>NC_069784.1:99687683-109687683 GCF_027406575.1 Nycticebus coucang
CCAGATTTTTTTTAAATGCTATTTCCATAAAGGCAGAGCGAAAAAAAGATGCTTACTTCAGATTAAATGCTTAGCAGCTGCCTAAAAAATTTTTTTCTTCGAGACTAATTGGTTCTCTCTGGCTTTACAACAAAGGTCTGTCTTCTAGCATATGTGCAAGTCACTTTTTTCTGGCAGTCTGCAGGGTAACTGGGGCTCTCTGTCTTGCTGCGTTTTTGTAGATAGCTTTTGTTTTGAAATTCACAACTCAAAGGATGGGCTCTAAAGATGATTTTCACCCCGTGTCTCTGCTGTGGAAATGTCCACAGTTCAGCTGACTCTTGTTTCTTTCCTAATATAGATGCCCATGCATCTACACAGGAAATGTAATGCACTCAGTAATTTGCTCACACTCAGTCTCATCACTATTCCCTGGTTTATCTGCAATTGGTTTTGATTTTGGAGTCAGCCTACTGACTAATTCTCTCCCATCTCACACTCCAACGTGACTTGTTTTTGTGGTGTGCATTTTTGTCAAGGACGAGCTTCTATCTATAGTGGGTACCACTGTTAGCCCACTAGACTCAGTTGGATAAGAAATGTAACTTTAATTGCAGAGATAAGGAATCAATCTAGGTACTCATGAACTGATGAATGCATAAAGAAGATGTGAGATATATCATATATATGTACATACACGTGTGTGCTTACACACACACACACCTACCTTAAAGTACTACTCAGCCATAAGAAAGAATGAAATAATGTCTTTGCAGCAACTTGGATGGGACTGGAGGCCATTATCATAAGTGAAGTAACTACTTAGAAATAAAAAAATGCTTCATATTATCACTTATAAGTGGGAGCTAGACTATGGCTACCCAGGGCACACAGAGTGGACATACCATAATGGACACTGGAGGCTCCAAAGGGGAGAGAGGTGATAGGTACACCAAAGGCCCAGACTCCACCAAAAGCCCAGCTCTACTGCCATATATACATATATATATATATATGAATTCAATTTATAATCCCTAGAAGAAAAAAAAAAAAAGAAACGTGTCACAACCCTATGGCTCTGGTCTCGATCACCGCAGGAAGAAACCAGGTATAACTCAGAAGTACAAGCTTACAGGAGGCAGGCTAACCTTGATTGCAGGGTATCCCTGAGCAACCTCCGCAGTTGCCTTTTATTGAGACTGTACGTGACAGGTGAGGAGAGTATTAGACAATGACTATGTGCCTAAGGATGGCCATGGGCTTGGGCTCTTTCTCTGCAATGAACACCCGCGGATGAATTGGCCGAGGGTCCACCTCCCAGCTGCAAATCATCTTGCTCAGAGGTCATCTGGCTCTTGGCGTCCTCTACAGAAATGCAACTTTATTTCTTGGAATTTGAACTTAGTTTCAAATAGGAGTTCCACAAAGTGGTTTCTACCTCATCTCCACCAATTCTAGATAAGCTCAATTCATTTAAAGTATGTCTTCAGCTGAAGAATATGTTGTATTTGATGGAGAAAATCAGGCAAGTACTTTCTCATCTTCTTCCACCAAATCCATCAGCATCTCTGCTTTGGTGCCTGCATGCTCTGCCTTCCCTCGCACCTGTTTCCATGGAAGAAATGTCTCTACTTCTAAAGCAAGTCCTACACTGCACTGTAGCCTTCTTTTCTGAAATTATCCCCCTTTTATTCATTCGCTCTAAGAACTTCAAGGTCTAAACTTCTATTATTAAAAAATTTGGGAATTTTAAACTCAGAAACATTAGCTTCTAAAACTCACACCCCAACTTTTCAATGGTAGAAATAGACACTTCAAAATGTACTTTGAAAAGTAGGGGATGAATTTCTAAAATGAAAAGACATTGGTTAAACAGTAAAGAATGTATTTCCTATTGTACTTTGATTTCTGATGTTGCCGTGTGTTCTGGAGCTTTGACCTTGCCCATAATAGGGTCTACGACAGCTCTATAGAAGGCTGAGTTTCCCTGCCAAGACCACTACTGCTCCCTGCCATTGCCACCTTTTACTACTACAAGAGGACAATGATGCATCTCTGTGAAGGCTCTGATAGGAACTAAATGTTGACTTCTGCCTAGGAGACAATCACTAGAAATAATTTAAATAATTTTACTGTCCTTGGTGTCTAAATCTACCAGGTCATCTGTCGTAACTCATATTTTCATTCTTTATAACTCCAATCTCCTAAAACATCACTGCCAGTCTGCAGGATTCACAGTCCTTCATCAGCAAAACCCTCAGGTACTTCACCTTCATACTCTTGCTCTAACTGAATTCTGGCTTTCCCTGAACAACAGTGATCACTTTCCTGCTTCACCTCAGGAACCTCTGAAGCTTGAGGTGGGGTGAGTTTCCCTGTAGTGTTTTCCATTACTTGCAGTTCATTGCTTCTTCCCTGTGTGTGTGTATGTGTGCAGTCTCCTTTGAAGCACATGCTCTAAGACTATCCTCTCTGTCATCCCTCCTGTTTGCCTGAGAACTTCCCATTTAATTAATTAATTTATTTATTTATTTTGTAGAGACAGAGTCTCACATTTATCGCCCTCGGTAGAGTGCCATGGCATCACACTGCTCACAGTAACCTCCAACTCCTGGGCTTAGGCCATTCTCTTGCCTCAGCCTCCCGAGTAGCTGGGACTACAGATGCCCACCAGAATGCCTGACTATTTTTTGGTTGCAGTTTGGCTGGGCCTGGGTTTGAACCTGCCACCCTCAGTAAATGGGACCAGTGGCCTGCCCACTGAACCACAGGCACTGCCCAAATTACCTCTTTATTTTATGACTATCAACTTACCTACCTCACAACCTCTCTCTTAACTGCCTAATTCTTTTTGTGGCCTCAATAGCCACATGGATCTATCCAGTCCTTGGGACCTGCAGTTCTTTGGTGTTCCTTCCAAATTACATTGTTTACTCACCAACTCTTCTGGTCATTTTCCAGAGATTGACATCACCATTAACTGTCCCACTTCTAGATTCTCATCCTCTCTAACAATTACCTATTTTTTATTTTTTATTTCACTATTTCTAATAGTGCCACTACAACAAGGCTTTGAACTATCTGAGATCTACAGTCAATTCACTCTACCATTTTACCATTTCTTCCCTGTGTCTTATCTTTCTCAGTTCCTCACTTCAGCCAATGTTGGTCTTACACTTCATGACCCCTTGGTGTGCTTCTTTGTGTATATCATGAAGTCACTTGACCACCTCTCTCTGTTGTTCTCACCTGTGAAACCTAACCCTGGCAAAATCCACCTCTCTTCCTATTCTTAGCTGTATATGAACAAATAAATAACATATACCCATTTGTATTATTTTTATATTATTAATTTATATTATATCTCACTATAATATAGTACAAATTGTTATATTATAAAATATATATTGTGAATATGAATTTCCATTTGTAACCGTGATTCTGAAATGAGACCTGAATACTTTCTGTGCTTCCTAGGATGTTTCCTGAATGAATTCCTTCCCACTCAGTAAGGTGTCTATTTCATAATGTGCTCTTGTCAGTGTCTGCTGAGGCACCTGTCACCGTGTGAATAAAAACAGCTGGGACCAGGGATGGAAGGAACAAATGCCTTCAAGAAGTGGCCTTCTCATACCTTCTGGGAGAGCCCAGAAGTAACCTCAGCTGTGGCCTTTTATTGAAGCATTATACAACAGGTGTGGGGGCCCACACACAAGAGCTACGCACTTAATGATCACTGCATCCTCTTTCTCCAGGGTCTTGAGTCCCACCCTGCTGCACCAGGAATGTCCAAAGTTATAACAGGATAGATCTTATCTCATTATTACATGCAGCTGCTTGAGGGCTTGTCTCCAGGCTGCAAAACATCTCCATGCCGGCCAGGAGATTGTCCTGCTCCCAGCGCCTCCCTCAAGAACTGGTGGCTGCTTCCACAAGCCCAGTGCCTGGTCTCCTACACACTCTTCTCAAATACTTTCCCCTCTTTGTTCTACTAATGAAATTACTTTTAATTTCAATGAGAAAATAGAAGCAATCAGAAAATGACTTCCTCTCTTCTATGACTAGTTACTGATGTACTCTTATAACAACCTTACAAGTCACGTTTTGTCCCTTATCCATTGCCCTTTCATCTCATCCCCTATTTTCAGACATTAGATGAAACATCCTGGAGAATGGGGAGGAGAAAATCCTTGAATGGAAACTCTCAAATCCCTCAATAATCACAAATTATACTGAATTTGCAGAAGAGTAAATTAATAAAGTTTTCTACTACTAGGCAGAAATGGGAAGTTCAATTAGTCATCAAGTTCAGTTACAGAAAAGCAATGAAATATATTATTATATGTAGGTCTGGACTAAACATTTTTATCCCATATCCTTGAAGCTTTTCTCTCCTTCTGTGGTTTGTGGGCTTTTTTCATGATAAATCTTTTTAGGATGCTGTAGATGAGTCCCAAGTGTATTAAGGTATGGGAAGTAAATATTAGTATTGCCATTAATATTTACTATTCTATAAAATGAGATAGAGGTCAATCTACTGAGATGTATATATGAATTCACATTGGTTCTTCACTCACACACATGTCAGACAGTCACCTGTCACGGAGTGTCCTAAGGACAGGGTGCATGGTGGACAGGGACAGCCTCACTTTTCATCCCAGTTTATTGGGTTTTACTGCATTAAATGTGGATTTAATTAAGTGAATTCCTAAGTGATGGTATCTAGCTTTATTTATACCAAAAACAATAAAATAATACAAAAATTTTGGGGAAACATCTGGAAAAGAAAAATCCTGAGGCTATAAAACAATGCTAAAACTATGTAGATAGTCTGACAACAAAAATGAGTGCTGATCTGATATGTGTTCTACTAGTGCAAATTCTTGTTAGCCACATTCTAAGGTATAAATTCAGGTCACATAAATACTTTAAAAAAAGAAATTGGCTACAAAAGGTCACAATTACAAGATGACTTGAAATGTAAATTTATGCCCATGCTACTGAATTTTTTCCTCGCCCTAAGTGCCTTTAAATAGTAGCAAAAAAGCTATCTACGATTAGCAAGACAATGTATAAAAATATTATTTATTTCATCTTCATCTCATTCTCTTCTAATTATATTTTATATGTTTTATGTTAGTATGATAATGTATATATATATAATGCATATAACTTATGAATTCATAAATATACATATATGAGATGGACAAATATTTATTACTGATGGAGAGAAACAGAAAATATTTGGGATCACTGCTTAATAGGACAGCAATTAACAGGGCTGCATCTAAATCTAATAGTGGAAAATACTAGAGTTATAAAATGCTCTAAAAAGTTGCTTATAGAAACAAGTTCCCTTGGGACCAACAGCATATTCTGTTCTCAAGTTTTCCTTCGTAAATTATAAAGCAAGGCTACTAGCTTTCACATACTTGGAGTAAGTCCCATATCCTCCCAGCCCTCCCATTCATTAATTTATTCAAATATTCTTATGAAGCACAGCACAGAGTGTGACAGTAAAGAGCCCAGAAGTTCCTCCTGGGAGTTTCCAAATCAGGTAACAAAAATTCTTGGCAACAATTCTAAATTGTTCTTAGTATTTGGCCACCATCTTTCCCCATAGGGTGTGTGTCAACTATGCAAATCTAATTACAGGAAGAGGTTTGCATTGTTCAAGCTGAAAATCTAACATGCAAATTAATTCTAGTTAATTCCAGGGTTAAAAACTGATTTTCAATAAAGGCCTATTTTCCCTCCTCCTTCTCCTCTTCCCACTTTTCCCTTTTCAAGGCATTATAATAATGCTACAGATTATCAGGAGCATTGATGTTAATCAGGATTAAACAGAGGATATAGAACGTAACAGCTAACATCTATTGAATGCTTGCTGTGACACTCTTCTAAGCATTTTATTTCTAGTAACTCATTTAATCTTTTCAATGACTGTTTCACTAAGACAATAATGTTCATTTTAGAATAAAACTGAAACACAGAGAAGTTAACTAATTCAGTTAATTTTATATATATTAAGGAACATATAGAGGCAAGATTTAGCCCCTGGCCGTCTGGCCAAAGACACACGTTCTGAATCACCATGTTGTACGAATACCACTCTAGGCCACTTATGATTTATTTGAATATGTCAATTTTTTCCTTTTCCTTTGTTAACTTTAAGATGCAACTTACATACAATAAAGGTATTCATTTAAAGTTTATAGACCGATAGTTTTGACAAATAAACAAACCCAGAGACATTCAAAATGCCAAAGTAGAGAATATTTCTATCACTCTAAAAAGTTCCTCATGTTCCTGTCAAAAAATAATTGAGTAGCTGATCTTTGTATCATTATAAAAGATTCCTCTTTGTTCCTAGTTAAGTTCATTATCCTGAAGTCTACTTTGTCTCATAATAATTTGACCACTTCAGCTTCCTTATGATTAGTATTTACATGATATATTTTTCTACCCTTTTACTTTCAACATATGTGACTTTGTGTTTAAAGTACATTTCTTCTTTTGCAGTTTTTGGCTGGGGCCAGGTTTGAATCCTCCACTGCCAGCATATGAGGGGTGCCCTACTCCTTGAGCCACAGGCACCATCCTTAAAGTACATTTCTTGTAGACAGCATATACTTGAGGTCTTTCAAAAAAATTCTACCATGTTGCTCTTTGATTTCTCTTTGTCTTATCCATTTGCTCTTTATTCTTTTTTTCCTTCTGCTCCTTCTTGCTTTTGGATTAATTTTTTTAGCATTCTTCATTTTATAGTTAATTTTGGCTTATTAGCTATACTTCTTTTCATTTCATTTTGACTATGAAATGTGTGGCTGGAAAGTAATATACATACATTATTCAACTGGTTAGTTGAACAAAGAATAAACAACAGTCTTTTATAAGTGGTTCTTTTTTGAAAACAGCAAATATCATAATTAGTTGTAACAGCACATTGAATTTAAGTTATATTTAAATCAAATAACATTGTGATATTTTTGTGTTCAAAACCAACACGAAAACTGCAAAATGCAAGGAGTGAGAAAATGGAGATTTTGGTAAATGCAACCATAAACATGGCATCCTTAATGTATCATTTTTTTCCCCAGAATTAATGTGAATAGTGAGTTTTTGCTGAGCATTTTCTTTGATGTTGACTAAGGTTATATTGTTAATCATGAAGACTTAAAATTATGAATATTTTGCAGCTTTGCAAATGATTATCATATACATGTAGTTCTTCATTAGTTAAATAAATAAATTTTTATTAAAACTCATGTAAAGCAAGATTTATGAATTTTCCAGGTTAAAGTTAGTTTTATTTACCTGAAACCTAACATAGTTATTTAGTTCTGTCTCTCTTCCCCAATTATGTCTTTGAAAATATTTAAAAACGGGCAGCGCCTGTGGCTCAGTTGGTAGGGCGCCGGCCCCATGTACCAAGGGTGGCGGGTTCAAACCCGGCCCCGGCCAAACTGCAACCAAAAAATAGCCGGGCGTTGTGGCGGGCGCCTGTAGTCCTAGCTGCTTGGGAGGCTGAGGCAGGAGAATCGCTTAAGCCCAGGAGTTGGAGGTTGCTGTGAGCTGTGTGAGGCCACGGCACTCTACCAAGGGCCATAAAGTGAGACTGTCTCTACAAAAAAAAAAAAAAAAAAGAAAATGTTTAAAAAAATTTTCTACCTTAAATGTTTATTTCAGGAGAATTTGTTTGTTTGCCATGGGCTGGAATCATGAGAGTATTGAAGTGATTGCTTCATGCAGCATGAGAGTATTTTCTCACAAAGTGACTGTTAGCATACACAAGTAAAGATCTCCTAGCTTATTTGGTGGGGTTTCCATGATTAAATTTGAAAATGAACCAAATAATATAGAAGTACCAGAAAATTCTAGGACATTTGAGAGAGAGAGAAAAAAAAAAAGAACCCTGAAAGATGAATCAGAATAACACTATCATTTCCAGACATAGAATCATATGCTAGAACAATTAGATAGTTTATGGAAGGATATGCCTTATGTTTGAAACCTGGCCAGGCTAGTTTATATAAAGATACACTCTATGTTTTGAACCTGCTCAATAATCTTTCAAAGTCAAAACAAGAAGAAAATCTTCTCATAATAGGACTTTAATATAGGGCAGTCAAAGATTATGTATGTTAATTGATCTAAGTACTGGATTTGAATGGATTTAAGATTAAAAATGGTAATGGGCTGTGCAGTTTTGCTTCATTTAGTTTTTGTTTTAATTATTTTCAAAACCTCAGGCTATTGTGAAGAGGTGAAAGGATTGCAAACACAGACTTGTGGGTAAAAAATAAAAATGTTACTGAAAGAAGTATAAAACTTTTGAATAAATGGAGCTGAAACTCCTGGTGTCTAAGTTAGAAAATTATATGTAATAATTATTCAATTGTTTCTGGAAAAAATTCTTCAATTTTAATTAAAAAATTAATTAAAAAAATCTTGATATTCTGATTAAAGTTTTGAAAAGAAGACATTCAAAGAAATTTTGAACTAAGGCATCAAGTCAATCTTTTATAACCTATCCCTCTGTTAAAAACTACTCTTTCTCTTGATGTTTTAAGTGAAAACAGTAGCAATTTTGAACATAGTTTATCAAAATGAACACATCTCTGCCCATATGCAAGAACCTCCTATTTGAAAAGGGGTGTGTGTATCTTTCCTGTAAACCGAAAACCATTGCCTCAGGGTTTGCCACTATTGAGAATCTTGACTTGATCCTGAAGATTCTGATACATAATTTGACAGAAAAACTTGATCTTTTCTCTGGGGCAGTCAACTAGGTTGGCAAGACTGACAGTATGTGATCAGACATTACTAATTTGCAAGAAAATGTAATTGAAGAGTATATTGGTAACTCCATTATCTAATGTAGTTTCCACCTGCAGATAAGTAAGACATGAAAACACTACAATGAGAATGCCAGTTGATTAGTTTTCAAAGAGCAAACCTCTTTTACATTCACACATAATAGAAAGAAAAGGAGCCACAGCTTTTTGAAAATCCCTGCACATGGTTAACACATTTATTTGGTATCCAAATGCTCCAGTGGAAAGGACAATGGCCAGTCATACACACTATTATATTTTAGTTATCTTTTCCTATAGTTAGAAGATAATTGGATTTTTCCTTATGTTTTATATTTATTGATTTGAGTTATATTTGATTCAAAACAGAATTAGAACTAGAAAGTATGGGTTACCCTTTCATTCATTGTATCAATTGGTGTGGCATTTTTATCTATATATGAATGCCTATTTTCAGCTACTGAAAAATCTTCCTCAATTTTTGTATTCTATTGTCTTTCTAGCTAATATCTGTACTTATTATACCATATCTCCATTCTCTCACATCTACCACTATTATTTTCATTATTCATGATGTCTCTTCATTCTAAAAATTTTGTCACACAATGTTGCTGTATTTGTTACTATTGCTGTGTATATGAGGTTACCATGTTGATCTCATTTCTTCTATTTAATCATACATTTTCTGGAATTCTTTGATCATATCAGCTTGTTTTTTATTATCAGCCTTATTTTTTCTTCTCATCTGCCTGATCTTTTATTTCAATCTGTTTTCTTCTTATATCTGGCCACTTGTACCTATTGATATGCCAAAGGGATTATTTTTTCCTTCTGTTTGCTTTAATAAATTATCTTCCAAAGATATATTCTTATTGTCTTTCTTCAAGGTAGTGTGTCCTTTACCTTTTCTTTTGTTTGTTTGTTTGTTTTGGTACATATGTTTATAGATTTCATGCTGTATTTGACTATTTTATGTCTCTCTTCTTTAAATGGAGAGAAATATTTGTCCAGATCTAACATTTACTGTAAACAATATGAATGCATTTTTTTCTATTCAACTTGCTGCCCATACGGTAAATGATAGAGCTATCCTCTCAGATAAGATAGGCTTATGGAATCAGCTACTAGTTTTGAAAAGTTGTGAAATGAGTTGGAATAATCTTTTGAACCCACTGTCTAATTCTCTGAGGCCTTTGACATATTGTATGTGTATTCAACATTAAGGATTTTTTATTTATTATTAAATCATAGCTGTGTACATTAATGCGATCATGGGGCATCATACATTGGTTTTATATACCATTTGACATATTTTCATCACACTGGTTAACATAGCCTTCCTGGCATTTTCTTAGTTATCGTGTTAAGACATCTATATTCTTACATTTAGTAAGTTTCACATGTACCCTTGTAAGACACACGGTAGGTGTGATCCCACCAATCATCCTCCCTCCACCCATCCTCCCCCCTCCCTCCCTCTCCCCCTTCCCCATATTCTTAGGTTATAACTGAGTTATAGCTTTCATATGAAAGCCATAAATTAGTTTCATAGTAGGGCTGAGTACATTGGATCATTTTTCTTCCATTCTTGAGATACTTTGCTATAAAAATACGTTCCAGCTCCATTCATATAAACATGAAAGAGGGAAAGTCTCCATCTTTCTTTAAGGCTGCATAATATTCCATGGTGTACATATACCACAATTTATTAATTCATTCATGGATCGATGGGCACTTGGGCTTTTTCCATGACTTAGCAATTATGAATTGGGCTGCAATAAACATTTTGATACAAATATCTTTGTTATAATGTGATTTTTGGTCTTCTGGGTATATACTAGTAGAGGAATTATAGGATTGAATGGCAGGTCTATTTTTAGATCTCTAAGTGTTCTCCAAACATCTTTCCAAAAGGAATGTATTAATTTGCATTCCCACCAGCAGTGTAGAATCCACACTGCATCCACATCCACTCCAACATCACTGGTCTTGGGATTTTGTGATATGGGCTAATCTTACTGGAGTTAGATGATATCTCAAAGTAGTTTTGATTTGCATTTCTCTGATGATTAAGGATAATGAGCATTTTTCATGTCTGTAGGCCATGCGCCTGTCTTCTTCAGAGAAGTTTCTCTTCAAGTCCCTTGCTCACCCTGAGATGGGATCACTTGTTCTTTTCTTGCTAATACGTTTGAGTTCTCTGTGGATTCTAGTTATTAAACCTTTGTTGGTGACATAACCTGCAAATATCTTCTCCCATTCTGAGGGCTGTCTACTTGCTTTACTTACTATGTTCTTGGCTGTGCAGAAGCTTTTTAGTAGTAGTGTATTGTGAAGTTGCTTCAGTTGCCCAGGGGGCAGTGGGGGTCTTCCTCATAAAATATTTATCCAGACCGATTTCTTCAAGAGTTTTCCCTGCACTTTCTTCTAGTATTGTTATAGTTTCATGTCTTAAGTTTAAATCTTTAATCCAGTGAGAGTCTATCTTAGTTAATGGTGAAAGGTGTGGGTCCAGTTTCAGTCTTCTGCAGGTTGCCAGCCAGTTCACTCAGCACCATTTGTTAAATAGGGAATCTTTCCCCCACTGAATGTTTTTAATTGGCTTGTCAAAGATCAAATAACAGTAAGTAGCTGGGTTCATGTCTTGGTTCTCTATTCTGTTCCATACATCTACCTTGCTGTTTTTGTGTCAGTACCATGCTGTTTAGGTCATTGTCAATTTATAGTATACTCTGAGGTGTGGTAGTGTGAATCCTCCTGCTTTGTTTTTATTTCTGAGTAATGTCTTGGCTATTCGAGGTTTTTTTCTGATTTCATATAAAATAAAGTATGATTTTTTCAAGATCTTTAAAGTATGACAGTGGAGCTTTAATAGGGATTGCATTAAAATTGTATATTGTTTTGGGTAGTAATAGATGTTTTAGCAATGTTGATTCTTCCCAGCCATAAGCATGGTATGTTTTTCCATTTGTTAACATTTTCAGCTATTTCTTTTCTTAGACTTTCATAGTTCTCTTTATGGCGATCTTTCACATCCTTTGTTAGATAAACTCCCAAATATTTCATCTTCTTTGGCACTACTGTGAATGGAATAGAGTCCTTGACTGTTTTTTCAGCTTGACTATTGTTGGTATATATAAATGCTACTGATTTATGAATGTTGATTTTGTAACCTGAGATGCTGTTGTATTCCTTGATCACTTCTAAGAGTTTTGTAATAGAATCCCTGGTGTTTTCCAGATATACAAGCATATGATCTGCGAAGAGCGAAAGTTTGATCTCTTCCAACCCTATATGGATACACTTGATCACCTTTTCTTCCCTAATTGTGATGGCTAAAACTTCCATTACAATTTTAAAGATCAGTGGAAACAATGGGCAACCTCACCTGGTACCTGATCTGAGTGGAAATGATTTCAGTTTAATTCCATCCAATACGATATTGGCTGTGGGTTTTCTGTAAATGGCCTCTATCAGTTTAAGAAATGTCCCTTCTATACCGATTTTCTTAAGTGTTCTGATCATGAAGAGATGCTGGTAATTATCAAAATCTTTTTCTGCATCAATTGAGAGAATCATATGGTCATTGTTTTTTAATTTGTTTATGTTCTGAATTATATTTATGGATTTACGTATATTGAACCAGCCTTGAGACCCTGGAATAAAACCAACTTGGTCCTAAATGAAACTCAGTTTAGCTGGATACAGGATCTGGGTTTGAAAGTAATTTTTTTTTTAGGAGATTAAAAGTTGATGACCACCCTTTTCTGACTTGAAAGGTTTCAGCAGGGAGATCTGCAGTCATTCTAATATTCTTCCATTTGTTGGTTATGGTTTTCTTACGTCTGGCTGCTTTCGGAATTTTCTCCTTCATATTAACTTTAGTGAAGTTAGTTATGATGTGCCTGGGGGATGTCTTATTTGGGTTGTGTCGTACTGGGGTTCTAAAACTGTCTGCTATCTGAATTTAAGAATCTCTTGGCATGTCTGGAAAATTCTCTTTCATAATTTCATGGAGAAGAGCCTCTGTGCCTTGCGAAGCCACTTCATCACTTTCAGGGATTCCTATGAGTGGATATTAGCCTTCTTCGAATTATCCCAGAGCTCTCTGAGAGAATGATCTGTTTTTGCTCTCCATTTCTCTTCCTCATTGACAGTTTGGGAGGGTTCAAAAGCTTTGTCTTCAATGTCAGAAATCCTTTCTTCTGCTTGCTCCACTCTGTTACTGAGGGATCCTACTGTATTTTTAAGATCTTGGAGGGCCGCAAATTCTTGCTTCAATGTTTCAAAATATTTGGTGATTTTGTCTTTAAATTTGTTGAATTCTTGAGACAACTTTTGAATTTCTCCTTGAATTTCTAATTCCAACTTTTCCTCCATTCTTTTAATCTTATTTGCAATCCAAATTCTGAATTTGATTTCTGATATCTTGACCAATTGTTTATGAATGAGATTTTCAGACATACCTACCATATCTTTCCTTGGGGGGGTTGATCTTCTTTGAGTATTCATGTTACCAGAATTTTTCCACTGATTCCACCCCATGAATATTTTACACCATTTTACTAGATGAGTGGGTAAAGAAAAGTTTGGTTCAGGGCTCCAGGAGCAGTGATTAACCAGCCCTTTGCCCAAAAGCTGGGACTGGTGTATATACCTTTTCCTCTGGAGCTTTCCCAAGGACCCGTACAGTGCTACAGCCTCAGAAACTGAGGACCGGCTTGGTGTGGTGGGGCTAAGTGGTTCTGTCTTGTTTTCAGCTGGTCTCTGACCATATGAATCAGTTACTCTGGGTTGAAGTCTCCGCTGTGGAGAAATACCAGCAATTAAGTCACCCCGCCCCCAACAGGCAACAATTGGAAAGGGAAAATCAAACCTTCCTATAACCACACCCCCAGGGTACTACTTGAATAGTCCTCGGGTGATTGACCCAAATCAAGAGGTCCAAATCAATTGTCTCAGTCAGAACCTGTCTCAGGTGGGAGAGTTTAAAAGTTCTCTGACAACTAGATCTCAGGGGTCTGCTGACAACTCAAATATGACTTGCTCCAGTGCTCCGTGAGGTCAGGAGTACCCACCCAGCAAATAGATTAGTCTGGGAAGGTTGATGCCTCCTTCCCCATCTTGAACCTTTGTCACACCCAGTTACTGATAACACCACAGGGCTGTGACCCAGTTGCCTCCAATGAGCAGATACTCTAGGGTTTTGCACCTGCCTGAATCACAGGGAGTTCTATGTTTTTTCAGCCAGGCTGCTGCTCTCTGCCACTATCTGGCAGGGGGAGATGAGGCCTGACAACCTCAGGTGCTTACTGGAGGCTGGGGCTGTTCACTCAGTTCCAGCCCCGCCTCTGATTGATGTTACTGACAGAATAGAACAACTTTGCTGAATTTGTTTTTGTCCTGGCTATCTTCCCCTGCAGAAGAGAGGCTGTTAGAGTTCACAGAACCTGCACCTCAGGCCCTGTCTGTGCCATTGCCCAGTCTCACTCCTGTTTGTATTCCAGCGGCACATGGTTAGCTGTCAGTTCCAGCCACTGCCTGCCCTCCTTTGTCTGGGCTAATGATCTCCTGAGGGCCAGGTGGATCCCAGGCTCAGTAAAGCAGTCCTCAGGGTCAGCCCCGCCCTGCCGGCTATGTGCATGTGTGTTTTCTAGTCCCCACACTCCAGCCAGGCCATTACCACCTCAGGCAAACCATTTACTCACGGGGCCTGTGTTTTGTTTCTGTCCCAGATCTGTTCCACCAGTGGCTACCACCAGAGAATATTCCTGGCCTCTTCTGGTTGCCCAGAGAGACAGGGCATGTGACTCTGGAATATCCAGGGGTGAACCCTATTGTTGCCAAAAAAGGCTGCTGCTCTGTGCCTTGGGGCACCACTGCTCCTGTGGGGTTCCCTCTCTGCCAACTGTCCTCTCTTCACTTCCGTGCCAGAGAATCAGCACTAACCAGCAGCAGTCCATGTCCTGTCCACACATCCCAAGAAAATACCCAAGAATCTGGACTCCTGGGGGACAGGGCTCCAAACCTCAGAGTGAGAGTGGAGGGGAGTGCTGGGAGCTCAGAATTGCATGTAGAGAATATGTACAGTTTTATACAGTTTTATGCCTGGCAGGAGAATACCATGGCACCCTAGTCGGGTAAGTAGGTCCAGTTTTTAGAGGGTCTCTCCTGTGGGATATAATGAGGGAACTCTGCTTGTTTGTTTATGGAGTACTCTGAGCCATTCTCATGTCGGAGGAGACTCCTGTTTGCTTGGCAATGGATTTTGTGTCTTTTGTTTGTATCCTTTGGGTTGCAGCTCACCTCAGCAGGGTTGATGTGTGTTCTGCAACCTTCTCTCTTGGCGCAGATCTAATCCACCAGGTTACCTGCTGAATTTCTATCCTTTAACTCTTCTTCTGGACGGGAACCTCTGTAGAAAGCTGGCTTCAGTCAGCCATCTTGCCTCTGCCCCACTGATTTAAGGATTTTTATATATTTGATAGCACTTTTATATAAGTACCACACTTCTTAGGGTAAAATATGCTACTTCTCATTTCTCTCTAGTTTGAGAGGTTGGAGGAAGAAGACAGACTGTACAGGAAAGAAGGAACAGGACCAGAATTGCCTGAAATGTAGTGTTGTTTGTAATATCCAAAGTTTGCCAAGTTTGCCAGGTTCCTGGTTGGTATAGACCTAGCATTCCATAACCAGAAGGCATATGGTGAGGTAGATAAGAGGGTTTCTTGCTTTATTTTAGGTCCTAAAGTCCATACTAGACTACATCACAAAGGGTATATTACCCATTAGCATATCCATTTATAATAAAAGTAATTGGGGAGTTCAGAATTTAACCAAAAATCTTTACTATAAAAAAACACCTAGCAATGACATAATAAGTAGGTGAATATTAGAAAGTATTGTTTTAAAAATGAAGAGTCAGACAACAATGGGTGGTGTGATAACATGTATTTGATCTTAAATTGAAGACCTTGTTTAGTACAATAGTGTGATTAAGTCATAAGAAAATTAATATAGAAGTAAATTAAAATACCATTAATTATTTATATTGTGATCATTTACACTGAAAAAATTCTATAACTTATTAAAAATAATAGGATAGTGTAGCAAGTGAGCTAGATATAAGATGTTTGACGAAATCAGTTATATTTCTATACAGCAGCAAACTCCTAGAAAATGTAATTAGGTAGGGTGGTGCCTGTGGCTCAGTGGGTAGGGTTCTGGCCCCAAGTACCGAGGATGGTGGGTTTGAATCTGGCCCTGGCCAGCTAAAACAACAATGACAACTGCAACAATTTTTTTAAAAGGGCAGGGCCTATGGTTCAATGGGTAGGGTACCAGCCCCATATGCTGAGGGTGGAGGATTGGAACCCAGCGCTGGGTTCCAAACTGCAACAAAAAAATAGCCAGGTGGGCATTGTGACAGGCGCCTGTAGTCGCAGCTACTCAGGAGGCTGAGGCAAGAGAATCACTTAAGCCCAAGAGTTGGAGGTTGCTGTGAGCTGTGACACTACAGCACTCTACTGAGGGTGACAAAGTAAGACTCTGTAGCAAAAAAAAAAAAGGAAAGTATGTGATTAAGTAAAAGGCATCATTTTCAGCAATCCCAGGGAACCTCAGTTATCTAGGAATAAATCTATAAAATATGCACAAAAGCCCTGCAGCGGAAATTATAAATATTATGATGCAATATGGAAAACTACATATAAAGAGATACATCATTTCATGAACAGGGAGTTAATGTCATAAATGTGTCAGTTCTTCCAAATTGACATATAAATAGATATATTTTCAATAAAGATATAGAAATTTGAATGGATAAACAATGTTATAGGACATTCCTGAAGAAGGGGAACATTTTGGAAAACTTGTTCTTCCAGATATTAGGACTGCCTTGACACTACGAAAATTATGACAGCTTAGCAATGGTAGAGGGATTGTAAAATTAATCTCACTAGGGAAATTAAATGTGGTAAATGTGGTGCAAAAAAATAAATTCACATATGTATGAAACTTGGGTAACTCACAGAGTTGGTGTTAGGTCCTACCCCAGGGGCTCAGTCTGCTGAGACCTGTGTAACTGTTAGCAACCTACTGAAGAAATATAAAGTTGGAAACAATGGCAAAGTAAGAGACATGAGACACAGAATAGAAATAAAGGTGGGAACTTAGGGGTCCTTTGCCCATTTGTGGGATTCCAGAAATGGCCCAGAGTGTTTGCTTCACTCTGCTTTTATTGAAGTCTATTTGCCCAAAGGGTAAGATGAAGGAGGGAACAAAGATGCCATCAGTTTCTCTGAATGAGCATATCAGCTCCTATTGTTATTATTTAAGGGTGTGAGTAGCCTTGAGAAATCTGAACCTTGTATTGGGAGAGCCTCCCCCTTGAGATCATACACACAGATTTATAGGGAGGTGTTAAACTCCACTAGTTCCCTGTGGAATAAAACGCCACTGGTGTTAATCTCCTCTGAGGAATCAGTTGGAGGGAGGAATTTTCCTCCCATCACCACCACAGAGGATCTTCCTCTCCAATAAGGGATATAAGCTCTTCTGCCCATATCTCAGGGCTCCAGCTACTCCCTTGATTTCTGCCACAGACAAATGCAAATCTCCACAATGGGTATCTGCTTTGCCTGTTTACTAGGCAAGAAATGACCCAGTTAATATATCTTTCTAAGCCTCTGCCATAGCCTCTTCTATGGTCATCTTTCCTCAGAATGCTCACAGACCCAGCAGGAGTGTTTGCAAGCTGTATCCCCAACAGGTTAGAATTTCAGAAAAGGCAGGAAGCTTGCTAGCAATGGCTAGCTTAAATGTAAGCTAGCTGACTTTTCTTTGTTACAACTCACTCGGCTTACTTTTTACTTTTCCTTTTTCTAGGTGTGCTTCCCTTGCCAAGAATGGGTTCCTATAGTTGGCATTCCATTTCAGTTCAATAAATAATGTAGAAGAAATGATTATACATATTTTAGAAAGTGAACTTGGATCCTACTTCTCATGATATGCAAAAATCTACTCCAGAGAGTTAAGGACTCAAATGTTAAAACTTTAGAGCTTTTGGTAGAAAATATAGATTGATTTTTGGACATTGAGTACATGGTTTCCTTAGAACACAAAACACATTGAGCATAAAATAAAATATTAAGCCCTTTGGAAACATTAAATGTAAAAAATTTTGATTACCAAAACTTCTCAGTGAAGTGAAAAGCAGTGAAAGTAATTTACAAACTGACGAAGTTATTCATGATATCCACACTCTACAAAAATAAAAATACAAAATACAAAATAAGAAAAACACAACAAAATTATAGGAAAATGACCTAACATTTTTATGGAGGAAGAAACTATAGAATAAAAGACACATAAAGGTATATTCATCTCATTGGTTGTTAAGAAAGTGCAAATGAATAAAAAAGGAGATGTTACTATGCAACTGGTTGGCTAACATTAAAAGTCTGCCAGTGTTTAAGCATTGAAGAAAATTTGAATCCACTCACAGGGATATAAATTGATGAATCCACTTTGGAAAACAATTTGGCATTACCTGCTAAAATTGAAGATTGACCTATGAGTTGGCAATTCCTATTCAGTCTGTGTGCTCAAAAGAAACTATAACACATGTAAAAAGTTAAGTCCCATGGTATTATATAACAGTGGAAAGAATTTTATAAGGCTAAAAATCCTATATTAGTGTCTATGATTTAGATGTGCTAAAACTAAGTAAAAGCAAACAAACAAACAAACAAACAAAAAAAAAAACCCAAACCGATGAACATAAGATTCAGGAAGATGACTAATTACTTTGAGTGGGAGGAAATGGATGTAGCAATGTTGTCAATGTCCTAAGCTTTGTTCTGGATGAAGGGTTCACATGTATTTTGTTTGTTTATTACATTACTGAAAATAATGAATTATGTAACTAATCAAGTAAATGAAAATTGGCTCTACATGGACAAATGGAGAGATTCTGACATAAACCAAGATTTGTGATTAATCTAACTTTGTGCTCCAGATAATAGCCAGATTGCATCAGAATTTTCTCTTAGGGAAGGAACTGTGTTTTATTGAGAAATATTTCAATAAGCAATTAGTAATAAGATCATGGATTAGCAAGTGACAAGGAAATAAAAAAGATGGCTAACTTAATCCAGATTAGAAGTGAATAGGAATTTGGTTTTAGAAAACAATGAAAAAAGGAGTAAGGATGTTAATATTCAAACATAGGTTTTGGTGTTTTGCAATGAAAATTTTGTTTTTTCTAAAACATCGGGAAAAAGTGCAAAATTCAGAATGCCTCCTCTCAGTTGATTTCTCTGTGGAGATAAAGGAAAGCACTAGAGTTCTGCATCTGCCTGTTATGGTACAGAACAGGTTGAACACATGGAGATAGCAAGGCAAGCTGTACACTGAAATTCTCCTCCACTGGTAAAAGCCACAGGAGAGTGGGTCTGAGTGAAAGGTCTTTCAGGATGAAGAGAAGAAAGGAAAGAACTTGGACAGGAAGTAGAGAGATAGATAGATTGACCTATCTCCACTGACCTATCAAGGTCTACTCCACTGGTAGCAGCAGCAGAAATCTGGAAGTGACCCAGGAAAACTTGCCTCAGGGAATTTAAAGATATGATGATGATGACATGAACTTGCAAGGAGCATGAAAAGGTTTTCCAAATAATGCTATCTAGCCAGCTTCAATTTCCTTTTATATATTACAGATTAGACTAGAGATAAAAAACATATAATCTCCATGACTCAATAGACTTCTAGAATTGCTACTTATTTATAATGTATATATTTCATGTAATTAAAATATAAATTGTAACTTGTATTTTGTAAAATTACATCAAATCGAATGTCTTATTTCTAAAACCACCCGATATGCAAAATACATTATGTATATTTAAAGTCATTTTACTTTCCTTCAAGGATTATTAATTTATTATGTATATCCAAGTGGTAGAAAAAAATACATCCAGTTAATGTATTTGAGGTCCAGAAACATCTTAACTTCTACTGAAGCCCTCATATTTGTCTATGTCTATGAATGTTATCTTAAGTATATTAAATATTTTCAAATGGATATGCAATTAATAGGGTAGGCAGGCGCCTGTGGCTCAGTGGGTAGGGTGCCCGCCCTATATACTGAGAATGGAGGGTTCAAACCTGGCCCCAGCCAAACAGCAACAAAAAAATAGCCAGGCGTTGTGGCAGGTACCTGTAGTCCCAGCTACTCAGGGAGCTGAGGCAAGAGAATTGCGTAAGCCCAGGAGTTGGAAGTTGCTGTGAGCTGTGATTCCATTGCACTCTACTGAGGGCGATAAATTGAGACTCTTGTCTCAAAAAAAAAAAAAAAAAGGGTAGGCAGAAAACTTATGAAATGCTAACTTTTTTTAGTCTGAAATGAAGGCCCATCTTGCACCAAATTGATGAGGACAAACAATCATTAACCTATTCCTCTATGCTTAACAACAATAGTAAAAATACTATAAACATAATTGTTTTCATTTGTCTTTTCAGTTTAACAAGTTGCTTTGAAAATGAAAAAAAAAGTAAAAATGTCTCATTTTATATCATTAAACTTCAAAGAAATGCTTATAATACTTTATTTTGAATCAAATATTAGTTAAAAAAATCACAAATTTCAATGACAAATTTATAATTTATAATGATATAACTGATCAATCTCTATCAAAATCTTCTTCAGTAGGCTAGGCCTGGAGGCTCACGCCTATAATCTTAGCACTCTGAGAGGCTGAGGTGGGTGGATTGCTTGAACTCAGGAGTTCGAGACCAGCCTGAGCAAGAGTGAGACCTCCCATCTCTGTTAAAAACAGTAAAACTAGCTGGGCATTGTTGTGGGTACCTGTATTCCCAGCTACTCAGGAGGCTGAGGCTGGACGATCTCCTGAACTCAAGAGTTTGAGTTTGCTGTGAGGTATGATGACACCACTGCTCTCTACACAAGGTGACAGAGTGAGACTCCATCTCAAAAAAAAAAAAAAAAAAAAAATTCTTCAATAAGTTGTCTTGAAAATAATATATTGTAAAAACTTAAAATTCAGTTGGATAATATTTATATAAAGATTTTGCTTTTTCTGTAAAACAAGTATGAAAACACATAATTTATCTGAAGGCTCAGATGCTTTTTTGGGACAAAACTTTACAACATCCTCAGAAATGTTCTCATAAAGATGAATAAATAACTAATCCAACTTTATAAATCCTGGAAATTTATATTATGATTGGGAACAATCTTCATTGCAACATGGAGCTTCATACGTATCATACTTGACCTTTAGGGTAGTAAGGAGTAATGTTTTTTCCTTGTTGAATATCATGACTTTTTTTCTTTTTTTGAGACAAAGTCTCACTTTGTGGCCCTCTGTAGAGTACTGTTGTGTCATAGCTCACAGCAACCTCAAACGCCTGGGTTCAAGCAGTTCTCTTGCTTCAGCCTCCCGAGTAGCTGGGACTACAGGCTCCTAGCACAACACCCAGCTATTTTTAGAGATAGGGCCTTGCTCTTGCTCAGGCTGGTCTTGAATTCAGGAGCTCAGGCAATCCACCCACCTCAGCCTCCCAGAGTGCTAGGATTACATGCATGAGCCTCTGTGCCCGGCCTTACATGAAATTTTTATCTAACATGGAGGCATCTTTGATGTAGTTACACATCATTTTTGAAATCATGAGTAGGGTCAAGGACTAGTAGCATTGCTGTTTTTATAGTCCTACTTTGTGCTTAGCAAAAAGAAATATTAGAACCCAAATTTAATAATATGATTCTGACAGATTGGAATGCACTAGTTTATAAATAATAAGGCATTGAATGCATTACATACATCGGATTTTAACCTAAGATTTTTTTTTTTTTTAATACAGAATTCAACCTTACTCCTAGACCACATATATCAAAATCTCTTGGGGAAAACTTAGAGTCCACGTAATTATACATCTTCCCAAGTGACTCTAATGACCTTTCAGCTCTGGGAATTACTGTTAGAATGTTTCCAGACATAAAATCTCTATCTTTCCTTCATTTTTGCCTTTTAACAAACAAATTTAAAACATACCCAGTTACTTCTGTGTGATAGATGGGGTGTGTAGATCGACTTGGATCTGTGCTCTGCAGAAGCAGCCAAGGATGAAACAACATTCCCAAAGTTTCCTACACCTACACATGCTTTAGATTTTCCTATCAAACTTACTTGTATAAGATGGGAAGTGGTGAAAGAAAATGCACAGACATTCATTTGCTGCCAAGAATTGGTCCATGTGTTGTGGCATGGTTTTGGAATCAATATTTCTGAGTGAAGCTCTCTCATTCCTAGGTAACAGCTAGCAGAATATTCCTGCAGCCAGCAGGTGGGAAAGTGCTTTCCTGGTTCCCCAGCTTCCCAATCAATCCATCAATCACAGTAGAGATAACTACTGCCTAAGCAGTCTGGTTTCTGTGGTGGTGTTCTGGGAATATACAGCTCAACCTAAAACCAATGTCTTCAATTCTTCAAAGAGATTTGTAAGCATCTAATTCCCTATATTTAATCATATTTCTGTTAAGAACAGGTAGAGTAGTTTCTTTAATCCTCGACTGATCCCAGATTAGTAACTTCCTTTTATAGCTACCTCTCTAGACAGCATTACTCAAAGCTTACTTTGGTATTTCATGCACAAAGTAAACAACAAGGATCCTTGAAGACTATAAGAACAAAAAAAAATCTTGTAAACTTTGATTTGCTACTAATAATAACCCATAATAAATAGACCAGAGGATCCACTGAAAGGGCAATTGGTATCATGACCCCCACCCAGACTGACTCAGTACAAGAAGACAACTTCTACACCGCTTTGGTTATGCCCCGAGTCCAGCCAATTAGCAAATCGAAGAAAGAGTGGGGAACTTCTAACCTTGGGATTACATGCTGTCTTTTGGGTCCTTGAGCAAAGCCTTTTGACTGAATCCAAGTTTTAAAGAACCCATCCTTTTAATAAAGGTGGCCAAACTATCTTTAAAAAGCCTTTTCCCCAGATTCTCAGTGAGACAGATTGGAGAACTTCCTCCTACTCCCTCACATAATGCCTGTGATATTACACTTTTTCTCTCCTATAACCCTACTGTCTCAGTATATTGGCTTCCTCTTGACCAGGGGGCAATGAACCTGGTTGGCCATAACAGTTCAATCATTATACATTGTATGCTTGTATGAAAATATCACATATATCTCTTAAATCTGTACAACCATTGTGTATTCATAAAAATAAAAAATAATAAGTGACTTTTCTAAAATGACTGCTATGAATATCCAAATAACAGTATTCTCTTTTGCCTATTTCAGAATAGGCAACCAATCAAGATGCAACCAAAAATCCTGCCTCTAAATGTTAGTATTTTGTGTTTTTTATAAAATATAAAAGAATCAGATTTACAGGAATATATGCTTTAATTCAGAATAAAAGGTATCATCATCTTACATTCTTTATCTAAAGAGTGGAAGAAATAAATGGGTATGGCCAAATATTTAAGCACCCATGATCTATAAAGAGTTAAGATAAAGATGTCTAATATATTGCCTCTGTCCTTAATGATTTTACATCCTTAGAATATGAAAAAGGAATAATTTACTACCTTTCAGAAAAAGACTCAAACATTCTACCACTTCAAAAACAATTCATTAGATGAAACATAGAAGCACATTTTGTGGTAACAAAGTAAGTATGAGAAACTTACCATAGAAAAAAATTGCACAAATGAATTAGTCATTTAAATTTTAGCAAAAAAAAAAAAAAAATCAGGAAAAGTTCTTGGGTGGCGCTGCTTCAGGTGTTAGGTAACTAACAAAGATTACCAACCCCTCCTGGGGACAAAGGCCAATGTCTGGGGGAACTAACACGTATGGGGAGGAGGAAGTGCCCTACCAATCTACTAATCAGGACTTAGTGAGCAACTGCAAAAGAATGTAGATGTTTCCCTATCCCACAGGCCAAATAGGGTCTTGAAGGAGACCTAGAACAACAACGTTAAGGCTAATTATTAGGTCATTAGTGGGAAGCTAAGAAAGGGGCTTTAAGTGGGTGAGAAGAAAACCAGGAGGGTGCAGAAGACCGCAGGTATGACATAACCTAGGTAACCAATGACCAATAAAAAAGGGCAACACTGCCTGGAGGAGCAGACAGGCCAATGGAAGACTTGCAGCCAATTTCAAATGGAGGATTTAATACCCCAGCAGGCATTTGTCCGCTTGCTCACTTTTTCTCCTTCACAAGAAGGACCCACTTCAAACTCTCTTTGGAAGTGCTCTAAACTTCCTCTTTGTTCTCCCTAAGTTAAATCTTTCTTGGTTACACTGAAACTTGTGTAGGTTGCTTTTCCTTTCTATCCACACTGCCTGTTCTGCTTATTTTCAGTTTCCCCTCACTTTTGCTTTCAGTTGCCCCCTTGCCTTGATTGAACTTTCCAGCTCATCTGAGTACTCACACACTTAGTTCAGGGAACTGGGACGCCACTTTAGTTTAATCTATATTGCTGCGATTCACCCTGCACATGAGCTTTCAGAGAAGCTCCTGGGAGGTCTCCATGTGCAGTAAGTTTCAAGTCATCTAACTCCTGACTGTCCATTAAAGTGATTCTGTGGTGACCTCTTAACCACCAGGAGGGCCTAACCAGGGATGTCCAACCTGTGGCCCCAGGCCCTCTGCAAATTATTTGAGGGCTGTTTTGCTTATCTGTGGTGTTGGATATTGTGGGTTAGAGTTTAGTGTAGGCTAATATTCCTGAGGATCTGCTGGCAACAGCCCAGATTCCTTGACCTCCTACCTGTACTGAACAAAGTACCTGTGGGACACTGTGGGGGTCAGGAGTGTTGACAGTTTAGATGTAGGTCTATGGGTCCATGCTGGAAAAAGGCTGAAATTGCTTAAGGCTTAAGATATAGATTAGCAATAAAGAAAATGGAAGTTAAAGTTTACCCCTGAGACATGGTGACCATTTCTTTTTTAATTTATAACCTTATGATAATCTCTTCCAACTTTCTTTCAATTATTTCCTGAATTCACTGACAACTATACTTTCTATCTGTATTTAACTTTGTACATTCCCTACATCTTGCATGCATGGATTTTTCCCGGTTCAGTAAAAGACCTTTGAGGTTTTTATTCAGGGTGGTATTTCCTTGCTACCTCTTGGCATGTGAAGCTGCTTGTCTTTCCAAGCCTCATAGGATTTTTCCTTTGAAAATAATTGAATGTAAGACTTTACTTTTTACACCATCCCCTCACCATTTCATCCCTAGGAGCAGAACAACAGTTGGATATCATGAGAAGTACTCAGACCTTTTCTTTTGCTCATCAGCTTCAATTAGTGTTTGTGTACTTAATGTGTGGCCCGGCACAATATTATTTTTTTGATATGCATCAGAATAGAAAAAAGGTTGGACCCCTGTGAGTAATTCAAACACTATAAAATAAGACTCCAGATCATAACCAAGGCCTTGTTATTATGATAAGGGGCCTGCTCATGGTTTGGAGTGAATGTAATTTGCCCTTGCTCTGTAATTCTATATCTTCCTCTTTCTCTGTAAACCTATCTTATCTTTCCTCTACAACTCTGTTTCATTTTTTTTTTTAGAGATACAGAGTCTCACTTTATTGCCCTTGGTGGAGTGCCAGGGTGTTGCAGCTCACAGCAACCTCCACCTCCTGGGCTTAGGCGATTCTCTTGCCTCAGCCTCCTGAGTAGGTGGGGCTACTAGTTTCCGCCACAATGCCCAACTATTTATTGTTACAGTTTGGCCATGGCTGGGTTTGAACCTGCCACCCTTGGTATATGGGGCCGGTACCCTACCCACTGAGCCACAGGCATTGCCCTCCAACTCTGTTTCATACTTGCCTTAATTTTGGTGGGTCATTCTTTAAGCCAAGAGCATGCCAAGAACTAAGGATAAGATTGCCAAACGTGACACAGGTACTCGGTTCAAAGCTTAAATGATGCCACAGTGAGCTTACTCTTGCTGTGTGTCCTCTAGGCTGGTTGTAAAAGCATGTGTTGTGAAGTAAGATCCAATCCATCAGGCTATAGTGGATGTCATATGACATAGCTGGGCTGGTCATTTTAGGTCCTCAGTGACCTTCACCTCCTGTTCCTCATTCTTGCTGTTTTGCAAATTTAACTCCCACCCTAAAGATGCCCATCTTGAATAGTTTAGAAATTAACTTTTAAATTGAAAATCTTGTAATAGATTGCCACTGAGTAGTGCTGATTATTATTTAAAATAAGGATTATTGTGATCTTTGCTGATTATTATTTAAAATAAGGGTTATTGTGGTCTTTGCTTTAGAAAGATTGATTTAAAAATTAACTTTTAAATTAGAAATATTATTAGTAAATTGTCACTGAGTTGTACTGCTTATTATTTAAAATAATAACAAATAATAATAATCAGTACAATTGTGGTTAAGACCAAAGTAATTGTGGTCTTAACTATGAACCATTATATATATAATTATAATTTTGGCAATGGAAGAATGGAACAGTCTTAGAGAGGCTACTCTCACTGCTCTCTAGAATTGCCGGCCTTCTGAGAAATAAAGTGTGGTGGACCTATCCCCATCTCTGTATATTGGCTGACAGTGACAGGTGGCCAGACCCTCTTCATCCAGTAACATTTCTGGTAACTGGAAAGTACTGTGTAAGTGCTGTACTGTAGGAAGCCTAGTGGTTGCCTGGATAGGTGGCCCTGGGGGTGCAGTGCTCAAACACTCCTGACAGTGTCCCTAGTAGATTTCTCCCGGGAGTCGTCAGGTACCTGCTGTCGTCATCTGAGGTCCACCTGCTTTATTCTGGTTGTGCACAGAGAACTTTAGTTCTCATCAGATCTGGTTTTGTTCTTGAGAAATCTGGTGTTTCTGTATCTAGTCTGTATTATGGGAGAGAGTAGCCCTCAATCCCAAATGATATGCCATTGGGGTGTATTCTGTGTATATGGGTACCCAACTATGACTAAAAGGCCATGAAATTTTACTATAACATAGACTGGCTGATGTATCACCTTGACTCTAGAGAAAAATGGCCTTCAAATGGATCTTTAAATTATTATATTGATTACATTGTTTCAAATAACAAGTCTGATTAAAATACTTAAGTCTGTTTCTTTGTGGTAGAATTTATGAGTTTCAAAGCAATAATTAAAACTGTATTTTTATGACTAATTTACAGAGTATAAAAACGGTTAACAGAAAAATAACTCAAAATGATAACTGAAACCTAAGTAAACTGCTAAGATAAATAAATTAGATAATTAAAAGATTAACAGTCTGAATAAAAATATATGTTTAAAAGTCAGCAAATATAAATTCTGCTCCTGTCTGTATATCTGTCTGTGTGTCTATATATATCGTAGGCCTGTGGTATTTCACTATCATTAATGTGAAAGGGCTCTAATTAATTGGCCTCAAAACAGAAAGAAGAAGTAACATTTACATCAAATATTTTATCAGGATAACAGAAAGGAACTCAAATGCCTTTTTTCAGGTGACTTTGGGATTCTTTGATAAATAAAACTAGTTTTAAAACTTATTAAAGTAAAAATGTTCCAAGGTTATAGAACAGCCACCTCTGTAATATTTATAAACTTTGCTGGATTTGACTGTGAGCGTATGTTCTTAATTCTGAGACTCTAAATTTGGAGGTGAGGTAGGTAATAGCTGTGGGGAGGCCCAGGGAATGTGCTTTCTTTTCTTAGGCCAGCAGCTACAAGGCACAGTCCAGCCCACAGGTCCAGCTTGGCTCCCTGGCTATTCTGGGAGAAACTGAAACTTCCAGCATTCCTGCTTTCTGTCTTGAAATCTGCATCTGATAAATAAATTAAAGACATAGATAGGTCCTGTCCTTTGTAGCTACTTTGATGCCACATGGCCCTGTGAGACTTAGGAGGACCAGGAAAGACATCAGGGATAGAGCCTATGTGTGATTTGCTCAGTAACTTAAAACCTTAAAGACATGTTAGGTTTCATAAAATGTCTGAGTCATTTTTAAAATGTAACGCTTTGGCTGTTTAAATTGTTTAGGAAACTCACTCTTTAACAAAAAATAAGATTTTTTGCCTTTTAAATCTTCTAATTATCAGTTTAGCCAAGTGAATAATTAACTTGAGAGTAAATCGTAATCCTGTTTTGTGAAAAGTGGTTTGGGGGTGGGGATAAAAAATGATTAAACAGAAAAGAAAATAACATTGTGTTTAAAAAAAAGATCTTGTGTGGTAAATTTTGCCCTAAAACAAAATGGTTATTTAAGAAAATTAAAAAGAAGGACAAAACAGAAAATGTAACATGTAGATTGTCTGTGCAGGTTAAATAGAACTCATAAAAGGAAATTTGTTAAGGAATTTACGTGTATTCCAGCTGGCTAAGATTTATAAAATTTAGTTACCTATTTCTCTTTAATTAAAAATCACACTAAGAAGTTTATTATTTATTTATTTATTTGCCTTTTCAATAACTAGTCTGAAAGAAATAATCCCTGTGCTGTCTCTTTAAGGGTTTTGGCTGACTAAAGAAGACTGAATTTTAAAAGGGTGAAGGTTTACACCCATTTAACCTCGTATGTTGCCTTTAAAATCTTTTGACTTGTGACCCTATATTTGAACAAATGTTTTAAGCCTTTGATATTTGACAAATCTTCAAAAATCAAAAACCTAGATTCAGTCTTTTTGAAATATTAAGGACACTGGAAATCTGAAAAAGACATATTAGACTTATTTGGTGTGTTAAAACTATACAGGAAATATTGTCAAATATAAAATGGTGGTTAATTTTCTGTAGATTATGTTTATATATATATACATATGCTCTAATATTATTAAATGTTAATCTTAGTATATGCTATCAACGGTAAGTTTTGATTCATCTCAGAAAGTGGTTTTGTAACTGGCTAAGTCCAAAGTTCATCCTTCAAGGAAACGAATAGAAAGTTTGACAGGTTCTCTTAAATACAAATTTCTGATAACTTTAGAGATCATATACCATTAGACTAAAAACAAACTTCTAGGACTTTAATTAAAAAGCTAAAACATAGCATAAATTAATTATATGGACTAAACTAATTTTTTATGACTGTTTGTTTAAAACATTACTGATTCTTTTCTACCTTCTATTTTCCAGAAATCAAGAAAATCCTTTTCTGTCTTTTGAGCTATTTATAACTTTCAGCAAAAGCTATAAACAAAATTTAAAACATTTTTCTCTCTCCTTGATCTCTCCAAAAATTAAAAACTATTTGTGAGTATTCTTAATTTCTGATAATATAATTATTTACATAAGTTCAGTAAGAATCTGTTTTCTTCTATGGGACATGATAAAAGATATTTGGTTATTTTACCAAGATTTTGACTGGAATGACATTTTCAGAGGTGTCCAGACTGACTTAAGAAATTAAGGTTGACTTTATCAGGCCAATAAAAAGCCTGTTGGAAAAACTGGCCAGATACAGCATTGATAACATTTCCTGATCTGAGGTGAGTAAAAAATGTCATTTTCTGACAGGACTGCACATCCCAATTTACTTTGGGACCTTGAAAAAAGAGAAATTTACCCAATTAATATCAGTATCTAATGGCGCAGATAAAACCTTAACTTGAGAGAGACTTTCACCTCTAATCCGAGATTCCTTATAAATAGTGCCAACAAAGCCAATTTTAAAAGAAAAAAAAAAAAAGACCCAGATAGCTACTAATTATTCTTATTTCATTTCATATAAATAATCAGACCCAGTATACTGAGAATACAGTTTATTTTGGCAAGTAAATTAAATTTACAACAATTTGTCTTTAATAAAATGTGAAATTAGAGAGAGAAAAATGTGGTTCAAAAATACAAATCTATGGCCCACCTATATTAGATTCCAGCCTTATCTGCAATGCCAGCTCATAAAACAACACATAGTTATTTAACTGAACTTAACCTGTTCATAAATAAGGCTAAGAGACTGGTCAAAGGGTATAAAATTATATACAGTGGTCAGATTTGGCCCACTTTATTTTTTCTGTCTATGTCTTAATCCTAAAATAACATATTAAGTTTTAATACATAAAATCTTTTAATTTCAAAGTGGGCACTAAAAAATAATTAATTAAAAATATTTACCCCAAAGTACATGTCTGATCTATTTTGAGATGGCTGCCCCAGAAGTAACATCTCAAAAACATGCAGTGCTTGTCCCCATCTGTAGACTATATGCCAAAGAAAGTGTACTCGGAGATTTAATTTGTCTCTGACTCTAAGACTGATGGGAAAAACCTGCAAAAGCCTTAAGACTCAGCGATGATGTCACAACACACCAGCCTGCTAAATGGTTTCATAGCCCTGAGTCAGCTTTAACAAGCCAGATGGAGCCTCTGTTCACTTCTCTACCCTGGGGTTTTTCAAATATTTTCCAGGTCCTACATTCCAATAACCTACCCAGATCAAGGAACTAACTCAATGGGCCTTAGACCCGCCACCCGAGATGGCCTCTTGCCTTTTCCAGGCCTCCAGCAGATAACCTTCTACCTCTGTGATGGCCCGCCTGGCCACCCCCTGAGCTATGTTATGCCACACTCTAAATTACTTACTCTTGCCTTATTTCATGAAAACTACATAAATTCCAGTTGGTTAGCAGGTTATCCTCAGGACTTGGAAGAAAAGTAGAGTAGCCCTCGACTGGTCCCGGGATGTCTTCCAAGCAACTCCTACAGCAGTCGATTTGTTTGTATTATATCATTGCTGCATCTAGTCTTATCCTACTACGAAAACCAATAAGCTCGAGCCTGGCCAGTGGACTGCAGAATTCTGTGAAGATGAAGATGAAGACCTTCAGTTGTAGAGATAAAGTATATCATCTTAGACATCTGTGTCTGTCACTGTATTTAGTGTGCTCCCTGTTTTTGTTAAATGTACTACCTGTTTTTCCCAGTGTGACTTTAAACTATCTTTTACCAGAATAAATTTGATCCCTGGACAAATATACTAAATCGTAGTAATTATTTCCATTTCAAATCTATGTCCTAGACACAAAATGTAATAATAAGAGTGGGGAATAAAAGCACATGTAATAAAAATAAGATAGAGTCTATCAGGCTAGGGTGGCCATGACACAGTTGGTCTGGTCATTTTAGGTCCTAAGTGACCTTCACCTTCTGTCTCTCATTCCTACTGTTTTGTAAATTTAACTCCCACCCTAAAGATGCCCATCTGGAATAGTTTAGAAATTAACTTTTAAATCGAAAATGTTATAATAAATTGTCACTGAGTTGTGCTGATGATTATTAAAATAAGTGTTATTATGGTCTTTCCTTTAAAAAGATGGACTTAAAAAAATAAAAAAAAATAAAAAGATGGACTTAAAAATTAACTTTTAAATTAGAAATATTATAATAAATTGGTCATTGAGTTACACTGATTATAATTTAAAACAAGAGTTATTATGGTCTTTACTGTAAACCATTATATATATATATATATATAACTACAATTTAAAAAATGGAAGAGCAGAACAGTCTTAGAAAGACTACTCTCACCGTTCTCCAGAATTGCCAGTCTTCTGCCAATTAAAGTTTGGTGGACCTATCCCTGTCTCTGTATATTGCCAGACAGTAGCCGCAGGAACCTCTTCGTCTGGTAACATTTCTTTTCATGCTTATCATGGTAGCCATAGGGCATCTTCAAGTTCATGTCACCACAACAGCAAATGTAGGTTAGTCCCCATGTCCTCATCCCAGGTTATGGTGTTCCAGTCACTGCCCGAAAACTCTGGGTTCCAGATCAGCCTCTGCTGCACCTGCCCCAGACCTGCAAGCATCAGTTAGGAGAGGAATGAGTGCAGAATTTAAGTCCTGGTTGGGGCACTGGGCCAGGCTGTGGATATAGTTTAATTCCTAACTTTTATACTTTAGGCACGGCGTGTAAGCTGCCTTTTGGATTCTTAACCTGAGTCTTTCAAATGTTGGGGCAGGCCTGGCATGGACCGTGCTATGCATTCTGGTCTTTAACCTGAGAGCAAGGGGAAGACATCTAAAGATGGGAGGGATGTAAGGTTGGAAATAACCATTCCTTCCATCTCCTAAAGTTGCCACAATTTGAATCTCTGAAACAAACTGGCAGTAGACAGATCAACAGGAGAAAAGCATGCACACGGATGATGTACACATATGCCTGGGAACTCAATATGACAGACACTTCAGAAGTGGACGTTTTTATGCCATTCAGAAAGGAATAGGTCCTGGAGGGCTTCTGAAGGTGGTCGGCTGTGGGAGGGTGAGGATAAGGTCTGTACAATGAACAGAGCCTGTCTTGTTATGCAGATAAAGTCTCCCAGGTAGCACCCCCCAGAAGGATATATGGTAGCCTGTGAGGATCTCTGGGGAGAAGGTTGATAGGATGTTTCCTAGGTCCATCCTTGGGCTGATGGAGGCCTTAGAGAAAGCTTCTACTGGCACCTGTTCACATTAGTAATGTAGATGTAAATTTCTTTTACAAAAGAACAGCTTTTGAGAGCTATTTTTGTGTCTGCAGTTTCTCTAAATAGCCATTTTAAAATCAGCCAAAGAAGTACATTTTGGGGGTGGCATATTCCCGTGTGCCACAGGCATACAATCAGATTTAGATTTTGTTAAATTGCTTTACTATAGTGTCATTTACCTAAAATCAGTGGCATATATTTCATGTGTATACTTGATAAATTTGGACACATCGGGGAAACCATTATCACAATCAAGAAAATGGAGAAAATGCAAAGAAAGGAATTTTTGCAAAACAAATACCCAACAAATGATTTTAGCTGGAGTACACAAACGACTCTTGTAATTCAATAGTAAGAAGACAACTCAGTCTAAGATGGGGCAAAAGAGTTGAATAGTCACTTCACTAAGGAAGACATACCCTTATAGTAATTTGAAATAAAAAATGGCAGAGAAGCACAGGAAAAGCTACTCAATGTCATTAGTCACTAGGGAGATGTAGATTTGTATTTGGAAAGATCCCTCAAGACTGGCATAGTTAAAGGCTTGGAGATCTGCAGTGGCTGCAGGCAGCCCTGATAGGCGGCTATTGCCATAAAACTATTAATAGTAAAACCCAGTAGTTGCCTGACTGGCGGTTGTGGAGATGGCGAATTAGAAAAACATTGAAGGAATAAAATAGGCCATGACACTGAGTTCAACTTCAGCTGGTGAAGTATTAGAAATGATTCTAAGGTTTCTGGCTTGTGCAGTTGAGTATGTGATGGGGCCGTTCACAAATATAGTGAAAACTAGAATACCAGGCTGGGAGAAAGAATATTGTTTGTGTTCAACAGGTACCTTTGAGACACCAACGCCAAATGGCAAAGCTGTCAGTTATCGTAAGATGCTTTCTGAGCTTTGTTGGATTTAATGGGGACAGAAACAGTCTGTGTCCATCAAATCCACCGGGCTATGTTTAAATGGGACGGGAGAGAGAAGAGCAGGAATTGCCAAGTCAGATTTCCCAGCTGTGGCCCCACAGGGATAGGGAAGCTGCTTTTCACTGGTGGTCTATACTAACAGAGCAGGAAGACGCTCTGGGTGAAAGCGAATTGTAGGGTGGTTAAATACTCTAATTAAATACTCTAGTCAGAAGCCTCCAGGTATGTTGCCATTCTGATTCCCGGTGCTTCTCCAATTCCTGCCCTCCTCCGTCTCTAACTCCCAGAATGTACATGGACTATATTTATGTAGATGTGGCCTTAGGAAATCTAAAGGTCCTACAGTGCAGGCCACTTAAAACCTTACTAAATAATGGTCTGTCTAGCTTTTCCACATGGATTCTACAATCTGTCAAAGAAGGGGGAAAAAGAGCATTCTTCTCTGTATTTGTGTACCTCATTAGTAAATCCGAACCATACTCTTCCTTAGGTCCCTTTCCAACTCAGTCTGGTTCTCACATTCTTAAAAAGGACAAAGGGATCTTTAAATTCACTCAGTTTGTCTTGGGAAGGGGCCAAAATTTTTCAGCCTTCCATTGACAGTCAGATCAGCCTTTCAAGCAGCACATCCCGGGAAGCCTTTTCCACCTCCTCCCTGTCCTCTTCTTCCAGCTTGGCATATTCTAGCCTGCGTTTTGCTCTCCTTGTAAATATGAGAGAAAATAAAATACACTGCTCAGTCTCCTTTGTCTGAAAGCCTGGCATTTCAGTGGCTTTCTTTAAGGGTGTCCTCATTTGTAACCAGCTTTGCCATTAACGGAAATCAATCTGAATGTCCTATTATGCATCTTTTTTCTTCCTTCACAGTCTGAGATTTCCTCTGCCAATTTTTTTTCTCCCTGAACCTGAAAGACCCTCTCTCATTTTTCCGTTCCCTGCCTCCAGCACCATTGAATCCCTGCAGAGCTTTCTCAGGCATAAATAAGGGCTGCAGTGTGAGGATTGGGAGGAGCTCGACCTACTCTGCTAACCCAGTGGCCTGAGCCAATCACAGAGAGGATTGGGGCATTCCCGGAACCCCCCTGCCCCTGCCCTCCCTCTGACAGCCTCCTGGAAAGAGGGGCATTGGTGAGATGGTGTGTTTACAATTCAAATCATTGGTTTTTTGCCTGATCTCCTTCCAAATAAGAAGGCAGGAGCTGCTGTTGAGGTGCAAAGGGTCTTCTGGACGGTTGTGGCTCTAAGACCAGAAGATCTTCATTCTTGTCTCCAAAGTGGGGAAAAGGCAAGGATGGTGGAGGCTTTCTGTGCTACCTGGAAGCTGACGGACAGTCAGAACTTTGATGAGTACATGAAGGCTCTAGGTAGGTAACAATGAGATTCACTGTTCTTTTCTTAATCTGCATCTACAGATATGCGCAGATTCCTTTCTTCACCCATCATGTTAGCAAGAGACAAAGACAGATTATTATATTAGCCTAATCAGATGGCAGGCTACGCATTTCCTGCTGAATGGAGGTTTAACGTGGCATTTGCCTGCTTTTTTGCCCAGGACCAAATATTGGAGTGTTTGATATTCTGTGGAGAATTTGAAGTTTCTGTGACTCTTTTATTTTTTCTCCATCCACTTATTCTTTGAGCTCAGTAGTTGTATCACATGATTAATGGGCTAATTGTGCTCTAATGAAACTTGTGGTTTAGAATGCGGATTCTAGGATCAGCAAGCAGATGGCTGCTTTGCGGACTCCTGTAGAAATTGCTGCTGACTGCACTGTTTCTCTTTGCTACTTTAGGTGTGGGCTTTGCCACCAGGCAGGTGGGAAATGTGACCAAACCAACAGTGATCATCAGTCAGGAAGGGGACAAAGTGGTGATCAGGACTCAAAGCACATTCAAGAACACAGAGATTAATTTCCATCTGGGAGAAGAGTTTGATGAAACCACTGTGGATGACAGAAACTGTAAGGTGAGAAGCTGTTTCTTTCCGGGCATGAGGTTGGGGAGGCAGGAATAAGGGATAAAGATTTTCAGTAGATGTTGGGAAGTGGAGAAGGTTTTAGTATTTCAATTCAGGGAGGACAGCAAAGTTAATTTAGCATTCTAGTGAGCGTATGTAATGCACTAAACAATGGAGACTTCTTGTACAGCTCAAACCGTGATTGTATTTGTTGCTTACCAGACATTTTTTTCACATTTCATATCAAACTTATCTTTCAGAAAGTATTTCATAGTGTTTGTTTCAAAGAAAGATTGCACTTTGTTGAACTCCTCTGGTTGTCTCAGATCAACTAAATAGACAGTTTGCCTGTGGCTTTATTCAAACCAGAGAAAGTGAGTAGTCAGAAAGGACTAGTTTAGGATTTTTATTTATAATACAGGAATTTTGCATGTAGATGTACGCATGTCAATCAAATTTGGAATTATCAGAATTTACATAATAAACCTAGAAGTCATAGAAGATGTGGTACTCATAGGATAATTAGTTGGTCATATTTTATTCAATTATACAACTCTGTCAAAAGTCATATTGTTTGTTTTCAATATCAGAAATCTGACTAGTACTTATTTCTGAATTTTCTTGTTGGTCTCAGTCTGTTGTTAGCCTGGATGGAGACAAACTTGTTCATGTACAGAAATGGGATGGCAAAGAAACAAATTTTGTAAGAGAAATTAAGGATGGCAAAATGGTTATGGTAAGTAATGACATTTCTTCATTCTTTCTTGCTTTGTTACCCCTCCTCAAGCCTTCCCAACGCCTTCTGTTTTGCTCCCTCCCTCCTTCTCCTCCCTCTCTTCTTCTCCTCCCTCTCTCCTTCTCCCCCTCCCTCCTTCTCCCCCTCCCTCCTTCCCCCTCCCTCCTTCCCCCCTCCCTCCTTCTCCCCCTCCCTCCTCCCCCTCCCCCCTCCCTCCTTCTCTCCCCTCCCTCCTTCTCCCCCTCCCTCCTTCTCCCCCTCCCTCCTTCTCCCCATCCCCCCTCCCTCCTTCTCCCCCCTCCCTCCTTCTCCCCCTCCCTCCTTCTCCCCCTCCCTTCTCCCCCCTCCCCCCTCCCTCCTTCTCCCCCTCCCTCCTTCTCCCCCTCCCTCCTTCTCCCCCTCCCTCCTTCTCTCCCCTCCCTCCTTCTCCTCCCTCCTTCTCCCCCTCCCTCCTTCTCCTCCCTCCTTCTCCCCCTCCCTCCTTCTCCCCCTTCTCTCCTTCTCCTCCCTCCCTCCTTCTCCTCCTCCCCTTCTCTTCCTCCCTTTTTCTCCCTCCTCCTTCTTTCTTTCGCCTCCCTTCCTCTCTCCTTTGTTTCCTCCTTTCTTTTTTCCCTCCTTCTTTAACAACGTGTCATTAGCAAGGCTCTTTAAAAAGCACGTATAGGCCGGGCACGATGGCTCACGTGTGTAATCCTGTATTTTGTGAGGCCCAGGCGGGTGGATTGCCTGAGCTCACAGGTTCCAGAGTAGCCTGAGTCAGGGTGAGACCTCACCCCTAAAATAGCCAGGCATTATGGGGGGCACCTGTAGTCCCAGCTACCTGGGAGGCTGAGGCAAGAGAGTCACTTTAGCCCAAGAGTTTGAGGTTGCTGTGAGCTATGATACCGTGCCACTCTACTGAGGGTAACAAAATGAGACTCTATCTCAAAAAAAAAAAAAAAAAAGCGTGTGTAAAACAGAATAAAAAGATACTAGTTAATTGTTTTCCTCAGTTCAACTTCTTTGCAAAAAAAAAGAAAGATTCTTAGTGTAGCTTTTTTATTTGTTTTTTTTTTTGTTTGTTTGTTTTCTGAGACAGATTCTCACTTTATAGATAGGGTGCCCTGACTCTGTAGCTCACAGCAGCCTCAAACTCTTAAACTCAAGCATCCTCTTGCCTCCTGAGTAGCTGGGACTACAGGCGCCTGCCCCAACACCCAGCTGTTTTTTGTTTTTTTTTTTTTTTTTTTTTTTTTTTTGCAGTTTTGGCCAGGGCCAGGCTTGAACTCGCCACCCCCAGTATTTGGGGCCCGTGTTCGACTCCTTAAGCCACAGATGTCACACACCCAGTTGTTTTTAGAGATGGGGTCTCGTTCTTGCTCCAGTTGTTATTCTAGTTTTTAAAGCAAGCTGCCATGGATTTACTTAAAACTGTGTCAAAAGAAGAATTTTTGTAGCATAACTGAGAATGTCTAGCACACAAATGAAATTTAAATATAAAGCCAATACTCATTAAATTATATAAAGATGATTGCTACTATTGAACATTAAGCTTACTGAATCATAAAAAAGTTCATAGATACTGTAATAAATGAAAGATCTTTAAACCATTTATATTTTGGTTTATGAAAATAATACAGGTTTGGTGCAGATAATTTATAATATAATAAAAAAGTATAGCAAAAAAAAAAAACCCCTAATTTCTTATCAGAGAGAACCATTTTAATATTACTTTTTCCCAGTCTTTTTGTTGAATACATAAGATGCCTTTAAAATATATATGTTTTAATACTACGTAAACATGTAAAAATTATAAAATAATTTACAATCAATTTCTTAAAGATGGAGTAGTATCACAAACTGGAGTGTCATGCCTTGACCAAGCCTTCCTTAGACACTTTAAGCAACTGACTAATGGTATTTTAATTATATTGACAAAGTTAAGTAGGCTTATTCATTCATTGATGGGGAGGTAGATTGCTTTACATATTCTGCAGACAAAATCTAGTATTATTTAACAAAATTGACTATTATTTCTTTTTCCTTGCATAGTATCCTTGACTATTGCTATCAGAGCTATTCTAGATTGAGATACTCAGGCTCTTGTGGAAGCGAGGTGGGGAGAGAGAGACATTTTTCCTTTCATGCTACCTGATATTTGCTCACATTTTTCTTTAATAATCAACAAAAGAAAAAATTTATTTCTAACACATTAAATCTGAAGTTCTCCTTTACACTTTTACCTACATTTTCTTTTTTTTTCTTGAATGCAGGAAAATAGATAGCTCAACTGTGGCATGACAAGGTCAGACAATTAAGTTCATAAACTTCTCCGAGGAAAGGTGCTACATACCTCAATCCTGAGAATCACTATGGTCACCTTCAAGTTGAACTTGTCATTAAAGTAACAGAGTTGACATTCCACATCTGACTCACCTACCCACTGGGTTCACATAGGGAAAAATGTGACAGCCAAAGCAATGAAAATATTTGTACATTTATGTCTTCCTATTGATTTTAGAACAAGTCATTCTAAGTGCCATTAGCTCAAAAGATTCAATTTTCTAAAGACTACCCAAAATTTGTCTCTATTATGAAGTGAAAACTTATTTGAAAGCCTGTTTCATAAACTTCATTCACTTTCAAAGCAGATAACTGAGGCAACAATGTAGATACTTCATTCCTCACACCAATTCGCTCAATTACCCTGATAATTTAAAACTAAAGAAAATCTTTTGACATCAATCTAGATTATTTCAGTTTCAGCTTCATTTTCATTTTAGAGATATGAATTACGTATACATATTTTCATCAAAAATTATGACCTTTTTGTTTTTAAAAATGAAGCGGCTATGTAGTATTTCAATTTTTTTTTTTTTTTTTAAGACAGAGTTTCAAGCTGCAGCCCTGGGTAGAGTGCAGTGGCATCACAGCTCACAGCAACCTCAAACTCCTGGGCTTACGCGATTCTCCTGCCCCAGCCTCCCAAGTACCTGGGACTACAGGCACCTGCCACAATGCCCAGCAAATTTTTGGTTGTAGTTGTCCTTGTTTGGCAGACCCGGGCTGGATTAGAACCTGCCAGCTCTGGTTTATGTGGCTGGCACCCTAGCCGCGGAGCTACAGTGGTGGTGAGCCAAGGCTATGCAGTATTTAATGGCTCTAAAAGTCATCTTTTACATAAGATTTAGATCATGCATGAAATAATATTTAAAATTCAGCTACTGGTGTTCCTTTGTAAAAAGACTTAATGATGTTTTGAATGTTTCAGACTCTTACTTTTGGTGATGTGGTTGCTGTTCGTCACTATGAGAAAGCATAGAAAACTTCATGATATGGGAATGGAGAGTTCTTCCTGTTAACTCAAGTATCAGCTCTAACTTGCTGTTATAGCACAGCTAATCACTAATTAGAAGATTATCCTCAGTGCAGAGATAGAAAATAGTGATTTAAAAACTTGTTACTCCAAGTAACTAGCCCAATTTTAATTTGCAAAATTATCATTTTGTATTTCATATTAAAAATTTGTCACTTTTTTTTATAAAGAACTGAATACATTGTATAATATTTTTGGAATGCGAATCAAATTGGAATAAAAATCTTACACGGAAAATTTTGTTGTCTTTTTTAGTGTTATTAACCTGGCTAGGAATTGTATGTTATAGAATTTCGAATAAAATAGCCAGTCTCATGGCATAAAGTAAGGCTAAAAAAGTTAGTGCCCTGTTTAAAACACAAATTTATATTAAAAAAGAGAAAATAAAAAAGCAAAAGTCTTAAGAAACGTGGAAAGGCCATAGTTTTGGTTGAGTCTTCCATAGAGAATCTGCAGTGATTGCATTCATTGGCCAGGACTCAAAGAAGCCTTATGATAGTGGGTTGGGCTACAGAAATGACTTTATTATTTGAAACAGATAGTGTGATAAAGCAATATCATGACCATCAAAATGTTTTAATAAAAAGTAAATATAATAATGTCATATAATCAAAGTTTCTTATTGAAGAAAGGCAAATTAATTTTGTCCTGAATTACAATGATGTTTCACTAAACAACTAAATTCAGTTGGACTAAGTCAATAGGAGTGCAAAATAGAGCAGTGTACATAAAAGCATTTCATTCCTTTTTGGGGGAGGAAGAAAGGGGTGACTGAGTCAACCAAACCAAAGCAGATGTCTTTCTGTAACCAACAAGGGTGTGCATTTGTGAAGTAAAAACAGATATTATTTTATACTTCATTATCTACAAGATAATTTTTGTATGTTCTCTCAATTTCACAATGAGAAGCAAAATGGCAGGTATTGTTTTTACTTTACCAAAGAGGAAACTGTAGGTTAGTTACATTTGTGTGTCTCATGACTAGTAAATAATACTGAGAATAGCAATCCTTGCAATTTTTCTTTTATTTCCTCTCCAGAAGTAATATTTCAGCTAATTTTTCTTTTGAAACAAAAATGCAAGATTTTATTTTCACTATCATTCTTTAGGAAATCTTTTCTTCTGATAGCCTTGGTGCTGGAGGCTATGTAATATTGTATTCATTTTTAATTTACCCAGTGATTTCAGTATATTTTTATAATTTAGTTCCAACTAACTTATAGCTAAAGTATGAGGGAACTTTCTTTTTTTTTTTTGCAATTTTTGACTGGGGCCAGGTTTGAACCCACCACCTCCAGCTATGGGGTCTGCACCCTACTCCTTTGAGCCACAGGCACTGCCCATTCCCACCTCCCCCTTCCCCCTTTTTTTTTAAGAGATGGGCACTGTTATGTTGTTGAGGCTGGTCTGAGACTCCTCAGTTCAAGCAATGCTGGTACTTCCGATTTCCAAGTCGCAAGGACAATTGTCACACCATCATACTTGGCTTACTTCTGTAATTGCAAGTATGAAACAGAACATTGACAGGGTGCTGGCTGCAATTGTTTTGATGGTCATGTCTTTGCCGTGCATAATTCTCAGTGATTTCAGCCTGTGCTTCAGTAGAAGCACAAATTTTGGCTTCCAATTATTATTAGAGCTACAAGGGCAACAATGAAGATTTATTTTCAGCTCATTGTAAGGAAGCCAAATTACATTGTGTTGGCATTAATTTCCATAACAACTGAGAGAAAAGAATAGGAAGGTTTGGGGTGATCTAAACTAAAGGGGAGACAAAGATACTAGAGACTAAGATTGAGGGTTGCTGTGGTAGATCAAATGCAATTTCTAGGAAGATAATGAACAGATATTTTGGCTTCCTAAGTTTTTTAATTATTTTATTTTATTTATTTTGAGACAGAGTCTCAAGCTGTTGCCCTGGGTAAAGTGCCATGGCATCACAGGTCACAACAACTTCAAACTCTTGGGCTTAAGCAATTCTTTTGCCTCAGCCTTCCAAGTAGCTGGGACTACAGGTGACTGCCACAATACCTGCCTATTTTTATTTTTTTCTTGCAGTTTTCCTCATTGTTATTTTAGCTGGCCCTGGCTGGGTTGGAACCCACCAGCCTTGGAGTAGGTGGCCGGTGCCCTACCCACTGAGTTATGGGCACCACTACTGCTTCCTAAATTTTTACACAGTAGTTGCAAATCATTTTTCTTCAAACTAAATTCCATCTCACACAGTAATCTGTCAATATGCTAACTTTTCTGATTTGCCTTTTTGCCTTTTTCATTTTTATTTTTTTAAATTGCCAAGGTTAGGAAAAAGCTTCCGAGACCAAAGGCAATTTTACCAATAGACCCAAGAAGAACATTTCTTAAAGTCTAAGATCTCAAGGATATAAACTGGACTGTGGCTGTTATGTGAAGCTGCTGCCCTTACCTTACTGATGTTTTCTCTCGCCCAGCTATGCATACTCCTTATGATATACATGTACTCAGGGTACACTGAAATCTACAAATACATGCCAAGCATTGAGGTTTATCTACAGAGATGTTGGGGCTCTGTAGTTTTATACCTTTTAAAGAGCAGGTATAAAATAAATAATAGAAAGCACAGTGAGTAGAAAGGAGGATCGTGTTTCTATCCATTAATTTTAATACACTGTATCATTCTTTTGCAAATCTTTTTTAGGTTTCCAAGTTTGTATGCCTCGTTTTATGATTACTTACTGAAAAACTGTTTCACAATTTACTTCCAGTAAAGTTGTTACAGGACAAAGAGAGACTGGCCGCCTGTCACTGTCAGCCAATAGATCTACCAGCAATTCTGGAGAACAGTGAGAAGAACAGTGAGAGTAGCCTCTCCAAGACTTTTCTGTTCTTCCATTTCCAAAAGCACAGTTTTTGGCTTTTTGGTTGAGACAGAGTCTCACTCTTTTGCCCTGGATACAGGCTATGGAGTTCATTGTAACTCACAGCAACCTCAAACTCTTGGGCTTGAGCAATCCTCTTGCCTCGGTCTCCTGAGTAGCTGGGACTACAAGCACCAGCCACAACAGCTACAAAATCACAGTTTTAACTAGAAAAGTTAAAAGCAAGAACTAGTACTAACCCTTATCTAAACAACAATAATGAACACTTATCTTAAAGAATAGTAATTGCCGTAATCCATGACCCATAATAAACAATAACTGCCATGACCCATGACCCCAAACAGCATTTCTAATTCCAAAGTTAATCTCCTAAATCAATTGTCCTAAACTACTCAAGATATTCTCTTTCCAGTAAAAGCTGAATTTACAAGACAACAAGAATGGGAGACATGGGTCAATGTCCCTTAGAACTAAACCACCTGGACCAGCTGTCATGTCAGCCCAGCCTCCATGTTGGTCTCCCTACATGTACTTTCAAAGTGTAAAGAAGCTGAAAAAAATGAAGTGAAAATAGCTATTTCTGCAGTGTATCCTTTGCCTATCTTTAAAACGTTTGGACTGGACATTTGCACGTTATCTTTGCTATCCTTAAAGTTGTTCTCTCTCACTAGCTTGCCTTTGTGTGTTTTTTTTTTTCCTGCTCCATTTCCTCCCATCCTCTGTAAGTTGTAGACAGAGAAACTCCAAGGACCTTTTCATCCACCACTGGGATGCACTTTGCATCTTGCAACTCTCTTGAATCACCCCAAAGCTAAGGCGGGACTTGGACAGCCCTGGCAGGACTTGAAACAGAAATAAGACTCCTTGATTCTCCCTTCAAAGCCCCTTTTATGAGACATACCTCCATTAAATTACACAAGATACAAAACAGGGTTTTCTTTGATGGGGAACAAATACACTCTACAATATCTTGTATAAGGTTAGTAATTTTGGAAGATACTTTCTTCTCCAAAGGAGTTCCACGCCTTATAAATTTAAATTATTTTTCTTAATGAGAGGTCAGCATTCTAATAAATGTTAAGAGGAACACGAAACATAGGCTCCAATGCAGTCTGGGGGTGTGGACTTCTTTGCCACCCTAAGTATCTGCAGATATTACTTGGAAGAGTAAAATCAACCGCCTAAATGATTTCCGCGCATCTCTGGAATGCACGGAGCAGGATTCCTAGACATATTCTAACTCAATTGTTAAAACAACAAAACCAACACCTGGTTCTCCAACATCACCAGCTAGGCTTGTGAAAACACAAATTGCTGGGCTCCAGCCCCAGTTTCTAATTCAATAGATATGGTGTGGGGCCTGGGTATTTGCATTTCAAAGTTCCCAAGTGGCGCTGATGCTACTGGTCCAGAGTCCACAGCGGGCTGTGCCCTGCGCTATCCCAAATTTCTGCTGTCTTGTCCATGACACCTGAGAGTTCTCCGCATCATTTCCTGTTGAAGAACCCTACTAAATTTAGGGCCTGGGGGGTGTTTAGGAAAGATGATCTGCATGGGGTTGGCCCAAGAACATTCCTTCCCAGGCCAGTTACCGACCCAGGGCAGACACAGAGGGCTGACGCTCACTTTATAACAGCAGCAGGTCGGGCGAGCAGACTCGCGCCGCACCCGCCCTTGCCGGTGATAGGCTGAGCGGCCACCCCGCGGCGGTTGTCAGTCTCCTCCCCGCCCCGCGGGCCTGACAGTCGGAGCCGACCGCGGGACCTCCCGAACCCCTCGGCGCTCCGGCGCTCCGGCTCGCCATGGTGCCGCTGGTTGCGCTCGTCTGCTGTCTGCTGTGCGCCTGCTACAGCCGCCCCAGCCTCGCGCTGCCCCTGGAGCCCGGCGGCCGGGGGCGCTCTCCCGCAGTGGGTGAGTCTGCCGCCACCTTGACCTTCCGGGAGCGGCTGGGGGCGCTGGGCAGCAGCGTCCGCTCCAAGTCCGGGCAAGTGTGCTGCGGTCGCGGCGCGTCCCGGCAGAGGCCCGGCCAGCTAGGCCTGTGGCCGGCTGGCTGCTGGGCGCGGGGAGCGCAAGGGACCCGAGGGACCGAGGACCGGGTGGCCCTGGGCCGGGGGAGCGCCCGCGCTGGTGGGGGAGCTCCCAAGGCGGGCTTCCGCCGGCGGGACATTTGTTTACACCTTGAGCCCCGGTGTTCTGCTCTGCGGGGACGATAGGAAAAGCTGTAGGTCGCACGGGACGAGGAAGCTGGGAGTTGGATGTCACCCAGCTGCCCGGAATCTACCCGGAGCCGAGCGGGACTGCGGAGTTTCCTTTTCACTTCAGGCGTGTCAATTTCAATCCCACTCAGGATCTCGTCTGTCCTCCTTTACCGAGTGGCTTTTTCTGCCGCTCCCCCAGCCACAGAGCGAAAACACCCTTAGTGCTGCACACCCCTTGGTCTACCGTAGAACTCGTCGCGTCTTCATTCCTCCCTGGTGCCCGCTTGGCTCTCTGTGGGCGGGACACACAAACTCAGGGCCTCTTTACTGAGGTGGGGTTCTGGCACTCGCAGCAGCGAGTTCTGGTTCTCAAAGTGGGGCCTGGCACTCGCAGCAGCTCGGCAGCACCTAAGCTTGTTAGAATTGCAGATATTCAGCCCCACCCCAGACCTCGTGAATCTCAAACTCGGAAGAATGTTGTGCAAACTCTCCGGGTGTTTTTGGTAGACGCCAAAAATCACTGGCTCAGAATATTTGACGGACTGTACAATGTCATCTGAGCCCTCAGTTTTAAAAATCAGGTGCCCCCACTTCCTTGACTTCCTTTAAAAATAATTGCTCTGTTAGAGGAAAAATAAAATTAAAGAATGGAGAGCTGTTTTGTTTGGGGGGAGCTGTCCCAGAGACACAGTAGCTTTCAGTGCTGAAACTCTCACAGGACTTCCGGCATGGTCTGGGTCAGGGCAAACGTCTTCTTTTACCTTCGAACGCCAAGTCTTCATGATTCCGCTGTCAGGCAGTCTGAAACATCGGGTGTCCCAACTGTGGCAGATGACAGTCATAACAAGATATTGCCCCAAAATGTTTATGTATGCTGGTTTCTGTGTTTATTTTAAGCTGGAGTTGTTTTCCTTTAACTCCATGACTATTTTGAGATAAAACTCCTTAGTTGACAGCTGAGGCACTCAATGAACACTTTCTTTGGTGGGGAGCTATGTGAATCTCCACACTCCTGTTTTGGTAGGACAGCTACAAGGTTCAATCACCTCCTAGTGGAGAGGGCAGGAAGTGGTGACTGGAGTTCAAAGGCTTGAAGAGCTGACTGACCATTTACTCAATTCACACTGTGTGTGGTACTGTACATGTTTGCCACTTGATGTGACCATTCCCATCCCCTCCTCCCAGCCCCAAATGCCTTTTCAACATCCAGCAGGTCTGGCCTTGCTTGGCTTGTTGTTTGTGTGTTTAAATTTCTAGTCTCTGCTTTCTTCCCTGTCAAATCCTGGTACTCAGGACAACAACCCTAAGAAGCTTCCTGTGTGTGCAGTTCTGTAGATTTAGTAGGGTGGGACCTGCCGGTGTGCGTGGTATGCAGGAACCAACATCGTAAACAAATTAACAAACACCTATATAAACAACAAAAGCAGGTCCACACATTTGAACTATGGTTCATAGGTCCTAAGGAATAAATGAGAATATTTTGTTCGACTTAAAGATTTTCTGTTATAATTTGGAGCATTAATTTACATGTGTTGAACACACACACACACGCACCCACGGATTTCTGGAAAATAGTGGTCCTACAGTAACAAGAAAGTAATTGTGATGCAGTGAAAAGAACTTTGGACTCGGAACCCGGGAACCTGGATTAGAATGTGGGTTCTGCCACCGGCCAGGTTAGTGGCCTTGGAAACATGAACATGTGCGCGCGCGCGCACACACACACACATAATGTGCATATAGGATTTTGTATACAATTCCATTAGAGGTGGGAACTGAGGCCTCCTGAGGTTCATTCATAAATCCCAGGTTAAGAACCTGTCAAAGCTTTGTTCTTGGCTTCTATTTAAAGATACCATTCAGCGAACCTGAATAATTACCCCCTCATTTTTCTGTCTGGCAATTCTGTGTAGTAGAAAGAGCTTTAGACTGGAAGTCTGGCAAGACTGGTTCCAGGTAAGCTTTCATTACTGAATCATTGTTCTGTCTTGAGGAGACGTTGAAACTTGCCTTTGCCTAAATGTCATTATTTAAAAACCCTGTCTCCAAAATTCTCAGGAAGGCAGATTTGAGAAACTCTTGCTGCTGTGTGGAATAAACTCTTTCTTGCTGTAAACTCTGCTGTCTTAGATTATTGGTTTCTTCTTGGGAAGCAGGCAGATGACCTAGGTGGGCAGCACCATACACAAAGAATATTTTTTGAAGGCCTGTTGCAAGTGAGGTATATTCTAGATGCTGGAGATACATAAATACAAGTATTAGATTAATATCAGAGGGATATGCCTTTCATACATTACATGTTGTGGCTAAAAATGGATTGTAATCTATTTTTTTTTTCTTTGAGACAAGAGTCTCACTCTTTTGTCCTGGGGAGAGTGCTGTGGCGTCATAGCTCATAGCCACATCAAACTCCTGGGCTCAAGTGATCCTCTTGTCTCAGCCTCTCGAGTAGCTAGGACTACAGGTGCCCGCCACAATGCCAGGCTAGTTTTTCTATCTTTTGGTAGAGACAGGGTCTTGCTCTTGCTGAGTCTGGTCTCAAACTCTAGAACTAAGGCAATCCACTTGCTTTGGCTTCTCAGTGTGCTAGGCTTTTAGGCATGAACCACTGCGCCAGCCCTATAATCTAATTTCTTAATCTTCACAGTAACTTATATGTGGACGTTGTCATCTGTTTCCATGTGAGGCAAGTGAGACTGAGGATATTTGAGTGTGAACACACACAGAGAGGCAGTGTGAACAGTTCAGTTGCCAGGCTTCCTGAATTCATATTTTAGCTCTGTTGCAGATGATGCATGCAACTTGGACTTAATCTCTGTGCACTTTCAGTTCCTTATCTGTAAAGCGAAAATACTTACAAGTGAGCACATGTAAAGCATAAAAAACAGTACTAAACATGTAAGTGCTCAATGAATTTTAAGTATTACTTAGAAACAGGGAATTTCAAATTCAAGGTTTAGAGTTAAAAAACAGTAACAGTAAAACTAACACTGAGCTTATTTGGTGCCACACACTTTCTAAGGATTTTAATTCTACTAAGTCACTTACCCCTGATGTTAGGCACTATTCTTATTCCCATTGTACAGATGAAACTGGTCAAGATCACACAGCTAGGTTAGTAGGTCATACGACGTGGACTGGAAGTCAGACAGTCTGACTCTGCAGTCTCTACTCTCAACCGCAGCACTGTGCTGGTTAACAAACCCATATAGGAGTTGCCTCAGCAATTACTGAGATAAGGAGCATTGCAAAGGAAGGTCATTTACGGTGGAGGACATCACAGGGAGATGGGGGGACTGTCTCAATCCCCCTCTCCGACTGATAGGGTCAGGATTTTTTTCCAGAGAGGAAATGAATAGTGCATGAAGTGAGTTGGCATCATCACACGTTTGGGGTGAAGTGGGAGGAACCCCAGTGCAGTGAGAAGTCGTACTGGCACGTGCATCACATGATCAAAAATGATGGGTAAGCCCCCTCTGGGTGGAGCTTTTCGTAGTATGAAGAGCTAGGGGGCAATATCAGTCATTCTTTTAGTCCTGTGTGCATGCAAGTGGCGGGAGGGGGTTGTTCAGCAGGGCCTGGAGGAGGATTTGTGGTGAAATGCTGCTTATCTTGACTTCTCTGAACTATAGGGGAGTGTAAGGCCCTGTGATTATCTTCTCAGTGCAAGGAGGGCCCACTATTTCTGAAAAACACCTCGGAAGGGAGGGGAGCAGTGAAAGAGAAAATCACAAAGTCCTGGTCAGCTAATCTGACTGCCCAGGGAACTGGAAACATGAGAGAACTGCACAAGGGCGTTTTTACTCACGGAGCTGGGAACGTGCTGTCCCGTGCAGTTTACTATACCTTAACCTTCCACAAAGCAAACAAACAGAAAATCTTGTGTACATTAAAATGAGTTGCACTATCTACTTACAGCCCAAGGAAAGGCATCTTCCGGGGCAGCAGTCCCCAGTGTCTTTGGTACCACAGACCTGTTTTATGGAAGACAAATTTTCCACAGAGTAGAGTGAGGAAAGGATGGTTTTGATGAGTCTGCAAGCAGATGATTTACTATGGTCTCTGTGCAAACTTCTGATGATAATCTGTATTTGCAAGCACTCCCCAGGGCTAGCTAGTATCACCGCCTTGCCTCCACCTCATGTCATCAGGCATTAGATTCTCATAATGAGGGCACAACCTACATCCTTTTCAGTCCCAGTTTGTAGCAGGGTTTGTGTGCGTCTGAGAATCCAATGTCACTCATCTGACAGGAGGCGGAGCTTAGGCTGCTATGTGAGGGATGGGGAGGGACTCTCAATACAGAAGAAGCTGCTTCTCTCACCTGCCACCTACTGTGCTGTCCAGTTCTCAACAGGCCACGGGTCTGGTACCAGTCCACAGCTCTGGGGTTGGGGAATGCAGATCTGGGATGATTCTCAGGTATTGGCTGTCTCTACATTGTGGGCTTGATAAAGTTTATCTAAGCTGAAAATAAATATTTTCTATATTATGGAATAAAATAAATTAAATTACTCTTTGCAGATTTTTTTTTTAATTTTTTTTTTTAAGACAGAGTCTCATTTTGTCACCCGGTGTAGAGTGCCGTGGTGTCATAGGTCACAGCTACCAACTTCAAATTCTTAGGCTCAAGTGATCCTCTTGCCGTAGCCCCCTGAGTAGCTGAGACTATAAGTGCCCACCATGATGCCCAGCTAGTTTTTCTATATTTAGTAGAGATGGGATCTCACTCTTGCTCAGCCTGGTCCTGAGCTCAAGCAATCTGCCCACTTCGGCCTTCCAGAGTGAGAGGATTATAGGTGTGAGCCACCGTATCTGGGCAGTCTTGGCAGAGATTTTCAAATGGTGACTAGTGCTAAGTGATTAGCCATAAAGACTATTTTAAGTCTATTTTTTGTCTGACTCTTTTGTCCACCGTTTTTTTATTTGTTAACTTAAATATGTTATAGAATTATTACATAACAATGTCGGGAAGAAACAACAACCAAAAGAGAACTCAGTTTTTCCACCTTAACAAATTAACCATTTTCATATTATTATTCCAGGTTTGGTTTTTCCCCAGTTTTATCAACTTTAGTTTGCATTCTACTTATTTGTGCTATACTTCTGGTGCAGTATGTTTTGATGATTTGTCACTTCTGATGTGTTTAATGGTGTAAGCTAGTCATAATCAGAGTAAACCCCCAAACTCACAGTGTGAAAAAAACTTCAATATTAAATAAAATTGTTTATGAGAAGATAGCAAAATTATTGACTATATATGTACATTATGTCTAAGCAAAGTTAGGGGCCCTTCCAAGTGGGGTGTTTAGATTTATTAGCTGTGTATATTTGAGCCAATTTCCTAATTGATCTGGCATTAGTTTCTCAACTCTAAAATGAGAAGCACGACTCCTATTTCAGAGAGTAGTTCTCAGAATGAAATGATCTAGTATATTTAAAGTGCTTATCAGAGTTCCTGACACATGGTAAATACTTCATAAAGAGGGTTTCCCAAAGGTTGCCGTACATACACACCTAGGGAAATTGGAAAATTGTAGCTAAATATACCTTTATTACAAAATATTCTTTATAACATTTTTATAAAATATTTATGAAATATTTCTCTATGTGTTGATACATAAATAAATACAACATTTAATATAATATAAAATATAAAATAGGAGTCTGTTAATTTTTCCTATTTATGGTGACTCCTGCTAAGTCACTTTAAAGAACCAGTGAGAATTTTTATTTTTGGCCTCAAACTGGTATTAAAGGTTTATGTTCTTTCAATTTATGTCACGAGACAAGGATGTAGACAAGGTTGTATAAGAAATTGAGTGATAGGGCGACGCCTGTGGCTCAATGAGTAGCGCAACGACCCCATATACCGAAGGTGGTGGGTTCCAACTCGGCCCCGGCTGAACTACAAAACTTAAAAAAGTAGCCGGGCGTTGTGGCGGGCTTCTGTAGTCCCAGCTACTCAGGAGGCTGAGGCAAGAGAATTGCCTAAGCCCAAAGAGCTGGAGGTTGCTGTGAGCTGTGTGACGCCACGGCGCTCTACCAAGGGCGATAAAGTGAGACGCTGTCTCTACAAAAAAAAAAAAAAAAAGAAAGAAATTGAGTGATATATAGTTCCTTTTCTGCAGTCCACTCACTGTGCAACCCTAACAAACTATATGTCTCTATGCCATTTTCTACAAGAAAAATGTAAACAATTTATACAACCTTAAATTCTTGTAGGAGATAATGCTATAAAACACAGGATGGACCATTATCATGGACCTCCCGGGAGAATATCTCTATAGATTTTATTATGCAAACTCATCTTCATTATGTACTTTGTTAGGTGGTTTTGCTAATCCGAGATCATCAGTTCTGACACACGTAAGCAGTAAATCCTACTGTTCTCTGAATTCACATTTCCTCACAGGGAAGAGCTACATGAACTTCAGGCATATGAACATTTAAATGACTAAGGCTTTCTTCCATCTTAGCAAGAACATCTGTCTCTAGTCTCATTGTAAATATTTGTATGAGAATTGCAAAGTCGTAAAAGTAGATTTATCATTTTCTTCCTTCTCAACAGGACAATTTTGGCATGTGACAGACTTACACTTAGACCCTACTTACCACATCACAGATGACCACACCAAAGTGTGTTCTTCATCAAAAGGTGCAAATGCCTCCAATCCTGGCCCTTTTGGAGATGTTCTATGTGATTCTCCATATCAACTTATTTTGTCAGCATTTGAATTTATTAAAAATTCAGGACAAGAAGCATATTTCATGATATGGACAGGGTAAGTGACTATAGAAACATTACTATTAAAAATTACTCAGTACTTATCCACAGTATCCTTGGCTTCATTGGAATTCTGAATTCCCAAAGATTTATTATATGTCCCAAGAAATATTTGGGTTAAAAAATACCAGGTCAAATTAATCAACATTATTGGAGACAAGAACAGTTTTAGAAGTCCCAGTATTAGGCTTTAGAAAAGTGTTAGTGTTAATAAAGAGAGTAATCCATAGACAGCAGATTTGTACCAATTTCTTAAAGTGTTTATATCATACACCAAATGGGTCTCAATTCAAAGACAAAAGGCAACAGTGGGAGCTAACCTGTCATGGCAATATTGTAAAGCATCGTCTTCAGCTGGTGTAACTAGTTCCATGCATCATGATAAAGAGGCCTATGTTTCTTGTAGCTGAAATAATGGCCACGGCTAATACTTGCCAAATGTTTACTTTGTGCTCAGCACTATTTTAATTTATTTACATATGGTAACTTACTTAATTGGTACAATAGGCACATACTTAGTATTATTCCCACTTTACAGATGATGAAATGAAGGCATTGAGTATCTAAGTAACTTACCCAAGTGTACGCAGCTAGTAATTGGCAAAACTAGGATTTGAATACAGACATTTTTGCTCTAGAATCTGTGTTTTTAAGTACTTTCTTTTTGTTTGTTTTAGTTTTTTTGCCCCTCATAAATCTTCAGTCTGGCAGTGGAATAGACCGGGGTTTCCAGTGTACTTTTTGTATTACATTTGTGTTAATTGTCTGTTTTATAGGATTTTCTGCGGGAAGAATCAGGTAAAGAGTAGTATATCAACTGTTCAGTTGTCGTCCGCTCTTTTAAAGTAGAAGTCTCCAATGATAGGTACAGTCAGGTATCATGCAGAAGTTTAGTACCTTTTATGAAAACTGATTTTGTTCTTTATGATTCTGTCTTTTTTTCAGGGATAGCCCACCTCACGTTCCAGTAACTGAACTCTCGACAGAAACTGTTATAAATGTGCTTACTAATCTGACAACAACCATTCAGAGTCTCTTCCCAAATCTCCAGGTTTTCCCTGCACTCGGCAATCATGACTATTGGCCACAGGTAAATTTGACAGCAGCTTCCAGAAGTGCTTAAAGGATTTTTCTTATCAGTAGTCTCAAGATTATGATAACATTGGCCCTTGATAAGGCATAGTAATGGGTCTCCTGGAGGCAGGTATACTGTAGTGTTGATTTTAACCATTCAGGAGGGTGAAGACACCTTGTACCAAAACACCTTGCTAATTTTAGTAGATACGGGGTTTCATTCTTGCTCAGGTTGGTCTCAAATTCCTGAGCTCAAGTAATCCTCCCACCTTAGCCTCCAGAGTGCTAGGATTATAGGTGTGAGCCACAGTGTCTGGCCTAAAATGATTCTTTTAATAATTCATAAAAAATATATTACTAGTGAGTTTTCAGGAATTACTCAGTTTGTAGACTATTATTTCCTGTTTTCCTTCATAATCTTTTTTCAGTTTCCTCTTTCTTTTCAATAATGTTCTTATTCATTTGCATTTCTATGACAGGGTTATGCAAGGTAGGTCAATGTTGACAAATATTTACATTTTTTTATAATTTCTGTCAGACATATGAAGATTTGTATACTCTGATCTAAGTTAGATGGTGATTAAAAAAGCAACAACATAACAAATAGCCATAAGAGCCAATAGGGGAAGTGCATGTTCAAGCTCTGCTTATCTAATTAAGATATGATTGAAGGCAGAGAGCATTCAGAATATTTAATGCCTGATGTTGCCCTGGCTCCATGTAGAGTGGTTATTTAACAAAAATCTGTGCATTACACTAATGTACACAGCTATGATTTAACAATAAAAAAAAGAATACATAAAAAAATAAATAAAAAGTGAACACGAAAAAAAAAATCTGTGCATGAAAGGTAAATACCAGTCCTGGTTACAGGGGCCTGCTATTTAACATAGAATCTTAGATTTGTGCACATTCAAGCAATCCCAGACATTGTTGTTTAGTAAGGCTTGATAAACTGTTGCCTGTGATTCACATTCACCCTGCTGGCTGTTTTTATAAATAAAGTTTTATTGGAACGTAGTCATGTTTCCATTCATTCCATATTGTATTGGCAGCTTTTGTGTGACAATGACAGGGTAGAGTAGGTGCAGTGGAAACCATATGGCCTGTAAGTTTAAAATTTATATTCTCTTACCCTTTATAGAAAAAGTTTATTGATCCCTGGTCTACATCAACCTTTCATTTTATATATGAGAAAACTGAGGGCCAGAAATGTTAGATGTTTGTTTGAGTGTTCCTAATCCCTTAATGGAATTGCCCCAGCTCCAGATCCTTTTCCCCAGACCTGTGTTCAGTGACACCAGCATACTTTCATAAATCCCTTCTTCTTGCTTGATATACTTAATATTTTTCAAACATAATAATTACTTTTATGCCTCTCTTTGTCCACATTTTTCTCTTTGCTTAGAATATCTTTTTCCATCTCATGTCAAAAAGATAATCAAAGGGAGATTTTGATTATTTTAGCTATTTTAAATGCAGTGAGTACAGTGATTTTGGAAAGTTATACTAGCATCTTGAGGTGAGTCTTAAGTTTTGTTCCTGTTGAGATGTTAGACCACACAGTGCAGAGCTTGAGGACAAATGAGCTCCAGGAGCCTCAAGTTATACACATTGTTTATATATTCCTTATGTGATAGGCAAACTGGGATAGTGGGAAACTTGTGGGGTTTAGAATCATAGTCACTAGAATATAAATCTGTAACCTGCACTGTTTCTAATAGGTTGGCCAACTTGGGTGATTCACTTATTGTCTCTGATCCATAGGTCACCCATTTGTAAATAGGAGCGACAATTGGGACATAGAAAGCCCTCAGCAAGTGGGGTGCGGGTTACTGTACTTTTAAATAGTGCTGGTTATTGTACCTTTAAATAAGGGATACACTTTTCTGATTCCTTTAAGGATTTATTTTGTTTTACCTTTATCTCTGTCTTCTTTTTGTCAAGTCAAGTCTTCTATTATGTCAAACATACAGATACTACCTAACTTCTATACCATATCCTATTATACATACAGCCCGGGTAAATTGAGCAGCCTGTATACCTTTAGCGTTAATTTTTTTCTTTCTCTACCTTATAATTGCTTATCAGAAAATCTCCTTTCTACTATTTTACTGCCCTCCTTCCACCTCACAGTTTCGGGAATGTCAAGTGTGACATGAAAGCTGCCCAATGACTTCTCCCAGACATTGAGATTTGAGATCTAAGTTTGAGAAGATTAGGAACAAATACGTTTGATAAGTGCTATTTTTCTCTTTATCCACCATGTACATGCACCATAGGTCTGCACACATACGCACACAGATGCGAATCCCCGCCCATTATATCAGAAGTAGCTATTAGTGTGGGCAGCCCAGGTATTCCTTCCTGTTGCCACCCATGGAAGCCGTCTGGGCCAGGGTCCCCATTTACTTCCACACTGGCCAGACTGGTGCCGCCAAGTTTATGGGTGGGTCACTTCCCATTATGCCTGATTACTCAGCAATGGTCATGTCACAGCCAAAAGGATTGAGAAGGTATATGGTACAGTAGACAGTTGAACATAAGAGTGATCACGGACTTAGATCCAGCTCTGAGACTGCCCCACTATGCCTGAATAAGTCACTTAACTTCTTTGGTGCTCATACTTTTCATATTTAAAACAGAGAAGAAAGTCTAGGGTGATTTTTATATCATTTTAAGATTCTGCCTCACCATGCTATACTTTGGTGTCCATCCCACAGTCAACAAGGAGCCAAGACTTTGTGACTTTTCATTATGCAGATTGATGATAATGGTGATGATCTTACCAATTTTTAATCTGAATCCAGATGAGCTAAGCTGTTGTATAATTCTTAGTCATGTAACCCTGATCTATGACATGAAGTGTGACTATATTTTGAGTAGGTAGTTCCAACTAATTAAAGCCATTGGGTTATGACTTGCCCTGTATGTGTCTATCTTTTCGAGTATTGGGCATATTTCATAAGAACTAATGTGGGCATAATCTTGAGAAATAACTAAGTGTTTTGATGATTACTGGCAGGGAAACTCCTCTCAGAAATAGGCGTATCTTATCAATATACAGAAGGAAATGAGGAAAGTACAGAAGGAGGCTTCAGTTTTTAAATACAGCTTTAAAAAAAAAAGAAATGATTATCCTATTCACAAATGATTTCCAGGTTTTTATTCAGTGTTTCCTTTTTTAAATTCTTGTTTATTTTTTCTCTAGAGCTTAAAATAGTTGAACTACCTTAAAGATAATTTATGATAGTGAGAATAATGTTTGATGCTTATAATGTGTTATTTAAAAATCAAAACATGTTGATGTAGGTTGCCATGAAAGGACTTTTGCACATCAAAAGCACATGGTTGTAAATCTTCATTCAAGGAATTAAGAAACTTTATAATAGTTTTTTTTTTTTTTTTTTGAGACAGGGTCTCACTATGTTGCCCTCTGTAGAGGGCTGTGACATCACAGCTCACCTCATCACAGCAACCTCAAACTCCAGGGTATAAGCGATTCTCTTGCCTCAGCCTCCCAAGTAGCTGGGACTATGCTTGGCTACTTTTGGTAGCTATGCTTGGCTACTTTTGGTTGTAATTGTTATTGCTGTTTGTCAGGCCTGGGCTGGATTCGAACCTGCCAGCTCTGGTGTATGTGGCTGGCGCCCTAGCCGCTGAGCTACAGGTGCCGAGCCTTCATAACAGTTTTGACATTTCAGAGGACTTTGTTAAATTCTGAAGTCATGACTTTTCCCATTCCCTGGGCATGCTACATCAGGCCCTGTAGTTCAGGTTGAAGCCTGCCTTTAGTGTCCCTCTCAGGAGCACACTCAGGGCTCACCCTGGCTGTGCTGTGGCACCACCTTTTGTCTGTACTGATGACTGCATGACTCTGTATCAGTGTTTTTGTCTGGGTCATTGCTTTTATTTGAATGCTCTTTCTTTTTTTTTTGTTGGCCGGGGCTGGGTTTGAACCCACCACCTCCGGCATATGGGGCTGGTGCCCTACTCCTTGAGCCACAGGCACCGCCCAGAATGCTCTTTCTTATTACACTGATGAAGTCATTGTTGAAGGCCTGGTTCCAATGTTCTCTATACCTTTTATGCTGATTCTCCGGGCCATACTTGATTGCTCCTAATTCTTCACCTCCAAGACCTCTGTGGTAGCACCCAGCACCTTGTCTCATAGTTCATTCATTTTTAACCTGCACTCATCAACTAAGTTGTAAATTGCTTAAAGACTAAATCCGCCTGGTCTTCATCCTTGCAACTCCAGATGCCTCACGTAACAGTCAGTGTTGGAGTAAAGTTTACTTTAATTCATCTGTATATCTTATATCTGGAAAGTTTCAATGGTGGATTTTGTTGTTTATGGCCAGGATGAACTGCCTGTTGTCACCAATGAAGTGTACAATGCCGTAGCAAACCTCTGGAAACTGTGGCTGGGTGAAGAAGCTGTTCGTACTCTAAGGGCAGGTAAGCAAGAGACTTACTTATCCTTTTGCTTTCATTTTTATCGATGTTGTTTAGACTTAACTCTTTAATGTTTGCTTGTGTGTGCCAGTTCTGGGGGGCCTCTGTGCCTAGTGTTTCTGGAAGACAGTTGAGCAGCGACACTGCCCATGACACTCGTTATAAACCTGTGTATCATGTAGGGAGTTATCCTTCACTCTCAATCAGGGCTGTAGGTCCCATGGGAAGCAAAAACTAAACTTTGGATTCTAATGTAAATAAAAGCATATTGTTTCTGTTTGGAAAACTGATTGAGAAGAGAGACTGGACACTAACTTTTAAATGAGGAGCACAATTGTATAACATAGGCAGCTGGTAAAGTGAAGATAACTAAGCTTTTGGAATGGACTTTGAGGCACTTGGAAAAGTAATGCTTCATTCGTGCACCGTAAGGCCTTCCCTGGGTAATGTCTGGGTTCCCTGGCCCAGTGGCTCTCAACCGTCATTATGTAAATCCCTGACCTGTCCGTAAGGTTAACTGAGGTACTCTGGTTAAACTAAGATTTTGGCGTTTTTAAATTTTTGAGACAAACACTAAGTGAATGGTTAGATTTCTCTCAGGTCAAAGTTTTTCTTTTACTATTTTTCTTAAAGTTTTGGCTTTGCCACTATTCTGTTGTTTTTGTTTCTGTTATTCTTTGCTAGCACTCAGCAAATCATAGTACATATGAATTTGAGATCTGCTATCTTACAATCAGGCCATGGTCCTGATGCATCTTGGGGAGTGCAGTTGGTCCTGCACCTTCAAACCTGCAAAACACACAGAGAGTTTGTGAAAGTAGAAGGAAGAGCCACAAAGAATGATGACGGTTCCTTTGGATTCTAAGGAGGCTCAGCTTAAAGCTGAGAAGGGCAGGTAGTGGGAAGATGATAAATGGAGAGCTGGCCCTGGGAAAAGGCCGTATGCGTTTCACATTTATATCCATTCCAACGGTATCATCAAATCTTCAGTTAAACACCGGAAGACAATATTGAAGTTGAAGGTCATAAAAGGCTTTCTGTGAAAATCTTAAACACAGAAGTGATTTGGAGCAGGGATGCTCTACATGAAAAGCCTCACATCTGTCATCCCACAGCCTCCAGTGAAAGTTGTTCTTATCTCCTGCTGCTGACCTAAACGGCAGCTTTCCAAAAATAACTTCCAGCGAATTCGAGCCTATCTGCCTTGCTACTATTACAGTAAAAAGCATAAGGTATTATGATCACAAGGAATAATAAAAGAGAATGAAGAGGTAGTGATCAGCCGTGATTGAAAGCTAAGGATGCTGAGTGGCTCAGAACCATGAAAGCCAGGCCAAGATCTCAGTGACCAGCTCTGAAAGTGTCCTTGCCATGGGCCCCAGGGTGTCCCACCAGCACTGGGTCAGAGTGGGCGTGCAGTGATGCTGCCGAGGCTCTTCTCCACTGAGATCTCAGCAGCTCTTGTCCATCGGATCTTTTCTTTCTTCAGTGGTCTCCAGCAAAGTCCACATGTGTTCCCATTCTTTGAGTTTCCTATTTCACAATACTTCCCATTTTAACTCCTCAGTCATTTAAACATAGGGATTGATTTTTTTAATAAAATTCAGCCTCATTGCTTACTGCTGAAGCATTTAATTATCTTTTCATCTGAATATTCAGTACAACTATAGTTACTTCAATATGTGAAAGTGCCAGTATTGGCATTGGAACAAAGTATATTTTCAATATTTGTTAAATCTGATTCTTATCTAATGACAGCATGGTTGAACAATTAAGGTCGTGAGCTCATCCTGGAAAAAAATGCCACATACCTCATCGCTGAATACCACAATTGTCACCTCTAAAGATATCTGATGACTATAGTGGTATTTAGCACTGAAGTATGTAGCACTTTTTCTAGGATGAGTTCGTGAACTCAATTGTCAGGCCATGTACAACATGATGTCGTTATAGAAAGCACTCCAAATTTGCTTTGAAGGTAAGTGCTAGTGTTGGTGTCTAGCTTCCCAAAGGAAGTACTTTGAGGTGACTGTAGTAATGTTCGGCAGTGAGCTATCTCGTACTTTCTCTAGGATGAGTTCACAAACTTAACTGTGCTACCTCATATGTGCAGACTGAGCGGTGAGAAATGAGTATAAGCTTCCCGACTGGATTGTGAGCCTTGGGAGTTACTTTCACAACATCTGCATACATATGTTTGTGTTTTTCTAAAATGTGTTTCACATTGTTTTTGTAGGTGGCTTTTATTCACAGAAAGTTACAGCGAATCCGAACCTTAGGATTATCAGTCTAAATACAATCTTGTACTACAGCCCAAATATCATGACCCTGGACAAGACTGACCCAGCCAATCAGTTTGAATGGCTAGAAAGTACACTGAACAGCTCTCGGCAGAATAAAGAGCAGGTATATCACACAGACCAAAACCATCAGGGGATAAACAGAGGACTAAGTTTATGTATTTATTAAGCTTGGGGTGGAGTCAGATATTAATAATGAAAGTATTAGCATTTGAAGATGCTTCACATGAAACACCTTATAGCTCATCTCTTCTGTTGCTTTTTTTTTTTTTCTTTTACTGCTTTTAGGTTTAATAGACACCAAATGAGATAAAAAGAGGCCAATTAAAAAAATTGCGACTAGGGTCATAGTTACCTTGTATCTTCAGTGTAGTATAAATGAGACAAGTACAAATATAGTGACCTTAGGAGCGTCATGATTTCATCTCTGTTTTTGGTCCAAAATTGGAGCGATGGCGTATTTATTTTCTGAATTTGAATTAATGTACTTTACCTCTTGGCTGTCCAAATATCATTGAGTTATGATAAAGATTCTCACTTGTGCTCCTTTGTGTCTTTCTCCAGGTGTACATCATAGCACATGTTCCGGTGGGATATTTGCCTTATGTAAAGAACACCACAGCAATTAGAGAACACTATAATGAGAGACTGATCAATATTTTTAGAAAATACAGTGATGTCATTGCAGGACAGTTTTATGGACACACTCACAGAGATAGCATTATGGTTCTTTCAGATACACAAGGTAATTTGATGTTCTGTTTGTATCTCCCCAGTTCAAGAGGCAAGAGCAAAGCAGTGAATATCTAGTACATTTGCTGATTCAGTACATTAAAAGTTTCATTAAAGGCTTGGTGCCTGTAGCTCAATGGCCAGGGCACTGGCCACACACATTGGGGCAGGTTCCAACCCAGCCTGGGCCTGCCAAACAATGACCACTGCAACAAAAAAATAGCTGGGCATTGTGGTGGGTGCCTATAGTCCTAGCTACTTAGGAGGCTGAGGCAAGGGAATCACTTAAACCCAAGAGTTTGAGGTTGCTGTGAGCTGTGACGCTACAGAACTCTACCCAGGGCAACACAGTGAGACTCTGTCTCAAAAAAAATTTAAAAAGTAAATAAATAAAATAGCCGGGTGTTGTGGGAGGTGCCTGTAGTCCCAGCTATTTGGGAGGCTGGGGCAAGAGAATCACTTAAGCCCAAAGGGTGGAGGTTGCTGTGAGCTGTGACGCAACAGCACTCTATGAAGGGCAACAAAGTGAGACTCTATCTCCAAATAAATAAATAAATAAATAAAAAGTTTCATTAAACAGCCTGTTAGCACAAACCTTTTCTGAGTTACCTTTGATGATTGTATGATGGATGAGGTGAGGCCTGCAACTGGGTTTTAAAAGCTCCTATTAGCTCCATGGGGCCAGCATTGTTTATTTGCTGTCAATACTATAAAGGCCTTTCAACCCTCAGCTACCTCAAGATTTCTTCTAGATCTTTAGAGAAATACCACGACTTGTTATTAACTTGCTAGACTCAAGTTTATTTTGGCATGGCTTGTTTTGTTTCTCAGAATTTGAAAAGCAAAGCATAACTTACATAAAAGTTTTAAGTAAAATATATTAAGCTCTTACTTGTAAGCCATTATTGACATTGTGATCTATTCAGCTTTTAAGAAAAATAATAAAAGAATCTCTAGCAAGAGACTGACAATTAACAAAATAGGAGTTCTGATTTTATAGTAGTAAGAGAAAAGAAACATCAATATGCATTTTTTTTTAGTAATTGGGGAACGTTTCTGAAATGTACACCTCTCATCTAGAATGAATTGGCTTGGTAAAAATGACCACTATTCAGCGTTTGATAGATTTTCTTTTTAACTTAGTAAGAAATTTACTCCTATAATAGATATGTTAATTATGTTCTTATTATGTAATTACTGGAATATTATTTTAGGTAGAAGCACAGAAAGAACTAGTTGTGTATTTGTGATAGACTTGGATTTTTTAATTATGAAAATTTTCAAGGACTTGGAAAAGTTGTGAGTGTTACTACAAAGCTCCCGGGTTCTTAATGACTCATATTCCACATCTGTCAAGATTTTTCCACATTTGCTCTATTTCATTTGTATTCATTTTATTTTTTCTGAAGAATTTGAAAGTGAATCTCAAACATTGGTTCTACTTCAGCCCTATAGTCATTGCTAAAATATATGGATGATTTGTGTAACTATGATAACATTGACTTACTTAACAAAACCAATAACACTTCTTGTGTATCAATAATACACATTCCCCTATTTTCTCTAAATAATTTCTTTATAGTTGTAAGAATACATCAGTGATGGCATATCATTTAGTTATGTCTGTTAATTTTTTAATCTGGGACTTGTTCGTATTTTTAATATAGTTAAATTCAGTTTCAAAAAAAGTATGTTTATGTGCCTATGTTTTTTTTCAGGAAGTCCAATAACTTCTTTGTTTGTGGCTCCTGCTGTTACACCGGTGAAGAATGTTAAAGAAAAAGAGACCAATAATCCTGGTGTCAGACTATATCAGTACGATCCTTATGATTATAAATTGCTGGTAAGTTGGCAGATTTCCGAGCTGACCCCATATTTATGCGTGTCATTGCAGTTTTCATAGTTCAGTTTTCAATGTTGTTTGGCATAGCTCTATGAGGTGGATTTTATATTGAAATCTCAAGATGTCCTTCTCATTTGTTCTTGGAATATTTGTCAGAATTTTTTAAGTGTGGGCTGGTGACATTAGCCTTTGGGAGGCTATTTTTGTCCTTCTAAGGACTTCACATATATTTAGATGAGGATTTCATTAGATAGTGCCATATTTGGGGACTTGTAAACATATTGAAACTTTTCTCTAAGCCATACTAATTCCTCTTCTCTGGACCATAACTAGTAAGAAGAGCATAGGCCTGGACCTGTACCCTCTCACTGGCCATATGACTAAACTTCTCTGTGTCCCAGTTTATTCCTCTGTAAAATCGGAATTAAAATATTACTAAATTCACTAATTTGCTTTGAGGATCCATGAATAAATCTATGTGGAGCACTTAAAAAATGTTTTTGGCCCATACTAAGTGCTTAATAAATGTTAGCAAAAAAAAAAAAATCAAAGAAACAAATTGCATAGAACATTTACTTTTGAGACAGAAGTTCTCTGATGATGTAATAGCTCTATGCTGTAGAACAATTTATCACAAAAAGATGGCCATTTAGCTCATGGGTGTATTGGTGTGGGCAATTGCCTCTTCCTACAAATACAATTTTAAAGGAATTCACTTCGGTTGAAGCTATATAATTTTACTTTTTGCCTAGATAAATTTAAATAGGAGATGACTTTGTTAATCTCCAGAATAACAGAAGGAGGAGGGAGGGCAGCAGAAATCTAGTTTATTCTATAAACATTTGATTAAATGGGGAAATAAAACCATCAACTGATAGTCTAGTCCAAACAACTTTTCTTTACAACTTTTAGTGACCTGTTTTCGGATTTGAACCTTAGAACATACATACTTACACACATACATCTACATATGTATATGTGTATATATCTATGTATATGTACACACAGGTGCTGACATGGAAAGATTTTCCCACTATAGCACCAAATAATTTTTAAAGCACAAAACAGTTTGTATAGGAAGACTCCATTTTATTAAGCCAGAAAGGTAAGTAGGTGTGCATATTCCAAATATTTATCTTTATTTTGTACATAACGTGTACACTAATGTGCTGATGAATGTCTAACAATTGGTTCACAGAGGGAAAAAGTGCCTTGATTTGTAGTGTTTGCCAGTTTCCATGATAGAAATTGTCTCCCATCGTGGACAATTTCAAACTACTAATGTGACATCAGCTGACTCACAACATTCCTAAAAATGTGACAGCCCTTTGTGAGCTGGTAGAGGCAGTTCTCTTGCACGCTACTGATTTATACAGATAATTAGAAGAGGTTACTAATTGAGGTGTGTGAGTGTGTGAATTGATCCTCACGCCCCAGCCTCCTGAGAACTGGCACTATAGGTGCACGCCACCACAACCTACTAATTTTTGAATTTTTTGTAGAGCTGGAGTCTCACTATGTTGCCCTGATTGGTCTTGATCTCCTGGCCTCGAGCAGTCCCCCGATCTTAGCCTTCCAAAGTGCCAGGATTGCAGTTTTGAGCCATTGTACCTCACTGAGATTTTTTTTTTTTAATCAAGCCTCTTTTTCTTTAAAACCAATTCCTGGCTTCTTTTTTTTTTTTTTTGAGAGAGAGTCTTACGTTGTTGCCTTTGGTAGAGTTCTGTGGCGTCATAGCTCACAGCAACCTCAAACTCTTGGGCTCCAGCGATTCTCTTGCCTCAGCCTCCCAAGTAGCTGGGACTACAGGCGCGCATCACAACACCTGGCTATTTGTTTTTAGAGATGAAGTCTCGCTCTGGCTCAGGTTGATCTCAAACCTGTGAGCTCAGGCAATCCACCTGCCTCGGCCTCCCAGAGTGCTAGGACTACAGGCGTGAGCCACCACGCCAAGCTCCTGCTTCATTTTTAATGACTACAATTTTAAATTAAGTATGTCACATAAATCTTAATATAGACTCTTATTGTTTTATAATGCTTTATTTGCCAAAAATAAATCAGGCTTTGTTACTGTTTTTAATTATAGGATATGTTGCAGTACTACTTGAACTTAACTGAGGCAAATCTACAGGGCAAGTCGAACTGGAAGCTGGAGTACATCCTGACCCAGTCTTACGGAATCAAAGATTTGCAGCCGGAAAGTTTATATGGATTAGTAAAACAACTTGCAATCCTAGACAGTAAACAGTTCATAAAATACTACAATTACTACTTTGTGAGTTATGACAGCAGTGTAATTTGTGATGATACCTGTAAGGCCTTTCAAATTTGTGCAATTATGAATCTTGATCATACTTCCTATGTAAATTGCCTCAAACAATATTATACAAGGCACAATCACTAGTATTTCACAGGTCATGTTCATAGGAAATGAAAATCTAATATTGCTCTGTTTCTGAGATAAGTTTGTGAAAATTTTATGTAAATCTTTGTAAATTACTGAATTGGCAAACAGAATTCTTATCTTTATTTTTGTGAAGTCTAAATGTAGGTATTTTTAACATTCTAAATTTTTATTATATTGAATGTATTGAAACTGCCCATTAACAGAATAATGCTTAGATATAAATATCCTATCTTCCAGTTTATATAATTATATCTAATTTATATTCTTGTTAAAATTGTGATTTATATAATAAAGATTTCTCACTTAATATGATTAAGTATTCTTAATATGATAATTTTCAATCTTTTAATTCACTTTTGTTAAAACTCCATGTATAAACTAGGTTAGCATTGAACGCATAATGTTCTCTTGGGAAAATACCAAGACCTAATTAGGGCTATTGCCAAGTGTATAAAACATCACGTGTAGCTTTCTTTGTTCGATGAGTCTTTGGCACTACTAACTTTTAAGGATGGGAATGTCACAAGTTGTACTTCTTGCAACTTCAGTATGTGCGCAAGGCCTGGTTCCCAGTCCAGTGCCCTGTACCTAGTAAATAATTGCTGAAATGAATTGAAAGCTATGAATATTTCTCGAAGAAATATGCTAGCCATGCAGTGGTGCCATTTTCTTTGTCATATTTCAAGAGGGGATAAAAATGAACTTTTGTTCAAGAGATTGTTTTTAGGGTTCTCCAATGGCTAGCTCAAGCTATTTCCTACTTCTAGACAAACTGGGAGAATTAAAGTACAAGAGAGGAGGGGGAGTCTGAGGGAAATAAGGAAATAAAAGATTGTATACCCCAATACTTTGGCTTGATGGAGAAGAATGTTAAAAAAAAAAAATTCTTTGTGAGGGCGGGCCTGTGGCTCAAAGGGGTAGGGCGCTGGTCCCATATGCTGGAGGTGGTAGGTTCAAACTCAGTCCTGGCCAAAAACTGCAAAAAAAAAAAAAAAAGAAAAATTCCTTGTGACGCACTTGTTAAAGATAATAAGGCAAACCGTATTCAAAGGAGGCCGTGGTGATAGGTATAGGGATCACTGCAACAAAATCTTGCAGTGGGGGAGAAAGAGTGGACTCGACTCTGACTGCGGTGAGGCCAAGTGGGGATTTATAACCAAGAAGCAGGGTGAGTGTCATGGATGAAAAATTACCAGGAGGAAGCATCAAATATAAGGGGATTTCTAGCTATACCAACGTGATAGCATCATTGCTAAAGGCCAGCATGATGAAATATCAAGGGTGGTCAGATCACAAGGGTGAGGGATTTTTTCTAAACTGATTTAGCAGAATTCTTGCTCAGATTGGACTCTGACAAAACAGAAAGGGAAGCCCAATGTTGGCCTAGTCAAACAGAAACCTGAGAGGCCTGATTAAAGTTTTGGTTAAAGACCAAAACATATAACAAGACATACAATCAGCAATCTTAGACTGAGGAGAGTAGAACTCATCATCCTCAAACTGGCTTAGCTTCATATAGTAAAGTGACCTGTAGATATAATATCTCATGTAATGAATCCAAATTATTCTGATTTCTAGAGGGGTGAGAAAATACATGTTATAAAATAAAGATACTATATCTAAAGAACTTTTAGGTAGATAGCAAGGAACCCCTGAGAATCTCCTAGGGAGAAAATGGGGGCCTTGCTTAGGTGGTGCCTCTAGCAGTTGCCCCATTTGTGAAGGAGGAGGAGGGCCCCTTCTTGGAGCTGCCCCCACCTTAGTCCTGCCCTGAGCAACTGCTACACCTGGGGAAAGGAGAAACCCCCACTAATCTGCAAAAGAATGCTTGGGATTTGCCAGCCCCAGGCCAGGTAGCCTGGACACAGCAGGGATGGGAAAGTGAACTGGAGTAATCTTGGGCTGATTACTGTGTCATTAATTGTCCATCAGAGAGATGCCCTGATGTCTGAGCATGAGGAGGGCTTGATCCATATGCGCAAAACTGAACCCCAGACATTACCAGAGCCTTTTTGTTATGACAAGGGGCTCACTCATCATCTAACCTTTTTCTTCCTGCAGTTAAGTTTTGTTTTATGCTTGCCTTGCTTTTGGCAGTTCTGATTATTCTTCAGCCAAGAACACACCAAAAACTGACAACACAAAACTGCCAACTCAGCAGAACTATCAATATTCATTATAGAAATATTTTTCTTCTTCTTAAGTTTAGATAAGTAGTAAGTTTTGGAAGTGAGAATGCCAAAACAAAGCAAAAATTTATTGTTAAAAAAATCATATCACTGGGTGGTGCCTGTAGCTCAGTAGGTAGGGTGCCGGCCCCATATATCAAGGGTGGTGAGTTCGAACCCACTCCAGCCAAACTGCAACCCAAAACAGCCAGGCATTGTAGTGGGCGCCTGTAGTCTCAGGAGCTTTGGAGGCTGAGGCAAGAGAATTGCCTAAGTTCAAGAGCTGAAGGTTGCTGTGAGCTGTGATGCTTCGGCACCCTACTGAGGGCGATAAAGGCCATAAAGTGAAACTCTGTCTCTAAAAAAAAAAAAAAAAAGATTAAAAAAAACATATCATTTAGAAATCATCATGCCTGCAGTTGTATTTGAAATTGGTAGTTTCAAATGATTGTATCATATATCCCTATACTTGTGGATAGTAGTTCTAAGAAAACAAGTTTGCACTATATAAAGAACAATTTTAAAACAATGAAAAGCAAGGATGGTGTGAGCTCTCTTGGGAAGTGAGTACAGTACCAAACTGAAAGAGCTAATAGGAAGGACGTTCAGGGTTATATGTGGAGGAAACTCTTTTTTTTTTTTTTTTTTTTTCAGTTTTTGGCCGGGGTTGGGTTTGAACCCACCACCTCTGGTATATGGGGCCGGTGCCCTACTCCTTTGAGCAACAGGCGCCACCCATGGAGGAAACTCTTACATCTGTGGGGGGGTCCATCGTACATTATTCCAGAGTTTAAAATTTTTAATGGTATCTACTGTATTTAGTTTACTCTTATCTTAAAATAGGAATAAATGATCTTAAAATCTGAGTGACATTTAGGAACATTATCAGCAGTTAAATGAATTTTTTATTCTAATATCAGTGCACATTGCAATTATCTATTGTGACTTAGTTCAGATTATGTCCAGATATATGATGAATTTTATTAGGCCCACAATGAAACTTGTCTTAATTTGCCTATGTTTATTGACAATGCTTTGATAAGTTTATAAGCTACATCCTACTTAGCTTTTTGAAGCTGCTACTTTGAAAACAGTAAGAGTCATACATCAATATCTGTGGTAACATTGTAATAACAATAATAGAAAAATCCAGACCTCTAACCCACTTAGGTATACATCAACAGTAGAATGGATTAATGAAATATTGTTAATTCAGAATGTGGAGTATTCAGGAGGCTGAGGTGGGAGGATCCCTTGAGCCTAGGATTTTGAGACCAAGTAGCCTGTACAACATGGCGAGACATTGTCTCATAAAATAATAATAATAATGTGGAATAATATACAGAAGGGAAAACAAACATGAATAGATAGCACAAGCCTGACAATGAGGTAAAAAAGAGTTGCTAAAGGATAAATACAACATAATATCATTTGATGTTGAACATTAAATATGCAAAATAGTATATACCACTTTAAAAAGTAGACCCAAAAGAGACGTCCTGGCAGAACAAATATCAAATGCAGTGCAGGAGAGTTGGAGATGGTGAATGGGAGAGTTGATAGGGAAGGATACAGACGGGGATATAACTGTGTCCTGGCTTCTTGATGTTTGCTTTATTTTTCTTCATACATTTAGTATTTATTAAATATTATATAATCACTTTTTATGAGAGAAACTAGAGGTCCAACCATTAAAAATTATTACTTTGGCTCTTCTGGGGCGAAGAAGTTATGGCAAAAGTATGGAGGTACTGGGAGGATTTAAGGTAGTTGGGCTCAGAGCAGGTGGTAGTCAGGCTGAGGAGGTGGCAGTGGAAAGAGGTTCCTCAGTTCGTCATATATTTTAGAAGTGGAAGCAGCAGGATTTGTTGGTGACATGAGTATACCAGGTGAAATACAGAGAGAAGTAAAGAGTGACTCTTGGAATGTTACGGAGCACCTGGCAGATGGCGGTGTCAGGAACTAGAAGGGGGCTAATGGGGAAGGAGGCAGAGAGACAGCTGAAGAGTCTCACGGTGTGTGATGGCTAACTGGAGTACCCAGCCATCTTCCAGTTCACAAAATGCTTTGCTAGTCTCATGATCTCTAATTGAGGACTTTAAAGTTTCTTTGTAAAAAACACATGAATATACTATGGGAGAAAACAAAACTACTCAGCCTCAATCTACCACTTTAGTTGTTTCTACTCTTTTTTTTAATTTGTTAGGAATAAACATGACTGACTTATAGAAGTGGATCATCTGCCCATTTTGCTGCTGATATTGCCTAAACCAGGGGTGGGGAAACTTTTCATGTTGGAAGGCCATGTTAATGTATTATAGCCATAATCAAATGAGGTGGATTAAAACGTACGTTAAAACGTACATTAAACGTACATTACTTTGTAAAAATCTAACTACTATGTGCTTAATAATTTCAAAAAAACAAAAAATATTTGTTACTATCAAAGTTAGCTAAGCTGTTGAAGACTATTACTTCTGCTTTTTGTTGGAAAGAATTTGAATAGTTGGTTGCAGCTCGGAGGTCTTCAGTTTCTGTTGGTCTTCGAAAGAGAGGGTGTCAGTCCTTAGTGATTGTAAGGGCGTCTTGATCTGACTTAGGTAGAAGGTAGAGCTGTAGCAATAAGTGGTTGAAAAGCAAGAAAGCATTTTTTTCTGGCACATTGCCAAAGGCTGAGATTTCTACTGAGTTTTTTCCATAATTCAATTGGATTTTTCTTAGCATCAGACAATGAATCTAACATTCCATCTACTGAGAGCTCAATCAGTTCCATCTGCAATTCTTTTTATTTTTTAAAGAATAGTTTATTTTAATTTATTTTATTTATTTATTTATTTATTTTGAGACAGAGTCTCACTATGCTGCCCTTGGTAGAGTGCCATGGTGTCACAGCTCATAGCAACCTCAAACTCTTGGGCTTAAGCGATTCTCTTGCCTCAGCCTCCCGAGTAGCTGGAACTACAGGCATTTATTTTTTTGAGAGTGTCACTCTGTCATGCTGGGTAGAGAGTGCTGTGGCATCAGCTTAGCTCACAGCAACTTCAAACTTTTGGGCTCAAGCTATCTGCTTGCCTCAGTCTCCTGAGTAACTGGGACTACAGGCCTGAGCCACCACATCCACTAGTTTTTCTATTTTTAGTAGAGATGGGAGTCTGGCTTTTGCTTCAGCTGGTCTCAAACTCCTGAGCTCAAGCGATCCACTCACCTTGGCCTTCCAGAGTGCTAGGATTACAGTTGTGACCCACCGTACCCAGCCCCATCTGTAATTCTTCAGATGCCTTAATAACAGCAACCAGGTGAGGCTGAAATGCTAATTTGAGTGTGATGTCATGATTCTCGAAGTCAGTGAAACTTTCCTTGTATAAAGGGAATATAGTGGATTTGACGGGGACATGGAAAGTATAGAAAGTGGAGGTTGAAACTAAAGAAAATAAAACCTCAACTTTTCAGTGTTGCTCTGGGAAATATTTAGCTTATATACAAGTCAATCCATAAGCATTGTGCTTTGTATGGCACAATTTTCTCCACAAACATATATCCAGTTCTGTTCATGGTGCAGGCGCTATCCTAGATGCTAGTGATATAGCTCTAAGCAAAACACACCAAGACTCACACCCTAGGGGAGCTCACACTGGTATATACAGCACACACGGTGTTTGTGTATGTGTACACACCTTTTAGCAGCAGTTCTCAACCTGTGGGTCGTGACCCACAGGAACTGTATTAAAGGGCCGCAGCATTAGGAAGGTTGAGAACCACTGCCTTGGAGTAAACACCGTCTTTGAGTGACATTGGGATAATAAAAACTGATTTAATAATTCATATATTTTTATGGGGTCACATTTATTACACTTCATTCCCAGAGAAATAATTATTTATAGCAGGAACTGTGACTGTTATGTCACAAAACAAAATGTCAGAAATACTGATGGCTATATTACAAAGATGTCCCCTTGTTTTAAGCATTTGGAAAGAGTGAAGAAAAGTTACAAAATCGATGGCTTTGTTTAAAACCTTGTAATTATGTAAACAGGGAAATGATTATCACAATATAAAAGAAAAACCGAGTCTCTGACAAATCTCTCTGACAGCTCTTATTATTTCCCTGATCAATATTGAGGTACCTGTCTGATTCTCATAAAATCCCTTCTCATGGACGTGCCTTGAAAACATTAATTCTCAGCTCACCCAGACCTCATGGAATTGAGCTCGGAACAATGACTAGTGTTAGGTGGCCAATTTTTACTGTAGTGTTCATTTGTCTTCTTCCCTGTTAAGCCTTCAAATTGCTGTCAAAGCACCATAGCAACAACCTGAGGAAGCTTGAAAATGCTGTTGAAGCACCATAGCAACAACCTGAGGAAGTTTCTATTCACCTGAAAACTCATTAATCACCTTTCCCTTCACATCTAGCTAGAATCTTTAGCTGAATTCCCTTAGTTTCTTTATAGTCCTGTATTTGTTTGGGCAGGGTTGGTAGTAATTTTCTTAGATGTATGGTTAGTAAAGTCCTTTGAACATAAACAAATGACTTTAAAAATTCAAAATACCAGGCGGTGCCTGTGGCTCAGTCGGTAAGGCGCCGGCCCCATATACCGAGGGTGGCGGGTTCAAACCCGGCCCGGCTGAACTGCAACCAAAAAAATAGCTGGGCGTTGTGGCGGGCGCCTGTAGTCCCAGCTACTCGGGAGGCTGAGGCAAGAGAATTGCTTAAGCCCGGGAGTTGGAGGTTGCAGTGAGCTGTGTGATGCCATGGCACTCTACCGAGGGCCATAAAGTGAGACTCTGTCTCTACAAAAAAAATAAAAATTCAAAATACCATCTACTATTTATGCAGAAAAATTCAAAATATTTTTTGATGACTTCCAAGAGTCTTGTGGTTGAATCTTTAGGGTTCTCTAAGTATAAGATCATATCATCAGCAAAAATGGAGAGTTTGACCTCCCCTGCTCCCATTCGGATGCCCTTTATTTGCTTGTCTTGTCTAATTGTATTGGCTAGAACTTGCAGGACTATGTTGAATAGTAATTGTGACGGAGGACAACCTTATCTGGTTCCAGTTCTAAGATGAAAAGCTTTCAGTTTTACTCCATTCAGTAAAATATTAGCTGTGGGTTTATCATAGATAGCTTCAATGAGTTTAAGAAATATACCACCTATGCCTATACTCTTCAGTGTTCTAATTAGAAAAGGATGCTGGATTTTATTGAATGCTTTTTCTGCATCTATTGAGAGGATCATATAGTCTTTGATTTTGCTTCTGCTGATATGGTGAACAACATTTATAAACTTGCGTATATTAAACCAGCCTTGCATCCCTGGGATGAAACCTACTTGATCATGATGTATGACTTTTTTGATGATAAGCTATAATCTATTGGTTAAGATTTTGTTAAGAATTTTTGCATCTGTATTCATTAGTGAAATTGGTCTGAAATTCTCCTTTTTGGTTGGGTCTTTTCCTGGTTTTGGTATCAGGGTAATATTTGCTTCATAAAACCTGTTGGGGAAGATTCCTTCCCCCTCAATTTTTTGAAATAATTTCTGCAGTATATGAATAAGCTCTTCCTTGAAGGTTTGATAAAATTCTGGTGTGAAGCCATCTGGACCAGGGCATTTTTTTGTTGGGAGATGTTTTATTGTTTCTTTGATCTCAGTGCTTGAAATTGGTCTGTTTAGGAGATCTATTTCATCTGGAGTAAGTCTAGGGAGAGAATGTGACTCCAGATACTGATCCATTTCCTTCACATTGTCGAATTTCTGGGCATAGAGTTTCTGGTAGTATTCAGAGATAATCTCTTGTATCTCTGTGGCATCAGTTGTTATTTCCCCTTTGTCATTTCTGATTGAGGTTACTAGAGATTTTACTTTTTTATTTCTAGTTTAGCGAAAGGTTTATCTATTTTATTTATTTTTTCAAAAAACCAACTCCTTGTTTCATTGATTTTCTGAATGATTCTTTTGTTTTCAATTTCATTAATCTCTGATTTAATTTTAGATATTTCTTTTCTTCTGCTGGGTTTGGGCTTAGATTATTCTTCTTTTTCCAATTCCATCAGATGGCTTGTAAGTTTGTTGATGTGTTCTCTTTATGTTTTTCGAATATAGGCTTCTAAAGAGATAAATTTTCCTCTCAGGACTGCTTTTGCTGTATCCCATAGGTTTTGGTAACTTGTGTCCTCATTGTTGTTACACTCAAGGAAGTTAATAATTTCTTTTTTATACAGTAATGTCTCAGGATATAAAATCAATGTCCACAAGTCAATTGCCTTTGTATATGCCAATAACAGCCAAGATGAGAGGTTAAATAAGGACTCAACTCCATTCACCATAGCCCCAAAGAAAATGAAATACTTAGGAATATACCTAACAAAAGAGGTAAAAGACCTCTATAAAGAAAATTATAAAACCCTAAGAAAGGATATAGCAGAGGATATTAACAAATGGAAGAACATACCATGCTCATGGCTGGGAATAATCAACATTGTTAAAATGTCTATACTTCCTAGAGCAATTTACCAATTCAATGCCATCCCTATTAAAATACCAACATCCTACTTTCAAGTTTTGGAAAAAATGATTCTGCATTTTGTGTGGAACCAGAAATAACCCCATATAGCTAAGGCAGCTCTTAGTAATAAAAACAAAGCTGAGGGTATCACCATACCAGATTTTAAGCTGTATTATAAGGCCATAGTGGTCAAGACAGCATGGTACTGGCACAAAAATAGAGACATAGATATTTGGAATTGAATAGAAAACCAGGAAATGAAATCAACAACTTACAGCCACCGAATCTTTGATAAACCAAACACAAGCATCCACTGGGGGAAAGATTTCCTATTCAATAAATGGAGCTGGGAGAATTGGATATCCACATGTAAAAGACTGAAACTGGACCCGTACCTTTCTCCACTCACAAAAATTGATTCAAGATGGATAAAGAACTTAAATTTGAGGCATGAAACAATAAAAATGCTCAAAGAAATAATAGGAAAAACACTGGAAGATATCGGCCTGGTGAAAGACTTTATGAGGAAGACTGCCGTGGCAATAGCAACAACAACAATAATAAACAAATGGGATTTAATTAAACTGAAAAGCTTCTGTACAGCCAAGGAGACAACAACCAAAGCAAAGAGACAACCTACCCCAATGGGAAAAGATATTTGCATATTTTGAATCAGACAAACAATTGATAACCAGGATCTATACAGAACTTCAATTAATTCACAAGAAAAAAAAACAATCCCATACATCAATGGGGAAGAGAGATGAATAGAATCTTCTCTAAAGATGACAGACGAATGGCCAGCAATCATATGAAAAAATGGTCATCATCCCTAATTATTAGAGAAATGCAAATTAAAACCATCCTGAGATATCACCTACCCCCAGTGAGAATAGCCTATATCACAAAATCTCAAAACTGCAGATGCTGGTGTGGATGTGGAGAGAAAGGAACACATTTATACTCCTGGTGAGACTGAAAACTGATACCATCTTTTTGGAAGAAAGTATGGAGAAACCTGAAAGAACTCAACCTAGATCTCCCATTTGATCCTGAAATCCCATTACTGGGCATCTATCCAGAAGGGGAAAAAACCCCTTTTATTATAAAGACACTTGAACTAGGCTGTTTATCGCAGCCCAATTTACAATTGCCAAAATGTGGAAACAACCTAAATGTCCTTCAACCCAAGAATGGATCGGTAAGCTGTGGTATACATACACCATAGAATATTATTCAGCTATAAAAAAATGGAGATTTTGCAGCATTTGTACTAACCTGGATGGAGGTGGAACACATTATTCTTAGTGAAGCATCACAGGAATGGAGAAGTATGAATCCTATGTATTCAGTTTTGATATGAAGACAATTAATGACAATTAATGACATGGTGGGGCATGGGGGAAGGGGGGAGCAGACAGAGAAGGAGGGAAGAGGTGAGGGAAAGGAAAAGAAGAAAAAAAAACAAGAAAAGAAAAGAAAATAGTGACTAATTCTCACATTAATTTGTGGTTTTCAGTTCCTGGTTTTTGCATTCAGTTGAGGATTGTAACAAGTTTCCTAATTTATTTATTTTTAGTTCTTATGATGAATTATTTTAGAAATACTGGTACTCCCATGAGTCTTAAAGACAGTTTCTTTTTCTTTTGTTATAATGTCCATGGCAGATCGTTTCTGCCAGCCACCATCAAATGAGGTACACCTAACTCTGAACTTTACCAAGAGAAAGCGTGCTTTCTTTTGTAAAATACAGACAGTATTTCACATAGTGTGTTGTCAAGAATGTTAGAGTTAATTATTACAAAGTGTGTAGAACAATGTCTGGCAATGTGTGGCATGGCATTTTGCATGTTGAAATGGTGTTTTGTGAAATAATCATAGGCCAGAAATGGGTGTGTTTTTCTAATTGATCCTTTGCTCATTCTAAAGAAATCTCAAGACTTCCATTGATTTTATATCCGGGTCTTCTTCTTTTTCTTTTCCCTCATAAATTCACCAAAATCTGTCATCTGGTAGTCTGTAACTCTCCATATCCTTTCCTAATTGAAGGTCGATCTTCTAGAACAGATCAAGAACAGTTAAAGAGATGCAAAAAAATCTCTCTTCCATGCCTACGAAGCATAGGATTCATAACTTTGGAACCTGATTTTCATGGTTGTTCCAAAAAAACCAGAATGACCATTTAGAAGAAAATTAATAAAGCAGGAGGAAGTTCTACTATTTATATATACAGATCAAATTCAATAAGTACCAGCACAATAGTATAATTCAATGCCTTTTGTCCTTGGTGTGCACCACTTCTGTGGTGTCAGAGTGTTTTTAAAGAGCCCTTCCCTGCTGCTGCCATCTAAGTGGGTACCACCACTTTTCAGGAAATCTTCATGTGCATTTTTGTGATGAAGTAGCTCCAGATTGTAATTGGCAGATGTGTTGGAATGTTGTTCTTCCTTCACTGGGATATTTGTAATAGTAGTTGAAGCCAAGTTGAAATGTTGCTGTGTAGTATTTGTTATGGGTCACTGTCCTTACAAAATATGCAGTTTGGAAGCAAGAGGCTGTCCTGCATGAACACTATGATCTTTGCTGGTTAAACCAGGACAACTCTTTTTTTTTTTGCAGTTTTTTTTGGGGGGTCCAGGTTTGAACCTGCCACCTCCAGTATATGGGGCCAGTGCCCTACTCCTTTAAGCCACAGAAGCTGCCTAGGAGGACAACTCTTTCTTAGGTGGATCAGATACAAGGCTGTCTTCACCAACTGGGTAGGATGGATCAAGACCAAGTCACATTTTTTAATCTGCATCAGATGATCTGAATTTGTAGCAAGTTTGATGTGTTTATGAATTGTTTCCTGGACACAGTCTTTAATCATTTGCACCTGACTATCACTTTTTTGTATTAGTAATGCAGATTATTTGTCCTCTATTTCCAACATGTTCTTAATTCTCCATGAGTAGAGTACAAGCCTCATGTTGGTATTCAGTAATTTTTCAGAGGGTTTTCACTGGAACAACTTGACCATGAAGAATATTACACCACTCCAGATCTGCCTGAGGAATAGGAAACTCAACAGCAGCTAAATTACCATTAGCACCTACCAATTTTGGTCTTTTAAAGTCCAAAAATTTAAATAAAATTCACCACCTTTTTGAAAGGAAATATATATTACATTATTTTATAGTATTCCATGAAGATTCTACTGAACAGCCCACAGTGATTTAGACTTAAGGCCCTAAGGAATTATTTAACATATGAAACTCAGCATGTTGTCTTCATGATTCTGCCATCTAAGGGCAGTGATCCATAACAAATATTGTTTTATGAGATTCATAAAAAAATCTACATTTTGTTTTAATCCCATGCCCCCTTCTCAGTCTCTCCACCCAGGCCAGTTTTTCTTGGAAAAACTCAAGAGAGTGGCCATATTTTTTGACTGTAATTTGTGTAGAGCCCCGAGGGAAGGCCAAAGAGACAGGGACCTCAGGTTGCCAGGCTTTTGGCCCATCAAAAAGTTTTAGAAGCATGAGAAGCCTCAACCCTACTGGTCAGTTGGAGGCTCCCAGAAAAGTGTATTCACACCCATCACCAAAAACACCATTAAAATGAAAGCAGGCATCCAATCAACCCCCAGAGTGTTAGATCACCCACAAGACATTTAAAAACGATATGAGAAAGTATTCTGGTTCTGGTCTTGAAAATATGAAAGTGTAAGAGTAAATGTAAACTTTTAGACATTGTTCATGTAAGGCCTATGTCTGCTAAATCATTTTATGTCATTTGTTCAGTGTTTATTAAAAGATTAGTCTTGGCCTGAAACAGTCTTGTATTAAACTAAAGAGAAAAAGAAAACAATTATAAAAGAATTCCCTGGAACTCAGCATTCTATGCGTTGAGACACCTGAATTCTAGTTCTTGCCAGCAATTAGAGGTTTTTTCCTCTATATTATTACCCTGTTTCTCTGAAAATAAGACAGTGTCTTATTTTAAGGTGTGCTCCCAAAGATGTGCTAGGTCTTATTTTCAGGGGACGTCTTATCTTTCCTGTAAGTAGGTCTTATTTTCGGGGAAACGGGATAGTATAAATGTTTGTCTGTTTTAATTCACTGTTTTCCTGCAACATTCTGGTTCCCTGATGAGAGTGCTCCCCAGCACACTGACTGATGCCATTCCCTAAGAGCTCTCCTGTACTAATTACACAGAGAGGAGGGCCCATCAGGGTGATAGGAAGGTCCCACAGTGATCCTCTATGATAGCAGCCCATCAATAGAGAAATGAACATGCAGGGGAAGAGCAGGCTCTGACAATGCACCTACTTTTGTTAACTCCATCTCTGAAGTAAAAGGTAAAACACAACCCTCTGTGTCTTCCACAACTTCCTCGCCTCTAGGAAAATGAAGTTTACCCTCCCCCACTGTTTGTATAGAATCTTAAGGTTAAGTTAAACACCTAACTCCTTTAACATCACAGACTTTTAGAAAAACTTTACTAAAACTTTGTATACAATTTTTCTTTTCTGAATTAAAATTAAGAATAAAAGGAACCAGAAAATAGGGGAGAGACAAATGTGTAAAAACAAACAAACAAACATGAGTATAAAAATATAATTTTAATAAGGAAGGATAAAAAAAAATTCGTAGAAAAAAATATATCATCAATTTGTCCTAAAACAAAATAGTTATATAAAAAAGGTAAAAGGCAAGACTAAGGTTGAAAAGGTCTAAAATATTTATAAAATATCTGTACAGGTTAAATACAACTTATAAAGAAGTTTGCATGTAATCCAATTAACTATGTATTTCCTTTAACTTTCATTAGAAAAATAACCTATCTATGAATATTGCTAACCTAAATTCAAACAGAACAGAAATCAGTTATGTAGAACTGGGCTAGTTTGTAATGGATTTTTGTTTAAAATATTGTTGATTCTTTCTGTGTTCTGTTTTCCAGAAGTCAAGAAAATAATTTTCTGTCTTTGAGCTATTTGTAATTTTTAAAACAATGTATGTACTTATGAGCAGAGTTTGAAATATGTATTTTTTCTCTCACTTTGATTTCTCCAGAGTTTAAAAGCTATTTATAAGTATTCTTAATTCCTGACAATACAGTTATTTGCATAAGTTCAGTAAAAATCTATTTTATTCTATAGGACATGATAAAGGCACTGGTTATTTTACAAAGGCTTTGTTTGAAATAGCATTTCCAGAAGTGTCCAGACCGCACTAAGGAATTAATGTTGACTTTATAAAGCCAATAAAAGGCCCTTTGAAAAACTGGCCAGATACCCGTCAGTAACATTTCCTGATCTGTGGTAAGTAATGAAGGTCACTTGCTGATGGGTCTGGGAATTAAAATATGCTTGCAAACCTCAAGAGAAGAGAAATTTACCCAATGCATGCAGGTATCTAATGGCACAAATGAAACCTGAGCTCATGAAAGGGTTCAAACCCAATTGAGATTCCTTATAAAGGATTCCAGCAAAGCCAACTTTAAAGAAGAGCCTAAATAACTAATAATTAATTATTCTTACTGTACTCTTTGCAAATAGTCAGACTTATTATACTGAAAGTACAATTTATTTTGACAACTAAGTCAGTTTTACTATATTTTGTTTTTAGTAAAGAAAAAGATTAGAGAAATGGTTCAAAGAGAAAAGGCTGTAACTCACCTGTATTAAATCCCAGCCTTGTCTATATGTCAACTCATAAAATGAGACATAACTGTTTTACTAAAATAATCTGTTAAATGGGGCTAAAAGACTAGTCAAAGAGTATAGAATTATATACAGTAATTATACTTACTCTAAAGCCTTAAGACGCAACAAAAATCACCTATTGGCTATACTAGAGAATTTGTACAGTATCAAATGCTAATTTCACAGTAAATAGTGTAACTATAACACTGCATCCTACTGTACCTAATCCATATGCTCTGCTGAGTTTGCTACTAGCAGAAGCTAAGTGGCCCACTTGAGTGGACTTAAAAGATAACATCTAGAGATGGTCAACATGCCCTGCTCTGGCCACATACTGAAAACTGGCAGGTCAACGCACAGCTGAAGCCTGAGGAAACTCCTTGCGGGACTTGTCTTAATTAGAATTTTGAACTTTGAAAAAAAGGGGGGAAATGTCATAGGGAAAAGTATATTAGTCCACAACCATGGCATTGTTAAGGCCTGAGTAGAGAACCCAAGAAAAGTCACAGTCCCTAAGATCTCAGTGCTAAAATATCAGCACCTGTAGAAATAAGCTGATATTGAAACCCTAAATCAACTCTTTGGACATTAGATCGCTGGCAGGTCTATTAAAAAGTGTATGAAAGTATATAGGTGTAGTGTAACTAAGAAAACTCTGAAGATGAAGTTAAACCTCCCTTCACAGGGTCCAGGGGTGTGTTGATTTGCCTCCTATGACTAAGTGGCAACTCAAGTGTGAAATTGAGGCTGCCCTGGTTAAAAAAAAAAAAAAGTTAGAATTGTACACAGGTGAGTGCTTAGAGAATGACTGAAACAACTAACAATAAGTGAAGCTTCGCCCCCCGCCCCCTCATTCACGAGGTGAAATGAATGTGTAAGTGTGCCCTTCTTCCTTGCTCCAATTTTGTCCCCTGGCTATTAGATCTTTGCTGCAGTTTTTATATAGGGAAGGGATTAGGGTGTGAGCTCCTTAATCAAGGTAGAGCCATCCAAAATGTTTAGAACTGCCTTGTTCATGACCTTACTAAAGCTCAGTGAGTTTGTGCCTGGAGATAAAAGTCTGATACATACCAATTATCAGCCCCTTCCCAGCTACACAAATGAATCAAGGATTTGATTCCCCATAAGACCAGTGGGGAATGTCGTACCCAGCAAAAGGACCCCTAAAAGCCCCTAACTGTCTCAGCCTGAGTCCAGGCATGTCTCAAACCCTCCCCCTTGGGTTTATTTCTCAAACAGGTTTCAGAATAGAACGAGGAAGTTCCCTGAGTTCCCAAAACTCTTAGCAACAGGTGACAATGGTAGAACTTACCCCAACCCCCTAGCAATGACTGAACAATGGTGGAAAAATTACCTACACGGAGTTCCCAAGGTACTGCATCCCCCAAGTTTGTCCCCATGCCAGCTGCCACAACGTAACCCCCTGAACTGGTGCCAAACCCCCTGACTCGCTGTAACCCCGCCCTCATACCAACCACCAAGCTATAGCCCCTGAACACCACCCCTGAGCTAACTAGCCACGTTCTACTTCTGTTTTTGCTTGTCTTGCCATGTAGCACTAAAAGAGTATAAAAGACAGCCTGCTTTTCTCTTCCGGGCTGTTTGCCTTTCAGGGTGGCGGCCTACCTGTGTAAGTATAATAAATCACCATCTGATTTATACCTGAAGTGAGGTCTGAGTTTTTCTTCCAGGTGGCAAATAAGTTACAACATGCCCAAGAGCTTGAGGTTGTTGTAAGCTATTGTCACGTTGTCATTCTACCCAGGATGACAGAATGAGATTCTGTCTAAAAAAAAAAAAAGGAAAAAGGAAAGTGATTCTTACAATTTTAGAGACTGAGAAGCCCAAAGTTAAGGAACCTCATCTGGTGAAGGCCTTCTTGGTTGCAGAAATTCTACAGCGTCCCAAAGAAACACATAGTATCATATGGCCAAAAGGCTGACTGTTGTAGCTCAGGTCTCTCTTCTTCTTATAAAGTCACCATTCCTACTCCCCGGGCAACCCACTAATCCTTGATTGGATTAATCATGAATGGAGAGTCTTCATGACCTCAAGGGCTGCCACATTGAGGATTAAATTTTAACACGAGTTTTGGAGGCAGCACATATTCAAACTGTAGCACAAACTAACATTCAGGATGCTGCACTTTGCCCTCATTTCTGATTGGGAAATGCCTGTGCTTCTCTGTCGTTGGTAGACAGTGAAGTAAGGAAGGTTTCTCTTCTTGAAGGCAGCAGGTTTGCATCCCCTGGTTGCATGTTGTGTAGGGATCAGTATTTGTCTTCCCATCCAGTTGTCAGTTGTCAAAATTATTTCCAGATTCTGACAACAGTGTGACTCTTAGCCATGGTTAATTAATTTATTCTTTTATCAAGTATTCATGGAAGTTTTCCTACATACTAGGTGCTGTTTTTTGCACTGGGGATACAGAAAAAATATCCCTCCCTTTATGGAGTTTAAATTCTTGTGCCTTTTGATATTATTCTGTGAACTCATGGAGTAGCTGCCTAGTAAGGAGAGCTGCTAGCCAAATTAAACTGAAGTCCCAACTAAAACACTGTAGGCATCTCTAGTGAATTTCAAATATTAAGGTCATTACCAGTCCAATCTATTCCAATATTTACAAATTATTTGTTAAGGAAATTTAAATCGTTAAATAAAACTACAACATTTTGTGTATTTTCTATATGAACTTTCAAAATAATAAATCCTTCAGTACTTTCATATCTTAGAAACATTTTAGTCCATCCACCCCATTATTTATGGGTAAAGCTGGCTCAGAAATATTAAGTAAACTGCTCAAGGGCTATGCCTAATTTAGAAAAGAAGCTGAAATTCAAGCCCAAGCCTCTGACTTCAAGCACAAGACTAATTCCATTATACTTGTCAAATTTGCAGTTTCCAGCACTTTCCACGCTGATGAATAATTCATTAGATTCACAGGGCAATGGATAATAAACTCTTCTACTGAACAATTTTAGGATTTTTGGTAACAACCGAGTTAGGCAATGATTTTCTGTCAGCATTTACAAAACATCTTGTTTTATTCAATAAGACTCTTGCCTCTGTCTATTAGAACCTGCCCCTGCTGAGCCCTCAGCATCACCATGTCATCACCCTCCCTTCCCTGTGCCTCCTTAGGAGGAAGCACTCACTTTGTTGGGACAGGTGAATTGGAGACAAACATGGCAGCCACCAAGGTTGCATGATGTTTCTTGACAAGTTTCTATCAAATTAAAATTCCTGTGTCCTTGTTTGGTTTTCTTTCCCTTCTGACCAAGATATAATTTAGGAATCATTCAAAAAAAGGCCTATCCTTTCCCCTTTACTTTGGAGTAGGTTAGAGGTAACTTTTTATGGTTTAGATAATATTCTTTCAACATACTGTTATATATTAAATGCATAACTACTTTTTAGTATATTGCTAGAAAGCATTCTTTTATCACCTCGTAGTCCATTCTATATTTCATGATGTATTTAATCTGGTCTATTAAGCATCCACTTTATACAAGATGCATAACTGGCTCCTGATCACTCTGGTTTATGGAATACTTTTCAAGTTTCTGCTCTGGTACAGGATTACCAAGGGCCCCAGAGCATCCTATATTAAGAGAAGGTTCATTCCTTGGATACTCATCCACCAGTAAGAAGGAGGAAAAGCCCTATAATTGCATTAAAGAAAGACGAATTATATTGGATAAAACACACCTATATATGTATGCATTAGTAGTTTATATTATGCCCCAGAACTTCCTTAGGAAATATTAATAACTAAACATGTTGTGTACACACACACTTACACACGCATTGAGGAACTCTCATGAGGGGAAAGGCTTTTCACTAAAAAACATGGAAGTTAGAAAGAAATATTTCTGTAGTTCTCAAGAAGTAAGTTAAATTGCATGTTTGATCAAATTGCACAGGCATATTTCAACACATCTAATAGCATAAAAGTGAGAAATGACACAATCCAAAATTCTTTTCTTGGTTACTACTAATAAAGTTTATGCAAAAATATTTTTTGAAACAACACAGTATTAACTATTTCAGGCAAGTATACACAGTGGCTGTTAGTACTATTGGGTAAATGTCTGAAGAGGAACAGTATATTGCATTATTTCAGAGTCTTTTTATAGAGATTGTAAAGAAATTGAAAAATTAAAATAGTAATTTTACACCAAAAGAACCTGGCAAATGCCACCTTACCCAAGATTTTATAGTTAACAACACTAATAATGGGACTAACTGCTGATCTCCTGCTGTGATGCACAAATAATATACTATTCCTACCTAAAATGTCTAAAATAAACATACATTTTATAAAATATCAGACACACTCACATTGAGAAACATTATACAAAACAACTGGCATATAATCTTCAAAAAGGTCAATGTCATGAAAGAAAAAGAAATAGAGACTGAAGAATCATTTCAGGTTAAAAAAAACTAAAGAGACTGTTAAATAAATGCAATCCATAATCCTCAATAGACACAAAAATATTCCATAAAGGATGCTATTGGGAATATTGATTCAGTATTCAATATACCAATTCAATATTTTCAATTGGTGAAAATTGAAAATACACTGTGTATTATGTAATATTTTACAAACCTTGTCTCCTGAATTTGATTAAGTTAGCATATACCTGCATGTGTGCACACACACGTATATATACAAATAAAACATATACACATTAAAATTAATTAAAATGTTGAAAAGTAAAATGTAGAGAAGTTAATTCAAGAGAAACTTCCAAGCTTAAAAATAAGACAAAACAAAACAAAACATAAAAATCATTGAACCGGACATGGTTGTTTTACCTTTAGTCTGTGACTTGGAAATAATGGATTAACTGAATCAAGTTCTAAAGATTAAGGACGAAATTTGTGAGGCTTTAAAATTTATTCTCCTTTTATTATGACAAGTTTTTTTAAATGTTCATTTTTTTTTTTTGCTTTTGTCTCAGAAACTATTTTTTTTTGGTAGTTTATGAAATCTCCTATAGAATGTGACTTATTTATATCTTCTTACTGTTTTTTCTTCTCTCTTGCTGTATTCATCATTTAGAAAAATGCTTTGTTGCTACAAAACAAAGAACCATTGGCTGTCCTACCTCAGCATGCCTGTGCCTTCACACCCTGCAGACTTACCATTGTTTGTAGTGAGGTTGCCTGAGCTATGGCAACCTCTGGTAATTCAGTAAATAATGGAAATTAGATGGATCATTCTTTCCAGTGGCATCTCATGAGGTAATCGGCTTTCATTATAGGCTTTCTGGCAGAGGTGATCAGGATTAGATGCTGTAAGCAAAGGGAAGAATCTATTTGTTTTCCTATAGGGCCAAGTTCAAGATCTATGTGACTCATTCTTTTACTTTCCCACAGCCGTTTTCAGTTTCTTTCTGAACCTTTAAAATAAATAGCTTTGCTCAGCATTGCATCTTTCCATCTCTTTAAGACATTCTAGTCCCTCTATAGAAATGGTCCAGAAGAAAGTATTTCTTTCTTTCCCATATAAATTCAACAATGAGTAGTTAGGAGCTGTATGACCTTAAGCTGCATTTTTTTTTGGAGAAAGGGGACTGTTCTTTTACCTTTGAGGTTTAGAGGAAGAAATAAAAAGCTTTCTTTTGTGTATGTGCTTGTGATTATCTAATGCCTTATGGAAAATCAGTCACACTATTGCTAATTTATTAGCATTTTCAAAGGTTTTAATTAATAAAACCTGGTAGGTGATAATGAAAGAGCTTACCCAGCAGCTGCTTTAGAATATACTTGACCCTTGAACAACACAGATTTGAATTTTGCAGGTCCACTGAGGTGGCTGAGGCAGAAAATGTGAATTTTCTTCTGCCTCTGTCACCCCTGAGACAGCAAGAATGACTTCCTTTTTTCTCCTCCTCAGCCTATTTGTAAAAGACAAGGATGAAGCTCTTCCATTTAATGAGTATCATGATCCACTTCCACTTAATGAATAGCAAATATATTTTCCCTTCCTTGTGACTTTACTAATGACATTTTCTTTTCGTTAACTTACTTTATTGTAAGAATATGGTCTATAAAACAGATCATGTATTAACACATATAAATGCATGTTAATAGACTCTTATAGTTATCAGTAAGGCTTCTTATCAACAACAGGATGTTAGTAGTTAAGTTTTCAGAGAGTCTATTACAATCAGATTTTTTTGCTTCTTTTAAAAAAAGTTGTATTAGGGCAGGTATGGTGGCTCATGCCTATAATCCTAGCAGTTTGGGAGGCCGAGGTGGGTGGATTTCTTGAGCTCAGGAGTTCAAGTCCAGCCTGAGCAAGAGGGAGACACCATCTCTACTAAAAATAGAAAAACTAGGTGGGCATTGTGGCTTGTGCCTATAGTCCCAGCTACTCAGGAGGCTGAGGCAAGAGGATTGGCTCAATGCCCAAGAGTTTGAGGTTGCTGTGAGCTATGATACCACAGCACTCTACCAAGGTCCACAGAGTGAGACTCTGTCTCAAAAAATTTGTATTGAGGGTAAATATACATATTTATACACCTATACAGATTTTTAACTACTTGGGGGTCAGCACTCCAGTCCCTACATTGTTCAAAGGTCAACTCTTTTTTCATAATATCTCTTCACATTTCCTACTGTGATCTGGGATTCCCATCATCTCCTGTTGCTCTTGCTGCTATTAAGTCCTTGTCACTGAAAGAAATATGCTCTTCAGCAGCAGGGCATTTTTTTTTTTTTAATGCCCGCAGAGTTTTTAGGCCAACTTGGTCAGGGCTACTGTGTCTCTTTTACTTCCAAAGTTACTACAAGGATGTTTCGCTTTCTATTTCTCCTTGAAGCATCTTGAATTTACAATTAAATAAAGCTATTCCCCTTACCCATGGCAAATTTGTTTTCAGACCTCCAGCTGATGCCTGAAACCACAGATAGTACAGAACCTATATATGTTTTCTCATTAATATACATACCAACATATAATAAAGTTTAATTTATGAATTAGGCACAGTAAGAAATTAACAACGTATTTGGGTCATATCCAAATTGCCAACATCACTACTCTTGAGCTTCTGGGTCATTGCTAAATACAATAAGTGTTACTGGAACAGAAGCACTGCAATACCAGACAATCAGTCTGACAACCCAGATGTTACTAAGTGACTAATGGGCAAGTGTAAATACGACGTGAACACTCAGGACAAAGGATGATCCATGCTCTGGGCAGGGTACCATGTCACTTCGTCACCCAACTCAGAATGAACCACAATTTAAAACTTATGAATTGTTTATTTCTGGTATTTTCCACTTAATATTTTCGTATCCTAATAACTGAAACTAAGGAAAGCAATACTGCAGCTGTGTAGACACTACTGTCATGGTTTACACTATTATATTTGGAAGAGGAAAGGTTGAAATATCTGGTTTTCATAGCAAATGAAGCAGCCATTTGGGCTGGGGTCATCATCTAAAAACCTCCTATGTAATTTGCAAAACAAAGTTGTGACCTTGCCCCAAATTCCAAAAAATGTTTTGATTTTTTTTTGCATATATAGCATTACTTCTGTTTGTTTGCCTGAAATATAGATGGAAATGCTTGATGAAATTCCTGATACTTATTCTATCTCTAGAGTTATGTGATCAGAGCAATGAAAGCTTAAAGACAGTAGAGTTTCATTCCCAAATGATGATGACAATGATTTTTCAGATAGGTACTTCCTAAAATTTATATGCCTAAGGAAGCACTTATGATAAAAAGCTCAGGCCAGCTCTTCTTAATTCATAACTATTTTCTCCCATAAAGAAAGGCTTTCTTCTCATCCATTCAGGATGTTTCTATGGCTCATGACTCCCTGGTATAAAAATGTTCCAGATATAAAAATGTTCCAGGAAACTTCAAGAAAGTGAATACCTCAAATGACTGGAAAGAAAATCCTTTTGCAAATCAGGTGACCTCTAATTCTTTACTATGAATATACTGATAGATTGTTAAAAAATTTTTGATGACAGATCACTATGGTATTTTGCAATTAATTTGGAAGGAATTTAAAAAGATGAATGGTTATTTCTATACTAATATACTTAGAGTAATGGTGGATATTAATTCACTACAATGTTTAGAGTTCAACTGGAGATGTAAAAGCATTAGCGGGGTCTATATATCTCTCTGAATATCTGTATGTCTACCATTTAATCAATCAATCAATCAATACATCTACTTTTGTAAAACAAGGGATTTGTTACAAGGATTTAATCCTATGCAATTTTGCAAACTGGTTAAACTGTCTCTGTGAAGTGGGAGCTTTTGTGTTTGATGCTAGAGCTTGAATTCCAGTCCTGGTCTGGAAGGAGAAATGAAGGTAAAGTTAGGAAGAGTGAGAAAAAGCTAGGTTTCTTCAGCATGAATATAAAAAGGACAGACTAAGGTCTGTGTCAGTTCTCACTGCTTCCAGCTGTAGTGATGAGAGGTTCCTGCAGGAGGCGCTGGTGCTCTTCATCATAAACACACACCTGCTTAGGAGCTGGAGAACCCGCAGGGTCCAGGGGCTGGCAGAGCAGTTGCAGAGAGAGCTACCAAGGCACACCAACAAGGTGAGCGGACAGAGAAGCCACAAAGTAAGTGAACTAAGAAAATGGCTACTGCCTCTCTTCTGTTCTCCAGTCACCCAGGAGACTCTCTTGGGGGCCACCCTTACCAGAAATATACCGGAAAGAGAATTCTGGGAAAAACAGTTTAGCCTAGCCTAGATGAAAAATTATAGAGCCATCATACTTTTTGTGCTTTTAAAAGAATTTTTCATTGATTTATTTAAAAATGTTGATGGGATTTAGGACATGTTACCCCAAAATATGTCACCTTGACATTTGAGAAAAGAACAGAAATAAGAGAGTCACTCTCACCTTCCTCTCACTCATCCCTCCTGAAGCAAATCATTAAACCTAGAGAGGTCAGCCTCTGACCTTCTCCCACCTTTCCACCCGAAGTGGGTCATCAGACCCTCATCCCAGGGGTGCCTTCCCCATACCCAGAGGAAAGGAACATGATTACCTCTGAAGACACAAGGAGAAGAGAAGAATCTGAGCAAACAAGCCTTCCTAAGCTCCTCCCAGCTGTTTTCCATTAGGTGACACCTGCCTCTCTCCAATACTTCTCCACAATTATCTACTTCATCAAAGCTCAAAGAAGAAATGCACAGGTTTATCTCTTAGGTTGGGTCTTCATTTCTGAAGGCTCCCATTCATGAAAAACATATAAAATAAATTTATAAGGGATATTTTGTTAATCCATCTTTTTGCTATAGTGGTCTTTTAATTAAACATATATTTAGATGTCAAAATTACTTGAAAAGGGTTGACAGAAAATCTTTAGCATTCTTTAATATAAAAGGCTGTAGTATAGAGGTCAAGAACCCAACTTCTAGATCTGGAGAGCTAGCTTTCAAATCCCACCTCCACTACTCTTTAGCTGTAGGAATTTGGCAAGTTTCCAGGACTCAATTTTCTTATTTATAAAACTGTTATCTGGAAAAAACTACCTAATGTAAATTAACATTATTAAATAAATGTGGTAAATTATGCACAAGAGTGAACTAATCTTTTTGGTTTTTATGTCAAGTATTAAAAATAACCTTGTAGGGGCGGCGCCTGTGGCTCAGTCGGTAAGGCGCCGGCCCCATATACCGAGGGTGGCGGGTTCAAACCCGGCCCCGGCCAAACTGCAACCAAAAAATAGCCGGGCGTTGTGGTGGGCGCCTGTAGTCCCAGCTACTCGGGAGGCTGAGGCAAGAGAATCGCTGAAGCCCAGGAGTTGGAGGTTGCTGTGAGCTGTGTGATGCCACGGCTACCGAGGGCCATAAAGTGAGACTCTGTCTCTACAAAAATAAAAATAAAAAAAAATAACCTTGTATATGTCGCATTCAATTTATAGCGGGCTCAATGGTTTGATTATTTTGCTTAGTCAATTAGAAGGAAATTGACAATTGCATGTCAGCAACTTAATACCAAGCCATTTCCTATATAGATCTTACCAATTATCTCTTTGAGAGAGTACTGTACAAGGGTAGGACTTGGTATTGTGGAAGTATTTTAAGAAGCTGGAGTTACTAACAAAAAGGTAACTACAGTCAAGCAATTAGCGGGCTGCTTGGTGAGGACTGAAGGAATAGGAATATGCTTAGGAAGGGGGAGGGGGATGAGTCATGGATGAAATTGCAGATGAGTAAAGAAAAGTGGCTTGATCTCAGGGCCACATTAAATCAGAGCTAATATGTTTCTTCTGGTACAACCCATTCTGAGATCACAAATGATGTGATTATAAATCACTTAAAAATATTAATTAACAATCTCTGGGAAGAACAGATTTATTATAGTTAGTCTGTATTTTAGATACCATTTGATAATTTTTAGCCAGGTTTTATAATTTTTTAAGTGCTGCCAAATAAAAGTCATTGCACTTTTAAGAAATGACTCTGCTACCAATGCTTATATTAAAAATAAATGGCATGTAAAGTATATACAATTCCTAGAATGCTTGCTGGGAAATAATTAACTGAGTCCACTAGAAGCCCCAAACGAGGTAATATTATCAGTCCCTGGTGTTACCCCATGACATTGAATTTTCCTCCTTCCTTCCTCCCTTCCTCCCTCCCTCCCTCCCTCCCTCCCTCCCTTCCTTCCTTCCTTCCTTCCTTCCTTCCTTCCTTCCTTCCTTCCTTCCTTCCTTCCTTCCTTCCTTCCTCTCTCTCTCCCTCTCTCTCCTTCCTTCCTTCCTTTTTTTCTTTTTTCTGTATCTTGACACTTTCCTCTCACTTCTGGCGTTAAGCAGCAGCTCCACCAACCCTAACTCCAGGCCACTGGCCACTCTCCCTCCGTGGTCTGCACAAAGCCCATGCAGCCTGGGCACCAGTGTTGGAAACCTCCTGCCGCTGGCAGCCTCTGGGGCTCCTTTCTTTCCTGCTTTCAGCATGCTTTGTCTGCCTTTGAATGCTGCCTCTTCAGTAGCCTTTGTGGAGACAGCTGTGCTCAGATGTGATTTAGTTGTAAGCTGACTGCTGCCGCACGTGTGAAGACAGAATGACCAGTTCAGAGGCGGCCAGTCAATGTCCTCAGCGCGTTACATCAGCAGCCTCTCCTGTTGCCTTTTTTTTTTTTCTTTTTGGCCTTTCATGGAAAGAGAAGAAAGCCCGGAAAAAGAGCAAGAGATGCTTGCCTTTTTATTAAGAATGGCTAAATGCCATTCTCTATAACAACAATTTCTTTTTCTTAGAAAATCAAGTTTCTATAAAGGAGGGAGGTAAAAGAGGGGAGAAAGCTTGGGGAAGAAATAATTTTCAGTTTGTTGAAATGTGGGCACAGTATATCACTTCTATACATTTCGGTACTTGGTTAACACTCTCTCGAGTCCCTCCCCAGTTTTTATAGCAGTTACATTAATTTTTATCTAGAAATGCATATATACACTGACAGAGCACACACAGAAAATGACACTTCTTTTGGGGGGAAGCGTTTAATTAAGATGAGTAGAATGTTTCTTCCTGTTTTCGTAATGATCTAGATAGCCTCCCTCGTCTGACATTGCTCATAAGCAGATTGCATGCTGAGAACAAAGGGTAGGCTAATCCCCATACATGGCCTCTACATTATTCTACAGTAATGAGTGTTGTTCAGGGGAGGCTTATTTGGACGGAAAAAATTATAGTGGTTTTGCTGATGATGTCATCTGAGGACTATAACACAGAAGTTCCAAATGTCTTGCTGAACAACTTTAGTTGGTGTTGATGGCCCATTTTCACCATTGATTTTATGGCAATCAACAGTGTTGTGACTATGAGTTTGAACAAGGTTTTTATTTTATTTTTTATTAAATCATAGCTGTGTACAATAATGCAATCATGAGGTACAATGTGCTGGTTTTATATACTGAACACAATAATGAAGAAAATGCCATGAAGGCTATGTGAGCAAGGTTTTTAAAATAAGAGCCCCCTTGTGCCGTGTGGTCCACTAACTTCTCCATAGCATGTGAACCAAACCCTGAAAGCGACTCTTGCTGCTCATCTACAGTGGAGTTGTAAAATTGTCTTCAATCACGTGGTGCTAAAAATGGTACCCCTGTTGACATTACTTTTTTTTTTTATGAATTAAAGAAAGTGTCTGTCTTACAAATGATAAAGGATGCCTTCTTGCCCGTTTGGAAAAGAGATAACTGATTCTGAGAAAATTTATGCCAGTTATGAAGCAGAAGCAACAATCTTTCTGTGAATTTTAACAAAACTGGGTCTTTTTTTTTTTTTTTGAGACAGAGTCTCACTTTGTTGTCCTCAGTAGAGTGCTGTGGTGTCACAGCTCACAGCAACCTCCAGCTCTTGGGCTAGGGTGATTCTCTTGCCTCAGCCTCCTGAGTACCTGGGACTACAGGTGCCCGCCACAATGCCCAGCTATCTTTGTTGCTGTTGCCACTGCTGTTTTAGCTGGCCGGGGCCGGGTTCAAACCTGTCACCCTCGGTATATGGGGCCAGCGCCCTACCCACTGAGCCACAGGTGCTGCCCAACAAACTGGTTTTTAATACCAATTTATTCTTGTCTCTTTTTCTTGCCAAAGAAAACTTTACTTTTGTCTTTAATGTCTGAAATGTTAACAAGAATATCGATAGGTATCATTTAATGAATTTTTTAAGTTTGGTAAGTCAAGTAACATTCTCACTGTGAAAAAAATTAGAAAATGCTGAAAACATAAAGGAAAAAACCTTTTTCTTTTATGTTTAAAAACCATATGTTTTCTTTTATGTTTTTAAAAAAGATTAAATAATCTTTTTTACTTTTTTTAGGCCATCATTCTCCTACTTAAGAAAACCTTTTATTTATTTATTTATTTATTATTTATTTAGAGACAGACTCTCACTCTATCGCCTTGGTGTCATAACTCACAGCAACCTCAAATTCTTGTACTCAAAGGATCCTCTTATCTCAACCTCCTGAGTAGCTAGGACTACAGGTGCCCTCCATGACATCCGGCTAGTTTTTTCTATAGACAGGGTCTTGCTCTTATTCAAGCTGGTCTTGAACCCATGAGCTCAAGCAATCTACCTGCTTCAGCCTCCCAGAGTGATAGGATTACAGGTGTGAGCCACTGTGCCCAGTCTTTAGGAAATTTCTCTTGATATTAGGTATATTAGTTGCTGACATTATTTTCTAAAGGGAACTGGGAAAACATCCAACTATTGAACTTGATCTTGGGATTTTTCCCTTATAGAGCTTGTTACAGCTGAAATGGTCTAGTTCTTTGTGAATTTTTACTTTTTTGGCTATCTCACCCTCACTAATCTATACAAGCTCCATGATGACAGGTGTTTTCTCTATTTTGTTCACTGTTATGTCACCAAGAACAATCCCTGATACTAGATGCCACTCAGTAAATATTCCTTAAATTATTCATTAATGAACAAGTAAGTCTCATTTCTTTTAATAGTTCTTGCCTAGTTGAACTTATCCGGTTGAAGCAACTTTGTATACTGCTATAAATTAGCATTACAGATGTAATCTTCCCTGCACTGTAATGCTGCAAAACTGGATGGCGAGAGTTTTGAATACCATGACTTTGAGTGGTTGGCACAGGTGCCTTTGTGTTTGTTCTTACATGATTGTTTTGTTACTATATTACTTGGCCACATGTCTCCGGTCTCCATTGCAAAAGATGGCATGGATGGATGGCCGTACTTTCCTTTAGCAATCTTTCTGTCTTCCCTGGCCTTTTGAAACCTGCCAAATTCTTGTGTAGGGCCTTTGCCTGAGCCTGGGGGAATTTTCTGTGGGACTCAGAGGACAGCACTTCCAATTCTGTGCTTGGCTATTAGATACCCAGAGCAGGTTTTCCTGACATTCTAGAAGGGACTGCAAACGCTTATCATCAATTAATTATTTAATTATTCATGTGTATGTGTTTATTACTTCTGCTTCCCCCTCTCCTGCTAGAACGTTTTCATGTGAGCGTGAATCATGCCCTTTTTCCCATTTTTTTTTGAGTCATGCTTTTTTATAACTGCAGTATCCTACAATGAGAATACACAAATCAATGCTTTATTCAAGAAGTAGTTATTAGATTCACTCTCTCTACAATGCTATGTGCTAATTATTACGAATTTGAAGAGAGCTATGAGACTATCCTATCCCTGCTTTGGGACTCATAATCTAGAAGGGTTTATTTATTCATTCATGAATATTTATGGAGCTTCTGCTATATGAACAGATATGGTGCATGTTGCCAGGGTTACAACCCTGAAAGAGGTGATGCGGGGGTAGGGGTGTTATTGGTAGTGAAGATAAAGAATAAACACAAATTATTAGATAATTACAGCTTTGATAAGTGCTGCAAAGGAAAGTACTAGGTATCAGAAGAATATAGCCCGGATTTGGGTTGGATGGTTTAATTCATTTCAGATATAACGTAGTATTCTTTCAGAAAACTAGACAGAAAAACAGATGTATTTATTTAGTGCTGTTCAGATGAATGGCATGGGTATTTTCTTTCTCCTTATTTCTTTAGCTGCCCCAAATATTTTCAGCCAGGGACACCCACATACCTCAGTGGAATTCAGCTAAAGAGACAAAGCACCTAGGTTGATTTTACATCAAAATAATAACCAGTACTAGAAAATCCAATTTGTATGTTTGTTCATATCCTCTTTTTTTTAATGAGAAAATAAAATTTTGTAAGTCATAAATGTGTTTTAGATATTCTCAAAAATAAATCATATGTCAGGATTAAAACAATTAATTACCCTAAAATAGAAATAATGCCTTTAACCCCATGAAAGAGATGACTTTAATTAAAGTTATTTAAATGCATGAACCTGATAAACATCACTTGATTTACCTGTTCTTGTAGGCTTCATTTTCTTTTTTTCTTTTTTTTTGCAGTTTTTGGCTGGGGGCTGGGTTTGAACCCTCTACCTCTGGTATATGGGGCTGGTGCCCTACCCCTTTGAGCCACAGGCGCAGCCCCTAGGCTTCATTTTCAATGGTAAAATGTAGTTTGAAGGATTTTTATACTGTGGCTCCACTCTAACACAACACCCAAACTAATCTCCACACACGCTAATTCCTTCAACCCGTCAAAATGGTGAGTGAATTTTATTAAGTGCCCTAAAAGATAAAAGTAAATTAGCTGAAAATCCAATTCTTCTCTGTGATCTGAATGCTTCCTTAACTAGCTATTCACATTCAACTCTTTACTGCCCTCCTCTGATCTGTTTCAGAAATGCCTCCGTTAGAGAAAATTAAACTCGTCCATCATTAGGGAAAAAACTAGTCTTTTCCTCCCGTGAATAAATTTAAATGGCCTCTTTTCCAAGAGTACCTTCTGATTCTCAAATTGCTGTACATTAGCTTCTTCCCAAAGTAATAATAAGGAAAGAAACCACCGCGTTTAATTGCAGCCGGCTCAGATCCTGGGACCCCCAGGGTGGCGCTGCCTTCGCTTCCTTTTCCGGAAGTACGGCCCGTTCTCGTTTAAAAAGTAGCTGTGGGAATAACTACACTGAGCCAAGTTCACTCTCTGATAACGTTTTGCTTCACACACAAAAGAGTCTTTCAACTGAACTTGTGGGTATTTAACAGAATCCCAGAAGTTGGAGTACTTTATAGGAATTTCGTCACGCCTGCATTCTGGCCTGAATGAGAAATTAAAAAGAGAGGGCGTGGGGCGGGGGAGCCTGTTTGTTAGTATCATGGAATATTGGGCCGGAAGGGAACCAGACTTAACTAACCAGGGGCTAGTCTTTGAATTATAGTACGCTGAAAAACCGAGGCCCAGACTGAAGGGACGCTCCAGGTCACACACAGCAAAGCAGAGTTTGATTCCTGGGCTTCTGATTTCCTCTTCCCCGCAGGCTCCACTGCGCGGCCTGGCTTTAGAAAGCCTCCCTTGTCTGCGTGCGCGCTGGGTTTTAGGGGTTCCGCCGACTTCTGCGGTAAGCCCTTAATGCTGTTGTGCTGCCCTCTGGTGTAAAGGAACTTGCACTACAGCTGCAGAACAGCCTGAGCGCATTCCTTTCCGTATTCTTTCCGTCAGCAAATGTTTATTGAGTTCCATAAGTATGTCAGCCAGCCTCTAAACTGGAGCGTCAGCAGTAGAAAAGAAAGACCATGTACCTATCCTTATAGAGCTCATGTCCTAGTCGGGAGAGACAAAACAGTAAACACATCATATAATACCGAGGTCTGTGGAGCTAATGAATCAGGGGGCAGGCATGTGTGGAAGGAAAAGCTGGGACTTTAAGCAGTGTGTCTGTGGGGCCCTCACTGAACATATGGCATTTTAAAATTTATTTGATTATATTATTATAATTATTATTTTTTTAAATCAGTTATTTGTCTTTTTATTTTGGGTTTGTAAAAATTCTATATATATTCCGGATACTATCCGATTATTTTTTTTTAATTTTTTTTTATTAAATCATAGGTGTGTACATTAGTGTAATCAAGGGGTACAATGTGCTGGTTTCATATACAATCTGAAATATTTTCATTAAACTATTATAATTATCAATATTATTGTTAGTATTATGACGCGGGCTCACTCTGTTGCCTGGGTAGAGTGCCATGGCTTCAGCCTAGCTCACAGCAACCTCAAACTTCTGGGTTCAAGTGATCCTCCTGCCTCAGCCTCCTAAGTAGCTGGAACTACAGATGCCCCCTATAACACCTGGCTAATTTTTTTGTTAGTAGACATAGGCTCTTGCTCTTGCTTTGGCTGGTCTCAAATTATTTAAGTTCAAGTGATTGTTCTGCCTCAGCCTCCCAGAGTCCTAGGATTACAGGCGTGAGCCATTGCTTCCAGCCAACATATGGCAGTTAAGAAAAGACTTGAAGGAAATGACAGCATTAACTCTTTGGTGTCTGGGGAAGAATGGCCTAGGCAGAGGAAATACAAAAGTGGCAAGGATCAAGATGTTTCAGGAAAGAGGTCAGTGTATCTTGAGCTGAGTGAGGATGAGGGAAGAGGCGTGCAGAGGTGTGGGGAGGAAGGTTTGGCAGTGCCTGTGGGTTTAAGCAAGAGTTTAGTTTTTCTCTGCATACAGTGGGAAACTACTGGAGCTTCATGATTAGAGGTGTGACATGAACTGTCATGTGATTTTACAGATCACCCTGACTGCTAGGTTGTGAATATACTGTAATGGGGGCCATAGTAGAAGCAGAGAGGCCAGTTATGAGGCTATTGAAATAACTGAGACAAAATGATGATGGTGGATACAGAGGAGACAGCTGTAAGAATTGAGGTAAGACTCCACACATGTTCTGAAGTGAGAGCCATCAGGATTTGCTGGTGATCTGCCATAGGAGGTGGAGAAAAAGACAAACCAGTGCTGACTCCCAAATGCTTGACCTTAACTTGGAAGAATGGGGTTGCCCTAACATGTGATAAGAAAAGGCTGAACAAGCAGCAGATATTCAGGAAAGGATCAGCTGGGGGCACTTTAATTTGTATACTTATCTTTATGTTGATCACATTGGTACTTTCCATTCCCTTGTGTAGATCCAAGTGAGCATCTGGCATAATTTTTCTTCTATCAGAAGAACTTCCTTTAACATTTCTTTTAGGATGCATCTGCTGGTGACTAATATCCTCTGCTTTGGGTCTGAAAAAAAAAATTCATTTTAATTTTGTTTTTCAATGACATTTTCACTGGATATAGAATTCTAAGTTGGTAATCCCCACCTACCTCCATCCCCACCTCCTGCTGTAATCAATACACTCAGTTGCTTCATGGGCTTCTGGCTCTCATCGTTGTCAATAAGAACTGGGTTGTCTTCTAATCTTTGTCCTCTGAATCTATTTTACTGTTTTTTCCCTACCTGTTCTTAAACTTTTGTGTTTGTCATGGGTTTTCAGCAATTTGCTTGTGATGTGTGTGGTTTGATTTTCTTTGTTTTTTGGTGTTTGGTGTTCTTAGAAGTTCTGGGAAATGTAGGCTTATGTACTCATCAAATGTAAGATATTTTAGGTCTTTATTTCCTCAAGTATTTATTCTATTTCTTCCCCTTTCTGGGTCTCCAATTATATTCTGCTAGATTGCTTGATATTATTCCACAGATAAGAATGCTTTCTTGTTTTGTTTTTTTTTTTTTTAAGCCTTTTCCTCTATGTACTTCATTTCAAATGTTTTCTATTGCTTTAAGTTACTTTAGTTGAGCCCTGGGCCCAGGGGGCATGCTGAACACTGTCACGAAGGGCTCAACTACAATTTGACCTTTACCTTAGAAATGAAAACAATGTCACCTAAATATTTGTGCCCTCATGTTAATCTGAAATAAAACAAACTAAATAAAATAATAATATAACTTAAAAAGTTTACTTTAACATTTTTAAGTTCTCTGACCTTCTCTTTTGCAGGGCTTAATCGCTGCTTAATCTTTTTATTTTTACTTCTGATACATTTTATATTTTTTTATGTCTTCTACTTCTTTGCTCAAAATGTTCATGTATCTTCCACTCCCCCGAATGTACAGAATGTAATTATAATAGAGTTTGAAATTCCTTGTCTGCTAATTTTTTTTTTTTTCAATTTGAAAGCAGTCACTGTTTATTAACTGACCAGATTACAAAAACAATCAGGGCAGATACCTTAGTTCATTCTTCTAATAAGCCTATTGATTTGATCTTCCCTATTACCAGCATCTCCACCTTCTACAAAGTGGGTTGTTTTTTTCTTCATCCCTCCCCGTGGAGATGATAACTTAAAGGGCCACAAGAAGTTATTTGCTTCTTTGAAGCGTTTTCCAACAGTATAGATCTCATGAATCAGATCCTCCATGCAGATGATGCCATATTTACCAAGAGATCGTGCAATCAAACTGTTATCAGTCAACGCAATTCGTTTCTTATTGATTTTGCCATAACCACGCTTGTAGATTAGCTCATTTACTGACTTCAGATTTGGGTACCCCCATGCAATATACGGTTCTACAATCCTCAGCATGTTAATGGAAGCCTTGTTGAGCTTAACAAAAGTTCCATTGAAGATCTGACGAAGGCGAAGAAGCTGCAACACTTTTCGGACCTTTGGACTCACACCATTGATACCTCTGATCCTGATGACAAATGCCAATTTTGGTTCTGCAGGTACATAGAAGTTGCCAGCTTTTCTTGCCATCCTAGCCATCCGAATCTCAGTTCTGTACATCTGCCTATATTCTTTATGATAATGCTTAGCTTTTTCATAGATAAGCTTCCTCCTTGCCTTTCGAAGCATCTTTTGGGCACACTTCTTTCTCAGACGCTTGATCTTCAGCTCTGCGAAATTCTTTCGCTTTTTCTTGAGGGTTTCTGGCACAGCAGGAACCTTCTTTTTCTTCTCTTCAACAGCCGCCATGGTTCCAGCCGGAAAAAGAGGCTGCTAATTTTATTATATCTGCAAAATCTGGTTTTGTTGCTATTGATTGACTTCCCTTCTGGTTATAAGTAATATATCCTACTTCTTTATGTCTGTTATTTTTGCCTTTGAAGACAAACATTAAAATTTTTATATTGACAACTGATAGATTTTTGTTGTCTTCTTTAAATCATGCTGAGCAGTGTTCTGGCATGCAGTTAAATTACATGGGGGCAGTTCGATCCTTCTGACTTCCTTAAACTTTGTTAGGAGGAATCCGAGGCACCCTTTAGTCCAGATCTAATTTATCCTCAAAATTAAATTGATACTCTTCTGAAGATTTTACCCAATGCTGCATTCATTACAAGGTCTTTCTCCTTTGGCTGGTGAAACATTGAATATTCCCAACCCTGCATGAGCTTTTAGAATTTTTCCGCCTGCTGCTTTTCATGGGTTTTTTCTCTAGCATCATAACTTAGTTTCCTGTAACCTGTACTCATGTTGGTACAAAACAAGAGTCAGTTGGCTCTCCTGTAGTTCTTGAATTCTCTCTGTATTGCTTCTTTCCCTCTGTAATTCTACCCTTTTTGCCTCAGATATCTTCTTCACAACTCAGGGAGACACCCAGATTCTATTTGGGTTCCTTCTGTCTGCTCTGGAGCCTGAAAACTCTCTTCAGACAGTAAGTTGATGGAAGCATGGGCCTCCCCTTATTCATTTCCCTTGTCCCAGGGATTCACTGTGCATGTTACCAACGTCCAGTGGTTAAAAACTATGGTTCATATATTTTGTCTGATTTACTAGTTGTATAAAGCAGGGCTGCTAATAGTGGTGGTGATATCACATCTCTGTTATTCTATTTTGGCAGGAAGCAAAAGTCCCTAGGATGTTTTCATTTTGGAATATGTCTATTGAGGATACAAGTAATGATATTAAATATATATGAGTTAGATATGTGAGTTGAGAGAGAAAGAGAGAGAGACTTAGATTGGAAATACACATTTGTCATATGAATTTAATTAGCCATTGACTTGGAAAATTTCTCCCCCCCTGATGGCCATAGCACTCTTGTCAGAACTAAATTGTTATATATCCTGTCCTACTAAATGTTTACTAAGGAAGAGTAAATAAAACAAGGAGATATGTCTACAGTGTTATTGAGTTACTCTTTCAGGTAAATATTTCTTTGTTAATAAAGCCTACCCAGAGTTACTCTCTTTGCCAAGAAAACACAAGAGTATTCTACCTGAATTGCCAATTCTTTTTTTTTTTTTTTTTGTAGAGACAGAGTCTCACTTTATGGCCCTTGGTAGAGTGCCGTGGCCTCACACAGCTCACAGCAACCTCCAACTCCTGGGCTGAAGCGATTCTCTTGCCTCAGCCTCCCAAGTAGCTGGGACTACAGGCGCCCGCCACAACGCCCGGCTATTTTTTGGTTTGCAGTTCAGTCGGGGCCGGGTTTGAACCCGCCACCCTCAGTATATGGGGCCGGTGCCCTTACCGACTGAGCCACAGGCACCGCCCACCAATTCTTTCTATTAATGTGGCTTAATTAATTCCTGAAGGAATCTGAGGTCATGCCCAGGTTCAGAGGGAGAGCGTGGCATGACTGATTACTCATTTCTGTTGTGAGAGCAGGCAGGAGAAAGGGGATAATGTATCATGTGTTACTCTGCTTGTCTTTGCATGGAAATAAATGGATTTATAAAATTTATAAGTGGATATACAAAAACTTTATGTGGTCTATCAACTATTTGATTTTATTTTAATATCTTTTATTGATTAAGATATTAGCCAAATTTTCTGTGGAAAAATTCATAAGCATATACTCCCAACACAAAAGTGTTTGTGTTTAGTCAAAAACACAAACACTTGTTTAATTTTCTCTAGGACAATGTAGCTAGAAAATAGAACATTCCCTTATGCAAACTTGGTGGATTCACTTGGTGTGATAGAGGGTGTTGCCAACAGGCAAAAAAACCAAAACAAACAAACAGCTCCCTCCCCCCAAATAAACAAACAGAAAAACCCCAAACAAAACAAACAAACTAGCAAACAAACAAAACAGTTCTCTCCTCTCTCTTTTTCATTTTGTAGGACATGTCACTGGAACCCCACTGTCTTTTCTGTATAACAGGCAATCTAGAAGAACAAATCTTTCTCCTTAACCTAAAAGCCAAGAAAAAAGTTACATGGAACATCAGAACTAAATCTTCATTACACTATATTGAATTGTATTTTCAAATTTGTTTCAAACAGTATTTGGAATATAGTAAGCTATAGTAAGCGCTCAACAAATGTTTTCTGAATGCATTACTGCGACTTTTCCATTTTTCTACCTTGAATGGACACCCGAGCCCATTTTGGATTTTCTTTGTAGCAAAATACTGATACACTAGGATCTCAAAGTTTCTCTGGCAAGCCTGGGGAGACCTGGACCACATGAAAGAGTCTAACTGGGACAGATACATACTCTTTGAAAAGATGAACTAAAGTCAGTAAACAGGGATGCAATGGTTAATTTAATGTCTCTGTTTGACTGTATTAAGGAATGCCCATACAGCTGATACAGCATTATTTCTGGGTGCATTTGTGGGGGTGTTTCTGAAAGAAATTAGTATTTAAGTTAATAGATAAAGAAGATACTCTTCCTTAATGTGGACTGGCATCATCCAATTCACGGAATGCCTAGATAGAACAGAAGGGCAGAGGAAGGGCAACCTCTCTCTCTCTCTCCCTCTCTTTGTGCTAGGGCATCCATCTTCTTTTGAGCTCAGTCATCACAGCTTCTGGACTCTAGGACTTACACCAGCGACTCTCCCCTGCTTTCCTAGTTTTCAGACTGAGAACCACAATACCCACTTTCTTGGGTCTCCAGAAGGAGATGTAAGATTATGGAATTTTTTTGGCTTTCATATTTGCATGAGCCAATTTCTTTAAAATCTCTCTCTTTCTCTGTATCCCATTGGTCTTGTTTCTCTGGAAATTTCTGAGTAGTACAAGGGTCCAACATGAGGTGAAGGTTCCATCATTCCACACCCATCGCCTATCATGATTCCTCTTTAGTTGACTCAAGCAGAGTTGGTTGCATCTGGGAATTGTGTTTGCAGTTCTGGTTTAATTAAGCTTGACAAGCATTTAATGACGGCTTCCTCTGTGGCAGGGCATCTCAGACTTGGCAGTGCTGATGTTTGGGGTTGTCTAATTCTTTGCAGCATAGTGTTGTCTGGTGTATCACAGTGTTCAGATTCATCCCTGGCTTCCACTCACCAGATGCCAATAACATTGCTCAGCCCCCTCAGTCTTGATAGTGTCCAGACACTGGCAATTGTCCTTAAGAATAAAATCACTGTTGCTTGAGAATCACTGCCCTACACTCCCACCTTACCCAGTTTGTGCAAGGATATATATATATATATATATATATATATATATATATATATATATATATATTTCTTTTTTTTTGTAGAGACAGAGTCTCACTTTGTCGCCCTTGGTGGATTGCTGTGGGGTCACAGCTCACAGCAACCTCCAACTCCTGGGCTTAGGTGATTCCCTTGCCTTAGCCTCCCGAGTAGCTGGGACTATAGGTGCCCACCACAATGCCTGGCTATTTTTGTTGTTGTTGCAGTTTGGCCAGGGCCAGGTTTGAACCCACCACCCTCGGTATATGGGGCTGGCATCCTACCTACAGAGCTACAGGCGCCACCCTGTGCTAGTATAAATAAACTTGATGTTCACTTCACAGAGCACAGGAAACATAAATGCTGGGTCTCAGAGTGTTTGATCATCATATACAGTAATTACACAAATAACTTTGGCTGGTGAGAAGAGGGTTTTAAGTGCTAAATTGGGAATTGGGTAGAATGCCAGGATGTGTGATGATGAGGGCCTAAAATAAGGTTTCCTCAGTGAATGGACAAAAAGAACAGACCATTGTAGGGACATGGATCCCTCACACCTGGGGACGGTTAGAGGAGTCCAAGTCCTGTTGTCACTAGTAAGCAATATAGTTGTACCTGTTTACCCCTATAGCCTATGGATGTAATTATTCTTGATGTGTAAAGTCTATGAAAATTATAGGAACAGTGGCCTAAACTAATTTATTGATAAGAGGATGGTAAAAAGGGGTTGGATTTTCAAAATACTGAAGCTGCAAGCTTGATTAGACCTGGTGGCTGACTAATATGGGGCTAGAGAGAGTGGGGAATCTAGAGTCTAGCATGACTCTAGGTAATTGCTTCAGTGCCTGTATAGATAAGATGGGGATCTTGCCAACTAAGAGTGGGATCACAGAAGAAAGAGCATGTTTTGGAGGAGTGGTTCTCAAAGTGTGACTTCTGAGCCAGTACAATCATGATCAGTATCACCTGAGAACTTGTCAGAGCTGCAAATTCTCAGACTCCGTCCCATTTACGCTGCGGGCGAGGCCCTTCCAGGTAATTCTGATGCATGTTAGAATTTGAGAGCTTCTGTTTTGGAGGTGAGGTAACAATTTCCATCTGAGGCATGTTTTTTAGGGATTTTTGTTTTTTAGTGAAGAAGATGTCAAGCTTTATTTTTTTTTTTCCTTTCCTTCCTATTCCTTGAGACCAAACAGAGAACCAACAGAGGACAAAGAATGCTTCTTTTCGGAACATGATGCAACCCTTGCCCCCTTGGATAAATGTTTATATTTTAGGCTTAAGGCTACTCTTTCTTTCTAAGCCCTGGAATTCTACAACTGACTGAATGGTGGTTTAGGTTTGCCCCTTTCTCCTGCTCTCCCTCCTGTGTCTTACCTTTATGTAGTAAAGGAAGGGAACCCTTGAGTACTTCCTGTGCAAGTGGAAGCTGGGAAGTGCATGTACATTGGAAGGTACCGTGGTGCAATCTGGACTCCTCACGAGGTGTCGGGACCATCAAAGGAGGGAAGGTGAAAAAGGAGAGGTAGTGAGAAACTTTCTGCCTCCTCTTTCTCCCACCTTTTTTTCTATATCAGTGGTCAGCAGGAGTGGCCCATGGGCCAAATTTGACCTACAACCAGTTGCTATAAACAAGGCTTTATTGGCACACCATCATACCCATGTGTTTGCATGTCATCTATGGCTGCTTTTGCACTACTCACCAGAGTTGAGAAGTTGTGACAAAGATTGTATGAAGTGTAAAATCTAAAGCATTTACTCCATGGCTTACATAGAAAAAATTCACTGACTCCTGCCTTAGACCCAAGGTTTTCAAAGTTCAATGTATAACAGAGTCCCTAGGGGCAGGGTTTAAAACACCAGTCGGGTCATCAGGCCTCATCTCCAATGTTTCAATGCAGTAGGGTTTGTACTCAGCTTGGGAATTTACATCTCAAATGAGTTCCCAGGTGATGCTAAGGCTGCTTGTCTGGGGACAATTCTTTGAGAACTATCACTTTCAACAGTACCTTTAAGTCCTCAGGACTCACCCTTGCCTGGATCTAAGAAAAATCTGCTTTAAGTTACAAAGCTCAAGATATTATTTCAGGCTCTGTCTCTACTTTAGTCCTTCTTTTGAAACTCCATTTTCATCCACTGCCTTTCTCTTTGTGTTAGTCCTCTCTGCCCTTTAAGATACGTTATTTTCTTAAAAAATATGTCTGCTTTCCTCCTGGTTTTCCTTAGGCAAAATACCATCTGTATTAAAACATTGACATCTAGATCTCTTTAAGAATCAGCAGCCACTTTCATCAATTATAGCTCACAAGAATCTATTCCTGTTGTTTTACTCATACCTTATTTACCCTCTTCCTGTACCACAGCAAATAAATAATGTAAAGTCAAAACTTTTAGTTTTCTTCTCTGAGTGAAAGTTTCTTAAGAAAGGGAAACTGTGTGCTTTTCATCAGTTGCAGAAGTGATTAAATACACAGTTATCAGTTTGAAATAGGATTTGAGAGAAATTGGGATTGAATCAAATAGAAGTGCTGGTTACCTTCTCCATTCTGATGAGTTAAATCTGTACAAGTTTGTATTATTGTTTTGCTAGAAGTGCTGTGATTTAATAATGAAAGTACCAGCTAGGGCCACATTTAAATGTAGGCGAAGGCACATTCAGTGATGAAAGTGTTTGTAATATTCAGGACTATATAGTGACTGCTCCTTTCTCTTCTTACAGAAAATACAAAGGTGACTGCTTACAGGTTTACCATGGAATGAAACATGTTATAATTTAATTTTGAACTGTAAATTCATAGGAAGTGGGAATACATTTGTTTTATTAGCTGACCCACTGTCAGTAAAGTATTATATCCATCCAACTACTTATTACGTTTATGCAATAATATTCCTTCTCCCTTCTTCTCACACTGTTTTTGCTGGGGTCTATGGTTCATGGAAGAAACTACCAAAGAATAGGGAGGGTTTATAAGTCAATTTATTTCTTCTACTCTCTGCCTTGGGAAAAAAAAAATTAGTAGTTGGGAAATCAACCTTTGATTAAGTTATCATCCAGCTTTAAGAAAACATGAAAATTGATGAACTGTTTGAGTGAAGAGCGATGAAAACAGCTACTCAATCCATCAATTGCCCAGCCGGAATGAAGCATTAGCAACCACTCGTTAAATGTGAAATGCATTAGTCCTGGCTCTATCCATTTATCATAGATTTCATGCCTCAGATATATGCATAATGTACTACAATGCAGAAGTTCATTCCTCACACATTTATGTATTTAATATTTCTCCCCCAGAAGATCTGAACATGGCTGAAAGCAAAGTTATATTTCTCTTCCATAATAAAAAAAAAATCAAGTGTTCCCCATATAGGAAGTTTGCCATGAATTTATGGCGGAAGTCCTGCTGTATTTTAATGCTGTGATATTGATGCTCATTGCTCACCTGACAGTGGCTTCTTTCAACATCATTACTCTTCTCGTTTAGGACTTTGTGATAAAAAGTCATCTTTTGAAAACTGGAACTTTCAGTTCTTGATAATTCAAAATGATGAACTTTCAGAAAAGCAGATGCCCTGAAGACTACCTTAAGGAAACCAAATATAGCAGAACATCCCTGGTTGACCACTTCCTCCACTGACTCCTCCTTAAGTTGACCTAATTTTCATAGACTGGACATGCACCACCTGTACGTATCAGTACAAGTAGACCTAGTTCCTTATGTTGACCACCTCCAGATATTGACCAGTTTGTTACAGTCCTTTGGGTGGTCAACTTACAGAGGTTCTACTGTATCTGTAATTATAGTATTTTTGATTTAATAACAAATGGTAGTAATATGACTAATATAAAATGGCAGAGTTGTTTCTATTTAGAAGTGAATCAGTAAAACTACTCCATGTGTTGGAGGAAGGATAATTAACACAATTACACCTGAAAAGGTCTGATTCTGAATCTGAAATCTGAAACACTTCTGATCCCAAGAATTTAAGATAAGTGATATTAAACCAGTATATAATTTCTATAGTGAGCTGCCATCAGCTGACTGTCACATTACAGGACAAAATCTGATAAACTCCCATGAAAATGCTAATAGATAATACTGTTATCCCTCCTGGACCTATACATCTTATAATGGAATAAAAGCATAATATATAAAATATATTTAAAATAAAGTTTGATTATCTCTTATCAAAATACTTGGGGTGGAAAGTTTTTGAGATTCTTGATTTTTTTTATTTTTGAATATTTGCATATTCATAAGAGATAATCTCAGGAATAGGATTCAAGTTTAATAAGAGATTCATTTATGTTTTCTATATACCTTCTACAATAGCCTGAAGGTAATTTCATATAATATTTTTGATAATTTGGGGCATGGAACAAAGTTTTGACTAATATTTTGTTATAATCTGTTACATGAGGTTGTGTGGAATTTTCCAACTGTCATGTCATATTGATGTTTACAAACTTTGGATTCCAGTGCATTTTGAATTTTGGATTTTGGATTTTTGGATTACAGATGCTCAACCTGTATTAATCTATTTAGTCTGGAGATAGAAAAGCTTGGGGAGGAAAAGTTATCATTGAATATTTGGGCAGGGGCATGCTTCCTAAACTGAGCACCCACAAAATTACCCCCCAAATTGATTGTCTGTGACCACATTTTGGCAAATTCTTTCACAAGGAATTTTCTTCAGATACGAGGAAAGACATGGGGGAAGGGGGAAGGATGGGCCACTCCAGAGCCAACCCTTGGCTCTTGAAGGTGCTCTGTCAACACTGAGGTAGGTGTAAGTGGCATCAAGAGACTTTTCTCCATCATTCATGATTAATTGGCTACTCTAGATGCCCTAGCCTCTTGGTTAGGCAAATAATAAAATGGTTCAGCCTATGAGATTAATAAAAGCATCTATCCAATAGTACATTACATCTAGTCTTGATCAGATTTGGACAAATGAGTATTTATCTGCCTGTGTTAAAGGCACTTATGCACACACTCACATCATTACATTCATAATGCTAATACAAATATTTCCACAGTTTTAAGTTAAAAATCAAATACAAAAACATTGTTAATACCTTTTTTAAATTTTGCAAGATTGAAATTGTTAAATGTCATAATTAGAGTTCCTATTTTGTCTTCCTTCTTCTCTTCTATAATCCCCTTTCCAAAAATTTCTGAATGAATATAATCATTGCAGAAAAAATTTTTTAGGTTTTCTCAGAAAATAATTTATTTCTTAATAATACAGAAGAGAATAGTAGATCTAAAAAGGAAAAAAATATAAACCCATTGATTACATTTTTGAACTATCTGGAAACTAATGAGAATTAAAGAAAAACCTAGGGGATCAATACATTTTCCAGTCTGTTTCTGGATTATGCACAAATCGCACTGGTTTTCCTTGTGAAAAGTGTTTTTCTTTTACAACCCACCCATTTACTTTGCAAATGAAAAGTGAAGCAAAAAATATCCTCATTTCACCTATGGACACAATTAATATCCTACTTGCTGAACCAAGGAGAGAATAATGTGACAGGGAATTTGGACCGATTCCTTGACTTTAGGTTAAAAGTCTTGGTCCTTAATCTTATTTCAGATAAAGAGATCAGAAGTTTCTATAGATAAAAAGAATAAGAGCGCCTTGGTTATGATTAGGGAAAAAATGTTTAGGAATCCAAATGTTTGAGTCTAGACTCAGCCATTTACTGCTTTTATGGCTAAACTTATAACCACTCTCCACAGCAGCTTTTTTCATCTGTAAAATTAGCACGAGGTTGCTGTACTGAGTTAAGACATTGTAGATGCAGTAAAAGAATTATAAAACCCTTTAAAAAACTGTAATGATGATTGACACATAAATATCAAACACCTGATAGGTTTTATGACTATGGATGGTGCTATGAAGCAGTCTGGGAGGAAATCTTTTGAGAAATTTTCTAAGTGAGAATTTTGAGCAATTTTCTAAGTTTTTCCTTCATTTCAGAATGAGGGGCTTGAGAAATTGTTTTTAAGAAAACAGGTAGGCTTGATGCCTATTAGCTCAGTGGGCGCTGGCCACATGTACCGAGGGTGGCAGGTTAGAACCCTGCCCAGGCCTGCTAAACAACAACTACAACAACAACAAAATAGCCAGGCATTGTGGTGGGCACCTGTAGTCCCAGCTACTTGGGAGACTAAGGCAAGAGAATTGTTGGAGCCCACGAGTTTGAGGTTGCTGTGAACTGTGATACCTCAGCACTCTACCCAGGATGACAGCTTGAAAATCTCCCTCAAAACAAACAAACAAACAAAAAAAACATGTAGAGAAAGGCTAGGATTATTCCATAAGTTTCAACAAAGTGTGGGAGGGAAAGGATTCTTTAGACCTATCTTGCTCTGAATCCTGCTTGCTGATTTGTCTCTGTTAGAAAGCAAAGAATGTCTGTCCCTCAGTGCCCCAAATGAGAATGGAAAAGCATGGCTGGACGTGGTTAGTGTCAGGCATGGTAGGTACAAATGAGACGCAGACGTTAAAAACCTTGACTATGGACAGTTGCAGGTTATGGGTGGGGCTTTCCACTGGGGCTAAACCTTTATCAGAGGTAACGGAGAGAAGCTTCACCTGCAGGTGGCTGAGGAACAAGTTTGGGTAATTTTGATTATTATTTAATGTTAACATGAGTAAAACATTAAGAAATATTGTTGCAAAACTCTTCAGATTAATCTCAGAGTGCCCTGAAACTTTTGTCTCTGATGCATAAGTGCATTAATTTGGGACTTGGCAAGAAGCAATGGTTTCCCTGACCTGTGTAAGAAATTTCTCTGGAGTATCATTTCTTGCACAGAACAAGTGACCTTTGATTGCTCATGCACATCTTCCTTAACCTAGTTCAAGGATGTTGCCAAGTTCTGTAGTACTGTTCACGAATTGCGGCTTATATGTTTCCCCTTTTCTGTCATTGTGGTGATGGCTGTGAACGGTGGATGCTGCCGCTTTGGGTTGTTAATTGCCTTCTCTTTCTTGTTCCTCTGTCTCTCTCCTTCTCTTCATTCCAATCCACCCTATAAATCATAGCCTAATATTCCTGAAGCACTTCCAAGAAATCTTTTTGAACTCCCCAGTACATGCCAAATGAGGTATGCACTCCTCAATCCTGCATTCACTGCCTTCTCCATTTTAACTCCAGCCTGCCGCAGTTTTAATTGCCAATCTTACTGAAACAGTTGCTGTTCCCAAACATTCCCTGTGTTCATTCATTTAGGCCTTGACCCACACATTAGGATCTCTGCTAGAAATGCTTCACATCCTTTCCTTAACAGGGACAGGCCAGGTGTAAAGTCCTTGTGAATACGGACTTTGCAGAGAGGGAAAGGGACTCAGGCTGGCTGAGTATCTGCTCTCAGGGCAAAGTGAGGAAGAGGGGAAGAAACCTTCCTGCGGAGGGGAAAGCTAGCCGCCCTGCCCAGTGAAGCCCACAATGGTGCCCACTGTGCCTCTGAGAGTTCTGGATCTGACCCAAATACTTCATCCCACCACATCTTTCACTAGTCACCCTGTGTATCCTGTGTTCCATTGACAATTCATTATTTTCTTTCCTCTTTTCCCGCTCTTGTATAATTTTATTTTTAAATCATCATATGAAGATAGGCTTTTGGATCAAAACCCCTTTAAGTATCACCTAAACCCAGCAAGATTTTCCCACATCACAAAGTCCCCAAACACCAGATGCTGGCATGGATGTGGAGGGAAGGGAACACTTCTACACTGCTGGTGCGATTGCAAACTAATGCAGCCTTTTTGGAGAGAAGTATGGAGAATCCTCAAAGATCTAAAAGTAGATTTTCCTTTGACCCTGCAATGCCATTACTAGGTATCTATCCAGGAGAACAAAAATCATTTTACCACAAAGACATTTGCACTAGTATGTTTAATGTGGCTGAATTTGTAGGATAATATTTAGAAATAAACGTATCCTACATCAAGCACACAAAGTAAATTCAGTGTGAGTTTAAAATGACATGCTTTTCTTCCAGAGGCTTAAGAGGCTTGGACCCCCCTGGGTTACTCGCAGAATTAGGCTTTTGGAGTTATGAATTTCTTAGGCCTTTTCTCTGAAGCAGTACACCCCGTGAAGCCTGAGATCCAAGGGCATGCCGCCCTTCCTCAGAGACACGGGCCAGAGGGATGACATATGTTAACAACATATTGTCAGAGGTCTATAGGTGCTCAGCCCTGAAGGAAGGTCACAGTCATTACTTCATACTGAGTAAACTTATTTTCAATCAGACAAAAGCTTGATAACTAGGATCTATAGAGAACTCAAATTAATCCACATGAAAAAAGCCAACAATCCCATATATCAATGGACAAGAGACATGAATAGAACCTTCTCTAAAGATGACAGACGAATGGCTAACAAACATATGAAACAATGTTCATCATCTCTATATATTAGAGAAATGCAAATCAAAACAACCCTGAGATATCTAACCCCAGTGAGAATGGCCCACATCACAAAATCTCAAAACTGCAGATGCTGGCGTGGATGTGGAGAGAAGGGAACACTTTTACACTGCTGGTGGGACTGCAAACTAGTACAACCTTTCTGGAAGGACGTATGGAGAAACCTCAAAGCGCTCAAGCTAGACCTCCCATTTGATCCTGCAATCCCATTACTGGGCATCTACCCAGAAGGAAAAATATCCTTTTATCATAAGGACACTTGTACTAGACTGTTTATTGCAGCTCAATTTACAATCACCAAAATGTGGAAACAGCCTAAATGCCCACCAACCCAGGAATGGATTAACAAGCTGTGGTATATGTACACCATGGAATACTATTCAGCTATTAAAAAAAAAATGGAGACTTTACATCCTTCGTATTAACCTGGATGGAAGTGGAAGACATTATTCTTAGTAAAGCATCACAAGAATGGAGAAGCATGAATCCTATGTACTCCATTTTGATATGAGGACAATTAATGACAATTAAGGTTATGGGGGTGAGGAAAAGCAGAAAGAGGGAAGGAGGGAGGGGGGTGGGGCCTTGGTGTGTGTCACACTTTATGGGGGCAAGACATGATTGCAAGAGGGACTTTGCCTAACAATTGCAATCAGTGTAACCTGACTTATTGTACCCTCAATGAATCCCCAACAATTAAAAAAAAAAAAAAAGAATTTTGCTATATGCCATCTCACGGTGTATAGTCTGTTTCTTGACTTAATAATTACAGGAGCGAGTTTACACCTACAGCAAAGCTGCTGCTCATTCGTGTCTCCAGTCACGCAACACAATTCATAATTGACACATCGTGGAAGCAACCTAAGTGCCCATCAACCCATGAATGGATCAACAAACGGTGGTATATGTATACCATAGCATATTATTCAGCCATTAGAAAAGATGGAGACTTTACATCTTTCACATTTACCTGGATGGAGTTGAAATGCATTTTTCTTAGTAAAGTGTCGCAAGAATGGGAAAATAAATATCCAATGTACTCCATACTAATATGAAATCAATATATGAAAAATTACATGTTACTATATTAAAAATTAATATAGCCCAGTTTGGGGGTAGAAGAAAGTGGAAGGAAGGGAGGACAACTGACAGAAGGAGGGAGGGCAGGAGGTGGGATCTCACCTAATGTGCACATTGGGAGGGTGGATAACGTGCTCCCTGGGTGAGGGGCTCTTCTACAAATGGAACTTTACCCTGGAAGAGAGAACAATGTAACCTAAATATTGTACCCTCATATTAATTTGAATAAAGTTTTTAAAAAGTAGGCTTTTGTGTACAGTTCTATGGGTTTTCACCTGTGTATAGATGGATATAATCACACCACAATGCAAAGAAGTCTTATTGCTCTCAAAGTGCCCTCCCACTATCCCTAGAAAGTCCCCCCCCTCACTCCACCCAAAACCTCTGGAAACTGCTGACTTATTTTCTATAACCATAGTTTTATTATTTTGAGAATACCATATGTCATATAAAGTTATTACTATATAAATGCAATCACAAACATCGCATAAATGGAATGTTGGAATATTATCTTTGAAGCCCAGTTTTCCTTCATTAAGCACAATGGCACAATGCCTTTGACAGAACAAACTTTTAAAAAATTTTGATGAACTTCAACATACCAAGTTTTTCTCTCATGAATCATATTTTTGTTGTCCTGTCTGAAAATTCTTTGCCTAATCCCAGGTTATAAATATTTTTTCTATGCTTTCTTTTAAGAGTTTTATATTTTACATTTATAATAGGTATAAGATATATTTTGAATTAATTTTCATGTAAGATGGGATGTTTCGGTCAAGTTCTTTTTGTTTGTTGTTTTTTTTCCTGCATATTGATGTCAGATTGTTTCATCACTATTGTTGAATAAAAGCATTCTTTCTCCACTGAACTGATTTTGAACTTTTGACAACAATCTATTGGTCGTATCTGTATGGGTCAATTTCTGGATTCTCTATTCTGTTCCTCTGATCTTTTTCTATCCCTTTGTTAATACTACAGCCTTGATTATTGTAATTAGATAGAAAGTCTTAAAATATGGGAGAGGGATTCCTCTACATCATTCTTCTTTTAAGAATTGTTTTAGCTATTCTATTTCCTATGTCTTTCCATTTTAATACATCTTTGTCTTAAAATGTATTTATCTGTATCTACAAAAAAAAGAATCCTGCTGAGATTTTTATTAGACTTGTACTAGAAATTAATCTATAGAGTAATCTGGGGTTAATTGACATTTTTACTGTGTTGACTCTTCAGATTCTTGAACACAGTATGTTTCTTCATTTACAATATTTACATTTTCTTTAGTGTTTTTCATTAATATTCTGTAGTTCTCAGCATGTGTACCTGGAAAATGTCCCATTAGATTTATGCCTATTTCATTTTGTGTGTGGGGGTGAACTATTATAAATGGTACTGACTTTAAAATCAGTTTTCAAACATCAATTGCTTCACACTTTATGGGAGCAAGACATGATTGCAAGAGGGACTTTACCTAACAATTGCAATCAGTGTAACCTGGCTTATTGTACCCTCAATGAATCCCCAATTAAAAAAAAAAAAGAAATACCATGGATATTTGTGTCTTTATTTTGTATCCTGTGATTATACTAAATTTGTTTGTTAGTTCCAGGAGTATTTTTTGAAACTGTTTTATTTTCCCTCAGATCGGGCTGTTGAAGGCCTGATCTGATCTCTTTCCAAGGCCTTTCTTAAATATGTTTCCTTCTCTGAGAACTTTCTAGTTCCCCCTGCCAGATGTCATTTCTTCTTCACTTAAATACACAAATCATTTTGTTCCTATGTGTCACGTGTTGGCTTTTCTCTATTATGGTGAATTGAATACTTTTCTCACTTTTCCAGTATAATAAGGGGTTACCATGCTGTTAAATACTTTAAATCATAATTCTGTCTCTTCTCATGCTAGGATAATGGGGAAAATTTTCTAATCTCTCTGACGTCCAGTTTTCTTTTTATTTGAAAATAGGAGTAAACAAAAACTACTTTGTAGGTATATTGTGAAGATACTTGTTAAGAGTTCAGTAAATATTAGTTTTTTTATACTCTTTCCCTGAGTTACACATTGTTGAGAGTTTATTGCTACATACTTGCTTGAATCCTTGGCAATGTCAGGATAAAGCACACCTCTACAGATCTATGTTTAATTGTATGGGCAGAATTGAGCACAGGATAAGGCACACCGTCTGTGCTTAGTAAATCTTAAGACTTTTCAAAGTTTTTATGACAGCTAGGAAAGCACAGTCTTTTGCAGTAACTATTGCTATGTAAAGTTTTGCTATCTGGGTCAATCTGTGAACCAAGGGAAAGAAGGAAAATATTTGTGGGGTCACATGCACTATTCTGCATCTGTGAGTGTGTTATAGAGTTTGGGGTGCAGGTATGAAGCTTGTTCCCTTGCCGCAGTCTAAGAGAGGAGAGCATTCCTGAGGGAGTCCAGCAGGGTGCACTAAGAAGCCAGAGGAAGGGAATGTGCTGGGAAACTGAAACCTCACAGGAGCTGAGGGTAATACTGAGTTTATCATGACCTTCATTGCAAATTAGCTAGGTGAGAGAGTGGAAAGATATGGGGATGGGAAAAGGTAAGCAGTAGCAGACAAACTTTACACATTAAAGCATTATTAAAAGTTAACATTTGAACATTTTTAATCCTTATATCTAGATTGGAAACTGTCCTATAAAGATTTATATGCTTTGCTCCAAAATAAGCTATAGAAATTTTATTCATTAATTTTATTCTTTACAATATGAGCCTAGTACACATCCGGCAATATGTTTTCCAGAGCTCTAGGAAATAGCTGAATTTTTATTTATCATGTATATGAAAAAAAAGATAAGGATAAGAGGTGCTACAGCTTGAATGCCCCCTACAAAACTCATGTTAGAAATTAACTACCATTGTGACTGTATTAAAATAAGAGACCATGAAGAGGTGATTATGCCATGAGGAATCCACTCCTGTGAATGGATTAGTGTTGTTACATGAGAGTGGGTTACTTACCATAGAAGTGGGTTAGTTACCACAAGAGTGAACTTGTTATAAAAGTTAGTTTGGCCCCCTCTTGCACAGTCTCTTCCCCTTTCACCTCTGTTGTGGGATGACACAGTAAGAAAGCCCTCACTAGATGCAGGTCGCTCAAACTTGGACTTCCCGGTCTCCCGAACTATAAGAAATAAATCACTGTTATTTATAAATCATCCAGTCTTGGATACTCCTCTGTAGCAGCAGAAAATGTACTAAGACAGAAAATTGATCTGAAAAACGGAGCTGACGCTATAGCAAACACCTGAAAATATGGAAGTGGCCTTGGAACTAAGTAATGGGTCAATGTTGGAAGAATTTTGAGAATCAAGCTAGAAAAAAGCCTCGATTGCCATAAATGGAGCATTAAAGGTGAGTATGGTAAGGGTTTAGCAGAGAAGGAACATGGAGAAAGTCAAGAACTCTTAGCTATTACTTAATTGGTTATGACCAGAATGCTGGCAGAAATACAGACAAAGAAGGCCACTCTGATGGGGGTCTCAGGGGAAACTGAGGAACAGAGTTTTGGAAACTGGAGGAAAGACCATCCTTGTTACATAGTTGCAAAGAACTTGACAGAATTTTGTCTGCATCCTAAGACTTTGTAGAAGGTGGAGCAATAAACCAGAATACCTGGCAAAAGAAATTTCTAAGCAAAATATTGAAGGAGCAGCATGGCTACTTTTAACCACGTACGGTAAATGTGAGAGGAGAGAAATTAATTAAAGACAGAATTTATAATGAAAAGGGACCCAGAGCAGAAAATAGTGGGAAATTTGTGGACTGGCAATGTAAACAGAGAAAAGGTATCTTTAGGAGAGTAAACTAAGGGTGTGGTCAAGCGAATGTTTGCTGGAGAGAGATAGATAGAAAGGGGCCTGGTGCTATTTTTCAGGACAATGTGAGAAGGAACCCAAAGGCATTTCAGAAATCAGAGATCTTCCAGGCAAGTGGGCTTTGAGGACAAAGTTTTCAGAGAGGCATCTGAGGAAATTCAGGATTTTCTCGCCAGTGCTACCCCAGACTTTACTCCTCAAATTCAAGTACAATGTCCTGTGGCTAACCAGCCATGGCTCAGGTGGGCCCATGTGCAGCTCAGCCAACCAGTCTGGAAAAGCATAAACCTGGAAGATATAAACCTTGGCAAATTCTACGTGGTGCTAATTCTGCAGGCTCATAGAATGCAAGAGCTATGAGGTCATGGTTTTCCTCCACGTGGATTTCAAAAGATGTTGCAGACAGCTTGGGGACCCAGGCAGAGACTTGTTGTAGGGCACCGTCACCGTGGAAGGTCCCCACTAAGGTAATACCCAGAAGAACTATGAGGTTGCAGTCACTGCAGGGTCCCCAGTAGTTACTACCTAGCGGGAGTTGTGGAGTTGGGTGGCCCCAAAGCCCCTAGAACTGTAAGTTCTCCAGCACGTAATTCTAGCTTGGAAAGATTAAGGCCTGAGACTCCAACTCATGGAGGATGCTGGGTGAACTGAGCCCAGGAAAGCCACAGAGACAAAGCTACCTGAGGCCTTGGGAGCTTAACCCTCACTCCAACATGCCCAGAATGGGGTATGCAGAATCAAAGAAGATTATTCTCCAGCTTTAAGACTTATTGTTGTTTTCGTTGTTGGATTTTATTTATTTATTTATTTATCTTTTGAGACAGAGTCTCACTATGTCATCCTTGGTAGAGTGCTGTGGCATCACAGCTCACAGCAACCTCAAAGTCTTGGGCTGAAGCAATTCTCTTGCCTCAGCTTCTTGAGTAGCTTGGACTACAGGTGCCCACCACAATACCTGGCTATTTTTTTGTTGTAGTTGTCATTTTTGTTTAGCAGGCTTGGGCTGGGTTTGAACCTATCAGCCTTGGTTTATATGGCCGGCACCCTAAACATTGGGCTATGGGCACCAAACCCCTTGTTGGATTTTAGGCTTATTTGGGACTAGTTGTCTTTCTTAATTTTTTTCCTTCTTATTTTTCTCTTTTGGAATGAGAATGTGTATCATCTGCATGTCCATCATTGTATTTTGGAAATAGATAACTTGTTTAATTTCACATGCTCAAGGCTGGAGAGGAATTAGCCTCAGGATGAGTTGTGCCTTGAGTCTTATCTGTATTTGATTCATCTGAGACTCTGGACTTTGGACTTTTGAGTTGATAATGGAGTAAGTTTGGGGGCTATTGGGTTAGAATGAATGTATTTTGTATGTGGGGAGGATGTAAGTTTTCGGGGCCAGGTGGAATGCTATGGTTTGAATATCCCTAACTCCCGTTGAGATTTAATTGCCATTGTGACAATATTAAGGAGTGGTACCTTTAAAGGGTGATTATGCCATTAGCGCTTCACCTTGTAAATGGATTAAAGCCCTTATCACAGATGTGGGCCAATTATTGTGGGGGTGTATTCATTATTGTAAGAGTGGGCTTGTTATAAAAGTGGCCCCCTCTTGCTCTCTCTTACAATCTCTCTTGCACTTTTGCCTTCCCCATGCAATGATGCAGCAATTAGGGCCTTATCTGATGTAAGGCCCTCGACTCTGGGCTTCCCAGCCTCTGCAACAGTAAGAGAAAAGTTTGTGGGCATTCTTGCCATAGCAACACATGGAAGACTAAGACAGGAGGGGAGAAAGTATTTCAAATGTGTTAAAATTGGTCTTTCTTCCTGGGAGTGGTTATGCCCAAAAAGGGGCTATAATTGAATTGTCTCTGGCAATGAATATGTATGTATTCATTTTCCAAATGCAAGTCAGCAGCCTCAAGAGAGAGTAATAGACACAGCAATGTGACAACGGGATGTCCTCCCCTTTACCCCATTTCCCCATCAGTACTGAGGGTAATAGCCGAGAAATGTATAGGCTCCCTTTGATTTGGGGCAGATGCTCTCAGGGGATCACTAAACTGTAGCTCTCAAATGGTGACAAGCTTAAACTGCTCAGTTAATAGCTTAATCTTCCTTACACTAGAAATATCAAGGCTGTGTTAGGAAGGGTGTTTACTGATCCGGGATATATCACAGAGAACTATATGTCTCAAAGTAGTCACATGTTAATTATGTCTAAAGCAGTTTTCCAATACTAAAGATACAGGCAATTTCACAATACAGTACGAAGAAAAATATTGAGAACTTTAATACTGTTGAGATATGCAGCTTGGGGTCTTGGAGATAACATTCTATGCACTGAATTCTATGAGTTATACCTATAAATTATTTAGTGAGAGCAGTGCTTGAGAGAAGGAGTAAAGTCAGTCTGAACTCAATGTCTTTTTTTCAGAGCTTTGTTTTACCAATAAATGAGAAGAAAAATCAGAGGGGAGCAGTTGAGACTGTTTATTGAATACTCTTTTCTTACTAAGGTGAAATCTTATGTAATCACTCAGCATATGATAACATATGCTGAGTGATTACATATCCCCAAATCTGTTTGTAGATCTGAATTTATTCCATTGAGTCATTTGCCTAGTCTTCATCCAATACCACATTCTTTTAATTCTTTGATATTCATTTCAACTTTTTTTTTACTTAAATATTATTTATGTAACACTATGTGCCAAGCACTATTTTTTAGTAATTTTCAACTATAAGTCATTTCATCCTAAACTCTCTGGAGGGGGATTTCAAATTGAATCCATTTGAAAGATTAGGAGACTGGAGCTCTGAGCAGACTAAGTTCCAGGTTCCCCAACTCATATTCAGTGGAAAATCTTAGTGAGCAGTTCAAGATTTCCAGGAATTCCAAAGGACTTGTTTTCTTGTGGTAACTTTTTTATCCAATTTTATGTGAGCTCTTAACTTCAATTAGTATTTCACTTCAAAGTGCTGCTTTCTGTCTCTGACTTGTGCCTACCAAGCTAAGAAAAACAATCATTTTTTCTTGTCCTTAAAATACTTTTATTTCCATAAGGCTTTTATGTCCTAGTAAAATTTATTGAAGGTTTGGCAAATGCATAGCTGTTATTACATCACAGCATTTAAAATTACTTCAGTTCATAATCAGGGATATGTCATTGGCTAGTATTGCTTTTCTTTTTTTCTTTTCTTCTTCTTCTTTTTTTTTTTTTTTGAGACAGAGTCTTAATGGATAGAGTACTGTGGTGTCATAGCTCACAGCAATCTCAAACTCTTGGGCCAAGAGATCCTCTTGCCTCAGCCTCCCAAGTAGCTGGGACTACAGATGCCTGCAAAGGTGCCAAGATAATTTTTCTATTTTTAGTAGAAACAGGTTCTTGCTCTTGCTTAGGCTGGTCTTGAACTTCTAAGCTCAAGCAATTCATCCTCCTCAGCCTCCCCAAATGCTAGGATTACAGGTGTGAGCTACTCCGCCCAGCCTTGGCTGATATTTTTGTAGTTTATATCTTATCTCTGTCTGTAGGTATGTATGTTTTTCACTATTCTTCCTCTTCTCTTACCCTGTCCCCACCACACTCTCTCTTTTCCCTTTTGTTCTGTATTTTACATCAAAATCATATGTATAGATGAGCAATAAGGAGAAGAGCTTTTACCTCCAATGTGTCCTAATAAGGTAGCTCCTAAAAGAATAAAATGGTTTTGTCCTCTGAATTAAAATTATGTCAGCTCATGTAGGGACAGAAAGAGCTGTAGAAAATTGTAGACTGACATAGTAATTAACCCTTTTCTCCTCATCGTCATTAAACTATTGCTTGTGAATTCATATTTGTGTTAAACATAAACTGCTAGAATTTGCAAAAGCTTTTGCTATTGTATAGTCTGGATCTTCTTTTCTGTATCAGCAGTTATCAAACTTGGTTTCACATTGAAAATTCTGTTACTCTTGGCTCTGAGATCCCCATTTCCTTGCTGGCTGTCAGCTAGAAGCTCCTCCGGGCTTCTAAAGGTCACTTGCGTTCCTTGCTATGTTGTCCCCTCCATCTCTAAACTAATGATGGCATGTAGTCACATCCCTACAGTGTTCTGAAGTTTTGCCTTTCTCCTCTGCCATTTCCTAGAGAAAATGCTCTGTTTTTAAAGAACTCGTGACTAGGTCAGGCTCACCAAACCATCTCCTTATCTCAAGGTTGACTTATTTGGAATCTTAATTATATCTGCAAAACTCCTTCCCAACAGTTCCTGGATCAGCGTTAGACTGAATAACTTGGAGAAATTGTATGAGCAGCAGGAGCCAGGGATCTTGGGACCACCTTAAAATTTTGCCTACTACCTCTAAGATTGATATGTGGTTCACTAGCTTTTTATTTCCTATACTATCCTTGATTCTGAGAACACTATTGAAGTATTATTGAAAGGCTTTCAAGCCACACTGACTAAAGAACAAATCTGTTTAGTAAAAGAAACCAATCAACTTGATCCCTATAATATAAGAAGTAATCAGCTTTCATTCTCCACAAATGTCGAAGAACGATTTTCTCTTCAATAAAACTTCCCCATGAACAAGAGTAGGAAGAGCATTCCAGGGCAGAAACAATACAATAAAAGGGAAATACAGAGTGAAAATGAGCAGTGCTGTCCAGAAACCAGAAGTATAAAGAACTACAAAGTATGGGTTTATATTGTAAAATATCAGCCTGCCATCAGGGGACAGGTCGGGTTGGGGAGTAGGCTGGAAGCTGGATGATCTGTCAGGAAACTTCCAAATGGGAATTGAGGGGAGGGAGAGGATGTTAAGGAAGAGGAATGGGTTGCTGACTGATCACATGTGTAACTGAGTGAAAGAGGAGCAGATTTGAAGAACTCTAAAGTTTTGTGTCAAGTTCTTTTTTTTTCAAGTAATATGAGGATCCATACAATTAGGTTACCTTGTTTGCATTTGTAAGGTAAAGTCTTAAGTTTTATTTTATTTTTCTCAGAAGGGTTGTAAATGATTATCTGAAGTTTTGCATGCTGTGTTGGGGTCAGTGGAGCAGGAGGCAGAAGAAAGGAATGAATTATTTGCAAGGGCTTTGGTGAGAGGAGAATAGTTACTTACAGGTGTATGGCAATAGAAAGCGGGAGGGGCTTGCCCTTGGTATCACACTTGGCCTTGAGTGTATACTAGTTTTTAATCCTTAACCTTGCCAGGCAAGTTGGCTCAGGCCTGAGATCCTAGCACTGTAGGAGGCCAAGGCATGTGGATTGTTTGAGGTCAGGAGTTCAAGATCAGCCTGAGCAAGAGTAAGATCCCTGTCTCTACTAAAAATAGAAAAATATTTCTATAGTCCCAGCTAGTGGGAGGCTGAGGCAAGAGGATTGTCTGAGCCCAAGAGATTGAGGCTTCTTTGAGCTATGATGATGGCACGACACTCTACTAAGGGACACAGAGTGAGACTTTATCTCAAAAATAAATAAATAAATAATAAAAATCATAAATCCTTAACCTTTTTCTCCTCCTTTTCTGCCTTCCCTTTCCCCATGCATCTCAGCCACCTCCACTCTTGTGTCCAGAGGGATAACACTTAATAGAAATGATGATTACTTACATTTAGAATGTTAATAATTACCAAGCAGCATCCACAGGCATTGATTTGGTCCTCATCACGGCATTATGAAGTTGGCAGGGCAGAGATGTCCCGCCTATTTTATAGATAAACAAAATCTCAGATGAAATGATTTGGCCTCATATTTAGTTAAGTGGCCAAGCCCTATCCAGAACCCAAGTCTTGTGATGAGGTGGATGGTGTTTGTTCTACTATATCACCTTTCAATGCACTGCGAGATAAATACATATAAAGAGCGTTGCATTTTATATAAGGATCTAGAGCAGTAGTTCTTGGAAAATAGTATTTTATAAGTGCTGTCTTGACTCATTTTTGAAGCCTTGGCTAAAGACTATCAATTCCTCTTCTCAGTCAGTCTGCTAATCCTCTTCTCCAACTACTTCCCTCATTAGGCTTTAACACTCGTGGGTTACAAGACACAATTACCCAACTGCTAGAGAGCCCCCAATACCTAACACCCAGGGATAGCCACGTCTTCCCCGGGCCAGCAGAATTATTCAAAATACCTAGTCTCTAGGAAGTCCACAAAACCCAGCTAATCCCACACTCCTTGCCATGTATAAGTAAACTCCTACTGTTTTAGCTGACTAGTATCTTGTCCCCAAGCACAACCTGCTACGTGGTCCTTTATGGCAGCCTTCTCTTGTTTGGTTCTATCAGTGAACAAGAGTTCTGCTGTTCATCTATCTGAGTATCTTTGTGCTGTGCACTGCCATAAAAGAACCAGTTATCATACCCAACATTATATAATTGTGGTGACAATTCTTATCCTTAGATACACTTCAGAAATACCCAGAGAGCTTTACAAACTACTGATGCTTGGGTCTCATCTTTGAGAAGCCTATTTAGTTGGCCTGAGGACAGGGGATTAAAAGGTCTCTGCATGACAAGGTCTTCCATGAAACCCAGGTAGAGCCCTGCTCTCAGCCTGGATGGTTCAGGTACAGAGAATTTCAGGAATGAAGAGAGATCTCTTGAAAGTCCAGTATTTCCAATATTTCTTAGATTTCTTTGATTTTACCAAACATTCTTATTCTTGGTTTATCTCCAATCATGTTTAAAAGCTAGCAATAAAAAATGAAAAACTCTGAGTACGGAAATATTGGAAAAATACCAAGGAAGATTTAGGTAAATGATCCCACATCAGAAGTCCTCTTCATCCATAGAAATTATGGCCAATATCTAGTATTTGTCAGACAGCTTAAAAGCTACATCTATTTTACCTCATTTTCCCTTCACAGTGAAGCTCTGAGGGAATTATTAATCTTGATTTTACAAATGATGAAACAGAGACACAACTAGTAAAATGCAGAGTGAGGATGTGAGCCTCAAATGTTGGTCTGTTTGATTTCAAAGCCAATGCTCTTAGTGCATGAATTGCACATACTGGTAACTTTGGAAGACGTAATACCCTAGCAAGCTAAAACATTTATTTTATCATTATTACCTATGAAAGAATACAACATACACATAACACATGCACTTGTGTACCCTTATGCTAAGGTTTGCATACATTCATATAAATAGTCCCCATAACAGGGAGACCTTATGTGCTGTATTTATTAGTATGGCAAGGTCAATGACTTCTCCTGAAAGCTGAGTTTAACATAGTTGGCCCATACTATTAGGCTAACTGTACTATAAGAATTATAAATGGATTTAGAGTGATGGAGTAGAAATGGACTAGAAACTAGGAAACTTGAGTCAGTGACCTCGCCCGCCATGCCTCCCTGCCAGCGACCAGCTCCCAAGACCCCAGATTAGCTCCTGCCCTTCTTTGCATCTGGGTGTCCAAAGTTGTACAATCTGGCACATGCATTGAATGATCCTTGAGAACTTTTCTAGTTAAAAATAATTTTTTTTTATTATTTGAAATAATTGTGTATCAATTTCCTTTTTTCTAATATTTATTTTACCTATTGGTTCTCAATTATTTGTGTTATTTTTGAAATGTGATTTAAATCTGACAAATAGCTTAATAATAGCAATCTAATGATGATGATGATTACTATGACAATAGCATGGGTTTATACAACACTAAATTCTAGATATATTTATGAATTATGTATGTTGAATCATTTAATTCTCATAACAGTCCAAAGAAATAGGAGTTATTACCCTCATTTTCGAGCTGATGAAGTGAAAGCAAAGTACAGATGTTAAGTAGCCTGCCAGGGGTCACATCACTGGTACGTGGTGGAAGACTTCCACACTCTTTCAATATTTTTTAGGTGCTATTCTGTAGATTTACAGCTAAATTAGCAGAACTTAATAACACATCAAAAAATTGTGGAAACACAAATGATAAAACTGCAATCTCCATTTCAATGGTATTCAGTTTAACAAAATTCTCTCCTTCCACCACCCTTCCCTGACACATCCCCACACTCATGTCTACACACACACCATATCTTGAAACCCATTATTTATTTTATTTGTGCACCATGTAACAGATAACATTGAGGATGTTCCTCTATGAGAACAACACAAATGTCATATTTAGAAAAATTAAAAGCATCTGGTTTTGTATTCAGGACGTTACCTTATCTCACTTTTCTTTCTCTCCTGGGAATTTAATTAAAACAATAAAATAGAGCTACCACAGTTTGTCATATAACAAAGATGGCAAAATACCACAGTACATAGTTAATCCTTTCTATCTGCAATGTTGCTTATATGCACATTCATCCAAAAGCTAATGATACCAGTCGTATCAACAGAGGGCAACGCGCTCCCTGCAGAATCTGTGGGGTTGGCTGATTATACAGCAGTGTTCCAAGTCCCAGCTGTAAAGAGCTCGCCTGTACACAGCAGCACAGGAAGTTGCCTTCTTTGCTGGGGCTGTTGGTTACCATGGTTTCTGGGTCTAAAGGTAGAGCTGTTGCAGCAGACAGGCTTCTGAGTCTAAACCCTTACTCCCAAGGCAAAATACTGAATTGGAGCAATAATTAGATAATTCTCACAATGTGAAACAAAGGTGGCTTTTTCCTCCCTCTGGGATTATCTTTAAGTAACTGGATGATAACTTTAAATCGTTTCCCATTGTCTGCATAATATGCTTCTTATAACATAACGTGCTTCATGAAACATGAATTTACAAAAAGTAGACAGCACTGTGGTTTAAGGTGCAAACTAACTTCAGCAGGAATTTCTGTCTTTCTAAGACCTGTATGGCTGTACCCATTATATGTTAATTAAATACTATGTGAAAATGTTTTTATTTTAGATATTGAGATGGCTGAAACACATAAGGACAAATGGAAAACATTATAGATTGCGTCCAACTCACCAACATGTCACCTTCCTATTTTATGTATGAATTGGTTGTTTAGAAACCTTTAGAGCATTTTCCAATTACATAGTCTGGCTGATTTCTTTTTTTACTCTATGAAAACATATCTAGAATTACATGTACTTGAAGTACATGTTGTGATCATTCTGGTTCCTGGAATCAGGACTCTTTTGTTGTTGTTATAAGAAGAGGGATCGGGAGAAACCAGAAACATCACCGACGAATCTGGGAAATTCTGCACAGTTCTCCTTTGTCCTTCTTGTTCAGCTGATGCCTTCTGGCTCTGCTCAGAGCTATGAGCTGTTCTCAGTTCTCTTCCAGGGCCCACACTCAGGAGAGCCACAGGCCCGTACATTCTGTTCTGTCACTTACCTATATATTATTTTCTGGATTCTTTTTGCTTATCAAACAGAAATAATCTGATGCAACGAATACCAAGAATGATTCCAGACTTCTTACAAAGAAAATGCAGATTTCTTTTTGAAAGTAGTTTTCTATCATGTATGTTAACCTCACAATTATTAACACAATATTACTTAAAAATCTACAGACCTATTACCGGCATACCTTTCTTACACACATTGCTTTTAGCGCAACTATAAATTGAAACCATAAAATATTTATAAATCAAATGTAAAGGCAAAAAATTCAAATAGCACTGATACACATACTATAATGAATTATCTTTGCTTGAAACTATGTGATGTTGAGTTAATAGGAGGAAGATATATTGATGTATTGGATATTTTACTTGATTTAGATTATTGACTTAGTTTTTAAGTATGAGAGACATCATTGGGTTACTTATATTACTATTTCTATGATTTTCCTTGTTGAATAAGAATATATATGTATATTTTTACCATAAATCATTATTCTGAAGAGACAATTACTCTAACAATATATCACAAAATAAAACTGAAAAACACTTCTTATTTTTTAGGGGTAATCAGTGGTTATTGGCTGGAACATATGTGGAGAGCTGCTAATGAACTGTTCCAAGTGAATACCTGTAGAACTAGAATCTACAAAGCATATCTTTTTTTATTTGGAATGGGGAAAGGGCTGTTAGAGGAAAGATTTTTGAGTTTGGAAATTCTGCAGCACTAGGTTCCATATAATGACTCAGTTCTCGCCTCAACTTTTTTCTACTTAACCAATCAGGAAAGTCTTCTCAAATCCCTGGCAGGGCTTCCTATTTTACGGCCAAGTACTTACAAGTGTCTACAAGGCCATTCATTATTTGCAATTCCCCTGTGTTGCCTCTTTGACTTGAAACCCCCAATTCCCTTACCTGACTCTGTTTTTCTTTTTTTCTCCATAGAGTTTTATTATCCTTCTTCTCCTGCTAAAATGTAAGCGGCACAAGGCCGTTAAGTCATTGTCTGCTTTGTTCACTGATGTATTGCAATCGAATAGTACCTGCAACATGGAGCTGCTCAATGATCATTTGTCATGATAGACAAAATAATAAACATGATCAACAAAATAATAAACATGATTGACAAAATTTTTTAACATATCTAGTGTTCGTTCCCCCACTGCTAAAGAGAATTTTTACTGACTCAGCTATTTATCCTCCCCCCAAATCTAAGAATTTTCTCTTTCCCCGTTTTATAGTTGAGGTTTTGTGATTCAGAATTAGGAATGTGAACTGGAATTTAGGAAGAGGACTTATGGGAGAAGAACAAAGGCAGAGGCAGAATGCGGACTGAGCTTGGTTGAGCTTCCAGCATGACAGGGGCACGGAGTCAGGGTGAGAGTGGAGATCTGGAGCTGGAAAGGCAGGGAAAGATTGTTTTGAGAAGTGTTACCATGGGTTAAGAGGGGCATTCTTTCTGCTTACTTGAGCTCTTAAAGAGGGTTTCTTTGCATGATAAACTATATCAACATCCCTGAAGTACCCTGCCTCATATTCAGAGTACATGCAAATTTGTCCTTCTCTTGAACTAAACTGATTATGGTTACAAATGTACACAATAGTATATTGCGTTCAGGTAATTATAGATTGTTGAAAGTCACTACTAAGTAATAAGGTAGGTATTTGAATGATTATCCTAACTTTAAAAAATCATAAGAAAATAAGAAAAAATGAGAAAAATATCCACAAATTAAAAACTATATAGAACTCAAAGAATGAAATCTTTGCTGAAAATGATAGATGGCATTTAATTTTACCAGAGGGAATTTTCAGAAAGCACAGAGTTGCCGCATAGATGTTTCACAAGCCAGGGAGAACTCTGCATTCCTCCAGAGGGATCACAGGAGACCAGCCCATTATCCAGAGACCTAACACTAACTTTGGTCTGTTCTTAAAGAAGAACCCCTCTTCCAGTGGGGTTTAGCTCCCTGGACACTCTGAACTCCCTGTGAGAGCTCCTGTGGACACCAGGTCCTATACCTCATATCAGGGCCAAATGCAAAGATATGCATTCTGGACGAGTAAATAATTCATTCACTAAAACTCTTGGACATGACTCAAAAATTCCCTAATTTTAACTTTCTTAAATTTAGCCATATCTGGAATAAATATTCCAAATAGATGGATGATAATAGAACTGGATCTATTATAACGATGAATTATAATGTTAAGAAATAACCTTAATAAAAGTTGCCTTTGGGGGTTCCAAGGATTAATGGCAGCTTCACTGGCAGAAGCCTCACCATTCAGGAGGCTGCTAATGTTGTTGCCTCTTCTGCCCATCTGTTCTTTTGGCTCCTTCACTCTTTAATTCTCTAGTTGCATTTAGCTGTCTCTGATAAGGTTTCAGTTTGCTGCACTTCACATTTTCTTAGGGGAAAACTTGCTAATATCCAAACATCACACATGCATTATTTAGGTCCCTGGCTGTACACGGACTGTCTCAAGCCAATTGGTAATTTACAATCTAAGACAGCACGCATTGAACATACACAAGTGATTCTTTTTATTAATGCAACTCTAATTTGATAGGTGTACTAATAGAAAATCTCAAGCTGAAAAGACTGTACTTTCTGATTTCTTATCCTTTTATTTCCATATTGAACATATACTTTTATTTTCAGACTTATAGGTACTGTCACACAAAAAAAGAAGTAACTAGTCAACTACCAACCTGAAAGAGACATTGTAAACATGAAATATGTTTTAGATACAGACAAAAATACTTTTTAAATGTGCATACCATATGACCCTAGCTACCTGGAATAATAAAATTCAACGATGAAAAAGTCCTGAGGAATTGTCTAACACAACTATTTATTTAGTGATAAAATTTCCTTTACTTCCAACACAGTTTCTGATGGATGACTGCCTGGCCTCTGTGTGAATGATTTTAACCAATTCCCTAATAATGCAGCTCATTTCACTTCTAAAGGAGCACTGTTGAAAGGTCTTTCTTAGCATAAACCTAATTCATTTTGTTCTAATTTCCAGTAGCTGGTTTCTGCAAATTCCTCCCAGAGAGCAAATTTATAATTTGAATTTCTTTATCACATCACTACCCTTCAATATTTGGGCATGACCCGCATGTACAGATAAAGAAAAAGAAATGTCATAAAATGAAATAGGAATCATGTTAACAAAGTAAAAGGAAACAAAAGCATTCATTACCAAAAGTAAAGGAAGGAATAATGCTGAGAAGAATAATAAAGGTAGAAAGTACTCTGATGCACTGGAACCAAAAAATACATGGAAGTCCCTAAACTCACAGAAGGACACTTGATCTTCAGGAGCAAAAGCTGTGCAGACCTCTGCAAAGCCAACTGGGATGCTTAAGGGAAAGCAAAATCAACCATGTAGTTGGTGACTGAAGTAGAGTAGCCAGAGAGAAGGTAGGCTGCTGCTTTGGTCATGCAAGGTAGTTTGGTCAGTAAGATGAGGTGTCCTGTAATGGTAATGGTCCCCAGTGTGTAGAGGCAACGATATGATCACCCAATGAGTCCGTCGAGAATTATTTCTTTTTTTTCTTAAAGAGTATATACAGGGATGAGAAAGCGTTCTCACATGTAAAATAAATATAACAACCTGATCGGGACTACGTAATCTATATTGATCATCATGATTTTCAAATATATATTTGAGTCCTGGCTGAGCCAGGCAGGTAGTGAGACAGACCACATCACTCTAGATGTGTGACTTTTTCTCCCTAAGATTTCTTCTTAAGACCATTTTCCTTGTTTTCCTGAATTTGGCAGCCAATAGCTTTATACAATGTGAGTCTTCTCAATCCATAGTGAGCTATGGACTGGAAGAGACTTAGGACTTCATCTAACATACAGGAGTTTAGAGATGAAGACCTGAGATTTTGTACATTAGGCTGCACTTAGTAATAGCTGGTCTGGGTGCTTTGAGGTAGAGTAAATAGTGGCCTCTCAGAAGCATCTATATTGTAATCCATGGCAAAAAGGATTTTTCAGAGATGATTAAGTTAAAAATCTTGAGATGGAGAGACTATTTTGGATTAGCCTAGTGGGCCCTCAATATAATTATAAGGTCCTTACATGAGGGATGCAGGAAGTCAGAGGTAGTAATACAAGGTGTAAGGGCAGCAGCAGGAGATTAAGTGGCACAGTCATGGCATAAGGAAGGCAGGCTGCCTCTAGAAATGGGAAGTGGTGAGAAATAGATTCTGTCCTGGAGCTTCCAGAAGAAACAGATCCTCAGGCATCTTGACATTAGCATTGTAGGACTCATTTAGGATTCCTGAGCTCCAGAACTAGAAGAGGATAAATTTGTGTTTTTTTAAAGCTGCTGTTTGTAGTAATTTGTTTCAGCAGCAAGGGGAAACTAACCCAGTATTGAGTATGTTTTCTATTAATTTAACTTCTTCCTCTATATCCAGTATAAAAGCACTTGTTTCTAATCAGACTTTCCCAGGGTGCTGCGAGTAGAAGACACCTGCAGAAGTACACACTCAACACTGCAACACAACATGAAACGAAATTACATCAGTCAAGGTCTGTCCATTGCAAGGATCAGAAAATAACTCAGATTTAAACAGAAAATGAATTTACTGCAAGGATGTTGGGAGTACACACATCACAGGAACTGTAGAATTTGAAAGGTAAGTGAGAACAAGAGAGTTAGGTGTTAGCCTAGACCAGGCTAAGAGCATTCCTCAAAGGAGTCCTATTAAACCCCCTCCGGCTGCTGCTGCTCACCACCATGGCTCACAAGGATGTCCATCAAGGCCCCAGACACCTGTGCAGCCCTGGCCTTCTGACCCTGACATCTCTAGAAACCTAATGTTTTTTCTGGTGTTACCATCCCCCACCAGAATGGACTTTTCATGGACCCTACCTCTTTGAATCTCTACCTCTGGTTCATAGTCTGAGTTGGGTAAATCTGACTGGCCAAGTCTGGATCATGTGTGGTACATCCTAGCTGCAAAGGAAGCTGGAAAGTGAGCACCTGCTGGTTTAAGCTTCAATAGAGAGAGGTTCTCTGTTTCTCACTAGTGCCAGTAAGACATAAATTCCCAAGACACGGGAAAGGATTTCAAGTGATGGGTGGCTTAAAAATGCACAAATGCTGACACCTACATGTTGAGATAAAGTGGTATAAAATGAATATAGAAGTAGGAAAATAAATATAAGAATGTATTATCATATAATTCATAACTTTTTGAGACTTTGGCAGACAAGACTCAAAACTTAAAAAAAATAAAATAAAACCGCAAATGGGAAAGTACCACTTTTCAAAAGGAATAATTATGGATACCATTTATTAATCTTGTGTACATACTAAGCACTCTTTGAAGTATTTAACATACTGGCATATGGGGCTGGCGCCCTACTCCTTTGAGCCACAGGCGCTGCCCAACTCTGTTCGTTTTTATAGGAAAGAGCTATTATACTTATTTGTAGGTAAATAAATGAAGCCAACATATGTTTAAATAACATGCCCAAGTTAACAAATCTAGAAGTAGTAGACTATTAACCCAGGTAGTCTAATCCAGACCTATAATCACACGAGTTTACTGATTCCTAAAAAAAAGCCCTGCTGCTTTAAAAGAAACAAAGAAATGAAGGATAACAATGCTGTCTTTTTCATTTAAAAAATCAGACATGCTTATCATAGGAGCAGCAAACTATACAGAGGTATATTTCAGGGGGAAATTAATAATGCTCATCTCTTTTCCCCACAAATTCCACCCCACCCAGATGGCATAAAGCAAGTTGTTAAGTTCTCTAAGTTGTCTGTTAGGCTGGCACTATGTTCATGTGACTACACTGATAAAAACTCTCATGAAACCAGGATTTGGTAACCTCAAGAGACTATTTCAATTAGGGTAAAAGGGAAAGAAAAATCTGTTTCTGATGTGCAGAGGTTCTGTTGGGTTTTTATTTTACCTATTTTCTTCCTGAGCCCTATAATTCCTGTTTGGGGTTTGGATAGTCTTCATATAAAATCTATGCTCAGATAAGGAGCCAGTAACAACGATACGGTGAATTTATATTGCACTTGCATAGGTTTTTGGTGAATTTGGTGACCTTAGCCTAATGAATTAAATTATAATCAAGGACCATACTATCTCAGAACATTTATCATTTGTATAAGGGTAGAGTATGTGGAGATATATATATCTCCATGAAAATATCTCCAGAAACTTTCAATCAATAGTCCTTCTCCATTGATTATTGTCATTCCATCACCCAGGCTCAAGTGTAGTGGTGCGATCATAGCTCATTGCAACCTTGAACCCCTGGGATTATGCGATCCTCTCACTTCTGTCTCCTGAGTAGCTGGGATTACAGGCCCACATCAACATGGCCTGGATAATAGTTTTTAGAGATGGGTCTTGCTAGGTTGCCCAGGCTGGTCTCCATCTCTTGGCTTCAAGTGATTCTTCTGATTTAGCCTCTTTAGTACCTGGGGATTACTAGGAAACACTGGAAGCTTCTTCTTTCTTATATTCTGCCCCCTGCCCACTATAATAGAACTGCATAGGTTTATACTCCAAGGCATATACCCCACTCATGTGAGGGAGCCCCTTCCTTCTCTCCTACTCACTGGGTCATTGCTACAGTAATTCTCCCTTCTCTTGCATGTTAGTGGAGAAAAACAACCATCCTAACTACTATCACTCTAATATATTTTTCCCTTGGAAAGTTATTTAATTATTTACTAATGAGACTCTAGTGGATAATTACACAGCCTGACACACAATGGAATATTCATTTGTCTCTCCTCAACTCTCCACAGTAAGTCAGCAGCCTCAATTTTTGTGCTTCCTCCTTTCTCTTATGTTTTCTATCAAGAACCCCAGCGTGGGCTGGTTCTCATTTTTTTCAACTCACTCCTGCCGCCAACACTCACCTTTGAAACTTCCTCAGACCTTGGAGGCTCAATCTTGTGTGTGTAACATGTGTGTATGTGTGTTGTGTTGGGGGACTGGAGAAGGGAGTGAGATCCAGAAAGTTTTAAGCAGGGATCCTTTGGTTTCTTTCTTTTTTATGTTTTAAAACTTGTTTATTGGAAAATACAACATGCATCAACAATAGCACATATAAGGTAAATGTTCAGTTAGAGAATCATTACAAAGCACACACCATTTAACAGTGACACAGGTGAAATAAATTGAGTGTCAACAGTTCCCCCAGGGGTCCCTTCCAAACATAACCATTTTCCTCCAGGGTCTAAGATAATCACTATTCAGAATTTAAAAAAATCATTTCATCAAACGTTTAAAAGTCATCTAAGTATTCATTACTTAGGTTTATCTGTGTTTGCACTCTGTAAGTGGAACTGTAGTGTGTGTTCAATTCTGTGTTCTTGTTTCATTCGTACAATCTTCTATTTCTGAGAATCATCTGTGTTACTGTATATAGCAGCACTTAGCACGTTTGTTGTCTCATAGCTTTCCATCTCATGATTATACCTTTAATTATATAACAGTTTTACTGATATTACACATTGCATTGTTTCCAATCTGAACCAGTTGTTAATAATCATGCTAAAATAAATCTTTTATACAGTGTATCATTGATGTGTATATGTTAAACAGTTAGGGGTAAAATGGATGGTTCATAATCTATGAGTGTAAGGTTACAAAGGACTGTAACGAACTAGTCAACATACAGAGGTGGTCAACATAAGGACCACATCTATTGTACCAATATATGCATGTGGTGCATGTCTGGTTTATGAAAATTAGGTCAACTTAAGGAGATGGTCACCTATGGAGGTTCTACTGTATTTCACTCTGGTAGTTACTGTAAGTCTTAGCAATTTATACTCTCACCAGCCATGGGAGATCCCATTCTCCACATTTTCACCAGGATTTTACATTAGCAGCTTTGATTTGTAAAATGTCAACCACTCTTCTTCATACATATTGGCCTTTCGGTGTTGAAGAAATTCCATTATCACCTCTGCCATAAAACAAGTGTTCCTGTAGATGTGTCCTTCCCTGGACCATTTGTTTCTCACTTTCCATTTCTGACACTTGCTTCAGTTAAGCCCTTAGTGGTGCACTGCGGTGCTACTTCATTCTGGGAGTCACTCCTCCCTTTCTTTCTCTCTCCTAAATGACTATTTTGCTCAGTCTCCTTTTATAACTTCTCAGAATTCTTGCCTGGACTCCATAATTTTATAGCCAACTGACTCCCTACTCAGAGGTCTAATAGGCAGCTATCATTTAAAAAGCCCAATACTGAATTCCTGTCCCCCACCCCCACACCTGATCCATATCCCCAGCTCAGGTGATGGCAGCTTCATCCTTATACGTCACCCAGCCAAATGCCCTGGCATTACCCTTGTCTCCCCTCTGACTCTCACACCCACATTCCGTCACTCCACAAAACATCCCAAGCATCTATTCACTTATCGCTTCTGCTTCTATAGCTCTGAAAAAGCTTTTACCCTATCCCCTCTGGATTGGTGGAATTACTACCCTGCTGGCCTCACTCTTTCACATCCCCTCTTTATACAACACAGCACAGCTGGAGTGATCTTCAAATGCATCTCAGATCACCCTTCAGCTGAAAATTGTCCAGCAGTTCTCATCCTACTCAGGGTAAATGCCAGAGTATTTACAATGGTCAAGAAGACCCTATTCAACATGCCACCCTGTTATTTCTATGACTTCATCTCATACTACTCTCTCCTTCCCAGGTTCCTGTGCTGTTCCACAAACGGGCCAGGTTGGCCTGTACCACCTTACGGCTTTGGCACTGGACAGCTTATCTCTCGGGCAACCTCATGATCGATGCCTTTAGCTCTTTTAGATCTTCATTTACATTTCATTTGGTTTTTTTCCAGTGGAATTCTTCTTTAACTCTTCATTTAAAATTTTACTTCCCCATCTTAGAAGTCTCTATTTTTCTTTACATCTTTTTGTTTGTTTTCTTCATGGCACCAGTAATCATCTAGGTGCATATTTATCTTATTTATTTTTGGCCACCTCAAAATAGAGCATAAGATTCAAAAATAGAGGATTTGAGTGGATAACTCTTTATCCCAACCACCTAGGATAGTGCCAGACTTACAGCAAGTGTTCGATAAATGTTTGTCAAATAAAAAAATAAATATAGGGCTCTGGTTCTTTATTCCATCAATAAAGAAACACACTGCCATCACTTAAGATTTGGGACACTTGTAAAAAAGACTTAGGTATTTCAATCGATACCAAAGTATAGAAAATGACAGTGGGGACATGATTATCTAAGAAGCTATTACCTTAGGCTACATTTATATATTTAGAAACATGGCCAAGGGAGGTGAGATAAAAAATGAATATTACATTCAGTTCATTTGAAAAGAAATACAAGCAAACAGAGTGGGTAACTAAGAATTTGGTTAGGAAGTAGTTTAAGGAAACAGGATACAAAAGTCGAATAAATGTGGCGGCGCCTGTAGCTCAGTGGGTAGGGTGCCGATCACATGCACCAAGGCTGGTAGGTTCAAACCTGGCCAGGGCCAGCTAAAAAAAAAGGCAACTGCAACAACAACAACAACAAAATAACCGGGTGTTTTGGCGGACGCCTGTAGTCCCAGCTACTTGGGAGGCTGAGGCAATAGAATTGCTTAAGTGATTAACCTCACAAGTTTGAGATTACTGTGAGCTGTAACACATGGCACTCTACCCAGGGAGACAGCTTGAGACTCTGTCTCAAAAAAAAAAAAAAAAAGAAAGAAAAAAGAAAATTGAATAAATGCTGATACTGGGAATACAAGACTATTGTCTTTACATACTTCTAACAATTCTCATTTAAAAGAAGTTGTAAAGTAATTTTCACAGGATCCCAATGGGTGTAACTATCAATAGCTACGGTAACCATGAGACCAAATTGTACTGAATATAAATATGAGATTTCATACTGGCATAACCTGACAGAAGAACTACCTCATGTTGGAACTATCTCCCTTCATGCCTTCATACGTCCTGTAAGGTCTTTATCCCTAGCTGCTCCCAGACTTCCTTTAGCCTCTCGTGTCTCTTCTTTGCTTCTGTCTTCAATTCAGACACCTTTCATGGAGCTTGGAGATGTTTTCATCATCCACAGACATTAGTTCTCTCAAAAGCTGGACTTCAGTACACTTGGCTGCACAGCTGTCTACATGCACTATATGTTGTTCACAATGGTAGACAGTTACCCTTCTGAAAGTTTATCAGTCTAGACTTTGGCTATCTCATGAGAGGTAAGGGTCTTCACCAGGAAACAGCAGAAATGATATTAATCTCACGCACACTTGTGGTCACCTAAATTCACACTACTCCCAACTGCCTTATTCTTGATCGCTGCCTAAAATGAAAGCCCCTCTAGTTCTGGATCACATGTCACTTTTATTCTTTCTTCTGAATTCTACCTTTTATTGCCTCGTCTAGACCCAATTTTTACTCTTCTTTGCTCTTTATGCCTTTTTACTATGCACTATTTAACTACAGCTCTATTGTTAACAAATCTTCTACATCTTTGATTTATTTACTGATATTTCCTCAACCTACTGTTCTCCCATGAAAATTAAATCTCCTGCTAGAAATTAAGGCTTCAGCATCCTTCTCAGATTAAAGCTACAAAATCTTACACCCACATCTTAAGGTACTAGAATGGGTTTACTGGGCTTTCAGCCCACACTACCACGTCAGAACCATTAATCATCCTCTTTCATGTAACTCTCCTTCTCCTTAGAGACTCATGCCATCAGCTGTGTTGCTTGTATTATCTACAGATATTGTTTTCATTCTTTCCCTTTCATCCTCTGCTCAGTCCCTTTCCAGGATTTAGAGAGATGTCCATATTTCTGAATGAAGTGCCGAAATCCTGGCTGCCCAATCCCTCGTGATATCTTCAACTTCTCAGTCATCCATTTCCATGACTGAGAAGAGATTCTGGACCAGATCATCATTCAGAATGGTTCTACTCTCTCACCTCAACTTTTAATCTTTCCACTTACTTCATTCAGCGTATTAGTCAGAGTTCTTTGTTGCAAACAAAATATTTTTATTTGGATAGTTTAAGTAGAAGAACAAAGTATACTAGAGAGCTCAATAAAGCTAGAAAGCCACATCTAAATGCCAAAATCCAGAAATGATATATGTTTGACCTTTCCTGTCTTAGTCTGTTTGTGTTGCGATAAAGGAATACCTGAGGCTGGGTAATTTATAAAGAAATGAGATTTATTTGGCTCCTGGTTCTGTATGTTTACAAGAAGAGTGGCAGTGGAATCTAAATCTGGTGAAGGCCTCAAGCTGATTCCACTCATGCTGGAAGGTGAAGGAGAGCATGCGTGTACAGAGACTGCATGGTAAAAGAGAAGGCAAGAGAGAGGGGAGGGAGTGTGCCAAGCACTTTTTAACAACGAGCTCTTGTGGGAATTAATAGAGCAAGAACTCACTCATTACCTCAATGATGGCACCAAGCCATTCATGAGGGATCTACCCTCGTGACCAAAACGTCTCCCATTAGGCTCCACAACCAACATGAGGGATCAAATTTCAACATGAGGTTGGCAGGGGTGGGGGACATCTAATCTATACCCCCACCCCCAACTGGGGCTACTCTAGTGAAAACATCCTTGCTGACACTACTCAGTGCCAAATTGCTGCTGGCACCAGCAATGTCACTGGTTTTACAGGGTGCTCAATATTTCCGACAAGTTCTCCTGAAGAGCCAGGTGTTTTTGCTAATACAGCTGCTAGAAAGTGAATTCCTCTTGCCCACTTCCTCACAATGATCACTCCCTAAATTAGGTGTTCTGAGTGTATCCCCCAATTGCTGTTTATTGCCTACACTCCAGTGGAGTTTTCTAGAAAGTTTCTTGGTTCCTACTCTGAGTAAGCAAGACTCATAAGGTAGAAAGTATTCAAATGTCAAATATTGTACAGATAATCAAAAGATTCCCAGCAGGTAGAACATACAAAGTTGATCAATTAAGTTCACAAATTCATCTTAGGAAAAGAGCTACATACCTCATTGCTGATTATCACTATAGTCACCTTTGAAGTACTTCCCTTGGGAAGCTATGCATGGACGCCAGTGCCTAGTTCACCCTTCAAAGCAATTTTAGAACTCTTTTTCTGCAATGGCCATCAAACCAGTATTACCAAGGAAATAACACAACAAAATAAAACTGTATATCAATATTTTTATGCATGCATTAATAGATGCACTAATCCCCAATAAAATATTAGCATATTATAAAAATAAGGATGAAGTGGGCTTCATCGAAGGGATGCGAGAATGGCTTAACATACACAGATCAATAAATGTGATTTACTATGTAAACAGAAACAAAATCAAAAACCATATTATCTCAATAAATGCAGAAAAAACATTCAACAAAAAATTCATCACCCTCACATGATAAAAACACTCAACAAATGAGGCATAGAAGGAACATATCTTACAGTGGTAAAAGTCATATACATGTGTATGACAAACTCACATCCAACATCACACTGAATGAAGAAAAGTTGAGAGTATTCTTGTTCTACTAAGAACAGGAACAAGACAAGGGTGACCACTATCACAACTTCTGTCCAATGTAATGATGGAAGTTCTAGTCAGAGCAATCAGGCAAAAGAAAAAATGTGTAGCCAAATCAGGAAAGAGGAGGTCAAATTATTGTTTCGTTGCTGACAATATGATTTCATACCTAGAAAACACAAATGATCCCACCATAAGACTCCTGGAATTATAAAGCAAATTCATCATAGTCTCGGGTTACAGAATCAGTGTACACATGTAGTATTTCTATACACCAATAACAATCAAGCTGAGAGTCAAATCAAAGATTCAGTACCATTCACAAGAGCCATAAAGAAAATGAAATGCCTAGAAATATGCTTAACAAAGGAGGTGAAAGATCTATACAAAGAGAACTAGAAAACACTGAGGAAAGTGACACAAACAAATGGAAAAACATGTGGGCTCAATGCTCAGGTGGAGAAACATATCATGCTCATGGACTGGTAGAGGGACTTTACCTAACAATGCAATCAGTGCAATCAGTTCTTTGTACCCTCAATGAATCCCAAACAATAAAAGAGAATATAGAAGATAAAAAGTCTATACTACGCATAGTGATTTACAGATTCAGTGCAATCCCTATCAAAATACCGACATCATATTTCACAGATATAGAAAAAATTATATGCTTCATTTGGAACCAGAATAGAGCTTAAACAGACAAAGCAATCTCAAGCAAAAAAACAAATCTGGAGGTGTCACATTACCAGATTTGAAACTATGTACCACAAGGATATAGTAACTAACACAGCATGGTATTGGTACAAAAATGGAGACATAGACCAATGAAACAAAACAAAAAATCCAGATATATAACCATCCAACCAACCAAACTCATCTTTGATAAAACATACAATAATATACACTGGGGAAAATAACTCTACTCAATAAATAGTGCTGGGAAATTGGACAGCCACATGTAGAAAAATGGGTACAGGCGAAACTTACATTAATATTTTAGTTTGGATAGAAATATCTTTCTGATTTGGCCTCTCTTTCTCTTCCTGCTCTGAAATTCTTACACCATATTCTGGCTGATGAATGCTTTCAGGTGTTTTTGTGACCTTGAACTGGCTATCTTACCTTTTTTTCCAATTTCTTCAGTCTTCTATTCTCCATTTCTCTAAAATATCCTCCTTTTTACCCTTTATATATTTTTCTTCTCTTAGTTTTAAAATAATTTCAAATTGTTTCTCTTCAACCCTCTTCTAATTTTCTTAATAAAACATAAACAAGGTCTTAGTCCACTATCCATAGCTTTTAAACATAAAACCATCCTTTGTAGAGTCCATAGTCTATTGAATGCATACCGCGCACTGTGTGCTTTTTCAGGCTCTAACTTGAGTGCATCATACTTGTTTTTCGTCCTCCCTCTTCTGGCTTACACATTAGCAGCAGCTTCACCATGATTTCATAGACAAGGAATTTAGACTTGAAGAGTTAAATAATGCTGTCTGAAATCATATGGTTACAAAAATAGAGTCAGGATTCAAACTCAGTACTAAGTCAAAAGTATTTGCTTCCGAATCTATATTCAATTCTTATGTGAATCTTCAGAGGTCGCATCACTCCATCCTCTGTGTTTGGTGGAGAATCAGGGTTAAAGGAAGCTTCCAAAAGTTGTCTCCAAAACAATGAGAAGAGAGATATTTAATTAAATTGCATGTTAATCAAAATATGGAAGTAATGATTTTTTTTTTTGTCTTACAACTTATATAAAGGCAATTGTAAAAAAAGTTCCAGAAATATTTTGAATATTGTCAGCCTCTATGGAAAGAGTGTGTACGGTAACCTTTCAAGGTAAGGAATACTCTGAAGGATGACTTTGAACTGTATTTACAAATTGTTTAGTATTAATAAAAAAATCTCCTTTTATTTTGCTATTACTTCTTGAAGACTTTTGAAGGGAAATATATTATTCCATCATCCATTATACTACTGTAGGCCAATTAGTTTATCATATTAATTTTCATTACTTAGGCAACTCAACAAGAATGAGATGACAAAAAATTTTCACATACTAAGCAAAAAGCATTTTGAAACACTAGGGCCTGCCATAAATTTGACTTAAATGTGTGCTTGTGCAGTTGGGTTAGTAAAAAGATATAGATCATCTCAAAACATGTATTTCCTATATTTTGATTTGGGCTTTGAGTCAATTTTCTTTAGAGTCTAGTGTTTTCAGTCAGGAGAAAATATAAGCTCTTTCGTCTTGTAGGACGTAAAATTTACTTATCCTGACTGTCACTTCACTGGGTCCTTCTTCAGGTGATTTTCTGTTCTTCCATATTTGAACCATCATTTCAAACAACATTAAGTATCTCTTCATCCTTATGCAAAACCATAGACAAATACCATCTGTTCTTTGACCTGTTCCAAGTGCGGTGACCACCTATAGCTTTCCATCTGTTGAAGCACATTTATTCACGTCATCTGTGATGCCAGATGAATATGCTTTAAGACAGTGGCAATAGTTTCCTGCATCTCTTTTTCTGTTAAGCAGAATATGGAATTTTGATTTGAAAATAAAATATAAAACTGTAAAGTAGAGAATACAGTTTCCTAAATTGACTTTGAAGGACATTTCAAAGGAGGATTTCCAAAAATGTTTGCAGTATTGTTGGCATATGTGTGTAGCCTTTCAAGGTGAATTGCTTGAATGATGGCACCCCTTCAGATGTTTACTTTTCAGTAAATTAAACTTTAAAGAATTAAGTCTTTCTATTTGGTCATCACAGCTCATACAAGTAAATAATTCTAATAGGAACTATCTCATGTAAACTTAGACAAAGGCATTTAAAATAACAAAAATTTAGCCTTATCACCCACAACTTTAAGTAGCTTTTACCATACCTTCAAGAATTTTTATTTAGGCAATATTCTTATTAAAAAGTAATGTCTTTTTTTCTTACTGTTTTTAAATCTTTTTTTTTTAGGTTAGTCAAATGAAGCAGTGGAGGTGGAGAAGGTATTTGTAAATGCCACTGCACTTGGACCAGCCAAAAAATAATGTCTTAAAATCTAAGTTAAATGAAACTCAAGAGAAAATCTCTAAAATCACAGGGTGTAGCCTTTTGACAACTCACAAAAGAAATTCTGTCTTCAGAATTTAATAAATTAGCAGTGGATTTACAAAATATTATAAAGTATAAATTCATAGAATTAATGAAGAAGTATATTTATAGTATAAAGAATAATAATAAAATGAATGTGGCCACACAAGCTAATAAACAGAACATTGCTAGAATTCAGAAGCCCTTATGTGACTTACCAGATCACATTTCCTCCCATTGCCCAACCACTGACAACTAACCTGAATGTTCTATACCCATTTCCTTGCTTATTGTTAACAGCTTTGCCATCTAGGTATAAATCTCTAAATAATATATTATGTTGTGATACTATTTAAACTTATTTAAATGTGTGTATGCTGTATATACTTTTCTATGTTTTGCTTCTTTTGACCAATATTGTATTTCTGAGTTTCATGGATGTGGATATGTGTTTGCTCTTTTCCATCACTCCACAGTATTCCACTGTGCGAACATACAGGGTGTCCACAAAGCTTGCATGTAATTTACTATGTTAAACTGTTCTAAATTACATTGTGAACTCTATGTCCACCCTATATATTCTAAGATTGGTAGACATTTGACTTGTTTCGAGTTTGGGGCCATTATAAGTAATAGTGTGTAAATATCCCTATAGAAGTCATTTCTGTGAGTGTCTATTTTCTTTTCTCTTGAGTATACTTGTATAAGTGATTGTTGGATCATAAGGTTTCCCTTCATAAGAAACTGCCAAAGAGTTTTCCAGAGTTGCAGTGACATTTTAAATTCCTAACCACAATTTCTGAAAGTTTTAGTTGTTCTTTATTCTCAGCAAAATTTGGTACCCTTAGCTTTTGAAATTGGAGCCATTCTGGTAGGGATTTAGTGGTACTTCATTGTGGTTTTATTTTGCATTTTCTTGGTGAATAATAATTTGAGCCCTTTTTGTTGATTGGCTGTTCATAGGTTATTTTTTCTTTAAGTCTTCCTGCCACTTAAAAATTAGATTTCATATTGGTCTGGGGAAAGATTTTATGAAGAAGACTCCATTGGCAATTGCACCAAAAATAAATAAATAAATGGGATTTATTTAAGCGAATGAGCTTCGGCTCAGCTAAGGACACAACAATTAAATCAAATAGACAACCTTCATAATGGGAAAAGATTTTTGCATGTTATAAATCTGACAAAGGGTTGATACTAGGACCTAGCACTATTTTTCAACTATTTATTTATTTATTTATTTTGAGACAGAGTCTCACTTTGTCACACTTGGTAGTGTGCTATGGTGTCATAGCTCACAGCAACCTCAAACTCCTGGGCTTAACCGACTCTCTTACCTAAGCCTCCCAAGTAGCAGGGACTATAGGCGCCACCACAACACCTAGCTTCGAACCTGTGAGCTCAGGCAATCCACTTGCCTGGGTCTCCCAAGTGCTAAGATTACAGGTGTGAGCCACCGTGCCCAGCCTTCAACTATTTTATCTCACACCATACTTGAACCTATAGTTAAACTCTGGCAGTACTCTTAAATTACGTTGATCAAAAAAAAAAAAAAAAAAGAGTTAGAAAAAAAAGAATATACTTACTGTGCTTTGAACTTTCTTTGAAACTAATTTCACTAATAATCTTCAAAAATTTTTGTGGCACTCCTAAGATCCTCTCATGGCACACTGGTTTAAAAATCACTGATTTAGAAAGAACTCAACCAACAAAAAAAGAGCAAACAATCCCATCTATTATTGGGCAAGAGACATGAACAGAACCTTCTCTGAAGAACACAGACAAATGGTTAACAAACATATGAAAAAATGCTCATCATCCCGAACCATCAGAGAAATGCAAATCAAAACCACCCTGAGATATCACCAAACCTCAGTTAGAATAGCCCACATCACAAAGTCCCAAAGCTGCAGATGCTGGCATGGATGTGGAGAGAAGGGAACACTGCTGGTGGGACTGCAAAGTAATACAGGCTTTTTGGAAAGGAGTGTGGAGAATCCTCAAAAAATTCAAATTCATCTTCTGTCTGATCCCATAATCCCAACACTAGTTATCTACCCAGAAGAAAAAAAGTCATTCTATCATTAGAACATTTGCACTAGATAGTTTGTAGAAAGTCAGTTTATAATCGGCTAAGATGTGGAATCCATCCAAGTACCCATCAACCCATGAATAGGTTAATTAAGTGTGGTATATGTATACCATGGAATACTATTTAGCCATAAAAAATGGAGACTTTACATTTTTTGTATTAACCTGGATAGAATTAGATAAAATTATCTTTAGTGATGTATCATATGAATGGAAAAGCAAGTATGCAATATATTCAATACTAATTTGAAGCCAGTAGATGAACTAACACATGCGCAACAAGAGGAAAGTCCAATTAAATTCAAGTTGGGGGCAGAGGGGAGTGGGGAGGAGGGAGAGGGAAGGAAAGGGGGGGACTGGCATGCTCTCACCTGGTGGGCACAATGTCAGGGTGTATGGCGCACCTCTCTGAGGGGCACAGCTACCACAAAGACCTCACCTAACAAATGCAAACATTGTAACCTGATCGTTTGTACTCTCATATTAATCTGAAATAACAAATGAGGAAAAATAAAAATCAGATTGTTTACCTTTCTATTATTGATTTGTAGGAATCAATCTACTTGGAAATATTCTGGTTATAAGCCCTTTATTAGACACACAGGTATTGCAAACATTTTCTCCTAGATTGTGGCATCTTTCTTAATTTTACTTTTGGTGCCTACTTCAGTAGACAGAATATTTATTTTGATTAAATCCAATGTACTGTCTTTTCCTTTGTGTTTTTTACTTTAGGGTTAGTGTTTTTTTGTGTCCCTCTTAAGGAATGTTGGATAAATATTGTTTTGTCCTTGGCACACACACTACTTACTGCAGCATTTCTAAGGGAAAGGAACGAACCCCACGCTCTGCAGTAGCCTTTGTGGGATAGGTTCTATGTCAGGGGTGGGAAAGCTGCGCCCTATTGCCCTGGCTTAATTGTCCCCTGCGGAACCATTGCTGGTCCCAAATAGAAACAGCATAGCTATCTCAGTCACAGTGGGCAGGAGAGGGGAGGATGAGGAGAAGGCCCTAAACTGGGGGGAGCTAGTCCCCTAGTGTCCTTTGTCCTAAGGGGCCTTCTGGGGGTGCTGCACTCTGCTCTCAGCTAGAAGTGGCCCGTCGTCAATGCCGGAGCTCTGGGAGATCCACCACTCCCTACTGGTTCTCCACGGCAGCTGTGGTCCTGGGGGAACTGGAGGTCCATACTGTGGATCAAGTATGTAGAGACCCAGGGCTGAGAGAGATTCCGCAGTGGTGACAGTTCCAAAAAACACCGCCTGTCCATGAAGAGAGAGCAATGACCTGCACCGTCTGCACAGAATGCAGGCGCCGTGAGCAGAACGCTTTTGGGGTGTACTCCCCCTCACCTCTACCCCAGCAAACCTAGAATTGACTTTTAAAAAAATTATTCATTTATTTTTATTTCAGTATATTTGGACAGAACAAGTTGAATTCCATTACATGCACAATAGTGCAGTGGTGAAATCTGGGCTTTTAGTGTGTCATTAGCTGGATGATGGACTTTATGCCCGGTAGGTAACTTTTTGTTGTTGCTTTTGGGGATTAATTGAGGGTACAGAGAACCAGGTTACATCGATTGCATTTGTTAGGTGAAGTCCCTTTTATAATTGTGTCCCTCCCCCAAAAGACGGGTTTCACACCATGACATCCCCTCCCTCCTTTCCTCTCCCTGCTCCCCCCTTCCTCCACCCCCACCATGCACTAGGTCGTTAATTGTCCTCATATCAGAAATGAGTACCTAGGATTCTTGCTTCTCCATTCTTGTGATGCTTTACTAAGAAGAAAATGTTTCACTTCCATCCAAGTTAATATAAAAAATGTAAAGTCTCCATCTTTTTTAATACTCCATGGTATACATGTACCACAGCTTGTTAATCCATTCCTGGGTTGGTGGGCATTTGGGCTGTTTCCACATTTTGGTGATTGTAAATTGAGCTGCAATAAACAGTCTAGTACAAGTGTCCTTATGGTAAAAGGATTTTTTTTTCCTTCTGGGTAGATGCACAATAATGGGATTGCAGGATTAAATGGGAGGGAGTTTGAGTTATTTGAGAGTTCTCCATACTTCCCTCCGAAAAGATTGCATTAGTTTGCAGTCCCACCAGCAGTGTAAAAGTGTTCCCTTCTCTCCACATGCACGCCAGCATCTGTAGCTTTGAGATTTTGTGCTGTGGGCCTTCTGGCTCACAGCACACCTGAGTCTAATGCTCAGGCTTGGAACGGGAAAGCTCTGTCCACAGCACTGTTTGGTTGGGGAAAGGAGCTTCCTGCTTCCATGTCCCTTCTTGGGCTACCGTGCTGCTTCTGCTCTGGTGGGGACACTCTCTGATCCTACAGTCTCCTCTCTGCACCCACGTCTCCTTCTGGGAGGGGTGTTGCAGAAAATTCCCGATGATGAGCTGGGGCAGGAGAGTGCATGTTTCTCCTTCCCCTGTCCTAGAAAGTGCTTGTTACACTTCCTGGTTCCCTGGGGCAGCATGTTCCATGGGTCAGAAACCTGGAGCACTACTGCTCTCCTGGGTTTCCTGTCCCTTTGTGGCTGTCCCAGTCTGAACAAGTGCGGGGGGGTAGGGTGGGGGTGTTGATGTGGGATCCAGTGACAAGGAGTCTGAAGGGCTGAGACTTCCCAGGCAGGACAGCAGCACCCAGTGTATGCACAGGCAACACCACGCTGGCGTCTGAGCTCAGGTCTGTGAGGGGGAGAAAAGGACCCTGCCCAGCCTGCAAGGTGCTCTCCATCTGCCAAGCACAGCGGGGCAGAGGGGCTCTCTGGCAGGTTGGGGGCTGGCAGACTGTCACAGGTGTGAGGGGAAAAACGTGAACACTCCCTTCTACCCTTGCTGCTGCACTTCAAATCCCTCGGGGTTCGTCTCTTGCCAAATTCGTGTTCTTCCTTTTCCTGAGCACAGTTCTTCCCGGGGGTCTCTGGGAAGGGGAAGCTCTGGCACCTTTCCCTCTGCATTTAAGCTGGACTGTACTTTTTCAATTGAAACTTTTCTTGTTTGGGGGTTGATCTGGTGACTGATGTCTCTCTCTTTTTTTGTTTGTTTTTTACTTGTCTGAAAATGTATATTTTGCCTTTTTTCCTTGAAAGATACATTCATTGAGTATGAGAATCATTGGCTGGATTATTGCATCCCTTTGCGGAGATTATTCTCCTATTCTCTGGTTTGTGAAATTTTGCTTTGAGAAGATGATATAATTCTTATTACTATAATTTACCGAGTGTAATTTATAATTTTATCTGTTTAAAATTTTTTTCTTTCTCTTTGTTTTCTGTAACTTGATCATTATGTAACTGCAAAATTCTATATTAGTATGTATTTAAATTCATTGTGTTTGGAGTTCATTGAGATTTAATATATTTGTTCATTTCTATAGAATATTAGCCGTATCTCCCAATAATGCTACTTCTTAACCTGTCATCACAATCTCTAAACATTTCTCTGGTAGTCTCAATTTTTGGTTTCGTTTTGAGGCATTTCGGGGTAATGTCTTGAGTTCTCTCATTTTTCTTCACCTTGTTTTCTGTAAAGCCCCTGGATTAAATATTACCATATTATTTTGTTTATTTCTAGAAGTTTTATTTGTTTCTTTTATTTTCCAAATCTGCTAGTGTTTTACTTATATTGTTTTTTCTTGGAATATGCAATAGGCAGAATAGAGGCCCCCTAAAGATGTCTATATCCTAATTTTCAGAATCTGTGAGTATGTATGTTATAAGGCAAAAGGGAACTAAGGTTGCAAATGGAAATAAACTTATTGATCAGATAACCTTAAGATAGGGAGATCATGCTGAATTATGTGTATTAGCCAGTGTATTCAAAGGGCCCTTAAAATAGCAAGTGGAAGGCCAAAGAGTCAGTGTTAGAGTGATGTGATGTTAGAAAAACTCAACTGGCCACTGCTTGTTTTGAAGGTGGAAGGGAGCCACAGTCCAAGGAATTCAGGCAGTTTCTAGAAAAGATAAGGACATGGAGGGTGGCACCTGTGGCTCAAAGGAGTAGAACGCTGGCCCCATATGCTGGAGGTGGCGGGTTCAAACCCAGCCCTGGCCAAAAACTGCCAAAAAAAAAGATAAGGACATGGATCCTTACCTACCACTGCTGGAAACACCCCAGCCTTGCCAACACAAGTGAGGCCTGTATTAGACTTTTGACTTCCTAAACTTTAATACATTTTTAATGCTTTAAACCTTTAAGTTTGTGGTAATATGTTAGTATGAAATGAATACAGGTTGTACTGAGAAACTAAAAAAATTCTTATTAATTTTATTATCAGATTCTGATATTCATTTTTCTCCCCACTATTATGGTATTAATTAAGGCTTTTCATAAATACTTCAGTTCTCTTTGTTTCTGGGGACATAAGATTTGATTTCTCTCTCTTTTTGAAAGTTTGATGTGGGCTCCTAAAATCCTGACCAGCAATAGGGAGGAGAAAATGAAGGGTGTTCCTTCTTCCCAGAAGCTTTAAGACCCATTTACACACTTTGCTATATTGTCTTTTATTCCTATAGTAGTCACAGAAACATATGATCTAGGCTGAGTTCCTGAGTGATTATAATGAACACAGTATTCCTGCTGATCAGTGTTAGATAAGTAGCCTGAGAATAAAATAGGCCTTGGCTGTATTAGTCTCTGACATTTGTGTTTTTATCATGGCAATATAATCTGTATTATCCTGACTTATACAGAAATTGATGCAGGAAGTGGGTTCTGTTGTATATTTTTTAAACTTTAACTCTGTGGCATTTGCTTAATGACCACTGGCTAACAGTGAAAAATATTATGAGAAGCAACAAGAATTTCAATTCTTGCAATGCATGTAGCTATGAATTAATTCATGGTAAAATTGTTGCCTGAAATAATTTTCAAGGCAGAAAATATACTTAATGGTCATGTGGCTCTGAGGGAAATGATATATAAGTAATCCCTGTTGGTTGCTATTATTTATATTTGATATCATAATAACCAGAAAAAACTTAAAGAAAGAATTGCCTATAGAACAAGTCCTTCTATCTGGTTCTTCTCCCTAAGGGAAAGTTTTTATTGCCCATTTGATTTCCTATACTTGAGGGCCAAGTTTCAAGACAGGTATTCCCCTACACCCCCAACCTTTGAATGCATTTGTTTTTAATTCATCCTTATATTATGGTTTGAGTCCAAAGATTCCAGTGTATGAGAGTCTACTATTAGACTCCTCATCATGGAGTCTATGTGGCTTTGTCCCCTGCTTTCCAGTCTTAACCTAGAAGGGAAACTAATGTATCCAACCTCCTCACATGCCAACTGATGGATACATTTGAGAAGAGGTTATTTATAAAGATGGGGGAAAAGGCATCTAGTCCACTATATTTGTGGAATGAAAGTTCCAGAAAGGTTAAGTCTTTCAAAGGAAATAACTAGTCTATACAAATTTTACTGCCATTTAAAAATACTTGAAATGATTTCATCTCTTGTTCTTCTTTGTTTATTGTCATAATTTACACTTCCCTCCACCCGAGTTGTTTTAGTCTTATATGGAAATGTTGTTTCTCACTTTTATTGGTGAATGAAAATAAAGGGCCTCATTAAGCATATAAAATTATGTTTACACAGTTCATCAAAGATTTTTCTTCTACAAATCATTTACTATATTCTGAGAAAATCCAGAAATCACCATTATTCATTGTTAGGGTATAGCTTGTCCAGTTTGGTAGGAAACTCTATTGTTTTCACAATAGCAAGAGTTGCAATACAAGAGACATTGGGACTAAATAGACAGTAAATGACACAGGGAGAAATAGCTTATGGCTGCCTCAATTATAGAATTGAAGGGAGATTCCTTCTGTAGGATTTCCTTTAGGCCTTGGGATAAAATTAAAACCCCAAGGAAATTTAATTTGCTTTCAGTATCCTTTAAAATCATTTTTTAATTAAAAGTATATATTTTCCTTCAGATCTTATTTTTTTGAACTCCAAGTGAGTCCTTGTTACTTCTCCCAGGAGTATAAAACTAAGACGAAATGTTATCTTTTTATTAAGACATCTGCAAAACTAATTCTTTCTCTATAGATACAAAAGGGACACTGGTATGCTTATAAATAAAACAATTTTTCTTTAAATTTCCTGTTTTCTCCAATAAGTTTAGAATTATGTTTGAGTTCTTGCTTGGCAGTAAAAGAGTAGGCAAACATTCCATCAGATCAGCCAGTTTCAGACTCCTGTTCTTACACCCTGGGAAAATGTTTTAAAAGTCGAAGATACCAGTGAGGACGCTGCCTGTGTTGGGGAGTCTGATCTGTGACCCACGGGCCACATGCAGATTGTTTGAGGACTGTTTTGCTTATCTGTGATGTTGGATATGTGAAAATTATCCATAAACTTTTTTTTTTTAAGGCTCAATAGCTGTCATTAGTGTTTTGTATTTAATGTGTGGCTCAAAACACCTCTTATTCTTCCAGTGTGCAACAGAAAAAAGAAGGGGTTGGACGCTCCTGCTAGGGTAACGATTTATCCGAATATTATATTCAGTTGCATAAGAAATGAATTTTTTGCACCACCTTCCTCAATTTATCATCTTCTGTCTCAGCATGCAAGGACCAGGAAGACAAGCATAAGTAGTTTAAAAAAAATGGATTGAGGATATTAAATATCATGGAGCAAACATAGAAAAATAATATTATAAATATAGTTTGAAACACTAAGAAATCCATATTTGACTGCTGATAATGCCTCCAAAGAGGCAACTCAATAACTTTTAAACCTTTCAATGGCTTCTTCTCTGGGTGCCTCACATCTCTTAATAATGCGCTCATATTGACATGTTTCATTTGACCAATTTCATGCCTTATATTTTGATGTCTTACTATGTCAGCTTATTTACATCGTCTCATCCCCTCTCTCATGTTTATTTAAACAGGAGATACTTACTGAGGGCATACAATGAGCCAGGTCATAAGGATATAGCAATTAATGAGACAGATAAGATCTGTGCTCTCAAAGAACACATGGTCCACTGAGGATCAGCATGTAAATGAATTTATGAGAAAATTCAAATGTTAATGAGTTAAACGAAGACAAAGCATGGTAATTTTAAAGGGGAAAAATGGGTTTTCAATAAAAATGTAATTACTTTTCATCTTTCTGCTCTGCTGTCCTAAGTGGATCGTCCCTGTCCAATTGTGTTTTTGCTGGCAGTGTGGAATAATACTTGCCACAATTCTAGGCTCACACACATGCATGAAAATATCCAGCATCTCATCTTTATTTTTCCATATTTGGACTTACAAAATCTACCCTAGAAGGAGGGGAGTCTGCAGACTTTTCTTCTTTGTCATCCCCTAAACCCATTATTAGCAAGGCCAATGGCATTTTATTTCACTCATCAAAATTTGATGTCAAAGTAGGAGCTGGGACCATCTTTGCCAAATCACCTGGGAGAGGCTAAAACCTAAAAAGAAGCAGGAAAAATGGAGAGACTGGCTCTTGAAAAGCATCAGCTGCAGTTTTTTGTTGGTGGTATTTGAAGCATGTTGCCTTAAGCAATGTCTTTTTTTTTTTTTTTTTTTTGCAGTTTTTGGCCAGGTCTGAGTTTGAACCCACCACCTCCAGCATATGGGGCTGGCGCCCTACCCTGTTTGGCCACAGGCATCACCCTGCCTTAAGCAATGTCTTAAGGAAAGTTTTGGTGAAAGTAAATTTTGGGGGCTTCTATATGTGGGAAAAATTTACCTTCACAAATGATTGATAATTGTTTAATTATGGACTGCTAGAATTAAAAAAAAATGTTTCCTCAGAGCTTGAGGGGATTACTCTATGTCTGCTAGGTTACAGTGATAAGAATTTTCATGCAGCATTTTTAACTGATCACTTTAATCCTCTGAAAATTTTTAGGGCATGCTTTTCATTTCTGATGCTCTACAATTTCTTAACGTGGTAGAATTTTCTAGTTTTGTTTTATTTTCTCCTCATTCAATTCTGTACAGCTTTAAATCCAAATTCTTATGATCTTCCTTCACTCTGAGATACTTGGGTTTTTATTGCTTAAATAATAATTTCCTTCCATTTCTTTCTTTTTTTAAAATTCTTTTTCCTTTTTTAAAGGTTTTTTATTATTATCTTTTTATCTTTTTTTTTTTGTTAGAAATGGGGTCTTGCCCTTGCTTAGGTGGGTCTCAAATGCCTGAGATCAAACCATTCTCCCACCTCAGCTTCCCAAAGTGCTAGGATTATAGGTGTGAGCCCCGTGCCCAATGCCCCATTTCTTTCTTTATTTTCTAAGAATTTCTTTCTTTCTTTCTTTCTTTCTTTCTTTCTTTCTTTCTTTCTTTCTTTCTTTCTTTCTTTCTTTCTTTCTTTCTTTCTTTCTTTCTTTCTTTCTTTCTTTCTTTCTTTCTTTCTTTCTTTCTTTTTTGCCTTTTTTGGCTGGGGCTGGGTTTGAACTCACCACCTCTGGTATATGGGGCTAGCGCCCTACTCCTTTGAGCCACCCGTGCTGCCCAATTCTCTAAGAATTTCTATAAATTACACATTTGATGGCCTGAATTGGTCTTGAAAGGTTTTCATTTTGGGCCTTTCTGTCTTCACAATACATATAGTGCAACCAAATATGCTAGCATGTAGTAAGAGACACATCAAAATTAACTGACTAATGCATGTTGAAATGTGAATGATTGATAGTCCAAAGAGAAGTCTTGAAAACTCAATAACCTTTAATTTGCATAAAGTAAAGGGGAGAACATTTTTTTTTTTACATTTATATACAAAATTTATTTTTCTTTTTTTTTGTTTGTTTTTTTTTTTTTATTGTTGGGGATTCATTGAGGGTACAATAAGCTAGGTTACATTGATTGCAATTGTTAGGTAAAGTCCCTCTTGCAATCATGTCTTGCCCCCATAAAGTGTGACACACACCAAGGCCCCACCCCCCTCCCGCCTTCCCTCTTTCTGTTCCCCCCCATAACCATAATTGTCATTAATTGTCCTCATATCAAAATTGAGCACATAGGATTCATGCTTCTCCATTCTTGTGATGCTTTACTAAGAATAATGTCTTCCACGTCCATCCAGGTTAATACGAAGGATGTAAAGTCTCCATTTTTTTTAATGGCTGAATAGTATTCCATGGTATACATATACCACAGCTTGTTAATCCATTCCTGGGTTGGTGGGCATTTAGGCTATTTCCACATTTTGGCGATTGTAAATTGAGATGCAATAAACAGTCTAGTACAAGTGTCCTTATGATAAAAGGATTTCTTTCCTTCTGGGTAGATGCCCAGTAATGGGATTGCAGGATCAAATGGGAGGTCTAGGTTGAGTGCTTTGAGGTTTCTCCATACTTCCTTCCAGAAAGGTTGTACTAGTTTGCAGTCCCACCAGCAGTGTAAAAGTGTTCCCTTCTCTCCACATCCACGCCAGCATCTGCAGTTTTGAGATTTTGTGATGTGGGCCATTCTCAAGGGGAGAACATTTTTGAGAGTCTTTTCAGGGCCTCTTGTTTCCTATAGGCAGACTCTGAGAAGCTCTGTTTCAGGCACATCAAAACAGTAATTAGTAACTTAATGTCTTAATTCTGCAGTCTCTGTATATAAGAGACTTATACGAAAATGATATGTAAATACATTCAATTGCTCCAAATCTACACATTATGTGTTATACAGGAAATCATAAATGTCCAATGTTCTCAGGCAAAAGGGTAGATTTGTCATTCCATGTACTTCAAGATCTTAGTAAAAATCACAGCTAATCTTTACCCAATAAAATCCATGGGAGCGACAGAGTTAACAGAGAGCCCTTATACCTTTCTACTTCAAAAACACCTGATGTCAGTTTGACTTCAACTTGAAGCCCTTGCTAAAGTTAATTTATGGCATTTATTAGTTAGAAGGTAATTAAGGACCTTGCTTGTGTTGGTATATACTAAGTAATGACTTAGGAATGCATTTGGAAGCATATATTTCTGGTTGTTCAATCTATTTATGTAAACAAATTTGCAATACGTGGACCATGGTACACTGAAGAATGATGATTAGTCATGTAGCCAGAATGGAGCATGATATATAAAGTGCACACACCCCAAAACTAAAGGATTTTTTTAGTTGCACTTACCCTCGGTCGACTCATCATCATGGACTCACAAATCTCAATGTTGAAAATAGACTCAGGAATTTGTGTCTGATGGACAAGGCCTGTGCTCCATGCTGCTGCATGCATTAGATCTTTTGCTTACCATCTGAAGGCTGGTTGCTGGGTAAGACATGTTTTGGGAGAGTTTATTTGTGATCATGCAATCTGTGCATATGCAAATACCTACTATTCAGAACATGTTCAAAAGGATACTGTATTTAGGCACACACATACAAGCCATACTGTATTTGAATAGAGGCATGAAAGAGGAATTAGTGCATAACTGAAGCTATAAGGACTTTGGAGTTGGACATAGGCTCGAATTCAGTTTTATAATCAACTACTCTGTACATTTTAGCAAGTTACCTCTTTGAATTTCAGTTTTCTCATTAACAAGAAGACCTGACCTTAATAGACTGTGGCAACTAAATGAGGTAATTTATTAATGGTACCATTAGTCTTGTCAAATAGCAGATTTTTAGAACATGTGATTTCACTTTCTCTTTATTCCTCACAGGATCACACTTGTAAACCAGCCTTCTACATTTAGCAGGGTCCTGTGGCATATCCTCCACGCATATATATTTGTATTAATGTCATTTTTTATTCTTCAATCAAAGTCAAAAGCTTAATCAAGAGCAGTTAACACTTAAATGTTAATCAGTTGTAATATTTATTCAAAGTGGAAAAATTCAAGGAAAAGTGAACCCCCTTCATTTGTTGAGAGATGTGTGAAGTGATAAGTTATTTTAATCCATTACAGCAATGGCTTATTGGAAATAGTACCAAAAATGATTTTCTAGAACATAAAACTAACTTTTGTTCTGGAAAAATAATGAATTTGTTCCAAGGAAAAATACTGTAGAACATTTGTAAATTGACTGCCTATGGGACTGTAACAAACTGGTCAACAAACAAAGGTGGTCAACATAGGTCTTCTGTACTGATAAGTATGCCTTTCAGTAGAGAGTGTCATACAAAATCATACATAATCACAGCACAGTAAAACCATACATCCAAATCAATACATTTACAGTTTTCTAATGGTTTCATTCTTTCTTTAAAATCAATGGTAATCTTGGTCTGTTTCTTATTCTTACTACAAACATAAATGGAGAAAGCACTCTCAACTCTGACTGCACCACTCAGCATTCCTGGGCATTTTTCCACAGCAAGTGACCTCCACTGTATTATCAGATGCCTGACATCCTCTTGTTTGGAGTCTCTGCGATTTCTGTGTCATCCTCACTTGTTTCTTTCACTTCATCAGCTGTTCCATGCACTTTTAGATTGGTCTGCAGTTGGGTCAATATCATTTGGAAAATTGCTTCTGGGTCAGGTTCATTACAGGTTGTCACCTCATCGTCTATTGCAATAAAACTTTCAGAATCCACACCTTTGAATTCTGCCATGGGAGATGGGCTGTCTGATGGAGCCAAAACATTGTGCTCCATCATTGTGATAAATCTAACTTTCTTGAAACACTTTTCTTTTGTTTCTGGCTGAACTTTATTACAAGCAGAACTGATCCAGAGGACAGTGTCCAGAGTGTTGAGTGATATAGCGGATGAAGCTGCTTCCACAAGCAGACCACAGGTTTGTGTTTCAATTTAGCACCATATTTACAGTTGTATTCCAGTCCGTAGGTCTGGAACAGGGCAAGACTTGGTAAATGTTGTTAAATACATGAATGAGTAAAATATAGCATGCTTTATTAAAAATCCTTGATCTTTCTTAATGTCATTCACATCTTCAAAGTCATAAAAAGATATAAAATGTAAGAAAATCACCTATAATTTTACCACTGTGAACAATTACATATATACTTCATCTTTTCTCAAATGCATTTCTCTAAAATTTCAGTATTGCCTTTTTTAAGTTAAACATCGTCATAAATTCTGCTTGTCAGCTTAAAAAAAGTCGTAAAAAGAAAACACGCATTTCCTTTTTTTGGTGAAAGTGGTTGTGTGGAAATTCAGACAGGGAATGTATGACATACAACTGTGTTATGTACAAAGTGGAACTATAACACGTAGTTCTCATTACAAAGGCAGAAATAGATACACAAATTCAATTAGAGACAACTTTAGGGCAGACTATCCATTTCCATAGTGAAAATTACTCCAGTAATATACATGTATAGAAAAAAATGTATAGGAAAAATGTATGGGAAAAAATGTATAGAAAAAAAGGAGGTTTTGGTGGGAGGCAGACACTAAACCACTCCTTACAATAATGGGGAAGGTTAGTCATGACGCAGAGTCCATCTCCAGAGATTTTTTTCTTTCTAGAAAAATGGTCTTTTCTGCAGCTGGATTAAGACTGACTTGTTTTGTATAAAATTGAAGATTTCTGTGAGCTTTTAAAGCAGCTGATCACAGGGAGTTGAAATTAGAAACCTTCAGATCACTGGAAAGACCTTGAGGGCTGGTGTCAAACTGGAAGGAGTAATGAAACAAAGACCTCAAAGGGGCACAGTGAGCATGAACTGGAGGAAGCTGTGGACAGATCATCCCAATTTCAGAAATGAATTTTAACTGGTCCCCTAAATGAACTTAACTCAGTAGAGCACAACCAGGAAAGAGGGTTTTTCAACCCTAACACCACCACTCAAATACTCTCTGAGGTCAATCTTTCCTGCCTCTTCTCAGCATTTTGGGAAGATTCCGTAGCTTCTTAGGCATTTGTAGATATTAAAATCTACAATCTAGTTTAAATCAAAATTCTGATTTTGCCTGCAGTGTAGTGCTTCCTCACTTCCCTTACCTGAAGCCTAACGTTTGAAAACAGGGGTGAGAAAGAGAATGGGGCGTATGTACAGAAAGACGGAGATAGAAGCAGGAAGACAGGGAGACAGAGCAAGAGAAAGGAACTTAGGCGAATACCTTAGGGAACTAAGAAAGTACCACCCATAGGTGTAGGAAATCTTCTTTTAGTATGACAGTAGAATTGCATTTACAAAATAGTTTTGTTTTTTTTTTTAAATCGGCCAGACATTTCTGGTTAGATCTTTAAAATGTAATGACTGGAATCTATTTTATTTCTTCTCAAAGAAGAAATAAATTTCTCCTTTGTGTAAAATGTGTTAAACAAGTAATAATGAGAGCAGGAGATTGTTCGTATCATTCCAATTGTACGGAATATATGTGTGAAAACAAAAATAACATGCCCTCTCCACTGCAAAGTTGAAGTGTAGAAATGGAGCCTGGAGCTGGTGGGTGGTGTTCGGACTGAAGTTACCCTGGAGGGAAAGAAGACATATTAATGAATATTTATGCTTTTAGTAAATAAGTGAAGAATTTCTACTATGGGTATATGGCTAAAATTGCTGTACTGAATTAAGGAAAGACATCAAAAAAGAGAAATATTTGAATGCTCCCAAAATTCAATTGGCAAAAGTAGTTTCATAAGCATGCTAATAAGCAGCTCCTCCCACAAAAAAATTAACATGTATGTCTTTTTTTTTTATTTTATTAAATCATAGCTGTATACATTAATGCGATCATGGGGCACCATACACTGGTTGTATAGACCGTTTGACACATTTTCATCACACTGGTTAACACAGCCTTCCTGGCATTTTCTTAGTTAATGTGTTAAGACATTTACATTCTACATTTACTAAGTTTCTCATATACTCTTGTAAGATGCACCGCAGGTGTAATCCCACCAATCTCCCTCCCTCTGCCCACCTCTCCCCTCCCTCCCTTCCCTTTCCCCCTTCCCCCTATTCTTGGGTTATAACTGGGTTATAGCTTTCATGTGAAAGCCATAGATTAGTTTCATAGTAGGGCTGAGTACATTGGATACTTTTTCTTCCATTCTTGAGATACTTTACTAAGAACAATATGTTCCAGCTCCATCCATGTAAACATGAAACAGGTAAAGTCTCCATCTTTCTTTAAGGCTGCATAATATTCCATGGTGTACATATACCACAATTTATTAATCCATTGGTGGATTGATGGACACTTGGGCTTTTTCCATGACTTAGCAGTTATGAATTGGGCTGCAATAAACATTCTGGTACAAATATCTTTGTTATGATGTGATTTTTGGTCTTCTGGGTATATGCCTAGTAGAGGAATTATAGGATTGAATGGCAGGTCTATTTTTAGATCTCTAAGTATTTATCATCTTTAATCATCAGGGAAATGCAAATCAAAACTACTTTGAGATATCATCTAACTCCAGTAAGATTAGCCTATATCACAAAATCCCAAGACCAGAGATGTTGGCGTGGATGTGGAGAAAAGGGAATACTTCTATACTGCTGGTGGGAATGCAAATTAATACATTCCTTTTGGAAAGATGTTTGGAGAACATTTAGAGACCTAAAAAACATGTATGTCATTATGTATGTATATATTTAAAAATAAATTTCCATGATTTGCTGGTAAACCTTATTCTAAAATTATTTATTTTTCTAGTTAAAAAATTCTATATCATGTCTGTTATTTGAAAGTGGGAAAGATAAATTTTAAAAAGGAAAAAGAACACTAAAAACTAAAAACACCTGAAATTCTGCCGTACAGAAATAACAACTATTGTTAAATATTTGATGAACGTCTTTCTGGTTTCTATTTCTATGCAAATATAAGCCTATCTACATATTTTGTGAACATGGCATATGAGGATATATTTTTAAACTTTGAATTTCCTTATCTCATGGTTTTTAAATAAGTAAAAATTTTTGCTATTATAAATAGTGCTACAATAAAAATCCTTGCACATATGTCTCATGTACATATAAGCTTATCAGTGTTGCATCTTTTTGATGGAATTGTACTTTTATTTTTATATACCACTTTATCTTCTTTAATAGATTTTGCCTTAACTTATATTTTGTCTTAAATTAACATTCTACTTTGACTTTTCTTTTGGCTTTTTTGAAAGATACATCTTCTCCCATTATTTTATGTTCTGTGTGTGTGTGTGTGTGTGAGAGAGAGATAACTGTGTCTCTTGTCAGCATCCTATTGCTGGATTTCTTTAAAAAAATCTAAACTAAGTAATCTGTTTATTAATAGATGGATTTCACTAACTTTTATATGTTGGGGCTGAGAATTGTAATTAATGGTTAATAATATGAAATTGTTTCTGCAACTTATTTTGTGTTTTCTCTTCTTCATATATTGCTCTTTTTAATTTTTATGCTTTCCTGCCTTCGGCTGGATTATTTATTTTTATTACTCTATTGTTTTAGAAATTTCATTCAGTTCAATGTTAATTTGGCACCTGTTCTGTGACAGTCACTGCTCTGGGTACTGAGGATGCGATGAAGACCAGAGAAGACAGAGAAGACACAGATCCCTCCCTCCTGGAGTTCACGTTCTAGGGGAGGGAGAAAACTGATGAACGCATTAGTAACAATGGTAGCCAGGAAGTCTACGGCCAGGCACCTCTCTGGGCATTTTACATACGTTAACTAATTACCTCAGAACAGCTCCAAGAGCTGTGCACTACTAGTATGCCCATTTTATCAATCAAGGAAAGTGAACTCCAGAAAGGTTAAATAATGGCCCTAACGTCATACAAGCAGTAAATTAAAAAAACTGGAATTCAACCCAGACCTTCTTGCTCTGGTATCTGTCCTCTTCCCAACCACTGGGCTACGGAGCAAAATACAAAGTATTGCACAAGGCTGTCGGAAAGTCTCAGTGTTACATATCACTGTGTTAAATAACATGGTAAAAAAGGCCTCCCTCAGAAGGTGATACTAGAATAAAAACTTAAAGGAAGCAAAGAAACACGTCACTCAGTTATCTGGGGAAAGAGAATAATATGGAAAAGCACTAAGCTCCATAGTGGCGCCTGTAAGCAAGGAGTCCTGTGTCTGTGGGCAGCAGGGCTCTGAGATGGCACCATGACAGCAAGCGGCCAGGTCATTGTATACAGCCCTGTAGGGTGCAGAGAGATCTTCTGCTTCCCTGGAACACAGTCACACTCATTCATTTTCCTACTGTGCGTCTGTGGAGTAGAATGGTTCCAACAGAGTCTATATGGCCTGCAAAGCTTAAAATAAGTGGCTTTGGCTTCTAAAGAAAAAGTGTGCCAAACTCCATTCTACTCTAAAAAGTTTGTTGACCTACTGAATAAAACAACTCAATTTTGATAATTTATCTCATATATAGTTATATTATCACATACAAAAATATATATATATACTATGTAATGTATATGTATGTTTTATGTATTGAAACATGTAATATAAATGTAGATATATAAATATAAGATGCATTGCATGTATATTAAAGATATATTATATAATATATAAATAGTATGTAATCATAACTATATAGCTATGGTTAATATAACTATATAATTATATAGAATAAATACATTTAAGTGTGTGAATTGCCACAATTTTATTCTCTTATCTCAACTAAATCCTAAATAGGAACCAAGCCTTATAATTTTTATCCTTTTCTCCAGTTAGCATGCTGCTAAAATGTTCAATAAATATTTGAGTTAACATAAAAATTTTTAAGCTGTATTAATGCTTAACACATTGTTCTATTATAATCTTTTGCTCCTGAATTGTTCACCTACACGGCATACCTAGAAGACAAATATGCAATGGAATAAAATAAGTAATACAAATATAAATCAGTAATTTATTGCAGGAACAGCTATTTCCATGCAAGATAAACACATGATTCTTTGTGAACTGCAATTAACCAATCTCAGAGAGTTAATGATATTCTTAAAGTGCCTTATAGCAACTAACACCTACACATAGGGAGCAGTCAGCTTGATGTATTATTGAATCAGAACTTTCTGCTTAGATTTACATGTGTTTTTTTTTTCCCTTCACGAGGTGTTTGACCCATTTTAAGAGCTATGGACATTGATGGATTAAAAAAAATAAACAATATGACCAATATTGCTTAAAACTATGTGGTCCCAAAAGGAGCCACATTGATGCCTCAAAAAGTAATGTAACTCTTGTGTAGAAAGAAAATGTAGTCAGGAGAAGTAAAAATAACTTGAAAGAAGCTAAATCTACAAATGAAGGGCAGTGATGTGTGTTAAGTTGGAAAAAATGGTTTTTATAATGTGTTCTGAGAGCAAAAATCTATAGTAAAGTTATATTAGAGCTAGCTATCTCTTCAATTATAATTTGCCACCAGCTGTGTGGAAATTTTAAAGTATCATAAACACTGCTTGACAACACTTAAAATTTAAAATCTTCTCTCTGTCACACAATGAACACTATTTGTATGGGTGTCATTTATCCAATGACTTCACAAATCATACAAATGATGTAGTTCATAAATGTACAAATCTTTCACCAGAGGAAATACTCAACTTTTATTGTATCACCTTAATTCCGTTTTTACTTATTACATGGCATAGCGTCCATCTGGTTCACATTCCTCGTTTTCTTTTCTTTTCTTTTTTTTTTTTATTAAATCATAGCTGTCTACCTTAATGCGATCATGGGGCACCATACACTGGTTTTATAGGCCGTTTGACACATTTTCATCACACTGGTTAACATAGCATTCCTGACATTTTCTTATTGTGTTAAGACATTTATATTCTACATTTACTAAGTTTCACATGTACCCTTGTAAGATGCACCGCACACACACACACACACACACACATATATTTCTTTTTTTTCCTAAGAGAGGAACTGCACTCTTCCCTTTGGGGAACCATGTGAGGTTTATTTAATTTTAACTTAGGAAAGGAGAAACAGGAAGTACTTCCCATGAAAAGTCTAAGAGTATGCAGAGAAGGAAATGCTGAGTCTCAGTATGCAGGGAAGGATAAGGAACCAATAATACCAACTGGGAACTGAGTGTGTGTGAGACACTGGGATAGACACCTTACAAACATTCTCACATTTAGTCACCACAGAAACCCTACAGATCAGAGAACTAGGCTTCTGAGATTTTCATGACATTTTTCAGTTTATTTCATAAGCCTTGGTCTGTAGGCTCAATGCCCGTAGCTCAGTAGCTAGGGCGCAAGCCACATACACTGGGGTTGGTGGGTTTGAACCCAGCCCGGACTTGCCAAACAACAATGACAACTATGACAAAAAAGTAGCTGGGCGCTGTGGTGGGTGCCTGTAGTCCCAGCTACTTAGGAGACTGAGGCAAGAGAATCACTTAAGCCCAAGAGTTTCAGATTGCTCTGAGCAGTGACACCACAGCACTCTGCTGAGGGCAACATAGTGAGACTCTGTCTCAAAAAAAAAAAAGCCTTGTTCTGCAGATATCAGAATATGGGATTCAAACTTATTCAGTAAGTGCTCACGTTGACAGAAATTCAAAGCTAAGGGTAGGCTTCAGCTTTGACCGATTTCAGGAACCAGATATGTCACCAAAGGTTTCACTTCTTTCAGTCTGTCTGTGTAGTCACCCATAATCTTGTTGTCAACCCAAGGCCACTTCCTTCATGTGCCCAGGCGGCCTTCTAATAGCTCAATGCTTCCTTTCTCATGTGCTGGAGAGTGAGGGAGAACATTGCTTCTGGAAGTTCTCTCATAAGGGTAAGGCAGATTTCTTCAGATTTTTCAGAATGCTCTAACAACAATATTTTCTTTGAACTGAATCAGCCTAAACAAAGCTACTCTCACCACTGGCAAAAGTGATGAGAGGCCCCTTAGAACAGTCAGGCCCATTTCCAGACCTAGTGATGGAGTTAATTCCCTTGAGAGTTAGGTAATGAATGGGTGAGTGGATGCATGAATATAATTCAGTTCTGATAGAGAAAGACAGGATGGGAGTCTCTAAAACCTGATCACTTCGATTGAGACATGGACTCAACGCTAATACGTGGACCAAATCCTTCTGTGAGAAATCCTGAGCCAGTGGAGAAGTCCCCCCACCCTCGGTGAGCACAACACCAGAGGCATGAAGCAGGCAGGAAACACGGCCACCCTCTCACTGCAGCCCCTGACCTGGTCAGGATCTCACAGTGTGATTGGGAGGAAGGTTCTAACGCCCAGATTTTCCCTGAGGAAGGAAAGAGAAAACAGACCTATGCCCAAAGTTCAGACTTCCTGGGGGGCTGCCAGAGAAACTGATTCCCGTCTCATCTGTATCTCAACACTAACAGGAAAGGACGCCGGGATCGGGAGAGTGAGAGTAAAAGTGATGGTTTTGACCAGCTTGAATGGTCTCTCTCTCTCTCAGGCTCGGTTCACAATGAGAGGGAGAAAACCACCAACTGCTGACTTCCGTCTTCAGAAGGAATGGATTGGAGCAGAGAGCCAACATGCTAACTTCCCAGGGGCCGGCTGAGGATTTGATTCTGTGCCATACGTCATGAAGCCCTGTGAGCACTGGGAATAGTTTAGATACTTGGGGGTTACTAAGAACAAGAGAGAATGTGGAGGCTTACCTCTCCTCCAGAGGGCCTGTGCTACAGCAGGCAGAGGATGAAATTACTTGGTAGACTCTCACTGAGAGAGGAAATGGGGAAGAGAAGAGTGAAGGAATCCAAAGTTGTAGTTTTTCAAGACACTTCCCCAGGGACTGACTTCTGTCTTTCTCTATTATCAACACTAATGAGATGTGACTCTAGCCCAGGCGGCACAGCAAGACCCTGTCTCAAAAATAAATCAGCAAAACTAAAATTTGTTTTTTTGAAAAGATCAACAAAATTGCCAAAGCTTTAGCTGTGCTAACTAGGAAAAAAAGAGAGCAAAATCTAATAAAATCAGAAATGACAGAAGAGACATCACCCTGGAAATAAAAAGGTTTATAAGTGACTTAGATCAATAATTCTACACCAATGATTAGATAAGCTAGAAGTGGATAAATTCTTGGAAAGTATAGCCTATTAGAACTAAACAATGAAGAAACAGAAAATTTCAACACTATATGTAGTAAAGAGATTGAGTCAGTAATCAAATCAACATCATACCAAATATCTTCTCATCTTTTCTTTTCTCTTCTCCAAACAAAGAAAAATCCAGGGCCAATTGGCTTTATAGGTGAATTGTACCATTTAAAGAAAAATTGATGTCAATCCTTTTCAAACACATTTGAAAATTGAATAGAAGAGAATGCTTCCTAATTTATTTTATAAGGCCAGATATCAAAAGTAGACAAAAACATTACAGGGAAAGGAAAAAAAAAAGCTATAGGCCAATATCCTCGATGAATATGGATACAAAAATCCCCCTGAAATTACTACCAAAGTGAATTTCACAGTACATTAAAAAGATTACATACCATGACCTGGAGGGATTTATCCTTGGGATGCAAAGATAATTCAATGTATGAAAATCAATCAGTGTGATATACCACATTAACAGAATGAAGGATAAAAAATATTTGATCATTGAGATAGATGCAAATAAAGTATTTGACAAAGTTCAACATCCTTTCATGATAAAAACACTCAAGAAACTAGGAATAGAAGAAAATTGCCTCAATATAATAAAGGCTACATATGAAAAACCACAGTTAACATCTTACTCAAGGGTGAAAAAACTAAATATTTATTTCTAAGATCTGGAAGAAGGCAAGGAATACCATTCTCACCACTTCCCTTCAACATAGTACTGACAGTCCTACCAGAGCAATTAGGCAAGTAAAAAATAAATGACTGCCATGAAGGCTATGTTAACCAGTTCGGTGAAAATATTTCAGACTGTATATGGAACCTCCCATTGTATCTCATGATGGCAATATTGTACACAGCTATGATTTAATAAAAAAAAAAAATGACATCCAAGTTGGAAAGAAAGAAGCAAACTTACCTCTGTTTACAGAAGATAGGATATTATATGCAGAAAACCCTAAAGATTCCACAAAATTTTTTGAACTAATAAATAAAATCAGCAAAGTTGCAGGATACAAAATCAGCATACAAAATTCTGTTGTGTTGGGGAGGACGGAAGGGGATTGGTGTGCTCCCACCCCATGTAAGGGTACATGGGGCATATGTCACACCTCCTGGGTGTAGGACACAACCACAATAGGGATCTCACCTAACAAATGCAAACATTGTAATCTAATCGTTTGTACCCGCCTGTTAATGAGATAAAAATATCTGTTGTGTTTCTTTTTCTTTTTATTTATTGATTTTTTTGTTGTTGTTGGAGATTCATTGAAGGTAGAATACACCAGGTTACACTGATTGCATTTGTTAGGCAAAGTCCCTCTTGCAATCATGTCTTGCCCCCAAAAGGTGTGGCACCCCCAAGGCCCCAATCTGTTGTGTTTCTATACACCAAAAATGAACCAGTCAAAAAATAAATTAAGAAAACATTACCCTTAACAAAAGTATCAAAAAGCATACAGTATTTAGGAATAAGATTAACCAAATAGCCAAAAGATGTATATAGTGAAAACTATAATACATTACTAAAAGAAACTAGATTTAAATAAATGAAAATACATTCCATATTCAGGTTGAATGATGTAATGTTGTTAGAATGTACAAACTTTCCAAAGTAATCTACAGATTCAATGAAATCTCTATGAGGAGCCCAATGGCATTTTTTACTAAAATAGAGAAAGCAATTCTTATATTTGTATAGAACAACAAAGGACCCTGAATAACCAAAACAACCTTGAGAAAGAAGAACAAAACAGAGGCCTCATACTTCCCGACTTCAAAACATTAATTATAGAACTACAGTAATAAGGCAGTATTGTGCTGGCATAAAGACAGATATATAGACCAACATAACAAAATAGAAAGCTCAGAAATACACAATAGGAAAAGGATAGTCACTTTAATAAATGGTGCTGGGGAACTTGAATATCCATCCTCATGCAAAAGAATACAATTGGACCCTCATCTCACCCTATGCCTAAAAGTAAACTCAAAATGGATTAAAGACCGAAATAGAAGAACTGAAACTATCAGAATCTAGAAGAAAACAGCAGGAAAGCTTCATTACACTGATTTTGGCAAAAACACAGGCAATAAAAACAAAAACAGACATGCTGGACTCTGTCAATCTAAAAGCTCCACAGCAAAGGAAACAAGAATTAATATCCAAAATATATATAATACTTTGACAACTCAATATTTAAAAATCCCAAATAACCCAATTAAAAATAACCAAAGAACCTTTTATTCAAAGACAGGTATGCTAACGAAGGCATATAAAAAATTGCTCAACACTAATCAATAGGGAAATGCAATTCAAAACCACATGGACATATGGTTTCACATCTGTTATGATAGCCATTATCTGAAATCAAAAATAATAACAAAAAGAAAATAACAAGTGTTTACAACCATGTGGAGATACTGGAATCTTTGTGCACTGTTGGTGGGAATGTAAAATAATGCAGCCTCTATATAAAACAGTATGGAAGTTTCCCAAAAAGTTAAAAGCAGAGGCTGGGCACAGTCACTTACTCCTGTAATCCCAGCCTATGGGAGGCCGAGAGGGGTGGATTGCCTAAGGTCAGGAGTTCAAGACCAGCTTGAATGTCACTACTAAAAATAGAAAAATTAGCTGAACTTTATAGTGGGCACCCTATAGTTCTAGCTACTCAAGAGGCTGAGGCAAGAAGATTGCTTGAGCCCCAGACTTTGAGGTTGCCGTCAGCTATGATGCCACAGTACTCTACCCTGGAGCTACAGAGTAAGATTGTCTCACAAATCTTAGAATGGGTACAGGCGAAACTTACTAAATGCAGAATACAAATGTCTACATACAACAACTAAGAAAATGCCATTAAGGCTACGTTGAACAGTTTGATGAGAATATTTCAGATTGTATATGAAACCAGCACATTGTACCCCTTGATTGCATTAATGTACACAGCTATGATTTAACAATAAAAACAAGAAGTTAAAAGCAGATCTATCATGTGATTTAGCAGTGCCAACTTCAGCATGTTGATCAAGATAAGTTGTAAATAGGATCTTGAAGAGATAATTGCACTCCAGTGTTTATCACAGAATTATTAACAATGGCCAAGGGGTTAAAACAATCTAAATATCCATTAATGGATGAATGGACAAGGAAAATGAGATTCATACATACAATGGAATATTAGTTAGCCTTGAAAAGTGAGGATATCTTGTCATGTGCTACAACATGAATGAACCTTGAAGAAATAATGCTAAATGAATTTAAAAAGTCACAAAATGACAAATGCAGTATAATTCCATTTAGATGAAGTATCTAAAGTCATCAATTCATAGAAGCAGAAAGTAGAATGGGGAATCACCATCTCAAAGAAATATCTATTCCTATTATCAATGCAATGTTATTCACAGTAGTGAAAATATGGAAATGACCTATGTGCCCATTATGAATGGATAAAGAGAATGTGGCATGCATGTATGCAATGGAATTTTATTCAGCTTTAAAAAAGAAGGAAATTCTGCTGTTTGTGTCATTATGGATGAAACTAGAGTGCATTATGCTCAATAAAATATGTCAGACCCCAAAAGAAAAATGCTGTATGATCTAATATGTGGAATCTAAAAATGTCAAACTCATTAAAAACAGAGTAGAAGAACATTGACCAGGAGCTGAGGATAGAGAAAATGAGCAGATGCGGGTTAAAGGGTACAAACTTTCAGTTACATGATGAATAAGTTCTAGAGAGCTAATTAACAGTATTTGACTACAGTTGAAAACAATGTACCCTATCCTTGAAATTTTCTAAGAGAATGTGTCTTAAGTGTTCTCATCCCTTGCACACATACGAGGCTACTATGTAAAGTTAATGGAAGTGTAATTAGCTTAATTGTTGAAATCACTTCACAATATATCTGTACATCAGACATCATGTATATAATTTGTATTTGCCAATTGTATCTCAATAAAGTTGAAAAAATAAATAAAAGAAAATTGAATATCAGATGTAAGTTTCTGAGGAATCTAGGCCCTATTTTCCCATCAGAAGTTGGGATGTGCTGGCCTTTGGTTGACAAGTTTTAATATAAACTAGAATAAAAATTACTTTACAAAGGAGTATATGTTATACTAGGTATGGGATTATTACCTGCTACTTACTGAGTACCTACTCTGTATTGAATACTAAGTTAATCTCTTTACATGTTTACCTAATTTAACACTTACAACAATCCTATGAACGTTGGTACAATTACATCCATTTTACAGATATGGATATTAAGACTCAGAGAGTTTAAGCAACTTGTTCCAGATAAGTAAGGTGTATGAGAGGGAGTCAAACTCAAGCTGCATAACTTGAAAGCCCACTCCCCTAGAACTTTTCAGGGGAAAGTTCAACACGGCTCTATATAAGAAAATCTGTCTTAGAGTTAGCCTGCCTTAAATGATTTACAAAATCACTCTAAGACCATAAAATTAATGAAAATATTAACATAGACTTGTAACAACATGTGTAATCACTTGAAGGTAAAGGAAAGAAAAAGAATCATTACTAATGATCATATTTTCTCTCTAATATGACTCCAACTTGTGTTCTTTTCCTCTTACTTATTTATGGGATTATCCTGCTTTGGGAACTTAAAAATGTGAATTCTATTGGCGTAACTTAACACAGAAATAATTAGAGATTCTTAATGTTTCTACACTTCTCTTAAATTCGACCTACTTTTAGGGTATTGAATATAATGAAATGGTCAGAGAGTTTGTCATAAACCATTTCAGGTATTTAGCTACTCTCCACAGAAAGTGGAGGTCTGTGTCTCACTAAAAGAACTTGGATAAATGGCCTTGGTGGAATAGTCCCAGAAGATTCTCCAGGGGACATTCAATATTTTATGCTAAGTGCTATTTTTGTGCCACTAAGGGTAAGATCATGCCTAACATTTTACATCTCCAGTTTTACTTGGTGAGCAAAAAAAAAATTCCTCTTCCCTTCACAGGTGACATGATGAGGGCTGTCACACGTGAGCTTTCAGTGCATTTGTGAAGAACTTGTGGTCCTTTTCTTCTGTCACCCTTCCCTGGTATTTTCACGTAAGGAGTCTCAAGTATAGCAGCCATTCAACCCATAATTTTCAAGATCAAACTCTTCATTTTTCTTTTTCGTACTATATTAAATGTGTTCACTTCTTTGGTTTTATTCTTGCATTATTTAAAAAAGCATTCTCTAAATTCTATAAAAAGTCTTAAATTTAGACTGTGCCAAGCCATAAATGTTATCATATAGAATTGAAGAATAATATATTCATGTGGCGTTTTCTCCTTTTTTTCAGTAGCTCTTGTTATCTATAATTCTGAGAAGGAATTTTAATTTGGGGGCTTTATGCATAATTTTCCTTAGACTTTGCTTTGTCTGGTTAGCTCATGGAAGAATTTGAAAGCTCAGTAAATGTTTTGGAAAAGTGAACACTTTGTCTATTGAAAGGAGATGAGTTGAAGCAAAAATCTCCAGGCCTAAAGCTCTAAGAATCATAATCTTGGACGTCCTCCAGAATTATTCCACTGTCGGCATCAGAAGGAACCATTTACTATCTATGCTCCCAAGGGAGTGCTTAAAACTCCTCTTTATGTTTTAACTTTTTATTATAGGTTTTTTTAATACATACACAAAATTAGAGAAAATAGCTTACAATATCTCATATATCCATAACTCAGCTTCAATTATCAGCCCTTTGTCCAATTGCTTTTAAACTCTCCACTACCCTTATTTTTCCATTTTACAATGTTTTAAAGTAAATTTTAGTCATCATATCATTTCATCTGTAAATAATTTTGTTTACATGGAGCTCTTGTGAAAGGTTATGGATTGTGCAAGAAAAATATTCAAATGAATTGGGATAATTACAGTTCTCCCATATAGATGTGCTCATGAGGTAAATAATAAGGAACATTGGCAAGTGTCTAGTTCCCTTGAATTAGAAGTCCTGACTCAGGTACATATTACCAGTGGCAAATTGATCGTGTACTTTAACTTCTGTGTCTTCAGGTCTTACCTCTACAGTGGGACTTAAAATCTATCCTTTACCTTAAAGACAAATACTAGCTTGTTATAAGGATGGACCATATAAGGAATGCAAATTCACTTTGTAAATCTCAAGGTATTAAAACTTTTTATAGTGACTTGAGCGTTATTAGCACCAAATGTGTTAAATGAAAAAAATGTGTAATTAAAAATGAATTAAATACATTCTCTGTAAAAGGTTGTATGAAAAGCATAAAATGGAATAACTTCAACAAATATTTCCCTCAAGCGATATTGAACAGGCAGCTACTTAGAGATAGCAATTATCGGGCGGTGCCTGTGGCTCAAGGAGTAGGGCGCCAGTCCCATATGCCGGAGGTGGCGGGTTCAAACCCAGCCCCGGCCAGAAATCACAAAAAAAAAAAGAAAAAGAAAAGAAATAGCAATTATCCATACTGTACAGTGTCTGTAAAGTATACCTGTCAACCATTTTATATTTTAACGTTTTGTCAATAAAACAACCATATAATTATTTTCTTTTTAAACTGAATTTTTATTAAATCATAACTATATACATTTATGGGGTACAATGTGATGATTTGATATACAATGTGGAATGCATACATCAAACTGATTAACATAACCATCCCCTCACTGACTTATTTTTGTGGTAAGAAATGTATAATATACTTTTTGTTGTTTTAAACGTGCCCTTGCATTGTGCACATTAGGTGAGATCCCACCAAATACCCTCCCTCCACTCTCGTGGTACTGGCACTAAAATAGAGACGTAGCTATATGGAACAGAACAGAGACTCTAGAGATGAACCCAACCACATATTGTCATTTGATCTTTGATAAGCCTAACAAAAACATACATTGGGGAAAAGATTCCCTTTTTCACAAATGATGCTGGGAGAACTGGCTAGCACCCAGTGGAAGACTAAAACTGAACCCACACCTTTCACCACTAAAATAAATTGATTTTCTCTGGATAAAAGATTTAAACTTAAGACATGAAACTATAAAAATACTATAAGAGAGTGCAGGGAAAACACTTCAAGAAATTGGCCTGGGAAAATATTTTATGAGGAGGATACTCCCGCTCCCTGGCAATTGAAGCAACACCAAAAAGATATTCCTGGAATCTGGTCAAACTAAGAAGCTTTTTGTCTTTTTTTTTGAGACAGAGTCTTGTATTGTCACCTAGGCTACAGTACCATGCCTCCCTCAGCCTAGGTCAAAGAAACCTCAAACTCTTGGACTTAAATGATCGTCCTGCCTCAGCCTCCTGAGTAGTTGAGACTATAGGCACATGCCACTGTGTCCCCTAATTTTTCTATTTTTAGTATAGATGGGGTTCTACTTGGCTCAGGTTGATCTGGACTCCTGTGCTCAAGCAATCTTTTCCTCTCAGCCTCCCAGAGTGCTAGGATTACAGGTGTGAGCCACCACATCCAGCCAAAACAACCATATAATTGATACACATTTTTATTTTTCATTTGATTCTTTGTTGTTATGCAGTAAGAACAAGAAAGGTGCTATGTTTTGCTCACTACTTCTTGTATTAAGTGTGACATTTTTGCATCCAGTTTCCAGTCTGTGTGATTAGGCTTCTTACCGCCTAACACGGTTACTAAACGGACCTCCTCTGTGGACTCCGGCTGATCGTAACTTCACAGTGATCACAGTGATGGACTTCTGGCAAGACATTTTTTTCTCTCTAAATGATTAATAAAAGAAAGATTTATTTTTAAATTCGTTGGTTAAACTCAATTCATTTAGGTATAAAAATATTGAGTTTTGTGTATTCGGGAAGTATGATTTCTTTTTTTTTTTGTGATTGTGAGTGATACACAGATGAAAAAACCATGTGCACAGCCTTCTAAGAGCTTGTGATAGGTAAAAACATTCAAGAAGGGTCACCTGCTAGACAGTATAAAACAAGTACCTTTAATAGGTACAAATAAATGAGGACAGCCAGAGAAGCAATTGAACTCCGAGGAAAAGAAGGGGAAGAAAAAGTGTTGGAGCTAGTGGGTTGCAATTTGTCTCTAGAGCCTGAGAAAATCAGGTATAGGGTAATATCTTTTCTTGTCCGGAGAGACCGCTTAAAACAAAACCAAACAGGTATATGAAACAAGTGTGAAGTCTAAAGAAAACAAAGTAGGTTTTTCCTTTCCTTTGTTTTATCCACATGCTCAAAGGAAGGTTGATAATATCTATGGTATTTCTAGTTGATAATAGAAAATAATTTTTAAAAAGAGAAAAAATATAATAAGCAGTTTTTAAAAATGTACTATATAATATTGTATGATTAGTTTCTGTGAAAAAACAGCGTCCAATTGAGCTCCTGGTGAGCGTTTTAGTGAAAACTGCTGCTCTCCTCCGTATAAGGTGACTGGATTCATACAACCTAAAGGGCTTTTTCAGGCACCACGCGGTCCCTCGGGTTTCACTGCCCTGCAATGCTCAATTGTCTGTACAAACCATAAAAGTTTACAGCATCTAATAAATGGAACTGATGAGATTTAAGGCCTTCACTCTTGCCATTCTAGTGCAGTGTAACAAAGCGTGTAAGACCTAAGCGGTTGCTTGTTCTGTTTTAAAAATGCTGTTGGCCCATCTTTGAGCGTATCAGGGCAGCACTGGCGCTGGGAGGACGCCCTGCGAATATCCCACGTTTGGGAAGAGAGAGCGAGAGAGACGCCGACGCCCACCACTTCAAAGGCACGTGCTTACGCGTTTGCCCCGAGGAATGCGCACAGCCTGACCTAGTGAGAGCAGGGCCTCTTCTGCCCCCTGCCAAAGTGCCATCTTTTTCTTTTTTTTTTTTCCTTTTTTGGCCGGGCCTGGTTTGAACCCGCCACCTCCGGTATATGGGGTCGGCGCTCTACTCCTTGAGCCACAGGCTCCACCCCAGAGTGCCATAGTCTTCCACCCCTGAGACACACAGCTGGCCGGGGCCAGCCATGCAGTGTCCCTCTGCAGTTCTCTCTACATTTCTCCCCACAGGCCAGTTGGCTGCCCAGGGATGGAGGGGTTCTGTTTGCAGCAGGCCTGTGTCTGCTGTTTCCTCGGCCACTCGTTCTTTGGGACTCATCTCCAGCTTTCTTGAACTTCGACGAAGCACGAACATAACATGAAGAGCACATTTCTCTCCCCAGCGGTCTTCTTAGCTCCATTTTCCAAGACAGTAAGGGGAGGATCATGCTTATTATACAGATAGTGCCGATGGATTTCCGTTCAGCGTGAGTCATGTCTACTTTAATTGGTACATAATCAATGTCCATTCTGCTAAGACAGTCAGGATGCTCTTTTGATGAATTGCGGTTTATTTTGCTCTGGCAGTTTGTGGATAGATTCTCAAAGGTGACATTACCTTGTTTATCTAAAACTGGAAATGTTAGATTTATAGCCACATGACAATGTTCTGACATTAAATCATATTCATTTGAAGAATTATAATGCAAACGTTTGGAATTCTCCATGCCAGTTTCTGTATTTCTCTAATCAAAGAAGCTAATGCCTGAAAAGATACTAACACAACACACAGATTCAGGAAATAATACCATTCAATTGATAAGTGAATTTCTGTCTAAGATTGAATCATAGTGTTTAGAATTGAATGACTCAGAGTAGATTTAACAGTGGGTTTCAAGGCACCATTTACAGTTGAGACAAATGGTTTTCCACTTCAATTTTATTTAAGAATGAAATTTTCATTCTGTAGCATAATCACAAAACAAACCAATGTATCTGCTGTTTCCTTGGCCACACGTTCTATAGAGGAGAGGGTGAAAGCTATTTTATCAAACACTGATGGGCTACTAAAATATATTTTATTTCCTTCACTTCCAATGTAGGCAACTGAGTAAAAATAAATAAGCTATATTGTTAGTTAAATAGTCTGGGAGACATTTGGAGCTGTGGGTAGATTCTACCTACATTCAGTGCTATTGTCTGATAACAGAATTTTAAATTTGAAAGAAATGTTAAAACCATCTGACTAAACACCTTACTTTATAAGTTGTTAAGAGATCTTGAATTAATAGCACAGGAATTAAAAAAGACATAACTAATATATGGTCTTTTGCCTCCTACAATTTCCATCATATAATTCATAAAGATATTTCTTATCTATTTTAAATTAATGCTAGTATAATATTTTATTTGACATATTTGCTTGAGCTTTTGTATTTCTTAAGAAATCTGTTATTTTCTCTATATAAGAAAACTAAGTGGGGTTCATGCATTACTTCAGGATATATATATTATATTCCTACAAACAAAGTCCTAATTTTACAGAATTTATTATGCATACTAGGATACAACACAAAAAGAAAAAGGCAGGCACTTACAGTGGAGCATGCTAAGTCATAAAAATATAGGGATCCTCACACAGCAGATTGCAGAGTAGGGGCACAGATCAAACTTAAGCAGGATCAATGAGTCACATAATGTCAATGATTTCAATTTGAGTCCTGAATGATTAGTATTTGTTACCACAGCAGAAGTGTTGTAGAATTAGGGAGAAGAGTGTGGAACAGAGTATGCAAAAGCAGAACCAAGATTCTGCATTACTTTTGTTTTTAAGGAGTGGTAGAAGAGTGATTTTGCTGAAGCTGAGTGTGTAAAAGCTGGGTGAATAGCAAGAGTTATGGATAAAGATGTAAACAGAGACCAGATAATACTTGGACTTAAAACTGAAGGAGATAGAGATCCGATGGAAGATCTTAAGTAGAAAGTGTAAAGTTCCCTCTGATGGGAGGGCAGAGCCGGTGCCACTGTGGCCAGGGTGATCATCTTACTATGTGATGCTCCTACTGTGAATCGTGCAATGGTTCCCCTTCTCCTTAGAAGGGGGTCTAGTGTCCCCCTTGCAAAGTTTATAGATATCTGCTTCTGCTTCTTCTGTTTCTTGTACCCTGATGACAAATCACAACTACGTTGGAACAGAATATTTCATGCTAAGAAAACTGGCTTCCTGGACACTAAAAAATGGTGCTTCTGGCACGGAACACTTTTCCTCTTTCTCTCTGTCTAGCCAACACCTACTCATACATTCAGTTTCAGCTTAGATGTCGCTTTCCTCAGGAAGCTTTCATTAAGATAACCTGCTCTAAGCTGGGTTTTTACCCTGTGTCGTCAAGACCCCGTGTACCATCACTGTCATCCTACAGTATGATTGCGTTATAATGTTTACATTCTTAAAAAAAAGAGCATGAATGGCGTGTATGTTTGTGCAATATTATACAGAATAAGGACAATAAAGCCAACACTGATGGAAATGCAAGTTGTGATTGCAAATCTGCTTATTTTTCTCCCCAAGGACTATAAATTCTTCTCTGTAAATACTTGTTGAATAAATGAATTGAAGCAGTGCAAAGCTGGGCAGTGAGACCAGGAGGTGGCAATTATAGATGTGATGTAGGGAATAGTAATGAGGTTGAACAGAAGGGGATGGATTATAGAGCTATGAAGGAGATGAAAGGGAGGAATTGACTGGACAAGTTATCAGTTATGAGAGATGTCAGCAGAATATTTTTTGACCTTCAGATTCCTGACTCAAACAATGGGTGAGTGGGGGTACCAGGCACTGAAATAGGGATCCCAGAGGCTGAGCACCTAGAGAAGGTCAAGATGAAGACTTTAGATTTATGCATGTTGCATTTTGGAGCCTGTGGTATCTGCAAGTAGAAATATGCTCAAGACTGTGATAGGTGGGTCTGGAGCTTCACAAGGTAATTGGGTTAGAAATGTGAGTCATTGGCATGGGAATGGCAGGGTGGACAGAGGGGTGGAAAAGAGCAAAAGTGGCAACCTTGAGGGACACACAAACATTTTAGGATTTTAGGGAGAACAAAAGTGAAACTACAAAGGTGCATTGAGGTAATAATAAAAGTTAACTTTCATTATGGGCTTACATGTCCTACAGACGGTTAAACCCAACACAAGGCAAGCGCTGCATCATTTAAATCAACCTGGATATACAATGAAGTCTATTCTATTCCCCTTCCTCACTTTCTTTTTCTTATTTTATAGCTATCAAGTTAACATATACTTATGCAAAATTTACACTAATAGAAATACGTCATTTAGAAGGTAAATATTCTATATAATCCACTCCATAAAACAACTTTTGGTAAAGAAAGAATAGCGCATGTGTTTCTAATTTTTCCTGATTTTTATGTACATATTTATATAACTATTGATTTTAGCAATAATTCCTTTTTAAAAACTACTGTTGTGCAGCTTACTTTCTCCAGATACAACTGATTTACTTTATATTTTAAAGTTACTGCCTTGTTTTGTATTGTCCAGAAACAACAGTCTAAGTGATGCTGCAGTGAGCAAACTTTGCAGGAAAAACAATTAGTCTTACCAGTGAAATTAGGCTTACAGTAAAATTCTCAAGAAGTGGATAAGTGTTAGAATCTGGACTCAGAGGAGAAAATCCAAATAAACATCATATCCTGAAGCCTAAACAAGACAGGATAACAGCACAAGAAAGATGAGGAGATTAACAGTGCAGATGCGACAGAGATTAAGTAAGATTTAGTAAGAATTTGGGGGTAACAGCCACTAATGCATCCCTATGATATTAATGGAGTGAGTCAGAGGACATGGCTGAGGATAAATTGAGGATGGCTAAGAAGAAATAGTGACTTTAAACAGGTTTTTCAAAATGTTGAAGAAGAGGAGAGGGAGGAGGCAGTTAGGTTTATGGTTTGGAGGAGTCTCGAATAATACACGTCCTATTTTCTGTATATCTAACTCTAACCCTAAAGCCATTTTGTTTGCTCATCAAAATATTTCCTTTGATTTGTAACTGGATGAGTAATCAGAGGGTATGAGTGATTATGTCCACGAAGACAAAAATCATACAATTAAATGTGTGTCACATAGATTGTTCTGTATATAAAGGTGACATAAAGGAGATGTATAATTGAAGTAACTCTGATTCTACTTCTCTTTAAAAGCTAATTATGAGGGCGGCGCCTGTGGCTCAGCGGGTAGGGTGCCGGTCCCATATGCCGGAGGTGGCGGGTTCAAACCCAGCCCTGGCCAAAAAAAAAAAAAAAGCTAATTATGAAACATTTAAGACATAGGAACATATACCACATAGAAACTATATTACAAGGAAACCATCACAGTCACCCTACATTTCCCCAAATAAAACACAACCAAATCATTTAAAGCCCTGTGCTATTCCTGTTGGATCTTATCATTCTGGTTCACCTGAATAGTTATACATTTTATGAATTTGGTGAGTCCTCTGCAAGAGGTAATTTTTTTTAAGAATACATTCTCATTTTGTTATTTGCATAGATTTAAAATGACAGCTGTCAGAAATTAGTACAAAATTGGCACTAAAATAATCTCAATTTTGAAACCGTTTATTTTTACGTAAGTAATACAGTGGACTTTATGAGGTGACTTAAGTCACATCAGCCAAGTGACTTTTCGTGTAAACCAGTCTGGACATTATAGTGAAAGACAGGACTTATGAGATAAGCTGGGATTTTTGTTTTGTCTGACGCTCTTTATTTGCATGGTGTCTTATATATCATTTTATGCTCAAAATGTGACATTGTCCAGGTTAAGCCAGTTAGGCTGAAGCACCGGTTTTCCTTGTGAATTATGCACTTTATCTATTGGGAAGGACATGTCACAGCAGTCCAGGTCAGGGCAGTGGGCCAGTGATGTGAGGTAGAAGGAAGATAAAACAGGACATTATTCCAGACACATCACCAGATATTAAGCTCACTGCTTCCCCGTGACATACTCCTCATTCACTCAATAATTTAAATCCCAGTCATGTTGAGATTACTCTGCTGCTGAAGTGCAGCTAACCATTTCCTAAAAGGTTGGGTGTTGGGTCATGCACAGATATGGCTTCGGTGGTTTCTAGCATTCAAACAAAGAAACATATTATAATTGTATATGTGTTATTATTTTTACCAGATTAATTTTATTTTACTTAAAATAATCTCAGTTATACTTTGAATTATAGGTCATTTTCAAAACAAACACAGTTCCTGAGGCCTTGGGAGACCCATTTCTTTGGAGAAACTTCATATTCAGTCTCATGATCACAATACGTCAAAATGACAGATATCTATAGCTGTCTCCCCTGAGACAGGTTTGTATCCGCTACTGGTGAGTATTAATTCAAATATACACCAAGTTTATCTTAACTTCCAATTTTTCAACCCTTCAATGCCCTTTCATGGGACAGGAGAATGTCCCAGAGTTTCCATCCTATTTTCAAAGTCGGGGAAATCACGTAAGACAGGTTGGATGACAATACTTACCGGGTCGTGGACAGCTTGAGTGAGTTCCCGTAGGCCACTCCTCTGCAGACACTTGATCACTTGATCTGACAGGGGCAACGCGGTCACCATGAACTCCTCCTCCCTTTTCCTCCATGCTTCCATTTCTGGTATTCAGAAAATAGTCCCTGTCTTTTACTGGCTATTCTTTCTTCCTCTCTGTAGCCAACATACTTTTCTACTAGGGTTGCCAGAGAAAATATAGTATGTCAGTTAGATTTTAATTTAATTAAAGTATTTTAGTATGTCTCCAATATTGCCTGGTACATACTTAAGCTCAAAATCATTGGTTGTTCACCTGAAATTAAACATTTTCAGAGCATATTTTCTCACCTCCTTAAATAGTGCTACCTTAATTTTAACTGACATTAAGTAGACCAGACCCCAAGTGACCACCGGCTGCTTGATGTTAGTCAAGTTCGCAGCTCCCCCTGGTGGGAAGTCAGACCACATCTTTGACTACAGCTCTGCTCAGAGGTTATGAGCTTGGAGGAACCGATGGCATTGGGAAAATGTGTACTTTGACCCTATAGGAGATAGTAAGTAGATCTGTTTGCCTGAAGCTATGGAAGTATTTTGGAGATTTGAGTTGAATTGTTTCCCTCTGTTGTTTTATATTTAAGGAATTCTTACAGCCTTATGAAGTCGATTATTCTTTGACTAATTTTGAAATCACGACACCAGTATTTTATTTCTTCTACCGAAGAATAAATATATATCAATCTCTTTTGACACTCCCTTGTACTTGGATTTCAGGAAACGTGCAGGTCTTTGTAGTGTCCTGTACTGTAGCTTCTAGGGGATTACAGGATCAGAGGATAGAAGTAAGACATGATTTCCAGTGGTTAGGGTTCTAGCAATAGACAATTCAGAAACTCTAGTTGGAGACAATTGCTGCCTACAGTTTAATGATGTTATTTTCTTACTATGTGTTCCCTCTTTGTGAGCACTCTTCATGTCTTTTTCCAGCGTAACTTGATAGGCATATGCCGCAAAGTTGCTGTGGTATACGAAAATGTTTACAGTAATACGCCTCTTAACCTTAGCAACCAAGCAGCAGGAAAAGGGACAGTGAACAGTTTGAGCAAGCTGCCTGCCACTATTACAGAACAGATAATTGTGGTATGTGAATTATGGATGGCTTTCCTTCTAGGTGGTCAATACCAGGCTCTCCATGGTTTCTTGAAAAGTGGAGAGAAACTTGCATAGCCCAGCAAGTGGAAAACTAAAGGCTAATTCAAGGTAGATACACCCTTGAATTACGATTTTGGTGAACTCAGGAACAATATTTTTTGGATATAAAAAGAAATATGGAGCCATAAGATGTCTCTGAAATGCCGCTGGACTTCAGGTGCTTGCATGGAGGGGATTGTGCCCATTAAGTACAGCGTCAGAGCAGAGACATTCTCTTGACCATGATCATAACAGCAGTAAGTTCTGGCTGCATGTTCAGGTAGACGGGGTGTAGCCTCCAGTCCCCACACTAGCGGAAGAACAATCAGGAGTCAGAGGGCTCATGGTGAGCTTCTAGAGCAGTATTTTCCAACCCGTTTTATATCACCATACATTTGAACCTATAAACTTCCACGGCAAACTTAAATTATGTTGATATAAAAAAAGAGCAAAAACAAGATTATACTTACTGTGCTTTGAACTTCTTTTAAAAATAACTTAACTAATGATCTTTTAAAATTTTCATGGCACACCTAAGATCCTCTCCTAGCACACCAGTGTGCTGCAGTGCACTGATTGGAAATCACCATTCTAGAGAAAGAGTTTATTGGTGGCCGGCACCTGGTTTCAGAGAGAAGGCAACAGACACAATAGGCAAAGTTCTAGCCACAGGGAAAGAAACCCAAGGACTAAATCAGAACAACAGACAGCTGGTCTGTAACCACAGTATGTAAGGGTCTTGGTCATGCTTCATACCTCAGTCCTGTGGATTGGATCCCTGTGGGTAAGACACAAGAAAGTTCTCAGGTGCTGTGTGGGGAGTGAGTACAGAGCAGAATCTGTCCCCTAAATCTCAGGTTTGAAACATGGGAAAGGACTAGCTTGGGCAGAATATATTAGTTAATGTCAAGAGTTCCAAACTGGTAGCCAAGTAGTTGTTTTGGCATCCTGTGCAGTATGAAAAGAAATGGAGGCACGCCGTGGAGGCTGGGCATGCTCTTCACTTTGTCACAATTATCAACACTCCCCATGGCCTTACATAGACTGCTCCACATCACAGGACACCTGTCTGGGTCTTTAATGACATTTGAATTGGAGCCCTTTGGTTTACACCTTACTATTGTTTGGATCAATCTGGAAAGCACAGGAGGACCAGAATTTCCCAGTGCAGCCAGCACTGCATTGAGCTATATGGAGAGGGGTCAATCAGAGGTTGGGAAAGTAAGGTTGCTACTGACTGTTAAAGAGAAAACTGTCATCAAAAGTGCTGTTAGCAAAGACATCAAATTATTTAGACACAGAAACTTGCTAAGCTTTACTTCAATTGATGAAATCAAGATCAGTAGTTCCATAATTACAGGGACCCAACAGACACACCTTGCCAATGATTAGTTGTGGTGCATTACATGTAATTTGTTGCCACTAGGACTTAAAGGACTGAAGTTTTTGGAAATGATTGACTTTTACATGAAAACCTGCAAGTAGAATTCCCAGTTATATTCTTATAACTCACTCTTATTTTTCTGATATATACATTTTTTTTAGTTGGAAGAATGCCAGACGAAGCAAGCTTTGCAGGAATTGCATGAAACCTAAGGACAAGTCTTCTCTATGGTCCGCGGATGACGCCCTTCTATGTGTAGTCATCTAAAACTGAGTAGTTGAGAAAAACTCCTACGGGATGCTGAACGATACTTTTTAAGTTATATTATTGATTTGAACAAAAGCCACATTGTCGCTGATAGCAGTCATTATCCTATAGGGTTATGAACTCATTATCCTATAGGGTTCAAAATTTGTTTTAATTTACAAATCCATGTCTATCTTAAACTAGAAAATATGACCTTGGTAATCCTAAAAGTGAGCTTCTGGAAAATAAGTCTCTGACAGTTTAGGCAATGTATCTATAGCAGATTGTATGGTGGTGAGCTGAGAATGAAGCAGGGCAGTTGCCTGGCACAGTTGTCCCTCCCCCCACTGATGGCCTTTGGGGTACTTCCTGTGTGCTGGCATTAGGACCACCAAGCAGGGCAAACACATGTACAGTTTCCATGTACTTATGGTAAAAAAATTCACTTCTAATGTTTTGAAGTTTAGCTGATTATGTTGCACTAAAACAAACCCAGGTTAGGTTTGGTTTAGGAGATGGTTATTAACAGATACGATGCCATGACAAGATTGTCAATATCTTTGAGAAGGAAATCACTCCCGAGAAAATGAAAGAGATTCAAGTTTGAACAGTTGGTATGAAAATATGTTAGAACTAAAATGATATGCTCCAAACAAGAGCAATGGAGCAGAACTGAATCTGTTCTTATCTACTGATGAGACATCACCAACAGGGTGACATTTGGTCACAGGCATGTTTGCTGCCATTGACAAACTTGGATATAACTGCATTCATAGAAGAAATGACAACTCTCAAAAAGTCAGCAAAATGGTCGTTTTCCATATGCGTAGTTATAGTTATGAACTATGTTCCCCCTGGATAGACACTTTAGGAGAGTCAGTGTTGTGTATTCCTGGGTGCAGCCGAGGGAGGGAGCACATGGCTGCTGATTGTGTTAAAAATAGTTGAGGCTTTTATACAGCCAACCAACCCTTCGTCACTTTATACCCGCCTAACACACACTCATGCACACACACACACAGAACCCCATCAGACCTTTTAGGAAGTGTCTGTGCTTGATGATTATATTAATCTAGTTTCACCTGTTTAGTCATTTTGAAACTATTGACACATGGAATTAAGTGACTCCGGAAAATTATATCCTTTTAGGATAGCCTTTATTAAAAATAAGGCATAACATTACAGAATGAAATAAAATAACTGAAAAAATTGTCCTCATATAGATCTGTGAAATGAAATACTATTACAATATTTGTATATAAGGTGGTGGTAGAATTCATGTGCAATTTAAAACTGCATGCCAACTTTATGGCCACCCTGTATTCTATATATCATAATTTTAAGTAAAACTCTTCAGAATAATAAGATTTAAGATGAGCATGTACTTGATTACATTTACTTCTCAGAAAGAAAGGAGAGCAATACAGTCTCTATTGTGTCTAACCAGATAGCTGGGGGGTCGGGGGGGAAGTGTTCATATCACAAGGGGACTACTTGGACCAATTTGCTATTACTGGCTTCTGCAAAGGTGTGATATTAGTGATAGCACATCACAGCACTCAGATGAAATGAGAATTTCCTAACTACATTTGCAACCCCTATCCTTTGCAATGCTTTCAAAGGCAATGCTCTCATTTGAGCTTTTAACTTTATCTAGAGTACTACCTAGATTTGAGAAAAAGAATGAAGAAACTAAAGTAAATGCCTAGAGGAAAAAAAAATTGCGTATTAACAATGACAGTGCCAATGGTGGTTGTGAATTGTTATTATGACAATGAGGATTGCTGAGTATTATTTCAATGTTCATAATGCTCCCTTGGGTTTAGGTGAGTATTAGTTATGAACCCTCTAATTGCACAAGGAAAAGGATTCTGAAGTCTTTGGTGCATTTAGATATATTAGGGACACTGGTCTTTTGGGGTCTGAGGATAAATAGAGCTTATGGGAAGTGAATGAGTTCATTAAAGGAGGGATATCCTTCCCATGAGGGATATCTGTGCTGAACTAAACTGCTCTGACTCCTGACTGTATCCATATCCATATCCCAATCACAACACTATACTATAGTTTTATAAGATGTTGCCATTGGGAGAAATTGGGCTAAGGATACATGTGATCTCTCTGTATCATTTCATAAACTGTATGTGAATGTACGGTTATCTCAAAATAGAAATTGAAATAAACAATGCCCAATTTTAAACTTTAGTTTAATTAAATTTTAAAACTATAAACTTTTGATTATGCTTTGGGATCAGCTGTCACTTATCTGTGATACTTCTTGGTAATGAAATAAGGACAGACTAGACAAATAAACAGTAAAGGGGAAATTTAAAAACGTGGTTTTAATACTTAAGTACATTTTTTTTGTTGTTGTTCTTATGAACTTGTGACCTCCTAGCAATGACTTAATAATGTACATGTACTTCCTTCTCATGAAAAAGTTCCTATATTCCTCCTAATCAGTAGGAGATGGTTAGGTATGGATATAGCTATTAATTTATAATCTCTGACATTAAGCAATTGTCTATCAGTAAGAAGAGAATTTGTTTACGTTAAGCTTCAGTCTCTTAAGAAAAAAGGACTTAGTCTAGGTATGCTGGAAATGAACCCTGCCAGTGAGGACATCTAGAGGGGACAGTATGTATAAGCAAACCATGTCTGATATATCAGACAGACAGTAACAGGACAGAGGAAAGTCAGCGGAGGGAAGCCCAGTATTTGTAGTCACTTTTTTCTCTGGAGGTATTTTATGATTGAAGAAAGAGTAGCTTAGAAGTGGAGAGGCTGACATCTTTGAAGTTCTAGAAGCCAGGTGTAGAGTCGTGAGCTCAACACGAGGAAGTTTATTAGAAGTATAGTCTATTTGGGATGTTAAAACAAAAATCCCATAAACTTGTTGGGTTAACTATGTATAAACAACTAAAATTTATTTCTGATAGTTCTGGAGCCTGGGAAGTCTGAGAGCAGTCCTCGGTGTCTGGTTCACTTATAACCACCTCACTGTTGTAATCTGGCAGAAGGGGTGAACAGAGCAGATCCACAAGGGACCCAGATATTCAAGTTATTAGAAACGTCTAAATCACCATGTTTATTATATGCGAGGAGATAAAAACTTACATTAATAATTACAACTCAGCTAACGTATTTGTGTCTGTATGTCTGTGTATGTATCAAGTAGAAATCCTAGAACCAGAAAATACAATAATGAAAATGAAGAATTCCGTGAGGAGATGGAGAGGCACACTGGAAAGAGCTGAAGAATGATCTGAAATGAAGTTGGACAGAAATCTCCAAAATTAAAAATGGAGATTAAAAATGATGGAAAATACAGATACTATGGAAGGAGATACTGAGGAAACAGTGAAGAGATATAACATCTGGGTAACTGGAATTCCAGAAGCAGAGAAGAAATAAAATGAAACAGAAACAATATTGGAAGATATTATGATTTAGATCACTCCAAATCAAATAAGAGCCATCAAGATAAAGTTAAGAAGTCCGATAAGTGCCAAGCAGAATTTAAAAAATGTGCAAAGTAGGCTGGGTGCCTGTAGCACCGTGGTTACAGAGCCAGCCACATACACGGAAGGTGGCGGGTTCGAACCCAGCCCGGGCCAGCTAAAAACAACGATGACAACTGCAACAGAAAATAGCCAGGCATTGTGGCGGGCACCTGTAGTCCCAGTTACTCGGGAGGCTGAGGCCTTAAGAGAATGGCTTAAGCCCAAGAGTTTGAGGTTGCTGTGAGCTGTGACACCACAGCACTCTACCGAGGGCAACACAGTGAAACTCTGTCTCAACAACAACAAAAATGTACAAAGTAATGCAAGAATAAAAGAGTGTAAAGGTGTAAAGTAATAAAAAGTGGAGAGTAAAACTGATGAAAATTAGTGACAGGAGAAAATAAAATCAGTTAGAGAAAAGTAGAGATTTCTTTCAAAGGAATAATGAAAATATTTATAGCTAATTTTATAAAAACAGAAATAAGACAAGCCAGAAAGAAATGGAATAAAATATGTGAAGTATTAAAGAATATAGTGGCTAATTTTGAATTCTATACTTAACAAAAATATTCTTGGTAGTGATAATAAAATAAGGTGATTTTCAGGCAAACAAAACAAATAGTATATAACCTTCAGATCTGTACAAAAGGACCTAATAAGAAGTGTTCTTCAAGTAAAAAGATGGCCATTCTTATATGGAAACTCAGAGATAGAGGAAGGAATAAATATCAATGAATAGTACAAATATGTGGGCAAATTTGAAGTACTGATTCTCAAACTTTAGTGTAAATTAGAATCAATCAAAGAGCGAACCAGAATACTAGCCTATTGTTTGGGAGGATTTCTGATTCAGTATTTCAGGCATGGGAATTTGCAATTCTAACAAGTTCTCAGGTAATGATATTGCTGCTGCTCTGGGGCCCCGTCTTTGAGAACCACTGAGAAATTTCATTTGTGTAAAACAAGTTGGAATTTAAAATCTATATTGAACTAAAATCCATGCATACATGAGCAATTATTTTGTGACAATTGTTGCCCTTCTGTCTAATCAAAAACAAAACAAAACATGATCTTTTTAATAGTCTCCTGGATATTCACATTAAAAAAACTGATCTCTTTCTCACACTGGACACTAAGGGCAATCCTTGTGGACTGCAAGTCTAAATGGGAAAGACCAAAACAATGAAACTTCTAGAAGGTATATAAGAGAATAACTGAGTAAGTGTGGGATATATATTTTTTTTAATTTAAATTTTAAAACTGTTTTTTTTTTGTAGAGACAGAGTCTCACTTTATAGCCCTGGGTAGAGTGCCATGGCCTCACACAGCTCACAGCAACCTCCAACTCCTGGGCTTTAAGCTATTCTCTTGCCTCAGCTTCCTGAGTAGCTGGGACTACAGGCGCCTGCCACAACGCCTGGCTAAGTGTGGGATATTTTTAAACAGAACCCCCCAAAAGCAGTATTCATAGGGAAAAAAAATAAACTACATCAAAATTTAAAATTAAGTTAATTAAAAGATACTATAAAAGAGTGACAAGATGAGCCACAGACTGGGGAGACACTTGCACACACGAAATGTACAGAGGGCTCATATTTAGAATCTATAAAGAGCTATGAGTCAATAATAAAACAATAAACCCACCATAAACACCGGAAAAATCACTAACAGGTATACAAATGGCCCAAAACAATGTGAAAACTTAACCTCTTTTGAAATCATAGAAATGCCTACCTAAATCATAATGTAGCACTCCTGCTCAAAATTGGAATGGATAAAGTTAAAGTTACAGACAATAAAATAATTAATGTGAATATAGCATGGTGAGAACTCTTATGTATTGCTGGGCGGGAGGGCGAAATGGTACAATCATTTGGAAAATAGTTCAGGATTCTTTACTAAATTAGATGTGACTATGTCATGCAATTTTCATACCTGGATATGTTCATGTGCACCCAGAGACTTGTACCAGAATGTTTATAAATCCTGAGTCATAATAGTCCAAAATTGAAAAAAGAAAAAAACAAATTTCCATTAGCAGAAGAATGGAAAAATATATTGTATTACATATACACAATGTAATTGCATATATCCTTATAGAATATGAATGAACTAACCATATGCAATGACCTAGATGAATTTTACAAACATAATGTTGAATGAAAAAGGCCAATCACAAAATTATGCATGAGTGATTATATTAAAACAGGAGAGAAAACTAAATTGTAGTTAGTTAGTTTGCAAAAAAAAAAAAAAAAAATCAAAGATTGCTTTTAAAATGAAGACAGTGTGGCTTTCTTTGTTGGAAAGAAGAGACCAGGGATGGGAGAGGTGCTTTCTGGCAACTGGCAATGCTCAATTCCTTAACTTGACTTGATATTTACAGAGGTATTTACAGAGATATTTAACTTGACTTGATATTCCCAAGCAGAATATATAATATATATTTTATATATTATAAATATATAATATATATTTTAGCTGTACACCTTTGGGAATATATAATTTAGCTGTACACCTTTGTTTTGTGCTGCTTTTTGTGTATATATACATTATATATATATTTACAATGAATGGAATAAAATGTTTTAAAACATAAGTTACTTATTCTATCTATTTTAAATACATTAGTAAACCAAACTTGCCTTTCTAGTTACTTGAAAACAACTGTAGTCCTTGATTTAATTATTTTTCAATAATGCTTTAATTTATTCTCATATTCTAGTTCCTACATTTCTTCACATTAATTTTGCAAGGTAAATTAATATATATATTATATATAATATATAATAAAATAAATGCTCTGATGTCATCTGGATGACCACCTTGTTTAATTTTAGGTGGCTCTGTATATTTATTTTTGATCTCAGATCTGATTTCAAATGTACAAGTAGGGAGCGAATAATGGTACAGTCATTGGAGGAAGGACTTAATAGATTGTAAATATGATAAAAAATATTCTTCTATCTACCTCACTTACTTCAACAATCCTAGTGAATGATAGAGGCTATTTATATCATATATTGATATGTTAAAATAAATCTATTTGAAGCAAGTCTGTTATTCATAAACAACAAATAATACAAATGTAACTAAATTGTAGTATAAATTATAATTATAAATTGGCCATTATATTATGGGCCAATAGATTTAGTTGAATTTTCTAAATTCCTTTCAAAAATATAATCTAAGGAACTAAATTAAGCAATTAGTTTTTCAGCAAGATGAAGGATCTGAGTTTTAACCCTTTACAAGCTAACAGATTAGCCAGTTATAGTTTCAGGATGCTGATAGAAGATGCAAAACTCCTAGGAGAGAGATGAAGGTGTTTCGCACCTTGGCACAGCAAGCAGTATCTTGCCCTGGTCCCTGAGCATGCATTCCCATTGGGCTTAGAGAAGAGGGTAATACTTTCACACACACTGGGTGGGATTACAACAGAGTTTCTCTGAGTCTGTCAGGGAATTTAAATAAGCTTGCCTACCCTTTGCTCAGGACAGACACACTGAGGCTTGTGAGGCTGTCAATAAACCTACTCTTTGTTTGGATGGAGATACTATATCTTCCAAAGACCTTCCACAGCTGTTCACTACACAAACTTCTTTGAAAAGATGGTCTTGAAAGACACACAGAGACACGAGAGATACATGTCTTTCCCTATTGGTGATGACTAAAATCTCTTCATACAGTTGGTACCAGACAGAAATTTTGTTCAACCTCTAAAACAGTAATTTTCAACTGTTGAAAATGGTGTGCCATGAAAATTTTCATGGTGTGCGATGAAAATTTTTGAAGAAAGATAATTAATTAAATTATTTTTGAAAGAAGTTCAAAGCACAGTATGTTTTTTTTTACTCTTTTTTTTTTATGAACATAAATGAAGTGTGCCATGGAAGTTTAACTCCATATACTACAAGTGTGCAATGAGATTAAAAAAAAAAAAAGGTTGAAAAAAAAACACTGCAGAAAGATAGGCCAGAAATAATTTTTCAAAATTTTTTCAAGTGTGGACCAAATTATTTAACAGTTTGCATTGCATTTGGGATGCTTGTGAGAGTCATAATTACATAATGTCCTGGAAGGACCTTAAATATACAATGCATATATCTAACACTCCTACATAAACACATAGACATGCACTCATATCTATATGGTTTATTTTCCACCATTTAAAATATAAATTCCTTGAGAAATAATAACTGTGTGTGCATAATTTATTCTCTCATTCTGTTCCTACATTATTTTGCATTAATTTAATAAGATGGTATAGTTCTGTCATACAACCTTCTTCTTTCTTTACTTTTATTAACAACACTGCCATGAAAACAACGAGAATGGTTTGCTTGCAATTTGAGGGTTCTGATAGTCTTCATAGCATGACAAAATTTTCTTATCTTTGACACCACCTGCTACCCATGGAATCTGGAACAATGGCCCACACCTAGTCGAACTCGGTAAATATCTGTTGCATTTGAGTTAACTTGCATTCAGCCTTCTGTTCTACATTTTGTAAGCCAAAAGTTTTTCTCAGTGACATGCTCGGCAATACATGATGTGTTTTGAAGGTAGAAGATAATTGCTTTTCTTGGATTCCTTTAACAGTCATCTTAAGCTCCTTTTGAGCTGGTATACAAATGCACAAATTTGAGGGAAAGATCATACGCGTCTCCAGAAGTATTTGCTTTATTATGAGCTATGAGTCAATACGTGCCTATATTTTTCTTCCTTTGAGAGTTGCATTATTATTCTTATTGGCCCCAATGCTCATTTTCATCCTCTTCAGTAGGAATTTAGCAGGAAGAGTTTATGGTCGAAAAACTATTCACATAAGTTCCTCCGGAGGCTTAATCATCAACGCGATGCCCTGGAATCACTCTGGTCTTCTTTTCTAAATTAAACATCTCAGTCAACAACAACTGCGGCAAGTACAAAATGTTTCCGTACTCCTTCCCTGTCACAATTACCTCCTACAGGAACTAAGCAATGCGCGTCCCTGTGAATTACAGCAGCTCTTTTCCGGGCGGCTCTGGGGTCTCCACACAAAGGGCCAGAGAGGGGCGTGGGAGGCTGGCAGGCCCCGCGGCCCCGCCTGGCCGGACGCCTCGCCCAGCAGCGGGCTGGGGAGTGAGGACAAGGAGCTAAACTTGGGGCTCAGGATATTTCAATGCCTCCCAAATCGCTGTCCTACCCCGAGCAGGCAGGGAAAGAGGAGCGGAGTGCGTGCGCTAGCTGAGTGAGTGCTTACGTCGCAGCGAGATCTGTGCGGGGATAATTAGAGAGGAGTTGGGCTGAGCCGAGTCCTGTTTTAGCAGCAGCAGCAGCCGGAGCCGCCGCAGCAGCAGCCTGGTGGGGCGCGCGAGGCTCGGCCGCTCGGGAGCGCACCGGGACAGGCCAGCGCCGCGCAGAGCCGCCCGCCGCACCCACCGCCCAGGCGGCGCACAAAGGCAGGAGCGGCGCCCCTGGCCTCCTACAGCCAGGCACTAGGGTCCCGCTGCCTCCCTTTTCTCCTGAAGGCGAAAATGACAGTGCCAAGCGAGGACCTGGAACAGCGGTGGCCCTAGCTCTGCGGTCCCCACCCCTCCTGCTGGGAGAGGCAGCGGGCTGCCTGCGGACGATGAGCCCGCAGCTGCTCCCCAGTGCATCTTCGGCCCGGGTCCCCGCTGCCGCCCCTCTTCTCTGCTCCTTCTGTGCCTCCGAGAGGATTTGCTGCTGCTGTCGCCGCGGTCGCCGCCGCCGCTGACGCCGGGCTGATGGATGCCAGGGAGTGCCGCATTGCTTAGCGTCCCCGCCTCCGGGTTTGCTGGTAGGAGCCGGCTGCTCTTTCTTCTTTTTTGCTTTGGGATTTTATACAGAAAAGAAAAAGACATTTTTATTTTATTCTCCTCAACTCCCTCTCCTACCCCGGTTTTTGAAACATATCTATCTAGAGGGAGATCCCCTCCCTCCCCCCCCATGGCAAGTCGTTGAAATAAAGGGCTAGAAGAAGGCAGAAGTTGGGGGTGGGGTGTGGGGAGCCCACGCTGGTGCCAACGCCACCAAAACCAGAGCTGGCGCCTTATGAGATCACGGTGTATCTAGAGGGGAGGAGGGAAGGTGTGCTATCTGCAGAGTCTCCACCTAATTGGATCGCAATCATCTTAAATAAAATCCCACAAATATGTCTTTTTAAAATAGCATCTTCGACTAAGTAGAGGGAGAAATAAGCTCCTTTCTTTCTTTCTTTCTTTCTGGTAAAGATGCTCTCTCCCCGCCCTGGCGCTCGGCGCTGAAGATCCACCTTATTATTAATCAGAATTTCCATCGCGATCCCTGGCAGGCGCATCCCTCATCCCTGAGTAGAGACCGCAGAAGCAGCACAGTGCCGGGCTGAGATGTGCGTGGGGGTTGTTGTTACATCTTGGAAGAGAAGAGAAGAGGCCGGTACCAAGATCAGAACCACTCGCGCTAGGTGGGATTAAGGGTGTTTGGTGAGGAAAAAGGACAAGAAGAGGAGGTCAGAGCCCCCCGGAGGTCCACCTCCCTTTCAGGGAAAGGGAAGAGGGAACCAAAGTGGAGCGTTGTGTTTTGGGGGGTGGGGGAAGAAGTTTATATCCCCCCACAGTAAAGCCGTGGGAAAGCAGGAGCAACAGGGTCCTTGATTGGACACCACGACGGATCGTTTTCCGTCAGGGAGAGGAAGCAGAGGGCAGCCGGGTCTGGGGGCCCAGAGTGTGGTGGTGGCAAGGGCCAGGTTTGCTGTGGAAGAGTCGACAAGAGCTTCAGAGGGAAGGCTCGGGAGCAAGCAGAACAATGACTCATTTGCAAGCTGGTCTCTCTCCTGAGACGCTGGAGAAGGCTCGCCTGGAACTCAACGAGAACCCAGACACGCTGCACCAGGACATCCAGGAGGTGAGGGACATGGTCATCACCAGGCCGGACATCGGCTTCCTGCGCACAGACGACGCCTTCATCTTGCGCTTCTTGCGGGCCCGGAAGTTTCACCACTTCGAGGCCTTCCGCCTCCTGGCACAGTACTTTGAGTACCGGCAACAGAATCTGGACATGTTCAAAAGCTTCAAGGCCACTGACCCTGGCATCAAGCAGGCCCTGAAGGATGGCTTCCCTGGGGGCCTGGCCAATTTGGACCACTATGGCAGGAAGATTCTAGTCCTTTTTGCTGCCAACTGGGATCAGAGCAGGTAGGTCTTAAATTCAAACTTGTGCTAGAGATCCTTTTACTCTCCCATTTTCCAGAATCTACCCTGAGCAGTGTAATTACTTTGTAGCTTTGATATTTTTGTTTATTTGGCTGAGAGAAAAGAGAAATTGGAAATGAGAAATGAGTTTTTGGTGGGCATCCTAGGATGGTGGGGGGGGGCTTTTATTTTCAATTTTAAAACTGTTACTTCACTAACACCCAGTTTCTATGGAAGCTTTAAGTGTCTCCTGTACCATATTGTGCTAAGATCTAAATCACTTAACTTCTATATAAAGCTCCTAAATTTTTCACCTCCCAAATAACTTCCTTGATCTGCAGAAATGATTATGAGAATGGAAACAACTTTTTTCTCCTTCCTCCTAAAGAAATTCATAAACCAAACTCATTATCAACCCCATTCTCTCTCTGTAGTACTGATGTTTTGTCTTTTAAGAATAGCCTGTTATGCATCAGGCACAGGTAGTTTTATTGCTTGGGAACTTTTCTGCTTGATATGTAGATGAAGGAGCAATGTGATGGTTGTCACTTCAAGGAAAAGGAAGAGTTGTATCCTCTGTTGCCAAGCACGTCTGCTGACACTGAAAATAAAGACTGACTGATGCACTTGTCCTACACCTGTCACTAATCTAAAGAATATGTTTCCTGTCTGATGTGATTTTTCATCTTCTGGAAAGAAGTGGAAAATGTTCAGATATGTCAGTGGATACACGTCTTGAGCTCACTTGTCATAAGAGGAGAAATAAAATAATATTCTTATCTTATCTACCGTATTACACACAAACAATGACACTTCTATCTCCTCAATCAGAATTGTTTTCTCAGAGTGTAAGATACAAAGACATTATAAAAGGCTCTTTTGTAATGCGGTTTCAATTGAGTTCAAAGTTAAATATATTTCATGGGACTTAAAAATGCTACCAGAACTATGAATCATAAGAGCTGGTTCTTAAAAACATTGATGTATTTTTAGTTCTGTGAATGGTGACTTTGAATGCATCTGGTTAGTTTATACCATCTCTGGAGCAATTGTAAAAGACTTCTATACTCACTGAGAGAGCTTGTAGATCTTGGAGATTTCTGAATTGGCTTCTTAGAGTCTTGGGATCTTTGAATGCAAATTAACCTTTTAACTGTTTTTCCCTTGTTTAATTAGACATTTTTTCTCCATAATTCTAGATTGAGAATTACTTGAGTTTTTTAAGGTAAATATAAAGAAAAACTACTACCTGAAGAATCATAAAGCTAAGAAACTCATAGAGTAAGCCATTGTGAGGGAATGATGTTTTACTTTACCTGTTGGTTATAGAGATCTTATTCCACTTTTTATTAGATAACTTACAGTTTAAAGGACTATAAAATTCCATCTATTGACCACAATTTTTAAGAAGTTTTTTATTTTTTTAAATCAGAGTATTACATTGTAGGATTGTGTAAATGATCGTGCATGTCAAAACTGAAAATTTCATTCAAGAAATCAGCTAACATTTTTTTTATCCCAGTTAGATTGGAACTGTGTTTATTGAGCTATAGCGAAATGGGATCTGTGGAAATTTTACATTTAAATATGCCTCGAAGTCTGTTAGAGACATCATTATAGAGGAAGATTGCATTAAACCTATTTTCATTTATTTCTCTAACTGAATTGATATTCATAATTGATTTACAAACCTAATTAAGATGCAAGCCATAGTTCTGAGGTAAATAAGAAGGTGATTATTTTGGATTTACTAGAGAAACTTTTAGTTAGCTATCCTTTCATATGAAGGACAGGTTACTGAAAATTCTGTCCTTTGAAAAATAAAAGTGAGAAGCTATGTCCTGTAGAAATACTGTCAGCACCTAGAGACTAATCATTGTGAATTCTATTTCTCTGGTTCCAGGTGAACAGGTTTACTCTAAAAGTTACAGTACATCAGGGTAAAATGGTGCACAAGTAATTTAGAGCTTTTCTAAATTTGGTTGGGTTTCCTCTTCCTGTATTCTTTCTTTAAAAGAATATCTTTCCCTTGTTTCCCCTACCTATCCCCCCCCCACAAAATATATATACCATACCCAGTGGCAGGGACTAGTGGACAAGTAGACCTGTCCTCTTGGCGTCCTCTGTAAACCTTTATCATTGGGATTTGTGCGTAAGAACTGCCTTGGCCCCTGTCCAGAGACTGAAGGACAGCTGCCTTTCTGGCAGTCCTGGGCGTTCCAGCCTTTCTCAGCCTGAATCCCTTCTCTCTGCCATGAAGCCTGAGGCTTATCTGACTTGACTTCTGTAGAAGTCTCCACCCCCTGCCCTACGTGTTTACTTTACTGTTACTGCTGCTCATGTGGACGTTCCACAAACCAAATTCCCTTGCTTTTCACACCGCTCCTCTTCTCAGGCAGGTGTTTTCACCTTCCTTGCTCTCATCTTCCCAGTTCAAATCACCTGGGTTTCAGGAGAAGCGGTAGACACATTTGAACATAATTTAATTCAAACACTAATTCAAACAACTACATTCCTTGAGTTGTTAAGTGAATCACCTGGCTTTCAACAACTTTTTAAAATTAAAAAAAAAAGAAAAGAAAAAGTAGTTTTATTTATTTATTCATTTATTTATTTACTTATTTATTTATAGTGTCGTTTTAAAAAAATAGTGGGTGGCAAGTGAAGATGACAAAAGGAAATCCCAGAAATGAAGTAGAAGAAAAATGCCTCCCCTGGAAACAGGTTTACTTTCAACTTTCCAAGTACAAAGCAGGACTTTATGAATTTTTAAAAAGTTTGTTAAGACCCCTGAAAGAATTGATCTGTATAGCAAAAAGGACCTTGTTATGTTCACATATATGAATTAGAGTATCTGCTCAATAAATATTTGAGTGGAATTGAGTTATGCATTTTTTGAAAAAGCAATTCTGAGTAGGATTTTATCGATATATGCTTTCCCCTATCTCAAATTTGTAGGACAGTTTATTGTGCTCCTCAGGACACTGAAGGCATAAATGTTTGTGAGACAGTGACTGTAAATGAAACAGTGTCTCTTTCTACGGCAATACAGTATCATTAGTTTCAGGTGATTGTAAAGAATTGGACTATTTCTAAAGCTTTTATGAGAAGTCATGGAGTCATCAAGAAGACTAAGGTAAAATAATAACATTCACAGTGTACTCAACTTTCTAACAAATAAAAAAAGAATGGAAATACGGAAATGTCAAAATGACTTTCAGTGTGGTCTGTGGTTCTTTTAGAAAAGACTGGAACTAGAACAGGCTTAGATGACTTGTTCAATTGATTGGCAGGCCATACCTTGAAAAGGATTCATATGATTTTATCTCCCTTTTTTCAGGTTGTCTAACATAATTTCCAAAAACAAAAGTAAACTGCACAAAACTAAAAACAATCTGATTGTTACCCTGCACCACAATCTGAGTGTTACCCTGCACCACGGGAATGCAGCCGTGCTCTTTGCATTATGTGCCGTGGTTCCTTCCTAAAGATAGTGACCTGCTCAGGATTCAGGAGATGCCTTCAAATTGTCACGTGATTTCATCAACACAGTATGAGGATAACGTACCATGAAGCCAGAGGAGATAGCACTACTTGGGAAAAGGACCCTGGCATGAAAGTAGATGGCATTCTAGGCCCTAGTCATGGCAGCAGGTATCTGAGAAGTTGAAATGCACTGGTACATAATTATTGGTAATATTCATGAGTGAAATTATGTTATGTAAATGACATGAAGTCTGAGAGTTGGCCTGTAAGTTGTCAGTTTGCTTGTAAGTCACATTCTACTTCTATAGGCCTCATTAGACTTATAAAGAAGTTTTCTATACTTCAGTTCAGCAAACAACAGTTTATCTGGTATCTGGTTAATAGCCATTAGAAAACAATTAAACACAACTAGAGCTAAAATGATCCTTAGTATAGTGGCAATTCAGAAAGCACTGACTGTCTCCTATGGTCACGGTCTCTGGCTTGGCAGACTAGGCATTGATTATTACTTTTGGTGGAGAAGACTTTCCAGTTGAAAGCAGACTGGTCAGATATTACAACGATCCTCTGACTCATCCTGAAATCTGCCTAAAACTTATTGCCAGTTTGTTCCTATCATGTGGCTCTTTTATGCAAAAGAAAACATTGTATAAATGATCAATGGCTTTAGGCTTAAGTCTGAATTATGATCATGCTCTCGTTTGCTAAAATAATGTGGCCAATGGTCACGATGAAAGAAGATTATGATGATGATAATTTGCAATTTAAAAAATAGCCACAGACTCATACAGGTGGGCATTAATGCAGCCAGCCATTATGCTTGCCTTGTCTCTGCAAGTATATGAAGAAATCAATAAAATAAAACAGATTAAAACCGTGAAGTGCAGTGGACCAGATAATTATGTAGAATCCCTTGTACATGGTATTAAAGACAAGAACAAGTTTAAAAAGGAGGCTTACATTTTAGGCTTGATTTTTTAATCATTCTTGTCTCTAAATACTTCTCCACTTTTTCCTTTACTGTGTCATACCTACTGTCATGGTCAGAATTCTCATAAGAACACGACCTGGTCTTAGATTCATTTTTCTATCCTCTTATTTATTTTTTTTTTTTTACTTTTGACATTCTGGCTTCTATCCATAATTCTCCTGGAATTATTAATCCTGTCATTACTAATAACATTCACACCACCAAATCTCATGGCTCCTCTCTTTCTAGACACCATTTTTCATTCCCTCTCATGCTACGATACAAACCTTCCTTCATTTTTCTATTAATAAAAATAATAATCATAGTGATAATTTGGGGGGCAATCTGTTTGTGACCCCTTATTTCCATTGTATTGGAAACTTTTCTATCCTCTAACGAACCATCACTCTTTAAAATAAAACAGAAGTTCTAGAGGCATTGATGTGCTGTGTTTGAGTGGATCTTGATTAAGGCGAAACTATGAATGGCAGGGCAGAGTCCGTGGGGTTTCTGTCTCCGCACAGCTTCCTATTTATTGTTCCCTCAGAGGGGGACTCTTTTAACAATACTCTGGAACCTGCAGCTTATTCCAAATTATACTCTTGGTACATACAATGGAAAATAGGTTGGAAAAAAGTTGTCGTGAGAAATGTTAGGTGAATATTGTAAGGAATCTCTGAAAAATAGGACAGTCTCTAAAAACTGGGGCAATTATGCAGTAATTAGTAAAATAATCCGGAAATAACAGCAAAATACAGGAGTGCCAACCTTCAGTAGGACGTCGATTAGGCCTGGCCCGAGCCAAGCTATTTTTATGTTTCAAATATGCAACTTTAACAAGGTTGAACAGAAGCAAAGGATTTGCAGTTACTACAGTACCCTTAAGGAATGCCTCAAAGAAAAAAATGTTTAAAGGTATTTTGAAACATGAGCCCATAGTTAATACATTAATAAATTCCCTTTAGTAAATGAATACATTTTCTTCATTTTTGGAGAGTGATTGAACTATTACTTTATTGAGATCGTCTATTTCGCTATTATAGTAAGTGGCAATATTAACATGAAGGAAAGGATACGCCTGTTAGGTTGGAACCTTATGACATCAAATAACAAATTGAGCGATTTGTATTTCAGTTAAATTAATTAAATCAATACACTTTGGTTGAGCCTTTGCTATGTCTAGGCATTTAGTAGGTACTAGGGCAAATAAAAATTCATACTGCATACCTTGTACCTTTAAGTGACATATAAACTCTCTGGGAAGAAAAAACATGAAAAGCTGACTAACTACCAAAGAGGTCATATGTGATTAATGAGGAGAGTGTTTACCAGGGCTGGAAATTGAGGACTGAGGCGCAGCAGTGGCTACTCAGCACTATGTAAACTCAAAAGAACATTGCCTCCTTGGTTGACTGAATTAAATCTTTTATTGTTCCATTTGCATTCTTTCGTTGGTTCATTCATTTACTTTAAAACCATTTGTTAGTATGTGGTATGGCACTTAAGTGCTTTGCTCATGAACATACAACTAATCAATGAATTAGTAGTCACTTTTTTGTGTGTTTCTATACAGTTACCATCCTAACAGAATGACAAATATATAAAAAAAATCAAGCTTTGTTAATTAAAAACAATTCTATCTATGGTTTAGAAAAATCTTGATTAAACTTCAGAATACAGACAATTAGAAACAGAAAATTATGGTTGAAGAATAAATTTTCTGAGGACAGAGGCTTTCTATCTGGATACTGGCTTAGAACATTTGGCCCTGTTGTGTTTGTATTGTACCAAGACAATTCTGTTTAATTTCTTTGGTGGCAAAAGGTGCAAAATTTTTATTTTTACTTTCTTTTTTTCAAGAAAGGCATTTCACCTTTCTTGAGGTAGATGTTTTATTTCTGTGCTTCTCTTGTTTTCCTTCATTTATATTACCATGGCCATAAAATTAAAGCAAGGCTCAGAGAGCTAATTTTTTGTGCTCATTGATACAAGCCAGACAGTTGAAAATTTCAGAGTTCGTATTTCCTCTGGGGATTGTAGACTCTACCGCCTCTTGTCCTGGCTCTGTGGATGACTTTTTCTCCACCAAAGCCCCTTACCACAGCCAGGCTGGAGAGGGCCTGCAGGGTCCTGGTCTCCCATTTTACAACACACATATTATGCTACCCTGAAAAAGCAGACAGCTATTGATCAAACTCTGTTCTAGGTCGAGTCACTGCAGGGAGTACACGTAGATGAACACTGATCTACACAATGCCAGAAAGATTTGGCTTCTAATTTAGGCCCTCCTCTTTCTTCCATTGGTGATTTGGGCAAACTGTTTAATTTCTCTGAGACCCTGTGCCCTCATCTGAGAAATATTAGGAACAAAGCCAGCTCAGAGACTTTGTGGCTGTTTTGAGATTGATATAATGCATTTGAGAAATTGCTATGGAAGTTTTAACTATTACGCAGACAGAGGTATTCTTATTATCACTCAGCAATATAAAGCACCCACATGGATTCATTAACTTTGGTACTGATGGTATCTTGAGGCATTAATACAAGTGATTTTTCTCCTTTGTCTCTCCCCCAAGCACCTTTCTAACGCGAAGTGCTTCAGACATTAGAAAATGTGGCTTAATGAAACCCAGGGGCGGGGGCAACCCTAATGAAGAATTTAATACTGGCTGATTGATTTAGTGACAAAAGGAAATTGTTGGCTCTTGTGTTGCTTAATTTGCTGCCAAGATGCCAGTTTTTCCTTGTCATGCAAGAAAGGTTGGGAAGTAGAAGGATTTGACCTCTTTGTGATGGAAGTTGACCCTTCTGCTTCCTGTGAGCTGTAGGAGAGGAGAAGAGGCAGTGAACCCCGGCCAGAAGCCCAGCCAGGTAGTTACTAAAAAAGTGCACGGCCAGAGGCAAGAGAAGAAGCCTCCCTGATTTCATTCCATATTTTTTGAAAGTACGTTTATAATTAATTTTCCACTATTAACTTTTCTTGTAAAAACGATGATGGGGCTCCTGCTGGCTGCAGGCAGGTGCTGCCCTCTCAGTGCTGCCTGCCCAGGCTCTTGTCCTCCCTCTGGCTGAGGAAGGCGTAAAATGAGGCTGGCATGGCACTTTGATGACCTTTTTAGCTAAAGGAGTGTGTCCTGTGCCCTTGAGAAATAGTTTGATTTTAACATATGCTACTGTGCACCTACAACGAAGCTCACTTTTGGGTGCCAAAGATCAAAAGTGGTACTGAACAGTGAAACACAGCTTTCAGTTAAGCTATATGTCTGGGATCACACGACAAACACTGATAATCAAGTGCACTAGAATTTCAGAATAGGAGAGCGAACTTGTCTCTGGCAGATGAAGGCAATCTCAGAAGGGAAGAACGGAAGACAGGCCCAGGGACTCAGATAAAGCGAACAGGCAGAGGAATGTTCCCTGTAGATGTAAGTGAGAGGAGAGCAGAGGAGTGGATTAGTTTGCTGGGGGACAGATTTGGTAAGACCTTGATGGCTCGAGAGAGCCAGTGCATGGGTGTGCAAGGTAAAAGTGACAGTATTAAGGGAACTGTGGGGTTTTGAAAGCCTCATGAGGTAGTAAGTAGTGTTATGTGCAGGTTTTAAGATGATTAATCTCACAATAGGGGGTATGCAAGATTTCTGGAAGAGAAAGAGTGGAGAGAAAGAAAAAGAGAAGTTCCATTATATTAGGCTATGGTGAAGCTGGCACTCTAGTGGAAAGGAGATGTTAGGTGACAAAGGCATAAATATATAAAGGAAAAGAAAAATGTTTGAGACTTAGTGGTTAAACAGAGAGAGAGAGAGAGAGAACTAAAAGGGAGTTCTGAGAATGATTCGTCATTAATTGATTAATATAGGCAATCCTAGAGGGAAGGTGAATTTCTGAGGCACTGAGATAAGTTACCTTAATATAAAATACTCCGGGTAATAAGCAGTCAGCAAGGTATTGATGGCAACCGAGAAATGAGGGTGTTGCTCAGGACCCTTGCCCTGGGGGTACAGAGGGGACATTCTCCAGTGTTCTGGCCAAAGCACAAGTGCATGGGTCAGTAATTCTGTGAGATACTCCATGATGAGAGCAGGGAGCCAAGTCTGTTTATACATTTGGGTGATTCGAGAAGGAAGTGGAACAAAGATGAAGGATATATAGTGGCCAGAAAAGTAGGAGGAGAAACAGTTCAATAAGACATCACAGAACCAAACAGAAGGCAGATTTGCAACAACCATTATTATAGCAAATATGAATTGTTTCTGTTATATGTCAAGTACTGGTGAAAACTATGCATTTTTCATTTCTGTTTCACAACAATTCTATGAAGTGAAGAATAAATGGTTTAAAAGCATAACAAGCAAGTGTAGAATATGTGATTGTGGGAAGAACAAATGTCAAAGTCGTAGCATTCGTAGACCTTGGTGTGTGTTAAGTGCTCTGTGCTGTGTTCTGTGAAGGAACCATAATTATCCCCATTTTTTAAAAGTGGAAATGGAGGCTTAGGAAGGTTCAGTAACTTCTTCAAGGTAAAAGGGAAAGCTATTAGAAAAATAATCAAGAGTCTTCGTTTTAATTTTGTATTTGTTATAGCTGAAAATTTTACGTTAACGACGTTTTAAGTTTAGTAATATACACCCACGTTATTAATGCATGAACATATACCCTACTCAGCAAGGCCCACTGATTTTATAACTGAAACATTGCAAGGGGGATTAAATGTTTGCATTCTGATTGTGCAGGCAGTGTCAGAGCTTCTCCAGGTATTGTCTACACATGACAGCTGCTTTGCCTCCTTTCAAAAGTAGTCGTCTACCTAGTCTGGTGTTAGTTGTAAAATTCCTAATTGGTGTCACAATTTCTTCTCACTAGACGATAGCATCACTTTCCCCACCAATTTAGGTTTTACTTAATGCTATTTTGAGAAGCACACGGAGAAGTCCTAATAATTTGCTACTATGTTATTAATATTCACAGCTTTCTTCAAATATACAAGGGAAGTATAGCAATGACGGAACCCATACAATTTGGGTGTAAACTCCAAACATGAACATGTGGCTTAGTTCAGGATAGTGACCTCTACATTGTGGTGGAAAATAGACTAATCGAAATAGTTTTTAAAAGGAGAATGATGGCAGGAGTCCTGAATAGAGAAAATTTATAGATGCTGCATTTCTTTGAAAGAAATTTTACAGACTCTGATGAGATCATGTTTTGTAGAATCATGTTTTGCTCAGGAATAGCCTGCTGAGCTGCTAATGGCAATAATGTGACATGTTTGACAACAGAGGACTGGAGTTAAGTCAAGAGTGGTTTTGACCTGTCTATTTTTTTTTGTAGAGACAGAGTCTCACTTTATGGCCCTCGGTTGAGTGCCGTGGCATCACACAGCTCACAGCAACCTCCAACTCCTGGGCTTAAGCGATTCTCCTGCCTCAGCCTCCCGAGTAGCTGGGACTACAGGTGCCCACCACAATGCCCGGCTATTTTTTGGTTGCAGTTCAGCCGGGGCCGGGTTTTAACCCGCCACCCTCGGTATATGGGGCCGGCGCCTTACCGACTGAGCCACAGGTGCCGCCCTGACCTGTCTATTGAATACAGTTAGCTGGAATGTTTTCATGTTCTTTTTTTAAATTTATAAATTAATATGATTTGTATAAAGGTCATTTAATTTTCTTCTTGGAGCAAGGTATTAAATTCAAAACAATTGGTTATACTCTTGAAAACTTTGCAAGATTGCTTTCCTATTGCTAATTTCGAGACTCACCTTACATTCCTTTTATTGGAAGAAAGATGTATATATAAATTTTTCTTTTGATTTTGACACAGTTTAGGATAACCATATTTCAAGTGCATTACTTAGAATGAATTGCCTATTTTCGGTTCTTCCTGGTGCCCTAATTTATTTTCACTACATACAAGGGCATCCTTTTTTCAAAAGTGATTTCAGATTGAAGTTTTATTTACTGGTATTTTGGTGTTACTGGTACTTGTTATTCTCATGGGTATCATAAGAATGATCAACTTCATAACGAGGGGAGCATTCTAAGTTGGCCTTTTCTACTTTTTAGTTTCCTTTATCATGACATTGTGAATTTCAGAAATAGAAATGATGTGGAGGGTTGGGGAGGTCTAAATTTTAACCAGAAATATAATCTTCCTGTTCTGGCTTTCTGGTCTTTTGTTTCACAACAGTGTTTCAGGCCGTTATGTTTAAGACAGACATAGGCCAGCCATAAAGTGACAGGTAAAGGTATTTGACCATGCATATTTCACAGATGTGATAACAAATACATAACAGAGACCTACTAATAGTTGTATCAGCTGATATATTCAGGAAGTATTTTTGGATGCCATATGCTAGGCCTCTTTATCCTTGCTTTTTATAAGACTAATAGGGTATCCTAAAGATCCTCATTAACTTTTGAAGTAAGACATTCTTCAGTTCTCATGATGTTCTGCTTACTACACTGCGTCTGTGGCCTCTAGTATAACAAAAGTTATGCTATATATTTATTTCAATGAACATTTACTGAATATTTGCTGCATACCTAGGATTGTGCAAATGCTTTCACCTGAATCATCTCTTTACACTGTTATGTTCACCACCGCCCCCCCCCCCAACCAGTGATAATTACTCCTTTTTTTTTCAGATACAGGAGCTGATCCTCGGAATTATAAATCCCTGACACATCCAGGACCACAAAGCTAATGAGGGTCAGGGCAGAGATTCTATCTTGAAGTCTTCTGACACCATACTTTTTTGTTGTTGTTTGTTTAATATAAGGGTACATACAATTAGGTTACATTGTTTGCATTTGCAAGGTAAAGTTTGAGTTGTAGTTGAGTCCTCCACCCAGGAGGTGTGCTACCGTATCCCTGCATTGTACCTGTTAAACCACCTCCTTTAATGCTAGGATTCTAAAACGGTTCTGTCCAAACTACTCCTTTTACAGATGAGGAAATGAGACCCTGAGATGGCGACAAATTGCCTGAAGTTCTAACATTAAGCATTCTTCCCTTTCTGAACTACCGTGCTCTTTCCATTCACCCCGGAATGTTTAATGTTTTGGGGAGTAAAACAGAACTACGTCCTCAAACGCACTCTGTCTTACATGGCCTCCCTTATAAGTCCATCACTTCCAATAAACGGGGATAATTTGTACCCCAACCCGCAATGCACCTCTTTTCTGAGCTCTAGATCTTTTTCTTTAGCTTTTCCTGAATATCTACCCCTGAATGTCTAGGGAGAAAACAAACTTAAAATGCGGTTGTACAAAAATTGAAATTGTTAACGTCTTCAATACATTTGCTGACTCCTAAAATGCTGGGATCTCTAAGGACTCCCTTTTTAGAATAATTACCTGATATTTCTGTCAGCTAGATTGCATTGCCTCCTTCACTTCTTGAACTTAAGGTCTGTGTGCTTTTGATTTTAGAATTTTCAGCTTTGAGTTCTGTCCTAAGCGTAGGATTTGTTTGTCCCGATGTTGCCTTGATAATTCGTCTGGGTACACTATACATTTGTCAGCTAAAAAGGATCTGTTCAAAGCAGTTTCTAGCCTCGCCAACAGTATCCTATAGTTGCATTATTGCTGTTGATTAAAGGTTTTACTATTTATTCCGGCTGTGAAACTAGAACCTGTGTGTCATGCATTACTCTTACCTAACTTTAGCCCCTGCATTGTCAAATTTTAACCTGTGTTTTACTCTAATATGCCTTGTAAATTTGCCTTTTTATTTGTGTTTGTACTTCTGATGGCTTCACTGAGGCAGAGGCTCAGTCTGCAACCAATTTTTTTGCATGCTAATGGAGTCCCCCTTTACAGGAATGTAAAGAGCATTAATTGGGCTTCTGGAATGTGCCAGGCACTGCTAAGGCACAAGGCAGGAAAAGAAAAAAGACTCAATTCCTAAATATCAATGACTTTATTATAATAGGTACATTTCCATGACTTCCCCCTTTTGTTTCTATTTCTCTGTTTTTCCATCTTTCCCACCTTTCCCCTGTCTTTTATCCTTATGATACAAACTCAATACAAATAGTTTGCTTTAACTTTTATCCCTATCACGTACAGTGTTCTTGTTTGTGGATGAGACTCCTTCAGATATCTTACTCAGTTCTTTCAAATGTGAAAACACGAAGTGCCAGTATTGCAGAGGGCTTTGTAGAGTTGTTTAGAAGTGTGATGCCCAGTTTCGGGATAATTGAATGAGATTTTAGAAAATCATAGGAAAGCCTAGAGGTAGATTAAATGATTATAAAATATAAACAAACTGTAGTATTTTCAAAAGCGTTATTTGGATAGAATACTAATATGTCCCTGGAACACATGTAAAGTAAACCTCTTCTTAAAAGAAGGTCTTTGAACAAAATCATTTCCTTGCGTTTCCTGACATATTTTAAAGGGAATTTTGAGCATGCTAAAAATCTTTCTATAGTTTTTATACAAGTGGTTGTCAGATTTAATTCAGTACTTTCTTGTTGCTGGTAGGTACACTCTGGTGGATATTTTGCGTGCCATCTTGCTTTCTTTAGAAGCTATGATTGAAGATCCGGAGCTCCAAGTGAATGGGTTTGTTTTGATCATAGACTGGAGTAACTTCACCTTCAAGCAAGCCTCCAAACTTACCCCCAGCATGTTGAGATTAGCGATTGAAGGCCTGCAGGTAAGGATGTACAAAGTACCCGGTTTCTTGGTCTCCCTTGCATGGCTTTTCTTATTTTATGTGTTAGAATAACAAACTGTGTTACTTAATACAATCGCAACAAAAAAGCTTTTATCATTTTTGAGCACAAACATTAAAACATTAACTGAAAACAAGCTTGCGAAAAAAAGGTGAAGGATGTCAGCCTTTGAAATAGTTAGATGAGAGTTTCTGAGACTTGGCACAGCACTCATGATGACAAAATATGAATACAGGTGAAGAACTGAGATTTTTAATCTTGAAAATCAGAATGAGCAACATTTTTGGACTTTTTAATGATTAGTGAGGCTTGTTTTTCCTTTTCTTTCCTTTTCTCTCTATATTAATGAACTTGCTAAATATCAGCTTTAATATTCCATTTAACCTGGTGAATTTGGGATGTGACCAGCATTATTTTATGATAGTGTTGGAAAGACAGTCAACATATTATTTGGTGTCTAAGATGCAAAGTCATCGTTTTGAATTACTTTTGACTTCAGACTTGATTGGTTTTTTGTTTGGTTTGGTTTGGGTTGGAAGGGTTGTCACATAGAATTTATTTAGGAATAGCGTATCTTCTAGAATGTGATATTATCTGGTTGGGAATTATGAAATGGAAAATGAATTATTTTTCAGGAGCATGTCATAAACCTGCTGTTGTCAATTTCTTTTGACTTCTAGGATGTCTTTCTCTTTCTCTGTACTCTATGCTACTTTGTGTGTAAGATTTATGGAATTGATTTTAAACTTCTAAAAAGATTTACAAGTTAACTCTTTTTTATTGTTAAATCATAGCTGTGTACATTAGTGCAATCAAGGGGTACAGTGTGCTGGTTTCATATACAATCTGAAATATTGTCATCAAACTGTTCAACACAGCCTTCATGGCATTTTCTTAGTTATTGTATGTAGGCGTTTGTATTCTGCCTTTAGTAAGTTTCGCCTGTACCCATTGTAAGATGCACCATAGGTGTGGCCCCACCCATTACCCTCACCTCCCTCCCTTCCCCTTCCTTGGCCCTTTCCTCATAGTCATGTGCTATAGTTGGGTTATAGCCTTTATGTGAAAGCCATAATTTAGCTTCATAGTGGGGCTGAGTATATTGGATACTTTTTCTCCATTCCTGAGATACTTTGCTAAGAAGAATATGTTCCAGCTCCATTCATGTAAACATGAAAGAGGTAAAGTCTCCATCTTTCTTTAAGGCTGCATAATATTTCATGGTATACATGTACCACAATTTGCTAGTCCATTCGTGGGTCGATGGGCACTTGGGCTTCTTCCATGACTTAGCAATTATGAATTGGGCTGCAATAAACATTCTGGTACAGATGTCTTTGTTATATTGTGATTTTTGGTTTTCTGGGTATAAACCTAGTAAAGGAATTATAGGATCGAATGGCAGGTCTATTTTTAGGTCTCTAAGTATTCTCCAAACATCCTTCCAGAAGGAACATATTAGTGTGCATTCCCACCAGCAGTGTAGAAGGGTGCCCTTTTCTCCATATCTATGCCAACATCTCTGGTTTTGGGATTTTGTTATGTGGGCTACTCTTATTAGGGTTAGGTGATATCTCAAAGTAGTTTTGATTTGCATTTCTCTGATGAATAAGGATGATGAGCTTTTTTTTGTGTGTTTGTAGATTATGCGTCTGTCTTCTTTAGAGAAGTTTCTCTTCAAGTCCCTTGTCCACCCTGAGATGGGATCACTTGTTCTTTTCTTGCTAATACATTTGAGTTCTCTGTGGATTCTGGTTATTAGACCTTTATTGGAGGTATAACCTGCAAATATTTTCTCCCATTCTAATGGCTGTCTGCTTGCTTTACTTACTATGTTCTTGGCTGTGCAGAGAAGCTTTTTAGTTTGATCAGGTCCCAGTAGTGTATTTTTGATACTGTTTCAATTGCCTGGGGAGTCCTCCTCATAAAATATTCACCCAGGCCGATTCTTTCAAGAGTTTTCCCTGCACTTTCTTCAAGTATTTGTATAGTTTAATGTCTTAAGTTTAAATCTTTTATCCAGTGAGAGTCTATCTTAGTTAATGGTGGAAAGTGTGGGTCCAGTTTCAATCTTCTACAGGTTGCCAGCCAGTTCACCCAGCACCATTTGTTAAACAGGGAATCTTTTCCCCACTGAATGTTTTCAATTGGCTTGTCAAAGATCAAATAACGGTAAGTAGCTGGATTCATTTCTTGGTTCTCTATTCTGTTCCAGACATCTACTTCTCAGTTTTTGTGCCAATACCATGCTGTTTTGATCACTATCGATTTATAGTACAGTCTCAGGTCTGGTAGTGTGATTCCTCCTGCTTTGTTTTTATTGCTGAGTAATGTTTTGGCTATTCGAGGTTTTTTCTGATTCCATATAAAATAAAGTATTATTGTTTCAAGATCTTTAAAGTATGACAATGGAGCTTTAATAGGAATTGCATTAAAATTAAAATTTTGGGAAATGATCAATTTTATTTCCAACAAGATCTCTTAAAATGTATATACATTTTTTTGCCCCCTGTATATATCTAGAAGTAATAAATGTCTAAATAGGAATATAGGATTGCTAAAAGATGTTCCATGTGACACATACGATTTCATATTCAGCCTCATATTGAAGTAACATTTTCTGACTTTTTAAGAAGTCTCTGTTTTGCTTTGCATTTACTATGTGAGAAGTATCATTGTACATTGCTGTATGTTTCATTCAGAATGTGAATAAACATTTTTTTCAAGATTAGCATAAGACTGGAGAATGTTTGACGCAAAGATACACACAACTTTAGGCTGCTAAACAGAGTCATCGCCATCACCACAATAATAAATCCGTTCCAGTTAATCCAGCTGGGTAAATGAAGATATGAGAATAATTTTAATAACTCAGTGATAAATTAAACTATTATCCTTCTATAATGTTACTTTTATTCAGGAAAACATAAAAAATATTCTAGGGGTTTGAACCAAAAATCAGAAAAGCTATCAAAGGAAGACAGGGAATTAAGATGTGCATTATGAAGGGTATGAAACTGTGAATTCAAGACGTTCTTTTTTGTTTGTTTGTTTGGGATTCATTGAGGGTACAAAGAATTAGGTTACACTGACAGCATTTGTTAGGTAAAATCCCTCTTACACTGGTGTCCCGGCCCTAAGAGGTGTGCCATACACTATGACCCCCATTCCTCTCCCTCCCCCAATCTCCTGGCTCCTTCATTCCCCTACTCCCCCACTGTATTAGATCATCTACTGCCTAACTGAAGAGGTTTTATCTCTCTTTCTCATGATTTGGCTGTGTAACCAGTCTTTTCACATCACCAAACTCTCTTTTCCTTAAGCAAAAGGGTATTTTGAGTGACCTGGCTAGAGAGAGCATCCAATGCATTGTATAAAGATACATGGACCATTACGCTCAGCCATATATAATCACAGTGTAAGGTCAACTGGGAAATGATGTGCAAGAGTGGAATTAGAACATGCGATAAAGGCCAATAGACCTGGATTTGGATGGCAACCTGGCCACACATCAAATACCTGGGAAGAATGCTGAACTTGTTTGAATCACAGTCTACTCATTCATGCCAATTTTAAAGTGTAATTATATTAGAAACAATACATCTGCACCTAGTAGCTGATATCAATGACAAAAGTCTTTGACGGGGATCAGCTCCTTTCTCAGATGGCATATTTTTGGGAAGTGTGCTGCTTTTCTCAGAACTCAGTGAGTATATAAACTGTGACAAATGAAAGTCGACTGACTTTGGGAATCTTAATAATGCCATATTTTTCGTTTGGTGCTCCGTTGTAAATGAGCTGACTTCATTATGTTTCCGCCCTGCTACTTCTCTGTAGTTAAATAACACCTAGATTTTGTTGCATTGAGCACCAAATAAAATATATTTTCGTGTTGGAAATCAAAGAAAAAAATGAGATTGTTACACCTGGTGAAATTTAATCTTTGTTTCTTTTGGTGGAAGCTCCAGGCACAGCTGGAAAGATGGTGTTTTGAGAGATATCCTTGGCTTTCAGGGTTGACTAAGAGTTTGCTAAGTGGACAAGAAGAGTAAAGGAGTATTGGTCAGGGGAATGTTGGAAAAGTACTGGAAACAAATACATAGCCACAGGGTATTGAACCTACATGATGAATCTGTTTGGACATGAATAGAATGAGAAATGAGACTTAAAACCAGCGGTGAGCCTGGAAAGGGGGCTGGAACCTGGATTTCTGGGACAAAAGACCATATGCTGGTGTGCTATGGTAGACACAGGGAGATTTGGGAAAAGAAAACACCCTAATCACTTTCCTGTTCTGGAAAGATCTTTTGGGTAGAAGAATAGACTTTGATTAAAAGGAGGAGAAGTTACATGTAGAGAAGCCCCAAACTACTTTTGCGGTAATTATAATACTCTTCATTTTATAAGACAGGAGATGAAACTTCAGGGATTTTAAAAGATACTTAACTAAATTTCCTTAGCTGACTCAACACTCGAGACTAGGATGTCTGACTTGAAAGACCAAGGCCTTTTCTGAATTTTGTTTCTATTGTTTTCAGGTCTGTCCCTAACAAAAAGTCAGTAGGCTCAGGTTAAAGTTGTTGCCTCCTTCCCTAATCCCTGCCATTTTAAAATACCTACACGACATTTTGTTTATTAGGATAGACATTGTAATTCTAACTAAAGACGTCACAAATAGTTGGCTCCTGGCTTTATGTTTTTTTGGCATCAAGTAGCAGATCGTTTTCTTTTTCTTAGTGAGTTGCATTTTTAAGTGCCCACCAGCCTCCCAGTCCTTTGTCATAGGGCATGGAAGTGAAGAAGAAGCCTCTTTGCTAATAGCCAAAGAGGGTTTTATCACCACAACCGCAAGTGATGAGCCATTGATAGTGCTGTTCCAAGGCAAGTCTATACGCTTTCTGTGTGCAGAATCCCCAAATATTTTTATATATGAAAGACATCGACCATTTCTAGCAACATAATGTTCCCCCCCACCCCTCTGTGATGGGTCAGAGGCAACATCGGGTAGTTTCTTTCTGGAAGAAACCTATTTAGGTTTCATTTAAAAAAAAAAGGAGAAAGATAATTGTCTCGCTACTCACAAGACGTTAATTGATTAGGGTAGACATAGAAACACAAAGTTTCTTAGAAAATCAATACACGTCCATCCAAGTTAATATGAAGGATGTAAAGTCTCCATTTTTTTTTTAATAGCTGAATAGTATTCCATGGTATACATATACCACAGCTTGTTAATCCATTCCTGGGTTGGTGGGCATTTAGGCTGTTTCCACATTTTGGCGATTGTAAATTGAGCTGCAATAAACAGTCTAGTACAAGTGTCCTTATGATAAAAGGATTTTTTTCCTTCTGGGTAGATGCCCAGTAATGGGATTGCAGGATCAAATGGGAGGTCTAGCTTGAGTGCTTTGAGGTTTCTCCATACTTCCTTCCAGAAAGGTTGTACTAGTTTGCAGTCCCACCAGCAGTGTAAAAGTGTTCCCTTCTCTCCACATCCACACCAGCATCTGCAGTTTTGAGATTTTGTGATGTGGGCCATTCTCACTGGGGTTAGATGGTATCTCAGGGTGGTTTTGATTTGCATTTCTCTAATAGATAGGGATGATGAACATTTTTTCATATGTTTGTTAGCCATTCGTCTGTCTTCTTTAGAGAAGGTTCTATTCATGTCTCTTGCCCATTGATATATGGGATTGTTGGCTTTTTTCATGTGGATTAATTTGATTTCCCTATAAATCCTAGTTATCAAGCTTTTGTCTGATTCAAAATATGCAAATATCCTTTCCCATTGTGTAGGTCGTCTCTTTGCTTTGGTTGTTGTCTACTTGGCTGTACAGAAGCTTTTCAGTTTAATGAAGTCCCATTTGTTTATTTTTGTTGTTGTTGCAATTGCCATGGCAGTCTTCTTCATGAAGTCTTTCCCCAGGCCAATTCTTAGTAAAGCATCACAAGAATGGAGAAGCATGAATCCTGTGTACTCAATTTTGATATGAGGACAATTAATGACAATTAAGGTCATGGGGTGGGGGGGGGAAGGAAAAGCAGAGAGAGGGAAGGAGGGTGAGGGGTGGGGCCTTGGTGTGTGCCACACCTTCTGGGGGCAAGACATGATTGCAAGAGGGACTTTACCTAACAAATGCAATCAGTGTAACTTGGCTTATTGTACCCTCAATGAATCCCCAACAATAAAAAAAAAAAAAAAAAGAAAGAAAAAAAGAAAATCAGGTCAGAAACTAGTGATCCCCTCCTCAGACTCCTGGAGTGCCTCAAGGCCTAAGTTTCTGGAAATACCCTCCCTATAATCTTGACTCTCATTGAGAGAGGATACCCAGAAAAAGTAGGGTCTAAGAGAACAGAGTTCTTCTCAAGGAAAACCCAAGGATACAGCTGCGAGGTCCACCCCATGGTGACTCAGCTCTTAGAATTTGTAGATTTAACTTCCTGGGACCTGGAAACTTCTGCTTCTATAAAAACTGAAGACTGCTTCTCCAGCTTGATTCAAACTGACCAATCAGAAAGGTACCCATGAACTGGAACTTTTTGACTAGTGATAAAAAGGAGAAGACTGAGCCAATCGGGGAGTGTAGCCATTTTGAAGTCTTCTGTGCTGTTGCTCCTCCAGCTGAAATAAAGCCTTTCCTCTTCTAAAAAAAAAGAAAATCAATACATGATTAAGTAAATGTGACTGGTAGACTAGGATATCTGCCTGGGAAGCCAATTAAAATGTGAAATCTTTGGAAATACCTGGAACAGCATAGACTCTGAATTTACAGGGAAATGATGTGCTTTGAACATACTTTTTTTTATTGCTGTTGCTCTGTTTTTTCTTATAAAATATCCCTGAAATTCTTTACTGATGAAAAACCTCAAACTTTTTTACTGATTCCAAAATCTCCCAATCTGTAAAATTCTTAGCAACTGATCCAAACCCTACCTGTTGCTTGCTGCATTTGGGTGTATTTATTCGTCCTTTCCCTGTAGTGCTGTCCTGCCGTGTGTCTGTGCTTTTACTATCACAATTCCACAGGAATCCCCAAACTTCAGCTGCCAAAAAAGTTCACAACAGAGTCAAAGGATGACTTTCTGGCAAGGGGTTTGGCTGTAACAAGAGAATGAATAGCTCTTTGAATTGCTACACAAGACTCAGATGGAGGACCATTGCAAAATGCTTAAATAGTGCCAGATATTGTAAGAGCCCCTAATAAGTAGGACTTGTGACAGAGTAAAGAACATGCAATCAATTCACTGGCCCTTTCATTTGACTCAAGAGCCCAGCATTACCAGCAGCCCTCACCCTGCTAGTTCTGAGGGCTCTGATCATTCATGTGGAAGGGAAAAATTGCTGCTGCTACAAATTCTGGCTCTGACTGTTTGGAAGCTGAGTCCTATCTAGGGAATCTTGCCAAAACAGAGGACAGGCTAATGGCCTGGCGCATCATGTCCAAGGCTGGCCGGTGAGGGGCTGCATTAACTTCAGTCTATCATTCGCTTCAGTCCTTCACATCCTACCTGTAATTTCTAGCAGCTTTGAAACTGTACATATGTGAGTGTGTGTGTGTGGTGTGTGTAACATGAGAGTATAAAAAAGAACTCAGCAAAATATTGAGTGAATCAGGACTTTTTAATAAAACAGAAGGAGGGTGATTTACAACCGTGTTCTTTGTAATGGTGGTTAAGCTATTAGTTTTCTGGTTTAGAACATTGTGGACAATAGCAGAAGCCTCTTGCTTATAAGCTACGTTTTCAACTGAAGGCAGCATTAGGATGCGTGGATTGGAGGGGGTTGAAACAATGCTTATCTTTTTGAAGATGAATGCACCAACTCAGGAATTATATCCATTCAGACAGCCTGGAGGTAGGAGCATGAATTGCCACATTTTGTACACACAGGCAGAACCATATTGAGAAACAGTGACAAGGGCAGTGTGTTAAAAAAGTGACATTTTTTTCTATCACATGCTTAACTGTTTGAGCTAAGTGTGCTTCCTTTCAGTTGTTATTTAACCTAAAATGAAATGAGTGAGAACACTAAAGTTGCTGTATTTCACGGTGTGAGAATGTGGTCTGGCCCAGGGGGAGGGCGTTGTATGTTTTTCTCAAAAGCCGACAACAGACATGTGAAAGGTGCAAGCAATATTCAGTTCAGCAGACAGGCTAAAGGTTGTATAATATTTGATAATTGTATAGACGAATTCTGGACACACACATAAATTCACTGTATTTCTTTTTCTCTCTTTTTAAATATATATATCTCACCTCGTTTACTTAATTATTGTGTTAAGACATTTATACTCTATACTAATAGATCCAACATGTACCCTTGCCTTATGAAGTGCCACCATTCACCCTCCCTTGATCTGATCTCCCCTCCTCTCCCACCCCCCGCTCCTTCCTCCTTCATCTTGGGCCATGGTTGTGATCTAGTCTTCATATGAAAGTGTGAGTGATTATAAATTGGTTTCATACTAGTACTCAGTACATTGGATATTTTTTCTTCCATTCTTGAGATACTTTACTAAGTAGGATATGTTCCAGCTCCATTCATGTAAAAATAAAACAGGTAAAGTCTCTATCTTTTTTAAGGCTGCATAATGTTCCATGGTATACATATACCACAATTTATTAATCCATTCATGGGTGGATGGGCACTTGGGCTTCTTCCATGACTTGGCTATTATGAAATGAGCTAGAATGAACAATCTGGTGCAAATATCTTTGTCATACAGTGATTTTTGGTCTTTTGGATGTACACCTACTAGAAGAATTGCAGGATCAAATGGCAAGTCTATTTTTAGATCACTGAGTATTCTCCATACTTCTTTCCAAAAGGGGCATATTAGCTTGCATTCCCACCAGCAGTGCAGAATTGTTCCCTTTTTTCCACATTCATGCCAACGTCTGTAGTTTTAGGATTTTGTTATGTGAGCCACTCTTAACTGGAGTTAGATGATATCTCAAAGTGATTTTGATTTGCATTTCTCTGATGATTAAAGATGATAAGCATTTTTTTGTGTGCCTGTAGGCCATGTGCATACCATCTTCAGAGAAACTTCTGTTCAAGTCCCTTGCCCCCAATGAAATGGGATTACTTGTTCTTTTCTTATTAATAAGTTTGCATTCTCTGTGAATTCTAGTTATCAAACATTTGTCAGAAGCATAACCTGCAAATATCCTCTCCCATTCTAGAGGCTGTCTGCTTGCTGTACTTACTGTGTTCTTGGCTGTGCAAAAACTTTTTAGTTTGGTCAGATCCCAGTAATGTATTTTTGGTGTTGCTTAAATTGGCCAAGGGATCCTCCTCATAAAGTATTCTCCCAGGCCAATTTCTTCACGTGTTTCTCCTACACTGTCTCCAAGAATCTTTATAGTTTCATGTCTTAAGTTTAAATCTTTTATCCAGTGAGAGTCAATTTTTGTTAATGGTGAAAAGTGTGGGTCCAGTTTCAGTCTTCTACAAGTTGCCACCCAGTTCTCCCAGCACCATTTGTTAAATAGGGAATCTTTCCCCCAATTTATATTTTGGATGGGCTTATCAAAGATCAAGTAATGATAACTGTCTGAGTTGATCTCTTGGTTCTCAATTCCGTTCCATACATCTACCTTTCCATTTTTGTGCCAATACCATGCTGTTTTGATCACTATAGATTTATAGTATAGTTTGAAGTCTGGTAGTGTGATTCTTCCTGATTTGTTTTTATTTCCAAGTAATGTCTTGGCTATTCAAGAGTTTTTCTGGTTCCATATAAAACCAAATACTATCTTTTCCAGATCTTTAAAGTATGACAGTGATGATTTGATAGGGATTGCATTAAATTTGTAAATTATTTGGGTAATTTGGACATTTTAACAATGTTGATTCTTCTAGCCATGAGCATGGTATGTTTTTTTCCATTTGTTAACATCTTCAGCTATCTCTTTTCTCAGAGTTTCATAATTCTCTTTATAGAGATCTTTCACATCCTTTGTTAGGTAAATTCCCAAATATTTCATCTTCTTTGGCACAACTGTAAAGAGAATAGAGTCCTTGACTGTTTTTTCGGCTTGACTATTATACTATATTTCTTGTGTTAAAATTACTGTTCATTTCTTTTGGTGAGCAGCTAAATCTGTTAAATGTGTCTAGTTCTAGGAAGAGGGCATCAACTTAAGGAAAAAAAAATGAAGACATGAGTGCTGTGGAGTTATTTAACATAACATGCATTTACTGAATTATATCAAGTAAAGATATTAGTAATTATCAACAAAACTCAATATTTCTATACTCAACCATTGACAAAGTGACATGTTATCATTTTGTTTCAAATAACCAAGTATGTAGTAATTGAAGTAATACAAGGGAAAGAAACAGATAACACTTTTAGGAGGGCTGAGTCATTGTGATAATGATGAATAGATAAAAAGTTATTATCTATCAAGAACAGGGAATAAACCATATGAGCTTTTCTGCATTTCATTTTATTGGCTATGTTTAGACATGTCCTGAACTCTGGAACAAAAAGGATGAGTGAGTCAGGTTCTCTCTTATTCTTTTCAGCAGCAATGTAAATGCATCTTGATATATATGCTCTTTTCCCAGCCAGAACCTCATGTTTTTCACTGGCTTCAAATCAAAGCTGCAAAATGTGAACATCCATTGATCCTTTTGAAAAACTACTTTAGTATCTAAGTGGAACCAAGATGTCCTATGGATATGGATAAAATTGACACAGTTATCTTTCAAATGTCGAGTCATTTCACCTTTATAAATGTTATCTCATGGGCATTTAATTAGAAATCTTCTGAAATATCAATTTCAGGTGTTATTTTTCTTCCCTTACATTTTAAAATTCTGGTGCCATATTTCCAGGATCTTGCAGGTGAGTAATACTTGTCTCATCCGTGGATATCATTCTTGTTCTGTATTTTAAGATTGTTCTGCAAATTAAAAGGCTCTTTATCCCTTATTCTGAGAAGATCTTTTTAATGGGCTTTAATATACAATTAATAACAGTGTTTTTGTATGGAAAAAAGTCAACTGCATTTTGAAAGCCCTCCATCTTTTGGAATTTTTAAAATGTAGGTGAATATAAGACAGTTACTTGATTTAATAATGGTTTCTGTAAAAAATGAACCACAATGTGTACATTGGCTCATCCATCTCTTATGTGAAATCTAGGGGCTGTTTTTCATCTGAGGATGGTACTGCTCTTCTGATTCAGTGGCTCATATTTCTTCTACCTTGTTACCCTGCAATCTTCTCCATGTGGCTTTCAAGGTCACTTTGCTCAATTCTCTCTCTCTCCCCCCACCCCCCACCCCCAGTAAGGTTAAAAACAGACAGGATCGCATTTGATAGACTTTTATGGGCCAGATCTGGAAATAGTACATATTGCTGCTTTTTGCAGTCAACTGGCTAGAATTCAGACAGGTGAACACTCATTATGATAATGGAGGTTGACAAATGGAATCTAACTATGGTCTCAGGAAGAGGAACAAGTGGGCACCTTGTACTCTCTTTCACAATGATGATTACCTAAAAATGACTTTGATGAGTCTTCAGTTAGCTTTTTAAAGGATATTTTGCTTATGTTATGTGAAAGAAAGAGTTGATAATTGGAAGGTGCTTTGAGGAGCTTTAATTCCTATATCGAAGTACAAAGAAACAAATACGTTTTTTCCTACAATTCGTTCTATGTACTGACTGCTATGTCTACACCTGACTAGCTGTGTGAAGGCAAGGGGACAGGCAGTTTCTATGTCCTGCATTAGTGTAGCTATGTCTGCAAAACAAATATAGCACAGTTGTGATTCAAGCAATTCAAATTTCTGCAAATTACTCTGATTGTCCTATGGTAAGTATTTCCAACATCCTGAATTTAAAAGGAGAAAAAGGTAAATAATTCCTCTACGTGTTCAAGGCTATGTCCAGGACAGTTGTATTAGTCTAGGCTCTCCAAAAACAGAACCAATAGGATGAGTATATACATATATGTATATCAAAAACAGATTAGTAAAAGAAGTTTATGTACTTTACATAGTTATGGAGGCTGAGAAGTCCCAGGATATGCAGTGAGCAAGGCTTGAAACATAAGAGAGCTGATGATATAGGTCCAGTTCAAATCTAAAGCCCTGAGAAACAAAAAGCCTATAATATAGTTATAGTCCAAGTCCAATTCAAAGCCAGGAAAAGACTGGAGTCCCAGCTCAAAGACCACCACACGAAGAGAGAGGTGGTCTTTATGAAAAGAAAATTTGTTCTATTTAGACTTTCATGGATTAAATGAATGCCTGAATTAAATGAAGTCCTTAATTAAATGAAAGCCTTAATTTTCCTCTCCATCCACACTGGGGAGGAATCTATTTTACTCAGTCTATCAGTCAATAATGTTTAACCAAATATCTGGACACCCCTAGGCCCATTCAAGTTGACACGTTAAATTGACTGTTATAAAGCTATACAGATTGAGTATCCCTTATCAAAAATGCTTACGACCAAAAGTATTTCAGATTTTGGACTTTTCCAGACTTTGAAATATTTGTATTATACTTACTGGTTGACCATTCTAAATATGAAAATCTAAGGTATGAGGTGTTTTAATGAGAATTTCCTAGGAGTTCCATGTCAGCCCTCAAAAGTTTTGGATTTTGGAGCATTTGGGATTTTGGGTTGGGTTTAGTATGTTCAACCAGTAGTGATGCTGTTATTGCTTTGTCCTGGAGTTAGAAATCTTTCAAATTTGGGATTTAACTTTCATGAAATGAGAATAAGACATTTTTTTTTTTTAAAGGTGGCCTAACTTGATAAACTTTCAGAAAAGAATATTAGCTGCTGAAATACTGAGTTTCCCAAGGAATTCTTGTATAGATTTAGAGGATAGGATCACTGCCAAACTTTGTAATGTGGAGTCCATAGGATTCACCATATTATCATGATTTATCAAATACATAAAAAATCAATTAGAGTTTTACTTCCTTTTGGCCATATAGAAGATGTAATTTTAAGTAGTGTGGAAATTAATAAATAAAAGTAAAAGTTACATTGTCATTACTTAATTTTCCTATCTTGTTATACACTACAAAGAATCTAGTTTCCTCTTGGAAGTACTCTGGATATTCTTTATGTTATGTTTTTTTTTTTCTCTTTTTGTTAGACTTAATATCAGAGCTGTCATCTTAGAAATTTTTTTTTATTTTCACCTTTGTGCTATATTAGCCATTTCTTGGATTTTACTTACTCAAGTCTTTGAATTTTTTTCTCTCTTTTTCTTTTTGATAAACTCAATCTTAAGGATTTTTCTTATTTTTTATATGAAAGCATATAAGGGAGGGAAAATGCAGATTATTTGCATCCTATAGAACGTATTTATAGTGTTTTTACATTTGTTTGGTGCTTTTGCTAGATGGGAAATGTGACTTCAAAATAACTTTCCCGTGGTACTTTGACATCTTAATTTCATTATTGTTAGGCATCCATGATTTCTAACAAGAAGCCTTATTTCAAACAACTTATTTTTATTTCTCAGATTGTTATAATTTCTCTGTAAAAGATTTTATGATCTTTTTTCATATTTGCAGTCAGACATGTATCTGAGAGTAGATCTTGTTATGTTTCCACTAGAAACTTAATAATTCCTTCAGTTAGAAAAGGAAACATATTTATTATTCTTTTCTCTCAATTTTTCTCTGGTTCCTTTTTTTGGTATTTCTACAGTTTAGATTTTGTATTCGTGTTCTTAATCCCCTGTGTATCATATGTTTCTGTTTCATGATGACAGGTATTTTTATTAAACCTTTTATTTTTATTGTAAGATCACTGTAGATTCATGTGCAATTGAAAAAAATAATGCAGAAAGATTTCATATATGCCTCCTCCAGTGGCAACATCTTACAAAACTATTGTACGCTATCACAACGAGGATATTAACACTGCTACAGCAGGGAAGGGAGTCCTGGTTGTGTCCTCACACTTCTCTGACACCATAGTCATGTGGAATGGAGGGCCTTATTACAGCCTGTGAGAGAATAACTCTAGGTTCCCTCTGAGCCTTTGCTAGTTTGGGTGAAAACTTTTTCCTGTGATATGGGGCTAGTGTAAAGCAGTTATTGCCTAACAGTTTTTATGTTGCCAGTATACTGTGGCCCCAGCTCCTGTGCCAGACCAGCACCAATCTGTGACTTGTTAGGAACTGGGCCACACAGCAGAAGGTAAGCAGCCTGGGAGGAGAACAAAGTTCCATCTGTACTTACAGACACTCCCCATCACTCATGCCACAGCCCGAACTCCACCTCCTATCAGATTAGTGGCAACATTACATCCCCAAATTATACATGTATATATATATATATATAATGTAATTATATATATATTTGTAATTATATATATAATTACATCCCCAAATTATATATATATAATGTAATTATATATATATTTGTAATTATATATATAGAGTGCAAAATAAATTTATTGTGTTTGAATCATCCCCAAACTATAACCCCCTACTGTAATCTGTGGAAAAGTTGTCTTTCATGAAATCAGTCCCTGTATCCAAAAGTTTGGGGATCATTAACGTCATGTATTTTTTGGGGGCTGTCACTAGTGGGAGCAAGTTTTTGTTAGAGCTTTGTGTTCGTGCGTGCCTCTTGGAGTTCCTAGTTTCACTGTCTTTTGCTTTAAATCTGGGATGTATGAAACAAAGCCAAACCCTGGGAACTTAACACGGTGTCATTTTTTGAGTACCAGGGTCATCTAATTTCTTCTCTTCACATTTCAGAGTCTTCTTATGTTTGTTTTAAATATAATGTTCAGGTTTTTGGTTATACTTAATGAGAGGGATGGGACAAGTATGAGTATCTCATCTTCTTGGAAGCAAGAATTAGAGCCACAAGTATTTTATTATCTTGAAAAATTTCATCAAAATGTCTGATTTGCTAATGCTACCCTGCCTCATTTTGTTTTCAGTGATACTGTAAATTTACTCTTATTTGTTCAGTTTACTGTTATTTAAATTTGGGGGGGGGAAGAAGTAAATTGTACTTATGAAGTCTGCCATATTGATATGGAAGCTTCTTTATTCCCTAAAGAAAATCATAATCTAGTTTATGATTACAAGGTGGTAGAAATGAAGTTCAAGAGTCATCATTCTTACCTTAGCATTAGAATCTAGGAAAGAAAGTATTTTTCTTCAATATTGTAATAATTGTACTATGATCATGACTTATGACAGTGATGGTGATGATAGTAATGATGTTCTTTGATTTGAATCCCCAGAGAGAGATTTTAGAATGAAATGTGGAATAAATTTGTTTTCAAAAATCAAAATTCTAGGGGTATACCCATAGTTCCTGACTAATTAGTACAGGAAAACCTTATCTAAAACTTTAATGTGTGAAAGCCACTTTTTTTTTTTTTTTTTTTTTTTTTTGCAACTGAGTAATGACTCAGGCATATAGGCAACTGTTTTTTTTTAGTTTTTTTTTTTATTAATATTAAATCATAGCTCTGTATATTAATGCGATCATGGGGCACCATACACTGGTTTTATAAACAGTTTGACACATTTTTATCACACTGGTTAACATAGCCATACTGGCATTTTCTTAGTTATTGTGTTAGGACAATTATATTCTACATTTACTAAGTTTCACATGTACCGCAGGTGCAATCCCACCAATCACCCTCCCTCTGCTCATCCTCCCACCTCCCTCCCCTCACTCTCTCCCTTCCCCCTATTCTTAGGTTATAACTGGGTTATAGCCTTCATATGAAAGCCATAAATTAGTTTCATAGTAGGGCTGAGTACATTGGATACTTTTTCTTCCATTCTTGAGATACTTTACTAAGAAGAATATGTTTCAGCTCCATCCATGTAAACATGAAAGAGGTAAAGTCTCCATCTTTAAGGCTGCATAATATTCCATGGTGTACATATACCACAATTTATTAATCCATTCGTGGATCGATGGGCACTTGGGCTTTTTCCATGACTTAGCAATTGTGAATTGGGCTGCAATAAACATTCTGGTACAAATATCTTTGTTATAATGTGATTTTTGGTCTTCTGGGTATATACCTAGTAAAGGAATTACAGGATTGAATGGCAGATCTATTTTTAGATCTCTAAGTGTTCTCCAAACATCTTTCCAAAAGGAATGTATTAATTTGCATTCCCACCAGCAGTGTAGAAGTGTTCCCTTTTCTCCACATCCACACCAACATCTCTGGTCTTGGGATTTTGTGATATGGGCTAATCTTACTGGAGTTAGATGGTATCTCAAGGTAGTTTTGATTTTCATTTCTCTGATGATTAAAGATGATGAATATTTTTTCAGATGTCTGTAGGCCGTGTGCCTGTCTTCTTTATAGAAGTTTCTCTTCAAGTCCCTAGCCAAGCCTGCAATGGGATCACTTGTTCTTTTCTTGTTTGTACGTTTGAGTGCTCTGTGCATTCTGGTTATTACACCTTTGTCGGAGAGATAACATGCAAATATCTTCTCCCATTCTGAGGGCTGTCTGCTTCCTTTACTTACTGTGTTCTTGGCTGTGCAGAAGCTTTTTAGTTTGATAAGGTCCCAGTAGTGTATTTTTGAAGCTGCTTCAATTGCCCGGGGGGTCCTCCTCACAAAATACTTGCCCAGACCGATTTCTTCAAGGGTTTTCCCTGCAATCTCTTTTAGTATTTTTTTAGTTTCATGTCTTAAGTTTAAATCTTTAATCTAGTGAGAGTCTGTCTTAGTTAATGGTGAAAGGTGTGGGTCTAGTTTCAGTCTTCCACAGGTTGCCAACCAGTTGACCCAGCACCATTTGTTAAATAGGGAATCTTTTCCCCACTGAATGTTTTTAATTGGCTTGTCAAACATCAAATAATGGTAAGTAGCTGGGTTCATTTCTTGGTTCTCTATACTGTTCCAGACATCTACTTCTCTGTTTTTGTGCCAGTACCATGCTGTTTTGATCACTATTGATTTATAGTATAGTCTGAGGTCTAGTAGCATGATTCCTCCTACTTTATTTTTATTTCTGAGTTATGTCTTGGCTATTTGAGGTTTTTTTCTGATTCCATAGAAAACGACGTATTACTTTTTTAAGATTTTTAAAGTATGACAGTGGAGCTTTAATAGGGATTGCATTATAATTGTATATTGCTTTGGGAAGTATGGACATTTTAACAATGTTGATTCTTCCCAGCAATGAACATGGTATGTTTTTCCATTTGTTAATGTTTTCAGCTATTTCTTTTCTTAGTGTTTCATGGTTCTCTTTATAGAGATCTTTCATGTCCTTTGTTAGATAAACTCCCAAATATTTCATCTTCTTTGGCACTACTGTGAACGGAATAGAGTCCTTAACTGTTTTTTTTCAGCTTGACTATTGTTGGTATATATAAAGACTACCAATTTGAATGTTGATTTTGTAGCCTGAGATGCAGCTGTATTCCTTGATCACTTTTAAGAGTTTTGTAGTAGAATCCCTGGTGTTTTCCAGATATATTATCGAAGAGCAAAAGTTTGATCTCTTCTGACCCTATATGGATATCCTTGATTGCCTTTTCTTCCCTTATTGCGATGGCTAAAACTTCCATTACAATGTTAAAGAGCAGTGGAGACAATGGGCAGCCTTGTCTGGTTCCTGATCTGAGTGGAAATGATTTCAGTTTAACTCCATTCAATACAATATTGGCTGTGGGTTTGCTGTAGATGGCCTCTATCAGTTTAAGAAATGTCCCTTCTATACCAATTTTCTTAAGTGTTCTGATCATGAAGAGATACTAGATATTATCAAAAGCTTTTTCTGCATCAATTGAGAGAATCATATGTTCTTTGTTTTTTAATTTGTGTATGTGCTGAATTATACTTAAATATTTACATATATTAAATCAGCCTTGAGACCCTGGGATAAAACTGACTTGGTCATGATGTATAATTTGTTTGATGTGTTGCTGGATTCTGTTTGTTAGGATCTTGTTGAATATTTTTGCATCTATATTCATTAGTGATATTGGTCTATAATTTTCTTTTCTTGTTGGGTCTTTTCCTGGTTTGGGGATCAGTGTGATGTTTGCTTCATAGAACATGTTCAGTAGTCTTCCTTCTTTTTCTACATTTTGGAACAGGTTGAGTAATATAGGTACTAATTCCTCTTTAAAGGTTTGGTAGAATTCTGAAGTGAAGCCATCTGGTCCCGGGCTTTTCTTTTTAGGGAGATTTTGTAAGGTTGATGCTTTTTCAGGACTTGATATTGGCCTGTTCAACATTTCCACTTCATTCTGGCTAAGTCTTGGAAGGTGATGTGCTTCCAAGTATTGGTCAATTTCCTTCAGATTTTCATATTTCTGAGAATAAAGTTTCTTGTAATATTCATTAAGGATTTTTTGAATTTCTGAGGAGTCTGTTGATATTTCATCTTTGTCGTTTCTGATTGATGAGATTAGAGATTTTACTCTTTTTTTTCCCGGTTAGGTTAGCCAAAGGTTTATCTATTTTATTGACCTTTTCAAAAAACCAACTTTTTGATTTATTGATCTGTTGTATAATTCTTTTGTTTTCAATTTCATTTAATTCTGCTCTAATGTTGGCTATTTCTTTTCTTCTACTGGGTTTGGGGTTGGAATGTTCTTCCTTTTCCTTGAGATGTCCCATTAAGTTGTTAACTTGCTCTATTTCTGTTCTCTTGAGGAAGGATTGCAATGCTATAAATTTCCTTCTTAGGACTGCCTTTGTGGTATCCCAGAGGTTCTGATAATTTGTGTCTTCATTGTTGCTTTGTTCCAAAAATTTGGCAATTTCCTTCTTGATCTCATCTCTGACCCAGCTATCATTTAGCATAAGGTCATTTAACTTCCATGTTTTTGTATGACTATCCAGGTTCCTGTTGTTACAGAGTTCAATTTTTATTCCATGGTGGTCCAAGAAGATGCAAGGAATAATGTCTATTCCTTAAATTTACTGAAGTTAGACTTGTGACCTAAGATGTGATCGATTTTGGAGTATGTTATGTGGGCTGATGAGACATATGTGTATTCAGTTTTGTTGGGATGCAATGTTCTGTAGATGTCTGCTAAATGCAAATGTTGGATGGTTAGGTTTAAATCTAAAATATCTTTGCTCATCTTCTTATTGGAGGATCTATCCAACACTGCCAAAGGAGTTGAAATCTCTGACTATTATGGAGCTGGAGGAAATCAAGTTGCTCATGTCTGTTAGAGTTTCTCTTATAAATTGAGGCACATTCTGGTTGGGTGCATAAATATTAATATTTGAAATCTCATCATTTTGAGTATTACCCTTAACAAATATGAAGTAACCATTCTTATCCTTCCTTACTTTTGTTGGTTTAAAGCCTATTGTGTCTGCAAATAGAATTGCAATGCCTGCTTTTTTCTGGCTACCATTTGCCTGAAATATGGATGACCATCCTTTCACCCTGAGTCTATATTTATCTTTTAAGGTAAGATGTGACTATTATATGCAGCAAATATATGGCCTAAGTTTCTGTATCCAGTCAGCTAACCTGTGCCTCTTTAGAGGACAGTTTAAGCCGTTCACATTAATGGAGATTATTGGTAAGTCTGGTAAAATTTTGGGTATCGAGTTTTTCAAAAGTCCAGTGGACATTTTTAATCCTTTCGCCACTGTGGAACTTGGAGTTTGATCAAAAGTCTGAGTGATTTTATTTTTGTGGTAGAGGATTGGGCTGGTCATTATGGTGGATAGGTCTGAAAATATCCTGAACAGCTGGTTTGGTTATGGCAAATTTCTTCAACATATGAATGTCATTAAAGTATTTAATTTCTCCATCATAAATAAAACTCAGTTTCGCTGGATACAGGATCTGGGGTTGAAAGTTATTTTGTTTTAGAAGATTAAAAGATGATGACCATCTTCTTCTGGCTTGAAAAGTTTCAGCAGAGAGATCTGCAGTCATTCTAATATTCTTCCCTTTGTAGGTAATGGGTTTCTTATGTCTGGCTGCTTTCAGAATTTTCTCCTTCATATTTACTTTAGTGAAGTTAATTATGATATGCCTGGGGGTTGTCTTATTCAGATTGAGTCGTGCTGGTGTTCTGAAACTGTCTGCTATCTGAATTTCAGAATCTCTTGGCATGTCTGGAAAATTCTCTTTCATAATTTCATGGAGAAGGGCCTCTGTGCCTTGTGAGGCCACTTCATCACTTTCAGGGATTCCAATGCGGTGGATATTAGCCTTCTTCGAATTATCCCAGAGCTCTCTGAGAGAATGATCTGTTTTTGCTCTCCATTTCTCTTTCTCTTTCTCTTTGAGAGTTTGGGAGCGTTCAAAAGCTTTGTCTTCAATGTCAGAAATCCTTTCTTCTTCTTGCTCCAATCTGTCACTGAGGGATTTTACTGTATTTTTCAGATTTTTGAGGGCTGCAAATTCTTGCTTCAGTGCATCAAAATCTTTGGTGGTTTTGTCTTTAAATTCGTTAAATTCTTTAGACAACTTTTGAATTTCTCCTCGAATTTCTAATTCCAACTTTTGAATTGCTCCTCAAATTTCTAATTCCAATTTTTTCTCCATTCTATTAATCTTGTTTGCAATCCAAATTCTGAATTCGACTTCTGACATCTCGGCCAGCTGTTTATGAATGGGAATTTCAGTTACATCTGCCATATCTTTCCTTGGGGGGGTTGATCTATTCTGGTTATTCATGTTACCGGAGTTTTTCCGCTGATTCCGCCCCATGATTGTTTTATACCATTTGATTTTTCCCCTGGAGCTTTGTTGAGGACCTGTACAGTGCTGTGGCCTGAGAAACTGGGGACCTGTTTGGTGTGGTTGGGCTAAGTGGTTCTGTCTTGTTTTTAGCTTGTCTCTGTTTGACCCTAGTGAAACAGTTACTCTGGGTTGAAGTCTGAGCTGTGGAGAAATACCAGCAATTAAGTCACCCCACCCCAACAGGCAACAATTGGAAAAGGAAAATCAAACCTTCCTACAATCACACACCCAGGGCACCACTTGAATAGTCCTCAGGCGATTGGCTCAGTTCAAAAGGTCCAAATCAATTGTCTTAGTCAGCCCCTATCTCAGGTGTGAGAGTTTCAAAGATCTCTGGGAACTGGATTGCAGGGGTCTGGTGACAACTCCAATATGACTTGCTCCGGTGCTCCATGATTAGTCTAGGAAGGTTGATGCCTCCTTCCCCACCTTTCACCTCTGTCACACCCAGTCACTGACAGCCCTGCATTGCTGTGACTCAGTTGCCTCCAGTGAGCAGATACTCTAGGGTTTTTCACATGCCTGAATCACAAGAAAATCTGTATATGCTCAGCCAGGCCACTGCTCTGTGCCTCAATCCAGCAGGGGGTTGTTAGGCCTGGCAACCTCGGGCGCTTGATGGAGGCTGGGGGGGTGTTCACTCAGTTCCAGCCCCACCCCTGATTGATGTTACTGACAGAAAAGAACAACTCTGTGGGAATTTGTTTCTGTTCCTGCTAAATTACTCTGCAGAAGAGAAGCTGTTTTGTGTTCTCAGAAACTGTGCCTCAGTCCCTGTCTTTACTCCTGTGGGTTTGTATTTGCAGCACGGTCAGCTCTAGCCTCCTGCCTTCCTTTGTCTATAGGCTGATGATCCCCCGAGGGCCGGGTGTGTCTTAGGCTCAGTAAAGCAGTTCTCTGGGTCAGCCCCACCTTGGGAATTTCCCACCTCTGCACCGCGTTTTCTAGTCCCTGCGCTCCACCCAGGCTGGTACCACCACAGGCAAAACCTTTACTCATGGGGCCTGTGTTTCAGTCCCAGATCTGTTCTGCGGTGGTTGCCATCTGAGCAGATGCCCAGCCTCCTCTCGTTGCCCAGAGAGACAGGGGTTGTGGCTTTGGAATATCCGGGGTTGGGCCCTATTGTTGCCAAAAATGGCTGCTGTTCTGTGTCTCAGGGCACTGCCATTCTGGTGTGATTCCCTCTCAGCCGACTGTCATTTCCTCACTCCTGTGCCGCAGAATCAGCACTGACCAGCTGCAGTCCAGGCCCTGTCCACACCCCTTGAGAAAGCACCCAAGAATCTTGACTCCTGGGGGACAGGCCTCCAGACCTCTGAGTCTCAGAGTGAGAGTGGAGGGGAGTGCTGGGAGCTCAGAATTGTAGGTCAAAACACCAAACTCTTTGCGATCAAATGAGCAAATAAACAGATAAAAAGGCTACCAGACACATAAGCCCACAGATGCACAAGCAATCAGAAACACATAGACATACATACAACAACAACAAAAAACCCAACTACAATAAAAATAATGATAATCATAAAATAATTGAGAAAAAAGGTAAAAAACATACAAAAAAAACGAACAAACAAACAAAAAAACCCTCTAGAAATCTGATGTTGGCACTCTCAGAAACCAGAAGAAGGAAAGAAGAGGAAGAGAGAAGGGGAAAAAAAAAGTGGTGTTCATAAAAAAGTTAAAAAAAGAAGAAAGAAAAAATTAAAAATAGATAAAATAAAAATAAAGAATATATAGAAAATGATAAAAATTATTGTAGTTCCTCCAAGAAAATGATGAGGAAAAAAAAGAAAGGCACCAACCACAAAAATATTATTCTTGTATATATGTAGAAATATACATCTATATGTATGACGTAGGGATCAACTTTCGTAGGAATATATTTATAATGCAATATGCTTTCTGGACACCAGGTGGCACTGTGAGTGGTTCTCAGGTTTATACCTAATTCGCGATTTATACTGTTACCATGGTAACCATCCTACCTGGCTGATCACCATTTTGGAGTTTCTGTAAAAGTTTTTTACCTAATTGTTGTGCAACCTCAGTTGCTGTGTTCCAGACAGCACTCCTATCCAACCTCCCTACTCAGTGCAGAAGTCCTCGCTTCATGAACTCCTGCAAACTGGCAACTGCAATTGGCTGTGGGGGAGGGTGCTGGCTGCTGCCAAGTCTAGCTGCTGCCCCGGCTGCAGAACACAGAGACCTTATACTCAATTTTTGTGACTCAGAGTCTCACTTTTGAATCTGGACTTTTGAGTCCAGCCACCCGCCAGTTTGCCGCACAGCCTGAACTGCCAGCCCACACCAATATTCCCCACCAGGAATGGTCCAGTCTATTTAATCACTCCTGTTGTTCTGGAGTGGGGGGGTGCCGCCATTTTGGACAATTCAAAATGTCTGTTTCCCCGGGTGGGATCCCTTCCCTTCAATTTTCCATTGGGTTGCTTAGTTCCTTGTGATTCTGAGTGGCTCCCCTTTTGGGTGCCAAACTCTGCTCAGGAATAAATTTTTGTCAGTTGGGTTTTGCCAGGAATTGCAATCTGCTGTCCTCCGTGAGGGAGTGGTCTGCTGGCCAGCACGGCAAAGCAGGGAAAATCTCTACAACAGAGTCCGTGGTTTTAAATTACACCTCATATACAGTAATCCACCAATTTGCTGTGTGTCTCCAGCTGTGTCCACACAGCTGGTCCACACACCAATAATACACGTGGGAAAAGGTCCAGACCTCCTTTCCTCTCACCTGATGACTTGGGAGAGGTGGGCTACAAGTCTGTCCCATCTGCCATCATGGTCCACTTTGGCAACTGGTTTTAAAAAGAAGACCTCAGAGAGCTGCCTGTGGTCAGCTAATTCTGGCTCCTAAGATGGCCAAAGAGAAGTCCATGCTGCCCTACATAGGACAATGATGATGTTTCACAGGACTGGAAAACAAATTACATTTAGGGGTATCTGAGGCCTGGTGTCTCAACATGGGTTTGATGATCACATCATAATGAGTCCTATTGTAAACTAAATTTGGAAAGGTAATTTAGTCAGTGACAAGGGAGTAAAGACACTCTTCTGTACATAATGGGATGCTGTGTTCTAGTTTTATTAGTAGTTAGAACTGGAAGGACCTTAACACAAGGAAGAGTTAAAGTGACTTCAGGGCTGCCTAGAAACTATCAAAGGAGGCTTAGGCTGACGTGGGCAGCACCTTGGAGAGCTCTTAGGAATTCATATCCTGGGGTCCTTTCAACTTTGCAGTTCTGTTTTTCTCTAGTCATGAAAGCCTTTAAATTAGGCCCCCTCTCACTTTTAGAATAGGTTGAGTCACTGCAGAAGGAAGGCTTTTCCTCTTTTTCCTGAGTTTAAGAATTTGTGTTTGAGTGGCCAAGGTTCTCCCTATAAGACTCCTTTTCCTTCGCTTTTAGCTCCTTTTGAAGTTGATGGAATTGTTCACTGGAAGCTCGTGTATTGTCATTGACAGTAGAATTATCCTCTCCCTTTCCTTTCCCCTTGGAGGCTTCTCATAATATTATTTTTAATCTAATTTAAAAACACAAAAAACATTTTTACATTGTATGTAAAAAGAGACTGATGTACTGTTATTTGTGTTTCATCATGAGGCCATGTAAGGAAGAAAGAACTCTTCTGTTTTCATCCAAGTAGATTAAAAAAAAAAAACAAAAAACTATAGGTAGTTTTCTCTTAGAAGTTTAGAGAGCTTATTTCTGGTCTTCCAGGCTGTAAGGTACTGGATAAATATGACAGTAATAGGTATTGACTCTTTATAAAAAATGGGATGGATTGCTTATTTCTAAGATCTGAGACTTGGGATTTTCCCTCTTGAGACTATCACGAATATTTTTTGCCAAAACCACATGAAGAGATTTGCATAGTCATAATTAATATATATCCTTCTTCTCACTGTCCTTAAATGGATGATTTCACTCTCAGTGACAAGAAAAACATGTAGTTCAAGTAACTCACAGCTGACTGACAGGGAGACCGTATCATTGGTTCTGGGTGGACTACAGGCACATCACTGAACTATGATTCTTAAAACTTTCACCTGAGGTGAAGTAGGATGGGCTATCTTGAAAGACCATAGATATGGGGGGTTCAATATCTCAGGAATTTTGAAAGCTTCAAGAGAAGAAGTAATTGAAAGGATTATGGGAAATACAGCTAATGTATAAGGTAAAGACCTTCCTGAGCAATGAGGACATTAGAATTTGGAAATAATACTGGGATTGAAACACTAGAAGTATGTTAGGTACAATTACTGAACTGAGGGGAATGCTTGGAGTGGCAGCCACAGGGTCTGGTACTTGGGAAACTATGGTTATTAAATTATGGGTTCCCATAAGACAGATAGATGAGAAAGCAATAAAGGTCTTATTTAAAATATTCAACTTCCTCAAAATTAAAAGGGTGAGGGCAGCTATCCTAATGTAAAGTCAGGATACCATGCTTGGTTTCATGCTCGGGGCCAATTATCAGACTCCAAATGAACTTAAGAAGAATGTAGGTCCCCAGGAGTAAGGGTCCACTACAACACAAGTCTACACAATTATTTTATCAGTTCTTTTTCAAAGGTACCCACAGGCATTCACTTGGGTAGCTGTGCACTTGAGTAAAGAGTTTACCCAGACATTTCAAGGGTATTGGACATGGGAGCCAAGTCAACATTGATATCTGGGGACACAAGCACCCTCATTAAACCCCTCATTCCCCTACTAGAGGAAATGAATGAATGGAGTTCTAATCACTGAATATCTGGGTCATAGTGGGTCCATTGGATCCATAGACCAATCTTAGGCTCATTTACCTTGGTTGGGAAGAAATCTGTTGCAAGAAGGAAGTGCTTTGAGACCAGTAGCAGCAGTGAAAACTGTGGTTAATACCATTAACTTTCCCGTTTTAAGTTTCCAAAGAGAAAATAATATGGACATTTATATGAAGCAAGTGGAGCTGAGTGGCACTAGGGTGAACTGCGATGGACAATGTGATGTGCTGCCCAGATCCCTCCCTTAGAGCCCAGGGTGTTGTTCCCTCAGGTGCAGGGAGTGCTACCAGCTGATGACTTGCTTCAAGTCTCTCTCCCAAAATTGTCCTCACTTAAAAGTAGCTATTTTGCCACAGATTATGCCCCCAGGGAATAGAAGTGAGAGTAAGTGTTAGTTCAATGCAGATATACAAACGGTGTTTCCTCTTTCCTCCACTCTGGACAAGACTGAAAGGCTGCCCAAACCCCAGAGCTTCTGGCAGACAAGTTGAAGGCTCTTTTGTGACTGCATCACAGTTGTCTCCCCCTGCCTAGTCAGGGGTGTCCAAACTGCAGCCTCTGGACTGCATGCTGGCATTATAAGGAATTTTTTTGCTTATCTGGAGTGTTGGATATTACAAAAGTATGCATGGACCTTCTTTTTTGCTAATCAGATTTCATTAGTGTTTGTGTATTTAATTGCCTGGCCCAAGACAATTCTTAAACTTCCAGTGTGCAGCAGAGGAAAAAGAAAAGTTTGGACACCCCTGCTAGTTTCTTTATCTTATTTCCGTATGAGTTTTGCTCCTAGGATCACTCCTCCTGGATGATCCTTATATAAACAAATCTTGGCCTCAGAGTCTGTTACCCAGGGAACCTTTCTTAAAACACATAGAATTATTTTTGGTATTATGTATTTATAAAATATATCATTATAATTTTAAGGATAAAAAATCATGACTCACCTAATCATCAGATAGCAAGGAAATATTCAGGTGGGCTGAGATAGATTTCTGTGATGGCTGATCTTTCCATGTAACGTTTGCCAAGTGCTACTCCAAGTGTATCACTCAATTCAATAACCTTGCCTAACATATTCCTGATGTTTAAATGCTAGTATTATTTTCAAATCCTCTATCCCCATTGCTCAGAAAGGTCTTTATCTAATACATTAGCTGTCTTTCCCATAGTCTTTTTGAATACTATTACTTCCCCTGGTTATGTATAATATTAAGTGGAATATGTGTGATATAAATATAGGTAAAATATTGTCATCTTTATTATACTTACAAATTATATTTATATTAAAAAAAGAGGCAAAGGAGAGGATTAGAATGGATTCAGTGATTACTTGAGAGTTGCAGAATTGTGGTGAAAGAAATTGTTTCCCGGGCGGCGCCTGTGGCTCAGTCGGTAGGGCGCCGGCCCCATATACCGAGGGTGGCGGGTTCAAACCCAGCCCCGGCCAAACTGCAACCAAAAAAATAGCCGGGCGTTGTGGCAGACGCCTGTAGTCCCAGCTACTCGGGAGGCTGAGGCAAGAGAATCGCTTAAGCCCAGGAGTTTGAGGTTGCTGTGAGCTGTGTGAGGCCACGGCATTCTACCGAGGGCCATAAAGTGAGACTCTTGTCTCTACAAAAAATAAAAAAATAAGAAATTGTTTCCCTATTTTCTGCATTTTACATATTTTGCCATTTGGAACACAACAATTTCACAAAAACATCTTCATTGCAAGCAGGCATGATCTACAGAAAAAACAAAGAAAATTATTTAAAAAATAAATATATAATGCACCATGATGAAAAGGTGAGTAAATAAAAAAAAAGAACACACATCAAAAAAAGGAATAAATTAATAAATAAATATTTTACAAAGGAGGAAAAAGAAAGAAAAAGAAAAGAAAAAAATAACATTAGCATAGTTTGATGGGTAAATTAACAGAATCAGGAAGCTACAGCTGCTCATGTTAAGAAAATTATGTGCTGTAATGAGTCACATTTGAGACCACAAAGGAAATTTCCAGCAAGACACAGAGAAGCAGGGGTAGTGGAAGTGTAAATATGCCTTGGGGAAAAATATCAGACATCCTTAAAAAAGAATGTTTATGCAACCACAAGACTGATATAAAACCCTAAATATCATGCTAATATTACACCCGGCATGTACTAACCAGTTTTTGGAAGGAAGAAGGAAGGAAGTTGAATCCAGTCCAATAGCTCTCAATAAGCACTATTTAAAAAATATTTGTAGGCAAATCTGGAATAAGGTGCCATGGATGAATTATGTTAAAGAAAAAGCGGAAATATATTTTATCTTACAAAGAGGCTTATGTTTTTAAACAGTATGGGTTGCTTCTGCATCTCAGATATACTCTTATATTATTAAAATCAAATCAACAAATGGCAAAATACACTTGATCTTATCCAAAAGGCTGAGAAGTGATGTACAAATGGCAAAATAAATTTTACAGACAGAAATTGTTTAATAGTTCAGAGGAGGGTGTAGTTTTGTAGAAACTAAAATGCAAGAATGAGTTTAAGAAAGAATTGAAATTGAGCTAGGTCTTCAAGGATGACATGATTTTTATATGTAGATAGATGTAAGGAGGAAAAACAGGTTGAGCTTAGAGAGCTGGAGGTGAGTATGTTGCTGGGTAGTAATGGGGCTGGGCAGTCTGACGTGAAGGGGTGACTGAAGGAAGGCAAACAAGATGAGGAGAAGAAATCATCTGAAAGGTCAGGGTAAATAATGGGATGGACTTTGAATGTAAAGTGTATTTTATGAATATTGGAGCCTCAGTGAGTATTTTGAGTAGAAGAGCAAACCATGAAAAATGGAATATTCAGAAATTAATGTGACACCATTCATTTGTTTGTGACTTCATCCCACAAATACTGAGTGGGAAAGAAGGAAGTTTGAAAAGAAGGCAGTTTAGAGATTTTCATAGTGATCTACCCTGGAGATGCTGAGAGTCCACATGAGTGTAGCTCAAGTGATGATGAAATGGAAAAGGAGGTCTGTGTCCTCTCCTGTCCACGTTTCTTTTTCTGTCCTTATTTAAGTCTTTCTTACGTGTCACCTTGGTTATCTCAGAACACAAAACTATGGCCCTGCCCCCAGCATGCCCCTGTCCACTTGTACTGTGTGTGGTGATCACAGTTATCTCTTTAAAGCTAGTCTCTCTCCCCAGTCACTTTCTCCCACCCCGTGGGTTTGCTCACCTCCTGCCCTCTGCATAGACAGGGAGTAAGCGCTCTCCCGTGTTACGCACACCCAGAGCTCAACAAGCTGACCCTACGTGAAAAGGATTTTTGGTAAGACAGCCATTGAGAACCTAATTTAGAATGCTGTATAGAGATTCTTTGAAAAAAAAAATGAATTAAGTTGTTATTCAGGTTAATGGCTCAGTCGGTAAGGCACTGGCCCCATATACCGAGGGTGGCGGGTTCAAACCCGGCCCCGGCTGAACTGCAACCAAAAAATAGCCGGGTGTTGTGGCGGGCACCTGTAGTCCCAGCTACTCGGGAGGCTGAGGCAAGAGAATCGCTTAAGCCCAGGAGTTTGAGGTTGCTGTGAGCTGTGTGATGCCATGGTACTCTACCGAGGGCCATAAAGTGAAACTCTGTCTCTACCAAAAAAAAAGAAAATCTCACGTGGAAAAGATTTGCTTGAAAAGGTTTATATTTGCATTTGCTCAGCATCTAATGATAAATTGTTTATTATATTAATGCACTGCATTAATATACAGATACAATATTGCATTTACAGAAAGCGTATTAATGGCATAATGTATTATTTGACTGTTTAATAATAGCATTCATTTTTATCTGAAATCTATTCAAACATTGGAGATTATAATCAACTATTTGTATACTTTAAATTCTTAGGGGTTAGAAATGTGCTATTGGACATTCCTTTTTCCTGTGGACTGTCCAGACTAGTGACCGAGTGCATGTGAATGGACACTGAGTATGAAAGTACCAGGGGTACCTGGCTGTGATCTTTCTTATCTCGCAGTGGTGTTGGCTCTTGGCACTTAATGGAATTCTGTAGAGATGTACCCTGTAGATCTAGATTAGATTTAGCAGAGACACCACACAGAGGCACATGCTATGTCAGATTCTGTAATGAAAAGTTTCCTTTAGACATTCTAGAATCTTGGAATCTTAGCATTGGAAGGGAATGGAGAAGTCACAGACATCTTATGTACCGATTGCTTCTGTGGAAATCTTCAGAGAGGGTGAGCAGTTCCTGTTGGTGCGTCTTCAGAGTGTGCTCTTGCCATTTCACAGAGCAGCCCTTTTCTCCTCTAAGAGTTTGACAACAAAGCTCTTTTCTAAACTCAGCTAACGTTGACCTGTGAATCTTTCACTCATTGGTCCTCGAATCAACTTTTATTTTCTCCTGTCCCAACTCTTAAACACGGATTAGTGCCCCTCCATTTGCACTGTCACGCTTGTAAATTTTTTTCAAAGACATAAGATGTCTCTTCCTTTAAACACTTGAAGTTATCTGACATTTCTCTTTTTTACAATTTTCTTCTCCAAATGCACATGACCTGTTCCTCCATTCCTTTGTCTTCACGACATGGTTGTTAAAAAGTCTATTGTTCTGTCTGCCACCTTCTGAATTCATAATATTTTGTGAGTTTATCCCAATTGAATGTTTCTGACTCCCCCCCAAACTCACACATTGAAACTGTCATTGCCAATGTGATGGTAGTTGGGAAGGGGGCTTTTGGAAGGTAATTGGGTAAGGAGGGTGGAGCCCTCGTGATCACATCAGTGCTCTTGTAAGAAGAGACACACAGGAGAGTTTACTTTCTCTCTCTTTCTCCACCTTGTGAAGAAATCTGGTGAGGGAATAGTTCCCCTCCTCAGACCAAGACCATGCTCCAAACTTGATCTTTACTTCGCAGCCCCCTGATCTGTGAGAAATAAATGTTTGTTGTTTAAACAATCCAGTTGATCCTAATGTTGTAGTTGTCAAATTGACTAAGATACCAGTGAATTTGGAGCAAAAATCATCAGCCATATTTTTAACTAATACTGCCCAATGATTGAATTCATAGGCAGTAAGGAATCTGGCTATTAAAACTGATAGATGGAGCAGTTTTGTCAAAATTGCTGTGTTACTAGCTCTCATGAATCATCCTACGTGTCAAATGGCTGTTAGACCAAAGATACATTGCCTTCACTTAGCGAAAAGCACATAATCTCTGCCCACTGGACATTTCATAAGCCTTACAGAGAGAACAGAGTAAAAGCTGAGCAGATTCCGACTGTCAGAAAATGAAGTGTAGTTTATCACCATCACAGCGTTGTCCTGTAATATGCCATTGTCTCTTTTCCTGTCATGTGTCCCCTATTTCTTTGAAGTAGACCTTGAAGGGGGCTGTTAATAAAGGTGTGCAAATTTAATTCTTTTCTTGTTCATTTATATCTGTGTCTGATATTTGATCTCCTCTCTGGTCCCATGAAGCTATTATAAGCGACAGATAAGAGACTGAGACCGGATTCCTGAATTCATTTTGTGATGTTTAATCTTCAGTGGAGTCCCAGTTATCCAAGAACCTTGTCTAATGTTTCGTTTTAACGTTCTCAGTGCTCTAGCAGAGAGAAGCAGGAATGAGTCCCTTTGAAGTCAAGCTTTAGGCCGCCTAAAACTATATGCTTGTTCAGACTCACGTATGATGCTTGCTTGGGGAATTGCTCACTCCCTGCTGGCTAAGCATAAAGGTCGTTCCTATCTTCAGAAACGTCTTCTGCAGATCTGCTTTTCTTTGTCTCTCTTTCCATATCTATAAACTGGACTCTGCAGTCAAAGTAAGATTGGAGTGGAGCAAGGCTGTTTAGATCAAATTGACAGCACATATTTTTTTCTTATTATTAGCATCTGAGACTGCAGCCAACGCAGCCAAACTAAACAGGGTAAATCCTGGGGTCTTAAATAGTAATTTGTTTGCTGTGCATTAGGGTAGAGTCAGGTAATTTTGTAAGGAAGATCTTAATTCTGCCTGAAAGACAGAGGAAATCTTAATTCTGCCTGAAAGAATGGAGGAAGGATGGACTTCTGTTATGTTAGGTGTCTCTATGAGGTCACTTCTGTTTGCACAAGCAAATGTCACTTCTAACTACAGCTCATGTAGCTGCCAAAGGAGGGGGAGATGAAGCGATGTTAGTCATATTATAGAAAGTTTCATTTATGCAAGATGAATAATACTGTATTATGCACTACTTGAAATTTGCTGAGCGGCTAGACCGTAAGTGATCTTTACACACATGCACACACAGACGCTAACTATGTGAGGTGATGCACGTGTGAATTATCTTGATTTAGTGATTATTTCACAATGTATATGTATATTAGCACACTAAGTTGTACACCTTAAACGTATACAATTTTTATTTGTCAATTATACTTCAATAAAGTAAGAGGAAAGAAGGATCCAATGATCTTTTAATAAGTTATTTCCAGAAGATTGCCAGAGAGTAAAACTGCAAATCCTGCTGCTAAAACACTCAGGGATGTATTTGAAGTCTACTGGAAGTACATTATTTTCATATTGGCCTTATTTTTTATTTTTATATAAGGTCTTATTTTTCCTTCATTTACATGTAAGTTGATTTAATATCATATCGATTAAGATATTTACATTTTTATGAAAATGAAATAGAGGAACTTATAATTAAAAAACATTTTTCCACTAGTTACTGCCAACATTATATAATTACCTTTTTCATGATATTTATTTAGCAAATTATCTGTGTTCTTTTCAAAATAATTTTTCTTTTAGTCCATGATAAATAATTTTTATTTTTTATATTTAGAAATATAATATATAATAATTTTTCTTTTCTAGTTGTCTAGTTGCTTTCTGGTCTTGCTACAGGGCTACTATCATGGATGGTTTTCACTTACCTCTTGATTTAATTCTACCATTTTTTTTTTGTTTATTTAATTTGCCTATGTTTCCCCCTGGATTTTCACGTCTATATTGCCTCTGTTTTATGCAGTAGGTTTTTATCTTCTCTTCTTATTTAAAAAATCCTGTGAAATAATTTATATGATGATGATATTTTCTTCAGTGTTTTCACTATTTATGGGTTCATTTCCTTTACAAAATATCCTTTCCTATCCTTTCTAATGAAGTCTCAGGAGTGGGGGAGACAACTATGGGTTCTCAGCCTGTCATTTTTAAATCAGAAAATACTCACCAACTTACAGTGATACCTGTGTCACTGGCCACCCAGTGATATTCTGGTAAAATATAGAGTATAAAATATTATTTCAATTAGATGGCAAAATCCTTGATGGCAAGAATGGTGTCTTATACTTACTAGGGGAATGGCCCCCATAATGGAATTTAACAAATATTCCTTAAATTAATATATTATCAATTACACACAGACACACATGTTTTGCTTAACTAATAAAATTATCCAAGTTGAGTGTTGGTTGTAGAGTGGGTAAGGCAGGGCCATTGCTATAGGAGCACATGGAGCAAATTTTTCATATAATGCTTCATTCTGCTTTAATATTGATCCCTTCCCTCTTACCCATGAATAAAAAATAGCCAAGTGCAGTAAGCAGTAGATTTCAAACCGTGATTGGGTCCATGCTTACCTTGACTAACAACAGCTTTATTACACAGGATTCTGAACTTTCTGAAGCCTCAGTTTCCTCATGTATAAAATCAAGGTCATGTAATGACAGGTTTGTCCAAGAGGTTATGGGCATTCTGTAAATCAGAACTACCAAAGATTTCTGACTGTTGTTTCCTTATATACATCAGGGTTTTGTTTGTTTGTTTGTTTGTTTGTTTTAAATTAGTCGTTTCTTAGTTGTGTTTTCTTCTATTAATTTTTCTCAATCTTAGATAGACATCTTTGACTCAGGATTATGATTTATCTTTTTCATGTTGACATAGTAATTGTTTTTATAGGAAATATTTCAAACTGATATTTTTTGGTTCATTAAATTTAAATATTTCAATTGACAAGCTAATTTATCACCTATTTATGGGGAAGGAATTGTTTCCTTAAAAAATTAACTTTTATCCGTCTTTCATAGAACAACATAGGAAAATACGTGGAAAATATTTTTAATATACATACTTAATGCAAGTAAACTGTTTTTTTTCCAAATTTATATCACAGCAATAGTATTAGAGAAATAAATATTAGAATTGAAGCACAAATACATAGATCAATGAAAAAGGCATAGATATATAGATCAATGGAAAAGAGTAGAGAGCCCAGAAATAGACTTACACAGATATCCCAACTGATGTTTGAAAAAAGTGCAAAAGCAGTGCAATGACATTTAGGTTTTTAACAAAGGTTGCTGTAAGTGATTGGACATCTGCAGACAAAAAGAAATGAAACTCAGTCTAACCCTTAAACCTTATGCAAAAATTAACTCAAGTGGATAATGGATTTAAATGTAAAACACAAAAATGGAAGGAAGACTTTTAGAAAAAAATAGGAGACTATTTTTGGAAGCTAGGGCAAGGCAAAGTGTTCTTAGATTTGGTGCCAAAAGCATAACCAGTAAAAGCAAAAGTTGATAAATTGAACCTCATCAAAATTAAAAAAGAAATTGCCATTTAAAAGGATGAAAAGACAAGCCACAAACTGGGAGTAAGTATTTACAAACCACATATCTGAGAAAGAACTTTTATGTAGGACATATAAAAAACTCTTAAAAACTCAATAGTAAAAACATATAATAAGAATGTGGTCAAACACATAGACGTTTCAACAAGGAGGATGGACATATGGTCAGTACCCACACGGAAGGATGTGGGAAATGCAATTAAACCACAATGACATATCACGCAGTGAAAAGGGCCCTAATCATGGAGATATACTGAGGGGATTTTGGCCCCACGCCAGGTGCTTTGATCCTGCAAGGGGCACCGCTGGTCACAGGGGCACATAGAGAGTGGGTGCAGCATTGTAGCTGCTTTTGAAGGAAAATCTTTTATCCATGAAGTACCTTTATTCTGTGAAACTATGAAATCCGAGTGTATGTTTATTTAGAACTTGGAAAAGGAAACAGACTCCATTTTTGTTCAGAAAAACATGATTCCAAAATGTCTATAATGAGAGACTTTTCAAGTTACCACTAAATATTTAAGGCCACGTAACTCTCAAGTGGCTAAAATTTATTTATTTTGAGACAGAGTCTCACTTTGTCACCCTTGGTAGAGTGCCATGGCGTCACAGCTCACAGCAACCTTAAACTCTTGGGCTCAAGTGATTCTCTTGCTTCGGCCCCTTGAGTAGCTGGGACTACAGGTGCACACCACAAATGCCCAGCTATTTTTTTTTGTTGTTGCCAGTTGTCATTGTTGTTTCGCTGGCCCAGGCTGGATTAACCTGCCAGCCTCTGTGTATGTGGCTGACACTGTAACCATTATGCTACGGGCGCCAAGCCCCAAATGGCTAAAATTAAAAAAAAAAAAAAAAAAGTGAAAATAGTAAATGCCAGAAAGGATATGAAGGATCGGGATCCCTCTTGCATTGCTGGTGGGAGTGTAAAATAGTATTGCCACTCTGGAAAGCTCTTGGCACTTTTCTGTGAAACTAAACATGAGACCATATGACCCAGCAACGTATGACTCTGGAATATTTATCACAGATAAATGAAAACGTATGTTTCATTAAAACCTGTACACAGATGTTCACAGAAACTCTATTCATTATAGCTCCAAACTGGAAGCAAATCAAATGTCCTAACATAGGTGAACAGGTGATACTGTAGTATGCTCATATCATAAAATATTACTTAGGCATAGAAAGAAAAAAAAAACAAATTATTGAAACACACAACAATTTTGATGGCTAGTAAAGGCATTATGCAAGAGAGAAAAGCCAGTCTGAAAAGGTAACCTACTGTATCATCTACTTACAGAAAATTCCCAAACAACAAAAGTAGACTTTTACCAGGGGTTAGAAAGGGAATTGGGGTCAGATAGGTTGGATATTTCTCTGAGTGGGGTACATGAGGCAGCCCTGTGTGATAGAATATTTCTGTATCTTGAATGTGGTAGTAGTTACAAAGAGCTACACAGATGAGAAAATTGGATAGAACTATATAACCGCACACATACAAGAGAGTGCTCGCACAATTAGTGGTATGTGAATAGGCTCTACAGATTGTACCAGTGTTGATTTCCTGGGTTTGGTGGCTGTTCTAGTAAAGTGTCCTATTAGGAGAAGCTGGGTGAGAAGTGCATGAGATCACACAGCTCAGTTTTTGCAACTTCCTGTGAGTCTATAATTATTTCAAAATGAAAAACAAAATCAGTGTGTGAATAGATTCAGGTACCTTCTGAATGGTTAAAAAAAAAAAAAGTAAAAATATCACAGTATCTCACTGCTAACATCATGTCAGTACGGCATATAGGAGGCCCAATAAATACCTGTTAAATGGGGGGAAAAACTACTTATGTTATCTCCTTTGAAGAACCCCATAGGTTTATGCTCAGAAAGCATTTTTATTTTGCATCATTAAAAGAAGTAGTGCATTTTGTTGCTGTTTTATTTTGGTTTTGATCAAATCTATATGACAGGGAGAATATTGAGAGAACAAAGCAAAATTCTTAAGAGTAAAATCCACCTAATTGTTAACTTTTACATGTGAGGGGATTCTTTGATGACTTTTATGAACATGGGGATTTTTTTTAAGAATTAATACCTGAACCTTTTCCATAGGATACAATGGAAGACTTTTTTATGAGACTGAGATTATAGAAGAAAAGACTGCAGTTGTGTGTAGTCTGAATGCTTGCACAGATTGGGAGGCTTGCGTGTTTTCTTCATGCATATTGGTAGGTCAAAGACTGAACTCTTCAATTCCATGATAAAATTTGAGAGTGAATGGATATTTGCTTTTCCATTTTTGTGATACTTTACTGAGAAGAATGTGTTTCAGCTTCATCCAGGTAACTACAAAAGATGTGAAGTCACTGTCTTTTTTATGGCTGAATAGTATTCCATGGCATACATATACCACAGTTGGTTAATCCATTTCTGAGTTGGTGGGCATTTAGGTTGTTTCCGCCTCTTGGTGATTATAAATTGAGCTGTGATAAACAATCTAGTGCAAATGTCCTTATGATAAAATGACGTATTTTCCTCTGGATAGATGCCTAGTAGTGGGACTGTGGGGTCAAATGGGAGATCTAATCTGAGGATTCTCCATACTTCTTTCCAAAGAAGCTTTATAAGTTTGCAGTACTACCAACAGTGTAAAAGCATTCCCCCCCTTCTGCATCTGCGCCAGCATCTGCAACTTGGGGACTTTGTGATGTGTTTTCTACTAATATGAAGCCAGCAGATGATCTAATTCACTCCCACATAGGAGAAAAACTCATTTCAATTCAAATCGGGGCCAGAGGGAACACGAGCGGGTGAAAGGGGAGTTTGGGGTGCTCCCACTTAATGGGCACAATGTAGGGGTGTGTGGCACACCTTTTGGGTACAGGACACAACTATAAGAGGGACTCTGCCTACCAAGTTCAAATATTGTGACCTGGTTGTTTGTACCCTCACATTAACCTGAAATTTAAAAACAAACAAACAAAAGTAAAAGTGTGACTGGAGACCCTGAATGCACAGTGCCTCTCTTCCAGTGACCTGCACCTTGTTCAACAACTTATTTGAGTAGGACTTTCTAAGAAGCTTTATTTGTAGGAGGAACTTTGCAGAAATATGAAAGAAAACTTCAAGGGAATAGCTTCGGGTTATCTTTACTTGCCAGTAAAGTCACAGGGGGTAAAGCAAGAGGAAGAAAAATCCTACTCAGGCCCTATGTGTTTCCTGGTGGTTTAATTAGAATCTTCCCAAATGAACCAAAATTGATAAGTACTACAAGATTTTGTAATAAATGCAAGAAGAGCACAGTAAAATCTTTGAAGCATTGAATTAGAAGTTCTTTTTCTGTTTTCCTTTTTGTATTTAGAGGTACCTTCATTAAGTGTTTCTGGATTTTGGAAATGGGGTTCTGATCCTAAGCTGAACACCTTGCTTCCTTCTTGCTATAAAACTGGCAGGCAAGAGAAAGCAAATATTCCCAAATTAGCTAAACTGAAGCATCAGCCCTCTCCCCACCATCCTTGCAGGGGACATTTAGAGATCAAATGGGGATTCCTCACTAGCAGTGTCAGGCCAAGGGGCTGCCAACACCCGGGCCCCAGTCCTGCTGTTTTTCGTGTGAGCTTTTTTGAAGAACATGTGCCTGAAACATCTTTAGATCCTCTCAAGCTATCTTTATAAGCTACTGCCTCTCAATCCATATGGACACCACACAGTTCTGGAAGGAGGTGGTAGAGCTAAAAGTGTTCTGGCAAATGATTGGGAATCATCACTCTGGCTCAGGAACCTCCCTCTTGCCTCCCAACTCCTTACTCGAGCCAGTGCTCTGATACTGGTTAAGATTTTAAATCAGGGAGAAAAATGTGTATCATTATTATTTTAAAACATCCAGGTTACCTTAGTATTTTAAAATGCCTTTGTACATCTTCACACATCCTTTAAATTTGTTTTTCTTTTTTCTTTTTTTGGCTGTGTTTCTGCTTTTCTTCATCTCTACTCTAGCCTGAGCCACTCCGGCCTGGGACATCTTCATGGGTGTGATCTACTGACACTGAAATTTAACACATCTCATTGGTTCTCAGATGTGGTCCTTTTGCTATTTCAGTTTCTAGCACAATTAATGGATCTCTCCTCTAACCCCGATGGAAACATGCAAACTGCTTTCAACCACTCCCTCCTTGCCCACTCCACATCCAATCGTTTGTCAGTTGAGCAGCCTTCATCTTCCTCATATTCGCAGCCTGTGTCCTTGGCTGCCTTTTACAGTTAACCCCCAGGGGGACACAGATTCGAATCTGGTTACCTGCACACTGCTGACAGCTTTGGCTTCTGCCTCCGTCTTGGCTTTTTCTGTACTGGAAATCCAGGGAGGTAGAAAATGTTGCAAGTCTTCATCAAACAAACTGTGTGTGGGGGGTCTGAACATAACATCACCACTTTTTATCCCAAGAAATAGAGAATCCACTCATGTCTCCGTCAGTTCCCAAGTCTCACTCCAGTCCTGACCCGTCCCCGGTCCTCACCTCCTTATCCCTGCTGTCCAGTGTAGGGCACTGGGCATGTGGTTTAATGACCTTACTTGGTCATTACAAAAATGTTAACTAAACTAAAACTGTACTTTTTTTTTCTTGTGACCAAATGTCTCCCCATTAAATTGGTCACATGAAAAAAAAAATTAAAGTGTCCATTTCTATACCTAGCTACCTACCCCCGCTCCATTAACATTCCAGCAGCACGACTTCAACACGCCACTCTCAGGAATGGCCAGTGCTGGGATACAAATGTGCCTGCAAGACAACCTGGGCCGGCCCAGTTGTCTTCTCAGCGATGCTGCTGAGACTTCTGCACACTTAACTTTAGACAAATGGTCCTGGCAACTGTATCCTAAAGACGGCCCAGCCTTCCCGTGTGTGCTTCTATTGCTCCTTCTGCACGGGACACTCTTCTACCAGATTCTCATTCAGATTCTCATTGACTCTCCGTGAGATTCATTCCAAATACCACCTCCTCCCCGACTTCTTTCCTCATCCCTCCAACTTTTCAACCTCTCCTTCTTTCTCTGCTTTAAAACTCATAACATCTCCGGGAAATTATCTTTCTTTGCTTTATGTTATTTCTTCTTTTTACCAGACTGTGAACTCTTTCCAGGTAAGGAGTATTTTGTCCGCATTACCCTTACGTTTCCCAGCTTGGAGTAGTTTCCAGTAAATATTTGTTAAGATTCACTGATGCTCAGAGTACTGTATGTTGCTTTCTTTGTGCTGATTTGTTCTACAGCATGTGGCACTTTACTATTATACATGTTTTAAGTATGTATATTTGTATGCATGAGGGTAGTACATGATCATTTCAGAATATTAACAAAATATAAAGCGTACAAAAATTAAAAGGGATCTTTTATGCCACAGAGGTGACCAGGTTAATAGTTTGTATTTTCCAAGTCTTTTGTTTTATATTCCTTTTTCAAATAATTCTTTTTTTTTTTTTTTGCTGATTTATGAGACCTAATATTATATTTTGGCATTAGGAATTCTTTGAAAATGCCATGTTAATGGCCCTTTACTATTACAGGTTATAAATATGTTAGTCCTTCATCCACTCTTTTGTTGAAGTAAATGTAAATTGATTTCAGTGTTTTCCTAATTACAAAAGGCAAAAATGAAAGAAATATTCTTGCATATAAAATTTTACCTAAATTAATGATAATTTTCTTATAATTGATGTCTGGAAACAACATTAGGGAACATAACCAGCATGTTGTGAAGCTTCTTTCAGGAATGTTTTACTGATTTATGTTCCCACCACAGAATGTGACAGTTACTGTCTTGCCAAACCCTTGCAGCATAGTTTCACCATCGAAATCCATCTTGGCTGGTTTTGCACGTCTGAGACAGGCAGGAGTGGCCTGAAGGGGCCCTTAAAGGACTTTTGCTTGATTCTTAGAATTAGTTCTTCCCAGCTCTGTTAGATGAAGTTCTGCAGCACTTGCGAATGTGTTATCTAAAGTGCTTTAAAGTGAAGTGGGAGACCCGATCCCTGACTGGCACGCTGGCTGGAGGCACGGGGAGGTCCTCTCGCTGTCCCCTGACATGTGGGCCCTACAAGCCTCAAAACAGTTCACAGAAAATTAGTACCCATTCTCTTTTGTTTAGAAGTGCCACGTTATTTGTTACCCTGCTGTGCATTGGTTTTAATAAAGACCCGAATGTAGGAACGTGACAATGTGTCCTTTTATAGTTTTTACTTTGTGTCCTCTTCTGCTGTCACCCTCGGTTGAGATGGGTGCCTGCGGGTTGTGTGGTTGGGCGGGAATGGCTTGGTGCCACATTCTCCAGGCTGGCTCACTCAGGCTTGTAACAGGCACACACTTTACGTGGAGGCTGTGTGGCTGTGACTTGCTTCAATCTGTTACCAGCCTTCGCCAACAGAAAGAGTCCCTGCTGAGAAGACCGCATCTGTTTTGCTCACAAAAGGGAGGTCTTCCTGTCTGTGCAGTTACGATGACTGACCATGTTGTAAATTAGTTTGTTGTGTTGGTTTTACTTTGGAAATGGTTCTTAATCCAGGTAGGCTCTTTCAGTGGCCGATATTTCATGTAATATTCCACTTTCATTTGTCTGTATTTTACTGTACTCCAAACTTATCTATTCCTCTCTGTATCTATAGCTCATGGCTCCAAGTCACCAATAAAGCATCCCCCACACTGAGAGTTGTATGCCGGTATGGGGACCCGTCCACACTGATGCCTCACCATTGCATTCCAGAGTCCAGGGGAGGTTGGGGGTGGGAGGCTGTCTTTGAAGTGTAGTTAGACAGCATCAGCTGATCAACTGTGGACACAGAAAACACTAAAAAAAATGACTTGTCAAGAACTGACATATGTCTGATATTTTGAGGGGGGCAAAGTCAGTTCTAGCCCACACGTTTCAGACACCTTCAGCGTGTAAACACAATGTATTCACAACTAGGCTTTCTGGGACCCATAATCCCTCTGGTTCTATTTAGAAATTCTGTATGTGAGGCTGGGAGGGAGGGACAGGGGTACCTTTGCTGACAGAGACACATTTTTAAAGAGGTAAATGGATTTATCCCTGGAAATTAGAAGCCAAGGGTGGTGTAGGTTATTTTAGTACATGCATTCAACACGTTAGAAAATGAAAAGAAAGGAGTAACATCGTTTGCGCCTCTCGTGGAATCAATACATGCTCTTATTTAAAGTGATACCGTAGTGGTGAAAGAGGAAATGCAATTATTTAGTACAGGTTGCCACAAACCACTTGTACTAATAATTTTTTTTCTTCAGATTTTAAAAACATAACTAAAAATGGGGAAATGGTAGTTCACATTAAGATCACAGCCATGGCAGGAACAGATGGGGAAGGGGTTGCTCTGTGCCCTTTGCTGGGACTGTGGCTTCATAAACTGGGGCAGCCCTGACCACCCTAGTGTTCTGAGTGGCCTAGAAGATCCCTCTTAGTCCTCCTGAATGGAGGTTAAAAAATCTCTCTGTTCAAACAAACTGGTGATTGTGGAATCACCAAAGCAGTGCAGTCAAATCCCTTTGCCTAAAGCTATGTCAATTAGTAGGATGTAAGCACTCCAATTTGTACAAATAATCAACACATTGAATCCCACAAAGGCATAGAAGTATTCATGATCTATGTATACATGACTTAATAAAAAAAAATGCAGATGTGAGACCTGCTGTCTACTCACAACTTAAAGAACACGATTCTTTGAGACGTGACACTCCTCTGAGAGACTGCCTGGTGGCGTTCACTGAGCAGGCAGGTCTCTCCATGAAGTCCCTCTGGGTAGCCTGGGGCAGAGACTCTTGGGCAGCATCGTTGCACTTGGGCATCACTTCTAATTAAAACAACAAGAAACAAACCAGTAAGAGGCACTCTCAGACAGAACTGAAAAAGAGCAAAGCTAGTGAATTTCTAAAATGGAAACTAAATTTCCTACAAGAGAATGACAGGGCAGAGTGAAAGACTTTCTAGAAGTAGCAGTGTCATGAAGTCATTTTAGCTGAATATTAGTGCACAAGGGATGGGAGAGTCATTTTTAATAGAAATGTCAGATATAATATGTCTGCCTTGGGTAGAACACATTACGTTGTCTATTCTTCAGATAAATGCTTGTTGAGATACTTGTATTCATGATAGACAATTTAAAAAATAGCTGGTATTTGCCCAAGCCTCTTAAAACAGATACTGTAACATTATGTAAGTGCAAACCTAGAACATCGGTTTTCAAATTTAAAAGCTCAACTTAAAACCTTATGTGTAGTTCAGTGCATATTTAGATTTAGGGTGAACAAATCGTTTCAAAATATTTTCATATTTCAAAATTTGAAAATTCAAGTAAGAATTTTGCCTACACAGCCACATATTAATGGGATATGATTATATTTTTAAATCACTCTTTTTAGGCGTCCAGAGAGTCCTCTCTGCAGAGAGGGCACGGTCAGGCCCTCCCCTCCGGCCCCCGGGCCGCCTGCGGAAGGTCGAACCCGCCGCACCCTCGGCTCCGGAGCCGCGGAGTTGGGCCCAGGCTGTGCCGCCGCCCTGGGGCTGCGGGTTGGGGCACGGTGATGACCCGTTGGACGCCCTGGGCGCGGCTCCTCGGCCCCGGGGAGCGCTGAGAGCTGCAATTGTATATCTAAAATGCAGGGTCGACTCTGGGACCTTGGATTGCCCTGGATGGCAGGACTCTAGATTGCCCTGCGCTGCCCTCTGCACTTGAATCATGAGGATTCTCTTAGGCAGCTTCCATTACTTCAGTGGGCAACGCAGGCCGCAGACCACGTGGAGGGGGTGAAGCGCGTGATCAGGCTGCACCGGGTAGGGGCGCAGCCCTGGCGCAGAGGAAGCAGTGGGCGCTGGACAGCTGCTGGAGGCTCTCTGGGCTCCTTTGCCAAAAAACGTGGTTCTGAACAAACTGCAGAGTGCCATCGAAGTGGTGGAGAAGGCCACCGGCCTGTCCAACGAAGAAAAGCTGTTTCAGGTGCAAGCCTTTGAGATTTTCCACAAAGAACTGAATGAAAGTGAGAATTCAGTTTTCCAGGCCATCTGTGGTCTGCAGAGAGCCTTGCAAGGAGATTACAAAGATGCCCTGACCGTGAAGGAGAGCAGCCGACAGCGTCTGGAGGCTCTGAGAGAGGCAGCCATAAAGGGGGAAAAAAAATCGCTCTTTTAAAAGGTATATCATGATAAATCCATGCTGCTTTCTTAAAACATTTTTTAAAATTAAGACACTTTTTTGAGGAATCACCAAAAATTCGAATAAATGATTTATATGCATTTTGTTTCAGAAATTGCTCACCAAATCGAAAGCTACCCTTAGTGTTTATTTTGAAACACGATATATCCTTGAAGACTGATTTATAACAGAATTGGCTACTCTTATTTTTTTTTTTTAGCTATTCAATTAATTTTTTGTCTCTTTTCTCTTTTGGCAAACTCCTAAGTTTTAAATAACCTGGATGTAAAAAAAAAAAATTTATTATTGTTTCCCTACATATCAGATTACTTTTCATTTTGGTGAAATTTTGCTTCTGCATAATTCTTTGCATCTTATCAAGTTCCTTTATCGTACGTCTACCCTGATAGTATGTGCTTTTAATGAGGAGTTGGAAGTTAAGAGGCTGGAGATGAAGCAGCCTCCTGCATGCTTATAATTCTAATTTAAACTCTCATCTCTCTATGAGGGTCAAAATTTTTTGTGTTCAACCTGCTATTTGCAATCATTTAAGTATGGCTCATTACCAGTTATGAGTGAGGCAAAGAAAAAGACATTCTAATTATCTGATAATTAAATAGTTTTCTGGCTGTCTCTTCTCAATTTGGCAGGAGACACTAGTTGGAATGTTTTGGTAAAAATCTTTGCTCTCCTCATGAAAGCAAGTGAATGACTTACACGGCTCTGTGTGTCCACTAATGATGAAACTAAATATGTGGGATTACAAATATCGTGCTATTCATTTCAGTTCCAGATGCTGCAAAGGCTGCTAGCGGTGGGGAATGGAAGCAGGGGCTTAGTACTAGGACAAGCATGACTTCATTCAGGAATTGGAATCTTCTAGAAGATGAGCAGGAACATGCCTACAAATAACTAATACAGCATTCTAAAAGATGGGTATCAGGTACACAAATACTATTATGCCAGCTAGAAAAGATACTTCAAAAGATCTACTTAGGGAAACACATTGTGGTTAGCATGTTAAGGCAAACCAAAGTTAGCAAACTTAAATATTACCTGCAGGTGGCAAGTGAGGACGCTTCTGAAGAAACCAGTCATACCAGCACCTACTTTTACTTTGTATGCCACACTTTCAGAAAGAGTGGATGTTGCACACTTATGAGTTGTAATATTGTGATCTATATAAAACTTACTGAAAAAAAGTGGAAGAATACACCAAGATGCTTAGAGTATTGCTTTATCTCTGGTCCCTAAGCTTATGACTTTTTAATTATACTCCTTTGTATTCAAAGTATCTATAATTAGAATGTTTTATAATTATCCTAAAAGCATCACATAGGAATAATGCAATGTTGTGAGTCCCAGTGTAACTTTATGGTTAGAGATAAGGAATTATAGGTGTAATTTCTAGGTGCTAGGTGCTATAACTTATTACTGTATGTACTTTGCTGTGGTGCATATAGTAGTTGAAACTAAATGTTTCGAAAAGTACAAGAAAGGCAGAAAAGGAAATGAAAAAAATTAACAAAAAGCCTGAAAACTTTGGAACAGATGAGTTACACATACATTTCCGCCTATATTTATACTGAGGATACTTGTTAACACAATTGATTGGTTTAGAAGCCCTAGACAGCGTTACTCGTGAAAGAAGACCAAACTTGTGGATTTCATTCGCCTTTTGCTCTCCTTTGTGGCTGTAAAATATCCTGATGGCACCAGAAATTAGATCGATTTATTTTGTTTGTACATCTGACTATATTATACATCATAGTATTTATCTTAAAACACACCTTTTTTATTTCATGCAAATTTACTTAAAATATTTTTATTTCAACAGATTTATGAGTGCATGTGTTTTTTGTTACATGGATGAATTGTAGAGTGGTTAAGTCAGGGCTTTTAGGGTACCTGTCACATAAATAGTATTCACTGGACCCAATGGTTAATCTCTCCATATTTTCTTATAGAATAGCTAGATATTTGAGGCAAACAAATTTGCTAGAAATGCATGAATAACTCACTGATATATACATATATATGATATGAATGAGAGCAAGTGAATGACAAAGCTTTTGGAAGGTAGGAATTCTCTTAGTAGTAGAGGCAGACTAATTCCATTCTATTTTATTTTGGAATTCTGTTAGGTCTCTCAGTCCTGTCTTGGCTGCACAGTCACTGATTGCCAGGAAATTTCCATTTTATTGTCTCCTGTGGAGAGCAGTGTGGCCAACAGTGTCAGTGATCAGCATATGGGATGATCATTATTTTGTAGTGCTATTTAGGCCCAAACAACTGCTGACAGAACCACACTGTAAAATTACCTCCATGGTCAGTTCCACACTTGTAAAGTGGGGTAGCTCATGGTTAATATGATAGTCCAGTGTCTAGGAGGTGTGCTCAATAATTAATAGATACGGTTAGGTATTAGCAATCCCCTTAAATGTTGTTCCCATTTGATAGGTTAGGAAATTGTGGATCAGGGAAGATAAATAGTTTACTGAAATTGAAAATATCTGAGTCTATTCAATGAATATTTATCTAGCTCTGCTCTGGGTCAAACACGCCTACATTTTTGAAATGCTGGGAACAAAAAGATGAATCAGGTACAGTCTGGTTAGAGAACAGTACACACAACAGAAATCTCTCTAGATAATTTAAGAATAAATGGGTTTAGTACAGGGAGTTAGTGTTTAAAGCCTCATTGGAAGACCTGGGGCAGTGTAATTTGGGAGGGAATACTGCTGAACTCTTGGTTTCGAAGTCATACCCTGTGGATGTGATTCAGAGGCCAAGGAACATTGTGTCCACCTGTGCTGTTGCTGTGTCAGTGGGCTGTCACCTCCTAAAAAGGGGAAGGTGGGACCCGACACTGCTGAAAACAATCTCTCCCTCCGGGCCTGTGCGTCTGGCTCAGGTGTATCACACTGGCAGAACTACCACTCGCTTAACCTTCCATCCTCTGGCCCATACAGTGGAGCGTGACATGAGTGGAAATGGATTCCAGGCCAGGCCCCAGTAGACCAAATAGAACACACAACGTCCTTACTCAGTGAGCTCACAGTTCAGTAGTAGAGGCAGACAAATAAAAAGACAACTTCAGAGTCATGTGGCAAGTGCAGTGATAGGCTCTGGCACTGTGCTCGCGAAGGCACAGAATGGGCTTCTGTGGATAGGAGCGGGTGAGAAGGGAGAGAAGGGCTTGGAGGAACTTCCTGGCATGATGTGCCCAGATACAAGTCTTAAAGGATCGGTAAGACTGGGTCAGACAAAAAGGAGTGAAGGCTGTGGCCAGCGAATGGGAGGGCAGGGGTCAACAGCTATAAGACAAGGTGGGGACCACAGATGTGAAGGAGACACCGGGAGGTGACGTGCAGTAGGGATATTGGGTTCTGGATTTCACTGGGATTGTGTGGGCATCCCAGTAAACATGAAAGTGAACAAGAAACTGAGGCCAGGTATAAATATTGCCGAACTTGGGACGTGACTGGAAAGGAGTAAGATCCCAGTGAGGAAAATAAATAAATGAAGGATTTTGTCCTTATTTTGGATTGTGATGCTTCAGAGACGGCATTAAATCAGAATTTTAAGCTAGATCTATTAATTATAAAGTTAGGGCTTTCCCTGCTTCCTCAGTCTGCCTCAAGTACAATTTGTTACTGACCAAGTCATTGTGTACAGAGCATGCCAAAAAAATTATGCACCTTTAAGAAAAGAAAAAATAACTCTATTGAAATTGTAATACTCAAGTCACATTTGACTTCTGCGGTTACAAAAGGTGCTCTGACATAACTTGTATTCCTCTTTTGTTATTGATATATATTGAGTTTTACAATTTTAATATAGTTTTCTGCTTTCTAAAAATGTGTATACATTGTTTTGGCACCTTCTGTATTTAAAGATGTGTCCAAGAAAGCCACAGCATCGTGTGCAAGTGTATTTGTATTTGTGTGGACGTTCATTCTTTCAAGAGGGAAGATGCATGGCCTGCTATGATTCTCAAGGTTTAAGAATCACTTGAATTAAGACTCCCTAGCTGTGATGGCTGGGGTTCATTCGATTTTGTTCTAAAGATCAAATGCTCATCCAGGAGTATATTTTAAAAACATATTAAATAGTGTTGCTTCAGGCAGTACAGCAGGTTAAAATTTCTTAAAGATTTTTGTGCCATGCTATATGACGATGTTGGTGCAATTACCACAAAATGTTTGCAGGTGCATGGCTGAGCTCTCAGGAATATGAAACGAGTCCTCTGAGTCAAGAACACACAGGGATCTAAAGGAAAGCATCTGGAGAATGGGTGAAGGCTAGGTGGCTCCGGAGGGACGTGTTAGCTGCAGGAACCTAGACCTTTAAGGAATATTGGCTGCTTGGGTGTGGGGTGCTCAGGAGCAGAGACTAGGATTGTGCACGTTGAGGGCGAGTAGGGGAGTGGAAGTGATTGAGACCCTGAGCTCCTCAAGGCCCTGCATCCTTGGGGAAAGGATGTGCTAGGAGAACTCCTGCTGGACAGCAAACCCTTACGGAAGCTCTCTGTCACTTTCACATCCAGGTGGAAAAATAATAACTGTAATAAGTTATTAATAATAATAATAATAATACAATGCCTGGGTGCTTGTCTTAGTTTTCTCTTTGCTTATATGCATATTATTTATCTTCTTTGTATGTATAACATTTCATAACATAAAAACATACTATGTCTGCCTTTCTGTCTGATTCATTTTTATTATTTTAAGAGCTGCTTGAATGAAAACTCCATATTTATAAAAGAAATAAGACACTGGAGTGAAAGATCAAGTTTTACCTTCAGCTATACTAATTTATTTCTTCAAGTACTGTTGTAGTATAGTATTCTGTACTCAGAGATAAAAAATTCCTTTGCAAAATAATGTTTGGCAGTTCTGCAAATCGATATGCAAAAACACCAATTTACTGATGCTCATAAGTGTCCCACAAGAACACAAAATATTCTAATGGGGTTATGCCATGCATGTTTGTTTGTTTTTTTTTTCCATTTCCCCAGACCTCTTGTTCAAGAGAACATTTAGATAATAAAAAAAAAAACCCTACAATTATTTCAGCTCCTTTACTTTTATTTTGCTCTTGTTCATGCTCTGAACAGAATCCAGAGGACTGCCAAGTATTACCTTGCCACTGCAGAAATATTTCTAGCCTTTTTTTTTTTTTTAAGACCTTTGTAGTCAGTTCAATGTGTAAATTTGAATCAGTAGCAGGAATCAGGTCTGTTTATGTGGATTCCTTAGCATAGTCAAGTTCACTGTCAAATGTTGCCATTCATTTGGCTGAAGGATTCCTTCATATTTTGAAATGGGCTGGGGAAGCATTTATTTAATCACAGGTATGAAAAAACCACCTCTCTGCATCACTCCAGATGGAGAGATTACACAGGTGAGCTCTTGCTGAAGAGGAGACTAATAGCACGATAGCTCCAGTTGTCTTCTGCGGGGTAAGCTCAGAGGGTTTTGATTTTCATTAACAAAATATACTCCCAGTTTTCTTACAATACTTTCCGTGTTCTTATTTTACCTAGGCATGTTTCCCTTTTGAGAGTTAAAATAAGGAAGGGAGAATGTTTATTTAAAAGTTAACAAAATAATAAGGTTAAAGAGAAAATAGTGAGTTTTAATACCAATATCTTTAACGTTGCTGACATTATAGATGACTATATTGGAATTTAATAAAATGGTTTAACTTAAGCATATTTTAATATCAATGTGGTAATTTAATAAACATTTATTTAACATAAATTCCTTAATTGACAAATGTCTAGTAACTTATTTTTGTTCCTTGGCTTATGATGACTATTAACAGTTTACAGGCTTAAAATACAACTCTCCTCAATACTTATAGTAACCTTGACCTTGGGAAGGATTTGCTTTATTACACAAGCTTCCGTTACTGTATGAAATTTACAGTGCTTAATATGGTAAGATTCTGTCGTCTTCCTTCTCCTTAGCTGTGCAGATAATCTCAATTAAGTGTATGGAATGACAAATTTTTATACCATGTAACATTCCCCAAACCTTCTTAGTATATTAAAGCATGTTTTGATATTTGTTTTTTCTCCATATTACTCTAGGATAGTTTTCCAGCCCGATTCGGAGGAATTCATTTCGTTAATCAGCCGTGGTATATCCATGCCCTATACACCGTGATCCGGCCTTTCCTTAAGGAGAAGACTCGGAAAAGGGTATTTCTTTGTTTTTTTTTTTTTTACTTTCTTCTCCCTCATTCAGTGAATTATGCTGTACAGTGTGTATATCATATTGACTGTAGTGAATTCTACTTCTATATTGTGTTGAAACATTCAACATGAAAGACATTTTAAAATTTTTAGTGACCTTGTGATTAATTCTAAACAATGTATGTGAAAGAAACATTTAAACACTTGCTCTTCTAACCTTCTCAGAAAAGGGGAGTAAATTTTAGCATATTCATTATATATATTAAAGCCTCAGAAAAAATCTTCTAGGTCATGTTAGTATAATGCTGTGGAAACACTTAATTCAAGTCAAAGTCTAAACAAAGGTTATAATTTTATAAGCTGATGAGTGTGGTGAGAGCCATGGTGTAGCATAGGGCTGCATTGTCATTTAAAAACAAAACATCTCAGCCTGAAGTGGTGGCCTGTAATTCTAGCACTCTGGGAGGGCGAGGGGTAGATTGCTTGAGCTCAGGAGTTGAAGACCAGCCTGAGCAAGAATGAGACCTCATCTCTACTAAAAATACAAAAGCTATCTGGGCGTTGCGATGGGCACCTATCGTCCTAGCTATTTGGGAGGCTGAAGCAGGAGGATCACTTGAGCCCAACAGTTTGAGGTTGCTGTGAGCTGTGATGCCACAGCACTCTACCCAGGGTGACAGAGTGAGACTCTGTCTGAAAAAATAAAAAGTAAAAAAATAAATAAATAAAAAACACATCTTAATTTATTTCATTTAATTCTCCCAACAGCTCTGAAAAGGAAATTTACTAAGCATTGTCTTCTATTTCAGAGCTAAGAAAGGTGAGTCTTAAAATGGATAAGTTACCTGCATACTCATAAGTACACAGCAGAAAAGTTTTAGGGCTAACATAGGAACCCAAATATTCCAGCTCTACATTTAGAACTATTTTACCTCTTTATGCCATACCCAATTATCAAATAATTAATTCCACAGTACAGTATGCTTACTTCTAAATCTCTGTGGAAGATAATTCTAGGCCCTGTGTCTCAGTGACTTAGAAGGCACTTGAGGTGTCTCCGTGTTGTGGAGGCCTCACTGTCTGCCTGAAGGAGAAGAAATTATGTGTTTGTACCTAACATTCATGAGCCTAGGGTTGACTGTAAATGACTTCATTGAAATGTTTCATAGTTCAGGAGGAAGAGTTCTATAAACAATTATAATTTGCATTCAGAATTATTCTACCATCAAGAATCAAATTAATTCATATTTTAGAATTCAGAAAGTGTATGGAAGTGCCACACAAAAGCTATCAAGCTTTGTTCTACAAAGAGGTGATCAGGTGATCCAGAAAACCTGCTGGGGCTTTTAGTACAAATTACACCAGCAAATGCTTCTGCGGTGTTCACTCTATGCCACATGCTGTTCTCTGGTACTTTACATAGGTTAACTCATTTAATATTTGCAACAATGCTTTAGGGTAAGTATTGTTATTTTTCTCATTATATAGAAGGGAAAATAAGCTCAGAAGGTTGACCAGTTTACTGTGAATCACAGCCAGTAGACAGTGGAACTGGATATGTGGATTTATGGGAAAGAAGGTTTCAGGTAGAGGAACCAGCAGCCAACACAAATGTGTAGGTAGAAACCCTTCTAGGACTGGTGTATTTAATAAGCAGAAGGAAGCAGGAAGGCTTGGAGCACAGTGAGTTATGGGGCAGGGAGTTGGGTGGGTTAGGAGGGACTAGGGTGTCCTGCATCACACAGGGCCTTCTGTGCCATTGCAGGGATCAGGGTCTTCAGACAGAGAGAAATCAAAAACCCTTGAAGGGTATTGTATACAGGGGTGATTTGTTCTGATGTGATTTGAACCTGATTCTACTCTGCTGGAAAGGACTGAAGAAGTTCAAGTCTAGAAACTAAGAGTGCACTAGGCCTGGGGGTTTTGTGATGGGATTGGACAATTTTGATAAAGCCTAAGAGAATGTATTGCTAGCATTACACTGGGTCTAAGATAGGTATCTGAACTTTTACTGTTTTAATTAAAATGATATGACTTGGAAATTTTCATATGAAAAAATGATTACAAGTTAAAATGCTTTTAATTTCATATAATCAAATAATCAATACACAATGCAAAACTATTATATACTTATATATATAAGTATATAATCAATACACAATGCAAAACTATTATATACTCACTATTACTCCAAGTGACTCAGCATCACAGTGTTACTCAGACACCTTGTACCTCACATGCTTTAAGCCTGTGTTCTGAGAAAATGGTAAAAGAAAACCTGAAGAGCAGTTGTTGTCCTTTTTCCATAAACTCAGGTGTGAAAGAAACATCTGGTTCTTCATTTTGTTAAATTAAATCTGATTTTTAATCTTCAACATTATGAGCTGGTAGGGATATCCACCTCAGGTATTATTATAATGGGCCCTTGTCCACAAAGTCTCCGCAGTATCTGGGAGGTTTCATGCAAAGCCAAACTTCCCATCCCTCATGGGCACTTCTCATATCCTCATTGTTCAAACTAATATTAGTTCCTTGAATTAAGGTTTCCTTCTGCTCCCAAGTTGCCTGTGAAAAATAGGCATATTTGTTGCAGCTAAAACTCCAAAGAACCTCTAGTGCATTTCAGTGAGTCCACAGTTGTGGTCTTAACTACTTACGGAGAGCTGGTGGTAAACAGGTTTCCCTACTAATTGGCACAAATTTCTTTCTCTTTATCAATATCGTGGACTTTCTCTTCTACAGCTTGCTAATTCTCAAAATTTGATCCTCTTTCTTTCCATTGCAGATTACCTAGCATAATCTCTTTAATGACACAGTGTACAAAAATAAGATAAAAATTGGAAGTATTATGCAGGATAATTCTTAGAATTATGCAAAAGAGTCAGAGGCAAAAGAGCCCGCAGCTCCAGATTTCTTGCAAGAAATGGAAGAAGATAAAAAATATACGGATAAAAAATGAATAGTGAAACATCAGTAAATGATGCTGCCACACACAGAACTAGTCAAAACATAGAAAAATATAAAACCAAAGCTTAACAGTTGGGCAATTGCAATGCATCTTTATTACCTAGTCCAGAGGGCACTTCCCAACTAAGAAGGTCTAAAACAGCATCATCATATTATATATGTTTGGCTTTCTTTTTAAAACAAATATTAGCCTTGGGGAAACAATTTTGATATTGTATTTTATGAATTATCAAGGAAATATATGCATAGCTTAACTGTGTAATATACTAGAAGGTGGGAGGTATGCAGTTAGCATGTTAGGACTTTCTGGGTTGAGCAGGTGGTAAAGAAGCTCATCAGGGAAGTCTTCCTGAGCAGAGGACTTTAAGCAAATGTTGGCAGAATGTGTGGGTCAACAAACTGGGGACATTTGGAAGGCAGAAATCTCCAGGGGCAAGAAAGAGCCTTTGTACATGTCCTGAGACAAGCACATGCAGAGTGTGTTTGAATGAGGAGTGAAGAGTGGGAGATGTGTTCATAGAAGTAGTTCTTGTGAGGCCCCATGGGGTTTATCCTAAGAGAAAAAAAGAAGTCAAGGCTGAGCACGGTGGCTCGCGCCTAGAATCTTACCACTCCGGGAGGCCGAGGCAGGTGGACTGCTTGAGCTCAGGAGTTTAAGGTTGCTGTAAGCTATGATCCCACAGCACTGTACTGAGAGTGACAAAGTGAGACTCTGTCTCCAAAATAACCAAAAAAGGTAAATGGGGAATTGTGAATAGATTGAGATGATGTGACATATTGTGACATTGTCATTCTAGCTGCTATGTTGAGAATACAGTGTAGATAGAAGTGAGAAAGTAGAGAGCAGTTAGAGAGAGGCTAGTGCGGGAATGCAGCTTAAAGGGCAGAAGCTCGTGTTGGGGTTCTAGGGGAGGGGCTTATCAGAGTGATTGTTTTTAGGATGCATTTAAAGATGGTGCTAGAAGGATTTACTGTCAACTTAGATGATGAGAGGAGGAAAGGATGAGCAGAAAGTTGTGGTCTGAGAAACTGGAAGGATAGTCATACCATTAACTGATGCTGGAAATAGGGAGAAGTGGATTTAGAGAGAGGATTGTGAGCTCAATTTTGGACATGTTAAATTTGAGATGTCCATTGAACATTTAAGTGGATATGTTAAGTAAAGTATGGAAATACAAATGGGGAACTTATTTTTCGTGTATGGACAATATTTTAAAGCTACTGACAGAATGCAATAAAACAAATGAAAATCACCAAAGAGTGAGTAGAGTTAAAGAATGGATCCAAGAACCGAGACCAGAAGCTCTCCAATGTTAAGATGTTGGGGTTATCAGCAAAATAGTCCAGAAGAAAATATCTAGGAAGGGAAGCAAAAAGCAAAAGATATTGGGGAAAATGTTTCATTGAGAACAATCATCTACAGCCCGTGCTACTGAGAGTTCAAGATAAATAGGACTGAGAATTGGACAAGGAATTTAGCAGTCAGAAGGTTCCTGATAAGAGCTGGTTTTATGCAATGGTGGGAGCCAGAGGCTGTTTCAATTTAGGAACAATGAGGAAAGAGCATTTGGACAATGAACGTAGAGAACTTCTGCAGTGAGCTTTCCTGTAAAGGAGAGGAGAGAACTAGGATAACCACTGGAGGTGGATGTAGGGCCAAGAAGGGTTTTAGGTGTCTGCACGGGGTTGGTGAAGTCAGCATGTTTTTACTCTGGTGGGAAAGATCCAGTGGAGAGAGGAAATTTGATGATGTGAGAGAGACAGGAGGGACTTGCTGAGAAAGGCGAAGGAGCAGAGGAGAGAAGATGCATTCCGGTGTGCAGGTGGAGAGCGGCAGGGGTGCTCCTTCCATTGTACTAACAGCGAAGGCAAAACACATGGACGCAGATGTTCGTGGGTGGGTTGATGTCATCTGGTTGTCCCATTTTCTCAGTGAAAGTGGAAGCAGGGCCAAAGCTAGACGTGATGCCGAGGGAGGAGGTAACAGAATGTTAGAGAAGAGTGAGGAAGCGGCCGTGTGCTAGGATTACATTGCTGTTCAAAGGATTTATTGCCATAACTACGACACAACTTGAAGGAGATGATTTCTTACATAAAGAAGGATTACATACCTTAAAAAGTAAAAGTTTCAGATGCCAGCACTTAACTTTCCCGGGGATTTTTTTTTTTTCACAAAAATTCTCTCATTGCTGATGAGAATAACCCAGGAGTGTGTGTGTTTTCCTGGATGTAAATCCTGGCTGTTGTGTTCTCACATAGGAGCCGGAAGGTGGAGAGCTAGAAATTCACCTGTTGTTCTGTGTGTTATATATTTCAGGCAGCCATTTGCTCTGCCTTTTTTGGCCAGTGACCTGCTGTTATCTGCATTTACTCTTCCATAATTTGTTAAAAATACTCCGTCCTCTAATCTTATTTGAAGTTACAGCATAATCTTTCTTTGTTTTTCTATATATTTGCTTTAGTGGATTCTAAAAGTACAGAAAGCAAATATGAATGTGTTAGCCTACTCTTCTTGAGTCTGAGAACGCAATTATTTTTAAGTTACTTATGAGCTATGATTTTAAGTAAATATTATGCAAATTTATATGAGGTGACAACAATTCTGTAGCGTAGAAGGTTGAGCTGCAGTTTTGAGATTGAAATGAAAGAAGAGGAAAGAGGTTGGTATAATTTATGAAGAACCTAAACTTGAGAATGTGCCTTGAATATTTCCCTAGTTTTGAAGAAAAGCACTATGTAGACAGTTTCACCCACGATTAATGTATACATACAGCTTTACATTTTCAATCCATTCCTTCTTTCCTATTTGGACAATAAGTATGGAAATCTTTAGTCCAGGAGGTGCTGGCAACATTGCAGAACTTAATGTCCCTTGGGACAGGAACCTCACTCAGCCTTTCATCATAATGATGCTAATCGACTTCTTTTATTTACATCTCCCATTTTGTATAATAAAATGGTAATTTAGAGGCTGCAGTATTCTTATTTTTATTGATGATAAAGAGAAAGTCATGCTGGTGACAGCTTTTGGGTGTCATACCTTGGATAGGCTCTGTAATTGATGAGTCCCTTATGAGAAGGGCCTGTTTTCTTCCCAGCATTTATTATGCACATCATCGAGTTCGCACAGCTAACACCAGCATGATGCACAGATCAGCATGCACGGTCTTACTCTGCTCAGGGCCCTGGCTATATAGCAGGAAACCAAATTTGTGGTCCAGACTCTTTAACCCAATAACTATCTGACCTTACAGAAACTGCTGAAGATCTCTGATCCTCACCATTGTTACATGAAATATTAGGATAAAAGTACCAGCCCCAACTGTTTCACTGAGTGGTTGAGGTCTTAAAGATCTTAACAGATATGGACAACTCTTGTGTTTGCTCCTCCTCTTCTCCTTTTCTCTTCTCAACGTGTGGATGGTATTAAGTTTCCTCTGTGTGTTTCCTTCCCTCCCCTCTTCTTGCATTTATAGATATTTTTGCATGGCAACAACCTGAACAGTCTACACCAACTCATTCATCCTGAGATTCTGCCCTCTGAGTTTGGGGGAATGCTGCCCCCTTATGACATGGGGACATGGGCGAGAACACTGTTAGACCATGAGTATGATGATGACAGCGAATACAATGTGGACTCCTACAGCGTGCCTGCGAAGGGAGTAGAGAAGGAACTCTCTCCCAAGTCCATGAAGAGGTATGCGGGGGGTGGGAGGGGAAGTGGGCCACGGCCAGGGTCGGGAGGCATTCTGAGTTAACCTCCAAGGTTTGTTTGTTTTGTTTTGTTTTTCCAGTGAAATTTTAAAGCCTTTCATGGCACCATGATTGGATGTCTAGGAAATTTGAGTCAAAGATAAAGTCTTTTTTTTTTTTTTTTTTTGTAGTGAGTACGTTTAAAATCTACTGAATAGTTTTCAGATGTATAACACATTGTTAACTATGGCCACTCTGCCAGGACTTATTTCTCCTCTCTAATTGAAACTTTATATCCTTTGGCCAATATCTTCCCCCTCCCCATGTTCCCACCCCATCCTCCACTGTGTGGTAAGCAGCACTCTACTCTGTAGTTCTATGAGTTTAACTATTTTAGATTGCGCGTGTAAGTGATACTGTGCTTCTGTTTGTGCATCACATTCTGCTCCATAATTCTACCCAATTATTTGTCACTTAAGAAAAAGATAAAGTCTTTTGATGTAAACTCAATTTAGCATTTTTCCAGATTTAAGAATCTAGCAGGACCCTTAGAAGTCACCAAATCCAGTGGTTTTCAGATTGTACCCCAAGGAGCCAAAGGTTTTGATGGAGTGCCTCATGCCAAGCAGTGGGGGAAAAACGGCATCCTCTTAAAGAAAGCAGTCAGCATACACACATACACACACACACAAACACTACAGTTGAAAAACACCATGGTCAAAACTTAATGGTCACTTTCCAATATCTCTGCTAAGTCTTTGTCTAAAGGTCTAACTATCCCTGCTGCAAAATCTTGTAGAGAAATGGTTTTTGCTAGTCGGCGAGCTTATATTTAAACCAACTTTAGGCTTAACTCCTTTCTCTCAGAGCAGAGCTTCTTGAGATCTCTTTCCTCCTAACCTAATGGATTCATGGATGGGCTCTCAAAGGATTTTGTGAAGTGATGAATGTTGCATGCAAAATCTTGTGTGTATGTGTGTGAATGTACTATATATAGTTTGAGCATTTTCTGGAGAGAAGTCATACATTTCATCAAATTCTCAAAAAGTGTTCCAAAATAAAAATGGTTAATAGCAATTACCAAGAATAGATTCCTTCCAATAAAATAATAATCCTAATAATAGTTGTTGTAATCTATCATTTACTATGCACTTATCATGAATTAGGCCTATGCTTTGTGCCTTTTTAAAAAACATTAATTTATTTAATTCTCACCTTAACCCTGTTAACAGGGCGGTATCCTCAATTGTATCCTCAATATTAAGTAGTCTGTGTAGTAGAACAAGGTTCTAGTCCATGAGGTAAGTCTTTCACATTGTTGAAATAAAGCCTGTCTCCCCTTCATGATTGCACAGCACAGATCCCCCTCACTCTGGAACTAAGCTATGTAAGGATTGAGGGACAGTTGTCCTCCGTGTCCATTAGTTGTCTTCTTTTTTGATTAATTAATTAATTAATTTGTTTCAAATGCCATTTTCAGGTTGTATTTTATTTATTTATTTATTTATTTCTAGAGACAGAGTCTCACTTTATCACCCTCAGTAGAGTGCTGTGCTGTCACAGCTCACAGCAACCTCCAACTTCTGGGCTTAGGCTATTCTCTTGCCTCAGCCTCCTGAGTAGCTGGGATTACAGGCGCCCGCCATAACACCCGGCTATTTTTTTGTTGCAGTTTGGCAGGGGCAGGTTTGAACCCACCACCCTGGGTATATGGAGCCGGCACCCTACCCACTGAGCCACAGGTGCCACCCCCATTAGTTGTCTTCTTTGCCTTCTAATAAGGGTCTCTTCCTTCAGTCCTTTCTCCTGTGGTGTGTTCACTCACATGGTCCAATCACGTAAGCAACAGTTGTCTCCATAAACTCTACAACCTTGCTGCATGACGACCATCACCCACATCAAGCTCACCTGCACCTGCTCCCCAAATCCCTTAACGGCTCTTAGAGTCTCCAGCCCTACTTCCTCCCCTATACCCCATTTATCATCCACATGGCAATTCAAAAATGATTTAAAAATATGAATAAGTTATTTAAATTTTTAAATAACTGCAGATTTTACTGTGAATAAAATCAACTCCTTAACATGGCTTAATTGCTACCTGATCTGACCCTGCCTCCCTCACTCCCTAGATGATCTCACCTTCTCCTTCCCCTACCTTTTAAATCACAGTAGCCTCCTCTTTGTTCCTTCCCCCTCTCTCCAGCTTCTTCCTGTCCTGGAGCTTTTATGCTTGTCACCTGTGGCCTGGAGTGCTCTTTTCCTTTATCTTCAAATGTCTCATCCCAGTCAAAGGTCAGCTCCCCTGAGAGTCTTTCATCCTTATCACTGGCCTGATGTTTAGCTCTATTTCTTCCCCATCTGGTCACTGTCTGTCAATCCTTTATGTTCTTCATAGCACTTTTCAATCAGTGAAATGGTTGACTTTATTTAATATTCTATCTGCACCCCAACTCTCCATGTAAGCTTCACAGAGACCATAGTGATTTTGTCTGTCCTATTCTCCTCTGAATCCCCAGTGCTAGAGAAGGTCCTGGCACACAGATGGTGCTCCCTAAATACCAGTTAAACGAGTGAAGGAGTGTTCTGCTGTCTGACAGTGGCCCCCAGAAAGTGCAGCATATTAATGAGCATCAGATGCAAAGCTTCATAAACCCCAGCACAAATTCTGGCATATGGAGAATGGTAATGGTTAAGGAAATAGCTCATGGAATACTATTGCTGGGGTACATATGTTATAAATCACTGTAAATGACATCTGACCCTAAAACTACTACTTGCACTTAGGTTCCAGAATTCTGGCTCTACTGTGTGGGCATCACTAGCTTCTTCTGATTCTGGTTGTTGTTGTCACTGTTCTGATTTTTAGGAAGCAAAGCACATTGCTGACCTGTAGTGGGCTCCCTAAAACTAGAAAGTCGCCCTAAAACTAGAAAGTCTCTTTATTTATCAACCTAAAACCTCTTAATTATTTCTATGTTTAGCTCCTCCCCACCCCCACCAAGATCGTAGCGTTTTCATGGCCACCATTAGATTTGGCTCCGTCTGTCCACTCTTTGAAGTCTTTTTGGAACCCGATTCTCTTCTCCAACTAATGAGGCCATTCTTATCCCTGCGCATTGCTCACAACACTTCAATGTCCCAGCCCTGAGTTTCTTGCCTCTGACATGGGCTGACCTCATGCGTTTGTGTGTGTTTGGCATCATTTGAAGCATTGGTAGTTTTATTGGAAAATTGATATTGAGAGAGTGCTTGTTTCACTTGATTCCCTTTTTCCCTTTGTCAGGGAGGGATTGGCCGTTCTCCACCCAGGATGGGAGAAGGTTGGTCCTAACCTCCACCCGGTCTCCCTTTGGCCCTTTTGCTTTTTGCAATTTTACATTTTTCTTAGACCGAGAGGGAAATAATATCATTCCTTCACCAAGGAGCTGTGGGTAATTCTTCCTTTGGATGAATTTAGCAAGTCTGTAAGAAGAAAACTGTGTGCTCTGATGTCAATTTATGAAGTAATAGTATAGTCATGTGAAAAGACACAATGTTCCTTAGATTGTGGGTATTTTTGAATTAAGGAGTACTTTTTACTGCGTATCTTCAGTGCTTAGACCGGCGCTGGCACATAACAGCCGTAATGTGTACTACTGATGTTGTTAAGTGAGGTGATAGGAATTTCTGATTACTGAATATATTTTATTGAATAGTATTAAATTTTTATTGTTACTGCATAAAAAGCACTTATTTTAGTGTTTTGTATATATTGGCTCATTTGCTTCTCAAACCAATGAAAAGGATAGTACCTATCGCACTTTATTGATAAACTGAGACACAGGAAAGGTAAGTGGCTTCCGCATGCTGCATACCTACAAGGGGCAATGCTAACCTGGGCAGCCCGGCAGTAGTGTGCCATGAGCTTTTCCCTTAACCATTACCATTTTCCATATGCCAGGATTTGTGCTAGTGTTTGTGCATTATCACGGCTGATGCTTATTACTGTCTCAATGATGCAGGTGTTATTTTTTCCATTTTATAAATAAGAGAACAAAATCTCAGGAAGTTTAAATAGCCTTCCCTCTTCTTACCAGAGAGTCAGTAAATTATTATTAGCAACTGAAATTGGAATCTACTTCTGTCCAAATCTAGCCTCTTAAACATTATAGAATAGCACAATATCGTAGATGCATAAAAATGAATACATGAGTACTAGATACCTAAATTGAAATGACTGGTTTTCACAACAGGAAAACAAACCAACAAAAAACCTTTTCTTTGCAGAGACAGTAGGAACTGTGTGGCGACCCCTGAGATGTATTATGAGGTATTAATAGATAGCTTTCTCTACTGCAGCTGGAATAGACCAGTTCATTAACAGTTTTGACCCTACACAAATAATCTTATTCTTTCATATTAGAGAGTAAAACAAAACATCTGGACCAAAACAGCAATATTCTTGGACAACAAAATATCAAAAACTTATCTTACAGTCTGTCTCTGCCTGCCCTTTCTTCTGTTGTTGAAGAATTGTTGCACATAGGGAACCGGTGCCCAGCTTGATATTTGGTGCCCAGATACCATTTGATATCTATAGCACAGGGTAAAAGTCAACTAGGCACTCATCCCAAGTTGACTAATACGCTGTAAGTTAAAATATTTTGCTAAAATCATTATATCGTTAAAAAATACTTTTTCAAAAAAGTCATGACACATATGGACTTAGAAGAATGTGTGAAAGCTTGCATGTGCATCTGTATGATGTGGGTTTTAATAGAATATGATGGCAAATACAAATATTTAAATTACCTCCTGCTATCTGAAGAGCTTTGGTATGAGCCTGGACAATTAAATTCACAAACTCATCCCAGAAAAAGTACTACATACCTCATGGCTGAAATACTCCTCTTGGGAAGCTAAGAACCGATGCCAGTGCCTAGTCCACAACTTCAAAGCAATTTTGAAAAACCCTTTTTCTGGAATGGCCATCAGAGCTGTCGTTGTATCGCCCTTGATGTCAGAAATGTCATCAATATGTCTTCTTTTCAATATTGCTTCTGTCTTTGGGTAAAGAGAGAAGCCACTGGGGCCAGATCTGGTGTGTAGGGAGAGTGTTCCAATATAATTATTTGTTTACGGGGCTAAAATCTCCCACTGAGAGGGGTCTATATGAGCTCTTTGCTTTTGTTCATTGGTAAGCTCCTTTGGGACCATTTTTGCACACACCTTTCTCATGCCAAGATTTTCAGTTAAGATTTTCCTATTTCTCTATCCATGTTTGTTGGTCTGCTATGCTTCTCATGGTCAGCTGACAATTTTGACTCAGAATCTGATGAATTTTTCAGTATTTTTTTCAGTTCTGCTCGTTATTGGCCACTCTGACCTCTCTTCACTGTGATACTTTCTCTCCCCTCAGAAAAACTTTTGATCCATTTGTACACTGCTGTTTTTCTCATGGCATTATCTCCATAAAGTTGAAGTAACATGTCCCTGATTTCTCTTCCACTCTCGTCAATTTTAACTAGAAATTTAATGTTTGTTTTGTGCTCTGATTCAATGCTCTGACATTCTTTCAATAGCAAATAAAACCACACAATAGGGCGGCGCCTGTGGCTCAGTGAGTAGGGTGCTGGCCCCAGATGCCGAGGGTGGCGGGTTCAAACCCAGCCCCAGCCAAACTGCAACAAGAAATAGCCGGGTGTTGTGGCGGGCGCCTGTAGTCCCAGCTGCTTGGGAGGCTGAGGCAAGAGAATTGCGTAAGCCCAAGAGTTAGAGGTTGCTGTGAGCCGTGTGATGCCACGGCACTCTACCCCGAGGGCAGTATAGTGAGACTCTGTCTCTACAAAAAAACAAACAAACAACAAAAAAAACACAATAATTAACACCATTCAGCAAGACATTGCCACACATTGACACAAACACAACTGTGAGACACTGATATACCAAGGTTGTGAAATTTACTGAGCTGTTTGTACAGTGCTGCCAACATAAGCACATGGTGGCCAGTTTGTGAACTTACTCGTCAAACTTGTATTAGGGAATATTATCAGGACATACCTCAACATTTATATAGTAGATTTAATTTTATGAGAATTTTAGAATTCCTTTTTTTGTAAAGAATTGCTTTTGCCATTATCCTCATTACCTTCATTTTGAATGCTTTATACCAAAGTTCTTTTACTATGGGCATTATTTATTAGATAGAAATTCAGACACTGATAGAAATACATTTTTATGTTGATGCACATTGTATTTACATTAAGGAGAGAAACTGATAGAATCCCTGCTCATGGAACTTATAATCTAGTGGGTACCAGTTGTTAAATTAATGTTTTAGCAAGTAACATTAAATGAATCTCTTTCAGTTTTGACAAGGATTTGTGTTGGGAAACCCATTTTCTTACTTGGGTTTTACCCAGAAACAATGTTAAGGGTCTAATTACGAAGTGTTTCATCCAATTGTCCAGTTTCTTAAAAAGTATTTTGCTCCTGTACTTAAAAAAGGACAAATATATATTACTGGATTTAAAATTGGTGCAAAATCTTTCTTCTCTCTCTCTGTGTGTTCTTCTCCTCCTCCTCCTCTTTCTCTCTTGAAAATGCACACACACAAATGACTTTAGTTATTACCCCTTGCTGAGAGAGGCAGATAAGGCCTATTTAACATGGAGCTAAAATAGTGTACATGACTTAGGAAACAAAATCTCTCCTTTTCTTAATGCTCTCCCTTTCCTTCCTTCTTTAGAAACGAATTTAAGTTTATTTAAATGAAGGAATCCATTTATTAGTTAAGCCTGTAATTATTTTTTCTTTGATAATTAGTTCCATTGCTGTTTTTTTCATTAGCATGTGCACTTGTGTCTTAGCTTATAGTCTTTCTTTTCCAAAGTTAATGAGGTCTGTGAAGAGGCCTACTGCCACGGGAAAGCCAATTGGCTGGAATGCAGCAGCAGGGGAAGAATTCATTACCGGGGAGAATTTTAAAAGGGCAGCTGCTTCCTTAATGCCATAGCTATTACGATGGCAGCTTCCTGCCACAAAGGGAGTATGTTTCATTGATTTTCCTCCTTTCCACTCTCATGCTGTTTCCTAATGATAAATTAAGATATAATTCCCACCTGCTATCAGAGTCATGGATAAGCAGGTTTTCAGATTAGGTTTTCTCTTAATCATGAAGTGTTGTTTTTACTTTTTAAAAGTCTCTAACCATTGTGTGAAAGGTTCAAGAGTAAAGTTGATTTTATTTAAATGTTTTTGTGAGAAATTTAACAAAATCACATATGTTGGGTTTTTTTAATCGATGCCACCATTAAAATAAAAAAATGTTGGCTAAAGAAAATGCATGTTCATGTTTAATTTGTTCATGGATTCCTTCAAGACAGAGATCAAGCCTCCTATCCTTTCTATTTAGTTTCTTATAATCATCATTTCACTGGCTTGGTGCCTGTAGCTCGCTGGTTATGGCTCTGGCCACATACCCTGAGGCTGGCGGGTTTGAACCCGGCCCAGGCCAGCTAAACAACAATGACAACAACAACAAAAAAATAGCTGGGTGTTGTGGCAGGCGCCTGTAGTCCCAGCTACTTGGGAGGATGAGGCAAAAGAATCGCTTGATCCCAAAAGTTTGAGATTGCTGTGAGCTGTGACGCCATGGCACTCTACTTAGGACAACACAGTGAGACTGTGTGTCAAACAAACAAACAAGCAAACTAACATTTCATTATAATATTATAATATTTTTTTCCATTTGAAAATTGTTTATTGGAAAATGTTGGTCCTACACTAGAAATTTCTTGATGTCTCAAAGAAAAGAATGGTGCTTAGTTATGAAAAGGAGAACTTAACCCTATTTTTTCTATTTAGACTCCTTTGCTGCTCACTATTCTATTTAGAAGCCAGAGGGGACTGATTGCTTACTTTGAAATAAACACTATCATAAGGGGTTTTCTCTCTAAATGTGCAACATCCACAGTTCATAAATTTCTTGATGGTAGGGGAGCTACATTAGTGGGAGAAGTGATGTGACAGAGAACACAGAGGAGAGAATATCTGTTGGTGATTGTTTGGTAATAACCCACTGACACAGGCTTTATCCTTTCCAGATCCCAGTCAGTCGTGGATCCTACAGTACTAAAACGCATGGATAAAAATGAGGAAGAAAACATGCAGCCTTTGCTTTCTCTGGACTAATGACATCACACTCCTTTGTGGATTAGAAATGGAAGATTCTGGTTTTCAGCAACGGGACAGCACTGTGGAGGAATTATCAGCTGGAAACCGACTTATTCATGTTAATGTAGCATAATATATAATAAGGCATCAGGCTTTCCCATTTGCCTGAACCATGGGTGCCCTGGGCTGGATTTTAAAAAGTCAATAATTTATTCTGTAAGTGCCAAGTTCTTTGTAAATATAATATAATCTTCATGTCAAGTTTGTAAATTTTGGTAGTAGTTTAATTTAGAAAGGATTGGCTCAAAAGTCTATACCAGTGATATGAACTCTAACGAAAAGCAGAAAAGGCACACAAACAATCAAAGCTAATTAAACGTAGCCCTGTTTTCTATGAAGCCGTATTTGAGCTATCATAGTGATCGTTTCATTGTTTTTCTCTGAAACTGTGTCAGTATTCAAATGTACTTTTAATGGGCACAGGGAACTAAATGATTCTAGGAAATTATCCTGATTAATATATTTCCTCTGTAGTGATTTTCATTTCAGAGAAAACGTGTCTTGATGACTGTAATTGGCCTTGGCCTTCGGAGACAAAGAATAGCAGATGAACTGGTAAACTGAATACTTACTTGAACTTTTCCATATTGTTTAAGTACTTGGAATCTCACAAAAAAGATGTGTTTCCCCAACTAAGATGTAGAATTGTAACAGAGAATGGATTCTTTCTGAACTGTTATCTTCACAACGTGCCCCTTATTCAAGATCCCATTGCACCCCTGTTTGATGTGCTATAAGAACATTTTCCCCCCAAATTCTTTGACCAAGAGAATTAGAACTCATATGTGAATAGCGTTTTAACAGCTAATTTTGAACATAAAATTTTGCCACTTACAGATAAGAGGATGATTTCTAATTATTGTGCACTTGTTTGAAAAAGATATATATTCACACACACCATATATATTTTTACTAAACTGTAATAATTCTTTGATGTGACAGGCTTGTAAAAATAAATCAAACATACTCAATGATCTTAGAGATGTTATAGATGATTCCGTGAGATGCTAATCTGGAAACCTTCCACTGAAGTTAGGAAAAATGAGAAATAGTGAAACAGACATTCAGCATATCTATTGAAGGGGATTAACATTGAATTTACAATGCAGTTTTGAATGTGTGCCATTTTATTTAAATTATATTTTTTTTCAAAGAAGCAACAGGTTTCAACATAGTATAGGTAGTATTCAATAAGAAAGAGTGAAATATTTTTTCTCAAATTCAAGTTAATTATCCTAATGATCCTTTATGTGTATAATTTCTTTTCATAAAACGTGAAAATAATACATTGTATCCAGGAGATTCAAAGAAATCATCTGACGGCATGTAAGAGAGCCTGTAATAGTTTATGTCTAGATTTGGAATTCATATATTATTTAAAGTTTTATTTCATAAAAATTCTATAATTACCACAAGTATTAATAACCATATTTCAAACTTTAACGTGAGAAAGCAAGATTTTTATCACATTTCAGCATGATAAATCTTGAGATTGTGAGCTTACCATTAAAATATTCTTTTGCAAGAAACGTATCTCCAGGAACTCTTGGGAACCAACAAAAATAAAGCCATATGGTGACCTTTACATTTTTTAGCCAAAAACTTAAAATATTCCATTTATAATCCTGTAGCCAAAAATCTTAAAAAGCTAGATCAGTTTGCCAATCTGCAGTGTACAACTAGACTTTTTAATGTGTGCAAAAATGCATTAATTAATATGAATGAAAGATACCTGATAAATGTCAGTCTCCTGTCAAGGGCACGGGAATAATGACTTTCAAGTAATTACTATAAGGATTGGAATGAATTGGAGCCAAAAGTCACAGCATGGCTTTATAAGAATCCTATCCCTAGCTCTGGGCTTTAGTATATAAACTAGTGTCTGGCAATGTGAGCCACTAGCATAAAGCAGAAATGATCTGAGGAGAGAACAGTCAACCCTCCATTCTCATGAGTTTCTCTTGATATGCACCATTTATTGCCAGTTTCCAGAATTCTTTCAGCAGAGTCAGCTTCTTCCTCATATCAGAAAGTTAGTGTCATATATAAAAATAACTAGAATGGCATATTTTATATGTATGCCTGTCTAATTATAAGTATCATTTACACTGTCTTCCAGCCCCACATTTGGAAATTTTGCATTGCATTGCTTCTCGTCTTCAAATGAGCAATTGAGAGTTGGCTAGATTGTGTAAAATATGTAAAAATGAATGAACAAATTGCAACGATGATGCCTTTTGAAATTGCTATATCTAGTTCAGTCTGTGAATAAACTCATTTTCTAGTAATGTTTTTGAAGCTGCTTAGACAAGGGATATTCAGTTCAACTTTATAAATTTTCCCCTTAGCACCAGCTAGTTAGCACTGTTTAGGGATTTTTTCCTCTCGTTATATTCTGTGTCACACATCTATGTGTATTGCTACATAACCAAGTAAATAAACACCCGTGCGTTCTTTATTTTAATTGCAGTAATGCACTGTCACTTACACACATTTAGATACACACACACACCCCTTTGCTTGTTTAGTTGTCTTGTCACTTGAAATTTTGTGGACTTCCAAGAATTAACCACATTTAACTTCAGTAGGCTAGTGGTCCATTAACTTCTCTCACTCTGCCTGCAATAACTTCTATTTCTGAAATCTTTTCTCTCTCCCAGTTATTCAGGGGCAGCTGCTTCCAAAGTTGGTTTAAAAATAAGTAACTTCTCTTATAATATTGTTGGTGATATTTGCACCTGTTCTCATTTGCTATTTAAAAAGGAAGAGATCATCAGGAAAATATACTCTAAGAAATATGAAGAAGTGCCTCTTGAAAAATGGAATCAAGTAGTAATACCAGCATAGGGATTTTATTTGTACTTTCTTCCAGAAAGTAAACACATGCATCTATATTATAAGGGTAAAATTTAGGTATAATTTGAAGAAGGATATTTGAGGCCTTGCTTTCAATATTTTCATAACACTATTAAGGCTCTATTGTGTCACTTGAATTCAGTAACTTTAACACATGTTAATAACAAACCTGGCACTATGCCAAAACAATATACAAGTATTAGAGTTTTGCAAGAAGTTTTTAAGTGGGCATGCATGATTTCTTTCATTTCAACAATAGTTTGCATTAACTATAGACAGAGACATTCATTAAGTCTTTTCATATATGTGCAATGCTTATTTACATTATAAATAAATATTTACTAAAAATTCATACCTTCATCAGCAGAAAAAATGAGCATCCAGGTTCTTTTAATATTATTAACAAGGTCACATTGCTAAATTAAATATTTGAAGTTTCTGTAATAATCCTGAGGGAACAGAAGACCTTCTACTGCATCAAGAAAATCAGAGTTGTTTTAGACATTGGGAAATATCTATATGACCTCACGAAAGGAAGCCTTCAGAGCCATGGAGTGTATTTTCAAGGACATGCTTTCCTTTTTCCACAAACAAGCTAGGTTTACGGACATGTCTCTGGTCCTTTAAAGAAGTGACATGAAGAAAACTCGCTGAGAAGCTGTCCACTGTTCTGTTGCTTTATTTAAAGGTCTACCTTCTTTGCCTGGTTAATAATATTTCCTTGTTTCTTTTTTGTGTATACTTATTAGTGATTACTTGAACAGTTGCCATCAGCCATGAGGACACTTCAGAGAGATTTTCAACACAAAAATTAAAACAGGAAGAGCTCTGGCATGATACTTGAACTCTCAGATATGCTATTTACATTTTTGTCCATCCATAAGTTCATAGGAATATATTCCATTTTAGATCTGCTCTATGGGTACATAGTCGGAAACACAGCAGTACACTTGAAAATTTGTGAGGCCATTAGATTCTGTAAGAATAGGCAGTTCATATACAAATTGGAACAAAGGAAGATTGGTCAAATATCCAGTGTGTGTAATTACCTTCCTAATAACCAAAAGGATTTGTTTTGTGGCTTTTCACTTTACCTGAAAAAAACAGCTTCCCATATGCTATTAGAACTATTTGGAATTATTTACTATTTGAAAGGAACAAATAACTAGAAATACAAAAGAGACTTGACTTTGTAACTTTATTATATACTGATCTTAATGGCTTAGAGAATATAATTTTTTTTTCACGAATTCAGGTGTGTTTTTTTTTTTTTTTTTTTTTTTTTTTTTTGAGACAGAGTTTTACTATGTTGCCCTCGGTAGAGTGCCATGACATCACAGCTCAAACTTTTGGGCTTAAGCAATTCTCTTGCCTCAGCATCCCCCATGTAGCTGGGATTACAGGCACCCGCCACAATGCCTGGGTGTTTTTTGGTTGTAATTGTCATCATTGTTTAGCAGGCCTGGGCTGGATTCAAACCCTGCAGCTCCAGTGTATGTGGCTGGCGCCCTAGCTGCTGAGCTACAGGCACCGAGCCTCAGGTTTTTATTTTATAAATACCTGGACAGTAACCCCACATGTGAAAGCAATGCTATGAATTCTAGTATGTACTAAATATGGAAATAATTTCCCCTGGACTGTAGGTAAAAATATAAAAGAGTAATCCCGTGGATTGAGTCACTCAAATTGGACATTTTTTCCCAAAGGAGGAAGAATGCAATGCAAAGGATATTTTTGAAATAAAAAAAACTGTTTAGAAACCAAATAATTATAGTTCTTAAATACAATAAATGCACTCCTATAGTAAATAGGGGAAGTTGTTATGATTTAGAAGGTGTTTTGTCAGCATTTTGTCAGTCTCAATGCAAATATTTCTGTCCTAAATGATTTATTCTGTCAAAATTAATTTTGTGGTGAACGGGATGGACCTAAAAGAAAATCAAAATAAATTTTAACAACAATTTTAAGAGTGAACAAATCTCAACTATCTTGAAATACTATTGTGGGCTATCATTGATTTAAATAACAGAAATTCAAAACATTGTCTTGTTTCTAATCTAGTTTTTTGGATTTCACATTTGTTTAAAAATAAATAAAACTCACAAAATCAAATAGTTTTTGTTTTGAAAGCACTCAAGAAACAAACAAAAAAAAAGATGTCTAAAAGGAAGTGATGTAAGTCCTCGGACAATACTAAATACACTATTTACTATTTGGCTCAAATGCTACTCCTATTTACCACTACATACTAATTAGTATTTGGCCTTTTGAGGGAGTTTCTGCTTCTTCCTAAATGCATGTCTGGAGGAGCCAGGTTTCCAGCGGAAGTATCCTCAGTGGGAATAAGCCCCGGGCAACCCCAAAATGCAGTAAAAACCAGAGATAGGGTCTTCACTTCTCCTTACCAAAAGGTGTGTTCCTTCCCCTGGGATCATAGAGAAAATAGTTTTAATTATAAAAAGGAAACTATTTCAGAATTCCAAGGGTTTCTGATATCAAGAGCTCTGATAAATAGTTGGCCAGGGAAGAGACGCCACGGGAAGGGATTGTGGGGTCTCCGTTATGAAGTGTGTTTCTACGCAGATACCGCGACACCAAAATTCATACCTCCGAGCACCACTTCTTCCTCTAAAAATAAAAAATAAATATGCTCTGTCCTTCCCTTTTTTTTTCAAGTTGGTATCGTAATGGTGTCAGCCAGAAGCCACACACACTTCGTTGCCTTTCAGGAAAGTTGCTGGATCATACACATAGGAACGTAATTCGCACAATTGTATGCAATTGAGCTATTTGTAAGCTGATTTATAAATCACTACTTAAAGTTTCTAAAAAATACAATTATATGGTTTTTAGTGCTAGAAAAGTATTGTATTCTCTGAAGGCAGCATTCACGGAGAAGACTGGTTCAATGCTTTCCTCTACATTCGTGTGTCTGACATTTTTAATTGGATGTTGAATGCACATGTCAAATTTAACCTCTACAATATCAGACTTCTGTACTTTCACCCTGAACACGATTCTCCTTTAGCCTTCTCATCGTACTAATATCTATGCCAACCTTCTAGTTTCTAGGGCTAAAAGGTTTGGAGTCATTATCTCTTCCTCTCCTCTTTCAAAACTATACCCAATCTATTTCAAAACTATACCCAATCTCTTATACTGTCGGCTTTCCTTCAAAATACCCATAGACGTGGTGGCTCACACCTGTAATCTCAGCACTTTGGGAGGCCAAGGCAAGAGGATTTCTTGAGATCAGGAGATAAAGATCAGCCTGGGCAACAGACCAAAAACCCATCTCTACAAAAAGTGAAAAAATTAGCCACTTGTGGTGGCGCATCTATGATCCCAGCTACTGAGGAGCTGAGGCAAGATTGCTTGAGTCCAAGAGTTGAGGCCTCAATGAACTGTGATTGTGCCACTGCACCCCAGCCTGGGTGATGATAGATAAAGACCTTGTCTCAAAATAATACACAATGCATGTGCATGTGTGCATACAGATATGAATATGTTCAGACTCTGACCATTTCTTTAACCTTCATCATCACTACCTTGGGCCAAGTCTTCAACGCTTTTCAACTGGAATATTTGATCATCTAAAAACTAGTCTCCTTGTTTCTGCCCTTAGCTTCTAGAGCTAATTTTCAGCATACTACCAAGAATAAGTCTCTTCATATGTATCTGAAATCATTTCTTTTTTCGCTAAACCTTTTGAGGAGTGAAAACCCAAATCCTTAGAGTTGTGATAAGAAGGTTGATGGAAGTCTCTAAGAATTCACAGAGCAGAACAGCATAGCTTCTGACTGGGCCCACATTTTTGCCTGTAGAAGGCAAAAGTAGTTGTTAAATACTTTCAGTTTCTGGCTTCTGGAGTCCTTTCACCCCTGTCCTTCACTTTTCTTGCATCATCTCTTAATCTCTCCTTTACTTTATATTCTGTTGTTGAGTTGAACTTTCATCCTGATGTTCCAGGAACTTGTCGAGGGCACTCTCCTCGAGGACAGTTGGCAGTTTTGCTCCCTCTGCCTCTTTCTCCCAGATACCCACAAGGTTTCTTTCTCATCTCCTTCTGGTCTTCGCTCTGATGTCATCTTTTTTTGGAAGACATTTTCTCCCAATTTAAAATGAAAGAGCTCTGGGGTTCTTCATATTTTCCTTTATCGACTAAAACACGGTATACTTTATTTATTTAATTTGTAATTTTCCCCTAATAATGCACGAACACCATAAGGACAGGGATTTTTGTCTGTTTGCTGTATCCTTAACGATGCCTTGATCAGTGCCTAGAAACAGTAGCAAACCCACAAAAATTTCATGAAGATCTTAATTATTTCAGCAAGTTATGTAGTAGCCAGAAGTGTGCATTAAAAGAGAGGATTTTTAGGTGGGGCCTGTGGCTCAAAGGAGTAGGGCACTGGCCCCATATGCCAGAGGTGGTGGGTTCAAGCCCAGCCCCAGCCAAAAACTGCAAAAAAAAAAAAAGAAAAAGATTTTTTTTTGGTTTCTTTAGCATTAAAGAAATCCTATTACTTATCTTAAAAGGGGAAATTTTACTTTCTGTGATGATAATGGAATCATAAATCAAAAATTATACATGTATCCCACTCCTCCCAACTCTGGTGTCTCTATACTCCAGAGCCTACATTTTACATCAGTATTTCAGTTTCGTCTCTAGAAATTACTCCTAGGCTGTTGGACCCTGTATCTATCATATGCAAAGCTTACTCTTTCAGAGAGTATAAGATACCCCAAATGAAAAGTCATTTTGTGACTAAAACCATAGTGAGTTATTCTTTATTGATTATTTTAGTTAATTCCAATTTTTTAAAAAATTGCAGGGGGTAAATAGACTATTATTTCTTCAGAATTGGTAGGCCATTTTAGACAATATGCCTACATAGTTACTTTTACTGAAAACAAAAAGAAAAAGAAGAGAAGGATAATCTTTGACTCTCTAAGATCTTTCCATGATCTGGAAATCTATTGCAGCCATTTAGTCTGTACACCCTTTCAACAGAAGTCTTAAATCAACCGGGTTTTATATTTGATATCTTAACATTCTTCTTATTTTGAAAACTTATCTGACAGAAAATGATAGGAATTGCTCATGCTCATATATTCTAACTGCTTTCCAACTTTCTCTCTCCTCTTGCCTTTAATTCCGGCTTTTTTTTTTTGCAGTTTTTGGCTGGGGCTGGGTTTGAACCCACCACCTCCACATATGGGACCAGCGCCCTACTCTGTTGAGCCACAGGCACTGCCCTAATTCCGGCTTTTTCAGAATGTTACTATCAGTTATGCTTTTAACTATCTCATATTTTTATTTTCTACTACTTGGACTGACTTCCTTATAATTTTCAGCATCCAACTATTTACATATTGGGTCTTGATGTGATGGGTTTCTGAGTTTTATCTATTATAGTTTATCTTTTCATTTTTACCAAACATATGTTATTTCTTTCCCTCAACTAGATTTTTGTGCCTTTCCCTACATTATGGTAATTCAAGCCTCCAGTTTAATAATCTTCTACCATATTATTCATTAGGAAGATACTGAAAATAGCCACGTGTGGTGACTCACACCTGTAATGCTAGCACTTTGGGAGGCTGAGGTGGGTGGATTGCTTCGGCTCAGGAGTTTGAGAACCAGCCTGAGCAAGCACAAGACCTCTTCTATACTGAATTAGGAAAACCGGCCAGGTGTTATGACAGGCACCTGTAGTCCAGCTACTCAGGAGGAGAGTTGCTGTGAGCTATGATGCCCTGGCACTCTAACCAGGGCAACAGAGTGAGACACTGTCTCAAAGAAAAAAAGAAGAAGAAGATACTGAAAATAAAGGATTGGCAGGTGATATTGAGGAAGTAACTATAACCTGGAGAATAAGGAGAGATTTTTCAATGTTTTCGAAAGTCAACCCATCTTTTAGTGGCTTTGTGGTGGGTATGGGCTGTTTCTTTGTGTGCTATGGAGCACATTGTTAATCAATATATATTGTTTCTTGTCACAAGTTACACAAATATATGGCAATCAGGGTTAACAGTTTGAAAGCGTTTCGTTAGAGAGGAGAATTAATGGCTCTTACTCAGGAACAAGGCAGAATTTTCCTGTGCTTCTTTCCGATTGCTCTTTGACATTGTACAGCGAAAACCATTTACATCTGACATTCTTTTTTCCCCAGTCTTTAAGAATGTGTTGAGCATTACTTCAGAAATAAAAGAGCTCAAGTTCACATGCTCGTTCATATGCTCTTTCACTGAATTTTGTTTCTTTTATAATTGACTTTTATGGTTGAACTCCAAGAATATGCTCCTTGGTAATTTTATCAATTATGTCTACTGTATAATAGATTTAGAAATTTTCCAAAGCAGGTCATTGTTTATTATAGTCTTAAAATCATAGACTAATGTTTTATTTCCTTTTTTAAAGAGGAGTTATTTCATTGTCCTTGTTGGTTTCTGAAGATGAATAAAGTTCTTTTAAATAAAATGTTACTCCATGAAATTTCAGCTTCAGAAGTGTGGGTGTGTGTATATGACTTTTCAGTTTTTCATTAATAACTAAATTCCTGTATATTTAGAAAACATCACATAAAATGGCTATACATAACTTTGTCATTAAAATATGGAACCACCTTATAGTCCCAGCCACTCTGGAGGCTAAGGCAGGAAAATTGCTTGAGCCTAAGGGTTCAAGTCCAGCCTGGGCAATGCAATAAAACCCATGTCTAAAAATAGTACAAAAAGCATTGACAAAATGAAGTCCTATGAAACTGAGGTTTGTATTTGGAAGTATGAAAATTTTTTAAAACTTATTTTAAACACGCATGGCTATATTATAATGTTATTTTGAGTTTATTGTTGATTTGACCAAACATGATAAAATTGGTGCAAATTCCAAATCAACTAGAAAAAATTCCCTCACTTCTAGAATGATAACATTGTGATATAAGACAATATCAGTTATAAAAAGCTTCCTCTTAAAGCAGTAGAGTGGATCAAATAATGGCTTCAGCTTACCTGTTTACCTCATTTTTTTTTTTTTTTTTAGAGACAGAGTCTAACTCTCAGTAGAGTGCAGTGGCATCACAGCTCACAGCAACCTCCAGCTCCTGGGCTTAGATGATTCTCTTGTCTCAACCTCCCAAGTACCTGGGACTACAGGCGCCCACCATAATGCCCGGCTATATTTTTGTTGCAGTTTGGCCGGGCCGGGTTCGAACCTGCCACCCTTGATATATGGGGCTGGCGCCCTACTCATCGAGCCACAGACACCACAGACACCACCCTGCTTACCTCATTTTTTACACAACACATTTATTGAGCACTTAATATGTCTGAGCACTGGTGTAAACAAAGGAGTAAACAAAGCAAAGCCCCTGCCCTGCTGAAAGTCACATTCTAGTGGAGAAGACATAGAGAAAGCAGGGAGTTGCAGGCGTAGTGAAGATTGACTAGTTTCATATTGTGACCTCTAGCACGCTGTTTTCTCATCTGCATAATGAGGCAATAAATTGTACCAAATTAAGATCTAGATTTTGTTGCGTTGACAACCTGCCTCTTTCATTTTCCTGGAAAAAACCAACATAATCTTTGATTCATTCTGGTTTGAGGATGCCTATTTTGTTCTTGTGGTTTCTGTCTCTGCGCTCAGAGCTGGCGGCAGCATCTGCCTGGCTGTAGACGTGCAGGGAAAATGCATCCTGTAATCTGTGCTCTTCAGTATCACCCAGAGACGCTGGCACCTGCAGTTTTGTCTCTCCTAAGGTACATTTTGCACTGCTTTGACACATTTCTCACAATGAACTGAGAAATACGCATTGATTTTCTATCAGAAGACAAAAAGGAACCAAAGATTAAGAAGTTCTGACAGATTTTAATCTTTCCATTTCATATGTTATTTCCCCTTATCCATAGACAGAACCACAACCCCCTGGTTTTCTTTGATGGGTTTACATAAATTTATATAATATAGATAAGGAAAGCCCCAATCATATGGTTTTAGAGAGGCTAATTTAGGTAGTATTGAAAATATTATTTCCTCTGAGTGTGTAAAATGTCATGAGAATTTTTGGTTTATTTGTGAAGTGGTCATATTATAAAACACCTTGAGAAACTGATGATGGGAAAGTGTCAAAGTATGGGCAAAGTAGAATCCCAGGATTGTTGCTCATAACTGATCAAGGAGGGGCTATGAGAACATTAAAGGTCTTTTTTTTTAATGAACATAAAAGGTGTCTCTCTCTTTTTTTTTTAATGAAATAGTAATTTTACAACACCTTTCTTAAGGAACATGGAACTTCTCTGTTTTTATTCACAGAAGAAGTAATCAGTTAATCAGTGGAATGTCTATGTTAGTGCAAGCTGGATGCCGTGTTAATTAATGAACATAAAAATTGATTTTCCTTTCACATCCTGATTTCCATAATGAAATATTTCAGGCCATTGGTGATTGATTCATTAGGTGTATGCAGGGAAGAAGCAGAGCATCTATTATGGTGGTAATAAAGCATCCTGTTTCTAGAGGCAGGAAGGTATAGACACCTTTCAGGTCGCCTGTTTCAATGAACTGATTTCTTTATGAAGTCTTTATAAATGTATTTCCCTTGTGGATTGTATACTGAAGATTTAAGCTAGTCTCTATAACATAATAAATTATGATTTTACCCATGACTTATTTACTAAAGGTATTCAAAAGCATTTTTCTAAGACAAAGAATTTTCATCTTTCTTTTGCCACAGTTGTTCTTTTGTCATTTAATGGGCATTGTACATATCGTCTCATAAAATTTTTTAAAAAATACTAAAATATCTGCTGTAGCAGCTCATACCTGTAATCCCAAGCACTTTGTAAGGCTGAAGCCAGGAGTTCAAGACCAGCCTGGATAACATGTTAAGACCTCCTCTTTACAAAAAATTTAAAAAGTTTCCTGGGCATAGAGGCCTATAGTCTTAGCTACTCAGGAGGCTGAGGCAGAAGGATCACTTGAGCCCAGAGTTCAAGACTGTAGTACACTATGATCGTGCCCACCTCTGCATTCCACCCTGAGCTGGGTAGCAGAATGAGATCCTGTCTCAAAACAAACAAACAGACAAACAAACAAAAAGGTAGTAAAACAAACTGGGGGAATAATACAAAATATTTTTATAGAACTAAAAATACCTAAGAATGGATGTTTTTAAAGTTAGAATAATTATGATGAAATTTGGCGATGCTGCAATATATATGATTAATAAAGACTGGCAAACAGATAATTATCAACGCCTAAGGAAATAAACAAATGATAAGCCTTTTTATTAGTTCTCACCCCAACCAAAAGCTTCCTCTTTTCTCCCTTGCTTTGACAGTAATAGATACTGCTGCTGGAAGATCCTTTAGAGATTAAATAATCCAGTTTTTTTTTTATTTCCTTAGTGTGCAAATGGAGACCTCTAAGGTCTGTCGTAGTAACAGTCATGCAACTAATTAAGAGAAATGCTGGTCTTAGAACCAAGGTCTCCATGAGTCCAGTGATACTGTTGTTGCTGTTAATAATTTTCCCCTTGCTTTTCTGAATTTTTTACTGTTAAACTCTGTTATACATGAGGTCTGTTGCACAAGACCTCATTTCATTTTCTCTATATCCTTAACTCTGCTTAGAATCTTCTATCAGCATTATATTAAGTAGATGTCTACTAATGCAAAGGGGGACAACACTTAGCAATCTTTACATTAGAAACACTTCATATATATCCACTATTCCCAGCCTTTCAGGATTTTAGCAGTCAACAGATTTGAGATGAGCCCAGGTCAGTGGGAAGATGAGATTTCATCAGGCATATGTCTAAATCAAATGATATTCACTCTGTGAAGCCAGTTTTCTTAGGTTTAGGAGCAAATACTCCCTGATTTCAAGAAGAAAAATGTTTTCTCTGTGCCCTTTTAACTCCCTCTCACAAATAACCTTCATTTGGCTGACAGGAAGGGGAGCAGCTCAACCCAGCCACCAACAAAGCTTTTGATTTCTTCTGTACATTGCCAGCGATTTAAAGTGGATAGAATGCTAGCAGATTGGAGACCTTGCCTATTCCTACAGTAGTATTTCAGAGAGCGCTGGTACTACATGGGAGAGAGTCCTTCCCATAGGTTGATTCAGGAATTTACCCTTACCGAGTTAGCTTATGGAGTATTTTTCTCATAGCGTTTACTACAGTGATTTTGTGGACCAGAATACTAACTAATTGAACTCTCTTAGTCATACAAAATTTTTGGAGAGAAGTTTTAGATATTAATACATTGGTTTAATCTAACTGTCAAAGCTATTTAATTGGGTTCACTACAAGGTAATAAAAAAAGTTTGCATCAAATGTTTCCTGAGATGATTTTAACATTTTATTGCTGAGTTTGGAACAGGGAGGCCTTGGAGTTTCTTGGCCACTTTCATTTTACCTAAATTTTTAAATGCTTTATTTATTTATTTATTTATTACAATTTTTTAAATAACATGAAAATGTGAAATTTTAGAAGTTTTGCATTGAAAAAATCATAAGCGAAGCCAAAAGACAACTGAAAGACCAGAAAACTTTTCAACTCATGTCACAAACACAAAGCTAGTATCTCCAATATATTAAAAAGCTTCAAGAAATTAAAAATCAAAGGAAAAACTCAGTAGATAAATAAACAACTGATAAGAACAGATGGTTCATGGAAAAGAAAATATAGTGGCTCTAACAATAAGAAGAGATGCTACATTATAGTGCAAACGAGAGAAATTCAAACTATACAGTATTTAAAAATACTCTGTCATGGAGGATAGCATTGATGGAATTCCTATGGAAGACAACTTAGAGATGTCTATTAAAAATACAATTGAAAGCATCCTTTGATTTCATCATTCTACATCTGGAAAGTTATCTTTCAAACATACTTACACACTTGAGAAATACATGTGCAAGGATAGAAGATGATGTTTACCAGAACAAAACATTTAAAGAAAATAAAAAATGTTAAATATATATGAAATAGCAGTAGAGAGGATGCTATACAAATCTAAAACAATCAGCTTAAATTGATATAGATATTCAGAAAATGTTATATACTACACAACTCTTTTTTTTATTAAATCATAGCTGTGTACATTGATATGATCATGGGGTATCACACACTAGCTTCATAAACCGTTTGACATATTTTCATCACACTGGTTGACATAGCCTTCCTGGCGTTTTTCAGTTATTGGGCTAAGACACTTACATTCTACATTTACTAAGTTTCAACTCTTTAAAAAACAAGGAAACTCTTTATATACCAAACTAGGAAGATCTCTAAGATATCCTGCTAAGGAAAAAAAGCACGATTCAGTTATTATATGTTATATGTTATGTTCCATGTAAAAATGTGGGAAGGAGAATAAAAACAAATGTCCATGTTTGCTTGTATATTCTTAAGGAAATACAGAAGAATATAAAGTTATTAATAACATTGTAACATTGGCCACCTGTTGGTAAGTCTTAGAAATTGAGTAGATTTGGACAAGAATGGGAAGAAGATTTTCACTTTCTCCTTCCCATGTCTTCTGTCTTCACTGTTGACTTTTGTGAATGTGATATCTATTGAAAAAAAATTTTTAAGCTTAAGAATCTTTCATTGTCTTATACCATTTTGAACCCACTTATAGATACATTTTGTAATGCTTATATTATACATAGGCTCATTTTCAGTTTCTAATTGAGTCAGTTTGGGTTATAATAGTCCTTTCTCTATGAATTGACCATTTTCACTGAGTTTTCCAAAATTATTTGCATAATTTTTTTAAAACGTGTGTGTTGTGCTTATGTTTATAGCTCCTTCTGATTCTTCATATTATTAATGTGTCTTTTTTATTAGTATTGCCATAAATCTCCTTTATGTAGATTAGTTGAAACTCTTGAACTTTTGCTTCCTATTTCACTAATTCCACTATAATCTACATTGTTTGCCTTTGTTTGTGTTAAATTCTGTGGATCTTTTTTATCTTTTTTGAAATTTCCTTAGTTTTCTAAACTTTAGTTTTAATTCTTTTCCTATTTTCTAATATTAAATTTTTTGAAACAATGTATTTTTCCTTAGAATTTCTTTCTTTTCTTTTCCAAAATATTTTACATTTTTGCCTCTCGCACTTAATTCTTGACCAATGTGGAATTGATATTTATGTGTAATGAAAGACAGAGATCAAGCATTGCCCTCCCCACACTGAGCTAGCCTATAGCCTTAGGTTTGGAAAATTATCCCTTGTTCTGTACTTCTAATGCTCAGCCTTATTTATGATCTAAGCTTCATTTTGTACCTTCAGGAACTATTCAACTCAAAATATTGGTTTTACCAAAGTCAGCAGAAGATCTATAGATGACTTCCACCATTCATAGATGGCCTTCCATAAATGTTCAGATCTGTTTTACATTTATAATCTAAAGAGTTTCCCTTATTTTCTTGCCAGTTTAGCATTACTCTAGTAGTTTTTTGGTATAGTATTTCTACTTGTTTTGTTGAGGAAGGAGTTATTAACATATCTATCAGTAGTACAAGAAGTCTATTAAATTGATTGCCATCATAAAAACTTGGAACTTCAGAATAAAGGCATTGGAATAACAAGCCTAATTCAGTTTTGAAGCAATTTACATTATAGCAATGTTGCTACCTCTTTCTATGCTGTTGACTCGTACCTCGATACGATACGATACATTAAAAGAAAGAAAAGAAATTATGGGGTTAGGAAGCTAGATAGCCACTGACCAGAAAATGAATGTTCTGGACATTGTAGGTATACATTAAATAAAGTATTCCATCTATATTGGTTGAAAGTGACAGTGTTCTTGGAATCACAATTGCATAGTCATTTATTTTTTTTGCAGATGATTTCTGTATGGTTCTGGGCAACTCTTCCTTAATGTTAGGCAGGATTTTCTGACTGCGTTAGGTAAGCACAGAAAGCATCAACAGGGAGTCTGGCACTTCCCTTGGGTTCCTTTTCTTCGATCACATAGCAGGGAAGAATTGCTTTGGGGATTATTGGAGACAATGTTAAAATAAGCGAGATATTCAGATAGGATTCTAATTTTCAGACCTCAACGTTGTCTGTGATGTAGTTTATTAACAAAATCATTTAATCACTTCTAGAACAGGTAGTATGAAAATACATACTTTTTTTTTTAACAAAATTTGTTTATCACAAGATTTGTGGTGATCTCTTCCAAGGTTTGTCATTTGTGAATCAACATGAAACCCATCACAGTTACTTAGATCCCAGGGTGATTTTTAGACTCCTAAATAGCTCTCTACAATTGGCTGAATAAAAAGGATCACAGTGGGTATTAATAATGTAGATTAGAACAACTCACATTCATTAAAAATTCAGGGACAAACAAAGACTACCATGGAAGTCATGATACCACAGAATGGTGGTTGGGGCTTTGGTCTTTCAGATCAGACTCTTTTTTTTTTTTTTAAGAGACAGAGTCTTACTTTGTTGTGCTTAGCAGAGTGCTGTGGCATCACAGCTCACAGCAACCTCCAGCTCTTGGGCTTAGGTGATTCTCTTGCCTCAGCCTCCAGAGTAGCTGGGACTACAGGTACCTGCCACAACTCCCTGCTATTTTTTTGTTGTTGTTGCAGTTTGGCTGGGGCTGGGTTTGAACCCCCCACCCTTGGTATATGGGGCCAGCATCCTACCCACTGAGCCACAGGTGTCACCCTCAGATCAGACTCTTTAGTTTAAGTTCTGTGCATTAGTTTGCTACGGCTGCCATAACAAAATATCCAGACTAGGTGACTTAGCACAAATTTATTTTCTCACAGTTCTGGGTGTAAAGTCCAAGGTCAAGCTGTCCACAGATCTGGTTTCCTCTGAGGCCTCTCTTCATGGTTACAGTGGCCACTCCTCACGTGTTTTTATGTGGTTGTTCCTGGTGTTCCTACATTTTCTCTTCTTTTTTTTTTTTATTTAATAACTGTACATTTTCTCTTCTTATAAAGGCTTCCATCAGTTTGGATTAGGCCTCATCCCAATGGCCTCATTTTAGTTTAATTACCTCTTTCAAGGATCTATCTTCATACACAGTCACCGTGTGAGGTCCTGGGGGTAGGGCTTCAACATGAATTTTAAGAGGACACAACTCACCTTACAGAATGAGAATTGAGACATTATCTGAACTGAATCATTTGATTCTATCTATAGCTAGACAAGTGGTCTTAGGGGTAGAGTGAGCAGCTGGGAAACTGCTCAGAACATAAACTGGAAAAATTTCAATTGCCGTGCTTTCATTCCCAAGTGGTGGGGATGAGGAACATTTCTTGATAGCACAATCTCTCAGGTATTTTTGCAATTTATGTGATAGTAATAATTTGATAGCCAATAACAGCCAATGGAAATTCTCCAAAGTAATAATTCATGGTGCAGTGCTGTTTATGGGAAATTAATACTAATTATAGGAAATTAATCCTGATTTTAGAGCCTTTAATATGTTACCCATGTGATCTATGATTAGAAAAAATGCATACAAATACTGCAAAGAAAACAGACATAAAGAACAGAGAGTTCATAGTAATGTTTTTCTATAATATAAATCCTGCTTTGCTCAATTAAAGTGATTCAATAAGTGAACCTATTTGATGTACGATATTTATAAATAAAAAAGCAGGACATCTTTTATAGCAACATGTACAAGCAATAGTACAATTAGAATGGGTTTGATAATTTTAATTTTTTTAATGCATAGCTGAGCAAACAAGAAAATAAAGATAATATTCAAGATGCAAAATTAAAAGTACTGAAGCACTTGAATTACCTTAAATGCTAGGTTTATGGAACAAAGAAGTGGAAAGTAGGTGGAGGAAGTTGCCATTCTTGGGTCTAAAGAAGGGGTGACAGATCAGAACTAAGATATTATACTAAAGTAGGCCCCCCAAAGACTGTACTCCCATTAAAAAAGTAGAATAGAAAAAATTTTCCCTCATAACGAACCTGACAAGTTGTAGTCTGGGTTCTGGCATAATTATAAATAAATAAATAAATAATAAAAAAAAAAGAGTTTCCCCTAGAAAGTCATAACCATGTGCCTCCTTCTGTCTTGTATGAACTGGGGATTCCAATTTATATTAAACAAATGGTCCAACAAACCATAATCTGAAATAACATTAAAAATTGTAGACCCGGCAGCGCCTGTGGCTCAGTGAGTAGGGCGCCGGCCCCATATGCTGAGGGTGGCGGGTTCAAACCCAGCCCCGGCCAAACTGCAACAAAAAAATAGCCGGGTGCTATGGCGGGCGCCTGTAGTCCCAGCTGCTCCGGAGGCTGAGGCAAGAGAATCGCTTAAGCCCAGGAGCTGGAGGTTGCTGTGAGCTGTGTGATGCCACGGCACTCTACCGAGGGCCATAAAGTGAGACTCTGTCTCTAAAAAAAAAAAAAAAAAATGTAGACCCAGACCCAGCAGTACTCTAGAATTCCTGACAGATCCAAAAGCTCAGTTATTCTGGAGAAACATACCAAGCCCCTGTTTCCAGGATTCATCCCACATGGAAAATCTTCTTGAAGAGAAGTTTATAGTACAAGGTTTCAAAAGTCACAAGGAACAAAATTACTATGAGCAAGAATCATCAGATACAAAAAACTGTAAAATACGTATCAGTTCCCTGAACATTTTAGATATTAGAACTATCAATGATTATAAAGTAGGCAGGCATGCCTACCAATTTATTTATTCAACATTTTTGGAGGATTCACACATCTTTTACGTATTCGGTGGACTAAAATATAACTTTAAAATACAGAAGAAAATACAGAGGAATGAGTGATGCCAGGATAAGGAAGGATTTCCTTAACTCCTTTTTCCAAATAATTGTAAAGGAAAGGAGAGGTAAGTTTAAGTATGTTAAAATTAAAATTCTCTATTCAGCAATAGATATCATAAACAAGTATCTGATAAGCTACACATCAGCAGATCCTTTTTGCAATGAATATATCCAGAAGGAGATTTTTATCTGAAATGTATTAATTACTCCTGAAATCAATAAGAAAATATAGACAAAGCAGGGGTAAAAGGGCCACGAGATTTAAGAGAAAAAGGAGAAACCCAACTTGCAAAAATTTATGTAAAAGATGCTTAAGAAAGATCAGGGAAATGTGAGTTAAAATATTATTGTGAAAATATCACACAACTGAAGATCAAAAATTTGAAGATACTTTATAACACCAAGTTTTGTGAGGTTTCTGGGAGAGTATAATTAGTGTCTCCATTGTGGAGAACGATTTGGCTATATCTAATAAAAATGGAAATACAAAAATCCTTTGTCTCTTAGGGACATTTTCTATAGAAACTTTGTGAACAAAACTCTGAGATTAAGTAAAAAATTTCTCCTTGTGGTATGGTTTGTAATAGCAACAAATTGAAAGCAATCTCAGTATTCATCAAGAGAAGAATGGTTACATTGTGATATGGTCTATCTTTAGATGCTGTACACAATTTAAAGGAAATAACTGCTGCTACATGTGTAGGGGCCAAGGAAAAACTTCCCCTTCACCTTCTGAAGCCTCATGGGAAAAAATCAAGTAACAAAAGAAGGCAGATTAATAGGAGAAAGGCGTCTGCACTTATTACTGTGCGCAGGGGAAAACCTGGAGGGTGACGACCCCACAAAATAGGGTACAGATGCTCACATATTTCACTTTCTAGGTGTGAAAGGGAGCTGGCGAAATGTGAGTGATTTTAGGGGGCTAGTAAATTATTTTAAGGCGAATTCAGTGGGCTTAGAGAACACACAATGGCCTGAGACAAAGTTTGTTGGACCACAGACAATGGTTTGTGACAAAAGTCTATCCAAGTGTATGGACAGATTTCAGTCTTTCCCCTGTGATATGAGTTCAGTTAATGAAAACACACGGATGGGATCAGATGTGGTTACTTTCCTAGCTAGCAGGTCTGCACCAGACTTCAGGCAGATTAAGGAACTTCAGACAACAATTTTATCCTTTGCGCTGGGGGAGACAGAGGGTTGAGAGACAGTGAGAAGGGAGAGTTCAGAGTCAGAGAGACCCGAGACTTACTCAGCTCAGCAGGTTAAAGTGCCACATTTTGGGGTGTGGTTTTCTGAGCCATGACGTATGTATAAAAGGAAATATTGGAATGATGCTTATATTATAATGTCGCTCATGTGAAATTTAATATGAAAAACTGTAGCCTGTTCATATGAAGCAAAAGTATAAAAACATGAACAAACTTGAAAATTTGATTACATGTGGGGAAGGAGAGGAGGAAGTATCCATCATAGATTTAGAGTATCTACAAATAAATCTGTAATATTATACTTCTTCTGAAAGAAGAAGAATTATGTGAATGATGTGATTATATTTGGCCCAGGCCCCACTCAGAGGAGCATCACACACTTGGAGCAGGGGTCCTCAAACTACGGCCCGGGGGCCACATGCGGCAGTGGGATTGTATTTGTTCCCAGTTTGTTTTTTTTACTTCAAAATAAGATATGTGCATAGGAATTTGTTCATAGTTTTTCGTTTAAACTATAGTCCGGCCCTCCAATGGTCTGAGGGACAGTGAACTGGCCCCCTGTTTAAAACGTTTGAGGACCCCTGGAATGTTCAGCTGGCTTTGTTGCACTAACACAGTCAGGCTGATCCTCACCCAAAAGTCTGAAAGTCTGTTCTTACAGACTTAATTGTGTTCCCCTAAAACACATGTGATGAAACCCTAATCCCCCCCGCCCCCGCATTGTGATTATATTCACAAATAAGGCCTTTCACAAGGTATTAAAGTTAAATTAGGTGATAAGAATGGTGCCATATTCTAATATGACTGGTGTCCTTAATAATAAAAAGAAAGGACATGAGAGATACATGAAGCAGAGAAAATGTCATACAAGACAGAGACCGTCAGAGGAGGAGACCTCAGGAGAGAGGACTACTTGGATTCAGACTCCCAGCCCCCAGAACAGGAGATCAGGTACAGAATCCTCCTTGTGGCATAGTTTGTGTTAGGGTAGCCAACAAATTAAAAGCAATCAATTTGCATGTGAGAAATAAATTTCTGTTGTGTAAGTCACCCAGGTTGTGGTATTTTGTGGGATGGAATTTTTCGGCATGGAAGCCTTGGCAAATGAATATAAGTATTATAGTATGGAACATCTCAGATTGGCAGCCCAGAAATATGTGAAAGACCAGTAGTCGAAAAATTCGCCTATGAAACTGAAGGGATTGAAAGAATAGCAAATGGCCACTTCAGCAGAGTTGTTGCCAGGATTAGATTGGTTAAGATAGAAATCTCTCGGAGACATCAAAGTGGGCCGTGGCCTTGTACTAATAGCGGGCAATTGCCAGCATGGCTGAAAACCCTGAGGTAAGCCATGACTACAAGTGCAAATAGATTTTGTTTCTGTTCTTTCTTTGTTTTGCGTTTTATGCTATATTTGTATTGTTTCTAACACAATACTCTATCAATTCTGGCATATTAGTAAAGGCTCTAACAATAAAAATGGACTTAAATCAGGTAGCTGGGGACGTCCATTTTATTGTTAGAAATGATGAACAATAGCAAGACACAAACAAATAAACAAAAACAAACATCAAGGCCAAGTCTTAACAGGTCTTGGGTTCAATTCATTTCAGATATGTTAGTCTTTGGGTTTTTAAAGTCATGTTAGTGTTAGCCATTACTATTACTGCCTCTTCTCAAACATGGCTTAACTTTTGCCTTTCTTTCTTTTGGATAAATGGATAGTTTGGAATTAAAAGGGAAGGTATGCTATGAAGGGGTCTGCTGAGGAGGATTAAGCCAAAGCAATGGCTAAATAGGAGGAATGAATTATGGTAGTAACAACTAGACCAACGCTGGATTATCATGGAAACAGATAATTACTTTTGGAAATGAGACATTAAACATACAGACATAATGCCCATAATATCTACCAGTTTGTGAGCCCTTAACTAGCATTTGGGTCTATGCTGTGTCTTTTATATGCTTTATTCCATTTAATACATAAAACCACCCTATAGAGTAGACACTAAGCAAACTTGCAGATGAGGAAACTTTTAGTAATACCAATTTATCTGCCCAAGGATGTACAGCTACAAGTATCAGCTATAAGATCTGACTCTAGTTCTTTTTGATTCATTAACCTAGGTCTTTTAGTTCATTTAGTCTGCTAAAACTAAACACTCCAGGCTGGGTGTCTTATAATCAACAGAAATTTATTTCTCACAGTTCTGGAAGTTGGGAAATCCAAGATTAAGGTACCAGCAAATTTGGTGTTTGGTGATGGCCAGCTTCGTAGGAGATAGCTGTCTTCTCACTCTTACACAGCAGACTGGGCGTGGGGCAAGAGTCTCTCTCTCTCTCCACCCCATGACTTAATCACTTCCCAAAGACCCTACCACATAATACCATTCATTTCGGGGTAAGGATTTCAACATCATGAATTTGGGGGGGATGTAAACGTTCAGATCATAGCAGTCTTTAACCACTGCAACAGACTGCTTCACAAATGATTTTTTTTAAGGAATTATAAAAATCAGCATGAAGATTAATGATCCAAATCTCTTGTGCATTACCAGCAGTCAGAAGGGAGCAAAGTTGAAGTCTGAGTGTGCTTTGTCCTGTGTCATTTCAGGACCCCTTTTAGGCCAACGTGTATTTGCTGATGAGTCAGAACGGCTGACATCTCCATAGCACACCCATTTAGACCCGAGAAGCAGGACTCTCACTGAGCTGGATTTGGCCTTCGCTGTAGTATATACCAATCAGACCTATCCTTGGAGGATTCAATAATCAGATTTGGGAAGGAGGCCAGGCTTTCTGTTCCGTAGGCATGGGCTGAGATTCAGATGCAAATAGAAGAGAAAGGCTGCTATAGCTGTGGAAAATAACGATGTAGCTCTGGTTTGTCTCTTTAGCATAAATGCAGCGGTGATTCATCTGTGAGTTGATAAACACATTTCCCAGAGTGAAAGTCAAGCTAGACGAGATGTGATTCCCAGCTCAAAGGACTTCATTACTAACAGGCTTATAGAGAGAAGCCACTTGGTCACGCCTCCACCACACTGGATGTGGTTTAGTGCTAGGAACATAATTTTTCCTTTGCATGAAATGCAGACAAGGAGGAAGTCCAGGAGTTTATTTATTACAGAGCAGTGGGCCTTTAGCCTCACTTCCCTTTCAGTCGACATAGTGACACAGCTCCAGTGTTTGTTTTTCTTCTTTATTAAATCATGCCTAAGTACATTACTGTATCTATGGGGTACAGTGTGCTGAATTGATAAACAATGTGGAATGCTTACATGGAACTGATTAATATCACTATCACCTCGCTTGCTTATTTGTTGTGGTAAGACGTTTATACTCTATTCTTAACAGTTCTGAAATGTACCATTGCATTATGCACGTTAGGTGAGGTTTCTGATTCAGGGAGCACACTAATTAATAACAGCCATGTAGGAAGTGCTCACTGACTTGGTCACCATTGTATTCCCAGACCTCAGGAGAAAAAGATCACAGACTCAGAATTAGAAAATATAGCTGGCATTGGTGGCTCGGGATCTACATGCAGGAAGAAAGAAATTAGGCACTTAATAGACAGATGCAGGGAAATTACCACTCCTCAGATATTAACACATTGAGTTTACTTTACAGTTCTCTTTCATGTGAACAACCCAAGTTCATCACCACCACCCTACACCCAGCCTTGCAAGAATTGCCTTGTAACGCTCAGGGAAATCACATGCTTGATTGATTACTCCATCGCGTATCTGATCAAATAAAACTGATGGGATGGGCAACCCAGTTCACTGTTTCTTCTGTGACAACATTCTTTTAAAGCCAACTCAGCTAACATGTATGGGATATCTAGTATTTGGTGTGCTCCATCTGGTCACTAAGAAAGGAATATAAATAAAAAGCAGTTTTCATATTTGAGGACCTTATAGCCAAGTAAAGGAGTCAGAGGCACAGACATGAATGTGACACAGCATGAGAGGTTGCCAAATCAGAAAGTACGATGGGAGGACTGATAAAGGAGCAATTTTTTTCTGCTTGGCAGTCAAGTTGGAGATGAAAACAGAATTACAGAAAGCTGACTGGGGGCAGTGGCTCACACCTGTAATCCTAACACTCTGGGATGCCCAGGCAGGGGGAGGAGTACTGGAGGTCAGTAGCTCGAGACCATCCTCAGCAAGACTGAGATCTCTTTCTACTAAAAAAAAAAAAAAAAAACGGAAAAATTAGCCAGGCAAGGTAGTGCATGCCTGCAGCTACAGAGGAGGCTGAAGCAAGAACATCACCTTAGCTTATGAGTTTGAGGTTGCTGTGAGCCTCATGTTGTGATGCCAATGCACTCTACCCAGGGCAACAGAGTGAGACTGTGTCTCAAAAATAAATAAATAAAAGAAAGAAAGAAAAGAATTACAGAAAGCTGCAGGTAGGGGGTGATGTTTGTGCTTAGTTTTAAAGCCTGAGAAAATAACTTTCCAGGTAGAAAAGTGATAAAAGGCTTCTAAGCTCAGGGAAGTGTGAGGGCCAAGTCATAGCAGAGGGCCCATCTGTGATATATTCCACCAGGAATGGCTAAAGAGTGAGGGAGCAGGGTGAACACAAGACTGGACAGGCACATTGGGAGCAGTTGTGGGGTCAGTGGGGCCAGCTGTGGGTATGGTCAGAGACGCGGGGGTAGTGGTGTTCTCTTTCATGCTGCATAAGGGAGAAAACAGCAGAGGCTTTGAAACCAGAAGCTGACAGAACCTGAGTTCAGTCCTGGTAAGACCGTCTTCATACATTTATTCTTCTTTTCATCTAATTCTTTCTCATTTTTCTTACGTGTAAAACTGATTTTCATGAGGCTATGTTTTAATCAGAAGTGCCTTTACCTGGGAGTACCAACAAAGCAGAAGACAGAACATGCGAGAATGGACAATTACAAGAGTAATTTTTACCACTGGTTTTGTTCTTTGCCTTTTGGGGCTGGCAATCTAGGCACAAGGAGTCAGGATTGGAGGTTAACTAGCCTTGATAACAGTACCGAGATTTTCAAAGTGGTTTTGATTTGCATTTCTCTGATGATTAGGGATGGTGAGCATTTTTTCATGTGCTTTTTGGCCATTTGTCTGTCTTCAAAGAGGTTTCTGTACAAGTCTCTTGCCTACTTACAAATGGTGTTTGTTTTTCTCTTGTTGATTAGTTTGAGTTCTCTGTAGATTCTAGTTATCAGCCTTTGTCGGATTTGTAGCATGCAAATATTTTCTCCCATTCTGAAGGTTGTCTGTATGCTTTGGATGGCATATCTTTAGTCTTCTAAAGAATCACAAGAATGGAAAAGCAAGTACCCAATGTACTTAACACCAATATGAAACCAATAGATAAACAGCTATAGGCCCACACAAGAGAAAAACACAGTTATATTCGAGTGGAGGGAGGGGGAATGATAAACTCTCACCTAATGTGCACAGTGTAAGGGTACACGGCATACTGCATACCCTCTGGGTGAAGGGCTCGACAGCTTGAACTTTACCTTAGCAACACAGTGTAACCTAATCGTTTGTACCCTCCTGTTAATATGAAGTTAAAAAATAAAAAGATTCTTTCACAGCACACAGTGGTTCTCATAGTTTGGGCATCACTTACCAACAAGCCTCATTCTTTGGCATTTCTTTAAGTCGACCCTCAGCTTCAGTCTTCAGCGTGAGTTGCAGAAACCTGAATTCACCACACTCTTTTCCCTCTGTGCCTTTTCATATTTTGGTTGCTAAAATAGTCTTTTTTATAGGCCCCCACATTCCCCCCCCACTTTTCATTTACTTGGTAATTCTTTTTTTTTTTTTTTGTAGAGACAGAGTCTCACTGTACTGCCCTCGGTAGAGTGCCATGGCATCACACGGCTCACAGCAACCTCTAACTCTTGGGCTTACGCGATTCTCTTGCCTCAGCCTCCCGAGCAGCTGGGACTACAGGCGCCCGCCACAACGCCTGGCTATTTTTTTTTTGTTGTTGCAGTTTGGCCGGGGCTGGGCCTGAACCCGCCACCCTCGGCATATGGGGCCGGCGCCCTACTCACTGAGCCACAGGCGCCGCCCCTACTTGGTAATTCTTATTTATTCTTTCAGTTCAGACATAATTTCCAGGAAGGCTTTCCCAAACATTTTGAATCTAGATTGGTTCTTCTCTTACGTTTCTTGATACGATTCCACATACTTCTTCATTATATTATTTTTCACATTGTAAAAGTTACTTAACTTGGGGCGGCACCTGTGGCTCAGTGGGTAGGGTGCCAGCCCCACATACCGAGGGTGGCGGGTTTGAGCCCAGCCCCGGCCAAACTGCAACAAAAAAAAAATAGCTGGACATTGTGGGGGCTTCTGTAGTCCCAGCTACTCAGGAGGCTAAGGCAAGAGAATCGCCTAAGGCCAAGAGTTGGAGGTTACTGTGAGCTGTGTGATGCCACAGCACTCTAAAAAAAAAAAAAAATTACTTAACTTTTCCGAAACTGCAAGCTTTTGGTAGGCACAATGTCATACCCCTCTTTCCTTGATGTTATTTACTTGGAAGATTCTCAAATGTTTTCTAAATCTAATAAAACAGAATGTGGAAAAAGAAATCAAAAGATTAAGTGAACTTCATTTTTGAAGAAAAGCATGATAGGAGACTCTTCCATAGCCAGGACCCGTATGGATATAAGCAAGTAAACATAGGTGAAGCGTGAAGAGAGCATTTCCTTTCTTTGTACTGGCAGAGAAGTTAAATAGTGGAACAGTGGAGCCAGCATACCAGGGAGGCCAGGACATAAGTTAGCAATTTATGACAAAGTCTTTATGTGCTTAGAAACACAGATTGTTAACCTATTAATGCCCCACTCTTATTTCCAAAAAAGGGAGAATATTTAATGGTTAGGTGTCAGTGATTCCTTTAGGATTCTAAAATAAATGTCACTGTTACTCCATGTCATCGCTTGTTTCCTAAAACCTTAGTAAGCTATGGTTTCTCTAAACAGAAACAAGTGACATTTTTTTAAGAGTGAGCAATCTTTTTAGGGGATGCAGTTGGAACAGGAATAAGTTTGTAGTCACTCCCCAAACTTATTGACTTGGATTTAAGTTCGAGGTTGAAGTACCTGGATGTTAGCTGTTAGACTGCTCTAGATTTAGCCTTGCATCCAATCACAGGTCATGATGATTCTGCCTCCTCAATAGTTCTCAAGCCCATTCACTTTTCTATATCCTCTTCCTTAATCTTAGCTTTATGGACTATCTCAATAACATTTATTTTGTTTTCTGTGTTTTTAATAAGCCATAATTTTTTCTTTTTTTGTTGTTTTTTATTTCAGAATGTTACGGGGGTACATGTGTTTTGTTTACATTGTTTTTGTACAGGTTGAATCAAAGAGATATATTTGAACATGCCCTTCGTAAAGTCAGTGTGCACCGTATAGGTGTGAACTTACTCATCCCATGCTCCCACTTCCCCCAGCTTGATTTTCATTGAGATTTACTTCCATGTGTAGACTTTAGTATCAATCGATTAGTTCTAATTTGGAATTGGTGCATGTAAATGTTTCTATAGTCTTGTGATGTTTCACTTGGTTTCCAATTGCCTCCAGATTGTCCAAAAAGATACTAGATTGTCAGTTTTTTTGTGGCTGAGTAATACTCCATAGTATGCATATGCCACATTTTATTAATCCATTCATGTATTGGTGGGCATTTAGGTTATTTCCATGTCTTTGTGATTGTGCCTTCTATGCTTCATATGGAACCAGAAAAGACCATGAATAGCCAACTTTACATAGTAAGAGCAAAGTGGGAGGTATCACTTTGCCAGACTTCAAGGTGTACTACAAGGCTATAGTAACCAAAGCAGATGGTACTGGCACAAAAAGAGAGATAGACTTGTGGATCATAACAGACAACTCAGAGATGAAGTCATCCCCATATTTCCATCTGATTTGTGAGAAAAACAGAAAAAAATATACTAGGGAAAAGAATCCCTGTTCAATAAATGGTTCTGGGAAAGATGGAGAACCACATGCACTGGCTGAAGACATGAAAGACTCAAACAGGATCCACGCTTCTCACAACTCACAAAGACTGATTCATGATGGATAAAAGACTTCAACCTAAGGCATGAAACTGTAACAATCCTAAAAGAAAATGTTGGAAGAATTCCTAGGGATATTGGCCTAGGCAAAGAATTAATGAAGAAGACCACAAAAGCAATCACAGCAACAACAAAAATAAATAAATGGGACCTGATCTAATTAAAAAGCTTCTGCACAGCTAAGGACACAATCAAAAAAGCAAATAGATAACCCACAGAATGGGAGAAAACATTCGTGTGCTGTACATCTGATAAAAGACCGGTAACCAGAATCTATAAAGAACTCAGGCAAATCAGCAAGAAACAACCAAACAACTCCATTAGAAAATGGGCAAGAGATATGAACAGAACCTTTTCAAATGAAGATCTACTAATGGCCAACAAACTCATGAAAAAAGGATGGATTTCTCTAACCATTAGGGAAAAGTAAATCAAAACCACAGTGAGATATCACCTAACTTCGGTGAGAATGGCTTATATTTAAAAGTCCCAAAACAATAGATGTTGAGAGATGCAGAGAGAAAGGAATTCTACACTTTCGATGGGACTGCAAACTAGTACAAACATGGAGAATTGTATGAAGACCCTGCAAAAGAGACCTACCATTTGATCTAGCAATTCTGCGGCTGGATCTAAAAGATAAAAGGCCATTTTATAAAAAGGACACCTGCATTTTATACCCACACAATGCACAATCACAGAAATGTGAAAACAATAATTCATGAGTTTAAATGACAAGATTGAGTTTGCCAATCTCAAAATTAAAACCATTCCAAGGAAGTCTTCCTAAAATTTTGAGGTTAGAAACAAAATGTGGAGCACAAGACTCTGCCCATTCTGGGCCCCAGCAGCTCCTGTCTTACACACACACATACTTTTCTCTACCTCTCTTCCTTGGGGCCGTTCACAAACTACTTCTTACCATCTTTAAGGTTCTCTTCATCTGCATGCTTAGGAAGCATCTGTGGGTTTTCTATTGCTGCGGAACAAACTACACACATTTAGCCCTTTATCATTTACTTTGTATAGTTTCTATGTTTTAAGTTACAGTGGTGGATGGACGTGATCAAATTCAAATGTTTTTATAGTAAGTTTATGTATTTCAGTACATGTACATAAAGATTATCTAGCTCAGTATTTATATATGTATGTATATAGGTGTATCCAGGCATATGTGTGTAAAATAGTAAACTAATTGAAATTGTACATGAACTTTATGGCCACCCTGTATATGTCAAAGGCTGACGATATGGGCTAAGTGAAGATAGTCAGACACATGTAATTCATAGGTCCTTGTCAGAGAATCCAGGGAGCAGGGAAAGATGTGGAGCCACCAGGGGAACGAGGGCAAGATGATGGCTGTATACAGAGCCTTTCTAAAAAGTATGGAAAAGGAGCTACTCTTTGTTAACTATATATATATATATTTTTTTTTTTTTTTTTTTTTTTTTTTGCCATTTTGGCCGGGGCTGGGTTTGAACCTGCCACTTCCGGCATATGGGGCCGGCACCCTACTCCTTTGAGCCAAAGGCACTGCCCCAACAATAAATATTTTAAAACAAAGTGAAACTTCAATTTGTTCCTAAGTACTTTACTCCACAAATAGTAAGAGAAGAGAAATTTCTATTGTTCCTGGTGGATGAATTAAATTCTGGATGTTGGCATTGTGCTTTTTCTAGGAATAGTTATAAGCATTATTTACAAGGACATAATTATAGATAGCTTATAATTTATTATTAAAGGGTGATAAAATATTATGAAATAGGAAAAAAAACAATGTCATCTTTTAAAATAATGCTTTGGTTAAAATGATCAGATAAATCTACATGAACAAACAGGGAAAAAAAGCCACAAGAAGCCTCTCTACAAAGAGATCATTATATCTTTAGAAATATCCAACGTTATTGTCCTTATTTCTTTCTTAGGCTTCTATTGTGTCTATAGTAGAAGCTATTTTATTTTGTCATACATCAGAAGGAGATGAAAATATGCTTAGGGGAATTTGATCCAATTAGTATTACATTGCTGACCTTTAGTAAGGAAAGCACCAAATGAATTCAAGAGTAAGATTGAAATAGATTGGTTATACATGGAATGTATTTTAAAGGTTCAAGAGTGTCAAAATTTAACTTTTTAATTATAAGCAAGTCCATTATAAGATTTTATAATCTGAATTCTTCATAGCTATAAGGAATAACTTCAACAAACCATTCTTAGAAGAGAAAGACAATCTAATGAAGCTGAACCATGTAACAAAATTAACAGTACATGTTTGGTAAATGCCTTTCTTCTGAATGTATTACTATCCTCAGAGAGGATCTGTCCTACTCTCTGCAGAAGCAAATACAACCTCCACGAATAAATCACTTCTACAGTTGTTCAATGTGTTTTATTAAAAAACTTGTGACATTATTTTACAAGTCACTTCACAAGACATTCTCTTCATAGTCATTAAAATTGTCATGCTGCTATCTGGTGTATTTTTAAAAGTGAAATTTTAAGTGTAGGTGTAAATGAAAACAAAATCTGGGTGCAAAATAGACCCAAATAAATTTCTGCTTTTTGCCTTTCTCAAGGTCATGACAATTCGGTTTTTACCCCTTGAGAGCACTGACTGTGCTGGTACTAGGCTGAAAAGAATAATTTCGAGTACGTAAAACAGGATATCTTTAGGATTAAGAGATGGGGGATGTACCTCTTGTGGAGGTTATTTTACATAGTAAATATGCTTCTGAAATTATGTATGGATGTGAACCAAGTAGGGAAAGGATGTATGCATCTAAGTGTTGCTGAACTTTTGCAAGTGAATGATATTGCTCCGGAAATATTAGCATGCATGCTAGTATCTGACTGAGATGTCCAGGGGTTTTTTTCCCCTTCGTCAATATAAGAGATATATTCACAGTGGCCCTTGCTGCACTCATAGTGGGGACTGACAAAATATCTTTGAGTGCTCTAAGCTAAGAGCTGACGATTTTGGAATCAAACTCAGGTGGTAAGCCTGTGAAATTCTTTTTTTTTTTTTTTTTTTTGAGGTCAGTACAAGGGTACATATGATTAGGTTACATTGTTTGCATGCATTTGTAAGGTAAAGTCTGAGTTGAGTCTTTCAGCCAGGATGTGAGCCATATGTCTCTATGTTGTACCTGACAGGTGAGAGTTTACCAACCCCCCTCCCTGTTGAATTTAATTGTGTTTTTCTCCCATTAGGTCTATAGTTGTTCGTCTACTAGTTTCTGTGTGGTGGTGACTTCTGCCTCAGGATCTTGAAAATCCAGCGTTCCTTATTCCTGGTGCGCCTGCGTTAGGCCATCTGTCCTCTCAGCATCTCTCCCTGTGTGATTTGGACCCCGATATCCACTGCTTTTCTACTCAAGGACTTCACTCCAGAGGTTTTCCCTTCTCGGATCACCAGCTCTTTCTCTCACTGTATCATTCAGATCAGCAACACACACACACGCTGTATATAAGGGTATACATATAGTTGTTTTCTCCATCTACTAAATGAAACAAACCTCCCGTGACTTCACATTCCTTTCCAGCTACTGCTTAATTCTTTGCTCCTCTCGTTCTCCGATCTCTTCTAAAATCTTCTCGATTTTCGCAATCGTCACTTCTCCACCTCTGTTGTCTCTTGAATTCATTCCAGACTTTTATCTCCACCTGTCTACAAAATTGGTGGATTCAATGTTCCCAGTAATCTTCATGGGAATCAGTTCAAATTCCAGTTTTTACCTTTCTTGACTTTTTAGACATGTTTGAAGTCTGTTCTTAAACACCTTCTTGTCTTGTCCTCTGAAACAGCATTCTGGCTTACTCCCAGTTGTCCTGCTCGAGTCATCTTCCCCACAGCCAACCGTGCTGCATTCCGGGCTTAGCTCGCAGCCATCTCTGCCCTCTAACTGAATTCTCGGGATTCTGAGATCATCTGCCTGCTGATGACGCTCACATTTGTATCTTCAGCCTTGACTTTTCTCCCGAGCCATACGTTTGTATCTCCAAATTTCTGCTTGACTTTTCCTTTAAGCTATAATAATTGTTTTTATTTAGCATTTATTAAAACAAATTCTCGATAATTCTTTTTCAAATATATTCCTTCTTTAGCCTACAACAGTAGTTCTGAGGGGTAATTTTGTCCCGCAAGAGACATTTAGCAATGCCTCAAGACATTGTTAGATGCTACTGGCATTTATAACGCTCAGCACAGTCTCCTATAACAAAGAAATAGCCCGCCCAAGTGGCACTGTTCGTCTTCCTCTTACTTTCATATTTATACCATCAGCAAATCTCATCTACTCTACTTTGAAAACATACCTGGAATTGATCACCAATTCTAGTGCTACCTCTTTAGTCCAGGCCACCATCCCCTCTCTCCTGGGTTGATTCATTTCCTGTCTCAACTAGTCTCCCCCTTTTCTAATAGTGCAAGAAAAGAGCTGTCTTTTTAAAATAAAACCAGGCACCTCCACAGGCTTCTCATCTATCTCTGTAAAATCCAAAGTTCTACTTTTCCTCCTAGCCTATGTATATATTTTTAATATCTATTTAATAAATACATTTAATAAATATATACTTAAATTATCTGTCTTACTCTGCTAAAGCATAAACTCTAACAGAGAGGTGACTTTTTCTTTTTATCACAGTATTCCAGAGCCTAGAAGAGCATCGTATACACAGTGGGTGCACAATACACATTCACAGGTTGAATGGGCAGCCACAAGCAAGTCTTGCCTCATGACCCAACACTGACTGAGGACCTTCTAAGCACCACTGCGTGGACAACATTAACTGCAGAGAAGGCCGTGAGGTTATACAAGAATTCACTTTTCAAATGTCCTTTCTAGTCAAGTAGAGTGTTGCTAGCTCTAAGTTAGTCCCTCACTTAAAAAATAAAAAAGGATTAGTGTCTTATGAAATTCTGATTCTGAGGACCCTGGAATAGACCTTTTTCATTCTTCTCTCCTTTTCTACCACTCTAAATTAGGGTCCAGTTTTCTCCTGTACAAACTTCTACAACATGCTGACCAGTCGTAAGCTCCTATCAGTTGTAACTTAATTTCACTGTTTTTCGCACAGAAATTATTTGAAGGCTAACCCACTGTTCTTTGAATTCAGGGAAATATTTTCTTTTGATATCATTCACTGCAATTTCACTCACTGCAACATCCTACCCTTGGATACTCTACTCAATCCTTGAGGTTCATCTAAAATGGAATTCTTCCTTACAAAGCCTTCCTGGATTCCCTGAGAAGTAATCTTCTATAAAGCTGTGTTGGTACCTCTCTATGCTCTGGTCTTCCTTCTACCAGGTACTAAAATTTATAAATTTGGCCTTCATCCTCTCTTGGATGGAAAATTCTTTTTTTTTTTTTTTTTTTATTGTTGGGGATTCATTGAGGGTACAATAAGCCAGGTTACACTGATTGCAATTATTAGGTAAAGTCCCTCTTGCAATCATGTCTTGCCCCCATAAAGTGTGACACACACAAAGGCCCCACCCACCTCCCTCCTTCCCTCTTTCTGTTCCCCCCCATAACCATAATTGTCATTAATTGTCCTCATATCAAAATTGAGTACATAGGATTCATGCTTCTCCATTCTTGTGATGCTTTACTAAGAATAATGTCTTCCACGTCCATCCAGGTTAATACGAAGGATGTAAAGTCTCCATTTTTTTTTTAATAGCTGAATAGTATTCCATAGTGTACATATACCACAGCTTGTTAATCCATTCCTGGGTTGGTGGGCATTTAGGCTGTTTCCACATTTTGGTGATTGTAAATTGAGCTGCAATAAACAGTCTAGTACAAGTGTCCTTATGATAAAAGGATTTTTTTCCTTCTGGGTAGATGCCCAGTAATGGGATTGCTGGATCCAATGGGAGGTCTAGCTTGAGTGCTTTGAGGTTTCTCCAGACTTCCTTCCAGAAAGGTTGTACTAGTTTGCAGTCCCACCAGCAGTGTAAAAGTGTTCCCTTCTCTCCACATCCACGCCAGCATCTGCAGTTTTGAGATTTTGTGATGTGGGCCATTCTCACTGGGGTTAGATGATATCTCAGGGTTGTTTTGATTTGCATTTCTCTAATATATAGAGATGATGAACATTTTTTCATATGTTTGTTAGCCATTCGTCTGTCGTCTTTAGAGAAAGTTCTATTCATGTCTCTTGCCCATTGATATAAGCGATTGTTGGCTTTTTTCATGTGGATTAATTTGAGTTCTGTATAGATCCTAGTTATCAAGCTTTTGTCTGATTGAAAATATGCAAATATCCTTTCCCATTGTGTAGGTTGTCTCTTTGCTTTGGTTATTGTCTCCTTAGCTGTTCAGAAGCTTTTCAGTTTAATGAAGTCCCATTTGTTTATTTTTGTTGTTGTTGCAATTGCCATGGCAGTCTTCTTCATGAAGTCTATCCCCAGGCCAATATCTTCTAGAGTTTTTCCTATGCTTTCCTGGAGGATTTTTATTGTTTCATGCCTTAAGTTTAAGTCCTTTATCCATCTTGAATCAATTTTTGTGAGTGGGGAAAGGTGTGGGTCCAGTTTCAGTCTTTTACATGTAGACATCCAGTTCTCCCAACACCATTTATTGAATAGGGAGTCTTTCCCCCAAGGTATGTTCTTGTTTGGTTTATCAAAGATTAGGTGGTTGTAAAATGTTAGTTTCATATCTTGGTTTTCAATTCGATTCCAAGTGTCTATGTCTCTGTTTTTGTGCCAGTACCATGCTGTCTTGAGAACTATGACTTTGTAGTACAGACTAAAATCTGGTATGCTGATGCCCCCAGCTTTATTTTTGTTACAGAGAACTGCCTTAGCTATACGGGTTTTTTTCTGGTTCCATACAAAACGCAGAATCATTTTTTCCAAATCTTGAAAGTACGATGTTGGTATTTTGATAGGAATGGCATTGAATAGGTAGATTGCTTTGGGAAGTATAGACATTTTAACAATGTTGATTCTTCCCATCCATGAGCATGGTATGTTCTTCCATTTGTTAATATCCTCTGCTATTTCCTTTCTGAGGATTTCATAGTTTTCTTTATAGAGGTCCTTCACCTCCTTCGTTAGGTATATTCCTAGGTATTTCATTTTCTTTGAGACTATGGTGAAGGGAGTTGTGTCCTTAATTAGCTTCTCATCTTGACTGTTATTGGTGTACACAACGGCTACTGACTTGTGGACATTGATTTTATATCCTGAAACATTACTGTATTTTTTGATGACTTCTAGGAGTCTTGTGGTTGAGTCTTTGGGGTTCTCTAAGTATAAGATCATGTCGTCAGCAAAGAGGGAGAGTTTGACCTCCTCTGCTCCCATTTGGATTCCCTTTATTTCCTTGTCTTGCCTAATTGTATTGGCTAGAACTTCCAGCACTACGTTGAATAGTAAAGGTGACAGAGGACAACCTTGTCTGGTTCCAGTTCTAGAGGAAAAGCTTTCAGTTTTACTCCATTCAGTAAAATATTGGCTGTGGGTTTGTCATAGATAGCTTCAATCAGTTTTAGAAATGTGCCACCTATGGCTATACTCTTCAGTGTTCTAATTAGAAAAGGATGCTGGATTTTATCAAATGCTTTTTCTGCATCTATTGAGAGGATCATGTGATCTTTATTTTTGCCTCTGTTAATATGGTGGATAACGTTTATAGACTTGTGTATGTTAAACCAGCCTTGCATCCCTGGGATGAAGCCTACTTGATCATGATGAATGACTTTTTTGATGATAAGCTGTAATCTATTGGCTAGGATTTTGTTGAGAATTTTTCCATCTATGTTCATGAGTGAGATTGGTCTGAAATTCTCCTTTTTGTTTGGGTCTTTTCCTGGTTTTGGTATCAGGGTGATGTTTGCTTCATAGAATGTGTTGGGGAAGATTCCTTCTTCCTCAATTTTTTGGAATAATTTCTGCAGTACAGGAATAAGCTCTTCCTTGAAGGTTTGATAGAATTCTGGAGTGAAGCCATCTGGACCAGGGCATTTTTTGGTTGGAAGATTTTTTATTGTTTCTTTGATCTCAGTGCTTGAAATTGGTCTGTTCAGGAGCTCTATTTCTTCCTGGCTGAGTCTAGGGAGAGGGTGTGATTCCAAATATTGATCCATTTCTTTCACATTGTCAAATTTCTGGGCATAGAGTTTCTGGTAGTATTCAGAGATGATCTCTTGTGTCTCTGTGGGATCAGTTGTTATTTCCCCTTTATCATTTCTGATTGACGTTACTAGAGATTTTACTTTTCTATTCCTCGTTAGTCTGGCCAATGGTTTATCTATTTTATTTATTTTTTCAAAAAAACAACTCCTGTTTCATTAATTTTCTGAATGATTCTTTTGTTTTCAATTTCATTGATCTCTGATTTGATTTTGGATATTTCTTTTCTTCTACTGAGTTTAGGCTTAGATTGTTCTTCTTTTTCCAATTCCATAAGATCTCTTGTGAGATTGTTGATGTGCTCTCTTTCTGTTTTTTGAATGTAGGAATCTAAAGCGATGAATTTTCCTCTCAAAACTGCTTTTGCAGTGTCCCACAGGTTTTGGTAGCTTGTGTCTTCATTGTTGTTATGCTCAAGGAAGTTAATGATTTCCTGTTTTATTTCTTCCTTCACCCATCTGTTATTCAACAGAGGATTGTTTAATTTCCATGCCTTTGGGTGGTGTCGGGCATTTTTGTTAGAGTTGAGTTCCACCTTTAGTGCCTTATGGTCTGAGAAGATACAAGGTAAAATTTCAATTCTTTTGATTCTGTTGATATTTGTTTTGTGTCCCAGGATATGATCAATTTTGGAGAATGTTCCGTGGGGTGATGAGAAGAATGTATATTCTTTATCTTTGGGATGGAGTGTTCTATATGCGTCTATCAAGCACAGTTGTTCTAGAGTCTCATTTAAGTCTCTTATATCCTTGTTTAATTTCTGTTTAGAGGATCTGTCAGGCTCTTTAAGAGGAGTGTTAAGTTCCCCTGTTATTATGGTATTATCGGATATCATATTGCTCAGACTGAGTAAGGTCTGTTTCAAGAATCTGGGAGCATTTAAATTGGGTGCATAGATATTTATTATTGAAATGTCTCCTTGTTGTATTTTTCCCTTGACCAATATAAAGTGACCATCTTTGTCTTTTTTGACTTTAGTTACTTTAAATCCACATGTATCTGAAAATAAGATTGCAACTCCTCTTTTCTTCTGAATTCCATTTGCCTGAAAAATTGTCTTGCAACCCTTGACTTGGAGCTTTAATTTGGCTTTTGAAGCCAGGTGTGTTTCTTGCAGACAGCAAATGGATGGCTTGTGTTTTTTAATCCAGTCAACCAATTTATGTCTCTTCAGTGGGGAATTCAAGCCATTAACATTTATTGAGATAATTGATAAGTGTGGTAGTATTCTATTCGTCTTATTTGGTGAGAGTCCATTGCTTAGTTTTATCTTTTGCATCAGTGTGGAGGTTTGGATCTGTCCTTTAATTTCTGAGTTCTTACTTTGCTGCTGATCCATTGTGGTGGTTAGTGTGCAGAACAGGTTGAAGTATTTCCTGTAGAGCTGGTCTTGTTGTGGCAAATTTCCTCAATGTTTGTATATCCGTAAATGATTTGATTTCTCCGTCATTTTTGAAGCTTAGCTTAGCAGGGTACAGAATTCTGGGCTGGAAATTGTTCTGTTTAAGTAGATTAAAGGTAGATGACCATTGTCTTCTTGCTTGGAAAGTTTCATTAGAGAAGTCTGCGGTCACTCTGATGGATTGGCCCCTGTAGGTCAACTGGCCCTTACTCCTGGCAGCTTGCAGAATCTTTTCTTTTGTCTTGACTTTGGACAGGTTCATCACAATGTGTCTTGGAGAAGCTCGGTTAGAGTTGAGGCGACCTGGGGTCCAATATCCCTCTGAAAGCAGTGTGTCAGAATCTTTGGTGATATTTGGGAAATTTTCTTTTCTAATATTCTCTAGTATGGCTTCCATTCCTCTGGGGCATTCTTCTTCCCCTTCTGGAATTCCTATAACTCGTATGTTGGAACGCTTCATAATTCTGACAGTGAACGTTCTGCTTTCTCTCTCTTCTTTTCTGCCTCTTTTACTATCTGAGTTATCTCAAAAACTTTGTCTTCTACCTCTGAAATTCTTTCTTCTGCATGGTCTAACCTGTTGCTGATACTTTCCATTGCATCTTTAAGTTCCCTGATTGACTGTTTCTTTTCCTTCAGCTCTGCTATATCCTTTTTATATTCTTCATATCGTTCATCTCTTATTTGATTCTGTTTTTGGATTTCCTTTTGGTTGTTTTCCACTTTATTAGCAGTTTTCTTCATTGTTTCCATCATTTCTTTCATTGTTTTCAAGATGTGTATTCTAAATTCCCTTTCTGTCATTCCTAACATTTCTGTATAGGTGGAATCCTCTGCAGTAGCTACCTCATGGTCCCTTGGCGGGGTTGTTCTGGACTGGTTCCTCATGTTGCCTGGAGTTTTCTGCTGATTCTTCCTCATGGGTGATTTCTTTTATCTGTTTCCTTGCCCTAATTTTCCTTTCACTTCCTCTTGCTCTTTGAGCTCTCGTGCCTGTGGACTAAGGGTTATAGGACCAGAAGGGTGAGAAGGTTTAAGAGCAAAAAAGGGATGAAAGAAAGGAGGACCGAGTGATAAGAAAAAAAAAAAAAAAAGAAAAATAGAGAAAGGAGAGGGGGTGGGTAAAAGGAATATTGACAAAAAGAAGAGAGCACAGAAAGAGGGAGACAGAGCAATATAGGTGTACAGTAGGGTACTTTGATACAACCTTAAAAAAAAAACCACCTTCTGGGGGTGCCCAGTGGGGTGGTTCCCTTGAGGTCAGCAGCTCTTTGCTAAGCTGATCAGACACAGTACCCCACCTCCACCAAGTAGAGAGGAAAGACAAAAATGCTATAAATCAAACCAAAACAAGCAAACAGAAAACTTTACGGGATAAAATTGGCTGGAAAAACCAAATAATAGCGGTAGAAACACTAACGAAAATGAAGTTCTAATTATTGAAATAGACAGTAATGGGAAATTATAATTAAACTAGAAAAATTGAGAAAGAAAAAGGATCTGTATGGAAATGGTTGAACTTAAAAAACAAAACAACAATCCACAACATCAAAATAAACAAAAAAAACAACCAAACCAAAAAACAAACAAACAAACAAACAAACAAACAAACAAACAAAAAAACACAGCCAAAAACAAAGCAGTATGTATATGTTATTGAATATTGTCTGGGCAACACGTGGTCTTCTGGGGTATGAGATGTTAATCACAGTTCTGATACGACTGGAGGCTGCTAGTTTCTCAAACCCCAGCAGGTAGACACCCTAAAGCTCTCTTCAGCCCACTTAAAAGGCACTTTTAACTTGTTCACTTACTGAGCAGAAGCTTTCTCAGGGAAGTGCTTGTCGCTGGAATCACTGCTGAAGTGGCTATCCACTTACCCTGTGTGTCAAAACTGGTCTCCCTCTGCCCCCGAGGGTTAGGGCTGCAAGGCGGCTCAGACCCCGCCCTTAGGCTACTTGGTCGCTGGGTTACCAGCTCCCACCCAATTCAGCTCTGCGACCCTGAGGGTGGAGCTTGCCAGGGCAGATCGCTCACAATGTCTGCCTGTGACCCAGAGCCAAACACTATTAGCTCCGTCTGGCTCAGCGGCTCAGACTGGGGCCCTAGACAAAGGCCAAAGTTCTCCGCACTCCCACTCAGGCTCTCCCCAAGGCAGTTCAGCTGAGTGCCAAGTCCAAAGACACCAAAACAGTTCATAGGTAAGGCCTTTCTGGTTTGCAGTCTCGCTGCTACTGAACTTACAGTTGCGGGCGGGTTTAGAGAGATTGAACACACGCGACCACTTGCCGGTTTTCCACTGTTTTAGTCCTCCTCTTGGGATCCAGATGTCTCTCGCTGACTCCTTGTATTCTCTCAGGGGTGATGATAGGCAGATCCCACCAGCCAGAGATGCCTGGAGTCCTATATCCCCAGACCCACGGTGCCCAGATGCAAGGAAGCTGTTACTCGGCTGCCATCTTGCTCCGCCTCAGATGGAAAATTCTTAAGAAACATGAGTTTATTTATTTTAGTACTTTTATAAAACTCACTGCTATATATTAGATTTAATAGAATCATATATAACGTTTATAAGCTTTGCTTTTATAATATTGTAAGTTACATAAGGTCTAGAATCGTGTAGATCTTTTTGCATTATATGAAACATTTTGAATACCACAATTCCTGAATCTATAGCATCATCTCAAGTAATTTTTGAAAATAATTCCATCTAAAAGCTTTTACATTTATGATTAAAATAATTAAGTGCTGCAAATATATGTGTTTATGTTTATGCTCAACTAAATTCTCAGCTTGAATTTTGAAGAAAGACATACAAATTACAAGAGTGCTGTATTTTATTATTATTTAGGAAAGTTTAAATTTTTATGTTACATTGATAGTATTATTATTATTATCATTTTTTAGCACAGCTAAAAGAAACTTCTTCCTAGACTCAAAAGTTATCATTCTCCTAGGAACTTCATGTATTTCATCCTTTCTGTATTTTCCATTTTCTTTCTCCTTCTAGAATAGCTTAAAATGTTTCTTGAAAGGAATCTTTCTCTGAACTTCCCAGTGTAATCCTGATAGACGACTCTATCTACCTGCCTTGAAATAATAGTAAAATGCTGTTCTATTATTTTTCTTGGTATTCAAACATCATCAAATATTTTATGTAACTAAGAAAATTAGCAAATTGCAAAACCAACATATGTGTATCACTACTTAAATATATTGCATTTATATTTAAAAAAATTAAAAATGTATGTGTAAACTGTAAGAAAATTGTGCTAATTTTCTGTGTAAAATGGGCTAATTCTCATATTACTTTCAGGGTTTCACTCTTACACAGGAGATCTGGTCCCCATTTGTATCTCTGCCTGTGTCATCGATCTTTCTCTTTACTGAATATTTCCTCCCAAATATAAATACACCAAGTCTCTCCTGTTGCAAACAAGACACCACTCCTCCATCTAATTGCTGTATAATCCTCAGTTCCTGCTTGTGTTCCCCTTCCTTTCATAGCCAGACTTTCTGAAAGAATGGCTAAAACTCCCTTTTTTATTTCCCAAATAATCTCCAAACCAAGGCAATCTGGCTTTGACCCCTGTGACAGTTCTATTTGAACTTGTTCAGGTCATGACACCCAGATATTTGGTCAAACATTATCCTACTTTTTTCTATGAAATTTTTTTTTTAAGATGAGATTGATATTGAAATTATTTGATAGACTTTGCATAAAGCAGATTGCTCTCCATAATACGATTGTACGTCATCAATCAATGGAAGATTTTAATAGAAACAAGATTGACATCCCTGGAATAAATGGGAATTCTTCCAGCAGACTACACTTGGACTCAAACTGCAGCCTGACTCGGGATCTCTGGCCTGCTGTCCTGCTCTGCAGATTTTGGACTTGTCAGCCTCCACAGTCTGGTAAGCCAGTTCCTTAATGTCTCTCTCTCTCCTGTCCTGACCTCTCTCTCTCTTTACACTTACACCCATTTTTGCATTTCTGTTTCTCTGGGGAGCCCTGTTTAATACAGTCACTACCTTGCTTCTCAGATTGCTCTTCTCCGTCTATCAGTAACCTCCTTTCTACCTACTTCTTCAATCTTCTCCTACTTTTTATTATTTATTTATTTTCTTTTTTATTTTTTTGAATCAGAGTCACACTCTCTTGACCTAGGCTAGAGTTCAATAGTGTCATAGCTCCCAGCAACCTCAGACTCTTCGGCTCAAGTGATCCTCTTGCCCCAGCCTCCTGAGTAGCTGGGACTACAGGCATGAGCTACCACATCAGGCTAATGTTTCTATTTTTAACTGAGATGGGTTTCCCTGTTGTTCAGGCTGGTCTTGAACTCCTGAGCTCACCTGCCTTTGCCCCCCAGAGTGCTAGGATTATAGGACTGAGCCGCCATGATCCTTTTCCTTCTCATGTCTTCAATTCCAGATGCGGTGGATAATTCTAAGATCCATCTTAGATCTCTTTCTTCAAATATATATATATTTGCATCCTGGTGTCAAGAAATGACTCCTTTATCTTTCCCCTCTTTTGTCCTTTGAATTTTAAGAAATGTTCTTGCCACCCACTTCAAAATTGAAGTCGGAAAATCCAAAATTGAAGTGACAATTCATCAATATGTAAAATTAACTCAACTTTATTATTGTCTGTATATATTGGTAGAATTTGTAGTTGTTTCTCTCAACATTCTAAATATATTTCAGTATTTCTGGATTTCAATGTTCATTGAGAGGTCAGCTATACCTTTTATTGTTTCTTTTAAAAATGATTCTCATTTTGGCAATTGCAAATTGAGTGGTGATAAACACTTTAGTGCAAATGACCTTATGATAAAATGATTTTTTTTCTTTCTGGGTAGATGCCTAGTAATGGAGTTACAGGATCAAATGGGAGGTCTAATTTGAATTTTTTGAGGATTCTCCATACTTCTCTCCAAAAAGGTTTCATTAATTTGCAGTTACTTTAAGATATTTGAAGATCTTTTTTTTCTTCCTTTCTTTACAATTTCTATTAAGCAGTTTTACTCTGATTCTCTTAAATATTGATCCCTTTTTAAAAAGAAATACCATCAGTTTGGAAAATGTGAGGCCATTATCTCTTTCAGTGATTTTTCTGCTCCCTTGTCTGTCTCTTCCTCTAATCCTTTAGTATGTCTCTTAGACATTTTCCTGAAATCCCATAAGCCACTTAAGCTCTTCACTATACATTCGCAGTATTTTTCATCCATGTTTCATTTTAAATATTTTCTATTGACTTATTTTCTGATATAGTAACCTGTAACCAACAAGCTGTTAACATCTATTGAATTTTTAGATTTCTACTGTTGTATTTTTTTGCTTTAGAATTATATTGCATTATCTTCGTAAACTTCAGATTCTGATGAAATTTTTCATTTTATTATTTAGTTACTTGAAGATATCAGTCACATTTAAAATTTGCGTCTGTTAACTATAAATGTGCATTATTTGTGCCCCTGTTCTATTATATAGTCTTTTCATCTTGTTTTTTCTTTACTTGGTTTTTCTGATAATATCTTATTGATTACCAGTCATCATATGTGAATAATTAGAGTGTCTGGATGATTCACATAGGATTTTCTTTAATTCTAATAGAAATTTAGGGTAGACGATCACATTAATTCTGTCTTAGGTGGAAAGGAATAAATTCTGGGCTTTTTACTTTCGTGTGGGCTGATCTATTTCCAGTTTTCCCTTGCGTCTACGGTATATCCTTTCAGGGGACCCCAGGGGTAGCCCAAGTTTTATTTTATTTTTTCCCTCCAGGAAAATCTTGACTGAAAAATTATTTCAGTGACTTAGAAGAAGAGTGGTGGAAATGGTTTTGAGAATAATAATTTGAGATTGAGTGCAATCACTGGGAATGGCTTCTTTGAAGCAGATAGCAGTGAAAGCAAACAGGAGTGTTAGCTAAAGACTCAAGTAGAGGGACTAAGTCGAAGGTATTTGTTTGTCTTCTCCTGAGCATGTAGCGTTGTAAGCATAAGGGAAAAAGGCTTAGAGGAGAAGTTTTGTTGGAAAATTTAATTACAGATTAGAGATAAAGGTGATAACTTTTATACCAAAAATTGAACTATCACCATTTTCCCCCAAAAGACAAAGAAAAGAAAGTCTCTTGAGTGTCTTTTCTACCTATGATTGCCAGAACCATCCCTGGAAAACATATCTCCTACATTGCTTTATTTTAGAAGCAGTGCACAGATGTGTCTGGGCCATGTAGATCAAGTGGCAGCTATATATATATTTTTTTTCTTTTTTGAGACAGAGTCTCACCATGTAGCTGGGACCAGAAGAACCAGCCTTTTTTTGTAGTTGCAGTTGTCATGGTTGTTTAGCAAGCCTGGGCTGGGCTCAAACCCTCCACCTTCAGTGTATGTGGCTGGTGCCGTACTCACTGAGCTATGGGCGCAGAGCAAAGTCGCAGCTAGTTTTATAGAGCAGTTTTATGAAAGAAAACAGAATAACAAGGCTTGTTTAAAACAACATACATACATGTTTGTGTGTGTGTGTGTCTGTGTTGTCTGCTCGGGGGGGAAGTAAGCTAAATATATGAAAAATTATAGTATGAGACTAGACTTTACCAATGGATAGTATCTATGTTGCACAATTTTAGTGATGTTAATAAAGTTTCTCTCCCCAAAATATACATGTATACATAAGCATGGATGGTAATACTAACTTGCACTTCCAGAAACAGTTTTCTTTGGGAATTGATGCTTCTTTTGGAGAATATTTATAGTACTCTTGGGAAGTATTATTATTGAACATTTGACATTGTAAGAGAAATTATCTTACTTGCTAAATTAGTGACAGTTAAGAGATCATACCCTACTGGGAGTAGAAGAAAATACGCCTCCAGTAGAGAGTAGAATTATTAGGGGGGGGGGAAAGGGGGAAAGTGCCAAAGGTAATCTGACCTGCTTCACAATTTTGCTTAGGGCTGGCTCTAAAAAGTGATCTGTTATTGACATACTATAATTTTTCAGTCATAAAATAAAGTTTTGGAGAGAAGACTACCATCCATCTAAGAAGATACCACTCCTGGTTTTGCATAAAATAGACAGAGGGCAGACACTGTCCTTTCTTTTGTATGAACTCAGAGCTCATTTCCTTAATGCCTTGACTGTTTTAGTCATCACGATTTGTGGCAAAAGGGATGTCTCCCTGGTAAAAAATCTGTTGCTAAGAACCTTGCTACAGTTTTTTCTATATTGAAATGCCTGAGATAGTTAACACTCTTTTTAGATTCATTAAATACAACCTAAACTGTAATTCACATGATATTTTTCTCTGACTTGATTTTAAAGTGACCCAACTTCTTTATATCAGCTCCCTTACCTTTCAGAGCAGAAGAGAGAAAGAAAGATGAAATTAAAATATATGAAATACATAAACTAGGAAACATTCCCCTTTGAAACCATGGACTATGTTAAACCACACTTCAGCAAACCCTATGAAACAATGTATTTAAAACATTTTAAACTGTTTATTCTTTAAACTTTTAGTTTTTTTAAAAAAAAATGTGTTTCTTTTACCTTGGGGTTATTTATGGATTATTTAGCCAAAAATCAATTTGTGAATGGAGTCATATATCCAAGCATTTGGAGTTTCCAGATTTTTAACCACAACCACTCTACAGCACCATTATTTTCATTATTTTATTTAAGATAGTGAGAAAATAATTGTATCAAACGTTTTGAATACTTTATTGACATTTTATTTAATCTATGTGTTACATACTTATAGATAAGTCACATATCAGCTGTTTTAAAATAAGTAAGATAAAACCAAGAAAAATTAGGTAAATTGGCCAAGATCATTCAAAAAATCAAAAGCAGAGCTAAATTTCTCCCCGAATTTGTGTAGAAGTCCAGGCTCCCAATCACACTGTAGTTTACATCCCATTACTTTTAAGAATGAGCACCACACAATCATTTTCTTTTCATAAGAAATCTACTCTCTATCACATGGAGAATAAAATCATAATATTATGAAAGCTCGTCTCTCACAGCTATGAAAGGATGAAAAGAAATCACTTAAAATGTATTTCCATATCCAGAATTTGCTTTTGTTTGACTGAATGAATGGTCACACTCGCTTAGGAAAATAAAAGTTGTAGTGAGTTTGTAAAGTGATATTTTCAACAGCAAAGGCGATCTTTTTTCTTTGCAACATCCTTAATTATTTCTACTTAATTTTACTGAGGGAGGTAATTTCACAAATTTAGTACTCTATAATGAGGGATCAATATTTTTCTTAAGGTGCTAATTTTCCATTAATGAACACTTGCTGTGCTAGATGGCATTATAAACTGAAGAACTTTTAAATTTAGCTAAAATATCTGATTGTGATCCTACCAAAAGGTAACATTAGAAAGCTATTGAAATAATCCAGAGCTTTAAATTCTTTTATTAAACACAATTAAGTCACTTGCTAATATATTCTAGTCAGTCATCAAGAGTCATAGTATACATAATATCTACTCACCAAATAAAATCTTTGACTTATATAGGGATTTCTTTTCTTTTCTTTTTTGTGTTAATCACTCTTTGCAAACTATTAGATTTTATAATATGAGATTCAATTTTGAGGTTCATTGTCCTATGTTCTTAAACATACTAAAACCTATCTTTTTAAAGTTATTTTAGATAATTTTTTGAAAATATTTCTGCATTACATCCAAGCTTTAGAAAGCAGTCTCTGCAGCTACAGGTATACTGACTATCCATGTATTATGACATGATGTTTCCTGATTTAATATTTCCTCCCAGATAGAGCTACTATGCTGCATTTCACCAGGTCCTTTTAGTGTTTTATTCAACATTTTAATTTAGTGTAACTGAAATGAACAGTGACCTACTCAGAATCCTAGAGCTTATGCAGGAATCTCAAGTTCATGCCACAGCTTTTAAGCTGAAATATGGCTAATTCTTCCTTGGCCCAAGTCCCTCTCAATGGAATGGTGTTCAGTTCCCAAAGGTTTCTTCTTTTCTCCTCATAGTGTAAGCATTACTGAAGTCCTTATGACACGTTGTAGCAGCTTCCTGCTTACACAAGGGTGTAATGATGCCAACATTGGTGTCCTTATCCTTCCTGCTAGAGTTGGGGCCCTTCACTGCTCTCAGTGTCTTCGCATGTAGAGATCTCTGATGTTCTTCTTGCCCAGCATCACTAATTCCTCTTTTGTTAATATCATATATTTTCATTTGTGTAAACCCCTCCTCCCCAACATTACTTGGGTGGAATTGTTCCCATCTCACCATCTCGACATGAAAGCGAAGCAAATGCTCATACCTACAGAACAAGTGCTGAGTAGACACATTTGCAGGATTCCAGAACTCACATTCTTGACTTCGCAGAAGTCTAAATTTAGTCTCTGGCTAAATGTAGCCCCTACAGCTAAATACCTCATGTTCTGCAATTTATTTGATATTTTCTCTAATTTGGTATTGTCAACTAAAATTTTTATTTTTATTTTATTTTATTTTTGAGACAGAGTCTCACTCTGTGGCCTTCCGTAGAGAGCTGTGACATCACAACTCACAGCAACCTCAAACTTCTGGGGGCTCTTGCCTCAGCCTCCCTAGTAGCAGGGACTACAGGTATCCATTGCAATGCCCAGCTATTGTTAGAGACAGGGTCTTGCTCTGGCTCAGGCTGGTCTCAAACCTGTGAGCTCAGACAAGCCACCCGCCTTCGCCTCCCAGAATGCTAGGATTACAGGCATGAGTCGCTGCACTCGGCCAACTAAAATTTTATTTTAAAATTATTTTATTTTATTTTTGAGTTTCTTTGAAGCTCTCTAAATATATATATATTTTTAATTTTGAATTAATGTAAGGGTACATGCAATTAGGTTACACTGTTTGTGTACGTTAGGAAAAATTTGAGTTATATTTGAGTCCTTTGCCCAGGAGGTATGCCAAATATCCCTGCACTGTACCCATTAGGTGGGAACTTATTAAGCCCCTTCCTCCCTTCCCCCCTGCTTGAATTTATCATTTTAAATTTACCCACATTTGTAAGAAAAAATGGAGAGATCATTTATACTTTTTACCTGGTTTATCCTAATGGTAACATCTTGTAGAGTTATAGTATCATATCACAATCAGAATATTGACCTCAATGCAATCAACCAATTTTATTTGGATTTCTCTGGTTTTACTTGTATTCTTTATACGTGTATATATATTTATTTCTATGTAATTTAATCATATATATACGTTTGTGTATCTACCACCATATTCCAGATGTGGAACATTTCCATCAACACCAGGATCCTTTGTATTTCCATTTCATAATGGTTCCTCCCCACCTTTCTCTGAATCCGCCCTCAACCTGTCTCTAAACCCTAGAAATAACTAATCTTTTCTCCAATTCCCACAATTTTATTGTTTTAAAAACATTGTATAAATAAAAATGCAATGTCATTTTGGGGGATTGGCTTCTTTTATTTATCCTAATTCCCTAGAGATTCATCCAGGTCATCGAGTGTATTACTAGTTGGTTCCTCCTTGATGAGTTCTGTTCCAGGGTTTGGATATATCACAATTTGTTTGATCATTTACCTAAAGGACATCTTCCTTCCTGGGGATTACTTGAGCATTTCTTAGGATTTCATCATGATTCCTTTGTGTTTTAGGTATATCACTTGTATAGTTTTCTTAGTGTTGCTCTTTTTTATTTATTTATTTATTTTTATTGTTAAATCATAGCTGTGTACATTAGTGCAATCAAGGGGTACAATGTGCTGGTTTCATATACAATCTGAAATATTCTCAATTAATATCGTAATGTATGTATGCAACTTATCATAGACTACTTCTCTCAGTGTTTTACAATTTCAAGTGAGTGAGAAAACTTTGCTTCTACTGTTGTTCCTTTACCCTAATAACTTTTAAGTTTTATTGTCCTTTGTATTAAAGTATATTATAATTTTGTCGATTGTCAAATATGATTTTGAAAATTAAAGGGGTTAATTTATTATTTATCCTCATATTTCTACTTTTTTTTGAGACAAGTCTCACTCTGTCATGCTATAGAGTGCTGTGTTGTCACTGCTCATACCAACCTCAAACTCTTGGGCTCAAGTGATTCTCTTGCCTCAGCCTCCCAACTAGCTGGGACTACAGGCCCCCACCACAATGCCCGGATATTTTTAGAGGCAGAGTCTGGCTCTTGCTCAAGCTGGTCTTGAACTCCTGAGCTCAGACCATCCACCCTCCTTGGACTTCCAAAGTGCTAGTATTACAGGCGTGAGCAACCGAGCTTGCTCTATTTCTACTCTTTCTATTCTTCTTCCTTCCTTCCTTCTGATGCCCACTGGTTTCTTCCTTTAATTTTTACTTTCCATTTGAAGAAACGACTCTATTTTTAAAGGACGGTTCTGTTAGTGACAAAGTCATTGAATTTTCTTTTAGTTGTCTAAGAATGCATTTATTTTTTTCTTTGTCTCTGAAGGATAGTATCACTAGATATAGAATTAATGGTTGAAAAAAAATGTTTTGGCTCTTGAAAAATGTATTGTTTCCTTCTAATTTTCTTGGCTTCAGATAAAGAATTTGTTGTCATTCAAATTAGCGTTTTCGTATATGTAATATGTTGTTTCTTTTGATTTAAGGATTTTTTTCTTTGTTTTCAGTTTTCATAAGTAGCAGTAGAAAACAAGTTTATGCAATCTTGTGTGGACCAGAAGTCTCTAATTTGATTTTAAATAGATTCAAATTCTTTACATACCATTACCCTAAGAGTTAAGCCCTAAGTGAGTTCTATAAAATTATCACTGTGATGTTATCTATCTAGAATTTTGAAATAAATGAAATATATAGAATAAGAAATGTTCATCTAAAACTAATGGGCATGTCAATTGTGACATGCATACAGTATTAAGAAATATTATGCTACTGTATTACATACTTAAAATATTTTAGGCTTTTCCCACTTTAAATGAATAAAAGATTAATATGCATGTTGCTTTTCTTTGTTATTTATGAGATATTTTTTAAAAAGTCAATTAGTGATTAAAGTTACAAAAGCAAGCAGTAAGGGCTTGCTTAAGACACATAACTATTTGGCCAGATGAAACTATTTTCTTGGATTTCTTTGGAAGTGGCCTTTGAAATATCTCCAAAGGAATATTTTTTTTATTTGGAGATAGAGGTTGCCTTCAAGTACTGTTCCTTTTCAAAAGACAAGTAAATCACAGAATTTTAGAATTGGAATTGCCCTTGAAGATCAATCTCCTTTTGTAGATAAGGAAATAGAAGTTAAATCAGATAAAGTTACTAGCCCAAAATAAAACTTAGAAACTTCAAATTATGTTTTAACTACTATACAATTTTACCTAGACTTTAGGTATTATAACATTAATTGACATGTGCCCCCTTTGCATAACATTAGGAATTATTTGGCATAAACATAAGAACCTTGACTTATTTATATGTATGTTGTCTAAGTCAGCTCAGTGGGTTATTCATTTTTAATTTTTGATTTCTCTTGCTAGTTTGTTAGGTTATCCTAGTTATATTCTGGCAATTTGATAACTATTGAGCAAAGTGACTAGCTCAGACAATTAAGTTCACAAACTCATCCTAGATAAAGTGCTGCATACCTCATTACTGAATATCATGATGGTCAACTTCAAAGTACTCATTTGGGGATGATATGCATTGACACCAGAGCCTAGTCCATCCTTCAATGAAATTTTGAAATTCTTTTTCTGGAATGGCCATCAGAGCTGTTGCTAAATGGAGTCTGAAAATTAGGTTCACAAACTCATCCTAGAAAAAGTGCTACCTAACTCATTGTTGAATGCTGATATGCTAACCTTCGAAGTACTCTCCTTGGCTATCAGATATTCAGCAATGACATATGCAACACATTTTCTAAGATGAGTTTGCAAACTTAATTATCTGACTTCAACTATACCACATTTTCTTTATCCACTCATCAATTTATAGGCACTTAGGTTAGTTGCCTTATTTTTTTTTTAATGTAAATTATGCTATGATAAATATTCACGTACAATTTACAAAACAACTTATTTTCCTTTGGTAGATACTTAGTAGTGGGATGGAGGATGGAATGGTAGTTCTAATATTACTTCTCTGAGCAGTCGTCACACTGTTTTCCAGTTGTACTAATTTACATTCCTATTAACATCGTATAAGTGCTCCTTTTTCAACATATCTGCACCAAAAACTTTTTTTTTTTTTTTTTTTTACTTTTTAATAAGGGCAATTTTGACAGAAGTAAGGTGATAACTCAGTGTGGTTTCAATTTCCATTTCCCTGATAATTAGCGATGTTGAGCATTTGTTAATGTCTGTTGGCTATTTGTCTATCTTCCTTTTTCCATGAGAAAAATCTCATGTCTTTTGCCAATTTTTTTTTGATAGGGTTCTTTTTTTTTTCTTGCTGATCTGTTTGAGGTCTTTGTGATTCCTGGATATTAGTCATTTGTTGGATGTATAGTTTGCTAATATTTTCTTTCATTATGTATCTTGGATATTTACTCTTGATTTTATTTTGTCTTAATTATTTCCTACTAGTTTTGATATGTAGTATTTTTTTACAAAATTTAATTTTAAGTATTTTAGTTTTTATAATACTTATCTCTCGATCCATTAAAATTTCCAACTATAAAAGCTTTTTTATTCTGTGTTAAATAAGATTTCTAACTTAATTATGTTGTGATTAAAGAACCTGCCTTGTGTAATACCAATTCTTCAAAATTAATTTAGTCTTGAAATAACATAGCACATGCTATTCTCTTAGACTGTATAGTGCTATCTAATGCATGTTTAAATTGTCAGAATGTTTCAAGTGTACCTAAGATTCCTGTAGTGTTTATATGTCCAGTAGGTTTTTTAACTGGGTTATTAAAATATTCTAAGACTTTATTATATATTGCTTTCTTTACCACAGCAATAGGGAAAGAACTGTTAAAATTTTCATCATGAAAATTTTTTGATTTTTATTGGTAGTTCTAATAATTTTCACATGATATAGTTGGGGGCTATTTTGCAGTGTATAGAAGTTTAGAATCATTATATATGGAGTCTGTGGAATACACTTAAAAAAGTCTTATTCTGTCACTGAAGCTGGCATGCAGTGACTCAATGGTATTTTATAGCATTCTCAAACTCCTGGCCTCAAGTGATCCTTCTGCTTCATCCTCCTGAGTAGAGTAGCTGGGACTGCAGGCTTGCATCACATCACTACACCTGGCTAATATATATATATTTTTTCATGTAGATACAAGGTCAACATGTGTTGCCCAGATTGTTCTGGAACTCCCGGTCTTAAGTAATCTTCCCTGTACAGTTTCCCAAAGTGCTGAAATTACAAAAATATTTTTTATCCTTAATAATGCTTTTTAAAATTCAATTAATTTTAATATTGATGTAACATGCAATAGCCATTCATATTAACATAGTCACTATAGGTTTCTTAGACTAGTATTTGCTTCATCTTTCCTAATTTTTCTCTTTTCAAACTTCATGTGTTTTATATTTTAGGTGTACATCCTGTTCACAACTTGTGACTGACTTTCTCAAATCCAGAGTGCTGTTTTTAACCTGATATATTTAGTACATTTATATTCATTGTGATTACAAACATATTTAGGTTTATTTTTACCATTGGATTTTGTGTTTCAATTTGTCCTGTATTTACTCTGCTATTCTTTGCCTTGGTTTTTCCTACATTTCCTTTCCTTGTTTTGCAGTATTTGTTCTCTATTTTTCTCTTTCCCTACATTGTAAGTCTATATCTGTATTTATAATATCTATTCCTGGAATTTTGTAATGTGTACTGCTCTCAGTATAATTTTTATTGCTTATAAATGATTTGTCTGGATGATTTTAAGATTAATGAAGAGTATTCTGTAGATTCTCTACAATGTGTCTAGATTTAATTTTTTAACATTAAATTATGAAAAGTTAAAAATGTATATGAAATTAGAAAAAGTAGCAAAATGAACACTGGTGAATAAAATAAAAAAAGTATCACTCAACTTCATCAGTTACCAGCTAATGACCAATCTAGTTCAACTACAGGCATCCTACCTCTCTTTAGATTATTTTGAGATGAATGCAAGACATGATATAATTTAATGTGCAACATAAGAAATGCAAGAGAAGTTTTCTAAAAAAACTACCATATCATTAGCACACACAAAAAATTATAAAAACATTTTAATATTATCAAATATCTGGTAAATTTAAAATGTGCCCAGTTGTTTCTTTCTTTCTCTCTCTCTATCACACACATTCACTAAATCAGAATCCAAATAAAGTCTATATATCACATATCCAGATAGAGTGATATGGGTTTTAAGTCTCACCTAAATTTTTAAACTAAACTGTTTAGCTGAGATATGGTTTCACATGCAGCTTTAAAAATTAAAATTCAATGCAGTCATCCTTTTTGTTTTTCTTGTTTAAAGAGTGTTCACAGTTTTTCCAGTGTCATGCTTCTTTTTTTTTTTTTTTTTTAATGTTTTGGTAGGTATTCTCTATTAAGATAAGTTTCCTCCTATTTACTTTTTATTTGAGTTTTATATCATTATCATAACCCTATCTCTCATCATGTACAAAAGTTAATCATCATGCCTGAAAGATTAACATGTAAGGCATGAAACCATAATAATTCTAGAAGGAAATGAAGGAAATACTCTTCTAGATGTCAGCCTAGGCAAAGAATTTATGACTGACATTCCCAAAGGGAAAGACAGCAACAACAAAGATAAAGAAATGAGACTTACTTATATTAAAACACTTCTGCACAACCAAAGAAACAATCAATAGAGTGAATAGACAACCTTCTGTGCCGCACCCCCGGCATCTGGCCGTGGTGGGATGGCTCTGTCCGCGTTGTAAAGTACGTGGTTAGGCGGTCTGTGCTCCCCGGAGCGTTACCCCCAGTCCCCCTGGCTTGCAACAGCAGCGCATAAGTTGCCTAGCATGCCTTTTAGTGAACGTAGGAACTCATGAGGTGCGGCATAAAAGCCTAAAACCTGTCTAAAACCTGTTTGTCAAGTTTAAATGCCTGATTGTTTTAAGGAACTGAGGATAAACACAATGACTTACTTGTCCATAATCTCATATAACCAAAGGAGACTTAATGTCTCCAAGGGAGCACGCTCCCACCATGAATGTCAGTGAATTGAGACAATGTATTGAGAGAATGCAGAAAACGGCAAACAAAATGTTCCATCACGATATGCACACCCACCATCCACGGTGCCTCTCACAGAAAAACTTTTCTCTAACACAACATGCACTATCACCATCTGCAATAAAACTTTACTTAGAAAAACATCTTACTTCACTAATTTTCATATGTAACACAAATCAATAGAGTAGTTTAATGTTTAACAAGCAATTAACTATGAATCAAAATATAGTTACTAATTAGAGTAAAAATATATAGAAGTAGTCAAGCATTATACATAAAAGAATATGTTCAGCTGTTTTTAAAAGAGATCATAAGAAACTGAGAACAATTACAGAACTAAGAGAAGTTACAAGCCTTGACATTCCTAGATAAGGGGAAGCAACCAGGTGTTACTAATGAAACCACTTCCCTAGAACAAAAACCTTGAAAAAATAAACCACCTCCCTCCAAAGAGCAAAACCTTGAAAACATATAATGCATGATAAACCACATATGGAGACACAAAGATAATTGGAGACACAAAGATAATTTGTAAGCATAAGCAAAATAATGATTACATTGTTTTAACCCTGGAAAGAAAATGTATAAATACCAGACTTAAAAATCAATAAAGTGCAGCTGCTTTCTTCATCACTCGGTGTGTAGCAGTCTGTCATTTTCATCCTGCGTCGACCTTTCAATCCACCTGTAACGTTCACCCTGAACACCCTCGGACTGAGGCCCATCGACTGGCGGTCCGTGACAGCTGGCGCCCTCGAACAGGGACTTGAAGGACAGGTGATCTTTCTTTTTCTTTCTTTCTCTCTTTTCAGATTGAAGGCGACTCTCACCAGGGAGCTGCAGTCCCGCCGGTAAAGGCTGACCGGTTAAGTGTGAGTAATCAACAGGTACCATGAGGCACGCATTGATCAAAGAGGAACGTATATTCAGTGTCATGTTACAGCATTTGTTAGTTAAAAATGGGTTCAATGTGTCCCTCAAACGGTTGGAGGAGCTTATACATTTTCTTATTAAGCAAGGTGCGGAGGAGCCGTACCAAGACTTTATTTCAAGGCTGGAAGAAGCCATTAACAGAATGCTCCCCCCGTCTGAGGGCACATCACTGTTGCTCAAACAGTTAGAAACATTCATGGATGCCTCACCAGCAATCGTACAGGGAATGGCGTTTGCTGCAGCAATGCAAGGTCAGAAATTCAGCGCCTATGTTAAAAATACCTTCAATAAAGAAGGTAAGGGGCCAACAGCTCCTACCAACACTTGCTACAATTGTGGCAAGCCAGGACGCATGCAGAAGGACTGTAAACAGTCCCATGCCAATAAGCCGAGGGGGGACCCACCCGGCTTATGCCCTCACTGTAAGAAGGGCAGACACTGGAAAAATAAATGTAAATCAAGGTTTCATAAGGATGGAACCCCCTTGAATGACAAGGGTGACACTGATCCTGAGGATCAGGACGTACGGAGATCAAAAAAACTAGCAAAGGGGCATTCTCCCAGCCCAGGCCCCAAGGGAGAGCAGGCTGTAGCTTGTAAAACACAGCCTTTATCTACATTAAATCCTCAAGCCCCTGAATTTACTATTCATGACCTTTCACGGGGCACTCCTGGGAGTGCAGGTTTAAATTTAGCAAGTGAAAGAAATGTCTTATTATCCAAATGGGACGGTGTTACTTTAATCCCCACTGCAGTAAAAGGGCAACTTTTGCCGGGGACAGTTAAAATTATAATTGGGAGAAGTTCAAATTATACTAAAAACTTTGAAGTTATTCCAGGAGTAGTTAACTCAGATTCAGAAAAGACAACGCAGAAGAAGACACCAACGGCTGCTGCAAGATCTCACCCGCCGCTTGGAGAAAATGAAAGTACACTCGCCGATAACAAACAAAACCACCGGGCACATTTCCACTGGCTCCAAGACGGCTGAAAAGGCCCAGCGGGGAAGGAAGCTGAGGGCCCCCCTGCCCTTCGTGGGGCGGGCCTGCCTCCCAAGTGTTACAACCCCCAGACAACAGCACTGGCGGAATCCCAAGGGTGAAGTTTAAAACCTTTATTATTGACCCTTTACCACTAGTAATTTGTATAAATAAGAAAAATATTTTTACAAACTGAATCTTTATCAACGAATAAGATTCTTGCCTTTTAAACCTTCTAATTATCAGTTTGGCTGAGTGAATAAGTGACTTCATCGTAAACTGGAATCCTGTTTAGTGGAAAGTGAGTTTTTGAGAATAAGAGAAATTAAACAGAAAGGAGAATGACATTGTGTAAAGAAAGAATCTTGTGTGATAAATTTTGTCCTGAAGCAGAATAGTTATGTAAGAAAGTAAAAGACAGAGCAAAAGTTCAAGAAAGTTTAAAATGTTTGTAGATGGTCTGTGCAGGTTAAATGAAACTCATAAAAGAAAATTTGTGAAAGAATTTACATGTAATCCAGTTAACTATGTATTTCCTTTAAAATCTTTTAACTTGTAAAAATAACCAATTGTATTGCTTCTTCTGGTATATTTCATGTAAATAATAGATTGCTGAATGTTATGTTAATTATAAAAAAACCTTCTTATGTACTATTACCTGTAGACTTGCAAGATGATCCTTGGTATGATAATTCTGCCTTACAAGTTTTGCATACTGTTAATCAATTAATTCGACCTAAAAGATTTGTAACAGCATTAATTTTAGGTATTTTAGCTTTAATTTCTATAGTTACTACTTTTGCAGTGGCTACTACCGCCCTAGTTCAAGAAGTTCATACAGCTCACTTTGTTAACTCTTTAAGTAGCAACATTACTCTAACTTTAATGACTCAGGCTAGTATAGATAATAAACTTGAAGCTAAACTCAACATCCTAGAGGAAGTAATGTTAGCTCTCGGACAAGATATAAAGTTCATACAACATAAACTTCAAACTAAATGTCACTCTGCCTTTCCAGCTATCTGTGTTACTCCTTTACCTTACAATCTTTCTACTCCTTGGGATAAAACAAAGGCACATTTGCAAGATGTGTGGAAGGATGATGACATTACACATGACTTACATACCCTTCAAAAGGATATCACTGCCATCAGTGAAGCCCATCTACCTGATACGTCTCTCGATGCACTGGCTCAGTCACTCTCTGACAATCTTAAATCTTTAAGTCCTTTATCCTGGGTTCAGTACATTGTGTTTATTGTCATTATTGGATGCCTGATATTCTGTGTTGTCTTACTGTTACCATGTCTCCTTCATTGTGTCTTTTCCTCCTTAAAGGCTGTTCGCCAAGACCTCTTTGAACTACGTTTCATTAACAAAAAAGGGGGAAATGCCGCACCCCCGGCATCTGGCCGTGGTGGGATGGCTCTGTCCGCGTTGTAAAGTACGTGGTTAGGCGGTCTGTGCTCCCCGGAGCGTTACCCCCAGTCCCCCTGGCTTGCAACAGCAGCACATAAGTTGCCTAGCATGCCTTTTAGTGAACGTAGGAACTCATGAGGTGCGGCATAAAAGCCTAAAACCTGTCTAAAACCTGTTTGTCAAGTTTAAATGCCTGATTGTTTTAAGGAACTGAGGATAAACACAATGACTTACTTGTCCATAATCTCATATAACCAAAGGAGACTTAATGTCTCCAAGGGAGCACGCTCCCACCATGAATGTCAGTGAATTGAGACAATGTATTGAGAGAATGCAGAAAACGGCAAACAAAATGTTCCATCACGATATGCACACCCACCATCCACGGTGCCTCTCACAGAAAAACTTTTCTCTAACACAACATGCACTATCACCATCTGCAATAAAACTTTACTTAGAAAAACATCTTACTTCACTAATTTTCATATGTAACACAAATCAATAGAGTAGTTTAATGTTTAACAAGCAATTAACTATGAATCAAAATATAGTTACTAATTAGAGTAAAAATATATAGAAGTAGTCAAGCATTATACATAAAAGAATATGTTCAGCTGTTTTTAAAAGAGATCATAAGAAACTGAGAACAATTACAGAACTAAGAGAAGTTACAAGCCTTGACATTCCTAGATAAGGGGAAGCAACCAGGTGTTACTAATGAAACCACTTCCCTAAAACAAAAACCTTGAAAAAATAAACCACCTCCCTCCAAAGAGCAAAACCTTGAAAACATATAATGCATGATAAACCACATATGGAGACACAAAGATAATTGGAGACACAAAGATAATTTGTAAGCATAAGCAAAATAATGATTACATTGTTTTAACCCTGGAAAGAAAATGTATAAATACCAGACTTAAAAATCAATAAAGTGCAGCTGCTTTCTTCATCACTCGGTGTGTAGCAGTCTGTCATTTTCATCCTGCGTCGACCTTTCAATCCACCTGTAACGTTCACCCTGAACACCCTCGGACTGAGGCCCATCGACTGGCGGTCCGTGACACTTCTGAATGGGGGAAGCTTTCACAAACTATACATCCAGACAGAAGCAAATATCCTGAATCTCTGAAGAACTCAAACAAATCTGCAAGAAAAAAGCAAATAACCCCCCATCAAGAAATGGGCAAAAGACTTGAACAAATTTTTCTCTGAGAAAGATAGACAAACAGATGAAGAAATGCTTAATATCATTAATGCAAACTAAACCCACAATGAGATCGAGATTTACCCCTGTCAGTTATTACCCCTGCTTCTATCAGTTATTGTGGGCATTAGCAATCTGCGGCCACCATAATCCAATGTCAGGATTTAGGAACTTGTCTGCTCCACCCAGCTGACTGAAAGCTGAAATGAGGTTCATGTGAAGTTGGCTAGCTTCAGGTTAATTTTTGTTTGTATTTGTATTTAAAGCAAGAGTTAGTATATAGATGGGATAAATTCTCTTGTTTCTAACAAACAGAATTATTTTGCTTACCTATTTAATCATAAACTTCTAAAATGTATTCTCTGATAGGTTCTGAGAGTAAAGAAACAATCCTTGCTCTTCAGCTTATCTTAGTAGAAAAGACAACCTAAGTAATCACAGAAATCCAGTGTTCTAGGCAATATGATGCAACGGCAAAGAGTCCCGTAGCAGGGTCTCCTGGGCTAGGTTGAAGAGTCGAATCATACAGACTCCCTAACAGATTTTTAATGTGGAGATAGTGATGTCACTTCCCAGGTAACATGACTCTAGAGGTTTAAAGCATAATAGATTCCTTTTGGGGCTCTTGAGATCCTGGTAGAGTATTTAAATGGAAATGATGAGTCAGTTTGAGCTCAGCAGAGCAGTTTATAGAATCATCTATACACAGCTATTGGACCCTTTAGAGTAGGTAATTAGAGAATTGGGGAACTTGAAAAACAGGAAATAAAAACAACTAACGTAGACATTTTTCTGCCAAGAAGTTTGAATGTAAAAAGATTTTCCTATGTTTTACTGTTCTTTAAAAATCAAATTTTATTTTAATTATTTTTTCCCTCCAAATGGTAATACACACACATTGTAAAACATTTGTCAGAAAATAAAGTAAAATGTTTAGAAAAATTAGTCACTGATGAACAGAATAACCAGAAATGATCATATGAATATTATTTTATATGAAACTATGTTCTTTGTACCAGTATTCTTGGTTACTGAATCCAGAGCCTTCGCAGTAATTTTTCACATGCAATTGCTTCTAAGACTCTCCCACTCCTCTTTGAAATTCTGATCTAAGACATTCTGTGTAGAGTATGAGAATCTGTGTGTCTACCCATCTCGCTTGGTAAACCTGATGTAAAGCAAGTTGGGGCCATTATGTCTTAAAGGAATTCCAATTTTTACAATATATCACATGAGTTTATGGCAATGTTTTTAAGTGAGTTTCTTGGGGCCATGGCTCTGTGGAATATTCTCTCTATCTCTGTCTATCTCCATATCTAAAATATCTTTTCTGTGCCAAAGCACTAAGGATACAGAAACGAAAAAGACTATTGTCATTGCCTTCCTATGGTTTATGCACATACGTATGTAACAGATTGTGAAAAAGCTTTGATAAGCTACATGGCATTGTGTAGAGAATAATAAAGAAGACTTGCATGGGAGGACAGTTTAAAAATTACTAATGGACCGGTCCATCATTCACTTAAAAGCAAAAAGTATTTCGCCCCTTGCCTGGTTGGTTTCTCCCTTTCTGTACTCTTGAAAGTGTAGACTTCACAAACTGTTTCTTAAGGGTTCTGTGGACAAACTGATAGAATGGAGAGCTGGAGACAAAATGAGTGAGCAGGTGTAGGAGTACAAGAAACTCAGAACTGGAGGATACATTAATCTACATCATGGAGTGTAGTAAATAGGAAAGAGAAAAAGAAACTGATCTACGCAGGGTGGCAATGGGGAATGAGATTTTCAGTCTCTGGACCTGCAGGGAATCTGCAAAGTGCGAAGAAAAGGTATAAAATACAAAAAGAAATAAACACTGTCTATTTGGATCTCCTGTAATGTTTTGGAGCCCTGTGAATAATAAATATCCGTAAAGTGAATTTGTTTGTTCAAATACGCTTCTTGAATATAGCACTTTAGTACAAAGCCATATAGGTCTCTAACTCAAAGTGCTTGGGAGAGGCTTACATATTTAAGGGGACTTATCTGGAGTTCCGAACCTAACATAATCACGTAAGCATATTTTTATATGTACGTGGGAACAACAGTATAAAGGGAAAGAGATTAAGTGAACTTGATCCTTCATGGCCACTGAACTGTGCTTGCTGGTTAAAAAGACACTGTGCAAATGATGCCAAGGACAGACATTGTCAGATCTAGGAAAATGCAGCACTCAGGACTGATAGACCGTCAGGAGGGTCAAATCTCTACAGCACTGAGTAAGTTAACTAAATTGAATAACACCAAAACACTTCCCCGAACATGATGAGTTGAAAATTAATTTAGTGCTTCCTGTATTTAGGCAATGGCTGAATATTGGCATTCCTTGAGATATGAAGTCATTTTTTACAGAGAGAGGAAGTCTGGTTTGCTTCGATTTACTCAGATTTATAATGCCCACCCTAGGGATTTGCTCTCCTGCGGGACTCAAAATTAATGTGGCTTATCCACTGGAATAGGCTAATTTGTACTATAATCCTAGCATATTTTTAGAAAGCACTGCACCCATTTTACATGTAAAAATGTTGAATTGGGTGGAGGGCATGTCACATTAATGGTGTAAAGATTGACAGGTTCAGGTTTAGAGAAATATTCATTATTTATATGTGATTTTGAAAATAACTGCTTTCAGGTTATTATTGGAATCAAAGGCAAAATTGTAGACATTAGAATGAAAATGTGGCAGGGAAGCCAGTAACTGGAAGTTGGGTACTGAATCCCAAATCATAGTGTCCAAGCAACCATACAGTGTTTCATAGGACATCTGCTAAGGGGAAGAAGGGGGACATTTGGAGGTTCATCGATAATTTATGTTTGGACAGCTTTTACTCACAATGGATAAGCTTATTACTTTGGGGTAATAGTATCTCCTCCTAAAGTTCAGACCTGAGGTGGACTTCAGAGCAGCAGCTGACTCATATTGCTGCTTGAATAAAGATCCCAGGTATGCAGCTAGGGCAGATCTAATGAACCTCGGCTGGAGACGACACTCTAAGATTTGCTTCTAGTGTGGTATGGTGGTGACAAAAAGTAACTTTACCACAGAAAGGAAGGGGTGAGTAAGGAGGCAGAGATGATCTAGTGCTTTATTCAGGGATGATAAGGAAATGTGATGAACTTGTATCATTGAAGTCTTGTCTCAGGCAGGAGAAAGGGCACAGTGTTGAGTGGGGACATTTTTTGTTTCCAAGGAAAAATTTTCATTTCCCGGTGTGCCAAAGAGGACTTGATCTTTGTTTACTCACTTTCTACTTTCCCTCATTTCTGACCATTGAATATGATAAGCTACTGTAACTAGGTTCATTGATTCTGTAAATTGGAAAACAACAAAACAAAACAAAATGTAGAAAAAGATCCATCACATCAAAAATAAAATACCGAATAATTTGGGCTTAGAAGCTAAACTGATATACACAATAAAATACTGAAAATGAGTAAAATAATTAGGAGAAAAAGGGACAGAGAGACCGAGGGACGTTAGGAGATTTTTTCACAGAGAAGGCGATCATGGAATAAATCACTGGGAGAGGAAAGAGAATTACGTAATTGTGGCAGATTAGATTTTCCAAAGATGATTGCAACTTCTTGCATCCTGTGTGACCTTGACATTATACCATGAAGAGGGGAAGATATGCCCATTGCTCTGGGATCTTGGGCTGCTCTCTGATCAAGAGTACAACACAAAGGACACTATGTGACTTTGGAGTCCAGTTCAGATGCGGCTGGGGAGCCTCCACCTGTTATCCTTAGGACACTTGCTCCCTCTCAGAGTACAGCCGCTGTGAGACGAGAAGCCCAACTGCACAGAGACACAGCGATTTGTTGTCCCAATTGACAATCTCAGCTAGGCCCAGCCTTTGAGTTATCCCACCCCATCTGTCACATATGAAAAACTTCTAGGTGATTCTAGCCCAAAGCCAGCTGAGAATTGAGACATTGTGGAACAGACGCAGCCATCCTTACTCTGCCCCTCCTGAATTCCTGACCCACGGAATCTGTGAGCATAATAAAATGACTGTTTTTATGCCAGTGATCTTGAGGTGGTTTATTATACAACAACAGATAACAGGAAGAGTAATGCGGTACATTTGTATTCCTCTAATGATCTTGATGAGATTTAGTAAAAATAGAATTATCTTTTAATTACATTTGGTTGTAGAACAGTGCATATTGAAAGCACTGTGGCTTGGAAAACTGCATCACACAGAATGGATACTAATGTAGTGAACTTGATTTTCAGTTCAGTTCAACTAGCATGTGATTAGTGATAAGCACATAAAAAGCACTTGCCAAGCATTCTAGTTTTGATTTTATCATCTATTTAAAGGGCAAGAGTCTAGCCAAGAAACGTTCTTTAGGTAATACTCTTTAAAGGCCCAAGTTTAAGTTTTAAGAACTTTAATTTCTAGGAAAAAATGCTGATGACCACGTAGACTTTTTTTTTTTGATGCAAACTCACTAACAAAGTCTGTGACATATTATTATTGAAAAATATACAATAAACATGTCCCAGAAATTTTTAACAACTTTGGACTTCCTTATCAGGCACAGACATATAATTCGTGAAAATTTAAATGGCTGTGGAAAAGCACTTTTAATTTTCCTGTTAATGCTAAACTGTCATTAAAATCCATTTGTGATATTTTTATTCAAGTAGTTATTTGATTTTTGCAGTAGAAGTTATTTTTTTCTCCTACGAATTGCTCTTTACCTTTTTGATCAGTTGGTTTGCTGTTACCTAAAAATTTGGGCTATCACCTTCTTCTGTAAAGTTGTCATCCAATCTAATGGAAATCTGATTGAGGAAGATTGTCTTAATCACAAGCCCATATTGGGTTTATTTTTCCAGAAACCCAGAAGGCAATTGGCATGTCACAATGAATTCTGACAATGAATTTTGTTATACTCTAGGGTCTCATAAATAAGATTTTACAACAGTATACCCCAAATAAATGGTATTTTATTACATTTTAACATATCCCAGGGGGCACACCAAGAACTAAATATGAAATCACTATATTATGTCTCAGAATATCAAGATGAATCAGAACCAGTCTTAACATACCAAAGAATAAATTGTATATTATTACATTTTAATACACCCCAATGGACACACCAAAACCTAAATATGAAATCATTCTATTTGGCCTGAGAATATCAAGATGAATCAAAACCAGTCTTATTTGGCCATAGAAGCTGTTAAAGCAAGTTCTTTCTTTAAATGAAAACATATTTCTTATCCGTGCAGCAAAGTCCAATATCCTATGGAACATAAGCTTCTTTAGAATAAGAATTAGAAAAATACCAGGCGGCGCCTGTGGCTCAGCAAGTAGGGCGCCGGCCCCATATGCCGAGGGTGGTGGGTTCAAACCCAGCCCCGGCCAAACTGCAACCAAAAAATAGCCGGGCATTGTGGCGGGCGCCTGTAGTCCCAGCTACTCCGGAGGCTGAGGCAAGAGAATCGCTTAAGCCCAGGAGTTGGAGGTTGCTGTGAGCCGTGTGACGCCACGGCACTCTACCCGAGGGCCATAAAGTGAGACTCTGTCTCTACAAAAAAAAAAAAAAAAAAAAGAATTAGAAAAATACCAAACTGCTTTTTCAAGAGAATTGTTTTTATTTCCTCCAAAGTTTGTGTAAAGTAAGATGTAACAATTCTTTGAAAGCTGTGTTCCTACTATTCAATGCAGATCAAAGTCTTTCACCATGTTGGGCACATAGTCAGCCTGTGAGCATTTTTTGCTTGAAATGAATTGAGTTCCACATAGAGCTAAAGCTTGGGATTCCCATGTATCCCAACACAATAGTGTTGATGGATGTGAGTTGGATGCCTCCCCCAGGACTGCTGCCAGTTAAAAATAAATAAATTCCTCTTTTACATAAACTCTAAAACTGTAAGCATCAAACTCAGTACCCATTGGTATTCATATAAAATGTACTTACGCTGTAGTAGAAACCAGAGGATTCCCGGAATCTCACTTTTAGTACCACTACTTTGGGAGGAGAAGAGAGTGAGAGCCCTCAGGCACGTGGAGATGTGTGCAAGGTCAATTTGAGGTGAGTATGGCCCAGCATTGGAGGTCAGAGGAATGTCACCAAAAGCTTCTGAGAGTGGAAATAACAAGATGAAGACCTAATCTCACCATCACCCATGAATTTACTTATTTATAAATATTTCTATGTGTCTATGCTGTACTGTGAAGTGCTAGGATAGGGTGGTAGCATAGGAGACATGACCCTTTCCCTCATAGGGTTGCAGTCTCAATCATAGTTAGATGGAGCAACACTTCTTGCAAACAAAGAAGCAAATAAATACTTGAGTGTTGATCTAGAGCTATTTTTAAGCATCAGAAAAATGGAAGTTTCTACAATAAAGGAGAAGTATCTGGCCCTGTTGAGTGCCTTGGGATAGGAAATAGCATTTGGAAATTGCTCAAAAATTATGAAAAAGATATAAAGGTGTGGAAAATAATTCATAATACAGTGTCTTAAAAGAAGATCAAAAACTACACCTTAGATGAATTCATATTAGAATGTGATCTTCTAATTCATTCTATTATTTTCTTCCTCATGTGAGGGATCTCATGCTTGCTTTTTAACATTTTGTTTTTAGCCACTTAAAAGTTTGGATTATTATACTTCAGGCAATCTCTTCTCACATTCTTCCCTCGATGCGGCACAGTCAAATGTCACAGAGCTGGGAACCAGAAGACTTTACTGACACAGGTGAGCCACTTTTAGCTGCATCTCTAGGGGATCTCCAAAATCTCTTTACCTCTCAAAGTCTGTGATATAACCACAGAGGGGCTGGAGAGGCAGACCACTACTTCCTAGCTGAAGAAACTCAGACAAGTTTCTAAAACTCCTTTTACCTCAATAGCATATCTGTGGTTCAGTGTTGTGGCTGCCTATAACTGTGAGGAAGGAGCAACGTGGCTTAACCATCAGCAAAGAGTGAATGCCCTACTCTGTGGAGACTGATTAAGAGCGTGGGGCAGCGTCAGAATAGGCGATACTGTTTGAGTCTCTCACCATGGAGGGAGCCATTGCAGCTTCTGTAAAGGGCCTGGCAATTGGGCTTAGTTTCATAACTAGAAGAGAGGAAACCAAAAGGAGAAATTTCAGTGGATAGAAGTGGATCTCTCCAGAGGAAACTGAAGTAGGGACTCAATCTCGTAGCGATAGAGTTTAATTTTGTGGGTTGTACTCTAATTTATGTGACACTCCTACAGAAGGCAACATTGCAAATGTTCTTTTTGCATATTTCAGTCTATGGAAAATTTATGTTCTCCCAATCACCAGGTTGGGTCTCTAATACTCATTCTTGATCGCTACTTGATTAGCTTATGAAATCTTGTTTTCAGAAACATGGAGACTTTCAGTAATTTCTGGGTTAGAGTTAAAATGAGCAATCTGGTCAGCTTGGTTCGAGGGCCTGCAGAGGCCAAATTCTGACAATTAGAAACAGAAGACAAGATTAGATAGAAAAGAGAAAATAATGATTAAAGCTAATTTACACATACTTAGGATGTAAAAGGAAGCTATAATGTTAAAACCAAAACAAAAACTTTCACACAAAGTATATATTCTAAAAATTAGTTATTCACCTATATGAATTTCCAGTATTTTCTCCAAAAATACTATAAAATGACTGATGTATAAATCCAAGACTGGAGTTATGGTCAATCTCTTGGATATGTAAGATTTAAGAAGTGGGATTTTTAATATAGCAAAGGAAGAGCTGTAGGTAGTCATCTGGGGTGGGCGAGTGCTGTGCAGCGTATTGGCTTTGCGGCACTTTCCCTCCTGGAGCGCGTATGGCTCACTTTAGCTTTTTTTTTGTGGACTGCTATAGAGCTCTTATTTTGAGTTTTCGGTCACTGCTGTATGGGAAGACATATGAGTCCATACTGGTTTGTCTCTGATTCAAGTAAAGAAAAAAGAAAGAAGAAAGGCAGCAAGAAAAAGAAGAAATAGGAAGAAAAAGTAAAAGAAAAAAACAGTTGAGATCAATTTTGTGCCCCTGAACATAGCCACACTGCTATTGAGAATGAGGTGACCAGGGCAGAGTCTGTGATTCTGGGAATTTGAGGCAAGGTAGGTCTGGTGTGGAAGTACAGCTCTAGGCTTGTGGACACAAACTAGAGTAGATTTTAATTGAAATGAGGTATGGAACTGGATTGATAGTGAGTTAATTTGGGTGGCTCCTGTGGCTTAAAGGAGTAGGGCACCGGCCCCATATACCAGAGGTGGCGGGTTTACACCTGCCCTGGCCAAAGAACTGCAAAAAAAAAGAAAGAAAAAGTGAGTTAATTCAGTAGGACAGAAATAGATACTCTATGAAATAGATACTCTGAAAACTTGGACAGGACAGGTTTGGAAGGGGGAAAAGCGTATAGCAATTGAATTTGGAAAGTACGTTATCAAAGAACCCAGTCATTTTTGATTTTCTTAAAATTTAATAATTCCTGAACAATGTATTTCAGAATAGAATTCCTGAAGTGTTATACTGACAAATAAATCTCAGGTGGAGATGGGACATGATGCTATTCCGTTCAGAGGGCAAGAATTAAGGAGATTTATCTAAATTAAAGTTTTCTTTGGGTTAGAGAGAAATTTTCATTTCATCTCATTTGTAAAGTAGGATGTTAATTCTAAAGAAGAGATTTTAGATGATTAAAAAAAGAGAATACTGTAAAATGCATCGTGTATGCTCTTTGGTCCAACAGATGAATAAAACAAGCTTCTTTGTCCTGTAGGCTTTGAATATCAACTGTGTTTAGGAATAAAGGAAATGTGAAAGCGTCATTGCACAGATAGCTTTAGCTAATACGGAGCAAATCACAAACTATGTGTAATTGTTATAAGATACAATTCAAACAGTTACTGTCCAAACACATGAAAGCCTTTAAATTGATAAGTCACATATAACACACACACACACACAGATGAAGGATTAAATTAGGAAAGTTTCAGAAGAAATAAAAATGCCTAATAAAACATGTAAAAAGTCATCAGGGAAATGCAAATTTTAAAAATGAGATTTTTTTTCTCAAAACCAGGAAAAAAAAGAGCTTATTAATATCCACTGATAGTTATGGTAAGAAAAACTAGCTGCTCACCTACGTTGTTGGTAGAAATTTGCATAACTTTCTTCAAGGTCAAGTGGTACTATTAACATGGAAATGCACCTAACCCTCAGCTCCAGGTTTAACTTTAAGCTGAAGTACTGACATGAAAAGCCAAAGACGCTTGTACAAAGGTGTTCAAAGCTAGTGAGTATATGAGTTATAATATATGGTTTGTCATCATGGAGTTTCTGTATTAGGGAAGTTAAGAAATGCACCTCAGAAAACTGTGAATCTAGAATATTTAAATGTTCTAATTCAAATGGTGTGTGAATATTTAGAAGGAAAAAAAGATAAATAGGAGCTGAGTTTCCCAATAAAGAGAGTAGGTAAGACTTCTGGTTAATAAAATTGTTATCTAACTGTTATTAAAACGCGTGCATTTACTAAGTTGTATGAAGTCAGAGTTTCTGGTCTGTTTCTTGTATTGCTTTTCCTCCAGGTCTGAAACAGTGCCCAGCATAGAATAATGAGCACGTGTTTGTTGAAGAAAATTAAATTATACAAAACTGTGTAAAATAATGGAAATTCTCAAATAAGGAAGTTTCCAGTTGCAAATCAAAACAATATGACAGGAAAAAGTAAAAAAGCAACACAACACCCCCTAAACACAGCCTTCTTAATCTCATTAGGGAATAGCAGGCGTGCGAGTGGTAACAGCTGACTGATAACACTACAGCCCTCTGTTTAATTCTCTGTGAAATAGGTCTTTCAAATAATTTAAAATGACAGATAATTTTATCATTTTAAAAACAAAATGAACTCAAAACAATCCTTAAGGGAGCCCTACAGGCACTATGTCTACATGTTAGGATAATAACACATATTTATCCATGTATATTCTAAATTAAAGGAATGGTTTGCTCTTTTTGTTAGTAGCATCTGTCTAAGTCATCAGTTTACTAAAAGAAACACATTATCATTCTGGTTATATCCAAAACCAAACTTCTCTAGAAAATTTAAGTCCACTTTTGCTGTCTTAAAATAAGTGGTTAAACTTCTCTAGAAAATTTAAGTCCACTTTTGCTCTCTTAAAATAAGTGGTTAAAATCTCTTGTTTATACTTATAAAGATCAAGAATGTTATTATTATATGCTAATATAATAATATTGAAAAGGCCCTCATCAAATTATAATATTGAAATCATCAAGAGATTATTTATTCCTATCAATTTTTATCTATCTTATAAATGGAGAAGCCAACACCCAGAAAGAATGACTCAGAATGACTTTAAAATCTGAAGGACTTACACATATATGCATCAATTCTGAACCTGAACAACCCTAAGAAAGTTATAACATCTCTGGGCTTCAGTTTTCCCATCTATAAAATGGGAATAATAATATCATCCTCTCAGAGTTTTTAAATAAAATCAGATAATAATATGTAGCATATTTAGCAACATGCTGCAGACATTTCATACCTCGGTAAATGCTAGCTAGTATATGCCATGGCAACGTTATTTATTGCTGCTCTGAGCACTAATACTCATGGTGACACTTTATACTGAGTGACTGGTACATTGGAGTCTGATCCTAAGTTAGGCTTTGTTCATTCCACTCATTTTTTCATTGATTAATGATAATAAAAAATTGAGTGTTTGTAAGTAGAATAAATAATAGTATGTATTGAACAAAATAAAATATCTATGGCACATAATACTGGGGGAAATTACAAAATTTTGGGAGCAGGCACGTTCTTCAATTTTGATTATAAGCCATGTGACTTTCAATATTGGACAAAATTTTTTTTTTCATTTTTTAAAAAAGTTTTCCTTGTGCTTTTTGTCCAACATAATTATTAATAATACTTCCTATTAATCTCAAAAGTCTTCCCGGTTAGATGATAAATGATATACATATTCTAGGCTCAAAACAAATACTATATGCTCTCTGATTGACATGCAACTTTAAAAAAATTGCTAATCATAGATATGTCACAGGACAAAGGCTGCATAAATGTAGCTTTATGATGAGAGATCATATTTTATCAATGTCCACTGCAGAGACTAAGTCCCTATTGAATGGGACTTAGTCTGAGAAAGAAAACGTAATGTCATTACAGCAAGCTTTTGGAGATGTGTTAATAATGGTGGGATAGTCTGAACTTCTCAGAGCTGAAGTGGTAACATTCTTGCGTAAAAAGCAAACTAACATCATATCTCAGTCTCATACCGAGTTATATTCAAATCAAATAGTTTATTGATATTAGCAATTATGAGCCCACATGTGAGCTGAACAAGGATTTTCATTTCCTTTTAGAATGAGAATTTACTGATTACCTACTGATCTACTGATCTCCTGAACGCTACAGAACTTGCTTAGACATATCTTAGGCATAAACACTGTCAATAAACTAGATGCTGCCAAGTCAAGACAGCCTGCCTGTCATTATCAAGCTGGCTTTCTCATAGGACATTGGTAAGGCAGAAAAACCCATTCTTCTGAGAGGTCAGAACCCTTTCTCCCAGTGCAGGGTACATGTGTATTATTAGCTAGGAATTGTTCATGATCCTCAAGTAATTTCAGTTCACTTTTGTACATGGATAAGTGAATGCATAGTTGTGGAAGTGCTTTGTGCTAATAATTATTCTGTTAGATGTCTAGATTTCTTAAATTATCTTTTACAAAACCTTTTGCAAGTATGCTTCAAAAACTTATTTTTCAAAAGCAGCTTTGCCCTATTAGGTTTTCTCTCCTTCATTATGAAGTTCACACTCTGGTACGTGGTGATGAATAATGATGTACACAAAAGCCAAGAGGAAAATGGAGACAGAAGCTGTGAATGTTTTACAAATTGGATCCTTATGAAATGGGAGGTAATAGAATAAACACTACATAGATACAGTTTATATTCAGAAATATGGACCAGGAAACATGTAGGAAATCTTTTTCATTCATTCTTTTTTTATTTCAAACAGGAAAGCAAAAGTCAATGTTACATAATTGATAACAACTATAATGATATTAATATCACAGACTAGGTGTTGGAGCAACATTGCTTTATTACAGAGGTCTTTGCAGTCAATAAGAGTTTCTCTTTTTTTTTTTTTTTTTTTGGCCAGGGCTGGGTTTGAACCCACCACCTTTGGCATATGGGACCGGCGCTCTACCCCTTTGAGCCACAGGCGCCACCCAATAAGAGTTTCTTATAAAATCTTAATCAGCAGATCAGCATTTGCAATCTAATTTTCTAAGAGAGGCTGAAGGTCATAGGCGCAGAACAAAAAGAAGCAGACTAACATCATAACTCAGTCTCATACTGAGTTACATTTCCAAAGCAAAGGTCTTTCCTCATTCTTTTTTTCAGGAGCAACTGCTAGAATCAGGCTAGTTGATTGCCCTGTAGAATTATGCAGCTAAATTTTCAGGCTTTTTGCAAGATGTCAAAGTTTTCTATGTTTATGGGTTTGTGAATACCCTTGTCTATTTAGGCTTCTATGCCTCCGAGGGGAGCTGTCATAAGAAGTTAGTTTTTAAAAGATTACACAGAAATGGGAGAACAGGACCTGAACAACCAAGTCATCATCATTTTTTATTCAACTGCACAAGGGAATGATATTGGTAAGAATCTCAAATATGGGCGGTGCCTGTGGCTCAAAGGAGTAGGCTGCCCCCCTGCCCAGGAGATGGTGGGTTCAAACCCAGCCCTGGCCAAAAACTGTAAAAAAAAAAAAAGAATCTCAGAATATGTTGACCAGAAAAAGAGAGAAAATAGCATGATTTTCTGCTGGAATAGCAATAAAAAAGGGGCATTCACTCTTCTTTCTGGTAAATCATCTACATATGATTTACACTTAAATGTTGCCTTTACAATGGTGAATGTTTTAGGGAAGTGTATCACTAAATGATGCATATTGGAAAAATAATGAATAATATATGATACATGCCAACTATAATCATTGCAGTTACCTATTTTGCTTTTGTCTTTTGCTCTTAGTTTTCTTTTTTTTTTTATTGTTTTGGGTTGAGGGTACAAAGAATTATGCGACACTGTTTGCATTTGTTAGGTAAAGTCCCTCTTGTAATTGTGTCCCACCCCTCAAGAGGTGTGCCATACCCCTCCACATTGTGCCCATTAAGTGGAGCACACCCCTCACCCTTCTCCTTCCCTCTTCCCCTTCCATCTTTCCTCTGCCCCCACCTTGAATTGATCTGAGTTTTTCTCTTATGTGGGTGTGTATTAGATCATCTACTGCCTTCATATTAGAGTTGCATACATTGGATTCTTGCTTCTCCATTCTTGTGATACTTTACTAAGAAGGAGGTGGTCCAACTCAATCCATGTTAATACAAAAGATGTGAAGTCTCCATCTTTTTAAATGGCTGAATAGAATAATGGAATCATGGTGTATATATACCATAGTTTGTTAATCCATTCCTGGGTTGGTGGTCATTTAGGTTGTTTCCACATTTTGGTGATTATGAATTGAGCTGCAATAAATTGTCTAGTGCAAATGTCCTCATGATAAAACAATTTTTTTTTCTAGGTAGATTCCTAGTAATGGATTGCAGGATCAAATGAGAGGTATAGTTTGAGTTCTTTGAGGATTCTCCATACTTCCTTCCAAAAAGGTTATATGAGTTTGCAGTCCCACCAGCAGTGTAAAAGTGTTCCTTTCTCTCCATCTCTACCTTACTTCTTATTTCCATTCTGACATATGTGTTTTTTTGTATGTCTCCTCATTTCTCTCTGGTTGGAATCATTCCCTAATCATGAGGATGATCAGCCCAGTACCAACTCACATTCAAGAGATGTCCCTGAAGTATCAACTTTCCTAATCAAAGAGGGTTGTTGAGATCATCTCAGCCGAGTTTCCCAAGGAAAACAAGCAGCACTAGACTCTTCTTTGTGTCATCCTTGACTTACCAGCTTCCTAAAGGTGATCATTAGCCAAGGCCCTCAGGACATTCCCCTGTTACATTGCTTACCTTTTATATAATATTGTAATTATTTGTTTACTTATCCCTGTACTATCCTTATGTTCCGTGAGATAGGGATTATGTGTTTGCTTCGTTAGAATATTTGAAATCCCAGAACCTGTGTCAGACACATGATGAATCTCTATAAACCTTTGCTGAATAAAGGAAGGAAAGCATTGATTAATTAGTTAGCATGCTACTGGAGATGATACCTATAGTAACTCTTATCTCTCCTATAGTAGGAGTAGGGATGAGTTGGAGCTGATTCTTAGCTCATTTTGCTGTTCATTGACCTCTCAAGGTATAGCATTCATTCATTTATTGACAAAAAAAGATACTTATTTATCTATTATGTGTCAAGAACTATTGTAGGTACCAGGGAAAGAGTAGTCAACGAAACAGACAAAATGTCCTGTCTCTAGAGGCCCAAGATCTGATCTGAAAAAAAGAAAATAAGAATAAAAATGTAGAGAATCATAGAATGTGCTACTTTGGATTGTGTGTTAAGAGGAGGCACCTCAGGGAAGATAACTACTTGAGCAGAGGCCAAAATGAAAAGACAAACTAAATGGACATCTAGGGGCAGATGATGCTTAGCTTTTGTACAGGGAAAGATGGGTAATCTTTGAACAGATGACTACTGTGATATGATTTCTACTTTAAAAGGATTATTCAAATGTAGAAAACAGAATGAAAATAGGAACACCTGTCGAGGGCTAGTGCCATCCTTTGAAAGAGGGATTATGGTGGCATGGGGTGAAACTGCCCTAGTGACAGAAGCAAAATATGGTCATCTTTAAAATATATATTTGAGAGTAGAGCTAATAGTATGGATTAGATATGCAGTATGAGACAAAGTGAAGAGTCAATAATTTGTCTAATAGGTGAATAAAGGTGGCATTCACTGGGGAATTAGCATTTTGGTTAGTTTCTGTTTGTTTGTAATGCCTTTTAGATATCATTGTAGAGATCTTGAGTAGGGATTATGTGTTTGCTTCATTAGAATATTTGAAATCCCAGCCCCTGCGTCAGACACATAATGGAGCCAGAGTTCCAAGTTTAAGGTCTAGGCTGAAGATATAATTTCTGATACCATCAGCATTGAAGTAGAAAGTCACCATCTAGGAAATGTGTGTAGTGAGAGAAAAAGCCAAAGCATTGATGACTGAAGTAATAATACACATGGTATTGGTTTTCCCGTTATCATTCGTTTTACCTCCTAATGTCCTGTATTGTCTCTGGCCTTTAAAATTTTTTTTCTTGCCATTTACTCTTCATCCAAAACCGTCTTATTTTTAACCTCAGTTTAAATGTCATTTGCTCATAGAAGACTACTCTTGAACGAGATCAAAGGTTGTTTCTATAAACTCAGTGTCACCCTTGTTTAACTACTTAACCCTGTGTTACACACAAGACATTTCTGTAACTTGACAAATGATATTACTCTTATGTTGTATCATCTTTGAAGTCAGGGATTATGTTTGTTTTATTTTCAGTGTTCACTGTTCCTAATCCCATCTGGCCATATAATGAGTTCTCAATAACTTCTTTGTTAAACTCAGTTGAATTGTTAAACGGAAGATAATCCTTTCTGATTTTTGAATAAGTCATCCCTTGTGACACTAGATAATTATCAACTAGTTGTCATTGCAGAACTAATGTGTGAGACTTTAACAGAAACTGCAGTTCACTATATCCACACTTCCCATTTCTTTGTCATTCCATTTCAGTGCCATCCTGATTGAACAGTGTGATTACGTAGCATGTTAATTATCTGCTAATAGGAGGAATAAGGACAAAATTACATAGTTCATTCTTGTAATAACATTCAAATTACTGTTTTAGATTTCTTCTGAATTTAAAACCATGTGATGCTGACCCAATTTTTCACAAGCACATTATCAAATAGTGTTAGTAGAAAATATTGTATTCAGATTCTGGATTTAAAATGCCTATTGGGCTTACATTGGGGCATGAACTGGAATGAGGGAGTATTGAGTTTTACTTTTCCAAATCCTCATTTAAAATGGCTTTTAAACTTAGAAATAAATACAGTGGTTTCCAGGATTTTCTATTGGATTGATCGTGTGGTGTGAAAGAAAAACACACAAACTAAATTATACAGTTGTGAGTATTTGTTCACTACGATGGAGTTTTCAACTTAAATGTGTCAGAAAAGAAGTACCAGATAAAATTAATTTAGGTGTGAGACACTCATCTATACTGATTGCATGTATCCTAATATCTCCAATATGTGTTATTTATATTTTTTCTTTTTACTTTTAAAGGTTCTAGAAAGCTAACCTTCTTATTGTATTCCTTAGTAGTTTGTAAAAATCCAATATACTTCATGCTATTAAACTATAAATAATTCAAGTAATTCCTATTTGTCTATGATAGTTTAATCCTTTTTAAACAACACATATTTGCTCTCATTAGAAATTTTTCTTTTTCCCAATTGCTCATGGATGAAGCCTGAAACTGAGGCCCTTCACAGTCTGAATTTTGCTATAGCCCTTCCTTCCACATTATTTTCCCACTATGCCCAAATATAAACCATTTACACTTCACAAGAACAGACATATCTAATTTCTACCCACACTAAACTTTACTCCATGCTTTTACTTATGCTTGTCTCTAGGTCTAGAATTTCTTTCTTTCTCAAATTCAAGTTCCCAAGCTCTATCTAATCACCAGGATTACATTTAATGTTGCTATCTCCATCCATTTCAACTTGTATCTGCGTCTCTGGTCACTAAGCTACCACAACATTTGTTATTTTAATGATTGTATTTATTAATCCTATTTATATTTGTTAACATCTCCAATTTGCTTAAAAATTTGTTGATTTGTTAAAATACTGATTTTTTTTTCAAATTTGAGAATATACTTATTACGTATTATGTCACATATCCAGACTGATACATGGCATAATTCCCCACCCCTTATTACATGGACCATCCTACTCATGCCCAACCAACATCTTTTGAAGAATTCTCTACCCTGTTAGCCTGTTTAACATCTCCATTAGTTTACTCTTTCTCAAACGATTACCACACTTATAGCCCCACCGCTATAGACTGATTATCTTTCATAGGCAAGATGAAGTTTATAGGCATTTTGAAAGTAGACTCACATATTATTTTTATCTCATGACTTTCATAGCATTTGTTTCGTGCCCCCCAATATATACTTGTTGAAGGAGAGGACTAATGTATAGTTATGGATTGTATACTCTTTTATAATAGCAGTGTAGTAGCTACTATTAGTGTCCTGGCTGGGAACCTCTTACCCACTGCAGCTGGTGGCTGCGGTGGTGGGTAATGACTAACCCATGTGACCTTGAGACAGACTTGCCCTTGCCTTATGGGTACAACCTTAACTAGAGAAGCCTTGATAGTAGCCATCCTCCCACTTAGCTAGTGACAGGATGATAAGGTGGTATGAAAGCTCACCCACACTTTTGTTAAATCTGGACAACTTTGAAGAACAATTTAAAGTCCAAAGTCCTTTCCTTGCCACCTTGCTGTCCACCACTAAGGCTGGACTCTATTTGGGACCACTCTTTGGCCCTTCCTTCTCCCTTTTTAAGGTTCTTCCTGAAGTACATTTCCCCAGCAAATCATGTACACTCAAATCCTCATTTCAGGTTCTGTTCTAAAAAGTCAGAATAAAATTTCCAGGAGATCTGGGAAATTGTTACAGTTTGGAACACTTTTGCTTGTTTCAGGAGCCCTAGGTGGGGAGTGATGATAAGAACTTAACTGAGGAAATATGATCTTAAGAACCCTGGAGTTGTTTGTTTGTTTGTTTGTGTGTTTGTTTTAAATAACAGAGCTGTCAAAACTTTGAGAGAAATGAGGTTGCGCCGCTTTTTCAAAAACTTCATCCTTAAGCTACAATTATGGAATTCTCAGTCTCCGTTCTGCCACACATTCAGAAATGATTAACAAAGGCACACACACAGGTATGCAGAGCACCTGTAGAGACACAAGCTCAGTATTTAATAAAACTTTAAAGTGAAAGTCTTTGCTTTACCAATGATGAAATAAATTATAAGGACAATTTTGAACTTATTTGATTATTGAAAAAGTATTATCTTCTGGTTTATGAGGATAAATGTGAAATTATATATCAAATACACGTACATGGGCAGGGAAGTAGTTTTAGGGGAACTGTGGTGAGTTTGACTGTGTGCCTTTGGGCTGTCCATTGGGAACTGTGCTTGGGAACATCCAAGGCTTAACACCGTCTGGGACTATGAAGCTGTGGTCAGGTGTGATACATGTTATCCCAAACTGAAGCTCTCTCAGCTAGGAAGAGGGTATGAAATGAAAAAAGAGACGACGGTGAAACTCAGGAAAATACTAATATTATGGGGCAGAGCAAAAATGAGGAGACTATGAAGAAGATTGCAGGAGAATAAGTTCTTCAAATTAGGTGTAAAACGCATAGAAAGAAGCAAGATAGAAGCCTAGAGAAACAATTTCAAGGATAGGACATTAAAAATTTTTAAGTTTTCAGTGAGGGCATAATAAGAACTGGTGAGTACCTATTGGATTAAGTAGTCGGTGTGCTGGTGAAACTTTCTAGGGTAGATCAAGCAATAGAAGCCACAGGAAGCCCTGGAGCAGGGAGTCCATGCTCTGATTTTAGCATGCCTGGCATGAGCAGGGTCAGTCTTTACAGTGAAGAGTAAAGTCATTTAAAGTGGGGGTCAAATATCCCCAGGTTTAGGGACAGGTAGGTCAATCAAAACCAGAATGGAATAGGGAGGGGACAGGCTGGGGTCAATAATCAATTGATGAACTTGAAACAGGATTATTAATAAGAATATAGACGGTATGGAGAGTACAGCCCTTACTTGTTAAAGATGGCAGTTTGTGAAAATAATTTATCTTCTAATATGTTCTATGTCAGTTCAAAAGCAGGCGTGGGCTCACTGGTTCATGGAATGAGGGTCACCATTCAGTCACTTTGCAACATGTAACAGAGGCTTAGTTGGTGCTTTCACCCCCATTGTACTCCTGCTCTGGGACCCCTTCTCTTCTTGGAGAAACACTGGGGCAAATGTGGACCCATCTGTGCAGCAGCCAACCCAATTGCTGTGTTGCCAAGACAGTTCACACAGGTCACCTGGAGAGTGAATAAGATGCCCCTCAGGCTGTGACAGACAAAATAACGTGGAAGTCCATGTATATGATTATTCTGTGTAGATTTGGCCAGCCAGTAGAAGACATCATAAATTCTCTAAAATTTGCCATCTCAGAATAAGTGTTCCATGTCTGACACTCCTCCTTTTTCTCAAGACGTGACCTATTGTCTGTGGTGCAAATTCTTCACAAACACTCCAAGCCTTTAAGTCAAGGTGAAGTTAAATAGATTACTTGGGACTCCTTACTTGATTTCTATTTACTTCATCTTTATGAATATTTTCCCTTCATAATTCCATTAGGAGAAGGTGAAGTTTCTACTTAAGTAACCATCTGGAATGGTTTACATGCTATATTCAACCTTACTAAGATTGTACCACAATCTGGTTAAGATCTCAGTGTGTTCTTGAGTTATGGTACTTCCCACATTGTACTGAGAGCTGCAACCTGATGTCTTCCCTTCCAACTAGTATTAGACAGCACCATCATTATAAACTAGACTTCTTAAAGCTTGTCTATAGTAGGAAATGACACCGGGGAGCTTTTGTAATTTAACACTTTCTTGCCTGCACCCGAGAGTCACCCGAGCATGTAATGTCCGGAGCTGAGCTGGCCTTTGTGGCTCAGGGGTCCTGCATTTTATTGCCAGTTCTGTCACATAGCCACTATAGGCTTTTGAAGAGGTCTTGACATTGAGTTTCTCCTTCTGTAAAAGGTCGGAATGTTTGTCCTATTGCACTGACGAGGTCAACTCTGGAAACCAAATGAGATGATGTGAAACTGCTTTTGTAGCCTTTATAGGACTATCAAAAGTTACGTCTGTGATTGTCATATGTGAAAAGAGAAATAAAGTAGGGTCCGAGTATTCTATTAGAACTGTAGATACACACAGGCATCGATGAGAAGGAGTAGAAAGTTAGCTAATAAACTATTTTATTTTTGTTAGCCAACTTTATTTCCAAGTTCCCGAACTCTGGAAAGTAGTTTTCTATGTCTACGACTGAATAACACCAGACTTTCAAACACCACATGATTTGAGGGCTCATTCTGTTGCTGTTTCTGAGCCTTGAAATTCCTGTTATGGCAAACTCACTAATTTAATCAACCTAAAAATTAATATTAAGGGAAGGATAGTGTAAAAAGTGATGAAATATTAAAAGTCCAGAACATGTATTCATGTGTTTATCTGAGGGCGTAAAAGCTTTGTAAAATCAAAGATCGCTGTAGGGCTCGACTATATTTTGTAGCATCACAAATCTAACATATATTATACATTATCTTCTTTACTCTTCCCTCCACTCCACAAACTAGTGTGATTTATCAACTGGTGGCCTATCTTATCTAGGAAGCAAAAGGAACTTATTGTGTATTAACAGACTAAAGAATTTAGTGAGTTTATCTAGCCCCTCCCCTACTTTCTAACAGAACATTACTGAATACACTCAAAGCACAATTGTTTTATTTACTGATTGGTATATCCATTCCTAGTGTGAAATAGTCTCACGGATGTATGTCCTACAGTCTTCCCATGTAAATTATCTCATATTCTGAGAGCATGAACCATTTAAAGGCATACCTCAATTATTTTAGTCTTCTTTACTTGAATTTATGAACATGATTGTAACAAATAGATCAACGATGAGTGTTATAGAAATCAAATTTGCTATATCTGTTCACATAATTACCAATAATTTTACTGCATACATCATATAATAAAAATTAATGTGTCATTTTATGTTTGACAATACATAACACATAGTCAGATTCACAATACTGATGTCAATATAGAAGGTCAATTAATCAATTTTAAAAGGTTCACATTTTCAAACAATTTAATAAAAAGTTATTTAACTTAAAGACTATTTAATGCTTAATATTTAATACTTATTTTGTGTTGTATTGCCATACACACTCTAAGGTCTATAAATGTCTATTATTTCTACCTAATTGGAAGACTCTTAAAATTGGAAAAGTGTTATTCATTTTCACATCTTCTCTGTTTAGCCATGCTTAGTACATAGCCAGTGCCACGTGTTGAATGACAGAAGTAATCCTAGATGTTGTAGCAGATCTTCCCATCCAGGAAGCCTTACAGTTAGAACCTAATTTGGTTTGAATGTCAATTTATCTTGCCCTTGATCTAAACCAACTGTGGAATAGATTTCCCTTTTGACATTGAGTGTTGTAGAAATGAGTATATGATCCAGTTTCAATCAGTAAGCTATCAAGGAGAGTCTGCATTCTGGGAAATACTTTCTTTTGCGGTAAAAAAGATAGCTTTACAAGTAAAACTCTATTTGTTCTAGTTGACCTTTCCTTTGTGTCTGGGAAAACGTCATACAAAAATCTGAAACTTAACCCTGTGGAAACTCTGAGGTCAAGGGTTCCTAGTACTCTGAGGAAGACAGAGCAGAAATCAGATGGAGTCTTGATGTTGGGGAACCTGCTCCACGAATATTTTCATCTCTCTCCACAGGCTGGGCTTTATGATTAAATGGCAAGAAACTAGAGATTGTGAATTAATTCAAAGAGATGTAGAGATGACTCATCTGCTCACCTTTGATGTGTAATGGCAACCTAAGGACGCCCACATGCAAGTTGCTGTGTGAGCAAGCAGTCTGTCCCCTGATCCAGAACCTTCATGTTTCCTGTCAGGATAAATAAACACCTGTAGACCTGGAAATCCTTACACCAGGTCTTTTCAAACATTACTGGGCCGGTACACCATACTTGGAGTATTTTAAGGGGGGAGAATTAGATGTCTTTATTGTTTTATATTTTAAATGACAGATGAAAATTTGCATATTTTATGATGTTATGAGTCATGTATATACTATAGTGTAGAATGATTAAATCAGGCTAGCGTATCCATCACATCACATATTAATGTTTTTATTGTGGTGAGAACATTTAAAACTTATTCTTTTAGTAATTTAAAATATACAATGCATTATTACTAACTTTGCTCACCATGCTATGCAATAAACCCCCAGAACTTATTGCTTATGTTGAACTTTGTACCTTTTGACCAACATCTCCCCATCTCCTGTCACATTTTCAAACAATTTTCACATTTTCCATATACACTCAACCCCAGTTCCCCAGATGGAGTAACCATCATTCTTCTCCCAATAATAGAATACTGTTCAGCCTTAGAAAAAGCAGGGAATTCTGAGATTTGCAACAACATGGATAAATCCAGAAGATATTACGCCAAATGAAATAAGCCAGACACAAATACCACTTGATATGTGGAATACAAAAAATTAGATGCCTTTACTTTTAGACATTTTTAGGCAAATGTTCTGTTACTTCCAGTTGAAGACACCCTGACTGAAATAGAATTAACCCACTTCTCACCAAGAGTCATATGGTTTAACAGTTTTTTTCTTGAATTCTTCCAGCAGTTACTTTAAAAGTCTCCCTATCTAATTTATGCCTTATTTGAAGTTCGAAAATTCATGATACTCAGGCAAATTATACCCTCTGTTTACCCTACCTATAACATGTGTTTTAAAAATACTTGGTTTGCATTCACTAGAGGCCAGTTTTCATTCCAATTCTCAAATTTATTGTCTCTATAATATTGAATCTATTCTAAGTTTCAGTGTCACTAGGTGTAAGGTGAGCAAAATAATACCTACATTTTACAGTCTTATAAGGATTGAATGAGATGATTTGTGAATAAGAGTGCTTGGCACAGTTTAAGTACTTAAAACAGATCATCTCGATGAAAGAAGTAGAAATTTCAGCACCACAACAACTGCTGAATGTAGTATGTGCTGTGCAATTTAGTTGTATTTTTCAAACTATGATATAAATGTTTAGTTCCCACTCAATAGCTGCCCAAATTGGAGATTCTAAATTAATCTTCTAGGTGTTAATTTCTACCAGCAAGTCTTAATTACTGATGGAAGAATGTCATATACCTCACATATATTGGCCCCAAACAAAAGGTAAAGAATCAGGGCATTAATGAATCTACTTATTATTTTCTAGGTGCTCTTGAGCATGAGGACTTTATATATTTGGGGGTAAACATTGTAACATGAGGTCATTCTTGTTATGTCTCTTCTTCCCGTATCTTTCCCGTTTGCTTTGGAACCTAGACTGCTCAGTTTTCCTGTAACCTAACCAGGTGCATCCAGTTTGTTAATATCCCTTTCACAGTACAGTACAGAGAACTGAAACCAATAATTCCTGTCTATGTGGCATAAGCAGGAAACTTCAGCAACCTTCATATTTTTCTCTGGTTGAATGCTGTGTTTCTGAAAATAAGCCCACAGCTGCAGACACTCTTCTACTGCTATTGGAACAGCTGCCATCGACTCACACTGCGCTTACCTCCAAGTCTTTCCTATCTATATGTTTTCTTTAAGCCAGAATCTCTAAATGCACATCAGTGATAAATGTTGGAATTTACCTTTATTTTTATTAAGATTAATCTCACTATTTTTAATTCATTAATTGATTATCCTATCTTAGTGAGATACGTTGCCTCCTCATCTTATATAATTTTTTCTTTATTTCTTTTTCTTATTCATTGTTTCTTTGAGAGAGTCTCACTTTGTTGCTCTGGGTAGAATGCTGTGGTGTCAAGGCTCACAGCAACCTCAAACTCTTGGGATCAAGTAATCCTTTTGCCTCAACCTCCCAAGTAGCTGGGACTATAGATGCCTGCCACAATGGCCAGCTATTTTTAGAGATGGGGGGTCTTCCTCTTGCTCAGGCTGGTCTTGAATGCCTGAGGTCAGGCAGTCCATTTGCCTTGGTCCAGGATTATAGGCATGAGCCACCATGCCCGGCCCCATGTATTTTTTTCATAAATACATTTCTTATTACATAAATAATACTTACATAATAGAATATTTTTGTGAAACACAGATATAATAAAATATTAAAAAATTAGTTTTTTCCTAGACCACAATAATAAGTATAAAACTCACATTGCTCATGTAGGTATGTGATTGGCTTAACAGGTGGTATAGTTTTATTATCTGTTGTTTCTAACGTTAATGCTTTGGATATAGATATTTTGGTACTATATATGATTGTCTCTGGCCTGGGTTATAATCAGCCTTTGCTTTAAAGGTAAACCATCATTAATATATCAAATTCAAATTTAAAAAATATTTAAAGAACAGAATCAACATGCTCCGTGGCTCTTTCAAGTTGACATCACTTTATTAATCAAAACTCTTTGAATGCAGCTGTGTTTTCACATAATGAATCCATTTTTCAACATATGTGTCCATGTTATGTCTGCAAGAATGGTGTTCAGTCAATCACTTACTCATTTATTAATTAGTTTATCAAAATAGAACCTGGAAAAAGTCTATGCAGTTTACTCAGGATCACAGATATAAACTGAATACAAAATATTTTATGCTTTGAAAATAAAGTCAATTGGGAAGAAGAGATATATAAACAAATTTATTCAGTTTATGTGGGACACCTAATGTGCAAAGAATTATGAAGATGAAGGAGAAAGAAAATTATTATTACTATGAGGATTAGGAAAGGCTTCATGCTATTTGAGAGACTTTGATCAAATGCCAGCCTTCATTCTGGTATAGCTTGAGAGTAAAGGATTTTAAACTGTTATTATTTTTGCTGCCAAAACAAAGCAAAAAGAAAATGAAAAGTAAATATTACAAATTCTATTTTCAGAGGGGGGGAGACAAGATGGCGGACTGAAGCCAGCTTTCAACAAAGGCTCCCGTCCAGAAGGAGAGTTAAGGGACAGGAATTTAGTAAGTATCCTGGTGGACTTGAGCCTCACCAAGAGAGAAGGCTGAAGAACGCACATCAACACCTCTGAGGCAAGTTGTGATCACAAGGACGCAAACAAAAGGTACAAAATCCACCACCAAGTGGACGGGAGTCCCCCTCCCCCATGAGACCGGCTCTAGAGCCCCACAATTGAACAAGCGGGCAGAAATTAAAGGCCCTCCCACTACACTCCACGGGAGAGACCTTCTAAAAACTGGACCTACCTCCCCTACTGGGGTGCCGTGGCGTTCTCCTGCCGGACATAGGGCTGAATAAAACTTTGGGAATCCTTTGCCGGCAACCCTGTATCCCCGGCGCTCCCCTCCCGCCCACTGAGGTCTGGAGGCCTGTCCCCAGGACTTCGGATCCTTGGGTGATTTCTCAAGGGGAGTGGACAGTCCCCGAGTTGCGACTGGTCAGCATTGACTCTGAGGCGCGCCGAGTGAGGAGAGGGCACCGGGCTGAGGGGGAGTCACGCCTCGCGGTACTTCCCTGCGGTGCAGTGCAGCAACCCTCCCCGGGCATACGGGGCCCAAGACTGAATCAGACTCTGGCCTCCCTGCTGAGAGCTGAGAACCCCTACTCTCACTCGGGGTCTGAGGGCCTATCCCCCAGGAGTTCGGCTCCTTGGGTGATTTCTCGAGGGGAGTGCACAGTGCCTGAGCTGCGTCAGGGCAGCGCTGACTCTGGGACACGTGAGCGAGGAGAGGGCACTCTGCTGAGGGGAAATCAAGCCTTGGCGGCACTTCCCTGCGGTGCAGTGCAGGAGCCCTCCCCGGACCGTAGTATTGCGTGAAACTGAATGAAACTCTAGCTTCCGCCCCCCCACTCCCAATCGGGGTCTGGGGGCCCATCCCCCAAGAGTTCTGATTCTTGGGGGATCTCTTAAGGGGTGTGGACCCAGCACAAACTGCGACCACTCAGTGCTGACTCTGGGGCGTGGGACAGAGGAGAAAAGGGTCGCCTGAGTGCCCACACCAGAGCAGCAGTTCCCTGGAGGTAGATCAACAGCCGTTTTTTCTTTAACGGCAGAACGCTCACTTCTGGATATTCTGAGGCCACACCCCCTGTCTCCCTGGGCAACCAGAGGAGGCCACCGGTGACACAGCTCACAAACCCGGAAGCCTCCAGGGCGGGGCCGACCCAGAGAGGTGTTCAGACGCAATTCTCCAGCAGCAAAGACGTTTGAACTCAAAACAGCCCGTCTCCTGTAGGCGACGACAGGAACAGAGACAGAACCTCACAAAGTTGTCTGTTCTGTTCTGTTAGCAGCATGCATCAGGGATGGGGCTAAGCCTGAGTGAACACCTCCTTCCCATCACCTGCATCAAACACTCAAAGATGTCAGGCCCCATCTCCTCCTGCTAGATAGCGGCAGTCTGCGGGGGCCTGGCAGACTTCCTTGCGATTCAGGCAGGTGCAAACCCCTGGAGTGTCTGTTCACTGCAGGCAACTGGGTTAGCCATCTGCAGAGATACCAGTGACTGGGTCCGATGGAGGGGCAAAGTGGGGAAGGAGACGTCAACCTTCCCAGACTGCTCTGTTTGCTGGGTGGCTCCTCCTGACTCCACTCTGCACTGGGGTGAGCTGTGTCAGAGGAGTCACCAGGCCCCTGTGATCCAGTTCCCAGAGACCTCTTGAACCCTTCCACCCGAGACAAGTGCCGATTGAGACAGTTGATTCGGACCTTTTGAACTGGGCTAATAGACTGAGGACTCTTCAGGCGGTGCCCTGGGTGTGCGATTGTAGGAAGGTTTGATTCTCCTTTTCCAACTGGGGCCAGAGGTGGGCAGGCGGGGTGACTTAATTGCTGATTTTTCCACACAGCTGAGACTTCAAGCCAGAGTAGAAGTTGCAATAGGATCGAACAGAAACCAGCTGAAAACAAGACAGAACCACTTTGCTCCACCACACCAGACAGGGCCCCAGTTTCTCAGGTCACAACACTGTACGGGCCCTCGATAAAACCCCAGGGGAAAAACCAAAGGGAGTAAACCATGGGGCGGAATCAGCGGAAAAACTCTGGTAACATGAATAACCAGAATAGATCAACCCCCCCAAGAAAAGATACGGCAGATGTGATTGAAGATCCCATTCATAAACAACTGGCTGAGATGTCAGAAGTCGAATTCAGAATTTGGTTTGCAGACAAGATTAATAAAATGGAATTAGGAATTCGAGGAGAAATTCAAAAATTGTCTCAAGAATTTAACGAATTTAAAGACAAAACCACCAAAGACTTAGACACACTGAAACAAGAACATACAGCCCTCAAAGATATGAAAAATACAGTAGAATCCCTCAGTAACAGAATGGAGCAAGCAGAAGAAAGGATTTCTGACATTGAAGATAAAGTCTTCGAACGCTCCCAATCTCTCAAAGAGGAAGAGAAATGGAGAGCAAAAACGGATCACTCACTCAGAGAGCTCTCAGATAATTCGAAAAAAAACAACATAAGGGTTATAGGAATTTCGGAGAATGATGAACTGGCTGCCAAGGACACAGAGGCCCTTCTACATGAAATTATGAAAGAAAATTTTCCAGACATGCCTAGAGAATCTGAAATTCAGATAGCAGACAGCTTCAGAACCCCAACACGATTCAACCCCAATAAGCCATCTCCTAGACATATCATAATTAGCTTCACTAAAGTTAACATGAAAGAGAAGATTCTCAAAGCAGCCCGGCGAAAGAAAACTATAACGTACAAAGGTAAGAATATTAGAATAACTGCAGATCTCTCTGCTGAAACTTTTCAACCAAGAAGAGGCTGGTCATCAACTTTTAATCTCCTAAAGCAAAAAAACTTTCAACCCAGGATCTTGTATCCAGCTAAACTGAGTTTCATCTATGATGGAGAAATTAAATACTTCAATGACATTCATATGTTGAAAAAATTTGCCATAAGTAAACCAGCTCTTCAGGATGTTCTCAGACCTATCCTCCACAATGACCAACCCAATCCTATACCACAAAAGTAAACTCACTCAGAAACTTCGGATCAAACTCCAACTTCCACACTGGCGAAAGGATTAAAAATGTCCACTGGACCTTTGAAAAACTCGATACCCAGATTTCCACCAGACTTATCAATACTCTCCATCAATGTGAATGGCTTAAACTGTCCTCTAAAGAGGCATAGGTTAGCTGACTGGATACAAAAACTCAAGCCAGATATTTGTTGCATACAAGAGTCACATCTCAACTTAAAAGACAAATACAGACTCAGGGTGAAAGGATGGTCATCCATATTTCAGGCAAATGGTAATCAGAAAAAAGCAGGTGTTGCAATTTTATTTGCAGATACAGTAGGCTTTAAACCATCAAAAGTAAGGAAGGACAAGAATGGTCACTTCATATTTGTTAAGGGTAATACTCAATATGATGAGATCTCAATTATTAACATCTATGCACCCAACCAGAATGCACCTCAATTTATAAGAGAAACTCTAACAGACATGAGTAACTTGATTTCCTCCAGCTCCATAATCGTCGGAGATTTCAACACTCCTTTGGCAGTGTTGGATCGATCCTCCAGAAAGAAGCTGAGCAAAGAAATCTTAGATTTAAACCTAACCATCCAATATTTAGATTTAGCAGACATCTACAGAACATTTCATCCCAACGAAACTGAATACACATACTTCTCATCAGCCCACAGAACTTACTCCAAAATAGACCATATTTTAGGTCACAAGTCTAACCTCAGTAAATTTAAAGGAATAGAAATTATTCCATGCATCTTCTCGGACCATCATGGAATAAAACTTGAATTGAGTAACAACAGGAATCTGAATACCCATACAAAAGCATGGAAGTTAAATAACCTTATGCTGAATGATAGCTGGGTCAGAGATGAGATTAAGAAAGAAATCACCAACTTTTTGGAACAAAACGACAATGAAGACACAAACTATCAGAACCTCTGGGACACTGCAAAGGCAGTTCTAAGAGGGAAATTTATAGCACTGCAAGCCTTCCTCAAGAGAACGGAAAGAGAGGAAGTTAACAACTTAATGGGACATCTCACGCAACTGGAAAAGGAAGAACATTCCAACCCCAAACCCAGTAGAAGAAAAGAAATAACCAAAATTAGAGCAGAATTAAATGAAATGGAAAACAAAAGAATAATACAACAGATCAATATATCAAAATGCTGGTTTTTTGAAAAGGTCAATAAAATAGATAAACCTCTGGCCAACCTAATCAGGAAAAAAAGAGTAAAATCTCTAATATCATCAATCAGAAACAACAAAGACGAAACAACCACAGACTCATCAGAAATCCAAAAAATCCTTAATGAATATTACAAGAAACTTTATTCTCAGAAATATGAAAATCTGAAGGAAATAGACCGATACTTGGAAGCACGCCACCTTCCAAGACTTAACCAGAATCAAGTGGAAATGTTGAACAGACCCATATCAAGTTCAGAAATAGCATCAACTATACAAAACCTCCCTAAAAAGAAAAGCCCGGGACCAGATGGTTTCACGTCAGAATTCTACCAAACCTTTAAAGAGGAATTAGTACCTATATTACTCAACCTGTTCCAAAATGTAGAAAAAGAAGGAAGACTACCCAACACGTTCTATGAAGCAAATATCACCCTGATCCCCAAACCAGGAAAAGACTCAACAAGAAAAGAAAATTATAGACCAATATCACTAATGAATATAGATGCAAAAATATTCAACAAGATCCTAACAAACAGAATCCAACAACACATCAAACAAATTATACATCATGACCAAGTTGGTTTTATCCCAGGGTCTCAAGGCTGGTTCAATATACGTAAATCTATAAATGTAATTCAGCACATAAACAAATTAAAAAACAAAGACCATATGATTCTCTCAATTGATGCAGAAAAAGCTTTTGATAATATCCAGCATCCCTTCATGATCAGAACACTCAAGAAAATTGGTCTAGAAGGGACTTTTCTTAAACTGATAGAGGCCATCTACAGCAAACCCACAGACAATATCATATTGAATGGAGTTAAATTGGAATCATTTCCACTCAGATCAGGAACCAGACAAGGCTGCCCATTGTCTCCATTGCTTTTCAACATTGTAATGGAAGTTTTAGCCACCGCAATTAGGGAAGAAAAGGCGATCAAGGGTATCCATATAGGGTCAGAAGAGATCAAACTCTCGCTCTTTGCAGATGATATGATTGTGTATCTGGAAAACACTAGGGACTCTACTACAAAACTCCTAGAAGTGATCAAGGAATACAGCAGCGTCTCAGGTTACAAAATCAACATTCATAAATTGGTAGGCTTTATATACACCAACAACAGTCAAATTGAAAAAGCAGTTAAGGACTCTATCCCATTCACAGTAGTGCCAAAGAAGATGAAATATTTGGGAATTTACCTAACAAAAGACGTGAAAGATCTCTATAAAGAGAACTATGAAACTCTAAGAAAAGAAATAGCTGAAAATGTTAACAAATGGAAAAACATACCATGCTCATGGCTAGGAAGAATCAACATTATCAAAATGTCCATACTACCCAAAGCAATATATAATTTCAACGCACTCCCTATTAAAGCTCCACTGTCATATTTTCAAGATCTTGAAAAAACATTATTTCGTTTTATATGGAATCAGAAAAAACCTCGAATAGCCAAGACATTACTCAGAAATAAAAACAAAACAGGAGGAATCACACTACCAGACCTCAGACTTTACTACAAATTGATAGTGATCAAAACAGCATGGTATTGGCACAAAAACAGAGAAGTAGATATCTGGAATAGAATAGAGAACCAAGAGATGAATCCAGCTACTTACCGCTATTTGATTTTTGACAAGCCAATTAAAAACATTCAGTGGGGAAAAGATTCCCTATTTAACAAATGGTGCTGGGTGAACTGGCTGGCAACCTGCAGAAGACTGAAATTGGACCCACACCTTTCACCATTAACTAAGATAGACTCTCATTGGATTAAAGATTTAAACTTAAGACATGAAACTATAAAAATACTAGAGGAGAATGCAGGGAAAACCCTTGAAGAAATTGGTCTGGGTGAGTATTTCATGAGGAGAACCCCCCGGGCAATTGAAGCAGCTTCAAAAATACACTACTGGGACTTGATCAAACTAAAAAGCTTCTGCACAGCTAAGAACACAGTAAGCAGAGCAAGCAGACAGCCCTCAGAATGGGAGAAGATATTTGCAGGGTATAACTCTGACAAAGGTTTAATAACCAGAATCCACAGAGAACTCAAACGCATCAGCAAGAAAAAAACAAGGGATCCCATCGCAGGCTGGGCAAGGGATTTGAAGAGAAACTTCTCTGAAGAAGACAGGCGCACGGCCTTCAGACATATGAAAAAATGCTCATCATCTTTAATCATCAGAGAAATGCAAATCAAAACTACTTTGAGATATCATCTAACTCCAATGAGACTAGCCTATATCACAAAATCTCAAGACCAGAGATGTTGGCGTGGATGCGGAGAAAAGGGAACACTTCTGCACTGCTGGTGGGAATGCAAATTAATACATTCCTTTTGGAAAGATATATGGAGAACACTCAGAGATCTAAAAATAGATCTGCCATTCAATCCTGTAATTCCTCTGCTGGGCATATACCCAGAAGACCAAAAATCACAACATAACAAAGATATTTGTACCAGAATGTTTATTGCACCCAATTCATAATAGCTAAGTCATGGAAAAAGCCGAAGTGCCCATCGATCCACGAATGGATTAATAAATTGTGGTATATGTATACCATGGAATACTATGCAGCCTTAAAGAAAGATGGAGACTTTACCTCTTTCATGTTTACATGGATGGAGCTGGAACATATTCTTCTTAGTAAAGTATCCCAAGAATGGAAGAAAAAATACCCAATGTACACAGCCCTACTATGAAACTAATTTGGGACTCTCACATGAAAGCTATAACCCAGCTACAACTTAACAATAGGGGGAAGTGGGAAAGGGGGGGTGGGTAGAGGGAGGGGGATCGGTGGGATCACACCTGTGGTGCATATTACAGGGGTATTTGCGAAACTTGGTAAATGTAGAATGTAAATGTTTTGGCACAGTAACTGAGATAACGCCGGAAAGGTTATGTTAACCACTGTGATAAAAATGTGTCAAATGGTTTATGAAGTGAGTGTATGATGCCCCATAATCATATCATTGTATACAGTTATGATTTAATAAAAAAATAAAAAAAAAACAAATTCTATTTTCATTTTAACCCTAACTTTTAAAATATAGCTGCCAAATAAAACTAACTTTGAATTAAATTGAGGAGTACTCAAAATAGTACTAGACAATTGTAACTTTATGGTAAATAAAGAATTTTGAAAACCAGTAAAAATACTTTAAAATATTTCCATAGAAGAAATACATAAATATAATGACATTTTCCTCATCAGTAAATATTTTCTGATATACATATATAAAATATGGATGGTTGTCTGTATACTATTATATAGTTCTACTCTTTTCATGTGTATTTATATGTGCAGCGTATGTAGCAGTCCAGTGCTGACCGATTGATTCACATTACCTTCTATGTTCTCATTATACAATGATGAGGCAGATGACAAAGCTAAAACTGACATTTACAGTGATAAAGTTACTTGTCCATTATCACATAGCTAATGAGAAAAATGTGGGATCTAAAGCTGGACTCAGTAACGATGGCGAGTACCTCTTTTGCACTAAACAGCATCACTCTGTAGTTCTCAATGGTCACGTTCTAGGTGGAAATAGCCTAAACTCTCTAAGGAAAAGAGACAATTCTAAGTTTCGGTCATATCTAGTTTGTGTTTCTATTGTAACCACACACATAGACACCAATTTATACAGTTCTTATTTTCTCTGATTTTATAGTTGAAAACTCTTGTGTGGATTAATTCTTAGTTGTATCACTGGGGGATTTAGGCTGTTTGGACAATGTATAAAATAACCTTCCTCAACAGATTTTCTAGAAGCTTGAGAGTCATACCTAATGTGCTTGCTCTTCATTTTTAGAGCCTTTTCTGTCCAGTCATTCTCTGGTGAGCTATTTGCAGCTCAGATGCAATTCTGAACAGACCTTTAGGCAAACAGAACCTGCTGAACGTCACCATAAATCTCATAGCGGGGCACCGTCCTGGGGACTGAGGAATATGCCAAGAATTGTAAATGCGTTTATTTGAAGCGAGACCTTGGTCTTTGATCAATTGTTATAAGAATAGAAGATAAAACAGCAACAGTGTTTAGAAAAGAAAATTCCTTAGGGAAATCTTTCTGACTTTTACATTCAGGCTTTTTGGTGGAGGTGACAGCAGACCACCTCACAGACAAATCATTAAAGTTAGACCTCTGCTGTGATATGACTAGTTCAGATGGGCAACAACAAAGAACAGGCTTCTCTTTAGAGAGAGAGCTTCTTGATATATCAACAAGCAAGGGACCCAGCCCCGGACGACATGGGCTCAAATCCAGTTCTCTTGCCTTACTAGACTTCTGGCCTTGGCAAAAGGATGTGCATACTCTGAACCTCAGTGTGGTCATCTGTACAGTGATCAAACACCTTCCCCAGCTCCCTTGATCTAATGAGGCAATATGTGTGGTAACACAAGAGAGTAAAGGACTGTCACCGATGCTGACTGTTAATATGTTTAGGATGGTTGTCTGTATACTATTATATAGTTCTACTCTTTTCATGGATCTAACAAGCATGTGAATTGGATGTTGAATTCTAAAGGTGAATCTAAACATGTAAGTGAAAGTCATAGCCTTTATTTTTTAGCACTCTTTTTTATACCATTGACAATTTTACAAAAATGTTAAATATTTTTATAAATTTTTATTTTGTGATAATAGAAATCAAAGACAAAAACTTCTGGTGATCACAGCAAATAAGCTAGAACTTCCTAAAGACCTAATTCCTGAAAGCCACTGTCTTCTGTGTGGGGCGATGTCTAGTCAAAGATCACTTTTGTTGTTTATTTAAACTCAACTCTTACTGAAGCTCTAACAAATACAATCTTTGAAATCTTGAAAATACATTATGGTATATTCTTAAACTTGTCTGTATATCTATAAATAGAAAAGGATAAAAGCTGATTTTTCTATCTCAAAGGAATTTATGTACCACCATAAAGATGAGTCGCAAACAGGCACCTGCAACGGACCGCCCTGTCGGTGGGCTCCAGTCCGAGGGAAAGTAGGGAGAAGGAACGAGGAAGGTTGAGAGATCGGCGAAGGAATGACAGACTGACACACTACGGGTGAAGTATGCAGCTGTAAATTTACTGGGTACACATGTTGGTATTTATACATTTTTACAGAGTTTACATAATGCAATCTTTTTGCTTACGTGTGCGGGTTATCTTTGTGTTTGCAAGTGTGATTTATCATGCATTGTTATGTCTTAACGTTCCGCTTCCCGGAGGGTAGCGGTTATTAGTCAACTTTGCTCGCTTCCTCCTATCTCAAGAATGTTACCGCCTCCAACTCTTTTCTTAGTTTCTTATTATCTTTTTAGAACAGCTTGATATCTTCTTTATGTTAATGCTTGACTAATTCTACATTTACTATTTGATCTTATTGTTATTGATAATTATAATTTTGATTTAGAGTAAATTTCTTGACAAGTATTAGTTTTTCTATTGATTTTTATTATGCGTGACAGTTGGTGAAGTAAGATGTTCTGAACAGGACTTCATGGTGGGTGGATGTGTTTCAGTGACTTTGTAACTTATGTAGATAATTTGTATTTCGTGTCCTTAGGCTTATCGTCTTAGCTCACTGGTATTTATGGTGGGAAAACATCTTTATGTGCTCATTGTTGGTGCCACTGAGTCTAGTAGCTCATGAGGTGGTGTTATATCTGGATCAACAGTGTATTGTGTTCATTCTTAAGAAAGTACATATTGATAGTTTATCAGAACAAACAGACTTCTGGTACAGAATGACAAACACATGAATAGATGCCACAATCTTTAAACTTAAGCGGGTAACTGAGCATGCTAGGCAACATTTCTGATGCTGTGCATACTGGGGGCGCTGGGGGCTAAGCTCCATGGAGCACAATCCACCTTCCCGTCGTTCTAGAACGCGGACAGCGCTGCCTCACTACGGCTGTGGTGCCGTGGGTGCGGCAGGCACCCTGACTAAAACTTGGAGCTACTCTCTTATCATTCAAAGTACATTTACTAATTATTTATTTTGTACATTTATCTCACACACAAAGCTGGCACTAGTCGTATTTTGTATGTGAGATATAGGCACGTGAGTTATCATATGGTCGTGTAGTTATTAATGGTGTCTGATGGAGTCCTGATCCAATTCCAGGGACTCAGGCCACAAAACCCCAAGGGGCTTAGCCATCATTAAAACTAACTTTAGATTTTAAGTTCTGAAGCAGCTTATTTTAAATACTTATGCAGCAGAATAATTTCCATAGGTTCTTAACACAGTACATAAGGAATAAAGGGTTCTAGGAGTGAGTGACGAAAATACCAATTTCATACACTACCATAATTCCGCGTGTCCTCTGTGCCCCTCTGCCTTCGCTGTATTACCAAACCAAGAGCTATTGCTAACCTTCCTTACCTTTATGCATATTTATTAGATTGTTTTACCATTTCTTCTTCTCTTGTATTGCAGTTTATATCCTATATTTTACTACATAAATGTGTGTCATGAGTATGGGTGGGAGAAGGTACTGTGTGATTTTTTCGGGAAACTGCTTTTAGTGAGGGTGTTTTCTTGAGCAATCTGTAACCTCACTCCAGAATTACTTTGGTTTCTATCATCAGGCTATGCCTTTTACACTCTTAAAATCAATCAAGACAAGAGCTAGCTATTCATACAAAACCGTTGTGTTACCAAAATCAGCATTATGAGTGTACCTTCTTCAAAGAATATAAGTCTTTAGAGTCACAATTAAAGAATAATTTATTTAATTTGAAAATAATTTGTAAAGAAGCATAAAATTTCCCCCCCACCCCACTTTTAGAAACATATTTAGATTAAATGTCAAGCAGTTTAAAAATGCAGACATAGCAAAAAAGCAGTCTTTTCCTCCAATGAAAACTTAGAATGGAGAAACTAAGAGATTTTTGAACTATGTCCTGAGATAAGCAAATAAAATTTCCAGTGAGAAACTATAAAGACAAGCTTTGTAAGGAATGAGCAATATTTTCCAAGAAAAAAAATTGATTTCAGAATTATTTAAAAGCAGGTTTAAATATTACCACAGTGGGCACTTGGAAGCTGCAAAACAAAAATCTGTCAAAGAGAGTAAATAGGAAAAGTTATTTTGAAAAGAAGACATTATAAAAAAAAAAAAAAAGAAAAGAAGACATTATAAATGTTCAAAATCAGGTTGTCTTGTGATCAAGGAAAAAGGTCTTTGTCCCTTTAGGGTTTTAAAGTGCATGTGAAGGGTGCATGTGTGTTGAGAGAGAGAGAGATTTTGGGTGTACGAGGTCTGAAATATGTTTGTAAACTTGCTACCATGCATTTAAGTAGGTAGCACCATGCAGACATCTCAGTAAGGTTTCATAACTTTGGTATATCAGTGTCTCACAGATTCATGTCAACATGTGGCGGTCTCTTGGTGAGTGTCATTTATTACCGCTGTTGCATGTTTTGTTGCTGTGATAATGAATTAGAGCAATGAACAAACATTAAATTTCTTGTTAAACTTGGCAAAAGTGAAATCAGACTTACAAGTCCAAGTTTATGGCAATAATGCCATGAGGAAAACAGCAGTGTACACATGGTTTAAATGTTTTCTGAGGGAAGAGAAAGCATCACTGATGAAGAGAGGTCACAGCAATCAAGGGTAACAAGTTGAACTGATGAAAACATTGAAGATATTTGTTGAATTGTGTGTCAAAATTGCTGGCTGACTGTGAGAAGCATAGCAGACCAAGAAAACATCAATAGCAAAAGAGGAAAATCTAAACTGGAAATCTTGACATGAGAAAGGTGTGTGCAAAAATGGTCCCGAAGGAAGTCATTGATGAACAAAAGCAAAGGAGAATTGAAGCTTGCCAAGAGCTTTTGGAGAATCAAGATGTGTTAAGTCATGTTATTACTGGTGATGAAAAATGTGTCCCTGAAACAAAGCATCAAAGTCCACAATGGAAGTCAGCCAATTTTCCATGACCAAAAAAATTCTATCAGTACAAATCCAGACTCAAAACCATGTTGCTAAACTTTTTTTTGATATCAGAGGGATTGTTCATTATCAATTTCTTCCAACTGTACAAGCAACAGTAGACTTGAACTATGTCCTGAGATAAGCAAATAAAATTTCCAGTGTTCCAGTGAGGCAATTAAATGTGCCTGAGAATCCACATGGCTCAGAATGTTTGAGTCAGTGGTTTTCATGTTTTTCTCCCTTAACTGATACCACTGATAACTGATGTGCTGTTTCTCCTGAGAGGCCAGTGGCACCTCCAGACAGGTTGAAAGGTTGTGGGCACTAGCATATTGACACAGTTATGCTAATAGTACTCTTACCTAGTCTTACTGGAAGTCTACTGTTTGGAAGCATTAAAATGGCAGTGTGAGAATGATAGATAAACACAAACCAAACTTTTTGCCAACAACTCATGGCTCTTGCATCACAGCAATGCATCAACTCACACAGGATTGTCTGTGAGAGTTTTTAGCTAGTAAACAAATAACTTTATTGGAACATTTGATTTAGCCCCCAATGATTTTTTCTTTACTCAAAGGTAAAGGAAATATTTGAAGAAGGATATTTTACTGAAATTCAGGACATCAAGAGTAATATGTTCTGGTGCCCATTCCAGAAAAAGAGTTCCAAACTTGTTTTGAAGAATGGACTAGGCCCTGGCATCACTGCATAGCTGCTCAAAGGGAGTACTTTGAAGGTGACTATCATGATTGATATTCAGCAATTTTTTCTAGGATGAGTTTGTGAACCTAAATTGTCAGAACTCATATACATTGGGTTTTTTTATTTCCATACAATATGATGACCACTTAGAAATACATGAACAACTCAAGAGATTACATTTAACATTTGCTTAGTATGAGAGTTCTTACTAGATCACAAACCCACTGATTTTTATGAAATTTCCTCTGTTAGTATAAATTATGTTAGAAGTTGTGGGGATAAGTATAGATTGTTAATTATATCAATTTATGTTGTAGAGGTAACATGTTAAATATATTTTCATTTGCCTTTAGTTGAGCACCTGTATATCTTCCTGTGAGGCAATTAAATGTGCCTGAGAATCCACATGGCTCAGAATGTTTGAGTCAGTGGTTTTCGTGTTTTTCTCCCTTAACTGATACCACTGATAACTGATGCGCTGTTTCTCCTGAGAGGCCAGTGGCACCTCCAGACAGGTTGAACGGTTGTGGGCACTACCATATTGACACAGTTATGCTAATAGTACTCTTACCTAGTCTTAAATGTGAGACTTCTCCTTTGAAAGCTATAACCCAATTATAACCTAATATGGGGTAAGGGGAAAGGGAGGGGAGGGGAGGGGGGAGGAAGGGTAGAGGGAGGGTAATTGGTGGGACCACACCTATGGTGCATCTTACAAGGGTACATGTGAAACCTACTAAATGTAGAATATAAATGTCTTAACACAATAACTAAGAAAATGTCAGGAAGGTTATGTTAACCAGTATGATGAAAATATTTAAAATTGTATATAAAACCAATGTATGGTACCCCATGATTGCATTAATGTACACAGCTATGATTTAATAAAAAAATTAATTAATTTACATTTAAAAAAACTTACAAACCATTTGTAAAATGCAACTGGCTTTTTAAAATTTTATTAGTATCTTCAATTGATGTGGGTAAAATTTTTGAAAATTAAATATCTGAGCTAGGTCAGTGTTTTGTGAAGCTGCCTTCATTTCCATTTCAAAGAAATTTGAGATATTGTTTACTTTTCCTCCAATCATACTATTGACAAAATTGGAAAAGCATTTTGGTTTTATACTCTGCCTCATTGTTTATCAAAATGCACCCAAATAGCAGAAATTCACTTTGGTGATTTAAATAATAATTATGGGATTTTAATCCTAATTATATAAAATAATTTTGGGATCAATGAAATGTTGAGTTCGACAAAGCAAAATAGATTTTATCAAATGATTTATCATAGATTTTTAATAATAATTATATTTATTATGATACTATTATCTTGTCATTGTATAAATATTTTTCCTGGAGCTGTTCAAGGTGTTGTATATAATTCCAAGTGGTAAACACTGTTATTATTTCTATTGTTATAGATGAGAATCTAAATTATGAAAAAAATCCAATAATTTTTCTTTAAATTTCCTTTAAGTAAAGAAGCTATACTCTTACTGCCTTTATTGTGCTGATATGAATTATAGCTCTCAAATAAGGAATATTGTTTTCAACTATGAACTCATTCCTCACTGAGAGAATCTGAAAGAACTAATATTCGCTCTGTCACACCACTGGGAGAGGTGATTTATGAGGACTATTAATGCTTCAGATGTTTATTAATAAATATGTCAATTTATGGATATCTTCATATCACACTCATACAAAGAACACAGCTCATATGTTTTGTCTGCATCAAGTGAATATTACCTTCAGTAATATACCTGCATAGCTACACCATTTTAATCTCATCTGCAGTGTTGAAGAGCAACCAGAAAAAATGCTACATGAAGCTTGTTTTATGTGCAACTTACAAGGTCATTGAAATATTCCAGCTGCCATTAAAAGACATTGTAATTGTTATCAGTCCCTTTCATTTTCTTGGCATTCCATATATTTGAGTTTATCTGCTTTTGTATTTAAATGGTTCGTGAATGCTTCTTTTGTTTTTTTTCTACCTGTGTAAGTTACAGGTATAAGGTCACCTGGTATATAATTATTGATAGCATATAATATAAAATACATCTACACACATACATATAATATACATATGTATATTATATATATAAATAAAAACAAGGCTGTCCAGAAAGTATCCTGTTATGTCATATGAAAAATAGTATTATTAACATTTGCTGGATACTTTCTGGGCAGCCCTCACAAACATGTATATTTGGTGAAATAAATTGTAAATTGGGTCAAGGCTTTTAAACACAGCCTATTAATATTCAAAAGTTGCTTATGTTTTTAACTGAAAAACTCCCAATTTGGGTGGCACCTGTGGCTCAAAGGAATAGGGCGCCGGCCCCATATACCAGAGGTGGTGTGTTCAAACCTGGCCCCGGCCAAAAACTGTAAAACAAAACAAACAAACAAACAAACAAAGTCCCAATTCATCTAATATAGAAGTGATGAGAAAGTTTTTTTTTTTGTTGTTGTTGTTGTTTTTTAACTCACTATAAAGGTAAAATTAACCTAGAATGTTAATGGTCTTGTAGAGCCTGAATGGACTTAAGATGGCAAGGTAGTTACATGGAAGAAAAAAGGGGGAAAAACATACTTTTAGAAACATAATGTGGTCTTAAAAATGTATGGAATCATTCCATATAAAATGTGAAGTTAAATCTTGTCCTATTTGTATTAAGATTACAAGTATCTTCTGACGGTAGAAAAGAAAAAAAGAAAAGCTATAACTGCTCTGGAAAATTTTACTGATAACAGTACACTTATTTGGACTTCTTTCCCAGCTGGAATTATAGAGGGAAGTTGCATTCTGTCCACAGATATGGCAGACACTGTGGAAACATCAACTCAGCACCAGGAACTGCTGTGTACAAAGGACTCAGCAAGAAACATGGCCGACAATATTGCTACCTTCATGGAGAGTATGTTCTAGAGGTTGTCAACTTGGTGGTCACCACCCCTTTTAACTGTATTGAAGGGTTGCGGCATTAGGAAGGTTGAGAACCACTGTCCTAGAAGGATAAGGCAGGCAATAAACAAATAGTAATCATTTGTTCAGGTATCAATTACTCAGTAAAGTTAGCCAGCGTAGGGTAATGTTGGTTATTACGTGGACACTATTAATAATCAAACTGCATCAAGACAACTCTCTCTTTTCCTGCCTGGAAATTTCTCAGTGAAAATCATTTCAAAAGCCCCCCTCCATTTGTCTCTTTCTCCTTCCTGCTCTGCTCTCTTGGTTTTTTTCTCACCGTATTTTCCTCTCACATTTTCTAGAAGCTCTAGAAGATGTGAACTACCTCTCACTAATGTTTTGCTGTCCAGAGAACCATGCCTTGGAATTTTAGAGAAATTTTATTATTTTCTCTATTATTAGAGATGAAATTCTAGTTCAAACTAATATAAACATATCCATGTTATCCATATCTTATCTCTTTTCTGTCTGTGTATGAACTGGTTTCCTAATATCAGGTGGGTGCAGTTGTGACAAGATGGATAGAAACATCTGTTAGTGGAGTAGGAGAGAGAGCCTCTTCTAGGGGTGGCTCCAGTGCTCCCCAATTATGGGGTATTGGGTGATGCACCCATTATTGTCTTAAGGTAATCAATGAGTCAACCTGAAATAAACAGACCTCCAGTAAGAAAAAAAATCAACAAAATTAATGTAGAAATTTAAAGGGAAAAACTACTCAATTATAAAATTACAGGAACACTGAGACACATGATGTACCTCTCCTTTAATTGTACAATGTTTTCCAAACCACCTGTTTGTTATGCTGTCGAACACAGAAAATCCAAAGTGGCTTAACTGCTACAATGGAGATAGACAAAGAGGTATTGGTGCTTCCTTTAAATGACGGCCCTGGTAAGGACTCAGGAGGTAGGCAAAAAAAAAAAAAAAAAGTCAACACCAGATGGTGGCTCTTAGCAGAGATTTCTTAATCATTGAATTATCCCAAGGAGAAACATGTTTGAAGGAGATTGTTTCTGAAATTTCATAAATCCATCTGTTTCCTGGTCTGTATATATGATCCAGTCTCCATAACTTCACTTCTAGTGTACAGCGTCTATAAATTCATAGTCCAGCTCAGCTCCTTGGATCACTCATAATGCCATTTAAGGATGTCTCTTGCTATGTAAAAGCTTTTCTTTTTTTCTTTTCTATCTTCATAGAAGATATTTGAGATCTCAGTATAAATACACTAAGAGATAACTTCACATTTTATGTGGCACGATTCTATATATATATGACCATATTATGTTTCTAAAAGCTATGCTTTTTCCATTTCGCCTTGCAATGTAATATGTACACACATGTGCACACACACATACACCCACTCATATATACATAAACACACACATATATGAAGGTATACAGATGAGGTCGAACAATTAAGTTCACAAACTCATCCTAGAAAAAGTGCTACCTACCTCATTGCTGAGTATCACTATGGTCACCTTTGAAGTCCTCCCCTTGGGAATCTGTGCACAGGTGCCAAAGCCTAGTCCACCTTTCAAAATTCTTTTTTCTGGGATGAGTTTATGAATTTAATTGTCAAAGCTCATACATTCACATAATACATGTACATATTATTATATGTGTTTATGTATATTCTAAATTGTAGGGTAGAGAAATGTAGTTGTATATATGAAAATATGAGATATTAGGTTATGGATAGTATTTGTAGTCTTATTAATCTCAGAAACAAAATCATTTTTTAGTAAAAAGAAAAGCATGACTCTGGCAGATATGTAGTAGAAAACGGTAAATTTTTTTTAACCATTTATTCTGCTGCCTTAGGATACACCTTCCTAAAAATGACCCAGACTTTAAAGATGGATAACAGAAAATATTTGTTTCCAACTTTAACAATACTAATGCCTACTTGTATTCCCTACCAAATTTAAAAATATTATTTAAGAACTGCTCAAAATATGCAATAAGAACTAAAATTTTCTAATTTAATATTGTCACATGGTTGCATGACATCACATAGTTGACCCTCTGGGCTATGATGAAAAATATGCTGGGCAGATGGCTTTCTTGCCTGGTATTTAGCTAACAGTGACTCAAGTGTATTGTAGTGTTCTCAGTAATATGAAGAACTTCAACCTTTCTGATGATAAAACCTTGGCTGTAACAACAAAGATAAATCTAAATTGCATTTTATAACTTGATCCCCAAAACAACCTAACTAGATGATCTTTATTATTATCTTCATGCCTGGATGAGAAAACTGGGATGGGCACAAGATGTGATGTCCTGTTCTTAGCTGCACAGCTGGTCAGGGGTTTTATCCAGCTCCTGAATTAAACCCTAACTGCTGCTCAGGTGCCCTATCAGCACGTTGGTTGTTTCACACAGCAGGCAACTTAGGTGCATATTTTTAATCCTATTATAGTTTTTAAAAATGTTAGGTTTTATTCTTAAAAATGGAATTTGAACCTGATGTGTGTCCTATCTCTAATGTACAACCATGTGCCTGTAGCTAATGTGAACAATGGGTAGCCTCCAAGATAGCTGCTTTGTGTAAATTTCTCTTTACATTTAGCATACATGGTTCAGTTTTATTCCACTAAAAAAAAAGTGATTGTCTATTATGTGTATGAAAATATAAGGTAACAAAGGATGAGCTGGCAGAGTTCATTCTTTCAGAATCTTTCAGTATAAGAAGGGAGACAGCATGAGTATAAGACAATTTAGGTGTAAAGGGAGGTACTGATAAATGCTGTAGAGTTTAGAAGAGGAAGGGATTACTTTTATAGGAGGGGATTTAGAAGCCATTTGATGGAGAGAGAGGGTGCGAAGGTAAGAGCCATCTTAGCTGTTCATTCTCCATGTTGACTCCTGACTAACCCCAAGTCTGGGATTACCTCCAAGATGTCTAGTTGAAGTATTATGCTCTATGTAGAAACACCTGTTCACTGTAAATTTTGCCTTTTCTCCAAAACAACCTTGACATTATTGCAGAAAATACTGGCTGTGATGCCAGCAGCATTCTTTCTGTTCCCCTGCACATTCCTTCCAGAGCACATAAACTTTTCCCCCAGGATATAAATTTTGGGTCTGGGAGATGCAGTCCAGATTTTTAGCCTCCCAAGACCACAGTTCTGTTTTTAAGTTTCTCTAACAAATCACCTTTTTACCAACAATCTGGATTTCTCTACCTCGTTCTTTGGTTTCTCCTCTCCTATTGCATGTGGGGGACACTTTTCATTTATGACTCTTGCAAGGAAGAGAGGGCATCAGCCTTCAAGCTTCATAATGTATTAGGACTAGAGAGGCAAAGACAGGAATGCCATTCTTTGAAATAGTATCACAGACAAAGATGTGGAGGCTAGAAAGTGTAGTTCTTTTATGGGTACATCAATGTTAAAAATAGTCAGCACTCACTGTATAACTATGTGACATAGAACGTACTATGCATTTTGAACACATTGCATTCAAACTGCAGAATAACCTATAAGATAGATATTACAGATGTTTAAATTGGAGTTCTTGGACCTTAAGGAATTTCCTCATGGTACTAGCTTCTTAGTCTGGATTCCAACTCAATTTGATCGCCTTTCCATACTACTCTGTTTTCCACATACAACAAAAAGAAATTTCCCTTATTTTGGATAGACTAGTTCAGCTGATGCAACAACAGCTGAAAAGTTAAATTGGGTCCAGAAAATAATAGCAAATTTTTATATGCCAAGGATTTTCATGGCCCCTTCTTTAATACTTTAACAACTCTATGAATAAAATTAATATGTTTAGTCCTATTTAAAGACGAGAATCTTATTTCCAGAAGTATAGAGAAAGCTAGTTTCCAGGGATATCAGACACAAGGTTCAAGCCCAGGAGTCTAGCATTAGAGTTTGGGCTCATAGCCAATAAGATTGGCTGCCTCTTAAATGATGGGGGAGAAAGAATGTTGAAAGGCTGAGTAAGGGATTTGAATTTCCTTCTGAAAAAGTAAAGAACCAGTGAAGATATTTGATAAGAAAGGGGACAAAACCAGAGCTTATGCTTCAGATAAATTATACTGATGACTGTGGGTGCTTTAGATCATAGAAGAGAGATGTCAACCAAGAGAGAATTAATTCTCATATCTGGATGAAATATGATCACTGTATGAACCATTTTATTTTCCAAGGGAAGGAAATACTTGGTTAAGAGATATTTTGAAGGTAGAAAACATCAGCCTTTTTGATAAAATGACTCTTTTTCTTTGGGTAGTAACCAGTAGAGAGAGTGTTGGATTGAATGCTAAGTCTACTTTCACTACTTTGAGAAATTGCCATACTGTTTTCCATAGAGGTTGAAATAATTTGCAGTCCCACTAGCAGTGTGTAAGCATTCCTTTCTGTCTGACTAAAGCAATGTATCAAAAACATCTGTACCCCCTTAATATTTTGAAATTAAACAAAAGAAAACATCAGCCTTTAAAATTTATAAGATATGAGCATGAAAGAAGAGCTAGAAGACATGTGTAATTAAAATAGCAGGTAAAGGGACAGCGGCCATATTAACTAATAACTTAGCAAGATTGATTCCTGTTTTTGAAGTGGGGACACATATGAAGCCTTAAAAAATACCAAGTTTCCCTTGGTCAGAATCCTCTGCATAGTGGAGATATGTCTTGCTGCTTGAGAGGAGTAAAGAGTGGAGTTACTATGAGATTTCCATCATAAATTCATGTGGTAAATATAGACTCATTGTTAGTTATTCTAGTTCCATGAATAAGGTAATAAAGACATGCTTGGTGGCTCACGCCTGTAATATCAACACTCCAGGAGGCCAAGACGGGTAGATTGCCTGAGCTCAGCAGTTCCAGACCAGCCTAAGCAACAGCTAGAACCTGTCTCTAAAAATAGCCAGGTGTTGCAGCCAGCACCTGTAGTTTCAGCTACTTGGAAGGCTGAGGCAAAAGGATTCTCCAGCCCATGAATGGATTAATAAACTTTGGTATAGGTATATCATGGAGTACTATGCAACCATCAGAAAAGACAGAGAATTTAGATCTTTTATGTTTAACCGGATGTAGTTGAAACACCTTTTTAGTGAAGTATCGAAAGAATGAAAAAGTATCCAAAGTACTCAATACAAAACCAAAGCAGAAATAACTACACACCCTCATGAAAGAAAAACACAAGTATAGTGTAGCAAGGTAGAGGGAGGGTGACTGGCAGGATCTTACCTAATGTGAGGGTGTTCAGCACACCCCTGGGGTGAAGGGCTCAACTACAACTTGAATTTTACCTTAGAAATGAAAACAATGTAACCTAAACACTTGTACCTTCATATCAATCTGAAATTTAAAAAATTTAAAAATACCAACAAAAACAAAGAAAATTTGCTTCCTCCCAAAAAGAAAATTTGCTTCCTCCCAACCACCTAATTCCATAAACATACTAACAATCCTAAATCTCTCTCTCTCTCTTTTTGAAATTTCAGACTGATGTGAGGGTACAGTTAGGTTGCAATGCTTGCGTTTGTTAGATGGAGTTCCTATTGTAGTTGTGCCCTTCCCCTAAGAGATGTGCCATATATCCTTACATTATGCCCATTAAGTGGAAGCACACCAACCCTTTCCTTCTCCTCTTTCTTTTCCCCATTCTTTCCTTAAATGGAATTTAGTTTTTTCTCGTGTGGGTGTGTATTAGATCATCTACTGGCTTCACATGAGTGAAGTACTACAAGAATGGAAAAGCAAGTATCCAATAGACTCAATACCAAATCTCTCTTTAAATGTGAAAACACACACACATATACACAGAAAGAGAAAGACAGAGAGAGAGGACACCAAATGATCTGGGGAAATACTGCACATAATGTTAATAAAAGATTGCTATATTGCCAGCTAGTAAAAACTAGATGCCACAAATAAGTCACAGTAACATAAAAACTTGTAATTCACTATGAGGTAAAATCATATGCATTAATAATATAACAAATAAGTCTTAGAACACTAAACACACTAGAAATAAGAACAGAATTTCCCATGACCCACCGATACTGAGAATTCTTAACTTATGCTGGAGATAGCTCCAAAGGTAACACAAAACATAAATATGACGTCCTGGGGACCAAAAGAAGAAACCCTTCCAATTCTGGAATAAAAAACCATGACAGAACTCTAAGGATTGAGTTATTAATGTGTATTTTTACCTACCTATTTTACATGAATCTTAACACAATCATGATGATGATTTAAATTCTCAGCACTATAACTTTACAATCACTGTAAACTGGTGGAATGCATGGGGTATGAAAAAACAAAACTGGGAAAATGTCTTAGAAAAAAAAAACTATGGAGGAATATATTCATTCATCATCAATGCTCCACAAATTAAATAAACTAAAATGAAAGAATCATGTATCAGAAACTCTTGAAAATTCTGATGCATTTATTTGGGATTTATCTTGGGCTTATGAATATAATACAGGAATAATCCAGAAAACAGAAGGCCATGTACTAAAAATGACCACAACAGATGCTGGATTTCATGCTGAAAGATTTTGACTACTTTAGTTCCTCAAATTACTTTCCATGTGATAACTGCATTCTAATGCACCATTCAACATGTAGAGCAGGAGTGAGTTAAAAAAGGAAAGTACAGAGACTGTGGGACCTCTGTTCTACTGACCTGATTGGTAAGGACTTTCTGAGTGTTCTGGGAGGACAAAAATCAATTAACTGAAAAAGCGAAAGTAGAATTGAGTTATGTAAACAGGAGTAAGGTTATGTGAAAAATGCAGATGATTAAGTCTATAGTCTTTCTAAAAATGGCTCCCAAATTTAATTACAAGCCTTCAAGCAGTGAAAGAGAGGAGAAAAATACTGCCACCTATGCAACACTTGGTGGCCAAAAGATAAAAGCTATCCTGTTTCTTCAGAGAAATGGAGTTATTGTTATGCAACGTTCTGAGAAATTTCTCACAGGAATCATCATTAAAAAGTGGTTGTATAAGCTAAGAAAAAAAATCTTAACATCGTCTTCATACATGGCATTTATATTAGATAATCTCCTATTTACATTTCAAATCAAAAAATATAGACATCTTTTTAAATAAGACCTTTCCTTGGTCTGCTTCAAAGATCCTTAGCATAATAGAAACTACTTAAAACATTCATCATGAGAGCAAATGTAAGGTGATTGCAAAACAATTGACCTTAAAACGCTGAAATTTCATAGCTAAGACAGATGTCACAGCTTTGTGATACCACAGCAGTGCCAGCACTGGCTCTTGATTCTACTCTGAAAATAAAATCTGATTAACAATGACAATCACCTCTGGTGAGAATGCCCTTTTTAAGTCACACTAGGTGACAGATCGAGTGTGTCTAATTTAGAGACCCAACAGAATTTTTTGAACAGAGCAACATTCACTATTTTGTTGCTTTACAGTAGAATGAATGAAGCAGCAGATTGGTTGAGCATACAGCCTGCCTGGTTCCAGGTACTGTTGTCACTTACTAGTTGTACCCTCCACCTTGCTCTAGCCCCTCCCCATCCTTCCTCCCTTTCTTCCTTTCTTCACACACCATTCAATTAACATAAGTTATTGTTTATTTTGTGGCAAGTAAGTCTTTAGAAAGTAAGCAATTAGGGTAACATGCGTTATGAGCTAAAAAAACAATTATGTTTTGTGAAAAGATGGGAAAAGTGGGATTTTCTAGCTTTTTCTGGGCCCATCAGGGAAAACATGACAGATGCCTCTTCAGAGATAAATAATGGCTCATCAGGAGAATCAGACGGCAGAAGAAACAGGGTGTAATAACTCAAGAGGTTTGCAAGAACATATGATGTACAGGGAACTCCAAGTATTTTCAGTATCTGGAGAAAAGAGGCATATGTGTGATTGCAAAAGACAAAGCACATTTACATACCACTGCCCCTCAAATCTGACTGGTTGGTAGCTGGCGGTGATTATAATGTTAAAACAGATTACTGATGTAAGTATACTTGACAAGGAACAAGAAAAGGAATGTGATGGAGGAGAAAAAGCATGAGCTTTGACCCAGACACTTTCATATAAGAACCAGCAGGTAAAAATAATAACTAAAGTTGACAGGGCACCTAGAAATAACGAAATATTTCACAATTGAATTTATCATTATAGTTCAACTGTGTTCAAAGGCTCTTCGCATCTCACATGTATTAGAAGCCAGATATTGTTTTCAATATACTGTGAAATTCTGTCTTCCGGTAGGGCAATATCCTTTCTCCAGAAACACGTGTTTCTTAATAATTCAACTTAGAAAGGGTATTAGCATTTCTCTTGGACAAGAGTAAAAATGCTAACTTGATGAATAAAAATCTATTGATTTCCACTTAATATAAAGAGTGTATACAGTATATGTAGGAAATACAATTCAACAGTGCATCCATTTTATATTGTAAAATACTTAAAGATCCTTGCATCCTCTCTAAAACCTTAATTACCTCTTGAAAATGAATATGCTATTTTCACATATGCTATTGTGATTAGTACTGTAATAAGCACAGGAGAACAAATACCTCTTTTGTATGTTGACTCCTTCCTTTCAATAAATACTCAGTAGTGGAACTACTGGATCATATGATAGTGCTATTTTTAATTTTTTGAAGGATCTCCATATTGTTCTCCTTAGTGGTTGTATTAATTTACATTCCCGTCAACAGTGTACAAGGGTTGTTCTTCCTCTGCATCCTCTCCAGCATCTATTATGGAAGCAACCTAAGCACCTATAAATAGATGAATGCGTAAAAAATGCTGTATATGCACAAAATGGAGTATTAGTCAGCAATAAAAAAGAATAAGATCATGTCATTTGCAATAAGAGAGATGAAACTGGAGGCCACTCTGTTAAGGGAAGTGAGACAGGCACATAAAGGCAAGTAGCTCATGTTCTCATATATGGGAGCTAAAAAAGTGCATCTCATGAAGATAGAGAGTAGATTTGTGGTTAATAAAGGTTGGGAAGAGAAAGGGGGAGAGAGGAAAAGGAAAAAAAGAATATAGATGTATTTATTACCACTGAACTTTATACTTAAAATGGTAAAGACTTAAAAAAAAATATATATATATAGGGCGGCGCCTGTGGCTCAGTTGGTAAGGCGCCGGCCCCATATACCGAGGGTGGCGGGTTCAAACCCTGCCCTGGTTGAACTGCAACCAAAAAATAGCTAGGTGTTGTGGCGGGCACCTGTAGTCCCAGCTACTTGGGAGGCTGAGGCAAGAGAATCGCTTAAGCCCAGGAGTTGGAGGTTGCTGTGAGCTGTGTGATGCCATGGCACTCTACTGAGGGCCATAAAGTGAGACTCTGTCTCTACAAAAAAAAAAAAAAAAAAAAAAAAAAAAAAATATATATATATATATATATATATATATATATATATAATAGGAATGGTGGCTCACACCAGTAATCCCAGTATTTGGGGAAGCTAAAGGAAGAGAATCACTTGAGACCAGCTTGAGCTACATATCAAGATCTCGTCTCTACAAGAAATGATAATTAAAACAAATTTCTGGGCATGTAGCCTGTGCCTGTGATCCTGGCAACTCAGGAGGCTGAGTCAGGAGGTTCATTTGAGCCTAGGAGTTCTAAGTTGCAGTAAGCTGTGATCATGCCACCATATTCTAGCCTGGGTAATGAAACAAGATCCTGTCTCTAAAAATAAAATAGAATAAAACAATAAAATGAAATAAAACCTTAAATAGTAATATAGGTTTAGAAGTTATATAAGGGAGGATAAGTTATACCAAAAGGCTCCTTAGTGAGCAAAGAAACAGAATCAGGAGGAAAAAGTGTACTCTTCAAATATATAATGATATATAAAAATAATTTGATTAATCAATTTCCAAAATACTCACCTTATATTGAACTGTGTGATTTTTGTGTAACTCTATTTTTATGTAAATTAAAAATTACATTGTTATAGAAAATTTAGAAAAAAATGTTTAAGGAGTTGAGATTATACTAGGACCTGCAATGGCCCTACAATTTTATAATGTAACTGATTCATCTATTCAGTGAAGAATGACTATTGGTAAAGCATAAAAGAGCTAAATTTACACTTCCAACCAAGATGGGAGAAACCCACTGCAAGCTATATCTCTCACTAATTGCAATGTAAAAATCTGGGTAAAATACAGAAAAACAACTACTTTAGACTTCCAAAATGTGAGTAGTGGCAGACAGATTGGGGTGGGAAGGAAAACTTGATGAATCACGAACACAGCAATAAAGTGTCCTGGTTGCCTGTTTTCCTCCATCTTTATCTCTAAGCTTTGACCCAAGGTTAGGCCAAATTGGGAAATTATGTATACATGCACACACCAAATCCAAGATCTCTGGCTGGAGATCTTGGGGGGGGGGGAGTGTGTGAGGGGAGGCTGCTGTGAACCAGAAAGTGTGGAAAGAATAAACCTTATTGGTTTTTCTGTATGTTCTTTCAAAGCCTTAACCAGAGGCCAACCTCGGCCATGAAATAACGATGGCATGCTGTTGCAGTGGTTGTGGGCATCAAATCTTGCAGAGAAAGTTCTTCCTTTTGGATGGAGAAAGTGCAAAAACTGGCCTCTATTGTAGAGAGTGTGAGAGGAACCCACATCAATGTTTCCTCTTTCTTTTTAGTTACTGCTTCACCCCAAGGTAGACTTAGTTGTAAACAACTGCCTAAGTGAATAGGAGGCTAAAACTGGTAAAAACCCACTGGCCAGTGAAAGTGGTAAAGGGGGCCGCTGGGTGCCAGAGGGTGTGGAAAAAATTATGCATGAAATGATACAAGTCCTGGATGCACTTTTAAGCTGTGTATGCATGGAACACACCCAAAGAATCATAACAAAAGCTTTGGAACTGAACTAAAAGGTAAACTACTGTCTGTGCTGCAGATAAGACCTGAGTTGCACATGTGACGGGCAGATTCAAATAGCAAAGGCTTTGAAAACTCATCTGACCTGCCCTTAGAAGATACGACAGAATTTTGGGTGCACACCTAACTGAATTGATTGCCTGCTAAAACAAACAAATAATCAGCCTAAGGGATTATTTATAAATAGAAGCTTTTATTCTGCAAATAATAAAAGTGGGGCCCAAATCCCATGAAAAGACAACATTCAACATGCAAATATAAAACTTAAAAATATGAACAAATTACAAAAGAAAAACAACCAAAATACAATAACCACAAGATGATCTAGGTATTAAAATGATTGGATAAACACTTTAAAGTAGCTATTTAACCATACTCAATGAGATAAATGTATTTAGATTTTAAATAAACTGAAAAACAGAAATTCTCAGTCGAGAAATAGAAAACTATATACATAGTAATATGATCAAATGGAAATTTTAGAACTGAAAAACATGAAATAAAAATTTTATTAGATAGGGTCAATAGCAAAATAAAGGTAAATGAAGAAAAGTCAGTAATGATAAAGAGCAATAGCATTTGTGATATTTTAAGACTAAGAAAAAAATGAGCAAAGTCTTAGGGATATATAGAAAATGTTGAAATGTTTAATATTGTGTTATTTGATTCCCTGAAGGATAGGATAAAGACATAGATGGATAAAAAATACATATTTGAAAAAGCAATGGCTAGAAACACTCCAAATAGAAATTTTTCAGGGTTTAAATATAAATTTTATGAGGTTTATTTGTATGCTAATGATAAGTGATCTTTTTCTGGATATAGTAAAAAGGCCATAAGACAGGTTAAAGAGGAATTCACCCATGTGTTTTCCAGCACTTGTGATTTTTCATCTTTACATTAAGATTACTGAAACTTTTAAGTATTTTTGTGTATAGTGTGAGATACCACACTGTTTTATCCTTTCCAGATGGCCATCCAGTTGGCCCACGTCATTGAAATATTTATCTTTTCCTCAGTGATTTAGAATGGTACCTTTATCATATTCTATGCATATGAACGTGGTTTATGTATTTCTGGAATATTTATTCCAATCCATAAGTCTATTTGCCCATGAGTTAGTATCACAATGACATATTATCGAGCCTTTATGTTTATTTATTAATATCATATATATGAGTATTTTTTAGCATCTGATAGCAATTATCTTCTTTTATTACTTGCTATTCTAGTACTTTCCTGAGTATTTTACCTTCTTTTTTTCTACTTAAAATTCAGAATAAATTTGTCTAGCTTAAGGGAAAAAATTATAATTTTATTGGGACATGTTGCATTTGTATATTAACTTGGGAAGAATGAACATTTTTTTGAGATGTCCATTCCAAGCCAAGAGGTGTTGACTAGGCACAATGGCTCATGCCTATAATCGTGTGCTTTGGAAGGCTGAGATGAGAGGATCACTTGACATCAGTAGTTTAAAACCATGCTGGCCATCATAGCATGACCCTGACTCTACTAAAAATGTATTCTTTTACTTTATTATTTTTATTTCAGATTAATATGAGGGTAAAATGATTAGGTTACATTGTTTGTATTTTAAGGTAAAGTTCAAGTTGTAGTTGAGCCCTTCCCCCAGGGGGTGGGCTGTATACCCTTACAATGTACACATTAGGTGAGAGCTTACCAAGCCCCTGCTCCTCCCCTTTCCTTTTTTCCTTCCTTCTCCCTTCCTCCACTTAAATATAATTATATTTTTCTCTTGTGTGGGTATGTAGTTGTTTACCTATTGGCTTCACATTAGTATTAAGTATATTGGCTACTTCCTTTTCCATTCTTGCGATACTTTACTAAGAAGAATGTGCTTCAACTCCATCCAGGTTAATAAAAAAGATGTAAAGTCTCCATCTTTTTATGGCTGAATAGTATATACTTATATCACAGTTTGTTAATCCATTCATGAATTGATGGGCACTTGGGTTGATTTTACATCTTTACAACTATGAATTGTACTGCAGTAAACATTTGAGTGCAGGTGTCTTTTTGATAAAATGACTTCTTTTCCTTTGGGTAGAAACCCAGTAGTGGGATGGCTGAATTAAATATTGTCTACTTTTAGTTTTTTGAGAAATCTCAGTACTGTTTTCCACAAGGGTTGAACTAATTTGCAGTTCCACAAACATCATACAAGTGTTCCTTTCTCTCCATATCTTTTCCAGCATCTACTGTTTTGGTACTTTTTAATAAAAGACCATTCTAATAGGAGTGAGGTGATGCCTTATTGTGGTCTTAGTTTGCATTTCCTTGATGATTATTGATGTTGAGCATTTTTTCATATGCATGTTGGCTATTCGTCTACATTCATTCAAGAAGCCTCTGTTTATGTATTTTGTCCACTTTTCAATGGGGTGTCTTAGGGTCACCCTTTAGAGATGGCAGTGGCAGCTCTGTGAGGCTATCTGGGCAGTGGATGTGGAACCCAGGTGTGGATACTCGATCCAACCAAATCTCAGTGTACTGGTGGCTCAAGGCTGAAGGGTCTCTGGCTGGGCATTGGACCTTGAAGCAATTCTGCCAGCCCTGTGGGAGTGGTAGAGGCTAAGTAGTGGGGACTTAAGTCTAGGTGCAGATCTGGTATCTCAAGGGCAGCATTTTGGTCCTGGCTGAAGCTCTAGAACCACAGAGCTGAAGTCATGGGCTCCAGTATGAAAGTCTCAGAGTTAGGACCGGGGAGAAGCGAGAAGTAGGGTCCACAGGGGAAAGGCTAATCTGACCTGAAGGGGCAGAGCAGGTGGGAGAGGTTCTTCAGGTCTGGGGCCTATACAGATGCCAATTCAAGTAAACAGTGTTTGTTTCCAGCTGCCCAGGGACTGTGTCCCTTCCCTGTCCGCAGGACCTGCTCTAGCAGTTGCCCAAAGTCTCACAAATCAGAGCATGCCGTGCCCCATCAATTCCCACGCTCATATTCTGTTGGGCTGTAGGGAAAGGGAGCTTGGTTTCTGGTTGACAGGAGACTCCCTTTGGTCTGCTCCACCCAGCCCGGCGGGGGAATTACAAAGCTGAGTCCAGGGCTGACCTAGCACCGTACTTCTCAGAGAACAGATTCTTAAGTTTTAGCTTCAGAAACTTGGGGTCGGCTGCCACCGGCCCCCACTGTGCCTGTTGTCTAGTGCAGTGATTGCACAGACTCCAGCCAGGTCCCTGGTCCTTCCAGAAAGAGCCCCATGGTGGTGCAGGGAGCCTCCCCCACCGCAGGGTACCTGCTGGATGAATCTGGTGCCTCAGAGCTTTATCCTTCTAATTTTCCTCTTGTGCAGAAGATCCTCTCCCCCACAATTACCTTCTATTTTGTGTAACGTATCCCCTGGTCACCTCCTTCACTCGGGACGTCCCACATCGCTTGTCTGATTTCACGGGATCCTTCTGAGAACAGCTACCCCCAGGCAGGCATTTGCCCGCAAGGTTGCACTGTTTCCCTTGAGAACCGTGCGCTCACGGTATCCTTCTCTTTGAGCCCACAGGTACTAAGTTTCTCTTGAGGTCTCCTGATGGCAGCTTCAGGATACACTTTGGGACAGCGGAGGCCGGACCCTGTGCCAACTCCCATCCACAGCCATCCATGAACCTTTCCCCGGTTGGCAAAGGTGCATTGCCATCGGAGCTGCGGTGGCGTGTCTAGGAACCAGACACACAAGGTGATGGCGGCCCTGGCTTGAAGCGCAGGGCTGGGGTTGGGCCACCAGCACCTTCACAGGTGCACCATCTAGCTCTGCAGCCTCCCTGCATCTTAGGAGTCCCCCAGACACCGGCCACAGCCTTTCTGCAGGGCTCCAGGCCTCTTCTGGGTTGAATTTTAGTGAAATCGCGCTCCCTTGTCTTCGGCTCCCCATGGAATTTCTGGTACTCTCTGGCATTTTCCCTCAAAATTACTCCTGAACTCTGTATCCTTTTCCCCAAGTAGGATTTTTCCTTCTCTCTGAGATGATTTGGTGGCCAATTTCTTTAGTCCACTATCTTGCCTTTCTGCAGTAGAAGACCTTAATACAATTTGTTCTTTTATCTCTATTTCTTAAATCTAATAATTTAGCCTTCTAAATTGATTTTTCTAAAGCGATTTTTATCTTGTCCTTTAACTTCTATTGTGAACTCACTCTACTCCCTTCATATATTTCACTTAACACATTCTTATTTTAATATTAAAAGTTTTTATGGTATTTTATGTTTTTTAATGCTACTTACGGGTATTCAAATTGACTTGTGGTATTATAGTTTTCCTATAGTTTCCATAAATAGATGGCTGTTTTGAAGGAGACAATTTTCAGTAATTAAAATGTTTTGAGTTTTTGTTCATTTGTTTTCATATAGTAACTAAATGGATGTTATATGCCATTTTCTGGTCAAATTAAAATGTTTCATATATTTCCTGTCTAGCTATGACAGATGATGTACACAGAACAGAGTGGTTGGTTGGCTTACTGTGTGTCCGAGGTTAAGAGTCTATATTTGTTCTGTATACAAACAGACAATGTTTGTTTTTTGTTTGCTGGTTTTGTTTGTGGACCAAAGGCTTGGTGTGCTTTCTGATATTGTGATTTTGCTTTTATCTTTTACCTTCCATTCCTGTTTTCTTCTTGCCTTTCACTGTCAAGCTGCTAAGGGATGCCAGCCTTTTCTAATCCACACACTGTCCCCTACAGGCAGCACCTTCTCCAGCAGTACCATGCCTAGTCCCCGTCCCACCTCCCCCCCCCACACACACACATGCTTTGAATACTTCCTTTCAACACTTCAGTAGCTGGTGGTCTGCTCTAGTGGATGTCACGCATGCTCTCAACAGATGAACTATTAGGATGGGACTTTCTCCCTTTCAGGGCCTTTGGTCTGTGTCCTGCCACCTTGATGGCCTTCTCCTCTCTTTTGTTTTTCTCTACAATGTTATTTTAACTCTTTACTCTGTTGCAATTGTAAAATTATCTCTACTACTTTCTGATATTTAGTTTTTATTTATTATAATTTGACTTTGTATCACTTTCCATCTTCTGGTTCCTCCACGTGTAAAGAATCATCTTGGTTTTATTTGGTCCTTGTTTATATGTTTGATTTGTTTGGAAAATGTGTAGAGAAATCCACTCAGTTGCTGTTTTGTGATCAGGTGCTGTTTATGAAGTGATGTTTTTAACCTCTTTAAGACTCGTGTCAATTTTCTGCTACATGAGGGTGTTTAAATTATAAATCTGTGGAGAAAGAATAAAGAGTACAAATGAGATATTAGCTTTTCCACTCACCTCTACATTCCTTTAAATTTCTTGAAAGAAATATTTTCAGTGAATATATTGCTTTTGTGATGTGTGAGCATTACCGCTATATTGAGGTCATGGCACCCCTTTGTTTGAGAGATGAAATGCGCTCTGTACATTCCTTATTAAGCCTGCAAATCCCTTTGATATAATTGGATTTGAATGTATTGTAAAACAGATGACAAATGGGGCAGAGGTCAATGTTAATAGAACAATCTTTCTCTAAAACTAACGAAAACCGGAGGAATAAACAGTATGACTTTTTCAGAGCTATTGTGGATGGAATTCTATAATCAAACAAGAGGAAGCAACAATAAAATAAATGTCCTCAATTCTGAAAATTTTTGCTATTTTAAAACTACCATTCATTTCTTTTGACTATTTTTGCTAGTAAATGCACTAAATTATATGCATTCAGCCTGCTGAACGATGTAAAAACATTTCAATAAGTACTAACTAACTCTAAAGGGAGTCAATAATTGAAATGAGGAATACAAGGCAAAAATGGCTATGGTTAGATTATGGGATAAAAGTGTTATAAGCCAAATGTGAAGGCTAAACCAAATTAATAAACTATCAGTATATGGTTTACAACTTAGAGGGTCTGGATGACAATTTAGATGGGCTAACATTTAGAATGTTAGCACAAGAGCACAATTTGGTTATTACTAGGGTGTTAGCATTCCCAGCATTCTTGGTATGTCTCGTGAAGGTCGAAGACAACATCAATGATTTCAAATTGTCTTAAATTAACTTGACTTATGGGCAATGTCTCAAAAATATACTGGCTCATCTATAAATAATATTCACAGAATTTTTTCAGATGAGTGAAAAATAGAGTCTTTTTATACATCAAATTTAGCTCTTAACTAAAGAAGACTTAGTCTCTGATCTTAGGCTCTTCTCCTAAGCTTTTTGGGAGGTCCTGTATAGGGGATTCCTCAAAACTATCTACATTTCTTCAAAAGTCCAGAAGAGTAATATATCTCCCCAAGATATTTATTTTTCATGATATAAATGTTCTGTAATATTTATAGAGATGGGTTCAATTATTAAGACTGATCCATGTAATGTGATTACAGTTCCAGAAAGTAAACTTCAAATACCTACAGTTACCTGTTATTAATCCTTTTTGTGTTTTTAAAAAGCTTTTGTAGTAGGTTTATTTAAATGGAAATCTAAATAACGAAAGTAACACTGTAATCTTGTATCAGTAATTTATTTCTGTAAGCAAAGGATTAAGTATGTAATAGGGAAGAGATTAAAATACCAGGGTTCTGAGGCATGGAAAGAGAGAAACATTAGAAGCTTATAATATCATTCTTAGTTCATGAAAGTTGAACAACTCTGAACCAAAGCCTGCATTTAGGTTAGACCAAAATATTATATCTAGATAAAAAATAAAATGTTCAATTAGTCATCTGTTTTTTAACATCACATAGACCGTTTGTCACTGTGGAAAAATAAAGAGATCCTTATTTTCTTCTAGATGTCTCAGTATGCAATCATAGCCATAAACACACAAATTTTAAACTATGGTAATTAGAATATGCCGTTGTCATTAATTCAAGTTTTAAAATTATAGAAATTAAGACAGATGTGATGTTATACTTGTAAGTTATGACTACATTGCTTGTTTACATCTGATTTAGGTCCCATGCCCCAACTAAACTATAAAAATTCCTTTAAAAACCTTTTTGGGCTGAGCATGGTGGCTCACGCCTGTACTCCCAGCACTTGGGAAGCAGAAGCGGGTAGATTGCCTCATCTCCCAAATTCAAGACCAGCCAGAGCCAGATCCAACACCTGTCTCTAGAAATGGCTGGGCGTTGTGGTGGGCGCCTGTAGTCCCAGCAACTTGGGAGGCTGAGGCAAGAGTATCACTTAAGCCCAAGAGTTTGAGGTTGCTGTGAGCTGTGATTCCACAGTACTCTACCGAGGGCAACAAAGTGAGATTCTGTCTCAAAATAAATAACTAAATAAATAAATAAATAAACAATAAATAAAAACTTTCTTTCAGTACATTAAGCAACAAATAGAAAAAGAAATGGAGAAAAATACAGTTATAGAAGATAGAAAACACGTAAGAGGAAAAGCTGAATTAACAAAATCAAGATAACAAATCCTAAATAAGATGAGGGGAAAGCTCAAAGCTAATATAATTTTTATTTTTATTAAATCGTAGCTATATACATTAATGTGATCATGGGGCACCATACCCTGGTTTCATCGACTGTTTGACACATTTTCATCACACTGGTTAACATAGACTTCCTGGCATTTTCTTAGTTATTATGCTAAGACATTTATATTCCACGTTTACTAAGCTTCACATATACCCTTGTAAGATGGCTTTCACATGAAAGCTATAACCCAGTTACAACCTAAGAATAGGGGGAAGGGGGAAAGGGAGGGGAGGGAGGGAGGAGGTAGGCAAAGGGAGGGAGATTGGTGGGATTACACCTGTGGTGCTAATATAATTTTTTGAAGAATTTTCAAAAGGCTCAGAAAATACCAGCTCCAAATGCCTCTGGCCGTAAATGAAGAAAAAGATAAGAGATCAAAAAACCAGGAAATCCAGTCTAGAGGAAAGGCAAAGAGAATTCCAGAGAGGAAGCAAATGTTGTCCCGTGATGACAACTGGGCAGGAAATAGAGGAGGTTTCTAGGTAGGACATAGCCAAGAAAAAATAGCAACATGTGGCTGCCTGGTATGACTGATATTGTTAAAGATTGTATGGAGAGGCTACTGGAAGGTGTGGAGCGAATTAGCAGCAGATACACATAAAACCAAGTAGAAAAAAAAATAAGTAACATTATACAATAATAGCAAGACACAACATTATTAATAATATTAACACAAAACACATCAATTATTTTTTTTCTTTTTTTTTTCTTTTTTTTTTGTAGAGACAGAGTCTCACTTTATGGCCCTCGGTAGAGTGCCGTGGCCTCACACAGCTCACAGCAACCTCCAACTCCTGGGCTTAAGCGATTCTCTTGCCTCAGCCTCCCAAGTAGCTGGGACTACAGGTGCCCGCTACAACGCCCAGCTATATTTTGGTTGCAGTTTGGCCAGGGCTGGGTTTGAACCCGTCACCCTCAGCATATGGGGCCGGCGCCTTACCGACTGAGCCACAGGCTCCGCCCACACATCAATTATTAATAATATTTTCATGGATATAACAATTTAGACATAGAATAATTATTTAACACAAAAATACTTACTGGTAGTGTGGTGGAGGTCTATCTGAGGGCATGGCAATCTTTGACATATTTATAATCATAAAAAGGAAATATGGGCATTTTTACTATTACTTTGATTTGCCATTACTGTTAGTATTCCTTTTTTTCTAAAGGAATTTAAAACAGTTGTTTGTTTATTGCCTTTATAATCAGCATCATCATATGGTTAGTAACACTAAGATAGCAGTATGCTCACATCCTTTGGTATGAGTCTGGCTTTACTAGTAATGGACCAATATATTTAGAGATTAATGGTACAGTCTTAAATGTATTATAGTTAATCATTTATCTATTGAGTACTAGGTCCTGTTATAGATAGAAGACAGGAAAGAAAACAAATACCACATATCTTGTTCTCATGAAGCTTACATTCTAGTGAAGAGGAAACAAGTGTAAGTTTAATCCCTCTAATTGGCATAAAGTGAAAAAAAAAAACAGGATAAAGATAAAGCAAATAATGCAGGCTACTGAGTATCAAATTACATTAAGAGTGAAGCAAATACACGCCTGGCAATTAATTATTTAATCATCAAAATAATACTCTAGTTAAATATAATAAAGGTATAGAACATCTCAGAATAAGATTTGGCAGGTCAGTGGTTTCTTTCTAAAACATGACATTCAAATATAAAATGAACTTTTCAAAGTGAGAAGCTTTGCCCCTATATCAAGGCCTGCCTCAGTCCAAAAGTGAAGTCAAGCAGATGATTTATTCTGAATCCGTGTTCGTTTATGAGAGCTTCTGTAACAAAATGCCATAGGGTGGGTGCCTTAAACATTAGAAGTTTATTGTTCAAAATCAGGGTACTCCATGAGACTGTAGGGGAAAGATCCATTCCAGCCCTTGTGCCTTGGCTTGTAGATGGCCACCTCCTATGGCGTGTGTGTGTGTGTGTGTGTGTGTGTGTGTTTTCACATTATCTTCCATCTATGCGCGCTGTCTTTGTGTCCAAATTTCCCATCTTATAAGGACAATAGTTATAGTGGATTAAGGCTCACCCACCCTAGTCATTTCATTTAAATTGATTACTCTGCAACCTTTATATATTCAACTAAGGCCACCCTGAGTTAAGTGGGGTTAGAACTCCAACATCTCTCTCTCTCTTTTTTTTTTTTTTTTGGAGGGGACATAATTTAACCTATAACAGCATCTTAGGCCTCTCAAGAGGATAAACCTAGAATTATTGTCATTAGTCTAGGCCTATGAAATCTCAACTTTTGTCTAACTTCTGCCTTTAAAAATTGGTCCCTTCCAGTGCACTCTATATACCTTCTGTGATATAGGACTTTCATAGCCCGTTACGATAAAACTCTATTTTACTCCTGGTACTTAGCAGCCCCTCTTAGGGACTTGGATCCCATTTTCTGTATCAGTGATATAAACTAAATCCCTACATTGAAAGAATTTATATCTCTGTATTTCTTTTTATTACTTAAAAATATTAAGGTGGTACAAATACTTTTTATTACATGGATAACTTTCATAATTCTTGAGTCAGGGCTCTTAGTGTGCCCATCATCTGAATAGTGTTCATTGTACCTATTAGGTAGGTTTTAACCACTACCCATCCAGATTTCCAATTACTTTTACTTCCCTCTGTGCTCATGTGTGCCCATCAGTTAGTTCCAACTTATTGCAGAGTGCATGTAGTATTTGTTTTTACATTCCTGAGATACTCCACTTAGATTAATGGTCTCTGGTTCTGTCTATATTGCTGCAAAGGACATTATTTTATTCCTTTGGGGGGATGATTAACACTCCATTGGTATACATACAACACATTTTGTTAATCCACTCATGAATTGATGGCCAGTTAATGTTTATTCCACATCTTTGCAATTATGAATTGTGCTGTAATAAACATTTGCACGCAGGTGTCTTGTTGATAAAATGACTCTTTTCCTTTGGGTAGATATCTCAGAGTAGGATTGCTGGATTTAATGATAGGTCCACTTTAGTTCTTTAAGAAATATCCACCCTCCTCCAATAGAGGTTGTACTAATTTGCAGTCCTACCAATAGTGTATAAGTATTCCTATCTCTCTGCATCCATACCAGTGTCTATTGTTTTGTTTTGTTTTTGTTTTTTTACTTTTTAGTAATAGCCATTCTGACAGTGGTAAGGTGATATCTTGTGTGTAAATTTTTATTTGCCTGATGATTAGGGAATGTTCATCATTTTTCCATATGTTTATAGCATTTGTTTATCTTCTCTTGAAAATCTTCTTCTGTTCATGTCTTTTGCCTACTTTGTAATGGGATTGTTTGCCTTTTTCTTGTTGACTTGTATGAGTTCCTTGTAGGTTCTGTATATTGGCCCTTGATCAGATGTTTAGCATGCAAATACTTTATCCCATTCTGTAGATTATTCGTTTGCTCTGTTGATAATTTCCTTAGTGGTGCAGAAGCTTTTTAATTTAATTAAGTCACAATTATTTATTTTTGCATTTGCTTTTGGGGTCTCAGTCATAAATTCTTTGCTGAGGCCGATGTCTAGAATTTGTCCTATGTTTTTTCTAGAATTTGTAGTGGTTTCATGCCTTACATTTTAAGTAATTTATCTATCTTGAATTATTATTTTTTTTTTTAAATCTGACTTTTTATTTTTATTTTTTTTTAATTTAAGGTTTTTATTTTTTTTTTGTTGTTGTGGTGGTTTTTTTTTTTTTTTTGGCCGGGGCTGGGTTTGAACCCGCCACCTCCGGCATATGGGACCGGCGCCCTACCTGCTGAGCCACAGGCACCGCCCCCTGAATTATTTTTTGTATGTGTTGAGACGTAAGGTTTTTGCTTCATTCTTTGCATGCGGCTATTCAATTTTCCCAGCATGAGTTACTGAAAAGTGCTTCTTTTAAGTGCATATTGTTATCTATTTTGTTGAAAATCAGTTGGTTGTATCAGTTGGCTACCGCTAATTATATAAGGAATCTATTTCTACGGATTTTCTAATGCCTATTATCTCTGGCTACAAAGATACAACCTTCCCTGCAGACTGGATGGTTTTAGATTTTGATGTTCAAAATCACCAAGTAGGTTTTGGCCATGGACATTTGTACTTAGTCTCCCATCCTCAGCTGGCCTTCATGTCATCCTCCTCAAGCCCTCAAATAACTCAGGCTATTCAGACTCATATTTTTATCTTGGGCTAGAATCCAGGTGTGTGATAGACTCTGCATTGCAAAGAATGCAATGCAAAATGTCACACAGAGATTTTAGGTAATATTTATTTTTACCATTTTTTAAATTCAATATGAAGAAAATGTTTGCTTTGTATCTACTCTTATCTAATAATTCCAGCAGTGATATAATACCCTTTTAAGCAATGGGAAATGCTCAAGATATTCTGACCCTCCCCTCCCTCACCAATCTGTTCTGGAGAAAATATAATATTGTATATATGTGGAAGTGTTACGTATTTACCTTTTATTGTTTAGGTCTTGTAATTAAGGTACAAGAATTTCTGAAAAGGGGATTTCATCCTCCATGTTTTCTTATTTCATTTCATGCCACCTCTTATGGTCTAAATTTCACCTCCTCTAACAAAATTTATCTATGAAACCCTAATTCCCCAGTGCCATAGAAGGTTATTATACTATGTATTCATAGGATCTTTAAAAAAACAGCTAAGGTTAAATTAAAATGCAAGGGTGAGGCTCCAACATGATATCAGTGATGACCTTATAAAAAGAGAAAGACACACCAGGGATGTGTCTGCATGGAAAAAATACTACTAGACAACATGCCAGAAGGTGGCCCTCCACAAGCCAAGAAGAGAAGCCTACAGAGCAGCAACCCAGCTGGCTTTTTGATTCTTGGTCTTTTAGCCTCTAGAACTGTGAGAAAATAAATTCTTGTTATTTAAGCCATCTGATTAGTAGTATTTTGTTATGGGAGCCCTGGAGAATTAATAATACACCAACTCAAAGTCTATTTATAAAGAAAATCATCTTTCTGAATAAATAGCACAAGAATTTTGATTTTTTTTCAACTTTAAAATTACATTCTTGGTATGAAGAAGTCAACTGAACATCATCTGGCCATGTATTCTCTTCTCGCATCTCACGATTCAAGGAAGAACAATATATTTATTAGACATTTGACACATGAACAGGATTTCCTTTTGCAGAGCACAATGAACATGAATCTCATCCTTTTTTATTTTATTTTCCTGATAGTATTTCTTTTTGCTCAATCTCTGCAAGTTTTTTCAATTTTCTTCAGTATTAAATACACATTTGAATTTCTGTCCTTTAAGGTTTTTCATCTTTTCTGCTGTGAAGTAAACATGATCAGAGACAGGACAGATAGGGAAGCCAATACTGTTTCCCCAAGGTAGACTGAAAGACTAGTTGGTAAGGATATCACAAGTGATATCCTTAAGTTTGTGTTTCGCAAACTTTTATGTGCTTATGGATCATCTGCAGATCTCAGTTAAAGTGCAGATAATACTTCAGTAGGTCTGGATGGACCTGAGATTTTGCATTTCTAACAATTGTCCTGATTATGCCAATGCTGCTGGTTTGCAGAACACACTTTGAGTGACAGAGGGTAGCATTTCCTGGAGCCTCTTCTTCAGGTCTCTGAGGTACCCATGAGCAAATTGCTACTGGCTAAACTCTAAAAGGTGGCTTGAGAACTTGACAGCATTAATGCAGCCTTTCTAAATGAGCAGATTACAGCTAGAACATAATCGATCTCTAATGTCATGTGGTAGCATTATCTTTCTCCTACCTAGAAATGAAAGAAATCAGTTAATGGGTGGCGCCTGTGGCTCAAGGAGTAGGGTGCTGGTCCCATATGCCGGAGGTGGCGGGTTCAAATCCAGCCCCGACCAAAAACCACACACAAAAAAAAAAAAAAAGAAAAGAAAGAAATCAGTTAATTGTGACTACACAAAAATTATCTCTCTACTTCCCACTTACAGATTAGAATTCATGTTTGAGATGGTATCCCTCACTAGGGCTTAAAAGTTACTTGTATCTGAAAGAAATTTATAGTAAAGGCACATTTTTTACTTTTTTTTTTGTAGAAAGCTACACTTCAAAGTTTAGCACATGAGCCTAGAGTAGAAATGCTGGCAACTGGTGACCTCAGAAACATAGGAGGGAAATGATCAGGTCAGGTTTGAACTTAACCTAGGCTGGAAAAAAACAGATGAATCTAACTTCTAAATAGTAAAGTAGAGACTGCATTTCTTTCTTTCTTTTTTTTTTTCCTTCCTTCCTTCCTTCCTTCCATTTCTTTCTTTCTTACAGACAACTGAGAAGAGATGAACGCTAACTCCTCTCTGAAGACATGAGAGAATTACAGTAGTAATTCAGGCACCAAGGGTTGTGTCTGATAGACATCATCAAATATTATATGTATGGACGCTGAAAAGACTTTTGAAAAATGAATATTTGCAATATTTTTCTTATTTCTTGGGTATCTAAAACCTTTCTGAAAATTTTCCTTCAAATTAGAATATGCTAGACAGCCTTGATCTGAGTAAAACACAGGAACCAAAAGGAAGAATTTCTGGGTTGTATCTGTATATAAATCATAATTAGTTTACAAAATTCTACTGTTTTATTAATGATTAATTATTTCATAGTTTGATATACATTTATTTTAGGCCTATGTCGTAACCATTGTGCTAGTCACCGATGATATATACTTTTATGAATAAAATAGACTGAGTCCTCAAAAATTTGCAGGTCACTGAGAGTGGCATATCCAGTAGCCAAGGGCTATAGGCTGCTATAGGCCTTACTTAGTGGGTTAGGTAGTGTTTCTTTGAGGATTTAAATATGAAATTGATTTCTACAGGATGACCAGGAATTACGCAAGAAAATATGTAAGAATTTTTCCAGTTGAGGGATTAATCTATGCTGGTAAGAGTAAGAGGAACTAGAAAGCATCCCAGAATTTCAAAACTGAGTGAGAAGGAATGGCTATGGGGTGTAGTAGGAACAGGTGAGTGTGGAGAGAAAAGCTGAGCAGAGAGTGAAGGGTGCTAAATAGCTACAGGGATTTAGATCATATTCTATGGGAAGCCACTCATGGAAATAGCTGGAGAATGAATTAGATTTTCACATGAAACTGATGACAGTGTGGGAAATAGATTGAGCCTGGAGACACAGAGATCATTTAGAACATTGCACAGTTATCCAGTGATAGATGTAGGCAATTTGAACTAAAGAAATAGAAGTGGAGATAGAAAGAAGTGGATGGACCCTGAGAAGATAGAATTGTCAGAACTTGGTGTGGAAGGTTGAGGCCCAGGATGAAAGGGAAAGTAATAAGGGAAAACTCCTGGACACAGAAAAAAGATTTCTGGCTTCAGAATCAATATCTGTAAAAACAATTTTCTTCTGAAGACTTAGTAGAGTACTATTAACCCTGATGATGAAAGTCTCAAAGCTTGGAGCTATTCCACTGAAAAACAGTAAATAGCACAACAGTGTAAGACAATCATATCAGGCAATTAATGCAGTCCATAAATATAGGCTTGAGTTATTAGCATTTACATAAATTACCCCTTTGTTGGGTTGCTTTTCCAAGGCAATTCAGCTCTGCCTGTGGGAATAGGAGAATGCATTCCCAGGAACAATTCCCATGAAATGTCATTTGAAAGAAATAAATGACAACATAGTTGTCTCCAACAATCAGGTATTCTGTAAGGAAGAAAAGCAACTAATTTGCATCAATTTCAGTAGATCAAAGTGTGATTTTTAAATTCAGTTTGAATAATCAAACAATAAATGACAATGAGTCCTTGGTTAAACATTCTGAATGATATAACGTAGTCTTTTCCTGAAATTTGAATGGCAATCAATATTTTTTTTTAATCACAGATTTCACACTCAGTCACCAAAACAGACTGCTTGGTATGATTTTCGACTTCTCTTCACCTTCTTCATTGCCTCATTACTAACTCTGTCCTTTCACACATCAAATTATGCATTTTCACAACTCTGGGCCCTTCCTGATAATTCTTGCCTTCTCTTGAATAGCCTTTTCCTGCTTTGCCTTCTACTTTACTGGCATTAAGTATTCTTTTAAATGGTCCCAATCCTTCCTTCTGTACCACACAGGTAAGAATGAAACAGATTCTCCTCTACGCTTCAGTAACGGAGGGTATCTGGCCATTTTTATAGTCTTGTGGCCATTGTTTTGTATTTGTTTACAGATCTGTCTCTCTTCCTTGACCTGAGATGTTTGAGGAAGGAACTATACCTTATTTATTGCAGTACCCGCAGGCTGTAGTGGCTGTGTTATGGATCTGGCTTACAAGTGATGTCCACCAAATGTTTGTAAATGAATTAATATGAGATCTTTGCTTAGGAATCTTAGCAGAAGACCAATGTACAACCTATGCAATTTATTCCCAAGGAAATTTAAAAATAATATCCAAAATGTGTAATGGTACCTTTAGAAAGCGTTTGCTTAGCTTTTAAAGATAAATGCAATTAGGATATCATTCTTATAATTAAAGCCACCCAGCTGGGGTTATAACTTTACAGTCCTTTAATTGAGAGGCAGGTTGAATCACAAGCTCCCCCATTATGTCAGCTTTCAACTTAGGGAAGTTGACTTTAACCAGTCAACCATTAATCCTTTTTATGGGAACTTTTTGACACAAATGATGTGTTCTGCAAAGAAGGGCAAAAAAACCAGGCCTTATCTCTTCTGTACTGATAATGATTTTCCTTGTTAAGTTCAGAATGGTTGCAGAGTAATTGGATGTGATTATTTGCTAATTTAATTTAAGTAAACCACTTATCTGCTTCATCATTAGCATAATAGAGTTTCCCCACAGCTCTGTAGAAATTGAACCAAATGGGGGGGAAAGGTGTTTTTAGGAGATTACATCAGAGGCATGAATTGTAAGGGAGCAGGAAATTACACATGCTGATTAAATTACCTTCTCTTAAAAAACATCACTGGTAAAATGCTTTCTGTTGGCACCTGCTTGTCAGAAAGGGCAGTGAGAGGAGAGAATGTAGCACCTTCAGAAGTTAAAAGAAAAGGAAAGTTAAGGAGCAAGTGCAGTGACACCAAGATTTAAAAGGTAGATGGATGGGAATGAATCAATTCTCAGAGATATTTTGAGCAGACTAGGAGTATTGTTCTCTAATATAACATAAAATTGATTACTACTTGCTGCTATCAAAGTTAAAGTCCATATAGGTAAGCATTTTAGGAAGACATTTTGGACTATAGATTTAAAATTGTCTAGTGAGGATATTTTTTTTGCTCTTCGCTGTTCACCTCCCCTTGGTTTCTCATGTCAGGAAATTCTCTCTGGTGCCAGAGCTTAAACCCTCTTGAGCACCGTACTGGAACTGGTTGCTGGATTCCATGACCTGCTTCCTCATGACAAGGCCACTTTGGGAGTTAGCTGTGTGGACATAGTCTAGGTCATATGATTTCTGAGACATGAGTAAGCTACCTTCATAAAAAGGATTTTTTCTTCCAGGGCATTATTTATGAAAGAGTTCTTATTTCTTACCTTTGGGGAAAAACAAAATAAACAAATAATCTCCAAAAGACAAATTGTTCTTCATATTTTTTTTTCAAATCCCTCAAAATGAAGAAAGTAATTGCCAGAAACAGAGATAACAAAGTGGGGTAGACTGGGGAGCACAATGATGAGAGTGTGAAATCCGAGGAATAGCATAGGCAATAGCCAGACCCCCGGGACACCTGGAAGGGGATATTGGGTACTGGGAGTCCCATGACTGGCTCAAGTCAGAGTGGTCATTAAGAATCATATACTCAAAGAATACCAATGGCTCAAATACCAATCTACTGCCCCTAACAGTGCAAATCAGGGCAGAGTGCTAGGAAATTAAGACCAATAAGAAGAAATGAAGGGTAGGGATAGAAGAAACTATGCTTTATTGAGTGCCTATAATGAATCATACATGGATTTTATAATTTAACCTTCTCCATTACCCAAATGGAGTACAAATGTTATTAACATACCCATTTTATATAAGAAGACTACCTTACAAAGAGGTTAAATAAATGTCCTAAAGTCAAAAGGCAAATAAGATTCAGAAGCAGGATGCAAAGCTAAATCTGCCTGACTCCAAAGCCAAGTGATAATAAAGTTTTATGAAATATTGGGGGTATATAATTCCAAGTGGTAAGAGCTCCAATAAAGGGACATATCTCCTCTCACACTTGTAAGGACATGTGTCTATCTTACTAGAGGGAAAGATGGGGCTAAAGGTGGATTGCCAATTATGTTTTGGTATAAACGAGTGATGTATCAAGTGCTTGCAGGGGCTAGAAGAGCCTGAGGATATTGATCTAGTGAGATGCAGGAGAGAGATGAAAGAAACACAAGGAAGCTATCTGGAAAAGAAACTGACCTCTTCTTCCTAAGAAGTGATTAAAAATTAGACTTGCATATGTGCTTATAGCAAATTTGAATCCAGAGATATTAATATTAAAATATAAATATGAAAACCTGTGCATTTTTATAGTTAATAAAATAAATCGGGAATATATTTAGAATAAAAGTGTCCTCTATGGCTACTGGAAGAGTGATCTTCTAAAGAACTTTGTTCAGTGTTCCTGCTGTAGATAGTTAAAACCCAAATGAACAGAACAGTGACAGGGACTGGAGAGGTTCTAGAGTAAAGACCCCTATTTACTCTCTTAGCGGCTGAATAAGGACGAGCCCACTATGTCTTTCCTCAGAATATTCAGGCTGGTTTTTCACTATAGGCCAGCATAAAGTTAACTGTTTCCTTCATTAAATATGCTCCCACAGGCCACAAGAGGCGGTGTGATTGTATTTGTTCCTATTTTGTTTTTTTACTTCAAAATAAGATTATGTGCAGTGTACATAGGAATTTATTCATAGTTTTGTTGTTTTTATTTAAACTATAGTCTGGCCCTCCAATGGTCTGAGGGACAGTGAATTGGCCCCCTGTTTAAAAAGTTTGAGGACCCCTGCCAGAGTGTCTGTGTATTTAGACTCATAGATTTCTTCAACCTGAGTTGTTGACCTATGCTCATGTTTGGATCCTGATCTAGCACACTCTTCTGAATAATTGATCAAATCGTTTTCCCTTGGGTACATTATCTTTAGTGAGGACCCATAAAAGTGTCATATTACTTAATTTACTATCTCTCAGTTAAAATTGCAGTGAATGCATTGAAAAAGATCACCAATTAGAAAGTGTTTCTACAACATTTTATATTCACACTAATTAATTTTAATTCTTATTACACACCAAATTATATCAAAAGCCATTATACTGTTCTTCGCTATTTTAATTGCTAGATACTTTTGATAATCAGGCTATTCCCATTAAGTGAATATGCTTAAAATGAACAAGACATTTATCTCAGGATATAGATAGTTACCCCAAATGACTTTATCCTTAAATTTCTATTTTTTTTATAAAATATGTTTTAATATACTTTCTTCAATTTTGCTTTTAATTCCACTTTTACCAAACACTAAAACTTTAGGGCACAGAGTAAACGAGAATCCTTTTCTTTCACTTTCACGACTTGATGTTTCACAGAGATTCAGCCTAAGGAACAAAGTACCTTGACCACTTTCTTAACATTTGTGTCTTCTTATACTCAATCCTTATACCTCTTTGTTTTTGTGACACCATTCTCTTAGCTAGCTCTCTCCTGAGATTGCTTCAGAGGCCTATGACAAAATAAATTTGAGACCAAAAAGGCTGGTGATGCTGATAGATACTTTCTGTAAAAAATGTGAAAGGGATTTGGAGATTTTTTACTTCATTCATGACAGAGTAACTACTATAGTACTTGTTTCTTGCAGTACAAACAACTAGAAAAGTGACTTCAAAATTTATAACACAATTGTCCTTAGAAATTGGACAGAAAACTAGGGCAGAAACTGATTTCCTGAAAGAGAGAAACAGAAGTAATAATCACTACATTATTCTGCCCTGAGAAACTGGGTACACAAAGGAGCACTTAAACAGAACATGAAAAGTTTGCTGGATTGAGAAGAGAGATGATTCAGGGAGACTAAAGTAGTGGAATGTGCACAGTAGAGTGTCAGAGAAGAGGGCAATACAAAGGGGATTGGGAAATATAAATGGATCAAATGATGACTATTAATCCATGCTCACTAAGATGAAAATCTATGATACAAGCAAATAATGACCAGGGCAATAAAACCTGAGAAACTCCCTGAGTTCTCATGGTCCATTCTGACCAACCAGGGTTCACTTGCACGAATACTCTGGATATTCAGTGGTGACTACAAAGAATAAAAGATTAAAGTAATGAATAATACAGGTGAAGAATAAGACTTAAACTCCATCAATAGCTTGATTTTTTTACCAGAAAGAAATTTAAACAGTTTAAAAAAAAAAATCCCACATTCCATAATGTAGAAAATAACCAGCATTAATCAAATACTATATTGCTAGATATAAAAAGAAACCTAAAAATGTGGCTTATTTCAGAAAGATCGGTCGAGAGAAACAGTACCACAAACAAAAATAATGAAGGAATTAGAAGAAAGATACTAAATGGCTATCATAAAAGTGCTAAATAATTTTTTAAAATCATGAATAATGAGGAGGAAAAATGGAAAAGATAAAAAAGTAACAAAAGGAATATTTATGTAAGAAAAATGAAGTATCTTAAAAAATTCAGTAGGTGTGATTATCAGTCAATTATCTATTATAGAAAAAAAGATCAGTGAGCTTATAAGCATACATGTAACAATAGAAAGACTTTCATACTCAAGCATGATGAGAAAAAAGACCTAACATACATAAGCAGACCTAAAATATATGAGCATAGAGAGTCAAATGGTCTAACATACATGTAATTGGAGTCTCAGAAAGATGAAGGACAGTAAAATATTTGAAGAACTAAGGACTGAATTTTCTAAATTGATCACAATAACCTACATACAAATACTGCATCTTCAACACAACTGGAATAAGATAAAAGCATAGAAAACCATAGGGCGGTGCCTGTGGCTCAGTGAGTAGGGCACCCGCCCCATATACCGAGGTTGGCAGGTTCAAACCTGGGCCTGGCCAAACTGCAACAAAAAAATAGCTGGGCATTGTGGCAGGTGCCTGTAGTCCCAGCTACTTGGGAGGATGAGGCAAGAGAATTGTCTAAGCCCAGGTTTTGGAAGTTGCTGTGAGCTGTGATGCCATGGGTCTCTACCGAGGGCAACAAAGTGAGACTCTGTCTGTAAAAAAAAGAAAAAAGAAAACCATACCTAATATATCAAAATCATATTACTGAAACAAATGTTAGCAAGAAATTCTAAAAGAAAAAGCACATGGAATATTTAAAAAAAAACACAACAAATTAAAATATCTGAAGATTTCTCATCAGAAATAATATAAGCCAAAAGACAATAAAATGATATATTTAAAATACATTCAAAATAACATGAATGTTATATTCATTACATAAATCCTTTACAAATCAAAACAGAGAAAAGAGTGATTTAAGACATAAAAGGCTAAAATAATTTGTTGCCTGTGGACCTGCACTTAAAGTTCTTCAGAGAGAGGAAACATAAATAACAAGGAATAATAAATCTTTGGCTGTTCCTTTTTTTAAAGGTAACCATACACTTTACATCTGACCCAGAGTCTATTCATAAGTTTTTACTGAAGGGAAATGAAAATATGTCCACATGAATGTTCTTACCATCTTAATTCATAACAGCCAAAACCTTTACACAACTCTAACGTACCTCAAAAATGATTTGGTAAATAACATTCAGTCTAGCCAAACAATGGAATATTACTCAGCAAAGCAATGGAATGAAATACTGGTACAATTATGGGGGAATCTGAAAACCCAAGGATTTTCCACAAACTTTCTTGGTTCATAGATCCTGTAGTATTTGTTATACTTTCATAAGTCTTAGACCAAAGGAAATATGTTAAGGTTTGATTAAATATTTTCTGTCCAAACAATTCACAATTATTTATGTATTAACAATTGAATGAGTGTTTGAAAATAATATATATTAAGTGAAAGAAAACTAATATTATGTATTTATATTTTGTAATAGTTTAAAAACTATATTTATTTCCTAATTGCCCGTGTGCACTTGTTGGGGACAATATAACTTCTTACACAGGAATGAGATTGAACACCACCACCCTCATTTCCTGTTTCGTATTAATTTTTAGGTATTACTTTCTTTTACGGCAGAAAATTCAACTTCACAAAGATTTCATGTCATCAAAAGGAGTGTAGCACAATGTAATGCTGAAATGATGTATCACTATAAGTGACACGTCCACACAGCTTTTGGAAGATTAGTATGTTTCACACAAAATCTCAAGTATGATGTGGTTGTGAAATTTCACCACAGTGTCCCTCTGTGACACTGTGCATAATTTTGAAATTATGATCACAAACAATATGTTAGGTGAAAAGAAAAATAACCCAAAGAGTATGCACCATATACTTAATGTCTACAAATTTCTAGACAAGACAAAACTCAACTACTGTGACCCAGAAAGGAATTCATGAATTCATCAACTATGTTCAGAATGATAATGGACATAAAACTTTATCTGTAATAATGAGACCCTCAATGTCATAGTTAATACATAGCACTGGAGTAAAGATGTATTTCCAACCAATTGTGTTCCCAGCTGTACCAGGCCAAAAAAGAGTTTTATTCTAACAAATCAGCTTGAGAGAATAGAGACAAAGATAAGATATAAGGAGACTGCCAATGATGTTATCTATTCTGTTAAAACAGGGGCTGTATCACTGAGGCGTGGGCCTGAATCACTGAGGTGTGGGCCTTGTACCCAGCAGCAGATCAGATGAGGCCCTTGGAATCTTTCTTTAAAGATGAATAGCGAAACAAAGACAAACATTTTTCTTTCAAAATTTTGATTAGGATTCTACCTTGGCTGTATCATTTTGACATGAAATGCATAGCAGTATAAGGTCTTTATAGTCATTCTAAAAGCAGGGTATTGTTCTTTACCAATTGAATTTATACTTCAAGTAACTTCTACATGCCTTAAAGCTATTGAGACATAGTTTTCAAAGATCATTTGGATAAATAAGACAAATTGAGATATAGGACTGAATTCAAAACAGAGGAAAAACAACAGAGGGCAGGGGATTAATGCCAAGGTCTAGGTTAAACAGTCACTTTTGTAAAGGACCAACTATTTCCCCAATGTATTAGAGAAAGCAAAGTTTTTTCTATAGTAGAAACGTTACCGAATGAGCAGTTTTGTTTTTTTGTTTTTTTTTTTGTAGAGACAGAGTCTCACTTTAATCACCCTCGGTAGAGTGCCATGGCATCACACAGCTCACAGCAACCTCCAACTCCTGGGCTTAAGCGATTCTCTTGCCTCAGCCTCCCAAGCAGCTGGGACTACAGGCGCCCGCCACAACGCCCAGCTATTTTTTGGTTGCAGTTCAGCCGGGGCCGGGTTTGAACCTGCCACCCTCGGTATATGGGGCCGGCGCCTTACCGAATGAGCCACAGGTGCTGCCCTAGAAACGTTACCAAAAGAAGACAAGTGGGAAGAAGACGAAACAAAAAAGGAACCCCCAGCAGACAACAAAAACAAAGGGCAGATATACAGAGTTTAAACCTGAGTATAAAGGATTTTAAAAAGAAGTATAAATCCGTTTTCTAGAATCTTTGTTTTCATACACAGTCATGAATAATTTCAGAGACTAGAAAAAGGTTTACACTTATTTAGGATGAGTTTACACTTGCAATGTTTACACTTATTATGATGAAAATGAGCTATTTGTTGTCTTAGGAAATGTGATAATTAGCATTTATGTAAGTTCAGCTACCTTATTAACTAGATAATTTTTTATTTTAAGAAAAAGAAGTGTCAACAAATATAAGCACAAAAATTAAAAGTTATCTTCTATTGAATTTACATTTTTTCAGGGATATTTGTTGTAAATATCTGATTTGAAAAATTAAACTTCTGAAATATTTAAATTTTATCAGTTCTGACAGCATGATACAAAGTCTAAGTAATTCGTGTTCTGCTATCAAGTTAAAGCCTTCAGAATCTTCCAGAAAAAAATAAGTAACCGATTTTCTTCTAATATGTAACCTGAATTAGCAATCATGTAAATAAAACATGAGGATTTTTGTCTTTTGTTAAAGTATACCAGCTAGAAAGAATGTTGTTCCCACCTTAAAGTAAGAAAAAGGACAGAATATCTACAGAATCATAACATTTTTCACCCATGAAAGCTGCGATTAGCCTGCAAAATCTAGCATGCAATCTAAGACGGGAGCCTCAAAATAGACCAGGTGTAAGTCCTAGCTCACTGGAGCAACAGGAGAAAAATGGGGCCCTGGCACTAGAAAAAAAGAAAAAATTAATACTGAAAGGGTAAAGAATGAATATATGCTAACATGAAAGTATATAAAACCTAGAAGCCATAAACACACTCAGACACAGGGAGACGTCGCCTTCCTGACCAGCAGTCTTGTTTATGGAGCTCACTTGGAGCTTTTCTTTTTTTTTTTTATTAAATCATAACTGTATACAATGATATGATTATGGGGCATCATACACTCACTTCATAAACCATTTGACACATTTTTATCACAGTGGTTAACATAGCCTTTCCGGCGTTATCTCAGTTACTGTGCCAAAACATTTACATTCTACATTTACCAAGTTTCTAAAAAGCTTCTGCACAGCTAAGAACACAGTAAGCAGAGCAAGCAGACAGCCCTCAGAATGGGAGAAGATATTTGCAGGGTATATCTCTGGCAAAGGTTTAATAACCAGAATCCACAGAGAACTCAAACGCATCAGCAAGAAAAAAACAAGGGATCCCATCGCAGGCTGGGCAAGGGATTTGAAGAGAAACTTGGAGCTTTTCAAAATGACTGGGGTAAGGCAATGTACTTTCTTTGTTAAAAAGGGTCGCGACCCACAGGTGGAGAACCACTGGACTAAATAAAGCTTGTCTCAGAAATGTCCTCAGAGACAGCAGGAGAAGCACGGAAGCCCCCTGGGTCTTTTGCCCTGAAGGTAAAAGCTTTAAGACAATGCAGGAAGGGCAGAAAACTGTCTTTTCAGGGCAAAAGGCAGGGTAACAGAGTGACACTCTGTCTCAAAAATAAATAAATAAATACCAAACCAGACTATAAATGCTGTAAATGCAAAAGAAAAAAAATTCTATCCAGAATGAGGGGCAAGATAGCTGAGAAATCCCCACCCTAAGTTCAGGAATACAGATAGATCAGAAAGAAAAAAGTCTGTTCTTTTTGTCTCCCATCCAGGCTGGCAAACACCAACTAACAAGCCACAGCCTCTTCTGGGAGGAAGAGTGAGGGCCTGCAGAGAACGTATACAGGGAAAATCAGACTGTGCAGGTGGAGCATAAACGTTGAGAAAATCTCAGTAAAGCAATCTCCACATTAAGGACAAATCATATCACAGGAAGTTGAAGCTGATGGTGTATTGAAAATTATCACAGAATCAACAAAATTGAAATCCAGTTCAACTGCTGGCAAGGTTGACTCCATCTTCCTTGCTATCAGTCTGTCATAACAAGAGACAAGGCCATTTCCAGGAAAAATTACCTTTGTTAAGTGTTTAGTATTCTACACACTATGCCAACAAAAATCAATTTAAATTTTTGGAGAAACATAATAAGGTGAGGAGGAAAACTCCCTGTTAAGAGACAAAGTCATCAAAAGAAGTAAACTTACAAATGAGTCAGGTGTGGGAAATATCAAACAATTTACAATAAATCTCATTAAGATGATAAAGTTATCGGTTGGGTGCGGTGGCTCATTCCTATAATCCTAGCACTCTGGGAGGCCCAGGTGGGTGGATTGCCTGAGTTTACAGATTCCAGACCAGCCTGAGCAAGAGCGAGACCCTGTCTCTACTAAAAATAGAAAAATTAGCCAGGCGTGGCACGAGCCTATAGTCCCAGCTACTTGGGAGGCTGAGGGAAGAAGATTGCTCAAGCCCAAGAATTTGAAGTTGCTGTGAGCTATGATGGTGCCTTGGCACTCTACTGAGAGTGACAAAGTGAGATCTGTTTCAAAGCAAAACTAACAAACAAACAAAAATTCCAAGCAACCTTTATCCTAACCTGGTTGGAGTTTTGCTCTAAAAGATCTTTATATACCTAGGAATTGCTCTGTTAGCCGAAGGATAGAAATATTTCAGTTGGTTTCAAAATTATTTTCTCTATTTCGAAAAGCTACTCTTTCTTGAGTAATAGTAGTTCCATGGACATTAAATTACAGAGCACTCTGATGTGGTCCCATGTTCTGTAACAGAGTCCATTTCATAGTAAATGTGTTGTTTTTGATCATTTTACATAAAAGGTCAGTAAAAATTATTAGAGCCCAGTCAAAATGGGCTCTAATAATCATCACACTAAATACATTTTATTTTGACACAGTGTCAGCATTATGTGACAGTAAAAGTTGAAGGAAAATCACCACTGAGGCAAGTAATGATCACCAATTCCCAAACACTTAATGCTTTGTAGTTAATGATGAAACACACTTCGGTCATTGTACTTATAATAGCAAATTTCAATAGGATGGATACCAACAGCATGAACTGAGGTTATTGTAACCTTTTTTTGGTATTGAACAGCTTTTAGCAGAGCTAAGCAGCCTCGCTAAGTCATTTTGGACATGCACATGGTAAGTTTCCTCCTCATTAGATAAGAAGTTACAAGCTCTAACAAAACTGAATAAAATGAGATGTGAATGAAATTTTCATAGATTTTAGGCAAAGATCCTTTTGAACTAAGAAGAACTGAAGACTATTTTCACATCAAAGGTATTGTCAGAAAGCCGAGGGTGTTAATGGTGTGAATCATGACCTTCTGGTTTCTTTAAAGTATTTTTATATGGCTCGTGAGGAGATTAAAAATTGGTATTCTTTGTGGACCTCTCAAATGCAGGCATAAGGGCATTGTTACTCAAAGTGACTTACTAGAAAGTCTTTGCCTAATAGTCTTACATTTGTGTAAGAGCTACAAATTAAAATACTTCCCTATTTTAATAAAAAGTATAGATAATTTCCTCGTTTACATCGAAACTTGAAAAAAAACAAACACAATCATACAAGCTTGCACAATGCATTGTTTGTCACATAAAAACTTATCACTCCACTAGCATTAGCAATGTAGCACTACCATTTATAACTGTCATTTTATTTTCCAGTTATTGAAATATACAATATAATCTTTTAAAAGGAAATGTTATTCTCATTTTGATGGAAACATGCCAGATACTGAATTCTAAATTTTAACATTTTCTTGAAACTGCATGAACAAAAATGAAAACAAAACAATCCAAAATGATCCCAAAACAGGTATCCTCAGCAAAACTTGGAAACAAAAAAATCAGAAAGTGCCAAGTCTGTGTACGTGTGCTGCCAAAATAATTGAGTCCAACAAAACCTACATGGTCTATTGCAAACAGTGTGCAGGAAGCTAATGCTGGCAGGTCTCAAAATCCACCAGGTATCATTCATTCCCGGAAGTAGAAAGCCTCACCCAAAATGCTAATGGTCATGAGCAACTCTGAACCCTCGGAGGGAGAGATGAGTGGGAGCAACACTATTGGAAAACAATAACCTTTCACAAAATTACAAATGCATATATTTTTGAATCAGAGATACGTTTTCAATGAATTTGACCTCCTATGTGTTTGGGCCTACGTGCACGCGTGCATGCACACACACAACATAGTGTGTCCAAAGTTACTAATTTCAAAGTTGTTAATAATAGCAAAATCATTGGAAATAAGTGTCTGTATAAGTAGGGACTAGCTCAATGAATGCTGGTATATTTACATATTAAAATATTACATAATTGTAAAAAAAAAGAAGACAATTTTTGCTTAAAACTATAGTCCAGTAATTTTATCAAATTAATCTCTTTCCTGAGAATAACTATAAAAGCTAATTGGAAAAACTAAGCATTCAAAGAAATAAAAAATCAAATACACTAGCATTAAGGGTTCAAAATTGTAAAGAAAAAGGGAAATCCACTGGGGTGAGCTCCATATCCACCTGCTTTATACCTCAGGGGTATTTGACAAGTCACATCATAAGGAACTCAGGCTGAGCTGAAGCTTTCAGTAATCTCTATAGGCTGGTGAGACAGAGGGTGGTGTTGCAAGTCCCAGATCACAGAAGATAGGATTGAGCCCCACGTACAACATGGAATTTCCCCTCTAAGGCATCTGCTAACTCTTAAGCTGCCATGCTTAGGGTTAGACACAGAGATTGAGTAAAATGGAGCAACTGGGAAGCTAAAGGGTTCAGCCATCTGTGGAAATACGGTGCAAAGTTCAGGTACCAGTAGAGTGGAGGTGACCCAGGCTTTCATTGAGAATATAGATAGCCAAAGGCGTAGGAGTACATGGTCACTGCTACAAAGGCTGGGAAGAAAATAAAGTCTTCTACAACCAGGCCCTCCACATTTTTTCAGTTTTCATAAAAGGTAATATAAGAAATAAAACGAATTACAGGGAAAAATAAAAGAGCAAGACCAGACAATAGAAAGAAATCTCTTGTAGTGCAGATATTATATTAATCAGCCATGGAGTATACAGTTATCATAAAATTAATTATATTCTGGACCATAAACATATTTCAAAAGATTGCAATCACACAGTAGAATTAAGCTAAAAATCAAACAAAAGAATAGTTAGTAAATCCATAATTGTCTGTAATTAATAAATATTCTGGGTGGCACCTGTGGCTCAAAGGAGTAGGGCGCCGGCCCATATACGGGAGGTGGTGGGTTCAAACCAGGCCCCAACCAAAAACTGCAAAAAAACACACATATATATATATATATATATGCTTTAAATAAATTAGGGAAGGCCAATAATAAGTGTGGTGGCTCATGCCTGTAATCCTAGCACTACCCACATGAACAAAAATCATTTTACAACAAAGACTTTTGCTCCAGAATGTTTATTAAAGCCCAATTCATAATTACCAAGTCATGGAAGCAGCTCAAATGTCCATTAACCCGTGAATGGATTAGCAAACTGTGGTATATGTATATACCATGGAATACTACGTAGCGATAAAAAGATGGAGGCTTTACATCCTTTATGTTTTCCCTGGATGGAGTTAGAACATATTCTTCTTAGTAAAGTACCTTAAGGAATGGGGGGGAAAGTATCCAATGTACTCAATACTATTATGAAACCAATATATCATCACTTACACATTCATACAAATAATAAAACAAAAATATAGTCCAGAAAGAAAGAGGGGAAAGGAGGAAGAGGGGAGGGAGGAAGAGTGGGGAGGGCGAGTGGAAGGAGTGGGAGGTATTCGGTGGGATCTCACCTAATGTGCACAATGCAAGGGTACATTTCAAAACAACTTAGAGTCTATTACACATGTCTTACCATAAGAAAGAAGTAAGTGAAGTGATGGCTATGTTAATTTGTTTGATTTAAGCAATACTCAATACACATTGTACATAAAATCATCACATTGTACCCCATAAATGTATACAATTATGATTTAATAAACATTAAGTTAAAAAAAAAAACAAACAGCCTGGTATAGTGCTTGGCACCTGGAGTTCTAGCTACTCAGGAGTCTGAGGCAGGAGGATCACTTAATCCAGGTGTTTGAGGCTGCAGTAAGTTGTCATCATACCTCTGTACTCTAGACTGGTGATAGAGTGAGACCTTGTCTCAAAAAAAAAAAAGGTGAGATAACCCATTTGTAATATAGATAGCTGTTTTGGGTATTTGTCGTCAAAATACAGTAGTACCACTGTAAGTCGACCACAGAAAGGACTGTAACAAACTAGTCAACAAACAGATGTTGTCAACATAAGGAACTAGGCCTAGTGTACTGATACGTACCTGGGGTGCATGTTCAGTCTATAAAAATTTGGTCAACTTGAGGAGGTGCTCAACCATGCATGTTCTACTGTAAGAATTCTTATATACGTTCATTTCAAATTGTGTATAAAACCAGCACATTGTACCCCATAATTGCATTAATGTACACAGCTATGATTTAATAAAAGAAATAAATAATAGCTAAACAATGAAAAAAAGGAAGAAGTCTTATATAGTCCTGTGCTTCATAATGTTTCAGTGATGGACAGCATATACTATGGTGTTCCACAAGATTATAATACTCTCTTTTCACTATACATTTTCTGCATTCAGATATGTTTATTATAGGTACAACTGCAATTGTCTGCAGTATTCAGCACAGTAACAAGCTGTCCAGCTTTGGAGACTAGGAACAATAGGCCGTGCTACATAGCCTAGGTGTCTAGAAGGTTCTGTCACCTAGCTTGGGTAAGTCCATTCAGATTCACAAAATGATAAAATCGCTTAGTGCTATATTTCTCAGAACGTCATCTCATCGTTAAGTGATAGGTGACTGTGTTTTTAAGAATTCAAAAAAGTTAATCAGAATTTCCAAATTATCTTTAAACATAATATAAGATTTTCAACATGATTGGTCATTAGGTAAATTTAATTTATAAAAATAATGATATTTGACTTTGTACTTGTACACATAACCAAATCTGATTAACTTTAACTGGGGGTTAAAATCAATGAAACTGATAATAGAAACTATTGGAAAGGTTCTGGAGCAACTGGAAACTTGATATGCTATTAATGGAGTATAAATCTGTACAATCAAGTAGGAAGTTGTTTGGTATTATCTACAAAGGATGAACATTCTCATAAGCTACTCTACTGTTACGTATAATTCTCCCCATGTGCTTATGCAGGAAAAGACAACAGCAATATTATTGTTAGCAGTGCTATTTTTGATAGACAAAAAACAGAGACAGTCCAATTCCCAAACCTAAATCAATGTATAAATTATCTGGAATATACATATTGTGGATACTAAAAAACAAAAAAAGAGTAAGTTACTTCTACCTGCAACAATATCAGTGAGTCTCACAAATGTAATGCTGAGAAAAGAAACTGGGCACAATAACTATGTGATTTACTATTTCACTCATATGAAGGTCAAAACTTGATCTTTTGAAAACAGGAATCAGAATGGTTGTTACCCAGAGGTATTGACTGGCAGGATGTGAATGAGGCTCTGGGGTACTATCAATATTCTGTATTTTTACCTAGGTGGTGATTTCATAGATTCATCTGACTCTACACTTGAGATGTGTCCAGTGTACTGTGAGCACCTTCTTCCTGGGTTGCTGAAGAAGTTAAGACTTCTTTCCTAAACAAGTCTCTATATATCCATCTCTGTATCTGTCTGTATCAATGAGGACGTTTTTGCATGTACTGGCACAAATAATAATCCATGATACATTGTTAAGAAAGTGAGGCAATGAATGATACAACATGTCGTATGTGTAAGAAAAGTGAAAAATAAGAGCATACAGTGTATTTTTATTTGTATTTTCATAGAACGGACACATAAAAGTATAAATGTAGGAAGTAAAGGAGTAGGGGAGGAGTTGAGGCAATAGAAATGAAGTGAAGGGACACTTTCTGTATATACTTACAATATAATTTTAATTTTGAACAAGTATGAAATTTTAAAAATATTCTTTCACACATCTTTTGGGGGCAAGGCACAATTGTAAGAGGGACTTTACCTAACAAATGCATTTAGTGTAACCTGGTTTCTTGTACCCTCAATGAATCCCCAACAACAACAACAAAAACACCCAAAAACCATTTTTTTCCAAAAAACTAAAACAAAAAATGAACATCTGCCTTGCCTTTTAAACCAGGGGTCTGCCATTCTCCATCAGGTTCTTTCCTTGAAGTGACAAGGTAGCTGACGGTGGCTACGAGGTGACAGCATACCCTCTTGGCCACTCCAGGAGAGAGCAGTGTGGCTACCACATGTCCTACAACTGAGTCTCATCTGCTGACCGATTTCACCTGGTCCAGAAGTCAGGGGACTAGGAGGCTCTGATTGGGTGGGCCTGAGTCACGTGCCCACCTGGTGGGAACCTCTGGCTCTTCAGCAACCTGAGGAAGAACAGGGTGCCAGACAGCCTTGAGGAGTTTCACTTCTGAGGACTCTTCCCACAATGGGGAAAAAAGTGGTTTACAAAAGTTTGCCAACATAGCCAACTTAATTGGTATTTTTTAATTGCACATTAGAATGAATTGGAGAAAAAACAAAAATCTCTTAAGATTTTGCTCTTATGCTCTTAAACAAACAAAAAAAACCATATTCTTTTCATACATAAATGTTCCAAAGATAAAAATAATTTGTTTGCTTGCTACACTGTTCTTCAAAATTGATGGAATTCGGGGTTAAGTTTCCTTTTCACTCAAGCATTGCTTCCTTTGGAAAGAAGGTACCTTACATTCAGATCCTATCAATTGTGTCTGTAGTGGCATCAAATATATTCAAATGGTTTTGCATTGAGGTGTGTGTATGTGGCTGAGATAAGTGCTTCCTTCCTAAACAAATGGTGTATGCTACATGTTTCAAGGTTTTGAGATGTGACAGTTAGCATTTAACACTCCCTTTACTACCAGAGATGGCAAGGACGCCTTCAGATGTTTTAATGAGCATTCAGCGCTATAGAGGTATCATGGAGGCGTGCTTTGCTTGCCACTTCCCATCTCAGATTTTCACTGAGTACCATTTTTTTCATGGGCATCTTACAAGCTCCATGTGTTCTGACTCAGTGGGTTGAAGGATATCTGTTATCAGCGATTTATTGTAACTCCATGAAAATAACACAAAACAGTGAATTTTTAACGAAAAATTTTTTTTTTTGCTAATGGCAATGTCCTCGTTTCTGTTTTTGGCTCGGGCAGTTCTGATTTTCATTTGCAGCTTTGGCTGATGCCACTTGGCAACATTAAATCTTCAGTGTAGGGAATATTTGGATCATTTAATAACAAAACTGGAAGAGAATCTGAACTCTTAATAATGATATCACTTTATAGGGTACACTTCCATACCATTTCTCACTGAAGGTGAATGGCCTTGTGCTGGAGACACTTGTATTTTCATTTAGAAATGAAAAACCAAAGGGCAGAGAAGGTAAATGACCAGCATTACTCCTAGAGGTAAATTCTGACCTCCTATCTGGAAGCCTTCTTCCAGTGGGCACTCCACCACAGCACACTTGGTCGGGCAGACCTACTGCGGGGTGTGGTATATTCTACTGACCTGCTATTGTTTAAGAGAGCTTTGACAGTGATGGGTAAAAAAGTAAAACTGGTAGGTAAGAGTACTAATGACTTGTGAGTAACTGGTTCACACCCACCATTCAATAAGCAGGCCAGATAAGCAAATTGGTGAAATTGCAGAGGGTACATATCTTGGAGCTGGAATGAGAAACCGAGAATTTCCTTCTTTGCTGTCACCATTTTGCTAACGTGTCCTTATTTCTGGAATTTGTATGACTTAAACATTAATAAGCAACATCACTAATGATGAGCATTCCTTTAGAGTTCAAATGTATTTTATAATTATTTTTCTTATTTTGTTGACCTTCATCTTTGGAGTTGTAAAGAAAGTTGTTTTTGCTTTCTTTTTATGTGGGCTAATATTTTGGAGGGGGGTTGATGACCAATGATCTTTTTATAATTAATTTGAGCAATTACAACTCTTCATACCCCAAAGAAATCATCTACCAGTAAATGTTTATGGACCTATGAGATTAATGGGAGGGAAGATACAGGGTAGCATGGCATAATCTGAAAGGAACGGAGCAAAGAACGTTGTAAGGAGGCCAGTTCTTGGGAAGTTGTGCTAATGTTTCCAGTACTTTATGAGTTTGCAGTTAACAAAGAGATGCTTTTGTGATGGAAGAGAGTGACGTCACATGAGGCGGGCGCGTACTGCACTACATTACAAAAAGATTTACGTTCTCAGTCTGCTTCTGTTGACTAGTAATGTGCCCTTGGAAATATCACCTAATGTATTCTAAGATTCATTCTCTTTATCTCTAAAGCAAATGGATGCAATAGGCAAAATATAAAGGGGGTACAAATGTTTGTGTTCCCTGGCTAGCGCTTGCGATGTTTGAGTTAGGGCTATAAATGTGCCCATCCCCCAGACAGTGATCACTGCACCCTTTAGGCAGGTAGCAGGTGTGCCCCTCCCTCCTACTCCCTTCCCCTCTGCTAGATGTTCAATGACTTTTACTTCCCTCTGTGCAGGTGTAGCCTTAGGTTAATTCCAACTTATTAGAGTGTACGTGTGGTGGTTGTTTTCCATTATTGGCATTCTGCATTTAGCACAGTGCTCTCCAGTTCCGTCTAAATTGCCGCACAAGGCATTAATTCATCCATTTTGTTCTTTCTGAATTTTGTTATTTTGAATTAATATGAGTACACATACAAGTAGGTTACATTGTTTGTCTTTGTAAGCTGAAGTCCTGGCTGCAGTGGAACCCTTCACCCAGGTGATATGCCATCCTTTTGATGACTGAGTATACTCCATGGTATACCTGGGCCACCTTTTGTGAATTGACTCATGAATTGATGGGCACTGGGTTGATCCCACATTTTTGCAATTGTGAATTATGCTGCAACATTCTAGTATATTATAACTTCTTTTCCGTTAGGTAGGTACTCAGGTAGTAATGGAATTGTGGGGTCAAATGGTAATTCTATATTTATTCTTCAAGAAATCTCCATACTTTTCCCCCAGAGGTTGTGCTAATCTGAAATCCCACCAACAGTGTGTAAGCATTCCTTTCTCACTGCATCCATACCAGTATTAATCGTTTTTGTATTTCTTAATAAAAGCCATTGTTACAGGGTGATATCTTGTTGTGTTTTTAATTTGCATTTCTCTGATGATCAGTAATATTGAGCATTTTTTCATGTGTTTTTTGCCCACTTGTTATCTTCTTTTGAAAAACTTCTATTCATGCTTTTTGTCCACTTTTTAATGGGTTTGTTTTCTTGCTGATTTGTTTGAGATTCTGGATATTAGAACCTTATTGAATACATAGTCTGTGAATATTTTTTCCCATTCTGTAGGATGTTTATTTGCTCTGTTGTTTATTTCCTTAGCTGTGCAGACTCTTATGGTATTTTTCAACTTTCAAGTGGGGAAATAAAAGTATCCCCACATACAATTACATTTCTAACACTGATTATAATTTGAAAGCCAGATTTGAGATATTTATTTGAAATAATTAGAAAAATTATCCACAGTTGATAAAAACACCCTGAAAAGTAGTCAAGAGCATTTGGGAGTTACCTGACCAAAGTTCTAGGCTTGGCTTTGAAACAATCGGTGACTGGGAAACTTTCTGAGTTTCTCTAAGCATTAATTATATTTCTGTATCTTCCAATTGGGCTAGATTTTCACTGAGTACTCCATCAACAATATTTGTTATTTGCTTTGCTTTTTTTGTTTGTTTGTTTGCAGTTTGGCTGGGGCTGGGTTTGAACCTACCACCCTTGATATATGGGGGCAGTTCCCTACCCACTGAGCCACAGGTGCTGCCTCTCGCTTTGCTTCTTTTTCTAGCAAAATTTCTCAAGCAAATAGGCTGAGTATCTAAATAAATATACAATATCGGTTTTAAAATATTTCTGTGCGGTGTTTTGACAAACATGCCAGAAGGAGTCAATATATTGGTGCTTCTCATGAGGTTTATTTCAAGAAAAGCTTGTCTTACTTGAATGATGATTTACCAGGCTTTATGAAAGCTAAACATGAATCAGAAACCTTAGGTAAAATCAATGCTTATTTTCTACAGCTCTTTAACCATTAAGAGGGGGTGAAGTATGAGGAAGAAAGGAGGCGTGAAGTGAATAGCTTGTATCAATCGAACAAAGCAGAGAATTAAGACAATGATGAAACGCTTACATATTATGGCCAATACAACATGAATTATGAATGAACTATTAAAGACAGCAACTCTTAATCAAGCATTTATCTTTTCCTTTTAAAATGCAAGGAATCAAACCTGAAAAGATTAGAAATATTTCATTTGATGGACACGTACAAACAACAGGTTAGATATTATTTTAAGGTGCTATTATCATTATAACTTTAATCAGATCAATCTAATTATTATTAACATTGTTTGCATTGTAATTGATTTGTCTACATTCGAATTACAACAGCCTATGTCATATTTTTAAACAAATAGTTTATATATTGAGACTGAAAGAAACAGAAAAACACTCAGAGAAAAAAATACTGCAGTAGCCAAAAGTATTATTTCAGAAATTTCTTTCAGTGTCACATCCATATTAACATATTTTATATTGTCCACAGTCCTTCTATGAAATATCAGACTGTTTGTCTTGCAATCTCTATTTTATCCACAGAGAAATAAATATAGTATGTCAAGTAAATTTTCCAAGGTCATACACTGTGTCAGAACAGCGCTGGAAGCAGAAATTATCATTGGATTTTTCTTATACAGTCCAGTGCCTAACACGGTGCCTTGGAAAGAGTAAGTGCTCAATAAACAGTCATTGAATGAAAGAATTAATGGATAAGCCATTGTGTTCCATGAAATCTAAATCAGCTGTTGTATTTGCGCTCTACTCATTAAGTCGAGCAGACTGGAGGATCACTTAAACAGTAGACTTTAATCACTTTCCACAAGTTTACATTGCCACGTGAAGGGGCTTTGCAAGCTGGTACCATCTAATGAATCCTGAAATTACACACTCCCATATTGTCTTCCCTCCCCCATGGAAAGTGTCATGAATAGGGTTCATTATAAGGTTGGCTTTGTGCTGTGAATTAGGTCCACAAGCATCTGGCTGACAATCAACTTGTTTCAAAAAAATCACTGAAAATATGTTATTAATACTGAATTTATTACTGATGCCCTAGCCTCATGATTTTTAGTGAAACTGTGCTATATCTTGGTCCTAAAGAACCATAGTTAGTTATAGTCCTTGAAAATAAATCACTTGGCTAGTATTGGCTCTGGGTATCTCATACTTTGCTGAAGATCATTATAATGCCAGAAAGGTGAACTCAGTTTCCTTCCTGGGTTAATAGTCATAAGTTCAGTTGCAACTGTAAACATGAAAAAGGTCACGGAGTCATGACTTTTAGAGATGATAGAAAGACGTGGTAAAGTGTGATATCACCAGGAATGTGACACAACCATATGGTCATTCCCAGTGTTGTGTCATCAAGTAGTTAAAAATTGTCATCCATTTCATTGGCACTGATGACCAATGACATAAAATACAAGTAAGACATCTTATAAAGGTATTTGTTGTTAAATGTCTTCTTAGATATTAATGGCATTCATATTTTTCCATTGTGAGAAAAAATGTATTAAAGTGAAATGAAACTATTTTTGCACAAGTCACCTGCATGAGTGATTGATGTAAAATTTCACACAGTCTGGAGAAATCTGAAAATTCCACATCTCATTCTGTTAACAAATAGTTCACCAGACCAGCCTCATTGAATGGTACATTTCCACTGGAATAATGTCCTAACTGGAACTCAAGACAAATCTTAGAGATAAGATTCATCAAACATTTATTCTTTATCTAATCATATTTAAATTTCAGAGATATTTTGAACTCTAAAAGAGTATCACAATAAAGTTATAGCACTGTTCAGTGCAATGGTTACCCAGTCTTAGAGCATAGTCACAAAAAAGAGAAACAGGCACAAGTAAAATGGAGCTTTCAAGCATCAACTTATCGGGTAAATTGAGTTTCAATATCCCTAAATTGCAAAAGAAACCCTTTTGACAAGCTCCTCTATCCTTTAGAACAGCAGTTCTCAACCTCTGGGTTGTGACACTCAGGAACTGTATTAAAGGGTCGCGGCATTAGGAAGGTTGAGAACCACTACTTTAGAATGAAGCTTAAGATATCATTTAAAAAATAAATTTCTAATTGAATCCAGGAATTTTATTCTGTAATTGTGTCAGTTATATATTTAAAGGAGCAGTATAAGTAAACTTTAAATTAATTTCTGTACAACCTTATAGTGTGTGTGGAAATAAAAACATGGAGGCATCCCCACCCACAGCAACGAACACGCGTAACGGATTCTTGAGCATCTGACACTTCACTATGTCTGCTTATCACTCAACCCTTTTGACCACCTCTTCTCTCGATACCAGGCTGAAGTGTCAAATGTTTTCGCAGAAATGCTCTAGATTGCTTAATTTCGGTTGCCTGTGCCACTGTGGACAAAATGTTAAGATCCCACTTTCCAAACCATAAAGCACTGGTGAGGATCATGCACGCGTGCCTATTGTCCTTGCTTTTTCTGTCCTGGAGAATTTCCCTGGCAAGAGCTCTCTCCAGGGCGGTGTGCAGGGGTGACAGGAAACTGAAATCCATAGCCGTTGTAACCGTCCAAGTAGACACACTGGAAGAAACTGATGGGACCTGCGGAAGGGAGCGTGATGAATTGTTAAAACAAGCGGGATGCGATCAGCAGCAGAGTTCAGGCACAGGGGTGGTGCCTCAGATAATATGGACAGAGAGTCTGCAGTTGGCTGGCCTCCACAGACACTGGCAAGTGACTGGACCCCACCGTGTCTTGGATTCTTTACATGTAAAAGCAAACCCACCAAATCTCACAGAAATATTGGAATAATTAAATGAGTAAACATATATGAAGCACTTAAAATCCTTCCAGGCACGTAAGTCCTTAATAAGTAATAATAAAACTAGCCAAGGAGAGAAAGACAAAATGCTTATTGCATAGAAATCTATGGATGTGCACAGCAATCAGAGACTGTTACCTTGCTGCATAGTGACAGCTTTCAAAACATGGGTTATTAATATGCTGAGTTACAAACGTGTGCGTGCATGTGTGTGTTAATGTCACAGGAAGCCTTGCGGTTCCTAAAGTCTTAAGATTCTCTAAGTTGCACTTACTCTGGAGGCAATAACCCTATTGAGGTGGCATTGTCACTCTTCTAGGCTATTATACTCACAAGTGTAGTATGAGTAGAAAGCAACACAGCAAGGTTAAAGCTGAGCAAGGGAGTGTAGTGAAATGGATAGGACCTTGAACTCCAGACTTAGTGAGCTAGTGCTCCCAGGTAGAAGCCTTGTCAAGAAATGCTGAGGTCAGCCTCTTCTCAAATCACAGGCACCTGCTGCCGTGCAGTGTTTTCCATCCTATTTGTTTGCATTTTCTCAGCCAATCACAGACTTTGTACAGAAGGCTGGGGAATAAAATGACAATTGAATCTAGTGGTGTGCGGGAAAGGGGAATGGTGGCCAAATCCATATAAGAGTAAGGGCTTATGAAGCAGAAGCAAAGCAAGCAGTAGATGGAAGCTGGAAAAAGCAATATGAGAGAATTCTGATTCTGTCATCTTGGCAGCTACCTGACCTCCATCACTGGGTTTGCAGAGATGGAAGTAGTTTGGAGAAATCGTTAATTTAGTTCTTTTGCTTTCCACTAAGTCTCTCATCCAGAGCTATTTTCTTTTTTATTCTAACTTCCAACAGAGGCAGTGACACAATACACCTCACCTTAAGGTTGTGGAGGTTGGGGGACAGGGACAGGGGTGGACAGCCTATAGAGAGAGGTGGCAGTGAAGCCAGGATGGCATCAAGGAGGAATATAGCACCAAGTAGAAGGTTCAAGTAGAAGGGCCCATCACTGCAGGATCCAGAGGTACATAGTGTTCTCACCCATTCATTTGATTGACATTGAATAATCTATCAATATAAATATCATATGCCTGCAAATTTTACAGGCTCATGAATATCAGGCTACAGACTACTTCATAACAACATGAAAATAGGAAACATTCTTTCATGCAATATATCTCCCAACTGACCTTAAAATATTTGGTACCTTTTTACTAACATTATTTGATTATGTTGTATTTATTTTCGTTCAAATGTTTAATTTGAGGTAATTGTAGATACACGGGTAATTGCAAGAAATAATACAGAAAGAACCCATGTACCTTCGCTTCTGCAAATGGTAACATCTTGTGAAACTATAGTATAACATCCCAACCAAAAATTTGGCTTTGATACAATCCAATTTTTGAATTGGACTATGTTTTAATGTTTATTATGAAATAGAAGATTTCAAGTGTTTATATGATATAGCCACAAATTAAGACTGGTAGGTCAACAGATGAGAAAGTGTTTCTATATAAAGTAAAAACATTCCCACAATGGTTTAGATTTATTTTTCTTATGAATTTTTTCAATAATACTTGAAAATATTGTAAGACTCTGGGTATTTCCCTGTGTTTTCACAACATTTTTGATCAAGGGTTATAATGAGTATACCCCTATCTGCTGCTGTAGTTCCAGCACTGAATGCTCTACTGGAAACATATTAGGCACTCAATATTTGTTTAATGAATTGACTATTAAAACAGAGTAGGAGCTTGCTATTGTCAATAATATCTTACCCTGTTTTCCCGAAAATAAGACATCCTCCGAAAATAAGACCTACTTACAGGAAAGATAAGACGTCCCCTGAAAGTAAGACCTAGCGCATCTTTGGGAGCACACCTTAAAATAAGACACTGTCTTATTTTCTGGGAAACAGGGTAGTAATTGTCTGCACAAATACATGTAAGAAGCTTTGCAGAGCCTAGGGACATCAATTCTTCAGCTAAATGTCTAGTTCTTTAAAGGCATTATGTGAAACAAAATTCAGGTTTTACTTATTTCAAAATTGCTTCATCTACTCGGCCCTGCAATGACTTTATTTAATGCATATATGGATCCAAAATGTTTTGCTTTACCATTTGAACAAAAAATGTTTAATTTGGAAAACTTGAATAATGAGTATCTCACACAATGAATTTTGAAACTGCATATGAATATTGACTGCTTTCTAAATTAAATGATCCCAGAGATTGAATAATAACAGCCTACCATACATCTAGAACTATCAAAGAGTACTTTGAATCTCATAAGCGAGCATCCAGGCAGTTGAACTGCTAAAACCTATCTTTTCATTTTTTGTATTTGATATAAAAAAGTTTAGCATATTACTTAAGATGCCCTATCATAAAGCAGACAGTAACACCCACTGAAGCATAGATTCAGCTGGAGTGTTAAGGACCAGAACTGTGTAAAATTGCAGAATGGTTTGAGATAAATGCCACTTCAGCCATTACTTGTAATTCCTACAACTATATGCCTCTTGCTTGACACACAAAAAATGGTGAACTTCTCTTTATAATATAAAGGATGTTCTTTAATGTCATTCTTCACATCTGTACCAAAAATTTTTCCTTCTAATACTGATCTTAAGAGGGTGTTAAATTTATGTGTAACATCTTTCACATGGAACAATTTAAAAATTTTCAATAATTAAATACTTACTTTTTTGCTTCTTTGTGGGAGATACCTCTTCAGTTTCTTCTACTGGATACAAAAATATGAAGGTAAACAAATGATATGTTTATAGGTATTACATAAACGTGTGGAAGTGAAAATATCTAAACAGGGCACAACGTAAAACAAACAGGGGTTATTTACCATTTTTATAGTACACTTTATGTTTTTTATAAAAACTGTGTTCATTCTTTCACTATAAAACTGAACAGAAGAGCCAGAGAGAGAAGAACCAATGGAAAAAAACGGCACGCCACTGGCCCTGATGTGTTGGAAATTGACAGATGAGGACGACCTGACATTCAGTCCTTCCTTAAGAAGAGGTCTTTGATGCTCAGAGTTACAACAGGATAAGGATGGAATCTGGTTCTAAGATGAACATTTTAGTCAAAAGAAGTTTAAAATAGGAAGGACATAACAAGGATGACCCTTTGCAACCATCTTTACCATGGAGGTATGGCAGCAGCCTGGCATCCTTTCCTTTTCACATCCAACTCAAGCCTTCTTATTTATTTCTTTGCTGGTAATTTACGCCATGGGTTTATCTAGTGATAGATAATTTTATTTCTTGGAATCCCTCTATTCATCTGAGAAGTCCTCGATCAGTATTTAGGGATGGGCTTTCTTTTTCTATAGACTCTGAAATGATAAGGTGATGTGTTGAGTTTACGTGTGTGTGTTTAATTGTGCATGTTTCAAAGAAAGTGAGCATTATAGATTTTAGCAAATTTTCAATTGGTTCTAGAGACTTGCCCTTTAAAGTGAGATCCATACACCAGTAGTTTCAGCATCACATGAGAAATGTATACAAATGCAGATTCTTAGGTTTCCACTGAGACAGTTCGATGAGACCTACATGTGATCTGTGTATACATTAAAGATCTAGAATCTCTTATCCAGGAGTTAAAAACATCTTAAGTGCTGCTTAATGATTTAATTTTAAAACTCTAAAAATCCACTACTCAGGAAAATCTTAATACAAGTAATAAATCTCAACTTTTATTTCACAAGACTTAGGTACCCAGTATCCTGTACCTTTTCTAAAAGTACTATTTTCCATGTTGTTTGTTAATTTGGGGTAAAGGCCGAGAACTCATACTTTGATGACAAGAACAGCTCTTAGACAAACCTGTATTGTTATAGCTAAGTTTAGAAGTAGAATAGAAAATACCTATTTTATACCAAGCCAAAACTAGGAAGCAAGGAACACTTTAGGAAAAAAAAAAATATATTAGTTCAAAACTTCACTTTACAGATGGAGAAACTTTGTCCTGAAGAGACTTTCTCAAGATCACAGATCTGGAGGTAGCAGGTATTTCTAAATGCCTGTCCTCTGTTGGGGCTGGGGTGAGTCAGTTACTTCTTTTTTCCTTTTTTCTTTCGTTTTTTTCTCTCCTTCCTTCCTATTCTTTTTTCCTTCCCTCCTTCCTTTACAAAAATACTGCTGAGATAAATGACTTCTCCCAATTTTTAATAGAATGTGACAGTCTCATAATCCTTAATGAGGAAATGATAATTTTGAAGTATTGCTGCTACAGATTACCCAATGACTGTGTCTGACAATTACTGATAAATAAACCAATGGTTGACTAGTATCTTCAATGTGTAAGGAGTTATAAATTTTCTAAATAATGTGAAAAAGAGGTTCCTTTAAAACATAAATCCACCATGTAAATATTGTTTGGCTATAAATGCTGAGGAATAGACCAAGAATTATTCAATAAAACAAGACAGACAAACTATTCCAGCCTTGAGAGAAAACTTGTGGATGATCCCGAGACAACAAACTCACCTTTTGTTTTCTTTGGAGCAGGCACATCTTCAAGGTCTTCTAGAGTGTAGAGAAAGGACACATAAATTCATGGTCTGTTTTTCAATTTTTCCAAAGAGGAAACATTGTATTTAAAGATTTTTAAGCATCATAAGACCCCTTATTAAGCTACAAATTTATCATCTAGTGTTACCATAAACAAGAGCTTTCTGACATAAAGCTCTCTCTCTCTCTCTTTTTTTTTTTATTGTTAAATCATAGCTGTGTACATTAGTGCAATCAAGGGGTACAATGTGCTGGTTTCATGTACAGTCTGAAGTGTTCTCATCAAACTGTTCAAAGTAGCCTTCATGGCATTTTCTTAGTTACTGTATGTAGACATTTGTATTCTGCATTTAGTAAGTTTCGCCTGTACCCATTCTAAGATGCACCTTAGGTGTGGCCCCACCCATTACCCTCCCTCCACCTTAACCTCTCCCCTCCCTTCCCCTTCCTTGGCCCTTTCCTCGTAGTCTTGTGCTGTAGTGGGGTTATAGCCTTTATGTGAAAGCTATAATTTAGCTTCATAGTAGGGCTGAGTACATTGGATACTTTTTCTGCCATTCCTGAAATACTTCGCTAAGAAGAATATGTTCCAGCTCCATCCATGTAAACATGAAAGAGGTAAAGTCTCCATCTTTCTTTAATCTTGACTTGGACAGGGGATGTGGAGGGCTTGGGTGCCACTCTGTCCTGGGATCAGTGACAGAGGCTGGTTAGCAAAACCCTAAAGCCACCTTCCCCGTACCCTGAATATGTTTCTCTTCCTCTGACTCCTGAAACTCTTTCCAAAATTCATAATTACTTTGGGATTTAAAAAATTTGAGGTAAATGGATTCATACACATGCATGGTAGATAAAAAATATCTACCCATATAATTTATTAGCTTATTTAAGGGATTTTAGCCTTACTGACAATTCTAAAAAGCCCAGAAATAAACCCATACATATACATGGCTGAACTAATCCTTGAAAAAGGTGTTAAAGATATACAGAAATAAAAGAATAATTTTTTTTTCAATAAATGGTTGGGAAAACTGGAAAAGAGTGACATTGGACATTTATCTTCCACCACACAAAAATCAGCTCAGAATGGATTTAAACGCTTAAATGTGAAACTTGAAATGATAAACCCCTAAAAGAAAATACAGAAAGAAAAGCTTATTGACATTGATCATGGCAATGATTTTATGAATTTGAAGCTGAAAGTATAGGCAGCAAAAGCAAAAATAAATCATTGGGACTACATCAAACCAAAACATTTATGTACAACAACAATAATAAAATGAGTGAAATAAAAAGGCAACCTATCAAATGGGAGAAAATATTTGTAAAGCATATAACCAATAGAGGTTAATATTCAAAATATATAAAGAATCATTGCAACTTAATAGCAAAAGCAACCTCATCAAAAAATAGACAAAGGACTCAAACAGACACCTTTTAAGGAAGAACATACAAATGGCCAATAGGTAACCATAAGGAGATTATCAATTCACATCCGCTAATATGGCTATTAACACAAAGTCAAATGATAAATGTTGCTGAGGATTTGGAGAAAAGGAGCCCTTGCACATTGTTAGTGGGGATGTATATTATTATAACTATTACAGAAGGCAGTATAGGGTTCCTAAAATATTAAAAATAGAACTACCATATGATCCACTAATTTCACTTCTGGGTATATCTCAGGTAAATTGTATGCTTGAAATTTTCTAAGAATTGTTCACACACACACATACACTCTGAGGTTAACTATGTAAAGTGATGGACATGTTAATTAGCTTGATCTTGGTAATTGTTTCACAATATATGTGGATATCAATACAACACATTGTATACCTTATGTATACACAATTTTTATTTGTCAATAATACCTCAAAAACTTAGGGGGAAACATGCTAAAGTTGAACTCAAGCTGAAATATATAAGCAATGGCTCTTGAGTTGTATTGTGTAAATAACTTGGTCTTTTGTGCATTCGAAGTACAAGCATATAGTGGAAAGAGGCTGAAGTAAGTTTAAGTCAGAGATGATTCTAATGCAATATTACTGAATGATAGTTTCATTTTTATAGCAAAGTTTTAGCACTTGTAATTATCCAAAAGAGGGTCAGTTTTGTATTATTCATTTAGATTTTTCATACCAGCTATTTGCTAGTAAATGGAACAGGGGTAAGATAGGTTAACATGCAAATTTTCTCTAATAAGGAAGAAATGTGACCTTTATGGAAAAATATTGTTATGCAAAAGAACAAAATGGGAAAAGTAAACAAAATTTTAGCATTTTTTTTTGCAGTTTTTGGCCGGGGCTGGGTTTGAACCCACCACCTCCGGGATATAGGGCCAGTGCCCTACTCCTTTGAGCCACAGGCGCTGCCCAAAATTGCGAGCATTTTTTATAGTGTATTATTAAAGTTTTGAACTGCTTTAAATATTATTTTAAAATAGGACTAATTAAATGGTGGATGAAATACAAACAGACTAATTGACACTGTAAATAAAAGAAAGCTATCAATGATTACATGATTCTTTGAAATAATTTGATTGTATTTTTAAAAGTGATGTCAGTGTTCGTAAACAAATCATATAATATCTTAATTGTATGATGAGTCTTCTAAGATTTGTACAAAAATAAAATGAGGTAAGATCTTTGTCCATAAGGAACATATATTTTATTTTTGTAGATTATATCACACTTAAAACTAAAACACTTATTCTCTGGATTTATTACTCTTACAGAAATAAGTAGGAGTAGAATAAAAATCTTAGTGTCTTAATTTTGTATTCTGACTTAGTATCAACAGGCTGTAAGTGATAAAAGCTGGCAAGAACTGACCTGTGTGTCAATCTCTCAAGCTGAAAGGACAGAGGCACAGGAGGGTAATAAGCAAGACAGGACAGCTATTATAGACATGCAATCCCTGTGTAAGCAACTTAACAGGAGCAAAAATTTACTGAACTAGCAATAATCCACTGAGCTTGTCATTGCTAGGAATTCATAAAAGAAAAAACTACTTACAGTCCATTTACTCCTACAAATTACACATTGATTGAATGAATGATTTTTCGTTTTTCTTTTGAGACAGAGTCTTACCCTGTCTCCCTTGGTAGAGTGACATCACAGCTCACAGCAACCTCAAACTCTTGGGCTTAAGCGATTCTCTTGCCTCAGCCTCCCAAGTAGCTGGGACTGTAGGCACCCACCACAATGCCAGGCTATTTTTTTGTTGTAGTTGTCATTTTTGTTGTTTAGCAGGCCAGGGCCGATGTATGTGGCTGGCATCCTAACCACTGAGCTATGGGCACTGAGCCATGAGTGGTGGTTTTGTAAAGCAAAATATTTGACTTTGAAAAGTGAAAGAAGCATCAAAATGGGCCAATAAAATTTAAAAAAAATTTTTTTTTTTTTTAGGAAGAGTCAGGAAAATGTTTTATAAACTAAGTTAAATTTGAAATGGGGCTTGTAATATTTCAACAGAGGAAGATGATAAATTTAAAGTGAAAGCAGCAATATGAAGAAAGACCAGAGACATAAAAGAACAGGGGATATTCAGGAAGTACAGAGAATACTCTGGAATAGGTGGATACGATTATCATGTGGAAGGCCTTGTATGTCAGGCTAAGAAGTCTCCAATGAATTTCATAGCTAGTGAAGGCTGCTCAAGAGAGAAATAATCTTTTTGGTATACTTGGTAAAAATAAGCAAGACTAAAAAATGAGAGAATGGATTCAGAGAAAGAACTTTGGAAAGGGTTTTAATAGTTAAGTAGAAATAATGATTTCCACAAGTAGGAGTCACTGAAGAAGTTAAATGTAAAAAAAGGTTTGCGGGGGAGAGTTAAACAGAATAAAATACAAGTGATTGCAAAAGATTAGTATAATAAGGATATTACAATACATTGAATTCCGAAGAAGATAATGGTACCACCCCCAGCCACAAGGAAATCCCCAGGAGGAACTAATTAGCTGTGGATTATGAAAAATGCATTCAATTGCAGATGTCTAGCAGGAAGCAAGAGAGAGAAGGCAAAAAGTCTAGAAAATTTAAAAGTGATATAAATTGAGTTAATGGACAAAACTGGGTGAGTTGTGAAATCGATTTTAATAATGGCAGTAATACAGTATTTCTTGACACTTATCACTTGCCAGGCCGTATTAAGTTATTTAATCTGTGTTAACACATTCAATCCTGACAACAACCAAATGAGGCCCGTTCCCTTATGCTGAATCTCTGGTACAGACAGAGTGGAGGGGGGTTGAGTCCTGCCTTAGGTTACAGACCCAGTGAGTGGCTCAGCAAGAACATGAACCCAAATCTGCAGGGCCTCTTGAATGAGAATTTATTTCACAAACGGTACACCTGCTGTATGCTAGCCACTTTATAGGCTCTTTAAAAATAGCAACACAATTCACCTCCTCAGCAAATCTGTGAGGAAGATTACCATTACTAGTCTCATTTTGCAGATGGGAAAATTGAAGACCAGAACTCCGGGTGCTGGAGCTATAATAATAAGTGAAAGAACTTGGCTTCAGTCGCACGTATTCTGGTTCTAGAGATGGTTCTGATAACCACTACACCATTCTGCCTCTTGAGGACTGACTCCTAAAACCATTTCTCTCTGATTCCAGAAGTTGTGCACTGTATTGCCTGACACATAACTGCTGACCAGCTCCGACAGAGTCGAGTTCTGCATGAGCCATGAACTTGTGCAGAGCAAAGATGAAGGAGGAAGCATTCTGCCAACCCTCTTAGGATGACAGAAGATGGTAGGTGAGTTCCTGGGCACGTGGGCAATCTGTTCTTCTTCCGTGGAGATGTATAGAAAAGTACTTGGTTTTCTTTTTTTTTTTTCTTTTTTTTTTAAATTAAATCATAGCTGTGTACATTAATATGATCATGGGGCACCATACACTTGGTTCATAGATCGTTTGACACATTTTCATCACCCTAAATGACAATGGCAATGAAAAGGTAGCCACAGATCTATTCTGTTTACCTAACCACTATAAGAAATTTAACCATAGTATTTCAAGCAATGTAAAATAAAAATGTATTACCTTAACTTTCAGATTGTAGACTTCATTCTTCACTTACATAGAAACAGATTCCTCAAACCCTTCAGATACCAGTGAATTCATCTTACCATCTAAAGCAGTTGTCCCCACTCTAACAGAGTCATGAACTCGGGGACTGTTTTGTCCATATGATCACCATTTCAATATTTTGAGCATACCAATGTCAAGGACTGTATTTATATGTGTACACACACACATATATATAATTTCAGGGTACAGAAAACACAGGGATTCTTAAATTTGTTACAGAGCCATTAGTTTATGAAAACAATAAATAAAATGATCATAAAAGAAAAGTCTGTATTTTGTTTTATTCACATAGTATTTGTATCTCTTTGATCCAGTTCTACAACCTGCCTCATCTCACATAGCTATCTACTTCAACACTTAAGAAATTAGATGATCAAGTATACCACCCTGAAAATTCAGAAATTCTTCCTGACTTTGCAGTAAAAATTTTGCTGATCTCTAAGCCTGATCTGTAGCAATGGTTCAAAAAGACTTTCGGAGCAGGTGGAATGTTTAGAAAGGTTCAGGTATTAAATATTCATCTCCATGGGGTCAGAGGTAGCCTTCGCTCTGTGAGAGTGAAGACTGACACAATTCAAAGCACCAATACTCTTTATTGACTGTGTATATATAGTCTCATATATACATACACACACATACACAGAGAGAGAGAGAGAGCACAAATACGGACTGTAATTAAAATTTGCCCGAGAGGAAGTTCAAGTACAAGAGGAAGTATAGGCCTTAGCCTCAGTTTCACTGGTAGATGTGTTGTGTAATTACTAAAATAGTGCATATGTTTTTAATTACATGGATTTAAAATACACATTTTACACTGTAAATTACTAAGTTTTAATTCTCAACAAGCAATCTTATATTAGGTCTATTGTTTTGTTTGTTTTTGTTTTGTAGAACAGTAGTTCTTACTTTATGGGGGCAAGACATGACTGCAAGAGGGACTTTACCTAACAATTGCAATCAGTGTAAGCTGGCTTATTGTACCCTCAATGAATCCCCAACAATAAAAAGAAAAAAAAAAAATTGAAGACTAACAATCCTTGTTTATATGGGTTATATCTGTCAGTAATTGTCATAGTAGGAAATAAAACAGATATTTTTCTAAACACAAGACTCCTAAACACATATTCCCTGAGTTAGAGCCATAATATCCTCACACACTTAGCCTCTGGAGAACGCCAATGGACATCCATGAGAATAGGGGAGTGAGAAAAGTAAATAGTGAAGCAATGTGTGAAATGTTTTGATTTCGCGGATCACCTGCAAAGAGCTCAGGAACCCCAGCAATCCACAACAGCATACTATGAGAACTGCTACCCTACATAACGAATTCTATTTTGGTGACATACCCAACACATTACAAAAAGAAGTGAAATGGCAAAAGGAAAGATGGTTATTTTAAAAAAAATAGTTTTACTAGGCATTTGAACCAATGTTAGGTAAGGGTATCTTAGAAAACAAGAAAGTAAATGTTACTTTTAGAGAGGGAACGTGTTGCTTCTCTAAGACATCATATAAGTAGTCCCAAAATATTCACAAAACGTGTTGCTTCTCTAAGACATCATATAAGTAGTCGCAAAATATTAACAAGAGCCCAGACAAAGCAAAACCGGAGTCCTTAAAATGAGAATTATCACAGAGAAAAAGCTCAGCTGTGTTTTCACCTGAGCGCATATGTTTTTTAGAAGAATGATCACATATAATTATCTGTCAGGTAACTAATATTAATGTATTATGAGGAAAATTATTAATTGAGTTGAAATATATAATAAACGTGAAGTTTGGGGATGTTAGGAACATGTATCTTTTTTAAAAACTATATTCAAACCTTCACTGCTAAGTTTGAATAACTGAAATAGATTTTTTTTTTTTGTAGAGACAGAGTCTCACTTTATTGCCCTTGGTAGAGTACCATGGCATCACACAGCTCACAGCAACCTCCAACTCATGGGCTTAGGCGACTCTCTTGCCTCAGCCCCACGAGTAGCTGGGACCACAGGCACCCACCACAACGCCCAGCTGTTTTTTTGTTGCAGTTTGGCAGGGGCTGGGTTTGAACCTGCCACTCTGGGTATATGGGGCTGGTGCCCTACCCACTGAGCCACAGGTGCTGCCCAGAATAACTGAAATAGATATAAACCACTATCATTTACATCTGGTGCCAAAAAAGTGTATATGCATTTTAGGAAAGGAAAAATCTGTATTAAAATTTCACCTGTGGCTCAGTGAGTGGGGCGCCGGCCCCATATGCTGAGGGTGGCGGGTTCAAACCCAGCCCCTGCCAAACTGCAACAAAAAAATAGCCAGGCGTTGTGGCAGGCGCCTGTGGTCCCAGCTGCTTGGGAGGCTGAGGCAAGAGAATCGCGTAAGCCCAAGAGTTAGAGGTTGCTGTGAGCCGTGTGATGCCACGGCACTCTACCCGAGGGCGGTACAGTGAGACTGTCTCTACAAAAAAAAAAAAAAAAAATTAATGATTATTACAATTGAAATGAAAAATAATTAGCTAGAAACTTATATTTATAATATTTTTCAGAGGTAGCTGGAATTTCAGTTTCTTCTTCATAAAATAGGTGCAATTTATCATGTATATTTTGTGATGTAACCTATGTGTTTATAATAGAAAAAGTAAAAAGTATAAAAAAGGAAAAATTTTGTATAAAAATTTAAACAGATTTTTAAAAATTTCAGTCTAGATTCACAATCACACTGAACATTACTTTGAGCTCTTGCTATAATTTGTTAATTTCAGAAATGCTAACTTTTTCAGTCATAGTAATGACTACAATGAGCTCTGTCTTTCTATGCCAAGTACTCTGCTAGGTACTGTATTTTTAGATACGTGTTTTCACTTAACTCTCACAACACACCTATGAAATATAGAGAAAAGCCCCACTTAATTTCTTTTTTAAATTTTTTTGGAGCCAGCATCTGACTTTGTCACCCTTAGTAGAGTGCCGTGGCATCATAGCTCATAGCAACCTGAAATTCTTGGGCTGAGGTGATCCTCTTGCCTCAGCCTCCAAAGTAGCTAGGACTACAGGCGCCTGCCACAGTACCCAGCTAGTTTTATTTTAGAGATGGGATCTCACTCTTGCTCAGGAACTCCTGAGCTCAAGCAATTGACCCTTTTTGGCCTCCCAGAGTGCTAGCTTTATAGGTGTGAGTCACCACACTACTCCCAAGCCTCCAATTTGTAAGAGAACTTTGAGATCCAAGGGATTTGAAAATAACTTCCCAGAAGCAACGCATTAAAAGAACTGTTGAAAGAAGAAATAAAACTAATTTTCCACCAAACTATCCTACCTCTACTTACAAAGCACTTTGTTATATTCCTTGAAGAGCCCCCAAAAGAAATAGCATGCCACTTGGTGATAATCCACAGTCAAGTGGAGAAATTGGATAAGTATCCAAAGAAGCATATGATAATATGAGATATAAGATAGTATATGACAAGTGACAAAAACAAAACCAAACAAACAAAAGACTGGAGGATAGTTTCAAGGCTGAGATGGTCATTTCCTCTTATGTAGATCAAATAAATTTTTATGGAACTGTCCTGCTTGCCCTGACATTTGAGAGATAATAAGGAATTGGACAATTAGAAATAGGAAGAATCGTCTAGGAAAAGAGCACTTTTCTTAACTGGACCAAAGGATGCAGAATTTAGGATGCAGAAATATTAGCAACACAGAAGATGCATTTGGGTTAAAACCTACAATAGGTCTAGAAAGTATGATACAAAAAAAGATTTAAAATCGTAGACTCCTAGCCTACGAAATTTAGAATTTACTCTAAATTCTCAATGAATACTTTGAACATTTCTCATACAAATGGCCTAATCCATTTGAAATTCTGGAAAACGTAATCTGTTAGTGGAAACAAAACAGACGAATGACAGAAATGAGAAAAGGGCCTATTGGGGGATGACTGCAATGGGTCAGAAGAAAAATATTAAAAGCCACGTGACTTTCAGCCAAGTTAGGGTCAGAGACAAGGGGTGGTGATTAGTCAAAGTTGAATTTGAAATTTGATGTGTAAGTGACTGATGAGTGAAATTCAGGAAGGAATTGGAGGAGGGAGAGAAATAAGTTAAAGAAGAAAAGTATAAAGGGAGGTCATTCATAAACTGGTATAAACCCAGGATGAAGTTGGGAGTTGACAGTGTGGAACCAGAGCTAGAAAGATAGGTTAAGCTTCAGAAGAATTCTGGGTCTTCTCCACAAAGAGGTAGATATCAGTGTAGACAAAAAGGTTGTCTGACCCACTGAGCAGGGGTGCAGAAAAGTAGGGAAAAGCGCTGAAGACGGAGGAATTCAACTTAGCAACAGAAACTAATGCCAACGAAACAGGCCAAAAAGTCCAATATCATTAAACACAATAGCAGAAACATTCCAAGAAATGTGGGACCCACAAGGTGGAATACATTTTAGAGGTTAAGAATAGGGGAGAAGTGAGAAAAGTTAATTAGCCATTGCCATTTATAAGTCTGTGTTATTTCAGTGACCTATTTGGGGAGAGTGCGGGGAGGAATATCCAGGTTGCGTGGAGTTAAAACTAAAGGAGCAGACAGGAAGTGGTGGGAGATCTATTTCAAACTCAAGCAGAGGAAAAGAACAAACTCCAAGAAGCAGAAAGGGCAAGGGCAGTTTTAGACAAGGAAATAGTTGTGCATATTTGTAAGCAGGGGGAGGAGTTCTTAAAGGGAGAGCTGCAGAGACTCACGGTTGAGGGAGCCAGGATGCAGAGAAACAATAAAAAATGGCGTCAGGGAGGAACCTGGAATATCAATCTTAGGAGAAGCAAAACTTCCTCAAATCAGAAGGGGAGGCCGGTGATGGGGGAAAGGGAAAGAAAGTATCAAGGACTGATGGCATGGACTGTTAAATTTTGCTTTTCCCATTTTAAAAATGCTGCCGTGTGGTGTCCAGTCTGTTCTGCATACTCTTAGTAAACACTGTAAATAAATAAAAGCTATATAAATAATGCATAAGTGTGTTCCTACAGTTACTGCGTGTTTATCTCTACTTGCAGTCTGTTCTGATTTGTGAAGTTTCAAGAACTCCTCCTATGTAAACAGCTGGGTTCCTTAGGCACAGACAACAAAAGAAACTTAGCATGCATTTTGTATTCTTCCTCACCCCTCTTCTCTTATCAAATTCACCACATCACTCTGTGTCTGTAGAGATAACCACAGCTCCAAATTATTTTCTCAGCTGACTGGTTGAATTTTGAATAATTTTCATGGGATATTATGTTCTAAGAGTATATATTTTTCCAAGAAATCTTAAGACTCCATAGTATTTCAAAGCAACAGTCTACAGTTTATTTTGGCCCTCAGGTAGGAGAGGCCCCTTCTATATAGACTATTGTTGAAAATTATCATGAGTTTTAAAGAAAATTAACTGCTACACTGAACATTCACTGAGAATTCTTGAAATTGACTCCAGGGAATAAGAAGAAAGTATGCAGAGACAGTTCACATTTGGAATTTTGCACACAGCATGCAGTGAAGCCCAGGGTGTTCCATAAACGTATGCGATTGTATGAGATCCTTTCTGAGTGTCTGTCTCGTCACTGCAAGGATAAACACAACTGCCTTGAGGGTAGTGTCAGGATGACTTAAGATCATCCATAAATGAATGAGGCCACAGTGTGGGACCCAAGGACTAATAATGAACAGTGAAAACATTACAGCCAAAGTGCCTCATATGCAGTCTGTCTCTGGGTCTAGCAAGAGAAGTGATCAGAGTGGCAACTAGGGCACCTAATACCTATTTAGAGAGCTTCAGCAGAAAATAACTGCTCTCCTTTTTTTTTTTTTCTCTTGGAACAAAATCATCATGAATTTAATCATACTTGTTCTAAAAGGTCTGATTGTTTAAAATCCAGCCAAAATTAAATGAGATGTTATTTCTTTATTTTTTTATTTTTATTTTTTATTTATTTATATATTTTTTTATTAAATCATAGCTGGGTACATTGATATGATCATGGGGCATCATTCACTAGCTTCACAGACCATTTACCAAGTTTCACATGTACCCTTGTAAGATGCACCACAGGTGTAATCCCACCAATCTACTTCCCTCTACCCACCTGCTCCCTCCCTCCCCTGCCTTTCCCCCTTCCCCCTATTCTTAGGTTATAACTGGGTTATAGCTTTCATGTGAAAACCCCAAATTAGTTTCATAGTAGGCTGAGTACATTGGGTACTTTTTCTTCCATTCTTGAGATACTTTACTAAGAAGAATATGTTCCAGCTCCATCCACGTAAACATGAAAGAGGTAAAGTCTCCATCTTTCTTTAAGGCTGCATAATATTCCATGGTGTACATGTACCACAATTTATTAATCCATTCGTGGATCGATGGGCACTTGGGCTTCTTCCATGACTTAGCAATTATGAATTGAGCTGCAATAAACATTCTGGTACAAATATCTTTGTTATGATGTGATTTTCGGTCTTCTGGGTATATGCCCAGTAGAGGGATTACAGGATTGAATGGCAGATCTATTTTTAGATCTCTAAGTGTTCTCCATATCTCTTTCCAAAGGAATGTATTAATTTGCATTCCCACCAGCAGTGCAAAAGTGTTCCCTTTTCTCCACATACACACCAACATCTCTGGTCTTGGGATTTTGTGATATAGGCTAGTCTCACTGGAGTTAGATGGTATCTCAAAGTAGTTTTGATTTGCATTTCTCTGATGATTAAGACGATGAGCATTTTTTCATATGTCTGAAGGCCGCGTGCCTGTCTTCTTCGGAGAAGTTTCTCTTCAAATCCCTTGCCCAGCCTGCAATGGGATCCCTTGTTCTATTCTTTCTAATGCATTTGAGTTCTCTGTGGATTCTTGTTATTAAACCTTTGTCGGAGACATAACCTGCAAATATCTTCTCCCAATCTGAGGGCTGTTTGCTTGCTTTACTTACTGTGTTCTTGGCTGTGCAGAAGCTTTTTAGTTTGATCAAGTCCCAGTAGTGTATTTTTGAAGCTGCTTCAATTGCCCTGGGGGGTCCTCCTCATAAAATACTTGCACAGCCCGATTTCTTCAAGGGTTTTCCCTGCATTCTCCTCTAGTATTTTTATAGTTTCATGTCTTAAGTTTAAATCTTTGATCCAGTGAGAGTCTATCTTAGTTAATGGTGAAAGGTGTGGGTCCAGTTTCAGTCTTCTACAGGTTGCCAGCCAGTTCACCCAGCACCATTTGTTAAATAGGGAATCTTTTCCCCACTGAATGTTTTTAATTGGCTTGTCAAAGATTAAATAACGGTAAGTAGCTGGATTCATCTCTTGGTTCTCTATTCTGTTCCAGATATCTACTTCTCTGTTTTTGTGCTAATACCATGCTGTTTTGATCACTATTGATTTGTAGTATAGTCTGAGGTCTGGTAGAGTAATTCCTCCTGCTTTGTTTCTATTTCTGAGTAATGTCTTGGTTATTCAAATTTTTTCTGATTCCATATAAAACAAAGTATTGTTTTTTCAAGATCTTTAAAGTATGACAGTGGAGCTTTAATAGGGATTGCATTGAAATTATATATTGCTTTGGGTAGTATAGACATTTTAACAATGTTGATTCCTCCCAGCCATGAGCATAGTATGTTTTTCCATTTGTTAATACTTTCAGCTATTTCTTTTCTTAGAGTTTCATAGTTCTCTTTATAGAGATCGTTCACGTCCTTTGTTAGATAAATTCCCAAATATTTCATCTTCTTTGGCACTACTGTGAATGGGATAGAGTCCTTAACTGTTTTTTCAACTTAACTGTTGTTGGTATATATAAAGGCTACCAATTTATGAATGCTGACCTTTGTAACTTGAGACGCTGATGTATTCCTTGATCACTTCTAAGAGTTTTATAGTAGAGTCCCTAGTGTTTCCCAGATATACTATCATATCATCCACAAAGAGCGAAAGTTTGATCTCTTCTGACCCTATATGGATACCCTTGATCGCCTTTTCTTCCCTAATTGCTGTGGCTAAAACTTCCATTACAATGTTAAAAAGCAATGGAGACAATGGGCAGCCTTGTCTGGTTCCTGATCTGAGTGGAAATGATTCCAATTTAACTCCATTCAGTATTATATTGGCTGTGGGTTTGCTGTAGATGGTCTCTATCAGTTTAAGAAATGTCCCTTCTATACCGATTTTCTTGTGTTCTGATCATGAAGGGATGCTGGATATTATCAAAAGCTTTTTCTGCATGGATTGAGAGAATCATACGGCCTTTGTTTTTTAATTTGTTTATGTGCTGGATTACATTATAGATTTACGTATATTGAACCAGCCTTGAGATCCTGGGATAAAACGGACTTGTCATGATATATAATTTGTTTGATGTGTTGCTGGATTCTGTTTGTTAGGATCTTGTTGAATATTTTTGCATCTATATTCATTAGTGATATCAGTCTATAATTTTCTTTTCTTGTTGGGTCTTTTCCGGGTTTGGGGATCAGGATGATGTTTGCTTCATAGAACGTGTTGGGTAGTCTTCCTTCTTTTTCTACCTTTTGGAACAGGTTGAGTAATATAGGTACTAATTCCTCTTTAAAGGTTGGTAGAATTCAGACGTGAAACCATCTGGTCCTGGGCTTTTCTTTTTTAGGGAGGTTTTGTATGGTTGATGCTATTTGAGAACTTGATATGGGCCTGCTCAACATTTCCACTTGATTCTGGCTAAGTCTTGGAAGGTGACGTGCTTCCAAGTATTGGCCAATTTCCTTCAGATTTTCACATTTCTCAGAATAAAGTTTCTTGTAATATTCATTAAGGATTTTTTTGATTTCTGAGGAGTCTGTTGTTATTTCGTCTTTGTTGTTTCTGATTGATGAGATTAGAGATTTTACTCTTTTTTTCCTGATTAGGTTGGCCAAAGGTTTATCTATTTTATTGAGCTTTTCGAAAAACCAGCTTTTTGATTTATTGATCTGTTGTATTGTTCTTTTGTTTTCAATTTCATTTAATTCTGCTCTAATTTTGGTTATTTCTTTTCTTCTACTGGGTTTGGGGTTGGAATGTTCTTCCTTTTCCAGTTGCTTGAGATGTCCCATTAAGTTGTTAACTTCCTCTCTTTCTGTTCTCTTGAGGAAGGCTTGCAGTGCTATAAATTTCCCTCTTAGAACTGCCTTTGCGGTGTCCCAGAGGTTCTGATAGTTCGTGTCTTCATTGTTGTTTTGTTCCAAAAAGTTGGTGATTTCTTTCTTAATCTCATCTCTGACCCAGCTATCATTCAGCATAAGGTTATTTAACTTTCATGTTTTTGTATGAGTATGCAGATTCCTGTTGTTATTCAGCTCAAGTTTTATTCCATGCTGGTCCGAGAAGATGCATAGAATAATTTCTATTCCTTTAAATTTACTGAGGTTAGACTTGTGACCTAAGATGTGATCGATTTTGGAGTAAGTTCCATGGGCTGATGAGAAGTATGTGTATTCAGTTTTGTTGGGATGAAATGTTCTGTAGATGTCTGCTAAATCCAAATGTTGGATGGTTAGGTTTAAATCTAAGATTTCTTTGCTCAGCTTCTTGTTGGAGGATCGATGCAACACTGCCAAAGGAGTGTTGAAATCTCCGATGATTATGGAGCTGGAGGAAATCAAGTTGCTCATGTCTGTTAGAGTTTCTCTTATAAATTGAGGTGCATTCTGGTTGGGTGCATAGATATTAATAATTGAGATCTCATCATATTGAGTATTACCCTTAACAAATATGAAGTGACCATTCTTGTCCTTCCTTACTTTTGTTGGTTTAAAGCCTATTGTATCTGCAAATAAAATTGCAACACCTGCTTTTTTCTGATTACCATTTGCCTGAAATATGGACGATCATCTTTTCACCCTGAGTCTGTATTTGTCTTTTAAGTTAAGATGTGACTCTTGTATGCAACAAATATCTGGCCTGAGTTTTTGTATCCAATCAGCTAACCTATGCCTCTTTAGAGGACAGTTTAAGCCATTCACATTAATGGAGAATATTGATAAGTCTGGTGAAGTTTTGGGTATCGAGTTTTTCAAAAGTCCAGTGGGCATTTTTAATCCTTTCGCCAGTGTGGAAATTGGAGTTTGATCCGAAGTTTCTGAGTGAGTTTACTTTTGTGGTATAGGATTGGGTTGGTCATTATGGAGGATAGGTCTGAGAATATCCTGAAGAGCTGGTTTTGTTATGGCAAATTTCTTCAACATATGAATGTCATTAAAGTATTTAATTTCTCCATCACAAATGAAACTCAGTTTAGCTGGATACAAGATCTGGGGTTGAAAGTTATTTTGCTTTAGGAGATTAAAAGTCAGTGACCACCCTCTTCTGGCTTGAAAAGTTTCAGCAGAGAGATTTGCAGTCATTCTAATATTCTTCCCTTTGAAGGTAATGGTTTTCTTTCTCTTGGCAGCTTTGAGGATTTTCTCCTTCATATTAACTTTAGTGAAGTTAATATGATATGCCTTGGGGATGTCTTATCGGGGTTGCGTCGTGCTAGGGTTCTGAAGCTGTCCGCTATCTGAATTTCAGAATCTCTACGCATGTCTAGAAAATTCTCTTTCATAAGTTCATGCAGAAGTGCCTCTGTGCCCAGCGAGGCCACTTCATCTGTTTCTGGAACTCCTGTGATTCGGATATTCGCCTTCTTCGAATTATCCCAGAGCTCTCTGAGAAAATGATCCATTTTTTCTCTCCATTTCTCTTCCTCTTTGAGAGTTTGGGAGCGTTCAAAGGCTTTATCTTCAATGTCAGAAATCCTTTCTTCTGCTTGCTTCATTCTGTTGCTGAGGGATTCTACTGTATTTTTCATATCTTTGAGGGCTGCAAATTCTTGCTTCAGTGTGTCTAAGTCTTTGGTGGTTTTGTCTTTAAATTCATCAAATTCTTGAGGCAACTTTTGAATTTCTCCTTGAATTCCTAATTCCACTTTGTTAATCTTGTCTGCAATCCAAATTCTGAATTCGATTTCTGACATCTCAGCCAGTTGTTTATGAATGGGATCTTCAATTGCATCTGCCATATCTTTCCTTGGGGGGGTTGATCTATTCTGGTTATTCATGTTACTGGAGTTTTTCTGCTGATTCCGCCCCATGGTTGTTTTACTCCCTTTGATCTTTTCCCCTGGGGCTTTTTCGAGGGCCTGTACAGTGTTGTGGCCTGAGAAACTGGGGCCCTGTCTGGTGTGGTGGGGCTCAGTGGTTCTGTCTTGTTTTCAGCTGGTTTCTGTTCCACCCTAGTGAAACAGACTCTTTGGATTGAAGTCTCAGCTGTGGAGAAATATCAGCAATTAAGTCACCCCACCCCCCACCAGCAAACAATTGGAAAAGAAAAATCAAACCTTCCTACCACCGTGCATCCAGGGCACCACCTGATTTGTCCTCAGGCGATTGGTTCAGTTCAAAAATGTCCAAATCAATTGTCTCAGTCTGCACCTGTCTTGGGTGAGAGAGTTTAAGAGGTCTCTGGGAACTGGATCACAGGGGTCTGGTGACTACTCTGCTGTGGCTTACTCCAGTGCTGCGTGGAGTCTGGAGAAGCCACCCAGCCAATAAATAAGTCTGGGAAGGTTGCTGCCTCCTTCTCCACCTTGCACCACTTCACACCCAGTCACTGATAGTCCTGCAGTTGGCTGACCCAGTTGCCTGTAGTGACTTGTTACTCCAGGAGTTTGTACCTGCCTGAATCACAAGGAAGTCTGCCAGGCCGCTGCACTCTGCCTCTCTCCAGCAGGAGGAGGTGAAGCCTGACAACCTCGGGTGCTTGATGAAGGTTGAGGGGTTTTCACTCAGGTCCAATCTCGCCCCTGATTAATGTTACTGACAGAACAGAAGAGAACAACTCTGCAGATCCCCTGCAGAAGAGAAGCTGAATTGAGTTCTAAATCAGCTTGTCTTTGCTCTTGTATTGTCTATAGGCTGACGATCCCCTGAGGGCCAGGTGCGTCTTAGGTTTAGCAAAGCGGACCTCTGGGTCAGCCCCGCCCTGAGAGTTTCCGTGGTTTGCAAGTTGGAGTTGCCTCAGGCAAACTCAGAGTCTCTGGTTGCCCAGGGAGACAGGGGGTGTGGCTTCAGAATATTCAGTAGTGAGCCGTATTGCTAGCAAAAGAGGGCTGCTGCTTTATGGCTCAGGCAACCGCTGCTCTGGTGTAGCTCCCTTCCTGCCAACCATCCTCTCTCGGCTCCCGTACCCCAGAGTCTGCACCGACCAGCTGCAGCCCAGCACTGTCTACACCTCTCGAGCAATCGCCCAAGAGTCTGGACTCCTGGGGGACAGGCCTCCAGACCTTGGAGCGAGAGGAGAGGGAAATGCGGGGAGCGCTGGGAGCCTGGGCTTGTGGGCAGAGAACACACACAGCTTTACACAGTTTTATGCCTGGCCGTATTGTCACCAAAAGACGGCTTTCGCACTGTGCCTCAGGGAACTGCCACTCTGGTGCAGTCCCCTTTCTGGTGCAGTCCCCTCTCTGCCGACTGACTGGGACTGGCCTCCAGACCCCAGTGTGAGTGAAGGGGAGCACTGGGAGCTCAGAATTCCAGGTAGAGACTATATACAGTTTATACAGTTTTATGCCTGGCAGGAGAACACCGTGGCACCCTAGTAGGGGAGGTAGGTCCAGTTTTTAGATGGTCTCTCCCATGGAGTATAGTGGGAGGACCTTTGAACTCTGTCCAGTTGTTTGTTGGGCACTCTGAGCTGTTCTTATGGGGGAGGGGACTCCCATCCGCTTGGTGATGGATTTTGTACCTTTTGTTTGTATCCTTGTGGTCGCAGCTCGCCTCAGAGGGGTTGACGTGCATTCTACAACCTTCTCTCTTAGTGCAGCTCAAATCCACCAGGTTACTTGCTGAATTTTTGTCCTTTATCTCTCCTTCTGGATGGGAGCCTCTGTGGAAAGCTGGCTTCAGTCATCCATCTTGTCTCCTCCCCGCCACGGAAAGCCACTGCAGTGACAAGTTGAATCTGGAGGTCCTGAGGAGATTTGTGATGTGCCTGCAAGCTGAGCATCATCTGACCCAAGCTGAGCATCATGTGACCTGTTATTTCTTTTTATTTTTTCATTTTATTATTTTATCCCTTTTCACCCAAAAGCTTAGTAATTAAAAGCTGTCTCTAGCTGGGGAATGAATCCCATGTCATAATCATCACCATTATCATCATTCTCATAGTTACCAGTTAATACATGTAATCACTTTACATATACATCCTACCATTTTATTTTACTTAATCTACCCCAAATGTCTACGATATTAATAGTATTATTATCCAAAATTTAAAAATATGTCTGAAGCACAGAAATTTTCATAAGTTTTCTAAGTTTACACAACTTTTGAATCTTGATTGGAACTAGTACCTCTGAAGTTATGTTCCCTGGTATTAGCTACAACCCTATGATATCATTTGTATTTCTAACATGAATTTGGTGCTAATTTGTTTTTAAGAGAAATTACATTGATATTAGTATCTATCAACATTACATTTCAGAAAGTGACCTCCAGCTAAACAGAAGTCATTTATAAAAGTACCACTTTCAAATCATGTATGTGTATGTATATATTTGTACACTTATACATATACATACCCATATTTAGCCTGAAATAAACTTTATCCCTACAAGAAAGCATTTTTTCAAAGTTTGTGCATATCAGTATCAAGTGAGAATAATTTTATTCTAATAAAGATTAAATTTAGGATTCTTTAAATTTTTAATGACATAATTAATTTTATACAATTATCTGGAACCAGGACATCAGATAATTTACATTTTAATTTGGAACGGAAATGCAAGGCCCTTGATTAAAATAAGATTTACATATAATATTTTAAAACTTATTATATACTAATCCTTCTGATAAAAGGATAGGATGGATATACGAAAGTGCTCATTCACAATAATAAAAAGCCCACAACTTTTGTTATAGTACTGGACTCAGAGAAGATAAAGGAAATCTCCAAACAGAATCCTCCCTTTTGCCCCAGGGAAAGGAGAAAAACCTCGCTGATGCATGAAAGTCACACTGAAGACCAAGTGCTTATATTAAAACTGAAACTCCCAGGCTGAGGACGAAAGATTGCTTGAGCTCAGGAGCTTGAGACCCACCTGAGCAAGAGAAAGACCCTGTCTCAACTAAAAATAGAAAAAACTAGCCAGGCATGTGGCAGAGCCTTAGTCCTCAGGAGGCTGAGGTTAGACAATCACTGGAGCCCAAGCATTTGAGGTTGCTGTGAGCTGCGACACCACAGTACTCTAGCCTTGGGAAACAAAGTGAGACTCTATCTCGAAAAAAAAAGTAAAAATAAAAAGTAAAAAATAATTAAAACTGAAGTCAGGCCTGGCTCAGTGGCTTACGCCTGTAATCCCAGCACTCTGGGAGGCTGAGGGTGGTAGATTTCCTGAGTTCACAGGTTTGAGACCAGCCTGAGCAAGAGAGAGACCCTGTTTCTAAAAATAGCTGGATGTTATGGTGGGTGCCTATAGTCACAGGTACTTGAGAGGCTGAGGCAAGAGTTTGAGGTTGCTGTTAGCTATGATGCCACGGCACTCTACTGAGGATGAGAGTGAGACTCTGTCTCCAAAAAAGAAAAAAAATAATTGAAATCAGAGACTAAGTTGCAAAGAGCAAAGTTGGAATGCAGTCTGAAACCCTTTTTAAGCTAAGGATGGTGGGGAATTGTCCCAGGAATTCTAAGAAAATAACATCAATATGTTATTTACATCTCCTTCAATGTCTCCATAAAATTGGACAGAACAGGTACATAAAACCTATGAGAAAAATATTGATAAAAGCAAAATTAGACAAACCCTAAAATACCTTTGTATTGTCATAAATGAATAGTCAGAAAACAAGAAGGAATCCAAGTTTGTAGAAAAGGAAACAGAAGGAAAGAATGGGGAATCTCAGAGGCTGGAGAACAGGAATCCCCAGAGAGCCAACAGGTATTCAGAAAGTTGGGCTGACTTGTGAGCTGAAACTGGGAGCGTTTGCAGAGTCCAACAGGTGAGTGTGAAGTACCCACCGTGAGATCTAAAGGTGCTGGAGGTACACTATGACCTTGTAAAACCAACCAGCCAGGGCTTCACTCGCAGAATGGGTTCCCACAAATGGTAAGAAACTGCTGAGAATGGAACAAAAACCAATCAGGACAGTCAAGAAAGACAACGAAAGATAATATCTGAAACATTTAAAGAGTAACAGCCAAGAAATCTCAGAAAGCAAGCTGTCAAAATTTATTTTCCTTCCTTCCTTCCTTTTCTCTCTCTCTCTCATAATTTGACTTTTTCAGTGAATTTTAATGAAATTTTATGACTTTTAATACATGTAAATGTATATTACCACAGCCATAATCACCTCCAAAACCCTATATCACCTCAAAAAAAGTATTTTCTCAATTTATTTGTAGTGATGCTCTTCCTCCAAATCTTTACCAGCTAGAAGATACTCGCATGCTACAAATCTGACAAAGGGCAATAAACCAGAGTTTATAAAGAACTAAAGAAAATCGATAAGAAATGAACAAATAACCCCATTACAAACTGGGCAAGAGACATGAACAGAAGCTTGTCTCATGAGGACGGACAAATGGCCAACAGATGCATGAAAAAAATGCTCATTATCCCTGATCATCAGAGAAATGCAAATCAAAGCCACCTGAGATATCACCTAACCACACTGACAGTGAGTTGCATCACGAGCTCTTAGAGTCAACACGTACTGACAAAGGTAGTAAAGAGAAGAGAACACTCCTCCACTGTTGGTTGGACTGCAAATTAATTCAAATTCCTCAAAGAACTAAAAGTGGACCTACCATTTGATCATGCAGTACCATTCCTAAGTATCTACCAAAAAAAAAGATGGGTTTCTGTAAGGACATTCACAATCAAATGTTTATAGCAGCACAATTCACAATCACGAAGATGTGGAGACAACCCAAAGACCCTTCAATATATGAACAGATAAATAAGGTGTGGTATACACACACTATGGAATACTATTCAGATACAAAAAGGTGAAGATTTTGCATCTTTTGTAACAACCTGGATGGCTTTGGAGAATATTCTCCCAAGCAAACACCAGAATGAATCTATACTCAGTTCCAATTTGAAACTAGAAGATGTATGCTCACACGAGAGAAAAACTAAGGGGGAGGTCATGGTGCATTTCCACCCAATGGGTATATCACAGAGATATATGGAACAGTTCCTAGATGAAAGACAGAAGGACAACATGGAGTTTAACCTAACAAAAGCAATTTATGTAATCTAATGATATGTACCCTTATATCAAGCTGAAATTTAAAAATAGCAAAAAAATCAAGGAAATCATAAACATAAAACTCAGTGTTGTAATAACCTCTGATAGGTATCAAGGAATGGTGTTGAGTAGAAGCCACAATATTTGGGGCATCTAGTTCTTAGATATATGTTATTTTGTATGTATGAGATATTACGCCCACATGGAGGGTTTATTAGTTTATTTTTCTGTGTTACACTATTAAATTTTTTTTTACATTTTTATTTCAGGTTAATATAATTTTAGAGAAAGGATCTCTCTTTGTTGTCTATGCTGGAGTACAGTGGCAAGATCATAGCTCACTGCAACCTTGAACTCGGCTGAAGTCATCTTCCCGCCTTAGCTCCTAAATAGCGAGTCTTAAGACTATTAGTACACACCCCCACACCAGGCTAATATACATGGGATATATTTATTTTTAATATACATGGGATGTCAGTATGTTCTGTAGGCTGGTCTCCAACTCCTGACTTCAAGTGATCCTCTCACCTCGGCCTCCTGAAATGCTGGGAATACAGGTGTGAGACACTGCACCTGGCCTAATAAAGTATTTTTAAAGAACAGAATAGCACTGGAATAATTCGTGTTTGGGGAGAGGAAAAGGAAATTTAAATTGGTAAAATTCACTTGTAAGTGAAAAGAAAAATTATAAAAATAAGAATAATCTCTCTCCTAAATCTTCATTTTCAAAGGAATTATTTTAGAAGCACAAAGGTCCTTTTTCCTCTTTTTGTTTTTGATTTAAGTATATAATCACCCTCACTGGCTGCAACAGTGAAAAACCCAGCCATGGATTTGGTTATGCATTTATAGTAATGGGGATGTTTATTTTCTGTTTCACAAACAGTTTTAACAGACAAAGGGAAGTGACTTAATAGTCATTTTAGTTTATGCAATACCCTTTATTCTTCAGGAAGCAAGTAGATTTAATTTTGGATAGATGAATTCAATATTTCATTAGCATGAGTAACATCATTCAAACTCATTCTGCAAAGTTAAGCACAGAGGGTTTCAAGATTTGCTCTGTAACTGCATCTTAATAAGACTGTCAAATTTTCATATATAGTGATAGAAATGAGACTGGCATATGTTGTATAATGACAAAATTGATTCACTTATGTAAGAGTTAAAGTGTTGCTATCTCACCATTAATTAACTGCCTATTATTTTTATCACCAACTCAATTAATCTGAGATAACACAAATTAACTTAAATGGTGACTTAATTCTTCTTTCCTTTTTTTTTTTTCAATTGAGACAGAGTTGTGTTCTGTTGCCCTAAATAGAATGTAGTGACATTATCACAACTCACTGCAACCTCAAGCTCCTGGGCTCAAGGCAACCTCCTGCCTTAGCCTCCCAAGTAGCTAGGACTACAGAAGTGCGCCAAAAGCCCTGCTAATTTTTTTTTTTTTTTGTAGACACAGGATCTTGGTCTTGCTCAGGTTAGTCTTGAACTCCTGACCTCAAGTAACTCCGGCCTCAGCCTCCCAGAGTGCTAGGATTACAGACAGGAGCCACCATGCCCAGCAGAGATGAAACAACTCCCAAGTGACTTTTAGTTTAGATCTGACCACAGTAGAAGAGAGAATTTAGTTGTATAAAAAAAGGAATTAAAGATTACTAGCAACATAAATGAAAGTATATTTTAAAACAACAGCTCAAAGTACTGTTAAAAAATGTTTTTTTCTGTGATTAAGAATTTCTGTGCTTAAAACCTTAATTCTTTTTGGCTACTGGATTATCATTTTATAATTTACTGACTCATTACTAATAACATTATGATTTGACAAAGTGAAATAATCCTGCAAATGAGAATTACATACTTACTGAGAAATTGCAGCTTTCTGAAATTACTAAAAAATTTCAGGGCAGGAGCACATAATTGATAAAAAATCGGGCATGCTTTTATTAACAACAAATAATATGCTTCAATTATGGTTGATTGCTTTCTTTTTAAGGAAATCCTTATTAGATATTAATTTCAGACTTTGATTTTCAGATCTAAGATATACCAAATATGTAAATTCAGAAAAAGACTATTAACTTTTACATTTATGAAATCCGTGTTTAATTTTATCTTATGGTAATTTAAAATTTCAAATTGATTTTCAGGGTAGCTTACTTCTGACATCTAAATTACCCTTCATACTCTGTATTGAAGCAAATCACTTAATCACTATCATATTTATACAAGAAAAATGCAGAATCAAAATATATGAGGAAATAGAAAGTTAGAGAGCATCTTAAAAAATCACAGAAGTAAGATATAAAGAAAGTTGTTTAAAAAATGGAAATCCTGGCTAATCTTTTACTGAAGCTTGGTTGAAGCTTCATTAGAAAGCAATTAACTTCTAGATAAGATTAGCTTTATCAGTATAGCCATATCAAAGTTAAATTCATTATCTGTGGCTAATGTCAAAATTAGATCTCAGAGGCTTCATAATAATCCCAAACCTACGTGCATGCTGGTGATTTGATGAAGTGCTAACAGCAAAAATGCTCTCTGTTCATTATTGAAGAAATATGTTACAGGAAAAGGTGCCAAAGTTAGATCTCGAGGTGGAATGATCGCAAGAAATGTTCTTATTACATTGTTCCATTTGAAATACTCATTTGGAGGAGCAAGTCAACCCAGCTTTGCTCAGCTATGTCACAACTTTGCAACTCATCTAGGTAGAAGCCTTCCCACAGCACCATTCACCTTTGAATAATGTATATTCTCAGTCATTTGTTTGATTTCATGTTTTGCCTTTGGGCAGGTTCCTGGAAAATAATGTTTCAGAAAGTATATTTTTCTCAGACAAAAAGTTTCAAAAGACTTAAAATATTAATATCAGATAGAAATGGTAGCATTATTTAAAGTTGAAAAATGTGGGGGTTTTACATTTAATTTTTAAGATAAATATTAAACATAATATAATCTAACATCCCTTTCCTAATGTCCTCTGATCTCCAGAAGAAGCAAATTATTTATTATAAATTTACTATGTCTACAAAGAAAAAATGATATATATATTGCAATAAAAATGAATATTTGGAAATTTGAAAGCTATATCTGTAACAAAGAAAAATCCACGAAAACAACCACTGATTAAACCATAATCCTCTGTGAATCATTGAAAACCTAATGTGGCGACATACTTTCATAGATGTAATAGAGAGACGTTAGTGCATTGCTAATTCTTATCAGCATCATTTTTATCCCTGTAATAAAATCCCAGCTCTCTGAGAATTCAGTCCACTGGAAACTTCCAGAAATCTCTATCAGACTGACCCACTAGAATTCAGAAAAAGATACCTCCCCTCTCTTTTTCTATTCCTTTTCTATTCATTTGCCTTCCTCCTCCTATAAATACTCAACAAACTGCACAAAATCCAGATTTTGGTGCATCTATAACTCAAGCAGAAAAATATGGCATGTAAGAATAAAGGATCCAGTCTCTGGCAGAGGATAAGTGATGTAAGCACCAGGGCAGAGTTAGAACATCTTGGTGGGGTGTGATGGCCACGAAGCACAGCTATGTCACAAACCTCCTTTAGTGAAGGACGAACAAATGAAAAACCCATAAGTCCAACCAAATAAACCCACTCCTATCACCGCCAATAACAAAAACACATGTACATATTGCTAAAATAGGGTTCAGACAAAAAACTATGATTGTTGAGTTTGAATTAGTACACTATATTTTACAAATACCTGAGGCAGTTTTTGATGAGTGCCCCTAAAATGGCATGATATTAAAAAAAAAAAATAGCATGTGCTATGGAAAAGGTCGTCTTTATATTCTCAGAAAACCCAATTGTTGAAATGACTTAGCTGATGATGTCTCTGGCCATTTATTTTATTAGAGTCCGCAAAAGATGATATATTTTTCTTCAGCATATCTTTCTCTTTTCAGTTAATACTCATACTCTAATTCTTACAACTACTATTGCTTAATGCTACTGCTATGACTGTGAAGTCGAGTATCCCCAAAATTCCCAGACTTATTTCCTTCTAGGGAGTAAACCATGGTCTTCTGAGCTGTAGTCTGAAGTCCTATGGCCTTAACCCTCCTGCCTCTTTCAAACACGAGCACCAAACTCCAGCCACTGCTTCTGGTTGCTCTGTATGCTATGGTTTTTTTCATTACACATTCCTACGCTTTCCCAAGCTACCCAAACCCAACCATTCTTCAAGGTACAAATCCTGGCATTACCTCTTTCATGAAGTCTGTTCTCACTACCTTTGTCGACAGGGGTAGGACAGCTTCCAAGGGCCTTTACTTTAAGTCTTGCCCTTACATCAAGGAGGCAATTCTGTATTCTTGCAACAAATTTTCTTTTCTAAATTCCTGAAGTAAGTCCATGTGGGGTTCTATTACTTGCCATCAAAGCACTTTGAAGGTTGTATGTGGCAAATACCATATTTTAATGATTCTCTTATACTGTCCTCAGTATTTGCAAAGTGTAGGGCACAGTGGAAGCGCTAAATTGCATCTCCTCGATTCATTGCAGTAGGCACTGAACACATGGGTATCTGGGGAATTGAAATGTGACTAGTGCGACCTGAAATGTGTTGCAAATGTAAAATACATATATGATTTCACTATTTCAATACAAGGAAGAAAGGATGTAAATGATGAATAAATTTGTCTACAGATTATATATTGAAATAATATTTGTATATATTGGGCTAAATAAAATCTACTATAAAATTATTTTCACCTGTTTCTTTTTACCTTTTAAGGTGTCAAATGGAAATTTAAAATTACTTATCTGTATCACATTATATTTCTATTGGACAGAGCTGATTTAGAATGATTTCTCTTTTCTAAATATGGAGACATGGAGGATAAAACTTTTATTACTCTGAATTTTAGAAACTTGTAAGATTATTTACAGTTGTATCCTATATACTGAGAATTCCTCTCTGTATCTGGATCTTGATATTGTAGAGAATGTTCTTGGGAGCTCTGTCTGTTTGTGCTATGTCAGATTGCATTCTCTCCTAATTGTGCCTTTTTTCTTAGATATAAAGTTATATTGAAGTTATTGAGCATTAGAAAACAGCAGCAAACAAAACGTGACTATTTGGCTTAGCGCCCGTAGCTCAGTGAGTAGGGTGCCGGCTACCGACACTGAGGCTGTGGGTTCGAACCCTGCCTGGGCCTGCTAAACAATGACAACTACAACTAAAAAATAGCCGGGCGGGGCAGCGTCTGTGGCTCAAAGGAGTGGGGCACTGGCCTCATATACCGGAGGTGGTGGGTTCAAACCCAGTCCTGGCCAAAAACTGCAAACCCCACCCCTCCAAAACGTAGCCAGTTGTTGTGGCGGGCACCTGTAGTCCCAGCTACTTGGGAGGCTGAGGCAAGAGAATCACTTAAGCCCAAGAATTTGAGGTTGCTGTGAGCTGTGACGTCACAGCACTCTACCCAGGGTGACATAGTGAGACACTCTCAAAAATATAAAAAGAGTATTTGACCATATGCAAACCAGTAAATTTTTGAGTGATTGATTGATAGTTTACGGCAGAAATAGGATGATTTAATTTCATTCTACTTCTATCACATATTTATTAACATGCAAGTCACTTTTATCTTCAGGCTTAAGTGTATAAGTATATAATATATAATTTATTATATAATATATAATTTATTAAGTATATAATATATCATTTCTGGTACAATTTATAATTTCAAGTAATAAAGATTTTTTTTTTTAAGTTTCAAGATGACTGAGAATAAAAGCTAACAAATTCCTGTCAGAGGGTTTAGTTTAAAATGAATCTCTGAACGCATGAAAAATAAAACTATTTTATGAATTCAGCTTGAAATTCAGAGAGCACTTATCATTAATACACATTGTACTTACTTGATCCTCTTGCTGGCTTTTCAGCTAAGAAAAGAAGACAAATTTAGTTTAAGTGTGATAAAATGCAAAGAATGTATATATCAATGGGCTTTATAAAAGTAATATAATTTCAGTTTTTTCTTTATTATTTAAGCGTTAATGAAGAAATATAACTCTATTTAGTTGTGAAAACAAATCTGACTATTTTCATTAATCTCTTTTATGTAAGAAAGGCATTTCAGTTGTCAAAACATATTTATGCTTTTCTAAATACTCTTACTAAAATAGGATCTGTGTTAAAATTGAGTGTTTAGTTCAACTAGAATTATACCCAACTTGAATAAAATCACTTTAGTATTGAGTGATCTAAATTAATCTAAACATTTTCTTCAGAATTTCCAAATTTCATAAAATAGACCATTAAGCATTATTTTTCTTTCAAAGATGAAGACCAATAATTACCAATTAGAGCATAAAACAAACACATATTAAAAAGAAACATGCAAAATCAGTTTATTTTTTTCACATTAATTTATCTTTTTCAGTGAGGCACTATTGTTCTTCAAAGAAATGAGATTTATCATTAAACTGTATGTATGTAGGATAAAATATATAAGGGGAGTTAACTGTCTGACTACTACATATATAGTAAATTCCCTGTTATATGAAACTCAAGCACCTGCCACTCTCAAGCCACCAGCATGCAACCTGGCCCCACCCCCCCAAAGAAATAAGTTTAAACTTGGTGTGCTGCGCTGTCAGGAAACTGATGGTTCCTGCATCACGTCCGTGGCTCACAGGTGGTCTCTGTACCAGTTTTAAGTGTTAATGTGTGTTACTTGAAGCTAAAAAATTGGTAGTGAAGTTGAAAAGTGTATTGACTGCCATATATCTAAAATTGTGCTGTGCACTGCATTTACAAAGCTGTTTTATATTACAGTAAAACTATGTTCCAGTAAGTGAAATTCATCTTTATTTGTCTTAATTTGCTTTTAGTCCGTGTGTTTCAATATTAATATCAAGTCAGTATAGAGTTTATGGTAAGACATGGTAGAATATGAGGGAGAGAATTAGGCTCATATTTAATAATAATTCTCAAGCAACTGGAAACTACATTGATCCAGACTACACCAGTCCCCATGGGTGCCAGGTAACAGAGAGATCACTGTACCAGAGATCGTATCTTCTTGAACAAGACTGACATCTCCATTCTAACAATCTCAATCTCATTTAAAACGCCGTGCTAGGAAATGCATTTTTGTTGTTGAGACAGGGTCCCACCCTATGCCCCTGAGCAGAGTGCAGTGGGTGTGGTAGCTCACCACAACCTCAGATCTGGCTGAGGGCACCCCGCTGCCTCAGCCTCCGGAAGCCGCTGGGATTACAGGCGCTGGCTGGGTTTTTCCATTTTTTTCATGAGTCGTGATCTCACTGTCGCTCAGGAAATGCATATTTTTAAGGAATCTGTGTTACATGACTTATTATAGTTTGAGATAGAGTTTCTAATTTAAACCTAAGAATAAAAAATATATAAAATTGAAATGATGCCAATATAGAGCTAAAAAAAATTTCAATTGGGATACTTATTAATGTCTTTAGTCATATCATAGCTGCTTACTTCATGTATAAAACAAATAAAATAATTGAGAAAAACAGTTTACTAACATTAACATGTTATTATGTTTTTCTTTAAAAATATTAGCATTGATCGGGAAGACAAGAACTTAGAAAGTAAAATAAATATTTATTGACATACAATTCAACTCTCTGTTGAACGAGGGAAGGAATAAGAATGTTCATACTCACAACTAGCTCTGAGTTGAACTTGTGCTTTCATAAGTAATAATTTTTCTGGGCTTTGTATTCATAATATGAAGAGCCTCAAAATGGTAGACTCACAAACAGGGGAAGTGGGGAGTCTTCCAAGCAATGTCTGAATCCCTGGTCCCGCTGAGCTACAAAGGTTTTCACTAATCATAGCTCCAATAGGTAACTGGGGTCAAAGTGGAGTGCATTTCATCTTGGGGCTGCTTTGATTAGTAGAAAATTTACCTCTACACACATATTTGCAACAGTGTCATAGAAAATGAAGTGAAATTAGGTGGGCTTAATGGCGAGAGTCTTTTGTGGTCACACTGACGTGGAGCCAAGTTCTGTCCCTACCGCGTAAACTCTGAGATAGACTTTTTCTCATTACACCTATCTCATCTTTAAACAGACAGTAATAATTGGGCTGTGCTAAGGATGCCATGAGCTAATAATTAGAAAAAGACATAGTCATGCATTTCTAGCTGATTGGTTTCTTTTCATCCTTCTAGCTGACTATCTCAAAGGATATTAAGCAATAATTTAAAGGACATTTCAATATAAAAGTGGTGCCTCTGTATCATCCTACGAATGTGACTTGCTCTTGTATTTGAGTTGGAAATTTTACCCTTTAATACTTTTGATAATTATATTTAAGTTATTAATAATTTCATCTAAATTACACATATAGATATATTCTGTCATTTCAGATATATATGCTATAGTAAGCAGCAAGAGAGAGCCAGTGAAAATTAAGGATTCACCCCCCGACACACACACACACAGGAGATCTCTGTGTTTACTATGAATGAAAATAGTTATGGTATGTTTATTTAGCATCTTAGAATTTAAAGCACATTTTTAATTAAGTGAATTTGCCTAAAATTATATCGTGTAGTGTATATAATTCAATGATACATTTTATTTATAGTTACATGATAATAATATCACCAATATAGATCATTCTCTTTTTAGGAAAGAACATCTATCCACCATGATGTACCTGCTGGTATTTGACTACATTGTGTCTAGGTTGAATCAATTTAAAGGGTAATTTATACATTTTAAAAATTTATGATATTAACTTTCTGTTATATAGTCATAGACAAAATAAATCCCAAATGTATCTGTATTTTCTACTATATCATTTTTGACCTTATTCATGCTACAAAAGTCTTTTTTATTTTATTTTTTTGAGACAGAGTCTCAAGCTATCTGGGTAGAGTGCTGTGGTCTCATAGCTCACAGCAACCTACAACTCTTGGGCTCATGCAATCCTCTTGCCTCATTTTTTTTATTTTTAGTAGAAGGGGGTCCCCATTTTTTGCTCAAGTTGGTCTTGAATTTGTGAGCTCAAGCAATCCACCCTCCTCAGCCTCTCAGAGTGCAAGGATTATAGGCTTGGGTCACCATGCCTGACCTTTTTTTTTTTTTTTCCTTAACCAGAGTCTCATTTTGCACGCTGGGGTTGACTGCTATGGCATTATAATAACTCACAGCAACCTCAAACTCTTGAGCTCGAGCAATCCTCATGCCTCAGCTTCCCAAGAAGCTGGGACTACAGGAATCTGCCACAATGCCTGGCTAATTTTTCTATTTTAGTAGAAACAAAGTCTCACTATTGCTCAGGCTGTTCTCGAACTTCTGCTCAAGGAATCCACCCGCCTTAGCCTCCCAGAGGGCTAGAATTACAGGTGTGAACGATCGCACCCAGTTTACAAAAGTCTTTTTTAATAGAAAAATGTACCCTCTGTTGTGTAATGGAATAATTTATTAACTATTTTTGTTGTTCCTACTGTTTTCTTCATGTTTTCTAATGTTCCATTGACATGTACATTTTCTACTAGATTTTCTGTCTACTTTTCTGCTAATAGCTGAAGTGTGTATCTGCTAGACTTCACTGGTTTAAAATAATTTAGTGTTAACATTAAATACCAACACAATTCAGGTATTTCCACACTAATGCAGCACTTTAATATTTACATAGTTCAAAGTTACCTTTTGTCACATTGGGTAATTGAAGACTTTCTTTTCTTATTGAGACTGTATATAAGAAAAATATAAATTAAAATATAATTTTTTAAAGTAAATTTTCATAAAATCGTGATCACTTTAACTCCAAGCTTTAGCAACATGGGAGTCATTTAAGCATTGTAAATATTTCTCAGGGTGAATTTCAAAAATTTTGTCTTCATTCCAATGAATGCCTAACAAAAATAAATGTTAGCAGTAGAGATCATTTGGTTTGCATAAACAGAAATACAACATGAAAGTAGCAACTAAATTAACTAGAAGCTATGGAAAATGCATGATTCTGACCAACTGAATTTGGTGATAAGCAAAAGGTGTTTTTGGTTTTGACAAGTAGTCTGCTATATTTAAGAATGCTTTCCTCTTTACCCAATAGATATTTCTTTGATAATTAAGGCCTTCTAAAATTTTCTAGAAAATTACATGGAAATCAGTGATTACTGATTGTTGTATGGTTTGTCAAATAAATACACCCAGTGTGAAAAGAAGCTTCAATGGAACAACAAACGGAAGCTCCTCTGCATGACTTGGCCTGCTGCCCGTGGCTTCCTCGACACTGCCATTACCACATATCCACAGTTATTTGCTGCATTTCTTTCTTTAATCAGACCAGCAATTATCACATACATAAATAAAAATTTCACTTACAAATGCCATAAATAAAGTTTGATTCCACGTATTTTGGTTTCAGGGTACGGCATAATCATTTTTTTTCTTTCAAAAATTACCTTTTTCTTCTTTATGATGTTTCACTTCTACTTTTTCTGAGGACAAAATAATGGTAAGTCAATGTAATATAGCATGTTTGCCAATAATTCTTCTGAAGGTTTGGAATTACATTTTTTGTAGTCCATATTTACCTTTTTAGGAATCATATGAAAAGAAGTCCACAGTTTTAATTCAGAAATAAGTGGAGTTGGCTTTAGGTTTATATTCCTATTCTCTTTAATATTTAAAAATAACACAATACCTTCATATTTTGCATGGGTGGACTGCAATGTACTGTAATTCTCAAATGTGCCATAAAATCAGGTCTGCATGTCATGAATTGCTTTTAGTCAGTTGGTTTGTATAATGATGTATTCTTATTCCATTGTTAGGGCTGATTCGATTACATGTTTTACAATATCATCATTACCTTTACTTTCCTTTTCAGGTTTTTCAGGTTTCTTCTTCACTGGGGGGAGAAAACAATAAGTAGTTATCATTTTAAAAAACACTTTCTTATTTTATTTTAATTTAATTTTATTTATTTTGTTTCAGGTTAATGTGAGAGTACAAGCAACCAAATCTCAACATTGTAATTTGTTAGGTAGAGTCCCTTGTGTAGTTACGTTCTGCACCCAAAAAGTGAGCCACACACCCGTACATTGTGCCCATTCAGTGAGAGCACCCAGAACATGATTTTCTTACATATTCTTGGAGTTAGCAATGGAGATGAGTTTTAATCCCATTAGTAGAGGAGCGCCAAGGCTTTCCCAATTCCTTTGTTGTTATATTTGGTCATTCAGTCACCTGTGTGACAGAGACCCTTTGCCCCTTTCTTCTTCTCCTTCTTTCTCTCCCTCTCCCCCTCCTCCTCCTCTTCTTTTTCTCTCTCTCTCTTTCATTTCTTTTTTTTTCTTCTTAATTTTTTTGTTTTTGAATGAGACAAGGTGTGTTGCCCAGGCTGGTCTCTAACCCCTGTATTCAAACAATTCTCCTGTCTCAGCCTCTTGAGAAGGGGATTACACTCTTATGCCACTGGGCTTAGATCCTCCCTTTCTTTTACATGCTTCGAAAAGAAGCCAGCCTAGGGTGGTGTCTGTGGCTCAAGGAGTAGGGAGCCAGTCCCATATACTGGAGGTGGTGGGTTCAAACCTGGCCCTGGCCAAAAACTGTAAAAAAAAAAAAAAAAAGGAGCCAGCATCAACCATACTTGTACCATTAAGTTTCAATTAAAAACAACAAGAAACACATCTATATTTTCGATTGTTATCTTCAGGAAGTAAGGATTGGCTGGCATGGTGGATGCTCTGTAAATAACCTAACAAGTGAAAGCAATGAAAGAGTCCCCTAATATCTCCATGCAAAAGGTAGACACGGTCTTCAAACAGTCTTTGCTGATTATTTCACACGAAAGTGAGAAGAAAACCATCACTTAACAAGCGACAACTCTGTGGTTGCATTATGTATCATTTCACACGAAAGTGAGAAGAAAACCATCACTTAACAAGCGACAACTCTGTGGTTGCATTATGTATCATTTAATCCTTCAAACAAGCCTTTGGGGAGCTGCCTATTCTGTAGATGAGAAAATCTGGATTTGAGTGATTAAGGAATTTTCTAGGCTGGGTGCAACGAATAGTTCACACCTATAATCCTAGCACTGTGGTAGGCTGAGGCTGGATTGCCTGAGCTCAGGAATTTGAGATCAGCCTGAGCAAGAGCATGACCCCATCTCTACTAAAAATAGAAAAACTTGCTGGACATTGTAGTGGGCACCTATAGTCACAGCTACTTGAGAGGCTGAGGCAAGAGGATTGCCTGAGCCCAAGAATTTGAGGTTGCTGTGAGCTATGATGTCACCGCACTCTATCCTGGGGTGATAGAGTAAAACTCTGTCTCAAAAAAAAAAAAAGGAGGATTTTTTTTTTTTTATTAAGAGACATGAAGCCTTGTTTATTATTGGGGGGGAAGGCTGATACTTAATTTGATTAAAAGTATTGATTAATATATATATGTGTAGGGCGGCGCCTGTGGCTCAAGGAGTAGGGTGCCAGTCCCATATGCCGGAGGTGGCAGGTTCATACCCAGCCCCAGCCAAAAAAAAATCACACACACAAAAAAAATTATATATATATATATGTGTGTGTGTGTGTGTGTGTGTGTGTATATATACATTTTTTTTTAATGTCAGGAGGATTTTTTAAATGTTGTGCAGCTATATACAATACTCAGCTTTACATACTGTTTTCACAACTCTATCTTATGTCTTTTGAGAAAGTACATATTTACCTGATTCTGTGACTTCTGATGTTCTCTCTTCAGAAAAAAAAGTAATAGAAAATTAGAAGAAAATAGTTTTTATTCAGTATCAGACAGTTGAAATTTATCTTCAAGTATATCCTACTAAGTTACAATTGACACATAGTCAAAATGACAAAGAAATGCACCAATAATTAATATTTCTGAAAATTATAACTAGACACCTATTTTGAAAATGAAAAATGTTCTACAAGATATCTGAAAACTGCCTAAATATGATAAAATTAATCAACTCTAAGTCTTTTGGGTTTGTTAATTATAAATTATAAGCTATAAATTTATGATATATAAAAGTTTAAGTTAATCTTCATGGAAGCAAGCATGCAAGTCTTCACTGAATATTTACTAAAGCAATTTCATTTATATTAATAAGACTGTCAGAAGCACAATTGAGTGGAATTGAAGGATGAGGCTGAAAATGTATTTATATATGTAAATAAATTCAACTCATGGTCACTACAGTCTGATAGGAGAGATGTAAAATGGTACTTGCCTATAGCCTATGACAAGGAAGAATCAAGCTTTCTGTTCTTTCAGTAAGTCCATAGAATTATAATATTTCTCAGTAAAACTTAGTAAGTTTCTTTAGAAAAATCTTGACCTCATAAATCAGTATAAGTGACAACATTTCCAGAAAATAAAACTTTTCCAAAAGCATAAGAAATACATCTCTTAAATATGAATGTTTTTCTATATATATGTGATATTGATTTTATTAGTCTTCCATAACTTTTTTGGAAGCTGTATTAAAATTCAAGAAAAATGCCTAAAATATTTTATAATAGTGAAGATAGACAATGAATAATATTTCATAAACAGAATAGTATTTTTAAATGTCTTTATGGTGATATTTCTAGCATTCTAGCTTTGACTTTCAACCCTCAATTTTAATAATACTGCTCATAATAGTGGCAATAATGTGAATAAGATATACTAGAGATTTTCTCCAACCCAAAGGCAATTTTTAATGTTAAAATTGGCATTGATTCTGTTCAGAAGTAAATCATATCTACATTATTAAGGAATTTATCATAACACTGTTAAGAAAACAGGTTAGGCCTTGACATTTAAAAAATTTAAATACAGTAGCCACATAAATCTTAATTGAAATGAAAATATTTTTCTCCCAGGGTAAAGTCTGGGTATTTTAATAGTACAAAATAAATAATTTTAATGTTTACTACCGTATTTTTGTTATTGTTTAAAATGTTAAATAAAACAATGATTCTGAATTACTACATGCAACATACTTCAGATTTAAAAAATGAGAATATAAATAGCTAATGTGTCAACCATGAGTAAACTGAGAACAGGTATTATGTGCTCTAAATTTTTCTTCACCTATTGACTATTAGAGGAATCTCTGCATTGTATTTACTCAATCCTAACAACTGAAAGTATATACAAGACAGATTCAACTACTTTTTTTCACATAGGTATTTGTTATTATGGTAAATGTGTTAACAAAATAGGTTTAATCATAGAAAACATCGTAGGCAGTTCCTCACTTATCCTGGTATAGTGTATTATACCTAACAGGTGCTAATGTTCAAGGATTAATGAATGGAGCACAAGAGTACTGTATTTTATTGAGCTTCATTTTATGGAACTTGGAAGATACTGCATTTTTTATACTAATTGAGGGTTTGTAGCAACCCAAGTCAATTGGCACCATTTTTCCAAAACACTTCTTATCTCTGGCCTCACTTTGGTAATTCTTGCAATATTTCCAATTTTTCATTTTATTATATTATTGTAATCTATGACCAGTAATCTTTGATGTTACTTTTGTAATTTTTTTGAAGTGCCTTAAACAGTTTCCATTTAAGATGGGAACTTAATAAAATTATGTGTATTCTGACTACAGTCTTTCTTTCTCTCTCCCTTCCCCCATCTTGGCTCTTCCAAATTTCCTGAAATACAATAATATTGTAATTAGGCCAATTAATGTCCCTAGAAGGCATCTAGGTATTCAAGTGAAAGGAAGAATTGTACATCACTAATTTTAAATCAAAAATACAAATCATTATGAGGCTTAGTGGAGAAGTCATGCTGAAAGCTGAGATGGGCAAAAACTAAATTGTAAATGCAAAGGAAAAATTCTTGAAGGAAATCAAAAGTGTTGTTCTGTTGAACCCAAGAATGGTAAGAAAGTCAAATAGTCTTATTGCTGACTTGGAGAAAGTTTTAGTGGTCTGGATAAAAGATCAGACTAGCCCTAATAGTTCTTTAAATTACCCTAATCCAAAGAAAGGTCCTAACTTTCTTCAATTCTATGAAGACTGAGAGAGAAGAAGCTGCAGAAGAAAAGCTGAAAGTTAACAGAGATTGGCTTCTGAAGTTTAAGAACAGAAGCTCACTTCCTAATTAGCTAGTGCTGATATGGAAGCTGCAGCAAGTTGTCTGGACAGTCTATCTCACATTACTAATGAAAGTGGGTATACCAAATAACAGATTTTCAATATAGACATTTTGTTTTCTTTCTCTTCAAACAAGATGCCATCTAGAACTTTCATAACTCAAAGGGAGAAGTCAATGCCTAATTTCAAAGTTTCAAATGATAGGCAGACTCTCTCATTAGTGGCTAATGCAGCTGGTGATTTTAAGTTGAAGCCAAAGCTCATTTAGTGTTCCAAAAATCCCACGGTCCTCAGGAATTATGTTAAATCTACTCTGCCTAGGCTCTACCAATGCAACAATCAAGTTTGATGGTAGAACATTTGTTGGCAGCATAGCTTGGTGAATATTTTAAGCTCACTGTTGAGACCTACTGCTCAGAAAAAAAAGATCCTTTTAAAAAATATTACTGATCAGGTGGCACCTGTGGCTCAAGGAGTAGGGTGCCAGCCCCATATACTGGAGGTAGTGGGTTTAAACCTGGCCCGGGCCAAAAACTGGAAAAAAAAAAAAAAATATATATATATATATATATATATATATAAATATATATAATTGATCATTGACTATGCATTTAGCTATCCAAAACTCTGATGGAGATGTACAAGAAAATTAATGTTATTTTAATGCCTGCTAACATAACAGCCTTTCTGCAGCCCTTAGGATCATGGAGTAATTTCAACTTTCAATCCTTATTATTTAAGAAGCACATTTAATAAGGCTATAGCTGCCACAGATAGTGATTCCTCTCATGAATCTGTGCAAAGTAAATTGAAAACATCCTGGAAAGGATTCACCACTATAGCTGTCATTATGAACATTTGGTATTCATACAAGAAGGCCAACTTATTAATAGTTTGGAAGGAGTTGATTCCAATTTTTATGGATGCCTGAGAAGTTCAAAACTTCAGTGAAGGAATTACTGAAGGTACGGTGGAAATAACAAGAGGCCTAAAATTTGATAAAACTTGAGCAGATGAAGAGTTGCTTCTTAGGGATGAGCAAAGAAAGTTGTTAGTTAAAATGGAATCTGCTCCTGGTGAAGATGCTGTAACAATAGTTGAAATGACAACAAAAGATTCGGAATACTCTAAAACCTTAATTGATGAAAGCAGCAGTGTTTGAAAGAATTGACTTCAATTTTGAAAGAATTTTACTGTGACTAAAATGTTACCAAATAACAATACATGCTATTGAGAAATCTTTCATGAACCAGTCTATGGATTCAGCAAACTTCATTGTTGCCTTATTTTCAGAAATTGCCATAGCCACCCCAATTATCTGCATCCACCACCCTGATCAGTCAGCACCCCTCAACATTGAGGCAAGGCCCTCCACCAGCAAAAGAATTACAACTATTTGAAGGCTTAGATGATTGTTAGCATTTTTTAGGAATAATTTATTTTCTAATTAAGGTATGTACATGTTTAGACGTATGCCATTGCACACGATACTACAGTGTAAATATAACTTTCGTATGCACTTGGAAACCAAAGATTTGTGTTATTTGCCTTATTGCAATATTTGCTTTATTGCAATATTTGCTTTATTGTTGTGTTCAAAACAAAACTTTCACTATCTCTGAGATATGTCTGTAAAATGAATGACATTAAATTTTTTCTTGATTTTCCAAATCACTAATGGAGTAAACATGTCTGCATGTGTTTACTGGTGTATATTTTTTCCTCTGTGAAATGCCTTTTCACCTGCCCATGTTCTTGTATGTTGAGTGTGTTTTTTATGTTTGCAGTATGCCTGTTCACACAATATTATCAACCAGAATCATTTATATTACAGGGAATGGCGTACTGGCTACTACATTAACTAACATACCATACATTTTTTTCTTTATTTATAATACAAAGAAATTATTCAATCAAAACAATGAAATAGCACATTCTTAAAATTCTAAAATGGTATACTTACTTGGAGTTGGTTTTGGTTTATCTAAAAAGTAAAAAAAGTTAAGAAAAAAGAAAAATGTGATATCAGCTCTTCATAATTCCTATATCTGCTTTTTATACTTAAAATAAGAATAATGTTAAAATTTTATTAAAATTAAATTAGGGAAACATTCCAGGAAATTTTAAGTCATATTCCCAATGAGTTCCACATGGAACTATTAGAAATTCCAAATATATGAAATATTCTTGGTCTTTTCTTTACCTTCCTCATCTTTAATTGGGTGCAATATGAATGAATGCTCACAATAATCAGAACTTCTTACTGTGCCTGAATGACAAAAAAATGCATATTCTGCCTGCTTTTAGAATACATATTGATATTAGTTAATGTTAGCAATTGAACCATTTTCAATCCAGTACTTGAATTGACAAAATTGACTTTATGACATATCAGGAAGAATAAGGGGTGATAGATTAAAAACTATATCTATAAATACATTCTTTCTCTAATATATTTTGCCTTCTGAAATTAATAACTAAAAACATTAATTATGTACTTTTCAAATGGAAAGTTCTACTTATCCATTTGAAAAGTACAATATTGGACTATGATTGTGGAGGATTTGAATCATCCAAATTTAAGGGGATTAAGTCTAATTCTTTCTTAAATTTTATTTATTTTTATTTTATTTATTTATTTATTTATTTATTTTTATTATTATTATTATTACTATTATTATTGAGACAGAATCTCACTTTTTTGCCCTTGGTAGACTGTCGTGGCTTCATAACTCACAGCAACCTCAAACTCATGGGCTTAAGCTATCCTCTTGTCTCAGCCTCTTGACTAGGTGGGATTACAGGCACCTGCAACAATGCCCGGCTATTTCATATTTTAGTAGAGATGGGATCTCACTCTTGCTCAGGTTGATCTTGAACTTCTGAGCTCAAGTGATCCACCACCTCAGTCTCCCTGAGATTACAGGTATGAGTCACTGTGCCCGGCAACTCTTTCTCTTAATGGTGGGAATATAAACTGATGTAACTTTTACGAAGAACACCGAACATGTATATCTATACAAGTGACATTGATTATACTTTTTCATTCAAAAATTCTACACTAGGACCACTTCAGTGGCTCACACTCATAATCCTAGCTCTCTTGAGGGCAGGGTGGAAATATTGTTCAAGTTCAAAAGTTTGAGACAATCCTGAATAACATCAAGGGATAAAAGTATATAAATTAGCCAGGGATACTGGTTCATGCCTATCGTACCAGCTACTTGGGAAGCTAAGGTAGGAGGATTGCTTGAACACGGAAGTTTGAGATTGCTGTGAGGGCACACAAGCCTAGAAACAGAGTGAAACTCTTTCTCAAAAAAAAAAAAAAGAAATCAACTGTAGGTAACTTTACTTTTAAAATTCACAAAACTAGACATATTTGTTAACTGATTCGTTAAATTAACAAAAACTAGACATTTTTTCATATATTTTTAAAGGATGGTTGGAAAAATACTTTAAAACATGCCAATCAGAGTCAATTGGGCAAAATTATATAATAAAATATTATTAATAGAAAATTCCTTATACACTGATATGAAAAAAGGTTCAAGATACATTCTTAAGTTGAAAAATCTAGGGTAGAATAATCCATAGCATGCCATGATTTGTTTAAGAAAATGAAAATGGTGAATATATATATTTATTAGTATAGATAGATAATGCTAGAAGGATATTTTAAGAAATAATGGCGATTACCCATTGAATATTATTTGATATTTTTGAAAAAGGGAACTGGTAGAGTAAGAAAAAGGAAAGGAAGAGATAGTTTTGGACTTAGCCTCCGATATGCCTTAGTATTTGAACCACATGAAGTATTACATATTTTAAAAATTGAACCACATATTAAAAACTTAAGCTACATATTATACACCATAGAATGGTGTGATTTCTATTTTAAGAAACTATATCAATCTGAAAGTCACAATTAGTGAAATGTAACATGTAGTTTGGTAAAATATTTTAGTACTATCAACAATGCATCAACACTTATGTGATAAATGATATTAATATTGACAGCAGGGAAATAGTGAATATTTTGGAAGGGGCTTGTGAGTCATCAAAACAAATCTTACTTGTTAATTTTGCTGTATTATGGTAACATGTTTGATAAAATCCATGTTTGATTGACAACAATGCTACAGCCCTTAGGTCAGATAAACTAGTATAAAAACTTTTTTTATACTACAAAACCACAAGGGTAAACATTACCAAGAAACAAAATGAAAATCACTTGTATGCATAGCCTTACTTTTCAAATTTTATAAAAATAGCAAATTAAGATAGAATATAAACCAAAAATGGCAAAAAAAAAATACCCGTTTTTATAGATGGAGCTTCTTTTTCCTGATGCTCAGGTTTTTCTAGAGAGAGAAACAAAAATCCATTAGCAATCTGTGATTCTTTGTGTAGCAAGCATTTGTTTACATATTTGCAAGTGATCCTCAGTTTACCCAGTAAGCATGCCTTTTAAAATTTCATAGAGCTTGCAACACAGAAAGTATACTGCCATAAAACCACACCATGAGCAAGGTTAGATTCACTCTCAGGACACCCAGTAAAAGGCTTTTCTTATGCCCGACTTTAAATCCAGTACTAGGGTTTCAGACCTTTGGGGGCAATGTTGTGTAAGAAGAGGATAGAATATGTCAAAGAGGAGAAAAAGAAGAGGGTTGTTTTTCTTTGGTGAAGGTTAAGTCATTGCTTGGGGACATTTCAAAGTAGATGACATTTGCTTTTGGCATTTTACCAACTCTTGTTTACTGGTCCCATTCCTAGGTCCCTCCTTCCCAGGTCAGAAGCAATGTAGTGCTGAACATTCATTTTTTTATGGAAAATTTAATCTAGATCTGCTCTATTCCAGAGAGTACCATACGTTGTCTTTTTATTCTATTTTATCATACCACCTTCCCTTTCCAGATCTAGTTAGAACTCTCACCAGTGAATCTCAACTACTCAAGGACACGGTAAATGGAATCAATATTTTATGAGTAATTGACATCCCTCATAACCCTCTGAAAAATATTTGAATTAAAAACCTTTGAGAGATCTCTCGCTGTCATCAAAGGTGAAATTTGAAACAAAGCCACACAGGGTAAGGTATTTTGAATGGGACTGAGGACAATTGTAAACTCAGCAAATCACTGGAATGAACCCAGTGTTATTTCCTTCTAATGACCTGCAGGGCTAATACTCCCGAGCTGCCCCTTCTCCCTCTCATATCTGCATTTGAAATTTCTCTCAAATTTCTACTATTTTCCCTCAACATCAGATACCAACAGTGAAGTAGGTGGGAAGACTAGTACTCCAGGTGTCATTAGACTAAATGGATATGTGTAAGTTAGAAGCTGAATGAACTTCCATGACTTGAATGTACGGAAATGTTACACTAAATAAGCATGCAAAATAAAATAAAAGTAAGAAGCCAATATTCAAGCTATTAACCTGCTATAATAGCATTACCCTAGTATAATTAATCAAAGTAATAATGTAAAATATATATTTAAAATACACATTACAGGTTCTAGGATGTGAATAAATTCTCATTAGGCTGGATACTGGATAATTTGCCTGAACCACTTATATGTCCACTGAGCTGGTCTCTCAAATTCATCTTTGAAACTTTGTGATCCATTTTTTAAACAGGAGCCAGAAAATACTTGGACAAGGGCCACTCATGTCTTCATATGCTTGTGTTTCATCTATGAGGGCCACTCATGTCTTCATAGGCTTGTGTTTCATCTATGTACGTTATTCAAGGACCAATTTCACAATTTTGACCAAAAGTGGACACATTTGCCACCTGTGTGACAATGGACGAATGTCTATGCCTTCCTAAGCTCTAAAGTCACCTTTAAACTCGATCACTGTAACCTTTGTATCACACTTGTACAGTGAAATGATCTTTAAAGTTAACTCATGAAGAAATGTCACAATTTTAATAGACAAATGGCAAAATGTTTTTAATTTTATGGATTTCTTAGTGTCAAAGTCTACTTACAGTATAATTAATTCAGCTTAAAGTAAATAAATCAAAAACATAAGGTCCCTAAACACTGACAATTGTATATCACCTCCTTTTCCTTTGTTATTCATTATGCCTGTTTCAGAGACTTTCCACCTACCCAAACTTATTAGTGGTATTTTGTAGCCTTTATGAATTCACTTGTTTAATACTAATAGTGATATTACTTCCAGACATTTCTTTCTTATAATCATAATACATCACTAATTAGTAGTGAAAGACAAGGATATTAAATCAAAGCCATAGCAATAACATTAATTTGGCATTGAAAGGCAGTTTAGCTATAGGCAACATTGAAAACAACAATAAAAAATGAAGAAAATTGTTAAAGTTGAAATGATCACACAATACTCTCAGGTTTTCTTATCTTCAACTCTTACTTGCTGGTTTGGGCATGGCTGTGGAGATGGAGGAAGGCAGGTGGCATGTAGGTTAGTGCATGGAAACTATGGAACAAATCAACTTTTTTGGCATTCATACTGACTCTTTCTTAGCTTTATTCTCTCTCCTTAGTTTAATAACCTAGTTTCTCTCAGCACTATTGTTTTACAGTAAGCAAATACATTTATCATACTGTTTAAATGAAAAACTAATAAGACACATGAAATGCACATAATTTAAAACAATCTATAGATTTGGGACACACATACATTGATCTAGTTTCTTCACAATCTCTCAAAATCCATATAACTGAATGAGATACTCAGAGGGCCATCTTATCACCTAACAGTGAAAAGTAGAGAAATGTGTACTGAAGTTGTAAACTTAGGCAATGATTAAAATAAAATACAATGGTCATGTGAAGTAATGTAATGTAATAGCCTTGTGAGTTATTTTCTTTCTTATGAGAAGCTAATCCATAATTTCTGTAAATAATTAATGCTGTTCCAAATTTTATTATATTTTCATCCACAAAAAGCCTGTCTCTAATTCCTGATTATCTAAATCTCAGAAGATAATATTTTTCAGATTTTTTTCCTTGAGAATGATTATTAATAAGAGATAGGGCTTTCTTAATAGCCAAGGTGGGCAGGATTTCTATCTTTGAATCAAATAGAGGAGATTTAGCAGTTTAAAATGTCAGTTGAGTTAAAGACTCAGAAATTTTCTTTCTCTTTATGGAAAGACTCTAATACTGCAAGAATAGGGGATGGACTATTTTTACTTCAATATTTAATGTGTTAAGATCATTAAATGTCCAATTTTGAATCAAAAGTTTACTTTATGATATTCTAAACAAAAAGCAGTACAATTAATTAATGTATACGTGTACTAGGGGTGTCCAACCTTTTGGCTTTTCTGTAAGTCCATGTATAATTTTTGTGATGTCTGCCACCAGAGATAAGGAAAAGAGTCCTTCCATAATCTGCATGTGGCCACCCCTAAATCCTAAACTAGTGACGCAGTTTTGCCATCTAAGTGCTAGGTAGCTGTTTCTGCCAGCAGCAAAGAAATCTGGAGAGTGAGCAGCTGTGAAATCACAAAAGGCATTCTCCACAGCTTGATGGGAACTGTGTATTTTTTCCTTCAAGAAATGGTCCAAAGCCTGGAAAAAGCGGTAGGTAGTTGTGGTGAATAGGGTGGATGACAGAATGCTTCCAGGTCCAGCTTCTGTGGTTGGACAGCACTCTGTGTGTGACAGCATTGTCTTCCAGGAGGATTGGGCTGTCTCTATGGAGCAATCCTGGCTGCTTCCTTGCAAGCGTCCTCAACACATCGTGTAATTGGTTGCAGTAGGTTTCTTTAAGCTGGATAATACCAGCACTGGACCATCAAACAGGCACCTTCAGCTTTTCTTGATGAGTATTCAGCTTTGGACTGTTTTTGGTGCTTCAAGGTTAGCCAACCATTGTACGCAAAAGCTGCAGGTGTTAAAAAGAATCTATTTCTCATCACGCACAATAGCATGATATAAAAAAGGTTTGCCTTTATGTGTGACAACAAAGAAAGGCAAACTTCAAGACAATTTCTCTTCTGACATCCATTTAGGTCATGTGAAGCCTGTCTATCCAGCTTCTTTAGCTCGCAAATTTGTTTCAAGTGATCCAATATAGTCAGAATAGTAACGTGCAGCCTTACTTCTCATCCACGTAGAGGCTGAGACAGATTGGCTTCCACTACAGCTTTCAGCTTATCTGTATCCACCTTCGTCTCGGGTCACCCACATGGCTTATTTTCAATATTGAAACCATTGGTATACTGTGCATTCATTAGCCACAGCCTTCCCTAATATTTCATTGATATTTCGAGTTGTGTGTGCTGCCTTGGCTCCATGATGGAACTCATATCAAAAATAACACGATTTTTTGACTTATCCATGGCTTCACAGAAATTGCTCTTAAAAATATTTGAAAGATAATTACAAGCCCAAACACTCATGTGAAAGAATGACGATGCACCTTCACAATTAAAAAAACAAAACCAGAAATGTCAAAGTGAAATGTTAATAGTTAAATTTAGTACTTGAGGAAATCAAATATTTCATACTTAATAACCTAATATTTTCTGCTGGTCATTCCTTAAGGTGAATTTTAAAATCTGTGCAATCAAGTAACTATTTATGGAGCTCTCATGAAAGAAATCAATCCAGCTAATTTATAAAGTTTTAGATTTCTGTGATATTAAAATTTTGAAAAAACTAGTTTGAAAATGAGATTAAAAACCTAAGCATACATGTATAATCAATGGATTACGTTACATTTCCTTATGAATTACATACAAGCTTAGATCAATCATATTTTACAAAACAAGTTGTGCCATTCTAGGTTTTATTATTTTAATAAAAAATATTATTAGGTACATCTTTCATTATTCACAAAAATTCAGAATCTGAATTTCTGAGCATGAAAGTCTACACACTTCAGTGAAGATGTGTGGGAGTGTAGGCATATAATTTAAAATTGATACACAGAAGAAAAGTAAAAAATATGTTATTTACCTGTTTTTTCTATTGTGACAGCTTTTACTTGCTTGAGAGTTTTTTCTTCTGTGATAAAAAAATGTTAACACAAGTACAAATTTTGAATACATCTGTACAAAACATTGACACATTTCAAGATTGATTTTTGCATTCATTTTAAAATAGAACCAATGCCAACAAAAAGTTATCTGTTTCTCAGTAAAACAGCAAGCAATATCTTCTATTCAAAATGGATGTGAACATAAAGAAAATTTGTCCAGCCAATAATCCTTTATAGCTATCTTGCTATAGTTTCCTAATTCTCATCTGTCAATATAAATCCTATTCTTTGCCTTCACTATATTTCACTGTATTTACCTACACAGGTATAGCTTTATAAAATATGTTAATATCGCTCTTATTAAATTAGAATAGGAAGTAGTTATGTTTGATCTTCTTGTGCGGATAACTCCCTGGCAACCCCTAAATTGTTGGAGAATCCAAATTTCTTTGTTCTTGAGGGAGAGCAAAGGTGGTACATTTATGTGATGCCTTCTATCCACCGTGATTTTACATAGTCAAAGACATTAGGGTTAAAGTAAAGAGATTATTACAGCCATCTTGTGTAAAATCAAACGTCTCAAGTATTTGGCAGTGGGTGTGAATCAGCTGATCAAATATCATAATTAGAAAGTTACACTGGGTAACAATTTAAAGAGCATTAGGGTGTAACTGGAGTTGTGGCTAGGAATAAGTCTATTTGATACCCACTAGGAGATTTTGTTTTGCTTGATCTTCTTCTAAATTTTTTTAATTGAGTCATGAACACATAGATCATGTATACATTAATGCATTTATGGAATACAATTGGCTGATTTTAAATACAATTTGGAATGCTGACATCAAACTAGCTAATATTGCCTTCACCTCATTTACTTGATTATTGTGTTAAGACATTTATACTCTATAGTTAATAGAATTGGCATGTACCCTTGTAATAACCTCTCTCACTCTTTCTGTATTTCAACTCAGAATGGCTAACATTTGTAACACAAGAAAATAGAATTTCATGATTAATTTAAATTCATTTAAATTGGATACAGACAGTTCTCACCTCTTCACACTCCAGCCCTGCCTTCTTTATTCGTATATATTTTGTTGTCAGTGTCTGACATTTTTTAAAGCATAGGAAAATAAAATCAAATAGACTCAAGCCCATTTTATAAAGATTTTCTAATGTACAATTTTTTTCTCTCTTTTTTAAATTAAATCATAGCTGTGTACATTAATGCAATCATGGGATACAATGTGCTGGTTGTATATGCCATTTGAAATATTTTCATCAAACTGGTTAACATAGCCTTCATGGCATTTTCTTAGTTATTGTGTTAGGACATTAATATTCTACATTTAGTACTATTGTACAATTTTTTTTTTTTTTTTTTGTAGAGACAGTCTCACTGTACTGCCCTCGGGTAGAGTGCCATGACTTCACACAGCTCACAGCAACCTCTAACTCTTGGGCTTATGCGATTCTCTTGCCTTAGCCTCCCAAGCAGCTGGGACTACAGGCGCCCGCACAACACCCGGCTATTTTTTTGTTGCAGTTTGGCCGGGGCTGGGTTTGAACCCGCCACCCTCGGCATGTGGGGCTGGCACCCTACTCACTGAGCCACAGGTGCCGCCCCTATTGTACAATTTTTTAAATATAAGCAAAATATTCCCTAAGGCATATAATTTAAAATTGATATACAGAAGAAAAGTAAAAAATATGTTATTTACCTGTTTTTTCTATTGTGACAGCTTTTACTTGCTTAAGAGTTTTTTCTTCTGTGAAGAAAAAAAAGTATGTTTTTAACTTTTCAAAGACTCTGGCCTAACCATTTGCACAACATTGGGTAAACTGTTCAGCCTAGAATGAAAAATAATATCCTATGAATATTCTATGGAATAAATGAGGCTTGAGTAACCTCAATATTAAATTCATGTTTAAGTAGTTTAAATAAAATGAAGTTACTATTTTTATTTATTTCTTTCAGACAGGGTCTTTGTTGCCCCAGGCATCAGCCCGCCTCACAGTAACCTCAAACTCCTGGACCCAAGCGATACTCCTGCCTCAGTCTCCACAGTAGCTGGGACTGAAGGCACCTGCCACAACACCCTGCTAATTTTTCTATTTGTAGTAAAGATGGAGTCTTGCTTAGGCTGGTCAAAAGTTCTTTTTTTAAATAAAATATAATTTATAATCTTATTTTGGTAAATTTCATATCTTTCTTTACAAGAACACATTGGCTCACTTACGCTTTCTTCAAAAGGCAAGACTGAGAATAAGGAAAAAAAATCAAGAATACACAAACAAAAAAGAAAACAAAAACAACATGAAGAAGAGACAAAAGGGAGGTGAAGGTAGAGAAAAGAAGGAAGGAGGGAAGAGACAGGAGAAATGGTGTTTTCCTTGGCATTGCTAAGACTTGGGGAGGCTAAAATGATTATGTTTGAATGAGCCAAGATGAATTGCAAGTTTTCTTTTCTTTTTTTTGCATTTTTTTTTTTGGCTGGGGCTGGGCTTGAACCCACTACCTCCGGCATATGGGGCCAGTGCCCTACTCCTTTGAGACAGACCCAAACAGAAAAAAAAACAAAACATTTATAGCCCATTCACTTGAGTGCTGCTTCTGATGGTTTTTGTGCTAAGCTACCCTCTGATGTAAAGGGATGACTAGCTATCTAGTTACGTCTAACTGGCTAAATTCTCAGTGCAAAATTTATCATGACTAAAATTAGAGATGTTCTAGAAGCTGACAACTTAAGATATGAATTGTCCCAAGTCACTCTGAGCTTGACTCTAAACTCTTCTACTAAAATTAGAACATTGAGAGACAATTTGATACTATAAAAACCACCTGCCAAATACCTGGTTTATCATGAGAAACAGTCTTTTCTGGTTTCACTATGTCTTGTTCTGAAAATAATAAAAAGAAAATCTTTTCAGGTATTTAGAAGTTTTATAAATTAACATATAATGGATATACTCTGTGTATTAGGCCAGTGATTTGTTTAATATAAAATAAATAACAGATTTAGCAAGTGTAATTATGAAAAAAAATTCCTGAATCTTATGTCATCCTAGTTTATATGTAAAACTTAAAAGTTTTTTTTTGTTGTTGATATAACTCATTTATTTTCTTCTTTTTCCCCCATAAGTATTTCTATATGGCAATTCAAAATAGAATGTGAATGCCAATTTGTTAGTGTACAGAGAGACTCACTGTCACAGGAACCACACTGTTTCAAGGAAGGCATGTTCTTTCTCTCCTTAAACACACATTTGAATATAAATCATGTTCTAATGATTACCTTGTGATGTTTTACGGATTTAACTAAAGATAATGTTTTTTATTTTTATTTTTTAAAGTTTTATTTCATAAAAATAATAGATCAATGACTTGTATATACATTCAAGCAAATGTCATTTCCAAAGCATAGGCTGTAATAAATGTAGATTGAAAATACATAATTTTAAAGACATTTGAAAATTTTCTTATAAAAATTCTATGTAAGCATTGTATAGAATTATGCTTATTCTATGTAAGAATAGAATAAGCATAATAGAATAGAATAGAATAGAATTATGCTTATTCTATGTAAGAATAAGCATAATTCTATAACATTATGTAATTGTATGTAAGTATTATATAGAATTATTTTATATTTTCTTATAAAAATTCTATGTAAGCATTATATAGAATTAGGTAAAATTTTATCTACATATAAAATTTTATAAAATTTTTATATGCATATGTAAAATTTTATATATATGTTCATTCTTTATCTGAAAAAACACAAATATACTGTGTATTTGTGTTTTTTGAGATAAAAATTAAAGGGAATAAATAAATAACATTAAATTAAATTACCTTGAAAAATGTAGTGTTTAACAATAACAGATATAAGTTTTAAATGGTACTGTAACTAAGTGTAACTTTAAATGGTATTGAGTTTCTGATTAAAAAAAAGAAGAAGAATGCAAAATGCTTCTAGTAAAAATATGCTCACCACAACAAATAAATATGATCAGAAAAATAAATCATAAAACAGTAGATAGGCATTCATTATCCTTGTTACAACAAATATTCAGAAGAACTAGACTCAAGCTTATCGTCAAGTACAACTCTGGTGAGAATTAAAGGGTGAGACAGCATTGCCTACACGGGTAGATTTAGATTCTTGAATTTATTGGTATTGTTAAATCTAGCTAAGTAAAATACTTTATTACGAAGAAATAGCTTCCACAGAGCCTGAGGGTTCTTTTTAACTTGCCGCAGGTCCACAGCTAGTTGGTACCAGAGCAAGAACTTAAAAACTAAATGGCAATGTAAAACTGGAAAGGTCATCCTGTTTTTACGTCAATGACACCTTTGACAAAGTGATAAGAGTTAGGCTGGGACAATATATTAATGGGAGTACTCATGGTTTTGGGCAAATAAGCCACAAGGCAAAAAATCTTGGGAAAACAAGTTATTTTCTAAACTTGGTCTATTGAACTGTTTCCATGGATATGATTATAAATAATAATTGCCAAGCTACATATTTCCCATAATGATATTATGAAAATAAATCATATATACAGTAGATGCTTTATAAATTCCCTTCCTTTTCTCCTTTAAACTCTAATAGCTTAAGATTTTGTTATTTTATACTTCTGGTGTATTATTGGAAATAAAGCCACAAATTAAATATAATAAACTATTGATTTTGGGAGAAGTCCAGGAAATGTCTCCTAAAACCTGAAATCTTTTTGTTGGGCATATTTTAAGCCACTTTCTAGATGTTTTTATCGATAGAACATTCCCATTCTCACCTAACACAGTTCTGCTAAACCATCCTGAGCAACAGAGTAGAACTTGGAGATGAAGTACATCACCCGGGGAGGAGTTATTTCATTCTAAAAATGAAGGTAATATCAGCTCTGAATCTATATGAAATAAAAATATTGTTACCTGGTTTTGCTTCTTTTTTAACTTGTAGTTCTGAGGGGAGAAGAGGCAGAAAATTAAAAATCTGAAAAATAAAGCTGAGTATAAATTTACTTTTAGAAATAATTTTATTTGTTGCCCAGAAATGAAATGTATTCCAGTTTTATTCTGGTTTGTCAATGCTAGACTATTAAACACACAGCAATTACAGAGATGTTATTCATTTGTCCATTATTACATGTATATTGTTGTTGCCACTAACTGATTTAAACTTAAATTTTCTACTCAACAAATTTTCAATGCTCAAGATGGTCATTGCAAGAAATAGTTCCGAAGTCAACGTAAGATAAATGACTTGAACACCAAGAGTTGGAGAAGACTCTTTGACACAGATCTCATTGGGTATGTTCATGATTTAGGAATTTAGACAGATAGTGTCATCTCTTCCATGTGTCCCCCTAAAAGACATCCTAAGTCCTTAGCCACAGTACTGCAGAATGCATTCTTACTTAGAAATAGGGGTGTATAGATGTTTACTTAGCGAAATGAGGCCATGGTAGATAAGGTGGGCCCTTGGTCTGATATTACTGGTATCCTTATAAAAAGAGAAGAAGATAACATATAGAAAGGGACACAAAGGGAGAAGATGGCCATTTGATGATGAAGGAGAGATTGAAGGGATACAGCTACATGCCAGAGAACACAAGAATTGCCAGAAAACACCACCAGAAGAGGTAACGACAGATTCTCCTCTTCCAGTTGGATAGTGACAGTTGTTTTCCCAGCACATTGATTTTGGACTTCTGGCTCCAGAATTGTGAGAGAGTAAATTTTGGTTGTTGTAGGCAACCCAGTATTCAGTACTTTATCATAGTCAGCCACAGAAATATTGCAGCTCAATTTACAATCGTCAAAATGTGGAAACAGCCTAAATGCCCACCAACCCAGGAATGGATTAACAAGCTGTGGTATATGTATACCATGGAATACTATTCAGCCATTAAAAAAGATGGAGACTTTACATCCTTCGTATTAACCTGGATGGAAGTGGAAGACATTATTCTTAGTAAAGCATCACAAGAATGGAGAAGCATGAATCCTATGTTTTGATAGGATCCTATCAATTTTGATATGAGGACAATTAATGACAATTAAGGTTATGGTGGGGGGGAAGCAGAAAGAGGGACGGAGGGGAGGGTGGGGCCTTGGTGTGTGTCACACTTTATGGGGGCAAGACATGATTGCAAGAGGGACTTTACCTAACAATTGCAATCAGTGTAACCTGGCTTATTGTACCCTCAATGAATCCCCAACAATAAAAAAAAAAAAGAAAGCAATAGATTTTTGTATGGGGAGGTGGGTGCTGCTGGAAAAAAAAAAAGTACCAGTAAGTATAAAAGTGGTAATGGGTAATTACCACCAAAAGTGGTAATGGGTAATTTGGAATTGGGTAATGGGTAGAAGCTGAAAAAGTTTTGAGTCACTTGATATTAAAAATCCAGATTGCCTGAAAGAGACCACGCACAGAAATGTTGACATTAAACACTAGTGTGGGGGCTCAGAAAGGAATGGGGAGAGAGCTATTGAGAAAGGTTCTGTCATCTTAGACTATTTATTTCTGTCTTTGCCCATTTTGTACACTATAACAGAACATCACAAACTGGGTAATTGATACAAACTAGAAATAAAGTTTTTACAGTTAGGGAGACTGAGAAATCCAAGATCAAGGTGACAGCAGGTTTGATCTCTGGTTCTAAGATGTACCTTGATGCTGTGTCCTTAATGGGGAAGAGAGCTAACTACCCTAAAGCTGCATGAAGTCTCTCTTATAAGACCCTGAGTTTCATTCATAAGACCCTGAGTTTCAAATTAGACCCTGAGGGTCTAATCACCTCTTAAAGGTTCCATCTCTTAATATTATTATGTAGGCAGCACCTGAACTTTGAGGAATTGCATTCAAACCATAAAGTGAATTGAATAGGAGCTTTATACAGGCAAAAACAATGCCATTCTTGACAAAAAGGGGCAGAGACAGGATGAAATGAAAGGATAATGAATCTAAGAGCAGAGCTATTGATACACAGGCCTGAACTTATGGGATTTCCTTCGGCAGAGAGAGCAAGGCTATCACACCGGTGAGATAAGAGAACAGAATCACCATCCTACCAGACCCAGAAGACTGAGCACTGAGCCAGAAAGGATATTCACAGGCCTTTAAATTTGCTTGGGACCCATGATATCTCTCTCTCTCTCTCTCTCTCTCTCTTTTGTCCAAATTCTCCCTTTGGAACTAGAATGTCTATACTATGCCTATCCCACCATTTCATTTTAGAAGCAGATAATTTGTTGTATAGTTCACAGGTTCACAAATGAAGAGGAATTGTGTTTCAGGAAGACTCATACTCCAAGTTTTATACATAACTGATTTAGAGAACTTCAGTAATGAGAGTTTGGCCTTTCAGTTGATATTTAAATAAAACTTTAGATTTAGAGTTGATGTTAGAATAGTTAAGTCTTTTAGAGATGTTGGGTGGTTACATTTTACACATATGCAGGTCATGAATTTGGCGGAGGAAAGAAGATGGACTGTGATGGATTGACTTGTGTCTCCCCAAAATATATACTTAAGTCCTAACCCACAGGATCGCAGAAAGTGACCTTCTTTGGAAATAGGATCTTTACAGATGTAATTAAGTAAGATGCAGTCACAGGGGAGGAGGGTGGGTCCTTAATCCAATACGACTGATATACTCACAAGAAGAGTACAGGAGATACTCAGGTAGAGCCACAAAGAGAGAAGACGGCCGGGGATGAAGGAGGCAGAAATGAAGTGATGCGTCTACTGTGTGCAAGTCACGGAACACTGAGGATTCCTTGAAAACACCCAAAGCCAGAAAACGCAGGGAAGGAGTCTTCTCTCCACATTTCAAAGGAAACATGACCCTACTGATACCTTGATTTTGGACTTCTATGAAATGTGAAAGAATCAATTACTGTTATTTTAAGTAATCTCATTTGTGCCATTTTCTTACAGAAGCCCTAAAACACTAATATAATTAGGAAATACTAACCAAAAACTTTGAAATAACTGTTCTCAGAATCAGATTGATGTGCATTCTTTCGAAAAGTTTCTGCTACCTACTTCAGCCTTCAGAAATGTATAGGTGACCCAGGAGGCCCCAAAGAATAGATAAGAACACGTGTTTTTCTGGTAGAATTTCTGTGTCCTACAAAAGTAGGAGTCAATTATATTAGTCAATTACTTCTTCTGAATTACATAAATTTTTTAGAGATTTTACCTATGTAAATAAAGTTTTTTCTAGAAGAGGACATCATTTGCTTTATTTTTTAAAGTTGGCCAAGGATAAAATATGGTATAATATTTGTAACAGGATATGACATTTGCAAAGCGATTGTGCTATTCATTATAAATATTTACTGCCTGTATGAATGTACCCAAAACATACGTACTTGGCTTCTCTTCTCTTTTCACTTGTAGATCTGAAAATATAGGTGAACATTAGTGACAATAATTATAGAAAGTTATTATCTCTCATACTCATGCATATTTTTAATATTATTCATTACTTTTTAATGTCATGTTAAATTCTTTATGATAATAGAAAATTAGTATTAATACAAATTTAAGTAAACATCCCTCACTATCAATCACAATAAAAATTATTTCAAGAGAAATTGTAAACATAAGCTAATATTTTTAATGGTAAGGTTTAAAGAAGGTGTTAGTTTAAATTCTGATGTGCAAAGGATGAAGCAACATTTCAGCAGAATGTATCCCCAGAAATATGCTGAGGATAATGGGCACATGGTCTACATGTTAAGCTTTTGGTTTTAAGCAAAATATTCAACATGGAATCAGAGGCATGCATTTTATTTATTTATGCATTTATGTCTAAATTTTTGTGTTTATTTGGCATGCAGATTACGTACGTGGAGGTTTAGGCTTGACTTCTAGACCTAGAAAAGTTTAAAAATTATAAAAGGCTGAGTGGTACAATGCTTATTGGATTGGTACTATTCAGTATGATAAATGAATACATACAGTGCGAGTTGGGTATAGAAACTGACTGTAAGAAACTTGCTGAGGTTCATAATTCGTTTAAAGGCCATCAGAACCTTACTGTTAATAGGCCAGGTGTTGATGAAAAGAAGGACCATCATTTTATTCCAATATACAAATAAGTTAATTAAAAACTAAGGGATTAAAATTATCTGTATTAGAACATATAGCACTGCTATCTTAAACCTAAAAAAAAGATAAGTAGATATAGCTGAATGTTCAGTCCATACTGTCCTAATAAATGGAATTTCTAACTTTAAGTAACAGTTTCAGATAATCTCTTCAAACAGATGATCTTGTTCCTTTTAAATGATTTAATTGATTGCAGTAAAGGCAGTTTACTATCATTCTATTAAATATTGAATTGTGCTTGGAGTAATAAATCTTAAATCTTTTCTGCAACAATTATGTAGCAGTTAGAATTATCCCTGACATCCCCTTGCTCATGATGTTGGAACTCTGTCATTGCCATTAGGAAAATCAGTTTTCTATGTTTTCTACAGTGGAGAACAAGCATGCTTTACACAAGTGATATCAATTTAATATTTACAGACCAAAAAATAAATAAAAGAGAACAATATACCTTCCTACTAATTCTCCTTGATATTTTATTTTGAGATGCACCTAATAAATTATTTGATATACTAACAAATGATTTATAATGCAGTAATAAATCATTATCTAATATATTAATATATTATTTACACTGATATTGACTCTCAAAATAATATTAAGTTTCAGGTTTTATATATGTATCGATAGTCAGAGTTTTAACTGAACTTAGATCTCTACCCATAGTTTACCCTATTAACAATTCTAGTCCAGGAGTCATTAGTGAATAGTGTCTTTTTTTCTCCCTTTTTTTTTTTTTTTTTTTGTGGTTTTTTGGCCGGGGCTGGGTTTGAACCCACCACCTCTGGCATATGGGACCAGTGCCCTACTCCTTGAGCCACAGGCGCCACCCTAGTGAATAGTGTCAATGGAGGGTTTCAAATAATCTCTTTCATAACACATTGCTCTCTAAAGTGATTAATTATTTAACACAGGTTAATAGTGAAATAATTTTATTTAAAATTTTTTCTGATTCACATATCTTTAAATATCTTTAAGATGTTTTTGAAAATTGTCCAATTACTACATTCATTTATTAATGAAGTAGCTTTGCATTTTATTTTTATCTTAAAATTTTTAACCAGCTCGATGATATAATAGAAATATACCAGAAACCAATCAGAATTGCACTAAAGTGTGCATTATGTGGTTGTTTAAAATTTGCATTTTAAAAGTCAAAAAAAAAGATTGTCAAAAACTAATCATAAACTGAACTTTCATGAATTGATTCATAAAATTTATAATTCATTTAATTATATCACAAAAACTACCTCATTATTAGATCTTTTATTAATAGTTCCACCCTAGCTCCCTCCTAATAGAGTTATTATACTTTAATTTTATCAAGACATTTAAGGTGATTATAAAATAGGAATTTTATAAAATTTGTAAATGTAACATTATTTTAGGGATGGACATAAAGACTGGAAACATTTTCCTTAGATAATCTTATCGAGAATATCATTTTAAAATAATCAATTTGGGGGTGGGCAACCTGTTACCTTCTGATTTCAAGACTGGTCTTTCTTAAGCACCAAAAAGGAGGAAATAAAAGCTTCATCTTTCTCTGATGCACCTCTTTTAATGAAAGGATTTCTTCTGTAACATTTGGATGCAGTCAAAAGACCACACTCAAGGATCCAGAAAGCCACAGGTTCCCTACACTTTCATGTGTTACAAAATGTCCATGGGATGTATATGTGTGTGCACGCTTGTGTACATGCACAATGCGTGTCTGTGTTTTCCTACTGAGAAATCCTTGTCAGTCTGGGCACTAGAGCAATGGTCCTCCGAGTTCACCTCCCAGAGCAGTAGCAGTAGCATCACCCATCTGTCAGAAAGGCAGTTTCCTGGACCTCACTCCAGACATACTGAATCAGAATCTCTGGAGACGGGCCTAGTAACTCACTATTTAGTGGCATTCTCAGGAAATTCTAACGACGACTTAGGTGTATGATTTAGTGTCCTGAAGGCATAAAATCACCATTTCACCAAGATACAGTGCATATAATGCTGATTCTTTAGTGATTTGTTAATCAGTGGATAAGAAATACAGAATAAAGACTGCAAAGAGGTCCTAAAAATAAAATCTCTCCAATAAAATATCAACATCCATTAACTCATTTACATTCACAATTTCATAATCTTATATATTCAGTTAAGAGGTTATTGGACAGTTTCTAATCTGAGGAAACTTCACAGGCAAACACATATGCAGATATATGAATGAGTACAGGGCAGGACGTGTCTGTCTACCCCTGTCTAAGCCTATATATTCCCAGAGTTCCATATTTAGGCCGCAGTAGTAACCACAATTGTAGATTGCTTGCTGGAGGAAAATTCTGTAAGACAAAGTTCTCAAACAGCAGCATCTCCCAGGAACTTATAAGAAATGTAGATTCAAACAGTCTAGGTGTACCTGCTGCATGTTGAAATTGGAGAATTATTGTTTGATAACCATAGTCACACTTGTTAACAGTGTTCAGGTAACATAAAGGTCTGACTATTTTTCACAATTCTGAGTCTGAGCTGACTGTATATATCACATTTCAGCAATCAAGGCTTAATTAGAGTCAGAGAGGAAGCTTTCCCTCTACTGAGACATAAATGGATAAAGCTAAAAATAGAAAATGCTTGTGTTGATTGTGATGTGTCAATGTTTCAGCTTGATGACAGTGATATTTTTCAGACATTTGGATTGACATCTATAAGACATATGAAATCAAACTTCTGTAACATAAAAATGTTTATTTTTACAGAAGAAATCAAACAGTAACTTCGATGTTCTTGTAGTGGTAGTAATTGGCTCTGTATCAAGGAATACATTTTAAATAGTAGGTAGCAATATAAAAAGTATGCAAATATGTACATACATTAGTTTTGTTTATTGGAGTATTCTTTCTTTCTTTCTTCCTTTATTTTAGAGACAGAGTCTCACTCTGTTGCCCTTGATAGAGTGCTGTGGCATCACAGCTCACAGCAACCTCCAACTCTTGGGCTTAGGCAATTCTCTGGTCTCAGCCTCCTGAGTAGCTGGGACTACAGGCACCCACCACAATGCCTGGCTATTTTTTGTTGCAGTTTGACCGGGGCTGGGTTCAAACCCACCACCCTCAGTATATGGGGCCAGTGCCCTACTCACTGAGCCACAGGTGCTGCTCAAGTTTTATATTTATATTATGGTTTTTATATTGTCTGTATTTCACAAATTTCTTTGTTTTCAAAGAAAATAAAACATAAAGGTAATATTTTGCATTTCTGTTCCAACATGCATACATTGTTTTTTTAAATAAAGAGGTCAATTTAATTAATTAAAAAGACTAAGAGAAAATAAGTAAAAATGTTCTAAATTATTAGGTTTATGAATAATAAAAGTCATTGTATTTTGAAATTATAGCTATAAAAGCATAGGTTGTTCAAATTTATATAATTTTGAAAGTAACAGATGATCAAAATAATACAATTTTGACATACTACAATCAGAACTGATGCATTGTGTAGTACACTGGGATAGGCAGCAAACAGCTGAATTTGAGTTCTAGTTCTCAGTAGCACACTCATTGGCTATGGAACCTTGACATGGTCATTTAACCTGCTTAGTTCTTGTTCAGAAAGAAAAGAAATGGAGAAAGTTATTAGATAACGTGTAAGATCTCATCCAGTTCTTAAATGATAATTAATTTAAATCTTCAATGCAATTTCTATCAAAATTATAAGGCCATTTTTCACAGAAATAGAAAAAAAAAACCTCTAAGATTTGTATGGAACCAGAAAAGACTTCAAATACCCAAAGCAATCTTGAGAAAAAAGAACAAAGCTGGAGACATTGCATTCCCTGATTTCAAAATATACTATAAAGCTATTGTGATCAAAATATTATGATTCTGGCATAAAAACAAACATATTGACCAATGTAACAGGATAGAAAGTATAGAAACAAACCCATGGATTTATAGTCAATTGATTTTTGACAAAGGTCCCAAGCACATACAAAGAGGAAAAATTTGTTTTAATACATGTTGCTGGGAAAACTGGCTATCTACATGCAAATGAATGAAATTAGTCCCCTTTCCACACCATATACAAAAAGTCAACTCAAAATGGATAAAATAATTAAATGTAAGACTTAAAACTGTAAAGCTAGTAGAGAAAATACAAGCTAAAAACTCTATTGTTCTGGATTCCTTGTATAGGACTCCAAAGCCAAGCAGGAAAGGCAAAAATAGACAAGTGAGTTTTCATGAAACTTAAAGTATTCTCTACAGTAAAAGGAACAGTAAACAAAGTGAAGAGACAACTGCAGAATGGGAGAAAATATTTGCAAAATAAACTTCTGATTGGGGGGTGATATTCAAACATCTTAGCAGCAAGAAAACAAATAACCTGATTTAAAAATGAGCAATGATAGCTCTTATCACAAGGCCCCAAAAACACAAATATTGGCATGGGTGATGGAGAGAGGAACGTTGCTGGTAGGATTGCAAACTAATATAGCTTTTTTGGAAAGAAGATGGAGAATCCTCAAAGATCTATAATTAGAACTTCCATTGATCTCTCAATCCTATTTCTAGATATCTACCCTGAAGAAAAAAAATCATTTTATAATAAGGACATTTCCATTTAAATGTTTATAGTGGCTCAATTCATAATTACAAAGATATGAAAACAATCCAAGTGCCATCTATAAACACATGAGTGGATTAATAAACTGTGGTACACGTATAACATGGAATACTATTCAGCAATGTAAAAAGATGGAGTCCCAGCGTACTACACAATACATGTGATCAATACTATGCTGAAACTAGCAGATCAGTAACTACAGAACCATAGGAGATAAAAACACAATTAAATTCAAGAAACGGGGGCGGGGGTGGAGGAAGAAAAGTGGTTGACAAGTTCCCACCTAATGGGTACAATGCCCAATTATATAGCACACTACCTAGGTGAAGGACTCAACTGAACTCCAGCTTGACCTTACAAATGCAAACAATGCAACTTAATGGAATGTACCCTCATATTAATCCAAAATTTAAAAAAAAGTGAGTCAATGATCTGAACAAATATTTCTCAAAAGAAGACATATAAATGATCAATAGATTTATATATACATATATATATGTACATACACACACACAATAGAATCTCCATAGTTGACCACTTTCCTATATATTGACCATTTCCATAAGTTGATCTAATTTTCATAGACCCAACATGCCCCACATGTGCATATCATACAACAGGCCTGGTTCCTTATGTTGACTACCCCGTATATTGATCAGTTTATTATAATCCCTTAGGTGGTCAACTTACAGAGGTTCTACTGTGTGTGTAAGACATATATAAAGATATTTAACATCTCTAATCATCTGGAAAATGTAAGTTAAAAACACAATGAGATATCATCTCTTGTCTGTTAGAATGACTACTCTTAACAAGACAAGTGATAGGTTTTGTGGAAATGAAGGTATAAGTCAAATCTATCAAGTGTAGAACATAAATATCTTAACACAATAATCAAGTGAATGAGGTGAAAGCTGTGTTAATTAGTTTGATGTAAGCATGTCAAATTGTATAAAAAAATCAACACACTGTACCCCACATATATGGGGGTACAGTGATCTAAAAAAAATTTTTTTTTTAGATCATGATCACTGTACCCCACATATATGGGGTACAGTGATCATGATCTAAAAAAAAAAAATTTCCTTTCAATGATCTATTAATAGTAAATAAATCTCTAAATGTTGAAAAAAAAGAAATCCTTGTATACTATTGATAAGAATGTGAATTAGTACAGGCATTTTTAAAAAAACAGTATGGAGGTTCCTCGAAAAACTAATTACCATATGATCCAGTAATCCCACTTCTGGGAATATCCAAAGAACTAGAAAATCAGTATGTTGAAAAAATAGCTGAACTCCCATGTTTATTTCAGCATTTTTCACAGTAGCCTAGATATGGAAGCAAACTACCAGTCCATCAACAAATGAATGAATAAAGAAATGTGGTATAAAAACACAGTAGAATTCCATACAGCCTTACAAAGGCTTACAAAGAGAGAAAATTCTGATCATTCACAGAATTTGGAATGGATAAAACTATAGGATATCAGGTTAAGTAAAATAAACCAAGTACAGAAAGACAAATATTGTGTGATCTCGTTTATGTGGAATCTAAGGACGCCAGTCTAACAGAAACGGAGGATAGAAGGGGGTTACCAGAGCCTGAAGAGAAGGATTGGGAAAAGGGAGATGTTGGTTAAAGAGTGCAAAGTTTCAGTTAAGACTAGAGGAAGAAGCATTAGTGATCTATTGTACTGCTTAGAGACCACAGTCAATAATAACACATTGAATATTTTCAAATTTCTGAAAAAATACACTTTCATACTAAAAGAATATATTTTCAACATTCTAACACCCAAAATTATAAGTTGGTTAAATGATGAATGTATTAATTAGCTTAACTGAACTTTCTACAATGTATACATAGATCAAAACATTATCTTGTACATATACGCTACAAATACATATGATTATTATTTTCCAAATAAAAATAAATAATTTTTGTAAATAAAAAAGATATATGGATCAAAATTTTAAATTTTTAAAATGTATTCATTTAAATCTCAAGAAAAAGTCATTTAATAAGGAGACACATTTCAGATAATAATCAACCTGAAATATTGCAGCATTAATTCCTACCAGGTTTTTGCTCTTTAGGAAGTGTGTTCACTCAATTTCTGATAGATTTTCTGATTTGAGAGCATATTTAAGTCCAAAAGCATATTAACAAATCTTGTTTTTAAGACCACTGATTCCATTCCAGATACAACTATGCTTGTAACTATTTAGTACAGAACAGAAGTTGGCTGTGTTGTAGATACACATCTCATCCAGAAAGAACCTTATAACAGGTACTTCACCATTTACATTGATTTGAAGATTAATATCTAAATTTTATACCACATAAAATGAATGAGCAAGCCATTTTGGGGAAGTAAGGAAATATCACAAGTTCTTTCATAGTATATAGAAATTATATTACATTTTAATAGAAACCATTATTACTCAGCTACATGTTTTATGAGGCTCTCTAATCTTTTAATTATCAATATTAAAATGGAAAAAGTATAAATGTTAAATATATAAAACACAGTATAAAACTCTGAAAGAAGATCTTAGGTGTGCCATAAACATTTTAAAGATCATTAATTATTTTCAAAAGAAAGTTCAAAGCACATCCTTCATGTCCATCAGCCCCCTTCCTGCCTCCCTGAAGACTAATGACATGCCGAACTGGAAAATACTGTGGCCACGGTCAGTGATCCAGAGCCAGGTGCACAAATGAGGAACAGGACTGATAGCTTTACACTGGAGGTGATGTTGTGCCTGGAGCAAAGAGGAAGCCAATGGACTCGTAAGATTTGGAAACATCTTGAGAGTTTTTGCCTGGGGCCAGGTTTGAACCCGCCACCTCTGGTATATGGGGCCTGCGCCCTACTCTTTTGAGCCACAGGTGCCGCCCTGCCCCTGAATTCTTCATATAAAATCTTTCCCCCGGGGGGTGGGGGGGTGGGCGGAGACAAGATGGCTGACTAAAGGCTCCTGTCCAGAAGGACAGTTAAAGGACAGAAATTTAGCAAGTAACCTGGTGGATTAGAGCTGCACCAAGAGAGAAGGTTGAAGAACGCATATTAACTCTGCTGAGGCGAGCTGCAACCCCAAGGATACAAACAAAAGGTACAAAATCCATCACCAAGAGGATGGGAGTCCCCTCCCCCATGAGAATGGCTCAACATGCCCCACAAACAAATGAGCAGAGTTCAAAAGTCCTCCCACTACACTCCACAGGAGAGACCCTCTAAAAACTGGACCTACCTCCCCTCCTAGGGTGCCAAGGCATTCTCCTGCCAGGCATAAAACTGTATAAAACTGTATATATTCTCTACCTGCAAATCTGAGCTCCCAGCACTCCCCTCCACTCTCACTCTGAGGTCTGAAGCTCTGTCCCCCCAGAAGCCAGATTCTTGGGTGATTTCTCGAGTGGTATGGACAGGGCTTAAACTGCAGCTGGTCAGTGCTGACTCTGTGGCAAGGGAGTGAGGAGAGGCTGATTGTCTGAGAGGAAACCACACCAGAGCAGCGGTGCCCTGAGGCTCAGAGCAACAGCAGTATTTTGGCAACAATAGGGCTCACTCCCGGATATTCTGAAGTAAAATCTCAAATCTCATCAATCAGAAACGACAAAGACGAAATAACAACAGATTCCTCAGAAATTAAAAAAAATCTTTAATGAATATTACAAGAAACTTTATTCTCAGAAATATGAAAATCTGAACAAAATTGACCAATACTTGGAAGCACGTCACCTTCCAAGACTTAGCCAGAATCAAGTGGAAATGTTTAACAGGCCAATATCAAGTTTGGAAATAGCATCAACCATACAAAACCTCCCTAAAAAGAAAAGCCCGGGACCAGATGGCTTCACGTCAGAATTCTACCAAACCTTTAAAGAGGAATTAGTACCTATATTACTCAACCTGTTTCAAAATGTAGGAAAAGAAGGAAGACTACCCAACACATTCTATGAAGCAAACATCACCCTGATCCCCAAACCAGGAAAAGACCCAACAAGAAAAGAAAATTATAGATCAATATCACTAATGAATATAGATGCAAAAATATTCAACAAGATTCTAACAAACAGAATCCAGCAACACATCAAACAAATTATGCATCATGACCAAGTCGGTTTTATCCCAGGGTCTCAAGGCTGGTTCAATATACGTAAATCTATAAGTATAATTCAGCACATAAAGAAATTAAAAAACAAAGACCATATGATTCTCTCAATTGATGCAGAAAAAGCTTTTGATATTATCCAGCATCCCTTCATGATCAGAACACTTAAGAAAATTGGCATAGAAGGGACATTTCTTAAACTGATAGAGGCAAACCCATCTACAGCAAACCCACAGCCAGTATCGTATTGAATGGAGTTAAATTGAAATCATTTCCACTCAGATCAGAAACCAGACAAGGCTGCCCATTGTCTCCACTGCTCTTTAACATTGAAATGGAAGTTTTAGCCACCGCAATTAGGGAAGAAATGGTGATCAAGGGTATCCATATAGGGTCAGAAGAGATCAAACTTTCACTCCTTGCAGATGATATGATTGTATATCTGGAAAACACCAGGGATTCTACTACAAAACTCTTAGAAGTGATCAAGGAATACAGCAGCATCTCAGGTTACATAATCAACATTCATAAATTGGTAGCCTTTATGTATACCAACAATAGTCAAGCTGAAAAAACAGTTAAGGACTCTATTCCATTCACAGTAGTGCCAAAGAAGATGAAATATTTGGGAGTTTATCTAACAAAGGACATGAAAGATCTCTATAAAGAGAACTATGAAACTCTAAGAAAAGAAATAGCCAAAAATATTAACAAATGGAAAAACATACCATGCTCATGACTGGGAAGAATCAACATTGTTAAAATGTCCATACTACCCAAGCAATATACAATTTTAATGCAATCCGTATTAAAGCTCCACTGTCACACTTTAAAGATCTTGAAAAAATAATACTTCATTTTATATGGAATCAGAAAAAATTTGAATAGCCAAGACATTACTCAGAAATCAAAACAAAACAGGAGGAATCACGCTACCAGACCTCAGACTATACTATAAATCGATACTGATCAAAACAGCATGGTACTGGCACAAAAACAGAGAAGAGGATGTCTGGAACAGAATAGAGAAACAAGAGATGAATCCAGCTACTTACCGTTATTTGATCTTTGACAAGCCAATTAAAAACATTCAGTGGGGAAAAGATTCCCTATTTAACAAATGGTGCTGGGTGAACTGGCTGGCAACCTGTAGAAGACTGAAACTGGACCCACACCTTTCACCATTAACTAAGATAGACTCTCACTGGATTAAAGATTTAAACTTAAGACATGAAACTATACATAATACTAGAAGAGAGTGCAGGGAAAACCCTTGAAGAAATTGGTCTGAGCAAGTATTTTATGAGGAGGACCCCTTGGGCAATTGAAGCAGCTTCAAAAATACACTACTGGGACCTTATCAAACTAAAAAGCTTCTGCACAGCCAAGAACACAGTAAGTAAAGCAAGCAAACAGCCCTCAGAATGGGAGAAGATATTTGCAGGTTATGTCTCTGACAAAGGCTTAATAAACAGAATCCACAGAGAACTCAAGTGTATAAGCAAGAAAAGAACAAATGATCCCATCACAGGCTGGGCAAAGGACTTGAAGAGAAACTTCTCTGAAGAAGACAGGCGCACGGCCTACAGACATATGAAAAATGCTCATCATCCTTAATCATCAGAGAAGTGCAAATCAAAACTACTTTGAGATATCATCTAACTCCAGTAAGATTAGCCCATATCACAAAATCCCAAGACCAGAGATGTTGATGTGGATTTGGAGAAAAGGGAACACTTCTACACTGCTGGTGGGAATGCAATTAATACATTCCTTTTGGAAAGATGTTTGGAGAACACTTAGAGACCTAAAAATAGATCTGCCATTCAATCCTATAATTCCTCTACTAGGTATATACCCAGAAGACCAAAAATCACATTATAACAAAGATACTTGTACCAAAATGTTCATTGCAGCCCAATTCACAATCGCTAAGTCATGGAAAAAGCCCAAGTGCCCATCAATACACAAATGGATTAATAAATTGTGGTATATGTACACCATGGAATATTATGCAGCTTTAAAGAAAGATGGAGACTTTACCTCTTTCATGTTTACATGGATGGAGCTGGAACATATTCTACTTAGTAAAGTATCTCAAGAATGGAAGAAAAAGTATCCAGGTACTCAGCCCTACTATGAAACTAATTTATGGCTTTCACATGAAAGCTATAACTCAGTTATAACCTAAGAATAGGGGGAAGAGAGAAAGGGAAGGGAGGGAGGGGGGAGGGAGGAGGGGGGCAAAGGGAGGGCAATTGGTGGGATTACACCTGCGGTGCATCTTACAAGGGTATATGTGTAACTTAGTAAATGTAGAATGTAAATGTCTTAACACAATAACTAAGAAAATGCCAGGAAGGCTATGTTAACCAGTGTGATGAAAATGTGTCAAACGGTCTATAAAACCAGTGTATGGTGCCCCATGATCGCATTAATGTACACAGCTATGATTTAATAATAAAAAAATTAAAAAACTCTTAAAGGAAATACTTTCTGATCTGTATATGAATTTGAGTAAATGAATGTTCTTTTTCTTTTTCCTGTACAGATATTCTCATACAGAGGCATTCTCATTTATCTGATTTAATGTTAAAAGTTTCTTGATTGCAATAATTATATATTTTTATTTAATTGCAGAAATATATTTCTAGAAATTTAATGGAAAATTACATGAGCATTATTATTATTTAGACACTGCTGAAAATCAGGCATTGAAATTATAATGCTTTAAAATTGCCCTTTAGTCTTCTAAGAGCCATTGGGTAAGAAAGAATTGCCTTTATCAATTAGAATTGAATTATTGGAGGAATTTTTATTTATGTTAAGATAGAAATGTGGTCTTATAGATAAGAAGTAACAATAACAGCAACAAGAAGTAATAACTCATGGCATCAATTATTTTTTAAGCAGCGATATTTGGCAATAAGATAGTGTTTCGAACTAAAATCTGTTGTATTAAGGCCTGTGGCTGATGTGACTTCTTCCTCCTTATTAGCTATGCATTATATTAAATTTTCTAGGTATCCATAATTTCGTTAAGTTTCTAGGACTTTTTTTTACTTGTTATTCAAAGATCCTACGTTGACTATTCAGTTCTCACAATCTGTCTCAGACAATTATCTTATGTTTGTCTCAAATGTGTGGTGAGAGACCCTCACCTGTAGGTCTTGCCCCTTGATGTTCAAAGGCATTTAAAGTGATGTTGAAGAGACTGTGTAGCCACAAATGCTTTGTTTGCACCATGACCGAGCAGGAGAGATTAGAGGAAGTTAATAGAGAATCAATAGAGAAACAGAAGTGAGGAATCAGAAACATTACTTTGAAACTCTTAAAATTTATATAGCACTTGTTGCATCAAGATCATGCCATGATTATTTGATTATTCAATTATTTATTCAGCAAGCATTGAAACAGCATTAGTACATACTAAGCACTTTAGTCACCCAAGAATATTTAGCCTATCAGGCTTACCTATTAATTAAAACGCTCCCCTCCCTTTCCCCCTTCCCCCTATTCTTAGGTTATAACTGGGTTATAGCTTTCATGTGAAAGCCATAAATTAGGATGAGTTTAATTACAGTTGCAGACATAGAGATGAGATTTAGTTGAAATGTTGTACTAGATACAATTCCTTCAGAGGGCATGGAAAACAGTATCATTTCCAAATATCATACATATCCTTTGAAATGATGGGAAAGGATAGAATACAACTGGACAAATGCACCTATTCTACTACTGGTATGAACTATTCTACCAGTAGTACTATAGTAGTGCTACTATTCTACCAGTAGTATGAACTATTCTACCAGTAGTACTATAGTAGTACTACTATTCTACCAGTAGTATGAACTATTCTACCAGCACTACTATAGTAGTGCTACTATTCTACCAGTAGTATGAACTGTTCTACCAGCAGTACTATAGTAGTACTACTATTCTACCAGTAGTAGAATAGGTGCATTTCTACTACTACTACTCACATATCTAACTTTATAAAGGAACGCGGATATACCTCAGGAAATGCAAACAACCAAACATGCTTCACATCATGAGAAATGATACTGCATTCCACCTACTGGTCCAGGAGGTTAGATGGCATCCAAGGTTCCTCTCCATGCAGATTCCTCTCCATGCCCTCCTGTTCAAGTGCCCTGAATCCTGCTGATTCTGTTTTCTAAATATATCTTTAGTATCCTTTCACCTGTCCATTTCATCCTCAGTTTCTGCCTTCATTATAGCCTCAAATATATCATTTCCACCCCCCTGTTTTATTCTCATCTTGCTTCCTTTTCCCCTTTTGGTCACCTCTCACCATTCCATGCTCATGGATCAGGACTCAGCTCAGCCTTTCCCTCTGTGGAAGGAAGCTTTTCCCAGTCTCCTTCCAGGATGGGGTATAGGCACCTATTTTGTCCTCTCAGCATCCTGTATAAAGCCATCACCCCATACGCTGCACTTATTTGCAATAATTTATAATTATTTACACATTTGTCTCTGCCAAATAAATTGTGAAATTCACTTGGCAGAGACTGAAGCTATCATCTTTGTATTTTTAGCACTTGCTCATTGTCACACATAATCAACAATAATTGTCTTTAACGAACAAGTGACAACACCATGTGAAATGGAAGATTGCTCTGTTGGGAAATGTGCAAATGAATCATCAAAGATGCTGTTAAAATATTTGGAAGGAGTTGTAAAAAAAGAAAGCCCTTTTAACTCTGCAGCCCTTCACTATATCATTAACAAAAATCTTACTTTATTTCTCTACACAGAAGATTTTTCAAAATCATGTAGTGTCGCCTTGCTTTGAATCATTTAAAGGAAAATGTGTGGATGTTGGTACGTGAGATTTCTCACTAATGTTATTTATAACTATTTCACCAAAGACAAGGGGAAAACTACATCATATACATGGTTATTGAGCAGTTTGGATATGGATAGAAAATGCACTGGAGATAATTTTTTATTGATGAGTACTATCTGGCACAGCAGGTTTTAATTAGTAATATGTACTAAGCCTTATCACCCTAAACACTTCCCTATCCTTCTCTGATACTTAAATGGGTCTGGGGGGGGGAATGAGGCAATAAGAAATGAACCCCTACCATGATGTAAGATCTATCAGACTCAATTCTTTTTTTCTTTTTTTGTTGAAGAATCATTGAGGGTACAAAGAACCAGGTTACACTGCTTGCTTTTCTTAGGTCCCTCTTATAATTGTGTCAAGACAGATGAAAATCCTACAAACATATGAAAAAATAGTCGTCATCCCTAATGATCAGAGAAATGCCAACCAAAACCACCCTAAGATGCTTTGTATTATTATGTTATCTGAGATGCATATGGAAAAAAAAGAGAGGCATCTGAAACATTTTCCTTTGGAATATGATTCAATTATTAAATATTAACCTTCCTTCAAGCATCTCAGAAGTGTGAGCTACTTCATCACAGGCTTGAGAAATATTTCCATGTATGAAAATTAATCTGTTAATCCACAAAATTGAAAAACAAAACAAAATTGAGCTAAGAGCATTATTTTAAATGCTAGATAATATGTTTAGAATTCAAAATGGTATATAAGTATTTGTAGTTGGGAGAAGAAAGGGAGGTGATTGAGAATAAGTTCAAAAAATTAATGAAATTATCGTAATTTAGTACGGCAAAGAAGATATAAATTGAGCAACCTGTTTATATGGGGGAAAGTCGATTCTTTTTAAATTTGTAATACTCTAACAGAATAGCTCACAAATTAGCCTGCAAATAGGAAGCTTTATAACAAGGGTTGACAGTAAAGCTTCTAAAATCTTCTGAGTTTTTCTTTTAATTGGGAAGTACCACATATCAACTTTTCCTATGTCAAGCAATAAAGCTTTCCGTAGTATTGCTTTTACCATCCTGAAAGTTCTCAATTCAAATTCTATTACTACCACCTTCCTGAGTTAGGTTTTAGATTTTGTTGAAATTGGGAAAGAGGATTTTCAATACAATTTTTTAAAAAGAACAAAAGAGAACACTTTTTTTTTATTTTCATAAACTATATGTGCAAGAAAATCGGTCTGAGGAAAGATTGAAAACCAAAAGTTATAATTTTTGGAGGAGTCTAAAGTACATACTATTGAAGAAATCTCAAGATAACTATCTGAACAGTGGTACATAACATTCTATTTACAGTAATGCATAAGTAGTAATTTTTACGGAAAATGCCTTTATCTTCCTTTTTTCTCTTAATAAACATGAATTGGATATTTTCCCGAGACTCACAGAGCTTGCATTCCTCTGAGATTTTAAACTAGCTGAGAAAAATTGTACTTGTCATAGACTGGTTCAGAAGCTACTAATGAGATTGTACTTGATTGACTGAATTGGCTAAGAAATCCTTCCTTTCTTAACTCCTAACCTGTACAAGATAAATTGGATCAGAAAAAAACTTCCAAGACTATAGCAGTCAACTCATATAAAATTAAAATTGCTTTTATTTTTGTAAGCCAAATGGCCAACAATTGTGTACTGCTTGGTTTTGAAAGATGTACCAAATTATAATTCTACAAAATTTTACAATAATTCTACAATAATTTATAGCTAACATCTTACATATTTATTTTGTAACTCAAACTACTGTAAGCATTTTAAAAGAAGTATCTTAACATTTATAGTAATCACCATGAAATCAATTTCTCCATTTAGCAGATTAAGAAACACACTTCTGGGTCTACTTTACAACATAACTGAACTCTTAGTACATTTGTTCATTCAAAGATAATTATTGAGTTCTTGCTACCTGCCAGGAACTGTTCTAGGCACAGGAAATAAATAAACCAACAAAAACCTCTGCCCTAAGGAACAAAGAGTCTGCCGTGGTCATTTGTTATTAATCTCATCCAGCTACATTGTCTAAAGCTTAACTTTAGGCTTTCAATTCAAAATAGCCCATAATTCCAATATTTGCTGCTGTTGGTGTCCATTCCCACCCAATCCCACCATTTGTCTCTGATTATATTATTCTGAGAGTAGAATAGTGTTTTGTTTTGTTTTTCCAAAGATTTGTTTTTTTCATTACAGAACATTAGGGGGTACATACGCTTTGTATACATACCTGATTTTCACAAATTGAGTCACTATAGGCATACCCCCCCACCCAGATTGCTTTTTTAAAGTCCTCTTTTGTGTAGTAAATTATCAGGATATGTTTCCAAGAAGAGGATACATGACTTCCAAGCTTACTCTGAAGACAACGACAGCTTGTAACATTACCAGTCTTTCTCTCACCTCCTTAGAAATCAAGTTGACTATTTGGATGTGGCCACTGATAAATTGAAAGAAGCCAAATCATCCCATCTCTGAACCTGGAATCCTGGAGATGCTCTTTGAGAGTGCACCAGTGCAATCTCGCCTATAACTGGACCAAAATAATGACCTCCAGGTCAATTGATGATTTGACATTATGAGATCGAATTGCACATGTATGTGAATGAATGCTCCTGATGAGGACACTAGCTATTTTCCATTTTCTGGGATTTGGCATCAAAGGTACTCAATAAATGCCCTGAACTATTATGGTTAAAATCATTCCAACTATCTCAATATATTGTAAGTCTTCTTGTAATAAATCTCTCTCAGTAGATTTTAATGGAAAAATACCTGGTGGCTATTCAATGAATACTCATCAATGATAGAAATGCCTGCTGGTTCATAAACAGAAATTTTACAGAGCTGTCTGTAAGTATACTTACGTAGCATTTATCAGCACGGTTACTCATATGTTGTCATGTTTATTCCTTAATTGAATTATCTTTGCTCTCCGCTTCCCCCCAACGTTTTAAGTAAATAAATGTAAGACATCATTCCTCACAGTGTATTCAGCTGAACACAGCTATTGAGTTACAGAAGAGACACCATGGTGCAATAAATGGGAGAAACACTGGGTGAAATAAAGCTAAATTTGTTTACTATTAGACTTCCCTAATATGTATGTATTTCTAATGACCCCTAGGGCTTTCATCAAACTTATTCAGGCTCAAAAACCTTTCCCATATGAATAATGAAAATTAGTCTTCTATGTAATGTGCTGGGAAATGCAAGTGTAAGAAATACCTTACTACCACTGCAGAAACATCCCCTCCCCTGCCGACAATAATGTTACTGATTCATACTCTTAGTGGAACTATATAAATTTGTATGGCTTATAAAGGAAGAAGGGTTTAATGCAAGGTTTTAAAATTACAAGTGGCATACCAGTCTTTTACAAAGACTCTAACCCTGCAAATTTGAAAATTTAGTTGCTTTTATATCAGTTCAACAAACTGGGAATGATTTAAACCACACATTCTCTTATCTAGAACACTTTTCACTCTAGTATGATGTTTTCTGAACTAAATTTCCTTTCCTTTCCCTTTCATAGAAAGATTTTGAAATAGTAGCCTACAGTGTATACTTTCTGGCCCCAATTCCCAACTGAATGCCTCAAACTGTGGGAATTTGATTTTTTTTTCATTGTGCTCCAATAAAACTGCTCCTCAAAACGTGAATGACTCTGTATTCCAATGAATACATTTCAGTTATTATCTTACTGTAAATTTCTGCTACATTTAACACTTTGAGAGCGTCCTCCTCTTAAAATTCTTTCTTTTCTGGTTTCTGAGGCAGTATCTTACTTTAAGACAATATCCTTCTTGCTTTGCTCACTCTTTCTTTCGTTCCATTCTTTTTCCTCCCCCTCCCCCTTCTTTCCTTCTTCCTTTCCTCCCTTGCTCCCTCCCTCTCTCCCTTCCATCATTCCTTCCTTCTTTCCTTCCTTTGGTTTAACTTAATGTCTCTTTCTCACCCATCTTCTTCTTGAATATTAATGTCTTTATGTGTCACTTCCTCAGTCCCTGGCTCTTCTCCCTCTTCACACTCCTGATGGGAGATGCCAACAGCTCATCATTTTAGCCAGCACATCCACACTAAGATCCTCCACACCCACATCTATGTTTTCTCCCCAGGTCTCTGACAAACATACCCAAGCTCACACCCCATGGGTACGGTTCACTCAATATGTCTCTCCCCTACCTCCACCCTGGCTGGATTACAAGTTCTAAGAGAACAGGAGCTTAATTGTCTTTGTTAATATAGGTTTGTACTTACCATATAGCCTAACATACAGTAACTACTCGACAAAAACTCGTGGAATAAATATGCCAAAATTTTACAAAATAATATCATATTTTTCTAAATCTACCACGTTTTTCTGGAATCTCCAATTTCAATAAATAATAGCTGTTCACATTCTGTTCCAAGACAAAAACCTGGGAATACTCATAGATTTTCCTGAGCCACCATCTTCCTAATTTTAGCCATATTTATATTATTTTTATGACATGTCTCTTTATTTGCTTCCTACTAATGTTTTATAAAGATCTTCCAGTGTCTCTCCAGGTATCAGTGAGATAGTCTTACCTTCCCAGAAAACTGGTTTTCCTGAAACTATTAAAATGCTCTTAATTTCCAATCTTTGTGTTCAATCAAAATGAGCAATTCGAAATTCTCATTCTGCTTAAACACATTTCATTGTTCCAAATTTCCCTTAGGAAAAAGGAAACGACCTTTCCCAGGGAAGTAATAGCATCTTACTGCTATTCTCTCTGACCCCACCTACTCCCGTCTTCTACTCTCTCCTTGAGTTTTGCTGAGGTCCTTGCAGCTCCCAGTGCCCCCACTGAGCCCACCACCAGCTGCAGCTTCTGGGAATCACTCTGCTGGGTATGGTCTGCCCAGACTTCCCTTATCTGGATAAGGTTTGCTCATCCTTTGAAATAATTTTCTGTATCCTGTCCTTGGGCATTTTTCTCTTAAGATACAAGCTAGATACAAGCTCTCTACAAGCTTAAGATACAAGCTCTCTATGTTTACAGAGCACACTGCACATTTTCCACTTGTTTGTTTTATTTTATTTTTTTATTGATATTAACTCTTCAATGATTTTTGTCTTGATACAGTATATTTCTGGAAAATTAAAGTTATTCCTCTTTTATGTCCCTAAAACCTAGAAAAGTATCTCATACATAGAATGAAGGCAATGATATATACATATATGTCTTATCTATTAATATTTCCTATTCTCTTGCAGGGCCACTATGGTAACTTTTAAATGGTTATTGTGATATATTTATTCCACTGATGACAGTCATAAATGGAATGAAGTAATTGACTAAAAATAAGCTCCTTAATGAGCCAGAGATACTCTAGTGACGGACAAGTACACGTATCAGAGCATACTCTTTTTCTTTGACAAAGTTATTCACCTATTATGACAAATTTTTAGCCATTTGGTAAAATATAAAGATAGTTTGCCCTTGATATGTATGTTCTTCTGGCTAAATATGGGTTTATTTATTTCTTTAAACTCAAATGAAAACACAGGTAAGCCCAGTTCCCCTTTGCAGACAATGTGTCAGGAGAAAGAATTCTTTTCCTTAGTCATTTTTACGATGAACAAAGTCCAGAAGTCACCCTCAGTGAGAGTGGATGGACGATGCCAACCAGCGCTGGGAGAATGTGTGGACCTCTCCGTTAGGAAGCAATCAGACAGTGTCCTGGTGCATGTTCCTTTAAGGGGACAAGGGATGAAGCTACAAAAACACTGAACAGGACCAAGCAGGCCCATGTTGATTTAGGCACATTGGTGGCAAGAGAGAAGCTTGCTCTTTTTCTTCCTGGGTGATAAGGACCCAGGAATACTTTGGTTTAACTTAATATCTCTTTCTCACCCATCTTCTTCTTGAATATTAATGTCTTTATGTGTCACTTCCTCAGTCCCTGGCTCTTCTCCCTCTTCACACTCCTGATTGGAGATGCCAATAGCTCATTATTTTAGCCAGCACATCCACACTAAGATCGTCCACACCCACATCTATACTTTACCAAAAGTATCTAATACATAGAATGAATGCAATAATATATACATACAGATAATATATGTCTTATATATTAATATTTCTTAACGTCTACTAATTCTTTTTTTTTTTTTTTAACGGCAGCAGGTGTGGCCTCTGACCACAACTCTGGACAGTAGTGTGTCTACTAATTCTTAAGCAATGCTTCTCAAAATCTAATGAGCATATGAATGACTTAGGGATCTTGTTAAAATGAAGATTCTTACTCAGCTGTTTTGATGGGACCGAAGATTCTCTACTTCCAAAATGCAAGCAAGTAATACTAATGTGGTTTTATAGAACACACTTTAAACAGTAAGGGTATAGAAAATGGCCTTTTTTTTTTTTTTTTTTTTGTAGAGACAGAGTCTCACTTTATGGCCCTCAGTAGAGTGCCGTGGCCTCACACAGCTCACAGCAACCTCCAACTCCTGGGCTTAAGCGATTCTCTTGCCTCAGCCTCCCGAGTAGCTGGGACTACAGGCGCCCGCCACAACGTCCGGCTATTTTTTGGTTGCAGTTTGGCCGGGGCCGGGTTTGAACCCGCCACCCTTGGCATATGGGGCCGGCGCCCTACCGACTGAGCCACAGGCGCCGCCCCAGAAAATGGCCTTTTATATTTTTTCTGTTTTCCCATTTTTACAGGCATTTTTACTTCTATTACATAGTAGTACATAATTGCAACAGTAAGTCGGATAGATTGGCATGAAATGCACTGTCTGGAACTGATTTTAAAGAATCTGAGACCTAGACATGAAGTGACTTGATGTAAACAACACCGTCTCCACTGTTTCAGAGCTCCTCCCTGCAAGCTAACCATCTTGTCATCATATCAGTTCATCTCTTACACACAGAAAACTGCCGCTGCATGCCTTATACCGTACAGCCAAGAAACACGTCAAAAGGAAATTAAAAAATAAATCATTAACCAATGATTGCTTTTCCTTAAGGATAATGTTGTTGACCTGCTGTGGCTATATTGTTTTTGAGTGATTTCTCTTAGAAATTAAAGACCTGGGCCAGGCACGATGGCTCATGCCTATAATCCTAGCACTCTGGAAGCCCGAGGTGGGTGGATTGCCTGAGTTCACAAGTTCGAGACCCTGTCTCTAAAAATAGCTTGGCATTGTAGCAGGCACCTATAGTCCCAGCTACTTGCAAAGCTGAGGCAAGAGAATTCCTTGAGTCCAAGAGTTTGAAATTGCTGTGAAAGGCAAGAGAATTGCTTGAACCCAAGAGTTTGAGATTGCTATGTGCTATGACACCCTGACATGCTACCAAGGGTGACAAAGTGAGACTCTTTCCAAAAAGAAAGAGAGAGAGAGAGAATAAGAGATATTTATTTAAACCATTTAAATGCAAAAGTACTTTGTTTTTCAAATGTTGGAATGGAAAATGTCTTTGTGATAAAAGTACTAAATTCATAACCTCAGTAAACTAACCATTTAGAACCTTAGCTAATTGGAGAGAAAAGAAATGTAGTTTTAAAGCTCGGAGAATTTTGTGCATGAATAGTAGTTTTCTATATATAGGAAAAAGAAATTACTGCTAATTAGTTTTGCAAGTCTTTTTTTATTTTCTTTTTAAAGTTTTTTTTTAACTTTATTGAGCTATACTTGACAAATAAAAAGAGTATATATTTAAGGTGCACAACGTGACGCTTGGGTATACATACACATTGTGAGATGCTGACCAATATCAGACTAATTAGAAAATCCACCACTTCATATATTTTTGATTTTTTGTTGTGGTTGAGAGCGCAAGATTAACTTTCTCAGGAAATTTCAAATATATACTACAGTTACTATGTTTACTGTCTTAGCTTACTCTGGCTGCTATAACTAAATAAATACCTTACGCTGGGTAGCTTGTAAACAACACACATTTATTTTTCTCAGTTTTGAAGACTGAAAAGTCCAAGAACAAGGTGCTGTTGGATTTGTTGTCTTGTGAGGGCGCTCTGGCGCCTTCTTGCTATGTCTCCCTGTGATGGAGGAGTGGAGGGAACAGGCAGTTCTTTCACATCTCCTTTATAAGAGCTCTGATCCCAGGTAGTTTTTGTTTTTTGTTTTTTGTTTTTTTAATAAGGATAATAATCACCTCCTAAAGGTTCCAGCTCCTAACACCATCACATTGTTAATTAGGTTTTCAACATGGGAATTTTGAAGAAGACGCAAACATTCAAACCACAGTAGTCACCAGTCCAGTATTGAGATTATTTCCACTTTTTTTCTAGAAAGTAAAACAAAACCAAGAGCTCCTGGCTAACTCACTTAATATCAAATAAGAGAGCTCATAGGGTTTCTTTCTTTTTTTTTTTTTTTTTTTGCAGTTTTTTGGCCGGAGCTGGGTTTGAACCCACCACCACTTGGCATATGAGGCCAGCACCCTACTCCTTGAGCCACAGTGGGTTTCTTAAGAATTGTCTGAACTGAGTTGTGTTCTGTAAAACTGATCAGTTTGGAAGGCACCTGGTGCCCTGCTTTACATGTCACCCACATGCTATTGTTTAATATTAGACTTACGCATTTTACTGCACACTATTGATTGGTGTCTTTTGCACAGTTAGCAGTAAATAAAAACCAACATTTTTTTTAAAAAATCTAGAATTTCTTCATCTAGTGTAATTGGACCTTCACATCCTTTGACCAACAGTCCCCTAGCCACTTGCAACAACATAGATGAACCTAAAGAACACGATTCTCAGTGAATTAAGCCAATCACAGAAAACCAAATACTGCCCGATCCCACTTACATGTCTAATCGAAAAGTCTTTTGTTTTTTTTTTAACTTTCTGAAAATAATACCTAGCTATTCTCCAACTACCTGATGAAATGCATGTCATATTTGACACCATTTTCTTTCTTTATTTTTTCTTTTTTTGGACAGAGTCTCACTATGTTGCCCTCAGTAGAGTGCTGTGACATCACAGCTCACAGCAACCTCCAATCTGGGGCTTAAGAGATTCTCTTGCCTCAGCCTCCCAAGTAGCTAGGACTACAGGTGCCCACCACAACGCCCAGCTATTTTTTTTTTTTTTTTGCAGGTGTCATTGTTGTTTAGATGGCCCACGCTGAATTCGAAGCCACCAGCCTCAGTGTCTGTGGCTGGCACCATAATCACTGTGCTTCGGGCACCGAGCCATGCCACCATTTTTATTAAGAGGAAAAAACAATATGCCATGTTAAAAATGAATGATTTTTGTAATATTTCTGCAGCATTTTAAAACATAATCATCTGGGGTGGCGCCTGTGGCTCAGTGAGTAGGGTGCCGGCCCCATATACCGAGGGTGGCGGGTTCAAATGCAGCCCAGCCAAACTGCAACAAAAAAATAGCCGGGGCGTTGTGGCGGGGGCCTGTAGTCCCAGCTGCTCGGGAGGCTGAGGCAAGAGAATCACATAAGCCCAAGAGCTGGAAGTTGCTGTGAGCCGTGTGACGCCACGGCACTCTACCGAGGGCAGTAAAGTGAGACTCTGTCTCTACAAAAAAAAAAAAAAAATAATCATCTTTTGCTGTTGTTTCATTTTTAACAGTTGTGGGTTAAATGGTTTTCCCAAACAAAGGATGTTTTCTTTTTGTGACCTGGTAGAAGAGATAAACATTGTCAAATACTATATGCCATAATATAAGGCAAGAAAACTATCCCTTGGATGTGACAACAAACATGTTAATTGGTCACTTTCATAGGGGAGGTTTTAGGAGAAAAGATCACCAAGCAGCACAGCCCTCTCAGATAGACTCAGCTTTAATTGAATCTACATTTTCATTATTCCCTCAAAGCTCTGGGGAAATTTTTTCTTCTTAATTAAAGTAATTCCCCCCACCTGGAGTATGTGTCCCAGCACTTCTTGTATCGGGACAGCTCTTTCTTAATTAATATGTGCCTCTGTGGATTTCTGTGGATTTCTTGTTCCTCCTCTTCCTAGAACACTCCACTCTATCATAAATATGAAAGCAATAATGGTATTTCATTGAGTCCATGCCCTGGAATGTAATTTTTTGCTTTTTTTTTTTTCACAACAAAGTCCTGGGAAATGTAGGATGTGCTCTGCTTCACTTATTTTTGATAAATTCCTTTCTTAATTACCATAAACTAATTTCTGCTTTCACCACTCCACTGAAAATGTCCGAACAGTCACAGAATGATTTTTTATTTATTTACTTATTTTTTTGTCAAATGTAATAACTTTTTCTGAGCCATCATACCCCTTGACCTTTCAGAGACGTTGGCACTGACTGGTGACATTTCCACTTTTCCCCGCGTCTCCACTCTGAGAGGCTGGTGCACACAATGCCACCTAACCTTCCTGCTAACACACTTCCCTCCTCTTCATCGGTTCTTTTACTGCTCCAAGAAACTGTCCTCAGTTCCCTTTTCTATCCATGCTCAATCTTTTTTAGAAGAACTCCTGCTCTTTTTAGTCTTCTAAATCTTTCAGCTCATGAAAGCAAAACCCAGTCTAGGTATTCAAAGTGAATGTTCCCCATCTCCAAGTGTGTACAGAGTATCTCTCTGTAGCAGCCCCACATCACCACCCACCTGGATTCCCTTTGCAACCTCCAGGTTTAGTCGCCTTCTACAACCTCTTATGCTCGTGACCTTGGAATTATATGTAACTAGCATTATCAGTGTCTATTCTTTTCCTGTGAAATAGCTTGACAATTATAAAAGCAATACAGAGAGAATGATTGGGTTTTTATAGCATATGCATTCATATGCTGCAGGAATATGTTACAAAATTTCATTAATATTTTTCAATAGTTTTCAAGGTTGTGTAATTGTTTAATATAGAAAGCAATTCAACACTGAACATTAGTCAGAAGTCTAAATTATTTTGAAAGTAAACAGTTAATGAATATAATATAAACATTCCAAGGTCATTGCTTCCTGTCTACTACACCTTTCTATTGCTCCTATTCTTATAACACCTACCATATCATAAAATGATTTTTGTTCAAATCTTTGATTCTAATTTATTTCTATAGAATTTCACTCTGCATACTATTATGAGACTAACAAGATGACTTTCCATTTATTCATGTCCTCAAGAATCCAAATTTCACTTTATCCTTCTAATCTCCATTCCTGTATTTCAAGAACCCTCTCACTGTGAATCCCTGTAACTCACTCTGGTCACGTGGTTCATGGAATCTCATTAGGTCTTTGGTCCTCTTCTCACCTTCTCCTGCTAATGTACTAATTCCTGCCTCTGGGGTAGCGCTAAAGAGAGTTACCATTTATCAAAGCTGAACCAACTGGCAAAAATCACCTCTATTTTATATATCAAAGTTGCTGGTTGAGTATGATTGCCTTCATTCAATAGTTAAGGAAATTGCTGCTCAGAAACATTAAGTCATTTAAGTCAAGCTGCACCTGTGACAAGTGTCAAAGATGATTAAATTCATTTCTTCCTAGTATAACTCTGACTCAGCTCCTGTTTCTGCTGTCTCAGCTACTCTTATATAGTGGATCTATGAACAACATAGGCTTAAAACATGGGTTTAATTACATATGGATTGTTTTTCAAGAAATAGATTGAAAAAATCTGGGGACATTTACAACAATTTGAAAAAATTTGTCAGATGAACTGCGTGGCCTTTGTCATAAATGCAAAAAAAATGTATATAACTTCTAGTCCATTTTATCATTTACTATCAGAAAATGTACACTACACAAATCAATTATTCAAAAGTTAAAATATTTTGAAACTTTTTCACTTCTACACAAACGTAGCACTATTCAGAGTCAAAAAACTGTAAACAAACATTAAGAGGCAGTATTAAATCAAAATTACTTAAAATTAACTGTAGTAACATTGGAGTATTCTATAGGCATGTTCTGTTGCTCTTGTGGTGAGCTCCAGTGCTATATCTATTTAAAATGCCATGTGACACTAATCCTCTCTGTATGAGCAGTTCATCTCTCCAATAAATTGTGTATCATTGTTAAAAGTGTTTTCCACATGTTCTCATGTTTTTAAAAAACCATGCTTAGTGCAATGCTGTTTGAATAACACAATGAGATCCATACAAAGTGCCACTAGCACTATTGGAGTGCTCCCAAGAAGCAGAAAATTTTGTAACCATTACAAGAAATAGTTGAATTGTTTGGTATGTACTATAGATTAAAATCTGCAGCTGTGGTTACCTAACATTTCAAGAAAAATGAATCCAGCATGAAGATAATTGCAGAAAAAGATAACAAAATTCATGAAACCCTCATTGCAACTACCTCAGCAGGAATGAAATCCTTGGACATTTTGAAAAATGCCTTTTTCTCTCATATTGAAAATGCTACTTTGATGTGGGGACAGGATTACTAATATTAAAGACATAGCAGCATGGCATGTTGACTCAAACCTGAGCTAAAGTGAGACCCCCATCTCTACCAAAATAGAAAAAAACTAGTTGGGTGTCTCAGCATATGCCTTGTAGTCCCAGTTAATTGAGAGATGACGTAGGAGAATCACTTGAGCCCAGGAGTCTGAGGCTGTTGTGAATGTGATGAGACAACTACATTCAGCCAAGACAATAGATCAAGACTCTGTCTCAAATAAATAAGTAAATAAATGCATAAAAGTATACCTAAGACTCTAATATGATTAGAGACAAATTGAAATCAATACATGACAACTTAAAGCAAAGGAAGGAGAAAAAGAAGGATCTAAAGTCAAAGAATTTACTGCCAGCAAAGGATGGCTTGATAATTTTAGAAAGAGGTTTTGCTTTAAAAAATGTCAAGATAACACGATAAACAGGTTTTGCTGATCAAGAAGAGGCAGGAGACAAGTTCTCAGATGTCATTGAGAAAATTATTCAGGAGAATGGATATATCCCTAAACACACTTTTAATGCAAATGAAAGTACCCTGTTCTGGGAGGGAAATGCCAAAAGCATATTTATTAATGAAGAAGAAAAACAAGCACCAGCCTTTAAGATAGGAATGAGGAATCCAACTCTATTGCTTTTTTTCAAATGCAGTCAGGTTTATGATCTAGACTGCCCTTATCTATAAAGTTCCAACCTCCAGTTCCTGAAAGGAAAAGATAAATAAGAGTTACAAGTCTTTTGGTTGTACTACAGGAAGATCAGTGCAATGAGAACCCCATTCTGGATTGTTCCATCAATGCTTTGTCTTAAAGTCAGGAGATACCTTTCCAGAACTGCCTTTTAAAGTTTTTTGATATTAGACAATGCCTCTGGCCTCCAGAATCATGTGAGTTCAACATGGACGGCATCAAGTGATCTACTTGCCCCAAACATAACATCTCTAATTCAGCCTCTAAATCAGAGGGTCATAGGTCCTTACAGGCTGATTATACGTGGTACTCTATGCAAATAATTGTCAACACCATGGAAAAAAACTTGATAGAATATCAGAAATGTCCCTAGAGAATACTATCATTGAAGATATCACTGTTGTAGAAAAATAAAATTTTTTATCAAAACAATTAATTCCTGCTAGAAAAAACTGCGTCCTGATGTTGTGCATGACTTTACAAGATTTATGATAGATCCAATCAAAGAAATTATGAAAGAGATTGGAGATGCGGTCAATGAAAATGGATAGGACATGAAGAATTTTAAGATAAGGATCTTAGAGAAATTAGCAAGCTCACAGGCACCACATCAGAGGAATTAACAGACAACGGCTTGATGGAGATGAGTGCTTCCAAACCACACCAGACGATGAGAAAGAAGACGTAGAACTGGTGCCACAAAGCAAATGGACATTAGAGAACCTGTCAGAAGGGTTCTGATATTCATGCTGCTTTTGATTTCTTTTATAACATAATCCCATCTGTGATACGGGCTCTGGCATTAAAGCAAATGGTAGAAGTATTGGTACTATATAGAAACATTTTTAGAGAAATTAAAAAGCAAAAGTTGGAGAGTACAATGTATTTCCATGAAATTAGACCAAGTGTATCTGCCTCGCCTGACTCTCCTTCCACCTACCCACCTCTTTACCCCTGCCACCCCTGAGATGGCAAGATGAACCCTCCTCTTCCCTCCTCTTCAGCCTACTTAACACGAAGACAGAGAAGAATGGAAACCTTTATGATGATCCAGTTCCATTTAATGAATAGTAAACACATTTTTTCTTCCTTGTGATTTTTAAAATAGCATTTTCTTTTCCCTTGTTTACTTTTGTAAGAATAAAATATATACTATGTAGAACATATAAAATAGTATGTGTTAATCAATGGTTTATATTATTGGTAAGGCTTCCTTTCAACATTATGCTCTTAGTAGTTAAGTTTGGGGGGAGTTAATAGTATACGTGCATTTTTTGCTGTACGAGGGGTCAGTGCCTCTAACCTCTACAAGGTCAACTCTATATTTCTAAAATTCCAGCTCAAATACATTACTAACGCCATGAAGTTTTCACTGACTGCTACAGTATATGGGAATGGCTCCTCCCTCTAGCTTCCCAGGGCACTCTTACTAATACAATCCCCTCGTAGCAGTCCTTCAGTAGTTCACCTCTGTGTCCCCAGTTATACTCTTTTGAGATGAAAACAAGGTCTTACTACTTTTTGTAAATTGTGTATCACCAATTACACTCCTGAACATAATATGGTATTGAAATCAGCATAATGTGACTCATATATGTTTTTAACACATTGTTGATTGTTTGTATTTAATAATAAAATAGGCCATTATTACTGATTTTATCTCTTCTTGAAGTTAAAAATAAATTTCACATAAAATTCAAATAAATACTTAATAAAACTAATAATAGGAAATTTTATAGGGCATACATCATTTTTTCTATTATATACCATCAGTGAAATAAAAAAAAATTCAAATTATGCTTACAGGAAGGGAACAATATAACACAACTTTTGCCTGATCAATAGGTTTCCCTTTTTTGCAGATATATGTAAAATTCAATAACTTTTGATGTAATCACTTAGTATATCATTTTATACTTAGTATGTATTTTTCTATGATTTAAAATTGATGATATTTTTCATGGATGCACGCTTTCATAATGCATAAAATCACTTACAATGTTATGTTCATTTGATAAAAATAAGACTCAGTTTCTTTTTAGATGTTGACAGCATTTTTAAGAGAAGTGGCATTGATAAGTCAGGTTAATATTTAACAACATACTCACGAAAAGTGAATTACAAAAAATACTTAAACATAGGTTAAAATTTTTAAGTTGTACACATCAGTAGATTTAAGTATTTTAAGACTAACAGTAAGCAGAGATCATACTAAGCACTTAAAACTAAGTGCTAAGAGTATGCACTGTTTGAACTAAGTGCATACTCTTAGCACTTAGTTCAGAAGTGCTGAACATATTAGGATGAAACAATATAACACAACTTTTGCTTCCTGTAAGCATAAATTATATTTTTTGCTTTATTTTACTGATGGTATATAATATAAAAAATGAGGTATGCCCTATAAATTTTCTATTATTAGTTTATATTAAGTATTTATTTGAATTTTATGTGAAACAACATCTGCTTACAAAGTGTCCTTACCTGGTTTGGGCATCTTTTCATCTTTTTTAGTTTCAGGTTCTAGGGCAAAACACACACAAAAACAAATGTGGAAAAAAATAAACATTTAAAATAATGTCTGCGTGCTCTTAGTATGTACTAACAGTGTCACTGCACAGAGAGATGTAGATAGAACCTTTGTTTGCATAGACATAGAAGTATAGATCTCTTTTACAAAGATATAAAATCCTTGAGGAGGGTTGGCCATAGAAAGATTGTCTGAATTTTTTATCAAAATATATTGTCTCCTGCATTTTACCTTATTCCATGATGTCTCGCCTCACCACTTGCATCATTTGCCTTAAGCACCCAGCTACTTTCTTGACTTCCTCCCTTGTAATATCTGTTTTTAGAAAGTCTATTTTAAAGCAATACCAACTTTCAAATTCATGGCTGGTAAGGCAATGAATTGCCTCTCCAAATAATATTCGTAGATTTAATTGTGGGTGATAAAACACGTGTATTAGGATGAAACACGTGAAACTCAGTTTCCTGAGATAAAAAATGGCTGAATGTATGTGTAGGCCAATGTAGGTTCCTAAGGCTTAAATGACAAGAAGGGTAAGTTTTAGGCAAGTTTCACACTCTGGCTGAAGTGTCTAAAATTCAGATTGCCACATTTAGCATTCTGCAAACAGTGTTCAATTGCCCAGAAAATAAACAAAGAATACTACAGGCTAAGGGTTCCATTATTTTGATGAACTTATCCCAAATCTGCCACTAGAAGACATGGAATTTATTTTAATATTAGTATACATTTAATTTTCCTGCTTATTGTCTTAAAAATATATAAGGAGGTTTTATCAATATTTTTTTGAATGTTTCAGGTGTCCCAAAACTTTATTCAGCTATGATTGTAAAACCAGCCTTGTTCTGACCAAACAACATCTGCTTACGAAGTGTCCTTACCTGGTCTGGGCATCTTCTCATCTTTTTTAGTTTCAGGTTCTAGGGCAAAACACACACAAAAACAAATGTGGAAAAAAATAAGCATTTAAAATAATCAGTACCAAGTGGATTGATAGGCAAGATTTGTAGATTGTTTTCATCTAGTATCAATTTTAGTTATAGTTATATATGTTATACGCATTTATCAATATATTAATGGAACATACATCTTTGGTAAATTAAGAAGTAACTTAAGCAAATATACTTCAATTTTAAAATCTCGTTTGCTAAAATGTTTCATACTGATGAAGTAATTTGTCATCTTAATAAGAGCCAATTTAAGATTCATGAGATTTGTCTAAGTATTGTAAATAAGAAAATTAAGAAAAACTCAGAAAAAAGTGTCATCATTTTTCCTAATTTGACCAATTTAAGCGATTTTCTATTTTTGACTACTGTACACTTAATTCATGGAGCTCCACCTGGTGGTAAATTTGATAATTTCAAAATGATATGATTATTCTTGTTTTATTACTATTTCTATTATTATTAATTTTATAAAATAAATTAAATCGGATTAAATTCAGTATGCTAATATAAACAAACAGCGAGATAAACTATTTTATTCTCTTCTTGTCCCAGGACTTTTTTTTGTTCAGAATTTCTGCATTCTAACTTATTATCAGTATAGAATAATTTCACAGATTTTAAAACTATTCAAGTAATATCCACAGAACATCAGTATAATAGTTAAATAATTTTTTTATTAGATTATAACTGTGTACATTTTTGCATTTATGGGTGATTTTATATACAATTTGGAATGCTTACATCGAACTGGTTTATTCAACTAACTTTGCTTAGGCTTGATAGTTCTTCCCTCTTGGCATAGACTCTCGTTTTGATTGATGGAAAGATTCTGGTATATTGCAGCTTTCCCTGCTTCAAAAGTAGAAAACTGACCTCATAGGTAGAGTACTCACTAACCATAAACCATATATCAGAGGTACTGATAGCTTTATCTGGATTTTAGCTAGTAGTTTCTCACTTTCTATAGCTACAATACATAAAAGAAAACCATTTGTTTAACCGTAGAATTTTATATAATAGAGAATCACATAGCCATTTATAGCTGACTTCCTATAACACTTGAATGCACATTCTATAAAAGAAGGAGTATATACTATAAAAAGCAATTTCAGTGTTATGATTGCATTTTGGCATTCTTTGGCACAGACCTCCATTTTTAGTGGATGCATTCACTTAACTGGGTAGGAAGTATTCTATTTTAATGTTTTCTATGTGTCTTAATATTACAGGAGTTTTTTTATGTAATTTTTATGTAACTTTTGTTTATTGTCTGTATTCCCTCTTTAGATTTTAAGCTGAATTAACACAAAACTTGTGTCTTGTTTAGTACTGAAATATTAGCATTTGGTCAAATATCTGACACACAGGATATGACCAAGCAATGTTGTTGAATGAATGAATGAATCAGCAAAGGGAACATAGATTGATTCCATGTTTCTACAATGCTGATATATCAAGCCCAAAATAAAGGGCTCTCATGACAAATATTCATAGAAACAGATATTTTTTGATTATACAATATTAATATGCTGCAGACAAATTAAACAGTAAAGATGGAGTGAAAAGTCACAGCTCCCCGTCCCTCTCTGGCTTCTAGGACCAATCACCAGTATTAACCATTGGTTTTAGTTCCCTGAAGTATCTCACTGCAACCTTTCGACTAAACTTTGAAAATACATACATTTATATCATCATTGTTTTTATCTGACCCTAAACAGGTTTGACTTTTGTTTACAGGAGTAAGGTAATTTGCAGGTGCTCATCCAGCCACCAAGTGGCAGAACCAGGGTATCATCTTTCCAGCCTATTGCACCCACCAGGGGTCATTTATCAAGGTCTGGATAGCATGACCTTGGTCTCCTTCTTATTTATCGCTTTCTGAAATATGGCTGGTTTAAATATCACACTTGAATTTTTCAGAAACAAGTTTGCACAGATTTAAATATTTCCCTCCTAGGATGAGGCTCACTGGCACCTCGCTCACCTGCTGGTGGTGTCTGTTTGACAGAGCATTGCTTCATCCTGCCTATGGCTCTCATCTGTCAATCACATTGTCACTGTAACCATGACATGAAATCATTTTAACCTTAATGTTTCTCAAAAGATCTTTCAGAGACCATACAAGTCCCAGGAATAGTTTCACTAGTTGTGAGTACAAAACAAAATGAACCAACCTCTATCTTGTACGCAGAATGTTATAGGCATGCTTACAAACATGTGCTGTCCAACATGGGCGTGGCTGTGGACCCTCTTACTAGAACAGAACTACGGCGTTTTAGGTTATATGAAAAAACTAACAAGATAACGTGAGGGCAAGTTCTTTCAGAGTGTGAAGAGTAGATTTGGAATCACATAATCCAATTCAAAGGCAAGCTTGCTTACTTTGTGTCCTAGAGCATTGTTTAAAAACTTTCATCTCTTGTTTTATCATTTCTAAAATTGAGAAAATAATATAAAATTGGGATGGGAGTTATAAGTTATGCCTGTAAAAAGTTTAGCTATTTTAAAATTATGCTCATAAGTGCAAATTGCATAATCTTTCAAAGTAATTTTCTTTATTTTACAGAATTGAAATGTTACCATAGAATATGCAAAGCAAGAATTGATATGTGAGGTATCGGTCACAGATTTGCTAAGGCAGGTGCTCTTTCATTAGACTACTTGGTATTAAGAACTCAGCACTCCTATTTTGTAAAGGGCATTTATAGTGATAGTAAAGTCTTTAATTTTGAGCATGTAAGAATTTAGTTCCTAACTAGGAGCTGTTTCGGGTCAGGTAAAAACAATGACAATACAAATATAACATACATATTTTCAAAGTTTAGTCAAAAGGCTGCAATGAGATACTTCAGGGAACTAAAACCAGTAGTTAATACTGGTGACTGGTCCTAGAAGCCAGAGAGGGAAGGGCAGCTTTGATTTTTCACTCCATCTTTACTGTTTAATTTTCTGCAACATATTAATATTGTATAATCATAAAATATCTAGTTTTTACGAACATTTGTCATTAGAGCCCTTTATTTTGAGCTTCACATACCGGCATTGTAGAAACATAGAATCAAGAAATCCCCATGCTCAGGTGTTGAGCCAGACAACCTGCCATTTCATACACAGCACTGACTTTTCCAGGCTGGTGATTTCATTTCTGATGTAAATTGCTGATAGGCTTGGGGAAGGGAGCTTCAGCAACGATTTTTCTTTCTTTCTTTTTTTTTTTTTTTTGAGACAGAGGCTCAAGCTGTTGCCCTGGGTAGAGTGCTGTGGCATCACAGCTCACAGAGACCTCAAACTCTTGGGCTTAAGTGATTCTCTTGTCTCAGCCTCCCAAGTTGCTGGAACAATAGGCGCCCGCCACAACGCCCGGCTATTTCTTTGTTGCAGTTGCCATTGTTTTCTTTAGCAAGTCTATCCAGGTTACAACCCAGCAGCCTGGGTGTATGTGGCTGGCATCCTACCCACCGAGCTACGGCACCACCTCATTAATAATTTTTCAATGTTATCAGCAGTGTATTCAAATACAGACAGACAGAAACCTCAGCATCTAAGTGCCTGTCAGGAACGGGTAGCAGGAGGGACCAACTCTACCTAGGATTATCTGTTTTGTCTTCTCTAAAATGAAAGGAAGGAAATTAACTCAATATATAAATTGTAAGAACTGGCATTCTTTTTCGAATGCCCCTGTTTGAAATACTTTGCGAGCTAGATGCTGAATAGCATCATTTTCAAAGTTTTTACCACTTTATTTTGTTATTATTACTACATTTGCCTCCTAAGCACATAAAGACCTTATAATTGTAATAAAACATAATAATTATTATTTTGCAAACAATAAAATGTTTCAATTTACACATGGTAGTCACTAAGCAAAATATATTGTATGCATTATCTATCTATCTATTTTATTTATGTAATAGTAAGTGATCATTTGTTTATCAGCTTTCAAATCCCAGTAGCATATAAACTTCAAGAGTCCTGAAATGAATTTTTATTTTCTCTTCTACATGTATGTACTAGCACTGAGACAATATTTTACACAGAACCGGGTTCAATAAACATTTATTAAAAAATGGACAATTTATATATGTATAATCCTCACATACCACTCCTGTGAGGTAAAGATTATTATTAGATCCACTGTACAGATAGCAATGCTGAGGCTTAATAATTTGTCTAAGTACATAATCTCTAATAAGTAGCAAAAATATAATTCACATCCTGATTTTTTTCTCCAATTCTAAAGCCTTAAACACCTAAGCTTATTGCTATATAACTACTATTGCTACAGATAAGTAACAGAGCTTAAGTATTTTATACATAAATGCTACACGGCAAACCGCAGTCTACATTTTGTAGGTATATTTGTGTAGGTTATATCACCTAGACAAACTGATAACAGTAATTAAGATCGTAATTAGCATGTATAATATAGTCATGTAGGTTTCTGTTTTTTCAAGTCAGTCATTAAATCATAAATCATATGCACTTGTTTTCTAAATTAAGCTGGTAAAGCTAAATAAATAGACTGAGCATTGACAAAAATTGATAATTGCCTCTCACTCCTGGAATATTTAACATATTCAGTGTTTAATGATGTGGAAAAGTTTATGTTTAAAAACAGGTCACAAAACCTATTCCTGTAAAATATGCAAAGAAACTTTAGCCGTGTTGTATCTGCTGAGTTGTAGCATGATAGAGTCTGAAAAGCATGGTGGCTGAGGACCCAGACTTAAGGGTGTTCTGCTGGTAACAAGTCCTTGATCTGCTGCCAGCAACTGTGTGACCTGGGCAAGTCACGCTCAGTGCTTCAACCTTCATGTTAATAAAAACAGGATTGCTGCGGAAATTACACATGATGAGGGAAGCACCTGGAAGAGTGGCGGGTACCAGGCACAAAGCAAACGGTGCGTGTTACCCGTTTTCATTAACATCTTAAATTCTTTTTCTTAATATTTTAAATTAAGAAAGTTATATTTACTTGTAACATTCATAAATTTATTCTAAACCTGTAACTTTTCCATCATTTGCATTATCATTGGGACTTTGTGATGAAAACCTGCCTCTGCTGCCACAGGTGTTACTACTACTACTTCCACTAAATACACACACACACAGAGCTTCATTGTGATCCTAATTATAGTATTTAAAAATAAATAGGATGCAGTGGCGCCTATAACTCAGCGGGTAGGGCGCCAGCCACATACACGGAGGCTGGCGGGTTTGAACCTGGCCTGGGCCTGCTAAACAACAATGACAACTGCAACTACAACAGCTACAACAACAGCAAAAATAGCTGGGCATTGTGGAGGGCACCTGTAGTCCCAGCTACTTGGGAGGCTGAGGCAAAAGAATCATTTAAGCCCAAGAGTTTGGGGGTGCTTGTGAGCTGTGATGCAATGGCACTCTACCCAGGACAACAGCTTGAGAGTCTGTCTCAAAAAAAAAACACACAAAAAAACAAATAGGATGCAACACACAAACACACCCTTCCACATTCTGTTTGCTCCAGGAGACCTTACCGAATGGGATGGAAAACTACTATCACTCCAGTGGCTTGACTTCAATATTTCAGATTTGGAATAAACCTCACTGAATTTGTGTCTTTCCCTAAATATGCCCTGCAAAGAACACTTGCTTTGCAAAGACTCAAGTATGCTATAGTAGGTAGCATTTGATTTTATCTGCTTGGACACATAGTTCTGTGGTCCAGATAAATATAACTATGACAAAGAAAACTTAATTGCCTTTGAGTTTGGTTTAGAACTTCTTCAGTTCACAAACTGCGCAAAGAAGAAACTGTCCCGTGACTGGGCGAGGTTACACCATGAACCAACCCCTGGCGTCTCCAACTTCACAACGTGTCATCTTACCTGGGTAAACATCTCTTTCCTTCAATGTTCTGTTGACTGTTTAATATGTTCCTCCCCATTATTTAACCTTGTCCAGATAGTTTTTGACACTTCATGCATTCTCTATGCTCCTATTTTCCCTGATTGCCTTTCTAAATTAGTATCATCTTTGTTTATGAATTGAGGAATTCTTCCCTGCATAATTAGGAGGCAGGGTGATGGCATTCTTAAGTGATTGCTCAACCTCATCCAAATCAAGGAGCTTTTGCTCTGCAACTGAAGAAAAACAAACAAGACAAAACTCAATTGAGCAAAAAATTCCCCAGTTTGAAATTACCTCCTTTATTTATTAACCAAATGATCAAAGGTATAGCTCTGAAATGTTCTAAATTTCCATTTTCTCACTTCTGAAGTGGGAACAATTATAATCGGCTCATGAATCTGTGGCCAAGATTAGACTGAATAATTTAACAGATATTTCCTGAGGACTTGTGAACTAATATCTAAATAATAGATATCCATTGACCAGAAGAACACTTTGCCTATTGAAGGCAGTGCTGCTGCGGAGCTCTGGCCCTCTTCCCTGCTCCTACTTCATGGTCTTGTGGGATCTTTGAGGACAGGGACTTTGCCTTGTTCGTTTTTCTTATTCAGTGCCTAGAATATCCCTCAAACACTGTATATTACATTAACACTCAAAAAATTGTTATTGATGGAAAATTAAAGTGTTGATTTAAAACGCCAAGAAATCAAATTCTTAGGCTTCATTTTTAGTTTGTTAACCAAAATATAAAGCAGAATTCCTGTCTCATTATCTAAAACCCCAATGTTGGTTAAACACACACACACACACACACCCACACACACACACACATTAGAAGTGACCCGCTGGACACTGACTCGCTGCTGCCCACTACCTTTGAAATTTTATATTTAATTGGTCTCACTTTGTTTAAACTATTTAGAATGGCTAAGTGGATTGATTAGTTTATGGATAGTTATTTCAAATCAGAAGTTAGAATTTTAAGCTATTGAACACTATGTTTTTTCTAGGACATCTCTGCATCCCCCCAATAAGTGCACACACACACACAAATATTCTCCTCCACACACGTTTTCTGTCCTTCTGTGTATGTCTTTCTCTGTCTCACACTTTATCTCCAGTAGGCAATAAGAAAAAGAATTCTGCATTATAAGTTTCTGTAGTTCTCAAATGTCTCCAGTTTGCAAGGCAAATGCTTAATGCAAGCCTCATTGCTTCCTGCCTAAATCCTGATTCTGCAATCCTTTCTTGGCGAGATTCCCATAGGACTTACGTACTCCCAGAAAAAAGTTTGCTGAGCAGACACTAAAACACAAAATGGGCCAGAGGGCATTCTTTCTTTGCAGCATAGAATAAATGCATACATTGTCTCTCTTCCGCATTCTGCCATCATCCCATTTTCATGACCCTTAATCTTTTATACATGCTAAATACAATGTGCACATTTCTGATAGTATCGCTCGGCTTTTATCTGTTCTTTCTTTTATGCCTACTTACATGTGCCTCATTATTCTTTCTTTTCCTGAAGCTTCCCAATGTGCAGGCTATGCATTTAAATAGGTAAGATATAATTGGAGGTGGCTGCACGTATTGTAGGTCACACAAAGAAGAGTCAGTTGGAACAGGGCCCTGTGATGTTATTTGAAGATGGCAGACAGCTAATGAGCTAGGTGATTTTAAACCATTCCGTGGGCTCAGAGAGTTGGGCAAAAAAATCACTTGCCAAGGTAAATAAGCAGACATTCACTGGCTTTTCTTTATTGAGAGAGTCACTAGCAAGAGACTCTTGTTTTTCTGGGTATCAGAACTGACTTTCCTTCATTTGAAGTGAGAGTAATTAAGTTAATGAAATATCCTGGGTTTAATTATGAATCATCCTGTAGCTGGTTCAAATGTATAAACCAATAGATGACTTTATATAAAAAAGAATACTTTTTTTAGAGGATAGGGATTCAGATACGCTGGCACATGCTAGTAATTCCAGCTACTTGAGAGGCTGAAGCAGGAGGATCACTTGAACCCAGGAATTCAAGGAACGCCTCGGCAACATAGCAAGACCTCCTCTCTAAAAAGAAGAAAAAAATGGATGGAAAAAAAGAAACCATTCACTGTGCTAGTTAAAAAAAAAAAAAAAATCCCCTCGATGTAAGAAGCCCACTACAACACTGGCGCACTAACTTAGAGCAGTGATTTTCAATCAGTGTGCTGTGGAAATTTTAAAGACCATTAACTAAAGTATTTTTGAAAAAAGTTCAAAGAACAGCATATATATTCCTTTTTCTTATTATGTGCCAGAGAAGTTTAACTAGAGGTTCAAGTGTGCCATGAGATTAAAAAAGATGGGAAAACACTGGTATAGACTGACATGAAAATTGGGCTCCCAAGATGAGAGTGGCCCATTCTCTTATTAACTCTGACACTTTTAATGAGGGCTCACACAAAAGTGTCACGGAAAAATATTGGAGTTTTACACATATATTTTATATACACATAGCTACACACATACTGCAGTTGTAGATTACCTTTTGGGATAAAGAAAGTAAAAATTCATGGTGCCTGGGTACATTACCTCTATAAAGCAATGCTTGCAGAAGAAACTCTGGCACCCTCAACCACTTTTCTTACTAACATGCAACCTTTCCGTCCAATCAACTTGACACAATTGGAGTAACTAAAAAAGTGTTAGATTGTAAATTGCTGCTTACAGTGGAAGTACTACTGTTCAGAGTCCAATTTTCACTTTAACAATTCTTCAGAAAATGAGTAATCATGGATTTATAAAGGGATTATGGCATTTTATTCTACAGAATCCTGAGTGAGTGGTCTTTTATTAATCAACAGATTATCTGTAACTTTCCTGTGTGATTAGCAAATACACAAAGTTATTATAAAGCCAAAAGCTTTGACTAATATTAAGGATAACATTTGCTCATATATTTTTCCATTATTAAAAGAAAATGAAAGTAAGATTATTTTTAGTGGTTCTTTAATACTAAGTAGCTAGCCCAGTATAGAAATCTTAGATAATTATTTAATCTTTAGGCATCAGTTTCTTCATTATAAACATGATAGTCATACCTTAAAATGTTTCAAAACAGAATTAAATCATGCCACTGAATTAAATTAGAAACAAGATCAAAAACAAATACATCACCAAAAATTAAAATATTAATTTTTTTACTAAATCAAAAATTCTAGACTTAGGATGAGATTTTAAAAATATTAAACAAGGTATTATATTTCTTCCAGGACAAGAATGTCATGAGCAAAAATGACATATGTGACTTTTAATATTATTAGATAAATCTAAAAATTCAGAATGGTAAATCAGACATATCCATTAATTGGGTTTTCATATTAGAATTACCAATACAAATAAATTCTTGTAAGAGTCAGAGAACTAACATTAAAATTGGAAATTGTAGAGGGAAACTCAATATTTTTATGTTTATTATTGAACACTGAAATACTTGTGGTTACTAGATGCAGCAAAACGGGTCAATAGTTGATATACGTTGAACTAATACATTCTGAAAGGTACTTTATAGGATAAACTGAGAACAACTGATTTTAATTCTTTCTCATAAAAGCAGACTACATAATCAATATATACTCCTTCAATAAATCATTCAGCTTTTTCCTGTAGATTTGTATCTGAATAAATTAGCATTAAAACAGTAGTTATTGAACCAACATTGGGACCTTTGCAGTAAGATGCAAACACTGGTGACAAGTGAACACTCATAAATAATCAGTTTCTAGAAAGTGAAAAACAGGGGGATGGGTTAGTAATCGGCTGCTGTCATGCTAGGAAGGCTAGAAGGTTGTTCTGGGTTCCTCAAGCTTTAGTCCTAACTTCATACTTTACTGACTTTATACTTGGAATGATATTCTTCTCATCCTTGGCTCTTCCCATAGGAAAACTAACCAAGGTGCACCCACATCTTCCAGTTTCATACACAAGCCAACGTATCTCACAACTGTATCTCCCACCCAGATCTTTATTCTGAAACTCAGACCCAAAGAGATACCTGCAAAGTCTACTTCCCTCCTTGAATGCCCTGAAAGTGCCACAAACTCAGCATGTTACAAACCTGACTTACAATCTTATATCCTACAATCCCTTCTAATATCCCATCTCTGTGTTCCATTTTGTTTCATTGTCCCATCTCATCGCTATCAAAACTGGCTTCTAATATGTTCAAGTAGTTTTGAATTATATTCTTTCAATACAATGTTATTAAGTCCATGGTAATGAATTATGAGCACAATAATCTTTCTTCTACTGTTAAATAAAATTATTTTCTGTACATACTACTGATATGCACATAGGCTTTACATAAATGTCTTTTTAAAACCATTTATGCAGTTTAAATAGGGTCCTGATGTTGTTTCTCTATTATCTATTTGACTTGCACTGTGTTAGTCCAGATTATAAATTAATAAAGAAATACTGATTACAAATATCATCCACATTTTTCAGTGATTTACTATTGGGTCATTTGTTCAATTAGCTATTTTTTAAATAAATATAAATTGACAAATTTACCATTTTAAATGTTTGTTTTAGTTTTTTAAATTAAAACTTGCATATTTAAAAAGTATCATCTGCTATCTGCTATTTACTTTTTTTTTTGCAGTTTTTGGCCAGGGCTGGGTTTGAACACGCCACCTCCGGCATATGGGGCCAGCACCCTACTCCTTTGAGTCACAGGCACTGCCCTGCTATTTACTTTTTGTTCATCATATGCATTATGATGTTTTCCCACTATGTGGCTAATCTTTCTCTTTTGAATTTGTCCTTTCTGTCTTGAGAACTCCTACTCTGACCAAAAGCTGTGTATGTATAAATTCTCCTCTGCTTTCCTGAATGTTTAGGTTTTATATTCTACCATCAAGTCTTGAAGATGCCTTAAAGTCCTTTCTGTGCAAATATATTAGCGGAATTTAAACATTTTTTCTTCATGAGAAGCTGGTATGGTTTTCTATTTTTTTCTGAATGAAACATCTGTCATGTAATGTACTTTCCTCCATGCACGGTTTGATTTTTAAGATCACTGATATGATCTCAGTGTGTTTTGCTATACCTGTTCTAATTACATATTGTTTTAATTATTTTTATAATAAATAACTATATCTGATAACTATATCCACCCTTCGTTAGGGTGGACTGCCTGAGCTCAAGAGTTCGAGACCAGCCTGAGTTAAGAGTGAGACCCCGTTCCTACTAAAAATAGAAAAACTAGCCAGATGAAGTGGCTCACACCTGTAGTCCCAGCCACTCAGGAGGCCGAAGCAAGTGGATTGCTCAAACCCAGGAGTTTGAGGTTGCTGTGAGCTATGACGCCACAGCTCCTTACCGAGGGTGACAGAGTAAGAATGTTTCAAAAAAAAAAATCTGATCTTTGCCTTTTTATTTTTCAAAAGAAATGTTAGAAAATATTATCCAGGCCCACATTAAAAATATTGTTGGTGTTTTTATTGGAATTTATATATTACTTTAGAAGGAAATGGTATCTTTCAGATCTAAAAAGGAAATTTCTCTTCATTTATTCAGGCCTTTTGAAGGAGATTTCAAACTTTTAAAATTATTTTCTACATAATTTTGTGAATATTTAAATATATTATTTGTAACTTTATAGATTTTCATTTCTATTGCTTGTAGCATCCATTTAAGTCATAAATTTTTGAATTAGTCATTGCTGATGTTGAAGGATGCTACTGGATTTTGTAAACTGAGAAGATTGATTTCGGTTCCAGGAATTTTGGTAATCTCTCTTATTAATATTATCGGTTTGTAGATAAACTTGGAATTTTTATGGAGATGATGTTCTGCAAATGAAACAGCTTTGACTACCCTTTTTCAGTCTTATACCTTTTCTCCATTGGTGCTGTATTTGGTACAGTGTTGAAATAAGAATGACATATTTGATCTGTTCCTGACTTGAATCAAAATGCTTATGATAATAGAACAGTGATTTTGAACTGTAAAAGTTTTTTATTATCTTGTTTGCTAGAAATTTATGACAAATTATACGGAGTTTTATTGAATAGACATTTATGAAAATGCCTAATTTTTTAATTTTTTATTATGATTGATATTACTGATGTTGCTGAGATTAATCAAGTCACGATGTTTTATGAAGAGTTTAAATTACTAATTTTGTTTTAGATTTTTTTGTACTACATTGTTAACTGGGATTTTTCTTTTCTAAATTATTTTGTTCTGTTTTACTTATCATGGATCAAGATAATCTTATTTCTGCTCTTAGATTTTTTTTTTTTTTTTTTTTTTGGCCAGGGCTGGGTTTGAACCAGCGACCTTCGGTATATGGGACCAGCGCTCTACCCCTTTGAGCCACAGGCTCCGCCCGTGCTCTTAGATTTTCTAAACTTTAGGTCTGTTTCTTTCTGACTTTAGGCTCCTAACTTCCCTTTTCTTAGAACATACTTTAGAAAGGTTATAACTACAGATTCTTCCCTGGCCCCTTTGTAATGGAAATAAATCTTCTCCCAGCCTTTTGCCTCTTTGGAATTCAGGAATGTCTTTCTCAAAAAACATCTTTTTTACCCATAATCATTGAGAAAAGCAGGGACCCTGACTTCCAGTTTCTGGGGTAAGTGAGGGGTAGGAGCCTAACTTTGACAAGTGCCAATCAGCAAGTAAAGAAGACCTAATCATTTTGATCAACCAGCTCCTGAACATCCTCTCCACTTTTCCACTCTAAGCTCACCCTCCTGGCCCTGTGTCCCAACGGGTTGAGTTTTATCTCTCTTCTCTATTGCATCAGTTTCGAATAAACTCTCCCTTACATGTCTAATTACTGGTGCAATTTTTCTTTAACATCATGATTGTCTTATCATCATATAACAACTCGGTAATTTCCTTCTTATTTTATTATCTGATACAATTATCTGAAAAGCTGCCTAGCTAGCTTGTTAGTGCCATTTGGAGGATCATGAATTCTGGTTTGTTCAAATTTTAAATTTCTAGTACATTTTGGGCATTTGGAAATCTTCAGAAATTACCCCTTTCATCTAAACTTTAGACATACTTAACTAAAGTTCACTATTACATTCACTTATGTCTTCACAAATACAATTTTATCTGTAAAGTGCTACATGCCCTTTTTCCTTCTAATATTTCCTTTCTACAATCTGTCTCTCTTCCTCTCTCTCTCCTCCTTTTCTTCTTTTCTTCCCTCCTTCCATCTCTATTTCTCTTTAACTCTTTTCCCTTCTGTAGCCCATCTTGCTTAAAATTTATACATGTAGTAATCTTTCAAGAAAGCATTCTCACTAACATTTGTCTGCTTATATATCATTTTTGATAAAGATATATTAAAATATCTCAGGAATATTGAGAATTTTGTTAATTTCTCTATAAAATTGTTGGTCTTAAGTTTATTTTAAAGAGTTTATTTATACATAAATACAGATGTGATTTATATAAATACATATATGTAATCATGTCATGTATATTCATGTATTTTGTCATTGTGTTGTTTCAGTTAGTCAAAACTTTTTCTAAACTTGTATCTCTCTTATAAACTATATTATCAACCTAGTCTATACCATTCCATACTTTTTCTAAACTGTTATAATCATCTTCCAACTTACATATTAGTAATAGAAATGAGTGTCATGGCAGAAGGCACTAACTACCCAAGACCATCCATTCATCCATTCTTTCTTCCTTACACCACAGTCTCTTGCAGTAAAATGGGCCAGGAGCCCAAATCCTCCCCGGTGGAGTGAGAATGAGATCAATAATTGCCACTTACGTCAGATGCCCTCACAATCCCTCCTGTTTGTGGCTAACTGTGATGCCGAAATATAGGCAGAAGTTGTCACCAAATGCAGGAGATGGCAGAGCCTACTCCAAATGACTACACAACCCCAACTAACACTACCATCTACCTGAACATCCATCTTATTCTTAATTTTTATATGATTTGGAATTTTTGTTGTATTTCAGCCTCAGTGTTGTATTATTGTGGTTTTTGCAGCTTTTGTTTCTTTGTTTTTTTCCTTTACATTTTTCTTTGAATTGTGGTTATGCGATTCCTTCCCTTGACCCTAATCTCATTTTGGGCCACTAGTTCAATGTTTATTTTGAAGATTCCAGACCCTGCCCTATTGTGTGTAGGGATATTCCTGAGCAAGTCAAATCTTCCAGCAGGTTACTTGTCTCAGGTTCTAGGTGGAAGGGTTCTGTCTATTTCCTCCATTTGACTGAGTCTACAGCTTTCCTATTAATTGTGGCCCCAAATAACTATTGGCAGTAACTATTTTTTAGCTTCTTTTCTTGAATGGGAACCCCACTTTAGTTCCTGGTTGACTGCAGTGTAACTTGTTTAAAATCCTTGCTTTTTCCAATGGGAATTATTACAGCAATTTTGTTTAAGGAGCCATAACCCAGAACCCATACATCTTTATTCTAGTTCACTATTCTGTTTTTTAAATACTGTTTTTCATGTAGTTGTATGTTTTCTTCCTGAATGCACATGGCTAGGCCTTTTATATATTTTATCTCTTATTTTAAGGATTAGAGAATTAAATAGATGTCAAAGCTTGAATACATGCTTCCATTTTCTAAGAAAAAAAGAATTTAAAAAACCAAATTCTTTGTCTTTAGCACATAATTAATGAATCAGAATCTCTGGTCATGTGTCCTGAACAGTATTTTAATTTTAACACATGAAGATATTTTAGTATATAACAAGATCTAAGAACATAAATTAGAATCGGGTTTTACCTTTTTTGAAAGAAGAATATGCTGTAACTATATAAATCCTAATAATCCTTATATAATTGTGCATCATCATCATATTGTATCTGATGCTCCTTAGTGGAAATTTATTGAAGTCTTGGAAGATCTTCAATTACTAAAAGGAGTGTTAAACTTTCAATTTAACATATTTTCTTTTAAAGTTGATTTCTGTTAGTAATGATTTATTTGAGATGTGATTGTTCCAATTACATGAAAGATGGCACTGTTCCCCTTTAAGGAAAGAAGGCCCAATGGGACACGGCTCTCACAGGTGAAAGTGAAAGTCACTTTGAATGTTATTGCTCCTTACTGATAAAATGTGCAAGCATTGTCATTCACATTGAGTTTAGAATATTTGGGGGGTATTTGAAAAAAAAAAGAAAAATTTCAATTCATAAAATTTCGAAGCACCATTCATTTCTAGTATCTATCTAGGAGAAATCATTAAAAATGACTAATTAAATATCCTGACAATAACTTGAAGGCTCATTTTCACAAATAATAATAGTGGTAACAGTCATGGAATGATATTTAAAATGATTATTCTGGTGATTGCATTTATTGATTTTTTATACAAATCCTTGTCTACTTGTACTTCTCATTAAAATTCAGAAGAGGGGGGCGGCGCCTGTGGCTCAGTAGGTAAGGCGCCAACCCCATATACCGAGGGTGGCGGGTTCGAACCCGGCCCCGGCCAAACTGCAACCAAAAAATAGCCGGGTGTTGTGGCGGGCGCCTGTAGTCCTAGCTACTTGGGAGGCTGAGGCAAGAGAATCGCGTAAGCCCAGGAGTTGGAGGTTGCTGTGAGCTGTGTGAGGCCACCGCACTCTACGGAGGGCCATAAAGTGAGACTCTGTCTCTACAAAAAAAAAAAAAAAAAATTCAGAAGAGGGGGTGGCTCCTGTGGCTCAAGGAGTAGGGCACCGGCCCCATATACCAGAGGTGGCAGTTCAAACCCGGCCCTGGCCAAAAACTGCAAAAAATAAAATAAAATTAAGTTAAGAAGAAAATGATGGGATCCAACTACAATTTCGACTTTACCTAATAAATGCAAAAAACATAACCTAATGATCTATGCCCTCACGTTAATCTGAAATTAAATAAGAAAACATATGGCATGGTGAAGTAAAATAAAAATTCAGTAGTAATGAGTGTTCAACTAAAAAAGTGCATCCTTTTCACCATGATATATGTTTCCCCCCTTCCCATCACTGTTGTCTCTGATCATGAACTAACTGGTGCTAGATTGTCCCTCTGATGTGGGATTATGGAAAGAAACTATTTAGCAGGAGAAGAGAGACAGCGTTGTTGAGTAGAGATTTCCAGTGATCAAAGAGTAAAATAAACTTCCTAAATAAAAATGTGGAAATATGTAATGTCCCAACCTGTTCCTCATTTTTCATATTTCTGTCCTAGAGTGGCAAAGGAAATACAGCATCCTTGGGTGAGTAAATCACTTACTGGCATCTGATCATTTCAATTTAAAATGTTCAATAAATGACCAAGCCATTGACAGTGAGATCATGTTAAAGAAATCTAAAAATGTACTTAAATTAATATTTAGGTAAACTCCTTAGTCGTCACAATTTATTCATCTTTTGAATGATAAAATGGAGTAATATTTATCTGCCTATTGGACAGTTAACATGTATGAATCCTACCGCAAGGTAAAACAACCTCATTCACATTTTGCCAAAAATAGTAGAATTGTGTGTAGCACCCAAGTAATCACTATTGTAAGAGCTAGGAGAGAAATCAAGTACCATAGGGATGCCAATGCGTTTCCAACATGAAGCATAAATGCTTAATAGGTTTGGGATCCTGCTGCTGTAAATATTTTTTAAAAAATTATGTATGTGAGCTGAGAAAAAAACTATGGTGTGCTCTTATATTTCATTAAATAACAATTTTGTTCAATCTATCATTAATTGCAAAATTAGAAAAGTATGACTCAAGGGTATTGTTTTTACACACTACCACACTTCTAATGGGAGCTTTCAATGCGTCCTTCATTTTCTGACTGATTATTCTTTCAGCTTTTGCTTTCCGCTGCTCTTCATATCGCTCCCAACTCCAACAGCTGCTTAAATAAACTCACCGGAATGCTTTCTTTTGCAATAAAAAGTGCAAATACATTGAAAGTTTTACCACTGAGCCTCCCTCCATTGGGCAATGGTTTATTCACGTCTTTTCTTACAAGTGAATGCAGGACCAGGCTCTATTGTTAACATTCACGGTAGTAGGTGTGTTTTGTGGCTTCTGTGGTGCCAATGGTTTGCTAACAGGGTTTCAATGGAAAATGTATAATGTTCATTTCAATATAATATATTAGACAACTCCGAACATGGTGCCATGTGCACAGAATGTATGTAGATTAGTTAGAGATTAAATGTATGTATTTACCTATGTCTTGGGAGATATAATTTGATTGTGGTTTATCAGAATCCACTTTACTCCACACCTATCACAATGGCAAGAGCAGAGGGCCACCAGGGCCTGTGAGACAGCACAGTGCTTGATTTAGGGACTGGTGCCCTAACGCTGGCTCTGCTACAAACTGTAATACTTTGGAAAGATTCTTGACTATTCAGGTTTTATTTATCTATAAGACAAGAGAATCTGACTACAGTTTATCTCTAAGTTCCTCCCAGCTATAAAATTTGTTTAGGACTCTATTATTAATACATCTGAACCTGCAGAATAGCAAGTTTCTGCAGAGAATTTTTTATTATATCATATATTATTAAACTGTTGGTTTCCATGAGAATTCCTAAGATTCTCATTTGGATAGTTATAAAATGCAGTTTCCCCGTTTCACTACAGACCCATGGAATCAGAATAGCTTATGATTTTAAAAGTTTTTACAGTATTTCTGACATAGCTACTCTTTACTTTGTTGTTTCATGGCACAGTTTAGAATCTGGGAGATGAGAAATAAGTCCTTTTTTCTTTGCTTAAAAACATATGAGCGCATAAGAAAGCTATGGTTTTGAGAGCCTGAAAAAGAAATGATTTATTACCTTGTTGCAAATAACAGAATATGGAAAAGGCAGACCAAGGTGGTTTCACATTTCATTATACAATATTACCTTTTTCTTTTAGAGAAGCTGGAGCCTTTTCTTCTTTTCCTTTAATAGGCTCTGGAAAGAAACATTGGACATTTATTTGAAGCCAAGACAAAAAGTTTTTCTGACACATAGATAGTGGAGTCAGTGAGCTATAGGGAAGCTGAGAGTAGGCAAAAACTATGCGGTGCTCTTTTAGTTTTTGAAAAATGATTTTAATCATACAGAGATAAAGGAACAGCAGAGTACCACAAGCCATCCTCCGATCATTTTTATTTAGCATAAGCCTAAATGATTGAACAAGTTATAATCTAACTTGGTTGTTTAAGAGGATGAAGTGTTTGGATGGATAGGAGTTATTTATCTGTAACTTATTTTTTTTATTTTTATTTTTTTCTTTGTTTTTATTGTTGGGGATTCATTGAGGGTACAATAAGCCAGGTTACACTGATTGCAATTGTTAGGTAAAGTCCCTCTTGCAATCATGTCTTGCCCCCATAAAGTGTGACACACACCAAGGCCCCACCCACCTCCCTCCATCCCTCTTTCTGTTCCCCCCCCATAACCATAATTGTCATTAATTGTCCTCATATCAAAATTGAGTACATAGGATTCATGCTTCTCCATTCTTGTGATGCTTTACTAAGAATAATGTCTTCCACGTCCATCCAGGTTAATACGAAGGATGTAAAGTCTCCATTTTTTTTAATGGCTGAATAGTATTCCATGGTATACATATACCACAGCTTGTTAATCCATTCCTGGGTTGGTGGGCATTTAGGCTGTTTCCACATTTTGGCGATTGTAAATTGAGCTGCAGTAAACAGTCTAGTACAAGTGTCCTTATGATAAAAGGATTTTTTTCCTTCTGGGTAGATGCCCAGTAATGGGATTGCAGGATCAAATGGGAGGTCTAGCTTGAGTGCTTTGAGGTTTCTCCATACTTCCTTCCAGAAAGGTTGTACTAGTTTGCAGTCCCACCAGCAGTGTAAAAGTGTTCCCTTCTCTCCACATCCACGCCAGCATCTGCAGTTTTGAGATTGTGTGATGTGGGCCATTCTCACTGGGGTTAGATGATATCTCAGGGTTGTTTTGATTTGCATTTCTCTAATATATAGAGATGATGAACATTTTTTCATGTGTTTGTTAGCCATTCGTTTAAAAACATGACTTTAGCATGGAATTTTCCCCAAACTGTTCAATCAGCACCAACTCAGTTTATTTACTTCAGGCTATGTTCTATTTTAAAAATAAACAAATGCTTTATTTTACCTAGATTTATAATTTTTCTCCATTATGATTATTACCTTAACCAAGTACAATACACTACAATGCAATGCAACACAATAATAAGATTCTGGATTGGTTACAAATACCAAAGCTTTTTTCTTGTGAACCCTTTACATCTTTTTTTTTTTTTTTTATTGTTGGGGATTCATTGAGGGTACAATAAGCCAGGTTACACTGGTTGCAATTGTTAGGTAAAGTCCCTCTTGCAATTATAAATCTAGGTAAAATAAAGCATTAGTAGCAAATTATATATTTTCATATACATATAGTTACAAATTATATAATATACAGTAGAACCTCTGTAAGTTGACTAACCCAGGGACTGTAAAAAAGTGGCCAACATGCAGAGGTGGTCATTATAAGGAACTAGGCCTACTGTACTGATACGTACATGTGGTGCATGTCCAGTCCACAGAAATTAGGTCAACTCGAGGTGGTCAATGTAGGGAGGTTCTACTATATTTAGCTAGGTTCCACATAGTAAATTGCATTTACTATTTCTGTCATTCCTTGGAAGACTTGCTTAAGATACCGAACTCTTTTTCTTTTGAAAAATAAAACAGCTCTTTCAACCTTAAAAAAAAATAATAATAAAAATAAACAAATGAATGGAAAACTCTTTACACATCATGTATGCAGTGGTGGTTTAGACTAGAGAGTCAAGACAAAGAAAATTGAAGGATACAACTAAAATCAAATTTGAAAGACAATTTCATCTAGGAGACAATTTTATATTTGAACTTCCAAAGTCTTAAAAATGCAAACATTAGTTGAAGTAAGTCAAATAAAACACTTATTCTAGCAGCTTTAATGCACTTCTTTAGTGTGATCCTGACTGTATAATGGTCTCTAGATAGAGATATGGACAGTGCTTTGACCATCATTATGCTCAACAACCATTAAAATAAAAAGATAAACCCATTTTATGCTTCCCCTGCACCACTAAAGCTCAATATGCATTTTATAGATAAAAATGACTTTTAATGTAATGGTAAGGGAAAGAAAGAAAGCGACCTATCCTTCCAGCCCTTTTTCTATTCCCACCTTACAGTTTTGGGTGAGAATGCAGAGAACATAATGGTGGTGCTTGTAAGTGGAAATGCCACTTTAGCACATACTTAGAATTAACTGAGTCCAGATAGCTTTGGGTGTGTTAGGAACAGATTTATACATTTTATTAAATGAGTTATGTCTTTCAAAGCAAGATTTTCTTGTTGAATAAGCTATAGCCTTAGACAGACATAAGCATATGGAACTTTTTAAAAATGCTTTTGGTGGCAGAGAAATGCCCAAGTTGCTTTTTATACTGCCAAATATAAATAAGGCCAACATTTTCCCTAAACTGCAGCCTGTGAAGATGAAATCAAGAGCCATAGATTAAACAAGCACACTGGGAAACTTCATTAACTGTCTCAAGCTGATGGGGGTAATTTACTGCTCTTGAACTTCCTGGATAAGCCAAAAGAATTAATGTGTTGCAAAATGAGAAATGGTGTCAAGGGCAGATTCCCAGTGGGTTGGGAGAGTGCAATTCCTGGAGCTTCAAAATTCGAGATTCAGCAGGGTGAGTTAAGTGGGTCATGGTTGTGTGTGATTATAGTAGTTATAATGCACAGGACCTAGGGAAAGGATCTATAGAACTAATTTGATTTTGACTGAGAAAGAAGGAAAGAGTAGAATAACAAGTACAATTTCATAGGATGTTCAAAAGGAGTGACCTATCAACTTGAAACTTGGGAAAAACTCTGAAAAATAAAAGTGATTTCTATTTCCAAGTTTGTTAATGGCAAGATGCCTTCTGCTCTCAGTCTGGTTCATCACTTAATCACTTTCCTATAGATCACTTTCCTACGGATTATATATATATTTATATATATTTACATTATATAATATTTATTTATTTATATTATATATATTCATTTATTTTATTATTTTTTTTTTAAGAGAGGATCTGGCTCTTTCACCTTGGATGAAGTGCAGTGCCTTGGTCATAGCTCACTGCAGCCTCAAACTTCTGGACTCAAGCGACCCTCCTGCCTCAGCCTCCTGAGTACCTAAGACTATAGGCATACATCCCTGTGGCTTGCTGATTTTTATATTTGGAGGAGATATGGGTTCTTGCTATATTAACTAGGCTGGTCTTGAACTCTTGGCCTCAAGAAATCTCCATGCCTTGCCCTCCCAAATTCCTGGGATTGAAGGCACAAGCCACTGCATCTGGCCTGCAGATCATTTCTTCAGTGTCCTTGTTAACCTCAGGGAGTTTTTACCCAATTTAGGATATCAATAGGTTCATCTGAGCAATCTCTATCCATGGAAGTAAGATATCAAATATGATCCAAAAAAAATGAAGAGAATATTACACAGAAATCAAGATCTTCTATATTTATCTCTCCAGAAAGGAGAGCTAAATCAGTGGAGTGGGTCAGATCTTACAGCTGCTTTTCAGTCTGTTTGTCTTATTTGTCAAGAGCAGAGTATTAGAAACCATTTTTAATAAATGTGGCAGTTTCCTTTCATTTATCCAAGAGTTTCCAGGAAGATCATGAAAATGATGACCAGGACCTGGAGAGTAAATGGTGGTGGAATTAAGAAGTGGAACTTAGTGAAAGTTATCTGAGCAAAACAGCTGTGATGGAAAGAAAAATCCCACAGGAATGGGAAGATAGTTTCAGATTTGCCCCAAAGACAAAGTGGGTAATGAACTGTGCGAACATCCGTGATCAAGTATAGCTTCAGCATCATTGGGGATCCGTTTCAAAATCTTCAGATACCTTACTGTAACCATAATGCTAGCTTTGAACTGATGAGTGGGAATGGCCAAGGAAAATCCTGCCAAAGGCCAAAGGAAGATGGTGGGATCAGGAGCATGGTCCTGAGCAACAGGTTATAAAAGAAGGTAACGCTCTGTTGAGATTCCTCGGCATGAAATCCAAACCTGCACAGGCCCGAGACACATACTAGTCACTGATTCTCATGCCCATCACACTATTCCACTAGCAGTAGAAACTACTGTAACTCAGAGGAAATTAATTATTCTCCGTGTTGCCCATTGGGTTCAGTCTGCATTGTCTCAGTCCACAGGTGAATCTTCCATCCTCAGACAAACCAGAGCAGCGGTCAGAAGCATGTGGTGTGGTGTCGGGTGAGTGCCACACAGAAGATAACCTGTAACATGGGTGACTAGCAGGATTTTCTGGTTTCTGATGGTCAAGTCCACAGAAATAGAACTGTGCCCCTATTGAGAAAGCTTCAGTGAGTCCCTATTTCTGGAAAATCAATAACTGAAGCAGCAGCAAGAGCCAGAAAGACATGTCTTCCTCTTGCCCTTTTTCTTTGGAAGAATCATCCCTAAGAGTCTCTGTGTCTCCTTAAATAAAAACACAAGCCTAATAATGTTGCTCTGAATTACTCACGGCTATCACTACTGTAGTAAATGTGACTATAAATTACTACCCTGTAATCATGCTAATTTTAAAATTCTAGATTTTCTTCAATGTGAGTTTGGATGTGGCATGCAGGTGGACTGTATGAAAGACTGGCAAATGTAGGCCACCTTTTAGCAGTTTAATTAAAATAATCCACCAAATATAACTCCAGGGAGATAAATGGCTTTTTAGCAAGTGCGGTTGCTACATTCTGATTTCACCCCAGCTCAGCTGCAGGCTTCAAAGAAACTCCAAAATCGATAACATTGAAGAGGCTTTTAATATCCCCAAATCTTATAGGTAATATTAAATTTTTTCTTTGATTTTCAGAGTGATAAATTGTATCCAGAAAAAAGAAAAAGAATAATAAAATTCTCGAACATAGCATCGAACTAATATATAACAAAGACATTTTAGAGTATTAAAGCATCTTGATATTTTAATCATCATAAACCAACAGTCATGTGCAGAAAACTTTTATATACAACATTTTCTAGTGGTTGTGGAGATATCTTGTAAATAGCATAGAACTTTACATTAAGGGGAAAAAGTGTTCACTAGGGAACTGCAATGATACACGAATAATAATAGAAATGACAAGACCCTACTTAGTGAAGCGGTCAGCGTGTGTTTAAACTCTGCAGATGATGTTTGCCAGGTCATATTTTTACAATTACCCTTCCAACTACAATAGCCCTTCCTTTAAGCTTTGGGACATGTGAAGTCTTGAAGTAGTAGTTAACATTTTTGCTAATTATCACTGCCCAAAAAGCAGCTTTAGCGGTAAGCACCAACCTTTCCTTTGAGCTGTTTTTACAGTGAACAATAATATATGGTCCAAATATTCCAGTGACATAAACGCAGACCAAAATAAAGGTATCACATATGAGAGAGGAAAAAGAGGAAGTCTTAGACCTTATAAACTGTGAATTGCAAATTACATTTGTTATTTTCCTGCTAGTAAGTTTCGACGACACCTTTGGTTCTTACACAATAAAGAAATCACTGTTTTTGTTAATTTTCCAGGTAAAATGAAAGTGGGGATGGGAATGAGACTTTTTTAAAGTGGTGGTAATTACTGGAGAAAAATAGATCTAGCCCTTCTGTAGGAATTAAGTGGAGTTACCCCAGTAATACAAGGACTAAATCTATTTTTCCATACTATATGTCCAAAGCTTCTATGTCAAATAAAATATTTTTAATTATGCAATAAGGTCTACACTCAAAGCAAAGATTCTTTTAAGAATACAAATACAAGAACTCTAAGAAGCAAACAGCATCAGTGCTGAAAGGAAAAGATGGGCTTTAAAGAGGGACTGACATGACTCTTACATTCTCCTCTGACACACAGTGTGACATGGAGTAACTTACACTAAATACCTCAGCTTCATTGTTTATAAAAATCGAGGAAACACGCACATCTCGCAAAAACAAAATATGGCAAGTACATGTCAGTGTGCTTGGCAGACAGTGAACGCCCTGCTTTTGGAATTCTTCCAAACAATTTCCATACCTTATCTGGCTAACTTTTCATCCTTCTCACTTGAATTTAATATAATTTTGGATCCACCCAGACTCAATCAGGATCTTTCATTATACTCTCTCATAACACCCTGCATATCGCCTCCATTATTCTTATCATTTTAATTAATGATGTTATTAATATTATAAATTCTGTGAGCCATAGATCATGTTTTCTTTGTACTCATAGTGCACAGTATCTGTATTCATGATTGCACATTAGATGCATAATAAATAATTATTGAATACAGTACTGATTGGCCCACATAAAATATTAAGCTGAGCAACATCAGATCTTGATATTTAAACAGGTGGCATTTTAATTAATTAATATATATTATGGAATAAATTATAAATATTACAAGGGTGTTGAAGGTTGAAATAGAGAAAGCTTGATTCTTTACATGGATATTCTTTTTAGAAAGAGGCCTAGGATTTGGATGGGCAGAGAGGAAAGGCGTTCAGTCCATACAGGAGATTAATTCACAGAATTTACATAAGAATTTCATGCTTTTTCACGGCAAGAAAGAGTCTGACAAGACTGAAGAATTTGAAAATATGCCCAAGAGCATTTGAAAACAACAGGATTCAGAACTCCAAATACCAAATCTTACTTCCTATTCCTGGCTTTGCCATCATTTTTATCCTCATAATATCCTCCAAAGGTGTCGTCAATAATATCCTCCAATGCTTACATTCTATAAACGGATAGAAAGGAGAGAATCAGACAATATGGAGGCATATAAGTCCTTTCTGATGCTCTTTATATCCCTTCTAGACTCCTTTTAAACCTTTTTCATTGCTTAAGAAAAATTCTTTTTTTTTCTTTTTCTTTCTTTCTCTTTTAGATATTATAGTTAGAGCACTTTTGAGGTCATAGTGAACAAGAAGAAAGCAGTTTAGGGAAAGATAAATAAAGAAGATTTGTAAAAAATTAGGGCATGCCCTGTGCAATTCTGGGTGCACTTATTTGCAAAATAGATGCTGCTAATGTACTATGTACTCATACAGATGTGTTTACTAATACATTTCCACTATTATATTAAGTTAACTCTATTACCTTTATCCTTTGGAAGTGAAGAAGGCTTCCCAGATTTTTCTTTTTTAATTTCTGCAGGAGAGATCATAGAAAAGAAAGGTTACCAGGAATAAGGGAGGAAACAACTGAATGTTTCTTCATGTGTTTTGTTTACTGAGGCTTAAAGAGCCAGAAGGTCTCTGAATTGATGAATTCAAGATAGAGTATCCCTTGGAATTTATTGCATGCAAGACATTGAACTAAATATGCAGAAAACAGAAAAAAGCCTATAGAATTGTATCATAAGAGGGGACTCTAAGAGTCACCAAAGGTACCAATAAAATGTTATGGGCTTGTTATGAGTTAATAAAAATAATGTTAGGGGCTTCGGAGAAGGAAGATATGAAAATAATAATCACCGTCGTTGTCTCCTTTCCACATTTCAGGCAATGTGGTCTGTTCTTTTCTCATTCAGTGTTCCTAACAACCCTCTAAAGCATGGAAGTTCTGCTCTTCACAGATTATCTGCGCTTTTCACAGAAATGGATTAAACAACGGTCTTTTAATAGGAGGCCCAGGATTTGAACTAGTATCTCTCTAAACTCAGCTGCAAAGCTAGTGGCTCCAATAGCTGAATGATGGGCTCAAGAAAGGCTTGACGCTTGTGGTGCTGAGGCAGAATGTGATAGATGGAAAGGAACCAGACCAGCAGAGATGAAATGGAAATAAAGGCACATTTGGGGAGGACAGAGAGGGAATGAAGAGGCCTGGGCTGGGCAGGTCTATAAGTTTGGCTGTGTAGGTAATTTGCAACCAACAGAATGCAGTAGACCTGATGCTGGGTGACTTCCAAGGCTAAGTCAGAAAATGCCAAGCAGTTTCCCTCCCTTGTCTGATGACACTTGCTCCAGGACATCCAGCTTCCATGTAAGTAATCCAATGGACACCACCATACTGGAGCGGATACAGATAAGGAGTGCGGTTAACTGAGATCTCAGCCAACAGCTGGTATCAGCTGGCAGCCGTTGGAACAAGTCATTTTGGACAATCGGGAGTTGGTGATTTTACATGAGTACAGCCCAGTCTGACATCTGAGTGCAATCACGTGGAATACCCCAGTGAAAACTGCCTATTTTATCATTCTCAAATTTCTGAATTTGTTCAATAAATCATGAACGAAGTAAAATCAGCTGTTGTTTTACATCTCTAAGTTTTGGAGTGGTTTGTAAATAGAAATAGTATGTGAAAAAGTAGTTAACCAACAAATAGCAAAATATTGAACCACACGATAAGTTCTCCAGCAGAGTTATATAGGTAATGGAAACATAATTTATTAATTACGCTTTTAAAATTGGGGAATGTTTTCACTGAGAAAGACGTGATTTGGATGTAGGCTTATAAATTGAGTATAATTTCACTGGTCAGGAAATATTACTCTGACTATATAACTGAAAATGGATGTAAATATGATTGATTTTTTTTTTAGAAAGCTAAGCATGGGTCTTAGAGTTCTTGCTTGGTTTAAAATAGGAATATTTGTCAATGCCTGAGATATGAAATGTAGGAAAGAGAAGTCTTTAGAAGAATATCCTACTTCTGTTTTGAATGTATCATGTTTCCTATGTCAAGAACTACCCAATGAGAAAATTCCCAGCAAAAAATTATTAAAACAGATAAATGCAGATTATTTGCAGGCGTTGCAGAGGCAAAATAACCTATGATATCATGGTTATAAATGGAGACTCTCACTATAACTAGTAATGCGGTGTTTTAAACGACCCATGCAAATCTTGTTTTGTACTCACAGATTTGAATGGACCTACTGAACAAATTAATTATACGCAGAAAAAATAAATCAGAAAGTTAACAATTGTTTTCTTTTTTTTTTTTTTTGTACTTTTCGTGGTAATTTTATTGATGTTGCAGTTCTTGAGAGATTTAAATGAGTAGTTAACTTTGGTATTTGATATTCATTTATAGCAAAAGCTTAGGAATACTAGGGGTTAGTTTAGAAATTAGTTCAATGATATTCATTGTACATTATTACTATTATGCTAGAGATCAGTATCAATATGTTTATATATTGATACATTTATATATCTATCTCTATTTCTGTATATCAACTGTTTTCTTAATAATACATGAAAAGCTAAGGAAAAAAAAGGATTGATTGCTTGACTAGTAACTTTTTACCTGCATATTTCAATTTTAATCTCATAATTTGCCTAATAGATTGATAGATCATGCATATATGCATTATACATTTTGATGTGCTTTTAGAATGTGTTTAGAAATTTAAAATACGCACAGATTGTGATCAAAATAGCTATAAAAACTATTTATTTAAAATAATCCATATCGATGAATCTAAAATTCACTTTTTTTAATGGATGGGCTTGAATATATTTAAACAAATATATCTTTCAAATAAATAAATAAAGAGAAAATAGCTTGTTTATTCTTCTAAGATTATCATGTAGAAGATAATATGTATATATGGTAATACTGTTTCTTTCTACAATAATTTTAAAAAGTGTCTCATGAAAAAGAGAAGACATACTGAAATAAAGGAAAATCTTGTAACACAGGAAATCAGCCATAGAGTTCTTCCCTGGCACAAATATAAACATTTTGAATACCAAAAAATGAGTATCCAGGTATGTTTCACTAAAATAGTAGTAATCAGTAAAGCCATTAATATAAATTATCATGTTTAAATTCAGGTTATAATTAGTGACATTTTATGAGGACACTAACAAAAATGTTTTTGTCAGAGCATTCTGACTTGACATCAATGTCAAACATGAAAAAAATGTGAATTTGAAGGTTTAAAGAAGTTTAACCAAATCATCAGGCAGTTAAGGCCTCCTGGCTGTGAAGAGAACCAAATTCAAAATTCTTTCATACCCAGCTTGTTCTACTGAAGTGCTCATAAATAACACTTCAAAAGCTGTCTAACCATATCTCTTTTTAAGATAGGTGTAAGATGCCTGCTGAATTGATCATTTTTTTCATGAACATAATGAATAAAACCAACATAGAAAACTTTTTGGACTTTTCTTCTGATGGAAAGAATAATTTTAAAGCACCATGTGGAGAGCTTTCTCCATAAGTGAAATGATACCTGATAATTTCCCAGAGTGTGACTACTAATGTTTATCACACAGCCTTAGAAATATTAAAACTGTTTCCTAACATCTCTATATGGCTTCCTAATGTAGTTGTACATTGTTCCTGAAGTTATTTAGCTCTATTTCATGTTTGTTTTAGTATTTAACATGCATACCATAGGTGAATCTGTCATTGTTTTATGCTCATTTGAATGTATTTTTTGACTATTGGGAATAGTTTAGAAAAAATATTTCACAACATTCTTCTACCTATTCCAAACTCAAAAATAGAACATTTATTAAAAAAAAAAAAAAAATACAAAGGCCAAAGCTTCAAGTTGTGTAAATGGTTTAAAATGCTATGCTTATAATTAGTATAAGGGAAAATGTTAATATTAATTTTGAATTCCTCTGAAAAGATGTATCTGATTTTAATTTTTCTCAGGACACTATCCATTAACTTTTTAATTAAGTATGACCTGGTTGGGTAGCCATCCTGAACTTTCTCTTTGTCCTAATGATACATTTAATCAGTCCTCACTCAATGGATTAAAGGACCTGGTACACATAATTTTGACATTTTAAAACTTTTTTTAATACATTTTTTTCATATGTTTAAAAGTCCTTAAGTCACAACATTTCCAATTCAATTATATTTACACGCTGGTGTATTTCCTTTAAAGCTTGGAACATTATTTTTATTTATTTAATAGTTATTAAGTTGCATTTGAAAAGAATAGAATTTGGCAAGCTACCATAGTCTCTTTTTCTAACAGACAACTCAATGAAAAGCATGGTTTAAATTTTTCTAGACTGCATCTGAACAATGTTGTCAGTACTTGGAAACTATGATGAGATACTGCTCCAAGAATTGTAAATAAAGGAAATTAGATTGTTCTTTCAAAGTTAAGTTACATATTAACAGAGTTAGGGGAGAGTGAGTTCTAAAAGCATCAGCCACATAATAGTATATAATACTTTGCAAAAACCTCTCTGAAATTCTGCAAGCATCTTATATTCTATGAAAGTTGGGCTTTATTAGCATGTTTATTAGCTTTATTAGCATGTTGAACTTGGAACATATATGATGGCATAGGAATTCAAGACAACTAGCAGGTATTGAACCGGTTGAGTGTGTATCCTGCAGTCACTCTGAGGAAGTCTTGTACAAAAGCCTCTGTATTCCAGTCCTTTTGACAAGCTCTTCCTTATAGAAGCACAGTTCTTTTTCTTAGCTGAGAAGCTTCTCCTGAAATTTTCTAAATACCCTTTTCCTTTTGACGAACTTATGATCCATCTTTACAAGTACCATGCTTTGAGGCTATGTAATTTGACTACAAAAAGTAGACATTTCACATATGCTTTGATATTCTGGTCCTCAATACACGTTAATAATCAGAATACTAATCAGAATTCTGGAGTGTACTTCAATTGGGTTCACTTTAGTTCATTTCTGCCCAGTTACTTAGAAAGATCAGCAATATATAGTGATACAAAAAAGAAAATTAGCTCTTCTCTACTTGATGGGAATTTTAAATTTATTTCAATGTTTTGGGGATGAGGACATCCTAGGATCACAGTTAACTACTGAGCCCTAAATACGTTACAAAAGATTGTGTGTGTGTGTGTGTGTGTGTGTGTGAATGTGTTTTTGTTTGTTTGTTTTAATTTTGTTAGCCATGAAATTTTCCTCATGTAGCCATGGTCAACCTAAAATGTCCAAACTTCTTATGTTTGAATAGAGTAAATAACTTAAATAACTTGATTACAAGACTATAATTTCATTGAGGGCTGGGTGGGGTCTTGGTCACTCCTGTATGTAATGATAAACTATTATCTTTTTTGTGAGTAGACACATTTACATAAGATCTCCTTAACTTTTCACACATCTCCAATGAGGTAGGTATTATCCAGATTTTGTCTGTGTAATAACTGAAACGAAGAGAGGTAAATAATTATTCCAAGATCACAGCTACTAAGTAGCAGTGGGAACCTGAGCCCAGACTAGCAGACAACAAAGTAAGGGCTAAACTGCTACACTGCGCCTCTGTGAGCATCACAGATTATAAAATAGATGGCATCACAGATGGTCCTTAAAAGGGAACAGTGAGCACATTTCCATCCTCAAATGATATTAATGTTCTCTGTAACTGCCAGCCTGCCACAACTTTGCAAATACTACTTCTGAAACGAGGACTAGGCTTCTGGTACAAACTAGGAACTCAACAACTATTTGTTGAATAAATTAGTAAATTTGCCAAATTTTGTACTGATCACATTTTATAAGGAAACTTATTAGGAAATCGTTACACAAAGGCCTAATCATCATTATGGTCATATTTCATGGTCAGTTATTTTCCAATTTGCAATCCCAGTCTGCAGAGTAAAGGTGTCAAGTAAAATGGCATTGCCAACATTAGTTTTACTAGAAAAAAAAAATTACATGTATTTCAGACTAATGTTTGCCTCATATTTAAATTTTTGTTGTCTAAGAAATTTTGTGTGAATTTCCAAAGCTTAGTAATCTCAATACACATTTATATTTTATTTTTGTAATATTCTCTATCATATAGATATGCTATATCCTATTTTTATAATAATCTTATTCATTATACCTATTAAAATTTTGAAATCCTATTTCACAACACATTTATAAGGGATCTTGAGAATCATTCTTGTGGTAGTCTAACTGTTCAAAATGAAACTTATTTTATGAGAAAATATATTGAAAAGTCGAAGAAATATAATTGAATTGTTAATATGAAAATAAATAGGACTTTTTATACATCCTATTATTCATGGGGTAGGATTTCCAAATATAGCACTTTCCCCTGTTAGGGAATGAATGTTTGTGTTCCTCCAAAATTCATATGTTGAGATCCTATCTGTAAAAGGGACAGTATTAGAAGATGGAGCCCTTAGCCCGATGTCATCAGTGTCATGAGAGTGGAGTCCTCAGGAATGGAATTAGTGGCCTTATAAAGGTAAAAGGGAGCCCAGAGAGCTTTTTCACTCTCTTTTTCCACTGGAAGGTACAAGTAGCAAGCAGTCTGCAAACTGAAAGGGACCCCTCACCCAAATCTAACCATACTGGCAGCCTAATTCTGGACTTCCAACTTTTAAAACTGAAAGAAACAAATTTCTGTTTTTTATAAGCCACTCAGTCTGTCATAGCAGCCGAAAGTAAGACATCCTCCCCCGCCATCAACATCGCCCACAAGTGTGGGACACTTGCTATAATCCATTAACCACCAGGGATTATCTACTAAAGTCATTATCTACTAAAGTCTACAGTTTGCTGAGTTTACTCTTAGTGTTGCACATTTTATGTATTTTGACAAATACATAATGACCTGTATCTGCCATTATAGTGTCATGCAGAATAGGGTCACCACCCTAAAAATCCTCCGTGCTCCACCTATTCATTCATTCCTCACTCCTTCCAAACCCTGGTAACTGCTAAATTTTTACTTTCTCCCTGCTTTTGCTGTTTTCAGAGTGTCATATAGCTGGAAGAACATCATATATAGACTTTCCATTTGACTTCTTTCACTTGAAAAAAGAATATAACATTCCTTTATGTCTTTTTGTAGCTTGATAGCTCATAAATTTATAGGGCTGAATAAAACTCCCATTGTTTGGACGTACCAGAATTTGTCCCTCCACCTAGTGAGGGGCATCTAGAGTGCTTCAAAGTATTACCAAATATAAATTAAGCTGCTACTATCCCTAAGCATTTGTGAGGATATGTTTTCAGATTACTTGGATAAATACCAAAGAGCATGAGGGCGCATGATATGGAAAGGACAAGTTTGGCTTTGGAAGAAATTGCCAAATTGTCTTCCAAAGTGCCTGCACCGTTTTGCTTTCCCACCAGCCAAGGAGGAAAGTTCCTGTCGTGCCACAGCCTTCCCAGCATGCGCTGTTGCCATTGGTTAGGATTTTAGCTCTTATCATGGGTGTGCAGTTGTATCTTACTGTTTTAATTTGCAATTTCCTACTGAGATATCTGTTGAGTGTGTTTTCATATTGTCTTTGTTGAAAGACCTGTTCAGATTTGTTTGTAACTGAGTTGTGCATTTGCTTATGGTTGAGTTTTAAGATTTCTTTGTATATTTGGGATAAAAATCTTTTTCCAGGTATGCATTTATAAATATTTTCTTGGATTATGTGCCTTGTCTTTAAATTCTCTTAACAATAGATTTCACAGGACAGAATTTTTAAATTTGAATGCAGTTCGACCTATTTTTTCTTTCATGGATTGTCTTTGGTATTGCATCTAAAAGTCGTCACCAAACTTGAGGAACTAGATTTTCTTTCATTTTCTAGAAATTTTATAGTTTTATGTTTTACGTTCAGGTCTATGATCCACTTTGAGTTAATGTTTTTGTAAAGGATACAAAGTCTGCTTTTTTGTGGTTTGGTTTATTTGCTTGTTAATCATTTATTTTTTGCTTATGGATGTCCAGTTTTTTCAGCAACATTTGTTGAAAAGACTATTCTTTCTCCAGTAATTTCTTTTGTCAGAGATCAGTTGATTATATTTTTGTGAATCTATTCCTGGGCTCTCTGTTCCATTTCTTTGATCTATTTGTCTGTCTATTCCTTCACCAGTACCACACTTTACTGTAAAGATGTACTGTGCCTTTACTGTAAGTGGTGAAATCCAGTAGAGTCAATTCTGACTTTTCATATAAACGTTGCAATCAGTATGCCAATATCCATAAGATAACTTTCTAGTATATCATTGAATCTGTAGATGAATTTGGGAGGAACTGACATCTTGGCAATATTAAGTCTTCTTACTCTTGAACATGGAATCTCTCTCTAGTTTTTTTTTTTCTTTTTTTTTTTTAATCAAAGTTTTGTGTTCATCCTCATATAAATCTTAGACATATTTTACTTGGTTTTTACCTAAGTACTTTACTTACCTTTTTTGGTGCTTATATTAATGATATTATGTTTTTAATTTTGTTCATTCCATTTTTTTATTATTGGTACATTGGATAATAATTGACTTTTGTACATTAAACTTCTATCCTAAAACTTGCTAGATTTCCTGCTTATTCGAGGAAGTTTTTTGTCGATTCTTTGAGATATTCTTTATTATGCTGTCATAATTGAGCAAAGACAGTTTTCTTTCTTTCTTCCCAGTTAGTGTAACCTTACTTCCTTTTCTTGTCTTACTGCAATAGCTAGGCTCTCAGTACAATGTTAAGTAGGTGTGATGAGAGGGACATCTTTGCATTGTTGTTGATCTTAGCCGGAAAGCTCTTAATATACCATCAATATGATGTTAGCTTTGGGTGGTGGTGGTGGCAGAAATTATCTATCAAGATGAGACGGTTTCTCTCTATTCTTAGATTACTGAAAGTTTTTATCATCAACAGTGTTGGATTTTGTCAAATGGTTTTTCTGTGTCTCTTGATGTGATCATATATTATTTGTTCTTTAGCATATTGATACGATGGATTACATTAAGTGATTATCAAATGTTGAAGCAGGCTTGCATATCTGGAATAAGAACTACTTGGTAATGTATAATTAGATACTGCTGGATTTGATTTACTAATATTTAAAAAAATTAAATATTAGAAGAATTATTTTAAAATAAAATAAACATTTTTGAAAATCTTCCCACAGGTACTATTTTAAACTTTGTGTTGCATTTGCATATGTAAAGAAAACATAGATCTGAAAATCTCTAAAAGGGTTTGGCTGGAGTAAAATAAAAGTGCTTTGCATTTAACAAACCAGAAACTGTCCTCCCTACAGTTCTTACCAGTGTAACAATGTGGGCCAGGAATTCCTGGAGCCTTAAAGTCTTTTGTCTTGTAAATAATATTTTTAAAGGAGTACATACATTTTTATTTTAAAAGATAAAATATACTACATTCAATAATACGTATTGGGTATCTCTGTTTACCAGAAGCTAGACTGAAGGTGGCACGGATTTCAGTTTGTGTTCAGACGCATCTACACAGACAGACCAAGTGGACGAGAGAGTCACAAACACAGGGCTCTGGGCCCCTCGTGTACGGATTGACAAACTCAACCTGATAAAATGAACGATTTCACAAATGGACCAGCATTTGTGATGGGTTCTGAAACTGATAATAAGCTTCCCCATCAAAAAATTATAAAGACATCTCAAACATAAAGAGCAACGTAAGATAACCATGAAGTGGGAAGTTCATGTGGCTGCATTGCTGAATATAGACAGTGGAATAGAAGCAGTGAGCCAAAGCTGGAAAGTCACACAGGGTGTGACGCCAAAGGGTCTGTCAGCTCCAACTCAGGAATTTAAATTTATGTTTCCAGTGATGTGGAGTCTCTAAAGAACCCAAATCCAAACTTTTTTTTCTGACGTTGAGCGGATGTAATTAATAAACTTTTGCTAACAGAGTATGATATGTACTGAAAACTCACAGTACATATCATGTATGAAATGTCTAGAAAGTCATTATTGTTATTTTGTAAAAATAGTCAAAACCCACCACCCACTCCCAGTCGTGTTATTCACGTTCTGATATCCCCAGACACGGCATCTTCTTCTGTTCCATTTTTTGCAATTGCTTTTTTGAATATTAAGATATAATTTTTATATCATCTGTGCTATTATTACTGATTCTCATGCTTAAATTTATGTTTAGATTATCTTCATGTCACTTAATTTGACATCCAATAGCAGTCCTTGTTCCCGAGATACACTTTTAGAAATTTAAGTTTTATTTTGAGAGGGCTCTGTACCCTATTGTTCAAATAGGTTAACATTTCATAATTATCACTGACTCTTATCAATTATTTCTTCTTTAAAGACCAAAGTTACAATGCTAACTGCAAGATAAGAATTTGTCACTATGATTTTTACTGTCAAAGCTTTTAATGAGAATATGGAATAGATCCTTTGAATGGGCTTTTTGATTGAGTTTCTTTTTTTTTTTTGTATAAAAAGTAAGTGAAATAAAACACAGACTTTGAAAGTCATAAAGATGGGGAAACTTCTTTTTAACTAATAATTTGCCATTAAAATATCCCCCAAAATGATCTGAGTTGAATTTTAACTTTTTAAGAATTGCTTTTCAATTAGCTTATAATGCATCATCATTCAGTGAAAAAATTGGGCAGGAACAGTCAATAAGGTGATAATAAATTCTATGTTGAATGATAATGAAATTTTCATGTTTATTCCTGAAATTATTTCACCTAAAATGTGTAATTTAATTTATAATGAGAAGAAAATAACAATGCATTTTTATGCAGGGCAAATGATTTCAGATTATTTCTATAATTTAATATTTAAAGTATGACGTTCATTCATTTGTTCCAGGATGTGGCATAGCAATCAATTGTAAAGATGGTGTATGCCAATGCTTTTTTTTTTTTTTTTTTTAACTAAACAAGCCTTTAGTGGAACAACAATCTGTGAATAAAACAAAAAAGTCAATGGAAGGAAATGAAATTCTCAGAAAACCATCTTTGCACCGGCCAAGTATAGCAGCTTGTAATATACTTGCTCTTAAAGATTCCCAAGGGAAAAAAGAGATCCAACCACTATGTGGCTCCAACATAATAACATGAGCGGAAGTAAATATTAATAAATAAAAATATAACTAGCAGCTCAAAAATGCTTTTGAGTTCATAAGATGTTTACTAGCTGTGTTATATGGTCCATACTGTGATACATTGGTCTTTTCTATAATCTAGAATGTCGAAAGAACACACACAGTTGACTATCTTCTCTAGAGGACAAAATTTTCATCTTCAAGTATCTACTTATTTAAATATCTAGACATTTAAAATTGTTTTTACATTCAAAATCCTGACGATGGCAATCACAATTCTGTACTATAAGAGAGAGAAGATTTATAGGAGAATTTCTCTCGTGGTGAGAATGAAAATGGCTCATTCCAGAATTGAGAATACTTTTTAAAAACACCAACCGAATACTAAGATGTAGACAAGGATCAAGAATATGTGTGTATATGCTTTGTATTACTTCAAAATTACTTTAAATTACACAGAGCATTGTTAAAAGAAATCTGAAGTGTATTGTCATGAAGTTCAGTGTTCACCTGACAAATTTCTTCCTATTTACAATTAGATTTGACTTAGGTTTAAGAAACGGTCTACTAGTTCTATTAGTTTTATCTGAAGGTTATTGAAAGCTAAATCAGGACAAAGTTTAAGAATTGTTTAAGATCCTTAAAGTAAGAGCACAAATTTTATGTAAATGTAATAGCACAAGTTTTTTTGTAAAAAATAAATATGTTGGGCAGCGCCTGTGGCTCAGTGAGTAGGGCGCCGGCCCCATATGCCGAGGGTGGCAGGTTCAAACCCAGCCCCGGCCAAACTACAACAAAAAAATAGCCGGGCGTTGTGGCAGGCGCCTGTAGTCCCAGCTACTTGGGAGGCTGAGGCAAGAGAATCGCGTAAGCCCAAGAGTTAGAGGTTGATGTGAGCCGTGTGACGCCACGGCACTCTACCCAAGGGCAGTACAGTGAGATTCTGTCTCTACCAAAAATAAATAAATAAATAAATAAATAAATATGTTGTTTTGAAAAACCCAAAAGTTTGATTATATTTCCATCAGAAGCTACATTGGTGAATGATGACATGGGCAGAAGGCGGGCAGCACAGACCTGGCACCTCGCGCCTCGGCATGTGGTCTGGTTCCTGGCGATGCCGGGAGATGGGCTGTAGCCTTTCTACCCACTGCTCCTCTGGCCTGAGAGTTCCTGAGCATCCTTGGTGGTTCAAGAGTGATGATCACAGTAGGACATGGGAAGGTGGGGTGAGGTGGATGTTCCTGAGGTAATCTTACAGTGTGGTGTACTTCTCCAAAAAATGTCTAAAGTTTCTCAGAAAAGGGAAAAAATGGGCACGGAAGCCACCCTGAACAGAAGAGTGGTTCCTTTTCATATTTGAACGATAGAACATATGCATGGACATTGTAAATATCTCTGTGAGACCTGGAAGTGCCCATATTCTGCATCAAGTAAGAATGATCGAGTTACACATTAGCTTATTAGAAAAAATGTATCATGGACTTAGGGGAGAAAGCCACAGCATTAGACACGTGCATATGCGTCTCTTGGCACTGGCTACGAGTCTCACTAACATCATGGACACACATTATCCATTTTCTGAGCCCAAATCTCTTTACTGTTGAATGACAATCCTGCCAGCAAATGTATGAATTATCTGAATGGAATGCTGCGTGGCAGGAGGCTGTGCTCTGTGGGAAACCACTGTCACAAGAGGAGATTCCTCTGGGTGCAAAGACTTTGAGGAAGTGTGGTTCTGCTGTGGTGAGCAGGATGGAGACCCGTCTGTTTATTAATGGGATGGGTACTGGGAAGGAAGAAGAGGAGAAAAGAGGAACTAGAACGCACATAACATAATTGTGAAAATGAATAATTCCAAAAATACTAAATAAAATAAGCGTAGGAAGTAAAATGGGTATATGAGCAAGTGAAACAGTGGAGAATTGCTAAAGTAAATAACATATAGAAATAAGGAGAGTAAGTTTATTGTCATATGCTGCTTCCAAACGTAGTCCGTCTTCCACCTGGAGCCCACTCCATACCCTGCACACCCACCCCCAGCGCCTAGCCTGTTGTGGGCGCTCAATAAATATTAAACAACCAAAGCACAACCTAGTGTCAAAAAATGTGCACTTCAAAGGAATCAATAATATTGTTATTATCATTTAACATTTATTGAGAGTCAACAGCATAACTTTGTCCACATGAGCAAAGAGGTTATTTTATAATCACATATGAAGCAAATGCTTAATACAACTTGTGTTAACTAAACCTTTAGTTTTACTCCATTGATTTTAAATGTGAAATTATTTCTCTGTTTTATATAACTTCAACACATCAAGAAGTACAAACATTCACTCTTCAAATAAATAAGTTTCTCTCAGGTAAATCATTAATCTTAGATATTATTAACATTGACTTGAAAGTATAGGATACAGCTGCAATCAGTACACATCGCAGATTTCAAAGGGTCAGTGCATGCACAAAGAAGAGAGGAATCTGATACGGTAGATGAGGACAGCGAGAAATACACAAAATACGTAATAGCACTTAGATTTTACCTGCTGTTGTGACAATTTAAAACACTACTACAATTAAGGGTACCAGCATTTATAGAATAGCACAATAGCATCAAAGGCAAAGAAAAACCGAAACTCTGCAGGGGTCCACAAATTATCCTGTATATGAATTTTCAAACATTTTTAAGGCAAAATTGAATCTTCTATTGCAGGAAATTAACTCTGGTGTATTTATGATCCACACTCTACAATTTTATCCTTAATAAAATCATTATCATTACTAATTGTGTTCAAATATGTTTGTGGTAGTTAGGCAATCAAATTCTATTTATTAATAATTTCTTAAGTATTTTCAGCATATTTCTACTTAACTGGATTTTGAGGTGATTTTTAATTGTTAACAGGAGGAGGTGATTTTTAATTGTTAACAGGAGGGGAAGCTGTACTTAGTCTTTCTGTAATGAAATTTTCAACTTAATTTTAAGATACTGAAGTATCCATAAGTATTTAAATGTAAGAAATATGATTTTCTATAGCATTTAAATCTTAAAACTTTAAAACAAAAGTCTTTTCAATAAGCCTTACCATAAAAAAAAAGAATTTTCTCTATATTCTGATGTAGAAAGCATACTATTTAAAAACTTTATTGAATAGGAAATTTTTATATTAGGGAGGAACATCAGCTATCCAGTTAAAAAAGTTTAAAAGCCTAGGAAAAGACCTAACCTTTACAAATTTAGACACACGTCTTAGCCTAATTAGGTAATTATTTATTTTTTCCCCCACTTTAAGGTTTTTTTTATTTTTATAAATACACCATATAATAGTTTAATTAGCAAATTTATTATTATTATTATTTTTTGAGAGACAGAATCTCACTTTGTCGCCCTTGGTAGACTGCTGTGGCATTACAGTTCACAGCAACCCTCAGCTCTTGGGCTTAGGCAAGTCTCTTGCCTCAGCCTCCTGAGTAGCTGGGACTACAGCTGCCCACCATAACACCCTACTATTTTTTGTTGCAGTTTGGTCGAGGCTGGGTTGGAACCTGCCACCCTTGGTATATGGGGCCGGTGCCCTACTCACTGAGCCACAGGTAATTAGTAAAATTTAAAGTTTCCAATATCTTTGTATATATGATGAGTTCACCACATGTAGTTGTGGTTAAGAAAGAATACCATGTGCAATTATTGTAATAATGAAGATGTAGTTAATTAATAAGGCCTAGTTATATTATTAATTTTCCCTTCCTATTTCCATTTACAATTGGGGTGAAGGAAAAATTTAATCACTTATTTTCTTGTTTCTGAAATATTTGGCAGCCATTATTGGAAGTCTCATTGTGACTTACTAACATTTTTAAGTCACACAGTATGTAGAGGCTCAGTTGGTTGAAATCTGGATCATCTAATATTCCTTTCTTCAAAAATTCCTCTATGTTTACATTTGCCCTTCAAACATTTATTAGGCACAGACTGTATGCCAGACTCTAAAGGAAATCTCAAGGGCTGTCATGTGTGGATGTGAATGAGAGAAAGAAAAATAAAGATGATTTGTAAGTGATTTAATTTATAAGTAAATTAAAACCATTTCACATTTCACTATCGGATTTGAGTCACTTTGAAGAAAGTAAAGTAAAAATAGGCAGATGCTGGAATTCCAACCTTCAACTTAGATCTTTAAAGATAATTGTCTTTACTGGTCTTCCATACTCCACAGTGCTTCCTTAGATTGTTGTTTATAGTGAGACCCTTTCCCCTCTCTCTGCTAGTAAAAAGCAAATCTTACTACAGATTTACTTCTGTGGGACAGAGATTGAATGAGACACCAGGAAATGAGATTTTGGAGGACAGGTCGATTTTGAAAAATAATAACAAGGAAAATATGCAATTAAATATGAGAAATAAATATCAACAAATGAGCAGTTTTTATTAATTTGCAATAGTGAGTCATTGCATTAATGAAATGTAATGTACTTTTTTCAGATATAATATACGAAAGTATGAAGATGAATTCATATAGGGTAGCAAGTATTTGTAGATTTTTAATCTTTGGTTCTCCCAATAAAAATAGCAACATTTATTATGAAAAACATTTGCGAAGAAATATCTTAATACTTCTAGGTAACTGCTTTCTAAAAGAAAGGGAGAAGTTAAGTGGGGATAAGGGTCCATGCATGTGTATATATATATATGCATGTGCCTTTAAGTGGAGGAGTTTGGAAAATGTTTCTTAATACTCAAAATTGTAGTGTAGCATATTTAAAACATTTAATAGAAGAATAATCGAAAAACACGATTCATCATAAATAAAAGATAGAGTGATTTTTTAGTTTTGCAGAAGTTAGATTAACTAAATTTATCCTAACAAATGATGAGGCCTACTATACTAAATTACATTAACAAAATTCATTTACGCTTTCACAATGTGAATTTCCCATACTGTAAAGTTTGTCTTAACTAGGATTTCCTAAGTATAATGTAAAGTTGAGAGGTTCGTGATACACAATTATACTTAGATCATATAGTATATTATAATCTATTAAAAATTATAAAAGTAATATAGGTTTTTCCTAATAAAGTCTACACATTCAAATTTAATAAATAATTATAAGTCTATATGACTAATTGTATTTCAATGAATTATAAATAAGTTTCATTTATATTTCTGAAGCTTACTAGAAAACTGCATAAGGAAGAAATGTACATAATGTTCTCATAGCATCATGAATAAATATTAGAATACTGTAGAAAATTTTTAGAATATAATACTTATGATATAGTCTCACATAAATGCCCCTACATTTTCATATCAATTATTACCCACAAATATATTATTACAAAAATATTCAAGATATCTAAATTCATTAATTCCTGATTGTTATAGTTGAAAAATATGACACCATTGCCATACAAAATTTAAAATGAAATGATTTACTACATCACTATAAAAAGAACCATTGAAAATATCTCATTTTTTTATGCAAACCAAAAGCCTAAACTTTCATAAGATAAAAGGTAATTGTAATAAAAGAAAAATTAAAATCATCTGAAGGAGCAAGTTCATATCTATAAGAGCTATTTCCAGACTCATGTTCACTTGGAGAAATATAGAAATAATGGAACTAACATTTATATTCAGGTAATAGAAACAATCTTGTATAAATAAATTCCATGTTAGGTACTATTTTTTTTTTTTTTTTTGAGACAGAGTCTCACTATGTTGCCCTTGGTAGAGTCTTGTGGCATCACAGCTCACAGCAACCTCAAACGCTCGGGCTCAAGCGATTTTCTTGCCTCAGCCTGCCAAGTAGCTGGGACTACAGGCACCTGCCACAACGCCCAGCTATTTTTAGGGATGAGGTCTCGCTCTGGCTCTGGCTCAGGCTGGTCTCAAACCTGTGAGCTCAGGTAATCCACCCTCTTCATGTTAAGTACTATTATTAGTGTAAATGTTTTATATCCTAGCCAATTTTTTCTCAGTATACTGTGGCTATAAATGCGTTGTGCGAATCAACACTTTTATACTAGAGGGAGAAGATAAATATGAAGCTCAATAAAACCAAAGTGGTCTGATAATTTAAATCATCTGTGTTGAAACTGACTTTAGAAGGAAAGATGCCTAAGTAAATGTCAAAAGCTTATCTAGAAATGTAGAATTTTTATATCGTTATGTTTTCCCGTTTTACCTACAAAAGATATTATCAGATAGGTAGCTCAGATAATTATCTTTATTTGTTCAAAGGAAGAAATTTTTTCTCAGAAATGTATATAACTGAACAGGTTGAAATTGGGTTCCAGAGTTAGTTGCTACTTTGTATTTTAGAGACTAAAAGATCCCTTTATCTTCAAAAATAAGATAACAGAAATATTCTATTAAATCCTACAGTTTCTGGTATTCCTTGGTGGCCACAGTGGATTAAAAACTATTTCAATGTGATTATAATGATTTTTTATTTAGAAAGCCCAGAGAAATAAATCCTTAACTAATCTTTTTACTTAACTAATTGCTTAACATTAGTTTATTTATGTGCCAGGTCCAAATCTGAAGAATTTTCTTGATCTATTTATATCAAAAAGTATAAATGTCTAATATTAGGATTTTAGGAATTAAATTGCATCTCAAATTTGAAAGGAGAATACATTTAACTTTGTTTTGGGCAAAATTATTACTAGTTCTGATTTTATTTATTATAATAAATATAAATACTATCACCTAAAAGCAGAGATATGGGGGAACACTAAGTAAAATTATGAGCTCACTTTGAGCTCTCCAAGAAGACACCTCACTTTAAACGTTTTAAGTGCAGTCCACTGTAGCATTTTTCTCAAGTATTTTCTCAAGTCATCTATACAGTATCTAATGCTACAAATCTAGTGCATAACTACTTTATACCACTATTATTTATAATATTAAAACTTAGAATCAACAGCTGAAGTCATAATATAAACTCAACTTACTTTTTGCTGCCGCTTTTCTTTTTTGTTTTAACTTTTGAATATTATTTTTCAAGCATAAAATACTTTTTGCATAAAGAGGATTGAGTTAGCTTTTTTCTTCAAACTTTTTTCTTCAAAGGTGGGGTTGAAATCACAAATTAAACAGAAATTGATCTACCAGTTGCCCCGGATCATTTCCTTCATAAGGATCTGTAGCATTGCTTCTGATTTAATTAAGCAGTTTAGAGTTTTCCTGTTCTGAAATTATTCTCAAGGTTTAGTTACACAAAAGAAAGTCAAACTCAGATTGCAGCCTCACATTTGCCCTAGCACAGAGGAGACGCAGGGACAGTCATCTAGAGCAATAGCTTTAAAGGTTATTGTCTTCCGCCTGTCTGAAGCCAGTGCTTGCCTCCGCCTGTTGTTCTCTTTCTAAAGCAGATAATGTCAACCTCCTTCATTTTTTTTTACCTTGCTCCACTGTCTTCGTTGTTTTCTCGTCCTTCTTCCCAGGTACAGCTGCGGAGCAAAGATAAGGTTTAAATAAGAGTTCTCTGCAGAAACACTGCATCTGCTCAAAAAAATGGTTGCAGAGCGCATACGATACCAAGTATTTCTTCTGAACAAGCTATTTTAAAGCATTTTAAATATTTCTCATCTTTTCATGATGCAATTAAAACTTATTTTATATCTAATCTTAAAGAATTAGAGAAAAAAGTGATAATCTCTGGCCTTTTTCTGACTACTTTTTCTATACTCTTATCAAGTTCATTCCTTTTACTCTGCTTTGATAAATAAACTCTACAAAGAATTCCACTTGACAGGATATGATTAATCTACTTACATTCCAGGTTATTGCTGGAGTCACTTAGTGCCTCGCAAATGTCAACTAGATGCTCCCTTAAATTCCAGCTTAATGTGGCTTAATCAACTGAAAGAACAGTGTAGTCATGCTTGAGATTCATTTAAATATTAAATGCAGCCAACCTAAACCACCAGTAAGCAAAAGAAAATCCTTTAAATGCCCTATCTCTTGAACTATTCTTTCTCCAAAATTATTGCACTCCATGGAGTGTGCACAGTTTACATATTTATACATCAAAACAGTAGAAATTATTCATATAAAATCACTGTGTTCCACTGAAATAATTGATTAAAGCAAGAATGTTCAGAGGTTGCTAACAACCATCAGGTGAAGCATTGATTAGGTACTGACTATTCCCATTGCTCCCAAGTATCTACTGTACAGAGTTGCAAGGCAAAAATACAAACTTAAAATGAAAAAGAAAAATGTGGCTGTCACCATTTTAATCCATTGATGAAACTTAATAACCATTTTGTCATTGTGGGACATCCACACATCCTGATAAGATGCAGTGTGTTGTATACGGTATCACCTCTGGAGCATTATTATTAAGTATCTAACTAGAATCCAGTTAAGCAGAAGATTCAGTTTTCTGTCTAGTCAGATGTAGGATATAGAGTACATATAAAATAATACTCTGAAGAAGCAATCTTACCAATCAAAAATGCCTACAAGGTAACAGGCCCTGATCTGTCAACGAGTCAATGTCATCAACAAGAGAGGGAGAGAAAGAGAGAGACAGAGAGAAACAGAGAGAGGGTGAGAAAGTGGAAGGGGGAAAGGAGAGAGGAGTGAAGGAGAAAGGCAGGGAAAGGAGAAAGAAAGAAGGAACAGAGGGGGGGAGAGAGAGGAAGAAAGAGGGAAGAAAGAAAAGAGGTGAATTTCACCTTTGATTATATCTGGTTTTTCTAAAAAAGATACCCAAAATGTTGACGATATACTCAGTAGTATATTTAAAAAACAAAATAAAACTATACTCCCAAGAAAGTGACCGATTATGTTATTCAAGCATGAACCCAAAATAGAGGAAACGGTATGACTGAAATGAGAAAGGTGTTGAACCAAACAGCAAAAATACATTTGTGAGCCTCACACATCACACCTATAGTGATGTAGGAGAAGGTACTCTGGGGTAAATGTTATCTGGCTGTTTATGTCAGGGTTAGGGTTAATGTCAGGGATAGGACAGTGGGAAGGGAAAGGAACCTGACCTTCAATGTTGTTGACATAACAGCAGGAGTCCTAAGATGCTCCTGGCATGAAGAATCTCCTTAACCTAGGACCTTATAACCAGAAATGGTTTAGCCTTGAATTACCAAGTTCACTTGAAGGGCAACCACAGTTCTCATGATGAGGATAATGTGTCCTAGAAGAAGGGACAATGTTTTAAGAGTGCATAGTCCAATTTTGTCACTGAATTGCTACAGAAAGGACTACACATTATTTAACCTTAAGCCATATTTCCTAAGTGAAACGTGCAGATAATGCTAAGAGGGTTGTTTTGAGACTTAAACAAAAACAACTTAAAGAAATCAGTCCAGTGGCAGGCATGTAAACTCTGTCCATTGAAGCTGTTGTTTTATTTACATCTGTCTAAAACACAATTACCCCCCCTTGACAGGTTAAATACTACTCATAATTCCAGTCATATTTTAGGGCTATAATATCTTTTTTAAAGGCCAATTAAATTTAAAAAACAAGCAACAAGCTTCCAGAAAAAAATAATCAATTGAAATTATTTATTCACCTCTCTGAAGAAATAAATAATCTTGGAATTCAGCCCGGAGAAACAAAAAGATGGAAATATGCAAGAGGTTAACAGATGCAAAAGGTAGAATTAGATTAACATAAAACTTATTGGACTTCTAAAATAAAAGAATATAGAGAGTGAGGAAGAAACCATATTAGAATAGAAAATAGTTAACCCTCCTCCATAATTACGGACACTAAATGAGGAAAGGATAGACTAATTAAATTCAGATCTTTCCCTTGCATTGTAACAAAATAAGAAAATAAACTTTTCTTTTAAATCCTAATATCATCCCTTTGAAAAATTTTAGTCTTTCTATTAAGTGTGGAGTAGCATCACACTAAAGATTTCATTTGAATGTTCCTGATATCTAATAATGTCCCATGCTTTCCATGAAGAATCTCCTTATGTATACTGGCATTTAGAAAATCTTTTCAATATTTTGACCTAATCTTATCTGCTTTTTATTTGATTTGTATGCAATTTTTATATTCTAAATGAGTCTTTTTTCAGTTCTCTCTCTATATAGTCCAAATATCTCATTTTGCTTACATTTTTACTCTCTGGTTTAAATTAACAGGAGTTTTTTTTGTTAATTAAATCCAATTTATCAATATTTCTCTTATGGTTAATGCTTTTTATATTCTATTTTAAAAAATATTTGCCTATGCTGGGTTTTTAAAAGTATTCAATTTCCACATTTTTTTCTAATGGCATTACAAATTTTAATCTTTTAAACTTAGATATAGAATCCATATAATCAGATGAATTATTATTAAAAAATGAAAATTAAGAATTATTATTTGTGTATCACAAAATCAAATTAATTTTTTTCTCATAGATACCGCTCAGTCTTGATTACTGTAGGTTTAAGATAATTTTTGATATCCACTACCCTATACCTTCCAATTTGATCCTTTTCAGGCTTGTCCTGGCTATTCCTGCACCTCTGCTTTTACACATAAAAATTTAGAATCGTCTTGTCAATTTAAATAAAACAATAGAAACAACAACAACAACAAAAAAAAAAAAACTGCAAGGATTTGGACTGCGATTATAATGAATTCACAAGTCAATTTTTAAAGAATCGATAGCTTCAAAAAATTGAGCTTTCTGATCAGCAAATATGAAATATTCCTCCATTTATTTATGTATTCCTTCATTTCTCTTACTAACATGTTATAAAATGTTGCCCATTATTTCTAGGCATTTTATGGATTTGATACTTTTCTTATTAAAACATCATTGTATTCATCGTTCACTTTATTTTCTAAAATTCTGTTCTTGCTTCCTAAAATGCAATTACTTTGTATTCGACATTTTTTTTTTTTTTTTTTTTTTTTTGGTTTTTGGCCGGGGCTAGGTTTGAACCTGCCACCTCCGGCATATGGGACCGGCACCCTACTCCTTGAGCCACAGGCGCCGCCTGTATTCGACTTTTTATACAGAAAACTTGCTAAAGTTACTCATTAGTAGTAGCAGTTCATTTGTAGACTCTTTTGAATTTTTCAAGTAATCATGTCATTTGTGAATAAGAAGTTTTATTTCTTTTCTGTTCTGGTACTTATTATTTCTTCTATCTCACCTTACTGTGCTGGATATCCAGTACAATGTGCAATAAAAATGGGGATAGTAGACATCCTTACTTTATTCCCATTCTCAAGGGGAATACTTTTTCTTTATTATTATTGTTGGGAATTGGGTGTACAATGAACCAGGTTACACTGCTTGCATTTGTTATGTAAAGTCCCTCTTATAATTGTGTCCCACCCCTGAGGGGTGTGTCATACACCAAGAAGCCCCACCCCCTCCCTTCTTCCCTCTCTCTGCTCCCCCATTCCCCATCCCCCACCATGTACTATTATCAATTGTCCTCATATCAGAATTGAGCACATTGGATTCGTGCTTCTCCATTCTTGTGATGCTTTACTAAGAATGTGTTTCACCTTCACCAGGTTAATACAAAAGATGTAAAGTCTCCATCTGTTTTAGTGGCTGAATAGTACTCCATGGTATACATATATCACAGGTTGTTGGTCCATTCCTGGGTTGGTGGGCATTTAGGTTGTTTCCACAATTTTGCAATTGTAAATTGAGCTGCAGTAAACGGTCTAGTACAAATGTCCTTATGATCAAGGGATTTTTTTTTCTTCTGGTTAGATGTCTAATAATGGGATTGCAGGATCAAATGGGAAGATCTACTTTGAGTTGTTTGAAGATTCTCCATACTTCCTTCCAAAAAAGGTTGTATTAGTTTGCAGTCCCACCAGTAGTGGAAAAGTGTTCCCTTCTCTCCACATCCACACCAGCAACTGTAGCTTTAAGACTTTGTGATGTGGGGTCTACTCCCTGGGGTTAGGTGATATCTCAGGGTGGTTTTGATTTGCATTTCTCTGATAATTAGGGACAATGTGCATTTTTTCATATGTTTGCTAGCCATTTGACTGTCTTCTTTAGAGAAGGTTCTGTTCATCTCACTTGCCCAGTGACAAAAGGGATTGTTGACTTTCTTTTTGTTGCTTACTTTGAGTTCTTTGTAGATTCTAGTTATCAAGCTTTTAATCTGATTCTTAATATACAAATATTGCCTATTCTGATGGTAGTCTATTTGCTTCGGTTGTTGTCTCCTTAGTTGTACAGAAGCTATTCAGTTTAATTAAGTCTTGTTTGTTTATTTTTGTTGTTTTGCAATTGCTACTGGAGTCTTCTTCATAAAGTCTTTCTCCAGGTTGATACCTTCAAGTGTTTTCCCCACACTTTCTTTGAGGATTTTTATTGTTTTATGCCTTAGATTTAGATCTTTTATCCATCTTGAATTAATTTTGGTGAGTGGAGAAAGGTGTGGGTCCAATTTCAGTCTATTACATGTGGTTATTCTGTTCTCCCAGCACCATTTATTGAATAGGGATTCCTGCACCCAGTGTGTATTCTTGTTTGGTTTATGAAAGATCAGGTAGCTGTCAGATATTAGTTTCATCTCATTGTTTTCTAATTGGTTCCAAGTGTATCTACGATGATGAATATATATATGTATGTATGTATATATATATATCTTTTATTCTGGTTAATTACATTGATTTGTATGCACTTAATTTTTTTAATCTAGCATTTCTGAAATCAGACAAACTTGTTTGAATTTTACCTTTCACAGACTTGATCTACTAATATTTGGTTTAGACCATGTCTCTATGTTCACAAAAGAAGTTTCTTTTTTATCCTTCTTTGGTTACTGTTAAACTTTCGTATCAAGATAATTCGGGTCTCCTGTAATTAGAGGGTATTTCCTCTTTTCTATTCTTTGGAAGGCTTGATATAAAATTGATGTTAATTTTTCCCTAAATGTTTGAAATAATTCACCAGTGAAACCATCTGGCTTAAATTTCAGGGGAAAGATAATCATAGATATAAATTTTCAATTTTATTAAGATTTTAAAACTTAATGGAAAATATTTTTATTTTCTTTTTATCAGTAGAACCTGCTCCTTTTATACTGATGTTAGTCTTTTGTGCATTGTCTCTCCTTCCTTAGTAAGTTTTCATAAATATTTACCAATGTCATTATTTTTTAATAAAGAATCAAATTTTGGTTTTGTTGCTTTCCTATTGAACTATTTGGTTTCTGTTTTATTAGTTTCTACTCTTTAATTTTTTTGTTTGCTTGTTTCTCTTCTACTTGCTTTGAGTTTAATTTTGTGGGCTTTAAATAGTTTCTTGATGTCTTAAGGTATTTGATTTTCAGCTTTTCTTCTTTACTAATGAATGTTTTGTAAGGAAGATAAATTACTTCATCTTATTTCCAAAGATTCACCTTTATTTTTTTCCTTAACCCATGAGACACTTAGAAGTGTATTGTTTCCATTTGTCAGAAAATCCAGCATTATTCCTGACAAAGTAAGCGATGTGATCAATATGGATTTGTTTGGTGATTAAATACATTAACCGACAAGTGGCATTGCTTGATAATAAATATTCTGAGTTAAGAAATAAAAGAGATCAGTTTTACTGTGAGTGGATTTCCTGAAAGAGGAAAGATTTCAGTTGTAACCAAGGAGAAAGGAGGAAAAAACAAAAGAGGCATGAAAGTCTTAGTTGTTCCAAGAGAAAAGTGAACAAATATAACTGAAGCAGAGGATTCCCACAGAAAAGACTGGGGATAGTGTGAAACTAGAGGATGAGCCCAACTGCAGAAAACCAGAAAGTCAAGTTAGAGTTAGTTACACTTTCGCAGGTGTGGAACTGTACTCTCTTCTGTGACTGTTCTCTCTAATCAATGCGGAAATTTTTTTTTGACAGTTTGTAATTATAACAGAGCCCTATGAACATATATTCTTAGGATTTTCATTCAGAATACTCATCATAAATACTGTGTAGAATATATGTACTTTTTAGTAATTTTATGTTAATCTTCTAAAGAGTAAAGTGAAAACAAGTGGATTTTGACTTATCCATAAAGGCCAGTTTTCTTTTCAATTATGAGTTCATCATTCCAGACACTCATATTAAATAGAGGAAGCTAGTTCCCTAAAGCAATTTTTTTTTTTTTTTGGTTATTCAGAAAAGGTCACAGAAAATGCTAATTATGTGCACAGAAAAAAAATTATGTTTTGCATCAAATGTTGGTTATTTCATTTCTGACTCTAATGTAAAATTCATCAACCTAATTCTGTGGAGATCTCCAAAGATATAAGACATTTTCCAAACAATATAAAAACTTCCCAAGAGTTTTTCAGGTTCTAAAGGTACTACCTGGAGATGCCATTGATTGAAATAATGGAATAAATCACCAATAATGAAAGAAAAAGTCTTACATTAATTTGGTCTCTGGGTATATAGTATGGTGGAGTGTCAGGAAAGAGGGAGATTTCTTGTTAATTCTCAAAGTTAACTACTCAGTCTGTTCACAAGGCTAACCCTTCCTGCATCTTCTCAGACTCTTACTTCTGGTATATTTGGAATTGTGAGTATTATGGCATTGTTGTAGCATGCAAAACAGGACATGTCTAACGATGATGTTGGAAGAAGATGTAAGAGCCACTTTAGCAAACTTGGGTTTTATCTTATCAAAAAATGGGAGAAAGAGTTTTAATCTGAGAGTGGTTTATTCAGTTTTCAGCTTAAATAATTTACTACAGATGTTGGGAAGTTCTACTAGATGAATATTAGTGAAATAAAAATAAAGACATATGAAAAAATAATAGACATATGATCCAAAAATATACACTGAATGAAAGTGAAATGATAAGAGAGCTACAAAGTCTGCAACCAATATAAATTAGTAAAATTATATCATATTTGAAGATTAAGCACTATATCTCCAAAGGAAAAAAAAGCTTTAAAGCAGGCTTCAGATTAAAGAATTCATACTATGTATAAACTGGCACATTATAATTAATTTAAAATATTAAATTTTTCTTTAACTTAAAAAATTTCGAAGCAATCACAAAATTAATAATTTGCACTTAACACTGCACACTGTTCCTAGTCTAAGCCTCGATTTACAAGAGCAATTTTACAATATCTTTATTTTTTTTATTTATTTTATTTTATTTTATTTTATTTTTATTAAACCATAGCTGTGTACATTAGTATGATCATGGGGCACCATACACTTGGTTCATATATCATTTGACACATTTTCATCACATTAGTTAACATAGCTTTTGTAGCATTTTCTTAGTTATTTTGCTAAGACCTTTACATTCCACATTTACTAGGATTCACATATACCCTTGTAAGATGCACTGCAGGTGTAATCCCATTAGTCCCCCTTCTTCCGCCTCCCTCCCCCCTCCCTCCCCTCCCTTTCCCCTTTCTCCCTATTCTTAGGTTATAACTGGGATATAGCTTTCATGTGAAGGTCCTACATTAGTTTCATAATAAGGGTGAGTACATTGGGTACTTTTTCTTCCATTCTTGAGACACTTTACTAAGAAGAATATGTTCCAGCTCCATCCATGTAAACATGAAAGAGGTAAAGTCTCCATCTTTCTTTAAGGCTGCATAATATTCCATGGTGTACATATACCACAATTTATTGATCCATTCGTGGATCGATGGGCACTTGGGCTTTTTCCATGACTTAGCAATTATGAATAGGGCTGCAATAAATATTCTGATACAAATATCTTTGTTATGGTGTGATTTTTGGTCTTCTGGGTATATGCCCAGTAGGGGGATTACAGGATTGAATGGCAGATCTATTTTTAGATCTTTAAGTGTTCTCCATATCTCTTTCCAAAAGGAATGTATTAATTTGCATTCCCACCAGCAGTGCAAAAGTGTTCCCTTTTCTCCACATCCACGCCAACATCTCTGGTCTTGGGATTTTGTGATATAGGCTAGTCTCACTGGAGTTAGATGATATCTCAAAGTAGTTTTGATTTGCATTTCTCTGATGATTAAAGATGATGAGCATTTTTTCATATGTCTGAAGGCCATGCACCTTTCTTCTTCAGAGAAGTTTCTCTTCAAGTCCCTTGCCCAGCCTGCAATGGGATCCCTTGTTCTTTTCTTGCTTATACGTTTGAGTTCTCTGTGGATTCTGGTTATTAAACCCTTGTCGGAGACATAACCTACAAATATCTTCTCCCATTCTGAAGGCTGTTTGCTTGCTTTACTTACTGTGTTCTTGGCTGTGCAGAAGCTTTTTAGTTTGATCAAGTCCCAATAGTGTATTTTTGAAGCAGCTTCAATTGCCCGGGGGGTCTTTCTCATAAAAAACTCGCCCAACCCAATTTCTTCAAGGGTTTTCCCTACACTCTCTTCTAGTATTTTTATAGTTTCTACAATATCTTTAAAACAAAAATAACACCCAAATTACTTTCTGATTCTGCTTATCTGTGAGAGATGAGAATCTGGGCATGTTGTAAGGTATGACAAGTACTTTGGAGTTTGAGGTCTGGACACTAAATATACAATGAAAGCAATAAATATTTTCATATGTGGCTGACTGTCAATGGAGAGGTAGTGGATGAACAATCTACTTGACAAATGAGAAAAGTCTCCTTTAATTTTCCTTGTAATTTGTCAAGTTGATAAAGCCCTCAGCACCATGAGTTTCAAAACACGTATGGTTGCTCTGTTGTAGAAAATGCTTTCCTTTCCTTGTGTGCAGTTGCAGACAAATCCAATATGCAGAATGATATTTAAATTGAGAATGGGGGATGAGTTCTAAGATCAGCTAGAGCCAAAATAGTTGAGGTCAATAATTTATAAACAGATTTGATTTCCTTTTACTTTCCTCTAAGCCTGTGAACCAGGTCTGTTTAACTGACACCAAAATGTTTAGCCATACTCAAACTCAGGAACTATTCTTGGTTGAAGCTTCTGGAGAGTTCACTCCTTGATAGTCAATTTCAAGTCTATCCCTCTGCCTACTCCACCTTGACCCAACTAGACCTCAAACTATATGTGCTTGTATTTCCACCCTAAATACCAAGGGTCTAGGTAATTCAGAGTCTACTCATGGGCTAGCTTCCGGCAGGTTGATCTCTGCTTCCTAACCCTGCCCCCAGACTGTCTTTCCCAACCCATGGCTTCCCTAGGCCTTGTATAGAAATCTAGCTCCAGAAGATATCCTGATGCTGCTGTTTGAACACCTTGGTGCGCTTAGCTCTGACTGATTTTTAAAATAACTTGGCCATACTCTTTGTTCTTTCTTTCAACAAAAATCAGTACCTTGTCTCTAAATCTACTTACTGGACCCATCCATTCCACAATGTAATCCGTGTGTAGATTTATGATGTTCTCTGATTCTATATTAACAGCATTATCCTTTTCATGCTAATATGCATTATCCATTCTAAAGCAATCAGGCTGTACCCACATTTAACTTAATACCATTGAGCAATGTCAATTGCAGAATGACATTACAGAAGAAGATTTATAATGTGAATTTCTGGTAAATCCATGACTGCAGAGTACTAATGTCAATTAGAGTACATTACAGTACCAATGTCAATTAAACATCTATTGTGATGACTTATCTCAAAAATAGCATCACAAATGTTAGAATGGAAAGGAAAATGACTAAAAAACAGCTTACACTTCTATTTACTAGTAAATTCAAACTAATAGTGCTGAATTTGAAAGAGAGTATCTATTCATTTCAATAACTAAATTGCTTCTAATTAGGTACTATCCTACATTACAGTTCACATTTTTCTTTAAGAATCCTTTACAAAATTTTTGTTCTCTTTCCTTAGACATAAATGTGTGTGTACATATAAAATAATTTTATATATTAATTTATCTATTACCTAACATGTAATGTATTAATTTATGTTTATAATTTATTTACTAACACATATGTAAATTTATATATTAATTTATATTTATGTATTGTTTATATTCGTATGTATAAATTGGGATTGAGCGTGCTGTTATGTGTCATATATATTTAATATATTATACTTCTGTTACATGTTCTCTTCATAGAGCATAATCAATAACATAGTTCTTTAGAAAGAGATTTTATGTCATTGTAACAGAGTGTTGTGAAAGGGTATGTGTGTAGGTTTGTGTGTGTGCATATGTGTTAAGGACAAACTTGTTAAATTGTCTCTGGACATATTTCCAAAGACATCAGATACATTATTGATTTCATTCCAAGCTTCCCAAAATGATCTTAAAGCAAAACTTGCCCAAGACAGTGTTTCATACCATGTATTCCCTAATCGGATACTATTCTCGCACAAAGTGGACCTTTCTTCTGTGAGTTTTATTACAGTTTCATTCAATCCATCCCTGATCACATTGGATTTGAATACTCTCCTGTTGACTAGGATCCTTTTGAGGTTAGACAGTTAACATTTGTACAATTTTTCAAAAATTAACTTGCCATTTGACTACAATTCCTAGTTTTAATTTATGACCCTAAAGGCATGACACTATTAGCATAAAACACCACCGACAAACCCTTGTTAGATAATCGCAAATCGCATGCAAAATGAGTTTGTCTCTGTATCAATAAAAGAGAAAAATCAATAAGTAGATACCTTTTATAAGCGTACAACAATATGTTACAGTCCTGACTGCATTTACCTTTTTTAGTTGAGATAGCACCAACTTCTTCTTTGGGTCGTTCAGTTTCTGCAAATTCAGAAATTAAAGGAATGAGAAATGGGCACAAGTGATGCCAGACTGATATTTTATGCTATTGTAAGTCATACTGGAATGAAATAAGCCCCCCAAAAGTGTACATGTGGCACCCAAAAGCAAAGCAAGCCACAGAGAAAGCCAAGGACTAAGTATTTGTACTTAAAAAAAATAATAACAAGCGCTCTTAAATAACAACACAGAAACTCTTTTCTAAGGTACAACCCAACAATTATTAAAGTTGTATGTTTGTATAACCAGTGACCATGAAAAAGATGGATTATTTCATAAAATACAGTAGGATACCAATTTGTTAGTGTAAATTGAAATCTTAAGTGATGAATTTTATGGACGAGTTTTACAGGCCTTCTTATGACTAAGGCTATGAAAGGTGGTTTAGCCTTTAATACCGATCAAGGGCAAACAGCCTTTCACCTCCATCATTTAGCTTTACATTATGAAAGGTTAGCCATAATATTATAAAAAATTTCATTTGAATGGTGTTCTGAGAGAGAAAGAGAGGTAGAAAGAGAATAAAAATAGCCAAAAATGTCTTCTTAGAGTTTCACTGAATACTTAGTGGAAGATACCAGAGCTACCCCTGAAGACGTAATCTGAAATTCTGGCCCTAATACAAAATGTTGGGCCACAAATCAAAGCTGATTAAAGTTGCAGTTTTCTCTAGTCCGTAGAAAAACGTTAAAAAATGCTGAGCTGGTAAATTTTCCCAAAGCTTTATTTACTCATTTTGTAAAGTTTTTATTATAGTTGAGGTTGTTCATCACGGACATACGTATTTTCTTTATTTACACTTACTGGTATTCGTATATTTCTCCTCACCCATATATGCTAAGCCACCAAGGCTCTGGGAGCAAAACAAAGAGTCTTCAAACACCTGTCCTCCTTGTGCCAGAAGATGTGGGGCTGTGAGAGAGCTCAGACGTGAGAAGAAGCCTTCCCAGCACATTCACGTTTTAATTCCCTGATTTTTGATACCACAAGACTCACAAATCCACCTAAGAAATCATATAAATACCCTCTTCTTCAAGCTGTCTTAAGACCTTGAGTTCCAGGACTGAACAGACCCCTGCTGTTTTATACCTTCCATCTAAAGACTTCAGAAGACTGATTCTCAGACGTTAGCATGCATCAGAATCACCCTGGAGGGCTGGAAAACACAGAAGCTGGGCCTGGAAGGTCTTATTCGGTCACGCTGGGGCATATCTAGGGCATCTGCTTTTTTTTTTTTTTTTTTGTAGAGACAGAGTCTCACTTTATGGCTCTCAGTAGAGTGCCGTGGCCTCACACAGCTCACAGCAACCTCCGACTCCTGGGCTTAAGTGATTCTCTTGCCTCAGCCTCCCGAGTAGCTGGGACTACAGGCGCCCACCACAACGCCCGGCTATTTTTTGGTTGCAGTTTGGCCGGGGCTGGGGCCGGGTTTGAACCCACCACCCTCGGTATATGGGGCCGGCGCCTTACCGACTGAGCCACAGGCGCCGCCCAGCATCTGCTTTTTTAATCCATTCCCAGCTGATGCTTATTATGCTGATCTGGACCATACTTTGGAAACTGATTGCCAAACTTTCCCTGAGAATTAATCAAGACAAATTCCACTGTGATCCCCATTGCTGCTCACTTAGGTTACTACCATGAGTTTCAGTCTTACAGCAAAAAAAAAAAAAAAAAACAGTCCATGTGGCTCTGCATTTCTTCTGTTTCCAAGGCTCTTTCTCTGTGTGCTCTGCCCATCAGCTGCACACACCACGGTATCCTGAGCCTCTTCTCAGAATATCAAACACCAACTAGCTAAGGACACTGCATCCCCGACAAGCAGTTTTCTAAAATGGAGAATGTTTTTCCACATCCCATACCGACGTGTCTGGAAGCAACTCATCTATCCTTTTGGCTTCTCCTTACTTGTCCTAGATTCCACCTTGCTTCCTGCAATCTCAGTCCTTCTGGAGTACATGTTATCAGGTGGCTCCAGGCTCTATTCCTCTTTATTCTCATCAACTAACCTGTGACCATATCCTGTTATTCAATGAATATTTTCACTCATAGTTATCACGCTCTCCACCGCTACTACTGTAGGATTTCATTAAGAATCACTCTTAAACGTGGTGGCACATTAGAAAAATTTGGGGATTTTTTTATAAGCCTCTACTATTCAGATGTCTGAGGTGGGCTGTGGAGTTTCGAGTTAATGAGTGGGCGAGTGAGTCCTAGATAATGGTATATTTATAAACGCTCCAAGGTATTCTTTTTTTGTTTGTTTGTTTGTTTGTTGGAGTTTGTCCAGGGCCAGGTTCAAACCCGCCACCCTCAGTATATGGGGTGGGCGCCACTCACTGAGCGCCCCACTCACTGAGCCACAGGCGCTACCCAATGCTCCAAGGTATTCTAACGTTTACTCAGGGTTGGGAGTCCATGATTTACACAATCCATACAACCATCTGATCTCTCATTTCTTTCACCTTCTCATCAGAAAACTAGAAACCCTAATCTGGCCTATATAAATTTGGACTTTTCCTCTACTGCCAGAACTTTGATTTCAAAGACCCTATTCTCGGCTAGGTGCAGTGCCTCACACCTGTAATCCCAGCACTCTGGGAGGCTGAGGTGGGAGGATTGCTTAAACTCAAGTGGAAGACCAGCCTGAGCAAGAGTGAGACCACATCTCTCCTAAATCAGAAAAATTAGCTGGGCTTTGTGTGGGAGCTTATAGTCCCAGCCACTCCAGAGCTGAAGCAGGAGGATTGCTTGAATCCAAGAGTTTTAGATTGCTGTAAACCGGCTAAGCCAGGCCGATGCACTCTAGCCTGGGTGACAGGGTGATACTGTGTCTCAAAAAAACAAACAAAAAAAGTCCTATAATCTGGCACTCAAATATTCTTTCTAAATAGTATCTGATCCTCTTAGTACTTTAATTTCTTTGATCTTACCACTTTCTCATTCCTCAAAAACTTCCTTGTGGCCTTATCTTGTTTCTCATCAATTTTACATGTAAATTAATCCTAATTAAATTGCTCTATTATTTTCTGTTTTCATTCTTTCCTGCTGTATTCGTTTCCCAGCACTGCCTTTAAACTGCGGGGCAAGGAAAAAACAATGGGAATGTATTTTTTTTAGTTCTGGAGGCTACAAGTTCAAAAGTAAGGTGTTGGCAAGACCCTTAGAATCCTCCCTGAAGGCTCTTGGGAAGAATCCACCCTTCCGTCATCCTGAGGTCTGGGAGGTGCCAGCAATCCTTGGCATTTCTTGGCTTATAGTTGTAGCACTAAATTAATTTCTGCTTTTATGTGCAGTTTGCAGGCTGTCTACATGTTTTCAAATTTCCATCTTCTTATGAGGATGGAAAATGACCTTACATTGATAACATCTGTATAAAAGACCCTATTTTAGAATAAGACCACGTTCATAGGTTCTGGGTTAGGGCTTCAACATGGTTTTTGGTGGAACACAATCCAAACCGCTCTTATCTGCCAAAACACCAAGTGTGCTTTAGGCCCCCAACTGAGAAGCCATCTACACTGGAGGAAGACACCCTTTCTATAGATCTCACTTACAATGTTGATCAGAGGTCTTAAAAAGGGGACCACCCAGCACTGGCCAGCAACACTCCCATAGACCCAGGGAAGTTGCTTCCTATGGTCTTGACAACTGGTTCCCAAATTCTCTTCCCTACTTAAACATCCTGCACTTTAGAGGTCAGCTGCTATTGAGAAATTTATAGTGACCGTAGGAACAGACTAGACTATTTCACCTTGCTACCCCTCACCAGCACATACCCACACTTATTTTTTCTTTGTAGTCCCAAGGATGATCAGTCCCTGCCCATGTTTAATCCTTCCATTTTTGATAGTCAAGGCCTTTGTTCTTGTAAGTACTGCTTCTATCTGCTAGCTCATCCATTTTCTCCTTTGTTGATGCTTTCATAGCATCTGAAGCCTTTCACTCTATCACCACAGAAACTACCTCCACCTGTCAGATCTGTGTGCCCTTCCCAGAGACCTCACCTCCCTGTGCTCCAGGCTGTCTCCAGAAGACTGCTACGCTCAGCCTCAGCACTTCCTTCTTCTCACTCTCTCCTTTTTAAATGTGTTTATTGTGAAGCATACAGTATAAAGGAAAGGTATATACCATTTGTGCACATTTTAATGAGTGCACAAATAAAAGGATGCAATAAAGGATGATCACTCTTGTAATTCCCTGCAAGCTTAAGAAACAGAGTGTCACCCTGCAAGCTTAAGAAACAGTGTCGCCAAGGTCTTTGAAACCTCTATCTTATCCCACGACCATCACATGCCTTGCCCTTAATCTCAGAGTTACTGTTGTCCTAAATTTTGCATCATTTTTCACTACATAGGTTTTTATTGTGTGTATTTATCTATAAACAAAAGTCAGGTCATTTTATTTAAGTGAAATTATACCATTTAATGAGATGACTTTATATAAATTGATCTGTATTATTTAATCCTTATGATTTGCTGAGATGTAACTATGTTGATATGTGCAGCTACAGTCAATTAATTTTAACAGCTGCATAGTATTCCACCATGTAGTCCACACATTACATACTGTTCTCCTGCCAATGGACAATAGTAGGTCATGTCTGATTTTTTTATTATAAAGAATGCTGCTGTGAATATTGTTGTACATATCTTCTTGTGTACATGTGGAATCCTTCTCTTAGAAATTAAATTGTGGGGCCATAGCACGTACTCATGTTTTACTTTCCCAGGTAAATGCCACGTTTTTGCTTCCAAAAATTTTACATTCATCAGCAGTGGTGTATCAGCCCCCATTTCTTATCAGTTTGCTTTCTGTAAAATAGTGTATTATAGGACTTTTTCTTGTTTCGAATACTTGTGTTATATCTTTTGCCTACTTTTCCTTTCTATTTTTCTGTTTTGTCCTCCTATTTTATTTTTTTGCTACTAATTTCTTGGTAATTTTATGTGTTACAAATATATTATCTAAGTTTGTGTTACAAATATATTATCTAAGTTGGTATCTATCTATGTACAAACTTAGATAATATATTTGTAACACATAAAATTATGTGTTATTATTGAAATTAATTTCAAATTATTTGAAATGTAACACATTTCAAATTTATGACTTGAATTTTGCACATCTAGTTTTTCTAATTCTCTCTTGCTTCAAGAGACCATCCATCTAAGTTCATTTTCTTATGCCTTTTTAAAACATAATGCCTTATTTTTCCTTTACTATTTATATCTTTGACCCAACTAGAAGTAATATTTTGAAATCGTACAAAGTGAGGAGAAATAATGAATACTAACAATAGCAGCAACATTTTTAAATAGTCTGTTCATTGTCTGACTCTTTAAAATGCTGATCTTTTTTCTGTCATAGTTTTGCTCAAGTGAGATATAATTTAGGTCACTTTATTTTTCTTTTCTATTGGACAATTTGGTTTATCCAACACCATATTACTCTTTATAATAAAATACCAACAGCATTCAATATATGTGGTAATTATCTCAACAGCCACATTTTGGAGTGCTATTTTGCTAATTGTTTTACTTTCCTAATACTGAAATTTATTCCTGATTTCTTGTTTGAAATCCTCTCTCTTTCTTTCCTGCCTGTGTTAAATAAACTTAGATTTCACTGATGCTAGTACCCATCTATCAGCACAGAACTCTTTAGCCACCTTAAATGAACATTCTTCAACTCTGAACTATGACATTTTTCAATTTGGGGCTGGCACTGAGGACACCAAGCTGGGCTTTACACATAGTCTTAAACAAGAAAGCACATCTTGCCCTGCCACCGAAATCAGCCCCAGGTCACTTCCATCCTTGCTTTCCTGGTTTTTAAACCTCCTAAAATAATCACTGTGGCACTATTCTGGGAATATACTTCGATTGCAGCCTTTGTGATGTGTTTAGTGATCATATCATTTATTATCCAAAACCAATCAAGTGAAAAGAGGTCCCACTCACAATTATTCTGGGCAATCTAATCCTAACTAAGATCATAGATCATTTAAGATCACATTTGTTGTGAGGTGTGTGGTCTGGACACACCCCATATTATATTAGGCACGACGGTCCAAACCCACAGACCTTTCCTCCAGTGATTTCCCAGTCAAAGTATGTAAATTGAGTCCAAAAATGATGTCGTTTTGTTAATACAAATTGTCATCAATTTTTTAATGTTGTATAATTGAATAAATTCAATGGGGCTTTACTTTTATATTCTACATTCTGGCTTCACCCAAATGGTCCTGACACATATTAATAGATTATATGATATGTATGTAACTTGCACACTGAGATGGTGACGTGTGATTAAGGTGACGAACACAGTCTTCGTGGCTTGAGCATACCACCAAATTTGCAAAGAGAAGGGATCAAAGGGTGAAAAATTCCTGGTTACTGCCATTTCATATAAATTTAGATTCACAATTAAAAAAATGACTGGACTTTTATCCTGACCGGGACTTTGGTGACTCTTTTGCTCAAAATTTAAGCTGACTACTGCTTATTTGAATGTGCATACGGTGACACTGTTACCCAAGGTCCTCAGAAATTTTGGCCATGACATGGTCGTTGATAAAAAGAAGGTGATGTGGTCAGATCCATTTGGTAAACAATGTCAACCACATTCCTTCTAGAAGATTCACCATGCACAGGTAAAACATCTGAAATGCCCTATAATCTGGAATATGTTTGGTCTTCTTCCTGCTTAGAAATAACTAATCACATTGTCAACCTCTGTGTTGCTATCCACTGTATGAAGGGGCAAAGGCAGGGGACTCGAGGGAGGGGAAATGGGTGTGTTGAGTCAGTTTTCCCCTCACTGTTATAGAGAAAGGAATCTGTGTTGACATGAGGAAACTAGCATCCTAGTTTGCTGCAAGACATTCTTACTCCGCACACACCTAACTTTCAATGTGGAGGCATTAAGAATCCTCCTTATCACTGCACCATTAACCTGAAGGGTTTTCTTTTTCTTCAAACTCATAGTATCACAAAAACCTCTGCTCTGAATTAGTACAGCTTCCAAGCTTGTCTGTGTCTTCCAATATTGTACAACAGTGATTGTGGTTATTTTCTCAGGACTTTTATGAAACAATTTTATACTATGCACTCAACCCAAGCCCCTCTACTTTTTCCTGGGACTTATTCTAATCCTTTCAATCTCACTTATCCTTTAAATAGTATGGAATTATATCACATAAGTACACAATTTATATTAACTCAGCTATATATCTCACTCTGTCATTTGCTCTCATAACTTAAGATAATGTAAAATCATGTCCTAAATGTGAGCGTCACGTACACAAAACTATGTGCGCCACACTATGTACAGAATTTAAAGGCTTTTCAAACATATTTAGAATAATATGTAATTTTCGCCTTAGGCATTCACTTTGTATAAGCAGCCCCCACAACATAGAGCAGTTGTGTCAATACTCTTCTGTTATATGGTTTCAATACCAAAAAATACTTCTAGGGGAGATGGCTGGTGACATAGTTATCAGAAGAATTAAACATTTTGTGAATTACCTCTAATTAAAATTTTCATTAAAGGATAATGTCCATGTTAAGCACAAACCTTTAACCAATTAAGAAGTTAAATATTAACTCTTTTAAAATTTTTATAGTAGGTTTAAGAAAATGTGGCAACCCTAATTGGCTAATGTCCTGCCAGAGATGTTAATCTCTTTAAACCCTGATTGAATAGTTTGTTTCATAGAAAGCAAAACTCAGATTTTTTCAATGGCAAATTAACATTTTTATCTATATGTCACATTTTTTTTCCTAGAAGAAAATGTTCCTTTTCAGAATAATCTTCAACTAAAGCTATCTACCAGTGCTACAAAATTATTAGTTTTGTTTTATATATTTTCTTGACTATGCATTTCTATAGACTAAGAATTAGCAACTAAAGACCCTGTAATACAGCATTCCAATTGGCTTTATATCTGGCTAAAACTTTTTATGAAAACATAAGAGGCATTTTAAATTCATGCCAAGCATCGCTTGTAAAGTCCTCAATTCATATAAATGCCATTTCATATAAATTTATGTTAAAAAGAAAAATCTACATTAAAAATCTATGTGAAAAAGAAAAAGAAAACAAGAAAGCATGCCCACCAATATATTTTTTAATTACTCTCTGGTATATTCACCAATGATATACTCTGTCTCAACAACTTGGCACTAAAGAAAATATGCATTGGTGTGTTTGAGGGGCACTCTCACCCCTCAAAAATATACATAAGCACATTTATACCATTCAGATAACTGAGGTTTGGCTATAAATCCTATATATTATACAAAGCTTATAAAAGTTAAATATATTTTTTTCTTAAATAATATACTTCCCATCATTCTTAAAATAATTTTTATTGATAATCGTTTGTCAGATACTTCATTAAAATTAGAAACACCAACAAAGAAATCAGCATTCTTGCCTATGAATATTGTCAGAGCTATTACTGATGCAAATGCCATGGTATATTATCAGTAAATATTTCATAATCTGAGGATATAAATCATAAAAGGAAATTATGACATCATAAGAGCAGTAGTTGATGAAGTTTTGGCAGACGCATTTCAGTAAAGACATGATATTTGTGGTAGATACATTGTGTTGCCTGCTGGTTTGATCCAGTGACTGATCATTAGGATAACTATGTCTGATGTGTTTAAAAAACTGAAGAGATCTTTATCACTCTGCATTACTGAAAGCAAAAGTGCAAGCAATTCAAAAGGAGTTATCATCTGGACAAATTAACATTTACAAACAAAAGCACTATAGATAAATTTTAATAAGAACAAATTCACAGAAAAGATAGTGATGAGTAATTTTGCATATGGTTTCAACACAAATAATAACACAAAGGGACTAGTAAGCCAGCCTGAAACATTAGCAATAGCATCATCTACAGCAGAAAACACAAACGAGTAGCTGCTAAAATATGCTCTTCTTGTAAAGTTTTGTTCAACATACTTGCTTTTACTTGTTTGTCTCTTGGAGCTGTTAATGGCAAGAAATAACAGGGTCTGCGTTAATCACAAGTCTACTTATCGTTCTAAAATTTTCAAGTTATTTTAGCTGTTTAAAAAAAACTTTATGTATGATCTTGGACACTAAAGGAAAAATAGATCAGAGATGGACTAAATAACAACATTCTGCCATTTTCCTTGATATCCTCTAAATAAATATATTCCACGAACCACAGACATTTTTTGTTTAGCATCAACAAAAAAAGGAACATAAAATCCCAATTCATGACTCATTCACTGTATTTTCCATTTTGAATCATCTAAGGATCTGATTGGTTTTATATATAGACAAGTGCATTTTCCTAGAAGTCCATGAAATGGTATGAAAAGAATGAATTTACTATATAAGTTATTCAAGGATTTCAATGTTAAAAATAAAGCTAATTACTGCTAAGTTGTTGCACTGTAACCACTCCCTGAAATGAACAGATAATAATTCAAGTAATTACTATATTTTGGCAGGTTTAACAGTAGACAGTAGTATTTAGCTATTAAAATTCTTTAAACTGGATGGATCAGCACCAATAGGCCTTCTGTGCTCTCTCTGTGTTTCTACGATATATGCTCTATTTTAGCTTCCTGCATTTATGCGTAAGTGAGAATACGTGTTTGTCTTCTTTGTGGGGATGTATCCCTAAACAAGTAGGCTGCCCTCTGTAATGGAGACAAAATCTCCTTTCCCAAGAGCTGAACAGCGTGACTGTTAATGTGAAATAGTGAAATGAGCAATTATCCCATCTTTCACCTAATAAACCATTATCCAGTGTCCGCTGAGTGCTAGCTGGATCATAGGCACGCTGGGGATAAAGAGGTAAAAATAGTCTGTACTAATTTATTTAGACTATTTAAAGGTGGAAAAAGAAAGATAATAATAGCATATTACACTATGCGCTATTAATAATCATATATAAACTGCATTATAAAGGTAAGAAAACTAGGTTGAGAGACATAAACAGATGGGGGTTGCCTCATGAAGCATTACAAACTTGGAAAAAGAAAATAAAACGTGCCTTGAAACTTGTGTTTTACTGTGATTTACAGCAAGCTGGGACCACAGTTGATCTATATTTGCATGGTTATTGACATAATATCAAGAATGACTAAAGGACCTAAAGTAAGACTGACAGCTTGTACACACGTGTGCGCGCACACACACACACGCACACACAACCTCAGTGAACCTCCCGGAGCAGGAGTTAGCCAGCCAAAATCAACAGGTGATGTTTAAAAGTGAGTTCAACAGAAATGTCAGAAATTTTCATTTGAAAGGATTAATCAGGCAGGTTAAACACTAGAAAACTTTAAGAAAACTGCTTGGTATCCACACCAACTGCATTTGCACTTTTAGTTATTGTTTGGTTGTTTGACTCTATTCATTTTTTTTTTCTTGTTAGAAAAGATAAATATATTCAGAGCAAAACCTACCTCTAACTACAACTCCCCAGAAACAGCACAAAATAAATGTTCCTAAGTGACATTCTGAATAGGGGGAGTATTTACAGTGGAATTGAATATTCCATATTTTAAAAGCAAGGTAATAAAAATGCAGTTAAAGAAAACGCTTGGCTCTTACTTTGTTTTGTTTATACACTAAACTGTGAAATAGTGCTTCCCAGGCCCTCGGGAGGAATCCACAGGGGATCTTGGGAAGCTGCAGATTCTGATCCAGGAGGTCTGCAGTTCCAGCAGCTTCTCAGGTGAGCCTGCTTGCTGTAGTTCCCAGAACACACATTGAGTACCAAGGGTGTAACATATTTGGCTTTCGTTTTTTAAAAGTGCATAGATGTTAAGTCTATGTCAAGAATTGAAAAAAGACAGAAGTGAAGGAATTATCTGCGGTTCGCTGTCATTGCCTGCCTTCCTGTCTGAGGCTGCCCCAGCAGTAAACATTGCACGTTAGGTAGAAAGAGTCTTACCAGTCTCGCTTACCTGGATGTTCCTTCTTTGGTGACTTTGCTGTATGAAAGAAGGAAAGAAAAGCAGTCGATGTCATTCAATTTCAATTCACTAGTCAATCACAAATTAAACAATATTATGAAATTAAGTGGATAGAAGAGTTTTAAAAGTTACCTGGTTCCACCTGTTTTTCTTTCTTTTCCGGTTCTGAAACATAGGATTATTGTTATCATCATTATTATTCCAACTTTGTGAGTCACCACTTGCTTGTTTCAACATAAAGAGACGCATGGGCTGATCCCAATGGCAGCAACTGAGAACAGCTGCCGTGAAGAGTCCGAGTGTGTATTTAGAATAATTCTTTCCTTCCATTTCCCTTAGGAGTGAAGGAAAGTGTATTCCTCTCATGCAGCAGCATCAAAACATTCAAAATATTAGAGAAATTTACATTTTTCGAGATTTGAAAAGTAAAATACAGGCTGTAAAGGATGGAGAAAATTTTAATTTATTGTTGTATTACATCAACATGAAATTAATGTGTAATAAAATAATAAGCGGAAAGAATAATTATTGAGCTGTTTTAAAAATAAATTCTCAGAAAGATAAAGATGAACAAATTTCATATGTGTACCTCTTCTAAGGATCATCGTCTCATGTTGAAGTGATACGTATTCAGTTAAGACAAAGGCTTTAACGAAGCATATTTAAGACACTAAAATAGGCTAAGAAGTTTCAGGGAAAACAAAACCCACTTGCCCTGTTTTTAGGACAAATGCTCCTCATGGAGTCCTCTTAATATAGTATTTCTTCTTAAGAACCCACTTTTGTCAATATTATATGAGACAAAGCATTATTCTGTTCTCAAGATTAAGCTGACATTTACATTATAATAAGTACTAATTTTATGTGAAGTACAAGCATTAATTTTATATGAAGAGCTATCATCTGCATTTCTATTCTTACTTATTTTGCCTTGACAACCTTGTCAAATTAATTTAAAAGAAGATTTCTTGAGAAATGCTTTAACATAGACACATTATTATCTGATATTTTAAGGAAGAAGAATGGAGAGATTACGTAAAGATTAATTTAATGAATAGATTATTTTTTTGTGAGTTGTTAAATTTTATTACTCGCTTCCATTTTTATCTCTTCCATCCTTACAACATGGGTAAGTTTTGAAAACTAGAAGATGCTCATGTTGAAAAGTTCTACTAACTACATTTTAGAAACAGAATGAGTCTTCCCTGGTCATCACTTCAATCTCTCAATGGTACAGCTTTGTTATCAGGCTTATCGTTATATGAGCATAATGAGTAACTTATCCACTTCTAAGATAATGTTCAGGCAGCAAAACAAATAAAATAAATGGCTTAACCCCGTGTTGAAGGTCAAAAGGAAGAAGCTTTGATGATTCAGCTAAAATTAAAAGTAGTAAGAACATTATGAAACGTTGCCTGACAAACAAAAAGCAATTAAATGCATTGATTAATCTATTGCTGAACTGAAGCTCCAATTATAAAACAATTTTTAGAATTTGTAAAGTAATGACAAAAAAATGTACTGGAAGTAGGTTTGGTTACGCATCAAAATCAAACACTAACTATACGTAAGATATAAATTAAAATAGAGGCATATCAATCTTCACAGAAAGCCATCATCTAATCAGAAAAACACTTGTAATAATTTGGAAAAATACACAAGAGGAGGCTCACATTTCACCACGATAAAAGTTTCACTATTTAGGGTAAAAGGAGTATTTCTGGGTGTAATTATTAAATTACCTTAATAAATATAATTTACTTTGCCCTTTAATTCTATAGGAACTGTCCAATCATGCCCGTGATTGATTTTTGTAGTTTTTTTTTTTTTAACTTTTATGGACGACATGATTTTGCAAAATATACAGGAAGTTCCCGTGTACTCTTCACTTTGTTTCTCTTTTAATGTGCAAAAAGAACAACCTTTTAAGATGTGATGACTGAAAAAGTAGAAGCAAAATAATATATAGGACTGGGGTGTACGATCGGATGAAGCAGTCTTGAAGAAAAAAATCCAAATCAAACAAATTGAAAGATACAATAATAACAATGATAAAAGCAAGTCTAGATTATACACTGGACAGGGGTCCTCAAACTTTTTAAACAGGGGGCCTGTTCACTGTCCCTCAGACCCTTGGAGGGCCGGACTATAGTTTAAAAAAAACCATGAACAAATTCCTATGCACACTGCACATATCTTATTTTGAAGTAAAAAAACGAAACGGGAACAAATACAATCATACCGCCGCATGTGGCCCATGAGCCATGCTGTAGTTTGAGGACCCCTGCTAGAATAAGTAAGTTAATTTGAAAAGTACTGGTAACTGTTTTAAAGAAAACTATTTCTTCTTTCTGTTACTGCCCAAGTCATACTCCACGGATCTTCTCAATGACAGCAGCGGTTGAGTGGTGACTGAATGCCTGGGAAGGCATGTTTATTTATTAAATGCATCAATGCCCCATGATTGCCAAGGGAACTGCAGTGAGTCTGCAGGAGCATTTAAATCATATAGACGGCAAGAAAGTGAGGGCCTCAGGGTGTTATTTACATATTATATAAAAGTGAATACCATTTTTCAAGTCTCCAGCTGTCCTCCATTTTCCTGCCAGTGCAATGGTTTATAGAGAGGTTTCCGTCTTCCTGTACAGTACTTATCAGCTACTGTGCACACAAATAAATCTCAGACTAAACGAACACACCCTTCTCTATCAGTGGATTGCTCCCCCTGGCTGAGTTGTGATATAATTTCATGAGCCTTTCTGCAGGGCATTTGAGAGCATTTTTATGACAGAATGTCTCAGTGTCCTGACTTTTTGCAGGGCCAAAACATACTTACATGTTTTTAAAAATTTTTGTGCATTTTAAAACATTTTTCTATATCCATTGGAAATGTCTAGATTCATGAAAATATGTTGATTTTTAATGACTCATATAGAATAGAGTTAGTTTTTTTAAAATTTTTGTTTGTTAAATATTTCCTCTTTTCTTTAGAGGATAACGTATATTTGCAAAAGACACAATCTCAAGGCATTGAGTTTTACTGAATTATTAGCAAACAGGTTTAATGGTGCGTTAATGCGACAGTGGATAGAACTTAAGGGATGGATCCAAAGCAACATTATTAGCCATGGTCCATAGTGCCTGTGTGGGGAAATCAGGGCGTGGACAAAATGTCATAAATCACATGAACATGCTGAAATATTTATGGGTTACAAGAAGAATGGTACGAGGAAAGAGACTGTAGAACTGACCTGTAGAGACTTCTGGTCAGTCTTCTCTGAGGACTGAGAAGTAATCAGATTATAAGGACTAAATTCACAAAAATATAAACCATTTTGGTTAATGGAATTTGCTTGTATTTTCCATTACGAGCCTGTGGATAGTGAAAATAGATGATTGCATGAGTTTGAAAAAGGGCTTCAAGAATGACTGTTAGTTTTCAGTCTGCTCTGACTCTCCAGCTTATGTACTTTATTCTTTAATTTGACAAAAAGCAACAGAGTTCACATGCAGATTCAAACCTACAGGTCTAAATACATCAGCAGGCCAAAAATAGCAGTAAAAAGAAAAAAAAAAAAACATGCACACAAATACACTTTGCATGCATTTTCTTACTTTTTCCCCTGGGTTGTTCTGGTAAAAGAAATATAAACGGAAAGTCATTGCTCTTACATCTTTCAAAAATAAAACTTACTACCGAACATATTGATTAGACTATAAATTTTCTAGTCTTCCTCCCCATTTCTCCCCTTAAATTTTACAGTGAATGTTACTCTGAAGTATTGTTAATTATCATAGGTGCTTCCATGATTTGATTAAAAAACCCTTGTTTGACAATGAATTAATTGTGGATTATATTGGTTAACCCTTTTAAATTATTTACACCTGGTAGTCTCCTTAAACACATTTGAGCACATAAATTAATTGTGCATATAAACCCATGTGAACTAGTCCATGGCTGCATATATAGTTCCCAAATGAGTTATAAATTAATTCAAGACTTAAAGGAATTATTCAGAAATATTCAATTATTTCTTTCTTAAAGAAATATTCAATTATTTCTAATTGATACTAGTGTATCCAAAACTAATTGAATGCATGCTTTCCAGTAAAGTAAATGTTTGATATCAAACATGCTTCAATTTCTTTCCAAGTAAATATTTCTTAAAAATGATTACTGGGAAAGGTGAATATATGCAACATTTATTTTTAGTATTGCTAAGTATTTCACATAACAGCATTTTCAGAAAAGATTTGAGCCTCTCACTGTCTCTATTAATCTCAATATTCTTCTCTCTCCTCTGTACTATACATAATTTTTTCTTTGTAAATTCTTTAAGAAGAATGCTATTTTTAGAGTTCATCAATAGAAGACAGAAAAAGGAAATACCTTCTGCAGATGTCTTTGTTTGCTTGGAATCTGAAAACACAAAAACAAATTATTGATAAAACAAAAATGATAAATCCACAAATGATTAACTCACAACAAATTTTCATAAGCCCTGAAACCCTTTTCAACAAAATGGATTGATTGCATGATATACTTCTAAAATATGAAGTTTAAAGAGGAACTATTTTGCTTTTGTAAAAATGAGTATTAGAGTGAGGCAGGAGGTAGGAATCTCTCTGAGGTATAAAATATTGAAAAAACATGAAAGAAAATAATCCACCTACAATTTGTATATGGATTTCATTGTACTTGTAATGATCTTTTGATAGAGACTCAAAGTCAGTAAATCTATAGTCCATTTCCCTAGGGATGCATTAGAGTCCATGAAGTTAGCTTGGTTTATTTTTTTCCATTTGTTTAAACTGAGCCAGTCCAGGTAAACTGTACTGCCCTCTCTTTGAAGAATCAATACACTTCCAGTGCAGATATTCAGATACTTCTGTTGTATTGGAAAAGAAATAAGTTGATGTTGCCTCATGGGTTACTGATGAATGGGTTATTATAATGCATTTGTAACTGCTATGTAGCGGTCAACAAACATTTTGAGTAGATGAGTGTTCAGCCTAGATCTGAGAAGTTCATTATTTTCCATCATTTAGGCCAGGAAACTCTGTGTTCCTATCCCAAAAAGTTTTTGACCTCACTCAGTTTAGGATGGAAGTACTTTAATTGAAAATTTTTCTTAGAATATTTTATTTCTTGTCTTTTTTGTCCTTTTACCTCTTCCGTAACTTAATTTTGAAATTCTTTGCCGTTGAAATTAGAACCATAGTAATGATTCTGAATGAATACTTGCCAAAGGTGATAAACGTTGTTCTGAATTATAATGATCTAGCTTAGAACCTAGAACCACAAACAAGCACTGATGACGTGCAAGTCAAGGGATGGGTGTGCTTCACAGAGATGTGGAAGCATCATAACTTTACTTCCATGATGAAATAAGGGGCCTTAATTTTTGGAAGATAAAGAATGTACTCCTTGTCTATTCACCAAAAGCAGTTAAATGGTCAAGAAAGTTGTTTTATGAAAAATTGATAACCAGCAAGAGTAACAGTGTGCTGAAAGTAACATCTCGCTTTCACAGAAGGATAAACTGAATGACATAATCCATTTTCCTAAAACATTTTAGGAAAGACACTGGGGAAAGAATCCAGAAAGTCATAAAAATGAGCATGCTTCTTGATATAGGAATACTATTTCTAGAAATACAAAGAAGAAAGTGCAGTATTATCACAAAAATAAATGTAGGAAGATGCTTTTTTTATGATACTGCTTCAGAACTCTTAATGTCGTGAATATCAAACAACACCATCTAAAACATAGAGCAACTGTTAAAGAATTTATGGTATAGCCACACAATACAAAAATACACAGTCAACTGAATGTTTTTCAAATTATAGAAAATATTAGCTAAATCACATAAATTGAATAAAGCAAAAATAAAAACATAGCAAAAAATGACTTTCTGTGTGCACGTTAACATAGGTGTATATGTAAAGAAAAAGTAGAGCAAAATATACCAACAGACTAATGATGGCTGTGAATAGGTTCAAAAATCAGAGATTTTATTTCTTCCCTTCTGAATCAATTTTTCTATAATAGGCATACATTTAATACACAAGGGAAACAAAATGAACCTTGATTTGAAAAATAATAGGTTCCTAAAATAAAACAATTATTCACCCAATAAACACTTATTAAATACTATTGCATCCAGCACAGCACAGTAAAAATAATTTTGGACTCAATTTTTTTTAATTAAGCTGCATCCTAAAAACCAATCTAAAAAATCTTCTTGCAATTTTAGTTTCTCTTCAGGAACTGTATGGAAGGAGGCTAAATTTGCTATCTAAAACGTACACGCTTTGCAAGCATTTTCTCATTTATTTTCTTCTTGAGTAATGCTGATTGGATAAGCAAGCAATTCAAATACATAGAAAATTATTATATAAAACAGTTGCATATAAGAGCATCTTATATGAAACAGTATCTTTGTCATATGCCTAACTATGCATTAATAATATGCAGTGTTCATTTCTATTAAAAACATAGATTCTTATGACACAACAGCTGAAAGCATGAGGTCAGTGCCCACTGTGACTTATCAAGTGGTCTGACTCTAGTGTACTGACAAATAGTCACATGGTCCACACTGAAAAATCTTTGGAGTCCCCCAAATAGCCAATAAATCTGGAAATCACAGCAGATTATGGAAAGCATATGGTGATTCAGGAATAAATTGAACATAAAACCTGGGAAAGTGGTGGAATAGAGGATGGAACATGGCAAATTAGAAGAAGATCATTTCCAATCCTTACACTGTCAGGCCGGATGCTGGAAGGGGATGACGGTGGAAAGCTCAATACGGTATGTATATCTATGGGATGTCTATTATTTCTAATCTGCCTTTCTTCTCACTCATAATAAGAATGAATAATATATTTCATGATGTGTCAATAGTAATGAAATGAAAGAACATCACATGAACTACAGGGTCAGGTAAATTATGACACTTATTGAGATGAAATAAAACAAGCCCAGCCCCGGCCAAACTGCAACAAAAAAATAGCTGGGTGTTGTGGCGGGCGCCTGTAGTCCCAGCTACTCGGGAGGCTGAGGCAAGAGAATCGCCTAAGCCCAGGAGTTGGAGGTTGCTGTGAGCTGTGTGATGCCATTGCATTCTACTGAGGGTGATAAAGTAAAACTCTGCCTCTACAAAAAAATAAATAAATAAATAAATAACACGCCATGATCTTACCAAGTGTATGTTTAAAAAGTTCTGTATGTTTTCTCTAAGAACTGAAAGCTATCGTGAAATTTACTTAAAAAGTCATCCTAAAGTTACATTTTTTCTTTAGGAGTCAACAGGGCAAGTGATTATACAAGCAAAGTATTTAAGCAACGAAAAAATATCCTGCTTGGTACTGAAAGAGCACATTGACCTGGAAGAGCTATGAAGGCTAGAGAGTAATAATACTCACACTATTAAACTGCATTGCCCTATCAGCAATCTGCTGAAACAGCTTAGAAATATTATGAAGGCTTTCTCGGTGAGTATACGTCCCTTAAGACCATCTGCCCACTATCTGAACAAAAGCCTTTTATTAAGAACATCAAGCCCCCAGCATCTGCGATTTAAAAGCAGTGATGTGTTCACAATCTGTTCAATCTGTCACTCACTCATCTTTACCACTATATCAGGTATGGTCTTTTGTGTTCATAAGTGATGCCAGAGGAAAATAAAATACCAATTCATACTGAAGGAAAAAAAAATTAACTCTCTGGTAGTCTACTCTTGCTGGTAATGAAGTACCTCATCTTTTTTTGTGGAACCTGCCTGGTTGATATCTTTATTCAGATAACAATACCAGCACACTGCCTGGGTGAAGGACTCAACATAGGCTTAGCACTGGGAAACAGATATAAAACCTTAAGCTGTGAAACTGTAATTTAACCTTTTCATACACTCCTAAGTCAATACTTTGTTGTGAATGCCAATGAAATGGGGTTTGTATTTTACATGTTTCTGACATTTAATAAAACCGCCAGTGGAGTAGGAAAGCTGGGATTTGGGGAGACTTTATTTTATCTCTTAGATGTTGGGAAAGACTAGACTAAAATTACTTTTAAAAAGTAGGTCACCCAAATGTTTTGTATCTTGACTGTATCAATGTCAATATCCTGGTTGTGATATTGTAGTATGGTTTTTTAAGATGTTATAACTGAGAGAAACTGGGTAAAGTGTCTATGGGATCTCTATATTATTTCTTACAATTGTATGTGAATACTTCAGAATACAAATTTTAATTTATTAAAAAAAATCAGCACACTGTACCCCATAATTCATTGATGTATACAGTTATGATTTAATTAAAATTAAAAAAAGAATCTCTGCTGTTTAAAAAAAAAAGTAGGTCACCCTTTTGAGTGAAGTGAGGTAGCAAAAGTATAGTCATCTAAAATATATGTACATAATAGAACCAGTTATCCAAAGGGAATATAGACAGGATATTCATCAAAATCCAACTGGGAATGTTGGTAAATAGTTCTCTCTCTCTCTCTCTCTCTCTCTCTCTCACACACACACACACACACACAAAAAGTGGGATTTTGTATAAAACATACCTTCCTTTTTTTCATCCTTCTTAGTTACTGCTGAAATTATAAAAAGAAAATAGTGTTAAAACATATTAAATGACCATTTCTCAGAATATGAGCAGAAAAAAGCCATTGGAAATATATTAACCCAGGCAGCCTATAGTTCCATCTTTTAAGGTAAGTTCCATTATATTCTGTCCTTTTCAGGCATTTTAATTTCAATAGATGTCTGCCTGGACATTGCACCTAAATTATTAAAAAATAATTCCTTGTTTCTCACTTTCCTTTCCAGTTTGGGTCTATATTTCATTTATTCAACACAATTTCTTAAATAATACCTGTGAACTAGAATGATCTCTCACCTAAGTTCTAATAGGCTACAGAAAAATTACTGCCTGATTACTCTCTGTCTGCTCCACTTTAAGCTGATAAAGACTGAATCTTCTCCCTTAAGAAAATTCCATTCCCTGGAAATTACTACATATGACAATTAGCATCTTCCTATTCACCCAGGCTCCAAAGCTTAATACCACTTTCACTCTTTCCTTTGTCTCAGTCTATATACACCGTGTTGAACACTTCTTTTCAAAATGCTCATCACACTTGGCCTTTTTACTTATGTCATTGCCACCATCCTACTTGAGGTCATTATCTCATGTGTTGATAATGATGGCGGTCTGTCATAGTTATTGCTGTCTTTATAGTTATTCAGGCCATCTACTCACCAGCAATGCTTTTTTAATCTTCGGCCAGTCTAAGCCCAAGTCCCCTCCCTGCTATCCATGATGACTCCTGCAACCCCCAATGCTTACTAAACATCACTTTGTCTTACCACATATGGCAGTGACAAGCTCTCCAATTCATTTCGGTAACACATGACATTCTACTTAAGATATCACTTAAATTTCCTAAATCTCCAAATTTTAACTTCCTGCAATATAGAGATATTTATTTCATAGTCTCATCAGTGCCTAAAACATTGTTAAAGTAATTTTTAAAATGTACTTCCAAAGTAAATGTGATAACTCTTAATAATAATTATAATTATACATGAACATATATCCATGCACATTTATATTAAACCAAATTTTTTTTTTTTTTTTTTTTTTTTGGCCAGGGCTGAGTTTGAACCTGTAACCTCCGGCATATGGGGCTGGCGCCCTACCCTTTGAGCCACAGGCACCACCCTAAACCAAATTTTTAAATATTTCCTTTGTTGGAAAAGTTAAAAGTAAGTGAATGAACAGATATAATCTGGCCTTTTTCCCACACGACAAATATCATTATCAATTTTGTCACTTGATAATTCAAAAACACCCATCTACTATAGGATTATACTAACTGTGCTTAAATTTTGTCTTCACACAGAGTACCTGAGAATTTTGTCTATGTGAAATTTAATTATATGCCTGTGGTGTTAAAAAACACATCCCAAAAAGATTTATGCAAGATCTTCAATGACTCAAATGATGTATCCCTGCTTTGGGGTGTTCCTGCTTTGGGGTGTTGTTTTAGTAAACATGTGCCTACAGTTTTACACTCTTGCTTGGTTCACCCGGCTTAATCAATACTTTCATCTATTAATAATTTCCTTACAAGGATAGTTCTAACAAGACTTTGAAACTCTAGGTTACTAGTCAATAAAAAATATATCTTTTATTCCAAGAGTGTAAGTTCTTAGGCTGCTCTGTCCAATGTAACTTAAATGTTAAAACAAAGAGCTCATTGCCCCAGGCCCAAATTTGAAGCAAGTTTTCAGATATCTTTTCAATTTCCTCCTCTTGAGCTCTCCTAATATGAGGCTGAAATAACACTAAATTCCTGCCTCAAGTCATAATTTCTCATCTATACCGTGATCCTCTGAAGTCAGAGTCAAAACAGAAGATGATGATTTTTTTCTTTTTGTATCACTATATACATTAACAGCAACGGTTCCTCCAATTGGTAGCCATTTGTTTGAGGAATTCACTCTGAATTCATCTATTGAAAAAGCTAAAGGTGATAATATTGTCCCTGCCTTTCTACTATGCGTATTTGTTACATTGTCCATCAGAACATTCCTAAAATTAAACAAGTTTTATTGAACTGGTAATCAACATGACACTAAAATTTGGTATTACAGCTCTTAACCATTCTAGCATAGGTTGTTCATAAACAACATAATTGAGTCCAACAGCCCTTAGAAAACCCATTTTACCAATATTTATTGTCATAATTTTGCACATAATTAGGTCCAAGTTGAAATATAACAGAAAAATTTTGGTCCGATGCAAAACATTCAATCCTATACAATGTGATATGCTAAGGAGTCTGACACAAGGAGCGTCTACCCAGAAACACTGCACCACTCCCTGCGTCTCTCTCCTTGACTGCCTGATTGTGTATAATCTAGCCCAGGAAAGAAGAGAAAGATCTTCTCCAATCCATATTGCATTTTTTATTTTCTAAGTGTGTTCTGTGAAGTTTTCACAGATGACAGAGGCAGAACATTTGTGCCCTTCCTTTATACTGTCATCAAATTGCTCCTGATGGTTTAAAGATAAACCTGTTTGATGCCTGAAAGATATTAGTAAGTGACAAAACTAATTTTGTTAGATGGCTTATAAAAATAGAATAACCTATAACCATATCTGGAACCAGATTTTTGCAGTTCTGGTATTGGTGATGTAACATTCATTCAATTAACATTCTGACTGATTTTTCTTATATGACACAAATTATACAGTAGACTGAAAATTATGAAAGTATGTATATTATTGTATAATTGTATCTTCTCTCCCTATATGTATGGCTTATTTTTAGACTTATATATAAAATACAGTTCCTAATACATGGATCCAAGGTACTATTAGGTCCTTCAGCAGCTTCTCCACATATTTGGCATTACTCTCAGTCATGTCTGCTCCAATTATTAAATAAATATTTGAAATACATATCCTCAAGCAACAACATGTGTTCTACAATAATCCAGCAGATGGTGCTATTCTGCAATAAACAGCTATTGCTTTTGTCAATAAAGTGCCATGGATGTAAAAACAAATAATAAAAGACCACCAGAATTTTAAGGTGTTTTGTTGCTTACCTGGTGCAGAAACTTTAATAGTGTCTTGTTTGGTTTCAGGAGCTTTTCCTGGCTCTTAGAAATAAAAATATATAAATGACCATTAAGTACAATTTTAGAAAAGTACATAACCCAAAAGAAGGAAAAATGACAAAAACAAACATAAAGCATTGCCCTTGTCATTCAGAAATTTTGTTAGAACACAGCTATTAGGGGACTGCTGAGAATGAGGCTTACTAAAACTGTTTTGCCTCACTGTTAACTGACCATGGAATATCTATCAGCTTGTATCATCTAACGCCTGAACTTGAAAATCTCAGAATTCTTTGTAAATTTTTTCTGTATTACTAGCCCTTTGAAACGGATAGGGCATTTAGATACAAATAAGGTGGCTCATGGAAGGTCACTGAGTGACTAATATGAGAATAAAGCCCAGAATGACCAATTTCAAGCTTGAGTCTTTGACTCTGAAATGTCATTCCCTATTTGGCTGCAGCACCTGTCACTGTTAGTGTGGCCTTAGACAACCTTATAGGTTGTGAGAATGAGCAAGTTTCAATGTGAATCTTCTTCCCTCTTGTCTTAGTTTTTCTTTTTGTTTGTTTACTATTGTTCTTTCCTCTTCCATTTACAATTTTCTCTTAAAGAAACAGGACACAGAAAATGCTCACATGATAAACATTTAAATATATTTAAATAATTAGAATTAAAAATATAGAGGAAATAAGGATTTCAAAAGCCACAACTCATTTTCATATTTCATTTAGTATGGTACATGATTGTCTTCAGTGAAATTTTCAATAATTGAATTACTTAATAATAACAAGTACAATTTAAATTGCACACAAACTTTATGGACACTGTATAAAAAGAAAGATTTGGTATTTATTTTATATATTCTTCTTCATTAATTCATTTATCACATATTTATTTAGGGCTAATTACATGTAAGTACTAAGTAAGTAAGTTGTCGACGTAATACTTTGAGCACATACATATTCAATCTTTCATGTAATTGTCATCAAATGTTTATCACAGTTGTTTAATATTGCAACACTAGTTACTGTTATAAAATAACAAATTATATCAGACTAACTTGGCGAAGCATCATATAATAACAAAAGATTCCATGTTTTTTTGCCACGCAAACGAAGTTGGATTTCTAATTCATCTTTAATTTTTTGTTGGTGAGATACTTATTCAATTATATTGTAAATCTAGTTATGAAAATGCTGTTTTTCATTGTGTTTTTATGTAAATGAAATATTCACATGTACTATTTTAGTTATTTCTTCAGACAAAACGTCTCGTGCCAAAACTGCATTTGGTCTACATATGATCTCTTTATAACTATTTTTCACTTTTTTCTGGATAAAAACTCCATGCCAACTACTATGTTAATAATCTTTGTCCAACATAGAATAGATGATCCAAGGTAATAATTAGTCCAGATTTACACATAAATATTGAATTATTCACATATTTCTATGTATCTCTCAAACCCTATGCCTATGTTGCTGACATGTAGTAGGTACTTACTAAGTAACTGGTGATCAGAAAACATGAATGAAAAGAAAAAATAATGCAATTAAAAGATAACAAAAGAACCCTAGTTCGCTCAGATGATTTACTTCTGGGATATCTCAACATATCAGAAAATTGTAGAATTGTTTATGATTTTTTTTGAATATTTTAAAATATCAGTTGACAAAGTACCTTAGATTTTGCAGCCAATTTTCCTCCTCTTTTCTCCTTTTTTAATGTCTTCTCACATCACTGATTATGTACAATCCCTCCACACCTAAGATGTATTGGACCACCCAGTTCACACAGTTGCAAATTGTAAAGAGCTTTTCTTAAGGCCTTACTACTTCTCCTACTGACCATTCAGTCTCTCTATCTGCAGCTTTCTCCCTCAATGGTCAGGTTCAAATGCATTCCCCCAACTGCTTAGCAGTTCCCACCTGAGTGTCCTCATAGGCTGGTCATCTCTTACCATGGGCACATTTTCAATAGCCTTAACCTGCCCTTTGTTGTGCTGTGCGCACAATGAGTGGGCAGGTTTTACAGTTTATGCTCTATGAGATCTTCTTTCTGATAAACCTTAATTCCCTAAGTTTTCTCTGCCTCATGCTCACCCCCCACCAAGAAAAAAAAAAAAAAACAGTCCACTAATGTACACTGATTCAATGGATGATACTATTCCCAGGTAAAAACATATTTTAAAGTGGTAATTCTACAATGTCTTCTTGCAAGGAAATGATTTTAATGGAGATAAACCTCAGGATTGTAGCAGTGATATGTTTGTTTTTCATCATCCCATGTATTACTTCTCTGATTTTAATATTTTAAAGTCAACTTATATAATTTTACAATTACTTAAACTACACCTCAGTAGAAATTAACAGCTTTAAACAAATCTTTTCAACAGATCTGCCAACTTGCATCCACCCAACAATATCAGCCTAAAGTCGCTGGAGATACACGCTGAGACAGTCAGATTTAACATCTGCTTGGCTACAACATTTCTGTTTTAAAATTTCCCAGCTTTAGGGAAGTTTTCAACCCTGAGACCATAATTGTACAATATGTGGGATACTGTCAAGGTTTGAGACAGTCTGTGCTATGGGCCATTATTTCCCTTCTAAGAAACACAGTCGGTGGTGCCCTTTCTGATTCATCTGTGCAAGTTTCAACTTGCTCGGCTTATCAGTGGTGCTGAGAAGGCTTCATTTATTTCTGTCTATGTGGATTTTACATTTCTTAGTTTTAGTGTATCTCAAAACTTTTGTAAAGACCCACACATACGAGAAGACCATACCAAAAATTATATGGGTTAAAACACATTAAGTCTAGACAGATACATTTTCATTATAAGTAATGTTTCTGCCTCCTTTTGACTTCTGCCAAATTGTGGCAGAAAGAAACTAACTTTTTATTAGGAAAATTTCTAAACAAATACAAAAATAAAGAATACAGTATAAGGAACCCATGTCCCCAACGCTCACTCAACTATTCTCAAACTATACTCAATCTCATTTACACTGCACGACCTCCACTACGCAAGCTACAATGAAAATTTCACCATACTAAATGTTTTTACCTTGTCCTAGTTCTTATATTTTAATTTTTAAAGTTATATAATATTTTTGAAATAAAATACAATGATGTAAATAAAAATACGTGACCATAAAATATTCAACTAAAGATTATAATGATTTTAAAATTGAAAAATAATAGTATTTTAGACTATATAATCAGAGACAGGATGGACATGGACATGACATAAAAAGAAAGAAAACTGCATGCCAATGTCCCTGATGAACATAGATGCAAAAATCCTCCAAAAAATGCTAGCAAACGAAACCAACAGTACCATTAAAAAGGTCATTCAGTATAATCAAATGACATTCATCCCAGAAGTGCAAGAATGTCTCAACACATGCAAATCAGTAAATGGGATACATCATATACACAGAAGGAAGAATAAGAATCACATGATTATTTTAATAGTTGCCAAAATAAGCATTCATTAAAGTTCAACATGTCTTCATGATAAAAATCCACAGCGAGAGGCAGAGCAAGATGGCAGCCGAGTAACAGCTTCCTTGCATCTGGGCACCGTGAGTCTGGGGATATAGGACTCCAGGCATCTCTGGCTGGTGGGATCTGCCTATCATCACCCCTGAGAGGATACAGGGAGTCAGCAAGAGACTTCTGGACCCCAAGAGGAGGACTAAAACAGTGGAAAACCAGCCAGTGGTTGCGTGTGTTCAATCCGCCTAAACCCGCCCGCAACTGTAAGTTCAGTAGCAGCGAGACTGCAAACCAGAAAGGCCTTACCTGTGAACTGTTTTGGTGTCTTTGGACTTGGCACTCAGCTGTACTGCCTTGAGGAGAGCCTGAGCGGCCTTTGTCTAGGGCCCCAGTCTGAGCCGCTGAGCCAGACGGAGCTAATAGTGTTTGGCTCTGGGTCACAGGCAGACATTGTGAGCGATCTGCCCCAGCAAGCTCCGCCCTCAGGGTCGCAGAGCTGGAATTGGGTGGGAGCTGGTAACCCAGCAACCAAGTAGCCTAAGGGTGGGGTCTGAGCCTCCTTGCAGCCCTAACCCTCGGGGGCAGAGGGAGACCAGTTTTGACACACAGGGTAAGTGGATAGCCACTTCAGCAGTGATTCCAGCGACAAGCACTTCCCTGAGAAAGCTTCTGCTCAGTAAGTGAACAAGTTCAAAGTGCCTTTTAAGTGGGCTAAGAGAGATTTAGGGTGTCTACCTGCTGGGGTTTGAGAAACTAGCAGCCTCCAGTCGTATCAGAACTGTGATTAACATCTCATACCCCAGAAGACCAGGTGTTGCCCAGACAATATTCAATAACATATACATACTACTTTGTTTTTGGTTGTGTTTTTTTTTTTGTTTGTTGGTTTTTTGGTTTGGTTGTTTTTTTTGTTTATTTTGATGTTGTGGAATGTTGTTTTGTTTTTTAAGTTCAACCTTTTCCATACAGAACCTTTTTCTTTCTCAATTTTTCTAGTTTAATTATAATTTCCCATTGCTGCCTATTTCAATAATTAGAACTTCATTTTTGTTAGTGTTTCTACCGCTATTATTTGGTTTTTACAGCCAATTTTATCCCGTAAAGTTTTCTGTTTGCTTGTTTTGGTTTGATTTATAGCATTTTTGTCTTTCCTCTCTACTTGGTGGAGGTGGGGTACTGTGTCTGATCAGGTTAGCAAAGAGCTGCTGACCTCAAGGGAACCACCCAACTGGGCACCCCCAGAAGGTGTTTTTTTTTTTAAGGTTGTATCAAAGTACCCTACTGTACACCTATATTGCTCTGTCTCCCTCTTTCTGTGCCTCTCTTCGTTTTGTCAATATTCCTTTTACCCACCCCCTCTCCTTTCTCTATTTTTCTTTTTTTTTCCTTATCACTCAGTCCTTCTTTCTTTCAACCCTTTTTTGCTCTTAAACCTTCTCACCCATCTGGTCCTGTAACCCTTAGTCCACAGGCACGAGAACTTAAAGAGCAAGAGGAAGTGAAAGGAAAATTAGGGCAAGGAAACAGATAAAAGAAATCACCCATGAGGAAGAATCAGCAGAAAACTCCAGGCAACATGAAGAACCAGTCCAGAACAACCCCGCCAAGGGACCAGGAGGTAGCTACTGCAGAGGATTCCACCTATACAGAAAAGTTAGGAATGACAGAAAGGGAATTTAGAATACACATGTTGAAAACAATGAAAGAAATGATGGAAAAAATGAAGAAAACTGCTAATAAAGTGGAAAATAACCAAAAGGAAATCCAAAAACAGAATCAAATCAGAGATGAACGATATGAAGAATATAAAAAGGATATAGCAGAGCTGAAGGAAATGAAACAGTCAATCAGGGAACTTAAAGATGCAATGGAAAGTATCAGCAACAGGTTAGACCATGCAGAAGAAAGAATTTCAGAGGTAGAAGACAAAGTTTTTGAGATAACTCAGATAGTAAAAGAGGCAGAAAAAAAGAGAGAGAAAGCAGAATGTTCACTGTCAGAATTATGGGACTTTATGAAGCGTTCCAACATACGAGTTATAGGAATTCCAGAAGGGGAAGAAGAATTCCCCAGAGGAATGGAAGCCATACTAGAGAATATTATAAAAGAAATTTTCCCAAATATCACCAAAGATTCTGACACACTGCTTTCAGAGGGATATCGGACCCCAGGTCGCCTCAACTCTAACCGAGCTTCTCCAAGACACATTGTGATGAACCTGTCCAAAGTCAAAACAAAAGAAAAGATTCTGCAAGCTGCCAGGAGTAAGTGGCAGTTGACCTACAGGGGCAAATCCATCAGAGTGACCACAGACTTCTCTAATGAAACTTTCCAAGCAAGAAGACAATGGTCATCTACCTTTAATCTACTTAAACAGAACAATTTTCAGCCCAGAATTCTGTACCCTGCTAAGCTAAGCTTAAAAATTGACGGAGAAATCAAATCATGTACGGATATACAAACATTGAGGAAATTCGCCACAACAAGACCAGCTCTACAGGGAATACTTCAACCTGTTCTGCACACTGACCACCACAATGGATCAGCAGCAAAGTAAGAACTCAGAAATTAAAGGAGAGAACCAAACCTCCACACTGATGCAAATGATAAAACTAAGCAATGGACTCTCACAAAATAAGACGAATAGAATACTACCACACTTATCAATTATCTCAATAAATGTTAATGGCTTAAATTCCCCACTGAAGAGACATAGATTGGTTGACTGGATTAAAAAACACAAGCCATCCATTTGCTGTCTGAAAGAAACACACCTGGCTTCAAAAGACAAATTAAACATCCGAGTCAAGGGTTGGAAGACAATTTTTCAGGCAAATGGAATTCAGAAGAAAAGAGGAGTTGCAATCTTATATTCAGATACATGTGGATTTAAAGCAACTAAAGTCAAAAAAGACAAAGATGGTCACTTTATACTGGTCAAGGGAAAAATACAACAAGAAGACATTTCAATTCTAAATATCTATGCACCCAATTTAAATGCTCCCAGATTCTTGAAACAGACCTTACTCAGTCTGAGCAATATGATATCTGATAATACCATAATAACAGGGGACCTTAACACTCCTCTTACAGAGCTGGACAGATCCTCTAAACAGAAATTAAACAAGGATATAAGAGAATAAAATGAGACCCTAGAACAACTGTGCTTGATAGACGCATGTAGAACACTCCATCCCAAAGATAAAGAATATACATTCTTCTCATCACCCCATGGAACATTCTCCAAAATTGATCATATCCTGGGACACAAAACAAATATCAACAGAATCAAAAGAATTGAAATTTTACCTTGTATCTTCTCAGACCATAAGGCACTAAAGGTGGAACTCAACTCTAACAAAAATGCTCAACCCCACCCAAAGGCATGGAAACTAAATAATCTTCTGTTGAATAACAGATGGGTGAAGGAAGAAATAAAACAGGAAATCATTAACTTCCTTGAGCATAACAACAATGAAGACACAAGCTACCAAAACCTGTGGGATACTGCAAAAGCAGTTTTGAGAGGAAAATTCATCGCTTTAGATGCCTACATTCGAAAAACAGAAAGAGAGCACATCAACAATCTCACAAAAGATCTTGTGGAGTTGGAAAAAGAAGAACAATCTAAGCCTAAACTCAGTAGAAGAAAAGAAATATCCAAAATCAAATCAGAGATCAATGAAATTGAAAACAAAAGAATCATTCAGAAAATTAATGAAACAAGGAGTTGGTTTTTTGAAAAAATACATAAAATAGATAAACCATTGGCCAGACTAACGAGGAATAGAAAAGTAAAATCTCTAGTAACCTCAATCAGAAATGATAAAGGGGAAATAACAACAGATCCCACAGAGATACAAGAGATCATCTCTGAATACTACCAGAAACTCTATGCCCAGAAATTTGACAATGTGAAAGAAATGGATCGATATCTGGAATCACACCCTCTCCCTAGACTCAGCCAGGAAGAAATAGAGCTCCTGAACAGACCAATTTCAAGCACTGAGATCAAAGAAACAATAAAAAATCTTCCAACCAAAAAATGCCCTGGTCCAGATGGCTTCACTCCAGAATTCTATCAAACCTTCAAGGAAGAGCTTATTCCTGTACTGCAGAAATTATTCCAAAAAATTGAGGAAGAAGGAATCTTCCCCAACACATTCTATGAAGCAAACATCACCCTGATACAAAAACCAGGAAAAGACCCAAACAAAAAGGAGAATTTCAGACCAATCTCACTCATGAACATGGACGCAAAAATTCTCAACAAAATCCTAGCCAATAGATTACAGCTTATCATCAAAAAAGTCATTCATCATGATCAAGTAGGCTTCATCCAAGGGATGCAAGGCTGGTTTAACATACGCAAGTCTATAAACGTTATCCAGCATATTGACAGAGGCAAAAATAAAGATCACATGATCCTCTCAATAGATGCAGAAAAAGCATTTGATAAAATCCAGCATCCTTTTCTAATTAGAACACTGAAGAGCATAGGTGGCACATTTCTAAAACTGATTGAAGCTGTCTATGACAAACCCACAGCCAATATTTTACTGAATGGAGTAAAACTGAAAGCTTTTCCTCTGAGAACTGGAACCAGACAAGGTTGTCCTCTGTCACCTTTACTATTCAACGTAGTGCTGGAAGTTCTAGCCAATACAATTAGGCAAGACAAGGAAATAAAGGGAATCCAAATGGGAGCAGAGGAGGTCAAACTCTCCCTCTTTGCTGACAACATGATCTTATACTTAGAGAACCCCAAAGACTCAACCACAAGACTCTTAGAAGTCATCAAAAAATACAGTAATGTTTCAGGATATAAAATCAATGTCCACAAGTCAGTAGCCTTTGTGTACACCAATAACAGTCAATATGAGAAGCTAATTAAGGACACAACTCCCTTCACCATAGTCTCAAAGAAAATGAAATACCTAGGAATATACCTAACGAAGGAGGTGAAGGACCTCTATAAAGAAAACTATGAAATCCTCAGAAAGGAAATAGCAGAGGATATTAACAAATGGAAAAACATACCATGCTCATGGATGGGAAGAATCAACATTGTTAAAATGTCTGTACTTCCCAAAGCAATCTACCTATTCAATGCCATTCCTATCAAGATACCAACATCGTACTTTCAAGATTTGGAAAAAATGATTCTGCGTTTTGTATGGAACCGGGAAAAACCCTGTATAGCTAAGGCAGTTCTCTGTAACAAAAATAAAGCTGGGGGCATCAGCATACCAGATTTTAGTCTATACTACAAAGCCATAGTGCTCAAGACAGCATGGTACTGGCACAAAAACAGAGACATAGACACTTGGAATCGAATTAAAAACCAAGAAATGAAACTAACATCTTACAACCACCTAATCTTTGATAAACCAAACAAGAACATACCTTGGGGGAAAGACTCCCTATTCAATAAATGGTGTTGGGAGAACTCGAGGTCTACATGTAAAAGACTGAAACTGGACCCACACCTTTCCCCACTCACAAAAATTGATTCAAGATGGATAAAGGACTTAAACTTAAGGCATGAAACAATAAAAATCCTCCAAGAAAGCATAGGAAAAACACTGGAAGATATTGGCCTGGGGAAAGACTTCATGAAGAAGACTGCCATGGCAATTGCAACAACAACAAAAATAAACAAATGGGACTTCATTAAACTGAAAAGCTTCTGTACAGCCAAGGAGACAATAACCAAGGCAAAGAGACAACCTACACAATGGGAAAGGATATTTGCATATTTTCAATCAGACAAAAGCTTGATAACTAGGATCTATAGAGAACTCAAATTAATCCACATGAAAAAAGCCAACAATCCCTTATATCAGTGAGCAAGAGACATGAATAGAACTTTCTCTAAAGATGACAGACGAATGGCTAACAAACACATGAAAAAATGTTCATCATCTCTATATATTAGAGAAATGCAAATCAAAAAAACCCTGAGATATCATCTAACCCCAGTGAGAATGGCCCACATCACAAAATCTCAAAACTGCAGATGCTGGCGTGGGTGTGGAGAGAAGGGAACACTTTTACACTGCTGGTGGGACTGCAAACTAGTACAACCTTTCTGGAAGGAAGTATGGTGAAACCTCAAAGCACTCAAGCTAGACCTCCCATTTGATCCTGCAATCCCATTACTGGGCATCTACCCAGAAGGAAAGAAATCCTTTTATCATAAGGACACTTGTACTAGACTGTTTATTGCAGCTCAATTTACAATCGCCAAAATGTGGAAACAGCCTAAATGCCCACCAACCCAGGAATGGATTAACAAGCTGTGGTATATGTATACCATGGAATACTATTCAGCCATTAAAAAAAATGGAGACTTTACATCCTTCGTATTAACCTGGATGGACGTGGAAGACATTATTCTTAGTAAAGCATCACAAGAATGGAGAAGCATGAATCCTATGTACTCAATTTTGATACGAGGACAATTAATGACAATTATGGTTATGGGGGGGAAACAGAAAGAGGGAAGGAGGGAGGTGGGTGGGGCCTTGTTGTGTGTCACACTTTATGGGGGCAAGACATGATTGCAAGAGGGACTTTACCTAACAATTGCAATCAGTGTAACCTGGCTTATTGTACCCTCGATGAATCCCCAACAACAAAAATAAAAAAGAAAAGAACAAATAATCCGATTTCTACGTGGGCAAGAGACTTGAAGAAAAACTTCTCTGATGAAGGCAGGTGCATTGCCTACAAACACATGAAAAAATGCTCATCATCCTTAATCATCAGAGAAATGCAAATCAAAACCACTGAGATATCATCTAACGCCAATAAGATTATCCCACATCACAAAATCCCAAAACTACAGATGTTGCCGTGGATGCGGAGAGAAGGGAACACTTCTACACTGCTGGTGGGAATGCGAGGTAATGCAACCTTTTTGGAAGGAAGTTTGGAGAACCCTCAAGGAACTAAAAGTAGATCCACCATTCGATCCTCCAATTCCTCTACTAGGTATATACCCAGATGATCAAAAATTATTTTACAACAAAGACTTTTGCACCAGAATGTCTATTGCAGCCCAATTCATAATAGCCAAGACACGGAAACAGCCCAAGTGCCTATCACCCATGAATGGAATTTTGGTATATGTACACCATGGAATACTAGGCAGCCATAAAAAAGATGGAGACGTCACATCTTTTATGTTTACCTGGGTGGAGCTGGAACATAGTCTTCTTAGTAAAGTATCTCAAGAATGGGGGGAAAAGTATCCAATGTACTCAATACTACTATGAAATCAATATATAATCACCTACACATCCTATGAATGGCAAAACATAACTATAGTCTAGAAAGTAGAAGGGAAGAGAAGAAAGAGGGGAGGGGAGGGGGAATATGGGAGGAATGAAGGTACTTGGGGTGACCTCACCTAATGTGCATGATGCAATGATACATTTCAAAACTATTAAGAAATGAGTATAATTGTGATGAATGTTACTTAGTTCAATGTAAGCATTTCACATTGTATATTGAAGCAGTACCCTGAACCCATAAATGCATCAATGTACAAAGTTATGATTTAATAAAAAAAAATTAAAAAAAAAAATCCACAGCGAACTGGGTAAGGAGGAATGTATCTCAACATGACAAAAGCCACATACACCAAATCCACAGTAAGTATCATACTGAATGGAGAAAAACTGAAAGCCTTTCCTATAATATCTGGAACATGATAAGGATGACCCCTTTCCCCATTGTTATCCAACATAGTACTAGAGGTCCTAGCCAGACTAATTACATAAGACAAAGATATAAAGGGCATATAATCTGCAGAAGGGACAATCTTATATTTAGAAAAACTTAAAAACTCCATCAAAAAACTATTATTGCTGCTAAACACAGTAAAGTGGGAGTCTACAAAATCAACATATGAAACTCAATAATATTTCTGTATGTCAACAGCAGACGACTTGAAAGAGGAACCAAGGAAGTAATCTCATTTACAATAGGTAGCTACCTGGGTGGATTTGGAAAACATTTTTTTAAGTAAAGTATCTCAAGAATGAAAAAGCAGGCATCCAATGTACTCAGTACTGTGTTGGAACCAGTAGGTGAACAGCTAGAGCAGCTTAAGCGAGAAAAACAAAGTGAGGAGGAGAGAAGAGGGGAAGGTGGTTTGCTGAGTCCTCACCTAACAGGTACACAGTCGTGGTGTGTGGCGCATGGCCTGGGTGAGGGACTCAATTGCACTCAGACTTTACCTGACAAATGCAAACAGTGTAACCTAATCATATGTAACTCACATTAATCTGAAATAAAACATTAATTAATTAAAAAAGATTAGCTTCTTACAGTGAACTTTGCATTGATAGGATGCTGTTTATATTCTGACTTCATTTTCATGTAAAGTGAAAATCCATTGAGTTTTCCCGTATAGGTTTCACATAACTTTAGTAGTGAATGGTCAGCCTCCAATACTGGTCTTTGGCTAATGGACAACAGATAAATAATAAAAAATTGTTAAAAATTCTACTTAAACTGAAATATTTTCTGAGCTTTCTCCCATCTGTGGAAAAAACCACTGCATTTAGTATGTTTTTATTTTTTATTTATTCATTTTTTTATGCAGATTTTGGCCAGGGCTGGGTTTGAACCTGCCACCTCCAGCATATGGGTCCAGAGCCCTACTCCTTTGAGCCACAGGCACCACCCAAGTATGTTTTTATTTTTTAGAGTAGGTGGTGAGGGGCCAATTATGATTTCAAAAGTTATAATGAACAACAGCTGAATAACAAGTAAGTCCCTTCCACTTCAGCAGATAACTGCAAAGTAACCACGAAAAATTTCCCTCTACTTCCACTCGAGTAAAGATGAGTAGCAGCAGGTGGTAAAGCAGATTAATGGGTTTCCATGATATGTTCTTCATCCTGGTCCTCCTTAGCACCCAGAGGCGCTGGCCTCCACAGTGCAGATTGCTATTTCAATGTGTAATCACGTAATTATTTACTTGTGCAACTTCCCTTCTAACTGGCCTGTAAATTCCCTGAGATCACTGATTGTTACTAATTCATCTTTACCACTCTAGCACCCAGAAAACCGCCAGGAAAATTCTCTCTATTAAATATAGAAGAAATTGCATAGAGAATCTAATTATAAAAGTGAGAAAAAAAGCTAAATTGACCAGTCTGAAATAAGACATTCATTAAATTTAGGAATCTATTTCATTTTGAAGATGATACAGAATTAAACTCTCTTTTTTTCTTTGATCACTGATTATGTATTATTCAGAAAGGGTATTAATTTTAAATTTTAGAACTAGATTTTCAGTGGAAAATTGTGATCTAGATTGTGATCTAGATTGCAGTTAGGAATTCTGCAGAATTTCACTATTAGACATAAATTTCTAGTTAATATGCCTGGATTAGGAAATATAGAAATTCAGTTCAAGATCATGGTATGAAATAAACATTTCTTTAGGACCCAAATTATGAATCAAACTTCTTTTACTAACTTTCTAAAAATGAAAAAGAAGTATTTTTAAAAGCTAAATCTTGCTAATTCTGAGTAGTACAAGGCCTTAAAAAAATTCATATTTATTGGTTCAGCAAGTAAGATTTGATCCAGCAATATAAAATCTCTTTCCCTCAAAGTGTGTACGTAATTATTTCATAAGATGCTAGAAACTAATAACAAATTATCCTTCAATCCAATGAGCTGCTAAATCAAATTCTAAATTACTGTTTTGTTATTTTATGGAACACACTGCTTTTTTTCTATAAAACCCAGTGTTATTTTTAGTTGTAAATATTCCCCAAATGGAAAAAGGTTAATATTTAAGCTAAAAGTTACCATATACTAAAGGTTTTTAGGCTAAGCCTCTTGTACGTATAGCTCCAAGAAAGATACTTCAGGGGCTTGCTTTATTTCAGTATGATAATTGCTCTATTGAGATGAAATTAATCATGAAGCCGCCTTTGGCCATCCTGCCTGACCAAGGGGACTGGAGCCTGAAAGAAGGGCCTATTTGCTGCCAGAAATGCAAATTGTAGAAGGTGCACAATGAAGAAATATGAATAATTTATAAAAATAATCTGTTGTGGCTAGAGGTTAAAAATCTAAATAAGTCAGCTATGTTATTTACAATAGGTAGTATAATTTTCCTAGCCTTTCTTCTTCCTCGGAAAATCTTCACCTCATTAGCCAATATATTTTGCTTTAGAATCTAAGTAGCCTTTATCTTAGCATTATAGAATTTAATTCAGAAAAATAATGGTTAACAATAACTGTCAAAAGAGTCCCATTCGTTTTTTTCTTTATCTTAAAAGAAACAATGGTATCTTTTCTGTTACACATACTATCTTTTCCCCCTTTCTTCTCTTCTTCCTCATCCTGTTACTTTGAAAAGAAAAAAGGAATTGTGATGCATTAATTAAATGTAAGTCAAATTTTTCCTATACTTTTTATACATGGAATTAGCTTTTTCCAATATTGTTTAGAGAAAATCAAAAGTAGAAAAACAGGAAATGACGGGGAAACATCAATCAGAATAAAGTGCATTTCCCCTTCATAGCTTCATTTAGCTGTCTGAATTGAATATGTGAAAAGGACAAGTTTCCTAAATAACTAACATTTAAAATTTAAAGGTAAAGACCAAAGTATTAATACATTTAAATGTATTATATTTGGTAATAAAAGATAAATTCTGGAAAAGACACAGATTACTTTATCTTAAAATATTTGACATATTAAGGGGAAGGTAATTTCCATTTAGACTAAGAACAACCCTGATGCCATGTATCTAATAAACCAAAGGATGTAACAACATGAATATGAAGTCCTGTTGATGGAGATTCCAGAAAGAAAAATACTTGTGTTGGAGGGATCTTAGATGTACATGACCTGTCTATAGCAAAGAGACAGTAAAACTGGTCTCTCAAGATTTATTTCTTTCCTTTTATAGCAACTTTCTAGAGTCAGTGATTATGAACACATTTCAAAGTATTAGAAAAATTTACCTCTATTATGTTTCAATGGGAAATTTCTTGATTACTGATTGATTTTTATTACTCAGGGTTACCTTGTTAGTCCTCCATTTGTGTAAAAAGGTGTTCTTTTGTCTTTGATAATACTTTAAAAGCAAGCATTGTGACCAGTAAATTGAACTGATATTCTTCGGAGAGTTAGTAACTTTTAAGAACAATTAGGATTCAGAAATTTACATTTGACTTAGAATTTCAAGTCGAATTAATAATAAATATTATCATTTGGAAAAATTATTACATGCTTCACAGGAGTGATTTATTTCCTTGGCTAGGATTGATTTGGGATCTTTAAGAAAAAAAAATTTAAATGTTAGATTATTTTAGAAAAAAGCTATTTCATATAAAGTATAGACATACATAATTTTATATATAAGAAAGCAGAAATTCTGATTATTTAGTCATATTTTCCAGTTAAAATTTCAGTCATAAAAATTAAATGACGTTCTGATTGTAGATCCTCTAACTCACAAGTTATACATGGTGTAGGGAGCACTTTTCTCTTTTAATAGTGTGATAAAATAACAATCTAAATGCAGAACTTAGAAACCAGCCCCTATTGTTCTATTACACACAGTGCGTGCGTACATCATCATTCTGTTTTTCACTTTTTTAGAAAATAAGAAAAACATACACTACTTTCATCTCATTACTCAATTTGGAAATGTTATAAACAAACAGAACTTTAGTGGTAAACGTAGTCCTACAAAATGTAATGAGGATAGTAGAAGGAAAAATAAGACAGTGACTGATTTATTCTTACGTGTATTCTCAATCTGTAGCACAGTTCTTAGTACTGAACAGGCATCCAGGTGACATTCGTGCGTGAATTAATGAATAACGATTAGGAGACACGGTGTTTGAAAAATTAATGTTACATGCTTGACAATTCTAAATCAAATGGATAGCAATTATCTTCATAAAATTACTCCGACTTCCTGAATCTTTTCTTTTCTCCACCATTCTGCAGATGTCAAAAATCTGAAAATGTTACAGTCAGATCCAAAGAGAAGCTAAGTATTTTGCAAAAATAGCAAGGTTTACATAATGCAGAATTATTACACTGATAAATTAGAATGTTTTTCAAAGGTAAGAATCCTTACCAGAAAGCCCTACATCAAGTAATCCAAAGAAGAATTTAGAGGTTATTTTTAAGCAAGTTCTTCCTGGTAGATTTAGTCTTCTGATTAAACAGACAGTTTAGGAACTGAACAATATGCAATTTGCCTCTCACTCTTTCTTCTGTATTTATTGCACAAATAATACAGTAAGTAAGGAATCATATGTCCTAAATATAAGATGAATTCTTCCCACATTTTGGTTAAGGGCACTGCACAAAAAAAGGCAAAATAAAAGTGTTTGGTAATCTGAGTTTTAAAGATGGGCCATTTTTAGGGAGGTGGGATGTAAATAAAACTGGAAGGAGAAAGCAGGTAAACAACCGCAAATGGGTGAGGGAAAAAAAGTTGAGAGAGGGAATAATAGTGTATTTTTCTGAAATTATTGATCAATCTGGATGTGGCAGGAAAAGTCTTATTTGTGTCACTGAGCAATACAAACTGTTACGTTAAATAAGCAAGATGCTACTGCCTCAGCCTGTGCCAAACTATGAATCTCTACATAACTAACTGTAACCTAACCTATAAACAAACAGAAAACTCTCTTAAAAGTATGTTTTTTGTAACTAAAAACTGAGGTCTTACCCGAGCACAAGCCCCTGAACTTCAGCCAACCATAGGCAGCTGACTGATCACACCACATGTACACACCACACATGTCTAGCTGGAGCCAGTCACGCTATGTCTGTACTTGACTTCCTGTTCAGGCTTTGTAAGATCATTACCCACCTAAGCAGAGCTCTTTGAATCTCCTTTAGTTTTGAGTCCTCCTAGATTCATGAATCACTTTTTAATGATTGCTCGAATAATTTTTTTTAAATCTAATGTGTTTAAAGATTTCATTTTAATAAAACAAATTTGTTTTTAATTCTGGTCAAAAAATTATTTTCTTAGGACACTGAAACAACTACAATTCTGACTAGAGAAATTATCCAATAGTGTTTGGAGGGGATAAATCTTCCCATGACTGCCAGGCTCAGTGGCTCACGCCTGTAATTCTACCACTCTGGGAGGCCGAGGTGGGTGGATTTCCTGAGCTCAGACCAGCCTGAGCAAGAGCAAGACCCGGTCTCTAAAAGTAGCCAAGCCTTGTGGTGGGTGCCTATAGTCCCAGCTACTTGGGAGGCTGAGGCAAGAGAATTGCTTAAGCCCAAGAGTTTGAGGTTGCTGTGAGCTATGACACCAAGCACTCTAGTGTGAGAAACCAAGACTCTGTCTCAAAAAAAAAAAAAAAAACCTCCCGTGATTATCCGAGAAAGTGCTTATCCTTGTACCATAAAAGGCAAGTAAAATGTCACTGGAATAGTCTATTTGTGAGGTGATAATGTGTTAGAATGGGTGCAAGTTCATGGAATCAGAAAGAAAATAATAAGTTAGAAAGTTAAAAGAAGAACTAATGGAATGTTGAGATTTGTTTACCAATGTATTTATATAAGACTGGGTTTAGGCCTGATAAACACAATTGGTTACAACATAATTAGAGTTTATACTTGTCAATTTTGAAACAATATTAGAAATTAAAGTGAAAACATTGAGTAGATACTTAAAGAAAAGGATGGACTCTGATCAGACATGGAAAATCTAAAGTCATACACTCAGAGGTATAAACTAAAATTTTCAAATTTTAGTTAAAATTTAGTTACCAATTTTTCCAAGGGTTAAATAAGCAGAAGTCCTCACTCAGGTTGTCATCCCATCAAGAAATATATCAGTTAATGATGTACAGGAACATCTAAATAATGATTCAACAAGGTTGAAGATAAGAAAGATTTGAAAATGAGGGAATAAACATTAGGGTTAAATATGGAGTTCCCGAAAACCGCTGTGGACATAATTTCAGAATGGGAAGGAGAAAAGATGGCAAAGAAATACAGAATAGAGAGAAAAACATTAAAAAAGTAGGAAGGCAATTAGGTAGCAAGATCCCGGAATGTGTGGGAAGGAACAGGAACAAACCTAGGAAGAGATATTTGCCTGGAGGAAAATCCAAATTCCCCTATTGAAAGGTCAGAAATACACAGTCATTTCCTGTAGGGACAGTATTGTGATCAATGACACAAAATACACAACACGAGGAAGGGGCCCAAAGCAAAAGTGGATTCCACACAACCGAAAATGAGATTTGACTCAATAAAGGAAAGTTTGGAGAGCCAGAAAGAGGGACCAAGACCAAAAAATCCTGGGGAAAAAAGAGGAATTAAAAAAAATGGTAATTCAAATAGAAAATAGTGATATAAAAGATGGTAGCTGAGGGGAGGAAAATAGAAAAAGATATTTGATATTTGATATTACTATTGAAAGAATTGAAGTTTTATAGTGTATAAAATTGGATTATCTCACATTACCTGTGGGTATCTGATGCATCAAGGTTATAAGGCAACTTTTTTTTCTTTAAAAAAAAAAAATTACCAAATAAGTTACCAAATAGTTAACAGATCTCAAAGAAAGACAGAAAAATTATTGATTATTACCTTCTTTCCAATATTGAAATTTCGGTATTTTCCTTGGGCTTTTATCAACATTCATCAAAAGTAAAATATTTGGAGGAAATGACAACTAAGTTTTGAAGCTGTGGACTATGAAAGATGCCCCATATTTGAGGATCTTCTTTCCACATAATATATGAGAATATAATTATTTCTGTAAATGTGTATACATTCATTATTATATCTGAAATGTGGAGGAAAATACAAACCTGGTTTTTAAGATAATGTGTAACTAAATGACTGAGTCATTTATGTAAAAATCCATGTTGATTTCTACTTGTAGACATTGCAGACTCTGTCAGGTGTGGTGAACTGTTTCTTAGCTCAAGTTGGTGTCATGGTTCTAAGAATTCGACACTTTCACTGTCAGCTTGCACGCTAATGATCTAGGTAAGTGAATGGGCTTCTCAATATTGAGGTTCCTGAAAGGGAATCTCACTATTTCATTCCCTCCTTTCCTTCAGTGTTGGAGGAAAGTATGCAGACCTTTTGGGAACAGTATTCTCCAAAATCGGATGTGCAGATCCAAACTTAAATTGTTATTTAACTGGCTGCCTAATGGTTCTCTTAATATCAGGGTGAGAAGCTGAGTTACTGAGGGCTGACCTAGTTCCTGGAGCCCACATTTTCACATACTCCACCAAATGTTCCACTTTCCCTGGAGGAACATTCAATGAAGCATAATGAGTTACTTTAGCAGCCAATTTATCATTTTGAATATTCAAAATCCACACTCATTGCACAAATAAAGGAATTAATATTCAATGTGGAAGCCATGTGCATAGAGGCATTTGAGAGCCAGTGAGTGAATACTAGTACATAAAAACAATTTCCCACATATTTTGGTAAAAGCAAGGTATTAGTCCTCTTTTAACAAATGTCTCAACCAGTCTACTTATGTGGGGCTTCCAACTCATACATCTTTAAATTTGAATGCCTTGAGCTTCTAAAGTCCTGTAAGTAAATTATTGCATTTGATTCATATCGTAACCCTTTATAATAGGCAGCTAGGACTGAACTAAATTACAAGTATTCTGATTCTTGGTATAGAATGTGGTACAGTAAGCCTTACCACTGCTTTTCAAATTAATGCCATTTTTCTTGCATCTTTACACTATACATTTTACTATATAGTTTAACACTTTATATTATATAATATGCTGTTTTCTATTATGTACATATACAAAATGATGAGCAGATATAACTTCTAAAAGGATTGCTGTGATTCATTTTGACAATCTTATAAACACAGGAAAATATTTTAACCCGAATAGCTCTGCCTTTTAACAAAATAACAACAGCAATGGCATTAATAACAGTCATTTCCATATTGAAGATTGATAGGAAATCCCACACTATTTGATTTAAAAAAGAGAAAATATTATATCACATGATAAAGTTTCCTTCTGTTGAGACTAGCTTGGGTATTAGCACCTCTGCAAAGCTTTCCAGGACCTCCAAAATCTGAGGTAGATGTTCCTACTCTGTACTTGCTTAATTACCTAGATTCCCCCCCTCAATAGCCCTTCTCCAATTTTTTTTTGGGGGGGGCTGTTTACTTTTTGGTTCCCCACACTAGACCTTTAATGCCCAAAGAGCAAGTTCCTTTACTTGTTTAATTATTTTGTCTTTTGCACCCAACATATACGAAGAACTCACTTTATATTTGCTGGTAAATAAATGAATTGAAGGACTCCAGACTGGGGGATCAGAACCTTCAAATTACCATACATTCCCATTGAAATAGAAAAAATTAAGTTACGTATTTGCCTCATAATTTATGTGTAGTCTGTCCTTTAATTACTTATCTCACTGGGCACAGAAATAAGTATTAATATCACAGCATCATGGAAAAGTAATGTATTAAAATAGTAAATGAAACAATAATGTATTTATGGGATAAACATACTTGCAGAAATGTAATGCAAGTATATTAAGTATTATCCATTATAAAAATATCCAGAAATAGCAGCAAGTAAGAACAAAACTTAGTTCTAGTCGTTTTTTAATTAACTGAGGATTTATAACTATTTACTGGTATTGAGTTGGTTGTCTTTATATTAATTTGATCTTTGAATTGTTTCAGCAATATTTTTATCATTTAAAGTCTCCCATACATTTTGGAAATTTTAGAATTGGATAAATTAAAGAAAATATTGAAAAAATCTAGATTTTCTTGTATGTTAGGATATTGTCAGAGTAATAAAATGGCTATTTTTTCCTAAGGAACTCATTTAATGTGATTCACATTCAGTGTCCTAAGCCGTTGTGTCAATTAAAAGGAACTTGTCATGCTCAAACATAGGAGAAGAGTCTTTCAGAGTCTCTTGTAAGATTTAACACTTAACAAATATCTGAAAACAAAGGATGGGTTCCTCTCATGCATTAATAAAGAAAATTGTATCTTTGAATATAATAAATAGCAACAAACCAAGGAAAGTATGAAGAACAACACAGCATGTTATGCACACGAGTATTCATAAGTTTTCCTACCCTTAGGCTCATATAGCTGATCTTAAATGAAGGGCTTAAGCAGCATGCAGTTTAGATATGAAACAGACCAGAAGGTAGTAACACGTATTCAATGTTTGACGATTTAAGATGTGTTGCGCCCAACCCCATCCAAGGATGCATTGGCATTTTTTTCTAAAACTTAAATTGCATTTTGATTTATAATACTAGTTAACCCCTCTGTCCCTGATTACTCTTAAAGTTAAAATCTGTATGTTCCTTTATATATAAACAATAAAATTAAAAATATAATCGTAAAACTAAATGCATTTTTTAATTATCTGAAAAAATTACACTAGGAATATTAATGCTGGAGTTATTTAGTTAACTAGATAAATTTTAAGCTGTATATAACTCATCTTTGGTGGCAAACCTAATATTTAAACAATTTACATATAAATGCATAATATAACTGGTCGTATCTTAAAAAGTCAAAAGTGGTCTATACAAAGGCATTTGACTTTAATTATTGAAAAGAGTGAATATGTCTGAATTCAGAATAACAAAAATTGGAACCTAGGTTCAAAATCTATATTAGTACTATTACAGCTATTACTATTACTACTATTATTACCAGAACTCTGTACTATAGCCCCAGACATTTACTTTCCTGTTTGTTTTTCTCTAATATTCTAAAAAGTAGATGGTGGGGGCGGTGCCTGTGGCTCAAAGGAGGAGGACGACAGGTCCCATATGCCAGAGGTGGCAGGTTCAACCCAGCCCCGGCCAAAAACTGCAAAAAAAAAAAAAAAAAAAAGGTATATGTGGTATGTCATTGCTAATCCTGTGGTGAGCTGGAAAACTGTGCTAAATGAGTCTGGGAAACAATGTGCTAAATCTCATTTATTGAGATTTTTAAAAATATTTATGTAAAATAACAACTAATACTTTATTTTATTTTATTTGTGCCCTTGGGAATTGAAGAGGAGCTTTTCTTTTTTCAAAGAAGCAAAACTTGGAATTGTAAAGTTAATAATCTGAAGAGTCTTAAAGATAGAAAAAAATTTATAAGATCATATAACAACAAAATTTAAACAAAACCAAAAATAATGAAAGATTCATTTTTATGACCCCAAAAAGCAGTATCAATGTCTAAATTTACAGGTAACAGTATATTGTCAAACTCACTGATATAGTTAAACTATGATATGCGTCATTCTTAGAATGATATGAAGAAATAAATTGAAATTAATGGCATATGACTTTTCATATGTAACTTAATAATAAAAAATTAATTCATTGAAAGTAATACATTTGAAAATTAAATAAGAGAGGATGATGCTATAAAAACTGATTTGGTGGATTTGAAAGATGGCGGCCGAGTAACAGATTCCCTGCAACTGGGAACAGCGAGTCTGGGGAGACAAGACTCCAGGCATCTCTGGCCGGTGGGATCTGCCTATAATCATCCCTTTGAGGATACAGGGAGCCAGCAAGGGACTTCTGGACCCCAAGAGGAGGGCAAAAACAGTGGAAAACTGGCAAGTGGTTGCATGTGTTCGATCGACCTAATCACGCCAGCAACTGTAAGTACAAGCAGTGGTGAGACTGCAAACAGGAAAGGCCTTACCTGTGAACTGTTTCAGTGTTCTTGGACTTGACACTCAGTTGAACTGCCTTGGGGAGAGCTTGAGCAGGAGTGTGGAGAACTTTGGGCATTGTCTGGGGCCCCAGACTCAGCCACTGAGCTGGGCGCAGGAAGCCATTGTGAAAGAACTGCCCTGGCAAGCTCCGCCCTCAGGGTCTCAGAGCAAGGACTGGGTGGGTCAAAGTAACCTACTGACTGAGCAGTCTAAAGGCGGGGACTGAGCTTCCTCACAGTCTTAATCCTTAGGGGCAGTGTGAGATGGTTTTGGCACACTGGAGCCTTTGGCTGTTGCCCTGGGTAGAGTGCCGTGACGTCACAGCTCATAGCAACCTCAAACTCCTGGGCTTGGCACCGCCCAGACCTCCATTAGAGCTGTGCAGTGACCCCCCGACCGGTGACCCACACCCACCGGGCCTCCACATACCCTGACCAGGAACTGCGGGAGCCACGCAACCCTGCGTCCTACCTCCTGTGTCCTCCCGGCTTCCACACTAGCCCATTCATCTGGACAGTGACTCTGGTAGCTGCATGTCCTTTGGAGCCCTCCCTGCCTCTGCACAGAGCTCTTCTCCTGGCCAGAGACTGCTGGAACCTTGGGCTATCTGTGCCAAAGTCACTGGGTGCCTGGCACTCCCAGAACCATGCTCACCACCCCCAGCCCTGTTGCTGGATCCAGGTGTGTCACAAACCGGAGCTGCTTCCACAACCAGAACTCCCTAACTAGAGCAGCCCCAGAGGAACTACACAGGGTCACTCCCTACAAAGATCCAGCAACAATAGGGTGATCCCCCTGGGGTCTAATCTTGGAGAGACACCTCCCCAACTCTGAGGACAGACAGAGGCAACGGTGAAAAACAATCATGAAGCGAAATAAACAGAAAAACTCTGGCAATATGAATAATCAGAGTAGCTCAACTCCCCCAAGGATCAATGGGACAGAAACAGCACAAGACCCCATGCACAAACAAATAGCTGAGATGTCAGAAATTGAATTCAGGATCTGGATAGCAAAAAGATTGAATTAGAATTCCAAAAGTTATCTCAAGAATTCAACGGATTCAAAGACCAAATGACCAAAGATTTCGACACATTGAGACAAGAAGTTGCATCCCTCAAAGATCTGAGAAGCACAGTAGAATCCCTCAGTAACAGAATGGAGCAAGCAGAAGAAAGGATTTCTGACATTGAAGACAAAGCTTTCGAACGCTCCCAAACCCTCAAAGAAGAAGAGAAATGGAGAGCAAAAACAGACCACTCTCTCAGAGAGCTCTCAGATAATTTGAAGAAAACCAATATTCGTCTTATAGGGATCCACGAAAGTGACGAAGTGGCTTCACAAGGCACAGAGTCTCTTCTCCATGAGATTATGAAGGAGAACTTTCCAGACATGCCAAGAGATCCCGAAATTCAGATAGCAGACAGTTTCAGAACTCCAGCATGACTCAACCCAAGTAAGACATCCCCCAGACTCATCATAATCAATTTCACTAAAGTTAACATGAAGGAGAAAATTCTGAAAGCAGCCAAACGAAAGAAAACCATTACCTACAAGGGGAAGAATATCAGAATAACTGCAGATCTCTCTGCTGAAACCTCTCAAGCTAGAAGAGGATGGTCATCAACTTTTAATCTCCTAAAACAAAATAACTTTCAACCCAGGATCCTGTACCCAGCTAAACTGAGCTTCATTTATGACGGAAAAATTAAATACTTCAATGACATTCACATGTTGAAGAAATTTGGCACAACTAAACCAGCTCTCCAGGACATTCTTAGACCTATCCTCCATAAAGACCAGAGTAATTCTCCACCATAAAAGTAAACCCACCCAAAAAATTTTTGATCAAATTCCAAATTCCACAGTCGCAAAAGGATTAAAAATGTCCATCAGTCTCTCAAAAGGCTTATCAATACTCTCAATTAATGTGAATGGTTTAAATTGTCCTCTAAAGAGGCATAGGTAGGCGGACTGGATACAAAAACTCAAGCCAGATATCTGCTGCATCCAAGATTCGCATCTTACATTAAAAGACAGATATAGACTCAAGGTGAAGGGATGGTCATCTATATTCCAGGCAAATGGAAAGCAGAAAAAAGCAGGCCTTGCAATCCTGTTCACAGACGCAATAGGCTTTAAACCAACCAAAATAATTAAGGATAAGGATGGACACTTCATATTTGTTAAAGGTAATACTCAATATGATGAAATCTCAATTATTAATATTTATGCACCCAACCACAACGCACCTCAATTTATAAGAGAAACTCTAACAGACATGAGCAACTTGATTCCCTCCACTTCCATAGTAGTTGGAGATTTTAACACCCCTTTAGCAGTCCTGGATAGATCCTCCAAAAAGAAGCTAAGCAAAGAAATTTTAGGTTTAAACTCAACCATTCAACATCTGGACTTAACAGACATTTACAGAACATTTCATCCCCAAAAAACTGAATACACATTCTTCTCATCAGCCCATGGAACATACTCCAAAATCGACCACATCCTAGGCCACAAATCTAACCTCAGCAAATTTAAGAAAATAGAAATTATTCCTTGCATCTTCTCAGATCATCATGGAATAAAAGTTGAGCTAAATAACAACAGGAACCTGCATACCCATACAAAAACAAGGAAGCTAAACAACTTTATGCTGAAGGATACATGGGTTATAGACGAGATTAAGAAGGAAATCACCATATTTTTGGAACAAAACAGCAATCAAGACATGAATTACCAGAACCTCTGGGATACTGCAAAGGCAGTCCTAAGAGGGAAATTTATAGCACTGCAAGCCTTCCTCAAGAAAATGGAAAGAGAGGAAGTGAATAACTTAATGGAACATCTCAAGCAACTGGAGAAAGAAGAACACTTCAACCCCAAATGCAGCAGAAGAAAAGAAATAACCAAAATCAGAGCAGAATTAAATGAAGTTGAAAACAAAAGAATTATACACGTGATCAATAAATCCAAAAGCTGGTTTTTTGAAAAGATCAATAAAATAGATAAACCTTTGGCCAACCTAACCAGGAAAAAAAGAGTAAAATCTCTAATTTCATCAATCAGAAATGGTAATGATGAAATAACAACAGACCCATCAGAAATTCAAAAAATCCTTAACGAATACTACAAGAAACTCTACTTTCACAAATATGAAAATCTGAAAGAAATCGACCCATACCTGGAAGCATGCCACCTACCAAGACTTAGCCAGAACGAGGTGGAAATGTTGAACAGGCCTATATCAAGTTCTGAAATAGCATCAACTATACAAAATCTCCCTAAAAAGAAAAGCCCAGGACCAGATGGCTTTACATCAGAATTCTACCAAACATTTAAAGAAGAACTAGTACATATACTACTAAACATCTTCCAAAATATAGAAAAAGAAGGAATATTACCCAGCACATTCTATGAAGCAAACATCACCTTGATCCCCAAACCAGGGAAAGACCCAACAAGAAAAGAAAATTATAGACCAATATCACTAATGAATATAGATGCTAAAATACTCAATAAGATCCTAACAAACAGAATCCAACAACCCATCAAAAAATTATACACTATGACCAAGTCGGATTTATCCCAGGGTCTCAAGGCTGGTACAATATACGTAAATCTATAAATGTAATTCAACACATAAACAAACTTAAAAATAAAGACCATATGATTCTTTCAATTGATGCACAAAAAGCTTTTGATAATATCCAGCATCCCTTCATGATCAGAGCACTTAAGATAAGTGGTATAGAAGGGACATTTCTTAAACTAATAGAGGCCATCTACAGCAAAACCACAGGCAATATCGGATTGAATGGAGTCAAATTGAAATCATTTCTACTTAGATCAGGAACCAGGCAAGGTTGCCCATTGTGTCCTTTGCTCTTTAACATTGTAATGGAAGTTTTAGCCATTGCAATTAGGGAAGAAAAGGTGATCAAGGGTATCCACATAGGGTCAGAAGAGATCAAACTTTCACTCTTTGCAGATGATATGATCATATATCTGGAAAACACTAGGGATTATACTACAAAACTTTTAGAAGTGATCAAGGAATATAGCAGTGTCTCAGGTTACAAAATCAACACCCATAAATCTGTAGCCTTTATATATACCAACAATAACCAAGCCGAACAAACAGTCAAGGACTCTATTCCTTTCACAGTAGTGCCAAAGAAGATGAAATATTTGGGAGTATACCTAACAAAGGACGTGAAAGATCTCTACAAAGAGAACTATGAAACTCTAAGAAAAGAAATAGCCGAAGATGTTAACAGATGGAATAACATACCATGCTCATGGCTGGAAAGAATCAACATTGTTAAAATGTCCATACTGCCCAAAGCAATATATAATTTTAATGCAATTCCTATTAAAGCTCCATTGTCATACTTTAAAGATCTTGAAAAAATAATACTTCATTTTATATGGAATCAGAACAAACCTCAAATAGCCAAAACATTACTGAGCAATAAAAACATAGCAGGAGGAATCACGCTACCAGACCTGAGACTGTACTATAAATCCATAGTAATCAAAACAGCATGGTACTGGCACAAAAGCAGAGAAGTAGATGTCTGGAACAGAATAGAGAACCAAGAGATGGATCCAGCTACTTACTGTTATTTGATCTTTGACAAGCCAATTAAAAACATTCAGTGGGGAAAAGATTCCCTTTTTAACATATGGTGCTGAGTAAACTGGCTGGCAACCTGTAGAAGATTGAAACTGGACCCAAACCTTTCACCATTAACTAAGATAGACTCTCACTGATGAAAGATTTAAACTTAAGACATTAAACTTTAAAAATACTTGAAGGAAGTGCAGGGAAAACTCTTGAAGGTATCGGCCTGGGTGAATATTTTATGAGGAGGACTCCCCAGGCAATTGAAGCAGCATCAAAAATACACTACTAGGACCTGATCAAACTAAAAAGCTTCTGCACAGCCAAGAACATAGTGAGTAAAGCAAGCAGACAGCCCTCAGAATGGGAGAAAATATTTGCAGGTTATGCCTCCGATAAAGGTCTAATAACCAGAAACCACAGAGAACTCAAACGTATTAACAAGAAAAGAACACGTGACCCCATGTCAGGGTGGGCAAGGGACTTGAAGAGAAACTTCTCTAAAGAAGACCAATGCAAGATCCACAAACACATGAAAAAAAGCTCATCATCCTTAATCATCAGAGAAATGACAATCAAAACTACTTTGAGATATCACCTAACCCCAGTAAGAGTAGCCCACATAACAAAATCCCAAAACCAGAAATGTTGGCGTGGATGTGGAGGAAAGGGCACACTTCTACACTGCTGGTGGGAATGCCCACTAATACGTTCCTTCTGGAAGGATGTTTGGAGAATACTTAGAGACCAAAAAATAGACCTGCCATTCGATCCTATAATTCCTTTACTAGGTTTATACCCAGAAGACCAAAAGTCACAATATAACAAAGACATCTGTACCAGAATGTTTATTGCAGCTCAATTCATAATTGCTAAGTCATGGAAGAAGCCCAAGTGCCCATTGACCCACGAATGGACTAGCAAATGGTGGTACATGTATACCATGGGATATTATGCAGCCTTAAAGAAAGATGGAGACTTTACCTCTTTCATGTTTACATGGATGGAGCTGGAACATATTCTTCTTAGCAAAGTATCTCAGGAATGGAAGAAAAAGTATCCAATGTACTCAGCCCTACTATGAAGCTAATTTATAGCTTTCATATGAAGACTATAACCCAACTATAGCACAAGACTATGGGGAAAGGGCCAAGGGAAGGGAAGGGAGGGGGGAGGTTTTGGTGGAGGGAGGGTAATGGATGGGGCCACATCTATGGTGCATCTTAGAATGGGTACAGGCGATTGCACTAATATACACAGCTATGATTTAACAATAAAAAGAAAACTGATTTATCACAGATCTGCAGTACATATGTTTTCATACTTTCATCATTTCATCTAGTGGATAAAATCTGATTCAGAGATTTATCAATGTATACATGTAATCACTGATTAAGATGACTTAGTCATTATTGTTACCAATACTTATAATTGGTTATAACTCTTTTCTCTGATGAATTTTCATTATTGCATGTTTCGCAAATATGACTTTGCTACAAGGACTTTTGTACATAAAATATAAAATTTATATTTATAAATATTAATGACTGAAATATCAGAGATACATTTATAAATACCTAAATACAGTGGTTCTCACCTGTGGGTCACAACACACTGGAACTGTATTAAAGGGTCATGACATTAGGAAGGTGAGAACCATTGCCTAAATATAAACTAACTGTAGAAATTAGTCACAATAGAGAGGTTTGTCTTTAAGGACTGAGCCACTTGCTCGAAAAAAAATAGTGTTTAATAGCATGGGTGAACATGACACACCTCATATCATTTATAACAGACTTAAGAAATTCCTGGGCACTGTATTTCAGATTTGGAAAAAAACATACAAACCTTTTTTTTAAGTTCAGTATTGTAAATGAATCCTTCACTGGTGGTATGGTTAGAATGTTTGTGTCCCCTCCAAAATTTATGTTGAAAGTTAATTTTTAATGCAATGGTTTTAAGAAGTGGGGCTTTACCAGGCAATTAGGCCATAAGGGATCTGCCCTCATAAATAGATTAGCACATCATAAAAAAACTATAGGAGAGAACTGCACCCTGGCCGCCCTTCTGTAACGAGAAGACACCGTCCATCCTTTTGGAGGATGCAGTAACAGGGCAACATCTTGGAAGCAGAGAGCAGCCCTCACCAAACCCCGGCCTGGCTGGCGTCTTGATCTTGGATTTCCCAGCCACCAGAACTGCGAAAATTAAATTGCTATCATTTATCAATTCCCCAGTCTGTGGTATTTTATTACAGCAGCACTAATGAACAAAGACAGCTAGGGAAATGAAAACATTTGTTTGGCATTGTCACTGGACTATATCTTCTGCATACATGTGGAGAGAGAGAGAGAGAGAAAGAGAGAGAAGGTTGGTGTTTATTCTTTACCTTAAGTCAAATTGGAAAGCTTCACCAAACTTGGCATATGTCACAAAACTTGGCATATATCCTCTAAAACCGGGGAGGAGGAGGAAGCTGGAAAATTCTAAGCTGAGAAATTGTTGCTTGAAAGGTCCATAGCAACAAAGTAAATATGTAGAAACGGTGTTAACTGGAGCAGTCTGATGAAGCTGAGGCCATACCACACAGCTAGCCACAGCAGGCCTCACACAACCAGGAAATAACAGACAGGTTTCTCTAGAAGAGGGATATCAAAGAATCCCAAATAGAGCCACAGGAGAGAACCAGTGCTGAACATTGGACAGGGAAAAATGGCATCAATGCAGGGTATACTTGAGCCAGTCAGGTAAGCTCCTTTGTCTCTGCTCTGTGCTCTCTCCCTTTGCTCCAGTCCTGGTGGTAAGCAGGGAGCAGAGTAAGAAAAAAGGACAAAAAGCCCACAGGACCTTTCTCCTTGCAGGCTTGCAAGCTCAGGATGCTGACAGGGCCCAAGCTGAGAGAGGGGAGAATTTTTAATAGGAATGTTGGATGCTTTGGTAGTACACTGGATTGGATGTTTTAAATGTTTGGGAAAAAAATTATTTTATTATCTGCGCTAAGCACTAAAGCTGCACAGTCTTTCCCTATTTCAGCCAAGGAGAAGAGAAACACATCTACAGACTGGGTTTGCAGTGGTAATCCTAGAAAGAATAGGGTTACTTTCTGCTGTACTGAACAGAATGTGGTCTGTTGTATTAACTCTTTTCATATTAAAACAGAGCCTGGGCTGCCCTCATCTCTTATGTGTCTTGTTCTAGCCTTCCCTTCACAGACAACCACATTTGGCCATCTATACTTAAATGCCATCATTTCCAAAAAACGCATCTCCAAATTGCAATTCTTTTCTCCCTCCTTGGGTCAGCACAGCTAGAAGTTCACCAGGATTTTCTTTAAACTATTTACCCCCTTCTTTGCTTGCATTTTTCTTTTCACAGCTATGTTTCTCTCTCTATGCACGTTCCCCCAGGATAGAATTTCCATATGCATCTATGCATTCTGTTTCTTTGTTCATGACACCCTCCCTATTTTTGCATAAAAATACATTCTTTCCGTTTTTGTATAAATAATGAATTGAAACAATCAAACTATTGAATAAAACATTTGTTATTTTGAAGGACAAACATGGAAAAATGGCAAAATATAATTATGTTATAGAAATAACTCTTGAGGAAGGTAAAAATAAGGCTGCTAATGTTTGTAATTACTCATTCAAAATTGCTATAAAACTTGAAAATTATAGCAAAACAATAAAAGCTTTTGTAATAAAAAAGAACATTTTTTTCCATAAACAGCTCACGCTAAGAAAATCACCCAAGAAGTGTCAATATTGCATGGGGGTTCAGGGTATAAGCCATAGGGGTCCATGATCTGGGATCAAATCCCACTCCAACCAACTTCTGATTGTGGGGCACTGGCAAATACGTTAACTGCTGTCTTCCTCAGTTTCCCAAATACATCTTTAAACTGTATTAATAATGGTAGCTGGTTTCATAACATTAACAGATGAATCATTACATCGAAAACATTTATAAGAGGGCCTGCAAATAGTAAGCATTAAATATCATGTTTTTAGTGCTGTTTATCTTGTTCATCCCAACACCACATGCACATTATTCAAGAAAAATCTCTGAATTTGATTATAGCATCTCAGTTTGCATTAATCCCTTGAATAAGGTCATGTTTTATAGCCTTTATATGAAGTAGAAAACTCTCATAATCTCTTTCTTAGAGGAAGAATTATTTTGCATCACATATGTGTATATAACACACATGTGTATATGCAAATCCATTTCCGTATTTTAAAATTACAGAAGTAGAAATGCACACTCCTTTTTTAATTTATGTGGCAAAGCAACTCTTTAAGAGAATATTCCCTGAAGTGGTAAATCATTTTACAAGTGATTCCTAACACTTCAAAGTGGAATCTCATGGAATGTTAGACCCAACACATGTTCTCCGTAAAGAGAATTCAAGGATCACATAACTCTGGAAAGCACTGCGTGCAAGATGTTACCCTTCTAAGACTTTACAACGCACTTTCATATCCCAGACTGAAATGCTATGGTAGAGCAACCTATCTGAGTTAACTTGTTACTTCTTAAACGTGTTTGATGACAGAACGTCTCTTTAAGGTTAACGCCCATTAATAAGGAACATAGACTGGGCAAAGTTACCTCTAAAAATGAAAATAATAAACATTCTCTGCTTATCTCTAACAATAACTCCAATAATAATACCCAGAGTTACTTAACAGATGTATATAGAAAACCTATAAAATTCATAATACTTCCATAGAATATTTACAGTTTACAAGCCTCTTACAAGTGTCCTTCAATTTATCCAATGAGATGAGTGTTAGTCAGCAACATAAATAAATTTCATAGACCCTCAAAAGCAATGTGGGTTGGTGAAAAGAACACAAATATTATATCCAAAAAGGTCGAGCCTGGAATCCTGGCTTTGCCGTTTACTATTTTACGTCCTTCATTTTGCTTAGCTTTTTAAAGGCTCAGATTGCTGAGAGGATTAAATGAACCGACATGTGTAAAATACCAAGCATAATACTTTGAACACAATAGGAACTTGCAAATGTGAGCTTTCTTGCCAGTCACTGGGAATGCTAGCAGAGAAACAGATTCTTCTAGTTGTATTAAGTAAATGGCTTTTATTAATTTACCTTAATTTTGAACAGGAACATGGTACTCACTTTGTGTTGTGCCTAGATCTGTCAGTTAAAACAGAGAATGTGATTTTAAAAAAGAAAAGCATACACGCAACAAAATTCAGCTTAGTGAGAAACAGGTACCAAGTATTGCGTGCTGTGGACTATAACGGGGATATATGTTTTAGTATGAGAATTCATGGTGCGGAACACCTCTCCAGCCAGAAGACCAGTAAGAGATGGGATTTTTATGGAAATAAGAACTGGATGATGCAATATAACTAGAAGTTATTCAAAGATAAAATGGAAGCATGAAGATAAGAATTTGAACAAAGCTGCTGGGTGTGGTGGCTCACGCCTCTAATCCCAACACTCTGGGAGGCCGAGGTGGGCGGATGGCCTGAGCTCAAGAGTTTGAGACCAACCTGAGCTAGAGCAAGACCCCATCTGTAAAAATAGCCAGGCATTGTGGCGGTGCCTGTAGTCCCAGCTACTCTGGAGGCTGAGGCAAGAGAATTGCTTGAGCCCAAGAGTCTGAGGTTGCTGTGAACTATGATGCGACAGCACTCTACTGAGGGTGACAAAGTGAGACTCTGTCTCAAAAAAAAAAAAAAAAGAATTTGAACAAAGCAAGAAACTTCTGGAAGACCCAAAAGTATAAGAGAAAATAAGATGACTTTAAACAATTGGATAGAATTTTGGGTGGATAGTGTATAGAGTTGGCAAGCTGTTATGGAGAAACAAAGCCAGAAAACCAATCAGGAAAATCATGGAAACTCTTAAACTCACACTTTATCCAAAGGACAATGTAAAGCTTTGGTAGGTTTAAGTGGAGGCTAAAATAGTCAGATATGTATTCACTGGTGGGAAATATGGGGTGTGAATTCCAGCTAAGTGTACAGCAGTGTGTCAGTGTAGCGTTAAAAGAGACCTGCACTATATAACAGAGGATGTGGAGTCCAAACAGGCAGATAGAAGAGATGGAATTGATAAAACGTGTCTGTGCACAAGGGCAAAAGGAGCACAGTACACTGTACATTCTCTTCTCTGTTGCAAACACCTCGCATCACGGCAACAAAAATATTGCTCACTGCAGTCAGAAAAATTTACAAATCATTTTACAGCAAAAACTGAAAGAATAATCAAGGCACAAAATAAGCCAAAATATATTGTTAACCATAGCTGTAACATTTATTGTATTTATTCCTCATTTCTTGAAATGAAAAGTGATTAAAGTATTTACTTACTGTGTACCCATAATATCATCTAGGGAATTTTTGATAGCAACAGCAACAAATCACACAGGGTCAATGGAAATACATGCTTATGCTAATTAAAAGTACAGTGACGTAGGCATTATTTTGCCAAAAGGATAGTGGATTACTTCATTGTTCATACACATCTGAGCTTCATAAATATCAGCATTCAAGAGGCAGTTTTTGGGGAGAAATAGATTGTATAATTAAGATAAATAGAGAGATGAAAGGCTTAATTTTTCTGAAAGTTGTAGCCTGCATTTCTTTCCTTTTATGTGTTAATAGATTTAAATTTTGCTTCAATAATATACACCAAATAACAACCATTGACTGTCGACATAAGTCAGAAGTGAGCTACACAGTTTGACATTGATTACAATTAATACTAATGTAATGAAGGACCAGATTTAATATTTCCAACCAGAAGAGTGCCTGGTATGTAGCTGATCTTCAATAAATATTATTGAATTTAGGAATGACTGCCTTCTGAAGAAGGCTGATCTGGTAAATAAAGGGTCCTTCAGTCAATTAGATGAGTTTGGATATTAAAAGGAGAGTCCGAGAGTAGAGGCTGGAGAGGCTGAATTGCTTTGAATAACTTAGTGAGAAATCACGCAGTTATTGGGAGGAATCCGAAAGTGAAAGAGTGAGTACAAGCAAGCCACTGGGGAAGAAAGACGGAGAAGTGTCAGAGAGACAACATGTCATGGAAGGGTGCCTGGGCCAGGGTAGGGAGGGTAGCAACCAGAGGATTAAATAGCAGAGATATCCGATATTTAATCTGCACAGGTTCACCTGCCTTGTAATATACTCTCCCTCACATATATCCTGCCGTGCATAGATTTCATTTTTCTAATTCTAGTCTTTTCACAAATGGCTTGAGTAAGTGGATTTTATTAAAGAAAAGTGCTTGCATGGGCTCAGCACCCATAGCACAGTGGTTACGGCACCAGCCACATACACTGAGGCTGGTGGGTTCAGGCCTGGCCCAGGTCCTGCTAAACAACAATGACAAGTGCAACCAAAAAATAGCTGGGCGTTGTGGTGGGTGCCTGTAGTCCCAGCTAGTGGGAGGCCAAGGCAAGAGAATCGCTTAAGCCCTGGAGTTTGAGGTTGCTGTGAGCTGTGATGTGACAGCACTCTACTGAGAGTGACATAGTGAGACTCTGTCTCAAAAAAAAAAAAAAAAAGAAAGAAAGAAAGAAAAAAGAAGTGCTTGCATGAAACAAAAGGGCAACATAAAGAGGATGAAGAAACCAATGTAGGACCTGAACGAATTAAGCAAGACCAGGGCTTACAGTCAGTGCTCATCTTGAGCATATAGACCCTCTGGGACATTTACACAAACATTGGAAGGATTTTTAACTTTCTCCTGGTACAGGTATATTAGAGTCACTTTGTACTACTTTGTAAGACTGATATTTATATTTTCAGAAATTTTAATGAATGATTGATTTCATCTTGGTAGCTTGCAATTAGCCTTGGTGGAAGTACATTTACCATGAAAATTAGTAAATGTTATACTTCACTTCCACATTTTTCCTACCAAGACACTGATTATCAGTACACCATAAAATCACATTCAGCTTTTAGGTATGCAGGAAATAACCCTAAACTAACCAAAACCACAATTTGCCTCTGAAGTCTATATTCTTGAAAAACAAGGAAATGGGTGGGGATGAGGGAGGTGAAGACAGAGAGAATTTAAAGAGTGGGCTCTTGAGGTCCAATATGGCAGCCAATAATCACACTGCACTCTTTAGATACTCATGTAAATAGTTTAAAATTAAATAAAATGGGAAGCTCAGTTCTTCAGTAGCTAACCACACACTTCAAGAGCTAAAAAGCCATGTGTGGTTAATGACTACCATATTCAACAGTGCGGCTATAGAACATTTCTACCGATATAGTGAGGAGTCTAATTAAAAAGTGCTAGAAGACCATCCAATTTGAAGAAATGTTACACTAATTTTCTAGATTTCAGAATCCCCCCTCATTGTGGTAAGTTGTCTGGGGAGGTTGTAAATCCCCCTTTTGGTCTCTTTTGATATTCTTTAAGCAAGAAGTGTGATCATCATTGATAAGACCTTTTTTTATCAACAGACTGTAGGCTGAGCCAGAAACTCACTAAACCCTGACATGTAGTTTTTTGTAACTTTTATGAATTGTTATTTTAAAGTAAAATGTTTGAAAGTTTCAGTAAATCATTATCTTTTTTAAAAAATCCAAAGAAGGAGAAACCATTAAAAAACAAAATAATTCACATCATGTGGCAAAATCAAGAAAAAAAATTTAAAAAGATACTGGGCACGTCAGTAGCTTACTAATTTAGAATTTGACAGCTTTCAGCAGATTAAAATGCAAAAAAAAAAAAAAATTCTAAACTGTTCAGTAATTCTCTGTGAACCAGCATAAAATCAAATATGTTTAGTTGGAGAGGAAAGTGGTGGGAAATGAAAAAGCACATTATATAGAAAATAGCAAGGAAAAAATGGGGGAAAAGCAATATAAGAAATCAAGATACAATACTATTTCTTGATTTAAAAAATAAAAGCCTTCCGAGAGTTTAGAAATTGCACAAGGTGACTCTGTGAAAATGTCACTTACTGGTTTTGTCATATTGTGCTCAACAAATTCCCAGTGTCAAGGGCAATGGCGGCAACAATGTCAATCACATCAGCATCCAGCCTCCCAAGCTGAAGTTTGGACACGCCATCCGGCGATTGCTCCCAAAGCAATTCTCAAAAAAGCTTCAAGTTCAAAGACTTGTATACGTCTGCACTTTCTGGCATCCAATCATCAAATCACCACTCTAATTAGGATTACATCTGAAATCACAACTTGGTGAAGCACCAGAAAATACTGGTTACAAAACATAATTAAAAGAACATTTTTTTTAGAGTATAAAAGTAACTATGACTTAAAATTACTTAGGAACAACTTGAGCACTCAATGTGAAGCTTTAACTCTTTCAGATCGAATCAATGACTTCATATCCTGATAAAAACGAACTCTGAAAGGATAACGAGGTCATGTAGGAAAACATAACAGAAAGAGTGACATTTGATATAGACAGTTGGTGAGTGAATAGAGCTTCCAGAAAGGATTCTTAAATGTGTTTTTCTACATAAAGTTGTCCAAATATTATTGGATTTGAAGATGTACTTGACTATTACGATAACAAATGTGTCAAAAAAACATTGTCATGAATGGGCTTCTTACAAATAGTTATTCAACAATCCCCAAAGTAAATCTTTATCTTTAAGAATAGCTATAGTTAGAGACTCTCCGGAGATGACAAAACCCTCCACACACCTTTAGGCGCCTCTACCAGGTTGAGCCTTGTCCATTATGAAGCATTTGTTAGTAGAGATGCAAGAGGTTACTAGTTGTCCCTAGCATTCAGTCTATTCTTTTCCTCTTTAATCACATATAAGGCACCTTTTCAAAAGCTTTACTACACATCCATCAAGTCTACACAAGTCCTATGATCTTCAAGTTCATTATCTGATAAAAATTAAGGTTAATTGTAGATGACTTTTTTGATTTTGGTGAATTTATGCTGGGTCTTTACTTACAATGATTAGTATTTCTACTAAATAATGCTTTAATCGTTCTTCCTGAAATATTGATCAAGATTAATCACAAGATTGCTAAATCCTTTTTATTCAGAGCTAAGAAAATTCTAGAGACCACTGAAATATCATTAAAACACAGAATTAGTGTTATCATATGTTTTTAAAAAAATATACTCTACAGGATTTAATAGGAATAGGTGAAAGTAGGAATTTTCGCATTGTCCTGATATTTGGAAATTCATTGCTTAAAGGAGTATTTCCATGAATATACATTAAATATTAGTAAGCAGTTGACATTGTTCTAGAGGTCATTTGATACATAGCAAATTTATACACATACATACAAATATTAGCTTTCCTTTAAGTCAGGAAATACTAAATTCTTGACTTTGTATGTTATAGAGGAAAGTTTTGACTGAATAAAAAAAATAGAAAAGTACATATGTGTAATAATAAATAACTCCTAACCAAGACCAAGAACTTGAAAGTGAGAAAATGAAATTTCTATTTTGAAAGCCAAATCTTAAAACACATAATACAAATTAGAAAAAAAAGAATATATATATATAAATATAGTGATTTGTGTTGTACCAAAATTTCTTCCTAAGGATCCTGCTTACAATTAGCAATGCAAAAAAATTGTTTGATTATTGCTGAAAAATGAGTACTCTAGGATAGCATTAGAACTGACATCATTCTTCCTGGTAAATATGTAATGATAATATAATTGTGAATATAATTCTAGTTTTGTATATACTTACACATGGTAATATTAATTTCTATCAAGTTACATGAAATTTTACAATGATAAGAGGTAAAACCAGATAATCATTATATTTAAGCAGTCTTTTCTAATTGCTTTTGTTTTGTTTTATTTTGTTTTGTTTTGTTTTTGAGAGAGTGTCTCACTCTGTTGCCAAGGCTAGATTACAGGGCATTAGGGTAGCTCCCTGTAACCTCAAACTCCTGGGCTCAAGCGATCCTCCTGCCTCAGACTCCCAGGCAGTTGGGACTACAAACATGTGTTACCATGCTCAACTAATAGTTCATTCTTTCAGCAAATATTTATTGAGTTTCTGCCATTCTGGAAATACAATTATTAAAGTCTCAGAGGCTTGCATTTTCGTAGCTTTTAATACTTCTTAGTAATGTAAATGTTTACTGGATATGACAGAACAGTACTTACTACTAAGAAGGAAATCAATTAATGCTTATTGAATGATCACATTAAACTATCCTTATAAACTACTTATTGCTTTCAAATGTAATTTTTCCATGAGACATGATTTGATCTTCACCTTATCAAATGATAAATATATAATAATGGTAAACATATTTACCATGTATTGATTATTTGTAATATGCTACGCACTATGCTAGACAAGCTACGTGTATTTTATTGTTTAGTCTTCCTGACACTCCTATAAGGTTAGAACTGCCAGTGTCTTCCCAGATGAGTAAGCTAGGGCTCATGCACTCAAATTATAGGTCATTAAGCCAAACCTCAAAGTCAGGCAGTCTGAGTCTACAACCCTCAACATAGGTGTATGTAAGGTTAAAACATTGTTCTTTCTTTCCTATAAATTAATTTATATTTATTAGGTGAACACTATATAAAAGAAAGTGTACAAGCCCAATAAGCATACTCAATAATAACTACCACAGTAAATAGATATGTGGTCTCTTTCTGGATTCAAGGGTAGTATAGTTGTGTGCTTAGAAAAGTAGATGATTCCTCACTGATAAATGTATATTAGATACATTTCCACTGAGTGCAAGTTTACTAATTACCTACTGTATGAAATGCATTGCATAAACTGTATAGTTAAAAATAACTATTTGTTAGGTTAGACTAAAAGATTGCTCAACGCACAGACAATAGCAGCCAGTATTTTGGTAGAGTTTCTCAATTCATTGTAGTTTTGTGTGTGCCCAGTAGACACCTTTAAAGCCTGATCAGTAAACTCAAATGCTTTGTTTTTACAAATTCCATAAGCCAGAGTATGATGTTCACAAGTGTGGTCACCAGATGGCACTAGCCTTTTCCTTTTACGAAGAGAAGACTTAACCTGCAAAATTCAGTGATAGTAGTTAATCACTAGAGGTAAGGGGACAGAGCTTGAAGCAACTAAACAACTTTTCTAGACAATAAAGCACATGAGAAATATTTTTATTGTCACCCTTTTTTTATTCACTTTTGTAATTGCTTAAAATGAACTGTACTCAGGTCCTTTAAAAGCATCAAATCTCACTTGGGATAATACACTGCCACAACAGATATCCATCGTCCTGTTAACCTTACCTCTCACCACCACCCTCCTCATTCTTGCCTCACTCCACCATTTCTTTTACTGTTCTTGATCTTTTGGATGTTTGCCTTTCCGCCATGTGGAACTTGAATTTCCTTTGTAAGGAACTATTTCCACAGGCGTGTGTGCAACTCACTCACTCCATTCAAGTATCTGTCCAGATAGTGTCTCATCAGACAAAGCTTCCTAGACCACCCTGTGAAAAACAGGACCTTCCTTATTTGCTGCCCCTATAATTCTTCATAGCAAGTGTTATTTTCAGATATTTTATTATATACCCTTCATCGACTGTTTCCTTTGTTACACTATGAAGTTCTATAATTAGAACCTCATCATATTCTTTATAACCTATAAGAATAATTCTCCCATGGTAGGACTCAATAAATGAACACTTGAATGAATGGATGAATGCACCTCTACGGAGAATGAGAGAATCACTAAATCCACATAAATCACTTGTCAAGAATGCAAATTTGCATATTACCAACCCCACTGTCAGTTTTGTGTTTCTTTTTGTACCTGTTTCATAAGATTACTAAAGTAAGATCTCTTCAAATTACATATTTTCTAAATTTATCTTAGATAAGCATGTTAAGTATGTATTTCAGACATAAGCATTGTTGTTCTAAATTCCTATACATAAAATTAATTTTACAAATTTCTTAAATACTACTGTTTTGACCCATAGTACCAAAATCTCAAAACACAATTTTATTTTACCTTCAGGTAACTGAGATAGTAATGGCTTTCAAAGTTCAGGTCTGGAGATTCAAATTATTCTTTATATTCTAACGTCTGAAAGCTAGGAGCAATGCATACAAATAACATTGTACGAGGGGTTATTTTGTGATTGTTTCTGAAGATCAGAAATGTAGTCATAGGGGCTCTTTTAATGCCTTTCTGAAGCAAAATCAAAAAGGTCAGCCAATGAGAGGAGAGAAGAATTTTTTTCCCTCATTCTCCCACGTATCATTGCTCTTTTGTACTGTAAAGTGTACAGGCTGGCATTTAAATGCACAATGTCAAAGGCAAAGCACATCTATTCAACCTATATAAAAAAGACAGCTGGCAGTGGGCAGAAAGGGAAAAATGCTACCCTAATGCCTTCCGCCAAGCTGCCACCTGCACATCCCACCTCTCCAGTTTCTCGTACCGCAGTTTTGCCCTGTGGATGCAGAAGAATTAGCCAAAGAAGCACTTTTCTTCCGACAGAGCACTAGCTGTGTTCCACCCCTGAGACCAATAACCCCTCCTAGCTGCCTTTGTCAAGGAAAGACAGCAGTGATGATGATCAGAACCATGTCAGCCCTTACATCACATTTGTAACAGAGACTATTTTTGTACAAGGCGAATCCCACATTTTGCATACTTGGCTCTGACAAGGAATGTTGCTCATCCAGGACTGGGTAGGTGGAATACACAAACAGATGTGGGATTCAGAGACTAAGAAGAATATTTTGTAATAATTTCAACCAGAGGCCGCTTGTCATGACCAGCAGAGTTAAGGGTGACAGTTATTTCCCTGCCCTAGGAGTACAGGCCAGCTGTCAAGGAAGGGTGGATACTTGCACCATTGTCCTCTAGCTACTCAGTGGGAAAAAAAATCAGTTTGTGCTCACATCATCAAATATGTCTTCAGCTGTTGTTTCGCATGTCCTGTGTGTGTGTGTGTGTGTGTATGTGTGTGTGTAGTTAAACTAAGCAGCTGATAGACAAGTTATTTAATCAAGTAGTTGCTAAATCCAATCATAATTTAAAAAAAAAAGTTTAGATTTAGAGAGAGAAATTAAGGATCATCTACCCTGGTATTTAATCTTTCTCTTTCCCAGCTCCAACATAAGCAATAATGAGGCCATACGACATGTTTGCAGGACAGACACTGGAACTCTAACAGCAGTTATTGTCAAAGAGAACAAACACCTCCTTTCTCATCTCCAGCGCCCCAAAAGATGGGTGGTTACAGGAGTTTGGAATCTTACAGAATTTGACAAAGTCTCCTCCCCTTTGCCCAACCCCAACTCGAACAGAAAGCCTCTGGCTCTGCTCCTACTGCGTGGCTTACAAAGGAAGAGTAGAAGGTTGGAATGATGACAGACTTACTGAAAGTTGTGTAGACCGTGGCAGCATCAGACCTTACGTCCAAGCTTCTGACTCCTAGCAGAGTATTGTGTTTCTCTGCTCCTGGCTACGCTTTTATAAGCCTGGGTGAGTGTTTTGCTTACCTTCCGGGACAGACTCACCTAAAGAAAATTTTTTACATGTAGCCTCTATACGAATACAACTGAATCATAATCTCTGAAGGAAAGATAGACCCTGGTACTCTACATAACTAAATCTCTGGAGATGCATAATTTTAAGCGTTGACTGGGGCACAATCATCCTTACTAGGCACCTATGAGGATAAAAAAGAGTGTGATTAACAATTACAGCAATGCAGCAAGTGCAAAATCCTGGTGTGTATGTCTCCTTTGTTGATCCTTGCACCGCTCCCTACTGGTTGCTAATCACCGACTCTTTGGCCCTGGTTGTGGAATCAGAGAGTTCAAATCCTCATCTTTTTTTTTTTTTTTTTTTTTGACACAGTTTCATTCTGTTGCCCTGGGTAGAGTGCCATGGCGTCCTAGCTCACAGCAACCTCAAACTCTTGGGTTCAAGAGATCCTCTTGCCTCAGCCTCCCAAAGTGCTAGGATTACAGGCAAGAGCCACGGCACCTGGCCCAAGTCCTCAATTCTTTTCTGTATTGGCAATAGAAATTTTTACTTTTGAAGACACACGAATATGGAATCTGTTTGGTCTTTTGTGACATGACAGTGGTGATTTTTGTAATTTTATTTTCAGTACCTAATTGAGTGAGTGAAATACTACAAACAGAATTGAATGTTGACATGAATGGTCAAACCATATACCTTTCAGGCAAAGGGCTTGAAATGGAACAGGCGGGCAATAAATGTAAGTTTCTTTTTCACTTGGTGCTTTAATAAACGAAATTATAATTAGCTCAAATGACCTAATTACTGTTTTTGTACTTTGGGATAGAATTCATTTTAAAGGCTATTTACAAGACTCTGAGAAAACAAATGGTTATCATGAAGTTTGCAAGTCTCCCCTGACATGAACTGGTGGCAGAGGATGGCAATTCAAATGCCTCCTTTCAAGGGTTGTCCTGGTTCTACTGTTTTCCTAGCAGACATGCAAGGCAAGGACTTTTTTTTTAACAGCAAAACTGTCTATTATTCTCTCAAAACAATTAACACAAAAACTTTTGAATTCAGTGAAGGTCAGAGGATTAATAGGTTTTATCTGCAATGTGTTTGAAAAGCTAATTAAGACTGCACATACAGCAGAGGAGACTGGGAATACAATATTTAGTTTTTCTCTACATGACCACAGTGAGAAAAAGCGAATAGGGAAAAACAAAGTGAATATGGAAACTTCATAGACAGGAGGCAAATCCTTTTTTTAAACAAAATAAAACTGAAAATACATCTCCTGTGACAGAAGATACTTCCTTTATTTATTCAAGAAATGTGTTCGGCATCTGCTTTTTGCTGGCATTATGTAGGGTGCTAGATACTCAGTGTTGAACTAAACAGAGTGGTCTCACTTACTTTCTTTTGAACCTAGAAACGAGTTAGGTTTCTAGGTTAAAAACAAAAGAACCACCTTAAAAATTAACAAAAATTTTAATCACTGTTCACATATGTGTAAAGGGGAATGTACTTTGGGTTCCCCAAAATACTGTTTGACAATGTCCACTTAACCATCCAACTTAAATGCTGACATGAAAACAAATGTGTTTTTAAAAAGTCATCGTGACAGAAATATATCCATTTTCCTCATTCTTTTACATATGTATATATATTTTTAGTTCACACACACACATATATATTTTAACTAACAAAAGTTTAAAGTGAGGAAATAGCAGACATCTCAAAATTCTCAGTTGAAATTTATCTACTAATAACTTGTGAACTAAAGTAAAATCTAAGCCACATCAACTGAATGGACCCCCACATGGCCAAAGGAACTCTTAAAACCGAGTTCCCAGCCATGACGACATGGGAGGTGAGACAGCCTCATTGTACCCCCTTCCTGGCAAGCAGCCATCAAACTTTCTCCTGTCAGGGCTAGCAGACACCAATCTTGTGATCGGTCCTCCCTTTTTGCAGTTGCCCTGTGACAACTGACCCTTATTGATTCCTGAACACCAACCACGGAGTGGTTCTGGCCAGTCTTCTGAAGCTGTGCAGAGAGGGCTTGCATGTCCTCTGCTTAACCTTCTGACATCAGAGGGCCGAAACCTCTACCCTCGCATCATGCTAATACTGCCATTTTCTGAATATGGATCCATGAAGGGGCATGGAGCTCAGTCATACATATGCATATTTCTCCTTTTATAAATATTCATGACTCCTCCTATAGCTTGTTAAATATGTATATTCAACCACACTGCTCAACATAAATTTGCTTTTCCCTTGTCCCTCCCTGGAAGCACATGCTCTTGGCTTCTGCCTGAGACTATGAGTCTTAGTCTGACAGAATGGCCACCCTGCAGGCTGCCCTTTCCATAAGAAATAAAACTCTCCTTTCCAAATTTATGAACTTCATCAATTCTTCTTTTGGCCAATCCATTTAAAATAAATATGGATGCATGTTTTCTTTCCCTTCCTTAGGACCTCAGTTGCCATATACTGTGTCAATTCCCCCTACAAGGGTTTGCATGGCTGTCTCCTCTTAATACACCAGGTTGGATCAGACCTAAGGAGTGAGTGTCTTATCATTAACACTGTTCTAATACATTTGAACTCTGTGGCAATATGAATTAAAATAGGTTTCTGTAGTTGGTCTCCTACAACTGACAAATATTGGCAGATTAATAATTTGTAAGCATGGATATCGTGTCAATCCCTCATCTCTACCCCTTCAGGAACTCGTCACCACTGGCCAAATGAACTATAGATTACCCAGCAGAGCCCTCAAAGCTGATCATAACAGCAATCTTTCCTGTCAAGACTTGGCTTCCTAACTTCATTTCCCACTGTTCCTGGGCTGGCCTTTCTTCATGCTTTACCTGAACTTTTCCATCCAATCTCTTTTGCCTTTTCAGGAGAATAAGGCCATAGGAAAGAGCACACTACAGTCAGCCCTTCATATCTGGGGGTTGGTGAGTGCTGTATCCATAGCTTCAATCAACAACAAATCAGAAACTATTTGGGGGAAAAAAAACAATAAAAAATAACAATACAACAATGAAAATAATACAGATAAAACCCAATACAGTTTGACAACTATTTACATAGCATTTACATTGTATCAGGTTTTATAAGTGTATGGGAAGATATGCGTAGGTAATATGTAAGTATTATGTGAGTTTTATAAGAAGCGTGAGCACCTGTGGAATTGGTATCCTGGGGCGGGGGTGAGGGGAAGGGGAAGGCAGAGGTTCTGGAACTAATACCCCTCCCAAATACCAAGGGATGACTATACTCAATTCTGTCCACAGATCAGCCATGTGTCCCAAGTTTGGCCAGTCAGAATATTCTATGGGGATTTTGAGTTGCATGCTTTTCCCTGGGATACAGTGTTTTATGACTCTATAAGCCTGAAGCTTACAAAAGCAATCATGCTACGTTATATAGAGAGTTTACCTAAAACTGCAACAGAGCAGAGAAACTGTTAAGAGATGGGGAAAGAGATAAAGAGAGAGAGTCATGATAATATTCTTTTTCTTTCTTTTTTTTTTTTTTGTGTGTGTGTGAGACAGAGTCTCAAGCTGTCACCCTAGGTCGAGTGCCATGGCATTACAGCTCACAGCAACCTCAAACTCTAGGGCGTAAGTGATTCTCTTGCCTCAGCCTCCCAAGTAGCTAAGACTTCAGGTACCCATCACAAAGCCCGGTTATTGTCATTGTTACAGTTGTCATTGTATTAGCTGGCCTGGGCCGGGTTCAAACCCACCAGCCACAGTGTATATGGCCGGCGCCCTGCCCACTGAGCTATGGGTGCCGTCAATGATAATATTCTTTATAACCTTGAGTTCGACATTCCTCCCATTGGACTTCCAAGGAAAGTAATCCAAAGATTTATTAAAACTAATTTAGGCTGAATTGATTATGATGAATCAAAGATGTAAAAGATTCTTCACAAAATGGTAGGCATTCCAAATACTATTCAAATAGTTGGATGAAATCATTATGCTCACAGTTTATGCAAGAAAGAATTTAGGGTAAAATGACTAAATAAAATCATGCAAGTTTATGTAACAAAACTTAGGCCTAACAAAGAAAATATTTGATGTCGGTACTTAACTACCTAAGGTTAAGTTCTAGATTATAAATTCCTCTATTTATCTTCTGTTTATCTCAGTGATGACAATTATAAAAGGTTTTAAACCTCATGGGTTTACAATTTATATAGATAATACTAAGGGGGTTTCAAGTTTTCAGAGGGCTGTTAGAAAAATAATAACAAAAAGATGTAACAGGAATAAACTATAGATTACCATGTTTCAAAAACAGTAGGGGGTTCTTTTCTAACTATAATTACTAATAAAGCTAATAAAAGTAATAGCATTATTAATATTGTGTCTTGTTTGTCTTGAGCCATCTCACTGAGTTTATTAATAGTTTTAAGAGATAAATATCCAGAAATAAAATGCCATCTTTTCACAATAAAAGTTTAAAAACAAAAACAGATTTAGGCTCAGAATTCAAATGAGAGTTACCTTTGCTTTGAATCATAAAACAAAATTAATTAAATTACATTAATATGTTTTTCTGGCAAGCAAATATTGAATTGACAAATATATTTTTCTTTCTAAGTCTGATTAATATGTATTTGTTCACTCTCTAAAGCAGATTACAAAATAATAAGCATCTGTGAACATATATTAGAGGAAAATTATTTTCCTTCTATAAGAGGTTGTGCAGCAAGGTGAGGTCAATCAGACTTGAAATTCTTGATACAATTTGTTATTTATTGAGTATTATTTAATAATTTTAAACTTACTATAACTATTTTAAACTTGAATGGAGATTTGAGTAATGAATATTTAATGTTGAAAATTAAAAATCAAAACATAAATTAACTTCAGCAAAATGAGGAACTGAATAAATCCTGTAACATAAGAAAGGAGGTTGTGGGAGGTAGTTTTCAAGGGATACCTCGATCATAGACTTAAAATACTTTTCAACTCTTACTTTAGTTTTTTTTTTTTTCCTTTTTCCCTTTCTTCTATGTGCCAATATTATTTTCACAGCTGCCTATCGCAACGAGGGTGTTACTATGACCAGTAGTATTTCTTGGACCCATACAATTTCACCACCTAAGAAAAGAGATCATCTTCCTGTTTTTTTTTAAATGTTCATGGAGGCTGGGTGTGATGGCTCACGCCTATAATCCTAGCACTTTGGGAGGCTGAGGTGGGCAGCTTACTTGAGTTCAGGAGTTCGAGACCAGCTTGAGCAAGAAAAGACCCTGACTCGACCAAAAGTAGAAAAATTAGCTGGGCCAGTGGCACATCCCTGTAGTCTTGGCTACTTTTCAGGCCTAGGCAAGAGGATTGCTCAAGCCTCTTTGGGGTTTGGTTAAGGTTGGTGTGAGCTACAATGGTGCCAAGGCACTCTACTTAAGGCAACAGAGTGAGACTCTGTCTCTAAATGAATAAATTAATTAAAATGTTCATGGACAGCACTGTGGCCCCACCTGAACCATGGGCTCTCACCTGTGGGGGAGTGACAGGTGGAGCAATAAGGATAACTTGAATCCCCGTTTGAGCCTATATGGTTGAAGTTTAGGGGAAGAGCCGTTCACCAAATAAGCAGAATGAGAAGGAAAGAGACATACCCGAGGCAAGAATTCTGTCCACTGCCCTTTTTTGTTGGTTCTTTCAGTATTGATGAAATAAGGCAAGAATACCTACCATTAACTATGATGAATTAAAAGCTGCATACAGTGGCACATATGGGAACTCTATGCCTTGTATTACTAATGCACTAAACTGAAGGAAAGCTGTTTTCCAACCTTCAGTCTTTAACTTCTTCCTGCATAACTGTCCTTTCCGTTCCTAATTGGTTATTCTGTCCTACCTCTATCACTCTGACCTTCACACATCTATGCCTTCTCATCAAGGATAAATTCTTTTAATAGATGCCATTTCACAACAAAGTCAAAGTTGTGCCTTTTTTATATGCATTATATTTTTTTTTACAGGCTCTCTGCAAACAAGGAAAAAAATTAACTTAGACATCAATTAGCTTTCTGTCTGTGGATTTTCAAAAAAAACACTTGCTAGTAAAGACCTCACATATTAATTATTCCTGTCATTTTGATAAAATTTGAGTGAAGCTAAAATTCAGTTGAAATAACAAATTACAATTTGCATACTTGTGAAAGCCAAATGCTGAGACTGGTGGGTTCTATTGGAGATGGAAGAAATTTGCCCAAATAATAAATGATTAGAAATGGCAAGGATGTGTGATTAGAACCTCAGTTAATGGCCTTGCAGCATGAGAAATGCTGCCCTAGTGTCAGCTTTAGCTATTGGTTGATGAGTAGCTTTGTACGCCATTGTGGAGTTGTTAGGTTTCACTGTGATTGAGATGGAAAACCCCTGCAAGGGTGGGAACAGACGAGGTAGCGCCTCCATCAGCCTGAGTGCCTGAACCGCTATGATGAGTAGAGCAATCTTCCCAACAGAAAGCATGAACAAGAAATAAATTTCATCATTTTTGAAAGCTGCTGGAATTGTCATGGCTTTTGTTATCATCACCCTAGTATGAGGCAAGAGATGATGGTTCTGAGCCAGGGTGATTCTTAAAGGTAGTGCAAAAGGATCAGCTACTAAATATATTCCAGGGGTGAAAATAAAAGATTTACTGATGAATTAAAAAGAAGAAATAAAAGAGTGAGGGTTATTGGAGAGATTTAGGCCTAATTTTAAAAAATGTAATAATTCATTATGAGGAAAAGAGTGAAGTATAGAGGACACATTCAGGGGGGTGTTGCATGAAGATTTGAGGGGTCTTTTATTAATCATATTAACTTTGGGATGTCTAATAGATCTTAAAGGGAGCAGCGAATAGGCAATTGGATTCATGAATGTGGAAGTCAGAGAGAAATCAGAGCCACAGACAGATTTTTGAGAGTCCTTATTATAAAATTGGTTTTAAACTCATGGAACTGTATGAGGTCACCAAGGAAGTGTGTATAGAGGAGAAAAGACATAGGATTGAACCCCAGGCTGCTTCTAATTTAAGACTCCAGAAAGAAAGGGAGGAAGTCAGCAAAAGAAAATAAGAAATAGTGACACGCGATATTAAAAGGAAAGAGTATTGTCTGAGAGGCTGAGTGATGCGAGACCAGTTGCCAGCTGCTCTCAAGAACTGGGAGTTTACATCTGCATTTGCTTGTGTGCAGAACAGACGAGAACCATGGGGGGATTACAGCCTGTGTACAGAGAGGCTGGGAGGAGAGTTTAGACAATTCTTACGAGGTGTTTAGTTCATCATAAAGGCATCTGAGAAGTCGGGCAGTAACCCGGGAGGGCCGTGCTGTCAACACCAGGGTATAGGTGATACAGCATGTTTAATGCTTCTGAGAATGGCCAATAGAAGTCGAAAGGAATTTGCAGAGGACAGAATGGTTGTAGCCATGCTCCTGGGTGAGCAGGTAGGGATGGCATATTGTGCACACGTGGGAGGATTTTTTTCTGTCAGTCTGAACCATGGACCTTCCACTGACGGAGGTTTCACATTCTCCATACCATGGTGCATTTTCTTTCTTTGTTCTTTGTTTTGAATATGGACCCAACTCTACATCAGCATAGTGTCTTCCCGAGTATTTGTGCCTTTTCTTCTGATGCATTTTAACATTATCTTCTTCATCTGTTTGTATTTTTTACCTTATATCCTAAGATTAACGTAAATAACAAGATATGGCCAACATAATTGCTACATTTTATTGACACAGATTATTCTTGGAAAAAAAAAGACTGCTTTTATTTGCTGGAGTATTATATGTGTTCCTCCTCCATCTCCCTCAATTACTTATAACAAACTCCCTAAAAAATAATCACTATTCTTATTTTCCAGTCCAGAAACTTTTATTATCTGAAGATTTTTCTCTGTTTTTTTTTTTTGCATTATAAATAATTATTAGTCTCTCCTTTCTACCTTAAGCTTATTGTCATTGGAGTTTTCCTGCTGAGATATCTCAAATTTCTTGCCCTGAGGACAATTAATCATTATTCCATATGTAATACATTTTACTTTTTTTCATAGTGTCCTTGGTTTATGCAGACAGCAATAAAATTCAAGATGGATAAAGGACTTAAATTTAAGGCATGAAATTATAAAAATCCTCCAAGAAAGCATAGGAAAAACACTGGAAGATATTGGCCTGGGGAAAGACTTCATGAAGAAGACTGCCATGGCAATTGCAACAACAACAAAAATAAACAAATGGGACTTCATTAAACTGAAAAGCTTCTGTACAGCTAAGGAGACAACAACCAAAGCAAAGAGACAACCTACACAATGGGAAAGGATATTTGCATATTTTCAATCAGACAAAAGCTTGATAACTAGGATCTATAGAGAACTCAAATTAATCCACATGAAAAAAGCCAACAATCCCATATAGCAATGGGCAAGAGACATGAATAGAACCTTCTCCAAAGAAGACAGACGAATGGCTAACAAACACATGAAAAAATGTTCATCATCTCTATATATTAGAGAAATGCAAATCAAAACAACCCTGAGATATCATCTAACCCCAGTGAGAATGGCCCACATCACAAAATCTCAAAACTGCAGATGCTGGCGTGGATGTGGAGAGAAGGGAACACTTTTACACTGCTGGTGGGACTGCAAACTAGTACAACCTTTCTGGAAGGAAGTATGGAGAAACCTCAAAGCACTCAACCTAGACCTCCCATTTGATCCTGCAATCCCATTACTGTGCATCTACCCAGAAGGAAAAAAATCCTTTTATCATAAGGACACTTGTACTAGACTGTTTATTGCAGCTCAATTTACAATCGCCAAAATGTGGAAACAGCCTAAATGCCCACCAACCCAGGAATGGATTAACAAGCTGTGGTATATGTATACCATGGAATACTATTCAGCCATTAAAAAAATGGAGACTTTACATCCTTCGTATTAACCTGGATGGACGTGGAAGACATTATTCTTAGTAAAGCATCACAAGAATGGAGAAGCATGAATCCTATGTACTCAATTTTGATATGAGGACAATTAATGACAATTATGGTTATGGGGGGGAAGCAGAAAGAGGGAAGGAGGGAGGGGGCCTTGGTGTGTGTCACACTTTATGGGGTCAAGACATGATTGCAAGTGGGACTTTACCTAACAATTGCAATCAGTGTAACCTGGCTTATTGTACCCTCAATGAATCCCCAACAATAAAAAAATAAAAAAAATAAAACCTGCTGTGATTCGATTCACCATAATGTTCTATGCCGGAATAGACAGTCAAGAGAGATAGTCTAAATTCAGGTTATATACAGTGAACATTTACTATGACCTCATTTCCTGGAATCAATTCTTGAGCACATTTTTTTTAAACCAACCTTCTATAAGGGTTGAGCAAGTGACTTAATGTAAGACGATGGTAATAATAATAATTCAAAACTTCATTTCAATGAAGCTCAAGTTTCAAACTTCATTTCAATAATTTAAAACTTCATCAGTTTCATTAGATGTTTGATTTAAAAAAATTAGAATCTTGTAAGTCTTCTTAAATTAAATTCAGTCCAGCTTATTATAGGTTACCCTCCCAAATTTGAGAGTGATTCCCATTTTTCTGCTTTTTTAACACTTCAGATGGTAGACTTCACTGACTCAAAAGATTCCCTGTGTAATCTTGACCATCCCACATTGTCTACTTCTAATTTCTACTGTGGAGTCCTCAGTTTGGGGGATAATAAAAAGTAAGTCTACCACCTATACAGGAAAGTAGATCAAAGTTAGAGACAAGGCTTTCATATGCTCCCTCTTTCTCATTTCTGTATTAGACATCCATGTTTCTGGAGTACTTTCCTCTGATTATAATCAGGTTTGTTTAAAAATATGTCTACTAAAATTGAAGACTTTAATTATAGTTTGATCCACATAAACTAATATATTTGTACTCCCTTAATATTTTGAAATTTTACAAAAATTTTGTTTCTGTCTTACATCTCACTTCCTCTATCACTCTGTATGATGTATAATGTTTGTAAGAGACCACTGTTTTAATGTCCAATTATTTCGTTTCTTTTTTCTCAGAAAATAATTCATTGTAAATATAAGCTAGAATTAAAAATAATTTAGTATGTGTGCAGGAAATGCTTAAAATATTGACATATCAGTGCACACCGGGAAGAAACATGCATTGTTTCTTTACCACTGCTTCCTTATATATGCAATCCTCCCTGATGGAAGTGCTGCCCAGCAGACACCACAACTGTCTCAGGCTCAAATTCAGGGTTGATTTCGTTTCTGCTTTCTGTGGATAGTCCCAATTCTCCAAAATGATCATTAAAAAGATTAAAAATGGTCAGTTTTATACTAACCCTTTGTGTAGGCCTGATTAATTTTAATACAAACATTTAGCCTTTCTGAGTTTTTAAATTTATTTTTAAGCCAAAATGCCTTTACTTCACTTTTGCATTAAGCCTATACAAACTTTTGTATTATTGTGAGTTCAAGGAGAATTATTGCAGACACAACAGGTGGTCTTGTTATATATCAGACACAACAAGTGATCATGATTATAGTTCTATCTCACCTTCTCTAAAGTAGGTTTGCTTCCATCTAGCTAGTTGAGACATAATCAAAGACATCGGATTAAATAACAAGTCAGAAGACTTTCTGGTATTATTCCATTACAAAATCTCATACCCTCAAAGGTATAAACAGCTATTGTCTCATGATTTCCATGAATACAAAGTACTTGAAAATATATTCTCTTACCTTCAAAGCAATTCAATCATGATGAATTTTTTTAATACATTCAAGTTACCATCATCTGAACTCAGACTTTCAACTTGATTGGTTTGGGAACAAAAAACTTACTTCAAAGGAATCTACTGTTGTCTTACATCATGGAGCCCCAGTAAGTCAAGGTTGGGAATTACTAAATAGATCAAACCTGATTTGTACTACATTTCCAATTATTTACTTATCTGAATAAATATTTTAAGTATTTCAACTGGTAAATACCATTATTATAACTGCCCCAAGGTCACTCAGATAGTGCGTGAATTATCTGTATTTTGCAACTTGTTAGGATTAGATAGATTACTACAAAATACTCTGAAAAAAAATTTATCTAGAATTCAAAGCTTCTTACAAAACTAATCTGATGCATTTGTCAAATCTTGTCCAAATACATATTTTCAAAATACAACAAACATTCAAATAAAAGATAGTACTCTAAAACCAAGTACTTTTCAAATCGAGAAAGATGGAATGATCAGGGAAAGATGTAATCTTCTCAAAATACAAGTCTGGAAAAGGGAAGCATGCTCTTTTAATTCTTAAACTTAACATAAACACTTGTGAAATATGCTATCTATTATCTTACCCAATTACATAGGCACATATATTTTAAGGAAGTTACTTTTAATGACACATTAATGTAAAATTTTAGTAATCTGCAATCTACCATGTAAATTATCTTGAGCTCTAGTAGCAAGAATTACTTTCTACAAAAGATTCAGAAGTAAAATGGATGATATTCTAATGTCTGGGAGGTATAAAATTTAATGATACATTCAAAGCAATAAGCTTCGGCAGAGGACTCTTTGCAATATTCTCAAGGAAAAAGCATATCTAATATAGAGAAATCAAATGGCCAGACTTTTCTTTCCCATACAATAATTGAAAATATTCTATGGAAATAGATATGAATGTACCTTCTAAAACAGCATAAACCTTATGAGCTCTATTCTAGATTAATCTGACCTGATCAATTTATTACCACAAAGATATCTTAACACGAAATTCCAGCAGGCTGTTATAACTGAATGAATGATCTTTAAAGAACATTGTTAAAATATATCCTACAAACTTACCTCAGTGAACACAAAGGACATTTTGGATATATCCTTTTCTGAAATTGAGGCTTTCAACTTACAATGTACTTATAATCATAATCGGAGTTTTAGTTTTTGCATCGGAGTCACCTAATCTTATATAGTATATCTTGCAAATGCATACCTCTGTTTTAGGGCAATCTATATAGATTCCTCTTAATAGCTTGAAAACGTCAATTTCATGTTATTAGAGCATCTGTGGTATTATCTCCAAAAAAAAAAAACAACATATTTTTCACCCAGGTACTCATCAATGAATTATATTAATAAATTACCTTTTAGATTCTTGATTGCATATTTTTCCCTTTTTATATAAATGTCTTACACTGTGTTTATGTTCATGAGGCTCTATATGGGCCTACCAAAGCAAAATTAGACAAAAAAAACTCTTTACTCCTTATACAAGCACAGTGTCAGCCCTACCCCTGACCCCCAAAAAGCTTCTATACTTCATTCTCTCCTTCCAGTCTGGCTTCAGCCCCGGACTTCACTGACTACCCTCATCTCTTCCACCCTCATGTCACAGCATTCACAGAGTTGGTAACTTTTTGCTTCTTGAGAAATCTATGGCTAATAGCAAACTATTTGGCCTTTCTCTTAATTTCTCTGGTAATTCCTTTCAGCTTCTCTTGCTTTATTTTTCTATTATCTACTCCCTACAAACTAGAGCTCCCCAGGTCTTGATTCTACATTCCATTTTCTTTTACTTTTGACACGGTATATCTGCGTAATATAATCTATTCCCCGGACATTAACTATGGTCTGTATGGATTGCTATATTTAAAACTCCAGGCCAGGCATGGCGGTTCATACCTATAAACCCAGCACTCTGAGAGGCTGAGATGGGAGGATCCCTTGAGCTTAGGAATTTCAGAGAAGCCTAAGCAAAGCAAGAAAACCCTGTCTCTACTAAAAATAGAAAAGTTAGCCTAGTGAGGTGGTAGGTGGTTACAGTATCTACAGTCCCACTACTTGGGAGCCTGAGACAGGAGAATGGTTTGAACCCACAAGTTTGAAGTTGCTATGAGCTAGGCTGGGGCCATGGCCTGCAGCCACAGAGTGAGACTTGTATCAAAAAAAAAAAAGCTCCAGCTCAGAATCTTCCATTATCCTTTCAATAAAATCTAGACACCCACACACTTCTGTTTATTCGGATCCTTTGCACAAACCACACACACACCCCATATGCATACACCACATGCTGCATCTTTAAATACCTCTCTACTCCATGCATTGTTTGCTATCTTTGCCCCAAATTTATTTCCTTCATTGCCTTTACTCCAAGTTTTTCTTTTTCTTTTTGTTGCCTTATGTACTGTGTGCCTCCCTCATCAAATTGTAAGTATCATTAGGGCAGACCCTGTCTGTGTGCACCATCTCCTATAAAGCTAGGTACACATAATCACAGGCAGTTAGTAAACAGGTCTCTCAAGAATGCACACATGCACAAATGAATGAATGACTTGGCCTTTTTCTAGGAGCTTATTTCAGCAAATCTACAGGGTCCTTCTTGTAATCGATACTTCTATGAAGATCATTCTTGAAAGAAAATCCTGTTGTGAAGTGTGATATGATAATGAATAATTTTACATCATTATCATCCAACATATGGTGTAAGAATTATTTTTATAATTAATAAACCTATAAGCATATAGGGTGATAATAATTTAACTCCAGAAATGTTATTGCAGGGAGAGTAGGGACTGAAGATCCCATTCTAGGCAAAGGAAAACACTTCCAGAAAAAGGGAAAAACAGAGAAATAAGCTGAGCAAGGCAGAATAAAAACAGTTTAGCTAGCTTACTTTTAAACCAGCAGCTAAATGACTTATTTGAGCAGTTCCTGCTTTTATTAGAAGCCTGGCCTGTAAGAGATACAGCTTGCAAACACCCCTGCTGGATCTGTAAACACTCTGAGGAATCATGCCCATAGACCAAGCTACAGGCAAGGCCTAGGAAGGAACAATAACCAGGCCGTCCCCTGCCCAGTCGACAGCCAAAGCAAATACACATTGTGGGTATCTGTATTATGGCCAGGACAGAGATCAAGGGAACAGCTAGAGCCCTGAAATATGGGCAGGAGGGTTTGTACAATAATCACAGAGGAAGATGCCTCTAGGTGGAGATCAGAGGAAAACTCTTCTACCGACTCTTCAAAGGAGCCTGATGCCCTTGTGTCTGCTCCACAGAGAACTAAAGGGAATTAACCTCCCCCCAAGGGATCTGTGTGTGTTACTAGACAGGAGGCTGCCCCCACGCAAGGCTCAGGTTTTGGATTTCACAAGGTTTCTATGACCCTTAAAGTTAATGATTATAGATGGAATAAGAATTAACATGCTTACTCAGAGAAACTGCTGATGTTTTTGTTCCCTTCCTCAGCTTACCCTCTGGGCTAAATGAGAAAATAGCCTTCAATAAAAGCTGAGTAGAACAAACACTCAGGGCCACTCACTGGAACCCCATAAGCTAGCAGTGGTCACCTGCGTTCCCACCTTTGAAAACTTTATTCTGTGTGTCCTTTTTATCTTTCCCAGCCTTTTACTATATTTTCCTTCAGTCACTGCCAGTCCCACAGGTCTGAAAGGACCCTGCCCCCAGGGCAGGACCCCAGCAGTTATGACTTTTAACTCCAAAAAGCTCAACTTGAGACAATTGGTCATTTTACTTTGGGCCTTGTTTCTCTGTTGGTCCATATATTTTTCTCAGATTATAATTTTTTAGTATGAGACAAAGAAATTTGTTGATTTTTAAAGCATTATAATTTCATCAAACAGGTGAAACATTACTGTTACAAAAATATCTTCATTGTATGATGAAGAGAGGAAGAATATCCATGCTGCTTTTATCTACAATTCAGGGAAAAAAAAAAAAAAAAGCATAAACTACACAGGGTGTCCAACCTGTGGCCTGTGGGCCACATGCTGACCTTGGGAATATTTTTTTTTTTTTTCCTTCTCTGTGATATCAGATATCAGGATAAGTATACAGGACCTTTTTTTTCTTTTTTTGCTAATCAGCTTTAAAGTGTTTGTGTATTTAACCTGTGGCCCAAAACAATTGTATTCTTTCTATGTGTGGCAGAGAAAAAAATAAATAAATAAAAAAAGCTTGGACACCCCTCAACTACAGTTTAAATTGCCAAATTTGATCATGTTACTTGATCGAGTCATCTTTTCTCATTTTGGTGAGAATCAAAGATAGATTTATTCACTGCAATTTAGGCCTTCAAATTCCATCTCTTCTTATTATATGAAATTTATCTTTCCCGACACCTCTGAAAGTAACATTATTACAGATAACTGTGGAGATCTTCTTTCAACTTCCATTTGCCCTTTCTTCCAACTGGAAAACTTAGATAGAATGCCAAAAACCTGCATCTTGCTGACTCACTTGTAGCTAGGGTTCAGACGACATATTAAATCGCACCATTTAGATATACAGTAATGAGACTGAAAAGCAGGAATGGTTCGGCAAGCCAGAATAATGATTTGGCAAATGAAGATGTCAGTTAGTTACTGAGACCTGCAGCAACATTCCCAGTATCTAGTCTTGCTGGGTGTGAAGAGATAACTTTGGTGAACAAAGCAGCTTACTGTTATTGTGCCCTGCTGCTTAATAATCCAGTAACACCATTTAATTTCCAGTCCTTCAACTGGAAGAATTGTGTATCTTGTGTCCTGTGTATAATCTCTTCTGTTTGTACTAACTAGAGTGTTTGGTGTTTCTAGCATTGAAGTCTAATACAAACCTAGAGAGATGTATTTAAAAAGTCTTACTTCCTTCAGTGGTTGCTTTATTCCATGCTATTTCTTCTCATGAAATGTACCTTATAACACTTCAAAAATATTCTGGTGATTTTTCTCTTTGTTTTTAATTTTACATGGTGTTTTTAACTGGCAGATATTTATTCCTCTGACCATGAATAATTTCAAATACACAATACATAGAGATCAGTACAATTAAATCCTATGTACCAATTATTCACTTTCCACCATCATTAATCAACAGGATGACAGTTTTGAGTCATACCTAACACAGATCATTATCAAGGTGGGATTTATCAATGTCACGTAGTAGAGGTTAATTTATCAGTCAACATAATTTGAGCCTCATGTTTCATTTGCATCTGCATATTATAAAATATAAGTAGAGTAAGATAAATAATATAGCACATAAATAAATGGGTATATTATATAATATAAATAATATAAACATTAACATAAATATAATCAAATATCACTATAAAACACATATTAAGCCTGTAGGTATATCTTTTGCCTTATAAATTAGCTACTCTTTGGGGATACAGTAGTAATATCATATGCTCTGCCACATTTCTCTGACTATTTTAGAAAGAAATGACATATGTTTCCCAGCTCTTCAAGATTTAGGGTTATTTTCAATCTCTCTCATTATGTCTATAAATTTTTACTACTTTCATAATAATTTTAAAACTGACTTTGTAAACCATATTGCTGTCATATGAAAATATACTTGAAGAATTATTAATCTCCAAAAAGAAAGGTAAGTTAAAAACTGGCACTAATTGAATCTCAGTGTCTCTCCGCTACTCTCTCCCTCTCTCTGTTGCACCCTCCCGCCTTTCTCTCTCTCTGTCTCTCTCTCTCTCTCACACACACACACACACACACACACACACACACACACACACAAACCCACACACATCCACAAACATTCAATTTTGAATACTTGGAGGTTAAGAACTTGTAAACGAACAGTTGAGCTGTGCATATTTCATTGAGAAGTTGCACTGATTTGGTAAAGCTCTGATTTTTTGTGGAATCAAGGGTGAAAATGACGCCTCCGGGAACTATGTCTCATCCCTGTAATCCTAGCACTCCGGGAGGCCACAGTGGAGGAGAAATTGAGCTCAGGAGTTCCAGACTAGCCTGAGCAAAAGAAAGACCCCATCTCTACTGAAAACACTAAATTAGCTGGGCATTGTGCTGGGTGCCTGTAGTGCCAGCTGCTGGAGAGGCTGTGGCAAGAGGATCGCTGATGCCCAGGAGTTTGAGGTTGCTGTGAATGAGGCTGATGCCACAGCACTCTAGCACTCTCGCTGAGAGACTCTATCTCAAAAAAAAAAAAAAAAGTAAAATCATGAGCATATGAGCACAAAATTGATTCCAGAAAGAAAATTTTGTTTTGCAACACTAGCTGATCAGCTCTCCCCAGATGTGCTGAGAATTGCCTCATTTGGTCTCTGCTTCACTTCCGTCCTTGCTGGAAGTGATATCAGCATAATCGGGTATCTCCTCAGGGGTGCACAACCTCACTGTGACATGACTCTCGGTTTAATACCACAGGTCTCCCAATGACACGGGAATATCAGATTTTCCCTTTTGACTCATTTGCACATAAACATGTTTTGCCTTTTCCTTCAAAAATCTAAAACCAATCCCAGATAACACCCTCACACAGACACAGACACACACACATCATTGAGTTTTGCCAAAAGCGTTTTTTCTGCCTTTGCACTTGCAATACATATGACAAACACTTTGAAAATTACAACTCAAAACTTTCTTCTGTGACTCTTTTAGTGAAACTAATGGCCCAGAAAGGAGAGCCTTGGTGCGTTGATTTATCTTCGTTGCCCAATTATTTAATTGACACAGATCCACTGATCCAAGCAACCAGTTCCTCAGTAGCATCATATAGTTGGAACTGTATATTTAATTCATATGATAAAATATATATCTCACCAGAAAAATAAAAAAAAAATTTTTGCAGTTTTTAGCTGGAGCTGGGTTTGAACCCGCCACCTCCGTTATAGGGGGCCGGCACTCTACCCCTTTGAGCCACAGGCACCACCCTAAAATAAAGAAAACTTTAAAACAAAATGAACAAATTTCAACAATACAATAGACCTCAAAACAACACATCCTTAACAATGGAAATTTGAATGCAAAGGAATTGGCAAGCAACTCCCAGATCCACAAAATGTCTGGCTAGCTCTTCTTGTTCACCTCATAAGCCATACAATCATGCAACTCTTAATATTTTAGCTTTTTCTCCTCCATTTCTAACATTCTTTCATTTCTATTTGGTCCTTGCTAAGAATAATCATTATGTAGTTGGTCATCCAATGGTCACCCTTTGTAAGGTCCTCATCACCACCATTTTTCTACATGTGCTATTACTATCTAAAAATAGCATAGGATGGTTTTCAAGAACACTACTCAGGCCTCCCTGCCCTTACCGGACAATATCCCACCTTGAAGCTCTCTCTTCAGTCTCTCCCTTATCTAAGCTTACCTACTACCTCATTTTTTAGAGCTTTGTTTTCAGCTATTCCACAGGGAAGATCTGGAAATCTCATTGACTTTAAGTTGTGAATAGCTACGAGGAATGGGTTGTTCAACCCATATACACAGGATCCAGGAGATTTGCATTTTAATAGAGGACAGTTCTTCATAACTCATAAAAGTGGAAAGGCTCTAATAGCAGGATTTAAAGCATTGTTGACACTCATGGAGAAAATATTTGAGGTAAGAATACTCATAACAAATCATAATACTTGAGATGACTATCATTTTCATGTTGACTTAAGCCTAATGTAAAAAGAAGCCAATATTCATGTTTGAACAAGAATAGAAACAGAAAGAAATTTAAAGGAAAAAATCTAAGCTGTAAAATCTTTGAATAATACTGTTTCTTAATGGGATCCGTTATTCGCTCTCAGCTTCTTATGTTTTCAAGGTGGTACCAGCACACTGTGTAGAACTTGTCAATTTCCTTCTGTCTAGGGAGGTGGCCCTCAGCTTAATTAAACTTTATTGGCCCTTTTCTCCCACCTTAGGCCCCTGACCTCCCTTTTTATTGATCTTTAGAAAACTTGTGATTGTAAATTCTTTCTCTGCACTTTTGAGATGTAAATGTTTTTACAAGCCACTTCCCAGTTTTACAATGGTAGAAGGTCCAGAATCAGATTACATCCCTTTGAAATGTAATCATTAAGATAGTGCCCCTGTGTCCTAGCTTCAGTGGGAGGGGAGGACCCTAACTTCCTTGTTCCAAATGGGGAAACTACCTCCAGTCATGAAAATATGAGACAGAAATTTCACCTTTTCTTTGGCAAAGGCCACTTTGCCTATGATTCCCCTTCCAGCTCTTGCAAATTCTCCCACTTTTAATGGTTCAGTGGCAGTAGACTCAGACTCACTTCTAGTCTCTTTCCCCTAGTGCAGTAGCCTTGAATAAAGTCTTCCTTCCCCATTAACCTTGGTGTGGAAGAATTTTTGCTTTGAAAGTCTACTCATGGGCAGATTTTAGTACCTGTGTTCAGTTTGTTTATGTCGCACAAAGATTCTTTCATGAAACAAACACCCTCAATATAATCTGAATTAAGAAAACAAAAGGCAATACCTTTTTTTTTCACATCAATGGCAATTTCCTTCTCACTTTTCTTTTTGACATCTTCTTTTTCTACTGGAGAAAAAAGATGATGGTAAGGCTTCACCTGTTTAACTCATATATTTCAGGGCACACATGGCTGTCCTTGAAGCATCCAATGTGCCTTGTATAGAAGAATCCTAAATCAGAGCTATCAGTCATGCTAAATATAAGTCAACTGGTACCTTTATAACAAAATAGTGGTTTAGGTATACTTTCTTTTCAGGAACATCCAATGTTTTGCTAAGGGCAAAAAAATAAAAATTATTTCACGACAGTGAGAACATTAACTGGCATTGTTAACTATGACCAAATTCAACAACTTTTCTGAAGTATGCTAAAGAGTATATTGAATGTTCTCGGGACTATGAGGTCACTGGAGCTATATCGAAAGCTGTAACATTTTTGAGGTTCACTTGGGACATCACATGAAGTATTTGAAAACAACCAACTACAATAAATCAAATATAGCAAGTCAATTATTTTCTCCTCCCTACAGAAAATAATTTGTTCTTTTTGTGGATATTTTTATTGAACTGAATAAGTTGAACAGTAATCTCTTTACTTAACTATAATTTACACATATATACGCTATAACTATAATTTACATATATAGTTAAGTAAAGTAGTGAATTAGAATTGAGCAGCTGCTCTTAAGAAAAAAATAGTTGTAATTTTTAAAAAAGCATTTAAGCTTGAATTTTCTTCATAAAAATTTATCAATTTCTGTTTTATTTGAAATATTTAGAAATCTTAAGAGTGACCATTAATAACACTGAAAATAAATGTATTAAGGGAATTTCTTTCCTAGAAAATAATTGCTTTACCAGTAGCATTACTGGTCTCCCACACTCTTCAAAGAGCAAAGGAAAACAATGGATACAAATTGATTCATGTGGTAGATAGCTTTTGAATTCCTTACCTTTCTTTTTTGTTTCAGAAGTAACTTTCTTCTCAATTTTCTTTTCTCTTTCTTTTTCTAGAGAAGAAGTTTGGAATACTTTCTTCAGTAAAACAGTATGAAAAGAAAACCCAGGTTGGAATGAAAGATTACTGTTAAGTCAATTCTGCCTCTGCTTTGTGACTTTAAGCAAGTAATTTAATCTCACTAAGTCTTATTTTCTTCTCTCCTTCAAAGCAAGATAATGTTTACAAAGCCTTCTTCACCATGCCAGGCTCGTAGCAAATGCAAAAAAAAATTTGTGGGCTGCTGATATTGTTTATAAATATGGAACAAAGTATTTTTAACTTTGTGAACCAATTGTTTAGATAGCACCTAAAGTTAGATATTGATATACAAAATTAAAACATATTGTCTTAGGAAAGATACTGCAGGTAAACTAAATAAATTATCTCTTTTTGTTTTCATGTGCTGAATTTCATTATAAATAATATGTTAAGCTATTAAGGTATCTATTTTGATTTTACTGTTTTTGAAATCTGGCTCTTGTCAACAAGCATTTACACTTGATGACATTTGTCTGGCAGTGTACTAGAGACATAACTTCCACTGCCCTTTCTGAGTGGTTATATCAACGAGGGTGCTCAGATGATCTTTGCACCCAGCAGTTGTAGTAACTCCAGATGCCACATCAAACCATTTGTGGACTCTTTAAACTTTATGGAAGATTTCTGCTTCAGAAATCTGAGAAAGTCTCGATCCAAGGAGCAAAAGAGGGAACTTCATGTACTGTCGGGTATAGACACATTGCAATTGGACATCCCTGGATAGTTTTCTGGTAAGCATACGCATTTGAAATAACAAGGTCACCTACAATACCTAGGTATCGAAATCGAATGTTTGGTGTTCTTACGTTTGAGGCAGTAAAAGTGCAATTAACCTTGAAAATTGATTTTTATCTGCAATTAGTAGTGTATTTACCTTATATTTGAAATAACTGTCTCTTTCTCATTTGTCATTTGTCTCTCATCTCAAGTACGGTTACATTCAGAGACCTCCATTACCCAGAACTATTATAAGATTGTTACTATACTGAAGAAATTCAATACGTAGTTCTAGGATGAACACATAAGCTGTCTACTAATGACTGCATCTTATTAAATACAGGAATTAATTCATTCCCTTAGGCATAGAGCTTTTTTACCTACAGGATCAAAGATAACACTTTCTTTTGGCATTAGAAGAGTAATTTATAAAGAACCCCTTTTCATGACTTCTAGAGATAATCTAGTGTCTTAGGGAGAAATATATTCACACTTTGTCTAAACGTGTCTACAACATACTATTATAGCTCATCCAATCAAAAGAAGAAAGTCAAAAAGTCGAATTTTGATAGTTCCAGAGCCAGAAACAAACCAACTAAATTGCATTTTTCTTCTTTTAAGGGTTTATGCATATTAAATATGCATATTGTGTTTAAAATTCTGAATAAAGATACTTCTGATTTAAGTATATTTATATTCCGTTTATCTGGGAGAAATTTTATGTGGCAGGGTTTTTCCATCTTTTCTAAATAAATGCATATTCCAGACATTTGAAAAGGTATTTACTAGATTTCACTCTCTGATACCAAGCACTGGAGAAATACAGATTAATTGTAACTATTTCTAAGCCCTTACTAAACATCAGTGTCATACTTACCATAGGATCACAGCTCAGCATCCAAGCCTCTAAGTTTCATGATGTAGATGGATAAATAGTTCATTACAAAGTTTTTGCCAGTTAGTTGATCTTAGACTGAACTTCATGATGAAAGTAGATATTTGAGGCCATAAGATGAAAAACATTATTTTCTTTTTTTTTTCTAAAGAAGAGGGTTCTTGTGCAGTAAATTCTACCCTTTAAATTAACATACTGGGATTTTACTGTTATTTTACTGTCACTTTACTGATAATGGTATTTGTGCCTTTGTCCAGACTGAATTAATGCTTCCATTACATACTCTGTCTGTGATGATAGCCAAACACTGTGAGAGTCATAAATAATAGCAGAAGTCTACAAAAAACAGGCATAAATAATGTACTTTAATAACATTTTTTATGAATTAGACTTTTGAGCTATCACTATGGGACTTACTTTATTCTCTGTGAATTTTATTTAAAAACCTCAGCTGCTGAAGATTCGGCCTTTGTATCTTCAAAGATTATTGTCTCTGTTCTATAGGTGATTTTGCAGCAGTGGAATTTAAACTTTCCATTTATAAAAGACATCATTTAATCTTATCCTTCTCAGTTGTAAAAACAGCCCATGTTCCTTTTATGAACCCTCCTCCCCTGACTTTTCTCCCTCAACAGTTGATGCTCCTTCCCTTCCACTCGACTACCCACCCGCCTGAGCAACTTCTTCGCCATCCTCTCTTGCTGTCTGTTTGCTGTTTTGTTTGTAACGGCTAGAGAAGGATTAGAGCATTTACGCCCATTGGTTTTCAGAAGGTTAGCGATTAAATGTATCTATAGGATGTGAACTTATCAGCATATTGCCTTTCTCTGACAAAAGTGCCATAGCCCTGAAATGATGGCTCTATCTGGCAGGGATCACCGGAAAAACTGGTTGGGAGAGAAACCTTTCCTGCAATGAACAGCTCTGAGCCACAAATCTATTATTAGCTTGTGCATAAATTAACATCAGATGAAAGAAAAATTAAATGACTTACTTTTTAAGCCCTTACAATGGGCTTTTCTCTTGCGTTTAAATGTTTTTATGCCATCTCAAAGCCAGAGAAAGCACAATAGTTAATTACAATTGTAAAGCTTTCTAATATGCCAGTTCCTACCAAAAGGAGCAAACAAATGCAAAATGTTTCACATTGGTCTTGTGTTTGTTCCACTCCTCTTTGCCAAATGGTGTAGAGATTATCCCAATTCTATGTGTCAGATGGGTGCTTGTCTTCTGTCATTCAATGGCCAGAATTGAGGTATTCTTAGTTCCAGTAAAGTAAATAAAGATTTGTTTCTTTTATAACAATGCATTCCAACATAACTCATCACTGTCAGCTTTTTTCTCTAGAGCGGCAGTGATTGGCCTGGAACCAATGTCACAATACGACCATGGAAAATTTTACATAAGGAGATAAGTCCAGTTATACAAGGGATCATTAGAGTTCTCTCCTTATCTACAGAGGGGTGTAGTGTTCTCTACAAGGGAAAGCACAGATGTTAGTGACCTTGGTCTGAATTCTGTTTCTAATCCTTTCTAATTGTGTGACCTTGGGCAATGTCAATGATATTTTATTTTCTCCCTTTGAAAAGTGGGGCTAAGGGCCAGACGCAGTGGCTCACACCTGCACTACCAGCACCCTGGGAGAACGAGGCAGGTGGATTGCTTGAGTTCAGGAGTACCCAAGAGGACAGAATGAGACTCTGTCTAATAAAAAAAAAAAGAAAGAAAGAAAGAAAAAGAAAAATGGGGCTAAGAAAACTTACCTTTCTGGTTTATTGTGAGGAATGCAGACAATTGAATGTAAGTGCCTGGAACAGAGTGGATGTACAAAAAAAAAAAAAGGCAATAATGGCCAACTACTACTATATTTCACAAACAGTGAAAATCTGACCACATATAATCTTCAGTAATTTTTCTAGGTGTGACATTTATACATCTCTTTGACTAAATACGAATTAATTGTTATTTTTCTATATGTTGTCTGGTTTTGGTATGGCTTAAAAAATTTTACACCAGAGAAAGATCCATGTTAGAGGCTTAAATGAACTTGGATACATGTTTGTACGCAAGGTGTTGGTAAGGTCAGAAAAAAAATAATAGAGTTGGCTTAGAGGATTAGAGCTGAGAGGGTAGGAGATGGCTTTGCCTTTTTAATGTTCCATCAGGGATAAACCTTTCAAATGGGTAACATTTGAAAAGATTCTTGAGAAAAGTGGGAGAGCTTTGTGCTAATGGGGAGAAGACTTTTCAGCCAAGAAAAGATATCTGTCAGGACCTTGAAATGAGAGATTACTAGATAAATTCAAAAAAATAAATACAATACAATACAATAAAGAGTGTTGGGCCTGTATGGCTGGAGTGGAGGACAAACTATAGCCAGAGATGTAGCAGGGGTTGAGATTGTAGAATTGTTAATGGTATCAATTTTCTTTTTCTTTTCTTTCCTTTCTTTCTTTTTTTTTTTTTTTTGTTCAGTTTTGGCCGGGGCCGGGCTTGAATCTGCCACCCCCAGTATGTGGGGCCAGCGCCTGCCCTGCTCCTTGAGCCACAGGCACTACCCAATGGTATCCATTTTCCATTTCACTCTAAGTAACAAAGGAGACCACTGTGAGATGATAAGCAGAGACATTATACAGTTCTGAGTGATGATTTAAGAAAAACTTTAGGCCAGTGCCCTAAAGTGAGTAGGGTCCTGGCCCCATATACCAAGGGTGGCAGGTTCGAACCAGGCCCTGGCCAAACTGCAACAACAACAAAAATGGCAAAGTGAAACTCTGTCTCAAAAAAAAAAAAAAAAAAAAAAACTTTAGCTGTGGCTGGGTAGTATTAACATCCATTGGATTTTGTGATCCTATAATTCAAAAGTAGCAAAAACGAGATTCAGGAAAAATATTCTTTTTCCTTTTTGCCCCCCTCCCCCAAATTTCCTCCAGATTTAATTTGGGTCTTATGAAAGAATGCAACTTTATAGGAACATGGTAAGAATACCTCACTTCACGTTGTAATTAGGTTGCTATGACAGCAAAGCTCTCTAAATTAAGGGCTCCACTTGAGTTATCTGGCATAACTAAGCTGGCCTTTCAGGCCCCGAATCCATTTTCTTCGCCTCGATTTTTCTTTAGTGATAGCTGAAACTTCCTTAGATGCCAGCTCTTCTCATTAGCAGCTATTAACAACAAACAGCTAACAGCCACCAATTCCGTAGCACTTCAGAGTGACTAACCAGAGACTTTTAGATACACAGTTTATTCACTTAAATCAACAAATGTTTATTTAGCTTTATCCCAAATTCTTTGTCAGGGCTGGAGTTTTAAAAGGCTTTCTTCCAGGAATATCAGGTGTGAGAATAAGAAGTAATAAAATTCACAATCGTAAAAAGTACTTAGAGAAACAGTAGCAGGTGAAGTACATACTTAGGACATACTTAGAAGTACAAAAAGGCTCAAACCTGGGAGGGCTGTGTGAGATGGGAAAGCTACTCCTGGGGGAAATAATCTGTTATTGAGTCAAAAATGGCACGTAGGACCAACTCTGAATGAGTATAGCTTGTGTTATTGTCAACACCAGCTCCAGGCACTGAGGTGTAGTGATGGCTCATGTCTTGCAGATATAGGTTGAGACTCTTAGTGATAAAATGTTATTGATGAATAGATGTCCTAAAGGACTCCAGATCTAATCAGTTTAAAGCCAAAGTTTTCCAAGATACACTACTCTCCTTGAGCCTCAGGAAGATTGTGTGGAAGGGATATCAATAATTACCTTATTTTATACGATTAGAGTAAGTAAAAGAATATGTTTTAGTTTGGGTTGGAACCAAGTAATGCCACGATGACAAGAAATACCAACGGCATAAAGCACATGATCTTACATGAATTAGCATATCCTTGGTACTCAAGTAAGCCTACGTCATCTACAGCACATGGAAAACATGGCTCAGGAAAAGAGTAACTTGGCCAGCTTCACAGATCATATAAATGACAGAACACGGATTCAAATCTGGGGATGGCCCCTGCAATATGAAAATGAAGTTGAGGTAGATACTCTGTCAAAAACTTGCAAGCTAACTGAGGTATGGGCAGAGGAGTGGTGCCATCATTGCCAGCGTCATCTTTCAGCTCTCTCCACAACCAAAGTTCTTGGATCTAATGACAATTTCTTTTTCTACTTCTGAAATCAGTATGCAAAGGAGAAGGCAAAGAGAAAGACTGCTTAATGCATTTCAAATTCCAAAAGAAGTTTCTATGTTAAATTTGATTTTTAAAATGGATAAAGTAGATTTTCCCCTAATGTTTCAAAGGATAAAACATTTTTTGGATAATTGATGGCATTTATTTTAATGGGTTGGCATTATATGTATAGATGAAGGTTGCTACAGCTGTTCTTTTTCACTTTCTGTAGAGTGAAACAGCAAAGACAACGTGTGTGTGTGTGTGTGTGTGTGTGTGGGAGGGGAGGAGGGAGAAGTGAGGAAGGGGCAGGCTGAATTTTATTTTTTCAACTCAGCGCTTTTATCTTTCAGAAAACAAATGCTGAATTAAATTTTGTTGACTTGTACTCAAGGGAGAAGCTCAATCTGCGTGCACTTGTTATTTCAGATAACTCTATAAATCGCAATTGCTTTTGTGTTTTTGTTTGGTTTGGGTGCCAGTTAAAGATTCTATTTTTTTTTTTTTTTTTTTGAGACAGAGTCTCACTCAGTTGCTGTGGGTTTGAGTGCTCTGGTATCAGAGCTCACAGCAACCTCAAACTCTTGGGCTCAAGTGACACTTGCCTCAGCCTCCCAAGTAGCTGGATCTATAGGCACCTGCCATAAAGCCCAGCTATTTTTAGAGACAGGGTCTGGCACTTGCTCAGGCTGATCACAAAGAGGAACTTAGGTGTTCCACCGGCCTACGCCTCCTGGAGTGCTAGGACTACAGAGCCCCCTATAACCACATCCCACCCTGACTTTGCCAGTTAAAGACTCTTAAAAAACTTGAAAACTTGTAACTCTTTAAATTTTTATGCAGAATCATTGCTTGCTGAAGACCTTTTACTGTAAACTTTCCGAATGTGTTTTTCTACATAGGTAAAGAAAACATAAATGTAAGTTTTTTTCCAACAACTTTTTGTTTCTAATGTCATATAATTTACATAAGGTTACTTTCTTCATATTTTATCAATATGCTTTTTCTACATGTGTCTGTTTGTGGAAATGGATTGCAATAGTACTTTATTCTATTTAAAATGTCAAGAATGCCTAGAAACGATAATAAATTGAGCTTTCCCTTCTCATGACTAAATTATCAATATTTAGAGAAAAAGTTGGTTGTAAGTCCCAATCAAAATGCACATTACCTTAAAAGATACTTCAAAGATACTGTTATTTTAACAGATCCTTGAGAATTTGGGGCTTGATTTATTAAATAAATTGGAACTGTTCAGTAGTTATTTTGAAAGGTAATTTGACATTAAAATTATCAAAAGTTATTAGTATATTACACACATTTATAAGTCTGATTTTTATTGGAAAACTTCCAATTTTTAAAAATATGCTTAATGAATATAATTCTTTAAAAAGAAGGCAAGTGCTGGAAAAGTACCATAACCTTTCAAGTTGCAATAGTTTTTTTTTTTTGGAGAGACAGAGTCTCACTGTACCGCCCTCGGTAGAGTGCTGTGGCGTCACACGGCTCACAGCAACCTCTAACTCTTGGGCTTACGCGATTCTCTTGCCTCAGCCTCCTGAGCAGCTGAGACAAGTTGCAATAGTTTTATTACGTTGAATTTAGGTTTATTTTAACTGATGTACCACACAAATTTTACTATCTCTTATGTATTATACCAAGCTGGTGACACATAATTATGTCTTCTCCTTCCTAATGTAACGTTTATTCCAGTAGATTAAAAGTTCTTTCACTTGAAATCCTCGCTTAATTGAAGAAAACATCCTTCATCTTTTATTAAATGAACAATTGCCAGGGCTCTTTACTCCACTTGGCTAAAACAGACTTGGTCTTAGAGATACAGTAACTTTCCTCCTGATTTTGAAGAGAAAGAATAACATGGTTTGGAATTGGATCACACTGGTATAATAGGAAGGAATTTTAAATCAAACAGACAAAATAGCAAATAACTGTTTTATAAAGCAAAATTGGTACTTGTAAATAAGAGCTTTGGAGAAAACTGACTCTTTTTTATTATTAAATCATAGCTGTGTACATTAATGCGATCATGTGGCATCATACACTAGTTTCATAGACCATTTGACACATTTTCATCACACTGGTTAACGTAGCCTTCCTGGCATTTTCTTAGTTATTGTGTTAAGACATTTATATTCTACATTTACTAAGTTTCACATGTACCCTTGTAAGATGCACCGCAGGTGTAATCACCAATCACCCTCCCTCCACTCATCCTCCCCGCCTCTCTCCCCTCCCTCTCCCCCTTCCCCCTATTCTTAGGTTATAACTGGGTTATAGCTTTCATATGAAAGCCATAAATTAGTTTCATAGTAGGGCTGAGTACATTCAATACTTTTTCTTCCATTCTTGAGATACTTTGCTACGAAGAATATGTTCCAGCTCCATCCATGTAAACATGAAAGAGGTAAAGTCTCCATCTTTCCTTAAGGCTGCATAATATTCCATGGTGTACATATACCACAATTTATTAATCCATTCATGGATCAATGGGCACTTGGCTTTTTCCATGACTTAGCAATTATGAATTGGGCTGCAGTAAACATTCTGGTACAAATATCTTTCTTATAATGTGATTTTTGGTCTTCTGGGTATATACATAGTAGAGGAATTATAGGATTGAATGGCAGATCTATTTTTAGATCTCTAAGTGTTCTCCATACATCTTTCCAAAAGGAACGTATTAATTTGCATTCCCACCAGCAGTGTAGAAGTGTTCCCTTTTCTCCACATCCACACCAACATCTCTGATCTTGGGATTTTGTGATATAGGCTAATCTTACTGGAGTTAGATGATATCTCAAAGTAGTTTTGATTTGCATTTCTCTGCTGATTAAAGATGATGAGCATTTTTTCATATGTCTGTAGGTGATGCGCCTGTCTTCTTCAGAGAAGTTTCTCTTCAAGTCCCTTGCCCAGCCTGTGAGGGGATCACTTGTTCTTTTCTTGCTTATACGTTTGAGTTCTCTGTGGATTCTGGTTATTAAACCTTTGTCGGAGACATAACCTGCAAATATCTTCTCCCATTCTGAGGGCTGTTTGCTTGCTTTACTTACTGTGTTCTTGGCTGTGCAGAAGCTTTTTAGTTTGATCAGGTCCCAGTAGTGTATTTTTGAAGTTGCTTCCATTGCCCAGGGGGTCCTCCTCATAAAGTACTCGCCCAGACCAATTTCTTCAAGGGTTTTCCCTGCATTCTCTTCTAGTATTTTTATAATTTCATGTCTTAAGTTTAAATCTTTGATCCAGTGAGAGTCTATCTTAGTTAATGGTGAAAGGTGTGGGTCCAGTTTCAGTCTTCTACAGGTTGCCAGCCAGTTCACTGAGCACCATTTGTTAAATAGGGAATCATTTCCCCACTGAATGTTTTTATTTGGCTTGTCAAAGATCAAATAACGGTAAGTAGCTGGATTCATCTCTTGGTTCTCTATTCTGTTCCAGACAACTACTTCTCTGTTTTTGTTCCAGTACCTGTTTTGATCACTATCGATTTATAGTATAGTCTGAGGTCTGGTAGCGTGATTCCTTCTGCTTTGTTTTTATTTCTGAGTAATGTCTTGGCTATTTGAGGTTTTTTCTGATTCCATATAAAACGAAGTCTTATTTTTTCAAGATCTTTAAAGTATGACAGTGGAGCTTTAATAGGGATTACATTAAAATTGTATATTGCTTTGGGTAGTATGGACATTTTAACAATGTTGATTCTTCCCAGCCATGAGCATGGTATGTTTTTCCATTTGTTAACATTTTCAGCTATTTCTTTTCTTAGAGTTTCATTGTTCTCTTTATAGAGATCTTTCACTTCCTTTGTTAGATAAACTCCCAAATATTTCATCTTCTTTGGCACTACTGTGAATGGAATAGAGTCCTTCACTGTTTTTTCAGCTTGACTATTGTTGGTATATATAAAGGCTACCAATTTATAAATGTTGATTTTGTAACCTGAGACGCTGCTGTATTCATGTGCTGGCACAGGAGGGTTCTAATCAGAATTCCATAATAAGAAAGCTTTGAGTAGATTACATTCATCCCAATTCACAAACCATCTCATCCTTGGTCCTTTATAGATTAAAATACAAGGATAAAACTTTTTTTTTTAACCAGCATAATAGTTGTGAAAGGGCTCCGAGGCAGGAAGCTGGTTCTGATTTCAACAGAAATCTCCTTTATTCTTTCCCCCATCGTGGGTGCAATCAAAAGAAATAAGAGTCTAAAATTCCAGGAAATAATAAAGTCAAATCTTTACTGAAATCTCTTAAAGAACCGGCATTGTATGATTCAAAGCAAAAGATTCTATTCTTAACTCTAATTTCCCATGCCTCTCTCATCTCAGCTGCTTCCCCCATATTCTTTTTTCTTCCCAGAGCGTCACTAGGACCTGATTTGAGGCCATCTTGTCTCTCCTATTTCCTTCTCTTGATCTCTTTTCTCACCATCCAGATCCTTTGTTTTCTTTGGGGAGTAACCCTTTCCCATTGGAACTTGAATTAGTTTAACCATAGGACTTCCAATTCTTCTGCCCTCCTAGCATATCCTGAAAGGAACACAAATACTCTAAAGCTGAGCTGGAAAATTCAGAATGCTCTTTAGATGTTAGGGTTGGAGAGAAAAGTGGTGAATACTTAGGTCAATGTATGTATCTCCATCACATATGCAATAATTCAAAAAAATATTTTACCAACCATTAGAAGGTAAAAGCAAAGTAAAATCTGTTAATGATTTTCTGACAAATCTAAAGGGTCCTTCTCAACTTCTATCCTATCAAACTCTCTGGATCGTTTTGTCCTGTTGTTTCCTTTTTCCCTTCATATTTTTTCATTCTTAGCTTTCTCAGTCTGTCTTCTGATGATATTTGTGATAGTTAATCTTACATATCAACTTGGCAAAACTATGGTAACAGTCATTTGGCCAAAGACAAATTTAAATGTTGCTATGCAGTAGTTTTTAATTGTGATTTAACATTTCAATCAGTTGACTTTGAGTGAAGCAGATCACCCTCCATAATGTGGGTGGGTCTCATGTAATCAAATGAAGACCTTAAGAGGAAAGACTGAGGCATCTAGAGAAGAAGGAATTTTGCTTTCCGACTGCCTTCAGACTCAAGACTGCAACATCAACCATTCCCTGCCCAGCTTGCCTGCATCCCTTGCAGATTTGTGACTTACTAGTCTGCACAACTGCATAAGCCAATTATTTAAAATAATCTAGTAGATAAATACCCATGCATAGATAGATAAACAGAAATAGTGATAAATAGATATATATACATCCTGTTGGTACATCTATTTTTCTGGAGAACCCTGCCCAAATGTATGTCCCCAGATCTCCCTTCTGGCATATACACTGTGTACATGATGCCTCACTCACATTCATGGCTGACCTACTCTTCAATTATATTAGGAATTAACCTTTGTATGACATGGACAGTTTTGAGATCACTTGTTCCTTTACACATTGATAAGTGTTATTAAGAATGCAAATATTTCAGTGATCAAAAAAATATGGGAACGCTGGGTTAAAAAAATTAGACTAATTTTTTATATATACAGAATTTCTTGGATTCTTTGATATGCAAGTGTGCATTGTGGATGTCTAAGAGGACATCCTAATACTTGAGGTTATTATGGTGACCTCAAGTATCTCATCATAAAAACTTCTTTTTTCCACCAAGAATGTTGTAGAACTAGAGGAGTTCCTCATAATAGACTCAAGGAAAATCTATGTTAGGGCTAAGCTTATGACTCTAACATGTGTATCTCCTTTGTTTGTAAACTCCAGACTCCTATTTTCAATTGTCCACTGAGATGGCCACTTATACAAATCACACCCCCCATCTTGGTTGACATGAAGCTGTCACCACTTCTTTCTTGTTCTCCCCCTTGACTTTTATGGATTGCATAACCAAGCCCCATATGTCTGGGTTTGAGTCATTTTGGCGCGTAGGATCAGCATCATGACATAACAGAGCACAGCAAAGGAAATAATTAGTAGAGCAAATGGACAAGGTATACATCCAATAAAGGGCTAATAACCAGAATCTACAAAGAATTAGGCAAATCAGCAAGATCAAAATCGAACAATCCCATCAAAAATTGGGCAAAAGATGTGAGCAGAGCTCTTCAAAATCAGATATACAAATGGCCAACAAACATGAAAAAATTCTCAACATAACTAATGAAATGAAAATTAAAATCACAATGACATATCACCTTACCCCATTAGAATGGCTTTAATTAAAAAGTCCAAAAATAATAGATGTTGGGATAAATAGACAGAGAAAAGAATGCTTATACACTGTTGGTGAGACTGAAAATTAGTACAACTACTAAAGAAAACAGTATGGATATACCTCAAAGAGCTAAAAGTAGACCTATCATTTGATCCAGCAGTTGTACTACTGCATATTCACTCAAAAGAAATAAAGTAATTTTATCAAAAGATGTGCACTCAAATTTTTTTGCAGCACAATTCACAATTACAAAGATGCAGACTCAACTAAGTGCCCATCCATTCACAAATGGATTAATAAAATGTAGTACATGTATACCATGGAGTATTACTCAGCATTAAGAAGGAATGCTTTTTGCACCATAAATGAAATATCTAAAGAATAGAAAAACAAACACCACATGCACTCATTATTATATTGTAGCTAATCAAAGATTATGCATGTGCTTAGAGGAAAGTAAAACAATGAAAATCAAGAGGGGGGAGGTGGGAGGAGGGGATGGATGAACACCTACCTTGTAGGTACAATGAGGACTATCTGGATGATGGGCACACTTATAACCATGATTCAAGCATTATAAAAGTGATCTGTGTGATCAAAAATATTTCTACTCCTCTATACTTTGAAATAATAAATAAAATAAAATAAAATGATAGCTGGAAAAAGAGAAAGAGCTGAAATTTATTCCCTAGTTTCCTTCCTATTTAATGAGAATTTTACATATGTTGTTTCGCAGAGTGTCTGTGGTTATGTTCCCCCGATGAAGGACACAGGATTCAGATGCACCGATTAGGCGTTTCTTCTCATCAGTTACAAGTTACGAGACTGTGGATATGTCAGCCACTCCATTCCTCTCCCTATTCAGGCCTAGGGGTAATAAAGATTTCTTGCCTTTGGCCAGCCCTAGGTTCTTTATCATAACCCTGCTCAAATCTTTATAAATACTACATTCATTAAGCTCTCTTAATAACCATTTGAGTATTCCGGGAACCCTGATATACTCAGAAAGCCCCAAACTGAACTCCTTATTATCTCTCAAAACCTGTTCCTATTCTTAATGCCATTCAATCAACCAAGTCAGATAAGAAGTTTAGCAATTATGCTCAGCCCTCACACTTAATTGCCATTCTAAGATAATGGAAATAGACTGAGCCTTGATAGGAGATACCTGGCTTCAAATTCCAGTTCTATTCATACAATTTTTAGAGCTATGTACCTTTTTTTTTTTTTAAAGAACTGTGTTATCGTAGACAATTTGCATGATTTCTCTGATCTCTATAAATTAATGTAAATCATATTCACCACAAGTTGTTTTGAGAATAAAATATGAGTGTTTAAAAGAAAAGTAGTATAATTTTTTCCCATAAGCAATTTCTCCTTTATTGGCCTCATATTCCAAACTTTTAAGCCTACTTCTCACCAGTTCATCCTTTCTGCAGCTGATACATGATCTAAAATGCAGATCTAATCACACTACTCTCTAATCAATAGCTTAAGCAATCTCATACCATCTGTGAAGAGGTGTGAGAATATTAGCTGTGTGTACAAAGCCTTTTAGGATATAACCCAGTTCTATATTAAAAAAGTTATTGTAGAGTTGTGTGTATACTGATCAATGTCATGAATGTAATCATCTTATTATCTTCTCTGGATACCAATAAAAATGCACCCCAAAAATCAATGGCTTATTATACTTGTATATGTAAGAAATTTTCTGATAAAAAATGATAATAGCAACTAATGGTTGAGTACTTAACTGTGCTAGAAAATGTGCTCAGTTGTCATATGCATTATTTCATTCAGTTCCCTTAACAATTTTCTAAGTTAAATAGGTATTAAAAGTAGTTTGGCTTATATATTTTATCAAAATTTATAACTAAAGGTCAATTCAATTAAAAATCACCAGATGATGTGAGTTTATTTCAACATAAAAGCAAGAAAAATATTATAGTGGCCCAAAGTTCAATAAAATCTATTATGCTATAGAGTTAATGGAGTAATAACTAAGGCCAAATTTCTATTTTAGTATTTTATGATTTTTTTTTTTCTCCTCAGGATATATCTTATGGAAGAGCTAAGGCGACAAAATTCTCAGCTTAATAGAATTGTAAATAAAACGTTACTAGCTCCTGTAGAACACTGTCCTCAGATGCATTCTATAGTAAAAAATAATCTTACAATAAATTATAATAAATTTCATGTAATGCTCCTTTTCCTTTGTATGTGTACAAATTCAACTAACTTACTCTTCACGGCTCAATGCAACACTTGGGGTTTCACTACATAGCTTTGCCTCATATCCCACCTTCCTTTTAACTTTTACAACTCACTTTTAAATTTTAGCCAATAATGCTTCATAGTATTACCATTGCTCCAATAAGTTTCACATTTCTATCAAAGCCACAATTACACTTTATATGTCTACTGTAGGTACTTAACCACTAGGCAAAGCCATGAAGGGTTCACTATGTTCTTAATTAAGACTGCTCATTACCAATCCACCAGGCTATAGACAATAAGTATGGAATCTTTGGGGGCAAAAGGAACTTTACAGACTATTTAAATCTCAGCCCCTACAGTTTATAGATGAAGAAATGGAGGTCCTAAGAAGTCAACTGTAATCGACTTCAGTGTTGAGTCAGTGGGAAAAAAATCTTCTGGCACTCTTAATGAAAGATGAATGGGATCATCTTTGGTAATTCTGCTTACATGAGGACTTTACTAAACCGCTTTTCTGCCTTTCTTGGTCACTGAGTAGCAAAGGGAAACATTGCCCGAAGCTGTCCTGTTTGTCCACTGAGGATTCTACAGAAGAGCAGGGTGAGGCTAATCCCTTATGAAAAGTACAATTCTTTAGAAAAATAGATTAGTGGAAATTCTAGCAAACATTTGATTATAAAAGGCCTCTACTGTTAAAGGCTAAAATGTTAATATTATAAGGTATCATTTGGTTGGCAGGGAAAGAAAAAATCACATAGATCAATTCCGTTTGTGTAATAAATGGGTAATGGCAGCCGTCCTTTAAACTTATGGGCTTTGCATTTTGAGTGAAAGCTCCCTATAGACACGGGGGTTAATTCTATCACAAAATTTAATAATTTTTTGAAAGATTATGAGAACATTATATTTAAGTTAGGTCCATTTTAAGCTGGTTTCAGTTATATACATTGTTAATGACAAAGTGAAAATAATTACCAGAATGATGATAAGAAGTAGTTATCATATGAAATTCTTTTAAAGCTGTAGTAGCCAATTTTTCCTGGATAAACATAATCTAAAAATATATAGTAGGAATTAAAGAAAACAAGTAGTCCTGTTGTAGACAAATATTCAAAGTAATAAACCCTTGATTATGGTGTACAAAGCATGTGATGTGGGGGTACATGGAAATCCAAGAAATGCAAGACCAGCTCCAGTGCGCTAAGTAAGGGTGCTGAGACAGGAGGCATTCCAGTACTTCCCACGGGAATGAGAAACACATTTTTTTTGAGAGTTATAATGTAAAAAGCACACTTTTAGAGTCTTTACAGATGTGTACAGTGCTTTTACCCATAATAAGATCCACACGTTTTTTAGATTTTAATTGATAAAGTTCTCAATTATTTTCAAACCCTTAAAGACAGAATTAATACTACAGTCTATATATAAGCTCTACTTTTTAAAACATTAAAGTGAAATATGTTTATGTCCTTACACCCTGATCTATTACAGTGTTAACTCATCAAATCGAATAGCATACTTGAGGGCCGTGTTTAAATTCCTCCTTTATACATACAGCCATTTTCTTGCAACTTGGCCCTAAGGAAGTTCCAGACTAAAATAGTGCATCAAGAGGACTGGCATAATCAGCCTCACTAAAAACAGCTTGATTAATACTAAATATGTCCTAGTTTCTAATCAATTATGTTAATGAAGTCCCAGGCAGCACATCTGCAAGCCCTGACAAAGCCCATGATCTCAGCATCGCCTGATAATACGGACTCCTCAGGAAGCTACTCAGCGTTAGCAGCCTCCCTGTAAGGCGTGCGAGGACTCTGCCTCTCTGCAGAAGTAGATATGGGCCGGGGACAATAGCTCAGGTGGATCATCCCAATATTTGGATAAAGTATTTAAAAGTAGATACTGACAAAAGACTTGCAATCCTTAAACACTGCTATTTTATTCGCTGAAACACAGTACTGTCTTCTAGGATGAAATGTCCAATCATACTTTAAATACAACAATAGAACTTGTGTCACACTTAACAAATGGCACATCCTTTTCCAAATGACAGATTAGTGGACAAAATATTTGCTACCTGGTGCTTTACCTCTGCTGAAGATAACTTACAGCCAAATGTTTGAATAATCTATCAAACTATCCCTCAATTTAGGGAATCTGAGTATTTGCTTTAGGTTCATCTTGAAACAACAGAATTAGAATCCTGGGAACAGTAAAGTGATGCTGTTATTTGGAGGCTACGGTTGTCCTATGAACATTTTGGGCAGTGAGCTAGTCATTTGCCAGTTTTGTGTCAAATTATCTGAAATCATATGAGTTAGTAAAGTCCGAATGCCAAAAGAAATATAGCTGTGATTTTTTTTACTTTTTTCTTTTTAAAACTGCTTTGATTTAAACCCCTTACTCACTCCGTAGGTAAGTGATATACAATGGTAGCCTCTTCCTGGATGAATCTTCATAAGCGTCATTACCACTAAGCTCAAGAGGTGACCAAGGCCGCTAGGCAGCTGTTGTGTCATTCACATGTGCACAAAGAAGGTCCCTTTCAGTCTGAAACAGTGCTCCAAGTGCAAAGGGACCTGTGATCTGTGGCAGACACTTCCATTTGTGCTCTTGTAAAAAATTAGTGGCATACTTTAATTACTTGTGTTTTTATGTCTATAAATTGAGTCTTGGCAAAGTAAGATCTGTTTTCTATTCATCTTGTTGTAGCCAGGGTTTTGGAATATATATCGGGTAGTTGGAATTGAATAAATAATCATTAAAAAAGTGAATAAAGACTTAATAAATGAGTTTAAATTTCCAGAAAGATTGATTATGACACTTCCCTGCCTTTATTCTGCTGATCTTGAAACATCGTATTTTGAAAAATTATTAGTAATATTAGTTGCCATTCATAGATAGCACTCATAAACTATATATATATACATACAATGGTGTTTACATATATATGTGTATATTTATACATATGTGTATCCCCCCATTTCATCCTTACAATAATTTTAGGATGTCAGTATTATTCTTACCCCATCTTAAAAATGAGAAAATTTACGAATAATGAATTTAAGTAACTTCTCAAATTTACAAAGCTATTAAAATGTTGAACTCAAATTTAAACCAAGAAACTATTTCATCAGAGTCTTCAGATTCAAAATCAACCAAGTTGTGGTAAAACTTCAAGAGTGGCAAGACCTGTCTTCATCTGTTTGTCCCTGTATTGTTTTGCTTCACCTCCAGAGTACTGACCTAGCCATCCTTCCAGCAGCTGAAGCTCACTAACATCGAATCATAAGGGAAAATCTTTGGTTGTCTAAAACTGAGCATACTGGAATTTTAGCAAAAGTAAATTGTAGTTCAGACATATTAAAACTATGTAGGAAAATATTGGACCTTGCTGTTGCTTTGTTACTGTTGTGTTTTCTTTGTCCACATTCTATTTTGTTTACAATAAAGATATTTGTGAAAAGAAAAAAACTAAAATACTTGCCTTCAAGAGTAGGTGATGCAACCGTGGGTCTGGAAGCTTGTTCTGTCAGTAATGGAGGTGGTATAGTTGGGCTTTGTCCTGTGCATACAATGTAGAAGTAAATGTTGAAAGAAAGTATTAAGAAATCTAACATTTCCATCTAAAATAACTATGTCTCTCCCCTATATGCATAATTCATAATCCTGAGTATAAATTCATATTTTTATTCAGTAAGAAATGTTCCTAGGTGAGATCTTTAAGAAGAAACTTTCAAAGATTCACTAAACTTCAGAATTAGTTTTAAATATAGAATTATTTTTTCATAGTTGGATACATAATGTTAATACTGCACTTTATTAATGGAAAATCTGCATGCAATCAAATAAAGTAATTTATTTTCACTAAGCACTTTCACTCATGGAAACTTAAATCACAGAAGCCAAGGGCAAATTTTTTTTTTTATATTTAACTAAAAATTCTCAGATGATATAATATGGGAATAAGAAAAGGTTGAAATTCATAAGCCTTTTGATATTGGACAGATACAGTTTTTTTCCTGCCAAGATAAATGACCTATAGTCAAGTAAATAATGAGCAAAAGGGAAAATATATTCAGTTTTACAGAACTTTGAAAAGCTTCCTGAAGTCTCTGGGCTTATTATGAATCATTAAAAAAAAAAAAAAAAAAGCACCACTATCACATCTGAGTGCATCCTTATCCCAAGTGATTTCTTTAATTAACTAATGCCATCCAGGCCATGAACTATAAATATTAGCTATCAAATGATTCCACATAACATGCTTGCAAAATGTTTCGTCACTGACTTTCATTCCTTAAACTCCTGCAGTGTGTATTTTATCCAGGAATTGGCATGAGCTTGTATACCTTTTAAAATTTCACTGACAACTAGATGCTATCAAACGTCAGCAGACCTGCCTGCTTACTGAATGTTTTCCTTTTTTAGAATTTGTCAAAATTAGTTCTCTGTGGTGCAATATGGTTTAGCAAGCGAAGCAATCAGAGTCACACAAGCCCCACCTTCCAGACGTAGGCCTCCGTGCCAAGTAGAGCTCCACTAGTCCCAGGGGGTTCTAATTGTTAATGACCTATAGATTGTTTCTTGAGCATGTCCAAGTATGCGTGGAAAAAAAAGCATATTGCTCAGAGCTTACAGGCCTTACATCTAGAAAAATGTCAATCTATATTATTGTCAATCTCCAGAGTTGAGTTTTCTAGAATTCCTCACCGACTGCCCATGGCTGGCAGAGGGGTCTTCTCTATTGCAGCTGAGGAGGGACAGAGGAGTAAAGCTCCTACCCTAAGTTTCCACTTTCTTTGTGGGTTAAAGGGATAATGCATCATTAAGATATTGGAAACATCTATTATTAAGCCTAGAAACCTAAGTTAAGGTAGAATTTTGTAGCATTTAAAATCTTGAAAGAGTTAAGATGTAAGAAGTCCATCAAATGACTAGAGCTTAAATAAAGTACAGTGGCCATAAATATAAATCAATTGTGTCTAAATAGTAAGATACAAAAATATGTTTGTAGAATGATGCCCGCTGAATCTAAGTTGCTTTCTACCTTATCATATATGTCTATGAACTGTAGTGGATGTATAATCGTACATTTTTATAGTCTTGAAGTGCTTTTGAGGACTTTATTGTAAATTACATGCAATTCTTTCCTTGAGGAGTTACGTACAATTTACATGATAAAATATTTTTAGATTTACCTGGAGTGAACAGCACTGAAAAATCACTGACCCCAAGCCTGCCTTCAAGAAGGCCTCAATGTAAATGGTTAAAACAGACTTAACAGATCAATACTTCACAGGGTGGTTATGAGAAATGAGATATACACATGAGATCTTGCAGGAAGATTCCTGGAGAAGATTAATTGAAAGGTCAAAAAAGAGCTTGCCAGTTAAGGAAGAGTGGGGGAGACAGAGGGATTCCAGGTAGAGGGTATGTGATGAAAAAACAAGCCTGGATGTAAAAATACGTAAAACTATTACAGCAAACTGGTGCTTTTGCTGCATACAATACAATATCTAGTTTATATTAGAAATTCTCTACAAACCGACCTTAATCAACTTTGTCACACTCTTTAGAATGGTTGACTGTATGGCTGTGAGCCGTGGCTGCAAGGGGTAACCACAAGCAAAAAGGAGAAAGAAGGAGAAGCAAGCCAGCTGGCTGCCTGGCTCCATGGGGATTATGAACTTAGGACAAGTTTTGATGTCCTGGCAGGCATTGAAACAAATCAGGCGTGTGACGTTAGCACTGACTGTTAGAATGTCTTCCTGTACGTTCAAAGAGGGTCAGAGAGTTCTGCTGAAATCAGAGACCATCTTCCTATTTGAATGAATAGGTACCACACACACTATTATGGACTAAATTATGTTAGATATACACATACAATATTATGATAAAATCTTAATATGAAACCAAAGACCGCGTGCTGAGGAATCACATCAGCTTCTTCGCTCATGTAAGCTGTATAAATGTGAAAATCTCATGACATCTCCAAATCTCAGTTAGGACCTTTATAAAAGCAGACAGTTTTGAAGGGTGTTGTGAGGAGTAAGCAATGAAGCACTCACTGCACAGTGGATAACCAAAATATTAACACTTTTTTCTCATGTTGTATTTACAGCTTAAATTACTTCTAATTTCCCCAGATTTGAAGCTGACTTTTGAAGTAAGAAAGCAAAAACAAAGAAAACTGAACATGACAGAAATAGCAGAATTCATTTATAGAAAAGAGGCTTATGATTTTGTCAGGAATATGTTATTTCAGAATTCCTGAGGATTGTTACTCTCTGCAGGAAAGATTTAAGTTGTTGAAATTTACATTAGAACTCTTAAAGGTGCCCTTCATTTTACCAGCTATTACCTGAAAATCACTCTGACATTCAAACATCGTTGAGTTGGCTTTTTTCTGCTCCTTGAGTGATTTGGGTTGGCTTATTTCCATAATACCTGAATGGCATGTTTGTAAGCTGCCAATATTTTATTGTTTTGAATTTTTTCCTCATACAAGTTAATTTGGTTGTTTTTTACTTAGTCAAAGTCTACTGGGGATAGCATACGATGTGCCATTTGTTCCAATGAGCTAAGTTACTGTTGTTTTCTTTACTTTGGTAGAAATGATGAACGGGAATACTGAGATTCTCAAATCAAGATAGCAGTTTACAAGTGGAATCAGATTGCATGAAGGAAAAAACAATTCACTACACCAAAGTTTAATCCATCTCGTTTCATTATGAATGAGATTCTCTGATGGAAAACCATTTCTGCATAACTAGAGCCTATCCCCAAAATCTTGAATAAATCTTGATGATTTATTTTCTCTAGACTTTTAAATTTCAAGACTTTATTTCATAGGCTCTTGTTACATTTTCCTGAAAGTATTGAGAGTTACAAACAGAGGACTCTAAACATTTTGGACAATCCTCCAGTTCTGCAGACAATGAGTGGCAATAGTTTCTAGGCCTGGAAAGGTGTGAAGATCTCCATAAGTGTCCGCTGAGTGAAATTTAGTTATGTCTTAAAAAAAATATGGGGTGTGAAATCATTACAAACTCTTACACAAGACGTGTAAATCTGCAACTAAAATTAAAATGGAAAGTGTGAATTTAATAACGAAATAATAATTAAGTTTATTAAAGCAATCACATTACTTATATGTGTACATTGGCAAAAATTTCCTAGACTTTTTAACATATAGAATAATATTTTTAAAAGTGTCAAGTTTAATAAGTACTAAAATTAAGTGAAAACACGGTTTTATATATAAGGTTGAGATATGTGTTTAAGGTAGGGTCCTATATTAATAGAATCACCTTGACCTTCAATTTTCTTACTGAGTTTCTTCTTTTTCCTCTTCCTCTTCCTCTTCCACTTCCTTTGTCACTGTACCTTAGGTACAGTGCCATGTTATCATAGCTCACAGCAACCTCAGTCTATTTTTTAGAGATAAGGGTCTCACTCTTGTTTCGGCTGGTCTCAAACTCCTGAGCTCAGGTGATCCACCCACCTTGATCTCCCAGAGTGCTGGGATGACAGGTGGGAGCCACCACACCCAGCCTGAGTATCTCTTTCTCCTGCCCTATATTTTTTGGACCATGTACAGATGGAGGGAGGATACCATGGGGATATGGGTACCAACCACTCCCCTCTGCTCTACCCCATTTATTTAAAAAAAAAAAAAAAGTTGAATTACCATTCATAGAGTAATCCCAGATTTACAAATTTGCCTATTGAATAGGTACCTCACCAGTGGAGAATCATCTGAAGAAGTTCAGGGGTTGGTTTGAGGTAGGAAACTCAAGGAGGCTCTTACTTCAAACACAGCCATCTTTATACCTTGCATCTGTGAATAGTTAAGTTTTACAACTGTACTTTGCATCCTTTTTCTGCTCCCCAGGAGCCTCTCAACCCAGAGGGTAACCGTCCCTTGGGTAGCATGCAAAGAAATATGCAGCACTGTAAAAGAGGCCTGAAAGCAAAATCAAAAAGAGAAAGACAGACACAGAACAGGGAAACAAAGGCAGAGAATGAAAGACAAACCAAAAAGTACAGAGACAGACAGAGGCAGATACCCAACAGAAAAATAAGGAGGAAACTCTCCTAAAGCTCTCAACATTGTAACTTCTGCTTTGTCTTGCTCCAGAACAACATGATCCCAGCATTTATTTTTCCCAGTCTCTCAGTTTTCTAAATTTTAGAAAAGTTTTAAGAAAATGGATTATTTAACAAAAATTGGCTACCTGATCCTACTATAAGGCGTTTAAAACACCAAAAGCTTCAACTTCTTAGATCAAAGAGCATCCTCCAGGCCAAAATGTTTCTGCTGGAGTGGTTTCTCTGAATCTTGATAAAAAGGTTCTCTAACATACTTCCATGTGTTATGATACATTTGCATATTCACTTTGATGGAAAGCATGGAATTGTAGCCAAATGCATATTTCATACATTCTTTTGATTAAAAATGATAAAGGTAATATTAGTGTTTTTTTCTTCCTCATCTCCAATTTATGAAAGCAGAAATAATTTTCCATGGACCAGCCAACTAAAGAAAGAAAATAAGATAGATTTGAGATCATATTATTTTTCTATCTGTCCTTGTATGCTGTTTATGACAAAATAATGTATGATGTGTTACAAAAATAGATGCATGGAATCACAACCATAAAGTTTAAGGATGGGAAAGATTTTTGAAATCAACTATTCCAACAACTAATTTATTAGATGGATTTTAAAAAATGGTTTCTGGAAGGATAATTAGCCTAATCAAGGTCATTTATTGAAAGCAAATCCAATTTAAGTTTAAAGTTTTATTCACTCCATTTTATTTTTCTATTTATTTAATAATCTATTTGGAAGGCCATGAGAAGTGCCAATTATTTTAACTGTTACCATAGATGACTCATAATGCTTGGGAAGACCTGTAAGCATTTATTCCATAAGAAAAAAAATTCATAGTTTTCTTCCATGATCATATTCTGTTTAACCTTAATTAGACATTGAACTGGCTTGAAGTTCCCATTTAAGAGGCCTGATACTTAAAGACCAATCTCCATGCTCCCTGACCCCATTTTTGCAATTTAGAAAGACTGTCAACTGAGATATTTTCAAACCATTCATAATTATTTCTTCAACTTTTCTTTCTTTCTTTTTTTTTTTAATCACTCCCTCTTTTAACCCCACAACAAATCATATTTCCATACAGGGTCAGGGGAATTGGAGGCAGTGAAGATATACAATACAGAGAATACGAGACATAAATTATATTTTTCTTTCAGTACAAAGGCGAAAGCTTATAGGAAAAGAGATTCAGGAAGGGATCTCTTCATTTGCTTCATTTAATTGAACTTTTAGCCTCAAATAAAAATAATAAGGATAAAAAAATTTGATGTAACCAGAATGCAAATGTCCTACTTGTCATGAAATTATCTAATGAAAGTCCTATATCAGTGGAATTTCACATTCTCAGTGAGAAAACTGCCTAGAACATGAATGGTTCTAGTTATTCCTCAAAGCGTAGCTGTTGAAGGTCTTCCTTCACTCCCGCCATCTAATTCCCTTCTCCAGAGTACCCAGCCTACATTTTATCCTTGGATTCTCAATGTATTTTTTTATTTACAAGTTTGCATGTTTCTTTTTAATCTCCTCGAGGTTATAAGCCACTTGAGAACAGAATCAGGAACGCATTAGGCAATAAATACATATTTAGTAAAGGAAAAATATTTATTAAAAGCGAAAATGAATGCTTAAGTGAATAAATGAATGTCACTCATGGGCCCTCTGTCATGCTGTTTCTAGAGTGTTTCAATATGAACAAACTGATTTGTGGTTTCAGTTCTTGGCAGAATGTGAAATACTTCCAAAGATATTGAAAATGAAGGCCTTCGAAGCGAAAGTAGGCTTTTTTGTTTGTTTGTTTTACCTTTTCATGTCATCCTGTCTCCCAGTCTATTTCTTTCCTGAGGTTAGTCATAGAAACTGGAATTTCTCTTTCACTAGGTTGGCCAGAAAAGCCAGAACCCTTTTCCCAAAAGCCAACCATAAAATCTAAAATTGTTCTATGTAAAAACTAACCATAAAGAAATTATCTGACCTCCTTTGTTTGACTCTTAAGTCATCAACCCCTATTCTAGAGAAGGTGCTGCCTTATATCCAGAAGGAAAGAATGTATGTTCAAAGAAGCCAAAAGAATTTAGACAAATAGGCTTTATTGGGTTTCTCCCCTCAGTCTGTTAGCATTAGATTATGCCCTTTATGTCTAATCATACTTTTATATAGCTATCTATATTTTCATTGAATGCAAGCATTAAAAAGGACATTTTCTTGGTATTTTGAGAGGTCTTCATTCTGAGAGCATCTGTGTATACACATTAATATAAATTTATATTCTTTTTCTCCTATTAATCAATCTGCCTCACATCAATGATTTTTTTTCAGTTTAGAGGGTCAAGAGCCTTGGTCCCTATGATATACAATGAAATTTATATATATTTATACTTTGTTTTTTCCAATCATTTGTTGTTCTAAATCAAAGGATTTCCCCCACCCCGGAATAATTTTACTAATTTTTATAATTAGAACACTAATCTTTCAATGAAAGTGAAACATTAATCCATTTAGTTATGGTTGGAGCAAAAAACTGAGCTGCAGCATAAAGATGAAGAAAGGTAGCTTTATTATTTAAACAGGTCAATCAAAATATAGTGCTAATATAGATTCTGAAAATGTACAGGTCTCCTCAAGAGAAGAGATCATGTGGATTATTCATTATGGCATCTCACCCTAAAGAATTCTGTACCCACATATGTAACTTGAAAAGTGTTTCAGTGCCCAAAGATGCATTTGAATTCACTGACAACAGTGAAATCCAGGGAAGTTGGATTAATTATTTGCTATGTTTATCCAAATGATTTACAACTAGGACCCAGCTATTCAACCTCTCAGTGTAGTGTTCTTTACAGAATAATGTTGTGTGCTTGACTTTATAAGTATTTCAGAAATAGTAAAATATCCTGGCAAAATACAGGATAAAATTTAGCATAGTGCAGAAAATTTCAATTGATTCCAGATTATATATTATATTATTATATTACATTTTAGAATTCTAGTCAATAATATAATTTTAATAATGAAAAGCAGCAATTCTAAATGTAATATTCTGTTTAATAGAAGTGTACTATCCTTAATGGACATTTTAACCCTTGTTTCATTTGAAGATGATTTAAAATGCAAAGAACACATGTTTCAACCATTAGTTATTGCAAAGAACACATGTTTCAACCACTAGTTATTGTAATTCAGTATTAAAACTTTTAATGAATTTAAATTAAATCACTGAGATGTTGCTTTTCAATGTCAAAATCTAACATTCTTTATGAAAATGGGGATGCCTTGTCTCTAAAGTATTAAATGGTAGGAGTAGTCACAGAATAAAAGTGGTTCATTTCATTAGAAATCAATTTTTATGGCAAATATTTAAAATATTAGATTAATGTATAAGTTGCTTAATTGCAGAATTAAATTGAATTAAAAAGGAATGATCTTCAAAAATACCTACAAAAGTTTAATTAAAAATTTAAGCTAAAGTCTCAGGTTTAATTTATATCCCTAGACATGCCCTTTCCCACACACATCTTAATATACTGACTGACCAATAAAAAAAAAGAATAAGTTTGTTTTTTGTTTTTTTGTTTTTGTTTGTTTGTTTGTTTGTTTGAGACAGAGTCTCACTATGTCACCATCGGTAGAGTTCCATGGCATCACAGCTCACAGCAACCTCCAACTCTTAGGCTTAAGTGATTCTCTTGCCTCAGCCTCCCAAGTAGCTGGGATTACAGGCGCCCACCACAATGCCCAGCTATTTTTTGGTTGTAGTTGTCAACAACAAAAATACTAATTAGAAATAACCAAATTGGCAGGGCCCCCGTTACACAGTGGTTACAGCGCCAGCTACATACACCGAGGTTTGAACCCAGCCAGGGCCTGCCAAACAACATTGAGAAAAAGAAAAGAAAAGCTAATAGGTAGTGACACCCTCCCCCTTTTGAAAACATGTTTGCAATTTTCTTGGAGACAATGTACAACCATCTGAGCAAATGCCACAACTTCCATGAGGCCACATTTCCTATCTTCTGAAGTGAAAAAATTGCAATTACAATTCCCGTAGTAACACTTACTGAGAAGTAAATGAGATGATCCATGCTCAGACCTTAGCACAGTGCCTGGCATGTGATTACTGTTCCATACTGCAAGCGTTAAGTCTTTAGTCATCATCATCATTTCAAATGGTCCTCAAAAATCCTTAAAGGGTAGATGCACAAAAACATATGCAGAGCTACCTGAGTTTTTACCAACTTTCATTATACCGTGCCAAGCCAGGCTCTTTATAATTTTCCTTTCCCATTATCCTCAACTGCAAGGGGATGAATTTTAAAGTTCTCACGTGGCATATGAAAAACTGAATTTCTTCTGTGTAATATACGAATCTCATTCATATAAAATGTAATTGATTTGGCACATTTTAATCACCCCATTAAACTATTTCCATATCACTTGGGACTTGGTAAAAGGAAGAGATACTTCAACTGTAATATCTCCTTCTCTTTGGTCTCCATCTGTGGGGAAATCTTTCCTTTTCTTTTCTCTTTCCTTCTCCCCCCCGCCCCCCCAACACGACCCCACCCCCCCACCCCCCCACCCCCGCTTTGGCTCTGACACATGCAAATATTCTATATTCACAAGCAATTCAAAAGGACATAAAAAGCCTACAGCAAAGCCAGAGAGACAATTAAAAAGAAACCTTCTGTTTTGGGTGTTTACCTGAGGAAGTGAAAAAAATGTACTTGAGGTTTTACTTCAGCAGAGAATTTTCAACAGGGTGCTTTAATAAAGATACTAAAATTTCTCACCCTTTCAATTACTAGCTTATAACATAAGATGAAATATTTCAAGATAAAAGATAAAATGGAAGCATGTTACTAATGGTTAATTAATAGGCTTAACACTATAATTAAATTCACAAATATATTTCACTCAAATGACATATTTGGAAGTCATCCAATCTCTCTTCCTGTTTTAAATTGTGTGTAATTGATACTATTTTGTCATTTAAAACAATACGCCCTGCTTATCCAGTGTCTGCCATGGTGCCATTTGTAACTATATAAAAATAATATTCCTCTAGGGAAAAAAAATCACCATTAATATAATCATTATCATGAATTATAGAAAATGAGAAAGGTTTACATCGTACACATCCACCAAATAAGAGCATTTTCAATCATAAATTTGGTTCTTACAGGGTGTTTCTATATGGAAATATGGGTGCCTTTCTTATATCTATTTTCACTCACTTTCTATAAGCGATTCCAATTGTTGTAACTAAGTCTTGTCTACTAAGCAAGGGCTCATTACCTAAATACCGTGGATGATTACTGTAGAAAATGGTTTGTAGATGACACCTTTTCCCTGAGGAAAGCATTCTATCCATGACAAAGCAGAAATATTGAATAAAATACAGTGGCAGGCATTTGTACAATAGAATATGAATAATTAAGTGTAAATGACAAAGGATAGTCACTGAATTATAACGGAATCTAATTAGGAAGAGACCATAGTAGTGTAAGATCACATCTATGTGGCACCATATTTTGTTAACTTTATATTCTGTACTGATTGCTCAGTGTTATTAATAAAAAAGTAAACCTGATTTTATCACTGCTTTTCTCCACTTGACATAAAAAAAATTGAACACCTAGAGTATTGATGCAAAAATATTCAACAAGATCTTTTTTTTTTTTAGAGACAGAGTCTCACTGTACTGCCCTCGGGTAGAGTGCCGTGGCGTCACACGGCTCACAGCAACCTCTTAACTCTTGGGCTTACGCGATTCTCTTGCCTCAGCCTCCCAAGCAGCTGGGACTACAGGCGCCCGCCACAACGCCTGGCTATTTTTTGGTTGCAGTTTGGCCGGGGCTGGGTTCGAACTCGCCACCCTCGGCATATGGGGCCGGCGCCCTACTCACTGAGCCACAGGCGCCGCCCAACAAGATCTTAACAAACAGAATCCAGCAACACATCAAACAAATTATACACCATGACCAAGTGGGTTTTATCCCAGGGTCTCAAGGCTGGTTCAATATACGTAAATCTATAAATATAATTCATCACATAAACAAATTAAAAAACAAAGAACATATGATTCTTTTTACAGAAAAAGCTTTTGATAATATCCAGCATCCCTTCATGATCAGAACACTTAAGAAAATGGGTATAGAAGGGATATTTCTTAAACTGATAGAGGCCATCTACAGCAAACCCACAGCCAATATTGTATTGAATGGAGTTAAATTGAAATCATTTCCCCTCAGATCAGGAACCAGGCAAGGTTCCCCATTTTCTCCACTGCTTTTTAACATTGTAATGGAAGTCTTAGCCATTTCAATTAGGCAAGAAAAGGGGATCAAGGTTGTCCACGTAGGATCAGAAGAGATCAAACTTTCACTGTTTGCAGATGATATGACTGTATATCTCGAAAACACCAGGGATTCTTCTACAAAAACTCTTAGAAGTGATCAAGGAATACAGCAGTGTCTCAGGTTACAAAATCAACACTCATAAATCTGTAGCCTTTATATATACCAATGATAGTTATGCTGAAAAAACAGTCAAGGACTCTATTCCATTCACAGTAGTGCCAAAGAAGATGAAACATTTGGGAGTTTACCTAACGAAGGACATGAAAGATCTCTATAAAGAGAACTATGAAACTCTAAGAAAAGAAATAGCTGAAGATGTTAACAAATGGAAAAATATACCATGCTCATGGCTGGGAAGAATCAACATTGTTAAAATGTCCATATTACCCAAAGCAATATACAATTTTAATGCAATCCCTATTAAAGCTCCACTGTCATACTTTAAAGATCTCGAAAAAATAATACTTCATTTTATATGGAATCATAAAAAAACCTCAAATAGCCAAGACATTACTCAGAAATAAAAACAAAGCAGAAGGAATTACGCTACCAGACCTCAGACTATACTATAAATCGATACTGATCAAAACAGCATGGTACTGGCACAAAAACAGAGAAGTAGATGTATGGAACAGAATAGAGAACCAAAAGATGAATCCAGCTACTTACCGTTATTTGATCTTTGACAAACCAACTAAAAGCATTCAATAGAGAAAAGATTCCCTATTTAGCAAATTGTGTTGGGTGAACTGGCTGGTGACTTGTAGAAGACTGAAACTGGACCCATACCTTTCACCATTAACTAAGACAGACTCTCACTGGTTTAAAGATTTAAACTTAAGACATGAAACTATAAAAATACTAGAAGAAAGTGCAGGGAAAACACTTAAAGAAATCAGCCTAGGTGAATATTTTATGAGGAGGACCCCCTGGGCAATTGAAGCAACAACAAAAATACATTACTGGGACCTGATCAAACTAAAAAGCTTCTGCACAGCCAAGAACACAGTAAGTAAAGCAAGCAGACAGCCCTCAGAACAGAAGAAGATATTTGCAGGTTATGTTTCTGACAGATTTAATAACCAGAATCCACAGAGAACTCAAACATATTAGCAAGAAAAGAACAAGTGATCCCATATTGGGGTGGGCAAGGGACTTGAAGAGAAACTTCTCTGAAGAAGACAGGTGCACAGCCCACAGACATATGAAAAAATGCTCATCATCCTTAATCATCAGAGAAATGCAAACCAAAACTACTTTGAGATATCATCTAACTCCAATAAGATTAGCCCACATAACAAAGTCCCAAAACCAGAGATCTTGGCATAGATGTGGAGAAAAGGAAACACCTCTACACTGCTGGTGGGAATGCACACTAATATGTTCCTTTTGGAAAAATAGACCTGCCATTGAATCCTACAATTCCTCTGCTAGGTATATATCCAGAAGACCAAAAACAAAGATATTTGTACCAGAATGTTTATCACAGCTCAATTCATAATAGCTAAGTCATGGAAGAAGCCCAAGTGCCCATCGACCCATGAATGGATTAATAAATTGTGGTATATGTACACCATGGATTATTATGCAGCCTTTAAAAAGATGGAGATTTTACCTCTTTTATGTTTACATGGACAGAGCTGGAACATATTCTTCTTAGCAAAGTATTTCAAAAGTATTGCAAAAGAGAAGCAAGTAATGATCCAGTCTGAGATTATTAAAAGTATTTCAAGAATGGAAGAAAAAGTATCAATGTACTCAGCCCTACTATGAAACCAAGTTACAGCTTTCATATGAAAGCTATAACCCAATTATAACCTAAGAATATGGGGAAAGGGGATAGGAAGGGGAGGGGAGGGGAGAGAATGGGTCAAGGGAAGGTAATTGGTGGGACCACACCTATGGTGCATCTTACAAGGGTCCATGTGAAGTTTACTAAATGTAGAATATGAATGTCTTAGCACGATAACTAAGAAAATGCCGTGAAGGCTATGTTAACCAGTTTGATGAAAATATTTCAAATTGTATATAAAACCAGCACATTGTACCCCATGATTGCCTTAATGTACCCAGCTATGATTTAATTAAAAAAAATTAAACGCCTAAAATAGGAAAAAATACAAAACTCATTGTAAGTAGTTCACAATAAAAATCACAATAAAGCTGAAGATAAGTCTTGACAAAATGCGCCTTGATGGAGACTGTCCTAACCACTGTTGTCCTCCTGTCTCTAGACGTGTGTAATGAGAATAATCTGTGTCATGTGATTTAATGCTCAATTAGTTCCTTCTTTTCCTTTCCCAGCTGCTTTATATTGTTCCTTTTTTCATTTTTAATAATCTCAGACTGGATCATTACTTGCTTCTCTTTTGCAACTCATGCTATTGCATTGAGTACATACTAGAGATTCAGTAACTGCTGAAAGACTGATGAATGGAGCAGCTTTGAGCATATCCACATGGATGGATACCAATGAGGATATAAATAGGCAAAATACATTGTCTTCAAATGTGGAATAATTATTATGACTATGCAGGAATAATAGCATTATCATGTCTTCAGACATTAATTAATGACTTTCTACATTTTAGAAAACCAAAATATGAAATATGTTAATTTATTAGGCTGGAATAAAATTGACTGCAAAATATTCAGTGGAGTTGACACTGAGTTGGTTAAACAGTCTACAATCAGTAACATTAATGCCCATTCTGCAAAATGTTCTCTTCATCCTGCACAAACGCAGGAACATTCTAAAACAAAATCTATGGAAGAGGAATATTTATCAAAGAACTCTCTCTGAAAACAGCCAATGAGTTGAATCAAAGTAAATATGGGGCATATTTATTATCTCTATATTTAAAAATAAGTCCTGCTTAAGGAAAGGGCTAAGAATTATGCATTTATATAAATGGTTAGAAAGAGTGCTGTTATCTAATCTTTATCCTACTTGGCCATACAAACTAACCTTGGAACAACACTGGGGAATATATTCATATAAATTAGTAGAACTTTTTTCTTTCCTCCTTCTTGCATATAAACTGACAGATAAGATTATTGCAAGACATGACACACTAATAAATAACACTTAATTAGTCTGATAATTCTGTGATTAAGCTTTAATTTTCCCTGCTTTGGGTCCAGCAATTCAAATTACTCTGTGTTATTTATACCTTTTCTCTCTATTTTAGAATCTCTTTAAATAGTCCTACTGGGTTGCCAGAGAAGGAATTTGTTCTTCTCTGACAGGGGTCGTGCCATTAACAGTGACAAGGCAAGACTAAAAAGACACTTCAATGAAAGTTCTCTCCCAGCAAAAAAATTACACATCTTTCAACAGAGTAGGAAACAGAATGTTAAGATTGCAAAAGAAGTGAAAGCATAAGCCTTGGTTTTGTTTAATTTTCTGAATGCAGAGAGCGTAAAGCCACACGAACACTGAGGGCAGAGAAGCCTTGTTCACTAGCCTCCCACAACCTAAAGCACTTTATTGCAATGAAGCAGAGAGTGGTAACAGCATCAGAGGAATCACATCCTCTCAGAAGCACTTGGCTCTATTTCTATGTTCATTCCAGCTATTTATAGTGACTAGAATGTTTAATGGATTGATTTAGACAAATATGACAAACTGATACATTTACTTCAACAGCTTCCACAGGCTTCAGGTAATCAGAGGGCAACTCCCATGGGGGTACGCCAAGTCCAGGAACTTGGCCTTCCATAAGGCAGTGTGGGCTCTCTCCCACTTTTCCTCTCACTGCAGCCTAATTCTGTATGCTGCCTGCAGTTTACTGATGCATGCATCAAACTCATCTTTGTTAATTCTGAGCTTCTGCCTCTAGAGATACCACAAATAACTCCTTTAAGAAATCTTTACACAGGCCTATTTGCAGTGCTTAGAAACCTGTCATCTTTTTAAATAACAAGATTATTTCTACGAATGAATAAAATGGGCTGCTCTAGGATGAACATCAATATTTTTTTCATTGAGATAAATGCTATATATCCTGAATTCAATTCAACAAACACAGCATGTTTCTGGCAAGGTGGGAGGCAGTGGAGATTTAAAGGCAAATGTTTCTTGAAAGTATATATTAGTAGTAAAAAAAAAAAAAAAAAGAAAAACAAAAAGGCTTGCTAGGCAGAGACTCATGAAGCTGTATGATAATTAAATCAGAAAGGTATAATAATGGTGGGTAGAAAATCACAATTCAGCTATGTCTAGGAACCGCCATTCTTAAGATGTTCCTATCTTAGTTTATCCTCTTTACAGACTAATATCCTCATTGTCTTACAAACACATCAATTTCACATGCACTGTCATGTTCATACTAATTCCCTCTTTCATTTATACACAAACAAATCAAGCCCTATGTGTCCTCAACACTTAGTCAAACATCATTCATCTTTCAAGTTCCAGATCCACAGTCTCTCCTCTGACAGCAGGAATTACAGATGTCTCTTCTCTGAAATTTGTAGCATTTACAGTCTATATTATGCAATGTAACTCCTGTTTAAGCTTTTCCCATTATTTGCTAGTTACTTTTCTCTCTTCCACTTGTTAAAGTTACGGATCGGATTTTAGCATTCCTATAACTTCTACTGTGTTCTCGGCCTGAAACTTTTGCGTATGTGGAAGATAGGCAAAGTTTGTAATCTGGCTAATTTCGCTCATTCTCCTGGTGACCCCATCTGCATCTCTGACCTCTTTCCAAAACTCCAAAACTTGATCATCTAACTGCCGACTTCAGTCAGAAGTGCTGTGAAATTATTACTGTACCACATAGGTGTCATAGTTTGCTGTGAAAATTAAATGAGATAAAATATGTAAAAAAAGCACTGTAATGATCCTTAGTATTTAACAGCTGCTAAACAAATGATGTGGAATTAGAATTGTCACTACTTACTATTTTGCCATTTGCAACTGGATACCATATGTGGCTTTAAGAATAGGTGATGAATTCACTTTTGCTGCCTTGCCCAGTCCAGTAGCTTTGGCCCCTCTCTTTCCCTATTGTCCCTACTTTGGGCAACCTTTTGGTTTGTTAGGCCAATACCTTCTAAATAATCCTTTACTTCCCTATCCTTTGGTATCTGTAAATCCCCTGACTCTACTTCTGTGACGTCTCTCTAAAATCGTCTTCCTTCTCTCTGTCCCACCTCCTAGGATCAGGCTTCGCTCCCTTGCCTTGTGCTTTTCCTAACTGGTCTTTTTCACTCTGCTCTCTCCAGGTCATCTCACATACCACTTTCAATCTTGTTCTTCTTTCTAGATTTCCCTGAGCACCAACCAGGGTGAACTCTTACAGTTCTTCCTCTACATCTGGGAAATAGGTAGATTTATAATTAATCCTGAGAACTTTGGAATTAGGCAGGCACAGGTTTGAATCTCCTGTCTGCCACTTTGTGAGACCTGAACAAATCACCCGAACACTTTGTGTCTCGGTCCTCCTATCCATGAAACAGAGATGGTGATCCACTCCTCCCAGGCTGTAGGAGGATTATGTAAGATAGAATCTCAAGAGCCTAACAGAAAGTAAATACTCAACAACTAGTGGTCACGAAAGAACATGCTAGGATTTTCAATGCTGTGCTTTAATATTATCACCTCAGCCTTGTACATGTTTGTCTTAAATTTCACATATGTGTAAATTGCAAATTCTCAATTCTCAAGTGGAATTCTCCGCTTCACATTTTACATCTCCCCTAATATCTGCTCTGGTCTTTCACACTAGAAATACTGTTTATACAACTTCTTTGAGCAATAAAAGGGAAAGCATAAAGAGAGGGGAGAGAACACGTGCACACATTATTTCATGTAATTATTTTGACAACCTTAAGAAACAAATTTTATAAAGAAAGTTAGTTTCCCCCCAAAAATCAAAAACATAAACAATGGATAAACCAGGTTTTTATGACCCTCAACTTTATGTGTGTATAGACATATATATGTGTATATGTATTTTTGTTTTGTTTTGTTTTTTGTTTTTGTTCTCAGGATGCTATCAGGGTCCATTGGAGATGGTCCTAGTTTTTCAGGTTCTTTTTTTGAGCAATTCTAACTATTGGTAACAAGTACATTTCCTGACATTTTTTCTTATAGGTTGTTCAAGAAACAAAGAAAATTAAGTCATTTCTTAAACAAAATAAAATCCATTGTACCTTGTAATTAAAATACTGCCTCTTTGAACAAATTTTCAAGCACATTATGGAATTTTTATGACTTTTATGATCTTATTTTTTCTGATATTGAGCATTTTCTATTTCATCAATTTAGGGATTATTTCTGAGAAGGGGCAGGAAGAAAGGAGTTTCAATGGGGATAGGAGAAAATCCTGCTCTGCTTAACGAGAAAGTCTGGAGAGAACATAGGAACATTCACCACTCAACAGTTCTCACCAACACTCAGGAAAAGAATGTGGGCACTAGGTAGCTTAAGTAACCAATGACCAATAGAAAATGATAATAATTAATGACCAATAGAAAAGGGCAATAATACCCAGAGGAGTGAGAAGCCAGTGAAAGAGTTACAACCAATTTCATACTGAGAGAAAGATGTTTATACTTCTACGCTGCCCCGGGTGTACCTCTCACCTCTTCTCAGTCATGAGAGGGACCCACTTCCAGCTCTCTTTGGAAGTGCTTCCTGCTTTCTCTGTGTTCTTAAACAAAATCTTCTTGTTCTTCTGAAACTTGTGCAGGTTACTTTGCTTTCTACTCCTTTGCTGCTCCAGTTTTATTCTTGGTTTCCACCCACCTTCAGTTTTGATTCTCCCTGTGCCTGGGTTGAACGTTCTAGCTCAGCCAGATAATCAAACCAGATCAACTAGGTTCAGGGAACCCCGACCCTTAACATTTTCATCATCATTCATAAATATTTCCCAAGAATGCTTACAAGTAAAATAATAAGAAAATAGAATAATGATGGAATTGCCTAGGACATATTACAACTATGAAATATGTCATCACTATCTCATTATCACTCAGGTTTCTTATTGTGTTGGCTGAAATATTACATCATCGGAGAAAAAATATACAACCATCTTAGAAATAAATACCAGGCTTTATGATCTACTTTTAGTTTCATCGAACATGGAATTCAGAATTTTTATTTTCCATCTATAGCTGCAAAGAGAAAAAGTGACAGAGGAAGATGTTTCACAATTATTAGATGAATCAGAAGATGAATGCAGAAAGACAAGATAGTAGGAGGCTAGACTCCAAGGATTAGATGAAATTGAAATTGATTATACAAGTGAAATCTCAGACTATGAATCATCTGATGGCAATAAATTTTGTTACATTCAGCAATCAATGACTAAACAATCTATTCCAAAGGACAAAAAGTAAATACAATACAGTAGTATCACCTTATGCATGAAGCATACATTCCAAGGCTGCCGAAGGTACCGAAGTCTGTACATACCAGGTATTTTCCATCTGAAAACTGAGACAGCTAGTAAGTGACTACTGAGAAGATAGCTTCTACAGCATGAATGCACTGTAGTAAGGGATGATTCACATCCTTGGCTGGACAGCAGGAGATAGAGTCACACTATTTAGAATGGCACACAATTTAAAACTTATAATTGCTCATTTATGAAATCTTCCTTTTAGTATCTTCACACCATGGTTGACATCAAGTAACAAACTGCAGAAAGCAAAGCCATTCACAAAGGAGAAGTGCTGTATTCTCAGCTAGTTAGCACTTTAAAGGGAAGGACTTTGCTGTATTTTGGGACAAAAACCTGGGCCATCCTGTTTTGCTAAAAGAGCATATTATTTTATCTGTCACAAGACAATCTATGTGTCAAAATGTGTGTTTTTTAAGTATACAAAATGCTGGAGAAAGATAATGGCAGCTATCTGACAGAAATAGAGAAGGAGTAAATTTTTAACGATGGCATTTATCATTCTAATTTATGTTTATAAATATAAAATGAAAATGTCTTGCCATTACAAAGAAGATAATATTTTCAACAAAATTATGAGCCATCAACTATTTTAAAAATTCAAGAATTGTATTAATATTTTTATGATGCAAGTTATAGAAAACCCAGGAGAAATAACATGCTAGAATTTCTTAAAGATGTGTTCAAAATCTGGATTTGATATCTACAAGATGGGTATGCTGTAGGCTCATGGGTAATAGTGTATGAGAAGTTAGTTCCTTTCTGAAGATGTTTTACATTTGAAGTATATATACTTTCTAAACCAGGATATATATAAAATAAATGTTTAGTTTTTTATTTTTAGGTTCTTATCAGATTTTTTACTATCTTTTTAATTTTACTCCTGTAAACAATGTTTAAAAATATTTTTTTAAAATAATTAAAGGTCCAGGAGGCAAATGGAAATAAGCATTCCTGATATACTGAGTCCAGATCTATATTGAGTATTTGCCAGGTTATCCTTAGTTATACAATTATTAATGAGGTTTGAGGTTTGACAATTACATTCATGAACTTCATGAACTTGCCATGGTGCACTTACATTGACAGCACTGAACAACTTTGTAAGGTTTCCTAACCTTGGTATATCAGTGTCTCACTGTCATGTTCCTGTCAACCTGTTACAGTGTCTTGTTGAATGGCACTCATTGTTGTTGCTGTGTTTTTTCTTTGTGTGTGTGTGTGTGTGTGTGCCATTGTGAGAATATCTGAGCTTGAATTAGAGAAACAAATAAACATTAATAAATTTCTCATTATACTTGGCAAGAGTGGAATTGAAACCAGGGACTTATTAGTTCCCGTGTGCAGAGATAATGACATGAAGAAAACAGCAGTATACAAACAGATTAAACATTTTTCTGAAGGGAGAGAAAGCATCGCTGATATAGAGAGTTCAAGGTGGTCAGTAATGAGCAGATTGATGAAAACACTGCAAAAAGTTGTCAAATTGTGCACCAAATGCATTGGCTGACTGTAAGAACCATAGCAGACCAAGGTAATATCAATAGAGAAGTAGAAATGTTGACTGAAAATTTTAACATGAGGAAGGTGTGGCTCTTAGATCACAACAAGGCACCAGCTCACACGGCCCTGTCTGTGAGGGAGTTTTTAGCCAGTAAGCAAATAAATGTATTGGAACATCCTTCCTACTCATTTGATCTGTCCTCCAGTGACTTTTTTCTCTCCCCAAACATAAAGGAAATTTTGAAAGGAAGACATTTTGATGGTCTTCAGAATATTAAGGGTAATGTAACAATAGCTCTGCTGATCATTCCAGAAAAAGAGTTTCCAAACTGATCTGAAGCATGGACCAGGTGCATTCTTTCCCAAGGGGATTACTCTGAAGGTGCATGTAGTGATATTCAGCAATGAGATACATAGCACGTTTTCTAGAATGAGTTCACAAGCTTAATTGTCAGACATCGTATCTCTTCTCTGGATTATCAGCTTGCTGAGGGGATTCAACAAATACTTACTGAGTAAACATCGAAACTCCCAGAGCTTTTGCTGTGTGAAAATTTTTGATGTTGGAATTAAAGTCAATATGTTTTTATGGAACTATGCCTATCTTGGAGCAGAATTTTTTTTAGTTCTAGCACAAGACTGAATTGTACCTAGTCTTGTCTAATACAGCCAGTGAGCTCTGAAATACATTAGATTAAGCCATTACATAACACTGACTATAATGCCATTTTATTTGACCTCTTCTTAGCAGGATCAAACCGAGTATGTAGTTAAGCACCACCAAAGTTCAAGAATAGGATCTTAATAAAATGAGAGTTCTAACTTATTCCTGAAGCTCTTTCTAGCTATGGATTCAAAACCCAATGATTTGGAATACAGCTTGTCAAAGAATACCTTATTACAATGAGAAAAGATTTTGCTAGGTTAGTATCCTCAATTTTAAGGAAATAAATGGCACAAAAAGTGGAATAAATTACATTGACATAAATTCTTGGCTCGAGCAGAAGTCATATAGTAGCTGAAATTTTAATAGTGAAAGAACTTCTAAGGGACAAACTCTAACTTATATTAAACTTTAATCATAATAGCTATAAAGATGAAGCCTTAAAAAAACATTAAAATTACTAAGCCAAAGCACACTAGCCATGGTTCTTGTCTGGACATTTAAATTGGTTTCTTTATCTGAGTGAGTATAAAGAGGTCTGTGAGCCATGTGATTTCTTACTTATAGAAATTTGTTTCCTTTTTAAGTTGGTTGACTTTGCCGAGAATTTCATGCAATTTATTAAGCCCAGGTAGAAGCTGATGAAGAGAGAATATGAAAATGCCAAGCAAGAGCATGATATTTCTTTTAAGTAGTCTACCCAAATGAATGAAACTTTTGGTATAGCTGTAACTTTTGGTAAGAAAAATGTGCTAAGTTACAAAATAAAAGAAAATTGAAGTTACTGGAAGTTTAATAAAGGTAAATAAATCTAAAGAAATTTCCTTAACCATTTGTACTATCAGTTTCTAAAAAGAAAAAAAAAACATAAATTGAGTCTCAGTGTTGCAAATAATGTCCATCTTGAGCAATTTTAATTGTTTTCTCACAAGAAAATGACAAGTAGATTACTTTAAGCCAAAAAGAAAATGTGGGGGTTATTCAGTTTGAAGACAGCTACTATAGGACAGAATCAATCTCTCTCTCTCTCCCCTCTAAGGGAGGTTATGGAAGGGGACAGAGGAAAAACAGTATTTTGGAGAGGAGAGATCTTCATTACCCATAGTATCCCTAAAGTTACAAAATGTACATATACGAGTATGTCTACCCCAGTCGCCCACAGGGTTAGCCTTTACAGCAAACATTCATTTCTTAAGTATTCATATAACTTTCTTAACAATTCAACTTAATATAGAGTGAGTCAGTTCAGGAGATATTTCATTGGATACAACAAACTGAGCTAGCTGATCCCTAAAGTTTACATTGATTTATTAAGACGGGCCCTATAATTGAAGTGGGATTATAAGAGACCATAAGATAGAGCACAGTCATTATTCACTTTAGACAATCAGAAAGGACAGTGCAATTCACCTTCAGGTATGTTGACAAAATATTAGCTAAAACTTTTTCAGGATATCTTAGTATTTTCTCTGATGGGATGAGAAAGCAAATCGTGGGTCTTACACCATGGCGTCAGCACATTTCATCAACAAGGTGTTTTGAATTAGTACCACAATATTTGCTACTTTTGAAGGTGTAACAATATTTTACAAAGGAAATATTAAATCCCAGAAGGCAAAATCAAATTTTTATTTTTAAAAACTCATTACCAGTAATTAATAATGAACTCTAGCTAAACAATAACAGGTGTTCTACTAATCCCAAACAGAAACAGATGGAAGCACAAATGTTTTATAAATAGTGGATACATGCGGAGCAATAAACTTGGCAGGAGTTGTTTTATTCTCTAATTGTTAGTCAGTCTACATCTCCTCACTTGCATTTTCTCTAAATTAGCGTGCCCAGATTAAATCTGTGTTTCCCACTCCTTATTTTTAAAAATGCAATAATATTTAGTGCTATATTATTCCATCTTATATACTGCCTCACTAACAAGGATAATATTCTTGAACTTTCCTTTGGTACATTTACAAAACATCATATAGCTTGTCAGATGAAACAACAGATATGCCATACGGGGCCCTCTTCTCCTCCTTTTCCAGCTACTGGACAAGGAATACTGATCTAAATAGTCTTTCATTTCTTAAAGCATCAAAATTGTGAAAGTAGATGGATGAAATAATTTAGGAAGGAATTTAGTAAGTTTGTAAATGGTATTTATTTAGAAATCTAATCTTACAGAACTTGGGGGTTATTTTCTCAGGAGTCTGCCTAGTAAATAGTCTTTTAGATCTGACCTTATGACTGCTTAGAGCAGGGGTCCTCAAACTGCGGCCCATGCGCCACATCCGGCGGTGTGATTGTATTTTTTCCCGTTTTGTTTTTTTACTTCAAAATAAGATATGTGCAGTGTGCATAGGAATTTGATCATAGTTGTTTTTTTTTTTAAACTATAGTCCAGCCCTCCAACGGTCTGAGGGACAGTGAACTGGCCCCCTGTTTAAAAAGTTTGAGGACCCCTGGCTTAGAGTATGGTAACTTTATGCCTTAAAAGAAGGGCTCTTTCTGGCTGGTCATTAGCAAAATCATCTTTAATTTGTATGAAGACAGTTTTATTATTCCCCTCTGACCTTAATCTGTTGGGAGACTTTTGAAAATAAATTATTGGTATTGCAAATACTGAACTGCTAGCATCCCGCACTGGCTTTCATAATGCATGGCTCTCTCTGCCCTGTGATTTTCTTAGAAATTATATTTTATAATTGATCAGGAGCTACTATGAATAATTTCAGTGGCACAAAGAAAATGTTATTTTTCTCAGATTATAAAATTTTAAAACTAATGGAATAGAAAGAAAATAATCCATATTAGTACATTTATTAATTCATGCTTATTGTCTATGGATTCATCTCACATATAAGAAAATAGTTGATCTTATGAAGGCAAATGTGTACGCAGAGTATGACTTTCTTAAATCACCACTGGTGAACAAAACTGAATTTATGACGTATATAGACTAGGACTAGTCAATGTTGAGAAGTTCCCTTCATGTGGTCACTCTCTCAGACAGGTTCTGGTGAAATTAATGGATTAAAGAATAAAGTGGTAAAATATTTTATTGCGTATCTACTATATGGTTTGTCAGCAATACAAGGTGTTACTGTGATTTCCATTCAAATTATAAAACCGCTAAAGAGGAGGTGAAATTCAATGCAATCAGGGCCCAATTTTCAAGAAGGGTGGAGTCAAGAATCCCATTTATATTTGTGTCCAAAGCCCTTTCGTTATACAAAATTATCGGATGTTTCCATCTAAATTTTCTGCTACTATGCACACATGTTAACAGTAATTAGTAATAATTTTTAGATTATTTTTCCTTCATTTCAGTTTCTAATTCACTAAAAATGTAGAAAAAGGATAAGGAAAAGATTATCTAACTAGAATAAATTACTAGGATTAAATCAGTTTTGCAGACAGCCATGGCTGAGATGATCTTATTCTCTCGTACCTAGATGGGATATGTGTGTTTGCTGATATATGTATAATTATAAATTTTAGGATGATTTCTAAAAAAGTAGGTAAAAAAATAAAAAAGTTTGCTTGAACAATCATTTTCAATTATTCTAATGTAAATTAGCTCCTTCCTTAATAATACTGTCTTCTTAGAAACATTTTCCCACCATGAGCATAGAACTGTCAGTTTTAAATCTGCAAAAGGCATAGAAGAAATAATCAAGTCACTCATTCTTTGTTAAGATGTTAGTAAACAAAGCTCGTTACAATCTGGACAACTCTTGAAGATACTAGAGATGATAGGTATATTCCTTTAATTAAACAGCCTTCCCCATTATTTTGACTATTAATTCCAACTTTAGCCCCATCAACAGTTCTCTGGAGTGGCTAAATCAAGTCCAGTGTGAGAAAAATCTAAAAGGTTTATTTAAGCAAAGATTAAATACTCAAAATGTATCAATATGAATTTTGCATACTACTAAGAAAAGAATGACACTTTCATTATCAAAGGTCTATTCTTCTAAGTTTACCAAAAATAAGATAAGATGGTTCACTGCTTCTCTTCAAGATATTATTAAAGATATTAGCATTCTTTATATATAAAGATATTAGCGCAATTTTAGCTTTTAGCTGCCTTCATTTACAATAGGCCATGCAGTGATTGAAAGTAAAATGAAAGGCCTTAATGCCAGTTATTATTTCTGCTTCTATATTGGTTTTATGCTAGATCTGCACATGCATTATGCAGTTTTTGAAAATGAAAATACAGTTTAGTACTTAAAAAGCCAACAAACGTAGAAACAAAGAATATTAAAACCGACAAATACAAGAACTGTTTGGAATACCTGGTTTTAAATCCCCACGGACAAACATATCAATCATATATCGACAGAATGCATACTGATCTGACAAAGTAGAAAGAGAAAGAGAAATGAAAAAATGTCATCCACGCTTTTCGTTTTGCTGTGGAGAAACGGTTTAACAAAGCAAACACACAAAGTAGCCCATGTCTATTTGGGTTACAACAATATTTTCTGTGAAAGAATAATTTGCATTCATATGAAGACACAGAAAAGAAAATATATATGTTTAATAAAGGTAATGCACCATTTATTTCATGCAGAAATAACCTCAAACATTGAAACAGACTAGTTCAGGGTGATATTTTAGTGCTTGTTTTTAAAAATCAAAACGCTTTTCATCAAATTTATTACATAAGTCATCATATTCAAGCATTTTTTCCTTATTTGTCCTTATGTAGACCTCTAGTAATGAAACACAAGTTTTACAAGAAGAAATTGTTTCCAGTTTAGAATGTTTTACCAAATATTCCTTCCCAGCCCTTCAGGTAATTGTCTAAGTGGAGCTGCAGAATGTTTTCTTAAAAAGGCCCAGCAGGAGAGCTAACCACTTTGCACCCTGTTAGGCATCCTCTGAATCAGTGGTTCTCAACCTTCCTATGCTGCAGCCCTTTAATACAGTTCCTGTGGGTCGTGACCCACAGGTTGAGAACTGCTGCTCTAAATGGAAATGCTCTTTAATTGGGAAGAATAAATCAGGGAAAACAAACTAACAGAACCAAAGCATCCTTTTCGAATTAATTGAGTAATCTGCTGGGCTAATGCCTCACACCTGTAATCTTAGCACTCTGGGAGGCTGAGGTGGGTGGATTGCCTGATCTCACAAGTTCAAGACCAACCTGAAGTACAGCCAGATCCTGTCTCTAAAAGTAGCTGGGTCCTGTGGTGGGCACCTGTAGTCCCAGCTACTCAGGAGGCTGAGGCAAGAAAATCTCCTGAGCCCAAGAGTTTGAGGTTGCTGTGAGCTATGATGCCATAGCACACTACCAGGGAAAACAAAATGAGACTGTCTCCAAAAAAAAAAGCTAATTGAGTAATCGTCATAAGATTATTTTATGAATAATCTTGATTAGTCTATTGCCTATGGAAAACATATAAACAAAAACAAAATATATATACTATGTAAACATTTTTGGAAGATTTTGTTGACAATGACTTCAATAGCTGGGTTTTTAATTTTCTTTATCATTGAAGACATTAAACTGAACTTTAAATTCTCACACAACTTTAGATTTTTCTGAAGTCAACCCAAGTGAATTTCTGTTGATGAATCATTCTATAAACCTTACTATATCTTCTCTAAATCTTGTATATTATGAAATGAATCTTGTTGAAAAGTGATTTACAATTTATTATTCCTAAACTGGGCATTATATTTTTATGTTTTGTATTTTATTTTGTTTTATATGAGGCAGAATCTCACTCTGTTACCCTGGGTAGAGTGCCATGTCATCAACTTAGCTCACAGCAACCTCAAACTCTGTGTTCAAGTGATCCTCCTGGCTCAACCTCTAAAGTAGGTGGGACTACAGGAGCCCACTAAAATACCTAGCTAATTTTTTTCTATTTTTAGTAGAGATAGGGTCTCTTTCTTGTTGGGTCTGGTCTCTACTCCTGAGCTCAAGGGATCCTCCCACCTTGGCCCCCCAGAGTACTAGGCTTATAGGTGTGAGCCACAATGCCTGGCCGAGAAGGTATTATATTAATCTACCACATCCAGAGGCAGCTTTAGGACCAAGAGAGTTTATTGAATTTATGCAACATGACACATCCTTAATTGATCCAAATTATGTATGCCAAACATACAAAATAACAAAACTTGTTACTATACAGATGCACATTTAGACTTTTGTAAATCTCATTCTTTTTAGAGTATTAACAGAATTTTTAGAATTTTATTATGAGTCTCTGCCAAGTCTTTAAAAAATAAATGTAGTTAGCAGTAGATGTAAAAATATAATTTTTTACCTTAATACCTAAATATGAGTAGGTCAAAATTCATAAAGTTTCAAAAACTTTCCTGTAATTTGGTTGTTGAAATTGGAGTACATTTTCCCACAGGAGAGGCGGGAAAGAGAAAGGAGGCTAATTCTCAGATCAGTCCATGTACTTTTATGTCCTGGAAATAACAGCTGGAACTTCTGATCCCACAGCCCAGGAGCCTTATGGTTTGGAGACAAGTTAAGGTTAAGGTAGAGGGTATTTTCTCTTTCCTGGACACAAGACTGTTTTCCCAGGCAAAATTGTAGAATAAGTAATTTAACTCTTTAGACAAAGCAAGATGGAAAAATAAAATATATTCCCCTTAAATGGAAAATTTGAAATTGGATTAGTGTGTGTTTTCTGAAATTGGCAGCCTTTTCCTTTCATTTCAGTACCTTATGTGACTGTGCCCTTTTTAGATTTGTCCTTCCTATAATTTAAGAGTAGTTGTCAAAGGTCAACTTAAACGTCAAAATGAGGAAGAATTTGTCAAAATACAGATGTTTTGGGCTTCATCATCCAGAAAACTAAAATTCCATAGCTCTGGACCCCAGGAATTTGCATTTTTAACAAGCTCCCCAGATGAATCTAATTAGATTCTGACTGCACAATCAGTGATTTAATACTCCTCAATTTTCTTTTTCCACAATGATTACCAGTGGCACTACAGCTTTCCATGACATTAAGGAGAGTTTTTGTTTTTATGTATAGTGGAAGTTTGGAATGCAAGGACTGTTTGTAAAATGAACTCTTCTCTGCCTCCTGCTAAAATAAAATATTGTTCTCTGCCCCAAGTTGTGAAAAGATGGCTGCATACATTACACATTGAATAGTATGTTGAATTAACTAAAATATTTATATTTCAGAGTTTCTTCTTTAACTGAATGCTGAAAGTGTAATGCATTTTTTTATTCTGTATGTTGAATTGTTACCATAGAATGGTTGTCCATCCATATCCCTGGTTTCCATATCTTCAGATCAGATAAAAAAATGTAGCCGTGACAAAGATGGTTACATCTGTGTTGAATAGATGCAGATTTTTTTTTCTATTCATTATCCTCTAAGGAATACAGCGTAACAATTACTAAGTATCTGTATAGCATTTACACTGTGTTAAGTGTAATAAGTAATCTAGAGATGATTTAAAGTTTTTAGGAGGATGTGCATTGATTATATGCAAATTTTATGTACTATTTCATTTTATAAGAGACTTCAGCATATATAGACTTTGGTATTTGCAGAGTATCCTGTTATCAATCCCCCACAGATACTAAAAGACAACTGTATTGTGCTTATGTTTATCATACCAATATTCTCTGAATCCAAAAATCATTCATTTAATTGATGAACCACTAGCCCAATGAGCTTCTAATTAGAAAAAGAAAATTCCTTATGAATCCAAAGCATATTTTTTAATCTAGAAAAGTATTCAAGTTATAACACTTAAGAAGTTTCTGTTATATGTAAATAATGCTGCCATAATGCATGCTAATGGTACCAACATATCGGTAGAAGCATGAGAAGGATGTTTTTTAAGTATTTTAAAATAGAGATTTTCAAATATGCAAAGTTAGGATTCCCATTTTCACCTGTGCTCATTATTTTGACCTCAATAATGCATAGGAATTCTAGTATGGGTATGGATTCACTCCCTCCTGTGTCTTCTTCCCCAGTATAACAAAAAAGCAAAACCAAGCTTCCCTGAGTTTAAGAGTCATTTTATAGAAATGTTTTTTTAAACCCAACTTCAATTTTGTTTTTAATTCTAAATGACACATGAATGGGCTTTTAATAGCAAGAAACTTTTCGTAACAAAAATCAATATAGATCAGGAGATTATCTCCTGACTTTCATGGCTACAAGTTAATTTATATAAAATAATTTCATATTTGGTCAATACTTCTTGTAGGTATTTTTAACTCAAATGAACATCCTCCAGGAGCAGCCTCTGCTGTCTGCTCTCCCCTTCGCGACCCTCTGGGAAACTGATGGATGTCATTCAACTGCTGCCTTGTTAGCCTTCCCTGTGCAATGGCTGCCCAGAGAAAATGCATTTTTTGTTTAAAAACTAAACAAACCAACAAACAAAAAAGCTATAATGAGGAAGGAGCACATGTGACCTGGTACTTTGTGGTAGAGTCACATTAGCTATAACTTCTTTGCCCGCCACACATATTTAAACAATGGTAGGGGAAAGGAGAGAAAGAAAGAAAGAGCAGCTGGGAAGTTTGTTTTTTTCTTTCTTGCAGACTTGTCAGAGACCATCAGAAAACTGAGGAGCAAATGTCTTATTATGCCAACCCTTCATCCTCTAAGCAGATTTAGATTGGTCCCTAAAAACTACGCTATGTGTTATGTAAGTGATGAGTGAGTGTGAGAAAATTTATGTTGCGAAGGAATACACATATGCCTGTTATTCCCAGGGCTTTACGTGGGAAAATACAGGCGGAGTGTTTCTATATCCAATACTGAGAGTAACCATATTGAATATAGTTACACTATGCTGTATAATTAATTACCAATAAGTCTGTGCCTCATGTAAAAATCTGCTTTCAAGTGAATAAAGGACTTATGAGCTCTATTTTAAAAAGTAATATTTAAAAAATCTATGTGAAAAGAATGCCCTAAACTTATTAGGTCTAGCTTAAGCAAAAAAAAAAAAAAAAAAAAAAAATTCTCTTGCCCAGAGCTAACTCAACAATTTTATTAAGTTAACAAAACAGGAGTCTCGAAATCAAAGCTACCTCACAAATAGTTAAAAAAAAAATAAAAAGGTGGTGCCTGTGGCTCAAAGGAGTAGATGCTGGCCCCATATGCCAGAGGTGGTGGGTTCAAACCCAGCCCCAGCCAAAAACTGCAAACAAAACAAAACTTCATTTATCTTGTTTAGTCAAAACCATAATGTAATTAGTTTTTTTATGAACAAGCACTTTAAAATATTTGCTTAGTAAAAACCACAACTTATTTATGTATCTTACCAGCCATAATAGGCTAAATTTTGATTACTAGTTTAATGATACATTTATATAACTGATATTCTTAATATGTAGTAGGGAGATTGGCTTTAGCAAATGCATTTATTTAGCTGATAAAATTACATTTGTGTTATTGTTTTTAATCCTAAATGATATTTGAATGAGCTTTTATAGCTCTTTGTGTAGAAATAAAAATAGTATACTGAAAATGGATATGATAATATGATTTTATCATTATTAAATTTGATTACTGATAGAAATAAAATATAGTATTTGTGACCTGGAAAATAAATGTTATTTAAAAGTGTTCTGCTGATTTACCTTTATCTATGAAATATGGCCTCAAATACTCAAAGATACTTAAAATGAACATCAAAAAAGTGTTTATATTTCTCACTACTCAATATATATTTTGACATTCCCATAGATGACTGACAAATTTTTATGTACTATTATTTATGGGTAAAAATTATAATACAGTTGATGTGTTTTCACTGGCTTTATGAGATTATTTTCTTTTTGAAAAGGCAATCCATAGTCAGAGTATTTTAGGATCTAAATAAACTTAACAGTAAATCAAAAGATTAATTTTCCTATTTTCTAGCGCAAAATATTTCATTCAAAATATTTTTTCTCTACCTACTACATTGTTTTTCTACTCAAACTATGTCATAAATGGTATAAATTTGATAGTTACTAATTAATAGTTTACATTTTTTGAGGCAATGCAATCATTCTGAAAACGGAGGAAAAGTCTTAGAGCTCTAAAATTTTAAATTCAACCATATTTTAAAATATTCATTGAATGAATCTAAATTACCTAAATTAAAATGTTTGTGAATTACTGAAGGAAAAAAATGACAAAATCCTGTTTCTCCTTTCTCTTTCCTTTCTTGTTTAAAATATATATTTTAAAATCTCTATCTTTTGCCATACAAATGAAAGTTTACAAATAATATTTGTGAGTCAAAGTTTACAAATATTAACTTAGGAGGAAAAAATACAAAGCATGAATAAAATGTAAGTGGATTTCAAACTTCTTGTCTTATACCTTATAATGAGGAAAAATTATTTTCAATTTCACTGTCTGAAAAGCTTACTCAGTAACAGTTTGAAGATTTTTTAAACTAAGATATAAATCTCAAATTTATTGCTTAGTTTTATTCATCAGTGAAAATTATTCAAAAGTGCTACCAGAGTAAAGAAAACATTTGTTTTGCCCCCCTAAGAAACATCATTTATGGAAGAGTCCCTATAGAGTAGATCCCTACATTCTAGATGGGAGTCTCAGGACAGTGTAGCAACTTGGAGTCAGGAATGGATTTAGGGAAGGAAAAATTTAACAAGGGCCAGCAATGTGGTGCATTAAGGCCCTTCGCTGTCCTCTTACTACCTGACCTCCTTGTATTTACACAGCACCCTTCCATAAAGAAGTTCAGGATTGCATTATACCTCCATTGAAGCGCTGTATTTCTTCAAAGTGGGGATGTAAATTTGACATCTGTCTTGCTTTAAGAGCACCAAAATAAATCAGATTCAGAGCTTTCTAAAGTTACAAATTTAACCAATGAAAATGGGCAACAAATCTTCAGAGTTCGTTTCTCTAACTTTTCTCTATTATTAAATTAAATTAATTGTAAAATTTGCTGTATATTCTAACCGTTGTGTTCTTGTACAGGCACTGGGAATGTATGGATAGTTTTTATGATATTTATTTGCATGAGTTGAACCCTGACTCCCTAACAAAGATCTTTAAGAACTGCTGTCATTATTCCTGGATGGCTTTTCTCCAAAGAGTGTGACGCAGTCAAGCTTTATTCCACCGCAACAAAAATGTCCTATCTCAAGAACTCAACTCCTGCTACAGATGCTACCTCCAAGCCCCTTTTAAAAATATTTCAAAATCCATCTTTAGATAAGCGAACATATTTTCGTCTTTTTATAAATAAGTATAATTCCCAACGTATTGTATTTCCGTTTAGGTGTGTTTACTTATTTGACTCTTCTACCCCCATTTCAAAGTTTGATTTCAGTCCTTCTCCACTTCTAATTTCACTGTATCTGTTCCTTGCCCACCATTCTCTTAGGACCTCTGGCCGCCTCCTGCTCTGAGCGTTTACCTTTCTGGTCAGGCTTCGACACAGCGGCCGTCTCTCTGGCCTCCTTCTCCTTGGGTTTAGTTGGGGTTTTCTGTACTTCTTTTACTTTTGCAGCTGTTTGCTTGGCTTTCTCCTGTTTCCCACCTTTTACTTCCTTTTTAGTCTTTTCTTCAGACTTAGCCTTCTTCTCTTCTGTACAGAGTTAAGAAACATTGTATTACTTTTGTTTATTTAGCAATACAACATTCATCTGTAATTGCCATTAAGAAAAATGGGAAAAGACAGAGGAATGGGAAAGAACAATAGAAAAATAGTGTTCCGTATGTAAATACCATAAATACTTGTGACTGTTATTTTACTTTTATAGTTTATCATATGTTATTTTTAATTACTTAAAGTAGCTCATTTGCAAGTTGTGACTCTTAATTTGTGCATGAAAATATTATTTTTGAGGTAATCAGGAACTTAACATATCACAAAAGGTATTTATAATATGCATGGGCTATATATACATGCATGTTTGGTAAAAAAAAAAAATGTTTACACCAAGGAACCCAGTGATCATTTTGCTCCACAACTGACAAATATCTGGGGTCATTCAAGAAACTGAAATAGCAATAAAATATATGTATTTTGTAAGATAACTCTTAGGAATACGAAGGTAAAATTACTGGCATTGGTATTGACAAATAGAAATAATAAAATCTATTAAAGGATAACTGAAAGAAACACAATCTCTAATGATTTGGCTTTAAAGAAGTTGAAAGAGTACACAAATTCGTATATTGGCTTCCACTTATCTTAATTTAAAAGATAATTATAATATGCTTCTGATATCTTTTTTTCTTTAGACGAAGTGTCACTCCGCTACCTAGACTGGACTGCACTGATGCAATCATACCCTCGGGAGTCTCAAAATCCTGGGCTCAGACAATCCTTCCACGTCAGCCTCCCAAGTACAAAGAATACACACAGGCGCAGGCCACCATTCCTGGCTAATACTTTCTGTTTATAGATTCAGGTTTCAGTATTTTTACCAGGCTGAAACTACTGCCCTCATTCTCCCAAAGAGGTGGTAGTTCTGGCATAAGTCACCCCCCTGGGCCTCTTTGATGGTTTTTAAAGCCCTTCAATATATAACGGGAATTAGAAAGGATTATCAATTATAGTACACAAGAATATAAATGAGTTAGAATACCTATAATTTATATACACATATTTTGAATTTGATATTAAGAATATTTGAGGATGAGATTAATCAGTATTTATTATTTTTAAAAGCAATAATAACAGAGCATAGATTCGTAGAAAATTGTTCATAATATATGCTGTATATGGGATATTATTTATCATATGGGACCCACACTACACTTTATTATTATTCATGTAAAGAGTTTGATGAAAATAATATTATCAATTTTCTTGATTTTGGTTTACTAAGCAATGATTTGAGACTAAGCCAAGATAATATTAGGAGGTCCCACTGAGACTAGAATGAAACTGACAATGCATTGGAATTAATCATTTCTTCCCCTAAACTTGCATTTGCCTGAACTTTTAATAAAGTACACATCTTATTCCCTATAATATATCTTGCATTACAAATGGTTATCTGTCTTCCTTACCAAACTGAGTGCAACTTGAGGATAGGAACTCTCTTAATTCATTTTTGTAACCCCACAGTGTCTATCACAAAGTTTTTTTTTCGGCGAAAACACAGAATAAATACATCTGCATTAGCAATTTTGACTAAATGTGAAAAAATGTTTTCCTATACTCACTCCCTGGTACAATAAAGTGATATACAGATTGTATGTGTAAAGATATGTTTAGAAATAAACTTGTCAAAATTTGTTACATTTGCTGTATTTTTTGTTTGTACTATTTTGTGTCAAACTATTACTTTTGCTTACCTTAGATGACACCTATCTACTTGTTGTAAGTTGCAGCTGATTTACCTTTAGCTTCATACTATGGAATTAAAGATGTGTGAAATTCAGGCCTATTTCGAATGTCATTATAATTTGTGAATGGGCAAAGATGACTTTTCTAAAGGCAAGACTGTGGTGACATTTCTAAAGGCAAGACTGTGGTGAGTTGTGAATCATTATAAACACTGATTTTAAGTGTAAAAATAATAAAACTTTCCCCACTTAATTTTAGACAGTTTTCAGTGACCTTAATTCTTGAAAAAGATAACTGTGCCTCCTATTAGGAAAAAATGGATGAGAACTCAACGATGATGTGGCTATGATAAAGAAAATATCACGAAACTATAGCAACATTCAACTATTTATATCAAACTGGGTATATACTGTTAAATTTTGTGCAAAATACTTTTCCTGACTTTTCTCAAAATAAATTTATGTGACATTTATATTTAGAAGTTCATTAAGGATTGGAAAAGCAAAAAGTATTGCCATGTTGTATACAAATCATACAATTTTCTTTAGGAAGACTGATTCATGATTTTGTCTAATGGAAAACAAGATCGTCTAATCAAAAGAATGATGTCAGCATATTTGGTCCAATTTTGGAATGAGCACAACCTATGACTGACTCTGTCGGAATGCAAATGTCTAACACAAAGTAGAACAACAGCATTACTCAATAAACATAATAACATACTGTACGTTTTGGAGTTAGGAAATAACAAATTTCATCTTTCATTTATTAAAGAATTGAAAAATGCTTAGTTTCTCTGTGCCTCCCTCAGATTCTCTGCCTTAAAAAACAAATCACCACTATAGCTGCCCCTTCCTCTAAAGAAGCTGTGGATAGAAGGAACAGTGAACAACAACAACAAAAAATAACTTTGAACTCTGCAAAAGAAGTACATAGTCATTTCTAATATTAAATCTACCTATGTTGCATTCCTAGAGCTCTTGGAGTTTTCCTAGAACTTAGCCAGAGTTAAATGCATAGTAAGAATTACTACGTCATACTCACTTTATATCTGAAGAATCTAAGGACCGAAAAGCCTTTTGTCAAAGATAGTACAGTTAAATGAGTCAGGGATAGATATAGTAGAACCAGAATGCCTAATCCATTTTCTAATAACACTAAATTGCTTAATATTACTAATATTAACCTCACATTGTGAGATTCTCTATTTTTTTAAGTACTCAATTTTATTACTCTTTTAGGTATGAAATTTTAAGTATATCTAATTTTTTTTGTGTGTAATGAAATTCTGAATACTTGCAAATATTTAATTTAGTTGTCTTTTACCCAAAATGTAACCTTTAATGTAAAAAGAAGAGTTACAGAAATAAAAGGGAAATTTACCTTTTGCCACTGTCTTTGTTTCTGGTTTTTCTTTTTTCTCAGTTTTATCCCTGTGAGTTGCTTAAACACAAAGTTTTACATAAGTACACATTTTTAGTAGATTTCAAAAACAAGTTTCTTATGACTTCAGTTTTATAGATACCAAAGTTAAATGATACTTTGAAGATTTCTTACATTAATGATCCTAATTCAAAAATAAAGAATTACCAGCGTGAGAACAGGTGTATAGAGTTCAATGTCAAAGACTTAGCATTTTAAGACGTAATGCCTAAGAAAGCATTTTGGAAGCTAGATCCACCCTCCGTTTATAAGTCATTATTCCAGGTAGATAAAGCTTTCAGGAAGACAAACTGAGAGGGAAAAAACATTTAAGGCTATACCAAAATATATATCATTGTATCAAGAACAACTATATTTAGGATTAATAAAGAGAAATATTTAAATCAGGACTAAGGATTTTATTGTTTTTCAACAAGGGCCCAATTGCCATTTGGAAAAGAATAATTCCTGGCTACAAGGGACTGTCTTGTATGTTGAAAAAAAATGCTTACCAACCTCTCCAGTTCCTATTTAACAAATTCCCTCCACTTCAACGTCATTTTGACAATCAACAAATTTCCCAAGATTCCTTAAAGAAAACCCCTAGTTGAGAACTAATAATAGTAAATAAATTGATTTTTAAAAAGATTGCTAATTGAATGCATCTTGTTAATTGAGCAGTATTCCACATGATACCCCAAAGATTGTGCTATCTCATTATTTATCTAATAAATTAACACATCAGTATGACTTTAATTTAATTTCTCTTCTTCTTATATACTCTGGTAAAGTCATGTGTCTCCCAGTAGTTTTAAGTAAGGGAGATCAAAGAAGTACAAAGCATGTATCGCTTATTTTTAAATTTCAAATATATTAAACTGTGTGAATTGGTAGTTTCCCAAATCACTACAGATTTTTCAACATTTACATAATACTTGTTGGACACCATTATGTTGGTAATTAAGAAAATTTAAAAAAGAATTAAGTAATAAAAAATAAGTTTAAATTAAACAATTGGTTTCAGGAAGATAGCAAATTACTGGAGTAAAAAATCAGTGTCCCAAATCTTTCCACTTCTCCATCTATTTTACAAGAACAGCAGTGTACGTCAGCTTTACTAATATCACAAAAAGAAAAGCATGTGCTTGAAACATGTATTTTTAACAACTATGATCTTTAGATACAATCTATGAATAGTTTCCCCAGAATCTTGTGAAGATGATGTAAGTCTCTTTAAAAGCTTAAAGCATGATGTTCAGGGGAAGACAAATGACCCTGACAGAGGCAGCGCTGCTGAGAGCAGGTGTCTCCTCCTCCAGGGGTTCAGCCTCGCCACCACTCAAGCCTGCTCACAGTCACCCCCATGACCACCTGGGTTATGGGCAGTAACTTAGACAATGTTAGCAGAAGGAGTACTAAGCCAGACTGAGCAGGGCATAATTCACACAAGGTCATCTGACTGCATCATAATAACCTATCTCTTAAAAACAAACAACCTTTAATTGGCATGCAATAAATAAAAGAGCACTTATGACACATTTTATTTCTGCTTTTCAATTTGACTACATTTTCTGCAACATTTATAATTTAAGGGCAGAGCATCCTCAATAATTTTTTTTTTTTTTTTGAGACAGGCTGTTACTTTATTGCCCTCAATAGAGCTCTGTGGTGTCACAGCTCACAGCAACCTCCAATTCCTGGGCTAAGTGATTCTCTTGCCTCAGCCTCCAGCGTAGCTGGGACTACAGGAACCCATCAAAACACCTGGCTATTTTTTTGTTGCAGTTTGGCCGGGGCCAGGTTCAAACTGCCACCCTCGGTATATGGGGCCGGTGCCTTACCCACTGAGCCACAGGCACAGCCCCTCAATAATTTTTTTTGTGTGTGTGATTTTTTTGGCCGGGGCTGGGTTTGAACCCGCCACCTCCGGCATATGGGACCGGCGCCCTACTCCTTGAGCCACAGGCGCCGCCCCCTCAATAATTTTTTTAAACAAAAAAACGTTTAGTTACTGAGAAGGTCGAACAAAATAATTAGAAATATCAGAGTATTTCATTTAGTCAGAGTATACAGAACCCGGTGCTAATAATTCCACATAACTGACTAGCAGACAGAAAGTGGTCACCTCTATTTCCAGAACAGAAAAAGAGGAAGGCTGTATTGAAATGCCTGGATATATTCACTAAGTAAATGTGAATAAAATAACAACTATTTAATTCAAATCTGTCCGTGTGAATAAACAGTGAATTGCACTGAGCCATCTTTCCACTGATCTGTTTCCTAAATGTCATAATATGCTCTATCTAAGAAGAATGTTAAATCCAACAAGAAAACTCAGCAGACTATGTGAGCCATGGATGCATAAATTGGCTGAAATCTAGCCCATGTAGCTTAGACATGATCTGGTTTGACCATCGAAAATTAAATTAGAACATTTCCTCATATTATATATTGAAATGGATTTTTAATGAATTAAAGATAAATGTAAAATACGAAACAATTTTTTAAAAACTGGAGAAACTATTAGTGGTTATTAACTTAATTTATGAATGAAAATTCAAAAGCAGAAACACAATAAGAAAGTGTTACCATATCCAACTACATAAGAATTCAAAAATCTAAACATAACTCTTTACACATCTTTGGGAGGCAGGATGCATTTATAAGAGGGACTTTACCTAACAAATGCCATCACTGTAACTTGGTTCTTTGTACCCTCAATAAATATCCAACAATAAAAAAAAAAATCTCTAAACATAAACACAGATGCCTATCTCCATACATAGACTCACACAGATGTTTGCATATATAGAAATCAAACATCAAGTGTAAAACAAACTGAGAAAAATGTTTGAAACAAGGGTTTGACCCAGGACTACACATACCCAATGACACATAAGTGTGTCATTAGGAAAAATGGGCAGTGAGTTTGAACACAAAAGTATATACATCACTAAAGTCCCTTTTACATCTTCTCACTTAGAAATAAAAAGAGGTTCAAAACTACAGCGGAAGAAAAAATTCCCATTTAATATCATGCAGCTTTTTAAAGAGAATGAGAAACATATCTATTCACTGATAATGAAAAGATTTCTAGGATATGATGTTAAATTGTAAAAGTCAAAATAGATGACATGATAGATTTCGGGTAAATAATAGGGAGAAACAATAATATGTGCTATCTACTCAAGAGATACTCCAGCTCTGGAAGGATAAACATGAGACTCACAGGAGTCATTTACTCTGAGTATGCTGGGGTGAGAAGGTGGGAGGAGGGTCAGAGGAAGTTATCTTTATGTGCTGATGAAAAAAATTATATGATTATTCCACATAAATAAGTGAAAATAAAAAATAGTCTAGGGCGGCACCTGTGGCTCAAAGGAGTAGGCGAGTTCAAACCTGGCCCTGGCCCCAAACTGCAAAAAAAACCCAAAACAAAAAAAAAAAACAACAGTCTAGTAGGTAATTAAAATATACATGTTAAAATGATAGCTGCTTTCTTACCTATCAAATTGGCAAGCATTTTATGAAATAATATCCTCACCGCTAACTGCCAGAGGAAAAAATGGCACAACATTTCTGGAAAGTAAAGTGGTTAGAGAGGCAGGAGTCTTATGTCTTTTGTGCTCCTCAATCCAGTAATTGTTCATTTCAGATTCTATTCTAAGAAGATAATTATAATTTTAAGAAAGAAATGAATGGTCAAAATCTGAATATAAAAATGAGAAAGAGCTCAGTGTGTTAAAATAACAAAAAAGATTACTACCTACCTTTCTTTTCAGGTTTTTCTTTTTCTTTTACTTTCTCTTTGTCTTTTTCTTTTTCTCTGTGTGTAACTAGAACAAAAAGATAATACTTTTAAGGTAAATAAAGGAATAAACAACAAGCCAAACGCCCAGCAGTTTTGACCAGAAAAACTTTTCTGCTACTTTTAGAAATCTTCCATTACCTAACATGAGATTTTACATAGTTAGAGGTTTAAACTTCAAGGTATTGATAAATTTAATTTTTATTTCTATTTTTATTCCATATCCAATTACAAGCTAGATCCCCAGTCCAGGTCCAATTGCAAAGATAAGAATAACACTCCGCCTTTTTAAACCTTTAATTTAATGAATTATCCCTTTTTTTAAATAATCATATACTGAAGGATCATAACTTTGACATTGGATGAGTTCCAGAAATACGAGGACAAAAATACCAAGACGTAATCTGCTCAACCAGAATCAAAGAACAATTAATCTAAATTGTAGGTGCTCGTCTTCTATGGAAACATTCCACACCGAAGGTATTTGAAAATGTACTGGAATGAGACTAGAATTATAGCAAATCTTTTCAAAGGAAACAAAATTAAATTTAATTTGAGCCATGATCCAATGAACTAATGCGACAGGTCTCAAATTCAAGTTAGAATCTTAGCCTACACCTTAGTCAGACTTCTTACTCATTACCCAAGCAAGAAACAGAATGCATTCAATTTCTCTCTTATTTTCCACTTCCATCCGCTTGCCAATCTCTTTCAATAATACTTTTGTCATGTTCCTCTTCTCATCTTGTTTTATCCAATATTACACTTCCCTATTATTTATTGATGCACGAATATAGAGAAAACACTTGCTATGTGGTAAAGACTGTGCTAGGCAAACCAGATGCCATTTCTGTCATCATGAGGTCACCCAGCTCATGGGTGATGGATGCTAAACAAATAATCACAAAGATACTTACCTGCTGTTGTTATGTGGACAACATGTCCATATACAAAATAGGACTTAATGAAGTCTGTATGCTTGAGAAACATCCCTTGGTAGAAGTGACATTTATGAATGAAAATTAAAAGAAATTGGCTTAGTAAAAGTAGGAAGCACAAAGGGGAAAGAAACTATTTCAGACAGTGCAACCGGGATGTCCATCTTGGATGTCTTACTACACCTATTATTATAAGATTGTTCGGACACATCTTTCGAATCTTAGATTTTTCTCCCTTGCAGTAACCTTTCCAACATGAAGATCTGTTATCAGCTGCCCATTTTAAATGCTGTCACCCTGCTCATTGCTTGTCATAGTATCTCTCACGTGGCATGTCCCATACCAAATGTAAAAACTATTTAATTGCTCTAGTGATCTGATATTTGCTTGACAATCCAATCTCATCTACCAGGAATTTCTCCTTGACCTTTACATTTCCATTTTAACAAAATACTTGTAGCTACACAAGCATACCGGCTGCCCTTGTGATGCCTTTGCATCTCTGCCGGTTCGTGCCTTTTACCCAGAATCACCACACCCACGTTTCTTAATTTCCCTTCCCGGTTCCATGTGTTGTTTCACTGTGGTTTAAATGCATCCTCTTCTTCTGTAACAGCTTTTTTAAATTAATCTCTACTTACTCCAATTGCACCGTGTACATAATCTGTTTCTGTAATTAAATAATAACACTGCGACTGTTCACATGTCTCACTACCCAGTAGATGGAATCTTTAGAAGCTGTGCCATAGGACTTTATTTTTGTATCCCTTGCTCATCATGTGGCATCTGTCACACAGTAGACTGATTCTTCATAGTACTTTTGAATGATTGGAATTCTAAAATTCTCTAAGAGCTAGTTCCATCGTCTAGTTAAATTTTGTTTATGAATGATGCGGTAGAGATATAATAGGCACTACTTGCTTCCAATTATTTGAAACATTTTATACGTTATTAAAAATTCTTCAAAGATTAAAACAGTGAGAAAAAGAGGGAAAAAGCCACCTTAGCACATCTAGGTATTATTTTGTCTTTCTGTTTTAGGTGTTCCTGAGCTACTAAGTTCAGTATACAAGATCTCACAGAAATCAGCATTCACACTGACTGCAAATGGCTTATTTTGATTCCTTTGAATCACTATTAATTAAGCTAAAAACCAAAAGAAAATCTTGGCAAAAACAAAGCTTCTTAAAGTTTCTCTAGAGGGAACCAAGTTGGTTTGAGATAAGCTGTGCTTTCAGAGCTCTGATTGGAAAGATCCCCCAGGGAACACCTAATCTTGGTCTCTGCCTCTGTAAAGAATGGGGCTCACCCACCTCGGACAGCTGGCTGTCCATTCCACTAAAGGATTTTCAGATTGACGTGTGCACAGGCATAAATGGGAGAATTAATTCAAAATCAAAAGAGCAAAAGGGCTGAATTCAGACTCAAATTAGCATATTAATGCCTCATTTCTGTTACCCTGGGGAAGAATCTGGTTCCTCCCAGTCTAAGTTTTGATTTACAGACACAGTATTGAATGCTGGAATTTTATTATACCTCTCTGAAATGGCACCCTGACACTGCTTAGTGAAGCAGCTGGACTCAAGTGCTCTAGAGAGCTGTTCAAAATGGCAGACAGCCACCACGGCTTCTCTTGGATCGAAACTGCAAACTTTGGCAAGACTGTGCTAAAATACCAAGTCTTGAAATGGCCTTCAACACAGTAATGTAGCAATCAGTGACTGCTTTGGCAATCATTCTAAAATATAAATGATTTGCTATAGCAGTTGGATTTTTGCTTGCTTAGAACCCATAACCAGGAGTTTTCATATGGAAGAACAAAAGAGTATTCCTTGTCATGAGCCCTGCTTGGGAAAGTTGTATTTTAGCCAGGACTGTTTTAGCTTAGGATGAAGTAAGCATTTTGCACCTGCTAGAGCTTAATGTGTTTGTCATCCTTATTTACAAGAAACAAAGTCCCTTTGGCATGCTGATAATTAAAAACAAATGGAATCCACCAGTTGGAATGGCCCTGATGTTTGGCATCAGAGATGGCTTGGGCCTTCTGTTCCTGCACTTGCCCAGACTCTGACCTTTGCCTGAGCAGAACATTCAGCTCAACTCAAATCAAGTGCATCTCTCACCATCCCATATGGCCCTTCTTCTGCACTTCCCAAGCTGTGTTCTGTGCTTTTGCTTTTGACCCTGGAAGCACCAGACAGATTGTGTCTTTTTCTGAAGTGTATCAGAGCTCAGAGCTCCTGGTATGCCTGACCCTGCTGTTCTTTTCAGGGTAAAACACTCTCTGGGAGCAAAACATAAAGGCCATGTTGTCAGAGTTCTTTTCTTGATCTCTCTGCTCTTTCTTTGAAAATCTAAAGTTATGGTGCCAAATTTTTTAAGTGCTGATTTGTATAGGCCACTATATTCTTCAATTGATGGTTAGCAAATAAATTTTATATAGTTAAAACAAGAATTCATGCTTAACATCAGACAACTGCATATAACTAATCTTGAGTACCCAACCAAAAAAGAATCAGGTAGATAAGTAAGCACTACACCTTTTCATTACAAAAAAACTATGGGAAGTATAGTACATGTAATGAATTTTACTGATTTTTCTCTTTCTTTTTTCTTTTCTTCCCCCCCCCCCCCAAGACAATGTCTCTTGGGCTAGAGTGTCATAGCCACATTGCAGCTCATGGCAATCACAAACTCCTGGACTCATGCAGTCCTCCTGCCTTAGATTCCTGAGTAGCTGGGATGACAGGCACAGGCCACCATACTCAGCCAATTTTTTCGATTTTTGGAAGAGACGAGGTCTCATTCTTTCTCAAGTGGGTCTTGAACTCTTGACCTCAACTGATCATCCTCCTTGGCCTCCCAGAGTACTAGGATTATAGGAATGAGCCACTGAGTCAATTTCTCTGATTTTTATATTTCTAGTGCTTTTTGAATCACCAAAGCAATATATAAATTTTAAAGAGGTCAACATTTCAGAGAATTCATATGTGTTCATGTTTCCATTCATCGTTCTTCTTTATGAAAGAGCATGGTACACATCCATTTATCTTAAATTCTTAAGAGACAAATTTTGTTTCAGGTAAACAAAACTCCAGATGTACTCCTGGTTAGTGTGTATGTCTCCACGTGTATGTTTCATTCTTTTTGTAACTAATTTGTAGAATTTCAACTCTGTGTTAAGGCAAATGATAGCATGCTTTTTAAGAGACAATGATGAACTCTATATAAAAGCATTCTTGAGTAAAAAACACTTCTCAAAGATTATATTATCCATTTCTCCTTCAGGAAGAATTCATAATTTTGACTTTAACATAAGCACCCAATTTTAGAGCTTGTGGGAACATAAGGGGTCACCTAGTCTGAAGTTCTTTGTCCATGGATGAGAAAACACAGGCTCATAAGAGTCTATAGCAGGGGTGGCACCTGTGGCTCAAAGGGATAGGGTGCCAGTCTCATGTGCTGCAGGTGGTGGGTTCAAACCCAGCCCTGGCCACCAAAAAAAAAAAAAAGAGTCTGTAGCAGAAGAGGAAAAATATATAAATATAGTTATCAATTGGTAAACCAGTACTCCCCCTCCAAACGCAGCAGCCTGATCTGTCCCCTGCTGCAGGGCTTATGCAGACTATAAACTTGTACTTAGGAGCCCAAGGGTGCCGATTGGATTCTCCACGCATGTTGTGCATGATCTTCCCTTCAACAGTGTGCAACAGCTTCTTTTTCATAATAAAATTACTTTCAAATATCTCTTAAAGATTTGGAAAATTACCCAAAGTTACAAATCTCATCTGATACATATGCATTAAATCACAAAACAAGTTTTCTAATTCTAAAATATTAGTTTTATTCTTCAATTTGGTTTAATTATATGGACAATTTCCCGTTCCCCTGAGGCTACACGGCCGCAGTAAGAATTGCAATCACTTCCTCCCAAGTGAACAGTCACCATGGAGGCGGTGGGGCTGAGCCTTGTGTACGGCCTTCTGTTCTCATTTACTAGGTTTATCTTTCACAGCTGCCAGAAAGGAAAAGAAAATATATTTTGTACTTTAAGGAGTCAATTACGTGCAGCTGAGAGAAGACAAAAATAAAAGCTTATACAAGACAGCTTGACTAATTTTTATAAAAGGCACCGGGATAGTCTACCTTTGTCCTGTTCTCTTTGACTTTTGAGTCTCCTCATCAGCTGAATCTTCTGTCAGCCTATAATTTCAATCCTGCAATTGTTTCCCAGAAACTTGAAGAGTCCTAAGCCAGTCAGTGTTACTGTTCTAACTCAGGCTGTAAAAAAATACATTCCTCTGACTTGGTGCATGTGATACTGTTACGGGTTGAATTGTGTCCTCTTAAAAACATGCATTGAAGTTGTAAGCACAAATAAAGTCAGATCATGACCTAATTTGGACATAGGGTTTTACAGAGACAGTCAAGTTAAATCAAATCATTGGGCTTATCCTTGATGCAGGATCAGGCTGATCCTTGATCCTGGTACTTAGAAAAAGAAGAAATTTGGACGCAGAGACAGATGTGCACAGAGGGAAGCAGGGAAAACACCGTGTGAAGATACAGGCAGAAACGGGTCATCTCCAAGACCAAGTTTGCTGTCAAACCACCAGAAGCGAGGAGAGACCGAACAGAGCCTCCCCCCCCAGCCCTCTGAAGGAACTAATCCTGTGGACATCTCAACATAGGATTCCTAGCCTCTGTGACCGTGGAAAAATAAAATTTGGTTATTTTTAAGCCACTCAGTTTGGGGACTTAGTCATGTTAGCCCTAGAAAACTAATACTAATATTAATACTAGTTCTAATAATTATACCGCTGACCCCTTTAAACCAAATTTCCACCTGATTCCTTGAGGACTGTTACCTTACTTCGATTTTGTGTCTTCCATTTTAAGTTCCAGAGTCCACATCTGAGCCTCAAACTGTTCATTCCTTCAAAGCCCAACTAGAAAACTGTAGTCAACCCTGGTCTGCTCAACCCACATCTCTTCTTCAGGACGGCTCTGTGGCATCCTCACCCCTGCGGTGGTATTACTGTGCATTTTCCCAGGTTTATCACAGGACTAGGTCTCATGCATCATTGAGTTTTTAGTACCCATATGGTGTCTGGCATAAAGAAAGTGCTGTGAGTAAATTAAAGTGTATTTTCACTTAATAGTCATGGTCACTTTTCCATTTACACTATCTGCCTGCCAGAATTCGCCTGATCCTCGTCAGCCAGCCCACTCTGACCCCGACCGCATGCCATCTGTCAGCATACATTCTGCCTAGAGAACTTCTTCCCCATTTTTGAGAACCGTTCTTCACCTGCACACCTGACAGTACAGGTGGCCGTGGCAGACACCTCGTGTTCTGAGCGCCCAGCAGGCCCTCCTTCTGTCTAGGAGCCTTCTTGGGGAAAAAAAAAGTTCTTTGTCTAGTTATGCATTTATCAGTCAGTTCTTGTTTTTTCTGGTTTGTTCTGTTCTGGGAGTAAATTAACATAATTAAATAGTTAAATAGGGGCCTAAATATTATCTGAAATCAACAATAAAATTTTCAATTGCAAAAAAAAAATAAGGCAAATATACAAAAACGAAACAAGTACAATGGAGGAAAAACTAGATAAAAATTTACACTACATTAGTACTTTTCTTTATTCATTTTCCAAATAGTCCTCATTGACTTGTACTACTTTAATCTGTATTATTACAAATCTCATTTCAGTGTGGGTATTTTCAGGTTGCCTGTTATAGATAGTTTTTGTTTTATTATTAACTTGCTCATTGCTACTGACAACATAAATTTGACATTATAATGGTTCAATTACAACTGAATAATTATATCTGTGTAGATACAAATATTTAAATACATATTTCTAAAAGTAAACACAGAAATGTCAAATGAAATATTTACCTATAAGAATCCAGTAGAGATTAGCCAAATAGAAGAAATGAATATTTCATTCACTAATTAATTCACTAATGTCAATGTTTATTGAGTGTGTTAGACACTTTGTTAGATGTTAGAATTATTTTTAATTCAATATAAGCACACAGATTCAAAGCTGGTAGGAATCGCAGAGACCATTGAACCTAAATATTTTTGCTCATTATAAGGACAGATAGAATAGTTAGGAGTCAGTGGCAGGGCTGACCTAGAATATATGTGAAGACAACAACAGCTCCTGCCCTCAGTAAGTTAGATCAGTATCCTCACAATTAAAATTTGTGGCCAAAATGCTTTGAAAGATGAAGGCTGGCGTGTAACTGTAGCACAGAGAGGGTTGTAAATGCCCAAGTAAGAAAAAGGAGGCCTTTTAAAGGAATTAACATTTCATCTGAGACTTAAAAGAAATGAGCAGGACCCTACCAAGAAACCACCCTGGAGGGGTCTTATGCCCCAGAGAATCGAGCTCCAGAAGTGCTGACTCATGAGACAGCAGCAGGGCCTGTTCAGGTACCACCCAACGTTCATCCTCCCTACAGCACCTTACTGGGGCTGGAGTGCTTGGGAGGAGGTGGTGTGGGGGGAGGGCCTAGTGAGGAGGGGACAGAGGAGGGAAGACATGTGGCCAAGTGCACAGAGCTGGAAATTTATATGAGTACCAGTGCTCAAGAGAGGGTCTTTATGTGTCAGGCCAAAAAATGTGGCCTTTGTCTCTTAGGAACTGGCACACCAGCAAATAGATTTAAGCCCGTAAGTGATGATGATTAGCATAGACCTGAGGGGTTAATGCTGGGAAATCTGTTAAGAAGTGATTGTCACAATCTAATCTAATTGTGGGGGAGACAGCAGTAAGAGAAGAGATAAATTAGACTACATTGTAGTGAAAGGGGTTATGATAACAGACCAACTGGGATTGGGTTTCGGGTATTGAAAGAGACTATGAGGTCTAACGGCAGAGGAGGTCTATGGCAGTGATGGAAACTCAAATGCCTTCACAGATGAGGCAGGGAAGTTCGTGCAGGCTGAACCTGAAGGCATCCAGTTGCTCATTATTTTTACACAAGGAAACCACTGTAAAATGCACTTGAACTCTAACCTGTACATTCAATTGACAAGGATTTTAGCCCTAGCTATCCCTTTGAACTACTACTAGGATTTGGCTCAAACTCTGGCCTTACTTTCCAAACGTTATTGGCCCCAAGACGGGGTCTGCACATAGATGTCTTTTTTTATTGCTTTGGGTTCACTGAAAGTGCAGCAATGGATATATTTTTAAAAGTCTGTCCAGGTAATTCTAAAGGGCCGTCAGGGTTGAATACCACCACTGGAAACAATGACTCCTAGTTTTTTAGCTTGAAGAGCTTGGGTAGAGGGTGATATCAATTATTAGGACAAAGAATACAGACTGATGAAGACATATAATGCAAAAGACATTACTAAGGGCTTGCAGAATGAATTAAAGAAGTCTATGAGTTGCCTGAATTAAGTCAGATTGAAGGTTGTGTAAGAGGCCCAAAGACTTTCCAGATTCTACTTCTTCAGCCTTTTCAGATACCAAAATTAATTAACCCCATGGGCTCCTAAACTAGTCAATGTCTTAAATAAAATGTGAAGGAATTATCCAATTAGAAAAATATTCACAACATTCTTAAGATTTTATTTAAGATACATGCACATTAAAGATGAATTTTATACTGTAGTATTTTAAGGGAATCCTAGCGATTTTTTGGTTATAAAATTTGTCTCATTTTTGACCTAACTAAATGTTACATTCCACAGTAAAGTAAGCAAAGACAAACAAAACAATAAAAAACCTTCAAAATTAAAAGTGCTTACTTTGCTGCCTGAGAAAATAGCTAAAATAATAAGGGTTCTTCTGTTCCTGGTCCCCTCCCCTCAATGAAATCTTGAATATTTCCCATAAACCTGAGTTTACGAATTATAATAATTATACACACTTTGCTTTTGCTTTGCTGATATTTGCAAATATGTAAAGATCTTTGTGATGATGTCGCTACTTTCCAACCATGAACAGACTGCCGCAGACTTGGTAACCTTTCCCACTTGGTGTCTCCCTACCTTTAAATGCTTGTGTTGTGTATTTAGTAACCAGCCTCGCTGAACTTTGGCTTGCATGCTTGTCGAGACTTTTTCCCCTCTGTAAATGCTGTCTCTAATTATTCCTTTCATTCCAGGATGTTGTTGGAGTAATTAGAGCTGGCGGATTGAAGTTTATTTTAATATTGAGACGATTTTAAAAATTGCATAGCTTAGTAAAGTAGGCTAAATAATGGCCCACGACTAAAACATCTTCCAAATTTCTGGACCCCGAGAATGTTGCCTTATATGCCAAAAACACACCGCAATGTGATTAAGAGAAAGAGCTGGAGAAGACAGCATTAATCCGGACTATTCAGGGGGCCCTGAGTAGGATCACACTGTGTACACCTATGAGAGGGAGGCAGAAGGGAACTGGAAGACTGAAGAGGAGGAAGCGTTGTGACCACGGAAGCACAAGATTGCAGTGATATGGCCGTAAACCAAGGACTGTTGGCATCTGGAGGAAGCAAAAATCAGATATTCCCCTAGAGCCTCTGAGGGACTGTGGCCCTGAGGACACCTTGATTTTAGCCCGGTGAAACTGATTATGGATTTCTGGCCTCTAAAACTGTAAGAGAATAAATTCCTTTTTCATGTTTTGGTGCTTTTTAAAATTCTTTTAATGAGACAGAGTCACTCTGTTGTGGATCCTCTTGCATCCGCCTTCTGAGTAGCTGGGACACAGACATGCACTATCATGTCCACTTATTATTTTTTTTTAAAGAGACAGGATCTCACTATGTTGCACAGGCTGATCTTAAACTCCAGACATCAAGCAATCCTCCTGCTTCAGCCTCCCCAACACACTGGCAGGATAGGTGTGAGCCACTGTGTCTGGCCCTCTGTTGTTTTTTTTCAAAGACACAGGTTTGCGGTAATTTATTATTGCAGCCACAGGAAACTCATACATCTATGACAAGCCATTTGACATTTCTATGAAAAATAAACACTATGATATCTCATTTCTCAGTTTAATAACTGGGAATGAGATTTAAAGGTGCCTTCAGTTTACACATCTTTGTAAGATACCTGCTTTATACAGGTAAGCCCTCAGAATTAGGCCAGCCCACACCAGACTGATGGGGACGGAACAGACAAGCAGATATGTAGATATGTAGAAATGCAAGTGGATCAGTGACTTCAATCAGGTAGTGAGGACCTAACCACAGGAGTTTAGAGATAAATTCCAGATCTTACAGCTGTGAGCAAATCCTGCTACAGACATAGCAGGCACCAAAGAGGGAAAACAAGAAAAAATAGTGAATAGAGAATATAGTGAAAAAATCACATGTTCTTAACAAAAAGCAGGCCAAAATTTGGCTGTACAATTCACTAAAGATGAGACAATGAGTGAATTGTTGAGTGCAGGTCAACTTCAGTATTCTCAGTTTAAATGGGACTATATCTACCATGTTAGCTTGTTTTATGAAGATTAGTGAAATGTTAGTTACATAAGATTGAGCACAGTATTTGTTGCATAATAGGTGAACAGTAGTATAATATCAATTTTTTAAGAAGTGAAACAAAAATAAAGGGATGACATGGCAATAAAGGTAATAGAGTGTCGTGTTACGGAATCTTAGGAGAACACATCTACATTTCTCCAGCTTGTGATTAGGTGGATATCAAGTGGTACCAAAGACAGAGTAAGAAGCAATGCAGGTAAGGAATGTGTAAAGAACTGTCACTTATCTAATGAGAATTAATTAAAAGACAACTAATTAGCTGACAGAATAAAGATTTTTTTCAAGAATTTCATACATACATCTAATAAGCATTTAATCCTTACAACAACTCTATTATCCCCATTTCACAGATGAATAAATGGAGGTAGATAGGATTAATTATCTTTCCAAGGTCACACAGCCAGAAGTTACTAAATTTGGATTGTAACCCACATTAGCTAGTTCAAGACCTTTCTAAAAGTAGGAGAAAACGACAATGACATCTTTCTTGGTCAAAGTCATACACTGTGCTCTTAGTTTATTTATTGAATAAGTATGCCTGTGTATTTACCATGGGTCAGGGAAATGTTCTTTAACAATTGAGACTGGGACCTTTTATTGATGACAACTATCACCAGTCTTTGTAATTCTTTATAATAAGTCTGTATATATCTTTTAAGACATTTGTGGACAGAGGTGTTTATGCCTACAAAGAATCCCCAGACCATTGATTGGTAGAGGAGACTGGTCAACATTTTTTATCATTTCACATGTGGCTGTACATCCCACCATAGTATCCACTCATCTGAAATACTCACGGGCACAGGTCTTGAGACTGCCTCAAATATATTCAGCTCCATCTGCACACTTATTAGTTCTTATAAGTTAAACAGGAATATATCCTAAAGTATGAGGCTTCAAATATGAGTGTATTTTTCAAGATTATTCTGACTTACAAAAAAAAGCTTTCATTCAAAATCATCACCCTGATACACAATCCACATTCTTCCAGCTAATTTGTACTAGATCACTCTGCTTGTACTCACAATGACTCACTCCGCCTGCTCACTAAGAAGCATTTACACAAATAACAATTTGGTGAATGACATTTTTTAATCCAGGAAAAGTTAAATTGTGCTTGAAAGTTGCTATGCAAATGTAATTTTCCATTATTTTACTAAGTAATTCAATACAGGGCCATAAGTACATATAATATTCTGCTTATGTTTTTATAAAATAAATTTCCACCTCATTTGTGTGGGAAAAACCCAAGGTTTATTTAGTTTAAAGGTAAACTTTTACTAATATATCAGGGCTTATACCTTAAAAACATAAGTACTCATTGCTAGTTTGTGAATTAAAGGGCTTACTCTTTATATCTTTTTCTAATAAAAAAAAAAATCACCAAACAAAATTTTAAAAGGACAAAGAAGAAGAAACCAATGTTAGCTAGACATGATGAATTATAGTTATTTAAGGTGGAGGACTATAAAAAGTACCAAATTTTCTATGAAAACGAGTCAGCAGGGTGGCGCCTATGGCTCAGTGGGTAGGGTGCTGGCCCCATATACTGAGGATAGTGGGTTCGAACCCAGCCCCAGCCAAACTGCAACAGAAAAATAGCTGGGCACTGTGGCAGGAGCCTGTGGTCCCAGCTGCTCTGGGGCCTGAGGCAAGAGAATTGCCTGGGCCCAGGAATTGGAGGTTGCTGTGAGCTGTGACACCACAGCACTCTTCCAAGGGCGATAGGGTGAGACTCTGTGTCTAAAAAAAAAAAAGAAAGGAAGAAAGAAAATGAGTCAGACTTAAAATTGATTAATTGTTCAGCTCGGCACCTGTAGCTCAGGGGCTAGGGCACCAGCCACATACATCAGAACTGGCAGGTTTGAATACAGCCCAGGCCTGCCAAATAACAATAACAACTATAACCAAAAAAAATAGCAGAGCATTGTGGCAGGCACCAGCTACTTGGGAGGCTGAGGCAAGAAGAATCGCTTAAGCCCAAGAGTTTGAAGTTGCTGTGAGCTATGATGCTACAGCACTCTACCCAGAATAACAGCTTGAGACTCTGTCTCAAAAAACAAAAAAATTGATTAATTCTTTGACACTATAAAAATGAATTGGTATATGTATACTGAATTGTTTAGGAAGCACATGTTCCCTAGGATTATATGTTCTTTGGTATTTTATAGAAGAGTATATATATCATCTAGATGTAGACTTACAAAGCTTCCCAGTGACTTCTGTGCTCCTAACATCTTTTAGAATATTACCATACGGTCCCTCAAAAGAAAGAAAAAAATAGAGACCAGATGAGGTGATCTAGAGTCCACCATCACCAAAGTGTTTATTTCTCCCCAGCTTCAGTATAATGAACCTCTACAGACTTGGATATTTTCTAGATTGTTTATAATCATCATAGACTATGATTATCTTTGAGATATTGTGTCTTTTCTTCTAAGAATACAAAATGCTTTCATAAAAATTGAAAATCCTAACTATCCATTGTATGTAACCATAACTGTCATGGAATGTGGCAAACAGGAAATGGTATTTATATACATATAAGAACAGTTTAAACAGAATAAAATGTTTAGTTTTCTGAAGAAAGAGCAGGCATTATTCTACCTCAATTACAGATAGGAAACTGAGTAATATAATGAAAATTTTGTTCATACGCACAGAGAAAAATTGCATAACAAAATAAGCTACCTCTAAAATTCCATTACTTTCAAGTGGGGGCAGTAGGGAAAGGGTTATAAGTTCCCCTCCAACCAGCACGATACTTTCTGGGTGAAAGACACGCTACAACTGAACTTGTCATTACAAATGCAAACAATGTAACCTAGTAATATGCACCCTGTTATTAATCTGAAATTTATTTTTAAAAATCTACTTTTGATGCCCAGTTCAGTACTAAACAGCTGAAATTATGTTTTCTCTTTCTTGTGAAATATTTGCTTTCCCCAAATATATTTGGTCTACTCAAGAAATATATTTAGGTTACAATCGCTTATCCAGCCTTTGAGACATTTAAACGTCAGCCAAATTCACTGTTTTAATTATGGAAGACTCACTAGTTTAATAAACCCACTCTACAGCCCAGTGCTCAGACTCTTTGACATCAGGTTTCTTTTTTTTTTTTTTTTTTTTTTATTGTTGGGGAAACCTCAAAGCACTCAACCTAGACATCAGGTTTCTTATAGAGCCAGGTCCAAAATGCAAATGGTGCCATCTGCATCAACACATCCACTCTAGCAGCAGTTCTTAAATTAATAATATAGTCTGCAAGATAAACAGCAGAGACCCCAAACACGGGGAAACAACTGAGTTCCTATGTAACCTCTAGCAGATGGAAACACGCAGCCACTTCAGTCATGGTTTGCTTAGTCAATCTTTATTCAAGAGCTGTGTCCAATTTCCCTGACCAAAGGAATTAGAAACCAAAAAAGAAAAGAGAACAGTAAGAGTACATTAGTTCCCTAAGTACAAATATAAATAGGTTTCAATTGAATGAGCTTCAGTGTTCTGATTGTATAGGATTGACTGACCAATCTGGAATGAACTTGGCCATTAAGATTCAAGATATAGTATCTGCAGAATGATTTGAGGTCTTCACAAAAAGGAAGTGGATAAAGTACATTTAAAACAACAACAACATGACATTGTATTATGGATTCATATGCTAATATAATTCAAGGTTAATTAGCACTGTTATTGGAAATGTTGCTATCTGCAACTGCAGTATTTATTACCAATGATTTTGCACTAGTTGGCTTTTAACATAGTAAATATTGGACAACGTTCAATTTTTACCCCAGAAAATGTCTTTCATTTTATGTCTATATCACACAAATATGGGGATTATAAGATTATAATTTTTGTTTTGGCTCATTCAAAGTCATGTGACCCAGGCATGCTTAGAAATACATTCTTTTGAATGTCTTTGCTTCCTGTAAGTTTCTTTAAAGTTTTATGATTACCTGGGTCACCTCCAGAAAAGTGATGTTTGCAAGATGAGTAAGACAATACCAGCCTTTATTAATATGCTTTGGTTCTAATACTGCAGTTACTGGATTCAGTTCAGTTGAAAAGGATATTAATCATATTGTCCCTGTCCCTCTACCCCGTGGCCTGTGTAAGACAGCCATTAGGACACAGCATTCTGCAGGGAGGTCATAGCCTGACACTGCATTTCTACGTGATTATAAGAGTATTGCATGACATGATAAATGTAAGGTTAAAACAATTGAACTCTGACTTATCACAGTACCTTATTAAAAGAATAAAAAATATTTGCTTAGTAAGTAAAAAAGACATACTTGTGGTGCTACCTTAGTAAGTACAAACCTGTGGTAAATAATTTCAAAGTTGTCACCCTTTGTGAAGTTACCTTGGTTCTAATCTTTAAATATTATTCATACGTTTATACATCATACACTCCCAGTTAACTGGGAAATAAAGATACTTTTTAAAGCAATATCAAAAATGGTGAAACAGAAAAACTAAACATGAAAAATTTTCTTTCTCCCGTGTGAATATGCAAAAATAAATATGCTAAAAAACAAAAAATTAAACATTTACCTTTAGTTTGTATTTTCCTTTCAGGTTTCTCCTGCTTTTCAGCTTTTTCTTTGTGTATTTCTAAGGAAAAATAGAATTCATAATTTAAAACCTCTTTGTAAAAGTATAAAATTTAAGCCATAGTTATGACATAAACTTTGTAATTCTATTGTATAAATGTATAAAATGTATAAAATATTATACATTTTATGTATATATATTACATATACATAAATATAAATACATATATACATAAATATATATATTATACACATAAATATATACATAAATATAAAACATTATACATATGTATGTATCTATTGTATAAATGTATCAAATATTATGTGGTATCTAACAAGTTTATTGATATATCGCTATGCAAATCACTTATTTATTAAAATAAGGAAAAAAGTAGTTACCTCAAAATTATATTTGAACAAGCTAAAAATGTAATCAACAGAGTTATGTTGTCACCATTTTCAGTGCTAAAATTGATCACAAACTATAATTATGTTTTATTTCAATTACTCTCAATACAAATTAGAATCCTTAATAAGAATGTCATTTAGATTTAGGAAGATTTAGTTTTTACGTGTTAAATTAAGAATTTGTGAAATGAACTGTAACAACTATCTAATAGGAAATGTTTCTCAGAAGTATTGAGTCTAAGCTATGTTTATAATCAGCATTTGGCATTACATTTAACCAATGATTACTATAAGCAGATAAGACACATTTTATGGAGTAAGTTACTTATACTTTTTTTCTAAATATCAGTGTTTAGCAAATATATTCAATGTGCAGCTAACTTTACTATATATATGCTGCCAAGGTTGAGGAAATGAAGTTAATTCTGAATTTGTAGTTAATTTGGATAGAAGTGTATCTGAGATTAGAGTTTACAAATATGATTACTACCTTTGACAAAATGACTTAATTTTAAATATCATGATTTTTCTTAGAAAAATGCTAAAGAAGTTGACTTATTTATCACAGCTTTATTCCACAGATGGTCTGAGATAGTACTCATTACTGTACATATTTTAAATTCTCCATGTATAAATTTACATTTGCATTTTTGTAGTTTTTCCAGAAGTCTACCAAATCAAAACCCACCATAGAAACACACTAAATATCTTCAAAAAAGATAGCAATTGACTTTCATTCACCTGTTAAGGAGGCATACGCCATTGGGAAGATTTCTATCTTCATTTTCCTCATTAATCTGTGATATTACTACTTACAAGATCACTCCTTTACTCTTATCCCATCTCTGATTTTGAATACGGTTATAAAGATACTAATGAGGTAAGGTATATATCGCTGAAAAAAAATTCCAAATGTAAGGCAAGATCTCCAAAGAGCATGGGAAATTTCCATCTTCCTGTTTTTCTCACTGTGTTCATTATTTCTTCTCTGATGTCTGCAAATTTTACTCTACAGCAGGGGTTCTTATCTTAGCATTATTGATTTTTCGTATCAAATGTAGTTTCCTGGGGTGGGGGGGCATCGGGATCGTCTGCACATTTGAGGATATTTAGCACCATCCTTGGCTTCTATCTATCACATCCCAGTAGCTCCCACAAATACCTTCCAATCATGACAATGAAAAATGTCTTTGGACACTGTTAAATCCTCCCCAAAGAGCAAAATGAATCCCAGTTGAGAACCACTATCTAAAATTAACCTCGTATTTCAGCCTAATCGTTGTTTGTTGCTGTATAGACCTACACTGTCCAATGCGGGAGACACTCTGGGTGGCATCTTAAGCACATGATGTGTGGTCAGTCAGAATTGAGATGTGCTATGAACGTAAAGTACGTACCAAATTATGAAGCCTCAGTGTATGAAAAGGAGCAAAATATCTCAATAATTTTGAAAAGCTATTATTTTCAGCATATAGAGTGTGATTGTTATGTTGATGAGATGACATGGCTAGGCTACTATCTAAAGTAATTCAAACAGCCAGGCACAGGGGCTCACACCTGTAATCCTAGCACACTGGAGGCCGAGCCGGGTAGACTGCCTGAGCTCATGAATTGGAGATGAGTCTGAACAAGAGTAAGAGCCCGTCTCAAAAAAATAGCCAGGCATTGTGGCAGGCACCTGTAGTCCCAGATATTTGGAAGACTGAAACAAGAGAATCATTTGTGCCCGAGTTTGAGGTTGCTGTGAGCTGTGATGCTACAGCACTCTACCATGGAAAACAAAGTGAGACTCTGTCTCAAAAATAAAAATAAAAATAAATGAATAAATAAATAAAGGTATTCAAATAAACACTAATCATGGAGTTCCTTGAAGATATTTTGTAAATGATTCTGGATAACCAGTGTGGGCTTCTGTGATTTCACCAAAAGCCTTAAAAACAGGACTGAGATTTCCTAGGGCAAGGGAAGAAATTCTGCCTGGGTACAACACCTTTAGGTTCAAGTTTGCCCGTGATCTTCCCCCCCTGACTACCTGTCTTATGGATTCAAACTTGCTTAGCCAGTCTCCACAATCCCATAAGCCAATTCCTTGTAGTATCTCTCTCTCTCTCTCTCTCTCTCTCTCTCTCTCTATATATATATATATATATATATATATATATATATATATATTTCTACTGATTCTGCTTTTCTATTTGAGTCCTAATAAATATATTGGGTTAAATAAGACAGACTATTAAAATTAATTTTACATTTTTACTTTTTTTAATGTGGCTAAAAGAAAAAATTTTAATTACATAGGTGGCTGACATTAGTCTAATTCTAGGAGTAACAAATGAACTATTTAAAGCCTTAGGTCATCCACAAGGTTAAAATTTGTTCAAATGAACTAAAAAACAAATGATATTCACCCCTGCCAATACTCTCTGCTTCCTGCCTCCTCTCAAAGCCAACAGAAGCTGTAGAGAAGATTCAAGCTTTTCACAACTTAAGTCCAAAGCAAGTACCACGTTAAAGATTTGAAGGGGTTTTAGAATAGACTAATTATCTCTTTTTTTTTTTTTTTTTTTTTGTAGAGACAGAGTCTCACTTTATCACCCTTGGTAGAGTGCCGTGGCGTCACACAGCTCACAGCAACCTCCAACTCCTAGGCTTAGGTGATTCTCTTGCCTCAGCCTCCCAAGTAGCTGGGATTACAGGCGCCCGCCACAACGCCCGGCTATTTTTTTGTTGCAGTTTGGCCGGGGCCGGGTTTGAACCCACCACCCTCGGCATGTGGGGCCGGCGCCCTACCCGCTGAGCCACAGGCGCCGCCCAACTAATTATCTCTTAAAGGAGATAATTTCTTACTCCCAGTAGGTATTAATATGAATACAGAAATGGGATTTTTTTTAATTAAGAAATTATCAATATGTGAAATGCTTAATTCATTGTGATATGGGAAAGCCTTAAACTTTTCATTAATTTTTTTTCTTTAAAGGTAGATGTATGTGCATGGTGTGTGTGAAGGGGCCACACACACTTACTGGCCAAACAACTGGAGAAGGGATTCTGGAGCACACACAGGAAGATCTGATGTGAATTAGACTCTTATGCAGGATTTGGTGCTGAAGGTCATCCTACTAGAATAACACTATCAGAGCCTCACCTAACTTAGATTTTAGTGAATCTATTTGGACAGGGTGGCAACTGGTGGGACTGGACTGCCCTTGTTGGTTTGTAGTGGGGTTTCCTGCGATATAGGTAGAAGTTTGAACATCAGAGAGCAGATGAGAGGGAGTTACTTGATCTCCTCAGAGTTCTTATATGCACCACATCCCTGTCAAAGGGAAGAATGAGGGCCAAATCCTAGCCAGAATTGAAATGATGAGGGGTCTGTTCTGGTGAAAAACAAACACAAATCTCAAAAAGACTGGGATCAAGAATACCACTCAGGAAAAGGGAAAAGGAGGGGGCCAATGTAGTCTCTCTACCCTTTCCCAAATGCATGCAAGGGAGGTAACTCCAAGTGGAAGGTAAATACTTGCATTTATACTTAAGCAAAAATAAATAAAACTAAGCAGAATTAGATTGACAAAAATGGCAATATATTTCAGAGTATTTATTGTTTATGATAAGCGAAGGATTCCCAATTCTTTATTCTTGACTCTGCATCTCAGTTTATACAAACTAAGACAACCTCACTGCTCCAGGCAGATACACTCAGCTTTCTTCCCAAGCAGATGCATTCAGTGGAGGGGTGGGGTGGGGGTCATATATTTAAAACAAAAAAGATAACACACAATAAAATCTTCATAGCTCACAATGAAGTCTGATGATTTACATCGGCAGTTTCTTTGAAGGAATATCATCAACTAATTTTTTTAGCTGAAAGCTTACTTTAAGTCCATTAATATTTCTACAGATGCAAAAGTAGGCAAACGTAGCTGAAATAATAAAGTCAGACACACACCTACATTTCTCACAGAAGTACAAACAATTATTTCTGATTATTCAAACCTAAGGACAGATCGAATGTCTCTCTGGATTTTTTTATTGCAACATTACACTTTCTTTGGCGATTGGAATCCATCACTGGTGCCACTGACTGTGGATATCAGATGTCAGAAGAATCCAAAAAAGCCTCTATGCAGTGTGCCAGTTCTGTCCCCTTACACTTTAGCCAAGACATGATGACCATGCAGGCTCCTGTCCAATTGAGTAACATGTTACCAATTTATACTTCAGAAAGATATTTTTCTCATAGGCAGAGAATGCCTGATTTGTTACCATCAATTGCTCTTTCCAGCCAAGAACCATTTGTCTAAAATTAGAAAATTAAATTTAAAAGATTCAAATTGTTAAAGGTTGCCTTATGGTTATCAACCAACTTCAAAGAAAAATGACATTTGTTGTATTATATTAATTCTAGTTTCTAGCTATGTAATAATCTCCATAGGCAGGTGAATGCTTCCACTTTCTTGAAGATGACAATCATGTACCATAGCATAAAATTATATTTAACTTCATGACACTCCTTAAGAAACAATTCACTTAAACCTGAACCAAACCTGGATACATAGGATTAAGAAGGTCAAGGCAGTCATTATTTACTTCCAAATACATGTCCTTTGCAATTTGGTGGAAGTCAAAGGTGTTAAGTCTCAGCACCGGATGCTACTTGAAATCATAATCCACTTTTGTTACCAGTAAATCTTAAAAATTGTTGGATGTCTTAGAAGGCATAGAGGTCAAAGCATCTTAATCCAGGTGTGAGGCTGTCCATAGGTCCTCAAACGTACAAGTTTCCACTTGAATTTTGAGAATTAAGCAAAGGGAAAATAATATGGAAAAAATAATGAAAATTGTCTTAATATGTTAGGAAGCAATAAAGGGGATCACTTTGTTCTGTGTAGTGAGTCATTGGTAGCCTTACCTAACAAGAATGAATTAGTACTTTAGTAAAAAATGTTTTCTATGTCAGTCACAGGATCAAGGGCATTGAAAGATTTAGAAGAAGGGCAAGTGACTTCTAAAGAATCCGGGAAATATATTCCTACCTCTTTTACTACTCTCCTAATTTCCCCTCAGCATTTTTCTGGCTGCTGGTAGGGAGGTAAGAGGGAAGTGAAGAGTGGAGAACAAAGTAGTTTTCTCTCCTTAGATTATTATTGTTCTGCATTTCTCACTCTTAAAAGAAAACCTTTGAAATAACCTGGAAATTTTATCATGCTACACTTTAAATATATTTAGAACTTTTTTTCATTTAAAAAACTCAAAGAATTTAAACTTTGTTTTACATATAATTCAACTGAGGTAGCAATGCAGTGTACCCTTCTCAATCAAACTGTTTTTTAACATGCTGTGTGAGGGTCATGAATTGCTGAGAAACAGAAACATGGTGTAACAATCATTTATGGTGCTGAGAATAAATAAAAATTAGTTGTGTTTTTAGATTATTCATTGTTTCTGAACTGCAATGATCTTTAAAGATTATTTAAATAATCATCACATGAAAGATATTATAAATCTATAGGGGCTAATATAATTAAAAATGTCATGCATTTTGATAGGAAAATATAGACATGGATAAGCTATAAAAAGATTTATAGATGGGTGGCGCCTGTGGCTCAAAGGAGCAGGACGCCGCCCTCATATGCCGGAGGTGGGTTCAAACCCAGCTCCAGTCAAAAACTGCAAAAAAAAAAAAAAAAAAAGATCTATACAAAAGTATTTTCACATCTGACATGCATTAAAATACAGGTTAATATGGAAGATTATTAATGCTGGATTCAAATTTCATCTCCACACTTACGAGCTATGTGAATTTCATTTCCTCATCCATAAAATGAGGTTAATAATAGTACCTACCTACTACCAACCAGGTCTATTTGAGGATTAAAATAAGTTAAAATGCAAAAGATCAGTGAATCACTTTTTATCATGTAACCATCATATAAATATTGGCTGTTAATATTATCACTATTATTTTTCTCTCTTTTTCATTAAAAACTAAAATTGATGGAGATAAGAATTGTGTCTATTTTGTTCCAATTTTCAATGCCCCAAATGATGATTGGCATATACTAGCCATTTGATAAATACAAGATCTGACAATTAAGTTCGCAAATTCGTCCTAGAAAAAATGCTGCGTACTTTATTGTTGAATGTCACTACGGCTTCAGATGGCAAAGGGCTGTACTTCACAGGTGACTGTAATGATGATATTCAGCGATGAGATAGGTAGTACTTTTTCTAGGAAGAGTTCGCAAACATTATTATCTGACCTTGTACATACTACTTGAAAAAATAAATGTTTAGGCATGATTATGAGTTGCCAACACATATTTTAGAAGGTGGTGATGGATAAAATCTTATCTGTTCTTCAGAACATAATTTTCAAACGATTTAACTAGGGTCATTTCTAAAATGACGACAGTTGAAATTATTGAGAAAGCAATAGTGCACTTCTACATATTTTTACAGTCTATTCGAAATTCTGGGAAAAGTTGCAAAATTTTACTACCTATGGAAATAAATAAAGTGAACGCTATTTATAAATTGCAACTTGTTCAAAAGTTTCTCATTTTAAACATTTTTTTCATGTTGTTTTTCTGGAATACTAAAATAACTAAAAATTAATCAAAGTAAGAAAATTAAACATGTTTTCATACATTACCTTATTTCAAAACTATTTATTGATGTTTATACAAAACTAAAAATAAATATATTATACCTGTAATAATTTTTTTTTTTTTTTTTTTAGACAGTGTCTCACTCTGTTGTCCTGGTTAGAGTGCCAAGGCGTCAGCCTACCTCCCAGAAACCTCAAACTCTTGGCTAGAGCAACCGTCTTTCTTCAGTCTCCAGAGAAGATGAGACTACAGGCGCCCACCACAGTGCTGGCCTAGTTTTTCCATTTTTAGTAGAGATGGGGTCTCACTCTTGCCTAGGCTGGTCTTGAGCTCCTGAGCTCAGGCTATCCACCCTCCTTGGCCTCCCAGAGCTCTAGGATACAGGCATGAGCCACTATGCTCAGCCCCTGTAATAAAATCTTGACTAAAATATAATATTACGGGGTGGGGAATAAAAAAACCTATATATAATATCACCATCCACTTCAACAGATTATTGGAAGTAAGATTTAAAAATGGAATATCCTAGTTAACCTAGCTTAAGGAAAGGGGCTCAAAATTTCTATTCCCTTGTTCTACGGGGTTGATAGTTATATTTCTCTAGCCTTCCATATTAATGATAAGGATATTTCTGCAATAACCTACATTTATTTTTGTATAATAATTGTTTATTTGTTTAGTTATCTTATATATAGAAATCACAAAACTTGGTGATTTGATGAATAGGTGTATGCTGAGCATCTGAGAGGATAAGGATAGATTTGATTGATTCTCTTGACAGTCCAAGTTGAAATTTGCAGGCTGGAATTTTCTGGTTCCCGTAGTATGTGCTGCAGATCCCACAGGAACACATAAGTACTCAAAGACTGGAATCTCTAAAGCTTCTCTACATTTTAAGTGATGACTCACTAATTGACTTTTCTACTGTTAGGTTCTGTCAAGATGCGTTTATCTAAGGTCTGTGTTCACCACAGCACCAACAGTAATCAGAGCGCAAATACATTTTTCCAAGATTCCCACAGTCAATGGGTCCAAAATTACTCTAAATAGGTTATGCCAAATGATTCCTAAGAGTGAGCTTATTTGGTAATGAGGTCTTTTTCTATTTTGTTATACTACAAATATGTTGTGTATGGTAAATAAATTTTACCTATTTACAATCATATAAAAGCTTATTGTTGAGTAGTTTATAATTTTGTCTGAGATCTACATGGCCAATTTAAAACATGAAATTTTTATCTGTATGTTAATGAATTCAAAATGTTATCAGTTCAGGATTTTTTAATGACAGATTCAAGAAGTTAAAAGTATAGTCTCTTGTCACCAAGGCAACCATCCTGATTCTTTTAAGATGACAACCCAGTTTATTAAATTATTATGAGCATTGTAGATTTCAAGGAATGCCTTTATCATTTAAGTTTTCTCTAGATATCTCACATGCATCAGATATTATAAACTGACTTCTTAAAATTTTTCTCATTTTAATATTAAAAAATCACATTATTTATTTATTTAAACATAGAATCACTATTTGTAAGATTCGTAAGAGTTGTAAGATTGACACAATAGTGTATCATAGGTAAATCATAGAGCACTATTCAGCCTTAAGAAAAGATGGAGACTTTACATCTTTTATGTTTACCTGATGGAGCTGAAACACCTTCTTCTTAGTAAAGTATCTTAAGTCTCAAGAATGGAAAAAAAAATACATTTCCAGTGTATGCAATACTAATATAAAACAAATATATAAACAACTACATGCCCACAGAAATGATAAAACACAAATGAAGTCTAGCATGGTGAGGGAGAGGAGGGGAGGGGAAGGAAGGAGGGCAGTTGATGGGATCTCACCAAATATGCAAGATCTGAAGGTGTTCAGCACACCCCCTGGGTCAAGAGCTCAGCTATAACAGAAACTTTACCATAGAATTGAAAATAACGTAAGCTAAAACTTCGCATCCGTATATTAATTTGAAAGAACAAAGGAAAAAAATTAATACCGATTTTTCCTTTCTTAACATGTGTGTACATTTTTGTTGGCACCCTCTGTATGTATGTGTGTGTGATATATATATAGAGAGAGAGATATAGAGAGAGAGAGAAGGAGAGAGCCCACATGTGCACATATTCATTTGTACATCATAAACATTTTACAACAGCTATTTAAAGAATTGCTGAGTAATAAACATGCCAAGACCAAAGTTAGATTTTGATATGTTCAATTACTGAGCATGTATCATCAATAGTTAGTCCAATGGTTTAGGTCATTGTGACAGTGATATTACTCTATTTTATCATTCAAGTTTTGTCATTTCCTTAATCATAGACTGATATGTGTATACAGAAGTCACTAAGAGTAAACAAATTATGTAATTATTCTCTTATCTTCAATTGCCTCCCTTTCTGACCTCACGATGCTAAAAATTACCTTGTTTTACACTTGCTCTTTTGGGTTGCAATGCCTCTCACCCTGATTGTGATTTAGGAACACACATTTGAAGACTTTTAAAATTCAATACTTTAAGGTTCCAACCCAGATTTTGATTTAGTAAATCTGAACTGGCAGTTAATCTGGAATTCTGAATTAGAAACAAAAATTTGATGTTATAGACAGCTTGGACTTTCCTGCTAGAAGCCATTATTATGGCAATAGCCCTCTTTCAGTTTCAGGAACCACTCCTTTTTCAGTCTAATGCTTATAGTTCAGGTGATGCTAACCTAGTCTTTAGCCCCAAGGGTGTGCCCATAACCTAGGCCTCAGTAAAGAGCATGTTGCAGCTCTGTGCCAACTGGTTGGTTCCAACAAAAGTGGACTACTCAATCCAAGTCCAGGAGAATCAATTGCATTAATTTCAGAGAGACATTTGGGAGAGAGTACAGGCTCCTCTCCTGAGCTGCTAAAGTAAAATAATTTTGGACTCAAGCTTCTAGTGACCACAATTGCCACTAGCAGAGAAAAGTCTGCTTGACCATGGTACAAACGAAACAGAGGAAGGAAAGCAGGGTAAAGAGTGAAAATGAGGGTGTACTAATAACATTATATGAAATCCCATAACAAACCATTACTGAAACCAGTTCTACTTTTATAACTTTCAATCATTTGAACCAATAAAGTGTCTTTTTCACTAAGCTGGTTTGAAATGGATTTTCATCCTTTGTGAGCAAAATAGTTCTAATTAAGCTGTCACTCAAATCTGATACACGGACTTGAGAACTACTGGTAAAGTTTCTGTTTTAATTTCTTATTGTTGTTTTTAATTTTATTTTTCAACAGACCCTTTCTAAATGAAAACACACAATCTGAAACAGGTAAAACTTTAAGCCACCTACTACACATTCAACTAGTGCATTGATTTCTCGTGATTCTAGAACAGGGAACATTCAGAACTGCAGAGAGAAGCATCTGGAACACACTAGAACTACCAGCTCCCACTCACACCCTCCTCTACTACCTATCCAATCCTACGTACAGGTTAGAAATGTGACATCACAGAGATTATTCTTGCTCTGAGAAGAACTAGTCTCAGAGAGCCTTTTAATTCCCTCTGGTTTTGGCAGCAAAATCTCATCTCTTGCTTTCTCTGGTGTGTTAATTTAGGCTCTGGTTTTACCCACTCTTGTTGGTGTCATCTTGGTTCCAGATTGCTTGTCTTGACAGAGACAAGCTCTCTTAGTAGAAGGAGGTACTGAAGGTGCCTGATTCAGTGGGCACAGAGTTCACTACATGGAGAAGTAATTACATCATTCACCAGATCTCTGACCTCACCCTCAACCTTTTTCATTATCTTTGGGTTTAGCTCCCTGGTCATCACAGGTCTTGAAAAGACAGGCAGAAGATAAAGCAGCAGGTGCCTCAAGCAGCCTGAGAACAGTATGCACAGGCACACTTATGGAGATGAGTTCCTTGTTCAGAGGAACGATCCCAAGATCAGTGTATGTACTTAACAGGGTTACTAGGGTCTGCCTGGTTACCACTATGCTGAGGCTATGAATTCTAACAAGTTTATTCACCTTTCCATTCTCTCTCATTTTTTCATGCACCATATTTTCAGACACTTGATGTTCAGCCTGGTGTAAACCCCTGAAGCTGCCAGCAAAGATGAATGCAGGAAAGCTCTGGCACACAAATGTGTCCATCTATCTTACTCCTCATGGCGTGATACAACCCTCTGGATGGCCTAATCCAAAAGTCTTGAATATTTATGATGCTTAAATTTCCTGGCTCTTCCTCATTCACTCTGACTGCAAGAGCTATTGTGTATTTTAATAAAGTATGAAAAATACACAATAAAAGAACTTGAGTTTAAATTTACTGGGCTGCTATTTTCAACCTGCAGAGCTTTAGGGCAATTTAAATGCACAGCTATTGGGAAAATGTAATTTGTTTTGCTCTAAGCAGAGGAGTCTCTTCCTCTGCCATTGACATGCATCAAGTTCAATCTGATAGAATATCAGCTTTCATATTTGAGTCCTGCTTACCCTTAAGGATAGTTTCTTATTTTAAAAAGCAAGTGGTTACCAAGCAAGGAAATTAAACATAATGGAGAAGAGCTTTGAGTACTTTCCTTAAGGCAAGATATAAATTTATAACACATAAGATCATCATGCCCCCAAATTGAAGACCACTTTTTCTTGTCCAAATAACAGAGTGTGCATAGCTCTGAATGACTACAATTATTCTTTCTTAACTTTAAAGCTAGATGTCAGGAAAAGACATTAGAAAACATAATTTCTTGTTAGGACCCTATTAGTGTCTTCTAAAATTATATATTCCAAGGACATAAATGCTGCAGTGATTATTCTTATATACAGATATATTACAGATGGAAGTTTAAGTTAGAATAAACTGTAAAAAGAAGATGGGTATATACATTATGTTGCACTTAGGAGTGTTAGTATAAAAAAAAAATCAAACTACGTACCTGCTAAAGAATTATACTTTCTGTGAAGGTTTACCTAATCTGGAAAGTCAGTGTCACATAAATATTAATACCAAATTAAGAAATAAAAATCATATCAGGTTTGCAATAAATCAGAGGGAGGGCATTTGGTGGGATCTCACCTAATGTGCATAATGCAAGGATATATGTCAAAATAACTAAGTAAATTTTAAATGTCTTACCACACACACACAAAAAAACAGTAAAACTACTTTATTTTCTTAATATAGAAAAATATTAAGATATCTATCTATGCTAAATAAATATACATTTTAAAATTTGCTTGAAAAATATTGGTCTCTTTCTCTCTCCGTCTCTCTCTCTCTTTCCCCACCTTTCTCTTTGACTCAAAGAAAGAGAAAGAGAGGGAGAAAGAATGGGAATGAGAGTGTGTGTGTAGGTGTATCGATGGCACGAACCCTGGTTTTAACTTGGACCTGGGTTCTTTATGAGTAACCAAGAGAATTAAAATCAATTCATTTATCTAAAATAAAGGGTCTTCATTTACAGTATCAATATTTATATTTTCATATTCTTTCAGTTCAATTTATGTATGATAATCTCATATAAAGAGTCATTATTATTGAATATACAATGCCTCCACTATACTATCTCACTTACTATCACATTTGATCATTTATTCATCAGAAATTTCAACGTGGTCTTTTCAGAACATTTTAAACAAGGTCATCTTTTAGACCTTTGCAATTACTTGCACTGTAAAGTACCCAGTGACATTCATACTGGCTTTAGCAATATTACATAAAAGCTTCATTACGGTAATTGATTTTATTTAATAAATTTTCATCACCAGCCTGTGAGAATGCTCTAAACAAATACACATGTGTTCTCTTCCACAGAGTACATTTCTTGGCACGTAGAAAACACTTGAAAAAGATTAATTGAAAAATAAATTTGTTAATTAACTTTAACCCAAAAAGGAATAAAACTTGTCAGTGGTCATCGGAGGATACTCCCTGTACCATGGTGAAGTCTTAGTCCAGAAAGAAAAAAAAAAAGTTTCATTTTTTATTACAATCATCTTCAATATTTTTCTTTTCTTTCTTCCTTTTCCTTTCCTTTTCTTTTTTTTTTTTTTTGAGACAGAGTATCACTATGTCCTCCATGGTAGAGTATCATGGCATCACAACTCACAGCAACCTCAAACTCTAGGGCTGTAGCCATACTCTTGCCTCAGCCTCCCAAGTAGCTGGGACTATAAGCACCCGCTACAACACCTGGCTATTTCTTGGTTGTGGTTGTCATTGTTTGGCAGCTCAGACATGCCAGCCTAGGTGTATGTGGCTTGTACCTTAACAGCTGAGCTACAGTTGCTGAGCCCAATATTTTTCATTTTTGTTTCTTAGAAAATTTTGAAACACTCTACATCTCGCACATTTTGAAAACAATGCCTAAAAGTTTTAATCATGAGTTAAAAGGCTGCAGATAATTTCTACATTATTATAAATGCTGACATTTAAAAATAAAATCTTTGTATCTCTTTAAAAAACTGGGTTGATGAACTCTAAATTTTATAGTATTTTGAGACCTGGTTATCAATTTAAAATATATATCAACAAGTTCTCTTTTTTCCTTTTCTTTTCTTTCTTTCTTCTTTCTTTCTTTCTTTATTTATTTTTATTTTTTTGAGACAGAGTCTCATTGTTGCCTGTGCTGGAGTGCAATGGTGTTCTCATGCTCACTTCAAGCTCAAACTCTTGGGCCCAACTGCTCCTCCTGCCTCAACCTCCTGAGTAGCTGAGATCACAGGCATGCATCACCAAGCCTGGATACTTTTTTCTATTTTTAATGGAAATGGGGTCTTATTCTTGCTCTGGCTGGCCTTGAGCAATCTGCCATTTTGGAAGGACCACAGCAGTGACCTACTGGGCCCTACCCAACAAACTCTTTCTTAACCTCTGGAAATGTTTTGTCTTTCTCTCTTTTCTTTAAATTTTTATTTTCATTTCACCTCTCTCACAAAATTTTTATCAAAAATAAGATATTTTTATGCTTGGGAAAAAAATTTTCTTGATTATACCATCTCGATTCTCCAGAGAAAACAATGTTTATATACTGAAACTGAAAACTTTTCTTCAGACTCTGTGATTTCATACCCTATAATATATTAACCTTCATAAGAATATAAGAATCTAAAGATCAATATACCACAAATCTTTATAAACTATTATTAAATCTAAAAAGGAAAAGTTCTTTAAGAATATCATCTCTTTATGAGATGAACGGAGCAATAAAAATAGTTCAGGTATCTGTAGATAATTGTGATTTATGGCTAGAACAAGATAAAGTTCATCATCAAATCTACCCTTATTTTTTACTTGTAAGGATACAAATGTTGAGAGGCCTTCACACACATGCACACACCCCGACATATACACCCAATCTTGTTATGGCAATGTTATTCAATTCTTTAGTCTCCTTTCAAGTAATGTCAAAATAACATAAAGAATCAATAAGAAATTTATTTTCTATGATCTCGCAGCTGAGTAATTGATTAATGACATCCTCACTTCTATTGGAAACAAAGACTTGAAAAACACATGTGGCAAAAGATTTGTTATTGTATTGTCAAATGCATTTATTTCCTGAATTTGGGGGAAGTAAAGAGGCCTTATCAGCCCTTCTAAATGACTATTGATGGATCTACTACTTTAACACAGTGGAACTTTGAATAAACAACATATTCAGAAAGAGTTGAGAAAAATAAAAATATTGTGTATTGTAATAATTTTGGATAAAATATTATTGCCTTATGCGTTTTTAAATGTATTTCCGCCTTTAAGTATATTTCATCTATACCTTGGATCTGCTGCTCATTTAATTTATGAAAAAATTTTCCCCAAGTGACATAAGGAGCAAAGCCACCATTTGTGTTCAAACTTCTTACCCAAATCAAAGTTATTTTCTGTCAAAAAATACAATTTTTTAACTCAAATTTTTTTTAAATTATACCTTGAGAGAATTATGAAGAAAGTAATAATTTTTGCCACACATTCTGGAGATGTTATTAAAAGTAGATCAAAAGATTTAAATGCTATAATGTGGATTTAATATAATAAACTTAATTTAATAATAAGTTATAAAAAGAAAAATCAATGTTCTATTATACTTTATTTTATTTATACTGACACTATGCTACCTACAGAAGAAGTTTAAGTTGTTGACGAAGATAGAAGTGTGAGAAATACGTTTGGTATGACGCCACATGTATATGAAGGAATTATGAAACTCTGATGCTTTATTTTGTAAATAAATAAGTTTCAAATATAAAAGCAATAACTAAAATAGCTGTATCAACTATTACATTAAATTTTATAATATATTAAGCAAAAGATAATATATGCTAAAAATGTATGTGTGCATACAACATCCAACCGTTAGCATATGGTTTACTTTTAATAGGAAATAGAAAACACACACACTGTAAATAATACATACACGATAGATATTATAATACATAGGCATACGTACATTCATATACATACATATAGTTCATTGGTTCCACAAATAGTATATAATTTAATTTTTGGTCAAGGAGGTAGAAAATACTGAAGATTTTATATTAGATGAAATAAGATGAGGTTTGACTATAGTTAGATTAGATATCTTATAATATATTTTCATAAGGTGGGTTTTGAACATATGGAATTAACCTGAAAGGAAGTACAGAAATGTGGCATCCCTAGATTTATTCAATACACTTTTAAACGTTAGCTGTCTTAGAAAGTATTTAAAGGAATCAGTATCGGTAATCTACACCGCATTGATTGTTCCAAAGCATATATTTCCTAAGCCAATGATACTTCCCAGGAACAAGTATTGAGAATAACTGAAAAGAATTGCTTGCATTCAAATTTTTAAAAGCCATTTTTTTTTTTTTTTTATTGTAGAGACAGAGTCTCACTTTATGGCCCTCTGTAGAGTGCTATGGCTTCACACAGCTCACAGCAACCTCCAACTCCTGGGCTTAAGCGATTCTCCTGCCTCAGCCTCCCGAGCAGCTGGGACTACAGGCGCTCGCCACAACGCCCAGCTATTTTTTGGTTGCAGTTCGGCCGGGGCCGGGTTTGAACCTGCCACCCTCGGCATATGGGGCCGGCGCCTTATCGACTGAGCCACAGGCGCCGCCCCTAAAAGCCATTTTTTAACTTTCATTATCTCCTACTGATGTTAGCTCTCTTGAGGCTCTCCCTCAAGAACAACGGACTCTCATGTTATGTAGCTAAATAAGAAGCAAAGTTAGTCAATGAAACTTGTCATTGCTCCATCACTCCATTCTACCTTATCTCTGACTTCAGACCCCTTCTCATGTCACAGAGCACCACGTAGGAACAGTGTTTCTCCCTTAGCAGATGTACGTACAGTAGCAGGCAGGGCTGGAAGTCTTTGGGTTGGCCTTCTGGCCATTTAGAGATACATGAAGGATTTTGCTTCATCTTTTGAAGTAGAAATATTTTTATTAAAAACTTGGGGATCTTCCCAGGCAAATCAATTTTAGGAATACATTCAAATGTCATTTGATTCCTGTTAAGCTATCTGTGCATGTGTACCCCTTAGAAAGTGAAGTGTTATCACATTCAAGATGTGTACTCTGATATGAAAAACACTGCTTCCAGATATGCACAGTCCACCCACTATCCATAATTCATAATTTTTTCAGGATATGTGGTTTATAACACTATTTGTTTTCATAGTTATAATTTTTAAATAATCATATAACAAAAATATAATATTTTCCATTAATATTTAATAATAAACACTGCAACTCTGAGATTCCGCATCAAATTAGAACCACGAGACTAAACTCATAAATAACCAGTCACTTGAATTTTTATTTGGTAAGAATAGCAATAACTGGACAAATAAAGTGAATGTTTTAAATACACTTAAATATAATTAGGTAAACATAGGGCAGTTGAATAAAATATGCCACAGCCTAATAATTCAGAATTTAGACAATATTGAAGGGCTAAATACTACTGAATACACATGAATTGGAAAGAGTACCGCTGGTGTCATCTGGATGGGTGAGAACCAAATGCCCTTCTAGATTATCCCAAAATTTACATCTTCAACCAATATTTTTAAATATAAAAATGAGTAAAAAAACTCACGATGAGATTAGAATAAGCTTATAGAATCTCTTTCCTAATAATAATATCAAAAGCATACTTTTAATTGCAGAATGTATATTAGACCTGCTTTGTAAAATGATATGCACTACCGAAAAGTTCTCCTTGTCTCTATGTCTCCACAAAAGGAAAGTTTATGCATAAAAATAATTGTAATGAAATGTATTTTCTTTAGTCCACTTTCAATTATTATTACATAGACTTTGTACCCAAAGTAGGGTGTATATGATGTTTACTTAAATGTCCACTTTTTATGTAGTTTTATGAATGATACTATTAACAAATACATTCAGGTGATTTTAATTCTCCTAGTTTCAAGTACATAATCCTTCATGACATTAGTGTACATGTGGTTAAACACACATATCCCTTACATGGTTTTGACTAATGAGCATTTCTTCTGAAGGGGAAGTTGTATCCTAAACAACTATTTAATAGTTGTTCTGCTGGAAGTTGGATTTGGTGAATCGAGGCAATAATTTGGGAAACAGTAGTTAAACAGTTTTGTGTGGATTTGTAATTTATGCTATTCATTCCATGAAAGTTAATTTTAAGGGAAAATTTAAATCAAAAGGAAAGAAAAGATATTTTATTAAATAGTAGGTATCAATTTATAGAGAATATGACCTTATAATATTCTGTGGAATTCAATTTATAAGTATAAATGAGAAAGCATTATTATGTGCTTTTGTTTTTTCCATTTTCAAATGAAAAAAATGTGCATAAGCTATTATTTCAAGATAGTGACTAGTAGTTCACTTAAAGTTTAACTATTCTAGTCACTTTGCATTGGATCATCTATAAAAATATTCTACCCTGATGTCTGGATGTTTATCGTCTAATCTCTAAACCTCAAGTTGATGGCTAAAGTCTGGCTTGAGTTCTTGAGTCCACATCCTGAAATCATGAGTCAAGAAACCCTTTCTATGTCTTTGCAGAACTTTATAAAGAACCAGATTCATTTCTAGAGTCTTTGCCACAGTTGAGTTTCACTTGTTTGGCTCGTTTTTTAGTTGCATGAGGTACAAACTCAAATTTTCTAAATGGGCATACGCTAAGTACATTCTTACACCAGACAGAGGTATCGTCGTCATCTGCTCGAGCACAACTGAACCACCAGGTTTGGATCTCTGTCTGTATCCCTACAACTGAATCCACTATAGGGCATGGGAGAAAGCATCAGAAGCCAATGTGCTCTTCTCTGTGGAAAATACTCTCAGGAACCTGTAGTTAATGATGTGCAGCAGTAACAAAACCTTCACGGTTGTCTCAGCTCTGGCTTAAGCAGTGGCTGTACCCTAACACCAAATGCGCTTTAGGCTGGTTCCATCTGTTCCCCATTGCTGCCTCCAAACTTAGTTTCTACTTCTTCCTATAAAACCACCTGTTCCTCTTGTCCTATAGCTGTACCCCTTTTTCCTGGGCTTATGGCTCTTATCATTTGGATTGTGACCACTCCGCTTCATCACTGAAGACCCTAGCTATTCCAGCAAAAGAAAACGCTTTGCACTATACACAAGCATGACCAGGTGACTTCACTTCCTGGGAATGACTCACAATGCACACTGATTATATATGCCTCTGCCTCGAAGCTATCCTGTTTCAAGTTATCACCTGAAATCCAAAATAATACTGACAATGGTATAAGAGGAAAAGTTTGAAGTCAATAAATTTGGCTATAGTATGAGAATAAAAATCATAGACATCCTTGTCATCTGGGCCACTTCCAAGGCTACAGAACTCTCCCCTTATTCTTAAAATTGCAATTCACATTGGTGCGTGTATAGCTGGATTCAAACACATCTCCTAAAGACGACATCCAAATACTAATCAACTGAAAAACAGTGAGATGAACTTCATTGGCAAAAATTAAAATGACTGACCATAAATGTTGATCTAATTGTCAAGCAAAACCTCCATATTAAAAAAAATTAAGGTTAAAACTCAAGTGAAATATATTTGAGTCAAGCTGAAAATTAACTGAACCATAAGAGAAAAGGAATTTTTTCAACATGAAAACAACCTACCTTTTTTCTTCAAGGGAGGCTCCTCTTTTTCTCCTAAACCAAGACAAAAATAGTAAATTAGGAAAAATTTCAGCATAGCATAATTTATCTTCACCTATTTCCTATTTTCTTGTGTACCTTTATTTTAATCTGTTAGTTTTGAAAATTATAGTAATTACATGATGTTGCTTTCCAAATTTCGGTTTTAAATATAAACCTTGTACTTTTATTTGAGATACTTTCACTTCTATGAGTTCAATAAAATTGTGGCATTGATCCAAATTATACATTATATATCAGATTAATCTCAGTTTTCTATTGTTCATCTCGATCTCTCAGTGAGGCCAGAGAAATATAAATTCAGACAAAATTATAGAAGCGGTTCCAATCCTAAGAGTTTCCTGATAGGCAAGGATGAATATCGGATTTCTGATGACTAATACTGATGCTAAAATAATGATACTGAAAGACAATCACAGTGCTTTGTTCTTTCATACCTGGGGCAATTTTTGTATGGTTCAGGCTGGCTATTTCCTTTTATTCATTTAATATATGGGAGAACACATAGATTAGTTACATGAATGTGTGACAGTTAGAATGTGTCCCTCCATTCTATACCCACCACCATTAGATTCCTTAAATAAATAAATAAAAATGCCCTTACTAGACTGGAAGATTCTCTTTCCTTTTTCCTGTAATCTTCTACTAAAGTACAAATTAATTTTTAAAAATTACTCTTTGTGCTTTTAGTAAGAACTTCTTCTGCTATTTGACTATAAATATGACTTATGTTTATACACATTTATATGTAATTTTAGCTGTACTGTTTTTATTTCAATATTCCTAGAGATAAACTTGAAACATAGCTAATATTTTTCCCAAGCAAATATATAAATATGGCTTTCTATTGTGGATTTATAGTATTGCGTTGCAAGGCTCTCTGTACTATAATGCTACACTAACATAAGCATTGAATTTTGACTCTTTGCCATAATGTCAGATAAATTATAAGATGGAAATCAAACAGAGACGAATTTACTGTGTTGGGCAGCCGGTTGCTATCCTTTTAGAACTCAGGGCGTATTCATTTTGGTTTAGCTGGACCCAAGTGCTCATTCAGGCTTAAACTTAAGCAAGCACCTGGAACACATGTCTACTATTCATCCTGGAAATTAGATGTCTCTATGCCTTTTATACCTTTGTCAGTGTCCTCACCCCCGTCATCATCTTCTTCGTCACCTTCAGATGAGATGATATCAGACAACAAAGAAAAGAACCCGTAGATCCAGTCCGTGGTTTCCTCCACAGCATCGTGTACGAGTTTTAGAGGATCTGAGCCAATCTTGGCAATAGAGCTCGCTAAAAGTAATCAAAAACAAAAGACCCATTTTGCAATCGTTTCCAAAGAACCTAAGAAAAGCTGTTTTTCCTGATTTGTTCTTTTGACACAAAGAATGTGTCAATTTCAACAATTTAAATATCCCCCGTCTACAATTATTTGCTCAGAAAGAGAAACTATAGCTTGCCATAATAAGCATGTGCATTCAATTAAAAATAAAAGTTATTGGATACCTCTGGTACCCAACATTATGAGGTTGCCAAGAAATAAATTGCCCTAGGGAAATATATAATCTAAGTAAGAGTTCAGCACAGGGAAAAATCACAATGAATTTAAATAGTGTGTATGGTATTTATGCTATCCAAATTGCAAATAAACCCTTAGTTATGGATGTTCAGGAATGAAAGAAATCATTTTTGACCTATATTATACTGGATAGTATCATGGAGAAGACGGCTCTATAAATTTTCAAACAAGGTATGTAAGTCGATGAAAGTAGCTATGGTTAAATTAAGACCGATAGGTCCATTTATTATAATTTGTGATAGAACCTGGAATTGTCAAGTAGTGATCATATGAAGTTCAAGCTAGATTAAATTGGATTTATTCTTGTTAGACAACCCAGTAACTAAAAAAAAAAAATTGAACATCTAGTAAATTGCAATGGATAAAATTGAGAAAAACTGAAATCTGTAATTCTTCCTTTACCTATGTCCTAGGAAATATAAATACAAAATGAGAGATTTCATAATAAATATGCAAACAGACAGAATGGGAACTTCCAAAATGTTGTTCTGCTAATTATACAAAAGTTTCTCTGAAGAGGCAACAGTAGCCTTTAATAAAATGTAATTGAAGAGGCGGTCTACCTAAAAATATGGTATAAATTGCACCTGCTTTTTTTTTTAATAGCTGTAATTAAATTTTAGAGCTATGTTTCCTTAATTTTAAAAACTATGTTAGCTTTTCAGAGATTCTTCCCCCTTTGATATATTTAAGAGGTGAGAATTATACCAATGTATTATAGTATCTAAAGGTCAAGTACTTCAAAATTAAACTTTTACTCTGATTAAAATAGGAAGTCATTGGAAAGTTTGAGAGGAGGAATGAGATGACTTGACTTATGAAACTTCTTTTGTTGTGTTGAGGACTGAAATAATGCTGGGAAGGAAACAGGGAACTGAGTAAAGAACCAACAAATAATCCAAGAGAAAGAGAACAGTGATTTTTACGAGGGTAGTAACAGTGTGTGCGTGGTGAGATGTGGTCAGATTCCGAACAGAATTAATAGTAAGTGCATCCAATGCAGATTTTGGATCTGAGAGACAGAGATGTCAGGATAATGTTAAGATTTTTGGTGTGAGAAACTGGAAGGATGTAAAACCTGTGTGCTGGGATGCTGGAGGATTGTAGAAGAAACAGGATTTTTTGTTTGTTTGTTTGTTTGTTTGTTTGCTTGTTTGTTTTTGAGACACAGTCTCCCTCTGGTGCCTTGACCAGAGAGCCGTGGCATTATAGCTCACAACAACCTCAAATTCTTAGGCTCAAGTGATCCTCTTCCTGTTTTTCTATTTTTAGTAGAAACAGGTTCTTGCTTGCTCAAGCTTGTCTTGAACTCCTAAGCTCAAGTGATCCACCCGCCATGGCCTCCCAGAGTTCTGGGGTTATGGACGTGGGCCACTGCACCTGGCCAGAAACAGGATTTTTGTTGCATGGGAGAGTAGAAAAGTAGCTGAGTTGCCTATTCAGACTTGAATTACCTATTAGATACCTACATAGACATCTAGACATTCACTATGATCCACAAAAGATAAGTTGCTCCTGAAGATAGAAACTTGGGAGTCTATCAGAGGATAGAAGTTATTCAAAGCCCTGATGATGGATGAGATCTCCAAAAGAGCGAAGCAAGAACATTTAGAATTTGGGGAGATAAAGATAAGTCAAGGAAAAGAGGAGAACCAGCAATGGACTCAGCAATGGAGATTTGATAGACAGAGTGACAGAGAGAAAGAGAGAGAGAGCCAAAGCAGGGTAGTACACCAGACATCAAGTAAATACCCCGTTTGAGGAGGATACAGTGATCAAATCGTCAAATGATGCTAACAGGTTAGGTAAGACGAAAACTGAGAATGGACATTTGGATTTAATGATGAAGACGTCACTGATGACCTTAAAAGAGCAATTTCAGTGGAATGCGTTCAAAATCAAATGGGAAAAAATGGAGCATTAGTATATTTTTCTGTTAATGACTAAGATTGGGTAATATTAAAAGATGAACTAGAATGACAGTGGGTGGGTGTTTTTAGCATTGTTCAAATGGGAGACATATTCCACAGATTGTGCTGAAGAGTAAGGTTCCATAGATGGAGGGGCGGGGAGGTGGGGCAGGTAGAAGGGCCGAAATCATATAAAAGAGATGACCACTGGAGAAATTTTTAATTTTATAGTCTATTCTGGAGAATTGATAGAGCACCCAAGCTGTAAAATGCTGGTCTCAGGGAAGCAGCATATCTCCACGGTTCATTGATAATGGATCTTCCCTTGCTTTGTACCCCATTTTACTGGATTTCAGAGAGTTTTATGTGAGCAAGAAACTGTAGTCAGAATGGTAAGATTAAACATCAGAGAAAGGAAATGAAATGGAATTTTATAATTGCAATTGAGGGTTTTAAAAGAATCATATGTAAGGAAGTGGATTATACTGGCACTATTTAAAAGCATTTTTAGCACTGGTATATTTTATATCTAAATGAAGAATATTGAAAATGGGATTTTTATGATCAGAATAGATTGAGACTATTTCCCTATTCTTCGTCTTTCTAAGTGTTAACTGAAGACCTGAATAGTAAAATCTAGCAAAACAGATACCAGTGTAATTATCCTTATGCTTAAATGTACTATATGTAATTTGTAGACATATATGTATATTGCCTGGCTCTCAAAGAGTAAGATCAGGCTATTTTTGTGAAGTCAGTGTTGCTGGCTTGGACCAGTTGCTGATTTTCAGTCAATGTTGCTGGCTTGGACCAGTTTAGATTTTAGAAACCTAAGTGTACGCATGCACACATATACATGCACACACTCAGATAAAGTACTAGGCCTAAAGTTGATTCTTTCCTTTTAGTCATCATATTCAAACATGCCAATGGAAAAATGTATACAATTCAACTAAAGATTTTATTGATTCCTCTTTTTAAGCAGACACTCAGGTAATTGTGCTTTTTTTTTTTTTTTTTTTGGAGACAGAGTCTCAATTTGTCACCCTTTGTCACCCTTGATAGAGTGCTATGGCATCATAACTCATACCAAACTCCAACTCTTGGGTTCAAGTGATTCTCTTGCCTCAGCCTCCCAAGTAGCTGGGACTACAGGCACCTGCCACAACACTCAGTTATTTTTAGAGACGAGGTCTCACTCTGGCTCAGGCTGGTCTCAAACCTATGAGCTCAAACCATCCACCTGCCTGGGCCTCCCAGAGAGCTAGGATTACAGGCGTGAGCCACCACACCCAGCCTGTAGTTTCTTATTTCTCATGTTTCCACAGGTTAAATTATACACATGTACATGACAGTGAAGATCATCATAAAAAGTAGTAGTAAGTAGACACCATTCTAAGAACTCAACCTAAATTAACTCACTTTCCCTCTCAAAAACACAATGCAGTAGATTTATTACTTTATCCCTTTTCCAAAATATAAGAAAACAGAGGCACAGAGAATTTAAGTAAGTTGCCTAAGTTTACATTGCTAGTAAGCGATGGAGCCAGATTTTGCACCCATGTTGAAACAAACAGAACAAGACTTTTAATTAAAAAATTATAAATTCATAATTACTTCTAGGGTAAGATTTTGGTGGGGGAGATTCTAGGAGGGGTTTTCTTGCTTTTAAAGGAGGAACAAGGATTTTGTCGAATGGGGGCATAAAAACCTAAAGCCAGTGCTGTTCCCTTATATTCATAAGGACAGGGGTTGACTCATTGAGGAAGGCAAAGATTAAAAATGACAAAAATCGAGTCCATGATGACATTGCTGAGGCATTAAAGTACCTGATGTTGGAATCATCCTATCATCAGAGCTGCTATTATACGTGATAAGAAATATTTCTTGGTGTTCATGTCACTCTTAATTGTATCTTGTGTGTCTTAGAGAAAAAGACAACGCTAGATGCAAAGGAGACAGGTTTGGGTTACCTGCAGTCAATTACTGGATTCTTGGAGGTGGGAAAGAGCACAAGAGAATCAAGAGGCCCTGAAAAGTTTAAAGTTAAATATGATTTTTATTTGGCCTCTGTTTGAAGCCAAACTATACACATAATTGAGATTCTATCTAAATGGGACTTTATCAGAAATTAGTAATTTTCTCTGCTTTTCTTCTAAAGAATCAAATCCATTTTTTCAATATTACCTTTGACCATCAGCTTTATATTCTATAAGTTATATCTGACTCTTGTTTATCTTTCACATAAAAGAAACATCAGCAAATAATGGTTAGAGCCTGGGCTCTGAGTTCAGAGTGATAGCATTCAAGTTCAGGATCCAGAGACAAAAGGAAAAACCAGTTAATATTGAACCTGTCTTGATTTAAAATTTTCATATCTTCTTCATCATATGTCTTTGAGGTTTTAAATGTTTCACTGAAATATTATTTAGTTACTGAATTATTTTGGAGGCCTTTTAAACTTTATAACTGAAGTGAGTGCTTCCCTGGTTTCTCTCTCTAGTTCTGGAAATGTCCCCTAACAGCTGTGTAATATTGAGAAGATCAACTTTTACCATGTCTATAAATTTATTGACACCTCTGCTTTCCCAAAGTTACTATTCTAAGAGTGTGGTAACCATAGACCTTGAACTTCATATCAGTTATCCTTTTATTCAGCCCTTCCATACACTAATGTATAATATGTCCGATTCTGACAAGTGGTATTATATAGTGGGAAAAAAATGATAAAGCACTCTGTGCTTCAATTTGCTGAACCGTAAAATGACTATATGAATAACAATATTTCCTCCCAAAGCTCGCATGAGCATTATAAGGGAAAAAACATACAAATCACATCGTACCGTGCCCGGTAATTAGTAAATGTCAGTGTGAAGAAATAAGCAAGATTGTGTGTGGAATGACCCAAGGATCTTTAATGTTTGCTAGCCAGGGCTCCGTGCTTCCCTTCCCATCCACAGAAGGCCTGTGCAAGATCTCAGCTTCTCTCAAGGCCTGAAAGTGCTGCACAACTGACATTTCCAGTGTGCCCTTAAGTGTTTGACATCTGCGCACTGACTGCATGGCACCAAACCCAAACGATTTACTCCCCAACTTTAATTCTACCCTCTTGCCTCTTTACTTTTTTCAAAGGAAGAGGTATCTAAAAGATGCAGTATTTAGATTTGCCCATCTGCATGTATCTGAGCCACCCCAAAGAAAGGCAAGAGACCTGGGTTCCCAGGCATCTTCTGAGCCTTTGCCCATGAATCTCTGGCTGCATTACTGTGCTCACTCAAGCTCATTGTACAGAAACCTTTTGCTGTAAAGCATCTAAGGCAGAAGAAGTGATCCAGGAAATGTTCGAAATAATTATCAATGCAATTTTCATAATTATTTCACTCAAACATATGGCAGTGCTCCATAAATGTAGGCTGCTATAAAAATAACTCTGAGATCACTTAGTCTCTGTGACCCCGCAGCCAACCTTGGCAGGGTGTATGAAATCCAAACGCTGCTTTCATCAGGACTCATGAAACAGCTAATGCTTGCCCCTTACCTCCCAGAATTTAAATATTTGGAACTAAGCTGAAGCAAGAATTTTTTTCAAAGTTGTACTACTAAAACTAAAAGCAAGTAAACTGCATGTATGTTGATGTGTGTACTTTGTATTTAATATGATTAATGGGCCCCAGATCACTTTTAAAATACAGCTATACCATCTTAGAAATATTTAACCAGAGTTTTATTTTTTAAGACTCTCCCTTTAAGTCCACTTTCACTGGCTCTTTACATTTATTTATGCTAAAGGGTTAAATGGAGAGGTCCTGGTTAACTAATAGAGATTTGGGAGAATCAAAGGTAAAAATAGTAATAAATTGCAGAGGTGGAGGCCAATGAAAATTAAATTCAACTGTTGAACTTTATGCTTTGCACTGGATAACTTTGCATACAGTATATAATACTATTTCAAGGATACTCATGTGGACAAAAATTTGAAATTCAAGCTATGTGTTAAAATGTCCTGAAATTGTATATGTAGTTTAAAATAATTTGTGCGTTTATTTAACTAACATTATATGGTTTAACCAGAAATACAAATTAAATAATAGATCATTTAATTTCAGACTAGGTAATTAGGTCATGACGCATTTTGTAGAATACCTTTATAGAGCATCTTTCAGATGCTTTGTAAAGATAAAAATATGATGAAACCTTTCTTATATATATTTAAATGTTTTCTTTTACAAATAAGTGACTACCTTGCTATTGCCATACTAGCAAAATCACATTATATTTCAAAATAGACAACTTAAAAAGTTGTATACAATTATCTTCACTGAATTACATAAGTAATTTAACTTCAAAACCAAATGTCTCTGAATAGTTTCCCATTCAATTAGCTATTTAACATGAAGAAATTATATAGAATGTGAAATATCCTGGAGTCCACTATCTTTGCCCTCCAAGAACGTTTTTCAGAACATAGTGAAATAAAAAATGCATTCATAAAATTTTCATGATACTATCAACATTAACCTCACTAGGAAGGTCCATTTTACACAAACTTTAATTGAGATTATATATTTTCGTGTTCAGTTCCTCTCCCTCTGTCTCTGTAATCATTTCTTCCTTTCCTTTTGATACAAGGTGCCCCCTTATTGAGAGCTGGAAAAGGCTCCTCCCCACTCCCCCAGTTTTCCAGGCCTAAGCAAACAGACTTTTTCTCTCTGAACTGCACTCTCTGAATACAAGTAAGATAGGAGAAAAGCAGCTTTCCAGAATTTCATATAAGCTAGAACCCTTCTGAAGTGGACCCCTGCCGCTTTTTCTTGGAGTGGGAGGAACTGCATTCATTTGTTAATACCCTCATTCAATAGCTAATCAACATTGAAGTCTGTCAAGTTCTGGCCACATATAATTTCCAAAATAGTATAAAGCTCCTAGAAGAGGGACCCACAGAGGGGACTTTCCACTTAGGTTTTCCCGCCTTTGCCAGAAGTTCTGATACCTTTCCTTCCTGACCTATTCCTTTCTATCTTAATAAATTCTATCTTATCACTGATCTCTGTGGTCTGTGGGTTCATTCTTTGAAACTCTGAGACCAAGGACCTACTTCGGAAAGAAATTCTGGCAACACTTTCTCGTCTTCTTTCTTTCTCTCTCTCATTTCTCTCTGTCTCCCTAATCATTTCTCTCTCTCTTCCCTCACAATTCTGGATAATACCCATATTAGATTACAATAACCAGTCCTTCTCCCTTCTGTGAGTTGGATGGTCTAAATGTTTGTGCCTTTCTCAAAATTCATATATTGAAATCCTAACCCCAAGGTTATGTATTTGGATTTGGGGCATCCAGAGATGATTAAATTATGAGAGCAGAGCCCACGTGAATCAATTTAGTGTCCTTATAAAAGAGGTCTAAATGGGCTCAGTCATCCCCTCTGTGATGTTGAGGACACAGTTGAAAAGTAGACTCTCACCAAACACTAAATCTGCTGGCAACTTGATATTGGACTTCCCAGCCTCCAGAACTATGAGAAATGCAGTTCTTCCATTTATTAGCTATCCAGTTTATGCCATTTTGTTATAGCAGCCCAAACAGACTGAAAGTGATTATCATGAAAAAAATAAAATAAAGGGTGGGATGAAAAACTCCTGAAGTACATTGGATTCTAAAAGATAAAACCCATTTGATTTGCAATTTTGAAAAATATAAAATACTTGCAGATGTTGGATATTTGGATGCTTTAAAATCAAAGAAAAACTAGGATCCTGATTTAAAAGTACTTTTGGTGAGTTAATTGTTTTATTGACTGCAGACGGAAATGACTGTCACTTTTGCTAATCTACATTTGAATACTCATACTGTAGCTCCAATCCTTGCCTTTCAACATCTGAGGCATGGGCATTTTCCTTCTGCTTTTTAAAACTTTCTCAATTAAAATTTTCCCATACTCATCTTTCCTATTAACTTACTTCAGTAGTTTAGAAATCTGCACTTGTGTAGAACCTAATGAAATTAAATACAAGCATCCTTAGTTAAAATTTTATGGCTATTTCAATATATAATAGTTTCATGAGAATATTTCTAAGTGGTTCTTTTGCTATTACTCAGTTGTTACTTTTTGAAGCAGAAAGAGCATTACTAAATGGATATAGATGTATACTTCATGTCTCTTTCTCAATATGACCCCAACCTATCAATTTTTCACCAGCAAAATCGTGCAGCAGCTGTTTAGATTGGGAATATTTCCAGCTAACTGGGGCTAGACCAGTGTCAAATAGTAGGCACTTCATATTCCAAAGTGAAATCACAAACAACTTCAGGCTTCGTTCACCTATGTCAAATATCAATGAAAGCACATATCATGAGAACAAGATGAAGTCTGTCAGGCTGGGGCAGATGACATAGCTGGTCTTCACCTCCAGCCTCCCATTCTTACTGTTTTGTAAATTGAGCTCCCACCCTAAAGATTTCCATGTTGAATAGTTTAGGAATTAACTTTTGAATTGGAAATGTTATAAAAGATTGTCACTGAGTTGTGCTGATTATTGTTTAAAATAAGGGTTATTGTGGTCTTTGCTTTAGAAAGATTAATTTAGGAAATTAACTTTTAAATTGGAAATGTGGTAATAGATTGTCACTGAGTTGTGCTGGTTATTTAAAATAAGGGTTATTGTAGTCTTTACTGTGAACTATTATGTTTAAAACTTTAATTGTGAGACTAGAAGAACAGAATAGTCTTGCAAAGGCTATTCTCACTGTTCTGCAGAATCCTGGGCTCTGACAAAGTTTGGTAGACCTATCCTCATCTCTGTATTGGCTGATAGCAACAGGTGGCTGGACTCTCTTTGTCCAGTAACAGCAAAACAGCAACATGAAAATTGGGTAATCATATTATAATTTTGTGAATAAGTATGTACAAAAGAGGTGGCTATTATATACATTGGAAAATTAATTTGCTTTCCTTAAAAAACACGTTACATATAAACAAAAATTGAATGTTATGCATAGAATAAGGAATGAGGAAATAAAGTTTTAGATAGCTTTATATATTTTCAACAGATTTGCTTCCAAGATAGCCTTCAATAGAATTAATTTTCTGGTAGTAGAAAACCAGTTGAAATAGCACAGTACTCCAGTTGGATGCCTTACCTGAAAAACTATATTATAAACTTAACAGATCAGTGATAAAGAGATAATATAGTAGTTAGTATATCCTGACTAACTAATCATTCAGTAAATGAGCTCAGTTGAGTGATACAGAGCATTGGCTTCCGTTTAGTTTTAGAAATTCTTGACTATATTCTCATTATCTATCTTAATGCTGAATGTTAGCTGAAGAAATAATTTTAAAGTTCTTTTACCACATGAAAACGTGGGATGTAATGCCATGAGTTATGTGCTTACAAATATTATACAGTTAATAAACCATTTTGAAATGGTTCCCATTGTCCCCTCAACATAAAATAGAATATTTTAATCACTGAGTTTCTATTGTGTAATTGGTAGAATTAATGTATGTTCACATGATATTTAAAAATTGAAACTCACATTGTCAATTTCTCTTTTGAAGTATGTCTATTCATCTTTCAGAAGCATTGAAATATACTTAAGGTCTTGAAGATTAGATTAAAACAAAACTAGCTACAATTTATCTAACAATTACGGCATGTTACTCAGGAATTCCAAGTGTGTGTGTGTCTGTGTGTGTATACACACACACTTATATATATAAACTCACTAAATGCTCACAGCAACCTTATGAAGCAGGTACTACTATTACCTACAGTGGATGAAACTGAGGTGAAGGAGAAATAATTTTCTCCATGTTACAAAGCTGCTAGTTGATAGAGTTGGGAATCTAACCCAGTACTCTAGCTCCCAGGGTCTTCATTAAACTACCATCCTTCTCATCTTGAAGTCCATGTGTTCCTTTGTTGTTATTACTTTCTAGTGTTTTTGTTTCCTGTTATTGATGCTAAACCGATTAGCAAATAACTTCTGTTTAAATTACACAAATTTTATTGAACAATGTGTGTCAGGCAGTAAGCAGGGCAATGAATAAGACACTCTATACCTTTGAGATGCACACGATTCAATCACGGAGACAGAGTTTGAAAAGTACTTTAAACGTGAATCTTAACACTATTAGTATCTTTGAATGCTATTATTTTATACAGTGATACTTCGCTAATTATTGAGCATTTGAAGTATATTCATTGATTAATACTTCCTTTATCATGTACTGATTTACCCATTCCTTCTTTCATCTCCATAGTCATTCAAATGTTTTGTTGAGTTTGTACTTTGCTCTAAATACTTAGAAGCACTAGAAAAATCAAGTAAGTGAAATAATTTCCTTATAAGCCTATCAGTGGAGAAGGGAGATATTAAAGAAACACACTCACCCTATAAAGATAGGCAACTATTATGTGCCCATAATAATTAAAAATAAAAGAAAATGGAAAAAAGAAGTAAGAAAAAAGATGGTATAGCTTAAAACATTAAATTTTCTCAAAAAAAATCTTTTTTTTTGTTTTTAAAAAATCACACCCAATTACATATGTACAATTTATGAGAAGTGTTGTGAGTAAACGGTAAATAATACAAGGAGGAATTATGATGAAGTGATTTCATTTTTATGGGAGGTGCAAGAAAGAATTCTCTGTGGAAGTAAATTTAAGCATAGCATTGAATGATATGTAAAGCTTTGCCTTTCAAAGCCTAGATTATTAACATCTGGTGCAATTTATAATTGTATTCATTTTTTATAGACAGATTTATAAATCCTCATGTAAGATGTTGTTTGATAAGGTTCAGATGAGTGGTATGGAGCATTGATTTCAGACTTTTGGATTTCTTGACCCTGAAATCGACCACCAACAAAAACCTGTGGAACTGACACAGAATTGCCAAATTTTTGTTTAGTAAAACAATTATGTTTAAAAACAATATCTTGTTTTACCCTAATTTCAGAAGAGAATTTTAAGACAAAAAATGTAGGAACATGTAATCTAACATTAAGAACACTTGGGGTGGTGCATGTGGCTCAAAGGAGTAGGGCATCAGCCCCATATACTGCAGGTGGCGGGTTCAAACCTGGCCCCAGCCAAAAACTGCAAAAAAAGAAAAGTTAAGAACACTCAGCTCAGTACTTGTAGCACAGTGGTTATGGCAACAACCACATACACAGAGGCTGGAGGGTTCGAACCTGGCCCAGGCCAGTTAAAACAACAATTGCAACAAAAAAATTAAAAAAATAATAATAAAACGAAGAACACTTTTTAAAAATAGGTATATTTCTCTTATCTGTTTATTCATTTCATGAAGGATCAATAAATTTTTATTAGGGTCTGGGAATCATTGAATTATAGAATTATCTGCTTCCTTTAAGCACTTGTAAGCAGACTGGACTTGGGTGATAAAATGTACCCTTTTAGCTGTGGTAACCTACAAGACCAAATAGGCCTGGGGCACTGATCACAAAATATGGAATTTGAGATAAGATTTGAATCAGAGCAAGAAGCACATAAAATGTCAACCATTCTTGAAAACTCAGTACACACGAGACCTGATACAGTTTAAAATGTTGCATTTAGTGTCTCTAAAGTCTCCTAAAACATAGTAACATATTTACAAATACAGGCACACACACACATACGTAGACACATATATAATGTAATTAAATATTAAATTTGTACTTTCTGACTGACTCTGAGCCTTCCCTAAATGATTTTATTCTGCTAAGCTCATAGCCTGACAAACAGTGCACCTGCTTAACTGGGCTAAATGCCAAGAAAAGAAAAAAAAAAAAAACAGGGAAATTAATTTCCAAGAGCAGTAGATAAATGGCACACCTCATTAGAAAATCTATTTAAAAGGCACATGAGGAGATGGCTGCAAGACTTTCATAAGAAATTGATGGTTCCCCCATCATACCCTTGCTGGCTCTCTTCTCAGATTACTGATTTTACTTACCCGTAATCAGATTTAAATACAAGTTACATTTAACGAGTGCCTCCTATGTTAGAGGCATGTATGTTTTACATAGATTATCTTACCTAATTCTTACAAAATTGGTTTGAAACGAGTGTGTTTTGCGGAATGCTTGCAAAATTTACCAGATGTGCTTCGAGACACACTGGTGAAACTATGCAATGATCATTTTTCCTCTTATGGATGAAGATGCGAATAAACTATAATCTTTTTTATGCACAAGAAAAGCTATGAGCTACTACAATTTATTCCTGTACATTCTGACCTAAGGAAAAATTCTCAACATCCACTAAAGCCTTCATTTGTATTCATTTCTTTAAGATTCTATTTGTTTGCACTTACTGTTTAGTGAGAAAATTGGCTCTTCATAGATAAGGCAAAAGACGTTTGTAAGGAATTTTAGCCAAAGCCCACAAATTCTGGTCCTGAAAAAAATTCCATTATCAAGGCACCCCTCGATTTTCTGAAAGAGCTTTGTGGTTGGGTCTTCAAAAGTTTGGGGGCAAGACCTCCAGCAGCCTTTATGACCATTTAGCCTCAATTTACTAAGAAAGCAATGTTGCTCTGCCCTTCTGGGGGTTTTCCAAAGCCTTCATCTTTCCAGAGAGAGCTAAAGGCAACGTGGATAACGGGGGCCACCGCACACGGCGGTTTGTGCCTCTAGTGGTAAGGTAAATAAGAATTGCTCTCCATCTCATTCCTACAAGTATCCAGCACTGGATGACAAAATACGTTTCCTATATGGTGGCCTATATTGTACACTGTCATATTCCCAGAATTTCAGGTAACAGGTGGACACAAGAGAAAGTTACGCTAGTTTTGAAAGGCAAAAGAGCAGTCACAGTGAAACCATTGTTCTTGTTCTGAAGGTTGGCAGAGGGCAGGTGCCCTTGAGGCTGGTGCACAGGACTGCAGATGTGCCGGCTGCCCCAACAGCCACCCGTGTCTCCAGCTCCTGCTGGGTGGGCTGGCTCCTTCAGCTTAGGGGTGAAGGGCACCAACTGATCCTACAGCTCTCCCACATCACCATAATTTGAGGTGGTAAGAGACAAATGAGAGTTTGAGTTTCTCCAGGTCAGTTCTGTTTGTCCTTTGTCTCCCCTAATCTGCGCATCCACCCTTCCCAGTTTCCACCCTCCTGACCTTCAACTCAGTGCCAGATGCAGGGGGAATAGCCTTACACACAGGGCTGAAGCCACATGATAAATCCCCTGCTCGTATCACGCAGAGTGACCTGGCTCCTCTGACCAAACCTGACAAATACACCAGTTTGGATATTGTTTGGATGCTATGTTTAGCAAGACATGAAAGGCAGGTGAAATCTCTTTTCCAGTCTGTGTATCTGGTGCCCTAAAATTGTTTGCCTTGTTTGATAAGAAGAATCTAAGTCGCAAATTTGGCAGCATAGAAAACAAGCTTCTATTCCTATTTCACAGACAAGGAAGGAAGTATGTTTCTAGCCATGTTCACTGATAGGTTATAGAACTGCAGAGTAAACCCAAATTATACGAAAGCAGCACATAAAAGCGAATTCTGCACATGCTCCACAGTAGATAACAGACTGGAAATCAGATCAAATTCCTCGGGAATTGTGAGGATTGCCCAGAGGAGAATCATTCTTCTCAATTCAGTATAGTACATGTGTATAAAAATAAATTTTAATTTCTCTAGGAACATTTTTTTAATGGCTTCAAAGTATTTGCCTACTTTTCTAAAATGCTGAAGAGTAATAAGACCCAATGCCTTACTCTCTAGCCTTTAGAATCATTTTTAGCTTTCTTTTACCCCTGACCTGGTTTTTTATTTTATTATTATTTTTTTTTAATTGTTGGGGATTCATTGTAACTGACCTGGTTTTTTAAACATTAACAATTAGTTATTTCTGAGGCTATTGTGTATAACAAAAGACGTATAGTGATAATAATATTAATCACTAGCAAAAGGTGAATTAAATCAATTAAAATTAACATAAAAACCATAAGAGGCCATTTACATTTTGAAACTCTTATTGAAGTAATCGTTTAACTTTAAAACCAAATATGATCATGAAATATATTTCTTTAATTTTTAAAATAGGTATATTTTAGTAATTGCTTATAAGTCTATTTATAGAGTGAATAATTCGATAAGTATACTACAGAAATTATCACTGCAAAAAAATTGTTCTTTTTTTTATAAAACGCACAGCTACCTATACTTAGATTTTTATATTAGATGACTTAAATGGGAGGCTTCCATTGGGTCAATGTAACTATGTGCTATGGACAACACCTATGTGGTTGGTGTTTCTTCTCAGGGAAATACTGCAGTCAATGTATGTGCAAAGGAAATAAAATGTCCTAGAGTAATGTAACCAAATATTTTTCACTTAAAATTCTAGGTCATAATTTTATATTATAAGCATTTCTACTGTATTTTTAAGACCCTACATTGCACTATATATTAAAATTATTGCTGATTTAGAGCAATTTATGGCTCTGGATGAATAGCCTTTTTGGTTTGGTTGACAGCATGGGACATCTTTCTATATTTTAGGTGACGTCCACTTTAGTCCTGTACCAATGTTACAGCTGGCAGTCATCCCAACCACACTTTCATGCCAGCACCCAAATAGAGTTCTATGATTTCGCTATATTTATACGTTATTTCTTTTGACACCTTCTAATACATACAGTAAATACCTGATAAGTAATTTCCTACACATATAGTAAATACCCAATATGTAACTGTTGAAGGAATAAAATTCCATAATGGGGAACAGGGGATCCCTGCATATATAGAATGTCATTTATAGTATTTATAGTAACTGGGCCCTACTGATTCTATTCTATTATTGGAGGAAGAAAATAGGGTATGGAAGAGTATAAGAAAGAGCACACTAAAAGGTTAATGTAATATTTTTGCTTGGGGTAAAAAGTGATAAACAAGTTAATTCATCTAGTAACTTAATCTTTATTAAACACCTGACTGATTCCTTTCATCAAGGAAGTCACCATTAATAGAGAATGTCAGATGTGGAAATAGATAAATATCATTTTTAAAATATTACAATGGGTGGCACCTGTGGCTCAGTGAGTAGGGTGCCAGCACCATATACCGAGGGTGGAGGGTTGGAACCCGCCCCTGGCCAAACTGCAAAAAAATAGCCAGGCATTATGGCAAGCGCCTGTGGTCCCAGCTACTTGGAAAGCAGAGGCAAAAGAATCACCTAAGTCCAAGAGCTGGAGGTTGCTGTGAGCTGTGATGCCACGGCACTCTACCAAGGGTGATAAAGTGAGACTCCGTCTCTAAAAAATAAATAAATAAAATATTACAAGCCTTTAGACAAAGGGATGAACAATGTAGCTAAAGACTGAATAGGCCATAATGAAAATCTATATTTTCTAACTTGTTTTAGTCCTATTTTACTACAAAACCAGAAGGACATATAACACTCAAGAGGTAGTACTTCATTACAACTGAATCTAGGAATATTCTTTTAACTCTCTTTATTTTTAGAAACTCAAAATAGGATGGTTTGGTGGAGAAACAAAGAGTATGTCTGGAAAAGAAGCTCGGGGCCAAATGGCTGATACCCTTAAAAATAATATATAACATCCTTCACTTATCAAAAGTTCTTTGGCTCAGTTTTACATCGCCAAATATAAAACCTATATATAATATTATTATTTATTAATGCTTGAGAAGGTACCAGTCCCAAAACAAAATCTCCACCCAAGCTTTTTAATTAATGTTTTTAATGAAATTGCACATTTAGCCTTTGTTTAGCTCTAGAATAAGAATATCAATGTCATTTGAAACCAACAGGTACAGTAAAGAAAGAAAATAGAAAGAAAGAGGAAGAAGGAAACTGATTTCCGTGATCCCCAGGGGATGTTTTATTTTTTTACGCTAAGATGGTGCAAAGAGAAACAAAACCAGAAGTGGGGAGGACATTGTTTCTTTTAACCTAAAAGCCACATTTCGTGTGTCTTACCTGAAAAGTTTTTGTAATCCACTAAGTCAAACATAACAATGGCAACAGCTGACCAGGTGACTATCAGAGCGATGACCAGCAGCCAGGCTGCAGGGGAGCTGAACGTTGTCACTAGGTCTTCCGTGACTGTCCTCTTCAACACCCTTCCAGGGGATTTGGGTACAGATCCATTTTTGCTGTCTATCACAGTCGTGGTTGCAGATGCATTTCCTAATCAAAATGCCAAAAAGAAAATAAGACTTAAACTTCAAACTGGCATATTTCCTGGTGCATAGTAATTATTCAATAAAGGGCAACACAACAACTACTAAAGTGCAATCCGTATTTCATCATCACCTTCTTCATTACTACTATCACCACCCCCACTGTCATCATGGTTATGACTCTGACTATTTCTGTGTCTACTACTGTCACTCTAAGGGAAGGCTAGAAAAGAGAATTAACCTCAAAAACAAATGCTGAAGGACTAACTCTTCAATAAATGTAGGCATTTGTTTTCATTTAAAAAGTATGGACATTAGGCTAAAATATTTCCACGTAACCAAAAAAAAAATTCTATGATGTCCTCAATATCCTTTTTCATCCTTGATTATTTTTCAATAATTCATTTCTTCTGACACTAAAAAAGAACACCTTCTACAATTTATTAATATAAATAGACCCTGTTTTGCCCCACTAGCAAAATTGAGAGAGTTGATCTATAGCAAATAGAGTGATTTCGTGATAGCACAAAGATTGTCAGTATACCTGAAGTCTTTAAATTTAAAAAATAAAGTTTGGACCCTTCCAACAGATAGGTACACAGTGCACTTAAAGTATAAATTCCGTACATAACACAATTTGGGAGTATAGGGGAAGGAAAAAAAAGGGCCACATGCAAAAGTAAGCACTCTAGTTAATAAAGTCTTACTTGTTTTGTTTCTTTGGCCATAAATAGTACGATTCTCTTTATGAGAGACGATAAATAACATAAAATTCTATGTCAGAAATTTTATGGAAATTCCATAAAAGAAAGAAAAGAAACGGAAATTCCATAAAAGAAAAGGAAAAAGAAAACCAAATGTATTCAAAAATACATATTAGTTCTCTTTCCTATTTTGCAAGATGGCAGGTGAAAAAATTGAGAAGCTTGATTACTGTAGAGAAGAAACCTCAGGCTAACAAGGCCAAGAAAGGGAAGCCCCTGCAGCCGAAATTCTGTTCTCTCCAGAGAGAATAGGCAGACATTTGCAATCTGCCGTGTATTCCAGAAGGTGAAGTATGAGAGGGAATATACAGTGGCTAAATCCAAGATTGAAAAGAAAGAGAAGGTGAAGGTCCATGACAGTGTTACAAACCAGTTGACAGGGACAAGAACGGTGGGACACAAATGGTTAAACTTTGAAAAATGCCTGGATATTATTCCACTCAAGGTGCCAAAGCTGTTGAGCTATAGCAAAAAACCCATCAGTCAGTGAGGAAAGTGTGATCTAGCTTCACATCTGGGAACATTCTGATCATTCCCATGTCACCACAAAGGCCAGAGGGCGGTCTTCCTAAAGCAACTGGGAGTAGCTTGCTACTTGTCACTGGACCTCTGGTCATCAATCGAGTTCCTCTGCAAGGGACACACCAGAAATGTCATTGCCACCTCCACAAAAATTGACCATAGTAATATTAACATCCTGAGCATCTAACTGATGCTTATTTCAAGAAGCAGCAGCTTTAGATGCCCAGACAGCAGAAAGGTAAGATCTTCACCACAGAAAAAGAGAAATACAAGACAACAGAACAGAGTGAGGTTGATCAAAAAGTTATGGACTCATGAATTTTACCAAAAATCAGAGCTATTCCTCAGCTCCAGGGCTGCCTATGACCTGTGTTTGCCCTGACAAATGGAGTTTATCCTCATATCTGGTGTTTTAAATTTTATAAAAGAGCCTAATTAAATGGCTGGTATATTTATTTATTTATTTATTTTTATTAAATCATAAAATGTAGATCATGTATACAGTCATGCATTTATGGGGTACAATGTGCTAATTTCATATAGAATTAGGAACTCTTACATCTCACTTGTTAATATATACCTCATCTCGTTTACTTAGTTACTGTGTTAAGACATTGATAGTTTATACTAATAGATCCGACATGTACCCGTGTATTATGCACCATAGGTGTGATCCCACCATTCGCCCTCCCTCGATCTGACCTGGCTGGTAGATTTTAAAAATAAAAGAGTACATATTAGTAATAAGTAATAAACAAACACAACCAATACAAATAGGCCTATATTTTGAAAATATTTAAAAGCTGATAAGGAAAATTAGTGGCAAATAATTTAACTAAGATTTTACAAGTAGAAATTAATAGTGACAACAAATCTCCTTTCTTTTTTGAAAAAGCCTATGGGTATACTGATCCCAAGTTCATGAACTCAATTTAGTGGAAATGATAGCAAGATGGACCAATATTCTATAATAAAGGTTTCCCAGACTGTACTTGAGGTGGTGCTCAATGGAGGACAAATTAGAAAGAACGCACATCGTATCCTCCCATTGATTTTGTGCCATCACTCCTAATGGTCGTTCTTAAAATGGATGAATGATAAGAGTGCTTTGAAATGCGATTTAAGACCCAAGTGGGGCTACACGTGAATCAAACCTTTGGAATCATGATTTGCAGGAGAGTAAACGAATTATGACGGTTTAGGAGTGTCCCACTTGAAACTTGATACATTTTTTTATCAACTAACCTCCAGTTTTTTAACCTCTGAAAGGTTTCTTACCATTACTAAGTAGAGAACATCTGAAGAATTGCTTTTGCACTTCAGATTCACTTCAGTGAATTGCATTTTACAGAGCATTTTCTGTGTACAATACTACATGGACTTGCTTGGTATCTTGAAACTCAATGAATAATTTTATGAGATTTGATACAAATTAGTTAAATCTTGGTCACATTTTTAATAGGCAGAAAAATCAAGAACGAACGCACATTTTTATATTTATATTTTCCTTTGATAATAGAAACATGAGAAGCTATATCAATTCCTACTCTAATGTTGCAAGGTTTCATTTAAAATATGACATTTTTAAGTTTTTTAAACAACTGACATGAATTTCATGTTCATTTATTTTATGATTCTGTCAATATAATTATGGTAGAATATTTAAATAGATGAACACAATAAAGTTAATATTGTTATGTTTTTCACATTTTTAAAAATTTAATCCTCACATTCTTAATATTTCCACTTAGGAATTAAGGAAGACTCAAAAGTGATGAAAATATATTTTGAGTAGCCAAGCACAGAGCCATAAGCAATTTGAAAGTAATCTGAAGGTCATTTTGCTTAAAGAAAATTATGTGTTTCCCTTGCTATGAAACACACTAAGTTGTACCTTTCATTTTCCATTCAAATTTACTGCAGAAGGCACACAGAGCCAAGAGGAATAAAATTGAGAGGGAATAAATTGCCTTCTCTGACAGCTGGTCAAGATAAATGCAAAGAATAGAGTGTGTAATCTGAGATTATTTAATGTTTGAGAAGCACTTTAAAGATGACAAGAGCTAGTTATTGATATGGTGGGAAAAAATGAAAGGTAAATATTACTGAGCAATTTGACATGGGCTATGCTTTTTGAAAGCTGGCATCTCAGAAATGGGGCGCAGCAGCCAGGATATGTGACAAGACTCTCCATGCCTACTTTTTAATTCGGTTCCTTTTGATTTCATACAAGTTATTTTGACTGTCAGACATACAGAATCAGGCTCAAAAGAAGAAAGGAATCTGATGGAATGGCCGTGGGACTCTTCTCTGTAAAGTAAGAGGTGATGTCACGGCTCTGAAGACTGGCTTCCCAGTCAGGTCATACATGGAGAATAAATCATAAGCCATCTGATAGAAGTCACTTAACCTCATCAGGCCTTATTGATCAGATGAAGAGACTGCCAAGTACACTTACTCATTGTTATTCCTACAGGACCCTGGCAACATGATCCCTTCCAGGATGCTCAGGGAGTATGCCCATGTTCTGGAATACTCATTGTTGTTCCTACAGGACCCTGGCAATACGATCCCTTCCAGGATGCTCAGGGAGGACACTGATGTCCTGGAATGGTGTGAATAAAATATTGTGTTGTCATTACATGAAAGCATTCATTATGAACTTTGCATTTCACCATGTGATGTGCTTTGGGTTTCACACTCTGACAGTGTATTTCTCCTTCAAGAATTAGAAAGCAAGAGAGAGACAAAGTTAAGTGGAATGTCTCCAGTTGATCACCTCCCTACATTGACCACCTCTTAAGTTGACCTATTTTTCATAAACCAGACATTCACCACGTGTATGTATCAGTATGGCAGGGTTAGTTCCTTATGTTTACCACCTCCTTACGTTGACCAGCTTGTTATAGTCCCTGTGTGGTCAACTTACAGAGGTTCTACCGTATATACTATTGATACATGTTATTCCCAAATTACTTTAAGACCATAATTCCCACTTATATGTAAGAATGACCCTTGTTATAATTTTTTGTGTCACAAAAAACATACATGTATATAAGGATTTTGTAGAAATTCAATTACAAAGACATTTGGGCAAATAAAGTTGAAAAGTGAGAGATCAGTCTTTTAATTTACACATTTTTACCAATTCTAGTGTTTGCAAAATGTCCATGTAAAGATTAAATTGTTTTACTACCAGTCTATACAAACTGAATGAAAATAGATTTGGAGAGGCAAGATGAACAGTGATAATTCACAAAAGTGATCTTTATCAAAACCATCATATATATTAATTGAGATACTATTAACAAACCAATAGAAACAATGACATTTTTAGAAGAATAAAAACATTAGGCCCTTAAACAAATGACAAATAACTATTCACTTTCATTCAAGAATGAAAATGGCTGTTGTCTCAAACATGTAACTGCTTGCCTGCCAATTTTAATGAAAGCCTTAAATTGCCATCTTTTCTCTCAGATTTTTAGGATATAATCATTAAAATGCAATTTCAGAGGATATTTTGGCCACCTACTCTGTCTGTAAAGGTTGACATATATATGCCTCTTTAAAAAAAATTTAATGTTATCCATCTTTCCTTCCAACCCATCCACTCCCTCTACTCTTCTACTAAGTGAATTTCTTTTCCTAGTGATGGAACTAGAAATTAAATCATCCCCAAATCCCAAATAATAGGAATAGACCTGTAAGCCAAACCTGGCCATTCAGAATATTCCTTCTTGCCTGTGACTGTGAATGAACGGTGCAATTAGAGCCCTCCACATTTTTGTGTTAAACAGTTTGGGGGCATTCTCTTTCTCCTGGGTTGCCAAGCTAGTAAGGTGTGAGTGCAATGTGCAGGAGCCCTCTGGTCTACCACGGGGAGGCTCAGCTGTGAGATGGCAAGACCCAGGGTCCAAACACCACCGATGAGCTCATGGAGCCAGCTGCTCTTAGAGTCAGAAGCATCTCTGGGCTTTCCAGTTATATGAAGATCTATAAGCTATGTAATTTGACTGTTTGTATAACTCAACATCCTGAGTTCTGCAGGGTACTCTTGTCTCTGCTAGAGATGTAAATAATTATAATTACAATTTCTTCACCTGCTTGTATCAGGAAGCATGTGATTAGTCAGAACAATCTGAGTACCCAGCATCTTTTTAAAAATTATTTTTATTTTTGAAATAATATCTCATATGTCACTCTCGCTTCACGAGTGGCTGAGTTGTCAACATCCTAACTAAAGAGAAGTCTTTTGTGGTTTGTGAGGTTAATTTCTGTTGTTGAAATGTCCTCTCTACGAAAATCTCACTTGTGTTTTGAGGGAGCAAGAGGCAGGACCTTTCTGCCCTGGCAGGGTCCCTAGATGCTCATCTAAATATTTAGGTCCACCTAAAATATATTTTGAAATTCTCACTTCCAAGGTTATGTATGGACAGTATTTGGAGGTGGGACTTTGGGGAGATGATGAGTTTAGGAGGCGGAGCCCTCACTCCTTCCCACAAAGTACAAGGACAATGATCTGTGGGGAAGGCGTCTCTCACCAGACACAGAATCTGCTCTGATCCTGGCCTTCCCAGCTTCCAGAACTGTGAGAAATGAACTGCTGTCTTTTATAAGCCACCTGGTTTATGACAATTGGTGATAGCAGTGGATGAATAGGCACTCATTACGATTTGCTAGCCCATTTTTCTTTCTTTTTCTTTCTTTTTTTTTTTACTAAATCATAGCTGTGTACATTAATGCGATCATGGGGCACCATACACTGGTTTTATAGACCATTTGACACATTTTCATCACACTGGTTAACATAGCCTTCCTGACATTTTCTTATTGTGTTAAGACATTTATATTCTACATTTACTAAGTTTCACATGTACCCTTGTAAGATGCACCACAGGTGTAATCCCACTAATTACCCTCCCTCCGCCCATTCTCCCCCTCCCTCCCCTCCCTCTCCCCTTCTCCATATTCTTAGGTAATAACTGTGCTAGCCCATTTTTCAATAGTCCTTACTGCAAAGTAAGACCTGTCCTTTCTTGTTTTAACTCCCATAAGCCCAATATTCCCCTACCTTTTGACAATTTTATTTTTAGCTTAGCAGCAGTTCCTCACTAGTCAAAATACTAGTTTCTCTACAAATATTAGACTGAATTTAAATGTAAGAAATAATGATGAGCATGTAACTGAAATTTCTTGAAGCAAAATGTATTGAATTCTTAAGACATTAGAAGTAAAATCCACTGTATTGTATCATCTAAAGTGGCCAAAGATTTTTTTGTTGTTGTTTAGATATAGAAGGCTTCACAAATTTGCCTGTCATCCTTGCACAGGGGCCATGCTGATTTGCTCTGTATCATTCAGATTTTATACGTATTGCTGAAGTGAGCACGTGGCCACAGATTTTTGATGAAGGGCTGGTTTCCAATTTTTTAAAAAGTCACTAAAATTGTATTGTTAAAATCTAACTCCCATTTCAAGCTTTCCCCTCCAATGTCAGCTCATTAACAATATTTCTTTTATCTTTTGACATAAATTCTATTGTTCTTACTTGTAACACTATAGCATTTTTTGATAAATTTAATGACATGGACAAAATAATTCTGACCTTTTTATATTCTTCAACAAAGTACTAGGTTGGGAGAAATTTATTTATCTTTTCATAGCACTAAACATAGAACTTTTTACAAAGTAAGATCCCAATAAGTGCTTATTTAGTATGAAAAACATTGTAAGTGCTGTTAACGAGAATGAGCTTTAGAAAGCACCATACCAAATTACCTTGATATTTCTGTATGTATAAGTGTAGGCAGCATAGTGAATTCTAATGAGAGAAATCAATGAAGTAACAAAAAATGTTTATTTTTATGATATGAGAAAATGTTGAGATGAAAGATATGTTACTGTAAGAAGCGTGGGTTCAGGGGCATCTCATAAGAACAGACAGAAGTTTAGCTGGTTAAAATATTCATGCTATGACAGAGGGGTCAAGTGTAGTAGGGGTAGGAAAAAAATACATGTACTGTCTTTGACTAAAAGAATAAGCATATACTTACTAAATCATGTCAATCATAAAGCAGAGACACTCCTCTAATGAAGCGATTAGAGCTAATGTCCCAGACACTACCAAGATTTTTAAATCTGCAGTGGCGCAACAGCTGGACAAGGTTGTCAGAACCAGACTGGAGAGAGTTAATGTGTAGATGAATATAAACACTGATGATCGATTTACAAGTGTGTGTTGATTCATTATCTCCGCCTCTGGACTTATATAATGTTTATTTCTCAAAATTCTGAAAGCTGGACCCTGAGGTCAGATGGTCAGCATACTTAGGTTCTGGTGAGGGCTTGTTCCCCCTGCTGGCAGATGGTCACCTCTCGATGTGCTTTCAAACAGCAGAGAGTGAGCAAGATCTCCGGGGTCTCTTACTACAGGGACACTGATTTTATCAGAAGGGCTTCACCCTCAGGACCACATCTGGACCTAATTGCCTCCCCACGGGTCTTCATCTCCAAATCCCATCACACTGACGGTTAGGACTTTACCATAGACACACCTAGGATGCCAAAAAAATGTACATGCATCGTAAGAAAGAAAAAAACTGTATTAAAATTGCAATACTCAAGATGCTTGACTTTGCAATTATAAAAGATGCAAGACACAATATGCAAGATAACAAACATTATCAGTATATATTGAGTATTACTATTTTAATACAATTTTTTTCCTTTCTTAAAATGTGTACAGATTTTTTGGACACCTTCTGTATATTAATATATATATTTTTGGCAGGGAAGTAAATACAATTCAGACCATAGCATGCATCATTCTCTTCGATTTTTTGAAACATGCTCTAAAGAGTATTAATATATTTTAAGCTTAAGAAGTATAGCTATTTTAATAGAGTTTTCATGTTAAAATAATGGAAATCATGGCCAGGGTTCTTTACTACCACTACACGCCCAAGTATCTTAAATCAAAATGCCATGAGTGCTATATATAGTCAACCATTAATAGGGTAAAAATTAATCAACAGAACCCTTGAGATGACTCATTTTGGACAATAAATTTCACAGGCTCCATCAGGTTCGTTTTAGAAAAATAATTCATCCTCACCTCGTGAACCTAAGGAGACCCATCCATGTAAGAGATACAGAATTTCAGAGTCTCTCTGACTTTCTGAGTTAGAAGTTTGGGTATGAAATCTGCAGAAAATCTCCCAAATTCTATGAATCTTGTTTCATAAAAATAGTAATGCAGCTCTGGTTCCTAGCAAATATTATGTGAATGAGATAAACGTAAGATCCATGAACTATATTCAATTCTTTCAAGAAATAAATTTTCTAGTATTTTATGTGTGGATTGACATATTTTTCCTGGGCTGAATTTGCACAAATGAAACATTGTACCTAGCCCAGCAGGTATGACAATTTCCTCCTATGAAATTGTCCCATTGTCATTGAATTGCAAACGTGCAGAAACAGACGAACCTTGAGTAATGACATGCTATTTCACTTTGAGGGGAAAAAACACAAAACTGAATGCTTCAGAACCATTAGCTTTCCCTGATTTGTTGATTCTAATGTGCAAGTTTTGCTTTTTATTTCCTAAAGACATTTTCATCGAAATCAACTCTTCCTTAGGAATTAATCGTCTCCTGCTGTTTACCTCACGTGGAGTCACAATCATACCTTTATGGTGTCACAGTATCTCCTATTTTCTTCCTATCAGAGAATAAGACATCATCCTCCCCCAAATCACACAACCTGTGCAGACCCTTTTCATGTAAGTGTCTTCAATACTGATGATAAGGACTTCATGCAATGCTTCTGCTTAACTATACTCATACAAAATGGGAGATTGGTCACATCACCATCAGTTGCTTTCAGAAAATTTAAGGAAATAAAAGCACAAATTTCTTTCAAATTTTTCTTCTCTGAGTGTGGTTTTAAGCTAATGTCATGAAGCAACATGATTATGAAATACATTTTTTAAGTAGAAAAAATTGACCTATGTTTTGTAATTACAAAGGACTTTCAACCATTTGCTGTAAAAGCAGTGAAAATTTAATATTTCCCTGTGAATAAGAATATTTTAAAGCATATAATCAGTGAGCAGGGATATGACTAATTTTATCACATACCCAAGGAGTTTTTGAAATTAAAATATAATGATGATTAAATAAAAATATATTTAAAAAATAAAAAATAAAAAAATTATAATGAACTATACTTATTTTCATGCATTGTTAATCATGAATAATATACATTGAATTGTCAGTAATGTAATTTGGCATTTTTCTATAGTGACTTCAGAATTAATACTGTTGCCATAATTGTATTCAACATAAATCCATACAGTATTTTTATGTTGACTATAGTAAAATGTTTAAGTTTTTGTGAGAAAATGTGTATACTTTACAGTGGACAATATTGTATTAAGACATTATTTTTTGCCTTACTTGAACCCAAACCTTCATTAAATTATCTAAAAGATTTAGAACAGATCAAAATACTCTAGATCAGCTGTTCTCAACTTGTGGGTTCTGGCCCTTTTGGGGCTTGAATGACCCTTTCACTGGGGTCACCTAAGACCATCCTGCATATCAGATATTTACATTATAATTCATAACAGTAGCAAAATTACAGTTAGGAAGTAGCAACGAAAATAATTTTATGTTTGGGGGTCGCCACAACCTGAGGAACTGTCTTAAAGGGTTGCAGCATTAGGAAGGTTGAGAACCACTGGCCTGGACCCAACCTCTACCTTTCTAGATTGTCTACTTATCATAAAGGAGATACACATCTCATGAAGAAAATGCAACCTGAAAATTCATTCAGAGAGATTTCTTTTTTGTTTTATCATTTAATCTACAAAGGGGAAATAAAGCAGCTTCTTGTTCCTTTCAAAGGACTTCTGAAGGAGCTTGAAACTCTTTATGCATTTCTGAAAAGAACATTAAGGTATTCATGGCCATATTGCAAAACGGCAAGCAATTAGCTAAACACAAATAATACTTTACACAACACCTTTCTTCTAAGAAGCTGACAGAGGTTTAGAAATAGGCTGATAAATCTCCACACGTCCAGAGAATGGGGACAAGTATTCTACTCCTCTTTGATATGAAAAAAAATTGAATACTAGAGTTAGAGAACCAGTTTTCTGAAGTCTACTCATTATCAGAGTTTCCAAAGTCTTGTGTTGCTTAGTCCCCAACATTTTCATCCTCTGTTTATCTGAATAGACTTAAAAATCAGTCTTAAAACTGTGTGTGTGTCTGAGGAAGAGATGCCACGCATAGACAACTAATACAATTTTCTCTGGCAATTGCATATGGAAATAAAATGATTCCAAACAAAGTAATGAATGACAGAACATTTTCCATCTCATCCCTTCCCACCGCTAAACATTTCAGGCCCAAGAGCTGTTGCTTTATTGAGTATTCCTGAAAATTATATCCTTAGCACCTTAAGAAATCAAAAATCAATGAAAAATAAGGTCTTCAGACTCTAAGAATTCACTTCAAGTTTCCTCTTAGGTGAATTTAACTTGGTATTATTGCTAGAGACAGGGAGGGGCGACACCTTTCTAGGGGTCCATCCAGGGTCAACTTTAGGCATTTGTCTGTCAGTATTAAAAATAATGTTGCAATTTTCTATTTTATCATTTCAAATAGTTATCTATATAGGACTCTTGTGGGGAAAACTATGACAAACCTCTATTTCTGACATTTAGACCACTCAGAGCAGTGACTTCTATGGCATGAATATTTTTATAAGCTTTATGCGACTAAGCTCATTTAAGCACTACAACTGCATTCGTATCAGTCAGCCATCACTGGTTCAGTAAAATCGGCTTCATGTGTGCTTTCTTCCCAGTGTGTGTTTTTAGAAACTACTAAGCAGCCTTAATTTTAGGGTTATAGAGGATGCTTGCCATCCAATGTCTGTTTCTATCTTAGAAAATAAGAGAAATGTGAAACAGTTTGGGAATCAAATTTTTGTTGCATACAAATTCACTTTCCTTTTTAAATTTTATTTTATTATTTTATTTTTTTTTTGTAGAGACAGAGTCTCACTGTACCGCCCTCGGGTAGAGTGCCGTGGCATCACACGGCTCACAGCAACCTCTAACTCTTGGGCTTACGTGATTCTCTTGCCTCAGCCTCCCGAGCAGCTGGGACTACAGGCGCCCGCCACAACATCCGGCTATTTTTTTGTTGCACTTTGGCTGGGGCTGGGTTTGAACCTGTCACCCTCGGCATATGGGGCCGGTGCCCTACAAAGGCAAAACATATTAAAATATTCAAATTTGAATATTAAAACCTGGTTGCGGAGCATTCGAGGAGATTGGTTCAATGATAGTATCAATTCTTTCCAACATCTTACTTCTGATTATGCTTCCTTTAAAAGATTCCACAGAGCAAAAAAAAAAAAAAAAAAAAAAAAAAAAGCTTTGTTAAGGCAGTTTTCATAGGAAAATTATAATGCTTAATATTCTAGTCCCAAAACTGATACTAATTATATTATTTTAGACTTATATAGCATCTCTGCCCCAAGGAAACTAAAAATTGTCACACAAGCCAGATATCTGGCTGTATATACAACTTCCTGAGATATGTTCTGTCATTCCAGAAGTCATAGTAATTCAGAGCACCAGATAATAAAAGGACCCTATATATAAGTTGGGTTCACCAAAACTTAACAGGAGTAAAGGTAGATTTGTCATGTGGCAAAAAGTTAAATTCTACATCAGTTTGCTAAGGCTGCTATAACATAGACCATAAACTCAGTGACTCAAACACAAATTTACTGCCTCACAGTTCGGGAGGCCTGAACATCAAGGCGTGAGTGTTTCCTTCTGAGAGCCATGGGGGAGACTCTGTTTAGGCTTCTCTTTCTGGTTTGCAGACAGCTGGCTTCATGTTGGTCTGTCTCCAGATTTTCTCTTTTCATAAGAGTACCGGTTATATTGGATTAGGCCACACTTTAATAACCTCATTTTATCATAACTTGATTACCTCTGTAAAGACACTGTCACTAAAGAAAGGTCACATTCTGAGGTCCTAAGGATTAGAATTTCAACATGTAAATTTGGTGGAATACAATTCAACTCATGACAAATATCATATGGTTTCTGCACCATCCCTTAAAATTATCCCTTAAAAAAGTAAGTTAAATTTCTTCCAAAGCATGACTGTTAATGACCTGTATAAAATGAAACCTTGAATTAATTAAATGTTAGAGAAAATTTCTGACTCTTTCTCAAATTCCAAAAGTAGTTAAACTCTTTGAAATCATTCAAGGGATGCCTTCTGCTAGTGGATTGGTTAAGTTAAAAAAAATGTATAAATGTTTATATTTTAAAATATGTATGCATACATATTGCACACAGAAATAATAGGTTATGAGGCACATGTCATTAAAACATTTTAATGACATGACAGGATGTCACAAGGCAAAGCAATAGCAATTAGGTCACAGCAAATACAGCTTCTTGTCCAAATTATTCATTATTTTAATAAATTGAAATATTAGATCCTTTTAACCAGAAACTTAACATTCACATAATCCTACCCTTTATATTTTACGAATCTATAAACTGTAATATAAATAAAGCCTATATGTTTTATTTTTTACCAAAGGAATCAATATTTATGGATGTTATAATTTCAGGGACAGTTTTAGTATAGGTTGTAGCCTTCGTATGATTTAATTACATCATGCCATTTTAAAAATTATTGTTCTATTAAAGTATTTACACTAAAACATTTCTCCCAAGGAAATCTATTTTCTTTACTTATTCCAGAGGGGGAAAAAAATACTTTCTGTAATGATTCAGAAATACATAAAGCATGAATGTTATCAAATAGAATTAAATCCAGGCTATAATATTTATTAATTGAGCCTAAGGAAGTATACTTAACAAAATCTCTTACCCTCAGCACCTTTGACATATGATTTTTTCAGGATTACAACTGAAAAGTTATAATGTGAAATGCCAAAAAAAAGATTGTATTACATTTTTAGTATTTGGGGAGTAACATGGCTTCGGTATTTTAAAAAACCAAGCTTATTCAATATATCAATCAATCCTGAGGAATTGTAAGTTGCATAATGATCAGATGGTATTCTCTAGTAAGAAAACCTGATAATTGAAACCAAAACCAAAACAAACAAACACACCAAAAAACAAAGCAAAGTAAGTCTGTGTCTCAGTACAAACCTAGAATATGCTTCTGGGATATGGAAATAGTTTTAAACTATCTATGAAAACCACAGTTCCTTATGCATGAAATAATGACAATTTCGAATACTTGGAACTCTTGGTAATGTTGAAGTGCATGCCATAGCAAACAGCAACATTTCCTGGTATCCTGCAAATTATTGCTCATGAAATTTAAACCGATAATAATCTATAAAATCTAAGTCTTAATTATGTACAGCAGAACATTTTAATGAAATCACTTATTAATTTATTCCATTGTTCATTTGTACTTTTCATAAATCTTATGAATAAAAGTTTTTTTCAAGTTCATTATTCTAGTAGTGTTCCCCATAAAACAGAATTTTATTATTTCTCATATGACACTTCCTGTAGTCACATCCTCCTCAGATTTTATGACCTAAAGCAAGCTATTAGTGAATGCGACATGATCAATTTGCTCTGCAGTGGATCCTACTGAAAGACTGAACAGCTACTAAGTGGACTTACCATGAAGAGATTTGGAAACCTAAAGGAGAAATTAAAAAGCATTCAAGTACAAGAATGCTTCGGTTTATTTACTTTACTTTTCTATGCTTTGGAGATAGTGAGTTTTTTACAAATCGAAGGTTGTAGCAATCCTGAATCCAGAAAGTAAATTGGAGATATGGTTCCCATAATATGTGCTCACTTCCCATCTCTGTGTCACATTTTTGTATTGACAAAATAATTTTACCTTTCTTATTATTATTATATTTGCTGTGGTGATCAGTGGTCATCGATATTACTACCCTGTTTCCCCGAAAATAAGACAGTGTCTTATTTTAAGGTGTGCTCCCAAAGATGCGCTAGGTCTTATTTTCAGGGGACGTCTTATCTTTCCTGTAAGTAGGTCTTATTTTCGGAGGATGTCTTATTTTCGGGGAAACGGGGTATTTTAATTTTTGGTGTACTACTAACCCCATGTAAAGATGAAGGTGAACTTAATTGAAAAATGCTGTGCTGTATTCTAACTGCTGCACCAAACAGCTGCTCCCACTTTCTCTCCCTCTCCTCAGGCTTCCCTCCTATTTCCTGAGACAAAACAGTATTTAAATTAAGCAAGTTAATAACTCTACAATGACCTCTTAGTATTCAAGTGAAAGAGTCACACATCTCTCCTTTAAATGGAAAGCTAGTAATGATTAAACTAAGCTGAGATAGGCGGAAAAGGAGGCCCCTCCCACCAGTTAGCCAAGTCATGAATGCAAAGGAAAAGCTCCAGAAAACCCTTTAAAGTGCTTTCTGGTGAATACAAGTATAATAAGAAAGCAAAACAGCCTTGCTGCGGATATGCATAGACTTTAAGTGGTCTGGATAGAAGAACATCCAAAACATTCCCTTCAGCAAAAGCCTTATCAAAAGCAAGGCCTTAATTCTCTCCAATTCTGTGAGAGGGGACAGAACTACAAAAGAAAATGTTGAAGTAATAAGGCTTTGTTTGGAAGTTTGAGAAAGAAGCCGTCTCCGTGACATTGAAGTGCAAAGTGAAGCTGCAAGTGTTGGGTGCAGAAGCTGCAGCAAGTTATCCAGAAGATCACTGATGGAGGGATCAAACAACGACTTTCAATGTGGGCAAAACAGCCTTATCTTGGAAGAAGATGCCATTTAGGACTTTCATGGCTAGCAAGGAAGCGTCAATGGCTAGTTTCAAAGCCTCAAACACAGGCTGAATCTCTTGTTAAGGGCTGATGCGGGTGGTCACTTTCGTTAAAGCAAATGTTCATTTACCCTTTTAAAAGTTCTAGGACCGTGAAGAATTATGCTAAATCTACTCCGCCTGTGCTTTATCAGTGGAACACGAAATCCTGGATGATGGCATATATGTTTACAGCATGGTTTACTGAGTAATTGAAGTCCACTATTGAGAACTACTGATCTGAAAAAGATTCCTATCATAGTATTATTGTTTATTGATGATGCTCCTGGTCATGCAAGAGCTCTCATGGAGCTGCACAAGAAAATTAATGTTGTTTATATGCCTGCCAACACAATATCCATCCTGTAGCTCATGACTTTCAAGGTTTATTCCTTAAGAAATACATTTTGTAAGGCCATAGCTGCCATAGATAGTTGTTCACTGATGGATCTGGCTGACATAAATTGATGACTTCTAAAAAGGATTCGCCATTCTAGACGCCATTAAGAGCATTCCTATTTCATGGGAAGAGATCAAAATATCAATATTAACAGGAGTTTTGGAGAAGGTGATTCCAACCCTAATGGATGACTCTGAGGGGTTCAAGGCTTCAGTGGAGAAGGAACCTGCAGATGTGGTGTAAACAGTAAAATCCAGAATTAGAAGTGAAGCCAGTAGAACTGAATGGCTAAAATCACATGTTCAACATTTAACAGTTGAGGACTTGCCTCTTATGGATGAATAAAAAATGTGGTTTCTTGACATAGAATCTACTCCTGGGGAGGACGCTGTGAAAATTATGGAAATAACAACAAAGGACTTAGAACATTTCCTAAATTTAGTTGATAAAGCAGTGGCCGTGTTTGAAAGGATTGACTACAATTTTGAAAGAGATTCTCTTGTGGGTAAAATGTCATCAAACAGCAGCACATGTTACAGAGAAGTTTTTCATGAAAGGAGGAGTCAATGGATCTTCATTGTTGTCTTATCCTAAGAAATTGCCACATTCACCCCAGCCTTCAGCTACCACCACCCTGAGGGGTGATCACCCAACACCATGGAGGCAAGACCCTCCACCAGCAAAACGATTAGACCCCACTGAACACTCAGATGATCACTAGCATTTTTTAGCAATAATATATTTTTAAATTAAGTCTATACATTCTTTGTTTTAGACAATGCTATTGTATACTTATTAGACTATACTATTGTGTAGATATAACTCATATGTACACTAGAAAACCAAAAAATTTGTGTGACTTGCTTTAATGTGATAACAACTTTATTGCAGCAGTCTGGAACTGAACCAGAAATATCCTTAAGTATGCTTGTATTATTATTTCTTTTTGTTGACTTTCATTCTTTTGAAAGTAAAAAGCAATCAGAAAAGGTCTTTTCAGATTATTGAAATAAGATTTCAATTTTAAGAACATTCTTTCTTAAAATTCATCCATTCATCCATTAGGGTTGGAATCACCTTCTCCAAAACTCCTGTTAATATTGATATTTTGATCTCTTCCCATGAAATAGGAATGCTCTTAATGGCGTCTAGAATGGCGAATCCTTTTTAGAAGTCATCAATTTATGTCAGCCATTCTTTCAACATTAAGATTATGGCATGGCCCAATAACAATATGTTGGGGTTGGAAAAATAAACCAGGTGCTGAGAGTAGGCCTGACTGGGGGACCCTCGGGGTATCACTTTGTATGAAAGCTAATCATTCTCTTCAAATGTCAATCAGGGACTGTCTTTCCCTCCTACAGTGGCCAAATCAATAGAAAGAAAAAGCGTGTGGTGTTTGTCAAGGGAAACAGTAGTGTTTGCGCCTTGTAGCAAAATCATAAGTGCAAGAGACACAATATCCTACGGTTGTCACAAAGCCTAAAATATAATCACCCCCTCCACCTTTGAGGCTTTGTGTCTAGCCTGAACAATTACAAAAGCCATGAAGAACATAACATCGCCCATGCCAAGTTTTAGGCAACCCCAGCTCCCATCACTCCTGCTGTCTATTCATATACTCCAACAAACCCAAATCTCTGTCATTGCTAGGGCGCACTGTGCTCTCTCATTCTTCTGTGAACTTGAGTAGTCTGCAGCCTAAATTCAATAGGAATTTACCTGACTGTCCACTTTGCCATTTACTCCCTCTTCAAGACTAAATTGTATTAGAACATGGCCACACCCACTGGTGTCTATATTAACTTTTTTTCTAGAATGAGTTCATAAACTTAATTGTCAGAACTCGTACAATGACAGCTCTGATGGACATTTCAGTAAAAGAGCTCCAAAATTGCACTGAAGGGTGGACGAGGTGCTGGTGTCAGTGTGTAGTTTCCTGTGGGGAATACTTTGAAGGGACTGAATGATATTCAGCAATGAGGTGTGTAGCACCTTTTCTAGGATGAGTTCATGAATTTAATCGTCTGCTCTTATATGTATAATCATTCTGATAAATGATTTTAAAACGGGGAAATCATAATTTAAGCCAGCATTTCATACATATTCATCAGGTAAAGCGGAAGCATATGACACAGGGCAAGGGAATGTCCAGTTTAGAAGGGACAGTGCTGGGCTGGAATCCTGGCTTTCTTCCTTACTAGCAACTACACCTCAGTGTTCATCTGTAAAACCAAAATAATTAAAACTACCTTTTAGGGTGATCATCTGAAAAAGTTAATGCTATTTCGTGACATGTCAGACCCATTAGCGATTAACTCTCTTTCCCTGTATTACCCACTTTCCCCATTTCAATTTATCAATTGGTAATAATGATAAATATTCTTCCAAATAAATATGGTATTTTAGAATGTCTCTCTAGGGGAAAAATTTACATCAGCTCCATCCCTTCATTCTTTTTGCCCATCTATGGGATTCTGAAATACTGAGCTTAAACTACTTCATCATGTATGTGACAAATGGGGTTTTATAACTGATAACTTAAGCCCTGGAGGCTTAGAGGTTCATTTCTTCGAAGATACTTTACTAATGCAAAGTACGCCACTGATGCTTAACTCGCCATTACAATAAAGCCAAGAGATGTAAACAACTGAGAAATGTATTTCTGCAACCAATGTTCAGAATGCATAATGGGTAATAATATGCATTTTCATTCATATAAAAATCATGATGTTTTTAATGCATCCATTACAGATTACAAAAAGCACAGCAATGCCATTTTGTTAATCCCTTCCATAATTTCATGCTATTTGTTATTCTAAACATGCATTAGGTCCCAAAGGATTTCTTCTGTAAAGTTGCATGAAGTGCATGTGTTTGTCCCTATTTTAATTAAAAAATGCCATAAAGGTTAGTTATGGTCTCAGAATGCTTATCAAAACCTCCTCATTATTACACTGCTGAATTGTTATACAAATAAAACTGTAGAAATCCTCGTGCTGTTAAATGTGTTTGCATATTATGTAGTCCGGAGCAAGTCCTAGTCAGCCTGAGCACTTTCAGGAAGCCTTGGATTTAAGCTTTCAGGATGAGGAAAATGTCTTCCCTGGATGCTTCCAGACTACCCTGGTTGTACATTTATATTAGACCTGCCATATTGTATTGCCATTTTTTGTCTGTATTTCCGGATCTCCCACTAGAATGTAAGCTGCCTGAAGCTTCTCATGTTCGTTTTTACACCTCTGGTGCCCCGCACGATGACTGGCCCTAGGTGCATGCATATTGCATTCTTCACAGTGATTTTTATGCAACATATTCTCCAAAAATGTGTGTCATATTGGAGATGAACCCCTCTGTGCCCTTTGTGTTATCAGCCCTAGCCAGTTATTCCAGGAGCATATTTATATCAGACCATATGTCACCAGATCAGGACAGTGTCCAAGGCCTTGCTAACATGTAAAGAAGGAGAGTGCTCTCCTCACCCCTAAGCACCCAGAGGGTCTGCATGTGGACCACCATTGACTCTCAGCCCATTGCAATTAGAACTCCAAAAGAAAGATGCTAAGAAAGGAGAGGGCTCTTCTGAGAGGGGCACCTGGGTTGGGTTTGTGAAGGGGAAGGACTTATCTTCCCACTATAACAAGGTGGCTGAGCTGTGCACAGTGGAGTGAAGGTCCTGGCAATAGTTGCAAGGGGTCAGGGGCTTTGCAATGGGAAGGGAGGGAGATACAGTGTGAGGGCACAGACGTGGTGATGGCTGTTCTCACTTTTTCTAGATCCTGAAGTTTTGTCCCTGGCATAGACATACAGGGATAGGAGGAAAATGTAAAGTTTTCTGTTTAAAAATATTAACAACTCTGATTAAAGTGGGTGGAAGAAGAGGGCTGAGGAAGAAGAGCATTCGCCATTCATAGTCACAATTATCAGTATTATTGGGAAGTGTTCATAAGTACAGGGCTAACGGGTAATTCTATTATCTGTTTTTCCTTTCTACATTTAAACTGTACAGAGTAGGATTCTGTCTCAGTTCAGCACAATTGTATCTATTGAATTGTACTGTGCATTTATGGCTCTTCATAAATTTTTTAAAAGACCAAAACAATTCATTATTTATATTGTATTTATCTGTTGAATAGCTCAACACAACTGAAAAGTTCCAAATGTACGTATATTTTTAGAAAATAAAACTATATGTGCTGTGTCTACCTAATTCCTCATCCACTCCTTTTGCCAGAAATAGTGGACAATTTATTTCTGCTAATGTATAAGGCTGGCCAGGAAAGGGTATTTGAAGTGTACTTTATTTAACTTTGAGATGATGAATATTAACTATGGGCATATTGATTTTTAATAAAGTTATCAGTATTAAACTTTTATATTTTCCTGGGTATATAGCAGAGATAGAATTTCCAAATTAGTAGGTAACAAAATGTGTTGCCATTGATAATTCTGACACTTGAGGGCCAAAGTTGATCAACTTTTTATGAACAACATAATGCCTTCTGTTGCGACAGGTCAAAGAACCCAGCAGGATAGGCAGTCATCCACACCTTTTGCTTACCTATGCTGCATGTTTATCCACAGAGATTTAAGAAGAAGTTGCAGCCCTTTTCTGTACCTTGAAAAGCAGATTTCATTATAGCAGGAACTATATTTTTTCAACACTAAGTTGAGTATATAGGAAAAATCAAAGAATGGTGGTCTTTGGCAGGGCTCTGGTTATTCCGAAAGCGAATTTGTGCTAATTAGTAAAAGGTGGATGTTGTCAGCAGTCATGGCTGCTGGGGTTTGCTGCACAGAGAAAATGCTAGATTTGCACTTTCTCACTCCTTCCAAGCATCGTTCTGCAACCCGTTACTGTCCCAGTTTTGACCTATATGTACTAGGGAACTCTAGGTGAGTAGGTGATAAATAGTTCAAAAGCCTTACTTGTTTATTAGGTTAACAATATTATACATTATGCAACACTTGGTAAATTTGGAATGCAATTCACATCTATGATATTAACTAATATTTTTGAGGTAGATTGTCAGCTAATCTTCTCAGTTTAGAGAAGAGGAAACTAATGCTCAGAGAAATTACATGGTAAGTATTAGAGAAATGGTAGTGCCAAAACTAGAAACAAGAAAGCCAGACCTTGTCAATTCTATCAACTGGAACTAGGGCATCAAGAATAATCAAAAATACTTAATGAGTGTTAACTATACGTCAGGCCCTACTCTAAGGCTTGGGGATATAGTCCCTGCTCTCATGATGTTTACGTTCAAGTAAGAATAAATTATACTAGACTCTGATTTCAAGATGAGTTTGAATAATAAGCAGAAGTTCAACTTTAACTGAGCCTTTTACATTTCCCAACTTAACTGATACCAAGAGTTACCCCATTTCTTTGTACTGCCAGAGGAAGGACACTGCTGATAATGTGGAGAAACTGGGACACTGAGCTCCAGGAAAATCTTAATACTTGTGATAAAATTTCCTCTCTTTGCACTTATGTTGGTAGACTTTGGAAAGGGAACCATTGAAAACAAGATGCTCATTATTGCCATATGCCTATATACTGGCAACCACAGCCCAGAACAAAATCTCCAGATAACAAGAAAGACAGAACAACTTAACCATTATAGAAATGACTTCATCATGTTTCTTTAGCCAAAGGACAGTGATTATACTTAAAAGAAGCATACGATTTAGATTTATAAAATTATGCAACACCATCATATTACATTTTGGCGTTAGATGTTTTGGAGGTACTATTTAATCTAGCATCAGGTGTTATTCAAGTTTCAGACGTTTAGAACTTGTAGCTTTGTTATTCCAAAGGCTAATTCATCACAAATGGCTAGATCAAAGCATTATTGAAATCCAAACACAATCATAATAATATTTATTCTTATTTATTCCCCACACTCATTTTCTAATGTGATCAACACCAAAAAAAAATTAGAAAGCCATTAGAGAAGAAAGCATCCTGGTGTTTCTTTCCAATTTTGATTTTTCATGTCTTGTAAACACAATCTAAACTAAGACCACAGACGTACAATTGGAACTAAAAATGAATAGCCTGAGTGAGTCTTATCCAAGAAGTTATTAGAAAAAAATGTAAACACTTGGTTTTATTTTTCTAAAGGACCCTAAAGCACATTTTATCTTTTACTGAGACTAAGTATCATAAATTATGTTCAGAGTTATTTTCCTTCCTTCCAAACATTCTATGTACCTGTTTTGTTTTTGTATTGAGGTCTACTCTGATTTAAGTCACTTTACTTTGATATTTTATTTGCTTTATTTTACCCCATAGCTTAATATGATACTATGGGAACAATTTACTCATTTATTCATTTACTTATTCAATTGGATAATTGAATTATCCAATAGATAATCCTACAACATTCATGCATTTATTGATTTACACATTCACTTATCAAATGTGTACTGAGCTCTTACTATGTCCAAGGCATTGTTTTATGTTATGAAAATGAAAAAAGCAAACCTAGATTTGGCTCTCCTTAATTTTTAAATATTTGAGAGTCTTTTACTTTTCATACTGCCATTATCCACCTACCACAGATCTTGAACTCTTGCTGATGTGGTATCTGAAAATTCCCTTGGTATCTGCTTTGCAATATTTTTTTAAGTGAGATCTTTCCAGAAATTTTTAACTTGAAGTACGCCTTTCTGAAGCTACCCCTGGGAATGACCTGAAGCGAGCCCATCACATGCATCCAGTATTCTCTTTTTCTCTATGTGTCAACTGCAAAAATGGACTCACCCCTACTGGTATGCTCTTACATGTTGTGAAAGAAAATGGGACTAGAATTAATAGTTATCAAAATGAGTAACATTGCACCTATCTGAAATAAATTGGTGAGTTATCAAAAGGTTGCTAAAATGACATCCTACAGTGAATGGTTATCAGAATTTTATCCCTTTTCATGCATTTGATAGATGTATGTTGCACATTTACTAAGACAGTGCTGGAGGTAAAAAGACAGGACCTGATTCTGCCCTTGAGTATCTTAGCAGCTGTCGAGGAAGACAGACAAGTGAACCACAATCACAGCAATGTTAATGGTCTGACAGTGTTAGGTAGAGGCCACTGTGGGAACACAGCGTGAGGAGGACAACTAATCCAGGCAGAGGAGCAGCAGGTGTGAAAGCTTAGAGGATGAAAGGAGGTCAGATTTTAAAAACCGCAGATCTGTTCATGTTGCTGGAGACAAAGACACTTTGAGAGAAGTGGATACAAAGAGAGAAGAGGATAAAGAGATCACTGGGGGGAAATATCCATCTACGTCTGTGAGGGATGAACAGGAAGGCTGGACTTTGTAACAAATGACATGGCAGCCCAGAGCTGAAGTTCACGAGGAAGGATCTTGATGATATTTGCATTTTGGAAAGTTTCTTTAGATAGTGGGGCACAGGAGTTGGGGAAAGACTCAACACCTAAATTAGAAAATTCTGCAGAAATCTAGGTTTCTCTGATAAGAGGCTGAATTCCAGGGATGCCATGAAGAATGGAGATAAAGAGATGGAATTCAAATTATTCTGGAAAAAGGATCTGCAGGACCTGAATAACTTGGTGATTAGAGTGTATGTCTGGGGGGTGGGGGTGGGGATGATATGATAAGTAGAGTGTGGGGAAGGTCAATTATTTGATTATTAGAGTTTTAGCTCTAGAAAATAAGTAGGAAGACAGAGGGTGATGTCATTCACTCAGATAGAAAATCGAGAAAAACAAGTAGGTTTACTACAAGAAATGATGAGTGACAGTCGGTAGAATAGCTGGATACCTATTTAAGGAAAATAATGGTCATATTTTAGTTCTCAATATTTTCTAAGTATTGATGAATATGCCAAACATTTATATATACACATGCACACATTTCACTGCGTGCACAGGGGAATGTAATTTGCAGATCATTGTTGACTAGACTTGTATAGATATATTTGTTTATAAAACAAGTTTGTCATAGCTAAGCTATGTTCATTGTGAACCTTGTAACAAATCAGCAGACGGTATGCTGCTTTCTGGTCTCATTTCAGTCTAATGCCCCTCTGTCAAAATAAAGATTTTAATAACAATTCTTATGAAAGCCATACAAATGTGTGTGTCTGTGTGCACATGTGTGTGTGTAGAATCTGTATTAACTCTTTCCAAGGCTGGGCAAAACTCCTCTGAACATACTGAAGAGGAATAAGTTGATGTTTTATAAGAGAGAATGAAATGACTAATGTCATACACGAGTTGGATAAGACAGTTCGTATAATTCAAAAACATTTAGTGTAGGGAGCCAAAAACAAACAAACAAAATCCCTATTTAATAAAACAGACAACAAAACGTTTGAATTCATGAAGAGAGTAATATTCATAAATGTTAACCATAGTTTAGTCAGCTTTTATGCCTGTTAAGCCTTCTATTTCGTTTTTGATGGTTAATGTCATTGAGTAAAACCTCCTAGTCTAAATTTCATTATCATGGGCAGAAAACCAACCTCATTATCATTCAGCCAAAGTTCATTATTGGAAAATAGACCCTTTAAAGGCTAGTCATTCAAAGTGACCAAACTGAAGTTTATGTCCTAGTTTTCTTTTTTTTTTCTTTTTTATTGTTGGGGATTCATTGAGGGTACAATAAGCCAGTTACACTGATTGCAATTGTTAGGTAAAGTCCCTCTTGCAATCATGTCTTGCCCCCATAAAGTGTGACACACACCAAGGCCCCACCCCCTCCCTCCATCCCTCTTTCTGCTCCCCCCCCATGTCCTAGTTTTCTATGAATAAACAATTTGCTAAATATATTTATAGTGCAAGCAAGATAAAAAAGAGGACATTCAGGTAAGAATGAAAATGAAATCATTCAGAAGAGTGAGAAGGACCCTAAAGAGATTTTTTTCAGTAATTTATGTATAAATTTTCTTATTTCTAACATAATCAAATATCATTTACATTAATCTGAAAATCTCTTAACTTAATGTTGTAATCCATCCACACAGGTTCATGAATTTTACAGAAGTAGATAAATACCTCTGACTAAATATAGTCATTTATTGAATACAATATAGTTTGTTCTCCTTTGTTTTATTACTGTGTTTATGGAATAATTTGTTACTTTATAACTTTGCTTATGGTATAATTTGTTGTATCACAGATCATATGTATGTATGTGTGAGAGGATACCCATTGCAAAAAAATAGGCTCTGGACTTTTAGCCTCAAGAAATGGCGGGCGCCTGTAGTCCCAGCTGCTCGGGAGGCTGAGGCAAGAGAATCGCTTAAGCCCAGGAGTTGGAGGTTGTTGTGAGCTGGGTGAGGCCGCAGCACTCTACCAAGGGCCATAAAGTGAGACTCTGTCTCTACAAAAAAAAAAGCCAGTAAAAAGGCCAATTTAAAAAAAAGAAATTCTTAATCACTAAGCCTAATATATAGTTTTCTCATTTTTTAGTCAAGATATTTATTATTCTGTTTTTATATTTAAGTCTTTAATTCATTCAGAACTTACTGTTATATATGGTAGAAACAGAAGTCCCATGATTTTATTGTTGATGAGTAACTGTGTCCACACACTATTCATTAAATAACTCATGTTTTATCTTAGTTAAAATGTTTCTTTGTTATGTATCAGCCTACAATATTATAAACAAAATTATTATTTATATAACACAATTATTAAAAATTCAGCTTCATGTAGCAAATAAAGACATTAAATGTCTATAAATAATGGGGTAGATGTGCTAGTTATATTTCTTCTAATAAATATTCACATAAATGCATGATTATTAAAATAGAAATGTTCATCTGTATATTATGTGCAATCACTATTACCACCAGTAGTTCAAATACTGATGTGAGAAGCACCAGGCTAGATGCTAAGATGCCCGGGAAACTTGACACCTCTAGGATGCTCCACACAGTGCTAAGACTGTGCTTCTGCCCCTCCCTCCGCCGAAAGGATCCAGAAGGTTCTCTTCTTACAAAACAATTTGATAACATTGCCAACTTCTCAGAAACAGGCACAAGTGGTTCTTAAAAACAAACTGAATTCAATTATAGTCTCCGATTATTGTATTATTTAAGGATTACTTTATTGATTCATTTTCACAAATTATTTCTTAATGAATTTCTGCTTCTAATATGAGGGACATTATCTTTAACTTTTTAATGCTTCTCACTCACAGATCTGAATGTGAATGTGTGAAGGCAAATGTGGTTCATACGGTAAACTGCTCCCAGCTTATGAAAGGAGCACCTATGCTAGAAGGACATAAAATCACAATTGTTGGTAAAAATTGGGTGGCACCTGTGGCTCAAAGGAGTAGGGCGCTGGCCCCATATGCCAGAGGTGGCGGGTTCAAACCCAGCCCCAGCCAGAAACTGCAAAAAAAAAAAAAAAAAAATCTAACTAAACTAGGTTCTCAATGTTGATATATGCCCGTGAAGAAACTAAAAGAAACTTAAAAAGGGCCTCAAAAAAGAAGCTTAAATATTAATTTATTAGATGGCTGTGCCTTAACAAGTGAAGATTGTGATTTGCAGCCCGTGGTCTTCTGATGCGCCAGATAAGCATTGATTTGGAAATCTCCCCCAGAGCCTACATTCTCCCCACGCACAGTTGATGATTCACAAACATGCCCTTTGTCTTGCTGCAGCAAGATTTAAAATAATCGGTTGCTTTCCATGTAAGACAACTTATGGATGACATTTATTTGCCAATATCATAAATTGTGATTTATGACCTAAAGATACTTTCAGTTTTAAAGAAATTATTAATCCTCTTTCCTGTGTGCGGTTAAATTGCTCTCCGGCTTCCCAGGGGATTCTGCACAGGTGACTTCATTAATGGCACGTTCAGGTCTATGCTTGCAAAATGGGTTTTGTTATAAGAGGGGGATGTCAGTGAGGTGCCAAAATATACTCCAATATACTCCAATATACTAATGGCAAGTGAAAATAATGGAACCTGGGATAAATGTAATACTTAAGAGTGCAAACTCTCACTGGTTAGGCGAATCATTTACCTCTCCAATGCGCTTGTTTCTAGAATGTAAATGAGGATAATAATAGTGGCTACTGTCACAGAGTCATTACAGGGTTAAATGAGATGATATCTGACAAGGTACAAGTGCAGCCCTAGCCACATTGTATAAGTTCAAATATTATCATTATCTATTGTCAGACCTTTAACTAACACGAGCCTTAGTTTTCCTGCTATAAAAAAATCAAGACCTCAGGACCTGTTTTGTCTTACTACTTTCCTGCAAGTATCAAAAGGAACCTCAGGAGAAAAGGTCTGAGAAAATACTGAAGTGCCATAAACTGTACACAGCATTAGGACACCTCACTGTGCAGCAGTTGAGTCAGTGAGAGAGCCTCTCTTTGTGGTGGTCCACCAGATAGGGAAATGCCATTGTCACAGGCGGACCAAGTGTCTAGTGAAGGGCAAGTCCCCTGTACTTCAATTTTTCTAATTCTAAACATTAGCCACAGAAGACTGATGTGCATGGATACATAAGAAGTTATTTCTAACATGTCCTCTTCCTTAATACAATTTATATTTAGTGTCTTGATCGTCAAAAACAATGAAGTGTCAATACATGATTTTTAAAACATACAAATATCAATAGCTTTGGAGAATTCAGAAACAACTCCAGAGAAGCAATCTTACAGGAAAAAATATATAAAAGAAATTACCTCTCTTGTCGGAGACATGGAAAGAATTTGCACCTTTCCATCTGGGCCAGAGACAGAGGGTGTTTGCTTACTTGTGTGGGGCCTCACCTCTTGGTATGTGACAGGACAGAAGGGTCACACCTCAGACACCTGGTGTCCTCACAGGGACACCCAGTAAATAAGGTTAAAACTGGGGATCCAGTGGCTGACCACAGATCAGGTGTTAGCTCCTTAATTTATAAAATAGGAGGTGAGCTTCATCCTTTTCTTTACATTTGAACTTAAAACACTGCTAAAAGTTACCAATTACCAGCGTATTAAAATTGACCATGTAAATCAGAGGAGAAAATGAATTCCCTATCCAGTGGCAGGAAGAACAAAGCAAAAGAAAGAGAGAAAGGCAAAAAGATAGAGAAAGAGAAATATGTGTGTACATGGACATGTGCATTTCTAATTGGTATGTAGGTATCTTTTATATTATACATTATGAATATGTGAGTAATATTTATGATGGGCTTACTATGGGTCAAGTACTATGCCAACTCCTTTAAATCTATTTTTATGCTCAATTCTCAGTAGAGCCTAGGGAGTAGTTATAATTATTAACATCATTGCATAAATGAGGAATTTGAGGCACAAAAAGGTTAAGTAAATTTTTCAAGATCACCCAGCTTATGGAAGAGTTAGTGTGGTAAACGTAAATGTAGAGTCACTTAGCAACAGAAAGGAAAGCTGAGTGTAGAGTCCTACAACATAGACTCAACATGTAACATGTGAATTCGATCAACAGGGACTCCATTCCTTTCTGTAGATCTTACTAGCTGGTTAATTCTGGGTAAATTGTTTAATCTCTCTGTATTTCTTTAAATTTGAGTATTTATATGATCTAAATTTTAGGTCAGTTATGTTAATTTAACTAAAACAATTCTTGTCAAATACTTACAATCCTATCTGGCTCCCAGGAATTTCTTACCAAGTGTTCATTATCCAATTGCCAATTTAAAATTAGCCTCCATAAAATACTTTCATAAAGGTTTTGTTTATTATAAATATCTGTAATGAAAATTGATGAAATGAGCTGGAATTGAAAGCAACCAAGAAAGATTATATACATTACCAATATATAATTATAAATCCATTGAATTCAGCAAAAAGTATCCTAAAATGTATAGGTAATTCACAAAAGAAACAGAATTGCGCAATAAATGATAAACCTTAATCTCATTATATAGTAAGTACGAATTAAAAAAAGATATATTATTTTTTCTCGGATCAAAAACATTCAGATACATTATACAATATTGGCAAAGCTATAAAGAGATAGGCTTTATATTTCTCTGTTCAATATAACATATTGAATGTAATTTTTAAAATTGGGATAAGAGTCCTAGGGAAAATTTATCATTATGTATCAAATAATTGTCTATAATAACAAATGCATCACACACCTTTGAATCAGCATTTTAAACTTTAAAAAAAAGAGGAATTAATGCTACTGAAAAAAACATATCATTTTCATTTTGTTTATATTATGGAAAAAATAGGAGCAATATAAATTCTCAACATAAAAGAACTGGTCAAATAAATAATCTAATGAAATACAATATGGCCACATATATGCTGATAAAAATTGTATTTATTGATAGAAGTAGATGTTTAAGTAGATTTTTATAAGAGAATATGAAATGCTATATAATTATATCATCTCTAAGAAAAGACATTAGAAGAGGACAATCTGGTTATAATAAAAGTGATAGGATTGTGGGCATCTCTCGCCTCTGTGTTTGACGCCTCAAACGTGTTACTTGTGTATTTTTAAAGAAATAAATTTCTCTTGTCAATCTTGTCAAAAAAATGGTTGATGAAAACTTGAATAATTAATTACATTAGAAAATTAAATAAAAATTGGTACAACACAGATGGAGCAAAGACAGGAAGTGAATCCCTTCTCCCTTTGTTCTCCAGCTGACGTATTAATTCTCTAAGAGTTGAGTGTCTTATCTCTTCTAAATGTGATCCTTTTCTGCAAGTGTTCCCACTCCGATTCCTAAGCCATGCTGAGGGCTGAATCCTTCTTACTATGTGTTGTCATTATATTATAAATCATAATTATTCTTAGATAAAGTTCATAGCTCTTATTATACTACATTAAAATTATTATATGTTCATTAGTTTCTATCTCTACCACCTTCTGCTATAGCTAGTGAAAAAAATATTCTAAAAGGCACTTAGTTTAATGGGTGAAATGTGAAAAACGTTCCAAATAATTAGAACTAAATCCGTTTTAGTTGAAATAAGTTCTTTCAATAAATGAAAGTTGGAAACTGGAGAATAAAGTGTTAGGTGATAACTATGTGATTTCATAAATAATTTTAATTTTTACTTATAAATGAATGGAATGATTTCTTACATGCAAAAGCTATCCAGAGTCTCCAAAATATACCAGAGCTTAATAAGTGCCATGTCTAATGGCACCTTGGTAAATGCCAGGGTATTAATAAAGTTAGAGAGAAAAAAGCTAAAAATGAATATAGCAAAGAGTAACATGGCCTAGCCACAGCCATGTGCCACCCTCACAGTGAAATTCTCGTTTCCCTCAACACAGGTCCCACCTCCAAGCCAATGCCCCTCTATTGCTTCCTGCTGCTTGATAATATCACATCTATAGCCTGAGGAGAGCTTTGAGTTCCTGATGATTCTCAGTCCACATACCCACATGGTCATTCATTTATTCCGCAATGATTAATTGAATGTCTACTATGTGTCAAGTACTCTGCTGGGTGCTTGGACTCAAAAACTGAGCACACTTCTTCATGGTCTCTGCCTCTATTGAGTCAAGCTGTAAGTGACAGAGATATTTATTAAATAATCATATATAAGAACAATTGCAAAGGTGATAAATGCTATTAAAAGACATATCCATGCTGTGAGAGCCCATGACAGAGCTTAATCACAGATATTGACATTTGGACTAAGATCTGAGCGATTAGTAGAAGCTGATTCAGAACAAGGACACCTGATTCCTCAGCCTTGGTTCTGTGCTTGTGTTTATCGACTAAATACCAGCACTTACTGTTTTTTTTTTCAGGTTTGATTTTTAAATACCAGCTCTTTTGACCCAAAGGGGCAAAGGACTGTCTAAGGGGACTTTCTTAGAACAAGTTAAATGAGTCTTGTCCTTAATGCTTTTTACAGAATTTGACAAATGAAAACTAACTGTATTAGATGCACATGAACACCAAGGCGGGACTCTGGAGTCTAAATGTGATCCACCCAGGACAGCAGATCAGAACTTGAAAATGTGCTGGAGTTTGACAGACCCTAAAGCAGAAGACCCAAGGAAGCCATGCCCAGATTCCTGACACAAAGACCCTAGGAGATGATCAATGTGCTATTTTCAGCCAGTGATTTAATGGCAACACTGTTATGCAATAATAGAAAAATAATCTAAGGGTCACTAAATGGAATTAATCCTGAAAGACTATTTACCTTAGTCATTTCAGTTTTTAGAGCTGGAAGAAAGAATTAATTTACTTAGGAACTTCCTCGCTACTATAAAATATTAAAATAAGATTAGGATGTAAAAGAAATTAGAAAATAAAAGCTTTCTGTATGAAAAATAAAGTTTTTACTGTAAATTCTAAATCCAAATAAGTGCCAATACCAATCATTTTAGAATAACCTAGGAAACTGAACTGAGTAGAACCAAATTATCCTTTATTCACAAGATGCAAGAGGGAAAAAAAGAACAGTGAAACAATTGCCCCCACCGTAATGTGTTTAAATCAAAAAGTCATTGTAACCTTGACTATGTAAGGAAATAAAATTAAAATTTTTATGTATCATTGATTGTACATGTGCACATATAGTTCAGACACACACCCATGCAGAATTGTGATTCCTTACAGCTTCCATAACTTTTGTTTGGTCAATGTAAGTGAAAGGAAAAATTAATATTCATGTGGTCCCAGTACGTGTCAGGGAATGCTAGGCACTTTCATATACACACTGTATGAATTATCATTATTATTTCTATCAATCATAGATAAGGAAACTGCTTTTCAAAAGGATAAGGTGGGTAAGTCACATTGTCAGTACAGGGGAGAGCAGGTGTCTAAAGCCATTACTGTCTCATTATACACACAGTTTCTTCACCACACAGGCTTGAACCCCCCGCTGGTATTTAATCAATAACCACAAACACAGAACACCAAGGCTAATATTCCTTCTGATTGGTTTGGTAGGGTTTTTATTTAATCAGGGTTTTACTTTATCTATTAATAAGTTTTGAAATATCACATCTACCCTTTCTCAAATTATACTATTATTTAAAATTTGCAGGTAAGAGTTGGTGAGACTAAAAGACTGAAAATAATGTATAGTATATCAAGGAACTTTTTTTTTTCTTGGCTCTTTCTACTTAAGTCAGATGCTAAGGATGATCTTTAAGTTTAATGTTCTACAAGACAAAGGGTCACTACAAAGAAAATGGTGATCTGCTATTTCCAAATTCAAAAACAGAAGAAAAATTGTGTGAAATCTTAATATGTGAGGACATTTTTTCTATTTGGATATAGGGTCTCACTGTGTTGCATAGGCTGAATGCAGGGACTGTTCACAGTGCAATAAGAGTGCACTACAGCTTCAAATTCCTGGCCTCAGGCAATGCTCCCACCTCAGCCATTTGAGTAGCTGGGAGAACAAGTGCACATCACTGCACCTGGCCATAGGTGAAGACATCTTGACAAAAGTATTGTTAGACATGAATAGTTAGTTTTCTAAGGAAAATGCTGCCTACTCTTACATGGAAATATTTAACTATATGATAGATATTGACTTTCTTCAACAATTCTTATAGTAGAAGTATATTCCTATGTACAGACATGAGAAAGACTAGAATTAATTTTTAGGCGCATAATTTTATAACATAAATAAGGCTTGTATTTTAATGGGAAATTGCTTGAAATGACCTTCAAATCATTTCAATTCTGCTTTCCTATAATTTCATCTATTTTATTACAATAGTATTTCTTTGTCATCATAGAAATCAAATTAATAACTGAATACAGCATAAAGGTCAAATTAGATGCATTGAATAACAAGGAAGAGTGGTGGTCATTATTAGTGAATAATGACCTAAAATAAGTAAAAAGGGCCATTGCATCATCCTTCACTTATGAAGGTATTCGAAAATTTCATACACTGAGGAAATCTAAGGCTCATATGGTATGCCAACATGTGTACTTGAAAACAGACTCATGATTTGGGGATAGTAAGCTGATGCTAGACTTTCCATGAGCAAAATCCAGACCTATTTTATACTAGGAAACATTGTCAGTTCCAATTAAAATAAATTTAAAGATATAGCAGTTTAATATATAAACACATTTAAATATATATTTTCAAATATTTATTGTTTTTGATTATTATAAGGAATTCTAAATTTATCCCTCTTACAGTAGGAGATATGAATAAAATTTTTCAGTGATAATTAATTAATTATCAATATTATTAATTAATGAACTATTTTATTCTTCTAGAAGAACTCACTTATTTAGAGCTTGGTTGAAAACTTTTTTAAAAACTAAGCATGGATATAGCTTACTGTGAATTATCGAGAAAGATGTATCCAACAATGTTAAAACTAATAATACAATGACATTTTTTTTTAATTTTTTTATTAAATCATAACTGTATACAATGATATGATTATGGGGCATCATACACTCACTTCATAAACCATTTGACACATTTTTATCACAGTGGTTAACATAGCCTTTCCGGCGTTATCTCAGTTACTGTGCCAAAACATTTACATTCTACATTTACCAAGTTTCGCAAATACCCCTATAATATGCACCACAGGTGTGATCCCACCGATTTCCCTCCCTCTACCCACCCCCCCTTTCCCACTTCCCCCTATTGTTAAGTTGTAGCTGGGTTATAGCTTTCATGTGAGAGTCCCAAATTAGTTTCATAGTAGGGCTGTGTACATTGGGTATTTTTTCTTCCATTCTTGGGATACTTTACTAAGAAGAATATGTTCCAGCTCCATCCATGTAAACATGAAAGAGGTAAAGTCTCCATCTTTCTTTAAGGCTGCATAGTATTCCATGGTATACATATACCACAATTTATTAATCCATTCGTGGATCGATGGACACTTGGGCTTTTTCCATGACTTAGCTATTATGAATTGGGCTGCAATAAACATTCTGGTACAAATATCTTTGTTATGTTGTGATTTTTGGTCTTCTGGGTATATGCCCAGCAGAGGAATTACAGGATTGAATGGCAGATCTATTTTTAGATCTCTGAGTGTTCTCCATATATCTTTCCAAAAGGAATGTATTAATTTGCATTCCCACCAGCAGTGCAGAAGTGTTCCCTTTTCTCCGCATCCACGCCAGCATCTCTGGTCTTGAGATTTTGTGATATAGGCTAGTCTCATTGGAGTTAGATGATATCTCAAAGTAGTTTTGATTTGCATTTCTCTGATGATTAAAGATGATGAGCATTTTTTCATATGTCTGAAGGCCTTGCGCCTGTCTTCTTCAGAGAAGTTTCTCTTCAAATCCCTTGCCCAGCCTGCGATGGGATCCCTTGTTTTTTTCTTGCTGATGCGTTTGAGTTCTCTGTGGATTCTGGTTATTAAACCTTTGTCAGAGTTATACCCTGCAAATATCTTCTCCCATTCTGAGGGCTGTCTGCTTGCTCTGCTTACTGTGTTCTTAGCTGTGCAGAAGCTTTTTAGTTTGATCAAGTCCCAGTAGTGTATTTTTGAAGCTGCTTCAATTGCCCGGGGGGTTCTCCTCATGAAATACTCACCCAGACCAATTTCTTCAAGGGTTTTCCCTGCATTCTCCTCTAGTATTTTTATAGTTTCATGTCTTAAGTTTAAATCTTTAATCCAATAAGAGTCTATCTTAGTTAATGGTGAAAGGTGTGGTCCAATTTCAGTCTTCTGCAGGTTGCCAGCCAGTTCACCCAGCACCATTTGTTAAATAGGGAATCTTTTCCCCACTGAATGTTTTTAATTGGCTTGTCAAAAATCAAATAGCGGTAAGTAGCTGGATTCATCTCTTGGTTCTCTATTCTGTTCCAGATATCTACTTCTCTGTTTTTGTGCCAATACCATGCTGTTTTGATCACTATCGATTTGTAGTAAAGTCTGAGGTCTGGTAGTGTGATTCCTCCTGTTTTGTTTTTATTTCTGAGTAATGTCTTGGCTATTCGAGGTTTTTTCTGATTCCATATAAAACGAAGTAATGTTTTTTCAAGATCTTTAAAATATGACAGTGGAGCTTTAATAGGGAGTGCGTTGAAATTATATATTGCTTTGGGTAGTATGGACATTTTGATAATGTTGATTCTTCCTAGCCATGAGCATGGTATGTTTTTCCATTTGTTAACATTTTCAGCTATTTCTTTTCTTAGAGTTTCATAGTTCTCTTTATAGAGATCTTTCACGTCTTTTGTTAGGTAAATTCCCAAATATTTCATCTTCTTTGGCACTACTGTGAATGGGATAGAGTCCTTAACTGCTTTTTCAATTTGACTGTTGTTGGTGTATATAAAGGCTACCGATTTATGAATGTTGATTTTGTAACCTGAGACGCTGCTGTATTCCTTGATCACTTCTAGGAGTTTTGTAGTAGAGTCCCTAGTGTTTTCCAGATACACAATCATATCATCTGCGAAGAGCGAGAGTTTGATCTCTTCTGACCCTATATGGATACCCTTGATCGCCTTTTCTTCCCTAATTGCGGTGGCTAAAACTTCCATTACAATGTTGAAAAGCAATGGAGACAATGGGCAGCCTTGTCTGGTTCCTGATCTGAGTGGAAATGATTCCAATTTAACTCCATTCAATATGATATTGGCTGTGGGTTTGCTGTAGATAGCCTCTATCAGTTTAAGAAAAGTCCCTTCTAGACCAATTTTCTTGAGTGTTCTGATCATGAAGGGATGCTGGATATTATCAAAAGCTTTTTCTGCATCAATTGAGAGAATCATATGGTCTTTGTTTTTTAATTTGTTTATGTGCTGAATTACATTTATAGATTTACGTATATTGAACCAGCCTTGAGACCCTGGGATAAAACCAACTTGGTCATGATGTATAATTTGTTTGATGTGTTGTTGGATTCTGTTTGTTAGGATCTTGTTGAATATTTTTGCATCTATATTCATTAGTGATATTGGTCTATAATTTTCTTTTCTTGTTGGGTCTTTTCCTGGTTTGGGGATCAGGGTGATGTTTGCTTCATAGAACGTGTTGGGTAGTCTTCCTTCTTTTTCTACATTTTGGAACAGGTTGAGTAATATAGGTACTAATTCCTCTTTAAAGGTTTGGTAGAATTCTGACGTGAAACCATCTGGTCCCGGGCTTTTCTTTTTAGGGAGGTTTTGTATAGTTGATGCTATTTCTGAACTTGATATGGGTCTGTTCAACATTTCCACTTGATTCTGGTTAAGTCTTGGAAGGTGGCGTGCTTCCAAGTATTGGTCTATTTCCTTCAGATTTTCATATTTCTGAGAATAAAGTTTCTTGTAATATTCATTAAGGATTTTTTGGATTTCTGATGAGTCTGTGGTTATTTCGTCTTTGTTGTTTCTGATTGATGATATTAGAGATTTTACTCTTTTTTTCCTGATTAGGTTGGCCAGAGGTTTATCTATTTTATTGACCTTTTCAAAAAACCAGTTTTTTGATTTATTGATCTGTTGTATTATTCTTTTGTTTTCAATTTCATTTAATTCTGCTCTAATTTTGGTTATTTCTTTTCTTCTACTGGGTTTGGGGTTGGAATGTTCTTCCTTTTCCAGTTGCGTGAGATGTCCCATTAAGTTGTTAACTTCCTCTCTTTCCGTTCTCTTGAGGAAGGCTTGCAGTGCTATAAATTTCCCTCTTAGAACTGCCTCTGCAGTGTCCCAGAGGTTCTGATAGTTTGTGTCTTCATTGTCATTTTGTTCCAAAAAATTGGTGATTTCTTTCTTAATCTCATCTCTGACCCAGCTATCATTCAGCATAAGGTTATTTAACTTCCATGTTTTTGTATGGGTATGCAGATTCCTGTTGTTACTCAATTCAAGTTTTATTCCATGATGGTCCGAGAAGATGCATGGAATAATTTCTATTCCTTTAAATTTACTGAGGTTAGACTTGTGACCTAAAATGTGATCAATTTTGGAGTAAGTTCCGTGGACTGATGAGAAGAATGTGTATTCAGTTTTGTTGGGATGAAATGTTCTGTAGATGTCTGCTAAATCTAAATATTGGATGGTTAGGTTTAAATCTAAGATTTCTTTGCTCAGCTTCTTTCTGGAGGATCGATCCAACACTGCCAAGGAAGTGTTGAAATCTCCAATGATTATGGAGCTGGAGGAAATCAAGTTACTCATGTCTGTTAGAGTTTCTGTTATAAATTGAGGTGCATTCTGGTTGGGTGCATAGATATTAATAATTGAGATCTCATCATATTGAGTATTACCCTTAACAAATATGAAGTGACCATTCTTGTCCTTCCTTACTTTTGATGGTTTAAAGCCTACTGTATCTGCAAATAAAATTGCAACACCTGCTTTTTTCTGATTACCATTTGCCTGAAATATGGATGACCATCCTTTCACCCTGAGTCTGTATTTGTCTTTTAAGTTGAGATGTGACTCTTGTATGCAACAAATATCTGGCTTGAGTTTTTGTATCCAGTCAGCTAACCTATGCCTCTTTAGAGGACAGTTTAAGCCATTCACATTGATGGAGAGTATTGATAAGTCTGGTGGAATTTTGGGTATCGAGTTTTTCAAAGGTCCAGTGGACATTTTTAATCCTTTCGCCAGTGTGGAAGTTGGAGTTTGATCCGAAGATTCTGAGTGAGTTTACTTTTGTGGTATAGGATTGGGTTGGTCATTGTGGAGGATAGGTCTGAGAACATCCTGAAGAGCTGGATTACTTATGGCAAATTTTTTCAACATATGAATTTCATTGAAGTATTTAATTTCTCCATCATAGATGAAACTCAGTTTAGCTGGATACAAGATCCTGGGTTGAAAGTTTTTTTGCTTTAGGAGATTAAAAGTTGATGACCAGCCTCTTCTTGCTTGAAAAGTTTCAGCAGAGAGATCTGCAGTTATTCTAATATTCTTACCTTTGTACGTTATAGTTTTCTTTCGCCGGGCTGCTTTGAGAATCTTCTCTTTCATGTTAACTTTAGTGAAGCTAATTATGATATGTCTGGGAGATGGCTTATTGGGGTTGAATCATGCTGGGGTTCTGAAGCTGTCTGCTATCTGAATTTCAGATTCTCTAGGCATGTCTGGAAAATTTTCTTTCATAATTTCATGTAGAAGGGCCTCTGTGTCCTTGGCAGCTACTTCATCAGTCTCCAAAATTCCTATAACCCTTATGTTGTTTTTTTTCGAATTATCTGAGAGCTCTCTGAGTGAGTGATCCGTTTTTGCTCTCCATTTCTCTTCCTCTTTGAGAGATTGGGAGCGTTTGAAGACTTTATCTTCGATGTCAGAAATCCTTTCTTCTGCTTGCTCCATTCTGTTACTGAGGGATTCTACTGTATTTTTCATATCTTTGAGGGCTGTAAGTTCTTGTTTCAGTGTGTCTAAGTCTTTGGTGGTTTTGTCTTTAAATTCGTTAAATTCTTGAGACAATTTTTGAATTTCTCCTCGAATTCCTAATTCCATTTTATTAATCTTGTCTGCAAACCAAATTCTGAATTCGACTTCTGACATCTCAGCCAGTTGTTTATGAATGGGATCTTCAATCACATCTGCCATATCTTTTCTTGGGGGGGTTGATCTATTCTGGTTATTCATGTTACCAGAGTTTTTCCGCTGATTCCGCCCCATGGTTTACTCCCTTTGGTTTTTCCCCTGGGGTTTTATCGAGGGCCCGTACAGTGTTGTGGCCTGAGAAACTGGGGCCCTGTCTGGTGTGGTGGAGCAAAGTGGTTCTGTCTTGTTTTCAGCTGGTTTCTGTTCGATCCTATTGCAACTTCTACTCTGGCTTGAAGTCTCAGCTGTGTGGAAAAATCAGCAATTAAGTCACCCCGCCTGCCCACCTCTGGCCCCAGTTGGAAAAGGAGAATCAAACCTTCCTACAATCGCACACCCAGGGCACCGCCTGAAGAGTCCTCAGTCTATTAGCCCAGTTCAAAAGGTCCAAATCAACTGTCTCAATCGGCACTTGTCTCGGGTGGAAGGGTTCAAGAGGTCTCTGGGAACTGGATCACAGGGGCCTGGTGACTCCTCTGACACGGCTCACCCCAGTGCAGCGTGGAGTCAGGAGGAGCCACCCAGCAAACAGAGCAGTCTGGGAAGGTTGACGTCTCCTTCCCCACTTTGCCCCTCCGTCGGACCCAGTCACTGGTATCTCTGCAGACGGCTAACCCAGTTGCCTGCAGTGAACAGACACTCCAGGGGTTTGCACCTGCCTGAATCGCAAGGAAGTCTGCCAGGCCCCCGCAGACTGCCGCTATCTAGCAGGAGGAGATGGGGCCTGACATCTTTGAGTGTTTGACGCAGGTGATGGGAAGGAGGTGTTCACTCAGGCTTAGCCCCGTCCCTGATGCATGCTGCTAACAGAACAGAACAGAACAGACAACTTTTTGAGGTTCTGTCTCTGTTCCTGTCGTCGCCTACAGGAGACGGGCTGTTTTGAGTTCAAACGTCTTTGCTGCTGGAGAATTGCGTCTGAACACCTCTCTGGGTCGGCCCCGCCCTGGAGGCTTCCGGGTTTGTGAGCCGTGTCACCGGTGGCCTCCTCTGGTTGCCCAGGGAGACAGGGGGTGTGGCCTCAGAATATCCAGAAGTGAGCGTTCTGCCGTTAAAGAAAAAACGGCTGTTGATCTACCTCCAGGGAACTGCTGCTCTGGTGTGGGCACTCAGGCGACCCTTTTCTCCTCTGTCCCACGCCCCAGAGTCAGCACTGAGCGGCCGCAGTTTGTGCTGGGTCCACACCCCTTAAGAGATCCCCCAAGAATCAGAACTCTTGGGGGATGGGCCCCCAGACCCCGATTGGGAGTGGGGGGGGGAAGCTAGAGTTTCATTCAGTTTCACGCAATACTACGGTCCGGGGAGGGCTCCTGCACTGCACCGCAGGGAAGTGCCGCCAAGGTTTGATTTCCCCTCAGCAGAGTGCCCTCTCCTCGCTCACGTGTCCCAGAGTCAGCGCTGACCTGACGCAGCTCAGGCACTGTGCTCTCCCCTCGAGAAATCACCCAAGGAGCCGAACTCCTGGGGGATAGGCCCTCAGACCCCGAGTGAGAGTAGGGGTTCTCAGCTCTCAGCGGGGAGGCCAGAGTCTGATTCAGTCTTGGGCCCCGTATGCCCGGGGAGGGTTGGTGCACTGCACCGCAGGGAAGTGCCGCGAGGCGTGACTCCCCCTCAGCCCGGTGCCCTCTCCTCACTCGGCGCGCCTCAGAGTCAATGCTGACCAGTCGCAACTCGGGGACTGTCCACTCCCCTTGAGAAATCACCCAAGGATCCGAAGTCCTGGGGGACAGGCCTCCAGACCTCAGTGGGCGGGAGGGGAGCGCCGGGGATTCAGGGTTGCCGGCAAAGGATTCCCAAAGTTTTATTCAGCCCTATGTCCGGCAGGAGAACGCCACGGCACCCCAGTAGGGGAGGTAGGTCCAGTTTTTAGAAGGTCTCTCCCGTGGAGTGTAGTGGGAGGGCTTTTAATTTCTGCCCGCTTGTTCAATTATGGGGCTCTAGAGCCGGTCTCATGGGGGAGGGGGACTCCCGTCCGCTTGGTGGTGGATTTTGTACCTTTTGTTTGCGTCCTTGTGATCACAACTTGCCTCAGCGGTGTTGATGTGCGTTCTTCAGCCTTCTCTCTTGGTGAGGCTCAAGTCCACCAGGATACTTACTAAATTCCTGTCCCTTAACTCTCCTTCTGGACGGGAGCCTTTGTTGAAAGCTGGCTTCAGTCCGCCATCTTGTCTCCCCCTCCCTCACAATGACATTTAATAAATATAAAAAGGATGATAATTCATTCTTTTAAGCATTAAAAATTATCCAAATAAAATTCCCTATAATGTCTTTCCCTTTAAAAAAAACTAAGCCTTTATAAACAATCATAAAAGTATCATTAAAGTGTGAAAAATATATTTTAGATTTGGCAAGATCAAAATTATAAATATTTGACACTACTAAACATAATAAATGTCATTTAAATAAATTTATATTAAAATATAAATAAGTTTTAAATAAATGAATTTAATTTACACACTAATCAACTTAAAATGGGTCAAAGACTCAAATGCAAGACCTGGAATTATGAAACTAGTAGAAGAAATTGCAAAAATCACTTTAGGACATTTAGCCTTGGCAAAGATTTTATAAAGAAGACCTCAAAACACAGACAGAAGACTAGAAGTGGACAAATGGGATTACATCAAATTAAAAATTTCTGCACAGCAAAGAAAACAATCAACATAGTGAAATGTCAGTCAATAGAATGGGAGAAAATATTTGAAACTATTAATTCTTCAAGGGATTAGTATCCAGACTAGATTAGAAACTCAATGCAATAGAAAAAAAATCTGGTTAAAAATGGGCAAATGAGCTCAACAGATGTCTCTCAAAAGAAGGCCTAAGATGACTAACAAGTACATGAAAAAAAGTGCTCACCATTACTAATCATCAGGGATGCCAATCAAAACCACAACGAGATATCATCCCACTCAAGTTAGAAAGCCTATTATCAAAAAGACAAAAGAGGGCAGCGCCTGTGGCTCAAAGGAGTAGGGCACTGGCCCCATATGCCGGAGGTGGTGGGTTCAAACCCAGCCCCGGCCAAAAACAGCAAAAAAGAAAAGACAAAAGATAACAAATTCTGGAGAGGAGGTGGAGAAAGGGTAACTCATATATCATAGGTGGGAATGTAAATAATCATAGCGTTTATGGAAAACAGTATCAAGTTCCTCAAAAATCTAAACCAAAACTACTATATGTGATATGTAATATATAAGTATGCAAATTTGCCACCCTGTACTTACATTGGCAGCACTGTAAACAGCTCAGTGGGGTCTCATAACCCAACTGTATCAGTGTCTCACACGATGTGCATGTGGTGCTGTGTGGCACTGTCTTGCTGAGTGGTGTTCATTGTTATTACATGATTTTGTGTGCCACCACAAGAATGATGGAGTGTGAATTAGAAGAATTAACAAACACTTGTAGATTTCTTGTTAAACTTGGCAAGAGTGGAAGTGAAATCAGGGGCATGTTAGTCCAAATTTATGATGATAATGCCATAAAGAATACAGCAGTGTACAAATGAAGTAAACATTTTCCTAAAGGGAGAAAGCATCACTGATGAGGACAGCTAGAACTGACAAAAACATTGTAAAAATTAATCAAATTATGTATCAAAATCATCAGCTGACTATGAGAAGCATTAGAAGACCAAGGAAACATGGACAGAGAAACAGGAAAATCTTAATTAAAAATCTTAGCCAACAACTCATGGCTCTTGCATCTTAACAATGCACCAGCTCACGCATCACTGTTTGTGAGGGAAGTTTTGGCCAATAAACAAATAGCTATATCGGAACACCATCTCTACTCACCTGATCTGGGTCCCAATGATGTTTTTTTCTTTACCCAAAGATAAAGGAAATATCAAAAGGAAGATATTTTGATGATATTCAGGACATCAAGGGTAATATGACTACATCTTTAATGCCATTCCAGAAAAAAAGAGTTCCAAAGTTGCTTTAAAGGGTGGACTAGGAGTTGGTGTTGGTGTGTGGCTGCCCCAGGAGAGTACTTTTAAGGTGAGCATAGTGATATTCAGCAATGAGGTGTGTAGCACTTTTCCTAGGATAACTTTGTGAACTTAATCGTCTGACCTAGTATGATCCAGTAACCCCACTACTGCACATATGTCCAAAAGATAGGAAATCAACATGTGATAAAGAGATTAGCACTCTCATGTTTATCACAGAATTATTTACAGTAGTCAAGATACGGAATCAACCTAAGTGTCCATTCACAGATGAATGGATAAAAAGTATGCTATATACACAATAGAACATTATCCAACCATAAAAAGAATGAAATTCTATCATTTGTGATTACTAGAGGCTAGAAAGGGAAGGGTGGGGTAAGGCATAGCCAGAGGTTAGTTAACAGATATGGAATTGCAGTTAGGAGGAATAAGTTCTAGTGTCCCAGAGCACTGTGGGGTGACTGTAACTAACAATAATTGTTGTTTATTTTTAAATAGCTAAAAGAACAGATGTTGAATGTTCCTGACACTTGAGAGAGGTGGTAAATATGCTAGTTACCCTAATTTGAACATTACACATTATATACCTATGAAAAAATCACAAGTACCCCATAAATATGAACTCTGGCATGCCAGTTAAGATAATAATAAAAGCAAAAATGGCATACAAAAGTATATTGATTATATATTATGCTTTACTGCTAATAAAGAAGTTTTGCAAAAAAAAAAATCAAATATTTTGTCTCAGGGCTTCATGCACAGTACGTGGCATCTAATATATTATAGGAACTTTCAATCTTTAATTTTGCATTCTCCTCTATGCATCACAAATATTTGTATACTTCATATTTATTCATATGCATTTATACTGTGCAAAGCAAATGCTATATAAATATGTATGTGTGGTTTCTTAGCACTTACAATTTTCCTATGTTGTTGTTTTCTTTCCTTCCCAAATTTTTTTTTAGTACTTATCATCAAAGACATATCTACCTGCATTCTGTCCTTTAGTGAATATCCAATGTTTTGAATTCAATTGCTGCAACTTTGCTTTCCTGCAAATCTAACATTATGTTTATTTAATTTCAAATATTTATTTTCTGAAGTTTATTATTTCAGCAACTTTAATTAAACCTCTTTGTCACATCTTCCTGCATTTAACCCTCTGATCACCTTTTTTGCTCTAATTGGTCTTATTTAGAAGATGCTTAAGAGTAAAAACTATGTCAGAAGTTTAAAATCTGGATGAACTTTATGCCAGGATACTATAGAAGTCCTAGACAAAAGAAAGAATATTTCAGTCTGGATATAAAAGAGAGAGATATTTATTTCAGTTTGCACAATAAACAGAATGATCACACATCCTTCATCAACCTCAAACAGATCATGTTTAGCTGACATGACTGTGGGTTCCATGAAATTAATCTCTGACCTGAATTTTTTTAACTGCAGCAATGTCAGCTGGCTATTTATAGGCTTTAACCCAGTGGAAAATGCACATAGCTTCCTGGTGTGAGCAACCCAGGAAGGTGAAGGAGACCCATTCCAAAGAAGGGCAAGGTGTCCTGGTCTAAGAACTAGGGGAGCCTTTTAAGGAAGTTCATTTTATTAACTTCAGACAGAGTGGGGGTACAGTATGTACCCCCAACATGTATATTGTATGGGGGTGACTAAATCACAGTTCATGTTTCACAAATGCTCTTTGGATTGAATGGAAGCAAGTCTTTTGTAAAGATATTAAGATGGCACAAGCTACAACCTCTCTTTTCAAAGGTTTTCAAATATCTATTTGTGGAAAAAAAAATGAAGTGACTCTATAGCTTTGCTGATTATTAGGAGGAAAAACATTACTTACTGGATAATTTGATTTCTTAGAGAGAAAGTCACGGCTACAGGAAGAATGAGCTAGTTAATCCTCCATCAATCATCAGTTGTCTTACTGATGAGCTCTGTGACCTGCTTTTTATTTTCAGATTTCTTATGTAAAGGGGGAACTATTTTGTTTAAAAAGTGATCTATATAAAATATGTCATGGAAATAAATTTACTACTCTTCTATGTCAATTTTATATGAGCCCTCTAAAAATTGGCCGCCTCGTGCATGTGAGAGTTACAGTCATCAGATAGATACTGGTAAATTAGTTTTCTCCTGCTGCCATAACAAACTGGCACGGGATCAGTGGCTTAAAACAACATAAATTTATTGTTTTCCAGTTCTTTGCTCAGAAGTCCAAGATTTGTCTGAGCAGGCTGAAATGAATTTCTTTACAGAAGCCCTGTGGGGAATCTGTCACTTTGCCCTCTGCACCTTCTATAGGTGGACTCGGGACCTCTTCCTTCATCTCCAAAGCCAGCAGGGGTTGGATGCCATTGCACTATATCTCTCTGACCACAGCCAGGAAAAGTTCTCCGCTTTTAAAGACTAAGATGATAAGATGGGTCCATGCAGATAATCCAGGATAATCTTTTTTTCTCCAGGTTTTTCATATAATTATGTCTGCAAATTCCCTTTTGCCATGTGAACTAACATACTCACAGTGCTGGATATTAGGCTGAATATCTTTGAGAGTCATTATTCTGTACAACACAACTAATAGTGTCACTGCTCTTCATCAATAGATACTATGTGAATATCCCTCTATGCAGAGTTTTTTTCTGGCCTGCTTGGTGTTACTTAAAATTTATGGCCTGCAACCATAATACCTTTTAGTGATTCTAGTAAAAAAAAAAAAAAAAAAAAATCCCACTCACATTTTCAGACTTTTCAAGTGGGGTAATGGTCTCAGTTAAGAATCTACTTCTATAAGGGCAGGAATTATGTCTTCCTTCTCCTCCTCCCCCCTTTCTTCTTCTTTGTTCATTTTTCTTTTTTTTTTTTATATATTTTAGCACCACTCTGTCCATCTTGAAAGTTTCCAGAACTAGGTAAGTTTCCTTTTTTTCCTCGGGAAATAAGGTTGCTCTATTGCTGGGCTACAGTAGAGTGGCATCATCACACTTCACTGCAACCTCCCATTCCTGGGCGGTTGAATAGCTGGGACTACAGGTATGTACTAAATAGCTATGTTTTTTTCTGTTTGCTTGTTTGTTTTTTAGAGACAAGTTCTCGCTATGTTGTTCAGGCTGGTCTCCAACTCCTGACCTCAAGTAACCCATCCACCACATGGCCTCCCAAAGTGCTGGCATCACAGGTGTGATCCACTGTACCTGGCCTTCTTTGTTCTTTTTTTTTTTCATGAATATATCTCCATTAACTAGAACATTCAATCATAAAAGTTAGCCTTTCTTAAATATTTTTCAATAAAAGAATGAATGTGTGGATAAATAATAAAAATGGAGAAGCCTAAAAATTGTACCTTTGTCTAACATCAGGTTGAATCTGTCTGAAGCAATTATACACTAAATAAGTTACTATTATTCATTGGGTAATGTAGTATTATACATTTAATTTGGTAGCAGTGGACAAGATGGATTAGTGGTCAGGAGAATACATAAATTTCTATATAATGTATGAGTTATCCATTTCTATTAACAAAATATTCCAAAATGAGTTGCCTAAAATAACTGCAATCATTTATTTGGTTAGAGTTCTGCAGGAGGCTTGTCTGTGCTCCACGGTTGTCACATAGGGTGGCTCAACAGGAGAATGGAGGATCCATTTTCCAGATGGCTCATTTGAAAGCTCAGATGGGTTTAGGACCTAAGGTCTAGGTTCCCCTCAGTGGAAGCCTCTCCTCAGCCTACTTGGTTAGAAAGCAAATATCCAGAAAAAGCAACACGGCCATATCTTACATTTTTAATGATCTAACCTCAGAAATCATTTCACTGCACATTATTTGATGAGGTTGTCACACATATCTGCCTGGGCTCAAGGGGAAAAATATAGACCTCACCTCTCCATGGAAGAAGAGTCAAGATCACATTATAAGAAGATCATCTGAAATGGGAAAATCTTGCTCAGTCTCTTTTGAAAAATACAATCTACTAAATACAGATGTTTATAAATGAAATCATGGGAGCTTAGAGTCAGAAACATGGGAACAGATAGGAAAAGGTGAAAGCAAGAAATGAAGACTCCAAAGGTTGCAGACAGAGAGAATGGGATTGAAAAAGAACTCCTGAAGCCCAGAATTGATGAGTGGGGAAGAGTTAACGTGTCTAATATGCACACCTCGAGCTCTTGGCCTCTACCCATCTTCACTCTTCCCCAGGAAAATAGTTTTCCTAACATTCTATGACTTTTTTTCTCCATCTCCATTCTTTGTATTTGACCATGAAAAGAATCTTATTTCACATTATCCAATTTATCAAGAAAAGAATGTCCTTGTATGGCAATTTGAAGCCACCTGGTTGATTTGGGTCTTTATTTCTGCAACTCCTGTGGAATTTTCTCGAAGTTGTTATCTCAGCAATTTTTATATGCATTCTTACATTTCTATTTCTAATACAATGGGAAGTATAGGTGGAGAGTTGTTAAAAAGTCATTTGTAATTAACTAGGGGATGGTTCTCAAACTTTACCATGTGTCAGGATTGTCTAAATGCTTTGTTAGATTACAGATTTCTAGGTTCCCCTCTCCTCCTCTACTTCAACATTCAGAAAGTCTGGTGTTTATCTTAATCTGCCTTTCTAGTAAGTTCCGAGATGAAACTGATGCTGTTGGCCTGCAAACATACTTTGAGAACTTTTGATCAAGGAGGGTATGACTTATTTGGAATTTTCTAGAAATTACTATCTCCACAAAGTTACAGGCATTCTTATATTTTAACCCAAATCAACAAAAAAGAATGATCTGTTGTGCCCATGTTCTTCAAAATTTTTCACAAAAAGTTTTTTTTTAATTTTCACTTTTACAGGTAATAAGATACAAGTGTTTATAAATTCTCTTAATCCTTCTTGTCTAACCCATTGAGACAGAATTAAGCTTTCTACCTCAACAAAACCTCTTTCTACTAAATCAGAAATAGGATCATTTTTGAGAGTTTAAGGTAACAAAACTAACCAAAAATGGGTAAAGAAAGTGATCGCCTTTAAAGATAGGACATCTTGATCTAAAAGCAGGAATGGCAGGAATGGAAACCTAGCTATGTCGGGTCTGCATTTGCGTAATACCAACTGTCTATGTATGAAACATGGGAATAGAGAGGAAAAGGAGAAAGCAAGCAAAAAGAACTCTGGAAGCCCAGCAGTGAACTCTAATTAAATTATGTTAATTGAAAAGGAATGTACCAGGAATCCTAGAATGACCAGGTCCAATAAGCAAGAATTTGGCAACGCTCACAAGTACTAGCAAGGACAGGGAGGTGCAGAACCTGCTGCTGATGAGGATTCAAGACACCAGACAGATTTGCTCAAACAGCAGCAGGAACCCTGTGAAACTGGGGACTGTTTTTTTCATTGCTATTGGCCCAGCACTGGGCATAATGGTTGGCAATGAGGAGACCTGACACTTAATAAATATTTGTTGAATAATCTATTTTTAATGACTGATTGTACATGTCAATCTTTGAGCTGCTGCTTATCTCTATATGGGAGATTACTTTCTACCACTGATAAGTCTTCAGGATGTTACTCATTCTCTTCCTGTTTCTCCAATACCCATTTTATATATCTCATGGGACTCGCTCAATTTCTTCTGAAAAATAGGTGGGGCATTTCTAACAGATAGCCATGAAGTCACCCTATTCCTACATTTTTCAGGGAGATTTACATGACAGTACATAGGTTAGGCAATTTGAGCCAGCAAAGTGTCTTCTTCACGCTGATTGAACGTATCTTTTTAACTATAGAACACAGTGCCACCAAACTGAGTTCACATTGATAATGGAATCATAGAATATGAAATCAAAAACAGGAATGAACATAACAGTACTGCTCATGATAGCTCTCTCCCCTCTAAGAAAAAAAATCTGATGGATACACAGTGAATTTTATACAATGGAATACTGCACAGAAATAAGAATTATAAACCGTAGCTGCCTGCAACAACACAGATGATTTTTGCAAATAGAATATTGAACCAATGCAGCAAAACACAGATGATATATGCTGGGTAGCTCCATTTATATATATAACAAACTTGGAGAATGAACTATTGTTTATAGATATAGAGGTCACAAAACTATAAAGCAAAGGAGAGAAATTATCACCATAAAAAAGTGAAGTAGTTCTTGCCTGGTGAGGAAAGTGTAACGAAAGAGGAGCTTTCATTGGGAAGGGACACCAAGTGAGAGTCATTGGGTGGACAAAGAAAGTCATGCTTCTGAAGTGCTAGAAATAGTCTACTGATCTGGATGTTGATTATGTGGATGTCAACTCCATTACCTCTTAGTAAATGATATATAAAGACAGATGACCCTTGAACAACGCAGGTTTGAGCTGCATAGGTCCACTAAGACACGCATTTTTTTCAACAGAAGATAAACTGAGTGTTCCTGTCTCTCCTGACCCCCTGCTTCTTCCCCCAGCTTCTGCTGCTCTTCTGCCTCAGCCACCCCTGAGACAGCAAGATCAGCCCCTCCCTTCCCTTCTCCTTGGCCTGCTCAACGTGAAGACGACCAGGATCCCTCCCTTAAAGATTTTCTTAATAACACATTTTCTTTTTCTCTAGCATAGTTTATTGTTAAAAATACAACATATAATAAATATAGCATAGAAAATATGTGTTAAGCAACTATTTATGTTATTGGTAAGCCTTCCAGTCAACAGTAGGCTATTAATAAAGTTTGGGGGAGTCAAAAGTTATACAAAGCTTTTTGACTGCACAGGGTCAATGCCCCAAACTCTGTGTTTTTTATAAGTCAAATGTATGTGTGACTTATATACATTTCAAGATCTACATTTTACCAAAAAGAAAATTTTTAATTGTGATGACTGAACTGAGGAGGGAGCTGGTCTCTTGAAAACCAAATGAGATAGGATTATTCAACCATCACCAGCGTCCTGATTCTTCTTACACTTTTAGAGTTCTTGTGTGTGTTGGCTTCTGGTTGAGTGTTACTTAAGTTTAAGTGAGTTTATAAATTATTTGAAAACACGTTTGTCATTGAGGTATTGTTGCAGAGGATTTAAGAAACTCTGGAGGTACTCTAACCAAACTTGTAGAGTTAAACATGGCACAGGATGGAGTTATTCTCGCGAAAAGAAATGTCATCCACCTTCAGGCTGTTGTTTAGCATCTGTAAACCTGCATCAACCAATTTTGCAAAGTGCTCTCTGTTCATTTACCTGTCAGAGCTGCTTCTACCTGTGCCTTTCCTCAATTTATGCTGTCATTTCTCAACTCATTAGCTCAAGGACACAGAAAATAAGCTATCACGTTTCATTGATTTTTCTTAAGGGGAAAATATGTCATTCCCTTTAGCTTGTGAACATTTTTGCCCTATATTTCCTTAAGTTATCATTTTTTTTTCAATTATGTAACTATAGTGGCAAAACAAATATAATTATATTTTAGTAAGGATTTTATTCTATCATCCCAAATAATTTTCTGATCATCAAATTAGATGGCTGTACTTAGTAAACTAACTCTAAATTGATAAATGACTAGATTCAAATCCCCTTTATTGTCATAAAAATAATTTCCAACTGAAACTGAAAGATAGCTAAAATAAGAACTTCTCATAATTGAGTATTTAATCCCATTTCTTTGGAAACTACCACTAACCTCTCACCTTTGTCTTACTTTCTTATTGTTAACTGGGGTATGCTTTCTTGTCCCTGTAAGAAAGTGTTTGGGAGTATTCCCAAACTGTGCTGAGAGGTGCTGGCAGATACTACTTATTCTGCAATCACAGGGGAAGATCTTCACAACAATTTTTTCCACCCCAAATGCCAATAGAGTGTGTCTTATCCAGCTTTGATCTACAGTCCAAGATTAAAATATTAGTAAAAAGTTTTTAGTAAAAAATAAATTGTGTTAAATCAATTAACCTTGAACTTTCATAGTTTAGGGATAGTGTGCAAAACGTAATTCTTTATTTTCTCCTCTGGGGATCTGTCCTTCTGTTTAGAACCATCCTGCAAGTTTTAACTTAATTTTGACTCCTTTATGTCAGTCCCTGATCAACAAAATCTCTATCCCCCAGCTTCTCAGATTTCCCTGATAGTCCTATCTCATAACAGTCGATTTGCTTATTTGTTTTACATTGATTCATTGTTTCATATGTTGCCTACTTTAAATTTGAGGACAAGAAATCAAGGAATATCTCTCTCTCTCCCTCTCTCTCTCTCTTTCTCGGCTTGAAACAGTAACTGGAAAAAACAAATACTGAAAATACATACATATATACATTTGTTAGCTGAGTGAATATCATTGAGGGTGTCAGCAATTTTACTCCTCTCCATCCATAGATCAATTACAGTCACCTGAAGTAGATAAAATACTGCGTTCCAAATACCTGGGCATTGAGAAGTTAGGTCATTCAAAGCGAGGATCCATGCTAAATGGTGGTTATAAGGAAGCATTCTAGCCAGGACCTACAAGACACTTCAAATCCTGGGACTGAGCAGAAACTGAGCAGTTAAACCTGGTCCACTTAATTCAAGACATAGCCCAAATGTTCTGGGACTGTCAGGACTATTATTTCTTTTTCTTTCTTTTTTTATTTCTAATATAACTCTCAGTCACTATAAAGAAAGTCTCTAGAGAGTTCTGCCAACTTATTTCTTTAATGTAGTAATATCTGCTACAATACTTTCTAGTCACAACTCTGAGCCTTGGTCTATGGCCCATGTCCCTCCACCCTTTTTTTGATTAAGGACTTTCTCCAGCTTCTTAAAAACCCTCCTTCCTTGCTACAGTGCTTAATGCAGTGCTTTTACAGGATTTCTTAAGACCACTGGCCTGAAACACTAGTTCTTGTAATTAAAAGAACACTGGCAATAGAATTAGTTATTCTTTAATACCCAATTTCTCATTGTTAACCTGCAGAAAATTATTTAGTGATTGCCTTTCTATTGGTATCATTTCTTCACAAATTAGAAATGGTGTTCTCCACAGACAAAACTCAGAGTAGCATACATGGGATGACAATTATAAGTGGAAGTTCAAATAGAAAGAGAACATTCAGACGAAATGACAGGGAACTAAGGATTATAATAAATGACTAGTTTAAAATAAATCAAAAACATGAAACACACAGCTTTTATAATATTATAGTAATAGAGTACCTGTCCCCAAAACAGAGCATTTCAACTAAGATTTTTACCCAATTTCTTTTTTTTTATTTTTTTTTATTTTTACCCAATTTCTTAGTGAGGTAACTTTGTACCTTAGTCATCCTAAGGCTTTATCCCACAGACTTCTAAATTCACTTACCCCTTATCTCTTTTCCCTTCATCTCTGCATTGATCAAACCTACTCTTGATCTCCTTACTCCTTGGCCAACCATTACACCTTTCCAACAATGTTATGGCACTGCAAATTCCAGTTTCAAGAAAAGGAGTTTTTTCATACTTATTATAAAATTATTTTCAGCAGGTTTCAGAGTGTTCTCACTAATCATAATATTTATAAAGAATAACATGACGTTGGTTAGCTAAATTAAGCATCATCACTCATAGAGGAAAACCTTGGAGATATTGCAGGTTTGGTTCCAGACTACTGAATTTTGCAAAGAAACAAGTCAGATGAATTCTTTGGTTTCCCAGAATATGCAAAAGCTATGTTTATATTATACTCTAGAGTATTAATTGTCAAGACCATTATGTCTCAAAAGACAATATAAATCCCTTAACTCAAAAAAATACTTTATTGCTGAACAAAATGCTAGCAATCTTTTGAGCATTCAGTGAGTCCTAATCTTTTTGCTGGTGGAGGGTCTTGGCTTTATGATGATGGATACCCACCCTTCAGGGTGGCAGTTGCTGAAGACTGCAGTGGCTGTGGCAATTTCTTAGTGTAAGACAGCAATGAAGTTTGTCACATCCTTTGACCCTTCCTTTCATGAAAGATTTCTCTGCAGCATGTGATCCTGTTTGACAGCATTTTGCCCACAGAAGAATGTATTTCAAGATTCTAGTCAATCCTCTCAAACTACTGCTTTACCAACTACATTTAGGAAATGTTCTATCAGGTACATGCCACCTTTTTTCTGTTCTGCCACACATTGGAAGAATAGGAGTTGTCTTGGGCCACACATTAGATATACAAATGCTAATGGAAAGCTGATTAGCAAGAAAAAAAAAAAGGCCATGCATACTTTTTATAATATGTGATACTGCAGAAAAACAAAAAAATGGCCTTATAAAATCAGCATGTGGCCCATAGGCCACAAGTTGGACATCTTTGTTCTAAAACCTTTGTTGTCATCTCAACAATCTTCACAGCATTTTCACCAGAAGAAGATTTCATCTCAAGAAACCACTTTCTCTGCCCATCAATAAGAAGCAACTCCTCATCTGTTAAAGTTTTATCATGAGATTTCACCAATTCTTTTATACCTTGGGGCTCCACTTCTCCTTCTAGATGTCTTGCTATTTATACCACATCTACAGTTTCTACCACTTCTTCTTCTGAAGCCTTTAACTCCCTTCCCAAAGTCATCTATGAGGGACAGAATCGACTTCTCCCAAACTCCTGTTAATATTGATATTTTTTACCTTCTCCTACAAGATAGGACGATTCCTAATGGCATCTAAATTGGTTTAAGTCCTTTCCAGAAAGTTTTCAATTTACTTAACCCATATCTATCAGAGGAATCACTATCTATGGCACCTGCAGCCTTATAAAATGTAAATAGTAAAATGTGAAATTCAAAATTAGTCTTTGATCCATGGGCTGCAAAGTGAACAGTGTGTTAGCAGGCATGAAATGCTAATCTCCTTGTATATCTCCATCAGAGCTCCTGGATAATCAGGAACATTGTCAATGAGCAGTAGTAATTTGAAAGAAATCTTGTGTCTGTGTGTCTCCACAGTGGACTTAAAATATTAAGTAAACCATACTATTAGCAGAAGTGCTGTCATCCAAGCTTTGTTGTGCCATAGATAGAGCACAGGCAGAATAGATTTAGCATAATTCTTAAGGATCCTGGGATTTTAGGAATAGTAAATGAGCACTGGCTTCCATTGTATGTTTCCAGCTGCATTAGCCCCTCACAGGAGAGTCAGCCTGTCCTTTGAAGCTTTGAAACCAGGCATTGACTTCCCTCTAGCTGTGAAAGTCCCAGATGGCATCTTCTTCCATTGTAAATCTGTTTCATCTACATTGAAACATGATCGTAGCCACCTTCATCAATGATCTGGGCTAGCTCTTCTGCGTAACTTGTTGCAGCTTCTGCATCAGGACTTGATGGATCAGCTTGCACTGTGGCATCATGAGGACAGCTTTTTTCCTCATGAACCAACTTCTGCTAGCTTCAGACTTCTTCTGTTGCTTCCTTACCGCTCTCGGCCTTCATAGAATTAAATGGAGTTTTAGGACCTTTCTCTTGATTGGGGTTTTACTGAAGGGAATATTCGGAATGGTTTGAACTTCTGTTCAGACCATGTAAACTTTTCTCTTTTCAGCAACAAGGTTGTTTCCCTTTCTTATTATTCGTGAGTTCATTGGCTCTTTTAGTTTTTTCAAGAACTCTTCCTTTGCATTCACAACTTGGTTAACTGTTTAAGACATATGCAACTCTTCCTTCCACTTGAACACTCAGAGGCCATTGTAATGTTATTAGTTGGCCAAATGGCAATATTTCTTTGTCTCTGGGGGTAGGGAGACCCAAAGAGAGGGAGAGAGAGACCCAAAGAGAGAGAGCTGGTTGGTGGAGCAGTCAAAACATAGACAATATTCATCAATTAAGCTCACCCTACTATATGGACATGATATGTGTGGCCCCAAAACAATTAACAATAGTAACATCAAACATCACAGAAAACTATGTCAGATAAAATAAAAAATAAAAATTAGAAATACTGATAGAATTACCAAAACGTGACACAGAGAAAAATGAGCACATACTTTTGGGAAAACGGCACTAATAGACTTTTCTAAACATAGGGTTGCCACAACCTTTCAATTTGTAAAAGGATGTAGTATCCAAGAAGCACGAAAAGCAATGGGAAAGAAAATGGGTTGTATCTGGCAACTCCAGATTAGAGACACATGTTTGGTGACTTAATCTGTCCGGTCTTCATTCTCGTCCTGATTCCTTGCTCTGTGCTGCTTGCTTTTCAGTCTACTGTATTGGAGACAAGAACCTTGTATTATTTATCACTGTATACCCATTGTTTGGCAGTCAGCCTGACGCAGGGTAAGTGCTAAAGCCTTGAATACATCTGAACCTCAGCCATGATGCACTGCTTTATAATACACATGCAGACTGAAAATTAAACCACAGAATCTAAATTTTTTATTTTATATTTCTGACAGAGGTACTTTGCCTTTTCTAAACATGCCTAATACTTCTACCGATTTAAATTCACAAGCTTGGCATTTTGCCATACTAGATCCCTTAGGCAATCATATATAAGCTAAATAGGAAGAACCATGAGCAAAAATAACAGCTCCAGCACTGAATGCCAAAGAAATGCCACTTTATATCTGCCATTTCTACAGACATTATATCAAGTGTCTACCTCAAACAGAAAATTCTAATCACATGTAGATTTTATTTTTAAAGGCACCAATTTTCCAGGGAAACCTTGCTAAAAATGTATTTGGAAAGTCTATACAAAGGGAAACTGATCATCTTACTTCCACAAGGTCATCAACACCTTCAACATTATCAAAACCAAGCTTGAAATACTTAGAGTCTTTTTTTCCCTTTGTGTTTCTCAAACTCTTCAGCATTTTGTGCCAGGGAGGGGAGAATGAAGCAGCAAATTAGCAGCAAGGGTAAAAGCAGTTTGTCCCGGTGAGTTCCAGCTTCATGCTGCCTGAATGAAATCCACTTGTCCCTGCAAAGAGCATGTGGCTCAATGTAAATTGTCTTTGTTCTTTTGCTCTCATAGGTTAAAAGATTTATCTGTAATTTACTCAGGTGAAACCATGGGCCTCAGTCTCTGTCACTGAGATCAAGTTAGAAAATATCTAATCCATGTATATTTCAATGTAATATTTAAAGTCATTGTACAGGAGATGGAGTTTGCAGTTCATTTGCATACCAAAGGATCTCTCAAAATTGTAAATGCTGTGTGTATTTGACAGCTTGACTCCAGGCTTGGAGATGTGGAGATGTTTGATGTTTAGAGGCTATAACTTACACAGAGCTAGAGGGCAGAACGGGACTCGATTCATTGCACATTTGCCAAGGATGCTCTTTTTAGCTTCCTTTGAAGATGAAAATTACCACCATTTTAGACCAGGAAGTTCATCTCTCTCTGCATAACCCTCACTTGGGGCACTACATGTTTATGTGACACTCAAATAAGCACCTCCTGTTAGGAACCATGCATGTAACTCACACTATCTGGAGAAGGTGGGAACAGGGGGAGAGGAAAAAACTTAACCTTGACAAATCTGCCCTTGACTTAAATGGAACCTAATCTACACAAGCTTCAGATTATTGTGTGATGTTGATGCATAATTTCTAGATGAAGATTTTTCCCTATTCTGTTCTTTTAAAATGTGTTCCATTAGATAATATGCATTTTTTATATATTAAGCATGTTCCCAGAGGAGCTTTTTTTATTTGAAGGAAGAAAAGAAAGTAAAGAAAATATTAATGTTTTAATGCCAGCTTGAAATACCCAAGTAAGCATAACTATAAAACCAAAAGCTTAACTGGAAAGTCTTAACCGTCCATGCGTTCTCTTTTCAAATTGATATATTCAACCCAAAGGTCAATGTAGATGATTTCAAAATTGCTTAGTTGCACTGTTTTATGTTTCTCTCATATTAAATATTGTTAACCGATTAAAAATTAATGCAAACAGCCTCGGAAGCTTTAAGTCTCCCAGGATTCCTAAGCCTTTAGTATAATAGCTGAATAGCCTCAATTCATTTTTGCATTGTAAAAGTAGCATGGTTTTTAAATTACAGTCACAATGAAAACCAAAAATAAATAGGAAAAATATAAGAAGCATTTAAACTGATAAACAGGACATTTGCCATGGGTTACTATGTGCTTATAGCGGAAGAAAAAAATAGTCACTATTGTAAATAATAAGGAAGTCTATAAGAAAAATCTTCTCACTGGATCCCAGGAAGAGCCAACACTACAAAGCTCTATGTTCTGTTCACTTGCACTACAGACTTCGCATCGTGGATTCTTTGCTCTATTAAAAAAACATAAACTTAATTTGTCAACTAGCATGATCTTGTAAAAAAAAACAGAAAAATTCCTCTGGACATATTATAATCAATTAATCAGGATTGACCCCTTCGTTAATGGCACTCCCCTCCACATAAAGGGTCATCCTCCCCAGACTCTGACCAGTGAGCGGCAGAGCAGGTGCCTGAATTCCCATTTCTGACTTTAGACTGCATGTACTTTTAGCTCTAGCACAATGCCTTTCTTAATGCTTGGCCCTTAGCTCTGCAGTACCTTTTCTATATGATTTTCATTGAGCTATACCGTACTGGTTTTCATAACCTGCCTTTCTTCTATTTTCCTAAAATCAATCTGGCCAATAAAGAAGACTGAGAAGTTTTAAAGTCAGACTGAAGGTTTATGTGATACCTGCCTTTGAGAATTTCTGTGATATTCATGCAAAAGCTTGGCACTTAATACCCTGCCAATAGACACAATGTTCTTGGCTATAGCACTTTTTAGAATCATTTTTTTTCTTGTGTCATATTGACTCTTAAGGATTTTTAATTTCCAGGGTTCCCATGACTCATATCATAAATTAACTATTTCTAATTACTGTCTCGATTAATTTCACTAATACTTTTGAGAAATGATATAAAACTAACCTTCCAGATCCCCACAGGACCTGGAAAAATGATTATTTCCTAGTCTGCTTTTACAAACTTAAAGCATATTTCTAAATCCTTCTATTTAATACAAGCACATTCAGTTTTCACGTCAATAACAATACACTGTTCAATTTAGTTAGTGATTTGGACTCACAAATAAATTGGGTGACTGGTGGAGTTACTGACCCATGTATTTATGAAAATGGAATGCTTATTAAAAGTTATTTACTTTACTAAAAACATCAACTCTGCTCTTTTTTTTAATTTTTTTCTTGTGGAGGAGCTTAAATATTCACAAAAGTAGACAGAATATTATAATGAAACCTCATCTACACGTCATCAGCCTCAACATAATCAACTCATAGCCAACCCTACCCCACCCATCTGCATGCCATCTATGCTACTTTGTATTATTTAGAAGCATATTTCAAACAGCATATCACCTCATTCATAAAGATTTGAGTATTTGTCTCTAAATAATGAGTAATTTTAAAACATAACCACAGTACGGTTATCCTACCAAAAACATAATCATTTAATAAAATTGTTTAATATCCAGATTGCGTTAAATTTTCATCTCATCAGAGTTTTATTAAGGTTGTTTGAATCATGACCCAATAATTCCATACATGGTGATGAGTTGTCAAATTTGTTTTTATATTTCTTTTCATCTATTCCATAAGTTTTCTTGTTTTTAGTAACTTATTTAAAGAAACCGGGTTGCCCATACTATAGAGCTTTCCATAGCCTGCCACATATTATGGTGCAGCTTTTAGCATATTTCTCATTGCTTTCTTTCTTTCTTTCTTTCTTTCTTTTTTCATAATATGGTCTATTGTATTTACTTTATTTTATTTTTTTTTTTTGAGATAGTGTCTCAAGCTGTTGCCCTGAATAGAGTGCCATGGAGTCATGATAGCTGACAGCCACCTCTAACTCTTGGGCTCAAGCAGTCCTCTTGCCTCACTTTGTCTATGTTTAGTAGAGGTGCGGTCTTGCTCTTGTTCAGGCTGTCCAATTCCTGAGCTTAGGCAGTTCACCCACCTTGGCCTCCCAGAGTGCTGAGATTATAGGTGTGAGCCATCATTCCTGGCCTTCTATTTCTTGAAATTTAAAAGTTCTGTTCTGTTTTCTTCTTTTCCTCCTTCCCTCCCTCCCTCCCTTCCTCCTTCCTTCCTCCCTTCATTTTTTCTCTTTTTCTAGTCAGAAGTTCAGTTCTAGTTATCATTTTTATGATTGGTTGGGTTTTGTTTATATTTTGCCAACAGTTTGCCTTTTTTGTATCTTCCAGACTTTTATCTATGAGTCACAAACATTGCCCTTAAGTGCTACATAATACAAAAACTCAATCTTCCCCTTAAATGATCCATGCAAAAATCCTTTCATTTAACTGTGTGTCTCAACACCACAATCCTCTTCTTTCAAGTACACTGGCTTTTCAATGTCAATTTTTAAAATGTGTTCCTAGAACTGAACGTGATATTTTATCTGTATGTAGTCTTAACGCTTTTCTTGATTGGGAGAATGGAGAACATAACCCAGAAGCAATTAGGGCTCGAACCTACTGCTACATCCTCCTTCACCCCCACACCCTCTCCACTTAGGCCAGAGTAGCTACCCTTGGCTTGGGAGATAAGTAGGTTAGATCTCCTTTTAATTTCACCATCTAGCTTTTGTGCCTAGTTGTTGTCTGGCTATGAATTCTTGATCTATTTTTCTTGAAAACAACAATGGATGCTCTTGTGCTTCAGGAGCAACACAATATGCAAAATAAATGAATACTTTTGCTCTAAATTTTGAATATCAAATTCTCGCATAGGTTTGCTGTTACAGAAGCAGTAAAGTGAAGTTCAGCTAACAGGAATGAAAAAAATTTATATATAACACAATAACTCTGCTTCTGAACCCTGAGGTTATATAATAGTTTTGAAGTTAAGGGTTTTACACAAGTCTTCTAACATTTTAAGAATTTCCTTTTTCTAAGTGTTCTAGTAAATTCAAAGTTAATTATAGATGAGAGCCTCACCAACTTGAGTCTGTTACATAAAAATGTATATATTCTTATATTTTGGAGGTTTTGGTACCCCGGAACACATTTAATACAAATATTATTATAAATAATAAAATAATGGTATATCAATTAATAGACAATTTGAAAACGTAATATATTTTACCAACTTTTAAAAAAGTCTAAGGGAACACTCTTACACTATTGCGGAACTGCAAACTAATACAGCCTCTTTTGAAAGAAGTTTGGAGAATCATCAGAGATCTCAAATTAGATCTCCCATTTGATCCTGCAATCCCAGTACTAAGCATCTACCCAGAAGAAATCATTTTATCATAAGAACATATGTACCGGATTTTTTATAGCAGCTCAATTGCCAAGATGTGGAAACAACCTAAAAGCTCATCAACTCAAGAATGTATTGACAAATTGTGGTACATGCACATCATGGAACACTATTCAGCCATAAAAGGGTGGTGATGTCACCTCTTTTGTAATATCCTGGATGGAGATGAAACACATTCTTCTTAGGAAAGTATCACAAGAATGGAAAAGAAATTATCCAATGTATTCTATATTAATACAAAGCCAATAGATGATCTGATACACTCCCACATAGGGGAAAAACTTATTTTAATTCCATTTGAGGGGAAGGGTAATGAGGGAGGAGAGGGTTGGGGTGCTCTTACTGAATGGGCATAGGGTGGGGGTGTTTGGCATACTTTTTGTGTGTAGGACATAACCACAAGAGGGACTCTACCTAACAAAATCAAATTTTTTGACCTGGTTGTTTGTACCCTCACATCAACCTGAAAGAAATTTACTTTCAAAAAAAAGCCTCCATCATCTTTTCAACAAATCTATGAAGAATTAACTGAATTTTACCTCATTGTCAAAATTATTTAAGAGATATTTTTGCATGGCATAAATACTGTCAAATAACAAGCTACAATTGGTTGTTGAAAATTTGTATGGACCTCAGAAGAGGAAACTAATTTTGGCACTTGCCTAGGATTAACTGAGTCTCTGGAAGGAAGGCAGAGAAATGTTGATAGCCCTAAATCCTGCACTGTTTGAATCTAATTCATTCTGGGGTCAGATCTAACCTACACAGTGTAACATGGGCCCAGTGTGGGCCCCTCAAGAACCACTTAATTGATACAAAGTTAATTATCAGTCTCACACACAGCAAGGGGACATCCTCAACAAGACTCTGGTCAGAGCTGGATGTGCATCCTGGCTATACTATACAGCTCTGTGAATTCAGGCAATTTCTTAACCCCATTGAACCTCAGCTTCTTAGTCTATAAGAAGCAATAATAAGAGCATTTTTCTAATTTTTGTGGCCCTGAAGATTAAATGACCATATAACAAGTTTAATATGGTGCTTAACATCTGTTTTCTAAATAAATGTGAGTTGTTATTATCATCATCATTGCACTTATCTTATTTATTTATTTATCACACCAGAATCAAGGAGACTCTCCCTGATTTCTTTTGGTGTTCAAGAAATAGTTCAACTAATTCTAGTTTAACTATTGCTCTCTACCTGAAACTATGCTCTATATGAAGCACTATTTCTTTTCTTCCTTTGGATAAAGTAATCTACTTGGAACATGCAATGCAAATCTATATAAAGAACTCAGTAGGGTTGATAGGTAAACATGCACTATAGTTAACCAAGCATTGGAATTATGCATGGGAGATGTGAATTATATCTTCAGACCTTCCCTAATTTACAGTGACCATGAGAAAGTCATATATTATGTATTAGCCTGGTCTTTCTAAAAGTTGAGGTGGGATAGTGGACTAGAGCTTCCTAAGGCGCTGCTTTAGGGCTTAGTTTCTTGAGGGCTATAGACTGTTTGCTTTTTCTGTGCCAAATGGATGAGAAATATAATAGGGGTAGATAGCACAAGGCTACTGATATAGTGCTTACATTTCATCAATTTGTCCAAGGTATTTGCCAAAGAAATATAGCAGATGAAAGAAAATACTTTGCTAGGCTTAGGGGATAGCCTGTACTAAGGATCTGTATAAAGTGCACCCTTTTAAAAGATGGGAAGAAGGTTATTGTAGCTAGGGCATTGAAAGTGAGAATCACAAAGGCAAAATGAAAAGTGTATAGTAAAGTACTGTGCAAAAAACTTCGGATAACCACAGAAAATAACTATGGTACTACACCTGAAAAAATAAATTCAGTTCACAGTCAAATTTTAATTTGAGAAATATTATTAAAAAATCATTCCATAAAAGGTCAAAAAAGTACATAATTGATGTTCACATGACATAGGTCTTATGAACTGTTAAGACCAGGGAGTGGTAAATAACCATCATCCAGGAATTAGATGTTATTTTTACCTTTTCAATTTATTGCTAATTCAATTTAAAAACAAAACAAAAAACGTCAAGTCTTTCAAGCTCCCTTTAAACTTCCAATCGCAAAAAGGCAGAAATAAAAGTTTTAACTTGAAATCAAAACTTCTCCTAAAAAATTTTTATGAATCAAGTGCAAACGTCTACAGAGCATCATCCACAGACTAGCAAAAGTTGGTAATGACCAACTTGAATCAGCTGCCAGTCAGCGCCCCGAACAGAGGCAGAGAAACATAATCATAGGTATCTTAATAACTTGTGCAGAGCTAAGCAAGAGGTTTTTATAGACAGCTCTCTTTAAGACAAACCGAAGGCCACGTGACATAGAATATATAAGGAATAGGAAAAAAATGCTATTTAGATTTAGTTGGCAAATTCTGAACTAAAATTGGTAAAGAATAAACTTCATATCCTCTTACAGAACAGACAAAATACAAACTAGATTTAAGGGAGCTCATTTCAAATCTTGGCAATTCTGTGGTCTTGAGCAAGTCACAGAACATTTTACTTACAGTTTCTTTTTCTTTGGAATGAAAATAATAATACCTAATAAACTTTATTGCATAAGGTTTAATTAAGTAAATATACATGATATTCTGAACAAACCACCTAATACATAGACATCTCTTAGTAATTGTTGTTACTAAGTTGGGGTGCCATTCTAAATTTCTTATTGGAAGGTACCAGTAGAATAATTCTTACAAATATTGAATGAAAATATCCACCACAATTGCTGTGTTCATACTAATTTTTAACCCCAAAGACAAAAACCACATATTCTATTTTTCAGTTGTCTGATTCGAAACAAACCAGTATAGCATTTAACTTTGAAACTGTCAAGAGCACCACCTGTCTGGTTTTCTTGCAGCTGTCAGAAGCAAATTTTAGATCCACCTCCCAAATTTTTACCCTAAGTAGAATCAGATTGTGTGTGTATTCAAAATGCCTTAGTTTGAAAGTGTTCCCTTATTACGAGAAATATATGTATGTATGCATGTACGTAAAACTTGCTACCCTGGTCAAATAATAAGAAATTACATATTTTAATTAAATATGTAATTTTCAGTAGAAGCATTAACAGAAAATATTTATTTAATATAAGGACAGATACCAACATTTAAAGGGCAAAAAAGGAATGAGTTTATGAAAAGAATCAGAGTTCGAACACTTAATTTCCTTATTTTTTAAATTGTATTGATCTACAATGAATTTGTGGCATTCAAAACTTTATGTCTGTGTATCTATCAATAACTAAATACCAATTTTGTTGGAGCATTTAAATCTTAAATTGTATGTAAGCCTTAAATATGTGTGTATTTATATAGTCTAGTTGGAAAGGAAAAACAGATGTAATATCTCCATTTTAACATAAAGCAAGAAATGCTCAAAATTATTATTTTAAGTTTAACTATTAAATGTAATGTTTTAAGTTTATCGTGGTCTCCGCCCTTGCAAGCCTTGTAAAGTTTGTTAGATAAGTTATCAGCCATCACGTTACATGACCATGCTATTTATAGAGGTGTGGGTGACAACAATTAAATTATGGTGCCTTTGGTATCGCAGAGAACAGTTTCCACATGCAAAATTTCAGAGAAATCTCTTCTTGCTCCCCCAACAAACAGATCTGGCAGCCTCTCAGCTCCCAAATCCCATATGGAATCATTGAACAAGACAATTACCTCAAAGCAACATTTTTCATGGACACTTTGCCAGTCAATGTGGCTGTCAATTTACACATTTTTTTCTTTAGTTGACACTATTGGAAAATAGTAGCAATACCTTCAGCAGTGATCTCAGTCATGGTGGCCGTAGCAAGTAAAAGTCAGGTGAAAATTTCTCTGTCAAGAAGCACTTTGCAGAATATTTTCGGAATTCGAGAACTCTGGTCAGGGTTCTATGTTTAAACGTGAGGGCTCCTCGTTATCCTGGCTGTTTCTCTGCTGCTTTTTTGTTGTCCTGTTGAACTTTGCCTCTTCTCTGCAGAGTTCTCCCCCTGGAAACAACCTAAGCCCTTTCCAAGCAGCACTTGTGGCTGAGCTAGAAGTATCAGCTTTGAACAAAAATAGCCTCATCACCCGGGGACTCTTCAGCACTTTTTTTTTTTTTTTTTGGCACTCTAGAGGAACACACACACACACACACACACACACACACAGATCTTCCAGCCCCAAAAAGAGATTGGGGGGTTGGGGGGGATGTCAGAACAACAACACGATAACCACAACAAAACCCAAAAGCCAAAGAAACTAAAAAGTACTGTCTAAGCCCCCGCAGTTTCTCTAAGATAATTACAGATCTTGGGGTCTATGTCAGAAAACATGAAATAAAGAGTTGAAGGTAATCTTATCTGTGACAGCTCAGTTTTATTCTTAGTGCTCTTACAGCTCAGAACATTCCTCTTTCCCTTATTTGGTTTAGGGAGGGTCCTGTAATGTCTACCAATGGCAGAGGACAGGAGAGTCTCAAGTAATTTTCTCCAAGTTAATTCCCTATTGGTCCAAATCCATTTAGCAGTGCAGTTATTTATATAGAGCTACACTTAAAATCTCAACTGTTAAATCCTCAAGCCTCCTTCTAGTGTTGTTGTTGGAGGCTAAGCTTTTCTAAACACTGACCGTTAAAAATTCTACAATTTGAAATTATAGAATGACATTGAGAACAAATGAATTACTATCTATTTTTTTCTCTTTAATAGTTTACTGAAAATAACATATCTGAGTACCTATGCAAAGAAAGGGAAAGTGACATAAAGTTCAGAAATCTACAGCTAACAATTTAGTAAAAGATTTCAACTTTTCAAACTTTTTTTTCCCTTCCTCAACTTAAAAAAAAAGATTATGGCAGCATCTAACAATTAGCCAAATTGGCTGATTAGCATTTCACCTTCCCACTCTTAGACTGGTATTAATGAGCAGAGAAATATTCAGTAGTTAGAAGGAGAAGGAGAATCAAAGGGCATTGATAATCATAAACTCTAGCCAATCCATGAATAATCAAGGGGGGCACACATTTACCGTACTCTCACAGTCAACCTAATAAATGTTTATACTTTGATATTTTAGCTTTAACTTGCTGCCTTTGGTTGTCAGTCCTCTTGAATGTGTATAGTACTTCACAGATCACAAACCAAAACCACATCTGTTATTTTAAATTTTCGGGCTTGGAAGAGTATTGCAAAGGCTATGTATGTCCAAAGCTGGTGACCTCCTCCATAGCAGTGGTTCCACCTTTATCTGCTGTCCCCATTGCTGGCATTATAGAAATGCTCATGCATCAGCTAAATAAATAAATTTGTAAGTAAGTAATGTTAATTTACAAAGAGATAATTCCAGATAATATTCACAGTTTTATGCAAGGTCCTATATATCTAGGACTGAGCTTAGAGCCTTTGGCTTGAAGTCTGAAACCTTTCCCAAGCCGTGAGGCCTTGTTGTAGATACTATTATTTGCAGTGTCAGGGACCATTTCATATTAGGTCCACCCTTGGAATTGAAAAATGCAAAATCCTCATAGCAGCCTCCTGGAGAACTAATCAAGCAGATTCACCCTAAGGGCAGAACTCTCCTCTTTTTGGCCCCAAAACATCACAATTCAATTTTGTCGCAGTGCTTCTAATTCCAAGAAAGTAACAATTCACATCTCTATTCATCAGTTACTTTCACAATCTTTCATAGTAGTCAACTGAAGAAACAATATCTTGTGTAACTCATTAAAAATTTTCATGGGTCAGGGCCTAAATGAAATTAGCTAATACAGGAAAAACTCAATTTCAAACCCTGACTCAATAAAGTTAAAATGAGACAATAAAGCAAGAATATTAACTTCCTAGTGATTGATATTACCCTTAAGTTCCTAGTCACTAATTTTATGTTAATTAGGAGGAAAAAGAAGAGGAAAAAAATGTTCTAGCCAATAAATATGTTTTAAAGATAATAAGTATTTTAATCCTGTCTGTGAGATTAGCCAAAGAATCTTTTTAGACATTGAAAGATTAGTATATTCCTCATTTTGAAGCGTCATTAGAACTCTTTCAATTTTTTGAAAATCAGTTCATGAGATATATCTTTGAGTTGCAGATGGAATTCTATGAAGCTCTTCAAAACGAAATAACTGAAATCTTACAATTGTGTATACCCCATTTTTCAGGAAATTCAAAGAATAGAATATTACAAACAATGTATTTATCCATCTTAATTTTTAAAAGATATTTGTTTCAAAGCTGTAGGTGGCTACACCTGTAGCCCCAGCTGTGTGGGAGGCTAAGATGGGAGGATCACTTGAGCTCAGTAATTCAAGTCCACCCTAGGCAATATAGTAAGACCCTGTCTTAAAAATTTTCAATTTTCAATTTTAAAAATAAATTTTTTTAAATGTATTTATTTAAAACAATTACCAGCGCAGTGTGTTCTCCCAACATAACCCAAAAGTGGTAGTTCTCTCTTCTCAGTAATAGCTTCAATATACTCTGACATTTTCCATTTCTACACATCAATGTTGGTAGAATTATCATGGTTTTGCATAAAGAGGCATTTATGAAATCAGGACAGTAGAAGCTGACAAGTCTATATAAGTAAATGATAAGCTGCAAGCTTGTGTTTTCCTATTAAATGTTGCATTTAGGCCAAGCTGTGTCTCCAACCTAATTATCCTGATCATTACCCTGGTAGTTCCTACCAGGTGTGCTAAATACTCAAATTAGAAGAGAAAAAATTCTCCCTTGGAACAATCTTTTTAACCTGGATGCTCTGTCTGCTATTGTCATAAACTAATAGGAAGGTTGAGAACCACTTATTTAGACACATATTATACTTATTATACCAATATTATTCATATTATACTGTGAACAAGATGCTTTCATATACATCGAGTTTCAAAATATAAAAAAAACATTCAAGAGGCAACCAGAGAATATTTGTTGATTTTTGGTTCCCACCAAGAAACTACAAAAAATAAATAACTCTTTTAAGACCATACTGCATTATCTTGGTCAGTGCTGATTTGCTTGTTCTACGGAGTGTAAGAAGAGGTATTATTGGGAGTAATAGCTGTTTGCCACCAGTCATCTATTTTTTTCAAGGACTGTAGATATTTCAAAGAAAGTGAAGTTTTAGGGTTATCCCCAAAGGTATTCTGTGTTTTTTTCTTTTTTTTTTTCCTTTTTTTTTTTTTTGGCTGGGTATGAACCTGTCATCTCTGGTATATGGGGCTAGCACCCTACTCCTTGAGCCACAGGCGCTGTCCTTTTTCTTTTTTTAATTTACAGACATAAATAGTTTATTTACTAAAATAACCTACACCTACATTGGTGGTAAACAGAAATATTGTAAACAAAAAAACTTTGTACAATGTAGTACGATCAAACTGAGTGCAAGAAATTCATGGTATGTACAATTGGGATAGAAAGTGCTCGTTGCTAGGATCTTAAAATAATAATTGACATAATTTCTAAGGTTCATTTTAATCAGCAACAAAATAAATAACCAACCAGAATAATTTGAACAAAGGAGTGGGGAACAGAGTGCTATAATGTGAGAATCGTTCATAATTCAGAGCAAACAAAATGTAACCTACTATTTTGGTGTTTCTATTGAAGAAGATTACCAGGGGGGAATAATACAAAAGAGGTTTACATTTAGCTTTGTAAGGGAAGAAAAACTGGCAAGCACAGCTTAGATATGGAAAGAATAACCAATGGCTTTTAAAATCTTAGGAGGAAGAATTATGGAAGAAACTGGAACTGTAGAGGGGAACACGGGACCGTTAGATTGTAATTGTTCGCATTTGACCTTGACATCCCATCACATGACTTAGAAATTCCTCTGAAGTTTGCACTTGATAAAGTTAATCTTCAGAATCACAAGCAAAGCCTCAGATGAACTATTAGTTCATTAATCTTACTTCATCTCAGCACTGCTGTTCACTTTAAATTGTTTTATGTTCTATTTGTGTCATAGAAAATTTCACTCTGCCCTCATTACTCTCTCTAAATGGCCTGTGCTCTTTTCTTGCAGCAAAGCTGAAAGTCATTCCATAGGTTTGGCTTACCATCTGATTATTTAGAAACTGTGTAATCCAGATCTCAAATGACAGAAGGCATTCCAGGGCAATTAAAAGCTTTCCTCTCTTCAACTCTGACTCATGAATAGCTGAGTCTCCAATATCAGGCTTCTCTCCTCACACAGGTTTGACATTATCAAACATTCTCTTAGAAATTTGCCTGTCAATCCAGTCTTCTGTTAACAAAGGCAATGGCTGTGGTTGCCCCTTTCTTCTTGGAGATTTCATTATCTGAAGAGTTGGCATCTGTCCACTACCACTGTTCTCTTTAAGAGGATCTGCAATATTCTGTAGGAATTGGCCCCTGTGGAGTGTGTAATTCGAATTACCGCTTTCTGGTCTGCAATTGATCACATATGACCTTCAGTTCAAGTTTCTGGTTTCCTATTCAGAAGGAATTTATGATTCATGCTTTTTGTGTTTTCTAACAAAATCATAAATGCCTTTCTTATAAAAAATAAAATATCTGCCAACCAAGTCTTAGATACAACTGTTTTTTTCTTCTTAAATAGGTTAAATGGATATATATTTTTTCTTTTTTGATGATGAAAAATTGGACTTTTAATATCTCAAATCAGAAACAAACTAAGGATGCCTGATTTCATCAGTTTTTTTTTATTTTTTTATTTTTTTATTAAATCATAACTGTATACATTGATATGATCATGGGGCATCATACACTCGCTTCATAAACCATGATTTCATCAGTTTTATTCAGCCTGTTATGGGCGATGTTTTCAGGCAAATCAGGCAAGAAAATGAAATAAAAGCATTAAAGACTTAAAAGTACACACATATACACAGTCCCCTGGAAAAATATGTAAAATCACAAATGCATTATCAGTGTACATACATGTAGGTAAACCCCAATACAGACACATAAACTCAAAGATTTCTTAAGGGCCCAGAGACACAAACAGATGCTCCCGGAGACACACCGACCCAGGCCTTCTACACCCTTCTCTAAGTTTCTGTGCTTCCTTACAAATAACCATTATGCACATACTTTCGCTTATTTTCTTTCTTCTTGTCATTTATTAGAGTTTCAGGTTGCATCATACTGGGATAGTCTTGTTCATAACACCATACTAATCAGAGAACCTGTTACACAAAGGAGAATAATACTGAACATCAGGACTCACACAAACACACAGACACACACACAGTGTTCACTCTAACTTCATCATAGCCCGACATCTTCAAAGAGTGAATTGTTGTCACCTTCATCCCATGTGGCACAAAGCTGCTTCCTAGCTCTCAAACCTTGCCCTAAAGGGAACCCTTCAGCCTATCCTAATGGTGAAACAATTTCACAGTACCTGACCACAGAGTTCAAAACTTGCTTTCCTACAAAAGCACAAAAAGAGGGTCCTTTTTGTGGTCAGGTAGTGTGAAATTGTTTTGTCCTTTTGCAAATTCAAAAGTTAGGGGTTTAATTAGTGATGTTCCAGCCTCTCAAAATTTTATAAATGCTTCTGGAAACATATCCCTCATGCCTGGACCCTCTATCAGTGTGGCTTTCCATTGAGCGCTTAGTGAGGGCAGCAGATGTGTGTATCTCATGGCTCAGCTGCCATGGCATCCAGTAAATGGATATTTCTATTTGCTAATTTTGAAAAAAAATCCATAATGTCATCTTATTTTTTGCATTTTGATGTTTCACATTATCAACAATGCAATCTATTGCATCTGGTTTATCATTACCAAATACCAGCTAGAGTCACCAACTTTGTGACTGACTTCTCAATAAGAAAATAACTTATGGGCGGTGCCTGTGGCTCAGAGGAGTAGGGCGCCAGCCCCATATACCAGAGGTGGTGGGTTCAAACCCGGCCCTGCCCAAAAACTGCAAAAAAAAAAAAAAAAAACAAGAAAACAATTTACATTTATTAATCCTATTGCTCAATCAGTATGTGTATCAACTCTGTGCTCTGGGCAACCAGGCTAGGACCTAGTGATACAAAGACAAACAAGACAAGGATTTTTTTCTTCAAGAAACATATAGTCTTGTAAGAGAGTTGAACAATACAATGTAGTGTGATAAGTTCTAGAGTAAATACTATGCGTCTGGGTGCTAGAAAAGGAGTTTTAACAGAAATGTGAGAGAAAAGAAACACTTGAGCTGTGTCTTACGTTATAAGAAATTATTTCTATAAATGGTTGATTGAGGACATAATTTCCAAGTAAAGGAAACAACTCAGGAAAAATGATAGCGGTCTAGGCAGCATGAACTTCAAATAGTTTAGTAAGAAACAAGAGAACAAAAGTGTTCTATAAGTCATACTAAAGCATTTAGACTCAGCCTTGATTTAGGATGACGTGGAATGTTTTTACTTTCTGTTTGTTTTTCCTGCTATGTTTTCCAGGCTGGAGGGCAGTGGTCTCACCATAGTTTATTGCAGCCTTGAACTCCTAGGCTCCAGAGATCCTTCTACTTCTGCCTCTCAAAGTGCTGGGATTACAGGCATGAGTCAGTGCTCCTAGCTGGAAATGTGTTTAAACAAGAAAATGAAATGATCAAATTTATCTTTCTGAAAGGTTGGATCTAGCCACTAAGTGGTCATTACAGATTTCTTAAGGCAATTCCAGTGAAGCCTTAAAAATAGAAGCCAGATTACAGAATTCATGGTAATGGAGAGCTCATGTGCATGTAAAATGGAGAGCGAATCTCAAATAAACTTTAGGGAAGCCTTTTTCTCCCGCTCTCTTTTTTTTTTTTTTTTTTTTCAGAATAATAAAAGGGTACAAATGATTAGGTTGCATTGTTTGTGTTTGTTAGGTGAAGTCTACGTTGAACCCTTCACCCAGGAGGTGTATCAGACTTCCCAACATCATGCCCATTGGTCAGAGCACACTACGCCCCTGGCCTCCTCCTCCTCACTCCAACTTGAACACAGTTCGTTTTTCTCCTATGTGATGGGCAGCATTGCTGATGTTTGTTTCATATTAGTATAGAGTACATTGGATACTTGCTTTTCTATTCTTGTGATACTTTACACAGGAGGATGTTCTCCAACTCTATCCAGGTTGATACAAAAGACGGAGCTTCCCTCTTTCTTTATGGCTGAATAGTATTCCATGGTATACATACACCGCAGTTTATTTAGCCACTGGTGAGTTGACAGACACTTGGATTGTTTGGCGATTGTGAATGGAATTGCAATAAACATATCACTGGGGTTAGGTGATATCTCAGGATGGTTTTGATTTGCATTTCTCTGATGATTAGGGATGCTGAGCATTTTTTTGTTTATTTTGGCCATTCATCTGTCTTCTTGGGAGAAGGTTCTGTTCATGCCTCTTGTCCAATGAAAACATTTTTGAAAAGCAGAGGAGTAAGATGGATTAAGAATTAAAAATTAGGGTACATTTTTAAAAATCAAAGAGTCTTAATCATGGTTATTCATTGAGATAAGGACTACTGAAATGAGCAAGAAAATAATTATGGATAGAATAAAGAAAAGATAAGAAATAGAGAGCTGGAAGCAGATGAAAGGGCAAAATTAGAGCTCATATGAAGAATATCTTTACAGAGAAATAGAATTGTTAGTAAAATTAAAATAAGAGAAGTAAAGTTGTGCATGAATGTGAACGATTCTTTAGTTGTGAAAGGGAAAATTAAAGGAATTCATGCCTGATGGCATTATTTTCTCTATGTCCCAATGTCACCTGTTGAGAAACAATGAATCAGAGCAAAAGGACATGTTGAAGAAAGTTCTAAGAGTTCTAAGGGTTTCCACAAGCTGCAGTGGTAATGCAGGAGGCATCTTCCCAAGGATTGTTGAGTGCTAGTGAGAGACTCACTGACCGTAGAGATGATGAGTTTATAGTAGCAAACACAGACTTAATTAGGCTAAGAAAAGAGGCAAACAGAAAAAGACCTCTCAAACAAAATGAAAACATTTCTCTGTCATGTTGACAATCTAGGATATATTCCAGGTTAGCAGGAAGCTGATATCTACAGGGTCATTTAGAAATTTAGGATAATGGCGGTTCTACATTTTACTGACTTCTCAACTTGGTCTGGTCATTACCACTCCAAAGACAGAAAGAGAAAAGATTGGCACAGTGGTATGGACAGAGAAGCCTGGAAGCCACGTGAGTCTAGTCATCACAATTCCTGGTCAGAACTGGTAGAAAGGTGGGTAGTGAAGTCCTGTTAAAACCCCATTACTAGGAATGAAGTCTCCACCACAGAATTGTTGAGGGGGTTCTCTGTGGCTATGTTAGTAGACTGAGCAGAGAGCAGAGAAATAGATGGTTAAAACTGAAATCTTTAAGCAAGTGTGGCCTTTAACAAAAGTTTTATCTAAAGTTCAATTGAGGCAAGGATATGGAAAAAGCAATACAGATATGAGAGTTTTGGAGAAGATACATGATCTGAAGGGCTTTTATTTAAAGTACTATCTAAGGATTACAGTGCATATTTATAAATCAATCTTTTTGCATTCAGAATGAGGATTACTCTTAAGTTCTAAATACACAAGGAGTCGTGGCAGCCTATGAATATTCATGTGGGTGAAGAACAAAGACATACCTACCAAGAATGAAATCATTTCTGTGATTGGATACTGAGCCATTTGACTTCCATTTTTATAAGCAGTTTTTAAGCAGTTTTTATTCAAATCTCTTCAGTCTTTCTCTCCTTTTATTTGGAGAGCAGAGCATACTACCATCTGAATGTACCCCTACAGAGTATTTCATCAATTCAAATTAAAGATGTATTTTACAGTAGTCACTGATATATGACTTTGAGAATATGAACCGCTGCATAAATGTTAAATGTTCCCATCCTCATGAAAATCACATTTCACCTCGGAGCCCTGTCTGGTTTTGCTATTCATTATTCATTTGCAGTCAGAATTTTCCATTTTTAATATTATAATTAATTTGAATATTATTAAATGTTGTCACAACTGGCAGATTGTCAGCTTTCTTTGACCTCCTACTATGTATTCACTCTAATTTTAAACACTTTATTTTTATTCTTAATCGCCTTCAAAACAAAACAGAACCATCTGTCTCTAAATATTCCATTTAACAAAATAGATCTGTGCCTCTCTCCACGCTTCTTACCCATTTATTTAACAGGAGTTATTTTCTGTCTTACACGCCCCCGACAGTGTCAGTCTTACTACCTGAAAGTCAACGCATGTAGAATTTGCATCAGGAAAAAGTACATGTTTTGTCAACTTTACATCCCACACAGACATCATGGCCTCAAAGTCTAGAATAGAATTTCAAACTAATGGAAGTGATGTTTCATGCCGGGAGCAAATCAGAGTTGTGAAAGACACTGGGGCTTTAAATCCATGCTGTCTTGGAATGGCCAGTAAGTGAAATAGATGGGTGGACTTGAAGAATTATGTAGAAATCAACCTGCTCCCAAAATGTGGCAGCCAGTAGGCTCAATCTTATAATTAAAAAATTGAATCAAAAAATTTATATTAAAAATTATATTAAAATGCAAATAACATTTGGAATACAAAATTAAGTTAGCAACTGGAATGTCACAGAAGCCACATTTTCCAGGCTTATTTTTCATAGCATCCTTTCTCATGAACCTGTCCATGCGGACTCTACAGGTTATCTCATTTGGCAGCTATGGTAAATCAAAGTGCCATGAGTTTGATCTGAGCAACTGAGTTAGAAGGTTGATACCTCACTAGAAGGAAAATGGGTATTGCCAATGCCAGACTCCAAGAACCTCTATATTAGGGTAGGGGCTGCTGTGTGGCTATGCACATAAGTGCTCAGCATTATAATCTGCAGAGACAATCAATTCTGACAATTCACTATTTCATTGGAACTATAAAAATCAGCAGTACTTCAGCTGGTTCAAATTAGAAAGATCTATAATTTTGTTTTTGCTTTGGGAATGTTGTGGACTACAGACACGTTTGATTTAGTCACTGATTACATTTACATTCCACTGGATTAATCTAGCAGCATCACACTTTTTTTTAACAGAAAGCTTAAAAGCACAGGAAAGGAAACTAAAAATAAAATTTTATTATAAAAAAAGTTATTAAGCACCTACCTACTCACAGATGGAGCATTTATTTCAAAGTGTGATTAGTTTAGAGATGTTTAGGGCATGTACAGTTATAGTTTTAACAATCTTAGAAAGAGTTGAAGCTAACTTTGTCATTTTGCAGAAGTCAGACTCGGAAAGGCTAAGTGTTTGACCCATATTTATGTAAATTATTGTACAGCCTGAACTAGAATCTCAGATCAATACTCTTTACATTCCTCCTTGCTGTTACTTCCCCCTCCCAATCCAACATTTCTGGATTTTAACAAGAACCCCATTCATCACATAGCCCAAGACCCTTTGTCTATTCTGGTTGTCCAAGGAAGAGGATGCTATTCTCAGAAGAAAGTGAAAAGAAGAAAATGAAAACTTTAATGACCCCAGCACAGTTGAAAATATGCATAGAACATTTTACTTCCTCAGAGTTTAACTACTGATAGAGTTTAACTACTGTTGAGCTGAAGCCTCACTGTTAATATAAACTGTCATGTAACACAGATGTTGTATGTTAAATGTATTATATACCATAGTTTTTTTGTGTGTGTGTTTTTTTTTGTAGAGACAGAGTCTCACTGTACCGCCCTCGGGTAGAGTGCCATGGCGTCACACGGCTCACAGCAACCTCTAACTCTTGGGCTTACGCGATTCTCTTGCCTCAGCCTCCCGAGCAGCTGGGATAACAGGAGCCCGCCACAATGCCCGGCTATTTTTTTTTGTTGTTGTTGCAGTTTGGCCGGGGCTGGGTTTGAACCCGCCACCCTTGGCATATGGGGCCGGCACCCTACTCACTGAGCCACAGGCGCTGCCCTATATACCATAGTTTTATAATAAAGTAAAGTGGAGAAAAGAAAATGTGCTTAGTATATCACAAGAAAGAAGAAATGTATTTACATTTCATTAAGTGGAAGTGGATCGTCATAAAGGCTGTTGTAGAGGCTGAGGAATAGGAGGAAGAGAAAGGGTTGGTTTTGCTGTCTCAGGGGTGGCAGAAGCAGAAAAAATCCAGGTGTTAGTGTGGAGCTGGACCTGAGCAGTTCACCTTCATGTTGCTCAATTACAAACTATACTCAGCCAACAAAACAGATGTTTCCTCTTAATTGCATGAATGAGGACAAACATACATACACACGAAATGACATATACCTCCTTCCAGGTTTATATATGGGCAATTTCCTGTCCTATCAACACAACCATCCAACATACAAGTAAAAACATACCTCTTACCCACAGGGCCTAAACAGAAATCAAACCAGCTGCTTTATCTCTGAGTAATGGAAAAAGCTCTAGATTTGGTCTAGATACTCTTTTATAAACCTGAACCTAGACTTAAATGATAAATTTAAACAATCTATATTCACTAGATATAAAATGGTTGAGAGAATGATCTCTTTTAAATGGAAAAAAGTCATATGCAGCTGTCCCTGGTCAATAATATCCAAATGAAAACGTAAAGAATATGAGAATTAATAAACTTTCCTTTCAAAATAAAAAAAAAAGAAAAGAAAGGAAGTGAGGACTAATTTGTTTCAATTTTCTGCATAAGAAAGGTGCCACAGTACTATCTTGAAATCATTGTACTGTCTCTGCAAAATCCTCCTCTTCTCCATGTTCCCGTCACCATTATACTTTCACCAAGGATTGACCATTCCCTGAGAACACCTTTTCTCATGCAATCTGTCAAGCAGCAGACAATATTTTCTAAGCCTAGAAGTATTTTTGATGTCTTTCTTACCACTCATTACTTTTCCTCAGAATGTTTCTCCTCCCTTTTCCAAAATTCATGATTTTACTACTTACCTTCTTGTCATTACCATCTTTTTATGTCCCATAAGCCCCTTCACTCATTGGAAATTTTAGTCCCTAGATCAATGTCTTCTTCATTTCCATTTCTGGCATTGGCCCATGGAAGTGTTGTGCCATAATGGAGCTTGAAGCAAGACAAAAACATGTGTTCACCTCTACACTGTCAAAATGTCTTCCCATATTGTTTCAGTCCATTCAGGCTGAAAAAAAAAAATTTCATATATGAGTAGCTTATAACAACATAAATTTCTTATAGCTCTTGAGACTGAGAAGCTCTAGAGTCTGTTTTCTGGTTCAAAGGTAGCATTTTCTCATTGTGTCTTTACATGGTGGAAGGGCAAGACAGCTCTCTGGGGCATCATCAAAAAGGCGCTAATCTCATTCATGAGGGTTCGGCCCTTTTATGACCTAATAACCTCCTCAAAGGAACCTATCATCACTTCAGGGGTTAAGATTTCAACACATGAATTTGGGGAGACACAAACCTTCAGACTATTGCATGTATTCTGAACCAAGAAAACAAAGTTAATAAAGGTTCTGCAATCAAAATATGTGATGACATATAAAGCCCCCCATTGCCTAGTCTGTTTGCACACTGTTTACACTTCCACAAATCTACTAAGTAGAAGACAAGGCCTAGGAATTTTGAGTTGTTTGGAGCTATTTCCATGCAGAAATATAACATATTACTATATTAACACGCAGAAACACCGTTTTAGCATGTACAATATGCCAGGAATTGTGCTAAGAACTTCTCACTCATTACCTAGTTTAATCCTAGGCATTTCCCCCATTTCTTTCTAGGATTCTTTAGACCAAAGGCTTTGCTGCCTTGTTCACATAGTCATTATATCTCTATACCTAGCATAGTATCAGGCCCTTGACATCAATTATAATAATGACAATGCAAATATTAAAATAGAACTGAAAATGAACTTGGATAAAAAACTTCAAATGACTTATCTCTTTCCTAATATTTGCCTGAACCTTTTGAGACTGGATAGTTTTGAGTAGTTTTACATTTGTAAAAAGGCTTTTCTAATTAAGTTAGAATTTTTCTGTTAAACAAACAGTTCTTGAGAAATTGGATTCAGTTTCAGTGGCTTTAAACTATGTAAGTATTTTTCCTTATGTGGTATAATGGGTTTATATAGGAAAAGTAATTCTACTTTTGAAAATATCAGAGGTGGTAATTTGTAGCAATTCTCCCATCAAAGACAAAAAGAAAAGCTTCGATGACAAAAGCAAAATAATTTTTGAAGCCTTTATTTTAGAACTAATAAAACAATGAAGATGAGTAGGCCATGGTCCAGTGAGGATGAAAGCCTTTGGGTTATTGTTATTTCAGAAAGAACAACTGAAAGTTGAAAGGCTCAGTGGCACTTTTGACAGTCTGCATAAACTAGAATGAGGATTTGGACTGTAGGTCCTCACAAAAGAGGACAGATTTTCTGAATATCCTGCATTGAAACTAGTAAGGGGGTAACAAAAATAGACATGCTCTCAAGAAAAACACGGTAAATAGAAACAACTGACGTGTTGATGGATGGACAAATGAAAAAAGAAATATAAATCAAAAATCAGCACAACTTTATGGAAAAAATAGATAAATCCACATATCTCTCTCTAACTGATCAAATAAGAGAGCAATAGAAAATCAAAAATATACAGAATTATAAAAACTTTGAACAACATACTCTGATTAGAAATGTGCAGTATAATGTAAATCCACAGAAAAAATATTCTTTACAAAATGAAACACAAATATTTTTAAAAGATCATATGCTGAACTCTAAAGGAAATCTGAAAATATTTCCAAGAACTAAAGTAATACCAGGTATATTCTTTGGTCACAATACAATTAAGCAAGTAAAAGCAAAAAATCACTAGAAAATTCCCATATGTTTGGAATTTAAGATACGTATGCGTAAGAAATAACCCACTGGTCAAAGAAAACATTTCATATGAAAAATTAAAGCATTTAAAGTTGATGATTCTGGGGAGGGGGGGAAATGGGTGTGAAAGGAGATTTATAACAATAAATACACACAAAAAAGGAATGTTAGACACTCACTTTAAGAAGTCAGAGAAAGAGTAAGCAATAAAACAAAAAGTAGAAGAAAGGAAAGAGTGAAGAGAATGCAGGAAATTAGAAAATGGAAAATGAACATTTAATAGGAAAGATCAGCAGAGGCAAAACAGCCTAAATGCTCACCAACCCAGGAATGGATTAACAAGCTGTGGTATATGTATACCATGGAATACTATTCAGCTATTAAAAAAAAATGGAGACTTTACATCCTTCGTATTAACCTGGATGGATGTGGAAGACATTATTCTTAGTAAAGCATCACAAGAATGGAGAAGCATGAATCCTATGTACTCAATTTTGATATGAGGACAATTAATGACAATTATGGTTATGGGGGTGGAAACAGAAAGAGGGAAGGAGGGAGGTGGGTGGGGCCTTGGTGTGTGTCACACTTTATGGGGGCAAGACATGATTGCAAGAGGGACTTTACCTAACAATTGCAATCAGTGTAACCTGGCTTATTGTACCCTCAATGAATCCCCAACAATAAAAAAAAAAAAAAGAGTAAAATGAGTAACCTCCTAATATGACTAATGAAGTGCAAAAAAGAAAATAAGGAAGAAGAAAATAAAAGATGGAAGAGCTAGAATCAGCATAAAAACAAACAAAAAATCCCACGATTAGATATGAAAAATGAATGAAAATATTAGGAGTGACTTTATGACTGTATTCGTTTCCTAGGGCTGCCATAGCAAATTAACACAAAGTGAATGGCTTAAAACACATAAATTTGTCATTGTACAGCTCTGAAGGACAGAAGTCTGAACTCGAGGTGGGAGTAAGGCTGATTCCTTCTGAAGGCTGTAAGGGAGAGGTTCTTCCAGACAGTCTCCCAGCTTCTGGGGGCTGCTGTCAAGACTTGCTGCTTGTTGACTTGGAGCAGCATAACTCCAAACTCTGCCTCTGTCTTCACATGACTTTCCCTGTAAATTTCCTTGTACTCTCTGTTTATTCTCCTCTTCCTAAGAGAGCACACATCACTGGATAGATAGCCCACCCGGAATCCAGGATAGTATCAGCTCAAGATCCTTCTCTTAGTTACATCTGCAAAACCCCTTTTCTAAATGAGTTCACATTCATAGGTACTGATGGTTAGGACTTGGTTCTATCTTTTTAGGAATTTTGAAAATTTATTATGAACCTACTACAGTAACAATAAATTTGAAGAATTATATAAAATGGAGAAACTTTTCAAAAAAAAGAAATTATCAACACTAAGAAAGAATTTCAAAAAAATATGATGTTTAAAGAAACTTTTAATCCATGACATAAGATTTTCTCAAAGAAATAAAATACAGACAGAGATATCTTCACTGGTAAATTATACCAGCTTCAATATCAAACCAGATATGAAAATTATAAGAAAGAAAAATTACAACCAGCTAATCTCTTCCTTAAATATAGTTGCAAAAGTCCTCAGTAAAAATTAGCAAACTGTTTCAGCATATATTAAAGGATGATATGTTCATGCCCAATTTGGGTTTACTCCAAAAAATAAGTTTCTTTTAACATGAGGAAATTATTGATATCATTCATCACGTTAACCAAATAAGAGAGGAAAAAAATCGTACGACCATCTCACAGATAGGGAAAAATTATTTGATACAATAAAATACTCTTTGATAGATATATATGTGTGTGTGTGTTTAAAAATATTAAGGATTTTCCTTAATCTAACAAATAGCCCTTATACAAATCATATAGCGAATAACTCAACTAATAGTGAAAACTGAAAGTTTTCCTTGAGAAATTGGGAACTCAGCACAGACATTTACATGCAATACTGTGTTGGGGGTGGCAGACATATTGTAATATATAAATAAATAATAAAATGTTGAAAGATTTGTAAGGAAGAAATTTGAATATCATTAACTACCGTTGACATGGTTATGTACATAGAGAATAGGTACATTGAGTAGGTAAAAAACAGAAAATAAACGTTTTGGAAAATCAATATGGATACCAATTCTACTCTCAAACACATACCTAATATAAATGGAAGCACACGTACCACGTGTGACCGAAGAAACTTATACGAGAGTGATTCTACCAGTGTTGTAGTAACAATTGAAAAGATGCCCACAATTCATGAGGGGTAGACTGGATAAATTATGTTATATTGATAGACCGGGTTACTATTCAGAAAAGAAATTGAACAAACTACAGCTATGACAACAACGTGGGTAAATCTCTCAACAAGGCTAATGCTGGGTAAAAGAAACTAGACGTGAAAGAATCCACATCTCATGGCCATCAATCTATTTGTAAGAATTTTTAAAGTTTGCTCAAGAAAATTATCATATTTGTGATTGCATGTTTAAATGGCCAGAAATAAAATAAATCATGGGAGCAATTACCACAAATATCAGGAAAGGAGTCAACCTTTTAGAAGAAAAAAAGAATTATTATTGGGAGGGGCCAGAGGATGCTGCCATGTCTTATTTCTTGACGTGGATGGTGGCCACATGAACATTTATCTGCTTTGTATTAAAGAACCAGGATATATACATTTTTAAAATATATTCTCTACATGTACTATATATTTTATAATTGAAATAGTTGCAACAAAAGAACTAATAAGTGTTTTCCAAATTTGACCCAGGGCATCAAGAATGCCAATAATAAGAATAATTTGCAGACAGGGCCGGGATTAGTACGAAACAGGTAAAGCACTCACCTTGGGTGCAGAATTTAAGGGAGAGTCAAGAAACTCAGTAATAAAGATAAATAATATTTTAGTGGGATATTTAAAAATACCATGATGAACAAAGTATCAAAAGGATCAGTTACAAACACCAAGTGTGAAGACAGGATCAGTGTGGACCAAGTATTGTTTGGAGTGATTTCCATGTTTTAATTGATTTGATGTTCACAGGAATCCTATGAGGTAGAGTCTATAATTATTCCCCATTTTACTAATAAGGAACCTGTGGCACAAGGGAAAGTAGTTACTGTTTCAAGGTCACCCAGCTGGTTCACTGCAGAGCCTGAGTTCAATCCCAGGCTGTTGACAGCACAGCCGTGCTCTGAGGGGTGACACCGCACCTGCCCATTTACAATAGCAGCCACTGCAGTCAGGTTATGACAGCCCCTGTGTCCTTTGATATTTATTTCATTCTTTCCACTAAGTATATTCTCAAGAAGGATTATTGTGCTGGGAGGAGAGATAAAATTGAAGGAACAACATTAGGGAAATCTTTATAAGGCCTTTCCTTTCTTGTGTAAGTCTGATTCCCAAGGTGCAGGTTATGCCAAGCAGCCGAGAAAATCTAGACTTCTATGATTGTTCTGACTCCCTGCTATAACTCTGCTATTATAAGACTCCTATAGAGGTTAGATTCAGTAAAGGTATATTTGATATGTATAGTTCAATGAAAAAATACAGATGTATATTTACTAATTTGAAAATTACACCACAGTGCATTGGGACATTTTAAAGGCAGCTCAGAAAACTACAAAAAATGTGACGGCCTTTTTGTAACAGTGAGAACCCGGGGAAGAAGTAAGTGGCCTCAGTTTTATTTACCTTCTGAACTACTTATTAATCAAACAACATCATTAATCTGCTGTTTTCTATTAAAGTAAGCTCTCTCTGGGTCAGAAAAAAACCCAGAGAATCAATTTGGTAAAACTGCACAAAGCAGCTTAAATTTCAAAGGTGGCTCAAAAATAAATGGCTCTTAGGTCCCCCAGGGTGCAATCCTATTCTTGGAGAACAGAGCAAGAAATGGGGGGAAATTAGGGAACTAAATAATTCCAATAAATATTAATGAGAGAGAGGCACTTTTCAGGCAAAGCTGTGTAGGTAGAAAGGAAATAGAATTTGTAAAAGGGTAAATTTCAATAAACAGTTATTTATAGATATGAGAAAATGAGTTCCGCTGAATTTCAATCCTTCTTAAACTATGACAATGTCCATTTTTTCCAAACAAGTCAAACTTTTGAGAAATAAGGCTTAGGATAAGCTGCCAATCTCTCTCAATAGAACATGAAAAAAATCCCACTAAACAAACACTTCTAAAAATCTTTCCTAAATAGCAACTTTGATGGCTGTGGACCACCATTGTTGTTGTTTATTTTCTTAATCTTAAAAATTATCTTTAACATTTTAGCCTTCTTATTTTCTTTTTTTTAATCAAACTACAGCATAGACTATCTCTGGGAGAGAGAAAGAGTTCTTTTTTAGGAATGCTTTGTATATGACATGTTGGAAACACAGTTAAGAAAGGAAAACTAAAAAGCTGAAATGGACCTCTAAGCATGGCGCCAAGGAAGGCAATTAAAGATTTAGGGTAAGACTCCCAGTATCAATCACAGTAGGAAAATTAGAATTAAATATCTTACAGGGCCATAGTGAGAAAGCCATAGTTTTCTATTCTAAGCTCAAATTAGCAACTTGTGAGGCAAATTTCTCTGAGGTTCATTTTGAAATTTTTAGAATGAAAATTAATAGACAAAATGTCAGGTTCAAACTTTAGAATGATCTTTGTGATACTCAGTGGCTCCCAGAGCCTCTTAATTCATCTCTTCCTCGTTATTTTTTTTGTAACGAAAGGAGTTATTTTTGACTGTTAGTGTTTCCATGCAACCGTCTTTGACTGTTAAAGTCAGAGATGGGTCTGTCAGAGCTGTCAATATCTATCTGGGTTTGGGATTTCAGACTTTCATCTAAACATACAGATGCACAGCTCTTGTGTTTTGCAGTTTTGTTTTTTCATGAGCATGAATGCAGAAGAAACTGAGCTAAGAATGGCAGCTACAACTCTTCTGACAAAATAAGAAAGGATGTAAAAGGGGCCAGTGTTTAAAAGAGGAAAATGTTTGGGGCCTTAGAGGTTTTGTGACTGAAGCAATGTTTCTCTTTTTGAATTATTACTCATTACTGCCAATCACCACCTTATATAGAACTCTACAGCCTGTTGTTTGACTTTCCAAATGCAGACACAAAAATGATGCCTTTTAACCCAATTCTTTGAGTCTGCTTTAATTTGTGTTTATTGTTGTTATTGTTTTATTTTGTTTGTTTCCTGCATAGGGGTCTAAGTAACTTCAAGCAAAACCATGTTCTCACCTAGGCAGGTTCAGGGAATAGAAGTTCAAACTTATAAGGAAACCTAGTAATTTTTTCTGAATGCCAGAAGATTGCAGTGAGCTGCAGACCACTCTTTCAGAAGCAAATAATGGGTATGGCCCGTGCAAAGTGACTCATAAGAACCCATAAGTCATTGCATGAAAAAAACATTAGAATTCCCCATTCTATCTCCATAAATTCTCCTTCCTTCAACAAACATGGATCAAGTTCTACCCAGGTACTGTGCTGGGTCTGAGGATGTAATGCTGAACAAGTGACCATTGCAGCTTCAGGACTGGTGAAACAGAGTGAGGTTTTCAGGGCCATTAGCTTTGTTTTTCTATTAACATAATAATGCAGCAGAGTCAACTTTTGAGAGCGAACCAGAAAAGGCAAGTTTTGTCTTCTAGCTGTTTCATTTTTAGAACTCTGAGGGACTTAGAGCTTCACCCATGCATTGACTGTATAAGAGAAAACTTGGTTGTGAGAACGTGTCCTGTTACCTCACGTGTCCCATTACCATCAAGGCAATGAATTAGTGATCTGTAGGGCACTCAGATGTTCTGCTCAGATTCTCCATGATTTCCCACTACAACAAACATAAAATCCAGGCTCTTTCTATGCCTGCAAGACCCTACGTGGCATGGCCCTGAATTACTCTCTGATCTCTGCTTTTTAACTCTCCAACTAATGATGCCGCCACTCGGCCCTCATGCCTGCCTTTCAGTACCAAGTAAAATCCTGCCTTCTTCTTGTCCCCTTTCCTACTCACATCCTTCCCACCTAATTAATCTACTAAATTTTCTTGATTGACTGTTTTCAGAATTTATCTGCACTTCAAATTATGTATGTGTGTGTTCACTGAATGTCTCATGATCCTGTGGCCATTCCATAATTTTTGCCTTTCTATTTCAAGAGTGTAAAGTATTGCCTGCATCATAGTAGGCCCACAAAAAATTATTTGGTAACGGAGGCATAAGTCATTTTAGGGATGTTAAGTCCCTGGCTCTCTTAATAGGCACATGGGCTGTAAACTTTCAATTAGTACAAGTGATAGTCAAAAAACAGGAAATGTGTGTTAATGTCAATGTGATGTTAATTTGTATATACAGACTGAAGACAATATTCAGATAAACGTTATGCAATTCCTCGGCTCAGCGCCTGTGGCTCAAGTGGCTAAGGCACTAGCCACATACACCTGAGCTGGTGGGTTCGAATCCAACCCAGGCCCGCCAAACAACGACAGCTGCAATCAAAAAATAGCTGGGCGTTGTGGCGGGTGCCTGTAGTCCCAGCTACTTGGGAGGTTGAGACAGGAGAATCGCTTGAGCCCAGGAGTTGGAGGTTGCTGTAAGTTGTGATGCCACAGCACTCTTCCTGGGGCGACAGCTTGAGGCTCTGTCTCAAAAAAAAAAAAAAGTTATGCAATTCCATATGATAATTGCCATAAAGAAGATAAGTCTCATTTGAAAGATGAGAAATACCCAGTAAAATGGTGCTATCTTAGCTAAGAAACCCAAGAAAATTAGGATATGGCAAGACTCTAGAAGCATGAGAGATGAATGGAGAAGGGCGTTTTAAAAAGTTAAGTAGCATGAACTTTGAGATCCATCCCCCAAATTAAAAAATGTCATTTTAAAAATGTAAACCAGGGAGTAATAGTGTCTTAATTATACTGTAGATAAATGAGAAGGTTGAAACCGAAAGCTAGGAACTGAGTTGGAGAACTGCTGAAGAAATTCAGGAGAGAGAGAGAGGATAGTATTCTTAAACTTGAGCAGATTCACAGAGGACAGGTGGAACTGGATAAATAAGATTTCAAGGTGCTATAGAGTTAAGAGGACTTGGTTGTTTGGGTGGGGAATCATTTTTATCTAATTTTCGTTACTAGGTGTTTGGATGCATGGCAGCTCCAAGTCAAAGACAAAAAGGATCATGAAGGATAGATAGACTTCGGTGGGGGCCAAGAAAATGGTCTTGTTGAGCTTAAGTTGTTAAAGGAACAGCCAAGCGGAGACTCCAGGAGATTGTCGGATATGCATGGCTAGGAGGATACAGTTTTGACTTAATCAGAATATAGATGACAATTAAAGTCATGGCGGTAAATGAAGTTAAGTAGTATTAGTATACAAAGGGAGAAGAGAATAAAAGCTCAGATGGAATCCAGTGAGACACCAATATGTACATGTAACATGTAAAAAGGTAAAACCAAGCAGCCATGACACTTACTCGGAGCAGCAGAAACATAGGAGAAAAGCAAAGTAAGTATGAAGACCACCAGAGCCAACAGAAGAGCAAAAGAGCACGTGTCAGTAACTGTACAGCAGTGTTGAGTGCTCAGGGGGAAAAGCAAATTAGACCAAGTTTCCAAAATGCCTGTGAGATTTAGTAAAGTGGCTGGTTACAATCACAAGATTTTAATGGACTGATGGAGAAAGTGATTTCCACACTGCAAAAGTCTGGAAATTAGAGGCAAGATACGGCCATGATTAGTAGGAAAACTTCTTTAAAGAAATGTGGCCATCAGAGGGAGAAGAGTATAAAATTCAATCAGAAAGAGAGATGATGAAATACTGAAATAATGATGGAAAGTAACTGATAATATTTAAATGCCAATGGAAAGGAGCCAGTGAGGACGGTGGTCTTGAAGCTGCAAGAAAAAGAGGAGGTAATGAATGAAGCAAGGTTGTGGAAGAGATAGGGAGAGTGGCTATTTCAGCCTAAGATAGATAAATTATAAGAAGGCGCACTTCTTTCTCCCAGGAGGATTGTTAGAGAAGGAATATATGTAGATCAAGCAAATTATAGATGTGTGGGATACATCTATACAAATAACTAGGAGAACACAGGGAGAATGGCAGATGGTATTGATGATATGAATTTTTCAAGGCACCAGCCTATGTAACTCTGTGATTTCCTTCAGCAGTGCTCAACAGTTCAAATATAGAAATGAAAAGGTGGCAGTTATATTGGTGAAGTTTTGGGGGAGTTGTTGTATATTCAAATGAAAAGGAAAGATAGCAAGAAATTACACTGATTGGAAACAGTGAACATATAATAAAATCTGAACAGAAAATAAAGTGTAGATAGAAGGGGCTCACGGGCTAGCAAAATTCCGAAGAGCTAAATATTCTAGCTTATTTCCCTTTTCATTCTCACCATAACTCATTCCAATAAGATTTCATCCCCAACACACCATGGAAATTACCCCTGTGAGAGGCACTCGTAATTTCCGTCTTGCCAAGTACCAATGGATACTTTTTAGTCCTCATCATTTTACATCTTTCAGAGACAGTGAATCACTCCCTCTTTCTTGAAATTCTTTCTTTGCTTGGATTCCAAGCCACCACACATTTTTGGATTTATTCCTACCTTCCCAGCCACTCCTGCTAACTCCAACACCAATCTCTTTTGCTCCTGCTCTCCCAAGACTTAACATCTCTCTTTGTAAGCCAAAAAAAATTCACAAATTTAGGTTAGGTAAAACAAATTTTCCATCTTTATCACTAAGCCAATTCTTCCTTCATATCTTTCCATTTGGTAAAGGTCACAGCAATTACTGAGTCACTCAGACTAAAAACTTAGCAGTTATTTTTGATTCTTCTCTTTCTCTCACATCTTATATCCAAACCATCATCATGTAATATTGCTCCTGCCAATATTCTGGAAACGTATTCTGCATTCTACTCCTCACCACTTCTACTGTTAACACCCTACCATGAGTCATTATCTTCTTTCCCTGATATTTTTGCAAAATCTCTTAAATAATTGCTCTTTTCAATATTTGCTGTTTTCACTACCTGTTCTGTTCTGTTCTCAGTTATTCACATCACTAGTTCATTGGCCTCATTCAGGTCTTGAGGGGGAATTTTAAAGGCATTTCCCCTTTTCACTAAAAATAACAGATTAAATAATTGCTCATAACTGTTCACTCTGCTTATTCAGTTTGTACATCTCAAATCTTGCTTGGTGAGGTGACTCTACTTCTCTGCCCCTCACTTTTGGGACTGACCATGTGACTTGCCTTGACCAATGGAGTATTAGTAGACTTGATAAAACAAAGGCTCAAAATGTGTTGTTCAGTTGGTCTTTCCCTCTTATTACTACCCTTCACCATGTAAAGAACATGCTTGGGTAGCTGCTGACTTAAGGGAACTGAAAAACATATGGAGAAAAACTGGATCCAATCTGTAGAAGGGAGCCACATAAAGCCAAGCTCAGCCAGAATCACCAAACGTCAACTAGCCTGTAATACTTTTGTAGTAAGAAACTGAAATTTTGAAGTTACTTTATTTTGTAGCAATATTGTGGCAAGGGCTAATTATTATACTCTTTTTAAAAGCACCACACACACTCCATCATTTTCCTATACCTTTTTCAGCTAAACTTTTTAATACTATTCAGTTCTACTTAAAATTATGTCATATTTATTTTTTATACACCTCCCTTTCTAATATTTTGATGTCCTTGAGAAACTGCCCTGTGTGTTCTACATAGCATCTTATTTCCAGTGCCCAGAACCTGGTATAGTGCAGAGCAGGAGTCAAGTAGATATTCACAACCCAATGAATGAGCGCATAGGGGAATTCAGATATTAAAACTCATCATGAGGTTGGAAAAACCTACTGTGAAATTAACCAAATGAGGGTGCTGCAACATTACAAGGCTGAAGTCAGCGAGCTTGATTTCGAATCTGATATTGCCCAAGTGAAACATTTCTAAGTGTATAGATCATATGACAGAAAGTCAGCATGGGTGAAGCCTCTCCTGCCTAAACAAACACATGCCCTGGCCACACCCCTGATGTCCCCTAGCCCTTCAAACAATAATACTCTATTTCTAAGGTCCCTTTCATAGAGAACTGGATATAACAATTTCCAAATACAAATAGGAAAAGTTTTTTTTTTTTTCCAAAGGCACCACAAGTAGAGAGCTAACTATAATAAATGAAGAAATTATTTCATAAGAGAAAGAGGGCACTTGAAACTATAAGAGCAGCACCAAAATTATTTGAATTCATTCATTAATATTAACAAGAAATTTGAGTCTGAGAAAGACTTCTTTTTCTTACATAATAACTTTTTTAAAAGTTACTACCTTCGAACATCTGTTTGCATAATGATCCTCCAATGTTCTTGAACTAAAATGTCAATTGACAGGTAACATTTTACATTTTTAAATGCCCCCAAACTTGGGATTTGTTAATTATTTCTCTGGTTTTCTCTGATGCTACTATTTTCTTTCTTGAACAGTTCATTTTCCAGAAGGCTATCAATTAATGGTCAGGTACGAAGTACATGCTTAGCATTAGAGTGAGGCAAAGTCTATTAGTTCTGACAGTAATTCTAACATTTTATGTCAGTGCTATTGAAAGCAGATTGCAAAACTTGGAAGCTGATGAGAGTATTTATTCCAAGATTTAGCACTCAGGAACTTTATTGTGTTAGGTTTCAATATATTGGCTTTCAATATATTATGATGGGGGAAAATAATGTCTTGTACTTGTTGACGAAACATTAAGTGTTGCAAATGTTTACAATCCTCAGTCTCAAGCCAACTCATTATAAAAAATCGTTTAGTTTATTTAATGTATAATTCAAGTTATTTGGTTGCAGGCAACCAAAACTAAACTTGGCTAAATTGAGCAGAAAGGAAATGTTCTTTATTGAGGTTTTCTCACTTATTGGACAGAAAATTAAGTAAAGAAACAGACTCATTAAAATAGCAGGAACCGGAGTGGCTCCAGTGGTATAAACCTTAAGGATTCCTGCACTCTGGCTGTGGTTAGAATGAATGTGCTCTGACACTCTTTGTTCATATGTGTACGTTTCTTCAATAAGGAACTTAAGTTCGAGAATAGAAGCAGCAATTATCCAGGGTTTGGTCAGCTGACAACCATGCTAAAAAAGAACAAGGCATCAATTGCACATAGTGAAATAAAGTCCTCACAGGGAAGTGGGGATGCTGCTACTGAAAGAGGGGAGGGGCTGCTCATGGCTAGAAAACAATGAAGTCTCTTCTCTCAGAACTTGCAGTCCTAGTTAAGGAGCAAATAGTCATAACACAGCTTTCTTTGTAGGGTACAGTTTACCAGTCTTTACTTACTCTGGAGGTCAGAATCTTGATTTTCTTCTTAAATCAAACAGTTCAACTCTCAAATATAATAAGACATAGAATATTTTCTTACTTCATAGTTTTCATGAAGATGACAAAAAACTTTCTTGGGAATGAATGAAATAAAACTTTAGCATTATCCATTTCACTTTTTTTAAGAAAAATAAATTATGGAGTTCTCTGTATGTAGATATTACACACATATGTACATATAATTTTTTTTCTTTTTTTTTTAGAGACAGAGTCTTACTTTGTCGCTGTCGGTAGAGTGTCATGGCATCACAGTGTCACAGCTCACAGCAACCTCCAGCTCTTGGGCTTAGAGGATTTTCTTGCCTTAGCCTCCCTAGTAGCTGGGACTACAGATGCCCACCACAACCCCTGGCTTTTTTTTTGTTGCAGTCTGGCCGGGCCTCGGTTTGAACCCGTCACCCTTGGTATATGGGGCCGGCGCCTTACTCACTGAGGCACAGGCACCACCCAAGCACATAGAATTTTATATGTAAATATTTAAAAAAATTACTTCTCTGTAAGTCAGCATAAATACTATTTTCTATAAATTTTATTTAATGGAGCTCTGATGGAAACTTAAGTTCTCCTTTGCTGATAACTGGATGATAGTTCCTAACCAGAATGGATCAGAGTTCTGTCTTCTTGTTTAATTTGGGCTTCTTTTCTCTTTTCTTTGCCTTAGTTTTCATGCTCATATTCCTGTTATCCCCCTGATCAGCCTCTCCTTCTGCTTTGCAATTGAATGTCATTCTACCCGGAACCCAGTGGCTGAATTCACAGTCTTTTACCCTTAGTTTATTTTGAATACTGGATCTTTACAATTTGAAGGGCATGTAAGTTTTACATTTTTCTTATCTGTCATCAATTTCTGGGTCCTTGTTTTATTTCTTATTAGGAAAGAATCTGCAATGCTATAGCTCTTTCTCTGTAGCCTAAGCAACCCTTGGTCAATAACCCAGCATGGTTAGTATGGGTATATCATTTAAAAATCTTTTTTAGTAAAATAGTCACTTCCACTTGAGTTCCAGGCTTACAGATAAATGTAAGATTTGGCAATGGCATAGAAATTCCAACACATAATACATCAATAGCCCTTGCCAGTAATATTGGCTAATTAATCTTCTCTAAGCATTTAATACATTATATATTCTATTATCAACAAATATAATTTAAATTGTTTAAAGTAATATGGCAGCTTTAGGAGATTAAAGATGGCAGCTGAGTAACAGCTTCCCAGCGAGTCTGGGGAGACAAGACTCCAGGCATCTCTGGCCGGTGGGATCTGCCTATAATCATCCCTTTGAGGATACAGGGAGCCAGCAAGGGACTTCTGGACCCCAAGAGGAAGACAAAAACAGTGGAAAACTGGCAAGTGGTTGCGTGTGCTCAATCGACCTAATCACACCGGAAACCGTAAGTACAAGCAGCAGTGAGACTGCAAACCGGAAAGTCCTTACCTGTGAACTGTTTTGGTATTCTTGGACTTGGCACTCAGTTGAACTGCCTTGGGGAGAGCTCGAGCAGGAGTGTGGAGAACTCTGGGCATTGTCTGGGGCCCCAGACTGAGCCACTGAGCTGGGCGCAGGAAGCCATTGTGAAAGAACTGCCCCAGCAAACTCCGCCCACAGGGTCTCAGACCAAGGATTTGGTGGGTCAAAGTAACCTACTGACTAAGCAGCCTAAAGGCGGGGACTGAGCTGCCTTACAGCCTTAATTCTTAGGGGCAGAGTGAGACGGTTTTGGCACACTGGAGCCTTGGGCTGTTGCCATGGGTAGAGTGCCGAGACGCCACAGCTCATAGCAACCTCAAACGCCTGGGCTTGGCGCCACCCACACCTCCATAAGAGCTGTGCAGCGACCCCCGACCAGTGACCCACACTCACCAGGCCTCCACCTTCCCTGACCATGAACTGCGGGAGCCACGCAACCCTGCATCCTCCCTCCTGTGTCCTCCCAGCTTCCACACTAGCCTGTCCATCTGGACAGGGACTCAGGTAGCTGTGTGCCCTCTGGAGCCCTCCCTGCCTCTGTGCAGATTTCCTCTCCTGGCCAGAGACTGCTAGAGCCTTGGCCTCTCTGTGCCAAAGTCACTGGGCGCCTGGCACTCCCAGAACCGTGCGCACCATTCCCAGCCCTGTTGCTGGATCGGGGTGTGTCACAAACCGGAGCTGCTTCCACAACCAGAACTCCCTAACTAGAGCAACCCCAGAGGAACTATACAGGGTCACTCCCTACAAAGATCTAGCAACAATAGAGTGATCCCGCTGGGGTCTAATCTTAGAGAGACACCTCCTCGACTCTGAGGACAGCCAGAGGCAACAGTGAAAAACAATCATGAGGCAAAATCAACAGAAAAACTCTGGCAATATGAATAATCAGAGTAGATCAACTCCCCCAAGGATCAATGGGGCAGAAACAGCACAAGACCCCATGCACAAACAAATAGAAATTGAATTGATGTCAGAAATTGAATTCAGGATCTGGATAGCAAATAAGATCAAATTAGAATTCCAAGAGTGATCTCAAGAATTCAATGGATTCAAAGACCAAATGACCAAAGATTTTGACACATTGAGACAAGAAGTTGCAGCCCTCAAAGTTCTGAGAAACACAGTAGAATCCCTCAGTAACAGAATGGAGCAAGCAGAAGAAAGGATTTCTGACATTGAAGACAAAGCTTTCAAACGCTCCCAAACCCTCAAAGAAGAAGAGAAATGGAGAGCAAAAACAGACCACTCTCTCAGAGAGCTCTTGGATGATTCAAAGAAAACCAATATTCATCTTATAGGGATCCCCGAAAGTGACGAAGTGGCTTCACAAGGCCCAGAGTCTCTTCTCCATAAGATTATGAAGGAGAACTTTCCAGACGTGATAAGAGATTCCGAAATTCAGATAGCAGACAGTTTCAGAACTCCAGCACGACTCAACCCAAATAAGACATCCCCCAGATACATCATAATCAATTTCACTAAAGTTAATATGAAGGAGAAAATTCTGAAAGCTGCCAGACGAAAGAAAGCCATTACCTACAAGGGAAAGAATATCAGAATAACTGCAGATCTCTCTGCTGAAACCTTTCAAGCTAGAAGAGGATGGCCATCGACTTTTAATCTCCTAAAACAAAATAGCTTTCAACCCAGGATCCTATACCCAGCTAAACTGAGCTTCATTTATGACGGAGAAATTAAATACTTCAATGACATTCACATGTTGAAGAAATTTGCCACAACTAAACCAGCTCTCCAGGACATTCTTCGACCTATCCTCCATAAAGACCAGCGTAATTCTCCACCACAAAAGTAAACCCACACAAAAAATTTTTGATCAGGGCGGCACCTGTGGCTCAGTGAGTAGGGCGCCGGCCCCATATGCCAAGGGTGGCGGGTTCAAACCCAGCCCTGGCCAAACTGCAACAACAAAAAAAAAATAGCCGGGCATTGTGGCAGGTGCCTGTAGTCCCAGCTGCTCGGGAGGCTGAGGCAAGAGAATGGCGTAAGCCCAAGAGTTAGAGGTTGCTGTGAGCTGTGTGACACCACGGCACTCTACCAAGTGCGGTACAGTGAGACTCTGTCTCTACAAAAAAAAATTTTTTTTTTTATCAAATTCCAAGTTCCACAGTGGCAAAAGGATTAAAAATGTCCACCGGTCTCTAGAAAGGCTTATCAATACTCTCAATTAATATGAATGGTTTAAATTGTCCTTTAAAGAGGCATAGGTTGGCAGACTGGATACAAAAACTCACCCCAGATATCTGCTGCATCCAAGAATCACATCTTACATTAAAAGACAGATAGAGACTCAAGGTGAAGTGATAGTCATCTATATTCCAGGCAAATGGAAAGCAGAAAGAAGCAGGCATTGCAATCCTGTTCACAGACGCAATAGGCTTTAAACCAACCAAAATAATTAAGGATAAGGATGGACACTTCATATTTGTTAAAGGTAATACTCAATATGATGAGATCTCTATTATTAATATTTATGCACCCAACCACAACACACCTCAATTTATAAGAGAAACTCTAACAGACATGAGCAACTCGATTTCCTCCACTTCCACAGTAGTTGGAGATTTGAACACCCCTTTAGCAGTCCTGGATAGATCTTCCAAAAAGAAGCTAAGCAAAGAAATTTTAGATTTAAACTCAACCATTCAACATCTAGACTTAACAGACATCTACAGAACATTTCATCTCCAAAAAACTGAATACACATTCTTCTCATCAGCCCACAGAACATACTCCAAAATCAACCACATCCTAGGACACAAATCTAACCTCAGCAAATTTTAAAAAATAGAAATTATTCCTTACATCTTCTCAGACCATCATGGAATAAAAGTTGAACTCAGTAACAACAGGAACCTGCATACCCATACAAAAACATGGAAGCTAAACAACTTTATGCTGAAGGATACATGGGTTATAGATGAGATTAAGAAGGAAATCACCATATTTTTGGAACAAAACAACAATCAAGACACAAATTACCAGAACCTCTGGGATACTGCAAAGGCAGTCCTAAGAGGGAAATTTATAGCACTGCAAGCCTTCCTCAAGAAAACGGAAAGAGAGGAAGTCAATAACTTAATGGAACATCTCAAGCAACTGGAGAAAGAAGAACACTTCAACCCAAACTCAGCAGAAGAAAAGAAATAACCAAAATCAGATCAAAATTAAACGAAATTGAAAATAAAAGAATTATACAACAGATCAATAAATCCAAAAGCTGGTTTTTCCACAGTAAGAGTAGCCCACTTAACAAAATCGCAAAACCAGAAACGTTGGCATGGATGTGGAGGAAAGGGCACACTTCTACACTGCTGGTGGGAATGCCCACTAATACATTCCTTCTGGAAGGATGTTTGGAGAATACTTAGAGACCTAAAAATAGACCTGCCATTCGATCCTGTAATTCCTTTACTAGGTTTATACCCAGAAGATCAAAAGCCACAATATAACAAAGACATCTGTACCGGAATGTTTATTGTAGCCCAATTCATAATTGCTAAGTCATGGAAGAAGCCCAAGTGCCCATCGACCCAGGAATGGACTAGCAAATTGTGGTACATGTATACCATGGAATACTATGCAGCCTTAAAGAAATATGGAGACTTTACCTCTTTCATGTTTACATGGATGGAGCTGGAACATATTCTTCTTAGCAAAGTATCTCAGGAATGGAAGAAAAAGTATCCAATGTACCCAGCCGTACTATGAAGCTAAATTATAGCTTTCACATGAAGACTATAACCCAACTATAGCACAAGACTATGGGGAAAGGGCCAAGGAAGGGGAAGGGAGGAGAGAGGTTTTGGTGGAGGGAGGGTAATGGGTGGGGCCACATCTATGGTGCATCTTAGAATGGGTACAGGCGATTGCACTAATGGACACAGCTATGATTTAACAATAAAAAAAAAAGAAAAAAATAAAGTAATATGGCATATTAGGCCTTTCATGGATTTTTTTCCAATTTTGCTCCTTCAACATTCCTTATAAAAGCTGGCCTGTCAAAGTCAGTCTACTTGACAATTAAATTCAAGGCATCAGTTTGAAAGTACATGATAAAACTTATTCGATTATACTACATAATCTTTTCTCAGAAACAAGAGGCAGGGTAGAAGATATAGTTAGACACTAGGAAGTTAAATGTCAATTTAATTTTTCATGTATGAAAGTTTATTTTATCATACCCTAGCAGAGAAAAGCAAAGGAATTTTTTTCTCTATACTCAGCACCACACTTAGCATTGTCATACTTCATTTCTGGTCACCAAAGTTTATGAGGACTTTTCCCCACATCAAGCAATTCCCCAATTCACAGAGGACAAAGACTGGAAGTCCTACAATTAAACTTAATTCTAACCCTACCTACCTGGGGATTGCCTCAGATTCTGTAAGTTAAAGATTCAGTCTCACAAGACTGCCCCTACTTTAGACATCTAACACAGGCAATACATCCCCAGGTTACCCACAATTTTTATTTACCCTGGCTATATAGCTAAGTTTTCTATAACCCCATTCTCAAGTTTGATAATTTGCTTTAGTGGCTCACAGAAGCCAGAAAGTAACTTAGTTACTATTGCTGATTAATTAGAAAGGTATTTTAAATGATACAAATCAGCAGCCAGATGAAGAGACACCTAGGCCACAGTTTGGAATGGTACCCAGCACAGCATTTCTCCCCCTAGAATTGGGGTATACCACCCACCTGGCATAAGGATGTCTTCTTGTTCAGCAACTGGGAAGCGCTCTAAATTCTTTCCTTTTGGGTTTTTATGGATGTTTCATCATGTATGCATAGTTGACTAAACCATTGGCCCTAAGTGATTAGCTCAACCTTCACCCCTTTTTGCTTCCCAGAGTTGGGGGCACCTTCACAAACTGCCAACCTAATAATTACATGGTTCATTCCCCTGGTAACCATTCCCCCATCCTGGGGGCTTTCTAAAAGTCACCTCATTACACAAACTCAAGTATGGCTGAAATCAGCTCATTATAAATAACAAAAGACCCTCCTTTCATCTTTATGGATCTTATCACTTAGAAAACACTAAAGGTTTTAGAAGATCTGTGCTAGGAATGAGAATGAACACCAGATATATATATTTCTTATTCTAACTCACAATGTCACACATCTACAGTCTCGATGTTTCATGTAGAAAATGTAACTGGCTGGATCGGATGTAGTGTGATTTGCCATATGTTTTAGCTTATTTTTTCAGGAATTTGATACTGACAAAAGATTCGTTTTAATTATAGCTCATGGTTAAACTTATTCTTTTACTTTGCAAATGTTAACATGTCTATTCAATAGACTTTTAAAGCCTACCTAGAAACTGCAGCGTATGATAGCCATTTGACACTTACTGGTATCAAACAAAAATTATAAGAGTCATTGTTTTGGCCTAAGCTTTTGTACCCTGTTTTCCAGAAAATAAGACATCCTCTGAAAATAAGACCTACTTACAGGAAAGATAAGACGTCCCCCGAAAATAAGACCTAGCGCATCTTTGGGAGCACACCTTAAAATAAGACACTGTCTTATTTTCGGGGAAACAGGGTACTAGGTCCCAACAGAACAGACTAAAAATCAAAGTCAAGTCAACCATGCAAAAGTTACAAGTGGCCAAACCTGGACTAGATCACTGTTAAACCTGCTGAGAAATTAGCAGAAAGATATAGAGCCAGTTTTTAAACTGGGCTAATTTAAATCTTCAGCCAGCATGATAATGAATTTTTTTCTGCTTTAATCCTAACCCAGAACAGGTAGCCTAATGCAACTAATCTATTGTTTTTGTATTGTTATGTCTACCTAGTCCCACCTTATAAGAAAAGTAACTTTACATGACTAAACACTCTCCAGTCTTTTTCCTACTTTTTTCCCCCTTTCTCTGCCTATAAAGTCAACCCCTTCTATTCAGATCAATGGGACATTTACTGTATCTTACAGAATGAAGTGTTGCCTCATTGTAAAATCACAAATAAAATCAAATAAGATTTTTAACTAAGTTTGTACAAATAAGTGGCAATCCATGCCAAATTCTGCAAATGTTCAGTATGGTGTGGCTTGCAAAGAAATATTAAACATAACAGTGGTCAAAAACGGATATAAATTAGTGCCAGAATTAGACAATAAAAAGAATTCTGATGTGCACATTACAATTTTTAGTAAAACAAAAGCTTACCAAAACAAAAGTACAGTGGAAGCAGTTAATAAGAAGCCATCTAATATTGATAACTTTTGATGTCTAAGGATGTTTATCATATTATTAATACTGGAGACTAGATATGTCAGATAAAAATGGCATCTGTAGAATAGAACCTTTAAAATAAGTTTCTTAGACAAAATGGTATTAACATAAGAATAATGACATTAAAAAGTGTACTCAATAAGACATATGATTAAAATTATTTCTATACCACAATATTTCTTAAATAGATTGTCAACCTAAAATATTCAAAAGAGTCAGACTCTAGTTTAAAGAACAGCCACCCAGGAAACCCATATTCCAAAGAAAGGAAGTCAGTGTTCCACAATGTAGAAATTTGGGATCATTTATATAAAGTTTAGAAAAGCTTAATAGAATTTCAACATTTTCTATATAAGGCTTAATGACTAAGTATGATGATCTGATTAGTCAACTTGGTCTTTTTCTTTTGGGAAAAGTATATTTAACATTCTCCTGAAGATGTAACAGGTTCCTTCGCACCATCTGGTCTGAGTTAGGTACAGGAACGTAAAGGAAGAAGTTAATCGATCAATGTGTAGAAGGGGAGGAAATTCTGCTCTCTCCTAGTCATTTGTAGAACAAGAAGAATGTAGAGGGTTAATGTAAGAAACAGAAGTAGCAAACATGTTACACAATTCAGTCTCCGAGGCTTCAAGTTAAAGGCTTAAGTTTCTCCTGGGAATAATTTAGAGGGCCCTACCATTTTATTTTCATTTATGCACATTCACCTAGAAACAAATGCTCATAGAAAAAGCATTAAATGGTTTAAAATGTCTATCTCTCTGTGAAAGGAATGGAGGTGACTTTCAATAGACTTATAACATTTTCCTATATCTTCCTAATTGTCTATTAAAAGCATACATTGCTCATATGAAAAGAAAACTAATGAAGGCATTCTAAAACAAATAAATTCTGTCAAATCACTTCCTAAACATTATACCTATATACCTATATATTGAGGTTTATACAGAATTTGATAAAATATGTTAAAATTACTTTTTATGTAAACATAAACTAAAAATGCCTTTTTACATTTTTTTTGTATCATATTAGCTATTCCTTATGACCCAGAACAATTTGTTACACTTAAAAATAATATCAATGTTAGTGATAGAGTCAAATGGAGGGACTCACCCCAATAGAACTGACCAGGCCAGGAAGAAATGAATGCATAGCATGTCCCCCCTAGGAAGGAATGTGTCAGTCTCTGCCCTTCCAACCCACTAAATTTCCATCCACCTTAACCCACATGCTGACTTCCTTCTCAAACTCAGCTCACTGGCACCTGGGTGGGAATAGAGGCTGCTGTTGCCCACACACAACCTGGACTCCGTTTCCTTTCATTCCCATTTCGGAATAATCTTTTATTTTCAGTCTTCGACCTCTCAGCACTTCGAAATCCATCTGCCTTCCCCCCAAAGCTGTAGGTGAATATTGTTGCTTATCCACTTTGCAGTTGTTGAAATACACTAAAAAAGAAATATATATCTGCACTTTCTTTAATAAGAACTAGCCAGTAGATAAAACCCCAGGATATCTTTAGGCATATTACTTAATTTTTATATTTAAATAGTTTAAAACAGAATGTCAAGTTTCTCCAGATTCCTGGAAAAGGGTATTATTTTTAATTTTTGTATAGTTTTAAAATATTTATAATCCAAAATATAATAGTTTCGATCTAGAATCATTTAGATGCAAGCAAAGAGAATACCACATAGCTTGAAAGAGGGTGATTATCAGAAGAATTTCAACCCACTTTCTGGGTGTCTGGAGCAGAAAGCAGAGGCCAGTGTGCAGGGTGGGAGGGGAGGTCCATGAGCCATTTGCTTCCCAAAGGCTCTGCTCACCCAGTTCTCTCCCAATATCCTGCTCACCAGTTCTCTCCCAATAACCACTTCTTGATTCTCTGTCAGAAGATTGATGGTCTCTCTTTTTCCATGCACAATTGCCCCAAATGGCCTAACATGTTTTTAAATTTTAAATTCTCACATATACTTACTTCCAATTCCAAATTCTTGTGATGATAAATTTCTTTGCACAGCCTGAATATGGAATGTATTCTTCTGCAAAAGTAGTTTCCCAGCAAAACAAGTAGAGCTAACACTCATGCAGAATATTTTCATGACCATGACCACGTGCTATAAAATGATGACTGGTGGGTAAAAGCAAAAATAATAATGTATAAATGTGTATGTGTTTGCATGCCATACGTTATCATATAATTTATGTAATTACTTACTGATAACATTCAGGCCAACTTTTGTATAATACTTAATGCAAAGAAAAGTATCAAAAATTAATACATATAATAGAATGTCATAATTGAAAAAAATAAAATTCATTGTTCAAAACTGTATTAGTATCCTGAGGCTACAATAACAAATAATTATCTGCAAACTAGACTATTTAAAACAACAGAAATTTGTTCCCTAACTTTTCTGGAGGGTAAAGCCCCAAATCAATTTCACTGAATCACAATCAAGTGTTGACAGTGCCATGCTCCCTCTGGTTCCAGAAGACCATATGTTCCTGACTGTCCCAGCTTTTGGTGGTGTCCAGTATTCCTGGGCTTATGATGCCATCTTCCCCATTGTGTGTGTGCCAAATCTCCCTCTACTGCCCCGCTTTTTAAATTTCAGATCAATATGGAGGTACATCTAATTAGGTTACATAGTTTGTTTTTGTAAGGTTGCAGTCTGAGTTGTAGTCCTTCACCCAGGAAGTGTCTGCTACATTTTTGTGTTGATATGTCTGACTGAATTAGGACCTCTCAGATAGACGATGATAATCTCAGGTCAAAATCTTTAACTCAGTCACATCTGCTGAAGCCTTACTAGGTAAGGCAACATTCATAGTGCAAGGAGAGAGGATTTGATCTTTGTGGGGTCACTTTTCAGCCCATCACAACAGTATCCCCAAGGAACTTTTTTTTTCCTGAGAGTCTCGCTCTGTCACCCTCAGTAGAGAGCATGGCATCATAGCTCACAGCAACCTCAAACTCTTGAGCTCAGGCAATCCTCTTGCCTCAGCCTCCAGAGTAGCTGAGACCATAGGTGCTGGCCACAACACCCGGCTATTTTTAGAGATGGGGTCTCACTGTTGCTCAGGCTGGTCTCAAATCCTAAACTCAAACAATCCACCTGACTCAGCCTCCCAGAGTGCTAGGATTACAGGCGTGAGCCACCGCCCAGAGCACTAAAGGAACTTTAATACATGCAAATTTCAAATTTCTCTTTGCATCAAAGAATAAAGAATTCAGCAAAAGTTTCCTAAATGTATCATGCTTTGGAGAATATGGCTAGTGTTGGCTTCTGGGTACTAAAGACAGAGAGAGAGAGATCTAGAGAGAGAGAGGAGAGCAAAAGTGAGAGCAAGAGAAAGAGTTTTGAGTTTTGTTCTTATTTAATCTGAAACTATTGGTAGCTAAGAAAACCTAGAACTTTCTGGTGTTAGGATAGGGAGGGAGGAGAAAATTTTACTACTAAAGAATACTATAGTTTATTTCTCGTGTATATGCATGCAAAATACACATGAAAATGTTGTTTTCATTGTGGAATAAGGCCCTTCATAGCCAATTTGTAATGATAATGATCTGACATAAAATTTAAATGAATACTGGGAAAATCCAGTGTTGTTTTAGTTTATATGTATTAATCATAAATTTTATAGTAAAAAAATGTGTTTATCTCAAAAACGTATTTCTATGTTTGAAAATAACAGCAAATTATTTTCTTCTAAGTATTCAACTACGTTATACTATAAAATATAAATCTTCCCAAAGTAGCTGAGTCTATTTTTCTGTAGTATTGTATTTTCCATTTCATCATTTGTAAATAGTTTATCAATGTTTATCTTTTCTGCATGTATAGATGATAGTCTCCATACCCTTATTTAACTAACAAAGCTGTAGGGTTTTTTAAGTAAAATAATAAATTTAAGTGCATCAGTCTCAAAGGTCTGTCCTTTGGGTATTTCTGTAACCTACAACTTACAAAAGACTTTGTTAATATTTGTCAGGACTATTCTCAAATATGTCAGTAGCTTTCTTCTACAAGAACTATGCCAACAACAACAAAAAAATGACATTTTTCAATGCATAATAGCCTATGTCAGATATAATGAGACTGTGATATAACAACAAAAGCAGGGCAATTTGAAAGACTGGGCATTGCTTTCCTATCTATATTCTTCTAGTTCAAGTGTTTCAACAAGTATGTTGGAAAGATTTACAGCATAATGCAATATTGGGCAAGGGAACGGATTTTCAGAATAGCAACAGAATTAGGATATTCTTACAAATGCTTTCGATTTGGGTCTTTATCTCTACCAAGTTGTTCAATGTCTATGTACATTTTTAATTCTAATAAAAGAAAAAAGCCATCATAGGTCTTTTTCTTGATACGGCTCAGGCAATTAATATTCATATTCACCTTCGAGACATTTTCCTCTGCCATAGACAGCCGTTGCTGACATTTCCATTTAGAGATTTGCAATTGCAGACAATTGGTATCTAAATGAGTTGTGACAGCTGGAAGAAAAACTACTGTTTTAAAATAATTTTCTTTCATATGTCAAATCATTTCGTTATTTAATTTTCAATGACAAATCGAATGGCATTTTTCATTATGAGAGAAGTGACACAATCCAGAAACTGGTCTTTTGTCATGGAGTGTATTTTGATGCAGGGACCTGTTAAGTTTTTAAATCTTATTACCTATTGAGTCTCTAGTTCACTGTCTCTTTAGGAAGGGTGCACTGGATATCTCCTACACATGAGGTCAATTCAAAATATTGCAGAATTCTCTAACTTTTCTAACAAAACATGTTGAAAGGTTATTTTGTAAAGAGAAAGTGAAAAGTTTATCCACTAAAAATTCCCTGTAGATAGTTGGGAGGTGTGTATGAGCGTTTGAACGTTTTTATCCTGGCTGCAAGGTGTCACCAGGAAGAAGTAATTGCAGCACAAAAGCTTTTTTTTTCTTTTTTCTTTTTAAAAATTTAATTTGTTATTAAATCATAATTGTATACATTTATGTGGTACAATGTGATGATTTGATATACAATGTGGAATGCTTAAATCAAACTGATTAACATAACCATCACCTCACTTATAAAACATTTATAATTGACTCTTAGTGGTCTTGAAAGGTATCCTTGCATTGTGCACATTAGGTGAGATCCCATCAAATGCCCTGCCTCCTCCGTCCACTTCCTCTCCCCTCTTCTCTCCTCTTCATCTTGCTGGACTATGTTTGTGTTTTATAATTCATATGAATATGTAAGTAATTATATATTGGTTTCATAATAGTATTGAGTACATTGGATACTTTTTTTCCCCATTCTTGTGTTACTTTTCTAAGAAAAATGTGTTCCAGCTCCATCCAGGTAAACATAAAAAATGTAAAGTCTCCATATTTTCTTTTGGCTGAATGGAATACATATACCACAATTTGTTTATCCATTCATGGGTTGATGGGCATTTGGGCTGCTTCCACAACTTGGCAATTATGAATTGGGCAGCAATAAACATTCTGGTGAAAATGTCTTTATTGTAAAATGATTTTAGTTCATCTGAGTAGATATCTAGTAATGGAATTGCAGGATCAAACAGTAGGTCAAGCTAGTTCTCCAGGTCAGTTATCCAAGAGGTTGCTAAAAAATTTGCACGGCAATTCTAGGGGGCATGTTTCCAAACATCAAGTGGTTGGCTCGAGAAATGTAAACTGCTGCATGAGATCTGCCAGAAAGTCTGGCATGGTGAATCCAGTGAAGTTCTGGTAGAAGTTATGGCAGAGTTCATCAAAAAGTTTCTAGACTTTGCCAGAGGCTCCAAAAATGATGACATCTTTAACACTGACAAGTGCAAACTCCTTTTTAAGGTTGTGCTTCATAGGAGGCTTATCATGAAGGATGACAAACTAAGAGTGGAAAACTTTACAAAGAACATTTCATAGATCTGCTTTGCACTAGCTCAGCCAGATAGAAACTAAAGCCCTTGGTGACTGGTAAATCAGCAGGGCCACACATGTTCTGAAGACCTCCCCATCACTTGGAGATCAAACAAACGGGCATAAATGGTGCTCTAATTGAGGAGTGGATAAGGTGTATCAGCCGAGAAATGAAGAAGAAACAGTCTATTCTTCTTACTGTAGACAGCTGTCTTTGCCACCTGCAAGTGAGTCATCTCATGAATGTGACACTGAAGTTTCTGCCTCCAAACATGACCTCAGAAATCCAACCTCTTGACCAAGACATCAGCAAAACATTTAAAATGCTCTGACAAGTTCCGCTACTGCAATGGTTCATGACTAAAACACCAACCTGTGGTCCTCCTATGAAAGCAACTCCACCCCCTGCATCAGTTCACACTTTGGATGCTGTCCTCTCGGTCATTCTGCTTAGAATAAAGTTCAGCCAGAAACAATACAGAAATATTTCAAGAACGCTGAATTTGTCACAACCCAAGAGCACGATGTTTTAGCCCTGTCAGACTGTTCATTTCCCAAGGCAAAATTCAAAGGAGCAGATTTTGAAGGGTTTTTGGCAGTGGAAGATGAGGTGACAACCTGTAATGAACCTGACCCAGAAGCAATTTTCCAAACCATACTGACCAAAGTACAGACCAGTGTAAAAGTGAATGAAGCAGGTGATGATGTGAAAGAAGCAAGTGAGAATGACACAGAAATTTCATAGACACCAAGAGAAGAGAATATCAGGCATCTGATGTGTAGCTGAAGTCATTTGCTATGGGAAAAGTGCTGAGTATGCTGAGTGGTGTGGCCACATTTGAAAGTGTTTTCTTCACTTACATTTGTAATAAGAATAAGAAGCAGACTAAGGGCAGTGCCCGTAGCTCAGTGGATAGGGCACTGACCACATACACAGAGGCTGGAGGATTCAAATCCACCCGGGCCAGCTAAAAAACAACAATGACTTCTTCCATGATTTAGCAATTATGAATTGGGCTGCAAGAAACATTGTGGTACAAAGATCTCTGTTATAATGTGATGTTTGGTCTTCTGGATATATACCCAGTAGAGGAATTGTAGGATCGAATGGCAGGTCTATTTTTAGATTGCTAAGTGTCCTCCAAACATCTTTCCAAAAGGAATGTATTAGTTTGCATTCCCACCAGCAGTGTAGAAGTGTTCCCTTTTCTCCAAATCCACGCCAAGAGCTCTGGTTTTGGGATTTTGTGATGTGGGCTTGTGGCATATGTACACCATGGAATATTATGCAGCCTTAAAGAAAGATGGAGACTTTACCTCTTTCATGTTTACATGGATGGAGCTGGAACCTATTCTTCTTAGCAAAGTATCTTAAGAATGGAAGAAAAAGTATCCAATGTACTCAGCCCTACTATGAAACCAATTTATAGCTTTCATATGAAATCTATAAACCAATTATAACCCAAGAATATGGGGAAAGGGGAGAGGGAGGGAAGTGGGGAAAATGGGTGGAGGGAGGGTAAATAGTGGGACCACACCTTCAGTGCATTGTACAAGGGTACATGTGAAATTTACTAAATGTAGAATATAAATGTCTTAATACAATAACTAAGGGTGCAGTGAAGGTTATGTTAACCAATTTGATAAGTCGGTAAGGCGCCAGCCCCATGTACCAAGGGTGGTGGGTTCAAACCCGGCCCTGATGAACTGCAACAACAACAAAAAAATAGCCGGGTGTTGTGGCGGGCGCCTGTAGTCCCAGCTATTCGGGAGGATGAGGCAAGGGAATCACTTAAGCCCAGGAGTTGGAGGTTGCTGTGAGCTGTATGAGGCCACGGCACTCTACCGAGGGCCATGAAGTGAGACTCTGTCTCTACAAAAAAAAAAAAAAGAAAGAAAGAAAATATTTCAGATTTTATATAAAACCAGCACATTGTACCCCATGATTACATTAATGTACACAGCTATGATTTAATAATTAAAAAAAAAGACAACTGCAACAACAACAACAAATAGCTGGGCATTGTGGCAGATGCCTGTAGTCCCAGCTACTTGGGAGGTTGCGGCAAGAGAATTGCTTGAGCCCACGAGTTTAAGCTTGCTGTGAGCTGTGACACCAGGGTACTCTACCAAGGGTGACAACTTGAGACTCTGTTTCAAAAAAAAAAAAAGAAAGCAGACTAAGAGACTGACTCTTTTTTTTTTTCAGGAAGAATGAACCATGAGGAAATAGTAAATGTATTGATTCTGTGTGATGTCATGTATATGATATTACTGTGTTGTGATTATGTATAATTTTGGATGATATTCTTCAATAAAAGCTGTACTAGGAAGTGCAATACATGTACACATCAGTACAGTAGGCCTAGTTCTGTATGTTGACCACCTCTGTATGTTGACCAGTATGTTACAGGCCTTGGGTGGTCCGCTTATAGAGGTTCTATCGTACGTCAAAGATTCATGTAGGATTTTACTATGAAAAACAAATGTATTTGCAGCGTCCCTCCTAGGGCAATTTAGGTTTAAGTGCCAATTTTTTTTAGTCTTTGGCTTTTCTGGGAAAAGAAAACTCTATTATAAGTTTATAAGGTTCTAGATATGACACTTAGTTTGTATGTACATCAGCATGAATCAGTCAGATCCAAAAAAATCATACTATACCCTTGTTGCTTCCAATTTAGAAGTGCACAGTGGAGAAATCAAACCATTTCTGATTAGCAACTAATCTGCCTTTCAAATCACATAAAGCTACTCAACTTAAGAACCAGAGAGGGTAACAACCATCAAAGGAAACAAAGATTTACATTTAAGAACTTTTTTTAATAAAAGGCAAAAACTTAATGCAGTATTTGAAAGTGGAGAAGAACAATCATAGAAGTGCTATTCAATGTCTAAGAGCAACACATTTTTTTTTGAGACAGAGTCTCACAGTGTAGCCCTCTGTAGAGTGCTATAACGTCACAGCTCACAGCAACCTCAAACTCTCAAGCTTAAGCGATTCTCTTACGTCAGTCTTCCAAGGAGCTGGGACTACAGGTGCCTGCACAATGCCCGACTATTTTTTAGCTGTAGTTGTAATTGTTCTTTGGCAGGCCTGGGGCAGCCTCGAACCTGCCAACTCAGATGTATGTGGCTGGCACCACAGCTGCTGAGCTACAGGTGCTAATCCATAAGAGCAATACATTTTATGAATGTTCATGTTAAAAATGTTTGGGGATACTCAAATCTCTCAGGTACTCTATTGGAGGAAAAAATATATGTATATTCTTGGTGCAAAATATAGGTTCAAACTACATTTCTAGCCATATCTGAAAATAAATCAATAATAACAACTTGAGATACCCAGAATCTCGGGAATAAAATCGCCCTTTCATAATAGACATGGAGCATTTCCTTGTGTTATATATTTCTACAGTTCTGTTGTTTTAAAAAATTATGAAGGCCAATGACAAATTGGAATGAGTTTCATTCACCAGAGGACCTTCAGAAATTTTGCTTAACATCCGTAGATTAAGGTCTTTTGAAAGTGAATTTAGAGTTACTAGGCTCAAGGTTTGGCAATAAGAGGATTGCCATTTCATTTGTTCTATTTGCATTTTTCTTAAAGGTATATTTGACATACCCACAGCTGAGAATGTGTTGCTTTCAAATTCAGATAAGCAGATGAGCCATATCTTCATCCAATATTCATTCTATTTCTTTATTGCCTCTTCATTCTAAATAGCAGGTCACATTCTAAATAGAAGGTATCTATTTCCCTTACACAAAAGGAAGGCACTCAAGTGTCAAAAATTTACAGCTAATTCATAACCCCAAGAAGGCAGAGCCCTGGTAATTCTTAGGGGTTGTACACCTGCTTCTAATTTAATCACCTACTGTGACTGTTGCTCAACACCAAAATAACTCAAGTAATCTTCAACTGCCAGGAAAAAAAAAATGGAATTCTTAAAAAGGAAGCTTACTAAGAGAATTTCAACTACTCTGACACATCTCTAAGAAAAAAAAAAAAACCTAAAAACTATTTTTCAAGTGATTAACATTGATTAATTCACAACTAAAAAGATCATTTGCATAATTTTAGAATATATAATTAACTCTATGATTTGTCTGAACACCTGAGACATAAAGAGTTTAGTTTTTCGAGGTTTCCTCTCCCCTCCCTGAATCAATTTACTATTCATACTTTTACTTAAGGTAGGGAAATAAGGTGGTAGTGAGTGATCTGAACAATGTCTGGCACAGGAACAATGGAAACTGGTTAGATAAAGGGGATTGACGTCACAGACCTGAGTTTTAATCTTAGCTCTACCACTTACTGCGTGACCATAGATAAGTCAGTTCAACTTTCTAAGGCTTTCTTTCTTTATCTGTGAATTTGGGAGAAAATTCTGACCACAAAAGTTTTCATAATTATTAAATGATGTTAATGTAGGATACACATATAGCCTGTAACTGTATCAATAATCAGTTTCTGACATAATTATTGCCATGACAATGACTTTTAATGTTTATATCATTGCCTTTATATTGATTTCAAGGTCATGCTAAATTTATAGATTGCTTAGTATTTTATTTTGTACCACAAACCGCAGACTCTAGAGAGAGTGAGGGGTGATTTGGGAGTGACAACTAGGAAACCTATCTTTCCAGAATGTATTCTCACATCTTGAAACATGTGCCTAATCATAGTGGTGATAAAAATTCACTATATACATAGAGTGCTACACATTGGACAAAGACTTCTGTATACATATCTCTATAAACATTACTGTGTAACTAGGCTAGTTTTACAGAGAACAGTGGGCAAACCAAGAATCAACAGAAAGTAGTTGGAGTTGGCAAACAGGAAGCAGAGATGAGATGGGGTCACTGGGAAGCTGCAAATTCAGCACAAACCTTGTGAATGTTATAATTACCAATAGTAACTGGATTCTCACAATAATAGGAGCTAATAGTCATTGACTGCCAATCTGAGATAGATCCAGACTTAGGGGAGCCCTAATCTCACATGATTTTCAGGGCTACTTATAAGGAAAAAAAATACAAAAATCTAAATGTGAGCTTGGTACAGAGCTTTGAAAAGTGTCTGTGCTATTAAGGTCCTGAAGCTTCAGCATTATTGGTTTCTTGGTAAATCTACCTCTAGCAGCTCAGGCCTGTACTAGTCAACAAAGAAGATGTGATAGCAAATAAGACATTCATCCCGAATGTGTCTGACTGCAGAGTCCAGGCCCTTCACTATTATACAACACTCTGTTCTCTTCAAATTCATTCAGATTAGATCTGCAAATATCTGTAACTTTGAGAGGAGCAAAAAATACATGGTTATTTTAGCACTCTCCCTTGTTATTGTCTAAACAATTTCAGAGAAGAACAAAACACTAAAAACTGTGGAGAATACCAACCTACATTCCCCATTCATGAACCAAGGCCAATTTCAAATACTAACAAAATACAGCCATGGACAGGCTCAGTCAGTGAAAATTCAATAGTGCACAGACACTGAGGAGGTTTTCCAGGGAACCTTTTAGCTTTCTTGTTTTTCTCTTAAAAAAAATAACTCGTCCTAAACAAACTTACTTAAAAATTGATACAAACGTATTTTTAAACTACAAGAACAGTAAAACTTCAAGATGTCTCCATCTCAGAAGTGATGCAGAGAAAGCGTGAGAACGTAGGATGAGAAAAAAGTACTTCACATCCCCCAACTCAATGTCAATAAATGGGACCAAAGGTAAGTACTATTTTGTGACCTATTAGAAAATAAAGAGTGGTTATCTATTAAGTACAGAGGCTTCACCAAGTTTGTGATACTTGTAACACTCTCAAGCTTACCTTGAAATCTACGGGTTAAAAACGGTTAAAACTATACATTTTGTGGAACTTGCTTTTCTATGCAAGCTATCCTTATTTCTGGCGTGAGATAATATTTTTGAATATACAAACTGCTACCACCAAATTATTAGAATATTGGTCAGTAAAACTAGTAAAGCTAAAGAAAAACTCAGCATGAAGACTCTTTCCTTCCAATCGGGAAGAATAGGACAGTAAATCACAACAGGACGCCTTGTAACCAAACTGAATTCAAAGCTAGGCCCTCCAATCCTCAACACCCATCAACCCTTACTAGTTATGTGAATTAATGGAATGATTTGATGTCTTTTAGTTCCTTAATTTTCTTACCTCCAAAACAGAGCTTATAATAAATAGACCCCATAGAGTTATTAATTCATGGAAAGTGCTTAGAGCAGTACCTACCACATGGGTGAAAACTCAATAATTATAAGCTACAGTGTCTATCTTGCTTTGAATGTATTTTTTCCTTCTATGAATTACTCTAAAATAAACAAGCATAGAAGGAGTTATATGGTCAGTGCTCCAAGTAATTTCTTGAGATGGTGACTCCTTGATCATCTTGGGCTCAGACCCTCTGCCCCACTTCCATCTTCTGAGGTAGCACATTGACCTCCTGGTCTCAGCTTCTCAATCAACTGCAGTTGTACATTTTTGAAAATCTTGGTTTTCTCCAACGTCTCTTCAAAAATTCTGATGACACAGATTCCAAAGTGACCTCCCAAATGATCTAACTCTTAATAAGTCTCTATCTATTGTACTCTCTCCCCATAACCAGAGAGCTTTAGGCATGTTTGTAAAAATGTGAAGATCACCTGCATCTACTGAGCAGATCATATGGTTTTGGTTTTTACTTCTATTTATGTGGTGAACTACATTTATAGATTCGCATATGTTGAACCAGCCTTACATCCCTGAGATGAATTCTACTTGGTTGTGATTAATTATTTTTTCGTAGCTGAATTCTGTTTGTTAAGATTTTGTGGAGTATTTTTCATCAATATTCACTATTGTTATGAGTCTGTGGTTTTTGTTGTTGTTGTTATGTCCTTTCCTGGCCTTGGTATCAGGTTGATAGCTAAACAAATGCTCCATTTTTTGAATATATACTATTGGTTAGGTTATATTATTCTTGTTATATAGTCCTAATTAATAACTATGTCATTTTTAAGAAGCAATCATTTATAATGACTCCTTACAACAAAAGCTCTAATAAGTGTGAGAGAAAGAGAAAAACTGTACCTTCCCCAAGTGCAGTTCATATTAAAGAAGAGAAAAATTTTATTAGATTCCTAGTTTGAAATATTTTGAGTTATACAGTTATGAATGATAGTTAATCTTAAAGCACATTACCTTCTAACAAGGAGAACAGGGAGAACACAGGTAAAACAAGTACAAGGCTAGTATAACAAATACAGCAAAAAGAGAATGAACTTGAAGGATTTATTAGTCTTAGTTTTAATACTTTATATAAAACTGTAGTAATCAAGACAACTTTTCATTGGCAAAAAGGTAGATTTATTGACAAAGGAAATGAAAGAGAGTGTGCAGAAATAGACTCAGACATATTGGTCAATTATACTATTATTGCAAACATGTCAGGCAATTCAATGGGGGAAACGAATGTCTTTTCAACAAACAATACTAAATCAACTGTATGTCTATATGTACACTTTAAAAGGATCAAATGTAGGTATATATATATATATATATATATATATATATATATACTTTAAAAGAGCATCAAGGTAACTTCATACCATACTTATACCTTAAAAAAAATTCTAAAAGAAAACATAAGAAAAAAATCATTGCAACCCAGAGATACGCAATATTTTTTAAACAGAAAAAAAAGCCATGAAAGAAAAAAAAAATAATAATATAATGCATTTCTTCAAAATTAAAAACTTTTGCTCCATGCCATTAATAAAACAACAATAATGCACACTGGGTGAAAATATTCACAATATATATATCACACAAATTACTTGAGTGCAGAATATATAAATAACTCCCACGACCCAATATTTCTTAAAAAAATCACCAAATTTAATAATGGGCAAGAGATTCAAGTACAGAATTTACAACAGAAAATCCACAGTAAGGACACAAAAACATCTACAAAGGCACTAGTCATCACATAAATTCACAGTAAAACCACAATAAAAATATCACCACACTACTATTAGAGTAGCCAAAAGCAAAATAATTGACTATATAAGTTTTTGCAAAAATATAAAACAGCCAGAACTCACACATTGCTGGGCAGAATGCAAAATAGCTAGGCACTTTGGAAAACAATTTGTCAGTTTCTTTAAGAGTTAAAAATAAACCTACTGTATGTGTAGACATATTTCCATACAAAGACTTGTACAACAATGTCCACTGTAGTTTTTATTATTTGAAATAAAACAAAATTTAAAATGATTTGAGTATCTATCAATAGGTAAATGGACAAATTTTGGCATATTGAATTAAGATAATATTACTCAGAAATAAAAACTGTTGATATATGAGACCATGTATATGAATCTCCAAATTATTATGCTAAGTGAAAAAAAAAACAGTCAAAAAGAGTAGATATGCTTGATAACACTTACCTAATATTCTAAAAAATATAATCTACAATAACAAAAGTCAGATCAAAAATTGTTGGGGATTGAAAGTAAAGTTGGGGAAGTGACAAAAATGTTCCTTTAGTGATTTTGGTAATGAATTCCTGGGTTCATGTATCTCTAAAAACCCATCAAACTGTGTACCTTAAATATGTACAATTTATTGAGGTTTATTTACTTTGTAATAATTTATAAGAATGAAAAATATCTTTAGGAAAACTTGGCCCATGTTTTATTATTTCCTGGTGAAAGTAGAAAATAAGAACAAAACTACTAAGATCCGTGGTTCATGTATACAAACCTCCTGATGGAAGTTTTTTTCTTCCTGCTCTATGGTGGAAAATGGCTTTTCAGGAGGCTGGTTAGGGGCTAGATGGTTGGAGCAGGATCAGAGAGGATGACGTGACTTACGTAGCTCTTTAAGAAAGCACCAAAACTCCATTTCTGCAGAGAAGTCTAAAACCAATTTGTTGTTAGAAGACCAGGAAAAGAGAATGTGGAAAAGTGGTTCAGGTAAAGATGACAGGGAAAAATGTAGAATTTTCAAACCATGGCCTCATCTCTGAAAGTCATCCTAAATTAGTTCTGTGGCCCAAAAAGTTCCAGAGTTCATAGATTAAAAGAAGAATTCTGAGGAATCCATGTTGAAGTGCCCAGGAGCTGTGGTTGCCCAGATAACCTGCATAAACCCTGAAGCAGTAAGCCAGACAAACCACGTGGTCTAGCCAGGCTCCCTGTCAGTTGAGTGGAACCATCACACTACTTGAGGCCCCCAACTAATCCAGCTACAGCGTGAGTATATTACTTCTTGACTGGTTTTCTGGGTCTAAGAAGTCAAGTGATTGAGCTACCACATTTTCCTATCTTATCCCAGGATGCGTAGAAATGACCTAGAAATTGTTGAGTACCTACCAGAGTGGTGGAAGAGAAAGTTTGAATTCTTGTACTAAGGACCAAACTGGGCAATGCTAGGAGCATTCCAAACTCGGAACCCAGAGGTCACGTATAGAATTAATATATTTTTTTAATTATATACATTTTTTCAACCTATGGTGTTAGTTGGTTATTTCTTCTTTTTTTTTTTTTTTTTTTTTTGTGTGTGTGTGTGTGAGACAAAATCTCACTACGTCATCCTGGGTAGACTGCCATGGCATCACAGCTAACAGCAACATCCAACTCTTGGGCTTAAGAGATTCTCTTGCCTCAGCCTCCCAAGTAGCTGGGACTATAGGCGCCTACCACAACACCTGGCTATTTTTTGTTACAGCTGTCATTGTTTAGCTGGCCCAGGCTAGGTTCAAACCTGCCACCCTCCGTGTATGTGGCTGGCGCTGTAACCACTGTGCTATGGGTGTCGAGTCAATTTGGTTATTTCTAATTGCTACTTTTGTTGTCTTTATAAAATACTGATTTAGTCCATGTCTGGATTACATGGACTTACTCTATTGGCCAATTAAAATCATGAAGAATCCAATGGTCCAAATGGTCAGAGCAGGTAAGCAGCATACCTTACAGATTCCTGTCTAACTAGACTTATTCTCATCTTGTTGTATTTTAATTCACATTTTATTGCTGAACAAATTTTTTATCTCTTCAGCTACAGAGCACTCATTCCTCCAGGTAAAAGGTATTGTCTAAGTTTCTGAAAGATTCTGTTTTCAGTAGGATTAAGTTAGATTTATCAGTTTACTATTATGGCAGGGTTCTGCCTTTGCAATAAAAACACATATATTTATACACATATAAACAAAACAAAAGCTGCTCAAGAAATTTCCACAGAACTAAACTATGGAATGAAGTATAGAAAAACAATAGTCATCTAGAAAGAAATCTACATACCATTGTGGTTGAAAAATAAAAATGAAAAACATAGAACTCTTGATTAACAAACCATGAAGAAAGATATAAATGTATTGTTTCTGTGGTTTTACCTCTTCAAAACAATAATTTCAGACTTTTATTCCATTTTATGCTATTGTGACTTTGTTTTGAAAGAACCACTCGAGTTTCTTTTTTTTTTCGAGTTTCTTTTTACACAAGTTAATATAAGTGAAAATACAAAACTAAGGAATAATCCCATTCTCATAATTATTTTTATTAATAAATCAAAATTACGTTGGCTTTGAAGCATTGCTGATGTATTATTTCACATCAGTTAAATCATTTAATCTCATTTTCAAAATTGGTCCAAAGTGCAGTTGACTTCTTTAATTCACTAATAACATAGGACATGGTTTTGGAAAGCACATGGAGATTTGAATGTATATAAAGATGATCCTTTTAACTCTGAAATTCATTGCCTCTGTGACTCTGGGAAAATGCATAATTTTTGAACCACATTTCTGACACCAGAACAATAATACTTAAATTAGGGGATTTATGAAATTTCAAGGTGATAACATACTAAGTGTTGCCTTCTCCTATACTCAGAATTCAGACTTTTGTTTTTAGAATATTTATTGAGAAATTTCATGCTGGAAAATTACAATAAATTCATTTTTAGAGATGGTAAAGAGGCCAGTATATGTGGTTACCTACATTACCTATCATTAGAAATCAAGGAGTATGTGTTATTTTCTTTTGTCTCAAAGAAGTGGCTGTGTTGCTTCTCTTCTCATGATTACAGAGGAAAGTTGAAATAGGCATTCCTCCGCTATTTCCAAAACTGTTCCAAGCATCTACAGGAAGGTCCTCAGCCTCTAGAGTTGGCTGCCTGCAACTGGATCCAGCTCTATCAGCTCTATCAGCTCTCCATGACCATGGGCAATTTTCTACACCCCAGTGTCTCAGTTTATCATATCTAAAATACATAAGTTGTTTGGGGGTTAAATTTGTTAACATAAGAAGAACCATGCCAGGCACAAAATGAGTGCCCCCCAATTTTTTCCCATTATTATTTGTCTTGTAGTTGTCTTAGCCTCAAGCCAGCAATTAGTTTTTCCACTTGAAAAAGGAATCTAATATCCTATTTTCATTCCTAATATTAGCAACATTGATGTAGCTAGGGGATACTAAGCCGTCCTTAAGCATTCTTCGGGTACAAGGAAAAGCAAAATAAACTTTCAAAGAGAAAACATGTTGAAGAACATAACTGATTTCCCGATTTCCTTTGTCATAATAGTATGGACATTCTGGGTTTGGGTGGCTTGTTAGTACTGTGATGTCCAGAAACAAAGTTGAGAGAAAAAATCATGGGGACTAGTTTGAAAGGAACTGAAAAGTGGGGAAGCGGTTGGGGATGGAAAAGCTCAATATCAGTGGCTCTCAACCTTCCTAACGCCTCCTGGTATACCTCCTGGTATTAGAGGGTTGCAGCATTAGGAGGCATTAGGAAGGCTGAGAATGTTGTGACCCCCAACGATAAAATTATTTTCATTGCTACTTCATAACTTTGTAACTGTAATTTTTCTACTTTTTTGAATCATAATGTAAATATCTCATATGCAGGATGTGTTTTCATTTTTACGAAGAACCTACAGGTTGAGGACCGCTGCTCTATATAGAGAGAAAGTTTTATTTATAAGAAGACTATTGGGGGGGAGGGGGGAGAGAAGAGTGAAGTAAATAGCTGTGACACTTCTCATGTCCATTCTGTTTGCTACTCCTCGGTGTGTCCAGTCAGCTCTTATTCTAGCTATATTCCAAAATGGACCTTCGCACTGTCCTCGTTAATGCATCTCTGGTCCAATTGCTGATCTTCTTTTCATGGATTTTAGCTGTACCAGGGAACAGATCTTCCCAACTATTCTTGCCTGCAGAATGTATTCACCACACAACAGCCTAAATGATTTTTGTAATATGTGAATTGTATCATTTTACTACCCTTTAAAAAAAAAAAAAACCCCGCCTCCGAGTTACTCAGAATAAGTATCTAAACTGTATGTAAAATGCTATTTATGAATCAGGGCTTTTGCAGTGGCTGTTCTCCCTGCGCAGAACTCTCTCCCAAATCCTCACACAACTGCCCAGCTTTCAGTCTTCAGAGAGGCCTTTCCTGACCTACCTGAATGGTCACTCCCTACTATTATTTATCTTCTTCATAAGACTTTTCAGCACTTGAAATCATCTTATTTATTTTCAGGTTAACTTTCTCTCCTAGTCAAGCTGCTTGAAAAGAGGGCTCCATCTGCTTTATTTCTGTATCTCTAAAATTTAGAAACAGCACATCTTTGTAGCCTGACCAACCCATTCCCAGGTACCGGACGCACAGACTGGCCACATCTCAATGTTAACACTATTAGTCAATGAGACGCAGCTTCCTCTGGGTTTTACTGCCTCTACTACTCTTACACATCGTTTTTTAAACAGATAATTTACTTTAAAAATGTAGCTACAGGTAGGCCAAAGGGCAGACTAGAGCAGCCTGTACAATACCACTCTCACACGGAGGATGTATAGCGGCAAACAGATATCCACCTTTGGACCAATCTTCTGAGTGAGACCACAGGGAATCCATGGAGAGGAGGTGGGAGTGGAATGTGGCAGTAGAAGCGGGAGGAGCTACTCAGTAGGACTGAGGGTCATTAGGGAAGGCGCTCATACATGGGAAAGGGACAGAGGGGAAAACTCAGGTCCCCACACTTCACCTGGAACCAACCAGAGCAGCAGGAGCCTCTGAATTGTTCAGAGACCTGCCTGGAGGCTGTGCAGCTGCAATGCTTTGATAGAAGAGATGGCTTGCTCACAATCCCTGGGTGCTGCTGCAGCACCATTGTAGCAGACCAATCTTGAAAAGCTATTCTTGCCCAGAGGTCACATCTGTGGTGCCGCCTCTCCCTTACCCCTGCTAAATGGGGAAAGAATAGGGAATCCTGGCATTCATGTGTACCCTGTGGTCTAATGATCTATATCCCTGCTGCTGCAGACAGGGGCCCCGAGCAGGGAAGGAGACTACAGGCCTGGTGCCCACTGCTATGACCTGGGCAATCCTGCCTAATCACACTTCCGTAGCCCTCAGCACGCACTGCCTCCTTCCAGTGTAGCTGGGCCACTGCTGCTGCTGCTACTGAAAGGCCCCTCGTGGGCCAGCACGGAGATGGCCTTCGGATTTGGGGAGATTACAAACCACAATGACACATGCCATCATGCTCAGGCACTCTGAGTGCTGTCCCCCCACACATGCCCTGCCCTACAGCTGCCCAACACACACGTGTGAGCACTGTGCCTTGCTGAAATACTCAGTCCTACATGAGCCCGTGAATCCACCTGACCCAGGTTCTCATTCCTCTCTGCACATGAGCTGTGACTCACTCATGCCTCATGGGCCGGAGCCACTTCACCTCATGCCACTGCGTGGCCCTACATTGACCTCACTCCACTCATGCATCTGGAACCTCAGCTGCCCAGGCCCATGTTCTTGCACAGTATTCCCAGAGGACCTCCCGCATCCCACATACACATCCTATCCTATCAGCCAGATCTACCTCACATACCAACCTAGCACCAGAAGCTGGCCCTGCCACCGTGGCCTAGTGACTGCCACAGGAGAACAGGGGAGAAGCAGCAGAGCATTAGGGTTAAAGGTTTACAGTACACTCATCCTTCCTCTGCCTGGTCAAGCTTCCAGAGCAGGACCCAAGCACACCATTCAGCGTCCCATCCCTGTCTTCACCGAGCAACAGAGGTCCCAGCAAAGAACAGGTGTACCATAGGAGCCATCTGTTTTGAACTTTGAGAAGAGGCCCCATCTTAGAATGAACCAGCATAAAAATTCTGGCAACACACTATAAAAGCCAACAATCCCAAATGATCCCAGTAGCTCTCCAGCAATGAATTCCAACCAGAAGGAAGTCATTGATATGACAGACGTGGAATTCAGACCTGGGCGGAATGGAATCGAGGAGATGGTAGAAAACTATCTCAAAGAAACAGACAAAGAACTAATCATTCAGGATAAAGAGTCCATCTAAACTGCAATGATAAAAATTCACTAATGAAATAGATAACATTAAAAGAGAAATAACGAAATGTGAAGAAATGAAAGCATTATTTAGGGAATTTCAAAATACAGCAGAAATCTTTAACAACAGACTAGAGCAAGCATAAGAAGAAATTGTGGAGCTTGAACATAAGGATTTTGAAATAACCCAGTCAGTAAAAAATGTAGAAAAAAGAATAAAGAAGAAAGAACAATCTCTGTGAGATGTATGGGACCATGCTAAATGAACAAACATAGGGATCGTAGGCATCCCTGAGAAAGAAGGAATGACTATAGCAATAAGCATGGAAAACCTATTTGGGAGAACAATAGAGAAAAATTCCTTGGTATCACTTGAGGTTTAATATCCAGATAGAAAAGGTCATCAAATACCTGGAAGATTTATACCATACGTAGGACGTCACCAAGACATATAGTTATCAGACTGATGAGAGTCAAAGTGAAACAGAAACTCCTACAAGCTGTGAGATGAAAGCAGCAAGTTGCGTACACAAGAAAATTCATCAATATGGAAACCAGGAGCCAGTGGGATTAGCTATCCAAGATAAAATAGACATTAAATTAATAATGGTAGAAAATACTAAGAGAGCCATTTTATAATGATAAAGGGAGAAATTCAGCAAGAAGATATGAGAATCGTAATAATATATGTATCTGTACCTGATACAGGAGTTCCCAGATTCATAATTCAAATACTTCTAGATCTCAGCAAAGAAATAAACAGTAACATCATAATTTCTGGAGAATTCAACACTCTAGTCACAGAACTAGACAGATCATTGAGGCAGAAGATCAACAAAGAAATACTGGACTAGAGCAAATGAATCTAACAGACATACATGGAATATTCTACCTCAAAACTGCAGAATATATACATTTCTCAGTAGCACATGGGAATTTTCCAAGATAAATAATATAGTATCCCACAAAACAATCCTCAGCAAATTCTGAAAAATCAAAATTATTGCACATATTTTCTCAGATCTCAGGGGAACAAAACTAGAAATCAACAGGAAAAGGAACCCTGAAACCTATACAAAGTCATGGAAATTAAATAACTTGCTGTGCAATGATCCTTAGGTCAATACAAAATCAAGATGGAAATCAAACTAGATTTCACACTGAACTATAAACATGACACAATCATTCAAAAATCAATGGTATACAACAAAAGCAGTGTTAATAGGGGGAGTCACAGCCTGAAATACTTACATCAAAAAGACAGAAAGATCATACATTCGCAAAGTAATGTCACACCTCAAGGACCTACACAAAGAAGAAAAAAATACCCCAAAGCTAGTACAAGAACATTGTTAAAACACCCCTGCTTACAAAGTGATTTACAGATTCAGCACAATCCCCATCAAAATACCAATGTCATATTTCACAGATGTAGAGAAAATAATTGTATGTTTCATTTGGAATCCCAAAAGAGACTAAATAGCCAAAACAATCTTAGGCAATGAAAACAAATCTGGAGGCATCACATTATCATATTTCAAATTCTACTGCAAGAATCCACGTGCAGTGGCTGACGCCTGTAATCCTAGCACTCTGGGAGGCTGAGGTGGATTGCTTGAGCTGAGGTGGATTGCTTGAGCTCAGGAGTTCAAGACCAGCCTGAGCAAAACATATTTTCTACAAATAAAAAAAAAAATTAACCGGGCATTGTGGTGGGCATATATTTTCCCAGCTACTTAGAGGCTGAAGCTGGAGGATAGCTTGAGAGCATAATATACTGTGATAACCAAAGCAGCATGATGCTGGTTTAAAAGTAGAGACACAGACCAATGGAATGGAATAGAGAACCAAGATACACAATCACCTACCTATAACCAACTGATAGTTAACAAAACTGGAAAAAATACACTGTGTAAAGGAAGCTCTATTTAATAAAAAATGTTGGGGAAAACTGGATAACCACATGCAGAAGAATGAAACAGAATGCTTATATTTAACCATATATAAAAATTAATTCAATATGGATAAAAGACTTAAATGTAAGGTATGAAATCATAAGAATTCTAGAAGAAAAAGCAGGGAAAACTTTGCTAGATATTGGCCTTGACAAAGAATTTATGACTAAGACCTCAAAGGCAAGCACAGCAATAACAAAAATAAATAAATGAGACACTTAAATACTCCTGCACCACATAGAAAATAATTATCAGAGTAATCGACAGCCTAAAGAACGGGAGAAAATATTGAAAAACTGTATATCCAACAAAGGCTATTATCCAAATTTACAAAGAACTCCAACAAGTTACCAAGGAAAAAACAACTCCATTAAAAAAGAAGTGGGGAGAAGACATTAACATAAGTATTTGAAAAGAAGATAAACAAATGGCCAATAAGCAGGTGAAAAAAAAATGCTCAACATTACGGATGATCAGGGAAATGGAAATTAAAACCACAATGAGATGCAACCTTACTTTTATCAGAATGGCCATTATAAAGAAGTCAAAAAATAATGGACACTGGTGTGGATGCAGAAAGAACATGTATACCTCATTGGTAGGACTAAAAATTATAATTCCATATGGAGATTCCTCAAAGAACTAAAGGCAAATTGACCATTCTTCACAGCAGAATGGTAGATACAGTGTATCTACCCAAAGACAAAGAAAGCGTTTTGTCAAAAAGACATTTGTGCTTGAATATTTGTCACGATTGCACTTAGGACTGTCAACCTAAGTGCCTGTTGATTTACAAATGGATAAAGAAAATGTGGTATATATAGACAATAGACTACTACTCGGGCCATAAAAAGGAATGAAATGTTGTCTTTTGTGGCAACTTGGATGCAACTAGAGACCATTAGCCTAAGTGAAGTATCTCAGGAATGGAAAAAAACAAGCACCACATGTATTCTCTAATAATTGAGAGCTAAATTATGGGCACACAGGGGCACAGAGAGATGTAAAGGACATTGTAAACCAACAGGGGGGAAGTCAGGAGGGATGAACCATGAAAACTTAGCTACTGGGTACAATGAACACTAATTCTGATGACAAGCACACTAGAAGCCCCAACTTAAGCATTATGGAAGGTATCCAGGAGGGAGAAACATTTCTATCCCCTAGTATTTTGAAATAAAAAAAAATTTAAAAAGTAAAATGTATGCTTTGTCACTTGTAATAAGAAATATAAAAATATTATATGTTCTATTAAAAGTTATGCAAAGGACTATAACATTAGCCAGATGGATCTCAATAATTCTGTGTCCCTGAACTAATTTAGTTACCTCTATTCTTGGCTAAAGGCTTATGTCAGAGACATGAAATACCCCACTGAAACATGCTGGTAAGTCAAATCTATTTTTAGAGATTACTAAAGAGAATGCTTGTATAGTAGCTACACTTTTTCCACAGTAGTTTGGTGCTTTTTTATCAATAAATGCCATACCTTCTTATTGTTTCTATATATCCTTCTCTTAAAATTTCTCAAGTTAAGGCAGAATGTATGTATACGTATATGTGTATATATAGAGAGAAAATATATGTGTGTGTTTATAATAGAAAATATATCTGTATATATACATATGTGCACAGATATATATTTTCAAATTATCAAACTGACTACATTAAGTCTTCACTTAAACTTATGCACTGCCACATAAATAGTGACAGTATTGCTGAGTACTCGTCTTAAGCAAACCCTATGCAAAGACAAAATTGTATCAGACCTGCTTGATAAATGTGTTTGCAATTACATGATATTTCAAGTTGGTCTTTTTAGCCCATTAATGGACACTAGATATTTGGAATTTATGGATCTGTGTCCTTAAAAAATAGACTTATTAACTGTATAAAGTGCTAATTATATTTCGAATTCTATTACTACAAAATGACTGCACTGTACAAACAGAAAATCACAGACACTCTGCGTTGAGTTTAAAAAATGTAATGACCTAATACTTTCAGTTGAAATAAGACGTTTGGATATCACTGAAGAGTTAAATTAAAACTCAAGAATTGATTGTATAAAAATACTTCAGACTGTGTGGGAAAATGCACTCATAGAAAACAAGAAATCTCTCTGAGAAAGGGTAACGGAAGACCGATGGGAGGAAATTGATTTGGAGGAAAGCAGCTGTATCTTCCATCTGCATTCTCACAAGAGAAAAATCTAAGCATTACGTTGCAGCAGATTTTTTACCTCTCAATTGTGAACACAAGAAAAGCAAATCCTGCTTCTGTAGTTGGTTTATAAACATCATTCTTTCTGATTTTAATGAGAGGATTTCAGAAAAGAAGGACAAGACATTTCATTCAATGTAATACACTGAAGCAAGGACCAAAAGGCAGAGGGTGTCTTCAGCAAATCCACACTGATATCAGTACAGAGAGTAGAGGGGCCTTCGATAATAATGATCCCAGACTTGGAGATAGGATAATTAGAATGAAGCAATACAAGATGGAAAGCCTAGTAACTGTAAGAAGAAAACACATGTAAAATGATATATGATCTGCTTTGAGATGGAAATATAAATTCAATATTTATGCAAATTCATTATTTAATGATCATGTATATTGGATTGTGGAATTCACTGGAATTAAAAGGAAATAAATGAAGTGATTAGGTAGCCTGGATTGCATAGATTTTTCTTCTTATCCCAGGGATTTTATCATATCTTGGGTGGTGAATAGCACGCTAAATAAGATTTCTAATTTCTGGTTTAATAGCACAGAACTGATAGGACAGAATGTGTGTATTATGCAGTTGGTCAAAGTGTAGTGGAAGGAAATACGTTTTAAAATCTGATGATACAAGAGTGGTGGAGGTGAAATGAATAATGCCATAAAATGCTGAAAGATCTCTCTTAATTAATCAGAATTGCTCAAGTCAGAGAGAAAAGTTTTGGTAGAAAAATGAGAAGTCTTGTTAAACATTTAGTTTGAAATGTCAATAGAGATTTCAAATTATGGACAGAAAGAGCTGGAAATTTGGACATTAGCTTCTGTAGAAGAAATGCAATCAGCAAGGAAACACTTTGAATAAAGATTCTGGATTGCTTTGAACATAGGCATAACATAGCTCCCATATATGAACATAAGATAGACCAAAAGCTAACTTTACATCCTTCTTTAATTGCCCCAAGCATTCTTTAAATGTTAGCCCCATGTCACAGACAAAACTGGGGCAGACTGAGATGAAGAGTCCTTCTCTAAATCATACAACTCTAAAAGGATAGAGGCTTAAAAGCAGGTTTTCTGATTCCAAGTTGCCTCCTCCTTCATTTATGCTGCTGCTGATCTGGGACAAAGGATGAAGAGAATGAAGGAAGGTCAGGGAGAAACCATGGACAAATTCATGACTCAGAATTAAGTTAGCATGAAATTGCAGTCAGCATAATTTTGAAATTTTATCCAGCAAAGTCCAGTAACCTGGGAATAAAACCAGCAAAACAGATGGTGGAGTGATTCACTGTGGAAGATTGGCAAGTCGACGTGATGCAAGGTTAAATGTACAAGGGCTTTCTAAGGTGGTAATGAATACATCACTGGAACGTAGGGCCATATTGGCAGAGAGGCAGGCGAAGCTATCCGGTGACTTATCAGTCTATGAGTTTGCAAATGACTGGCTGCTTCCTTACCATTATCAATGCTAAAATATCAGGTTTTCATTTGCTCAGCCTCCTTTTTGTTTGTTTGTTTTGTTTCGTTTTGTTTTTGAGACAGAGTCTCGTTCAATTACCCAAGTTAGAGTGCCATAGTGCATGACATCATAGCTCCCAGCAACCTCAAACTCTTGGGCTCAAAAGGTCCTCTTGACACAGCCTCCTTGGTAGCTGGGATTATAGGCACACACCACAATACCCAGCTAGTTTTTCTAACGTTAATAGAGATGAGCTCTCACTCTTGCTCAGGCTGGGCTTGAACTCCTGAGCTGAAGCAATCCACCCACCTCAGCCTCCCAGAGTTCTAGGATTATGGGAGTGAGCCACAGTGCCTGGCCTTTCAGCCTCTTTTGATTCTAGAACACAGGGGTATGGAAGATTTCTAACGCAGGCTGGGAAAGATTGAGGGTAAATCTGAGAGCATCCTTATATCCTCTCAATAGATTCCACTTAAGGTTCAGCTTTCCTTTTTTCTTACTAATACAATATTTGATTAATTTTGGTTTTGTTTTTTGTGCCCTCCCATTGAAGTTCCTTAAAATTATAGAATGTGTTTACAGCCAATAAAGTAGGTGATCCAGAATCCAAGACATGGGAGAAACACTCAGAAACTAGAAAACAGATGGCCTTGGTTTGGCATGCGTAGAGCAACCCATAAGCTTAAAACACCCTCAGGAGGAAACCACTGGAAAGTCTAAGTGTAAGATCAGTTCCAAAGAGGTTCACAGGCATAACTTAGCTCCCATATATGCAAATAGAAACAAAATCTGCCCCCATGCACAATCATCCAGACAATAAATGTATAGAGAACACTGGCTGTTAGGAGTTATTCATCCCCTGGATAAAAAAATCAGACCCTCCCTCTAAAGGAAGTGAACCCCCCCATCTAGGATGGCTTCCTAAATGGTGTAAGGGGCTAGGAGAAAAGCAGATGAGAGCTTGACAGAATATGGAACCCTCAGGGAGGGAAAAGCATTTGAGCTTCAAGCTGAAAAGTGGGAAGGAGGGCGCATTCCTTCTTCCTTAGAAGACCCAACCCCTGGAAGTAAAAGCTGAACTGTCCACATTCCCCATCCAAGTACACAAATCCCACCATCAGTTCTTCATCTTACCAGAACTAGCTACTTCAGCTGCAATCAGCCAAAGCCAAAGTCTAAGGAAAGTAAAACATACCTTTTATGATTTGCATGTACTTTATCATTTTAGCTTGTTTTAAACTAAATTATTCAGGTCATTCAGAAAAATCAGCTTTTTTGTTGTTGTTGTTATTGTTTGGAGACAAGGTCTCTGTTGCCTGGCCTGGAGCGCAATAGCATCATCATAGTTCACCACAACTTCTATGACCTCCTGAGTTCAAGTGACCCTCCTATCTCAGCCTCCCAAGTAGGTAGGACTACAAGCATTTATCACCAGACCCATCTATTTTCTAAATTTTGTGTTGAGATGGCATCTCACTATGTTGCTCTGACTGGTCTCAAATTCTAACTTCTGGGCTCTAGCAAGCCTCCCAAAGTAGAATACAGACATGAGCCACTACACCCAGCCTTATAAACTTTATATCTAACAACTGAATCAATTTCCCTTTTTAAAAGAATTTTTTACGTTAAAAAACAAGCTTGGTTAATATGTGGATTAATAATCTTTGAATCTTCCCAATTTCTCTAAAATTACCTAGAATCAGTTTCTAGATTTTTTTTTTTTTTTTTTTTTTTTTGCAGTTTTTGGCCGGGGCTGGTTTTGAACCTGCCACCTCTGGCATATTGGGCCAGCACCCTACCCCTTTGAGCCACAGGCACCGCCCTACTTTTTTTTTCCTCATTACTCATTTTTACTCATGATTACTCATTTTCTCATTACTTCTGCTGAGGTTGTGTTACTATATCCCAAATCTGATTAGGTTATTCCCTTGCTTAAATTTATTTCTCTCTCTAAACTACCCTTCAGAACAAAATTGAACCTCTTCAGTGTATGATATACATGTAGCCACTAAATTATTTAATTCCCAGCTGCTTGGGAATCAGATGAATACAATGGTTAAAAGCACAGCCTCATCAGAGAGCTGAGGCTACAAGACAACAAAGTAATCACAAAGAGAAACAGGCCTCTCTAAAGAGAGAAAATACTAGGACTTTCTTGCCTGTGGAGTAACAGGGGATGAAGAAGCATTATCCACTATATGAACAGATCAGAAGAAATCAGGTTAAAAAAAAATCAAGGAATTTCTAAATCCAAGTGTAAACTAATATGACAATGTTGAATCTCTGGGATTTCCAGTCCCAGACAGAATTTGGACACTGTTGCTGTCTTTTGTTCATGGACCTTCACTCATTGCTAACGAAAAAGATTGAGAAATGACATGGGACATCAGAGCGAGCCCCCGTACTGTGCAGACACAAAGGAAGAAATTGCCTGCTGCTGACAGAAAGGCAGAGGATGGCCCTCCCCTGCTCTGATTGGGCACACGTACGGAGCAAAACCTGGAGCCGCTAGGGGGCAGTCAGGAACCCCTGCAGTCTTCACAGTACAAATGAAGACACACCGGTGCTGCGGGAAGGATAGAAAGAAAAATAATAATAAACCCTACTCCAGAGAGCAGCAGAAAGAATAGCACCCAGCATCTTACCCTAATACAACTAGAAAAGTGGCAGAATACTTTCTTGCACGTAAATTCTGCTACAGATATGAACTAGAGCTTGGCTGCCTTGGAACAATGGTGCATAAATCCTGAGGAAGACCCTCCCTGAGGACCAGCCACAAAAGACCAGAACAGAGACTGTCTCTCCACCCCTACGGCAAGCCTAGAAAGTACCAAGTTACGAGCTATAGAACCTGCCTCTGGCCCGGGGGAAGAATGTGCAGGGAGAGTAAGGGTCCTTCATGACACAAGCATTCAGGGACAGCCGAAAACTGCGAGCAGAATAGAAACTCTGAGGGAGGGAAAATCCTGGGTTCCTCTGGGTACTATGGATGCAGATATATGAAAGTGGATTTGTCAGAGGAACGGGCTCACACAATTGTGGAGTAAAGAAGACTCACAAGATGCTATCTGCAAGCTGAAGAACCAGGGAAGCCAATAGTCCAAAGGCCTTCGAACAAGGAGAGCCAATTGTTCCACTTTCCATCTGAGGCTAAAGGCCTGAGAAACTGATGGGCCGCTAGTGGAGACCCCCAGACCTTAACTGCTAGAAAACCAGGGGTTCTGATGTCCAGTGGCAGGGGGAAATAGGCTTCCTAGCACAGGAAGGAAGGGCATATTTGTCTTTCTTCCTTGTTTTTCTCATGTCTGGACCCTCAGTGGGTTGGATGATGGCCACCCACATTGGGTGAAGGTGACCTTCCTTAGTCCACTGATTCCAAAGTCAATCGCTCCTGGAAACACTCCAGCAATAATGCTTAACCTGCTATCTAGGTATCCCTTAACCCAGTCAAGTTGACACCTAAAATGAACAATTACAGCTGCTAACGATCAAAATACCAAGACTAAAAAGGCATCATGAAAGGAGTGTCTGGAATACTGAAGCATGTGGTGTCAGTCAGTACAACAGGACATGCTGCTCGGGGAAGTTAGAATCTGCATGTGTCCAAGGTCCAGAAATTAGTGATTAGCCCCACAGCCTCCACCTGGCAGCCCTCTGCTACATCTCCGGTTCTTGTTGGGTTCCACTGACTGCTCTTTGAACTACTATTGCTAACCTCCAGTGATGGTGTACGGGGTGTGTATCACAAGAAGTAGAAGTAAAGACTGTAGCAGACAACCACAAACACTGAAATAAAATCCAGGACATCAGAAGCAGGCCGCAGGAGGGGAGCACGGTGGCTGACTGGAGGCACCTTTCGTCAGAAGCTCCTGCCAGAAGAAGGGAAACTGGACTCAAGCAAACTCAGAGAAGTTGAAATTGGGGGGTAGATCTCAAAGGAAAGAAATCAAGGTGCTCAACAACCCCACGGAGGCAAACTGCCGGGATGAAGAGGAGAAAGAGGACTGACTGACAGGAACGCAACAGTCCGGCCAAGAGGACCCTGGAAGAGTAGGAGGGCAAGGAGATCCCTCCCCTCAGGGGTCTCTGCCAGCAGCAAAACCCAGGACCTCTCATCCCATCGTGAGACTACTTTGAAGGTCAAGTAATTTTCAGTTTTCCTGCACCTAGGAACATTCTTCTCTGGGTTAGAATCTGTTTCCACAGGCCTGCGAAGTAACTCAGCTTCCAGACTTGACAGCTTTATTAACCTGGTCTAAGACAGACTTGGTAAGTGTAGACTGTTGAGGGCCTGCTTTGCCCCTTTCTTGGCAAGTTCTTATTGGTTCAGATAATAAGAACGTGGACAGTGCCCAGATCTGCCTTTTCCCTGGTTTCATTCTCTTAGCATGGTCTTGTTTTGCATTTCTGCACACTTGCGGGAAGCTGAGGGACGTTTCCTGCCAGGAGAGACACTGGGTGTGGATGGGTCACCTGAGGACATGACACAACACTATGATGCGGGTCCACAATGGAGCCATCGTGGGAACGTAGCACTGTGAAGAGGAAGCCGCTTCTAGGATCTGATAAATCATGACGTAAGTGAGTCTCCGAACGTGACACTGTGTGTGCTAGTGCATATGCTGCATGCAATCCATGTGATCCAGAAAGAACTCTCGGCAATGTAACTCCAGGAATGTCTTCGCTAAGGACATGCCAAGAACAGCCTTCTCTGGGACGATGGAAGCAGCATGAGAGCCCCCCAGACATACCAACATTCTCTTTATATCATCATTTTATCCTTTTCTGTCAAATAAACCAACAGTCCACAGAAACTTGGAAGGCATTTTTATCCTGCAAAAGCCCTGATGTTCTTCACTGGAAAAATATAGACTCATTTACTCATAACCAGATTCTGTTAATAACAGTTATTAATCTGGCAAACTACTCTAAGCCAGCATTATGCAGGTACCCTCATCTGGATAAGCCTCTGATTCTCTGATCTATGTTAGTGGTCAAAATAGGTAAGAAAAAAGTATTTGGACAGGTAAAATATATATTCTGGAATTAAGGGATGTGCAGAGTTTTAAAATTTATATATATTCATGTGGTCCAAATTTTTACTATCTTAGCTCAGAAACTAAGTCTATTTGGTACTAAATACTTGTACGTGTTGACATTTGGGGCACATTTTTTGTATAGATCAATGTGTAATTTTTGTTTGTTTTCTAAATTATAAGATACTTATCTCTTATTAAGTGTCAGGAATTAAAAATAAGTGATATTGTTTCTGTGAATGTTGAGCTGATAGTCTGAGGTAAGTCCTAGTATCAAGATGTCTTACAGCGATTCTGATCACAAACCAAGTTTGTTTCCCAGTAAGATTTATCTTGACCTCGCTAAATTTAGTTGTACCTCAGTGTGTCTGTGAGTTGTTAGTTACTGGATGCTTAACAAAGAAAGAAGTATATCCATAGAGATTGGGGTTACATAGGTAAAGCATTTGTTAAAATTTTCCTGACATGAAACACTTATGCTCTGACATTTCCTTGTGGGTAAATTTTACCCAAAAAAGGAACGTAGAATAATAAACTAATATTGAACTCTAGTTAATTATATGCATCCAGAGGTATTATATCTATAACTACCTTCAAAATGCACCTTAAAATAAGGAGAATTGTCAGATGGACAGAGAGACGTGTAAGTGTCAATTCAGTATAATAAATACCAGTTGTAGTATCTTGGTAGAATTATAATCCATGTCTAAAATTTTTTATAATAAAATCTTGTGAAAAAATGAAAAGAGCCAGCCACATTAAGGTTGGAAAATAAGGAGAGCTAAAATGAAATGTAGCTTAATAAAATATAACAAACTGAAGTCAGATACCAAGAGTTATCATATCTGTAAGATGAATGTGAAAATCAGATTCTAAGATAAAATCTAGCTTTGAAGCCAATAAAGGCAAAATCTGGAGTCCATAGAAACACATATTGCTACTGTTGTTTGTTTTTTTCTTTTTCTTTCATCTCTTTTCTTTCACTTATTTATTTTTTTTTGGGGGGGGGCTCAAAACTGGGCTCGTTCCTATGAGTATTTCGTTGTCAATTTTGGATGCAAGTTATTCTAAACCTACATTTCATAAACATGCTTGCACAGAATTTACCAATTAACATATATTTCTGATTGTATATACTGCATAAAGGCACACAATCATGCTTCATGATAAACTTCCAATTGGATAAGACTCAATCATACTCTATCCTTAAAAGAAATCATCATTTCAATTGGGTAATAAGTGCTCACAATAAGCAGTTTTCCATGATTACAAAAAAAAAAAGTTATGATTGGGAAAATATGCTTAGTATAGCAGTTACAAAAATTGTCTTTCACTTTTGTCCTGTGATATACACCATTTGTATCTTTCTACACTTTTGTTTTGGCGGGGAGGAAGTTACACATTCTTTTCCAAAAGGTTGTATAACCTGGGTAACTCATAACATGACAACAAAGGGCAGCATAACAGCCATACCAAAAAATAGTCAGATGTATTCTCCTTAAGTATCTCCTAGCTGTTATTAAGCAATATGGCTTTCCAGGGGATAAATCCATGTTTCATTCATTTATTCTTATTCATTCCTTGCCTGGTGTTAAGTTGATTTTCAGTAAATGTGGTTCAACAAATGACTGATTGTCTTAGTCCATTTGTGTTATAACAAAATACCTGAGACTGATTACTTTATATAAACAATGGAAATTTATTTTACACAGTTCTGGAGACTGGGAAGTCCAAAATCAGGGCACCAGCAGGTTAACTGTCTGGTGAAAGTCCAATCTCTCTTCCTCCATGATGGGACCTTTTGCTGAGTCCTGCAGAGGAGTGAAAGCTTTATCCTCACAGGGTAGAAGGTAGAAGGAAAAAAAGATCTAGCTATTTCCATCCATAAATCAAAGGAGTAGGGTGCCAGCCCCATATACCAGAGGTAGCGGGTTCAAATCTGGCCCTGGCCAAAAACTTAAAAAAAAAAAAGGTACTAATCCCATGCCTGAGGGTTCTGTCCTCTTTACTTAATCACCTCTTGAAGGCTCCTCCCCTTAATGCTATTACACTGGAGTTTAAGTTCCAACATAGGAATTTGAGAGGGACACGTATATTCAAACCGTAACTCTGGTATACGTAGCAAACACAAAATGAAAGCATTTGAAACAAGGATAAGACTCCAAACTGAGGAAGGAATAGTGCTGAGATTAGCAGAGTAGATAACATAAAAAAAAATTAAAAATGGGTATGGTAAGGCAGAAAGAGAGACAAAATCTGAGTAAAGTATAACTTATAACTAATGTTAAAGATTTTCAGTGTTCAATCTCACCACTTTAGTATAGGTTGGGCATCCCTAATCTGAAAAGCTAAATGTTACAAAATGTGAAACTTTTTTAAACACCAACATGATGACCCTGTAAGTGGAAAATTCCACACATAAGTATTTGACACAAACATTGCCTAAAGCACAAAATTATTAAAAATCTCATACAAAATTACCTTCAGGCTATGTATGTTAGGTGCATAAGAAATATAAATAAATTTCATGTCCAGACTTGGGTCCTACTCTCAACATATCCCATTATACATATTCAAATATTCCATTTTTTTTTTTTTATAAAATTGAATTTTGAAACACTTTCTGGTTCCAGGCATTTCAGATAAAGCATCTTCAATTTATAGCTCTTTTTCCCTCCCCAAGTGCTGATACTTCTGCCTCCTCTCATCACACAGAAATGGACAAAGAAAGGGGCAGACATTATCTGCAGGAGAAGCAGAAATTGGAGAGGTTTCTTTAACAGGCCTGAAAATTTGATTAACTTGGGGGAAATATAAAACTCAGCCTCCTAAGACTGTTGTCGGACAAGCTCAATCTGCAACACAAACAAAAAATTGCCCAGTGAAAATGTGGGTAAGGACGTGTTTGTCAGGGTCCTCCAAGAAGCAAAGCTGTGAGGGAAAACGGAGAGCTCAAGTGGGACTGGGCGCGCCGGCAGATCACAGTTCAAATCTGACTGCGAGTGAAAAAGGAAAGGGAGGGTTGAGGTCGGGTAGAAAGGTCTCAGGCTCAAGTTCCAAGGCAAGGTCAGCAAGGTCCTTGGAGAATCCGAGGGGGCAGGTTCTCCCGGGAACAGGCCTTTCAATTCCTGCCCTATTCCCGCACTGGCGAGAGCAGCCAGCCTGTGTGGACAGAGGCACCTGTTCTACTAGGCGGTGACGTCTGGCGGCGGCCCCGAGGGACTTAGGACAGTGATAGGGACAGTCTTAGTGATACAGACAGGCAGTCAGAGACACAGTCACACGGCCACAGAAGCCACCCTCTGCACAGCTCCTCACACACCGGGACAAACTCCTCTCCGGACCCAGCCGTGGGGCGTCTCTTCCAGAGGGAAATCGTGACTAGGCCGGGGAACGTGTAGGAAGAACAGCGCCCCGGTTGTGCAGCTGGCTTTGGGGTGACCATCGTTTCTTGTCCTCTTCTTCTTCTGGTACAAATCCGCCTCCCCTCCTCCTTGGCTATCACGTTGGCAGGTCACGGTGCTTACCTGGTGATGTGACCCAATCCTTCGTTTCTAAAGACAGTGACTCTTGACAATCCTGCGCGTCTCAGTGGAGGGTCGCTGCGCGTGTGTTTCACGGTTCTGACCCGCCAGGAGAGAAACCGGAGGTGCCCCGTGGATTACCTGGGTGTCAGACGTATTCTCCCCCAATTCCACTGGGCAAGAGCAGCCCTTCCTCTTCAACCATAGCATCAATCTCTGCTGCCAGAATGGAAACGCTTCTTCTTGGCTGGTTCCTGGGAACGGGGAGTCCAAAGGGCCCCGGCTGCAGCTTTAACTTTTACAGTATTTATCAATATTCTCCGTGGCGATGCCTCCTAAAGCCACAGCATCTCAGAGGCTGTTGCTTCTTGCTAGATGAGACAACAGTTCTAGTGTGATATATACTTTCTTGATATGTTTCTGACTACTTTTAAATTTGAATCTCAATGCCATAAAAATCCCTTTGGAATGAACTATAATTGCTCCCTCCTCCCAAAACCCACTCAGATTGTTAAAAGCGGTAAATGAGATAGAACTTGTAAAGAAGATGAATAGAGAGTTTGGCACAAAGTAGGACTGAATAAATATTGAATTTTTATCCAAATTTTACCCAGTAATAAGCAGTATGCTATATAATGAACATTTTTAGCATGACTATTGAAACATCAGTTATTCATTTAACCCACGATAATGGGGGAACAGTTTGTGTTATGCACAGCGCTAAGCAAGATGGTGGATACGATGGGGTGTCTAGAAGACAATCGGAGTTAAACCCCATGCTCTCTTGTCCCTCTTTTATATTCAGTCTGTAAGAAAACTACAGTGGCTCACCTATGCAAATAACTTTAACTTTACTACTTGGCAAACGACTACAATATTCTTGAGTATTTCAAGATATTAGTATTGAAATGATTGCTTTTGTTCCCACACACACACCCAGGGAAAATTGCTAAAAAATGCACATCTCTGTCATTTTAATATATTCCTTACAGTTTAGTAAGTAGCACAGCTTCAACTAGTTCTTAATAGGTGTGTAGTATTATTTTTACATAAATTTGCATCTATATATTACTCATATTTTGGATATCTAGTAAAGCAAACATGTTCCTGACACTCTCTTTATAAATCTGAGATGTTTTTATACTATATGATTTCTACAGTTGATTAAAACTTTTCACTCTATAATAGCCCTTGGTTTACACTGAAATTCATTAGCATGCAGAATTTGTTAAAAAATAGTGAATAACATATCTCAGTGAAAAATCAGCGCCATCAGTCACATCAAATTTTCATTCCCCAGAGGCAGAAAAACATTAGATTCTTTCTTTGGTATCTTCTTTTGTCTGTCACAATATCTTGAATATTTTGACTTTGAATACAGTTCCTATCATAATGTTCTGTACAATCACAGTAAAAGCTCTACACTTATCAAAAATATCAGCTTGGTAGCAACGTTTCATTGACTGAAAAAATAAACTATTTTCCTTTAAGCAAAAAAAAAAAAAAAAATTTCCTTTAAACAATAAAATAGATGTTAGAGAAAATGTAGCCCAAATCTTAAATCTTTGCCGTGAAAAAGTCGAGCAAGTAAAGAGAGTCAGAGGAAGAAAGACAAAGGAATGGGCAAGGGAACAAACAATAAGAAAATCAAGAAGGCAATGATCATGAGATACGCGCTGTTGGGGACATTGTTCAAAGAAGTTTTATTCCATGTTATAGTTTAAACTTAGAATATAAATAGCAAATTCCAAAAGTGGAATTTTAAACCATTTTCTCAATTACCAGTTTGAAATTTTGAAGGGAGGCAATTTAGAGATTGTTCCTACTGACTAAAACATAGATGAGACCAAGACAAAAGGTTTCTGGAGATTGACTCCAAAGTATTTTAAACTTCTTTGTCACTTTTGAGATGGATATTTTTATAATCATTATTACAAACAATAATGCTCTCTAGTCTTCTAGAAATATCAGAAAAATAAAAGTTTCTTTCATTTGGTTCGTTGTTATTCAGGATAGAAAATACTGCTCAAAATTCTATGATCATAAAATAAGAAATTGATTTATGTTTCACTGTAATGGACTGGGGACAATTCTGGGGGCAATGACAAAAAGGGCAGGTTTTATAGGTGGCCTAAGTTTTTAAATTGTGCTGATGAACACATTTCTCATATTGGCTAGTAGGGAACCTGAAATTCCCAGTAGAGTCAATTGTTGAAGTTAAGCTTACAGAAGGCCTCAGTAAGAATGCATATGTTTCACCAGTAATGAAAATATTAATCTATTATCATTAATTTTTGTAATTATAAATAGCTAGCTGCCATTTCTTAAAGACGCTGAATTACTGAAAAACCATGACAAGAAAATGCTGACAGGAAGCAGAAGGAACATATTGTGTCAAGTGCATGGACTCAGGACATTGATCGACTCTTTGGCTGGAAAAGTTAGAAAATAAATTTAAAGCTCTGCGCCCGTAGCTCAGTGGTTATAGCTCCGGCCACACACGCCAGGGCCGGTGGGTTCGAACCTGGCCTGGGTCTGCAAACAACAATGACCGCTACAACAAAAAAATAGCCAGGCATGGACGGTGCCTGTGGCTCAAGGGAATAGGGTGCAGGCCCCATACACTGGAGGTGGTGAGTTCAAACCCAGCCCTGGCCAAAAATTGCAAAAAATAAAAATAGCCAAGCATTATGATGGGCGCCTGCTGAGGCAAGAGAATCACTTAAGCCCAAGAGTTAGAGGTTGCTGTGAGCTGTGACGCCACAGCACTCTACCAAGGGCAACATAGTAGGACTCTGTCTCAAAAAAAAAAAAAAGAAAAGAAAGAAAAGAAAGTTAGGTATTGTTATCTGACACTCAGTGGAATGTTCCACACCATTCCTGTTTTATGTCCCCATCTCTTGTATCACAGCTGCAATAAATATAGCCAGCTGTAAGTTGCATTTCCCAGATCCCCTTGCAACTTCTCCTTGAATGAGATTACCTTCCAGCATTGAGATGTGCTCACCCAAGTTTGGAAAGTGGAAATAGGGCCATTTAGGTTATTTTAGTGGAGCAGACTGAGAAGCAGAACACAGCAGGTGTTCCATCCCTAAAAGGAGCTTGCCTGTTCACATCAAACAAGTAAGCCTGGGAGAGAAATAGCTATGAGTTTGGTAGTGGTGAGGAGTATTACAGCAACATTGCCCTGATGGCTGATGGCAGTGACGTTTCTTGATGTTGACCTCTCCTCCAACACAATTTTTTAACATCTTAATTTTGGTACTGAATTATTTTCTGCTTGAAAACATTGAGTGATTTCTATTCTCTGCCATGAGTGCTGAAAGACAAAATCCAAAGAGTTGGCCATACTAAAAACCTAACAAGGGAAGAAGGAAAGTAGATACTGGGGTTCTGTAGCAATGCTAAATGAGAGTTGCCTCGGCCAGGAAATTTATATGTGCCACTTAATGGGAAAGTAGACAATCCCAGTGAAATTCAATCAGAGTCCTTTGGATACAGTGAGGAGTGTAAGAGGGAAGATGCTAGTATAGGGTTCTGGGGGAAAGACTGACTTAAGCACAGGGCTGGACCAGAACTGCCTGAGGGAAGCAGACTAAGGTAGAACAGAGTAACAGCTTTGTTGAAGGAAAGAACAGTGACTCTGAAACTCACTCTGTCCATATGGTGCTTGTAGCTTACTTGTCTAATTTTCTAAATATTAGAAGTTTTGTTGTTGGACAAGATTTTTGATTCATGTAAGTCTGTTTTGACAATTTAGCCTTTCTGGCACAGCTTAGTAGTAGTGGCAAGATTATCTCTCAAATCCAGATGAAAAGAGAGAAGAAAGAAAAATTTGATGAGAATTAAATGGGAATCTGAGGCCAAGACAGCTCCCTTCACATCCTTGAAAAGAAGTGGTGAAAATCTCACAGAAGATTCTGTGACCAAGTATGACCAAGTGACTTTGGAGGAAGTAGACTTTGCCCTGGGGGATATAAGCAAGTGGATAGACAGAAAATTCCAAGCTGCAACGTGGATGAAAACTAAATCTCTGAAGAGTGAACTAGAAATTTGGAACAGAAAGAAATCAAATCATTTTTTGTCTTTTTCCAGTTACCAGACCTCTTCATGTTACCATGGTCGACGGGGTAGTTATTGTGTTCATTCACAAAGTAACTTGCTTATTACTATTCATCACTGAAAAGACTATTGAGAGAATGAAGGGCCATGGCCAGATATCCAAGACATGCAGAGGATAGGCTGTGTGTTAAAAAGCTGGGGCACTTCGTGGAGAAATTCCCCAGAAAACGGATGAACCCCTATTACATGGATCCTCAGAATAAATGACCAAGGGTTCCTATCACCAATTCTGGATATTGCTGAATGGAAGGTATTATTTGCCAGATAAGTAACTGTCTGCAAACATTTGTGAATAGCCTCATCAGGATGGTTGGAGGTAAAGGTGCATGTTGGGCAGACTTACCCTGAGAGAACGCCTCCATATAGACCCTCGCCTTCCCTGATGAAGACATGGAGCACTCCCACTGAAGTGCTGGAATGTGTGAGTACAGGTGCTCTGTTCTTAGACTGGCTGGCTGTATGATGGTCAGAAACAGACATCCAATTGAGTGCTGGTAACATGATAGCAGCAATGAAAGGGAGTTCTTCAGCCTCAAGTATCTTATGTAACTATGCTCTCGAGAGCCAGGATGTTATTCAGATTACAGAATTTGATTTAGTAGACTTGTTATCACCCACAAGACTTAACAATGGGAAGATTTGTTCTAGCCAAAGGAAAGGTCGCACTAAGTATAGGAGAAGTGGATGGTGAAAAAGAAGAAAGAAAATAAAATCAGCTTAACTTGGTGGAAAGTAGAGCAAAGGAAAAATTGAAAGGATCCTTACTTAAGAACTTATAACACATTACCAACTTTTGGGAGCTAAGAAAGCATCTTCAACTCTGTTCCTGATCCTTGTCCTTGAAAAGGACCTGCCGGATTCACTTCACATGTCTTAGCTTGGATAAACTACCCCCAGTCTATTCCAAATTGAATAGAAATGCTATTTCTGCCTTATCATGTAAAACATAGCAAAGTTTGTCCTGTACCAGTTTTTAATTGGATGCGGCAAATGGAGAAACTTGGCCAGGCTTGAGACCTTCTTAGGAGTAAATGTCAAGCAATACAGAATTGTAGGAGGCCAGCGAGGATGTGCTACTTTGGAAATGGTGGAAACCAGAGAACAGGGTCCCATTAACTCCTTTTTGAAAAGTCCCAACTGAGCTGCAAATGAGGCAGACACAGAACCAACATGGGTTCTGGCAGTAGACTAGAAGAGATTAAGTGAAGAATTCCCTTTTGGCTAAAACCTGAGAAGGAAAAAGTGGTAAAAGATTCATACATAACTGTATCCCAGGGACTGCTCCTCAAACCTTTTAACCCAAATTCTCAGTTGATTTTTGAGGTGTCTGCAAATAGATCACAGGTCAGTTGGAGCATGTGGCAGACAGTGAACACTGTGTTGAAAATTGCTGGAATTTTAGATTCAAAAGTAAACTGATTCAGGTTCTTCATGTGATGCTTATGAAGGAGCATAGCTACTCATTGTTGCTAGGACTGCTCCCACTACTGAAGAATATCAGACAATCTTGAGATTAAAACTACCTATTAGGTCTTGTATAATGCAAGAGAAGTAGTAAAGAAACAGGGAAAAAACCAGAGCCATTGGTAAAATGCAAATCATTCACCTAACACCTCGTAACAGGCTGATGTGCAGTGGGAATTTATTGCATAAATATGAATAAACGAGGTGCTTCACCCTGAGCCAATACTGGAGCTCACTGAGGATTCAGCTACTCTCCTCACTTTGTGGTTTGAATTCTGATACTCTTCCAAGCAAAGAAGAAGAAGCTGTTTGGTTTAATGATGGAGTACCCTGAATAAAATCTACATTTTCTGGGTTCATAAGATAAGATGGCCTGGAGGTTGCTGAGCAAAGCAAAGATGAGCTAAATGATAACATATTCCCTTCACAACTGCTGAAATGACTTATGTAGCAAGACTACCCTTGATATCAAGAGGGAAGAAATAACTCAAAAATAGATTTTGGAAGAATTACCTGAGGACAAAGATCTAAATATAGCTGGCAAGTGGATCATAACAGACCCAGATTAGTAACCCCACGGATCTATAAATTTATGTTAAATGAAATTGACAACTGGAGGGTCAGTGTGCCACCCAAAGACTAGAGTGTTGTCTGCAGGAAATACCTCAGCTGTAACACACTGTGTGCAGTGACACACTTCCCAGGGATGCTAATACAGGCTGAGCAATCAAGGTCAGTATGTGAATATCTGGCCAATTTGGCCCAATGCTAGACAACTCAGACAGTTCATTTTAGTGCTATTGGTCACTATAAGGTTGACCAAAGGTATTATCGACCTAAATCACAGATTGACTTCTCATTACGACTAGACCTGCTTCCTTCTCCACCTTTTCATAGGTCTCAATTCCAATGACACTCCCTAATAATTATCACAAATGGCAAATTCCATCCAGAATCTTCTTTTTAGAGAATACTACCTAAGATGATATCAGAAATGGAGGTTTATAAAAGCATTAATAATCCATCATAGCCTGTTTAGTAATTAAGTCCTCATCACTAATTATAGGTGGAGAACAAATTGATAGACTTATAATAGTCTCATCAATAAAACTTTTATCCATGGTAAATCAGAACTGAATACTTCAGCAGGTCAATAATTCATTGACAGCTATTAGGTATTGACGTGTAAGGGGGAAATTGTAACCCAAAGGATTTATACAGACATTGGAGCCAGGTACAGCATGCACATGTAATCCTTGCTATTCAGAAGGTTGAGGTGGGAGGATCTCTTGAGTCTAGGAATTTAAGAAGAGCTGGGGCAACATAGTGAGACCCCATTAGTGGGGGAAAGGATTTACATAAATGTTTCCCAGCTCTATTTACATTCTCAAAAATATAGTGAAAAGGCTTATAGAAATTAATAAGTAATTAAAAAACAAATATAGAAGCCAGAGGGCATTCCTGGAAGCATACAAACAAAGAGAAAAGAAACTTCTGAAGACTAGGCCCACTAATCCCCAGATTCCCTTAGCCGGCAGTAGTGGCCTGCCCCTTCCTATTCAGAGCTAGGAATAGTTCTTACCCAGACTCCTCCACTCTTTGTGTCTTCTCTTCTCTCCCCTCCTAAACATTCAGCCTATAATGAAAAGTTAAGTCACAGCATAATCCAGATGGAAGATGTTCCTCAACAGGTATCAGTAAGAACCAGAGGAATATGGAAGGAGATTCTAAGAGTGTTTAATCAAGGGTGCTGGAAAACAAGATTGAGTAAGGGGGACCTAACAATTTAACTCTCTTAAAACATATAATTCAACATCCTAGCAAGAACCCCCAGGAGATGGTGCAAATTCCTATCTACATGTTTCCTACAGTTATGTTAAGGTTGAAATATCAGAAGAGCAGAGGCAATGGTGGAGGAAGGAATTAAAAGGCATAAGGTAGTGGGCCTGCAGGAGTGGATGGTCCATGTTAGACTGGAAGAAACACCAAATAATTATGTTGCATTGGAAGGCCCAGAGGATATATCACTTACTAAGACTATAAAAATATTCTGATGACAGGAAGACCAGCACAACTACGAAGTTCATGTGGGCTCTCCTTTCTGTTAATCAGTCAGCACTGACAATTGCTGAAACTGTTACAGAAACAGGCTCTCTAATAATAAAGGCAATGGTAGGGGTGGTCCCTGTGGCTCAAAGGATAGGACGCCAGCCCCATATACCAGAGGTGGTGGGTTCAAACCCAGCCCCAGCCAAAAACTAAAAAAAAAAAAAAGTTAAAGGCAATGGTAGGACACTGAAACACCACAGGCCAGGTGGATCCAGGTGGATCCAGTTTCACAATGAGGCAAGGATGGAACATCAGGCAGGGAGATCTACCTACAGGCTGTTGTACAGATAATCAAGAGAACACAATGTTTCTCTTGAAAAACTTGATGGGTTCATGACCAAAAATATTGGTTCACGAACAAAAAATATTCAATTTGTGCCATCAAAATGAAATGGTAATGAATGATCAGAAGGCTGAAGGCACCCCATAAAATGTCATGATACTTTGACTTGAGCAAGTTTTCTGATCTAGAAGCAATTGATTGAAGAAAAGCCCAGGACCCAAATAGGTCCACTGTGCCTACAAGGTAACTAACTTAGTTATTTCTCAAGTCCCTGAATATATAACTTGGACCCAAATGGGTATATTTAGCAATGAGCTCAACCTACACACTAAGTTGTTTCCTAATCCATGAGGAAGGCCAAGCAGATGAAACCCAAACACGTCCATATTTAGAGAACGACAGAAAAAATGTCACATCCTGAGTCTATAGTGGAAAATAGTACCACCTTTAAGGATCTAAAGCAGGAGTTGGCAGACTATGACCCACAGGCTAAATCCATCTCACCATCTGTTTTCATACGTAAAGTTTTACAGGGATCCATCTATTTATATGTTATGTGGTACATCTGCTTTCACATGACAACAGCAGAACTGAGTACTTCAGTTCTGAGATCATATAACAACAGAGATCATATTACATGCAAAGCCTCAATAATTGCTATCTTTCCCTTTTCAGAAAATGTTTACCAACCCCCATTCTAAAGGGTGCAAAGGTATTCATCTTCCTCATATCTCAGTGTAATTCACTAGTCTGGCTCCAGAAATCAGGCAGTTGTAGAAGAACAGCAATAGATTACCACAAATTGACAGGTGTGGGAGTGAAAATTTCAACTACCATGAGAGAGACAGGTCTCCTCTTAGGAGAGCAGATTAATATGGTCTCTGGAATATGACATGCTACCACTGACTTTGCAAATGCAGTCTTGCCTGCACCTATGATAAAAGAGGATCAGAAATAATCTGCATTCGCATGGAATGGACAAATCCATGTGTTTACAATTTTGCCCCACAGTTACATCACCTCGCCTACCTTCAGTTGAAAGATAGTATGAAAACATTTGGATCATCAGAATATTTCAAAGACCATCATAGAAATTTTTTATATAAATAACACCATGTTAATCAGAACAAAGGAGCATATTAGAGGCCTTGATAAGACATGATAAACCCTATGATGGTTCAGGGGCCTACTGCTTGGGTGAAACTTTGAGATGACTAGTATTTGGAAACAAGCCGGGATATCTCACCCAAGGTAAGGGTCAAATTATTTAATCTTATCTCATCCACGATGAAGGAGATATGACAATGCCTGCAAAGCATCATGGGATTCTGGGGGTAACATATGCTATACCTGAGAATGCTGCGTCATCCCATATATTAGTGATATAAAAGAGAATTTCTGGCTTTCAGTGGAGCTTAGAGCAGAATGAAGGTCTCTGCAGCAAATCTAGGTAGCAATTGCCTATCTTTAGGCAACACACCCAGAAAGCTCTAAGGTATTAGAATATATTTGATGAGGAAAAAAACATAGCATCAGAAATTATACTAAATCTCCGAGGAAGAATCACAATTTGGACCACTAGAGTTCTTGAGAAGGACTTTGTCATCTTCAAAGAAGAATTAAACAACTCCTTTTGTTCAACTGTGCCACGGAGAGGCCTTGACACAGCTGTTAAGCCTGACTTGGGGGTAAGTGTTACTGCTTATCAAATTCTCACACCAAGGAGGAAGGGTATAGGTTAAAATGGGCAATAAAGGAAAGCCATAAAGATGATGACGAGCCGAAAGGAGACACAGATGGATCAAAACTCTGAGAAAGGATATAATAATACATATTATTCCCACAAGAGCATCTCAGAGCAAGAGAATAATACTCTCAGCTATTTCTGTCAGATTATATTTGATGAATGGCCAATGCTGGGAGAAATCACCTGATCTATTTTCTCCAAAGAAGAAAAATTAAATTCATTCTTATTTACAAGCTCTGCCTAGACTCCACCTAGACAATCTGGAAAAAGATGTAATGCAGTGCCCCCTGGTGACTCAACTGACCAATATCCAAGTGGAATTGCCAACTGTAGCTACCATTTGGCTTATGTACAGACTGTATTTACAACTTGGTTCTTTCTCAGACAAGCAGAGAGAGAAATTCCCTTTGAACTGCACAAAGCACGGGCTGCCAAGCAGGTTAGAATCTGTCCACGGTGTATCAGTTAATCAAGATGGCAGTACACTGCTCGAGAAGCAGCCTGAGAAAGATGAGAAGCTGTTCGCTGCTGCCCATCTAGAGCACCTGAGCTTGCTCTTCTATTTTGACTCTATCAAACATAAATGTAGACTGAGTGACTTTAGGGAGAGTAGAAATAGAACCAAGATAGCTTTGAGATGAGTGAGAAAAAGAAATAACACAGTCATATATCATAGATTATGCCTGCTGGACAGTTTCATGAAACACCCAATAATCTGAATATTTATTATATACCCAAATCGTTCTCATGCCGGAAATGCGTTATAGTGACAATATACATGGTGCCCAAAGCAGCATTCACTCCCACTGACCAGGTACGCTATTTAAATATTGGAGAGTGGTCACCAATGACGGGTCCAGCAAAAATATCTTTTCTAAAGGCTCATTATTGTGATGAAAAAGAGCTGCTAACCTAAATGGATAGTGTACTTCAGGAAGGCCACTGTACAAAATGAAGTGATTTATGAGGGGCCTCGAAGCCAGGATAACATCATGCCCATCACTGATGCTAAGTGGGGATGTAGACTCTCCCCCAGTGTGCCATGTATTTATGTCTGCACAACAAACCATCCCAAAATACAATGACCTAGACAACAATTTATTATCATCTCTAATGGTTCTGTAGGCTCAGATGGGAAGTTCTTATGTGGAGTCTCTTAGGTAGTTATAATCAGTTGGTGGCTCAGGCTGGTGTCTTTTGAAAACTCAACCTGGATGCATTCTGTGTTAACTATTTTAGTTCCAGGTCTGACACTTTAGCTGAGATTAATAGAATAGATTGGAACTACCTGGGAGTCTCTTTCCACAAGACACCTACAACATAGATAACTCAGGCTCTCTCAGCGTGGTAGTCAGACTTTATACATTAACTCGCCTTCCATAGAGCAAGCATTTCAGGTAAAAGTTGCAAGGCTACTTAAGAACTAGCCTTAGAAGCCCATAATGCTGTGTCTTCTGCATTCTGTGGGTCGAGAGTGAGACGCGAGCATCAGGACTGGACAGATGAAGAGTCGGCACTGTCTCATCCCTTCCCTGGAAGTCTGCTTCCACAACAGGCACATAGTGTGTCAGACATTACTTTATCCCCTTTGACACAGTCAGATGGTCTTAATTTATACTACTACAATTAAATAAAAACTAAACTTACAGAGATAATAATTTTCAGGACAGAACATACTCTGGAGGATTGATTTGAAGCCAGCAATGGATAGAACATTTATGAAATTTGGCCTGTTGAAAAGCCAATGAATGTTCTAAAATGTTACACATACACTGACATCAATACACAGAAAGAGGTTCAAAACACTTTTGATGATGGAAAACTAAGAGAGTATCAAATGGAGATAGGGTCACAGTTAACTTATTTTATAATACTAATTCCAGTTCTTCACTGGTGGTGCACATACTGATAATCACTGGAACAGTCATAGGTTCAGACAATTCTGTTAAAAACTGCAGACATTTTTAAATGATTCATGAGTAACATGAAGCAAAAAGAAACTGATGCAAATCAGAAGATGGACTGTGAAGGAAATGTTTCACAGCATGTCTGAAATTCAGTATCCTCAGAGATGTCCAAGGCCATGTGTTCTCAACTGGGGAAGGAAAATATCAGTTCTCGAAGAACAAAAAACTTACTCTTTTTAATGTATTAATCACAAATATACATATGGTACATAAACATATAAACAGTATATCTGTGGCATAAAATTGTCAGGAATACAAATAGAAAATTTCTATAAAAAGTTTCTATAGATGGATAATAATGACAAAAGATTAAGAAACTAAGTTCCAGTCAATTTTGGCTTGGCCAGAAGTCCTTGAAGATACTCTAGTAGCATTTACAAGCTAGAAGATAGCTGGAGAGAGCTTTGTTCATGGGGTTTTTAGCATAATATTCTTGATTTGACTAGATTGTTAATTGATACTACACCTAAAATTTAAGAATTGTAGTTGCCTGGAAAATGGAAATTAAACAATAGGCCCTTTTATTATTGTATTTTGAGAGTTCTTTTTATATATTCTGGATATAAGTCTTTTATCTGATACGTAATCTACAAAGAGTTTATCCTACTTGTAGCTTTTTATTCTATTAACAGAGTCTTTGAAAGATCAAAAATTGTTAACTTTGGTTAAGTTCAATTTAAAAATTATTTTTTTTTGTATGGATTGTACATTTTTTGGGTGTGTGTGGTTTTATTTTTTTTGGCCGGGGCTAGGTTTAAACCCCCCACCTCCAGCATATGGGACCTTGCGCCACAGGCGCTGCCCTGGATTGTACTTTTAATACTGTATCTAGGAAATATTTGTCAAACCCAAGGTCACAAACATTTCCATTTGGCTTTCATATAGAAGTTTTATGTCATTATGTGTTATATTTAGTTCTATGTTAATCTTAAGTTTATAGATAATGAAATGTGTAGATGACATTCAATTTCTTGCATATTAATATCTAGCTATTCTGGTATTATTTGTTGAAAAGCTTTGTCGTTTTCCACAGAATTACTTTTGCTAAATATCACTTGACCATGAGCGTGTGGGCTATCTCTGGGCTTCCTGGTCAGTTCCTTGATCTGTTTGTCTGTCGTTACACACATTTCTCACTGTTTGATACGGCAGCTTTATAGACTCCCGACAGGCATCCTCAAACTTTTTAAACAGAGGGCCAGTTCACTGTCCCTCAGACCGTTGGAGGGCCAGATTATAGTTTAAAAAAAAAACAAACCTATGAACAAATTCCTATGCACACTGCACATATCTTATTTTGAAGTAAAAAAACAAAACGGGAACAAATACAATCACACCGCCTCATGTGGCCCGCGGGTCGCAGTTTGAGGACCCCTGTATGCTTTGGTTTGTTTTGTACTACTATAACAGAATACCAGAGACTAGGCAGGTTTGGGGTAGGAGAGGTTATTTTTATAGAATATAAACTTTTTCTCATAATTCTCGAGGCTGAGGACTCCAAGATCAAGACAGGTTTGGTCTCTGGTTCCAAACTGGGGCCACACTGCTGCATCTTCCAGAGAGAAGAAATGTCATATCATTACACAGCAGAAAAACAAGCCCCTTTACAGTGGCTGTAATCCATTAACTAGGGCAGAGCCTTCATGACGTAAACACTTCCCAAAAGGCACCACTGTCCAACACTGTCGTATTGGGGATCCGATTTCCAATTCATGAGTTTTGGAGAAAAAAAAATTCAAAGATAAATATAGGTTGTACAATCAGTGTGAAACCTCTATATTTTTTATTTTAAATTTGGTTTTGGCAATTTTAGGTTCTTTGTGTTTCTATATGAGTTTTAGGGTCAGTTTATCAATTTCTTTCTCCAGAAAATGCTGCTTGTATTTTTATAGGGAGTGTGTTGACTCTGTGGATCAAATGGAGACAATTAACATAAGATGAACTTTCCAATCTATGAATATGATATATTTATCCAATTATTTAGGCTTTCTTTAATTTCTTTCAACAATGTTTTATAGTTTTCGGTCAACAGGTAGTTCAAATCTCTTGTCATTTGTTTCCAAGAATTTTATATATTTGATGCTTTTACAAATAGTGTTGTGTTATAAATTTTAAGTGCCAATTTTTATTGTTAGTTTATTATATACATTTAACATTACATTTATGTATTGATCTTGCATTGTGTAATTTCACTAAACTTATTTGTTAATGCTAGTGGCATTTTATAGATGCGTTACATTTCCACATAGACAACAATATCATCTGCAAATAAAGAATTTTGTTAGATTATTTTTTTTTCCATTTTTATTCTCTTTTTTCTTTTTTTTTTTTTTATTGTTGGGGATTCATTGAGGGTACAATAAGCCAGTTACACTGATTGCAATTGTTTTATGACCTTCATGCACTGATTGTACTGCCTATTCCCTTAAGTAGGATATTTAATCAAAGAATGTATCTTTTTTCCTCTCTTCCTGATCACAGAGGTAAGCATTCAGTCTTTCACTATTAAGTGTGATGTTCATTACAGAATTTTTGTAAGTGTCCCTTATGATGTTGAGGAATTTCTCTTCTACACCTAGCTTTCTGGGAGTTTTTCTCAGCAATTAATGTTAAATTTTGTCAAATGTATTGTCTGTATCTATTGAGCTTCTGTTGTTTTCTGTTTAGTTTCTAAATATAGTGAATTACATTGATTAATTTTTAATGTTAAAGCAACCTTGCATTCCTATGATAAATCACGCTTTTACATAAACTTTATTTTATACATAGTTGGATTAAATTTGATAAAATTTGTTTAGAGTATTTAAATCTATGTTCTTGACTTCCCTGCCCCAATACTCATTGGTTTGAAATGTTCTTTTCTTGTAATATTTTTGTCTGGTTTTGGCCTCAGGGAAATACTTCATAAAATGAGTTGTAAAGTATTTCTCTGTCTTCAATTTCCTGGAAAAATTTTTGTAAAATTAGTATTATTATTTTTCTTGAACACTTGATCTAATTCATAAGCGAAGCCATCTTAGCCTTAACTTTGAGGGAAGATTTTTTTAACTAAAACATTAATTGATTTAACATATATAGTACTATTTAGGTTATTATCTTTTTCTTCATGAGTGAGTTTAAATAGTATATGTTTTTCAAGCATATATATTTTTTTCTTTAAATCTATGTTGGTTAGAAGCCTGTAAGAACAATGCTGCAAGATCAAGTTAAGCAAGTCTGGATAAGAAGTAGCTGCAAAAGATTAAATGTCTTGGTATAGCACAGTAGTGCACACCAGAGAGAAGCCACTGTACAAAGGGAAGTAAATATTTAGCCTCTTTATTCCCCTCAGAGCTTTGCCACTTGGGTTGTGAACAGAATAGCCATGCTGACAGAAAGTGAGGTTATGTATGGGCCCACCGGCATCAGGTTCTCTCTCTGGGGTCATCTGTAGCACCTGTTGTATGTCCAACCTGTCAGGAGCAGAGATCAATGCTAAGTCCCCAATATGTCACTATTCTACAAGGAGAGCAAACAGTCACTTGGTAGTAAAACGAAAACACTGAACCACATAGTGGTCACTTTGTGCTCATCATGCATTTAGAGCAATTATGAGTTCTCATCCTGGAAGCGGAAATTGATACTGATCTTCTTGTGGAGTTAGGGCTGCTGCTACATAATGGTCAGGGAGAAATACATTTAGCAATCAATTCGGTGGCTCTTGAAACAATTGCACAGTTATAGCTATAAAATTACAAACACAGTTATTGAGGCTTGACAGGGGCATAGTAACTAGATATAACCACCTACAGATATGGATCCTGGTCAGCCAGCCAAGCAAGACAAATAGACTCACACAACTTCTGTCCAAAGGGAAGAAGAATCTGGTGAAAGATTGTGATAAGTAAGTATTAATTATAATCTTGAGATCAAATTAAGCAGTGGAAGTATAGTTTAATGCTTCTCTTAAAAGTTACCTTGGAAATTTTGATGAATCAGAAGCCTGGAGAAGCTGTGCCTGGATGTAGAGAACTTACTGTGGTCAGCAAGTGGATCTGAGTCTGTAGGGAGAGGACTGATTGTGTGCTAGAGCTACTGTCCGTGCCTTGCCCAGATGCTCATTAAGGTACAGCACACCTGTTCTACAGCTTTTGTGAGTGTTGGCTGATAACAACTAACAGCTGCTTTCTTATCTAGACAATTTCAGTCAGCCAAACCAATGACCATTTGACTAGGTGGCAACACTCTACCTCCATCCAGCCCCCTGGAGTAGAATTTCACCAAAGACAGAATCAGATGTTCCTCCTGGCTCCAAATGGACTATGTCTGTGGCACATTTCCCCCCCGACGTCATTGTGAGATCAGACCATACACTTCCAAACAACATTCTTTTTCTCCTACCTTATGCTACTTCCTTCACTCTTGCCTAAGAGCATTCCTACTGTAGATGCGTAAAACATTCTATATCAAGCCTTGTTTCTAGGAAACCAACCTGAAAATCTTGGGACCCAGATCAACATAATAGGAGCCTGCCTAAGTGGGGGACTAAAGGAGTAGGGCAAAGGTAGGCAGCCAGGATGCAAATTTCTTCCACTTTACACTTTTCCATGGGTTTAATTCTGCAGAGATTAGAGTTAGTGCCACTGGACAAATATACTGTCCTACAAATATATGCAAAAATTACTGAAGAAATAACTCAACTACAAACATACAAACAAAATATTATAAAAATGACATAGATATATCACTGGGTAGTAGTAATAATTTATTCATCAGAATGCTGTTGAGACATCTTCTCAGAGCCATCTCTTCTGGTCTCTAACTAGTGCTCAGAGATTACTACCATTTCTGTGGGTCCCCGGATTAAATGCTCCTGTATAAAATCCCATCCAAGGCTCTGCACTCAATATGTATGTTCATTCCTCAACAAAAGTATATGCTCAGTTCTGTCCCACACATCTTCAATAAACACACCACAATAAATATATTAAAAACATCTATATCCTGAATTTTATGAATCCATTCTTTGATCTACAAATTCTGATTTTAGAAAGTTGTGATGGTTAACTTTACACGCCAACTTGAGTGGGCTGAAGTATCCATTTATTCAGTTAAACACTGAACTAGCTGTTGCTGTGAAGGCATTTTGTAGATGTGGATGAGATTTGAAATCAGTTAACTTTAGGAAAAAGTGATTATCACCAGTGATTAGAGTGGACCTGATACGATCAATTAAAAGACACTAGAAGTAAAACTGAGGTTTCCCTGAGGAAGAAGTTCTATCTCAAGGCTGCTGCATGAGTTCCTGCCAGAGTTTTCAGCCTGTGGGCCAACTCTACAGATGGACTTGCCAGCCCCTGCGATTGCTATAATCTTTGTCTATATACGTTAATTCTGTTTCTACTGGTTTTATATGATTGATTTTATTCCTGTGAGAAGAAATCTGACACAAATCTTAAGTTTTTAATATAATATTTGGCCTAGAATCTACTAATATAATAATAGCCTCTCTCTCATTAGCCCAGTGACTTGAAAACTATGGGAATGCACCTGTAAATGCCTGTCTGCCAATCATCAATTAGGTTAGATGACAGCAGAGAGAAGTTAGTCTTTGTTTTCAGATAAGTTGTCCTGATAATCTGTGTTATTGGCATAGACTGTATAAAATCGAGAACACTGTCTCTGGTTCTTCTATTTTAATGCTTATCATTAGTATTGTCTGTTCCTCCAAAGACTGATTACAACCTGTATTTTGAATCAGTTTTGTTTTATTTCATCCTGCAAGTATCATCCTGCCTTTCAGACACAAAAGAGTTTCTGGTCTACTGGCCAAAACCTAACACTTGTCCCATGCTACAGCCTGGTAAATACTACTAGGCCTGGAATGTTCTGATCAACCTCATTTAACAGCTTTCCATCACATACACACACACAAATATATATATAATACACTATACATATAAAAACACAATGCATTAGTTACATGTTAAATAAAATGCAGGTACAAACAGCTAACTATTATTCTACATGGATTTGTGGTATCTATGGATCATAGTAATCAATATAATAAAAATATCTATTTGAGAGTCTTTATATAAGGATTCTAAGATCACCGATGTTTCAATTATTAAAATGAAGTAAAATATACATAACAGGAACATTACCACTTAGGGTTTTACTTTAATAGATTTAGTTTACATTCAGAAATACCTCAATTTAAGGTATATTAGAGATTTTTTCTACCTTCATTGATTACAGAACTGCAGCATGTTTGGTTACACTTGACAAAATGTCAGGTGTCAAATAATTTGCCATGTTATTGTAACTCAATTAAAATAATGAATCATTAGATTCCATAACCAAGCTATAGAACTAGAAAATGAACAAGACTCCAGAGTTTTGGCTCCATTCCCAGCTCAGTCAATATCTATTACAAATAAATGATCTCGTCTGCCTATTTCATTTTCTCCATTTATAAATCAGAAATGCTAAGAGTTACCACATTAAGCCCTCAAATCAAGTTGTAAAGATCAAGAAGGTAATGTTTATAAAGGTGTTTGTGAATATTCAATCACAAATTATTATGCAAGGCTTATGATTATGTAGTTACTCTTTAAGTAAACAACATAGGGTCATATAAAAGTATATTCATCTTTAAATAACTGAGCAGATAGAAATACCAAAGTAATACACCGTATACAAACATGTAATTGCTAGCTCTTTTTTGCTAGCTCCTAGATATGCATGAAAGACATAATATTATTACAAAAGACAGTGATTTCAATGTGTTAGTACAGAAGTAAAAAGGAGTATAAGTATTTCAAAAATTTGAGGTCATTACCTGATACAAGAAAATTATTTGAACTAAGTCAAAATCAAAGACTACATTTTTAGCATTTGTTTCTAGGATCAATTTTTTTTTTATTTTAGGTTAACCTGAAATTAAAGCTTACAATGAAAACAGCTTACAATATTTTAATTTGTTAGGTAGAGTCCCTCTTACAGTTATGTCCTACACCTAAAAGATGTGCCGTAGACCCCTAATTGTGTCCATTAAATAGGATAACCCCCAAACCCCTTCCTCCTTTCTCCCTCCTTCATTCCCCTCCTGCCCACAACTTGAATTGAACTGAGTTTTACTCCTATGGGAGGTGAACTAGACTATCTACTAGCTTAATATTAGTATTAAGTACATACTGGATGTTTGCTTTTCCATTCTTGTGATACTTTACTGAGAAGAATGTGTTTCAACTCCTCTTCTTATGGCCAAACAGCATTCCATGGTATACATATACCATAGTTTTTAAATTTAGCTTGTTTCCACATCTTGCCAATTGTAAATTGAGCTGCAATAAACATTCTAGTGCAAATATCCTTATGATAAAATGACTTATTTTCTTCTGGGTAGATACCTAGTAGGAGCATGCAGGGTGAAATGGGAGGCCTAATTTGAGTTCTTTGGGGATTCTCCATACTTCTTTCTGAAGAGGCTATATGAGTTTGAATCCTACTAAGTGTAAAAGTGTTTCCTTCTTTCCACATGCATGCCAGCATCTGCAATTTTTGGAATTTGTGATATGGGCTAATCTTACTGGGGTTAGGTGATATCTCAGGGTGATTTTGATTTGCATTTCTCTGATAATTAGGGACAATAAGCATTTTTTCATATGTTTGTTGGCCATTTATCTGCCTTCTTGGAAGAAGGTTCTGTGCATATCGCTTGCCCAGTGGTACATGGGATTCTTTGCTCTTTCTTTGCTGATTAGAGTTCTCTATAGATGCTAGTTATCCAGCCTTTGTCCTGTTCTTAACATGCAAATATATTTTCTCATTGTGAAGGTTGTCTATTTGCTTTAATTGTTGTGCTGTACAGAAGCTTTTTAGCTTCATTTGTCTATTTTTTTTGGGGGGGGGGCCGGGGCTGGGTTTGAACCCGCCACCTCAGGCATATGGGACCAGCGCCCTACTCCTTGAGCCACAGGCGCCGCCCTCATTTGTCTATTTTTGTTGTTGCTGCGATTGTCACTGAAGTCTTCTTCATAAAATATTTCCTCAAGCTGACATTCTCAAGAGTTTTCCCACATTTTTTTCTAGGATTTTGATCATTTCATGTCTTAGATTTAAATATTTTAATCCATGTGGAATTAATTTTTGTAAGTTGTAAAATGTGTGGGTCTAGGTTCAGTCTTTTACATGTGGTTATCCAGTTCTCCTAGCGCTATTTGTTGAAAAAGGGATATTTTCCCAAGGTATGCTGGGGAAATTGGGTGGCTATAAGAGACTTGCTTTATCTCTTTCTTTTCTATTTGGTTCCATATGTCTATGTCTGTGTTTTTATGTTAATATTATGCTGTTTTGATCACTGTGCACTTGTAATACACCATGAAGCTGGAGGTGATGCCTCCAGCTTTGTTTTTATTACTAAAATTTGCCTTGGCTATATGGGTTTTTTTCTGCCTCCACACAAAACAAAGTACTATTATTTCCAGTTCTTTTTCTTTTTTTTTTTTTTAAAGAAGGGGGAGGCTGGGCAGAGAAGAGGTAGAAAAAGACCTATTTCCAGTTCTTCAAAGTATGATGTTAACATGTTAATGCAGATTGCACTGAATCTGTACATTGCTTTGGGAATGTTAATGCAGATTGCACTGAATCTGTACATTGCTTTGGGAAATACAGACATTATAAAAATGTTGATTCTTCCCAGCCAAGAGCATGGCATTTCTTCCATTTGTTAATGTCTTCTGCTATTTCTTTTCTTAAGGTTTCATTATTCTCTTTGTAGAGATCCTTCATCTCTTTTGTTAGGTATATTCCTAGATATTTCATTTTTGAAGTTACTGTGAAGGAAATTATGCCTTTAATTAAAGCTTCTCAATTTGGCTGTTATTGCCATAAACAAAGGCTACTGATTTGTGGTCATTGATTTTATACCCTGAGACATTACTGTATTTCTTGATCACTTCCAGAATTTTGTGGTTAAGTCTCTAGGGTTCTCTAGGTAAAAGATCATATCATTGGCAGAGAGTGAGGGTTTGACCTCCTGTGGTCCCATTTGGATGCTTTTTATATCCTTCTCTTCCCTGATAGCATTGGCTAGAACTTCCAGCACTATGTTGAATAGTAGTGGTGATAGAGGACACCCTTGTCTGGTTCCATATCTAAGTGGAAAAGCTTTCAGTTTTACTCCATTCCATAAGATGTTATCTATGGGTTTGTCATAAATGGCTTCAATCAGTTTTAGAAAAGTGCCACCTATGTTTATGTTCTTTAGTATTCTTATTAGGAAAGGATGCTAAATATTATCAAATGCTTGTTCTGCATCTATAGAGAGGATAATATGGTCTTTGATTTTGCTGCTACTGATATGGTGAATTACATTTCTGAATTTGCCTATGTTAAACATCCTTGCATCCCTGGAATTAAACCTACTTGATTGTGATGTATAATGTTTTTAATGTTTAGCTGTAATATGTTGGCTAAGATTTTTTTCAGAATTTTTGCATTTCTATTCACTAGGGCAATTGGTCTGTAGTTCTCCTTTTTTGGTTGGGTCCTTTTCTGGTTTTGTTATCAGGGTGATGCTTGCTTCATATACTGTGTTGAGGAAAGTTCCTTCCTTCTCAATGTTTTGGAATAGTTTCTGTAGTATTGGTACAAGCTCTTCTTTGAAGGTGTGATAGAATTCCAGTGTGAAGCCATCTGGACCAGGACTTTTTCTTTTCCTGGAAGACTTTTTATTACTTCTCTAATCTCAGTGCTTAATATTGGTCTATTCAAAAGATCTATTTATTCCTGGTTAAGTCTGGGGACACGGTGGGATTCCAGGTTTTGGTCCATTTCCTTCACTTTGTCAAATTTTGGGGCAGGGAGTTTCTTGTAGTAGTCACAGATAATCTCTTGTATCTCTGTGGTATCACTTGTTATCTCCCTTTTTTCATTTCTAACTGAGGTTATTAGAGATTTTGCTTTTCTGTTTCTAATTCATGTGGTCAAAGATTTATTGATTTTATTTATCTTTTCAGAGAACCAACTTTTCATTTCATTAATTTTCTGAATGATTTTTTTGTTTTCAATTTCATTTATTTCTGATTTAATTTTTGCTATTTATTTTCTTCTGCTAGGTATGAGATTAGATTATTCTTCCTTTTCCATTCTTAAGATGATTCATTAGGTTGTTGATGGACTCTCTTTCTGTTGTTTAGATGAAAGCCTCTACTTAGATAAATTTCCCTGTTAGGGCTGCTTTTGTAGTATCCCATGGGTTTTGATAGTTTGTAGCTTTATTGTTGTTGTATTTGAGAAATTTAACAGTTTCCTTCTTTATCTCTTCCTTGACACAACTGTCATTCAACATAAGGTTGTTTCCTTTCCATGACTTTGCGAGGGGATGAAACTTTTTGCTGGAGTTGATTCCTCCCAATTGCCTTGTGATCTGAGAAGATACAAGATATAATTACAATTATTTAAATTTTGTTGAGGTTTGATGTGTATGCTAGGATATGATCTATTTTGGATTATGTTCCATGGACTGATGAGGAGAATGTATATTCCTTAGCTTTGGGATAGTGAGTTCTATATATGTCTATTAATCCCATTTGTTCTAGGGTCACATTTAAGTCCCTTGTATCTTTGTTTATTTCTGTTTAGAGAATATATCCAGTTCTGCCAGAGGGGTATTAAAGTCTCTAGTTATCATGGAGTTGTGGGATATCGTATTTTTCAGACCAATTAAAATCTGTTTTATAAATCTGGGATCATTTAAGTTGGTTGCATAAATATTTAGAATTGAAATGTCCTCTTGCTGTATTGTTCCCTTGACCAGAATGAAGTTACAATCTTTGTCTTTATTAACTAGTTGCTTTAAATTTGCTTGTATCTGAACATAAGGTCTGAACCCCACTTTCTTCTGATTTCCATTTTCCTGACATACTGTTTTCCCACCTTTCCCCTGGAGTCTTGATTTGTCATTCAAGGTCAGATGTTTTTCCTGCAGGCAGCATATGGATGGCTTGTGCTTTTATTATCCAATCAGCCAGGCTGTACATGTTTCGTGGGTAATTCAAGCCATTAACATTTATGGAGAGATTTGATAAGTATAGTGGAGTTCTATGCTTATTTTGTGAAAGACCATTGATTAGTTTTATCCTTTGTGTCATTGTGGATGCCAGGTTTTGTCCTTCAGTTTCTGGGTATTTACTTTGGTGGTGGTTCATTGTGATGGTCGGTGTGGAGGACAGGGGTAAATATTTCCTGTAGAGCTGTTCTTATTGTGGTGATTTTCTTCAATGTTATCATATCATTTAAAAATTTAATTTCTCTATTTTGAAGTTTAGTTTAGTGGGATAAATTCTGAGCTGAAAATTGCTTTGTTTAAGAAAGTTAGAAGTAGATGACCATTCTCTTTTGACTTGAAAAGTTTTCGCTGAAAATTCTGCTGTCACCCTGCTGGATCTGCCCTGTGGGTCAGGTGCACTTACTCTTGGCTGGTGCAGAATTTTTGTTTTGTCTTTACTTTGGATGGGTTTACTACAATGTGTCTTGGAGATGCTCTATTTGTGTTGAGATGACCTAGGGTTCAATATCCCTCTAAAAGAAGTGTTTTGGAATCTTTAGAGAAACTTGGAAATTTTTCATTTATGATATCCTCCAGTAGGACTTTCATTCCTTTGGGACATTCTTCTTCCCCTTCAGGAATAACTATAATTTGTATGTTTGAATGCTTTATGAAGTCCCAAAATTCTCTGAGTGAATGTTCTGCTTTCTCTCTTTTCTTTTCTACCTCTTTAACTACTTTGGTTAGCTCTAGAGCTTTATCTTCTAGCTCTGAAATTCTTTCTTCTCCATGGTCTAATATGTTACTGATAACTTTCTACTGCATCTTTAAGTTCTTTGATTGATTACTTCAATTCCTTAAGCTCTGCCATATCCTTTTTATTCCTCATATCTTTCATCTATGTTTTGGTTCTCTTTTTCCATTTTCTTGTCATTTCCCTTTATTGCTTTTGCTGTCTATATTTTAAATTCCCTTTCTGTTATTTTAATTAATTCTTTATAGGTATTTGCAGTAGCTGCCTCATGGTCTCTTGGGGGGTTTCTTTCTTTTGGTTTTTCATGTGTGTATATAACCAGAATTTTTCTGTTGTTTCCTCCTCATATGTGTCTTCTTCTTTTTCACTTCATTACTGTACTTTATCCTCCTCACTACATCCTTTGCTTTAAATTACCTTGTCTCTGAGTTTAGGTATTGAAGTAAGCTTTTGAGATAAGGCCAAAAGGAAGAGAAAAGTAAAGAGTGAGGAGGGAGAAAGAAAAAAAAAGATTAAAAAGAAAGAGGGAAGGAAAGATAGAATTGAAGAGAAGGAGGGAAGAAGGATAGAAAGAAAAAAAGAGAGAAACAGGAGAAATTGTGATGATCAGCAGAGTGCTATGGCCACACCCACAAATCTAGGCCTTGGGGGTGCCTAGCTAGACAGGTCCCCAAAGTGGAGAATTCCTTGCCAGTCTGGGCAAAAGCAAGACCCCACCTGTGCCAAATATTGAGGGGAAAAAATCAGCAGTATATTGTTGGGGGACATACCAATACTGTCTTTCCCAAGGAAAAATCCAGAAAGACACCCTAGACCATGAGCTTGAGCCAAACTAATGTGACCTCCTTGAGCCAAACTAATGTCATGACCCTGAAACACTTACAGAAAAGAAGATAAGGAAAAAAATAAAAAATTCTAAGAAAATTTTAAATGCAATTATATAAGATAAAGAAAAAAGGAATCTCTTAGCTGTTATATGACAATTCTGTGTGGGAAAGATAAGAAAGTAGACAAATCTCTACCAAAAGAGTGAAAAAAGGAAAGAAGTTAAAAAGGAAGAAAGAATAAAAGGGGCTGAAAAACTGTAACAAAATTGAGGCGCCCTTGCTATTAAAGAAAGTAAAAATGAAAAAATACACACAAACTAAAAAAAAAAAAAAAATACAACAAAAAAGAGAAAAAAACACTTAGAAAAAAGTTGTGAAAAGGAGAAAAATGAAAGAAATGTGTGTGCGTGTGTGTGTATAACCACATATATGCATCTATTTATATATTGCACTACATTGCCCAGACACCAGGTGTTGCTATTGTGCTAAGAGGTGGATAACACAGGCTGAAAGTTGTATATATAACAAGGGCTGAAAGCCACTTTCTAGTAGTAGAGATTTGGTCCTGTCTGCCTGACATGTTTGCCCTCAATCAGGGCTTGCTTTGTCAGCATTAAGAACCCATTGGATTGGGGTCCTAAAGTTTGCACCTCATAGGCATATCAAACAGTGCTTTCTGCCAACAAAGTGGCCTTTTCAAAAGCGTAGTGTCCACTCAAATTTCCCGAATGTGGCTGGCTAAGGTCAGAGTCAGCAGGGCACTAAGGACACTGCGCCTATTCCTCTGGCACAGCCTTCCCACAATGGCTGTACCTGTTAGTAGCCAAGTCAATGAGAGATCCACCCTGCCCGGTATTCAATCCAGTTGTTGGATGCTGTTTGAGTCCACTCATTTGCTTAAGCCTTCCAAGGCAGCTCTGTTGAGCATTTAGTCCAAAATCAAATAACTGCAGAACAGCACTTTCATGTTCCCAGTGCTCCAAGTGAGGGCTGGCCATGAGGCTTGCCCTCCACACCCTCCCCATATGCAAGCATATACCTTCTGTGGAGTTTTCCTCAGGTCCAGACCTCTTTGCTGGCTCCCCTGCTTCACTGTGCCCTTGGAGTGATATCTCTGTGTAAAGGTTCCCCAGCCAGAGATGGCTAGAGTTCTTGCTCTCCTGTCTCGCTCTAAGTGACTAGAAAGGAGCTGTTTCTAATCTGCCATCTTGCTCTACCCCTGCAGGATTAATGTTTTAAACTAATAATAGTCCTATATTGATACTACTTGACTCAGAAAAATATATCCTAGTCCATAATAACTTCAAACAGTACCTTTTACACTCAAGTGTCCAAATTTAAAATTTCAGACATTGGAATAGCATACCTCTACATTCCATTTGTTTCTTTTTCATAACTAATTTAAATGAATAATTTTTAGTGATATGGAATTAGGGTTAATTTGGTTAGCATACAAAGTTTTAGATTTAAGTCTTTTGATTTAAAGAGGTCAGAGAGAGAGAGAGAGATCGGGTTAGAATTCTAGCTTCATTCCTCTGCATATAGTTATCCAGATTTCCCAGCACCATTTATTGAAAAGAGTCTTCTTTCCCCAATATATTATCTTGGCATGTTAGTTGAAAATGAGTTGACTATAAATGCATAAATTTATTTCTGTATTCTCTATTCTGTTCCATTTCTCTATGTTTTTGTCTTTAGATCAGTACCAGGCTATTTTGCTCACCATGGCTTTGTAGTATATTTTGAAATATGGCAGTTTGATTCCTTCAGCTTTGTTCTTTTGCTCAGTATTGCTTTTTTTTTTTTTTTTTTGGCCAGGGCTGGGTTTGAACCCACCACCTCCAGTATATGGGGCCAGCACTCTACTCCTTTGAGCCACAGGCTCCACCTGCTCAGTATTGCTTTAACTATTCAATACTGTTCAGTGCTGTTTGTGGTTCTATACAAATTTCAGGATTTTTTTTAATTTTTCAGAAGAATATCATTGGTATTGGTATTTTGATAGGGATTGCATTGAATCTGTAGATTTGGGGGGTATTTTAACAATATTAATTCTTATAATCCATGAACATGAGCCATATCCATTTATTTGTGTCCTCTTTAATTTTTTTCACTAAAGTTTTATAGATTTTTGTGTAGAACTTTTTTACTTCTTTAAATTTATTCCTAGGTATTTTATATTTTGGGTTACTACCATAAATGAGATTGCTTTCTTGATTTCTTTTTCAGTTTGCTTTCTATGATGGGTATAAATGCTGCATATTTTTATAGGTTGATTTTGTATCCTGAAACTTTACTGAATTTGTTTATCTGTTCTAACATTATTTTGGTGGAGTCATCAGGTTTATCTAAACATAGTATCATCATCTGTGAAGAAGGAAAATTTGACTTCTTCCTCTTCAATTTGGAAGCCCTTTAGTTCTTCCTCTTGCTTAATTGCTCTAGCTAAAAATTCCAGTACTATTTTAAAGAAAAGTGAAAATGGACATCTTTGTCTTGTTCCAAATCTTAGAAGGCTTTCAGAATTTCCCTCTTCAGTATAATGCTAACTACAGGTTTGTCATAAATGGTCTTTATTATTTTGAAGTATGTCCCTTGTATACCCAGTTTATTGAGAGTTTTTTTCATAAAGGCATGTTGAATCTTCTTCTCCACTGTTTTTGGTATCTGTTGAAATGATCCTATGAGTTTTGTCTTAGATTCTGTTAATGATATTTCATATTCATTTATTGATTTGATATGGCAAATCATACTTGCATTCCCAGGATGAATCCCACTTGAATACAGTGAATAATGTTTTTAATATATTGTTGTATGTTGTTCATTCGAATTTTGTTGAAGATTTTTTTCTATGTCCATCAACAATATTAGCTTATAGTTTTTTTGTTTGTTTGTTTTGTCTTTGGTTTTAGTATAAAATTTTTTTAAAACAAAACCTTTAACAGTATTAGAACGGTAAAAATCTTGGGGAGAATTCATGAGAAATTTCATATTAATTACATTCAAAGATTTAGATAAAATAAATGTTTATGTGAGAGCATTTGGGAGGGGGGTGTTGACAGTGTCTCTGTTACTGCAACCTCAATACACTTGGTCTCTGAGCAACTCTCCTTCTTCAGCCTCCAAGTACCCAGGACTACACGTGAGCATCAACACAACAGGCTAATTTTGTATTTTTTGTAGAGAAGAGTTCTTGTTCTGCTGCTCAAGTTAATCTTAAACTATGGGTCTCAAGCAATCCTCCTGCTTCAGCCTCTAAAATGCTGGAATTATAAGCCTGAGCCAGTGCACACTGCCAGAGAGCATTTTTTAAAATAGTGAAAAATTGCAACAAACCCAAATAGATGACAAAAGATTGTGAAAGTTGTCAGAAACATAATAGAGTCACTTGTGTTAAAATACTAAATAGAGCTGGGGAAAACCATGAAAGGAGGGCTCTCATGTATGTGTACAAATGCCTGATAACAAGAACTATCACCGAAGACTCTATAAAAATCACAACCTGCACAAAGGCTACATCATATCACAAAAATACTTCTGTGAGGACATATTCACAGCAACTACCTATACAATCACAGACTGGTGCCACCATTGTTTTTGATCCTTGTAGCCAAGGATAATTACCTAAAAATAATTGGATTATCTTCCTCATTTTTCCTTTACTAAATTTAATCTTCCCTTACCTCCCTAAATATGTACATAGTTTTATTATGGCATGCATTATCTCATTGTAATGCCTAATCTCAAATACCATTTTCTTTTAGAAAATCTCTCTGTCTTTTAGGTTTATGAGATTAACAACAAAATGAATTATGTTTTCTGCATATAACAGAATTATTGCAGTTATTACATTGTTTATTTTGTATAATTTTAATAGTATAAAAAATACTTAATATTTTTCTATGTGAAAAAGGCAACATGTAAAACTATAATATAGGACATTCCAAATTTCTCACAGTTGTTCCAAACAACAACTGTGAGAAAATGTAATAAAAAGGAAGGGAAATTTTCTAAGAGTTTTATTTTTATTTTTTATACATACTTGGATTTTCTTAATTTTATTTCCAACCATTCTTTGTTTTCTTAATATCTTGAGGAAAATCCATCAATTTATAAAGCATACATATTAATCCAAAATTCAGTTTTATTTTGTAATGCCATTTTGAAAATCAATTTATGTCTTTCCTTTTAAAATGACATCTTTAGCTTCCTATTCTCTAAAAGCTTGTTAAATACCTATCACCTCTGTGCATCAAGAAGCATGAGCATTTTCTAAATCATCAAAATTAAAATTGAATGTGAAAATGAGCTATCTTTTTAGCTATGGCATTTTGCTTCTCATTTATTTAATAACTTGTGAGTTCATTAAATTTTTCCAGAAATGCCTGTTAACCTTCTACTATATGCCAGCTACTATACATCAGAACTAAATTCTATAATGTTTTGCTTTATTTTAATTTAAAATAACTTCCAGAATTTGTTTTGGTATTCTTTGCAGTATGCCCTAAAATCTATATTTAAATATGTAGTGGTTAATACTTAGATTGACTTTCTCAGCCTTTCTTTTATCCACCTTGTATTTGAAGAAGTTGGAAAGCTAAAATTTGTCTTTCCTGGACTTTCAAGTACCCCGAGTTCCACCAATTAAACGCCCTTCCACAAAAAATGGAAAGTGCAAATAAGGCAGCAGTAATCCTTCTGTGATTTATGGCTGTCACCACCAGTTAGGAAGGTTATAGTTTCTCTGTAATGGCTTCCAGTGTTCATTTTCACAAAGATCCTGTAATGCCTATGTGTAGTTCATTTTGCATTGACATAAAGGAAATACCTGAAGCTAGAGAGTTTACAAAGAAAAGAGATTTATTTAGCTTATGGATATATACAGGCTGTAGAAAAAGCACTGCTCCAACATCAGGATTGGAGGGGCAAGAGTATCCAAGCCATATTAGATTGGTTTGCAGCATCAGGTGCCCATTCTCTAATTCCCTGTGTGCATCAGGTGCCCATTCTCTAATTCCCTGTTGTGAAGATGACCACAACTTCAGATTTAACTGGTACAACTGGTGATAATAGCCATGGCAGTTCCCCTAGCAAATCAGTTTTATATTGTTTGTTGGAGTCATTCCGAGAGTCCCAACCTAGAAACTGCTGGTTTATGCAATTCAATAATTTTACAAAGTATTTTAAGTTCCCAGATTAAATAAAATCTTGCTTAAATATCTAGAGTGGTTTCTGTTTCCAACATTAAAACCTGCTTGATTATTTTCTCAGTTTTTTTAAATTCATAATACTCACTAAAATATGTAACAACAAAAATTGTAAAAATAAAGCACTTTTATTAAAATAAGTTCCTTTATCCTGCTTCATGAGTAAATTTATCTTTTTTCTTTTAAAAAAGTATATATATAGGGCGGCACGTGTGGCTCAAAGGAGTAGGGCACCAGCCCCATATGCCAAAGGTGACAGGTTCAAACTCAGCACTGGCCAAAAAAAACTGCAAAAAAAAAAAAAAAAAAGTATATATATATATGAGATTTCACACAGTCTCTTGTAGCATGAATTTATAATCCTAAAGATACCATGCAAACAGTTTCATAATTCAAATTTCTGTTCTATAATTATTAAGGGTTCAATCCTATTGAAAAACTCTTTGGGCTTTCTCTGACCTTTGAAGATTTGTGATTGCTGAATTATCTACTAAAATATTTTAACATCAATAAAGGTAGCTGGACACACAATAAATGCCAGCAAGTTACAAGAGGGTATTTAAATACTCCTTCCCTTAATAATACTCCTAAAAAGTCAATGACTGTTTGCACTAAGGAACAGAGAAAGCTGATAAAAAATTTAGTAAGCAGTTAAATATATGTATTGACCAATAAATCAAGATTTTTATCTAAAGACACTATGTATTTTTCCTCAATTTTTACGTCAGTTATTATTTTGAGAAACAAAAGATTTTAATCTATTGATTAATTCTCAGTTATTATTTAGAAAAAATAGTGATCTACACAAAGTCTGACTTGTGAAAGTACTGTTATGATGTGGTTTGATCAATTAGAAATTAAGAATTATTTATAGACAAGTAAGCTTCAAGGCAAATAAAAAAAAATCAAATTCATAAAATCCAGTAGTGTTTTCATTGTTGATCTTCAATCCTAAGGACCAGAGGCAAGTAATTATAAACACCAAGAATGCAGGTTTAAAACAGTAGGAGCTGCATGGTGAAATCAAATCTAACAAAACTCTGTGCACGTAATTAATATACTGTAATGACAAAGCCAAGCCTAAATTCAAAGCTAAAACTGTTTAAACATCAACTGGTAGAGATATCATAATATTCTCAGAATAAAAATCAGTTTTCCAACTCATCCCACTCTTCCCCCACTTCTGCTATAGAATATTCTCTGATAGTCTATTGTCCACACAGCAGTCAGTGTCACAAAAAAGTCACAAATGAATCATGCTTCTAATCTTCCGCGGCCATTCAAAGTAGAGCCAAAGTTATGACCCTTGCCTGTAAATCCCAAATGGTCATGTCTCTAGCCACATTGCCCACTCTGCTCCATCTTGGTTTCCTCACTGTTTCTAGAATAACCGCTCACACTTCTGACTCCAAATCTTTAAGGAAAGGCTTCCTCTTGTTGATGTGCTTCTTCCCAGAAGCTTACTATATTAGTTCTTGATTGGTAATATATTAGTAATAAATTTAGTGACTTAAACAAATATTTATTATCTCATATTGCATCTGTGGCTCAGGAATTCAGGAATGGCTGCATTGGGTGACATGGCTTCAGATCTCCTATATGGTTGCAATTCAAGATGTTGGCCAGAACTGTAGTCATTTTAAGTTCCCAATTCTAAGGTGATTAGATGGCTGACAAGTTGGTGCAACACATTTATGATACTCAAAGGAAGAAAATGTGAATCAAGGACTTTATGACCTATCAAGCTGACCCTCAAGCATAAAGGCCACATGCAAATAGTTATGAACCTATAAGAATGGAGTTTAAAATCAGTAGAAACTTGCAAAAGTTTCAGAACAAAAGTCTTTTGTTCTGAAACAAAAGAAATCAGAACAAAAGTCTTTTTTTTTTAATTAAATCATAGCTGTGTACATTAATGTGATCATGGGGCACCATACACTAGTTTCATAGACCGTTTGACACATTTTCATCACACTGGTTAGCATAGCCTTCCTGGCATTTTCTTAGTTATTGTGCTAAGACATTTACATTCCACATTTACTAAGTTTCACATATACCCTTGTAAGATGCACTGCAGCTGTAATCCCACCAATCCCCCTCCCTCTGCACACTGCCCCCCTCCCTCCCCTTCCTTTCCCCTTCCCCTTATTCTTAGGTTGTAACTGGGTTAGAGCTTTCATGTGAAAGCCATAAATTAGTTTCATAGTAGGGCTGAGTACATTGGATACTTTTCCTTCCATTCTTGGGATACTTTACTAAGAAGAATATGTTCCAGCTCCATCCATATAAACATGAAAGAGGTAAAGTCTCCATCTTTCTTTAAGGCTGCATAATATTCCATGGACTAAACTACAAATCGATAGTGATCAAAACAGCATGGTACTGGCACAAAAACAGAGAAGTAGATGTCTGGAACATAATACAGAACCAAGAGATGAATCCAGCTACTTACTGTTATTTAATCTTTGACAAGCCAGTTAAAAACATTCAGTGGGGAAAAGATTCCCTATTTAACAAATGGTGCTGGGTGAACTGGCTGGCAACCTGCAGAAGACTGAAACTGGACCAACACCTTTCACCATTAATTAAGATAGACTCTCACTGGATAAAAGATTTAAACTTAAGACATGAAACTATAAAAATACTTTAAGAAAGTGAAGGGAAAACTCTTGAAGGAATCGGCCTGGGTGAATATTTTATGAGGACTCCCCATGCAATTGAAGCAGTATCAAAAATACACTACTGAGACCTGATCAAACTAAAAAGCTTCTGCACAGCCAAGAACATAGTGAGTAAAGCAAGCAGATAGCCCTCAGAATGGGAGAAAATATGTGCAGGTTATACCTCTGATAAAGGTCTAACAACCAAAATCCACAGAGAACTCAAACGTATTAACAAGAAAAGAACACGTGACCCCATGTCAGGGTGGGCAAGGGACTTGAAGAGAAACTTCTCTAAAGAAGACCGACGCACAATCTACAAACACATGAAAAAAAGCTCATCATCCTTAATCATCAGAGAAATGCAAATCAAAACTACTCTGAGATATCACCTAACCCCAGTAAGAGTAGCCCACATAACAAAATCCCAAAACCAGAAATGTTGGCGTGGATGTGGAGGAAAGGGCACACTTCTACACTGCTGGTGGGAATGCCCACTAATACGTTCCTTCTGGAAGGATGTTTGGAGAATACTTAGAGCCCTAAAAATAGACTTGCCATTCGATCCTATAATTCCTTTACTAGGTTTATACCCAGAAGACCAAAAGCCACAATATAACAAAGACATCTGTACCAGAATGTTTATTGCAGCCCAATTCATAATTGCTAAGTCATGGAAGAAGCCCAAGTGCCCATCGACCGACGAATGGACTAGCAAATTGTGGCACATGTATACCATGGAATACTATGCAGCGTTAAAGAAAGATGGAGACTTTACCTCTTTCATGTTTACATGGATGGAGCTGGAACATATTCTTCTTAGCAAAGTATCTCAGGAATGGAAGAAAAAGTATCCAATGTACTCAGCCCTACTATGAAGCTAAATTATAGCTTTCACATGAAGACTATAACCCAACTATAGCACAAGACTATGGGGAAAGGGCCAAGGAAGGGGAAGGGAGGGGGGAGGTTTTGGTGGAGGGAGGGTAATGGGTGGGGCCACATCTATGGTGCATCTTAGAATGGGTACATGTGACTGCACTAATGTACACAGCTATGATTTAACAATAAAAAAATAATAAAAATAGATTTGCCATTCAATCCTATAATTCCTCTACTAGGCATATACCCAGAAGACCAAATATCACATCACGGCGGTACCTGTGGCTCAAGGAGTAGGGCACCAGCCCCATATGCCAGGAATGGTGGGTTCAAGCTCAGCCCCGGCCAAAACTGCAAAAATCACATCACAACAAAGGTATTTGTACGGAATGTTTATTGCAGCCCTATTCGTAATTGCTAAGTCATGGAAAAAGAACAAAAGTCTTATCCAAACCTTGTACACTTAATTAATATGCTGTAATAAGAAAAGTCAAAGCTAAAATTGTTTAAACATATGGAAGTAATTTATAAAGTCATATCATGGGCTTATAGTCAGGCTACTGTCTGTCCTTGGCTCTAATTCTAAACCATAATAGTCAGCCCAGGCACCTTGTTGCAATTACAAATGCACAAATGATTTAAAAAGGACCCCGCAGAGGGTTGGCATGCTGTTGGCTCAACCAAAACCCACAGACATAACCATAGAACCACCTCATGCTCCTCTCATCCTTTGTTGGGTCAGTGGTACTGTCTTGACTCATTAATATAACGAATATTTATATCCAATTATTCCTCTGATAAAGTTGAGATTGGAAAATATAAGGTCATTTAACTCAGAAAAGTTCACAAATAAGACTAGCAGGTTAAATTATGCAATAACAAAATAAAATAATATAAAAATAATTATTATTTGTCAGTAATGACTTGGTATAGTGGGGAATTACAGATGAAACAAAAATATTCCCCATACAAATTAGATTATTTCTAAATATTTTGTAAATTTTCTGTAGGTTTATGTGTGTCTTATCTTTGCTTCCTTGTACCTGCTTTGCAGTTGATAGTGTAAAGTAAATTTTGATTGAAAATAGTGTAGGAAAAAAGGGAAGACTTTTAGCCTATAAAGTCATTGTGCAAAAAACAATTGCATTTCTGTAAGCCAACAATAAACAGAAAATGTAATTTAAAAAAAAGACAGCATTGATATTATCATCAAAGGTTGTAAGAAACCTAAGATTACATCTACTAAAATTCGTAAGACTTTCCTAAGTAAACTAATTAAGGAAATTATTTTAAAATCTTGACAAAAATGTCAAAAATGAAAGGACAATTATCCTAAATTTATATATTGGAATATGCAGTATTGTGATGATAGCAATTCTCCCTAAATTTTATCTTTAGATTCAAATAAATTTTACTCAGCTTCCCAACAAAATTTTTCCAGAACAAAATAATCTTAAATTGTATATGTGAGAATAAAGAGCTAAGAATAACCAAGACCCTCTTAAAATAAAAACAATAGTCACATTGGGTGGAAGTGTAATTATCCTCCTGTTTATAAGAGTTTAAAATTATAATTTTCTACAAAGTTAAAGAAAATAATTAGTGAAGTAAGTGGAAAGCTCAGAAACAGTGAAGTAAATGAGAATGTCATATAGCATAGTTACATATCAGAGGGAAAATAATGGACAATTATTAATATCTATAAGATGCTAAAACAACTAGAATCTGAAAAGCAACAAAAAAAGAAGGGGAAAGGAACAAAGGAAGGAAGAGAGAAAAGGAGGGAGACAGCAAGGGAATGAAGGAAGGGAGAGAGAAAGGAAAGGAGAAAGGAAGGAGGGAAGGAGGATCGGGGAAGAGGAGAAGAAGGTAGGGATGAAAAATAAGATTGATAATTAGCACCTTAAAAAATTATCTGCCTCTGATGAATTTATGGTTTGAAGGTGATTTTAAAACCTTTAAACTTTTTTTTGTGTGTGTGTGTGTGTTTTTTGGCCAGGGCTGGGTTTGAACCCGCCACCTCCGGCATATGGGACCAGCGCCCTATCCCCTTGAGCCACAGGTGCCACCCAACCTTTAAACTTTTTTGTTAGTAAATAAAATATTTCTCTGATTTTGACATTGTGAAGAAAGTGATAACCAAGAAAAAATATTCATCAGTTGGATCATGTTAAAATTAAGAATTTTTATTTTCTACTATTTAAATTAAAAGGCATCTTTAAAAATAAAAATAAAATAAAATACTAGGAATACGTACAACTCTATCAATGTTTATTAATTATATTATATGGAGTCATTCTACCAGTTAGAAAAAGAGAATCTGTCTTTTTTCTTTTTTCCCAATTAATTTGAGAGTACTAATTTTTAGGTTACATTGTTCTGACTTCCAAGGTAAAGTTCAAGTTGTAAAAGAGCCCTTCACCCAGGGGGCGTGCTGAACGCCCTCCCATTGTGCACATTAGGCGAGATTCCACCAATTGCCCTCCCCCCTCACACCAGAAGCCCTCCCCTTTTCCTTTTCACCCTTCCCTCTCGTTAGACTATATTTGTGTTTAATTGTTCCTATGGGCATATAATTGTTTATATATTGGTTTCATATTAGTATTGAGTACATTTGATATATATTTTTTCTATTCTTGAGATACTTTCCCAAGAAGAATGTATTTCAACTCCATCTAGTTAAACATAAAAGATGTAAAGTCTCCATCTTTTCTTTTCACTGAATAGTATTCCATGGAATACATATGCCATAGTTTATTAATCCATGACTCGGCAGTTATGATTTGAGCTGCAATAAACATGCTGGTGCAAACATCTTTGTGGTAAAATGATTTTTGTTCTTCTGGGTAGATACCTAGTAACAGGACTGCAGGATCAGATGGAAGGGCGATTTTTAGTTCTTTGAGAATTCTCCATACTTCTTTCCCAGAGGTTGTACTAGTTTGCAGTCCCAGCAGCAGTGTAGTAGTGTTCCCTTCTCTCCTTATCCACACCAGCATCTGCAGCTTTGGGACTCTGATGTGTGCTAGTCTTACTGGAGGTAGGTGGTATCTCAGAGTGGTTTTGATTTGCATTTCTATGGTAATTAGAGATGATGAGCATTTTTTCACGGGTTTGTTGGCCATTTGTTTGTCATTTTCAGAGAAGTTTCTGTTTAAGTCTCTTGCCCACTTAGAGAAAGGATTGTTTGCTCTTTTCTTGTTGATTTCTTTGAATTCTCTGTAATTGTAGTTATCAGGCCTTTGTCAGATTCACTAACATACAAAAATCTCCCATTCTGAAGGCAATCTATTTGCTTTGGGGTGGTACTTTTAGCTGTGCAGAAGCTTTTTAGCTTGATCCAATCTCAGTTGTTTATTTTTGGTGTTGCTGAAAAAAAAAAAAAAAGAAAGAAAAGAATCTAACATAAACATGAGCAAAAGACACAATGGCACAAAGAGAATGTGCATAGTTAATAAACATGGTTGGAAGGCTCAACTTCCTTAGTGATTAAGTAAATGCTAATTTATATTATAATGAGATAGCTTTTTAAACCTAGTAGATAGACTATATTAAACTAGATTAAAATAGAGTTTAGGCTGGAAGAATTCCTGAGCAAACAAAGCCAGTTAGACTTTATAGTTGACCTTAAGCTTGCTTGATTTATAAGCGTAAGTGAAACTTAACTTGAGCTATAATGGACATATTAAGGCAAAAATGAAACATGGTAACCAATCAGAAGCCACCAACTAACTCACAGTTATATAAATAGGGACTTTCCAGCAGAGTTGATCAAAGAAGGCCATGTATAACTGTAACCAAGTATTTTCTTCACTTTTGTGTTTTCTCTGTTAAAGCTTTCCCCCATGTTCCTTGGCAGAGTCCTCCAATCACTTCTGGAAAGGAAGTGTCCAATTCACAAATGGCTGTTTATTTAAACACATTTCTTAAAATTGCAGTGTGCCTTCAACAGTAATAAACAGGAACTTTGACAAGTTACTGCATTGATCACTACAGCAGATATGGACCAATGTGACGTAACTAGCTGAAAAATTGAAGCACTTTGGGAAACAAATTAGCATAACTTGGTAAGGCTGTTATCCATTTACCTTATAACCAGAAAATCCAAACCCCGGAAACACTTACTCATATGCCTCAGAGTTCATGCCCACAAATGTTCACAGAGGCAGAATTTAGAATATTCACCAATACTACTGCCCAGAGATGATATTAATTTAAATAAAGTTACACGTGGTCCCAAGGTGGAATATTAGTCAACAGTGAAAATTTAATTAAATAAGTATTTGATGAAATATTACTTTTATTGTTTAAGAATACAAATATTTGTGAAGGAAGAAATGAAGGATCAATTGGCCAAAAGTTCTCATCTCTGTCACCTCAGCTTGAGCAAAGTAGTTTTACATATTCTTTTTTATACACAGCATGACCTAATTTCCCAACTTCTAAGGAAAGCACCTTTTCAAAAACTGTTCTAGAATATTTAGAAACTACAGAAGCTTATTTATTTACAAGTAAATATAAATTCACTTTTAAAAAGAGGATACATTTTGAAAAGGGGGTTCAGTAGAAAAAATAAATATATTGAAAAAATTCATATATATGTATGAACTTTTACACTGGGAAAGCCTATGAGTCACAGTAAATAAGAACAGCAAGCATTTGAAAGGGAACATAAAACACATTTGAAATGAAAGTGTTGCAGTGTTTGTCTACCTCCTGAATTTTTAACTTACGGACTGGGGTAAAGGATGTGACTGAAAGTGTAAAAACGAAGTGCCTTAGAAACAATCCTAACTAGAAAAGGCCCTTTGCAAATGACTGCCGAAAAGAATGATTCCATTTTCATAAAGCCTGAAAATTAACGCAACTGGACAAAATATATTTTGGGCAGCATAAATATGTATAAATCTAATTTATGAGTTATTTAAAAATCATAAAATTATTATAGACGTACCTCTAGCTGGAAGAAATGAGGATTTCATAGGGCAGAATACATCATTGTAATGGTAACATCTGGTGGCTTCATAAAGGACAGTAAAAAAAGAAAAATGAGAAAAAATTTAACCCTTGTGAAAGATCTAACACAAACTTTTACATCATTTCTTATTTTAGAATAGTGTTAGATTTGCAAAGTATTTGCAAAGATAAAGACAGAACCCTCATATATGCTGCACTCCATTTTCCCTATTACGATCATTCTCCATTAATATAGTCTATTTGCCATAATTACGAAACTAGCATTGATACATTGTTGCCAGCTGAACTCCAGACTTTATTCAGAGATCTTGGACTTTTACCTAATACCCTCTTTCTAATCCAGGATCTCATTCAAGATTCCCTACCATGTATTTTAGTCATCATATCTATTAGGCTGTTCTGGTTGTGACAATTTCTTAACTTTTTTATTTTTGATAAATTTGTTGTTTTTGATAATCTTGAAAATTGCTGGTCAGAATAGCCGGGCGTTGTGGCGGGCGCCTGTAGTCCCAGCTACTCGGGAGGCTGAGACAAGAGAATCGCTTAAGCCCAGGAGTTGGAGGTTGCTGTGAGCTGTGTGATGCCACGGCACTCTACCAAGGGCCATAAAGTGAGACTCTGTCTCTACAAAAAAAAAAAAAAAGGTGTACACCACCACACGTGGGTAATTTTGGGGCGGTGCCTGTGGCTCAAGGAGTAGGGTGCTGGTTCCATATGCTGGAAGTGGCAGGTTCAAATCCAGCCCCGGCCAAAAAAAAAAAAAACATATGGTTTCCGGGAGGCACCTGTGGCTCAGTGAGTAGGGCGCCGGCCCCATATGCCGAGGGTGGCGGGTTCAAACCCAGCCCCGGCCAAACTACAACCAAAAAAAAAATAGCCGGGCGTTGTGGTGGGCACCTGTAGTCCCAGCTGCTCAGGAGGCTGAGGCAAGAGAATCGCTTAAGCCCAAGAGTTAGAGGTTGCTGTGAGCTGTGTGAGGCCACGGCACTCTACCTGAGGGCAGTACAGTGACACTCTGTCTCTACAAAAAAAAAAAAGAAAGAAAATTGCTGGTCAGGTATTTTGTAGAAAGTACTACTACTGGAGTTTTTCTAATGTTTTTCTCATGATTATACTGAAAGGTTGCTGCTGAAGGGTTGCTGCTTCTAAACCTTCTCAGATGGCAAAGTAATGAGATACATGTGTGTGTAGTAACCTGCAAAAATATGTACACAACCGTAAATACGTACCCATATTCATAAATATTTATGTATGTAACCATGTCTATTTCCACTAACCTAAACATGCGCTCATAGGATATCTCCAACTCTATTTACCAAATGGCTCATTTTAGCCTCTTTCCCTTGCTACAACTTTCCCTCTAACAGTAAAAAACCTGGCTCCCACCATCTGTCACCTGTTTACTTAATAGTCCAAGTCCAGCATATGTACATAATGGTTTCAGGATTGTTAATCCATGTCCCCACGGGCAACATCTTTACCAAGCAGAGTGTAGTTTTAAATACAGTTTCCTTTGCCTGTAGCCTTATAGACTCCACTCACTTCCAGATTACTTAGGTCAACTGCTTGTTCTCCCACCATCTCCAAGAGATTGTTTTGTACATTTGTAATATGGTTAAATTCTTTTTGTCACATTATGCATTTCATTTTGAGATTTTTAAATTCTTAAATTACTTTTAGAAAATTTTATATGTAAGGACTTACTTTTTAATGCTGTAAAGTTCTGTATATTCCACTATTTTAGGTTTTACATTTTGTATTCACTATTACAATGTTATACAGAACATTTTTGCCACCTAAAAATTCCGATGTGCTTCACCTAATAACCTTATCCCATCCCTCACTGGATCCTTGGCAACCACTAATCTGTTTGCCACCTCTATAATTCTGAGTTTTCCAGACTGTCATAAAATTGGAATTAAACAAAAATGTAGCTTCTTACACTGTTTTTTCTCACTAGTAATGTGCATTAAGATCCATCCATTTCTTCTTGTGGTTCGATAGCTACTCTTTCTCTCTCTTCCCCCTTTCCCGAGTATTGTATGGATACACCATGTTTTGCTCTCCATTTACCTTATGGAAGATATCTTGATTGCTTTCAATTTGAGGCAATTATGAATAAAGTTACTATAAGCATGAACACGCAGGATTTTATGTGGACATAAGATATGAAATCATTTTACATTCCCACCAGCATTTAATGAGTTTTTGTTGCTATATTTCTTCACCCGTGATCGGTACCACATACTGTTAAATTTTTTTTTTTATTTGCTTAAGTGCTTTGGATTTTAGCCCTTCTAATAGTTGTGTCGTGATATCTCACTGTTTAATTTTCTTTTACATTTTATTTTTCTAGCCCTTTATCACAATTTTTTTATTCTTTTATTTTTTTATTTAATTTTTAGGTCAAATTAATATGAGGGTACAAATTTTTAGATTACATTCTTCTCACTTCCAAGGTGAAGTTCCAGTTGTAAAGAGCCCCTCACCCTCACAATGTGCACTTTGGCGAGATCCCACCCAGTGCCCTCCCTCCCTCTGCCAATCGTCTTCTCCCTCCTCCCTCCCTTCTTTCACTTCTCCCGCTCCTCTTCCTAGATTATATTTGTGTTTTATTGTTCATATGAACGTGTAATTATTTGTATATTGGTTTCATATTATATTGAGTACACTGGATATTTATTTTTCAATTCTTAAGACACTTTAAGAAGAATGTGTTTCAGCTCCATCCAGGTAAACATAAAAGATGTAGTCTCCATTATCTCTCCTTGTTTTAATTTGCGATTAAAAACATATGAACTTGAGTATCTATTCATATGCTTATGTGCTATCCATAGATCATCTATGTATGGTGTCTATTAAGTACCTTCTTCATCTGGTAGTTGGGTTTTCTTGTTGCTTAGTTTTAAGAATTCCGTGTATTTTTACATAGTCATATTGTCTATTCATATTGACCAATTATGGGTTTCTTTGAACTCTTAAATCTGCAATTTAGTGTCTTGTCATTAATTTTGAAAAGTTTTTGGGTAATTTTTCTTACATATTTCTTCTGTCATTCTATCTTTCTTCTTCTAATATTTCAATTACATGTTCATTATATCTTTTGAAATTTTCCCACCATTTTTGTATATAATGTTCCATTCTCTCAATTCTTTTTTCTCTTTATATTTCAGTTTTGGAAGTTTTTCTTTACCCATCTTCAAGTTCCTGATTCCATTTCTCAGCTGAGTCTATGTAGGAGGCCATCAAAACCACTTTTTATTTCTGTTATAGTTTTATTTCTGGCATTTCCTTTTGATTCTTTCTTATACTTTGTATATCCTGCTTACATTATCCATATGCCTTTGCATAGTACCTACTTTTTCACTAGAGCCCTTAAATATTAACCACAGTTATTTTAAATTCCCTGCATGATAATTCTAACATTCTGTGTCATATGTAAGCCTGGTTCTAATGCTTGCTTTGTCTCTTGAGTATTTTTTTCTTGCTTTGTCAGGCTTTGAAATTTTATCTTGAAAGATAGATGTTTTATATAGAGTAATAAGAACTGAAATGAATAGACCTCTAATCTCAGGACTTGTGTCAATCTTGGTAGGAGCTGAGCTTTTTCTTTCTTTCTTTTTTCTTCTTCTTTTTTTTTTTTTTGGCAGTTTTGGTCAGAGCTGGGTTTGAACCTGCCACCTCCAGTATATGCGGCCAGTGCCCTACTCCTTGAGCCACAGGTGCCACCTGAGCTAGGCTTTTTCTTAATCTTCATTGTGGCTATAGGTGACAAAAGGTAAAAATTCCTCTAGTGTCTAACCTCCCCATATTAATTTGAGAGAAAATCTCACTGTTGCCCTGGGAAGAGTGCTGTGGCATCATAGCTCACAACAACCTTAAACTCCTGGGCTCAAGAGAACCTCTTGCCTTAGCCTCCTGAGTAACTGGGACTACAGACACCCACCACAATACCTGGCTAGCTTTTTAATTTTTAGTAGAGACAGGATCTTGCTCTTGCTCACGCTGGTCTCAAACTCCTGAGCTCAGGCAATCCACCTGCCTCAGCCTCCCAACATGCTAGGATTACAGGCGTATCCCAGGCCCCCTGTATTTATTTGATAAGGGTTGCCATAATAAAGTACCACAGATCAAGTAGATTAAACAACAGAAATTAATTTTCTCATAATTCTGGAGGCTAGAAGTCTGAGATCAAATCATTGGCAGAGTCTTTCTTATAAGGCCTCTCTCCTAGAGTCTTCACATGATTGTCCTTCTGTGAATCTCTACTCTAATTCTTCTTAAAAGATATCAGTCATATTGGATTAGGGATCACTGATATGGCCTCATTTTACCTGATGTACCTCCTTAATGACCTTGTTCCTAAGTAATACCACAGCCTGAGGTATTGGGGTTAGGGGTCAATACATGAAATTTAAGGGGCCACAATAATCCCCTCTTGACTTTGGGTTTCTCTGAGTATTCCCAGGGACAGTGTGTTTCTGTTCTATAACACTTTCAGCTATGATTCAGGGTTACTATCCCAAAGGACTATTGATGTTGTCGTGAGGCAGAGAGAAAAAAGAGTGTTCCACAGCCTTCCAGTCAAATCTCAGTCTTTTAGTGAATCTATCTTCTTGGACTTTCCATTTCCATTCATGTAGACTTAAGCCCAAAACATCACTGTACATAAATATGAGTTGCTTACAAAGCTCAGTTTATAAAATTATTTTAACATGTTATTTATTCAGTTCCAAGTTCTAGAGTTTTGGCAAAAAGGCCTTAGGGCTTGGGCAAGAGCTTTTAGGTAACACCAACAATTATGTTAGAAACAAGGTTGCCTAGTCCAATTTCTCTCCATGTTAAGTTTCCACACTATGAATATACACTGTCCCCAGGGACATACTTTTGGTCCCTAGGGACGATGGCTGTATGTTTTGGATATGTGGTCATCAATCTCAATGTTGCTTTACCCTCCCCTGGTTTTCTTCCTATCCGAAAGCAAATTGTTCATTGTGAGTGCTTTCCCAGTACCCTGCCAACATGCCCGGACCTGGTGCACTCTCCTTCAGGAGATAACAGATGTCCATGTTTTCCAATTCTGCTGTATAGGTTATCACCCAAACTATGTACATTGGCCTGAGAAGATGATATTTATTTAGCACCAAAACTCACCATCCTTCTGGTATATATCCTAAGATAATAAATACATTTCTCAAATGCTTAATTGCCAAAAGGAATATTTTTTTCTGTAGCTAAATGATAAATTCTTATTAATATCATTTTATGGATGGGCTTCAGTATTATTTCCAATGTATTTAGTGTTAAAAATTGAAAGTGTATATAGTATATACATTTATTTGACCATATGTTATCAATGGTCAAGTAAATGTTCAATTTACATCCCTTAAGAAAGTAGTAAAAACTTGGGCAGCACCTGTGGCTCAGTTGGTAGGGTGCCGGTCCCATATACCGAGGGTGGCGGGTTCAAACCCGGCCCCGGCTGAACTGCAACCAAAAAATAGCCGGGCGTTGTGGCAGGCGCCTGTGGTCCCAGCTACTTGGGAGGCTGAGGCAAGAGAATCGCTTAAGCCCAGGAGTTGGAGGTTGCTGTGAGCTGTGTGATGCCATGGCACTCTACCGAGGGCCATAAAGTGAGACTCTGTCTCTACAAAAAAAAAAAAAAGAAAGTAGTAAAAACTATATATTCATGGTTTCATTAACATATTTATGAATTATCATTAGTAAACATAATTTTTCAATCATTCTTCATGCCTGTTGAACCCAAGAATTTTGTTATTATATGTTCCTTGGTTGGAATTTTCAAACTGGTTCAATATTCTAGAACCTTCTTTTTATAATCTCATTAGATATTGCTAAAAACAACAATATAGGCAACCACGTAAGTAAAAATATTCTGAACTTCTAAACTAAAAATGTCTGATCAAGTCTGGAATATTTCCCAGAAAGAATCCATTGAATGCAGGTTACCATGGTGATTAGCAAGAATGTGGAATGAAGTTCATTTCATGATAATTGCTACATATTTGCAGCTGAAATGCATCTTTCAGTTTCAGCCTCAGACTTTGAGACCATAATAATAGCTCTGGAATATGAGTTGTATATTTAAACCTATAATATTGTGCTGGGGCATATCTAATTCTGTGGAGGTTCTTTTTTTTTTTGTGGTGACCAACATGGTAATTTTTAAAAGCTTATCCCTATTTATTGGAATTTCTGTGTATAGTTAATTGAGATTATGTTTGATTGATTCTTAAAAAACAGAATTTATAATGTCCCTACATCAATTTAAAGACAAAAGGAAAGCATTTTATTTTAAAATCGTCCCCCTTTAAAAAGAAATCTGAAGTTATTTTTGAGGCAGCTGAATGCTTTTGCTTTGTAATTATTTCTGAAGAAGTTCATGGTCTAATGCCAACTTTTGTGAATTAATAATAAGTTTTGATAAATTGTGCCCAAATCAGAAAGTGCTTTGAAAAGCTATTTTAACTCTTCGGGGCTAAGTAAAAATTAAATGTAGTATGTAACAAGTAGCTAGGGGATTAGTATGTGATATTGAAATAAATGGTGAGCCCAATGAAAAATCCTTAGTAACAGACACAGAAAAGCTATGTCAACGTTCCTTTGTTGTGTACTACCACTTTGTGTAATGCTTTATCGTCATAGAATATTTTCTGTTTTTTAATCCATGAAGTCAAAATAATATTAAAAATAAAAACAAGATTCATGGAGGATTTACAAACACTCTTCCACACTTAAACATTTAATCCTAAGAATCATTCTAAGAAGATTGGAAATATTACCTTCTTTTGGTGGATGATGCCACCAAAGCACAGAGTAATGAAGTATTTTGCCAAATACCACATAATGTAAGGCAGAGCCAGGAATCAAATGCAGAGAGGCAGGCTCTGACGTCCTCTTACATACATAATGCTATACTGCCAATGTGATGTAGTTTTATTACTGATTGATAGAACCAAAATGTTGGTTCAAAGAAGCCACGTAATTCCAGTGTTACACAACTCTCCAAAGGCAGAAGTGGAGCTCTAGTTCACCCTCTGATTCTAAATTTAAGCGTTATTCCACTACAACTCATGGTCGTCTTTGACGTGAATATAAAATGAGTGTCCTTTTTTACCTGACCAATGGGAAAGTAAAATAAGATTAGTTCAAAATGCATGTTATGCTTACACCATTGAGAGTAGAATCTCCCATCTCTTCCCTATGTCATATCATCTCTTTTCATATATTACACACATATCTAAACACATGTAAAATATAGAATGTATTTTTTTTTTATCCAGAGACTGGAGGGAGAAGACATTTCATTCATTTTTTTTTCCTTTCACTGTTGAGAAACCTATGTAGTCAGCCTTTATGTGTTAAAACAAATTTCCAGTCTGATTATAATAGTCTTTTTAAAAATGAGGAAAAAGGGAAATGTAGCATTGCATCGTTTCCAAGCGCTGGGAAATTAACTTTTCATATGACCAACAAAAAAGAGGGGAAGAGGGGCTATAAAAATACCTAAAACTATTCTCTAAGAAATAGCAACGAAAGTTAGCTTAGTAACGAAAAATGGTTCACAAGTCTGCCTTTGTGTGTGTGTATATGTCTGTGGATGTGGATGAGTGTGTATAAAACAGGAGCAATTAAATTTGGTGTTTAAATTTTTTAAAAGTCAAGACAAACACAAACAAGCAAAGAGAAAACTTCCAGTTATCTCGATCCTATAGTAGTCTACTACAGTAAACAATCAGTTGGGTGAGGGAGCAGGCACCTACGGTCTCAGCTACTCGGGAGACTGAGGCGAGAGGATCACTTGAGGTGAGAGGATCACTTGAGCCTGTGAGTTTGAGTCTAGCCCGAGCAACACCTCGGCTTAAAAAGCAATACAATGTGGTTCTGACAGGGAAAGAAAAACACTTCTAAGGTTGTAAGCAAACCAGAGGAACCTGTGACTCTAATGGACATAGCTCCCAGGAATTCTTTAAATATATGTGAAAGGAGAGAATTTTCATGTTGTTTGGAATTTTAGGTTTAAATCAATAGTAACAATTAGGTACAACTAATAGTTTTTGACTCTGCAATATATTCCTGGACATTGAAAGAACAGAACGCTATTTAAATAGCCTCCCTGTTAAAAACCCGGTCAGGAGCAGCTTATTGACCCTTCACTTAGGGGTATTTGTTTACTCTCTGCTCGTGATTGTATTTGCATATATCCAAGCAGAACAATTACCTTGGCTATATTTAAGAAGAAAGTTTATTATAGTAAAATAAAATATAATGAATGTCTTTTCACTGACAGTAAACATTTTTATAAAATTAAATTATAGCAACGTGAATACAAGGAGTACATTTTTATCAATCAAATTAAATACAAAGGTTCAAAATTTTTACTCTTCACAGTGAAATACTTGAAAATGGGAACTCTTTAGTGTTTATATAATAAATGCTTTACCTTTGAGGGTTCTGTGAGGGTTTGTTTTATCATTAGTGAAATACGCTAACCAGTTAGTAAGTGTGAATCAAATTTAAGAAATAGTTTGAACAAATTAGTCCTCATTCATATACAAAAATGAAAACCCCCACATAAGCAATTTGTCATTATTAATAACTAGTTTGCCACTTAGCTTTTTAAAAATATTTTGGTTGTTTATGCCCATACAATCTGTACTGATTTTGTAATTATTTAGATTATGAAGATTCTTTAAAAAGGAATGAGTAATATGAAAGTGTTTCTGCTTTTATCTTTCTTGTTTAGAAAGAACATATTGCGTCATTAAGGTTTGGGAAGTACAGAATACACTTAACGTTGACTTAGAAAATAACAGATTATTGTGACTCCTCAATTTGCCAATGATCTTTTAATATGCAATATTCCTTATAAAACAGTGAAATACAACTGAACATGTTGAAGAATGACTTCAAATATGTAAGCATTTTAATAAATGCAGGAAAGAAATGATAAAGTTCTGCACGTTAGGCTGGTGCAGTGGCTCATGACTATAGTCCTAGCACTCTGGAAGGTCAAGACTGGCATATTGCTTGAACTCTGGACTTCTAGATGAGCCTGAGCAAAAGTGAGACCCCTTCTCTACTAAAAATAGAATAATTAGCTGGACATTGTGGCAGGCACCTGTAGTCCCAGCTACTTGGGAAGCTGAGGCATGAGGATCACTTGAGTCCAAAGAATTTGAGGTTGCTGTGAGCTATGATGATGACACCACAGAACTCTACCCTGGCTGACAAATAAAACTCTCTCTCCAAAAAAAAAGTTATGTATGTCAACTTCACTACTAAAATAAAATATGCTCTATTATATATCTTATTATATTAGCCTATCTAGATAAAGTTGCAAAACTTTTTTCACAGCACAAGAGTTATTGCTGATGTAGGGAATGATACAGTACAATAGATCCATGTCTGTCTGTGGATGGTGAGAGGCTGTCAGACTCAGGCATCAGCCATGTGACTCATTCCCACACACCCATCTCACAAAGCTATGATTCAAATTTGTGCCTCATCAAAATCACAAGTGAATATCTATCATAGGCCTTCTAGTATCCACAGAAATAGAAACTCCAAGTGTTAAATTGGCAAATACCAATTACATTAGTAATTGAGAGTTTCAAAAGAATATTAATATCCTTTCTGAGAATAAATAATTTAATTGGAGAAAAGACTTTTGCTAAACACTGAAAATAAGCAACATCCAAATTATGACAAAATATGGTGCAAATTTACTGTTAAATATCACCTCCTCTGTTAAGTATTCCTGACTTCCATAAGCAAATTATTTTTTCTCTGTAACTATATCTTTATTAAACATTTCTCTGTATCTGTTTAATAATTTGTTCTTATAGTATCTATCCTTAGCAACAATTTGAGAATGTTGAAAAACACAGTAATCTTGTCATATTCACCTTTGTATTCCTAGCATATTGCCTGAAATATGTAATTGTTCATTGAAATAATTCATTCACACTAGACTTTACTGGGCCTGGTGCATTGGACATAATTAACTGACTTTCCCCTACTTATATTTGCATCAAGAGGGCATTTAATCAGGTATTGTCTATGGATTCAAATCATGAATAGCAGCATTTAATCACATCATATATAATTTATCATACACCTTGGTTGCCACACACAGGTACACACCGAGAGGTCACACAGAGGCATTGTGATCAAAAAGACATACATTGGTGTGACAGTAGAAGATTCCCTTCAGGAGAAAATGCTGATGTTACATCTTTGTTTCCTGGTTTTTCTCCAGATGAAAGATTTGCATGTTTATATATTTTTTCTCTTCGTTATTACTCAGGTTTTTTATTTATTTATTTATTTTTTATTTTTTTATTAGTATTAGATCATAGCTGTGTACAGTAATACGATCATGGGGCACCATACACTGGTTTTATAAACAGTTCAACACATTTTCATCACACTGGTTAACATAGCATTCCTGGCATTTTCTTAGTTATTGTATTAAGACAATCATATACTGCATTCACTAAGTTTCACATGTACCCTTGTATTTTCACAAAAGCAATAGTTCTGTGGCATATTTCCCCATTCACTGTGGATTTATGTATTGTATTTTATTTTCTGTCATGATTCAGACAGCTACATTTTTTCCCCTCCTTGAATTCCATATGTTAAGTTTGATGACAGGAAACATTCTGGTTCTTCCTCTCCAGAAGCTACCTCCTTCACTGCTAGCTGCTGACTGCTGGAGAAGAGGGATGGGTTGGCTTTGTTGCAGCATATAGGTCAGACACCCTCTGTCTTCTCCTGGGTCTTAAAAGTACCATCGCTTTTGTCACTCATGATTCATTATATGGACTTAATTAATTATTCCTCCCTACTTTTTTTTTTTTTTTTTTTTTTGTGGAGACAGAGTCTCACTTTATGGCCCTTGGTAGAGTGCCGTGGCCTCACACAGCTCACAGCAACCTCCAACTCATGGGCTTAAGCAATTCTCTTGCCTCAGCCTCCCGAGTAGCTGGGACTACAGGTGCCCGCCACAACGCCCGGCTATTTTTTGGTTTTGCAGTTTGGCCGGGGCCGGGTTTGAACCTGCCACCCTCGGTATATGGGGCCGGTGCCTTACCGACTGAGCCACAGGCGTCGCCCATTCCTCCCTACTTTTAAAAGTAAAACCACTTACCAGACAGAAATTTTTACTATGAGTGAACTCATCAGTTCCCTTCCTTTCTATACAGGAGGAATTTTAGAACTTCCTCAATGAATTTGACATCACAAAAGAACATGAATGACGCAATTCAGCCCTGTCTCTCCTGTCAGTGTCGTTTAGTCTCACCATGATTTGTTAAGGATGAGAGGGGTTCTCACCCACTAAGGAAAGGGGTTCTCTGCGACCGGTTTTTAGTGCATTCTCTATACAGGTGTCCCAAAGTGACCCCTAAAGTCGCCCTGCAAGGGGAAAATGGAAAATTGTAGCTAACAGTACCTTTCCTTACAAAATGTTCATTATGCAATTTTACAAAGAGGCAGCCAACATGTAGAGAATATTTTGTAAAATTTTGTAATAAATAAAGAGGCTGCCAAAAAAAGTATATACCTTTTAAGAAAGGAAAAAAATGCATTTGAATTGTAATAATCATGTTTTGACTTCTGCAATTATAAGAGATACAAGATCCGATATGCAAGATAAAAGTTATCGGTGTATATAGAATATTAAAAATTTAATAGAGTATTTTTCCTTTCTTAAAATGTTTATACTTTCTTTGGCACCCTTTGTATTTTGTAAATAAAGATACATTGCACTACAATTTCTCATTTTGCACCTGTACGGCAACTATAAGGGCAATCTGTACTTACCACGGTCAGTAGCACAGTGAGTGTTAACACAAACTGAAAATATTGGATAATTACCTTTTCATCAATTAATTAATAAAGGATTTGCCTTATCTCTTTCAAATGTCAAAGCAGTTTTTCTAACAGTGTTATTGTAACAGACATGTAATTCTGAGATAATTTTTAAGAAAGTGCTTTCATTTTCAACCCCCAAATGTTGAAGCTTCATTTGCCAACTATTCAGAAATCATGCTGAGCTGGCACTTGCTTGGCAGCCGAGATTCAGTTGCACTATTGTAGAACCACTTAGCCAATTTGAGAGTTCTACAGTCTAATTCAACATGATAGTTAAACAATATACAGGCTTTTCAGAGAAGGAAAATATGAAGATCTGTATTTGTGTCACACTAAATTATACCAAATATTGATATAATGCCACACAAATAGGAAGAATTTTGCTATTCTTCTTATAAACCCTCACGAGAGTCAGCGATATCTGACATTTCTTTCCTTGAACTATCTTCAACTCATGTTCTTCTTGGCTTTAAAATAGATGATTAATAAGCATTTTCTTTTGGTTCCATGAAGTGTTGAAATTTATTCCTTCTATTTTTGGTTATTTTGAGAAATACTTTGTACAAGTCTACATTTTGAAGCTTGGTAGTAAAAAAAAAAAGACAAAGGACTAACAGCATAATTATAATGAATGATATATACATATATACTTGGGATGGGAAGTGAATCTCAAACTATTATAAAATTTAAAATAAATATGTATTCTAACCTGGTTTTATAAATACTGAGTCAATTAATGCTTACCTAACTATTAATAAAGACCTTAGTAGGTGAAGAAGTTATATATATACACAAACATATGTATGCACAGAGGTAGATTTTATGTATGAATAGATACATCTCAAATTCTCTTTTAAATATGCAAAGTTCTAGTGACAAAATGTTTTAGGTGTCCAATTAGCAGGAAAAGAAATTTGGGGATATTTTTCTAATAGAAGCAGTATATAAGTGAAATATATATATTGTTAAATATTTAAAAATGGAATTTAAATTTACAACATTTCAAGTAAGTTAACATCAAACTCATTTATTCAATACACAAAAATATATTTTAAGTGCCTGTTATGGACCAGATATTGTTCTAGGTCTTGGGAAATTGCAGTGAACAAAATATTAAAAAACTCTTGCCCTCTAGTACTTATATTCCTAATGAGGGGAGACATAAAAATAAATAAAACAGGGTGGCACCTGTGGCTCAAGGAGTAGGCCTCCAGTCCCATATGCTGGAGGTGGCAGGTTCAAACCTAGCCCCGGCCCAAAACCAAAAATAAATAAAATAAAATAAATAAATAAAACAAGATCCATGGCTATCATAGGAAGCATAAAATAAAATGAAAATTTATTTTAAAATAAGTTAGTCAGAATACATAGGTCAGATGGTAAAACATTTACATAGTTGCCAATGTTCCATGTGGCTTTCTCAGTTCTTAATGGCTGAGCTGAAAAGTAGGTAGGTGTCTACACAAACTCCAGTAATGACCCTCCAGATTACCCAAGTCTCCTTATTAAATAGGTATGGAAACAATTCAGGGTACAAGCAGTATGATTTTTCTGGTTAATAATGTTAACCACCAGAAAAGATTATGTGCATTTATTTTTCTTTGAAAACCAAAAAAAGTATTAAGACTGGCTGTGAGGATTGAGGAAGAAGTCAAAACATATTTTCTTTCTGATACACGGAGGATAGGATGTGATAACTTATTTAACCACAAGATCTCATCAAAAGCAATAATTTTCCATAAACAGAAAGATTAATTATAAATTTCTTTTGCATTTTGAAGCCTAGCTGAACAAGGATTGAGTAACATTAGAGTAAAAAGAGGATTTGTTTTGAAACAAAAAAAAATGTAACACGATTAAGAAATTTATACGCTGAAAAGGTATAAAAATAAGCTTAAAAAGATAAAAGAGCCAGAAAGGTCATTGCCACGATGCACATAACAGAACAAATTATTTTGTAATTAAATCTTCTGGGGAAAAACTGATTATGGAAACATTAAAATGCTTGTTTAATTTTTTTTTTCTGGTACAAAACAAGTGTGGCTTAAATCTCAGCCTTATCTCTTTTTTAATGCCTTAATGCCATTGCCAGAGGAAAAAAAAAATCAAAGAACTAAGTTTCATGTCGAATTATCTCTTACTCTGACACAATTTTGTATTTAACCACAAATAACGATGATTTTAGCTGACATTTAATGAAGGGATACTATGTGTTAGGTATAATCACATTCAAACCTTGCAGCAACCTTCTAAGTTATTGTTTTACTAATGAAGAAATTAAGGCTCTGAGATATTGTTACTTGGTCAAGATCAGACAGTGAAAATAGCAGAGATAGGAATCAAGTAGATTTAGAGTCCACATTCTTAAGCTACGTGAGTCTAACACTTCAAAGTAATATTCTAGAACCTGCTGATATATCAGGAAAAAATTGAAATCTAAGGACTAAAAGAGGAAAAACCTTGATAGCATTTTTATATGGGTTAAATAAAACCCACAGATCAAATTTGGGAAGACTTGAAATCTTTAACATGATGAATCTTCTAATTTATGAATATGGTGTGTCTCTTCATTTATTTAAGTTTTTTAAAATTTCTTTCATTGTAATATTATATTTTTATAACTTTTGGCATAAAGACCCTATACATGTTTTGATAAGTGCATATCTAAATATTTATTTTTCTTTGAGGTTATTATAAATAGTGGTGGTTTTTAGTTTGTTTTTTGGGGGGTTGGTGGTGATTGTTGTTATTACTTTTTTTAAGACAGAGTCTCACTTTTATACTGGGCTACAGTGCAGCCTCAAACTCATAGGCTCAAGTGATCCTTACGCCTCAGTCTCCTGAGTAGCTTGGGCTATAGGTGTAAGCCATCATGCTGGCTAGATTTTTGTTTTTGTTTTCATTCTTTTTTTTTTTTTAGTTTTAGAGAGAGTGTCTCATTTAGTTGTTCAGAATGGTCTTGAACTCTTGGCCTCAAGTGATCCTCCTGCGTTGGCCTCCCAGAATATCAAGATTATAGGTGTGAACCACCATACACAGATTTATAAATGGTATTTTATTTAATTTCTGTGTTTGCATTTTCATTGTTAAAATACAGGAATATGATTGATCTTTGTGTTTTCTATTAGCTTATGAGTTCTTAGAGTAGTTTTCTTTTTCTTTTCTTTTTTTTTTTTTTTGTTTCTTTGAATTTTCTGCACACCAATCTCACAATCTCTAAATAAGGACTGTTTTATTTCTTCTATTCTGATATGTATGTCTTCTTTGTTTTGTTTTTTGTGTCATTGATAGGACTAGAACTGCCAATACTATATTAGTCTGCTAGATCTTCTATAACAAAATACCACAGACTGGGTGGGTTCAATGCCAGAAGTCTATTTTATCACAGTCATGGAGTCTAGAAATCCAAAGTCAACACGTTGACAGGACTGTTTTCTTCTAGAACTTCTCTCCTTGTCTTGTTAATGGCTGCTTTCTCACTGTGTGTTCATGGGGTCTTTCTTTTGTGTGTACATAATCCTGCTGTCTCTTTGTGCGTTCATATTTTCTCTTTATAAGGACACCACTCACATTATATTAAGGCCCACCCTAATAGCTGCATTTTTACTTAATTACCTCTTTAAAGGCCTTATCTTCAAACACAGTCATACTCTAAGGTACTAGGTATAAGGATATGAGGGTTTCAACATATGAATTATAGGAAGACATAATTTAGGTCCCGACAAGTTCCATGTTGAATAATAGTGTGATGACAATGGACATCTTGGTGATTGTTTCATGGGTGCTTGAAAAATATATATATTCTGTTGCTGTTGGGTGGAGTGTTCAATCTATGTCAATTAGATTCTGATGGTAGTGTTGTTCATATCTTCTGTATCTTTGTTGATGTGCTATTCAATCAGTTGCTCAGAGAGTGATATATAATAGAAGTATCTAACTGTACCTGTGTATTTGTCTTTTCTTCCTTTCAGCTTTATGAGCTTTCACTTCATGCATTTTGAGGCTCTATTCTTAGGTACATTTCAGATTATTATGTCTTTTTTGTGGATTAATCCTTTTATCATTATGTAATATTCCTTTTTTGTCCTAGTAATAGTCTTAGAAGTCTTCTATATCAGACATTTTTGCCTAGCCTATTTTTTGGTATGCTTTTCCACCTTTTTACTTTCAATTTACTTATGTCTTTTTTTCTTTTGAAAATAATTTAATGAATGATCTTTTTTATTAAATCATAAACACATAGATCATGTATACATTAATGCATTTATGGGGTACAATGTGCTGATTTCATATAGAATTAGGAATGCTTATATCACACTGGTTAATATATACCTCATCTCGTTTACTTAATTATTGTGTTAAGACATTCATACTCTATACTAATAGATTCAATATGTACCCTTTCATTATGCACCATAGGTGTGATCCCACCATTCACCCTCCCTTGATCTGACCTCCTCCCTCCCCTCCTGGACGTCGTCCTCCCTCCTTCATCTTGGGCTATAGTTGTGATCTATTCTTCACATGAAAGTGTGAGTGATTGTAAATTGGTCTCATAATAGTTCTGAGTACATTGTATATTTTTTCTTCCATTCTTGAGATACTTTACTAAGTAGGATATGTTCCAGCTCCATCCATGTAAACATAATAGAGGTCTTAAATATGAAGTGAGCTTCTTGGTAAGCAGCAAACAGTTGAGTCATGATTTCTTTCAATCCACCCTGTCAAACTCTAATTTGTGATTAGTGAAATTAGATCAATTAGGCTTCAAGTATTGCTATGTTAGATCATAATTCTGATATTTTATTATTTGTCTTTTATTTGTTTCTTCTGGATCCTATTCCTCTGTTTTTCTTTTCTGGTATACTTGTTACTTAACATTTTTTAATATTCTATACTGATTTATGAATAATGTTTTTGAACAACTTTATTTAGAATTTTGTTGGTTGCTCTGAGTATTCAATTCCAACTTAACACTGTCTATTAGTACTGATATTTACCTTTTTTCTTTCTAATGTTCAAGATTCCTTCTTTTACCATTTCTTTCCAGTTAAAGAATATTGTATACTCTTTAAAGGTGAAGTATGGTGCATAACGTTCTTTTGGTTTTTCTTTTTCTGCAAATCTTTTCATATTACCTTCATTCCAGAAAGTTAGTTTTACCAGATATGGAATTCATGGCTGATGGTTCTATTTTTTTAGCACTTCAGTATGTTGTACAATTTACTTGCAACCACCATAGCTTCAGATGTGATATGAGCTCCATGCCAAGGTGGTGTTCATTGTAGTTTATGGGTTGTTCCAAATTGGCTGCTTTCAAATTGTTTTCTTTGTTTCTAGTTTTCAAAGGTTTAATTGTGATGTGAATTGACATGAATTTATTTGAATTTTTCTTCTTTGGGATTCACTTTAAATTTCAGCCAATATTTCCTCAAATATTTTTTAGGAAATATAATTTTCTTTTTCTTTTTCCTTAGGATGCCAATGTATGAGTATTGAAACTTTTGATATCGTTTCACAGGTTCTGTTCTTTTTTTTCTATTTTGTCTCATTTGTTTATTTTAGGTAAATTCTGTCAATATGTTCTTAACTTTACTTGTGCTATACTCTATCATCTTGACCCTACTTTTGAGTTCCTACAGTTAGGTATTTTGTGTTGTTGGTGTTTTGTTTTGTTTTTGTTTGTTTGTTTGTTTTATTACTATACTTTGAGTCCTACAATTTTGTTCTTTTATAAATTCTGTTTCTTTGCTGAGATTTCTATTTTTTATTTGTTTTCAGATATTGGTAATTAATTGTTGAAGCATGTTTACAATGATTGCTTTAAATTCCTTGTCAAATAATTTCAACACATGAATCGTCTCAGTATTTTTGCAGATTGATTTTTCTTTCATATTCAAGCTGTGATTTTTCTTGTTCCTGGTATGATGAATGATACTTAATTACATCCTTAGTATTTTGTCTATTTTGTTATGAAACTCTGGGCACTATTTAAATATTTATAGTAGCAGGCAGTCACTGTTTTTAGGGTTATTTAGCATGCAGGGCCTGGTCTACTTTTGTGGGCTGTGATTCCAATACAAGGCAGACATATAAAGGCAGAGTCACACTGGTTCCTGCTGATGCTGGCTGTGGTCAAGAAAAGGACTCTCCATGGCTGACCTGCCTACTGTCACTTGGTGGGTGAGGGAAGTCTCAGGTCTACTAAGGTATGGGATGTAAACATTTTCTTAACTCCTGGCAAAGTGGTTCAGGTTCAGTGCCCCAAGATTACAGGAATATGAACCACAGGATCAGCCAGATGGGAAGACCTTTCCCCCTGAAATATCTTCTTTCTTGCTCCTCTAATTTTTAAAAAAAATCTCAGTTCTCATCTTTCTTCATTTTTTTTAATAGTGATTTTGTTGCTGGAGTACTTAGGAAACAGTGTTTTGATCCCTACTCTGTTTCTCATCTTCCCATCTCTCCTACCCATACAAATTCAGCCATGGCAGAGCTACTTTGGCTTGTTGCCACTTGCCTCGAATAGGCACCTCACACTTATATGCTAGGTGCTTAAAAGCTTATATGCATTTTAAGATTTGGCCTTGAGGAGTTGACATTATTAGTGGGGAATAGAATAAATTATAAATGTTATAATTTCAGATATAGTAAGTGCTACATGAACAAAAAATAGAACAAAGGGACAGTGATTAGAATTTGCATGTAGTTAATTCAATACACTTTCAGAAAGGCCTTAGAAATGCCAAGACCTGAGATGGTTTTGAACTTGGTGAGTTAAAGGGACAGGTAAGAGGGACAATGAGGGTGAAGTGTAACTTGCCTCAGACCCATGATTAGGCTACAAAGCCACACTGTTAGTCAGGACATCCCCCTTTACCAGATGTCAGGATTGGTTTGATTTTTCTAACTTCAGTAGACCAACTCTACCTAATTTTAGATTTGCTGAAATTAAACTTCACAGCATATCTTGAAACTATCATGCTTCTTTAAAGGAGTAGTGAATTTCATGTGGCTTTTAAGAGAACCTTACCACTTACATAGAAATTAAAACAAGTACAGCAGTGACACAAGAGAAAAAAAAAAAAAGCCTTGGCATTCTAGACATACAAAATGATTCAAAGAACTACAGGGACTGGTAATAAAAATAAGAAAAAAAGTAACAAATTCAAAATCATGAGGATAGTTATATTTAGACTTCCGTGAGTCACAATAGAGCTGGTAACTACTCTGCCCTAACATATTTTTGGAATAGTATCATGCAGTGGATTGGCTTTTTATCTAGAATTATTCTAATTTGAGGTTTGACATTAACTGAATATATGACAGATCTGATCAAATATGTATCATAAATCTTAGATTATATATTTATTTAAGGTAAAATTTTCCTATAAAGTCTTTATAATTTTATTAAGGTACAGCATACCTTGGTTATATTGAAAATCAAAAAAAAGTAAGTTCATTTATTCTACGAATCTTCATTAAACACAACAATATACTGAAATTTGCACTAATTTTATGTAGTTCATTTCATTTAATCTCAAAAAATGCTTTTTACATACATAGTACTTTAACTTGCTTTTTTCAGATAATAAAGTGAATGCACATGAAAATAATATCAGGGTGCGGATTTAAATGTGGCATATCTGAGTATGGAACCCACCCTATTTACTACCATGCTACATTTCCTCATTATATTATATGATTTTCTGACCCACAGTGCTCAAAGTAATGTAGAAAGCATATAAACATTATGATTTAAAAATATATTTTGTAGGGTGCTGTAGAGGCTTTTGGAAGGATAACTTAACTCAGAGAGGGACTTGTCAGAAAGACTTCCTGAGGAGGAAATAGAACAGAAATGAGAATTGAACAGTGAAGTTTGCCATAAGAAGATCAGGTAGGAAGAACATTTTAGACTAGAAGAACAAAATACGTACTGCAAAAGCATGAAGCTGGAAAAAAAACAAACAAACAAACATTGGGGAATAGAAATGTTTTAAGAAGAAGGGTAGAAGTGGTAAAGAAGATCACATTATGGAAGATTTTATAAATCCTATTATAGAATATTAAAATGCTTGTGGCATGAAAAGATCTCATATGGTGGAGTTAATAACGAATATGTTTTGATAGTAATATAGGGAATAAATCGAGGGAGGGAAACCATATGTACATGGAAAATAATGAGCAACTGAGCTACCAGATTGGCAATTGGGAGAGAGAAGTGAGACAAGATCCAAGAGCTATTAGGAGGAAGGAGCAAAGTGACTTAGAGAATAAGTTGATGAATAACCCAAAGCAGGAGGAAGATAGACGATTGTAAAAGAGATTTAACTGGGAAAATTTTTCACATCCTTATGTGTGAAAATTCAAGAAGTGTTAAAAACACTCTGCTTTGAAATCTGTAACACCTGAGCTCAGATCATGACTCCACAATTTCCAAATCTCATGATCAAGTGCAAGATACTTAAATTTTCTAAGGCAGAGTTTCTTTTTTCACTCTTTCTTAATGCCCTTCAGTCAGTCCTCATACTATCACTTGTACTTATTTTTAAAAGCTTGGATGTGTATCTTTTAGTCTTTCTAGCCCTAGTTCTTACTTGAACTATCGCAAAATCCTCTTTACTAATTTTCTTGCCTCTAATAGCTTCTCCTTCTAGTACATGTTCCACATAAGAGAGTAATCATTCAAAATAAAGACAGGTAATACATTTTTCCTTAAATGATTCTAGCATCATTGTAGATAATACACAAAAGGGTACAGGAGTGGACTTGGGAGATTAGTTGGCATTATTGCAGTAGTCTAGACTTGATGTCATGTTGCAGAAGTGAAGACAGAGGTAGCCACTGGGGTGCACAAAGGTGGGTAGATTTAGAACACACAGTACTGGGTGATGTGGAAAGGCAGAGATGTGTGAAAAAGAACTCTTTGATTTCTAATTTGTGTTACTGGGGGCGGGGGGAACACCAAAGATAGGCAAGAAAGTTGCATTTAGTCTTAGACAGAGTGAGAGTGAGATAATTTTGAAAGATAGAAATGGATATATAGAGGAAGGGATTGAATCTGAGTCTGAGAATTATATATATTGATATCATAATCGTACAGGTGACTATGAATTTAAAGATGTGAGATTATCAAATATTGAATAAAGGATGAAAATGTAAGCCAATATATAGCATCAGGAATATAAAGATTAGTAAGTAGGAGAAAATCCTGCAAGAGATACATGACAGAGATCAAAAAGTTGAAAGAAAACAAGAGGGGATGGCATCCTTGTAGCTTCCAGAAAGAGTATTTCTTGAAGGACACAGCAATCCACATTGCTGAGTGATGCTGAGCAGTGATGCTGAGCAGTGAAATAAAATGGACTATGAAAAGTTCCCATTGGATTTAATGGTATGAATGTTACTCAGGGCATTATTGGGTAGTTTTCCCATGAAGTAATGAGTACAAAAGGGAAGAAACAGGAGAAGTAAGTTTGAGATGAGGGAAAGGGGAAAGTAAGTAAAAACAACTTAGAAGAAGTTGAGATGTGAGACAAGAGGAGAGGGAGAGATTTTGTTCTCAAGGACACTGATGATAAAAGGAAAGAATGCTTTTAGTGATGATGTTCATCAGTACACAGAGGAGCCACACGTAACTGAAGTAAAAGCCAAATGTGCACCTCTAATACTACCATCAAAATACCCTTTCAGGGGAGGAGGCAAGATGGCTGACTGAAGCCAGCTTTCCATAGAGGCTCCCATCCAGAAGGAGAGTTAAATTAGCAAGTAAACTGGTGGATTACAGCTGCACCAAGAGGGAAGGTTGAAGAACGCACATCTGAGGCGAGCTGCGACCCCAAGGATACAAATAAAAGGTACAAAATCCATCACCAAGAGGATGGGAGTCCCCTCCCCCATGAGAACAGCTCGGAGTACTCAATACAAACAAGCGAGCAGAGTTCAAAAGTCCTCCCATTATATCCCATGGGAGAGACCCTCTAAAAACTGTACCTACTTACCCTACTAGGGTGCCATGGTGCTCTCCTGCCAGGCATAAAACTGTATAAAACTCAGTATATATTCTCTATCTGCGATTCTGAATTCCCAGTACTCCTCTCCACTCTCTCTCTGAAGTCTGGAGTCCTATCCCCCAGGAGTCCAGATTCTTGGGTATTTTCTTGAGAGGTGTGGACAGGGCATGGACTGCTGTGCTCAGTGCTGATTCTGTGGCACAGGAGTGAGGAGAGGAAGATCAGCTGAGAGGGAACCACACAGGAGCACCTGTGCCCCGAGGCACAGAGTAGCAGCCGCAGCAGCAACAATAGGGCTCACCCCTGGATATTCCAGAGTCACACCCCCTGTCTCTCTGGGTAACCAGAGAAAGCCAGGCATCTTCTCGGGTGACAGCCACTGGCAGAATAGATCTTGGATGGAAACGCAGCCCCATGAGTAAAGGGTTTGCCTGAGGTGGTATCAGCCTGGGCTGAGCGCAAGAACTAAAATACTGCACTTGCAGAGCGGGCAGATTCCCAGGGCACGGCTGACCCAGAGGACAGCTTTACTGAGCCTAAGATGCACCTGGCCCTCAGAGGCTCATTAGCTGAGACAAAGGAGGGCAGGCAGAGGCTGGAATTGTCAGCTAACCATGCTGCTCCATACAAACTGCAGCTGAGACCAGGCTGCGGCACAGACAGGGCCTGAGTCGCAGATTCTGTAAACTGAAAACAGCATCTCATCTGCAGGGGAATATATCCAGGACAGAAATAAATTCTGCAAAGTTGTTCTGTTCTGTCAGCAACATCAATCAGGGGTGGGGCTGGAACTGAGTGAACAGCTCCAGCCTCCATTAAGTACCTGAGGTTATCAGGCCTCACCTCCCCCTGCCAGATAGTGGCAGCAGCCTGGCTGAGGAGACATAGATCTCCCTGAGATTCAGGCACATACAAACCCCTGGAGTATCTGCTCAATGGAGGCAACTGGGTCACAGCCGTGTAGGGTTATCAGTGACTGGGTGTGACAGAGGTGGAAGGTGGGGAAGGAGGCATCAACCTTCCCAGACTAATCTATTTGCTGGGTGGATCCTCCTGACCTCATGGAGCACCAGAGTGAGTCATATTTGAGTTGTCAGCAGACCCCTGTGATCTAGTTGCCAGAGACCTTTTGAACTCTCCAACCTGAGACAGGTGCTGACTGAGACAATTGATTTGGACCTCTTAAACTGGGCCAATCAACCTGAGGATTATCCAAGAGGTACCCTGCGTGTGGGGTGGTGGGAATATTTGATTTTCCTTTTCCAATTGTTGCCTGTGGGGGGTGGGGTGATTTAATTGCTGGTATTCCTTCACCACTGAGAAGGAATAACTGATTATTCCAGAGTAACTGATTCACTAGGGTAGGACAGAGACCAGCTAGAGATAAGACAGAGCCACGTAGCCCCAGCACACCAAGCAGGTCCCCAGATTCTCAGGCTATAGCACTGTATGGGTCCTTGGCAAAGCTCCAGGGGAAAAAGTACAGACACCAGTCCTAGCCTTGGGGCAAAGGGCAGGTTAATCACTACTCCTGGAGCCCCCAACCCAACTTCTCTTTATCTGCTTATTTAGTCGAATGGTGTAAAATAATCATGAGGAGAAATCAGCAGGAAAAACTCCAGTAACATGAATAAACAGAGTGGATCAACCCCCCAAGGAAAGATATGGAAGACGTAACTGAAGATCTCATTCATAAACATATGGCCGAGATGTCAGAAATTGAATTCAGAATTTGGATTGCAAACAAGATTAATAGAATGGAGGAAAAGTTGGAATTAGAAATTTGAGGAGCAATTCAAAAGTTGTCTCAAGAATTCAACAAATTTTAAGACAAAACCACCAAAGATTTTGACACATTGAAGCAAGAATTTGCAGCCCTCAAAGATCTGAAAAATACAGTAGAATCCCTCAATAACAGAGTGGAACAACCAGAAGAAAGGATTTCTGACACTTAAGACAAAGCTTCTGAAGGCTCCCAAACTCTCAGAGAGGAAGAGAAATGGAGAGCAAAAATGGATCATTCTCTCAGAGAGCTCTGAGATAATTTGAAGAAGGCTAATATCTGGCTCATTGGAATCTCTGAAAGCAATGAAGTGGCTTTGCAAGGCACAGAGGCTTTTCTTCATGAAATTATGAGAGAGAATTTTCCAGAAATGCCTAGAGATTCTGGAATTCAGATAGCAGACAGTTTCAGAACCCCAGCATGTTTCAACCCGAATAAGACATCCCCCAGGGATATCGTAATTAACCTCACTAAGGTTAATATGAAGGAGAAAATTCTGAAAGCAGCCAGACATAAGAAAAACATAACCTACAAAGAAAAGCATATCAGAATGACTGCAGATCTCTCTACTGAAAGATTTCAAGCCAGAAGAGGGTGGTCATTGACTTTTAATCTCCTAAAACAAAATAACTTTCAACCCAGGATCCTGTATCCAGCTAAACTGAGTTTCATTTATGATGGAGAAATTAAATACTTTAATGACATTCACGTGTTGAAGAAATTTGCCATAAGTAAACCAGCTCTCCCAGATATTCTCAGACCTATCCTCCATAATGACCATCACAATCCTCTACTTCAAAAGCAAAATCACTCAGAAACTTTTGATCAAACTCCAACTTCCACAGCAGCGAAAGGATTAAAAAAGTCCACTGGATTTTCAAAAAACTCGATACCAAAAATTAAACCAAGCTTATCAATATTCTCCATTAATTTTAATGGCTTAAACTGTCCTCTAAAGAGGTACAGGTTGGCTGACTGGATACAAAAACTCAGACAGATATGTGCTGCATACAAGAATCTCATCTTACCTTAAAAGATAAATATAGACTCAGGGTGAAGGGATGGTTGTCTATATTTCAGGCAAATGGAAATCAGAACAAAGCAGGTATTGCAATTCTATTTCCATATACAATAGGCTTTAAACCAACGAAAGTAAGGAAGGATAAGAATGGTCACTTCACATTTGTTAAGAGTAATACTCAATATGGTGAGATTTCAATTATTAATATTTATGCACTCAACAAAAATGTGCCTCAATGTATAAGAGAAACTCTGACAGACACGAGCAACTTGATTTCCTCCAGCACCATAATAGTCAGAGATTTCAACACTCTTTTGGTAGTGTTGGATAGATCCTCCAATAAGAACCTGAGCAAAGAAATTTTAGATTTAAAAACTTAACCCTTCAACATTTGGATGTAACAGACATCCACAGAACATTTCATCCCAACAAAACTGAATACACATTTTTCTCATCAGCCCACAGAACATACTCCAAAATCTATCACAACTTAGGTCACAAGTCTAAACTCAGTAAATTTAAAGGAATAGAAATTAATCCTTAAAGGAATAGAAATTAATCCTTGCATCTTCTTGGACCATCATGGAATAAAAGTTGAAATCAGTAACAATAGGAACCTCATACTTATACAAAAACATGGAAGTTAAATAACCTTATGCTGAATAATCACTGGGTCATAGATGAGATTAAGAAGGAAACTACCAAACTTTTGGAACAAAACAACAATGAAGATACGAATTATTAGAACCTCTAGGATACCGCAAAGGCAGTCCTAAGAGGGAAATTTATAGCTTGGCAAGCCTTCCTCAAGAGAAAGGAAAGAGAGCAAGTTAACAAGCAACTGGAAAAGGAAGAACTTTCCAACCGCAAACCTAGTAGAAGAAAAGAAATAACCAAAATTAGAGCAGAATTAAATGAAATTTAAAACAAAAGAATTATACAATAGATCAATAAATCAAAAAGTTGGTTTTTTGAAAAGGTCAATAAAATAGATAAACCTTTGGCTAACCTAACCAGGAAAAAAAGAGTAAAATCTTTAATTTCATCAATCGGAAATGACAAAGACGAAATAACAACAGACTCCTCAGAAATTCAAAAAATCCTTAATGAATATAACAAGAAACTTTATTCTCAGAAATATGAAAATCTGAAGGAAATTGACCAATACTTGAAAGCATGTCACCTTCTAAGAATTAGCCAGAATCAAGTGGAAATGTTGAACAGGCTTATATTAAGTTCTGAAATAGCATCAACCATGCAAAATCTCCCTAAAAAGAAAAGCCCCAGACCAGATGGCTTCACATCAGAATTCTACCAAACCTTTAAAGAGGAACTAGTACCTATATTACTCAACCTGTTCCAAAATATAGAAAAAGAAATAATACTACCCAACACGTTCTATGAAGCAAACATCACCTTGATCCCCAAACCAGGAAAAGACCCAACCAGAAAAGAAAATTATAGACCAATATCACTAATGAATATAGATGCAAAAATATTCAACAAGATCCTAACAAACAGAATCCAGCAACACATCAAACAAATTATACATCATGACCAAGTCGGTTTTATCCCAGGGTCTCAAGGCTGGTTCAATATATGTAAATCTATAAATATAATTCAGCACATAAACAAATTAAAAACAGAGACCATATGATTCTCTCAATTGATGCAGAAAAAGCTTTTGATAATATCCAACATCCCTTCATGATCAGAACACTTAAGAAAATTGGTATAGAAGGGACATTTCTAAACTGATAGAGGCCATCTACAGCAAACCCTTCAGCCAATTAGGTATTGAATGGAGTTAAATTGAAATCATTTCCACTCAGATCAGGAACCAGGCAAGGTTGCCCATTGTCTCCACTGGTCTTTAACATTGTTATGGAAGTTTTAGCCATCACTATTAGGGAAGAAAAGGCAATCAAGGGTATCCATATAGGGTCAGAAGAGACCAAACCTTCACTCTTTGCAGATGATATGATTGTATATCTGGAAAACATCAGGGATTCTACTACAAAATTCTTAGAAGTGATCAAGGAATACAGCAGCATCTCAGGTTACAAAATCAACATTCATAAATCGGTAGCCTTTCTATATACCAATAATAGTTAAGGTGATAAAACAGTCAAAGACTCTATTCCATTCACAGTAGTGCCAAAGAAGATGAAATATTTGGGAGTTTATCTAACAAAGGAAATGAAAGATCTCTATAAAGAGAACTGTGAAACTCTAAGAAAAGAAACAGCTGAAGATGTTAACAAATGGAAAAACATACCATTCTCATGGCTGGGAAGAATCAACATTGTTAAAATGTCCATACTACCCAAAGCAATATACAATTATCCTGCAATCCCTATTAAATCTCCACTGCCATACTTTAAAGATCTCGAAAAAATACTTCATTTTATATGGAATCAGAAAAAAACTCAAATAGCCAAGACATTACTCAGAAGTAAAAATAAAGCAGGACGAATCACACTACCAGAACTCAGACTGTACTATAAATTGATAGTGATCAAAACAGCATGGTACTGGCACAAAAACAGAGAAGTAGATATCTGGAACAGAATAAAGAACCAAGAGATGAATCCAGCTACTTACCGTTATTTGATCTTTGACAAGCTAATTAAAAACATTCAGTGAGGAAAAGATTCCCTATTTAACAAATGGTGCTGGGTGAACTGGCTGGGGACCTGTAGAAGACTGAAACTGGACCCACATTTTACCATTAACTAAGATAGACTCTCACTGGATTAATAAACTTAAGACATGAAACTATAAAAATACTAGAAGTAAGTGCAAGGAAAACTCTTGAAAAAATCGGCCTGGGTGAATATTTCATGAGGAAGACCCCTTGGGCAATTGAAGCAGCTTCAAAAATACACTACTGGGACCTAATCAAACTAAAAACTTCTGCACAGCCAAGAACACAGTAAGTAAAGCAAGCAGACATCCCTTAAAATGGGAGAAGGTATTTGCAGATTATGTCTCCGACAAAGGTTTAATAATCAGAATCCGCAGAGAACTCAAACATATTAGCAAGAAAAGAACAAGTGATCTCATCTCAGGGTGGGCAAGGGGCTTGAAGAGAAACTTCTCTGAAGAAGACAGGCACATGGCCTACAGTCATATGAAAAAATGCTCATCGTCCTTAATCATCAGAGAAATGCAAATCAAAACTACTTTGAGATATCATTTAACTCTAGTAAGATTAGCCCATATCACAAAATCCCAAGACCAGAGATGTTGGCTTGGATGTGGAGAAACGGGACACTTCTACACTGTTGGTGGGAATGCAAACTAATATGTTCCTTTTGGAAAGATGTTTTGAGAACATTTAGAGATCTAAATATAGACCTGCCGTTTGATCCTACAATTCCTCTACTAGGTATATACCCAGAAGACCAAAAATCACATTATAACAGAGATATTTGTACCAGAATTTTTATTGCAGCCCAATTCATAATTGCTAAGTCATTGAAAAAGCCCAAGTGTTCTTTGATCCATGAATGGATTAATAAATTGTGGTATATGTACACCATGGAATATTATGCAACCTTAAAGATGGACACTTTACCTCTTTCATGTTTACATGGATGGAGCTGGAACTTATTCTTCTTAGTAAAGTATCTCAAGAATGGAAGAAAATTATCCCATGTACTCAGCCCTACTATGAAAGCCCTACATATGAAGCCCTACATATAGCTTTTATATGAAAGCTATAACCCAATTATAACCTAAGAATATGGTGAAAGAGGAAAGGGGGGAGGATTGGCTGAGGGAGGGTAATTGGTGGGACCACACCTATGGCGCATCTTACAAGGGTACATGTGAAACTTAGTAAATGTAGAATATAAATGTCTTAACACAATAACTAAGACAATGCTAGGAAGGCTATGTTAACCAGTGTGATGAAAATATATCAAATGGTCTATAAAACTAGTGTATGGTGCCCCATGATCGCATTAATGTACACAGCTATGTTTTAATAATAAATAAATTAGAAGGGGATAATAAAATAAATAAATAAATTTGACTCAAAACAAATACCCTTTCATTTTGAACCAAGTGTTAATAGTTATGCAAAAAAACTTGTACGATAAAAAATAATGACTACATATAAAGCCCCATGTTGCCCAATCTATTTATACACCATTGTCAACCCCTGTAAATCCACCACACACAGGAATCTGAGAATTACTGGTCAATCAGACTACTGCTTTTATTGCATTGGATGGTAAAACAGACAATAGCCTGTCTTCTTTGAAAATTTTGATAGTTTGTTCATCATGCATTTTTTGAATATTTATAAATATTGCACTAAAATGACATTTATATTGATTACTATATTTGTTAGCATCCCCTGGAATTCTACACTTGAATTGAGTGTCATACTCACCTCACCTTGATGCTGGTCCTAATCTAAAAGCCAGGACATCTGTTTGACAATTATGATTAATTGAAGTTGATGGGATTAGGAGTATTTGTGACAGTTTAGAAAGTATGTTAAGTGCAGAGAGTCCTTAGGAGAGCGCTGTAAATAGCAATGATGTGGCTAGCAAGAAAGCTACATTAAATAAGCATTCATTTATTCATTCAAGCACAAAACATGTTAAATATTCAAAATACTAACTTAGAAATACCTGTTTACCTGACACAACCCCTTTTCTAAAGAGTACTGTGCTCTAATGCTCTAATCGAATGCATTTTGCTCCTACACGTCTTTCCTTTTTTTGTTGTTTGTTTTTGTTTGTTTCTATACTTCTTAGGTAAGAAATTACACAGCTGAGAAATCTCAAGCTATAACATAGTCTGAAGTGAGAAGGAGGGCTGACTTAATACGAATTAATCACCACTTAGACTAAGTTCAGATGATAATTCAATATTATTTTATTATTAATTTTGAATCACATCGATAACATTCCATCTTACAATAGAGACAATGCTTTGTGGTTTCCTCAGTGTACAGAAATACAGTAATTGTTCTTGCATATGTTTTATTAGCACTATACTGTGCATTGTGAGAGGGCTCAAAACACAAACCATTTCTGCTGGGGTTCTGGTAACAGTATTCTTAATAGTTTATTTTCATTTTATTCAAGGATGTTAAATATTTCACTAGAATAATGTTGGCCTTTAACAAGTATACTGTACAAATCAAAGTTGCATTGGTAGATTTGTTCCTTTGAGTTTCTTGTCCTGAGTTCACACTCTACGTAGGTGTATAATCTGTGTGGAGAAACTTAGGTACTTAAAGAGCAGGTGCTCCTTTCACTAACTCTTCCATTATTACTAAATTTTTCAGCACCTCCTTAAATTCTGTACCAGAATTGAGTGCCGTATTCACCTCCTATTAATGCTGGTCCTAATCCAGCATTATAAAGTAATTCCACTGATAAATCCAAATGATTCACAGTTGTTACTTGGGCATATACCTCTTTCCAGTTTCCTTAATTTTTTTAAAAAATGTATATTATAGGTTATTGATAACTTTATATATATATTACTTAAAATTAAAATGTTACTTAATCTCTCCATGAGAACACATCTTAACTTTACTCACCTGCCGAATCTGCCATCTTATTTTCAAGGCAATGTGGCTTTGGATGACCCAGCACATGGCCTTCCCTTTGCTGGCATTTAAAGGAGTCAGGAAATAACACTCCTATCTTCTCCTCTTGGGTATAAAACTAGTTGAAAGATAGTCTCAGCAGCTGGACAGATGGAGATAAGTATTTTAACTTTTTCTTTTTCTGATAAGTTCTCATCAGAAAAATGTGTCTTTAGCTCTGTGCAAAATGGACTATGATACAGGAGAATTAGGCAGGCTCACCACCCACCAGAGGTTACACTGCTCAACCACAAACCACCCCCTGGGAGTCCCTGTCATATAAAACCTGTGTTATGGAGAAGAGCGTGTTTCCTTCCCCAAGTCATCACTTAGGAAATTCATGACTTCTCCCTAGAGGGAAGAGTAGAGATGCAGGTACCAGAAGAGTTACTCGAATGGGTTGGTTCTAAAAGTGTGGCTGCAGGATTCCTAGAATTTTCCAGGAACCTTTTAGGGATTTGTAAATGAGAAGGCACGAAATGGTCTTCAAAGGGGATGTGAAGGAAAGCCTGGCCTGCTGAATAAGAAAATCTGTAGGGCCCACAGGAACATTCAGCAGTTAGATTAGCACTTGGCAATTCTGATCCAAAAGCAAGGGAATGTGGTCATGAGGTCAACTAGGAAATCAATGACCAACAGGAAAGGACAAAGGTGCCCAGACCTGCAGAGAGACCAATGAAAGAGTCACAAACAATTTCAAATAGAAAAAGGATATTTATACCTCTGTGCTGCCTTTGTGTCTCCCTCTATCTCTTCTCACTCATGAGAGGGACCCACTTCCAACTCTCTTTCAAAGTGCTCTAAGCTTTCTCTTTGTTCTTAAATAAAATTTCTCTTTATTATATGAAAGTCTCTGTAGGGGGTAAGAGACTGTCTCTGGGCTTCCTCACCTGAAGTTCCCCTGGAAGGCACTGTTTTTTTCCTTATAACGATAGTCAACTGTGCACAATGATGTCATATTTCTATGATCACCATATGACTACAGTATGACTACGGTATGACTTCTGTTGGGAGTTCTGCCATTACTGTTCCCCTGGGATATATAAGTGTACAGGATTTCCACTGTGCGGACTTCCCATGCTCGCTCCCTGGCCATACTAAGCTGAATGAAAGACATGTCATACCAGCCAGGGTTCCTAAGTTCCTTTGGGCCTGTCAAAATCAGATCATTTGCATCAGTTTTGCTTTCCATTCATGCTGCTGGCTGCTCCAGTTTTACTGTCAATTTCAACACACTTTCACTTGGTCTGAGCCTCGCCTCAACTTTCTAGTCCCACTGAGTAATCAGACCAGGCGAACTGAGTTTTCAGGGAACTGGGACTCCCGACTCCAACAGTAAGGTCCTCTTTTTCCAATGACATGCCTATATGAGGCTGGTTCCTCTTTGTATACTGTAATCAAACGTTACGTCCTAGTGACTGGAAACCGATTTGTAGATCCTGGTGTCTTTTCTTGTCAGACATGAGAGAGATTTATAAAAAACAGTTATTTTTCATAAAACTGGTATTTATATTAACATGTAAGATCGTTATTTTTACTTTAAGTGAATGTTAGGTAAATATTTTTAAAAATTTTCCGATCCTTATACAGCACATGTAACTCATATAAATAAAAGCTCTTTGTTGTCCTCAGTAACACATACAAGTGTAAAGGTGTCCTGAGATAAAAACTTAACCATGGCTCTAACAGAAGCTCCTTTGCATGGAAACATGAGCAATAGTAACGAAGAGAAATAGTTATTTCCCTTTGTTCCTTTTCTTTTTGGCTTAAGAAGGTGTTTGGATATGTGCTTTCTTACAGATTATTGTTTTAGATGCAGCCATACTAAAGTAAAGTACAAGTATTCACCAGGCTTCTTTGTGAACAGAACTTGGCAATCTTCAATGTAAGCACATGATATATATCTGGGATAAGCTTTATTTAAATTTCATTTGCTGACTTGCTTTTCAGCCTTGTTTTATTGGCTTAAATTACATTATTCAAACAACCTTGGTAAACTTTTGCTTCTTCAACAATTTTCATAGAAAATGTAATTGAAGTTTTTTCTTTCTTTGTTTTTTTTTTTTTTTTTTTTTTTTTTTAACTAGTTTAGCAGTATCTTTGGAAAGATTTAGGAGAAATATCTTCCAGGTCTCAGCAATAAGGGTCATTGTGCTTATTTCAGTCAGTCCTTTGGATTCTTTCGTAGAGATTGTCAATCAAATCCCTACTATCATTCACTCTTTTTTTGCTGGCTGCTAGTAAGTTTAGGTCAAGTGCACAGTCCTCCATTAAATGCACGCTTGGTGTTAGCATGTGCTGTTCTAATAAGTAGCCTCTACTCAGCTTCTCTACTCTCAATTTGTTTTTGTTCTCTATTCAGGTTTATTTCCTCTTGTTTTCCTTGCTTTAATACTTCTTAAATCTTTTCTAGAATCTAGCAAATTTTTAAGAAATAGTTTAAAAATAGCAATTTGAGTGAATCACATAGGCCAAGCGTGCAGTGGTTTTGAACTCATCCCATATCTACATTTTATGTTAGTTATTCTTTTTCCCATATCCCAGGGTCAAAAAACAAAAGAAGAAATGAAACTATGTAAATTTGCAAGGCTAATGCTTTCATACTAATTAAACATGGGGACCTCAGGGTTGTTTTTAATTTTTTTTTCCCCATAATTACTCCAATATGCCTCTGTCACAGAGTGCTGCCACTTTTTCATTTGGAAGTTTTACGGATCAGTGATATAAATGCAAATATAAACGAAAAGACTTAAAACATCCCAAATCCCTATCTTAACTCGTTTACTAAAATAGTCTCTCCCTGATAGGCCTTTTTTTTTCCCTTTACACAAAAGGTATTTATTTCTTTATTGAAAAACTCATTACATATGCTCGTGCAATGTCAATTAGCAATGGTGTAACAAGAAATTTTATGTTTGAGCTACAATGAATTTCTGAGGAAATCTGTTGTTTTCAAGGCTGAGGCTGCAATTGGAAAAGGTCCAAATCATTACCTAAATTTACATTCTATTGTTATGCATGGATCTTTTTACAACTTCCTATAGGGTATTTAGAAATAAACAAAAGTTTGTTTTGTTTTCTCCTTGCTTCCATTGTGTTAAAACCATTTTACATAGCTAGCATTTGGGGGTAAAATCTAAATTAGAAACAAAAACAGAGTCTCCTAAGGAACTCTACTTGTGAAAGAAGAAAATTGGTTGGTGGGAAACAGAGCTTCCTGTGGCTCTTTAGTTTCAGAACAGAAACCAAAACCAAAAGTAACATAGTAAGATAGATCTGGTTTGCTAGGGGAATATGCTTGCAGAACTTTGGGAATTAATTTGGCCAGTTATATCTTCACATTTTTGTATTTGAAATCTACTTCTTTAAAAATACCACTAATTTATTTTACATTGAAAAAAATCAATCAATTTTGGAAACTGCCATGAAAGATTACTGTCTCCTGGTGTGTCTCCCACTAAACAGAGTCTGAAATTGAGATTCCTGTGCCGGAGGTTTATCAGGGAGGGCAAATCACAAGAACACCTGTAAACAAGGGAAGAAAACAAGATTGGGCAGAAAGGGGCTTTAACTAATATGCAGATACAACTAGAGGCCTATATCCCCAATTGAGGCAATCACAAGCCTTTGTTGGCAACATAGTTCAGTCATTACATGAGACTTGACTTATGGAAGGAGCATTATCATGGGCAAGGCAGCAATTTCCATCTGAAAAGAGCTCTATCCAGCTCTTTCCTCCACTTTGGGGGAGGAACTATGCTACAGATGATGCTGGAATGATGCTGTGCCTGCAACAGTCAACAATCCTGGCAGGGTGGGGGCCTAAGTCCTGGAAGGGCAATTCTGAGCAGTCCTCCTTAGCATTCTTGAGCCGCTTTGATTCACTGTGTATAAGTCCAAGTAGAAACAGTTCCTTCAGATTTCTGGTTTGTCTCTTCCACTGGGGAGATTTATAAGAAGAAGATTAGTATGGTAAATTACAGTCCCCATGCTGCCCCCATCTTAAGAGCACAAGTGACACTCATCCTTTCTCTCCTCTACTACCCATCCTGGATTTCCTCTGTAATATCTCTGCTGGTCTAGGTGGCTTATCTAGTGTGTTTGCTCCCGACATCTATGCCCTCATCAGGCCATGGCTGCTGCACCTGTCCATTCTCTATCACAGTTGGCATAGAAGTTGTAAGAGATGTGCCAATGGATCACTTAATTGCTAAACATTTTCTTCCCTATCTATATTTCTGGAGAGAAACCTACCTCCTCCTGAGTGACAGATGAATCACACCTGTGGGGATGGAGACTCAGTTCTTGCTTCCTGGTAGTTTCTTTTCATCAGGAGCCCAAAGTTGACCAAGTTGCATCGATAGTTGAGAGTTTAATGGTATATCTGCTATCTTCTCTGGTCACCTGACCCAGGGCATTTAGACCCACCTAAGCTAGCTTTGAAGGTGAGCAAAGAACACATTTACCAAGCATCCAGTGGGAACACAAGTAAGCAGAGCCACTCTACTTCCTTCCCCCTCTTGGCTTCCACATTCAGACACAGCGTTTTACCTACTGGGGACACAGACCATATAAAGGTGGTTGAGTTAATGTTTATGCTGCATCCTGAAAGAAGGTGCCTCATTTTTGAGTATCACCTCTAAGCTAGTACCTCTGTTGTGCCATCAGATGCTTTTCCATCACTCTGTCAAGTTGACAATTTTAGGGATGGTACAGTATATGGTAGGACTAGTGTATCTCATGCTCATATGTCCACAAACTCATCTCATTTGCCCTAAATTACATTCTTTATCTGATTTGATAATGTATAGAATTTTATTTAAGAGGCTCAGACACTCTCTAAATCTCCAGTAGTGGTGCTGGCTGAGGCTCTACATACAGAAAAATGTTCAAAGTATTCCCCTTAACCCTAAACATCTAGCTGATGTCCAGAAAAGGTGTTGTACTAGGGGCTCAGCATCGGTTTCTGTTGCTGGCAAATTTGACATTTGGCAGCAGCAGCAGTAGCTAACACAGCCTTGTGGAGAGGAAGCCCTGGTCAGGCCATTGGCCCATTTAGAGCCTCCAGCCCTGCCACTGTGGTTACACATTTCAGGAGCTCTTGTGCCAGCCCTTAGGGGTTAATGACAGAAGGTTAATGTCAGCTAGCTGAATTTTTTGGTCACATTGGTTTCTAAATGCCTGTTCTAGTGTGGGTGCTCTCTGGAGGACTTTAATATGGGATAGAAATTCTTTGGTCCACTCTCAGAGGCCCATCCACATGCCCTTCTCTTGACCTCTTTGTTCCCGATATCCAGATCTTTCCCCTTCCAGACAAACTATCCTCAAATGGATATTGGTCCATGTATCTCAGATGGGGCCACTTCTTTTCTTTCTTTTATAAAGGGGATGACAAATTGTGCCATCCAAAGATCTGCTGATTAGGAAGCATTCCTTCACTGCTGTCTTCTTGGCTCTCCCTAAGTAGAGCTAAACTGTAGCTATGTTCATCTTCAGCTTGAGATATTTACCAGGTGGACTCATCCTTTAAAAAGCTCAGTCATTTTCTTCCTGTCATTTGATCTTAGGATACCCTCCATGTGAACATCAATTTTAGCTGAGGAGAGGTACTATTAGGTGTGGGGCAGAGTGGACAAAATGTTAGGTATTGGGGAGCCAACCATGTCCCCATGTTCCCAGTTCTTGGTTCCCAGTACTAAACCATGGTTACCAGTACTGAGTCAGCACAGTGAATGAGCAGAGCAAACAGGTGCAAGTAGGCAAAGTATCAAAGTTTATTTAAAGCCCAGTACACTCCAGAGAAGGAATGGGTCAGCCCCCTGTGAGTGGAGGAGACCATGAGTTTAACAAGATTTTTCTTTTTATGTTAATTCCCTAATTCCTAGATTAAGTGGTGGTGGAGGTAGAATATTCAGGGTTTTTTGTTTGTTTGTTTGTTTTTTAAGGATAGAGAATTCCTAGAATTGGCATTTCCTTTTCTATCTTCACAAGGTAATCTCTGGGGGTTGCCATGGCATTTGTAAATTGTTATGGTACTAGTGGATATGATTTTTACTATGTTAATGAAGGTCAGTCATTTGGGGACACTATTACCTCAACTATGTGCATGCTCCAAATACCCTCTTTGGAGTCCTTGATAGTATCTCCACTTTGTGGTTTTTCTACCTCTTTTTGATAGCTCAGTCCTTGGAGACCTTCTGTTGGAGACCAAACATCTGGTCAGTCTTTGGGGACCCCCTTGACGTGTCATCTGTTCTTTCTTGGCAGCCTCCTCAAGTCAATTTGTTCCTTCTGGTAGACAAAGCATCTCTTAGCATCATCTTTTTCTCAGTGGATACCCATGGACAAAGCATCTGCTCCCTTTCTTCCTTGTCCTTGCTGAACAGTGCCAGTGTGACAATTGTTGGTAACAGTGACTGGGATTTGGGACCACCTGCTCATGCAATTCACTTGTGCCTTTGGGCTCTGCTCATCCTAATTCTAAACGTACCATTTCTGTTTTACAATGCATTGCTGATGGGCTAGCCTAATTTTGTGACTTATTGTGTCTGATAAAATCCAGCTCCTGATGATAATATCCAGCTTCTGCCAGCATTGTCTGCTCATGGGTAAGTGCTCCTTCTAAGGGCTCAGTAGCAAGCCAGGGGCTCTTTTAGAATGGTATATAATTATTTCTTGTAGATCACATGGCCTTTCTTCAGAACATCAGAAAGACACTTTATGTGTATGTATTTATATATGTTTGTGTTTATTTATTGAGAATGAGTTTTCCTCTATTGCTCAGGCTAGAGTGCAGTAGCAACATCATAGCTTACATCAACCTCAGTCTTCTGGCACAAGCAATTCTATTGCCTCAGCCTCCCAGGTAGTTGGGACTATGGACAGGCACCATCTCTCCTGACTAATTTTTCTACTTTTTTAGAGACAGGGTCTTGATATGTTGCTCAGGCTTGTCTTGAACTCTTGGCCTCAAGCAATCCTCTCACCTTAGCTAGGATTACAGGTATGAGCCACTGTGCCCAGCAAAGAAAGGCTACTTTTTGAAAACTTAGTAGGTGTTTACTTTGAAATTCCTTTACTGAAAGTTTCTATATTGTCTCCATGTATCTTTTCCCATCATGGATACCTCTGAAATCATAGATACTGCTGTGTCATGTGCCATATGGTCCAAATGGCAAATGGCACACATGAGAGTCACACTCTTGCCTGGATCTGCCACAGAGAACTTTCCTGGCTTGGCCGTCACCCAAAGCTAGCAGCCTTTCATGTCCCTTGGTAAGAGGGCTAGGAAAGAATTCCCAAAAGAGGAAAATGGTGCCCCCAGAACCTGGGAGGCCCACTAAGTATTGTGTTTCCTTCTTATTGGTGGGTATTGCAAGACACCATAATTTGTTTTTCACTCTGCGAGTGATATCTTGGGACCTCCCAGACCACTTGACTCCTAAAAATATCTCTGATCTGGCCGTCCCCTGATTCTCACAGACTTTATCTCCGGAGTCCACATCCTCTCCCTACATTTTCCCTTATGGAACTCAATACTGTGAGCCGTTTGTTCCTATCATTCTTCTTATCATGGTCACCTAGAAACCAGTGAACTCCATACTGCCAAATCCCTTGATCAATTCTTTGTACTACTCATTTTACTAAACCCGTCAGCATCATCTAACATGTTCAAATGCCTCCCTTCTTCTTGAAAAGTTTTCCTCACTTGATTTTCAGAATATTCTTTGTTCATCATCTGGTATACCGTTCATTTCTATCACTCTCTTTTGCCGCCTCCTCCTCACCAATGTGACCTCTAATTATTGCAAATACCCAGGGCTCTTCTTTCTCTGTATTCGATCCCCAGATGATCTCCAAGTTCGTGACTTAGGAGATCTGATAAACAATCTGAGAAATTCACAAATTTTAAAACTCTTTTTTGCAATTCTTCACAAATCCCCAGCCTTAAATATCCAACTCTCTGTTCAATATTTCCACTTGAGTGTCTAAAAAAAATCTCAAATTCAAATGTTCAGCATGAAATTCTTCCTTCCTCTTCATTTTGCTCCCACTCCCCCCCCCCAAAAATCTTGGTCATCCCTAAATCTGTTCCATTGTCACCCAAAGCAGCTTTATTTTTCTAGTTGCTAAAAAATCTTGAGGATATCTTTGATCCTCTTATCTCTCACATTCTACATCCAATCCATTAGAAGCTTCTTTGAATCAGGTCTGATGTATCAATTTCTTCCCTCGCTTCAACTGTAAATGTCAGGCCAAGCCACCATCACCTATTGCCTGGACTGTTGTAGAACTTCCTAATTGGTTTTGCATTTTTCTTTCTCCTGGGCAATCCATTATGCACACCCAAGCCAGAGTGAGTCTTTTACAATATGAGCCAGATCATCTTTCTTTTGAGATTAAATTCTAAAATGGCTCTTTATATTTGGATCAGAATAAAACTAAAATGTGTCACCATAGCTCACAGAGCCTCATAAATGTACATGGTCTGGCACCCCACTATTTCTCTGAACTCATCTTCAAACACTCTCCTCCTCATTCACTCTGCTCTAGCTGTGGAAATTTTCGCACATTCCAGTCTACTTCTGTTTCTAGCCCTTTGCTCTTCTTGTTTCTCTGCCTAAAACATTCTTCTTTAAATCTTCTGGAGTCTTTACAAATGTTCTTTTATAAGAGATGCCTTTCAGACCACTTTATGTAAAATAACCCCTCATCAATACCTCCGTTATCCTAATTTATTTCTTTTTCTAATGCCTATTGCTAATTGATGCACATTTATTTATTTAATCTCTTCCTTGCTTACTTATTCATTATTTATTATCTATTTTTCCTCTCCAGAATGTAAAATCAACAAAAGAACTGATCTTGTCTATTCTGATACTATAGAATCACTGTGCCAAAAATGATACCTGGTATATGTAGATTCTTAATACACATTTGTTGAATAAATGAATAAAAATTATTTTATGATGCTTAAATAGTGAAATTTTCTCTCAGGCATGGAAGTGAAATGTGCAAAATTTTTGTAGGTGTATTTTCTTATGACATGTATTTCTAAAGTTATGTTTCAATTTTATTATTTTGTGCGTTTGTAAGCATCAAGACAATAGCTAAATGAGCTATTGAGTATAAATATTACTTCACAATAGTTTGATTTTTTTTTTTTTTTTGCTATGTAATCCTGTATGTCTGTAGCAAATGTGGTATTGAATTTATATCTAATTATGATAAGATGCCTTTCTAGGTAACTTGGATTTTGGGCTAAGGAAATCCATCATTGCTGATGTTTTCAAAACATATTTTAACTTCCCAAGGAATAACTAGCTAAGTACAATATATTAGCAAAAATCACTTGTAATATGTAACTTGTGCTACTTGAACAAGGAAGAGAATAAAGAAAAAAAGTATAAAAAGTGGTAATGTATTACCTTAAAATGGTAGAAAAGAGAGAAAGACGAACTGTATGCCTTAATTCTAATTAATAAGGCAAAAAATGTAGATGAGAAGTAAATAATATAAAGTAACAAAAATTTAATTAAAAATCATAGCCTGGAATATTACACACTTAACTATGTGCCACAGACCTGTCAAATGGTATACAATCCTCATACTATCCCCCTGAGGTAGATGCTACTGCCCTCTTCCATTTCAAAGATGAGTACTCTAAGTCTAAGAGAAGATTGTGACTGGCCTATGGCCAAAGAAATGTTGGAGTCAGCATTGCCAAGTAGGTTTTCTGACTCCAGAATCATGATTGTAAAGATAATGTGTTAGGAGATTTTAGCATAATTCTAAGCAGAGGGTTGGGAGCAGTAGATGTCATCTACTAATGTTACTTCAAAAATCCAAGGTAATGTATTTGCCCTTAATTGGTAGTCTCTACATAAGACCTTACTAGTTCAATTAGGTCTTTTCTGTGATTAGATTGATTTGAAATAGGTGATAAAAGACACTATCCTTGATTACAAAGGAAAGAGAACTGGAAGTTATTTTATTTTCAATGCTATTCATATAGTCATTCTTCAATATCCATGGTGGATTGGTTTGAGGAACTCCCTGGAATACCAAAATCCACAGATAATCAAATCCCTTATATAAATGGCTTAATATTTGCATATAACCTACACACATCCTCTCTAAGCTTTTGTCATCTTTAGGTTACTTAAAATACCTAATACAATGTAAGTGCTATGTACATAGTTGTTATGCTGTATTGCCTAAAGATTAATGCCAGGGGAAAAGTCTACATATGTTCAGTACCAACAGAGCCATATATCTTTTTGATTTTTCAGTTATTTTCTGACTGTGGTTGGTTGAATTCATGGATATGGAACACATAGATACAGAGGGTTGAGTGCATGTTTAAAATTGTTATCATTCTAGCTAATAATGTAGCATGACATTTTTAAACAAATGCTTGTGTTATAGTACAGGCTGGTTAAGAGAACTACTCGTACTGAGGAGAAATGAAGTCATTCCTTCATAGTTAGAAGCATCTGGTAACGAAGAATCGACATTATCTGTCCTTAAATTTCCATTTAGGTATTTATTTTTTAATGTTGAAATGTTCAGGACAAAGACGATGAGAAAGAATTCAAAAAGCATTTGGAAAGTTCTTTCATGCTCAAAGAGTATCACTGAATGCTTTGGGCAACACAAAGAACTCCAGTATATTCTTTGACTTTCAAGGCACCTTATCCATGATATTAATCTTTGAATAATCTAACTAACTATATAAACATATGCAGAACGAATCCATAGTCTTCCTCGCAAGGGATTGCTCTGTTTTGTGATCAGAGGCCTTAAAAAAGAAATTATAGCTTACGGCACAGGCAGCTTCCATCCTTCACTGTGACATGAGTATTGATATATACCATGAAACTATTTTTTGTTGTTCTTAGGCTAATAGTTTCAGGCATAAAGCATTAGCCACATGAGGTCACTGTTGTTCATACATGAATTATAACTACCAGATAGATCATGATTCTCTTGGTTGAGTGGTTTTGGATCTATGACTTGAATAAATAACATGTGTGGAGAGGTGGAGACGCTGTATTCCATAAGGCACACTTCAGAAATTCACTTAGCTATACTTTAAAATTTTAGGATTCATTTTATGGATAAATCAGCAATTATTGTTAATAAATCCAAAATTTAAATAATTAAGAGTAGTTTGATTAACAAAGAAAAAAGATTTCATAATGTATACAAAACTAACTTTGTTCTCAGAGTAATCCTGAAATTACCTGCATCTGAGATTCTTAGTAATTAGTCTTCCTTGGTGAATTTAAAGAGCATGCTACATTTCATAGACTTAAATTCAGCTAATTATTGTGGAAAATTTTCAGCAATATAAGAAATGAATTATTCATTATTTAAAGTGTATTTTAAATCCATGGGGCTAAGAAATTGAGTGTGAAAAATAATAGTTGTTGACATAGGTACTATTTCCTCAGTCAGAAGCCCGTTTTTATTTATTTATTTTTTTTTATGGGGACAGAGTCTCACTTTATGGCCCTCGGTAGAGTGCCATGGCGTCACACAGCTCACAGCAACCTCCAATTCCTGGGCTTAAGCGATTCTCTTGCCTCAGCCTCCCGAGTAGCTGGGACTACAGGCACCCGCCACAACACCCGGCTATTTTTTGCTTGCAGTTTGGCCAGGGCCGGGTTTGAACCCGCCACCCTCGGTGTATGGGGCCGGTGCCTTACCAACTGAGCCACAGGCGCCGCCCAGAAGCCCATTTTTAATTAAGGCACTTCAGAACTAGTGAATAAAGTGACAGACACAGAAATATGAGGCTTTCCAGACAATGGGAAATCCTGGATATAGTGTTTATGTAGCAGATGACATTACAGTTTTGTCTTTGTGTGTGTGCTCTTGCCTAGTGCTCCCACCATGTGCCAGAACCTCCATAATACTAAGTCCAATTGACTCTCCTTAGTCTTCCTTTACTGGATCTCTCAATAACATGAAAAAGAGTTGACCACCCCCTTTTCTGTGAAATTTTCTCTTGCTCTGCTTTCTATAATGCCACTTCTTCTAATTGACTCTTATTTTAAGTTTTTATTTATTTATTTTTGGCTGGGGCTGGATTTGAACCCACCACCTCCAGTATATGGGGCCAGCGCCCTACTCCTTGAGCCACAGGTGCTGCCTCTTATTTTAAGTTTTTAAATATGGTCCTCTCTCTGGGATACTCAGTCCTTCAATGTTGGTATTCTTACCCTGAATACCCTGAATTCTCTCTTCATCTCTCTCTACTATCTCTACAAGTGATCTTAGTATTTCCATTTCTAAAATCTAACCATATGCTGATGAGTATGTAATTTATCTCTGCAGCCCCTTTTTATTCACCTCCAGACAAGCATCTCCAAAATACCTTTAACACTTCACACAGACATTGTACCTCAGCACCTAGTACAGTCATGGTAAATGGTGGAAATATTAGGATATTTCTTGAGTGAATGAGTGTGTGGGTATGCCTGTACCTCATGTGTGCATCAGCTCACATATGAGTTATGTATCTTGGGGTTACATTAGTTCACATATATATTAAGACTATGAGAGGAAACATATGAAATAGAATTCTAGCGTATACAGGGTGCCCACAAAGTTCATGCACACATTAAAATAGTTGACTATTTTAAATTTATAGGAGAAAAAGTCCCTTATACTCTTCTTTATGTCATATTTTTGAAGCTCTCTGGTAAACGCCATAAAATTTGCTATCCTTTTACCTATAAAATATTGAAAGTCATAGGAAAGGTTTATTAAATTTCTGCCTAGACTTAGTAACTATTTTACATTCCTGGCCAAATATTCTATCATCCTTCTCCAATTCTTTTTTTCTTGGTGGGGGGGGAGGTGGGGAGTCTCCCTCTAAATCTCCACTAGGAAATAGTGTCTATTATTTCACATACTATCTTTCAAATATTAATGAGAAAGGGATAAATATTGCGATAGCCTCACTAACATGATTCTGTTTTGTCATAAATATTTCTATTGAATATTTGACAACCATTATTTTCTAAAATAAATAATTTTTAAAAATTAAAAAACAATCAAATTTACCAGCTTGATTTAGTGGAGTCACAAATGATGGGACCCTCATAAAAGTTAGGTTATAAAAGAATAAAGAAAATAAATGCATTCATAGGAATGAATATAAGCCAGCATTGCAGTATTGATATTATGTGAGATAAAACTGATTGTCATGTTCAATAACATCAAAATGGGCCTAGTGCTTCTTCAGAATACTTTTAGTGTCAGGGAGCCTACCCACCTATCCATTTCTCTTTTTATGATTAGTAGGCTAATTAATTTTAAAAAGCTATAGTTGGCAAGCCCTTATTAAACAAGGATTATGTCTCCTTGATTGTCTCTTTTATGGGACCAGGCATGACTCATGAGGAAAAATACACTAAGTTCAGATTTCGTTGAAGTTTTTAATCTAATGAGTTCATTTCTGCCTGGTTAGTTCCACGGCTTATTTCAGTCACTAACTTTTCCACTTCCTGGTATTGTAAATTATGAAATGTTGAGCTCCTAATCTTCCATAAGATTCAATTTAAGCCTGTTTCTATTTGTAAGTTCTAAGCATTCAATTTTCATTCAATATAACATATGTTAAAGTTATACATCAGGCCATTGGACTATTTCTGTAAATATTTGGAAGACTGACACTTTTTAAAGTTAAAAATTATACATGAATTACATGAAAAAATTATACATGAATTACATTCATCATTGACTACTATTTTGAATTTCTTATGTTACTGGATGTATAGTGAATGATAACATATAATAAGTCTTTTTTTGGTTTGAAAACAACTTATTCTTTCCCTGCTTGGTAATAAAAATAATCCCTTATAAATTTAACCTTCGAGTCAGTGTCATAGAAACAGAACATAGAACCTGGCATCACAGACAACACCTCATTACTCTAGGAAACTATTAGTAAACTAGTTGACATACAATTAAAGACATTGGTAGATAGCAAAAGTTAGTCTTCAGAGATAATTGATTATTAACACTTGTGTGTGTGTGCGTGTGTGTGTGAGGGAGAGAGAGAAGTGGTGTGTGTGTATGCCTGGTCTGAGTGTATAGGTCTGGATTTGCCAGTGTGTGAAATACTTATGCGTGTCTGTTTTTGAAGGTAGAATAAATAAACACATGATATCTCAATAGAGATCTCTTCTTTCCTTACAATTTTTGGTATCAGATATGTGGCATAAATACACTAATATGAGAAAACAGAATGAATTAATGAATGAATAAATTTAAAATTGAGCTTTGGAGGACAGGCCGAATTTCAATAGATGGAAATCGAGAAGGATCTCTGTGTGGCGTTGTGCTCTTTCACCTCAGTGGGCTTGGTTTCTCCTCTTTAAAAGAGTGAGAGTGTGGAACTTGCGAGTATTTTAACTCTATGCTTTATTCATAGCCCTTTGAATCAAGGACCTCTAAGTACTGAGTGACCATATAATTTCTTAAAACTGGGATCCTTTTGAGAGTCAAAGGGAGGGCATTATTTATAATTATCCTGAGATAATAGGAATAAATTAGTTCTGTTTTGGACACACCATGATTCACATTTTACCTCCCAAATTACTCTGGTGAAAGATCTGAACAGTAGGTTAGAAGCCCTTGATCATTATCTTCCCCTTTTTTGAGGCATCCTTCTCCCCCGAAACTGGACTTTTCAAATTATTAACTTCTCCTTTCCTAGTGACTTTGAAATCAAGAGCAAACAGGTCCTTTGGATCCCAAGGGTTTTCTTGTTGATTATACAAAGTATATAGCAAGTCACAAAGCTAATTAAGGAAATAAGTGAAATTCAGTCCCTTGTTCTAAGGGCCTGCATGTTCAAGATTCTTTCTGCAACCCTAGATTTTAGCCCAATGAGCATGAACTTTAGAATCAAACAGACATGAACTTAAGGGCTAGTCTACCACTTATTATCTGTATGTGTTTGAGCAAATTATCATACTCTTTTAAATCTCAGTTTCTCTATGTGTTATATGGTGATGTTGTAAAGATTATCTTGATAAGAGTTATATAGTGTTTAGCATAATGCTGGGCAAATAATATATGCTCACATGCAGTCAATGTTTTATATCATTAATCTCATTTTCCAGCTATTGTCTATCTAACTCAGGCAGCAAAGAAAGATCTATAGATAAAATAGATAAAAAGCACCAACTTTTTTGCTGAGATCCATACACATATATCAAGTTCTTTACTTGATGTCTAAACTTGGTTATCTAGAAGACACTACAAATGGATGGAAACAAACAGAACCATTTGTACAAGATAAAGCTCAACTTGATCCTCCAAAAACCTTCTCCATTTTTGGAAGTTGTTTACCCAGATCCTCAAGATAAAAATCTGGGAGTTATTCTTTTTTTATTTTTTATTTTTTTATAGTTGGGGATTCATTGAGGCTACAATAAGCCAGGTTACACTGATGGTATTTGTTAGATAAAGTCTCTCTTGCAATCATGTCTTGCCCCCAGAAGGTGTGGCACACACCAAGGCCCCACCCTTCTCCCTCCTTCCCTCTCTCTGCTTTTCCGCCCCCCCCATGACCTTAATTGTCATTAATTGTCCTCATATCAAAATTGAGTACATAGGATTCATGCTTCTCCATTCTTGTGATGCTCTTCCACTTCACTTGTACTAGAGTGTTTATTGCAGCTCAATTTACAATCACCAAAATGTGGAAACAGCCTAAATGCCCACCAACCCAGGAATGGATTAACAAGCTGTGGTATATGTATACCATGGAATACTATTCAGCCATTAAAAAGAATGGAGACTTTACATCCTTCATATTAACCTGGATGGGAGTTATTCTTAACCACTACCGTTGCAACCTTGCTTACATTCCATGTACTATTCCAAGTGCTGTTGGCTCCAGCTCCCTGAATTTCTTGAATCTGACCACCCCTACTCCTTGTAAGGATACCTTAAACAGGCAGTTATCTCATGCTTGAGTCACTGAAATTGAGCCTTTACCTGTTCTCTATGCAACACTTTAAATTAAGCAGCCTAAGGGAAGTAGAAAAACTCACAACAGATCACATTCATTCCCATCATTAAACATTCCAAGGCATTCTTACTTCTTTTTGAACAAAACCTGTTCTGTTTTTATTTATTTATTTTTTAAATGGTGGCCTAAGAGGCCATTTTACTGCCCACCTCTCTGGGCTCTTTGCCTCTTGTTGCCAGGCATTCTCCTATTCTGTTCCTGTCACTCTGGTTGTCTTTCTGCTCTTTGGATTTGATACCTATGTTTCCTCTCAGGACCTTTGAACTTTCCATTTCCTCTGTCTGATTCACTGTCTTCCTGAATACTCTCATTGTTATCATCATCACTGTTTTAGATTAACTTTTATTTCTCCGGAGAGGCAGTCCCTAACCATCCTACCTAAATAAGGACTATGCTGTCCTCTGCAAAACACTTTATTATGCGTTTTCTATCACTCCCAGCTACTAGCTTGGGTATGCATGATGTATGCATTTATCACTTATAATTAATTTATTGTTTCCTTTTTACCAGTAGGAAATAGGTGCTATAAAGGCAGGGACTTTGTTTTTTTTCCACTACTATAATCCCAGCATCCAGAAAGTTTCTGGTACATAGTAGATGTTGCAAATATTTACTGACTACACTATGTTTTGTTCTTTAGTTTCTTGGCCTTGCTGGTCATCTTCATATGCATGCCTTCATCAAGCCTGTAATCATAAATTAGAGAATAAAACACAAGCTCTCACCTACAACTTCACAAACCAAAACAATGCTGAAGGAATAAGCAACTGAATCAACATTGCTTAGTGTTGATGCAGGCTTAGCAAATGTAGTAACTGAAAAGTAATACAACAGATAACGCAGCTTAAAGCCAACACTCACCTTTATTACTAATAAAGGTAATCGGAGAATATATATTCAGGAAAGTGAGAGTCTTAGCACCAAATTACACAGTCTTAATTAATAAGATTATTAAGCATGGCAAATAATCAGAGCTTCACCATACGTGGAGATGGCTTTGTAAAACTTATGATGTGGTGCATGTGGAGATGCTGGCTCCTTACAGAGAGTGAGGAATGACTGGGCTGAATGGGCCTGGGCTCATCTTTTAAATTGACTACACAAATTAAGCTTCTATCCCCTGCAGAGAAATGAATGAGAGTGCAGAGATAGCCAGCAATGGTATAAATATGGAACTAGTGCTAACAGAGAGAAATATTAGGAGTGGTGAGGAAGTACCCCCCCGGCTTATGACTAACAATGTAATTTTTTCAGAATGTATTTCTATTAATGTTTGTACATTAACTTTAAAAAATTCATTAATCATGAAAGCAAGAGAAAAGACCATATTTAATATTCCAGACCAAGATGAAATGGCATAACTTTAAAAATACAGAGATCTTTAGAAATAACTTTCTAAGATATCCTTGGCAATTATCATAGTAAGACTAACATTTCAAATCTATTTTAAGTCAGCATTTTAGTTCTTTAGGCACTTACATAGAAGATGAAATGGAGAAATTACCCATTTTTTTTTAAGAACAATTGCTTTTTATGACTAAATGTGGGAGTTCTGCATTACTTCCCCAGTGTGATAAACAAACGTTAAAATAGTTATTACTAAAAGGTCTTAGCTTCAATTTTCTGTCCTCTAAACATAACAGAATTTATTAAACATGTAGAAATGTTTTGCTCTCAGTGTGAAGTTAGTTTACACTGAAGCATGGCTTTTTTTAAGTGGAAAACAAAGTGGTTCTATAATGGTTTTCGAATTTTCTGTTTCTCTAGTGGTCAAAGATTTTTAGCATCTATTATTGAGATTATACTTATCCAAAGCATCATAGCAGATAATAATAATAATAATAATTTTAATTGGGACAAAGTCTCATTATGTCATCCTCGGTAGTGTGCCTTGGCATCATAGCTCACAGCAACCTCAAATTCTTGGGCTTAAGCGTTTCTCTTTCCTCAGCCTCCCTAGTAGCTGGGACTGCAGGTGCCCATCACAATGCCCAGCTATTTTTGGTGTGGTTGTTTAGCAGGCCCGGGCCGGGTTTGAACCCACCAACCCTGGAACATGTGGCTGGCACCTTAACTCCTGAGCTATGGGTACCCAGCCCATTGTAGATAATTATTAAAGACATCAACTCAATATAAATTCTAGGGATATAGGGATATAAATTCTAGGAAATACAGGGAGCTAGCTGAGAAGAGGTGGTGCCCATTACCTCACTTTCATCCCTGGGGAAGGATGGGTAGCATCATGCTGGTCCTCCTCTCACCATTTTCTCAACTAAGGGATCATATTGACCCACTTGACTTTAAACAGTGTGATCGTCCCTAGAATCCAGAACACCAAAACTTAGATTCATTGTGCTCTTAAACAAGTGGTTGTTCTCTAGAATTATTTTCATAATGCAGTGACACTCTCCTAATTTCAAAGAATGACCAGTGTCCCACACCCCCCTCAATCAATACTTCCTTGACTGTAATTTCTTTGTCATATGTTTTTTTTACTACATAACTGTTCTCATACCATCATATCCCTTTCTCTTCTACTCCTATGTTCAACTCCCAATGTGAGTCTCATTCATGACTTTTGTGATTCCCACTAGGTTGATCAGGAATAAGCAGATTTTGAATAATCCTCTTTGAACTTGCCACTCTCACTGCCCTGAATGATTGTGGGCTGGTGAATTACCTCATTCTGAGAATGCATGATACTAACACTTTCCATAATCTAAAACTCAATGTGAAGAAAGTAGGAAACGAGGTCCATCTGCCAGCAGTGGGCAAGTGAGTATTAGATTAGAGACTCGGAAACTTCTATTGGACTCCATTGAGCAACTGGCCACTCTATCAAATTAGGAGATTGTCACTAGATCATGAAAAAAATTCTATAGATGAATATCTGTTTCAGTATGCAAGGACCTAGTTCTTGATGATCCAGCCCCTGGGGATGATCACACTGACTAAACTTTAGTGGATTAACATGGGATTTAGGTAAGAGAAGTGTTAACCACAATTCACTCAAGAAAAACATCCCAAGAAGGGGAGTAAAAATGGTAAAATCTCTAACAAAAAGACTCTGTAGCTTCTGTGATTCTAAGAACTTCTGGGATGTTAAGTGTGTATGTTTTGTGTGTGTCTCTACAATAAGACATTAAGCGGTAAAAGACAAGTTTCTGTCTGAGCAGGGAAAATAAGATCCCAATGTTCGTAATTATAAAAGATATTTAAATCAATAAAATGGATGTCACAATGTGTGTTTTTGGTATTTGAATTTTAAGGTAACTATATATGAAATGTCTGAAATGATGAATTTTTTTGTGAAGATAATCTTGAAAATACTTTGTAACTTGTTGAGAACTATGTTAATCACACCCATTACCCAATTTTAATGACCATGAGTATCACTCTATTTCATTAAGCTTTTATTTGTAACATAGTACTTTTATTTTTTTTTTTTTAAGACAGAATCTCACTCTGTTGCCCATGCTTGAGAGCCACGGCATCAGCCTAGCTCATAGTAACCTAAAACTTCTGGGCTTTAGAATCGTCCCTCCTCCGTCTCCCAGAATGCTAAGATTACAGGCATCAGCCATTTTCCTGGCTAACATAATAATATGTCTTCATTGCACCCAAACACTCAAGCTATTTTACAGCTTTTGGTACTTCCTCCTATAGCAAAGAAGAAAAGAAAATTCTCTTCAAAATGTCATTTTACTGTTAAAATACAATTTTTCAGATGAAATATTCACCTTTAAGACCTCTTCACAGAAATCACTTTTTAGTTAAAAAGACTATGATCATAAGAATATGACAATTTTTTCACCATGCAAAATGTGAAAACTGTAATTAACACAAGACAGTTCACAAAGTTTGTGACAATATAAATATCACTTGGGCAATCAAATCATGAAATCCTGTGGGAAAAGGAAAACAAAAAATCATTTGGCATTCCATCTTCATAGGAACCATAAAATAGCTTTAATCATTTGGTATTACTATAGCCCTGCTCGAACGGATGTAAACAACTCTAAAAACCATACACTTGCAATAATTTTATGATGTCTTTTTTTTATTATTAAATCATAGCTGTGTACATTAATGCGATCATGGGGCACCATACACTGGTTTTATAGACCGTTTGACACATTTTCATCACACTGGTTAACATAGCCTTCCTGGCATTTTCTTACTTATTGTGTTAAGACATTTATATTCTACATTTACTAAGTTTCACATGTACCCTGGTAAGATGCACCACAGGTGTAATCCCATCTTCCCTCTTCCCAATTTTATGATGTCTTAAATTAAATATACAAATTTTCCCTGGCTTTTTTCCTTTTTGCTACATTATAAATACATTCTCTAGAGTATTGTGAGAATAGCACTCTTCAACTCAATATTGGTCATCTAATTATATATTGCCATTTAAATAGACATTTAATTCCTATCTTTCCATCCAAGTAGACATATTTCAGAGGTAATGTATTAAAAAATCTAATAACATACATGTACAAAGATATTCACATATTATAACGTATTTAAGCTTAAGGCATAATAAAAGTTATTGCGAGACAAAAATTGTGTACTGTGTGTTATTGAAACATGAATCTCCTGATAATTTGGATCTGAGCATGGGGTTACACTTGCTCATTATAACAACTGATAGAAACATTACCTTTTATTCTTAGAATTCAATATTAAAATATTTGCCAAAGGATCTGTAGAACAAACCCATCATATACATTACAAAGGCAAAGGATAAAAATAATAGAAAAAATAGATTTATCTGACACTTTAGATTAAAAATACACTACTGTGTGGCTTGGACTTAAGGCTTTCTGGCTCTAGTTTTGGCTGCTTTCTGTACCTCCAGTCCCTTCTTTCCAACACATTTATGTACAGAAGCTAGATGAATCTTTTTAAGCCTGGCTCTTGTCACCACTCTATTCAAGAACTAGAAGCAGTTGCTTAGTGCTTACGAAATAAAAGTCCAAACTCTTCAGACTGACATTCAGTTCCGCCATTTCAACAGCATGCCCTCTATTCTCCACCAGGCTCCTGTGTTGCAGCTAAACTGACCTTGCTGAGTTCAGATCTGTGACTTTTTTTTTCTAGCTGTATGACTTGAACCAGCTTAAATACTCTGGTTTATCACTGAGGTGGCCATAATACTTCCTGGCGACTGCCATAGCCTCCAGGCCTCACCTCTACTGATTTACAGCCCTTAATATTCTTTCTTATTAGGGCAGTTGTAGAACCTCTCCCCTCCCCACCTATTTTCCAAATGTTTTCCCCTAAGGTGGTATCTGTGTTTCACTGTGCAGCTGTTAATGGGTATAACATTTCTGTTCCCCTTCCCTGGCTCCTCTCTCCCTTCACCCCACCTGCTATTAGTGTCTTCTCTGGGAGGAATGAGTATATCCTTCAGAGCAGGATCCCGAGCAGGCAAGGAGAAAAGAGGGAAATTCATCCCTTTCAGTCACTGGTGGAAAGTGTACAAGGGGCTGAAATAGAAGTAGCAGACAAATGAGAAGGTGTTTAATGGTTTCCTCTCTCCCTTGTATGGTGGGTAGAGATTGAATGCAAAGTTTAAAGGAGAATATTTTTTGCCACATTTTTTACCCACATATCCCCAGTGGCATTCAGAGTAAATTGACAAGGTGTTGTAGTTGACAGAGTAAAAGCATGGGAACAATTTCCTGTGCCCTCTAGTCTCCTAAGTCACATGTGGATAGTATGTGGAAATGTGCTTTGGCCCATGGAGGGATCTTCAGTCTAGTCAACAATGCTGGTGAGACTCACAGTTTTAAGGTTGTAATGCACAAAGAGGTGGTTACTGGGCTGAACGTCAGTTGTTATGATGTTATTACTACTGAGAATTTTATTGTGACGGGAAGTTGGTGCTATGTGGTTTTGTCAAAAAAAGCCAAAAACACTTTGTCAGGCAGGACCATTGACCATATCTCATTCCTCAAGACCATTACCAGGAGACATCAAAGAAGCATCTATATTTACCAAAGATGCCAGGGAAAAGCCCCCTGGATACATCGAAGAATCCTGGTGTCTTTATTGGTCAGTCCCAGGACAGGTGATGAACAGACTTACGGAAGAAGTCAGGGTGCTGTACTTCAGCTCCCAGCAACAGAAAGTGACCCTGAATGCCGTCCTCCCCCATCCACCTCCAGATTTAAAAAGGACAATATAAGTTTGGTATCCCAGTAAAGAATGCACTCCTTTACTTCAAAAAGAAAAAAAACATTTCGATTAGAATATTTATACGATTGAACATCATAACTATAAAAAAGACACAAGTGTGTTTGGAGATTTATTTTTCTCTCCTTCAGAAGCTCAAAACATAGCACTGTGTAAAGATTTTGAATTAATCCTGTTGTAAGTAAGTATGCTACATCTAACTTCCTAACATTTCTCTTTGTCATTTTCTAATACTCTATTAAATTGGTGTTTATGAGGGTTGTAGAAGGATAAGCTTGGAAAAGTGTAACAGATAAAGAAATATTACAGTAACTACATTATATAAAAAGTTACTTTCAAGCTGTATAATAAATCTCAGTTACACATTTTCTAACAAAATGTAGATTACATATTACTATTGCCTCACTAAAAACTAATCATTTGTTTAGTTTTATTATATTGAATGGTTTAAATATACTATTTCTCATCTCATAATTGTAGGAAACAAATCCAAACTTTTAACTTGCTGTTAAGTGTGTGAAATTACTTGAATGGATACAATATGTTCTCTTTATTTACCTTGTCCACAGCATGTAAAATCCAAAATCAAATTAATTTTTTTCTGACTAATTCAGAGCAACAAGTTCTTTTATGCTTAATTAACTAGTTTCTCCAAAATATTAGCATAAAGATAACTTTTTTATTTTAGTGTAATTTATTTTAATGTAAATGCTTACATTTTAATTTGTACTTATTTTCATTTTTTAAAACATTAAATTCCCTTTATTTATAATTCAGTGATTAAAATGGAGGTTTTAAAGCATAGTCTTTAATTTTTTTGATATTCTTCCTATTAGTACGTGAAGACTTCCCCCCTTCAAACATGGTGGACGTTTGACTTCCTTAGAACCAATACAAAATGGTTGAAGTGATGTTGTGCAACTTTTAAGGCTAATGGAACCTCCACCTTGTTTTCTGGAACCTTATGCGTGGCGGCCTCGGTAACCATGTAAAACGTCTGCCTACCTTGAGGAAGCCAAGCTGTAAGGAAAAGGCTACCAGTAGGTGCTCTGTTCACAAGTCTGGTCTTCAAGGCTTTAAAGCTCATGTGCTTAAAATGCGAGTGAATGAGTCTTTACATGATCTAGATTTCTGCCCAAAGACCACCTCCAGGATTCAAGTCTTTGTAGTTGAAGTCCCATTGACACCCTCTTCAAACTCCTTAACCACAGAATCTGTGATCATAATAAAATCATCATTTAATGCCACAGTTTAGAGTGGGTTGCTATACAGCAACAATAATTGAAACACCAAGCTTATCCTTACATTTACTTATCAATTTTTCCTGTTAAAAACTGTCAGCGCAAATAAAGAGACTGAAATATGGCTTTTCTAATTTCTGATTGATTCTTAAAGACATGCTTAAAATCGCATGTCTTTTTGACATAATTTACTAAAATAACATTATAACTAAGCTTCTTACATTTGTGGAATAATTGTGTTAACATGACTAGAATATTCCATAGTAAATATGACTGAAATATGTATTAAAAATATTCAAGTTAAAAGATGAAAATGAACATTAGCAAATAGGTACTGATTTCAGTACATTCATGGCACTGTACTTGATTATAAGTTAAAATTATTTAATTTAGGATATAACTCAAGTAGTATTTAATACAGAAATATGACTAGTCAGTCATTGATCATAACTACAGAGCTGGTCCTTTTCATGGAATAATCTGTCATCTTGGCTAAATAGCTTTTTAATGTTTTCTGCGAAGGCCAGCATTTTGGTCAAATGGATAAGTGGATTTTGATTGCTATGGTTCTGATCAGTAGAATATGTCACTGAATAATTTTATTAAGGAATGGATCTTTGAAAAGAAGTCAACACACGAAGATGAAAGTCAATGTAATATATAGTATTCACAGGCCACGGTTCACTGCAGCACATTTACTAGGTATTTAATAAATAATCATTATATAAAAGAAATGAAATTAAAAGGGAAAAATATTAATGATAATATTTATTACCAGTAAAAGCATAGGAAAAATAGCAAGTACATACCTGTGGGTATAAATGAATAAACCCCCCATGGAGGAAATTTGGTGTTTACCAAAATCCTTATAATTTTGCTTTTCCTTGACTTCCAAATCCACTTCTAAAATGTTATCGTAAGCAAATTATCATAACACAGGCAAAAACATACTTATAAATTTATTTATTATAGAATTTACAATATTGAAACATTGGAAGAAAACTCTATTGGCTTTCTATTGATGTTATATGAAATTACCACAAATTTAGTAGCTTAACATAACGCATATTATCTTACAGTTCTGTATGTTGAAGTCTGATGTGGATCTTATTGTGCTAAAGTCAAGGTGTTGGCTACAGTGTGTCCTCTTGAAGGTTAAAGGTGGAGTCTGTTTCCTTTCCTAGCTTCTAGAGGACATCTACACTGTTTGACTCAGGGTCGATTCTCCTTCCAGCATGGAAAATTTTCTGCTTTTTAAACCTCATGTTGTCAGAATTAGGCTCTTCCAGATAACTCAAGGCATTCTGTTCATCCCAAGGTTCTTAATTACTTCTGCAAAGTCTTTTAACATACTCGAAGTTCTAAAATTAGGCATGGTTCTAATAACATTTTCATATGTTGACATGTACCAAATCTTCCTGACAACCCTATGATATCTGTGCAGTATTACTCCTCTAGTTTTATGGATAACAGGACTAGAGCACAGAGAGCTCAGTGATTTGCCTAAGATTACCTAGTTTGTAAATGGCTGAGCTTGGATTATGAAATTAAACTGTCTGGCTATAGAGTCCATGAGCTTAATAACCTGGAGATGTTTTTGATCTCTGGTTAAGTGGAATAAAAAAGGTTAAAATATGATTGTATATATGATACAATCTTATTTTTATAAAAATAGTTTGTCTCTGGGTGGAAAAATGGTATTTTTTTCCTTTTATTTGCTATCGATATTTAAAAAATACTTTTATGTTCCTAATCATTATGGTTACCCAAAGAAGAAAATATCCAGTAAACCTAATCTGTTGGTCCTAGGATTCTAAAGATAATTGTTGCCACGATATTTTCTAACTATAATGCACAGGGACTGAATAAAACTCAATGAACTTGCTCGGCGGTGTTGTAAAGCCAGGTTTGAGCTTTTGTTTTTAGCAGAAGTGACTGTTGCAGTCTGTGACTAGCTTAGTGGCTGTGTACTTACTGCATTCCATGAGTTGTTCTGGGAGATAAATGAGATAGTGGGTGTGAAACAACCTTGAAAACTACTTCAAAGCAGCAAGCCAAGGTGAGCCAGAAGGAGGTGTGGAATACCAAGCACATTTCCCCCACAGAAACAAGGTAATTCACAATACTCATGTCATCAGACTAGTCAACAAAAGCCCTTAGCTCCTTATAACCATAAATGCTTTATGACCTTACTTCTAAATGAGAATACAATTAACTTTCCAATTGGAAAATCTCTCTCCTTCATGCACTTTTATGCAACAACTGGGATTCTCTCCTTAGTCTCTTCCAGTAATGCACCCAGTTCCAGGAATAATAGAAAATGGAACAGGAAGTACACGGCCACCTGAAGGAAAGGAATTGCATCCCTAACTAGGGCACCTTTTCACAAGCCAGGCATTGCCTATATTGTATCTGAAAGATGTGACATGAATTTAGAGAAAACAAAAATGTGTGATCATTCTTCTAAATACTTTTGTCATCATGTTGTTCAGAATTTCAAAGGAATGATGGAGAAACATAGTAAAACATCAATAAGGGAGTACAGTGTGGTCATTTGAAAAGTGAATTTTGGTGTCCCACAGATGTGCCTCCAAACCTTTAATTGTGCCAACAAGAACAAACATATGCATCTGTGACCCAAATACTTGATTTCTTTGTTTCTGTATCTTTAAAATGAACATTGTTCCAACTCATAGATTTCCTGTAAAGAATGAGATGTGGGTTTAGTACATAAGGCACACAGTAATGTCCAACATTAGCAGTCTGTGGTTCACTTTTCTGAGAATACTGTGCCAATGATGTCAGACTAGGAATGAAAGCCTTAGCCTGGGCTTCTCAAGAGGCAGGCCCTGACAAAGGATTCGAGTAAAGTGGCTTATTTCAGATATGATCCCAGGAAGTGCTGGTAAAGGAGGAGAAAAAGGAAGCACAGAGGGAAGGAAGACAGTTCAGAGTGCATGAATGAGCAAGTTAACCACCACGAGCAGCTGGGGCTCAGTCCTGGTGGCGATGTTTAATGGCGTAGGTTGAAGCAGCAGCAGTTTGGGTATTTATCCACCAACTCCCAGTCATTATCAAGTGACCATATCTCTTTTGTCCAGCCAAGCATCTCCTGTGACCAGAAAACAACTCCAGTGCTTACAAAAGAAAGTGGGTATTGGAGGGGGGGGATTGTGGGTGGGACACTGACTCAGTCAGGTTACAGATAACATGATGCTTTCCTTCTCTACAGCCTAAATACTGAGGCTGTTGCGGTTGCAGGGAAACCATTTTAGGATCATGTGTGGATCTGCATAAATGGTTGTTGCTCTAACAAATTTACAGAGGTAAAACAAAGCTTTTGACAAAATGGCCACAGCCTCTTCAACATTCAGCATTAACTTAAACAACTTTTTTGGTGGGGAGCAATGCAAAGTACCTGCAATTCTAGTAGCTACTGGATAGCTCAGGTGTATAGAGAGAATAACAACTAAGAGAAACATTTGCTACTAAATAACCCCTGCCTTCAATTTCACCAAAGGTTGTGCAGTAGCTATTATTTGCGGCCCCTACAGTGGGTAAGAACACATATCTGGCTCTTGGAATTTCATTAGACATCAAAAGGATTTTCAGAAGATAAGTCCTTTTACAAATGGGACGATTAAAGTAAACATTCTCATGATAGTAATAAAATATCTGAGTTGCATAAGTTTAACAGATCATTTTTTAGCTCTCTAGGATTGACAAATCATTTCTGAAAATACAGTCTCAGGCTTCTGGAGAAGAATCCCTATGCTCTATTCAATTTCTATTTAGTCATTCTGATACATTGTAATATCTACTCAAAGAAAGCAATCATTTAGGATCTTTATTTGTGTTTCCCAGCATAACGTTATTCTACATAAATGCCATTTTCTCAATGGAGCCAAATTCCCTTGGCTACAGAAAGCTCTTTGCTTGATGTGGTTTCATCAGTCTCAAGGGGTGCTGGGCAGATTCTTGCTATTTAGCGCCCTACAATGTTCTCTGATCCAACACGAAACTTCATCCCAATGTCCCGCAGTAGATCTTTACAGAACTTCGCTTCTTGGCAAAGTTATGAATGCTTTTCAGTAGCTGGCCAGGGTTACAGAAGAAAACTGGCCTTTGGATCCCAAATACCCAGGGAGCCTGCGGCGGCCACGGGTCAGCACGTCGCGCCCGTCAACTTTCCGCCTGCAGGTGGCAGCAGCGGGCTCCGAAGCAGGTCTCTCTGCAGGTAGCGGCGGCTTCAGGCCGGCGTTCCGGAGCGAGAGCTGGAGCACCACCAAGAATCCACACCCAACCCGGACGGTCCATGGGGCTGAAGTAATTAAGTGTTAAAATAACCTGTGATCCTTTAATATTCTGAGTGAAAACAAACATTTTGAAGCAGCAACAGCAACTCATTGCATCCCCGTTCTTTTCGGTTCCCCCAATTCCCAACTCCAGCAGCCACCTCGTCCTCCCGCAGAGCGGGGTCTGCTCCGTAGTTCTCCATGTTCCGGCCCTTTAGACCCTCGGAGCCGGTGCCTGGTGGCCCAGCAGTGCGTCAGGGGCCCCGCGCGCTTTTTCCTCGCCTCCTCCGCCCTCTCCCCACTCGGGCTTTCCGGCCAGCGAGGATGCCTCGGCTGCACCCCTATTTTACCACCCACCCCCTTCCTTAACCCTCCTCTTCGTCCTTTCTCCCTAAGCGCGCGCGCACACACTCACACACGCAGTTCACTCGCGCATAATGCTCCGGGGTCGGCCGCGGGAGCAGGTCCCACACCAACCCAGCGAGCCAAGGACATGCCGCCAGGACTCCTCGCTCCGAGGCCCCCACCGCCACCACAGTCGCAGCCGCGGCTCCCGCCGCTCCTTCCCTGCAGGACACTGCTGCCAGCAACCGACCCCGGAGAAGTTGGCCCCCGGGGACGGGCGGCGGGGCGCAGGTTGAAGGATTTGTCGGGAGGAGAAGGATTAACGCATCTGGGCAAGGGGAGGGGCCGCGCCGGCCGGGACGCGGCGGGGACCCGGTATCAGCGCGCGCTGCAGCCGCCGCTTCCCGGGACCGCGCGGCCCGGACGCCCCCGCCCGGCCCGCGCCCCGCACCCCGCCCGCCGGGCCCCGCAACGCAGGGCGCAGAGCAGCCGCCGGCTGCGTAGGGAGGCGGGCAGTGGCCCGCGCGCGCTTCTGCCGCCCCCGGAGCCGGCGCGCGGAGAGCGGGGCGAGCGCGCGTCGGGCGGCGGCCGCGCCGGGGGGCGTGAGGCGAGCCCACGCGGGGAGCGGCGGGCGAAACTTCGGGGCCAGATGCCCGAGGGCGCGGCGGCGCCGCCAGGCTGCAGCTGCTGCCCCTGCGGGCCCTGGGCGCGTCTCCGCGGGCGGCGCTGCTCGCGGCGCGGCGTGTGCACCGAGCGAGTGAAGGTATGTGTGGCGGGCGCGGCTGGAGCTGCCGCCACCGCCGCCGCCGCGCCAGCAGGTCCTAATGCCTGTCACTTCCCAGGACGCTGGCAGCGGCAGCCTGGAGCCCCCAAGCCCTCGGCAGGTTTGCCTGTCCTTCCCCGCGATCTGATTGGATAAAGTGGGGGCTCGACGGTGGCCGACGTGGGACAGTCTGGCTGTGGCAGGGGTCTCGGAAACCATGGGTTATTGCAGTGGCAGGTGCACGCTTATCTTTATCTGTGGCATGCAACTGGTAAGTGACACTTGAGTCCTTTTATTCTGTAACGTGTCTTTGAGGTACTGGGCAGGGGAGTGCAGTAAAGGGTCTGCCATTGACTAGAATGGATTTAAAAAATAAAAGAGAAGGTGACAGATATATTGCTTATATTTAAAATGATCTCAGGGAAAGGCACTCTATGGAACCGGAGAGGTGAGCCTTTCATCCCCCACCTATTTCTGTCCCTCTGAGGACAGTTTGGCAGGTTCAGGTTAAACTTGTTGTATTTGATTTCTTTAAGCAAAGAAAGATGTAACCTTTGTTCCTTTATGCTCTGCGTTCCTATTAACAACACGATTGTCACATACAATTTACTATACAGGTGTTAAACAGAAATGTGGGATTTTGGACTTTACTTCTATATACTAATTTTTCAGTATCTTTGTTTCTTCATTGACATGTGTTAATTTTCTAGGACTATATTGTCTAACAAGTATAATGCTCTAAAAACCACTGTATGGGGCATATGGTATCCTTACAACAGTCGTATCCAGAAGCGACATTGAGTTTTAAAAGTATGTAGATTGAAGGAAAATACTTAGATGAACTCAGCACACCATTGCCGTGGACTGAACCAGTAACCTTTAAATCAAAATTATTACAGACAATTCCAAGGAAAAAAAATTTTCTTCCTTGCATTATGTGTATTACTGCTCCTGAAATAGATACTGTTGCCTGATCCCATAGGATGGAGAATTATATGTACTTTTTAAGAATGTTGTACAGTTGCAAAGAGGCAAGGAGCAAATAATGGAAAACGTCATGTTTCTGAATTTCAATTCTCTCAGGGCAATGGAAGGAGAGGCTGAGGAGAGAGTTTACAGGTGGAAAATATACCAGTGTATAATTCGAGGTGGCAGGTGCTTCCTCACTCTTGTCACCAAATAGCTTTCCTTAGAAAGTATAAATTAACTCGAGTCGTCATGCATATTTCCAACAATTGTTTCATAAAGGCTGAAAGCACTGTAAGACCAAAGGAGATTTTTGAAGAGTCCCATCAGTAAAGTGTTGAAAAGAGCAAGGATTTGCTATTGAAACTGATGGAAGAATTCCTTAAGTATTCTTCATTGTTTACCAGTTGTCCTGAAGCCAATGAGTGTTTGTTGTTGTTGTTTGTTTAATATTTGGCCAAAGAAATGCATTTTGTTGTATATTGTCTCAGGATTTATTTTTTCCATGAAAGTTTATTAAATGATGTCTATTTTGATCTGCGAATTATGCCCTCATGTATGTGGTTGTAATTAAAAGAAAAATGGAACTATAAATATAATTTTAAGAATGTAACATTTTCTCAATGATGTTTAAACCATTTTATGTACCACAGATTCTTATAAGTTTTTCAATAAAGGATTTTTGCTCTTAATGATGAAACTAACCAGAAAAATGATGGAGTTTACTTTGTTAAACCACTCATTAGACCAAGTATGCCAAATTGTATAAACATTATCAAAACATTTTTATTTTTATATATGATTCAGACAAGAATGCATTTGCTGATTCACTGTGTGAAAGCATAAAACTGTGAGAATGAGTGGGTGAGTAAATCATTCTCATGCTCTTTTCAAAAAATTAGAAATCTTAAAAATTTGATTTAACTTTTAAGCATGTCATGTAATAGGGCTCTCTATGGCAAATGTATGTGTTAGATCTATATTACATTTTGTTTGATGAATATAAACTCCTGAAGAACCTAATTTTTTTAGAAAAACATAAATATACCAATAAGGGAGCTAAATATACAAAGTCGCACAATAAACCTAATGGTTTCTTTGTGTTTGGGTATGTGCACGTGTGTACCCACTAGAGCCAGGCGGGCATACATGCAATGGTGTATTGGAGAGGTGCCACTTCACTTATGAAACAGAAATTCTGAATCAGAGCTAAGTTCCCTAACAACATAGAGGTAGCAGTAAAACAGGAGTGTTCTATTTGAGCAAGTATAGTTTTGTTTCCTAAGGAGTATTCTATGCGCTGTAAGAATCATGTGACTTTTCCCATTCAGACTTTATGTGCCACTAGGCTAATATAATTAGCAGCCATGTTAATGCAGATGCAGAACAAAAAACGAAGGATGAAGAAATTTCAATTAGCTCCATAGGGTGATATCATCACACCTTAAAGGACTTCAGAGATTCTTGGTAATTGTTGCTTCTTAGAAGTATAGTATTTCATTTCAAAGAAAACAGTTCTTTTGCAAGTTAATATTGGCAAAGCACTGTATTAAAAATAGGTGGTCATATATATATATTTTTTTTCCATTTGTGCTTGATCGATTTTAAAAACTTTTTGTGTCTTTAAGTTACTATGAGTAATGATAGTTTTACAGATAAATCAGGTTTCCAGGCTAAGTTATGACTCATATGTACCTCTGAGTAACGCAAAAGTTCTCCCAGTTTTGTTTGCTTCTGAAATGCTTAGTGCATATTTTTATAATATTTGAGTGTCTTTGTATTTCATTCCTATATAGGAAAAATGTTAGATTTATTAAAATTGATTGAGCCAAAGATAGTTTAGGATAGAAACTTGAAGTACTTTAAAATAACTTTATTAAGATTTTGAAAACATTAATTTCGATTCTGTAAGTAGTGTATTTGGATTTTAGTTAAAGTTAAAGGAATATTTATATCGACATCAATTTGCAACTGCTTTTGGGGGAGTATGAAGTAGCTTTTGGTCCTGTGGAGGTGGAGACCTCGTTCATCAGGCTATTTATCAGAGCGGACACTGTTTTGACCATTTAACAAATGATGGATAGAAACAAATGCTCCAGAGAAATTTACCTCTCAGCCTTCTGTATCTTTGCTTTTAATTATGGTAAATGTGCATTTAATTTAATGTTTGGCAGACTACAAATGTCAGTAAACGTATTTTTTAAAGAAAATCAAGAAGTCAATTTATAAGACAAGAAAGTAAAATTCCACTTTGTAATGGAGATTCATTACAAAACTTCCATTTTATGAAAAAAATGTCTTTATGTATCATAAATTAACAACATTGAGCTGTGTGGTTATGCCAACTTCAGATTTTCAGGTGATTCCTCCAAAAAAGGGGGTTTGACCTCTGGCAATGAACTTATTCCATGTACAGAAACCAGAGTTTAAGCTCATAATCTATAGAAGGTAATTTTCTTTTTTTTAATTATTTTTTTATTGTTAAATCATAGCTGTGTACATTGTACAATCAAGGGGTACAATGTGCTGGTTTCATATACAATCTGAAATATTCTCATCAAACTGTCCAACGTAGCCTTCATGGCATTTTCTTAGTTATTGTATGTAGACATTTGTATTCTGCATTTAGTAGGTGGTAATTTTCTTTTTATCTATGCTGTCCTTAATACTCAGAAACTGAAGATTTCAGATGGTAAGAAAAGTCTTCACAATGGTGCATGTAGTAGTGTAAGAACAAGAACCATTCAGCTTCTTATTTACTATTTAGAACTTTCAGCAGCTTTGAACCTTTAGCTATTATTTTTATTGTTAGTTTGAATCAAGGAGCACTTTATACAAATGTTAAAATAATTACTCTGATACTTCTGAGTGAAAAATCACTCAGTTATAATGTGGAAGAAACATAACTTATTTTAGATTGAAAAGACAGCTTTGTTGTCAAGTAAGGAAACTCAGAATCACCTACATTTTTCTACATCAGATTCCTATGTGGCACAAAGCATATGTGTCATACACTATTGAAAGAAAGTCCAGATTTATGTTCAACAGATTAGCACTTGAAAACGCCATTCTTGCTATGAGCTATATGAAATATTGCTAACTTCGAGCAGGTGCAGCTAACAATTAGATTAGTACACGTGTGTGCAGCTGTGTGAAGCAATATATTTGAAACTTAATTAAGAATGATCAGTTGTTTTCCACTGCACAATTACTAAGCATTTTCAGAGATACACATTTATTTTTTAAAAAGGTAGTCATGAGTATTGATACGGACTAAATAAAAACAGTTTATTATAACAATGGAGTACTTCAGTGCAGCATTCATACTCACATGCTATTTGATTACTTTTTAGAAAATAAATCATTGACACAAAGTAGCTGGAAAAATGAGGGTAGAATCTTCTGATTTTCCCAGGAGACCTTTGATAAGTTTGACAGTTCTTCAAAAGATTAGAACTTTATCTGCCACAAACCCTGTACCTAAAATTTAATTTTAAAATTAAACCAGATTGAATCTAAATTAAATTTTAGATTCAAATTCCATTCATGATAAAATCTTGAAGTTGTTGACTGGTGTTCATGGAGAAGACTGAAAATTCCCATCCATTACTTTGGAAACTTGCCATGCAGAAATATGCTAAGTTGTAACATGATAACTTTCTTCTTTTTAAGTGTTTTCTACTCTTGTATCCTGGACATGGTCAGACATGTTTTGTTGTTCATTTGCTCTTTGTTGTGTAATTCAGTACCACTCTCTCTATCTGATGTTCACCAACAAAGATACAGAACTTTCTGGCAACGGTGTCCGGCTCTGTTTCTTGGTTCACACAACAAAACGCAACACCTTTTCTTACATACATCTTAAGTTTCAAAAAGTCAACCTTTGTAGAACTATTTCCGGCTTTTTCAAAGAAAGACTCAGATTGGCAGTATTTTTCATGAAGAATTCAGAGTCATCTGTGGCGTGGGGCCCATGTGGGGGGAATGACCCGGAAATGCAAATGGACATGGTCACCTCCTTTTCCTTATGATGCTTCTTTACTTTGTGGTCTAATCCTTTACTTGTCCTGTCAAAAACTTTAGAATGGAAGTCAAGGATGCCTTAACATAGGACATCTTTATTTTTTGGTAGATTTTCTTTTCGTCTTGTGTACACATGTGCTTGAAAAAAAGAAAATCTGAGAGAAAGAAGCTCCTTTTTACACTTTTATGTTTATATTGGAAATACAAGTATTAAAATTATAGCATCAATTGCTTTAAGTATTTGTGTACACCGGTAATGCCTACAATTTTAAAGATTACATTTCAGTTACATTATTAGGTAGATTTTCAAGCAGCTCAGCGTCATTTTTCCATATGCAGCTTGAAGCTAATATTGCTATTAATGGAAATTACCCTATTTCCAACAACATACAAACGTCAGAAATCAAACACACACAGAGGAAAAATTTATTTTCTATTATTTTTTTTTTCTCTTTTTACTTCCCACTTACCGATGAGAATCTTTTCTGTTTTTTCACCTCTACGGTGAGCTTTTCCAATTTTGGTTTTCTTTTTTTCCCCCTCATGGACTCTTGACTGATGTTTATTTTCAGTATGAGAAAATACACAGGCCATTGAGATAAAATGTATGTAAGGTTTCTGTTCCTCAAACAATAATAGAAATAATTACTCTATTTGTACCTAATTGACATAGTGAGGAATATAATTACATAAACCATTTATTCTTTACCATCCCCATGAAATTAAAGGGCATCTAAAATTTATGAAGGAATAGGATAAAATTGTCATTTTCTTTCTATAGAATAAGGTGGAAAATGAAATTTATAGACTGGTTTTCTATTTTAGTAATTCATATTTTAATGTGTTTCCTCTGCACAAATGTGCATGTGATAAATTTATTATGTTTTTGTCTTGTTAGAAATATTTCAGGTATGTTTAGATATGAAGTCTCTTAAGATTTGAAGGAATTACTTGTTGCATCTTTCTGAAAGCAGTGTTTTCCTTTTTCTTTGCTTGAAGTAAAAGAGGTGCTGGATCTAACTGATAGCAGCATCGTAACACATAATATTATGCAAGCTGTAGACTCTTGGTTTTCCAACCTGAAATAGGAAAAGTGACTTCAAAAGCATCTAATTTATACCGAACTACTTATGGAGCACACGCTAACTTTGATCCCCGTAAAAACTCTTTGAAATGTTATAAATAAACTGATTTTCATGTGTATTTTGAAATAAATTAGTTTTTTATTTTGTCCATTTTTAAATAATTTGTCATGCTTTTGTAATCCAGCTTTGTAAATGCTTAAATAATAATGAAAACTGCTACTGTTTATTGGCAGCTTGTTCTACGCTAACTGCAACCCCCACCCCCCATTGAGTCCTTCCCTGTAATCCTATCAGGTAGGTAATGTATATTAATATTCCAGTTATACAGAGGAGAAAATGGAAGCCCTGACTTCCTGTAGTCACCCCCTTAGTAAGTGGTAGAGCTTGGATTCGAACCCAGATCTGTCTGACTCTGAGCCAGGACTGCTCTACCACACCGTATCTCTTTTGATTAATATCAGATCACTGTCCAAATGTGACTGGCTCAGGAAATGTTAGGGTTTCACAATGATGAGCTAATGGTGTGTGGACTAGAGAACAAATGTTCTAAAAGGTTGAAAAGGGAGGCTGCCCTTCTGCTATAGAGTAAGTGTCCATTGCCATTCGCACTGGTTTGCAGTGTGCCCAGGCACTGTGAAATGTGCCTATAGTTCTACCCTAGAGAAATTATTGCTGTTCCTATTTTCCTTGTTGGGTTAAGAGTGTATGGGGGATGTTACCGCTGATGTGCATTTCTGGCCAACTTTTGACAAATAATCACGCAATAAGGGGTTAGAACTTTGGTATGTTTGATAGATACTATGGGAAGAAATATATTCGTTTTTCTTAAAAGTGAGGTCTTTTGAGACAAGTCCTTGATAAATTACCAATGCAGAATAATGTTATTGGCCTGTTTACTTTTGATCTGCTTTGTTTTTATATGCCCCGAATCCTAAATCCATCCAACCACCATTGACCTAGACTATTTGCCAAAATTATTGTTGTTGAGAAGGAATACATATGTTATTTAAAATATGCGTTGAATATCCTAGAACACTTATTGAACTTGAGGGCGCATCAGAATCACCTGCAGGACTTTTTAACACAACTCTCTGGCCCCGTCCCTGAGTTTCTGATTCCAGAGTAGGGCCACAGAATTTGTCTTTCTAAGGAATTCCCAGATTCTGCTCATGCTGCTGGTCAAGGAACTAAGCTTTGAGAACTGCTGGCGTAGAATATAGGTCTTCACTTAATGGTGTTGCGTGAAAACATGAGTGTTTTTAAAATTCTTCAATCCAACCGGATAAATAACTCATTTCTTCCTTCGCTTGGTTAATGAAAACCTTTCTTCCAGACTATGTTTGCGTATTTCTGATTTTTAGCTTTGTCCTATTCAGAAGTTCATATAAAAGAAATGCAATGACCCTTCAGAACATTGGTCTTTGCAATTAATAGAGATGCAGAGAATCTGAAAGCAAGCCCCCTCATGCCTGGTAATGCTAGAACAGAGCCCCCTTATGCCTGGTAATGCTGGAACAGAACTGGATTTTTTAACAACTTTTGAAAAGGGTTCAGCTGGGACCCTGGGAGAGAAGAGGGAATGTGCTATAAAAGCAATGGACTAAGTTTAGGATCCAGATTTGTCTATACTCCGTGCTTCTGTGTTGGGCAACTAAATCCTGTGACTTTGCTCAAGCCACTTATATGCCTGGGTTCTGTTTCCTCCTTTAAAAATAAGGCAAATCAATCGTGACTCATTTACCCTATGAGAAGTTTAGAAGCATCTCGGGGAGGAAATGTGCTTAAAGTTAATATCTTTGTAGTTATTAATGGTTTAATTTTTCAGAATGGTTAATCTAGTGAGTTTAGGAGTAGTTATAAGGGTGATTATCACCAGTGGCAGAAGTGACAACTAGATTTTTTTTTTCTGAAACATTTTTTTCTTCACCCTCTGGTAATTTTTGGAGGCTATATAAATAAGGATCATAACATGAGGTGCAAACAGTTTGAAACAGATAAAACAATATGGTTACGTGTCAGATATACCAGATTTTAACTATTTATTAAGAATTAAAAGTGTTGAGCATTTTTTCATGTGTCTGTCGGCCATGCTCCTGTCTTCTTCAGAGAAGCTTCTGTTCAAGTCTCTTGCCCACACTGAAATAGGATCACTGTTTCTTTTCTTACTAATAAGTTTGAGTTCTCTGTGGATTATGGTTATCAAACCTCTGATCTTTAATCATCAGAGAAGTGCAAATCAAAACCACTTAGAGATATCGTCTAACTCCAGTAAGATTAGCCCACATAACAAAATACCAAAACTACAGATGTTGGCGTGGATGTGGAGAAAGGGGAACACTTCTGCACTGCTGGTGAGAATGCAAGCTAATACATTCCTTTTGGAAAGATGTTTGTAGAACACTTAGGGATCTAAAAGTAGACTTGCCGTTCAATCCTGCAATTCCTCTACTGGGTGTATATCCAAAAGACCAAAAATCACTTTACAACAAAGATATTTGCATGTGATTGTTTATTGCAGCTCAATTCATAATTGCTAAGTTACGGAAAAAGCCCAAGTGCCCATCGACCCATGAATGGGTTAATAAATTGTGGGATATGTATATCATGGAATATTATGCAGCCTTAAAAAAGATGGAAACTTTACCTCTTTTACGTTTACATGGATGGAGCTGGAACATATTCTTCATAATAAAGTATCTCAGGAATGGAAGAAAAAGTATCCAATGTACATAGTACTATTATGAAACCAATTTATAATCACCCACACTTTCATATGAAAGATAAAACACAACTATAGCCCAGGAGAAGGAGGGAAGAGGAGGGCAATGGGAGGGGAGAGGGGAGGTTGGATGGAGGGAGGGTGAATGGTGGGACCACAACTATGGTGCATATTGCAAGGGTACACGTCAAATCTATTAAGTATAGAGTATAAATGTCTTAACACAATAATTAAGTGTGGTGAACTCTGTGTTAACCAGTTTGATGTAAGCATTCCAAATTGTATATAAAATCAGCACATTATACCGCATAAATGCATTAATGTATTAAAAAAAAGAGAAATAAAATTGATTTTATAAACCAGTCAGCATGCTCCTTCAGGCCAGCATTTCTAAGTGTACACAAGTCCTGAAAATTGTTCTACTATTCAGGAGCTCTTATCCACTCCTCCCCAAGGGTCATGATACATATTAGCATGTTGGTAGCTCCAAGTAGTCCTGCACTAAAGAACCCCCTACTTAATTCCATTTAACTCAGCAAATATTTACAGTGTACTTGCAGTGAAGTAAGAAACCTCTTTTTGTGATATCCCCTATTAATCTTCCACAGAGTTAGTATTTCAAGGAATACATGTCACTGAAATATTACTCTAGGCTAATGATGCAGTCTAAAAGTTAATATTAAATGATTAAACAAATTTAAACATTAAAAATGTAGTCTGAACTGATTTAACAGTCATGTAACAAGTAGTAATACACCAAGATGTTTAAGAATATCACATCTTATCACATAAGTAAGATAAATGAAACTTGTTTTCAGATGCTGGGCTATTTTTTAAAAAACATATGTTTACTGGAGTTTCTTGAAATTCTGTTTCAACCACTAAATCAAAACCCTTAACTTGAAATTCAGTCAAGTGTAGTTGGTGATGTTGCAGAGAGGATGGTGACACGTTGGAATAGTCGTAGAAGGATGTTTGGAACTCCAGAACACCTTGGAAGACATTTACAGAAGCACTTTCTTTTAAAACCTGCAGATGAGAAGAAACATCTGTCTTCTACGTCCAAAACCAGGCTAGCTCTTCCAGTATCACAGCCTACATGTTTGCCTTTGCAGGGCTGGTGGTGAAGAGCCCTCATACTGACTTTTGTTTTCTAATCAATGCGTACACTCTAAAACAATAACACATTTAAAACTCCCAACAATGTCGCATTCTTTGAAAACAAGTAAGTCTTAGTTTAGAATGGAATAATCAAATTGGCACACCCTACTCCTCTTAACAGAAGTCTTTGTGTGCATCTATATGATGTTAGTTATATAACGGAATGAGGAGATATTTCAAATCCTTTCACTGACAGCTCCGTGTCAAATAATGGAAGGGTTTGTGTTGTGTGTGAACCGTTCAATAGCAGGGAATTCATATGACCCTAATCTATATAGACTCCTTGTCGTAGGAGATATATATATATACAAGGTTCATCTTCCAAAGTATTGTTTTTAGAAATAATAATTTCTGACTCTTCGGGGACACAAAATTGATAGGAACTGAAGGCCCCAGTGAAAAGGGAAAACTATGTCTTGGTGGCATGCTGGCTTCTGTGGTCCTGGCCCCTAAGTAAGCTTGTGCTGACTGTCTTGGGGTTGAGTACCTCTTATCACTCCTGTAGTGATGGGAGGCAACTTTCTCTGGTGGAGACAGCAATTCTGACCTTACTGTCTTATTAGTCTGTAAGATAGAGATAATGAATCCTGTTGGAGATGGTGTATCCAAGAATCCAGAGGCTACTTATTTTCTTCTCTTGCTTGCCCTGAGGTGCAGAGATGAGTTTAGGTTCTGTGGATGTGTTTAACTCTGTTTTTTGGAAACAGTAGAGAGTTACATATTTGAAGGCATTAGAAGCTCTTGTGCATTGAATAATACACAGATGATATAGAAAATGATCTGGATTTTTCTTTTTACCTTCTTCGTTTGTAAATAAAACTTGATCACAAATCCGATGGTAGTGAACCCATAACTTGAGATTTTCTCAAATATTGGAGCTACATTTATGATTGTGTGTTATTACCCTTGTTAACAGGAATTAATAGAGTTTCATTTTTGTCCATCTTTTACAAAACATAGTTCCATTTTATTTAATCAAAATATGGTAGCTAAATTGTAGCTGTTCGGTGGCATTTATGAATTTTGCTTTTCTATTAACCTATTATTGAAGGTTTCCTTCTCTCTGTTACCAGATGGAAGTTGGGGGGTGAACTCTTAAATATATAACATTTCAAAAGCAAGTAAGCATTATTCTATGTAAAATAGTAAGTTTAAAGTTTTATTGTTATGTTGAATTCACAATAAATGTAAGTCACAAATGAATTCACTAATAATTTTTCTCAAGAACTTTTTCTAGTTTTATTAAACCATTTCCTGGAAAGTTTCACAGCATCTTAGAGGTTTGGAACAGTGTATTTCCAGCTTACATTCTGTAGGTGATCCTGGAATAGATTTATTTTTGTGTAGAAAAGCTGCCTTTGAAAAAAATCAGCTTACGTTCCGTTTACGTTTAGTAAGAATAAATCTTATAACAACAGTAGTTGGTGACATTTAATTATATGTTTCTTATTTTAATCCTTAAAGGAGGCCTGTTGGGTTTTACTTTCTTTTCATAAGAAAGAGGGGGTTATGATCAATCTGTTACTGCACCCACTTTGACTGAGGTTCTAAGTACTGTAAAAAGTCTTATGTTTTTTTCCCCCTTGAATTGAAAGAAACGCCAGTCATTTTTTTTCAGGTTTATTTAATGATTTGATGCAGACCTTATATACAAACTGGTTTTTCATATTCACTGCTGGTAGTCTGTTTTAATTTAATCTTTTATGATGTGAATGACAATGTTACATATAATAGACTGGGAGCCATAGGGCCCTGCCTGGGGTGTTGGGAGTTAGAGAAGGGAAACTATTCATTCACCTGGAGTTAGTTCCTGCACTGCAATGCCGTGTTCCAGTTATAATCACTTTAAAGTGAATGAAATAGGAGATGAAGAGTGGGGGGAAATGAAGTCATTACTAAATGAGCTTCATCAAGTAGGATTCACAAAATGTCCACACATGAACAGCGTAGTAAATATGAGCAGAATAAATGAAGTGCATGTGTCTGCCCTTTGGCAATTAGGACATGATCTAACTGAATGTTAAGCCATGGTTCTGTTGTAAATCTAATATCTAGTGGTTTTAATAATTCAAGCTTAGTTTAAATTGCAACCTGATCTGTGTTTATTTATTTACTAAGCCATACTACTTACTTAACATGACACTAGTTAAAAATGTTTCACTGTCTGTCCTTCATTGTGTGCTATAAAACCACATTTAAACTTACTGTAAATAAGTGTAAATAAGATTAGTTTTGGCAAGACAGAAATATTGATGTAAACTGTGCTATCCTGCTTCGTGTTTTAAAAATACTAATTCATATAATTTTAATTTATATTAACTAGTGTTAATGCAACGATGCAACATTATTTAGATATGTCAAAGGCTGCGTTCTATCAGAATATAAATAAGTGCATTATGTCTTTATTTTTCACATCTCTAGAGCAGTGGTTTTTAGCTTTTTTGTTCGACATGGGGTTCATTTGAGAATCTGTTAAAAGCTCCTCTTACTAGAAAGCTAATTCCATAACTGGAGGGGCTTTCAAGCCTTTTCAACCAAGTCCATGAAACTTACTTGGGTGAAAACCCTTATCGACAGTTTTAATTCAATTACTTTGAACTTAGAAAACATTTAAGAGATTATATACATGCTTGATACATGCTATTATATATTATGAGGGTCTAGTATACACAACCTCACATGTATGTGTGCACATTTGTGTGTGTGTATAACATGTGATATGAGAAACCAGCAGTGAAAACAAACTAGAACTCTGTCAAGAATGTTAAATGATGCATATAGATACTGTCAATAAAATACAGAATTAGAAGAACTCTATGAGAAGTGTTAATAAAGTACAAGTGCTGAGGAAATGTATGGGAAGGATCTCCTCATAGGCTGATCACAAAATATACGAAGGCGGAATGTCTAATAGGATTTCTATAGTTAGAGATTGGGAAAAAAGAGCATCTTGTGAGAAGAAATAATAGCAGTAAAAAGGAAAATGGAAGAGCCTGTGTGTAGGACAGTGAATAGTTGGAATGACTGGCAAGCAGGGGAGATTTGGGAGGTGGTGCAATGAATGGAAGAAGTCTGGTCAGGGATGGACGTGAGCCCCGCAGAAGGAGTTTGATGTTATAGACTGAGATATGCATCTCCCATGGCTGTTAGCGATCAGAGTGCATGGCCCAGTACACCACGATAGAATAAAAAACACATGATGTGAGAGTGAGGGCCTGAGGTCTGGAGAAGCCCTGTGGGAAATGGGAGAGCAAAGCAGCAGTAAATTAAAAGATTTCTCAATTTCTTCAAAGGCTTTGTGAAATTAGGTGGCATGCATTTTTGGGAGAACCAGTTACTTCTGCGTCAGTACCCAACTTTCTAAGAATGGAAATAAAAAGGGAGAAAATAGGAGTTTCTTTGTTTATAAATTGGAAAAAAAAAAAAAAACTAAGGATTTGCGGGAGCTCTAAGGTTTCTGTGAAAATTAAAATGAGCCCAGGTAGGTGAGGGCGGAAAGAGTGATGTCAGAATGGGATGGGGTAGTTAGATGATTGGTGTGCCAGTGCACACATTTGAGAATAAGGAGATGGGTCCAGCAGAAGGGAAAGAGGCGGGTGAGGCGGTTGCAGTGAGAGACAAATACAGAAGTCTGGATCTTGGGGAATAACATTTACTAGACGACTCAAAAGTCCTTGATGCAGCACCAAATTGGGTAGAGTGTTTGGTTGCTGAGAAGGAGAGGAGGTGGTGGAATTCCGCTGTTAGACAAGCTACCATTGTGCATTTTGGACTGAAGAGGAACACAGGGGCGAGAGAGAATGTCCTAGGGATCATACGTCATGGTGAGAACTTGGGCAGAGTTTGGTTCAGGCAGATGGCTAGAGCTGGCAAGGGAGGATGGTTAGGGAAAGTCTAGAGTTGGCCGGTGATCAGAGAGAAGTAGAAGTGTTTGTTTAATGAGCATGTTGATGGAGGGACTGTGGAGGCAGAGAGGTAGGCTTCAGTAAAGCACGTTTCTCAACATGGGTGACACTGCCATTTTGGGATGGAAATGTCCTTACTGTGAGGGACCATTCTGTGCACTGAAGGATGTTCAGTGACATTATTGGCCTCTGCATACTAGAGGCCAGTAGCATACCCATGGTGTCACAATGAAAAATATCTCTAGCCTTTGTCATAGTGCAAAATAACCTGTCATTGAGAGCCACTGAGCTAAAGAAAGAAGCTGGAAGGAACTCTTAGAAATCACGGGAAATTTTCTTATAATAGATTTTGAGCTGTTCAGAGGGCAGTGGAAATGATCCTGAAGGGAAGGTTAGCCTGAGTCTGGCTGCTTCAGGCCTGTGCCAGTCATCCTGGACAGTGTGGCCCTGTGTCAAAATCATTGGCAGATTTTAAAAAGTCAACACCAGCTCCCTTTGCCCCATCTCCTTCAACTGTGGAAATAGAATCTTCAGGTAGGCAGCCTAGCCTTTTAGACCTTTGAAAAGTCTAGATGATTTTGGCATGTTTTTAAGCCAGTAGTAAATGAGGAGAACAGGCAGGTAGATGTGTGGCTATGAACTCATGGAGGGGAAGGATGGAAGAAAAAAAGATTAGGAGGTAAACCGAGACATACGTTAGGAAAGAGGCGTGCTGAGTGATCATTTGTGGGTATTGTCTGGAGAGACAATGTTGAGTCTAGATTTATTGGAAAGCTATTTTTTGTGGTCAGTTACGTGTTCAAGCAAGCTTTAGTTAGCATTCTTGGCTGTTTTGCTCTCTTATCTTGAGCCAGGTGGATTTTATCCTAAGGCTCAGTGAATGTCACCTTTCCTTTAGTGGTAGTAATGACTGCTGATGAATATTTGACACTTTAAATTTGTCTCCTCTCAAATGTGATATTTTGCTAAAATGTGCATTTAGTATATGTATCTTCTCGAAAGGCCTTAATTAAGGAAGATTTTTGAAAAAGAATGCACATAAATTATGGGATACACATAAAATTGTTGCTATGAAGGCCGCACCATTTTTTCCTGAATGTAGAAGTTTTAGGTCAAATCATGAGTTTTTAGTTCAATAAAATATTGAATAAGAGTTGAGAATAATATGATTGTAAAATTCAAAAATCACTTTTTTGGGGGAAACGTTTCCTTATTCCTAAGGAAACATAGTCTCTCTCTGTCTCTCTCATACACACCTCATCACCACTGCCTTTTAGGAACTTTGAATCAAGAAAATCTTAAGCTAATAATATTCTTTTTGTGCTCCCCCAACCTAAGAATGCTCAATAAACACCTTAATATCCTTATTCACCAGAAGGCCTAGTTATTGCCAAAGAAGTATAATAAAAGAGCAGAGATTTATGTTATAAGGTATCCTGTCTGCTGTATAATTTCTCTTGATCCAACTTGATTTCTTTGGGTCACAGTCTTTGGTGGACTCTAATTTACATGCCTGGGGAAAGGGGATTAAATTATAAGACTTGTTGAAAGTCCTTTTAGGTTGATGGTTTTATGATTAAATCTTGTATTTTAAAATTGCCTTTCTCTGGAAGAATAAGGCCATAAGATACTTTTCCAGCTTCCTATTTGTATGGAGAGCAATTCACTTATCATCTGCATTTTTTTTCTCTAACAGCAAGAAGACAAAACATCAGTAATACAGTCAAAACGAACAAACAAAAACACTTAATAAACTTGGAACTCAAAGAACCACTTGGGTCCTCAGTAAGCCGAGTTGAGTGGAAAGGTGTGTGTGTGTGTGTGTGTGTGCATGTGTGTGTGTGTGGGGGGAGTGGGTGTAGGATGAGGGCGAGTGGGAGGATAAAGATCATACTCTTCATAGGCATTAACATAGTCAGGTATTCTGGAGAGATCTGAGAGGAGGGAAGCAGGTTTACTTAGAAACACTCTTCATTTCTTAGCTCTTTGTTCTTCTGGATGTGGGAGGTTTTCAGGAGGTTAATGAGTAATCTGCAGCACTCAGGGTGCAAAGCAAAGGTGTTTCATCTGTGCACCTCCCAGACATCATCAGTGCAGAATGAAATAGTGACAGGGACTGGAGAAGACTACTGTACTCAGTTGAAACCAGTGGAAGTTTAGGTAGGCCAGATTGCAATTATCCCCCACTGGAATTTAGCCAGGACACACATTAGTGCATTCTACTTTCCGTCTAGCCTAATTAAAGGATTGTTGAGAACTAACAAAGTTGGCTGACTTGCAACAGTGGGTGCTTGCTAAAATTTGTAAGTTGTAAGTGCTTAACAATATGACCTGATTTTTATGCAGGGGTCATCTTATTAATTAAAGTTTTCCAATTATCTCATTAGAAAATACAGTCTGAACTGAGTCTGGAGTATTCTCAGTCTTACTTGCTAATTTAACGAAAAGTGGAAGGAAGAAGAATAGTACCCAATTAAAGCCACACAGTGGAGAGCTGGGTACTGGACGTGCCTTCAGAGATGCCCCACACCAGCTGGGTTGTTATTTAGGATGCCCTTCTAGAAAAGAGACAGTAAAGGGACACCAGTGAGTTAGCCTTTCAAAGTAGAAATCTGTGCCAACCTCACATTAACTCTTGGACTAGAATGGAAAACTGGAAAGTGTGGCCAACACTACTGATGTACGGTGAATCGTTTGCTCATTGCTTCAGAAGTTATGCCTTATTTTTGCAGTTGAAATAGTCTTTCAAAATAGGAGAAAGAGAAAGAACAGCTGGGTGGTATTTTAAATGATTGAATGACACTTACAAAAAAGTAGGTAATATACTCTGAGTATTTTTCTCAAGGTAAGGTCCTGGCACTGAGATGTCTGTCACGTTTAAGTCCTTAATGGCCTCACGGTGAGTTGTCATCTGCATCTTTATAATCATACCATGCCAGAACAGTGCCGTATTCAAAATAAATTATCTTTCACAACATTCTCTTAAACATCTGCTCTGTGCCACCCACTAGACTAAGCAGAACGTGGTAAGGATAAAAAGGGTGGGGGCAACCCAAGGCTACCTTGAGGAGTGGCTCTCTGTGGGTCAGTGATTAATCATAGTTTCTCATTCTCCTGCTTGAGTAGCTAAATGGACTCTTCATTTTTATATACAGACATGAGAAAATGCAGTATTGATACAAAGAAGGAAAAAATGAAATTATCTCTCTTCACTATGGAACAAGAAGGATGAAAGGATAGTTTCCATTTTTGTTGGAAATAATAAAATAAGATACCTGTGTTATATGTGGTCTTGATCAGTTCTGTAGACACATGTTTGTTTCATAGATATATTTACTATTTCTATGGCAGCAGCAGAATGTGGTATGGCTTCTGTCTTTCTATGATAACCAGATGAATCACAGATGAATCAGTCACACCAGGATTTGGATGATGTGCCAGAGCAGAATCTCTTCATGCCAGCCACTTTCTAGATCATGAGTATAAATTATTGGTTGACCAGATACATATTTATTTGTCTTAAAACTAAATTAGATTTCTTACCATTTACTGTTGTCTTTGATACTAATTGGGGTATTGTTTCCAATCCTTTTCTACGTAGCAGTACCCCTTAAACAAAATTAAACTAAAGCCCATAGGAAAATGCTACCTAAGTTAATATTTGAAAGTTAAAGTGATACTTAACACCTGTTCTTTGGTAAGGGACTTAAGTAGAACACATTAAGTTAAAATTTTCAGTGTTAGGCCTAACTCAAGAAGCAGTTAGAATGAATATATCACAAACCATATGTAGAAAGCATTCTAGCTGTTTCAAAGGATTTGGCCTTCAAAACAAAGCAGCTGATGGTTTACACCAACAACATTGATCAGGATTCAATCAGGCTGTTACAACTGCATTTAATGAGTAATCGCACTTGCCAGCCAATCACATGTCACTAAATCATTATACACATCCACAGTTTGGAAGAGTCCAGGGAAGGCGGACAGCAATGGAGAAGTCAGTAGAAGTGAGGCATTCATGTTGCCAGTGGATATTTACATACGTTATCATCCATTTTTCTTGTCTTTGAGAAATTGAAATAACCCTTTAATGGAAAATGGCTCATTCATATTGTCCCTCACTATTTTAGATCAGGGATCTTATTTTTAGTTGGCAGGATGAGAGCAGCTGGTGTTAGGCCCAGTGCTGACAGGACTAATGTTGATGTAGGATGCTGCTCAAATGGATGGTGCAGAGGGGATCACTGTCCCTTGATTTGATCATGCTGGCTCTAGAATTTATTTTTTGATAGGGTATTTGACTTTGCATTATACTCAGAGAGTTGGAAATCACAAAGCTGTGCAGCTGCAGAGTATATCTACATACAGAGCCGGTAATATTATCTTACAAACCTGGCACTCAGTCTCAGCAGTCTTTGTACATGGAAGAGTTCTGTTGTGTAACAAAAGGTGGTTACTTTTCTTTATGCTGTGAGGGAAGACTATAGTTTGAACCCACTATGAATGTGTGGAGGAGGGATGGGGGTCTGATGGCTGGGGCAAGGGGTGGCGATGTGAGAAGATGAAGTAACTGTGAAATTCAGAAGTACTGTGTGCTTTTGAGGGCTCCTAGGCCCTTCAACGTGGGTGGGAATAAAGTGATTTTAGAATCTGTTAAGATTTAAAATATTTTCTCTTAAATATGAGTAAAATGGGATGAACTATCTGAAAACCAGAGAAAAAAAGAAGTCAATTATTATACACAGGATCAATTGAATTTGAATTTTTTTCAGACATCATTTTCTTTTTCTTTTGAGACAGAATCTCACTATGTCACCCTTGGTAGAGTGCTGTAGTGTCACCGCTCACAGCAACCTCAAACTCTTGGGCTTAAGCGATTCTCTTGCCTCAGACTCCCAAGCAGGCAGGACTATAGGTGCTTGCCACAATGCCTGGCTATTTTTGTTGTTTTTTTGTTGTTGTTGTTGTAGTTTTGGCTGGGGCCGGGCTTGAACCCGCCACCCTTGGTATATGGGGCCGGTGCCCTACTCACTGAGCCACAGGTGCCACCACTATTTTTGTTGTTGTTGTTGTAGTTGTTATTGTTTGGCAGGCCCAGGCTGGGTTCAAACCCTCCAGCCCTGCTGTATGTGGCTGGCACCCTAATTGCTGAGCTACGGCGCTGAGCATCAGCCATCGTTTTTCTATACTGATGATTTTTCTTTTTAGAATGAGAATATATGATTAAAATTAAATAAACACTTAAATTAACTTTTTCAAAACATTATGTAGAATTAAGCACTATTGCTTGGAAAGAATTAATTTGCACTCTGTTACAACTTTACTGAGATAATTTACCTTATCCAGGCAAATGATTTACACAAATGCCAACATTCTTTGCTTTTTGGGAAAAAAAATTTCCTAGGTTTCAGATGATTCATTTTTATTCCTCATTGTGTCCTTCGTTCTTGCTTACTAACTGTGGGCATTTTGAAGACCTAGTTCTCTCTTTGCTATTCTTCTTTAAGTTTTGTCTTTGGAGTTAGGCCTTGTGGAGTTGATAAGCCAGTTGGTTAGTAAATAATTGTGGACTACATACAGTGGGGCATGTACATGGCATGGTGTTGTGGACTACAAGGAAAGAAGATGCAATGTCGAGCTCTCCATCCTGTCCGCAATATTAGACTGATGAGACTCTTGTAGGGAAGCTTCAGTGATGTGTAGGTCTAGTTGAGTGTTGAAGAATGGATGTCATTTACACAATCTAACATGAAAACAAAAAGGGAGGCAGAAGACTGGGTTTATTCTCATACTTTGATGGAAGTATATGTGGAGGCACAGTGGGGGTTGTGAATGAATAGGGTTGGGTATGTTTATGGATTTTAGAGTCTAATATAATTTTTTTTTTTTATAGAGACAGGGTTTTACTTTATGGCCCTCGGTAGAGTGCCGTGGCCTCACACAGCTCACAGCAACCTCCAACTCCTGGGCTTAAGTGATTCTCTTGCCTCAGCCTCCCAAGTAGCTGGGACTACAGGTGCCCCCCGCAACGCCCGGCTATTTTTTGGTTGCAGTTCAGCCGGGGCCGGTTTTGAACCCACCACCCTCGGTATATGGGGCCGGCACCTTACCGACTGAGCCACAGGCGCCGCCCGAGTCTAATATAATTTTTAAGCGCTTAGCCGCTGGGATCCAGTTCTCAAATCCTGACACCACAATTTGATATCACCTTGCAGAAATTACTTCTCTACACCTTATTTTCTTAATCTATAAAGTGAGGATGGTAACAGTATTTGTCTGTAAAGATATTGGAAGAATTAGAATAGTTAATGCATGTAAAATGCTTAGGATGGTAACTTACAATTTAGCATTCAATAAATGCTACTTTTGTCATTTTGAAATCTTATAAGGGAGTTTAAGTTTTATATGAAAAATCATATACAGACAAGATAATTTCCTAATTATATAGTGACATATTCAAAGTGATGTTTAAGGAAAAGTAGATAGAAAATATAGGACAAATTCACATAAGGAGGGCTGGAATCAGGGGAGACCTCCTAGTAAGCTGTAGTAGGAAATAATTGGGTTTTAAGGTAATGAGAACCTAGGATAACAACTAACAAAAATTATGATTAATGAAAACAGGAATTTTTATTTTCATTTCAAAACACTTTTGACATAACAGTGCCTACAGGAACACAACCCTTATTCCAACACAGGGGTGAAGAAATGGATTCTTATGCTAGCGTCCATCATGGGGTAAGAGTGAAAATAGAGAGTACAAATTTGCTCTCATAGCACCTGTAGAAGAATAATTATTGAGCTGTGATGACAGGTGGTTGAGAAAGTCAGTGTTCTTGGGAAGAAGTGACATTGTTTGGGGGGAGATAATTCCCACGGGAGAGGGAAATCAGTGAAATGAGAAGGACTAGGGGGCTTGTTTCTGGTTCCTTCACTTGAAGTGACAGTAGTAAGGAGACGGAAGTGTCCTAAGGCAGTTGTAGAATTTGTTTAGAGGCCCAGTTTAGCAACTCACTCTTGCCAAAAGAGTGAAATGCCACTCAATGGTTTTGAAGACAAGAAAGAATTATCGGCAAGAAAAACGAGTAAGTACTTGGAGAAGCTGGAGAAGGACCAGGTAGTGGAAACAAGTGAAGGAAGGTGAACAACCAAAGGGAATGTCCAGGAGGAGGGCTGGGAAGGGGTTTGGTTGAATCTCGGAGAGTTACTGATAGACCGGTTTCATTAGAACAAGACAAATCTATGCGTGGAGCTTAGGAAGAAATAAGTCATTAGGAAAAGAGGCAAAATGCAGAGAACATTCTTTAAGAAGTTAAATACTAAACTTGGAGGTAGGATCCTTGAGGTTCAGCTTTAGATTCGCTATCACTGCATGACTTTTGACAATCTCTCTGTAATTAATAGAATTTATGTGTACATAACTAAAAATATTTTTGATTTAGGAAGCACTCAACATTTTTGACAGTCTTTATTATGTATAGAAATACAAGACTAGTCAGGATCCTAAAAAGAAGTGGCAGAGGCCCCAGAACATCTACACAGGTGGACCTCACAAAGTCTATGCTCTAATGTTTATGCACCTTACAAATAATCAACAACCACAAGCCTTCACTGAAACAGCCTCATTCAGAGATTTAAACTAATATGCATGTACACGATTATCTGGTATTGTAAAGCACAGGACACCACTTGAAGGGACAAGATGAGAAAGGTCTTTGTGGCAGCTACGGATGGCAGTAAAAATTACATTATCTGATAGAAACTAAAGGGGCAAAAGATACTTCTAGCAAATATAAGAATAAGTGTAGCAGATTAGGGACATTTTGAGAGAGTGCCAATTGCCCCTATGCACCTGACTTGGCTTTGAGGGCATTATTATCGAAACTGGGTAGTTTACAATTTATAAGTTATTGTCCCATAACCCAGGCAGCAAGGGAAAGGTTTGAAGTTCAGTTCTCAGGTTCCTGGTTTGGAAAGAGGACCAGGATGCCTTTCTGCTGTTCTATATGGAGGAAAGGTTGGATTCGATATACTCTCTTTCAACAAGGAAGGAATTACATGATATGCTTTTTGAAAGTTTTCCAATCCATCTTAACCTATTCCAGCTGTTATAATAAAACTGGATGGTTTATAAACAACAGAAATTTATTTCTCCTAGTCTAAGCTCAGGGCACCAGCAGATTTTGGGTATGGTTGAGAGCCTGCTTTTTTGTTCACAGAGATGACACTTCTAGCTGTGCCCTCACATGGTGAAGGGGACAAGGTGCTTCTGGGGTCTGTTTTATAGTGGTACTAATCCCATTCATGAGGGCAGCCCTCGTGACATGATCATCTACCCAAATCTCCTCCTCCCAATATGAGCATGTTGGATTTGTGATTTCAACACAAGAATTTTTGCGGGGATGGGATGGAATACAAACTTTCACATTAAGGCTAACCAAAAAGAGTCAATTGATAAGGTATATTGAAAAACCAGTTTTCAAAGTATACTAATATATTGGCACTTATTTTGAACACAGAGTTGTGTACCAGTGTAATATCCTAATCCTGAAAGAATGCTTCCTCCCCCATCCCATGTCTGCTGAATGTGGTAGACCATTCTCTTATTGTTGAAAGTGGATAATTTAGCTTTCTCATTAACATTAAAAAGATCATCAGAGTATTTAGAATGGGTTAAAATAAACACATTCTACTGCCCCAAAGCAAAATGTCAAGCTCAGCTCTGTTTTGAGAATCACGGAAACTGACTCAGCTGTATAATTCAGTAACTGCGGACATGTCAAAACACCTTATCTTGCCATCCATTAAAATTCCCCACTGTATATGTTTAAAGATTTCTTTTACTTTAAAAACAATGACAAAAACTCTTATGCAGCATTTGGGATGATGTGTGTTTTCAAACAGTAGCCCTTCTCATTTCAAGAGATGGAATAAGTATCATTAAAATGGTAACTCAAATCAGTCAAAGCACTTTTCTGGAAAACTTAGATTAAAAGTGATTAAGAACTGCTGCGGTTTGCCAATAGATACTATTTTGTATTACATTAATTTCTGCATTTAAAAATAGATGACGGCTTTTAGTGCTTTAGGAGAACATTTAGTATCCACTGAAATGCATGGATTTAGTGGGGTGATCCCATTGTACCCTGTTTCTTGGCCTGCAAAGAATGAGAACCCTGCTGATAGAAGATGGCCCAGCAAGGCCACCCTTTCAGTCCTACCATTAACAAAGACAGGACAGGGCATATTTGGCTTTTGACTCCAGTATAACTACGGAATCTGAAGAATAAAAATATCCAGTTGAAGAATCCCTGAAGTGCAATGGGTTTTATTTTTTAGTTATTTTTTTATCTCTTTATAAAGACAAGGTTGGGAGATGCAGTATTTTCTTTTAATTGTGTTAAAATATACATAGAGGTTACTATTTTAACCATTTTTAAGTGTGTAGTTTGGTTTCACTGAGTATGTTCTCATCCTGTTCGGCACCCATCGCCTGAAGTTTATCATCTTCTCAAATTGAAACTCCATTCCTATTAAATGATAACTCCCCGTTTTTTCCTTCTTCCTGCCCTTGGCAATGGCAACCAACCTTCTTTCTATTTCCATGAATTTAACTGCTCCTAGTGTCTCATACAAGCGAAATAAGGTAGGATCTGTTCTCTCATCACTGGGTTATTTCACTTCGCGTAATGTCTTCAAGGCTCATCCATGTTGTAGCCTACATCAAAATTTCTCTATTTTTCATGACTGAATAATATTCCATTTTATGTATTTGTGGGTCATTACAAAAGTTTTGTGATGCACAAAAATCCAGAAATGTAAAATGTAAAATGTAAAAGGATGGAAACAAATGAAACCCTTCCAGCAACACCTATCAGGTGAACAAGTTGAAACTTGCATGGGTGAAGCAAAAAGGATGTTGTTGACTGTGCTTCTTGGAAGTGAAATAATGGACCACAACCTAGTCGGTGTCAAAACTTTTGAAGTGACCTTGTACACCACATTTTATTTATGCATTCACCTGTCAACAGACAGTTGGGCTGCTTCTGCCTTGTAGCTATTATAAACAATGCTGCTGTGAACATGGTTGTGTAATCATCTGCTTGAATCCTATATATGAGCGTATCCAGGAGTTGAACTTCTATGTCATAAGGCAGTTCTATTTTTAATTTTTTTAGGAGCTGCCATGTTGTTTTTCATAGTGGCAGTACCATTTTACATCCCCTTCAGCAGAAGTATACAAGGGTTCCAGGTTTCTCTATATCCTGGACTATACTTTATACTTTCTGGCTTTTGGGTTTCTTTGCTTTTGGTAATAGCCATCCTAATGGGTGTGAAGTGGCATCTCATTATGGTTCTGATTTGCATTTCCCTAATGGTTAGTAACATTGAACACCTTTTCGTGTGCTTATTAGCCATTTGTATATTTTTCTGGGAAAAATATCTATTCAAGTCTTTTATACATTTTTAGTCAGTTTTCTTGTTGTTGTGGACTAAAACATTGTGTATGTAAAACAGAAGTGGTTGGATGTATGGTATTGAAGGGTGTTAATCATCTTGGCAAGAGATCAGGGGAATTAAACAAATGGATTTTCTGTCCTGGTGTCTTGATATACAAGAAGTCTGCTACTCAGGAAAGTTTTGCAGCTTTTGTAGCTTTTATCCATTTGTCTAATTGAGGGTATTTCTGGAACATTTCTTATGTGGAACACATATTATATGTAGTATTTCTTACATGAAATATATATAGTAGAACCTCTGTAAGTTGTAACTAGCTGGTCAACATATGCAAGTGGTCAACCAAGGATTCCCATTGAGAACATGTAATGCATGTGCGGATCTGGTCAACTTAAAGGTGGTTATCTATGGAGATTCTAAAATCTAAAATTAAAATACTTGATTTGTTCTTGTTAAAGTCAGTATCAGCTAGTAAGTTTCAGTTTAGCCAGTAGATAGGACAAGTGTGTATTACTATTTTGCATATCAGATCTCTTTAAGAAATATGATTGAAAAGAAATCTGGAGTATGTGAAAGTTAGCTATGTGCATTTTAACAGAGTTATCATTTCAATTTCAGCATTTTCTACGAGATGGTATTATGAGTAGTATAATAAAACCCAGAAATACATAAGCATGTTTTTCAAGTTCCTTCAGATTTTAAGAGGGCAAAGGTTAGATCTAGAGAAAGAAGGTAGGGACAAAAGAAGAGAAGAGGAAAAAAATAGCATTAGCTCCACTAAAATTTTTTTTGCACAGTAGAATTAGGATTTCAAAACATTATGGAATAGCTCCCTACTCTGTAAATTTGAAAGGCATAATGAAATTGTTAATGGAAGTGAACTTTAAGTAAAAAAAAAAAAAAAATAGGGTGACCTGCTAATTATTTAAAAGATTTTCTTATATTTTAAAATATTGATGTGTAAAATCCAAGGGCCTAGTTAATTCCATATATATTATCTTTAAGCTTTGGGGAAATTTCTGGTAATAAGTACGCTGCAGCTGTGTGGCAGAATGCTGCAGTAGCTCTGTCTCTGGGTTCACCCTCCTGGGGTTACACCGGACAGCTGCTGTTTGTTGTTACTGATGAAGAAACAGCAAACTTTGTTCTGGTGTTTTAATTCTGTTCTCGTTCTTGCAAGGTAGAAGAAGAGGTGTTACAGGACACAGAGCTGTTAATAGGGAGATTGCGCTGGACAACTTCCACATTACTATGCCAAATTTTTTTTTTTTTCATTAAAATTCTTTGGAGCCAGGTTGTCAGAGTTAACACATTCCAAGAATTCCTTCATCCACCTTATATACTGAACATATATTGACTCTACATCATTGTGCTTGACTATGTATAAGATAGACAGAAATTTAAGTCAAGGCAGAAAGTTAAATATTCACCTAATTTAGTAGTCTATCCTCCAGGGATATGCCTGAGAGAAAAGCTTGGGAATGAAAGGGAACTGTTGTAAGGAGTGTCCCCTATGCATGTGGTACCTCAGCCAAGACATTTACTTAAACTTCATGAAAAGTATGCATGGTAAGTATTGTTAAATTCAATAATTTAATCATTCTGAGTAAGTCCTTCATCCTTGAAAAAGAAAGTCCTTTTGGAAATCGATTCAATTATATATTTACTAATCAATATGATATGGGAACCTGATTTGTTTGGAAAATCATTCAGACCAACCCTTTCACTTTACAGTTACGGTTATGAAGGTATAAAGGGGTGGAGAGACATTTTACCAACATGATCTCCATATCCCATATTTTCTTAAACACTGAATATAAGTATGTTTATAATAGCAGCTCTATGGGGAATCTAGCTATAGCTGTAGCTGTCATGAGCTTCAGGATAACTTACATAACAGGCATGATGTTCCCAAGTAAGAAACTCTGAGGTCAGAAGTTTAAATTTCAAAGCAGTTAAGAAGTGATCTGATTTTCAAGCTACAATTATTCCTGACTTGTCCCTCATAGGTCTTTCTTTTATTTTTCTTGGAGTATTTTGTGAAAGCCTGTAAATTGCCATTTTACAGATAACTGCATCAACACGTTGCAATTGTTAGGAAAATGTAAAGTTCTAACTGCAGTGCTCTATTGAGACTTGGGTTATTTACCCTCTTTATTTTAAAATTATTTGCCTTCCAGTTTGTTAAGTAGTACTGTCACAGTAGAAAACGATCTAGCCAACATGTGGTGTCCATGTGTTTTGTCTTGTAATGAAGGTATCGTTAAGGGTATTTTCACTAGAAATGTCTGAAAAACTGGGCATGAGCATGACTAACTACTGAAACAATTAAACTAAATGTTCTCTTAATGGACAAGCCGCCCGGTTCTCAGTTCTACCTCAGCTAACTTTTACATTACCAACAGGACGGGTGCGACATTTTGTTGAATGAAATCTGCTTTATATTTTGTTAGGTGAACATACAGAGTCACAAAAAAAAAATCTTTTACAAAAATTTATTGAACTAAACATGTGATAGGTCAGATGAGACCCTAATGGATGAGGAGATAATTGTGATATTATGGTATGATTCATAATCGTATAAACTCAAAATTCTTGCTTCCTCTCTTTTCTTTATTCTTTATTTAGTGCGGCTTATATTCCTTTGGGGGGAAAAAAAAGATAAGTATTGCTCAGGTAAAGTCTACCTTGCTACCTGCCTAAGTACCCATGGAAAGATTTCTTCTATATCCATAAAACCGACGAGAATCTAAGCGTATGTAACTCACGGTCCATAAATATCCAGTTCTCACTGGCTTCTGAAGTTAAGAGGAGTAGTGGTAAAACCTGAAGGCTTTAAAAACAATTGCACTCAATAGATTTGAATTTGAGAAACAAAATAACCCTTATTTAAAAAATGTGCTACCATCTGTCCTTTACCATAGAACTCTGAGCTTAGTATTTATAGCACTTTCTTCTCCCTGCAAAAGTTTACTAGTAAAAAAATGGGCATGAGCATGACTAACTATTGAAACAATTACTATTGAAACAATTTTTACTAGTAAAAATTTGCAGCCATCCCAATCCACTTCAACGGTGTGTTTTAGTACTTGTGTAAACATGTTTGCATTACATAAGTAAGTCCTTTATACAATTTTCCATTCTTTAAAGTCACCCTTTCTTGATATTTTTATGTCCTGGTTTTACTTTATTCATCACTCACTCTTCCTCTCTCACCTAACACCCAAGAATAATAATTAATTCTCTCTTCATTTAATATTCTTTTTAAACAATATGTTTCTGAGCAGTCTGTTTCTACTGTGGATAATTGTCACTATTCCTCTGAGTAGTAATGTGAAAATTTAAAATGTAAACTCTTATTTATATTATTTTTTATATTATATTATATTATATTATTATTACATTTATATTATAAAATGTAAACTCTTACTATTATCAATTAAAGTTGCTTAATACTATTTAGTTTTGATTCAAAATATGTTCGTACACATACATGCTTATGTATGTTTTCCTAAAGCTATATCAGAAACCAAGGCCAGAAAAAATTTTTTCAGTTAGGATTCACAAGGAAATATGAAATTGTGGAACCATTTACCTAACACTTTCAGACAGAGCAGGAAGATGTAACATCCTGTAGGAGCTATGATTTAAGAAAACCCTCATTATAAACTACTAGGCTAGCCTGTTACTGTTTCAGGTTATTAGAAGACATGAGACTCCTGGGTCAGAAACAAAGGAGTCATTATTCACAGCACCATTAGCAGCATGAGCTTTATTCTGTGAATTAGCCACATCCTGGGTGGAGAAAGGTAAGGAGCAACCCCGTGGGTCCAGATGAATGCTGTACTTGCAGTAAGTTTTCATCACAGCTTATGAACGCCAAGCTTCCTTTCCCAGGCTCCTTGTCAGATAGAAAGAGCCTGCACGACTAGTTCTGGCTAGTGGACTATGAGGGGAAATGATATGACGTTTCACCAAGCCAGGGGTTATGATGACCATAGCACCATGTTTTGCGGTGCAGGTGACACACAGAGAGGCTGAGGGAAGAAATTGTTCAAACCTCTATGTCTAATTATTTTTATCTCGTTTTAAAGGAAACTTCTGTTTTGTGTGACTTGTCATATCACATGTTAGCACAGTAAATTGGATATAAATAAACAAATTTAACCTCAACATTTGTACCCTTATATTCATTTGAAATAATAAAAAATGTGTATTTCTGAAGTATGCTCTCAAGTCTTTTTAACTGATAGGTATGTGTGATAGAAACCTTTTGAAAACAGCTGGCTCACTGAATGAGGTTTGTTCATTGAACACAGCAGATAGAAATTCTGTAAATTGACCACTCAAGGGACTAGTGGAGGTGGTCAACATAAGGAACTAGGCCTACTGTACTGAAACATACTTGTGGTGCATGTCTGGTCTATGAAAATTAGGTCAACTTAAGGAGGTGGGCATCATAGGAAAGTTCCACTGTGTGTAGATGTGCAAAATTCTTTGCCTGACATAAAACAACTTCTTGAATTAGGTTTGACATGAAACTTCATTTCTCATTTGCCTTTGGTTTTTCTTCTTCACTTTTTTAATTTTTTGAATGTCACTCTCATGCACTGTCCATTGAATTGTTGTCTTAACCTTGGTGGTCCTGTTCATATACATCTCCTCTGTAAAGATGTCCCTGACATCTCCGTCCTACCTCCGCATTCACGTAATACTAGGAATTCATGATACTGGCTCAGCACAATTTTTCTCTCCCTCCTTCTAAATAGCTTCTTGGGGGAACACATCAAGTCATATTTGCCCCTGTATTATCTGGTCCAGTCACATTTATTAAATAAATGCACATTTTTTAATTACTAGTTACGTTTAATAAAAGAGGATCTTATAATGTACAGTGACACTGTATTGGAAACTAAGGAGATATTGTAGGAATAATTTATAGGTGAAGTAATAAAGAATTTGAGTAAACTAAAGTTCATAAGAAAGTGATTGGCACTCTGGAATATTTCCCTTAGAAGGTTATAAAATATGGTGGCTAAATGATTAAGCATCTCCTAATAGCCTACTTAATATCACAAACCTGAAACTTAGTCCGATGTTGTTATTCTGTGTTGTTCCCTGCTTAAAAACCATCAGATTGTGTCTTGTTACTTAAGATAAAATACAGATCCTTAATATAGTGTGTATATGATATGATCTCTACTTAATTCTAGGGCTCCTTTCCCCCTTACCACATTTCTTTTACTCCCTGAAAAGTCCCAAAGTTTTTCCCATCTCAGGAGCATCACAGTCTTCCCCCAGCCAGAGATGATCTTCCCACCCATGCTTACCCCAGATAGCTGAATTTCTACTAAAGCTTCCACTAAACCTTAGAGGTCCTCTGAAAGGTTCAACCTGCCTTTTAGGTCAAGATGTAGTCTCTGTTATAAGTTGGTACAGCAGTCTTTCTTAGAACTTGATAAATATTGATTGCATCCTTGTGCCCCAAACTAGTCCTGCCATTTAGTAGGTGCTCAATAAATATTCATGGAGTAAAAACAGGAATGTGTCAGGGATGCTTAGCTGTCCTTGAATAGATGATGGTGCTTTTAGATACCAGTAACTGTTTGCGTGTTCTACCTTTTCATCTATGTATATAAGAAGAAAATAATTTTATACTTCTGTATCTGTGTAAATGCAATCCTCTCTGCTCAAGAAACGTTGAGCTAAGATTTTCAGAATCTTCTAACTATATTTTCTCCTTAATCTCATCCATACCCCCAATTTTTGTTACTTTGTTATTCAGATGCTTCTCAAATTAAAATCCTCTGTGCAGGAGCCTCCCTTGATTTCTAGATGTAATGCTTTTCCTGACAGCTTTCCATCAATATCTCAAAGGTTTGTCAAACTATGAGTGCGTGTTACCTATTGTAACAGACTTAGCCCCAAATTCCAGTGGCAAAACAAAATAAAACTTTATTTCTTACTCATGTAACAGCCCAAGTCAGGGTTTCTAGTCAGCAAGCAGCCTTCTTACCTGGTGATTTGGGGAAGCTGACTTTTCTTTTCTCTTACAGCTTTACCATCTTTTAAGGCATGCAGGCTTTTGTAGGAGGCCAGCAGAACAAGAAAGTGAGGAAAAAAACACCCTCTTTTGAAGTTTCATGGCCCAGAAATGACACATAATACTATACTCCAGTTGTGAGACCCAACCGCATGGTCCCAGTGAACTGCAGAGAGGTGGGGAGGGTTGAGAAACAGTCTTTGGTAGAACAGTTAACTCCCATAACACGCCTTGATGAAATTTTGAGCACAAATCTTTGGCTGACAACAGTCATCTTTGACATATTCAGTATAACCCAAAATCCAACTAATTTCCCAAGGTAACCAAAGCCACTATCTACTTCTGCAGGCAAACAGACAAATAAACCCTTGACCTCATTCAGTGTTCTTAATTTCAAATAATTGCACATTTCTGTATAAGCCGGGGACGGAAATATCCTCTTGACATACTCTTTCCCTTACACTTTGTATAAAGAAGTCTCAAATTTGTGGTCTTCTTTAGTTAATGACTGAAATCTTGGAAAGTGACAGAACTTTACAGCTTAGGGACGCCCAGGAATTATTCCTAACTCTTCCCTCCCCCCATATGTGCTCATTACCTAGTCCTTTTTTTTTTTTATTAATAGTAAATCATAGCTAACTCCAGTAAGATTAGCCCATATCATAAAATCCCAAGACCAGAGATGTTGGCGTGGATGTGGAGAAAAGGGAACACTTCTGCACTGCTGGTGGGAATGCAAATTAATACATTCCTTCTGGAAAGATGTTTGGAGAACACTTAGAGATCTAAAAATAGACCTGCCATTACCTAGTCCTTTTCTATTGACTGGATTAATCTCTTGCCTGTGGTGCTAACTCTGCCACCCTCTGCCTGGACCACTAAGTAGCCTGACTTCTCTCTGTCCTCCCCTTCTCTCAAGGTCTTCTTTACACAGCAGCCAAAGTGAGCATTTAAAATGCAGATCTAATCGTATTACCCCCTGCTGTTAACACTTCAAAGCCATCCTATTGCTTTAGGCTTAAAAGCAAAACTCCTTAATGTAATTTACAGGGACAGCATAGCCTGTCTCCTTCCTTGTCTCCCTTCCTTTTTACTGTTTTGTCCCTGTCCCAGCCTCACAGTCTTTTGGTGTTCTCCGTGCTGCCCTCTTCCTCAGGTCCTCGTCTACAAAATTCTTTCCCCTTTTTCTCCTTCAGTTTACACTTACGTATCCTTGCTATCAAAGTAAAATATGTGTCATTTTCTTGGGAAAGCTGTTCCTGACCTCCCTAGTTAGGTCAACTTCACCCCTTTACAATTTTAAAAACAACTTGTGTTTCTCTTCTTTCACGCAACATTTTCACATTTCTTTCTGTGAATCTTGAGTAAATATCTGTCTTCCATCGGGTTTATTTTTTCAGTTGGCAGAAACAGTGTTTTGCTCAATTTTGTCTAGTCAGTGTCTGTAACACAGTACTGACAAATGATCAGTGTTAAGAATTTTTGTTCAATGAATGGATCACTGGATGACGAATGAATGATTTTGTATGCCACATAATGTTATCAACTAAGGAACGAATGGCCATTATTTCTGCTGGTGTGTGGAGCTATTAGTTTAAGAAATCAGACCAGCCCTGATATCTGTGTAGCTGCAAGCTTTTATAAGTTGCATATTTAAGGGTACTTTATGGAACAATGCAAGTCTTGCAAAGGTCACAGCTTAACGACTAGAAAGGAATTTGTTCTGCTTAGAGATTTACATCAGATCTTTCTTTCCATGCTTGAAACTTTTTTCCTTGGTACTGGGTTTCCTAGCAACATATATTATCATTAGTGAGAGAACTTTGGCAGATAGTGATATGTTAATGTCTTTCTAGAGGATTGCATTTATCTATCATGAAATAATACATTTGTGGTTGCATTTCCTAAATATGTAAGTATATGTATAATATATACGTGTATTTACGGCATTCGATGAATATAGTATTATATGAATATATATAGTTTGATATTTAAATATTTTATAGCTATAATTTTCAAAAGTTTCATTGGTGATAACATTTGTTTTAATTTCTGGGAAAAGTTATCCAGTGTCTATATACTTACGTTTTAAGTTTTTCCTTTTTTATCAAGATAGCCATATTGTTTTTTCTAAAAATTTTATTTTTAGTGCAGTTTTAGGTAAAAAGTAAGAGGAACATACAGAGTTTTTCTATATCCCACATGTACCAGCCTCCATCAGAGTGGTACAGTTGTTACAATTACTGAGTTATGTTGACCTATCCTAAGCACCAGAAGTCCATGGTTTTCATTAGGGTTGTATGTTCTGTGGGTTTGGACAAATGTGTCCTATCCTGCGTCCATCATTATGGTATTGTACAGAGTGCTCTTCCTGCCCTAAACATACATTGCCTGAAGCATGAGGACGTGCTTCATCTGTTCATCACTCACTCCTAGTCAACCCCTGATATTTTTTCTGTCTTTGTAGGTTTTCTTCGTCCAGATGTCATCAAGTCGGAGTCATACACTGTTTGGATTGTTTTCCTTTGCTTAGCAAAATGCATTTAAGGGTCCTCACGTCCTTTCATAGCTTGGTAGCTCATTTCTTTTTAGTATGGAGTGACGTACTACTGTCTGTGTATCACAGTTTATTTGTTCATTCACTACGGAAGTGCATCTTAGTTGCCTTCATGGTTTGGTAATTATGACTAAGGGTGCTGTAAAACATCTGTGAGAAATTATGTGCATTTGAGTTTTTGACTCCTTTGGGCAAATAACAGGGAGCACAATTGCTGTGTTATATGGTAGGAGTATATGTAGTTTTGCTAGAAACCACCAAGTTGTCTTTCAAAGTGACCGTATCAAAAAGCATTCCACCGGCGATGAGAGTTACCTTTCCTTCACATCCTCACCAGCATTTGGTATTGTCAGTATTCTGGATTTTGGCCATACTAATGGGCATTAGTAGCATCTCCTTTTTGCTTTAATTTGCATTTCCATAATGACATATGATGTGGAGCATCTTTCCATATGCTTATTGGCCATCTTTGTATCTTCTGTGAGGAAGCATTTGCTAAGATCTTTGGCCCATTTTGAAGTTAGGTTGTTTGTTTCTTACTATTGAGTTTTGAATGTTGTTTGATTTTTTTTTTGATAAGTCTTTTATCAGATATCTTTTGCAAATATTTTCTTCCGATGTTTAGCTTGTCGTCATTTTCCCTTGACATGGTCCTTCACACAGCAGGTGTTTTATTTATAATAAAGTAAGCTTATTAATTATTACTTTCATGGATCATTTCTTTGATGTTGTGTCTAAAAGATAAACACAATACCCAACATCATCTACAGTTTCTTCTATGTTATGTTCTGGGAGTTTATGTTTTTATTTTCTATATTTAAGTCTGTGATCTCTTTTCAGTTAATTTTGTGACAAATGCAAGATCTGTGTCTAGATTGACTTTTCTGTTTTTTTGCATGTGATTGTTCAGTTGTTCCAGCACTGAAAGATTTATTTGACTTTGAAAAGCCTTTATTTGCCCCATCGTACTGCCTTTCTTTTTTGCCAAACATCAGTTGACTGTTTTTATGTGGGCTTCCTTCTGGCCCTCTATTCTGTCCACTGATTTATTTGTCTGTTCTTCCATCATGCCACTCCATCTTGGTTAATGCAGCTTTATAGTAAGCTGGTTAGTGACAGTCCTCTCATCTTCAACACTGTTGACTATTCTGGGTTTCTTGCTTCTCCATACAACCTGTAGAATTAGTTTTTCAATAGTCATAAAATAACTTGATTTGGTTTGCATTGAATCTATAGATCTATAGATCAAGTCAGGAAGAACGGACATCACAATACTATTGAGTTTTCCTATCCATGAACATGTAATATCTTTCTTTTTATGTAGTTCTTCTTTAATTTTGTTCATTAAGCTTTCTAGTTTCTCGCATATAGATCTTGTACATTTTTTTTTTGAGACAGAGTCTCATTACATCGCCCTCAGTAGAGTTCTGTGACGTCATAGCTCACAGCAACCTCAAACTCTTGGGCTTAAGCAGTTCTCTTGCCTCAGCCTCTCAAATAGCTGGGACTATAGGCACCTGCCCCAACATCCGGCTATTTTTTTTTTTTGCAGTTGTCATTGTTCTTTAGCTGGGCTGGCGGGGTTCATACGCACTAGCCTGGGTGTATGTGGCTGGCGCTGTTACCACTGTGCTATGGCTGCTGAGCCTACATTTTCTTTTTTTAAGATTTAAACCTGAGTATTTTATTGTTTTGGGTGCTTATCCAAATTGTATTATAGTTTTTAATGGCAAATTGTACTCATTGCTGACATGAGAAAGTGACTGACTTTGGAATATTTAACCTTGTATCCTGCAGCTTCCATACAATCACATATTAGTTCTAAAAGTTGTCTTGTTGATTCTTTCACATTTTCTGTGTAGACAGTTATACCATTGGTGAACAAAGGCAGTTTTATTACTTCCTTGGCCATCTATTTTTTGTCTTATTAAATTAGGTATTATTTACAGTATGATTTTGAAAAAGAGTAGCAAGAGGGGACATCCTCACTTTGTTCTTGGTCTTAGCAAGAAAGCTTTGACTCTTTCACCATTAACTATGATGCCAGTTCAAGGTTTTTTTCTGAATGTTTTCATCAAGTTGAGGAAGTTCCAACTATTCATAGTTTACTGAGAGTAATATGATGAATAGGTGTTGAATTTTGTCAGATCCTTTCTTTTTGAATCCATTAATATGATCATGGGATTTTTCTTTGTTAGCCTTTTGATATGATGAATTATATTAGTTAATGTTTGCATGTTGGACCCGCCTTACATACCTGTGATAAATCTCACTTGGTTATGGTGTATAATTATTTTTATACATTGTTAGGTTTGATTTGCTACTATTTTGTTGAGGATTTTTGCATCTATATCAATGATAGATCTTAGTCTTCAGTTTTTATTGTAATATCTACATCTGGTTTTGGTATTAACATAGTTCTGGCCTCATAGAATAAATAAAAATGTATGTCTTCTGCTTCTATTTACATCGAAGAGTTGATGTAATTTCTTCTTTAAATGGTTTTGTAAATTTTACAAATGAATACATCTTGGTTTGGCGCTTTTTGTTATGGAAGTTTATTAATTATTGATTCAATTTATTTCATAATTATGGAGCTATTCATATTATCTATTCAAATAGTATCTTTCAAGAAATTGGTCCCCTATCTAGATTATCAAATTTGTGGGCATAGAGTTCTTCATAGACTTTTTAAAATTATCTTTTTAATATATATAGGATCTACAGTGATTTCCTTGCTTTCATTTTTGAAGTAGGTGATTAGTATCCTCTCTCTTTTTACTTTGTCTAGGTAGATACATCCATTTTATTTATCTTTTCAAAGAACTGGTTTTTGTTTTTGTTAATTTTCTCTATTGATTTTTTGCTTTCAGTATCATTGATTTCTGCTCTATTTCTTGTTATCTCTTGTTATGCATACAAAACAGATTTAATTTACTCTTTCTCAAGTTTCCTAAGTTGAAAACTTAGATTGCTGATTTTAGATCTTTCTTTTCTAGTCACAGTGTGTTTTAACTATAGTTATCACAGTTGTTAGATTTTCTTACGATGTCTTCTGATCAAATGTTTACCTCTGAGTTTATCATAAATCGTATTTATTTCTAATCTTTTGTGATTTCATCATGGATTCCAAAATAAAACAAAACAATTTTTTTACACCATTTAACCAATTTGGGGTTCAGAAAATACTGACTTTCTGCAGTTGTAACATATTCAGGACGTATACACTTTCACATCTTCCATTCATTTTTCGTATACATAAAGTAAATAAAGCCATGTGGGAAGTTATCACTGCCCATCTTTTTTGTCTCCATCCAGAACTAATTTTATGTTTTCTTCATTTTATTCTGATAAGGAACAGTATTGTATATAAAAAAATTGATAACATTTTTCACTTTTAAATTTTTTAACTTTTCAGTAGAGTTTGACTGTGGATTCAAAACAAGCTGCAGCACCTATAAATTCTATTTTTGTTTTTACAATGTTAAGGTAATTTTTCTTTGCAGCGAATTATATTCTATGTGGAAATATAATCATAGTACTTCCTTTTGTATCTTGCTCATGTTCTGAATTAAGAGCTCAGGTTGGTGTAGCTTGCATAATGACCTGATGCTGTTCAGATTTTCTGTGATGTTAGGAAGTCTTTTTGGTAACTATACTACAAGTAAACTGAGCTCAAACCTATTTCTTCTACCTAAGACAGATGTGATATATTTTATCTGTTTCTCCTCATATGAACTGGAGAAATAAAGATAGTAATATTCCAATTTAAATTCTTAACCTATTTCACTGGGTTCTTACCTGTATCCAGTTGCATTCAATCAGTTGCTGTTATTGTTGAATTAAAAAAAAAGAAAGAGAGAGAGATGTATTTGAAATTATGCCTTTCCATGTTTTTTAATCAAACTGATCAATTTATTTATATTTAGGCTCTCAGCCTAAGTTTTTTTTTTGCAGTTTTTGCCCGGGGCTGGGTTTGAACCCGCCACCTCCAGCATATGGGGCTGGTTCCCTACTCCTTTGAGCCACAGGTGCTGCCCTTTTTTGTTTTGTTTTGTTTTGAAACAGGTCTCAAAGCATCCGTTTGTAGGAATGTAGGAAATAAGTAGGAAATAAAATTAATATATCTAAACTCTACTCATTTATCTATCTATCAAGAAAAGTTGACAATTATTTTTGTGGAAATGTTTTCCTCTTATGACAAAAGAGTTAATGTCTTTTGTGTTCTTTTTCATAGATCTTTTCTCTAGTACATAAGACAAAGTAAATATAGTGTTTATTCTTCAATTTTGAAAAAGAGTGTCTATGTGGAGACATTGAGAGACATTATGTAAATGGTTATGTAAACTTTACTTTGTAATTATGATTCTGTAGCCATTTTTCAGGTTTGAATGAAATGGCATGCACTCACCTTCTGCCTTTCGGACAATTGGGCTGTATTCTGTAGAGTTTTTTATTGATAATTGTGTAGAATTCTATAGAAATTCTATGGCTCTTAGAGTGTTATTTCTTTATGATGTATTTATTTTCCCACCCATACTATTTCAAGTTTCCTTATCTGGTTCCCCTTGAGGTTCATGATTGGGTAGTACCTGTATTTTCTCCTCATTTGAATCTCTGTTAAGAACTGTGGGTATTTATAAGCAATGAATCATACACTCACTCATGAAATATTAATAAAAATGTATGTCTTCCCTCCTTTACAATATTACTGGAAAAATCAAAATGAAATAGTACACTACAACACTAAAATTAAATAAATACCCCTGAGTTCATATTGGTATTAATAAATATTGAATATACAAATAAATGGGGAAAAGGGACAACTCCTGTTTAGTTAACATTTTTATATGTAAGTACGCCCTGCTCTGGAAGATGAATTTTAATTCCCTCCCTTCCAACGTAGGCTAGACACAGTGATTCGTATCCACAAGATAATGTATGGAAAGAGAAAAATAGTAACTTTACCATAGAGAAACAGGGTAGTAGGAAGCTGTAACCAAATGATCAAGATTAGTATCAACGGTGATAACTCATGTTGATATCATGTACCTCTGATGTGATATGAGGAGAGGGGCGCTGCCACCCTGTGGTATTCTTCCCCCAAATCTATAAACAGTGTGATTATGGGGAAACAAAAGATAAATACAAACTGAGGGACTAAAAATGCCTGACCAGCTGTCTTAGAAACTGCCAAGGTCATGAAAAATAAGGTAAGACCAGAAATTGTCACAATTTGGAATGAAGCTAAGGAGACATGGTGACTAAATGCAATATGGTATCTGGCTTCCATCCTGGACCATAGAAAAGGGCTTTAGTAGAATACCTGGTGAAATGTGAAATGAGTCGGTAGTTTAGTTCATAGTTTTGTACTAATGTTAATGTCTTGGTTTATTTATTTATTTATTTTTATTGTTAAATCATAGCTGTGTACATTAGTGCAATCAAGGAGGGGTATAATGTGCTGGTTTCATATACAATCTGAAATGTTCTCATCAAACTGTTCAACGTAGCCTTCATGGCATTTTCTTAGTTATTGTATGTAGACATTTGTATTCTGCATTTAGTAAGTTTCGCCTGTACCCATTCTAAGGTGCACCATAGGTGTGTCCCCACCCATTACCCTCCCTCCACCTTAACCTCCCCCCCTCCCTTCCCCTTCCTTGGCCCTTTCCCCATATTCTTGTGCTATAGTTGGGTTATAGCCTTCATGGGAAAGCTATAAATTAGCTTCACAGTAGGGCTGAGTACATTGGATACTTTTTCTTCCATTCCTGAGATACTTTGCTAAGAAGAATATGTTCCAGCTCCATCCATGTAAACATAAAAGAGGTAAAGTCATGTATACCATGGAATATTATGCAGCCTTAATGTCTTGGTTTTGATGGTTAACTAAGATGTTAACATTAGGGAAAGCTTTGTGAAGGGTCTATAGGAATTCTATACTATCTCTGCAACTTTCCTGTAAATCTAAAATTATTCTACAATAGTAAGTTTATTCAACATTAAAATAATATAAAATATATTTTCATATTAATAGAATATAAATATAAATATAAAATTAATTAATATAGATATATAAATATAAAATTAGTTAATATAAAATAATGATAACACCTCAAGGAAATAAGACTACCTCTCACTTATTTTTTTGTTCCTGCAAAAGATGCACATCAAAATAATCTTGATAAACAAATGAATAAATGTTCACAGACCATAATCTGAGAATATTGAAATATTACATAGATCTGAAGTATTTGTTCCGTTTATACGTATTGTAAAAGTAGTATATGCTCCTTGTAAGCATAGGAAAGAAAAGGAAAAATCACCCATATTTTGTTGTACTGTCCAGAAATGAGTCCTGTTAACTGTTTACACTAAAAACATTATGCATTTTGTATACATGGTATTTTAAGTAGTGCTTGAATTACACTACAGCTTTTAATTTATATCTTCTTTTTTCTTTTATATATATATTATTACAACATTCTTGCAGAAAGTGAGTTTTAAGATTATATAACCAGACTTAATGTGCCAAAGAGGATTTCCCATTATTCCTTTCAGATCCATCGCTTTGACAGACCCTCAGCTCCAGTTTCAGTTGGTGGAATTTTGCCCTTCCAGGTGATACCAACGGGATTCTTCCATCACTTCTCTATTTCTCTTCTAATCACATTCATCCACCAAATGCATCATGTTGACTCTACCTTCAGAAAATATCCGAACTCCACTTCTCACCAATTCTATCACTCTGCTCCATCCTCATCACCTTTCCCTTGGATGTTTGTTCCATTTTTACCCACATGACACAATTTGTTCTCCACATAGCAGTCTGAGTGATGATGTTAAAGAAATTCATGTCTGTCCTCCACTCAAAATCTTCCCATGTCCCCCTTTATCATGCTTAGAGTTAACCTGAAGGCCTTTCTATGCTATTTTTTCTTTCAAAATTTTCCCCCACTCTATTAACCTTACTGTTAGAGGTTCACAGACTCTAAGCCGGTTTTCATTCCTGTTTCACCACGGAACTTTCTGTCCTGTGGAAAGTCATGTGAAAATTGTCTTTCAGCATATTATTTCTGAGACGTCATTGTGTATGGAATTAGTGGCCTCGATTGTGAGAAATTTTGTAGATGGAACACGAATTGGTTTTGAGGAAGCGGACGGTATATAAAACAGGTATACAACTATAACTTGTTAATAACTCATTAGTTTCTTGAGGAAGAAACAAGATTTTGAAGAAGTGGTACATAATAAGAGGAAAGTTTACCCTAGCAGGATATTCCAGAAAATAATGGCAGAGTACTTAATGTAATAGTCTTAGAAAACACACCGGAAGTTTCTTTCATGACTACAGTAGTGATGTTAAATTTTCTCCTTTTTCTCTGGAATAACAAGGATGGGAATAAGGTAGTTATGATTTTTTTTTTTTTGTTTGAAATGGAGACTCACTTTGTTGCCCTCTGCAGAGTGCTGTAGTATCATAGCTCATAGCAACCTTACACTCTTCGGCTTTAATCCTCTTGCCTCAGCCTCCCAAGTAGCTGGGACTACAGGCACACACCGCAATGTACGGATGGTTTTTCTGTTTTTAGTAGAGATGGGGTCTCGTTTTTTCTCAGGATACTTTTGAACTCTTAGCTCAGGTGATCCACCTGCCTCAGCCTCCCGGTGCACTAGGAATACCAGTGCAAGCCACCATGACTGGCTTAAATATGATGTTTTCCTAAACAAATAAGACCAAGTTCTGAAGTGAACCCTTTTGTTTCTAATATGTATGAAAAATTAACTGAAATGCCTTTTAATGGTACTTTATAAATTCTTTCCTTTATCAATCTATATTTTTCTGCTTTTATTACCTCACAAATTCTGTAGGATGATTTATATAATTTAACAAATGTCCTCATTGCACCGTTGTTGATTGAGAGAGCAATAAGCCAGTCATTGATATAAAAGTCATGATCTGATTCATCCTGCTGCCATCTGAATGATGGGCATAGTTTTTATTTGTGTTATGTCAAATTTCTAGTCCTAGCAAGCCTTTTGATTTTATATTAGGGAAAAAAAAGTGATACTGTAAAATGCCACTTGATAAGAAATAACTAATATATTTATTTCATTTCTCATACAGAGTCAAATGTGCTTCGGGCAAAATAGTCTATCCGTAGATACACAGAAAGGAAACACAATTCATGGTGGGATCTTTCTGTTAAAGCAGATTTTTTTCAGTACAGTTCTTAACGGTGGGTGGGGGAGGTGGCAATTATTTTTAAAGGAGTGATTACCTTTTAAGGGTACATTTGAAATCAAATGTCTTTCAAAGAGAGTGTGAGATTTCACCCTATGTGTTAGAAAATGGCGGTTTACTTCCCCAGGCTGATTAGAGAATGTTTCCTTTCTTCCTTTGCATGCATAGGATGCTGCTAGAAATGTGCTTTCTTGGATACAGAGACACTCCCCCACAGTTTCACCTGCAGCATTGCTAGTGTATACCTGACTTCCATCTCCCTCTGTATACAATCCTGTCCTGCTTCTAGTCCAGGGAGCGTGGCAGCTCAGGAACTGAGGGCAGTAACCACCCCATCCTGCTTGGAAGAGAGAGGCTCTGCCTGTCCTATTTAGTGAGTTCCAGGGGCTGGCAGGACAGAGCACATCCTCCCATCTGAACACTCACAAGGAAACAGGGTCTTAAAGACCACCATGGTACTTCAAAACCTAAATGCTCAAAAAGATAAAATAGAAAAAGAAAGGAAAATCATCAAAATCATCTTATCATTAAAGAAATTTTAACAAATTGGAAAATATATAATTGATATAATTTTTCAGTACTTTAAGAAAAATATTGTAGAGTTATTTAAAATGATTTGTAGACTCATATGTGAAAATTCTATGATAGGATTTGATTTAATGAAAACGTGGTTAGCAGATAATCTGTATGTAAATGCTCAAGTCTGTCTAGAAAGAGTATACACTCCAATACTGTTCTTTCTGTTGTTATACTAAACAATATGAAATAAGCGTATATAACCTTGTTTCATTTAAAAAGATGTTCTTAGATAGTTCGTACTTCCCTGTAACAGCCCAAGCTTTTTCTAACTTTAAGAATTTATTTTTCCTTTTGGCTCTTAAGTGAACCCCCTCCCGCCCACTTTTTCTATTTCAGTAGATCAGCAAAATTGAGTTTGGCTAGTAACATATTGTTAGCCAGTAATTCTAGTTTTAATAACTGAATGATTGAAAGTATTTCCAGCCTCCTTTTTGATTTGCAGGTATTTGTCAAAGGATTATTAACAGCAAGAGTATTGGAATGATTATGACAGAAGGTGTTCCTGTGCTCAAAATGTCACTCTTCAAAACCAGAAGCCTCTTAAAGGATATAAGCAAATGTAATAGAAAAGTATGTCAGAAAAAAGGACTGAGTCTAACTTTCTTAAAAATAAGTGGACCATTCAAAAACTTTTCCTATAACTGGGACATGATTATAAATGAATTGGTTTCTAACAGTTTTTGTTGTCCATGTTTTTAATTTAATAGATGTTCTTTTTGACATAATTATTCTGGATGAAATAATCACCTGGAAAGCTTTATTCTTCTTTTTTCCTTCTATATTTCTTTATAACCTTTGGAATTCAATAAATACAGGAGGCGCTATAATTGACAAATGCTTTGTGTTTATATGCATGTCTAAGTATGGAAGGTTTGCGTGTGTTTAATTACTACTATTATCCAAAGAGTACTTAGGCAAGTGCTGTATATGATTATGTGATGCTCTAAAAATATTTACTTTTTTAAACTATGAAAGTCGTATTCAGAAAATTAACATATAAATTATATCTCTTGTGCCAAAAAATTATACAACACATAGGAAAAAAAAAATGAAACATAGTTTTTCCTTTCAATAAGAGGTGGATTTTTAAGCTTGCCAAACTAAAAGCGAAAAACTCACATATTATACCAAAAGGGATGCTAGACAGAAGGCAAATTACAATTTTTTAAAACCTGGTTATATCTTTATAACTTCAGCTAATTGCTTATATAAATATTATCATTTTTAAAGAACAAAGCAGTCATGGGTACCAAATGTCTAAAATCTCTTTAGGGTACTTGTCCTGATTTGAAATACACATTATTAGACATTTACAATGCTTAGGAAAACATAAAAACATTATACAGTTTTAATTGAATATCTAAAATGTACCCTTGATTATTTGGGACCAAAAGAGGGGAAATTGTACAATAAAACTATATTTTATCATCCTGGGATTTGTGTGTGATAGAAGGGACCCTATTATTTATTATATGTGATACTTTAATAATTTATATAACTCATTAATGCTTCCTGTAGAACCGTTTGAAAAATATATTCTATATAGGATTTTATAGCTTTATGCAAATGGAAAATGGATTATTTCTTTCAGACCAATAAAATTACTACTTTTATTTCCATTTTGCAATTGCTTGATGTCACAAACCAGCGGGGTTTCTTTCCTTTGTGTGTTTAAAGTGAAATTCTGAAAAAATTTTCCAAACTCAGGCACTCTTTGACAGTGGCCCAACTGTTCCTTTGCACCTGAACCAAGAAAATTGTGTAGTCTGAGAAGTGTGAATGGGGCAATCTATGTAAACAAGTAGAAGAAGAAAAAGATGCTTAAAGTACTTCTTCTTTTTTGTTTTTTGGATCATATCCTTGAGACTTTTAACGTAGCACTCCCATTGGGGCCAATTTGCAAGTATGAACAACTCATAATGAATACTTTAGATATTCTTAATTCAGTTCACTTGGGTGGGGTCCAAAATAAACCAGACTAATATTATAATCAATGTTGCAATAGTGGGATATCAGTCTATAGTGTGTGTCTTTTTAAGGCATAATAATTAAATATGGACAAATAAGGGTAAAGAGAATGACCTGCTTTGCACTACTATATATAACTTGCTTTGAAAACTAAGCAAGCCCCTGTCCTTATCACTGCAGGGAAGAATTCAGTTATGATGATAGTTCACACCTCATAAGTTTCTTTTACGACGTCCATCCATCATCCGCAGGAAGGCTCCATACAGACTAAGGAGATTTCCCAGATATGACATTCTAGGTAGGACTCCGTCTCCTGAAGACAGGAAAGCAACCAAGAGTCAGAGGCACTATTTCACGTCAACAACTGCTGAGACCAGTCCTAACTAACCCTCAACACCTAAGCTGCTGAGGATTCTTAAAACATTTCAATCATTTTTATCAACGAAAGCAAAAGCAAGAAAGCTAACAGTAGCAATTGTCAAGGGATCCTCCATCATCATTAAGACCTTGGCTTAAGTTTTCTTGGATCAGTTATTGTATAACCTTGTCAATCATGCATTTGTGGGGGCAGCAATAGCGTGACTTTCAGAATGACAGATGCAGGATGAGCTCGGAAAGTAGCATTGAGAGCTCCATTTTATGGGCAACAGTATTGAACTAGAATACCATCAGTGGGTGTTGGAAAAATTCCATAGTTGATTAAGTGCAAGGGTTAATTAGCACATTGTGATCTTTGGATTATCAGTCTACCAACATCAATAACCATATCATTTTGATCTGTTTCCCTTACTCCAAGGTAGTAAAACAATGCTGGCAAGACCATCAACTTTATTCAAATTACTTGGAGACATTATACACAAAAATGAATTTGTCATATCTCTGTATTAGTCTGCTTTTGTTGCCATATCAAAATACCACAGATCACCTAACTTAGACAACAGATATTTATTGCTCATAGTTGTAGAGACTGGAAAGTGAGTCCTGAGTCAAGGTTCTGGCTATTCAGCTCCTGGTGAGGGCTTTCTCCCTCCTTAGCAGATGGTGACCTTCTCTCTGTGTCCTCATGTGATGGAGAGACAGAGAGATCTTCTGTCCCTTCCTCTCGTAAGGGCACTAGCCCTGTCTGGTTAAATGAGTTCTTTAGACCCTCATTTAACTTTCTCCATCTCCTCGTGGGCCCTATATCCAGATATAGTTACATTGAGGGTGAGTACTTCCACACATAAACTTTGAGGAGACACAAATAGTCTTTCCATAACTGTATATAAATAATAAAATCAATGTATTCTTTTAGGGTTCTTAACAAATTCATTACTTCAGCATCTGGAAATCCTTTGATGATCGATCTCCTTTTTATTTATTCTCTAATTAAACACCCACATAGAGGATTATCTCTGCCCCATGCTATGGAATCATTCCTATTAAGAAAGGCGAGATATCTAAGGGTCACTCGGCTAGTGAATGCTTAGTCTGTGTGTCTGGAGTTTTTGCTCTGAATTTCTATTCTAGCTGTAGGATGAGTCACCTTCCCATTATCTGATTTAATCTCTTATTTCAGCCCTAGAAATTTGGTCCTGTTCTTACCTACTCAGTGCCACAATACATGCCTCGGTTTATTGGTTTTCCTGGACACAGGTTTTCCTCCTGTTTCTTTATTCAAGTAACGAGTACTTACTGTACTTCTGCTGGCCTGTCACTTTGCTAGCGGCAAGAATCACGAGTGTGAATGAGAAATTCAGGTTTATATCTTTAATATCTCTCTCCTGAGGTGACACTTTTATCTCACTTGCCTGAATTGATAGCCAACTCATTTTTTTAATTACTAATTTGGAATAGTAGACCTAAATAAACTACAATTTCAGTATAGTATGCTAAATGCTAAAATGAAGAGAGGGTTATAGGGTGATAGAACAAAAATGGTAGGATAACCAAACATGAATGGTTGAACAAAACTGCCTGGAGAAAGTCATGGTTATTTTATTTTATAGGGGATAAAAAGCTTTCTCTGTATCCAACAAAGGTTTGATAATTGAATGTATGAAATAAACTAATAATAGACCAGTTAACAGTAGAAAAACATTTTAGTCATGTACGTATGCATAGGAGTCCTACAAAATACAAGTCTTGAAAAAGGATCGATACTTCTACAGCATCCTGAGCTACAGAAATAGGGGCCTGTGGATTTTAAGGGGTGGTGGTAACTCAAGTTATAGGACGATGAGGGGAAGAAATGTGTGGTAAATAAAGGCTGTCTTGTTATTAAGAGAAAGTCTCGCATGTAATGAAAGTTGTCCAGGAGCAGGCCTTAGAATAGGTAAAAGCCTGTGCCGAAGTCTGTCTGGGACCTAAGGTCTCCCTTCAGTCTCTTCTGTGGTCTTTTCCAGTTGAGACTTGTGTGGGGAGAATTCATGCCAAGTGACTCCAGTGTAGCAAAGCCCTGTGTTTTGGGAAATTGTTCTCTAAGTCCCCGTATTGTACTAAAGACACTGAGAAGTCAGATAAAAAATTGGGAGGGCAATGATTCTGGCAAAGGGAACCAGATATATGGGTCAGATACTGGCAAAGGGAACCAGATGTATGGGGCAGATTCTGGCAAAGGGAATCAGATGTATGGGGCATATTGAAGAATTAAATTTCTGGCTAAAGCATGGATTATGAAGGAGGAATTAGTTCTACCTACTTTGATTTTATTAACATTTTCTAGGTATGGGAAGGGTGTGTGTGTGTGCCTGTCTCTCTCTCTCTGTGTTTTACAACCTGATAAATAACTTTTAGGATACAGAGGTATAAATTAACAATAGGACAGTATGAGGAAGAAGAGGCAGGACTTAACCATACCACATCGCTATACATATGTGCTTGTTCATGAATGGTATTGTTTGCAGAAAATAGCCAGTCTACGGGGTGTCTCAGAAGTTGATCATAAAGTCACCATACAAAGGGAAAATGGGAAATTGTAGCTAAATGTTCCTTTATTTACAAAATATTTGTTATAAAATTTTACAAAATATTTACAAAGTATTTTTACCTTGGGCTCAGTGGCTCACACCTGTAATTCTAGCACTCTGGGAGGCTGAGCAGGGTGGATTTCTTGAGCTTAGGAGTTCGAGACCAGCCTGAGCAAGAGTGAGACCCCATTTCTACTAAATAGAAATAGGCAAAAAAAAAAAAAAAATAATAATCTGTGCATGGTAGTCCTTTAGTCCCAGCTACTTGAGAGGCTGAGGCAAGAAGATCGTTTGAACCTAAGAATTTGAGGTTGCTGGGGTGATGACACGGCACTCTACCCAAGGTGGTGGAGTGAGACTGTCTCAAAAAAAAAAAGTACAAATACAAAATATTCTCTATATTTTGGCCACCTCTTTGTGAAATCTTATTTACACTTTAGTGTGCAAGTTTAATAGCGGTGACAATTCCTGAGATACAATTTTGTGTCTTTTCTACATCACCAGATGCCTGTCATATTTATATGGTTAGTTTAGAGATATGCTCTTCATGAAGAATTATTTTCAATTTAAAATTATTACAGGAGATATTTACTATTGCATGCAGGCCTGTGGCTAAATCTCAACAAGTATAGCCAAACTAGATTACTTAGTTTGAGTGACAGAGGAAATATTGAACAAAAGAATTTAACATTACCTGAGAAAAAGTCAGCCTGAGGATGTTAATTGGAAAAAAAGCTTTAAATACCAATTAATGGAAGTCTTTTGGGTTTTTTATGGGCCATCATAGGCTTTTGAGATGAATAGATGTTGAACTGGAATATTCCAATTATAAGTTTATACACTTGGAATAAATCAATATATGTGCTTTGTTTGCACTGATAGTTATATTTCTGAATAAGGCCTGACTACAAATTCTATCAAATGTTATATATTCTATTTCATAGAATAATTCAATAATATAAAGAATTCAGTCATCTGTGATAATTTTAAAAAGGACATGAAATTCAAATACTTTAAATGTCTTTTGACAGAAATAAAATGTTTTAACTTTCAAATATTTCTTAAGTAGACATGTGGATATCAAAGAGAATAATACAAAAGTGACATGTGAAGTAAAGATTGAACAATTTTTGCTTTATGTGATATAGTGTTCTTTTGTAGTTATGACAAATATTGTGTGGTCTACCTCAAGTGAATAGCTTAGCTCTCTTCATTTTTCTGATTTATGTTATACAGTTGACCCTCAGACAACATAGGTTTAAGCTGCATAGGTCCACTTATACATGCATACAGAATGTTTTTCAACCAAATGTGAATTGAAAATATAATATTCTCAGGATATGGAACACATGTGTATGTGAGTTCTTAGGGTCAACTGTGTGACTTGAAGAAACGTGAATTTTGGTGTATGTAGGAGTTCCTGGAAGCAATCCCCTGTGATACTGAAGGACAACCGTATACCTTATAATTCTGATAGTTATAGAGAAGAGGCCAATATCAGTGATGATATGGTCTTCCAGGTGAAAAATCCAGTTGGACAAAGTTATATGAAATTTGGGTTTCCATTATTCAACTTATATATAAACTAGTTACTTCTTTTCTATTACCCTGGACTCTCCAAATACTCAACATTCTTCTTCCGTTGCAGTGGTTCTCAACCTTCCTAATGCCACAACTGTTTAATACAGTTCCTCATGTGGTGATGACCTCCAGTCATAAAATCACTTCATTGCTTCATGTGGGGGTCACTGCATTGAAGCTTTACAAGGCCTCTTTGACTCACGATACTCTCTCTCTTCTGAATTCTGCCCATTCTAATTTTGTACCTTACTATGCTTTGGTAGCTTTTACTTTCACATGAATGTTTTTATATACATCTTATTTTCCTAACCAGGAATTAAGGTTTTTGATCTATTAATATACAAACTTGTTGCAACACTCAGTGTGTGTATGCTGAATTGGAATTAGGCTTTCAAACCTGTCATTTCAAGGTGTGATGGAAAGGCTGGGAGACTGGCGTGAGTGAATGGCCTTCCTTGTTTAGTCAGTTCTTCATAGGCTAAGGGTATCTCCCACCTCCAACTGCCCCAAGGAGGGTGGTGCTTTTACCTTTGTTCTTAAAAAGTGAGCCCCAAAGTTGTTTCTGCTCTTATCAAAACACAGGACCAGGTAAGAGAGAGATGTATGTAACTTTTTACTTAAAATCTCTATACTAGGACCTTTTCTTGAAATTGTGCAGTGAAATTTGTAGACATCTGTTACATAGACTTCTGATCTTTTGTGGTCTATGTTTTGCATCTTGGAGGTGATATTATCTCAATTATGATAAACTAAGTAGTATGTAAATAGCAACATTACATCAAGAAAAGCTAAGTTGCTACTGGATGTGAGAAAAGTAAGATTCTTCAGAGAAAAAAGTAGCAGGCAGTATTTATACGTGGACTTCACGCCATCTCAGTAGCCTTCAAGGTCAGGCATTCTGATGAGGGCGTTAATAAAGAATAGAGTCATACCCATTCCTTTACGATAGACACTATCACACACAGAATCACACATATGCACACACACACACACCTGGCTCTTGATTATTTCTTCTTTCATTCACAGATATCCACTTTGTTCCAGGCACTGTGAGGAGTTAGACATGCAAGGATGAATGTGCCTTTATGGCCCACTCAGTCAACACTACACCATGTAGGGTGGGTAAGAACAGAGCACAATTGTTAACAAGGCACAGATTCTTTATTTCAGAATTCTGTACCTTGCTTAAAAGTCTAATGACTCCTAAATGTGCTTGCATCTTTTTCTAATCAGGCCAGGTCACTATTATCAGTGCACATGTACCTGCCATAGTGAACAAGTATACGCTGCTAATGAATGTGTGCCGAAGGAAACTTACTCTGTTATCCCTGAAGGCATTTTATCACAAGCTGACTAGCAGGAATTCTCACACTGTGCAATGCCGGTTTGCTCAAAAATGGTTAAAAACAGATCTTAACACAGCAGCAATGGCTTTTTTATTCTTAGCTCATATCAAAACCTTTCAGCTAAACAGAAAGAAAAATCAGTGTACACAAATAGCATACCTTAGTACATATACTAAGTGTATTCTTCAGCCAAGTGATCTGAAGGATGTTACGTTTTGATATAACAAACCAAGTGGCCTGTACCCTAATGGGTGGAACTTTCTGCCTAGAATTAGAAGACCGGTATCCTGGTTCTACTGTTTATTTTTGTATGACCTTGAGTATATCACATAACTTCCCTAGGAATTATTTCCTCTCCGTTAAAACGATGAATATAAATGCTGGCTTTGTCTCATAGGGATCATATTTATGAGAATAATTTAGAAGCTTAGAAGACATTTTCAATTGTTGAACCAAATATTTCTTCACACCTTTAATTTTAATGTTAAAATTGGGTGTTTCAAAATCAGAACTATCAGTCTGAAGTGGTAACTCTTTATACTGGCTGTAGTTAATTATTATCTAAGGACCCCGTTAAAAATGCCATTGCTTGTGTATTTGTGATGGGAGGGAGCCTGAAAGTCATATTTCTTTAAAGATCCCCTAGGAATATACTGTGCAGCGAGGCTGAGAGTTGTTGGTTTAAATGTCAAGTCCTTCAAACATGACGACTTTCGTTAAGTGTCAAGCACCAACATTCCTGCTCCTAGAGCAGTGAATGCTATCTGTAGCCAAGAAAAAAAAAAATAGCACATATTCTTTACCAGAAAGACATCATAATGGTTGGCACTGTTAGATGAAAGTGGAAGTACTTGCCTCAAAGTTGAGTCTGACCGTGTGATCATAATTTCTGGAAACATTTTACCACTACCTCTAAAAGATGAGAGATGCTTTAGAAACTTACCCTGGAGTATACAAGTTGGGTTAATAAATAGCTGTATGTGGCGATGGAAAAGGGTGAAGAGAGGAAGAATCTGCAGGCAAAAGCTAACTGCTATGATTCTAAAAATGTGAATGCTTGCATGCTGCCAACCTCCATTTGAAGACTAAGAATAATTTGACTGAGCCTAGGTGTGTGTGCACACTTTCAGAGTGCACGCGTGGGTTCAAACCCCAGCCAAAACTGCCACCAAAAAAAAAAAAGAAACATGTATGTTCAAGTCCTTTGCCTATATTTGATTGGATTATTTGATTATTTCCCAATTGAGTTGTTGGGGCTCCTTATGTATTCTCCTTTGTCAAATGGAAAGTTTGCCAATATTTTCTCTCATTCTGAGGATCGATCCATTTTTGGATTGCTTTTTGCTTTGTTTTGTTTGTTTTTGCTGTGCAGAAACTTTTTAACTTGACATGATCTCTTTTGTCCAATTTTGCTTTGTTGTCTGTGCTTTGGGGTCTTTACTCAAGAAATCAATTTCAAGACCATTCTAATGTCTTGAAGTATTTTTTCAGTGTTTTCCCTTAGTAGTTTCATAGTTTTTTTTTGTATTAGATTTAAGTCTTTTCCATTTTGATTTGATGTTTGTATATGGAGAGAAATAAGGGTCTAGTTTTATTCTTCTGAATATAAAAATCCAATTTTTTCAGCACCATTTTTTGAAGAGTCTATCCTTTCCTCGATAGATGGCTTTGGCAACTTTGTCAAGGATAAGTCCACTCCAGGTGTATGAATTTATTTCTGGGTTCTCTATTCTGTTCTATTGATCTATGTATCTGTTTCTATGCCAGCACCATGCTGGTTTGGTTACTAAAGTTCTGTAGTATGATTTGAATTCAGATACTGCGATTACTCTAGTTTTGCTCTTTTTTATTCAGGATTACTTTAGCTGTTCTGGGTTTTTTGTGGTTCCATGTAAACCTTAAGATTATTTCTTATATTCCTGTGAAGAATGCCATTGGTATTTTTTTGTGAATTGCACTGAATCTAGAGATTGCTTTGGGAAGTATGGACATTTCTGCAACTCATGAGCATGGAATATCTTTCCATTTTTATGTCCATTTCAATTTCTTTGATTAATGTTTTATAGTTTTCATTATAAAGATCTTTCACTCCTTTGGGATTGAAAGGAGTTCCATATTTTCAATATTTATTTTATTTGTAGATATAGTAAATGAGATTATTTTCTTAGTTTCTTTTTCACATTATTTACTGTTGGCTTACAGAAACGGTACCAATTTTTCTATGTTAATTTTGTATCCTGCAACTTTATTGATTTTGCTTATCAGTTCTAGTAGTGTGAAGTCTAATTTTGTGGAGTCTTTAGATTTCTCTGAATACAAAATCGTATCACCTGGAATCAAAGATAATTTGACTTCTCCATTTCCAATTTGGATGCCCTTTATTCCTTTTTCTTGTCTGATTGCTTCAGCTGAAAGTGGGCGTTCTTGTCTTCTTCCAGATCATAGAGGAAAGGCTTTAAGTTTTTCCGCAATTTGGTATGATACTTGCTGCAGGTATGTCATACATTGCCTTTATTGTGTTGAGGTAAGTTCTTTCTATACCCAGTTTTTTGAGAGTTTTTACCATGTAGGAATGCTGAATTTTATTAAATGCTTTTCCAGCATCGATTGAAACAATCTTACAGTTTTTGTCCTTTGTTCTGCTTATGTGATGTACCACATTAATTGATTTGCATGTGTTGAACCATCCTTGCATCCCTGGAATGAATCCCCCTTGACAGTGATGAATAATCTTTTGAATGTGTTGTTGAATTCGGTTTGTTAATATTGGGGATGTTTTGTTCATTTTTTTTTTTTTTTTTAAGAGACAGAGTCTCACTTTGTTGCCCTCGGTAGAGTGCTGTGGTATCACAGATCACAGCAACCTCCAACTCCTTGGACTTAGGCAATTCTCTTGCCTCAGCCTCCTGAGCAGCTGGGACTACAGATGCCTGCCACAATGCCCAGCTATTTTTTTGTTGTTGCAGTTTAGCTGGGGTTGGGTTTGAACCCGCCACCCTCAATATATGGGGCCAGCGCCATACCCACTGAACCACAGGCACTGCCTGCACACTTCAGTTTTTAAAAAATTATTTTGTCTTGTTTTTTCTACTGTTTATTTTCAATTTTTCTTTAAGCTCGCTCTTTCTGATTCATCAAGTCTGCTGTTAGGAAACTCTGATGCATTTTTTAGTATGTCAGGTGAATTTTTCAGCTCTAGACTTCCTGCTACATGTTTTTACATACCTGAAGCCAGCCCAGTCTTATCCAGAGGCCATGGTACTGCTACTTGGCTACCTCTAATGACTAGTGAAAATCCAAGTGCTCTTTAATCAGACCCTGAAGAATCCTGTCAGGATTTGGTCCTTCCCTGAAAGACCCAACATGGGTCTAGAAATGTCATCCCGGAATTAAGGTTGAGAACCAGGGGCTTCAGGTGTCTGCTTGGTACTTTATTTTGCTATACTTGAGCTAATATTCACGTTGCAAAGCAAAGTCCTCTGAACATCTTCCATTTCCTTTCCTCAACATTTTTTAGGATTTAAATCTTTGTAATTTCTCTCATAGGCTTCAGAATTCCTTTCCTTTTTTTTCCTTGAAGCTCAATGAGCTTCTTCAGGACAGTTATTTTGGATTATTTTTCTGCAAGTTCTCATATATCTGTCACTCCAGCATTGGTAACTGGTTTCTTTCTTAATTTGCTTAGTGAAGTCACTTTTTCCTGGATGTTTTTGATGCTTGTGGGTGTTCATTGGTGCTTAGACATGGAAGAGCTAGATCTAATTAATCTTTATAATCTGAGATTGTTTGAACCTGTCATTCTTGAGAAGGCCTCCCAGGTATTCAAAGGGAATAGTATCATGATTAAATGTTTGGCCACTGTAGCTATTTAAGTACTGGATGTGCTCCAAACCCAGTAATGTTATGATTCTGATAGATTCCTGGTGGTACTTCCTTGGTGGACTAAGGTAAGATATGGGAGAATTCTCTGGATTATCAGACAAAGTCTCTACTCTCTTCCCTCATTCTCTGTACTTTCCTGCTGGAATTTGAGGAGGTATGACATGGGCACTTCCTTAGGGCCACCACAACTGGGATTCTACCAGGTCATACCTGAAGCCATCCCAGTCTTACCCAGAGGCAACATGGTACTGCTTAAAGAGCTACCTTGGACAAAAAAAAAAAAAAAAAAAAAAAAAAGCTACCTTGGACTAGTAAAAGTCCAAGGGCTCTTTAATCAGACAGTGAAGAATCCTGTCATGATTTCATCCTTCCCAGTAAGACCTAGCTTGGGTGTAGAAATGTTATCCAGGAATTAAGGCTGAGAGTCATGGGCTTCAGGTGTCTGCTTGACCCTTTATTTTACTGTGGCTGAGCTGATACCCACATTGCAAAACCAAGTCCTGTGCACATCTTCCGTTTCCTTTCCCCAAGCTGTAGTGCCTGGAGTTGGGGGAGAGGTGACGCAGACACTGGCTTGACAGTTGCTGCTAGTGTCTCATTAGGTTACATGCATTAGGTTACATCCACTGGCTCCGAGCGAGGACAGCCACAGGACTTGCCCAAGGACTGTAGTCGTTGTGGCCTAATATGAATTTATTCTCAGTTTCAGTCCACTTTTTATCAGCAGGTAGTGGGGCTAGCTGGAACTCATGTTTTTATTGATGGGGTGGAAGATTTCCTTCTGGCCTGAATGGTCTAAATGCTCCCTCTGTGGGTGCCAGCAGAATTCTGTCCTGTGGAGACAGGGCAGCTCTGAATTCTAATGCAAAGAACTCAAAGAACTCCCACAGTCACTTAACTCTTTCAGGCACAAAGATTCTCTTTTCACCAGACACACTGATGCAGTACTGTCAGGGATAAGGGAAGGGTGGTAGAGGCAATGTAAGATTATCTTTTCTGCCTCTTAACTAAGTATGGTTATCACTTCCTGATTTTTGATTCTTCTGAAGATGATTTCTTTAATGGATAGTTGTTGAATTTGGTGTTCCTATGTGGGGGACCATCACTGGAGGTTTCCATTTGGCCATTTGCTCCACCTGCCTGAAGCCCATTTTCTTGATACTCAAAGCCTTTTGAGAGTGTAGCAACTTGATTTCCCTTTGCTGCACATGCTTAATGAATCCTAAACTGATTCTGATATTGCTTCTCTTTTGAATTTCTATACCATTATGTATATATTTTGGAGAAATTGTCTTGTTCATCTTTGTATTATTCAGTCACTCTTAGTTATAATAAAAGTAATATGGTTGAACCTCTTAAAGTTGACTACCCAAAGAACTGTAACAAACTGGTCAACATGAACTGAGTCTACTGTACTGATATACATGTGGTGCATGCCTAGCCTTTGAAAATTAGATTAAATTAAGGAGGTAGTCAATGTAGGGAGGTGGTCAACAATGGGGGTCCTACCATGCTAACAACAGTCACTTGTCTCCGCAAGCTGACCCAGAGACAGAATTCATGGGAAAATGAGGAACTAGGAAGCATTCCTATGAATAAACCAGTACCAGAGTGGGGAAGTGAGTATAGAATGGCAGGAAACCAAGCAATGCGGAGAGATCCAGAAAAATTCCACTGGGTGGGAAGAGGTATAACATAATTCAGTCCCTCACATTAGCTCTGGACCTAGTGTGAGGCCCACCTGGGAGTTGTCCTAGTTAGGAGACAAGGAAACTAGAGTATTTATATGTCCCTACCCACATTAGTCATTGGCTAAAGGCTGGGAAAACAGCATAAACTCCCTGGCACTTGCCTCACTCTGCAGGTGTAGTTAAAGCAGTTCTGGTGGTCTACAGGCAGCCTCTGAGTAGGGAGCTATGGATGCTGATCTTCAGCATACAGGTGCACTTGCAACCTGTATGTGCAGGAGACTGGTAAAGGGATCCACAGGGATGTACGTAGGGATGCCATAATCTTTTAGCTTCTGTGATAAATTACTTCTTGTACCAGAAGCTCCATGGAAGCAAATACATGTTCTCATTTTTTTATTCCTAACTCTTACAACACCTTATGGAAAATATTAACAACAGTGCCTTCATAAATATTTATTCAATTGTTGGATGGACAAGTCTGTATTTTATTTTTATTTTTTACATTTATGTATTTCTTTTTTTTTCATTAAATGCTTATTTATATTTATACTGATAGTGAACATCAGGCTGTAGTACAGGTGCACTGGGGATGCTGTGGAATGTGATCTGTACTTCCTCCTGGTACTCATTACAAAACAGCCCTGTAGGCTCAAACCAGCATGACTGGAGAAACCCTGTTATCTAGGCAGCTGACTTAAGACACCTCAGGGTAGAAAGATCTAAATCACATTCCCCTGCATAACTAGGAAGGACCAGAAAACAGCTGTGATGACTTGCAAATTGCTAACATGATTTTTCTTTCTCTGTATTAAGGACCAGTGGTAGGAATACCAATCAACACCACCAACAGGGATAAGTATTTTGAATCGAAGCAGTCAGCAATCAAGGGACATTTTATCCATATTCATTGTGGGAATAACCTTTTATTCCTTACTAGGGTATTGTAGTAGAAGCTTCTCTTTTCCAGAGTTCACTTCAGATTCTTTATTTCTTTTAGTTTGTAATTTTATTTTTAACTATTTTTAATTTACAAAAACAATTATTTAATTACTTATCATGTAGAACTTGTTATTTTGAAATATGTTTTGGTTTAAAAAAAATTTTTTTTTTATTGTTGAGTATTCATGGAGGGTACAAGAAACCAGGTTACATTGATTGCATTTGTTAGGTAAAGTCCCTCTTACAATTGTGCCTTGCCCCCATATGGTGTGTCACACACGGAGACTCCACCACCTCCCTCCTTCTGTCTTTCTGCTCTTTCTTTCCCCCATCCTCTCCCTCCTTCTCTCTCTCTCTGCTCTCCCCTTCCCCCATCCCCACCATGTCATTAATTGTCCTTATATCAAAATTGAATACATAGGATTCATGTTTCTCCATTCTTGTGATGCTTTACTAAGAATAATGTGTTCCACTTCCATCCAGGTTAATACAAAGGCTATAAAGTCTCCATTTTTTAATGGCTGTATAGTATTCCACGGTATACATATATCACAGCTTGTTAATCCATCCCAGGGTTGAGGGGCTTTAGGTTGTTTCCACATTTTGGAGATTGTAAATTGAGCTGCAATAAACAGTCTAGTACAAGTGTCCTTATGATAAAAGGATTTTTTTTCCTTCTGGGTAGATATCCAGTAATGGGATTACAGGATCAAATGGGAGGTCTAGCTTGAGTTCTTTGATGTTTCTCCATACGTCCTTCCAAAAAGGTTGTGTTCGTTTTCAGTCCCACCAGCAGTGTAAAAGTGTTCTTTTCTGTCCACATCCACTCCAGCATCTAGTTTTGAGATTTTGTGGGCCATTCTTGCTGGGGTTAGATGATATCTCAGGATGGTTTTAATTTGCATTTCTCTAATAATTAAGGATGATGAACATTTTTTCATATGTTTGCTAGCCATTCATCTCTCTTCTTTAGAGAAGGTTGTATTCATCTCTTCCCCATTGATATATGGGATTGTTGGTTTTTTTCATGTGGATTAATTTGAGTTCTCTGTAGTTCCTAGTTATCAAGCTTTTGTCTGATTCAAAATACGCAAATAGCCTTTCCCATTGTGTAGGTTGTCTATTTCTTTGGTTGTTGTCTCCTTGGCTGTACAGAAGCTTTTCAGTTTAATTAAATCCCGTTTGTTTATTATTGCTGTTGTTGCTATTGCCATGGCAGTCTTCTTCATAAAGTCTTTCCCCAGGCTGATAACTTCCAGTGTTTTTCCTATTCTTTCTTTGAGGATTTTTATTGTTTCATGCCTTAAATTTAAGTCCTTCATCTATCTTGAATCAATTTTTGTGAGTGGAGAAAGGTGCGGGTCCAGTTTCAATCTTTTACATGTGGATATCCACTTCTCCCAGCACCATTTATTGAATAGGGAGTCTTTTTCCTAGTGTATGTTCTTGTTTGGTTTATCGAAGATTAGGTGGTTGTAAGATGTTAGTTTCATTTCCTGGTTTAAAATATGATTCTAAATGTCTATGTCTCTATTTTTGTGCCAGGACCATGCTATCCTGACCACTAGAGGCTTGTAGTACAGCCTAAAATCTGGTATGCTGATGCCCCTGACTTTGTTTTTATTAGTTAGAACTGCCTTAGCTATACGGTTTTTTTTAATGGTTCCATACAAAATTCAGAATCATTTTTTTCCAAGTCTTGAAAGTACGATGATGGTATTTTAATAGGGGTGTCATTAAATCGATAAATTGCTTTGGGAAGTGTAGACATTTTAACAATGTTGATTATTCCCAGCCATGAGCATGGTATGTTCTTCCATTTGTTAATATTTTCTGCTATTTCCTGTCTTAGGGTTTCATAATTTTCTTTATACAGGTCCTTCACCTCTTTTGTTAGGTATATTCCTAGGTATTTCATTTTCTTTGAAACTATAGTGAAGGGAGTTGTGTCCTTAATTAGCCTCTCATCTTGGCTGTTATTGGAGTATACAAAGGCTACAGACTTATGGACATTGATTTTATATCCCTGAGACATTACTGTATTTTTTTGATGATTTCCAGGAGTCTTGTATTTGAATCTTTGGGGTTCTCTAAGTATAAGATTATATCATCAGCAAAGAGGGAGAGTTTGACCTTCTCTGCTCCCATTTGGATGCCCTTTATTTCCTTGCCTTGCCTAATTGTATTGGCTAGAACTTCCAGCACTATGTTGCATGTAATGGCGACAGAGAACAACCTTGTCTGGTTCCAGTTCTAAGGGGGAAAGCTTTCAGTTTTACTCCATTCAGTAAAATATTAGTTGTGGGTTTGTCATAGGTAGCTTTGATCAGTTTAAGAAATTAAACAGAGACATAAGGAACTTAAATGAGACCCTAGAATAACTGAGCTTGATTGATGTATATGGAACACTCCATCCCAAAGATAAAGAATACACATTTCTTTCATCGCCCCGTGGAACATTCCCAAAATCATATCCTATGACACAAAACAAACCTCAACAGAATTATAAGAATTGAGATTTTACCTGTATCTTCACAGACTACAAGGCACTCAAGGTGAAACTCAAGTCCAACAAAAACGTTCAACTCCACACAAAGGCATGGGAATTAACCTTATGCTGAATGACAGTTGCATGCAGGAAGAAACAAAAGAGGCAATCATTAACTTCTTTGAGCATAACAACAATGAAGACACAAGCTACCCAAATCTGTGGGGTACAGCAAAAGCAGTCCTGAGAGGAAAATTTATCGTTTTAGATGCCTAGATTTGAAAAACAGAGAGGGCATCAACAAACTCATAAGCCATCTTATGGAACTGGAAAAAAGAAGAACAGTCTAAGCCTAAACCCAGCAGAAGAAAAGAAATATACAAAATTAAATCAGAGATCAATGAAATTGAAAACAAAAGGATCATTCAGAAAATTAATGAAACAAGGAGTTGATTTTTTGAAAAAATAAATAAAGTAGGTAAACCTTTGGCGAGACTAACTAGAAATAGAAAAGTAGTATCTCTAGTAACCTCAATCAGAAATGATAAAGGGGAAATAACAACTAATGCCACAGAGATACAAGAGATCATCTCTGAATACTACCAGAAACTTTATGCCAGAAATTTGACAATGTGAAGGAAGTGGATCAATATTTGGAATAACACCCTCTCCCTAGACTTAGCCAGGAAGAAATAGATCTCCTGAACAGACCAATTTCAAGCACTGAGATTAAAGAAACAATAAAAAAGCTTCCAACAAAAAAATGTGCTGGTCCGGATGGCTTCACACCAGAATTCTATCACACCATCAAAGAGGAGCTTATTCCCAGACTGCAGAAATTATTCCAGAAAATTGAGGAGGAAGGAATCTTCCCCAATATGTTCTATGAAGCAAACCTCACCCTGATACCAAAACCAGGAAAAGACTAATGAATGCAGATGCAAAAATCCTCAACACAATCCTGGCCAGTAGATTACAGCTCATCATCGAAGAAGCCATACATTATGATCAGGTAGGTTTCATGCCAGGGATGCAAGGCTGGTTTAACATACGCAAATCTATAAACGTTATTCACCGTATCAACAGAAGCAAAAACAAAGACTATATGATCCTCTCAGTAGATACAGAAAAAGCATTTGATAAAATCCAGCATCCTTTTATTAAGGTTTCAGAATATTAATGTATTCATTACTTTAAAACCCTTTTTGTGTGTGTGTGTGTGGTGAGAACACTTAAAATCTATTCTTTTAGCAATTTTCAGGAATAGAGTACATTGTTTTTATCTATGATTGTGTGTTTTGTGTAGTAAACATCCTGAACTTATTTTTCCTAGTGAAATTTTATATTTTTAGACTATTATCTCCCTAGCTCCCAGTAGCTATGATTCTACTGTATAATCCTATGAGTTCAGCTTTTTTAGATTCCCACATGTAAGTGAGATCATGTGGTATTTGTTCTACTGGGCCTGGCTTATTTCACTTAAAGTAATGTTCTCTGGGTTCACTGATGTGACAAATGACAGGATTTTCCTCTTTCTAAAGGCTGAATAATATTCTATTTGTGTGTACATATATGACAATTTCTTTGTCTATTCACTGTTTAACGAACATTTAGGTTGATTTCTTATCTTGGCTATTGTGAATAATGCAATAATGAACGTGAGAGTGCAGATATATCTTTGATATGCTGATATGGTTTCCTTTGGATGAATACCCAGTAGTAGGATTGTTGGTATGTAGTAGTTTTGTTTTTAATTTTTTGAGGAACGTCTATGCTCCTTTTCCATAATGTCTGTGCAACGAAAGTATATAAGGGTTTCGTTTTCTCTACATCCTCCCCAAGACTTGTTAACTTTTATCTTTTTTATAGTAGCCATTATATCAGGTGTGAAGTGACATCTTATTATGGTTTTAATTTGTGTTTCTCTGATTACGATGTTGAGCCATTTTTCATATATCCATTCATCACTTCTATGTCTTTTATGAGAAATATTTATCGAAGGTTTCACTTATTTTTTAATTGGGCTGTTTTCTTGCCATTGAATTATTTGAGTTCCTTATACATTTTGATATTAACCTGTTATCAAAGGTATGGTTTGAAAATGTATTTTCCATTCTATAGGTTGTCTCTTGACTCTGTTGATGGTTTCTTTCGCTGTGCAGAAGCTTTTTATAATAATTTGACGGAATCTCATTTTTACTTTTGTTGCTGGAACATAAATAGATCAGTGTCATGAAGCTTTGCCTGTATGTTTTCTTCTAGAAGTTTCATAGTTTCAGTCTTGCAATTAAGTCTTATATCCATTTCAAGTTGCTTTTGGCACGTGGTATAAGGGGCTAATTTCAATTTTATACATGCAGATATCTAGTTGTCCCAATACCATTTATTGAAAACTGAAAATGGTATTTTGATATATGTAGACATTGTGGAATGGCTAAATAAGCTAATGAACATATACAGTACTTTACTTTTATTTATTTATTTATTTATTTATTTATTTGTGATGAGCACTTAAAATCTACTCTCTTAGCAATTTCTAAATATAGGTGTAATACAGGGTGGCCACAAAGTTGTCCATTTTAAATTGCACAAGAACTTTATGGCTATCCTGTGTACTGCTATTAGCTATAGTCACCATGATGTGCAAAAGATCTCTTGAACTTATTCCTTCTGTTCAACTGAAATTTTGCGTCCTTTGACCAACTTTCCACTCGTTAGCCTCTGTTAGCTACCATTTTTCTCTCTAGCTACTACATGATCCAGCTGCTGAGTATATACCACTGCTGGGTATATATCCATAGAAAATGAAATTAGTATATCAAAGAGATATCTGCACCCCCATATTCATTTTGGCATTATTCACAACAGGCAAAGTGTCCATCAACAGATGACTGGGTAAAGAAAATGTGGAATATATACATGATGAAATACAATTCAGCATTTAAAAAGAAATACTCTTATTTGTGACAGAAAGAATGCATCAGGAGAACATTATGTTAAGTGAAATAAGTCTACTCTCATGATCCCACTTACGTATGGAGTTTCAATCCTGCTATCCCTTCCACGACTTTCCTGCACATGCTATACATTACTATGGAAACCCCCTGAAGAGATTTTGGTGTGTAAGTGGATGTGGTGTTCCACGTAAGCCTTTGGAATTAGAAAAAGAATAAGCCAAATGTGTGCTATTACATAGAATTAAATAATTAAAAAAATGCACAATACTTTGGAGACACCACAGTGATATCTCCAGGCATTATGTGGACTGATATCATTATCATCATGTTGAGAACCATCATTGATATATTCTAAATAGGCACCATGATTAATTTATAGCTTGGATGTCTTGATACTGTGCACCAAAGAGTATAATAAAGTTATGTGTTTTAATGGGGGTGTCAGAAATTTTCTTTAGATCAGTTTCCAATAACTGGTTAGCATTACCTTGTGGAAAAATGACTTCTATTATGATAGTAGGGATTTGGTAATTAGTCCTGTGAAAGAATCATCTTTCTTTACATTAAACTAACTCAATATAGGTGGGTAAATGCCAAAATTCAGTGAAATGCATTATACATAATTCACAAATCTAAGATAGAAAAATACGATTGTATTTTCAGTATAGTATAAAAATTCTGAGTAAGAATTGCTCATTATTTTTCAAGTGAAATGGTCACTAAGAAGAGAAAACCTATGGGAAATTTAATATTAATAAATAGAAAAGCAGATAATTAAACCTGACATTTCATTCATTCATTCATTGCATAAACATTTATTGTGCTGTAATGAAATCTTGGTTATTGCATTATCAGAAAAGCAGAAACAAAATACTATATTAGAACACTAGCCTTTTCATTGTATTTGTGAAAACATAAGGAAAAGAAAATACAGGTGACACTTAAGTGCTTGCAGTAGTGACAGAAAGGGGAATATTAGGAGAGAAAAAGCAGACTGGTGAAATGATTCACTTGTGTAATTTCTAATGTTTATCTGCAGTTTACATTTGGATGAAATTATAAGGGAGAATTTTTCTTATTTTCCTCTTAAAGCAAGGTAATGACTTTAACGATGAATCATGAGGGAAATTTAATTTCAAAGATGTATGGGAATCAATGCTTTCAAAACAAAACTTGAAATATACTTTACTATGCCTTTTTATGCCATACAAAATCCATCATTTATAAAGATACTGATTCTGACAGTGCCTCTCTGCAACACAGGACATAACACAGAGCAATCAAAAGGCATTTTAATTTTTAAAATGCTCTCATCTGCTTTTTCGTTGCCTTTGGTAGCTTATACAATTTTAGAACATATGCTCTTTGCCAAGTTGTCTGGCTTTCTCTTCTCTTAAGAATAAAAATGTCACCACAGTAATGCTTGACGATTTGCTTGAAACAGATTTTTGTGGCTCAAACTCATCATGGATATTAAGATATTAACAGTTTTTATTGTTAGTTAACAATAATTGCTAAATTTAAGTACTTTTTATATGCCAGGCACTTTGCCAAGTGCCTCACATACATTATCATATTTTATATTCAAGCAACCTTACAAAATACACATCAAGAGCCACTCAAGATGTGCATTTTTTTCAGATGAGGAAGATGAGGCTTGGAGTGCTTAAGTAACTTGTACAAGGCCCCACAATCTTAATTGAGAACAGCTGCAGGCTCCTGTGCCTGGAGGAAGCTTCATAGTTGGCAGAGAGTGCATGGCTTCCCTGAACTTTTCTGGGATAGAGTCAGAAGGTCATTACTTAATTAGCTTCTCAGGTCTTTCTTAGAAGAATGTTGAATGCTGAGGTGGATCTAAAGTAATTTGGGTCTTCTGGACCTTTCATGGCTGTGACAGGACCTCAGTGACTATTCCCCCTCTTTTTTTTTTCTTTTTTTTTTTTTCATCGTCTAGACCTGTCACTGAAGCAGAAACATTGTCTTTGCTGTCTTTGGGGCACCATTCATACCTCTTCCGTGTCCAGAATGTCATGATAGCCTAATATCAAAGTCAATAACGTAGCTGCCTTTGGGAAGTGATAAAATAACATACAAAGAAATAGTATAAATACATCCCTTCATATAAGCAAGTTTAATATCTTATATTGTTTGAAAACCTCATTAGTCTATTCATTGCCACCGGTTTTTAACTTACTGCATTTATGCATTTTTATTTTTTTATTAAGTCTTTTGTACATAAATCATAAAAACATTTATGCCCATTTCAGTGTGTTGATTATTTGTACAAATTGGATTGCTTACATCATATTAATCAGCATAGCTTTCATCTCATTTACCCAATTATAACATTTGTGTTCTACACATGATAGAACCAACTTGTCCTTGCATTTTTCTAATGGGACCTCATCTCTTTAGAATATAGCGAATAAGTAGTATTGCCTTCAATTGCAATACATATGGCTGAGGCAAACCGTGAAAAATATTCTTGGATGTTTTAAGTCTGACATTTAGAAACTGGGTGGTAAGTAAAACTACTGCTAAGGTGACATCATATTTCCTACTGATTTTGGAAGCTAAATAGTAAACACTTAAAACTTGTATTTTTATATAAATGTCATTTGAAGAGGGTTTCGATTATTACAGATTGACCCAGAAGTGATGTGTGAAAATGATATTGTCTAGCACTGATTCTTTGTGGTTGGGTGTCTCCATACTTGTCACAGCTCCATTTTGCCTCCCGTCCTTGTTGCCAGACTATTATAGACCAGCTGCCCTTATGTGCTGCACATGCCGTGTCTGAGGATAATGGAAATGAGACAGATACGCTGGCAGTTTTGCATTAAGGAGGCAGTTCCTGAGTGACAGGCTATTTGTGTACCAAGCACATAACTATTGCCTGATGATGTCTGAGTTCACATGGATTCACCATTGAAAACTTGCACACATGGCAGAGAATTAATTGCGTTGCTTAGACCTATGGTTGAACGATTAAAACAATGGCTGTCTTTTGAGAAATTCTGTGTGGGCCTTATTACTTTATCATGCAGGATGTACATGCATTTTTAGTAATTATCAGGGTTATATTATTTTGAAGTATTATAATTAAAAGCATTATACCCTCCCAAAATATCTTTCGATCTTTATAGTTTGAAATGACCTATTATTTAAAAACACCAGTTGGGAATAATAGTTAAAATATTGCCTATCCTTGATTTCTTTCTATCTCTTTCTTTTTTACTTATCATAATGAGTTGTCGAAATGTATATAGCCTATTTATTTTAGACCTTTCAGGAAACCTTCTTCATTTTGATTTTCCCCAGACATGTAGGACCCATGAATGTTTGAGAATTAACTAGGAATCTCATCATCTCCCTGAAAACTTTTAAATCCTAAAACTCCAACATTATAAGTAGGTTAAAAATGTTATAAACTGAGGCTCAATCTCAGAATGCAAACTAAATTTTATTTATAGTTAACCCTCAATCTCACAGTACCTATATTTTACATTTGGGATTATCTGATTTTCATTTATTCCTATTTTGGTCAGTGGTAGTTAATGAGATAAGTTTTATATCATCATTTGATATCTTGAAAATTATTAAAAGTAGCTGTAGGCATGTAAGTATTTCTGTTTTATTTTTCTTGGATTTACCCTATATCATAAAGTCAATGAGAACTTCAGATTTTTTGGGGGGGGAAATGCTGATAAAGAAGTAAATGTTGTACACATTGAAAAGCCACTGGTTGCACTGTCCAACAGTGGTGCCTGGCTTACAGATTACAACATGGCACAAACTATCTCAGAGAAATTGTCACTGGATTGGAAGGAGGGCAGTGTTTCTCACCAGGTGTTTTATTGACTGCCTTTGACTACCTGTAAGGGGACTACCCCATTTGCTTGTTAAACATATAGCTTCCTGTCTGTACCCCAGTGTGGGGGAACCTCTGGGAAGGCAGGCATCTCTACTGTAACAACCCCCAAAAGATTGAATCTACTCAAATTTAAGGATTGCTGGTGTCTTTCCCTATCTTCCTCCTCTAACTAAATAAGCTTTGTCACACAGGCAGTAAAAAGAGCTGTGTAAATTACACCTATAGCATACAAACAAACAAAAATCAAGGCTGTGGGGTTGTTAATTTTCCTTTTCTGACTATACTAATCAGATCTAAATTTAATTATTTTATTTCTCATATTTTTATTCCTTTTATTTGAAGCATAGTACTTTTTATCATTTATTTATATTTTGATGGGGAAGTATAATGAAATACTCAAACAATCTAAGAAAGCTATGGAAAATCTGACCAGAAAAATTGCCTATTACGTTTTTGCATCCAATGTCAGAGGTGTATGGAACATCTGGAGCTCACCGTGGTCCTTAAAATAAGAAACCCTATGCCAAGAGGACCTCATCATATAAAACAAGCCTGTGATTCAGATATTTTTTTTTGCATATAATTGATGCAAAATAATTGTGGTAATTGTTGGACAGTGCAACCAGGGGCTTTCCAATGTGTATATCATTTACTTCTTAGACTATAATGGTTCCTAAGGAGCTATAAGCCTGTAAAGTTGCAATTATGGAATTTTTAAAAAATCTGTACAGTTCTTCAGATGGTTCATAATAGCACCAATGTGTGTAAACATGCAATTATGTTTTGTTAAGGTTACATTTACTCAATAGGCCATGATCATTTAGAAATGTTTTAAGTCTGTAAAGTTTAAAGTCTGTAAATGTTTAGAAATTTATTAACACAGGACAAAACACATACTTTTCTAATGTAGATCTTCCAAAGGTTCAACTGCTTAATAAAAATGTGTTTAAATAATGGCTTTTTTAGTAAAAAAGACTAGGTATACAGAGGCACAGAGGTATCAATCGTATTCATCAGGCATACTGCAGGCCAGAAGATCAAAGCTTATACTTTCCTGATTTCATTTAACCTCTCTGAAATGTAGTCAGCTGCCCCATCTGTCAGTACAATTGTATTTGAAGAGTGAGAATGACACAGATTATTGGCCTGACAAGGATAACCTGCTAAACAAAGACATATCAGATTTATCTGTTGTCTTGGAAAGATAGTGTAAATGTGCTGTTTCTTCTGCAGTTTAAAGAATGTATTAGGGATGTAGGAAATTGATAAAAGCATCCACTCAGGGGAAGAAAGGGATTTAAATGTGTGTTCACATACTATGCACTAAACTATCACTTTTTTTTTTAACATGATCTTTTTAATTTTCTAAACCTAATTTACAGATTGAGGAAATTGAGGGCAATATGATATAGGGGAAAATAATTTGGCCAAATGCATGTGTATATTTAAGGGACTAGATAACATGGAGTTACAGAAGAAAGCAAGCTAGATCTCATTAAAGCATCAAGCATCAAGAGCTTTGCAAAAAGTTCTCTCCTTGGTGGTGGAATTTGGATGAGGATTGAGGCTGATGGACTTCAAAACAGACTGTGTGGATCAAAGAGCCACATTGGGCCAGTATCAGAAAATAGTGAGCAGAAACAAGTTCACTGAAGAATCTGGATTATGCAATCAGCTGAGGTCAGTACCAGGAAGTTCTGGAATATAGTGAGTCTTTGCCAGAAGCTTTAATTCAGATCAGTGCTTTGTAAGCAAATGAGGTAGTGGGAATGGCTCTGAGGGCCCCAAATGCTAGAATAGGGCTTTTGTTAGGTTACGAAGACTCAAATGCTAGGACTCATTTTTTTGAGTTACTCTTACACAAAAGTAAGATTTTACCTACATCTTTTTAGAAGCAGGTACAAACATACGTTTTATAGTTATATGTATACTTTTTAAATGTTATTGGAATGTCAGTTTATTATTTTAAATTAAGGATTACCACACAGGACAGGACTCCACAGTTTTGTAATAATTAGCTCCTTGTTGTTGCATGATGTAAAAAACTCAATCACAAATTGAAGCTGTTCCTTTGAATTGCTACTATAGTTCACTGACACTGTGAACAGAAACACACATTCCATGTGACCAGTCCATTCATTCCATATGGACTGCCCTGGGGCTTGTTCTGGCAGTGACATTAGTGATACTACAGCAAGTTCACTGGAGTATTTCTGTTTCCTCTATAGCAGTGGTTCTCAACCTGTAAGTCGCAACCCACAGGAACTGTATTAAAGGGCCACGGCATTGGGAAGGTCGAGAACCACTGCTCTATAGTATTTCTGGTTTCTCCTATCATAGACGTAACAAGCATAGATTTTCCCTGGACATGTAAGTTGCAGGATGTTATTTTAATGAGACTGCCAATTCAGGATTTGACAGATATTCCTAAATCTTGTCTAAGCAGCATCCTCAAGAGTGAATTGAGAAGGAAATTTCAGCAAATGTACCCATGGGTCCACCCCCTGTTTTGTCTGTGACACTCTGCATTCATTATGCTGGAGCAGTAATCATCTAGGTGTTTGCTAGTTCCATTTTGAGAAGCAAATTTACTTGTCCAAATGGCTTCTTTTAGGTAGTTAACATGGCATATCTGGGTTATCCTGTGCTGAATGCCCTAGAAGTGAAAGGTGACCGAGAGATGGTCTCTGCCCGAGCAATCTCATCAAACGTCGGCACAGTATTTTCATACCCACAGCCAGGGATGGGGAGAAATACATATGGGTCAAAAGATGTACCTTCTTTCTCCTGAAAATTCTTCAGAAAAATGAATAAAAAATACAGGAGGCGTCCAAAAGGTAAATACCTTCAGAAAGAATAAATATAGAGCCGAGGGTGTGGATTTGATTGAAAAATATCTGCAGCAAATGTTTTCTCCAATTTTTAAATACTTGTGTATCTAATAATCTCTACTTAACTTACTGGATCTTTCTATTCATGAAAAAAAAAATCGTCCCTCTTTCCTTTCGGTCTTGCACATAGCCTCCTGTCGTTTTCTCTGGCACTTCTCTTCTCACATAAAGTTTCTTTGCCTCTGAATCAGTTGCATTCAGTGTTTGCCTTCTTGAAGACAGCTGTAAGAAATAATAGTTACTATTTTCAGAGTGCCTGCAGTGTGCCAGGTATGTGGCCATGTGTCTTCCTGAGGTCTCTTCCCTCTGCCCCAGGGCCGCCAAGCAGGTATTCTTCACAGGTAGAGAGTCTGTGTGGATACACATTGATTGGCTCCCAAATCCATGTTCTTTCCACATCAGGTTACCTTCTGTCCCTACTAAATGACATATTTGGGATCAACGATGATTTCCATGTGAATGCTCAGTTTACAATTACTACCAGAGCCTTTAAGTCTTTGTCTCCTTTTAAATAAATACTTTAGTTATGATTTAATAAAAAAATAAATAAATAAAATAAATAAATAAATAAATAAATACTTTGAAAAATTCACAGCCAAAAGGAGCAAAGTTAACATAAACCGAAGCTAGAAACATATAAGAGGAAGTTGGTTTTATTTCAGTATCATTCTTCTGAAACCAGGAGCACAGCTTTCTATATACAGTATCTGTTTAGGGTCTAATATTATATTGTTCATGTGTCCAAAATTAATTCAATCTATGAAAGTCAATAATATAAAATATATTCATGTGTTCAGGTAAAAAAAAGTGTGTAATTTTATCCTGATGCTTGAATTTTTTCCTAAGTGATAAGTATAAAAGTTTAGCATCATTAAATGTTTTTTTTTTTTTTTTATTGTTGGGGATTCATTGAGGGTACAATAAGCCAGGTTACACTGATTGCAATTGTTAGGTAAAGTCCCTCTTGCAATCATGTCTTGCCCCCATAAAGTGTGACACACACCAAGGCCCCACCCCCCTCCCTCCTTCCCTCTTTCTTCTCCCCCTCCCATAACCTTAATTGTCAGTAATTGTCCTCATATCAAAATTGAGTACATAGGATTCATGCTTCTCCATTCTTGTGAGCATCATTAAATGTTAATGAAACTGTATCTGACACCATATCAGTGTAAGATGTGTTTATTTGCAGTTTGTTCTAGGAGAATGTTGTTATAGAGACAACTCCAGAATAGAATTTATCACAATAAGAAATATTTTTACATTCGTTAACTATATGGAAATCTCTGCCTCTTCTTTCAACTACTTCTTATAATCCTTTAATTTTTATAATTTATTCAAGACAAAAAATTAGAGTTCCATTACGTTTCACTTATTTGTTATGTTTTTTTTCTCCGTATGGAATATAATAATTCAAAATCTTAACCTTAATGTAATAATTCCACAGCTTGTTTTTAAAAATAACATTACCAAAATTCTGGGGAATATACTTCAGAATTTCAAATGGCTTAATAAGTAACATTCCAGGGACCATGCCATTCCATAGTTCTGTGTTAAGCCATTGCTGTTGCGCCAACATCAACAGTGGTTGGAGCCATCAGAGCGAAGCATGGCTTTGTTGGATGTTGAGAAACCAAAAATGCATGAGGTTAGAGTGAGAGAAAAGATGTAAAGTGTGCGAATCACTTGAACAGCATGATTATGCAAGGCAAGGCTTTCAAATTTTAAAATGTACAATATACCAGAAGATTTTTTCTTTTATGTTTCATTGGACAAATAATCCTGCTGTCCTTGTGACATGTTAGAAAATGAGCTGCTTCCCAGAATGCCTGAGGAACATGCCGCAGGTGGTTTTGGAGTGTTCTCTCTTCACCATAAACTAATGGTAGAATTTTTCACACGGGTAAGCTAAGTTTCCTCCACGGTAGATGTAGCTAGAGGTAAACTTCCCTCATGCATTTCACTCATTTAGTTTCCTCTCACTCTGGTCGCTTCAGTTTCCCACTCCCCTTGACCTCTGTCCTCATCTGGGACTGAAATTTGACTGTATCACATTCTTCCTGACTACAAATATGATGTGGTCCCCAGCTGAGATTTTTTTAGAAGGAGAAACGTGTGTAGAATGTTTACTAGTAATATCACTGATTTGATTAATGTAAATAGGCAAGTAGAATTATTTAGATATTAATCAAATTTCATAATTATGTACCCAGATCTGCTTTTACTTTGTATTACATGAATGTAGGCAAAGAGAGAAAAGAATGAGATTACAAACCAAATAACCCCATTGGTTTCTTCATTTAAGACCTTTTCACATTTTATGCAAAAACATCTACTTCACCCTGTGACCACTATACCTTGCACCCAGAACTCCAAGTAATGTGATAGAAAATAGTAATAATGAGAGGAGAATGATAGAAAACATCTGATCAGGTCTTGTCTGTATTTTGGAAATAGTGATTTTTTTTTTTTTTAAGGAAAAGGATACACAGAAAAGAAAGAAAATGACCTTCTTATAAAACAAGAGTATCAGTTGACTCCATGGAGGAATTTTCATGTTCCAAATAAAGTCCGTTATTTGTTAGTCATTTTTAAATCGCAAAGGGTCTAAAGAACTAGAAGATCCTGAAGAATTTAATTCTAAACATAAAGCACTTTAAAGACAAATTGAAAAACAGAGATACAGGGTTTTGACAAAAGGGAGAAGCAGCACTTTGGAAAATGAAATTTGGTTTCAGTGGCTTTATTTGTCATCAAACTCAGTGAATCCATAAATTACGTCCATACTTGCTGTTCCCTAGACTTTCAGAAAGTGTGCAGTGTTTTCAAGATGAAAAGGTCATCTCTAAGGTTATTGCATTGGTGGCTGGCTCTTTGACAGTGATACAACCTGGAAAGGATTATAGATTCTTTGTCTAGACTAACCAGCAATGGGATGAGTGGTCTGTTCTGCAACCCTTTAATCTGTACTAGCGCTCTAAGCTCATGCATTTGTGAATCGATTTGAAAGCTAAATTATTACTTCATTACACTTGCATCCATCCTGAGTTACAGTTTGTACACAGAAGAATTGGAAGAACATAATGATTTCCCTGTCATTAAGTGGGAGCTACTCAGATTGCACAGTTCAGCATTTACAGGGACACATTGTAAGTCATGTCCATGCGGTATCATGCTGGGCATCATTTCTGCTGGGAGGGGTTGGGGGAGCATGTGCTTTGCTGTTAAGTTTACCTACATAAAATTCCTCTGACCAGGAAGTTACTCTCTGCTCTAGATATCCAGTTATATAACAAGCCAGTTGCTATTACTTAGTTATCAGGAAAGTGAGTACTTTGAAGGGTAACTCTTGGAGAAAGCAAAAGTAAATTCATAAACTTTAAGATAGTCCCAAAAGCTATTGTTGAAGTGCTATGGAGAAAATACAGAGAAAAAAGAGGCTGTCTATCTGGACTTGTAGTAGCATCTGATTTTCCATAAAAGTTTCTTTTTTGTTTGCTAGGTTGTCTTTTTATAAATTGAAAGTATTTTGTCAGAACACAGTAATGTCTACTATATTTCACAGTGAGTAACTAGAGTTGGCAATATAGCTAAGCGGTGAAGAGCACAGATTCTAGATTTAGTAATTGTAAGGAAACTTAACAAATATTTTTTCCTGTTTTATGGCAGATGCTCATTTGAGCAGTGGGTATATAACAGGTAAGAAAAGAGACAAAAATCCTTGTTCTTATGGAGCTCACATTTAAGTGGAGAAACAGACAAGATACAATATGAATAAACTGAAGTGCTACGGAGAATAACACATTCAGGGCTTTGGGAAAGCTGGTGTGTAGGAGGGTTGGGTTGGGGAGGGAAGTGCTTTCCATTTCAAAAAGAGTAGTCAGAAAGAAACTCTCTCGAGTTGGATGAGGGAAGCCCATAGTACAAAGACCTGAAGGAGGTAGGGTAGCAAGCCATTAGGATTAGGAGCAAACATTGCCACCAGAGAGAACACAAATCTCAGTGCTATCACTTCCTGGGCATGAGACTTGGAGCTAAGATGGATGTAGCTGTAGCTTTATCCTCTGTAATATGGCGATGATCACAGTGCCTGCCTCAGAGAACTAATATGAGAATTAAATAATATACAACAGATACTTAATAAGCACTGAGTAAATGTTAGGTATTTCATTGTTACTTGGGAATCTAATTTTTTTTTTTTTATTTCAGATCACTTTATTCAAAACCTTCACCTGTTGATTAGCGCCCTGTGCAACTACTTTCAACTCTTTTAGCTATTTCTTTTGATATTTACTTCTATATTTTTAAGTAGCAAGCTGAATCACAATTTTTCAGTTTTAGACATTATTAATTTCTCACCGAAGAAATGAGAATTTGTCTTCTTGCCGAATTATATATAATGTATGTCCACTTTTGACTTCACCCCAGTGTCACACGAAACATACCTATAATGCGTCATCTATTCCTTTTCTTAAGTGGAGTGAGTTATAGACTTTCTATTTCTCCACTTGCCGTCCCGTGTTGAGCACGCGTTGAGTTGCTCATAGTATTCCGCAGTGCATGCCCACAGGGTTGTGCTGTTCTGACAGCACTAACAGTCACCATCATGTTTGTTGGTGTTTGTTGTTTTTCACATTTCATTTGGCTCACATTTTCTTTCTTAGGTTGAGTTCTTCACAAGCAGAACCTGAGATGAGGATTCACGTACAGACAATTAATTAGCAAGTGTTTCCAAGAAAAACTGGTAGGAAAGTGAGGAAGAGATCCTGGAAAGGGAAGGAGGCTAAACAAGAGTGTGGTATCAAGTGTTCTCCCCCAAGGAAGCTGTGGGGACGGCGCAGAGCACGCTGTAGTTGTTTTCTTCACTGGCCAGTGAGCCAGATGGTTGACACTCCAGTGCGCGTGAGTCCCTGGGTGAGGACAGCCCCAGGAGGGCGTAACCCCCAGGTCTCAGCAAGCTGGGGGAAAAGGCGGAGGGGGGTCCAGCAGCTTGAGTAAATTCTCTGTGAAAAGCCAGGCCTGCTGATGTGCTGGCTAGACCGAAAGCTCTATAGTAATCATATGCACAAGAATGGTCAAAGGATGCGGGATATGGGCAGACCAGGTTACTGCATCTGTTGCATTATTCTGTAAATAATGAAAAAAATAGCTCATTAAAAAGAGTAGGTCTACTGGGGTGCTGTGGTTCACCCCTTGTAATCCTAGCACTCTGTAAAGGCAAGTGGATTGTTTGAGCTCAGGAGTTTGAGACCAGCCTGAGCAAGAGTGAGACTCCTTCTCTACTAAAAATAGAAAAACTAGGTGGGGGTTGTGGAAGGTGCCTATAGTTCCAGCTACTCAGGAGGCAGAAGTAAAAGGATCAATTGTGCTCAGGAGTTTGAGGTTGCTGTGAGCTGTGACACCCATAGCACTCTACCCAAGACAACAGAATGAAACTCTGTCTCCAAAAAAAAGAAAAAGAAAAGAAAAAAAAAAAAGAGTAGGGTCTCATGAACCCAACACTGCTGACACAAAGGTGATAAACACTAAGCTTGCAAAAATCCAGGTTATTTCAGTGTCCATCAGGCCCTCGTTGCCCTTAAATCGTTTAAAGCCTATTTTTGATTATGGGAGGAATAAAACACACTAAGAGGTTTATAGATGCTAGATGCATTATCAAAATTGTCTAAAAGGTAAGTATAATAATTGTGGGACTGTATAATATTTTTAACCATCCAGGAAATGAATCATGACAACACATGCAATTATTATTAAAGAGTCATACATTCTGCTTTATCATACATGATTTCAGAAATATCTTATTCTTTTGAAAAATATTTGTTGAATATTTTTTACCCTGTGCTAGACATTATTTTTGGTACTGGAGTTAAAATTTAGAAGAAGATAGACAAGGTCTCTCTATTTATGGAGTACACATCCTAGTAGAGAGAAACAGTTACTAAATAATGAGTTAATCTAGCAATATTAGATAACAGTTAAGTACTATAAAGAAAATAAATGGAGTGAAAATATGAAGAGTGCCAGAGAACCGCTTCTGAGTGTTCAAAGAAGATCTCTGAAGAGTTAATATTTATTCTAATGTGTACATAATAAGAAAGAACCGAGTGTGGGAAGATCTGGGGAAAACTTATTCCAAGAAGAGGGAACTTTGGTTCAAAGAAAGGCATGAGCTTGGTGTGTTAGAGTACCTGCAAGAAGGTGGTGTGTCTGGAGTGTCAGAGCAAACAGAAAAAAACAAGGTTCAAAGTTCCATAGGATTAAATAATGAAGGGCCTTGTAGGCAATGGGATAGGATTGTGTATTTTTTCACTGTGTTTCAAGAGTCATAGGTAGTATGGACATTTTAACAATGTCAATTCTTCCTTATGCATACAATACAAGGGTTTATTTAAAATAACAGAGTAAATTTTAAAGGTCTTACCACAAACAATAAGTAAGTGAGATGATGGCTCTGTTAATCAGTTTTATTTAAGCAGTCCACATTATATATCAAATCATCACATGTACCCGATAAATGTATACAGTTGTGATTTAGTGTAATGGGTGGGGCCACACCTATGGTGCATCTTAGAATGGGTACAGGTGAAACCTACTAAATGCAGAATACACGTGTCTGCATACAATAAGAAAATGCCATGAAGGCTACATTGAACAGTTTGATGAGAATATTTCAGATTGGAATGTAAAGTCCTGGCACAGTAACTGAGAGAATTCCAGGAAGGCTATGTTAACTAGTGTGATGAAAGTGTGTCAAACGGTCTGTGAAGCTAGTGTCTGATGCCCCATGATCATATCAATGTACACAGTTATGATTTAATAAAAAAATAAAATTAAATTAAAAAAGAATATTTCAGATTGTATATGAAACCAGCACATTGTACCCCTTGATTGCACAAATGTACACAGCTATGATTTAACAATAAAAAAAATTAATACAAAATAAACGGTGAAAAACGAGTTATGAAAAGCCACTGAAGAGTCTAAGCAGATAGTGATAAGATCTGCTTTATGTTTTTGAAGATTTCTCTAACATCTTCAAAGAAGAGAATTTAGACAGAGAAATGGTATTGGGATTAGAGAGAAGTAGGCAGATTCTGAACATTGTTTGGGAGTAAGTTGTTGGGTCATATTAATGGGGAAAGGGTGAACTCACAGATGACTCCTAGATGTTTGTAGGGGAGATAGGGTGGGGGCTCGGCCATTTTCTGGTTGTCCTTATGTCTGTGATTATCAGGTGCCGTTCATAAGCAGTGTTGCTATACACTTCATCGCGTCCGGAGATTAACTGCAGGAAAACACCCACTGTTCATTCAGATCTTCTTTGTGCTTCATGACTCGTGATTTTTGCCTTTTCTCTGGTTAAAAAAAAATTTTTTTTTGGCTAAAATAATGTTTTGACATACAGGAGGAGCAAGAAAAAAATTTGCTCATATCATGCCATCTGCTCCTTGTTAATTTCTTTCAACAAAATTCTCCAAGGGAATGTTGTGATCTTATGAATAACAATTTCATTGTCAGAGAGATGGTTACATCCCAGGTCATCATAGTGACTGGTCATATGGCCATCACATTGGTTTACCAGATACTTCCTTTTCCACCATGAAGGACATTTAGCTCTGCATCTTGCCAGAATTCCAGGAAATCTACACTTTCCCTCTTTTGCTGAATTCAGGCTGAATTCTTGAATTCTACCTAGTGACACTATTGTATTATATTGTACCTGTCACTCAGTGTATTCATTAACAATTTCTGTTAAAAATCATATGAGAAATATTTCAGATTTCCTCCTTAATATAAGTAATCTCTTGTCTTTGAAGTATTTGAATGCCAGACCCTGATCTCAGATGCATATTCACCTGTGTACAGTCCTGGCTGGGAAAAGAGACCATTGGGGGAAGTGGAGGTTGTACACCAGCATTACTGAACGCATTTCAATAGCTAAATGAATTATTGTCATTCTTAACACAGAGCCTAAAGGGACTTATTTTAGCAATAAGTAAGGAAGTTCCTTAGAAATAAAATATTAATGCAATTTTAAAATATAATTCATTGCTATAAAAATGTATTTTTTCAGAATTATTGATTCTCATTATAATGATACAATAATATTATGGTGAAAAAATTCATAAATTTGAATGGGCTTATAGAAAGAAATGTTTTTATGATTTCTTCTGATTATAAAAATATGTCTACTGTAGAAAATTGGAAACATGCATAAAGTTGTAAAGGAGAAAATAAAAGAACTTGTAATCCCACTGCTGGAAGACAAACTGCTGTTATCATTATTAGGTAATCCCTTCTTCTTCTCTCTCTCTCTCTATATGTGTGTGTGTGTGTGTGTGTGTGTGTGAGCGCACACGCGCGCACACACATAGCTTAATAATTTAAGATCATACTTTTTGTATCCCACATTCACATGTAATTATAGGTACACTAGAGCATTTAATAACGATTTTATATTTTATATACAACAATATATTTGTCCTATTCCCCTATTTGGGGACATATAGGTTGATTCATTTTATTTAACAACTCAAATTGTTAGACTTTAATAAATTATGCTGAAATCTGTACTTTTATATATATAAATATCATAACATTTCTGATTATTTCCTTAAATTCTAAAAATGGAATTATTTGGTTAAAATATATAAACATGTTTAAGTTCTTTTCATATATTGTCAAATAACTTTACGCATAAAGACATAATGTAATTTGTTAATTTTTGCCAACTTGAACTTCTAAGGTAATTTGCTTATTTGTAATTTTTAATTGATTATTGGTGAGGTTAAACAGTTAATCTTGTTTTATATTTCATTTGTATTTCTTCTATGAAATGCCCATTCATGTTTTTAACCGTGTTACTGTTTTTGTTGGGAAACAAACATATATTTTAATTATTGATCAGTAAGGTAAGTATGCCTTTATCATATTTGTCTTAAGTATCTATTTGTTTTCCATTTGGACTTTGCTTTAAATTTTTTTTCCAAAATGTTCTTGATATATAGAGGTTTTAAGATTTATATAATTAAATCTATCTGTCTTTTCCTTTGGAATTGTATCCTACATTTTAGTGCTTAGGAAACCTTGTAATATGGAAAGTGTTTTCTTTCTATAACTTTACTTGAAATTTTAATTCATTAGAAATTATTTAATTCCCAATTTTGGATTCTTTAAAATATAATTTATTTATTAGAAAAGTAAAATGAATAATCTGCTGCTTTGTGAAATTTCCTTTACAAAATTGTTTTTATTCTTATGGGAATTATTGTTATTACTGTGTATACTATAATTATTATTATGTTAAGATTACACATATAGTTCATACAGACTCCAGTATTGGGGCAATCTCTTAGTTCATCTATTCTGTGTATGACCACAGTGTTAATTATTCTGGGGCTTATATATGCACACCCCAGGCCTTTTTCTGATATGTTTAGCTATACACTAGTAATTTGATCTACCAGATAGTTATGAGACCTTTTTTTATTTTTATCACTGAAATTTCACTGGCTTATATTGGAAATGATTACTGTATTCCCAGAAGTATACTGATATATATCTTCTATACCAAAATATGAAATATTGCTCCATTCATTTAAAATTACCTTTAATTTCCCCCATAAAGGTATCCTATTTTATTCATATATATATATACATACATATATGTGTATAAATATATACCTTCTTTTTGTTAGAAAATTTTGTCATTTATGATTTTTTAGCTATTTAGATTAGAATGTGGTTTCTCCTTTAACCAGTTTTGCATAGATAGGCATTATTTAGCTAGGGTTTTCTAGAGAAGATCAAACAATAGGAGATAAAAACACACACATTTATGTACATACATATACACACACAAAATATAAGATATTATAAGGAATTGGCTCAGGTGATTGTGGAGTTTGAGAAGTTCCTCAGTTTCCTGGCTGCAAGCTGGAGACTGGGAAGCTGGTGGTACAGTTTAAAAGCCTGAGAGTGGGTAAGCTGTTGGTATAGATTCCAGAGTAGGTCTGAAGGCCTGAGAGGATGGAGCATGAGGGCAGCCAACGTGGGTATTCCAGCTCCAGCAGTTAGGCAAGATGAACCAGCCATCCCCCTTCCTAGTATACTCAGTCTCTCAAAGGACTAGTGGTCCCCATATTCACTGGGAAGGCCATCTGACTTTCTCAGCCACTAGTTCAAAATGCTAATCTCTCCTGGAAAGACCCTCACAGACACAAGCAGAAGTAATGTTTCACCTGTGGCCCAGTCTAGTTGACACATAAAATTAACAGTCACAATAGGGCAAATGTTAATTATTATATAATAATCTTAACTTTTATGTTCTTTTCTTATTTACATATATAACTTTTTTCACTTCTTTTTCAGGCATGAAAATATCTTCTCATTTCTACTATATATTTCTTTTTCATGTCTGATATCACTGGCTAAATTTTTAGGAATTTATAAAATAATGACAATTAAAAATGTAATTTTGCTTTGACCCAGATTTTATTGAAAATGCGTGTGTTGTGTTCTCTTTTTGTATTCTGTGTGCCTAATATTATTTAAAATATAAATTATCTTCTATTTGTCTTTTCCTAGGGAGTACATTTAAAAGCAAGGATGCATATTATGGCTTATAAAATGCCTTTTTAGTTTCCATTGAATTTGCCACTTTTTCTTTGATCTATTGCTATGTTATATTTGTTGGATAGATTTCTAAATGTTAAACATACATGTAGGGATATTTTTTACCAGGTTATGGTAGCTGTTGCCTTTTTAAAATTAGATCATAACTGTGTACATCACTGCATTTATGGAGTACAATGTGCTAATTTTATATACAATTTAGAATGTTTACATCAAACTGGTTAACATAGCCTTCACCTCACCCTCCATTTGAGTGTAGTGTAGGGTGGAAACTCTTGTCAAGGATCACTGAGCCCTACTTCTGGGGTGAGGAAGTTAAACCTGTATTCAAAATGAATACTGAGGAAACATACAATTTTAAGAATTCATTATGGCCTCCTAGGCTCAGAAATGGCACATGTCACTTCTAAGAAAATTCATTTGAGGAGGCGTTAGTGATAGGCAGACACTTGCACAGGCGGCCTCTGAATAAGCAGCTCTAGTGCCATTAGTAGAGCAGGACAGAATGGGTGACCCACTAGCTACCGCTGTCACCCACTCTACTCAAAAAGCCGCATATTGGAAAGGAACAATTTGAGCTTTCATATATTAAGAACTTTAAAAGGATGGAAGCACAAAAATTGTGTCAACATATTTGTTTTAGAACTGCCAGTTAATTGGAACTTGCAGAAATAAAAATATTGCTTATAAATGTATGTCAGTATGCTTTTGTTGAATTGCTCGAGTATAATCAAAAGTTGAAGTGCTGGTTTTCAGAAAGCCTAACTTTGGAAAACAAAGATACTTACTTTTAAAATTTTCATCTAATTTTTCATCTTCAAGCCCTATTTTAATGTAAAAAGTTATTTTTGACAGAATGGTAAATATTTCCCTAAAAGCATCTAATTTGGAAAGGTTCTTTAGTCAGCTTTAGCGTGAATGGAAAGAATTATCTGCTATAATTCTGCAGATTTCCGTCAGTCACATTACAGGATGAAAGGCTATGAGCAAGAGAAAAGCCTAACAGGAGCCACTGACAGTGTGCCCAGTGAGGTGTGGCTAGAGATTTCATTCTAAAGAATGAGTCAGGAAAATAGAAGCAAAAGTTTGTGCATGTCAAGAATGGTTTCATCTCTTCTGACCACAGAATGGGAGGGCAGAAAGAGAAGCAATGTGTAATATGTAAAATGAAAGAGAAACCCGAGGTCATGTATCTAGTGTCATAATTTGGGTTGCTCAGTAGGGAACCCGCTTGGCATCACCTCTATGAACAGATATTAGCCAACTAATTGCACAAAGGTGCATGTCTGAAGGAACTGATTCGAGAGTCCTTTTTGTGTATATATTCATTTTCAAATATTTCTTATTTGTGTATTTCACATATAATGTTTCATCTGGCAATGCAAAAGTTGAAATTCAAAACAGGAAATCCTATCAGGATAGATCTGTAATGGCCAATAGGACGGAAACATAGATAGATGTTGCTTTCTTAAAACACTATCATGACATATCTATGAAGCAGGCACATACACATATTATATGGTACCTAGATCTTCTGTCATAGATGAGGGAGATGCAACAAGAAGGATATTTTAGGCCTTCTTTGTACATCTTTAATATGGTACTGCATTTAAAATTCAATATTATTATTGGCTCGGCGCCTGTGGTTCAAGCGGCTAAGGCGCCAGCCACATACACCTGAGCTGGCGGATTCGAATCCAGCCCGGGCCCGCCAAACAAAAACAATGGCTGCAACCAAAAAATAGCCAGGCGTTGTGGTGGGCGCCTGTAGTCCCAGCTACTTGGGAGGTGGAGGCAGGAGAATCGCTTAAGCCCAGGAGGTGGAGGTTACTGTGAGCTGTGATGCTACGGCACTCTACCCAGGGCAACAGCTTGAGACTCTAAAGAGGGATGGAGGGAGGGGGGTGGGGCCTTAGTGTGTGTCACACTTTATGGGGGCAAGACATGATTGCAAGAGGGACTTTACCTAACAATTGCAATCAGTGTAACTGGCTTATTGTACCCTCAATGAATCCCCAACAATAAAATAAATAAATAAATAAATAAAATTCAATATTATTATAATATTATTATTCACAATATTATTTTTAAAATGTAGTATACTGTACCACCAAAATCAAAACTACCATTTCTTAAAATTTGGATTAGCTTGCATTTAATGAATTATATTTGAATTCAAATAATGTACAGACTAAATATTTATATATTTTTATCAGAAATTAAACAGATTGTTAAAATTTTCCAGGTCACTAACATTCATTATCAGTAATCTCTGTATCAGTAATTTCCTCCTATTACTCAATATTAAGTCTTGGGTTAAAGTTTTGTATAGTAAAATATATCAACTATGTATATTTAAAAAATAAGATTATATAAATATGTGTACACTGTCATAAACTGGGTACGCTCAGGTACAGGCCTTCTGGGACATAGGCCATTAGTTATGGAAGAAATCATTGTTTGGGGTACAAAGTTAAAACAGATGAACGTGTAAGTCCTTTTTCAGCCCATTAAAATAAACTTAATTATGCGATTCAATTTATCACTAATGTTTTTTCAAATCACTTTAAAATAAGGGAAGTTATTTCATTTTGATTTTTGAGATCATTTGTAAGTCTTCATGTAAAATGAAAAGAAGTAATTTTCATTATTATTATTTCATTATTATCTGCTGCTAACGATTCTAAATGCAAAATATTTTGTATATTGTGTGCTGACTTTAATAATAATATACTGCATCATTTAAATGGAATTTATATTTTATTAAATATAGGCGTATATTTGGGGGACATCTTTAGTAACTTACTTTTGTGTGACTAAAAATTCAAAAATTTTTTAAAAGGTTGTCACTCTCCTATCATGTCACTGATGCCATTGTGTAAATATTTGATAACTGAATTTCATAGCACAAATTTATACTTTACTCATGCTGATGATTTATTAAGTGATATTTAATAGAAGCATCCCAAAGCCTGATAAAGGTTAAAAATGAAAGGACCTACCATTTAAGGAGAAGGAAAACAAACAATAATATATATAAAGATATAGTTAGACTCCGTGTGTCTGTGCCTTGTTAGGTTTGGTTAATTTACAAAACAGTACAATTTGCCAGAAACTAAGCTGGTGAAAGTGGATTCCTCTAGTTTTTTTTTTTGGGGGGGGGGTGTGTGTGTGTGTGCGCGCGCGTGCGCACGCGTATAAATTGTACGCAAACATAAGCACTCTGTTTAAGGAAAGAAACGTGGAAACTACGTAGTCATCTGAGAGACTGAATGTGTATAGTGAAAAGATTTTTCCACTTTTTTTTTTTTTTTGCAGTTTTTGGCCTGGGCTGGGTTTGAACCCACCACCTCCAGCATATGGGACTGGCACCCTACTTCTTTGAGCCACAGGCACCGCCCCATGAAAAGATTTTTCTCACCTGTATGTGTGTGCTGTCTGTATGCTATGGGTTACACCTTCCTTTGCACTTGTGATTGTAGTTCAACCAATACTCTACTAATTTGGGTTAAGTAACAGAAAGTTAGCAATGAAAAGGTAATGACAGATATTGATTATAGTAATACATTACTGTAATTCTGATAATCTTTTAAGATACTTTATAGGTTAACAGGTCACAGACAATAAAAGTAATTCATTATAAACAATTTATGCCCACTGGTTGTGATATTGGATTAGACCTTTACAACACAGTGTAGAGACCCGTAAGTCTGTGACAAAAAACAAACAAACAAACAAAAACAGGGTACATTTTGTACTTTGTATTACTATTTCAGCTGAGCAGTGGTGTCCTGATTACATCTTTATCATTTCAATCATTTTAATGGTATCTATATTTCTAGATAATTGTAAATACAACTAATTCTGTTATTTTATGTGACTATTTGATTTCTCTTTATCTCAGGTACAGATAGAAAGCAATTTTAACATACTACATTCACATGGTTTCATCTAGTTTTAAGTGACAGGAGGTGATAATGTACCCATAAATCAAATTTTTAAAATATTTTGATTTTGTGTCTTTTAATAGACTTATGTAGTAATGGATTAGCATTTTGTAGGCATATTTATCCCCAAGCCCTGTGTTCTGGACGTCTTTCTTTTTGAACAATGCCAAATAGTTCAGTGTGATTTTACTCTTTGATCTGGTATCAAGGACAGTTGTCCCTGATAGGATTACAGGGTGGCTTTGTGCAAAATTTACTTCTCATTAACAGCTACAAAATTTTGGCTACTACAGCTTGAGTCTTTATCTCTTATCAGCTATTCTGATAGTCCCTCTGCAATAACTATATTTTAATCTTTTCTGAAACATTGCTAGCATAAAAGTTGTTTAGGTTGAATTTGGCCATTGATCAGATTTTGTATGTTTTTGTTTCCTCAGAAAGTTTAGGTTGGAAATAATTACTATTTAGCTTGGAACTATTTACATGTAAATATTATGATTAACATGATAGGAAAATGGCCATGGATAACTGAGTTTTAAGAGAAGTTAGCAGTGAATTTTTAAATTCTAAATTTTAGAAACATGTTTTCTGTGATGAAAGAACAGCTACCATTCTAAGGAAGTTCAAGAAAGAGATTTTGGATTGATTATTATTATTGTCCTTATATTAGTTTTTTTATGGCTATATTTTACTTTTATTGGCAGATGGAAATAATGGCAGATTCTAAAATGAAGGCAGAAATTCAAGCTTTGGCCTTTCTATCACCAGATTATCTTTCCAGAGTGTACTTAACAAATTAAGATTTGGAGGATGGATTTAAAAATATTATAAATCAGCCTGTGCTTGCAGGAGGCTTTTCATTAGTTTTGTTTTAATTGATAAATACTGTTTGGAAAGAACATATATTCCTAAGTCTGTAAAGGTGAAATAAACGTTTTCCAATAATTAGATTTTTTTCGAAACAAATGCTATACTTTATTTTATTTTATTTTTTTATTAAATCATAGCTGTGTACATTAATGTGATCATGGGGCACCATACGCTAGTTTCATAGACCGTTTGACACATTTCCATCACACTGGTTAACATAGCCTTCCTGCCATTTTCCTAGTTATTGTGCTGAGATATTTACAAATGCTATACTTTAGTTTTCTCTTTCTTTCTCCCTTCCCTTTCCTTCCCTCCCCTCCCCTTTCTTTTTTGTTGTTTGTTGGATGGTTTACTATTCAAACAAAACAAGTTTGACACAGTTGGGCTTTTGTTGTTGTTGCTTTTTTGTTTCAGGTTAATAGCGTACAAAGAATTAGGTTGCAATGTTTGCATTTGTTAGGTGCAGTTTCTCTTATAATTGTGTCCCACCGGATTAAACATTTTCTGAGAGGAGAGAAAAAGTCACTGGTGAAGACAGTGTCCCATCTGTAAAGAAAAAAAACAGGGCAGTGCCTGTGGCTCAAAGGAGTAGGGCGCCGGCCCCATATGCTGGAGGTGGTAGGTTCAAACCCAGCCCCTCCCCCCCCAAAAAAAAACGCAAAAAAAAAAAAAAAAAGAAAGAAAAAAAAACAGTAAGACTCCCACTAGAAAAATGGCAGTTTAAAAAAGAGGCAATGCAAGTAGTTAATAAACAGATTAAAAGTTTAACTTCATTCATAAGACAGACAGGTCAAATCATTTTACCCATCAAATTAGCCAGGACAAGAGTATATACACATCATCAGTGGCAGGGAATACACAAGAGGTGTGATAACTAAGTTTGTGAACTTGTCTTATTCGTCCTACAGAAAGTGCTACATACCTCATTGTTTGAATATCACTACAGTCACTTTTGAAGTACTCCCCTTGGGAAGCTATGCACAGACGCACATGCCTGGTCCACCCTTCAGTGAAATTTTGGGACTCTTTCTAGAATGCTGATCGGAGCTATTGTTGTATTACCTTTGATGTCCTGAATGCCATTAAAATGTCTTCTTTTTAATACTTTCCCTATGCTCAGGTAAATTAAAAAAAGCCATTGGGGGACAGATGGCTTGCCTTGCCAGAAGGTCTTGGCAAACTTCAGCTCTCTTTTGCTTTTATGCATGTATTTGGGCTACTATGCTTCTCACAGTCAGCCAACAATTTTGACCTATAATTTGATGAATTTTTGCAATGTTTTCATGAGTTCTGCTTGTTATTGGCTGCCTTGACCTCTCTTCACCAGTGACTTTTTCTCACCTCTTAGAAAAATGTTTAATCCGTTTGTATATTGCCATTATTTTGTATGGCATTATTATCTGGATAAACTTGGACTAAAATGTCCCTGATTTTGCTTCTACTCTTGCCAATTGTAACAAGAAATTTAATATTTTGTTTGTTGCTGTAATTTAAGCTCTAACATTCTCACAATGGCAAAAACATGCAACAACAATAATGAATGCCACTCATCAAGACACCACCAAACATTAACATGAACACAGCTATGAGACATTGACATACCAAGGTTATGAAACATTATTGAGCTGTTTGTACAGTGCTGCTAATGGAAGTGCCTGGTGGAAAATTCATGAACTTAGTTGTCAGACGTCACAGATCAGTTGGTGAAAGTTAATATATAGACAATCTTTGAGTTGATGGTTTGGCAGAAGTTAATGGCATTTCAAATTTATTTTCATACTGTTCAATAAAGGTATATATTTTTAGAAACTATAAATAGAAAAAAGTGGAAATACATGTGATCTATTCATAAATAAATATTAATAGAGTCTTACATTACTTCCATATGATGGCATATTTTACAGACATGGAATCATATTGTAGAACAATATGAAAGAATTGAAATACAGTAGAACTCTGTAAGTTGACCACCCAAAGGATGGTAAAGACTGGTCAGCATTCAGAGATGGTCAACATATAGGAACTCGGCCTACTGTACTGATATATACATGTCTGGTCTATGAAAATTATGTCAACTTAAGGAGATGGTTAAGGTATGGAGACTCCTCTGTATATTCAGTACATAATGTGGAGTAAGAAACAAAGACAACAAGTATTAAACCTTAGTATCTAAAGCCTGTAAAAACATAAGTACATAACAAAAAGTATGAAAAGCAAATCCAAAACGCTATCATCCAACCTGTTCTTTTGTCTGTGACCATGAATTTCCTATAACAAATATGTTAATTATAGCACACTAATGAAATTTGCTTATAAAAAAGTGTAAACTCAAGCTGATAAATAGCTATTTTCCTACTAGAACAAGTTAAATAGAAAGAAGGAAGATGTATATAAAGTTAATTTTTGATGAAATCATTCACAAAAATAACAAATCAATTTAGTAAAATGAAAAAAAATCAGTCTGTTGGTCAGTTCTTTCAGAACAGTAAAATATTTTTTTAGTTGCCCCAGCTAATATTATTCTTCTATTGACTATATTGATAGGCTGTGTTGCAGTTGTGTACTCATGTTTTTGAAGAAAAAAAATGTATTGCTGAAAATACTTAGTCAATGAAAGTTAATAACAGGCACAGTGGGAGGTCATTAAAATGAATGCTCTTGTTTGGTTGAGACAATATATTGTAATACAGATCTTACTGATTTACTGCAAGTATCTGTGGGAAAGTGAGCTTGTATATTAAAATCTGTATATTATAGAAGTCAGAATGTAAGTTTGATACAGTGTCAGTGAACAACCAAGTTGATTAGACTTTTTAGTAGTTAGTGGTTCATCTTTATACTTCTTTCTAGCATTACATAGAAATTCATTAACTAATGACATTAACTGTTTTCTATCCCTAGTGAGTACTTAAGAACTGTCAGTTCAGTACTTTCCCTCTAAGCTTCTTGTAATGATGGTTCTGAATTTGTGACATCTAGTGGAGACAGGTTATCCTTTCACAAGATCTATGTTCGATGTGATATGCTGTAGTCTTCTGTGGTTAAGAAACTGACTCCTTTCAGCTCTCACTTTATTATGTGACTTATTCACATAGCTTCTTTACAGTAACACTCTTTCAGGACACTTATCTTTATGTTGGGTGGCATTTTCAACATTAAACCCTATAGAAAAACGAGGAATAATTGTTAGAAGGCTCTATCAGTTGAAGGCCATTACTTCTCAGAGTGTGCTGTGTCCTTCCTTGTATGTGGGTCTTCAGTTCTTGGCACCTTCAATATCTTCATGCACAGGTCTTCGGCACCCCGTTGCTTATGCTGCTCACCACTGTAAATATATTGAAGGTCAAAAGCTCTGAATTATAGAATTTTAGAGGAAGATGAGATCTTAATAAAGAGCCTTCATTTTCCTAATGAGGAATCAGAAGTCCAGAGAATTTATGGAAATTGCCTCCGGTCAGATGTAGTTAGTGACAAAATTAGAATTAGACTTTTGTTCCTTTGCTGTATTATTCATCATTTCCTTCTGCTTTGAGAGGCTGCAGATGAAGCTTCTCAGTAGCGTAGTATTAAAACTATGGACTCTGGGGCCAGATTTCTTGGTTCACATCTGGCCATATTCCTTACTACCTCTGTGACTTTGGGCAAATTACTTAAAAACTTAATATCAGTTTTCATACTTGTACAATGAAGATAAGAATACCTTTCATTTCATGGGTTAATTATGCAATTATGAAGATTAAATGAGCTAATATTTATGAGGTGTATATAAAGTGCCTGGGAAAAGTTACATGCTCTAGAAATGTTTCTAAATCTAAATACTAAGAAGAAAAGCAATCTAGACAAAGGTGACATATATTATTCTTTATGTGTGTGTATGCACATACGCATATTTCATTTTTAATATTATAGCCAATGTTTCCTTGTTAATATAAAGGAAATATAGGTACCATATTACATAGTTCTAAAGGTTAATGGAGATTCATGTATGCAATCTTTAGTTAATATCTTCAGCCCTTACATTGTTAAGCACACCCTTCTATTTTCCTATTGCTTAGAGTACGTTTAAGTTGGACCTTTTTTTAATTGACAGTTTTTAAAAAGCGCTTCTAGATACCAAAGATAAAAGTTTATGTCTTAGAAAATGTACAGAGGGACCATGAGGGGGAAAAATGCTGAGCTATATCTAACATTTAATATTGCTTAAAGTTTGTTCCCTATAATTTGTTAATATTATATTTTTAGTCTTCTGTTTTCCCTCCCAATGATCCTTGAATATTGACATAGTCTATGAACAATAACAAATCAATATTAAGTTCTCACAGAGTGTTTTAAACTTATTTATGAATACTGTTCTTCATCTTAAATGAAAACAACTGGTCTTTATTTCCTTTTGTTAAAAGGATTACGTTTCTACCTAATTAGAGGTCGTATGATCTCTGTGGATGTACTCCTTCCTAATGACCTCAATTTCCAGAGAATATTTTAGGAGGGGGGTTTAAGTGTTTCTCTTAGGGGCTGTCCACACTTAAGAAGAATAGCCTGAGGCTTAACATTTTCTGTATAGGTTTGAAATGGCAACTGCACAGTCATGCAGGCTTCGCAATCTTGAGCTATTTTCAGCTCTGGGTGCTTTTAAAACAGAGCGGAGAGTGAAGCAGCAGCTATAGCAGGATTGTGCACTTTCAAGTGTAGACCTGGCCTTAAAGAATAATCTGCTGAATGGCATTGAAAGGATAAGACCCAGAAGAGATATTATTTTCTCTATTTTAATGCTTTCTGAGTGCCTTGAAAGTGATGCTTGACCTGTGTATCATAAATTCAAACCAGAACATTTTAGAAGAGTCATTTATATCTTAGCTGTTCATGCTTCCATTGCATCCGATGATGGTGCATTTCAACATGTTATTAGTTAGACTAAGTGCCTCCTCAGGGCACTGTGAGTTGACATATGTGGAGCTGGTTGATCTGAGTGGCATTTTCTAAATGAGGTGTCTTGCTTAAGTCACAAAGAATGGCTTCAGGGAGCCCATTATATTTTGCCCCTTTCAACCTCAGAATGACCTGAAATGGCAGGCAACTGGGTTCACTCTGCTGAGTGTGAACCTATTGCTCTGCCCAAATTTAGGTTTCTTAGAGGAAAGAAAAGAATTGACTGTAGAACCCATTTGCTAGTGGTGACATGACACGCTGACTCCATGTGAATAAAAGACTGAGAGAAGAAAAGGAAGGAGAGAAAAAAAGGATTTTGGGCCAGTGTGCAGGTAGTATCATCCTACATTTTAAATGAATGTCAAATTTACCTCATGTAAAAAGAACTCAAAAGAACAGCTTATTTCAGACTTTTCTTTGAAGTAATAGTTTTCACAAAGGAGAACATGGTCAAGTAAAGCACTGATTGAGTCACTGTGTTTTAAATAAAATTAAATCAACTTTAGAAAGTTGGGGACGTGTCAGGAGGTAGGGGGCACAGGATTCATGCCTCTTCACCTTCGTGTTTTCACCTGTTTTGAAAGAGATTCTGTTTCTTCCTTGAATCTTTGAACAAACCCAAGGTGCTCAATCGATGCTCTAAGTATTCTAATTTCCCCTTATCTTGGAGGTTGCTTCCTGCCATTTTTCTACTCCTTCGTAGGCCACAACAGTGATGTAATGTATGTGTTAAGGAGTGCCATTCATCTGTATGTGTTCACTGGTAAAAATCTACCCCTCCGCTAGGGTTCAGCTCATTCTCTAGTTCATATTTGAAGTCCCCTGCTATAATCACAGAGGGTCAATTAGGATGCTTTTGGCCTCAGGTGCCCCTTCACACTAGCTTAAAATACAGAGCAATTGATTACCACCTGTAAAAAGACACCCACAGGTAGAGTGGGATGCTTGGTGGAGTCATTTTCTCTTGATTATATCACCAAATACTCAGACTTGTTTTTCTGCTTTTCTGCTTTGTCTTCTTTAGAATTTCGGTCTTGTCCTCAGAATGCTTCCTCTTTTGGTTATAAGATGATTCCAGCAAAAACTAGAACATCATTTTCTCTGTTTATAGTGGCAAAAAATGAGTTGGAAAAGAAAAGGGAAACTACCTAAATACCTTTCATTTTGTCCTATTATATCCACTCTTTATCAGAATGAGGAATGGGGAATACTACGAGCTAATCGACTACCCAGTCAGCATCGCCATCTTGAGCTGGGAATGAATGCAGTTGGCAACTGAGGGAAATGGAGTTCTTTCTAAAACAAGAAAGAAGAAATGTACATTGGATAAACACTCATCAGTGCCCATTCTAATCAGATGTCTTAAGTAGAATATAATAGGAAGTATTTCCTACCCATTACAGTGGCAATTATCAAAAAAACAGAGTATTAATTGTGGTTAAGGATGTGGAGAAATGCATTGCTGGCAAGAATATAAAGAGGGGCAGTCACATTTTGGCAGTTTCACAAACAGTTAAGCAGAATTACCTTATAATCCAGCATTTCCAGTCCTGGGTATATATCTAAACGGATTGAAAGCAGGGATTCAAACATACCGGTATACCAGCATTCACAGCAGCACTGGTCACAGTGGCTGTAAGATGGAAACAACACAATTGGCCATCAACAGATGGTCACAGTATGGTCTATACATGCAACAGAATACCATATAACCCTAAAAAGGAATGAATTCTGTTACACGCCAGAACGTGAACCTTGAAAACATTATTCCATGTTATTCCATGAATAATGTTTTTATGAACTCATCTCAGATAAGTACTACATACTTTATTGCTGGATGTCACTAGAGTCACCTTCTGAGTACTCCCCCTGGGAAGCTGTGCACCAGTGGCCCAATCACAAATGTGTGATTCCACCCTTCAATGAAATTTGAGCACTCTTTCTCTGGAATGGCCATCAGAGCTGTCACCATATCACCCTTGGTTTCCTGAATGTTATCAAAAAATCTCCCTTTCAATATTTCCTTTATCTTCAGGTAAATACAAACGCCATCAGGGGCCAGATGAGGTGAATAGAAAGGGTTGGTTATTTGTTTCCTGGCTAAAAACTCTCTCACAGACAGTGCTGTGTGAGCTGTTGCATTGTCATATGCAAGAGCCATGCGTTGTTGCTGCAAAATGCAGGCAGTTGTTTAACTTTTTCATTGAGCCTTCTCATCACTTCAAATAGTAAACCTCACTGTTTTTCCAGTTGGTACAAATTAATAATCTCTTTGATATCATAAAAAGGTTAGCACTATCATATTTACTCCCGATTTTGACTGACAGGACTTTTTGGTCATGGAGACTTGGCTAATTTCCCTTGTGTACTTTGGTGCTTTGTACAGGGTTGTGTTGGTACACCCATGTTTCATCACCAGGGATAATATAGCCCAAAACATTGTCTTGCCTTTCCAGAAAGTCTTGGCAAACTTCGACTCTCCTTTGCTCTTGTTCATCAGTGAGCTCTTTCAGGACCATTTTTGCATATACCTTTCCCATGCCAAGATTTTCAGCTAAGATTTTCTTAATTGTTTGTCTATGAAGGTGTTTACTTGGTCTGTGCTTCTCAGAGCCACTGATATGATGCACCGTTGGATGGATTTTTGCGATATTTTCATCATTTCTGCTCATTACCTGCTCCCCTGACCTCTCTTCACCCGTGATGCTTTTTATCTGCTTAGAAGAACATTCGTCTAATCCATTTGTACACTGTCAGGTTCTTCATGGCTTTATTCCCATAAACTTGGATTAACAGGTCCCTGATTTCACTTCCACTCTTGCCAAGTTTAACAAAAAATTTAATGTTTGTTCATTGCTCTAATTCAAGGTCTGACATTCTCCATGGGCACACAAAAACACACGACGACAATAATGAACACCACTCAACAAGACATCACCACTCATTGAGACGAACACACCTGGGAGACATTGATAAACCAAGGTTATGAAAACTTACCAAGCTATTTGTACCCTGATGCCAACATAAATGCACATTGGCAAGTTCACAAACTTAATTGTCAGGCCCTGAAAGCCAGACATAGAAGGATAAATGTGTGATTCCACTCTTAACAGGTAACCTAGAATAGGCAAATTCATAAATACAGAAAATAGAGCACAGGTTTCCAGGGATTGGGGGAAGGGGACATGGAGAGTTGTTTGAAGGGTACAGAGTTTCCATTTCAGATGATGAAAAAGTAGTGGAAATAGTGTTAATGGTTACAGAACATTGTGAATGTACTTACTGCCACTAAATTGTAAATGTATAAATAGTTAAAATGGTACATCTTATACTACATCATACATTATTTTTCCATACCAAAAAAAAAGAGCATTGCGGAGCCAATAGGAGATCATGTATTGGTAATTTTCAGGAGCTTGTGAGCAAGTTACAAGAATTAAGAGGTCAGTTTCTTCAGTCTTTTTCCTTATTTGTGAACAATCAGGGTGAGGAGGAAATGAATTTGGAGTGTGGGTCTGATGTTAGCCACTAGTAATTAGGACTAAATTCCAAAACCATTGCCAAGTATTGGTGCTTATTCCCCATAGGAAACTTAATCTCTTTCATGTTGTAAAGTTCCGATAAACTGTCTAGCTTCAGCTATTCATGTAAAAAAATGTAACCACGATTAATAAGCTTCAGCAATAAACACAGGGCAAGGCGATCTACATCTTTCCATGTGTTTCTAGTCTTAGTATTCATTCTCAACTTTCTTAGTCAACATACTAATAAGTTAGAGAAAAATGCCCAATCTCTATTTCTTCCTTCATTTTTTAAAAAAATTAAATAATATAAAAATAAAAGGTGAAAATAGCCTTATTATTGGTTGTCAAGCACTTACCCCCATGTAGCAGGGCTCTGAATAATGGTTTGAAAGAGGGAGGTTTCTACACAGAACTTTGTTGGCATTTTAGCTCCTTTGGAACAGATCCGTGGACATGGATTTTTAGGACAGGATTAATTGGCCCCACCAGTCCAGTCTCAGAGAAGCAAGAAGAGTGAGAATGGCATTCCGAGAATGGAGTTCCTTCTTCTTACACAAAAGGAGATCCTGGTCAAATGGTACCTGAAAAGTAGGTCAAACTGCATTACATACTTGACCCCAGCCACACATGAGCGATGACCTTTAATACATACATTCCATCTATTGACAAAATAGGATTCAATGACTATCAGGCTTTCTCAAATCCTATTGTCTGCTCCTCCTTCCTAGTGGAAGGAACATGCTTTTTTTTTATTTTTATTTTTAACATTCATTGAGTGGGGATTTAAATGAGCCTGGATTTTCTTCTAACTTGCACTTTGTGGGGAGGGGTCATACAGACCAGCAGATGGCGATCTCTCTGTAATCCTCATACAGCACTATCCTAAGGGTGAGGGCCATTTACTTTCTTTATTGCATTGTCGCTGATGAAGCTCGGTCTTCTAATATTATTTCTGAAACAATGATGGACAACAAACAGAAGTCAGCACAACCTGAAATTCTGTGTTGCTAAATAGAAAACAATGAAATGAATTTTGAGCCTTTCTATCAGATATAGGACATTGACTTGCCTCTGTTCTCAATCAATTTGTGTACAAAACTTTCAGGCTCTTACAGCCCTTTCACAGAAACTCATTAATACAGGACAATAACTTTCACTAAAAGGTTCTCTCAGTTCAGACTTCTCTTTTCTCCTTGTATTGAAAAACCAAAGAAACACGTGGTATTACTGAATCCTAAAGCTCTAAAGCATAACAAATACCTGCCCTGTTTGATCCACTAATTTTAAAGGATTAGGCAATTGATGTCTGCCTCCTCTTACTGACCTGCCCCATGTCATCTGGCTGGCTGGTGGTAGGCAAAGCCCAATACTTAAGTTAGTTGCCCCTTTTGGTTAGAATTTATTTAAATATCAAATAAAATGCAACAATGATACCTTGGAAATATAGAGCTATAATGTGACAAGGTCATATTCAACCCTTGGCTCCTATGCCAGTATCTTCTCTGTAAGATTTGTGGCAGGGATTATCCCCTAAGGAACAGGTCTGTTTGGTCAGGGCTTCATATCACAGAGGACCTAGAATCTTAAATTTAGGTGTATGACCTTTTCTTTACATAAGGGTTTTTAGTTCCAGAGATAAACTGCTGGGATTTAGAGAAGATTTCAAATAGAACTTAAGGTTATTCACCCGAAAATTGTAAACTCATGTTTCTTCTAAATGTTATAATTTTGTCTTGATAGTGCAAGTAGATTAACTGATGTTTTTAGGTAGAAAGTATTAATATGTTAAATATAAAACAGAAATGTAAAAAAATGAATTTCTACTTTTAACTTTTGTTTTTGCTTTTTTCTTTTCAGTTCATGTATCATGTGTCATCTCAAACATGGGCAGTGCTGGAATTTCTCTTGACTCTGTGTGTTCATGTCTATGACTGTTGACCACAGAACTCATGTGGCCAGATGCTTGCTCCTCACCATGGGGCAGCAAGTTCTCATGTGAGAGCTATTGTGAGAAATTTCAGCTGTTCAGATCCTAGCTTTCTGAATCCTAATAGGCTTTCAGAATCTCTTAAGACTCAAGGATAACGGAAGAAAATTAGAAGCCATTAATTTGGCAGGGAAACAGAAGGAACCGAAATGGCAGAAAAGAACACAGGTGGTGGAGGATAGACAGAGGGCATTGGACAGGCACAGATCACCAGTGTTTCTAAAGGACCTCTGAAACCTCAACAGTGTTCAGGGATGAGGCAGAAACTATCAGAAAAAGCAAAGCAGAGGAGAATAAAGGAAGAGAGAGAGTAGTCAAGCAGGCACAGTAATAGTGGAGACAGAGAAGGAGGGAGGGGAGCACTCCATGGGGGAATTTTTGAGAGATAAACCCACAACCCTGTCAATGGTCATTTACATCCCAGGGTTCTGTGAAGGAAAGTCATGTTTCTGTAAGGAGGTGTGTGGGTAGCAGGAAGACACAGAGAACGTAGAAGTAGACTGCCCTGAACTCTACCTCGAAGGGTAGTCAAAAGCCAAGGCAGCAATAGAATTCACCACATTACACAAGAGGAACTTTACTGGGGCAACGTACGTTGTCTTTTAGTCTTTTAGTACTGTTATAATGTGTCTGTCAAGCTAAATTAATTGAAAGGAAAGATCTGCTTAAGATACTTCAGGAAAAGAGGTAGTGCATTTTAAGGAAATATGTGGTATATGTAGGCCATGGAATACCACCCAGCCCTAAAAATGATGGAGACTCTGCATCTTTTGTATTTACCTGGATGGAGTTGAAGAACATTCTTTTTAGTAAAGTATGCCAAGAATGGAAAAGCAGGTATCCGATGTACACAATAATACTACGAAACCAGTAGATAAACAACTACACCCCCACATGAGAAAAAACATAATTAAATCCAAGTGGGGGGAGGGAGAAGAGGGAAAGAGTTGAAGGGATGGAGATCGGTAAGATCTCAGCTAATAGGCACAGCGTAAGGGTGTACAGCACACTGCCTGGGTGAAGGGCTCAACTACAGCTTGGACTTCACCTAACAAATGCAAAGAATGTAACCTAATCACTAGTACCCTCATAGTAATCTGAAATAAAAAGCAAAAAGGAAGGAAGGAAGGAAAGAGATGGAGAGAGGGAGCAAGGGAGGAATGGAGGGAGGGGAAAACACGAAAGAGAGGAGGAAGTGAGAAAAAAGAAAAGGGAAGGAAAGAAAGAAGAAGGAAGAAATACGCAGACTGGAAGTGGATCTGTAAAGCCCGTGGGGCTCAAGGCATCTTTAGACATGGATTCTCTCTTCCCCTGGTCCCTCCTCCTCCCTGTCTCCCTCCTGTTTTTCTTTTCCTTTCTCTCTACTTTTGCCCTTCTCTTTCTTCTCCCTTTCATCACATCCCTGAACTCACCACAAACACACACATTGTTCTTCTCTCTGCCCATCTATTTTATTGTCTGCTTAACACCAGCGGACTTCATCATCCTTTCCACATCTTTTCCAGTCCCTCTAAACATTAGATTACACATGTCATTATTTCACCATTAGGTCACTACTGCCTACCCCACCCCACCTCCTGGCTTAGCTCACCCTTTCAGTTCTACCCAGAGGCTGCCTCCTAGGTGCTGTCCATCCATCTGGTGCTCACTCCGGTCACTCCCTTATGAACAAGGTGGCGTTACAGAGGAGTAAAGTGAGGATACTAAGGCAGAGGGGACTGTGATTAGGGTGTGGAGTTAGCCAGAAGAGAGCCATTGACAGCTTTAGTGCAGGCTCCAGCTCTAAAGCGTTGCCGGATAATGGATGCGAGCGCAGTGGTACAGATAGGTGTTGTGTAATGCAGGGTGGTAGCACACGGATTCCAGACTTCATTTATAAAAGACAAGGCAGATGCGTAGGAAAGTTGTGTTAGCTGTAAGAGAACAAGCAAATGTTGGACTCGAGAGGTTGATGAATCACTATAACATTCGTTCATCTCCCTTATATGATATCAAATCTTAGAAAGGCAGCTGTTCACATTTTTGTGTGTGCCTGGTAAATCATCTCAAGCTGCTGCAGATGCAATATCATGCGTATGACAAAATTAGGCAAGTCGACCGTGTATTACGTGAGTGGTTCATTCTGCCTGATGTTCTGTACCATGTGCAGCTGCGTCTCAGACACGTAACATTAACTGATGTTCATAATGATAACCCCGAGTCATTAAGGAAATGTTGTATTATGTCTGGTACAGTATGCTTGGCAAGTACAGAGCAGCAGTGGAGAAAGCAGGAAGACTTGCAGAATGCCTGCTGCACTGCAGGTACTGGGAGATGAGCTGGTTACCTGCCCACCCTTGGCCAGCAGAGTCCTGTGAGATGGGTGCAGTTGCAGCCATTATCCAGCTGGGAAAACATGCTCAGGTAGGTTAAGGAGATGGTCCAGAGGTGGATCACGAATCCAAGTATGTCTTATTCCAGAACTTTTGCTCTTTCTCTTACCCCACCAATTTGTACAAGTTTTATCTTTTTTATAAGAAACTTTCAAGTCAGGATTTAAATGAGGTAGTCTAGCTAGTCAATCTTAGCTACTCAGTGACTCAGATCCAAAATACTCATAGAAAAAGAACTAATATTTGAGAACATTACTGGTCATGATTATTACCCAGTGAGCTATATATTATTATCTCTAAGTTATAAATTGAGAAAATTAATGTTCATTGAGGCAAAGTTGGCTAACCCAAGGCTATACATTTAGAAAGCTGTGCCTTTAGTGTTTTTCTTTCTTTCTTTTTTTTTTCTGCAGGCTTTTTTCTCAATCCACAACATAAATGTTAGTTTTATTAAATTAGTTCTGACCTCAGCCTTTTTTTCTTCTTCAATACACTTCTTTAAGGTAGTTTCAAATGGAATAAGTCTGAAATTTATAACTTGATATTCCACCTTCATCTCAAGTTACCTACATGCCTTAGATACTTCCTCCTTCATATCCCAAAGAACAATGAAACTCATCATTTACAATGATCTCTAAGTGTGCCTTCCATCTCAGTTCCCAGCTCAGTGAATGACACCCACTTACTGAGCGAGAAATCTGGTTTCTGCCTACTTGAGTTGTTAGTGCTGGCTGGCCGCCTCCTTTTATCCCTGGCACTCATCTCTTTCTTCCTTTTCCAACGCCACGTCCCTAATTTAGAGGAAGTCCTGCACAGTTGCAGGAGCTTTAGCAGTCTATCTCAATACCAGTAGAGTTACCTTTTTCTATCTCAATACCAGTAGAGTTACCTTTTTCTATCGAGTTACCTTTTTATTGGATATTTTTAATCGTATCACTGCCTTGCTCACAATTCTTCACTGGCTCCCCACAACTCAAATCTAGCATTCATATTTCTTTGCTTAGTAAACATCGCCCTTCTTGACCGGGCTTCAGTTTCCCTGCTTCACACTCCGCCTTTGTAATGATAGAGCAATTTTGAGATCCTTATAGTTCCCCAACACAACAAACTCTGTTCCTTTACATCCTGGTTCACCAAATTATTGGCCAAAATGCTGTTTGATGCCTATATTTATCCATCATATTTTCAGGGCCGCTCCTCTTCATTCACACTTCCAACAGAGCAGGTGTTCCAGCTGCTGTATGTACACACTGGCCTTTGCTCCTTAGACTGATCATGGTGGGCAGAGGTGCAGCACTCACTGGCTGGCCGTACTGCTATTTGTGGCTGGCTTCCTTTCTGATTGATCAGATATCTGTTATGAACAGTTGGTGTTTAAGCCATATAGTTGTTAAATATTTTAAATGTCAACTTGAGTTTACTTTTACTACCAAGTAGTGTCTGGCATAGAAAGGGTGTTCAAAAATACCTGTCCATTTGTGAATTATGAGTGACTGAATGCTTGAATGATGGCTGGCCAAAGCCCTGTTTTCCTCTCTTGTCCTCAGTGCCCCTGGCTATATTGCACTAAGCCAGAAGAGTTTCTTTCACATACCCACCTGTGCTGGTTCTGTACTTCAGCACAGCAAAGAACAAATGTTATTTCATGACAAACTTTCACATACCAGAGGAGAGTGTGCATGCCTTGTTGAGGCTTCATTCTTTACAAAGTATCTTTATCTCTCTCAGTGATTCCAAAAATGGACTTCATGCTGCCCATAGATGTCCTCTAATCATACAAATGCCTGCTTATAGCACCACCTAGAACTAGGAGTAATAATTTAGATGTGAACTCACCATTGCAGGATGAGTTATGACTGGCTCTTGTGACTTGGAGGGCTGCCGGCCGGGGTGATATTGATGAGGGTTTAGTCACAACTACTTTCCTCCACAACCCTATCACCTTGGCTTTGTGATCACTTAAAGTCTAAGATTTTATTTTGTTTTGTTTTTTTCCATATGAGCTGATAGTAAGCCAGATAGTATCATTCCTATCTTTATACAATTGATCTTTAAAATTTAAATGCAAGGCTTATGTCTTTGTTCATTTAAAAAAAAAAAGCATAGAATTCTGCCGATCTCACTACGACTATACCTTTGCTCTGCATCCTGGTTTAGGGTTATCTGCAGTTTGACAAGGGTGCTTTTGAAATCTTTGTTATAAATCGTGGGTGAAAATACATAAACAGCAGAATAAATCTCAGAGCCCCGTGTGACACAACTTTCCCTCCAGCTTCAGACTGATTCATTATTCAGCATAGTTTGAGTTTAAAACGTTCCATGGTAGATCCCTGACTCTTGGGGTATTTTTATATCTTCTTGTTTCTCATTCTTCTACTTTGGCCACAAGATATAATTAGAAGCGTAATGAAATGGTTTGCTTAAATTAATGAATGCCAGGTTTGTATAGTTTATTTAATGTATCAATTTCCAAACCTTATTAGAAATTCATCATCATTATTGTTATTGTCGTCATTATTCATCTACTGAAATCAATTTATAAATAAAATCCTGTCTTTGATGCTAGCGGGGCACCAGTCTTTGGTCTCAGAGTGATTAAACTGGCAGGACCAGTTTCTCACAGGCTTCCTCATAAGGCCTAGCGGGGCTTACCCCGACAGCCTCCAAGCCTCTCTCCTCTCAGCTTCCTTCATAAGCTTAGATGCAAACAAAGACCTTTTTCCTTCCCTCCTCCTCTCTCCCTCCACCTCTCCCCTCCTTCTCTCCTCCCCCTCCCTCTCTTCCTTCCTTCCTGCTTCATTTCTCCCCCACGAGGTCTTGCAGTGTTGTCCAGGCTAGAATGCATCAGCATCACAGCTTACCATAACCTCAGATTCTTGGGCACAGTGATCCTTCTGTCTTGGCCTCCTCAGTATCTGGGAATGTAAGTGGACACTACTATGCATGGTTGGTTTAAATTTTTTTTTTTGGTAGAGATGGGTCTTGGTCTATTGGTCAGATGGGTCTTAAATGATCCTCCTGCCTCTCCCTCTCAAAGTACTAGGATTTCAGGTGTGAATTACCGTGCCCAGCCCCTTTTCTGATTTCCTATGAAAACCGTTTGGAATAAGCCTTCCATGAGCTTTTCAGGCCCTGTAAAAATCTATGTGAACAGAGATAGGTCAAATCCCTTACTGTGTGGTCTTCTGTCCCTTTGTTGGTTTATTCAGTAGTGTTAGGCCTGTGAACAAATGTATAAAATAGAAACGGGATTCATTTTGCATATGGATTTGTCAAATGGAAGCTTAGACAGATAAATTGGCTTTCCCAAGATCCATGACTGGTGAGCTATAAGGCTGAAATTTAAACCCAGGTTTGTGACACAATGGCACCTATGGAAAACATTGGATTAACTCATCCTGTTATCTTGTGAGCAGATTTCCTTCCTTCCTTCCTTCTTTATTTCCTCTTTGTTGTCTTCATTTTCTTTCCTTTTCTTTTTCCTCTTTCTGTCTCCTTTTTTTTTTTTTTTTTATTGTTGGGGATTCATTGAGGGTACAATAAGCCAGGTTACACTGATTGCAATTGTTAGGTAAAGTCCCTCTTGCAATCATGTCTTGCCCCCAGAAGGTGTGGCACACACCAAGGCCCCACCCCCCTCCCTCCTTCCCTCTCTCTGCTTTTCCTTTATCTGTTCTCTCTTTTTCTCTCCCCTTATCCCTTTCCTATTTTTTCTTTTTAGAAGTCATGATCACAGTGTAATTCTTTTTACCATGGAATGCTATTTGTTTTAACTTAGGATGGGTAATTTTCCTGGCAAGCCACCTTGGATTTGCCCAGAAATTTAGTAGCTTTATTTTATCTATAGCAGTATGTTCTTCACCAACCATGTCCACCAGTACGTGAGAAACACTATCTACAGGTTGAATCAGACCTGTAGTGGAGTCCATCTGATGAGGTCAACAGTCGCTGTTGAAACGACAGCCTTTCAAATGGCTTTGCCTGTCCTTACCCCTCCTTCAAGGCTCTGTGGAGGGTGGGGAATATGTATCTTTACAACACTGGGAGGGAGGGGTCTGCTTGTCCCAGGCAGGCAGATTCATGTTCAGTACACGTCTGGTGTGCACACATACGTGAGATCTAGCTCTATCTTCTGTGGTATATCCTGATCCCTCTAGGGTGGGTTTTTGGCTGGGGACACTGTCAACTTGGAATCTATATTCCACCAGAAGAGAGTGAAGCTTCGAATATCAGCAAGACATCTGTCCCTCTGACCCTGCTGCTCCATATGCGTGGCTGAGCCAGACTTACCCATAGGCACAGAGCCCTCAGCACAAAGGTCCCTCTCATAGTACTAGATTGGATGACTTGGAAAGAGGTCCCAGCCTGGGTTCACGCCTTTTACACCAGAGCCCCCAATTAGAAATGAGAACGTAACTTCCTTCACCTTTTATCGTATCTTCCAGCAAATCTTGCAAGTTAAGAAAAGGGTGGAGGTTTTCATGTGTTCTCTAGATCAGTTTCTCCTTTTCTTGACCCCAGCCAAGCATTAGTGACAGGAAAGATAATTTTTTCTACAACCTAGTTAATCCCCAGAGCTCAGTTCTTCAAGCTTAGTTTTTAACATGCAAATGGATGAAATAAAGAAATTTGGAGAATACTTTCTCTAGAGATTGCCTGGCCTTTAAGGAGTTGGCTTGAAGCTTAATCGTATTTCCATACAAGAAACTGACCATTTCTTCAACTATTTTCTTGAACTATGTCTAGAATTTATTTTAATCTGTTCCTAGGCAGATAGAGGCCTCAGAGGGGCTAGGGATAACAAAGGAAAATAAAATTAGTAATATTTTAAATAGTCCCACTGAGCAAAATATTATGTTTATAGTTTTATTTTTATATTTGAGTCGAGATGAGAAAATGGAAGCAAATACCTCGTGAGAAAAAATACTTTCTAAGAAGTGTTAACATTACGTCATTGTCTGATTCATGTGGCAAACCCAATGTATTCCTACTTGTTTTCTTTTGAAAATGATGTCATTGGGCCAGACATGGTGGGTCATGCCTGTAATCCTAGCATGCTGGGAGGCAAAGGAGGGAGGATTGCTTGAGCTTAGGAGTTGGATACCAGCCTGAGCAAGAGTGAGACCCATTTCTATTAAAAATAGAAAAATTAGCTGGGCATTGTAGTAAGAGCCTGTAGTCCCAGCTACTTGGAGGCTGAGGCAGGAGGATCCCTTGAATCCAGGAGTTTGAGGTTTCTGTGAGCTAGGCTGAGGCCACAGCACTGTAGCCTGGAGCAGCACAGTGAGACCCTGTCCCTAAAAGAAAAACAAAAATTACATCTTCAGTGTTAATACATGCATTATTGTCCTGAGTAGTTTTTAAATAAGTCTTAGTTCATTTTGAATTGTGGTCTCCTTAGCAGATCAGCTGGCTTCTAACTTTATTTATTTTTTGTTTTGTGCTCCTGCCCTTTTTTTTGGGCCGTATTTTCAAGCAGAAAGTAGCCAGTGAAATAGAACTGTTCATTGTTATTGTTTTGTGATTTCACTTTTGTCTTTAGAATTATTTTCAATTATATATCTATATTTGAAGTTTTAGTAACACTTTCCTATTATTTATTTTAGAGCCTCAAGCTGTATGATCCAATTTAATATTTCTTATTTTTTGAAGTGTTTCACAAATTGTATAGTAAGTGACTCAGTCTGCCAGTCATTTGCTTTGTTTTTTTGTTTGCGCTTTTTCCCCCTAATTTCAACAGGGAATGTTATTAATCTGAAATTCCTGTCACTGCTACAAAAAGGAAACAGTGTTTCCTTATGGGTAAGAAGTAAATTTATAGTAGACATTTTCCTTCCTGTTGCCTCTACCTATCAGTCATTTTTGTGCAAAGAAAGTAAAAATTTATTGAATTGGAAACTTTGAGACATCACACAATTCTCTTACTGTGTTGCGGGCATACTTTTTGCCTTTGAATGTGGACTTTTGTTCATTCCCATATTATGAACAGCAAGTGTTTCTAAGATATAATTAATTGGTTACCTTAGAGATAAAGAGAGGTTAATCTGATCTTCATAAAGATTTTAGATAAGTAGGCTGATACTGGTTTTCTTAATATGATCTTAGATTAAACACATTTTTGCTTTACTGGGTTGTTAGACAAATTTTAGGGATTAAAAATTGTACAGATAATATGTGTCTCTGTGGAAGCTTGGCCTCACATTTATGGTCTGGGAAGGTAGAAGGGAGGTAAGTAATTTAAATACAGAAGGAAAACTTATTAAATGATAAGTCAGGTGCAACAATGGCCTTGTACAAAGATGAATCTATCAGAGGAGGAAAGAAGTCACTTAGTGAACCCACCAGGTATAGTTACATTGGAAAATAGATAGAACTACACAGAACAACTTCTCTGGACTAGTATGGATGTGATGGTGGAAATGAGAGGCCTGTAAGGATGAAAGCTTTTGTTTTCATATTCCATCTGTGCATCAGAAGTTGATACTGCTCCCCACAAACAAAAACAAAAATAAGAAAAGCAGGGTGGCGCCTGTGGCTCAGTCGGTAAGGCGCCGGCCCCATATACCGAGGGTGGCGGGTTCAAGCCCGGCCCCGGCCAAACTGCAACCAAAAAAATAGCCGGGCGTTGTGGCGGGCGCCTGTAGTCCCAGCCACTCGGGAGGCTGAGGCAAGAGAATCGCTTAAGCCCAGGAGTTGGAGGTTGCTGTGAGCTGTGTGAGGCCACGGCACTCTACCAAGGGCCATAAAGTGAGACTCTGTCTCTACAAAAAAAAAAATAATAATAAATAAGAAAAGCAATCAAAATGTTACATCCAGTGGAAGATAGGTGGTTCAGCTACTCCAGTTTCTAAATAGTTGACATTAATAGGTTTCATGCCTATTTTCATATTATCCTAAAAAATATGACCTCTCTAATATTGATAATGGAACAATACTATTTCCAGTCATGCAGTTAATCCAAATTAAACATAAGTCCACATTTGAAAGATCAGAAATTTTTTAGTGAAATCTTGAATCTTATGATGGCAGAATTAACAGCTCTGTTTGGATATAGTACATTCCAAAGAAAAGATTTAAAGACGCATCAATTTAGTCAGAAGGGTTTTATCTGCTTCATAGGCATTCTTCAGTGGTATTCAGGAAACAGCTGTCAGATAAATTATAAAAATACATGATAAACAAAACCAACTCATCTTTTTAATTGATTTTAATCTGGCTTCATCTAGGCAGTATAATGCTGTTCGCTGATAATAGGGTAAATGATATGAGTGCAATTACTTAGTAATTCACCATGACTTAAAAATATACATCATCTTACTAATATTGTTTAATATCCAAAGTGGCAAAATATTGGTGGGAGCCACAGAAGATCGGCTGGTCATTCGTCATACTGTTGAAGTTTAATTTTAAGAAACAAAGGAGGCAACTTGATTGCTGGTAGTAACAGCAGTGAATTATGGGAAATTACACTTGAATCATTTATTGATGGATGGGGAGTGAAAGTCATTATCCTCTGATGGCTGTTGGAACACAAAATGTGAAACGATGTAGCTGTTATTTGTTATGAAACCCTGACTTATTAGCTGTTTCCTAATTGTTGCTTTTGTTCCTTGTAGCAGAAAACAGACCATGGGGAAAAAGCCATGGAGCTAAACTTATTTATTTTTTGCTGGTAGAGAAGTGCTTTTCAGTTTCAAATGCCTGACCCTCTCCCCTTCCCCCAGGAGGAATGAGTTTTATTCAGTTACCTGAAAAAACCTTGAATATTAAAGGGTGAAGAGTATCGGGGCTCCTCAGTGTGATGGTATGCTTTTTAATACCTGCCATCAAATATTAGGACAGCATTTGTTGAAAAGAAATCGTTGAGATTGGCCCGAGGTAACACTGTCCTCCAGGTAAAAAGAGAGCAAGTTGACTGATTCTGGCAACTATCATTATCATTTATTTCTTTTCCAAACCTAGTCCCCTCTCTCATCTCATAGCAGTGGGCTGTCGTTCCCTTGAATTTCGTTCTGTTTAACACAAACTGTCAGGAATACAGTAAGGTTTTAAGATAGGATTCATAAGATAGACCTACTTATCGTAATAAATTGGATCTTTGGACTAGGCAGATGATAGAATTAAAATTAAGTAGTATATTTACCTGTTCAATTTTCAACTGGGTTAATAAACTCTAATTTAGTTACTCTGTCAGTGTGATGAAAACCCGTTTATTGAAAGTTGTCTACTGATTTTTTTTATAACCTTTGAACTGTGCAAAGCTGTTCCATTGTAACATATGCAAATTCCTTTAAGAAAACAAGAAAAAAAAAAAGAGCCTATCTGAGTTAGGAGCTGAATGTTGACAGCTTTTGTTTTCTAAAGATTTGCTCCATAATGGAAATTTATCAAAATGTCAACTGGTCATAAAGGTGCATTGTCAGGTTATCTTTGTTTTTCTGTCATCTTCAAAGTGATAAAATGTTTATTATCTGCCTGCTTTGTGGACAGAACTCGGCTGTTACTGTAAGCATAATAGACTAGACTTCCCTAATGACTGTTTCTCAGGTTATCTGCTCACACTCTTGTAATGTTGGCCTTAGATGACTGATTTTTTACAACGTACAGGTAAATATTACTTGTGACACTGGGTGGTTTTTCTCAAAGTGTTATATATGGGAATGTTTGGAGAAGAGCATGCAGTTAATTAGTAAGTAGCCTTTTTGCTCGGTGAACACATCCATGGCCCTGTGTGTTTGTTTTGACATCTCAGAAATGACAAGCGAAGTGACTTTCTTGGCTGTTGATTAGCAAGACTCCATGTAAAATTTTGGGTCAAATTTAGTCTCCCTCACTTAAACGCTTTAATCTTTCTGTTTTCAAATGACCAGTTGTTATATTTCTCAGAAGTCAATAGCCATGAAATTAATCACATTATTTATATATTTATGAATAATTGCATGCTAAAGAGGTTCACTCTTATTGAGAAAAACTAGAAAATGGAAAAATTGCTAGGATAATTCATCTCTTCCTTTTGCAAGAAATATTTGGGTTCTATCAAGAATGTGAAAGGTTTGAGATTTTTACCCTACTTTCAGGCTTACACAGTTTGTTTAGCCTTCCACGATGTCATAGCAGATGCTAGAAGAATGCAGGATATGCCTCAGCACAGCGAGAAACCTGAACTTGGTCTCCCTGGGAGGGCCTTGGGCATGACAAGGAGGATCTCAGGTTGCTTCTATGCACAGAGGGGTTTGTGTCATAGCTGAGAAGTCCTCAGTTAGGATACCTGAATGTTTTGTAAGGTCTGGTAAGAATTTTGATTTGAAGAGAGCCACTGTCTTTATTTCCTTGGACAGTAAAGAAAGTGGCCCCTACCTTCTGTCTCTGTGGGAGGCACTACTGTGTCTTCTAAGGCTGTTTATGATACAAACATTCTTGAAAGGATAGTTCAGAACAAAAGGGTAATTAGTATCTCAGCTCTCAACACGCACAGAAATAGGAGAGACCTGGGGTGGTGCCTGTGGCTCAGGGGAGTGGGGCACTGGCCCCATATGCCAGAGGTGGCAGGTTCAAACCCAACCCTGGCCAAAAACTGCAAAAAAAAAAAAAAAAAAAAAAAAAAGAAGAGAGACCCATGAAGTCTAGCTCCTAGTGAACCTAATATACATTTGTAATTTTGATGGCCCATGGATAAAAGGATCAAAGGACTAACAGCCTATGGATGCATTTGCATGATGTGTATATTTCTGACTCAAATTAACAAAAAAGAGAATATATGGAAAAGACTACCAGTGGAGATGCAGTTAACCACTTTTACCACTAACATTTTCTGAATAATGTAACTAAGACAGGAATCCCTTTCACCCTAGCTTGAATTAATGTCCTCTGTGATACATGAAGCTTGAAAGTGCAATTAACTTTGACTATATGTGAAAAATATATTTTGATCTAATAATATTAGTTTAACATTTATGACATGCATATCAATATCAAATTAAAATGGATTTGGAAATAATTTCCTACCTTTTCAAAATACAAACACGTATATATTTATGTTACAAATCCTCGTTACAAATGGTGGTGATTTGACAGTGTATGTGAAGACTCAAATACTGAAATGAAGGCCCATTCACAGAATCAGTCAAATATTTCTTGAGTTATATAGCAGTAAATATGTTTGTGTACAATTTTTGTTGATCTCAAATTTTCAGAACATATTTTTTATTTGTTCTCCTTTTGCTTAATCCTTTAATAACATTGATAAATTATATCCTGGTGAAATTATCCACCTTTGTATTAGTACTTCTTTCTGAGCACATGCTAAAGAACTGAGCCCTGGCTGAAGTATCTCCATCACCATCTTCCTTTAACCAGACTATCATCATGTCCCATATTATGTGTGTGTGAGGTGTTATAGTTAAATTTGATACATGCCCTTTGATGGTAACTATGGAAATTTTAATACTATGATAAGGTTTTACAATGAACTGTTACATAGTAACTTCTCATTTGTTCAAAATTATTGGGTGATGGAATCAGGGTAAATAAATTTCTATGAAACTGAAAGTTATTGACACATATATATGTATTAACACATTGTATAACATTTCCAATATATTTATAATATTTTCAGAGGATTCAGAGACATTTCAAGGTATTTTTTAAGCTAAAGTTAACAATCAAACTGACTTGATCTTTTATTAAGCTAGCAAAGCTAGAGGTTTTTCATTGCATCTAATCACTTACTATGAACAGTGGTGATTTCTAAATAGTTTTGAAGATGTAATATTTGATCAAGTCTTCACTAACGCAGTTTTTAAGTTACTTGCTCCTTTCTATTATTAGTATGGTTGTTGTAATAGTTTACTTTTGAAAGCCTAAATATGAAATTCATGGAAAATGTAAATTACTTTTATGTTTATTAAGATTTTAAATAAAGGGTGGTGCCTGTGGCTCAGTGAGTAGGGCACTGGCCCCATATACCGAGGGTGGTGGGTTCAAACCCAGCCCCGGTCAAATTGCAACAAAAAAATAGCTGGGCGTTGCGGTGGGTGCCTATAGTCTCAGCTGCTCAGGTGGCTGAGGCAAGAGAATCACCTAAGCCCAAGAGCTGGAGGTTGCTGTGGGCTGTGATGCCATAGCACTCTACCGAGGGTGAAAAAGTAAGATTCTATCTCTTAAAAAAAAAAAGATTTTTAAATAAATAGTAATTTTAGTGAATTTAAGGTGTCAGATAGATAGATAGATAATTTATCATTATTGTAAAACTAGAAGGGATCATAATATTAATCTGGCCCAACATCTTCATTTCATAAGTGAGAAAACTGAGACTTGGATAAGTTAATAGACTAACTCAAGGTTTCCTAGATCTTATTTAAAGATCTGGAATTAGAACCTGGTCTTCCACCTGTCAATTCATAACTCTTTCATAATTATATTAGCTTGAATCTAATGTGACATTAATTTAAAGATGTACCATCATTTTACCTATCAGTAGGAGACAAAAAAAGCCTTCCAATAAAACTGTGACCGTTTCATTGGTGATGGTCCCTCCCAATACGTGACTCCATCAGATCTGTCTCACATTGCTTTGAGACATTTTTTTTCTTCATCTATTCTGAGGGTTTGGGTGACTATTTCTTTCCTTCGTCTACATGGAATGGCACATTGGGCTATCCTATTGTGCAAGTATCAGTAACAACATCTAACATAGTTTCATACTTTTGAGAGTATGTTTCACGGAGTACTTATTTGTGATTAATTACGTATTAAGACGAAGGTACAAATGATTAGGTTGCATTATTTGCCGTTGTTAGATACAGTTCAAGTTGCAGTTGAGCACTTCACCCAGGAAGTGTGCTGATACACCTTATGCCCATTAGGTGGGAGCTTACCAATATCTCTCCCTCCTCCCCTCTCCTCTTTCCCTGTCACCCCCAAACTGAATTTAATTGTGTTTTTTTCTCACATGGAGGGTCTAGTTGTTTATCCATTGGTTTCATACTAGTATTGAGTACATTGGATATTTGCTTTTCCATTTTTGTGATACCTTACTAAGAAAAATGTGTTTCAACTCTATCCAGGTAAATACAAAAGATATAAAATATGCATTTGTACATTAAGTCAAAGTTATAAGTGTGCCCTTCACCCAGAATATACACACTGCACCAATTAGGTGTGAATTTACCCGATCCCTCCTCCCCCACTCCCAACCTACTTGATTTCCATTGACTTTTAGTTCCATGTGTGGACATAAATGTTGATCAACTAGTTCCAGTGTCATATTGAGTACATGTGGTGTTTGTTTTTTCATTCGTATGATACTTCACCTAGAAGAATAGTCTCCAGTTCCAACCAGGTTTTTAAAAAAAAATAATAGATCAACACTTTTTTATGGCTGAGTCCGTGGTGCACGCATGCTACATTTTATTAATCATTTCAGATCAGATGAGCACTTGGGATGTTTCTATATCTTTGCAATTATAAATTATGCTGTTATAAACAATTGTGTGCAAGTGTCTTTTTGATAAAATGCCTTTTTTCCCCCTTTGGTTAAATTCCTAGTAGTTGGATTGCTGGATCAAAAGGTAGGCCTACTTTTAATTCTTTGAAATACCTTCATACTCCTTTCTTGGTTATCCTAATTCCCAGTGCCACCACCAGGGAAGGAGTGTTCCTTTCTCTCTGCATCCACGCCAGTATCTGTCGCTTGGGATTTTTTGATATGTGCCATTTTCACTGGAGTTAGTGTCTCATTACGGTTTTGATTTGACTTTCTCTGATGATCAGAGATACTGCGCATTTTTTCATGTGTTTTGACCATTAGAAATTAGACAGTGTCTTAATTTCAGAAATTTCTGTTATGTTTTTTGTCCACTTTTAAAGGGGGTTGTTCAATTCTTTCTTGCTGATTTGCTTGAGTTCTTTTTAGATTCCAGTTATCAGCCCTTTATCAAGTATATAGAATGCAAATACTGTTTTCCCCATGCTGTAGTTTGTTTACTCTATTGATTGTGTACTTGGCTCTGCAGAAACTTTTTAATTTGATCAGGTCCCATTTGTTTACTTTCTTATTGCTGTGACTACCATTGAGGTTTTCTTTGTAAACTTTTTTCCTAAGAACCTTGGTCCTTCTTTTTTAGTTTTTGAAAAAAAAATACCTTGGTTTGGAATGTGCCAAGTCTTTAAAGAGGACAGGGATTTAATTTCAAACAGATTTTCAGACTGTTTCTATCTCAACAAGTAGTAATTACTATTTTGACAGTTATGTCTCATAGACATTTATTTTAATTGCATATGTTAGCAATTCATTTTGGCATGACAGTCTCTGCCATTGTTGTGTTGCCAAGTTGTGCTTAAAGAAACTGTGTCAGAAATTCAACATGTGGAGAACAGTGATTAACCTGAGTCATCAATTAGCTTTGTGAATACAGATGTCCTATGAATACACTCCAGTTGTTTTTTCTTTTAATTAAGTAAAATCTACTATCCTAACTCTCATTTCTCACCCTCTGCTTCTAACCTACCACTAAGACATTTTGATTTGCCTCCTAAATATTCTTTAAATCTTACTTTTTATCTATCTCCACCACCACTACCCTTGTATATGTTAATATTATCTCTCCCTTGGATTTCATTTTTAGCCTCCTGTGTCTCTTACAACTCACTCTTTCCCCCCTCTCATTCATTCTCCACCTGGCGAACAGAGGAATGTTTATGAAATGCAAGTCAGATGTTGGCACACCCACCTGCTGGGTGTGTGGAATGATGCTGTGACTATTCTAAAGGAAAAGAATAATATCCTTAAGAGACACTACAACCCTGTCCCTGATCAGTTGTTCCACCGTCTCCAAATCACAACGTGGAGCTAGCCACACTGACCTGAGTTCAGTTCCTCGAAAGTAGCTATCAAGCTTCCCCCTCCATACCGCCTTTGTCCGTGCACTTCTTCCTCCTGCTTAGAGCATTCCTTCCCCTTACGTAGCTTCTCATGGCCAGCTTCTCCTTTTTTCACATCAATAGTCACTTCAAAAATTCTCTCGTCTGACCACTCAGACCTAATCTTTGGCATCTGTACGTTTTCCAGTGGAACTCATCCCTTATCATTATTACCACAGAGTACAAATTTACATGTCTATTTCATAGCCATAGCACATGTGCTGGTCTACAGTTAGATTCAAAAGGGTAAGGACCTTTCTATCAATTCACTGTAATATTCCTGCCCCTTTGCACAGCAATTGACACATAGTAAGTGTGCACTAGTTACTTGTTAAAAAAGGAATTAACTCTAGCACAGTGGAATAGGTAATTATTAAATCTAGGCTAAAATGAAGTTGACTTTGTAAAGAAAAGTTTGCCATAAAAAATAACACGATCCCAACAGTGATCCCTTCTAAATGACCTTTGTGGCATTTAAGAATACATGGTTTAGAAGTGCCCTTAATTAGAAATGTATCTTATCACTACAGAGTCAGATACCTTACGTATTTTCTAGGTACTGCCACGTCTAAACTGTGTGAAATGAGCAAATAATTATCATTTTGATTCTGCTTTCTGCTGTACATGCTCTGAATATTTTGCTGGCCTGTTTTAAAGAGAAAGCAGGTAGAGTGAGGTGTGAAATATAGACCACATCCTAATCTCAGAGAGGATGGATAGCCAGAGACACCAGCTGCCAGATCAGAAAGAAAGCAAAGTTTCAGATGAAAAAGAAAACAAACAAACAAACAGGTTGGGTGTAATTCTAAGGGAAAAGTGCCAGAACTACCTAGAAATTCCACAGGAAGAAGTTGTAGAGCAGAAAGAGCAAAATATTAGCAGAGATCAATCCCAAGAGGTTTGGCCTCTAGTGGAAAGGGCAGGTGGGGGATTTGTTTCTCCCTCTGCCATCTCTGATGATTAGCAGGCTTCTGAGCTGCTGTGTAGACTTTCTGCCCTCACAAGCCCCCAAACTGTTATTGCCAGTAAACTGAGAACTTCTTGAGGACAAAGCATCAAGCTTCATCGCCCTTAGGGTTGCTTCCCGTCACCACAGACCTGAACGGAGATGATAGGCACCATATTGTTTTTCCACCCACTGTGAGCCTTTGTCCCCTAGGGAGCATCAGCCCTTCCATGTTCACCTTGCTCATTCCCACACAAACATTTCCCAACTCCAGTCTAGACTGCAAGATCCACAGGCCTGGTGGGTCCCAGGAGATCTGTGTGACCTCAGTTCCTATACATTTGGGGCAGGCTGCCTTCTGAAGAAAGGGACAGAGATGACCAGAATGACAGCAGCCCTCCATCCAGACTCTTCTCCTCTTCCCCTCCCTCACCTGTGACTGCAAAGGGGAACAAGTAAGCAGAGTCACTCAGGTGTTGGTATATCCACCACACTGAAGCTTCCACAGAGAGTAAGGCTCAATTTTTTCTTCTTTAAGACCTGCAGAGGACTAAAGATGCTCACACTGTGAGCTCCCTGCTTACTGGTCCTCCCTGGTAGTACTCACCCAGCTACTACAGCAGAGCAAGGCTCACTCTGAAGCACAGGGACATCAAACCTGTTGGAGCATCACATAAGCAACTCAGGACCAGCATGCTTCTCCCAGGAACAGTCAGAAATTGACTTTTGGGGACTCAGGGACAGGCCCACACACCAGAGCCCATGTCCCCAGGTCTTCATCATGTTGCTGAGGAGCGTGGGGTGGGGGTGGATAAGATTTGTGAGCTAATCTCAGAAGGCAAGCTAGTCCATGTGGACGGAACTGTAAAGAGTGCAATGTGGTCCCTGCACTGCTCACAGGGTCCCTGCTGCAGTGCAATTGCGGAACACCCCTTCCCCTACAAGACCAGGGTAGGGGAAGACCAGATCCCAGACAGGGAAGCTCCCAGCTCCCACCAGTTTGAGCTCCTGTCTGCTGGCAGACACCAGAGAGACTGCAAGCAGGGGCTGGGGGGTGGGGGAAGGAAGAAGAGTGAAACCTCCTCCTGACAGCCAGATTTTGAAAATCAAATGGTCTCTCCCCCACAAGCAGACTTTCTGGTGGCCTTCCCCAGAATCTGGTAGCAGACCTTTGACTTTGCCAAAACAGCTACCTTACCAGATTTTGTGAAGCTCTCAGCTCTCCTTTAACTGGTTAAGGGTAGACACATTAGTAGATTACAGAGACTATTATCACAGTGAATGCAGTGACCACTTTAATAATATTTGTATTTACCCCAAATTTTGATCAGACTTCCATCTAGGTTGCCATGTCCTCATTTTGCACACATATGTGTCTTTATAATATGTATTTTCATGATACAAGGGATATGTGTATAATTTTAATAAAACCTGAGACCCTTTGAAATTCTTCTTCTGATTCTTTCCGTGTCATGTCATTATTTTATATGCAAATCTGGAGGCTTATTTGAATTGCAGCGTAGTGGTCAAGCTTTTAGTTGATTAATCTTTAAATATTTATAATAGTAGTTTACAGAAGTACTGTTTATATCTGTATTACTATGAAACAGTCATATATAGTTATGTACTGTGTATACATATATTTACATATATGTACACATGCATGCACAGGGTGTCTATAAAGTTTGTGTGCAGTTTTATATTGCACAGTATTTTTTATACACACATAAAAATTTATGTCCCCCTCTCTCCAAAGGTATATTTTCTCAATTGGGTATCAAGCAAACAATTTAACAGATATTTTTTCACCTAATGATCTATTTTTGACTAAAGTTTACAATCCAAATTACATAATGTTAAATTATTAATATATTCATAAGTAAGATTGTGTTCTTTACCTCTCAGGTGGTCCAAAATCATTAAGCTTCAATGACTCCATTCCCCCCAATATAGAGAAGTACTGTATATGCTTTTCTTGCTGAGTAAATCAACTCCCATATTTTACCTCTAATTATAATAATTAAGGTGATTAAGGAGATTTTTGTGTTTTGTTACTGAAATGAATTATCTTTTCCAGGGTGAATAATATTCTTGATGGAAATAGTGTACTAATGACTGGAATTCACATTGTAATCTTATCATGGATCAGAGATCTATTCCTATAATTTATGCATTTTGTAATACAGGCAGTGCTCAGATCTCATTCCACTTACATAGGAATAGGATCGGTTCTGTAGGTTTGTGTTTTAAGTTGAATTTGTATGTAAGTTGGAACAGGTACATTACCTGTAATAGCCTCCTTTTGTAAGTGTGAATTGTATGTTAAGTTGGATGTTTGTAACTCTGGGACTTTGTGTATATAATCATTTACATATCTATGTATTTTGTAATTTATATATATAATAATGCATTATATGGCATGCTTTAGCAATTCACAGAATTTAATGTTGAGTTCATTTCTACTTCAGTTGAGCTACTAACAGATTTCCAGTCTACATTTTATGTTTGAAATGTATTTTTTTTAACTTCAAATTAATGAGGGTACGGATGTTCAGGTTACATTGTTTTCGATGCTCAGATAAAGTTCAAGCAGTAGTTGAGCTCTTCACCCAGAGGTTGTGCAGAACACCCTCACATTGTGCACCTTAGGAGGAGGAAGTGGCTGCCTTCTTCCTGCCAATTGCCTCCCTCCTCCTCCCTCCTCTCCCCTAGCCTCGCTAGACTATATTTGTGTTTTATCTTAAGTGTGGAGATGTAATTGTTTATATGTTGGTTTCATATTAGTGTTGAGTACAATGAACTTTTTTACTTTACTAAGAAGAATGTGTTTCAACTGCATCTAGGTAAACACAAACGATACAAAGTCTCCATTTGTTTCTTCTGACTGAATGGTACTCCCTGGTATACACTACCATAGTTCCTTAATCCATTAATGCGTTGAGGGGCATTTGGGTTGCTTCCATGACTTGGCAGTTGTGAATTGAGCTTCAATAAATATTCCGGTGCAGATGTTCTCGTGGCGAAATGATTTTTGTTTGAAATGTATTTGTTTTATGTCACACAGGGTGTGTTCCTGTTTTGTTAAGGTATTAAATTCATATTTGTCTCTTCAGTACAGTAACTAATATTGTATTGCATATTCTTTTTTGTAAATACCTGTTAAGAATCCATTAAGTATTTTGCTTTAGTATAAGGCTACTTGTTTAAAAGGTTATGTTCTTAACTTGTTTGTATTATTCCTAAGGTGAACCTATAGTCTTCTTAGAAATTCCATTCAACGTTTCTGAACATGCTGAGTTCAATGTTATATGTAACATCTGCCAGTGCAGGCCAGTATGCAGACGTCCATTCCCAATCATGATGACTAATTTCATGAAAATACTGTTTCAGAAGGTTGCATTTGAGGGAACCTTACATGTTCACCCAGGTTAAAACGCTTTCATACTCACCCACATAGCTTCTTAATATGCTAGGCATGTTGGGAGTGAGGTGGATTGTACGGATTGACTAAACCAATGAAACACGATGTAGCATGAAAATTAATAGTGCCTAAATTCAACTTTTAATTCAGAAATGAGCAGAGAATACGAGTCCTGCAGAGTATCTCACAGGAAGAGAGCCATGCTCATTTCCTTTGGAGAGCTCCAAGAAGAGCGTCACCTGAGGTCACAAGTCCCCTCTTCTTGCCACTCGGTTCCTCTGTTTTGATGTTGTTTCTCGTTGCAAAGTGCTTGATGGTGTTTAAAAATAATTGGACCTTTCCTACTACAAAAAAACATAGTTTCCTTCCTTCCTTCCTTCCTTCCTTCCTTCCTTCCTTCCTTCCTTCCTTCCTTCCTTCCTTCCTTCCTTCCTTCCTTCCTTCCTTCCTTCCTTCCTTCCTTCCTTCCTTCCTTCCTTCCTTCCTTCCTTCCTTCCTTCCTTCCTTCCTTCCTTCCTTCCTTCCTTCCTTCCTTCCTTCCTTCCTTCCTTCCTTCCTTCCTTCCTTCCTTCCTTCCTTCCTTCCTTCCTTCCTTCTTCCCTTCCTTTCTCTTCCCTTCCCTCTCTCTCTCTGTCTCTCTTTTTCTCTCTTTCTTTTTCGACAAACATTCACTTTGTTGCCCTCAGTAGAGTGCCTCACAGCAACCTCAAACATTTGGGCTTAAGCAATTCTCTTGCCTCAGCCTCCCAAGTAGCTGGGACTACAGGCACCTGCCACAATGCCCAGCTATTTTTTTTTTTTTTTTAGTTGTCATTGTCATGTAGCAGGCCTGGGCTGGGTTCGAACCACCAACCCTGGTGTATGTGGCTAGTGCCCCTGCCGATGAGCTATAGGTGCTGAGCCATAGTTCTGTTTCTTATACAGATGGGTTGTATAGGTAACTGCCCTTTGGTGTTCATTTTGAAGGTTAAGACCCATTAAGAAGATGCTAATATTTTGTTAGGGTTAGGTATGATCTCTAAGAAGTTCTTCCTTCTTTGTGCAAATATCATTTATACCTTGAGATTTGCATCCATGTTTTACCTAACCAGATTCTAATATTTTTATTGATCATATTGGCAATAATTCAGAGAAAAATTGTGGAATTTTTGCATGTTGTTAGGTTTACTGAAGAAGGGAAAATAGTTTTATTTCTCTCCTATGTTTAAAATTTTCATATTATAATTGGCTTAAACTCGGGAAATATGATTACTATCATAATTATTCCCATCTCCTAAATGAAGAGTTGGTAATACATATGATATTAGTTAACACTTAACATTTGCTATGTGCTTAGGGCCATTCTAAATGTTTTTATGTATGCTACGTCATTTCATTTATAATAACCTTCTGTATTAGTCCACTAGGCTGTCAGCATAAAATACCACATGCTTAAACAATGGAAATGTATTTTCTCAAAAGTCTGGAGGCTGGAAGTTTGAGGCCGGGATGTTAGCATGGGCCGTCCGCTAAGGGCTTCCTTCCTGGCTTGTGGGTAGCTGCCTTCTCACTGTGTGCTCACAGGACCCTTCTTTGTGTGTGAGGGGAGAGAGAGAGGGAGGAGGAGAGAGAGAGAAAGAAAATTCTTTCTGGTATTGGATCAGGGACTGAAACACACTGGGGATGCAAGGCAAGTTCTTTTATGATCATCTTCGGGTTACAGAAGAGGCAGTTGAGACACCGAAAATTTGGTGATTTTCCAGGTGTTACTCTCCAGCGAGCATTAGAGGTAGGATTGAAACCCAGCCTATCCCATTTAGACCTCCTTGCTTAACCACAGCTCTATCCTCTGCATTAGCCAGAAATCACAGAGAAAAGGTAAAAAAGAACAGAGAGATCTTTTATGATACAGATAAGGGGTCTTAGAAGTTTCAGACTCCTCCTTAATAAAGTTACAAGGCCTGTGGAATTGCTTCAATCTAGGAAGAAATCGATGATGCTTTCAAAGTCTTGTCTGTGTTCTGTCTCTACTGGTTAGTTTTAAATCAGCCTGCTCTCCAGGGAGCCTGTATTAGATTCCCAGGTCCCTCATACTTACTGAATCAAATTCTCTGGGGAAGTGGCAGTCTCAGACGGAGAATTTTTAAAGGATTCTCCAAGTGATTCATATGTATTCTAAGACATAAGAATCACTGCTTCTCAAAGAGGTTTCCAGTGTAAGTTAGGAAGATGGAGATATATGTTGGAAGTGGACTCTTATTTGGGTGAGGCACCAGCTGGTATTTAAGCTTTAAGCTCTTGCTCAACTCCACCAAAAAAAAAAGTAATTCGCATACACAGAGCCTTTCAGACTTTAAAAAGCAGCTCTCTAAGGCAGGTACATAATACTTTTAGATTATTTTTCGTACTGCCAGCATTTACTCCCCATGTCTCCCCCTGATTGTGCTGGATATTTTTTCAGTCCCATGTTTGCCTCTCTTTTCTGGTTGCCATCTTGATATGCCTTTTGTCTGCCCCCTCCTCTGAACACCTGCTCTCATTTCCTTGAAGCCCACTCACTTTACCACATAACAGGCTTTCATCTCTGCCCCTGGATACAGGGTATCACGCTCTGCTTCCCGCAGGAAGATGCCCTGCCCTTCGAATTTGCATATTCCTTAGGACCTAACAAATGGTAATCATCCACATGACTCGAGGCAAGGGGCACTGGCTCCAATTCCTGCAGTATGTTGCCCAGGGACGAATTACACGATATGGTGCCCTCACATCCCAAGATACACTCCCAAGTTCTACAATTAGCTTTGACTGGGAAGCACATCACATTGCTGTCTATCTTGGAGATGAACCGTGTACATATAGCATAGTAAAAGTTCTGAAAAGAAAATGTAGTTTAATCTACTGATCTTCAAATTTGTTTGATCACAGAGCCCATCTTTTCTGTATAGTTGTACCAGTGCTCTCAGGATCTAATGGCTATGTACATATTTCAGGGCTACAACTGCATTGGTCTGCACTGGGTCCTGGGTTGAAGCTTAATTTTCCAAAGGTTTTTTTTTTTTTTTTTTTTTTTAATACAAAGAGCTTACCTGGGGCAGAGAGTACAGATGATCTCTGAACACCGTTGGAAAATTTTATAGCAGTGATTTTGAAAAGTTCACTATCAATGAACAAGGAGCAAGAAAAAGTTAACCTAGGGCACAAATACTTTTGAGATGAGAGGGTAGCACGAAAAAATTAGAACTGAAAATTTTAACGTAACCAGGGTGACTCTAGGTGTCCTGAGTTAACTCCAGTCTACTGGGAAAGGATGATGAGGGTAGGATGCAGGGTCATGGTGAAGATGATGGAGATGAAGGTGGGGGGTTTGAAGTTAGATTTTATGTTCCTCATAATATTTGTAGATGCTAAACCTGTCAGGAAAATTGAGCATTGAGGTGTAGATATGTATGTGTGTCTATCTATCTATCTTTAAATGACTAAAACCAATCAGTCGGGGCTCTAAAGATAAATCTGATAGTGATGGCATGAGTGAGTCCTCTTCAAATTTTTTTAGATTTTTGTAGTTGCCAGACAAGACAAAGCCTAATATCTTGCTGTGTGTGAAGACAGAAGCACCACCATAAGTTATAGTAATAACATGGAGGTTTTCTTTCTACTTTGCCTTTTAAGTTCATTATTTTTATTAGTGTCCTTAGAACCCATTTGCAACTTCCTATGAAGTTTTTAAGGAGACAAACTCTTTAATAAATTGAATGAACACAAGGACAGTGAGCTTGCATTTCATCCCTTCTTTATTTTCCCATTAGGATGACTATAATAAACTAGCAAAATTCATGTGTGTCGTAGGCCGTGACTATTATGGTTGCATCCTCTCAAGGCAGATGTACTTTTCTGAACTAAATATGAAAATATACATCAAGAATGCTTCTTTAAATTTTAGCTTGAAATTACAAACCATCCACATATTGTGCACTTTTAGGCAAAAAACTCTAATTAAATTTACATTCTATCTAAAAGTATATTGGAAAACTTGGCAATTGAAAATTCTCAATATTTGAGACTATATCATAGCAATGTATATGATAGGCCAGTTCTAACCAACATTCCAGTTTGGCACATTGCCCCTCTTTGAGCATCTGCTCTAGGGCCTGTTTCCTTTTCCCCAGTTGTATTTCTTTTCCACTTCCCTTCACATGTCCCCATACTGTCACTCTATTGATCAAAGCCTGCCCACAGGAAAGGAACTCACAGACAAGTTCATAATAAGTATTAATAACTGATAAGGCAGAACATATTACAGGAAGATTTCATTATATTTTATTAATGTCAATCCTTAATTCCAAGTGAATTAAGTTCTCTTTGTAAAGTTTTATCCACCAGCAATGTTTAGAGAAAGTAAGTCTGCTGTGGTTTGAGCCAGCTGGACCAGCTGACAGAGCTGATTGTTAAATTTTTTAGGAATCCTTGCAAGCTGGTTGTTAAACACAGCCATTATTAAAAATTAAATTATGGAAACATGTAATTAAGCAGATCATATTGAAAACAATCATACTCAAAAGTTATATCCTAATTATGTTACTATTTTTTAATACTCTGTGCTTATGAGGATGTTTTTGTCTATTGTATCAGTGGGAGTGTAACTACACACTTGTCCCCGCTTCACTCAAGTGACATCACATTGCAGCTTGAAATTGGCCAAGGTGGATGCAAATACTACAAAGAAGAGTTGAATGTATTGTTTTGCTGATTAACTAAAGTGTGGAGAAAATGTACTTAATGTGCATAATGCCAATTAAATTTATATGTACAGCATAGATATAGGCTTTACATTGTATGCCTATATCTAATGCACACAGATTGAGGAAGTACTCTCTTAGTATTTGAAAACTATTTCATGATAAAGCAAAACACCACTCATGTCATTGTGACACATTTGCTTCATTTTATCTTATTAGTATTCTTTAAAGTAAGAAAAAGTATCGACCAATATTTATTGAAGAAAGACCCCTGTTCGATGCAATCATAGCTTGGCATCTGTGATTGTTGTTGTTTTTTTATTTTTATTTTTTTTGAGACAGAGCCTCAAGCTGTCACCCTGGGTAGAGTGCCATAGCATCACAGCTCATAGCAACCTTCAACTCCTGGGCTCAAGCGATTCTCCTGCCTCCACCTCCCAAGTAGCTGGGATTACAGGCACCTGCCATAACACCCAGCTATTTTTTGGTTGCAGCTGTCCTTGTTGTTGGGTGGGCCCAGGCTGGATTTGAACCCGCCAACTCAGGTGTATGTGGCTGGCGCCTTAGCTGCTTGAGCCACAGGTGCTGAGCCTGTGATTGTTGTTTTTATGTATCAGTTAAGCTAGACAGGGCTGGATGCAGTGACTCACGGCTGTAATCCTAGCACTTTTGGAAGGCCAAGGTCGGAGGATTGCTTGAGCTAAGGTGTTCGAGACCAATCTGAGCAAGAACAAGAACCCATCTCTACTAAAAATAGAAAATCTAGTCAAGTGTGGTGGCTGGCGCCTGTAGCCTCAGGTACTCAGGAGGCTGATGCAAGAGGATCTCGTGAGCCAAGAGTTTGAGATTGCTGTGAGCTGTGATACTACAGTACTCTACTCAGGGCAACAGAGTGAGACTATGTCTTGGGGGGTGGAGGGAAAGGAAGAAGAAAAAAAGAAATAAGCTAGGCAATGGTACCTAGGTATTTGGTCACACTTTATTTTAGATTATTTCTGTGAAGGTGGTTATTTTAAAGGTGAGATCAACACGTAAGTCCGTAGACTGAGTGAAGCAGATCAGCCTCCATTATATGGGTGGGCCTCACTCGATCAGTCGAAGGCCTTCCTTCAGAAAGACTGACCTTCCCTGAAGAAGAAGGGATCTGCCAGCTGCCTTTCTCTCTCCACCATCAATGTTAGGAGAGGTAAGTCTGCTGCTTCCTTCCTCCCTCTCTCTCCCTCTCCCTCTGTCAGTCTCTCAATAGACATGTGTATCCTGTTGGTTCCACTTTTCTGGAAAACCCTAATATAGCTACTGATCTAAACAAATAAATGGCTATATGCTATATGGAATTTTCAATAAATAGTACTGCGTATTTTATAATTGTGACTTGTATGTGGTAGATATTCTTCATATCAGTAACATTTATCATAAACTGATACATGTCTACAAATATCTGCCCATATTTCTCTTTCTTAGGACACCATATGGAAAGCGTGTGCATGAGTTCTCTTAAGATTGTGTTTGTGTATATTAGATTTGCTAAAAGTTTAGAGCCCCTTAATTTTCACATTTTCTCAAATATTTATCAAATATATTAAATATTGAGAAAATACTATCTTTATTCATTATTCTTTTTTTTGTAGAGACAGAGTCTCACTGTACCGCCCTTGGTAGAGTGCCGTGGCGTCACACAGCTCACAGCAACCTCTAACTCTTGGGCTTAGAGCGATTCTCTTGCCTCAGCCTCCCAAGCAGCTGGGACTACAGGCGCCCGCCACAACGCCCGGCTATTTTTTTGTTGCACTTTGGCCGGGGCTGGGTTTGAACCCGCCACCCTCGGCATATGGGGCCATTATTCTTAATATTAATTGAAAGACAGATATAAAATTTTCATTTAAATGTGGAATGGCTGGCCAGAGGTGGTGGCTCATGCCTGTAATCCTAGCACTCTGGGAGGCCGAGGCAGGTGGATTGCCCTGAGCTCAGGAGTTTGAGACCAGCCTGAGCCAGAGTGAGACCTCATTTCTAAAAAAAATGCCAGGCATTGTGGCTGGCACTGTAGTCCCAGCTACTAGGGAGGCTGAATCAAGAGAATCACTTGAGCCTAAGAGTTTGAGGTTGCTGTGAGCTGTGATGCCACAGCACTCTACCAAGGGTAACATAATGAGAATCTATCTCAAAAAAAAAAAATAAATAAAATAAATAAATAAATGCAGAACAGTTAATATTAACTGCAATATATCTTTCAATGCAAAATTTCACAAATAAACAACTATTGTTTAATAAATGTATACTTTTTACAAACAGTGCCTTTGGGATATTTTTATTGCAAAGGCAAGGTTCATGCATGACTAACTGCAGGTGTTCAGTTTTCAAAGCCTCTGAAAACACTTGAACATTGAAACCTACATGGTATTTTATCTCTTAAAGGAAAATACAGTTTGAATGGATTCCACAGTTGTTTGAAGTATGTAGTTCAATAATGCTCCAGCATTTCTAATTCAAGATTTAATAATCTCTCACCTGCCAAATCACGAAATGCCCTTTCATAACAGGATGCTGTAGTACCATTCATTTCAATGAGCTATGGGATAACATGGTCTAAGCCATTGATATTGATAAAGAACCTGGCTAGCATCAGGAAAAAGAAAAAAAAATATCCTGCCTGGACTTAATATGCTTTTGCTCTTTGAAAAGGCAAGAGAATATTAACTTTAATTTATTCAGTTATCTGTTTTATTTTCTGAACTTACAGCATTACAGAATGTAGAAAATAAAATAAAATAATAGATATGCAAATTATAGTATGCTCTATGTATGAACAGTGCCTTCTTAATGTCCAGTTATTGATTTTCTATATGTGACTTGACTTTGCAATGAATATTGTGGAAAGAAAAAAATCAATATGAAATTAAATTTACATAAGGGTGATTCTGTGTGATACAAATTTTATACATTTCTGGAGCATAAAGATTTGTCTTTTCAAAGCAGTTTAAAAATAAGTAAAGTCAGTGACAGAAACAATGCTGGCAAAATGTGCACTTTACTTGTAGAATGCTGGTTTCTAATTGGCACTTTATAGCATTGACAGGTTTTTAATTGGGCTGATTTGGAGTGTGTGAGATTGGACAATTAAGCTCATGAACACATCCTAGAAAAGGCTACATACTTCACTGCCAAACATCACTACAGTCCCCAGACAGCCAAGGGGACTACTTCAGAGGTGACCATAGTGATATCTAGCAATGAGGTATCACAGCATTTTTTCTTTTCTAGGATGAGTCCACAGACTTAATTGTCTGACCTCACTATAACCTATATTCATTGGTACTTGACATTTATATATGGCTTTATGAACAAAATACTTTCACTGCTATTTTTTCATTTTCAAATGCAGAAAAACTGATCATGGAACAGAAAATAAACAGTTGCGACCGTTCTCTGTTTTAATTTTTAATTTTTAATTTTTATTTTTATTTTGCGTTTTTTTGGCTGGGGCCAGTCTTGAACCCGTCACCCCTGGTAAATGGGGCCGGCACCCTACTCCTTGAGCCACAGGTGCCATCCGTTCCCTGTTTTACTTGTGAGAAATCTGGATAGAGTGATGAGTGTGAGGTCTGAAACTAAAGTTCCTTAATTCTCATTATCACCCCCAACCATATAGTCCATATTATTATTGTTTTCTCCATTATATCCTACCAAGAATAAAGATAATAATTTAGATTCTTTTGAAGAAATTTCTTTTAATTTCAATGGATTTAGGAAATATAAAGGAGTTTTGTTACATAGATATTTTGTATAGTGCTGAAGTCTGGAATTTTGGTTTGTCCATCACTTAAGTAGGATATATCACATCAAATAGATAATTATTCATCCCTCAACTCTCTCTCCTTGTTCCCCCTTTTGAGTCTCCAATGTCTGTCATTCCATTCCATGTGACTACGTACACACATATCTTAGCTCCCTCTTATGAATGAGAACATGCAGTTTTTCATTTTCCTTTTGAGACATTAATACTTAGGATAATGGCCTCTAGTTCCACCCGAGTTTCTGTAAATACACTATTTCTTTCCTTTTCATAGCTGATTCGTATTCCATGTATATATACATATATATACCATACCACATTTTCTTTTTTTTTTTATTTTATTTTATTTTTTTTCATATCACATTTTCTTTATCCACTCATCAGTTGATGGACACTTTAAGTTGATTCCATATCTTTGTGATTGTCAATTGTGATGTGAAAAACAAATGAGTGCGGGTTTCTTTCTGATTTCTTTTTCCTTTGGGTGGATATCAGTAGTGGGATTGCTGGATTGAATGGGTGGGAGATGTGCTTTTAGTTCTTTGAGAAATGTGTGCAGCAGATTAAATGAATGAGCAACTGAGGAACTGTTCTGTTGTGGACAAGGGAGGATGGAAATAAGAATGGAATTTCAGGGAAGGATGAAAATACCACAAATTATTCTCTCTCTCCCTCTCTCTTTCTTTTTTCCAAGACACTAGTCCCAGGCTAGAATGCCATGGCATCAGCCTAGGTCACAGCAACCTCAAACTCCTTGGTTCAAATGATCCTCCTGCCTCAGCTTCCCAAGTAGCTGGGACTACAGGTACACACGACAAAGATGGCGTCTTGCTCTTGCTCAGGCTGGTCTCAAACTCCTGAGCTCCTGAGCTGATGCTATCGGTCCTATCTTGGCCTCCCTGAGTTCTAGGAATATAGGTGTGAGCCACTGCTTCTGGCCTCACAAATTACTCTTTTAAATAGAGAAATTACAGAACACAATAAATACTCTCAAAGAGCCAAGGAAATCACAAGGAAATCAGCCAGTATGATTTCTTAAAGTCGGCCAGTCTGATTGCTCATCTGATGGGTCGTTCTGTCTCAGATGTCCAAGGGAAATGGGCATAGTTATTGGGATACTCTGCCTTTAGAGACAGCCCATTTCCATTGCTGAATAGTTATAATTCATAAATTTTTTATATATTAAAGCAAAGTTCTGCACTTCAATTTGTGATTCTAGAATAATTTTATGGCTCAGGAGATAATCAGCAAATGGTTTCGAATCAATTGGTCACAGAGTAAATATTTAACCATTACCTATAATGTGTGAGGCATTCTGTTAGATTTGCATGCATCTGGCTCTTCTTCTATATGAAAGTTCTAGAATTATTGGAAGCCCTCTGGTACCAAAGTTATTTGTTTTAGCTTTAATTTCCCAAAGGCACAATTCCATATTTTCCACTGTTCTGGTTTCTCTGTTCTGCTTGCATCTGTTTGTCAAATGGAAAGAAGATGACCATTGGACATATTTAATACAAGAGGAAAACTTTTCATGCCCTTCTTCCTACAGGAGACCACGTAGTGTGACTCAGTTATGAGAAACTCAAATTCTGCTATAATAACTTTGTGGCCATTATTCCATGGTTTTATTTTTAAAAGTTGCCTTATCTTGATGAATTTTAATAGTTGTGTTTTTTTCAGCATTTTTGTTTTAAGGTGTGTGACTATTATGTTCTGTCCATTAATTTATCTTAGGGTTTTTGACCCTGCAGTCTTGAGTACAGAGACACCTGTCTAAATATTTTCTTTCTAAAAATCAGAATAAACCTTTCAGCAACTTGTTTCTCCCAGTTCTAAAGAACGGCCTATTTGAAAAATTTAAATATTCTTAGTTGATAGACAACTTATTTAAATACAGATACTTAAACAAGTTTCTAAGCTTCTCCGGTATTGAGCATTATTTTATTTTTAAATTAATGCTATGTAGATTTTGTGAACAAAATGTCTATGGAAATGAGAATTGAAAAGCCTTTCGTCAGGGTATAAAAATAAATCCTTACCTGAATTAAGTCTCATCTGTGTATGCTGTGAATAGTTGGGGAATGAACTATTTTACATACGAAAATTCTGAGTTTTAATAACATCTTGGTGCCTGTTGATTTTTTTAGAACTCTTTCCAGACCTGAAAACCAAAGGGATGGTAAACTTTTACATTTATTTTGTAAGCTCCTTGTAATTTTTTTCACTCTTCTCTTTGTTGGGTCCCAAATTCTAGCATTTCCCTGAATACAGTTTTGGCCAGGTTGGGAGTAGAGAGAAAGCAACTCAGATTTGAGAATAATGTGGTATAGTCATAAAAATAGTGTCTGAATAAGGGTGGAAGAGGCTCATGTTTCTCAATGTGCATGGATTGTAGTACAAAGGAGTCAGCATCTGCCCTGTTAGCTCAGTAACATTTTTTGATTATTTCCTTGTTCTGAGAGAGTGTATTCAATGGACGAGGTAGTTAGGGGGTAACTAGGAAACTGGCATTTTGCTGAATTTGCCTATCCTTATTTTATTGAAATGTAAAGCAAAATTTATTCTTTAGTTTTCAACAATGGATAAATGTACTGTACTACAGTTAGAACTTGCTCAGGTCACTGTGATTTTCAGATGAAATACACATGTGATAGAACAGTTAACCACTCAAGGGATTGTACCAAACTGGTCAACAGATGGAGGTGGTCAACGTGAGGAACTAGGCTGACTGTACTGAAATGCTCATGTGGTGCATGTCCAGTCTATGAACATTATGTCAACCTAAGGAAGGAGTTGATGTAGGGAGGGGGTCACCTAGAGAGGTCCTACTGTAATTATTTCCTATACTACATGAGATTTCTTCTTAGAATGTGCTTAGCTTCTTTCTGTAGCTGGGGTCTAGCTAGAGAGGATTGACAGCTTTATGGTTAAATATATGAGCTTTGGAGTTAGACTACTCGGGCGTTTTCCTTGCCGGGTAAGCTCAGTCAAGTTGTATTATGTTTCTGCATTACATTTCCCTCTTCTGTTTGTGGGCTCTATAAGACTAACTACTTCATAAACTTATGGAAGAGAGTAACTAAAAAATAACATGTAAATAACCATATCAATATACTGTTATTACTGTGAAGAAACAATTTATTGAATTTCATCCACTTAATTTTTATTGTGAGAAAAATAAAAAAAATGTGGATAATTCTGAAAATTAAATGAGCCTTACGTTTTATATTACAATTTATGCCTGTAACTTTTAACTGTAAGCTTTTTCTTTTATGAACAAGGAGGGAACTCATGATATTAACATTTTTTAAGGAATCCTTTGTTTTATTTAGCTGATAAATCAGCTTTCTAATGTCCATTCATGGCTGGCAAACAAATATATATGAACTTGACTATAATCTACCAGAAAGAATTTGGCAAAGCAGATAACATAATGACTTTCAATATCAAGAATATTTAAGAATATGAGCCATGTTTTAATGGTTTCTATATATAAATGCCTAATCTTAATTATAGCTTTGTCAAATGAAAAAATTCCTTGTCAAGGACCTTTGTGTTTATTTACAACTGAGTTGGAGAAATGGATTGACAATTGTTTAGACTGTTGAGTAGATATCACTTGTGAGCATAGTCCAAAAGTAATACAGCTATCTAATGTCTAAACTCACCTTGTTAAATTCCACCTGGGTGGTCATAATGTCAGTAAGTCTTTGTTCTATGCCCTGACTTCAATTGGATAGTTTGGTGGGATAAGCCGCCATTTTATACTTTATCATTTATGTGCAGAATTTCGGGAAGAATTCTGAATTCACCATCTGTGTGATTTTGAATAACTCATTTGTCTATTCTATGCTTCATTCTCCTTGACTGTAAGGAAGAATATTTACATGATCACACCTCATAAATTTGGTAGTAGGGATCTGAGTTTTATAATCAATAAGGTGTTTTATGTTTGTAAAATGATGATATTGTATGGAGCTTGTACTCTTCTGCAGAGCTTCATCATCACCCAAGGACTTATTTTTTGTTGCTGTAAAGGAGGTTTAGTGTTACAGTAGAAGGAGAATGTGGTCAGGTTAAGAGGACCTAGATCAATCAGTTAAGCTTTCTGTCTCCATTTATTCATCTGGATAATGAATTGATTGGTCAGACTCAGCAATGTCTAAAGATCTTGCCTACCTCTGGTATCGTCATAGATTTCTCCAGGAATTGTTTCTTATGTACAATCACAAAATGAAAGAAATATTTTTGTTCTTTCTATGTGCTATGTACTTCAAGAAAAGAATGAAACTAGCAGAGGTGTTATATTTGAAGAATATTTTATATTATTTATATATGTTATATACATGTGTGTAATATATATGCACATATATACTTATCTTCAGTTAAATTGTGGTTCATTAAACATTATAATTATAAAATTATTTTGTATATTTTATAATTGAGAAAAGTGTAACTAAATCTAAAAGAAAATGTTCAAGTTCATGTTTGTAAACTGCAATGCAAAATTTCAGTTACTTTTCATCATCAGAATGAAATTTTCTTTGATTCTCTAAGTACTTGTCCAAGTGACCAAATTTTTATTATAGGTGCTGCAAAGGGTGTATTTATTTAAAGTACAAACTTTTTTCATAAGTAAAACATATATTTGCTAAGCAAGTGAATGATTTCACCTGCAGAAAAAAAGAAAATAAATGCTTTTCATACTCAATGCAGAGTTTGAATATAAAACATTGTGTAAAACAATTTGCATTCAAGAAACATACTTCAGTAGTAAGCCCCAAATAAAAAGGCATTGCTAGATCCGGAAACACTAGCAATATTTTAGAAATGTCCAAGAGCTGTACAACAAAGTGGATTTGACTAGAACTGTTTTCAATTTGCACTTGCCTCCTGGGAATCTGTTCAAACCTGCTTATGAATAGTCTCTGACTAGTTTGTAAAGAGGGGCTGGTTTTACTCAACAGCCGTGTGAAGCATTCTTAAATAAGCCACACTACTTCCTTGTTTCATTGTACATTATATTTCTTCTCTAAGTTCAAGAAAAGTCATAAAGATGAAAGGCAAACTCGTGTTGGTTGCTTTGGTTAGATTTGCATGTGAATTAGTTCTGAAATCATTACTCTGACTACAATACTGAGGGTAGAGTGGATATTTTAGTGGTAAACTTTCTGTTTTTCTCAAAAGTCGTCTTCAAATGAACTATTAGTTTTCTTCACTGATTCTTCTTTGCTTCTCTTTCCAAGGATTGGCATTTCCCTTACGGTTCATTTGTCTCAGTCTGTTTGGGCTGATGTAACAAAAGACCCTAAACTGTGTAGCTTATACAAGCAATGGAAATTATAGTAACTTCTCACAGTTCTGGAGGCTGAGAAGTCGAAGTCAAGGCACCAGCAGACGTGGTATCTGTTGAGGGTTTGCTTCCTAGTTTATAGATGTCACCTTCTAACTGTGTCCTCACCTGCTGGAAGGGACTATGTGACTCTATGTGTCCTCTTTTTTGAGGGCACTATTCCTATTCATGAGAGCTCTACCTTAATAACCTCCCCAACCTCATACCAGTACATCAGGGATTAACTTCCAGCAATTGCATTTGGGGCCGTGGTTGTAAACACCCAGGCTACAGCATCATCCTGCCCGCTCTTTGCTTCTTGCTCTGTGCCATTCATACACACTCATAGCTGTAGCCCCGGCTCTATGAATTACCAGCTCCAAGTCATTATGGAAATTCAGGCAAATAGTTATAGTGGCCTTCTGGACATTTCTATTCGCATGATTCACATGTACGCAGAAGCACCTAACTCTTCCCAGAGTTCTGCTATAGTGTTTGTTGTATCAATTTCTTTAAAATCTTGAATCATTTTTATCACTTTCTCTCTCTCTCTCTTTTTATTGTGGATTCATTGAGGGTACAAAGAATCAGGTTACATTAATTACATTTGTTAGATAAAGTCCCTGCTCTAATTGCATTTTTATCACTTTTTCTTCTTTCTTCCCTCCTCCTAACACTCTCTTCACATTCTCTCACGCGACATCATCCATATTTTGCCCCTTTGTTTTTATTTTTATAGTCATTGTTTTTCTGTCACACTACAGAAATGTTTTCCTTCTTTGACTGTATGGTCTGCTAAAAGTTCTGCTTACCACCAGTCTGTCTCTAGTCTGCCTTCACACATGCAGCCAGATCATTTGCTACTTAGAATATGTCTTTGGTCACTTAGCCTGTAAAGTCCTTCGAGCTGACTCAAACCAATTTTTGACATTAATTTTTACCCTTTCTTGCACCTCTCATTTATCATAATGCTGAAAGAGCCACTTGTGATTTGTCAAAATCTATTTTATTCTTCTTTGTGGGTGAAAGGCAAGACAGCATTCTTTGCAGGGAAGATGTGGCGGTCGGTGTAAGTTCACGATGACGCAGTGGGAGCAGACGTGCTGTGGGACCCCTCTGAGTTTATGCTGTAAGACATTGGGTACATTTTCTTGTTTCCCCATTCCCTTTCTGCAGAATCTGAAGAAACTAGTGTGACCATGGAGAAGATGACCATGGAAGGAAATCTAAATCCCCTAGTGATTTCTTGGGACTGAGCTACCCTCATCAACTTTGACTCTTTACCTTAGGGTGATTTTATGAATGTAAATTATTTTTCTTTAAGCCATTAATTTCTTTGTAGTTTCAGGTTTGACCAATATATATTTAAGTTTTTCATATAAACATTCTGTTTTGCTTTTTGGGAATTTAATGTTTTTTTTAAGAAAAATTACAATTAAAAAGCCTCATATCAATCAATTTATTGTCTTCAAGTAGCAAATATGATTTTTGTATAATATAATTTTGTACAATGTAATTGTTGTATACCCTGGTAAAAGTGACAACCTCTATATCTGTGGTAGGGGAAGTGAAGCGGTACTGTGGTCCCTGGATTGCTTGAATACGAATGATATCTCCATCTCTAGCTTCTGTGTGTTAGGATAGAATTTAAATTGTTTTAACAGACCAAAAGGGAAAGTGGCTTAAACAAGATAGATGCTTATTTCTGTAATAACAATATACAGGGAGATAGAGCAACTGTATTTCTCAGCAGGATTCTTTAGTCTTGTGTTTCTGCCATTCACAGATACCACCCTTTTTCACATGGTAAAATGTGTCATCAATGTTATGTTCTCTGTTCAGGTATGAGAGGGGAGGCAAAAGTGGGGGAGTCCAAATATATGCATTGAGCTACTATGACATGTAACTTGGAGACATTACTTCTGTCTAAATCCAGACCTACCTACAGTGAAGATTGAAAAATACCATCTTTAATTTGCAAGACCATGTATCCAGTTAAAGCTTGGTTTAGTTCATAGTTAAAAAAGAAGAAAGCGTATTAAGGGAAAACTAGTTCTAACATATCACAGAGCTTGATAATATTTCTAAAATTGTCCTCAAGATCTTTCTGAAATAGAAATAATTTTCTTTCTTCATATGGTTTACCTGATCCTGACAAACAGCATCATACCCACTAGTTAACAAAGTAAAAATTCACTTATGCTTCCTTTTTCTCCCAGTCCACATCTGATCTCACAGTGGCACACCCTATTAATTCCATCTCTTTCACATTATGTGATCTCTTTCCTTTTCCTCTCTACTGCAAATATGGCAGTGGAAACCGTCATTATCTTTTTTCAACTGTTACAGAAGCCCTTAAAGGGTGTTGGGCCTTTAATCTTGTATCCCTCTAATGTGAGCTCCCAAACCATGCTGTTTCAGGAACTTAAGCATGATCATTTTGACCCTCTGCCAAAAACACTTTGGTGGTTCCTTATTGTCTGGAAATAAAGTTTGAAATATGGAGCATCGCACTTAAGGCTCTTTGTGGCCTTGCCTTTTATTTTGAAATGTTCTCATCTTTATCACTTTTAATTTACATTTCAGACCTCCTGTCCTAGTTTATAACTGTGGCATGATAATAAAATCTTTATGATTTATCATAAAATTTGTGACTCTGCTCACAATTTTTTCCTCTCCCTAGAAAGCTTTTTCCTCCTTGGTATCCCTGGCAGAAACTGTCTTTCAAAGTCAATTTCAGCATTGTCACCTTTAAGAAGACATCTGACTCCAGCGTGTATCCAGGTTTGGCCACTCACTCATTAGTGCCCACCCCTGTCTCTGATAGAGCTGGGAATTCATAACCAGCATGAGCACATGGATCACATACGTGCAATCCAGGGGGATAGAAACAAACTGGAGACTCTTTTCATTACAGATAATAATGTAAATACTGGACTGCTTCTTTTACATTTATTTATTTATGTATCTGTCACCTCTACTTAACTGAAAAGTCCTCAAGAGAAGATTGTGTCCCTTAGTCATCTTTGCAGCCTTAGAAATTAACATGCTTTCTGGAATATAGTAGGAATCCAATACATGCTTCTTTGAAGATCTGAAAATAAATTCTCATATACTAATGATGGGTTAGTGACTTGGTTCACTACTTTGTAAAGCATTCTGGTAATATTTATTAAAGCAAAATATATTCTACCATATGAGCCAGTAATTTCATTTCTAGGCATATATCTAACATAAAAACATGAGCATGTCTGCCCAGAGACATGGTCAAAAATCTGTTGTAATAGCAGAAGAATAAGGGAATAAAGACTAAATTTCTATCTGTATTATAATGGATAAAGAAATTGGAAATCAACAACTATAGGTCCAATGAAAATCATTTTATGGTTGGGGTCGCCACAACATGAGGAATTGTATTAAAGCGTCGCAGCATCAGGAAGGTTGAGAACCACTGATGTCGGCGTACACGGCACACTTCCTAGAAGAAGGACACAGGCTACAAGTTGGACTCTCGACTTTACCTTACAAACAATAAATAATGTAACCTAATTTTATGAACCCATATACTAAACTGAAATAAAATTTAGAAAAAGAAATTGTGGTATACCAGTATAATAGAATTTTATACAGTAAAATAAATTAACAAACTATAGCTACATGCAATAACTTGGATAAGCACCCCCACAAAGTGAAAGCAAAACGTGACAAAGCTCACACACTACATGATCCAGTTTGTATAAAATCATAAAACGACAGTGTTACAAATCAGGACGGTGGTTACTTTGGGAAGTGAAGGAGAGGAAGGAGCGTGAAGTTGGGGTGCTGATATTTCGACTACATTTAATTTCTTTTTAGTTGTTGGTTGCGTGCTTGCCTTGTGCCTTGTCATTGAACTGTGTTTTATTTTCAGTAGAAAAAGTTAAAAAAAAACAAAAACAAAACGAATGAATGATTGATATGCTAGGGAGAAAAAAGATCTACGACAGGTTGGTCATCATTTGTTGCCATGGTTTATTGGATAGGTATCATAGGTTGAGGATTCAGCCTCCCTGAGTCAAACCTCCTACCTCCACTCAGAAGAGGAAACAGGTGGGTCTGTGGTCTCCAAAGTTTGTTCTACCTCTGGGCATTTTAGGGAGAAAGTAGAAAGAGATGGAAGAGCTCTATTTTACGTCTCTTTTGAGACCTGCTTATACAGTAACTCAGGTGAAATTAAAAGAAAAAAACTTGAAATTTTTGTAGGTTCATATTTAAATCAAATTAAAGTGCTGAGATGTTAGGCAGCCTTAATGATAAATCCATTATAAAATATTCACACTGCTATTACTTTGATTGTACTGCAGATGGGATAATTTCCCAGCTGGCATAGTGAAAATGTGTACACGCCGTTCACATACCATATAGAGTATATGTGGTGTGGAGCCTCATAATTTGTAACCTACAAGTGACTGTGATTTTGTAATTGAGTATCTTTTATTCAAAATGCTTAGGAGAAGTGTTTCAGATTTTGAATGGTTTCCAATTTTGTAAAATATTTGCATTATATACTTAAGTGATTGAGCACTTTTAAACTGAAAACCCCAAATCTAAAATGTTTTAGTGAGCATTTCCTTTGAGCATAACATAGACAATCAAAATTTCAGATGTTGGAGCATTTCAGATTTCTGATTTCAGGTTTTCAGATTGGTGTACTCAACCTGTAGTGAGAATCTTCCATAAATACGAATCAGTGGTTTCAGTCCCAGTATTCTAGACCAATATGCAAGTCTGCGAAATACAAATGAAAGTGAATTAATTCTTCTGTGAATCTAGTTAATGATGACAGTCAGCATAGTGAAATCATTCCCAAGTATCAGCTTAGACTTTCAAATAAAATGCAAATTGACATAATTTTACTGATCATTAAGGACAAATAATTATTAGATATTTTAGAAAAAGCAATTTTAAGCCAGAATTAATGGTATAATTATTTTATTTATAACATTTTTAAGTGTAGAGTTAGCCAGAGTATATTTTGGTTTGAATTATCTACATTATGTAGTTAATCCACTTTTCTCAATTTTGCTTTGCCCTTTCTAGAACTAAAGATAGAATTGTGGAGAGAATATATAATAATCCTATCTTTCTTGACCATATACTATATGCTGCATGGTTAAACCTGGATCTGCTCCTGTAACCTAGAATATGTCTTCAAGGAAATTTTTTTTTTATATTCTTAAAAATTAATCTACTGAAAATTACTTGTAACTTAAAAGTATGTACTTTGAATTCTACAAACACAACTGGAGTATCTTGTTTTGTACAAATAGTATATTTAGACATAATTAGTATACAATTATAACTATACAATTTGGTATAATAAAAGGAATCCTGGAGGAAGGAGGAATCATTCTTTTATATGTATTTGTGATACATCCTCTTCTTCATTCAAGTAGTATTTGTTCAAAGACAGTTCTGCAGACACTGGGAAGAATGCATATTAAGTATAAGATGTGCTTCCTTGACCTTGAGGAGCCTCTAGTCAGGCACAGATAAGATCTGAAATCAAGCATAGCTAGAGAACTGAATGGAAGAATGTGTAGTCCCATGTGGAGCAAGCTATAAGAAGAATAGAAATTTAGTAAGAAAGATGATTATTGCGTACAGTTACAGTCTTGTTACAATCTTGTTACAGATTGTAACTGTACGCAATAATCATTTCAGAGGGAAAATGAGCTCCTAAAAATAAGTCAGTATATTTTATCTGAGATAAAATGGGGGTGAGGTGTTCCAGGCAGCACACATACATTCAGTCAAGCGGAACTTCTCTTGACTGTTCCTTTGTAGGGGCTCTCACAGAAGTTCTTACCTTCTGTATCAGGAGATGAGGTTACCTCTTAACTCCCTGAGACCATCAAAGCCTTCTGGGCTGAGTTCCCTCATCTCAAACAGTTCAGTATAGCCCCTTCTTCACTTTTACATAGTTTACTTTTCTTCTTCTCTTTCTGCTGCTGATCTTTGAGGAAGGGGGTATCAATATTTTCATTCTTCATGGTGGCTCATGCCCGTAATCCTAGCACTCTGAGAGACTGAGATGGGTGGGTTGTTTGAGCTCAGGAGTTCAAGACCAGCCTGAGCAAGAGTGAGATCCCATCTCTAAAAATAGCCAGCCGCCTGTAGTCACAGCTATTCGCGAGGCTGAGGCAAGGGGATTGCTTGAACCCAAGAGGCTGAGGTTGCTGTGAGCTATGACACCACTGCACTCTGCCCAGAGCAACAAAGTGAGACTCTGTCTCAAAACAAACAAACAATAAAAATTAATTCTTGAACCCTTTTCTTTTCTTTCTGACACTATCCCTGGATAAACTTCCCAGATTCTTTCCTGTCTCATTCTCTACTGAAATATGTACATGGTACTTTGGAATGTTAAAAAATAAAAATGAACGTTTTGCTTATTCGTTTTATTTTGATCTTTACTAAGAGTCTTCTTGATATTTAGTTAATAGTGGAATTATAAATATATGCCCTACTGTAATCTCACTGAGGGCAGCACACATATTTTTGTTGTTTTTCTTTGTGGTGCCTTTCACATAGCAGACACGCGTAAGTGGGCAAGGAAAAGACTGTGCTTTTATTTTCATGTTTCATCATTTTTGTCTTTAGTTCTTCCTTCTACTCATCAATCTATCTGTTCTTTGATTATTGTAAGTTGTCTATAAAATAATATAAAATATTAAACACAATGATAAAAATATAAATTTTTTAAATGATGCTGATTTATCTTGAAAAAAAAATAAAACTCACCTCTCTTCAACTTTGAGCTACCCAGCACTGACCTTATAAAAATGAACAGTATACTTGCAACCTTCAGTTTATCACCACCCACTCAATCTTTAAACTCTCTATAGTTTGACAATGTCTGAAAAGCTACTTTCCTGAAATTGCTTCCTCCAAGGTCACTCATAAATATATACTCAAAAATTCAAAATGCTTTCATCATGTTTTTTGCTCTCCTTGCTCTGTGGCATCCAGCCATATTCCGATCAATTCTTCTTTACATTATCTTCCAGCTTGCTTTCACCTAGGGTTGCCGTCCTAGCTCTTTCCCGCCTCTGACTTCTCTATCCCCAGCACAACTACTGGCTGCTCCTTTCTTTCTCTCTTGCTTTCTCAAGGAAAGAGAAGGGAGAAGGCAAGCCACAGGTGCCTAAGGCTGAACCTTGCAGGGCCACTACATAACTTGCAGGGCCCAGCGCAAAGTGAAAGTATAGGACTCCACTTTTAAAACCAGAAAAAGGTGCCATGATAGGAACTAGAATAATAACATTTTCCTGATCTTCTATGATATTTTATTCAACTTGTCTCATATTTTTTTACAAGACATTTATATTCTACATGTAGTAAGTTTCACATGTACCTTTGTAAGATGCACCGTAGGTGTGGTCCCACCAATTACCCTCCTTCCACCCTTCTTCCTCCCTCCCCTCCCTTTCTCCTTTCCCCTATTTTTGGGCTATAATTGGGTTATACCTTTCATTTGAAACCTATAAATTGGTTTTATAGTAAGGCTGAGTACATGGGATACTTTTCTTCCATTCTTGAGATACTTTGCTAAGAAGAATATGTTCCAGCTGTATCCATGTAAACATGAAAGAGGTAAAGTCTCCATCTTTCTTTAAGGCTGCATAATATTCCATGGTGTACATATACCACAATTTATTAATCCATTCGTGGGTCCATGGGTACTTGGGCTTCTTCCATGACTTAGCAATTATGAATTGGGCAATAAACATTCTGGTACAAATATCTTTGTTATAATGTGACTTTTGGTCTTCTGGATATATACCTAGTAGAGGAATTGTAGGATCGAATGGCAAGTCTATTTTTAGATCTCTTAAGTGTTCTCCAAACATCTTTCCAAAAGGAACGTATGAGTTTGTATTCCCATCAGCAGTGTAGAAGTGTTCCCTTTTCTCCACATCCACGCCAACATCTCTGGTTTGGGGCTCAGACTATACTATAAATTGATAGTGATCAAAACAGCATGGTACTGGCACAAAAACAGAGAGGTAGATGTATAGAACAGAATAGAGAACCAGGAGATGAACCCAGTTACTTACCATTATTTGATCTTTGACATGCCAATTAAAAAACATTCCGTGGAGAAAAGATTCCCTGTTTAACAAATGGTGCTGGGTGAACTGGCTGGCGACCTGTAGAAGACTGAAACAGGACTCACACCCTTCACCATTAACTAAGATAGACTCTCACTGGATTAAAGATGAAACTATAAAAATACTAGAAGAGAGTGCAGGGTAAAACTCTTAAAGAAATCGGCCTGGGTGAATATTTTATGAGGAGGACCCCGTGGGCAATTGAAGCAGCATCAAAAATACACTACTGGGACCTATCACACCAAAAAGCTTCTGCACAGCCAGGAACATAGTAAGTAAAGCGAGCAGACAGCCCTCAGAATGGGAGAAGATATTTGGAAGTTATGTCTCTGACCAAGGTTTAATAACCAGAATCTGCAGAGAACTCAAACATATTAGCAAGAAAAGAACAAATGATCCCATCTCAGGGTGGGCAAGGGACTTGAAGAGAAACTTCTCTGAGGAAGACAGGCACACGGCCTACAGACATATGAAAAAATGCTCATTATCCTTAATCAGAGAAATGCAAATCAAAACCACTTTGAGATATCATCTAACTCCAGTAAGATTAGCCCTCATATTTCTTTTTTTTTTTTTAGTTTCTATATGACAGGGTTCCTTGTGGGCATTTATGTCACTTAGAATGCTTTTCCTTTTTTCCTGCCCTCAAAGCAATTCTTGTTCTAGCAGAAAGAATGGCCACTTGGGGTTATCAGCACCCCCATTTATGTGGTTATATAAGGGGGATCACTTATCTTGTGCTCACTTTAAGTCTTGGTGATCTCCCACATATTTTGGGGCACTGGAATTCAGTGTTCAAGGGACATTTCGAATACTGGATGTGGATGGAATGATAAGGAATGGCAGCAGATGAATGAGTAATGATAAAAATACCAAGAATTTCATGATGGTTACAGCAGAGTATTAAAGTAAGCAGAAGGCCTTCTTATGAGACTGCACATCCCACACGCCCCTGATGCCACCACTGTTTCTGCGATTCATTTTAAAAATACTCCCCAGCCCCAGCCTCTGTGAATCAGGCTCTCCTGGGTGCACCAGAGCCATTTTAACTGAAATGCACCACCACAACTACAACAACAACAACTTCACAAGTGATTTTTGTGAGCCTAAATGCAATTCCATTATCTCTTAGGCTAGCATTAGGAAATCTTTAACATCATTTCTTTAACTACTTGGTTAATTGTATCATAGTATTTTAACTAAATAGGACTATTGGATGTGTCTGGTTATGTTTTATGTTTTGATTTACCCAGTATTGTTTATACGGTTTCCTCAATTTCCAAGCTCATTCTGTCCTTACTACTTCAGGGAATTATACTGTCCTTTCTCTCAAACACGTATCCAAGTCTAAGTCCTCTATAATACTGTCTCCTGATACTCCAGCCCACAGTGAAGCCTCCTTTTCCTCGGTTTGTACACGACTTAGGTTCTAGGCCACTTGTTTTATGCACAGTATTCTACTGTGTCCCATTACTCATCCTTTCACATGCATCTTCTTTCTTCCTCACCAGAGTCACTGTTTCTTGTGCACCTGTTATTTTATGGAACTTTAAAATGACCATGCTAAAGTCTCTAACAACTGTGGTTGTTCCTAGCCAATCTTAAAGAATAAATAACACTAATAAATAACCTGGCTTCTATGTCTTAATTCGAGTGGGCTATCGTACTTATCAGAGAAAAGTTTCCATTCAGAATTTATTTTTGTTGTTATCACAACAGTATTTCTTAAATTACTTAATTTCTGAAATTGTAATGAAATTATTGAAATTGACCTGAAATGTGATGGCTGAACTATACTGTCACAAGTCTCTGTAAGAGTTATTATATCTGTTTTCTATGATTTTCCACATGACATTTAAGTAATTTTCCTAACAAGAAAGAACTTTCAGAGAAACTTTCTTCAATGAATAATACTCAGATCTGTAGACTTAATTTAGAACCAGAAAGAAACGACGTAATTGAAATGCACAGTTTTTTATCTTGTTAATTTTGAGTGAAAACAAGTAGAATGTGAAGGAGCCTTAATGTAGTGATGTTTTCCTCAAGAAGTGTGAAATTTTGAGGCTGTGTCCAAGTGGTTGCTTTACGATGTCTTTAATTATTGTCAAAGTCATCATTTTAAAAGTAAAATTGAAGGTGAGGTGTGTTCCTCCCAAACAAACACACAGGATGCATGGGATCTTCTTTTGATTAATTAAAATCATCATATTTTGTATGAACTCTCAGCATATCAAATTTCTAAGCCCCCCCTTTCAGCTTTAAATGTTATTTTGTGATGCTGTAAGTATAGGAATAAATTTAGTAAGGCCTAGATCTAATGATGATCAGATATTATCAGAAAAAAGATGGTTTTTAAAGATAAGTATATTCAAATACTATGTCAAATTTTAGAAAAATTTGATAAATTTTCTTATAAAGATAAGTTATATCTTTGTATATTAGTTGTCTGAAGTCATTTAAAAATATAGATAAAATGTCTCAGAATCCTAATAGAGGTAATGCAGGACCTCCTTCTTATTTAAATGTTAAAATCTGATTGTCCAGCTGTGCAAGTTGTGCTACCTGGAAAACACTAAAAGCATCGTGAAGGTCCTTTCCTGCTTTGTTCTTAGGCCATTCAGGGAGACTGGTGGATAGCCACACTTGTCATGGCTGTACTTTTGTGCATCCTTTCTTTAGAGAGAAAATAGGCTAGAAAAAGAATGAAAAGAAATGGATCCCTGCCATGGCATTTCATGACATTTCTGCACTTGAACATCTGGAAAGCCTCATGTGACAGTGACAGCCAAACTGACAAAGCTGCTGACTGCATCCACTATCACAAAAAAATATGGGCATTAAAAGAACCACTTTGATTCTGAAAGCTCAATGCAGTGTCTTTCCATTTGGCCTTGAAGATAAACCACATTTATTTTGAAGATGCTTTCTGAGCATTGTACATCACACACACTGGAAAACAACAGTTCCAAAGAAAGGAACTTGCATTCTAAGAAGAGAGAAGAGAACAGCTGCAGAACCGGGTCTAATTGCAGACCCTGGATGGGTTTGATAATCAAATGACTATTCTGCATAAACTAGAAGTAAAATAGCAAAACATTAATTACTCCTATTATTGTTTTAGATATTGAGATGCAGGATGAAATGCATAAAACATTTTAAGAACAGAAATCTGAAGGAAAATAAAATTCCATGGAAAGTAGGAGTGGTGAAAAGATGCCACAGGAAGAAAAGAATCCTAAAATAAAATGCTGACAGTCATAAAATCGGAGTTATGATTCTGCGATACGCTGTAATTTAAAAAGAGACAAAGTGAAGGGGGGTGGTGATATTAAAGATAATATATTAAATGTTTAAAGGAAGACAAAACTTACAGTGAAAGATTTTGATTAATTGGCAGGAACTAAATAGGACTTCTGGTGTTAGGGCTGATTAGACTGAAGAATTGGTATTTGCTTGCTACTCAATTTTATGATTTACCTCCATAAATTGCATCCTACAATTTAAGGAGCTATGATCCAGTGAGCAAAAGACAGGGCCACGCAATGAATTAATATTAGAGAACATGGTGTTTAATACTATGATTCTAGGGAAAATAACTCCTGGTCTGAACTAATCCAGCAGTTATTCTGAAATAGAAGCCTCTTCCATAAAAATGACATCCTTCGATCATTACTCAAATCTATGTATAAATAAAAACTGAAACCTAATTGTTCCCAGTTGAATTCTAGAGAAAATACAATTCAGTCTGTGACTGCTATACACTATTGCCCCTTAAGAGAAGCAGCCAGCTCCAAATGTTAAGGTGTAGCAAACCACCATCATTAATGAAAATGTTTTGTTATTCTGTTTCTAGGTTTTTGGCAATGCGTGTTATTAAGTATGTTTTAACCTGATGTCTGCATGAACCCTGAGAAGCCCCCATTCCTGGCCCCACCTAATAGCTCTCCCTGGAACCATCTTGTCAAGAGATGGATTTCTCAGTTTATAAGAGACACAGTTGGAAGTAGGATCCAGGTGTTTCAAAGCCAAGTACAGTAAGATTTCAGTTACTCTTACAATTTAACTTGAATTCTTTTTTTAAAAAACTTGAGATTCATACCATGCATGGGCTCAAATTCCAGATTGCATAATGAAAGCATTGAGGGTGCACCACTGCATATGAAAACAAGGGTGACATTTCCTAAAAATGGCTTAGTTGTCACTTAAGGATCAAGAAATATTAGGTGGTTTCTTAAGTTTCACATGAAAGATGCAGCTCAACTATTTTTGAATAGACAGTAAATGTCTATATTTCTCTGACCTATCAACTTCATAGCTAGGCATTGAGTGATAAACCCAGCTATTCCCTGAATATTCATTTCCTCTGCCTTTATTCTTAGTAGAGTCCAGTGAGTTTGGAGTGTCGGTGTATCCAACACAAGTGTTAGTTTTTCTGTCTTGATTAATCGTCACAGTGATTTCCTCAATTTAACAGCCTTCTTTGAAGCTATGGATGGCCATGTGGCCCAGTCTGGCTGCTGTTAGGGTTTCTTGGAAAGTTTTCTTGTGTCTTGATGAATGGGTCAAATGTGGCCAGCACTGTCCTTTCAGCTTCCTTTCCCCCACCGCTTTGTGCCATGAACATGAGTCTGATGCACACAGTTTCATGAGGAAAGGCCAAGAGAATCCCATCAATCTCAGCTCTGGGATGTTTGGATTGCTGAACAGTTATGACAGCCATCCACTTCCATCCGGTCGTCTTTAGCGAGAAAAACAAACCCCCTGTTTGTTCAAGCTGCTACTAACTGGATTTTTTGTTGCTTACAGCCTGAAAGTTTGAATTGAATAAGCTCATTTTCAACATTAGGAGAAGGGGTAATAAAGGAAAGGGTAAATGCCATGAAAACATAGTTGAAGCATTATGTTTATTTCTTAGAAGTTTATTTGAACACTTTTTCACTATGATTGTCTTTGGAATTCATTGGTCATATGGCCTGAGATAGAACAATATGTAATTTCCATGAAACCAGAATTTATGTACAAGGCAGTTCTTAAAAATAACACTGTATCTTTCCTATAGCAAACTTAGAGAATGACCAGCATTTACTGACTACTGGAGTCTGACCTGATACTAAAAAGGTGGGAAAAGAGGTCCATTTATAGAATCATGGCAAGTTAGGCTGGTAGTTGTCTCAGAAAGGCTCTGTTGGATATATTAGGACTTAAATAGTATACGTTTGTGAAGAAACAGGGGGCATTGCTATGCAGAACTCATCCAAATGGAGGGTTAGTTCTTAGAGTAATAGTCATTAATCTTGCCTAGAATATTCAATGTATTAAAAGAACACAGTAAAGTCCAGCCTTGCTGACAGGAAGTAAAATGTTGGTGACTGGGAAAAGGCAAAAAGAGGTTCCAAGAACCAAGCAGTGATTCCAGAATGTCAGGGGGCATTGTAGCTGTGGTTGATTTTCAGAACTGATCATTAGTCAGACTTCGGAAGTATAAGTAAAAGGACCTTAGCAATGAAAGCAAGAATCTGGATGGATGTAGGTAGATTGTTAAAGCTCCAACCAGGGGAGTTTGGATTCTAGGTAAGTCTTCAATTTTAATTAAGTCATAAAGCACCAATAAAGAAGCCAAATCAGAGCCCAAAGGTGAAGGTAGCCAAGAAGGGTGGTGGTTTATGCTAAGGACACAGTTACCTGATGTTCAACAAGCCATATCAGGTATCAATAAAAGGCAGACAAATTCTGTAACCTTCACACTCCTCAAGTTGAGATTTGTATCAGTAGAGGTCCATTTCTATATCCTCATAAGCCATTTACTTTGGAGAGTACATTCCACAAAGTGGAAATGCCAACTATTTGTGATAGTTTCGACCAAAGCTTGTGGCTGTTGTCCGTTTTAATATGTGACCCATGGATAGACACACCAGGACATAAATTATAAACGAACAAAAAATCATTTGGCCAGTAGTGTACTGTGAATGTTGCATTTGTGATATTTTCTATTTCATTCACTTTTATCCTATTATCACCCCCTCACAAAAAAAAAGTCTTGATTCACAAGATGGATTTCCTGACCCACTAATAGGTCAGGACCTTCAGTGTGAGAACTCTGGCTTTGCTCCTGTGAAGGTCCATTCTAAGTCTCGAGTTACGGGCCGTATCTCCAGTTCTTCAAGGACTTCAGTTCCTCAAGTTCCTTTCCTCCAGCCAGGGTTTCTTCCAGTTACCGTTCACACAGTCTGATATCAGAAGGCTTCCACTAATGCAGAGCTTCTTGAAGATCATTACTTAGTATTTACTCAGCCATTTCCTGGAGGAAACCTGGAGCCATCCTAGCAGAGGCCCACACCCCCCCAGTGTGATGCTTTCTTTGTTTCCTGGCAGCACATCTGGCCTCTATGTGTCAGTCTGCATGGTCCCAGACTACTTAGAAGAATGCAAAATAAGTCTCAGAAAGAGACACAGCACTGAGAGAAACATACACTGAAAACAAATTTTTTTGACCCGGATGAAGTTGTAGGGTACCACTGGCTGAGAGGGTTAGATGTTCCAAAAGTAGTTCAGTTGGCCAGGCTAACCATCCTGGGATGAAATCTTACAGAAACCCTTAAAGAGAAAAACAATTCACCTAAGCTGTGTCCGGCATGGACTCCATTTATACAAGTATATACGATCATGTCTCATTTAACTACTGTCATTAGGAATACTTACTGTCATTAGGCAATTTGTCATCATGCCGACGTCATAGAGTATATCACACAAAGCTAGATGGTGCAGCCTATTACACACCCAGGCTATATAAAGCTGCCTGCAGCTTCTAGGCAATAACCCGGGACCGCATGTTACTGTATTGAATACTGCAGGCAATTGTAGCACATGGTAAGTATTTATTTATATAAACATAGAAAAGGCACACAGAAAACCCAATATGAAAGATAAAAAAGGAACAAGGACAATAACCAGGAATGGAGCTTTCAGGACTGCAAGGTGGTCTTGATGGGTTAGTGAATGAGTGGGGAGTGATGGTGGAGGCCCAGCACATCGCTGCCCACTACTCTGGACTTTATAAACACTTACAGGACCCTTAGGCTATGGTAAATGTATAAGAAATTAGTTTTCATTTATAAATAAATTAACCTTAGCTTACTGTAAGTTTTTTATTTTGTAAGCTTTCTACTTTTTTAAACTTTTTGACACGTGTGTAATACTTAGTTTAAAACTGTGGCTCAGCGAGTAGGGTGCCGGCCCCATATGCCGAGGGTGGCGGGTTCAAACCCGGCCCCGGCCAAACTGCAACAAAAAAATAGCCGGGCGTTGTGGCGGGCGCCTGTAGTCCCAGCTGCTCGGGAGGCTGAGGCAAGAGAATCGCGTAAGCCCAGGAGTTGGAGGTTGCTGTGAGCCGTGTGACGCCACGGCACTCTACCCGAGGGCGGTACAGTGAGACTCTGTCTCTACAAAAAAAAAAAAAAAAAAAACATAAACACATTGGTACAGCTACACAAGAATATTTTCTTTCCTGTATCCTTACTGTATAAGTGTTTTCTATTTAAAAACTGTGTAAGTTTCTTCTATTTAAAAACTATACGTTTTTCTATTTTAAAAAATGTATTTTTTACTTTTAAAAATTTTTTGTTAAAAACTAAGACACAAGACACACACATTGGCCCAGGCGTGGGCAGGGTGAGGATCGTCACGCTCCTTTTCCTCCGTGTCCACCTCTTGCCCCACTGGAAGGCCTGCAGGGGCAGTAGCGTGCGCAGAATAGCAGTGCCTTCTCCTGGACTACTTTACTTCCTCAAAGACCTGCCTGATGCCATTTTTCTTTTTTCCTTATGGCCCTCAGTAGAGTGCACTGGTGTCATAGCTCACAGCAAGCTCAAACTCTTAGGTTTAAGCCATACTCTTGCCTCAGTCTTCAGAGTAGCTGGGACTTCAGTGGCGGACCACAATGCCCAGCTGTTTTCTTAGCTTTCATATTTTTTAGTAAGGAGAAAGAGTACACTCTAATCAAAGTATAGGGTAGTAAATTACATCAACCAGTAAGGTAGTGTATTTTCATTATCAAGTATTGTGAACTTTATAGAAGTGTACAGTCTTTTAGAAGACTGGCAGTTCAGTCAGTTTGTTCGCCCAGCGTCCACAGACAGGAGTAATGCGGTGCACTAGGGTGTTAGCACAGCTATGGTGGCACTAGACTAATGCAAATTTTCAGCCCCATTGTAATTTTATGAGACCACTGTGTTATGTGCAGACCATCTTAACCAAGAAGACTTTATGTGGTGCATGACTCTCACTCTGTACGTGTTTATGTGTATATATATATGTGAATAGATTTTAGCAAGGTATTTCTGACATAAATATTATAGTCAGTCAGCATGGCAGCATGAGGCCTATTTCATGAATGCTTATTTCATCTTCCCTACTGTTACAGACACAGTTTCCACGAGCAACATCTCTGAGCATTTCTTGCTCTGCTTCAGAGTTCAGAAGGGAGTCTGGATAAAGTATTATGAGAAATTCCCTTGTAGTTGTCTGTTGCATCAGTGACACTTAATACCTTCTTTCCTTTCACATTTTAGGCTCAACCCCACGAAATGTTGCTGCGTGCCAGCTCTTCTTTCCCAAGATTTTATCCATTGCACTTCAACTTTGATTTCACTTGACTTTATTCTGTGGTTTTGCAGACCAGCCCCAAAGCATCAGCTCAAGCAGTAGTACTGTGAAATAGCTAGTTGATTTTTGCTACCATCATCATTTTTTGTGTATTTATAAAATTAGATCACATTTTATTTTACATAGTGTTGATGAGTCTTTAGAACCTTTGCCCCTATGGTTTCATAGTCTGATATTTGTTACTGATGGTCACACGTGAAATTGTTTTTCCATTTATCAAATGAAAACTGAGCATACCGGAACAGAATATTCATTTACATTTTAACTAAGAAGAATAGTAATAACCAAAATAACTACTATTATTAATAGAAAAAGACATGATGTTAGTGATATTTAAGAATTAAATGAAATCCAGTGAAGGAATTGTCCTCGTAGTTCTATAAAGTGAGGAATTTGTTTAAGAGTGTGATCAAATTAAAATAAATGTCTGAAAAAAATTGTCCCTAGAGTAAAGTTCTGCAATATACTAATGAAATACTGTGGGAGCTTTCATATTCTTAAGTTATATTCATTGATTTTTACTTTGGTACAGAACTGAGTTTCACCCTGAAGCTAGGTATTCTTTTCTGCCATGTGTTAATTTCCTGCATGAACGCCTTATTTACCTCCGCTCAGCCCTGCTGCAAATAGAAAATGAGTCCTGCTCACTGTGATGCTTTTGTTGGCCGAAGCTGAAGGACAGCTCAGGGTCTGACATAGCTGTAGGGTTTGATGACTATGAAGGCAATTCCAAGGTGCGATTTGTCATTGTGGAAGAAGACTGTCTTCTTAAACACAGTCCTCTGAGCCATGATTTAAATTAATAAACTATCTCCATAGCTTCAGAACAGTCAGCATCTGTTTTAAAAGCCTCCTGTTTTATTTAAGATTTCGTTGTAACCACAACTCAGTTCATTCCTGTAGGAGTGCTTATTTATATAATAATCGAGTCAAGTACTCTTACTAAACCATTATTAGATTTTAGTTGCTATGTTATAAGCTATTTTTTTCTCTCTTAAAGCAGCCAATTTATAGCGTACTATTCAATCCCATTGTCGTTTATGATCATGATTAAGTAGTGCATTACAGAACTTATGGCCATAAAATTTACAATGTGGTTTGTTTTAATTCAAATGCATTTACATTGATAGTTTTCATAATTGTGTGTTTTCATCAAGGGTAGTTGGAAAGGACTACAGACTATTAAAATAGGTTAACAGCCACTGGGTTTATAAAGGAACCTGTGGTTATCTCTGTGCTGTAATTAGTAAGTGTGTATAATACATTTAGATCTTTGTAAGGAGCTCATCGCTTTTTAAATATGTCTATCATTTTTTCTTCAAAGACTGGAATACTGAGGTAGATATGTATGTGTGTGTGTGTGTGTGTGTGTGTGTGTGTGTAGTTATACAGCTTGCTTTCACTCTAAATAGTAAATCAAAGCTTAAAAATGCTTTTCTTGTGACTTGTGTTATTATTTGAGTCCATTAGGAAAAATGTTGGTGCAAAAATTTGATAAAATCATCTTTCAGAACCCTAGTATTCCCTGAAGGGGATTCTGACTTTGTCCTATTGTGCAAAAGGGACATGCTTTAGAGTAGATAGTTTGGGGTCAGTTCTTCACAACGCTCCTTGTCCTCAGCCTCATTCATTGTTTCCATTTTGAAATAGAAATAACACCCATGTCATCAAGTTAGGAAAACTTTAGGCGGTGATGTAGGACGTAGGAAGTATCTGGCTCGCAGTAGGTACAGAGTAACTGTTGGTCTTCTCCCATGAAAATCGTCATCCATATGATCTTAATATTTATTCCCACTTCAGTGAAAATTATCTTCAATGTTCACTCAGCCTCATTAGTTATCCTGTTGTTTCAGGGATTCAGCTGAATTGCTGGGAGAATAACTTGGAGATGCCTTTTAAGGGTCAGAATACTTTAGCTAGATAGTATCATTTTAATATATTTATCAAATGCTTAGTGATGGTGTAATAGCTTTATAAAACACAAAGCAAACATCAACACACACTCTGTGTACAGGGCTAGTTGTTGGTCCTTACTGAATTTAAATATTTATCTATCATATATATTTAATGACTTTTTAGATAAATATTTGCAGACATTAGTTGATTACAAAGGGATTCTTTGATGTTCACTCTGTAGTCCTGTGGGATAACTCCAGTTGCTTTAAGAATTTTCTGGATTGTGCAAAAAAAAGCATCAGCCCTTTCTTCTTTTTTCACTCTCGTGCCTTCCTCTTGCTTTGCTCTTCTGGGGTGCCTTTTCCAGTCTCTCAAATAAACAGTGAATCACCAGTCTCCATTCTAGTTTCTCCCCAGCCTACTAGGACTTAGAATCAAATCACTCCTTCAGATGACAGATTCTGTGGTGTAGACTGTGAGGACTGTAAAATTTCCATGCTAAGCCCTAATCAGACTTTAGAAGCCTTTCTCAGAGGAAACCCCAAAGCCAACTCCCCCCTTGTACCCCACCTCTGTCATCTGGTACTCTACCTCATGTCACATAGCTTTGTATTCTCTCCCCTTGTTGAGGAAGTGGCCTGGAATCACGTCCTGGTGTTGGTGAAGCCGTACTGAGCAGCCTTCCTTGGGTGAAGACCATCCCCATGATTGTACTCACATTCCTGCTCTTACTCAGGCCTCAAAAAAAAAAAAAAAAAAAATGCCTACCCTTCCTCCATTCCTCCTTTGATGAGGAAAAACTTCAAACCTGAAAAGTTAGTCTCCTAGAGAGTTCACTTTTCAATAAAGAAAAGCTATGAAGCCATCATTTGGACTTCCTGTTTATCTGGGTACAGTGCAGGAAGTAGCTACTTCTCAGGATTATTTTTCATGCTTTGTAATCTTCAAAACTATTTCTCTGAACCCCTGAAGGCCATACCTCTCTATTTGGATAGGATTTCACTTCACTTTGTTGTGGTTTGACAACTTATTTAATAGATAAGGGTGATATCATATGTATTTAAAAGCTGTCAAAACATATCCACATGCACACATATATATATAAATTTCATAGTGGAAACTTCAAGATTTATGAATAATATTTTAGATATTTGCTGTAAGTAATAAAGATGGGAAAAAATAGTGGTGGCTATTAAATTGAAGCTATTTTTGATACTTAAGATGATAAAGTACTCACATTGAACTCTAATACTTTCTTCCTAACTTTTATGATAATAATGGTGTTTATGACAATATTTTAAACCTAACACAGAGTACATCTTTGTCATCAATATCTAAAATTTCTAGTTTTTGGGTTTACCAAGTCCCCACAGAGGCCAAGCTTGGTTCAGCTACTTCCATATGGAACTCTCGGTATATCAAAACATGCAGAAGTTTGTAATGTTCTTTTTAAATTTTTCTGTTATTTTTATAGTTTGTTTTATTTTATTTTATTTTACTTTATTTATTTAGAGACCCGATCTCACTCTGTTGCCTGGGATAGAGTGATCATAGCTCACTTCAACCTCATACTCCTGGACTCAAGCAGTCCTCCTGTTTCAGCCTCCCAAGTAGCTGGTACTACAGGCATACGCCACCACGCTTAGCTAATTTTTCTATTTTTGTAGAGACAGGGTCTCTTTCTTGCTTAGGCAGGTGTCAAATTCCTGATCTCAAGCAGCCTTCCCACCACTGCCTCCTAGAGTGCTCGGGTTACAGCATGAGCTACCTTGGCCAGACTCGAAATGTCTAATATTCTTAGGAAAGTTGTGATATATTGATAATTATAACATGAACACCTTCCTCCAACCATTTTAGTACATATCTGTGATTGTGAAACTCGAATAGAGACAATGTCAACGTTTAAATCTGAGCCCTTCAATGTGGACCCAGGGGACATCGCCCTCTAAGGCCCCTCAGTGTTATCCCTGGCACCCCATCTTCTTGCGCTGTGACTGTGTGATGATGTGCATGGGCTCTTTGGTCCCTGCAGATGTTCCACTGATCTGGCTGTAATGCTGAGGTGAGCTTAGCAGCTGTGGCACCGCCACCTTCCCTTGCCATATCCTGCATTGTCCCATGAAGCTGATTCCCTTCCCCACCTTTGTGTTTAGGCAAATAGAACTCCAGGATTGTGTTGGCATGAGTTTTCCTTACACATGCACCATTTCTATATAGCAGCTAAATTTCTGAGGAAAGTCAAAATTGTGTCAAGTTAAAACGTTTAATCAACTAATTCAAGTGATATTAAACCATGTTTAAAATGTTTAATCCTGATTCCTTTTGGACAAGTCATAAAGAAATCCACTATGGGTGAATTGAGCTCTTGGCACAGTTTCACCCTTATATTATTAGACTGTAATTTATGGTAACATCTGTTTCTGATACCATATCATTTTCTTAAACTGCATATTTTCCTTGTGTCAATATCAAGTTCATTCAATTTTTATTATGGCATTAGAGAATAATGTATAATTAGTAACAGTTACTTCAAAATCTGTAACCACCTGTATGGTCTCCTTTGCATAATAGGCAGGGAGAGTTATCAGCTGCACAACAACACTGCTATATTCGGTAGGTTAATGAGAAATTTAGCTGGTAAGCAAAGTATTTATCTTAGAATTTTAAAAAATTTTATATATAAGTAATCGTTTTAAGACTGAACACCTTACTTTTTAGGTGGCAAGTATCACTAATTTCTCTGAAATTCTTTGCTGTATTTTCCCTGAGATGTTGATTGTATAAAATATCATTAAAATGTATTTCTTTGAAACAGTATGTTCCAGTACGCTTGATGAGGTAGAGGTGCTTTAACTGAGATGTACACTTTGATTTTTAAATCTAATTTTATGTGGAGCTTCAACACCCTCACTGTGTCAATACAATTATGACCATGGAAATTTTACAATGTGTTTCCCTTAAGAAACTTGAAGTTTTTTCACCATTTTTAGATTTGCTTTAAAAAAAAAAAAATCACCTGTCAGATTATGTCAGATGATTATATCAATGATTGTACAGATTGTACAGAGGAAAAACAACTAGAATTGAAGGATAAATTGGCTGATTTGCTGCTGGCTCTACAGACAAGCTCTGACGTTATAATATTCTGATAAAGTAAAACTTACAAATTCTATAAGCCAAATTATTTAGATTGCTAAGAAATCTCTATTTTGATTTCTTTTTTTCTTTCCTGCCTTCTTATTGATAAAGTGTGAAAGTTTTAAGACAGCCACATCACTGTTCTGGGCTTCACAGGGAGCATTTTCTGCCACACTGGGACCCGCAATAACAGAGAAGCAACACTCGAGGAGCAGATACCTGCTGGTGGCTTCGGTTGAAGTCATTGATTGGCAGTCCCTCCCTACTGGGAAGTGACCATTCAAACACCAAACCTGGAAATTCTACCCTGTTTCCCCGAAAATAAGACAGTGTCTTATTTTAAGGTGTGCTCCCAAAGATGCGCTAGGTCTTATTTTCAGGGGACGTCTTATCTTTCCTGTAAGTAGGTCTTATTTTCGGAGGATGTCTTATTTTCGGGGAAACAGGGTAATTGTTGATACACCCAGAAAGGAAAACCTTTCCTGCTGGAGCCTTTACTGAGCTGCTGTATATCTGATTCCTCCAAGGATGTCTTCCTACACTCCGTAAGAGGATGGGAGTCAGACTGGGTATCACTTTTCCCCTGTGGGGACTACAGTACCTTTAGGGTCAGGAGCCCAGCTGATGTGAAAAAAGAGGAATGGCTGCCTAATTCAGATATTCTGTTCTAGCCTTTCATCTTCAGACCAGAGCTTGATCTAGGAAGCTTGTTATAGCTAATAAATATCAAGACTTACACAATACTTGGACTTTTTCCTGGTCTGACTATGACCCCCTGCAGCTTAAACTGAACATATGTGTCTAGGTTTCTCCATGGAAAGGGCATGAGAGACAACAGTATTTCAAATATATTTGTGTAAAGTTGTGTCCATTCCTTTCAAGGGCTCTTTTCATATTGTTTTCTTGTTCTTCCACGTTTGTCTGTGTACCGCCAGGATATTATTTAGATCCTGTGTTGCAGAAAGCTTTGATCCATGGCCCTGTTGAGGATTAAGAGCAGATACCTAGAAATGTCTACTTTTTAAAGCCATTTGCTGGAGAATTCTGGACAGATTTGTAAGGACTTTTTAAAAATTTTCTATCAAATTCATCCAAGTTTATTAAAATGCAATTACATATAAAAAACGTTATTTAAAAAAAAATAGGAAATTTCAGGCAAATAAAACACCAAACAAGATCCCAGGGCAGCTGGTCAGATCATATATGACAAACTTGTAGGCAGATAAGCAATAATTCAATTCACTTTTAAAGAAGAAAATTAGGTTGGCCTCAAAACATTCATAGCAACACTAATAGAGTATAGTGAAACATCAACAAAGTTGACTGAGAAATAAGGTGTAACACCAAAAATTTCATAAAGGCAGACAATTTTTAACATAAAGAATTTGAGGAATATAGCACCATGAACTATTCCTGAAAACACTACTTGATAATAAAATCCAGACAAGCTGGTGATGGATGGAGGAATCAATGAAAAAGGACTACAGGCATGGTAGACAGTTTATAATGATAAAAGGTACAATAAACAATGAACTGTCTTAAATTTGTGCATCAAAAAAAAACAATATATATATATAGAACCAAAAGTAATAGAGTAGAAACTATAAAAAAACACAAGAAATTTAGAAGTAAATGGAAGAATTTTAACTTTCTTACCCTATGAGAGATCAAAAAGAAAACAAGCGAAGATGTATAGACAATAAGTAACAGTAAATAGAAGAGTTCTAATAGATATTCAACAGGCAACTTTATTCCCACCCAGTCTCTGACCCCGTCCCTCCCAGCTTCTTCAGCCCCAGAAATTCCCAGGTGCTTGGTACAGCACCTTTGGACCCCTCTCTGACGGTGTTCATTGGTTATCACATTGCCCCTGCTGTGTCCATGTTCTTACCTTCATCTTCAGCAGCTGAGTCTTTTGGTACCTAGGAGCAGAACTAGGAGACGGGATCAGGAAAGTGTGCTAAGAACTTTTCCAGTGAAGGAAGCTGGCAGCAGAGAAGATAAGTGTTTGGCGGGAAGCCTGATGTAGGGGGTGCAGTTAATGGGGGTGTGCTGAGGGGAGAAGAGCACAGATGGTTAGGAGGGGACAGATAGGAACAGAGAGCGAGAGATGGCGAGAGAGAGGAGAGGAGGGGATGGGAAGGGAGAAGAAGGAAGGGGTGAGGAGGGAAAGAAAGGAGAGGAGAGGAGGGGAGGGGAGGAGAAAGATATCTAGATAGAAGAACTGATGAAACATGCCAATATTTATTCAATTGGAATTTTATTTTTTTAAATATTAATGCATACTTTTTTATTATATTAAAGTTAGGCAATGGACTGCAAACAAAAGGCTGTGTATGGAGCAAATATTCATTTATTCTGTGACTAATTTGTGGTTACAGGGTAGAGGAGTATATAACTGACTCTCAAGGAGATATTGAAAAACTGGGGGGAAAAAAGCCAGAATCTTAGTTTGGCTATGTAAATGTAGAACTAATTATAGTAATTAATGAGAACTGTTTATCATTTAGGGATAATTGTCATGCTACGGAGTAATGATTGCGGATATCACAAATGCACTTTATTTCATTTTTACACCAAACTCTCTTCATATACATTCAATGTAGTCTTCAACTTTCATGTCCAGTTGCTAAGAAATTAAATATTTAGGGCATTTTGGGTTTTGTTTGTTTGTTTCTTAGAGACAGAGTCTCACTTTATCGCCCTCGGTAGAGTGCTGTGGCATCACAGCTCATGCAATCTCCAGCTCTTGGGCTTGGGTGATTCTCTTGTCTCAGCCTCCCGAGTAGCTGGGACTACAGACACACACCACAACGCCCAGCTATTTTTTTGATTTTGTTGTTGCAGTTTGGCCGGGGCTGGTTTCGAACCCACCACCCTCAGTATATGGGGCCGGCGCCCTACCCACTGAGCCACAGGTGCCACCCTATTTAGGGCATTTTGCATGGGGCGCTATTCATTCATATTCTTTATTACCGAAACACTAGGTAAAGGATACTGAAGAAAGCTGAAAAAATGCAAATGTATGCTTGTATCAACCCTTAAAATTTACTGTGTGGTTAAATTTAAATGTTTGTATTTAAAAGCAATATTTCATTCTTAAAACTTGATTGTAATCAACTGTTCAGTGCCAGCTGAATTGTTTTAAATATAGCGGATGCTTGGTTTGGAAAGAGAGAGGGAAGGAAGGAAGAAGGAAAGGAAGGAACAAAGGAAGGAATGAGGAAAGGAAAACCAGGGAAAAATAATTTGCAAGTTATCAGAAGCTGCCAGAATTAAAAACAGGTTGACCAAATCAGAAACCATATCCTGTCCCATCCATGTCCCCATGCCCATGAAGGCAATTCTTGTATGGGGAGACACCCCAGGGACCACAGTGCATGCGCTGTTCACCTCTGTGCACATGGAGGCACCCGTGACACCCGGCCACCTGTGCGTCGTGGAGTAGTTAGTGTTTGGCTGGAGTCTCCTTGAATTTTGGATCTGTCTGTACCATTACATGGTAGAAAGGCAAAGAAGCGAATAAGCTTGCTCAGGTCTCTTTTATATAGGCACAGAACCCAGGTGCATCAATAAATATTTGTTGAATGAATGAATGCTTTTTCTTTATAAACCTGGAAGAAGAAAAAAGAAACTTTTATTAAAAGAAACAAATTGCAAATGGCCAGTGATTTCCCTGGCAATTATCGACCTGAATATGCAGCCCACATTACTGAGACATTTTCTTTGAGACCAATCATAGGGAAGCTTTCCTTCAGAGGTATTGAAAAGGTTTATTTAAGTTATGAGTGGTGATTGTCTGGGGGCTGGGGACTGGGAAGAGAAATGACAGAGGAAAGAAAGTGCCTGTGACTTTACAGATACCACAGGCCTATGAATCTAGAAAATGTTCCAGGTTTCACCAGGTGTCTACTTGGCAGAAGAATTAGAGGATGACATCCTCCCTTTGGAACCGTTTAATGCATCGAAGCTGCAAGGTGCTGAGTCTCCTGTGGCCTAAACAGTAAAACTGTCTCTATAGATGCCCTTTTATTTTTATTTTTTGTTTTAAATCATAACTGTGTACATTGATGCAATCGATTATGGGGTTCAGTGTACTGATTTGATAAACAATTTTAAATGCTTACATTGAACCGATTAACACATCCATCACAATTATACTTTTTCCTTAATAGTTTTGAAATGTACCATTGCATCATGTACATTAGGTGAGGTCCCCCCAAATACCCTCTCTCTTCCTGCCTCCTCAATCCCCTCCCCCCTCTCTCCCATTCCCTTCTACTTTCTGGATTATAGTTACGTTTTACCATTCATGTGAATGTGTAGGTGATTATATATTGATTTTATAGTAGTATTGAGTACATTAGATATTTTTTCCCCCATTCTTGATATACTTTACTAAGAAAAGTATGTTCCAACTCCATCCAGGTAAACATAAAAGATGTGAAGTCTCCATCCTTTTTATGGCTGCATAGTATTCCATGATGTGCATATACCACAATTTGTTAATCCATTCATGGGTTGATTGGCACTTAAGCTGTTTCCATGTCTTGGCAATTAAGAATTGGGCTGCAATAAACATTCTGGTGCAGATGTCTTTGTTTTAATGTAATTTTTAATCATCTTGGTATATACCAAGTAGAGGACTTGCAGGACCGAATGACAGGTCTACTTTTAGCACATGTGAAAAAATTCTCATCATGTTTTATCATCAGAGAAATGCAAATCAAACTTTGAGGTATCGTCTAACTCCAGTAGGACTAGCCCACTTCACAAAATCCCAAAACTACAGATGTTGGCACGGATGTGGAGAGAAGTGAACACTTCTTCACTGCTGATGGGAATGCAAGCTAATATGACCTTTTTGGATAGATGCCTTTTTAGAGCTGCTGTGGAGCTGTTGTCTCTATAGCACAGGTCTCTATAGGTCAGAGGGCGCTGAGCCAAGAGCCTGCAGCTCCCTGCATTGTAGTGGGATGCTCCGCCAGGACCCCTGAGACAAGGGGGAAGAAAAGAAAAGTGAGAAACAAGACCTAATACCGACAACCACTGAACTCGCTTTATAACGCTTATTTTAGAAATGTGGTTGTTGTGAAAACAATTTTTTTTTTTTTTGAGAGAGAGAGAGATTTCACTTTGTCACCCTCGGTAGAGTGCTGTGGTGTCGCAGCTCACAGCCACGTCCAGCTTTTAGGCTTAGGCAATTCTCTTGCCTCAGCCTCCCGAGTAGCTGAGACAACGGGCGCCCGCCATAACGCCCAGCTATTTTTTTTGTTGCAGTTTGGCTGGGGCCGGGTTTGAACCCGCCACCCTCGGTATATGGGGCTGGCACCCTACTCACTGAGCCATAGGCTTAAACTCATGAGGATCATGCATAGCGCAGAAGTATAGTGATTGAACTACGAAATACATGTTAACTCGTTGGGTAACTCAGGTTTCAAATAACTCAAGTGGCCAGGGAAATGAGATTTTTTTCCCCTAGGAGACATATGTCTTTTATTGTCTTTTCCTTCTTGCTTTTTTTTATGCCATGGGCATGGATAGAAGGCAAATAACAGTCAGGAGTTGTGGGAATTTAGGAAAGGAGAACATGTGGCTTTCTAAAAGGATGTGATATAAGATAGTGTGACTTTTATAATGAAACTAGAAATCTTATGTAAAATACTATATTTTAATATTGGCATTTAGTTTACTTTTTCAAGAAAACATTTGCAAGCCAACACCACACTGCATGCTGCTCAAATTAAAGACCCCTGTGAGCTGCAGCTGGCTTACGGCCATCATCTTGCACTTCCTGAATGAATGCAATGGGCAGCCTTCTCTACATTTTGGGCCCAACGAGCCCTGATTGTTATAGCTGATTTTGTGAAGGGACCTCTTCTCTCCCAGTTTTCTGTTTCTTGTCAATGATGCATGGTCTACGTCTCAGCCAGCTCTGCATCACCCAGAAGGCTGTAAAGCTCTTTCTCCCCAGAGAGTGTCTTTTGCAAAGTGCTCAGCTGGATGTGGTGAGGACAAATGGAGGCCCTGGCACAGGTGCAGACTTCCTCAAGCCACCCACCAAGTAATATCAACTCTGAGGCCTTCCTAATAGCGCCCTTTAAGGAGCCCTCTTCTTCCTCATCGTCATTCCTTCATGTGTCATCCCTGGTTCCTGTAGTTTGGTCACAGGCATGTACTATATGTATTAAGTAAAGGCAGGACACGAGCCTTGCAAAGTGATAGGTCATATATGGTGACGGGCCCATTCTGGACACCAAACCCTGTTTCTCTGTGAACATGTGACTCTCGTCCTAGGGGAGTGAGAACCCAATGCTGGACCTCTCTGGTATGTGCTGACGTTTGGGTTACTGTAGCTCATGTTTGTTCTTTTTGGGAATATCAGCATAGGCAATAATGTTACTATCTTTTGGAGTCAAGCCCAAGAGAAGTGTCTTCAACTCTGATTCCTATTTCAAAAATATGAAAAGTAAATTTTGCTAAACTTTTTCTAATACTGGACTGGTAATAAAGGCACCCGCTGTGGCAGATGCAAAGCAGGCGATGTATGTGTGTGTGAATGTGAGTGCGCCTTTCTCCTTGCACAGTTTTGTAGCCTGCAATTATAACCGTTGCTCTTGGTGATTGGAATTGCATGTTGGCAGCTGTAAATCTGGAAGTGACAGTCTAGTAAAGAAGAAAAAGCAGAAAAAAAAAAAAACCTGCGATGCCATAAATGCATTGAGTTCTCTCCTGTGCCCCATTTTCTACAACAAAAAGTAAGTCTTAAACCTGTACATAAAGCCTTTCTTGCTATATACTACTATTACTCCTGACTCATTAAATACTTCTCCAGCTGTAATCAAACTTGTTTAAAACGCACATGCTCTTGGGCTAGAAAAATGCTTTAGAAGAAATGTGAACAATCAAAGCACAATTGCCAGCATATTATTATTGGTATTTTTCAGCATAATGCAGTTTCTGTTCTAATCTACTCCCCTTTCTGCAAATTTTATGTTGGTAGGCATACGCAAATGCAAATCCCTAATAGAGTTTTTATTATGTCTGCACTGGGGCTGTGTTTACTTCCCCAAATATTCATAATGCTAAGTGCCTTGTGAAAACCATTTTACTTTTGTGGCTGAGGTTGAATTAGAGAGATGATGGCTTGAACAAGAATGACCACTGCCACTTTGCATTTGTAGGATGATATAATCTATTTTTTTTTTTTTTGCCTTGTTGATGATAGAACGAGCACATTTTAAACATCTGGGAATAAAGCCTTTCCCCCTCTCTGTAACTTCTTATTGTGTTAAGGTTGATAAGTGTTGGCGTTGAGCATCTGTAATTAAAGAATGAAATAGGACTCTATAAGCTCTGCCTTTACATCAACACAAATATCAGATGAAGTGAATGGAATTACAAACCATCCTCCTTCCCATCCTTACCACATCCTACCCTATCCCATCCTATCCTATCCCATCTCATTTCATCCTATGTATGCATTTTATTCCTTTCTCTCTTTCTCATGCACTTTTGAAATTCAGTTGACACAATTGTGAAGTCTCAACAACATCAATTGCTCATGAGGGAGATGACTTTTAAGCCCTTATGCTAAGTTAGGGACCTTTTTTCCATACATTTTTGAACTCTACTGATTGGACCAGCAGGCTTGCTGCTTCTAATGTCCAGAAACTCACAAATCTGTTGAATGGAAAAGTAATGCAGAGGGTGCCACAAAATGTATACACATATTAAGAAAGGAAAAAAACTATTAAAATTGTAATACTCAATATATACTGCCACGAAAGGTGAATGCAAGTCACATTTGATTTTTGCAATGACAAGTGGTGCTCAAGGTGGCTACCGTCAGCATCCAGACATTCTGATTATGGCGAACTGCTGCGTAAGCCACGTTGACCAGTGTCCACTTGCATTGTGGGACATGCCGTTTCTGTTTCTTCCCAAAGTACCACCAGCGTAGCCAGTTTTCTACAGTGCACCACTTCCTGGAAGGCCCCCCTAGGTAGAAGTCAATGGTGTTAAGTCAGGAGAACGTGGGGCAACTCAACCGCACCTCTGCCTCCTATCCATGGTCCCAGCAAATTCTCACCGAGGGAAGCTCTCAGGTGTCTGAATGTAATAATCTTGGGATGAAAACTTTACGTGTTGCTGTTGTACGAAGGGGTCCCTCCTATGCTTGTTCCGCCAACTGCTGGTTCCCGTGCACATCGTTTGGCAGACTTCTGTGGGGAGCGTGGAGACTGTCGCAGCACCACACCACAGGAGAAGATGCAGGGCTCGCTGTGTGCGGCCTCCTGATCTTCCCCTGTGCACAGCACACGGCGCCATTCGTCTCAAACTTACCACGACCACGTGCACTTGTTAGGCATGTTAGAGGGCCTGTTGCACACTCAGGCCTCCATTGTCTTCGCACTTCCACAATGTTCTCGGATTTCAGACATCACTTCCAGATGGTCTTTGCTCCTCCAACAATTGTGCTTTTCCCATCTCCTTTGGCTGTCCTGCCTGTCACCTGTCGATGCTAGCAATTCATTTGATGAACACCATCTTTTGTGCAACTATCACATTCACGTTGCTACTGTAATTCAAGTCAGCTTCGAAATACACATTTTAATGTTTAAAATGTGTGTACATTATTTTGGCACTGTTGGTATTTATAGAGAAATACGAAGGAAGAAAGGATATAATGGTAAGATGTGATTTAATTTTGAATAGGTATTCAATGTAAAAAAAATGGAGTTATCTTGATGAAAGAATGATTGGACTTGTAGGTGAACTTAACTATTTAATGTGATAGAGGAGTAAATGAAAGGAACACATTGAAAGATTTCATATTTTTATAATTACATTACCTTTCAGGGAAACAATGTTTTAGACTATAAGTTATTACACATTAAACAAACAAAAAAAGGGATTGTTTTTTACTGAGTATCTTAAGAACTATAATTTTTGTCTTAATTCAGAAATATATGTATTGAGGACTGTTACTCTTATATTAAATTAAGGCATTTAGGTATATTTCATGCAAAAAAATAACAAGATGTGTATGCATATATATCATGTATATGTCTATGATGTTGGTAGTAAGATCCAGAATTCTTTTTTCTGTTGATAAAAAATATGACCTATTTTTCAGAAACTGGCTAACACAAATCGTTAAATTTTATTTATTCTAATGTAACTGTCCAGCATTCATTTTCAAAGCACTATTATACCTAATATGCATGTATGTACACATTACATATGTATACATAATGTGTATGTATGGTTTAAAGACATGATTATTTGAGCAGAAGTTCTTAAAAATTGCTAGTGACTAGAGATTTGAACATTATTTTAAGGGATCAAAATATAATTTTATAATATAGTTGAAACATGCCAGGAGGAGCTTTATTGAAATTAGTACTTTAGTGAGACAGGAAAATATAATAAAAAAGAAAAACCATTTTAATATCTTCATCAAATGTATTTTCTTTATCCTTCTTTATAATGGATATTAATAAAAACAAAAAGATAAAATTATTTTTATATGCAGTCAAACATTTTAAAATTAATTGTAAGTAAACTGGATTATAAACATTTTACTTATTTTCTCTGAACAAAAACCCTTAATAGTATTGTACCAAACCAAACTTAGCGTATATTTTCAAGTTCTATTTACTCTGGAGGTATCCTGGGTTTTTTCATTTGTGTCTTTTCAAACACATCTTGTTTTAATGGTCTATTTCCGTGGTTCTCAACCTTCCTAATGCTGCAGCCCTTTAATACAGTTCCTGTGGGTTGAGAACCGCTGGTCTATTTCATATGATCCACCAGTGCTCACTAATCTAGAATTAGTGTCTGGAGAAAATTCTCAAATTGGAGGCAATAGTGAATTTTGGCAGGGCATATTTGACCATGATCATTTCAAAGGCAGATACGTTTCGACACCCCTATCTCTCCTTGAAGAACTATTTAAGAATCAGTGATTTCTTTTCTGACTCTTTTACAAAACTATTAATTTATGTTAGTTTCTACTGCCTTTTAGTTACAAGTTCTTTTTTTCTTTCTTTCTGAGACAGAGTCTCAAACTGTTGCCCTGGGTAGAGTGTTGTGGTGTCACAGCTCACAACAAGTGCATATTACAGGGGTATTTGCGAAACTTGGTAAATGTAGAATGTAAATGTTTTGGCACAGTAACTGAGATAACGCCGGAAAGGCTATGTTAACCACTGTGATAAAAATGTGTCAAATGGCTTATGAAGTGAGTGTATGATGCCCCATAATCATATCATTGTATACAGTTATGATTTAATTAAAAAAAAAAAAAAACTCCTGGGCTTAAGCGATCGGCCTCCCAAGTAGCTGGGACTACAGGTGCCTGCCACAACACCCAGCTATTTTTTGTTCCAGTTGGCATTGTTGTTTTAGCTGGCCTGGGCCGGGTTTGAAGATGCCAGCCTCAGTGTATGTAGCCGGCGCCTTACCCACTGAGCTACGGGCACCAATTACAAGTTCTTTCTAAGACTTTGTGTATAACTTGGAGGAGTTTTTACTTTTATTATTTCTCTTTTTTTTTTACTCCATTACTGGCAGGCAGAAGCTTCATTTCACTTTTCATCACATATGTCAGCGCTCACTGTTATTTTATTCTTGATGATTAAAGCTTATAGTGGTGGGTGGCCTTGACTTCACTCAGAGCGATGCTGTGCAGAGGAGGAAAACCGAAAGATCTGACTGATGTAAAAACCCTGAAGCTCATACGCACATCTTACTTAGCACACTGCTCATCAGGGCTGAGGGCTTCTGTACACACTGACAGGCTTGCGAGACCCATTCCTTAGGGGTGCCTGTTTGTGACTAATTATTTTCTAAGTAATTATTATGTTTCCGAGTGAAGAAATAGAAGGGAAAAACGTAAACTAGAAAACCAAAGTTAACACACCTCCCTTCATGGCCTCAAAAGAAAAGTTGAAGTGGCTTTCTGGAATGAATGATCCCATCTTTGAACACAACTTATATATCTCTGAAATGCTCCTCTTTGTGACAGGGAAGTTTTGAGAGAAAAAGCAATTGGTCTGGGAGGTTGCATACGCATAGTGGAGTAGATCCTGATTTTTGAATCCTAGTTCTACTGTGTGACCCGAGGCAAGTGGTCTCCCTTCTCTCAGATATGAAATAAGCAGCATAAGGGCACCGGCACGACAGTGTTGTTACAGGATTAAATAAATATTCACAAAATGGTTGGAAGAGAACCCACAACATAGTAAACATGATATATATCGAATGTAGATGTGATCAGAAAGTAAAAAAAGAAAACAGATATTCAAGGAAACATCCAGCATGCCAATTTTTCAAGTTCAAATACTAACTTTCCAAAACCATCCATCTGAGTTCTGAGAAGGCACTTGATGTTCTTGATTAAGTCTGTAAATAGTGTTTCCTATAGATCGTATGTTCATTTTTAGGTAGGTCAGATTTATGAGGCCACAAATTGTAATGTTACATATGTCAGCTACAATTTACAGCCCATTTTGGTCTCTTGTATAATCAACGTGCACTGTTCATTTATGCCCATTTCGTAGGACATGGACTATCCTAATATTAGGATGATGTTTTAAATTATTATAGAGGTTTAACATGGTTCTATCTTTGCCTTTATAGCATATTGTTGATCATATCTATCATTTATTTGAAAAACGCATCCTTGTTCAGGAACACACGTCCAATTACAAAATTGCTCCTAGGGGAACATACAAGCTGTTTTATGATGTGATTTCCAGGAATGCATTGTGGTGGGAAGTAGAAATTACCTACATCAATTTTGTTTTATTTATTTCTAAACCATCTCTGCCTTCAATTTTTGCCTTCTTTGTTCTAGCAGCTTAAAATTTAGCAAGTAAGTCAGCACTTCTCTTTTTATATAGCTGTTTTCTCATTCCTGGTCTTTCTATTGCCTTTGCCTGAACCTCTTTTAGTTTTATTAGATTTAATTAGTATTAATTGCCAGTGTCAGCAAGGTTGGATTGCTTTATAAAGCCATGTGAATGGCCTCTGATGCTTTAATGTAAATCCTAGTTATCCTGTTTAGATGTATAAAAATGTCCCTTAAAAATAATCTCTGCTCCATAGACATGAGTTCATGAGTTCCTTCTCCTGTGTCCTATCTTCAGTTCCTCACTTCCTTACAGAAAGGACACGGGATTGTCGAAAGGGCATATGTCAGAGTTCTAAAAACAATCGAAAAGTTTGAAAAATAATTCATAAGAGAAAATGTCTAGTGGGTTTGGAGTGTTGCCCAGACACTTCGTTGGACCCACATACATCCAGTATCCATCCAGTTCTTAACCCCATCTGGACGCGCAGCTCCACTCCTGTCCCTGGAACCAGGCCAGCGCACATTGAAAACCAAATGAACTCGGTATCCATTCCTTACTTAACAGATCCAAGCTAAGCATGTTTCCTAGACCCATTATCTGGGCTCATGTTTTATTCCTTTTGTTCATGTTCTCACCTTGTATTTATTACCGGTTTCCTAACTTTTGTCCAAATTTGAGTCTTTGTTTAAATTCCTTGCCCAGGTAACGTGTTTCCTGGATGTTACTGTTTATTTTATTGGGTCCCTGTTTTCAGTGGCCAGTTTTCCTTCTGTGCAGGATATCTATATGTCACTTGCTTCTACTTCATTCAGTGTTCAGAATGTCTTGGTAGCACAGTTGCTCTTTTTCTGAGAGACCCATCCTCCTCTTGCCACTGAACTCTCTGATGTGAAATTCTCCTCAGTCCTATCCTCATTAGCTTTGAGGTTCTGGAATCCAAGAAAGACTTCAGATGACCAGAGATGGACTCTGATTACTCAGAGTTAAGAGTAATCTAAGAAGAAGAGACTGTAAGTTTACTGATACTAGGTGACTTTTAATTGCTAGTGAGATGCAGGATTAGAAATGTTCTTCCAGCATTTGGAAATCTAGTTCGATTAAGAGATTAGAAATGGAAATTAAGGCTTGGCAATCATCATACTTACCATGTTAATCCTCCTCCCCTATTGTGAATAATTGCGGTTGCTTCCCGTTGCTGCTGAACTCACACTCCTAGAGGACTAAGGTCTCAGAGTAGTCACCACTCTTTGTGATCTGTGTTCATTCCTTTAAATCCACTCACTCTTCATTTCCCTACTCATATCTTATGATCTAATCAAACTGGAAAACTGCTTTATTCCCTCCACTTGCCCACAGTAGCCGCTTCTGGGCTTTTGTCCATTCTGTTGCCTGTCTTTGACATTATCTCCTCATCGCCATAAGAGTACCGTCTAGCCTTGAAGGCAGATGTCAAATACTGCTTTGTCCGTGATTCCTTCCTCCTTTGAATTCACAGAGTACTTTGTTTTGGCATCTCTTATTGAGTCTATTCTTAAATACTGTCTTGTGTTATTGGGATACAATACAACAGTCTAATTAATTAGAGGGGCTCAAAACATTCCGAAATGTTTAAAATGTTAGCACACATTGTGGAGAGGCTAATAAAATAAGTGCAGACAAGTCTGTGTGGCTAGCTGGCCTTGGCATTCCCCAGGAGGGTCTGGCTGCTAAAACCACCTCTTCTTGATCTTGGCTGTGGTCTGGTGATGCTCTCTGGTCAGGGACCATAGTGCTTACATACTGTGGGGGATGATTTTGGAATTTTGGCAACTTCTAGGACAATGGCAGCAATGTCAGGAATGTTCTCTTTGGTGATTCCCCTTTTCAGACTCCAGGGAGCTGTGGCTGGGAGAGGATTGGGAGTACCGGGGTGTTTCTCTGCTTTCTCATTTTCTGAGATTCAGTGCTTGCCGTCTCCTGCTGGTCTTCCCATCCACATTCGCCCGGATCCTCCCCAGAAAAGAAGAACTTGACCTGCATCCTCTATTTTGAGGAAGGAGCCTAGACAGCATCCAGGAGCTGATTGTCAATTATTTATTATTTATTTATTTATTTTTTTATTTTTTTATTAAATCACAGCTGTGTACATTAGTATGATCATGGGGCACTTGCTTTACTGCCAACGTGCCTTTTAGTAGGATTTTACTGTATGTGAATTGTAGGCTTCACCAGGGCAGAAGATAATCATTGTAACTCATCAGTGGGTAGTGCAATGCTTTGATACACTTTATGCTCAGTAGTTGTTTTTTGTTGTTGTTGTTGATTTTTTATTGTATTGAAGCTGAGATGACTGACCTTTTCAAGCAAGAGTTTACAGATGGTGGATTTTCTTAGGAAGAAGTGTAAGAAAAGCTGGTTATATCAAAGAAGCAAGACGCTGCAATTCATTTGCTGGTATAGCAAAAACACCAGACATGGTTGAGTGAGTTATGTAACTCTGACTTTAAAATGCTGATATTAATGCTGACCATACAGCCTGTTTTTTCCTTCAATAAATATTTATTGATGATCTATCATTTGTAAAGTGCTGGGTGTCAGAAATACCTCAGTGAAAACCACAAACATGGTTCCAGGTCTCATGATATTTTCAGTCTAAAGTAAAATTGTAATTTTGTGCTCTAAGTATAAAGCTATTAAGGGCAGAGTTTACATAAGGTTATAAAATCCTTCTGAGTCGTATAGATTAAAGCATCTTCTGGAGTTTTAGGAACAATTCATAGAGGAATCTCTATATGAAAAGTCCCCTTCACTTGGCCCCAAAGAGAACTAAACCAGAGCTTTTCTTTAAGTGTAACTGGAAGAGGCAATGCTTTTGCTATGGTTCAGAATCTTGGGCACATTTCTCATAATTTTCTTCAAATAACTCCCCTATCTACCTGCTCTCTTAGCTCAAATTCCATCAGAGGTAGATTTATGGGAGTGAGTTTATGAATGTGCATGTTTTAAGGCATTGCAACTCTGAGAGTTTTCTTTGAAATTGTAAGTACCCTTCAGGGGATAAAACACATTCACTTATCATCAGTTATGGATATAATTAGTTTCCCTGATTCTTTCCTTTTGGGCACCTCAACTGAGACCACTGGGAAGCCAGCTGCTAATGTGCTAAGCACTGGGCCAAGCCCCCTCTCTGCACTTCAGGAACCCTCTTCTTGACCCTGCTAAGCTCTATTTTTGTTACCTTGTGCTATCAGTAATTTTGGCATTTCATGCTTTTATTCATTATTTAAGTACACTGGGTCAGAAATGGTTCAGGGACAATCTTTCCTGTGACTTTTCACCTCCACCCAAAGGTCCATAGGGAGCCCAGAAGTTAGACTTGGCCAATGTAGATCACCCAATGTGAAGTATGACATATCTTGTTAAAAAACAAGAAAAGAAAGAAAAGATTGGGCGGGCATGTATACACACACATGCTATAGAATATATGCGTGAAGGTGAAGAAGGTAGGTTCCTGTGTGCTTATTAGCATAGGTTGTTTCTTCTCTCCTTCATCTCTTCAGCTCTCTGAATATTATTAACGCCCCTCCTGGAGGTATTAAAAGCACTGTAAGGAGCTGGTGTGCTCACTCTCCAGGGTTTCTCAACACGTAACTAATTGTGCCTATAAAGTGATGCTCTCAGGGCTCACTTAAGAAGAGAAGAGGGTTCAGGTGCCTCTTAGAATGTAAAATGATGATTTCTGGATGTACATTTCCAACAGATGGACACGGTGTTGAGAAAGCAGCCACAGAAGGCAGCAGGTGGAGGAGGCAGCGGGAAGCACAGCCACTTGCAGGAGCACTTGACATTAATTACACCTGTTGGAATTCTCGCCCAACTTTTCCCTTTCAAATCTGTTTGCCATCTAATGACTGTGGGGCAGGAGGGAAGAGAAAAGCAGCTGAGGATTGTAAACAGGAAATGGGGCACTTGTACTGTAAGAGCTGGGAAAAGGGTTGTGCCTGGAGGGTCCTGGCTAATGTCCTTCCATTAATCACGTGTCTGAAAATATCCAGGAACCCTATTACTTACACATCAGTCCATTTTGAGTCAAAGGGGGCAATTTAAAAATACTGAATGTTTGAAGCTTTAAATGCTGGAGTTCTCATTCAGTCCTTTAGAAATTAAACAAGCCGCTCTGTATCTGAAGGGTTACATATACACCTTTTCTGTTCTGCAGCATCTGAACACATGTTTAAAACACTTTCTTGGTTCATTTGATGATTATTTTTCAAGCCTAAGAGTCTTCATTTACTTGCATCTATAGAATTGGATCCTAGCTTCTCCTCAAATGAGTCCTTGTCATCAGCACAGCCTGCACCTTACACTCCATCATGGCTCACAATGAGGCTTCTGTCCTACCTAGCTTCTGTTATTGCCTGACACTGCAGGGTATTTTATTCTGCTCAGACCATTTCCGTCCCTCCTCTGGAATCCTCTGTGAGCCTTGCAGAGTTTCGCTTATTGATAAATGTCACCTTAAGTGTTAAATCTATACTAAAGCCTTCTGCGACTGTCCAAGGAAGACTGGGGGCTTCATCCACCCCATAGTCACAGGATAGTTCACATTCACTATCAAGTGCATAGCACCCTGCTGTGCTGAGGCCGCCTGTCCCCACCTCCCCTGGGCCTTGCCCTTTGTGAAAAGCGTCCCATTTCTTTTCTTTTCTAAGTCACCTCCCCTGCATCCTAGCTCAGTCTCCCACTTCATACTGCTTTAATAAATGTGGTCTGCAGAAAGATTGGAGTGCTTTCACCTAGAGCAGCATACTTCAACCTTTTTCATCTCACAGAACAGTTGAACCTATAGTTAAACTTCCATGGCACACTTAAATTATGTTGATCAAAAAAAAAGAGTAAAAAGAAGAATATGCTTTTTGTCCTTTGAACTTCTTTTGAAAGTAATTGAACTAATGATCTTTAAAATTTTCACAGCATACCTAAGATCCTCTCACAGGACACCGGTTGAAAATCACTGACCTAGAGAAAGATCAGATGGCCCCACCAATGCAAAATAATTTTAACACTCCTTCTATGAAAAAATAAAACTATGGCTTTTTAACATTTCTGTTGTCTTTAGGTTTTTGCTTACTTTTCAGTGAAGGTTACCATCACGGCTTCTATGTTAAAAAATGGCAACTTCCCCTGCTTTTCCCTCACCTTAAATATTTATGCAGGATGAGAATTTTGCTCATTATGGTATAAAACGATGTGAAGGAAAGCATGCATTTTCATAAAGAAAAAAAGTAGAGTTAAAAAGAGATATATGTGCACAATGTAAGGGTGTTCAGCTCCCATCCCCATAAGGGCTCAGTTATAACTTGAACTTTACCTCTAAGAAAACAATGTGGCGTAACCATGTGTAACCTCATACCAATATGAAATAAGAAAAGAGAGAGATCTATGGAAATAAAGGAAAAGAGAATGGAAATAAATATGACTGAAGAAATGGGTAGGGTACCCAATGCATCCAACCGCAAATAAGCAGAAACCTGATTGATTTCAGAGATTGATTTTTCTCACCAACCAGAAGACAGGGATCCATCTATGCACACATAAATGATGACATTGTCGCAACCCTCCAGTAATATCATCTCGGGAGTCATTTTTTTCTTAGGACTTCAAGATGCCTTTCAGAGCTTCAAATATCATGCCCATATTCAAAAAGAACAAAAGAGAGATAATTACACATGGATCTTTTCACCTGATCATCAGGAAAGTAAAATCTGTTGGAGAATTCACTCTTTGTCTCCTGACAGTGTACAGATAGGCACATGTGTAGATGTTACATGGCCTCCCCCAGGGTCCAGAGAGGATAAGAAAAGGAGGATTTTGCTTTCCTGGCCTCTGTAAAGTAGGGAGGAGAGAGGTAAGGGGATTTGGACGGGGCTAACAATGATTGTAACTGCCCTGTAGTTTAGTAGGGTTTGTATTTGTTCCTCTGGGTTTCGTTCTTTGTCACTGTACATGCACTGCTCCACTTTGAAGCCCTCTTATCCAAAAGAGATGGACTCATTCTCTGTGTCAATATTGCTGTGTCCATGTGTAACCAGGACATTTATTTCCATATTCATATCAATATGGAAATAAAGGAAAAAGAGAATGGAAATAAATGTGACTGAAGAAATGGGTAAGGTACCTCTGGATTGATTGGCTGGACACCTCTGGATTGATTCCCAGGCATTCAGTGTCTTAGGGTGATACTCCTCGGAGAGCTATGGTGAAGTATCTTTTGTAGGAGAGCTTGTTGCCCCTATCACCTCTGTGTTTAAGCAGCCATTGGATATATGGTGTTGGCTGGTGTAGGGAGGGTATGGGGGATTTTTCTTACCCATTGTCACTTGAGCTGGTAGAGTGAAATCTAATGAGCACTCAGCCAGGTTACATGCCCTATTTTCTATTTGAAAATATAGCTTTTGTGTACAAAGATAAATATAAAAGTCGATACAGTCCTAAAAAGGCTTTAAGAACATTTTTGAGACTGTAATTTTTTCCTCCAGATACTGTACAATTTTTTTTTTTGTTATACTGCTTGCATTTGCTAGATGAAGTCCCTCTATTACTAGTGTACTGCCCCCAAGAGGTGTGTCACATACTGTGTCCCCACAACTGCCTCCCTCCTTCCTGCTCTTCCCTCCCCCATACCCCCTTCCCCTCCATGTACTAGCATCATTTGTCCTCATATGAGAATTGAGTACATCGGATTCTCACTTCTCCATTCTGGTGATGCTTAACTAAGAAGAATGTATTTTAGCTCCATAGAAATTAATACAAAAGATGTAAAGTCACCATCCTTTTTAGTGGCTGCATAGTATTCCATGGTATACGCATACCACAGCTTGTTAATCCATTCTTGGATTGGTGGGCATTTAGGTTGTTTCCACATTTTGGCTTTTAAAGTGAATATTATTCTGGAAGAGTCTGAACAACTAATATACAGTTGATACTTGGGTTTGAACTATACAAATCCTCCTTACTTGTTTTTGTTTTTTTTTCTGCCTCTGCCACCCCTGAGATAGCAAGACCAAGCCTTCTTCGTCTTTTTCCCCCTCAGGCTACTTAATATGAAGGTGATGAGGATTAAAACCTTTGTGATGATCCACTTCAACTTAATGAATTTTAAATATATTTTTCTCTTCCATATGATTTTCTTAATAACATTTTATTTTCTCTAGCTTACTTTCTTATCAAAATCCAGCATATAATACATATAACATGCAAAATATGTGTTAATTGACTATATTAGTAAGGCTTCCTGTCAATAGTAGGCTATTGGTAAAGTTTTGGGGGAATCAAAAGTGATATTTAAATTTTCCATTGTGTGGGAAGTCTGCACCCCTAAATGTCATGCTGTTCAAAGGTCAACTGTACATTATGATCCAGATTTGACCAACATGAATGTTTAGTATGTCTTTGATTTTAGGTTGTCTCAGAACTTTGTGTGTCAAATAACCTAGCAGAAGATTAATTGCAAAATGAAAAGTATTGATGTGTTGTGGAAGCTGAATCTATGAGCTAGGATTTAGCATATGAGTAACTGAGATACTGCCACTGAGCCAAGTGTCTGAAACGTGGATTTACTGAATGATTAAAGGAAAAAAATCTGTAATTGTTTAAGTGTGTATCTTTTGATGTTGTAGAAAGAGCTCTGTAAATTGTAAGAGCATGATGTGTGCTTGGAATAAGTCCCTCTTACCTCACAATGTTGGTAAAGCTTTGTCCTTACTTCTAAGTACCCATCAATGCTAAAACCCATGAACATTTTCATAAGCTATAATATTTGCCCTATCATTTACCTTTACAGTAACTCTTCACTTCTGCGTATAAGTTCTATTCCCTCTTTTAGAGATCTTAGGATTGTAGATTTTAGTGTATCATAGGTAATATGAAGTTGTGAGGTAGACATAGATGATAGATTACACACGCTGTGCGTAGAATACTGCTCAATACATGCTAGTGCACCATATCTATAAAATTAATATTATCAAATAAACCAGGGACTTAATACTCTCAAAAGTAGAGAGCAGTATATTTTGTAATTTTTATATTTACCACCAGATTTTCTCAGTTCCCCAAATACCAAAATAAATATTGTCTGATGTAAAACTAACATTGACAGAATTGACCCAGGAAAATTCTGGCTTCCGCTCTAAGCCATCTACTCTGTGCTCTGGTGTCTACTCTGTGCTCTGGTGTCATCTGGACCGAGGCCTGTTCTCTCCCCAGGACATCATTCCTTCTGGAAAGCGTGGACATTTAATGTCACCATTAGGAATTATTTTTTCTCTTTCAGTATGCAAATGTTTACACTATGTATGTCCCTGAGAACTAATAGTATATTATTGATAGAGAGAACAAGTTAAACAAAATATTCCTAAAAGAATGAGATCTAGGCTAGGATTTGCATCTATGAAGTGAATTTGGGAGGAAAAGAAATGGGGGAAGATACCGGGAGAGGAAAGAGAAGCTTGAAGGGTGGATGTGGCCCTGTGGTGGCTTACTCCTGTAATCCCAGGTCTTTGGAAGACCAGGGCAGAGGATTGCTTAAGTCCAGGAGCTCTGGACCACTCTGAAGACAGCGAGACCCTGTCTCGAGAAAAACATTTTAAAAATTATCCAGGTGTTGTGGAATGTGCCTGTAGTTCTAGTTCCTCAGGAGGCTGCACAGGGGGAGCTTCTTGAGCCCAAGAGTTCAAGACTGCAGTGAGCTCTGATATTGCCACTGCATTTCAGCCTAGGTGACAGAGACAATGTCTGTCTCGAACAACAACAGAAAAAAAAGGTGGATGGAAATGCGTGGAACCCTCTATAGCCTGCACCACCACTTGTGTTTGTGTCCAGTCCTGGCCTAAGATAGAAGAGAAAAGGGCTTCAGGTGAAGATTCCTGGACCTCACCTGCAGGGTAAAATCTAGAGTTCAGTACTGTAGCAGGACTCAGAATTCGCTGTCTGCTTCCCTATCTGTTCGTAATTTCACATTCCCAGTTCTCCTCCCTGGAATACTATGTGTTGTTTTACCACATATATGAATCCTGATATTCTGTTAGATCGGGGGCCAGAAAAGATTTGAAGAATTACTAAGGATAGAACTTTCCTTATATAGTTTAATGTTATGATCGATTCATGCTCTGAAAAGTAAAGAAAAACTATTAATATTTGGAATAGAGAAGTCCCCTTATACATACAACTTTTTTATATTTATTATTTTTTATTAAATCATAGCTGTGTACATTAATGCGATCATGGGGTACCATACACTGGTTGTATAGACCGTTTGACACATTTTCATCACACTGGTTAACATAGCCTTCCTGGCATTTTCTTAGTTATTGTGTTAAGACATTTATATTCTACATTTACTAAGTTTCACATGTACCCTTGTAAGATGCACCACAGGTGTAATCCCACCAATCACCCTCCTTCCGCCCATCCTCCCCTCCCTCTCCCTCTTCCCCCTATTCTTGGGTTATAACTGGGTTATAGCTTTCATGTGAAAGCCATAAATTAGTTTCCTAGTAGGGCTGAGTACATTGGATACTTTTTCTTCCATTCTTGACATACTTTACTAAGAAGAATATGTTCCAGCTCCATCCATGTAAACATGAAAGAGGTAAAGTCTCCATCTTTCCTTAAGGCTGCATAATATTCCATGGTGTACATATACCACGATTTATTAATCCATTCGTGGATCTATGGGCACTTGGGCTTTTTGCATGACTTAGCAATTATGAATTGGGCTGCAATAAACATTCTGGTACAAATATCTTTGTCATAATGTGATTTTTGGTCTTCTGGGTATATACCTAGGAGAGGAATTATAGGATTGAATGGCAGATCTATTTTTAGATCTCTAAGTGTTCTCCAAACATCTTTCCAAAAGGAATGTATTTATTTGCATTCCCAACAGCAGTGTAGAAGTGTTCCCTTTTCTCTGCATCCATGCCAACATCTCTGGTCTTGGGATTTTACATATAACATTTTTATTGATTAATTGACTGATTGGGACAGTCTCACTCTGTTGACAGGCTGGAGTGCAGTGGCGTGACCTTAACTTACTACAACCTCCAACTCCTGGGCTCATGTAATACTCCCCCCTCAGCATCCTGAGTAGCTGCAATTACAGTTACACAGCACCACACCTGGCTAATTTTTATTTATTTATTTTTTTTAGAGACAGAGTCTTCCTGTGTTGTATAGGCTGGTCTAGAAGTCCTGGGCTCTAGCAATTCTCCCACCTTGGCTTTCCAAAGTGCTGGGATTAAAAGTATAAGCCTCTGTGTCTGGCCAATACAAAACATTTTTTGTTTTAATTGAAAGGAGGATTATTCTGAAGTCAAGTTAGGTAAGAAAAAGACATTGCTTAGGAATTTCTGATATTATGACTAATAGATAGGAAACTGTTAGATTTTGAGAATAAGGAAAGACAAAACAGAAGTGCTTTCAAATACATGTGAAAATGAATCTGCAGTACTGATTCATCTGTCTACAGAGAATGTTATTAGATCAGAATGAAAAAACCTAATAAAAGAAATTGAACAGGTAGGTTATGGAACATTACAGGATGTACAAGAAAACATTTTGGATCTACAGCTACTTGACGTGTGTGCCATTATACCTTTCAAAATTAGAGAAACTGTAATTCTTTTAGAAAGTGTATTTTCCCTCAAAGATGAGAAAAATCAAGAAATAAGGTCTTTTTGATGAAATTTTGAAGTAAGAATGGAAGCACTGTTCTATCAGTTCCTGCTGTGTTTTGTTTTCCTTTGGATTAAAACTATGTACAAGGGGAAACAACTATATCAGTTAAAAAGTGGTTTCTCAAATAAGGCCTTGAGTGGTTTTGCTAGAGGCCATAAAGTTTTCATTGGAGACTATAGTCTCCATACATGTGAGTATCAGGTTCTGTGAATAACAACAAACAAAAACCCAAGGTCAAAATGTGAACCTACTGCTTTAGCGCATCAGTTTGAGAGTTTTCTGCTTGTGTAGGCAAAAGGTTGCCATGGAATTGAAGGGTGTGCTTTTTAGAATGGTACGTTCTTACTGCAGAAAGCTGAGTAATGTAGAGGTAAGATTATGTAATGTATACCAAGGATGTCAATGGGGACCCTCAAAAGGGAATTGATATTGTAGCAGATAATATCTTCTATTCTCTGAGTTCTAACAGAAAATCCTAATGGAATTTGGAAAAGACTAAGTTTATTGGCTGCACAACTCTTATTAACATTTCGTCTTGCTCCACAGAGAGTGTGTCCCGCAGAAGGTAAGAGAAGATAAAGCACTCGTGAGGCTCACAATAATGGAATGTTAGCAGACCTGACCGCTGCAGCTACCCATCATTAAAGAATTAATTTTCTGGACCTAAATCCATTTATTTCCTCATTTTAGTGTATGGTTTGATTATTAAGAGAAAAGGAGGGAGAAGGATATTTTAAAAATGGGAGAAATAAAGTTATTAACCTGTCTTGCCAACAGCCCCTTTTAAGTAATAGGGAAAATATTGAAATACTTCTTAGCTATTCCTCCTATGAAGTTAAACAACTCCCATAAAATGATCTACTACTAAGAGATTAATGTTGAGAAAACTGGATTTGGATATCATAAATATTATAATACCTTTTAAAGGTAACAGAAATGCTGAGGGGGTCCATTACTCAAGTTGTTTTGTTTTGTTTTTCCCCACTGGAATATGAAAAAAAAAAAAAAGACTCAGAATTTTCTTATTTGCAGGTAGATAAGAAACTCCATAAGTGAATCACAGAAAAACTATGAGATATTTTCCTATATAAAGATAGCTTTTTGAAATACATATAGGGTGAAAAATAACTCTTATAGTACCTTATAGAGTTAAAAATAATCCTTTTATAGAGAGAATTTTTAGAAAAGTTATTGTTCTCAGTACCATGTATGAGGGTTCTCCAAAGAAACAGAACTTAGACCATTTGGGCTGATATAACAAAAGACCATAAACTGGGTAGCAGATTAAAACATATACATATATTTCTCACAGTTCTAGGATCTGGGAAGTCCAAGATCAAGACCCAGAAGGTTGGGGGTCTGGTGAAATCTGCTGCTTCTCATGGATGACCCCTTGTTGCTGTGTCTTCACATGGCAAAAGAAGGAAACTGTACACTCGTCAGCTACTTATAACTGATCCCTCATGACCTAATCACATCTCAAGGTCCTTACCTCCTAATACTACCATATCAGTGGTTAGGTTTCAACATATGGATTTTGAGGGGATACAAACAGTGAAATGATAGCAAGAACCAATAGGATATGTGTGTTTAAAGAAAGAGATTCATTATAAGGAACAGGCGCACATGATTGTGGGGGCTGATGTGTTCAAAATCTGCAACATAGGCTGGCAAGATGGAGACCCGGACAGCCATGGGTGCAGATTACTGGAGACCTTCCTCTGGCTTTGTGAAGTCAGTATTTTTGTTCTATTCTCATGTTCATCTGATTGGATGAGGCCCAGTTACATGATGGAGGACGATCTGCTTTAGCCAAAGTTCACGGATTTAGATGATAATCTTACTTAAAACACTCTCCGAGTTGACAGATAAAATTGACTGCCATACACCATATATTTACAAATGTTCAAGAAGTAGGGTGTATGACTTTGCTGTGCCATTGCATTGGGAGCAGAATTTTCCACAGAAAGGATGAGTTGAACACCAAAACATACAAAATACATAATTGTGAATTTTCCCCTCTCCTAACCCTTCGGTGTCATTACTAGTATGTGGTACATTTTGTTCTTTGAAGATTTAGAGGAATAGAAAATAAAATGTGGAGGACTGTGGTGATATCAGTCTTCTACCCCCTTGATTATCCTCCTCTGACTTTTTCCAGTTTAGAACAAGCCCAAAAGAAATGTGGACTTGGGATATTAGCATTACACTCACAAATGTATTTTAACAGTAATATTAATACTGACTTTAAATCAGTACACCTGGCTTTCTGTTAGTGATTTGAAAATTGAAAAGAAATAAAACTACTTCAGACTTACAGAGACTATGTAACGGGTTACATGTTAATCCAATGATTCTCTTTACTGTGAGGAAGGCAGGGACTCAGTAACAGAGCTGTGAGATATATCTCATTTAGGAAAACTCCATTCACTACTAGGTAGGTCTTATTCCCTTACTACTTAAATGTGTTCTATGCAGATTTCTTTTCTCTGCAGTTAATTTAATGAAGGGGAGTGAGCATTTTAATTCTGGAATCCTGGTGATGTTTGCACCTCTGGGCAGTTAGAATAAGACATGGGTTGTACACAGATGTCTCCTAAATTCAGAATGGACATCTCTTGCATGGATAAAAAATTGCATCACTCATATTTCTCTGTCAAATACTTGATTTCTTTTATCTTAACTTTCCTGGATGAAAGCATGTATTCATATCTGAATTTATTTGAGCAAACTCGCAATCTTCATAGATAGACAACGTGCTGTAGAGAACTTTTAAAGAGTTTAGCTCATGTCTTCTTAAGGAGGGACATGTCATAGCAAATACAAAAATGTGCATATGTGCAATTCAAAATATTAAAATCCTTCTTTGAACTTAATACTTATCTTTATATATACTTAAGAAACACCCTTTCCCTCCACTTAAATCTTCACTTTACATTCATTTAAAAAGCTTAACTTGTACGAATTATATTTTTTTATTTGCATTAAATACTTATCAAATAAGAGACTGGATTTACCTATTCATTTTCCATTGAACTGTTAGTTTTCTCATATTATATTCTGATCAATAAAGTGAAGAATATCAGAGAATTTCTGGACTCTGAAGAATTTATCTTTCGAAGGTGCTTAAAGTATAATTTAAATTTATCACTTGGATGTGTACCACTTGCCCTCTTGAATTATGAATCTGTAAAAGCTTGAGAATTTGCAACTTTAAATGAATCTACAGCTGTCGATTAAGCTTTATGCTTTGGGGTACAAAATGGAGTATAGCTTGTTAACAATTATTAATATGCTATCAGTGTAAATTTATATATCAAAACAATGAATGCTAGTCCTAGCCACCTGTACTGATACATAGCGTCAAACATAGAACTTCTCTTTATCCTAGTCGCCCAGAAAATTAATGCATTGATGAACAACTTAATTAAAAACAAAACAACAAAGTAACACTGAGTGGTTTTCATTTTTTTTTTAACTTTTACAGTTCATAGCTATATGCGTGTGTTTATGTATATACACGTGTACATTATCGAGGCTCATTTTCAACTTATTGACTTGTTCTATAGGGGAAAGTATACTGTCGATAAATTCAAGGGTTCAATATTTATCAGGCCAATTAGCTTCATGGTTAAATAGTTATGAACTGCCTACCTTCTTAATCAAAGATGACACTTTTATTTTTAGATGTTCATTACAAAGTATATGTATGCAATTGATTAGGAATTTATCCTATAGCTTTGGGAATCATTGCATTTAAGCAAGGGTATGAATATGATCTGAACCCATCCTTTCCTAAGAAGATATTCTTAGATGAAACAAATATTATTATCACTTACAATCACAAACTCTGTTACTCAGAGTTACTCAGAGTTTGTGACTGTTGCCCAATATTACCACATAAAAAGTTTGTATTCTTCATTTTTTTTACTAGTCTGAAGTCAGTTCTGATTTAATCTGGGTAATGCCTAACTCTCAAAAAATCTTATGTAAAAACAAAAAAAAAAACAACAACCTTGAATGCCAATTCAAAACTTTGTATATTGGAAAGAAATAATTTTAAATTTTGCTTTGTGTGTGCAAGCAGAGAGATCACATTTATCACAAATGATTGTGCTCCAGTCTCACAGGGCGGTGGGTGTGTAGCGGTGGGTGTATGTACAGACAGCAAACATTTCTGGTCTGCTTATCCTCCACACTACAGAACTGGTTTGAAGAGTTCTTAGGCTTCATCAGAATTCTGAGCACTGCAAATCTTTAGTATTATTACACACAAATGATGTCAGGGCCCAAATCCTCTGTAGCTGCAGCAGATTATGCCATCCCAGAGAACTCTCTGTAGTCAGCTGTTTAGTTATTTGGTTATGGAAGGCTAGCACTTGATTAAGACCAAATACCAAGTCTTAAATTTTGTAATCGGCACTGAATAAATGTCATAGTTATGGGGTACAAAGTGATGTTGCGATACATGTGTAGTGTTAGACCAGGGTGATTAGCAGATCTGTTATCTCAAACATTCATTACTTCTCCGTGTTGCAAACATTACTATCTTCCTTTTGACTATTTGTAACTATATGATTGCTAACCTGGTCATCCAACAGTGCTGTAGAACCTTAGAACATATTGCTTTTAAATAACTGTATCTTTTAATAAATCTCTTCCTATTCACCTTTCCCTCATCATCCCAGCCTCTAGTTTCATATGTCCGATTTTGTACTTCTATGAGATGAAAGAAAATACAATTAAGTTGATACGTATGAGTGAGAACATGCAGTGTTTAACTGTCTATTCCTGGCTTATTTCACTTAACATAATGTCCTCCATATCTGTTCATGCTGCCAGGAATGGAAGGATTTTTTTTACAGCTGAATGGTGTTATGTTGTGTATAAGCCACGAATATACCACGTTTTCGTTATTCGTTCATCTGTTGTTGGACACCTGGGTTGGTTCCATATCTTGGTTATTGTGAATGGTGCTGCAGTAAACATGGGAATTCATGTATCTCTTCAATTTACTGATTTCCTTTCCTTTGGATAAAAGCCCTGAGGCAGGAGAGCTGGATCGTGGAGTAGTTCCAGGGGTAGTTCTTTGAGGAACCCACCTACTGTGCTTATAGTGGCAGTAGTAGTTTACACTCTTAACGTTTTGTAAGAGTTCCTTTTTCTCCGCATCCTCACCAGCATTGGTTATAGTCATCATTTCGACAATACCCATCGTAATTGGCATGAGATGATATCTCACTGTAGCATTGGTTTGCATTTCCCCGATGATTAGTGATGTTGAGCCTTTTTTTGTACATTTCTTGGCCGTGTGTATGTCCTCTTTTGAGAAATGGTCTGTGAAAATCATTTGCACATTTTAAAAGCAGTTTTGTTTTTGCTTTTGACATATTTGAATTCCTTGTGTCTTCTGAGTATCAATCTCTGTCAGATGAATAGTTTTGGAAATATCTTCTCCCATTCTGAAGGTTGTCTTTTCGTTCTGCTGATTGTTGCTTTCACTGGACAGAAGCTTTTTAGTTTGATAAAATTCTCTTTGCTTATTTTTGCTTTTGTTCTTTTTGATTTTCAGATGTTATACATAAAATAGTTTCTAAGAGCAATATCCTGAAGTGTTTCTCCTTTAGTTTCTTCAAGTATTTTTATAGTCTTAAGTCTTGCATTTAGGTCTTTGGTCTACTTAGAGTTAGCTTTTGTATATGGTGAGAACTGGGCATCTCATTTCATTTTTCTGAATATGGATATCCAGTTTTCTCATCCTCATTTATTGAAGAGACTGTTCTTTCTCTAAGGTATGTTCTTGGCCCTTTTGTGAAGTCACATAGCTGTTGATACATGGATTGGTTTATGGGTTCTCTACTCTATTTCACTGGTCTCTGTGTCTGGTTTCATGCCAGTAACACCCTGTTTTGGTCACAGCTTTATACCAGGCATGCGTAGTACATTTTAGACTCACTAGTGTGATGCCTCCACCTTTGTTCTTTTTGCTTAGGATTCTTTAACTATTTGAGGTCTTTTGTAGAATCAGACAAATTTTACGATTAAAGATTCTACCAAAAAATTTCTCAGAAATGATCAATGAATTCAGTAAAGTTATAGGGTATAAAAACCAATAAACAAAAATAGGTAGTGTTCCTATATGCAAAAATGAATGAGTTGAAAAAGAAATCAAGAAGGAAATTCCATTTGCAGTAGCTACCAAAAAAGTCTAGGAATATATTGAACCAAGGAGGTAAAAGACTTCTACAAAGGAAACCACAAAACTGATGAAAGAAACGGAAGTGAATGCAAACAGGTGAAAAAATATATCACATGGTCATGAATCAGAAGAGGTAATAATACTAAAATGGCCATATTGCCCAAAGCAATGGCCAGATTCAGTGTAATTCCTATCAAAATATCACTGACATTCTGCAAAGCATTGTTTGTTCTTCCTCTGTACTGTGGGGTGGGTGAGGTTAAGGTCCTAATTCCCACATGCCTTTTAGAAAGTTCAGTTAATTCAAAGAGATGCTGCATAGAAAGAGATTTTAGTTCTCTGCATCCCCTTACAAACGTTCTGAGCCCAACTCTGGTTTGAGTAGGTAATGAGGATAAGCCAATAAAACCAGAGGAGAGGAAATAGCTCTTAATTGTGGATATCTTGTTTTTTTCCTCTCTAATTCTATAGACTTAAATGCCATCCAATTATTTCCTGCAAATATTTACAGAATTGTTAGTCAACATTATGATATAGGTGTAAGACAGTGATTGGTCTAATTAGTTTGTGAACATTTGAATATCCAGATATGTCTTAATAAATTGGGAATATATTTGAATTTGATCTTCATATAGACATTTTGTTACCATGAGGATGCTTTTATAATTGCTGCTAAGTATTGGATGCGTTTCATTATAGAAGCTAGAGCTCTTCTTGTTAATAATGACATGTAGGTAAATACTTTCTTATGCTAGTAACACTTCCAGCAGTGAAGGAAATTTTATAGGCATCTCTTGAAATTAATGTCTTTTGTGAAGAATGGAGGCTCTGAAGCTGCTAATGAGATATGGAAGGGGCACTTTGTAAAAGTGACAAGTTATTTTAATCAAAAAGGTCATGCATGTCAGATAGCATTATTGTTTCCTAAAGTGTCTTGAATCTGCTCAAGTCAGTGAGAATTAAGATTTCAATTATACTTTACTAATGGCTAGGACACAGGGTTACCGTGGTAGAGGTTTAAAACCTAAGTGCGGCTGTAACGTTGGGTTGATTTACTGGTATCACCGCTAAGTACTCTGTAAATGCCAGCAGTTTATACCGTGTCACTAATGCCCAGGGTAATGCCACGTTAGAATTACAAAACCCAAGGCTTCTGTGATTCAGGCAGCAGAGTTAACTTCCGAACAAGATTTGAATGCGAACGTGGACTTCTCATCTTTGAGAAGCAAAGGCTTTTAAATGATCAAGTCAGGTCTGTTTAATTATTTAAACATTACTAATTTTCTGTAAGAATGCTGATCCCTTAACTGACTTCCATAATGCTATATCGGGAGACAAGAAGAATGGACTGAAAGAGAGAGATCCTGGGATTAAGGAAGTGTGTGTTTTGTGCTTTCCTTCAGTTATCTTTTTAATCTCCTTATCTTTCTTTCATATCTCTCTTCCTACAATTGGCAGATGCTTCATGAAAAGGACAGTCTTTAAAGGTGGAGAAACCTTTCAGTATGAGTCTGGTGGATGCTTTACATTATGTAGCTAGTTTAGCCAGGGCTAAAAGAAGCCTACACACCTACACTAGGCTAGTTGTGATCACATGAAGGAATTTTCTGATAAGGAAAAGCAAAACATCTTCCTGGGAGGTTTTGTATATGGGAATGCCCACAAAACCATGCGGCATGTTCAGCTGCTCGGCACTGCAGGCCATGCAGATAAATACTGTTCAAATTCCTCACCTGAATTTGTGCCTTTAAGATCCTATTGTTCCTATGATTTTGTTGCCATCTTCTGACAACCCCCAACCAAATCCTTTCCCTGCTCCAATAGGCACTAAACTCACACAGAGACCCTAGTAAAATGAAGTGGGCATGTTGCCACCTTTGGGCCTAGCATAGATCCTCAGTGAATGTTGACCTTCCTGTGGGCTGCGGGTTAGTTCCATCAGATACGGAGATGAAGGTTAATGACGGGGGTGGGGGAGAGTAAGACCCAGCAAGTCCTGGGCCTGTGGAGCCTCAGCTCATCAAATTCTTCTCTCAGAGGGTTTGGCCCATGTGTCTTCAAGTGGCAGAATGAAAGTCACAGAAGGTGAAATATTGCTCAGATTTCATAAGAGAGCACTGTGCTTTGAGAGAGTATTGAGCTAAATGAAGAAGGGTAAGTCCCAAACACTGTAATTTCCCCAAGGTAAGGATGTGCGAGGGGAGACAGGCAGAGGGAGCAAAGGTGGGAAGGAGAGGTTCGGGGATCCAGATCAGTAGTATGTCTTGCTAGATTAGTATTTATGAAGCTGGCCATTATCAGAGTGATTCGAAAGTGCTGAATGAACATGTGAGGGGCATTGCAGTATTATATCCAGGGTCAAGTTAAAACTATATAACCTTTTTATGAGCTTGGAACATTTTCTTTAGGTTAAGTCTAGTAAAAATGTTAATGCCACGTAATCTATTTCTTTTTTCTTAGAACAAAATGTTCAGTTCTCTGTCTCCCAAGTAGCCTGATATTCCGTGATTTGTTTTTGGCTCCCATCAATGTGCCAGGGAAGCAGTGTTGCATGAGAGAGAGGCAAACTCTTGTCAACATTCAAAGGAGACAATACCCTATAGATGTCTTGATTCTAAAATTATGTTTTTGTATTAATATTCTATATATCACCTTAACAAAATTCTGCAGACACATGAAGAGGGTGAGATGTCTCATTCTGAATGTGTCTCAGAAGGATTTGTGGAGAAGGCGACTTTTAGGTTGGATATGAAGGAAAGATTCAACAGCATAGAGTTTTGATGAGAAGAAATCAGCTTATGGCATTTTGATTGTGAACACAGATGAAGAAAAGTGGAAAGGATGCCCACTGCATTTTCCTGGTATCTCTGTGTGAATTTAGTACATACTGGAGTAGGAAAAGGATTTGGCTAAGGGTTGTTAGAAGATGAAATAAACTCATAGGAAGAATAGGATTTTAAAGGCTCAAATTCAGCTAAGGAATTTGAACATTATTTATAAATACAGGGATACATTAAATATATATTTAAAGCAGAGGTGACCATTACTGTTAAAAAAAAATACTGTGCAAGGCAGATAAATTCAACAGCAACATAATAGTTTCGAGTCTAAGAGAGTGGTCGGCAGGTGGCAGAAGACCAGTTAAAAGGCTACTGCAACAATCCAATAAAAAAAACAGAACTGCCTGAAAACGGGTTTTCTATTTGAGATGCATGAGATATAATGACCTTGGGCCTCAGTTTACCCACACAACAGAAAGAGATGCCTCCCCCTTCTCCCTTTCTTTCTCCCCCACGTTCCTCATGTCCTCCCTTTCCTGATCTTTTCCATTCTCCCACTTTTCTTGCCACGCATTGTTCAGTGCCTGCTGTGTGCCAGCCTGTGAGAGTGGGCAAGAGAGTGGATCAAAGGAAATGCCAGAAGGTTCAGCGTGGCAGAGGAGATGGGCTATTAACTATGACATGGAACAGTTTAGGAAAAGGAGCAGTTTTGCAGCAAGGACTAAAATGACTTTGAATTTGGACAAATTGATTTGGAAGTACCTATGGGACTTTGTATTGAGATGTCCAGAGAAGAGCTGAAAGAGCTCTCTGACATTACTGCAGCTGTGTCTGGAACAAATGGGCCACCTGGTGACAGTGAACTCCTGTCACTAGGAGGGGGCATAACTGGGTCGGATGGCTTTGGGTCAGATGTGTTAGATGGAACTCTGATGAGGGATTATTAGTGCTCTTGACAAGATACCGTATCTTTCCAAACATAAAATTCTATGTCTGCAGATATCTGCAGAGAAGGGAATGGAAAGGGGTAGGCAGGGGAGCTGGGGACCAGGACAGCCTCTTCTTTTTGTTCTCTGCGACCAGTATCTTAAACATTATTGTGTCTGTTGACGTTTTCCATATCACCATCCTTAGCTCCTTAACCTCTATAATGAAGACACTGGACTACAAAGGATTGTTAAATATTCCCTATTTCCTCCTATGCACCCACATCTTGCACCATCAAATATTCATGGTATTCGGTGCAGCTTAACTATCATTTGATACTTCTATTCTCAACCAAATTAAATAGCTGAAGATATAATTTCTGGTTGTATTATTAAGTGTTAGGATATTCTTTTTTAAATTAAATTCTGGAAATTTTAAGTAGTGTTTTTCATATATATATATTTGTAAATTTGCCACTGGCAAGAAATATGGGAAAATCAATATTTTATCAGAGATTCTCCGTTTTTTGAAGTGAAGGCTCAGGTTGCGTTGTTTTTGTGATATGCAATTGCTGTTATTGTTATTATTACCGGTTGCTGTTGTTACTGCTATTAATTTTTTAGTTCCTGCTTTTTTTCAGCAGTCCAAGTTTTGCATATACAAGTCCAAGTTCAAGAAAATATGTGATATGGAGTGTTATTTATAACTTCAACATATGTATAAATACAACCCACATTTTATGTTATGATTCTGTAGTATAACACCTACCTACCCTGTAATGTTAAAAGGAAAGAGTGGTATTGACCCACCTTCTCATTTTTCACTTACACACGCATTTTTGAAGCTGTTTCTCTCCTACATATGAAATTCGATCTTAGATCCTATGGGTTTTTTTTTTTCCCTGTATTAGGTTCTTGTTAAGCAATGTAAATCTTCAGTAAGGCTATTACTACTATTAAGTTATCCTTCATCAAATCAGTAGGTGCGTTAGAATTTATAACTCTGACCTAGGAAACTCTTTTCACTATTCAATTCCCATAATCTTGTGATATCTGGTCACTTTGGTCATTATGGAATGACTCAAACAGTTGATATACATATTGATTAAGATAAAATAATTTTCATAATGGTGAATAAAATTAACAGAGAAATTAACAGTCCATAAGTAAAATAAAAAGATAAAAGCTAGAATAACACTACAAATGGAAGTATAAATTGGAAACATTTTTTCTGGAGAAAAATCTGGCAAAATGTGTAAAAATTAAAATTATAAATCTTTTGACTCAGTGATCCCACCTGAAGGACTCTAAGCAAATAAATGTACAGGTGATCAATTATGTACATAGAGGGATCTTGGTTGCAGTGTAGTTCTACTGGTAAATAAATAATTGTATCAAGATAATTCTTTAATACAAAATAGCAAGAGAGATCTATACGCACAGAGACATACAACATAATACTGAGTTAAAATAAACATAATATATGTGGTGCAATCCCCTTTATAATATATGCATTCGAAGTCTGAAAAGATTCAAAGATATATAAGGTCAGACAATTAAGTTTGTGAACTCCTCCTAGAGGAGTTCACACTCCTACCACTCCTACCTCATTGCTGAGTGTCACTACGGTCACTTTCAAAGAATTCCATTTGTAAAGCTATGCACTGGTGCCACTGGCTAGTCCACCTTTCAAAGCAAATTGAAGCTCTTTTTCTGGACTAGCTGTTGGAGCTGTCATCATACAAAGGGCTAACAATTAAGTTCAGTAACTCATCCTGGAAAAAGTGCTTTGAAGGGTGGAGTAGCTGCTGGATTCTGTGCACAGCTTCCCAGGGGGGTACTTCAAAAGTGACCATAGGGATATTCAGCAATGAGGTATGTAGCATCTTTTCTAGGATGAGTTCTCAAACTTAATTGTCAGACCTTGTGTATCCACTATTTGCATTCTTGCATCCAGTAAGTATTTAATGAGTGTCATTTATGCACTGAGCAGGTAACAAGGTGGCAAAAGGAGCCAATTAAACAATAAAAATGTATTATGATGGCTTATGATATGTTTGGTTTTAATTGAGATTGCAAAGGTTGCATATGGGTGGGAAAATCTTTGTCTAGCTATCTGAGAAGGCGTTTCTAAAAAATTGATGTTTTAGTTGAAAGCAGAAAGGAAATGAAAAATTAACTAGAGAAAAATTATTTAACATAGAGACAATAGCATCTAAGGTAGCCTGGACACAGGAAAGAGATTTAATGCATTCAAGGACAGAAAAATTTTTGTTATGAATGGATTAGAGTGTGAGAGGGTGCTGTTACCTTTTGGGGTGGGATTATACATGCAAATTTACTTTCAGTTTTATACATTTCTTTTTGTTCATGGATATTCCCACTAACACAGTAGTAATTAAGAAACTAGCTAAAATTATCACAAACTAAGTAGAAAATAAGGAAACATTAAACAGGCTGCAAAAAAATAATGAGAAAGGACAAAAGAAGTCAAGAATAATCAAGTTGAAGCCTCAAACAAGAGAATACATTATTAATCAAGCTAAATGGAAATACAAGAAAACAAACAGTGATTTTGGAAAATAAAGATACTTCTTTTAAAAGAGACTGTTTTGCTAAGACCTTTAAAGCTTAGCAAAATAACTAAGAAAATGCTACCAAAGCTATGTTAACTAGTGTGATGAAATGTGTCAAATGATCTATGAACCAAGTGTATGGTGCCCCATGATCATACTAATGTACACAGCTATGATTTAATAAAAAAAAAGAAAAAAATAAATAAAAGAGACTATTTAAGAAACATTAAATAGGGCGGCGCCTGTGGCTCAAGGAGTAGGGCACCGGTCCCATATGCTGGAGGTGGCGGGTTCAAACCCAGCCCTGGCCAAAAACCACACACAAAAAAAAAAAAGTGATAAAAATTAAAAAAAAAAAAATTAAAAAAAGAAACATTAAATAAAGTAATAGTGCAATTCTTTTAAAATTAGGCTCCTATTGTAGGAGGCCCCTCCTACTGAAGGGCCCACAGGAAAATTTGTACCAACAGAACTGTGAAACCTTTAACACACCTCTCAGCTGTTCCTCTTTGGCCTCAGCTGCCCTGGTGGGTAAAACAAAAGCAAGCCTCCATAATCTCCTGTTGGTGTTTCCCTCTTCACCGAACCTGTCAGCCGCTGTGCCGTGAGAGGATCTTAGGTGTGCTGCAGACAGTTTTAAAGATCATTAATTAAATTATTTCCAAAAGAAGTTCAAAGCACAGTAAGTACATTCTTTTTTTTTTTTTACTCTTATTTGATTAACGTAATTTGAGCATGCTGTGGAAGTTTAATGATAGCTTCAGGTGTGCTATGGTATAAAACAGGTTGAAAAACACTCCTGTAAGTCCTTTCGAAGGTGTGAGCAGATCTAAGTCAGTGGATCTCAACCTTGGTTTCATGTTATTATATAATTATACAATTATGTGGAGAGGTTAAACATAAAAATGATGCTCATGCCCCACATCAGGCCAATTCAATCATTATCTCTAGCTTTGGACTCAGGCAATAAATAGTTTAATGCTCCCAGGTGATTCCCACAGGCATGAGTGTGAATATCACTACACTGGGGAGGAGTAGCCTATTAACATTTTCAAAGTGTCAGTCAAGTTTCTGGCAGGAAAATCAAGAACAGCTTGTCTTCTATGGATAACTCTAAAGAACTGAGTCAAGAACTAAGGGTGAGTCTCATTCATTGACTGCTATGATAATGAGTTGTCGTGGGTATGTGAAGAGTGGTATATGGGTGCAGTGAAGATGAAATCCTTAGTGGAGAACCAATGTAGTTGTATATACAATGTATATAATGTTCAGATAATAAGAACATCAGGGAGGCACCTGTCGCTCAGTGAGTAGGGTGCCAGCCCCATATACTGAGGGTGGCAGGTTCAAACCTGGCCCCGGCCAAACTGCAACAAGAAAATAGCCAGGCATTGTGGTGGGCACCTGTAGTCGCAGCTACTGGGAGGCTGAGGCAAGAGAATCACCTAAGCCCAGAAGCTGGAGGTTGCTGTGAGCTGCTGCGTGACGCCATGGCACTCTACCAAGGGCAATAAAATGAGACTCCGTCTCTACAAAAAAAAAAAAAGATAATAAGTACATTAAGAATAAATTCATAGGCCTGTTTTCTCATCTGTGAAATAAGAATGTAATTACCAAGTCATGAAGTTGTGGCAGCTAAAGGGGGTAATGTTTATATAAATAATCTGCATGGTTTGCTTGTGGTTCAAAGGCTCAATAAGTAAGAAAGAGGGAAACAGAACATCAGCCTCTTTGATATGTAATGTGTCAAATGTGTGAGTGCTTCAGGTCTTGGTTTCCACCAAGCAAGTTTATTTATTTATTTATTTATTTATTTATTTATTTTTTTAGTGGGCTTTCATTCACACTATAAGGCCAAAAGCAGTAGACAGAAAATGTACATGTAGTTCACCAAGAGGGCAGGTAGAAGAACGGTACCCTTTCAGATTTTGGAATCTAGTGTCTTGTAGGCTAAGGCTTTCCTGGTGGGGCTCAGCTCCTTTCTGGGTGTTCATTGGCTCTGATCTCAGCTTTCAGAAACAACCTGAGTTCTCTACCATGTGACCCCTCTATTCTTATAGACAGGAACAGTGAATTTCCCTCACCTGGAATCAATTTAGCCACCCCCCCTTCTCGCCCCCTCTCTCCTGATTGGATAAGCCCCACTGAAGATAATTATGTTCTTTTGGCCAGCTGTAACCATATTCTCTCATCACAGGGGTGGTGGCCCATGATGGTCATCGTGCCCATGACACCAAGGCTGAAGAGGATTATACAAAGGTATGGGTCACTGGGGGTTCCACTTAGAATTTGGCATTCCTAGCATGTAAGGGGACTGTGTCATATGTGAAGGTGATTTTAAAGCAAGGAATGAGAGGACTCACACTACCTTAATTTTATATTGTGTGTTGTGTAAAGGTATTCATTGGAGACAAGAGGTGAGCTTTGATTTCTTTCCTGTAAGGAACATAGAAAACCGCCCAGAAAGACACCAGTTCATAAATTAAAAATATGAACTTTTTACATATGATTTTTTTTTTTCTTTGGCCAGGGCTGGGTTTGAACCCACCACCTCTGGTATATGGGACCGGCGCCCTACTCCTTTGAGCCACAGGCGCCGCCCTGCATATGATTTTAGTGCCCAGGAAAGACACTGTACTTTTTTAATTTATTTGCTTCTTTATTAATAAGTAAAATTTCTTATGCAGTTTAGTCTCATAACAAATATATGCTAAAAGCATAGAATTAACATACACCTCCATGAAGAAGCTACATTCCACAAATAAAAATTTGCATACATGTATGTTTTTTTTTTTTGACAGGGGCTAGGAGGTGGGTTGTGTTGTTCCAGCAGGAGGCCAACAGCAGCTTGTGGGGGCTTTTCACATGCAGAGTAATTATTTCCATCAGTTCCAAGGGTTTGCCACAGAACAAGGAAAACCTCAGCTTGCAGCCTCCGGAAGCAGTAAAACTTCTCAGCACTGGCTTCCAGTACATGGCCACAATTTTAATAATTTTCTGTAACTCCTCAAGACATGATAGGGTTGATAGCCAGGAAACATTGTTAAAGTTTGAGCCAAATTCCTATTTCTCAGAACTCAACTAAGGAAATTGATCTTAGCCTGTTTTCTAAAAGTTACAAATGAATATAGATTCATAGTTATTACTAATAATGTAACACCTTGTTTAGCTAATATTATCTCGCTCAGGAAACAAAACAAATCATGGCATTCTTTGGAAAGTCTCAGCGTCGTTTGTATGAAAACTGAATTAATTGGTATAGATATGTAAATCAAAAGGTATTGTGTGCATGTGCGTGCTTATTTGCTGGTGATGATAGGAAGATCCTGGGAAGATCTTTGGTTTAAAGCTTTTTAATTCAGTTTTCCTCTGTCATCTGTTATGCTTATTAATATACTTTTAGAAGAACTAAATACATGTAAATTTAATATAAAATTGCCATTGTGCTACTGTGTAGTAGATTTATAACATTCTATGAGTATTTGCCACTGGTAGCATGTGACCTCAGAACTTTGCAAATACCAAAAACAAATTAAAAATAAAAAAAAAATGGAGAAAGAAAGATAATAATTTTGGTTGTAGTGTTGACAAATGAAATGAGTCTGATAACTGGGTAACAAATCCATTTTCCAGTCAGGTAGCTTATAAATTCTCTACTTTAAGGGAAACTGTAGAGGGCCTAATTGGCTTGTCAGCCAATATATAATTAAAATAATTTTTGATGAAAGATTACTGACTTTTGGCATATCACTGAGAAGGAGTTTGAGGATGTGAGTGACATTTTTATAATGGAAAGAGTTTCTTCCATTTCCCTTTTTATTTATGTGAACAAAGAATCTCCACATTAACAGCAATTAAAAAAAAATAGACTTGAGGTTGAACCTTGTCCCCTTTTAATAGTAAGTCATAGTCATCCATAGAATACACGAAATAAATGGGGAGAAGCCAAGTCCATCCATCTTATTGAGATTTGTTTCTGATAATTATAATGTGCTTAATAATTATTCATCACAATTTTATTATACTTGTACATGTTTGTTTTGATAGCTCTGCTCTTCTCATAATTTAAATTTTAACTCAGTCCAGAAGTTTATTTATTTTTAGAGTTACATGGTCATGGGGAATTTTAAAAAATCAATTTTAAATACAAATCTTTGAAGAAAAGTATCAATACAAAGACTTTAAAGTATAAAATTTATTACATTAGGATAAAACTCCATGGAGACGAAAATGTGAGTTTATAAAACAAACATGGGTGAAGTAAAGTTTTCAGTTATAAATAAAATCTTAGATTGGATTTGTTAAAACAATTACATAAATTTTAGTTGAAAATATCAATATTAGTATGTTACAATTAATATCCTTCGCTATTTAAGGCTATCATGAAAAAAGTTAAAAGACAACGTCAATGATTGAGGGGCGTGTAGATTTATGAAATTAGGAGCTTACATTAGTTTGAAGTTTGAAGACTACTGCTATTGTTAAGACTATCCAAGCAACTGTTCCTATGCTTCAAGAAGGGGTTCTACACAGGGACTGAGGCCCCAGCTGGCTCCTACTGATAGTAGCTCACCTCCCTCTGAGATACTTCACTCACCCTCTCCTATGGCCCTCATTAATCATCCTAACATTTCACACTTCATGTGTGTGGTGAGGTTGATTGATAAGCTCGACCACAACCTCTTCTTTTTTTATTTCAGATTAATATGAGTGTACAGATTTTTACATTACATTGTTCTCATTTCCAAGGTAAAGTTCCAGTTGTAAAAGAGCCCCTCACCCAGGGGGCATAGTCTCCACCCACACATTATGCCCATTAGGTGCCATCCTGCCAAATGCCCTCCCTCCTTCTGCCGTTTTCCCTCACCCCTCCCCTCTCTCCTCTCCCGTGTCCCCTCCTCTCCCTGTCCCCACATACTAGACTATACTTTTGTTTTATTGCTCATGTGGGTATGTAATTGTTTATATATCAGTTCATATTAGTATTGAGTACGTTGAGTATTTATTTTTCCATTCTTGCAATACTTTACTAAGAAGAATGTATTTCAACTCCATCCAGGTAAACATAAAAGATGTAAAGTCACCATCTTTTTGTGGCCAAATAGTATTCTCTGGTGTACATCTAATTCATGGGTTGATGGGGTATCTGTGTGACCCCTTCTAAGTGGTCGAAGGCTCTGAATTCACCTCAATGCCAACATTCGGGTTTTATATTATCAGAAATGTTACTTAAGTGGCAAGGTGTTCCCAACATGCTGCTCTCTCAGCCCAATATTCTCCAGTGTGAGCATTTTGTCACCAAAGCTTTAGCCATATGGATTTTGGCTACAGTTTGAGCAAACTCATCATTAATGGAATGCCACAGTTGATTTCAATGAAGAAATTAATGACTTAGATTTCAAATAGAAAAAAAAATGTTTTGTTAAATATAAATACAGTACCTTTCCAAAGTCATAAACTTAAGGAATGATAATAAATGTCTCAAATGCTCTGCTTCCATGAACATATACATATAGTGTATTTTAATTATAAAGTCAAAATAGATGGCACAAATAACAGTAGTAAAGTAATAAAGCAAAGTTTCTAAAAGAAAAGATTAAATTGAGTCAGTTTTTACCTGATGAATGTTTTGTTCAATGCAGTTTAAAACTCTACAGTTACACTTTCTATTAACAGATAATGAGTACCTGAACTTGAGCCCTGTGTTTCTTGAAAGGTTCGTGCTTCAGAACTCATCCTCCAAAGAAAGTCAGTGACAGACATGGCATTTGAAGCCATAGGCAGGAGTGAGTGGAGCAGGCGTGGAGGATGGAAGTGAGGCCCTCTGATACCAAATAATGGAGGTGAAAAGGGGAAAGAGAAGGGCAATTGGGGAACAAAGCCGGGAGCACATGGGGGTTCCAAAGCCACTCTCCCTCGGAAGAGACTTTGCCATGTAATACTTAGCAATTAACTAAAGTGAGGAATAGAATATTCCCACTGGAATACTTTTTAACATTTTTCCAAGCACATAAAAAAAAAAAAAAAAAAAAAAAAGAGGCTAAAGCTGTATTTTCTCCTATAGGTTAAATAGATTTTTTTTTTTTTTGTAAAGGGTGGGGCTGGTCTTTTGTAGTAAGTTTGTTCCTTTGTCATATTTTTGGTGAAAAAACAATAGCAAAAAATCTGTTTTTAATGGTGTCTGGTATGAGCAGGCTCTCTCTGGGCTGGGAGGCAGGTGAGAGGTGGGGAGGTGGTAGGGGAGGTAGAGGCAGGAAAAGTAAGGAAGTGGGGAAGAGGCTGATCTATCCCCCTCTGACCTCACATCCTTTGGTTTCCTTCTCTCTTCTCCCAAAAGAGAGAATGGGATACATGGGAGAGAAAGGAAAACATACCTTCAGTAGGCAAGGGAATGGCCCTTATTATAACTAAGATGAGAGGATGGAATGGACAAAGGCTTGTTGTGTGGCTGGAAGTTTGCTCTGTTTTCTTTCTGTTTTCAGCAGAGGGAATTCTGCTGAAAATGAAGGCAGAGTCTCTGTAGATTCCAGTTATTAGAATAGCCTTTGTCAGACTTGTAACATGCAAACATCTTCTCCCATTCTGAGGGTTTTCTATTTGCTTTAGTTGTGCCTTTAATTGTGCAGAAGCTTTTTTAGCTTGATCATGTCTTCATTATTTATTTTTGGTGTTGCCACAATTGCCAAGGGGATGTTCTTTATAAAATCTTTTCTCAGGCTGATTATCATCAAGAATTTTTACCACACTTTGTTCTAGTGTTTTTATTGTTTTATGTCTTAGATTTAAATCTTTTATCCTGCTTTAGTCAATCTTTGTAAATGGTGAGAGGTGCAGGTCCAGTTTCAGTCTTTCACATGTGGCTCCCCAGTTCCCCCAGGACTATTTATTAAATAGAAGATCTTTCCCCCAGTGTATGCTTTTGTTTAGTATATCAAAGATCAGAAGGTGACATGTTGCTGGTTCATCTCTAGGTTCTCTGTGTTCCATATATCTATGTCTCTGTTTTTGTGCCAGTACCATACTGTCTTGACCAATATAGACTTGTAGTATAACATGAAGTTTGGTAACGGGATGCCTCCAGATTTGTCTGAAAGAACAAACAACCCATTTATCATTGGGTAAGAGACATTAACAGAACTTTCTCCCAAGAAGACAGATGAATGGCCAGCAAGCCCATGAAAACATACTCCTTACAAGGGTATATGTGAATCCTAGTAAATGTGGAATGTAAAGGTCTTAGCAAAATAACTAAGAAAATGCTATGAAAGCTATGTTAACTAGTGTGATGAAAATGTGTCAAACGATCTATGAACCAAGTGTATGGTGCCCCATGATCATATTAATGTACACGGCTATGATTTAATAAAAATTAAAAAAAAGAAAAAAGAAAAAAACAGAAAAAAAACCCCAAAACATGCTCCTTGTGTCTAATCATCAGAGAAATTCAAATCAAAACCACCTTGATATATCACCAGACCCCAATAAGGGTTGCCCATATCACACAGTCCCAAAGCTGCCAATGCTGGCGTGGGTGTGGAATGAAGGGAACACTTACATACTGTTTGGGGGACTGCAAACTAATACAGATCATCTGGAAAGAAGTATAGAGAATCCTCCAAAAGCTAAAAATAGACCTTCTGTTTGATTCCATGATACCATTACAAGGTTAATCTACCCAGAAGAAAAAATCGTTTTACCATAAGAATATTTGCACTAGAATGTTTAACCGCATCTCAATTCACAATTGCCAAGATGTGGAACAACCCACCTCAACTCACGAATGGATAAATAAACTGTGGTGTATTGTACTATGAAATACTATTCACCCATAAAGAAAGATGGAGACTTTACATCTTTTCTGTATATTCCTGGATGGATTTGGAGCACATCTTCCTAAGTAAAGTACTGCAAGAATGGAAAAGCAACCATCCAGTGTACTCGACACTGATATGACACTGGTAGATGAAAAATTACATGCCCACACAGGAAAAAAACCACGGTTAAATTCAGGTGAGGGGGAAGGCAAGAAGGGTGGGGAAAGGAGACGGGATTTGCTAAGCTCTCGTCAAGGGGTACAATTTAGGGGTTTATGAGCACCTTCGGGGTGAAGGGCTCAATGATTGTACTTTACCTAACAAATGCAAACTATGCAATATAATCATTTGTACTCACATATTAATTTGAAACTAAAAAATAAGAAAATGAAGGTGGGGATGATGGTCCAAGGTGTTAGAAGTTAAAGACGTTAGATAATTTTGAAAGAAAAAAAACTGTATAGAATTGGAGAATGAATTGATCAGAAAATAGGATGTAGTTGCTGAAAAGAATGGATGAAAATATTATCCATTAGTTAGTTAGAAAGTAAACTAACATACAGGCATACAAATGTCCAATCAGAACAACTAATATTTACTGAGTTTAAGACATTGTTGAATGTAATGGTATTAAGGGGACAACATATAAGTCTGTGAAAGGATCTATAACAAAACACATTGACTGATCCCCTTCACAGAAATCACTTAAAGCTGGTCAACTAGGAGATATTTAATAGTTGGAAGGCTGGGACTGGAGAAACCAAACTAAGATGATCCAATTAGAATACTTCATTGGCCAATAAAGATGAACATTAGTAGTGGAAGTTAAGTAGAGTCCAGATACATTCACTGTCTCTTTTTTCCATAGTTTTCTCATGCTGCCTAATAAAGTCCTTTTACTCATTTGCCTATAATACATCAAAACTATTAAAATCCCGTGATCTTAGTCATATGAACAAAAATTGATGTTCCGTTTTACTACGTACCAGCTCTGAGAGCCTAGACGAATTTAAGACTCCCCCTCACCCCAAATCTGGTAAAACAAAGATAATATCTCATGAGTGTCCTGAGGATTAAATAGGCTAAACTATATAAAAAGCTTAGCACTCTCTATAGCATACAGAAACCCACTCTATAGTTTTATCAGGTTATTAACTTTTTTAATGGAATTCTTAAGGCACACGGGTATTCACCTATCTCCATCCACATCGTTTTTCTGTCGTTGTTACAATGTTCCAATTAATCTAATTCATTTCATTATAATAAATGGGAGCATAGCTGGGATATGAAAACTCATTTTGATACTTCCTAAAGCAATCAAAATGGTAACAGCTATTCAGTTCAGCAGTCCGATCAGCACTAGATGAAGATCAGCATAATCTGTAAATTTTAAAATTTTACAACCATGTGAACATCTTTCAATTTTTTTTTGTGAAAATGTAGAAAAGGCTCCAAGAATTGCATGGGCACAAACCGTAAAATATATCTTTCATGAAATCCCATTTTCTTCCTTACTATTGAAATAAAACACTTAAAAGTTGACTCATGCTATTGCTATCGATACCATGGATTTGACAGGAGCTAAAGAGTTATTTTGACACTCAGTGTTTCTAGGGTAATCCATACCTAGTGTGTATTTTCCCAAAGGTTATATTGCTTATAAATTGTATTTGTGGTTCCTATAAAGCTTTATGTTCCAATATATTTCACAGGACACCCTTTATGTCCGCACGTCCTCCCTGCGTTGTACTGATGAATGTTCATTTTATATTAAGAATCATACTCAAAGTAGTTTTTATAGTATTTCTGAATTGTGAAAACATTTCATCCCCTTTCCAATAGACCTGTGCTTTAATTAAAATATATTATGGCTATGCAGTAAAATAATTGTAGTAAAAACATAATATGGGTGACCTTCCATGGTATCGGAATGGTTTATGAAAGTTGCTTTATCTTGGCCAAGTGGAGGTTTCTGGTGTAAAGCCAGACTGCCCACAGTCACCACTGCTTCCTCAAAGAGGATTTGATTGTTTGAAAGTTTTCTACTGAAACTAGAATATGCTTGTCCTTGGGCAGTGGCGGCTCTGAATTTAGTTGTTCTGCCCACAGGGCTTCTTGGAATAAATCTTGGTTTAGAGAAAGGAAAAAGGCAAAGAAATTAAGACTTTTTTTCTTCCAGATTCTGTGATAGCAACCAGTACAAGTACCTCTGGGGATCCCTAACAGTGCATAGAAAGGCTGTTTTATTTTTGGTTGTTTTAAAAATCAATTTACCCTGAAATTTCCTTAAGTATTTACTACAGTGGGTAGAAGGAAAGAATTTTTTCCCTCTCATTCTGCCTTCGAGAGGAAACATTTCTGTACTCTGTCTAGTCCAAAGAGAGAATAGGATTAGAAATTCTGATTTCAACATTATTTGCAACTTTATTGTAGATCATATGCACCTGATCTGGAAGCAAACAGTAAGGCTGTCAGAACACTTGTCCGGGGAGTCAGAAATCTCCCCCTTTATGCATGGAAGAAAAGCATCACCCAGTTAACACAAACTCTTCTCCACCCACCTCCACAGGCCTCACTCAAATAAGCTCTGGCTGTCTTTCCTCTTCCGCATATTGTCTACTTAAATTAAAACAGAATGGTTCTTTAAAAAGGATAAAAGCTTGATTTACTACTAAATTTAATCTTCCTCCATATATTATAAATTGACACCTTTTCTGGACCTATATGTATCCCTATATCTTTTGCTATTGTAGGAATAATTTAAAACCAGTGAATTACATTAAGTCCTCTTTGGCTTCCTAACAGGATTCAAAGAAATTTACCCTCTGCCATTCCTTTGTATTAAGCAGATCTGTCTGTGAAAGCTGAATCTGATGCCCACTTTTTGAGGTGCAAACCAAATGTAATGAAGGAGCAACTTGGTAAAGCAAGTCAAAATCTTTTTCTTTTTTTTTTTTTGAAAAGTCCAAAAAAGATGATGGGGGAAAGAAATTGGATTAGTTCTGTTGATATCTGTGTAATGTTTACTGTGGGCCTGGTATGATAGGCGAGGCTGGGAACACAAGACGAGAAAAATGAGAATCTCATCCCCAGTGTCCTGAAGGGGATGAATTAAAAAGATTTTGATAAATGATGTGGCAGAAGTAGACATCACAGAGATTAAGAATGAGGATGCGGCTTCCTAGTGACAAGGCAAAATATCTGGATATGAGAGAGTAACAGAAAACCTGGCCTTTACAGGCAGACAAACCCCTTTTGCGTGAATAAATTGTATGCCAAAATTTCCTGATAAGTAAAAATAAGAGCTCATAATTCTTGCCTACCTAAGAGGTTTCTGGAGGGATACGTAGAATGATTTTTGTAAGGCACCAAGCTTGGTCACATGGAGTTGCTCTAGAAAAGTGGACCTTTCATCTTGTCATGCTGGCCCATTAGGAAAGAACTCACTATTTTAAACATAAGGCAAGTTAAATGTGATCGGTAATAAGGGAATAGTCAGATGAATTAGCCCTTCTTTGATGAAGTCAGCTCTAGCAAATAAAAGTGTAAAATAGCTTTCTTTGCTATAAAGGCATTAAAACGTTGTTACCTCTTGGGTGGTGCCTGTGGCTCAGTCGGTAAGGCGCCGGCCCCATATACCGAGGGTGGCGGGTTCAAACCCAGCCCCGGCCAAACTGCAACCAAAAAATAGCCGGGCTTTGTGGCAGGCGCCTGTAGTCCCAGCTGCTTGGGAGGCTGAGGCAAGAGAATCGCTTGGGCCCAGAAGTTGGAGGTTGCTGTGAGCTGTATGAGGCCATGGCACTCTACCGAGGGCCATAAAGTGAGACTCTGTCTCTACAAAAAAAAAAAAAAAAAAAACGTTGTTACCTCTTTCATTTATTCCCAGGTTGACTTCTTTTTTCCTACTGAAGGACTGAATTAATCTTAGCTCTATTAATAAGGGTAAACAAAGCTCTTTTTAGTAAGGTACTAAAATTTTTTTGAATATTACTCTTTTTTTAAATTTACAAATATTAATCAAGGGGGTGAGAGTGTGTTGGGTACATAGGCATCTTGTACAATGTATAAGTTGCTCATCCCTGGAGTAGTGTTCATGGTAATTGTTTATTTTACGTCCACCCTCCCATTTCTCATCACCTTTATATTGCTTCGGGCCCGCATGTACCCATGTATTAGCTCTCATCAGTGAGAATGTATGGTGTTTCCTGAGATACTACCCTTAGGATAATGGTCTCTAGTTCACGCCACATTTCTGCAAATGACACTATTTTGTTCCTTTTCATGGCTGGCTGAGTAGTATGCCATGGTGTGTACGCTTTTACTCCTTAACACATTTTTTATCCACTAGTGAACTAAAGGGCACTTAGGTTGATTCCCCATGTTTGAAATTGTGAATTACAGTACAATAAACATTCGAGTGCAGGTATCTTTTTGATTAAATGACTTCATTTCCTTTGGGTAGATATCCAGCAGTTGGATTGCTGGATCAAAAGGTAGATCTACATTTTATTAGAATCTCCCCACTGTTTGCCAAGAGGTCATACTAATTTGCAGGCTCAGCAAGAATGTATGAGCATTCCTTTCTCTCTGCATCCAAATCATCTTCTATTTGTTTTTAAAATTTTTAATAATGGCCATTGTGATAGGGGTAAGGTAGTATCTCATTGTAGGTTTAATTTCTTTAATGACTAGTTAGTTGGCATTTATTTGTATGTTTGTTGGCCATTTGTCTCTTTTTTTTTTTTTTCAGAAAATTATGTCCTATAATGTGCTCTCTTTTTGATGTTTTTTTCTTGCTGATTTCTCTGAGTTCTTTGTAGCTTCTGTGTATCAGTCCTTGTCAGAGGTGTAATGTGTGAATATTTTCTCCCATTCTGTAGGTTGTCTATTTATTCACTTGGTTGTTTACCTTCATTGCTGTGCTGACCCTTTTTAATTTAATTAAGGCCCGGTTTATTTATCTTTGTTTTTATTCCTTTTGCCTTTGAGGTTTTAGTCATAAATTCTTTGCTTAGGCTAATGTCTAAAAGAGATTTTCCTGTATTTTCTTGTACAGTTGTTACAGTTTTATGCCTTTCACTTAAGTCTTTAATCAATTCTGAGTTAATTTTTGTATGAGGCAAGAGATAGGGATACAGTCTTACTCTTATGCATGTGGCTGTCCAGGTTTCCCAGAAACATTCGTTTATTAGAGCTTATTTTCCCCATTGTATGTTGCTGTCTGCTTTGTCAAAGATCATTTGGTTGTAGACAGATGATTTTATTAAAATTTCTGGATTCACTGTTCTGTTCAATTGGTCTGTCTCCACTTTTATACCAGTACCATACTGTTTTGGTTACCATAGCCATGTAGTATAATTTGAAGTGAGATAATGTGGTGCTTCTGCATTTGTTCTTTTTGTGTAAGATTGCTTTGAATATTTTGGGGTTTTTTTGGGTTTCACATAAAGCTTAGGGTCCTTTTTTTATAGGTCTGTAAAATATAATGCTCTTACACCGATGGGGATTTCATTGATTCCATAAATCACATTGGGCAGAATGGATGTAATTATGATGTTGATTCTACCGATCCATGAGTAGATGTTTTTCCATTTTTTTTGTGTCATCTGTGATTTTATTCATCAGTGTTTTGGAGTCTTTAACCTCTGTTGTTAAGTATATTCCTAGGTATTTTATTTTATTTATTTATTTACTTGTAGCTTTTACGAATGGTTCTGAGTTATTGATTTGACTCTGCACTTGACTGTTACTAGTATATAGCAATGTTGTATGATTTGCATACCTTGATTTTGTAATCTGACACTTTGCTGACTTTATTTATTAATCTGAGAAGTCTTTTGGTGGAGTATTTAGGATTTTCTACATATAAGACCATATATTAGCAAACAGGGAGAGTCTGTTTGGACTAAACAATTTGGATACCTTTATTTCTTTCTCGAACCTGACTGCTGTGGCTAGGACTGCAAATATTATGTTGATGGAAGTGGTGGCAGTGGACATCATTGTCTCGGTCCAGATCTTAGGGGGAATCTTTTCAACTTTTCCTCATTCAATATGGTGTCAGCGGGTGAGTTGTCATATGACTTTTATAATTATGAGGCATGTTCCTTTTATGCCTTGTTTGTTGATAGTTTTTATCATGAAAAGGTGCTGTATTTTATTGAATGCTTTTTATTTATCTATTGAGATGATTATGTGGTCTTTTTTTCTGTTTATGTGGTAAATTGTTTATAGATTGGCATATGCTAAACCATCTTTGTATCCTAAGGATGAAACCCACTTGATCATGGTGGGTCATCTTTTTGATGTGTTGCTGACTTGAGTTTGCTAGTATTTTATTGATGTTTTTTTCTGTATTTACAAGGGATATTGTTCTATAGTGTTCTTTTTTTTGTTGTGTCTTTTCCTGCCTTTGGTATCAAAGTGATACTAACTTCATAGAATGAGTTAGGGAGGATTCCTTTCATCTTGTTTTTATAGAATACTTTCTGTGGACTAGACACCAACTCTTCCTTGTAGATCTGGTAGAATTCAGATGGAAATTTGTCTAGTCCAGGGATTTTTCTTGTCAGGAGATTCATTATTACTGTTTCAATCTCACTGTTCATTATTGGTCTGTTCATGTTTCTATTTATTCTTGATTCAGCCTTGGGAGTTTATGTGAAGAATTATTCATTTTTCTCTAGGTTTTCTATTACTAGTTTCCTTGCATTGCTGTGTCCATAGTAGTCATGGATGACTATCTTGTATTTCTGTGATATCAGTTATAATATCCTTTTATTGTTTGTTTGTTTGTTCGTTTTGTTTTGGATGGAGTCTTTTGTCTTCTCTTCTATTTCTGGTTAGTGGTATTTTTTTTTTTTTTTTTTTTTTACTTTTTCAAAAAATTATTTAGTCCTTTTTTTCCCCCCATTGGTCTCCATTTCATTCAGTTTTGCTGTGAGCTTTGTTCTTTCTTCTCTTCTTCTGGCTTTGGTCTAGCTGATTCTTTTTCTAATTCCTTGAGATTGATATTATGTTGTTAATTTGTGATCTTTATGTCTTTTTGATGTAGATATTTAAGGCAATGTATTTTCCCCTTTGGGATGCTTTTGTCAAATCCCATAAATTTTGAAAACATGTGTCTCATTTTTCATTTAGTTTGAGGACTCCTTTGATTTCCATCTAGATTTTGCCATTGATCCAAGTGTCATTCAGCATCTGGTTGTTTAATTTCCATTACTTTGTGTAGATGTATTTCTCTTGTAATTGATTTCTAGTTTTTCCCACTGTCGTCTGAGCAGATATGATTTTTGTAATCTTTTAAATTTGCTAAGACTTAATGATTTAGATGTTATTAATTGGGAAAATATCCCATGAGCTGGTAATAAAAATGTATATTCAGTAGTTTATGGATAGAATATTCAGTAAATGTTAAGTTCATTTTTTTCCTAGAATCTTGTTTAAATCCAGTTTAATAACAAATATGAATAAGTTTTCTTATTCATATCTGCTTCAATTATTTGTTATATTTTTAGTGTCCTTAAACAGAATAACTACCAGCAAAAAAAAAAAAGTATACTGTTAACAGTGAAGTGTTGAAGTTCATGATATTAAGATGGTATTGTTTATTTCTTTGTTTATATCTAGAATAATTTCTTAATGAAACTGGAAAATCCTTGATTAGTTGTAATTTTGGATTGTTACATCATCTTGTTGAATTGTTCCATATGCCATTATACAAGGAACGTCTTTTACTTCTTTTGATGATTACTAATTTGAAGTCTATTTTATCTGATAGAAGAATTGCTATACCTATTCAATTTTGGTTTCCATTTGAGTGGAATATATTTTTCCATCTTAATACCCTGAGTCTCTGTGAATCCTTGCTATTAGATGTGTTTCTTGTAGATGGCAAATACGTGTTTTTTTTAAATCCATTTTCCAGTCTATCTTTTAAGTGGGCATATAAACCATTAATATTGAGCGTTAGCAGCAATGTGGGATGCTGTTCTGTTCAACTTGTTGAATGAGGCCTTATTATTTTGTTTTCGCTCATGTGCTATTGTTTTATATAAATTGTAAGTTGGAAGTTTGGGGTGATTTTACACTGGTTAATATCTACTGTGCAATGAACTGTATGTACAATGATTTTTGAGCATTTCCTGTAGGGAAGTCTGGTAGTGACAAATTCACTTAGTATTTGCTTGTCTTGGAAAAGATTTTACTCCTTCATTTATGAATGTTAGGTTAACAGGATACAGATTATTTTGTTGGCAGTTACTCAGTTTAAAGAGACTAAAAATAAGATATTCCTTTTTGGCTTGTAGAGTTTTCCTTGAAAGTTCTGCTGTTAGTCTGAGTTTTTCTTTATGATTTTCTTGGGGTTTTTTGCCTCATTGCTTGTAAGAGTTCTTCCTTTGTGTTGATTTTAACCAGTTTGATGACTGTGTGTTTTGGTGATGCCCTTTTTGTAATGAATCTCCCAGGTATTCATTGAAATTCTTGTATCCGGATCTCTCAAGAGCAGAGGCGTTTTCTTCAATTATTCCCTCAAATAGGTTTTCTGAGCCTTGTGCTTTTTGTTCTTTATCCTCATGAATGTCTATGATTCTTACACATGGGTCACTGTAAAAATTTTGAGGCAGGCTGTGTTGTGGTCCATTATTTCACTTCCAAGAAAGGATGGGCGACATCCTGTGCAAGTTTCATATTATTTGGCTTATCGGTGCTGCTGGGGGGGGCCCTCATTTGTTTCCATCCATGCAGATTTTACATTTCCTGACTTACGTGTATCTCAGACTAGTAATGACCAAAGTAGTCTGCCTCTATACATAGTCTCATATTTCTTTAGACTTTGTTAATTTCTCTTGATTTTTTTTTATTTTTGACTGAGTTAATTTTAAAGACTTGTCTCCAAGCTCTGAAATTTTCTTCTGCTTGGTTTAGTCTATCTTAAAACTTCCCAATGTTCTATATTTTTTAAATATTTCATTTCCAGAACTTTTGTGGGTTTTATTTAAATATATCTATGTCTTTAGTAAATTTTTCATGCTTTCTTAAATTGTTTTTCTGGCTTCTTTGAGTTTTCTGTTTTCTTTTAGATTTCATTGAACTTTCTTAACAATCCATATTTGGAATACTTCATCTTTGATTTCAGCATTTTCATATTGGTTGGGATTCATTGCTCCAAAGCTTGTGTGCTTCTATGGGGGTATTCTTTCTAATATTCTTGTGGTTATTTCTTCTTATCTGTCTCTTCTTGTTTTTGGATTTTCTTTTGCTTAGTCGGGTCTCCACTGCCTCATTTTTAAAGGTGTGTCTGTAGCATATGTTGAGCAAGGACATTTGTCTTTGCTTGTGGGAACTGTGATGTGTGCCTAGGTACTAGATGAATACCTTGGTTATAGATACTTTTAGTGTGGTGTTATTCTCACTTGCTAGTTATCAGTAGACTGTAGCAGTGGTATACCTTGTTCATGGGCAGATTTCCTGTCTATTTGGAGGTATTTTTCTTCTCTAGTCCTGTGGTCTTCTTAATACCGTGAATTATCTTGGGATGCTCAGTTAAATCTCTAAATCACCACATGGTGAGTGTAGGTAAGACTCAGTAACACTCCTGTCCACAGGCTGTAAGTTCCTCAGGGACTGATAACACTGAAATATTTTTTCTTTCTTGTTCTTCTCTACATCTTCTTCCAGTGGAATCTCTTGTAGGTTCTGGTACCCTTACTGCAGAATTACATAAGAGCTATGTGTTTTGTTTTCTGTTTTTTTAATCTAAAATTTTTACTACTTTCTGAGATGATCTGTTAATTGATTTCTCTAGTCAGCCATCTTGCCCTATGATACTCAACTTTTTGAGTACTGTAAATCTTATGTTATTATACGTAGAATTAATTAGGTTATTTTTCAATCAAAAAATGATTTTCTTACTAGGTAGAAATTGAAAGCTAGTTAACAAGCTTATAATATTAGTATTAAAAACTACAAAAAGGTAATATTTTCTTAATTTTAAGTAATATTTTCTCAAAAAATTTAAATTACTAGGAAAATCTTAAAACATAATCTGTATTACATTTCAGTGATAAATATCTTTGCCTTTTTTACATGTAAACATGCTTTCTTTTGTTGACATTATAAATTATTTCTTCATAAATATAAACTCCTTGATTATCAGTTGACATTAGCGTGTGAGAAGTATTTTTTAGAATACATGTCTTATCACATCCTTGAAACCGTTCTGAAAAGAAGGAAACTGATTCTCTAAGAGCCACTTTGAACTTTGTTTCAGCATGTCTACTTAAATTGACAGATTTTATCTTAATAGAATGGTAAAAATATAATTGAATCTTTTCATAAACAGAAAAGGAGCATTTTAATGGTGAGTACAATTTGATACCATCATTTGAAAGATTTGTTTAGAAACATGGAATTGTATATTATTCCAAATTATAGATTTGTTCTTAAAAGAATATTGGCAATTTTCTCTAAGTAAGCTATGAATATCTCATGTGTAGCAACTTTTAGCACACAACAACTATTTTGGCAACCACGGTCAGTTAATCCAATATAATGTGTGATCAGAAGATAAAGGTATTATGACATTTGAATAAACTTCTATTTACTTCAGGCTGATGTGTTTTTAACAACTTCAGTTTCATAGATATCATGCATTAAATACAATCTGTTTGAAGCATTTTCTCGTGCAGTATTCCTGTGATTGTTCTCTATAAACGTGGCCAACTGGAGCTAACCTATAAAACATGTTTCATCTAATTCATTGCTACCCATTTATGACTTCACCATGTGGTAGGAATCCAGAAACATCCAATCTACTGTTCCTATAATATTCAAGTGGCCTCCAGGTAATAGGAACAGCCAACTGTCTTGGCCCATTGCCAATTCATAATTGTCCTATCCACCAACAACACTTAGGAAATCACTGACGCGGTCAATAGTCCTATGTGGAACAAGAGAGGATTTTGCAAAGTCGTTATTCTTAAGGTATTCTTTCTGTGAGCCAGCAAGTGTCCCTAACAGGAGTCTGTTGTTCTCTGTTGAAAAAATATTTGCTTTTTGGTGTCTACAGGTATTTTCAAATGGAATTATGAAAACAGATATGTGCTAGCCTCTTAGGCCTTTATCTTAGTTACCTTCATACGCCATGCCTCAAGTAATTTGGTGGGGTGGGGTGAGGCATCCAGTGCATTTTATGTTAGAATTGTGGATTTCACCCCTTAAATAATAACTGACATTGGTTTGGGCTCAGTTCTTTGGCATAATAAGGACTGATGAGGGGGAAAAAGCAACCTATCAAAATTTAATTCAGAAATCTCATTGATATAACAGAGTTATTTAGTACTGACTTTCTCAAGTATGTATTTTACCTAAAGAAGTCCCCAAAGGAAACATTGGTGTATAATATTATTAAAAACTATGTACTCAAACCATATATTCCTATTGAGAATCTCTATATACTATGTTAAGTAATAAGAATTTACAGGAAGCGTCAAATTAAATAATAAAAAAAGTCTGACCTCTGTTTCTCATGTAGAAACTCAACTCATCCCAATTTGGTTTCCTAAACAACTGGAACTAGGTAAAGGTAAGTTGTGTTGTATGTTTCAAATGAAAAACTGAAAAATGGAAATCTGTCATCAACTTCAAAATCAAGGGCAAATCTGGGCCCTGAAATCAAGATATATTTGGTAAAATCAGCATCCAACAAGATAAGTTCCCTTTTGTGAACAATGCTGCAATAAACAGGGGAGCACTACTACAATCTTCTTAATATTCTCAACAGCCAACATATAGAAAATAATTAAGTGCCATCAACAGATGAATGGTACATATGCCATGGTTTATGTGAGTGTTTGTGTGTGTGTGCACACAGTGAAATACTCAGGTCTTACAAAGAATGAGATCCTGCCATTTATCACTTTACGGATGAGGCTGGAAGACATTTTGCTGAGAGAAATGAGCCAGACATAGAAAAGAAAACACTGCCTCATCTCATATGTAGAATCTAAAACGCAGATGAAGATGTTTCCTCCCCACACCAGTCCGGTAACCACTGTGGTTACCGGATTGGTGTGGGGAGGAAATGAGGAGATATGAAGAATACAAAGTAGCAAGAATATAGAATGGATAATTCTAGATACTGATATGCAATGTAAGGAATAAGTCATAAAATTGCCCTGTATTCAGATTCCTACTACTGATAAATGACTAGATTTTTAGCTGCACTAGCCCCGTACAAAACAAAACAAAAAATGGGTATCTATTATGAGATGATGGTTATGTTAATTCGGTTCATTTTAGTGCCATCTGTGTGTACCATAACATGTTGTATTCCAAAAATTATATGGAGTATTTTTTTTAATGCAGAGAAACAAATTGGAGTTGAGGGGGAGGAAAGAATAAGTTGGAATTCAACTTGTAATGAAGGAGCAAAGTGGGAATTTCAAAGAAAAGTCATTGGTAAGATGGGCTTGTCCAGGGCTAATTCTTATTGAGTATTGGCAGCGGCACATATTGAAAGGTCCGAGTATTTCAGAAAGAAAGGATCAAAGTAGACAGCTTCTGTATTTAAGAAACTCAGTTAAAACATGTAAAAAAATTTTTTTTACTGCAAGACAATTTATCATGGGGCTGTAAAAATTGCAATAGGTATTATCTTTAATTAATGGCAATTTTAAAAACTTTGGTCATTCCTTGCCTAAATCCTAGATCATTTGAACTAGTAGTGTTTCTGGCATAAATTGACAACTAGGTTGCCTCCTATACTCCAGGATGGTACCAGAATAGGACTACATTTTGGTTGGTATTAGGGTGGGGGTGCTGGTATCAAAAAGATAAAATGAATTCTCCAAAACTATTTAAGTTTCTTTTTAATTTGCATTTTTCAAAATTAAATACCACCTATTTTTAATAGTTACAGTTTTCATTATTTAAGACTTTAAAGGTTTAATTTTATATTAATAAACTTAATTATATAAACATTTGCTTGCCTTAGTAGCAAGGCATAGGCTACTAGAGTAAATAGTTCATTAATTTTTATGTCAGTCTCAGCGCTATTTACATGCATACAAATGAAACTAACTACCCCAGGGAACTTGGAGAGGGCTGGTTTCAAATCCATGAATTAATGCAAATGGTAAGGTTACATCATTTGGGTGTAAGCTATAAGCTTTGGAGAATGGAGAATAAGCAATCAAGGGAAAATAGCCCTAGTGCCTGCATTATTCATGAAAATGAGATCCTGGCATTTATATTGTAAGGTGATGTTACAGAAGACAGAGCTACCTGTTTCTGCAGGTGCACTGTAAGGGCAGTGCGTGTCTGGGGGTGGCCTGAAATGTGGGCAGAGAAGCTATTCTGCTGCTTCTGTGATTAAAAGAAATCCACAGGGCTTTCACTTGGCCTACTAAATTTCTAATCCTTATTGCTACTATAACCGACATACCTACCATCAATTAAAAGATGCATTATATTCATTTTACCACTAAGTAAAGAAGCTCCAAAGAAGGTATGGCCTTTTACAAATAAAAATTTCATCCTAATTTCAATCTTAAAATGTAAAAAAGTTAAAATAATAGCCACCTTATTTTTTAAAATATTCCACTACTTTTATTAAGAGTGCTGCTAGTTTGAAGGTAAAGCTTAAACATTATTTCCACAGAGCTGTTTGAGGTAGACCCAGGTATTTCTTGTGAGGAATGTGAGGTCAGAAACTCTCTCCCGTTCGTACATTAGAACAAGAGACATCCAGATGGTGGACTCACCCTAGTAGAGTGCTTAGGGTTTCTGCCTCTGTGTCTACCTCTTCCTATGTTTAATTGTTGCCAGTGAGTTTCAGTATGTACAAATAAATTGAAGAATATTTCAGCAGTGCCTTATGTACTCATTATTATTTTACTAATATAGTATTTCTTGAATTATACATTTATTTGAAGTAAAAGAAATGGTGAAGTCATTTCTTGTAGAGTGCCCTAATAAGACGTATTTTTATGGACATGGTTATTAAAAAAAAATAACTCCAACCCCAATCTCTTTAACATCTCATCCTCTTCCAAAAACATACTTTCTTGCAATATCAAGGTGACAGCTGATGGTTCAGTGTGGATATAATAAAGAAAACTGCCTACCTTATTGAGAGGCAGGAATCCTCTCAATCCTTGCCAAACATGCATCTATTATTAAAGCAAAAGGTCCACACACAAAAATGTAACGCCCAGAACCTGAATTCTAATAAATGCAAATGAGCCAAAAGTGAACATAATAGTCTGAGCTTCCAGATAGAATATTTGTTTTGTATTTACCTTGAAACTTAATCAGCTTTTACTTCCCTATGAGAGACCTCAAGAGTAAACATAAAAAGGAAAGTATTCCAGGAATTTGAGGACTAACAAAAACACTCCATAAATACTTTGGATTTTAATGTTGAAGAACACTATAAATTCCAGAAAACCAGATGAAAAAAGAAGACAGTCTTGGCATCTATTCTCTCTTTTATTTCAATTCCATTGATACTTCCCCCCCCTTTGTGAAAGTATTCTGGGTTCTTAAATTATATCCAGAAAAATACTTTTTTTGGATTAATAGCTTTTAAATATAAAGGTAGCGAAAGAGCAACTTATTCTCACTAGGCGATAAGCAAACATCCATGAATTCTGAATAGGTATCATCCACACTGGTGGACTGAATCCTGTTATCCTGTTGTTTGCTGTTTTTCATCCAGAAAGAAGTTCAGAAATCTCACCAAAAAAAAAAAAAAAAGGCAGTGCCAGTGATTGTTACTTAATGCCATTGGCATAAGCTGTCCTTTACCTCGTCATGGTGTTATTCCTTGGTTAATCATCTCTGTGCTGTACAATTTTGTAGAATCAATAAGGCTACTATTTTTTCAACATTGAAGTGAATAGTAAATTACCAGCACTTAACACAGAACTTGACACGTGGACCTGATAAAAATACTAAAGTATCGTATGATTTGATGTCATCTCCTCAGAAGGATCTAGAGTACACTGCCAAATTTGGGGTGCCATCTGATGATGCAGAAACACTGACATTACCTGATTTTTCTTGCTTTTAGAGGAACCGGCTTATAAACATTTTTTTTTCTTTTTACTTAAAGGGAAGAGCTTTTGAATTTTAGATTAAAGGTTAGACTAAAGAACTATTCAAATCTAAAGGCTGTGAGAACTTACTAAAGCCATGTTTACATAGAGGAAGTGAAAAGACATAAGCAATTCTGTAGTAGGTGAGGGTTAGTAAGGTCACTTACAGAAAAGTTCAGTTACCCAGAACTATAAAGATAATTGAATTAACTCATTTTTATGTAAGTATTTTTGAAAATAGCCAAGAGGGAGAATTAATATTTTTGTTTAATAAGTTGACATCTGCCTACATAGTCAAATATCATGTACTGTTTCGTCATTAACATAGGTATGTATCTTTCTCAAAGATCATAATGTGTGTTCTAAAATATTGCACTAGTGTTATAACTAGACAAATATACCTGAATATATGGGTACAATGACTATTCTCAAAAGTGAGATGAGAATTTATTTAGATGCCAAATAGACAGATTTTTTTGAGGAATTTTTTTTTTTTTTTTAGAAAGGTGAATAATGAGTCATACACCATAAAAATCAAGTGGATTCTGTAAGGAATGAATTATGATCCACTAGAATACAACTTTCTAAACAGTGTCAGGTATTCTCTTAGTTGTGAATGTACTATATATGCAAACATAAATCTACATTGAAAATTAGTAGTACTCACAAGACAACATTATTTGCCATGCATTAATTATGATCATATTTGTATTTCTACACTGAATCATAATCATGGTTAGTTTAAATACAATTGTATGTAATTTATTCATTCAACAAATATTTATTGAATCCCAGGAATGTATAAGATACTATACAATATTAATACAAATGCAAATTCATATCCTGAAAAATATTCTAAAGATGGTCATATATTCATATTTAGCTTTCAGTAAAGATGTTACTATATTACAGTAATAACCAAGTTCTAGTGATATTTCTGCTACATTCTACCTCCAATAACAAATTCATTTTTCAGCCCCCCTCTAACTGAGTTAGATCTCCCAAGTGTGTCTAATTTCTGGATATTATCAGACATTCTTTTTTTTTTTTTGCAGTTTTTGGCCGGGGCTGGGTTTGAACCTCCGGTACATGGGGCCGGTGCCCTACTCCGTTGAGCCACAGGCACTGCCCCAAAATTCTTATATTGTAATATGTGGTTGGGCATAGAGGATAAACACTAAAATATGGTAATAACAACATAAAGTAGCATATGTTAAGGGTCAAGTGATTATTAATGAATAAAGAGAAGAAAATCTTGTTCTGGGTGCCTGGACCACTGAAGAAATTACAAGGAAACAAATCTGCCTCATGTTTTTTGTCTTTTAAATTTATTCGCCTGTCTTCTCTTTTCACCCACCAATCTTCTATTTCAGATTCGTTTCATTTCTTCTTCAATTATTTCCGAGGTCTCCTTGAGCATTATTTGACCAGCGTGTACCTATGTATATTATTACCAAAGGAATTTCTCATAAACTGTTCTGTGGCCACAGGTATGAGCTCTACCTGTTTTACTCTGGCATTGAAGTGAGTTAGAAACCTAGCCTGACTATATTATTCATCCTCATTTAACTTTGCTTCATCTCTAAGAAAGGGCTAAATTTCTAGTTATTGCAAAAATAAATTAGAGAAGAAAGTAATATTAAAAATATAATTTAGTGAGAAAGAGCAGACAACCTTTGCATTATTGTACTGTACTTGAATTCACAAATGCTGAGATTGAGAATGTGTTTCATGTGGTTTATAAATAGACTTGGGCAAGCTTTGAACTGCCCACACTCTGTTCTGAGCTTTGAGCTCAGCTCTGCTGGCATGCTGAAGTAACTTAAGCTCTAATGTGTGAGTTATAAAAACACAGGGATAACTGGCTCCATTTGGAGCATTGTGTTAGCCAAGCAGGTAAAACAAATTGATGGTTGGACTCCCCCCTACCCCGTGCCATCCCTTTCATTCCTCAGAGGATGATTCTGATATCCCTTCTTACCCAAAGCAAACAATCCAACTGTTCTTTATGGAAATGTTTTATTTATAAGAACAAAATGAGACCAAAAAAAAAAAAATCCATTTTATTGTCAGACATCTGCGAGAATGTGATAATATCAGAGATAGAAATTTGGAATCATATTTTCTTAGACTCAAAAGTTGAACAGTTAAGGGTGGCACCTGTGGCTCAAAGGAGTAGGGCGCTGGCCCCATATACTGGAGGTTACAGGTTCAAACTGTAACCCAGCCAAAAACTGTAAAAAAAAAAAGTTGAACAGTTAATATATGTTATGTTTTTCCAAAAAGCATTCATGGTAAGGTAGGGACATGTTATATATTCTAATAGTAGATATCATACTCTTGCCATAGCTAGAGTGCACACAGATCATGTTAATATGCTCAACATTAAAGAACCCATATTTCATCTTTGATAGTTTCTAATTTTGGATAATGCCAAATTTGTTCAGAGCTTTCGGTGGAATGCTGCTCTTCACCAAATGCTTTTTTCATGAAGTACTCATTGTGCATCTGGTACTGTTTTACTAACTAGGTATTCTTTTCTAGGGACATCATGAGACATAGATTTTATACACGCAGATACAGGGCAAGGATAGCGAAGGATGTGTGAATGACCCAAATTATACCTTGTAGGACCAAGGTGATTTGGTGTGAGGGAAACAAAGTTGTTACCTGTAGCCCCTGGCCTGTTGACATCAGAGCTACAGAGACTGGAGGAAGACAGTGAACCAAGGACACACAATTCTCAGGGCAGCAACACAGCTGCAAGGGCCCAAGGTGGTGCCAGCAGGGATCCCAGCAGGTGACTGGAGCTCAGCAATGGGAGATAACAGTGGCTTAGAAATCACCAAGGCAAATTCTTTCCGAAAAGAACGCATGTGTAGAGCACAAATGTCCTAATGTTATAATTGGGTAAATGAGGTGAAAACTATATTGATTAGTTTAATGTAAACACTCTAATTTGTACAAATAATCAGCACACTGAAATTGGCATAAATGTATTTATGATCTGTGTGCAAAAGACTTAATAAAAAAATTAAAAAGATACCAGAAACAAACAAACAAAAAAAAGTATTAGTTTGCATTTCCACCAGCAGTGCAGAAGTGTTCCTTTTTCTCCACATCCACACCAACATCTGTAGTTTTGGGATTTTGTTTTTTGGGCTACTCTTACTGGAGTTAGATGATATCTCAAAGTGGTTTGGATCTGCATTTCTCCAATTAAAGATGATGAGCATTTTTTCATGTGTCTCATGGGTCTGTAGGCCATGTACCTGTCTTCTTTGGAGAAGCTTCTGTTCAAGTTTCTTGCCCACAATGAAATAGGATCACTTGTTCTTTTCTTATTAATGGGTTTGAGTTCTCTGTGGATTCTAGTTCGAAAGAAGTTTGGAGAACACTTAGGGAAATAAAAGTAGACCTGCCATTTGATCCTGCAATTCCTCTATTAGGTATATATACGGAAGACCAAAAAATCATTTTACAACAAAGATATTTACACTGGAATGTTTATTGCAGCCCAATACTTAATTGCCAAGTCATGGAAGCAGCCCAAGTCCCCAAGTGACCCATGAATGGATTAACAAATTGTGGTATATGGATACCATGGAATATTATGCAGCCTTAAAAAAGATGGAGACTTTACCTCTTTTATGTTTACATGGATGGAGCTGGAACATATTCTTCTTAGTAAAGTATCTCAGGAATGGAAGAAAAAGTATCCATTGTACTCAGTACTATTATGAAACCAATACATAATCACCCGTGCTTTCATATGAAAGATAAAACACAACTATAGTCCAGGATGGAGGAGGAAAGGAGAGGGGGCAGGGAAGAGGTTGGGTGAAGGGAGGGTAATCCGTGGGACCATTCCTATGGTTCATATTGCAAGGGTATGTGTAGATTAACACAATAAGTGAGGACAAGGTTATGTTAACCAGTTTGATGTAAACATTCCAAATTGTAAATAACATCAGCACATTGTACCCCATAAATGCATTAATGTATACAGTTATTTAATAAAAAAATTAAGAGGAAATAAAATAACCAAAATTCCTGAGGCAAGTGAGCACCAGCAGGCTCTGGCCAGATCTCCAGACTGCAAAGCAGAATGTGGAGAATAGACTAGAAATAGAGATAGGAAATTACACCCTGGACTGGAGCTGAAGCTACGCATAGAGGAAATGTGGATTTTTGTGCACATGTTCTATAATTTGTCTGGACTGAAATATCGAGCTAAATCCAAAGTGAGTGATAATACGTGCTAATTATTTTCTTAGTCACTCACTTTATTGGATACATGATTTTCCAAACTGGGGAAATGTGCCTACTTTCAGTGTCTTGGGGAACAAGTTTTTGCTATTTCCGTCTCGGGGGCTTATTGTAGACGTGTAGATGATAGAGCCGCAGTGGGAGGAAAAACGAATCAGAATCAGATCCTTTTATCCTAAAATATTTGGTTATTGAATTGATCTTCACAGAAGAGGATTGCAACCCTAGTCCTTCAGACACGTATGTATGAGAAGGAACAACTTACCGGAGGAACTTCTGGCCAGCCTTAAAACCCCCAGGAGAGAAATTCAGAAGAAAAAGGGGAGGGAGGAGAAGGAGGAATAGCAGGCAGGAAAGTAAAGAGGAAATGTTAGAATGAAATGTGTCACCGGCTTCGTTTCCATAGTGAACTTAGAAGTTGAAAGAATTTTTATTGAAATAGGAAAACCCTCCCATTCTACTTACTATCTAATTTGGACATATGCAATATTCCCTAAGACTTTTCTGTTAATATATTTGCAGTAAATGTTTGCAGTGACTCTTGCAAATATTTTCAAATATTTCAAATATACTGCTACAAATTCTTTTTTGAACCCGTTAGCACATTTCCCTCTGTTTAAATATATATGAATATATTTACATGTGTGTATACAGACATACACACCCTCGTACATAACGGGATTGCCACGATCTTTATGGCCAACCTGTGTATCACATAGAGTTCTATACCATCCACCGTGTTACAGTCATTTAATGTAGTACATTCCCTGGGTTTGAAATCATTACTATGCATGTTTGTAACTCAAAAATCATTTCCTTCTCATCTATTGTTTTTTCACCAATTCATGCAAAGTACGTACTTTATTTGGTGATAGCAAAGTTATAAACATGAGGAAATAAAATCCCAGATCTATGTATTTCTTTTACTAACTCAAACCATTTGTTTCCTTGAAAGAATTTTCTAATTCACTGTCTGTTACATATGAAATGCCATTTTAATTCTGATATTCTGGTGTGGTCATGCCAGAGAGACCATGAAACAAGATTCGGGAGACCTGGTTTTTGTTACTGTATCTTTATTAATCCATCTCACCCAGTTGGACAATCTGTCACCAATCTTGTCAATGCCTGCCTCCTCTATTCCTTCTTTCTGAGAGGAGCCCTTGTCATCTCTCTGCAGCATTTCTGTGACAGACTCCTAACCAGTCCTTTGCCTCTTTTCTTCCACAGTTTTTCATCCTTATGCTACAACGAGGTTAATCTGTTAAAATACTACTGTTTTATCTTGCATAGAATTGACTCTAAATAATAGTCTTTACACCACAAAAGCCACACAGTGTTTGGTGGGGAAATTGAAGCCCCCAGGAGAGGAGGGATAGTTGAGAAGATTTTTTGTAGTTTTTCTTTCTGTAGTTTTTTTTTTTTAGAACCAGTAAAATTCACACAAGATCATATTATGGGGAAAAGCAATATTGTGATCAAGGTTTCAACACTCAAGGCTTTTTCAAGCAATTGGGAGAAAACTGAGATCCCAGCACTTGTGGAAAATAAAGTTGTTGAGAGGGTCCAATTTATATTTTACAGGGAAAATGCTGTTAGGCCAAATTGGAATTTCATTTTGCAGGAGTCACGATACAAGAGGGATGTGTTAGTTACTACTTTTTCAATTTCTAGCAATAGCAACACAACTCAAATCTGTCTTGTATGACTTATGTGGCTGAAATGTTTAAGGGTGTCATTGACATTAGGATGGGCTGAGTTACAGTGGCAACAGAGAACATGAGGAACCAAACTCTCCCTTTCTTTTATTCTCTACTCTTCTTTTCTTTGTGACCCAGTAGAGTTGTACTTTTAGCACTTTCAAATCCAGCACTATTGTCTACTAATCATTCCAGCAAAAGTCCTGGAGTTCCCTGTGATTAGACCTTGCAGGATTCTGCCCTCCAAAGGTGGTGGGCATGCACCTGATCCTGGGGTTGGGGCCAGGCACGTCTCCAACAAATGGACTGAGAGGGGCGCTGCTCTGGGCTCCCTGCAGGGAGAAAGGCCTGTTCTCAGAAGAGCAGAGTAGGCTGTTGACATTAACAGAAGTCATTCTAGATTTCTCGCAGAATGTCGTGAGTAAAATAGCTTTTGTTAGGTGACTTAAGAAAATTTAACCATTAAGTGTAATAGTCATATATTAAGTGATTAGGTTGGAAATACCTTCTGAAAAAGCACCCTTGGGCAATTTTGTCATTGTGTGAACATAGGCTGTACTTACACAAACCCAGATGGTAGAGCCTGCTGTACACCTGGGCTATACGGTATGGACTGTTGCTACTGGGGCGCAAACCTGTACAGCATTACTGTACTGATACTGTACACAGGTGTAACACAATGGTAAATATATACATAAAAACATATAAAAGGTACAACTTAAATGCGATATTATAATCTTCTGGAACCATTATGGTTCCACTGTGGAAGCACTATATGTGGTCTGTTGTTGGCCAAAATGTTGTTATGTGGCACATAAATGTAGTTAGATTCTTCTGTTTCATTTCTGTAGCCTCCATTGTTTGGAGATAAATAGATTTTAGGCCCTCACGTGCAGAAGGCTGGGATTACAACCAGTGAGTGTGTACAGTGAAAGCAACACCCATCATAAATTCTGCTAAGTATATATATTTGTTGTCAAGCCATCAGAGAACTGTCACCTAGTCCCTTTCATAGCTCAGGGACAGCTGTACTCTCTGCGGGCTAAGGTCCTTGATTGAAGGTTTGTACTAAGGCAGATGCTTGACAGGCTTAAGGCAGTAATACGAACCCCCTAGTTGAATCAGGTGGCAAAGTGGTTGTTGAAGTAGGGCTCAAGAACGATGGCTCTAGATCTCAACTGTCTAATAATGTCATTGTGTGGGAATTTTCCAGATCATTCTAACTAACTTGTTATATATTCAACAGTAATTATTTCACATATGAAATATGATTTTTTTCTTATTTTACACTCTCTGGTTTAGGCTTTAATTTTTAAGTCCTTAGGTTTACTTTTCTAGGGTTTATTCCAGCTCAGAAACGTCTCTGTTTCACTGAGCTGTGTTCTATGGTGTCCATCCCATGTCCTCATAGCTCTCTGGGGCTTTGAGCTTTGAGATTATAAGTAAAAAGGCAAAGAAATAAGCAGGGAGATAAACTGTATTGAATGTGAGTTGTGCAGCTGATAGTAATTCAGCCAAGAGCAAACAGACAATGGCACAGCATTGTGTTTTGTTTTGAGCCCTTGGCCTGTCTCCTGCTGGACTCGCTGACGCAGTGATGACCTAGGTTCAGGCCAGGGCAGAGTTCATGGCCAGGAAGAAGAAGGCTAGGTTTTGTTGTTGTGTTTAAATTTGAGCTCTCCCATTGCTCTGCTTTGGGCAGATGCTTTCGGTGGTGTCGGGAAGGGGAACGTGATCTTCCATCTCTTTGTTCTTGTCTTTCCTCCACTCTGCAGTCCCACTGCTGCAGAGAAGAGTGTGTTTGTGAGGGTTAGTCCTGATTTTCCTAACAAAGAGGAGAGCTATTTTACACACTAAACAGAAGATGTATGAGCACTTCTTTCGAGGGGAACCACGTAATCATAGGTCATGACTTCGTTCGTAAAAACAGAATTATTGTATACAATTCCATATAAAATACTTGAGTATCTGTAGTTTAGTGCATGTGTGGATGTGAGATGCATCTTTAATTCCCTTTGGCTAGGAAGGAAATGGCATGTGTGCAACTTTCCAAAGAATCAGAACAAATCCCATTGTGAGGCCTCCAGAAGACCAGTCTTACATAAGGAAGTTAAAATTAGCAAAGACCGTGTGTTTGCTTAGATGCCTGTTTATGAAAACTCATGCTGACCTCTTTGCTTTTAAAGGAGATAGTCAAAAACTAGAAAATGGGTCAAGCTCTAACTCTTCATTTGTCGTCCTGATAAGGGACCCTGATAAATAGCTATCTTGGCAACAGATAACACATTAAAACTGACACTTGACTAAGCCACATCAGGTAAACTTGTTAATGTAGCCCAGGTGGACAATAGCATAATTGTTCCTTAAGAGGACCCTTTGAGAGCATAAACCAATGTACGTAACTGCTAATAAACAGAACAATTGTATGTTGCCAGTAACTGTGGCACTTCTTAGAGAAAAGATGATATATCCCTCATGGGACTTGGGCTTGTGCTTTCAGATGGTTTTACATACTTTGGTACATAATAGTAAATTTTATATTAAAGATAAATGAAATAGATCACTGGGCTGTGTTTGAAACACAAATTAATACGGATCACAACAAATTTAAACTGAACAACTGTAATTCTGAAATACAAAGCTTTGTTCTTTCTCTTCTTGCTGTAATTTGAGGTATCTATTCTCTATACTCTAAGATTGCAGACCCCAAACCTTAATCCATGGATTGGTACCTGTCTGTAGCCTGTTAGGAACTGAACCACACAGACGGAGGTGAGTGGCAGGTGAATGAGTGAAGCTTCAGCTGTGTTTAGAGCTGCTCCTCATCACTCACATCACCACCTGAGCTTCACCTCCTCTCACATCAGCAGTGGCCTTAGATTCTCTCAGAAGTACAAACCCTCCTGTAAACTGCGCCTCGGGGGGATCTAGTTTGCGTGCTCCTCGTGAGAAGCTAATGCCTGGTGATCTGAGGTGGTGATCCTAGTGCTGAAACTGTCCAGCTGCAGACAGACAAGCTCAGGGCTCCTACTGATTCTGCACTTTGGTAAGTTATATAATTATTTCCTTATAGGTTGCAATGTAATAATATAGAAATAAAATTCACACTAAATGCAATACATGTGAAACATCCCCAAAACATCTCTCACCAGATCCCAATCCGTGGAAAAATTGTCTTCCATGAAAGAAGTCACTGGTGCCAAAAAGACTGGGACCACGGCTCTGTGAGATCTCGCCCTCATCTCTCACTTCCTCTGTCTCTGTATTTATCTTATGTTCCCCTCTGTGTAGACAAAGACTACTCCATTTAGCTATGTAGCTGCCTCATATTTTCAATTGATACTGCAAATTTATGTTTTGTAAACATGAACTGTAAGCAGTCATCAGAGCTGATTATTGCATTCTAAGGATGATTCTAAGTCTTGAGTAGTCTGCTGTATTGCTTGCCCTATGAAACACTTGACATTCCCTTCACAAATCCCCAGAAATGATGCTGGATGACAACTTAAGAGGGCCATCTGCTCCTGCCAGTGCACACCCTGTGATGGTTCGTCCCTCACCCTCAGCACCGAGACCTACCCCAGTGTTCAGGTGCCAAATGAGGCCTTGTAATGTTCACTGCTTGTACTCGCACACTCACCTTCCCGCCTCTGAAAACAGACATTAGCATCTGGTTAGGTGTTGTCACTTCACCTGCAGACTTTTCTAATTCTAAAGGCAATTGGTTTACTCTTCATAAAACAAGTACTAGGAACATTGTGAATGAATCTGGGCAGTGTGGGGTACTGAGTAGAATTCAACAGCTTTCACAGTGGTTTTTAGAAAGTGTCCATTTTTTCTTTTTTTTTTTTTTGTAGAGACAGAGTCTCACTTTATGGCCCTCGGTAGAGTGCCGTGGCCTCACACTGCTCACAGCAACCTCCAACTCCTGGGCTTAAGCGATTCTCTTGCCTCAGCCTCCCGAGTAGCTGGGACTACAGGCACCCGCCACAACGCCCTGCTATTTTTTTGTTGCAGTTTGGCCGGGGCAGGGTTTGAACCCGCCACCCTCAGTTTATGGGGCTGGTGCCTTACCGACTGAGCCACAGGCGCCGCCCAGAAAGTGTCCATTTTTTCAGACATGCACACAAATAGCCTTCGTCCATAAATCCTTCACTCTGCTTGCTTTAACGACAGTTAATGTGTCCCTAACAAATAGGCATATGTGATTTAAAGGAATGTGGGTTGTGCCTTTACGTCTCATTCAATATTCAAAATTTAAGGTCAGAATCATTATATTAGTAGGTATAAATATATACTTATTTGCCCCATTGTTGTCTAATGGCAGTTCTCAAAATGTGACTTTTAGAACTCTGAGGGAGTCTGGAAGGTCCAAACTATTTTCCTAACGATGCCGAGGCATTATTTATCTTATTCATCTCGTTGACATTTGCACTGAGGGTATAAACAAAAAGTAGTTATGGTCTTGTCACCTTAGCATGAATTACGAAGGTGGCGGCTAGCGAACACTAGTGCACTGTGCTTGTTACCACCAGGGACTCACTGTGCAAACAGGGAAAAAACAAAAAACAAAAAAAAAAACAAATGTCACTTAACATCCTTGATGATTGCTAAAAAGTATACAAGTGGTCATAAAGAACAGTAATGAATACTGGAAACTAACAGGGTAGGAGAGGAATGAGAGATAAAAATCTATCTACTGAGTACAGTGTACACAATTCTGGTGACAGGTACACTGACAGTCCTGGCCTGAGCATGACACAGATGGTCCAGGTAACAAAAATCACCTGCACTCCCTGAATTTTTTTGAAAGAAAATAAATCCTCGATTAAGCAATAAAAAGTTATTTTTTAAAATATTAACCCTTGAATAAACATCTTCTTAATCTGTGTGGCAGAAGGGGAAGCCTTCCTAATGCACCTTGACCATGTACTGAAGGTAGACTTGAAGGAAAGTGCTTGTGCAGTTGTTTGAGTTGTGAGCTCAAGGAGGTGATCTTTTTCCCTATAGAACACTTTTTGTACTTGAAAAAAAATATATAAATCATGCTTAAGTATACTGGGCGTTTTCAGATATTTTCTTGAACATGAACAGAGTGAATTTACCACCTCAAGGAAGATAAGTGACAATATTTGCCAAGTTTGAATTTGTATGTGCCATTATGAAATTGATAGCTTTCCAATACTTGAAGACTTTTCTGATGAACTTAGTTGCATTAATAAATGTGACATTTAAATATTGTTTAATAAAAAAAATCCATGTTTAGAACATCCGCAAGTTTCACCAAACCCTTATTTTCAAGGTACTGATACAGGATACTATTACCAATCTACTCATGGGCCAGAGAGCCATTCAATGTGCAAGATGTATCAATTTATTTTAGTGCTGCAAAGCTGACATTTTCAACTTTAGTGTAGTATCAAAGAATATTAAAAGGTTATTAAAATACTTCTACTTTCCCAGCTACATATCTGTGTGAAATTGGATTTTCTTTGTATACTATAATCAAAAAGGAATGTTGAATGGAGAAGCAAATATTTTGATCGGACTTTCTTTCATTAAAACCTGCTATTTTAAAAAATGTGAAAAAAAGGGTGGCGCCTGTGGCTCAGTGGGTAGGGTGCCGGCCCCATATACTGAGGGTGGCGGGTTCAAACCCGGCCCCAGCCGAACTGCAACAAAAAAATATCCGGGCGTTGTGGTGGGCACCTGTAGTCCCAGCTACTTGGGAGGCTGAGGCAAGAGAATCGCTTAAGCCCAGGAGTTGGAGGTTGCTGTGAGCTGTGTGATGCCACGGCACTCTACCCAGGGCAATAAAGTGAGACTCTGTCTCTACAAAAAAAAAAAAAAAAAAAAAAGTGAAAAATACACAACTAACACTGTCCTCACTTTTTTACTTTTGGAAAATACAGTTATTTTACATAAATGGATTCATTTTTATTTTAAAATAAATACATTTAAAATTTTCTAATTTCTGGTATGGTAAATAATATACAGTTCGCTCTTGATAGCTATCATTTCTATATCGACAGATACAGAACTACAGATCAAAAAGTATATAAGAATGGTTACCTCTGTGCTGAACATGTACACAGACTTTCCCCCACTCGTTATTCCCTGAACAATACAGTATATGTTTATTTACATTGCACAGGGTATCATGTGTAATCTAGAGATTATTTAAAGTGTATGGAGAATGTGCATAGGCTATATGCAAATACTATCCATTTTATATTATATAAGGGCCTTGAGCATTCATGGATTTTGGTATCTGAGGGTGTTCTGGAACCAATCCTCCATACATATTAAGGGATGATTGTATATAACTTATATAAAGTTCTTTGAATTCTCACTGATTTTATCATTTAAAGGAGTTCTGAGACCAAACAATTGTAAGAACAACTAGTCTAATATTTTCGTTCTGAAGTTATTGAATTTTTATAACAAAATATAGAATTGTAAAAAATTAGAAGTTAAAAAATTAGCAAATAAAGTTGATTTATCATAATACACAAAGTCCAGGTAATTCTTCGTGGCAAGTAACATCTTTGCCATTGTCAAACTGTGTGACATGTCTTCAAACCAGTTCTGCCATCGTTCAAGCTAAAGCCTCAGCCTCTGAGGCTACTTCTATCCTTTCATTCTGAAGTCAGAGTCCATCAGAGAGACAAGATGGGTATTTAAAATACAGTGATCTTACTTTGAAATGAATATCCCTTCGTTCTGATTGAGCTTCTTACCGGGTCCAAACTGCAAAATCTGTTCCTTTAAATTTTTAAGAAAGAGCAGTTTCTTTGGTGAAAGACCGTCATTTCCCTCTGAACTGGGATGGACCACTCCCACTTCTAATTGAAAGGTTGCAGTCTGAGAATTGAAGAAATCAAAGGGACTTTGTAATATGACTTCACTCTCCCCGGAGCACAGATCAAAGTGGCCCCTGGGCACTTTCTAACAGACAAGGGTCTACCCTACTCTTGATACTGGTGGTCAGTTAAAGTAAAGTGTGCAATAGTGACTGCATGGTCAGCACTTCAGTAGTTCATAGCTAGAGACTTAGTGAGTTTTTACGTCTTTTTTTTCTGGATAGTTTGATGTTATAGGTAACATAATAATTTTATATGCTTTTATTACAGATTTAAAAGTGACTCCTAGGGACAAATCATGGAGGAAGTTGGTTGTGTCATACTAGATTCCTTTAAAGTCACATACATATGTATATATATATATATACACACACACACATGCACAGACACACTCTAGTGTCGTACCTACAAGTGTGATCTGCCCTCAAACACTGGCTTTACTACGATAAGTTACCTTTCTTTACTGAAATTCCCTTACCTGTAAAAAAGAGATAATCATAGTTTATACCTAATATGGCATGTCTGAAAATTAAATTGTGTGTGGCTAAAACATAAAAGGGGCTCAATCAAATTAGCTAGTACAGTTACTGCTGTACATCTATTGTCATGATTCTTCATATGCTTAGAAATTTTTTAAGAGGAAAATTAGCTAAGACTGTGGTTTGATTTTGTTTTCTGTTCTCTAGCAGTTTTTAATTTGGGGGGATGTAGATATCATCATTTCCTTTACCCTTATATAATTTTTATTGATCTGGCTACTGATAAATTTTGAAGAAATAGTCCCAAATTACTATCTCCATGTTTTTTCTTTAACTCGTTTTGATTACATTTTGCTCACACGGCTCCTACTCTTATTAAATTTGCTACTATCCACCCGTTTGCTGATTCCAAAACTATTTTGACTTCTGTTCACCACTGTCTGGCTCCCCCCAGGCCACTGTCAGTAATCACTTCCTTCTTTGGTTCCCCCCCCCCCACCCCTTTCTCTGAGTCCCTCTTAGTGTTAGATGGAATCTTTTTCTCCACTCACACCCTACCCTCCACCCTTCTAATGTCTTCTAGAAGTCCAGCTAAAATCATCCTTCATTTTCTGTATCATACATGCTACCTGAGTGATAGCATCTGTCTTTTTATTTGTAACTGTCTTAAAGTGCTTACTTTAGAATCAACAGTTTCTGTAGCAACTTTCTTTGGCTTTTGACTCACGTTTCCAACAAACTGTTCTGTTCTCTGTCTGAATGTCATTTGTGTACCTCATACCCAACAGGTCTGTAACCTAAATCATTATCTGCCTTCCTAAACCTTCTTTTAAATTTTTTTAATGCTTAGTCACTCATTTAATATTGTCCTCATACACTAAACCTCCCCAACTTGGTTTATCTTTTATCCAACATTGTCCAAATGCCTTTATATCTAAGAAGTCATTAATACTTATAGAATGACCTTTTATACTTTGTGGCTATATCTCAAATCAGTCTCCTTTCTTAATTGGTGAAACAAAGATATTTCTACCAGAATGTTTATTGCAGCCCAATTCATAATTGCTAAGTCATGCAAAAAGCCCAAGTGCCCATCAATCCACGAATGGATTAATAAATTGTGGTATATGTACACCAGGGAATATTATGCAGCCTTAAAGAAAGATGGAGACTTAACCTCTTTCATGTTTACATGGATGGAGCTGGAACATATTCTTCTTAGTAAAGTATCTCAAGAATGGAAGAAAAAGTATCCAATGTACTCAGCCCTACTATGAAACTAATTTATGGCTTTCACATGAAAGCTATAACCCAGTTATAACCCAAGTTTAGGGGGAACCCAAGTTTAGGGGGAAGGGGGAAAGGGAGGGGGGGAAGGTGGGCAGAGGGAGGGTGATTGGTGGGATTATACCTGCGGTGCATCTTACAAGGGTATATGTGAAACTTAGTAAACTTAGTAAACGTCTTAACACAATAACTAAGAAAATGCCAGGAAGGCTATGTTAACCAGTGTGATGAAAATGTGTCAAACAGTCTATAAAACCAGTGTATGGTGCCCCATGATCGCATTAATGTACACAGCTATGATTTAAAAAAAAAAAAAAAAGGACTATTGCACTTATCTAATTTGCATATTCTTGCCTTTCAAGTTCATAATCCATCCTGCTTCATTATGTACGTTCCTCAGTGTTCTGACAGGGTCACTTGCTGCCTGTCAATCTCAGTTGACTTCCCAAGACCCGTAGGTAGGACAGGATTCAAACCTGCAGTAAGCTGTAGGACAATCTCAGTTCTGATTTACCCATCCAGCTTTATCACCTACTTTTCCTTATCATTCCTATAAATCATCCCCTTGTTTTTATTTTATTGAGGAATAATTGACATGAAGTAAAATGTGCATAATTAAAGTAAACCATTTGGTAAGTTTTGATGGATGTATTCAACATGAAACCATTATGATCATCAAGGTAAGAAACACACTTTCACCCCCCAAAATTTCTTTGTACCCTTTTTGTTTCTTCATCCTCTCTGTAACCCCCTGATAATGATGGATCTGCTTTCTGCCACTATAGATTGACTTCTATTTCCTAAAATTTTATATAGATGGAATCATATAGTATTTACTCTTTTTTGGTAGGGAGGGGTCTGGCTTCTTTTACTCAGCGTGATTTTGAGAGCTACTTTTGTTTCCTAGATTAACAGTTTATTCCTTTTTATTGCTGAATAATAATAATAATCCATTTTATTAGTATATCACAATTTGTCCATTCTTTACCTGTTATTGGACATTTGGGTTGTTTCCATTTGGGAGATTTTTACAAGAGAAGCTACCTAGCGGTGGAAGGCTGGATCATACTGATGGACGTTTTACTTTTTTATGAAATGCCCAGACTGGTTTTCAAAATGGTTGTAATGTTTTATATTCCCACCAGTGGTGCTTGAGAGTTGTAATTAATTACCCTGCCTCCTTAGCAACATTTGAGATGCTTTGTCTTCTTAATTTTTGGCCATTTAAATAGGGGTGTAATAGTATTTTATTGTGTTTAAGTTTGTCTTTTTCCAATTACAAATGATAGTGAACATCTTTTATGTCTTATACCTTTCCTGGTGAATGATTTATTCAAATAATTTGTCCCATTTTAAATGGATATTTTGTTTTATTCTAGAATTTTGAACATTTTTTAATATTCTGGATACAAATTATTTATCAAAATGTGACTATTATCCTCAAGTCTGTCTTTGTATTCTCTGAATAGTGATAAATATTTAATTTTAAGTTCAATTCATCAATCTTTTAATTTATAGATTGTGTTTTTTTTTTTATACTATTCATGAAATCTTTGCCTAGCCCAGAGTTTCAATATAGGAGTTTTACAGTTTTAAGATTTACATAGATGTGAACATAATTTTAAACATCATTGGGATATGTGAAATTTATGTTCGAGTGATATAAAAAGCTCGTGAATGAGTAGTTTTTTTGGTAAATTATAATTTCATTATAAAGACTATATTTAAAATAGGTATTCATGATAATTTGTATGGTAGGTAGAATAATGGTCCCCCACATATGTTTAAACCCTAATCCCCAGAACCTGTGTCTATGTCACTTTACATGGCAAAAGAGAATTTGCAGATATGATTTAAGTTTTTGGAAGCTTGGGAGGAAAGATTATTTAGGTGGGCTCAGCATAATTCTAGTTCATAAGTGTAGATAACCTCTCCCAGCTAAGGTTAGAGAGAAATGCCATTACAGAAAAAAGGGTGGGATAAAGGGACAGGGAAATGTGAACTTGCTGGTCAAGAAGTTAGAAGAAGAGCCATGAATGCTTGTGCCTTACAGAACCTTGAAAAGGCAAGAATCTCCCCTAGATTCTCCAGAAAGAAACACAGCCCTACTAACAACTAGGTTTTAAAACGTCTTGGGGAACCTTTATCAAAACTTATCTATAGAAATATAAAATAATAAATTTATGTTGTTAAGCCACGAAGTTTGTAAAATATTTGCTGTAGTAGCAACAGAAAACTAATATAATTTGAATGTCCTCTTTTTTAATTGCTGCTCCTTCGATTAAAGAAACAAAAACCACTTCTTTCATTTAGCAACTTTTTGTCAATGAATAGAAAAACTTTGCAATACAATGAATATTGCATACATTGAATTTACATATAATGAATATTCATTGTTTGACAATCAGAGAATAAGGATTAAAAACTTGAATGATAAAATAGACTCCATGCATATTCTACCATCTAGAGATAATGTCTATTTACAAATAAATACTTGGGCTTTTGTGGTGGTGGGAACAAAACCCAGTTCTGGCCAAAATATTGTACTTTCTAAAGCTTTATGTTTGTTTGTTTGTTTACTTTGCTTCAAAAAATAGATGTAGGGAACTCCTCTTTCCCTCCACTAGATTGTATTTATCCAGATTTATGATAGGATTTTGGAGTATTAATTTTTCATTCTCTTAAATTTTCTTATTGAGCCTTGGCTTCCTAAATCCCATCACCATGAAGTCACACAGCATGCCTCATGCTTGCAAATATTTTATTGGATCATTTCATAGTTCATTAAAAGAAGCACATTCTAAATAGCTCAGCTGAGAATAAGAACACCATGAGGTGCTACAAAGCTGTTCTGTGAGTTGAACGTAACTACTCAGGCCTCTGGTTGGGCATAAGATCATTACTGTGACTGGGTCATTAGTAGTGATAACATCTCCATTGATACATGTGCATCAGTCCAGGGAAGTTCTGTTCATTTTGCTCTATGCATCTCATGCAAGAGTCAGCATCTGTGAGCTGTCCTAGCAACTTTGTCCTGTTCTCTTTGGAAAGTAGCATTCCAGGTGTATTTATCTTTCTAAGAACACTGGAGGGTATTCCACAGTTGACAGTGATCGGCACCATGAAATGATGTGAATATCTGAATTTCTTTCCTAGAAGACGCCCTCCATTCCCTCTCCCCTTTCCCTGGATGTTCACTGATGGCCCTGATCTGCAGATTCAGGCATCAATTTATAAAAAAAGCTGCACGTAAAAAAATGCATGAAAAGTATTCAGAACATTTCCAATTTTTACACTATTTAAACTTTATAAAGCAATAGATTTGGGGAATAGTATTCTCATTTAATAAATGGAGTGAAAACTGCTAATATCAGACCTCTCGGCAAAGGTTACATGTGTAAATTAAACTTAATATACCTTTATAATTACTAAGGAAAGGGCGAAAATTACAGGCAGGTTTACTTAAAATGTTGAAAATAAAAATACTTGAAGTTTGTTGAAGCCTCAAGCAATTTTACTGTTCAAAAGTAGTTAATCATTTATATTATAATTTGAAATGCTGTTTTTCTTAAAACCAAAGGCATCTATGGTTTTACATTCATTAAACTGGTAGTTTTGTACATTCATTCCCTGAAACAGATCAGTTTTTGCTCAAAATATTTTGAACTGTCATGTGAATTCGCCATAGTCAGTCAATACCTGTCAATTTCAAGAAACTTAGGTTGTATTTTTAAGTTAGCTTTGAAATAAAATATCTTTGCTCAGCTTTCTTCCCTCAAGTCATTTTAGTTTCTCTGAGCCTAAGGCCACTCCAGTGACAATAGCAAGAACTTTCTACTGTAGGGAGAGCTGATTTTATTCCAGACACAATTTTCAATCCTTCACATACATGTTTTCTTATAGTTCATATACCAGCTGCGTGAAGTTGGTTCTTTTGTTCTTTATATTTTATAAATTTTTGTAAGTCTTATCTAAAACCTAGATATTTAATCAATTTTCCTGCCTCACATTCTTATTGGAGCCAGTATTTGAAGACAGGTCTCTTCTCTGCGCCTTTTTATTTTATTTAATTTTATTTTACTAAATCATAGCTGTGTACATTAATGCAGTTGTGGGGTACAATGTGCTGGTTTCATGTACAATTTGAAATATTTTCATCAAACAGGGTAACATAGCCTTCATGGAATTTTCTTAGTTATTGTGTTATGACATTTGTATTCTACATTTAGTAAATTTCACATGTACCCTTGTAAGATGCACTGTAGGTGTGGACCCCCAATCACCCTCCCTCCATGGCCAGCAATTACACCTTTCCTTGTACAGTTTCTTCAAGTGAAATGTAACAACTTTGTGAAGAGTGTTTTTCTTGACATTCTTGCCTTAAAAATGTAACTTTAAAACTACTATATTAATTTTAAATGACATTGCCTTGATTTTTTTTTCCAGAGCATAATTTATTGCTTTTCTCAAAATGGGGATAAAAAAAAAGGTTCAAGGTTAATTAAAATATTTTTTGGCATCCGAATAAAAAATAGGAAAATACGTATTTTCTTTGTTTTAAATCTTGCATTTAATGTGAATTATGTCGAAAACACAAGATTTTTTTTCAAAATCTCGGAAACGTTTTCCTAGAGCTCTTCTTGGTCATCTGTTTCTGGCGTCCTTTTTGTAGGACAGAAAGGGTATCTTAGTAAAACCTTAGTAAAGTATCATGGATCATTTTCTAGAAAGGATAGAGATTTTAGATCAATTTTAATATACAGGTGTCTGTGTGGAAGGAACTGGGCATCTCAGTCATAGAAATTTAATTGTTTTGTCATCTGCATTGAGGTAAATTAATATTTTATATCTTGAAAGTGTAACAAACTCTTGACATGGTAACACTAATAAACACTTCCTACCCCCACCTTCATTGGGAATAACCACTCTTTCCCATTATAACGAAGCAGTCTTTTTTTAATATAAAAGATTTTATAACTAGAAACTCATTCAGATGAAAAATAGTGTTCTTCTTTAATTTCATTTTTATGAATCATAAGTGTGTACATCTATGGGGTACAACGTGATAATTTCATATACAACGTGGAATGCTTCACTCAAACAGATTAGGGAAGAACCATCCCTCTTTTTAGTGAGAAGAGAAGAGCATTTATGTAAAAAGAACTATGTAGGCTCAGATACCCCTAGTGATAATAAAAGTGCTGAGATACCCTTAAAAAAATAGTGTTCAATGGAAGCTATTAAAATAAAATTTATCAGTGGCTATTCTTATTAGTAAACTTGAATAGTCTAGGTGGAAGATAGGCATCTTCTTGCTTGTGCTTTTTCTTTAATACCATTGTTCTCTGCGGCCTGAAGTATCACTCTGAGTGATCTCCTTTTCCCTCTTCATAATATTCTAACAGAGAAGACAGCAGGAAGCAGACACCTTTTTTTCCCTGAGACCCTACAAAGCCAACATCTGTACCTACACCGTCCAGGCTTGCTCAATGTATTTCCAAAAGCCAGTGTGAAAATGGGTCATTCTCTTCCTGGTAAAGGAGTAATGTTCTTCATACCAAAATGAATGGGTTTCACTTCATATCATGGGCACTGTCCTTTCTTAATAATATTAGAACACAGTTTTGACACTTTTTATTGGATCTACTTCCTTTGCATCAGTTCTCCCTAGGCAGTGACCCCAAAGTCAAGACAGGGGACAAAATTACTTGGTGTTCTAACTTCTGCATTTGTGCCTTCAGCATATTTTAAGGCTACAATAAAAGTAACAAACACATCTGAGTTTCCTGCTTTACCTTCTACATACTTTAGGAAAGAGATTTCTGTTACAACCAATAAAAAAGAAAATGAATTAAAAAAAAAAGATTTAAAATAGACTAAATCACTTAAGCAAGAATGCCTATGAGATGATGAAATAAAGAAATATAAAATTAAAGAATTAGTGTCTGAAAATCTATTTTTGCCTGACTGTTCTGCATTCGTATTATATTAGGACACTCAGATACTAGATATAAAGAAGCTGAGACTATAAATTCAGATTTTTTTAAAACTTCTAAAACTGTGTTTATAAATTGTATGCATCATTAAAACATCAACAATTGAAGTAAAGATAAATAAAATGTCTTGAAAATTAGAGGAGGCATAAAGAAATGATCAAGACATCTAGATTTATTTGTTATAACTAAAGAATTAGAAATCATTTTTATAACTGCCACTTTATTATTTAAATTTGGACTTTTTTAATAAAGAGAAGTCTATGGAATGTACACATAAAACTACCCCTCATCATTCATTTATTTTCACAAATATTCATTGAATATTATGTATTTTAGGTAAAATTGAGTGAAAACTCCTTCTTTGCCTACCTAATGGTATTTTTTTAATGAAGCCATCTATCTCAGGTAACCGTGACATTATAGCCTGTGGAATTTTGCAATACAAGGAAGTATTAGATCATGACTAAGCAGGTATACATTTAAGCATTTGACTAGTAAGTGTATATCCCTATACATGTCATGGGTATATATATAAATATATCTTTTAAAAAAATTTTTAACGTAAGACAATATATATTTTTAATTTTTATGTAAGGACATCTATATTTAATCTCTTGAAGAAAGATGAAAACCATCCATTTTTATGGATGGTTGAATTATGTTAAAGTTTCATTTAAAAAGAAAATGTATTTGTTAATTTTTTATAGGCTTATAAATATATGTGTCTAACATTCTCTATAGATAAACATCTATCTCTATTTTATATATCTTCAGGAAGTTTATTCCCCTCCCCTCATTTTATTGCCTTTAATAATATTGACTAGGTTTGTATGAGATTTCTTTGGAAGTTAATTGAACTCCTATAAAATCTAGTCATTTGATGATCATACTTTTTATGTAGGTGGATATAAAATTGAGTTTCAATTCTAATGTGTCTAGACATTTTTAACTATTTATTTTTTAAATGTAATAAAAGAAAAGTAAATGGTAACATGCAGTTCTCTTCCAATTATAAGAAGGGTTCAAAAAGCCAAGTTCAGCCAGCTAAAGATGAGTTATCTACAAATGAGCCTACTTGGCAACAGATTAGCAATTTAAATGACTGAGTTAATAAGATCCAATTATAGCTAATTTGTCCATCCTTTCTTTCCCTTGCCCTCCCACAGGCTTCAGAATGTGAGTGCCTCGCATAAATTCCTGGGAGCAGTGGGGAGGTTTGTGGGGCAGACAAGTTTGCAAGGAAAACAAACACAGTCCGTACAGCTCCTCTGGGCTCTGCTGCCTGGCAGCTTGTGTCAAGCACCAGCACAGCCTGAATCTCCCAAAGTTCTATAACTTTCAGTTAAAAAAAGAGAAATACAGGGTGGCCATAAAGTTCATGTACAGGGCGGCACCTGTGGCTCAAAGGGGTAGGGCACCGGCCCCATATGCCAGAGGCGGTGGGTTCAAACCCAGCCCCAGCCAAAAACTGCAAAAAAGAAAGTTTGTGTGCAATTCCATAAAGTGTGTGTGTGCAATTTAAAATCGTCCACCCTGTACGCACAGGTATGTATGATATATGTATTATATAGTATGCATTGTGGGATGTGCACGTGTATCTACCTGCATACACTCATCACACCCACACTCCCTCCAAATCAAATGATACTCTGATTACTTGACTTCCTTTTTTTTTTTTTTTTTTGCGGGTTTTGGCCAGGGCTGGGTTTGAACCCACCGCCACCCCTGGTATGTGGGGCCGGCGCCCTACTCCTTTGAGCCACAGGCACTGTCCTTCTTGACTCCCTTTCTAACTACTGTGGCTTACTTTTTCCTTACACTCCCTCAGTTGCTTTTCATACTGCCATCCTCCTTTATTTATTGAAGCTTTGTTTCTCTCATCATTGAATTTAGTAATCCCCTCTACCTTTCAGATACTAAGTCTTCTTGCTCTTAAAATTTTCTTGAAAGTATACCTCTGTTTTCATTTTAGTCTCACCATACATACTTCTGAAAAGTTAACTCACTGAGGTTATGAACAGCATCCTTGTTATTTAAGAAGTGTCAGTGTTATCAGTGATAATACATGTTAAACAATTTTTAAAATTTTAGAGTTTTCATTATTGCAAGATGATTGACTTTACATTGATTTTCTCATTGCCTCTGCTAAAATACAGATGTTATTTCTCTAAGCATTGTTTAACAAAGATACCTATATATTCATATTACATTTTTTGAACTGAAAAGCTATACAGTGTGGAGCTAAATGGTTGAGGGATTTTTGGATAGACATTACCAAGAAAATGAATCAATGTAGTCTCTAGAGCTTAGAGGCAACCTCAGCTAGTAATGAACCAGAGAGGTAAGGAAGGGAAAGGATAAATATAGAAAAGCCATCTTACATTAATGTTTAGGAAAGCAATAGAATAAAGCATAACATGCTTAATAATTGTTAAACAATTAAAAATATTTCAGATAAAAAAGTGGGGGTACAATTAAAGAAATGGGGTAGTGATGATTTATAACTGGAGAATCTATGTTCAATTGGTGTCCAGATGACTTGTAGTATATATATATATATATATATATGTATGTACAAAAAGAAGGAAATAGTTATAAGTTTGTTGATTTTTAACATTGATATATCTTTTGTTTCAGTCAGTAGATTTCCCCTGATTCGGGATGTGATAAACCCATCATTTAATATGTATATTAAACCAGGCCTATCAGATTAACCCTTTAAAAATTTACCAGGTATGATTTTTCATTCATCCAGATCACTTATATGTTAATAGTATTGAGTTGCCTTTAGAAAAGGCTTTGTGAAGGGTTAGAATTTATAAAGAGTGAATTATACAGCAGCACACTTGCTGAACTTGGACATTTCCTCAAGTTAAGTCGCATGGTCAAAACAAGTCCTCCCACGATGGTGAATAAATTAAAAAAAAATAAGAGGAATATTCATACAATTGATACTTAATAAATTAACACAAGAATATATATGAACACATGTGTCTTGTTTAATACACACTTCAGCTCTTTTTCTTTTTTTTTTTTTTGTGCTCAAATCATCAATTGTAAATAAACCAGGCTTTAAGAGTATCAACCTACATTTGATTGCAATTGTAAATAAACCAGGCTTTAAGAGTATCAACCTACATTTTGACAATTTATATTGTCAATCAGACAATTTTGTTGTCTGATTAGCAGACGATAGTCATTAGAGTAAAAGGTAAACTCATAACTGGGCACATCAGAGTGCATTTTGAATCTCTGAATTGAATCTCTTCAGCATATTTTGTAGAATTCATTAGTAGTATACATTCACAATCTATATGGCCCATGCTAAGTATGGGCTGCCTTAGAACTATGTTTATAGTAGACCCAGAGGGTAGGGCAATCCCTTTTGCTTAACTAATCCAAGGCTAATTTTTTGGTAGAGTTGCCAGAGTCACTAATACATACCCATGTATTGCTGTTCTTTGTTGCTAAAGTTAAGGACTTAAGCTAGCCATTATATTTTTTAGTATTCAATTCATAAATATTATAGTATGTATTGATCATCTGGGCTATACAGTAAGAGATTGGATCCATCATAGGTAAAGCTCTGTTCTTATCCACCCCAAAATACCTTTCTGTCACCCAGAAACGATGACATCACAACAGCATAAAGAACTCCTCCCAGTTTCCTGGCTGCAAAAGCTGTTACTAGATAGGCAGCAAGAAATGAAAAGAAAAAACAGAAAGAAGGGAGAATATTCTTTCTTTCGTGGCCATTTGTTGAAATACATTGTTAATTGGTCAAAGGGGAAAAAGTTTCAGTTAGATGAAATGAGTAAGTTCCGAGATCTATTGTACTTCAGAATGATTATATTTGATAATAATGTATTCTGTACTTGACATTTGCTAAGAGAGTAGCTCTTGCATGTTCTGACCAACTATGAGAAATGGATACGTTAAGTGGTTTGATTTAATCATTTTACCATGTATACATATATCAAAAATCGACATGTGCACTGTGACTAGGAAAAGAAAAAGAATGCCTTGGTGTCATGGAGAGTCAGAACATGAGGCCACAAAATATGGCCTCTTGGCAATTAAACACAGAAACACATTTCTCGCCCACTCTTCTCCCCTAAAGTACGGCCATAAGGGAATTCTGTGACCGGTCTTGCCTGAAAGTAGGTCATACCACTCCCATTTCCCAGGGGTCCTCTCCCATACCTGCAGTAGAGGGACTGTTAGAGACATAGGAAAGAATGTGAGCAAACAGGCCTTGCTAAAGTTACCCCCCCCCCCAGGTTTATTAACATTAGATCACACCCCTTTTTTCAATCATATTTCTCTACAACTATCTGGTTTTTTCATCAAACTTGGCATAAAAATACAGTTTACCCTGGGGCTTTTGTCTTCATTTTTAAAAGCTCCTTTGTTGGGCGGTGCCTGTGGCTCAAGGAGTAGGGTGCCGGTCCCATATGCCGGAGGTGGCGGGTTCAAACCTAGCCCCGGCCAAAAAATTAAAAGCTCCTTTGTTTTGTAAAACTTTTATTAAAAGAATTTGTTATGCTTTTATCTTGATCTGTCTTTGTTCTAGGGATGTGAGCCATGACTCTTGTGAAGGGTGAAGAAAAGATATTACCCCCCCCCCGCGTCATATTGATATTTATACCTCCTTAATATTCTCTTAATTTCCGTCATAGCTTAGGTGATTGCTTGTAGTAGTCTTTATGAAGACTATCCTGTTCTTCAAGTCTCCTTTCCTTTCATAATCAATCAGCTATAATATTTACTGGTGTGTCCAATGTGCATCTCATCTGTGAATAACCCTAGACATTTGGAGTAAGCCAATAATGGAATGGCAAATCTAGGACATCCGTGCCAGCACAGCCCCTCCTGCTTGTAGCAGACACTCATCATTAATCATTGCTTTCTCTTTCCCACTGAAAGACAAAGGCATCACAGCTGCTCTTGACCTTGTGTTCAGACATCCACTACGGATCAATTAGTGTTAGCACAAAATAAAACTTGCTTGATATTCTTTTTCTATAAACATTCAGATACTCTCATTTTTTCTTTCATTTGTATTCTTTTGTTAAATTTCAGAATATTACCAGGGTGCACACATTTTAGTTACATAATTAACTTTTGTACATTTTAAGTCATAGTTATAAGTGTGTCCTTCACCTATAATATGTGCAGGTAGATGTGAATTTACCCAAACCCTCCTCCTTCCCGCTTACTTGATTTCAGTTGAGTCTTCCTTCCGAATGTGCACAGAAGGCTGATTGACTAGTTCCAATTTAGTATTGAGTACATGGGGTGTTTGTTTTTCATTCTTGCAACAGTTCACTTAGAAGAATGGTCTCCAACTCTATCCAGGTTGTTAACAAAGGATACTACATCACTGTGTCTTTTTTATGGTGAAGCAGCACTCCATGGTAAACATATACCACATTTTATTAATCCATTCATGTATTTATGGGCATTTGGGGTATTTCCACATCTTTGCAATTGTGAATGGTGCTGCTATAAACATTCGAGTGCAAGTTTCTTTTTTATAAAATATTTTTCCTTTGGGGAAAGACCCTAGTGGTGGAGTTGCTGGATCAAATAGTAGCTCTCAATTCTAGTTCTTTGAGTTATTTTCTTACTAATTTCCATAGAGGTTGTACTAGTTCCAACAGTGACTAAATGTTCCTTTCTTTCTGCACCCATGCCAGCATCTATTGCTTTGCAACTTTTTGAAATGAGCTACAGCAAACAGGTAACCTGTGGAATGGAAGAAAATATTAGCATGCTCTACATCCAATAAATAGCTGAGAACCATAATTTACAAAGTATTCAAGTGGATGAACCAGAAAAAAATAAAATAACCCCATTGAAAGTGGGCAAAATACATGAACAGAAACTATCCAGATGAAGACAGTCTAATGGCAAACAAACACTTGAAAAGATGCTCCATGTCTCTAATCATCAGAGAAATGCAAGTCAAACCCACCGTAAGATCTCACCTGACTCCAGTGAGAATGGCTCACATCAAAAAGTTCTCATCATAAAACAAAACAAACCCTGTTTCCTTCTTGCATGTAAACCATTGTTTTTTAATATCTCCTTTTCTTAGCAAAATGTTTTGAAGGAGTGTCTACACTAGTTTTCTCATTGCTGGTCTAGCTTCTGTGTCTACTGCTTTATTAAAACTGTGCTGAGAAGTCCCTGGTTATCCTGAGGCTGCACTGCTGTTCAGCTCTTTTGGCTGCCACATTCATACCTCAATTTCTTTCTCCCCCAAGCTCCCTCCTCCTATCTCTTTGGTTTCCCTTCTTGCCTGTCCTGAGATAACTCGTGAGGTGCCTACTCCTTAATATTTTCCCTGGGAATTTCTTTGTCAGTATCTATCACTCTTAAAGACTCTCAAGTCTATATCCTCTGTCTTAGCCTCTTTCTGATACTCATTTATTCTTATCTGAAAATTTCTGGTGACTCTATGTTCTTGGTAACCTACGGGAAGCTCACAGGTGTCATCTGCATCTCTTGTCGCCTCCCTCTCAGAGGGACACCATCTTCAGCCAGGCAAGCATAGATACCTGGACACAGGCATTAATTATCCATCACTCTTTGACCCATTTCCTTCACCTCAAGAGAATCAAGTGTCAATTTCAACTCCAAATAGTTCTTGATTGTTACCTCAGCCCCATTCCTTATCACCATTACCCTAACTGAAGACTTATTATAATCTTTTAACTTCTCTTTCGATTGCCCTTATATCCATTCTTTACACTGCAGGGAAAGAAAAAGAAATATATCTTAATTAAAAATCCAGCCATGTCATTCACCTAATCAAAATCGTTAAGTGCCTAATGCCTGTAGAATACAGGGCAGTCTCCTTATCATAGAATAACTAGTCCTCCAGGACTCAGTTCTCACCTATCATTGGATCTCCGGCTATAACAGCACTGGAAGATGTGTTATTTTCTGCACAAACTCTGGTGTTTAATGACTGTGTGTCTTTAATATTAGTTAGCATTATCTAGATTATCATCATTTCCTTCTTTCTTTGCTAATCTAACTTTTACACATTATGTAGAACTCTATATATGCCTCATCCACTCTATAAAACCTTCACAAAGGTCTCGATCTAGCCTAAAATTCTATTCTCTGCCTCAAATAACATTTTTTTTTTTTTTTTTTGCACACCGTGGGTTGCTTCATACTCACATTTAATTTAAGGTACTGATTTTAGAATCCAGCTCCTAATGAAGAGTAAAATGCAACTTGACCCATCGCATCCAGTATTCAAGAATCTGAGCATGATGGCTTGAGTATGGCCAGAGTAAGTGACATGGGTTGGAAAAGATGGGGAAGTACATGTCCCAGTTCTTCTCTGTTCCTTTCAAAGTTATGCCTTGTAGATTTGATAAAATTTAGATTAAATTAGTGGGGCATTGTGGCAGGTGCCTGTAGTCTCAGCTCCTTAGGAGGCCGAGGCAAGAGAGTCGCTTAAGCCCAAGAGTTTGAGGTTCCTGTGAGCTGTGATGCCACAGCACTCTACCGAGGGTGACATAATGAGACTGTCTCACAAAAAAAAAAAAAAAAAAAGAAAGAAAGAAAGAAAGAAACAGATTTAGATTAAATCTGTCAATTACTTATTGATTTCTACTGTACCTACTAGAATTAAACATCATTTAATTTTTTCCAGATTTTAAATTTGTTAGTTTTAAACCTAATAAAAATAAAATTGACCTTGTTTAGAGAAGTGAGGTTCAGTATTAAAATAAAATAAACATGCTTCAACCAAGGATTCCTTTTCTGTTTTCTTGCATCTATTTTTTATTTCAATAGATTTAGGAGGCACATGTGTATTTTATGTGGCTAAAGTGTATCACGCTAAAGTCAGTGCTTTAAGCATGCTGTCATCAGAACGGGGCACACTGTACCTGATTAGTAAATTTGTATTCCTCGTTTCACTCCCATGCCTTCCCATTTTTAGTTTCCAGTGTCCATCATACCATTTAATGACCACACATTTCCCTCATTTATCTCCCACTTACAAGTGAGAACATGTGGTATCTGTTTTTCCCTCCCTGCGAGGCTTCACGTAGGATAATGGTCTCCAGTTCCATTTTCGCTGCTGCTAACACTACTGCTTTAATTCCCTTTTATGGCTGAGTAGTACTCCACGGTACCAATACACCCCATTTCTTTATCCACTCATTCTTTAAGATACTCCACTGGCTTCTCACTCACTTAACAATTGAATGATTATGAACAGAAAATGTGGACTATCCAGTCATTTCCACAAACGTTTTGTTTCTTTCTTCAATCTTAGTGATTCTCACAGTGTTGAATGCAAAATCATTAGAACAGTGATGGTGTACATAGTGTTATTTACTGGATCCCACAGATGATTAAGGTATTCACAAAGACAGTTTTGTCTCTATGTGTCAAATATGCTTGCTTTAGACATGGGTCTTAAGATGGGATACAAATTACGACGCAACCCTATGACAGGTCACAGAGCAAGTTTGATAGATCCCTTCGCTGTCACCTAGGACACGCGGGAGTGCATGAACATCTGCTAATGTAATTCCACATCCTCAGCATCCAGCTTCAAGTCTGGCACAGATTCAGTGCTCCATCAGTCTTTGTTGAATTGAGCTCAACTGGAGGATGACACGACTAGTATCTGAAACAGAGAAGGTGCCCCTGTTCTCTTCTTGATTGTTAATCACACGTATTTTGTTGTGCTTCTGGCTCTTATTTCTTGAGGGGGACCCACCAAGTCCCCTGTTGTGGAGACAGAGCTGGCAGAAGGCCAGTTGGAGAAGAAAAAACTCTTTTTAAATCATTTCCTAGAAGAAAAAAAATACAAAAGATGATGCTAACATGTATGTAGAGGTAGGAGTGGTGGGATCTTAGAGAAAGTAATAAAGACTGATGGAGCTTAAATATCATGTCAAATATTTAGGATTCTAGTTGACACATTTTTTTATGTTGATGTTTTACTATAACGAAAGATGGCCAGGAGTAAACCTGCTCTGATCTTCAGGAATCTGTCTCACATGACTCAAAAGGAGTAATGAGCTCATGTTTTTAAAAGTCTTTAGAAGGATAATAATGATTATCTACTTGTGGAATTTGAACTTCATATGGTAAAAGGAGCATCTCTCTATGTACTGTTCAGTTTGCTTTTGCTGTTATTATTTTGTAAAGGAAGTAGGCAGTCGATAGAAAATTGTTCATATTGGAGCATGGGGAAAGGCACTCTTAATGAAGGCAGAGAGATAAAGCGTTATTGTTAAAATAATCAAGACTGCCATGTTCATGGAATAATAGAATGACATGTTTAAACATTTAATTTTAATTTAATTTTTCCCAATTAAAAAAATAGATCAAAAAATAATAATAAAATAGATCAGACATTCAAAGTGGGAATTTTATTTTCTGAAGTATGCATCTATTTAGCTGTTCCTTCCTGTGTCATCACGGCGATAGGCCAATGAAGGTAATGTCTGTTTCCCTAGCGCCCTGTTTTTGTACATAATACTTTGTGTTATTTTGTGCTCTGGGAAAAAATAATCAATAAAGTGCTATTGATTAACAACATCCAACCTACATATTTTAGTAAACTGAACCACTTTACCTATTGCTGGTATGACAGACACTCTTTTATATAAAAGGCTGAGCAGAGGACAGCAAGCAGGTTTTTTTTTCATTATTATTTTAGCAAAAAGTACAGAGAAAAGAGAGGCAAATGATTTACAGTGTAAAAAGCTAAATAAAACCATTAAAAGATCACATGATAAATTAGCCATTTACAAATATGCAGGAGTAGTGTACTGTCTGGTTCTCAGGGGCTTGAAAAAGGGTGAAGATTGGTCTTCTATTATGTAGAGTTAAATGTGCTGCATTAATGCCTTTAAATAACTTGGATGGTTATGTAAAAATCAGTATTTAAATACGTATTAGGAAATATCATACAGAAGATCATTTTGCTCTCTTCTTATTGGTTATGTCACTTAAAACATATTATCTAAAATAATTGATGATATGCCAGCAAGGTAAAGAACATTAACCATTATGTTTAAGTGGTTTAGTCAGAGCCCTTGGACATCAATTATATCTCAGAGTTGTAAATGTCCTTTTTAAGTAGCATCCAGTGCAAAAATAATCTGAGAACTGGTTGACAAAAGTTAAATTGCAGTTGGAATATTGAAAGGAAAATTGATGACCAGATTGCTGATGGGTGATTTCATTCTCCCTCTGAGGACATCTTACTACTGAAAGAAAGAAAAGGCCTTTGCATTATTAAAAGCCTGTTCTGCAACACTGTTGGGAGTTTGGTTGGGTCATGAATGCTGGCAGGTTGTCAGGGCAACAGGAATAACGCAACTGAATGCTTGGTCTTCTTGCAAGATGGTTTTAACATTGTTACTTTTGACTTTCAAATGGCTAATCTAGAATTTCTAACAGTAACATTAATGGAGAGGAACTTACTTTCTAGTTTAATTACTTAGGTCTCTCTGCTGGTACGGTAGTGGGAAAGTATTTTCTCTAGGTATGGAATATTATACTTATAAAAAGAAAATACGTTTTCACAACTAAAGTCTGGAATTTGTGCTTTGATAACTAAAAGCATGTTACTCATTTCTGATAATGGTGTTATTGACCCATTATGATATAGCAGTTAACTTTTCTAGTAGCTGCTTTGAGTGTTTGTATTAAAGTCAGCTACATTCACAATGTTAATGACCCCTTTTTAAATCACTATTGTTTAGAGAGCAGCCAGGGAAACTCTATTCTAACATATTTTCTCTGAGGAAAACAGGTTTTCTGACAGCATGATTAGACATCAAATAGTAAGCATCTAATGTGCATTGATACATTCGTAAAATACCAGTAAACTGTCGTAAAGTGACCACCCAAGGCACTATAACAAACTGGTCAAGATGACTAAGTAGGCCTACTGTACTGATATGTACATGTGGTGCATAGCTGATCTGTGAAAACTAGATCAAGTGAAGGAGGTGGCTGATGCAGGCAGGTGGTCAGCTGTCATATTATATTTATGATAATTAAAATCTATAGAAATGCATTAACATTAATTTGGGCATCCCTGGCAAGAAAAGCTAAGAAATTTTGAAAAGGGAGAAAGCTATAAAATTATTGTCCACAAATTAGGGTTTGATCTTTCCAAACAAAACCAATAATCTGATCTCAAATAATTAAATGTTTTAAGTCAAGGATCTGACAGCGTTGCATATGAATTAGGAAAGCCTTGACATTAAATTATAACACGTTTTGTGGATATGGCAAATTTATCCTGAGGAAAACCATTTTCCCCGGCCTGCTTAACCAAAACCTCCAATGTCTCTTTAATACTTGTAGAATAAAAGTATTAGTCTCTTCTTATCCTGGCCCTCAGGAGCCTACATCAGCTGCCCTGCAAATCACTCCCAGCTACTCTTTGTAGTTTCTAGTGTTTAGTTCTTAAGACACACAAACATACTGTGCTCTTCCGCAGATACCCCACTTGCTGTGCGATGCTGCGTGTGACTTGATCCTGTGCGTGACTAATAGTGGCTGATACACAGACGTGCTTAGTAAATGTTAGCTATTGTTATTGTCACAATTCCCAACTATTGATTAATTTATGCCACTTATTCTGCTCAAAATGTCCCACAGCTTTCATGCCACCCTTTAAACTCTACTGTATTTTTAAGTATGACTAAAACATTTTTCTTTAACATTGTTAGTATGCAAGAAATTCAAGACATAGTCACAGTACCTTAGTCCTGCTTGTGAGTTGGGAATGGATGTGTGGGGTTCCCCTGTGATAGGTGGCAGGGCAGACCCTGGGTCCCAGTGGACTGTGGAACTCACTGAGTAGGCTTTGGATGATGGTATTGGAGAAAAAAATAATAACAAGGATGACATAAGAAAACTGTTTTGGAAAGCATGATGTTGCGATACCATAAACACAGTTTAGAATCACTTGGTATTAAAAGAATAAGTAATGGATATTATTTCTTCCTTAAGATTGATATCATGTGGGCACAGCACAGTTAGGAATTCTCTACTATACCTCAGCCCACATGTTATATCCATAACTTCATTGATTTGATAGCCACAAAACCCACATTGGATCTGGCAGGCAGGACTTTTCTTAAGGCCAGATCTTTGGGTAGAAAATCTTAAAGCTGTGGGGGACATGAAATTGTCTTCAAGTTTTTTATTGTTTACAAACTTGTATGGCATTTGGGTTACATATTTTGGCTTAAAACACAAATATTTTCCTTTGTTAGTCTAAATTAATAATATTGTTCACTTGTTTGCTTCCCCTATAATCCTTGCGGAAGTTTAAAAAAGACCGTAGATTCTCCCAGTTGCCATTTCCACTGTAATTTCATTACAGTGAAGTCCAAGTATTTTCATACTATGTTTGTCTTTGCGTCCAGCCCACAGGGACATTTCTTTAGAAAGAAGAACCTTGCCTCTCCTCTTTCACTCCGACTATAATAGATACTTATCTTTTATTGAGGGAACTAAATGAACAGTTCATCAGCTAATCTCTCTCTTATATATCTATTTTGGTTCCTTTACAAACAAAATATTTTACAATCCCAACAGCCGGTAAAAGAAATCCCTGACCTTGCCTATTTTTGAAAGACTGTGAAGTTAAACTACACCCTATAGCAATCAGTCATCAAAATCATTTCTTTTCTACTTCAAAAGTGTGTATGTGGTTTTTTTAAACTGCTAATGAAAGCATTACAAAGATGAGCTTTTGAAGTGGCAAGCAGCTTTCATTTATTTTCTGGTATTCCCTCTGCCTCCAGCTAAAATTTAGAACCTTTAAAAATGTTGCTCTTCGGTACTAAGTCAGTTGATGTTCTATCAAAGTGCATTTGGCTTATCAAAGCTTTGTTCTTATCTTGCAACTCAGTATTCCTGAGAGAACTCTGGTCACGCTGGAACTGACAGGCCTCTGTCTAGTACTGTCAAACTGGTGCGCTCCCTACCTCAGACCTGAACACCTGCGCTGCCCTGGTCAACTCAACATCCCGTTGTCAGGCAGTGTGGCAAGTGCTCCCAGTGTGATGAGAAGGGAGGAAGCACTCACTTCCTAATATAATAACAGAGTCATACAGACATCACCAGCAGGAAGAGATACAAGATGCCATCCAGTCACAAAATTCAGAAGGTTTAGAACTTTTTTTTTTTTGAACATAGAGTATTATTGTCTGAACAATGAAGCTTTATTTTTTGATCCTTTAATGACATCTGACATGGGAAGACTTGGACGCTAATGCTTCTAGTGATGATTTTGTATCAATAGTCTTTGTCTTCTTGAATGTCATAAATTAGCACCGGTGAAATTTACTTTTATAATGCTAATATTTTACAAGATATCTTTTATTCTCTGAGTTTTTAGATATTGGCTCCTAAAAATATATGCAATTTGAAGATTTTTAATAAGTTTTCTCCTTTTAGGAAACGTCTAACAAAAATTTACATAGAATTAATCCAGATTAAATGAGTATTATCTCCCAAATGCATGAAATATCATTTTGAGGCAGTTGGAAATGACATAATCTTACCTTCAGGCCTTGATGATCCTTGGGTATCATGTTAAACCAACATTTATCCAAAGACTAGAATAGCCACTGGTCTTTGGAATTCTAGAATATTCTCAGACTGTAGTAAAACCAAGAAATTTCCATAGAGTGATGGAAGCAACGGTGACCTCTAAAGGGCTGAAAGTAGAATGGAAGAACAGGAAATGGAAACACAGCAGGCTTGTCACGAACGGAGAGGTCCTTGTTTGTCGTCAGTGTATCCTGCCAAGGAGACGTAGGCTTATTTGAATTGAGAATGGTGAAAATGGGGTTTTAAAAACTCCTTTCTCATTAGGATCTTGAATTAATTAAGCTGACCCTAAATATCACATTAATTTAGAGGAGGCTAAAATACCGTGAGTAATTTCGTAAGATGGCCTATGATTCAGCTGGTGTGAAAAGTTTCATTTTCACTTGGTTACTGATTACTGTGGACTCCATCTTCCACCCGTAACTGAACAGGACATTTAAACTGCACATTCCCAAAAGCAAATATGAGACCCAGGAAAGACTATAGCTCATTACTGGCACATTTAATACACAGTCCCATACCATGAATTTAGTTTAGAGTTGCTATTCTATAAGTGGCTCAGGCAAGACTAGGTTCAAAAGCAATTTATGTTAACTTTAATGCAATGCACCCAGCAAGTTTCATTTTAATTGGTGTGTACATAAGAACTTGGCACCTGTGTTAGGACTGTGTGTACATTGAGGCTTTCCATTTTCATCAAAGGCAAATTAAGAGAGGAGTTCAATACGATATAAATTGCTATACTTACAACTGAGGTATTTAAGCAGCAGTTCTATCATGCCTGCCTCAGGAGGACCCTGACAGCTCTGACAATTTTAAATCTAAATCCTCTTTCAGATGGTTTTTTACAGGCATATGTCATAGTTAGGAGCCTTTTGATTCTCATATGTACATGCTGTGTTTCTCATATCAAAAGGACATTCTTTCATAAGATCTTGTTAATATCTGTTTTAAAAAGTTGTATAGTGTTTACTTAATATGATACATACTTATTTGAAAAATACAAATAAACTTTCCAAATGTAACCAATAAAAATGTAAAACCTAACAATTTGAAATACCAGCACTTAGCAATAGTGATAACACTATGTATCAACAGGTTGATACATAGTTTCCATTGCTACAGGGAATCACACCGTTCTCATTATTGTGAGTTAATATGATAGGACATCAGCCCTTAGCAATCTTTTTGCAAACATGGCTCATCTCAAGCATTTTTGGAATTGCAAATAGTTTCTGTTGTAATTACTGGAAATGCATTATACCTATCTATGCACCTATTTTCACCCTTCCCCCAAGCACATGCATGTATGGCACATGTGTGTATTTGTGATCTGGATAAAGTATCCGGTGGCTAGGTCTATGTTACAAGAGGTTTGTTTCTTTTCCTTATCAGGACCTCATCTTGAGTTACCTATTCGTACATGTCTTTTAGTAACAGATTTCTTAATGGGAAATCAGCCTTAAATTTTTAAAGCGAGCTTCAATTGATCACATTTTAATATTTTTAATTTGTGTTTGTATTTGCTAATACTTTATGAACATTCACAAGTATAATTCATTTAGCTTTCTTAATACTTTACTCTTAGCTTTTATCTTCATTGCATATTTCTTCGATTTGATTTAATTTTTTAGCTCTTTTTAAAATTCTCATGTTGAATACATTACATATTTTTGGGGTTTTTTTGTTTTTTTTTATTAAATCATAGCTGTGTACATTGATATGAACATGGGGCATCATTCACTAGCTTTACAGACCGTTTACCAAGATTTTGTTATTTGTTTAGTAAATTTGTTTGAGGCTATGAATTTTCTTCTGCAAACTGCTTTAGTTATATTTATAGGCTTTTAGGTGGTAGAGATTCCTCGATTTCCACTTCGCCAGAATTAGAGGTAATTATTTTCTGGTCATTTTTATTGTTATTGATTTTATGGGTTCCTGATGTATCAGTATTATTATTATCACCATACATTTATTAAGCATTTACCGAATTCTGTGCTAAGCCTTCACTTGAACATTATCATTGAATGAACCTCAGACAGCGGTGATATAGAAGTTTTCAGGTAAGAACTCTGGAACTCCCTATATAAGCACATGGGTTTATTTAGGCTAAGACTTCTTCAGTTCAGAAGCTCTATTCCCATGAACAACTTATTTAATATCTTTGATCTCTGTCTTCTCTTATATAAAAAGGGGATGGAATTGGTATTTATTTTACTGACATGAATCTTACTACGAGTCAGTAATTAACACAGAAAGTATTAGCCGTGATAGTGACCCCAAAGATGAAATATCTGCCCAAGTTCCCACAAAGTAAAATGAGAGACAGACAGGGACAGAACCTGACTCCAACAATGAAGGGCTTACACTCTGCATTGTATGACCACTGCTGGATTCACTCTCAGTTTGCTATTTTTGTACCCTTTTATTCATTTGGATAGTTCACAAATCGGGCGGAGGGTTTGTAATTGTGTGTTAATAGGGCTGCATTTTAAGACGTCATGTGAATATACTTCTGATTGTGCTATGGTTGTAGGAGCATTCTCTACTTGATAGTTATTTGAAATATCTATTGAGCTTTCTTTAGCCCTTGATTTGTAAGTGTAAGCAGCATCCTGCAAATGCTATCAATTGAATGGAGTATGATTTTAATGATAATTATCTGCATATCATCTCATGCTATTGTGAGGACACTGCTGCCTGATGGTTTCTGTAGCGGAAACAGTAAAGGAGACTTCTGTCTTTTAAAACTGTGTTGGATAAGCAGAAATCTTGAAAACATAAGACAAAACTAAATGCAAATACATAAATTTTTGTTATTTTTATCCTATTGACATTTTTTGATTATTATTCGCCATTTTAGCACTGCCTTCCTGCTTTGAAATACGAACATTATTTCAAATAGTTTAGTCCCAGACCAGCGAAAACTAAGATTTTATTATAATCATAGGTTGAAAATTCCTTTGTTTGTAGCTGCGTTTATTCGTTTAACTACCATTTTTCTGTAAAATATGCAGACTGGACAATGGGAATAACGTTTTTGTTGCTATTCATGAAGTAAAGATGTTGGCTTTCATTCCTATGCAGAGAGTGAATGAAAAGGGAAAGTAAACAATTTATGAATATGTTCCTCTCTCAACTTGGGATGAATATGAAATCACTGAGTTCAAATGCCTTTTAAAATTATTTGATGAAACTAAATGTTAATATGATCAATAGGTAAACATACATATGCTCTTCCCAATGAAATGTTGCGTTTAAACGGGTTAAATCATTTGCAAGAAATAAATCAGGTGTTTGTGCCTTTCCTTACTTGAACAAACTGAGAATTAAAGATATGTTGTTAAATAGCTTTAATTCTTTAATTCTCTTCATCTTGAATTCTTTAATTCTCCTCATCTCTAAATTATGATATAAATGAACTGACTATTTTGTCTCACCATCTAAATAATTTTGAGCATCCCGCAGACATATGGAATGGATTGATTTTGGTTACATTGAGCGGACAATTGGAAAAAGAAGTCTAGACTCAAATTGTGGTTTCAGTAATGATAATGGGCCAAGGCTTTTGTTAAATGCAACAGAATGGAACTTTAGCTGCCCCTCAAACTATTCTTATGCCTCTCATAATGTGCTTGATAGTACAGTGAGTCACCACCCACTTGGCTGTTGCCATGGTGTTTCAATCCAGAACAGAAAGAAGCATGTTCAGAGAAACTTACAAATATAACACTTGGCAGTGATGCTCTCCTGCCTGGATAAATGGTTTCTAAAGCTCTAGAGCACATAACAGAACCACATTAATGGGTAGCCCAGCCAGTAGCTGCCAAGGGCTTCAAAACATCACTGTGTTAATTAGAAAATATAAAGCTAGTTCACTAAGATGTCCTCATTCTGTTCCTTACAGAATTTGGGAAATGTAAATTGGTTTAAATATTCAGTTCACTCAGATGGAAAAAGTATCCACAAACCAATCTCCGAAGAGTTTATTTCCTACCTGCCTATCCCTGCATAGTTTGTGGTGCACCTGTGGACCTTGAATTAATCCTAATGTCTGAAAGGTTGTAGGCAGGTGAAATTGGCAGCTTTAGCCCCCCAAAATCTTGAAAGTAACTGGATCATGCCATAGAAGAGCTAGTTAACAGGAGTAAATATACTCAATTTTCTGAATTTTAAACTTCTAAGAAATTACTGAAAATCAGAATAAATTTTAAGTGAGATGGAATACTTATGGACTCCCAGTGATAACTAGAAAGCTCTAAAAAGTTTTTATATTTATATTCATGGAAATTAGGTTTCCCTTTTTGAGAGAAATTTATCACATTCTGTAAGGATGAATGGCTAAAAGCTATGAAGTTAATAATGTCAATTCCAAACAGAATAACTTGCTTTGATATATTTAGCATATGTAATAATTCCCTTATTTTGATGGAGAACTAAACAATATTTTAATAGAAAAATTTGCTTTTATTCTTACTAAATAAATAGTGGACAGATTAAGGATATTTATTTGAAACAGTGCTAAGAACATTCCTGGACTGTCTCCATCTCAGTCTCCTACTATCTATGACAGCAACTGATTTAAAATTATTATCTATAGATATCAAAGGCCTCTTTAAGGAAGTGAAACAAATCCAACATTGCAGATAAACTCACAATAAATAAGGTGTTCTATACCCTTTTGGCAGTCAAGATGCATTTTGAGAATATTTAAAATAATACTTCTTAAAACAGAACTTGCTAGAACACCTGTCAGACCAAACAGCCAGATGGTAGCTGAGATCATATGTTTTTAGAATTATGACTTTTAAAGATTATGGAGTTTGAAGAGGACTTTTAGTAGGTTGTCTTACATTTTGAGAATGTTCACTACCAGACAAGTCTATTTTGAATATGTAAGGCAGTGGTTCTCAACCTTCCTAAGGCTGCAGCCCTTTAATACAGTTCCTGTGGGTTGTTGAGAACTGCTGATGTAAGATGTGCAGGGTCTTTAGCAGGAGTTGGGGACTAAGGAGAAATGAGGTGTTCTTCACTTGAAGACACTATACATTTAGGATATTGCCCAACTATGTGCCATACACATTATTAAGCACAATATTCCCATTCCCTGGTGAATGGGAAAGCAAAACAGCTTATAGTGTACTGCAAACTATAGGAAATTCACTAGTTGTCTGTTCATCACTATCTAGACAAGTATTCTAGACATAAAACATTGTCTTAGGTGACTCAGCCTATTACAGTAGAAAGAGACTGTAATTGGAAGTCAAGAGACCCTGCTTTCAACCCTTTACCACCTACTTATAATCTTTAGCAAATTTCTCAATATTTTATATTTACATTGCTAAAGAAGAGGTTCATGATCTTTAGGGCACATTTTAAAAACCTTCAGAGATTTCTTTTCTTTCTTTTTTTCTTTTTCTTTCTTTCTTTTTTTTTTTTTTTGTAATTTTATAATTGCATTAACCAGCAGGGTTGCATGCAACTTCTCATTAGTAGGCTTTTACAAGAAGGTCCAAGTATTTTAAGTGGTCACCATAAACAATAAAATTAGTTTTAGAACCAAAACAAAGGTAATAATTTTTAGCCCTCAGCAAAGTTCTAAGCCTTCTTCAAAGAAGACAGTAAAATCCCTCAGATATAAAAACTGGAGAAAAAGTTTCCGCAGCCACCAGGTTGCTATTACTCAGAACTACATTCTCATCACTCTTCCATCTCAGAAAATGTCCAGTTTACTTCAGGACGACCAGGGATGCTCTTTGAAATAGTCCTCCCTTCAGTAACTGCTCTCCTGGGAGATGAACAGCTCCTCAAATACAGAACTGATTGTCCAGTCCCAGGGACTGACAGTTCCTCCTGAGGACTGTACTGTTCAGGTCACGGATGTGTCTGATGCTGTCTGTCATGATTCAGCACGTACTGCTGGGCTCCAGACCCTGGGGGGCTTCCTCAGTGCTCTTTGAACATTCCCTGTGCATTACACAGGCCATTGGCCTAGACAGAGTGAAAAATGGTAGTTTTGACCTTCTACTTGGCAGGTCAATTGCTTTGGCAGAATACTAACCTGTTTTCCTGAGTGCTGATTAGTTATTAGTATTTTCTATAACATCCTCAAATTATCCTTGAAAGATGCTAAGGGTGGAATTTCTTTTTCCTGTAACAGAGAAATGAAATCAGGAGAAAACTTCATTTTAATCAGTAGAATCGAAGTTGAGTGCACATAATCACTGTGAGAAAAAGAAATAAGTCTTTCACTTTTTACTGTAACTTTTTCTAATTCTTCGGAAGAGTACAACCTTTGTCTTTGGGCCAGGAATTATCCAGCTGAGTTAACGTTGTGAGCTCATCAAAAAGCTGTCCCTTCCTTAGGAAAGCTCTCTTGTCTATGGTACCGTCACTTTTATAGAGTATTTTCTTTATATGTCAAAACTATCCTACTAGAATATCCATGTCATATACATTCTAATGTCATACATGTACATTCTAATGTATATTTCTGATTCACTTGTTTTCCTCTGTCTGATACCATCTCTTTTATGTCACTGTAGCTATACATGAAAAAAAAAATGCTAGTCCCTTTGTCATGGAAAAATGGATAGCTTTTATGGAGATGACGTATTGCCATGCAGAGAGATAAGTACTCGGTTATACACCTCTGATGAATATTAAACACATTCATAGAGGAAATTTTTTATAGATATGGTTATAAATACATAGTTTTTACTCTCTTCTTTAGAAAATAATTTGTATGTGCCCTTGTATAAGAGATCAGTGATATCCTCAAAATTAAGCACTTAATGCTCATCAAATAGAAAACAAGGTCTGCAGCCTTGTAACCTTTGTCTGCATTGGAGGATTAGAGAGGAGGCTAAGTGGTGATTCATGGAGATGATGATTATGTGTTTCAGTTTATTCTAACGTATAAATGACATTTAAACCATGTTCTGTATTTTGAAATTGATACATTATGGTTTTAAAAGATTACTAACAGTAATCCTTATCAATCTCTTTCCCTTTCAGTAAATTGCCAATGTTTAACCTAATAGCTTAATAATCTTTTGATATATTATTAGAGAGGCATATGTGAATTTAAATTGAAATAATTATGAAATTCACAAATTTGATTTAAGGATTGGGTCTGTCTTGAAATTGAAACTTGTAAATCTTTTGTGAGCCTCTGGCTAATCTGTAAAGTACAGAATCAATTAACTAATTAGCAGGTATTCTAATAATAACTACCCAGTTCAAAAGAAGGAAAAGAACAATGTTTTTAACGGTTTTTTCTTGAAGGTTTTTAGGAATTTGGATTCAATAGTAGTAATTTGGATTAGTAATTTTGGATTCAACTGATTCGACTGATTAGTAATTTTGGATTCAACTGAAATCTGACTTCAGTTGTCAGCTGAAAACGTTGAAGTAAAATTATTATTTAAAAAACCAATCTTTTATGGATATGTTCAGTGTCCTACTGTACAGATAATATCTTTCCTTTTGAAATGATTTAAAAGAAAACTGATCCTATCTATTTTAAGTCGATCAGTTATCTGAGTCCTTGGAGATTATGGTACTATTTCACATATTATATTCCTAGAACACTAATGTTTCACTAAAGTGAATTTCATAATGATACAAGTTCTGTAAATGCTAAATACTATTACTTCTTGGAGAGTTGCAATGCACATTAGCTCATTTAACATTCTAAGAAGTTCTTCTTCAATTTTGTTTCATTTCAGAGTTTCTCATGTTCTCTTGACCACTTGACCTTCTTGATTCTATGTAAGCCTTTATAACAGTTCTTAATACAGTAGGTTTCAGAGGAGCAGATTTGGAGTTACATAGTAAAGATTTGATCTTATGCATTTGTTTAGTTTGCTTTTTCCTACATGTTTCGTAGAGAAAAAGAGTTCTTCAAATATAAGGTTTTTTTGTTTGTTTAATTTTGTGCCCATGAACATAGCTTCTAAATTTATATACGTGTGTGTGTGTGTGTGTGTGTAGATATATATATATTATGGAAAAAGGAAGAGAAGAGAGAAAAAGAAAAAAAGGAAAAGATGGAGGGAGAAATGGAGAAAAAGATAATACACAGATCAGGGGGTCACTGAACCAGGTTACAAATTTCAAAGCTCTGTCTGCAGCAGAGCTTCTCAGAATGTGATTCCTGAACCTGCAGCATGAGAATCACCTGGGATCTTGTTAAAGATGCAAAAAAATCCAGACTCACTAAATCAGAAATGGCAGGGGCTGTGAACAGTAAGCTGAGTTTTAGTACATAGTCCAGGCTCTGCTGACAGATACGAGATTTTGGAAACTACTAGACTGCAGTTCATACTGTGAGAGAAAATTCTGCACTTGAATGTGGACTTTGAGCACTCAGGTCTTCTCCATGTGATGAGGGGACTCGAAACCCAATCTCTGGAGTGCTTGCTGAAAAGCTGCCCAGGAGAGGGTAGGAGCTCCACCGTGTCTGTCGTAATGACAGAGTGGGTATCACACTATCAAAAATTCCATCCATGCTTTAGAAAGAGCTTGTTCGACACAGCAGAGCAGAGCTCATGATGACCAATCTTAGGTTTAGAGCAAAGGACAGTAGTGCTTTCATGGCCTTATGATATACTTTCTTACTAACCCTTTAGAATCTGACCACTGTACTGGAGTGGGGGAACTTCAGATGAGTCCTTTTAGAGATGTGGGAGGTCTTCAGATTTGCTATGTGACTTGGCTTTAATGGACCGTGTATGCTCAATCTGGAACTTCTCCTATTTTGACTCTTTCCTAAAAATAAGCTATATTTGTAACAAGTTGGCATGTCACCTGCAAATTTCATGTATTGGGCCTATCTGTCAAAAGTCAGTATAAGTTTGCAGGGAGAGTTGACTATGGAGTAGAATAAAGATAGGGGGAAAGTCACTTTATTAATGTGCAGAGAACAAACTGCGTAATAAGAATAATGAGGTAAGAAAGTTGTCCTGGATCCCACAGCATCACACCACAGAAAGCAGTGCAGGAGGTAGAACCTCTCCTCTAGCTTCTGAGCTGTGCCTTTTTAGAGGGTCTGCTATACATTCAGGCAACCCATTTTTTTCACGCATCTTCAAAGACTCAATGAGCAATCCAACTGTAGGGCCCCCTCCTTTAAGCAGAGTTTAGGAGCAGTCTGTGTAACACTGAACTAATTCTTGGGACTGGATTTAACAGTGATGAAGAAAGAGGGAAGTCCTTTCACCAATCTCACTTTGCATCCAACAATAGTCATCTTATGACTATATAAATAATCAAAACGGGGCTTGCCTAATGAAGGTGCCTTCTCATTATGGAAGACCTGATAAAACCTATCTGAGCTTCTCAGACCTATGAACGGATTACTAACCAGGTCCAGCTGGACTTAGCTTTGGGCTTCTGATTCATTAGAGGACTTTCAGAGACACATGGCCATGGTCATCTGTTATCAATTATATTACTTCAGCTTTGGCATCCTTTATATCTCTGTAGGATTCAACGTTGGACTCTCTGACCCTCTTGCTCCCCTCGCAGTGTTTCCACACCATTTCTCTATAATGATTTCCTCTCGTTACTCCTGAAGAGGGGTGTGTTGTCCCAAGATGCAAAGAATATTAAGCTACGTCCTAGAAGTAGGAATGAAACTATTTTTGTGTCTTATACAAAGTTCTTACTTTGGCCCTTAAAAAAAATAAAGCTGATGTTTAAATCACTTATTTTGTAAAATGGAAAAAAATTATTTTATAGACTATACTTTCATTGTCTATATTACAGGTATTTAGGCTTGTTTCTCTATCGTTTCTTTTATGCATACACTCACACACTTTACCTGCTTAAATGTGATATTTAGTTTGCTATTCTACTTGTTTTGCTCAATATTATGCATTGCATGTTTTCTCATATATTGAAATACCTTGGCAAATAGACTTTTAATGCTTCCATCATTTCCACCACATGGGTGTGTTTCAGTTCTTCCTGGAACTCCTGATGCTGTGTCATCCTAAAGAACCTAGTGAAACCTCACGGAAACATCAGATCATATTTACGAATACTTGTATTTATAGTCTTTTTAAACTACCAACTTACACTTGGCAAGTAAGTTATATTAAATAGCATATTTATGTGGGTTTTTGTGTTTTATTTATTTATTTATTTTTGAGGCAGAGTCTTATTATGTGGCCCTGGGTAGAGTGCCATAGTGTCATAGCTCACAGCACCCTCAAACTCTTGGGCTTAAGCGATTCTCTTGCCTCAGCCTCTCAGGTAGCTGGGACCATAGGTGCCCGCCACAACACCCTGCTATTTTTTTGGTTGTAGCTGTCGTTGTTTGGCAGGCCCGGGCTGTATTCCAACCCGTTAGCTCCATTGTATGTGGCTGGCACCCTAGCCGCTGAGCTACAGGCGCTGAGCCTAAATAGGATATTTAAGTGTCACATGTGACTAATGAAAAATGATTATGTACAATTATAGACATGGCATCATCATAAATACTAAGCAGTTTTCAAGGTATTTTGTGGATCTATACATGTTTGATGATATCTTTAATCATAAGTATTTCAAAGATAAATATTTAACAAATAATAATGAAACAAGTTGTTTTCATAAAAAAAAAAAGCACATTTTCTAAATTTTTCAATTCCAAAAATTGAAGTTATTTTAATGGAAGAAATTGATTCTGAGAAAATATCTAAGACATGTCAATGATATTTTGCAGAGGGATTCTTTGCATTGATGGCTAGAGATGAGGAAAAGGGGACAGTCTAAAATGTGCTACTTAAATAATTCACTGTCATTTTGTAGGAAAAAAAAACAGAAACCGAGTATATATGATTAATTATAAGTGTCCACTAATAAATCCTTAATAAAAGTAACAGATCTTCATTAGATTATGAAGAATAAGTGGAAGGAGAATAGACTGTATTTAAGTAGGAGTAGGCACACAAAAAGTTAAGTGTCTAAAACTTAGGAAAGCGTGGAAACCAGAATCAAAATAATAAACATGAAAGTATTTAGAATAGACATAATATCAAAGTAAAAGATAATTTCAAAAAACATATCATGCTAAATCTTATAGACAATAGAAAAAGAAGAAATACATCAAAATCATTCTACTTGATCTAGGTAGATTTTGAACAGGGAGAACATATGATCAGATTTGTTTGGGAAAATTTCTTTTATAGACTTATACAGGGAAGGCAAAGAGATCTGGGTTAGAGCTACAACATGGAAAGTAATCAACATATAGACGATAGAAGAACCTCTTACAGTGGCTAAGGTGAATCCACAAATGCCCTAAATATGAAGAAATACAAGACAGAACAAATGTGATGTACAATTAAGCAGGATTCTATATACTTGATATGAAGAGAATAAGAAAGATTAAACTACTTCAGAGAGAATTTTTTGCACTTACTACTATTCAGACAGTATTAGTTAACATTCCTTTCTGGCTGATCAATCTTCCCTTCTAATAGTGAGAATATACCAGCATCTACCCTAGACTGACATTTAGTTTTAAAATGTGTAAGAGACTTTGTCTCTGGGCTCTAAATTCTAGGGGATATTTCTGTGATGCTTATCAATTGATTGAAAGTAATTTTCATTGTGAAATAAGGAGTTTTTGGAAAGTTCAGCTATCCACAGGAAAATAAGCAAAGGAAAAATGGAGTAGTTTTTGGAAGCCTACAGAAAAAGTGCTTAAAGTTGTCAGAGTAATTGTCCTAAGTGTGCGTCTCAATCCTTTGAAGTCTTGCTCTGGACTCTATTATTAGAACTGAAAAACTTAATAAATTGAACACGATATGTTGTGAATTTATCAAATGTTCTTAAAGATAGCATGTAGGATTGGTTTGAAAACAAATTGTTTTATTGTACTTATTTATTTATTTATTTATTTTTTTTTTTTGGCTGAGGCTGGGTTTGAACCCACCACCTCTGGCATATGGGACCAACCCTACTCCTTGAGCCACAGGCACTGCCCTTATTGTACTTATTGTTTAGACTATTTCTACTATTTATAAGATCACACAATTTTTAAAGCTCATTTTATTACAGTCAAAATTTGTTTCTAAGTTGTTATGCCCTTTAAAATTGAGTAAATTCTCCGTATTTTTATTTTTGTAGAAATCGTAATATTTAAAATTGCAAGGAAAGACTTATATATGTACCTCTTTTGAGTCATATGCTGGTTCACACATACCCTACTGTTTCTAGCATGTAGTAAGTGATAAAAATATTAAACAAATTAAAGTAAGAATTTAATGAATTTTCAACTGAAAACAATATGTGGAGGTGTCCCGGAGATATACTCTAAGATGTAACAAAGGCCCTGGAACCTCCTGTGACTCTCCACTTCTGTTTCATCCATATTCCTCCCAGCCATGTAAAGGACCTCTGGGCTCCTGAAGAGAATCTGAAGACAAAGACAACAAGCGCAGCTACATCCTCCATCTGCCAAAGCTTTCATTATCCCTCCATTAGACTAAATTACAGTAGTCTTTTTTTTTTTTTTTGTAGAGACAGAGTCTCACTGTACCGCCCTCAGGTAGAGTGCCGTGGCGTCACACGGCTCACAGCAACCTCTAACTCTTGGGCTTACGCGATTCTCCTGCCTCAGCCTCCTGAGCAGCTGGGACTACAGGCGCCCGCCACAACGCCCGGCTATTTTTTTGTTGCAGTTTGGCCAGGGCTGGGTCCGAACCCGCCACCCTCGGCATGTGGGGCCGGCGCCCTACTCACTGAGCCACAGGCGCCGCCCAATTACAGTAGTCTTATCCATGATTTTACTTTCCATGTTTTCTGTTACCCGTGGTCAACAACAGTCTAAATATAGTAACTGGACAATTCTAGAAATAAAAAAAAAAACAAACTTTTGTTTTAAATGGTATACCATTCTGAGTGGTGTGATGAAGTCTCACACCATCCTGTTCCATCCATCCTGGAATGTGAATCTTCTTCTGGATTAGCCTGTCCACCCTGCAGGCTCAGTCCCACTCATTAGTCACTTAGTAGCTATCATCATGATCAACTGTCATGGCATTGCAGTGCTGGATTCAAGGAATCATTATTTGACTTAATTATGTCCCCCAACTGCAAGAGTAGGGATGGTGGCAATTTGGATAGACCCAAGAGAAGCCATAAAGTGCTTAGTTTAGGGGAAATGGTCAAAGTTCTCAACTTAAGGAATGTGAAGAAAGACCTATGCTGAGCTTGCTATGATCTACAGTAGGTGCAAATATAACCATGATATTTGTGAAAAAGGATAGATAAATTTGTGCATAGTATACATAAATAGTTTGGCACTACTTACAAGTTCAGGGATCCACTGTTGCTCTTATACTATCCACCACAAAGAAGGAGGGGACCTACTATAAATACTTTGTCAAATAATATGCCAGTTAAAAACTGAATAGAGAGATGTTATCCTTGATCTCAGGAAGTTCACAATGTTGTGGGGCATTTATACATTGAGGCATTAATTCTAAGAGTGATGAATCTTGCCAAAGAAGAAATGAATGATAGTATTTTAGTTATGGAACACATAACAGGGTGATTGTATATCTTCTAATTGATCAGGGCATCGGATGAATTGTCCACAGAAATAGAACATGTAATGGTGCATTCAGTGAGATTAAAGAGAACTTTGGTCACAACCCTCAGTTGTGTTAGTGCACAGAGTTAGAACCTGCATTTGTTCTTCCCAAGTCTTAATAATATACTCACTGTATGTTGAGAAAGCTGGGTCAGCAGATTCATTTCAGCTTGGCTTTGGGGCTCATGAGTCTTTGGAAAGCGCCACAGTATAGAGATTGGCAAAGGAAGTTCATTTTGTGTTCTGTACACTGAATTTCTTGTTCTCTGTGATTAACCTAAAATATGGTCAATCTGGGCCATTGTCCTCATTCAGCACAAAGAACATAAGCTAATTTACTTATTTTCTGGAACCATCTTTAGGTAGGACTATTCTTTTAAGTCTAACACTTTTTAAGTGTAATCCAGTCAAAAGAATTTTGATTTTTTTTTTCTATTTTCAAATACTTGACAGTCTCAAATGACACAAACTTTGAAAATTAGGACCAACACTGGAATCCATTGTACTTATTGAATCAAGTAGTTTTTGGAAATTCGCAAGTGATTAAGATCTTCAAATCTTTATTCTTTTATCCTTTTGCATTGTAAGGAGAGAGAGAAATACATGTGAATCAAAATCACTTAAATGTCAAGGATATACCTTTGAAGTAATCTGGTATAACAGTTCAATTTACAGCGTATAATAGTTGTGAATGGAAATCTACTTTATTTTACCAGCTCTTTAAATTATTTTAAGTGAATTCCTGTGGCTAAAGTGTTGGGTTTTTTTGTACATGCATTTGAACAGATAATATTTTAATGATAGTCACGGTGAACTTTATAGACTTTTTTGTCTTGCTAAACTCCCCCTCAGAACCTCTCTGCATGTATTAGGATTAATTAGATAATGTCTCCCAGGTGCTTAGAGCTTTTTGGAGAAAGGGAATGAAGCATTGTGTTAAAATGATTATTACTGACTTCAAAGACAGCTGTATGAGAGGTCACAAAGAACAATTTTTTATTAATAGTGACTCATAAATGCTGTTGAGAGATAGGATTATATAACATTACAAATGGTCACTTATCTGTTAACAGGCCAATTCACTTTATCCTTTTTTCATGAGAGTATCATGGGAAGAAAGTAAGAGTCTGTGGTACCAAGGTACAGAATGAGATTTAATGAATGGGGCCAAAATGATTTCATTTAAGGGGAATGACTATAGCTTTTGCCTCTCCATAAGCCCTGGGTTAGTTGTACATCCAATGAAGGGGTAAAGAAGATAAAAATTATATCGTTTTGCTTCTTAGAGGTGAAGGGATGTGGGTAGGTCAGTGGAAGTGGTGTCACTGAAGGAGGAAATCCCAGACGAGGTGTAGGTTATCCTCCCTCTCTCTCTGTGCTATGTTGGAAGTGTGTCATGACAACTTTAATAATGATTTTCTTTGTATAGCACTTTCAATTTTATAGAATTACACAAACATGTCATGTCATCCTCAGAACAACCATGTACTCATTTTTAAAGACAAAGAATCTAAGGCTCAAATAATTTTCCTTATCTTTTCAAAGATACAACATTTGTAAGGCACACAGGAAAGACTTGAACCCAACTTTGCTAATTCTAGTTGAGTGCTCATTCCAATAACCAACAACTATTGGGTGGTAGGTCCTCCGCAGGGAAGCTAGAATACATAAGTAATATAGGTCTGTAGAAGCAGGAAGTTGATCGGACATGTTTATATTGATTATCTGTTTCCTTTCCTGGCAGTACTCTTACGGAGAGTACTGACCAAGCCTGGAGTTCATCCTTTCCCAGTGTAGTGTGTTTCAGCTAGCTTGGAAACACAGTGACTCGATAGTGCTCTGTTGTTACATTCTACAACACCTTCATATTTAAAGAGATATATTTTTTTATGTGTTGTCTAGTTCTCTTAAAGAAGATACTGCTAGAGGAACTATGTAATTACATTTGTCACACGTCCTAAGAGACACACGCATATTCACTAGATGGAATAGGCCATCAGGTTCTGTTTGAATTGACTATCATGTTTACAATTCTTTCTTAATAATAAAAAATACATAGTTTTTACTTTTCTGATGTATGATCAAGCTTGTTAAACACCAGGTGTTAGTAAGTAAAGCAGTGTTTTTTGTTTTTTTTTGGTTCACAGTTTAATTTGGCTGAAGAGCATTTTGTCCTATAATGACATAAAATGTTCAAAAAGGAACACTGAATACAATTTTATAAGAAAAAAGATGTACACAAAGAAACCTATGTCACTGTTGTTTGTAGCAGTAAAAATGTCTACCCTCCCTGCCCATCAATGGGTGAATGGATTGGTAAAACATGGTAAAATTGTAAAATAAAATAAAATAAAATTGTAAAATAAAATAAAAGTCGCTCTTGCAACTCATTTTATCAACATGTGTGGGTGTTATATATCTAAGTAATTTTTAATAAAAATAACAAATTGCGTAAGAAACACATACACTGCTAAACTCTAGTTTCAAAGGCATTTATAAAACACACAAAAAGCACATATAAAAAACAATGAGTACTTTTTCATACATAAATATAAGTACAAAAAGTAGTTTGTGGATACATATTAGGTATATAAAGTAAAAAACTGTCTATGGAAAGTGGAGTTGAGATAAAAGGAATGCAAAAAGAATGACCTACTTTAAGACATGAAAATATCATGTCATCTAGGCTTATATTTAATTGAGTCAGTACAGTCCTATGTACATAAATTGTGCGATATTTTCAAAAACTAAAAATTAACATTTGATTCAGATGTAGTAAGGCTGAGTCTATGTAACCATACTAAATGCAACGTAGATAAATATTTTCATCATCACCTTTTAAACCAAAGTTCTTAACTATAGTGTCACAAGCCATGGGTGTAGCAATGTCAGACCAAAGAGCCAGAATTACACTCTAATGCTTTGTGCCTAAACCGAAAAAGGTACTTTATCCTTGCTGCCTTTGGTCAAATGTCATAGATCAGGCCCTTGTATAACTATTATGTAGATGTGAAAAAGCACGCCCTTCTAGTAAAACAATGTTGAGGAGCACAGGGTCTGTGTGTACCCATGCCTGTGTCTACGTATTTAACTTGAATGTCTTTATAACACAAAATTCCTGGGAAGCAGGAACTAAATTTATATAGTGTTTTACTTAGAGATTAAGCAAAGCAAATTATAATTACTGATAAAAACTGCATAATTCGAAAGTTGCAAAAATTAATTCAAGAAAAACACCTAATAAAACACTTTTGCCCACAAGTACGAAAGGATAAGCTTTACAAACTAAGCTGTAGAAAACAAAGAAGGTGCTTGTATGAGGACCTAGGAGAGATGGCAGAGTATGGTGAGTGCCCTAACCTCAGTCTGAGAGATACTCAAAGGACAGTAAAAGCCGTTTTCAGTTAACACGGAGATGAGGAATGGCAGCACAGAAGGTCATGTCATGAGGGCGTGTGTGAGACTGTTACTGATGGGATTGGACTTTTTTGCTTCGTCTCTGATTCCAGTGGTCTGAATGTGGGAAATAGACAAGGATATGACGGGAGGACTCAGAAATTAGAGTGGAAGCCAACCTGCGCGGGAGGGAGGGGTGAGGGAAGGGGAAGGGTGGTGATGAGGGAACGAAGGAGGGAAGGAGGCAGAAGTTAAATGGATGTGGTGGGAGAAAAGGCAGCGCTGATTAACTCTTTGAATTTAACACGGGAGGAGCTGGCCGGCGCCGATATGACGCAACGTTAAGCAAGTGAAGTGCCAAACTGAGAAGACAGCTTCCAGCTCGAGATGTGAGGTAGAAACGTGGCTGAAACCAAAAGACTGAAAACCTTGTCGGTCTTACTCACCTCTTCTCGTCTGTCTGTGAGATCAGCATTCTGTTGGTCATTAAATGCCACCTGTCCTAGACCTTGGCAACAGACTGTTTGCTGCCCCTTGATAGACATAGGCAGAATCATTACCTTTTTAAGTTCCCTGTCAAAGACAGTTTATGCTCCTGGTAATCCCTGAGGATTATTGTTATCTTGAGGCAGTGTTGTTATCTTGTTTAAACCACGTTCTCTGCTTAATCCTCCCTGTGTTTCTAAAGCACTAGAAAGACACATTTCTTCAAGAGTGGATTTGGTCCACTGAATGATCAAGTCATTCTTCCCTCTAGAAATGGTTTCCATTTTGTGGTAAGGTTTGAAATAGGTTGAGAGATGAGAGTATTAGAGTGTTTTAAAGGACTTTAGGAGGAAAAAACAATAAGAATTGTGAAATTTTGAATCTGGATCAGGTTAGCGGTTATGAGATTCTAGGATTATGAGCTCATTATGTTAGAATTCTTACTCATCCAAATTTCAAAGTCCCTGAGATTTGAAAGATCAACAGTTACGATTGAAGACTACAAATTTAAGAGTATTGGAAGATGGTATGGTCTGTGATTATAAGGAAGGACATTGGAATAAATTGATGGTAAAAATAGTATTTCTATCTGGTAAAGCATTTGAAGTGTATTGTATGTATCTCTATTGCCCCCACAGCAGTACTGAAAAGCAAAGCTGTACTGAGAAAGTCACCGAAATTGGGATCAAATCCTATCATGTACAGGTGGGGAAATAGGTTCCAGGCTCAGGTCTTCTGTCTCAAAGCCTTGCATTACTGCTGTAGGAAGTTACTGAAAGAACAAAATGTCGGAAGAGCAAGTGAGTTTCTCCTGTGTCACTGGCCTGGCACACTGATGGAGGACGCCTGGTAGTGTGAAATAGGACAGAGTCAGATGAAAGTAAGTGGCTGGAAATGATAGTACTTATGCCTAAGTCTATGAAAAAAGGAGACAGTGGGGCACAGCAGTGTGAACTAGAGAGCCCTATAATACTGGCAATTGTTATTTTATAACTTTTATTCAGACAGTACTTATTAAAAGTTGGTGAATATATTGTACAAGTATTACTGGGACTTACTACTCATGCTTCCAATATTATTATAAGAAATCATGGAACAGAATAGCACTCTCACAGAGCCAGGCAACTTCTTCCCTTCACTTTCTTTCTGGCCCTAGGGCCCGAATTCCTGGTGACAGAGATTACCAGGGAGGGAATGGTCTCCTTAACCCACAGGGAGCCCCTGTTTGAATACACACACATACACACTAGGTTTTCTTTTCAAGAAGCCAGAAGCTGCATGAGAGATGAAGGGAAGGGGTCCTTACTGCCTTCAGGTCCCCGGTTCTAGAAGTTCAGCGCTGTCACTGTACTTCCCATGCCTTTGTTAGAAGAATCAACACTTCCCAAAGTTTCTGCCACTTGTGATTAAAAGTGCATTGACTACTAGAATGACCAAATGATTTCTGGAGGAAATACTTTAATATAATCCAAAGGCAAATAATCTTTATCAACTTTCCAGGGGTATGTGCTTTCAGTTAGAACCTAATAATTCACAAATTTGGCTAAGTGAAGGTCAAATGTATCTTAAATATTGAGATCTTACATATTGCATATATTGTAAAATCCTGCCCCCTGAACAGGATTAGTTGTTTTCTTTTTTCCATGAGAGGGAAGTAAGAGAAACGATTTGTATTCTAAATTCCACAAAGATTTTAGCAGCTCTTTCTCCCTACAATAAATACCACTGCATTTAGTTATTATCTTATCAAATTATAAAAGACAGCATAAAAAGAATGTGTAATTGAAAATATAATAACACTGTAACAGTATTGAATAAGTAATATTTTCATGTACTAGTGTGGTGGGAATCTTTTCAATAAAAAAAAAAATCACAGACTGAAAAATCTATTAGTTTTATAGGACTGAAAAGAAAAAGGGGCCAGGTGGTTTGACAATTAGACGGAGGATATTTATTTCTTGTTTAATTCTAATTACTCACTTTTTTTTTTTTTTAACTCAGCAAGACAGTTTATCTTTAAATGAACTTCTTGTGTCCTCAGAGACTACACATTTAGGAAAACTGGGAACAAGGGGCCCCTTAGTCAAGTCATGGCAACTCTGGGTGGAATCCCTGATTATTGGATAATTGTGCAACTCCAAAATGACGCAGCACAGTTAATCACTGTGACCTTCAAGTGCAGGAGAAAATTTTAGCAGAATGTGAAGCGCGTTCTCTCAGTTAGACTGACTTCTTAAAAATTACTCTGCTACTCTGCCATTTGTTAAAATTAACAAAAGCATGCATCGGTTTTATCTATTTTAGAATATAAATGCCAGGACGTAGGACATTCAAAAAGATAAGGCAATGAGAATAGTCTCAGATACTTTAAACTACAGTCTGATGTGGCAAGATTTGACTATTACGGTTGAATCTGCCATTCCTGGTCAATGCCTTTCTCTCCTGTCTCCATAAAGCAGAATAACTGTCTAAGCATAGCATTTGCTCTGTTCTGGTTTTGCATGCCTGCTCTCTTAATTCCAGGTGAGCTGATGCATTGCCCACATTTCTGCAAGTACCAGGACAAATCCTGTGCCGAAACACAATCTTGCAGTAGATTTGGCTGAGCAAAGCAGGGTAATAAAAGTAATGAGGCCATTGAAATCCCTTTAGTTTTGTGCTGATGCCTGGAAACTGTCATTTATTTTGTAGTGCTTTAATTGAGTGTTTTTTTTCTTTAATTCAGCACAGTAATTTGTACCACAATTTTTTTTCATATTAAAAACACTAAAGCTGTATGTCTTCTTGATTCTTACCAAATGTTGGTAGTTTTCAATTTATATAAAGTTTTATTGTTATCCATTTATTTTGGTATTATTGTTACAAACCACCTAGAGATTGTCTTTGGTATAGCCAAAAAAAAAAAAAAGATAAAGGCTAATTCTTGTGACATGTATATGCGTGCAAGACTGAGAAGCCACCTCCTTCAACTCAGTGATATAGCTTCCCCCCTTTGCAGTACGTAATACAGACTCTCTAAATATAGGTGAATAATAAATGTGCATCATTAATAATTAATAGGATGGTAACAAAACACAGTATAAGCATAATCCTGTAAGACGTTGATGGGTACATGTTGCTACTTTAAATAATGGCATGAAAGGCGATGGTGCTCTCTGAAATGGATTTGCTATACTAAATGAGTTTGTGTTACTGTATATATTTTGTTCTGTGTACCAAGTTATCAATAATCATCTTCATGCCTCTCAAACGGCAGCACAAGCAGGAAAAGAATAATTGCCGCTCTCCATGGAGCCGGCTTATTGATGAGGTGGACACAAGTAATATTTTTAGCCTGCTGGCCGTCCATCTGTAAGCAGGTTCCTGAGCTGTCACTTCTCCTTTTTCTGGAAACTATTATGGCTTTGTCTGCCCAAGGAAAATAATGAGATCCATCTATCAAGAAAAAATAAACAATAAACTGTATACCTTCCAATTAATTTGTTTGCACCTATATGTTTACCCATGTGCATTCAGTTAACTATCCATCACGTTCTATGCATGTAAAGAAGTACATTTTTCAAAGGGGTGAATCCATTAACCCTTTTGCAAAGGAAATATATAGGCACTCCTTCTAGCTAAATCAGGGACTTGTAAAGATCAATCTTTCTGGAGAGCTCATAAACTCTCACTCTGTCTTTTTTTCCAGGCCCAGTGTTGATAAATCTGCAAGCTTAATATGAACCAAACAGGTTGTTCTCAGTCATCCCTCCAACTAAGTGTATGTTGCTCCTTACATTTATCTTTGATTTTAATGCTACTCTACCATTTTCAAAAATTGGCATGGGATGAGCAACTTAAATCAGCACTTTCAACTTGATTTTTAAAAACTTGTTAACAATTTAGTTGAAAATGGTCATGTTTATCAACAATCCAATGGCATCTTTTTCTCCTTCTCCATTATTTTTTTCAAAATAAAAGACACTAAAACAAGTGACTGAGGCAGTAATTTCTTTGAAAGATTTCGCTGACATTTGTAAACGATTTGAGCTTTACTACTGTCTTACTGTTGGCAAGAAATATCAGGAATGGAAATGTTTCTGGAGTTAAATGCCCTCTTCTTTTTTTTAATCTGTCTATACTATCAAAATAGACAGTCACTGTTAAACAAACACTGGTCAGTTCTTTAAAACCATGAAGGATGTGGCATGGTATGTTGAAAGCCCCCAATGTAAAAATGACCAGTGTTCATTTGTAAAGAGCGTTGTTTGAAATATAAGATCCAGAATCCTGAAAATGGTGGTAAAATTCCCAGTTTAATGTACCAGGACTGTTGGTGTCATAGATTTAAGATTTTGGAATAACTCAGGTGTTGCTGTCCTTGCTTAACTCCATACCGTTTGTTACAGATGCAAGGGAGGCGAGGAAGTTTGGTATTTGCTCTCAAGACATTTGCAAAGAAAACTGTCATAATACTGATTGCTAAAAGAGAAACATAGCAAAATTAAATACTAGGAATATATCTCCTTAGAAATCTGATACTCAGATGGAAGACAGGCTTCATTCGAGGACTATGAAGAGAAAAATTATGTTTAGAAATTCTAAGGAAAACTTTTGGAAATATTTAGTAACTATACAAGTTGAAAGCACTGGTTTTGTATTCTGTGCCATTTAATTTTTTTTTTTTTTGTGCTTTTAGGCTTATAACATAATTATTATTTGTATAGACATAGGGAAAAAGTTGACAGTAAGAAATGCAAGAGGGATTAATGGGGAAAGAAAGGGAGACAAAAATATGCAAGACTTAGGAAAAAAGATGTGAAAGTAGCATGTCCATGGGGAGGTTTAGAATGAAGCGCACACTGACATTACTAGCAATGAGGTTAGGAATGTGGGCTCTAAAACCAGTTTTTCTGCCATTTATTAGCTTGGAGAGAGTGGGTCAGTTTCTTAGACTCTTTATGCCTCTTACCTTCATTACAAAACACACATCCAATTAGTTTGCAGTTTGTAGGTTTCCTATAAGGATTGACAGCTACACAGTAAGCCCTCAACAAATACTAGTTATTTCTGTTAATAAATGTTAATAAATGGGGGTTTGGCCCATCCAAGGGCCAAATTCAGCCCCCTGTTTCTTCATATGGCTTCTGAGCCAAGAATGGTTTTATATTTAAAGGAAAGGAAGAAAATAAAGAGAAAAATAATATGTGACATATTAAAATTATATGAAATTTAATTTCAGTATTCGTAAATAAGGCTTATTGGACACAGCTATCCCTCTTTCATCTCCCATCAGTGGGAGACTTTAATTTTTGTCTAGCCTGCAAAGGCTAAAATACTTGTTCTCTTACCTTGACAGAAAAAGTTTGGCGACTCCTAGTATAAAGCAGGACACAATTGAGGGTGAATGTAGGTTCTGTTAATGCAAAGTTAGGGCAATAGGCATAAACTGTAAATCTTGAGCAAACCAGTACGTTTTGTCACTTTCAATATAGTGTACTGTGCACAAGAGGAAATAAACATATTGGAAATGTGGGTAGGGAAAAAAAACTGACGAAAAGAGAGAACAGTTTATGTTTAGTGTTAAATCTAGTAGCCATTCCAAGCACAAGTAGCGTAGTATTCAAACCCACCTATACAAGCCCCTGTGTAATCCCATCCTTCCTCCCTCTGGGCACCTTCTACAATCGCTCTCCCTTGTACCCTTGTACTGTTGTCAGATCCCTTTTCTGTTACCATAACATGTCAAGATGGTCACTGTCTCAGGGCTTAGCAGTGCCCTCTGTCATCATACTGCACCAGATGTGAGCCTGGCACATCGGCTTATCTAACACTTACATGGCGTCATCCTCACTGGCATCATTCCATCTTATTTTCTCTCTAGAACTGCCCTGATCAGAAGCCCAGACGCTAACCTCCTGCAATGACAGGGATGCTTTTTCTGTCTCCCTTGCTGTTACAGCTCCAGCATCTACCCCAGCTCCTGGCCAGAGTGTACGCAGTGTATGTGAATGCACCCTCCTGTCTCTGTTAACACTGTTAACCACAGTTTCCTTGTTCGCTGTTAAAGTAGTTCCACCCACCAGCCTTCTCCTCTTCCCTGAGTTTCCAACAGGTTTTCGGCTCTAAATTGACAGTTTGGCATTCACAGGAGTGTTAGTCTTGGTCTCTGCTCTAAGCTCTCCGGGTACAGAATATCTCTTAAATTATTTTGTTCTTTCCATTTTCATATTTTGCTTGTATTTCCTACACTTAATGTGTACAGATCTCAGCACCCCTTTTCCATCATGGCATATATGTGGTATCATTAATATCCCTCATAGAATAGAGGGGCCATGGGACCATGGAAAATAGTTTCCTTTTAGCTTATGCTGTGTTGTCTGTACAGTTAGTTGACCAAGGTTTCCAAGGTTAGGTTGTGAAGCACGTGTAGGCAGTATCTTTTAAACCTGATTTCTCTGTGCTCAGCTCAGAATTGGAATAGCCAAAGACCCCTACTCAGGGAAAATGCCTGAATGAAGAGCAGTTTAACCCTCCATTGCTGTCTGATGGACTGTGCATCAGGAAGGACTAGCAGGGTAGCTGATAATATGAAAACCATTTGGTTTTCAGAGACACCCTTGGAACCTGTCCCTCCTGTATCTTGTGCCAGTGACACGTTTATCTTATTTGCATTTCCATGGGCTTTCGATTGATTTGCATTCTGAAAGCACATAGGAGGCACTCCAAAGGGATCCCATTTGCCAGAATGTAGGTTACATCAGGGGACATGTGTCTGCCTTGCTTAACATATTATTTCCTATAAATTTGGTGCCAAAGACAATAGAAAATTAATATTTATTGCATGAAAGAATAACTTCACCCTGATTTCTTTGCTTACTTGTTTAGTGGAGTTTGGCTGGTGATATAGGTAAAGGTTAAAATAAATGTCATCTTTGATATTTTGTTATAAATCTTTTCAAAGTAGACCATTTAAACATATGAAAGAATAATAGAAGGATTGGAAAATTTGTAACACAGTGTACTCTCTGGGATATTGTCAAATGCTTTGGCATAAAAATGTTCATCCCCTAAAAATGTCATCCAACAATGGAAAAATCCTACAATGGTGAAAAAAAAAATCAGTGGGCAAAGAAGAGCATTGCTGTAATGGTTAATGAACATGTTGCTCTTTTTTAAATATGTGTAGTTTAGGAGAAAGCTTTCTGCATGTATAGCATGTTGAAAATAAGTGCTCCTGTGATTTGATCGAAGAGCTCCAATCTTTGAGAGACTGTAAATAATACAGTATTTAGGAAATTGCTTTAAATATTTATTTCTTTGATTGGCTAAGATTACTCACAGATTGCAGCATATTTTAGGTATTGTAAAAGCAAATCTGAATAACACATGCAACTCGAAGACAAGTAGAAATCTACCACCTTTTATATATTCTTGAGAGAGAGGAAAATATTTTTAACAGTAATGACATTCTCATAGATGTTTGTAATATTTGACTCCTAAAGAGGCAGTGTGACAATTAAGTTCATGAACTCCCAGGAAAAGTGCTACTTACCTCATTGTTGAATATCACTGTGGTCACATTTGAAGTGTGACCTTTGGGAAGCTATGCACCAATGTCATTGCCTAGTCCACCCTTCAGAGCAATTTTGGAACGCTTTTTTCAGAAATGACCATCAGAGATCTTATCAAAATGTCTTATTTTTAATATTTCCTTTATCTTCAGGAAAAGAGAAAAGTCACTTAGCTGAGTAGGGAGGGTGTTCCAATATAGTCATTTGTGTCTTGGCTAAAATCTCCCTTTCTGACAGTGCCATGTGAGCTGGTGCATTGTTGTGGTGCAAGAACCACGAGTTGTTTGCCAAGATTTTCAGTTAAGATTTTCCTAATTGTTTGTCTATAACTGTTTACTTGGTCTCCTGTGCTTCTCACAGTCAGCTGGTGATTTTGACACACAGTTTGATGAATGTTTGCAATATTTCCATGAGTTCTGCTTGTTACTGGCTTCCCTGACCTCTTTTGATCAGGGATGCTTTCTCTCCCCTCAGAAAAACATTTAATCCATGTGTACACTTCCATTTTATTCATGGTGTTATCCCCATAAACTTGGACTAATATGTCCCTGATTTCACTTTCACTATTGCCAAGTTTAACAAGAAATTTGCAAATGTTTGTTCATTGTTCTAACACAAGCTCTGACATTCTGATGGTAGCACACAAAAACACACAACAATAATGAATACCACTCTACAGGACAGCTCCATATACTGACACAAACACAAGAGTGAAACACTGATATACCCAGGTTATGAAACTTCATCTAGTTGTTTGTACAGTGCTGCCAACATGAACATGGGAGGCAAGTTTGTGAAGTTAACTGTCATACCTTGTTCTTTAAAATGCTACTACAAGTCTTTTTTATTAATCTTTACAGCTATTTTATGGGGAAGGTAGAAGCAAGGCATCTTTTTAAAACCTTCTCAGAAAGTCTTCACTCTTTCCCTCTCTTTTTGTCAACAATTAGATTATGCATATGATTCTGTAGTGGGAATTCCATTAACTGAGATGTTCATAAACCTTCTTAGACTATTAGTGTTTTTTGTGAAATGGCAGGTCTTGGTATTTAAAGAGAATGGAGAATCATTCAAATATTCCTTCCCTTCCTATTCTTTTGATCCTTTCACATTTAAATAATTTTTTAAAAGGTAATTTAAACATAGAGGTATGTACTATCACCAAGCACTATCTATTTTCATAATGCTCACACTGTTTGTGAAACTTAAACAATAAAAACTACCAAGGAAGAGATTTATCATAAAAATATCAGAAGTGAATTCTCAATTACACAGCCAAAAGAATAGTATCCAACCCTTTATAAAGAACACTCATTCAATTTACTCATGGTTGTCCAGCAATTTTATGCAGAAACTATCAATGTTACTGGGTAACTCATGACTGGTCACCAGTGTGTTAAGAAGAGTAAGAAATCATATCTGTAGTCATCCTAGCCTTTTCAAAAAATGTTCACCATTGATTTTACATTGTTAAGATGAGTAAAGTAGGGCTAGAGGTAAGAGGGTGGAGAAAATAAGAAAGGAAAAAGTATCACTACTTGTGTTTCTATACCAACATAGTGCAGAAATTGGAACACCTTTGGCAGTGGAAACCAACACATTTCTACCAGCCCAATAAAACCAACATTATAATTTAAAGAAGTTCCTTTCGATCTGTTTCCCAAAGTAGCCTTGTTCATCACAATGATATGTAAATATAAATAAAAACATAAGCACAAAAATGCACACATTACTAACCTTTTTTTTTTCATTTAGGATTATGGACTAAATTGTTTTCCATATTTAACATCATTTTTAAGATCAAGACTTTAAGATCAACGTCACTATCAGTTTTAGCATATCTTTCTTAGGAGGAAAATACCATTTATTATTATGTAATCCTGTTAATGCAGGGCATTTTATTGCTATTATAAATATTATGATAATGAGTAGTTTCGTGACTCTGTGTGTCTGGGCCATTTGTGTGTTTCTCCAAAGTATTACATTTTTCCCTAGGCTAGAGCTCTGGGATTGGGTGATGGTTAATAACTGTACTCTATGGCTTTGATACATAATTTTAATTTGTACTCCAAAAAATTTTTACCATCTCCTGTGTATGATAGTAAACACTTAACCGAATTCTTCTTATGTTGTAGGTGTTCTTGTGAATGGACTTTTACGTGAATTAGCACATTTGATTCTCATAATAATCCTTAACATATACTATTGTTCTTATTATAGAAAAATAATTGAGGACTTGAATTTGAAGAATTTGGATTCTAGAGACAAGAAGTAACTTGAACAAAGACACTCAATCAATAAATAGTATAGAAGTATTAGTTTCCGTGTCTCCCTTAATATTAGACAAAATATATTTTATTTTTGTAAAGTTAGTGGGCAAATAATAGCTCTGTGCTATTTAGATATCATTTATTTGATCATTGATGAGACAAAAGTAGCTTCATTCCTTCCTTCTTCTCACCCTTTCTCTCTTTTTCTTTCCTTTTCTTTTCCTGTACTTTTGTTCAACTGGATTAGCTACTTATCTCATGGAGATATTGTGGGGAATAGAATTAAGATATGTAAAGGACTAGCATAGTGTCACACATGGTCATGCTTAGTCAATGAGTGTTTTTATTTTTAGCTAGTTATTGAGAGTATGAAAACAGAAACCCAGAACCATTCATATATATATAGTTTAGTATTTTTCTATCATATCACTCTTTTTCTCATTATAAAGAAAATCAGTCCCAGTTCAGCATTTTTATTTGATATATAATACTTCTGAAATTATGATAAATTGACACATATAGGTAAATCTAATTTCTGTAACAAAATAGAGAAGTGTTGCAAACTTTTTGTTCTCTTATTCCTAGCAACAAAAATATATTTTAGCTTACAGTATAAATATATGTATAGTTATTAGTAATATACTAACATAATTATAAAGCATATACATTGACTTATAGATTATTTACATATGAACTATTTTAGCTAATTATTTTCTTATTTAAAAAGTTACAAAATATTTGTGCTTTTGATTAAAAATTATATTAATAAATTGCACATGAACTTTATGGATATCCTGTATATTTTAGAAAAAGCTATATAGAGTTATAATTATTACCTTGTATTCTGGCTGACAGAGAACTTCTCTTAATTCTGTTTCTTTCTTGTTGTTTGCTTTCGCTTGTTTATTTATTTTATTTTCACTCTTTGGGGTTTTTTCCTCAGAAATATTAGGCCATTTTTGAGAGTGGAATTAATTAAAAGTAGAAATGAAATCTCCAAATCTACTTTTTAAGATGCCAATGAACTGAACGATGTCAAAAGTATACTGAACTTGACAAAATCTGCTTTTCTTGTCAAGTTATCTCTGTGAGGTAACATTCTAGGTAAAGTGAGAATGCCAATTTAGATATAAGAATTTTAGGTGTAAATAAATACCCATAAATGGCAGAGATGTGGGGGGGAAGAGCAGTGTTTAAACCTGTGAGGTTTAATAAAATTGTGTACCTTACCCATCAGCTTCACATGTATACCTTATTTCATGAGCTTTAAAATTTATGTGGTTGGGATGGAAGAAAGTTTAAATAATTTGCGAGCCCAAGATAGGGCCAGATGCTTTAAATGAGATTAAAATGCCAATAGTCCATGCTTAATATAACCATTTGTCTATTTTTGCTTCTGTTGCCTATGCTTTTGAAGTCTTATCCCCCAGAAAATCTTTGCCCCAACAAATGTCTTGTAGCATTTCATCAGTGTTTTCTTTCAGTGGGTTCACATCTTACATTTAAGTTTTTAACTCATTTTGAGTTGATTTTGTACGTGATGAAGGATGAACATCTCTTTTTACTCTTTTGCGTATGGATGCCCTGTTTTTCTAGCACCATTTACATGTGTTAAAGAGATGGTCCTTTTCCCCATGCGTTTTGGTGCCTTTGTTGAAAAATGAGTTGGCTGTATGTACATGGATTTATTCTGGGTTCTTTACTCTGCTCCATTTGTCTATGTGTCTTTTTATGCTAGTACCCTGCTGTTTTGGTTACTGCAGCTTTGTAGTATAATTTGAAATCAGGTACTGTGAAGCCTTCAGCTATATTCTTTCTGCTCAGTATGGCTTTAGCTATTCCAGGTCTGTTGAGAGTCCATATACATTTTAGGATTTTTTTTTCTCTTTCTGTGAAGAATGTCTTTTGCCTTTTTAATAGAAATTGCATTGAATCTGTAGATCACATGGGATAATGTAGGTGTTTTAACAGTATTAATGGGAAGTTATCATGCTAGGCAAAATAGGCCAAGAATAGAAAGATAATTGTGAGTTCTCACTGTATCTGGGAACTAAACAAGTGGATCTTGTGGAGATAAGAAGTAGAGTGTTGGTCACCAGAGGCTGGGAGGGAAGGGAGAGATGAAGAGGGGTTGGTTGAGGGGTACAAAAATACGAACAGATAGAAGGTATAGTATTCAATAGTTCCATAGGGAACTTTTAGTTAACAATAATTTATTATATGCTGTATTTCAAAATAGCTAGAATTGTAAAGTTCCTAGTACAAAGGAAAGATAAATGTTTTGGGTGGTAGGGACAATTTTCCTAATTGTCCTTATTTGATCATTACACATGGTATACATGTATCAAAATATCAAATGTACCCCCCAAATATACCTATAGTCTATGTTACACTGTGGAGGAGGGATACTGATGTGTGTATCCCTCACATCAGGAAGGATGGGGGCTTCTATAGCCCTGTGGTCCCTGGGCGTTTCACAGACCCAGTTTCTAGTTCAAGCTCTACATTTAGAAGATGTGTGACCTTGGCAAGTTATAAGCCCCACTTTACATATATACAAAAATGGAGGTAATGATATCCTATGGGGTTGCAAACACATTAAACTGAAATTATAATACATTGTTTAGATCACCATCTGGTGCATAGTAACTGTTCTACCATTGTTGTTGCTGGAGGTGGCAGAGCATAGAGCCAGCCTGCCTGGGCAGTATCTCTGCTTCGTTTTTGCCCACCTGTAAAATGGCAGTTATAATGATTTTTACCTTATAAGGTTGCTATGAGGATAAAATTCAGCAAGGTATACTGTATTTGAGAATGTTTAGAAGAGCGCCATTCATGGAGTAAACACTCAATGTTTTCTGTTAGTGTTATTTATTACTGTAGCCATTAGTGACCAAGATTCTCTAGCAGCTTCCAGTGTGAACAGCCTAGAAATGAAAACAGTCCCTTTTATCTACATTTCTGAGTTTCCCTCATCTCTTCATGATTTTATAAGATGATGTTCTGGGTATGACACCTATGACTTTGGGTGTTCTTTTAGATTATCTGCCCACTCTTGACCAATTAGCCATCTACCTCTGGGCTTTAACATGGAGGTTTGTCCATGTTCTTGAAAAGTGAACCATGAAAATCCCACAGACTTACTTTTGTAAGTTCTTATTTGCTGTCCTCCCTCACACACTTTTATTCACAATCTTGTATGAAGTACACCCTCTTATTCTTTCCACAAAAGTAAAATTCTTCATAGTATTTCCTTTAACTTTTAACTCTTTTTCCCTACCTGTTTTTTTCTTTTTAATCTTGTCTTAATTTCTATGAGACATACACACACACACACACAAACACACACACACTCTTGACCCTCTACACAACGAAAGACTCCAGTGTCTTGAATTACTGAGACTACAAGCTCGCTTGTTATATGAAAAGCAAAACGCATGTGCTTCAGCTCCTGGCTTCCACGGGTCTTCTCCTTGCCAAGCCTGTGCTATGGACTAAATGTGTCCTACAAAATTCATGTGTTGAAACTGAGTTGCCAGGGATAGTAGTAAGAGGTGGATCTTCAAGAAGGGATTAACTCAAGAGGGCAGAGCCCTTATAAATGGGAGTAGTGCTCTTATAAAAAGGGTGTGAAGGAGCCGTTCTCACCTTTCCCCATGTGGCTGTAGCAAGAAGGCCCTCAGCAAACATCAAATGCTGCCAGTGCCTTGATCTCGGACTTCCCAGCCTCTAGAAGGGCAAGAAATAAATTTCAGTTCTTATAGATTACCTGGTTTCAGGTATTTTGATACAGCAGCATAAACTCTAAGACAGCCACAGTATATGCAGTATTTCTCTTCTGTCTTAGTCATGTCATACCCCATTGGGGGCATGTTTATTCATTTGAAATTCTAACACTTGAAGTTCTTAAACACAAAAGGCATAATTACAACAGATTCATAGTCTCCACTAATAAAGTAAACGTGTGCATGTCTGTGTGTGTAGGTAATATGCAGACATCTATATATATCATAGGTAACAGCTTTTCTCCAATGTGCATGAGTATCTAGATAAGAGGAATGGAGAAGAGGAAGTGGGAAGAACATAAAGCAACAGCTGGCTTAGCTTTATGGCATTAGAACTTCTGCACTATGTCATCTTTTTGACTGTCATCTCGAGGTCTCAATACCCTGATATACAAAACATCTGCACCTTTAATAACGATGTGTAAATGATGTAAAATTCACTTTATTAAAATGTTTTTTCCCCAAAATTAGAGATATATTTTGAGCCTACAGATCATTATACTTATCTTCGGATGTCATTAAATGTTTCACCCTTTCTGTTCGGGTGAGTGCACTGTGAGTGCATTTGCACTCCTCATCTGGCCATGGCTCCTGTGCACTGGTGGGAATAGGCACAGATTTAGCTAATTAATTGCTTCGGCAGAGCAGCAAAGTGTACTTACCTAGAGTGCACTTCCAGCAGGCGTTACAGAGTTATTAGAAAAGAGTTATGGATCTTGAGTCATAGCTTGTATATGCATATGCATATTAGAATTGGAATTGAGTCTTTATAAATAGTATGCTAATGGCCTCTCAGTAATAAACAGGTCCTGAAACCATTGTAAATGTGAGGATTAGAAACAGCGGGGCTTAATTGTAAAGGTAAAATTATAACATATGATTTAGCCATATGTATTTGTATGTAAAAAGCTTGTTATTAAGAATAGGCTTCCTTTTGCTTCTGTAACCACTTTAATGAGCAAGAATGCATATGATCCTTTTGGTGCAGAGCATATTGTAAGGAAGCTATCTCAAAACACATGGATGCAACTTGAAAGTGTATTTCAGTTGCACTGCATGTGTGTGTCTGTGTGTGTTAAAAGCAGCAAATACACTTACAGATTGAGACCATCCTAAATGTAGCCTTTATTTGTCAATCAAAGGCAGCTTTCTTAGGCCAGAAGAGAATATCCTCTCTTCAGCTGATGGTGTGCAGTGTGACAGAGGCATCTGGTAATGGGCATTTTCCAAGAGCATCACATGGCAGGTTTCTTCCTATATTTTTAATCTGTTTTCTTGTCAGCTACTCAGCTCCTTTTGGCCTCTTTCAAGTTTTTCCCTCTGGAGTCTGAGACAGGCCTACAGAGCAGGTGACATTAGTGGGACAGCTGGGCATGCTTCCTAAGACAGATCCAACACAGATAACATTATTTGTGAATTGCATATTTCTCTTGTACTTAACCCACTCTATGAAAAACTATAGTGTGGGCAGCATGGTATTTTGTTACTTTACGGAGACCATTTTTCTATGTCTGTCTGTATTAATTTCTTCTTTTTATCTTCCCTTCCTTTTCACTCCACAGCTTTCCATTTCTTGACCACATTCCATTATGAGAATCCCTGAATCTCATTACCTTTCACTTGGATGTACTGATGATGGCAATAGAACAAATGCTGGAAATAAAAGTCTGAGGATGAGATACGTTATTACCAAATTACATCAAGAATCTTGCAGATGTAACAGAACATAAAAAGACTTTGTCCTGAACTGTGTTTGTTGGGAATTTCCCCAGTGAAGCTTTCATTTCATTGCTTTTAAATAGCAAGGGCCTACATTGTACTCAATTTCTTCCTGTTGGGAAAGCATCAGTAGGATAGTTCACTTCTCTTGGTTTTAAATCTCCATTCCTCTGCTGACTAGCTATGTCTTTTCTTGAAGATATAAATTTTCCTGTTTTAATTGAAGAATAAATGACCTCACAGGGCTAGTGTGGGGATTAGATTAAATTTATCTATTTGGAAAATATTCGTTGTACCCCTGTTTTATTGGCAGGCATGTTAGTGATACAGGCAGCCATGAGGAAAGACCCCAAATCCAGTTTGGAAAATGGGCAGATAGAGAAGGATAGTAGCGTGACCTGGCATGATCCTAACACCGCGTGCAGCAACCCAGGTAATCCACAATACAACTTAATGAACAGGCACTATTTTTCTCAATTTATATATGAAACTGAGGCATGGAGTGTAATAATGGCATTAGTAAATGGAAGACCTAGAACAAAAAACCTCAGCAGACTGGCTGGACCACACTCCTCTTAACCACTCTAATGATTATAATTATACTAGATCAAAATGAAAGAGACGGTAAGAGAAATGAACCTCATTACGGCAGCACTGAGTTAGGTTAGATGATATAACGTACAGGGACACAGTAGTCATTAGGTAAGTATTCATCCCTTTACTGTTTTGGTAGCTTGAAGTTGAGACTATATGCAAACTTTTATGTGCCAATGAAAGACTTAAAATAATTTAGGCAACTCTATTTCAGCCAAAGATTGTACAACACTTTTTGAAGAGTTCGACTTTCCTTCTTTTTGTCATGTTGGTGATTGTTTTAATACATTTCATTAAAGTACTCCAGGTACATGTTTATTCTGTCTTTTTTCTAAGGAGCTGTAGGAGAGCCTAGCTGTGCCTAGCAAGGCAGTTAGGTGGCAGCTGTGGGTGGTGTTAAAAAATATCTTTCAGCATGAGAAAATATTTTATTGCCTGCTAAGCTTTTGAATTTATTTTGAAAGATAGTTAAATTTAATTATAAAAATAGGTGGATTGGGAGCAGAGGATTACCAACCCATTTGTTGTTTCTAAGATTCAGCATGCTTGGTAGTCCAAAATGAGGCCTTCTAACAGAAGAGGACTTGATGGTGGACTCTTGACCCCAGGTCATCTGTTCCCACTTGTCCTTGGAATACCTTAGAGTAAAATCACGAATTAGTTGATTATATTTTGCTCTTGCAGTGACTCCTCAAAATTGTATTGGCTCCTGTTGAGCTGAGATCACACTTTGTTTCCTTTTAAAACTCAGTTATATAAAGGTAATACTACATTTTGAAAACATCTTGGTTATCTGTTTCTTTCATTTTGGGAATTCCAAGTAGCCATTCTGCAGACCTTGGTCTGGCAGCATTGAGTTAGGCAACGCTGGCCACCAGGTTACGTGTTTATGTTTTACTGCCTATGGCGTCTCATCTTTATCACTCAGGTTCTATTAAATTTTATTACCTTTTAAAACATTTTTTTCTTTCTTTTTTTTTTTTTTTTGTAGAGACAGAGTCTCACTGTACCGCCCTCGGTAGAGTGCCGTGGCATCACACGGCTCACAGCAACCTCTAACTCTTGGGCTTAAGCGATTCTCTTGCCTCAGCCTCCTGAGCAGCTGGGACTACAGGCGCCCGCCACAACGCCCAGCTATTTTTTTTTGTTGCAATTTGGCCGGGGCTGGGTTTGAACCCGCCACCCTTGGCATATGGGGCTGGCGCCCTACTCACTGAGCCACAGGTGCCGCCTAAAACATTTTTTTTCTTATAGAAATTGTTCATGGCTCAATTCTATGGAGCAGTGGCCTATCAGAAGTTCTAATCTGAACTATCAGTTATGAGGACAATTAATGACAATTAAGGTTATGGGGGGGGGAGGAAAAGCAGAAAGAGGGATGGAGGGAGGAGGGTGGGGCCTTGGTGTGTGTCACACTTTATGGGGGCAAGACATGATTGCAAGAGGGACTTTACCTAACAATTGCAATCAGTGTAACCTGGCTTATTGTACCCTCAATGAATCCCCAACAATAATAAAAAAAAAAGTCTTAATTCTGGAGAATTCTGAGTTAGAGGCTAGAATATTGGCTGCCTCAGTTACGAGGTCCATGCACTTGGGGCAGCTGGCCAGTTAGTCTGGCTGCTGCAGTCACTCCGGTTGAGAATATGCAAGATAAACCTGGATTCAAGTCATTCAGGAAGGCAACCTGTTTCTGTAATTGAGTCATTTCTATAATTCAAGTCATTCACGAAGGCAATTCTGTTTCTATAATTGAGTGTGAATTTTCAATTGTACAATCCAGAGGAACACTAGGGGAAGACAGGCTGAATCACAGAAGCAGCTCCTGGTGTTTAATTAGGCAGGTGACCTGCAGCTCTTCCAGACTGGGTTGTGGCTTGTTCAGTCCCTGAGACCCTGTGGAGACATGGCTCAAGTGTGGATGAATGAATGAGAGCCTTGCATAGAGGTGATGTTGCTATTTTCACTCCTTGAGTCCTTGCTAGCAGGTGCCACCTGCTTCAACCAAGGGCATTTCCGAAAGCTGCTGGAGTTTAGCAGCCAGCCCCGAGACATTCTTCCCCTCTGGAACTCATTCCAGTTCCACTTGGTCTTTCATGAATACTGACCTCACTTTCCATGCCAAGGTAACCTGTGACCAGTCATTATTGTGCTCATGATTTATGATATTTTATACATTCTGAAGGTTGTCAATTCCCTGGGCATTGAGCCATGGCTTAGGAAACTAGAGCTCTGTTATGAACGTATTATTATAACCTAACAAATCAGTTTGTACTTTACCTCTGGCCATGCACACTGCTAGTGTGTGTCTTTCCTTTGCAGCTAAAAGCCCTTCTCTTTAACATCTATTCTCCTGTAGCAGCTTTTCTTTGGCTAGGCCTCTTGTGAGCCTTTGTTCTATTGATTTTATACACATTTAAGACAGCTAATGAACCTGCTTTTGTTCAGAGCATGACTTCCAGGCCCTGGTTCCTTTCAAATTCTCCCAGCCTATCACCTCTATTCTGGCCATACTCAACCTCTGACCTCAAGGCACAGGCTGTGTGTAATCCTTTCTATAATCCATTGACTTCCAACCTACCTTAAGCTCCTTGAACTTGTTTTTACTTCCACTTTATATTTCTCAAACCTGTATGTTTCTTTGTTTTGGATCTAGGTGTTCTTTGGCAGTGACATTGCCAGCCAGTGTGGATCGAGTATTTCTCCTGTGCCTCTTCCTCCCTTGGCCCTGGCAATTCTGAGAACCGTTGGCATTTTGCACTTGGCTTGATGTCCTGAGAGGCAGTCCTGGAGTGGATTAGAAACAGAGAAGGATCTTCAGCCATAATTCCGAGGTTGGGCTTCAAGCCTTGTCCTTTTCTCCACACTGATCTCAACCTATCACACCTGTGTTCAGATGTGGCTGAATGACTCCTGTTGCCCAGGCAAGAGTTCATTTCCCTTAGCATTCGCTGGCTTCCACATTTGGCAGTTATTTTTTTTTTCCCAGCCACGCATGCCACTTCAACTCTGTATCTTCCCTGTATACCTGACCTCTAGTCCCACAACATGTAAGTTCATAAGTTCCTGCCTGAATAACAGAGATTTGCTCTATAAAAATACCAAAAAAATTCTTGATGTCTAAGAAATATTTTTCAGAATTATACAGGGGTACAAATGTTTTTGTTACGTGAAAGCTTTCGTATGGGTTACGTCAGCGTTGTAAGTGTGCCTATCTCCAGGACAGTGAGCACTGTGCCTGTCAGATGTGATTTACTCTTCCTCCCGCCCCGCCCCCTTCCCACCTGCCTGCTTTCCATTGAGTTTTACTATCAAGTGTGCACACAGGTGTTGATCGATAAGTTCCAATTTAATAGTGAGTACATGGGATGTTTATTTTTCCATTCTTATGATACTTACTCAATAGAATGCCCTCGAGTTCCAAACGGGTTGTTACAAAGGTATTAATTCATCATTTTTTATGGCTGAGCAGGACTCCATGGTATACACATACCATGTGTTATTAATCTACTTACGTATTGATAGGCAGGTGGTTTGATGCCACATCTTTGTAATTGTGAATTGTGCTGCAATAAACATTCCTGCACAGGTGTCTTTTTAATAAAAGGCCTTTTTTTTTTTAATCCTTTGTGTAAATACCCAATAGTGGGATTGCTGGATCAAATGTTAGGTCTACTTTTAGTTCTTTAAAGTGTCTCCATACGACTTTGCATAGAGGTTGTGCTGGTTTGCAGTCCCACCAACACAGTGTAAGAGTTCCTTCCCTCTGCATCTATACCAGCATTTATTGTTTGGGGATCTTTTGATAGAAGCCGTTCTCCCTGGAGTTAAAATCGACCTTCTGTATGTGACATCTTTATGTTTATCCAACCAAGTTTTATGTCATCCTCTTTTGGTCTGTGTACCCCTGTTCTTGCACTCACCATTGTATGCCTGCATTTTCACTGATCCCTGCTTTCACGGAACATATGTGTTGTCTCACTTTGATGCCCAATTGAATTGTCGCTTCCTCAAGTACACTGTGTCTTCATTTTTGGTTCATCTGTACTAAGTTTGGTAAGTCATTGTCCCCAGGAGTGGGATAAGCAGGATTGACAGAGCAGAAGTAAAATAGTAATGAAGTTTGCATCCAGTCCCACATGCGGCTCCAGAGCTTATGTGACACTTGATGTCCCCAAGCTGAGACAGAGAGCTGGGCTTTTCTTTTCTAGTTTTGAGTAGTCATTGGATGAAGCAGCTACCCAGGAAGGACTTGACACCTTAAGGAAAGCAGCTGTTCCTTAGCTATCAGCAGTCACGCCCAGCAGTCAGAGGAATGAGTGTTTCGGCCCCGAAGGGCGGCGGACACAGCACACAGTCACATTCACTGCGCTAACACAGGGCATTATCCATGGCCAGAGCTCAGTAGAGATTTGCTAAACTATATGTGAAGTGCTTAATAAATGTCTCATAACTTCTAGTAAAGTACAATTGGATCTCTAAAACGTTGTGTGATTTCTTAATGTACCTCCTTAGTGCTGGGGACAATTTCCTCAGCTGTGATTATATTTCTTGGAATGACCCTAGCTGCGGATTCTATGAAGAGCTCCTGACTTCCCTTCCTAGTGGAGTAGCATGGTCAGGAAACATTTAAGCTTTAACTTTCTTACAGTAAGAATTTGAACACCTGTATTTTATAAATCAAAATCATTAATATTGCCTATAACACTTATACATGGTATTCATAAGTTTCTACTCTTGTAAGATATTTTAAGTTGCTAACATAATGTGGATTGAAAAGACAAATGCCCCTGAACTTTATGGCTACAGAAACTCGAACACTTGGAAGAACATTTTATGAATACAAGTTTCCCCATACCCCGTACAGATACACAGGACCTTATGCTATTTTGTGTTTGCACCTTGCAAACAGTTATTTTCTTGTGGGAAGCATTCTCTCATTGTTCTGTTTTTGTTGTTTTTCTTAAAATGATACATGTTCGATGTTAAATGATACTCACATGGATGCATGAATACACACACATACACAGGACCTAGAATAAAAAAAGTAGTTAGCCCTGTCTTTTCTCTTGCTTATCCAAAGCAAATTAATTATCTTGCATGTACGTTTTCTTTACAGACACATTTATTTGCACTTCCTTGTTATTTTGTTTATTTATGTATTTATTGGCAGTTTTTGACCGGGGGTGGGTTTGAACCCACCACCTCCGGTATATGGGGCCAGCGCCCTACTCCTTTAAGCTACAGGCACCACCCTGCATTTCCTTTTAAAAATAATTTTGGTCTCAAAATATTTAGGGGGTACAATTGTTTTTCTTACATGGATGGACTGTCTGATGTAATGGGCTTTTCAGTGGACCCATCACCAGAATATTGTACATGGTATCTGCTTGGTGAGCTTTATCCTCTCCAACCCCCTGCTTCTTAGTTTCCAATGGACTTTATATCACTTCACAACGATGTGTACCCATCGTGTAGCTCCCACTGATTAGTGATAACATGTGGTGTTTGTTTTCCATCCCTAAGATACTTCATTTAGGAACATTCTCCAATTTCAACCAAGCTGCTGAAAATAACATTATTTCCTTCCTTTTATAGCTGAGTAGTATTTCAGGGATACGGGGGTGTGTGTGTGTGTGTGTCCCATATTTAAGTTATCCACTCATCCATTGATAGCCATTTAGATTGATTCTGTGTCTACACAGTTAAGACTTGTGGTAAACATTTGGGTAAGGGGTATTAGTATAATGACTACTTTTCCTTTTTGTAGATACCCAGTATTGGGATTGCCAGATGGAATGGTAGATTTACATTTAGTTCTTTGCGAAATTTCCACATTGTTTTCTGCAGAGGTTGTACTAATTTACAGTCTCACCAACAGTGTATAAAAGTTTTTACACAGCATCCTTGCCCACATCTATTTTTTTTTTTTTATAATGGCCATTCTGATGGGTAAGTTAGTGTGGTGCTGTCAGACTTGTTCATTTGCTTAAGATTCCTTTGATTATTCAAACTCTTCTCTGGTTCCTTATGAATTTTAGGATTATTTTTCCAAATCTGTGACATATGACACCAGTGTGTTCACAGGGATTGTGTGAAATCCTTAATTCTCATTAGGCAGTATGGACATTGAATGATGTTGATTCTACCGATTCATGAGCAGGGAATGTTTTACACCATTTGTGTCATCTGTGATTTCTTTAATCAGCATTTTGTAGTTCTCTTTGTATAGATTTTTCTACTCTTTGCTTAGTGTATTTGCATGTTTTATTTTATTTAAAGCTATTAGAAATGGTATTGAGTTCTTCATTTGACTCTCAGCTTGACTGGTATTACTATGTAGAAATGCTAGTGATATGTGTGCATTACTTTTGTAATGTGAGCTGCTGGTGAATTTATTACTTTCATGAGTCTTTTGGTGGATTTTTTAGTGTATTCTCAGTAAGCAGGGATAATACCCTGTATTTCTGTCTCTAGCCTGGTTGCTCTGCCTAGGACCTTCAGTACTATTATGTTCAATGGAAGTGGTGACGTGGGCACCCTTGTATTGTTCCAGTTCTTAGGGAGAATACTTGTAACTTTGCCTCACTCGGTATGATGTTTTATATAGGTTTGTCATAAATGATGTTTATAATTGTGAGATATGTTCCTTCATGCATAGTTTACTGAGAGTTTTTAATCATGAAGCAATGCTGGATTTTATCAAATGTTTTTTTCTGCATCTGTTGAGATAGACACATGGTCTTTGTTTTTACTTTTGATTATGTGTGAATCACATTTATTGATTTGTGTAAGTAGAATCATCCTTGAAGCCTTGGGATGAAACCCATTTGATCATGGTAGATTATTTTTTGGATGTGCTTTTGAATTTGGTTTGCTAATACATCATGGAGAATTTTTGCATCTGTGTTCATAAAGATATTGGATTGTAGTTTTCTGGTTTTGTTGTGTCTTTACCTGGCTTCGTTATCAACATGACGGCTTTTTAGAATGAGTTAGGTGGGTTTGTCTCCTTCCCAATTGTAGAGAATAGTTTCGGTAGAACAGGTGCCACTTCATCTTCATAGGTATATAGACTTTGGCTATGAATCCATCTGATTTGGACTTTCTTTTGCTGGTCAGGAGATTTTTCAATTACTCTTTCAATCTCACTACCCATTACTTGTATTGGTCTGTTCAAGATTTCTATTTCTTCTTTATGCAGGCATGGGAGGTTGTGTGTTGCCAAACATTTATTTATTTCCTCTAGGTTTTCATGTTTGTGTACAAGATGATATTTTGTATTTCCGCAGTATCAGTTGCAATGTCTAAATTTTTATTTCTGATTGTGCTTATTTGAGTTCTTTCACTTCTATTTCTGGTTAATTCAGGTAGTGACTGGTTGGTTGGCTTTGTTTGTCTTTTCAAAGAACCAACTTTTTGTTGCATTCATCCTTTGGATATTTTCTCTGCTCGTTTGTTGTTGTTGGTTAGTTTATTTCCATTTGGTTTAGTTCTGATCTGAGATTTGATTTCTTTTCTACTACCAGCTGTGGGTTTGGTTTGTCCTGCTCTGGCTCATAGTTCCTTGAGGTGTGACATAAATTGTCAGTTTGTGATCTTTCTGTCTTTTTGATGTAAGCTTTTAAAGCTAGTGCCTCCCTCCTTAGCACTACTTCACAGTATTCCACAGATGTTGTTGCCTTTGTTATCTAGTTCAAAAAAAATTTTTTTTAATTTCCCTCTTTATTTCATCATTTACCCAAGGATCATTCAGCAGCAGTTTTGCACAAATACATAGAAATTATTTATTTCGAAAATTACTTCCAATTTATTTCTAATTTTGAGTTCAAATTTTCTGAATTTGCTAAGACTTGTTTTGTGGCCTAACCTACAAGGTTGGACAATTAAGTTCGTGAACTCATCGTAGATAAAGGGCTCCAGAGGTCTGGTGAATATCACTACAGTGGCCAAACCTTCAAAGCAAATTTGGAACTTTTCTGGAATGTTCATTAGAGCCCTTGTCAGAGAAGGTCTGACAATTAAGTTCACAAACTCATCCTATAAAAAGTGCTGTGAAGCATAGACCAGGTGCTTGTGTTGGTGCAGACCTCCCCACGGGGAATACTTTGAAGGTTCCATAGTGACATTCAACAAAGAGATATGCAGCGCTCTTTCTGAGTTCACAAACTTAAGTGCCCGACCTTATATGGTCTAACCTGGAAAATCTCCTATGTTCTGATGAGGAGAATACACATTCAGCAGTGTTGGCTGTTAGGTCCAGTTTTTCTAGAGTCCTATTAAAGTCCAGTGTTTCTTTGTTGATCTTTTGCTTCGATTTGTTTAATTCTGTCAGTGGAGAACTGGAGTACCTGGTTATTACATGTTGCTGTTTATATCTTTCCTTTCATCTACGGCAATATGATTTATGAATCTGGGAGCACCTGTGTAGCTCTCTCTATATGTAGGATTGTTATACATTCTTATTCAATTGATCCCTTTATCAATATACAATGGGCATCTTTGCCTTTTCTTTTTCTTTTTTTCTTTCTTTCTTTTTTTAGACCATTCTTGATTTAGTGTCTATTTTATCTGATATGGGAATAGCTCCTGATGCTCACTGTTGGTTTCCGCTTGCATGGAATAGTTTTATCCATCTCTTTCTTTTGAGTATATAGGAATCTTTGCATGTCAAATGGGGTTTTGGAGACAGCACATATTTGGGTTTATGTTTTCAATCCATTGAGCCAATCTATATCTTTATTTATTTATTTATTTTCATTTATTTTTTTTTTAAATCATATCTGTGTACATTGATATAATCATGGGGCATCATTCACAAGCTTCACAGACCATTTACCAAGTTTCACATATACCTTTGTAAGATGCACCGCTGGTGTAATCCCACCAATCCCCTTCAATCTACCCACCTCCCACCTCCCTCCCCTCCCTTTCCCCCTTCCCCCTATTCTTAGGTTGTAACTGGGTTATAGCTTTCATGTGAAAACCCTAAATTAGTTTCATAGTAGGGCTGAGTACATTGGGTACTTTTTCTTCCATTCTTGAGATACTTTACTAAGAAGAATATGTTCCAGCTCCATCCATGTAAACATGAAAGAGGTAAAGTCTCCATCTTTCTTTAAGGCTGCATAATATTCCATGGTGTACATATACCACAATGTATTAATCCATTCGTGGATCGATGGGCACTTGGGCTTCTTCCATAACTTAGCAATTATGAATTGGGATGCAATATCTGGTACAAATATCTTTGTTATGATGTTATTTTTGGTCTTCTGGGTATATGCCCAGTAGAGGGATTACAGGATTGAATGGAAGATCTATTTTTAGATCTCTAAGTGTTCTCCATATCTCTTTCCAAAAGGAATGTATTAATTTGCATTTCCACCAGCAGTATAGAAGTGTTCCCTTTTCTCCGCATCCACGCCAACATCTCTGGTCTTGGGATTTTGTGATATAGGCTAGTCTCACTGGAGTTAGATGGTATCTCAAAGTAGTTTTGATTTGCATTTCTCTGATGATTAAAGATGATGAGCATTTTTTCATATGTCTGAAGGCCACGTGCCTGTCTTCTTCAGAGAAGTTTCTCTTCAAATCCCATGCCCAGCCTGCGATGGGATCACTTATTCTATTCTTGCTAATGCGTTTGAGTTCTCTGTGGATTCTGGTTATTAAACCTTTGTCGGAGACATAACCTACAAATATCTTCTCCCATTCTGAGGGTTGTTTGCTTGCTTTACTTACTGTGTTCTTGGCTGTGCAGAAGCTTTTTAGTTTGATCAAGTCCCATTAGTGTATTTTTGAAGCTGCTTCAATTGCCCAGGGGGTCCTCCTCATAAAATACTCGCCCAGACTGATTTCTTCAAGGGGTTTCCCTGCGCTCTCCTCTAGTATCTTTATAGTTTCATGTCTTAAGTTTAAATCTTTGATCCAGTGAGAGTCTATCTTAGTTAATGGTGAAAGGTGTGGGTTCACTTTCAGTCTTCTACAGGTTGCCAGCCAGTTCACCCAGCACCATTTGTTAAATAGGGAATCTTTTCCCCACTGAATGTTTTTAATTGGCTTGTCAAAGATTAAATAATGGTAAGTAGCTGGATTCACCTCTTGGTTCTCTATTCTGTTCCAGACATCCACTTCTCTGTTTTTGTGCTAATACCATGCTGTTTTGAGCACTATCAATTTGTAGTATAGTCTGAGGTCTGGTAGGGTGATTCCTCATGCTTTGTTTTTATTTCTGAGTAATGTCTTGGCTATTCAAGGTTTTTTCTGATTCCATATAAAACGAAGTATTGTTTTTTCAAGATCTTTAAAGTATGACATTGGAGCTTTAATAGGGATTGCATTGAAATTATATATTGCTTTGGGTAGTATGGACATTTTAACAATGTTGATTCTTCCCAGCCATGAGCATGGTATTTTTTTCCATTTGTTAATATTTTCAGCTATTTCTTTTCTTAGAGTTTCATAGTTCTCTTTATAGAGATCTTTTCACGTCCTTTCTTAGATAAATTCCCAAATATTTCATCTTCTTTGGCACTACTGTGAATGGGATAGAGTCCTTAACTGTTTTTTCAACTTGACTATTGTTGGTATTTATAAAGGCTAACAATTTATGAATGTTGATTTTGTAACCTGAGACGCTGCTGTATTCCTTGATCACTTCTAAGAGTTTTGTATTAGAGTCCCTAGTGTTTTCCAGATATACAATCATATCATCTGCGAAGAGCGAAAGTTTGATCTCTTCTGACCCTATATGGATATCCTTGATCGCCTTTTCTTCCCTAATTGCGGTGGCTAAAACTTCCATTACAATGTTAAAAGGCAATGGAGACAATGGGCAGCCTTGTCTGGTTCCTGATCTGAGTGGAAATGATTCCAATTTAACTCCATTCAATATGATATTGGCTGTGGGTTTGCTGTAGATGGTCTCTATCAGTTTAAGAAATGTCCCTTCTATACCAATTTTCTTAAGTGTTCTGATCATGAAGGGATGCCGGATATTATCAAAAGCTTTTTCTGCATCGATTGAGAGAATCATATGGTCTTTGCTTTTAATTTGTTTATGTGCTGGATTACATTTATAGTTTTACGTATATTGAACCCGCCTTGAGACCCTGGGATAAAACTGACTTGGTCATAATGTATAATTTGTTTGATGTGTTGCTGGTTCTGTTTGTTGGGATCTTGTTGAATATTTTTGCATCTATATTCAGTAGTGATATTGGTTTATAATTTTCTTTTCTTGTTGGGTCTTTTCCTGGTTTGGGGATCAGGGTGATGTTTGCTTCATAGAATGTGTTGGGTAGTCTTCCTTCTACCTTTTGGAATAGGTTGAGTAATATAGGTATTAATTCCTCTTTAAAAGTTGGGTAGAATTCTGATGTGAAACCATCTGGTCCCGGGCTTTTCTTTTTAGGGAGGTTTTGTATGGTTGATGCTATTTCCGAACTTGATATGGGCCTGTTCAACATTTCCACTTGATTCTGGCTAAGTCTTGGAAGGTGATGTGCTTCCAAGTATCAGTCAATTTCCTTCAGATTTTCATATTTCTGGGAATACAGTTTCTTGTAATATTCATTAAGGATTTTTTGGATTTCTGAGGAGTCTGTTGTTATTTCATCTTTGTTGTTTCTGATTGATGAGATTAGAGATTTTACTCTTTTTTTCCTGATTAGGTTGGCCAAAGGTTTATCTATTTTATTGACCTTTTCGAAAAACCAGCTTTTTGATTTATTGATCTGTTGTATTATTTTTTTGTTTTTAATTTCATTTAGTTCTGCTCTAATTTTGGTTATTTCTTTTCTTCTACTGGGTTTGGGGTTGGAATGTTCTTCCCTTTCCAGTTGCTTGAGATGTCCCATTAAGTTGTTAACTTCCTCTCTTTCTGTTCTCTTCAGGAAGGCTCGCAGTGCTATAAATTTCCCACTTAGAACTGCCTTTGCAGTGTCCCATAGGTTCTGCTAGTTCGTGTCTTCGTTGTTGTTTTGTTCCAAAAAATTGGCGTTTTCTTTCTTAATCTCATCTCTGACCCAGCTATCATTCAGCATAAGGTTATTTAACTTCCATGTTTTTGTATGAGTATGCAGATTCCTGTTGTTACTCAGCTAAAGTTTTATTCCATGGTGGTCCGAGAAGATGCATAGAATAATTTGTATTCCTTTAAATTTACTGAAGTTAGACTTGTGACCTAAGATGTGATCGATTTTGGATAAGTTCCATGGGCTGATGAGAAGTATGTGTATTCAGTTTTGTTGGGATGAAATGTTCTGTAGATGTCTGCTAAATCCAAATGTTGGATGGTTAGGTTTAAATCTAAGATTTCTTTGCTCAGCTTCTTGTTGGAGGATCGATCCAACACTGCCAAAGGAGTGTTGAAATCTCTGACTATTATGGAGCTGGAGGAAATCAAGTTGCTCATGTCTGTTAGAGTTTCTCTTATAAATTGAGGTGCATTCTGGTTGGGTGCATAGATGTTAATAATTGAGATCTCATCATATTGAGTATTACCCTTAACAAATATGAAGTGACCATTCTTGTCCTTCCTTACTTTTGTTGGTTTAAAGCCTATTGTATCTGCAAATAAAATTGCAACACCTGCTTTTTTCTGCTTACCATTTGCCTGAAATATGGACGACCATCCTTTCACCCTGAGTCTGTATTTGTCTTTTATGTTAAGATGTGACTCTTGTATGCAACAGATATGTGGCCTGAGTTTTTGTATCCAGTCAGCTAACCTATGCCTCTTTAGAGGACAGGTTAAGCCGTTCACATTAGTGGAGAATATTGATAAGTCTGGTGAAGTTTTGGGTGTCGAGTTTTTCAAAAGTCCAGTGGGCATTTTTAATCCTTTCACCAGTGTGGAAATGGAGTTTGATCCGAAGTTTCTGAGTGAGTTTACTTTTGTGGTATAGGATTGGGTTGGTCATTATGGAGGATAGGTCTGAGAATATCCTGAAGAGCTGGTTTGGTTATGGCAAATTTCTTCAACTTATGAATGTCATTAAAGTATTTAATTTCTCCATCATAAATGAAACTCAGTTTAGCTGGATACAAGATCCGGGATTGAAAGTTATTTTGCTTTAGGAGATTAAAAGTCAGTGACCACCCTCTTCTGACTCGAAAAGTTTCAGCAGAGAGATCTGAAGTCATTCTAATATTCTTCCCTTTGAAGGTAATGTTTTTCTTTCTCCTGGCAGCTTTGAGGATTTTCTCCTTCATATTAACTTTAGTGAAGTTAATTATGATATGCCTGGGGGATGTCTTATTGGGGTTGAGTCGTGCTGGGGTTCTGAAGCTGTCCTCTATCTGAATTTCAGAATGTCTAGGTATATCTGGAAAATTCTCTTTCATAATTTCATGCAGAAGGGCCTCTGTGCCCAGCAAGGCCACTGCATCTGTTTCTGGAACTCCTATGATTCGGGTATTTGCCTTCTTCGAATTATCCCAGAGCTTTCAGAGAGAATGATCCATTTTTGCTCTCCATTTCTCTTCCTCTTTGAGAGTTTGGGAGCGTTCAAAGGCTTTATCTTCGATGTCAGAAATCCTTTCTTCTGCTTGCTCCATTCTGTTGCTGAGGGATTCTACTGTATTTTTCATATCTTTGAGGGCTACAAATTCTTGCTTCAGTGTGTCTAAGTCTTTGGTGGTTTTGTCTTTAAATCTTTAAATTCGTTAAATTCTTGAGACAACTTTTGAATTTCTCCTCGAATTCCTAATTCCACATTGTTAATCTTGTCTGTAATCCAAATTCTGAATTCGATTTCTGACATCTCAGCCAGTTGTTTATGAATGGGATCTTCAATTACATCTGCCATATCTTTCCTTGGAGGGGTTGATCTATTCTGGTTATTCATGTTACCAGAGTTTTTCCGCTGATTCCGCTCCATGGTTGTTTTACTCCCTTTGATTTTTTTCCCCTGGGGCTTTGTCGAGGGCCTGTACAGTGTTGTGGCCTGAGAAACTGGGGCCCTGTCTGGTGTGGTGGGGCTAAGTGGTTCTGTCTTGTTTTCAGCTGGTTTCTGTTCCACCCTAGTGAAACAGATACTCTGGATTGACGTCTCAGCTGTGGAGAAATATCAGCAATTACGTCATCCCACCCCTACCGGCAAACAATTGGAAAAGAAAAATCAAACCTTCCTACCACCGTGCACCCAGGGCACCACCTGATTTGTCCTCAGGTGATTGGTTCAGTTTAAAAAGTCCAAATCAATTGTGTCAGTGTGCACCTGTCTCGGGTGAGAGAGTTTAAGAGGTCTCTGGGAACTGGGTCACAGGGGTCTGGTGACTACTCTGGTGTGGCTTGCTCCAGTGCTGCGTGGAGTCAGGAGGAGCCACCCAGCCAATAGATCAGTCTGGGAAGGTTGATGCCTCCTTCCCCACCTTGCACCACTGTCACACCCAGTCACTGATAGCTCTGCAGTTGGCTGACCCAGGTGCCTGTAGTGAATTGGTACTCCAGGAGTTTGCACCTGCCTGAATCACAAGGAAGTTTGCCAGGCCGCTGCGCTGTGCCTCTCTCCAGCAGGAGTAGGTGAGGCCTGACAACCTCGGGTGCTTGATGAAGGTTGGGGTGTTTTCACTCAGGTCCAGTCTTGCCCCTGATTAATGTTACTGACAGAACAGAACAGAACAACTCTGCAGTTCCCCTGCAGAAGAGAAGCTGAATTGAGTTCTAAATCAGCTTGTCTTTGCTCTTGTATTGTCTATAGGCTGACGATCCCCTGAGGGCCAGGTGCATCTTAGGTTTAGTAAAGCGGACCTCTGGGTCAGCCCGGCCCTAGGAGTTTCCCCGGTTTGCAAGTTGGAGTAGCCTCAGGCAAATCCTATACTCAGAGTCTCTGGTTGCCCAGGGAGACAGTGGGTGTGGCTTCAGAATATTCAGTAGTGAGCCCTATTGCTAGCAAAAGAGGGCTGCTCTTTTATGGCTCAGGCAACCCCTGCTCCAGTGTAGCTCCCTTCCAGCCCACCGTCCTCTCTCCCCTCCTGTACCCCAGCGTCTGCACAGACCGGCTGCAGCCCAGCACTGTCTACACCCCTTGAGCAATCGCCCAAGAGTCTGGACCTCTGGGGGACAGGCCTCCAGACCTTGGAGCGAGAGCAGAGGGGAGTGCAGGGAGTGCTGGGAGCCTGGGGTTGCGGGCAGAGAATACACACAGCTTTACACAGTTTTATGCCTGGCTGTATTGTCACCAAAAGACGGCTGTCGCACTGTGCCTCAGGGAACTGCCACTTGGGTGCGGTCCCCTCTCCGCTGACTAGGACTGGCCTCCAGACCTCAGTGTGAGTGAAGGGGAGTGCTGGGAGCTCAGAATTCCAGGTAAAGACTATATATAGTTTATACAGTTTTATGCCTGGCAGGTGGACGCTGTGGCACCCTAGTAGGGGAGTTAGGTCCAGTTTTTAGAGGGTCTCTCCCGTGGAGTGTAGTGGGAGGACCTTTGAACTCTGCCCAATTGTTTGTGGGGCACTCTGAGCCATTCTCATGGGGTAGGGGACTCCCGTCCGCTTGGTGATGGATTTTGTACCTTTTGTTTGTATCCTTGTGGTCGCAGCTCGCCTCACCGGGGTTGACGTGCGTTCTTCAATCTTCTCTCTTAGTGCAGCTCAAATCCACCAGGTTACTTGCTGAATTTTTGTCCTTTAACTCTCGTACTGGATGGGAGCCTCTGTGGAAAGCTGGCTTCAGTCTGCCATCTTGTCTCCTCCCCCCCCAATCTATATCTTTAAAGGAGGCATTAAGACCATTTACATTTAGTGTTGATATTGATGTATGAGATACTCCTCAGGGCATTTTTTGGTTACCTAGCTACATTGTTGCTTTATATTATTGGTTTATTTGTTTGATTTGTTTGCTTGCTTTTCCTTTAATTTTTATTTCTTTGGAGACAGGGTCTCACTATGTTACCTGTAATAGAGTGCAATGGTGTCATTATAGTTTACTGCAGCCTCATACAAAGTCTGACAATTAACTTTGCAAACTCATCCTAGAAAAAATACATACCTAATACCTAATATTTTGAAACTTTTCTGGAAGTGTTCTGGAAAAAATACATACCTACATACCTAATCACTAAATATTGCTATGGTCACCTGTTGGTGCCATCACCAAAGAAGCAGGTCAGATAATGGATTGTAAGCTGGAAGCTTGCAGGAGGTGGGCCTCCCCATGCGTGTTGGGGAAAAGGCCCCAAGCAAACTCTGCAGGTGCTGTTTATTGAGAACAAGGTCCCCTCCACCAAGCCTGATCAGCACACTGGAATTCCACAGCAGATCAATTTCCAACTGCCAACCTCTGGTCTGTTCCTTAAAGTCTAGTGGCTTACATATAATAACTAAGAAAATGCCATGAAGGCTACGTTGAACAGTTTGATGAGAGTATTTCAGATTGTATATGAAACCCACACATTGTACCCCTTGATTGCACTAATGTACACAGCTATGATTTAACAATTAAAAAAAAAAAAAACTGCCCCTTTGTCTCTAGAAGTGTGCTGTCCCCTGTTCCTCCGTATCTTCCTGCATAGGTTGCTTCATAGGTTGTTACATAGATCACTACACATGTTACATAGGTTGCTACATAGATCACTACACATGTTACATAGGTTGCTACATAGATCACTACACATGTTACATAGGTTGCTACATAGATCACTACACATGTTACATAGGTTGCTATATAGATCACTACACATGTTACATAGGTTGTTACATAGATCACTACACATGTTACATAGGTTGCTACATAGATCACTACACATGTTACATAGGTTGTTACATAGATCACTACACATGTTACATAGGTTGCTACATAGCTCACTACACATGTTACATAGGTTGCTACATAGATCACTACTCATGTTACATAGGTTGCTACATAGGTCACTACACATGTTACATAGGTTGCTACATATCTTATTGCACAGGTTGCTACATATCCTGTTTCATAAGCTGCTAATATCCTATTACATAGATGACTACATATTTTAATACATAGGTTGCTATAGTCACCTTTGAATTCCTCCCTTTGGGAAGCTGTGCATCACACCAGAGCTTCTCTGACTCTTCAAATCAATTTTGAAACACTTTTTCTGGAAGTGCCAGAGAGCTGTGGTTGTATTTCCCTGGATATCCTTCTAATATTTCCTTTATCTTTGAGTAAAGAAAAAAGTCACTGGGGGCCAGATCAGGTGAGCAGTGAAGGTGTTCCAACTCATTTATTTGCTTACTATCTAATAGTTCCCTCACAGACGGTGCTATGTGAGCTGGTGCCAGTGACCTGTTGGCAAAATGTCAGGTGGTTTTGGTCTAACAGGCTTCCAAATAATAAACTGGGTTAACTGTCCTGTTGGTATACCTTCAAAATGAACAATCCCTCTGATATCAAAAAAGTTAGCAACATCATTTAGGCTCTTAATTTGGACTAACAGGCTATTTTGGTCATAGAGATTTGGCTGACTTCCACGGTGTACTTTGCCGCTTTTGTTGTGGGATCATATTGGTACACCCATGTTTGTTCATCAGTGATAACACGGCTCCAAAACAACATCTTGCCTTTCCAAAGGCTCTTGGCAAACTTTGACTTCCTTTACGTTTTCATTGACTGGTGAGGTCCTTCAGGACCATTTTTTAAACAACTTTCTCATGCCAAGATTTTCTGTTAAGATTTTCCTAAGTATTTCTCTATCAATGTTTTAAGTATTTCTCCGTCAATGTTTCCTTGGTCTGCTAGGCTTCTCACAGTCAGCCAATGATTTTGAGTCACAATTCAATACATTTTTTCAGTGTTTTCAGTAGTTCTCCTTGTTACTGGCTGACCCGATCTCTCTTCATCAATGATGCTTTCTCTCCCCTCAAAAAATGTGTAATACATTTGTCCACTGCAGTTTTCTTCATGGCATTATTCTCATAAACATGGACGAATGTTTGCAATTTCACTTCCACTCTTGCCAAGTTTAATAGGAAATTCAATGTGTATTCATTGCTCTAATTCAAGCACCAACATTCTTGTGATGACACACAAAAACATGCAATAACAGTAATGGACACTACTCAGCAAGAGAGCACCATAAGTTAACAAGAATACAGCTGGGAGACACTGATACACCAAGGCCATGAAACCTTAACGAGTGGTTTGTACCATGCTGCCAGCATATGTAGTTCTTGGCAAGTCCACAAACTTAATTGTCAGACCTAGCTCAAGAGATCCTCCTGTCTCAGCCTCCAAGTACCTCAGACTGTAGGCACACCCCACTACACCTAGATAATTTTTCTATTTTTTTGTTGAGAAAGAGTGTCACTCTTGCTCAGGCTGGTTTGGAACTCCTGACCTTAAATGATCCTCCTGACTCTCTTTCCCATTGTGTTAAGATTATAGGAATGAGCCACCGTGCCCAACCTGCATCTTTGTTTTATAAGAGATGTGAGTTTTATCTTTGGCTATTTTTACACTGTGGGTATTGATTATTCTGTTCCATGTATAGAACACATCTAAATATTTCTTGTAGGGCAGGTGTAGTGGTGACAAATTCCCTTCATGTTTGCTTGTCTAAGAAAGGGTTATTTACCCTTTATTTATGAAACTTAGTTTTTTAGGATACAAAATTCTTATCTGGCCATTACCAGGGAGGGTTGGCAGGCAGGGACCTCTAGTCTGAGCATCACTTGGTCCACTGCAAGTCTGTGAGAGGAAGGACATGAGCTCTGGTCTCTGTGGAAGCTGGAGTGCTTTGGTGGTGGGGGGAGGGGAGCTACTAACAGAGGGGACCGAAGCAGAATCTCCTGAGAGCCCTGGTCAGTTGTTTCTTGGGTCATCCATACTGACGAGAGTGGAGGCTTCCACAGCTACATTGGCACCTGTTGATGGAGACAGAGAGGAAAAACGTCTGAATGAGGGAGAGCTGGCACTCAGGTCCCTTTGTCCCGAGTCTCTCCTCCCACTCCCCCTTTGCTGCTGTTTCTTCTCTACTGAAGGTAGCCTGGCCTGAACGCCCAAGCTCTGGGATCACAGTTTACCCAGATTCCAGTAGCTCCCTGTGGTCATTGCTGTCTAGATGGATGTTAAGAAATGTTTGTGTGGAGTCCAGTGACAAGAAAAGCAAAGGGCTGCAGCTCCTTGGGGAGGACACAGGCACATAGCAGATGGAAAAGCAGTACAATTCCTGCTGCCTTGAAGGGCCTGGGATGCTGTGGACAACCCTAAAGGCCCGGGCATCTGGTGCTCTATTCTCAAGATCTTCCTGGTTCATTGGTTGCAGCAGCCCTTGGGCTTGTAGGGCAGAGAAGCTTGAGGAGCCTGCGTTCTGCCAGGGTTCTGAGGGGAGGAAAAGCAACAGTTTCACCCACCCTTTCCATTGACCCTCCAGATTCCTTGGGGGTCAATCTCCTGTGACATTCTGCTCCTTTGTATCTGCTCTGCAGCTTCTTCCCATGAAATTTCCAGTGGGTTCTGGCACCTTTCCCTCAAAATTACACATGTACTATGTTTTATTCACCTAAAACTTTTTCTTCTTTCTGGGATGATCTGGTGACCAAGATGGTCAGCTATCTTTCCCAAGTCATTATCATTTTAATTTTTTTAAGTTTTAATTATTATGGGTACATAATAGTTGTATGTCTTTGTAGGGTATACATGATGTTTTTATATAGGCATATAAAACAGATTCATAAAATCAAGGTGATGAGGGTACACATCACCTCGGGCATTTGTCATTTCTTTACATTAGAAACTTCCCAGTTCTACTCTTTAGTTATTTTAGAGTATACTCTGACTTATTATTGATTACAGTCACTATTTGGTGCTCTCAAAATATCATTTGTATAATAACAATACTCTTTTAATTTCTAACTTATGACCAAAATTATGAATCATCCACATACATTTACAGAAAAATACTTATAATTTTCTACTATATGCTTTGATCTTTGTAATGGCCAACCTGCTGTTTATCACCTGACTTAATGTCTGATCACACACACTGCTGGCTGACATAATAGTCCTCTTTGCTCTCCAGATTATGTGGGGCTACATAGCTAACAAATTTGAGGTCCTTTTTTTTTTTTAAGAAAAAAAGGAAGGAACCTCAGGTTTGATGGTATAGTATATTGTATTTCATGGCTATGATTTATTACAACAACATGATAAAGCAAAATTAGCAAAGATAAGTGGTTTACAGGGTGAAGTTCTAAAGAAAACAAGACTCACTTTCAAAAATCTTCTTCAGTGGACTCACATAGGATGTGCTTAATTATTCGAGCAAACATATTATGTCAGGTGTTAAATGCTGCCCATCAGGAAAGGTCATGAGACTCAGTGTCCAGGTATTTTATTAGGAGCTGGTCACCTAAGCACACTCTGCTTAGCAACATTCCAAACTCCTAAGAGGAAAGCACGTGTTCAGCATACATTATTTTTATTGTATAGACAGCTTAGGCAAGAGAGCCCATTTTATCATTTTGGGAATGGTAAAGTGCCTCATGAAATTCAAGTTGGTGGATGCTTACCAGAGGCCAGGCTGACAATCAGACCTTAGTTCCCAGGTTAACTCTTCTCTGTCTACATACAAACATTTGAACCCATTGCTACAGGTTCTTCCAGGGCCTTAGAAGGGCTATTCCAGTGAGGGGCCCAGAAGCTAAACCGTCATTAACTTCAGAGGTAATTATTTCTCTTGCTTCGGCCATACTGCAACACTTTTAGTACCTAAACTCATTAAGTTTTTACCTTTACAAATGTTAATCTTTTGCCCTGAGACGCGTTTGTTCCTGTCTTTACCACGGTCTTATTCCTTGTTCAGCTTTCAGCTTTGTAAGTCACATCCTCATAGAAGCCCAGGGATCTGGCCTTTCTGATTAATTTTGCCTTTTACTACGTATCCGTACTGAACATAGATTCCTTTTTTTTTGTTTTTTTTTTTTTTTTTTGTAGAGACAGAGTCTCACTGTACCGCCCTCGGGTAGAGTGCCGTGGCGTCACACGGCTCACAGCAACCTCTAACTCTTGGGCTTACGTGATTCTCTTGCCTCAGCCTCCCGAGCAGCTGGGACTACTCTGAGGCGCCCGCCACAACGCCCGGCTATTTTTTTTTTTGTTGCAGTTTTGGCCGGGGCTGGGTTTGAACCCGCCACCCTCGGCATATGGGGCCGGCGCCCTACTCACTGAGCCACAGGCGTCGCCCGAACATAGATTCCTTATGGTAACACTTTGCATACTGTGTGGTAACTACGGAATCATTTCCCTCAATGCCCCGTGAAATTTAAGCTACTTGAGAAGAAACCCTATTTACTCTTAACATTTTTTATTTTTTTTTTAGATGGTAAAAATTGTACTTTATTTATTTTTATTTTTTTGTTCATGATTTTAATGAGAATGCTTCCAATTTTCAATATCACACATGTTTGATATAGGTTTTTGAAAGGCCTACTTTTTCAGTTGTCTTCTATTCCTAATTTGTTAATAATTTTCTTTTTTTAACTCATATACACATAGATCATGAATACATTTATGCTTATGTGGGGAACAATGTGTTGATTTTTTTTATACAATCTGACATGCTTACACCAAACCAATCAACATAGCTATCGCCTCATTTACTTGATTATTGTGTGAAGACATTTATGTTCTACACTTGACAGATTTGACTTGTACCCTTGCAATATGCTCCATAGGTGGGTCCCACCTTTTACCCTCCCTCTATCAATCTTCCTGCCTCCCCTCCCTTCCCACTCCCTTTCTCGCCTTCATCCTGGGCTATAGTTGTGTTCTATCTTTTATAAGAAAGTGTGAGTGAATATAAGTTGGTTTCATAGAAGGACTGAGTACACTGGATACTTTTCCCTCTCCCCTATCTACCATTCTGCTTGGTATATGGTATGCTTATATTAATATTTGTGATGTAGTAAAGGATGAAGTTAGCTACTGGGATTGATGAGAGTTACTATAGCATAGCAATTAGTTCTTCAATGGATATTAATTTAAATATCTTGGGTTATATTGAGACATATCTTAACTGTCAGTATTAGTAATAGAACTCTATCAAACAAAATCTTCTGATACTGTCCTCAAGCGTATAAATCTACTAGAAAACCTCTCAACAGACTATCTCAACAGCAAGTAATCAATTAGAAAATAGCGCCAGGGCAGTGCCTGTGGCTCAAAGGAATAGGGTGCCAGTCCCATATGCTGGAGGTGGCGGGTTCAAACCCAGCCCTGGCCAAAAACTGAAACAAACAAACAAACAAACAAATAAAAACAACACCAAAGTCACAGGGGAGTTATACTCTAACACCTATAGACTAGCTGTTGAAAACTTGGGTAGATTTTCATGCAACTATATATGTCATAAAATGATCTTTCTTTTCTGTACCATTTATTAATATTATTTTTAAATGTGTACATATACGGATGATATCTTAATTTTCATTAATGATTTTCAGAAAGCTTTGAAACCTGTCATTGAAATAGGCATTGTTATCTTTGTTGTCATAATTTTAAGATGCACTTTAAGGTCTATCATTTCAACCATTCTACTGAGAATTCTGTGGCTCAGTGATGTATCATGCAAAGCTTCTATGAAACTTTGGCAAGTATGGCACTTTACAACTTAAACTCTTAACATATGGAGTACATATACACTCTTTTTGTTTCTATAATCATATATATGGAAAAAAAGCAAAGGCAGAACAAGAAGCAATCTATTTTATATCCAACAGGCAGAACTTATATGAGATTACCATTTAAGCAGTCTGGCAAAGTTGCAAATGGTTGCAAATGGACTATCTCTCTGTAGCTCCCAGCCTAGGCTATCAGCAAACTTTAGAAAGGAAAACGTGTTTCTTGAATCTATTGCTCACGGTGTTGGCTAGAAACAGTCCATTCTGAAAGAATTTACTATTGAGGAGAAAGGAGGAGAATGAGGATTCAGTAGTAATAGCAAGAAAGATTCTCAGGAGAGAGTAGTTGAAGCTGGAAATAGTCTTGCAATTAAAGGAAATGATAAGATGCTTGGCTTGAGAGGGATATAAGAGAGAGTTGAGATGATTGACGTTCCCCAAGGGCCCACTTCATTTGTAGGCATAGATAATTACTGGATTGAAGTTCTCTCTCTTGCTAGGGTGTTTATGAGCAGATTATTAATAATATTCAGAAAAAAGTCAAGAGGAGAGGAAGGAAAGTAATCCACCCACTCTGTTATCTGCTTCAGGTGGACCATCTAAAGGCAAAAAATGGATGATTGACTTAAGTTGACGTTTGTAATATAGAAATCGCATAATTCTCTGGGCGCTGTGGCTCACACCTGTAATCCTAGCACGCTTGGAGGCTGAGGCAGGTGCATTGCATGAGCTCAGGAGTACAAGACCAGCCTGAACAAAAGTGAGACCCTGTTTCTAAAAATAGCGGGATGTTATAGCTAATGCCTGTAGTCCCAGCTACCCAGAAGCTGAGGCTAGAGGATCGCTTGAGTCCAAGAGTTTGAGGTTGCTGTGAGCTGTGACACCACGGTACTCTACCTAGGACGGGAGAGTGAGGTTTTGTCTCAAAGAAAAAAAAAAAAAAAAAAGAAATAGCAGAATTCCTCTGTATAGAAATTTCTAAAATGCATTTAGACCTTATTACACGGATTTGCTCTTATAAGTCAGATGGTGCACATGAGTTCTTGGTAAAGAAAACTGACCCTTCTGCTGTTAGGCCTAACCCTTGAAAATCTCCACCAGAGCACAAATCTATAGTATGAGAATTAATGTTAGAAATGTCTCTGCTTGACTTTCTCTGTAGTCTTTTATAAATATAGATTCCTGGGTTTAAAATGCTTTTTATCAGTGCTGTAGCCATATGAAGTAAAATTTAAAAGTCCCCCTCCCCCACACTGACAGTGTTATGAATTTCATATGCTACATTTTTAAATTATGAAAAACTAAACGTTTAAGGAATTATGGAAAATACCTTAGCATTAAGGTTAATTTTTCTATTATTTTGCAGTGTACTCCATATGAACACTAATTCCATTTTGACTCATTCCTCTTGATTTCATTTTCATTTAGGGTATGTATTGTGAGAATAAAATATAGTTCCTTTCTTGTCATGTTTGTATAGTGGCACCTTTTAAAGTGGGGCAATGGGGGCAGTTCATGAAGGTATGGATTACGCCTCCTATAGAACGTTAACCACTTCTGTTGTAATGTTTCTAAATGAATGGGCTGTTACTCTGCATTTTTAGAATTTTACATTTGTTGCTTTTTATTAAGATTTGGCCTGGCTAAAAATAACCTCTTAAGGATTTACCATGCATTAGTGGAAGTTTGATCGATTTTTAAAACAACAAATACTGATTAAAACACCAACTATATCTCAGACACTTTACGAATATTAATCGGCTAACTCCTACAATAACTCTCTGTGATGGATGTTATTATTGATCTCATTTTACAGATTAGGAAATTATAGCACAGAGAGGTTAAATAAATTGACTAAGTTCACACAGCTAATGGTAGAACCAGATTTGAACCCAGGCAGTCTAACACCACAATTCCATGCACGTAATCAAACCTAAGAAATATCTGCTTAGAGCAGCAAATTAAAGAACTACCATCTCCACATGTTGGGATCTTAGTCTAAAAAACTTCTCTTGAATAATTGTATAATTCCTATGGTATTTCATATTTTACTCGTTTTGATATAAGATATTTATTTTTACCTAATACACATGAAGTCAACAAATAAAAGATGACTACCTATCAGTCGTGTTTGTGTATGTAATTATAAAGCAAGTAAAATAGAAAATTTTATTTATTTTTAAATAGTAGATTATAGGTTTGCTCTTACATTCCTAAGATAATTATTTCATCATTTCTTAAATTAATGAAAATATTGACATTATTTGCATTAGTGATTTTAATGAAAATGTATCTTGGATTATTTTTTCTTCCTTTTACTATTTGTGTTGTTATTTCTTCATTAGCAGTCTATATATTTGCCAGTCATTATCAGTGAGGGCAAAGAAAATTAGTAAAATTTAGAAAAAACTTAGTGGAAGTGGTGAAAGGTTCTTCTGTGTGGGGTTGAAATCACTAACAAAAAGGTTATTTTTTATGTCGAGTTCTCGTCTGTCCTTCCTATGAAAGTGTAAATTACAGTTTCTTTTATTCCCCCTCTGGGCACGCATCTGTGTGTTTGTGTGTGTATGAGAAAGAGAGAAGGAGAGATTCTAACTCTGGAAGTATTTCTGGCATTAGATAATAAGGTATCACTTGAAAAATTAATAATATTCTAGTTTTTCATTTAGTATAAACGAGATGAAGGTTAACGATCCTTGTTTTTTCCCCTGTTTAGAAATTGCACAAAGTTGGCATATAAACAGATAACAGGCTGTGTCCGTTTAAAACTCCTTCTTCTGGGCATGCTATTTATTTTGCTAAGCCTGTAGCACTAGGGGGTATTAGCAAAAGCATAATTTACCCTACAGTGACAATCTCCTGAGACCTGCCTTTTTTGTGTCTCTGAGAGGAAAAGAAAACACACAGGGCAAAATTAAACATATTGGGGAAAAATGATGTTTGGATGATAAAAAATGGAACAAAACTTTTTCCTCAGAGGGAAATGGTGGAAGGAACTGGATTATAGACCTAGAGCAGAAAGGAAGTTTGGGCATCAAAGGATTAAGAAAATGGGAAATACAGAGTAAGGCCCATGAGAAATGTGTCTGATAGGAAAGTCAGGTCTAGTTTGGCAGTCTTCTGAAAGCCAGGCTTCCAGGGCAGCTGCTAAGCCAAGCATTTATCTAAGTCAGCATAGATTGATACATTTTCCCACTTGGGATTCAACTTCTGTAACTGGAAGATACTGCAAGATTTGCCAGAGGTATTCCCTTACTTATTCAAGATCTTATATGAAAACTGTCTTCTTCCTAGAAGGCTGGATTTGGGTGAGTTAGTTTCTTACAATTTCTTCAGAAGGCTGGATTTGGGTGAATTAGTTTCTTACAATTTCTTCCAGCCTTCTCACTCTAAATATACTTGAGTTACTTTTTTTCACTGTTTTCTTATTTAAATAGTCTGACGATTGGTGATATTTTAAAAAATTTGAATGCCCTTCGTTCAATCTGTCATTTTACTAAATCTTTCTTACATATCTTAAATATTTATTTTATCAATTTCCTATTTAGTTATAATATACAGGTAGACTTTTGCTGATATTTGTAAAAAGATCTCGACTGTAAAATTACTGCCCTTGAGTTTATAGTAGATCAGAAAACATTAGAACAACTAAATTCCTCAATTAAAAAAAAAAGAAAGCAAAAGGAAGAAAATCAACTAAGGATAATTAGCTCTTTAACTTAATGAATCTAGCTCTGCACACAAACACAACTACTAGAAAAAAACATGTTTTCCAGATCCTTATAGGAGGCCTTTGATAGCCCATTTTTCTCCTGTAGGTCTATAAATAAGAAAAAAATTATAACAATCATCCTGGTATTATGAATTCTCAACATTCTATCTAATACTATATAGTAATACCAGAAACTTAGAGAAATCAGGAGGACTTGTTGACTAAATAATGGATAAGCCAACCTGCTTGCATTGGTATAAATACCACCATAATAATAAAACTGAATTTCAGGGCCATTGGTTTCAAAGATTTATTCGTTCTTTGGCATATGAAAGTATAAATAAATAAAAATAAATTTCTTAGTCTTCTAAAAGAACCATTTAGCCTGATATTAAAGGATTTGTATTGCATATTTACATCCCTATATGCAGTTTTTACAAGGCACTCCTATTTCAAAGATTTTTGTCTGTCATAGGAACTTATGGCTGAGGAACTTATTTTAGTTACCAAATAACTGCAGAAAGTATCAGGTATAATGTTTCTGTATCATAATGGGATCAATTTTATTTATATGTAATTGGCGAAATCAAACAAGACATTTTGAAATAAGCTTATATTACTACTTTACTAAAACTTTCACATTTCATTCATTTAAGGTTTACATCAAATTTGCATTCATTTTTATATAACGTGTTCTGTTTCTCCTCTTTACTAAAATTGAATGGTGTTATCTTTAGAGTGTCTAAATATAGTTCTTATGTGTAGAACTTGGTAATTACTCTTATGTGCTGTTTTCTTTTCCAAATACGTTTTGCAAACGGAACTTATAAAAAGGAGAAAAATATTTGCTTATTACTTTCAGTAAAATGTATTGAAATGCAGTTGAATCTTCTAGCAGAGTCATGATATAGAGTAAATTGTTAAATATGCAATGATGGATTTTTAAAATACTGAAAATTAAAATTCTGAGTTTTCCAGGCCAATTTGCGATGTGACATCATACACAGTTTAGGGCTAGAATAGGTAATCCAGTTAAAATCCATCCTGTTCTATACGATGAGGAAAAGGAGGCCAAGGAATGTTGAATGACTTGCTAGTTGGATTACACACAATTATTTATGGTGGTAAATATCCTTAACAATGATCATTACGCTGAAACTCTGATGTCTTCGGCATCTTGAGTCACTGTGTTAGGATTGCAGCTAAGGAATTAGAGCACAGATGCCAAATCAGTCCAGCCCCTATCCTCAGGGGAAAGAGAGAAATAAATCAATATGAAGCCTGGGTAAGAATATGGAGAAGTTTTAGAGACTTAAAGAAAAAGACAAATAAGCCACACTTAGACACGTGACACAAGGTGGCAGGGCAGAAACCGTGGCCATGAGTAGTCAGAGAGGCAAAGGGACCCTGAGTTGAATTTGTGAGGGGAATAATTTCAAGTCATTTCTTTTATTTCAAGATATTTCAAGGTATTAAGGGGGTACAAATGTTTTTGTAATACTTGAGTCATGGCTATAAGTCTGCCCATCACCCAAATAATGAATTTTGAACTCTAAATTAATGGCATAGGCTGGATCTGAAGCATTATTCCTAGATGTTAAAAGTCATGGTCTCTGAACTCTTTTCTTTCTTCTAAAAGTCAGTGGAAATCAAAGTGATATTATCATCTGAGCTATTTACTCAATCCTTTTTTTCCAGTTATTTAACATTACAAGCTGTTATAATAAGTGAACAATTTTCTTTAATTTAAGACTCATTTACATGTAGACAGGTCTCTTAACATAAATTTCTCACAAGTAAAAGGTCTGGGAATTGGTTTATAATATGGTAAATACTTGTATGCAGTTTAAATTTGATGAATCCTAGGACTTCTGTTTCATTTTTCCCTGTGGACTCTTTTTATTATTAATTCATCGATAAATAGACATTTGGAATCAAATGTTATTAGAATTTAAAACATTTAGAAAAATAAAATGATATACCTACTCAAAGCACTGATTTTCAGTAGATGGCAAATGTAAAAAATAAGATGTTTATTAGAATTCTTCCAAGTTTAAGATACTGTCACAAATCTTTAGAACCTAAATTTCACATGGATTCTTCTTATAAAACAGCCTCTTAATCGGGTTTTCTATACGATGTTTATACATACCAGGATTTTACAAAGTAGACATCAATCAAATTGACCTTGGAATGGAGATATTTACACACACACACAGAGTCCACATTAGCATGTAAGATAGTGGGTATTTATGCGAGCAGCATTACACAGGATTAATATTTAGCATGTACTATTTTAATAAATGGTCATTATGCCTTTCATATATATCAAATATTAAATCTCATATAAAGTCTTTTAAATATGAAAAAATATATTTGGGGAAAATTAGGCTGCTTATCTTTTCACGAGAACTTATATCCAAAAAGAAGTGTGAATATACATATATATAGTATGTGTATACTTTTGAGTGATTTTAATAATCATAATTTGAATTTAAGTCAGCTTTTTTATTACTAGCTATGCAACTTTTGGCAAATGACTTAACATCACTGAATATTAGGATCACGTAAAATGGGATGTTTCTAGAACTTATTTATAGGGCTGTTTTAAGAATGAGGCTAAATAATCTATGCAGAACTTCTAGTAGAATGTTTGGTACACAACGATGTTATATAAATATTAACTTGCCGTTCTTGTTATTGTCATCATTACTTTTTTTTTTTTTGTAGAGACAGAGTCTCACTTTATCGCCCTTGGTGGAGTGCTGTGGCATCACACAGCTCACAGCAACCTCCAGCTCCTGGGCTTAAGCGATTCTCTTGCCTCAGCCTCCCGAGTAGCTGAGACTACAGAGTCATCATTACTTTTATAAACATAAAAATAGTATCAGCAAATTCTGTAAATGGAATTACATGTTTTTATAGTTGAGGATGATAGTGGTTGTTTTACTTTCCTCTATGTTCCAAATTTCCCTAAATTTTCATGGTATAAAATTTATATTTAGCTATGTTCCTTTCTTCAATATGCCACATATATCTTTCTTTAAGTCTCCTTTATAAAAACAATTAAATTGACATTCAGACACATAGGTTTCAAATCAATCTTTTAAAGTTTTTCAAAGCCTTTGACTCAGCCCTTTTCTAATCCCAAATTCAAGTTAGAATCAGTTCTCCATTTTCTGTAGCAATCAGGCTGGGTGTCTCCTATCAGAACATGTATGAAAAAGACACACGTGGTTTCTCATGTGTGTTAATTGTCCGTTGATCTAAGGGGTACTGCAGCCACACTTAGGTCCCTACAATGACATGTCTACATGGCTTTTTTTCAGACAGTATGGGGCTAGAGAACGTGATGTTTTCACAGAAATGCAAATGTCAACACAGATCCCGAAATGAAAAGCAGGGAACTAAAGAGGGGCCAGATCAAAAACAGCCTCACAAAACATAACAAGGCTTTTGATCTTGGACCTCTGCAGGGACGAACACAGATACACAGGAGGGTGGAGATTTGCCAGCTGGGGAGGTGGTTCTATCTGGGTGAGGTGGTGGTAGCGGTTTTAGATAATCTCCCAGATTTCTAGCTTGGTGGATGTTTCCCAAACAAGAGAGGGGAAAAAAACTAAAGAACAGATTAAATTATAAATATGAATTCTCCCGTTTGGGGAGTTATATCTCTGTGTCTCAGATCAAAACTGTTTATTCCCATGTATTGTCAAGTAGCAAATAAGGAGGTTTCCGTCAACAAAGGACCACATATGGGATGACAGTGCCATATGACTAAAGTGCCATAATTTTACTGGATCTTTTCTATGTTTAGGTATGCTTAGATGTGTGGATATTTACCATTGTGATACAATGGCCTACAGTGTTTAGTAGAGTAACATACTTTACAGATTTATAGTTTGTGACCAATAGGTTAGAAGGGGGCCAGTACCACAATTTTGAGGCAGACTGTATTATGGCCTATCATTTTGCTTCTAAGAAACAGTTGAAAGCATCCTGTCTGCTTCAGCCATGCCAATTTCAACTTGCTGGGTTTATCAGAGCTGTTGGGAGGGCTTCCTTTGTTTTTGTGCAGGCTGTTTTTGTACATTTTTCACTTTTGTGTATGTCAAAATTTTCATAGTGACCCAGGTATATACATATAAGTTATAACACACAGCTTAGGTATATATTAAGCTATGAATTCCCTTTCTGATGTTAACACAAGGACAAAGTTTCCCAGTGACACGTTTCTCAGGATGTATCCTCTGTTGTCACGTAACACCTGGCTGTAAAGTTTTGGTGGCTCATAGTCATCTTACATTTCAGTGAAGCTGGATAGTTTCCAAAGCACTTTCTCATGTGCTGCATCTCACCCAGGAAATCTTAAGAGGAAAGGAAAGAATGCTCCCTGTCTACACCTATAAATCAGAGTTTGAAGATGAAAAACATGAATCTGCATGTCCAGAACTGAAGTCAAGGTAACTGTGAACCTTTTTGGGTCAAGAAGAAAGCTTACTTAAAAATAAAGTAGCAAGATTTAGAAAGGTCTTTTTGTGTCCTCACCAAAGAAGTAAAACAAAAGAAAAAAGAAATTCTGGGCTTAAAATTTGATAATCTCGATGAGAAACCCAAAGAGCCATTTTCTCCCCAAAAACAATGAACAGCAGGTAAATGCTATGATGATATTTGCTCAAAGAGTTTAAAATTTATTAAAAGGAGGCTCATCCCAGGTTCTTACATGTCAATTTTCTGCCTTCATTTTATAAGTGAATACAAATGCTGTAAATAGTGTATTTTGTAGAGAGAAAGTGACTCAGTGTTATCTTCAATGATGTGAAAGCAAATTCGGGAAAAGGTTTTGTCTTTCTTAAATAGTTTATGATTACTTTCATCAAATTATTTGATGTTCGTCAGTTGAAATTCACACTTATGTGGTGATAGAGAATTTTAAATTTAGCTATTGAATTGAAAATCCGTAAATGTCCCAGTAGTTTATATCTGAAATAACTTTAAGAACTATAATTTGTGCTCGAGAAATGAAATAACCTGAATTGGGCATTAAAAAATATTGAACAGCTAGTTAAGAACCATTAAATCCAATTATATAGAGAGAGATAAACTTGCACAGTATCTGCATACAGATCTGTATACAGAGTATCTGTGTATATTTCTGTTGCACAGCTGGGTGAGTGAGTCGGAGCACAGGCCAGAGATGGCCTTCTCTGTTTGGCAGAGTTAGTCCTAGGCTCCAGTCCCGGATCTGGAGATGCCTGGCTTAGTGCTCTTGGCACGCGAATGACTTTTGTTTATCTTCTTGTGTACATGGCAAATAATAATACTTTATGGAACTTTAAGAAGATTAACTGCAATATAATACTCATTCATACCAAAAAATGTATATTGCGGAACAGTGGTGTGCCTGAAGCTATTTTAGATGTTTCTGATAATTACATGAATAAACCAAAATGCTTGCCCTCCTAGACCGTTTACATGTCAAGAGGCTATATAGTATGTCTAGCATCAATGCTTATATTTTAGTTGTGAATAAGGTTATGAGGGATTAGCAAATCTCTTTTTGCTTATGTAAAGAAAGGGAAACACTTATTTTTATCATCTTTGCCACCTCATGTATTTTCCAATTTAATTAATTTTTCTTAGATGCAAGTATAAAACTAAAGGCATCCTATTTTCTGTACTGGGTAATCTGCTTTTACACTGATCAGTGCTAGTATTCTTGCATTTTAAAGGTCAAACAACTTTCAGATCCCTCAGTTTTCAAGTAGAAGAAGGATTTTCATTAATATTTGTCACCAATTACAATGACCGAATCACCTTCTCAGACTTAAAGAAATTTTCCATGTTCCAAAGGCCCAATAGATTTTAATCATCTGTGATTATAGATATTTTCATATCTTATTCCTCTCCAACTCCCAACTCACATAAACATTTTATGATGAAATGATAATGAAGATTATTGAGCTTTTGTGTTAGAACTATTGATTACTATGGTGTCATTTTATAACATAAACTATGTAAATTTCAGAAGATATTTCCTGAGTCTACATTCACAAATTGGCTGATTTTTTGAAAAAGCAGTGATATAAGAGATGACCTTAAATTGTTGAGGAGAACCCAGTAAAATGAAAACATAGTATTGACATTTCCCTTTTTAGTATTGCTGTTTGTTTCCCTTTTTTTTTTTTTTGTTTTGACTTGTATGTATTTTATGTGTTTTCCTTGTTTTTCCTTGTAGAAATTAACTATAAACGAGTGTGTGGGACACAGTTTAAACTCTTTGAAATGAATTTAAACATAATTGTTGCACATCACTACAGATTTCCTAGCCATTACGAGAAAAATGAAGCATTGCTATGAACAACTTTATACCCACAAATTCGTTACATAGGCAAAATGAACCAATAAGAAGAAATAGGAAAGCCCAATAGTCTTATATCTATAAAATAATTTAAATCAATAATTAATAACTTTTTAAGACAGCATCAGTATAGATGGGTTCACCAGTGGATGTTTAAGGAAGAAACTATATTAATTCTCCACAATCTCTTCCACAAAATAAAAACAGAGGAAATATTTCCCAAATTATTCTAAAACAAAAACCAAGCAGAGATATAGAAGAAAACTATAGACTAACATCTCTCATGAGCACAGAGGCAAAAATCTTCAATATGCTATTAGCAAATTCAATCAAACAATAAATAAAAATAATTTATTGGCCCAAGTGGAATTTACCCCAGGCTAACATTTAATCATTAGTATAATCCAAAACATCAACAGATTAAAGAAAAATCGCCTGATCATATAAATAGACATATGAAATGTATTTGACAAGATCTAACACCCATTCCTGTTAAAACTCAGTAAACTAAAAATAAGGGAACTTCCTTCAGCTTGATGAAGAACATTTACAAAAAAAAAAAAAAATTGTACCTAAGATCACACTTAATGATGAGAACCTAGAAACTTTTTAACCATCAAGAAAAATGCAAGGATGTCCCCTTACATCTTGTCTGTTCAGCATAGTAGAGGAAGTCTTAGCTCATGTAATAAGACAAGAAGCGGGTGTCGGTGTGTCTCTCTGTGTGTGTGTGTGTGTGTGTGTGTGTGTTTACATTGGAAAGGAAGAAACAAATCTGTTCACGGATGACATGATTACTTAGAAAATTTGGGAGAATTTCTGGAATTAGTAAGTGATTATAGCAAGGTTTCAAGATACAGAGTTTACACAAAAGTCAATTGCCTTCTGTAACAGCAATGAACAAATGAAATTTGGAATGAAAAACACAATGCTCTTTACATTATCACTCCAAAATAATGAAATACTAAGGTATAATTCTAACAAACTATGTATAAGATTTATATGAGTAAAATGACAATTCTGAGCAAAACCAAAGAACTAAATAAAGATAAATTCTATATTCATAAAGAGGAAGACTTGATTTTGTTAAGATGTCAGTTCTCCTTAACTTGATTCATGGATTCATTGCAATTCTAGTTAAAATCTAAGGAAATTATTTTGTGAATATTAAAAAATTAATTCTAATGTTTATATGGAGAGGTAAAAGACCTAGAATAGCCAACACAATATTGAGTGAGAACAACAAAGCCAACTTGAAGACTTACTGTAAGCCTGCAGTGGTCAAGACGGTGTGGTGTTGTTGAAGGAACAGATGAATGGATCAGTGGAGCAGAGCGAGAACCCCGGAATAGACCCACAGAACGACAGTTGACTGGTCTGTAATGGACCAGGGACACTCTTTTTAACAAATTGTTCACGAACCATTACTGAGTGAAAGAAGCAAATCTAAAAGGGCTACATACTTTGTGATTCCAACTATATAAAGCTCTAGAAAAGGCAAAATCATGGAAATAGTGAAAAGATGAGTGGTTTTCAGGAGTTGAGGGGAGGGAGAGTGGATGGGTGGCACTTAGGGTTTTTAGGGCAGTAAAACTACTCAGTATGAGCTTACAATGATAGATGCCTGTGTCCAAGGGACGGGTCAGTGGCTATAGAGGAACTCTGTACTTGTTGTTCAATTTTTCTATGACCCCAAACCTGTTTTCAAAAAAAAAAAAGTCTATGAACAAAAGAGAGTGAAAAAAGAAAGAAATTGTAATTGTTTATGTAATAGAACCAAAAGAGTTGTATAGAAACATGCTGCATATGTGGGTCATTACGAAAGTCTTGACATCTTGAGATACATAAAAATCAAAAAATGTAAAATCTGAATGGGAGGAAACACATGAAGCCCCCACAGCAACACTGATAAGCCAAGAAAGCGGGAGCTTACACAGGGGAGTCAAAAAGGAATTTGTCAACTGTTAATTCAGTGTGACATAATGGACCATCACACAGTCTGTCTCAAAACTTTCAAAGTGACGGTGTACTACATTTACCTTGACTATCTCAAACAAATTAGCATCCTTCCACGAGGGGGAAAATGTTTTAGCTATTTTCTGATAGCCTACACAGCTGACAATACTAGTTAACACTCCGAAGATTTTATTACAATGTAATACACTTAATTGTCATCTCTCAGTAGAGTCCCAAATTGTAGAGCTTAAGTATTTATCACAGTTATTACAGAGTATTTATACTACAAGTATTCTTATTTTTGCTTTGGGATTTCCTTCAGAATAAGCAATATATATTTGAGTCACACCCTTGAGAAGTAGTATATTACAGCAGGCAAGTAAAATAAAATTGCCAAAGGTCTGTATGGCTCAGAAATACTTGCAGAAAACTGTTTTCAGGTATCTCCACTACAGAAACAGTCATTTAAAACATTGACAAATAGCTCAATGTGGGCAAATGGAAAATTGACATCAATCTCAGAGGTGTCTTTATCAGTGAATTGTCACCAATCTACTTACTAAAAACGTTTTTGCATTGTTTCTAAAAACTATTTAGCTATCACCTGCTCAATGTAGTCCTCTCTAGTGTTACTGCTTTCTCTAGTGAGTAATGGGAGCTTGGTCAAAACGTAAATCCAGAAAATACTTGCTAGACTTAATGATTTCATCAGAATTCTTAGGAAGAAAGCAATATTGTGGTAATGACTCAGTAGACAAAATGTCGAGTTGATTTACATATAATACATTATTTATCACTATTGGTTTATTTTAAAGAAGCATCTTTTAGGGTTCATATGCTGAAATAAATTCTGTGCTCTCGTGTATTATGTTCTAGAGTTTATAAAATTCATGCATAAGTACCTGAATGCACGATTTGTCTATTTTATACATCGGCATGGAAAACTTTATTTTCTCAAGACTTTATCTTATCATAATAGTACATTTTGCAGATATTTTTATTTTTCAAATAATATCTTCTACTGTATCAAGTAATGCTTTATAAAACATGGTGAAAATGGCTGATGTAAACTATTATATACATGTATTTGATTATTTTGATTGAGAATAAAACAAAGTCAGTCACTATTGACAACTAGAGAGAAAAGGTGAATCTTAGGTCCATTCACAGTACTCACCCTAATTTGTCCATTAGAATTGTGGCTTGTTCAAATTAAATGCTCAGTAAATGCTTGTTGAATAGAATTAGAAAATAAAACAAATGAGACAAGCGCCAACTGTCTAATTTGTCACATAGCTCCTGCTAAATATACTCCTAAGTAATTGCTAAGTGATAATATCCTACGTTATTTGATCTTGTCCACTTGATTAATGCCGAGTATGCCATGGGTATATTTGCAAATATTATCCATGCAAGGTGGGAGAGAGTTCAGACATTTCACAGGTATACAGGGTGTCCATAAAGCAATTTGCACATGACATATGTATGTCCACAGACATATGTACAGTATGTATACACATATATGCACACATATACTTGTTTATTATATAATAATTTATTTCAGGATGGATTTCTTTGAAATTGAACATCCCGGTTACTTTTACCCCTTCTTAACTATTAATGTACACCATGCTTGATTAAGTTAAGTGTGGTGCATACTGCCTACTCATTCAAAATGGGTTATATATTTTACATAAATTAGTTTTGTTGCCATTGACTGCTAATATGAGGTTAGAGTTGACTTAAGACAGCATGTAATGTTTTATATTTTGAAATTAATAGTGTGATTTTTATTTTGAATTTTAGCAAGATTGTAGATTGCTTAATCACTTGCGTGATTTAGCTGAAAGAAATCGTCTATATTAAGCTTTTGTGTGAACTCTGGTTCACCCCAAATGGATAGTATTTGAAAAAATGCCCATGGTATATTCTATGTTGATTTAATGGAAGTGTTAACTCATGAACTTACCGTAGAATTGTGATGTTAGTATCAAGCTTTATCAAGTAAAGGCAAGATATTATCATTCAATGGTTACTTACAGAGTAGATTCAGGAGGAGCTACATAACAAGTTAGATCAGTGGTTCTCAACCTTCCTAATGTCTCCAATGCCTCGACACATTAGTACAGTTCCTCATGTCATGGTGACTCCCAACCATAAAATTATTTTCATTCCTACTCCATAACTGTAATTTTGCTACTGTTATGAATCATAATGTAAATATCTGATATTCAAGATGTATTTTCATTGTTACAAAGGGGTTGCAACCCACAGGTTGAGAACCCCTGAGTTAGATCATTGGGTGTTTGTCTTATTTTGCTTTATTTTATAATATAATTTTCAGGCATTTACTGAGCATTTAGTCTGAGAAAGACACAATTCTACTGAACAAATTAGTGCAAGTACTGTGAGTGGACCTGAGAGTTGGAGTCTCTCCCCTCAAGTTGTTGAGGATTTAATTACCAGCTGGCGTCCGAGGCTTCCCACTGGCAGACATTGTGCTCTTCTTTCTTGTGATTTGTTCAGTGTTTCTATCATCTGCCTTTGACTGGTTTGACTCGCCTTTCAAAAAACATTTGTCTTTGACTGCTTTGACTCGCCTACAAAAAACCATTGTATCTAGAATCCTATGTTTTATGATGTTGGAACACCACTACTTCATCCATAGCCCATACACACATTTCCACTTTACTAAGTCCTTGTTACCCGAGTCCCTCTCCCTGGAATAGATTTCTGCTCCATACAGTCAAATCAAGGCACAGGTCTGTTTCAGAACTCCACAAAGGCTTCCCTGATACAAGCTGCCTGTTTCTGTCCGCTAGAAGAATTCATTGGCCATTTGGGTTCCTATAAGTGTTTATTTAGTATATTTCATGAAAATAAATAAAACATATATCTAGTTACTGATCGTCAGACACCAGCATTACGTTGGTTAATTCTCAATATCATCTTATGCAGTAAATACTATTTATCCTCATTCTATGCATGAGAAATCTGAAGTACACAGATTTTATGTAAGTGGCCCAGTTTTACCAACTAATAAAATGCAGAGCAATCCTTCAAATCCGAGGATTTGTTTTCAGGGTTTTTCTGCTTACTCAGCTTGCTGCAGCGCATCTACAAACGTGTATAAAGCAGTCCACCTGTCTTCTCCCCACTCCCGTTACAATGCTCATTTTCTTAAGTTCAGAGAACTGTTTATATCCTTGATATTCAACATACTAACCAGCATTTAAAATACTCTTTGGAAACACTTGTAGAATGTTTGTTGACTGGCCAAATTAAAAAGGATCCCATGTCTTAGAAAAGTGCTCTAGTGGTCTTGTTCGGAGATATTTATGAGAATGTTGCTGTTGCCCTCAACTCTTCCAAATAATCTAGTATTGATTCTGTAACTGAAGTGAAAATTTTGGTAAGAAAGAGAAAGTCAGAGAGTCTCTCATAATGAAAAAAAAAAAAAAAACTGCTTTGAAATATTCAATCCTGACGACGGGGAAAGACTGGCATGGGTGTTTGCTGTGGCAGGGTATATAAACTTCCTGACTGCAGTCATTTTGATATAATTGGGTAATAGTCATAGGAGCTTATACAATCTCTTGTCTAAATTAGTAATGAAGCTTTATTCTGTTCTCGGTGGTGAGAAAATTGTACATCTAGAGGCAGGAGTCAGATTAGGTGATAATTACTGTAGTGGATAAGAACAAGGCTTCGAAGTCGTAGTCATCTTTCAAAACCTAAGCTCTGTTGTATATTCAGACGGGCACTTAACTCCTGTGAGCCAGGACCTGCCACTTATCGACTATGCAAGTTACTAAACTTCTCTTCACCTCAGGGAAACCAGGATCAAGATACAGCCTTTTTTTTCTTTTTGTGGAGATTACATCACATGGTCCTTGTAAAAGCCTCAGGGTATTGCTTCCACTTATTACATGCTGAACTAGTATAATTACACAGTGCATTTACCTATTAAACACACACACATACAATATTTACACAGTGGAGTGATGGAAAGAATTAAATGAGATAATAAAACACTATGCCTGACATGTGGCTACAAACCATCTATCTTACCAGGTAAACATTGATAATTTTTTCTCACACATTTTTAAAAAAGTGCACACATTTTTAAATGTAAGTCATAAAAATGTAACAGTCTATTATATTTTAAATACATTTTTGAATTGGAAATTAGTACCTGGTACAGCACGTTACTATGACTCACCAAAACTCAAAGTAAAACGGATAACAAATTGTGAAATAGACATTGGATTTATTTATTTATTTTTGTGTGTTTTTTTTTTATTTCAAATTAGTATGAGGGTAGAAATGTTTAGGTTACATTGTTTTCATTTTTAAGGTAAAGCATCACCATCAAAATGTTTTTAATTTCGACTGAATTCTTTGGCTTAATATTGGAATATTTTTCAGATACCATTCTGTTATTAATTTCTGATTTAATTTTATCATGGCCAGAAAACTTGCATCATAGAGTAGCCTTTTACATTTGTTAAAGTTTGTTGCAATGTCCAGAATATGGTATATTTTAGGAGGCCTAAGTACAGAACTGTAAGGTCTAAAAAGTATTGAGACCACCTTATAATCCACCAGACCAAAGGAGTAACCCAAGACCATAAATTAGCAAGATTCTTAAAGTGGGCATATGCAATCACTTGATGTCACAACTGGAAAAATTAAGATATCAGGGCAAGACTCTATCTGTAATGTCTTATTCAAGCTCACATTAATCAACTATAGATTCTAGTTAATCCATATTAACTAGAATGTTTGCATCAAAGAATGTGAATGTTTAAGTAAAAGAGATGAAGTGTGAGAAAACTAAAAATTATTGGAGAACTGTCTATATGGGTAATTGGGAAACTGAGTTTTTCATACAGATATAATCCCTAAACACTGACTTTACATCAAAGACAATGAAGAATTTGAAAAGATTTGTTTTTCTACAAATTGGCTGAATGGTTGGGACAGAATATCTTCATCAAATGCTGAATCATTTTCTGCAAACCAATCACCTTATCTCGCACTGAGGAGTGCCTGGTTGGGACACTGTTTTTTGGCCCCACTGGGTAATGTCCCACACGTTAGCTTCGCTTCAGTCATCTGTTTAAGATCACGTCTCCACCTTTCACAAATGTCATTCACATCATGTCATTACCTCTAGAGGTTCCCTTCATCATGGACGTTCAAGTCCATTTTGTCTGCTTGGTCGGCAGGACCTTGTGCACACCCCTTGCCTGGCTCTTTCTTTCCCAAATCTCATCCAGATTTTTCACTTTTCCTCCCTTTGGACTTTCAGCTTCAGTCGACAATCTGACCTGCAGACTCATTCACAGTGTTTTACTTCCTTTCAGCTAACACTGTTCCTGTCTTTGCATTTAAAATTTTCCACCACTAACCAACTTTGCTAATGTTACCATTTCATTATCTTTTGCTTTACATAGTTTAACCTTCCTCATGTTTGTATGTCAACTGCCCTTTTACCCAAGTAAGTTGTAGGTTTCCTAAAGATAAAAAATAATTGCTTTCTATTGTAATTGCCCTCATACACAGGACCAAGTGCATCCTGTTTACCTTTAGTAAAAGCCTGAGATGGTATCTTAGTAATTTTGTTAGGAGTCAAAGTAGTATTTAAACACTTTACATTCCAATTGCCTTTATTTTATATTTTACAATTTGCCCAGGGTATGAGACATTGAAAAGATAATATTTGTATCTGGTTTATATCCAAATCTTATGAACTGTGCAGAGGATTATCAGAGGTTTAGAATAGACATAAGGACCAATTTTCTATACAATATTTTAATGACAGTTACAATTTCTTGTCTTTTATAATCTCTTATTGACTTTAAAAATAATTTAAGAAAAGTATTAATATTTAAAAAAAGATTTCCTTTTCTTCAGTTCTTTTGCGGGATGCTACATGTTAGATTTTTGCATTTCACTCTAGACTGTGCCACTATATAACTGTCTTATTCAAGTTCACGTTAATCAACTTCAGAGTGACCTCAGGTGAGCTTAATTAACCTCTTTAGGACTCACTTTTTCCCTTCTGGGTTGGATGATAGCTAAACTCTTTTTTAATTCCCCAATGTCTAGCCTATTTAAATAAAATTCCTTCTGCATATGAAGGTCATTCCAGTCCTCCAGCTCTATATGTTTGTGGCTTACCAGAGTAAGTTACCAAGAATGAGAAGAACTGAAAAGAAAATTCTCCCCAGTAGGGCTGTTCTCAGTAGATATAAAACTGTTAACCATTTCCACGTCATCAACCTCTATTGTCTTCTGTACTTTGGTTTGCTTAAAGATTCCCCGCCTCCCCCGCCCCCCCCCAATTTTCTCTCTATTTAATCCACTTAAATTTGCATCATTTTGTTTCCTTTTATCATCACTGCTTGAGGCTTCCTGCCAGTATGAATGTTAAAGTCTTACAGTTCCTAATTCTCATCTGCTTAAATGTTATAAATGTTGTACAGATCTTAGTTGCATGATTCCCTCTGAGCATTTTTTAAAGCTTACTTAAAACTATTGAACTCTCCTCACAAATCTACAAACTCAAAGTTTGATTTTGTATATATGCCCATGGGAAAGGCAACTATGGATAGATATGATATAAAGTAGAAAAATACATTCACAGTCCCAGACCGAGAGAAATTTGACTCCTATGCAATTGCAGATGATCAGATTATTTTTGAAGTCATGCTGCCAGGATAATTTAGGCAAACATTGTAGTGTAATAACCTAATTTCATGTGCAGGATCGCAGGATCCACTACTTTCCAGCTGTGTGACCTGAGCAAGGAACTTAACCTTTAAATCATGGGACTGTTATAAGTATTAAAGTGAGATAGATAGGTAGGTAGATAGATGGGTGAAAATTGCATTCTTATTTTATTAACATTCAGAATTATGTATAGTTTGGTATACTAACCTAATATGAGGGGTTTTTTTTTGGGGGGGGGAGGGTTGTTCGTTTATTTGTTTGTTTTTGAGACAGAGTTACACTGTTACCCTTGGTAGAATGCCAAGCAACCTCAAACACTTGGGCTTAAGCAATTCTATTGCCTTGGCCTCCCAGTAGCTGGGACTACAGGCCCCCACCACAATGCCTGGCTATGTTTTTTTGTTGCAGTTTTCATGTTGTTTAGCTGGCCTGGGCTGAGTTCAAACCTGTCAGCCTGGGTGTATGTGGCTAGTGCCATAACTACTGTGCTACCAGGACTGAGCCCTAATATGAGTTGTAAAAAACAAAGCTTCATATAAAACCCCTGGTTCTTGCAAATTTATAGCAGTAATATTCATTGTATTATTTAAAACCATTATAAAGGTGACTGCTACAGCAATTAGGATGAAAACAGCTGCAGCCTTGTTTGTACTATACTGTGTGAGGTTTCTCAAGGAACATCTTAAGAGGAAAACTACCAAGGCAAAATGATTGATACATGATCACCCATTTTCTTGAGATTTATTTTTTTGTCTGAAAGAAAGGAACTAAAATACAAAAATCAATGTTTATGTGATTTTTAAAAAGCTGATTGTAAATGAAAAGCAAGACATTTGTGTACTTGATGTACAGAAATAGAATTTTATCTTTCTCACATTTCAGTTTGGACAGAGCTATGGATGATCTTAATCCACTGCTGGAAAACAGCTAATCAAGTCTGCAGGGAGATTCCCAGTAACAATGTAGCTTTAGGAAAGTTACCTTCTTCTCTCCTTTTGTGAATGTTTATCTTGACTGCTCTGCCACCTTAACACTATCAGAGAACTGGATATTTGTTCTGTAGTCATTTCATATATTTAAGACTCTTTTACTCATATGGATTAAAATTATTTGACATAAAGAAATGTTAACTCCTGCAGTATTAGATACTCCAGTTACCCTGATTTGATTAATTCATATTGCATGCCTATATTAAAACATCATAGGTACCTATAAAAATATACAGCTATTATGTATCCATAATTTAAAATTTAAAAATGTAAACAGGCAAACAAAAAAATATTTGAGCGTCAGTGCCTTATAATACTATGTCCTTTAAACCTTTCATGTTTATTACCCTAATTCTGGAATATGTTTTAGTTAATATTTGATGCAAAAAAATTGATAAGTAATTTTATCTTAGTAGTTTTTTATTTCTTAGAATTTATGTCTTTCCATTGGTTCTTTGGGTGATTAAGAAATACAAATATGTAGGAATCTATAGGTCAGGTGCTTTCCTTTTTTTAATGAGGACTATAATATGGTAAGGAGGGTAACAAAGATCTCAGATCCGGTTTGCGTGTTTTGTTAGAATTTCAGCTTGGGCTGGGCTCAGGGTCTCATGCCTGTAATCCTAGAACTTTGCGAGGCTGATATAGGTGGATTGCTTGAACTCCAGAATTTGAGACCAGCCTGAGCAAGAGTGGGACTCCGTCTCTGCTTTAAGAAAAAGAAAAAAGAAAGAAAGAAAAAATCAGCCAGCTGTTGTGGCACACACCTATAGTCCCAGCTACTCAGGAGGCTGAGGCAAGAGGATGGCTTGAGCCTAGGAGTTTGAGGTTGTTGTAAGTATGATCAGATGGCACTCTAGCCTGGGCAACAGAGTAGACTTTGTCTCAGAAAAAAATAAATAATAATAATAAGTAAACAAAATAAAAAAGAAGAATTTTAGCTTGAATTGGGCAGAAACCACTAGAGCTCATTTGCAACCCCATATTTAAATGTCTTACTTTTCCACTGTTCTATCCTTCAGTTCTTCAGGTGCCACGATTCAAAGGATGCTGATGTCTACCAAGTCAGTATACATTAACATTATTTGCATACTGAGGTAGTTAACAGCTTAACTTCTAACATAAAACAGACCTAATTCAAATTCTTATTTCTCTTACCTTCCTCACTGGAGGAGTGGCTACTTTCTGTATTACCTGACAAGCCTTCCACAACTATTACACAGTTATGACCCGTACTTTTATTGCATCAAAGCTTGAGATTTACTTTTTGTTCCATGTAGCTAGAATTGAGTTCCACACTTATATCTACTTACTCTGTGTAACTAATAAGAGGGTTCTTCACCTCCTTGTATTTCAGTTTATTTCTCTATAAAGTTAAGATATTAAAAACCTCGTGGGTGGCACCTGTGGCTCAAAGGGGTAGGCACTAGCTCCATATGCTGGAGGTGGCGGGTTCAAACCCAGCCCTGGCCAAAAACTGCAAAAAATAAATAAATAAATTTTCTTGTATAAATTTGGAAAAAAACAAAACAAAACAAACAAACAAACAAACCCCTCCTATATAGCATTATTGTAAAAATATGTTGACTCTTTTAGAGATTCTTCTGTAAAATCAGTCTCTGGTGATTAGCATGGTTGAAAAATTGCTGACCTGTATATGACGCATGTCACCCCAACAGTTCATGAAAATTGAGTCATGGGAGAGTAAAAGAACTTGTTGGTTGGATGATTTTGAACTTTTTAACCTGTTCACGTCAATTTCAACCTGACCTATTGAATTCATTTGATCTAATTTCACAGATACTGGATGTTTCCTTTGTTTTAAGTTTGGATTAATATTTGCAAAAAAGATTTGTGGAAGTGACAGTTGAGCCCATGGCCCCCGTGAATTCTAGTAATGCCTTCTCAACCTACACAAAGCTTACTGCTGTCACTTAAAATTGTGCACATTACTTACATATATTTATTATTATTATGTTTTTTATTTTTATTTTTTGAGACAGAGTCTCATTTTGTGCCCTGGGTATAGTGCTAGGGCATCACAGCTCCCAGCAACCTCAAACTTTTGGGCTAAAGTGATCCTATTGCTTCAGCCTCCCAAGCAGCTAGGACTATAGGCACCCGTCACAGTGCTGGCTATTTCTTCTTCTTTCTTTTCTTTTCTTTTTTTAGAGACAGGATTTTGCTTTTGCTCAGGCTGGTCTTGAAATCCTGAGATCAAGCAATGCATCTGCCTTGGCCTCCCCGGGTGCTAGGATGAGCCACAATGTCCGGCCATATGTTTACTATTAACTAAATGTTATTTCAGTTGTATTATCATAAGGTCCCATGTATAAAACTTTTGAAAAGTGTACATGTATAGAATAATTTAAGCAGGATATGGATTTTGCTCTTCTTTGCAGACTGATTTTAATGATAGGTATTCAAGTTATACTCAAATGTGTATTTTGTATTCTACATAATTTTGATGGAAATAACAAGCCTAGAATTTTCTTGCACTGTATTCCACTTAGTAAGTATATAACCTCCTGTGAGACTGACTCTATCAATATACATTAAATATCTCCCAGAGGACTCCTTTTTTATTTCATTGCTTTGTAATAGGAAGTGATCATATTTTTCCACAAGCTGGTTTGCATTAAACATCAAGCCTACTTATTCCCCTGGGTACTGTTAAAAATACTGCTGTAACAGCTGGGCTAATGGTTGAAAAAAATCAGAATCTCAAGTTGCAGTGCATTTGTATCCACACATGCGTGTAATAGTGTATATATGTATAGACTTAGGCCCAAAGATGCCTTTGCTGTAGAATAATTTGGGAGAATATTTTACTGATCTAGGAAAATCAAGTGCATTATTCCTCTGTAAACAAGAAGACAAGAGTGGAAAGCAAAACAGTAGGAAAACACTGAACAAGAAGCATTGATCTGATGAAGTGAATAATAGTTTTCACATAAATAAGTAATTGCAGCGTCTATTTGCTGCTCTATTAGATTGTAAGAACTGATGTGAAATATTGTAACTACAGGATTTCCATTGCATTTTGTATAATGTGATTATTCTCCAAAATACTGTACAGGACGGTCTAACACTATCAGCCAAATGGAATTATCAAAGAATAGCCTTTTCATTCTCTTTCTTGCTGAAATCTGCCTGGCTATTTCATGGCGCAATTGGAAAGAGTCATCTCTCGCAGTGATACATGCCTGGACAGCACAATGTTTTGATGTTTGATGAGCAGATCTGTGAGTGATCTGCAGACCTCTCTGTTCGGGGATTCTCCCTCTCACACTGAGGCTCTTCTAATTCCTAATGGTTTTCAGTTATAGTAACACTGCACACTGCTCTACAGTTTCGCCACTATTATTTCTGAAAATCCTACTTCCTTCCTTCTTCTACTCGTTTTTTAATGCTTATCGCATGTTCATTTTCCCAAGGAATCCTTCACTGAACTCCAGACTGGGCTGTAGACACCTCTTTTCTCTACCTTCTGTTTTCTGTTATCGAAACTACTTGTGATGTGTTTTGTTTTCTTCACCAGACTCCTCTTCATTCCCAGCACCTAGAACAGATTCTTCCTCATGTATAGACTCTCCAAAAATGCTTAATGACCATAGGATGACTTAGGAAAGTAGATTTAGTTCTTTGCAAAATAACTAAATAAGAAAGCATGTTTGATTTTGCTACTGGTAATTGATTATACTGAGGTTATAGAAGCCTTGATGATCAAGGAAACAGGAAAATTCAGTAGAATTATCTTCCTTTTTATTTTTATTGTTTTTTTACTGGAATTTAACTTAAATATAAGCTGAAATAACTGTAAATTTCATTCTTTCAGATTTAGTACAGTAGGAAGGTTTCCAAATTAGATAGACCGGGTACATAAAGGGCTAGTCTGTCGTTTTTGCTACTTGCTGGGATTTAGGTTTATTGATAACTGACATGGTGTCTCAGTAATTAGTTAGCTACATGCAATTGGAAATGTAGCTGCTTAAACCAGTGCTGTGGAGAGCAGTGCGAGATGAGACCAGCAACCTGGCTAACCTGAGAGTAAATGAAGGGTTTATAATCCCACATCTGGGAATGCTGAGCCGTATACATACCAGAGCTAATGTGTATAAACATGAAGATACGGTATTTCATTATGAAAAGTGTATGCAGGAAAACTGTCAAGTGAGAAGGATCTAACTGTAAAAGGAACTTTGGGAGGTAAGGTCAGGGAAGAGTTTCCTGCAGAAGTAACTTTTGAGACCTGATATCTTGGACATTATTTAGCAGAATGTCAGTCTGGCTGAGGAATAAGCCATACCCTCATTTTTTGTTTGTTTTGTCACCTGAAAGTGAGGAATGATTGAACAGGTTCCTGAGTCACTGAGTATCACACAACTGCTTAAGAGGAATGGGTCAGGATGGGGTTATGACAGATGGTAGCCCAATTCATTCTTTAGCAAGGGTGAAGAAATTCATCAACAGAAAAAGAAAGTGTGTTTTCTTCCTTACAGAGACTAGCAAATTAACTAAGAAAATGCTACAAAAGCTATGTTAACTAATGTGATGAAAATGTGTCAAACGATCTATGAACCAAGTGTATGGTGCCCCACGATCATACTAATGTACACAGCTATGGTTTAATAAAAATAAATAAAAAAAATAAATAAAATAAAATGAGTGATAAAATTATATTTACCCTATTGTCTTGTGCTAGCACAAAGGCAAGCTGAAATAAATTTAAATTTCACTTTTTAGGGAACTAGAGGATATTCCAAATGATATAGTCCTATTTTAATTATTGAAAATCTGAAAGAATAAATATGCTACATAGTATTTTGAAACAAAAACAGAACACATGTAATGGATATTTTGATACTTTTATGATTACAAGTATAAGATAATGGATTGGTTCTCTAATATATGGCTTGCCATGTAGGGATGTTATTTAATTTAATTTAATTTAATTGTTATTTAATTTAACAATGTAACCTAGATATATTATTATTATCTGCCTTTATAATATGAAGATTTGAAGTACCAGAAATTTAAGTAACTTAAATTCACAATTAGATAGCTTCTAAATGTTAAAAATGAAATTTGAATTCCAGTTGCCTGGCTGAAAGCACATACATTCCTTTAATCAGCAAATTGCACTCTATCTGGATAGGAAAAAATCCAAGTAACATTCATGACACTGGACTTGATGCATTTCCTGAGTTATAGATACCAATATCTATAACAAAGACATTGTTCAGCTGTTGCACCTTTTTAATTTTCAAAAATGTTAAAAGTCACATCATTTCTTGCTCAACAATTGGCTGTATGAAACAAGTGCCACTGAGAAGCTAGACAGACAGGAATGAGGTTAAAGCTGTGGTTCTCAGGAGGAGAGCGTGGGACTGTTGCCTTCCTGGGGACATTTGACGATGTCAGGAAACCTTGACTGTCACGCTGTGCATGGGGGTTGAGGGGAAGGGCAGGAAAGGTGCTAGTGGCATTTAGTGGGTCACCCAGGGGTACTGTGAAGATCCTGCAATGTACAGGACAGGCCTCCAAAACAAAGAATTATCCAAGCCAAAATGCCAATAGTGTCGGATTTATAAAACTAGGTTAAACCATTTATATGGATTGAAATGACACAAGGAGAAGTAGGGGATTCTTTTAGTCCTGTTTGTTTTGATTTGAGTTTTCCTTAGATGGAAATATCAATTGCTGCTACCATCACTGCCTTCTGGGATACCGATTGTCTTGTAAAAAAGACATCTCAATTTTAAAGATCTTCACTCTTGTGATTGGATTTTGAATCATGTGCAAGTGAAAGAAATGTTCTTTTACGTGTTAAAATTGAACATAGTTTATTCCTTACTGCAGAAATTTCTTCCTCATTTACTACCTGACAAAGCCTCTTATTGTTTCTCATAAGATTTCCTGATCCTTGAGACACAAATCCATGCTTGAGTGCTTCTTTTGAATTAGCAGATTTTTGAGAGTGTATGCAGGACAAGTAATGAAGTTAGAAAGTAATTTAAATCTAAAAAGAACTCTTAATGAAGTTTATGTAGAAGAGAAATGGTTTAGAAGATACTATTCTCTAGAAAAAAATGGTTTTATGTCAGAAGTAGACAGATATATAAAATGTACTTTTACCTTCCAAATAAATGTGTCTAATTCCTAATATTGTAATGTATTTGATTTAGTAAACATTTATTTAATGCTCAGTGTCTACTAAGAACCAACAGCCACATTTTATTCACATCTTTGAGTGGCAAGATATTTAGCAACAAATAAAATCATTTACATGAATGTTAATATAAATCTATAAGTAGAAACAACTCTTTTTTGAGAAGTAATTATATCAACATTAGCATGAAAGAGGAGGTTTTCTATCACCTGTTTTCCTCTGATGCTAAACCTAAAAGGTTAAAAGGAAAATCTCTTGTTACTACCAAAGTGATCTACAAATTGAGCATCCCTATCAAAATGCCAATGCTATTCTTCACAGAAATAGAACAAACATCCTAAATTTTGTATGAAACCCCTAAAGACCTGTATTTCCAAAGCAACACGGAGCAAAAAGAACATAGCTGAAGATTTCAAAATAAACTGCAAAGCTGTAGTAACAAAAACAGCATGACACCGCCGTAAAATCAGACACATAGACCAACGGAAAAGAAAAGAGAACCCAGAAGTGAATCCACAATAACCAACAAGAAATTAACAACCACAACTGATTTTTGAGAAAGGTGGCAAGAACACTCGTTGGGGAAAAAGACACCTCTTCAGTACATGGTGCTGGGACAACTGGATATCCATATGCAAAGGAATGAAACTAGAGCCTCCCCAATACAAAAATGTATTCAAACTGAATCAAAGAGCTAATTGTAGAATCTGAAGCTATGAAACAACCAGAAGAAAATGGGCAATGCTTCAGGACATGAATTGGCTATTATCAAAAAGACATGAAATAAATTCTCTGCTAGTGAGAATGCAGAGAAAGGGAAATTATATACATTGTTGGTGAGAATTTGAACTGTGGAGTTCCACAACATGAAATACGGAGTTTTCTCAAAAAAATGGAAATAGAAGTACTCTGTGATCCAGATGTCCTACCACTGGGCGTTTATCAAAGGGAAGGACATGAGCATATAGAGGGACTTTACCTAACAATTGCAATCAGTGTAACCTGGCTTATTGTACCCTTAATGAATCCCCAACAATAAAAAAAAAAAAGAGGCATCTGAACTCCGGTGTTTACTGTAGCACTGGGTATTCAACAACTGATGAATGAATAAATTATGATACACACACACACAAACACACACATACATTTCCTATCCCGCAATGAAATACTATTAGACCATAAAAAATAATGAAATCCTGTCATTCATGTCAAACATGGATGAATCTAGAGGAGTTTATACACAGTCTTAAGTGAAATAAGCCAGGCAAATAAGTTGATCTCATAGAAGTAAAAAGTATAACAGAAGATGCTAGAGGCTGGGAATGATTGGGGGGAAGGGAGACAGGGAGAGATTTATGAAAGGATGCAAAATTAAAGCTAGATAGGAAGGATAAGTTCTGGTGTGCCATAGCACTGTAGGACATTAAGATACAGTCTCAGATAGCTAGGAGGAGGCTGTTCAATGCTCCCAGCATAAAGATATGACAAATGTTGGAGAGGACAGATTGCCAATTACCCGGATCTGATCACTAGACTTACCAAAATATCACTGTGTGTTCCATAAATATGTGCAATTGTATGTGCCAATTTGAAAAAAATAAGAATCTCTTGGTGCTATATGCATGTTGATGTCACAATTTGAACATTTAAATTAGAAAGTTTTGGTTTGTTGGGCAGCGCCTGTGGCTCAGTCAGTAAGGCGCCGGCCCCATATACCGAGGGTGGCGGGTTCAAACCCAGCCCCGGCCAAACTGCAACCAAAAAATAGCCGGGCGTTGTGGCGGGCGCCTGTGGTCCCAGCTGCTCGGGAGGCTGAGGCAGGAGAATCGCTTAAGCCCAGGAGTTGGAGGTTGCTGTGAGCTGTATGAGGCCACGGCACTCTACAGAGGGCCATAAAGTGAGACTCTGTCTCTACAAAAAAAAAAAGAAAGTTTTGGTTTGTTAGAAGGAACCAGTGAATGGGCGGCGCCTGTGGCTCAGTCGGTAAGGTGCCGGCCCCATATGCCGAGGGTGGCGGGTTCAAACCCGGCCCCGGCCGAACTGCAACAAAAAAATAGCCGGGCGTTGTGGCGGGCGCCTGTAGTCCCAGCTGCTCGGGAGGCTGAGGCAAGAGAATCGCTTAAGCCCAGGAGCTGGAGGTTGCTGTGAGCTGTGTGAGGCCACGGCACTCTACTGAGGGCCATAAAGTGAGACTCTGTCTCTACAAAAAAAAAAAAAAAAAAAAGAAGGAACCAGTGAACACAGGTGGAATCCTGGGAATTGTGGAAACCCTAGAATTCTGGCCCCTTCTCTATCTTACAGAACCTTTCCTCTCTTTAATTGCCCTCACTGACACCATCATCTCATACCACCATGCAGAATTCTCTGGCATGTTAATCACAACTTCCCCTTTTTGCCAGTATCACAAACTTGTCCAGAGGCAAGGGACCAAAAAGAGGCTGACTTTCTAAAATTTAGGGTGGGGATAAAATATATGAAGATGATTTTATATCCAAAGGGATTAACTTGCCATAGGTAGCATACTTACTAGTGCAGTAGAATTGCTCAAAATTTATATACTTTGGTAGATTTTTTTCCCCACTGATACAAGCCATGTCATGAATATCATATAATTGTGTCATACCAAAAAATGCATAGTGAGGCCATATGTAGGTGCCTCATATTGCTTAGGTGCCTCTAAGCAATGCATAGACAATACAAAAATGCATGGGAACTTATTTAAAATACTTTAAAGGGGGTTTTTTAGGTTCCCTAAGATGGTTACCTGGGCATTAAAGTATACAGGGCCAATGCAGCCATTTGAAATATTGAAAATGAAATGATAGTTATCCCTGAAAATTGGTGATCTCTGAATATCTGCCACATACCTGAGGAAAGTGCTGGGAGGACCTGGCCTACACTGAGACCCAGACAGTGTGTTCTGGTCACTTTCTGTGTTAGTAAGCAAGCTGGTTAGAGGAGAGAGATCACTTAGGGACATCGTCTCCAAGAGTAAATCATCCAAGAAATCAGATACCTAATTATCTAGATCATTTTCTGGGCACAGAATGAGGGAAGTCATAATTTTTATTAATTTTTTATTATAGTGCTTGCCAAACAGTTGTTCTTTTATTTTGATTTTTTTTTTCTATGCTACTCTATGGGGACTAAGAATCAACCTACTTTTCATTTAGTTGTGATATACTTAAAATATATGTAAATGTCCCGATATGAGAGCACTTGGATGTGATGGAAACTAAGATGTGATTCTGTGTTTGGAGGCTGTAGCCTCCAGAGTGGTGCAGGGAGGGTCTCATGTACCAAAAGCACAGGACTGACTTGGGTGAGTCCAGCAGGCTGGTATGAGGGAAATGCGCCCTCAAGCCCAGAAACCTGTTGTGGTCCTGCCCCGGGGGCAGAGTCTGCTAAGACCTATGAAACTGGCTCAACCAACTCAAGAAATATAAAGTTAGGAACAATGATAAAGAAAGAGACAGAAGACACAGAATAAAATTTTCAAAGTTGGGAGCTCAGGGGACCACTGCCCGTTTGTGGGTTCTGGTGAGTGGCCCTGAGTCTCTGTTCTACTCAGTTTTTCTGAAATTTATCTGCCCAGGTGGTAATCTAAGGGAGGGAACAAAGATATCAGTAGTTTCTCTGAGTGAGCATATCAGCTCCTATTATTATTATTAATTTTAAGGATTTGAACAGTTTTGAGGAATCTGAAACTTGAGCCTTGTGTGGGGGCAGCCTCCTGTCTGGAGTCACACACACAGATTCCTAGGGAGGTGTTAAGCTCCCCTAGTTCACTGTGAAGTAAAACACCACTGGCACTAATCTCCTCTGAGGAATGGGTGGGAGAGAGGCATTTTCCTCTCCTCACCACCACAGAGGATTTTCCTCTGAGATAAGGGATGTAAGTGCTCCTGCCCATATCTCAGGGCTTGAGCTGTTCCCTTGGACTCTGACCCAGTCAAATGCAAATCTCCACAATGGGCATCTGCTTTGTCTGTTTAATGGGCAGGAAATGACCTAGAAGGTGTATTTTTCCTAGGTCTTATCATAATCTTTTTTATGGCCATTATTTTCCTCGGAGTGTTCATAGACTCACTGGGGATATTTCTGTAAGCTGTATCCTCAGTAGGCCAGAGTTTCAGGAAAGGCCAGAAACTTGTTGAGATAAGAAATTTAGTAATGGCTAATTTAAAGATAAACTAGCTGACTTTTCTTTGTTCCAACTCCTTCAGCTTATTTTTTAATTTTCCCTTTTTGGGGGGTGCCATCCCCTGCCAAGAATGGGGTATTCTGTCCCCATTCTGCCTTCAGAAACCTATTCACCATGGCAGGGGAAGCACTGAAAGGAGATAACATGGCCACAGGGCCCAGATAGAGCTCACAGGCAATCTTGGCACAAGCTCTGCAGGGATAAACTTCCTGGGGCCCAATTCCAAAAGCCGTCAAGCTATTGGGGTAGGTGTGGAGAATATCCAAGTGATGATGTGAAACTCAATATTCAGGCAAGTGGCAAGGCTTGTACCCAGAGACTGAAATACTCAGTTACAGGATCCAACTTAATGGAACTAGCACAGGATGGGAAAACTCTCACCAGCGAGGAGGAGGTGAGTGGAGTGGAGAATGGTGAGAACACTCAGAACCTGGGAAGGGGAGCTGCTCAAGTACAGGATAAGAGCAACACAGCATGAAGTGGACGGTGCTGGCACTTCAGTGTGACAGACCATCTCAGTCACCCCTGCATAGCCTTCCAGGTCTAGTGGCCACAAAGAAGCCTGGACCTGAACTAGCTGCCAGCTGTATGGCTGAGTGTTACATGCCCTGGTTTGGATGGCTTCATTCCCAGCTTCAGCTCTCATCAGAAATGAACAAGCAGGTGTTTGGAGACAAAGGCTTTTGGGAAGTGTCATTAGCCTTTCTTGGAAATGGGAATGGAATAGTCTAATCCAAAAGGTGAATGGATGTGAGGTGCTAAGGAAGACAGAATCTGCAGGAAGGGTGGTCCTCCGTGTGTAGGTATGATGCTCTGAGAGAGAAGGTTTTGATTACAGCATAAAGCATTTTCTTAAGTTTGTTGGTGGCCTTGTATTTCTGTTTTAGATTCATCTGTATTGATCCATGGTGATGCTCACATGAAGCATATGGCTCTGTGCGTGGGACGATTCCCTGAAGTGTGTCCTCTTTTGTGAATGTATTGTACTTCTTCAAAGAGCCTTTCATAAGTCTTCTACAGCACATTGTTGCTTTCTTTTAAAAAAAATCCTATAATGCAGCTGGAGAAACGTAATTGAGCAGTTAAATAATCTTTGCTTAATAGTCTTTAAGTATTTCAAATATGTAACTCTCATTTTTCTAAAACATTAATGAGGAGGGCTTATCCTGTTCCTTTTTTTTTTTTTTTATGAGAACTTATATCTGAGACCAAACATCTTGTTTTTTGACCAATTGATTATCTACTGTGTCAGAACTCTGTCATTACCTGGAAACACTCATTAATTGTGTGACATTGGACTTAGAAAACAATAGATTGGAAATCCATGAACTGAGAATTCTAGTCTTAATTCTGAATAAGTTTTTGTGTGACTTGAACAAATGGTGATTTTGAGGTTATTTTTCTGTAAAATAAAAATGTTGTGAAGGTTTTATGGTCCAAACTGCTTAATATGGAAGGAAATTTCAGGAACATAGACAGAAATGACAGGAAACTGGATCTTGCTTCTGACCCCATTTTGAGTAATGTGTCTTAAAATTTACACAATTTGATTATGTGAAAAATATATTGTGACTCAAAAATAAGGACTTTCCTTAATAGGACCAATAAGTGGGTATTTATCTGGAGGCATTTAACAATGTTCACAGTAACTTTCATAAGAAAATAGTGAATGAATAAACTAGGTATCAGTCTTATGAAGTCTGAAAACTACATCTGCGTCATCTTCTAGAGCGTATTAATTTAATACTTTGCAGTATTTTACTATCAGTATCTCTTATATTGTAAGCTAATTAGCACTATCTAGCAAGTGTTATTATAGAGCTTAAGAATATCTGACCTTATAATTCTTGAACTTATTTTTTAAGAATACCTTCAAATTTATTTGAATGGCAGTTCTTAAATGGAATAATTTTAGAATCATAGAAATCATTGTATGTATTACTTCTTTATGTAAGTATTCATCAACTGCGAAGCATAAAAATGTTTTAATTTTCTTATTTTTAAAATGATGAATAAAAGGATAATAAAGTAAAAGTAACCTAGGTCATTTTCTCCATTTTCAGTTATATGATTTTTTTTTAAATTCTGAACCCTGGAACTTACTTATTCACCTGTTTATTCTCTTTTCTCCAGACATAACTGTAGAAAACTGTGAAGGAATGCTTCTCATCCTAATTTATATTCCCTTTTTGCTTGCTGAGTGGAAGAAAAAACTTTGAGTTAAGCTTGAACCCTGATAGGGTTATTTCATATGGCTTGAGGTCTTTACAAAAGAGCTATCTTTTGGTTCCTAAGGTTGATGATTATAATATTTTGGTGCTGTAAAAAGAAATTAAGATGAAATGCTTATATGAACCATTTTTTTCCTCAAGAATGCTATAATTTTATTTCAAGTTAAGAAAAGGATGTCTTTTCCTGTGATTATATGTGTATTGGTAGATTATAGACAATTTACATTTTTATTTTTGGAATTTATTTTCTAAATTTCCATAGTTCACATATATGTATGTATATGATATATATACCCACATCTGAACATATTGTCCATATTTATGTGTTGGGTTAATGTTAAAAAAGTTTAATTTAATTTTTAAAAAGCATCTGAAATAAGGGAAGAAAATATAGTTTTTGAGATTCATGAATAAATATAATGCTTACATTAATGATCAACCCGAGAAAGTAATTTTGCTCTAAATGTGATTATTTCTTCTTATCACTATTCAGTTTTGTAATTGTTACACAGTACTGATCTATAATAGTCAAGGGAGGTCACCTGCATTATGTTTATGCCACAGGATGTCCCACTTCACCTGAGCTGTGGCACATGGAGCTAGCATGTAGGGTGAGGCAGCGTCCCCTTTTCAAAATCCATTTGGACTCCATGATTTGTGTGGAGACCAGGATGCTTCTGACAGTGGAGGAGCCATGACTTCTGTCTACAGCTGGGGTTTGGATAGGTAGAGTTATATCTGCTGGACTCCGATTGTAAGGTACTATGAAAAAAGAAAGGTTATCGACAGGGGGAAAGTCACCATAAGGATTGCCTGTTCCACAGTGGAGGAGGTCATAGCTGATGCGTGGCATTAGGTACAGTGAACAACATGGTTGTACTTGAGCAGGAAAAAATGTCACACTTTCTGAGTGTGGGTGCAAGTATAACCCTACTTAATCACGGTACAGCGGCAAATGTTTGCCTCTCAGAGGAGCTTTTCTGGGCATAGGATGGGTTGGCAGCAGTGTTTGTCTGACCTACTTGGTAGCTACCTGCAACTTCAGTAGGTTGAGGGGCTCTGAGTCCCTGGTGCCAGTGGTGGAGCCCAGGTTTGGTTGGAAGAGGAAAGTGGCAGCATGAGCCTCTTTCCTTGATGGCGATGGCCACCCAGCAGGGACCAGGTGTGTGCAACTGGGCCTCATGGCGTTACAGCTGACAGGAGGTCATCAGCCAGACTGTAGTCCAGACTACAGTGTGCCCAAAGGAATTGGACAGGGAAAGAGACATGCGTAACAGGATCGCATCTCTGACTTCCGGAGAGACTTTTGTATCCCAGTATCGACGGACACTTTATGAAAAGAGGGATTTCAGGCCTCATAGTCAAACCTCTCTGGTGTTGTAAGTGGCAATCAAATATTTAATAAGAGTGTAAACTCAATCACATTAAGAGTTACTCATACACAGCACAGCATTTGTTATGATTATTTTATTATGATAGTATTTTTTTATAATTATTATTTTTCTTTTTTTCTTTTTAGAGACAGGGTCTTACTTACTTTTGCTCAGACTTGTCTCAATCTCCTGAGTGCAAGTGATCCACCTGCCTTGGACTCCCAGAGTGCCAGGATTAAAGGCGTGAGCCACTGTGCCTGGCAAGTCATCAGGTTGCAAAAGGGAGTTCATGAGGACAGAAAACACAGTAGTGCCATTTCCTTTTCACTTACATACAAGTAACAATAACAGAAACACTTATTACACCCTTTGTATTTGTAATGACACTTAGTACTCTCTACAGCTTCATGAGGAGGATATTCTTTTTTATCCATATTATGTAAACAGTGAAACTATGGCAGATAGAACTTGAGTAACTTGCCCAAGATCCTACAGGTGACATAGGGTAGAGATGGAATTCAGATGCTATTGGCACAGGACTATCTCCCACCACATTGTGCCAATACTGGGAGAAATACGTTGTGCCAGACATGTTGTGTGACCAATAGAATGAATGATCTTTTGAGTTTTAGTAACAAATAAACTGTACTTCTTGACTGTGTCTAATGATTTAAGATTCCATCTGAATCTCACTCCCTAACAGGGACACCAGCTAACATTATTTTATAGTTGGTGGCTTCTGTTAGCAATAGATGGATGACATGAAGGGTTGAAAACACTGAGAAAATTGCTATCCTTTAAAAGTTTATGATTTTTTGTTACTCTTTGGGGGAAAACATTTATTATTGTAGTATATTTTAATTAATGACTAAATGTGATATAGGTAGGTATCTATAATACCATCTTGAGATAAACTCACAGGCATCAGTTTAGCAGTGGTTACATACTGTGACTTTGTCCTAAGATAATAAAGGTTTTACTTCGATAAAAACTCATGGAGCTGATGAGTTACCCTAGGAAAGCCAGAGTGATTTATGCTTGGGAAAGCCATCCCAAACAGGTGTTGATGATACCATCTAGATGAAGCGGGGGAGAAGGGCATTTCTTTGGTGATGTGCTTTACAACTGTCCTTGGCTCTGTCTACCTCAACATTTTAATGAATAGCAGAACGAGAGCATTGGAGGGAGAGTGATCATATTTACGATCCAGCCACCCATTTGCTTATGAAGGGATTCATATTTACCGAGTTCCGCCCAGCACTATTTTAGGCCGTGCAATGAATGCAGCAGTGTACAACACACAGCAAATTCATTGTCTTCATAGATTTTTACGTTAAAGTGTGGAAAGACAGCCACTTATGCACAAAAAGAATAAATAAATCACATACTGTATTAGTGGTAGGTGCTATGGAACAAAATAAAGGAAGGAAGTGGAACAGAAAGTACTGAGGGTTCACAGTGTTCAATGTGGTCAGGTGAGGCCTTGCACTTGCAGTGTTGTTGACATGTGGCTCGGACTTCACAGGAGAGAGAGTACATTATTCAGACAGTAATGGGAAGAGCAGAGGGAACGAGCGCAAAGGCCTGAGGCAAGAAACCTCCAGTGTGGCTGGAGCTAAGTAAATGAAGAAGTAGGCAGCTGTGAGATCAGAGAGGGACTGACTCTGTGGAACCTTGTAAATCATTAAGGGATGCCGGCTTTCCTTGTGAGTGGGAGAGTCAGCGGAGTCTTTGTAGCAGGAGTTTTACATGACTTGTTTTTTTGAGGATGTGATTCTGGTCAACAGATTGAAAATAGATTGTAGGAAAAATATGTTGTAGAAGCAAGGAGAGCTACAAGAAATGGTGGTAGCAGTAACTGTGCTCAGTTTCAGGGTGTTTATTATTATGGCGTACCTTTGCTTGAAGACCTACTCTGATCAGAAATGTGAAATTATGAAACATTTTTAGCTTATATTGATGATATTAATAATGATATTAATAATTTCAAACTATAGTTCCTCGACTTCTTATTTTGAATAATGTCGATGTTTGAGTGGACTTCTCTTTTGAATATCCAAAATCCATATGAAAATATATTTCTGAAAATAACTTTTTATTATATATCAAATTTTATTTTGTACCCCAAATTATATCCTATTATAGATAGAAGGATAGTTACGTATTTTCCCTAAATAACTTTTCAAAGCATGTTCAGCTCCTTGAGATCAGTAATGAAATTCTTACCAGGTTTATATCAATTTTCCAGGCAAAAGTTATTGTTTTGTTTCTGGCCCTGACACATGTTCTTTTGACTATTCACAACCAAAGGGAGGTTATGTAAAGACTATGTTAGAGATACCGTGTGTCCTAATTACTCCATCTGGGGAGACTTCAGCAGTTTGCACCGAGCCCCTCTGGCTGTGTTGTAAAGTAGCTCCTGTACTTTTTGGTTTATGGATGGATTGTGTTGGCACATTTTATCTTTATTATGAGGAGATCTTTCTTGAGGTCATATTAGACTATCTTGGGAACTGCACGCTTCCAAGCTGTTTGTGTAATGTTGATTAACGTGGCATTGTTTTATAACTTACATGGTAACATGCTTTATTATTTAAAAATAGTTTGAATTTAGGATGTTTTAACTTTAATGAAAGTTTCCTTATGAAAGACCCTAAAAACTTAGTTGCAAAAATACTGCTGAGATAACTTTTTTTTTTTTTGATGACTAGCTGGTAGAAAGCTGGACCTGAACCCTAAGTAAATTTAGTGGAGAACAAGGAAGTATTAATAACTTATGAGGAGGTCACTGTGGGGCAGCTATTCCTAACATCAAAACACCTGGTAACTTGTCAGCTTGATCATTTTCTATTTAGTGAATGCTAGCTATATGTAACCATTGTAGTTATATAACCATTCTTTGAGATTGGATTAAAAAAAATAGTAAAAAATCTAGATTATTTAATCTTATTTACTTAGTTTTGTTTATGAATGAAGCAGTTTTTTTTTTTTATATATATTATTTTTTTGAGCAGAGTCTCATTCTGTCACCGTGAGTAGAGTGCCTTGGCATCATAGCTCACAGCAACCTCAAATTCTTGGGCTTGAGCAATCCTCTTGCTTCAGCCTCCTGGAGCAATCCTCTTGCTATAGCCTCCCGCCACTCTGCCTGGTTAGTTTTTCTATATTTAATACAGATAGGATCTCGCTCTTGCTCAGGCTGGTCTGGAACTCCTGAACTCAGGCAATCCACCTGCCTTGGCTTCCCAGAGTACTGGAATTATAGGCGGGAGCCACCACACCCAGCTAGAAAAAAATAATTTTAGGAACACTAAAGAGGAAATAGATAAACAATTCCATAGGTAATTATGAAGGCATTTGGTACAGACATTTTGGAAGTATTTACAGAAGAACGTGGGCATTATGGAAGCTCTGCTTTTTTATTGGTGATTAGGTTTAAATTGTTTTTGTTTAAACTATTTATTTTTATAATTATTTTAACCTTCCCATTATGATACAGAAAAAGTAGGAGGGAATGTGGGGAGATTTAATTGTATTTTGTAATACTAATTTTCAAATTGGAATGAATTTAGTCTTTGTTAAGATAGAAAATCTTCTTTCATACAAAATTCTCTAGGAAGTGGAAAAACTAATACCGCATTTGCATATCATGTTAGGATCTCAGGAGGAAGTTCAGCGTTACCTGTTTACCTATGTAAGCAAAAGGCAAAGCAATCCCTCCCAGTTGATCTGTCTGAGGCATTTGGTAGACCCTTTCCCAACACTCTGGACCGTTCAAAAAGTAAGCATCTGGGCAGAATGGTCAGCACAGGACCACACATTTTATTTGGCAGTCAGACAGAAAGCTGACTTGAACATCTGCCTGTGTCCTACTCGTTTCTGATTTTAGTATCATCAGTATGATTCCATGGTGGCTTCAGCCCTTCTTCCATTTAGGTTGTGCTGCCATATAAAGCTGCCATTAGGGCAGGTAGTCTGTCATGCATCTCATTTGATCTCTCTGTAGGAGTTGTTTAAATTATCAGGATGAGAAGGCCATACCTTAGGAGGTGTTCTAACTTAACTGAGGGAATGCGGTTCTCTCTCTCCCCGAGATATAGCCCTGTAGATAGCCGCAGATTTTTTCAGCTGAGGTCTTTTGTGAGGTCAAAGTATTTTCTTTCCTTCTTCTTTTCTAGAGGTTTAAACTGAACCCTGGGGACAGGGCATGATGCAATAATAGGAATAGATTCCTGTTATGGGGGCAAAAGGTTCAAATGTCTTTTCTTTCATGTCTTTTTTTATAAACTGATACTCTCATTTATTTATATCTGATCTTAGTTTAAAAAAAATAAGATGTGCCTAAAAATGTACACTTTGCAATAACATAAATGAATAAGGAAACAAGAAAAAAAGGAAATGACACTAGGAAACTAGAAGAAAACCAAGGGTAAATTTAGAAAATAGAAAGGGGTGTGCAGAAAGTAAATTGGAATATTGAAAGTATTATCTTTAAATTTTTTTTAGCATCTAAGGAAAAATAAAGTATTACAAGATTTATATGGCCATGCTATTAATGCTTACTAATTCCTCAGGAGGAAAGAAAAAGGTATTTTGTCTTGTTTTGTTTGTATTTTGGTCATGTTGTTCTAATAGGGAGAACTGTGATGAGGTTAACAACATCCTCAAAGATACTCTGCAGTGCATACAATAAAAATTATTGCAGGAATATTTCCTATTTATGTTTAAGGTGAGCCTGTGAGTGACAGCAACATAGAACTCAGTAAAAAGAATGTAGATAAAACAGTGATCACCTGAAAATAATAGTCTATAAGGACATAGGACTGTGATCATCTGATTTTGTTCCTAGGATAAAAACTTAGAATACCATCCAGAGCAGAAATTGGCAGCATTGTCCTGTATGGGCCAAAGTAAATATTTTTTTTTTATTTTGCAGGTCATATAGTCTCCACCACAACCTGTCAACTTAGCCTTTGTAGCATGAACACAGCCACAGATAATGTGTATATGAATGGGTATGTTGTGTGACCATAAGACTTTATTCAAACAACCAGGTGATGAGTCAGATTTGCTACATTGGGCTATGATTTTCTGATGGCTGATCTAGAGAAATAGGACTATATACACCTCAGAGATTCTTCTGTGTCTCCTCAGAACAATTTTTTCATAAGCATCAGGAAAACAAAGATTAGAAATTGAAGCATATCTTTTAAGTTGAGAGCTTCAAAGACAAAAATTCTATTACCATGGAAGGGTATTATAGTTATGATATACTTATCCAAATGGAAAGTGGCTGACATCTTTATTTAAAAAATAAAGAATTTAACCAGAGCTACCTTATTTCTAAGTAAGAGAGGTTGGTGAGTATAATCATCCTTTCTTCCCCAAATTCTATAAGCTATGGAAGAACAAACGTGTGTTCGTATGTGTGTAATGAAAAGTATACTCATAGTTAGCTGTTTCTCCTCGGAGGGCCGGGTGGTTCTGCGCAGCCGCTGTTGCCCTGTGTCTTGCAAGTGCTGAAAGATCCCGGGGAGAATGTCTGGACACCATGAAAGCCGGGAAATGGAACTGTTGACATTCAGAGATGTGACCATAGAATTTTCTCCAGAAGAGTGGGCATGCCTGGACCCTGCTTGGTGGACCCACGTTTGTATAGGGATGTGATGTTAGAGAACTACAGAAACCTGGCCTCCCTAGGTCTTACAGCCTCTAAACCAGACCTGATCACCTGTGTGGAGCAAAGGAAAGAGCCCTGGAATGTGAAAAGACATGAGAGAGTTGCAGAACACTCAGCTGTGTCTTCTCATTCCACCCAAGACCATTTGCCAGAGCAGGGAATAAATGTTTCATTCCAAAAAGTGTTACTACAAAGCTACAGAAGCTGTGGTCTTGAGGATTTAAACTTAAGGAAAGACTGGGAAAAGATGGATGAGTATAAGAAGCAGAGCAGTTATTGTAATGAATCTAACCAATGTTCAGCAACTGGCCATAGCAAAATCTTCCAATGTAATACATGTCTGAACGTTTTCAAAAACTTGTTAAATCTAAATAGACATAAGATGAGACATACTGTAGAGAAATCTTGTAAAGAATGTGGGGAAGCTTTTAACCAGTGCTCACACGTTACTAAACATGCGAGAATTCATAATGGAGAGAAAGCTTACAACTGTGAAGAATGTGGCCAAGTCTTAAAATCCTGCTCAAGCCTTTCTAATCATAAGATAACTTATACTGGTGAGAAATGGTATAAATGTAAAAATTATGGCAAAGCATTGACCTACGGCTCAAACCTTAGTATACTTGAAAGAATTGATACCAGAGAAAAATACTATGAATGTGAAGAATGTGGGAATACCTTTAAGCACTACTCATACCTTTCTGAACATCAAAGAATCAATCCTGGAGATAAACTCTACAAATGTGAGGAATGTAGAAAAGCCTTTAACCATTGCTCAAACCTTAAAAATCGTAAGAGTTGTTCATACTGGAGAGAAACCATACAAACGTGAAGAATGTGGCAAAGCCTTTTAACCATTGCTCAGACCTTACTATTCATAAGAGAATTCATAGTGGAGAGAGACCTTACAAATGTGAAGAATGTGACAAAGCTTTTAACCACATCTCAAAACTTAATCTACATAAAAGTTATTCATACCAAAGGAAAACCCTACAAATGTGAAGAATGTGGCAAAGCCTTTATTCATTGCTCAGTCTTTATTAAACATAAGAGTTCATACTGGAGATAAACCTTACAAATGTGAAGAATGTGGTAAAGTCTTTAATCAATGCCCAAACCTCACTAAACATCACAGAATTCATACCGGAGAGAAACCATACAAACGTGGAGAATGTGGCAAAGCTTCTAACCGCAGCTCAAGTCTCAGTATACATAATAGAATTCATACTGGAGAAAAACCTTAAAAATGTGAAGAATGTAGTAAAGCTTTTAACCGCAGCTCAAGCCTAAGTATACATAACAGAATCCATACTGGTACTGGAGAAAAGCCTTATAAATGTGAAGAATGTGACAAAGCTTTTAACCATAGCTCAAACCTTAATCTACATAAAAGAATTATTCATACAAGAGAGAAACCCTACAAATGTGAAGAATGTGGCAAAGCCTTTATTCATTGCTCAGTCCTTACTAAACATAAGAGAATACACACTGGAGAGAAACCCTACAAATGTGAAGAATGTGGCAAAGCCTTTATTCGTTGCTCAGTCCTTACTAAACATAAAAGAATACACACTGGAGAGAAACCCTACGAATGTGAAGAATGTGGCAAAGTCTTTAATGAATGCTCAGACCTCACTAAACATCATAGAATTCATACTGGAGAGAAACCATACAAATGTGAAGAATGTGGCAAAGCCTTTAACCCCAGCTCACGCCTTAGTATATATAAAAGAATTAATCATACTGGAGAAAGGCCCTACAAATGTGAGGAATGTGGAAAAGCCTTTAACCGTTCCTCAGACCTTAAAAATCATGAGAGAGTTCATACTGGAGAGAAACCATATAAATGTGAAGAATGTGGCAAAGCCTTTAACCGTTGCTCAGACCTTACTATTCGTAAGAGAATTCATACTGGAAAGAGACCATATAAATGTGGAGAATGTTACAAAGCTTTTAACCGCAGCTCAAGCCTTAGTATCATAAGAGACTTATACATACTGTAGAGAAACCACACAAATGTGAAGAACGTGACAAAGCTTTTTTCCACAGTTCAAACCTTACTAGTTATAAGAGAATTCCTTCTGGAGAAAAACCTTACAAATATGAAGAATGCGGCAAAGCCTTTAATCGTTGTTCATATCTTACTATTCATGAGGGAATTCATACTGGGGAAAAACCCTACAGATGTGAAGAATGTGACAAAGCTTTTAATCACAGCTCAAGTTTAATGTACATAAGAGAATTCAAACCAGAAAAAACAGGGGTAAAGAATGTGGCAAGGTCTTTAATCAATGCTCCTTTCTGTACATAACAAAATTCATAGAAACCTTACAAATGTGAAGAGTGTGGTAAAGCCTTCAAGTGATGCTTATACCCTACTAAATATGATACATTCTGAAGAGAAACATTACTAAAGAATGTAGGAAAGCCTTTAACCAATGCATGAGCAAAATTTACATCTGAGAGAAACTGTACAAATGTGAAGAATATGGGAAAGCCTTTACTTGGTGCTCTTACCTTACTGTACATGAGAGAATTCATACTTGAGAAAAATCCTACAAATGTAAAGAAAGTGGGAAAACCTTTAATAAATGCTTTAATAAGGCATAATTACTTAACCGAGTCATACTGGGTAGTAGTGATAAAAACGTAAGAACTGTCAAAATACTATTCAGAAAGTAAAAGTCTTAGACTACACCAAAGTGTTCATATTAAGAAAATACTATGAAGAGTATTACAATACCTTTATTTCTATTACAGGTTTTTTTTGCATAGGCGAATTGGTACTAGTATGGAACCTTCCATAAGATGGTCAGACTTTAAGAGAATTCAGATGAGAGAAACTGTACAGATGTATAATTGTATAAAAGCAGAGTATTAATTATAGGGAAGAATCCAGAGTTACAATTGTTGGACAATTTATATATATGTACATTTAATAGGAGCAGGATAGTGATTTTTTTTATGAGTTAAAATTACATTCAAAGTATGTTTTTTGCATTAAAAACTTAGATTTCTTTTGGAAAAAAAAAAAAAAGTATACTCATAAATGACGTGCACCTGGGAATGATCTGTCACCTGCCAGATCTGTGAACTTCAGCGTGACCTCACCTTATCTTTAACTGTATCTCCTTCTCATGAAAGTGGGCATCATAATTCCTTCCTTACAGTGTTGCTGTGAAGCACAATGTTCAGCCACTAGTTGGATGATTCATATGCATTAACAGATAGTAGCTTGGGCTCTGAATAATGTGCCAGAACTCTCAAAGTGTTGTTTAGATGACTGTATCCAAAACCATAGAAGTGTGTGGTCTGTCCTTGGATGCAAATGTAAGATCTGATTGCTTCAGGCCTACGGTATTGAATCAAACAATCAGCTGTCCATGTGAGCAAGGCGTCTGGCCTCCAGTCTGCACAGCCCCCCACCAGCACAGCCATCACCCTGGTGCTCAGGCCGTGACTGCTACTGTTCACACACAGCTTGGCCTGCTCACTGCTCTGGAATTGCCCGGAAGAAATAGAAATCCTGCCTGGCTCCATGACTAGACCATTCTTTTCTTTCTTTTCTGCACTTGGCTCTCTTCATTTTTTACATTGTGTGGTATCTGCTGGGATCTCAGAGAATAAAGTCTTGAGAACATGTAAATGAAGAGGATAATAGCAGTTCTACGGGGAAAGGATTCTCCAGATGCTGAAAGAAGCAGAGAAACCAGGCATCACCCATGAGCTCTCGTTCTTTCATATATTCATGTGAAGGTTTAGTTTCCAAGATAGGAGGGCACTATACAGAATTTCAAGCTCATTTTAATAAATGCATTTTTAAAAAACATCATTTATATTTTAATGCCTCATGCAGTTGTGGCCACTTAGCCACTGACCACATTGTTCCCATGGAACATGCCTTGGGAAACACTGCCATTACCATTCCACAAAGCCCCATAGACTTTGTAATGTTAAATATTTCAGATATATTTGTTCCAAATGGTATGTACCAATTATCTGATGTTTGAACCAACTTTATAATATTGCTGGAGAATGTTAGTATCAAGAGTAATATAGCTAAGATTTATTGACTATTTACAGGCAACAGGCAAGGACTTGGCTGGATTATCTCATTTAATCTTTACAAAATTGTGGGATTCTACAAAGGATGAAAATGAGGTAGAGAGAGGCCAAATAACCTGCCAAAGGTCACACAGCTGCCAAATAAGGCAACCGAGTCCCTTACCTCAGCTGCTGAATTGTACTGTCTTAACTAAATGCATTGAGAGTTGCAAGACATCTGCTCCAAATTATAGCTAAATTAGTTTGATCTTGGGCCATGTTTCTTTCACTCAGTAATGATGTATAAACATCATCTGCCTATTGAAAATCACTCTAGCTTTTAAGTATAAAACTTTAATAAATGCAGAAAATTATATATTATATTTAATTTCCCTTACCAGAATATATGATAGGCTAACTCAGTAGATTCACAAAATTACAAGATTTAAAAGAAGGGACCATGAAACATATTATTACTTTACAATTTTAAAATGTTATATGATTTGATAAAGGTGTTTCTAAAGGCACTGATATTAAGACCCATTAAGGCACAGATTTCTTATATCAGTCCCTGAAGGTACTGATTAGCCTCAAACTGCTCCCTATTTGAAGCAATTGAAGGCCAAAAAAGATCAATAAAAACTACACATAATGTTTGTGAAATTTTCTCTGCAAAGTGATAGAAATCTAACAGTGTTTAATAGAGAAATAGATATGCCTAACCTCCTTTTGAACCTGTGTCATCACTTCTCGGCTTGCCCTGAAGTGTTGTATATGGTTTTGCCCCAAGAGGTACAAACTTCCAATTTATTAAGGGAAAAAATATGACAACATCTTAGGAAAATGTTCAGTAAGGTCCAGTAATGCTCAATAAGTTTGAAAAAGTTATTTCTTTCTCAGTAGGTTTCTGGAGAAGAAATACACAAAATAATTTAAATAAAGTATTAGTATTAACTAATGATTGGTTCTAAGTATATAGATATATATAATTCATAAATATACATACACATATATTCTGTATTTTATTAATATCAACGTGCTGTCAATTACAAGCCATTGATATAAACAAAACTTTTTAGAAAGAAGACAAACATAACATGGCAAACATGCCATTTTGGTCAAATACATTCAGATTGAAAGAACAATATCAATTCAAGGGTATTTTATGATTGAGACTGGTTGAGAAGGAATTGATGGGTTATTGACTAATCAGATGTGGGGTTTCGTACCATGAGAGATAAAGGTAAGTTTTTCTAGGTAGCAAGGTGAAGAGTAAGGTTTGTGGACCTGGGAACCAAACGGAGATTCCAATATGGTGGAAATTTATTTTAGAAGCTCTTAATGATGCAGGTCGAGTTCCAGACCTTTTTGAGTTAGTTGGGGTTGCCTTTAAGTGGGTCACCCTCTAATCATGCCTTCTCTGTACCTCTGGTGTATTTACAGGTACTGAAGATGGATGGGCATCATTAGGTATCTCTTATTATATTGTCCCACAAATGTCTTAACCGTGAGTTTTTCAGAGTAATATTTTTCCATTTGTGTCTATAGGGTAATATCTATTTGAAGAATTCATGACCATGCCTAAATGTTTGTGTTTCACTGATATTAGTCCATTTTCTTCCCCCCCCCAAAAAGGGTGTTTTTATTCCGCCTTAAATGACATGTGTGTTTCTGGTTCTGAAAATGATACATGGTAATTATAGACAACTTGGAAAATGTTGGCATAAAAAGTCACTCCTAAATCTACATCTATCTATACTTAATTTGAAATATGTCAAAATTTTTGTTTAGATACAATTTATAGAAAATTGAGATCACATAGTACATATAGTTTTAATTTTTTCCCATTTAAAATTGACAATGTAAACATATTATCTTTAAAATAAGATGTGTAATCTGGGTAGATAAGAAACCTAATGTTTAATAGTTTGATTCTTTAACGGTTTATCTCATACAACTTAGACTCATATTCATCCATGTTATTAGACTGACATCAGAGAGGAAAGTTTTATAAATTATAGTTTTAAGGAACATTTATTACCATATAAAACTCAGCAAGAGGAAAGTAGAACTAATTACCATATTTCTAACCAGTCACTGTATTTTGTAATGTTTTAATACCATGAGCTCCGATGGTTGCAGATGTTTACAAATTTGAACAAATAAAATGGTCCAAACTGCCATTGACAATAGCAACCCCGAATTTTATTGTATTTCTGAAAAAAATGAGTGACTCTATAACTTGAAATCATTGTCAGAAATCTCCTTAAGCTTATATTTTCTAGATAGTCTCTGGTCATTAAAGGTCAGTAAGATATTCTGAATTGATAAAACTCTTTAGGTTATAAGTCTTTGCTCCTGGTCAAAGAAATTTCTGTAGCATGATAATTTATTATTTCTTTCCCCAAAGTATGTGATAACTAAATTCATGTTTTTAAAAAGAAAGGAAAAATATAAAAGGAGAATTGCATGAAACTTTTAGAAATCAATTTACTATTTGATCTTAGCCAAAAGGCCAAAAAGTATTGAGAAATAAACTTAATGAAAGTGATGTATCGTATATATCATTTGTCCCATGATTTTAAACTCTGTATTGATAAACACAAGGCATCACATTTCAAAATAAACATTTTTTTGAGCTTGTTCTTTTAGAATTATACCAAGTATAAATGAAGGCTGTTGCCCACTTTTGCCGTGTACCTGGAAACCCATTCCTTTTAGCCATTGAATTAATGTTGAAATCACCTTAAGAATTCCTGGTGCTGGGTGAATAATAGGTGTTCAGAGGATGCTTGACTGACTACTTGCTGAAAGGCTGTTCTGACGAGCTCCAAAACACAGGTGGAAATCTGTAATATTGGAGAGGAGAAAGATGCAGAGGCTCAGAGCAACATGCTTATTTGGGTGAGAGAGGAAGCAGTTGAAAAACAATGAGGGGCACTCAAAAATAAGCTAGAAAAAAAATTCCAGTATGTAAAGATGAGTTAATTCCTGTTTTTCCAAGAGCTGGAATTATTTTTTAATATTCTTTTCTTGTGATGATTTTATTTTTCTGCTACTGTGCCCTATCCATGTTAGGAACATCAAGAGGCTTTCGTGGGATATATATTTGTAGCACATTCATAACAAAACCTAAGACTGCTATTTCAAAGATTATGTATCAGGTGTCAAGCGATTGATGAGAAAAACTATCTGGAACCCATTTCTAAGATTAGATGGTGACATATTAAAAGGAAAAGCTTCTCGTTTGAATTCGGATAATGACTTTGTGGTCTTAGTTATGCTATTAGTAAAAATTGACCTCTTGGATTATATACGACCAAATAGCAGGAACCGACTCTCAGGTCTGTCTTATGGTATCCGATGACTCAAAAACACTCAAAACTACAAGGAGATGCCATTGCATTTTAAAACAAAGTTGATTGCCTAATCAATGTTAAAGGACATTGAGAGAGAGAAATCTAAGACTCAACTTCAGTTAATTGGATTGCCCAGTTCTCAAGATGCAGGATACTGATTCATCAATATCACTAGCCACTTATGATGAACTGTCACAGCCTCCAAGTGCATTTGTTTATTATTGCCTTTCACGTTGGAGGATGCAGCTATGATGCTGTCCTACTCACTTGGTCTGAAAATGTTGACAATTTATTGATTTTTTTTTTTTTTTTTGCAATAATGGTACCTAGGAATCTCATTTTTTATTTATTTCTAACTGCAAGAAGCATGGGTTCATTTGAAGTATTACCCTGGAAAAGATGCTTTATTTTTGTTTATAATTGTGAAAGAAAATATTTTATGGCATATTCACTTGTCTGTCACTCTCTGTGGCTTGTCTTTTCTTATTTCCAAGAGTTCCCTCAATAAATCACCTATTTTAAATGTCATTTATGAACAGTCTGTAAATTAAAGCATTTGTAGTTATAGCACAGCATTAATTGGAAATGGTTAATGGAAACTGGAATCATCTAAAGTATCCAGAATTTGAAAATGACGTATCTGTTATTTATTATGAATAATAGTCTTGCAGTTTAATATAGCTACTTTTTATTTTTTTTACAAAACGTTAGTCATTTATCCTAATTCTTTGCACTATGGAAGAAGAGACAAATGTTAACCAAGTTAAAAACGTGAATTTTCAAAGATGCCTGCTACTCACTTTCTATGTAGGCCCTTTTGTCACCCTGTGAACCATAACAGAAAATAGAAGTAAAATAAATTTTTTAAAAATTAATGGGCGGCGCCTGTGGCTCAGTGAGTAGGGCGCCGGCCCCATATGCCGAGGGTGGCGGGTTCAAACCCAGCCCCGGCCAAACTGCAACAAAAAAAAAAAAATAGCTGGGCGTTGTGGCGGGCGCCTGTAGTCCCAGCTGCTCCAGAGGCTGAGGCAAGAGAATCGCGTAAGCCCAAGAGTTAGAGGTTGCTGTGAGCCGTGCGATGCCACGGCACTCTATCCGAGGGTGGTACAGTGCGACTCTGTCTCTACAAAAAAAAAATTTTATTAAGTCTTTTGTACATAGATCATAAATACATTTATGGCATTTTCTTTTTTTTTTCTTTTTTTTTATTAAATCATAACTGTATACATTGATATGATCATGGGGCATCAGACACTAGCTTCATAAACCATTTGACAGATTTTTATCACAGTGGTTAACATAGCCTTTCCGGCGTTATCTCAGTTACTGTGCCAAAACATTTACATTCTACATTTACCAAGTTTTGCAAATACCCCTGTAATATGCACCACAGGTGTGATCCCACCGATCCCCCTCCCTCTACCCACCACCCCCCCCTTTCCCACTTCCCCCTATTGTTAAGTTGTAGCTGGGTTATAGCTTTCATGTGAGAGTCCCAAATTAGTTTCATAGTAGGGCTGTGTACATTGGGTAGTTTTTCTTCCATTCTTGGGATACTTTACTAAGAAGAATATGTTCCAGCTCCATCCATGTAAACATGAAAGAGGTAAAGTCTCCATCTTTCTTTAAGGCTGCATAGTATTCCATGGTATACATATACCACAATTTATTAATCCATTCGTGGATCGATGGGCACTTGGGCTTTTTCCATGACTTAGCTATTATGAATTGGGCTGCAATAAACATTCTGGTACAAATATCTTTGTTATGTTGTGATTTTTGGTCTTCTGGGTATATGCCCAGCAGAGGAATTACAGGATTGAATGGCAGATCTATTTTTAGATCTCTGAGTGTTCTCCATATATCTTTCCAAAAGGAATGTATTAATTTGCATTCCCACCAGCAGTGCAGAAGTGTTCCCTTTTCTCCGCATCCACGCCAACATCTCTGGTCTTGAGATTTTGTGATATAGGCTAGTCTCACTGGAGTTAGATGATATCTCAAAGTAGTTTTGATTTGCATTTCTCTGATGATTAAAGATGATGAGCATTTTTTGATATGTCTGAAGGCCGTGCGCCTGTCTTCTTCAGAGAAATTTCTCTTCAAATCCCTTGCCCAGCCTGCGATGGGATCCCTTGTTTTTTTCTTGCTGATGCGTTTGAGTTCTCTGTGGATTCTGGTTATTAAACCTTTGTCAGAGATATACCCTGCAAATATCTTCTCCCATTCTGAGGGCTGTCTGCTTGCTTTGCTTACTGTGTTCTTAGCTGTGCAGAAGCTTTTTAGTTTGATCAAGTCCCAGTAGTGTATTTTTGAAGCTGCTTCAATTGCCCGGGGGGTTCTCCTCATGAAATATTCACACAGACCAATTTCTTCAAGGGTTTTCCCTGTATTATCCTCTAGTATTTTTATAGTTTCATGTTTTAAGTTTAAATCTTTAATCCAATGAGAGTCTATCTTAGTTAATGGTGAAAGGTGTGGGTCCAATTTCAGTCTTCTGCAGGTTGCCAGCCAGTTCACCCAGCACCATTTGTTAAATAGGGAATCTTTTCCCCACTGAATGTTTTTAATTGGCTTGTCAAAAATCAAATAGCGGTAAGTAGCTGGATTCATCTCTTGGTTCTCTATTCTGTTCCAGATATCTACTTCTCTGTTTTTGTGCCAATACCATGCTGTTTTGATCACTATCGATTTGTAGTAAAGTCTGAGGTCTGGTAGTGTGATTCCTCCTGTTTTGTTTTTATTTCTGAGTAATGTCTTGGCTATTCGAGGTTTTTTCTGATTCCATATAAAACGAAGTAATGTTTTTTCAAGATCTTTAAAATATGACAGTGGAGCTTTAATAGGGAGTGCGTTGAAATTATATATTGCTTTGGGTAGTATGGACATTTTGATAATGTTGATTCTTCCCAGCCATGAGCATGGTATGTTTTTCCATGTTAACATTTTCAGCTATTTCTTTTCTTAGAGTTTCATAGTTCTCTTTATAGAGATCTTTCACGTCTTTTGTTAGGTAAATTCCCAAATATTTCATCTTCTTTGGCACTACTGTGAATGGGATAGAGTCCTTAACTGCTTTTTCAATTTGACTGTTGTTGGTGTATATAAAGGCTACCGATTTATGAATATTGATTTTGTAACCTGAGACGTTGCTGTATTCCTTGATCACTTCTAGGAGTTTTGTGGTAGAGTCCCTAGTGTTTTCCAGATACACAATCATATCATCTGCGAAGAGCGAAAGTTTGATCTCTTCTGACCCTATATGGATACCCTTGATCGCCTTTTCTTCCCTAATTGCGGTGGCTAAAACTTCCATTACAATGTTGAAAAGCAATGGAGACAATGGGCAGCCTTGTCTGGTTCCTGATCTGAGTGGAAATGATTCCAATTTAACTCCATTCGATATGATATTGGCTGTGGGTTTGCTGTAGATAGCCTCTATCAGTTTAAGAAAAGTCCCTTCTAGACCAATTTTCTTGAGTGTTCTGATCATGAAGGGATGCTGGATATTATCGAAAGCTTTTTCTGCATCAATTGAGAAAATCATATGGTCTTTGTTTTTTAATTTGTTTATGTGCTGAATTACATTTATAGATTTACGTATATTGAACCAGCCTTGAGACCCTGGGATAAAACCAACTTGGTCATGATGTATAATTTGTTTGATGTGTTGCTGGATTCTGTTTGTTAGGATCTTGTTGAATATTTTTGCATCTATATTCATTAGTGATATTGGTCTATAATTTTCTTTTCTTGTTGGGTCTTTTCCTGGTTTGGGGATCAGGGTGATGTTTGCTTCATAGAACGTGTTGGATAGTCTTCCTTCTTTTTCTACATTTTGGAACAGGCTGAGTAATATAGGTACTAATTCCTCTTTAAAGGTTTGGTAGAATTCGGACGTGAAACCGTCTGGTCCCGGGTTTTTCTTTTTAGGGAGGTTTTGTATAGTTGATGCTATTTCTGAACTTGATATGGGTCTGTTCATCATTTCCACTTGATTCTGGTTAAGTCTTGGAAGGTGGCGTGCTTCCAAGTATCGGTCTATTTCCTTCAGATTTTCATATTTCTGAGAATAAAGTTTCTTGTAATATTCATTAAGGATTTTTTGGATTTCTGAGGAGTCTGTGGTTATTTTGTCTTTGTTGTTTCTGATTGATGACATTAGAGATTTTACTCTTTTTGTTCTGATTAGGTTGGCCAGAGGTTTATCTATTTTATTGACCTTTTCAAAAAACCAGCTTTTTGATTTATTGATCTGTTGTATTATTCTTTTGTTTTCAATTTCATTTAATTCTGCTCTAATTTTGGTTATTTCTTTTCTTCTACTGGGTTTGGGGTTGGAATGTTCTTCCTTTTCCAGTTGCGTGAGATGTCCCATTAAGTTGTTAACTTCCTCTCTTTCCGTTCTCTTGAGGAAGGCTTGCAGTGCTATAAATTTCCCTCTTAGAACTGCCTTTGCGGTGTCCCAGAGGTTCTGATATTTTGTGTCTTCATTGTCATTTTCTTCCAAAAAATTGGTGATTTCTTTCTTAATCTCATCTCTGACCCAGCTATCATTCAGCATAAGGTTATTTAACTTCCATGTTTTTGTATGGGTATGCAGATTCCTGTTGTTACTCAATTCAAGTTTTGTTCCATGATGGTCTGAGAAGATGCATGGAATAATTTCTATTCCTTTAAATTTACTGAAGTTAGACTTGTGACCTAAAATGTGGTCAATTTTGGAGTAAGTTCCATAGGCTGATGAGAAGTATGTGTATTCAGTTTTGTTGGGATGAAATGTTCTGTAGATGTCTGCTAAATCTAAATATTGGATGGTTAGGTTTAAATCTAAGATTTCTTTGCTCAGCTTCTTTCTGGAGGATCGATCCAACACTGCCAAGGGAGTGTTGAAATCTCCAACGATTATGGAGCTGGAGGAAATCAAGTTACTCATGTCTGTTAGAGTTTCTCTTATAAATTGAGGTACATTCTGGTTGGGTGCATAGATATTAATAATTGAGATCTCGTCATATTGAGTATTACCCTTAACAAATATGAAGTGACCATTCTTGTCCTTCCTTACTTTTGATGGTTTAAAGCCTACTGTATCTGCAAATAAAATTGCAACACCTGCTTTTTTCTGATTACCGTTTGCCTGAAATATGGATGACCATCCTTTCACCCTGAGTCTGTATTTGTCTTTTAAGTTGAGATGTGACTCTTGTATGCAACAAATATCTGGCTTGAGTTTTTGTATCCAGTCAGCTAACCTATGCCTCTTTAGAGGACAGTTTAAGCCATTCACATTGATGGAGAGTATTGATAAGTCTGGTGGAATTTTGGGTATCGAGTTTTTCAAAAGTCCAGTGGGCATTTTTAATTCTTTCGCCAGTGTGGAAGTTGGAGTTTGATCCGAAGTTTCTGTGTGAGTTTACTTTTGTGGTATAGGATTGGGTTGGTCATTGTGGAGGATAGGTCTGAGAATATCCTGAAGAGCTGGTTTACTTATGGCAAATTTTTTCAACATATGAATGTCATTGAAGTATTTAATTTCTCCATCATAGATGAAACTCAGTTTAGCTGGATACAAGATCCTGGGTTGAAAGTTTTTTTGCTTTAGGAGATTAAAAGTTGATGACCAGCCTCTTCTTGCTTGAAAAGTTTCAGCAGAGAGATCTGCAGTTATTCTAATATTCTTACCTTTGTACGTTATAGTTTTCTTTCGCCGGACTGCTTTGAGAATCTTCTCTTTCATGTTAACTTTAGTGAAGCTAATTATGATATGCCTGGGGGATGACTTATTGGGGTTGAATCGTGCTGGGGTTCTGAAGCTGTCTGCTATCTGAATTTCAGATTCTCTAGGCATGTCTGGAAAATTTTCTTTCATAATTTCATGCAGAAGGGCCTCTGTGCCCCGTTAGGCGACTTCATCATTCTCAGAAATTCCTATAATCCTTATGTTGCTTTTTTTCAAATTATCTGAGAGTTCTCTGAGTGAGTGATCCGTTTTTGCTCTCCATTTCTCTTCCTCTTTGAGAGATTGGGAGCGTTCGAAGACTTTATCTTCAATGTCAGAAATCCTTTCTTCTGCTTGCTCCATTCTGTTACTGAGGGATTCTACTGTATTTTTCATATCTTTGAGGGCTGTAAGTTCTTGCTTCAGTGTGTCTAAGTCTTTGGTGGTTTTGTCTTTAAATTCGTTAAATTCTTGAGACAATTTTTGAATTTCTCCTTGAATTCCTAATTCCATTTTATTAATCTTGTCTTCAATCCAAATTCTGAATTCGATTTCTGACATCTCAGCCAGTTGTTATGAATGGGATCTTCAATCACATGTGCCGTATCTTTTCTTGGGGGCGTTGATCTATTCTGGTTATTCATGTTACCAGAGTTTTTCTGCTGATTCCGCCCCATGGTTATTTTACTCCCTTTGGTTTTTCCCCTGGGGTTTTATCGAGGGCCCGTACAGTGTTGTGGCCTGAGAAACTGGGGCCCTGTCTGGTGTGGTGGAGCAAAGTGGTTCTGTCTTGTTTTCAGCTGGTTTCTGTTCGATCCTATTGCAACTTCTACTCTGGCTTGAAGTCTCAGCTGTGTGGAAAAATCAGCAATTAAGTCACCCCGCCTGCCCACCTCTGGCCCCAGTTGGAAAAGGAGAATCAAACCTTCCTACAACCGCACACCCAGGGCACCACCTGAAAAGTCCTCAGTCTATTAGCCCAGTTCAAAAGGTCCAAATCAACTGTCTCAATCGGCACCTGTCTCGGGTGGGAGAGTTCAAGAGGTCTCTGGGAACTGGATCACAGGGGCCTGGTGACTCCTCTGACACGGCTCACCCCAGTGCAGCGTGGAGTCAGGAGGAGCCACTCAGCAAACAGAGCAGTCTAGGAAGGTTGACATCTCCTTCCCCACTTTGCCCCTCCGTCGGACCCAGTCACTGGTATCTCTGCAGATGGCTAACCCAGTTGCCTGCAGTGAACAGACATTCCAGGGGTTTGCACCTGCCTGAATTGCAAGGAAGTCTGCCAGGCCCCCGCAGACTGCCGTTATCTAGAAGGAGGAGATGGGGCCTGACATCTTTGAGTGTTTGATGCAGGTGATGGGAAGGAGGTGTTCACTCAGGCTTAGCTCCGTCCCTGATGGATGCTGCTAACAGAACAGACAACTTTGCGGGGTTCTGTCTCTGTTACTGTCGAAATCGCCTACTGAAGACGGGCTGTTTTGAGTTCAAACGTCTTTGCTGTTGGAGGTTTGCGTCCGATCACCTCTCTGGGTCGGCCCTGCCCTGGAAGCTTCCCGGGTTTGTGAGCAGTGTCAGGAAATCCCCCGTTCACCAGTGGCCTCCTCTGGTTGCCCAGGGAGACAGGGGGTGTGGCCTCAGAATATCCAGAAGTGAGCGTTCTGCCGTTAAAGAAAAAACGGCTGTTGATCTACCTCCAGGGAACTGCTGCTCTGGTGTGGGCACTCAGGCGACCCTTTTCTTCTCTGTCTCGCACCCCAGAGTCAGCACTGAGCAGCCGCAGTTTGTGCTGGGTCCACACCCCTCAAGAGATCCCCCAAGAATCAGAACTCTTGGGGGATAGGCCCCCAGACCCCGATTGGGAGTGGGGGGGGGAGCTAGAATTTCATTCAGTTTTACACAACACAATACGGCCTGGGGAGGGCTCCTGCACTACACCGCAGGGAAGTGCTGCCAAGGCTTGATTTCCCCTCAGCAGAGTGCCCTCTCCTCGCTCACATGTCCCAGAGTCAGCGCTGACCTGACGCAGCTCAGGCACTGTGCACTCCCCTCGAGAAATCACCCAAGGAGCCGAACTCCTGGGGGATAGGCCCTCAGACCCCGAGTGAGAGTAGGGGCTCTCAGCTCTCAGCGGGGAGGCTAGAGTCTTATTCAGTCTTGTGCTCCGTAATGTTGCCCGGGGAGGGTTGCTGCACTGCACCGCAGGGAAGTGCCACGAGGCGTGACTCCCCCTCAGCCCAGTGCCCTCTCCTCACTCGGCGCGCCTCAAAGTCAATGCTGACCAGTCGCAACTCGGTGACTGTCCACTCCCCTTGAGAAATCACCCAAGGATCCGAACTCCTGGGGGACAGGCCTCCAGACCTCAGTGGGCGGGAGAGGAGCGCCGGGAGGGTTGCCGGCGAAGGATTCCCAAAGTTTTATTCAGTTTTATGCCTGGCAGGAGAACGCCACGGCACCCCAGTAGGGGAGGTAGGTCCAGTTTTTAGAAGGTCTCTCCCGTGGAGTGTAGTGGGAGGGCCTTTAATTTCTGCCCGCTTGTTTAATTGTAGGGCTCTTGAGCCGGTCTCATGGGGGAGGGGGACTCCCGTCTGCTTGGTGGTGGATTTTGTACCTTTTGTTTGCGTCCTTGTGATCACAGCTTGCCTCAGCGGTGTTGATGTGCGTTATTCAACCTTCTCTCTTGGTGAGGCTCAAGTCCACCAGGATACTTACTAAATTCCTGTCCCTTAACTCTCCTTCTGGATGGGAGCCTCTGTTGAAAGCTGGCTTCAGTCCGCCATCTTGTCTCCCTTTTTCGGCATTTTCAATATGTTGATTATTTGTACAAATTGGAGTACTTACATCATACTAATCAACAAAGCTTTCACCTCATTTACCCCATTATAGCATTAGGACATTTGTGTTCTACACATGATAGATACAACTCGTACTTGCAATAGGTGTGGTCTCCTATGACCCCTTACTATCCCCCCCATCCCCTCCCCTCCCTTCTCCCTCCCCTGCCCTCCCCTCTCCCTCCTCTTCCCTTCTTTATCCTAGGCTAAAGTTGTGTTTCATTTTTCATATGCAAGTGTGAGTGATTATAAATTGGTTTCACAATAGTACTGAATACATCGGATACTTTTTTTCCCATTCCTGAGATACTTTACTAAGAAGAATATTTTCCAGCTCCTTCCATGTAAACATAAAAGAGGTAAAGTCTCCATTAAATAATTTTTAGATTTGTGTCTTTGCATCCATTTTTTTCTTCTTCATTTCTCTCCACATCATTGCATCATTTGGTACATGTTGTTTGTTCTCCTAAGTCAAGATATGCAGACAGTATTTGCTTTGGAAATATTATGGAGATGGAGGCTGATGAATTTAGGCTTCTCATCATTGTCTATTTTTTTCAATGTTGTCATTATCACCTTTTTCTCTCTGTATTTGTATCATAGCTAGAACTACTATCATGAACTCCATTTCTAGACTTATTCAGATAACACATGATTAGCAGGTATTTTACTGTGTCACTAAAACATTATTTTTAATTTTATTGGTATTTGAGAATATGAGGGCATGCTTATTTGAACGTCACCTATAATGGAGTCATTCTTTTATTCATAATTTATAGAATATTCTGTATTCTGGGCTGCTAATTCTAAATATTTTTAAGTAGCAGTGCCTACGTAGGATATAGACAATGTCTTTCTTATAAACAAACACATGTATACAGAAGTAAACACACGTCTGACTATTTTTTGAGGGTTTCATAGCAGCTTTCTATGTTGTTTGCCTTCTCCTTTTCTCTCCCCCTTTCTCTGCAAATGTCCATATGTTTCACATACGTGCACACATGCGCACGCTGTGAGTAGAGATTATTTCATTTTACCTGCAGGATAGCGTTGCCTACAGTGGTCATTACTCTGTTTCTTTTTGTTCTTTTCTATAAATCTTAAATTACTCTTTAATATGGGTTTATGAGCCATCAACTTTTATCCCCTCTATATTTTAAGGAGGCAAACACAGTTAAGTCAAGATGACTAATTGGATGGGCAGGAGAAGTGTGGGCTGATAAACATTAAATCAGGAACAAATGATTCCTCTTCAGAGCCATCCTTTTAAAGTAGCCAGTTACTAATGAATAAAATGTAGCATTTTTTTTTTTATATTTTATTTTTTGAGATAGATTCTTACTCCCGATGCTGGGTAGAGTGCTGTGGCATCATAGCTTACAGCAACCTCAAACTTTGAGGTTTAGAAGGTCCTCTTGTTTCAGCCTCCTGAGTAGCTGGGACTATAGGCACCACCACAACACCAGCTAGTTTCTCTATTTTTAGAAGAGACAGGGTGTCACTCTTGCTCAAGGTGGTCTTGAACTCTTGAGATCAAGCAATCTACCCTCCCTAGTCTTCCAAAGTGCTGGGATTATAGGTGTAAGCCACTACGCCTGGCCATAAAAAGCAGCCTTATTAAATATTTCTTTTAATTACATATTGTAGTCTAAATGTCCCCCTCTGCCTTCCAAGTCACATATGGCACAAACTATTTTGAGAGAAGTTTTAAGTTCTAGAACCTTCTACAGGAAGGTAGCAGTCTTATTTGACATACTTTTAAAGGGTCACACATAGTTTTTACCAAAAACACAAAAGTTAATCATGAGCAAAAATCTGTTTTCATCTTTTTCTGTGCACATTCAGTCATGTCACTGCTCTCCCCTGACAATAATACATTGCAGAAACATTCACAAAACACTACCGTTCCTTGTACCCCACACCCCCACCCAGATCACACTCCTTCATACTCTCAATCTCAACCCACGTTACTCTCTTTGACACCATTCTTGTCATAATTATTGATGATTTCACAGTTGTGGTAGATGATCCATCAATGACCATGTTCCACAGTGACCTTCTCCTCCATCCTGACTCAGGCACGCCCTGCACGATCATGTCCTACAGCTGCTCTGTTCTGGCAGCTGGAGAGGCCACATTCCATCCACAGTGCTGGGTTCCTCTCATGCTCCCTCTAATAAACCATCTTCAAAGTGCTTCAGTCACACCAGGAAGCTCATCCTCCCAAGTTTTCACTTTTCTGGTTTTTCTTTTGTCTTCACTAATGCCGCACCTACCTAGTCCATTGCATTTCCCACTTATTAAGAAGACTTACGATTTCTCTTGATTTCCTAAAAACCTCTATAATCTCTTCATTCATCCTTCCTCTCATTTTGCCAACTTGATTCTCGTCTCCTTGAGAAAACTGAAATCATCCTAAATTTCCACAAACCTCTATCACCACATTTAAACATCTGTCCGCAACTTTATTACATGATAATGAACTATCCAGGCTCTTATGGAAGGCCACCTCCTCCAAAGGTCTACCAGAATCCATCTTTCTTACTGGAGGATCCTGCTCTAGCAATTAAATATTCCCCAGTTCTTCATTGCAAAAGACAGATACAACACGGTAGACTTATTCTTGGGCTGTTTTTTAGTCAAGATCAGTTTACCCCGTGAAGGATGATATGTATAAGATATGTTTCTGAGTTAGAGAAATACATATGCGATATATATTAAAATTGTATGAAAGTTTTGAATTATCTGTTATAGACTTACATTTTTTAAGGCATCAATGATGTATGACTCATAGTATTGGCTTCAAGAAGGTTACACTTGAGCTGGACATTTCTGTATAGAGAGATTTGGAAATGTGGAAAGAGAATTAAAGCAGCCATTCCTGCCAAGAGGGCATAGCGTGAGCAAGTACGGATACTAAAATATCCACATGGAAGTGTCTACTAATTAATTCTGTATTTTTCAACTAAAACTGGGTAAGAGAATACACTTAAAGTCATGCCTCCTTTGCTTTACTGCTTAGCACCTTGAAAACTGAGTTCATATGCCACTTTTCATGATTGTGGAAAAAGACATATGGGTGGCATTGAAGCAGACTGTTTAGTGAACAGGGGAGAGAGGCTGGGTACATACAAAGTTGTACTCATTACGTGGGACGCATGAGGGACAGTCCTAGTCATCAACGGAGGCTGCCACAGTGAACAGGCTCACAGCCTGTCTTCAGTTTACATTTCAGCCAACCTGGGCTCAGGAGGAGATGGAAGACCCCATCAGAAGGGAGCAGGCCTTTTAAGTCCGAGGTCCGTGGTTGCTGTTTCATGTGAGATCAGTAGGCAGACCTAAGTCATTTTCTTCATAACAAATTTGATTCTCATCCCACTTTCTTTGGTTCTATCATCAGCGTAAAAATTTTACACACAGCTGCATGTCCATCCAATCAAACTTTTACTGATGATAAAATTGTTCTGTTGATGAAATGATGATAAAAATTGATGATAAATTGATGATAAAAATGTTCAGTTGTCATATAGGTGGCAATTGAGCAGTTGCGATGTGGCTAGTGAAACTGAGGAATGAAACTTTCTATGTTATTTTAATTAATTTAAATTTAAATTTATTACACCTGCGGTGCATCTTACAAGGGCATATGTGAAACTTACTAAATGTGGAATGTAAATGTCTTAGCACAATAACTAAGAAAATGCCAGGAAGGCTATGTTAACCAGTGTGATGAAAATGTGTCAAATGGTCTATGAAACTGGTGTATGGTGCCCCATGATTACATTAATGTACACAGCTATGATTTAATAAAAATAAATACTTAAATTTAAAAAGTCACATGTATCTCTTGGCTACTAAATTCAATAGGGCAACTGCAAAGCTAAACTCCAGCTAACATTCATGGAGGTGCCATGTGCCTGGTTTCATAAGAACTTTATAGTTACTATCTCAGATGATTCCCACAAGGATCGTAAGGAGCAGACATTAATATTTTCTCCATTATAGAAATGAGAAAACTGAGGTGGAGAGAGATTTAGCATAGGAGAGAAATGGCAGAGTTGGGATTTAAACCTAGGCTGTAAATTCTCAGAGCTTAAAAACTGTGTCTTTTCAACCTCAAGCCCTAAATTAATCTTGCTCTTCTTTCTTTCTTGCTCACATGCATTCATACATTATTCATGTATGTTATTACTGTGTTCATTTATCTATAATATACGTCAGTCTTTCCTCTTGAGGTGTTATCTTCTTTTTCCTGACCATTGTCACTTAAATAGCACAGACTCACTTAATGTGTGAAATGACTGAATTCCGTCCTGACCAGCAGAGCATCCCTTCAGACCAATGCTTTTGAAACTTAGTGTGCAGATCCACCTGGGTACAGGTGGCTGTTTCTGATGCAGGAGGCCCAGGGTGAGGCCTTAGACTTTTCATTACTAATGAGTGTCTGGGTGATGCTGAATCTGCTTATTGGTTTGGGGTCACACTTTGAGTAGATAATAATGAGTAGAAAGTAATAATGTAAATAATGATGAGTAGAAAGCTGATATGAGTGTAATCCCTTCTAGGATATAAATTTAGGAAAACTCCCATGAATCCCAAACACTAAACCAAGCTGCTCATTCAGTCAGCAACAAGGGATGTGTTGGCTCCAACGATGGGCAGTGTCCTGCTGTGCCCTGTTTGTTGTCTATACAATTCCTATTAAATATTGCTGTACATGATTGATGCTAACTCAGGCACACTTAGAACTGCTAGTTTTTACTTTACTTACTTTTTAGAATATCTTAAAATTATAAACCAGAATTACTTTACCCTCCACGAGAAACTCTTATTTGAGTAAGTTTTAAAAATTGGATCCTCTATCAAATTGTAAGTTAGGAGAGTAGGAGCTGTTGATAAAAATATTTATCAAAAACCTGGTTTACGTTACTGAGTATCCTTTGCTTAACGATTCCCAGGATAAGTCACTAATAGAAATTAATAGGGATAGGACAAAAAGCTGACTGAATAAACTGCTAAACATTTAATTTGGAAAATGAAACTTTCCCGTCACTATTGATAAAAGCTCTAAATGGATGCCTAAGTCTGATTACTAACTTACTAGAAAATTTATGTATAAAAATTCTCTCCTTTATGATTTTTTATCAATTATTTATAATTTTTAAAAGGTTATCTTAAATCATTTTTGTCTCATTCTCACTTAGCCTGAAAAATACAAGAGAAGAGTGAAAAACAGCAGTGTTTGGGGAAAGCCGAGTATGTTTTCTTTTTTTGCAGTCTTTGGCCGGGGCTGGGTATAAACCCACCACCTCCGGCTTGTGGGGCCAGCACCCTACTCCTTTGAGCCACAGGTGCCGTCCCAAAGTATGTTTTCTCATCCATCATTTCAGAAAAGAAAATTGGGGGTCCCAATTTGGGGAAAGATTATTGAAATTAAAAATATTAAGCTACCAAAAAACGGGGCTTAATTTTAAGAACTATAATTCATAGACTTACATCATTTCAAAAGTTATGATCCCATGTATTTCTATTTTATTCACTGGAAACCTAATAGGGAGAATATTGGCTGTGCATTTCAGTCAACACAAGTAAAATTCTTTGAAATGAGAAGTGCAGACTTCATGAGGAAACTGGCAGTGCTGAAATTCTTTAAACTGAAACTAGTTTTAATAGAATAATGGAATGTTGAAACATAGCAAAGCATCACAGGTTTCCATTAGCCATCAATCTTTACCCTGAGATCTTCCTATTGCATAATGTAAAACATCGCTCTGGTTTCAAATATAGTATCTTTATTTTTGCATCACAAATTATGCAAAATACATAATATATAGGTTGCAAAATTAATGTCATTTCTCTGAATGACTGAAAAGCATGAATTCACAATATATAACATTTATTCATCATTTGCAAAGTTGTTGACAATTCTCTTGGTGTGAAACAATTTGCTATCCCTTATCAGATGCCAGTATGAACATTAGGAAGACATGATAAATGCGGTGGATTTTAGGAGCCCAGTTTCTGAAGTGTTGCCTTCCTTTCCAAGAATCAACATGCTACCTTTTTTACTCCACCAGCTCCTTCTTAGAATGGCTTAGTGGAAAGCACAGTGGAAAAAGACTGCGTCTTCTTCACTGGCTCCCAGTGCGACCTGGGGCCAGGACCTCCCTGACTTTCATTCACTGATTTCCCTAATGAAGCTTTTGAACCAGCTGACCACTCAGTTCCTATTCAACTCTTTTTAAAAGGCATTTGTTTCTGTATTTTATTACCCAAATAATGCATATTCATTGTTGAAAAAAAATACTAAACCCAGAAATTTTAAAAGGATAAAGTATCTATAGTTCCATCTGCAATACACAACATTTTGATTCTGTCATCATCCTTCTAGTGCAACCCCAATCATCAAGCGCTCTCAAAGGAATTCATTTGGCCAAACCAGGAACTCAATTCCGTCTGTTAATATTTTTTAATAATGTAGAGACAAAGCTATGGCAGTGCAGCCTGAGACTCTCAGCTTTTAGAATCTTACAGAGAATAATACTTCTCCAGGCAGGTCAAAACATGGAGTGATTATGGCTGTATGAAATTGCTGCCAATGTTGCGCTGAGTTGATTGAGCAAGGGATCATTGGAAATTAAGCTACTAGGGAAACTGTCCCTTCCCAACCATTTTTCATTCAAAGATGGCAGGCGGCAATTGTTTTTATTGAATCAGAAATGCAAAAAAAAAAAAAAAAAATCAAGATTTATACCTTTAGTTTCCTGGGAACAGTGAAGATTGCCTATGCTTATTTCAAGGGAAGTCACAAAGAAAAAATACTGTTTGCGCTAAGGTTAACTTAAAAATTTTCAGCGAGTCTAGCCCAAGTAAAACTAACAATCTTCTAAAAGTGTATTTCATTATTGCAATGGATTTGAATTTTACATTTATAAAAAATTCAAGTATAAAAAAGCATAAAGCTTCCTGTTGGGAAGCTCAGTTTAGCTGCATTTTTCCTCTGTGGAAGAAAGCTTAATCTTGCCATTGATGGTAATTTAGTTGGCTCTAGTTTAAAATACAATTTATTTAGGATTAACACAGTCATTTCATATTCTAGTTTCTTGCCCACCTCCCCTGCCTTTACCCTAGTTTTTTTTTTTTTTGTTTGTTTGTTTGTTTGTTTTTTGTTTTTTGTTGAGGAGCTCTTTGGTTTAGGATTTGCGATTGATTCTCGATTTTCTTTTTTCCTTTCTGGTCTCTGATGAAGTGTGGCTCATCCTGTCAGAACAACAGTGGGCCTTTTGCTCCTGATGCATTTCCCCTGAGGTACAGATTCCCCGTATGGTCCCCACTTCTTGGGTTCAGAAGTACCCTGTCACCTTGATCTCAACCTTGACCCTCTTTGGATGATTTTGGTCATGCGACTGTAGACAACTGTCCTGAAATTCAGCTTTTCTCCCTGTAATACATTGGTGTGTACAAGATATAGTGAATCTACATTCAGACCCTATCTAGTCACTTTCCTCAGAAAATGATTTTCTATCATATAGATGTTATGTTAGTTTCAAATTCTCTGTAAAACATGTAGTAACTCAGGCAGCATATTGGACAATTCTTCTGCTCTGAGATTATCCCCAAATTTATTGGGATATGTACTAGAGTTCCAGTAGCTCTACCTCTCCTGCACGTGGGATTCTACAGTGAGGAGAAATGGACCAGAAATCATCTATGTCTTATAAATAGTAGTCACTTCTTATTCCCTTTTTCTTACCCACTGGTAAAATTCTTATCTCCTTTTGATGAGAAAACAGGTCTACATATTTATGAATTCCTTTACACTCTCCGTTTTTATTTTATTTATTTATTTTTTTTGTAGAGACAGAGTCTCACTGTACCGCCCTCGGGTAGAGTGCCGTGGAGTCACACGGCTCACAGCATCCTCCAGCTCTTGGGCTTACATGATTCTCTTGCCTCAGCCTCCCGAGCAGCTGGGACTACAGGCACCCGCCACAACGCCCGGCTATTTTTTTGTTGCAGTTTGGCCGGGGCTGGGCTTGAACCCGCCACCCTCGGCATATGGGGCCGGCGTCCTCACTGAGCCACAGGCGCCGCCCTCCATTTTTATTTTTTACGCGATCACCCTATTTTATGTCTTACAGGATTCGGAAGTTAAAATTAAAATGTGTTTTCAAGTACTTGTACTTGTTTTGGTAATTAAAAACCGTAATACTCAAGATATTTTTGTTTTCACTCAAAACTTCCCAAGAATAGCGAATGAGTGATAAACCCAGATGTGATTATTGTTTTCACTTTATCACCTCTTTCTAAATGTTGTGTATTTATTGACAGTGGATGAGAGGAAGAAAAAATTAACTAGAAAATACACACAGTTGGATATCAAACTATTATATTGCTACTGCTAAATTTACATAGCCAATAAATGGCAATATTTTTGCATTTTAATTTTATAATTTTTTTCATACAAATGTATATTTTATGGTTATTATTTTCAATAACAAAGCCCAAGTTATTATATTATTTCCAAAATGAAGTTAGGACATAATTAGGTCATAAATTATGAGATGACTATTATGCTAATTATAGGAAATATTATTTATAGAGTATTCATTTTGTCTCAATTACTATATTTGTATTTATGTGCATTGACACAATACTAATAAAAACTAAATAAGATATTTTCTTTTTAATTTTATCAGTGAAAATTTTGAAAACAATAGGCAAAGGAGTAAGCCAAGATGAAACTATAGGTAAATGGGAAAACAGAGGTCCAAATCTAGGTAACTTCACTCAAAAATCTAGCTACTTGACTATTATGCTGAAATTCATATAAATGACTCAACTTACTTAATTTTATCTCATTACAAACTTTTCATGCATCTTAAAAGCAAGGACATGTTACAACTGTAAAATGTCCATAGGCCAGGCACTGTGGTACATACATGTAGTCCTAGTTTATATAAGAAGCTGAGGCCTGGGGCTCACTTGAGCTCAAACCATGAGTCAGAGGCTAGCTAGCCTGGGCAACATAACAAGACCCAGCACTTATCAAAGTTCTAAAATCATGTGTATAAATACATGCAAATACAAATATAGGTTAATTCTAGAATGTAGTCTTATTAGAGTTAAAAAATAAATCAACACCAACCATTCATGATTAAAATAAATTCTAAGTTAACTAGAAATATAATAAAAAATTTCTTTTCCTGATAACTGTTACCTGCCTAAAACTGCAGTTAAACATCAGACTTAATTATAATAATGTGAAAATGATTAAATTGAGATTGATATAACAAGGCTTCTCACCATATCACATGTATTCAAGAATTTCTATGAATTCTATCCAACACAAGATAATGTAATAAATTATACATAGATTGGAAATAAGTAGGAAAAACCTTAAAAATAAATTTTTGTATGTAATAAAAGTGTTTATATGAAATATTTATAAATCTACAGATCTGTTATTGGAATATATTAGATAACCAAGCAAGTTTTCATGATAAATAAAATCTTAATTATTTTTACATGAGCCTATACCTTAAGCTTACATGATATCATTAGAAGTAAAGTTAGGAAATGCAATATAAAGGAAAAATTATCTTCATGAAGCATATGGTTCCTAGCAATATATTTGACATAATGTGCAAGTGTCAATAATGAAAATTTAAGTCATTATTGAAAAAATATTAAGTACGTAATGAATATTTAATGCCATTTCTAGGGAAAAGAAGACTTAATCCTGTGAAGATTTTAGTTTTTCACAGATTAATAGATAAATTAATTCTAATTTCAATCAAAGGCTTTACAAAATATTTATAAAGTTTGGTAAGCTGTTTTTGAATTTACGCAGAAAAGCAAATGGTCAGAGTATTCTAGAAATGCCCACAAAAGGCAGCCTTACTGTATATTGCTGCTGCAAGATCTAGAGTAAGGAGACAGATTATACAACCCAAATCTAGACCCAGGCGTCAGTGATAACATAGCACATGAAAGGGTTGACATCGCCTACCAGTGAGAAATAATGAGTTATTTGGTAAATGGCATAGGGGCAAATTGGTTAGTCTTGCAGAAGAAAAATAATGGAATAGAATTGACCCAACAAATAGACTCAAATATTCTCAACTGGTTTAAGAAGGAAACCATAAAAAATTCAATAAAAAGAGGATATCCTTTTCAATAAATGGGGCTGGAACATTCAGAGGTTAAACAAAATGAACCTTGACCTAGATCTAACACCTTTTATAAAAATGAAATCCAAGTGGATCATGGATTTGAAAGTAAAATGTGAAACTGTACACCAGTTAGCATAAAGCATAGAAGAGAATCTTCATAATCTAGAGCTAGGCAAAATGTCTTAGACTTGGCACCAAAGCATAATGCATAAAAGAAAAATAGATAAATTGGACCTCATTAAAAAGAGTTTCTCTACAAAAGTTGTGTAAAGAGGATCAAAAGGCAAGCTACGGACTGGGAGAAAATTTTTAAGATCACACAGATCTGACAAATGTTCTAAAATATATAAGAAACTTTAAAACCTGTAGTAAATAACAACATGGAATCTAATTAGAAAATCAAATGATTGGAGCAGGCATTTGATCAAAGACAGTATACATGTGTCATGTAAGAATGTGAAAGATGTTCAACATCATTAACTATGAGTAAAATGCAAATTTCACTATAATCAGATATAACTGCTCACCAGTCATAATTACTTAAAGAAAAATATTGATGATTCCTAATTCTGGTTTGCATGAAGAGAACTGAGTCTGGAATACATTTGTTATGGAAATATAAAATGTTACTGGCACCAGAAAAACTTTCAAACATTTCCTTATCAAAGTAAACAAGAAATTACTACACAAACCAACAATTGCCCTCTTAAGCATTTATTTTAGAGCAGTGATTCTCAACCTGTGGGTCGCAACCCTGTATTAAAGGGCCACGGCTTTAGGAAGGTTGAGAACACTGTTTTAGAGCATTTATTCATGCAAATACATGTGCAAGAATTTTCACAGCAGCTTTATTTGTAATAGTCAAAACTAGAGTCACCCAAGATGCCCTTGATCAGATGAATGGTTAAACTGTGGTAAATCCATGCCATGGAATACTAGTCAGCTATGAAAAGGAACACTCCATTGATACACATATATGAATCAACCTGGGTGAAGCTCCAGAGAATTATACTGAGTGAAGCAAGGTCAATACCAAAAGGTAATATAATGTATGATTCCTTTTATTAAACATTTTTAAATGACAATCTTTTAAAAAATAGAGGACAGATTAGTGGGACAAAGAGTTAGGATTAGAATGAGGGTGAGGAAGGAGGCAGATATGGTTATGAATGGAAGTATGAAGGGTCTTTGTAACAATAAAGGTATTCACAGTATTGACTGTAGGGGTGGATATATGAAAATACACATTTTACCCATGTGACAGCATTGTATACAATTATGAATGAGTCCAAACTAAAAACTGTAGAAATTTGAATGAGTTCAGGGATTATATTAACATCAATATCCTGGTTGTGAATACTTCAGTTTTATAATGTTGACTTTAGGATAAAAGTTACATGGATCTTTCTCTATTATGTCCTAAAACTGCTTGTTTATCTCAAGAAAAATGTCAATTCATAAAGACATTTACAGAACATAACTTTAACATGTACATTAAAAAAGAATATCCAAAATTAATAGATTTCTTATCTAAAGAAATCTCACAAATCATTTAGAAATAAATGCAATTGTGGGAAAAAGAATATACAGATCTTTTTCAGAAGAAATACAAATAGAAAATAAACTTATAATTTACTAATTTTATTAATCATTAAGTTAAATATAGATTAAAATTACATTATCATCCTGTACTCTGCAGATTGGCAAGCATTAAAAAAGATGTATTAATCTGCAGGGTTGACAAGGATTTGAAAAAGAATTCATGTACTGTTGGGAGGAACACAAGTTAATAGAATTATTTTAGAGAACAATTTGGCAAATGCCATGACACACAGCAATTCTACCCCCACATATTTATCCTACAGTGAATCCTGTTTATATAAGGAAACATGTACAGGGATGTTTATAGAAAGTTGTTCATTTTAGCATTTAAAACCCGTTCACATTAAAATGAACAAACTGTGTTATATTCACTCAATAGAATATTCTTCGGTAAAACACACACACATCTACATGCATGAATCACACAAACCAAATATTGAGCAAAAATACAAATAACAAAAAATACATTATTCCTTTGACAAAATAGCAAAACTGTCAAACTACATGCATACTGTTTAGGAAAACATGGGAAAGAATACTATTGAGGAAAGCAAGAGAATGATGAATTACAATATTCAGGAATGTGCTTTATAGAAAAGAAAGAAATGCAATTGGAAAGGAAGCAAGGGGGGTTCAAAGGTATCGGTAATGTTCTCTTAAACTTGGTGATAATGAAATGGAACTATTAAAGTTTAAACCCCTAAGATATATTACATTTGTTCCTTTTTATGAATGATGTATTTCACAAAAAATACTACTTCCAGCCAAGTATACTTCTTTCTATTGTAAATACAAGTGCACACAGACTACACTCTTTCACGCCCTTGCCCTTCATTATATATTAGATACTTACTAGCACAGGATGGAGCATGGGGGGATTTTTAGAAATCATTCTCTATAACCTTTTCAAGCACATTAGGTATTCGTTCAGCATACCCTGCAAAGTGTGACATTCCAATCCATCATTATGAGTGCTTGGTCATCCTCACTAACCCGAAAAGAGTAAACAACCACAGTGATCTCACATAGTGGTGGCTGTGGTTTCACTCTTGACCTATGGTTGTTAAAGGTCACTTCTAAAGAACAATCTCCGAATCTCCACCATACCTGAGCATGTTGCAAATACGGAAGTGGCAGAAAAAATAATCCACACTGAATAGAAATAAGATCCAATTTCGGCCTAGAAAACAGGAGATAAAAAGACTAAAATAAATGCTCATATGAAAGGTTTATTTTCCCAGTATGATTCTCAGAAGAACCTTGAGAGTCGATTAAAAAGCCCCATATATTTTGAATTTAATTAGGTAATGTCTGCATAACAAAAACAAAAGCAAAACTTAGCTTCTCAAAAAAAAAAAAATGCTAGCAAAGTGACTCTTTTTTTTTTTAATTAACTCTGGTAGTTTTGAAACACCTTTAGCTGATGCATGTTTGCTGTGGAAACTTGTTCATTTTACTTCCACAAGTTACTTTTTAATCCTTCTGTTTAATGGGGCATGACTTGCACTAGTAAAGCTATCAGTAGGAAGATGTTTCGAAGTAATTGAATACTTAAATCTCATGTTTGTTTCTTTTTCATATAAATGACCAATGCCATGGATATTTACAATATAAAAAGTCCCCCTCCTATCTTAGAATAAAAGCACACAGCCCCTTAATATGTACCCTAGTCATGGCTTTTCCACTTTCTGTATTTTTACTGTTATCTGTTCCTTATATTACTAGAATATTTGATAGAGATATCCTATAGTCATTCATTTTCTATGATTCATTCTTCTCTACAAGTGTTTTCTGACCATATACATTTGAGTAAAGACCTTATTATTTAATTCATTTAAGTCCATTAAACATTCAGGAAACCTCTATTAGACATCTGTTTTGTGCAAGGAAATTATGACTTGTATCATTACAGAGAATGTACTTTTGTAATTATATTTTAACATTTTAACTGCTTCATTGAGATAAATCTTATGTAATATCCATCCTTTTTAACTTATACAATTTGGTGGCTTTTAGTGTATTTACAGAGTTGGGCAACCATCACCATAATCCAAGCTTAGAACATTTCATCAACCTGAAAAGAAACCCCATATCACTGGTCACAGTGGCTCACACCTGTAATTGTAACACTCTGGGAGACCAAGGCAGATGGATTGCTTGAGCTCAGGAGAACAAGACCAGCCTGAGCAAGAGAGAGACCCAGTTTTTAAAAATAGCCTAGGCATTGTGATGAGTGCCTGTAATTCCAGCTACTTGGGAAGCTGAGGCAAGAGTAGCCCTTGAGCCCAAGAGTTTGAGGAAGCTGTGAGATATGACGCCACGGCACTCTACTAAGGGCAACAAAGTGAGACTCTGTCTCACACACTAAAAATAAAATTAAATTAAAAACCCCACCATATCTATTGGTGTCATCATCCCATTTCCTTCCCCCTTCCCTAGCAACCACTAGTCAACATTTCTATCAACTGAATTTGCCATTCTATATAACCATAAGCATACAGTATATAATCTCCTTGGACTGACTGCTTTCATTTAGCATGGTGCTTGTAGAATTCATCAGTGGTGTAGCATCACTCAAGTCATTCATTTCTATTCATAATGGAATAATATCCTATTGTGTAAATGGGCCACATTTTGTTTATTCGTGATGGACCTTTGCGTTATTTCCACTTTGGAGCTGTTATGAATAATGCTGTTAGGAATATTCATGTACAAGTTTTCGTATGGGTATGTTTCAATTTATTTGGAGTATAAAGCCAGAGCAGAACTTCTAAGGGAACTGTGTTTAAAAATTTGAGAAACTGTTTCTGAAGTGACTAACATATCACATTCTACCAGCAACATTAAGAATGAGTGAGGATTGAGGTTGCGCTCTACCCTCACCAGCACTTGTTACTTTCTGTCGTCTTGATTATAGCCAACCTAGTGGGTATGAAATGATACCTGGTTGTCACTTTGATTTGCGTTTTTCTAACTAAAGATGTTTTAAGCATCGTTTGGCATTCTTATAGGCCATCTGTATATCTTCTTTGGAGAAATATGTACTTAGATCCTATGCCTGTTTTTAAAAAAATAAGTTATTTGTATTTATATTGTTGAGTTGTAAGGGTTCCATATGTAGTCTGAATACAAGTTCTTAAGCATATATATGATTTACAAATAACTTAATTCTGCACGTTGTCTTTTACTTTCTTGATGATACTAATTGCAGCATGAAAGTTTTATCAATTCTTTTTTTTGTCACTTGTACTTTTGTACTTTTTTAAGAAACCATTGTACTTTGTACTTTTTTAAGGAATTGCCTAGATGAAAGTCACAAAGATTTGCTCCTAAATTTCTTCTAAGAAATTTTTAGCTTGCACATTCCTGTCTGTGATCCAATTTCAGTTAATTTTTTTATGTTGTGAGGCTGTGTGGTCTAGCTGCACTCAATAGCATATGATGAGTATCCAACTATTTCAGAACCATTCGTTAAAAAGACCGTTCTGCCCCACCCTGTTGAATTGCCATAGTGTGCTTACTGAAAATCAGTGTACCATAATGTAAGGTTTTAATTCTGAACTCTTAATTTTCTTCCACTAATCTCCATGTCTATCCTTATACCAGTACTGCATGATTTTGATGATGGTGCTCTGCAGAAGTTTAGAAATCAGAAAATGTACATACACCAATTTTATCTTATTTTTTTCAAAATTGCTTTGGCTATTCTTGGGCTCTTGCAAGAAATAGTCCTTTTATCAAGTTTCTGATTGTATATCTTTCAGAAATTTTTTGTAAAAAACAAAAGCTACAAAAATAATTTAATAAAAAATTGGTAAACTCTGCTTACCAAACTGAAAGTTCACCAGACCACATGTCTGTTCACTGTGAACAGCTCATAAACAGTATATAATCCCACCAGTTGTTTATACATATATTATCTTATAAATGCTTTGCTGTACAAGCTTTTCTATAGTGTACTCTATAAGTCACTAGTATTACCTGATGCTCATGCCTCACCCTTATTACTCTAAATGATTGACTAGAATTCCATCATAATGATCAGTTAACTATTTAAACAGTTATGAAATTAGTAATATTTGTATTAGTTATTTTTGCTATTACATTCCATCTGTATGAAAATATGTTCATGATTCTTTTATATATTTATGAAACTATATCTGTAAGATCGGTCCCTAGGAATTGAATTCCTGGGTCCAATATATGGGCATTTTATATTTTTAGAGCTACAGACAACACTCTTAGAGGTTTTAAAAATTTACAATCTTAGGCCAGTCATGGTGGCTCATGCCTGTAATCCTAGCACTCCGGGAGCCTGAGGTGGGTGGATTGCCTGAGCTCACGAGCTTGAGACCAGCCTGAGTCTGAGTGAGACCTCATTTCTAAAAATAGCCGTGCTTTGTGCTGGGTGCCTGTAGTCCCAGCTAGTTGGGAGGCTGAGGCAAGAGAATCACTTGAGCCAAAAGTTTGAGGTTGTACTACTGAGAGTGACAAAGTGAGACTCTGTCCCAAAGAATAAATTAATAAAAAAAATTTACAATCACAGTCTTTCTTTCTTTCCTTTCTCTCTCTCTCTCTTTCTTTTCTTTTCTTTCTTTTTTTTTTTTTTTTTTGATGGAATCTCGCTTTGTCACCCTTGGTAGAGTACTGTAGAATCATAGCTCACAGCAACCTCAACTCTTGGGCTCCAGGGATTCTCTTGCCTCAGCCTTCTGAGTAGCTGGGACTACAGCTGCCTGCCACAATGCCTGGCTATTTTTAGAGACAGGGTCTCCGTCTGCCTCAGGCTGGTCTCAAACCTGTGAGCTCAGGTGATCCACCTGCCTCAGCCTCCCAGAGTGCTGGGATTGCAGCTGTGAGCTACTGTGCCCAGCCCTGAGTACGGTATTTCAAAGGTCCTTATTAACCCTGTATCTTATCAAATTTTGTTGATAATTATAAATTGATAGACTAAAAAAAGGATGTTTATCTGGACATATTTAATAATGGATGAAAACTGAGCATCTAAAATGTTGCTAGGTGTCATTTTAAATTATTTTTCAGTGAAATTTTTATTCTCTCTTCATGTTTGTATTGGATCAAGGGCGCTATTGGTCTTGAAATACTTTTGCATATGGAAATTAACCCTTTGGCATGTGTTTGTTTGATAGGAAAAATAATTACTAATTTACTCCTTACTATAGCTCTATCAAGAAAATACGTATTTCCATCCTACACATATTTGAAATGAGGAAAATGAGTGGTAGCCTACTCTAGGCTGCCATAAATGAAGGAAGCCTATTCAGAATCTAACACTTTGGTAGCACATTGAATTCTGTAATAAAACGTATGTTGACTTTTATGTTCCCAAGCACTGTTATCATCCTTTAATCCTGAATTTAAAAAAAAACACAATGTTTTAAGAGATAAATTCACATTTGCAAGACAAATGAGAGATGATTTGTATCTCAGCATTTTTTATCTGGGGAATTTTGTTTTTAATTTTCTTTTCATGGTTGTTTTATTATGGTATTGACTTGACTGGGTGCAGTGGCTCACACCTCTAATCCCAGTACTCTGGGAAGCTGAAAAAGGAGGATCACTTGAGCACAGGAGTTTGAGACCAGCCTGAGCAAGTGGGAGAAAAAAAAAAATCAGGTAGGTGTCGTGGCAATAGTCCCAGCCACTCGGGAGACTTAGAGTAGAAGCGTCACTGGAACCCAGGAGTTTGAGTTTGCTGTGCGCTATGAGGATGCCATGCACATGGCAACAGAGTGAGACCCTGTCTCAAAATAAATAAATAAATGAGAAACTTAAAAAATTAAACAAATTAAAATTGTTAGATATTATGCTTTGAATCTCCATATCAGTTTTAGAAATAGATTTTTTACTTCCATAATAACAAGAATTGCAACCACAAAAACAACTGGTATTTTGACTGAAATAGCATTAAACTTATAGATCACTTAAAACATAATTAACTTTTTTTCTTTTTTTTTGGAGACAGAGTCTCACTTTGTTACTTCAGTAGAGTCCCATGGCATCACGGCTCACAGCAACCTTAAACTCTTGGGCTCAGGAGATCCTTTTGCATCAGCCTCCTGAGTAGCAAGGGCAATAGGCACCCGCCGCAATGCCCAGATAGTTCTTCTATTTTAGTAGAGACGGGTCTCCTTCAGGCTGGTTTCAAACTCCTGAGCTCAAACAGTCCCCCTGTCTAGGCCTCCCACAGGGCTGTGATTAAAAGCATGATTATATGCAAAGATATTTCAAGACCAATAGCGCCCTGAAAGTTAATTTTTAATATGCGTATAACAGTTCACGATTATGTTATGTACCTCTTTTTAAAATTTTTCTTTTATTCCTTTCCATACACATTTTGTAACTTTTTACATTGCAGTCTTAAACATATTTCATTATACTTATCCCCAATTATTTGACATTTTGGGGATCATTTGTTTTTGTAATAAAAAAGTTCTCTTGTACCCTCAATGAATCCCCAACAATAAAGTTTTCAGACAAAAAATTCCCAATAATTTGTTTCTGGAATTTAGATGCTTTCATTTTTATAGACTGACATTATTTTCAGTGACCTGGTTAAATTCACTTATTTCTATTTATTTGTAGATATTTTTTGCCGATAACATTTTTTCTTTTTATATTAAATCCTTATGCTTTGTATTTCTTATTATTGCACTGATTAGAACCTCCAAAATAATGTTATACAGATAACGTGGTAGTGGATATTCTTGTTTTCTCTCTGACCTCGGGAGGAAGTCATTCATTATTCCCCCATTAAGTATGATATTATCTGTACGTTGTTGTGTAGATATCCCTTATCACCTGAAGAAGTTCTCTTTTATTCCTAGTACTGTAAGAATCTTTAGCATGACTGTTGAATTTTATCAATTTTTTTATACCAGTTGAAATAATCATGATTTTTTTTCTTTATGGATATAGTACATTATATTGACTGATTTTCAAGTGTTAAGCAATTTTACAATTGAGGAATAAGGATGTCTAGGCCGTGATACAGGAGTACTCTTTATTTTCCAGCATAGTATCATGAAATATTAAATGTTTATTTGATTACACATTTTAATACTTCATTTGAATGACGCCACTGGACATTCAATGAAGCTGTGCCTCTCAAAGAGGTATAATGCGATGAGTCAATACACAATGTAACACCTAAATCAAACTGATTAACAGGTGGGGTTATGGCGTCACTCACTTCTGTTCACTGCCATGCTTACTTTTATAAGCAGTGTGATTTTTTTTTCTCTCATGAGCCAAAATGTTTGTTTTAGAAACATTGTAATCTACTCTTTCATTTTTGAAAGAGAAGTAACATTATGTTTTTTGAGTAGTAGCTTAGCTTCTTACTGATTTCACAGACTTCTCTATTTTCCCTTTCCTAATAAAATTACACTGCCATTCTGTGCCCATCCTTTCTGTAAAGTTTCTATCCCACCTTAACTCTCCTTTTGTAAAAAGTAAAAATTGTATGTAGATAACATGATATGATCCTTATGTTCTTTTTCTAGGCTTAACATGAACATTAATCACCATTGAAAGATATTTTTTGAGTACAGAGGACAGAAGATTGTGTTCTTCAGATTTAATGCCAAGCTCTAGGAACTGCTTGGAAATCATATTATTAAATGAAAAAAAAAATGCAACAGGTATTAATATCTGTCAGGAAATAATATATAAAACCAGAAATATTCTGTTATAAATACACACATAAATGAATATTTCAAAGATTTGTGTCATATCGATGATCATAAAAGTATTAATTAATTGGGAGAGATTTATGTGCATGTGATTTTGATCAGAACTGTAAATAATTGATGCACAATACTTTACCACATTGCAGAAAAGGGATTTCAGACATAAAATAGTGGAAACTGCACGATGAATTATGAGTAATGGCATTTCAAAATTGCTGATTGTTCTGTCCTAGAAACCATTTGAATTTAAACTGCTAGGATATGACATATTTTTGAGACTATGAGGGGTTTTTGTAGTTTTATTAATTTCAGCTATTCCAATACCTAGCATGGTGTCTGGAAGATTGCTTAAGAAATGTTTAAAGGATACACAATTACAGCTAGGAATAATAAGTTCTCGTGTTCTATAGCTCTGTGGGACGACTATAGTTAACAGTCATATATAGTTTCATATAGTTAGAAGAAGGATATCGAATGTTCCCACTGGAAAGAAATGATACGTGCTCAAGATCATGGATGTGCTAATGGTCCTGATCTGACCCTTATACACTATATGTACCAAGACATCGTTGTGCACACATGAATATGTACAATTAATATACATGTTTCAATGTAAAAAAATATTTTGAAAACCTTGAATGAATAACAGATGAACAGGTCAGTGAATGAGAATAAACTCTGTAATTGGCAATGATAAGAAGGAGAGTCTTATCCAAGACAGATGACGAAAACACACACGGAATATACGCTGCCTTTCTGTTAGTCTGTGTGAGTCAGAAAGGCAATTTTGATATGATTTAACAATTCCATGATATGGAGATAGATAGAAAAATAATTTTAAGGGAAATATGAAGCAGATTGTGCACTGAATTCTGAGTTTGGGGAATTGACATAGTAGAGAGACAGATAATTGATGTGTAATGAATGGGAGAATATGAAAGCTGATGTTTTTAAGGGTGCAAGGAAGTGAAGATAAAGGAAAAAATAAAATGATGTTATCTCATTGCATGGTTTTAACTGTCAGAATAAAACCAGATGTTTCTTTGGTTTTAACTGTCACTTGAAGGGCCTTTGAATACAGCCATAGTAAAAATGAGGAGCCCAGAAATGCAGATATGGGGAGACAGCAAAGGGAGGAAAAGGGACCCCTAGCCCTTACATCAAATTTGATGAGTAAGTGGAGTGAAATGAGGTAGGATTGCTTCTGAATAGGTATAAAGTTTGCCGTTGACAAAATGTTCATTTGAACTACAGGTGTTTTCTAATTGGGAAGAATATTGGATTTCAGAAACTTAGGGGAACGGACAGAGGCAAGAGAAGAGGAAGCAGGTGACTGGATACTTACCGATGGCTAAAGCCTGAGGGAAAGGGATGGAGAAAATAGACTCCATGTTTCTTTCCATATATAGTTTTTACCAGAGTAGAGGAAGCAAGTTTAAATTGTGATTTATACATGGATGGGTATTTATTGAACACTTTCCCTGTATCAGGAACTGTCCTTGGTACAAGGATTTTAGCTGCAAGGGAGGCAAACAAGGTCTCTCATTCTAGAAAGGTAGGAAGGAAGTAACCGTCCAAGATCCATGCATGAGCAATCCCAGTGTGAAAAATGCTCTGACCAAAATAGACAGTGATGCCCGCGAGACTGACCTTTAGGGTCTACTCAAGCTAGGATGCTCAGGGGAAGCGTGAGGTGTCAGCGATGTAGTGATCAGGGGGAAGAGTGTGCCAGGTACAAGAAGCATCAAGTTTAAGAGCAGCAAGGAGCAGCACGGCGTTGCTTTCCACTGATTTCCACTGATTTATTGTTTCCTTTCAGCACTTGCTGGCGTTTTGTCAATATTTATCTCCATGAGAATAGGAACTTTGTTTTGTTCAGTACATCTGTAATGTTACTCAACATATGATAGATATTCCAGAAATATTTCTTTAATGAATGAGCCACTATGTCATTTCCAGATGTAGCTCTTTCAACTTAGCCTAACCTGGGTTTCTCTCCGCTGTGTAGAAATATGCTGGGAGAAGTATCTCTGATGTGTGGCAAAAAGGTGTCCAACCAATAAAAAGACTTTCAGATTAAAAGAGTTGAACAAAGAGTATGCAGTAACTTATTATAGAACATTTCTCAGTATCATGTTATCCTCATTCTGTGAGCTGAATATGTCTTAAATAAGAGATATGTGGCTTCTTGGATTCTACAAAATTCTTTAATATCTTATGTAAATACAGTGAATTTGGCCTTGAAGAAACCACACTGTATAAGCAACACGTCCAGTTAGACTAAAAAGTATAAATGGCCAAGACAGCAATTTAGTTTTAGTTCCCTGGATGTTCCTAATAAACATTTGATGGTACTCGGGGACTCCATAGCTAGCTCATCTGCCTAGCTCATCCTGTCACATCTTTTGTCTTTTTCAAAACACTGATACTTTGCTGATAGAATTAATCATAGTCAACTCATCTTTTTTGTTTTTTTCCCCAATTCAAAGCTGACTTCATTATAGTGACATGCCCCTTAAAAATAAAGAAATTGTTCTGTAATGTCTTCAGAACCTTTGTTACTCTCTTAACACATTTTTTTATCATTCCAGACTATTTTTTTATTAGACAAATTGATTTATGTGGGAAGGAGTTTAAAGAAAACAAATACTACTGTGTCAACTGGCATTTTTCCACTAGATACAAATTTTTATCACAGTTTCTACAGCTTCTCCTTATCATTTTATATGTATATTGTGCCTGTTTGAAGATATAGTGTCTAGGAAATTTATTTTTTTTCTTGGGAGTTAATTCTGCTGAACAGAAGCCTATTGAGATTTTTCTCTAGGTTCTACTCTCTACCATGCATTTTACCTTTAGAACTTTAGGACATAGAGATTTTCATCTCCATTTTATCATAGTAATTTAAAATGACAGAGTAAGGTTCAACCTAAGAATAAAACATGTGAGTTAGAGATTTATTTCTGTGGTGTATTCAGGTCTTTTCTGGAATACTTTTTCCTTCATATAATGGATTTTTAAGGCGATTAGAAAACTAGGATTTTGTGAAAGAACTACTAATAAAACCATGTTAATTTTTCCCCACATCGGACCTATTTTGTTAAAGACAGAGAAGTTTTATGTCTTTTAGCATTACGCAACTTTTTGAAGATTTTGGGTTTTGAATTCTCCTTTGAATAATTTATACCAGGCTTATGAAAAGTTTTATGGAATCCATTTCTGACTTTTGAAAGAAATATCAAAACAAATATTTTCATAGGTGAAATGCAGTGGGATCCAGTAGGAGGAAAATAGATCAAAGGACCCAAAAAGGGGGATGTCCTGGTTGCAGTGTCAACTGTTTATCTTCGTGTGAAAAGGAGTCAAAAATTCAAAAGCCTGTGAGAATGTGCATAAACTTGTGGATCATCACTTTGTTTCCTCTTGGCACATTAGGTTCACTTTAAATTCAGTCCAAGATGTTAACTTTGAAATATGAGATAGGTCTGCAGACAGCATTCTATTTTCACTTCTTTGCTAGAGTTCAAGCGAATTTATATGAATTGTTTTCACTTTAATACAGTTTCTGCCATTTAATATGGAGGGTGGTACACACAGCTGAGTTTGACTGTGATTCCTGAGGTAACAACACCTGAGCGCAGTTCCTTCTTTTATGCGGGCTTTTGGAATTGCATCAGATACTCTCAAAATCCCGCGTTCGTAACTTAGTGATAATTGTATTAATACAAGTCATAAGTTGATTTTATAATTGAAGTGGAATGTGTTTGAAACTCATCTAATGTCTCTCTAAAACTCTCTCAGTTTAAACTGATGCTGGTCTGGTCTCAAATGATCAAATATTAACAAATTCTCTAATTGCATGATATAAAAGACAGGTACAATTGTTCTAGGACTAATGAGAAAATTAGTATCTCCCTTGCTTTTATAAAAGCAGCATGACTAGCCTTTAAATAAACACTTAGAGTGACTAGGTTGATTCTAAACTCTTTTTAAGGCATCTTAAAACTCTTTTTAAGAATCTGTTCTCCACATTCATTTTAGCCTATGTTACTTTTAGTATATGACGGGAGTTGCTGGAAATGTTTTTATCTTGTACTGTCTAGCAACTTTAAGTTAATATTTTAATTGCAGTAATAAAGTGAGATAACCAATCTCTACCTCAAAAATTCTCCCTTACACTAAATTTTATCAATCATTGAGCCTAGAGAAGCAACAGAAAAATATTATGCATATGAAATGCCAAACTTATCCTTAGCAAAATACTCATATAGGCCCTTTGAGGAAATTTCAAATATTAAACTGGGGACAAAAAAGGAGTAGTGTATCTTGCTTAAGTTGTTACAAATACAAATCCTTCTAAAATTATGATTAGAAATGGAGCTTAAGTTGCCAGTGACAGTATGATCTTGTTTTCTCTGAAAGTAAAGGAAAATTGAAATAATTTGATTGTTACTTTTTCATTGTATAATGATTACCTTTAAAAAAGTAGATTTTCAAGGTCAGTGCAATAGAGTAGAATGAGCAATATTAACATTCTTAATGGGCAGTTTCCGTTCCACATTTCTTTAAGCATGACTTTCACGATAGTAACAGTTTGATGATGACAGCTATTCTTTTGAAAACAAAGGATTAAGGGTGGCACCTGTGGCTCAAGGAGTAGGGCGCCGGTCCCATATGCTGGAGGTGGCGGGTTCAAACCCAGCCCCGGCCAAAAACCACAAAAAAAAAAAAAAAAAAAAAGAAAACAAAGGATTAAAACTTTCATGCTGAAGGATATGGTACTGTTTATATTTATTGATAGCATGTAATGGAAGTTTTATTTACCTGGACTTTTTTTTATTGTTAAATCATATTTATCTGGACTTTTAAGGCAAGAGGGGATATTATGTTAAAGTATTCATTTTTTGTTTACATAATCTGGTATCATGATAATTTGCTATATTAAACATAGGCAAAGTATTATAGGTGTTTTGAGAATTAAAAAAAATTGATATGTGTAAAATGACATCCATATTAAAAAATTAATAAAATATATGTAAAACAGCTTCCATAACAGAACTCCTACCAAAAAATAGCCATTAGAATCTAAGCTCATGGAATATCATAGAATCTTGAATTTGGAAGAAAAGTCAGAGGTGGTGCATCCAAACTTCACACTAAAGGCAGATTTCAACTCAACATATTAGTCATCATTCTAGGCCAAACTTCACCCAGGGCCTTCTTTAATAAATGGTATGCTACTGGATTCAGGGAAAACAAAGATAAAGAAAACATAATCTCTACCATGCGCAAGTGTATTAGCTAGAGAGATCTACATGGAGAAAAAAATTTAGTAACTTACTACAATAAAAGCTTGTTTATTTTTGTTTTTTAATGTAAGCCTTCTTGTCCTATCCAACTCTACCCTTATCTAATTCCTAGAGGCCTTGTCCATTCAACTAGGGAAAAGTCAAAGAGAGTGCAGGAGGATTACAGTGGGAAATTTTTTAATGGGTCAGGCCTATAAAGCAAGCATCAGCTGTGCCCACATTTGGCCCAGATGTACTCATATGATCATGCCAACTAACAAAAGGAAAGCAAAAAGGCCAGGCATGGTAGGTCACTTCTATAATCCCAACATTCTGGGAGGCTGAGGCAGGAGAATTGCTTGAGCTCAGGAGTTCCAGAACATTCTGAGCAAGAGTGACACCCTGTCTCTACTAAAAAATGGAAAAATTAGCTAGGTGGTACACACTGCTAGTCCCATCTATTCTGGAGGTTGAGGCAGGAGGATCCCTTGAGCTCAGGAGTGTGAGGTTGCAATGAGCTTTATTAATACAGTGATGCCATTGCCCTCTACCTGGGGTGACAGAGCAAGACTATCTCAAAACAAAACACAAACAACAACAGCACCCTCCAAATGTGATCAGAAGGAAGGAAACATGAGTTTGATTGGTCTGTCTGACAGTGTCTTTACAGATTACTAATATCTCTGAAGGATTATCCCCATAGCCCCTTTTTGACCACATAAGTATCAGCACTTTAGTAAGAGCCATGTGTGCGTGAATATGAAATTATCTGAGAACTTCATGAATGTTCTACTATATGAATACCTGCATCCATCGTATTAAAATAAGGTCATTTTCAGTTGTAGCAATAAATAGTATATTTTTAAGTGTCCTTGTACCTTAGGTTATTAGAATGTGGGTGCTGAATATTACTAACACAAGTTACCTGTATTTACCTTACACATCAAATTCCCTTAAGCAGCAGGTATCATGTGGTTCTCATCTGTAGACGACTATGCGATGCTTGTATGAGCCTGCGGTTCACCCTGGGAGACATATACACACTCACATATGCTGCAGACTGGACTTCACATCTGAAAGAAAGCATTACTATTTTTAGGAAAAACAAAACAAAACAAAACACAAAATACGAACATTATGCTTCATGCCAGGAAAGTTAAATAGCCAAAGTTGATATTAAGACAGTTAAGATAATATTTCAGAAAAGATTTGCCTTATTCACTTGCCATAAGATTTATAGTTGAACATCCTAAACATTTTGAAAGTTAAAACAAGCCGTTAAAATATACAACATGAGCTCCACATAGTACTCACGGCCACTCCTGTACCTGATGAGAAAGCGAGACCGCTTTCCTGTTGGGATATAATCAGCTCACAATTTCAGTGACAGCCGCTTAGTAGATAACGTGTATTGTTTTTATTCTATCATTATCTTTCTACGCTGAGAAGTTACTACTAATAATAGAATTTTCCCATGTCTCTGGTCTCTCGCAGTTTCCCTTCTTTTTACAGAATGAACCCAAGCTCCATTTTAACTGTTCAGATTTTGTTTTTTTCAATCTAGCCTCACTGGATTTTTAATACTGTTTTTCAGTCTTCTAAACAAACTCGTTACTCTATACAAAATGTTCTCTCCAAAGAGTGTGGTTATATATGTCTCTCTTATGTTACCATAGTCTGCTTTAAAGAAAAAAAAATTATATAGTAACACTACAGCTTATGAAACACTACAGGTCCAGAAACTCTGAAGTTTATATGTAGTTTTTTTTAGGGCCAGCCAATTTTTAACAACTAACTCTACTAGATTTTTTGCGGATTCTTTGGGATTTGTTATATGTAAGAACGTGTTTTCTAAGAAAAAAGATTACTTTATTTCTTCTTTTCCAATGTGGATGCCTTTTTTTTTTTATATTTATTTATTCTTTTTGCCCAGTTGTTTTGGTTAGAACTTATAGTACAATGATGAAAACAGACATTCTTGACGTCTTTGTAATCTTTGAAGGTAAACATGTAATGATTTTATAGACTGTCACTGTCCTGGCATGGTGGCTGATGCCTGTAATTCTAGTACTCTGGGGGGGCCAAGGAGGGAGGATCTCTTGAGCTCAGGAGTCAGAAACCAATCTGAGCAAGAAGACAACCCTGTCTTTACTAAAAATAGAAAAACTTAGCTGGGCATGGGTGACATGTTCCTCTAGTCCCAGCTACTCTGGAGGCTGAGGCTGGAGGATCAGTGGAGTCCAGGAATTGGAGGTTGCTGTGAGCTATGTGATGCCATGGTTCTCCAGCCTGGACAAAGAGACCCAAAGGAGCTCAGATTCATCCAGTTCACTAGGTGAGAATGCAGCAAAATGGCAACATAGAAAGCCCTTGCTAACTCCAAGGTTTCTAGTGCTCAGATAGATAGATTGATCTAAGATATGGATATAATCTTGGACTTTCCAGCTTCCAGAAGAGTGAGACATACAGTTGTGTGGTTTATAAGCCACCCAGTTTGAGGTCTTTTTTAATAGCAGCCTAAATGGTTGAAGACATACATGAGTGCTGTAAATGTCACACCACCTTGTTTAAGCAGATACTGTCAGGTAGCCTCATGTAATGGATGAAGAAACTAAGGAGAGCATGTTTGAGTAATTTTTCCAAAGACAGAGCTAGTCCAGTAGGTAACCAATATTCATCCCTGAGCAGTTTGGCTCGAGACTCTATGCTTCTCACATGACCAGCCAGTTTGGATTCAGGAAACATTCTGAGTATTATGTGCTCCGTAAATAGATCCAATTCTGACCAGAACAGAAAGAGTGAATTCACACTTCCAAATATAGTGTAAAACTAAGGTTTCTAAATAACCTGTACCAGATGTGATACCATCCCTGATGAGAAAATGTGCCTTTACTTCAGATGCTGGTCACGGAACGTGGTGAATTTGGTAACAGCTGAACCAACACAGGGGCTACACAATATAGGCATGACAACTTGGGTAATATTAGCAAAGAGCATAATCATGTTGACTTGCAATTATGAAGATATCCAGAAATTGAAAACCAAGAGGAAAAATTAAGGTACTAGGATGTAAAGACATATGTAAAATTCTTACCAAATTCATAGATCTGAGTGCAACATTTATTGACTCTAAGCACAACTCAAGAAAAAGGCCAGTAGGTTACAGATGGGGATGCATCACACGGTGGGTGGGGAAAAGTTAGTCAATACAGCCATGCTCATCGATGGTTTCATTTTGTTCAGCTATCCCATGTGGAAGCACTGAGGGATTTGGAATCAGAAAGAAATTATCTCAAATACAATGACTTTAAACAAAACAGTTATTGTCTCTGAGTGTTCAACAGCAGATCCTATTTGTAGGATCAAATAACATAAACAACTGATAAAATGCAAACCTCTACGCCAATCACATTGGTGATTACAATTTAAATCAAGAACCAGAGAAATTAAGACACCGTATTGCCACTGAGAGGAAAGGAAGGGGAGCAGAAGTAGAAAGGCAGCGAGTGGACAGCAGGGGGACGGCGGGGAGCATGGTAGGCCCTTGTGGCATATTGGGTCCATGTCACACTTTACCCTAGGGTAGGCTCTGGATATTGGATCTTTTACTCACAGAATTACTTTCCGAGGGGAGTTGTTACTGTGACTTCTATATGGTTTCTTTCCTGTGAAGCAATGTGCAAACATCAAAGAAGCTTTATATTAGAATCAAAGTACTCCTCAGTTGGAAACCTTCTTAAATAATGGATGACACTTGAAGATGTTGGTTGTCATTTTTAATAATTAACTGTGTCTAATTTTGGCAGTAACTGAGCTTTTATTTTCTGTGAGAGCTTGCCACACTACTTGATTTAGATGAGCAGGAGATTTAAATATTGCCTGGTACTGAGGGCTACAAATTCTAAACACATTTTCCACTCACTTGTATGACATTTTGGGGGGGGGGGTGGCTTTTCCTCCTTTCATAGATAAATAGATGATGGTTAGATATGGATAGGTAGGTTGTTGGTACGCAGATGTTCACAATGTGTTTATGTGTGTATCCAGATAGATAGATCGAGCTCAGATAGAGATATAAATGTCAAAGCATTATAATAATGAATCACTTTATAATTGCAAATTTTTCAGCAACACTGAAATGTGAGCATTCAGTTATGAATTACTATGGATATTCCACCATTGTTATTGTACTGTCCTGTAGACAGAGACTTCATCTCATTCCAGTCTGTAATCTTTAGAATTCTTAATAAGATATTTTAAACATAGTAGGTCCTCAATAAACATTTACTGTATCAGATTGGTTTATTTACTGCTATTACCTAAGTGATGAGCATGAAATTAAATTTTACGTATGTTTTTATTTGGAAAATTTCAGTTCAGTTTTAGGTGGTTTTCTTTTAAAAGAATAAAGTATCCTGAAATTTCAGAGAGAAGACTTTTCTTTTTTTTTTTTATTAAATCATAGCTGTGTACCTTAATTCGATCATGGGGCACCATACACTGGTTTTATAGACCGTTTGACACATTTTCATCAGACTAGTTAACATAGCCTTCCTGGCATTTTCTTAGTTATTGTGTTAAGACATTTACATTCTACATTTACTAAGTTTCACATGTACCCGTGTAAGATGCACCGCAGGTGTAATCCCACCAATCACCCTCCCTCCGCCCCCCCCTTCCCCTTTCCCCCTGTTCTTAGGTTATAACTGGGTTATAGCTTTCATTTGAAAGCCATAAATTAGTTTCATAGTAGGGCTGAGTACATTGGATACTTTTTCTTCCGTTCTTAAGATACTTTACTAAGAAGAGTGAGAAGACTTTTCTAAATCCAAGTTTTAATAATGTAGATTTGAAACTAATAAGCCTAATTGAGAACGTAATTCTGGGTCCAGATGGTTATTATATTTGATTTAACAAATATTTATATTGGGCATCTATGTCAGACATTTTAAAAATATTGGGAAAGTGGTGATAAGATAAATACATGTGCATATAGGAAAATACTCATTTTATGGGGAGTCTGGAATGTTTTCATAGTAAAATATACCTGTTATCAGATTCTGTGTCATTTATTAGAGCTAGTCTTAGAGACTTGACATTACTGAAATCAGAATGTTAAGTATGTGAAACACATATCTTTCTGATAAGTAATCATGATCATTCTAGTGTAGCACTAGGCTACTTACAAACTTTGCCTTTAGAAAATGTAGTCTGAGGGCGGCGCCTGTGGCTCAAGGAGTAGGGCACCGGTCCCATATGCCAGAGGTGGTGGGTTCAAACCCAGCCCCGGCCAAAAGCCAAAAAAAAAAAAAAAAAAAATGTAGTCTGAGAATTATGACTATTTAGGAAATGTCGAGGTAGGAAGATTATGAGAAGCTTCTCACATTTGTGTTAATCAAACGAATGTCTAATTTTTGTAGGTCTTGACATAAATGAGGCCAAATAGATAATGATTTGAAGAAATAAAAATATTAGAACTTTCAATTAAAAACAAAATATGAATTTAGAAGTGAAGTAGGTATTACCACCTCATGATATCATCCAAATCTATATACTTAAATTTAAATATTTTTAATAATAATTTAGTGCTTGCACATTTTGTTTTTATTGTGGTTCCATTATTACTAATAAAAATACAGCAAAAAGCGGCTCGGCGCCTGTGGCTCAAGCGCCAGCCACATACACCTGAGCTAGTGGGTTCGAATCCAGCCCAGGCCCACCAAACAACAATGATGGCTGCAACAAAAAAACAGCCGGGTGTTGTGGTGGGCGCCTGTAGTCCCAGCTACTTGGGAGGCAGAGGCAGGAGAATCGCTTAAGCCAAGAATTGGAGGTTGCTGTGAGCTGTGATGCCACATCACTCTACCCAGTGTGATAGCTTGAGGCTCTGTCTCAAAAAAAAAAAAAAAATATATATATATATATAGCAACAAGTTGACACAACTTACACTGAGCAAATGTCATAAATTTAATCAGAATGTGAGTAAATTATTATTAGGTTAAAGAAAGCTTTTGGGAGGCACAGGCAAGAAGATTGCTTGAGCCCAGGAGTTAGAGACCAGCCTGGGCAATAGTGGGACGCCCGTCTCTACAAAAAATAAAAAATAAATAAATTAGTGAGGCATGGTGGTGTATTCCTATTGTTCTAGCTACACAGGCAGCTGAGGGAGGAGTTTCACTTGAGTCCAAGTGTGTGTGATTGCAGTGAGCTATAATGATGCCACTGCACTGTAGCTGGGCAACAGATTGAGACCCTATTAAAAAAAAAAAAAAAAAAAAGAGAGAGAAAAAGAAAAAAAAAAAAAGAAAGAAAGGAAACTTAAAGGTCAGGGGCATGGTGGCTCATGCCTGTAATCCTAGTTATCTGGAAGCCGGAGGTGGGTGGATTGCCTAAGCCCATGAATTCCAGACCAGCCCGAGTCAGAGCAAGATCTCTAAAACTAGGCTGGCATTGTGATGGGAGCCTATAGTCCCAGCTATTCAGGAGGCTGAGACAAGAGGATCACTTGAGCCCAAGAGTTTCAGATTGCTGTGAGCTATGATTCTACTGCACTGTACTGAGAGTGACAAAATGAGACTCTGTGGCAAAGAAAAAAGAAAACTTACTCTTAAATGCATGTTTCTTGCATGGGCATAATTAATTGCTGCATTGTAACAAAATTGTCTATTTTCTCAAGATAAGTTTGTATTTAGCAATTGATGGATAATCATTAATTCTCATGTTCATGTTTATTGCATTTTTTCTTAAAATTCCTTTTCTTCAACATTGCCTCTTTTTCCTTCAACAACTATTGTTGATGTAACATCTTTTGGTCGTTTACAAGTGCTCATTTTATATCCTTTCTAATTAACTACAATGCTGAGTTTCATCTAGAAAATCTCATGTTCTACAACTTTTTACATCTAACTATAAAATGCCAGAATGTGGTAGATTATTTTATTTGCAGATTCATGAATCTCATTAGAAAATCTTGTTACTTTCTTGATATTGAAATCTTACACCACCACCTTTGGTACAGAAGATTTTTTTTTTTTTAACGCATGTTTGATTGTCATTTAAAACTGCAGAAATAGGGATGAATAGAGACATCTGCCACCACACGTACAGATTGATAATGACTTTATTTGTACTTTGGCCTAATGCACATCCTGACAGATCATCAAAACAAAAAAGGAAGAGCTCATCAGACATTAAGAAATGGCCAGATGCTCACAGAATGATGAAAAGCCATTGTCTCTTATCTTTTAATGCTCAAGTTATGCAAAGAAGACACAATTTTATTGTAACTTATTTTTTTATTTTTTAATCTATATTATTATGATTTTCTTTTATGATTAAATCATAGCTGTGTACATTAATGCGATCATGGGGCACCATACACTGGTTTTATAGACAGTTTGGCACATTTTCATCACACCGGTTAACATAGCCTTCCTGGCATTTTCTTAGTTATTGTGTTAAGACATTTATATTCTGCATTTACTAAGTTTCACATGTACCCTTGTAAGATGCACCGTAGGTGTAATCCCACCAATCACCCTCCTTCGCCCATCCTCCCTCTCCCTCTTATTATAACTTTTAAAAGGAGCCTAACTTGTCAAGCTTAGCTGCCTTTTCAGGGACAATGCCAAACATCCTGGTCTCTAAATGTTTGTTTCTCTTCAACCTCTGTGTTTGTTTTCTACCAGCCCGTCAGCAAACTAGATGTAGTCTCTACCATTGTACCCTGAAGATCTCAAGGGCTCCCAAACCATTCCGTAACCATTTGTCTACATTTCATTTTTTTACTTAGTCTTACAAATCTCTTCAAAAATTTATGATTTGGGGGCCCTTCCCTACATCTTAGGCTGCCAAACTTCTTCTGGCAGTAATTTTGTTTTTGTATCGTCTGGGCTACAAAATTAGCCAGCTGGCATTGTTGTCCCTACTATGTAGGTTCCATAGTTGAGGATTTTCCATAGTTGGTGTCTTGGTACAAAACTAAGTATCCCTCACTCTCCAAGAGTGTTCAGAGATATAATAAAACTATGTTACTAGAAAATCACTGGAAAATCACTCACTTCATAATTAATGGACTTAATTCTGGAGAGAGAAAAATTTATGCAGTTCTATGTTTTGACAGTCAAGCCTAAAAAGGATGGTATTCTAATTTTGGAAAACATCTAATTTCAAACAAAATATCTTTGTTTAGTTCCCAAATTAAAAGGAATAGACAAACCTAAAGTAAATTCTTATTAAAAATAGACTTACATAATTATCTGACATTTTTTCAATGACTGATAACCGTAGATTTTAATGGACAGAACAGTAGGTTGGGGATAGGAAATTAACAGGCAGAAAATTAAATCAATTCTTATATAATGTACATATATTTCTATCATTGCTTGGAAGAACAAATGGAAACATTTTCTTCATATTGAAATTTATGACATAATAATTCCCCTATCTTGAAATACATCATTTATGCTATGTTTGTACTCATTAGCATCCAATACAGTCATTTAAATGCAAAACATATCTCTGTGTGGACTATGCCAGGACCTGTTGACTTTAGGCAGTGAAATTCACCGTAATGGTACTGTGTTTAATATCTTCAACTTGAGTTGAACTGTTTTTCGTTATGGGACTCTCAGAATTACGCTTATCCTGCCATGGTTTTTATGCTAGTAAGTTATTTATACATTAGTACTTTACCCCAAACAAGCCATTTTGTAATTTTCACATAATTCACTTTAAAATGATGAGCTCTGATTCTTGGTGAGTTACATAAATTGTAAAAGTCACAGAAGTACTATTAATATATTTCAGCTACAAAGCCATCGGGATCTTAATAGAAAAACCATCTCCTATTGAACCATAAAAATAAATGCGGATACAAGGAATATTGCTTTCTTAAAATAAATCTGAAAAGTTTAATCTGACTGATTATTACAATGAGCATATTTGCTATGAATATTCTAGAAAATTCAAGACTGTAGTAATCCTTTTTCCTTCATGTATTTCATAAAATAAGCATTTATGCCCATAAATATACTTGTTATTTATTCATAATATATGAAATGGGGCTTTTTCTTTTTTACATTCCCCCTATTTGGAATTAGATTATGAGAGTCTTTTGCATGACAGTTGTAAAAATTATACAAACAAAGAGGCCAAGGCAGGCAGATTGCTTGAGCTCAGGAGTTTGAGACCAGCCTGAGCAGGAGAAAAACCCTGTCTCTAAAAACAGCTGGGCATTGTAGGTATTGTGGCGGGCACACTTCTGTTTAGGAAATCACTAAGATACAAATAATCTGTTTTCTACCCTAACCAATACTAACCAATATTACTTCATTGAATTTACTGTGCTAAAAATGTCATTTAATATTAAGTTAATATGCCTCCTCTGGAGAACTTCCATGTAAGTGTCCTTTTTTAATTACCCAGCTAAAATGTGTAAGGATACTTTACAATGCAATGTATATTTGCCTCTCTGCAGAAACAGTATAAAATATGTAAGTATTAGAGCCACCAAGCCAATGGCTATGCATTTTGGAATTGTTCTGTTAAATATGGCTGAGGCTAACTTTTATAATCGTTCTAGAACATGTTAAAAAACAAAGTGTTTTGGCTGACAAGAAAAGTACTGATGATATTTTTAAAATTATTATTGTTACTTTGACTAAACTCTAGAGTTTATGTGAAAGAATGCTTTTTCAGAGCTATTTGCAGGATTTAGCTAATCTGTACCTTTCTGTGTGCCTTTGTTGGAACATAAATGACTATAAAATCTTTAGGGATGGTTTGGTTTTACTTTTGAAAATTTCTCTTTGTTTAGTGGAGTCTTTCTTTAATCCTCTTCTTAACGTAGCCTTCGCTTTACCTAATGCCACTGAAAGTGCTCACTAATCTAATACTGATGGATTAGGGCTGACTTCATAACCTATCTTGGCATTTGATTTGATTTGATACCTACTAGTCATTCAAAGATGATTCAGAGAAACCAACATCATTTGAAAACACACGCTTTTTTCTTGACTCTCAAATGTCATGCTATTTTAAACTTGTGGATAAATAATGCATGATGCTCCTTCCTTGAGGGTTATCTTCATTCTGTACCTCTTTTATTTGTTGCAAGCACCACAGTCCAAATGGGCAGATGCTTAGTTTATGATGAGTCCAAAGAGTATGTTTCTAGGAAAATGAAAGAATCTAATGGTCAACGTTGATTTAAAAAATTGTGAAAAATGTCAAAAACTAAGTGGGATCTTCAGGCTTTTCCTTATAATTCAGAAATAAAAACAGAGACTATGAAGTTGTGATTCTTCAAGTGTCATCACTGTAGAACTTGCACCAGAATCAGTGGTATTTGCTTAAAAACTTGAAGATTCCTGGGCCCTAAGCCAAGCATAATGAATTACAATTTCTGAAGGCAGGGACACAGGAAACTGTATTTTTAACATCGTTCACAAATGACGTTTGAAGACAGCTTTTCAAAAAGCATATTGTTTCATCACAAGGCACTTAGGTCAATTACTCTGTCGACATCCCATTGCCTCTCATCCGTTTTAACCACGATGACAGCTCATAGTGCGCCAGAAGCCATTTATGTCCCAGGCAACTCTCCTCTGCCTAGACCATCTTTCAGTTCTTGACTAGCCTAAGAATTTTTACTAAGCCATTTTGAATTCTTGCCTTATCAAGGAATAGCTGTGCACCTTAACTCTGCTAAATTGTTTTAGTCATTCTTCGAATGATAACATTGGATCTGAAACACTCTTAAAATGAAATCACTTATTCTTGTCTGTCACTTGTGTCGTACTAATTCGTGTTCATGGGTTTCCTATCATAGATTCCATAACCTTATTCTTCCACTTTACTTAAAATAACAGAGAAATAATATGCAACCAGTGAAGAAGAGAAAAATTCTCCAGAGTTACAGAACCTAGAGGTGAAAAATGAGGCTAAAACTCATTGATTCTACACTGTGCCTGAATTTGATCCTTTAGCCTTGTATCAGGTTCGATCAGAGAAGCAAAATCTGTAGGAGATGTGTATTAAGAGATTTATTGCAAGGAATTGTGAGGACTAGCTAGGCAAATTCAAAATCTGTAGGGGTCAGAAAAGGCAGACTAATCTCTCAGGCACTGGCTAAAACTGCTGTCCAGAGAGAATATGTCTTCTTTTCTCGGAGGGTATCAGCCTTTCCTTTCAATTGATTGAATTAAGCTTGCCTGGACAATGTAAAATAATCTCTTTTAATCACATCTACAGAATATCTTCATAGCAACACCTAGATTAGTGTTTGAATAACTAGTCCTAGTCAAATTGACATATCCAAAAGACCGTTAGAGCAACTGATTAATGTGAAGTTTTATTTATTTGACATAGTTGTTTCTGTGTTGGTGCTTATAGTATATTGTTTCCTAAATAGCAGATTTTTATGCATTTGAGATATCAGCTAAAGCTTATCCTTTTTCTGGAAACTATTTCCCTAGAGGTTGCTATAGGTCTCTGATATGCTGTTAAGACTGTCGGTCAATAGTTTAATAGAATTTATAGCTGTATTTTCACCCTCTTAATGGCTCTCTCAAAGTCATCAAAATCCATACTTCAATGCTATGTTCAATATAATTAAATATTAAAAGATATAGAAAATCTTTATCCTGATTCCTCCCATAACAGTTTGATTAGGGGAAACATAGCTACATATAAGAGCTCTGGACAGATTTGGAAAAGAATGATTCCTGAAACATTTATAATAATTTGGGCAAACATTTTAACTATATACCAAATTTCCTAGTAGATTTTTGATACATGTGACGGCAAAATCATAATTTTTGTTGCCAACTGAAAGCATACACACCTAGGAATATTTTTGCATTAAGGAACATATGGGAAAGAGGGAAAAAACTTTATTTCATGCTATCAGAAATCTCCTAAGTAACAAACCACAATATTTTTAGATGAATATATCGCTAGTACATGTGACATGATTGTCGTGTGAAAAATAAAAGCCATCTCTAAGTGGGTTGTGATGTTTACTGGCTGTGTCCTTTGACAATTTAAGTAAGAAATGGAGCCCCGTATTGGACCAAGATTCTATTAGCTTGTTAATATTGCAAAAACAATCACTAACTGTGCTATGTGGTTTTCCATGTTAAAAAAAAAAGTGAAACACTTGATACAAAACTGTCCTGGGACAAATTAATAATGGCAAAATGCCAGAGATAAGTAAGCATGCCTTTCCTCTTTCGTGGCAATTACTGCTTTTTTTTGAATGTTGCAAATAAAGAGAGGGAAGCTCTTTGTTATTGTTCACCAAACTCAGATATAGTGAAACAGAAGGTCCGGAGCACAATGAGCTTTCATGTTATAGACAGTTTGTACCTTTTGGAAATTATTCTTTTTACTGAGAACAATAAGGATTAAAGGGCAAGTTTCCTAAAAGCAGCAATTATGGGAAGTATATTAACTATTGTCTTCTTGTTCCAAAACTACCTTCACCTGCTTACAAACATCTGCAACTGTGTCTTTGGTGGAAATAGTAAATAATTGAGACCTTGGCCTGTAGACCCTCTGTGGGTTGTGCATTAGGTGGCCTTTTATTCACAGAGGCCATTTCTGACTCACAATTTGGAATTACCAGAGCCACCTATTATTTATAAGCCTTAGGTTCTCCACTTGGAAAATAGGTTTAATTATTAGATATTATAGGATTATCCTGATGTCCAAATAGGATGAAGTATTATGTAAAGGACTTTGTCAATTATAAAGCACCATGTAAATGTTAGCAATTACCTTAAATGATTTTAAATATTCAGAGGAAAAGCGAAGCATTCAGACTCCAAAGCAGATGTTTGGCATTCATATAGCCAAACAATTAGAATGATTGACTCAATTTCTCAGTCTGTTGGAAATGTAGCATCATGTAGCTGTTTTGAACATACTGGAATTTTTGTCAACTAGTCTGGCAGGTTGTTTTATGAAGACATTTGTTGGAAGAATAAGCTCTTCTACAGTGGCTCTGTAATTGACATTTTAAAATTTCCCATTGCATTAAATGTCTTTAGCATAGCAATGTTTTTTGGAGTTGCAAATTCTTAATAAGCATATACCCAGATTGTTAATAAGCATATACAGTGGTAAGTGATTCAGTGTAAAATGTAACCAGAAAATATCCAACTTGTAAAATGACAGGGTGTTAGACAAGGAAGATTGCATGTAACATTAAGACGCTATTAGGAGTTCATTTCTGCCCCCTCCTTCCCTGCCAACTCTACCCCACTCTTTGATAGACAATATGTGGTATTTTTTTTATTCTTTTTAAAGTAGTTTTTATTTTTAGGGCTGTTTAAATTTGTAGCATAAATTGGGAAGAAAGTGCAGAGCAACCATATACTCTATCCCATCGTCAGTCTCCCCCACCACCAACATCCTACAACAAAATGGCCCGTCTACTAAAATTAATGAGCCAACATTGTCATCCCCCAAAGTCTATGGTTCATATTAGGGTTCACTCTTGGTGTTGTGCATTCCATATTTTTTTAGAAATTCATAATAATATGTATCCATCATTACAATGTCAAACAAAATAATTTCACTGCCCTAAAAATCTTTTGGGCTCCATCCACTTATCCCTCCCTCCTAAGCCCTGGCAACGCTGATCTTTTTACTGCCATTATTGCTTTGCATTTTCCAGTGTATCACATATTTGAAGTCATAAGATGCAGCCATTCCAGATTGGCTTCTTTTACTCAGCAAAATGAATTTAAGGTCTTCTCACGGTTTGATAGCTGAATTATTTTAGCACTGACAAAGGTTCCTTTGTCTGGATGTACCTTAGTTTATTTATCCATTCACTTATTGAAGAATACCTTCATTGCTTCCCAGTTTGGGCAATTATGAATAAAGTGGCTAAAAACATCTATATGCGGGTTTTTGTATGTATATAAGTATTCAAGAATTCCTGGATTTATTAAGTAAAGATATTTAGAAGCTATTTGTACCATAAGAGAATTAAAAAAAAAAAAAGATTTATTAAATCTAGAATGACATGATTATCGATATCCAGGCAACATTCTTTAAAACTTTCTTTAGCAATATATCTAAAAGATAGCAAATATTTTTAAGCAACAGTATTTGTCTTTTAACAATTCACATTCCATGCCTATAATTCTAGCATCTGGGAGGCTGGGGCAGGTGGATTGCTTGAGCTCAGGAGTTGGAGACCAGCCTGAGCAAGATTGAAACCCCGTCTCTAAAGATAGCTTAGCTTTGTGGTGGGCGCCTATAGTCCCAATGACTCAGGAGGCCAAGGCAAGAGGATGGCTTGAGCCCAAGACTTTGAGGTTGTTGTGGGCTCTGACTCCATGGCACTTAACCCCAGAGCGACTGAATGAGACTCTGTCTCAAAATTAAAACACACACACACACACACACACACACACGGGTAGCACCTGTGGCTCAAAGGAGTAGAGTGCTAGCCCCATATGCCGGAGGTGGCAAGTTAGAACCCAGCCCCAGCCAAAAACTGGAAAAAAAAAAAAAAAAACATATACACACACACACATTCTATCTCTAGTTTTTATTTTAAAATAATGTATTTATTTTTCTTTATGCTAAATCAATTAATTTTTGTCTCCATTCTTCTTTTTCTTCTTCCTGTGGCCGCTCTTTCTCACCACTCTCCTCCCACTTACCCTTCACAGCCTTATGTGGCTCTGTGTTCTTTAACAGTCAGGATACTTTCTGAGTCCTGTATGTCTCCTTTCAGGCGCGTGTTGCTTTGGAATTCAGGTTATTTGGTTGCATTGTGACTGCAGCTTTCCAACAAATTCAGAAAAGTGGTCATGGTGTGTATTATCTGGCCCATGTTTATGGATTGGTTGGGAGGGACATTATTGTGTCTTACCATATCCCAAGTGGAAGTGCAAACTTCCTCTCCATATACATTTGTTTTCAAACTTTATTATTTTATGCAGTAAAATTCACTTTTTTAGATGTTCTATCTTATGAATTTAGACAATTATGTAAGTATGCAACATCATCACAATTGGGATAAAAATATATTACCATCATTTTAGAAAATATATTACCATTGCTTCCTGTCCCTTTGTAATCACTCCCCTCCCACATGCCCCGTGACCATCACCGACAGTATTTTAACCCTAGGGTTTTGCCATTTTTTTTAGAACATCACTCAGGTTTTCCTTTTTTTCTCCACCTAGGATAACACTTTTTAGATGCACTGTTTTGCATTTATAAGTGATTCCTTCCTTTTAATCACTGATAGCATTTATAATATAACTCTAGAAACTCAGTAACAGCTAATATATTTACATCAGAGAATGTACAGGTTTGAACATCTGCTGGATCACTAGTTTGGGTGCAGAAAGTCATTCTGGTTCAGAGTTGACTGGGTTTGGATTTTTTCATTGCTATGTTTACTGATACTACACAGTAAGTTTGATAGTCCTCAAAATATGAGTGATCATGTGATTAAAGTGAAGGCTGAGAAAATGGACGTCTTCTGTGAGTAGTGATCCTCTGTCCTTCCAGGTGTGTGCCTCAGAAGGGACACTGTCAGTGCTCAGACCGTTTCCCAGAAAGACACTGCAGTTGCTTAGGACTTCTTTGTAGGTCAATACTGGTAAGATAGGAGCTGTCTATTGTTCTGGCCCAGCCACAGTTTTAGGAATGCCTTGGACCCTGGGATCTGAGTGGGAAATTCTCAGCATGCTTTAAACTCCTGTGCTTGGTACTCAGATTCTTTCTGCCTTGTATCTATTGTGGATCTTGACCCTGAATGGGAGCTTCTGTTTTCCCCAATGACATGAGGCTTTGAGTGGATATAGGATCCTTAGATCCAAGACAGTTTGCTGCCTTTGCATAAACACAGTGAGTTATTGAGTTATTTCCTATTCTTTCTGTAGCCATAGTAAATTTTAGCTGCCTCCCTCCTGTCTTCAGGTTTTTTCCTTTTTATGAGAGTCCAAAGAATTGCACAACATTCTGTGCTTATACAACTGTTCATGCCCTCTGGCTATCTGCCCCATTTCCTCCTGCCCGCCCACTCCACCTGGGGCATTTTTATGGAAGCCTATGTTCTTCAACAGTCAATAAAGGTTCTGTGTCCTCTGTCCTTACAGGGGTTGTTCCTCTTTCGAATTCAAGTTACATGATTGCATTATGACTGCAGCTTTCCAGTGGATTAAAGAAAAGTTATTATTTTATACCTTATCTGGCCTATTTTCATTTTTTGGTTGGGTAGTATGCCTTTGCAATCTTTAACATCCTAAGTGGAGGTAAAAAATCCTACTTTTTACGTTAGTATGTAATCTGCTTTTTTACTTACAAATATACTTGAAGCCACCTCCCTTTAGAATGCTGAAGTGGGGTGTTCCGCAATTTATTTCATCAACATGCTATTTCCAGTGTTAAATTTTAGTATCGCCTGTTAAAATTTTATTTAGATGACAGTATTATGCTTTGCATAAATAGTTGCATTGACAATACCTCTCCTAAAAAAGATCTGGATAAATCATTTTGAACTTAAAGGAAAAAAACAAAACAAAGGAAAGGAAAGAAAAAAAAATCCATCCCATTAGTGACAAGATTTCCTTACAAATGAGTTGGTATGGTGTAATCTTTTAAAGAACCATGAAAGGTGAATGTAAGATCTGGCTTCGGTCCCATGTCCTTGTCCTCTGCAGTAGATTTCTTAACCGGAATGCACATTAAGTTTTCTGCTTCAAGGATGACCAGTGCTCAGGGCTCACATTCATTCTCACTCCTAAATTATGTGATGCTTCCTTTCCTCGTTTGACATTTTCAAAGTGAAAAGTGTCATTGCCAGGGAAGCATGAAGATATACTCAGTCCCAAAAGGCTGTCTGGAAAACTTACAGAAGGGTCTAATCCTATTTGAGCAAAAAATAAATGTAGGGAGAAAATGAATATGCATTTCTGAAAGATAATTTGATGTTGTTAACTGTTTAAAGATTGTATTTTATACATTTTTATAACATGGGGTGCCACTCTTTGGATGTGTCATTTAAAATGAGATAACTAGAAAATAGATATTCTGAAAATCAAGTTGGTGCTTTCAATAAAACAAGACAGAAGAGATCTTTAGACTGGATTGTTAAGGCCTTATGTTAGTTCAGAGGGTGCCCCGATATGTATTTCCTAATGCTAGTGAAGATTCAACTTAAGCTTAGATAAGCAAATATGTCTTCAAGAAGAAATATAGGCTTCAGCTAATGATCTTTCCAAAATGAAAGTATATAAACATTATTCTTCAACATTCTTAAATCTTCTTTTAAGTAATTTAAAAAATTTAAGGGTAGAAGAGGTGAGGACAGTTAGCTAAGAATTACCAATGAAGGGGAGACCTTGTTCATCAAGAACCCAGATTGAAATTTCACATGTTTTATATCCTCCCTATCAGGTTCTGATTATCCATGGCCCGATGACAGTGAAATAAAGTGAGATATAAAGCAATTTGCTGATGAACTCTTTCTACCTCTTTATTTACTTTCACTTGCCTGTGGCAGCCTATAGCTCAGGAGAAAGCTTCTGAACCCATAGGTGTAGTCATTTCCTTGAGCTCGGGAATATCTGTTATGTGATTGTATAAATATTTAAATCTTTTATAGCCATTTATCAATTTGAGGAGTAATCCTGTCTATGTCAGTTATGGAGTAAGTGCAGAGTGTTCTCCTCTAGGCAAGGAATTCTAGCTCTAGTTTCTTTAGTGTTAACCATTCCCAGGAACCCTCTGAATTTTGAAGTGCTGTAAGTTCAATAGCATCAGATATTTATGGTCAAACCAAACCCTCGAAATGCATTCTAAAACAAATGTATATTTCTTTACCTTTCCTTTAAACAATGGTAATATTCAAGTCACCAGCCAATTCAGGAGGATCTTAGATACATTTCATATATACATTTTCTTTTCTAAGAATTAAGAATTAAATTATAAGAACAGCACAATAAATTGTGCCTCATCTTTACTCAATGAAGCTTGTCCAATTATTTGAGTGCACTGTACTTCGAAGTTCATAATCATTACCTTCTTTTTTATTCTAACTTTTAAAAGTGAAGACCTGATTACTGCCATACGACTTGTGCAAATATTCCACTTTGCAATATGTGCTGCATGTAAATGTGTGGTTTGTATGGTAGGGGGTAAAACGGGCAGCTTCCCTGCCATCTGTGTGCTAATTAACCAGTGTCGAACACAGTCTTGTCATGGGAAAAAGTCATCTTCATTTCTACAGGGTGCAAATTATGTTGCCAAGATCACAAGGACAGGGTCAAAGTTGGCTGTCAGCAATGGTTCTCAGTTTAATTTGTGCTATGAAAAGTCCTAGGGATTTTAAATTAAAACATAGACTTATACTTCTATGTCTAACTTATACACTTACATAATCAAGTTATAAACACGAAAGAAAATGAAAAATAGCCTTTTCCATATTCTAGACCATATTTGTTCTGGTTCTGTCAGCGTCTCATTTACCCTAAGACTGACATAGTCCACTTGTAACTCCTCCCTCCCATTAAATGTACATGGAAACATAATTAAAATAAAAGTGAATTGATGATTCTCTTAAATATAGTGACCCATGAATTAACTTTTAGGTATGATTGAAACTAAAACATAAGACATATTTTTTAACATTAAAATTCAAGTCAGGTCCAATGATTCTAATTAGTACGAATCTTAGCGGAGGAAGTAGTTAAGGGAAATTAGTTACCTATTGTTGTGCACTGTAATTTAAAAATTTAGTAGTGTTTGGAAATGGATTGTTAGTAAACATGGATGTATGCACATCTGTAACTTGTGCCCTCGTCTGCCAATAATGCTAAATAATTGAAAATGAAATAACATCATATTTTACACATCGTGTCAACATGATTGCTCTCATAATTAAAACCTCATAGAGTGGAAGAGTAACACTTGACTCCTGTGAGCACACATACAAACACAGTATTAGTTTTCTGCATCTTTTCCAGCATATGCTATAAACATGGGGGAAATTAGAGTTATCTAATGGCAGCTAAGTGGTCTGCCTGTATTCTTAGGTGCTTTTCTATAAGTGGATGTTCTCAGTTGCGAACTATAAGGATATTGCATTATTATTCATAAAAGTAAGAGAAGAATTAAATATAGTAAGATATTTATTTTTTGTTTGCCAATAATCTGCACAGATTTCCATTAATGTTTGAGCTTCCAAAGGCATATATTGCATTTGCTTGTGTTTTATCAACACGTGTGCATAACCAAAATTTTCCTACTACGTGTAAAAAATATTTAAAGTTATTTTGATTCACAGAGTGGCAATTGTATGGCGTGATTCACAAACATATATATATTCATTGATGAATATATATACCTGGAAAATATGCTCCTTAAACTGCTATAAACCATTATTTTGAGTAAAAGAACTCCAGTATGCCCTCTCCTCCAAAAGTGAAAGGTGATGTTTACCAAGATTACACAGTAAGCCTTTAAGCCAATAACACCTGTAAATAAACAACTTTATTCTATAGGACCCACTTGAGATATCAGCTCTTGCATAAAGCCTTTCCTTGTTGGACCACATTAAGTGCACATCAATATTCCCATAGCAATTGGCTTAGTGTTCATAGAAGGTGGTCCAATTCTGTGTTGTATACACTGGACCTAACAGAGAGACCAGCATATTAAATATATGAAATATTGTTGAATGAATGAGGAAAGGAACATATATCCATTAACCCGTTAAACTGCCATTCTAGCATAAAGTAGGTCTTTGGGGGAATTGCATTTTAGGTAAGCTATGGATGAAAAGCTACATTCTAAGGGGAAAATGTCCAGCCCTTGAAATTGTACACAACCAGGTAGAATCCTCGTTGTATTATTTATTGGTTATTAAAACTTTGAGAAGCTGTTTAACACCTCTCAATCTCAATGTTTTTTTATGTTAGGGAATGGTGCCAAATATGGTACTTTGCAAAATTCGTAGGAGAGTTAGACGAATTGCCCCTAAAGTGCTGGAGGGTTCTTCTTACTCAAAATAGATGCTCAACAAGTAAAAGCACTTCTTTAATGAATGAGAATGACTTTCAGAAACTTATGAGGTAGTTACAGATAGTATTCTTGGCTGAAGACATGGAAAGAAATAAAAGAAATAAATAATAAGTGGTGTGATTGTGGCGTCTCCAAGAGGCGTAAAGTGATAATATTGTGTACCCTCTACTTTAGAATTACATTATAGAAAGGTGATACAGTTGTTGGTTCTAGTTTTAAATAACTTCTATCATATAATATAGCTCTGGCAGGTTATGTGTTTTCTGTGTACATGCTAAAAAAAAGAATACGAATGTAGAGTTTTAGGTTTAATTTAAAATTTACCTCCAGGGGCAGTGCCTGTGGCTCAAAGGAGTAGGGCACCAGCCCCATATGCCAGAGGTGGTGGGTTCAAACCCAGCCCCGGACCAAAAAAAAAAATTACCTCCAGTTCCACCGGTCTGCCTACTACTTTAAGAGTTATTAAAATATATTTCCTTGTAGAAGGTGAAGATTTATATCATTATTAGAATTGTATAGATGGCTAGTTTGTTTTGTTAAGGGAACTCATGGTGGTAGAATGTTGTTTGTTATTTTTGTCACTGCAATTCTGAGGTGATCAGTGATAGCTAATGTCTGATTTTGGAACAAAGAATAACTGAAGACAGAAAAATTATGTGTTGTCTCAATGTACTGTTGTCACTGAGACAGTCATATTGAAAGTGTTTCTGCTATTTCATGGGGATTTTGAAGAGGATATCACAGGCTTCTGAATATCCCCTATAGTTATCTGTGTTCTCTAGTGCCTAAATCTCAAGTGAAATTCAAAATATTAATTATAAAAATATTCTCATTTTTTTCTTGAGAGAATTTTAAGGCAAATTCTGGCCCTTCCATCATGATAGGTAAATCTATAAAAGCATGCTGAAAGAGAAGGGCTAGTGGAGTGTAGGGGTAGTGCGGCATGGGTGAAGGAGAGGTTCTATTTCCAAGGATAATCTGGAAATTTCTTGTTACAGTGAATCCTCAAGTTGTGCCTACTGATGGCAGAGAAGCAAGCATCTTTTGAAAAGGTCATAGTGAAAATGAGAAAAAGGATCTGGTATGAAATCTGGGAAAATTATGACTGTTCTCAATATTACAGGTTTTTAAAAGTACTAGTTTAGTAGGTTTGAGCATCCTGAGAGATGAGATATCCAAAAAGTAATAAATTGAGCCCACTTTTAAGATGGTAATAAGATCATTTAATAGATGAGTAAAACTGAAAAATCATTTTGCAGAAGGATTGCTTCACTTCTGAGTGAATCATAAACTCATAAGCAAGCATTCAGCAGGAGATCAATACCATTTTGTGGTGTACTTACTTTTGCAGCATCTGCTCAAATACGAAGATAAATCCAGTGCAAACCACGTAATTAACTTTTTGGCCTGTATTCTCATCCCACTGCTTTTATTGCACCTATAGACTTCAACAATTTTGTTTCTGTTTAAGAAGAAATCAGTTGCTGATGCGTACATTATTTATATTTATCTCAAGATATATGAGAACATGAGAATAAAACATGAACACCAAAATAAGAGACGATTTATATTTTGTAAAATTTGACTAATCAATTAGTGAAATTTGGTGTAGGAAAATAGATAAATAACAATTTTGTACAAAACATGAAATAAACCATTTACATATTAAACCAGGAATATAGCAGCTTTTCTTTTAGGTTTTTAAGTCAGGTGGACAATTTTCAGAACTCACTTTAAAGACATAACTGATAAAATAAATATGAAAAACCAAACAAAACCTAGATTTTCTATTAGAAAACATAGTACTGGAGAGATTATTGTTTCATTTGAATGTCACGGTAAGTGTATGACCCGATTATTACCGTTATGTGTGCTTTAGTTGGGCTAAATGGTCATGTCAGAAATGAGATAATGATACTCCTAATAGGAGGTGATAAAACCGTCAAAGTACAAATATTAATCAGGAAGTATAGTCTGAGATCAGATTGGTGTCTAGTGTGACCTTGAAATTTTTCAGGATTAGAGCATTAGCAAACTCTAGTTACCCAAATGAAATTTCTCTTGGACATGGAAAAACTGGAAATCATGACATTGAAACCGGGTTATATGCAGTGTTTGCCAACTGAAACCGATATGGTATGTTTCTTAATCTTTCAGACAGTAGAGTTCCTTAGTCTAACAATCTAATACAGCTTGCTTGCTAAGTAACTGTGCAGAGTAACAGGAATGACTTTTCTTTTATGCCATGACATCTGTCTATATCAAGGACATCAAGCACTTACCCTCTGTACTTAAATGAGAAAGGAAAAAATGTCTACGCATTAAATTATTCTGACTGATTCATTATATACAACAAAAACAAAAAGAAACAAGCTTCCTAGATAGCTGTTTTGTGGTTGTAAACTGTATTTTACTAGTTATTTCCTCTGACTATTTCCCACATGACTTATTGAAATAGTGCATAGGCTAGTTCATGCTAGATGAAGTAGTTACAAAGGTGAATATCATCTGGAAGCACCATAAGGGATGTCATAGCTTACCAAAATATGTTCAGTGATATCTTTTTACAGGAATTTTTAAAATTTTATTGGCCCATGTTTTTAACCATGGACAGGAATTATAGAATACCCTGGATTACTCTGCGTTTTCCTGGGTCCTGATAAATGGACCCCAATCAGCCTCTTACTCTTACTGAACCCCATGAGCCCCTTACTCACATGAGGCAAGTCTTCCTCATGCATTTCTGAAAGCTCTTATTCTACTGGTCACCCCAGATACCCAGTTCATGTGTGTTTCTGTCTGAGAAGTATCCCAAGAGACTTTTTTTTCAGTGATTCATTCATAACCTTCTTCCCAATCATCAACACTCATATCTCAGTGGTTAGGGCCACATCACCAAGGCTAGCGGGTTCAAACCCAGCCTGGGCCAGCTAAAACAACAATGACAACTGCAACCAAAAAATGACTGAGCATTTTGGTGAGCACCTGTAGTCCCAGCTACTTGGGAGGCTGAGGTAAGAGAATTGCTTAAGCCCAACAGTTTGAGGTTGCTGCAAGCTGTGGCAGGGCACTCTACTGAGAGTGACACTGTGAAACTCTGTCTCAAAAAACAAACAAACAAACAAAAAAAAAAATGTTCCTCTGAATTTTCATGTTGGTATATAAAATGAGCTGATACTGTCATGCACATTTTGTGGCTACGGGTTAATTTGTGACTCTTCTAAAGTTATTTGCATTTAAAGAGGATTCTTCTTAGTCCCAGAGTATGGATCTCTGCCATAGAAAGCAAAGAGGGAAAGCCATTGAGAAGATATCTTAAGGCTGAAATCTTTGCCAGCACTTCAGAATAATCCTCTTTTATGCATGAATATGTCAGAGTTTGCTGTACAGATTTAAGTAATTATTAATACTTGCTTTGATTCACAAAAGGTCTTTAATGTTCCATACTTTTCTCTTTTAAAGAATAGATTGTTATCTATAATACATTTTAGTGTGCACATAGAAGCATTTTACAAAGAACGTTTTGTCCTAAAACAGACTATTTACTGATTCTCTAACTGATTTTTCTGGAATAAATGGCCACAAATAATCATGGTTTAGAAACTTTTCTTGGAATAAACATGCACACACACACACACATCAACTTAACAATTCTCTCATAACCACAATAATTGACAAAGAGTGAGCCACGGGCTATGCTAGTGGTTTCTTTGTATGTTTGATATGTCTTTTTTTTTAATAGTTGTTTTTTTAATCTCATTATTATACAAAACAAAATATACAAAATAAAAAAGGATGAAGAGTATGAAATAAACTTGAGGATGATTCCTTATATATTTAGGAAACATTCCTACTTCTATAAACTCGAAGTTTTCTAGATTGGGATTCATAAAGCCTCAGGAATGTCAAATTTAAGAGATTTAAAAATATATAATCAGTCCTGCATACCTGTAGAATTGCTGTATTGTAGGCTCCCAATAGACCTGAAAGCACACTTAAACTCTATTAGTACATTATTTTTTATGTTTGTCACAATATTCTTTTTTTCCTAAACTGAACATCACTGATAATATCAGAAAAATGTTGTTTATATTATTTTTTCTTCAGAGTCTGTTTACAATTCATATTTTTCTTACTTTCATAACTTTTCTTCTTTAGATCATTTTTATCACACCCCTTTAAAGGAGACCTTAAGGAACGTGGTTGATGTGATAGGAAGGAGAAATGATCTATGAAATGGGTTTAGCAGAGTGACTAATAGTCAATCGACCAGTTTGGATTCTGGCCTCATACTAGTAAATTGGACAATAAGCTGATACGGTGGTAATATTTCTTCTGGGCTCCAATATGGTATTAGCATCTAATAGCCTCCTTTGCCATTAAAAATAATGATGTTAGACCACTTATCAACAGATTGGTCAGATATATGTGGTCAGAGATCACATTTCCAACTAAGCTAAATACATAAATTATACATATAATTATATATAAAAAACAGATAATTACACATATTGCCTAACCGTGCCTGTAATTGTCCTCTGAATAAACAAATAAGCAAATACTGCTTCAAAATAATAAGGAAGAATTTTATCATAAATCTGCTGAAGATAACCTGTATTAATGAATTCTCCTTTCAATCTCTTCTTAACTTTACTCTCTAGATTTTGTTTATTCCTTGGAGCAGGGAACTACTGGAGAATAAATAAAATATATGTTTCCAAAGAATTTTATTCAGTGAAAGCAGATATACTTACTTACATCCTCTGTCTTCATGTAATGTTTATAGTTTTACTATTGCATTTATTTCATGCTTTTGTTTATTTCCTCAATTGTACTTGTTGGCTAAGGTTTTCTTTTTATTTAAATTTTATTTTCCTCCCATTTAGCATGTTTGGTACATAACTGTGCTAACAAATGTTTTAAGAAAGAATGAGCAATTGAATTAAAAAAAAAGATTGATTAATTTTTTCCCAAACTGTGTAATTTATCATATTTCTGTTTTTAAAAGACAATCGTGAAAGACTCTCTGTTTTTTACTAAATAAAAGAAACTCTTATTTTTCTTTATTTCAATAAAGTCAATAAGTATTATTTGCTATCAAGACAACAATATAAGCAACATAAAAAAACATTGTTGAATTTGGAGTGAAAACAGTCACATAGTAATTATACTAAATACAATAAAAATTGTGTTACATACATTGGGATTCTAGACTGTTGTTTTCTGTAGGGTGGCCCTCACTTGCCAGTAAAAATCAAATTTTTATGACTTTTATAGCTGCTTGCTTTTGAATGATGTACTTAAATTATGGTTGATATTCTAGAAAAACTATTGAGAAGTTGTTGTCTCAATGGCCATTCCTGTGTTTAATTGTGGAGGGTTCAATGTGGAGGATGGGCACTTAAGCTATGATGGTAGTAGACATGCTTCAGATTCTGGCTCTATGCTAGGCTGCTGTGTGATCTGGGATCATTTATTTATTATCTAAGCCTCAGTTTCATGGTCTATAATATAAAATAATAATAATAATAATCAGTTCCTTATAAAATAGTTGGGTGAGTGTAAGATTTAGTACATCCCCTAGCTTGTTTTTAAGTACTCAACATAAGTCAACTAGTAGTGCAGTATTTTTTTTATTGTTGTTCGTGTTCTAAGCTGTATTAGTAGTACCCAAAATTTTTCAGAGAAAATTTAGATTTTCCATGTGATGCCCATTGAAGAGGTCATACCTAAAAAGTTAAAAATGTGTTCCTATTTAGTGCAACAGAAAAAGAAATTATCCTTAATTTAAGTATTCTTTTTGTTTATTAACATGTTTGCTTCTGAGTTTTTTGGATTTAAACAGATTTTCCAATGACTTAGTGATATGTATATATATGTATATATATATAAAATATGTAAGAGTTTATACAATTCTAGTCAATAAATAATTTAAATTAACAACCCCACATATATTTATATTATATTATTTTTATGTTATACTATATTATATTTTTATTTTGTGTACAATTTAATTCAATATGTTTTTCTTCTGTTATAGTGTTTATTTCCATCTTTAGGGTTTTCTAAAGAATGGTATTTGAACTTTAATACATATTGTTACTTCCTAGTATAGGGAACAATTTTGGAAAATGATTAGAAGTTGGCACCTTGATAAATATGACTGGAATAATGGAAATATTGTGAGCTGAGAAATATTGATTGAATCATTGAAAATTTGTTTATTTTCAAAAACAGCAACAACAACAACAGAGCCACTGTAGCAAATATCTTAAAATTTTGCCAGTAAGATGACCTAGATTCTTACGTGAAATAATGTTATCCTTCTTGGGCAAAAAGAGCTTTAAACATAGTAGGTATTCAGAAAAATGTTACAGAACTAAAATAGATTTGATTTTCTAGGTTATTAAAATATTTCCTAACAGAGTGCAATTTCTATGACTCTAGTTCTATTTTTGAAACAATAGAAATGGCCCAAATTTCAGAGCACTTGATATTTTTTAGAAGGTAGGACAAGGTTGAGTTTGGCAGTGGATAGGGTAGGGGTTTATTTTAAATGGATCGATTTGAAGTTTCAATGGGATGATCTGTTAGATGTAGGAAATGTCTAGGAGTTCGTTGCCATGAACTCCTAGAATTAGGGCTTTTTTTTTTTTTTTTTAAGATCGCTGTGATATATAATAGTTGTTTCCAAAAGGATGATTCACCAGCATATAGTTTAAAATTTAAATTTTTGATACATAGTCAGATACTTTCAATCATTGAAAAGAGTCAATAGCTATTAATATTTAAAACTGTTAATAATTTTTAGATTTTTATCAAAATGCTTAGATGGAAAATGTTAAAACTCCCTGAAATGTGAGCTTTGTTTATGTAGTGACAGTTATACAAATGTTTCACAGTTTCCAAGTAGCACTTTACTTACACTTTGTTGGGTGATTGGCAGTGTTCAGACACAGTGCTGCCATGCCGCTTGACATACTAGCTTTCTTCTGCTGGATTATTTTATGTCCCTTTAGCTTGTTTTGTGGGGTTTATAGTTTATTGAATGAGAAAAGAATATGATAAGTCCTTTTTGTGTGTGTGAGACAGATTCTCACTTTGTCACCCTGGATAGAGTGTTGTAGCATCATAGGTCACAGCAACCTCCAACTCTTTGGCTCAAGCGATTGTCTTGCCTCAACCTCTTGAGTGGCTAGGACTACAGGCACCTGCCACAATGCAGCTATTTTTAGAGACAGGGTCTCACTCTGGCTCAGGCTGGTCTCTAACCCATGAACTCAGTCAATCTACCTCCCAGAGTGCTGGGATTGCAGGTGTGAACCACTGCGCCCCACCCTGATCATAAGTTCCTAATAAAATATGAAAAATAAACACGGGAATACATTGCTTTTAAGAAGTTAATATAAAATCAAATGGCATTAAACCTAGTGCCATTCTCTGGGTACATTAACAATAACTTTCTTTTTAAAACATTAATTCTAATCACTGTGTTATTATTTGCAGTTTTATTTTAAGCGGTGTTACATTAATTCCCCTCACTGTTTTAGTTTAAAAAGTAATATATGATTTTCTCTTAAGTTATTTCTAATACTTCAACCGAAACTTTCCAATAAAAGGAATAAAGGATGCCCTTAAGATGTAGTAATACCACATACAGCCTTAATAGGCAATAGTCATTGTAGACAAGACTTAGATTAACCTGGGCAGTCTTAAATCACATCTCAGTCATGTTAGTAGTTTTAGGGCACCAGAGACTTCACGGTATTCTCACCCAGGAATTGGTCCTCTGTCAAGTAGGAGGACAGCATCACAGGGAGGCCTGTAGAGACTTGTTCAGTATCAGTGAAGCCTGCTCTCATCTCTCCTCGATGTTCCATATTTTTATAGTCCAGTATACTTTCATACATACTTTAATAGTCAGGCTTTGATGGTCATCGGTATAGATTTTCACAACTGAATCGGAAAATCATGTCACATTATTAAAGTTCAGATTTCAAAAATATATAATTTAAAAAAGATCTAGGGTGAATTTTGATTCAAATTTTAGCATTAGTTTTTTTCTCTGCCAAATCTCTTTTTTATACAATGAGAGGCATGGGTCCATATATTAAAATTGTCCTTGTATTATTTTAAGGTTATATTTAATTTTCTACTTATTTCCCTGAGTATTTATTTCACTTAGTTATTAGGCTTTCTTACTCAGCCCAGGAAGATTGGCCTGATGATATGAGAGTTTAAAAGATTTACAGATGGGATATCATATTCAAACTTTAGAGCCACAGAATCTTCAAAAGATCCACAGGAAAAAGCAAAAAGAAGAACAAGTGTGACTGGAGGAAGAATAGCGTCGATTTTTGAAATGAATGCTAGAAGTCAAAAAAAAAATTTTTTTTTTAAAATGAAAACTTCTTAGGAAAAGTCATTTTTCAATCCAGAAATGTATACCTAACTTAATGTTACTAAGAGTGAGGATGTGGTAAGGAAGTGCTCGCACATTTCCTGTATGGACCATTTTACCTGTAAAGCACTCTTTCTTAGGAAGCCACTGGAGGAACTCCTCAACAAAACCACATAAGAAGACGTGAGATCAGGAACTATAACTGCAGTCAGGTCATTGCCTACACACTAACATTTATTCATAACTAGAAAATGAGCACTCACGGCACTTTTGCAGTAGTTCAGGGATATCGGAAACACAGCAAAGTAACTGGGAAACTCAGCATGCACTTGCTAGCTTAAGTGAAGCAAGGCAACTCTCTCTATCTCATTTCTGCTCTCCTGTCCCATCCAAGTGTCCTTTTTGCTACATGGTGTCATGTGTTTTCACATTTTTGTACATTTCATTTGGGTTTAATTTCAGTTTTAAAGGCCCCCAAATATATTGCTGATGTGCTGTGCTGGGCTTTTAGTGTTTTTCAGTGCAAGAGGGCTGTGATGTACTATATAGAGAAAATGCTAGTGTTGGATAAGCTTTATTCAGACATCAATTGTAATGCCTTTGGCTATGACTTAGTGATTTGGTTTTGTTTGTCTTTTTAGAGACAGGTTTTTGCTCTGTTGCTTAGGTTGGTGTGCAGCTTCGCAATCATAACTCTCTGCGGCCTCAAACTCCTGGGCCCAAGTAAGCCTCCTGTCTCAGCCGGAAAGACCGAACCCATCACCAACCCTGGCTAATATTTTTAGTATAAAAAATTTTTTAGAGACAGGGTCTTTCTACATTGCCTACATTGGTCTCAAATTCCTGGCCTCAATCCTCCCACCTCAACCTCCTGAGTACCTGGGCTTATAAGTGTGAGCCTTTGCTCCTGGCTCCATACATTAAGTAGAAATTATTCAACAACATACATTAAATAAGATGTCTTAAAGAAACACATATAAGACAAAGTTATGTAATAATTTATTAATAAATATGCTTTGGCCAGAGGCTCACAGAAACCTTACCCTGGCTGTATTTCACCTAAGAGCAATGGTTCATCATTTACTAATTAAATGTTTGCAGCCACTGTATGGAGCAAAATGATTATAAATAATAAGAATGAGCTGTATATGACACTGTTTGGACTGGCAACTAAATATTGTGAATGATAAATATAAAATTTATAAATTGTATGTTAATATGACCAAAATTTGTCATGTAGTCGTACTGGAAAATGGAGGGATGGTGGCAAAATAGAAAATAACCGGAAGTGTCAGGAAGAACAAGTATAAATATATTCTGTATGACTATGAAGTTCAATACCAGCAGAAATAACTAAATACTTGCAAGTGGTACCTTATGGAAGCAGACAGGGAGACAGGGAAGAAAGAGTAAGGTAGGAGGATGTTGTTTTTAATATAAATTGTGGCAACATATGTGATTTTAAATCACAATTAAATATTTACTTGAGAGAAATAGATTAATATTTTGAAAATAAAAAATGAAAACAGTTTTGATGATAGAATTTAAATTTAAAGGACATCCACACGGTTAAAACAAAATCAGATTTTAAAGGAGAATAACTTTTTTTTAATTGATGGTAAAGGATACAAATTTTTTAGGGTGTGTTTTAGTGAGATCTAGAACTAAATTAGACTATAAACCATCTGTATATTGGAACATGATTTCACTTTTACTGGTGATTAAATATTTATAAAAGGCATTTCTGGGTTTCTTGTACTTATTTTGTTTGTTTACCTATAGATACATATATATTTTTTGAGACAGAGTCTCACTGTGTCTCCCTCAGTAGAGTACTGTGGCATCACAGCTCACAGCAACCTCTAACTCTTGGGTTTAAGTGATTCTCTCACCTCAGCCTCCCAAGTAGATGGGACTACAAGTGCCTGCCACAGTGCCTGGCTGTTTTTTTTTTGTTGTTGTTATTGTTGTCATTGTTGTTTAGCAGGCCCTTGCTGGGTTCAAACCCACCAGCCTTGTGCATGTGGCTGGCGCCGAGCCAACTATAGGTATTTTAAACATTTGCGAGTGTGGAAGTGTGACTAGTCAGACAACTTTCTCAACTTAGAATTTCAGTTTATATTTTCAACTGCATGAATAAATGATTCTATTGAATTTAGTATTTCAATGTGTACAATATACCATATACTACAAAAGAATGTTGTGTCTTGGCAAAAATTCTACCGGCAGATACAAAGCTGCCTATACAAAGCTCAAACGTGCACCAAGTGGTTCTACTTGCTAATAGTTTCTACGATATATCTAAAACTAAAGCAGGTGGGCTTCACATAATACCAAGACTGCTGTATTCTATATGCAATCTTTTGGAATAAGAATAAAAGGAAATAATGTGGCTGAAACTTTCAAAAGCTACATTTCCAGAGAAAAGGGAAAAGAAGAACTCTTCTGATAAAAGACAATACAGCAAAGAGTATGTAAAGGAAAAAAAAAAAAGGAAACAGCGTTATTGACTTGCAGAATATTCTAAAAATATCTGACTCAATGAGTACATCCTGCTGGTTGACACACAATTATGTTAATGTAGTAAGAGTTGAAGAGTAATTTAAATATAATTAGGGCTTAAAAGATAAATGGTATAGAACATGGAACTTGTTTTCTTGTGTGTGCAGTAGTTTTTAATGAAAATAAAAAATAAAAAATCAATAAAAGTAACTGTAAATTAAAGCCTTTGCTGTATTTTCAATTTATTTTGAGTTTATTCTAGCGTGGCTGATAAAGACGATGAAACAAATGAGTTTAATCATGAATTTATTCTCAAATAAATGACACTTTTCAACAGCTTGTATTGCAAAAAAAGAATGAGAAACATTTTCTACTTCTTAATAGAACACCTTTTTCATATTCATTCCTTTCTATGAAATGGCTAGAGCTGCCTTTATAAAAGAACAAAACAATGTATTAAATAAGGAGAAGCCTAGTAGAGCAACTACTAATAGCTAAGTGGTAATGCTTTAAAAATCTACCTGGCTGATGCTTATTTTCATTAGGTTTACTGAGTCTTTTTTTTTTTTTTTAAATAGTTAACTTCTTTTGCTGTAACTTCTGATCAATTTTAGTATGTTGTTGAAAGATTGAATTAGCAAGAATTATAAAAAATAGGCTGACTGCTTTGTACAAAGTACAGATAGATCACATATAACTCTTAGGGATGGCTATAATTTGAGCATGCTGATCCTTTTGTAGAGGTCTGTTTCAGATTTTAATAATTTTATTAGGCCAATGTATGCATTAATGCCTTCAGCAAATCTTTATAGATCATGCACTATGATTCAAGAATCTGTTGAGTGCAGGGGGTATAAGCATCAGGTTAATAAAATCACAAGAAGCACAGCGTTAATCTTGGTAGAATGGAGTATTATGGGAACTTATAAGAAAAAGGTGATGCCTGTTTCCTAATGGTTGATTCTCAAGCAGAATAGATTTTGAGGTTTTGGAAACTTTATCAATGAAATTTTTTGGGGGCAGGATATTTCTCTACATTTCTATATTCTTACTTATAATCCACATTGAAAAATAAGAGATATCTCAAAAAATTAAAGAACTTCATAAAGTGTGAAGAAATAGAGCACAAATAGTGGATATTAAAGATAAAGGAATACCAAAAAATAGTATAAGCTGTTCTTTGTTTCATTTAGCATTGTCTGATTATTCCATGACCTTAAATATAAAACATGAAATTTAATCACTTCCTACCGTAGCATCTTATTTTTAGGTGCTCTCATTTGTTATTCCTTTTGGGGGGAGCCTTTTAAATTATTTATAAAATTGAACTAATGTAAATATTCTTGTCATGAATAAACATATGCATATAATACATATCTCTCTGTATGTTTTTAATTTTTTCTTAGGATAAGTTCACAGAATTTTAGTTATATCACCTAAGAATGTGAGCATGTTTAAGCCTCTTCTTTTATGTTGATGAATATTTCTAATAAATTTGTCTAAAATTATCTATAAATGAATTACACAAATATGTGTGTTTCTTTATTTTTTGATTGTCTCTCCCACGAGATGATAAACCCTGCAAGGGTGGAGATCTTTGGTTTCATTTGAACCGGCCCACAGTGATGCCTAGTAGGAGAATCATAAGTATTTACTTTATTGAATGAATGAATTTAAAAGAAATTTAAGACAAACTGTTGATATATTTAGTTTCAAACTCTGTTTCACTTTAGTAAGAAAATAAAACAACACAAATTTTCTTTAAAGAAATATATCTGGGTGTCAATCCAGCAAAGTGCTAAGACAAGAAACTGTTCTTGGGGGAGAACATTAACTTTGAAATAAAAACATAGTTAATTTAATTATAATGTTATGAATAAGGGTTTGTGTTATCCAACAAAATTGACTAGAACACTCTATATTACAATAATATCACATAACTGACTGTTGGGTGTAAAGCCAGAAATGGTGCTAAAATTGGATCTTAGACTGTTTTGAAACCCAGTTCCATACATGTAGAGGCTATAACTTTTTGGAATTGCCACCATCCGTATCTTCTTTGCTCTCCCTCTGTTAAGGTACTCTTGGGGAAAAATTCATTTTGTGGAAGACATAAGTTATAAAAATTCCACTATACTCAGTTAGAATTAAATATATTTTCAGAGTTAGATGAAATGTTAGCTGTAATTTGCTGTGGTCAGCTGAGGTGACTTTATTTGCTCAATATTATCTTTACCTTCTGGACTGAATTCTGGTCTCTCTTTTCTTTTTTTTCAAAATATTAAGGGGTACAAATGTTTGTGTTACATGGATAGCTTTTATAATGCTTGAGTCCGAGGTGTTAGTTTCCATCACCAAGATGGTGTTGACTGCACCAGTTCAGTATGTTTTTACCCTTCCTCTCCTCACCCTTGCCCCTTTCTTGATACTCAATATTTTTTAAATTTCTTGTGCCCATTCGTGGCCACTGACAAGTTATAAATTATTAGAGAGTTCATGTGGTGTTTCTGTTTCCATTCCTGGGATACATCACATAGGATAATGTTCTCCAGTTCATCAAATTGTTCCAAAACACACTATTTCGTTTCTTTTCATGGCTGAGTAGTAGTCCATGGTACACATATACCCCGTTGGGTTTATCCACTCAGGAATTGATGGGAACTCATCTTGATTCCACATCTTTATGATTGTGAATTTTGCAGCAATGAATATTCACGTGCAAGTGTCCATTTGGTAAAATGAATTATTTTCTTTTGGTAGATGCCCAGGAGTATGAATGATGGGTCAAATGTAGGTCTATTTTTAATTCTTTGAGAAATCGCCATACTCAAAAACAATTTCCATAAATGTTGTACTCTTTTGCTGTCCCACCAACAGTATACCAGCATTTCTTTCACTCTGCATCTTTCCAGCATCTTTTTTGATTTTTTAATAAAAGCCATTCAGACGGAGGGAGTATGGTATCCCATTGTGGTTCTAATTTGCAGTAACTCGATGATTATTGATGGTGAGCATTTTTTCATGTATTTGTTGGCCATTTGTCAACCTTCTTTTAAAACACTTTTGTTAAGTCTTTTGCTCACTTTTTGGTGGTTTTTTTTTTTCCTTTCTTGGTTGATTTGTTTGAATTCCTGTGGATTCTGGTTGTTAACTCTTTTTCAGAAGTATAGTTGGCAAATATTCTTTCCCCTCTGTAGGTTGTTGATTTGCTCTGTTAATTATTTCCTTAGTTGCACAGAAGCTTTTTAATTTAATCAAGCACAATTTATTTATTTATTTTTGTTGTCGCTATAATCATCTTTAGGGTCTTAGTTACACATTTTTGCCAAGGCTGATATCTGGAAGGGCTTTTCACACATTTTATTATAGAATGTTTATGTTCTCATGCCTTTTATCTATCATGAAGTAATTTATTTTTTTTCTAAATGGTGGGAAATAGAGGTCCTATTTTATTCTTCTACATGAGGCTATCCAATGTTTCCAACACCAATTATTGACTTTGGCTACTTTCCCCGGTGTATAAGGTCTGACAATTAAGTTCATAAACTCATCCTAGAAAAGTACTTTGAAGGGGGGATCAGGTGCTGGCATTGGTACATAGCTCCCCAGGGGGAGTACTTCAAAGGTAACCTTAGTGATATTCAGCAATGGTAGCACCTAAAAGGATGAGATCACGAATTTAATTGTCTGACCTTGTATGTTGTCTGCTTTGCAAAGATAAGTTGGTTATATGTAGATGGTTTTATATGTGGGTTCTCTTTTCTCTTCCATTGGTCTTTGTCTCTATTTTTATACCAGTACTGTGCTATTTAGGTTACTACAGCCTTGTAATATAATTTAAAGTCTGGTAATATGTCCTGATTTTTTCTTTTAGCTTAAGATTGATTTGGTTATTTGGGCTCTTTTTGGTTCCAAACAAATCATACAATAACTTTTTTAACATCTATGAAATATGACTTGGTATTTTAATGGGAAATACACTGCATTTGAAAATCATATTAAGCAGCATGAACATTTTAACAATGTTGAGTCTACCAATTCATGAGTGTAGTATGTTTTTCCATTTGTATGTATCATCTATAGTTTCTTCCCTCGATGAAGTTCCCTTGGAGATCTTTCACCTTCTTGGTTGAGTATATTCCTAAGTATATATATTTTCGTAGCTCTTGTGAATGTTATTAACTCCTTGATTTGACACTCCCCTTGACTGTTACTAATGTATAAATGCTACTGCTTTGTGTACATTGATTTCATAACCTAAAACTTTGCTGAATTTGTATATCAATTTAGGAGTCTTTTGGTGGAGTCTTGGGACTTTTTAGATGAAAGAGCATATTGTCAGCAAAAAATGATAGTTTGATCTCCTCTTTCCTGATTCAGATTCCTTTTTCTTTCTTTCTCTTGTCTGATTGCTTTGGCGAGGACCTCTGTTAGTATGTTGAATAGAAGTGTTGACAGCAGGCACCCATGTCTGGTTCCAGTTCTTAGAGGGAATGCTTTTACCTTTCTCCATTCAGTATGATGTTGGGTTTGTCATATGTGGTTTTTATAATTTTGAGATAAGTTCCTTCTATGTATAGTTTGTTGATGGTTTTATCATGAAAGTGCAGGTTTTGTCAAATGTTTTTTCAGCATCTATTGAGATGATCAAAGAATATTTATGGGATGAATAACATTTATTGATTTGCATATGTTGAACTGTCCTTTCATCACCAGGATGAAACCCATTTGATGGTGGATTATGTTTTTGGTATGCTGTTGAATTCAGTTTGCTAGTGTATTGTTGAGGATTTTGCATCTATATTCATAAGCCAATATTTTGTGCAGTTTTCTCAATTTATTGGGTCCTTTCCTCGTTTTAGTAACAAGTGAAATTGGCTTGACAGCATGAGTTAGGGAAAATTTCCTCCTTCTCAATGTTATGGAATAATTTCTGTAGGAAGGTAGATCTATCTTCCAAAAATTTGGTAGAATTCAGTTGTGAATCCATCTGGTCTGGGACTTTTATTGGTAAAATTTTAAATTACTGCTAGTGTCTCACTGCTCATTATTGGTCTGTTCAAGAATTCAGTTTCTTCCTTATTGAATCTTAGGAGGCTGTGTGTTTCCAGGAATGTCCATTTCCTCTGCATCTTCCACTTTATGCGTGTAGAGATTTTCATAATACTCATGGATATTTTATATTTCTGTATTATCGGTTGTAATAACTTCCTTTTCTCTTACAATTGAGCTTATTAGGGTATTTTCTCCTCTATTCCTGGTTAATCTAGTAAGAAGCCTATTAATTTTGTTTATCTTTTCCAAGAACCAAGTAATTGCTTTATTATCTTTTGTATTGTTTTCTTTAATTCCATTTCATTTAGCTCTTCTTTGAGCTTTGTTATTTCTTTTCTTCTGGCTTTGTGTTTAGTTTGTTCTTCCTGAGATGTGTCATTAGGTTGTTAATTTATGATCTTTGTGTCTGTTCCTTCGATGTAGGCATTTAAGGCTATGCATTTTACTGAATTCCAAAGATTTTGATAGCTTGTTTCTCCTTTGTCATTCAGTTTAAGGAATCTCTGGTGAGACCTGGGACATCCTCAATAATTCCATTGACTAGGTCTCTGATGCTTTTTACTCTATCATCTTCACCCTGGATAAACACATAATTTTTGTGTTAGTTTGTTTCACACAATCTCAGATTTCTCTAAGTGATTGTTAAGTTTGCTTCATTCTCTTTTCTGCATCTTCGAATGGCTAGGTTACCTCAGGAGTCTCCTCTTCATGTGTCGAGATTCTTTCTTCTGTTTGGTTTTAAATATTGTTGAAGATTCTTGCTGTGCTTTCTTTTTTTTTTTTTTTTTTTGTAGAGACAGAGTCTCACTGTACTGCCCTCGGGTAGAGTGCTGTGGCGTCACACGGCTCACAGCAACCTCTAACTCTTGGGCTTACGCGATTCTCCTGCCTCAGCCTCCCGAGCAGCTGGGACTACAGGCGCCCGCCACAACGCCCGGCTATTTTTTTATGTTGTTGTTGCAGTTCCGCTGGGGCTGGGTTTGAACCTCCACCCTCGGCATATGGGGCCGGCGCCCTACTCACTGAGCCACAGGTGCCGCCCTTGCTGTGCTTTCTTATTCCATAAAAGGCTCTTTCATGTCTTTAATTTCTATTATATCCTTTCTTATGTTTTTTAGCTCTTCAACAACTTATTGTTTGATTAACTGGTATATTTTTTGGCTTTTGTTTGTTTTCAATTTTCTCTTCAGTTCCATTCATATTATTTGCCATCTGTATTTTGAGTTCAAATTCTTGTCATTCAGATGATTTTCTTTTATGTGGAATCCACTACTGTAGTTCCATTATGAACCCTTGGGTGTGTCAAATTTTTATTTTTCTTGTTGTCATACTTCTTTTGATTTTTTTTTTTTCCTCATCTGACTCTTCTTCACTCAGCTCAGGACTAATAAGTTTACAGGTCACCTGTTTTTCTTTGCAGGGAACACCCCTACTTACTGGGAAGAAGGGAGGTCCCTAGATGCCACTTTTATGTCCTATTCTGGAATATTGACCTAGAAGGCATAGGGAGACACAATGAGAGCCTGTGCTGTGTGGCTGTTCTGTTTTGTTTCATTCCACTTTTATTGTCACAGTTCAGTCTAGTGTTGGGCATGATCTTTGTGCATGGTGGTGGTATTTTGCTTAGATGATTGTTAGAAGTTTGAGTTTAGGTTGGGAAAGATGTTTTCCATAAAGGCTGGCCCTGTGCGAGATTATTCTGCTGGGAGTCTCCCAGAAGAGATGACAGTGGCAGCCAGGTGAGGCTATTTAGGCAGTGGTCATGGATGACCGAGCTGTGGACATCTGCCTGAATCAGGTCTACATGTTAGGGCAAATTGAGGCTTTCCTGGTGGAGTGCTGGATCACAGGCCATGGGCTCAGAGGCAGTAGTGGAGACTCATGGGTGGGGTCTTTGGGTCCAGGTGCAGTGGTGGAATTTCAAGAGTCGCATTGAGTTCCCATTGGGAACTCTGTAGCCACTGGGGAAGAACTTCAGGCCCTGAGAGCCTCAGAGCCAGGACTGGGGACTGCAAAAATAGCCACTTGGGATGGAGCCTGCTCTAGCAAGAACTGAAGATGCCAAGTTGTGTGAGTAGTGATTGGTTCCAGTGGCCCAGGGATCATATAGATGGATTGAATCTGCTGGAAGGCCAGGGTTCTTCCTGTGTGTGAGTCCTACTACTCCCAGTAGTAGCCCAAAGCTCCCCTGGTGGTGCCCATGGCACCTGAGGCACCTCCTCTGCTCAGATCCCACACTGGGGAGAGGGACACTTGGCTCTCAGTCACAGGCCATGACACAGGGAAGTGTCCACTCTGCCCATACCCTCCCTGGCCCAGCAAGGATGATGCAAATACTGCCACCACAAAGCTGAGTGTTGTGAATACGTGGTTCTGTGCACTTAGGAAGTCAGGATGGTGTCAGCTGCGGAACCTGGGATTGGCATACCTGCTTCATTTGCTCTCCAGTTCAGTGTCACTTAGCAGCTCTCCAATCAGTGCAGAGCTCTGCAGTGGTGGAGTGAGACCCCTCACAGCTAGAACCATAGTGCCTGTGGGGTAAGCATGAAGCCCCAGGGCAATATCCTTCTGACCTTCCTCATATGTATATGCCTCCCCACAGATCCCCTTGATTTTGCCAAATGAATCACTCCATCATCTTCTCCTTCACTCTCAATGGCCCCCATTGCTTTGAGGGAGTTTTATAATTCTTTCCAACTTCAACTTTCTGTCCTCTCCTTGATGGTGGCCCATGTGGTCTGCTTCTACTCTCCCATCTTCCCACAAGTCCTCAATATTATATTTGTATCATAACATTGCTTTGTGTGAAAAATATACTCATCATATAAAGATAGTCTAGCCTCATGAAACATGAAAAACATGCTAAGTGCAGAAAAAATTTCCCCTATTTTCAATGATTTCCTTTTCCAGTAAGGAGAAGACAAATATACTCTTGTGGAATAAGTCACTGGTATTTTGCTTTATTTTCCTTTTTGTTAAATTTAATGGTTTTTCATGTTGAAAAGGAAGAGCCTGAGCCTTCTTAACTGCCTAGAAGAAGGTGAGGTTGTGATCATGACTTACGTACATCATTGTATGGTTTCATTCAATATCATCTGCATCAATCAACAAAAGGAAATAAAAGTTCTTGCTCTCCTGGAGATTAGACTATAGTTTAGGGAAAGCAAACAATAAATTAACTAAGTAAAAGTAAACTAAAATCACTAACTAAATAACTAAAGTAAATACACACACAAAATATATATACATAAAAACATGAATACTAACAGAAACTGTGTCAGCTGATAATTAGTGCTAGAGAAAAGTTAAACGGGGTGCAAGGTGGGAAGTAGATGTGATAGACTCTCTCTTTAAAGATTTAAAAATGGTAGAGTAGTCATGATGTGCCTAATGGAAAGGGGATATTTGTGTAAAGACCTAAAAGAGGAGAGGGAATGAGGCTAGTGAACACCTAGGGAATTGTGTTTATAGCAAAGTAAATACTAGGACCATAGACAAAGGCCTGGACATCTGGTGAGATCACCCAGTACAGAACTGTGGTCACTCTTAAGTTGATGAGGTAGAACACACAAGACTGATGAGGAGAGACCAATAAGGAGAGAACAGGCTACATGGTGAGGAATTCTGGAAGCCATGTGAGGGAAGTGTTGCAAGGTAGAGAATCACCCTGTCACTTGTAGCTAAGTAATAAAAAATATGGGTTGATTATTGAACCTTTAGCCATGTGGCAGTCATTGGTGACAAGTTCAAGAGCATTTTTGGTGGAAAATGAAAGTGGAAATGAAAGAATAACTGACCCTGTTAAGTTCAAAAGAAATTAGGAAAAAAAAAAAGAAATGGAGAGAATAAATGTAGACAACTTAGAGAAATTTTGCTCTAGACAGAGTTGCAGCTGGAGGAGGTAAGAGTGAGCTTCCCCGCTCCCCCCACCCAGTGAGGGGAGCAATATGGCATATTGGTATGGTAATGGGAAAGATCCACAATGGAGAAAATGACTGATGACATATAAAGCACAGGGGAAGAATTGCTATAATAAAGTTCTGAAATCAGAGAAAGGTAATTGAATCTAGGGTGCAAATTCTGACGTTATTCGGTATTCTTTCTCCACCCATCCTGTGCTCCTTCCTTTTCTTCTGGCATTTATACAAGACATAATTATTGTAAAAGCTGGTATAAATTTTTCATTAAATCTTTTTGTTATTTAACTCTAATTAAGGCCTAATAATGTCTGATAAAGAGAATTAAAATAATCTGTGCCAGTTTGAGAATGCTATACAAATTGTAAACTTGACTTCAGTTTCTTGGTTTGTTTCTTTAAACATCTTGCATCGAAATTGTGAACTCAATACTGCTATATTTCTATATGTCCCATTTAGAGGTTCTCTCTTGAGATTTAGTTAGATCATTTGTTTCGAATGAATTGCCTGCTTACTTGATATAGTTACCACCTATTGCTAGATGACAAAGACAATGAAAATATTGAGATCTGTATAGTAACACAAAATGAGAGTATTTACTGCCTGTGTGTATTCATATCTAGAAAAAGGCAGAGGGAAAAATCTTTAAAAAGAGATGGTGCATGGAGAGAGTACAGCATTGTTAATGTAATGTGGATATAAAACTACAGTTTTAGGGTTGTGGGATTTTTCAGTTTATTTTAATGGCTATTCTAATCTCTCAGAGTCAAGAGTGAGAGGTCTAACACTTCCGCATCTGTGGGTGTGCACGTGTGGCTGCATACACGTATATACACGACCACATAACTTGCACATATGCTTGTCCATATGTGTACAGCACTTATAGATCTGTATGCATTCATATGTGTGTGCACATAAATATATAAATGTATATATATTTTTCAGATGAGGGATTTCAGATTATTTACATGGAGTATAACTATGATTTAGTACATTTTTATTTGTTATGTTACCAGTTTCATTTATGGACCATAGTTAATTAGTTGAACTGAATTACACATATTAATTAATGAAGGCTACCCGTTTGTGTTTTTGAGATATATGTTTAGCCCAAGAAAATAAAAGTCTCTAAGAATTACATGTTGCCCCTTTCTTGTTTCTAGGTGCTGGTCAGCAATCTGTAGCTCCCCAGAAGTAGCCTAGACACATCTACTTGGAAAGTACTGTTCTAAAAAAAAAAAAAAATCATTATAATTCTGATTGATGACCACCAAGCATATCAAGCAGTGTTCCAGATGCCTCCCTTTCAGCCCTGAATAAACAAACTAGAGAAAGGTTAATTCCTTTTTCATACAAAGATCTTAAAGAATCCTGGTCATTTCATATTACATGAATTTTTTTCTCTATTAAACAGATAACTGGCATTAATACAAGTGATATCTTTCCCACTTTCTGAAATTCTATAAACTTTGAAACTTTTCTGGATATTATGTTTGAACAATCCCTTTTTAGTGTTCATGGCTATGGTGCATACTAATGTAGAATGTGATTACTCCTTGAACGGGAATAAAATCTAACCTAGGAGGATAAGCTATTACTCCCATTATACTCAGTACAGTCAGGCACTACCCCGGGCCCAGAGGTGACTCTAAAGCAAAAACTTACCTTCTCAGTTAAGATGGACATCCTGTAGCTACAGTTATCTCATCTTTCTTTCTTTTTTTCATTCCACATGTTTATCACATCTATATTCAGTGTAGATTGCTCTGTATTAAGATATGTCTACACATAAAAATTAGAAATGAAATAATAAAATAGTCAGTGAAAATATTTCCATTTCTAACAATCTTTCTTTCTTTCATTCTACATGTTTATTGAATCTATATTCAGCATAGATTGCTCTGTATTAAGATCTGTCTACTCATAAAAAATACAAATGAAATAATAAAATATTCAACTAAAATATTTCTATTTCTAGGTTGTGATAAATTTTATTTTAATTAATACTTGCAACCCTAAAAACATTTAATTATTTTAAGAATGCTAGATTTCTCCAACAAAAAAAGTTGATAATTTTATTTTAATGTCCCTTTATAGGTTAAGGATAGCATAAAAATCTTAATTCCATATGTATCCTTTATTTATCTATTTTTATTTACTAGTTACTTATGGTTCCATGTCTTTATAAAATTTTCATATTAAGCTATTCTCCTTGCTTTTGTGAAATAAAGATACTGATTCTTACTTGGGTATGATTATCTGCCTTCACTTTCTAACATAATTCATTTTGAAATCTATTTTTAATTTCTCTAAGACATCCCTATCATTCAAAGAAAGTCTTATGGAATTACTGTTAAATTCAATTTAATTTAAGGATTAAAAAATAAATTACTTATTTCCTTATAACTTGAAATTTGCAAACTTTATGACATAACGAAGCATGTGCTTTTCATGGTAGTATATTTTAAATAAAATTACATGTAGAAAATATGAATATAAATATATAAAAATTTAAGAAAAACATATAGTAGAACCTCTGTAAGTTGGTAAGAGACTGTAACAAACTTGTCAACATACAGAGGTGGTCAACATAAGGAACTAGAAACCTATTGTCCTGATACATACATGAGGTGCACGTCCAGTCTGTGAAAATCAGGCCAATTCATGGAGGTGGTCAGTGTAGGGAGGTGGTCAACTATGGAGGTTATACCATATTTTTATTGATCATTTTCCAGTATGTATGATATGCCTATAAAGGCATAAATATCTACACATTTGTAGAGATTTTTCTTTCTAATTTCAGTTGAAGAATTTTTTGTCCAGATACTCAAATACCTCTGAGACATTAGAAATAATTATGTCACATGATCCAGAAAATCCTTATCAAATCAAAGCCCTTTCCTCTGGTGGTGCAAGATATATGGTATGATGTGTAGGATCTATTTTGCTGTTTGTACACTGATCACTCTGGCAGAGGCCATTTATTAAAGAAACACATGGGGAAGCATCATTTATATTTTGTGCCTTCTGTTTGCTGTAAAATGTTGAAGACTTGGAAAGCAAACTGAAGTAATGGAAGGCATCAAAGCATAAGTCAGGTGTGACAGGAAGGAGTGGATGTTCTCAATTCCAGTGGAGGCAAACTGGTTTACGACAAAAAGCTTTGGAATGACCTTTAATTTGTACATTTTTTTCCCTATGTAAGCTGTTAAATCAGTGGAGACATTGTAAGCTTTTTTTTTTTTTTTTTAATTGCTTTCATAGGAGCTTGAAGGTTGGCAGTCTCCTAGGGGCGTATATGTTGTGGTTGTATATGTTGATAAATTATAAAAGAACCCCCAAACTAAGATATCTTTGGGTAATAGGCCAGTAGAGTTTGATATTCCTTATCATCAGACTCTTTTTTTGCACATAAGTCTATATAATATATAAATTGCCAAGAAACACAATTTCTTTAAAGCAGTATTTTCCCTCATACAAAGGCCCTAATTTTATACTGCTGAATGTTTCTTCTCTCAGATTTTCAAGATCTATGTTGCCCTTCTAGCGTTTCTATTGTTAAATCATTAATAGCAGATAAAGTATCACCACTAATGTCAAAGACATTTTCACCCCACAGATAGTATCTAATCCCTGGCTGTGTTGTTTTGAGCCTCTGAACATTTTCTCTTCCTGTTCTTCTCCCTCTGCTTCTGTTTCATATTCTGTTTTTAGTTTATTATTTTTGACATAAAACCGATAGCGTATCTCTCTATTTGACCAAAAATGTAAAAAATTATATCAAAGTATAGACTTTGGGAAGCCAAAGGACCAATCTCTTTCCTTTGTAGACTATAGGAATGTGCAGTGTCTTCTTTTAACAAATAAATATTGTTTTCAATAATACCAGTAAATCTGCCAAATAAGGTTTTAAGGGTATTTGGAGAGATACTTCCATTTTATTTATTCTTTATTACTTGTGATGAATTTTGCACTTAGACACAGGAGGCTTTTTGTAAGAAGCACTTTACAGATTTTTTTAAATTCTCGCAATGACCCTGTAAGAAATAGAAATAGAGTATTTATAACCTCTATTTCACAGGTGAAGCTGCTGAAACCACATATTTATATTCTTGTGTGCTGTTCTTTTTGAGAGCAATGTCTTCAAGTTTGGAAGATTCACCGTTGCTTGTATCCTAAAGGCTGAAAAAAAAAAAAAAGGATAATATTGCTCTGAATTTAGTGGCCTGAACTAAAACCTCTTTATTGAGTATATTTACACTACTTAAAAGGGACTTCATCACACATTTCTGTTTGGATCTGTTTCATTTTGATTGTGGGTTGACTTTTTCTTCGTTTGAGATCCAGTATACCCGAGGCTTTTTCTGTGAAATGGTTTATGTGAGTGATATAAAAGGAAGTAGAGCTATAACATCGTTGTTTTGCAAAACTGTTCTAATATTGAAGCTGGCATTTACACTTTTCTTACACACATTTCTCTGAGGATTTCAGTGCCTGTAAGCTTTGTATTTTATCTTCTAATCTGTTTTTTATTGTAAAACATTTAAAATATTTGCAGATCCTTATACCCTTAAATTAAAGAAATAACATTAATTTTAATGCTGTAATTTTAAATTTGTGGAGCATTTTTTTAACCTCTAATAAATAATCATAAACCATCCAAAATTCCAGAGAGGGGATAGATTTCATTTATAGCTACTTTTCATTACGGACTGCTTTGTGGGATAGATTACATTTCCTGAGCACCTTTCCTTCGATTGATAACCCAGATGTAGGTGTGGCTTCTTAGGTCACAGAAGGTCATGCCTCTTAAATGAAGGAAGGTGAGTCTTCTGGGGCAACAAAGAACAGACCAGTTATCCCCTGATGAAGGGAGACAGATAAAATAGATGTGCCTGGTCATCTCGAGCTGTGAGAGCAGCTTACTTTTGTTGGTTTAAAGCCTATTGTATCTGTGAATAAAATTGCAACACCTGCTAATCTAGGTGGATTAGACAAGGGAAGTTATATCTCACAGTTGTGGAGACTAAGAAGTTGGAAATTAGGGTGGCAGCATGGGTCTAAGACTGTGAAGAGAAAGAGAGAGAAAGGGAAAGAAAGAGAGGGCAGGAAAAAGGAAGTGGGTAGTAGGGTGGGTGGGAGGTCTCTTGTCTGTATGTTTTTGTTCTCCCAAAATTCTTACGTTGAAATCCCTACAAAATGGTATTTGGATGTGGGGCCTTTGAGATATAATTAGGTCATGAGAGTGAAGCCCTTTTGAATGGGATCAGTGCTCTCAGAAGAGGACAGAGAGATAGCTGGCTGTTTTTCTGCCATCTGAGGGTACAATAAGAAGTTGGAAGTCTACAACTGAGATAAAGATTCTCACCAGAACCCAGTCATGCTGGTCTTTGACTTCCAGCCTCTGGAACTGTGAAAAATAAATTTCTGTTGCTTACATAGGTTACTATGAAAGTTTTAAGACAGACTGCATTACAGCCCATTATTTCATTTCCAACAGACATTCAGTAGCATCCTTTCAGATTCACCTGTGCAAGTTTCAACTTGCTCAGCTTATCGGTGTTGCTGGGAGGGTTTCATTTATTTCCGTTTAAATGGATTTTAGTTTTTTTGGTTTTTGTGTATCTTAAAAATTTTATAATGACCCACATTTCAGCTCCTCAGTCTATTATATTTTGTTATGGCAGCCAAAACTGACTTAAACACTTCAAAGGCCTTATCTTCAAACTCCATCACATGAGTATATGGATTTTTGAAAGACACAGTTCAGTGTATAACAAGACCTAAGAAATTTATTAGACTAACCATGGCAGTGGCTTCCATTTGCTACAATCTGTACCATGGTCCTTTGTAAGTTTATTTCATTTTAGAAGGAAGTGTAAGGTTATCCTTACAGGGTCATGCATGTTGAGTGTTGCCCTTAACAAAAATGAAGTGACCATCCTTATCTTTCCTTGCTTTTGTTGGTTTAAAGCATATTGTATCTGTGAATAAAATTGCAACACCTGCTTTTTTCTGATTGACATTTGCCTGAATTATAGATGACTATCCCTTCACCCTGAGTCTATATTTATCTTTTAAGGTAAGATAAGATTCTTGTATGCAGCAGGTATTGGGCCTCAGTTTTTGTATCCAGTCAGCCAACCTGTGCCTCTTTAGAGGACAAAGTAAGCCATTCACATTAATTGAGAGTACTGATAAGCCTGGCAGTATTTTGGGTATCTAGTTTTTAAAAAGTCTAGTGGACATTTTTAATCCTTTTGCCTTGTGGAGTTGGAGTTTGAGCAGAAGTTTCTGAGTGAGTGTAATTTGGTGGTAGAGCATTGTGCTTGTCATTGTGGAGGATGGGTCTGAGAATATCCTGGAGAGCTGGTTTAGTTATGGCAAATTTCTTCAACATGTGAATGTCATTAAAGTGTTTAATTTCTCTATCATAAATGAAACTCAGTTTTGGTAGATACAGGCTCCTGGGTTGAAAGTAATTTTGTTTTAGGAGGTTAAAGTTCGATGACCATCCTCTTCTTGCTAGAAAAGTTTCAGCAGAGATATTTCCAGTCATTCTAATATTCTTCCCCTCTAGGTTATGGTTTTCTTACATCTACCTGCTTGCAGAATTTTCTCCTTCATATTAACTTTGGTGAAGTTAATTATAATGTGTCTAGAAGATGATTTATGTAGATTTTGAGTCATTTTGGGGTTCTGAAACTGTCTGCTATCTGGATTTCAGAATCTCTTGCCATGTTTGGAAAGTTCTCCTCGATTATCTCTTGGAGTAGAGCATCTGGACCTTTCAAAGCAACTTCTTCTCCTTCAGGGATACCTATAAGGCAAATGTGTGCTTCTTTGGAGTGGTCCCACAGTTCTTTCAGGGAATGGTCCATTTTGTTCTCCACTTGTCTTTTTCTGTGAGCATTTGGAAGTGTTCAAAAGCTTTGTCTTCAATGTCAGAGATCCTTTCTTCTAGCTGCTCCAGTCTGTTACTGAGGGATTCTACTGTATTTTTCAGATATTTGAGGGCAAGTTCTTGCCTCAGTGTGTCCAAATCATTGATTATTTTGTCTTTGAATTCATTGAATTCTTGAGACAACTTTTGACTTACTCCTTGAAATTCAAATTTCATCTTTACCTCTATTCTGTTGACCTTATTTGCCATACAAATTCTGAACTCAATTTCTGACATCTCAGCCATTCGTTTATGAATGGAATCATATGGTGTGTCTGTTTTGTCATTTCTTGGGGAGTTGATCTCCTTGATTATTTGTGTTTCCAGAGTTTTTCTGCTGATTACACCCCATGATTCTTTTTCACTGTTTGACTAGATGGGCAGGTAATGTGAAATTGGATTGGGGGCTCCTAGAGTTGTGGTTAACCAGCCCTTTGCCAAGGATCTGAAGCTGGTGACCGTAGCTTTTTTCCCTACAGCTTTGCAAAAGATCCATACAGTATTACAGTATGAGGCTCTGGGGACTTGCATGGTGTGGTGGGGTTAGGTGGCTCTGTCTTTTATTCAATCCTAGTGGATCAGTGACTCTGGGTTGAAGTCTCATCTGTGGAGAAATATAAGCAACTAAGACACCGCCCTCCACAGGCAACAACTGGAAGAGGAAAATCAACCCTTCCAGGGTTGCCACACAACCAGGGTACCACCCGAGAGGGTCCTTGGGTGATTGGCCCAGGTTAGGAGTTCCAAACCAATTGACCCAGTCAGTACCAACTCTCAAGTGGGAGAATTTGAAAGGTCTCCAGCAACTAGATAGTACAGGTGTACTGGCTGCTCAAATATGGCTCACTCCAATGCTCTGTGGAGACAGAAAGACCTGCCCAGTAGCAGTGCTGGATGAGGAGGCTACTATCTCTTTCCCCATCTTGCACCTCTTTCATGCCCAGTCACTGGTAACTCCACAGGGCTGTGGTCCTGCTCCTTCCAATAAGCAGAAGTGCCAGGGCTTTGCGCCTACCATAGTCAAAGGAAAGTCAATGCCCCTTCAGCCGGCCACTACCAACTGCCACCAGCTGGCTGGGGGAGCTGAGGCCGGTCTGCCTCGGATAGTCAATGGCAACTGGGGAGTGTTCCACCTGAACTCAGTCTGAGCCTGAGGATAACAAGCCAGCAAATGATTTTCTCCCTCAGCCACCGCACCTTTTCTCTAGTCACTCTGCAGCACCGGTATCCCTATAGGGCGAGGTCTGGCTATCTCTGGAAGTCCCCAGAGTTGGGCAGGTGTCTCTCCAAGATTATACCCCAGGGGGATCACTCTGTTGTTGCTGAATCTTCGTGGGAGGTGTCCCTACACGGCTCCCTTGGCCAGGGAGGTGGCTATAACTGTGACTTTGAGAGCACAGGGCATGGTTCTGTCAGGGTAGGGTGCCTGGCAGCTCTAGCAGGGTGGGGGGCCTGGGTTCTGGCAGGGCACATGTGTGGTGGCCCCAGCAGGGTGGGGCATGTTGGAAAGTGGCTCTGGCAGGTTGGGGTGTGTGGGGCTCCAGCAGGGTGATCGTGTTGTGAGCGGCTCTCGTGGGGCAGAGTGTGGAGGCACAGGGCACTTGGTGCCAGCAGGGCAGGGCATGCAGCTGGCAAGCCTCCTCCTGCAGCTGGTTTGTACTTTTGCAGAGCCAAGCCTGACAGCCTCCCCTCCTTTGTCTGCACTACTGCTGGGCTCACTGTTACAGTGCTGCTTTTCTACCATGGCCCTTGCAGTGTTGGAACCTGGCAGTGAACTGCAGACATTCTGGTCTCTTCAGGGGTTACGTTTCTGGACCATCAGGCGAGGGGTGAATGGTGGACTGGAAGTTCAAAATGGCAGGGAAAACATTCGTTCAACTTTCATGCCTGGCAAGAGAGTGCTCAGGGTCACAGCCGGGTCCTTCTGGAGAAGTAGTCCTTCCTGCAACTCTCTCCCCTGGGGTGAGACAAGACCCCTCAGTTCACTGCTCGCCTGTAGAATATCTGAAATTTGCTTTCTTGGAGTCACAGCTTGCCTCAGCAATGATGATGTATAGTTATCACTCTTCTCTCTCAGCGTGGCTCCCAGTCTTCAGCTTTATTGGGTAATTTATGGTCATTATCCTTCCCTCTGGATGGGAACTTCTGTCGAAAGCTGGCTCCAGTCAGCCATCTTGCCCCTCCTCCAGATGCTTTACCTATCTTGATGATATATTGACTTCCTGAAGGGTAATCTCTAGTCAGTAACCTTAATTCTAAACATATCATGAAGAAGTAATCTCAGAGTGGATCAAATCATACAATTTGCTTTCTAATAATTTATTACATTAACACTTTTCAAATGTTTTAAAGACACATGTATACACATACACATAATATATATACATACATACATATACATATATACATACATATCTATATGCATACACACACATATATCTGGAAAGGATATTCAAAAACACACATAGAAAAGACATTCATTCATTTCTTAGATCTTATTTTCTCCACCTTCTCTCTTTTAACCTCCATAACTGGTTACAAATTGACATTTTAGGTGTTTAGACTCCTCAACTCCTTTATTATTTTTTTTTTCTCTTTTTTTTTTTTTTTTTTTTGGCCGGGGCTGGGTTTGAACCTGCCACCTCCGGCATATGGGACCGGCGCCCTACCCGCTGAGCCACAGGCGCCGCCCGACTCCTCAACTCCTTTATTATTTGCATGTCTGATTTAAACACAACATCCTAAAGTTCTTTAGGATCTGTCAGCATTCAAGTATTTTTGTCAATTTTCCTCTCAATTTCTCCACTTAGTATTGAACCATGGGGGCTTCCAGATTCCCATGTTTTCCAAGCAATCTTGTTATGCAACAGTTTCCTTGGATAAAACTGAATGTCCTTCAGTGGGGGAAGAGTCTGAGGGGGTTTAATCCATGGACTGATCAGAAACCTGTAAATGGCCTGATCTTAAAAGATTTTCTGGATGTACTAGGAAATGCCCAGTAAATTAAACAGTTATCAGTGGGATTTGGAATTCAAAGGAGACACAGAAGAGCCACGATAGAGAACCAGCCATGAAGGATCATGACACGCCTGTGTGTTATGGGAGACAGAAGAACAAATAAGTCTTCAAGACAAAGTAAAACATATAGACAGATTCAATATAATGAAAATGCCTATTTTAACTGAAAAAAAGTAAACAGAGCCTTACAGAGAGATCAGCCTCTGTGCAGTGCAAAAGAATCTATAGAAAGCTCAAGAGAGGAGACATTAATCTTCTATCAAAGTTTGTGTTTATCTGTACATTATTTCTTTCATTTCCTGATTGAATCTGTGCATTTTGGTCCTAAATTTGCTTACATAAAATATACTCCAAGAGAACTGTTAATCTAGGCCAATAATTGGTGAAATAGCATGATTTTTGAGGAAAAAAATCATTCTGGTTAGAGAGGACTGGAATGATTATATTCGGGATGTTCTATTGCTCAAAGCACATCTCTCAGTCTCCTTATTGTGAGAATTTTAAAAACCATATAGATACCACATTGTAATTAATTTATGAAATCTTATGTTACTTGGTATAAATGAGGAGGTTAAAACCCTTCTGTACTGATTATTTGGAGCAGGAAAACACACAAAAAAAACATACCTGGCAATAGCTTTAAATAACAAAGGGAAGAATTCTGAGTTACTGGGGTACATCACCGACTAGTCTGTGCCTGAATGAATTTTTTGGACTTAAGTTTGAAGGCATGAACTACCATAATATTGGCATAACATATCAAAATTGTTGTATTAAACATTGCCTGTTAGGCTGTAATGTCGATCTTCGAAAACAGTGCTTCCCATGCTTTTTTGGCACCATGGACCAGTTTCATGGAAGACAGTTTTTCCATGGGTGGGGGGTGGGGTGGAGAGCAGGTTCAGAGGGAGAGGGATGGTTTTGGCATGCTTCAAGCACTTTACATCTCCATCTCAGATCATCAGGCATGGGAGTCTCAGAAGGAGTGCAGCCCAGATCCCTGCATGTCTAGAATCTAAGAGCCCTGCTGATCTGACAGGAGGCAGAACTCAAGTGGTGATGCCAGTGATGAGAGTGGCCGTAAATACAGATGAAGCTTTTCCCACGGCCTTTGCTCACCTCCTGCTGTCAGGCCCTGTTCCCTGTTCCTAACAGGCCGAAGACAGGACTGGTCTGTGGCCCAAGAGTTGTGGACCATACCTTGTAAAAGATCTTCTTGAACTAATTTTAGAGGACAGAGGTCCCTCTTTGAGAGAAAACAATTCTCTCTATATCTAAATTTCAATTCTTGAGAATACTACACGAGCTCTAATTATATCTCATAACAACAGTTTCATTTCTGCACCAGCTCTGAAAGGCAATTGGCTATAGCCACTGCCCATTTAACAAGATGATGAGTTTTGCTCTCTCCCACCTGTGTATCCAGGTGTCCCAGCTCAGCGGTTCTGTTCCCTGTAGTGAGCCCTGATGGTGACTGTAATATTGCCAAACCAAGATGACTGAAATCTTGTCTGCAACCTGTTTTCCCATTCAAAAGCTTGTGGAAGGAGCTAGGACTTTGCTTGTTTCCTTTTACTGTCTCTTTTTGCTAAGAATTAACACTGACACATAAGAAAACATAGTGAAAATGGGCCCACCCAAGCCATCTTTGCTCTCTCCAAATTTTTATATATCTTATATTCTGATGCTGTATAGACTTTATTTTCTATGCCCACAGGACCTTTGCAAATTGCGATATTATTATATGCTATATGCTATCCTATATGCTCTGAAAGGGTCTGAGAATCTTCATAAAAATGTTAAACTCACCTAAATGAAATTTTCTCCAGCCACCTGTCAATATGCTGTTTGCTTACCTACCATACCCTAAGTAGATTCCAACATTTTCCAGACAGTGTCACCATTTATCTATTAACGTATTTTCCTCCATTATTAATTCACACAAGCCTTACTTTGGAGTGGTTAATTCTCAGTATTATTTACCTTCTTCTCTAGGCTGTAGGCTTTGTGGATTATTCTTCTCTCCAAAGTTACCCTAGAATTTAGATCATGGCTCTATGTACCTCAGACTTTGATCAGGCCAACCAAACTCTCATTTCTTCTCACTTTTCCTCTTGTCTGGTTCTTTCCTTTTGAGACTCTTTGAAGATGTACTTTTCAGTATCAAATTTGTCTAACTACTTCTGTTTCTAAAGCATCATTGAATCTGGACATGATACTTCAGTACTATAGTTCCTAAAGTCCTATTTTTCCCTTGCTTTATGCAGTCTTTCCTGAAATGTTCTTTCTTTCACATTTTGAGTAAAATAAGAATTTAATTCAACATGTACTTTAATAATCCTCAAATGGGATACTGCACTATTCTAACTGTACCTTAATGTCAGTTATATGCTTTTTTTTTTTTTTTTTTTTTTCAGTTTTTTTTGGCTGAGGCCGGGTTTGAACCCCCCACCTCCGGTATATGGGGCCAGCGCCCTACTCCTTTGAGCCACAGGCACTGCCCTATTATATGCTTTTAATGATGATATCCAGTAGAGAAGAAAAGAATATTTCTAAGTGAAATAACTGAGTTCAATTAGAGTTACACTATTTTTTTTTTTTTTTGCAGTTTTTGGCCAGGGCTGGGTTTGAACCCATCACCTCCGGCATATGGGGCTGGTGCCCTACTCCTTTCAGCCACAGGCGCTGCCCAGAGTTACACTATTAAGTGCCAAATTATATTGCACATACTATATGTTCCTTAAAATATGAGTACTGTATGCTCCTTTGTGTCTTCCTATTTAGACAAGTGTCAGTTATGACTCCAGCCTTGCAGCCACTGCACTATATTGAATTTAATGCATGTTTCTTTAGGTCCTAATGGAACATTAATCATTCACATACTTCATATTCAATTTTATTAAACATTACTCTTCATCCTCCATCCATGGTGTCTACCTGAGGTTTTAAGTTGTTTTGGAACCTGTCCTTGGATCCTTTATTAATTGTACAGGTGAGCTCAGTGCCCTCCCTCAACTTCTAAATTATATTCTAAAACTAATAAAAAAGTTATAAGCATTTTATATTTTATTGATTAAATACTGTCAAGTTTTCCTCACAAGTGCAGCCTGTATTTTTATACTTCTTCTAAGCTGTAAGTTTCATTAACTTTCAAGAAGAGTAGTTTCTTGGTAGTGCCAACATTTCCATCAAGCAACTTAATAAGGGATAGTTGTGATGCTGGCTACCACTCAGATGGTGACAGGTGGCGGGAAAGCACACAATGGAATTTTCCATCTGTCTCCTACTTTCTATCCAAGGCTTAAAGGGCAGAGTGTATTTTGTTCTATAATCTTCGTTTACTTCTTTCCATCTACACACCATTTTAGAAATTATTCTTTAGCTTATGAGAGGTTCATAAATCTTGAAGGTCAAAACAATATACTTCATCCTTCCTCACTTTTTGAGAAAGAACACTGGTTTATTCCTTATGAAAAGCTAGCTTATTGTCTAGGATTTTACTGTTTGTCTATGGGAAAAAATGTTACTTCTGAAAGCTTTACAATGAGCAGAATTCATGCATCCATACTGAGTAATAATAAACATCCAGAACAGTAGTTAGCATTCTACTCATTGAATTGCTACATGTATTAAAGACAGCCCAGTTTGGTGTTATTAACAGTTCTGTAAGGTTTACATTTTGATAGTATTCATTATGGAGGCAAGCTTATAACACTAATGAGGAACATAACTTAGGATAGATGAAGGGCTGTCAGTTTTAAATTTTGTATGTGAAGGAAAATATTTTATATTTTCATTGAGATGGTGAGTTTTTCAAGAAAAAAATTAGGTTTATTTTCTCTATGTGATTTTTCATGGTTCTTTTTCATATGGCCCATTAAGTGTCATGATATTTAAATAAACTTTAAGATCTGTAAAGAGGCAGAAAATGTTTACTAAAAGGTAATGTTTAGGGCAATTGCTCTCTTTTCCTGTTCACTAAGTATTTAAGTTACATCTAGTAAGACTATATTCTAAAATGTTTATAATTAAGTGGCATTATCTGAGTGAATGAGTTAACTCTAGTAATTTAATTTTTCAACAATTAAATATTTAATATATACAAGATATTATGCTGTGTGATAAATAACATACAAAGTTAAATATGTCTGCCTTTGAGGAGCTTACAATGAAGCATGAAAGAATTAAAATATACATCATGCTATCTGTCATCAAAAGTTCAGAAAATATATGTCATGAAAGAGATCCATACGGGCTCTCCATCTCCAAGAAAACAGAGATTACTTGTGGGAAGTAGGCTATGAAATGGATGCTTGAAGTAGGCATTGTACTACAGATGGAAGTAGGATAGTTCTGGAGACAGCAAAGAATAGTCCAAGTTGTGGGAACAAGATGAGTGAAAATATGGAGTATGGTTAAACTGGCTTGTTCAATGATCAGTAGGTCTCTAAATGTTCCTATAAAGATAGATGTGAATAAGGAAATAATAAAAATAAAGTAGAAAAAATATAATTTAGAGTTAAACTATGTGTTTCCCAAATTGGCTGTTCAGAATGATCACCTGGGAAGCTTATTGAATACATAGATGCCCTGGTTTTGTCAAAGACAACTCTGATTCCAAAACTCTAGTTTAGATGGAGTTAGTTTTAAAAGGGGACCCCTGGATGATGCTGAAGAGAAACCATGGAAAAGGTTTTGAGAGATCTTGAACTGTCTGGCCAGGGACACTTGGCCACTGGCCCCAACCCATGAAACTGCCAGGATGCAGAGTGCTAGTTCATTCTCTCTTGGGGTAGGTCTCATTCAGGTCTCAGGTGCTGAAGCACCTTAGAAGTCACAGTCAATGTTAGTAGGAGTGAGGATCTCAGCAGTAATCTCTCAGCAGCAGTCTTAGTAGGGGAACAATGATCAAGCGTCCTCCAAGCAAGAAGCGGAACCAAAGGACAAGCCCTGGCTAACTTCTCCTGCAGCTATTTATAGAAGTAATCCCATGGCCGCCTATGCCACAGGTGTGGAGACTGCGAACCAATGATGTACATTCTCTTGTGCTCCCGTACTAACCCGAGACCAGTGATGTTAAATGAAGTTAAATCCCTTCCCCAATCTCTTATCACCAAAATACTTCTCACAGGTGTCTCCTACATTGAACATTAGGGGAAAAGTTAAAAACTATATCTAGGTAACAAAAACATTTGTGCCCTCCTAAATATTATTATTTTTTTAAAAAAGCAAAATGTAGAGAAAAACCTGTCCTTAGCTTGTTAAACATCTTTCCAAACAATTTTGACAAAGATAAATAATGTATTAATAGAAGAATACTTTTGGAAGATTCCTCTGGTGTGGAGAAAGGTACTACAGAAAAGACACATGCTAAATAAATGTTGCAATGAATGAATTCTTATGGCTGACAAGAGGTGGGATGGGTAGAATCAAGGAAAATCAGGATATTGGTGACAGTACTTTGTGCTGGAAAAAGAGGTTATAGGTTTGGAGTAGGACTAACAGATACGGCTGGTCAAATAGCTACTGCACTTGACCTGGAACACAAAGTTGGTTTGGGGTTTTGCATACGTTGAATTTAAGGTAAAAAAAAAAAAATTGAACGGGGGTAACTATTAGGTACCTTAGATCACAACTCACTAAAGTGAGAAAGGTTTTGGAGGACCCGCATAAATACTCTACTTTAAAACAGAAAAACTAATGATTTTTGAGAGAGAGTACAGAAAGTGAAAAATTCAAAATTATGAACATTGACCATATCTACATTAGGAAGGAGGAGAAAGGAGTCTATAAAGAAGCAGACACTAATTTAGTAAAACCGGCAGGGGATGCATATTATGGAAGTAGGTCATGGAATTTAGGAAACTGGGTCTAATCGGCAAACTGTGAAATACTGCAGAACAAACTAGGGACGTGAAACATGAGAAAGTTAGATGTACTGAGCTGAAAGCCGGTAATGACTTTAACGTTAACATTATCTGCATTGTTTTTTTTAATCTGAAAGTCGGTAACAGAGGATCTGTAATTAGTTAAGGAAAGAATGACTAGTCAGCATGAAGAGGTGTAGAAAGCAGTACCCTTGTTGTATTTTGTTGTAGAAAGAATGGTAGAACAAGAAACTAATAAAATGTTAGGAAAGTATAACAGGACGAACCACCCCTGATAAGGGTAGGGGATGTGTGTGGGTGTGTTTTAAGGGCTTCTTGCCAAGGGAATATAGTGTTTGCCTGGTGGTAAGGATGCTTAACAGGAATGCGTGAAGAGGGTAAGAAAGGAAAAATTCCGGAGAGCGTAGCTGAAATGTGTTAACCATAATGGGGCTTGACTCACAGTGTAGCAATGATGTCCTGAATGGATGAAGTGAGAAGAGGATTCTTAGATAACCTGGATATTTTGAGCTGGATAATGGAGAGGTAATGTTGTTACAAAGAGCACAGAAGTATTTCTCTAAGGAGAAAGATGAAGTGATTGCCTTAGGTGTCGGGTTTTCTGAGGTGTCATGAGGGTATCTATGAGACACGTTCAGCAGATAATTAAATGCATAGCTCAAGGGAACTAACGTGCTTGCAGAGACTTATTTAATAGTCATTTAAAAAGAGGTTAAGAGTTGGTGTTCAGAAATAAAACAAATGACAAGGAAGGAAAAAGAGAGGGAAAAAATGTTCAGTGCCATTTTTTTCTCCTGGACATCTGTGGGGTGGGTGGAGAGTTAGCCAGGGCAGAAACCCAGAACTAGAAGGAGAGCAGAGCTGGAAAAGGGCCTCGGAGAGATCCAAGAGATACTGAGAGAAGAGAGATCTCAGGATGACAGTTGTTAACTATAACAACCATAACCAAAATACTAAGAATAAAGGGCAATTTAAAGTTATATCATCTCATAGTTTTTAATGTCCTTGACTGTATCCACAAAAGCTATTTTAATTAAATACAAAAAAGGGAAACGGGGCTAAAATCAGTTGAAGGGTAAGTGTTAAATAAATAGTGTGCATGAGAACTCATGATTATCATAAACTCCTTTTTTGAAAAGTTGGTTATGGAAAAATAGGGGGGAAAGAGGCCACATTCTTTGAGGCTACATATAAAAGGAGGTATTTAAATATAGAATAATATAGTTAAAATATACTTTGGAAATAGAAAAAAAATCTCAAATAATTCCACGAGACTCCAGTAACATCTCCAGTGATTACTAAATACTTCATTTCCTTGTATTTGTCATGTATATTTTCACTTTTGTTATGCTAGTGCTTTTTAAAAGAAGATTATAAATACATATTTAAAAGGGAGGGCATTTCACAGTGCAGAAATCTATAGTAATTTTTTTCAAAAGAAAGCTTTTCTTAAATATAAGATGCATGAGAAGGAAAACCCAAAAATGGTGGTGAGAAAAGAGACAGATTTCCCACAAGAGATTTGGCGAGAGTGGTTCAAAGAAAGAAGTGGGAGAAGCAGGCTTGACAACAATTGAGACATGTTTGAAAAAGAGGAGAACATGGAAAGGAAGCGGTTAACTTGGAGAAATTTGAGGAATTTGGCCACCAGTGAATTGGGAATCCTGTCCATAGGGATCTTGAAATCCACAAGAAATACATATTAAACTAAGGACTATATGTAAGGCAAATTTGTAGGACTAGAGAAGAAACAAGAAGATACATTTTCACTAAAGGAAGATGGTTTCATTCATTTCCATGCTTACCATGGTTATTACAAAAATATTTTAAGTTTGCTTAGCATTTTTAAATTCACAGCTTAGCCACTCCATATCCATGCATAGTGCAAGCTGGCTCCATCCTCAAAGTATATTTTAATTAAAGTTCTATTTCCTTGGTACATTAATTAGTGGGAGATTAAGCTGGTATGATTTTAGTTTGGGAACATGTCTCAAGCTATTTCTCAGATGTTTGCTCTTGGCCAATCCTAGTGACATTTTCCTATGTTCTTTTTTCACCCAAGTGTGTTCTTCTTAGCTCCTAAACCAGATAACATTTTGAGAGACATTTAATCCGTTTGGCTTATTACTTTAGCTTATATGCATCACATTTTATCACTTCAGTGTATTGTAAAAGTTCTTTGATTCAAAAGATACTAAGCAGCTCAGTGAGTATTTAAAAATCTCTTACTCTGGGAGAAATAAAATTTGGCAATTTATGACGATTCCGTAATTTTAGCATTTTGACTTAATTTAGCATAGAATTTGGAATCCACAGGAGTGGTATATATGTATTTATGGTTTCATTAGCTTCAGATCCTGCAGTTTAGCTACTACAAGTTACTAGACTGTTTTCGTTTGCTAAAAAAGAAATTCTGATTATTCTTCAGTTTGAACTTGTATTGCCCCCAATTGGCAGATTAACCAGAGTAAAAAATATCTTCACTGCTTCAGTAACCAAAATTCAGAAAAAATAAAATTAACTCCCTTTGAAATCAGAAGCCTTTACCAAAGTGGAATACGTCATTATGTCAGGAATGTTGGAGGAACGTTCTATAGTGTAATGGCTGGGACTTTCTTATCAGATGTCTTGTTTAAAAGACATTGCTATCTCTCCCTTGTCCATGGAATATATCATATTTCTTTCATGACATTCAGTATCATCCACACTGACTTCCACCCAAACCCTGTTTTTCAAGGACCAGTAACTCCGTTTCTGGGGTTAGGCCCGCCTCCCAAGCAAGATGATTTTCACCTTTCCATACTTTGCCCAGCCTTCCTCCACCAACCATAACTCACTTATCCCTGCATCTGTGCTTTATGACTCATTTATCTTAATGGCTCTGTGAACTGGTGTTTTGGGAGTAGACTAAAAAGTCAACGTGGCCTTGACTCTTCTTCATACAGAGACAAATTCAGGGGTAGTACAATGGATCTTTATTTGGGAGGCAAGACTTTGCAGCCTCTCACCACTACCTACTAGCAAATGAACTGCTGAAAAACTCTATGATTTGAGCACTCTCTCAACTGTCAAAAAGATATATCATCTATTTTTTCTCCCTCCCAAAGTTGTTGTGGGAATGAGGCACTGTATTAGTTTCCTGTTGCTGTCATAACAATTTAACAAAATCTTAAACAGCATAAATTTGTTTTCTTATAGTTCTGGACATCAGAAGTCCCATGTAGATCTCACTGGGCTCAAACAAAGCTGTTGACAGGACTGCATTCCTTTCCGGGGTGGGGGCGTTAAGACAACAGTCCTTTTCTTTGCCATTATGAACTTCCAGGGGCTTCCTTCAGGTCCTTGTATGTAACCTCTACATTTCAGAACCAGAAAGGAGAGGGTGTCCTTACCTTACCATACTGCCATCTCTTGACCACAGCTAGGAAAAGCTCTCTACTTCTAATGATTCTTGTCATTAGACTGAGCCCAGAAGACTTTCCCTGTCTTGACTTACTTAATATTGATGAATTTTCAAACTCTCCTTTATGATATAGGCACCATACTCCTCACAGTTTAGAGAATGGGGACATGGATATCTCTGGGAGCCAACTTGGGTGTAACATTTGTTCATCCCCAAAAATGTTTGGTCTTTTCCCACCTGTGTCATTTTTTTTCCTTTGATATATATGGAAGTTCAGAACTGTGTGTGTGTATGTGTGTGTGTGTGCTTGTGCTTAGACATTTTAAAAATTGCTTTTGCTCTGAGAGCAAAGCAAAAGATATTAACTAGTACCAAGAAATAATAGTGAAGCTGAAAGCTATTTTAGCTCTTTTCTATAATTTCTATTCAAACTTATAAACTTGCAAGTTTAGTTCTACTAATGGAGAATAATTTGAGTGAGCAAGTGCTCAGAATTATGTGGTGTTGGTAGATCAGAATATGAAAACAGTTGAGCACGAGTGCATGTAAGGGGAGAGTTACCTCACATGGTGGGAGTGGTGGGAGAATTGGTGCTCTGTGTGTGGAAGCTGCAAGACCAGGCTAATTGCCTTAAGAGTTCCAAAGGGTGTTTCATTCCTTATGTAGTTAACAACAAGATTGCCTAGGCCCAGAATCTGAAATTTACACTTGGGTAAGACAATGGTTATTCGCCCTTTTTTTGTGGATTAAATTATACATTAAAGGGAAAACAACATAAATATATTTGGTATAATTCCAGTGGACTGGAATTATCACATTAGTTTTTTCATTGCTATAATGTAGATATCCTTAAATTAAGGACTTTCTATACTTTTAATTTTTTTGAATTAAATAGGAAGACTCTTTTAAGGTGAATTAAAGAGTGTAAGGTATTATTGAAATAATCAATGCATAGAGCACCTTAATAAAAAAATGATTCTTTTTGTAATACTACTCTTTCTAAAATTATAGTCTTTTCTCTTTTAAAGTGATGAAGAACTGCCTGTGAACACACGTAGGAGAGAAAATAAGAAGAAAAAATGAGCACCAGAATACATTTTTACCTCATTGACCACTATGTTCATAAAATTCTAATAACTTTTTCTTACAACTCAGATACTCACATGATAGATTAGGGTTTTAGTGCCATTCTTCTGTTAAGCCCCATATTTAAATCTCTTCATATTTAACATGGAGTGATCAGAATGTGGTTTTTTAATTGCCTTCCACTTAAATGTGATACCTTGGCACTTGAACAGAGGTGACTTAACTTATAACAGTTTTAGTACATGAGTGTCTTCAACTGTAAAGTGTGGCATTAGTATACCTGGTTTGCTTTTCTCCCTCTTTTATCTAATAAGTACTTTGGTTATGTAGTTATAGTTCACAAATGAGTTAACTAATTATACTTATTAATCTCCAAGGACTTTTTGAAAGGCTCTTTTAAGTTATGCTGTTATGCTTCAGACACCATCACAAATTGAGGTGATGCTCTGCACATTTATCACTAACCAAATAAAAACTACCTTAAGTAGTTTATAATTGTATATCTGTAGCTAAAATTCCATACCTATATGTATAAATGTAATTTTCACCAGTAGAGTGAGGGGTAAAACCATATTTTACATGTCCTAGGGTAATGAATGCCATTGGACATTTAATAAGCACATCCTAAATGCTGATTTATAATGAATTGCTTGTCTGTACAAGGTCATGTTGTCACATGGGCTCATGATCTAAATCTAGATTAATGCACTGAGTCCATTAACAGACATTGGGTGCTAAAGCAGGATGAGGAAAGGACAAAATAATAGCAAACTTTCTCCTGTACTGGACATTAAATAGTCTCAAAACATAACTGTTCCTGCAGGGCATCATATTTGTGTACAGATATTGGAAAATAAAGTGAGATTAACAGGCAAGCAAAAGAAAGACTCTGAAGATGAGTTTCTAAACCTCAGTTACTAATTTCTAATAAATAGTGAAGCAAGAACTGTTTGTCTAGCTCTTAAAACAAGGTATTTTGGAACATAGAGAGAAAAGAAGAGCCACTGCTACATGATTAGCAAGTATTAGAATAGTTTTGGGCATCTATCATGTGCCTACAGCACCTCTATATGCACGTCAGTCTAATCAGAAATATATTTTCAGACACTAAACAGTAGCATCAAGATATGAAGTTTTCCTGACCTCAAAGCTCCTGTTATTTTCTTTTTCAAAGTAAATGGATTCTGTAAAACAATTGTCATCACAAAGAATCAAAGGATCGTCTTGATAGCCAGGATAGAGGAATCTGGGAGTGGTACAGATTCTTTCTGGACAGGGGTGGGGTTTAGTCATATGATGCTCATTGCAAATGTTTTATGTATGTTTTGTTTGTATGTTATGTATGCAAATGTTTTGTGTATGTTCATTCATGTTCCAGGCTGTCTCACTTAAAAGATAGCATGAGCCTTCCATTTTTACCAGTATGAAGGAAAAGCTATCCTAAACAGCTCTTCTTATAGGAACAATAAGGTGCTTGATAAAAATGCTTCTTGAAAAATCTAATAAATGCACTGGTTGGCGGCAAGTATACATACACAATAAAGTATCCAAAAAGTACCAAGATAAATGGAAGTTAGACCTATGGTGGTTGAGTGCACACACAGGCTAGCTTTCATCCCAAGGGTTTACGCTGAACTCTCATGACCTGGAGTTTCTACTATAAAGGCTGCCCAAGACATAGAGAGCAGAAGTTACCACCTACAGTGGGACAAACGCAGGAGGTCTAACATGAGACCTCAGTAAAAAGCTGGATCCCCCAAAGACTGCATCAGTGTAGAAGGGGAATGAGAAAATAGCCCTGTCACATACAGGGAGACCCTGAGGGAAATTTCCTATCTTGACTTCGGTGCTAGAATGAGAGGAGCAGATATATTTCAGAAGTTGATAAACACAAACCTTGTACTGAGAATTTATAATCATAAAAAGCTTTATGACGGCTTTTATCCAAATAAGATTACTTTCGGGGGGAATAAGCGTTGGATCTCAGGTTGAGAATTTAACTAAAAGTGATCCAATTTTGTTGTTTCCCTCGTATATAATTTCTTTTTAGGGGTTCAACTTTACTCAGGTTTCAAAGAATTTTCATAGATTCAGTTCAAAGGAATACCAGCAGATTACAGAAAAGCCAAATAAGTAAGACAGCATAACTGAGGGTCTGCAGAAACAATGGCAAGAGAATTAGACTTATAGAGACTTAATATTACAAATAAAACATGAAACTATACATTTACTTCATTTTACAAGGGTATGGGAGACTAAGAAGAATAACCTAGCATACTAAAAGAGAATCAAGTAGAATAAAACTCAAACATAATAGTTGAAGTTAAAAATACAGTAATAAGTTAAACAAGTTGGACAAAGTTAAAGACATAATATCCAGGAAAACATATTGAAAGTAATATAATACAAAATGAAGTCTAGAGACATGAAAAGAGGGAAAAATTAGTAGGGAAAGATTAAAAGGTAAGATTGAGGGAAAGGTTATAATGTAAGACTATTTAGAATTCCAAAAGCTCTGATAGAGAAAATGAGGAATAATGTGTGTTCTGTGCAGATTGTTTGAGTCCCCTCAAATTCATATGCTGAAACTGAATCTGCAATGTGAGGAAACTTGGAAGTGAGACCTTGGGAGCTGATTAGGGCAGAAGAGTAGAGCCCTCATTGATGATATTAGTGCCTTTATGATAGAAAGCCCTAGAAAATTCCTCACTTTTCCCATTATGTGAGGTTTTAATTAAAAAAATGGCCATCTATGAATCAGGGAGTGAGCCCGTGACCGCCTCACCAAACATCAAATAAATCTCTTGATGCCTGGATCATGGACTTTTCAGTCTCTAGAATGGTGACAAATGAATTTGTGTTATCTATAAGCTACTTAGTCTGTGGTGTTCTGTTATAGAAGTCTGAATGGACTAAGATGGTGGGGGTGTATTTCACAGAATTTTTGAAAGGACTCAAATCTTAAAATCTAGTAATCCCAGAGAATATATAGGAGGATAAATAAAAGAAATTATAACTACACATAGTGAAACTATGGACTCCAAATACCAAAAATATCTTAAAAACCCGGTAAAAACATCTCATGTATCAGTAATTTAATGGACATCAGACTTGTCAATAGTAATGATGAAAGGGAAAAGATGATGACATATTGATAGTGCTTTCAATCTACTGAGAAATAATAATTATCAGCCTGAAATTATATACCCAGAAAAGTACTACTTACTAGTATTAAGTAAAAATCAGGATCTTTTAAACTGAGATGTACAAGAATTCATCAATGTAATAGACTCATTAAAGGAAAGTCTGAAGAAAGTGCCTCAGATGGAAAGACGATGATCACAGAAGACAGGAGATTTACAAAAGTAGTGTTAGTAAAATAGGTATGCGTCTGAGAAAATCTAAGAAAATATTGAATGAATAAAACTTTTTTAAAATTAATTAATTTATTTTTATTGTTAAATCATAGCTGTGTACATTAGTGCAATCAAGGGGTGCAATGTGCTGGTTTCATATACAATCTGAAATATTCTCATCAAACTGTTCAACGTAACCTTAATGGCATTTTCTTAGTTATTGTATATAGACATTTATATTCTGCATTTAGTAGGTTTTGCCTGTACCCATTCTAAGATGCACCGTAGGTGTGGCCCCACCCATTACCCTCCCTCCACCTGAACCTCCCCCCTCCCTTCCCCTTCCTTGGCCCTTTCATGATGGACAAACATAGTAACAATAATGAACAAAAATAGCTCATTTGTTGGGAAGAACTGATAAGAGGTCTTAGTTTCTAAGGACTTGGTATCATCTGAGATGAGTGAAGATCTGTATTAAATTAAATGATGGTAAATTTAGTATGCATTGTAAAACAGCTAACATAATCATTAAAAGAGTAATTACAGACCCCCATACCCTTCCCACCTTCCCTCTCCTTGGTCCCTCATTCTTCCACCCCCTACCTTGTATTAGCTCATCTACTGCCTTCATATCAGAATAGAGTACATTGGATTCTTGCTTCTCCATTCTTGTGATGCTTTACTAAGAAGAATGTGTTCCACCTCTATCCAGTTAATTCAAAATATATAATGTCTGCATCTTTTTTTAATGGCTGAATAGTATTCCATGGTGTATATATATACCACAGCTTGTTAATCCATTCCTGGGTTGGTGGGCATTTAGGTTGTTTCCACATTTTGGCAATTATAAATTGAGCTGTGATAAACAGGACACAATTACAAGAGGGACTTTACCTAACAACCACAATCAGTGTAACTTAATTTTTGTACTCTCAGTGAATCCCAAACAATTTATAAAAACAGAATACTTACAGAGATAAGCTTTTTAAACAAGTAGCATGAAAAAGTGGAATGTGAAAAATTCTCCTGATTTAAAGTAGGGCAATAAACAGAAGAAAAAAGAGAGAAATTGAAATCATAAGCTTATAGAAATAATAACAAAATAAAGTTTGTAAGTTTATTGTTTCCATAAACTTAATATATATGAATTGACTAAATCCACCAGTTAAATGAAAAGGATTATTGTATTGGATTTTTAAAAATTCACCTGTATTCCATTCCTTCCTCAAATACAAGACGACAGAAATTGAAATCCAAAGGACAGAAAAGTATATAAATTTTAGCCAAAACAAAGGTAATATGTCTGTATTTTTAACCAAAATATTCATTTGCATTTATAAATATACTTAAAAAGAGAAAAAAAGCTATTTTAAACCTGAAAGAAGTGATTTTAACAACCTAATAACTGTCACAACAAAAAAAGATTGATTTCCAAAATATATAAGCAATTTTTATGACACATGAGAAAAACACTAACATTCAGGAGAAAAATGCACTAAAAGAACAAGCCGATATTGCATAAAAGAACAGATTAAAATTATTAATAATCACTTGCATGAATATTAAAGCTCTTTAGAAATAATGAAATTATGATTAAATCCATGTTAAGAACCCATTATAACATCAGCAGGCTGGCAAACTCTGTAGTCAGTCAGTACCGTTGGCATGTGAGTGTCAGTGAGGATGTGGACCAAAGAGACTTCTCGACCTTTCCTGGTGGGAATTCACACTGAGAAAGTCTTTGGGGAAATGTGTGGTATTACTAAATAAATGTTGATGGTTTGAGGGCTGTACTGCCTAACAGTTCTCCTAAATTTAAAGCCTATAGCAATGCTTCTACCTGTGAAGAAGGCATATATAAAAATAAAAATATTTGGATAAATAAATGCCATATTCATTAGTCAAAATGCATCAGATGACCAGTATCCAAAGCATGTTTTTGAGCAAAAGGAATAAGTTACAAAATAATGCTTAAACTCTTAATTATTTTTGTAATGTATGATAAGAATGTAATCTGAAATGTGTGTTTAGTAATATAGACACACATGGTAAAATTATTTTTAAAAAGGAAAAGGAATCTTTAACATAAATTTCAGGATTGTCATAATTTGAAGCAGGAAGCTGAGATAATAAAATGAAAATCCAGATGGGAGGCACACGTGAGGTGGGGGGCTTGTGCCTTACTGGTTATGTTCCATTTGCTGGTCTTGATAGGTATTTTTATTTTTTAAAAAATGTGTATATATTCTTATATATGTATAGAATAAACCTTTTTTTCAAAATTAACAATTAGATATTAAAGTCAGATATCTAGTACATTCCAAATTCATCATAGAGTAGAATGAAAGAAAAACCCATTGTTTCTCTCCACTCTTCGCTCTGGTGTAGTTGTTAAAAACAGAATCGCAGAGTTTCTGGGTTCACTTCACTATCTGTTTGAAGTTATGCAAGTTACATGGCTTTTCTGTGCTTTAGTATCTTTATTTTTAAATTAAGGATAGTAGCATCTAATCTATGAGATAAATTATGACAGTGTAGTCCTTTCTCTCCCTTATTGCAATTTTACATTCACTTCTCAGAATCTGTAAGATAGGAAAGATAGGGAAAATGTAGGCATTTGGGTGGGTTTATGTAGTAATATATTGAATTGGTAGAAATTCAGTATGAGAGATTGGACATTTTACTGTATGGGGTTTATAGTTCATGAACCTGGCCTATGTATATATTTATTTAATTGGTCTTTTCTCTCAGTTATATTTATGAATTTTAGTGTGGAAGATTTGCAGATTTATCAAGGAATTTATCTCTAGTTATTTAATAAGTCAGTGCTATGGAAAATACAACTTCTATTAAAATATTATTTTTAAATATTTGTTGCTGAATATAAATAACATTGCTTCTGTGTACAGCAAATTTTCTAACATCATTTTTAATTCTAATAATTTTTTATAGATCTTTTATTGTCTGCATTGGAAATCATATCTGTTGCAAATATGATAATGTTATTTTCTCCAACTGAAAAATAAGAATGGGATGAAGTTATAATTCTAAAAATCCACCTAAAATTGAGGTCAGGAGTCTCTGACAGTGAACTAATAGAGTCTGATTATCTAAATAGCTATTCCTATCCCTGACAGATTCAATATCAGCATACCTAGGTCAACATGGTAGTTTGGAAGTTGTTTTAAGTCCCCTTTAATCCAATAGTACTTTACTTCTTATGGTGATGTTTGTGTGTGCGTGTTCAAATCATTACTGCTATTTACCTTGAAACCAGAGTGAACCTTCCCTACTTCCTAATAGCATTCATTATAAAATTTGCATGGCGAACTGCATGCTATTTCAAAGAATGCAATAGCCTGCCTGCTTCTCTCCTAGTATGGGTTGATAACTCACTGTGACTCTGAAATTGTCTTTTCTTTCTGTATCATCTTCTCTGTAATACATATGTTTTATGTGCAGCGGTTATTTTATTAAGTGTTCCACTTTCAATTGAAGTAATTTATCCAATCTAGCAATCCCACTCCTATTTTGTTATATATCGTTGAGGAACAGAGCATCCCTATGAGACAAACGTTTGCCAAACATTGTGCTCTGCTTTCTAAAGACACTGCTTTTAGGAAATGGTGACTTACTTGCTTTCTTCATACTTTTTTATGGGAGACTGGAGCGTATAGCAGTGCTGGATATACTGATTTGCATTTTTTTCTTTTCTCCTATAATGAGTTTTATTTCATTGTTTTACTATCAATGACATAATGATAGGGGTTTTCCAAAATAGAGAGGCTGCCACAAATATAGTTATGGTGCAGCTCGAGATAATGATTTTGAATATGAAGAAGTCCTAGATGAAGGACTTGGAAGACATTACATTACTTCATCATTAAAAGGACACTAAACTTTGGTGGCAGTTTCCTCAAGCACTGCTTCCCTATCCTTAAACTTAAATATTGAAATATGAGAAAGATTAAAAGTAGATATTAAGATGCTTTAACAACAAGAGCAACAACAAAAATTCATTACCAAGCAATCGTATAACCTAACATATGCCTCCCCTCTTCATGAACATCTAATTATTACCCTAATGTAGTCAACTCTATTTATAGTCAGCTTTTTATTGTGCTTAATAGGCTTTCTCGTGAAGTCTTGTGACTGCTTTCTTCCTCACGCTGGATGAAATTCTCCAAAGATTGAGGCCAGGTGATGAATCAGGTCCATTGGCTCTGACAGGGAACTAGTGGAGTCCGGCTGTCTAAACAGCTATTCCTGTTCAATTGTGTCTGTGTGTTTCTCTCCAGAGTGATAATTGCTCCGCCCTCACTGTGGCTCATTGCTTTATAATGCCTGTAACAGTGCTTTTTCAAGGGAAGGAATTGCGTATTTTAGTGTTGCGATAAAACGCAAGAAGGCATGCTGCTGTAATGTGGTTGGCCTTCTCTTGCGTACAGCTATGAGCATTTGTATTTATGACAGCCATTTCACACTAGTATATGTGGGAAATGGTGAAATGTTTAGGTGCTCAAATAGCAGGATTTGCAAATTTTCCATATTCTGCTAAGAATAAAGCACGCTTGTCTAATTTCAAACATTTGTATGAATAATGTTGGGGAGGGTAGGGAAGACAAAGTGGTTGTCTCCCTCCTCACTCTGTAAAGATAATGTGCATGTTAACTCACGCTGATATTTTAAACACGGCACAGCTGCTGGATAACCGGGTGATCTCACACAGGATGCTACGATTTCCTGCAACCGTCATGGAGCAATAGAAGGAATGTTTTCATTTTGTATATTTATTATGAACAGAAAATAAGAGAAAGGGGGCTCACCTGTGAATACTGAATGAGAGAGAGCTCACCACCATCAGTGATCAGAATGTTCAAAGTTCTCAACATTGCTCTTTGATGCACAAACAAACCACATCAATCTCAGGTTGCTCAAACCATCCTGAAAAGCATCACTCTAGCCATAACCAGTTCTAGGATGTTTGTATTAAAATACACTCTTACTTGTTCTTCAGGTTGGAAATCCGACCATCTCTGGTCTATTTTTCCTTTATCTGCCCACATCATGGATGCTCTGTGGTGCTGCTGTCTTTAGGGCCTCCTTTGCTTGCTTGGTTTGCTGCTCTTCAAAACCTTTACAATTGTAAAGGCATCACCTTTACTTGGAAGCTTCTCTCCATTGGACAAATAGATAGGGAATAAGAAGTTGATTTTACACATCCAATTGAATCACCTTCTTACAAGGGAAATTACCCCTGGGAGTGTTGAGATGCTAGTCTGTTCCCAGCAAGTTGGCGAAAAGAAAACTATGTAATCCTTGGGTCCTAAGATCATCATTTTGGGCAAAATACTTTGAAGGGAGGAAAATGTTGCTGTAGCTGAAATCCAAAAGGTCATCACCCAGACATGCAGGTCACAAATTTCTCTTAAGAAAGCTGCATTGGTTTTTGAGGATGCCGATTTTTCTCTCACCTATTTCTGTGAAAAATGAGATATTCTGGGGAGCCCTGACATGCCTATGTATAATTCCTAGCCTTGTTAAAGAATGTAAGGCCCAGTCTGATCAATTTTAAATGTAACCATTTACCTTTGCCATTCCAGAGCCCGTAGAAAACCCAGGAACTATATGCAAACTGGCAATTAATACTTTTATGTAACTTTAATACCATATTCAGGAATAGAGAAAAAGAAAATTAAAACACACAGTTCTAAATCCATACCAGAAACATTTCTTCCCCAATAACTTAGTATGACTAAGAACATAATAGTCTCAGAATTTTAAAAACATGGTGTCAAATATCTTCTCTAATGTTTGATATTAGACAACTTCTTTAAAATATCTGTGCTTCAATTTCTTTATCTGTACAACTGAAGAGTCTGTATCATACACTCTTAAGGAACAGAGGGTAGATATTCCAAATTCCTGATGTGTAGCCAGCACTAATAATCATTAGCAAACAGAATTTATGCATAGATGTGTTAAGAGGATAGAGTTAATCTTCACAATATTATCTTCCATAATATCCTTCCTTCTGAGGTAATTAGCATTTTGGTGAAAATTTAGATGAAAACTAATCCATAAGCAACATACAAAAACCATATATTTTTTTAAGAAGTGATAGAGATAAATAAAATCTTGTGCCTGAGCTCTCTAAGGCTTTTCTCGCATGCCGTGTCACTGAAAGGGCTTCTTTTCCAGAGGACCAACCCAATTTCCGCATCTCTGATCAGATTGACCATCCAGAAAAACACGATTCATTGTCAGAATGGACGGAAGCAAATGACTGATGAATTTTGACCTAATGTTTTTTATCGTCTGTGTTATGCTATAGTCAGCCAACCAAAGGGTAAAACACTCTCCAGGAGTCTTTAGCCTCAGCCTTGGTTGCTTGTGCATGCTCTTTTTGAAAATGCTCCACGAACGGAACCTCCTAACTGATGAAGCCAGGAAACTAGTACAACCTTTCTGGAAGGAAGTATGGAGAAACCTCAGAGTACTCAAGCTAGACCTCCCATTTGATCCTGCAATCCCATTACTGGGCATCTACCCAGAAGGAAAAAAATCCTTTTATCATAAGGACACTTGTACTAGACTGTTTATCACAGCTCAATTTACAATCACCAAAATGTGGAAACAGCCTAAATGCCCACCAACCCAGGAATGGATTAACAAGCTGTGGTATATGTATACCATGGAATACTATTCAGCCATAAAAAAATGGAGACTTTACATCCTTCGTATTAACCTGGATGGAAGTGGAAGACATTATTCTTAGTAAAGCATCACAAGAATGGAGAAGCATGAATCCTATGTACTCAATTTTGATATGAGGACAATTAATGACAATTATGGTTATGGGGGGGAAGCAGAAAGAGGGACCAAGAGGGGGGGTGGGGCCTTGGTGTGTGTCACACTTTATGGGGGCAAGACATGATTGCAAGAGGGACTTTACCTAACAATTGCAATCAGTGTAACCTGGCTTATTGTACCCTCAATGAATCCCCAACAATAAAAAAAAAAAAAAAAAAAGATTTGCTTCAGGGATCGGGCTGCCCAAACATTTTACAGCTTTAATGGACTTAGAGTATTGAATTCATCCTTCATATCACCTAGAATTAATATGTTCTCCTAGTATTTTCTGAACATTGGGCTTTATCTTAGAGTGTACTATATTTTATTAAAATCTTCTTGATTATAAAATTAGGGGTTATTAGTGTAAATGAAAACTCAAATTTCCCGAACCATTTATGGAGACCCATTCGAAATACAACATGAAAATATGGAATGTGCATAAGACCTTGAAAGTTTTACTGTTATTTTCAGGAAATGAGAAGAAATAGCGATTTAAAATATAGGTGGTTTTGCATTTCTGCTTTAAAACCTAGCAAATGCTTATAAAGCACTCATTAAGTACCAGCACAACTTTATGTGTGGGCATATATTTATTTACTGAATGTTTTTTTTCTTAAGACAGAGTCTCACTCTTCTACCCAGGCTAGAATGCCATGGCATCAGCCTAACTCACAGCAACCTCAAATTCTTGGGTTCAAACAATCCTCCTGCCTCAGCCTCCAAAGTAACAGGAACTTTGGGAACCACCACGATTCCCAGATATTTTTTTCTATTTTTAGTAGAGATGGGGTCTCACTCTTGTTCAGGCTGGTCTCAACCTCCTGCGCTCAAGTCATGTTCCTGCCTTGGCCTCTCAGAGTGCTAGGATCACAGGCAGATGCTGCTGTGCCTGGCCGTATTGTGAGATTCTTTTTAAAGATGAAAAGAAACTGAAGTTGGACGGAGAAATGGAATTGTTCAGTCACACAGTTGCTAAGTGGTGAAGCTGCAATGGGAAAGCAAGCAGCATGATTCTAGACTCTGGTCTCACACACCTCTACATATTTACATATTTGCATTATTTGGTTATCTTATTATGCCCTAAATCAAAAGGAAATTAAGGAACAGAATCAGAATCGTGGAGAGGATCTTCATTCATTCATCCGTTCAAACATTTGTAAAAGTAATCCAAGGACTAAAGTCATGATTTATTATAAACGACTTTATTTTCTTAGCTTCTTGCTTTTATACATCCAGGGAACTATGGAAAACAAAGCAGTAACTTGAAATTATATAATATCTAATAATACACCTATAAAACTAACAGGACTTGAATCTGTATGATGCAGAGATTAAGAACATAACTTTGGACCTAGTCAGACCTTTAGGCAAGTTGTTAACCCTCTCTGGGCACTAATTTTCTCAAATTGTAAAAAAAAAGACTGTAATAGTTCTCTCCATATAGAATTGTTTCAAAGAGGAAATTAAATAGAACACATGTAGCAGGTGTGAATCTCAGTTGGTCAAGGAATATATTTTTCACTTTCTACAAAACAACAATTTCTGTTTGTTTTTTTTTAAACTTTCATTTGTCATTGGTAGTGGCAAATACAATCTTAATTATTTGGGAGAATGCTCCTCTCTCTGAAGTCTAGTCAAGGGTCCAGTGAGGCACTACAGTGGATGTTCCCCTAATAATAATTATTTGATTAGGATAACAAATAATATCCTATTTGACGATCTTCCATAAAGCACTTTGCAAACCCAGATTAAAGCCTCCCCTCCAGGTTAGGGATCATGAGCCCAACGATATAGATATAGTAGAGCCACTGTAGGTAGCAGTGGTTGTTGGGAAGGGGGTGACCTCCAGCCACGAGGTTGTCTGTGCCCCCAGCACAACACCGAGGTAATCCATCACTCCTATCCACTTTCAGGTCTGTCGCCTTTCTGCTAATGCTGTATGGCAGGCAGCCCCATCAACCTAGAAGCCCTTCTCATCCATTCCCCCCCTCCCCCCCGGTCTTACTTTGTGTCCAGTGTCACAATGTAGAAGCAACACTCTGCAGACACACAGAGACCTCTTCTATCCTGCAGCTGCCCCCAGTCCTGGATGGAAATTCTTTCTTATCTTTGATGGTGGTGGTGGTGTGTGCAAGAGAGTTTGTAGGAGAGGACAAAGGTAGCTGAATCCTCAGGAATCCCTTCTCTCACAGGTAGTTAGCCTTTTGACTACAAATTCTCAAGTACTCACTGGCTATTTTTATTCCCATTCTTCCCATACACATCCCTGAAGCAATGATGAAAGTGCCCTTTACCTAGAAATGGGGGCGGGGCTCATTGAAAGGGAGAAATAGAGGAAGATAAGAAATAAATCACTTGAAATGTGATGCCATCCAGCAAGTGTTCAGCTGGATAGGTGAGTACTCAATCAATGGTGTTTCTGTGTTACTACTCTCGCTGTTGCTGCTATTATGGAAAATAGGTGAAGAGCCTGAAAAAAACAAACAGAAAAACCCCAGAACAACTATAGACCAGGAAAAGAACAAGGGAGGTGCCCTTCGAATTAAGCCTGAGACACAGTGGGTCCGCGCTCGGTCTCTGATGGCTACTAATGCCTGAAGGATTCCTGTGTTGGGTTCTGCTTTCCCACACCCATGCTGCCGGAGGGCTGCTCTCCTTGCACACCTCTTTTACTCTCTCCTTTACTATTCCTCGAGTCTATACACAAAAATATGTCATGAGGCCGTTTGGTACATACGACGTCCTAATGCCAAGGGAATCTCTGTTTTCTGGCAAAGTATACAATAAGTCAGATAATGATTAATGTTCTTTATTGATTCTCATTGATTATGATTTTGTTGAAGATAATAAACCATGTGATTAGTAATGATTACACAGCTAGTTAGAGATAGAAGAACATCAATAAATCACAATAGTAACAAGCACATGCCTTTCCTTATAACACTTTTATTATTTCCATTTTTTTTTCATAATTGAGATTCATGTAGTCCTGTAGCGATATGCTGAGCGCCTATAAATGTCAAGTACTATTCTGGGCAGTACGTGTTAGTAAGCCAAGTAGAAAAATTCAAGCCCTCTCATGGAGCTTACGTTCTGGTGGAGAAGATAAGAAACACATAAGACAAAAGGTAGCATACACAGCATTATGTTAGAGAGTGGTAAATGCTAAGGAGAAAGGAGAGGTTTGGGATATGTGGTTGAGATGAGAATGTTATTTTAGATAGGGCGACTAGAAAACGTCTCAATGAAAAGATGCCTTTTGAGTAAATAACTGAAGCAAATAAGGGAGTAAGACTTACATGTATCTGGGAAAAGAGCTTCCTGAGCAGAGGACAGAACTTTCAAAAGCTCTTAGGCCAGAGAATGCTTGCTATGTTCAAGAATCAGCAAAGAGACGTGTGTTGCTGTGGTGGAGTGAGTCACAGGAGATGAAGCCAGAGGTGAGAAGGGTGGATAAGGAAGAGACTCGGGCCATTTGCAGTGGGTTGACTTTACTCTGAGATGGGAAGCTTTTGAAGAATTTTTAGCAGAGTGACATGATCTGATTATATTTTAAGAGGATCATCCTAGCTTTTATCTTGAACATAGAGTGCGAGGGAACAAGGGCATATAGTTCTCTAATTTACGAGCTATTGGAGAGAAAATTTTAATGTAGTTGAGACCCATTGGATTTAAGTTCTATAAATTCCCCTTTTCTGGGGCTTCAGCCTGAGAGTTTTGTGAAGTAAAATTCTGACTTTTACATTTGTGCTTACATCCACTCAATTCAGTAATTATGCTGAGGGTAATAGGTGTGAATTACAGGTCTTGCCCCTGTGAGAAATAGTCTCTGATGATCTGGAGAGGACGACCCTCAAGAAATTCACATTTCAAAGAGTGTGATATAACATGTAAATTTGGAGTCCTAGAACTTGTATGGAAAAGGCAAATATCATAATGGATTGGCTAGAGTGATACAGTTGTTTAGATCTCTACTGGAACTCTGAGGCCAAAAATGCTACCTAAAAATATTTCAGATCTGAGAAATAAATGAATAAGCTGTGGTCCAATCTAGTCTCAATATTACTTTCTCTTTGTTTTCTCTTTTCTTTTCTTTTTTTTTTTTTTCAAGAGGAAAAAAACAAAACATGTTGACCTCTATCATTGATAGCTTTCATTGATGTGTTTCATTGATAGATTTCAATGTTTGCAAATGACTTATCTATTTTCCAGTTTGGATTATCAAAGCATTAACATTTCAAAGAGGTTAATCACATGTGCTTTACATCTTTGGATCCCTTAGACCATGACAGAAGTACCTTAGTAGCAACCTAGGTGACTGTCATAGTTACTGAGATGCAGTGGAACAGCAGCTGTTAAATGGAAAGTATTCCACCTTATAAATAATTGAGGTTTAAATGGCAATTTAGGGAGAAACAGTTTTAATATCCATGCTCTTTTTCCTCTTCAAAGTAGATTAAGGGTCCCTCCTCTGTGCTTCCCTACAACTTGGTGTATAACTGTGTTAGTGGAATATATCAAAATTAACTGGGAATGTGTCTGTGCCACTCCACGACCTTTGTGAATGCAGGCACAGACACCTAAGCCAGACACCTTAGATGGCTTAAACGTATGAACACCTGCCGCAGGGCCAGACAGATATTAGTTGTTCTGTAAATGTTTATTGCATTAAACTGTTGAACTGATTCCTAATTTGGTAGTTAGGTGATTTTCACCTGGAAGACAAACAGACATTTTTTAAATGCTTTGAGTGCCAAATATTTGCCAGATACCATACACTTATCACCGTAGGCTGTATAAAATCCACTGGCCTCCTGGAGGAGCTCACAGTTTGGGGAGAGAGACTTTGAAAACTTATAATTGTGACATGGGGATGTGACTATAACAAGTTTAATCTGGGAGGTAGGTGGCACAGAAGAGGGCTGCCTATCTTTCTGGAAATTGCAGTAGAATTCACTGAAAAGGTGGGTGGTGCCTGTGGCTCAAGGAGTGGTGCTCAAGCCCTATGTACCGGAGGTGGCAGGTTCAAACCTGGCCCTTGCCAAAAACTGCAAAAAAAAAAAAAAAAGAATTCACTGAAAAGTTTAATAAAGAGCTTTAAGAATTGCTATTTGTTTTGTTTGGTAAAGAGGGAGAGGAAATTCATTTCAGGAAGTGCACCCTGGATATCGAAAGATACAGAGATAGAAGAGCAAAAGGGCTTTTGATTCTTAAAATAGTTTAGGCGGTGTTTGTGAGCATCGTGGGTGAGTGAGAGGAGAGCTTCTGACAAAAGCTAAAGGGAATGATCAGATACAAGGATGAATTTGAATGTGTGGGTTTAGTGAAGACGAATTGAAAGTCATAAAGAAACGATGGGTTAGAATTAAATTTTAGAAATGTGGTTTTGGTGACATATGGGAAATGGCTTAGAAAAAGAAAAGGCTAATGACTGGAAACCAGTGAGGTTAATAACAAGTTACGTAACTTTGATAAGAAGGAAAAAACATGGTTAATTCTTAGTGTATACCAATAGCCCAGAGAAAGTCAACATTAGAACTTGTCTATAAACCGTATCATCTATTCCGTGATGTCTTGTATTTTTTCTGTTGTTGGTTTATGATAACAGTGGACAACACCATCTGCCAACTCAAGAAATATATTATATGTCTCTCGTGGGTCTTTTTCATACTGTTCCTCAGATGTGCATAATATCACTTGGTCAAAACCGAAATTCAAATTTGGGAGCCATCTATGCTTTATCGAGCAATTCATTGTGGATGAAGTTTATTGTTTCTGATATGCTATGGAAAAATTACAGTTTTAAAACTGCTTTCAGATACATTTTTAGGAACGTGAATAAGGAGCTGATATAAATTTGTCTTTCTGGTATAGGACGAATGAATTAGATTACCCTGGGAGATAGGACCTGACTACCTCTTAACATTTCTCCTGGCCTTTGAAGTTATAGGATTAATGTGTTGGATTTACCCAGCTCATATTCGTTCAAAGCATCACAGCTTCACAGAGGAAAAGTTTCTTTTAATTTCCAGAATATCAATTTATGTGTATTAAGAGGAAGAGGTAGAATGAGAAGCTCTTCAAAAATTGGAGACATACATTAAAAATTACACATTCAACATCTATCTAATAACAACTTGTTAGAACTCTCCTTTTGGATTCCAAATTCCAGAGCTTCTAGCATGCGGATGCCGCACCCCTGCAGCCACTTTGTACTCCCCACTACTCTCGCCTCTGCCAGGACCCGGTTTGTGCAATTTCCTGCTCCAGTTAAGCTCAGTCTAAAATACTACCTGGGCAGTATGGACAATGATAAAGCCATAGTTGCAAATATATATCAAACTTTAAATATCAATTACAGATTATGAACTTTTTTTCTTATACAATCCCAAGTCTTGGTTTGATTTGTGAGGGCGATCATAATTTGCTTTTCTAACTAAGAATAAGTCTAATGTAGAAAAAAAAATCCATTGTTGATTATTCCAACCGGCCACTTAACTTCTGATGAAACTCCTCTATAAAATAGATATAAAACCTCCTATGTCATTCCACTGGGGAATGTGGACACTAATATTACTCAGTAACCTTAGAAAGCGAATAGAACCCCAGTAGAAAATGATGCTGAACAACAGGTGGGCTAGCTTTACAATTGTTTACTTTTGTGATAAATTCTTGAATAGGTGAACATCAAAGTATAGTTCTCGATTTTCAGTTGCTATTTTTAAAATCTATATAGGCTCCAGGTAATAGTTAATGGCAATAATGTTTAAACTTTTGTGTGTCATCTATAAAAAATGATGAATAAATCACCATCCTAACCCTTATATGTTTATAGTCTAGGTACAAAACATGACACAATTTATAACTTATAATTTGCTTAACCTATTTGTTAATAGTCGCTCATAAATGTCACTATTTATGCAGAAAGTTCCATCTCCAAAATATGTGAGCATATAAACTGCAATATGTTATATAAAGACATAGATACAGAGTTGGATATAGAAATGTAGGTATAGAAATAGACATATATACACAAATATATCTGTAGAATTCACTGAGTTTGGTTCTTTTCTAGTAACTTTATCTAAACGTGCTAAAATTATATACAAAGGTATACTCTTTCATTATGTTAATTAAACTTTACAACATATCTATAATATTTATTAGGTTCATGTTTGTGATTCATGATTATTTCCAAAAATGCAAGCCTTGGAACATATTATAATTTTAAAATCATCATAATTTTGGAAATATTAGAATATAAGTGTATTATTTTCTAATACCTTATTTCCAATACTATTTATACCAAGTTAGTTCCATGTGGGACTTATGGCACATATCATCGGTGTAAAATATACCAATTTTGAAATAAATTCAAAGTTCGAACTTTTAGAATGGTACATTGAAGCCGATAGCCTAAAATTGGCAACTTATTCTACAGGGATCTAACAGAGGATAGTTCGGCAATTTTATTTGCCCATTATCAAAAGACTCAGGATTATTTTCTTACAGAAAAACCCTCAGCACAAGTAATTAGTAGATTGTGCTTTACTGACCAGGCTGCTTTCTAATTCCCACCGTGGTGCTGCTTGATTCTCCTCGCCTCTACAGGGCTGTAATTACATGTCAGGCTTTACAGTGACTTTGTCAGGCCAGGAAGGTAATCAGCTCCTTGGAACAACTGGGACTGAGAAAGTGGCAAGAGGGTATAACACCTGGGTGACATCATGTCAGCAAAATCAGCTGGAGTACGGGACTGGAATTGGGGACTGCTATTGTTTCCTTCAAAGTGAAATGTGAAATGGGGCTTCCAGTAAAGCAAATTACCCAAATCAAAGAGAATTGGACAATAAACCTATGAAAAACAACAACAAAACCCTGAGGTTAAAAAGACAAAGTAGGAAAATATTGTTATTTGGGGACTTAGTTACGACTTTTATTTTGTCTCCGTTTATTTTTTCACATCTGAAGCAAAATGTATTTTGCATAATTTAATGTAATATCTTTTTTGAATCCAAGTCATAACATATGTCCCATAATACTCCTTCTGATGCTTTATGTGAAGAAATAGTTTGAAGCATTTATCAATAAATATTTCCTTATGAATTTTCTCTAACATATTTTGTGTATGATCTAAGTCAAACTCCATGTCTATGGCTGGGAAATAACTGGCTTCTCATATTTGACCCATATTTATTGTGTTTACAAGTCTCTTTCTCTCTGCATATATATAACAATCTATGTGTATTTATATGTGTATAGTATGTATGTGTATCTCTCTGTGTAAAGGTATGTATACATATGCGTGACACATACACATTTTAACTTACTCTCATATTTTCTCATAACTCTAATTAATTAGATGGATAACTAGGAATGTTTTACAAGAGTTTAAAACATAGGACAAATTTAATTGAACCTTTTACCAATGGCATTTTACTACCAAGCCAACCTCTCCCTAAGACACGTAACTGGCTTGAAACTGTAGAGACAAATTTAAGGTATCAGAGACTTTCGTACAGACCCAGATCACATTAACACCATTGAGTGCAGTGAGCTAATCTGAAATGGAGGCACGAGTTTGAACTTCGCCCGTCAGGATCATACAGATATGGATATAGATAGAGATATTAGATATGTAGATACACACACAATTTTCACTCTTAATGATTGTATCTTTAAAATACATGGGAAAAGCCTACTTAATCATCCTTTTCGAGCCTTATTTTTCTCTTCTGTCATTAGCACACTTGAAAAATTGAGACCCCTCAACCTAATGACAAAGGAATTATATAAGGATGGCAAGGATATTTCAGCATTCTTGGAAACTTCCAACTCTGCCAAAAGAAAATGTTAAATCTCAAGAAGCTTTGCCAACAAACTGGTCTTTGTGATACATTTTGAAAAGGTCAGAATTGTTGTCAGAACTCTGAAAAGCACTATAGCTCGGGAAACTGATAGTCATACCTGCTGAGATTGTCAAGCACAGGACAAATGGATATAAAGAATCTCTATTAATCACTTATCTATGAGAAGAAACATCCTTGATAACTTTAAAAACGTTAAAGCCATTTTCATAAAAGATGCCAAGAATGTTGACTGCTACTACCCTTCTAATAAATTCTATTTGCTCCAAGGTATGGGTTGTTGGTGAGGGAGTTTTCTTATCTAAATTATGAATTAGATTCTGTCTACAGAATGATTTGAATGCTCTAGATTATGCTATAATACGGTGGATATATTAGCATTTCATACATGGAATTACAAGAAATGTTTTTTTTGTTTTTTTTTTTTTTTTCCGTAGAGACAGATTTTCACTTTATTGCCCTCGGTAGAGTGCCGGGGCATCACACAGCTCACAGCAACCTCCAACTCCTGGGCTTAGGCGAGTCTCCTGCCTCAGCTTCCCGAACAAGAAATGTGTTTTTAAACTTTCTCTTTAGATATAGGGTCCAGCAGTTGGTCAATCAATTCAGAATGTTTGTAAGGAAGTGATTTATAAAAGTAATGCATACGTATCTGACACATTTTATTTTCATTTAAATTACAAAAGACTTGATAAAGGTTAAGGATTTATTGTGTATAGGATCACTGGTTGGAGCTTTACATCCCTTGGCATGAAAAAAATCATTAATTTGTTATCTATGAATCTTTAAGTTTTGAATTTTTTATGTTGGAATAAGAACTTAAAGACATGTAAAAATCATTTTAGAAGAGAATGATTTTAGATTTTCATCCTTTGCTTTTTCTAATTATTCTTTAGCATAATTTCATTCTCATTGTATGCCATCTAGTCTTTCCAGTATGTTTAAACTTAATTTTTAAACGATATTTTGATTTGTAATTCCATCATATGCTCCATAATAAAATCATCTAATGAAAATAGCCGGTAAAACTGACATAAGAAGGCTTGAATTTGTGTTTATAGATACAATAGGTATAGTTCAAGCGATGAGAGCAGACACATGCACAACTTACTACAGGTAAGCATGACATGGAATTGTTCAGAGCAGAAGTGTATGCAATTAGTCTAGGAAACCTACTATTTATGAGAAAATTTGACACAGAACTTCTACTACCTGATATTGAACTCCAGACAATAGTTGAATATTCACATTTATAAGCAGTTCTACATTTTGGACAGTTTGTAAGTAAATTAGACTAGTTCCAAAAATTTTGCATTTTAAGTTTTTTTTCCTAATAGTAATATGGATTGCTTCAGAAGTACTGTCTAATCTTTTTCCCATTGTCAATGAAATGAAACAACCTTGCAGAAAAAGCTCTATTACTAAAAAATTTGTATTTGCTATTGTTTTGTGTTGTTTCTTCAACTTATCAATAAAAAACAATACTTGAAAGCAAATTTTAGTGAACAGTAAATATATATATACACACACACATCTTTATCACAAAATGTTGAATATATGTGTACTACATGTGTCTATACACATGTAGTAAGTATTCTACAATTGCAATATTATATATGCATATGTATTTTTTAATGTCAGCTGGCAAGTAGTTTAAGATTTGGACTTCAGACAAGTCATCTTTACCAACTAACAGTCTATGTTACCAGGTAACATAGGTCAAGTTAATCTCACTCCACCTCAGTTTCCTCATCTGTAAAATAAGATAATATTGCCCATACTGACTAAACTATTACATACTTCAATTAATAAGTACGAATCTGTAAAATGCTTCTAATTATGCTATTCTAGTAATAGTAGTATATAAAATATGTGTGCATACAGACAGAGGAACTATGTGTAATATTTAGCAATGTTTATAATGCTTTGAATTTTCAAGTTTAAATATGAATGTATTTCATACTTTGGAAGAGCTTATCATTTTGTGCCTGTCACAGTTATCTTTGCTGCATAAATAGAATCTATGGTGGAACTCCTAAAGCTGATAGGAAATATTATGTCTTAGTACATTTACCCACAGACGGCATAGACACCTCTGTCAACAGAAAAACAAATATCATGATTGTCTCTTTTTAGATCAGCATTTCTGTATCTATATTGAATTCAATAGTGTGGTTACTTTAAAGGACACAGAAGACATGGTATTTACCATAGCATACCTCATGACAGCTTCTAAAATGTTCCCACCACCATCTCAAATAGTATTTTCTTGTATACCGGGTTGCAATTTCTGATAACCAATTGCCACGGTGACTGCCAGTACATGGTAGTGATCCTGGTGACATTTCTGCTTTCATTGCAACTCCTGATTAGCCTTTAGCGGTCAGAGTAAGTGGGGCTGTCATTTCATCTCCCAGCCTTAGGAAATTGAATTTTACAAAAGAGATGTCATCTAGAGTTTGAGAGGTTTGATTGACATCTTCCATATAGTTTTCTTGCTAGTCAAAGGAACAGTGGCCTGAAGCCTCTGCTGGTACCTGTACTTGAGGAGGAGAAGAGCAGATGGGCGAGAAAGGAGACCAGGAAGACACCAGCGTGCGGGTCATATGATGTCCCCTTCTATTCCTGACAATAATATACATACTTCCACCTCCAATCCCACTAAATACACAGCATCTGCTTAAAATAGAATACCTGATGAGAATAATGGCATTATTAATTCAATGCCTCAAATGGGGGGAGAGCAGGTAGTGGGAGGGAAGGGAGGAGTATTGGAGTGGCATTTTATCTGGTTTTGAATTCATAAAATAAAGATGTATACCAAGACACACAAGAACTTAATAAGACTAAAGCTGAAGAAGCTGCTTATACATTACTTCTCTGATAATGACATATGAGATCTATTTCTGGACTCTTTATCAGCTTTTCAGAAAAAAAAAAAACTCCATTTTCACCTAGTTGACAAATTTCAAATTCTCCAGATGGCAGCTTTAATATCTTTAATATGATTGTGCTGTTAAAAAATAGCAATGGAGTTTTCTCTAGAGAAAGTCATTTGCTATGAGAAAGCAATACCATATGATACAGGAAAATAAGAACATTGCAAGCTATTTTTATTTAGCTTTTACTGAGCTCTCAATGAATACAAAATCAGTACTGAACAAATAGATGATGGTGATAATGAATTTAACAACTTATTCTACCCGATTCCTAAAGTCCCTTATTAAAATAAAGTCAATCCATCCCTCATCCACTTTTCTATGTACTGGTAATATGTACATAAAGATGTTTTGGTCTGTGTATTCTTGCTCCATGAACAATAAGATACGGGGAGATGGATCAGAAATAGACAAATGGATCCACAGCACGGGTATTGTTTCAACAGCTACACCTGGGCCTTCTTGGGAGTTCTGAAAATGTCTGAGCTGAGAACAATTTCAGGTATCAGCATATCTCATAGTATGAGACGACTTCTGCTGGAGATATGACAGTCTGTGATTCTTCCCATCATCCGTGTTCATTCCCACACCTCACGAGTTCTACAGTGTTTTGCAGTGCTCAGTGTTTTTAATACTCTATAAACACTTGTGGGATGCATGATTTAAAAGTCCATGGCCACTGTCTTCTAAAAATTAGACATTTTCTTTATGTTATGAGTATTGAACCCATTTGTACATTAGCTTGACCTTGTATCCTTCTTATGTGAAGAAGAAGGTAGTGCAAATTCAAGGCCTAATGGATACATTATACTTTCTAACTCATACCTGTCATGTGTTTTGAGTGAGTCATGAAAACTACCTAGAACAGCTGTCATTTTGATGTGTTCTGGTTCTTCTGAGAAGTTAGATTTCCACTGAGTAAAATTATAGACTCTGTGTGAAATCAAAACAGTGATCTATCTACCAAAAAAGAAAAAAAAACTTGCACTGTGATCTTTTTTAGCTCATTTCACATTAACTATGGGGAGACTTTAAATCTAATAAATGGGAGTTAGCTTACAAAAGTATGAAACCATTTTATAGTACGTGTACAACTCCAGATAAATGTCATTGTTGTGACTTGGCATGATTATTCTATTAGCCACAATGATAGTAGAAACTTTCAGTCCATGTTTTTATCAAAAATGTTCTGTTCTGACTGTGAACTAGTTTTTACTGTTAATTGCATCATTTGTAGTAATAGGGTAATAGTAATAATTATAATTATCTTACAGGGTTATCATAGTGATTATATGAATTTGTAAATCATAGAATTTCATATCTAGAAATAGTTACTACTGTATCTTCTTGATTTTTTTTATCTTGTCCCAAGAACAAAGAAACTTTTATATTTTCTTGCTTGTTGAATTAGGAAAATATTTGGTAACCAAACAGATGTCCTTAAAAATTGTGACTGGAACACCATAGATACTCCTATATTCAATTGCTAATGGTTTGTGGTAGAAATCGTAGCCAACAGAGTGAGAATGGCTAGGATTTGACTCCAGCTCTGCAGTTACAATCTTGAACATTTTACTTAGTCTCTCTGAGCATCAATTCAGATAATGATAGAATGCATGATTCTACAAATCCTTGTAGAATGCCTGATTCAAAAGTAAGAATTAATATAGAAAAACATATAAAGTTCTTATCATAGGATCTAGGATATAAGTGCTCAATATATTTTAATAATTATAAAATATGGACATACCCTTTATTCAAAAGAGAGCAGAGATGTATGTTATATATATTAAGCTAAACATTTTTAAAAATCCTATGTATAAAAAATTTAGTGATTTTATACACAATTTATAAAATATGACATGTGAACACAGAGATAAATAGTCAAGGAATCATGTGACTTGGACAATTGATTTGACAACAGTCCAACTATTTATATTAGCACTCTAGTATTAACTTATTATGTTATTTACAGAAGACTTTTCTATTTTTTTAACTACCATAATACAGTCCTCAACTTGTCTTTTAATATTGTGAGTGTTAACTATCAAATGGTTATAAATTGCTTTGCAAAGTGAACAGGTATGAGAAATAATAAGCAATTCTATTATCACAACTAAAATATTAGATGGCATATTAAAAATTATATATAAAGGGGATTATTACACGAAGTAGTGGTAAAAGTATTAAAAAAATTAACTATTTGACATCTATGTGGGTGTCTAAATGACCCCTACTGAGTCACTGACCCTGTGTTTCAATATGATATTTTGAAAATATGCCTAATTAAAACTGGTACCAGAGCACTGCTATTTAACATAGTGCTGGAAGTTCTAGCCAATGCAATCAGGCAAAAGAAGGATATCAGGGGTATCCGAATAGGGGCAGAGGAGGTCAAACTTTCACTCTTTGCTGATGAAATGATCTTATACTTAGAAAACCCCAGCGTCCCAACCACGAGACTACTGGAAGTGGTCAAGAAAGACAGTAATATCTCAAGATATAAAATCAATGCATACAAATCAGTAGCCTTCATATACGCCAACAACAGTCAAGGTGAGAACAAAACCAAAGTCACAATACCAAAGTCACAATACTCATTAGCTTCAAAGAAAATGAAATATCTTGGAATACATTTAACAAAGGATATGAGGGATCTCTACAGAGATAACTATGAAACTCTAGGAAAGAAATAGCAGAAGACATTATTAACAAAAGGGAGAACATACCATGCTCATGATGGGAAGAATCAGGATTGCTAAAATGTCTATATTACGAAAACAATCTACAGATTTAAAGCAGTTCCCATTTAAACACCACTATCATACTTTAAAGAAATTTAAAAAGTAGTTCTTTGATTCATATGGAACCAGAAAAACCTTGAATAGCCAATGCAATTCTATGCAATAAAAACAAATCTGGAGGGATCACGTTACAAAATTTCATGTTATACTACAAGTCTGTAGTGATCACACCAGCAGGTATTGGCATAAAAATAGATGTGTAGATCTATGGAACAGAATAGCGAACCTAGAGATGAAACCAGCCTCAGATCCCAATCTGATCTTTGACAAACCAAACCAAAAGATACACGGGGGAAAAGAATCCCTATGTAATAAATGATGCTGGGAGAACTGGTTAGCTACATGTAAAAGACTGAAACGGGACCCACACCTCTCACTACTTACAAAAACCAACTCACTCCAAATAAGAGATTAAAATCTAAGGCATGAAATGCTGAAAATCCTAGAGGAAAGTGTGGGAAAACTCTTAATGATATTGACCTTGGGAAAGAATTCATGAAGAAGACCCCACTGGCAACTGAAGCAACAACAGAAATAAATGGGACTAGATCATGTTAAAAATACCACACAGCTAAGAATACCATCAGCAAAGCAAAGAGACAACCTCAGAATAGAAGAAGATATTCATGTGTTACAAATTAGACAAAGAGCTGATAACCAGCATATACAAAAACCTAAAGCAAATGAACAAGAAAAGATTAAACAACTCTATCAATCATTGGGCAAGTGATATCAACAGAACATTTTCCCAAGAAGAAAAATGGTCAATAAACATATGAGAAAAATGCTCATCATCCTTAATCATCAGAGAAATAAAAATCAGAGCCGCTTTGAGATATAGCCTAACTCCATTGAGACTAGCAAACATCACAAGGCCCCAAAGCCATAGATGCTGGCATGGGTGAGAGAGAGAGGTATACTTATATACGGTTGGGGGGATTGAAAAATAGTATAGCCTTTTGGGAAAGAATATGAAGAATTCTCAAAGAGCTAAAAGTTGATCCTATAATCCCACTACTAGGTATCTACCTAGAAGAAAAGAAAACATTCTACCATAAGGACATTGGCACTCAAATGTTTATATATAAGCTCAATTCACAAATGCAAAGATGAGAACAACCCAAGTGCCCACCAACCTATGAATGGATTAATAAACTGGTGTATATGTGCCACAGAATACTACTCAGCCATAAAAAAGGGGAGACTTTGCATCACTTGTATTTATCTAGATGGATTTGGACAATTTTCTCCTAAGTAAATTATTTCAAGAATGGGAAAGCAATCATCCTATGTACTAGGACTAATCTGAAACTAGTACTACCAAAAAACCCACTAGAGAAAAACACGATTGAATTCAAGAGGGGAGTAGGGGGCTCAGAAAGTAGCCACCAATAGAGTACAAAGTAGGGGTATATGGCATGCCTCCAGGGGGAAGGACCCATCTAAAAATGGGTCTTTATTTTGGACTTTACCTTACAAACGCAAATAATGTAACCTAATCATGTATACCCTCTTATTAACCCCCTCAAAATAAAGTATATGAAGCAAATTTATAAAAAAAATAAATACAATGTGTCACGAGTGAGTTAGAATTCAAACATAATATTCTAATTCCAAAACTGGAGGTCCAAACTACAATGATATATTTAGTTTTATGATAATCAGAGTACTCAGGCCCATATTTCCTTGGGATGGTGTTTTTGTTGTGATGGTGGTGGCAGTACTTGTAGTTGTATTCTTTGTTTTGTTTTCAAAGAGAAGCAACTATATGGAAGGATGCAGAACATTCTTATTTCAACTGAATTAGGAAAAGTTGTTATTTGTGACCCATTTTTACCAAACACCTTACAATTGTATTTTGTTCTTCTTGGTGAACACACATACTATATACAAACGTATGTACACACACATACTCACATGCATTTGAGTTTGCGCTTTGTCCACTCTTTTTATCTGTATCTTGCATGTGTAATCAGAGAAGAACCTACTTCAAGTTCATCCTCTTCATTTTATACATGAATCAGATTTCTTTGTAAGATGAAAGAAGTCTGTATCTTGAATATCTCCTGCCTATAATTTTAAAAAACTAGCATGTTAAGTTTTCATTTATCTTGTCCATTGTGACCATCACAGAGAATCTTAAGAGGGGAACATTATTCATCAAGTGTATGCAGATTTTGCTTCTGGTGCTGTGATAGTTTAGGCAATACTGTGAAGACCTTAGCACCTCTGCAATATTTTAAAGATCAAGAATACCTCGAAAGTCTACAGCTTTCTTGAGAATTGACTCAAAATAAGAGACACACAGGTGTCTTTTTTGACTCTGGAGCAGACAAGTCCAGTGTATGCTCAAGACTACGTAGTTCACTGAAAGACACTACAGGGGAGGTTAAGTGAAGGAAATGTGGATGAGATCTAGCATGACAAGATCCAGCAAAGGGCAGAATAAACACAGACATGGGTCAAAGCAGAATTTGCAGCTTCACCAAAGTGAGTAGCCAACAGGAAAGAGAAATGTTGGACTGGAGAGAGTTGGGCAGAGGAGAAACCTGAGTCCAGGGCATAATCTCAGTGCAGCAGTGTCCTCCTGCTGGAGGAGCCGAGCCCTGTATGGATTGAGGAGATAATACAGGAACTGTTCCCGTATCTCATTTAGTGCTGCTTTAAGATCTTTATGGGGCCGGAAAGAAGTAGGAGATATAATTGCAAACAAGAAATTGGCCATACTTGTCTGGAATGTAAGAAAAAAGGTTAGCAACAATTTCTATTGACAAAATTCTGACCAACAGATAGCCATTCTGTAAGTTAGGCTGGAAGTTTATCTAAATTTTTTGTGGTTCCTACCAATAAAACAAAAACATCGAACCAATTCTTGGAACTGTTATCCATCTTTCAACTTTCATCTTGATTTTCCCCAATAGTATGTGTGTATGTGTATTTGTGGTTAATGCTAGGTAGGTTTACTGGTTAAGCAAGTTATCTTCCCTGGAAAATATAAAATGAAAAATCACTTCTTTCTTGATTCCCATAATTTTACTAATTTGTGACACTTGTTGTTGTTCTTTGTTTGTTTTCATTTTCCCGAAGTCCACTTTTTCAACACAAATATACTTTGGATGGAAGCATTCTTCTTGCCTAGCATCAGAATCTAGGTCTGTCTTACATCTTTCTTTAAGGACTTTAGAGTTGAAACAGTCTGAAAGCTCAAAGTTCTGAAGGGGACTTGGAGACACTGAAAGGGGGAAAGATGGAACAGAGGTGCCTATGGATAAGTTTAATTTCAATTAATAATTTAGCACTAGAGACTGAATTTGGTCGTCTGCAGCTTCTAATGACATACTTTTAAAAAACAAATCAAAGAAGGGCAGCGCCTGTGGCTCAAGGAGTAGGGTGCCAGTCCCATATGCCGGAGGTGGGTGGGTTCAAACCCAGCCCCAGCCAAAAAAAAAAAAAAAAAAAACAAATCAAAGAAAATGTATTTCATTATGATCAATCAAAAGCCTATTTTTTTCCTTTCAAAGATTCTATGTAAGTTTTATTTTTTGTTGTTTCACTCACAAGTTAAAATTTAAGGACATTAGGAAACTATAGTAATATTAGAAAGAAAAGATGGTTAAGCAATATCAGTTATTACCAAAACAATGTTGAAAGAGAACAGTTCTAAGTCCTACCAGTTATAAAAGCATACTATTTGAGCCTTTAAAATATTAATATGATCAGGTACAAGTAATTTCTTTATTATTAAAGATAATTGGGAACAGATCCCTAGGCAATGCAAAGGTGTCTCATTTGCTATGAAAACATTGGAAGCAAAACTTGTTTCAGGCTAAATATTCTCCTTTTAAGAGGTTAAACTTAGCATAACAAATTATTAACTTAATTGGACCCAGTTTTTTCACATGTACAATACATACAGGAGTATAGAGTGTTTCCCACTTTGAAAAATCAAGAATATTTATTTACCTTGAAGACATTTTAGAGATGCTTCTTATAAATGTTATTTGTCATTGAAAGTGAGATTATTTTCCTTGTTGGTACTTACAAGAAAGGTTTTCAAAACTTTCTTAGCTTAAGTCTACTCCACTACTTTATACAATTACTATTAAAATTCACATTTACTATAGTACAAAGAAAAGGAAAAGTTTTATGTTTTCAAGTTTATGCATTTATATCAATAAAGAATTAATAATACCTGTGACCACATTTAGGATTTTTGCAACCAAAATTGCCCCAGTGTTTCCATTTTGGAAAAATTAACCTGTGGATATATTAACATACAAATACAAAGTCATTCAATGCTCTAATGGGTCTTACAGCCAAAAATTGTAAACAAATTAGCTCTGTGTTAAAATGTAATGCTTTAAAAAGGATATAATGGAGTAGATCTATTAATAAAGCATGTTCCAATGTAGAAAAACTTCATGTTAATGAGAAACGTGAGGTGAAAAGAAAGATCTGCATTGCAATTCCATTTATTTAAATAAAAATGATTTGAAAAGATTTTACACACATATGACATACACATGCCTATGTGCTGACATCTCTTCATAACATTTTATTGGACACCTATGTAATTAATAGTGGTTCCTCCAGCTCACACTGGTTGCCTTGGGGGTAGAGAACGGAACCAGATAATTTCCTGAATGTTTGGTAAGGTATTTAAATAAAATTTGTACCTTATTTATTGTTGGAAGACAGTGCAACATATGTAACAGTACTGGAGAAAGAGAGAAAAAGAAATTGAATTATGGGTCAGTTTATAAATGTAAAAGTCTAAAATAAAATTTTGTGTTATTTACATTTTTTAAATAAAATCTAACCCAAAGTGAGAGGGTACTAAAAATAATATACCATCCCAAGTATGGATTAGAACAGGTACAGAAGGGTAATGACAAAGGATATTAATCTAATTGATCACATTCATAATATAAAAAAAAGAATAACATAATTATCTCAGTTGATGCAGAAATAGTAATTGATAATGATTAGCTGCTATTTATGATATAAATAAAAACTTCATAAAAGTAGTAATCAATTTGCAGCAGCATAGAATTGAAAACAACCACGTTATGCATTTATAATGCTCTACTCTGTAAAAGCCAAACACAAGAAATCAAATGTATAAATAGCAAAATAGAGAAGCAAATACAGACTTAAGCCAAAGGAGTTCTTACACATGTATGAAAATAAAACACCACAGGAACATCAGCAGTGTATTTTTTTCAAGGCTATACACACACACACACACACACACACATTTATGTCAGGTAATTAGAAGGGTGTAAGGTTAATACATTAAATAGGGTCCTGTGAAGAAAACCAGAGTAACACTAGGAACACAAACTGAAGGAGGCAAAAAGTAAAATAAACAAAACAAAAGGGGAGCTTTGTCTTGACCAAGGATGGCGTAACATCATGAAATGACAAGTATGATCAAACAGTTCTTTGTACTATTCCAAAATAAACCAGGTTTAAAAAGAAAAAGTAGCATATATGTTAAAACTAGCATAGTTCTTACAACATAACCTGCAAAAACTTTTTTTGGTTTTGGACTGGGTACACAGTAAGCCGTCAATGTAGAGAGATGATATGGGGGCCACACCCAGAGACCTGAATCGTTGCTCTACCATTAACCACTTTTGCAACCTTTGATTTCTTAATCTGCAAAATGGGACAGTTATATTTACTTCTTGGTTTTGTGCAGAATCAATGAGGTTATACATGATTGGGAAATTATGTAATTCCCAGCATAAAGTAGGCATTTTAAAAACATATTTGTACTCCCCACCCCAACCCACCACCACCACCACCACACAGTCACCTTATGGTTAATGCTCTTCCTAGTAGAAGGAATAAAGAAAGGCCACAACTACCCCTGGAATTTTTTCCTCTGCTTAATACTCACTGAATATTTGAGAAGAACTTTTATTCTTCAGGCCTCGCTCTGAAGTTGCAGAACCTATGATAAATTTGCTAATGATGCCTAACAAGACCAATCAAAAAAGGGGAAAGGCATACATATCATATGTGAAGAGCTGCAGATTAATTTATTCAGTCTGCATAATCGTGTGAATAAGAAACCACTAGTTCTGTCATAAGAGGAGCCTGATAAATGTCAATATAATTTCACATTAGTCTTGCAGACGTAGTGAGTATATTATCATCTATATTTTTTATAATTAACCATGGGACTGCTATTTTCTTCCATAATTGGTGCATTTATTGAGAGATTTCCCGCTGTTTGACTGATGTACTTCATTGTCTATAGTTTTTCCCTGCTGTGTCTACACAGTGTGACATTCAAAATTTATAGTTTCGATTTTTCTGGCTGTTATTTTTGTATTGCTACTTACTGTTTATTCATAGGGTAAGGAGAAGCAAGTTCTATGTTGAAATGAGCTTTTCGATGGATGATTTGCAATGGTGCCTTCAGAATACCTGCTTAGTTTTTTGGTACCATTTCATGGATTCCAACAAGACATATGTACTATTGCCTAGTGTCACAAATGGGTCTCGTTTACATAAAGTATTGACTATATGAAATAGTTGAGGGAGTGTTCTACCAGAAGGAAGTTCAAGAATTATAAGGCTTGGGTTATGTTCAAGTTCTATGACAGTCTGTGTCTATAAAACAATCAGAATGTTGCATTCTACTGTTAGGACCCTAGTATGTATCATGGATTTAACACATGCAGGGTAGAACAGACCAAGATTTTCTTTTTAAATAACTTCGAAAACTCCATGAAAAGGTTTGACTGTGTCGGATTGTGACTGCTGCAGTAGTTACATGGTACCTAGTGTACCTTAGAAAATAGAGGTGCTATTCAAACACTTACCATGAATTTATTTTCCTTTTCAATGCCTGATGGGAAAGCATGCTGCTCAAGTAAGGAACTGCAGTGAGAATAATGATCATTCAAGAAGTCTCTGAATTATGCTATCGATATGTGATTTAAAAGCACACTACCTGTTTCAAACTCAGTATTTCCTTCTGACAAGAAATATCTTTAAAGGACAGTGATGCTAGTAATTTCGAGGTTTTAAAAAAATCATTGTCCTTAAAAACCTGGCTGAGAAAGATATTGGATCTTGGTATGGAACAGCAGGTCCTGTTACAATGGTTTCTCTGGTCAGTTTATCATCATTCCACCTGAGGGCGGGCAGGAAGCCTGGAGACCACAGGCTGCGTAGCCTGGTTAGGCCCCATGAGAGACCTGCCACATCTCTAGATTTCACTTTTCAGTATCACGTGGTGCCTCTGGACTGCCGCCAATCTCTGTTGTTGTTTGGTTGGTTTTGTTTTTTGGCTCTCACCACTGAGATTCTGACATATCCCTTAATTAGGAAGTTGTGAGCATGGGTAAAGGTAGCATAGTTGAAGTTGCTTGAGTGTCTTGCTTTATTTTTGTTTTTATTTTCCATTCTTCTCATTTTCTTTTAGAGCTTTTTTTTTCGCCTAATTACTGTAGGTGAAAAACCCAACACCATTAAAGATAGAACTTTATATGCCTAGCCAAAGTCCTGCATTTTACAAATGAAAAGTGAAACACATAGAGAAGGTAAACGGCTTCAGCAGGTCACTAAAGCTGTTAGTGGAAGATCTATATCCAGAATTTAGGTTTCTTGCTAAAGAGTGCTTGCTAGAACTTTTGCTGGAATTCCTTGGCCTCTGCAGCAAACTTCCTTTGTTCTGTCCCCAACTTATGTAACACAGTTAGAGCAGATCCTAACAAGGAACTCTTCTTGTTGACTTCTCTAACTTGCTGGGTGATGACTTCAATTGTTTCACAGTGCACACGACAATGTAATTTATCCTATGACTGCACAGGTCACATTCTGTGTACACTCCTTGATCCCTCCACAAAATGATCCCTGAAAAGATTGTAGCAGCTTATGGATCCACAGCTTCTGTAGCCTTCATTTGAAATACACCTGAAAAAGTCATTTTCTCTGTTAAAGACAAATGCCAGATATGGCAACACAGTTGTAATTGCTAATTGTAACATCAATGTGATCCTTTTTTTCTCTCACCATTGTGCTGTTTCTCCCATGTGCTGATCTATCCATCCTGTTTGCTATTCTAGGTTTGTGTGCTGGAGAGACAAATATTTGATTTCCTTGGATATCAGTGGGCACCTATCCTGGCAAATTTTGTACATATTATTATCGTCATTCTTGGTTTATTTGGAACTATTCAATATAGACCTCGTTACATAACAGGAGTAAGTACCCTTCCTGCCTTTTTAAAAAAATCTTATTGAAACAGAGAAAGATGTGTAAACTATAAATGTCTTGAAAGATTATATGTATGCCCAATCTTAAAGATAATGTATACCCTCTCTCAAGTCCTATTTGTTTATTTTCACAGTTTTAGATTACATCAACAGGAGTTAAAAATGTCAAGTTTAAAGCACTTGATAATGAATGTAATCAGATTTTTTTCATAAATTATACTTTCAGCAAGTATTCTCTTATCTTAAGCAGAACTGTACTCCTATACTTTCTAAATGATAAAGTCATAGTCTCTGATTTAATATTATTTTAATGGCAATATTTTTCTCATTTCAAGTAATTTATATTTTATAAACTGAATACCAATAATTTCAAGTCAATACAAATAAACATATACTATTGATAGGAAAATATTGATACACATTAGGGCTAATACTTCACATACTTGAAAGCTTGAATATTCTGTGCCCTTGTCTCTGTGTTCCCCACAATTCTGTTTTTGGCTCAGAGAAAGCATTTTGCATTCCCACTCAAGTTAAACTTAACATAAAAGTGAAATCCAACTATGTGGCAGTTGCTATGGGAACCATAACTTAGGCTTTTTTTTTACTTTTGTACATGCCTCAGATCTCAGCTACCGCTCTTCATTAATGTAGTGTTTTTTTTTTTAGTTTTATCATTTTTTCTATTCCTTCTATTTTTTGACAAAGGAAAAGTCTATGTGCATTTATTTAAAATTATAAAGCAAGTTTGTGGTAAAGCTCATCTATAAAATAGTGCAGCAAAAGCTTTGCCTTGTTCAGCACAAACCAGCAGGCCTTCTTAGGTTTTATGAAAGCTTCCTTCTCATAAAAAGTGCCCTCCTCTGTCCTGTTCTCTCAGTCATCTGGAACCTAGATAAAGCTCACTGGTAGCAGGACAGGCAGTGTGGTGGCAGGTGGAGCCAAAGATTCTGCTGTGGGCTAAGGAGGAGTGAGAAGCCCAAGTCCTGGCCTCTGTGTGTAGGCCAGACCCTCCGCCAGTCACCCTGAGGCTAGGTAGCCATCCAGATGTTCTAAAAAGTGGGATGTCTTCTGTTCTGTTGCAGGATGTTTTTCAGTCCACGAGGTCTGACAGTATTGTCAGTTTCTTCCTATGAATTGTAATTTGATCCAGTATCAGAAGGACCATACAATAGTTGGGAGTGGGTCCTCCGAAGTCACAAGACCAGGATTGAAATCTTGGATGTACCAAATTCTGTGTGACTTTGCACATCTTCACCTCACTGATCTTTAGTTTTCTTACTTTAAAATGAAAGTAATAATTCTATTAAGTCATAATGAAGTTAATTGATGCATTGCCATTATATGAAAAATTCTTAATTTCCCTTTACTCTTTCCTTAGACACTGAGTTCCCTTTCATGATTTTCCTCTTATAAACAGCGCTGCATTGAATATCACATACATATCTTATCAACATTTCTGATGAAGTTCTTGGAATAAAAATCTAGATGTGAATCAAAATGTTTTAGCCATTTAAAAACACAAAAGTTAGATTTGAAAAATAAATGAGATGTTCACAAAATATCCTTTAACACAATGTTTGGTGTTTAGAAAGCACTCAATAAAAATTAGCTATAATATTTTATCTTATTATTATATTTGCATATAATACTAAACTGTATAGTATAGCAATAGGTAGAAAAGAAATTTAAAATACAGCAAAGTGTTCCAGGCATTGGTGGAACTATTGCTGTTCCTTTTATTCCAAGATGCTACAATACTTAAAAATATTTTGTGGGATTTCTATGTGTCAAATTATAATCTCAACCCTTTGAAAAAAAGATACTGCCACAAATCCTTTTGATACAAGGCACTTTTTTGGCATCGTATAAAAGTTAGGATGGTGGGGGGATAATACTTGTGAGATTCTTAAAATGTTTGCCTCACTGAGACTCTTAGACACACTTTGAAATCATTCTGAGATCTTAATAATGTATCATAAAACTACACTTTGGATTGAACTTAACCTATAGGCAGCACTCTGAGTTTGGTTTAATTCCTTGAGATATGATCTTTGAGATTCTTTTACCAGCTGGAAATGAGGTAAATGAGAAACGTGTTTTCTAGCTCAGCAAGTCCTTGGTTGTAAATGTATTCTCTAAATCCCACTTGAAAGTCTTCCTTTAGCTCGTCTCTCTCCTCAGATGCCATGCTGTCTGTGACTAAAAGATGACAAATAGCGTGTCAAATGCTTGCTTGGAAATCCCTTTAGCCAGACTCACAAGTTCACGGTTGTATCTGCTGTCTTCCCAAGTGTGCAGACAATGGCCAATCTAATTGTTCTGACAGTAATTACCTGAGCCTTCTTTTCTCCAGCCCTCCAGAACAATTTCCTTGCAGCGCTTCCTTTCTTCACTCAGCCCTCTTGTTGCCCTTCCTGGCTTGACTTGTCACTTTACTTCAAAACCACTGCTGTGTGTTTTAGGTTTGGGTTATAGTATCACTCAGCTCTAGCACCAATTTGTGTTCTAGAGATCTATTTCTGTATAATTTCTGTGCAACAGACTATAGTTGGCCCACATTACTTTTGACTCCCCCCCAATGTAACCACTAATAGCCTCGTGTCGAACAGAAGCCTTATTAATAACATACGTAGTGGATTAACACGTATTTTATATGCTATATAGATTATATAACTCATTCGTAGAATAAAGTGAGCTACAGAAAAGAAAATCGTAAAAAGAATCCCAAGGAAAGGAAAAGATACTATTCATTAAGTGGAAGTGATTGCAGTGAAGGTCGTCATCCTCGTGTTCACGTTCAGCAGGCTGAGGGGGAGGAGAAAGGAGAACTTAGTCTTGCTGTGTCAGGAGTAGCAGAGGCAGAAAGTATTCAGATATTAGTGGACTCTTGTAGTGCAAACCTATATTCTTCAAGATTCAACTATATATATTTCTGATGAATTAATTATACTATGGAATCTAATGGTCATGGTGTCATGATGGTTGAAGGCCAAATATGGAGTCTGGATAATAGGGAAGTTGCCAAAAAAAAAAAAAAAATGGAATTAAGAATTCTATTTGCCTAAAAATGACAATACGATTTATAATTAAAACTTAAATGGACTCATAGATGACAGATTCTGGTAATGAAGAATTTGGGCTTCTAAGGAAAATGACTGTTCTGGAGCAAGCTGAAACTGACATTAATGTATTGTTGCAGTCAAGAAATTTCCACAGGTTGCCTATGGACTGGAAACTTAGATGTTAACAATAAAATTTATTGTTTTCTCTTCTTTAAAAATGTAGGCCTTTGTGATTTTTGATATTTCCATTTATACTTTTATGTTATGAAACAATTTAATATAAAAGTAAGCACTTTTATAATTTCATGACTGAAAACTTTTTAACATTTGTGCATACTTTATGTATATGCAAATGAAACGTCTGATTACACTATGTATTCAAATATGTCTTAATTTTTTATTTAATGTTATATCAGTTTTAATATTAGTATGACTTCTAGCATTTAACACTTTATATTAATATTTTATATTATGTTATTTCCATGTTTTTCTATCATAAATAACTTCTTATAATCATCTCCATAAAAATTATCCTCATCTTCATTTGGGAGTAATTCCTTGGAAGAAATATCTAGATATAATCAAATACTTTTAAGACTCAGCGTATAATTGACAATTGCCTATTCCAAAGTATTTTACTGAACTATGCTCTTACCAGTGTGTAGCAAGTCTATTTTACTGAACTCTTGCTAAACCTGTGTATGATCTGTTCTAATTAATTTGAAAGGAGGAAAAAAGTAATTTTTATTTTGAATTACATTTCTTATCTTAGTGAGTTGCACTTCTTATATAATCATTTTGCATTTTTATTTGCATTTGGGAGGATTGCCTTTAGATGTTCTTTGCTTATTATTCTCACTGGAGTCTTAATGTTTATTTGAACAATTTATACTTATGGATCATTGAATAAAGACATTTATACTTTAAATATCATAAAATTTCAATTTGATATTTGTTAGATATCTCTTATTAAAATTAACTTCCCTTTACTTTGTGATATTTTCAATTGCTCTGAATATTATAAAATTTAAATACTATTTTGGAAAGATGAGACTTCATCATCCTTAGTCAGCTAATTTTACTAAAACAGAAGACGTGTTCCCTAAAATTTAATCTACGGATGTTTCTGGTTTTGAAGAGTTTCAAATTATTTATGAGACGTTTTATTCTATTTAGTCCATACCATCCCCTCCCAAAAAAGTCATGTGGACATTCTTTCAACTGAAGTCAAAGGCAACTGTTTTTGGACATTGATTTTATATCCGGAGACATTACTGTATTTTTTTTTGATGACTTCCAGGAGTCTTGTACTTGAGTCTTTGTGGTTCTCTGAGTATAAAATCATATTGTCAGCAAAGAGGGAGAGTTTGACCTCCTCTGCTCCCATTTGAATTCCCTTTAGTTTCTTGTCTTGCCTAATTGTATTGGCTAGAACTTCCAGCACTATGTTGAATAGTAATGGTGACAGAGGACAACCTTGTCTGGTTCCAGTTCTAAGAGGAAAAGCTTTCAGTTTTACTCCATTCAGTAAAATGTTAGCTGTGGGTCGTCATAGATAGCTTCAATCAGTTTAAGAAATGTGCCACCTATGCCTAAACTCTTCAGTGTTCTAATTAGAAAATGATGCTGGATTTTATCAAATGCTTTTTCTGCATCAATTGAGAGGATCATATGGGCTTTGTTTTTGCTTCTGTTGATATAGTGAATAACGTTTATGAATTTATGTATATTAAAATAGCCTTGCATCCCTGGATGAAACCTAGTTGATCATGATCAATGACTTTTTTGATGATAAGCTGTAATCTATTAGCTAGGATTTTGTTGATAATTTTTGTATATTTCTTTTCTTCTGCTGGGTTTAGACTTAGATTTTTTTTTCTTTTTCCAATTCCATAAGATAGCTTCTGAGTTTGTTGATGCGCTCTCTTTGTTTTTTGAATGTAGACTTCTAAAGCAATACATTTTCCTCTCAGGGCTGCTTTTGCTGTATCCCACAGGCTTTGGTAACTTGTGTCTTCATTGTTGTTATACTCAAGAAAGTTAATGATTTCCTTTTTTATTTCTTCCTGTACCCAGCTGTCATTCAGCATTAGGTTGTTTAACTTCCATGCCTTTGTGTGGGGTTAAATGTTTTTGTTGGAGTTGAGTTCCACTTTTAGTGCCTTGTGGTCTCAGAAGATATAAGGTAAAATTTCAATTGTTTTGATTCGTTTTTTTTTTTTAATTGTTAAATCATTAGTGCAATCAAGGGGTACAATGTGCTGGTTTCATATACAATCTGAAATATTCTCATCAAACTGTTCAATGTAGCCTTCATGGCATTTTCTTAGTTATTGTACATAGACATTTGTATTCTGCGTTTAGTAAGTTTCTCCTGTACCCATTCTAAGATGCACTGTAGGTGTGGCCCCACCCATTACCCTCCCTCCACCCTAACCTCCCCCCTCCCTTCGCATTCGTTGGCCCTTGATTCTGTTGAGGTTTGTTTTGTGTCCTAGGATATGATCAATTTTGGAGAATATTCCATGGGACGATGAGAAGAATGTATATTCTTTATCTTTGGGATGGAGTGTTCTATATATGTCTATCAAGCACAGTTCTAGGGGCTCATTTAAATCTCTTATATCTTTGTTTAATTTCTGTTTAGAGGATCTGTCCAGCTCTGTAAGAGGAGTGTTTAAAGTCCCCTGTTATGGTGGCGTCATAGGATATTGATCAGACTAAGTAAGGTCTGTTTCAAGAATCTGAGAGCATTAAAGTTGGGTGCATAAATATTTAGAATTGAAATGTCTTCTTGTTGTATTTTTCCCTTGACCAATATGAAGTGACCATCATTGTCTTTTTGTTGTTTTAGTTGCTTTAAATCCACATGTATCTGAAAATCAGATTGAAAATAAGATTGCAACCCGTCTTTTCTTCTGAATTCCGTTTGCCTGAAAAATTGACTTCCAATCCTTAACTCTGAGTTTTAAGTTGTCTTTTGATGTGAGGTGTGTTTCTTGCAGACAGTAAATCGATAGCTTGTGTTTTTTAATCCAATTAGCCAATCTATGCCTCTTCAGTAGGGGAATTCAAGCCGTTAACATTTATTGAGATAATTGATGAGAGTGGTAGCATTCTATTCATCTTATTTTGTGAAAGTCCATTGCTTAGTTTTGTCTTTTGCATCATTGTAGAAGCTAGGTTCTGTCCTTTAATTTCTGGGTGTTTACTTTGCTGAAGGTCCATTGTGATGGTCAGTGTGTACAACAGGTTGAAATATTTCCTGTAGAGCTGGTGGTGTTGTGGCAAATTTCCTTGGTGTTTGCATATCAGTAAAAGATTTGATTTCTCCATCAATTTTAAAGCTTAGCTTAGTGAAATATAGAATTCTGGGCTGAAAATTGTTCTGTTTAAGTAGAAAGGTAAATGACCTTGTCTTCTGCCTTGAAAATTTTCATTAGAGACGTCCACGGTCACCCTGATGGATTTGCCTCTGTAGGTCAGTTGGTGCTTACTCCTGGAAGCTTACAAGATCTTTATAGGTGGAATATTTTGTCATGACTTTAGATAGGTACATCACAATGTGTCTTGGAGAAGCTCTGTTTGAGTTGAGGTGACCAGAGGACCGATATCCCTCTGATAGGAGTGTGTCAGATTCTTTGGTGATATTTGGGAAATTTTCATTTATAATATTTTCTAGAATGGCTTCCATTCCTCTAGGGCATTCTTCTTCCCCTTCTGGGATACCTATAACTCATATGTTTGAATGCTTCATAAACTCCCATAATTCTGTCAGTGAACATTCTTCTTTCTCTCTCTTCTTTTCTGCTTCTTTAACTATCTGAGTTATCTCAAGAGCTTTATCCTCTGCCTCTGAGATTCTTCTGCATGATCTAATCTGTTGTTGATATTTTCTATTGCATCTTTAAGTTCCCTAATTGACTGCTTCAGTTCCTTCAGCTCTGCTATATCCTTTCTGTATTCTTCATAGCATTCATCTCTTATTTGATTCTGTTTGGATTTCCTTTTGGTTATTTTCCACTTTCTCAGCAACGTCCTTCATTGTTTTTTGGTTGTTTTCCACTTTCTCAATAATTTCCTTTATTGTTTTCATCATCTGTATTTTAAATTCCCCTTCTGTCATTTCTAACATTTCTTTATAGGTGGAATCCTCTGCAGTAGCTACCTCACAGTCCCTTGAGGGGGTTGCCCTGGACTGGTATTTCATGTTGCCAGGATTTTTCTGCTGATTCTTCTTCATGATTGTTTTCTTGTATCTGTTTCCTTGCCTTAATTTTCCTTTCACTTCTTCTTGCTCTTTAAGTTACTGTGCCTGTGGCCTAAGGTATTAATGAGCCCTTTTGGTACAGGACCAGAAGGATGAGAAAAATGAAGAGCAAGAAGGGAAAAAAGATTTTAAAAAGAAAGGGAAAAAAGGAGAAAGGAGAGGTGTGAGTAAAAGGAAATATTGACAAAAAAAAGAGAGGAACTGAAAGAAGGAGACAGAAGTAATATAGGTGTATAGTAGGGTACTTTGACCCAACCTTAAAAACCCCCAACCTCTATGGGTGCTGGATTGGGTGGTTCCCTTGAGGTCAGCAGCTCTTTGCCAACCTGATCAGACATGGTAACCCACCTCCACCAGGTAGAGAGGAAAGACAAAAATACTATAAATCAAACTGAAACAAACAAACAAAAACCCTTATTGGATAATTGAGGGAAAAAAATAAAATAATGGGGCAGAAACACTAGCAAAAATGAAGTTCTAATTGTTAAAGAAGGTAAAAATGGAAGATTATATTTAAACTAGAAAAGTGAAGAAGGGAAAGAGAAAAAAATGAAATAAAATGAAAAAAGAAAAATCTAGAGGAAAAATGTTGAAATTAAGAAACAAAAACAAAAACCCCAAAACCAAAAAACCAAAACAGTATATATATCTTGCTGAATATTGTCCAGGCAACAGGTGCTCTTCTGAGGTATGAGATGTTAATCACAATGCTGATACAGCTGTACAAGATGGAGACTGGAGGCCTCTGCTGATTTCTCAGACCTCTCAGAACAAAAATGTCTCCTGGGCCCACTTAAAAGACATTCCAATTTGTGAACCTTGGCTAAGCAGAAGCTTTCTAAGGAAAGCACTTATCACTGGGATCTCTCCTGACGTGGCTGCCTGCTTATCCAGTGCGCCAAAACTGGTCTCACTCTATGCCCCTGAGGGCCAAGGCTATAATCTGCCAAACACTTATATCTCCTGCTCTTCCCTAGCGTCTCAGTCCCCACCTTTGGACAGCTCAGACACTAGATTACTCGCCCAAGGTCTCCCGGCGCATTTCTGTGCTGCGACCCAAAGCCGCAGCTCCCTCACAGTGGTTGTGTGGGCGGCCCACAGCTGAACGATATTAGCTCCTTTCCCGCTCAGCAGCTCGGTCTGGGGCCTCAGACAATGCCCAAAGTCGTCCACACACTGGCCCAAGATCTCCCAAGGCACTTGAGTGCCCAAGTCCAAAAAAACAAAAACAGCACACAGTTAAGGCTTTTCCTGCTTGCAGTCTCTCTGTTGCTATGGTTACAGCTGCAGGCAGCGCCCACCGAACAAAGGCACCTACCACTTGCCAGTTTCCCAGCACTTCTGTCCTCCTCCTCGTGGAGTCCAGAAGTCTCTCACTGACTCCCTGTGTCACCAAAGGGAAGTTTCTGGGCAGATCCCACCAGCCAGAGATGCCTGGAGTCTTCTCTCTCCAATCTCACTGTGCCCAGTTGCACAGAAGATGTTACTTGGCTGCCATCTCCTCCCTTCTTCCCTTTCTCTCTTCCTTTCTTCATTCCTTCCTTCCTCCCTCCCTCTCTCTCTCTTTTTTTCTTTCTTTCTTCTTTTTTTTTTTTTTTTGAGTCAGAGTTTCAAGCTGTCACCCTGGGTAGAGTGCCCTGACCTCATAGCTCATAGTAGCATCCAACCCTTGGGCTCAAGCGATCCTCTTGCTTCAATTTTTCTATTTTTAGTAGAGATGGAAGGGGGGTTCTTGCTCTTGCTTTGGCTGATCTCAAACCTGTGAGCTCAAATAATCCACCTGCCTAGGCCTCCCAGAGTGCTAGAATTACAGGCATGAGCCACTGTACCTGGCCAGTGCCTTTCTTGATGATATTGCAAAAGAAAATTTTGCTGTACAAAACTTAAAAATACCTATCTTCTTCCATTTCTTACCTCCCTCCAATCTTTTCTTCCCTCCCTCTTTTTCTCCTTCCTTACAAACTCAGTCCATAAACTAGAAATCAATTCAAAAGAGCTGAAATGACATTACTCAAAATTCATAAAAACAGAGAATATAGTATACTGAAATCATTCTAATATTTATAAGAATCATATTCATTCTTGTTTACCAATTCCATGGCCATTACTCCTAGATATGTTTCTTGACAAATCTTATAAACCTCACATCAATTGGACAAAAGTTTTGTCCAAACTTATCTGACTAGGATGTCGTCCCATGTGCTCCTGACTGCCAAACCATGCTCATCGCCACCAAACTGAACCATCTGGTAGGAACACAGTTTTGAGAGCTACAGTCTATCTGATACATGAAAAAGGATTTTGTTAAGTTGTGGACAAATTTTAAATTCATCATGGCATTTCCAATTTCAAGGATTTAGATTTCAAGCTGAGGCTGCCATTTTACATACTGGATTATGTTTTTAGTGCCACATTTAGTGGAAAAATGACTTCATGTCTCAAGAATTAAGGACAGAAAATCTTTAGTGATGGGTATTTTATTCTTGTAAGAGACCAATATCACCAGGTTTCTTTAATCTCTAGTAACAGTAAATTAGAATGGTATTTTTTCTATTCCTACATCATTCAGCATATTGATGATGATAATTCATATTATACATACACACAAATGCATTAAACATAATTTATATTTAATATATATTTTATATTAGTTAAATACAAATTATCTCCTTCTACATTTGTCATTTAAAAGAGTTTCAAATAAATGATAGAAGAATTTAAAAAATGCTCCAAATATATAGTGAATATAATAACCTAGGAAACACCAAAATATGCACACACACACATATATATACATATATTATTGTATCTAATGAAGAATTTTTTTCATGACATCATTTTAGACTAAAATAATCCTAAAATCAAATGAATTGGAAATATTATTATTGATTTCTTGTTTTTATTTTTTTAACTGAAAAAGCAAGAAATTAAAATAATGTAGTTAAAGCCTGTTTGATGAAGTTGGCTGTGATGGTTAGAAAGAAGCAGCAGTCATCATGACTCTTCTTCCTTATGTTCTTAGAATATTAAACTATCCAATTGTCATAATATCTCTATTCATTCTTCCAAAATAATGAGAAAAAGAATTAAATATTCCTTTTAGTCCATGTTCTAAAGTATTAATTTCTGGTTACTGCTGGGCACTGAACTTCTTTTCACCAATTTTGGCCAATTCTTTTTTACTCTCTCTCTTTGTTTTTTTTTTTTTTTTTTTTAACAAAAAAGATCAGTGTTGATTTGTAAATCAACAAACATCTTCCTTCTCCCCAGTGAACCAAAGTCAGTTTCTGACAAAGCGTCACCTGTGTTGACTTCCTTAACTTTGCTCTTTCTAAAACAGTGTTTTGCTAAAGAAAAGAAGCCCCATGCCATCCTGGGCAAGGCATGGGATCTATGTGGAAACAAGACAACCAAAAAACAAAGCCAAGAACTGCTGTGTACAAATATGGCAATTTGGGAAATATGTGTATATAGGCATCTTAGAGGGGCTGCAAAAGCAAAAAGTCACATACTTGATTTCTGTGTGGATGTGGAAAACTGTTCACCAAATTTCTGGAGTTTGCTATGTGCTGATGGTTTCATCTTTACTTGTTTATAGCGCTCAGGTCTCTGCGGAGAATATCTCCAGGTGCAAGAATAGGGGAGCATGTGTTGTGTTTGTTTTCCTGGTCATATACTCTTCTAGATCTAATTACGTCACCTCTCTACAAATTTTTGCACTTCTTCAAGTCATTGCAGAAAATTATTAATCTGTGGTCAGTAGTTGTTTTGCCAAATTCATTCAATTTTTCTAGGAGAAAAAAATATCCAAAAGAAAACTTACTCAGCTAAAGCATTACAAATGCAAGCTTTCCGTGTTCAAGACAGAAAATCAATGTAGATTAGAGAAGAGGAGACTTGTGATAGTAGTAAATTAACAACACTTCTAATGACTTAGAGTAGTTGTGAAAATAAGTCTTTTTTCCATAAGCCTGGAAGGGGGAAAAAAACCATCATTACAAGTTTAATGGATTTAGCCTGTAGTCCTAAAATAAATGCAATAATGCAACATTGTGAATGCAATTTATTCTCAAAAGAATGCATATCCTTGGGGAAATGTGGGCTATTTATTCTACAAGAAAATAGTTTGTGATCTCATTCTGGTGTTAGACTGTAACTAAAGATTTATAGAATGTGATACATATAAATAATTACATTTAGGCATTCTAAATTCACTTTTTAAATCATCTAATAATTTCTGAAAATGAATTTGGAAGACAAGATATGTTGTGATATGTATGTATTAGATTCTTTTCTAAAACTAAAATAATTTTTGTATGTATTTTTTAAACCAAAAGTAAAATTGGGCTGATAATAAATAAAATCCCCTGCCCATACACTTCCCCAGCTCTTCTGGGTTCACTTAAAAGTGTTTGTGTATGGTTGTAATTCTTCATTTTTCAATTTCAGGCAGTATCTAATAAATACCTGCCCAAAATTATTTTTTCCTTTTTTATTTCAAAATATTAATTAAGGGGTACAAATGTTTTTCTTACATAGATATCTTGTATAATACTTAAGCCAGGGATTTTGGTGTGTCAGAATAATGTTCATTGTACCCAATAGGCAAGTTTTTATCTTGTATAATGCTTCAGTCAGGGTTTGGTTTGCTAGAATAGTGTTCATTGTACTAAATAAGGAAGTTTTGATTTCCCACCAAATCTCCTGACTTCCCACCTTCTTGGTTTCTCATGTCCTTTATATAACTTTGTGCCCATATGTACCCACCTATTAGTTCCTACTTATTAATGAGAACATATGGTGTTTGGCTTTCCATTCTTAAAATACTTCACTTAGGATAATGGATTCTAGTTCCTGCCACTTTGCTATAAATAATGTTATTTCATTTTAAGACTGAGAAGTATTCCATAGTGTATATATACTATGTTTTCTTTATCCACTCATGAATTGAAGGACACTTAGGTTTTGAATCCTAATCCTTATAGTTGTGAATCATGCTGTGATAAACCTTTGAGTACAGGTATTGTTTTGATAAAATAACTTTGCTTCCTTTGTGTAGACACGCAGCAGTGGGATTCCTAGATTGAATGGTCGGGCCACATTTAATTCTTTGAGGAATCTTCATACTTTTTTCAAGAGAGCTTGTACTAAATTGCAGTCCCACCAAAAGTGTATAAGCATTCCTTTCTCTCTGCATCCTCATCAGCATCTGTTGTCTTTTGATTTTTTGACAATGGCCATTCTCATATGAGTAAGGGGCTATTACATTAATTTGCATCCCCCTGATGATTAGTGATGCTGAGAATTTTTTCATGTTTCCTGGCCATTTGTCTATCTTCTTTCAAAATACTTTTCTTCATGTCTTTTGCCCACCTTTTGATGGGGTTGGTTGTTCTGTTCTTGCAGATTTTCTTGAGTCCTTTGCAGATTCTGGATATTAGTCCTTTGTTGGATATCTAGTTTGCACGTATGTTCTCCCATTCTGTGGGTTGTCTATTCACTTCGTTGATTATTTTCATTGCTATGCAGAAGCTTAATTTAATCATGTCCCATTTATTTACTTTTGTGGTTGCTGTTTTGTCTTTAGGGTCTTAGTCATAAATTCTTTGCTTAGCCTGGTGTCTACAAGAGCTTTTCCTACATTTTCTCTTAGAATTTTTATGGTTTCATGACTTAATATTTAGGTCATTAATCCATTTTGAATTAATATTTGATAAGGCAAGAAACAGGGCTATTGTTTCATTCTGCATGTGGCTATCCAATTTTCCCAGTACCATTTACTGATTAAGGTTTCCTTTCCCCTGTGTATATTGTTGGTTTTCTCAAAGATCAGTTATTTGTAGGTAGATGGTTTTATTTCTGAGTTCTCTATTCTGTTCCATCTGTCTGTGTCTCTGCTTTTATATACCATGTTGTTTTGGTTACTATAGCCTTGTAGTATAATGGAAAGTCAGGTAATGCGATGCCTCTATATTTGTTCCTTTTACTTAATGTTGCTATGGCTATTTGGTCTTCTCTTCTGGTTCCAAGTGAAACTTAGGATCATTTTTTTTTTCTAGATCTGTAAAATATAATTCTGGTATTTTGATGGGGATTGTGTTGAATCTGTAATTTCCCTTGGGCAGCATGGACATTTTAACAATGTTGACTCTACCAAGCCATGAGCAGGGAATGTGCTTCCATTTTTATGTGTCATCTGCAATTTCTTTCATCATAATAAAACAATCAAATAGACTAGACTAGGCATAGAGGAAGTACACTTCAAAATTATAAAGGCTGTATGTGACAGACGTACAGCCAACATCATATTTAATGGGTAAAAATTGAAAGCATTCCCACTAAGAACTGGACAAGACAAGGGTGACCACTGTAACCATTTCTATCAACATAGTATTAGACGCCCTAGCCAGAACCATCAGGCAAAAAATGAAAAAAGGGAATCCAAATTGGGAAAGAGGAGTTTACACTTTCTCTGTTTGCTGATAATATCATCTTACGTAGTTTTTACATATAGTTTTGTAGTTCTCCTAAAAGTCATTAACTTCCTTTATTAAGTATATTCCTAGGTATATTAAGTATATTATTAGTATTATTAAGTACTATTAAGTATATTCCTTGTGACTATTGTGAATGGTAGTGTGTTTATTATTTGATTCTTAGCTTGACTGTTATTAGCATACAGAAATGTTACTGATTTGTGAACATTGATTTTATAACTTGAGGCTTTGTTGAATTTGTTTATCAATTCCAGGATTCTCTTGGTAGAGTCTTTAGGGTTTTCTACATGTAAGATCTTTATTTTTGTTATATTGATTTATTTTATATCTGTTTGTCACTACCTAATTAGTGATTACCAAGGTTTTATATTCTGTTCTGGTTCTGTATGTTCTGATAGAAAGTAAAGCAAGTCTGCTCACTATTTTACTTATTTATAAATGCTTTTGCTATTCACCAGCATTTATTCTTTAATGTTAATCTTAAAATCATTGCATGCAATTTAAGAGTAAAAATGTATTGAGATTACATTTGCTACATTTGCTACTGCTTTTTTTTTTTAAGTAAAATAATTTTAGGAAAGAAATACTTTGTGAGGTAAAGGCTCTTCATTTAAGAATATGATAGGCCATTATATTCTATTCACTCATATTGATCTTCAGTAAAACTTTTAGATTTTATCACATAGATGTGCTTTTCCTGTTAATTTTACATAATTTATAGGATTTATAACAATTATGAAAGAACTATTTCCCTTGCTAATTGCTTATTATTAAAATGGAGACAATATGCTCATTTAATATATTATCATGTCCAAATTTTATAATTAACATAGTAATTTTTATCACATGTATTATTTTTATAGGTTGTATCTTTAAAAAAGAAACTTTTCTCTTTATGTCTAATAGCAATAGTATTAATTTTATATTCCTATTGCATTCCCAAAACTTTCCAAGAAAATGTTAAGTATAAATTGCAATAGCAATAATCTCAGTTAAGTTTCTGAAATTAAGCGAAAAGACTTTAATATTAATACTTTGAGGTTTATTGTATTATTGCTATTGGTACTTAGCAAATGATCATTGACATATTTCAGTAGTTTCTTTAGTTCATAAGAATGGCTAATGTATTTTATTACATGACTTTGAACATATATTAGTATAATAACACATTAAAAAAAATTTGGCAGTATTAGGTTAATAAATGTTCTGATGTTAATCCAACCTTTCCTCACTGGACTTTACCTTATTTGTTTGTAATGCTATTCTTTTCTTCTATCGTTCTATTCTACTTTTACTACTTTCATTTCTACTTTTGGTTTATTCAAAAATGAAATTGATTCATAGACTTCTACTTGATATTTTGTAACTTATGCAGTTTTCAGGAAATAAATTCAGGAAATTTCCTTCCGCGGTCTAGAACAGCTCAAACAGAATTGAAGCTATAAATATTTCCTAAAACTTATCTGTAAAACCATCTAGTCATAGTTTGGTTTCACAAATGGCAACTACTTAATGATCTATCTTTCCAGTCTTTTTAAAGTAATTGTTCTTTTTAAGTTTTCAATTTCTTCTTGTATGATTTGGTTATAAAATTTTTTACAGAACATATTTTTCTGCAGCTTTTGCTCTACATAGAGTTCCACGTCATATTCTATTTCTCTCTCTTTTTAGAAGCTCTTCAATATCACTGAGTTAATCTCCTTTTGCATGCCTTTTTTAATTCATTCTCTATTATTTCTGAATTAACAGAAAAGCAGCAGCAGGCAAAATCAAAGAAATATCATTCTTGCTTTTCCTCTTTTCTCTCACTCAAGTTAATAGGAAAAGGCAGGTGGCTCCCACTTCCAAGATATTTGCTCATTTTTATGGCAATGGTTGTGGTAAATTGACAATGTGAATTAGTGACTTTTTTGGTTTGGATTTTCTTGACATAGTGTATTAGTCTGTTTTCTACTGCAATAGCAGAATATCTTATACGGGGAAATTCATTAAAAAAATGAGGTTTGATTTGGCTCATTGTACTGATGGCTGAGAAGTCCAAGATTGGACAACTAAAGCTGGCCAGCTTCTGGTAAGGGCCTGGTGCTGTGTCATAACATGGCAAAGAAGCCATGAGTAGAGCAAGTGTAAAAGGGACAAAGTACAAGGGACAGGCTGCCTCACTTTGTCACAGTCTGTCCTGTGACAGGACAGTAGTAGTAGTAGTAGCTCACAGCAGTAACTGTGACTACTACTAGCAGTAACTAGCAGTAACTGATCCAGATTCCAGAGAGCATTCCAGAGAGCACCACTCACTACCATGAGAATGAACCCCAATCTGACAGGTAGAATTGAGCCTTCTAAATAACCTAATCACATTTTAAAGGTCCTACCTCCCAGCACCTCCACACTTGGGACCAAATTTCCAATCCATAGAACTTAGTCTATGTGTCAAATAAAAATCATAAACAATTATTTTTTAACAATGACTGCATGATGGATTTCAGCTTCATGATATTTAATTCTGAAATTCATTAATGATTTTCATTCTACTATGCCACTCACAGGGACAATAAATGAGGAAAGTCTCTGTGAATAGTGATCCCTACAAAACCCTTTTGGAATAATATTTTCTATACTCTTATTTCAAAATAAATCTTTCTTTATAATTATATCACAAAATACTCTGAAGCTGACCCTTCAAACGTTTATAAACATTTTTAGTTGCAGGATGCTATTTGATTGCCCCGCTTCTCCTTAATGAAATAGTTGTCATTTTGCTGGTCATCCCTGTGTTGTATTTGTAGATGTCTTGTCAGTGGTGTTTGGAAACGTGGAGTCATCTGGGAGCTCTGAGCCCAAGAATATGTTATCTATGCTCCACAGTCAAACCTCTGTTTGCCTAGACCTGTCATTTTCTGGGCCACAATGGGATCAATATTCCCTTTCTATTTTTTATCTTTTAAAGGTACCACTTATGTTTAAGGAATTTTGTAAAAGAAAAAAAATTACTGCAAGTATTAAACTTATTTTTTCTAGAATTTATTTTTATAGAGGTGTCATGCAGTGAAAATTTGATATGTGTGTGCATGAAGATGTCCCTTGGAAGTGAAAATACAAGTTTCTAAATAACTCCTTTTGTTAGTATAGTAAAATTGCAATTATGAGACATCTTATTTTAATTCTCTCACCATTGTTATGTAATGTTCCTGTTTAACAAAGGATTTCAATGCTTAACATTTGCATTTAAAGTTACACTTCCAGGGGAGTTTGTGTCTGAAGATTGATAATAGGGTAAATCTGTCAAGTTGTCATTTCATCTTCTCCTACTTTTGTTTCTTCTTTCTGTTTATTTTCTTCATCTTTTTCTCATTAATACTGTTATTATTTTATTCTTTTTCTTTTAATGCAAGAAATAAAATGAAAGGCATAGGATAACATGTGGACATTTGGGGGTTGGTCTGTAGAATGGTGCTGTCCAGCTGACAATTTGGTAAATCTAAGACAAATTTGGTCCCATAGTGACAGGTCCATCACAATGACTTGGGTCTACTTTTGAGAAGTTCTCATTGGCAGTAATGAAGAGTAAGTGCTAACACCAGCCACTGTGAGAAAGAGATTCACTGTTAAGGAAAGAGACCAATGTACTGGCCAATTTTAACAAGGTTAGTTTTATTCAAGGAGAAGTTAGCATTATTTGTGATCTCTGTTATGCCCCAGGACTGTTAGTGCATTTGGGCTGAAAGTGCGTGAATTTCAGTAGACAAAATATCTAATCTACTTTTACATATCTAACACTAAAAATCTATTCCCAGGGCATGATGTAAGTAAATATTTTCTGAACTAAAATCCATATAAGAAACTTGGGATGATTCTCAATAATTTTATTCCTTTCCTTCCAAAGGTGATGTCCTACTTTGAACTCACCTTCACTGTTCCTCATAAAATATTAAAAATAAATGAGACCTCGGGGAACATTGGTCAATTTGTCCATCTGGTGATGACTTCTTCCCTGTAACCATTCCTCCACCTTCATATCAGCTATGGAACACATCTCCTTTTCAATATAGGATATGACTGTACATATGCAAAGAGTAGCAAAAATTTAAAAATATATAAACTTATGAAATATTGGCTTTTCTATTTTATTTAGGTAGAGTGTCATTCCCCCAAAATTGCATCGTCTTTCACATTGATCACCTTGGATGCAAACATATTTGTGGTTAATCCTCCACTCAGTTTTCACTTCTTTCTTGTACAGCAGAACATAATGAAGGCAATTTTTAGAGATAGTTTGGTTTGAGTCATAATAAGGTATGTACAAAAATAAAAGTATAATTTTCAGGTTTATAAAGCAAAAGTAAGAGATGGTAACATAAACGGAGTTACTGGAGCAAAAAGCCTTTAGTTATCTTTTCTTTTAAAACATCTTTGAGGATCATATTTTGTTTGATTTTTATGGACATCATTTTACACAGCTGATTCTAACATTTTTGTCATTGGACCACTTTATGTAGCTAGGTGTATGCAAATAGGGACCCAAGTAGAAAGTATTTATTTTATAAATTGATTTATAAGAATGTTTAATGGTTCAGATGTTTTCTTGAAACATGTAATAATTTCATAAAACGAGTAAAAAAATTTAAATAATTAAAATTAATTTGAAGATCAAGTGGTGTGGAAGATGGAGAAAGTCATACAAAATGGCAATTATCTTCTAATATTGAAGAAAATAAAGAGTCTATAGCTAGAGGACCATACCAAAAGACTTGTTTTTTCAATGGCATTAAATATCACCTATGAAAAAAAAATTAGGGCAATGAAGTACTTATAAATTAATTTGAACTTTTCACAGAGATATTAATTAGGAGCAATTAAAATCAGGAAAATAAAAATTATTCAGAAGAAAAACATTGAATTACCACCTAGGGTCCTTGCTGGGCTTTAAGTTGTACCACTTGATTTAGAATTATCATTCACACACAAAGACGCTAAAAAGAGTTGTCTGTATTGTCTATAGGCACAATGTCCCTCACGATTTGCTTTGTGGTATATCAACACAAGACAACTTCTGTCTCTCTCTTTCACTCAGAAATGCTACAAAAGTTTTACCAGTGAGTAAAACCATAAAGTAATGAAGATAAAAGTTATCATGATACCTATTACATTATAGCGTTCAATATTATGGAAACTTTTGTACATACAGTTGCCCCCTTGAACAATGCAGAAATCAGGGGCACTGATCCAGAACACAGTCAAAAATACACATGTAACTTTACACTCTCCCAGATCTTACCTACTAATAGCCTAATGCTGACCAGAAGCCTTACTGATAACATAAACAGTTGATTAACAGATATTTTGTGTATGTATTACATAGTATATTCTTAAAGTATGCTAAAGGAAAAATATTATTTGAAAAATCACAGGGATGAGGTATGTATTTACTATTAAGTGAAAATAGATCATCATAGGGGTCTTCATCCTTATCATCTTCATGTTGAATGGTCTGAGAAGGACGAGGAAGAGGAGAGATTGGTCTCGCAGAGATGGAAGAGGAGGCAGAAGAGGCAGGCACAGGAGGTATAACTTTTATTGAAAAAGATCTGTTTATAAGTGAACCCATGTTGTTAAAGCATCAACCATATCTATGTTCATCTTCATTTCATCTTTGTCAGCTTTTGTAATATGACTCTTTTTATTTGGCATGGTCGCGCAAGGTAGATTTTTAAATTTTACAGAAGAAAAGTAATGAGTAGTGAAATTAAGCACCATTCTCAAGTTGCTATTATAAAGATAAAGAAGCTTTGGATGGGTGATAGGTCTGTCCAGTTTCAGAGATCTTGGCTTTTCTTGTTAATTACATGGCCTCTCCAATGAATGAAGGCACATGACAATGAATTATACACACTTTACAATGCAGGAAATACACACATAAAAACTGTAAACGACATTTCAAAGTTGCTAATGTTGTTCCCATGTTAACCACCAATTCCTACAACCTAACATGTCCCTAAAGCCTGAAATCTGATGAATTTCGCTGTGGCCATGTTTCTGTATTACACGTTCATGTTCGCATGCTGTTGGACATCAGAGCTACTTTTGATTCTAGCTGCAAGGGCAATAGGAAAGAATTTCTGGCATTTACATTTTCAATTCTTTTAAAAGAATTTTTATTTTTATACTTTCAGTTCTTTAAAGATTAGCAAAAAATCATTAAGAAATAGGGTCGTTAACTCTATCTGTACTACTGTGGAATTGCTTGTATTTTCTCCTGAACACATTTTTATAGTTCTGTGATAATACAGACAAATTCAGATAGATGATAAGAGATTTGAAAAGTCTCCTTAGCTAAATAGTGTGCTGAGGAATGCCCCATTACTCAAGATCCCTCTTTACTTCCTGGACATTGTATGTGTCCCATGGATAGAACGCCTCTAAGTGTCCCTAACTGTGCTAAAAATCCTATGACTTCTCCCTTCTGGAATCTTATTAGTCCCTATATATTTGTGTGTGGGTTTCACTGGGGCAATTTCTTTAATTGTTTTTGACATCTCTGATCTATAAGATGGGCATGCTAATGTTTACTTTATCTACCAAGAAGTAGGCAGGGGGCGGCGCCTGTGGCTCAGCGGGTAGGGCGCCAGCCCCATATGCCGAGGGTGACGGGTTCAAACCCGGCCCCGGCCAAAACTGCAACAAAAAAATAGCCGGGCGTTGTGGCGGGCGCCTGTAGTCCCAGCTACTCGGGAGGCTGAGGCAAGAGAATCGCGTAAGCCCAAGAGTTAGAGGTTGCTGTGAGCCGTGTGACGCCACGGCACTCTACCGAGGGTGGTACGGTGAGACTCTGTCTCTACAAAAAAAAAAAAAAAAAAAAAAAAAAAGAAGTAGGCAGGAAAAAAATTTATGGCCAATATAACCAGGAAGCTTATGTTAGTATGATTTATAAATGGCATGCCTTTTAAGAAAATGATGTTTTCTGCACAATCAAATTGCAGGTGAATCAGCAAACAATTTCCTGGGGTAAGAATTTTAAAATGCTGCTGAATGACTAGGCAAATAACTATTTTAGGTTCCACGTGTTATTCTGATTTGATACTCAAAATGTAATTTAAAGACTACTTATGATTGCAAGAGGGACTTTACCTAACAATTGCAATCAGTGTAACCTGGCTTATTGTACCCTCAATGAATCCCCAACAATAAAAAATAATAATAATAAAAAAAAAGACTACTTAAGACATTATTTTCTATAGTGTATTATTTTCACGTAGCAAGTAATTTCTTTCTTATTTTGCTCACAGGATTGTTTCCCATGAGTCACTTCATTGCCCTATCTGGACATTTTTCAACTTCTTCAATCATATTTAAGTTGAAGGGCTATATGTTCTATAAAAAACACAAAAGACTTAAGTGTAGATAATATTATAAACCTCGTGCACCACTTATCCCTTGTACTTCTTTCCTGAAAAATATAGAAAATAACTAGTTTTTCTTCTAATGAAGAAAAAATGATATTCATTTATATTTCTTCAATATGTTTGATTTTACAATTTACTTTTGGCATTCCTTTAGCATATTGTTAGCAATTGGACAGTGATACGGTTTTGACGATTATGTCCTTACATAGAAAGGAATGACTTTGGAAAAGCTCATCTTTGCATCTGTTTGTAGAGATAAATAGGACCTCAAAATGGCATTCATCAAGTATGTAGAAAATTTAAATAATCATACTGATACTAAATTAATCACAAATTCACATATTATTATGTGTAAAGCTCCAATATCTGCATGAAACAAACCATAAGAAATGAAGAAGAAAGAAGTAAAGATTTTCTAAAGGGAATGAAAATATATGAGTGAGTTCTTGTACATGTGTGTACTTGACTTCCTCCATCAACAGCTATGTATCTTTTCTCAAAAAGTGTTTATTGAATGTGTTTTCCAAAATTTGTCTTGATATGGAGTTGAGTGAAGAAACACAAGACAGCAATTTTTTCATAAATTGAGTGAAATTGGCTTAAGATTACTGGAAGTATACAGCTGTACGTTTTAATTATTTTATAGCATAAAAAATTGCAAATGATTTTATTTGTGTTAAATTCATATAACGTTTCGATTTTTAGAAAGTTTTATATGAAAACCACTTTTAATATTTAGATTATTTTTCATGTTGCAAAGTTTAATGATGAGATATTAGTAACTTAACTGTTGAAGTGTGAAAACATTCATGCTTCAAACTCATACTACTTTGTTTTGATAATCTACAGTCAACCTCCCCCCTTGACCTTTATGTTATTAAACTTACCTTTTTATCTACTTACCTTCTGTTTCACATCTTTATGGTACATATATATAGTGAATATTAACTTTTATATTGATTCAATCTCTTACTCTGAGAAATAGCTAATAAACATCTTCTGGAAGAGATAGTTTTTCAATCATCATGACAATGAAACTGTTTTTCACTAATTATTATCATCATCACCACTACCAGCCAGTGGGTATATTACAACCACATTGCTACAGGAAGCTCAGAGCACTTAAATCTCCTAGATTGCAAAATTCTTTTTGTTTTTAGGGTTCTTATACTTGATTTTTTTTTTTTTTTTGCTTTGTAGAATATAGGTTTATACCTTTCTAAATTTCTTTTTTTTTTTTTTTATTATTGTTGGGGATTCATTGAGGGTATAGTAAGCCAGGTTACACTGACTGCATTTGTTAGGTAAAGTCCCTCTTGCAATCATGTCTTTCCCGCAGAAGGTGTGGCACACACCAAGGCCCCATCCACCTCCCTCCTTCCCTCTCTCTGCTTTTCCTCCCCCCCCATGACCTTAATTGTTGTTAATTGTCCTCATATCAAAATTGAGTACATAGGATTCATGCTTCTCCATTCTTGTGATGCTTTACTAAAAATAATGTCTTCTACTTCCATCCAGGTTAATACGAAGGATGTAAAGTCTCCATTTTTTTAACAGCTGAATAGTATTCCATGGTATACATATACCACAGCTTGTTAATCCATTCCTGGGTTGGTCGGCATTTAGGCTGTTTCCACATTTTGGCAATTGTAAATTGAGCTGCAATAAACAGTCTAGTACAAGTGTCCTTATGAAAAAAGGATTTTTTTTCCTTCTGGGCAGATGCCCAGTAATGGGATTGCAGGATCAAATGGGAGGTCTAGCTTGAGTGCTTTGAGGTTTCTCCATACTTCCTTCCAGAAAGGTTGTACTAGTTTGCAGTCCCACCAGCAGTGTAAAAGTGTTCCCTTCTCTCTACATCCATGCCAGCATCTGCGGTTTTGAGATTTTGTGATGTGGGCCATTCTCACTGGGGTTAGGTGATATCTCAGGGTGGTTTTGATTTGCATTTCTCTAATAGATAGGGATGATGAACATTTTTTCATATGTTTGTTAGCCATTGGTCTGTCTTCTTTAGAGAAGGTTCTATTCATGTCTCTTGCCCATTGATATATGGGATTGTTGGCTTTTTTCATGTGGATTAATTTGAGTTCTCTATAGATCCTAGTTATCAAGCTTTTGTCTGATTCAAAATATATATCCCTTTATAGAGCAGTGATAACATTTTTAAATGTTCAGAAACCCCATTAGGAAATGGCCATAGATGATGCATTGTCCTGTGGTCAGGTCATAAAGGTTAATCATAAACTGCTATCACAGAAAGGTAAGCACCAAGAGTTTGGAAGGTTTCCAGTTTAGTAATTCATCCATGTTCTAGGGGTCATGGGCTTGTGACTTGTTAGTACCTTCTTTGTTCAGGATGGAAAGGGTCCGAAATCATTCAAAATGGCTACACTTAGGTTCTCTCAACCTCCCTTTTCTGCCTTACCCCTACATTAATAATAGGGACATTTCTGGGAGCACATAATGAGTTCTACTTATCTCCCTGCAAGGACATGACATTTTTCGGGGGTGGGGGGATAACTTACAAAGGTTTTTTGTCTATTTTGTTTTGTGTTGCTTTTTGTACTTTGTTTTTTTTCCTGCAGTGTAATTTAGGGCAACAGGTTTTTAAATCTGTAAATAGGTCAATCACTTGGTTATTTTTATTTATTTATTTATTTATTTATTTTTATTTTGAGACCAAGTCTCACTACATCAACCTCGGTAGAGTACTCTGGCATCATAGCTCCCAGCAACCTCAAACTCTTGGGTTAAGTGATCCTCTTGCCTTAGCCTCCCAAGTAGCTAGGACTACAGACGCCTAACACAATGCCTGGCTATTTTTTGTTGCAGTTGTCATTGTTGTTTGGCAGGCCCAGGCCAGGTCGAACCCACCAGCCTGGGTGTATGTGGCTGGCACCATAACCACTATGCTAAGGCGCCACGCCTTGGTTATCTTCATTGATAATTATGCTCTTTTAGGTGTATTTGTCAGAAATGAGGCTCTAGTTTGCTTTTGTACGATTTAGTGACTATTGTCTCTGGTTTCCTAAGGAGAAAAAGGGAGCAGATTGTTTTTACAGGATATATATCTGTGGAAAAATCTCTTAATGATTATTGCCTCAGTAGTAGTTTTTACCTAAACACAGCTAACTTGGGTTTTATTCAATTTTGTTATTTAAAAATACAGTTTTGACTGAAATTGGCATAAATGTATTTATGATCTATGTACAAAAGATTTAATAAAAAATAAAAATAAATAAATAAATAAATATATAGTTTCAGGCGGCGCCTATGGCTCAAAGGGGTAGTAGGGTGCAAATGTGTTTTAGATGTACAAATTATGTAAAACCTTAGACAGATCTTGATAATTTCAAAGGACCAAAGAAAAGAGGAAAGCCTTTGCAAGTGTTGTCTGAATGGCTTACCATTTACTCAGCCTATTAGGGTATCTCAAAGTCTTCCTATTTTTGCCTTTCAGCCACGTAAGTCCTGTAGAATACTGGGGGACTAATGATAAGCTTTTGCTTCTGCATTTAAGGTTTCAATTACCGTTTAGCAGACTTCAGTGGACTATGGTTACATTGACTTTGCTATTTTGCTTTCAAACTTTTTCTTTCAAGAGTAACACACCATTATCTGCAACAAATCCTCTTTGACGCCACAGTCAGCCAATCTATTTTTTGTTTTAGGGAGAATGGATGTGCAAAATTGAGTGTGACTATTAATATTCTCATGGCAATAAACTGATGTTTATTTCATTATGTAAGTTGACTCCTTTGATATTTTGATTTACTCTATTGTTACAAAGATTTGTAATTTAAATGATAAATGAATATTCTGAAAAATAGTCTACTAAGTCACTGTCATATTGAGAGGCACATCTCCGTGACTCTGCTCTACATATTTGGCACAGAGACAGTAATTTGTAAATGAAATTGCAGATGTACAATTTATTAATACATTAACACATAATAAAAATAATATATCCCTCAGCTTTATCCAGGTTGTAGAGGTTGTAAGTAAATATAGGAAGGTGAATATCTACCTAATTTTGTCTAGTGATTTCATTTTTACATTGTTGGCAAAGAATCCTTTTAGAAATACACCACCTGTTACTATTATGGTTAAATAAAGAAAAACTATTTTACTTATGTCCCTGTACGCAAAATGCATTATGCTGAACCAAGACTTGATAAAAGAATGACGTTTATAGAGTTAAATTACAATCCTTTAAATCCTTACTATGGAATGCTCATGTTGCCTGCAATGAACAGAATTGTCTTGGCTTCACATTTACCTCCTTTAAATTGGAACCTTGATATCCTTAGATGTACCAGCTTGAAACAAAATAAAATCATAGACCCTTTATTCAGATTAAACAGATTTTTCACACTCATCCAGGTTACCATAAAGTACCATCACTCCCCTTCCATCATCCTCTTGCATATTATGTCCCAGTGTGCCCAGGGATGCTTATCCATGACTGAGCAGTCACTCTTACCTTACTCATGAAGTCCGTACTCGACACATTTCTGCATGGCTGAAAGACCATACAATGTCAACCAACAATGCTGGGCACTACAGCAAATGACACCACTTGCTACAGTATAATAACTATCCCTAAATAGTCCAATGGCTGGCCCTTGTTCCTCTTTGCTGCTGCTATAGCTAGTAAGGGCCAGAGATTAGTGTCTCCAACACCTGCTGTTCCATCACTACTCCAAGCCTCCACGGTGCCTACTTTTCTGCTGTTTTTGGCTTTGATGCCAGCCCTTCCCAAAAACCCCTTCCAGCTCTGCCATGCTCAGCCCATGTTGGACAACATGACTTTCCTTGCCCCAAGCTTTATAACTAGGTCACAATTCACTCAGCTTCCTAAAACTCCACTGCAGAGTCTCAGTTTGGTAGGGTCAGAACATCAGTTACCCCTGTGCTTAGACGGAACATTTCTTACTGATTTTCTAAGCCTACTGTTTTACTTAGGTCACCAGTCCACATTTGCCTTATGTTGAGATCTTTTTTGAGGACCCAAGTGCAGCAGCGATATTCAGACAGTGTTGACATTCAAAGAGAAAGGAAGTGGGTTAAAGATTCCTTCAATCTCCATCCTCAGATGAATTGTTTTGATCTATGTCAATGTAGAGATTCTTATTGATTGCTAGGGGAGAGGTGTTAAATAATTTTTCATGCCAGCCAATGTGTCAGCCTCTGCCTTTGCCTAGCCAAATCAGATTTTGTCATAGCTGCACTTTCCACATCAACCTTAAGTGAATTTAAGTGTGTACTTGGACTATATGACTAAAAGTGTGCACGGAAATAATAGGGTGTCTGCACCAATAGTATGAATATAGAACACACCTCCATACAGTCATTTTTGTTTTTCAAAAATTTCATTGTCTAACTCCCCCGGGCAGTCTATATCATTGAAGCCATTTAGCAGAACATAGGATACTAACCAGATACCAATTAAATAGTTTTGTTTTTGCCAGTAATATTAAAAGCCATAGCTTTCTTCCCATTGTTATATGGGACATTAGAATAGAAATCACCAGTTACTGGTAAGATTTCTTTTCTAAAACCCTCAAATTTTGGTATGAGTCAAAGAAATTTGAAATTTCATTTCTTTTCTAAGAACCTCAAATTTTGGTAAGAGTCAATGTTTTAAAATCTGAGGCTAAGGCCCCGACTCTATGGTTTCTGAATTATTTGACTCATCTGCTCTTACTCAAAGCAAATAAACTCTGAAAGCCTGGGTTTCTTCTTTATATAAGTTATCCATTTTTGTGAGTATAAAATGGGAGATCAATAAAAATATTGAACATATCCCTTGCACAGTAAGATCTCAAATTTTATCTATTGTACATGCACTAAAAAGTTCACTTCTTTGTCTATTTCAACATGAACTTTAGCTGTTTTCTATTTATACTCAGTAGCAAAAAACATCATTTAAGAGTCAAGAAGTTTCTGAATGAAGAGATTATAAAAACGACTTACGTCCTCTTCTATAGAGGGTTTCAATAATCGTCAATCAGAAGTTTATTTAAAATTATTTTTTATGTATCCCTTTGCCACAAATCTTTGTAACAAAACTTTGGGTAACATTAGACGTATTTTTCTCCTCTTATCTCTTTCCATTTTTAATATTTTTATTATAATTTCCAACTTTCAGGGCACAACAGAAAAAGGTCTACTGCTTTTTTCATACCTTACTTATTGTCATGAGTACCATTACCAGGAATGAAACATTTTCAATCTGACACTGAAAAGCAAGATAATAACATGTGTGGTTGGAAACTGATGCACTAAAGATGTTCCAAAATGTCTGCTGTTCACTGTTTTCATAATTTACCTGTCAACAGTTCTATTTATTTGAGGATTGTTTTTCTGGGTTATTGTCTACACTCAGGTAAGGACGATAAGGCCACACAAATTCATCTTGGGTAAACAGGACTATAAGTAATAAGTAATTTTTAATATAAAATGATAAAGATCCCAGAAAACAGCTTCTTGTCTTCTGCAAACTCAGCAGATAATGCATGAATTGGAAATGCTTGGAAGCATGGAAGACTATGTCTATTGTCAGCGGTGATGCTTTGTTATGCCATGTTAGAATAGCACAGCAAATGGTTTCATGTAACACTGGAGTAAGGGCTACTACAGGACTTCAGTGCAGTCCTAAGAGAGCAATGTGATTTTAGCCTTCCAGGTTAATGATGGCTCAAGAATCTCTCCATAGTAATGATGAATGGTAGCTTAAGGAGAGGGCTTGCCCTTAGTGAAGAAATATCTTCCTAGTTGTTACATTCAATGAATAAATATCTGAATCTACTGAAATAATATTAGGTCTATTGATTCTTAAGGCATAGGAGTCCCCTGTAGTGCTAAGCACGAAAGGTATGGATGCTCTATTGCTTTTGGAAAATGCTTACAGAGGGTCTATCACCGCTCAGAGAAAGCAGGCTTCTTTGTGAAAGACTTGGATTAAGAGGAGGACGTGATGGAGGTTTTCTAAGATTTGATATTCCAAATCCTAGAAATAGGATGGTATTGGTATTGGTATTTGATATTCCAAATCCTAGAAAACCCAAGTGAGGAACCACAGAAAGAAAATTGTAACAAATGGGATTTCTTAAGTTCCCCTTGGGAATCACATAGATTTCTACAAATTACCTACAAGTCTTAGTAGGGATATTGAAAATGACAAAGCATAGAACTTTTAAACTGTTACTGGGATCCTAAGATACTGTTTCCATTGAGATATATATCTTTCCCTACAATTTCTCAATATCAGATAGTTGACCTGAAAAGCAAAATAACATTTTAAAGGTTGGCATGACTAGACGTAGCATTTTCAATGACAATTTATGACGTATATTATTTTAACATTAGTGAAGATTAAAAAATGTTTGAAATAAGGAAAACTATTTCTATGTCTTAAAAACAACATTGCCATAGATATCAGAATGTGTATGGGCAAAATTACTGCCTCCTTTCTTTAGCATTTTCCCTAGAAGTGACATTACCACTTCTTTTCTAGTTCCAATTCTCTGTTTTTTGTTTTTATTCCATATTTTTCTATTTTGAATAAGTACTAAAGTCAATTGAGCTAATTTATTCACTTAAAAGTTGCCTATAAAGGCTCAGCACCTATGGCACAAGCGGCTAAGGCACCAGCCACGTACACCTGAGCTGGCCGGTTCAAATCCAGCCCGGCCTGCCAAACAACAATGATGGCTGCAACCAAAAGCTGCCTATAAAAATCTATAGAAAATGTTTAATTTAAATGCCTAACTTTGCAATTCAAGAACGTTGTACTTTGTTTGTGATTTGTTTCACAGTTCTCTCACATGGCCGCCGTGTGATGTTTCACATTCCTTCACAAAAGACAGGATTTAAAACTTACCCTGCTGTTGCTCTGTGCGTGACAGTGGCACATCTCAGATCAACCTTGCAGAAGAATAGCTGGGTCATCCTGCACTACCTGAATGCTCACTCAGTACAACTGGAGTATAGAGAGGGGTTTACATACAAGCAGAATTGTTAGGAGAGATGGTATTTAAAATTCTGACGCCCAAATCCTCTGATGTTTAGATTTCTAGGTTTTGATCGCTTTTTACAAGTATTAAAAGTTTTCTTCCATAAAACAAACTGTAGATTTTACTATTTGCTATTTTAATCAAAAAAGATTTGTCTGTCAATTATCAAAAATAAAATTGATTTTTTAAAATAATTTTTGAGTATGCTAATATGAAATATGGGATTTTCAAAATTTGTCTTATTTGTAGAATAGCCGTCTTACCCAAACTGGGATATTCTATCTTTGATTTTTACCTGTGAATTTTCCTCTGTTATCATCAAGTGAAAATTAATAAAGCAACATAGAGGAATATGATTATCTACTATGTGGCAGGCACCTTACTATGTAAAGAAAAGATATACAATATCTAAATTTTCATCTTCCAAGGGTTCATGTAACACATAAACAGTAATGTTATACACATTCTTGGGGAAAAAAATTAAGAATGGGAAAACCCCATATGTATCTGAGGAAGTTAATAAAGACTGCCAGGAGGAGATAAAATTTGGAAAGAAATTGGGAAAACAATGATATATTTCCAGGCAGAAACAATGATATTTTTCCATGCAAGAAAGAGATCAGAGTATGTGAGGTAAAGAGGTAAAAAAGAGCTTATCACATTCACAGGGTTTAAAAGTATGAGTACCAGGACTTTGGGCCTTTAATACAGATAATTATCTTTTATCCTATAAACCACGTTCCTTTGGTTCCTATGAGTTGCACTTTATTCAAAATTAGGATGGAGTAGATACGTGCATCCCTCAGGGGAGATGATCTGTCATTTTATCAAATGGTTAGAGAAATGTAGGGTGCATAAGAGACTTAAAAACATTTTTTTATGGACTAGAAATAATCACTGGTGGTTTTTAAAGTAGAATTTTAACAGATTTTAAACAGGGAACTTCTACGATCAATGTTATAATGTCAGTCTTGAGATAATAGCAAGGGGTAATAACAGGGAAGAAGTACCAGAGTCTGAAAGAAAAGTCACGAGACTTGCAGTAATTATTCCAGATGAAAGGTGAGGATGACTTGAACTAGTGGAGCAATAATCTGATAGGCAAAAAGAAAGTGGGTTCAAGAGAAATGTACGAGACTGAGTTGAAATGATTTGCAAGGGGAAATTATTAAATGGGAGCTCAAATTACGGGCCTGGGTAGCCAGATGATTGAAAATGCCATTTCATACAGTGGTAAATGAAAGGCAAACCAATTGTGACATGGAGATGATTTTAATTTAGGAATTGCTTAGTTTAAGGTGCCCATTGAGAACTCGATGAAATTACTAATCAACCAAGAATACATATGAACCTGGAACCCTGGAACTCTGGGGAGTCAGATTGGATAGATAATACAGATACTAAAGATCAAGTCATCAGTTATAGGTCAGAGTCAGGAATAGTAAATACTTTAATGATAATAAGAATATTTCCACCATCCCATTCCTGGCAATAGAGAACTTCACTTGTTGACTTTGGAACTATTTGTCACTTAGCCTCAATTATATCTTAATTCTTAATGTTGCTTTGCATGTACTAAGCCATTTTAAGTCACTGGATTTGTTATTTGATTTAAGCCTTCTCTATATGGCTGATATAGACCATAGTTGAAAACAAGACTATTTGACATAAATAGAAAAAAATAGAGAGAGGCCTAGTGAAAAATGTAAAATTAGTGGAAAAAATAATTTACAAAGGAGATATTGGAGGCATGGCCAGAGTAGAAAAATAACAGCAGGAGAACTGTCATGAAATTTCAAGAAGAATGATCAATGACAGCAGATCAACTACTCAGCGACAACCTAGGTGCTAGAATATGTCTGTAATTGCTTTCAAATTAAGAGAGAATGAATAACATTAATTTATAAAGTACCAAGAATTTTAGGTAGAGAAACCAAATTTCTGTAAGTTAATAAATGAAAATGAGGTAGTAAAGTGTATTATTAAAAGGTTTTAAAGAAGAGTTATAAAAGAAAGAAGAAATGAGAAGTGGTAGCTAGAGGGAATGGAAGGTATATTTTAAGGAAGTGCTTTTCTTTTTTAAGGTGAAAAAATTCATCTGCTTAAATAAAAAGGTATTGGTAAGTGGCATAATTGGAACTGAGCTTTAAGGTGTGGTATTACAGCAGAGAATATATTAAGCAGGAAGATATTTCATGTGAAGAGGCCATTTGGGGGGCATTCAGACAAGGGCAATGAGGAATGAAATTTAGACACTGGTCTTGAGAAAAAAGAGAACACATATTCGAGAATGCTTAAAGTATATTTTTGACAGGATGTGGGGAGGTACTGGATTTATAGTTTGAAAAAGAGAGATGATGTTGATCATCTGTGAGTTGGGGAGTAAACAATAGTGACTCTAATTAATATAATGATGGACTTCATGGAGGGGAGGTTCATAAGTAAAGAAGTACATTATGTCTTTTATTTTTTATTTTTTTATGTTTTTCTTCTGTCTTTTTTTTTTTTTATTGAATCATAGCTGTGTACATTAATGTGATCATGGGGCACCATACACTAGTTTCATAGACCGTTTGACACATTTTCATCACACTGGTTAACATAGCCTTCCTGGCATTTTCTTAGTTATTGTGCATTATGTTTTACCAATTAGACACCCAAGTGGAGATGTTCAAGTGTTAAGGAATATGAGACTAGGGACCAGGATGCTAGAGATACAATCTGGAGTATTACTGGGGTTGTACTTTAAGCCATGATCCTGGCAGAAGGATTGTAGACTGCTTGTCTCAGTAACTCTTTTTCACTTTGTATCCTATGATCATAGTTGTACTTACTTTTACACTTTCTTGCTATTAAGCAGTTACTTCTGCTTTGGTTTTAATTTTAAAAGTATGTATTGCTATGTTAGCAGCCTCCTGCCCCTGTTGGCAGCCCCCTATGTTCCACACAAAAAATTTTCTGTTGTCTCTCCTTCTTTCCACCTTCCTTCCTTGCTTAATTCCTTCCCTTCTAGTTATCTTAGGTCATCTCTTTTCTATTGAAATCCTCCCAGTTGCACTTGGCACTTCAGATTACTAGTAGAAGATTTTTGCCATCATTCCACCCCAAAGCCCACTCATGACAAATTAGGTGACTTGATATTCATAATTGAATCTACAAGGATTTGTTAAGGAAAATCATTTGGAAATAGACTATTTAATGATTTAGGGATCTTTTTAATTTTCTAACAGGGAAAATTGCTTCTATTAACTAAAAAGTTAATAGGAAAGAAATTTAAGAAAGGAGGCCTTTGAAAACCAATGCCTACTGTGTGATGACTTACAAGTACTTGCAGGTCTGAAATAGAGTAGATGACTAGGTAACATTTCAGTGGCCTTTATAGCTGTAAATAGAAAGGTGAAGAATGCCTTCTGGTTCACATGTCAAGAAGCATATTTGATGTATTTAAGAAAAGCATTGTGAAAATGAATGCAGTAATCTTTTACAATCTAAGAAAAACAAAGTATGGGACTTAATTCCTCCTTGCAATAAAATAGATATTTCACAGCTTTTAATGAGTACAAGATTCTTTCTGTCCAAGCAACTGATGATTAAAGAAAACCAAATCTGCCATGACTCAGCACTTTTATTGATCAATGTAGCAAGCTTCCTTTGAAGTTTATATGCTAAGAGTTTACATGTGCAAATGAAATAGAAACCAGATCACTCTAATGCTCAACAATGACATGTGTGTTCCTTTTTCCCTCTTCTCAAGTTGCATGATGAAAAACTATTTGAAAAAAATTCTGGACAATCTTGCCCTGCCTATAGCTATTTGAGTTTGTGCATCAGGATACACGTCATTCTTTTTTTTTTTTTGTAGAGACAGAGTCTCACTTTATGGCCCTCAGTAGAGTGCTGTGGCCTCACACAGCTCACAGCAACCTCCAACTCCTGGGCTTAAGCGATTCTCTTGCCTCAGCCTCCCGAGTAGCTGGGACTACAGGTGCCTGCGATACACGTCATTCTTAACAGGCACTATTCAAAAGCCTATATAGCAATTCTACCTATCAGGAAGATAAAATATATTTCTTTATAAGTTAAACAATTTTAAAGCACAATATAATCAGCAATTGTTTTAACCTTTCATTAAGGAAATGAACTTAAATCAGAAGGCAAATCAATAATAATTATTATTCTACAACTTCCGTCTGTCTAATGCCTAAACAGTGTCCCTAGTTTTACATAGACCATGCTTATTCTTATTATACTAAGTACTTTCTGCTGTTTAATAAGGAATTAGATACCTTCTTGAAAAAGGCTAGCATGGAGGATGTCTACATAAATATTATTTTTCTGACCTATCTAGTATATATCATAGTTTATATGAATGAGAGTAGTTCTCTGATAGCAAATTATATATGGGATAGGAGAAAGGGCAAAATAGTTAAGTCTAGCCATGCTTATTTTAAGACAGCCAGTAGATATTTTAACAATTCACTAATAAAAGTTAAACCATAAGATGTTCTGGCTAAATAAAAGCAAAGATAAATAAAATTGTTTGAACAGGATACCTTTGTCAAAATATGTAATTAATATGCTTATGGTTAAATTCTATTTCATTATTTTATTTCTTATTCCACAAGGCCCTACATTAAGAAACCTCTGGGGAGGAGTGGTAGGTGGGTGAGATTAGATGCTATTAATGGTTGTTTAACAGTTTAAAGATTCGATGAACTCAGGTTGAAATATTTATATTTACAGGAGAAAAAAACATTAATCCATCCTGAACAAATAGTTTGCAATCAATAGCCATGTGTATCCTGTGGTTGTCACTGATGGAAGTGGAAAGCTTTTAATATACATAAGGGTAGACAATTACAATTGAATTTCTGTTCTTTATTACCATGATCTATAAGAAAATGTCCTCTATATCTTCATATTATTTATTGAATACTCTAGTTTTGCTGTAATTTTAAAAGCAAGTACATCAAATTGCAATCTATTCCAAAATGAGCATTTCTCAGAAATGTTGTCTTAGTCTTTAACAAATTAATAAGTTTTGTTGAAACTAAATATATATAATCTTTCTAAATATCATAAGAAATTGCTAGAATGTATCATTTAAACATAAAATGTGAAGCCTGGTAGAAAATTTGTTTATAACTTAGAATGAAAACTGAAAGCAACTTGTTCCCCACAATTTCTTTCGTACACCATTATGTTACTTGGTAAAAAAAATTCACCAAATTCCATAACCCTAAGTTAATTTTTGTATTCACTAAAGTAAAGTATTATCTATTTTATCTATAAAAACAAGCTTTTATGAAATCTAAATATAATAAAAATTCATATTTAGAAAATAGACATAAAAGTTCAAAGCTGAAATATTTCCGGAATAGTTATTGACTTGAGGTTTTATTAATGTTTTTTCCACAACAGTAAAGATTGGACTGAAAGATGCATCTTTGCTCAACTGTAGAAAGAACTTCAGGTATAATTGTTTAATTGCTGCACCCTCTTCCCTACTTTAACAGACATATCTGCCTTCTCTTCTTGTATATTCACCCAATTGAAGGTGAGGGATGGGCAGTAGAGTGATCTAGTACCTACTTCATCAGCACCCCATTCATACTTGGGATGTGAAATCCAGAGTCAAAATCTTCTAACAAGAAAAGGACCACATTAGAGTTTTCCATTCAAATCACAAAGGATCTAAACATGGTACAATTGAACTCATTCTATCAACACAGTCTTTGACTTGGAGATTTGAAAGGAAGTACTGTTATGTTATCTATGACTGGCAAACAGAAGAGTTTAGAAAAACTGAGACCAAGCATCGTTTATGTGACATTTGAGCTTTGATATTTGACTTTTTTTCTGGAAAGGAGACATGCATTAAATTAGAAAGAACCTGAAGCTTGCTCACTTACTAGTTTAATTTACTGACAGTTTAGTGGATGGGGAATTTAGGAATCCTTAAATCCAAACTAGTAATTATAAATGAGCTGATGGAAGCTTAGAAGAGGTAAATCATTTCCTCAAAGCTGTAAAGTTAGTGTAAAAGATCCAATTCTAGAACTAGTTCTCTGGTGGTTTTCAGTTACAGGAAGCTATCTGAAGTAAGTCATGGCAAGAATGTTTTCTAAATTAAAAGGTTTGGCTAATGTATTAATTTAAGTTAATAGCATGTCTATATCTGAAATCAAGTTAACATTCTAATGTGTAAATGTAATTATGACTTTATGTTGTAGACATTTCCCTACATGTGTTAAATTTTTCAATAGCCAACTCTATCATATTGACAGTGTCATTTAGCATATTTATGTAAATGATTCATTTTATTTGCACTGCTTCTCTTTATTTTCCTTGATTTTCAGTCAAGAACCCCATATTATGTGACCTCCATCAGAAGAACTCTTTGGGGGATCTTTGCTGTCTCAATTGAAAACTGATTGAGTTAGACAGTGTGAGCTGATAGGCTCCTTCCAGTCATAATATTCGTTCATTTTTGAATTGGAGTTTTTAATCACATGCCCCAGTTATCCTTGATTCTTTCATTCAACCCCGAATGTTGGTCGAATGGCATTCTTTACTTTGGACTTCCTTACTTTTGTTTCTCCTTTCCCTTCTTTCTCTTCTCAACTCTCATTTTGTTCTGTGTTCTCACCTCCATTCTTACTCTTAGGGAATTACAGTCTCAAACAATAGTGGAAAAGGTCAGATTACTTACTTCAGCTTATTTGCATACATGTGTCAGGACTTGACATATCTGATCCTCATAGCAATTTTGAGTTCTTTCAGATAAACAGAGCTTGATGGGAATAGGTATTCCCAATGTGTTCATTACAAAAGCATGTAACTGTTTTAAACACTAAAATGAGATCAAATGTCCAAGTCAAATGAAGAAAAATGTGTTGAAAGGCACATATCTTCTTCAGTACTGTCAACATGGGGATAGAAGGTGATTTACATACTTAAGTTAATGCTTTCATTTATGTAGATAATTTTTGTTGGGATTTAATTTTATTACTTGTGCAGCTGCATTAGAAGTGCGTATTATGCACTGACACATCACTATTAATAAGACTCATAAATTACACAATACTAAGCTTTTATATAGTCCTTTTGAAATCATGAATAGAAAGTTAATATTTAGAATACATTCAAATGTTGTAACATACAGAATATGGACTGGAGTTTCTTTTTTCTATTTACAGCTCACAAAAGCACAAAATGTTTCTGCCTGGGTTGTGATCTGTCAGGATTAACTGAAAAATATTATGTTCCTTACAAGACATTATGAACCTACAATGAAACTGGAATACAGCCATATAATTCTTATAGGATAAGTACATTCATTAGGAAATTAATTGAAAGCTGAAAGTGGCAATTTTGCCAAATCTAACCAACATCTACACTGGAGTCGAAGATGATGCTAGTGACAACTATGGTCTTCACTTCTAGATTGTCAGACGCAAATATTTCAATTAGTTTGACCAGAAATATTCATAATCCCATGTCACAGAAGCTAGAAATGACACAGACAATGAGGTTAGCGGCCAGAGAAAACAGTGTGATACGATTGAAGCATCTGAGAGGTTGAAGCACCTTTACCCCCCTGGGCGGTAAAGCTTTGGTCCTCATATTTTCCCACAATGTTTGGGATGGAACTCTTTGGACAAATCATTCAATAATCAAAAAAAAAAAAAAACTAATTTTATATTTCCATATCTAAAATGTAGTTGTTTAGTGATAAGATTTTCAAATTTCCTCCTATAAGTAAAATCTATATAAGTCTATAATCTATATATAAGTCTATAATCATGATTTTCAAAAACTTTAGACTGTTCTTTTCATTGACTTGGTAGTAGCATAGACTTCAACATGTACAGCCAAGAAAATTGGAGGGAGAAAACCAAGACCCAGTCTTCCACTGTGACCCTCATCTGTCCAGACCACTGTCTTCAGAGCCTGAGAATACTGAGACAAGATTCACTGCTAACACTTAGAGACAGATAAGACTATTTATGGTTTAAAAAATATACAGAGAAGAAAATGCCTCAACTCACCCCCTCCCTTAGATATACATTTTAATAAGATTATGGGCCTAGCAAAGAAGATTCCCCATTTGTACAACCATCCTGCTGTCACCACGTGCTCATAGACTTCCAATATGGCTACCCTTCTGGGCTGCCCTGGAAACATTTATATATCTGCTGCCACCAGGGGAAGAAAAATCACAGATTTGCTTTTCATGTTTTAAAAAGAGGAAATCTCAAATTAGCCAGTTTTCAAAGACTACATCTACCACATTAACTTCTGTAAAATCAAATGTAAGCAGGAAGCAAAAGCATGTTTTAAAGTGTGTGGCATTTGTTATTATTAATATTGGATTTTCATTCATATGCTCTGAACAGCCAATTCTCAATTCGTAGTGCTAGTGTATGAAGTCATGACCTATTTGTTCATGTCTGAGGAGACCTGGGTGCAGAAGAGACCACTGCCTGCCTGATGAATCTATTCCTTTCACTTTATTTTCCTGTTTTTAAAAAATGTACATTATTTTACTTTCAAAGTTTCAATATATGTGGCATAGTTAGTTTAAACAACACAAATAAAGTAAAAATTCTGTCTCCCTTCATGTCCAAGTAGTTCTAAACACTAGGAGTTAATAGGCCTAACTATTGTTAACTTCTGGTTTTAACTACTCGTATCCTCTAATTTTAAACTTTGGAGAGAAAGAAGAGATATATGAATACAGAAGACATATGAGATGACAGTTTCTCTTCTTTGCGACATTTCAGATCTCTGTAAGGGATTCTGTTGGAGCTCCCTTTTAAGAATATGAAGCACTTTCTGCTTGTCTTTGTCTCCTAGCAATCTCAGAGTCTTGACTTCAACATGTGTTACATTCACAGAAACTAAAGAAAGTCACCTTGTAAATCAGAACATATTAATTGAAAATGAGCAAAATATTTAGGACCTTGTGTTTAGCCATTTGTGTTTGGTGCTCTTGCCTCAGTTTCTTGAAATATAAATAGATTCTGTATGTAATAATTGATTCATATTGGCCAGACATAATCATGTATATTATATATTGTTTTCGATATATTATTGGGACTGAAAATCCCTAGAACTTACATTTCAGAAAGAATTACATCTCTCTTTTACACAAAGAAGGAGCTAAATCGACATGAGCAAGAACATTTAAGTGCATCCGAAATCGGCATGTCTGGCATCTTAGGCTTGTAAACTAATGGATAAAGCCATCCAAGCTTCCCAAGCACATGGCCAAAAAGTGACAGCAACTTGAACACAAAGCTATGAAGGTTTCCTAAAAGATATCGCAAAAAGCAAATGAGCAAATCTTATAGAAAGAAAGAGTTACAATGTCAGGGAAGGTACAGAAAGTAGTGAATAAAAATGATTTCTCTTAATAGAGCAGCACACACACAAAACTCATAAAACTGAAAAAACAATTTTGGAAACAATTGAGATGTGTAAAATTATTCATAGATTAAAAGTTGTGAAGAGCCTAAAATCATTTCTATTTTCTAGAGAATCAGCATATTGAAGACATAACTTCAATGGTAAGGACTTAACATATGAATAGAGTTGGCAAAAGATCCATGTTCCGAAGTGTTGAATCTCCAAATATAAATTACACTGCACTGGCCCTTTGTTTACCAAGTACAGAGAAGAAAAGACATCATCCTGCAATATATCCTTGCTATTGTCCCCCCCCAAAATACAAAGAATAACATCTAATCCTTTTTATATTATATTAAAAAATGGAAAAATGTGTGCACAATATGTAACCCTTAACTCCATTTGCTTCTATCTCTTCTCATCCAAAGCATCTTATTTCTCTGTAAAATGCAAACAGCTATTAGAAAACCAGAGAATTGATGGGTCAACTGAAGATATTTTTATCATAAAATGGATGAATTATTTTTTTCTAGAATATTTCACCTAGGAGGCTTAGTATCAAGAAAGAAAAATCAACAAAGAGGGGTAATTTAATGGGCACAAAAATACAGTTAAATAGAAGTGCTTAAGATCTAGAGTTCAGTAGCACAGCTATCAAACTAACCCAAGTAAATGATAATTTATTGTATATTTCCAAATAACTGAGTGGAATTGGAATTTTGATAAAAATAATAAATGTTAAAGGGGATAGATATCCAATTACCCTGATTTGATCATTACACATTGTATACTTGTATCAAAAAATGGCACATATATCTCATAAGTATGTCAAACTATCCATAAAATCTAAAAATAAAAAATTTAAAAAGAAAAAAAGAGAAATCAACAGTAAATTATAATGAAGTAGGCATTGTATTTCTTATTCTCATAACAACATGTGTGTCTGTATGAGGTAGAACTGAACATTAAAGCACAGAGATCAGTGACAGACCCAAAGATAGTCAATTTCATCATTGTAAAGTAAGTGACTGTCTGATGTATCCACATCTCTCATTAATAGTTGTAATAGTTTGCATAGTCATATTTTATACACTGTCTGGAAGTCATAAAGTTAGACAAGTAATTTTATGATATGGTATTCATGAATTTTATAAAATAAATGGAAATTGAGAAAAGGAACATTGATGAGTTCTATAAGAGTAACAAGAGAAAGTTAAGTTAATGAAAAGTTAGGAGGAATTTTAAGTAAAATATAGTACAATTGTGATATTCTGAAAGAGCTTCTAAAAAAGTGATAGCAGATGCGCTGTCAGAAAAGAATAAAATAAAGCACGATAAAGTGATTTATTCAGGACCAGGCAAGGTGGCTCATACCTGTAATCCCAGCACTTGGGGGGCCAAGCTACCCAGGAGGCTGAGGCAAGAGAATTACTTGAGCCCAAGAGTCTGAGGTTGCTGAGGGCTATGATGCCATGGTACTCTACCAGGCGCAACAAAGTGAGACTCTGTCTCAAAAAATAAATGAATATGTAAGTAAATAACTAAACAAATAAAGTGATTTATTCAACTCACAGCACTTTCTAGAATTTAAGCATTCTGGTGTACTTGGAAAGCACTGTTACATTTTAAATGTGTTGTGTTGCTTTATCCTTTTCTATCAGTAAAGAAAGGAGAGTTAAAGCACCTATGGTCCATTAACAGACTCCAACAGAAACAAATATAAGAAAGCCAGATGGGAACACACCTGTAGTCCCAGCTGAAGCAGGAGGATCACATGGGCCTAGGAGTTTGAGGTTGGTGTTTGTAACAACATCTCTAAAAAAACAAAAATAAAATAAAATTTGAGGAGACTTCTGCTGAACTCTTATAATGGTAGATTTTAGGTGAGACCCAGACCTCAATTTTTCTAAACCTTATTAGAATACTACACTGTCAAATTTTAATTTTAATTTTCGTATCAATTCAGGTATCTCTTGAGATTTCACCATAATCAAGTCTTGGAGAAAAGACTTTATCTGGAGTGTGCAGTATTGGGAAGAAATTTCTCTCTTTCTCTCTCTCTTTTTTTTAATTTGGGAGGACCAGCTTAGACAGTGGGTATTTATTCAGTGTTTCAGCACAATTCATAATTGCAAAGGTGTGGAATCAACACAAGTGCCTATTGACTCAGGAGTGGATTAACACAATGTGGTCTGACAATTAAGGTCATGAAATCATCCTAAAAAAGTGCTGTGCAGGGGAGACGAGGCAATGGCATTGGTGCACAGTTTCCGAAGGTGACCAGAACGAAATTCAGCAATGAGGCATATGGCACTTTTTCTAAGTTAAGTTCACAAACTGAATTGTCCACAAACTGAATTGTCCAACTTCATAAGATGTCCACTCCGATTGCCATTTCCAGAAAAAGAGTTCTAAAATTGCTTTAAAGGGTGGACTACTTGCTAGCATCACTGCATAGCTTCCCAAGGAGAATACCTCAAAGGTGACCATAGTGATATTTAGCAATGAGGTATATAGCACTTTTTCTAGGATTAGTTCGTGAACTTAATTGTCTGACCTTGTATATTTCTTCATGCTCTAATAAATACTAAAGCAAAATATTCTTTCAGTTATTTTGATCATCAAACTGCTAGGTTATTCACAACATGAGGAACTTGGGTTGAAGAGATTTCAATATTCTGCACACGGTTGGATTCAATATATTTATGATACCTCCACCAAATATACCTGATTTATAGACCTATTTCTTATAATACTTGTAAATAGTTCTTTTTGCTTTTCCTGTAACTTTCTTGGCTAATGAAGTTTGCTAGTCGGATTTGTTCTGATCATCCTTAAATCCTTCCATGCTGACAGTTTTAATTAAAAGAAAAATTTCCAATCATTTCTCTAGTGCCAGAGAAATGCTAAGTATAAATCATTTCTATTCAGAATTTCAATACCATGTCCTCTGCTAAAGCCTCATGAAATAGTTTTGGCATTTGTAGAATTTTGCATAGACTGCAGAGTAAATGTGAGCAATACTATTTTACTTCTTCTAAAAAAATGTTTTTCACAACCTAAAGAGATTACAAATGTGGTATTAATTATTACTGATGTTTTGCTGTTTTCCTATGGGTTTGGTTAGGCCCCACTATTTTGAAATTTTGTCAAACTTTGTTATGCTTTTCCTCAGCTGTTGAAAGAATTCTTTATCTTGGCTGGTGACTTTTATGTCTGTAACATTTACTTAAAATTATGTCCAGAGAGAGTAAAGCAAATTATGGGTTTTCATTTTAAAAACACTGTCTTCATCTACCACATAACTTATTCTTGATAATTCTTATAGTAAGGATGGCCTCCTGAAAGGGAGTATTGGGGTATTATTGACACTCAAAGATATCTTAGCTTTATTATGTATCCCTCTTCTGTCACTGATTTTCTTTATAAAATTACCTCTGTCCTCTTCATGTTTGTTTTAGGAATTTCAACTTAATTTTCTTTGACTTAATACTCTTCACCTTGAGAATCTGAATACCCTCGATGAGGACTGAATGAGGAATTTATGCTGAAACTAAAGTGACGGAACATTAAGTACATGAACAGAGAGTATAGCCAAGCAGGGGAACATGCCGTCTAGTCCCCTACGATCAAAGCTTGACCCCCAAATAAAAATGGCGATCACTGCCTCTCATTCTCGGACCCCAAGGAGAAAAGATTCTAAAGCTCCGTGAGCAAAGAAGTCTAGGAATTATACTTAACCAAGAGGTATAAGTGAACATCTCCCTCTTTAGAATTGATTCCAATTCACGTAATTATGTGTATTCAACACAAAATCACAGAGTTGCTTCGATTCTTTCCACTGGGAAATGCTGGGTTTTCCAAGCTGTTTTTGAGTTATATATCCTCTATAGGCAGATGTGCGCTGTTGAAATAGTGTGCAAAGATAAAGCTGCAGTTTGTCTGACCAGTCCCCAGAAGGAAATAATAAGCCTCATTAAACTTATTTTACAGAATGATATCCCAGCTAATTTGTATGACTTGCTAGAAATTATGAAAATAACATGGAGAAGGGCACATATTTAAATCAGTATCACTCCAATCTCACTTCTATTCCCAGCCTTAGGCCCAATATTTTAGCATGTTCCATTCTGTTATTCAAATTTAGAGAAAATATAAACAAATGCTGGTTCTGTACCTGGCTCAAGGGTTCCTCTTGCCTCAGCCTTCCAAGTCACTGTGCCCCTCCTTGATGTAGGGTCTCATTTTATTATTAGCTAACAAGAAAAGACTAGTTATATCTTCATCAGTAGAGAATTCTGAAGACTTCAAAAGCATGTTGAGAAGCCCTATCATATGTCACTGATGATGGGGTCGTTTTTGTTACAAGTTTGTTTATGCTTCCTGAAGTATGGCAATGTAATTAACCAAATGATTTTCATTGCTACAGGTTTTTTCATTGCTTAGAAAATTATTCTGTGATTTTTGAATCCCAGGTATTTTTATTTGTTTTCATGACCTGTAGTAACCACGGGTGCTAAGAGGTTATTATGCATACTGGGCGAATAAATATGTCCATTCATTTCGAATATCCTGCCCTTTAATTTCATTGAATTTGTCCCCTCAGTCTCTTATTCTGCCTCAGGGTATAAGGGCAGAACAAATTCATTTTCATTCTGCCCTTTGTTATTTCGAAAAATCAATGACAATGCTTTTTGACTTCCATTTTTCTGGATTGGTAATTCTATGCTTTTCAAATTTAATTTTACATATTTAATTAGTAACATCTAGATCATCAGGTAGAGCCATTAAGTAAGCCATGGTTTTAAAAAATGGGATTAAAAAATATGTTGAAAGGTGACTAGGTCTAATATGTTATGCTCTCACTGTGGAATTTGCAGAAGATCCATTAGTTCATGATCATTTTGCCCTTGAATTGAAATCTGGGTTAATTGTGGCAAAGCTGAACTTGCTCTTTTGTGAAGTGTGTGGAAGGCTACTGATCTTTTAATTGATAAAATCATCAATATTATCTTGACATTTGGATATATTCCCATTTTATTTAAAGTGTCAGCTGTTTGCTCTCATATTTAATTGTCTTCTGCCCTATCAGGCTTTTAATTTAAATTTCCATCCAAAATGGTATTTGCCTCTAATGATACAGGCAGTACATTCTTGTCACTGCAGTCCAGATCAATAAAACCAAGAACGCAACACCAATGAGGAAATTTTAAAAACATGCTTCCTCTTTGAAAGATCTTTCCAGTAAGAACAGAATGTGGGGCATTGTGATTTTAAGATTGTTCTTTTTTAAGCACCAAAGGAGGCAAGGAAGCTTCATCTTTCTCTGCTGTGCCTCTGTTAATAAAAGCATTTGTTCTGTAAAATTTGGATTTAGTCAAAAGGCTGCACTTAAGGCCACCACAGCTAAAGGTTTCCCCACCCTCTGTCCCCAACTGCTTCATTTATCCTCCATCACAAGCTTCAACATACAAAATGATTCATTCATTCCCTTGTCTTTGGTTCCCCAATAGCTTGTAAAATCTTTGATGGCAAACTCCCTGTTCATTATTTATCACATTATCTGTAACTTCCAGCCCAAATTGTGGGCTCAATGAATGTTTGAGCTATTTAGCTAGAATGGTGAGAATATAGCAAAAGTACATAATTTTTAAAATGTAAAATGTTCTGCCCCTGATATTCAATGAATACCTGGAGGTATAATGACTCCCTTGTCCATTGATGGTGCTGTGAACACTTTTGGGTGTTTATGGATTCTCAAATTACTAATGGGTTCTTCCATAAACCGTAACTATTTTAGTACAGAGGAGGACAAATGACAGCCTCAAAGGCAGATTTAGCTAGTAAATCACTTATTTTTGTGGCAACCTGAGTGACTCTTCCCTCCCAAAGCAGGTGAAGTTAGGGCCTGGCTAAGTATTCCCAAAACTCCATGAATTTCTTTCTTTTACACTAATCAGTGATTATTCCAGTGTGCCCATGCCTCATCTGGACAGCAAGTCACATAAGAGCAGTCTTCAAAAGGGGCTTCATGTCAAAGTTTAAAGCACCTATCAGAGTGTCTAACATGAGATTTATGTTCAATCATTCAGTATTTCTTGAGCATTTCATATAGTGGAAAATGGTTGTAGTAGATATTTTTCACTGAGATCATCTAAACCAGTGGTTCTCAACCGTAAATGCTGCAGTGTATTTTCATTGTTCAAAGGGGTCATGACCCACAGGTAGAGAACCACTGATCTAAACCATGGCAATCCTTCCTGCCTTCCTTTTGGAACTCATGCATCTATCATCTCATTGATGACTTTAAAACCTCCATGACTCCTTTATTCTTTCCCTGAGCAACTCAAAACTTTCACGCTACTCTTACAAACCTTTGGACAAATAGTGGCACTTAAGCATTCTATGAGTAGTTAATGGTAGGAATTTCTTTAAGACCCATAGTATTTCTAATGTACATAGTGAAAGATTTGTGCGAGCTCCTAGGACTATGGTGGATTTTATTGCTCTTTGTAACAATCATCAAGAGCCAGAACAGACCATGTCACATTGCCTTCACTCTGTAAACAACCTGAGCTCCAGATGACTAAGTGATTCACAGCCTTGAAGTTCATCACTGACTCCTCCCTGCAAATTCTATGGTGTAGCAGTTCAGATGAAATGTAAATGTTGGAAAAAAAGAGATTAAAGATGGCGGCCGAGTAACAGCTTCCCTGCAACTGGGAACAGTGAGTCTGGGGAGACAAGACTCCAGGCATCTCTGGCCGGTGGGATCTGCCTATAATCATCCCTCTGAGGATACAGGGAGCCAGCAAGGGACTTCTGGACCCCAAGAGGAGGACAAAAACAGTAGAAAACTGGCAAGTGGTTGCGTGTGTTTGATTGACCTAATCACGCCGGCAACCATAAGTACAAGCAGCAGTGAGACTGCAAACCGGAAAGGCCTTACCTGTGAACTGTTTCAGTGTTCTTGGACTTGGCACTCAGTTGAACTCCCTTGGGGAGAGCTTGAGCAGGAGTGTGGAGAACTTTGAGCATTGTCTGGGGCCCCAGACTGAGCCACTGCGCTGGGCGCAGGAAGCCATTGTGAAAGAACTGCCCCGGCAAGCTCTGCCCTCAGGGTCTCAGAGCAAGGATTGGGTGGGTAAAAGTAACCTACTGACTGAGCAGCCTAAAGGAGGGGACTGAGCTGCCTTACACCCTTAATCTTTAGGGGCAGAGTGAGACGGTTTAGGCACACTGGAGCCTTGGGCTGTTGCCCTGGGTAGAGTGCTGTGACATCATAGCTCATAGCAACCTCAAACTCCTGGGCTTGGCACCGCCCAGACCTCCATAAGAGCTGTGCAGCGACCCCCAACTGGTGACCCGCACCCACCGGGCATCCACATTCCCTGACCAGGAACTGCAGGGCCACACAACCCTGCATCCTCCCTACTGTGTCCTCCCAGCTTCCACACTAGCCCGTTCATCTGGACAGGGACTCTGGTAGCTGCGTGCCCTTTGGAGCCATCCCTGCCTCTGCACAGAGCTCTTCTCCTGGCCAGAGACTGCTGGAGCCTTGGCCTCTCTGTGCCAAAGTCACTGGGCGCCTGGCACTCCCAGAACCGTGTGTACCACCCCCAGTCGTGTTGCTGGATCCGGGTGTGTCACAAACCGGAGCTGCTTCCACAACCAGAACTCCCTAGCTAGAGCAGCCCCAGAGGAACTACACAGGGTCACTCCCTACAAAGATCCAGTAACAATAGAGTGATCCCGCTGGGGTCTAATCTTGGAGAGACACCTCCCCAACTCTGAGGACAGCCAGAGGCAATGGCGAAAAACAATCATGAGGTGAAATCAACAGAAAAACTCTGGCAATATGAATAATCAGAGTAGCTCAACTCCCCCAAGGATCAATGGGGCAGAAACAGCACAAGACCCTATGCACAAACAAATAGCTGAGATGTCAGAAATTGAATTCAGGATCTGGATAGCAAATAAGATCAAATTAGAATTCCAAAACTTATCTCAAGAATTCAACAGATTTAAAGACCAAATGACCAAAGATTTTGACACATTCAGACAAGAAGTTTCATCCCTCAAAGATCTGAGAAACACAGTAGAATCCCTCAGTAACAGAATGGAGCAAGCAGAAGAAATGATTTTTGACATGGAAGACAAAGCTTTCGAATGCTCCCAAACTCTCAAAGAAGAAGAGAAATGGAGAGCAAAAGCAGACCACTCTCTCAAAGAGCTGGGATAATTTGAAGAAAACTAATATTCGTCTTATAGGGATCCGCGAAAGTGACAAAGTGGCTTCACGAGGCAGAGAGTCTCTTCTCCATGAGATTATGAAGGAAACTTTCCAGACATGCCAAGAGATTCCGAAATTCAGATAGCAGACAGTTTCAGAACTCCAGCACGACTCAACCCAAATAAGACATCCCCCAGACACATCATAATCAATTTCACTAAAGTTAATATGAAGGAGAAAATTCTGAAAGCTGCTACACGAAAGAAAACCATGACCTACAAGGGGAAGAATATCAGAATAACTGCAGATCTCTCTGCTGAAACCTTTCAAGCTAGAAGAGGATGGTCATCGACTTTTAATCTCCTAAAAAAAAATAACTTTCAACCCAGGATCCTGTACCCAGCTAAACTGAGCTTCATTTATGATGGAGAAATTAAATACTTCAACGACATTCACATGTTGAAGAAATTTGCCACAACTAAACCGGCTCTCCAGGATATTCTCAGACCTATCCTCCATAAAGAACAGTGTAATTCTCCACCACAAAAGTAAACCCACCCAAAAAATTTTTGATCAAATTCCAACTTCCACAGTCGCAAAAGGATTAAAAATGTCCACCGGTCTCTCGAAAGGCTTATCAATACTCTCAATTAATGTGAATGGTTTAAATTGTCCTCTAAAGAGGCATAGGTAGGCGGACTGGATACAAAAACTCAAGCCAGATATCTGCTGCATCCAAGAATGGCATATTATATTAAAAGACAGATATAGGGGCGGTGCCTGTGGCTCAAGGAGTAGGGCGCTGGTCCCATATGCCGGAGGTGGCGGGTTCAAACCCAGCCCTGGCCAAAAAACCACACACACACACACACACACACACACACACACAAAAGACATATAGACTCAAGGTGAAGGGATGATCATCTATATTCCAGGCAAATGGAAAGCAGAAAAAAGCAGGCATTGCAATCCTGTTCGCAGACGCAATAGGCTTTAAACCAACCAAAATAATTAAGGATAAGGATGGACACTTCGTATTTGTTAAAGGTAATACTCAATATGATGAAATCTCAATTATTAATATTTATGCACCCAACCACAACGCACCTCAATTAATAAGAGAAACTCTAACACACATGAGCAACTTGATTTCCTCCACTTCCATAGTAGTTGGAGATTTTAACACCGCTTTAGCAGTCCTGGATAGATCCTCCATAAAGAAGCTAAGCAAAGAAATTTTAGATTTAAACTCAACCATTCAACATCTGGACTTAACAGACATCTACAGAACATTTTATCCCCAAAAAACAGAATAAACATTCTTCTCATCAGCCCATGGAACAAACTCCAAAATCAATCACATCCTAGGCCACAAATCTAACCTCAGCAAATTTAAAAAAATAGAAATTATTCCTTGCATCTTCTCAGACCATCATGGAATAAAAGTTGAACTAAATAACAACAGAAACCTGCATACCCATACAAAAACATGGAAGCTAAACAACCTTATGCTGAAGAATAGATGGGTTATGGATGAGATTAAGAAGGAAATCACCATATTTTTGGAACAAAACAACAATCAAGACGTGAATTACCAGAACCTCTGGGATACTGGAAAGGCAGTCCTAAGAGGGAAATTTATAGCACTGCAAGCCTTCCTCAAGAAAACGGAAAGAGAGGAAGTCAATAACTTAATGGAACATCTCAAGCAACTGGAGAAAGAAGAACACTTCAACCCCAAAAGCAGCAGAAGAAAAGAAATAACCAAAATCAGAGCAGAGCTAAATGAAACTGAAAACAAAAGAATTATACAACAGATCAATAAATCCAAAAGCTGGTTTTTTGAAAAGATCAATAAAATAGATAAACCTTTGGCCAACCTAACCAGGAAAAAAAGAGTAAAATCTCTAATTTCATCAATCAGAAATGGTAATGATGTAATAACAACAGACCCCTCAGAAATTCAAAAAATCCTTAACAAATACTACAAGAAACTCTACTCTCACAAATATGAAAATCTGAAGGAAATCGACCAATACCTGGAAGCACGCCCCCTATCAAGACTTACCCAGAACGATGTGGAAATGTTGAACAGGCCTATATCAAGTTGTGAAATAGCATCAACTATACAAAATCTCCCTAAAAAGAAAAGCCCAGGACAAGATGGCTTTACGTCAGAATTCTACCAAACATTTAAAGAAGAAGTAGTACCTATACTACTAAACCTCTTCCAAAATATAGAAAAAGAAGGAATATTACCCAGCACATTCTATGAAGCAAACATCACCTTGATCCCCAAACCAGGGAAAGATCCAACAAGAAAAGAAAATTATAGACCAATATCCCTAATGAATATAAATGCTAAAATACTCAATAAGATCCTAACAAACAGAATCCAACAACACATCAAAAAAATTATACACCATGACCACGTCGGATTTATCCCAGGGTCTCAAGGCTGATTCAATATATGTGAATCTATAAATGTAATTCAACACATAAACAAACTTAAAAATAAAGACCATATGATTCTTTCAATTGATGCAGAAAAAACTTTTGATAATATCCAGCATCCCTTCATGATCAGAGCACTTAAGAAACTTGCTATAGAAGGGACATTTCTTAAACTAATAGAGGCCATCTACAGCAAACCCACAGCCAATATCATATTGAATGGAGTTAAATTGAAATCATTTCCACTTAGATCAGGAACCAGGCAAGGTTGCCCATTGTCTCCATTGCTCTTTAACGTTGTAATGGAAGTTTTAGCCATTGCAATTAGGGAAGAAAAGGCGATCAAGGGTATCCACATAGGGTCAGAAGAGATCAAACTTTCACTTTTCACAGATGATATGATCGTATATCTGGAAAACACTAGGGATTCTACTACGAAACTTTTAGAAGTGATCAAGGAATATAGCAATGTCTCAGGCTACAAAATCAACACCCATAAATCTGTAGCCTTTATATATACCAACAATAACCAAGCCGAACAAACAGTCAAGGACTCTATTCCTTTCACAGTAGTGCCAAAGAAGATGAAATATTTGGGAGTATACGTAACAAAGGATGTGAAAGATCTCTACAAAGAGAACTATGAAACTCTATGAAAAGAAATAGCCGAAGATGTTCACAGATGGAAAAACATACCATGCTCATGGCTGGGAAGAATCAACATTGTTAAAATGTCCATACTGCCCAAAGCAATATATAATTTTAATGCAATTCCTATTAAAGCTCCATTGTCATACTTTAAAGATCTTGAAAAAATAATGCTTCGTTTTATATGGAATCAGAAAAAAACCTCGAATAGCCAAAACATTACTGAGCAATAAAAACAAAGCAGGAGGAATCACGCTACCAGACCTGAGACTGTACTATAAATCCATAGTGATCAAAACAGAATGGTACTGGCACAAAAGCAGAGAAGTAGATGTCTGGAACAGAATAGAGAACCAAGAGATGGATCCAGCTACTTACCGTTATTTGATCTTTGACAAGCCAATTAAAAACATTCAGTGGAGGGGTGGGGGAAAAAGAAAACATTCAGTGGGGAAAAGATTCCCTATTTAACAAATGGTGCTGGGTAAACTGGCTGGCAACCTGTAGAAGATTTAAACTGGACCCACACCTTTCACCATTAACTAACATAGACTTTCACTGGATAAAAGATTTAAACTTAAGACATGAAACTATAAAAATACTTGAAGAAAGTGAAGGGAAAATTCTTGAAGGTATCGGCCTGGGTGAATATTTTATGAGGAGGACTCCCCAGGCAATTGAAGCAGTATCAAAAATACACTACTGGGACCTGATCGAACTAAAAAGCTTCTGCACAGCCAAGAACATAGTGAGTAAAGCAAGCAGACAGCCCTCAGAATGGGAGAAAATATTTGCAGGTTATACCTCCGATAAAGGTCTAATAACCAGAATCCACAGAGATCTCAAACGTATTAACAAGAAAAGAACACGTGACCCCATGTCAGGGTGGGCAAGGGACTTGAAGAGAAACTTCTCTAAAGAAGACCGACGCAAAATCTATAAACACATGAAAAAAAGCTCATCATCCTTATACATCAGAGAAATGCAAATCAAAACTACTCTGAGATATCACCTAACCCCAGTAAGAGTAGCCCACATAACAAAATCCCAAAACGAGAAATGTTGGCGTGGATGTGGAGGAAAGGGCACACTTCTACACTGCTGGTGGGAATGCCCACTAATAAGTTCCTTCTGGAAGGATGTTTGGAGAATACTTAGAGACCTAAAAATAGACCTGACATTCGATCCTATAATTCCTTTACTAGGTTTATACCCAGAAGACCAAAAGTCACAATATAACAAAGATATCTGTACCAGAATGTTTATTGCAGCCCAATTCATAATTGCTAAGTCATGAAAGAAGCCCAAGTGCCCATCGACCCACGAATGGACTAGCAAATGGTGGTACATGTACACCATGGAATACTATGCAGCCTTAAAGAAATATGGAGACTTTACCTCTTTCATGTTTACATGGATGGAGCTGGAACATATTCTTCTTAGCAAAGTATCTCAGGAATGGAAGAAAAAGTATCCAATGTACTCAGCCCTACTATGAAGCTAAATTATAGCTTTCACATGAAGGCTATAACCCAACTATAGCACAAGACTATGGGGAAAGGGCCAAGGAAGGGGAACGGAGGGGGGAGGCTTTGGTGGAGGGAGGGTAATGGGTGGGGCCACATCTATGGTGCATCTTAGAATGGGTACAGGCAATTGCACTAATGTATACAGCTATGATTTAACAATAAAAAAAAAAGAATTAAAGGGCAGGAAGGGGGTCTGAAGTCCACGTTGTCCAACCTCCCCTCATGCAGATAGTTTACAAGTAGCCTTACATTGTGAGTAGGTGAGAAAAGAAACTTAGCTCTACAATCCTGCCTATAATTTAATTGGTGGTGGCCTTTCAGTATGCTGACGTTTATCTGCATTTCTGTTAAAATAAATGTGATAATGCTACCTTAAAAATAAAAAATATTACTGTTTAATTATGCACACACAAAAAAGAAATGTAAATGTTGGAATAGGTATTCAGAAAATAGCACTAATGTATTACAAGAAAATCTAATCTGCTTATTATCAATATGGGTTTCAGATTTTAATGACTTCATGCAAAGGAAACAATCAGAATATGTAGAAAAAAGTAAATAAATTTTGCCTTTAAGTACTGGCTTTAATATTTTCCTCTATGTTATAGGAAGTCGGAAATTTTTAGTAAGTGAAGGTCTATAATAATCTTAAACGTAGCAATATAATGATAACATTTTTTATACAGAGCCACAAATTAATAAATCCAACCAAAAGATAAGCACTTTACATATAAACAAAGACATACTGCCCTCAAAAATTGCAGATTAGATTTATAAGACTGCATCTGTCTCTTATTAAGATGAAAATATTGAAAGAAAATCATAAAATGTTATACCTAGAGATGGTCATATTAAAAATAACTCTAGCTTCAAATGAATGATGAAAAAAGATAATAAAATCAATTTTAACATTGTATTTTGAAATAATTATAGATTTATAGGAAGTTGCAAAGATAGTCCAGGGTCCATTGTTCCCTTCACCCACTTATATCCTATGTAACTATTGTAAAATATCAAAAATAGGAAATTGATATTGGTACAATGAATTTGTGTAGATCTGTGCCATTGTACCACATGTGCAGATGTGTGTGAGCACCACTATGATTAAGACACAGAACTATTCCATTTCTATAAAAATCCCATTCCCCAACATTCTTTAAACCCTAACAATCACTAATTTGTTCTTTAGCTTTATGATTATAGCAATTCTATAATACTATAAAAATGGAATCATACCGTATGACACCTTTTGACATTGGCCTTTTTTTTTTCCTTTAGCATAATGCCTTTTAGATCTATCCTTGTAGTTGTATGTGTCACTTTGTTTTGTTAATTTGTTACTTAGGAGTTTGAGACCAACCTGGGCAATAGTGTGAGACTCATCTCTATAATTAATCTGTTCCTTTTTATTGTTAAATATTATTTCACGGTAGGCATATACTAAGTTTGTTTAACCATTAACCCACTGGACGATACTTGGTTCTAGTTTGAGACTGTTTCAAATGAAATTGCTATGAACAATCACATACAGGGTTTTTTGCACATATACTTACTACTTCGCAATAAAGATTCAAGTGTGTGATTGGTTATATAATATAGGAGTAGGTTTTTCTTTGAGTTGTGTCAAGAAACCAGAAATCTCCTTTACAAAGTGTCTGTACAAGTTTACATCCTAACCAGTAATATATGAGACCTAGTTTCTACCTCAGCCTTACTAGAAGGCTGGTATGGTGTGGCCATAATAGATGTTTATTTTATTTTATTTTTTATTTTGTGGAAACAGAGTCTCTCTCTGTGCCCTGGGTAGAATGCCATGGCTTCATAGCTCACAGCAACCTCAAACTCTTGGGCTTAAGAGATCCTTTTGCCTCAGCCTCACAAGAAGCTGGGACTACAGGCTTCCGCTACTATGCCTAGCTAGTTTTTCAATTTTTGGTAGAGATGGAGTCTCACTGTTGCTGAGGCTGGTTTTAAACTCCTAAACTCAGGCAATCTACTGGCCTTGGCTTTCCAGAGTGCTAAGATTACAAACATGAACTGTCATGCTGGACCTTTTTTGTTGTTGTTGTTGTTTTAATTTTAGCTGTTGCAATGTTTATGTAGAGAATCTCACTGTGGCCTTAGCTTGCATTTCCCTAATGGTTGATGCTTTGAAAATGTTTTCATGTACTCATTTGCCATCTGTATATCCTCTTTGGTGAAATTTCTTTGTATCTTTTGCTCATTGTATTTTTACTATGACTTTTTTTTTTTGAGACAGAGTCCACTATGTCGCCTTTGGTGACAGAGTGTGGTAGCACCACAGCTCACAGCAACCTCAAACTCTTGGGCTTAAGCGATTCTCTTGCCTCAGCCTCCCAAGTAGCTGGGACTACAGGTACCCACCACAACGCCCAGCTATTGCGTTGTTGTAGTTGTAGTTGTCATTATTGTTTAGCAGGCCCTGACCGGGTTTGAACCCACCAGCCCCGGTGTATGTGGCCAGCGCCCTAACCACTGAGCTATGGAAGTCAAGCCTACTATTGACTTTTGAGTGTTAATTTATAGATCCTAAATACAAGTGGTCTTTTTTTGTGTGTGTGCCAGATACGTGATTTACAAATATTTTTTCCCATTCTGCAGCTTGTGTTGTCATCATTTTAGTAAGTTTTTCACAAAACAAAACTGTTTAATTTTTGATGAATTATCAATATTTTGCTATATGGATAATTTGTATGTGTGATCTAAGAACTCTTTGCTAAGTCCTTATTCACAAAGATTTTTTTCTACAATAGTTTATAAACATTTTATAATTTAATGTTTTACATTCAAATCTGTGATCCATTTTGAATTTATTTTTATATAAAGTATAAGGTTTAGGTTAATGCTTATTTTCTGTCTATGGATATTCAATTGTCCAAATGTTGAAAAAGTTATCTTTTCCTCATTTAATTGTTTTTGTATCTTTGTCAAAAATAAGTTAAGCATATTTGTGTGAGGTAGTTCTAGATTTATTATTGCGTTCCATTGATTGATATGTTTATCTCTCAGCTAATACCACACTCTATTACCATAGCTATATATTAAACCTTAATATTGTCATAGTCATTCCTCTCATTTTATTCTTCTTTTTTAAGATCAGTTTTAGCTATATCATTTTTTTAAATTTCCATATAAATTTTACAAGAATTTTATTTGTATCTACAAAAAATCTTGGTGGGATTTGGACAGTAATTACTTTATAACTGTATGCCAGTGTGGAGAGAATTGACATCTTTACTATAGTCTTCCAATCCATGAACATGGTATCTCTCTCCATTCATTTAGACCATCTTTGATTTCTTTTATCAGCATTTTGTAGTTTTTACCATACACATCCTGTACATATTTTACTGAATTTACAGCTGAGTAACTGTTCTTTTTTTTTTTTCTTCTTTGAATGATTGTAAATGGTATTATGCAGGCAGAATGGGGACCAAAGATCCCATTCTTGGCAAGGGAGGGCACCCCCAGAGAAAGGGAAAATTAAAAAGTAAGCTGAAGGAGTCAGAACAAAGAAAAGTCGGCTAGTTTATCTTTAAGCTAGCCATTGCAAAATTTGTTATCTGAACAAGTTTCTGGCCTTTCCTGAAACTCTGGCCTATTGGGGATACAGCCTTATATGAATACCCTGCTGAGTCTGTGAACACTCTGAGGAAGATAATGGTCATAAAAGAGATTATGACAAGACCTGGAATAGATACATCTAGGCCTTTCCTGCCCATTAAACAGACAAAGTAGATCCCCATTGTGGAGATTTGCATTTAGCTAGGACAGAGACCAAGGGAATAACTGGAGCCCTGAGATATGGGCGGGAGGGCTTAACATCTCTTATTATCATGGAGGAAAATCCTCTGCAGTGGTGATGAGAGGAAAATGCCTCTCACCGATTCCTCAGAGGAGATTAGTGCCAGTGGCATTTTACTCCACACTGAACTAGGGGAGCTTAACACTTCCCTAGGAATCTGTGTGTGTGACTCCAGACAGGAAGCTTCCTTCCCCCACACAAGGCTCATGTTTCAGATTCTTTACAACTACTCAAATCCTTAAAGTTAATAATAATAACAAGAGGAGCTGATATGCTCACTCAGAGAAATTACTGGTGTCTTTGTTCCCTCCCTCAGTGTACCACCTGGGCAAAGTGATTTGAATAAAAGCTGAGTGGAACAGAGTCTCGCAGGAGCCCACAAACAGGCAATGGTCCCCTGAGCTCCCACCGTTGAAAATTCTATTCTGTGTCTCCTATCTCTTTATTGTCGTTCCTAACTTTATATTTCTTCAGTTTGTCACACCAGTTCCATAGGTCTTAGCGGACCCTGCCCCTGCGGCGGGACCCCTACAGTATTATATTATTAATTTCTGTGATTATTACTAGTATATAGTATGACAATATGTTAATCTTGTAGCCTGTGACCTTCCGTAACTTACTTATTAGGATTAAGAAATTCTTGTACATCTCTTGTGAGTTCTAAATTAAAAAACAAAAATCGTGTCCTCTGCAAATAAGAATCGTGTCCTCCTTTTTTTCTAACATGAATGCCTTTTATTTACTTTTCCTGCATTAGTGTGCTGGCTAGAACTTCCAGGACTATGTTTAATAGGAGAGATGGGAGTAAAAATCCTTAATTTATTCCCAGTCTTAGGGGGAAACACTTTAGTCTTTCACCATTATACTTATTTTCACCATTATACCGATTTTAATTGTCAGCTTGTTTTAAATTTTCTATACCACACTAAAGAAATTCCCTTGTATTCTTAATTTTCTATTATTTTTATTTTAAGTCATAAATTAGTATAAAATTTTGTCAAATTCTTTTTCTGCATCAGTTAATTTATTCATGCAATTTTTTCAACTTTAGCCTCCAATTATAATAAATTACATTGATTTTAAAATATTGACTGAGCTTTGCATCCCTTGAATAAATACCAGTAGGTCAAAGTGTATATTATTTAATATTGCTAAATTCCATGTGCTAGTATTTTGTTAAAAATATGTGCATCTCAATTTTCATGAGGGATATTTGTATGTAATTTTCTTCTTTTTCTTATTTGTACTGTTATCTGATTTTGTTTTGGGATAATACTGGCTTCCTATAATAAAGTTGGAAACTGTTTTTTTCTCCTCTGTTTTCAGAAGAAATTTTGTAGAATCAGTGTTAAATGTTCTTTAAACATTTAATTTAGGAAATTTTCCAATATAATAGTCTGAACCTAAGAATCTTATGCAGGTTTTAAAATTGTGAATTTAATTTCTTCAATAGTAATAGAACAATTCAAATCATTTATTTCATCTTGAGTGAGTTCATAGTTTATGATTTTCAAGAGTTGGTCCATTTCATTTAGGTTGCCAAATTTATACATGTAGAATTTTTCTTATATTCTCTTATAATCCTTTGGATGTCAGTGTAGTTGAAGTGATATTCCCTCTTGATATCCAATATTGTTATTTTGTGTTCTCTTTTATTTTCTTTAACAGTCTGTGTAAGGATTTTTTTTTCAATTTTATTGAGTTATTCAAGAAGCATTCATTTGTTTCATTGAGAATATCTGTTCAATAAAGACATGAAAAATTGTTCAACTTTAGGAAAATACAAATTAAAACTCTCTGAGTTTTAACAAAGTAGAAAGCTAAAATTAAAAAAGATAGATTGATAATACTACTTGTCAGAGAAAATATGGAGCAACTAGATTTTTATGCTTTGCTGGTAGTAATTTAAAATGATTTAAATACTGTGGAAAACACGTTAGCAGTTTATTTTAATGGCATGCTCAATGACCCAGCAGTACACTATTAGGTATTGACTCCAGAAATTTTAAAGTATGTCCACAAAAAAGTCTTATACATGAATGTTAATAGCAGCTTGATTCATAATAGCTAAAAAAGCAGGAATAAAACCCCAAATAGCCATAAACAGATGAATGAGTCAACGCATTGATGTATTCATTAAAAGTGATATAATAAAAGACAACAAACTACTGACACATGCAATAACAATGACCAATTTTAGAAATACTCTGTGGTGTCATAGAAACCAGACACTGTGCATTTTATGATTCTATTATATGGAGTTCCAAAAAAAGAGAAAATTAAGCTGTATTGTTACAATCAGCACAATGATCTCAGGTTGAGTGGCTACTGGGGTGCCAGAAATGTTCTGTATCTTAACTGAGGTGCTGCTTACATGGGTTTATGCAACTGCCAAAACGCAAAAAAGTGTACCCTTAATATTTATGTATTTTATTGTTTGATATTATACTTTAGTTTTAAAAGGCAAAGTTTTGCTAGCATGTGTCATGATATTTTAAGTTGAATTGGAATATTAATATGTGGAATTGAGTTGTCTTTATTTCTTTTCTTTTTTTTTTTATTGTTGGGGATTCATTGAGGGTACAATAAGCCAGGAGTTGTCTTTTATTTCAAGAAAGTTTTATTGAATTGGAAGTTTAAATATTTTTTTGTTCCATTCTTTGATTTTATTCTTTGCTGATTCCTGTTGTGTGTATGTGTGTGCATGTGTTTGTGTATTTTCCTAATCCTTTTTACCTCTTTTAAACTTTTTTTCCTATCCTTTACCATTTTTTACATTCCATTTATTTACCTAACAATGTATTTTCTATACACTGAGCTTTTCTAACCTTTATCTGTTCTTTCCAAGCTCTATTTTTCTTTCTTTCTTTTTTATTTGTCTTTTAGTTTATATAGAAATATTAGCATTTAGTTTTCAGTTTTTTGTGGTCACATTGTTTCATAGTGATTTTAATTTCACCTTTTAAAAAATTTTCTACTTTAGAAAATAAATAGAATTTTTATGACTTTCAGGAAGAAGTTCCTGTGCAGAATAGGAAGGTGAGACAAAGTATCCTTCACAGCGTCATCCCTCCAGGGCTGCTGCCTCCTCTAAGTTCCATGAATGCCTCAAAGTATGGCCTTTAAGTGTGGTCATGTCTCTGCCTCTCACACCTAAGCTTAGTTCATAAAGGCCATCTGCTCTCTTTAGACTCAGTTCCTATTTACCTCTCCCTTAACTGTAGTGTTTTTGCTCTGCTCATTTTGCTATTTTTTAAAAATTCCAGCAGTGTTTCTCAGGGTGATGCTCTGTACCTCATTGCCTTTCGTAGTTGTTGTTGTTGTTGTTGTTACAAATTCCGATTCATGCTGAGGTACAAATCTCTTCTGAACTTTGGGATGATCAAGGCCCTCAATGCTATAGAGTCTAAGACACTGAGATGATATGCAGGCAGGTGATTTATTAGGGAGAGTTCCCACACATAGCATCAGAAATGGAATGAGGAAAGCAGGACTGGTAAGAAGGAAAAGATGAACTGCAATTCAGAAGCCTCATCAGATCCCACATAGGAAGCTGTGCTGGTCATTCATTAATATTGAGACTGAGAAAGACCCTGATAGATTTGTACCTCAGCATGAACCAGTTATGAGATGGTTGCTCTACAGGTTGCCCCAGAAGGGGTTGCATAATGTGAGATACTTCACTTTGGCCAAAGTAATTCCTGAGAAAAGAATTTGCTGTGAACACTTAACAGACAGTATCTTGACCACTGGGGGGATGATTAGTGCTTGAGTCCTAAAGGGACACCTCAGCTGGGCAATGATCTATGGCATTCACTACAGTCTAAGTTCTAGAATACTTTAACTGAATTCTGTGTTTTTCAAATACATGCTTATAATCTTGAAGTTTTGTAGAGCAGTAAGTTTGTACTGAAATAAATTAAGAAGTTTTCTTCAATTTACATGTGGGATCTATTATATAATTTCCACATGAAGATGACACTGTTAAAGTACCATTAATAAAAAGGGCATATGATTTTGCAAGTTGTTAGGATGGTTTTTCATCATCCCTCACATTTACTTATAGTAACTTGCAGCTTTGTATTTGCAAAAGATACATTTCTGCCAAGAGTTAGATTCTATAGACACAAAGCTGAGAAAAATCTAAGGAACCTTCCATAAAAGCATCCAATCCAATACCACAGCCTTACCAGAAGAGTATTCTAAACATTTAGGCTAAATAGTCATAGATTAACATAGTAATTTGATAAAAATATAAGAATTATTTCTACAGCCAAATTTTAAAACTTGACTTTATTTATTTATTTATTTATTTTTTATTAAATCATAGCTGTGTACATTAATGCAATCATGGGGCACCATGCACTGGTTTTATATACAATTTGAAATATTTTCATCAAACTGGTTAACATAGCCTTCCTGGCATTTTCTTAGTTATTGTGTTCAGAGATTTAAATTCTACATTTAGTAACTTTCACATGTACCCTTGTAAGATGCACCGCATATGTGATCTCACAAATTACCCTACCTCCACCCATCCTCCTCCCTCCGTCTCCCTCTCCCATCTTTCCCCTTTCGCCATATTCTTAGGTTATAATTGGGTTATAGCTTTCATATGAAAGCTATAAATTAGTTTCATAGTAAGGCTGAGTACATTGGATACCTTTTCTTCCATTTTTGAGATACTTTGCTAAGGATATGTTCCAGCTCCATCCATGTAGACATGAAAGAGGTGAAGTATTCCATCTTTCTTTAAGGCTGAATAATAGTCCATGGTGTACATATACCACAACTTATTAATCCATTCCTGGGTCGATGGACACTTGGGCTTTTTCCATGACTTAGCAATTATTAATTGGGCTGCAATAAACATTCTGGTACAAATATCTTTCTTATAATGTGATTTTTGGTCTTCTGGATATATACCTAGTAGAGGAATTATAGGATCGAATGGCAGATCTATTTTTAGATCTCTAAGTGTTCTCCAAACATCTTTCCAAAAGGAATGTATTAATTTACATTCCCACCAGTAGGGTAGAAGTGTTCCCTTTTCTCCACATCAATGCCAACATCTCTGGTTTGGGGATTTTGTGATATGGGCTAATCTTACTGGAGTTAGATTATATCTCAAAGTAGTTTTGATTTGCATTTCTCTGATGATTAAGGATGATGAGCATTTTTTCATATGTCTGTAGGCCATGTACCTGTCTTCTTCAGAGAAGTTTCTCTTCAAGTCCCTTGCCCAGCCTGTGATGGGATCACTTGTTCTTTTCTTGCTGATACGTTTGAGTTCACTGTGGATTCTAGTTATTAAACCTTTGTCAGAGACATAACCTGCAAATATCTTCTCCCATTCTGAGGGCTGTCTGCTTGCTTTACTTACTGTGTTCTTGGCTGTGCAGAAGCTTTTTAGTTTGATCAGGTCCCAGTATGTATTTTTGAAGCTGCTTCAATTGCCTAGGGGGGTCCTCCTCATAAAATATTTGCCCAGACAAATTTCTTCAAGAGTTTTCACTGCACTTTCTTCTAGTACTTTATTTATAGTTTCATGTGTTAAGTTTAAATCTTTAATCCAGTGAGAGTCTATCTTAGTTAATGGTGAAAGATGTGGGTCCAGTTTCAGTCTTCTACAGGTTGCCAGCCAGTTCACCCAGCACCATTTTTTAAATAGGGAATATTTTCCCCACTGAATGTTTTTAATTGGCTTGTCAAAGATCAAATAACGATAAGTAGCAGGGATCATCTCTTGGTTCTCATTCTTTCCCATACAGCTACTTCTCTGTCTTTGTGCCAGTGCCATGCTGTTTTGATCACTATTGATTTATAGTATAGTCTGAGTTCTGGTAGCATGATTCCTCCTGCTTTGTTTTTATTTCTGAGTAATGTCTTGGCTATTTGAGTTTTTTTCTGATTCCATATAAAACAAAGTAATTTTTTGAGATCTTTAAAGTATGACAGCGCAGCTTTAATAGGGATTGCATTAAAATTGTATATTGCTTTGGTAGTATGGACATTTTAACAATGTTGATTCTTCCCAGCCATGAGCATGGTATGTTTTTCCATTTGTTAACATCTTCAGCTATTTCTTTTCTTAGAGTTTTATAGTTCTCTTTATAGAGATCTTTCATGTCCTTTGTTAGATAAACTCTGAAATATTTCATCTTCTTTGTCACTACTGTGAACGGAATAGAGTCCTTGACTGTTTTTTCAGCTTGTCGGTATATATAAAGGCTAGCAATTTATGAGTGTTTATTTGGTGCTTAGATGCTGCTGTTTTCCTTGATCACTTCTAAGAGTTTTGTAGTGGAATCCCTGATGTTTTCCAGATATACAATCATATCATCTGCGAAGAGCGAAAGTTTGATCTCTTCTGACCCTATATGGATACCCTTAATTGCCTTTTCTTCCTTAATTGCGATGGCTAAAGCTTCCATTACATTGTTAAAGAGCAGTGGAGATGATGGGCAGCCTTGTCTGGTTCCTGATCTGAGTGGAAATGATTTCAATTTAACTCCATTCAATACAATATTGGCTGTGGGTTTGCTGTTGATGGCCTCTATCAGTTTAAGAAATGTCCCTTTTATACCAATTTTCTTAAGTGTTCTGATCCTGAAGGGATGCTGGATATTATCAAAAGCTTTTTCTGAATCAATTGAGAGAATCATATGGTCTTTGTTTTTTTAATCTGTTTATGTGCTGAGTTGTATTTACAGATTCATGTATATTGAACCAGCCTTGAGACCCTGGGATAAAACCCACTTGGTTATGGTGTATAATTTGTTTGATGTATTGCTGGATTCTGTTTCTGAGGACCTTGTTGAATATTTTTGCATCAATATTCATTAGTGATATTGGTCTATAATTTTCCTTTCTTCTTGTGTCTTTTCCTGGTTTGGGGATCAAGGTGATGTTGGCTTCCTAGAATGTGTTGGGTCGTATTCCTTCTCTTTCTACATTTTGGAAAAGGTTGAGTACTAGTTTCTCTTTAAAGGTTTGGTACAATTCTGACATGAAGCCTTCTGGTCCCAGGCTTTTCTTTTTAGGGAGATTTTGTATAGTTGAAGCTATTGCAGAACTTGATATTGGACTGTCCAACATTTCCACTTGATTCTGGCTAAGTCTTGGAAGGTGATGTGCTTCCAAGTGTTGGTCAATTTCCTTCAGATTTTCGTATTTCTGAGAATAATTTTTTTTTTTTTTTTTTTTTTGGTAGAGACAGAGTTTCACTTTATTGCCCTCCATAGAGTGCCGTGGCATCACACAGCTCACAGCAACCTCCAACTCCTGGGCTTAGGCGATTCTCTTGCCTCAGCCTCCCAAGCAGCTGGGACTGCAGGCGCCCGCCACAACACCCAGCTATTTTTTTGGTGTTGTTGCAGTTTGGATGGGGCTGGGTTTGAACCCGCCACCCTTGGCATATGGGGCTGGTGCCCTGCTCACTGAGCCACAGGTGCTGCCCAATAAATTTTATTGTAATATTCATAAGGATTTTTTTGATTTCTGATGAGTCCATTGTTTTTTCCTCTTTGCCATTTCTGATTGATGAAATTAGAGATTTTACTCTTTTTTTCCTGATTAGGTTAGCCAAAGATTTATCTATTTTATTGACCTTTTCAAAAAACCAACTTTTTGATTTATTTATCTGTTGTATGATCCTTTTGTTTTCAATTTCATTTAATTCAGCTCTAATTTTCGTGATTCCTTTTCTTCTGCTGGGTTTCGGATTGGAATGTTCATCCTTTTCCGGTTGCTTGAGATGTCCCATTAAGTTGTTAACTTCCTCTCTTCCCATTCTCTTGAGGAAGACTTGCATTGCTATAAATTTCCCTCTTAGGACTGCCTTTATGGTATCCCAGAGGTTCTGATAATTCGTGTCTTCATTATCGTTTTGTTCAAAAAATTTGGTAATTTCCTTCTTAATCTCGTCTATGACCCAGTTATTATTCAGCATAAAGTTATTTATCTTCCATGTTTTTGTATGAGTATGCAGATTCCTTTTGTTACTGAGTTCAACTTTTATTCCATGGTGGTCTGAGAACATGAAAGGAATAATTTCTATTTCTTTAAATTTACTGAGGTTAAACTTGTGACCTAAGATGTGATTGATTTGGAGTATGTTTTGTGGGCTGGTGAGAAGAATGTGTATTCAGTTTTGTTAGGATGAAATGTTCTGTAGATTTCTGTTAAATCCAAATGTTGAATGGTTAGGTTTAAATCTAAAATTTCTTTGCTCAGCTTCTTATTGGGGGATCTATCCAACACTGCCGAAGGAGTGTTCAAATCTCCGACCATTATGGAGCTGGAGGAAAGCAAGTTCATGTCTGTTAGAGTTTCTCTAATAAATTGAGGTGCATTCTGGTTGGGTGCATAAATATTAATAATTGAAATCTCATCATATTGCGTATTACCCTTAACAAATATGATGTGACCATTCTTATCCTTTCTTACTTTTGTTGGTTTAGAGCCTATTGTACCTGCAAATAGAATTGCAACACCTGCTTTTTTCTGATTTACATTTTCCTGAAATATAGATGACCATCCCTTCACCCTGAGTCTATATTTATCTTTTAAGGTAAGATGAGATTCTTGTATGTAGCAGATACCTGGCCTGCGTTTTTGTGTCAAGTTAGCCAACCTGTGCCTCTTTAGAGGACAGTTTAAACCATTCACATTAATTGAGAATATTGATAAGCCTGGTAGAATTTTGAGTATCGCATTTTTGAAAGTCCTTTTTAATATTTTTGTCACTGTATAAGTTAGAGTTTGATCCAAAGTTTGTGAGTGAGTTTACTTTTGTGGTGGAGGATTGCAGTGGTCGTTATGAAGGATAGGTCTGAGAATATCCTGGAGAGCTGCTTTAGTTATAGAAAATTTCTTCAACATGTGAATTTCATTAAAGTATTTAATTTCTCCATCATAAATGAAACTCAGTTTCATTGGATACAGAATCCTGGGTTGAAAGTTATTTTGTTTTAGGAGAGTAAAAGTTGATGACTACCCTCTTCTGGCTTGAAAGGTTTCAGCAGAAAGATCTGCAGTCATTCTAATATTCTTCCCCTTGTAGTTTATTTTTTTCTTATATCTCGCTGCTTTCAGAATTTTTCCTTCATATTAATTTTAGTGAAGTTAATTATGATGTGTCTGGGGGATGTCTTATTCAGGTTGAGTTGTGCTGGGGCTCTGAAACTGTCTGCTATCTGAATTTCAGAATCTCTTGATATATGGAAATTTCTCTTTCATAATTTCATGAAGAAGAACCTCTGTGCCTTGCGAAGCCACTTAATCGCCTTTAGGATTCCTATTAAGCAAATATTTGTCTTCTTAGAATTATCCCAGAACTCTCTGAGAGAATGACCTGTTTTTGCTCTCCATTTCTCTTCCTCTTTGAGAGTTTGGGAGCGTTCAAAAGCTTTGTCTTCAATGTCAAAAATCATTTCTTCCGCTTGTTCCACTCTGTTATTGAGGGATTCTACTGTAATTTTTATATCTTTGAGGGCTACAAATTCTTTTCAATGTGTCAAATTCTTTGGTGATTTTGTCTTTGAATTCATTAAATTCTTGAGACAATTTTTGAAATGCTCCTGGAATTTCTAATTCTAACTTTTCCCCTATTCTATTAATCTTGTTTGCAATCCAAATTCTGAATTCGATTTCTGACATCTCAGCCATCTGTTTATGAATGAGATCTTCAGTTGTGTCCACCACATCTTTCCTTGTGTGTGGGGGGGTTGATCTATTCTGGTTATTCATGTTATCGGAGTTTTTCCACTGATTCCGCCCCATGATTATTTGACATCATTTGACTAGATGAGCAGATAAATAGAAGTTGGGTTGGGAGCTCCAGGAGTAGTGATTAACTAGCTCTTTTCCCAAAAGCTGGGACTTGTGTCTGTCCCTTTTCCCCTAGAGCTTTGCCTATTACCCAAACAGTGCTACAGCCTGAGAAACTGGGGACCTGCTTGGTGTGGTGGGGCTAAGTGGCTCTGTCTTGTTTTCTGCTGGTCTCCGCCCTACCCTAGTGAATCAGTTACTCTGGATTGAAGTTTCAGCTATAGAGAAATACCAGCAATTAAGTCACCCCGCCCCATCACAGGCAACAGTTGGAAATGGAAAATCCAACCTTCCCATAACTATACACTCAGGGTATAACTTGGATAGTTCTCGGGTGATTGGCCCAGTTCAAGAGGTCCAAATAAATTATGTCAGTCAGCACCTGTCTCAGTTGGGAGAGTTCAAAAGATCTCTGGCAACCAGATAGCGGGTGTCTGCTGGTAGGCAAGTATGACTCACACTGGTGCTCAGTGAGGTCAGAAGAACCCACCCAGCAAATAGATTAGTCTGGGAAGGTTGATGCCTCCTTCCCCACCTTGCACCTCTGTCATACCCAGTGACTGATAACCCCGCAGGGCTGCGACCCAGTTCCCTCCAGTGAGCAGATGCTCCAGGGGTTTGCACCTGCTTGAGTCACAGTGAGACCTTTGTCTCCTCAGCCAGGCCACTGCTCTCTGCCACTATCCAACAAGGGAAGGTGAGCTCTCTCAGCTGTCCTCTCCCTATTCCCGTGCCATAGAATCAGCACTGACCAGACAACCTTGGGTGCCTAATGGAGGATGGGGCGGTTCACTCAGTTCCAGCCCTGCACCTGATTGATGGTGCTGACAGAACAGAACAACTTCACAGAATTTGTTTCTGTCCCGGCTATATTCCCTTGTAGATCAGAAACTGTGACTCTGCCCCGGCTATATTCCCTTGTGGATCAGAAACTGTAACTCTGCCCCGATCTGTGCCACTGCTGGGTCTCAGCTGCCGTTTGTTTTGGGGCGGCACAGTTAGCTGTCAGTTCCAGCCTCTGCCTGGCCACCTTTGTCTCAAGCTATGATCCCCTGTGGGCCGGGTGCATCTTAGGCTCAGTAAAGCCATCCTCTGGGTTAGTCCCACCCTGGGAATCTGCCGGCTCTGCAGTGCATATTCTAGTCCCTGCGCTCAGCCAAGGCCGGTACTGCCTCAGCCATATGCTTTACTCACGGGGCCCTTGTTTGCACACCAGATCTTTTCCGCCAGTGGCTGCCAGCAGAGAAGATGCCTGGCCTCCTTTGGTTGCCCAGAGAGACAGGGGGTGTGACACCGGAATATCCCCAGGGGTATGAGCCCTATTGTTTCCACCCCAGCAGCTGCTCTGTGCCTCAGGGCACCATCGCTCCTGTATGGTTCCCTCTCAGCCGACTGTCTTCTCCCTACTCCTGTACCACAAAATCAGCACTGACCAGCAGCAGTCCGTGCCCTGTCCACACCTCTTGAGAAAATACCCAAGAATCTCATCTCCATGGGGGACAGGCTTCCAGACCTCAGAGTGAGAGTGGAGGGGAGTGCTGGGAGTTCAGAATTGCAGGTAGAGAATATATACAGTTTGATACAATTTTATGCCTGGCAAGATAGTGCCATAGGTCTAGTTTCAGAGAGTCTCTCCTGTGGGATAAAGTGGGAGGACGTCTGGAATCTGCTCGCTTGTTTGTATGGAGTACTGCGAGCCCTTCTCATGGGGGAGGGGACTCCCGTCTGCTTGGTGATGGATTTTGTACCTTTGATTTGTATCCTTCATGTCACAGCTTGCCTTAGCAGGGTTGATGTGCGCTCTTTAACCTCTCTTGGCTCAGCTCCAAACCATCAGCTAGCTTGCTAAACTTTTGTCCTTTAACTCTCCTTCTGGACGGGAGCCTCTGTGGAAAGCTGGCTCCAGTCAGCCATTTTGCCTCCACCCCCGACAATCCCAAATAAGACTTGATTTTATATGCTGATTTAGACTTAATTTTATTCTTGAGTAGAAGAACACATTTTTAAAAGGAGCATAGTTTTAAACTTTTTATCTCTGAATCATATGATTAAACTCTGAATTTGCAATTTTAGCCCTCGGGTGATTAAAAAAAGACAAACTATTATAACTAAAGATTAGAAGAAACTGGTATATATTGTGAAACATTACTATGTATTATTGGTGCTTGTAGATCACTATTACTTTGGCTTCTTTCATCTTTTAGAAATGTTAACATGCACCAAGCTCTCATTCAAAGAACATTTTAGTACTAAATGTATGTTAGAATTTGTAAATTTGGGGCATTATTTTGACATATTCTCTATGGTTCTGACATCAATACATTTGATCAAATAGTATCAGTCTTGGAAAAAATATGTCTACTGGATGGCCATTAGAAGGCCTGATTTTTTTTTTCCACAAGACACATTCCTTTAGAAATTGTGAATACATCCTTTATAAAAGAGTCTTGTATAATGATACAAAAATTGATACCAGTGCTAATACTTTTGGTTGATGTCACTCTGCAATCATTATTTCCAATAAAAATGATTGACTGTCTAAGTGGCTGACATAAGGAGTGAGACATTCTGTTTATTCCTATCACCATTGTTGGACTAGCCCATGGGCACTGTAGCTAAGGCTTGTTATACAAGAAAAAGTATACTGCTATGGAAAAATAACAAAATTCTTTTCCATTCAGCTAGGAATACTACTTTCAAAAGTTGATAGAACCATAAATAACAATATTTTCCAGATTAAAGAGGTAAATTCATGAAGTCAAGATTTAAATCAAGTTCTCCCAATGATCTAGATATATTTTCTATTAAAATTAAATTTAAATCAATGAATGATATGAACAGTTACAATTCTAGAAATACACATAAGCAAATAATATACTATATCAAAATGTCTTAGAATTTAAAAGAAAATGTATACACCAAAAGTCAGTTTGTAAAATTCTATTACATCCATTCTATTCAGCATATAATATATTTATAGCACTTGGCCCTTGTGATCAATTACTGGAATGTTATAAATCTTTTTTAAAAAATTGAAACCCTCAGTATTAATGTGTTAGTTGCCTATTGCTGCCTAACAAATTACCACAAACTTCGAGTTTTAAAATAACACCTATTTACCATCTCACAGTTTTAAGGGGCTATCATTCTGCCTACCACAATTAAAATAAGAAATAAAAAATAAATGAATTTAGGAAAAATGCCAAACTACTTTTCCAGAATGGAGTTTATTGCTTAGTATTGCATTTATGAGTCAATTTTGTACTTAAAAGCAGAGGTCTTCAATTAGAAGGTAAGCCTGTATATAACTTTATCCTTTTTGCTCTCAAAAATTAGAAATTAAATCAAAGGAAATTTTTATTGGATGCTATTACCATTTTCAGATTATAAATCCATAGCCAAAAGATGCATAACTTACAACTCATTTATGTTCTGCCTTGAACCAAGTGCTTTTAAGAGTTTTTTTTTTTTTTTTTTTTTTCCCATTCTAAATTGGCTGTTTAGATAAGAAAGTTTCTGTGTTCTATGGGTGATTAATTTTAGCTCCGCTAAGAATTGGCTTTCTTACTATCAGTGTTTCTATCTTATGTATTTTTAGGGGGAAAAAAATCAAACTCTATAAAAAAATTTGAAATTTAACAAGAGCCAGTATGACAGATCATAACCAAGAGAACATAGTCTCAAGGGGTCTTGAGAAAATGTGCCCCAGGTGGCCAGGTTACAGTTTGGCTTTATGCCTTTTAGGGAGACAGGAATTGTAGGTAAAATCATAAATCCATAATAAGGTAGACATTGGTTTGGTCCAAAAAGGCTGGAAATCTCAAAGTAAGGGCTTACAGGTTATAAGTGGATTCAGACATTCTTTGATTTATATTTGGTTAAAAAAAAATACTTTGTCCAAAAGCTTATAATTTATATAAGGAATGCTTTAACTTAAGATAAGAAGTCTGCTAATCATAGACCAGTCACAATATAGGCAATCAAGGTGATCTGTTAAGCAAATTGATGACGTACAAGCATGACTTAAGTGGCCTTGAGTGGCTTTGGGTCCTGCTTGTAAATTAGTAGGTCACTGTCTAAGTGTCTGTTTTGTTGGTCTTATGATCTCTATTTTGACTTTTCTGTTCAGAAAGTGAGGGGCTTATGATTTTATTTTCAGTTTACAGGACTACTCATTTAAGGACAGATATTTAATTAATTGAAAGTCTTATGATTTTAAGTCTTTTTCTCTAGCACTGAATTAATAAGGTTTAAACTTCAACACATGGGTATCTCTTTAGGAGGTTTCATAGCACACCAGAACTCTTGAACCCAAAACACTATTATGCCAAGAAGTATTCACCAGATATAGCATGCTTTTATACCTGACACTATCCCATCAAGACAAGTATTTAGAAGACATGTACCACATGAAATATTGGTAAATGACTATCTTGTTATTTGGGCAGGCAGAAAAAAAGATACACTCCGTAAAAATTTGGATAGAAATCTTTTCATATCAAAACAAGGTGGGAATCTTACTATTGTAGGAATTAAAAATGTTTAGAAAGGGGGCCAGGTGTGGTGGCTCACACCTGTAATCCCAGCATTCTAAGCAGCCGAGGCAAGTGGATTGCCTGAGTTTGCAGGTTCAAGACCAGCCTATGAGCACGAGTGTGACCCCATATCTAAAAAAAAATAAAAAAAAATAGCCAGGTGTTGTGGTAGGCTTCTGTAGTGCCAGCTACTCCGAAGGCTGACGCAGGACAATCTCTTGAGACCAAGAGTTTTATGTTGCTGTGAGCTATGATGCCACAGTACTCTACTAAGGTTGGCAAAGTGAGACTGTGCCTCAAAAAGAAAAAAAAAAAAACTAGAAAAACTTTTAAGACTCAGCCCACACTTACAACTTAATGCTATACAAAAGGCCCAAAATAAATTGAGAGTCTCTTAATGTGCCAGCCTAAAACAAGATTTTAAAAATACATATTTTTTTATTGCAATCCTTCACCACAGGAGTCAAATACAAAATATATATTTTTAAAATCTTGTCCTAGTACATATATGTGTGTGTATATATATATATATATAGAGAGAGAGAGAGAGACTTCTATCTATAATTTGATAATTTTAAATTAAGTACAACAAATAAACTCTTTTAAAGGTCTAACTGATAGATTCTGCATATCTGCCAGTATTTTATTGTATTTTTATTTTTATTTATTTATTTATTTGACCGGGGCCGGGTTTGAACCTGCCACTTCCATTATATGCGGCTGGTGCCCTACTCCTTTGAGCCACAGGTGCCACCCAAGTATTTTAGACTTTTTATATGACTATTAGAATAGCTTTGAATTTGAGATGAAGGCTATGAGATAAGATAGCTAAAATGACATATAAGCCTCTCAGGTGGAAGGATACCAAATATTTTTCTAATCTCAAAATGAATAAATAGTAGACTGTGCTTATTTCAGTGAAAATTTATAATCACTACCCATCTATCAAATCTTAGTAAAGCATACTTGTATAAATTTTGAAACTGCCATCAACTTTCTGCTTTTGACTCTTCTAGTATTTTAATATCATCTGTAATATTTTTTCTTCGTTCTTAAAACACTGATGTCCTACATTTCCAGTGAGGACTCTAACACTATTTCTGATATTCTTCCTGTTTTCTTTGCTGATTAAGATGAATCTTGATGATTGTTGGAACATAACTTTACCTGGTTTTCTTTTGTTTTTTTTCCCAATGTTTTCATGCTCTTCCTCCTTAGATTTTTCTAAAATTTTGTATTTACTTTGGGTATACTGTAATTACCAAATTATTTCTCTACTTAGTTGTATATATATAGTCCTACCAAAACAAAAGGTTGAGTATTTCTCTAGAAAACAAGAGGCTCAAAAGAAATATAAAATATCAATTATATATGTTTACATCTTAAGGAAAAACAGAAAATTAGGCAATGCATAAGTTGTAGTGGCTACAACCCTGTCCTGAATGTCATACAGGTGTTTAGATGGACGGTAAAGCTCTCAGGAGATCCTTTAGGTCTAAAGGATGAATTACAGTTGATTAAACAGCCATGATAATCTCAATCCTTTTTGCAAGTGGCTGGATTTGAGGTAGAATGTGGCACAGTTTCAATTAATCAGATAGGAAGACTGTGGAGTGTCTCTGGGAAATTTTTTCTTTCCTGGAAGAATAAAGAGTTTCACAAAGAGGTTCTTTTTCTGCCTGTTGCCTCTCTGCCTACATGGAGTATTACTTTGTAAGGATCTGAATGAAAATCCCAGAGGTATGGATATAAAACCATGACAGATTTGAGCCTTTGAGCCAATCAGCAGCCCACTTGTGGATTTCATAGGTGAGAGAAGAAAAAAAAAAAATTTAACCAGGCATTTAATCCACCTGTAATTCAACATTGTTATATGTAATCCAATGCATTCCTATCAAAATAGTTATTTTTCTTTTTGCATTCATTTTCATCCATCTTCCCAAAGTAACTCTGAAGCCATTACATTTGTAGTACTGCTTTGTGGTCGTAAATGGAGAGCTCTTCGTAAATCTTTGGAAAAAAAAAATAGTTCTACTAAAATGGGGGAGAAACTGCAAAATTTAAATTAAAATTAACCAATAAGATGTATCAGCAGCAAATTATGCAAGTTTGAAACTTCAGTCCCCAAATGAAATTTACAATATAAATTAAAAGCACCTCGTTGATTAGAAAGCACCTGATTAAAAGCACCTAGTTGAAAATCTGTAGAAATGCAGTTTACATTTACAGATGGCCACTGAGTTAAACATTGCCACCTTGATTTGTCCACATTAGCCATAATTGCCAAACAACTATTTGGATCAGCTATGTAAGAATTGGTAGCTCCCTTTAGGTGAGCTAAAGAGATATTGGAATACACAGTTCCTAGTAAGCAGGGTGACCAGACAGGCTTTACTTTTGATACATTTACAAGCCTATGTTTTTGAAAAGTAAAACTGTGCACTATGTACATTTTTCTGAGCAGAACTTCCCAACAGTCTCAGAGGTATTAATAATAGTTTACAGAAGTGCTGGGATGTAGAGCTCCTTAGGAGTTACCAGGGTGGCCAGAGCTTCTGGGTTGTCACTTGTAACTGCTGCAAGCTCTCTCCTTTTCTTACACAGAGGGTGTGTGTGTGTGTATATCAGTAACAAAAGGTGAATGAAAGTCATGATGAGCCCCTCTTACAATTGCAGAAGTCAAATGTGACATGAGCATTACAAATTTAATACTTTTTTCCTTTCTTAAAATGTATACACATTTTTGGGCACCCTCTATATTAGTGTGCTTTACAAATAGCAGCATTTTCTATGTGTGCTTTGAATTCTTTTATGAAGCCCATTTGAAAAGCTATAATCTGATATATGTTTAATAATGTGACTGTTCTAAACTAATTATTTGTCACAGGGGAAAAGACTCAACACTTGTAGGTATTCTGGGCATGTATGAAGTTAACTGGAATTACCAAGGCCTTTAACTGGAATCACCAAGGCCTTTAAAGTGATTAAAAAGCCCATAAAAATGTATGCAACAGCTGAAAGTGATGCTTTCCACTTATTCCTCTGAGCAGACATGGCAATTTTCACTCATAATATGAAATATTTGCTGAAAGGTGACAGTGAAGAATGTTTGGTATAAAAGCTGGATTGACAAATACTAAACAATTAGTAATTTAATAACTCTCCCAATTTTTAAGGCAAAAATGATGGCTGATCAATTTAGTACTGGTGCTTGGTTATCAGAATTTTTAATGCTTTTATGTTATCATGTAATCCATTATCCCAACTACCAAGTATTAGATCATCATGTTGATAATATTATCACTTGTTTTTCCCTTTTCTTGCCTTCAAAGTTAGTTTCAATAAAAAGTTATTTGATATCATATATTTTTATATCTAGGTGGTTAATTAATTTTGGCAATTTTTTATAAGTCTGGAAATATTCAGAAGTCTAAATTTATTGATTTCTGCATCCTAAAACTTTCTGTAATAACTTCTGAAAACAATAAAAAAAATCCTTTAATTGCTAGAATTCTGGAAATAGACTAAGAACTCCTTGAGATCCTTATATAATAAGAGCACCTCATTTTATTGATAAACACAGTATTATATCAAACAAATAAGTTAAAAAAAAAGGTAATTTTGCTTGTATGCCATTCAAAGATTAGAAATGGACTGATTCTGAAGCAGTGATGTAATTGCCCAAAATGAGTGGATCTCAATGAAATCTATTATGCTTCTCTACAGGTATTGAGTTCTTACACTATGCAGTGCTATTATTTCAGTGATAGAGGGGTTTGGGGGAGTAGAAGATTTGGGTGGATATATTAGTTTTTTGTAGTTATTATGAATTAGCACAAACTTGATAGTTTAGAACAGCAGAAATTATTTTTTCTGGAGTCCACAAATTTGAAATCTGTAATACTGAGCAGAAATCAGCAGTCATCTGACCGTCAGCATCTCTGGGGGAAAATCCTATTCTTACCTCTTCCTGCTTCTGGCAGCTGTGGGATTGTCTGGCTTGTGGCCACATCAGTCCAGTCTTTAAACCCACATCTCAAATCACTGTGCTCTGTCCTCAACAGGTATTTGTTTTTACATGTAAAATATCCATCTGCCTAATTCTCATAAGGATTGAGAATTGATTACATCATACCCAGCTAGCTAATCTAGGATAATCCTCGCATCTTAAAATAATTAACTTAATCATATCTGCAAAGACTATCTATTCATTGATATAAAAGTTACATTCACAGATACCAGTGATCAGGGAGTGAATATCATTGGGAGGCCCATTTCTCAGCCTACCATTGTGTGTGCTGAGTGGAGGGCAGGAGAAAGGCATTAAGACAATGGACTAAAGACAACATTAGAGCTATTACATAAAAATCTTCAAATTTACATGATTTTAATTGTTAAAACATGCATTGTAAAATATCTTGACTCTGACTTTTAAACAAGTTGGTAACCAGAAACAAAGGCAGTTTCACTTTCTTTAGTGTTATTGAGCTAATACAAAAATCTTCAACATGGGGAAAGCCACTCTGAGAATTCTAGAACTGAGACTTAAATCCAGATAAATCAGTAAATATGACTTTCACATTATTTCTGACAGACAAAATAAAAATTGTTGGTTTTGTTTTTTTTCATCCACTTCTAAATACAAGTAGTGATGAACACTTAACAATAAAACAGAAGTTGCCTTTTCAACAATTTGAAGGAGATTTTTTTCTCATCACTCTAAGGTCATGAATTACACATTGACATCTTAAAGCCTTGCTATACAAACAAGTGTACATGCATAATGTGAGTTAGCAGCATAAGTATCTAAAATCATTTTAATGGACTATAGAGATATAAACATCTTGGTATGAAATGTTTTGCATGAGTAAAAGACAAGCAATTTGTCATATATGGGTGTTTTCATGCTGAATGAATATTATTGTTTTAATCAAAGGGAATTATTTTTCACTTTTTATTTCAAGAAGAATAGAATACCTTTGGGATACAGTTTTAATTTGGAGTTCCATAAAACTTAATAACCATGTTTACATGTTCATTAAAATAATGCCTATTGGATGTTCTAACATTTGTACTCTGTCTTAGAAATAGCCTGTTTAAGCAAGATATTTTTAGAAATGATTTCCAAAAATAATAGTTTCATCTGTCTAATGAAACTAAGCATTTTAAATCAAAACCCAGACTTGTAGGAATTGATTATAATAGAAGCAAAAGCAAAAAAAGTTAAACAATAAGAAATTAGTTGAATAACTCATAATACTTGATTGAACCCACATGTATGTTAAAAAATAACTAGAGGAGACATTTTAATCAAGAAAAAATCAAGTAAAGGAATATAGAGCAAGATTCCTATTTAATTAAACACATGATTTATCTATATCTTAATAGGAGAAAGAATGGAAGCATACAATAAAATGATATTGTTGATTATATGTAACTATGATATTTTATCAATTTCTCTTCTGAGTGTTGAAAATTTAAAATTTTTGAGAGGCCATCTACAGCAAACCCACAGCCAATATCATATTGAATGGAGTTAAATTGAAATCATTTCCACTCAGATCAAGAACCAGACAAGGCTGCCCATTGTCTCCACTGTTCTTTAACATTGTAATGGAAGTTTTAGCCATCGCAATTAGGGAAGAAAAGGCAATCAAGGGTATCCATATAGGGTCAGAAGAGATCAAACTTTCGCTCTTCGCAGATGATATGATTGTATATCTGGAAAACACCAGGGATTCTATTACAAAACTCTTAGAAGTGATCAAGGAATACAGCAGCATCTCAGGTTACAAAATCAACCTTCATAAATCGGTAGCCTTTATATATACCAACAATAGTCAAGCTGAAAAACAGTTAAGGACTCTATCCTATTCATAGTAGTGCCAAAGAAGATGAAATATTTGGGAGTTTATCTAACAAAGGACGTGAAAGACCTCTATAAAGAGAACTATGAAACTCTAAGAAAAGAAATAGCTGAAAATGTTAACAAATGGAAAAACATACCATATTCATGACTGGGAAGAATCAACATTGTTAAAATGTCCATACTACCCAAAGCAATATATAATTTCAATACAATCCCTATTAAAGCTCCACTGTCATACTTTAAAGATCTTGAAAAAACAATACTTTGTTTTATATGGAATCAGAAAAAAACTCAAATAGCCAAGACATTACTCATAAATAAAAACAAAGCAGGAGGAGTCATGCTACCAGACCTCAGACTATACTATAAATCAATAGTGTTCAAAATAGCATGGTACTGGCACAAAAACAGAGAGGTAGATGTATGGAACAGAATAGAGAACCAAGAGTTGAATCCAGCTACTTACCATTATTTGATGTTTGACAAGCCAATTAAAAACATTCAGTGCGGAAAAGATTTAACAAATGGTGCTTAGTGAACTGGCTGGCAACCTGTGGAAGACTGAAACTGGACCCACATCTTTCACCATTAACTAAGATAGACTCTCACTGGATTAAAGATTTTAACTTAACACATGAAACTATAAAAATACTAGGAGATAGCGAAGGGAAAACTCTTGAAGAAATCGGTCTGGGCAAGTATTTTATGAGGAGGACCCCCTGGGCAATTGAAGCAGCTTCAAAAATACACTACTGTGACCTGATCAAACTAAAAAGCTTCTGAACAGCCAAGAACACAGTAAGTAAAGCAAACAGACAGCCCTCAGAATGGGAGAAGATATTTTCAGGTTATGTCTCCGACAAGGGTTTAATAACCAGATTCCACAGAGAACTCAAATGCATAAGCAAGAAAAGAACAAGTGATCCCATCACAGGCTGGGCAAGGGACTTGAAGAAACTTCTCTGAAGAAGACAGGTGCACGGCCTACAGACATATGAAAAAATGCTCATTATCCTTAATCATCGCAGAAATGCAAATCAAAACTACTTGAGATATCATCTAACTCCAGTAAGATGTCCATATCACAAAATCCCAAGACCAGAGATGTTGGCGTGGATGTGGAGAAAAGGGAACACTTCTACACTGCTGGTGGGAATGCAAATTAATACATCTCTAAGTGTTTGGAGAACACTTAGAGATCTAAAAGTAGATCTGCCATTCAATCCTATAATTCCTCTATGAGGTATATACCCAGAAGAAGAAAAATCACATTATAAGAAAGATATTCGTACCAGAATGTTTATTGCAGCCCAATTCATAATTGCTAAGTCATGGAAAAAGCCGAAGTGCCCATCGATCCACAAATGGATTAATAAATTGTGGTATATGTACACCATGGAATATTACACAGCCTTAAAGAAAGATGGAAACTTTACCTCTTTCATGTTTACATGGATGGAGCTGGAACATATTCTTCTTAGTAAAGTATCTCAAGAATGGAAGGAAATGTATCCAATGTACTCAGCCCTACTATAAAACTAATTTATGGCTTTCACATGAAAGCTATCACCCAGTTATAACCTAAGAATATGGGGAAGGGGGAGAGGAAGGGGAGGGAAGGGGGAGGATGGACAGAGGGAGGGTGATTGGTGGGATTACACCTGCGGTGCATCTTACAAGGGTACCTGTGAAACTTAGTAAATGTAGAATATAAATGTCTTAACACAATAACTAAGAAAATGCCATGAAGACTATGTTAACCAGTGTGATGAAAATGTGTCAAATGGTCTATAAAATCAGTGTATGGTGCCCCATGATCGCATTAATGTACTCAGCTATGATTTAATAAAAAAAAGAAAAGAAAAGAAAAGAAATTTCTCCCGGGAGGGGAGAGGGAGGATGGGCGTAGGGAGAGTAATTGGTGGGACCACACCTATGGTGCATCTTACAAGGGTACATGTGAAACTTACTAAATAGAATAGAAACTTACTAAATAGAAACTTACATGTGAAACTTACTAAATAAATGTCTTAACACAATAACTAAGAAAATGCCAGGAAGGCTATGTTAACCAGTGTGATGAAAATATCTCAAATGGTGCCCCATTATTGCATTAATGTACACAGCTATGATTTAATAATAAGAAAATAAATAAAATTAAAAAAAATTTCTGTTGGGCCTGGTGGCTCACACCTATAATTCTAGCACTCTGGGAGTTTCAGGCCAGAGGATCACTTAAGTTCAGGGGTTTGAGACTAGCCTGAGCAAGAGCAAGACCACATCTCAACCAAACATAGATAAATTAGCTCAGCATTTTGGTCAGCACCTGTAGTCCCAGTTACTCAGGAGGCTGAGGAAGGGAGATCGTTTGAACCTAGGAGTTTGAGGTTGCTATGAGCTAGGCTGATGCCATGGCACTCTAGCCTGTGCAGTAGAGTAAGACTGTCTCAAATAAATAAATAAATAAATAAATAAATAAAGTCTTCTTTTACCATGAAATAAAAGTTACACAATCTTTAAAATGCCTATGCAGATGTAAAATCACATGGAAGCTTGATTATACACGGCATGACAACAGCATTAGTCACAAATGAGAAGATAGAAATCTGCCCTTTTCTATAATGTGCAGCATGATAAATGATGAGAATTGGATTTCTGTCAGACTATGGCTGATAACTTTATTCCTGGCCAAACTCAAAGTTGTAAACCGTGTGTTTTTCTGTATGTATTTTTCTTAAGGGACAAGTTTTGATAGTATGAATTAGAAACAGTATTTACAGAATTGGAACACAGTATTGTTCATAAAAGCATTAGGAATTAGGAAATAAGTTGCTTCGTTTGGGCCATTTCTGCTCTTTTTTCACTTAAAACAATACTACATAGCTGAGAAAGTGATGAAAATGCCTAAGCAGAGTAAATGATACTGTTGTTGGAGAGAAGAAAATGAAGGTAAATATAATTAACTTGGAGCAAGACATGATACTAGTCCTACCATTATGTCCAGGGATGTTTTTTTCATGAGTAAACATTTATATCTATTAAAACATGTTCATTGTTAATGTGAAAACACATAATTGTTACTTCTAAAACTTTTTTTTTTTTTTTTTTACTTAACGTTTTTAAGACAAGATTTTTTAATGCAATGCTTTTCAGGAATGCTTCTATCACAGTTCATTAGAACTGATTACATTATTAGATTTAAATTAGCAGCATTATCAGTTAAACTGGTGAGGTAACACCAGTTCAGCACCCTTTAAAATAAGCATAACTGAGAATATTTGCTGTAGATTGCATGAAGTGCATCTATGCAGTCAATGATGAATGTAAATTATATTAGGTGAGCTATGACTCGCATGCTGCAGTATTTCTCTATAGCACATGTTGTAGTCAGTGCGTCCAGCTGGTGCTTAATAAATGTGAATTGATTCATAGCCCAATTCCTTCTGTAATTAAGCACTTAGGGTAAAATGTGGCAAATGTGCTACCCTATTTCATTTATGTTTTAGAATTTTGGCTATAGAATTTAGAATAATAGTTTTCTAGATGATAATTTTCAAAAGAAAAGTCATAATTATAATTTAGTCTATTCATACATATTAATCTATTAAACATGTTTAATAGTTCACTTCGTGATACTTTGCATTAGAAGTCTTCTAGTTTTAAAAATGCCTGAACAAAAAAGAACAAGTATTTCCTTTGGAAAAAAATTAAATATTCTCTGCTAATATATTATTTCAACACATCTCTCTATCCCTAAATGCAAAAGAAAAGGAAACAAAAAAATTAGACAGCCAGATAAACTGTAAATTTAAATCTCTGTTTCAAGTAATGCTTGCTTCTCCGCTTTAATATTAGAGGGATATTTTTTTCTGAAATTGTACAATTGTCAATTAGTGAAAAAGATATGAAAATTCATTTGTCTTATACAACAGCCTCCTTCTCCTGGAATTATTCTAGAAGGGATTGTTTTGGAAATACAATGCATAGTGTTCAGTTTACCTCTATATAATTTGTAAATTCTAGTAAAAATGTAAAACTTGTATGTGTGTGCATGAAAACCTGAAAGACTATGTTGAAATTCATTAACTTTATATACATTAAATATAAATTTAAAAATGTGGACATTAATTTTGAGCAGTTTTCATATGGAAGAGGGAAGAGGCAAAGCTTTTGGGGTGTCCTTTAGGCATGACCTTTTGTTTTCTAACAAAAGACTTGTCAGCCTTTTAGTCCCCTAAGATAAATAATACTACCTTAATCCACCTTTGTGAACATTATATAATTATGGCCATGTCTCTAAGCCTAGCCAGTGTTTGGGCCTATTATGATTAACAACCTTACTAATTTTCATCTTAGATAGCTAATTTGATTTCATCACTGAAACAACAAATACAACAAGGAAGCCATGATAGGTCAATTACCCTTTTCAACAGATAGTTTTGACCATTTAGCAGCATTTAGCTGGAGACTCAAGTTGAATCAATCTCTCAAATAGTTTACCTAGTGCTTCAGAAGTCAGCTCTTAAAAGGTGAATTTCATCATGCAGAAGAATCTATCTCTCATCACAGACTGTATGTGATTATCTTAAAATTTCTATTTGTAACATAAAATGTCAGTTTTTTTCCACAAAAAGAAATGAGCTAAAGCAATATTAGTTTTATAACAGAAAACTGCAAGTTAGGTGTGATACCTAGTGAATGTGATACTTTGTTATCCTGTTAGGTTATCTCTCTTGGGCAGAACATCCTTTCCAATTATGCTCAAACTGAGCAATTGTCAATTAGATCCCATCAGCTTGCTGTAACAACTGGAAAGAAGTTAGTACAGGTCTTTACACTTTCAAATAATCAGGGTGAGTAATTTTAAGAACAGCATGAACAGTAAAGTTTATTGACAAATATCATAGGCCAAATTGCAAAGGAATGCAAATTCCTCATTAGTATTTAGGCAATGAGGCCAAATTAAATGGGTGGATATTTAATTTGGAAAAGTGCCAGCCACTGAGAAAAAAATATATAACAAGGAATAATAAAAAACAAAGGAGAATGAAGAAAGGAGGTATAAGAAAGATTAACGAGAGGAAATCAATGACTAAAATAAAATGAGATAAAGTTAAATTAGATAAAGCCCTGCCTTTGGATAATGATACACAAGCAGTGACTACTCTCTGTAGCACTAGTGTGGGTTTCTGTGTTTATTGAAGGAGCCACATCCCTGAACGTGATAATTCTCTTCTATAAATCTATAAGGAAGTATAGTGCATTGTGAGGCTAACTGGTTTGTAATGAAGCATACAATAAAATGAAAACAACAGAGTAAATGCAAAGATACGAAGGGAATGTTTACTATGTTCTTTCTGTACAAATCCTTCTGGATTACTCTGAAAAAAAAAGAAGAAGAATTAAAAAAGAAACACAAAAATGCTGTTATTCCAAATAAATACTGTAAAAAAGCAATTCATCAAATAAGATGTAGAAACTACTTTATAAATTGTATTGCACTGAATCAGTCATAAGAAACTGTTATTTGAATCACTGCTGTATTATTACAACAAGAAGAGATACTGTATCGTAACATAATCATTATAATAAAATGGCAACATAGAGTGAGAACTCAAGTAGTGGGTACTTTGACCCTATCGTATTCTATTCTCATATAAGCCATGCGAGTTTACTACTATTACCGGTAATAATCCTAATTTACCTGTAGTCTCAGCCACTCGGGAGGCTCAGACAAGAGGATGCCAAAAGTTTGAGGCTGCTGTGAGCTATGATGTCACAGCCCTCAAGCCCAGGGCAATTGAGTGAGATTCATAAAAAAATAAAAATAAAAAAATCCTACTTTACATTTGAGGAAAATGCAACAGACATGTGACTTGACTATAACCAAAGCTTTATCTTAGTGATAAAGCCAGACTTTAGGTTCCCAGTTCTTAATCTCCATATGTTATTTATTTGTGTGTGCCCAATTATTTTACCTATCTTTCCAGATAATTATTAATTTTGGTGACTAAAACAAATTTTTGGCTTGATAGTTTCAATCAAACTAACTTTAATTTGTATTTATATATACATATAAGTGATTAAACGTAAATTTGCCTGAAGATTCCAAATACTTAGTATGTAGTTGGTATGCAATATCTAAATAGTGACGATACCATGTATACCTCATGAATACAGGTAAACATTTTTAGCTTTTATTAAGCTTAAAATATAATTTCAGTTGTGAAAAAGAAAGCTTCAACATTGACATTCCTTAAAGCCATTCTCATAAAGTATTTTTGCCAATGACAAATTTTCAAAAATATTTGATATGTGTAATATAGTGTCTGTCATCAGCCCATCTCCAGTGTCTTACTGTCCTGCTATCATGACCTGTAGTCAAAGATGTTTATTTAGCACTCTATTGTAAATGAGGTGAGGGAAATGCATCACTATGAAAAAAGGGACAAGATAAAACACAATTAGTCATTCTTCCTTTCTGTCTTACCATCACTTAAATCCAGTGACTGAAACAAACTGAAATGTCTCCCTAGATCTCTGTTCTATAAATGACATTCCTCCCTTGTTATAGCTTGCTCAGCCTCCTAATCTGTCCTACTCCCTAACCCTCACCTCAGAGAGACTCTCAAATCCCTTCTTTTGTTTGGACCATTTGGTTTTGCCCTCACTTTAACTCTGCTTAGAAATGTACATATTCAGCAGTTCGATGAACCTATCACCTTTGGAAGATAGCTGAGTCATCACTTTCTATTACATAAACTCATCATGTAGAACTCTCTTCACACTACAGAAATGATCATAGTAATCTAATAAAAGCCAGATCTAGGCAGGAAGATGGGTCATCCTTCTGAAAATAATAAGATCTTCATATTGCTACTCATTCATTCCTTGGTATATGAAATATTGTCTGAATACCTATTTTGTGCAAAGTACTAAGTTTAGAACTTAGGGATAGAAACAAAAATTTTTTAAAGATTGTCCCTTTTCTTAAGGAGCTTATCATCATGCATTGTAGAAAATATGAAAATAATTAGCTATAAACATTTGGACATGCAATGAAATTAGGACAAGCAAACTTTATTGCAGCACTAAGCTCAGTCAATTCTGAGTAGATATCACTGAGGAGGTGATATTTGAATTAATCATTGAAGAAAAATAAAAAACTAATAGGTGGTGAGGAATGCCTAAAAGAAAGAAAAAGTATTCAAGGATAAAGGAATAATATACAAAGGCACAGAAGTGGAAAATAACTTTCCATGTGCATGCAACAGCAAATCATACACGTGTCTGGAATGCAAGATGATTCCAGATAACTGAAAAACATGGGTCACTACAAAAGTTTGGAGATAAATAAAAATCAAGAAATATAAAATCCATATAGATGAAAATAAATGAAGCCCTGCCAGCAACACGGTTAAGCCAAGCAGGTTGAAACTTTCATGTGTGGATCAGAAAAAGGACGCTGTCAACTATGTTTCTTGGAAGTGAATAATGGACCATTACACAGTCTGTCTCAAAACTTTCATAGTGACCTAAATACATGGCTCAAAAGATAACAAAATCATGGAGCTTCATGAACCATAAATTAAACACTGTACTTCCCTCTGTAAAATGTGCATTTCTGTCCACATTTTTGAGAGAAACATAAGGATTTATATTATACATTGGTAGTACTATTTCTGTACCTTTGTAAATATTTTTAATTATTTTATTTATCCTTATGTGTTAAAAGTCTAACTTAAGAAAGCAATGATGACATCTATATGCAAAATAATCCCTGGAGTATGGTAATTGTACCTCCTCATGGGATGCTACCCCCCAGTTCGATGCTACTCCCTCCCCAGGCAGGCATCACAGCTGCAGAAATGTCCAGCCCACCCTGCCCATCACAGGACACATGGCCACCACTGCCATTTTGGAAGCAGGAGTGCAGCTGACAACTATGCAACAATTAGTGTGGGTACTTCAGCAAAAGTAGGGCAGAAGTAGCCAGGCAGTTGGCGTCTCCTTCTTTCCTGAGTGGCCAAAGGCATGCAGCTGGCCAGTGTGGAGTAGAAGGGAGTGAACAAGTGAGAGTGGTCCCAAGGATCCGGGGACCTGACCTCCCCCAACTGTCCCCTTGCAGCCCACTCTCATCTCCACATTTTCTCATTTCCTAATTCCACCATGTCTGTTGATGTGAATGGGTCCACGGCCACTCTGCTGAGAACCCTGGTGGACTTATCTCCCAGAAAGGTGATCTGAGCGACAAGGGCCAGCCCTGCCTGCTCTGGGCTCCTGATGGTCAATCCCCACTCTTTCTGGACTGCCTCATCTCTAATGCAGGTGGTCCCATTTTGAAGGCCCCAGGATGCCATGCCGAAGAGGAAGATCCATGGGCTGGAGTATGGGAGGCCTGGGTCCTAAGACCTAGTTTCACTAGTAGGTCTTGTGAACCTGCTCTTGTGACTTTGGGACTCCTTGTGACTTTGGGACTCCTTCCCAATGAAGTTTCTGTTTGGTAGGATACCTGGAAGTGAAACATGAAAGCTCAGAGGTACTTGAGCCCATAGACTGTAATTTTGAGCCTCCAAGTTGTTTGGAACCCCCAGGTGTTGAGTTGGTATAATTTCCCAAACTTGATAGTGGGAAGAACCATCTAGGATGCATGTGAATGGTCTTTCTCCTGGAGAGATGATTCAGGGCACTCACGTGTATTGGGACGGTTCAGGAGTCTCATTTTAACCAGTCTTCCAGGTGATTTGTAGTATTTACAAGTTTGGGAAGGGCTGGTATTTTTTGTTCTGACGTTAGTTACTGAGTGCTCAAGGTCTGGATGTCTCCAGTGGTCATGGTCTGTAGTCATTAAACAGAAATGTAAGTGCAGAGTATTTCACAGTGGATTCATCAGAGAAGGCTTCCTCTGCAGCATGGTATCCTGGGGGCCTCAAAATGGGGCCACCTGAACTAAAGGCAAGACAGTCCAGAAAGGAGTTGACCATCTGGAACCAGCAGCATGTAGAGCCAGCCCTTGCCACTTAGCAGGGTTCTCAGTGGAGCGGCCATGGACACATTCACACCTACAGACATGGGTGGAAATAGGAAATGAGAGGATGTGGGGATGAGGGTAGGCCAGGAGGTCATGGTGGGAGGAAGTTGGGTGTTCATGTCATCTGGACCATTCTCACCCACCACCTGGGCTTGCTCCAGCTTCTCTTCAGGGGCCAGCTCTCTCGCACGAGGAGAAGGCATCACTGTGAGGCCACTTCTCCCCTCCTTTAAAAACTTTAAGTGAAGGATATATTCCTGATATTTTGGGCCCAAAACATCAGTGCACTTTATACACAGGAACACATTATACATGGCAAAACATGGAGTTTTGGAACTCCATATACAAATGATGGGAGCAACTGGAAGAATGGGAAGTGTGGTTTTGGAGGGAAGTGACGTGGTATCTTCTTATTCTACTTTTAAAAAATGAACATCTGTGTTTTTTTCCTTTGTTTACATCAGCCTCCCACCACAGGCTTCCAACCTGCTACACTTTTGTTTCATTAAGTCCATAAGATAGCTGGAATGGCATCTTCTTCAAGGCATTAAGCCTCTTCTGTTAAGCTTTGCAGGATCTTTTATCCAGGGCCTGTTGTATACTCCTCCCCTCTTCCTTCCTGGTTCTTACCACTACATATCTTTTTGTGAATCCTGTGTGATGACTATCTCTTTTTTAAAATTTATCACCCTCACTTGAATTCCAGAAGAATTTATCATTTTTTTGTCAATATATCATTGAATATATTCTCAGTATATTTCCAGCAATGTTGCCTTCTAGGTGTTCAGTATATTTTAGTTTACTGAGTCATCAGAACTGTCCCTTGATAAGAAAAGTTGTCATCATTGAAGAAGGTACACTAAATAGACAACAGAACAAAATTAGCGATAATAGCTACATGGCCACTGTAGTGAGAGATAATGATAGGATGAAATAAGGAGGTGTGAACAGATACATGAAAAAGATTTACTGAGAAGAGGAAACTGATTAGGTGGGAGAGAGGCATAAAGACTGATTTGAGATGGCCCCACACAACTTGGAGAAAGGTTGTACATTATCTTACGTGGGATGATTTTGTTTAAGGAAACTAAGTCCTCTTTTAATGGGTTGTATTTTCCATGTACATTAGTGCATCTAATTATTTAGATCTCTAGAAAGCAATCATTTACTCTTAAAAAAGAAATGTAGACTACCATTTCTCTTGTCTTGAAACCTAATAATTATTCTCAATTATTTGAGCTCTAATGTTATAGAAGTCCATAACAGTGAGGGGAAAAAAGTCAACATGAGAGAAATGTGCACTTAATCCTGTTGCTTAAAAAGAAGCAGTATCTAACATTTCCTACTAATCTTATAACTTGGGTGTGTCAGAGTTCAAGTTCTATTTGAATTGTACCCAGCCGATGCAAGATTAATTGTGTTTTATTTCTCTGTTGCTTCTCTGCAGTATGCTGTCTGGCTAGTCCTCTGGGTTACGTGGAATGTGTTTGTTATCTGCTTCTATTTGGAGGCTGGGGACCTCTCAAAGGTAATTTACCATCTGATTTGCCTTCATCATTGGTAATATGTCAACAAGTCTCTTCCTAAGTCAGGCAGAGTCTTACCCTGCTTTTGTCTCTTAAAAGCAGTTTACACAAAGGTAAATTGAAATGTGTACTGATTCACATCTCTGGATGTCCATCATTAACAACACATTTGGTGTGTCCCAAAAATATGCTTTTTTTAAACAAAATGAGTGTGAAATATTGATTATCATAATGACAAGGCAATGCACTTTTCAAAGTGCTTGCCCTATCAGAGGTTTCTAAAGAATAGGAATATTTTCAGAGAAAAAGAAAATCTTGAAGATTTTTCAAATCACTTTGTTTTCTTATTGCTCTTCTAAACAATTTCATGATTGAATGCAAATATTAGTATCATAATTCAAATCAAACAATTTGTGGGTTTTATTTGAACAAAATTGTTACCAGAAAGATTCTAGCTTATTACAAAATGAATCAAATAAGCAGTTTATTCTAAAATAGTCTAGGAAAGACTTTAAATACTTCCTTTTTCATTTAAGATTTTGGTTCTTTGTGCGTGTGTGTTTATTGTGGTTGTACATAAATGCTTTGCTATTGACATAGTGTAGCTTTTAGATCTTGGAAAACATCATCCTTCCTCTGCTAGAATACAATTAACAGCTAATAACTCAAATGAGGTAATTCCTTCGCGGGTAATAGTAAATCTTGACTCTTGTAATAGTAAACTTACGTGTACTTCCTCATATTACCTTTAAAAGAAAGAGACTGTAAAACCTTTTTTTACTTACCCCTTATTACAGCAGAAGGAACCTGCCACGATGCTGACATTTTTAAAACCCAGAGATGCTCACATGCTAAAAAGTTCCCCAGGAACTGCCTTTGCCATGCTGTGTATTTTGGGGGAAGGGGAAGATGGAGTGGTGGTACCAAGCACTGTGAGCATGTTTTGTGATATTCATTTATTATTTATGCGTGCTATATGGCTTTCTGTCAAGTAGAAATCATCTTGATTTGTTTCTGTTCAATAATAGAAGAAGAAGGATAAAGGTGACATGATGGTGTGAGAGGGAACCGAGGCTCTCAGGATGTGTGAATTATGAACAGATCTGGGGCAAGTCCTCACCATGCCCTGCAAAACCTGCCCTGGTGGATGGTTGTTTCTGTTTCCTGCAGGGCGTGATCCCACATGCTCTTGGTAGCAGGCAGTCTTTCTCAGGAAGGTGCCATGACCAATGCAAAGAAATTGTTCTACAGTTCTAGGAGGGACACAGACAGAATTGCTGCTTAAAACTCACATTTGCCTCTGTGTGAGAAAAGCAGATAGGCTTTTCCAAGACTTGAATGCCTACCCAATTTCTACATTTCTGCTACTCTATAATCCACTTTCTTCAAAGAAATTCCACACTAGGGTGACTTTTCATGATATTTTCAGTTTTAAATAATCACCTTAAAAATTGTAAGGCAGGTGTTTAGACATATTGGCTGAGTAAAATGATCCAGCAGATCAGAGAATTTGTTTAATATTTGAAAAAAGGGAGAGAGAAAGATTTAAGCAAAGCTGGCTGCAAAAATGTCGTGTAATTCTGCTCACTGCTCCACACGATGACAGCAGGAGCAAAATAAAGCTTGCAATCTCACGACCTCAGGGACGGGCATTGAATTCTGGGAGATAATGGCCCTAAGAATTCTGGGAGATAATGATTATACCTTGGCAATGAAGCAGTTAATAATATTGTCTATTCTTCTCATCTTATCAACCAAGATTAGGCTCTGCAGATCACATGAAAATTTAATAATTTCCTTTTAAGAAATAATCTAAAGGAAAGCGATAAAGGTCAAAGTTATATAGCTGTCTTTACTGGCTTTTTCCTCCTTTTCCTGCTCTCAGGGTTGGAGAAAAGTGTATTATGCCATTTAATTCTTTAGTCATTGCCACTGCCTCACATTCTTCAAGTAATACAATGCCAGAAGGAAGCAACTGTGATGGAAAAAATGTGCAGATAAAAACTCAGAAATGGGACTCCTTGAAGCTTCTAATACTTAAATTATAGAACATAAACAGTTGTTTTCATCAATCTACCAAAAAATAAATAAAATAGTTTGAATGCGTCTACCATATGAACGGTTCAGTTAGTTTAAAGCAGAGGAAGAAATATGGAAAATAGAATCAAGAAAAAAAAATTGTGTGCTTTATCTATGTGAAAGAGGTATGTTTGTTTTCCTAAAATGTTTTGTAAATAGGTAACTGCTTGTAACTAGTATTAGCAAGGACTGGTAAAAAAGTGGTAAAAAATTAAGGTAAACTTTAGTTACCTTCCTAGAGTTTAGAATTAGTATTGTCTTTCTGGCTTCTTCTGATATCCCATCTGCAATATGCTTATGAGTGAAACACAGAGTCTAGGAGTCTAGTCATTGAACCACCCAGTGTGTACATTCAGTAATTAATGACTTAATTATAATAATATCATTTACAGCACTAACCCGTTTGATCATGTTTTCTTTGTACAGTTACATAGTTAATGCATTTGCTTCATTGAAAATTCTGTGAGAGTTGAATATTATTATTAAAATTTCAATTAACATTTTAATTATAATGCCCATAATTTTTAAGGAAAAATAAAACTAATCAACTGGAGAAACAGCTTTGAAGAAATTTTATCTTATTCAAATTAACAAGATAATGCACATATAATGTAAAATGGTGCATACTATGACAGCATTCAATAAACATACACATTGTATAATAATTACTTCCACACTATTTACATCATTGGTTAGTTATTAGTGTTGCAACTGAATATCCCAGAGCATCCGACAGGGTCGCATTTCCTGGTTGATATTTTAATAGATGTCTTGTTAAGGAAACGGAGATGAAATTAGTCTATAAACTGTCTATATAAATATCTGCTACCTTTGTTAACCATGGTCTTTGAAAATTTAAAGTGACTTGGGCTATTGGATTACTAGTTTTGATAATTCTTCATAAATAGTTTTATTATTCTGTTGTATTATTCTTGACAGTTGTAATTCTCTTTATCATATATCAAATACAGAGGAAAGAGAACTAATCCCAGCCATCAACCAAGTTGAGATATTTTGAACAGACAAGAACTAGGCTATTTTTTCTGTAGTAATTTTTAACTTTAAAGTGTATAACAATTTGAAGGAAAACACATATAATATGGTATATAATCTATTTGGATTATCACATGGGGAAATAAAATTTATGAAATAAGTTTTCAAATAGTAACACCTAGATGAAAAATTTCATCGTCTTCTTGTTAGCTGCAAAAACCTATATTTTATTTCAGGTGGCAAAATTGTAAATTACTTGGGCTGAAATTATATTCTAACATTTTTCTTTATGTGGCTGTTTAAGATCTTAGTTTCTCCATTTTAATAAATAGAGTTTCATTATTGAGTGATGTACCTATCTTTAGAAATGAAACAATAAACTTATAGCGCATGGACAAGAAACCAGGGGATAACTTAACACAGAAAACAACCCAGTTTGCTTTTATTTAACCCTTCAACTAGGGATGCATGGATATATCCCTCACGCATTATTAAATTATCAGAAACTTACCTAGTTAAACATAGCCCAAAGAAATTAATTATGCTTAGTAATATATGTATTTCAGAAGGAACACATTTGAAATCAACTCCTAGAAAGCTGACACGTTCTAGTAACTTTCATGGTTGCTTCAGAGACCTACATGAAAATTGTCAATTTAAAAATTTGCTATATAAAAAAAGCCACGTAGGATTGTGGCCTATTTAAGTGTGGGAGAATAAAATTGCCCTCTCGTGACTGTAAGAGACAGAAAGAAGATAAAACCTGTCATACGCTGTAGGCTATATGGAGCAAATCCTTAAAACCAGATGCGAGAGCAATGTGGAGTAAGGGACTATTGCAGAAACGCCTTTATTTCTTCTACAACAAACTGAAATATTCGTTTAGAGAGGTATCAGATTTTTAGATATTTTTGCTCTGTTAAATCAATTTTTGTATCAAATTTTTTTTGTATGACCTTATATGTAAAGAGAAAGAGAGAAAGACTTGTTATAGTCATTTTTTATTTGAGTCAATATTGTTATTCAAGAGGTAAAATATCTGTACAGTTACTACTAAACAAAAAATAGTCTGAGATGATTTCAATTAACTGTAATAGTACTAAACCCTTTAGAAAAAAATGTATTTCCCAAACATAAAGTTAGATTTTGCTGTATGATGATAGTAAAATGTTCTACTTTTTTTTTTTTTTGGTCTCACTATGTCACCTTTGGTAGAGTGCTGTGGCATCACAGCTCACAGAAACCTCACACTCTTGGGCTTAAGTGATTCTCTTGCCTCAGTCTCCCAAGTAGCTGGGACTACAGGTGCCCGCCACAATGCCCGGCTACTTTTTTGTTGTCATCATTCTTCTTTAGCAGGCCCTGACCGGGTTTGAACTCGCCAGCTCTGGTGTATGTGGACGGCACTCTAACCGCTAAGCTACTGGTGCCTAGCCTGTTCTAGTTATTATTAAGAATTAAATATGATGTAATTCTTTCCCTTATCTAGAAGTGAACCAACCCATTATAATTTGGTCAGTCACCACCTCTTTTCCCTTGTTTTCCTTGATAATTCATTGAATATTGCTGATTACTTTCAATTTCATCAATTTTTCTTTTCTTTGTCTTACTTTTTTACTTCCTTATAGCACCCTTAAATTGGGGACGAGGGTTCTTGAACCTTTCTTATTCTGTCTACATTCTTTTACCAGAAAATACCATCCAGTGTCATAATTTAAACTATCACATTTACACATATGTCTGCGAGACATATATATCTTCAGTCCTGACCTTGTTGCCAAGTTGAAGTCCCACGTCTCCAACTTCCTCTGATGCTGTGTCAATTTCATTGTCATCTTAAATTTAACATGTCCAGAATGATTTATTATCCTCCTCAAAGAATCCATCTTCCTTAGTTCACTTCTTACTAAAAGAAGGGGGGAAAAAAGCAAAGAAATAAAATTCATTTTCAAAAATGAATAAGAAAATGAATTTTTAAGCGGAATATTGAAATCTTTATAGATTAACCAGAGCAAGAAATGCATATTTTCACTACGTATATAGTATTTGCGTGTATGTGTGCGTGTTATTAACTTTAGACACCAACAAACTGAAAGAAATAGAGATCTATTGGAGTAATAAGGACATGGGGAACGCTCGTATTTCAAAGAGATGAGGTGACTTTTTAAAGATGCTGTACTCTGGAGGCTTTTGGTGATTCAGAATGGGGGAAGAGGCTAAGACGTCAGCCTTTAACCCTACAGAAGAATATTTTTGGAGACTGTATATATCAACATAACATTGAAGGACGTGGCTTAAAGCACATGGACAATTTTCTGTAAAGGCACTTGGTGAATTCCAAACAGGGCTAAAAATATAAATGGGCAGACTCTGGAAAAGTATGCTGAAATTTATTTGGCAATTGTGTTAGATGAGTTTGCAGATGGGGCGGGGGGCTTTCCAGAATAAACTAGATTTATGGTTGAAAAGACCTGAAGAGCAGAGCAGGGGCAGCTCTTCCACAGTTGCCCAGTGGCATTTCAAATGCCTAAAACTAGGACAGTCCCTTCGTCTTTGCTTCCTCTCGGTAGAAAGGGATAGCTCCCTGGTCTAACTTTTGGAGATTAACACTCTAGCCTCCTTCTTCGTTGTTATAATGATAGGACATTATCCCTTCCCTTATTTTTCCCCTTTATTTCCTAAAATCTTTTACCCTAGTGCCATGGGAACGGGGTCTGAAAAAGTAGAAATAAGTGTAAAGTGGAGTCTGAGAAGTAGTTGCCTATGACTGTAAGGTGATAGAAAGAAAGGAGTAGTCACACATTGTAAGATGTGAATGTGACTGAAGCCTGTATGATTCTGCCTTTGTATGGATGTTGCTATAGGTAGATGTTATAGGCCTATACTAACACTTCTATAATTTGGTATTTGTTAAACCTCGTTTGTAAAAGCTTTAGAATATATACAGGCTCAACTCAGCATAGTCCTTAATTAAAATAAACTGATGAGCCATCATTTATCTGTCTAGTTGAGAGAAGAGTGAAACATCTTAAGCGAACGATAGCATTATCTTAGACCTTTTTGGTTTATTTATATGAATGATATCAGGCAATCAAAAATTACTACATGTGCTAAAAGAAAGAACCTCATGATTAAAAGTGAAGAACTCAATAAAAATGAATTCATTGCTAAGAATATTATGGGGGCATAAATATTAGGAGCATGCTTATAGAAAAACGTATTATCTTAAAGGGAGCTATTAAAAGAGAAGAAATACTGGAAAATCAATGATTTAAATTTCTATCTGCAAAAGCTAGTTGAAAGAATCAGAAAATGAAACTCCTCAAAAGTGAAAGATTGAAATAATAAGGGCAATAGCAGAACTGAATACAATAGAAATAGCAGAATGGGATATAATAGAAAAAATCAATAAAGGCAGATTGTTTCTTAAGTGTTAATAAAACTGATGAAAAGCCTATCAGGAGTGGTTAAAGAAAAAAAATGAATAAAGGATAAAAACATTTTGCTATTATAAGTGACCCTACAGATTAGAATGACAGAGAAAGAGTATATTATGAACTAGTTGTAGCAAATATTTTGATAATCAGGATAAAATAGACAAATTCTTCGAAAAACACACTTGAAATAACTTAAAAATCTGAATACTCTTTTATACATATATAAATTGATTTATTAACCAATATATTTTTTTTGACAAGAAAAAAAAATACTTCATATCCACATGGCTTCACTGGTGAATTGTTAAAAATATTTAAGAGCGTTGTAGTAACAATATTACCCAAACTCCTTCAAAGAAGAAAGAGGAAATGTCTCCCACCTCATATTTTGAGGCCAGCATAACCTCACTTAATGGGGATAGGTGTGATTGTCAAATGACCTATAGATTACTAAATTGAAATATAATAATATAAATACACGTAAGAATCGAAACAAATGCAAAATATTTTTCCATGATTTTTTAAATAATTATATGATATTGTTTTTCACACTGTATTATAATAATGTATTTATATTTCCATCTCTTCTACTCAACTTCAATTTGCTAAAAGGTCGTATGTCGTCATCATGATTCAGAACATCTGCCTCTGTTACCATACAGTAGTAGAGAATTATAGAATCAATGAAGAACATTTCAGATGTTTATAAATGAGCCTATTTTTTTATAAAACAAATGCAACAAATTTCTTTTATCAATATATTCTAATCATTTATTTACTTAACTATCGCTTTTTCCATGTAGAAAATCATGTTTTATTCATCACCAGGATCAAGAAAAATACCAGGCATAAGAACAATGATCACTGGAATAAAACCAAATAATAATAGAGTGGATTTCAGTAACAAGCTAGAGCTCCTGGAGACTTCCCCTTCTATTTCACCACTGCATGGACAAGGGGATCTTCTACATCTCTCAAACCTGGCCCAAGACAAAAAGTAATGCCAGCGCAGGTCACTTAGAATCAGTGTTCTTCAAAATTAACAGTCACATGAATTGTCTGGAGATCTCTTTAAATTAAGAATCATATTATTTTGGACTGAAGCCTAGCTTGTTACATCCCTAACAAACTCCTACATTAGGATATTCTTTTCTTTCTGTTGAATACACTTTAATGTAAGTACAGTAGAACCTCTGTAAGCTGACTACAGAGGTGGTCAACAAAAAGACCTAGGCCTACTGCACTAACACATATATGTGGTGCATGTCTGGTCCATGAAAATTAGATCAGCTTAAGGACATGGTCAAGGTAGGGAGGTGGTCAACTATGGAGATTCTACTATATCTTATTACTGGGAGCCTTTACTTAAGGCATATGGCGAGCTTATGATTTCTGGCCATCCTTTGAAACAGGGATCTAGTGTAGATTTTGAGATTTGTGCATAAACAAACTTATCACTTGACATATTTCATAATACTGACTCTAATCAAAGTATCAAATGATGCAACCAACTAGATTACCTAGAGCACTGAGCGGAACCTACGCCTAAAACTCATCCTTTAATACCCACATCATATATATCCTTCTTTTGTGCGGCAAAATCCCTTTTAGTAACTCTCCATAACTTTCTCCAAGGTATGGATGACCCCAAAATGGATATGGCTGTGGCTCTAATTTTTATTTATTTGCATCAAGATTTTTTTTTTGCAGTTTTCGACCAGGGCTGGGTTTGAACCCACCACCTCTGGCATATAGGGCTGGCACCCTACTCCTTTGAGCCACAGGCGACACCCATCAAAATTTTTATTATAATTGAATTTCTAGAAGCTAAAGATCTCAGTTCCCAGGGTAATGAAGCTCTTGTGTGCCCAGTGCAACTTTGATTGAAAACTGAAACTATGTCTGTATGTTTTCACTTTGATCTTAACCTTCCTTATTCTTGTGGTTAAAACAACATAAACCATTTCACAGTTCTTCCATTTCATCTCATCATTCAGTTGCATTCTTTATCTCCACAAGATCTAAATGGCATCTACAGTTTCTATCTCTCTAGTAAATTAACTGCGTTGAGTTGTACTTTTTACTTTGGCATCTTTTCCTTTTGCTAATACCCATTTCCAATGCCCTTGTGAGTGTCGAGACTCCCATCCTCTCTTTTGTGGGGTTTAAAAAGTCTCCTGGGTAGTGAAAGGTGAACTTTCCCCATAGACCAGTTCCCATGAGCATCAGGAAAGTCTTTGGGCACGAGCAAGTGTTATTTCTGCTGGATGATTCAGGAGCATCATGCATGAAACATGGTGGTAGAAGGCCTCCCAGAGAACACAGAGAACAGGCAGCCAGAGCCACCTGATGGACGTGCAGAATGATCTGATGAGGACTTGGCTCCCCAGAGTCTCAGTGCTGCTGGCCAAGTTCAAGGTGACCAGCCTCAGCATGCTAATTTACCTGTTTCCACATGCTGTTCTGCTAGTCATTCAAAGGCTTACCTTACCTAATTTCTGCAACTTCTTACTCTGCTTCCTCTGGGAATGGTCTTGTATCGTTTTAGCTGTGTTCTTTCCAATCTGTTATTAGGAAATAAAATATGTACAATTTTCCTTACCTAATCTTTCTTTCTTAGTAACCTTTTGTTCTCTCCTATAAATCAAAAGTTTTGATTTCAAAGCTATTATTTCTGATGTGAATATTGAGAGCTTCAAAAAAAAGAAAAATTAAGCACTAACCATTTCTTCTGCTTTCCTACTAAAACAATGCTAACTCTCTTTAAAACAATGAGAATGTCGTTAACTCACAAGGGAAATTTTGCAAAAGGTAAGTATGAAAAATAAAGGCCTAGATACTACTATCCCACTGTAGTATCCTGCTGGAAATAAAAAGAAAGCAGGTACAAACATAGTCCAAGCGATGACCATTGCTTTTTGTCTCTAAAGATTACTCTTTAGATATTATTCTAGAACAGCAATTTTTATTCTGTGCCTAATTTTCAATAGCTGTGCTTTTATAGGTTTGTTATTTATAGAGCCAGGTAAAATTACAAGAATACATTTGCATTAAGTAGCTTTAAGTTTAGAAACATTTAATTTTTTTTTTGAATTTGAAAACCACTACAGTTTTTTGAAAACCTTGGCATAACTGACTCAGATTAAATTTATCTGCTATGATTCTGCAAAGAACTAAAGGTAGACCTATCACTTGATCGTGAAATTCACCACTGGTGTTCACCCAAAGGAAAAAAAAGTCCTTTTATCATAAAGACACTTGTACTCGAGTGTTTTAGCACCACAATTGACAACTCCAAAAATGTGGAGACAATCCAAGTGCCCAACAATACATGAGTATTAATAAAATGCAGTATTTGTATACCAAGGAGTACTACTCAACAACAACAAAAAAAGATGAAAATCTAATATCATTTGTAACATCCTGTATAGATCTGGAAACCATTCTCCTAAGTGAAGTTTTACAAGAATGGAAAAATAAACACCCCAGGACTCAATACTAAATTGGAACTAGCTGATCAAAACCTGTAAGTTTCTATGGAAGCAAAACTCAACGAAATAGGGGAGAGGATGAGACGGGAAGGGATTAAATCCCCACCCAACAGGTACATTGCATGGGTACACTGCACACTTTCTGGGAAAAGGACGCACCTATAACTTTGACTTTATCCACACAAAAGCAAAGTATGTAACCAAAATGTATGTACCCCAATAACTATTGGAAATTTTTAAAAAAGTAGATGACAAGAAAAACAAAAAATAAAGAGGTCCCTATATCCTGGGAATTACATCCAATTTCTCATCCCAGCCCCTAGGATGTTTTCTGTTTCTGATAAATTCTTTCATGATCATATTAAAATCATCCATTCATTATAAACCATCACCCACATATGACCCCTAGAAATTATTTGGAAACTAAGATCAGCAGTTGACAAATTAGCATTAGATGGTAGAATTCAGGGACACATTCACTCAGGGACAATTGATGATTTGATGAACTGGAGCCAATTATATAAAAACGCAACTCAAAGGATATTAAATAGTAAAATAAATGATCTTTTCTGCTTTTAGCATCCAGGGTTATTTGCCAAAGAAATAGCTAATAAGTGAAATAAGTGACAGTTTTCTGTGCCTTTCATATGGTGACGCACCTTCTCTCTTCTGGTTTGTATTTATAATGTGCAGTGAAAATGTAGTTGAACCTTTGGGTTAGTAGTGCAGTCACTATAGCCAACCAGGAGCAATGTTCAGTGAATACTGGGCTATCGGATGTACAATACAAAAATGAGACTGTTTAACTCCTTCTTGATTGAGAATTGTAAGAAGAACTTTTTAAATATTTAAATTCCAACATAGCTTTTCAAGTGTTACTTCCCTTTCTCCTCCTGATAGATTGTATTTTTAACATAACAATCTGTGTATACAGCCTGATGCAATCAAATAAACAGCTTAGAGGGATAAAAAGAGGAAGATGACTTGCTTATAATAAGCCATTCATAGAATATAATTAGTTTTTCCTTTTCCTCCAATAGCTCCTGCAACCTGCTAGAGGAGTGAGTCTGAAGGTAATTGCAGGACTCCAGGGTTTTCACACTGATATGCAGCATAATGTGTAAAACTCAGGTAATTAGAAGGCACTTCAAGAAATGTCATCTTTCCCATAGTGTAAAGAGTAGGCTTTCTGTAGCAAAGTAACCGCACTGATACCAGAGGGACACCGTTCCTTTGCCACTCTGACACAAAAATCTCTAGTGACAGGTCCTCAGATCTTTCATTTGAACTGCAAGTGAGAACGAGTATGTTGCTCTCAATTAGTCCTGAGAGAGGAACCAACAGCACGCAAGTTGGCACACTTTACAATGGCTTCTGAAGAGATCTCTAGAGGGGCTGTGATCCTCCTGGGTGTACAGCCAGTTCAAGAGATGCAGCAGGAGGCCTGCAGAAAGGATGGACTCAAGCTTTTGCACTCTGGTTTTATGAGCGCAATTCATCCATTAAGAATTTGTTACCCCCAGACCCCCGCCCCTCACTACTTACTTCCTAACGCCTCTGCGTGGCGTGTTAAGTGCGGCATCATAGTGGGCTGTATAATGAGTCCAATTCTTCTTGATTTTTTTGCTTCCTGTTTCCTCTTCCCAATGAAAGAAAAAAATAGCTGAGTTTAATATCGCTAAATAGCTAAATAATTAGTACTGCTAGATTTTTCTTTTTATCTCTAAGGCATCCCTCAGGAAATATAAAGCAAGAAGCATAGTTTTGAAAACAGAGGCAACAGAATATTACCGAATAGAAATGATGGATGTTAAATGTACAATATGAGAAAACATAAAAGTATTAATTGCTTATGAAATAATGAGAAAAGAATATTGTGCTGATTCTTCTAACCCTGGAAAGATGGGCTCTCTGACTCTGTGACTAATTCCATCATTTATTGAGAGAATAACTTTTAGCAGCTTTGCAGTTTCCTTTTATATCGGTGGAAAAATCACACCGTAAATGTGATTTATAAGGGTTATAACATTTTCCAGGTCTAGCTCACTTCCCTGGCTGTAAGCATTTTATTTTCTGAATGATTCCATTCTCTTGAGTATTTCATATGATCAAAATCTACAAGGGCACAAGTGACATGATCCCTTTTGGAAAACATTATCAAACGGGCAAACTAAAATGCAAATGAAACACAAACCCTAGTATTTTCCCTGACAACTGTGGAGTTACTAAATCTGAAGACATGAAGACTAAAAAATCAAGAGAATAAAATAATTGCATGTTCAGAAATAAGGAGAAACTGGAATGGTTTCATTGATAAATGTATTGGTAGTGCACACAGCCCTCATGGCAAAATAATATAAATGATTATACCAAGTATTATTAATGGTAGAAATTTGGCTTCAGTTTCATATTATCACAGGATGTTTTATAAATGAAGTCATTATTTTGACCATATTTCTGGCCAAATTTCAAGTTACATTCTCTCAGGATGTGTTAAAAGCAAAATCGCAACATGAAAAGACAATATTTTGAGCAGAATGTGCAGGCTGTCTGTGTGTGACATCTATCACCTCTCAAATCTGCAAGGTCTGTTCGATCTGTGTTGATTTTTCCTGAAGCTGTCCACTCTCTCAAGCATGTTGCCCTTCCCAGAGAGAGGAAAACCAGTCTTTGAAATTTACCACGATTGCTGTCCTCCAGATTTTTAATGATTTTTTGTTTGTTTGTTTTAATTGATAAACTGCCTTAAGACAGAAGAAATTCAAATTCAGTTAATGGTGATATTTCCTCTTTAGGAAAACATATTTACACATTTTGGAAAATTAAAAGAAAACGTTTAACCTGAAAAAAAACTAATTGCCATAAGTGGTGACTTTACCTCCAGTTCACCTATCTGTTCAGAGTAAAATCTCAGTTTATGTGTCAGAATTGCATACATTTAAATCACTGACAAATATGTTTCTTCATCAAGAATCCATTATTTGGGTTCTTTTTTAGATTTTACAAAAATATCTATACATCATTAATATGCTTCAGAAAGAAATAGAATAGTAGATCTCAGTAAAAATCATTTGAACATTATAAATTGATCCTCCCATCAGAGTGAACTTAATGTAGATAACGCTTAATTTTCTTGCTTTCTCCTAATTTTCAGCTTTCTAAACGTATATGGAATTGGGAAATTCTTCTTCTTCTTTTTTTTTTTGAGACAGAGCCTCAAGCTGTCTCCCTAGGTAGAGTGCCGTGGCATCACAGCTCACAACAACCTCCAACTCCTGGGCTTAAGCGATTCTCTTGCCTCAGCCTCCCAAGTAGCTGGGACTACAGACGCCCACCACAATGCCTGGCTATATTTTAGTTGTAGTTGTCATTGTGGTTTGGCAGGTCCTGGCGGGATTCAAACCCGCCAGCTCTGGTGTACGTGGCTGGCACCTTAGCTGCTTGAGCTACAGGTACCGAGCCAAACAGTGAAATTATTCTAAGCATAACAAAATATGGAATAGGGTAAGAATGATACAATGCAATTTATATTTATAAATCTTACTATGATTACTTATGAAAATATTCTGTGACAAGGGCAAGAGTTGCAAGAAGAAAATCAGTTTGAAGACATTTGCATTACTCTAAATTAGAGATGCTCTTGGTTTAGAGTGAGAAGGCGGTAATAGAGATAGTGAAAATTGTATATGCTGATAGCATGCAAGATTACGTCTAGTTATAATACATTCTTTGTATCTTATGAGGTTAGTGCCAAAGAATTTGCTAATGTTCTGGATATGGGGTGTAGGAAGAAAATGGTAGGAGTTGACTTCCAGGCTTCTAGTCTGAGCCTAGAATTTGGTGTCCCCATTTATTGAGATGAGGAAGACAGGGAGCAAATTTGAGAACTGCAGAGCCACTTGCTCTATTTTTCCAACATTATGTCTGAGTTGCCCATTAGAAATCCCATACGGTGTTGTTAAATAGAGTACAGGTTATGTCAATCTCTAATTCAAGGGCATTTTTGAACAGTAGACATGAATGTAAGTACTTAATATATTATTGGATTTTAAAGGCACAGGAAAAAAGGAGATAATCTAGGGAAATCACAGGTGAAGGATTAAACTTTGGAGCTCTACAACTCCTCAGGTCTAAGGAAGAAGGTCCAGAAAAGGAAACCAAGGAGGGCCCCAGGGGCTATGAAGAAAGCCAGGAGACTACTGTCCTGGAATTTCATTAAAAAAAAAAAAAAAGTCACATGGATAATAAAGTGTAACAAAAAGTAAATACTGAATATGGCGAAGTGGAAGAAATAGACAGCTTTGGTAACAGTGGTTTGGTGGAGAAAAAGTAAAGAAATTTTTATTAAATGAGGTGAGGTGGCGGCGCCTGTGACTCAGTGAGTAGGGCGCATTTATACCGAGGGTGGCGGGTTCAAACCCAGCCCCAGTCAAACTGCAACAACAACAAAAAAATAACTGGGCGTTGTGGCAGGTGCCTGTAGTCCCAGCTACTCGGGAGGCTGAGGCAAGAGAATCTCCTAAGCCCAGGAGTTGGAGGTTGCTGTGAGCTGTGTGACGCCAGGGCACTCTACCGAGGGCGATAAAGTAAAATACCCCTACAAAGAAAAAAAAAAAAAAGTACAGTGAAAATAAAACTCGGTCTGTGACTATTAAAAAAAATAAAATAAATAAAAAATAAATGAGGTGAGGTGAGAGAATGGAGAAAGTGAAAAAGTCAACTTTTGGATGCAGAGAAATGGAGCTGCAGGAAAAGAGACGTAAAAGAGTCTAGTGGGGTTTATTTAAGTGTTTTTATTTGCTTTGTTGAATGCAGATATTGGGATATGTTGTATGCTGATGGAAATAATCTAGAGAGAGGCTGAAACTGTTGGTGTAGGGGCAAAGTTCTTCAGTAGCTGAGAGAGGATCAAAACTAGTTCTAAGATACAGGGTTGACTTTAGGTAGGAATGAGGACAGTGAATTTATTGCAAGTAGAAAATGCAGGAAGAGTGATAGGTTTGACGGTGAGACAATGAGGAAATCCTCATTTAATTGCTTCAATGTGCTTCAGTAAAATAGTGGGCGAAAGTCATCTGTGCAAGTGAAAGGGGGAAAAGGGTCAGGGTTTGAGATGAAAAGTGGAAAGTGCATAGCAACAGAATGACCCATGAGAATGTACTTAACATTGATTTTCTAATAATGATGATATTGATGTGCTGAGCCATGGCTGTCAAGCATTACATGGCTGTCAAGCATTACATATGACCTATGAAACCCAGGGAAGCTAGTTAGGTTGAGCACAGTGACATAAACCAACACAGCTATTTGTCTGTAACTGTTACCACATTAGCATCGTGATCTTTCGAACCAATTAAGCCAATTAAACTCAGAGAAAAGACTAGTGAATCAGCTTATTTAGTTGCATTTTCTGTTTTGGTTTCTTACACACAAGGTTTTCGCTTTTCTTTGTTTTTAAATGTTATCGGTAATTAAAGGGCAACTTTAAAATGTCCTGTCCTAGATATAATTAGAAATCAGGAGTTATGTGTAGAGATGTTAAAACATTGTGTATAGTGAAGAAAATACCTTTTAACAACCTAACTATCCATGATAAGAGAACAATTAAATAACTTATGATCTTTCCGTAAGTAGTTTACAGTAATTTCAAGATCAGAAAACTAATTCTAAAATGATAATAATAAAGATAATTCTGTAGGAAAGCATTTAACTTCACAGCATGCAGGGAGCTGTCTGAAATGACATCTCCCCTAGTTCCCTAACTCCATCTTGCTGACTCCTCTGTGTCAATCTCTCTTCTGGTGTTTCTCAAACCTTTTAAGCAGAGTCTTCTCTCAGTTCCTTGTTTTTTTTTTTTTTTGTTTGTTTGTTTTTGTTTTTTTCTTAAAGACAGAATCTCACTCAAGCTAGAGTGCCTAGCTCACAGCAATCGTAAACTCTTGGACTCAAGCAATCTTCCAGCATCAGCCTCCCGAGTAACTAGGACTACAGGAGCCCACCACAATGTGGGGCTTATGTTTCTATTTTTAGTAGAGATGGGGTGTCACTATTGCTTTGTCTGGTCTTGAACTCCTGAGTGCTAGCTATCTTCCTTCCTTCACCTCCCAGAGTGCTAGGATTACGGGTGTGTACCCCACACCCATCCCTCTCAGCTCCTTTTGGTTTGTCATTCCCTCAACCCAGAACCCTGTTCCACAAACCTTCTTATGACCCACGATTCCTTCTCTCATGCGTGTCTCTGGTCTGTGGTCAGCTCTTCAGAAAGGTTTCTTAGATCATTCTGCCTAAACATCTGCTCCAGCTCTTACTCCTATCACCCATCTGTACTTCCAGTCATGGCATTTATCATATTCTGGCATTATTTTTTACATTTATTTGTTTACTTCTGCAGTGTCTTACTCTCTCTCCCGTGGGACAGAAACAGCTTTGCTCTTTCATCTGTGTATCCAGAACAGTGCCACGAGGTGCTCACTGTGTATCTGTTACATAAACAAAACAATGAATTGATGACAAATGGAAAAAAATAACATTTTAGTGAACTCTATAATGATCTAGCTGTGCTTTAAGATCTGCTTTTACTCCCCCAGAAAGATCTAAAAAGATGTAGTTGTATAAAGAGCCAAACAAAAATAAAATATTGAAGTAGAACAGATAAAAGTCAGAAAGATTGCTCCCTATTTAATAAATACAATTATCTTCTCCTTTTGCTTTTAACTATCAGTTTATAAGAAGGTGCAGTTGACACCATCATTTTCTCCAGGAAGTGAAAGGGGTACAGAATTCAGAAGGAAATGGGAGAAGGATATTTTTAAAATGAGGAAGCACAGAAATTCCTAGTCAGAATAAATGCCTCTATCCATAGCGTATGATTCTCAGACCTCCATGAAGATCCTAAAAGCTCAGACTCATAATCTAGCTCCACCTTAAATGTTATCTAGAGCTTAATATACCGAGTAAGCCTTAATATACCGAGAAACCCTTGTTTCCAATACAGACCCCAGAGAGACATGACCTGTGGTTGCCTGTGCGTAGTTTACACTGGAGTATGAATGGAAAGGGAAATTCTAATAGTGGGTGGCAGGAAAGGTCATAGTAGCAATAAATCATTTTGAGATTTTAGGTATTTGTATCGGGAAAAAGCTGGAAACAAATGGAAATTACAGAACTCCCTAAATGGATATACAATTCTGCTTAGGGGAAAATGTTACAAATCCACAATTCTCAATAAAACTTACCCTACCACACTGTATTTCTCATCTACTTCTGTTTAGCCTCATACACATATGCAAAGACATATGAAATTATTTCTTTTCATCCACTTGTGATTAAATGAGATTTAGAAAGTGGCTACTTGGTGAGATAACTGTAAGGCACTTGAATCAACAATGTTGTGGTAAAGAACATGTATTATTTTTGATATATTGTTTATTTTTCAGTTTGAATAGTCCAAACTATTTTTTACAAAAGAAGACAGGTAAATGGTAAGCAGATAGAACCCCATGGTGTAAAATAATAAGTACATTAAAAAAATTGCATTAAAATCTCCTGCAAGGTGAATTATCTCTGAATGTATGCACTTTGTGTCGCCCCCAAAGCACATTTAATTTGATCTGTATTTTCAAGTTTAAAAGTTTTCTCTCTTTATTAAAGCCAAGCACATGAGACAAGAATAAACTTTCTGTCTTGAGTGCCTTTGTTCAGGCTTAACCCACAGTAATTGCACTTTTCACGTGCAACCCCAATCTTCCCTACACAACCTAAAATAGAATAGTGTAATGTATTTTAGAACCACTTTTTATAAGAGAATAATTTCTAGTATTAATAAATATAATTTATCTTATTTCATTTTTCAGTCCTTCATGGGAAAATAACATTAAACAATCCATGCTATTAATGATTGCTTTTATCTAGAAATGTCCTAATATATAGGACACGTTTCCTTTAAAAGGGATCTGTTGTTAAATTTTGATCATACTTCCTGATCAAAAAATTTTGCTCATTGAAGGATCTGTGGTATTGTCAGCAATGTTGATGGCAACATTATATCACATCATCCATTTAATGTGGGTTGTGGATTACAAATAAAGTTTCCTGATCTTTGGGACTAGCAAAATGTTGCTTGCGCAAGGATTTTAGTATCATGCTATTTAGATGGTGGAAAAGTATCACTAAAAATCATTGTCATTTAATGCCAATTGCAGTCTTTGACATTGGATACTTCGAAAAACTATTCTATAAATCTTCTGATCTTGCCACTTATCAATACTCGATCTCAGTTCTTCATTTCTTTCTTCCTTCTTTCCTTCCTTCCTCTCAACAAATATTTTTGAACATCAATTATGTTCCATGGGCACAAGAGTCATAGCAGTGAGCAAGCTCAACCCAAATCTTCTGGTCTTATGTGGAAAAGTCTAGCAGAAAAGCATAGTTGCCGTGATGTATGATACATGTCATGGTACAGCGTGTGCAAGTCAGAAATAGCACTGTGACCTACCTGAAGTTCAGGGAAAGATCTAAGAGGCAAGATTTCAAGTGATACCCAAAGGATCAATCAGTATTAGCCAGGGAAAAATTGGAGAAGAGGTAGGGGAAGAGAAGGGTAAAAAGGGAGGCTGGAGGATTAGACAGGTATTATATGGAAGGTCTGACAATTAAGTTCGCAAACTCAGCCTAGAAAGAGTACTACATACTTCATTGTTGAATATCACTATGGTCACCTTCAAAGTACTCCCATTGGAAAGCTATGCACTTGTCCCAGCACTTTTGGAATCATTTTTCTTGATTGGCTATCAGAGCTGTCATTGGGTTACCCTTGGTGTCCTAGATGTCATGAAAAAGTCTTCCTTTCAATATTGCATTTGTCTTCAGTTAAAGAAAAAAGTCCTTGGGGGCCAGATCAGGTTAATAGGGAGGGTGTTCCAATACAGTTATTTGTTTACTGGCTAAAACCTCTCTCACAGATAGTGCTATGTGAGCTGGTACATTCATGATGCCATGAGTTGTTGCTGAAAATTTCAGGTGGTTTTTATCTAACTTTTTCATGCAACCTTTTCAGTACTTCCAAAAAGGAAACTGTTCAGTTGGTATACATTTATAGTGAATGACTCTCTGATATCAAAAATAGTTAGTCTGGCTTGGTGCTGGTAGCACAGTGGTTACGGCACCAGCAGCATACCCTGAGGGTGGCAGGTTCAAGCCCAGCCTGGACCAGCTAAACAACAATGACAACTGCAACAACAACAACAAATAGGCAGACATTGTGGCAGGCACCTGTAGTTCCAGCTACTTGGGAGGCTGGAGAATCGTTTAAGCCCAAGAGTTTGAGGTTGCTGTGAGCTGTAATGCCATGGCACTCTACCAAGGGCAACATAGTGAGACTGTCTCAAAAAAAAAAAAAAAAGTGCATTATTTTGACTCTTGATTTGAATTGACAGAACGTTTTTGATCATGGAGAATTGGCAGACTTCCATTGTTCACTTTGATGCTTTGTTTCAAAGTCCTATTGATACACCCATGTTTCATCACCAGTGATAACACAGCCCAAATGTCATCTAGTGTCTCTATAAGGTCTTGGCAAACTTTGACTCTCCTTTGCTTTTGTTCTTTAGTGAGCTCCTTCAGGACCATTTTTATCTACCCTTTTCTAAAGCCAAGATTTTTCAGTTAAGATTTTCATGGTCTTCTATCAATGTTTACTTGGTCCACAATGCTTCTCATGCTTGGTACATAGTTCTGATGCACAATTTGATGAATGTTTGCAATGTTTTCGTAGTTCCGTTCATTAATGGTCACCCTGACCTTTCTTCATCAGTGACACTTTCTCTCCCCTCAGGAAAATGTTTAATCCATTTGTACACTGCTGTTTTCTTCATGGCATTATCCCCATAAATTTGACTAACAAGTCTCTTCTTTCATTTCCATTTTTGTCAATTTTAACAAGAAATTTAATGTTTGTTCGTTGCTGTAATTGAAGCTCTGAAATTCTTATGATGGCACAAAAAACATGCAACAACAATAATGAACGCCACTTGGCATGACTCTGCCATGTGTCAGCACAAATATAGCTGTGAGACACTGTTATACCAAGGTGCTGAAGTCTGCCTGAGCTGTTTGTACAGTGCAGCCAATGAAAATGCACGATGGCAAGTTCATGAACTTAATTGTCAGAGCTTGTAGTCTTAAAAGCTCTGTGAGCTCAGCAATTTGGACTTCACCATGAGGAGACCGAGAAGCCAGTACAAGGATATTTAGCAGTGGTGTGGCATAACACAGTTTATGTGTCAGTAATACAGGCAGAGTGATCCTCTTTTCAGGGAGGGTACAATAAAGTGCCTCATGAATTTATAATATTGCCTGACAAAAATAACAAGGGGTCCGGAAATTTATTTTTTCCTCTCCCGAGATTCCAGCCTCCTCTCTGGTACATATCTGTCTAGGTCTCTATTAGGTTCTAGGGTCTGAAGACAAAAGAGTTTAGCTTTTTTGAATCCCACCACATTGTGTTAACTATGCTGTTTGGGTGGATGTCACCTTAATTGCAGAAGGTGAGTAAAATTTCTAGTCCCTTGGATTCTTTTCAGGGTCAGTGTGACTTCTTGCCCCCATGGCATGTACACGTACTGAAGGGGTATTTACACTTCCCTGTTACCCAGGTTTACTCCACCTTGGGCTGCACTTTTGCTATATGTGCAAGTCTGGTGACCCAGTGCACTTACACACGGTACATGAAGGGGTCTGATTACTTACAGATAGTTGGGGAAAACAGACATGTAGGATTCATGAAGAACCGGTTCTCCGGCACTCGGGAAAGCTGCCCAAAGTGAATAGAGCCTTGTCTGCACATGCCCCACTTGCACCTGTGTTCTGGATTTTATATACCATGGACAAAGGGCTACCCTGGGCTAAAGTTTTGAAGGACATCTTATTCCTAGGAGGGACTGGAACAGAGTCTGTGTTGTACCATCACAGGCCCATTCTCCCGTATCTCAGGATGCTGCGCTCCTAGCACATTCTACTGTTATCCGTAAGAACTACATGCGAGAAGGTAGAGAAAACCGTTCAAGGCCACCAGAGAACTTTCCTGCAGCCCCCAACGACACTGGGTGGGCCCATCAGGTTAATATCCTTTCATTTTATCACTGAGCTTCTTCCACCAGCACTGACAGCCTCCTGGGGAGGAGAGGATGAAAATGATGAGGCAGCTGCTCCTTCTCCTGTGCTGCCATAGAGCTTTGGGATTTGGAAATTGTGTTCAGTTAAAGAATGAGGCTGTGATGAGACTTTACAACTAAAGGCACAGGCTGTGGGTAACTGAGGCCCTCCTCATGAGAGAACAGAGCTTGTGAGCCCCTCGCTGCCAGGCAGAAAGAAGGAAATGTGAAGCTTCTCATGAACCCACCTGCCGCCATACCACTCTGCTGGAGCCCAAGCTACAGGGAAGGAATGTGTTACCCAATCTGGTGGGTTATTCCTCAAGGCAAATTCTGGAGTGTAGTAGGGAAGGCTGAGGCCTCTTGCATAGCTGCCAGTGCTGGGACTGGACAGAAGCACTGGTTCTCAGGGAAAGCAGTATCTCAGGCGTGTCCAGTGGGAATTCCTCATGCGCTAACCAGCCCAGGCTTCAAACAATGCAACAGCTTGCAAATATAATTATTTTTTCCTTTTTTTTTTTTTTTAACCTATTCTGTGCCTTCTCTCTCTAGCCTCATACAATTTTATGTTGATGGCCCTGCACTCTTTTCTGACTACTGGACATTGGCTGGGCCCAGGCTAGCCTCCCTGATGGTTGTCCTGTCATTGACTCTGTGGGAACCAAGAAAAAGACCCTGGGAAATTGGTTCTCTGCTCTAAACCTCAAGAGAGCTGATGCAGCCAGTCTCCACATCACCTGGCTTCTAAGTTTAGCTGATGCTGGGTAGCCAGAACAGTGAAAGGAATTGGCAAAAAGAGGGGAAAATCCAAATATTCCTTTTCTTCTCCCTGCATGCCAGAGATATCAGCCATGGCTATATCTCTGCCATGTTCTGCTTGATACACCTGCTGTGGCTTCAGAATCTATAGAAGCCTCCCGTCCCTGGGCTCCAGCAACACCACCTCACCCCCTCTGTCTCAAGCCCAGGACTGGGAGGGGCTTTCTTCTGCTGCTAGTACCTGGTTTGCCTCAACCTTCCATGGTTAGCTTCTCAATTATGTTATAACTTACACTGTCAATTTCCTGCTTTATAAATTCACTTTCTAATACCTCTAGTGTACTCTGTTTTTCTAGATTGGGCTCTAACTGATAATGGTTTTATATACAGTAAAGATAATGGCACAACAGTTCTCTGTAGGAAAGAGGTTATCAAGAGGTTTGGGAAAGATCAAGAAATATTGAAGCTTCACTGTGTGGTTCCAGAGGCAGTACTGTTTCGATTATTTCTAGAAAGAGAAAATAACTCTATGGAAGAAAGTGTGTCTAACACAGTCCATCAAGAGGTCCAGTGTTAGAAGTGTTATGTCATTTGCAAGTTAGGAAAGATGTTAGAAAAGAAACTTGACTTACCTTTACGAAATATTTTTATAGACCCGTTATCCTATAAAATTCCAGTGTCCTTTACCAGCATAAATTCTTTGTTAATCTGAATATTTTAGCTTTAGGAAAATAAACAAAAGTTCTGGAAGAAAATGCCAGAATTTTCACTGAGTTTGCCAAGGGGAAGAGGCTGGGAATAGGTGCTGGGAAGAAGGGAGAGTTTTACTTTTCGTTTTACAAATCTTTTGAAACTGCCTTTACATATTTTTACTACCTGCACTCGTTACTTTTCTGATAAAACTGCAAGAAAGAAACCCACTTCATTGCTGGACGGTTAGCGCAAGGATCAATGGCAGTGAGGTGCCGCTGCCTGGCTGCTCCGTATCCCAGTTTTTCAGTGAGGAGCAGTATTAGGGTAGCATCTCATTTTTGAGGACCTACCTGCTCTCTGTTCATCCAGCCTTATCACTTCCTAAAGAAGTAACGGTGGTCTTGTCAGGCAACTTAGGATGAAAGACTCTCCTGTAGTCCAACACATATGTACTGCGATATCAGAACGTTTTAGCACCAAGATGATATTTCCCAGGGGCTACATTTCTTGCCCCAGTCCTTCACTTTTAGATGTGCCCAGACACATAGTTCTCACTAGTAGGATACAAGAAAAAATAGTGCATATTATTTCAGGGAAATGGATTTTAAGAATGAAGTGTGCTGCCTAGACTCTTTCTCTTTCAACTGGCTGGACGTAGAGAAGCTGGTAAGGTCTCACGGAGGACAATGAAGCAACACGCCAGGTCACTAGAGAAGCCAGTGTCTCTAGGTCATCGTACAGAGCAGTGCTGCACCAAGTATCCTCTGGGAAGTTCTGGGGATCCCTTAGAGTACTTTCAGAGGTTGGTGAAGTTAAACACATTTTCACAATAACCTGGGAAAACTCATCCGTGATATCAGCAAGTGTGACTTTTTCATACTGTATAATGAAATATGATAACTTTTGAGAGATACATAACTCGGCAAACCAGTATTTTCCAAACAACCAACATAGGATGTTACATCATACAGGTGTCAAGGATCCATTTGAAGTATAAGATATTCCAACAGATTTTAATGTAAAATACTATGAACAGTTCATTGATGATGGCCCAGATTCCACATTGCAACCAAATTTTAAAAATCTACCACTTGTATCAAAGTGTTGTTTCAAAGAATATCTAATATTATTTGAAAGGGCTATGACATTGATGTACCTTTGTTTGGTTTAGTATAATTCATTGTAAGACCAGATTTAAAGATATATAGAAGAACCCAAACATAATGTGAGAAGAGTCAGTGAAGAAGTCGGTATGAAAACCATCTTCTATTAAGCCAGACATTAAGGAGATTCACCAATATATAAAACAATGGTACTCTTCTCACTAAAGTTTTTGTTTGATAAAATATAGTAACATAGTAATTTTTCATCATACTACATTATTTGTTAACATATAGTAGGTTATTACTACTTTGAACATGAATTAATATATATTTTTTAGTTTTCTGTTTTAGTGTTTAAATCTGTAAATATTCATAGATATAACACAAGTCAAAGCTCCCTGGAATCCTCATAATAAAGAGTAGAAACAAGTTTTGAGATCAGAAATGTTGAGGACTGATGGATGGGATAAAGGAAAGCCATCTGCTTATTAGGAAATGTTAAGCAAGAAATGAACTCCGCTGAGTGTAAGGCATTTTGTATTTTGAGGTCTATGTGTTATAGCACTTAACTATATCTTAATTAACACAAATGCTTGGGATATCCACCCCATACCTCACAGTGAGATAAAAATTGATTGAACATTTCTATAGCACTCAATTGATGAAGGCTCGAACATCTTCACATCTACCATTAAAGAAAGTAAGTTGATAGTGGCTGAATAAAGAGTAGCCAAATAGAAAAGGCTTGGAAAACTTTTTTTTTTTTTTGAGACAGAGTCTCGTTTTGTCATCCTTGGTAGAGTGCTGTAGCATCACAGCTAACAACAACCTCCAGCTCTTGGGCTTAGACAATTCTCTTGCCTCAGCCTCCCGAGTAGCTGGGACTACAGGTGTCTGCCACAATGCCAGGCTATTTTTGTTGTTGTTGTTGCAGTTTGGCCAGGGCCAGGTTCAAACCCGCCACCCTCAGTATATGGGGCTGGCGCCCTACTCACTGAGCCACAGGCGTTGCCCAGGCTTTGAAAACTTTTTAAAATGATAGTTGCTTGTATTCTTTAGGGGCAAAAAATAATTTAATTTCTACTAAACGCTGGTCAGGAATCATCATCCGTAAATGTTATTTTTAAGCCAAACCTGAGTATTTACATATGTTAACATTTGCATTATTTGATTTCAGACTACTCAGTGGTGCAGTGCTTGTCCCTGATCTGTGCTTATCACCTAACTGTAAGGCAATGAAAATGATGTCTTCTCTGAGTTTTCTGTCAACTTAATTGATTGCTGTATTTACTACAGTAGACGGGGAAACCAAAATGATGTATTTGAATATAGAAGATTGTAGATAGATTTTAGGAACTTTTTTTATTCCTCTCTTTATGAGACTTATGATTCAGGTAATGCAATTGTTTCATTCTTTTTGCATTCATATAAAACGTGTAAGACAAATGTTTCACTGTGATCTCATATCCAATCAACACATTATTTAAAAGAGTAATGACTGGGAAGGGGCAAATGCAGTTGGTATTGTTTACATCCTTGATGTGTGCTTCCCCTCTGAGAGGAGAAAAAAAGGAAAAATAAATTTATGGTCAATCTACATTTTAGTCATATTTCTAACTTTTCTCTTTGTATCAGTCATAACTGAAGTCAGCAGCAGACAGACACCAGGCCGAATTGAAACAAATATAATTCTGCTCTCTGCCTGAGGAACTCAGCCCCGATTTGGGGTGAACTCTGCATAAGATGCTCATGGCTTGGAAGAATTATCTGGAAGATATTCCATGATCAGTCTTTCCATGTCTGCTTAAGCTGTGCGGTATTGGGATACATCCTGTCGTGTGATCCTGTCAGAATGGCACAGCTAACAGCAGACAAAGCAGGGAAGTTTCGTAGAGCTGTGGGATTTCTCTAGCTTCAACTTTATCCCACATACAAAGTTAGCTGAAGAAAACAGCACCCTTATAACTGAAAGGGATCAAAACATGCTATATAATATAATGCCCCAATCAGAGCACTAACATTTATTTTCTGATATAAATTTTAGTTTACTTTGTCTATATTCATATTTACAACTTCATTTTATTTGGGATTATAACTTAATCACAAGTTGTTTTTATCCTTAACCTTTGTGAGAAAGAGAGCGAGCAACAGAATTATATAAGAACTGTCGCTTGTGGTATTATGATGTTGAATAGCTTCCTGGCGTATGTTTGGAACTATCCAAAGTGGCTATTATATTTAATAATCCTTTGCTCCTCACCACATTCAGGGAGATAAACAATACTTTCCTCCTCATTTTGCAAACGAGGAGACAAAAGCATAGCGGTCAGCCATCTGTCTGAACTTCTTCACCTTAATCCTGTTGTTCCTACAGTGGCGTCGCCATTCACCCAGTCTCTAAAGCCAGAGACTGGGAAAGCCGCTGTGACTTCTCCCCCAAGTCCCCTTTCCCTTCATAAGCCATATTAATTTTGCCACCCTAATGTCATTGCTAGACATAATAATATCCATACCCACAGTTGCTAATTGAAGGAAATCATCAACTCTTGGCTGACCCACAGGTAAAGTTTTCCAAATCATCTTCTCAGCTGTTGACTCTCTCCACTCAATTTCCAACGCTGGCAACAGGGCAACCTTTCTAAAAGGGAAAATTATATGAGATAATTTGCCTGTTTGAAACACATGACTCCTTGTTAGCTAAAGAACAAAATCGAATATCTAGTGTGGGGTACAAGGCCCACCACGAACGTTCTTTGCCTGACTTGCTCCAGCTTCCTCCACCTCTTGCAGCTGCTCTGCCTACACTCCTGTCACAGTAGATCTGAGGGACGCGCTCTGGTGGCCACACAGGTACTATTCCCTCTTCCCGCAGGGGCCTCCATTCTCACTTCTCTTACATAAACTCTGCTTACTCACCTGTGTGGCTCCAATGCCAATCTCCCGAGAGCTCTTCTGATCCTGCTCTCTCTTGTCTTTTCTCTCAGTTATTTTGTTTTTATTGCTGTTTTCCATCCACGGACTTGCTATGAAAATATGGGGCCATTTGCAAGCTTTTCTTTAAACCTTGGCCCTTCTACTTACAACCCAAATGACCTTTACCAACTTACTCTATTTCTCTGACACTCAGACTCTCCATTAGTAAAATGTGAATATTAATTATACCCATAGCAGAGAGTTAATGTAACTCACTGAGTAAGGAAGTGATAGGACAGGGGTTCACAGTCTGTGGGCTCATGCTGTACAGTATTCAGTAGCATTAAACACCAGTACTAGCTTTTCTTCAGGACCTTCATAGAAATACTTTTATTCCAATGAGTTGTCTTCATAGTACTTATCATTTTCTGAAATTCTTTTGTTTACAGTCATTAATGATCTCTCTCCCTGCACCTGGAACATAAAATCCATGAAAACAGTGAATCACCTAGAACATCACAGCTGATGCAGTAAATGAATTAAAAAAGTAGAAATGGCAGCAACTTTTAAAAAATGACATGAACAAAGAATCGAAAAGCATTCAAGTACAATCGAAGACACATTGAAATACTCGTATTGCACGTGATTGCTAAGAATCATCTTCATCAAGAATAAGTGGGATGATATAAGACTAAGGCTGTATTGATAAATTGGTGTCACTTAATAATCAAATCATGCGCTTCTTTGTCAAAGCACAATGGATAATTCATACTAATCAAAAAAATTATTGAAGATGAATAAGGACTAATATGTTGGGGTCATATTTGCTTGTGATAGATAATTGCTTATAATAGTTTGACTCTTTTATGCACTTTTTAAATTACCAATTCCCTTTAACTTGATTTATAACTATAAGCCATTGATTATACTGAATGACCAAGACTCCTTTATTTCACTTTGCTGACTATTTAAAATAATATCCCTGAAATTGCAAGAATAGAGTCCAAATGAGGAAATTGCTTCAGAAAATAACATCATGGTGCCAAAAGTCTGGCCAAGTAAGTCATCTCTGAAATAGTAAAGGCTCAACAGCTGAATATATATTCTTACAACTGGCTGCGAGGTGTCAAGGGTTGTGTTGGACATTTTTAAAGGCCAGCTGTAAGGTGATGCTATCAGCAAGACTGAGCATGTCAGGGAGATGAACGAGGTGCTTTGAGAAGCTGTGAAAGGGGAGACAGGAGTCTGAGAGTCATTGACAGCCGTCTCATAATTCCCTGATACGGCTTATTGACCCATAGAGAGGCTAGATCCTTCCTACAAGGTTGTTCTCTGCTAATGCAGCCAGTCTCTGCCTCCACAATGCACAATGATAACCACTTTTACATCTTTATAAACATAAAGATCCCCAGGATTTATGCCAGACTCACTGAATCAGTATCTTCTGAAACTGGGAATTAAAATTTCCAATTCTTTATAGTTAGAATAATCATAAATCTGTATTTGTCCAGTTCAGTCTGGGTCTTCATTTGTTGTTTCACTGTAATTCACATTTCAACAATAGGTTATATGTTGACCTTATCTATAGGGGATTCTGCTGAGTAGCCAAGATCAAGACCCTCCTCTCAACTACGGTTTCTCATATTCATGTGCCATATTTGTGGAGGTTTTGCTAAACACTTAATCTGTTATACACACATACTCATAAAGACGTAAATACTCCAAAAAGTTCATGGAAATGAGATTAAAAGGTAAAAATTAAAAATATAAACTGTATTTCTCAGCATAATCACGAGTTCAAGGCACTTTGAAATAATGATCCTAGCCATTTGGTTCATCGAGAAAGAGTTGAGGGTTCTGGGAATGTACCCATATCGATGAAGTCTTTTTTACTTTAGTTAATGAAGAAAAATAGGTGTCCTTTAAAGATTCGTTAAGATTAGGAGTCAATTAGATTTAAGAAGCCAAATCATGACCATAAGGTGAATGCCTAATGAATTTCCCTAGAAATTTCAAAAAATGAACTTTGCGTGATGAAAGGAATGAGCAGAAGCACTGTCATGATGGAGAAGGGAAGCTTTCCTGGTTATTTTTCTGTTAAAGCTTTGTCTAACGCTCACAAAACACTGTGTGGTAAGCAGATGTGATTCTTTGACTCTTTAGGAAGTCCATGCTTTGAGCATTCCAAAAAAATGGTTGCCATGACATTTGCTTTCAACTGGTCACTTTTGCTTTAACTGGACCATGTCCACCTCTTGGTGGCCATTGCCTTAATTGTGCTGTGTCAAGGATCACACTTGCAAAACCATGTTTCATCTCCGGTTACAATTCTTTGAAGAAATGCTGAGGAACATTGATCTAACTTGTTTGAAATTTCCAGTCAAAGTTCTACTCTAGACTGCAGCTTATCTGGGTGCAATGATTTGGGCACCCATGGGATGGGAAGGTTGCTCCACTTTAACTTTTTCAGTCAGAGTTCTGTAAGCTGAACCAATTGAGATGTCAATGGTGTTTGCTACTGTTAAGTGCTACTAATTATCCATCCATGTCAATTATGGCAGGAATAATGTTTTTCCTGTCAAACCGATGTGTGTGGTCTGCTGCTGCAGCCATCCTCTTCAATGCTGTCTCTTCCCTTCTTCAAAGGACTTATCCATTTGTAAACTGCTGATCTCTCTGGGACATTATCTCCACAAGCATTTTGTCGGCATCAGTGGTTTCACCATTCTTCCGCTCCAGCTTCACCATAAATTTGTTGTTTGTCCTTGCTTAAATTTTAGCAGAATTCATGTTGCTTTATTGGTGCTTCTTTAAAACCAAAGTCATCCTAAGTGTCTTAAACTAGATTCTTTCCAGACTCATTATAACAAGCCAGTACTTTTAAGTTTATTTTGATGCTAAAATGTTTTTCAATCCATGTCTTTTTTTATAATACAAAATGTCCATGACCGTTTCGAAGACCCAGCATATAAAATATATGAGTGTGCATATACATGTATGCACATACATATATGCATTTTTTTAAACTTAAATTTTACAACAGAGAAATGATAAGCTAGCAGTGATGTCATGGGTCCTTAGTCTTTTATTCTGTAAAATGAAGTTTGAGTCTAAATAATTTTTTTTAATGACTGCAGTTCTTGCAGAGGATATGATAGAACCTTCTTGCCCCATTGCATGAAACTTTGCACAAGCTGAACTACTTTGGAATGGTTAGCACCTGCTTCTCATCATTTAAACAAAACATCAGACTCAAAAGCATAAGAATAGTATGCCAGGGTCAGCTGATTATATCCCATCCTGTTTATCCATTGCTTTGTGTCCAGCAGCAACAGCTTTAGGGGAAGATTGAAATGACAAAATGAACCATGCAATAGCCAATGTATACGGGTAACAAAATTCTCAGTCTAATGTTTGGGGGCAACTCATGTAGTTGCAAAATTGGAGTTTTCTCAAATCCAGAGTGCTACCAACTAGATCAATGGCTTACCCTCTATAAATCAGAAAAAGAACACCTATTTTCCACCTTTTAAAGATGGGTTAATTGGTTTCCAGAAGCTAAGATCTCAGAGAAAAGTCAACATACCCTTTGTGTTTTATCTTTTCAGCTCTATCCCGAGCCCACTCTGAGAACTAAGGCAGTCAATAAGTACTAGCTGAATTAAGTCAAATAATTTAACAAACAAATAGAAGCAACACTACCAAATATCGGTGGTTCTCAACCAGGGACAGTTTTGCCTCCAGTGGGCATTTGCTAATGTCTGCAGGCATTCTTGGTTTTCAAAGAGTGAGTTGCTACTACCATCTAACAGGTAAAGACCTGAGATGCTGCTAACTGTCCCCCAGTGCACAGAGTATCTCCTAATTACGCAAAGTTACCCAGCCCAAAACGTCAGCAGTCCCGAGGTTGAGAGATCCCGCTCTAGACCATTACTGTATATTTGCACTATTACTAAATGTTTTAACCTGACTTAGGAAGTTTACAGAAATAAAAACAAACAAACAAAAAACCCACTCACTGTCTTATTATTATTGGATAATGACAAACTCTATTGACTTGGCCATCAGCATACTGACAATTTTTGCTTATTTGTTTTTGAGGCAGCATCTCCCTTGGTAGAATGTCATGGTGTCATAGTTCGTAGCAACTTCCAACTCTCGAGCTTAAGTGATTCTCTTGCTTCAGCCTCCTGAGTAACTGGGACTACAGGTGCCCGCCACAAAGCCCGGCTATTTTTTGTTGCAGTTGCCACCGCTGTTTTAGCTGACCAGGGCCGGGTTCGAACCCACCACCCTCAGAATATGGGGCCGGCACCGTACCCACTGAGCCACAGGCACTGCCAACAACTTTTATTATACCCTCCCTCTTACCCTCATTTCCTATTATTACTTGTAGGCTGGAACAATCTAGGTAGGGGTGGGGTTGTATTAAAACAGAGATTTGGGAGGCTCTTCCCAGGGTCTTTGATTGAGCCAGTCAAAGGTAGGGCCAGGTAATGCCAGTCCTGCTGGTTCACATACCTCTTTTTTAAAATATCTATAGCAACTCCTCACAAATCCTCCAAACTACTGTGCTCTTCCTCTTCTTCCAGGTTGTTTATAATAAAATCTTCTGTTTACCTTTGACAAGTACACTCAATCTTCATTATTCACAGGCTCCCTATTTTCAAATGTGCCTGCTCACTGAACATTTTTATACTCATAGTGATTTAATCGTCATTCACAGACACGGGCCAAAGACAAATCTGAGTTAGAACGCACACGTTCTCCGCTGAGATTGAACAAAGAAATGCTCTACCTTCTCATTTTCAAGTACTCTTTCAGAAATCTATTTAGTACCTTGTTTTCCCATTATTTGTTCTTTTTGTTGGTGATTTGCTGACTCAGATAGACCCCAAGCATAGTGCTGAGGTTCTGACTGGCGTTCCAGAGCCCAGGAAAACCATCCTGTGCCTGTCAGAGGAAGTACGTGTGTTAGGTAAACTTCTCCTAGACATGAGTTATAGAGCTGCTGGCGGTAAGTTCAATGTTAATGAATAAACGACATATATTAAATAAAGTGCCTTAAACTTTATTTTATTTATTTTAAGAGGCACACATGAAACAAAAGCATACAGTATGGAATTGATACACATGTGCCCAGGGGCTACAGGAACCTAAAATGATTTTCCTCAGAGCCATGGTTTGCTCTGCACATTCGGTGCTTGCAGTGACTTTTGGGAACATGACTTCTGCAAGAAAGGAGAACCCAAGAACTTCTGTAAATAAGTGTTTCCCACCCACCTTGCCCATGACTTTTCCCCCTGCCTATCTGCAGGGAGCTGCCTTTCTTTGTGTTCAAGGAGCTCCTCCTCCAGCCTTTTTTTTTTTTCCTGCCATACATCAGAAGAAGAGTTGTCTTGAGCCACACATAAAATACACTAACACTACAGCTCATTAGCAAAAAAGAGGTCCAAGTCCATGCATAATTTTCCTGATATCTCACACCACAGATAATTTTTAAAAAGTCCTTACAAAATCAGCATGTGGCCCTCAGGCTGCAGGTTGGACACCCCTGCAAGGAAAAAAAAACTTTCTACCTCAATAATGTTGCTATTATTTTGTAATACCCTGCTGGGCTGGATTTGTATTTTATATTCATTTGGTTTCTCCTGTGTTAAGCTTAGTGCTGGGCATTTAATGGGTGTTTACTAAATATTACTGAATAAATTAATTCAAATGTGAATATATTGTCTCTGTGGCAGGACATTTCAATGTTTGCATGGATTAGTTTGCTTATTCCTTGGAACCTAATGAAGCCCTGAGGAAATAAGCCACCTCACAAGTCAGTACTTAAAAAGAGTAAGTTTCAAGATGATTTTTTTTTGTCAAAGGTCAAATGGTTATATCCTCTCATTCTCCTTCTTCCTGCCTGCTTGGTATCTCCGTGTGTGTGTGTGTGTGTGTCTATGAGTTTGAAGCAATTTGTATGTTGTATGAATTAATTGGTGTGACCAGTGAATATAAAAAAGAAAATAAAAACTAATTTATTGGCATGTCAGAAAAGGGAAATAAATAGACATGACATTCATTGCTGAACAAGGCAGCCATCCGCATTCCTTATCCGGGGCCTCATTTTGGATCCCAGAGTAGGAAACTCTCCTAGGTGGATAGATATGCTTCCTGAAGATTGTGCGAGTGGGTATTTCCAGGCATGGACAAGCTAAGTCCCCATCTTTTACCCCTGGAGACATTTGAATGACTGTAGCAGAGTCGGCCTAACAAGATGAATTCAAGGCCAGCTTCAGTGCACATGGAAAAGTGTAGTGTTCTTTCATCTTTGCCTCTGGCACAAAGTAAATTTTTCTCTAGTCTTTTCCCTACCAATCTCTGATATCAAAACCTAAGAGATAGGTGGATGAAGAGTTATCTTCCTTTAACTTATACCCACCTAAGAATAAAACAGGTGATTCTAACAAATATTTCTTCTTGAGGTAAGGCAGCACTCAGGGAGCTGGAGGCATGGCTCTTTACTCACCATTTTGGAAGTATTTCAACAATCTAACTCTTAAACAAGTTGAAGCAAACAAGCTTAAGATCAACTATGAAGACAATTTTATTGAATCAGAATATCATTCTGTCTTAATAATGTTAAGAAATACAAGACTGGCTTTTATTTTATTAAGAAATACAGCACTGGATTTGGCTTTGATTTCTCCAAAGAGTAAAATATTATCTGCTGATCAAGATTGTCTATTCCAACCCCAAGGTTAGATATACCTAAACAGAGATGTGAGAAATATTGATTATAGAATAGATTAGGAAAGACCCAGTGACTTTCTATGAAAGATATATGTATTAGATTTCTCTAAGTGGCTTTTTCATCTTATTTTATCCAGAAGACGATGATGCACGTATGTACTCTGTTTCTACAAGGCCAGGAGACATGGCACGAGGCCATTGCAAGTTCTACGAAGAACTGGTGGAGGAAATAAAAAAAGCAGTGTCTAAAAATATGTTAAAAGGCCAGACTTCTGGGGCTGTCTGGACATTTTTGATGAGAAAATTCTTCTTAAGTGATACAATATACTTACAATATATTTACTTCCTTGCCCTGGTTTCCATGATATGAATAGATGAGTGACTATTACACGTCAGATATATTGCTATAATATAGCATTGTTGTATGCACAGGTATAGATGATAAAGAAATGTATATATAAAGAAATACATATTGAGTGATTAAGGCTTTGATGTTCAGGATAAAACATTCCAAACATGATCCAAAGATGAATGATTACTAAGTAGTATCAATTAAGCTCCAAGTCAGTAGCAGACTGTGATGAGAGTTGATATTCTTAAAATTATCTTATCACAAACTTACCTGTCAGCTGTGAATGTGATGTTTTTATGTGTGGGTGAAAGGGGTTAGCAGGTATCTGTAATCATTCTGTCCTTTTGGCCTTTTGTTTTTTTAACCTGTCAAAGACAATTTGGCATGATGTGACCTGTTCAAGTCCGGGACTGTGACTGTCTTGTTCACCAGGGCCTGACACAAAGTAGTTACTCAATAAGTATTTGTTCAGTGAATTAGGAGCCCTTTAACCCATTGGGAGCATATACTTCTACAGAGCAAGAGACTCTGAATCTAGTCTGTAATCACTTCTGCCTCCTTGCTTCTTCAAATCCAAAGGAGTCAGAACACACAGAGAGAAGTCTCCATCAAGTAAAATCCCCCAGTGACTACAGAGTCTAAGGTTAAATATAATTTTTTCAAGTTGTCTTCTAGGATTCAGAGTTCTTAGTTTCAAGTCATTATTCCCAGAAGATGTTCAAAGACAAGGGGGAAAAAATGTGAAAAAACAGAGTCTATTTATAAATTACATTTGGTGCTGCTCAGAGCATGGTCAGAACTTGAACTTCTTGTGATCTTATGAACTCCCTAAGTTCCCCATCACCAACGCTGCTACCCTTCCCCTGCTTATGTCAGACAGTGGACTTATGGATTACATTGGTTACTGAGCTCTGTTTTTGAAATTCAGCACTTCTGGCTATTTCTATGAAACAGAAGCTCCAGGTAAAAAGTGAGTTCTCTCATTCTTTGATGCCAAACAACCCATTCCCTGATATAACAAATACATTGAATAGTTGTGCTGCTTTATATAGGCAGAATTCAAAGCAATATGTCTATTATAAAAAGGATATTTATGTCTTCTTTGTAATATACCTATTACATCTTTTTTTCTGAATTGAAAATACTTTAAAATCTAGAAAATATACTTTGGTATCTTTTTATTTTTTGTGTTTATAATAATTAGATCTCATTCATGGCAACTGAATTCTTAAAATAATCCTGAACATAGACCGTAAGCTTTGTAAGGTCCTTATTCTATTAGTTTTTAGTATCCAGCACCAGACATGATCCTATGCACGCAGAAAACATTCAGAGTAACATGTGCTGAATTACCAAAGAAACGCCCTTTGTGATGTTTTTCTTTTCTTCCATTACTTCGTCCCTATAACCACAAAAGAATCAATTGGTCAAAAGTGACCCTTAAGGTTTTTAAATCATAAGCAAAGCAGACATTAAATTTTCTGTTTTAGAAATATCAGATGGGGACTTTCCCAGCAGACGTCACAGGGAAAGATATTTCTTTTGCCCCGACCTGAGGAAAAGTATAGAGTGGTGCTGGACCATAGCTGTCACCAATGGAAAAGCTGTCAAAGCATGCTCACTGTAGTTGGTTATTTCATGGCATTGTTCCAATTAAACAGAAAAAAAAAGTGTATTTATGATAGAAGAAGGCACAATTCTTCCTTGTATTGATTTTTGAAAGATAGAACAATTTAAAAGTTGTAGCATTTGACAGAAAAGCCAGACAGGTAGAGCAATTTATAAATAATTCAATGAAAGGCTGAAGGTCTTAGCTGATGCAAAATAAGACCTCAGGTCCATGGCTAGTCACCTAACTAGGACAATGTGCTCCTCGTCTTTTCATATTTTTTTCCTTTCTCAACGGTTTGATCTGTGTCCCTTCCTCTGGGCTTTGTTTTCTGTCACATTGTCAATATACCAATAAACCAAGAAGTTGGAAATAAATGTGGCTTAATGGAAGGTCTTCGGAGTTAAAAGTAATGAAATCCAGATTTAGTCTCTCATTGAACAATAGAGATTTAAATTTAAGTTCAGGTGTGTGAAATTAACTTTTAGCTGTAAAACATTACACAGGTAACCGTTGGCAACAGTCAACTAATCCATGAGGTGCAACTATAAATGGAAGAGAATAATTCCTTGTGTCACTTACAGAATGTGTAAGAGTTCTTCTTATCTTTTTGGAAATGTCTCATACAATACCTCTTACCTGATATTGATGTATTAACAAGACTGCAAGTAGTGGAAAGCACTGGAATCAGAAAACACGGTTTCTAATCTTGACTATACTGTTTGCTAGGTTTATGAGATGGACAAATTATCTTTATCTCTAAAGTGATAGACTCTTTTATAAAATTAAGACAAAAATAATACTCTGAGCATTGCTGAAGTACTCAGTGATAATGACTGGAAAGCATTCTATTACTAACAGGAATTAAAACAATGAATCATAATGAAAACTGGCCAGAGGCCGGTCTCCCAGCCTTGCTTCCTACTCCAAACACCCCTCACCCAGCAAGCAGTTGTTCTTAAGTCCCACCCTGGATTTAGTATGAGGCACACATACATAATGGCTGTCCAAATGCACTTGTCTGACAACAATAGGAACCATGTTTTATGTATTTGCCACTTGGTTAGAATTTTGTATGTTATTTTATTTCCTCCTTACTGCACACCTCAAAAGTACATATTATTTCTGATTGCTCAGAGGAAATGAAGACCAAGAGAGGTAAAGTCAGTCAATTAAGGTTAAACAATTTCCAGGCAGCAAAGAAAGAATTCAATCCCAGGCATGTTTGATTTTAAAGTCTATATTGTTACCTGCTCTGCTGAGGACCTAAGCATCTATGAGTGTCTACAGAGACCCAGATGTTATATTCTGGGCATAATACATGTATTGTCTGATATTTCACCGCTATATGTAGTATGTTTACTGCATAGATTTTCTCTTTATTTTTATTTACTTATCTATTTAACAATTATTCATTATTGTGCACAAATCACATGGAAAGAAATAGGCTTCACGGGGTCACTTACAACTGACGGGGTATGTCCTCTGTACCTTTTATCCTTCTGTAGGTCTGTTAAGGGAATTTTATAAGCATACTTTCTTTACCACTTTATTCACTCTTTTTCTTTACTTTCTTTAACTGTGTTATATTATAGGATGAAAAAGAAAAAAGGAAACATGATTTCCAAATAATGAATCCCCTCTGCATAAGTCAGGCTTCTCCAGAGACTCCTGGTTAACAGGAGATATACTGTATAGATAGATAGAGGGACAATAAGACTAAGGAATTTGCTCATGCAATTATAGAGGCTGAGAAGCTGGAAGATCAGTAGTCAGGAGGGTTGAGAACAAGAAGAGCCAATGCTACAGTCAAAGTCAGAAACCCCCAAAACCCATGTCCTTGCACAGCAGTCATATAGGATGAGATTCCTTTTAGCCTTTTTGTTTTCTTTAAGTCTTCAATTGACTGGATGAAGCCCACCCATATACGGGAGAACTTTACTTATTCTGCTAATTCAAGTGCTCATCTCCTCTGGAAACACTTAGCAGAGTGTCTGACCAAATACTTGGGCACCCCTGTGCACAGTCAAGTTGAGGTATGAAGTAAACGGGGTTTTACATCCCCAAAACACAGTACTTGATTGTTCAGAAAAACTCCTTTTGGACATGGCTTTAAAGGCATCAGAAACAAGAATGAGAATATGGGCTTGGTCTTTCTGAACATCGGTCAGGTCTCTCTAACCTGTTCAGAGAGCCGAAATAGGACCTTTAGCATTAAAGATGATGTATAGCTCCTCCTCAACGTGTAATTAAACACAAAGTCAATATTAAACCGTAAAATATGTGCCAAGTAATGGAAAGACATCTGATCTTCTCATGAAGATTATTTCAGTGTTAAAATTTGTAGGTGATCCCTATTTGCCGATGTTATCAATGTGATTAGCAACACTGCCCTGATTCCTACATGTGTAATGACCACCCAGATTCAATCCAAGTGTGTGTGACAATACAGAAACCACGTATAAAATGCTTCCACCTGTCATTTGTTGCATTTTTCATTTTTTCCTTTCTTTGAAAAAAATCTTGTTTTAATGTAACAAATAGTATATGCTTTATTTATTGTTACAAACTGACATTTTATAATTTATTTACTTCTAATAAGGTACCAACAAGGTTAAAACCCACAAATTCACCTTCTCCATAGTACCCACATAATGTTGCATTGTAGTTTTCCAAAAGAGAAAAAAAGGGCTACTAAAATTATGATGCTCCTGGCTGTCTCTAACACCAGCTGACTTGAAAAGGTAACTTATAGGGATATATAATTAAATTCCTCCTGTAAAACTTGAGATAATTATCCCTATTTACTGTTAGAGAAAACAACATCATTTTTTTTTCATTTAACTATTCCCTTGATTACTTTCTTAAATAGAGTGGAATTAGATACACATTCCATTAGCCATATGGAATATATGTAGATATACGGAATCTATGTATAGATATACAGAATAGAATGGAATTAAAGACACATTCCATTAGATATATGGACTGTAGAAGTATTTAGATAATACTTGCTGACATTGCATGAAGGAAAAATATAGTTAGTTTCCATGATGATAATATTGTCCTTATGTTCTGTATGAAGTCTTTGTAAAATGAATATAGTTGTGTCTTGTGGGGATATATGTGTTCACTTATTCATTTAGTATATTCAATAAAAGCATGGTATTTATTAAGTGACTAGCATGTGCTTAGCCTCTCAAATAATGTTTTTCAGCCTTTTTTATCTCATAGCACACTCAAACCTATCGTCATATTTCCATGGCACACTAAAATTATGTTGATGAAAAAAGAGTAAAGAAAAGAATATACTTACTGTGTCTTTTGAAAATAATTTAATTAATAATCTTAAAAACTTTTTGCAGCACACCTAAGATCGTCTCAGGGCATACTGGTGTGCCATGGTACACTGGTTGAAAATCACTGCTCTGGGTCCTGAGGCTACAGCCGTGTCTACGGAAGAGATGAAACCTCTGCCCTTGGAAGCTTATATCACAGTTCAACATCCTCGGCACTGTGCTCACATTCTCAACGTGCTCCCATTGTAGGAAGAAGGCACTAATGATTTTCTCTCTAGAACTTAATCTTATTAAACATATAAGGTTAGAAATAATTTACCATTCCAGGTGAAACAATGCCTATCTCACAATTATATGATATGACATCTGAACCACACAGCAGCTAGAGAAATAATTCATAATAAATTTTGAATATTGGAATGGAATGTGAGGAAGGAGTAGCTAATAACAACATATGAGGAATATTTTTTGGAGCAAAGAAAGTGGCTGGGAATGAGTTTTTTTTTAAATTTCAAATTAATATGAGGGTACAAATTTTTGTTACATTGTTTTCAATTCTAAGATAATGTTCAAGTTGTAGTTGAGCCTTTCCCCCAGTGGGTGTTCAGCATGCTGCAAATGAGTTTTTTATCTGGATATGATGAAAGATATTGGCTGACTTGTGGAGAGATTTAAGGGGGATACGTATGATAAAATGTAATGGTAAATCGGAAATGTGATTCAAGTCAGTCATTTTGCCTTAATTAGAAAGGGAAAAGGTCTAGAATCAGAACTGCAGATAAAGAATAGGTTTCAGAGATTCAGGCCAGAGATCATTAAGAATTTGCAGAGGTGGAAGGAAAGAATAAGTATTAGAGATGTCGGTAAATGAGAATTATGTGTGGGAGGAAGATGAAGGATCAAAGACAACTTAGAAAGTGCTCACCTTAGGGACATTGAAGGTAGTGGCATCTCCCACAATGATGGAACAATTACATAGAAAAAAGGATGGCTTTGATTTTTCAAACTTATTTTTAACTCTAAAGTATCGTTTAGCTTTCCTTATGGAGAAATATTAGTTGCCATTAGAACATTAGAACTTTATGTTTTTATAAGTCATGAGGAATATATGAAAATGTATTATAGAATAATTTCACTCCCTTATCCAGATTAGCAGCAGTTGACCATATAAATATAAACACTATTGGTTGATACTTAAATATGTCTAGTAAAATAAGTTTGGGCCTTAGCTTTTTATTCATGTCTCGTGGATAATTATTTGACATTATCTCTCAATGTGATTCTAAATATGCACAAAAAAGGAATGGAGATGATGATGGTTTCAAATTTACCGTTTAAAATTCCTGCTTTGAAATTTTGCTCAAGAGAATTAACTTACAAAGAGTTTGGATAAATTGCAGTGTAATTTAAATACTAAAATATAATTATAATTTTTCTGAGTCTATTGATAATCATTTACTTTTTTTAGAAGCACTTTATGGTAGAATCTAATTCAAACATTATTCAGTGCTTACCAATAATAATGAACTCTGAGTGACAATAACAAAATAACTCCGAATAATAGCTAATAATTGTTGAACATTTACTGTGTACCTGCCATTGGGCTAAGTATTTTTTTCTCATTTAACAATAGATGCAATTATTGTCCCTGCTTTATGGGTTACTTTATTGAGGAATAAAGAAGTTAATTTGGGGGCCAGATTTGCAACGAAGCCAAGTTTGGAACTCAAGGATTTTAACCAATATGTTAAGTAATACTAAGCTAGCATTGAAATGGGGGAAAGAAATTTTAAAATTTATATGCATTTTAAAATGTTTTCTCACAGAAATATTTTCATTAATTCATGTAACAAGCATTCCAAGTAGACAGGTATTATTATCTCGCTTTCAAAAAAGGAAACTTGACTCAGGAAGATTAATGAATAGTCAAAGTCAGTTGTTTTTAAGCAACAAAGTCAGAATTTAAATGCTCTTTATTTTAGTTTTTAATTTTTAAATTATATTAGTTTAACTGGAAGAAGAAAAACCTCGACGTATTGAACTGAGAACCAGGTTCTCAGCATTTATTGTGCTTAAAACTTACCTGAGGAATTTACTTGAAATGAAAATACCTGAGCCCAATTCCCAGCATTACAAATACATCTACCAGGTGACTCTGATAAAGGTGTGTTTCCATTTACCTTTGACAAACTACCACCTCAGGGTGGAACTTCACTGGGCTGAAATGAGGGAAGGCATTTCTAAGGTACCTAGAAGATACCAGACAAGTTGATGGAACAGGTTTTGCAGAGGTGAGTGTTGACTAAAATTAAGGCTCATAAGGAAAAAAATAATTTGCTAAAGGTTTATTGGAAGCCAAATGTGAGGATTGATTTGGGAAAACGCAACAACAAAGTTGGGAGTGTTCCCCGAGTCTGTTATAAGTTGAAAGGCTTTTATGGGAGAGTTTAGAAGGAAGAACTCCTTATAGTAGACTTGTCCTTTTTCTTTGGAGAAAGAAAATATGGAAGAGTATAATATGGAAGTTACTATAATTGGCTACGGATTGGAACACCAGTCGGAGCTGTGAAATTCATAATTTTGGTGTCTTTTTCAATGCCAGCAGGTCAGACATTAATCAGAACATCAACAATCAGAGAAACTTGCTCACAGTAAGATTCTTTACTCAGGGCAAGATGTCACTATGAATCACAAGACCTCCCCAAAGCGGGTGCATTTGGAAGCCTATTCACTTTTAAAGTAAACTGCCAAATGTGACCAGTAGATTACCATGAGAATGAAAGTATGCTGGAAAACAGACTGGAATGAGTTGATGGAGACTCATATTGCAAGTTTATATTCATATCTCACATGTTTATGCTTCACTCTTAGCCTTGAGAAGGCCTTAAAGGGTTTTTTTTGTTTGTTTATTTGTTTTTAGAGACAGAATCTCACTTTGTCACCCTTGGTAGAATGCTGTGGCATCACAGCTCACAGCAACCTCCAGCTCTTGGGCTTAGGCGATTCTCTCTTTTTTTTTTTTTTTTTTGTGGTTTTTGGCCAGGGCTGGGTTTGAACCTGCCACCTCTGGCATATGGGACCGGTGCCCTACCCCTTTGAGCCACAGGAGCTGCCCTGCCTTAAAGGGTTTTGAACATGTGAGTGTATTATGTTGATTAAAACTAACAATGGTATGAAGAATGGTCTATAAAGGCAATTTAAAATTGATTAGATTTAAAGGAGATGTTGTAGGGCGCTACAAATGGTAATGTATGGAATGGAAAAGACATATTCAAGCCTTATAGGTAACTAATCAGAAATTAATTATAGAAAAAGTAAGAAACAAATATAATGACCTTATAAGTCAGTGTTACTTAGTATATTCTCCTGAGGGCAAGACAATTGAAAATTATCCACATATTGTTACCAATTTCTGAAAAATATCTACTTATGTTTCTTTTTATGTAAAATGTGTTGTAATTTTAGTTTGTACTTATTTTTATGTTTGTGAGGCCTGCAACAACTCCACTCTGGGATGGGTTAAGGTTCAACTACTAGTTTTAACATTTCTGAGATTTGAGGCTCACTTATTTGGGTTCTAAATCGTCTTTATTGGATTACGCTTTTTATTTTTGGCCCAGTGGCCCCAGCAAATCTACAGAGTGCACGAAGAAATAAGGGTTGTAGGTTTTGCAGAGGAAGTGAAACAATTTCTAGAGCCTTTCTGTGAAATTAAACCTTCTGATGGGTGAAAGTTCTCATGAGGCCTACAGCTAACAGGTGTTTGCAAGGTAGAGTAAAGGTTTGAAATGGGGGAGGAGAGTAAGGCCAGTGCAGCGTTCCATAAATAAACTGTGAATTTGGGAAGCTGTGCCTATCATTGTATCCGTTTGATCAAATGCAATCAAAAGAGAGGGCTTCCTTAGTAAAATTCTATTCTTCCCAGACAGAATTAAAGGAAAAACGACAGGATTTGACCAAGTATAAGGTGAAATTAATGGCTTCCTCTTTATAAAAACTGTTCCTCACAAATGCTGGTAGATACAATATCATTAAGAGGACAAACCTCATCTTGGGGCCAAAATAAAACGAAATTGCTGGCTAGCACCAGTGAATCAGTGAATTCTGTTAATATTATTATTAAATTTTTTTTTACTATTTCTGTGAACGAATGCCAAATAGTTAGAAAGGAGGAAAACAGATTTTTTTTTATTAAGCTTTAAGTAAAAAATGCCTGCTTATATTTGATAAAAATAAAATCTAGGCTGTATGAGATAAATTGGACTTTACGGGAGCCGTTATTTATTTATTTTTTCATCCTAACTGACTACACTAGGCAAATGGAACATTTCCCACTTAATTATGCACACTTCTGCAGGGGCATCAGACAGGTCAGTGGTTCTCAAACCTGCCACACATTAGAATCTCCTGAGGAGCTTTAGAAATGCCTGGGCCACACCCCAAGAGAACCTGCTTTAATTAGTCTGAGCTTGATTTAGGCCATGGATGTTTTTATTTCCTAAGTTGCCTGTTGATGTTGATAGGGAGCTAGAGCTAAAAACCACTGAGACAAATGTCAGCACTTCGGTGCTCATTGGCCTAAAACCATGGTTTTCATAGAACCAGTGACTCCTCCAAGTACTGAGCAAAATGCACATTCAGGGTAGAAAAATTGGGAAAAGGGGCTGGATTAATTTTTTTTCATTTGTAAGAAATTCTGTTATTTGGCTTGATATAGTCACAGAGAAGAGGAGAAATACTTGGTTTGCAGCGAATTTGCCTAGGCTGCAGAGCTCAATATCCTTGAAGGGGAGAAAACTTCCTAATTTTGGTGTCTTCTATACTCCCAGTCTTCTTTCCATGAATATTTATATTTATTTCTCTTTTTCTATCAAAAAGGAAATCCTGAAATTCCAGTAACTTTTAAAAATTTTTGATTTTAATATACAATATGCACTCAAACAGAAATCTAAATAAGTGCATGAAACAAAATTCTTCTGTAAAACCATCCAGTTCAAGAAACAGAATATAGACGACATCCCAGAATACTTCTCTATGGGTCTTCTTCCAATCATTCTACCACTATCCTGACTTTTATGGTAATATTTATTTTCCCTTATTAATAGTTATATAAGCTAAGCAAGCATTGCTAGGGATAGTTTTGCTAAAATATTTAATTAAAAAATTACATCACTGCAGTCTTACAGTTTTTTATTTCTGGCTTCCTTCAAATGTCATTATGGTTGTTTGAGCCAACCCATCGAGCCATTCTGTTTTATTGCTATAAAGTATTTCATATTTAATACATTACAATGGATGGGTGTCTTTTGCTGTCCATATATGCATGAGATAGTTCTAATAACTTTTATTAGCAAAAATAGTACCAATAAGTTATTGTACCTATCTCTCAGTACACCTTTCTGAGGAGTATATAATATAAAAGTGAAATTACTGGTAAAGTATGAGTAATTCTGTTTTAGAAGATAATGACAAGTTGTTTTGCACATTTCTTGTACCAATTTACACTCCTACAAGCACTATATGAACATTCCTGCTTCTCTGCATCAGAAGTCTACAAGATGTGGAACACCTTCCAAATCCAGCCTGCCACTGGTATTTAAAAATAAATTTGTTTTGGAACATGGCCATGCCATTGATTTACTCTTTGTCTGGGCTGTTTTTGTGGTGCAGCAGCAGAAATGAGTACTTGTGATAGAGACAACAGTCTGCAGTACCTGAAACACTTGTTCTCCAGCACCTTACAGAAAACAGTTTGCCACACCCTGCTCTACAGCATAGCTCACGCTTGGGTTGTCAGGCTTTTGCATTTTGCCATTTGTGACAGATATGCTGGAGAATTTCTTTGTGATTTATTTGCATTTTCCTGACTACAAATGATGCTGAATACCCTTTCATATATTTCTTAGCCATTTGTTATCTTCACTTGTGAAGTCTCTTGATCACTTTTCTATTGGGTTTCTGCCATTTTCTTAAAGAGTTCCTTATAAATCCGGTGTCTGGCCTCCCGCTGGTTATACAGGTATTATCTCCCACCTATGTTGCGGCTTACCTTTTCCCTTTCCTAATGATGGCTGTTGATGAACAGAGTTTCCGAAGTTTTAGTCAAATGTAACAGATTCGGCTTCAGGTTAGATCGTTTTATGTCTTTTTAAGAAATCATTCTTTGTCCTAAATAATAAATCTCCTATACTTTTAAATAATAAGTATTATCCTATAAATGTTTTCAGGGGTCATTTGTCAATGTCTTGAAACATATTTGGTTGTCACGGCTGAGGTTATGCTGCTAGCATTCAGAATGGAGATGCCAAGGATGCTGGGGTGCTGCTAAATGCAGGACAGCTCCCCTAAGAAAACATTACTGGTCCTAAAATGTTATTAGGTAGTTAGCTGAATCTGAGCAGGGCATATGATGGATATAGTTAGGCTGTTTTGGAATGTTTTGAGTCAGACTGACTTGGGCTATGGGAATGAGACTGATTAAGACCTTGCAGCTCCGTTGTTATGAAGATCTTGCTGGTGGGTTGTTTTGAGAACAGAGTTAATTTTTAAGATCCTGAGAGACTTCCCAGGATCTTAAAGCAGGTGATACTCCTCACAATTCTGTATAAAACCCAAAACTGTGTTTTCCACAGGGCTTATAGTCACTAGGACAAGGCCTGGCTTGCTGTGCAAGTAGTTAATCAACTTTCTTTTTCTTGCTAAAACTTCACTTGCTCTTTTCAATTATTTCAGTGACACCTCAATCCATCACATCATTCTAACAGTCAATTGTGCTACTGTTGGGAAACACGGTCCTAAAAGGTTTATTGACTTACCTTTTACATTGTAATTTATGATTGAATGAGAAGTTAATTTTATGAATGGTGTGAAATAATTTTAAGTTTCACTTTTTCCACACACACATCTAATTGTCACAAAATCATTATCAAATCATTGTCCCTTTCTGTCACATCTGCTTTATGATAAGTCTAGAGTTCATGTATACAAAATTTTATGGTTTTAAACAATATTCCATTGGTCTATTTATCTATCCTTATACCAGACACCTTCTAGCAAATATTATATCCTTTCCTACAAAAGCTAATAAAAACAGAGCATTTACCCTCAACATGTTTTTCTTTTTAAAGGGTAGCTTGATTCTCTTGGCCCTTATATTTTTCTGTAAATTATAGAATTAGCTTGTTGAATTTCCACAAAACAATCTTACGTTTATATTGGAATTACATCAATTGTCTAGATTTATTGTACATTTGTACAATAGTAAATCTTTAAATTCAGGAATATGGCTCTCTCTCAATTTAGGTAATACTTTATTTAATTTCAGTTTTATATTTTTCTGTTGCGTAGTCCAAACATCTATTTTCATATTTCCATGCAAATTTTATATTTTGAATCTATCATAAATGTTATCTTTTTAAATTGCATTTTCTAATTATTTTTTCTATATAGACATGACAATTGATGTTTTTGTATATTAACCTTAATTCTAGCAACATTTCTAAATTTACTTATTCTAATAATTTATATATATATTCACAATCATTGCCTCTGAAAATCATTTTTCACCTTCTTTCCCTTTCTTTTCCTCTCTAATTAATACCATTTTTTTCTTTTATTGGCACTTCCTTCACTGATTAGGAATTGTTCTTAAAAATTATCAGTATAATCAACCATATTTAATCAGTGTATACATTATCACAAAGATTGCAATGTCAAAAATTATAACAATGAATTTTTATGAACAAATAATATTTTATCTGATAAATATTTAATGAGTCTTCAACGTGCAGTAAGAATTTTTCTAGGCACCAGTGAAACCACAGTGAGCAAATCTGGGTTCTGGGATTCAGAGAATTTACATTATCGTGGGAAAAGATAGACTAAAATAAAACAAGTTAAAAAAATAAAATGCTTCATTCTGTGTATGCTGACTTAAACTTTTATTTACTAATTTTTATTTTGTGTGTGGTTTGCTATTAAACACATCCTTTGAGTTCTTAAATAAGCATTTTTTTGTTTTAAAATTTTAAGTTCTTAAATTTATTCTGTTCTTTTTTTTACATTTTTCATTTCTTTGCCAAAATTGTTAATTCTGTATTTTATGTCTTGATATTTTAAAGTCTATGTGAGTTAACTGTAATATCTAAAACACCTGTGTATTTTGCTATTTCTATTGATTCATTTTTGCTTCTTTGAATATCCGATTATATTTTAATATGATCCAGACATTTATCTAAAAATATTGTGTACAAATAACCTGGGGCCTTAGAAGGGTTTTATAATCCTCTATAGGAGATTTTTATTTTATTTTATTACTTACCTCGTGGCATTAGCAATTCTGGATCACCTTTACCCATTTCTAGGAATAGAACTGAATAGAAGGTAAGTTATTATCCCTGAGAAGATTTCTCTAGTTCTAGTTAACTCATTTGTGGTGGTGAGGTTATGGAGATTCTTTGAAGTTCCAATCCAAATGAAAGAAGGATTCACCAGGGAACACTTTTGTTGACCCCTGAGCATCATTCACTGTGCCATAAACAAGAGAAGGTGCCAACATTTTCTCTCAGAATCCTCGTGAGGAATCAGTAGACATTGCCAGAGGAATGATGGCACCACCTCCCTTGGTTTCTTTCCTTATTCAAATCCTAATTGAGTCATCCTTCCCTATCTTATCAGCTCTCCATTTCCTTCTGGTGCTTTTACAATTTATTCTGCTTTTCTGGACATACTCAGTTGTAGAGTTAGCTAGAATTACCTACTTCACTATATCTAGAAGGGAAATCTTCATGAATTTTTTTATGTGTAAGACTAAAGACTTATGCAATTAAAAATTCCCATAATGTTTAGTTTTTAATATTTCGTGTATACTTTTGAAAAGTTACAAGCTATATAAACGTATTTTGATCTTATTAAATTTATATTGATTTAAATTAGAATTTATGATATGGTTACTTTTTTACTATATGATTTAAAATGTAAATCCTGTTTTTTAAATTCATCATTATTATTTTCATTAATTTTATTCCCAAATAAAAACTTTTAGTACAGAAAAATGATCTTTTAGTCTGTATCATTCCACTGTAGTACTAACAACGTGAAGGCCAGGATCATATCTTTTTTGTTGACCCTATACCTCAGTACCTAGTGAAGTATCTGGCAATAAAATGAATATCTGTTAATAAATGAATGCTGTGTTCAAACTATTTGCTTCAATAATCATGCCTACTGAAACACTTTTGACAGACTGTGTGCTCAATAAAAATGGTTAACATTACACTGGAAGAATTTCCTAATATAGAGTATAAACACAGTTGAATTTTTGCCATTTTTAATGATTTAATAGGTTCTAAATCTATGAAAATATGTTTTTAAGCCTAAATTTTGCAAACCTGATAAAAACTACGCTAATAAAAACAGAGCATTTACCCTCTTTTTTAATGGGTAACCTCAGTGATACTTTCATTCTTGATAGAAAATAATAAACAATGTTTCCAGGAAATGTATGGAGGAGTGGCACGAGTCTAAGGAACATAGATAAATGGCATACAGTTTTTGTGGAACAATTTTTGGACCTTAGAAATTATGTTTCTCTTATCTACTGATGGAAGCCATCTACGACAAACCCACAGCTAATGTTTTACTGGATGGAGTAAAACTGAAAGATGTTCCACTTAGAACTAGAACCTGAAAAAGTTGTCCTCTATCGACTATTTTATTCCAAAATAAAAAATATTTAGGTTGTCCTTTATTGACTATTTTATTTTTATTCCCAAATAAAAAATATTTAGGTTGTTGGCCCTGAATCAAGGCCAGCAGTTTGCTAAAGCTGTTGGTTTCAAGCAGGAGCCTAAAGAATTATCTTTCTATGGTCTGTTGGCCATTTCAGAACCTTGGAAATGTAATGGTCAATTCATTAGAAAGAAACAGTATGAGTCATTGGTGATCGATGTAGGCTAGTGTGATTTGTAGTCTTAATACTGTCGGGTTCCAAAATACCCATAAAATATTACTATATTTATCTCACAAGGATATTTAAGTTATTTATTAGAATTATAATGCTGTTAAATCTTAATTAATGCTGTTAAATCTTAATTACAGCTCCCCAAAATGACTGTGGGTTTTTACCCAAAATAAAAAGATAATTCTACAGTAAAAAAAAAAAAAATATTTAGGTTGTCCTGTATGGACTATTTAGACTGTATCTTTCCGCTGTAGTACTAACAACATTGGCTGGAAGTTCTAGCCAATACAGTCAGGCAAGAGAAGGAAATAAAGGGCATCCAAATGGGAGCAGAGGAGCTCAAACTCTCCCTCTTTGCTAACGATATGATCAAAGACTCAACCACAAGACTCCTGGAAGTGATCAAAAAATACAGTAATGTTTCAGGATATAAAATAAATTTCCACAAATAAGTAGCCTTTGTATACGCCAATAACAGCCAAGATGAGAAGCTAATTAAAGACACAATCTGCTGAATATTTTTATCAAGTTGGAAGTAGGCCAGCCTCAAGTGATTATAGATAGATTCAGTGTAAACCTGTATCTTTAACCCCATTCATTACTGCCATGGTGGGTATGTGTGTGTGTAATTCTATATAGGTGTTTTTTAAAGCTTTGTTGAGGCATAATTAATACGCAATAAATTATACACACATAAAGTGTTCAATTTAGTAACGTTTGACATACGTATAAGAAACTATGACCACAATCAAGATAGAAAATATGTCAAACCTCTGTAAGTTGACCACTGAAGGGACTTTAACAAACTGGTTAACATATGGTGGTGGTCAGCATAAGAAACTTCCATTGAGTACATGTGGCGCATGTCCAGTCTCTGAAAATCAGGTCAACTTAAGGATGTGGTCAATGTAGGAAGGTGGTCAACTATGAGGTTCTACTGTATTTCTATCACCATTGACAAGTTGTTACATACTCTTTTGTAATCCTGCACTTCTGTTGCTCTCCATACCACCTGAGCAATTCCAAGGTAACCATGAAACTTCTTTCTGTCACTATAAATTAGTTTGCATTTTTCATAGTGTTATGTAAATTGATCATACACTCATGCAATCATGGATTAATTGATGAAGCATATTTAATTTATTTTATTTCTAATTAGAATTTTACCACATAAATATGCAACAATTTTTATTCTCCTACTTAGGGAAACAATTTTTTTTTTTAATCTAGTCTCCTACTTAGGGACATTTGAGTGGTTTCATTGTTGAAGTATATACTATATGGGTATACAAAGATTCATAAACAAAGATGATTTAAAAAAAAGCTGTGCACAAATCTTTGTATGGTCTTAGACTTTGTTTTCCTTAGGTCAATTCCCAGGAGTAGAATGGCTAGATTATGTAGACCATTGTATGTTTAAGATGTAATAAAATTCTCCCATAGTGTTGTACAACGGTTGTACCATTTTGCATTCTTATTAGCCAAAGTATATATTTTCTTTATATCCTTGACGAAACTTGTTATGGTTGGTCTCTTTCATTTTAGTTATTCACATAGACACATAGTGCTATATCACTGTTATTTTAATATGTATTTTCCTAATACACACTGATATTGATTTTCTTTTCATGTGCTATTTGCCTTCTCTCATGAAGCTTGGGTTTAAATCATTTGCCTGGTTTCTATTGTTTTTTCTTATTATTGAAAATTTGTAATTTTGTGTATATCATATGTAATTATGTTATCAGATACATGATTGGAAAATTTTTGTTCATCTGTGGCTTAACTTTTCTTTATATGAACAATATTTATTTATTTTTATTATTATTATTTTTTTGTGACAGAGTATCACTTTGTCACCCTCGGTAGAGTGCTATGGAGTCATAGCTCACAGCAACCTCAAACTCTTGGGCTCAAGCAATTCCCTTACCTCAGCCTCCCCCAAGTAGCTGGGACTACAGGTGCCCGAAACAATGCCTGGCTATTTTTAGAGATGAGGTCTCGCTCTGGCTAGGGCTAGTCTTGAACCTGTGAGCTCCCCTCGTCACTGGCCTTGGTATCCCAAGGGTTACAGGCATGATGATGAAGTCAAAATTTATCAATGATTTCTTATATGAATCAAGCTTTTGATGTCATCTTTACCAAAATCCAGGCCACAAAACTTTTCTCCTGTTTTCACTTTGAAGTTTTGTAGTTAGGGGGTTTACATTTAGGTTTATGATTCAACTGAATTAATTTTTTCGTTTATTTTATAGTATAAACGTTGAAATTCATTCTTTTAGGCATAAAGAAATCCAATTGTTTTGTATCTCTAGGTCTATAAGTCTTTCATGTTATTTGTCAAATTTACCTGTATTTCCTATTCTTGATGATATTGCAAATAGTAGTTTAATTCAATATCTGATTATTTATTGCTAACATATAACTCAGTTGATTTTTTTATATTGACATTGCATCTTAAAATCATGCTAAATCCATTTATTAAATCCAGCAAATCTTTTTGCAGATCCATGGTATTTTCTACTATATAATTATGTTATTTATAAAGACAGTTTTACTTCTTCTCAAATCTTAATATGTTTTTTTATGGCATCGTACTGATTACAACCTCAGTATAATGTTGAATGAAATTGCTAAGAGTAAAACATCCTTGTCTTATTCCTAATCTCAGTGGGAAAGAAATGAGGCCTTTACCATTAAATGATGATAGCTATAGTAAATGCTTTTTATCAGGTTAGGGAAGTGCCTTCTATTTCTACTCTGTTGAGTTTTGTTGTTTTTTTTTTTTTTTATCAGAAATGGGTAAACATTTTGTCAAATACTTTATTAAGATGATCAAATGACTTCTCTTTCCTCAGTTTGATAATATGTTACATTGATTTTTGAATTTAAAACAAACACTTCATGTTTATAAGTTTATCCATTTTATAATACGTTGAATGATATTTGCTAAAATTTTCTGTAGAATTGCTATATTCATGAGAGATATTGGTCTATGGTTTTCTTTTCTTGTATTGCCCTTTGTCTTGTCCAGATTTGATATTATGAAAATGCTGGTCTCATAGAATGAATGGGAAAGCATTTCTTCCTCTTAAATTTTCCTTAAGTGTGTTTATAGATTGTTATTACCTTTTTTCTCCTATATATTTGATAGAAATCACCAGTGAAGCCATTGGGCTTAAAGTAACTTTAAGAATTTTAAATACAATTGTATTGTGTCCAGGGTTATTCAGTTTTCCTTTCTTGAATGAGTTTTAGTAGGTTATATTTTTCAATATATTAGTGCAATTTTATATAAGTGTTTGAATGTATTGGTACAAAGTAGTTTATAATCATTTTAATAACTGTAGGATCTATACTGATGCTAACTCTTATTTTTAATATTTATTAATTTGTGTCCTTTTATTTTTCATTTATCTTTTTTTAAAGTTACAAATATTTTATTTTTTGGATCAGTGATTGATTATAACTTTGCATTCTATCTTCATTCAAGTTATTTTTACTTTATCACTTAAAAATATTACATCTGAGATCTGAAATTGTATTATTAAAGACCATGTAAGTGCATATTGTACCCAGTAGGTGGGTATTTCTTCTTCCAGAAAGTGTGTATTGTACCCATTAGATGGGAATTTTCCCATCCACTAATCTCCCCTCCCACTACTTGGTTTTTGCTGAGTGTTATTTCCATGTTTGCCCATAAGTGTTAAATGACTAGTTCCAGTTTAGTAGTAGGTACACGTGGTATTTGTTTTTCCGTTCTTGTGACACTTGGCTTAGATTAAGAATGGTCTCCAATTCCATGTAGGTTGTCACTAAAGGTATTAGTTCATCATTTTTCATGGTAGTGTAGTACTCTATGGTGGACACACACCACATTTTATTAATCCACCCTGCATTGATGGGCACGTGGGTTGTTTCCACGTTTGCAGTTGTGAATTGTGCAGCAAAAAATATTCAAGTGCACATGTCTTTTTGATAAAATGACTTATTTTCCTTTGGTTAAATCCCAGTAGTGAGATTGATGGATCAAATGATAATTCTACTTTTAGCATTTGGAAGTATCTCCATACTAATTTCCATTGAAGTACTAGTTTGCGGTCCCACAATCAGTGTATAAGTGTACCTTTCTCTCTGCATTCAAGCCAGCATCAGTTGTTTTAGGACTTCTTGATAAACACCATTCTTGCTAGAGTTAGGTGATATGTCATTGATTTATAGCGTGCAAATATTTTCTCCCATTCAATAGGTTGTCTGTTCACTCTATTGCCTATTTCCAAGGCTGTACCTAAACTTTTTTTTATTCAATCAAGTACCATTTGTTAATTTGGGTTGTTGCTGTGATTAACTTTGGGGACTTTTTCATAAATTCTTTGCCTAGACCAATATACGTAAGAGCTTTCCCAACATTTTCTTCTAGAATTCTGATAGTTTCGTGTCTTAGGTTTAAGTCTGTTATCTATTGTGAGCTAATTTTTGTAAGTTGTGAGAGGCATAGATCCTGTTTCAGTCTTCTACATGTGGTTTTCCAAGCACCATTTACTGACAGAGATAATTTTCCCCAGCATAGGTTTTTGTCTGCTTGGTCAAAGATCAGATAGTGATAAAACGGTTTCATATCTGAGTTCTCTCTTCTGCTCCATTGGTCTATGTGTCTGTTTTTGTGCCAGTATCATGCTGTTTTGGTTACTATAGCCTTGGAGTATAGTTATACAGTGTAATATATTCTGGTAAAGTAATGCTTTCCAATTTGTTCTTACTACATAAGGTTTCATTGGTTATATGGGATCTTTTCTGGTTCCACATGAAGGATAGAACTATCCTTTTAGATCTGCAAAAAAATGACATTGGTACGTTAATGGGGATTGCATTGAAACTGTGAGTCATTTTTGGTAGTATAGACATTTTAGCAATGTTGATTCTGCCAACCCACAAGCATGATACATTTTTTCCATCTGTTTACCTCCTCTGCAATTTTTCTTCCTCGGTGTTTCATTGTTTTCCCTACAGAGATCTTTCACCTTTTCAGTTAGATATATTCCTAGATATTTTATTTTATTTGTTTCTATTGGGATAGATACGGCATCATCAATTTGATTATCAGTTTGACCATTGTCACTGTATATGAAAGCTGCTGATTTTGTATATTGATTTTGTAACATAAAATTTTACTCAGTTTATTTATTGATTCCAGAAGTCTCTTGGCAGAATATTAAGGTTTATGGTCAGCAAAAAGGGAAAGTTTGACTTCTTCATTTCCTATTTGGATATCTTTGATTTCATGTTTGACCTGATTATTCTGGCTATGACTTCCAGCACCATGTTAAATAGAAGTGGTGATAATGGGCAACTTGTCTGGGTCCAGTTAGAAGTGGGAATGCTTTTCATATTTTCCCATTCAGTATGCTAATTAACTGTGTGTTTGTCATGTACAACTTTTATAATTTTGAGATATGTCCTATCTATGCATATCTTGTTACTCGTTCTTATCAAAAAAGTGTCCTGAATTTTGTCAAATGATTTCTCCACATTTAGTGAGATCATACTGTCTTTGTTTTTACTTCTCTTTATGTTGTGATGTACATTTATAGATTTGTATATGTTGAATCATACTGGTATCACTTGGGTGAAGTCCACTTATTGGTGAATTATTTTTTTGATGTACAGTTTAATTTTGTTTGCTGAGATTATATTGAATATTTTTGCATCTGTATTGTAAGATATATTGGTCTGTAGTTTTTTGTTGTTTTTGTTGATTCCTTTTCTGGTTTTGGCATCAAGATGATATTGGCTTCATAGAATGAGTTGGGAAGATCCCTTCCTTCACAATATTGTGGAATAATTTCTGCAGTATAGGTACTAGTTCTTTAAAGATTTGGTAAAATTTAAGTGTAAAACTATCTGGTCTAGGACTTTTTGGTGGAGCCTAGGGAGGTTGTGTGTTTCCAAGAATTTGTCCATTTCCTCCATGTTTTCAAATTAATGAGCATGGAGGTTTTTATAGTATTCAGAGATGCTGTTTTGTAATTCTGTGATATCATTTGTGATTTCTCCTTTTCCATTTCTTATTGAGCTTATTAGAGTCCTTTCTTTTATGTTTCTGGTTAATCTAGCAAGAAGCCAGTCAATTTTGTTTATCTTTTCAGTGAACCAACTTTTTGTTTTATTAATCTTCTGTATAATTCTTGTGTTATCAATTTCATTTTGTTTGTTCTGATCTTGGTTATTTCTTGTTTCTGTTGGGACTGGCATTGGTTTGCTCTCCCTGTTGTGCTCATCCATGTATGATGCAGGTCTTGGTACCTCCTGCAGGAAGTCTGATCTTTGCAGATTCCCTCAGTGATTGCTAGTATGAGAAAGTCTTTATTTATTCCTTTTACAGAAAAGTTAGCTTTGTAGGATACAAGATTCTAGGATAGCCATCATTCTGTTTTAGATGGGTGCGGAATCCCTTCTGGTTTATAGATTTTCATTTGGAAATCTGCAGTTAGTCTAATAGGTTTTCCTTTGTAAGTTGCATGCTGTTTTTGCCTTACTACTCACAGGAATGCCTCTTTCATGTTTAGTTTGGCCAGCCTAATTCCTCTGTGTCCTGGCAATGACCTCTTTAGAGTGAATCTTCCAGGATTCCTGAGTGCTTCTTTTTCCTGGATATCTGGATTCTAGCAAGCCCAGAAAAAGTATCCTCATTTATTCCCTGCAATAAATTATCCGACCTTTGTGTATTTCCCTTTTTGCCTTCAGAGATGCTTGTGATTCTTAAAATGGCCTCTTTGCACAATCCTGCATTTACTGTAGGCTTTGTTCATTTCTCTTATTTCTCTGTTCTCTCTTGTCTAGTGACTCATTTAGGTCATAGGTGTTATCTTTGAACTCTGAGACTCCTTCTTTTGTGTAATCTGGCATATTATTGAGGCTTTCTATTGTATTTTTAAATTCTTAAATGAGTTTTCATTCCCAGAATTTCCATTTGGTTTTTCTTTAATAATTTGATTTATTTAGAGAAATTTTCATTCATTTCCTGCACTGTTTTATGTTTCTTTGTGTTGGGTTTCTATTTTCTCTTGTATTTCATTGACCTTTCTTATAATCCGTATTTGAAATTCTTCATCTTTCATTTTAACCATTTTGTTTAGATTGACATCCATTAATAAGGGGTTATTGATTTCTTTGGGGGCTGTCCTTTTACTCTGATTTTTCATCTCTCTGGAATTCTTTTACTGATTCCTTCACATCTGGCCTCTCAGTTGAGAACTGGGAATGCTAGGGCTGGTTTATGGACCTGTCTCTGTACTCCTAAAGATCAATCCCTGATCATGCCAGGGAGAGGATTCCTGGTCCTGAGTTGCCTTTGGAGTGTTTTAGCAGGTTTGATGAACATCTCAGGTTACCCCTGACCTACTGTCTTCAGCTCTTTCCAAGGAGTATAGTCAGTTTGGTCCCCCAGCTTAATCTCTGAGCTTGAATATTGTACTTCTGGGTACAAATCTGCTGCTCCCTAATTGCTTGAGTTGGAAGGCACTGTGTTTATGGGTATTGACCCTCTTTCACTGATTGAAGTTTTTGTAAAAGATCCAGCTGCCAAGATATTCTTTTGTGCCAGTGGTCAGCTCTAGTCCCCTAGGTGTTGCCCCTAAAGGCCACAAGCTTTCTTTTTTTTTTTTTTTTTTTTATTGTTGGGGATTCATTGAGGGTACAATAAGCCAGTTACACTGATTGCAATTGTTAGGTAAAGTCCCTCTTGCAATCATGTCTTGCCCCCATAAAGTGTGACACACACTAAGGCCCCACCCTCCTCCCTCCATCCCTCTTTCTGCTTCCCCCCCCCATAAACTTAATTGTCATTAATTGTCCTCATATCAAGATTGAGTACATAGGATTCATGCTTCTCCATTTTTGTGATGCTTTACTAAGAATAATGTCTTCCACTTCCATCCAGGTCAATACGAAGGATGTAAAGTCTCCATTTTTTTTAATAGCTGAATAGTATTCCATGGTATACATATACCACAGCTTGTTAATCCATTCCTGGGTTGGTGGGCATTGAGGCTGTTTCCACATTTTGGCAATGGTAAATTGAGCTGCAATAAACAGTCTAGTACAAGTGTCCTTATGATAAAAGGATCTTTTTCCTTCTGGGTAGATGCCCAGTAATGGGATTGCAGGATCGAATGGGAGGTCTAGCTTGAGTGCTTTGAGGTTTCTCAATACTTCCTTCCAGAAAGGTTGTACTAGTTTGCAGTCCCACCAGCAGTGCAAAAGTGTTCCCTTCTCTCCACATCCACGCCAGCATCTGCAGTTTTGAGATTTTGTGATGTGGGCCATTCTCACTGGGGTTAGATGATATCTCAGGGTTGTTTTGATTTGCATTTCTCTAATATATAGAGATGATGAACATTTTTTCATGTGTTTGTTAGCCATTCGTCTGTCATCTTTAGAGAAAGTTCTATTCATGTCTCTTGCCCATTGATATAAGGGATTGTTGGCTTTTTTCATGTGGATTAATTTGAGTTCTCTATAGATCCTGGTTATCAAGCTTTTGTCTGATTGAAAATATGCAAATATCCTTTCCCATTGTGTAGGTTGTCTCTTTGCTTTTGGTTATTGTGTCCTTAGCTGTACAGAAGCTTTTCAGTTTAATGAAGTCCCATTTGTTTATCTTTGTTGTTGTTGCAATTGCCATGGCAGTCTTCTTCATGAAGTCTTCCCCCAGGCCAATATCTTCCAGTGTTTTTCCTATGCTTTCTTTGAGGATTTTTATTGTTTCATGCCTTAAATTGAAGTCCTTTATCCATCTTGAATCAAATTTTGTGAGTGGGGAAAGGTGTGGGTCCAGTTTCAGTCTTTTACATGTAGACATCCAGTTCTCCCAACACCATTTATTGAATAGGGAGTCTTTCCCCCAGGGTAAGTTCTTGTTTGGTTTATCAAAGATTAGGTGGTTGTAAGATGTTAGTTTCATTTCTTGGTTTTCAATTCGATTCCAAGTGTCTATGTCTCTGTTTTTGTGCCAGTACCATGCTGTCTTGACCACTATGGCTTTGTAGTACAGACTAAAATCTGGTATGCTGATGCCCCCAGCTTTATGTTTGTTACAGAGAACTGCCTTAGCTATACGGGGTTTTTTCCGGTTCTATACAAAACGCAGAATCATTTTTTCCAAATCTTGAAAGTACGATGTAGGTACTTTGATAGGAATGGCATTGAATAGGTAGATAGCTTTGGGAAGTATAGACATTTTAACAATGTTGATTCTTCCCATCCATGAGCATGGTATGTTCTTCCATTTGTTAATATCCTCTGCTATTTCCTTTCTCAGGATTTCATAGTTTTCTTTATAGAGGTCCTTCACCTCCTTCGTTAGGTATATTCCTAAGTATTTCATTTTCTTTGAAACTATGGTGAAGGGAGTTGTGTCCTTAATTAGCTTCTCATCTTGACTGTTATTGGTGTATACAAAGGCTACTGACTTGTGGACATTGATTTTATATCCTGAAACATTGCTGTATTTTTTGATGACTTCTAGGAGTCTTGTGGTTGAGTCTTTGGGGTTCTCTAAGTATAAGATCATGTCATCAGCAAAGAGGGAGAGTTTGACCTCCTCTGCTCCCATTTGGATTCCCTTTATTTCCTTGTCTTGCCTAATTGTATTGGCTAGAACTTCCAGCACTACGTTGAATAGTAAAGGTGACAGCGGACAACCTTATCTGGTTCCAGTTCTCAGAGGAAAAGCTTTCAGTTTTACTCCATTCAGTAAAATATTGGCTGTGGGTTTGTCATAGATAGCTTCAATCAGTTTTAGAAATGTGCCACCTATGCCTATACTCTTCAGAGTTCTAATTAGAAAAGGATGCTGGATTTTATCAAATGCTTTTTCTGCATCTATTGAGAGGATAATGTGATCTTTATTTTTGCCTCTGTTGATATGGTGGATAACGTTTATAGACTTGCGTATGTTAAACCAGCCTTGCATCCCTGGGATGAAGCCTACTTGATCATGATGAATGACTTTTTTGATGATAAGCTGCAATCTATTGGCTAGGATTTTGTTGAGAATTTTTGCGTCTATGTTCATGAGTGAGATTGGTCTGAAATTCTCCTTTTTGTTTGGGTCTTTTCCTGGTTTTGGTATCAGGGTGATGTTTGCTTCATAGAATGTGTTGGGGAAGATTCCTTCTTCCTCAATTTTTTGGAATAATTTCTGCAGTACAGGAATAAGCTCTTCCTTGAAGGTTTGATAGAATTCTGGAGTGAAGCCATCTGGACCAGGGCATTTTTTGGTTGGAAGCTTTTTTATTGTTTCTTTGATCTCAGTGCTTGAAATTGGTCTGTTCAGAAGGTCTATTTCATCCTGGCTAAGTCTAGGGAGAGGGTGTGATTCCAAATATTGATCCATTTCCTTCACATTGTCAAATTTCTGGGCATAGAATCTCTGGTAGTATTCAGAGATGATCTCTTGTATCTCTGTGGGATCAGTTGTTATTTCCCTTTTATCATTTCTGATTGAGGTTACAAGAGATTTTACTTTTCTAGTTCTCGTTAGTCTGGCCAATGGTTTATTTATGTTATTTATTTTTCAAAAAACCAACTTTTCTTTCATTAATTTTCTGAATGATTCTTTTGTTTTCAATTTCATTGATCTCTGATTTGATTTTAGAGATTTCTTTTCTTCTACTGAGTTCAGGCTTAGATTGTTCTTCTTTTTCCAATTCCATAGCATGGCTTGTGAGATTGTTGATGCGCTCTCTTTCTGTTTTTCGAATGTAGGCATCTAAAGCGATGACTTTTCCTCTCAAAACTGCTTTTGCAGTATCCCACAGGTTTTGGTAGCTTGTGTCTTCATTGTTGTTATGCTCAAGGAAGTTAATGATTTCCTGTTTTATTTCTTCCTTCACCCATCTGTTATTCAACAGAAGATTGTTTAATTTCCATGCCTTTGGGTGGGCTTGAGCATTTTTGTTAGAGTTGAGTTCCACCTTTAGTGCCTTATGGTCTGAAAAGATACAAGGTAAAATTTCAATTCTTTTGATTCTGTTGATATTTGTTTTGTGTCCCAGGATGTGATCAATTTTGGAGAATGTTCCATGGGGTGATGAGAAGAATGTATATTCTTTATCTTTGGGGTGGAGTGTTCTATATGCGTCTATCAAGCATATTTGTTCTAGGGTCTCATTTAAATCTCTTACATCTTTGTTTAATTTCTGTTTAGAGGATCTGTCCATCTCTGTAAGAGGTGTGTTAAAGTCCCCTGTTATGATGGTATTATCAGATATCATATTGCTCAGACTGAGTAAGGTCTGCTTCAAGAATCTGGGAGCATTTAAATTGGGTGCATAAATATTTAGAATTGAAATGTCTTCTTGTTGTAGTTTTCCCTTGACCAATATAAAGTGACCATCTTTGTCTTTTTTGACTTTAGTTGCTTTAAATCCACATGTATCTGAAAATAAGATTGCAACTCCTCTTTTCTTCTGAATTCCATTTGCCTGAAAAATTGTCTTCCAACCCTTGACTCGGAGCTTTAATTTGTCTTTTGAAGCCAGGTGTGTTTCTTGCAGACAGCAAATGGATGGCTTGTGTTTTTTAATCCAGTCAGCCAATCTATGTCTCTTCAGTGGGGAATTCAAGCCATTAACATTTATTGAGATAATTGATAAGTGTGGTAGTATTCTATTCGTCTTATTTTGTGAGAGTCCATTGCTTAGTTTTGTCTTTTGCATCAGTGTGGAGGTTAGGTTCTGTCCTTTGATTTCTGAGTTCTTACTTTGCTGCTGATCCATTGTGGTGGTCAGTGTGCAGAACAGGTTGAAGTATTTCCTGTAGAGCTGGTCTTGTTGTGGCGAATTTCCTCAATGTTTGTATATCCGTAAATGATTTGATTTCTCTGTCAATTTTGAAGCTTAGCTTAGCAGGGTACAGAATTCTGGGCTGAAAATTGTTCTGTTTAAGTAGATTAAAGGTAGATGACCATTGTCTTCTTGCTTGGAAAGTTTCATTAGAGAAGTCTGCAGTAACTCTGATGGATTTGCCCCTGTAGGTCAACTGGTGCTTACTCCTGGCAGCTTGCAGAATCTTTTCTTTTGTCTTGACTTTGGACAGGTTCATCACAATGTGTCTTGGAGAAGCTCGGTTAGAGTTGAGGCGACCCGGGGTCCGATAGCCCTCTGAAAGCAGTGTGTCAGACTCTTTGGTGATATTTGGGAAATTTTCTTTTATAATATTCTCTAGTATGGCTTCCATTCCTCTGGGGCATTCTTCTTCCCCTTCTGGAATTCCTATAACTCGTATGTTGGAACGCTTCATAAAGTCCCATAATTCTGACAGTGAACGTTCTGCTTTCTCTCTCTTCTTTTCTGCCTCTTTTACTGTCTGAGTTATCTCAAGAACTTTGTCTTCTACCTCTGAAATTCTTTCTTCTGCATGGTCTAACCTGTTGCTGATACTTTCCATTGTATCTTTAAGTTCCCTAATTGACTGTTTCAGTTCCTTCAGGTCTGCTATATCCTTTTTATATTCTTCATATCGTTCATCTCTTATTTGATTCTGTTTTTGGATTTCCTTTTGGTTATTTTCCACTTTATTAGCAATTTCCTTCATTGTTTCCATTATTTCTTTCATTGTTTTCAACATGTGTATTCTAAATTCCCTTTCTGTCATTCCTAACATTTCTATACTGGTGGAATCATCTGCAGTAGCTACCTCATGGTCCCTTGGTGGGGTTGTTCTAGACTGGTTCTTCATGTTGCCTGGAGTTTTCTGCTGATTCTTCCTCATGAGTGGTTTCTTTTATCTGTTTCCTTGCCCTAATTTTCAATTCACTTCCTCTTGCTCTTTAAGTTCTTGTGCCTGTGGACTAAGGGTTACAGGACCAGAAAAGTGAGAAGGTTGAAGAGCAAAAAAAAAGGAGATGAAAGAAAGGAGGACCGAGTGATAAGAAAAAAAGAAAGATAGAGAAAGGAGAGGGGGTGGGTATAAGGAATATTGACAAAAAGAAGAGAGGCACAGAAAGAGGGAGACAGGGCAATATAGGTGTACAGTAGGGTACTTTGACACAACCTTAAAAAACCCCACCTTCTGGGGGTGCCCAGTTGTGTGGTTCCCTTGAGGTCAGCAGCTCTTTGCTAACCTGATCAGACACAGTACCCCACCTCCACCAAGTAGAGAGGAAAGACAAAAATGCTATATATCAAACCAAAAGAAGCAAACAGAAAACTTTACGGGGATAAAATTGGGTGAAAAACCAAATTATATCGGTAGAAACACTAGCAAAAATGAAGTTGAAGTTATTAAAAAAGGCAGCAATGGGAAATTATAATTAAACTAGGAAAATTGAGAAAGAAAAAGGGATCTGTGTGGAAAAGATTGAAATTAAAAAAACAAAAGAACATCAGCAACGTCAAAATAAAGAAACAAAAAAAAAACAACCAAACAAAAAAAAAAGAAGAAAAAAATACAGAACCAAAAACAAAGCAGTTTGTATATGTTATTGAATATTGTCTGGGCAACACGTGGTCTTCTGGGGCATGAGATGTTAGTCACAGTTCTGATACGACTGGAGGCTGCTGATTTCTCAAACCCCAGCAGGTAGACACCCTAAATCTCTCTTCAGCCTACTTAAAAGGCACTTTGAACTTGTAAACTTGCTGAGCAGAAGCTTTCCCAGCTTTCTCGCTGGAATCGCTGCTGAAGTGGCTATCCACTTACTCAGTGTGCCAAAACCGGTCTCACTCTGCCCCTGAGGGTTAGGGCTGCAAGGCGGCTCAAACCCCACCCTTAGGCTACTTGGTTGCTGGGTTACCAGCTCCCACCCGTTTCTAGCTCTGCGACCCTGAGGGCGGAGCTTGCCGGGGCAGATCACTGACAATGGATCCGTGTGACCCACCGCCAAACACTATTAGCTCCGTCTGTCTCAGCGGCTCAGACTGGGGCCCTAGACAAAGGCCAAAGTTCTCCGCACTCCCGCTCAGGCCTTCCCCAAGGCAGTTCAACTCAGTGCCAAGTCCAAGGACATCAAAACAGTTCACAGGTAAGGTCTTTCTGGTTTGCAGTCTCGCTGCTACTGAACTTACAGTTGTGGGCGGGTTTAGACGGATTGAACACACGCGACCACTTGCCGGTTTTCCACTGTTTCAGTCCTCCTCTTGGGGTCCAGAAGTCTCTCGCTGACTCCCTGTATCTTCATAGGAGTGATGATAGGCAGTTCCCACCAGCCAGAGATGCCTGGAGTCCTATCTCCCCAGACTCACTGTGCCCAGATGCAAGGAAGCTGTTACTCGGCTGCCATCTTGCTCCGCCAAGGCCACAAGCTTTATTTGGGACCCCATAGCTCCTGGGCAGTTGGATTAGTCCATATTCCCTGAGGTAGGGGAGGAGCAAGACAGATCCTGGCTGGAATGCAAGAGCCTGAAGGGCTGGCTAAACCCCACTGTGGCTCAGAGGTTGTTTATCTAGTTGCTGGAGGGAACTGCTGATACAGCCAGCCTTCAGCACAATCTCTCCAAGTCTAGAAGGCTGTCCCTGGGGAAAGAGGGCCTATTGCTGTGATTGTGAAGGCCTGAAGCTAGACTCTTTCTATCCCTGGTCTACCCACCACCGTTTTTTTCTGTGGTGGGGTGAGCACCCTCCATATTTGCTCCCTGGAACTCCATAGCCCTCTCCCTTCAGATCAGTCTGAGTGCCTGCATTTCCTTGTCCCCCAAAACCTAGTCTTGAACTACTGCACAGGGTAAGTCTGCCCTGCTGGTGTATCTCTGCTTTTGTTGGGAAAGAGGGGACACACCCCTGCCTTACAGAAACAAGCCTTTCAGCTCAGCTCAGAGCACTCTCACAGTTGTGATTAGTAGGAGGGGCCATGGTCTCCCTGCACTGCTCTTGTGGGGGAGGGGGAACTGCTCTAGCCCACCTCTCTGGGTCTCCAGTGGGCATTCCCATGAAATGTGGGCATGGAGAGAAACAGGCCTCTTAGCACCAAGTACTCTCATGGTTGCTATGAGGAAGAGCAGCCCATGACTGTAAGTTAGATGAAGCCAACATTTCTTTCAGTAATGCCAGCAATGGGGGAGACGCAGAGGAGGAAGTATCTTGGTATAAGTAATCTGGCTTTCCACTCCCTCACAACACTCTCCTGCCAGAGGAGAGTTTCTGTATTCTGCCTGCCAAAGGCACCCACCTTGGGGAGGGGAAGCCCTCCTGACCCTTTCACTTAGTTCCATGGTCTCTAGACTTGGTCCATGCCAGTGTCCTCTCCTCTCTATATTCTTCCTTCTCATCTTTGCATCCCTTCTTGGTAGGGTCCCCACTCACCTCCATTGTCTCTCCCTTCAATCAACACCTGAGCCATGACTGTTCTTAGCTCTCCACAGTTTAGCCTTCCACCTCCAGTCTGACCAGTAGGTTTCTAGTCAGCCATCTTACCTTTCTCCCACCTTTGTGTCTTTTTAAACAATTATGATATATGATTAATGTAGCTGAAGGTTTGCCAATAGTACCTATCCTCGCAAATATCTAGCTTTAACTAGCAACGAAAAAAGAACCACCTTTAGGTTTTGAGTGGAAAGAATCACCTTCACACTTTCAGGCTTTGAGTGGATTAAAAAAACAAAACAATGCTATGAAGTGCTTAATCTATTTTCTCACTCAAAAATTGTGAATACAGAAGATTTATGTGACAAATGTGTAGGCATTTCTCCCAACAAGAAGCAAGCAGTGAATTCTGTAGCAGACACCAGCTGGGTGTCATCTAATTCAATTTAATCCCAACACTATCTTTTTGGAGATAACATCAGCTCCCACAGGTTGAGGGGTCAGTTCCACCAGACTACCTTCACTTCGGATGCCAATCGCAAGCTCCTGTGCTTCTAACAGACCAGCTATGACAAGGATGCCATAATCCTTTCCTTGGGTTTGATTAATTTGCTAAAGTGACTCACAGAACTCGGGGTTCTCTCACATTCACCAACTTATGAGAAATTTTACAAAGGATACAGATGAAAAGATGAATAGGGCAAGGTATCCAGTATGGCCTCCAGAGCTTCCATGGGCATGCCACCCTCCAGCAACATTCGTTCAGCTACACATAATCTCTCTAACCCTGTCTTTCTGGGTTTTTATGAAGGCATCATTATATAGGCATGATTGATTAAACCATTGGCCATTGATAATCAACTTAACCTTTAATCTGTCCCGATCCTTGAGATTTGTGGGTAAGGCTGAAAATCCCAGCCCTCTAATCCTGTTTTGGACTTTCTGGTGACCAGTCTCCATTGGAAGCTACTGAGAGGTGCCTGCCATCAGTCAACTCATTAGCACACAAGAAAACATCGCTTTGAAGATTCGAAGGCTCTTGAGAGTTGTGTGCCAGGAAACAAGGTGAGAAAACAACCGTATATTTTACAGTATCAAAAGTTTCATTGATTTTTCTCTGTTTACTTTGAGTTTAATTTGCTATTTCTTTTTTTTTTTTTAGTTCTTATAGCAGAAGGTTAAACTTTAATCCTTTCCTTCTGTGATGCCAGTGACACATATTTTAGATATTCAGTTATAGTTCCACTTGTCCCTGACGCTTGTTCATTTTTTTTTTTTTTCAGTCTAGTTTTCTCAAGACTTCTAATTCTGAAAAGACATAGTAGACACACTGTTCTTTGTTTTTCCCACTAAAACCCCGGGGCATAACATATACAAGCACAAGAAAACTCTGAAAGGTGGAAAGAAGAGGCCGACCACCTCTGTTCTCAAACAACAACATGGCTAGCTTGGTAGTGAGTATCTTAGTATTGTTTTTTTGGCCTCATATATTTTAAATTAAGTAACTATAATGATTTGTCTGGATCATGGAAAAAAATAATCGACTCATCAGAATTTTATGTGTATTTTTCTGGCATGAAATTCAGAATTCAGTAGCACTTCACCAAAGTGATATCAAAGAAGACATGGTGGAGAGTCATGACCTTCACCATCAGTCAGCAGTGAAGCAAAATTACCCCAGTCTTACCCCAGTATCAGAACAGGAACACAGGGAGCAGAGATGAGGAACCCTTCCCCTCCCAGCTGAGGTGTGTCAGTTGTATTCTAGGGCAGATGCTGAACATCTGCTGTTATCAAACAATGAGAAAGACCTCCCCTCCCCATCCTAGGATGTCAGCAGAGGCCATGTGGAAAAACATTACTTTTACTCACACTTACCAGTAGGGAGATGGTGTCATGTTTCACCCAGTGGAGCAGGGTTAGAGGAGTCCTGCTGAAACACATGATTAAATAATAGCCAGAATCTTATAGTACCCCCAAATAGTCTATATTTTAATTAAAAAATCACTATCATATTAAGAATCAGGAAGACATCAAACTGAATGAAAAAATACGACAGTTGCCAATATTGAGATGATACAAATATTAGAATTAGACAGAGATTTTAAAATGGCCATCACAAAGTGCTTTAACAAGCAATTGTAAACACATTTGAAACATAAAAAATAGTCTCAGCTGGGGGGGAGAATCGGTGGAGGGAGGGTAATTGGTGGGACCACACCTACAGTGCATCTCACAAGGGTATATGTGAAACTTACTAAATGTAGAATATAAATGTCTTAACACAATAACTAAGCAAATGTCAGGAAGGCTTTGTTAACCAGTTTGATGAAAATTTTTCAAATTGTATATAAAACCAGTGCATGGTGCCCCATGATCGCATTAATGTACACAGCTATGATTTAATTTAAAAAAAGAAAGAAAGAAAGAAAAACAAATAGTCTCAGCAAAATTTGAAAGTCTTGGCAAAGATATTGAAGATATAAAGAAGAATCAAATGGAAATTTGGAGAGTAAAATTACATTTAAAAGGGCAATGAATGGGCTCTAAATAATAAAGAAAATAGAAGAAATGGTTTGTATACTTGAAGATGAAAACAATAGAAATTATCCCTCTGAATAGCAAAGAAATAGACTATCTAAGTAAAAACTTTACAAATATGCCCCTTTCTCCCTAATCTTGCCTCTACATTTGTTTCTTAACATTAAAACATCTTGAGATTTTTACTTTGGCTGTAAGAGCTCTTTTCCCCTTAAAATATTATAGGTGCTATAGACCAAATCTCCTAATACCATAATGAAAACTTTGTAACTGTTCATAATGTGTACTTCAGGCCAGCTAATCTGTTTTGCAACTTGACCTTCAGGACACTATTAGTAGAACTCACATGCATATTCTGTACTTGAACGTGACTAGGGTGGACAAAACTAGTTCCTCTGTCTCAGGCTTTCTTTGGTCCCTGCATTATCAAGTGAAAATTCCAAAGCTTTTTCCACATCCTCTATTTTACTCTCTCTTCTAACGCTGCTGTGTGGTTGTCTGATAGATTGCAAGGAATTAAAAGATACCCAGGTGAGTAATAGCTAGATTTTTTTTTTTTTTTACGTTATATCATTGTGTCAAAAGAAATATAAAGTTGTAGTTAAAGGGAATGAAATTCAGAATCAGACAGGGCCTAAATCCCACCATTCCCAGTTCTTTACTGTGTGTGGCATTGGGCGAGACAGTTAATAGCTTATTTATGATCCAGTCTTCAGATATACAAAAGTATAAAAGTTTAGAAAAATGAGAGCCCCATTAGGCATTAAATATTATACTTCAGCTCCATTTTCTGTTTTCTGAGGTAGGGGAAACATTATGAATAGCATTTTTATAAGCATAAAAAAAGCATATTTCCTTTTATGTGGAAGGAAGAGTCCTTATGTTCCAGGTAATTCAAGGCACGTGAAAGGTCAATATAACTTGTAACAAACCAGTTTGAAGCTAGACCAAGATAAGTTACTATAAGGGGATGATTTGTCTAGCTCACTTTCTTTGAATGTGAAACAATGCTTCATTACAAAAGGTAGCGTCTCCCAAGATTATTTTTATATACCAATACCATTAAATTCTCTGAGGATAATAAAAAATTTTGTTGGAATAACTGAACCCATACTCTGAAATGGAAAATATATACGTTTTCTAATTTGGTCAGATCACATAAAACAAATTAGAAATATTATGTAGTGTATGGCAATATTAACTTATGCTTTCTCTTCATTCAGAAACTAAAAAGAATTCTTATACCTTATGTCTAAGATAAGGAGGTGTGGTGTTTCTTTGAACTCTCCCTAACAATGTTATTCCTATACTAGTCATTTATGCGACCTTAGCATATTGTGATCTTAGCATTTTGTCCTGGACTAGAATAATATATTATTTGATTTGGTTTATTTAAGAGTGCTCAATCTTTTGCGTATGTGAGTGATTCACGTTACATGCAGTCTATATTAAAGAGTTCAGGGTGGGGGGGCTTTACATCTTTATTATATGCTTTGTAAAATTCTTCTGTATTTTTGGTCTAACCAGGGAATGATTCTCTCTAAAATAAGAATCCATTATCTGTGCGTCTGCTTCCCATTCTATGATTAGCATTCACTGCCTATTTCACTATTTTCTCTCAGACAAACTGGGACAAAGTAAATTTAATCTATCCCCCTTTGAAAGCAGCTGGGCCTCATGAAGGAATACAACCCACCTTCACTCACTTTCTGTTTTCATCTTTTCTCTGTGCATCCACATTATTCTTCTCTCGTCTTTGCCTCTCTGCACATTCCAGCCTTCACTGCTTTGTGTTATTTGTAAAGTTACCTCTATTAATCTCATGGTCTAGAAGCACTGCTGGCATATAAACCGTGACTCTGAAGTCACATCTGATCACCTGCCATAGGATTATAAACCTCTAATAGCAGATCTGTCATGATAAATTCTTTTAAAATTCCAATAAGAAATGAAACTCAATAGCTAGGAGAATTTGTCCTTTGTAATTTGGTGGCACTTTTATAACCAGTGTGTTCTGATTGCTGCTAGAGAATGGGAACTGGGTTTTGCTTTAATAAACACATTTTGGACATTACAGACACCTGGCTGCCTTAGACAGAGGCTTCTGAATTCCAAATTTCATGCCAGAAAAAATGCACATACAATTGGATTAAGAATCCTAACTCTTTCTATAATCCAAATTATATATTATTAGTTAATAATGTTAATTAATGTTTAATTAATAATTAAGTATTATTTACTCAGAAGGCAACAAATTCATAGTATTGAAGGAACCCATTATTTGAGAAGCAGTGAATTACGTAACATAATATTTTATTGCAAATGGTAGTCTATATTCCCTATTTGTTCTTTCTTGAATTGCTTTTCTAGTCTGATATTACTTCTTCCTTTCTGTAGCACAAGGCAAAAATAATGACTTTAATTGATTAAGAGGGTCTGACTCTCTGTCACTGTCAGTCAACATATAGACCCAGAGGTAGGTCCACCGAACTTTGTCAGAAGGCCAGAGATTTTGGAGAACAGTGAGAGTAGTCTCTCTAAGACTGCTTTGTTCTGTCATTTCTAAAATTACAGTTTTATATGTGAAAGTTTAAAGTAAAAGCAATGTTAACCCCTATGTTAAATAACAATAATTGGTATATCCTATGACCCATGATAAATAAAAATCAGCATAAGCCAGGACCCAAAACAAAATTTTAATTTAAAAGTTAATCTCTTAAATCAATCTACCTAAACTACTCAAGATAGGAGTCTTTAGGGTGTGAGCTAAATTTATAAAACAGTAAAAATGGGAGAAGGAGGTTAAGGTCAGGCAGGACCCAAACAGCTCAGACCAGCTGTGTCGTGCCTGCCTGACCCATCTTATGCTCACTACATGTGCTTTCATTGATATCTTTATATTTGTAATACCTTTCAGCTGCAGATACAGGATTCTGAAGCCCTGCTGATAGTGTGAAAATGTTGCACATGGTCTTGCCAACATTTCCCCCTTCTTCCCCTGATGATTCTGGAATTTGATTATTTGAACAGACTGTTCGTACAGAGGGAGAACAACTGATAAAGAATTAGAAAAACCATGCTATTAAATTAGCCAGGCTGAATTAAAGATCATTAAACTTTGTAATATGCTGTTTTTAAAAAGGAAAAAAAAATCAAACAATAACTTCAGAAAATAGTTATTCAAAAAGGTAGGTTTTTGATGACAGCTTATGAAAAATTAAGTCAAATACTCTACCAGTTCTGTGGGCATTAATGCATTATGAAGGAATCCCTTTCGTTCTGACAATTCAAGATGGGAACCATTTCCTTTGTCTTGGCCTTAGTCTCTGTATGGTTGCCTAGAAACCCAGTCACTTAGAGGCATTTGCCCATCAAAGTGCAGTTAAGGTAACACATTTCCTTTTCAAATGGAGATGATTAGAAAGAAATGGAATGAAGGTTGGTTAAACAAAATGAGTTTTTTGTTTGTGTGTAGGTAGAGCCTAGAATTACTCACAGTACCTGTGTACAAATTCAGAAGAATTGAGCACAATCACAAAAGAATAAAGCTATAGGCTTTTTTTTTTTTTTAAAGAAATCAGAAAATATAGGCTTCGCAGCAGTTAAAACTGTTAAGGAACCATGTGTAGAAGTTCATTATCTGCACAGTAAAACAATTAACAGTTGACTCTGTGCCAAGCACTTTCCTTTGGAATGTTCCAACCACGTCCCAGATTGGTTAAGATTGGCCAACTATATTGCTAATCTATTTGCTTTGTGGGGTTACAACAAACACAGTTAAAGAGTCTGCTAGGAGGAATGACAAGGTTTATTTGTATCTTGATTATTTCATGTTGTTTCTGCTGCCTTTGGCTTTTATCTAGCTTTGTCTTCTTTCCCATCAGATAGGATTACTAATAAAACACTGAGGGTGAAACTATAACTTCAAATTTTGCTGAGTAGGATTTCCAAATAGAACAAAAAAGAAGATGTCTTTAATAAATATCTCATCAGATATAAACATATTATATTCACTTCTTGTCCTCATCCCCCATCAGACGTTTGGGCAGTAAATAGTTTTTCAAGAAAATTCAGAGGACCAGACAATGGCTGCTGCTATCAAAACCATGAAAAGTATATACTCAGTTTGTTCCATTTTCTTTGAAAAAGTGTCCTGAATGTTAATTCATCTTGGTTTTCTCTCTAGAAAGTAGGTATTCCCCCCCCCCCATTTGTCCAACTGTTTCCACCTTTGGAGGTCTCTTGCTAAAACAGGCAACCAAAATGATGATGACTAAAAGAATATTAAATCTTACAATTGCCCTTGAAATTTTGGATCAAAGCATTAGATTTGATTTCTCAAGAATGCTGCATATTAAGATTGAAGTAGGGCAACAGCAGTGAGTACGTCAGGTTGGCAGTCTTATTCTTGGCTCTTGGTGAGCCCTTGGTTGAAGAATAACCAGACACACAAAAGAAATGCAAGCATGTGGTGAAGTTTATTAATTAAAGTAAGATACATTTGCTACAATGAACAGACCCCCTGTTATAACTGGAGGGCCCCAATTATGGTCTGGGGTCCTGTTTTATATTTCCTAGTCTGGACTCTGGTCCATAGTCACCATGGAACCACTTTGATGGACAGTAGAGAGTTATATAACCTAAGTCTTTCTGCCCAGGCAGATCTCCCATGAACCTCTCTGCAAACCCATCTAATCATCTTCCAGACCCTATCCTGTCTGCAGCTTGGGAAACCCCTGCATTCATTTTCAGTTGGCACACTTAAGTTCTGATTGACAAATTGCTGGGTGTTCCCTTTTCTCTCAGGTGTGGCAATTGCTTGGGGTGCCTGCCTTTGTTCCTAGGAGGTTAGAAGGTCCCTCACTGTCTACCCAGCAAGTAAAAGAAAGGGAAATATGAAAAGAAAAAGAAAAGGAATATGAAAAGATTTTTATTGTGAAAATACATGGTAGCATTTTTAATAGATGCTACAGTAGATATGTTACTGTTACCTTCTATTCATTGTTATGCACCAGCAGGGATAATCCCTTTTGCTTCTATAACACATACAGGATTAAAGATGTAATGAGGAAATGCAGTCTGAGTGTCCTTTGTCATCCTTTGTGTAGAATTATTTTATTCTATAATATTAAAGCTATGTTATTATCTGTAGTCAGATGTAGTGATCACTGGATATAGCCTAAACACATGCAACTTAGAAAATATTTCCCTAGTTACAAAGACATTACGGTAGAGCAAAAGATATTATACCAGCAATAGACAAGTAGGATTGTTTGTTGCATGATGGGATCTGTGAACTATCTTTAACACAGTCAGTGGCAATTTATGGTATAAGGAGAGAAGACTTCTTATACCCTCTTAGATTCTGTTGATAGGGCCTGCAAATTAAAGCCACAATATACAAATTAGAAGAGAAAAGTATACACATTTTGTTTGATGCTAATGGTTTAGTTTTTACATGTATATGGGTACCTTCATAAAAAAGAAATACCTGAAGAAGGACTAGATCTAGGGGCATATATACCAGTTTAACAAAGAGCAATGAATTATGGAGTTGTGACCATAAAAAGGAAAAGGGAGTTTGGAAACTGACTAAAAAATACATGGGAGAATCTAATGGAAAATTAGGATTATTTTAGTAATTTTTGTTTTTGTAGGTTTATCTTCAGATTGACTCCCCCTTTTCAGAAATGAGCGTTCTCTTTTTCCTAGTATATGTTGGGTGCCGCACCCCCGGCATCCAGCCGTGGTGGGATGGCTCTGTCCGCGTTGTAAAAACCGCGGTAAGGCGGTGCGTGCTCCCCGGAGCGTTGCCCCCAGTCCCCCTGGCTTGCGACAGCGGCGCATAAGTTGCCTAGCATGCCTTTTAGTGAACGTAGAAACTCTTAAGGTGCGGCATAAAGGCCTAAGTAACCTTTACCCTGAAACCTGTTTGAAACCTGTTTGTTAAGTTGAATGCTTGATTGTTGCTTGAATGTCTTAAGGAACTAAGAATAAACATAATGACTTACTGATCCATGATCTCATATATCCAGAGGAGACTGAATGTCTCCAAGGGAGCACGCTCCCACCATAAATGTCAGTGAATTGAGACAATGCATTGAGACAATGCAGGAACAGCAAACAAGATGCTCCATCTAGATATGTACTTACACCACCCACAGCCACCCACGACTTAAAACTTTCCACATACCTTTACATTTCATATATTTCCTAGTACTATAATCACTTACATAATTTACACATATATGAAATCTTTTAATCACATTAGAAGTAAATAATTTGTGAATTATTACTAATACTAGTAGTTATAAAAAAAGAATTTTCACGTTTTAAAACTCTAACCTTTAAAGCATTTACTTAGATAAGGGGAAGTGAAAGACACAACTGATAACCAACAGCCTTTGTTCCCCCTCGCGGGCAAAACCCCTTGCAGACAGGATATTGTTTAAGTAAGATGGTCAAATACTCACATCTACAAGGTTAGATATTAACTTGTAAAGCTCAGCAAGTTGTAAAAATACCTTTTGTAATTTGTAATGCTTTGTCAAAAATGTATAAAAACCAATCTTAAAATTCAGTAAAGTACAGCTGCTTTCTTCATCACTTGTGGTGTGGCAGTTTGTCATTTTCCATCCTGCGTCGACCTTCCAATCAACCTGTACCGTTCGCCCTGAAACGCCCTCAGACTGAGGCCCAACGACTGGCAGTCTGCGGCAGTTGGGCATCTTTCTCCTGGGACATTTATGTCATGCTTGCTTTTAGGAAGAAACAGGGAGGTCAGAGATTCCTTTCTACATCTGCTAATATTTCTCAATTATTTTCTGTTCAAAATACTTAACTGGCCAAAGTGCAATAATTTGGGTTGGCATATTCTTATCCCTTTCAATAGTAAATATTTTACATAAATGAACTAATGAATTGGGAGCAAGGTCAGCTGAAGCAAGATGAAAAAGAAATAGTTTGTAGAATGATAGGAAAAATAAAAGTATGCTTTTATGTATTATATTAAATAGTTCATGATATAAAACATTCAATACTATTAATGTGATTTTTCATTATTTAATTTAGTTTAATGTGTTATTTGGCTCAAGATACTCATTTAATTTGAACTTTTTTTCAAGCATGAAATAAAGTTTATTGAGGAAGAGAAAGATAGGTTTACAGAGTAAGAGCAAGATAGAGGTTTATACCCAGCAAGTTGCCAGTACCAGACCCAAGGAATGGGCCTCTCTTGTCCTCCGTTCTTGTGACAAAAAACTTCTTAATATAATGGCAGTTGAATGAAACATACTGATATTTGCTTTTTATGGATTCTCTAAAGTTACCAAATTGTAAAGACAATAGAAAATGATCTCCACGTTTATAAGGGCCAAATGAAAGAAAGTGTGAAGTTTGGAATACACTCTAAAGAAAGACTGAGTTTTGACCATTTTGATATTTGCATGTATCATTGCCTGCATGGGCTGGCCAGAGTGAGTTTGTTTAGCTACTATTCCTGTACTCTTGTTCAAATTATTATCATGTACTATCTCAGAAAGAGTAGTATTTTCATTTTCTTTTTGGTCTTTGTTTTTAATTTATAAATGAGATTATCACACTCAAATTTGGCTTAATAGATTATTCATTCCTAACTAATTAAGTACATGGATTTTGTCTTTAACTTTTGCCTGCAAAAAAACCCAGAAAAACCTATGAAACAAAACAACAACAATGACAAAAAAACAATAGCAACAAAAACAGCTCACTTGCAACCTGGATCAAATATCCTCTTTATTTTTACTATTCTCAGCAGGACTGGAATTGCATTGAGGCAAGATGTATCAAAGCTCTGCTGAAGTTGTTTGTCTTTTAAGGTTCACTGAAAATCACTGTGAGGTTCTGACCTTTTCTATAGATAGTATGTGTTTGGAGGATGTTCCAGTATTTGCTGTGAGTTTCTCAGGATCTTATTATAAATGGTTGAGTAAATCCCTATACCCTCAACTTTACGACATACGAAAGAAAATTATTTTCAAAATAATAAATAATTCCCAACATAAAAAATGAGGAAACACACACAGCTTTGCAAACTACTCAGGAAAAAATAGTTCGATTTAATTGCATTCCAAATCTAAATAACTTAACATTTCTGTTGCTGATGTTGATTGTCAAGTACAAATACACACCTGTGAACACTCAACATGATGAAGAAGTGCTGGAAATAGAATTTTACATTTTTTCATTTCTTAGTGAATACAATGATTAAATGTTGAGTGGAATATTATTATTACTCTTAATTGAAAAATAATAAAGAGATGGAGAATTTGCAAGCAATGATCTCCCAGCCAGTGAAGTGCAGTGGGAAAAGCAAGGCCTTTGAACTCAGAAAGACCTAAACTCTAAAATGAACTCAATAATTAGATGTGTGAGTTTGACTTTTGTGAGACTTAGGTTCACAATGTGAAATGTACATTGTAATGCCTACCGCCTTAGATTTACAAAGAAGCATATATTTAAATGCCTAGCACATGGGGAGAACCCAAAATATGGTATTTGTAATAATAAAGACCAATAAAATTTAAACTCTGTACTATGACCTGAATGTAGCCCTGTGAAATTCATGTGTTCATAATCACCAACATGGTAGTATTAAAGGGCAAAGGCATTAGGATGTGATGTGGTCATGGGGACAGAGCCCTTGCGGATGGGATTGTGGCCTTTATAAAAGGGCTTGACAGAGTTGGTTTATTTCCTTTCATAGTGTGAGAACACGGCATTTGTCCTTTCCAGAGGATGCAGAAACAAGGTGTGACCTTGAAAGTAGAGAACAGACCTCTCTAGACACTGAGTCTGCTGGTACCTAGACTTTCTACCCTCTAACAAGGGTCCTCAAACTTTTTAAACAGGGGGCCAGTTCACTGTCCCTCAGACCGCTGGAGGGCCGGACTATAGTTTAAACAAACATAAAAAACTATGAAAAAATTCCTATGCACACTGCACATATCTTATTTTGAAGTAAAAAAACAAAATGGGAACAAATACAATCACACCACCTCATGTGGCCCGCGGGCCGTAGTTTGAGGACCCCTGTGAGCAATGAATTTGTATTCCTTGTAAGTTATCCAGTGTCAGGTATTTTGTTTAAGCAATACAAACAGATTAAGAAGCTGTACAAAAATAAACAAAACACTTTCCTGTCATAAATACTTCTAATTTTTATTTTTTATAAAATTATGTATTAAAGTGTACACCATGAAGTTTTGAAATACATATACATAATGAACCGATTACTACTGCAAAGCTAATTAACATAGTGTTACCTTTCTATGGCCACTGTTTTGTGGCGTTTTCTGTGGTGAGTACACTTAACATCTACTCTGTTAGTAAATTTCAAGTATACAACACAGGGTTGTTAACTATAGTCCCCATGCTACACATTATATCTCTAGAACTTATTCATGCTATATAAATGAAGCTTTATACTCTTTCACCATCTTCTCATTTCTCCCCCGACCAACATCATACTCTCTGCTTCAGTGAATTCAACTCTTTTAGATTTAACCTGTGAGATCATGTAATATTTATTTATTTCTAGGTCTGACTTATTTTACTTAGCATAATGCCTCCCAGGTCTATCCATACTATCACTTATGATAGTATCTCCTTTTTAAGGCTGACTACTATTCACTTGTATGTGTGTGCTACAATTAATTTATTCATGCACTGATGAATACTTTGATTGTTTGCTTATCATGACTATTGTGAATAATGCTGCAATGAACATAAAAGTCCAGATATCTCTCTTAGATATTCATTTCATTTCCTTTCAATACATACCCAGAAGAGAGATGCTGGATCATATGATAGTTCTATTTCTAGTTTTTGAGGAATCTACATAAAGTTTACCAAATGGCTATACCAATTTACATTTTTTGAGAGCCCAGAGATAAGTCTATGAATATACAGGGGTCACTATGAAATTTTTTGAGACAGACTGTGTTATGGTCCATTATTTCACTTGCAAAAAAACACAATCAACAGTGCCCTTTCTGATTCACCCAAGTTTCCCCTTGCTCAGCTTACCAGTGTTGCTGGGAGGACTTCATTTGTTTACATCCATGCAGATTTTACATTTCTTCATTTTTATATATCTCAAAACTTTTGTAATGACCCACATATGGTCAACTAATTTTTTACAAGGACACTAAGAATACACAATAGAGAAATTATAGTCTCTTTAATAAATAGTGTTGGAAAACTGGATATCCACATGCAAAAGAATAAAATTTTGATCCCCAAATGGATCATTTACTTTAAATATAAGATTCAAAACTACAAAACTCCTAGATGAAGTGTTCTTGATATTGATCTTAGCAATGATTTTTTTTTATTTTTAATATGACACCAAAAGCACAGGCAACTGAGATCACATGAAACTAAAGAGTTTCTGCACAGCAAAAATAACAATCAACAAAATGAAAAGGCAACTTACAGACTAGGAGAAAAGTTTGCAAACCATGAGTCTGATAAGAGGTTACCATCCAAAATTTATAACGAACTCATGCAATTCAGTAAGCAAAACAAACAAACAAACAAAAACACCTAATGTTACTTTTTTTTTTTTTTTTTTTGTAGAGACAGAGTCTCACTTTATCGCCCTCAATAGAGTGCTGAAACATCACAGCTCACAGCAACCTCCAACTCCTGGACTCAAGTCATTCTCTTGCCTCAGCCTCCTGAGTAGCTGGGACTACAGGCGCCTACCACAATACCTGGCTATTTTTTTGTTGCAGTTTGGCTGAGGCTGGTGCCCTACCCACTAAGCCACAGGCGCCACCCCCTCCAAAAAACACCTAATTTTAAAAGTGGGCAAACCTGAATAGACTTTTTTTTTTTTTTTTTCAGAGAAGACAAACAATTGCCAAGCTTGGTGGCTGAAGCTCATAACCCTAGCACTCTGGGAGACCGAGGCGGGTGGATTACTTGAGCTCGGGAGTTTGAGAGAGTCCCGGTCTCTAAAAAAACAAACAAACAAACAAATGGCCATCAGGTATATTAAAAGATGCTCAATACAAACTAAAACCACAATGAAATATCACTTATTACCAGTTAGGACAAGAAAAGATAACAAGAGGAGATGTGGAGAAAACACTTTTGACATATTCATACTTTTGGTATTATTCATTTGCCTGTCTAGTTTTCAAAAAGAATATATTTTTTAATTTCATTCTTATATAGCTAACAATATAAAATTGCTCAAGCCAAAAGTTTCAATCAGTTCTAATGGCTAAACACAATGGTCATTTTTTTTTTCAATTCTCATTTAAACTAGGTTCTCTGTGGTAATTAATACTTATATGATCTTTTCTTTCTTCTTAAAACCATCTCTTCCCTAGGATTATGTGGCAGACTGTGTTTTCCAAAGATTGTTGCAACAGCTACTCCCATTGCACACATTTTTCATATGATATGACTTTGTATTTGTTCTGTGAAGAAGTGCAATTTACATGGCCTTATTCTTGAAATCAGAGAACTATTGCAATCATTTTGAAAATAGTGCAACAGAAAATGCTATGCAATTCCCAAGGCTAGGTCACAATGGGTGATGTAGTTTCTACCCTACTCTGTGTAATATGTGATTGTAAAACTATCAGCTATAATGGATACCATCTCATGGCATAAATGTCCATGCTATGAAGAAGCTCAAACTACTCCATATGGATAAACCTTGTGTCAAAGTCCTACAATTAGTTTTTAAGAGACACTCAGCTAGCTCCAGCTATTTCCACTCCCAGCTGTCCTAGCTCCAGCCACTGTCTGACTGCACCCTCATAAGAATTGCTGAACTAGAGCTACCTAGCCAACCCATTATTGAAATTCTGAAGTACAGAAACTGCAGGCAACAGTAAAATTATTGAGTTTTATTAAGCCACTAAATTTGGGGTGATTTCTTGCAGCAATGCGTAACCAGAACAGATGATTTCCTCTATGAGTGGTTGGTCTCCCCCTTTGTCTCTAACATCCCTTCTCCATCACAGGCTCCATATTCTTCTGTTGCCCTTTAAATATTGATGCCCATGATGGTTTCAGATCAGTCTTCATTCTTTGCTTTCTACCCGCTCTTCTGCAGAGATTGATTTTACTGTCTTGACTGAAATATTGCCAAAGTATTATCTATATTTAAAAATATAGTTTTTTATTGCATAAAGTATCATCTATATTTAAAAATAAATATAGATATGTATACATCCATCCAGATTTCCTCTAAGCACTAGAATTTTATAGCCAACATTGATTAAAAACATCTAAATCAGGTTAGTAGGGGGAGTGTTCCAATACGGTTATTTGTTCACTGGCTAAAAGCTCCCTCAGTCAGCACTTGGTTAGCTGGTACATTGTCATGATGCAAAGGCCATAAGCTGTTGTCCAAAATTTTCAGTTAAGATTTTCCTGTTTCTTAATTGGTGTTTATTGGTCTGATAATCTTCTTACAGTGAGCTGATAATTTTTGATGCACCACTCACTGCATTTCTGCAAAGTTTCCATCACTTCTTCTCCTTACTGGCTGCCCCAACCTTTATCAGTGATGCCTTTACTCCCCTCAGAAAAAAAAAAAAAAACCAACAACATTTAATTCATTTATACACTGACATTTTTTTGGACTAACAGGCTCCTAATTTCCCTTCCACTTTTGCCAATTTTAATTAGAAATTTCATGTTTTTTCATTGCTCTAATTCCAGCTCTAACATTCTCAATATGGGACACAAAATCATGCCACAGCAATAATGAATGCCACTCAGCAAGACATTGCCACATGTCAAGATGAACATGTTCTGAGACACTGGTGCTGTGTATGCCAAGGTTATGAAACCCTACTGACTAGTTTGTACAGTGCGACCAATGTAAGCTCACAGTGGCAAGTTCACATACTTAATTGTCAGACCTTGTACATGATTAATTTCCTTTTTTTTTTTTTTTTTTAACAAATGTGTAGCCAGTTTAGTGGTGAAAGGATTGCCTTTTCAACAAATGGTACTGGAATAATTGGCCACCCACACATATGCATATGCAAAAACAAACCTCAATCTATATCTCATAGTACATACAAAAAATATTTCTAAATGATTCATGGACCTAAAAATAAAATCAAAAACCATAAAAAATTCTGGAAGAAACCATGAAAAAAAGTCTTTGTGATGTTAAATTAGAAAAATATTTTTAATAAGATACTAAAAACATGATCCAAAAACACACCAAAAACTGGTAAAATCTGATCTTATTGATACCAAGACATTTGTAAAAAGAGACTGTTAAGAGAATGTAAATACAATCCATGGGATATCTGATAAGTGACTTTTATCCTGAATAAATAGTTCTCAAAATATAAGAATTAAAGGAAAAATATAAAAAGAAGGATAAAAGTTTTGACCACTCAGGCAAAGAAGATATGCAGATAAAAACAATAAGCACCTGAGTTCGATGTTAGGGAAATACAATTAAAGCCACAATGTAGATACCAATACACATGGCTAATGTTTAAAAAAAATAATAATACCACTTATTGGTAAGGAAGAAGAACTGGGGCTTATAAGTGCTGGTGAGACTATAAAATGTAATAACCACATCAGAAAGAATCTGTTTGTTTAGAAAGTTGAAAGTGCATCTGTGCTATAGCACATGTCTAAATTGTCCACTCCTATTTACCCAAGGCAGATGAAAGTGCATGTCAATATAATGAATCATGTGCTTGTTCATAGTAGTTTATTTCTAATAGTCCAATATGGGAAATAATCAAAATGTTCACAACAGGTGAAAAACAGTGATATAACCATATTATTGAATACTATTCAACAATAAAAATTACTGATAAATGCAACATGGATAAATTAAAAACAGTCACCATAATAATCATCATCATCTTGATCATAACAATCATCATCATCATACCCATACATATGCAAAAATTAATCCATATACTTTAAATATAACTAGTATTTTAGGCCAATGAAACTTCACTTAATTTATAGTAAAAGGTAAAATAAACACTTCTAGAATATTCTGATCCAAAACTTAACTAATGGTGTCTTCTGAGCAAGTCATTTAATCTGTTTCCTTCTGTTGCCTTTGATCATTTTTTTAAAATTTACTTTTTGTTTCTATTTATGGGGTACAAGTTCAGTTTTGCTCCATTGATATATTGCATTCTGGTGAAGTCAAAGCTTTCAGTGAATTTACCAAAACACTGTACATTGTACCCACCAAGCAATTTCTCATCATCCACTTGCCTCTTAGCCTCCTCCACACCTCTCAGTATCCATTGTCCATCATTCCACATTCTGCTTCCACATGCACACATTAGTTAGCCCCCACTTAGAAGTGAAAACATGCATCCTAGTTTCTCTTTCCCTTCTCAACTGGGCAGTAGCTGCTGCTGCTTCAACCCAAACTCAACCTGAGGTTGGAGTGCAGCCCAAAGTTAAACTCTCAAAATGGCACCTTGGGACTGCAACCAGGGAGGGTGGAGATTCCTCCCAGATGAGCAGCATGAGCAAGAAAATTGAGGAATATGGTTTTCTCAAATCTCAAGGTCAGCAGCAGTCCACAGCATGGCAGTGGGAAACTTCCTAGAGATACATAGGAACACCCATGCCCCCCATCTCCACACCCAGCCCCGCGCAGCACAGTGCCAGCAGCCATGTCTGTAGAGCCCTGCTATCCAGGCACTCAGGATGATGCCCAGCTGAAGTTGCTCTAGGCTCAGATATCTGTGGGATTCGTGTGGATTCCCTTTCTGGAGTTATGCCACTGTGACATAACAGCTCTGTTAGGCCTAAATTTCATGTAGGTCACAGAATTCTGTAGTGAGATTATAAGATGCATTTTGGCGTGTGGATCATGAGGGGACTTTTGTCTTACTATTTCCCCATGTTTTAGGTCTCAGCCAGTCCCCAGCTGAGCTGCCTTCACCTTATCCTTATTTGCTTTTGGTGCTTCCCATCATTTCTTTGGTGTATCCTAATCTTCATTTCTAGATGATCTGTTAAAAATGTGAGGATCTGCTTAATATTCTGGTTCCTCTTTGTGGAGGAGACATGTTCTTGGATAATTATAGGGTCAACCATATAGTATATTATTGTATTATTATTATAGTCTTAGATACGTTAATGTCTGCAAACTTTTTAGGGTTCAGGAAACATTTCTAAGAATTATTATCTATTCTTAATATATAGGAAGAGACAAGTTTCTCACTGGTCTCATGGACCACATTTTCCTTGATTTAATGGGCTCTTACTCATTTTTCCAAGTCCTTGGAACAGTAGAAAGGGATCCAACTTGGGGGCTAAAAAACTCGTATTTGGCATAGCTTCATGCTGGCAACTTAGAAATTTATTTAAAATTGCATATTGTTTGAGTTTTGCCTTAAGAGAACAGAATGCCAAAGACAAGGTTTTCTAATCCTTCTGAAAATATTTTTCATGTTTTTGTATTTACTTTCTGTCTACATTCTATGCCAGTGTAGTGCTTTTTAGCTCATCAGGATACCTCCTCTATATTCCCACAAATAACTATAAGATTGGATCCAGCAGTTTTCCAATTGCTAGTTACTAGTCAGAATTTTTTTGTTGTTTTCAAGAATCTTTTATTCTAAAACTCCTTCCTCTCTTTCTATTTCCTAAGTACCACAAACTAAATTTGTAAACATGACTTTTCAGGGAATGAGTAATTCTTACAAAAGAGAAAAAGCCATCAAAGAGCTGGAGATGTGTTTCACTCCAACCCCAAATTGCTGGGCAATAACAAAGAGTCTTTCACACGGTATACAATTATTTGTTAATAATACCACTGTGCTGAGATGCCATATCTGAGGGACCAAACTAAGTATGCTGGGTTTTTTATTTAGTTGAACTGAAAACAGCTGCATTTCTGTTTGAATTGCTCCCTGAGCTCTCCTGCAAATATATAAAAGGATGTTATAAATAAGTTAGGAGTTGATGATTCTCATTTGTCTCAGAGGGCAGTCTAAGTACAAGCTACAACAGGGAAAAATGGAAGCAAAATATTAGGAAATCCTTCATTAAGTATGGGGTGAGTTGATCCTTCAGAGGATATTCGCAAGGAACCTGCAAAAATATTTAAGGTTAGGGGCATCTCTTTGGGGGTAAAGAGATGGAAAGAAGGAGATACATCTTTTCCAAGATTAGATGAAAGATTTTCTAACTTTAACCTTTGGTATCACCAAATTAATTTTAGCACTCCATGGCACCTCATGCCTTATGGTGTGTGCCTCTGTGAGTGTGCTTGTTTGTGCCCACGTGCAAATGTGGGGTGTGTACTATATGAAAGGAGTGAAGAACAGGCATAGCATCCAGCTCTCACCTGTTCTCACAAGACATGGCTCCATACCCTGTACCCCTCAGAAGCCCTGCAGTCTCAGCAGAAACAGCTACTCTCTCTGTCTTGAATGCAAACCTTGACCTCCATTTTGTTCTTAAGCATGTGAACTCATATTCTTTCTTTGTGAATTTCTAGTCTTCATTGGATTATTGGTTCCATTGTTGCATTGTCTGAGGTTCTTCTCTAATCTCCATTTTCTGACATGGGAATGTCCACTTCTGTATTCCCACAGCACTTTATGCATGCTTCTGTGTGGCCAGCCTGTCTTCACAAGTGTCTTCAAAAATACTGAGGTTGGCTTTCTCCAGGCAGAATCTTTTGAAGACTGGGGTCACATTTTATTTTCTTTGTACTGTTGATGCTAAGACAGCATTTGGCATTGTCGCTGGTGTTTTTTATAGGCTTGTGGAATGAATGACTAAATAAATAAATGAATACATTAACAACCCTAAGGCTTTAAGAGGCAGAGAACAAGTGAAATGCTTCAGGGAGCTTTAATGAGCTGGTGCTGGCACTGGTAACACAGATGTTGGTTTACTGCCCTGGTCTCTGGCAGCTACTACTGCCCTTGCTGCCAGAGCAACTCACGTCCCTGGGCCAACCCTGAATTGCTGGGGAGTCTGGCCTGGCAGTCACTTGAATATGCTTTTAAAAAGTACACAGTGCTAGAGAGAAACAGCAGCAGGGACTGAACCAAAATAAGATTGAAATAAGATGGACAAGGAGACATTAAATTTAGGTAAAAGAAATGAGGCAATGAAAAGGTCAAGAGGGAAAATATAAGAAATATTTCAAAGACAAATATGATGTAATAAAGACTAATATTTCAAAAATTGTTATATTTGGGGAAATATGAGATAAAATGTATAATGTAAGTTATTAAGAAAATCCAGAAAATAGTCAGTTATTTTGAAAAGACGAGTTTCTCTGGAAATTAGTGTCCATCATGGAATCATTTTCATTTGGTGTCTGTGATCACATGTTCCCATTATATGTTTCTGTATTTTAAAAAATCATCCCCACAACCCAGATTTAGTAATTTACAACAGTGACAGCAGCAACAAGAAACATTTTACTATTATCTCATGGACGTTGACAGGGCGTAGCTAGGCTTTTCTCACTTGGGTCTTTAGCATGGTTGTAGTCAGAAGGTGGCTAGGCCTCCAGTCTCCTAAGGGACACTCACATGTCTGGCACCTGAGTTTACAAGATGCACGTGCCTGGAAGCTGGAACAACCTATTATCCCTTCCTGTTTCCTTGTATTATCTCCATGTGGTTTCCAGCATGGTGGCTTTAGGTAGTATTTTTACAAGGTAGTTCAGAGCTCCAAAGTTGTGTATCTCCCCAAAAAGGTATATTCTTTATGGTTTCAGAAATCATGCAGTCCCATTTCCACCACATCTGTTGTTGAGACATTCACAAAGACTCAAGTCGAAAGGGAGGTGACACAGACTCCACCTCTCATGTGTGAACATTTAAAACCATTGTACATGTTTTCAAGTACAGATTAACACAGGCTAATACACACACAAATCCAATTCCGGTAAGCTTTCAATTCCTTGAGTGTCATGAATTTTCAGTATGATTCAGACATGCTTTTAGAACTGCTCCGTCCTACTAATGTGCATGACCTCCATAAACCTTTAAATGGAACTTTAGAGAGTGAAAATGGAAATAAATTAGAATAAGATAATAAATTCTTCATTGCCTATTTTTAGAAAGACCAATTCCTGGAGAGATTTTATCAAGTGCATATGATTGCAAAGGGATTGAGATGCTCATTCTGACACTCCATCACCAGCAGAGGTTGCTTAGGAGAGAGAAACTGCCAGCTGTTTTGCATCCAGGGGCTTGTTGGACGGGATAACTGATTTTTTCCTGGTCCCCATTCTCTCGTGATTTGCTGTAATATCTCTGGCCAGATTCCCACAAGTAGAATTTCTATTTATGCCTTATTTTTCACTCTCTTCAGAGAAATGACTGAAACTGCTATCACTCCACTGCAAATCAAAATAAAACCACGAAAGCCAAAGCAGTCCCTGGGCTTACTTACTTTGAAAAATATCTAAGATCATTGGTATTCATTAATATGACTGCACATCTCCTAGGATGGTGCTCTCAGCCATCAGTTTTCCATTATTGTTCTCTGAGGATTTCTGCTCCTGTCAAAGTTTAATCCACGGATGTACTGGATATACCGTGTCTCTCTATGAGTAGTATATGCTTATCTGTGCCTTATACATAAAAAATAAGATTTTTTTTCACCTCCAAGGACCAACTTTTCCTCCTTGGGGGTGAGCTCACGTCTGTTTAAAATTCACGTTCAATGGGTATATGTTTAATGATTTAATTAACTAAAGTGGCAAATCAGAGCTACCCCTGCCATCTGAGACCCGCAAATTTAAAATGGCATTTTGCAGCTTCTTGTGCGTAACACATCTATACAATCATGTTCTTATACATGTATGAATATCTACCTATAATACATAGGGTTCTCCATAAAAACTTAATGTAAAGAGATTTTCCTACTACCTACCAAGGTACACAAGAGAAAAAAGAGGCCACATAGTTAAGATACTAAAATATATCCGTAAAATCCAGAATTAATGTTCAGAAAGAGAAAATTTAGAAATAAGGGAAATGAAAACTATTGTTTGGCCTTCAGGTACAACACAAACTCTTTTAAATTCTATTCTTATTCTGAGTAGTGATTTTTGAGAAAAGCAAATGTCAAAAAGGAGATTTAGTTGGTGTCACAACTTCATGCATGTCTTGAACAGGAAAGCAGTGTATTTATGGCCATGCTTCCAAAGCCCTGACAACACCATGTACAGCCACGTTCTGGCTCCGAGAAGTTTTGAAGCCAGACAGTTGGTGATTATACCATGACCATTAATGAAGACTTTGACCTGTAATTTCCCTCCCATGCAGGAGAGGAGGGTGCTGGCATAAGATGGTCAAACCACATGTATGTTGTGTTTTGTCTTACAACTAGCATGTGTGGATATGTGATGGTAAAGATCCCCAGTGTACAAATGTATACATGTTAAATCTGAGGTGGGGCTGAGGATCTTTAAATAGCTTTATCTAAAATGTTAAAATTCAATTGAAGGTAAGAGAAAGACTTATATTTAGATTAAAATGGAGGTGAAATAAACTGACTAGACTTCCTGCTTCTAAAGCCACCAGCAAGTCCATTGATATCCCTTATACATACAAGGTAAGATTCTTTCATTCGCAAACACCAGTGTTTTCTCCATGGGGAGGATATCACCTTTGTTGAAAATGTGTAAAATAGGTATATGTTTAATCCAATAATATAACACTAGTGTCAGTTGTAATATCTCCTTTTTCATTGCCAATTGAGTTTACTAGGTTCCTTTCTTTTCTTTTTCTGGTTATCTAGAGAGAGTCTTGTTGATTTCATTTCTTTTCAAATAACTGACTTTATGTTTTGTTAATCTTTTTATAATGATTTGGTGTCAATTTCATTTAGTTTTTCTCCAACCTTAGGTATTTCTTTTTTTTTTTTTTCCCCTGGGCTTGGTATTGGTCTGCTGTTCCTTTTCTAGTTGTTAGAGACAATTCATTGGATTGTTGATTTGTGACCTTCTGTCTTTTGGACATAGGCATTTTAAGGCTATGAATTCCAAATGGGGAAAGGAGTGGTCAAACTATCATTCTTTGCTGATTATATGATTTTATGTCTATAAAACCCCAAGATTCTGCCAAGAAACTCATGGAATTGATAAATAAATTCAGCAAAATATCAGGTTGCAAAATCAATGTACACCAATCAGTAGCATCTCTATATACCAACAGTCAAGCTGAGAATAAAATCAGAGACTAAATACCTTTCACAAAAGCATCAAAGAAAATAAAATACTTAGGAATATATTTAACCAAGGAGGTGAAAGACCTCTACAAGGAGAACTACAAAACACTGCGGAAGGAAATTGCAGAGGATTTAATAAATGAAAAAACATATTATGCTATGGATTGACAGAATAAACATTGTTAAAATGTCTGTGCCACCCAAAGTGATTTACAGAACAGATGCAATCCCCATTAAACCACTAATGTTATTTTTTTTTGTAGATCTAGAAAAAATAATTGTACACTTTGTGTGGAACTAGAAAAGACTCCATATAGCCAATGTAACTTTAAGCAAAAAGAACTAATCAGGAGACACTGATTTATCAGACTAGAAGTTACATACTATAAGGCTATGGTAAAAAAAAAAAAATGTTTGGTACTGGCACAAGAACAGAGACATGGACCAATGGATCAGAACAGAAAACACAGCCATCTGATCTTAGACAAAGTAGACAAAAACATACACTGGGGGAAAAAAATCCCCATTCAATAAATGGTACTGGGAAAATTGGATAGCCACATATAGAAGACTGAAACAGGATTTGCACCTCTCACCACTCACAAAAATTAATTTGCAATGGATAACAGACTTAAACCTAAGGCATGGAACTATAAGAATTGTAAAATAAAATGTTGGAAAAACTCTTATAGATAGGATCCTAAGCAAAGAATTTATGACGAAAACCCCAAAAGCAGTCATAGCAACAACATAAATAAATAAATTAAAAAGCTTCTGCACAGCCAAGGAAATTATCAATAGAAGGAATAAACTGCCTGTTTCTACAGAATGGGAGGAAATATTTCCATGCTATGTATCATTTTTATTTATTTATTTTGAGACAGAATCTCACTTTGTCACCCATGGTAAAGTGCCATGGCATCATAGCTGTCCACAACCTCACACTTTTGGGCTTAAGTGATTCTCTTGCCGCAGCCTCCTAAGTAGCTGGGCCTATAGGAGCCTGCCACAAGGGCCAGCTATGCATGCTATATATCTAATAAAGGGCTGATAATCAGACTCTAGAAAGAACTCCAACAAATCAGTAAGAAAAACATCAACCCAATTAAAAAGTCATCATTTGGGTTGTTTCTACATTTTTGCAATTTAGTTCTTTGAACTTTCCAAAAGAACAGAAAATTTTCAAAAGAAGATAGACTAATGGCCAACAAACATATTAAAAAATGCTCAACATCTTTAATCATTAAGGAAATGTAAATTAAAACCATTGTGAGGTATGACTGCGTCACCCAACTCCAGTGAGAAGTTTCTGAAAAAGTCCCAAAACAAGTCCTGGCGTGGATGCAGAGAGCTAGGAACGCCCATACACTATTCGTGGGATTGCAAACTAGTATAACTTCTAGGAAAAGTAGGATGCAGGTAACCTCAAAGTAGACCTATCATTACTAAAAGTAGACCTATCATTTGATTCACAAGTCTGACTACTAGGTATTTAACCAAAGGAAAAAAAAAGGCATTTTATAAAAATACACCTGCACTCAAATATTTATAGCAGCACAATTCACAATTGCAAAGGTGTGGAAACAACTCAAATGCCCACCTATCCTTCAGTTGATTAATAGAATTAGATATGCATCTATCTATATTTACATCCATATCTATATCCATGTATCTCATGTATTTCTACTCAGCCATTAAAAAAAAATGGTGAACTAATACTTAATATATTAACCTAGATGGAACAGGAGACCATTCTTCTAAGTGAAGCATTACAGTAATGGAAAAACAAACACCACATGTGCTCACTATTAAATCAGAAGCAATTGATCACCACTTAGGTGCAAATATGGAAATAACACTCATTTGAAAGTAAGCAGTTCGGGAGGGAAGGGGATGAGCAAATCCACACATAGTGGGTACCATGGACTCTATCGGGTGTTGAGCATACTTAAGAACTTGGACACAAACTGCACAAAAGCAACTTCTGTTACCAAAATTTTTCTACCCCTGTAATACTGAAATATAAACAAAACAAACAAGGATTGGAAATTAAAAGAAAAACACACTTGTAAGCACACTGAATCATCTTCTCAGATCTGAGAAGTCTTTTCAGACTGTTTCAGAATCAACCACTTCATCCTCCATTTCCCCAGACACCAGTGTACCATGTCCAGCTAGCTGCTTAGAAACCCTCTTCCTTTTAGGCTGCTCTTCCTGGTTCACACTGACACACCCATATAGTTGTGATCCCCTACAGAGTCAATGGTATCTTGGTTGTCTTTGTATCCTTAGTTGAAAGCAGAGTATGTTCAATCATAAAATACTTTTGAAGAAGGGAAGGCAAAACTAGAAGGTTATTTTAACTTAGTTTAGCAGATTTCTTTGGCACAAACCTGTTACAGCCTTACTATCAGTCTCTGATATTCTGCCATTCACACTTAGAAGACCCCAGCACAGAAATCAGCACCAGAATCATTAACCGGACTGGTGTACTTCTCCCACTTGCTTGTTAGAAAAAAGATAGAATTATGTTCTATCACATCACTCTCCCCCTCTTTCCCACACAGAAAACTCTGGAGAAGAGAAAGCTGCTGTGCTGTATTTCAAAGGGAGGGGAATTTCTGTTTAGCTGAATCCCACTGGTGTTTTTATGGTGGCCTTAATGCCTTTGGAGGGGCAGTCCTCTTCCTCTACAGAACAGACCTCGTCTTACTTTCTATCACCAGCCCCTTTGACTTCATATAGAATTCCCGAATTCTGATAAACTGTCATGTGGAAAAATGGTAAAGTTTATTTATGCTCAATTTTGTTGGAAGGAAAAATGCAAGGGTTGTCAGTCTAGGTCTTGAGAACAAATGAGTTACAGTTCATGAGGCAGCTCAATAAGGCTATCATCTCCCATCAGCTCCCATCACTGACAGCCAAGATTTACTAGCTGGGGAATGGGGAGGGGGCTGAGATTTGGTGCCAGGTGAATTGGCACTATTATTCTATCACCCAGGCTCATACAGACAAGAGGCTACCATGAATATTTGATGGAAGCATCTTCCCAGAAATGCTTGTGAAACATAGGATTACTTTTCTTCCATTTGCCAGGAGGCTCTCCTCTCTATTCACGCGTGTCTCTTTGAAAAATGACCCCTTGTAAACCACAAAGGCATTTGTGATTGTTTCTTTTTGTTGCTCCGGCTGGTGGCATGCTCCTCTTGGCAATCTGTGCATGTGGGACACTAATTCATTTTCTGCCATCCTCATAGGACGAGCAAAGAAGCCCTTGTCTACTGAGATGCTATATACATTACATCTGCCATTATCTCTCCGACACAGTGGCAGTGAGTGTACAGCCTTCCAGCCCCCTGTGTGCTCAGAGAAAACAGACTGTGATCTGTGGCCTTCTCGGTGTTCGCCAGGAAAATAAAAGGTGGAGAGTTGGAGACAAACTCAGAATAGGTATAGAAATAGTTCCTGCTGATTTTCTTTGAAGTAGAAAAATGTAACTGTAAATTCTAAAATATCATGTGTGTCTTTTCTTTGACACATTTGTTTTCAGTGGAAAGGGGACTGTGGGAGAACGTATCTCAGTACATTTCATGTGGGTAGAGTTACTTATAAAAGAAAGCGCATTTAACATTTGCTCTTTGGAGCTAGGGAAATGTATTTCTAACATCTCTAGTGGGAGAGTTAGTATTTATTTTGTATTAAAAATCATCTGTTGATTATTCCAAATACATCTTATCTATTTCATCATTCCCCCAATTGTAATCTATGGTATACTAATTCCAAAAGATAATAATAGTTGTACTTTGAACAAGTGGAATATTTAGGGCATAAAATAAGGGCATGTTTTTCATATAAAAATATAGTTTTTTGTGTATGAATATAATCTCAGTTGCTGTATAGTCTTTCTCATACTGAAAGGTCTTTAATTTAGTAGCAATGTAGGTTTGAGATTGCCTATACCTTGGTAGGCAGTGTTGATAGTCTGTGAGATGGCTTGTAGAATTAAGAGGGCCGAGGTGGGATAGACACTTTCAAGGTAAGGGAATAAAAATGTTGAGTTTTACCTTGTTTGTTCGCTCATCCAGCAAATATTTATTTAGCAAATACCGTATGGAGGCCCTGTTCTTGCCACTCTGAATGGAGTTACTTATAAATTATTCAGGAGAGACAAAAATAAAAATAAATTATCATGAAGAATTTTAGAAAGTTTTAAGTATTTTAAGAAAAAAATCAGAAGGAGGTAAAAGAGAGAGAGTGAGTATTGATTTTAGTTTGAGAGTTAAGGTTGTTTCACTGAGGCAATGATTTTTTTTTATTTCTTTTTTTTATTGTTAAATCATAGCTGTATACATTAGTGCAATCGCCTGTACCCATTCTAAGATGCACCATAGATGTGGCCCCACCCATTACCCTCCCTCCACCAAAATCTTGTCCCTCCCTTCCCCTTCCTTCACCCTTTCCCCACAGTCTTATGCTATAGTTGGGTTATAGTCTTCATGTGAAAGCTATAATTTAGCTTCATAGTAGGGCTGAGTACATTGGATACTTTTTCTTCCATTCCTGAGATACTTTCCTAAGAAGAGTATGTTCCAGCTCCATCCATGTAAACATGAAAGAGGTAAAGTCTCCATCTTTCTTTAAGGCTACATAGTATTCCATGGTATACATGTACCACAATTTGCTAGTCCATTCGTGGGTTGATAGGCACTTGGGCTTCCTTCCATGACTTAGCAATTATGAATTGGGCTGCAATAAACATTCTGGTACAGATGTCTTTGTTATATTATGACTTTTGGTCTTCTGGGTATAAACCTAGTAAAGGAATTATAGGATTGAATGGCAGTTCTATTTTTAGGTCTCTAAGAGTTCTCCAAACGTCCTTCCAGAAGGAACGTATTAGTGTGCATTCCCACCAGCAGTGTAGAGGTGTGCCCTTTCCTCCACATCCACGCCAACATTTCTGGTTTTGGGATTTTGTTATGTGGGCTACTCTTACTGGGGTTAGGTGATATCTCAGAGTAGTTTTTATTTGCATTTCTCTGATGATTAAGGATGATGAACCTTTTTTCATGTGTTTGTAGATCTTGCGTCGGTCTTCTTTAGAGAAGTTTCTCTTCAAGTCCTTTGCCCACCCTGAGATGGGGTCACGTGTTCTTTTCTTGTTAATATGTTTGAGTTCTCTGTGGATTCTGGTTATTAGACCTTTATCAGAGGTATAACCTGCAAATATTTTTTCCCATTCTGAGGGCTGTCTGTTTGCTTTACTCCCTATGTTCTTGGCTGTGCAGAAGCTTTTTAGTTTGATCAGGTCCCAGTAGTGTATTTTTGATACTGCTCCAATTGCCTGGGGAGTCCTCCTCATATAATATTCACCCAGGCCGATTCCTTCAAGAGTTTTCCCTGCACTTTCTTCAAGTATTTTTATAGTTTCATGTCTTAAGTTTAAATCTTTTATCCAGTGAGAGTCTATCTTAGTTAATGGTGAAAGGTATGGGTCCAGTTTCAATCTTCTACAGGTTGCCAGCCAGTTTATCCAGCACCATTTGTTAAATAGGGAATCTTTTCCCCACTGAATGTTTTTAACTGGCTTGTCAAAGATCAAATAACGGCAAGTAGCTGGATCCATCTCTTGGTTCTCTATTCTGTTCCAGACATCTACTTCTCTGCTTTTGTGCCAGTACCATTCTGTTTTGATCACTATGGATTTATAGTACAGTCTCAGGTCTGGTAGCGTGATTCCTCCTGCTTTGTTTTTATTGCTCAGTAATGTTTTGGCTATTTGAGGTTTTTTCTGATTCCATATAAAACGAAGTATTATTTTTTCAAGATCTTTAAAGTATGACAATGGAGCTTTAATAGGAATTGCATTAAAATTATATATTGCTTTGGGCAGTATGGACATTTTAACAATGTTGATTCTTCCCAGCCATGAGCATAGTATGTTTTTCCATCTGTGAACATCTTTGGCTATTTCTTTTCTTAGAGTTTCATAGTTCTCTTTGTAGAGATTTTTCCCATCCTTTGTTAGGTATACTCCCAAATATTTCATCTTCTTTGGCACTACTGTGAAAGGAATAGAGTCCTTGACTGTATGTTCGGCTTGGTTATTGTTGGTATATATAAAGGCTACGGATTTATGGGTGTTGATTTTGTAGCCTGAGACATTGCTGTATTCCTTGATCACTTCTAAAAGTTTTGTAGTAGAATCCCTAGTGTTTTCCAGATACACGATCATATCATCTGCGAAGAGTGAAAGTTTGATCTCTTCTGACCCTATGTGGATACCCTTGATCGCCTTTTCTTCCCTAATTGCAATGGCTAAAACTTCCATTACAATGTTAAAGAGCAATGGAGACAATGGGCAACCTTGCCTGGTTCCTGATCTAAGTGGAAATGATTTCAATTTAACTCCATTCAATACGATATTGGCTGTGGGTTTGCTGTAGATAGCCTCTATTAGTTTAAGAAATATCCCTTCTATACCAATTTTCTTAAGTGGTCTGATCATGAAGGGATGGTGGATATTATCAAAAGTTTTTTCTGGGGCAGCGCCTGTGGCTCAGTGAGTAGGGCGCCGGCCCCATATACCAAGGGTGGCGAGTTTAAACCAGCCCCAGCCAAACTGCAACAAAAAAATAGCCAGGCGTTGTGGCGGGTGCCTGTAGTCCCAGCTACTCGGGAGGCTGAGGCAAGAGAATAGCGTAAGCCCAAGAGTTAGAGGTTGCTGTGAGCCGTGTGATGCCATGGCACTCTACCTGAGGGCAGTACAGTGAGACTCTGTCTCTACAAAAAAAAAAAAGTTTTTTCTGCATCAATTGAAAGAACCATATGGTTTTTATTTTTAAGTTTGTTTATGTGTTGAATTATATTTATAGATTTACATATACTGAACCATCCTTGAGACCCTGGGATAAATCCGACGTGGTCATGGTGTATAAATTTTTTGATGTGTTGTTGGATTCTGTTTGTTAGGATCTTATTGAGTATTTTAGCATCTATATTCATTAGTGATATTGGTCTAATTTTCTTTTCTTGTTGGGTCTTTCCCTGGTTTGGGGATCAAGGTGATGTTTGCTTCGTAGAATGTGCTGGGTAATATTCCTTCTTTTTCTATATTTTGGAAGAGGTTTAGTAGTATAGGTAGTAGTTCTTCTTTAAATGTTTGGTAGAATTCTGACGTAAAGCCATCTGGTCCTGGGCTTTTCTTTTTAGGGAGATTTTGTATAGTTGATGCTATTTCAGAACTTGATATAGGCCTGTTCAACATTTCCACTTCGTTCTGGCTAAGTCTTGGTAGGTGGCGTGCTTCCAGGTATTGGTCGATTTCTTTCAGATATTCATATTTGTGAGAGTAGAGTTTCTTGTAGTATCCGTTAAGGATTTTTTGAATTTCTGATGGGTCTGTTGTTATTTCATCATTACCATTTCTGATTGATGAAATTAGAGATTTTACTCTTTTTTTCCTGCTTAGGTTGGCCAAAGGTTTATCTATTTTATTGATCTTTTCAAAAAACCAGCTTTTGGATTTATTGATCTGTTGTATAATTATTTTGTTTTCAGTTTCATTTAGCTCTGCTCTGATTTTGGTTATTTCTTTTCTTCTGCTGGGTTTGAGGTTGGAGTGTTCTTCTTTCTCCAGTTGCTTGAGATGTCCCATTAAGTTATTGACTTCCTCTCTTTCCATTTTCTTGAGGAAGGCTTGCAGTGCTATAAATTTCCCTCTTAGGATTGCCTTTGCAGTATCCCAGAGGTTCTGGTAATTCGTGTCTTTATTGTTGTTTAGTTCCAAAAATTTGGTGATTTCCTTCTTAATCTCGTCTGTAACTCATGTATCCTTCAGCATAAGGTTGTTTAGCTTCCATGTTCTTGTATGGGTATGCAGGTTCCTGTTGTTATTGAGTTCAACTTTTATTCCATGATGGTCTGAGAAGATGCAAGGAATAATTTCTATATTTTTAAATTTGCTGAGGTTAGATTTGTGGCCTAGGATGTGGTCGATTTTGGAGTATGTTCCATGGGCTGATGAGAAGAATGTGTATTCAGTTTTGTTGGGATGAAATGTTCTGTAGATGTCCGTTAAGTCCAGATGTTGAATAGTTGAGTTTAAATCTAAAATTTCTTTGCTTAGCTTCTTTTTGGAGGATCTATCCAGCACTGCTAAAGGGATGTTAAAATCTCCAACTACTATGGAAGTAGAGGAAATTGAGTTGCTCATGTCTGTTAGAGTTTCTCTTATAAATTGAGGTGCGTTGTGGTTGGGTGCATAAATATTAATAATAGAGATCTCATCATATTGAGTATTACCTTTAGCAAATATGAAGTGTCCATCCTTATCCTTAATTATTTTGGTTGGTTTAAATCCTAATGCGTCTGCGAACAGGATTGCAACGCCTGCTTTTTTCTGCTTTCCATTTGCCTGGAATATAGATGACCATCCCTTCACCTTGAGTCTATATTTGTCTTTTAATGTAAGATGCGATTCTTATAGGCAGCAGATATCTGGCTTGAGTTTTTGTATCCAGTCAGCCAACCTGTGTCTCTTTAGAGGACAATTTAAACCATTCACATTAATTGAGAATATTCATAAGCCTTTCAAAAGTCTGGTGGACATTTTTAATCCTTTTGCAACTGTGGAAGTTGGAATTTGATCAAAATTTTCTGGGTGAGTTTACTTTTGTGGTGGAGGATTACGCTGGTTTTTATGGAGGATAGGCCTGAGAATATCCTGGAGAGCTGGTTTAGTTGTGGCAAATTTCTTCAATGTGTGAATGTCATTGAAGTATTTAATTTCTCCGTCATAAATGAAGCTCAGTTTAGCTGGGTACAGGATCCTGGGTTGAAAGTTATTTTGTTTTAGGAGATTAAAAGTCGATGACCATCCTTTTCTAGCTTGAAAGGTTTCAGCAGAGAGATCTGCAGTTATTCTGATATTCTTCCCCTTGTAGGTAATGGTTTTCTTTCGTCTGGCAGCTTTCAGAATTTTCTCCTTCATATTAACTTTAGTGAAATTGATTATGATGTGTCTGGGGGATGTCTTATTTGGGTTGAGTCGTGCTGGAGTTCTGAAACTGTCTGCTATCTGAATTTCGGAATCTCTTGGCATGTCTGGAAAGTTCTCCTTCATAATCTCATGGAGAAGAGACTGTTCCTTGTGAAGCCACTTTGTCACTTTTGGGGATCCGTATAAGACGAATATTGGTTTTCTTCAAATTATCCGAGAGCTCTCTGAGAGAGTGGTCTGTTTTTTCTCTCCATTTCTCTTCTTCTTTGAAGGTTTGGGAGCATTCGAAAGCTTTGTCTTCACTGTCAGAAATCCTTTCTTCTGCTTGCTCCATTCTGTTACCGAGGGATTCTACTGTGTTTCTAAGATCTTTGAGGGATGCAACTTCTTGTCTCAATGTGTCGAAATCTTTGGTCATTTGGTCTTTGAATCCGTTGAATTCTTGAGATAACTTTTGGAATTCTAATTCGATCTTTTTTGCTATCCAGATCCTGAATTCAATTTCTGACATCTCAGCTATTTGTTTGTGCATAGGGTCTTGTGCTGTTTCTGCCCCATTGATCCTTGGGGGAGTTGATCTACTCTGATTATTCATATTGGCAGAGTTTTTCTGTTGATTTCACCTCATGATTGTTTTTCACCGTTGCCTCTGGCCATCCTCAGAGTTGGGGATGTGTCTCTCCAAGATTAGACACCAGCAGGATCACTCTATTGTTGCTGGATCTTTGTAGGGAGTCACCCTGTGTAGTTCCTCTGGGGCTGCTCTAGCTAGGGAGTTCTGGTTGTGGAAGCAGCTCCAGATTGTGACACACCTGGATCCAGCAACAGGGCTGGGGGTGGTGCACATGGTTCTGGGAGTGCCAGGCGCCCAGTGACTTTGGCACAGAGAGGCCAAGGCTCCAGCAGTCTCTGGCCAGGAGAAGAGCTCTGCGCAGAGGCAGGGAGGGCTCCAAAGGTCACACAGCTACCAGAGTCCCTGTCCAGATGAACGGGCTAGTGTGGAAGCTGGGAGGACACAGGAGGGAGGACCCAGGGTTGCGTGGCTCCCGCAGTTCCTGGTCAGGGAATGTGGAGGCCCGGTGGGTGCGGGTCACCAGTTGGGGGTCGCTGCACAGCTCTTATGGAGGTCTGGGCGGCACCAAGCCCAGGAGTTTGAGGTTGCTATGAGCTGTAACGTCACGGCACTCTACCCAGGGCAACAGCCCAAGGCTCCAGTGTGCCAAAACCGTCTCACTCTGTCCCTAAGGATTAAGGCTGTAAGGCAGCTCAGTCCCCGCCTTTAGGCTGCTCAGTCAGTAGGTTACTTTGACCCGCCCAATCCTTGCTCTGAGACCCTGAGGGCGGAGCTTGCCGGGGCAATTCTTTCACTATAGCTTCCTGCGCCCAGCTTAGTGGCTCAGTCTGGGGCCCCAGACAATGCCCAAAGTTCTCCACACTCCTGCTCAAGCTCTCCCCAAGGCAGTTCAACTGAGTGCCAAGTCCAAGAACACCGAAACAGTTCACAGGTACGGCCTTTCCAGTTTGCTTTCTCACTGCTGCTTGTACTTATGGTTGCCGGCGTGATTAGGTTGATCGAACACACGCAACCACTTGCCAGTTTTCCACTGTTTTTGTCCTCCTCTTGGGGTCCAGAAGTCTCTTGCTGGCTCCCTGTATCCTGAAAGGGATGATTATAGACAGATCCCACCGGCCAGAGATGCCTGGAGTCTTGTCTCCCCAGACTCGCTGTTCCCAGTTGCAGGGAAGCTGTTACTCGGCCACCATCTTTAATTTCCTCCGAGGCAATGATTTTTAAACTGAAATCAGAATGACCAGAAGGAATATGGCAGCCATACTTCTCAAGGAGGGCATTCCCAGAGAAGGAAAGAGTGAGTGCAGTGAGAACTGATTAGCATGTTTGAGAAATCAAAAGGAAGTCACAGGCCAGACCACATAGGTCTTGGCAAATCATTAACTTGTTCTAGAGCAGAAGACTTCAGAGTTCCCTTTCTGGCCCCAGGAAGTCAGATACACTTAATAAGGTTTTATTAGAGAGGAAGTGGATACTGTTGGGGAGTATTCTCAATAACCACCATAGCTAATGTTTAAAGGGTGTTTACTGCACATCTAACATAGTTATAAATGCTTTATACATGGGTCATTATGAAAGTTTTAAGATACACAAAAAGCAAGAAAGGTAAAATCTGCATGGACAGAAACAAATGAAGCCCTCCCAGCAACACCAGTGAGCTGAGCAGGTGGAAACCTGCACAGGTGAATCTGAAAGGACTCTGTCCACTGTGTTTCTTAGAAGTGAAATGAGGCACCAGAGCACAGTCTGTCTCAGAACTTTAGGTGTAATCCATGTATATACTAAACCTTCTACTGTGCACAACAGTCAAATGATGTATTTTTATTAACCCCACCAGGAAACAGAGACACAGAGACTTTAAATGGGCTTCCCAGTCTCATAGACAGCAGAGCTAGGATTTGAACCCAGGTGGTTTGGCTCCAGAGCCCGGGTCAATCCTGGGAGATGTGAGAGAGGAAACAGAGGCAAAGAGGGAGTCTTTCCCGGATATTTTTTATGAACTTGTTGTACAACTTATATCACTGAGATCAAAATCGTAACAAAATGTTCTCTTTTTCTCAAATGCTTCTTTCATAGACTTAAAAAATCTTTTATATTAAAGAAGTGATAAAGTCTAACATTCTTTACCCCTGAGAGATCTAGTATTATTTGGTTCTTAGAAATCTAGTCTTTGGAAATAAAAATACTAAATAAAAACACTAGGTTAAATATAACTAGTTTCTTCATAATTTTTAAATTTAAAATCCCCAGTGGGAAGTGCTCTATGGAAGAAATACTTGTTTTATCACTTTCTAAAGTTAAGCTAACTACAATATTGAGTTTTAAGTGATATACAATAAACCAGGCAATTTTTTATTTTTAATCCATGCAGTTTTTGTCTTTCTGCTTTATCAACTAAGATATTTTCTGCCCGAACTGTTTCTGTGTGGTACTGACAGAAACGACATGCTGAGTGTTGTATGGACTTGTGATCTGTATACTTTCATTTGATGACAAATTTTTATTCATTAAAGAGAGCAAAAAACTAAAGACCCTCTGTAGCACCAGTTGTTTCTTCTCATGCGTTCAGATGCCTTGATCAGCTACTTCCTCTAAACCCCAAGTAAGAAACAACATAAATGAGAACTTTTCCAAGTAAGCTGGCCTTCGAAATTTATAAATGCTTATTTTTCTATCATTGCAGCATCAGAAAACACCCTAGGTTTTTATTCATGAGATTTAGTATTGATCTAATTAATAATTAATAGATGAGAATTCAAAGGATTCTAAGACTGTGTCCATTCACATAAACATATGGATGCTTTGAGAGCATAGAAGCAGTACTGGATAGAAGTTTCATCCCCAGAAATGGAATTCAGTGCGAATGAGATTTCTCTTGGCACCTTCCTCTCACACTCCCCACGCCAACCCCACAGCAAATCCCCTTGCCTCTACGCTCAAGGTATGTCCAGCATCCCACCACTTTTCTCACCTCCACCATTGCTACCTTGGCCCAGGCCCACATTATCTCTAGTCTGGCCTCTCAGTGTTCTCCAGCCTCAATTTTTCATGCAGAATCCAGAATGGTCTTTCTAAAGCAAAAACCAGATTGTGTCACTTCCCTGCTGAACACCTTCAAAGGCTTTGACTTCCTGCTGGTAAGTCTGTAATAGCTGTAAGGCTCCTGGAGCCGCCCCCGTATCATCACCCTTCTCACACTTCTTACTCTACTTTTAGCCGCCCTGGTCTCTAACACCACAGGCTCACCTGTGGCAGGGTTTCCACTATTATTCCCTTTCATTGGAATGCCTTTTCTCTGGGACATGCATGACTGAGTCAAATGTCTTTTTAGTGACTCTTACTGTAACCACCCATTTTAAAATTGCAGCCTCCCCCAAGCCCTGCCCTCCCAATCCAGGTGACTTCACCCTATTTTTTTCCATACCCTTTAACATCTTGAACTACGTACTCTAAAGTTGAGATTATGTATTCTAGAAGGTGAAATTCAAAATAGGGAGTTCTGTTTATGATATACCCTCAAGGGACCCCAATGCCTGGTTGAGCATACTCAATGAATATTTGTTGAACGAGCAAATTTTTGGCTTTGAGTTTAGGATATTCATCAGTTTTATAAGTTTTATTTTTGCCAATTATTTGTTTGGAACCCGTTCTAGTCTATGTTGCTACTTTATTGCTTTTAAACTTTGTTTTGTTCTTTTCCCTTTCCTTTCCTTCTCTCCTTCCTCCTTCCCTCTCTTAATTCTTCCTAACGTTTCCTATTTCCTTTTTTCTTCCCTTCCTCTTTTTTTCTTCTTTCTTCTTTCTCCTTCTTTCTTATGTCATGTAGTAATATGGAGCAAAAGTTAGGTGCTGTGAAAATGAATCAGAAACTCTTCTTCCTGACCTGCACAGAGGCTCATGCCAATAATTCTAGCACTTTGGGAGGCTGAAGTAGGAAGGATTGCTTGAGACCAAGAGCTGGAGACTGGCCTGAGCAATGGGGTAAGATTGCATCTCTACAACAGATAAAAAATATAGCCAGGCAGGTGACTAAATGCATAAATGTGTTTAATTTAAAATGTCCCAGCTTCTCATGAGGCTGACATAGGTGGATTGCTTGATACCAGGAGTTCAAGGCTCTAGTGATAAGATCATACCACTACACTGCAGCCTGGGAACAGAATGAAACTCTGTGTCAAACAGAAAATAAAAAAGGTATTCTTTCTCATAGAGTTCATAATCTCGTCCTTGAAACTTGAAATAGAAATTTGCCATCTTGGGTGAAGAACTGTGGGTGAAGGTGTGTGCTTTTCTCCAGAGTTGAAAGTGAGGTTTAGGAAAGTGTCCTAGTGTGCTGAGGCTTGAGCTAGGTTTTGGAGAATTAGTAAGAATTTTCCCAATGTATAAAATAAGATGGTTGAATGATAGGGATTACTTGCTGATCTATTAAGTTTTCTTTCTTAACCATAGCTAATGGCCCCATGGTAAATTCTGATTTTGTCAGAAATTTGTGTAATTTTAACTGACAGTTCTTCAGCTCTGGAAATATAGGGGCATGTGGATGTGGCAAGAAGGCCCATTGTCATCATATTTAAAGAGGGTGTTTGGCCATGGGCTCCAGATGTGGCTACCCAGTGAGTAGCTGTCTGAATATATAGCCTATCATTGTTTCCATTATCATTATAAAATAATTTGAAGTCTTAGACATAATTTAAAGTCTTAGAAATGAAACCAAAATTAAGCTTGATAATCAGCATCAAGCAATAGTAATTGTCTGAAAATCTCCACAATTTATTTTTTTTCCTGTTTCTAGAGTGTCCCCCCACCCCCAAATGCTTTACCTCATAAGTACTGGCCTGCTCAGTTTTAGAAAAGAAAGAACAAACTATTTGTACCATTGCCATTTTCTAGCTTGTGAAAGAAAAAAAAATCACTGCAGATAATTCACGATCCTTCCATGATCAATTATTTCTATTGGAGAAACTCTGGTTCCTCTGTAGACTCTTAAATGTGTTTTATTCTCCTGAGAGATGGAGATAGAGAGAGAGAGAAAGAAAAGACATCGTGACTCACGGTATAAAACACAGAGCTCACTGCCATTTGCCGTCATCCTTCATGTCCCACCTTTCACAGCTGAATTTGTGGACGATCTCCTCCCATTTGCTCTCACGCAGCATCCAGCCCTTTCCCTGGATGGTATCACCAAGTGACATCCCTATGACTCACTAGATAACAGTTTCTCAGTCCCTGTCTTTCTTGCTGCGTCGGCAGCATTCAACACCAATGCCCACACCCTTCTCCTCCTTGAAGCATTGTGTTTCCTTGTCTGCTGGGACACAAGTGCCGTTTGTTTTTCCTCTGGGAATGCTTCTTGAATGTCTCCTTATTAAATGTGTTTTTATTACACAGCTGCTAATTCCTGGAGTTGATAAAAGCTTGCTTCTAGCCCTTTGTTCCCAGCACCATTCTATGTGTAGAAAGCATTCACATTTGAAACTTCAATTACCACTTAGTAACCTACTCAGTTGATTCCCAAAACTGCGTCTCTGAACACACTTCCTCTCTGAGCCTTAGAATTACATGTACACATACAACATATTACTAGACATGTCTTTTCAAGTGTCTAATGCCATCTCCAAAGTTAAAGACTTAACAAACAACCCCTGAGTTACTTTTTATTCCACATATTGATTCTAAATCTAAGCGCTAATTTTTCACCTGCTCAGTATCTCTCAAATCTATCCATCTACTTGTCTCTATCTCCAATAACTACCCTCATCTATTTTTTTCGCAGACTTCTGCACCGGGCCCACCCATGAGCTTATATTCTTTATCATTATTTCTTTACACAATAGACCCAATGTACTTTACAAAAGCAAATCTTACAATGTCAGGCTTTTCCTCTTAAATACCTTCCCACTGTTCTTAGGATCCATACTAAGCCTTCTGAATGGAGAAAGTCTTAATTCTAACCCCTTCTCAGTTTTGATTTGTTTCTGTGTTGTTGTTGTCGTCGTTGTTTTAAATCAAATCTATGTTTTGGATGTAACACAAACCATTAATTTATATAGTATAACAAAAGAACAGCTATCATTGCCAATTAAACTGTAACACACTGCTGGTTTATCACATGGATTATAAACTGCATTCTAACTTTAGAGAAATAAAAGTTTTGTTTTTTTTTTAAAAGAATGTGCATCTTGCAAATGATGAAATGGTTTGGTATTTCTTCAGGTCCTCTGTGCTCTGTCTGTGGTTCTACTTTCTTTCTCTCTCTACTCCTGCCTGGCAGGGCTCCCCAGGAAGCTTGCTCTGAGGAAGATTTGCATACGGAATATTTACTGGAGTGTGCTCTCAGTATCACCTTCATGGGTTCGAAAAAATCAGTTTTGGGAAGATGATAAAACTGAGCTGTGTCACAATAAAGATCTCAGACAATCCTACAGACAACTCGGGCTAGAATACCTGTTTAGCCATACATATGCTGAATTGGATAAGAAGCCTTGACCTTTTAATCTCTGTTTTATCTCTGCACCAGTGAACCAAATGCCTGGAGAATGAGCTTCAGCCCTGGGGTGAGTTTGGTCAATCTTGGTGGCACACCATAGCAGCAGCAATAGTCCATTATAGCTTTCTACACTTATAATAAATTAAGGGAGAGCTGCCCTGGGATTCTATTGGTCCTCATTTGGGGAGAAAAAACATGCAAGAGTAAGACTTTAGTGGGATAGACTTACATCTCTTTGCTGTAGTTGGTCTCAAGGCCATTATTAACACTTTCACCAGTAGTCCTGAATTTCATTTGCCTTACACGAATATTTCTAAAAGTCTAGGTGGCTTGCCAGATGATGTATCTCGGATTTTCCTGAGAAGTCTGAACCTCTAGTTACCATTCCTTCCTGTGGCCATGTCTGCTGCACTTTCTACTTAGCATCAAAATCAGACAAGGAAATACCAAGAAATGTCCCAGTGGATCACCAGGTATCCAAACCTGTTATTCCTTGATCTCTTGTATAGTATCACTGATCTTCCAGTGGTCAGTCTCATTTAGCCCTTCCAGGATGCCGACTGCTTTCTTTCTTTGGTAGTCTCTGAGAACAAAGGATGCTAAGTTAGTGGGCAACACCTAGATTTTGAGATTTAATGGGACACTTACTCATCCTTTGGTAGAAATAATCCTCTCTTAGAATCAAGACGTGCAAATCTGTAGTGTTCATAATTATGAAGATGAGTAGCACAAATTCCCAAAATAGATCACTGGAATTGATGGTAAGTAGATCCATTCCTACTCAAATCCTTAATTTCTAGACCATGTATTCTACCTAATTGGAACACACAATGCCATATCCCAGTAACTGAATTAATGTATACATGGTCTTCCTTTCAGGGTATCATCTAGCATCAAACTTAGACAACTGTGCCTTTAGCAGGCTATTAATTCATTCTGTAGAGCTGCAAGCTTCTGGATGGTTAGTATATGATAGAGCCCGTGGATCTCATGGTTCACATCCTCTTCCACCTCTTCTTTTCCCTAAAGTGGGTTTGTTTTTCCCACATGACCTTATATAGAATCCTATCTCAATGAATCAAGAATTATAAGTCCTCAGACTTTGCTCTACTGAGTTTCTGTAGGCAGGAAAGAATAACCTATATCAGACTATGTGTTAGTTCCAATCAAGATGAATGTGGCAGTTTAAAATGTATCTAAACATTATTTAACACTCCTCCACCAAAAAGTGGAGTCTAAAATACTTCTCTTGAATATGTTATAGCTTTAATAATTTGCTTTTAATGAATACCTTGTGACAAAAATGAAACACTTCTCTTTGGACCCACCATCATGCTTTGAAAAGGTCACACAGCTTAACAGAAAGACCACAGAGGGGTTTGGCCACAGATTCAGCTGGAGTTCAAGCTGAAAGCATCCAGATGCCTTCTTCCTGAGGAGTGAGGGAGGGACAGTTGAGCAGAGAAGTGTTGCTGATATATATGTATTTTGAACTTAATTTTTACTAAATCATAACTATGTATGTTTATGGGGTATAATATGATGATTTGATTGGGCTGGATTCTTCTTACAAAGAAGAATATGTTCCAGCTCCACCCAGGTAAACATAAAAGATGTAAAGTCTTCATCTTCTTTATGGTTGAATAATATTCCATGTTATACATATACTACAATTTGTTAATCCATTTATGAGTTGATAGGCATTGACTTGGCGATTATTAATTAGTAATAAACACTCTGGTGCAAATGTCTTTCTTTAAAATTGATTTTTGTTTATATGGGTAGATAATAATGGGGGGAAAGCATCCATTGTACTCAGTACTATTAGGATACCAATATATAATCATTTACACATTCATATAAATGATAAAACACAAATATAGTCCAGCAAGAAAGAGGAGAGGGGAGGGAAACGGAAAGGGGGAGAGCAATTGGTGGGAGAGGGGAGGGCATTTACTGGGATCTCGTCTAATGTGCACAATGCAGGGGTACGTTTTAAAACAACCAAGAGTAAATTATAAATGTCTTACCACAAAAAATAAGTAAGTGAAGTGATGGTTATGTTAATCAGTTTGATTTAAGCATTCCACATTGTATATCAAATCATCACATTGTACCCCATAAACGTATACCATAACGATTTAATAAAAAATTAAATTAAAACATAAATAAATAAAGAAAAAACAAAAACCAAAGCCAAATATTTAACAACAATAACAAAAAAAAATTGTTTTTGAATTACATTTTATTTTATAGGTAGCATATTTATATTACGTGACATGTTAATGCATATTAAATGCAAGAACATGAATTCCTGTCTTCTAATCTTTTTTTTGTCCAAATAGAATTCCAAACTCAAAAACAGATAAGACAAAATAATTCTCATTGAGAGAAATGGTCAATTCAAAGAGATTTTTGGAAATTGAAGAAATTGAATTTTAAGAAATTTTATGGTAGGAATAAATCCTCTAGATATTTTTTATAAAACTGCTTAAGAATTGTTAATAAAAGAACCCTGAGCTCTATAAAATAATTTAAAGAGGTTTATTCTAAACCAGTATGTGTGATACAATAAGTATGAACTCTCCTGTGAAAAACTGTGCAATATATGACGTTAAATAAAAAACCAAGCTGTAGAACAGCCCTACGTAAACCCATCCCTTCTGAAGCATAAAACCTTCTGGAAGGATACATACAAAATCGTAAATAATTCTTACGGAAAGGAATTAGGATCTGGAGGGAATGAATGTGATTTCCTTCTTGGTTTTTCCCCTTTTTTTCTCTTTGGGTATCCATCTAGTACTTTAATTATAAAATTAACTAAAAAATACTTCCATTCCATCACCTCATGGAATAAAAAGTTTAAATTTCCCTATTTCTTAAGGATTGAAGTTCTAGAGTATTACCCAAAAATGAATTTTATTTTATATTTTCTATCTCAGGTCATTCAATATTTAATCCCCTCTGGAAGAAAAAGTGTTCAAAATAAAGACTCCTCCAATGTTTAAGTATTGAAACAGTTTTTCTCACAGTGATCATTCAACTATTGTATCAGGTTTTGGAATCTTATGTAACATCACTCTGCTTCTGATTAACACCTCTAATATTTCGCCATAGCAACAATGATTTAATAAATACTGAAGAAAACATTGACTGAAAACTAATTATCATTGCCAAGAGTTGGGACATGTGAAAAAGAGAGAGAGAGAAGATAAAGAACAAAAATAAAAACAAAATTCAAGGGCGGTTGCCCAGGCTTGGCCCTCCATCAAAGGCTGCTTGGTGACCTCTTCCCTGCCTTACAAAAGACATGTGTGTGAGTGCCAGAATGTCATTCATTTGGCTAATTCTTCCTATCTGTATTGGGAAATTTATTATTTAGTTTCATTAAAATTAACACACAAAGAGGTCATTTTCATTCCATTTTATGTGCATTCACAATGAGGGGTTCAAACCCTTTGCACAATGGAACTGCATGCACAATTGTGGAAAACCTGCAGGGCACTGGGCTTGCTGAGTGTCTTACTCTACCGGGTTGCTGCTCACTGAGGTGTGGCAGGACCTTCATCGTGTTTGTTATTTTACTCTCATTGTCTTGAAAGAAAACACTTTGTTATTTCTTTGTTCTCTCCGCATTGCTTCTATAAGAGTGGTATATATAAGAGAAACATTCTTTCAATGATTAGAACTATTTCTACTAGTCAGTGCTAGTTTAGGAATTTGGATCCCCTTTGAAATGGGTAAAATATACAAGTTTTATAACATTTTATAAAACATCTGGTTGTATATATCAGTACTTGTATTCTACAGGCAATGGGGTCTTTTATGAATCTTGGCATCTCATTATTATGTATATTATAATATGTAAACTCCTTTGCATTACATAACTTGGCCTTGGGTAATCTAATTTCCACCAATTGTTCAGAGATTTTTCAACCAGGAGTGATTCTATTGCCAGAGGGACATTTGGCAAGGTCCAGAGGCATTTTTATTGATGCAGATCTGGGGGCGGGGGGGATGTGATAATGGTAACTGGTGAGTGAAAAGCAAGTATGTTGATAAACATTCTGCAATGTACAGAAGGGCCCCAATAACAAAAGTATCAGGTTAAAGGCAGAGCACAGTGGCTCACGCCTCCTGTCCTAGCACTCTAGGAGGCCAAACTGGGTAGATTGCTTGAGCTCACAAAGTATGAGACCAGCCTGAGCAAGAGCAAGACCCTACCTCTGAAAAAAAAAAAAAAAAGCTCTTGAGCCCAGGAGTTTGAGGTTGCTGTGAGCTATGACATGACGCCACAGCACTCTACCAGGGATAAGAAAGTGAGACTCTATCTCAAAAATAAAGAAAGAAAGAATGAGGTCTAAAATGTCAATAGTGCCAAGGTTGAGATACCCCGGAAGACTTTTAATTCCTTCCACTTGCCACACTTTACTCAGTCTTTTGTCTGAGATCATTTGCCATTTCTTCTAAAATTTCCTCTTTCTAAAATGCCCTTCACTTTGGACCACATGGTGGCACATGTTAAATGTATTTCCTTTGGGGTGACTCTATCCGTGTTGCATAGGACTCTGCTGGGAATGTATGTACATTACATACATCCCAGGACTCTGCTGGGAATGTATGTACATTACATACATCCTCCGCTTTCATATTTCTCTGTGAAGTACCATCACCTCTCCATTGTAATGTTTTAATATTTGCTGGCATGTACATCCTGCCCACTACACCTTGAACTCTTCAGGGCTACTAAAACCCTGCTGCCTAGTAGATGGTAGCCACTCAATAACTATTAGCATTAAAAACCATATTAATGCTAATTGAAAAAAGCTAAATGTTTAAAGGTTCAAATATATTTGAATTTTGCTTGATGCTTTCATGAAAGAAGGACAAAAAGTACCTGATACCAGTTTTTCTTGTGATGGATCCAGGAGGTTGGCTATTATGAAATTGAAGGGAAATGACCTATTATAGAAAATAAAATTCTGGTCACAGCAAAGAAGAATTCTCCTTGCAAGTTAAATCAGGACCTATGGAGTTGCAGGTGTTTTCATTATGCAGAAGATATAAAATACAGTGATTGAATGGCACTTTGGTATCGCAGAGATGATACAAGAATAGTTCATAGAATCTTAATTGCCTTCAACTCTTCAAGCATTCTGCGATCCTGCAGTCATTTTATCCTGACTTCTGCTTAATTGCATCCCATTTCCGCAGGGCATAGTAACTGTGGAAGCTTCTCCAGGGATGAAGGTTTTAAGATGCTGGTGAGTTGTGGAGGTGTAAATGACACTCATTCTCGCCATCCCTCACCCTGGGGCGTATACCTACATTACATACATCCTCCGCTTTCATATTTCTCTGTGAAGTACCATCACCTCTCCACGTCTTTAGTTTGCCCTTTGCACTACAGTAATTCTGTCATATATGCAAAGTGATACAGTACATTAAGCATGGTCACTTCAGTTTCTCTAGGGCAAGGGTCCTCAAACTGCGGCCCGCGGGCCACATGAGGCGGTGTGATTGTATTTATTCCCGTTTTGTTTTTTTACTTCAAAATAAGATATGGGAAGTGTGCATAGGAATTTTTTCATAGTTTTTTTTTTTTAACTGTAGTCCAGCTCTCCAACGGTCTGAGGGACAGTGAATTGGCTCCCTGTTTAAAAAGTTTGAGGGCACCTGCTCTAGGCCACGAATGGACTTTCGGTTTCCACTGCAATGCTGCACACTGCGGACTTGTCAGAACGCCTGCTCTGCGTTCAGGCTCTGCCTTTTGTCAAATGAATCGAACTACACTATCACTTCCTACCTTAGGCTTTAGTTGCTTTTATAGGTGAAATGAGGCATTGGGATAAATGATCTCTAATAACTCATAGACATATGTTCCATTAATTCTGTTTGGCATTGGTAAAGTGAATCTGTTTGCATCTTTGTGAGCATAAGGGTTTGATCCTGGCATGACCCTAAGTCTACTTGATTCTTTAAACAACTCATCTTCAGACTTGACTGAGAACTAGGCTACTTTAACATCCACCCAAATGAATTTACTTTCAAACAGTGACCAAGACCAAGAAATATTCATCAATTCCCTTTCATAACCAAACAAGAAATCCTTTCTTTGGTGGGAGCTTCCTCCTCTTTGCTCTGTCCCTAGCCCCTACAATCCATGTTCAGGAAGGCTAGCTAACACAGAGACACTGCTGTCCCTTATCTGACTACCTGATAAATTCAATCTCCCTGTGAGCCAAATGTGGGATTTGGTTATACTTCCCCAGAGAAGGGTCAGGAAATATTGAGCTTGATGGATGGAAGCTACACATTTGCTGTACTGAGATGTTTTTAATTTGTCATGAATCATTTAGTTTCTACTGGCTATCCTGGCTCTGGGAGCAGGAATGAAGGGCCTAGCTGTAGATTCTAATTTCAGGTTAATTTTTGTTTGTATAAAAACAAATGCCTGCTAATCATCCCTGTGTACAGTGGATAGAATTTAAAATATCCATCCCTGTCCTTACTTGCTTGGATAACTTGTGTAAAAAGATAATTGGCCTCTATAAAGATTAATTGCTGTTGAATGCCCAAACTCAAACCTGTTCAAGCCTCCTCCTCATAGGTACATAAACACATTTGAAGGGTAATGAATTATTAATTAAATAATACCTTAACTAAGTAAAAATAGATACATAAGGTCACCTTAATGACTATGCTCCATTATTTTTAAAAGCAGCATCACCAATATTTAGGGAATTCTCTCAGGGAATATTTTTACATTTGGGTTAGACCTGCTAAATATCTTGTAGGAATTCCGATAAGAGACCTAGTTTTAATATAAGAAGTATCTGACTGCATTTTGGGGGTAATTTGCATTTTGTAATCTACCTATAGTGTGATTTTAATATTTTGCATAAAATATCATTTAATCTGACATCAGTACTTTTGGATTTTGCAATAGCTGCATTCGGGGAAAGAACTATTTGAGGCATAAAGCAATATCTAAGCAGGTGTCAGGAGGCATCCTTAGAAATAAATAATGTGCGTCAACCTGAGCCCAGAATCCCTTTCAGGGGTAACCATCTAATGCTATTGATAAATAGAAGCAATAGAGATCTATATGCTATTCATGAACAACTAAAAATAGACAAACTTACAGATTGAAGGGACATCAACAGGTCATCTTCCAAGTTGGGCTAAGGGTACACACAAATAAGCACCAAGGAATATTAAATATTTGAGGGCTTGAACAATGCTATTTATGTGTATTCCTTGTGTGCAATTCATCCCTCAATTTAAAGAAAACTTTACATGCATATACACATACACACGTACTCACACATCAAATTTGAACTTGCGAATCATTGTGGTGTTTTAATGAAGACATTTAATGTAATTAAAACTACTGTTGGCATAGTCATGACAGTTTAGAATACTTAGATGATGAACTATATGGCGCTACAGATCTTACCAAGAAGTGTTAATTAGGTTTGGAATATAAATTGTCCACAAAGGCCAGATGGACCATGTAGGTCTTAGTTTTTGGTTAAATTGTTTTATTTGTTTTTTTGTTTTTGTTTTTTTATCCAGAATAGGCAAAGAATGAAGTACTTTAAATTGAATAAATTTGATTTTCACTGAATGCAGTCAGTAAACTATAAATTCCAGAATTAATCTTTAGCTTGCAATGCTAGTTTTGAATTTTGTTATCGTAACTAAAAAGATTTGCATCTTTAAATGAGAAGGAAATAAAGATATTTTCCAATATTAGCTCCATAGTCAATTTATTTTATTTATTTATTTATTTTTGAGACAGAGTCTCACTATGTGTTGTGGCATCACAGCTCATAGCAACCTCAAACTCTTGGGCTTAAGCGATTCTCTTGCTCAGCGTCCCAAGTAGCTGGGACTACAGGCGCCCACCATAATGCTTGGCTTTTTTTTGTTGCAGTTGTTTGGCTGGTCTGGCCAGGTTCGAACCCGCCACCTGTGGTGCATGTGGCTGGTGCCATAAGCAAAGCCTCCATAGTCAATTTAAATTGTTTTATTCCTTCCTTGTTTATCGCTATTATCACACATCATAAAATATGACATTTTAGTTTATATGATCCACTGAACTGACCATTTGCAAGGCTACAGTTATTAATGGAATAACTTTCTGACCTGATTTTATTTTTTAATTCACCTTATCGCAGGGAAAACTTCATAATTTTATGTCTGTGTATAAATATTTTCATGCTTTCTAAGTGCTAAACTTAGGGCCTTTTTTTTTTTTGAGACAAAGTCTCATTATGCTGCCCTCTATAGAGTACTGTGGCGTCACAGCTCACAGCAACCTCAAACTCTTGGGCTTACGTGATTCTCTTGCCTCAGCCTCCCAAGTAACTGGGAGTACAGGCACCTGCCACAATGCCTGGCTATTTTTTGGTTGCAGTTGTCATTGTTGGTTAGCAGGCCTGGGCTGGGCTCGAACCACCAGCCTCAGTATAGATGGCCAGCACCCTACCCACTGAGCTACGGGCACCAAGCTCATAGTGATAGATTTTTGATATTCATGTGTTTATGATTAAAGATCTTATTCTGAAAATTAATAATCCACAGCAACACTGCTGTATAACAAGGCATTTTTATTAATAAGTCTGTAGTTACAATTTTAACTTTCAATTTTGTAAGAATGATGGATTTTTTTTTACTAAAATAAATTCTTTATAATAGAAAACAAAAGAAGAGACACTTCTATTTAATAGAGTCTGTATATCTTGATGAGAATATTATTTCTGAGATTGAACAAGCATTTAAATATAATAGAAATATGAAATTATCAATTGGCTAAGCTAATTGCACCTTTTTGTACAATGTTGAATTTTAATTTCATTTTGACTCAAATAACTTTTACCCACTCAAGGAACAACTTTCCTTAGTTTTCTTTTCTTTCTTATTTGAATTCTACCATTTGCTTACCTCTCTGTAGTTTAAAATTTTAAACATATGTGATTCAAATTGCTTAAGGTTTGTAAATCTGCCACCTAGGAAGATAATGTAAAAGTCAGTCATAATGCATAAAGACTACTTAACCCAGTTATGCGGTGGTACAACTAAAACATGCATCAGCGAAACCAGAAATGGAAAGAATCAGTTAAAATAACGGAACCTTTTAGCCAAGCACACTATCTGTAAAGTAATTTTATCATGATTATTCTAGGCTTCTCCACAAGAAATCACTTATCTATATTCATTGAAAGAAAAGCCAGCCACATTATCTGAAGGGCTCTAGTGAATTCATATTTATTTTTTCATTTTATTTTAGACCCATTGATTTTTGTTCCTGGCAATGTTTTTTTCTTTTTCTTTTTCTTTTTTTTCGATAACATACCACAGCAGATGTTTAAAATGCAGCATTATGATGTAATGGATTTTCTCCTCGCCTTTAAAATTCACTAAGTCAAACAATTATATTTGCACAGAAGAATTATTTATTTCCTTTAGCTATATAAATTAGGTGATTAATTGGTGGAGGCTATACTCGTTCTCATTTTGAAGGAGTGGCAAGACGCTGGCTGGAGTATTGTTTGTATTTCTTGGTTTCCCATTTTCCAGGAGTTACTCACAACCTAGTGGTGCTCCTTGAAAGCAGAGAGAAAGCACTATGGTTTAGAAAATATATGGGGAGTTGAAGCAAGTGAACATGTTTCATTTAGAGATAATATCAGTAAAAGGGAGAATTAGATAAATTTCTTCAAATATGTCAAAACTGACCATGGAAAAGAACGAACAGATTATGGTTCAAACCTACAGTTCTCCAATGGATACAGGTAGTGTTGTGATGAATGTGCTAACAGTGGTATCAACAAGAGCAGTGCATCAAGAGAAGAGATGGATCTCTTACTGAATTTCATCTGTCATTGATGTGATAAAGAGATGTCCTGGAAGAATTGTTAAAATCTCTTCTCACACTTAATTTTATACATCCGAAATTCTATTGAAATAAAAGAAGTCATGTGTGATGAATTGTTCCTTTTTCAAGCATCAGCTCCTTGACCAGAGCACTGTTCTGCAAAGTGAGGTGAGCCCATCCCATGGGTGTGCGAGACATCAGTCCACTGGGATGGAGTAAGAAAACATCAAAACTCCTATTGGGGCTTATTTTATCCACTTTTCTATTTTCATATATTTTGATGATCCTTATAATATTAGTATAGTTACCCATAGCTATAATTTATGAAGAAATATGTAAAATTTTTAAATATCAAAAATAAACATGGAACCCTTTTTATTGACAGGACTGTACAATGAAATTACTTTGGGGGCTACTAAAATGAAGGTATGAACGGAGAAGAAAGTTAGTTTAGAATAGCTGCACTGGAGTGTCAGTGACAGAACTAGAGAACAACTCAAAAACACCTTAAAATTTAGAGTATTATGTTCTTCAGTTCATGCAGAGAAGGCTAGACTAGGGTTAAAAAGTGTAAGAATTCTGAAAGGACAGGCCTTGTTAGCCATGTCCATGTTAATAATTTCATACATTGTCACAAAATTAATTGTGGATGTAAATTGGGATGCAATTTAATGGCATCGTAGATGAGACAATACCCTCTCCCATCTAGGGTCATTCTACCTCTAACCCAAAGTTTTAACCACAATTAGTTTAGTGGTTTGTGGTTATTACCTGCTAAGCAGTAGTTCTCCATTAGAATGAATATAAAGTACATAATTTATCACAATTAGGCTTAATTGGCTACCTGAGGCTCTGTTCAGTAGATGCTAGCAACAGAGATAGCATGGACAGCAATTCTCATCTCGGTACCCAGAAAGGATAGTTTTAGGTCATTTCCTGCCAGGTTCTCTGATGTATGAGCTCTAATTTCACTGTAAAGTACTCATGCAGAGGGCACTCATAGCTAACAGTGCCATATTTTATTTTGTCTTCCTAAGAGTTATTTACTTATCTTGTTTCTAACCTCAGCTTCTTCCTCTCTCATCTTTCTCCAGAAATATTCTCTGTGCCCCACACACACACACACACACACACACGGTTTCAGATGTCAACCAGGAGGCTCTAATCAAGCAATGGTTATAAGAGAAGATTACGACTCTAACTAAATGATATGAAATTTGCATAAATAAATGTCACTCTTTGCTTTTATATTGGATTCTGAAAGAATTTTTTTATAGTGAGGATTAAAAAGAGAAGAACCATTTCTACCTAAATATTTCAAAAATATCCTTTTAAAAATTCAGGATCCTTCCCCTATGAAAGGAAAGAAAAACAGTCATGTTTGGATGATAATATTGAGCACTCGTGGCAAAGCTGTTAAAAGTACTGTGATCTGGGGCGGCGCCTGTGGCTCAAGGAGTAGGGTGCCGGTCCCATATGCCGGAGGTGTATGGTTCAAACCTAGCCCCGGCCAAAAAGAAAAAATACTCAAAAGTACTGTGATCTACTGGCCAAATATTACTAAAATTTTGTGTCATGTTTATGAACAACAAGTGTTTCTAGAGCACTTAGAAATGAGAGAAAACAATGAAGCAGGTTATTGGATAAGGGGTATGGATTTTCCACATCTCAGGGAGACTAGTTCTTTTTTTTTTTTTTTTATTTTTCAGTTTTTGGCCAGGGCTGGGTTTGAACCTGCCACGTCCCGTATGTGGTGCCTGCGCCCTACTCCTTTGAACCACAGGCGCTGCCTGAGACTAGTTCTTTTATGTCACACACTGATTAAATAGATCTAGCCCCAATATCATTTTTAAAAAAGTTTTGAATTCTCCTTCAAGCTTACTGAAGTCAAATTATTCACATAAATGTATTTTAAAAACTGTCTTGGTAATAAGCTGAAAAAAATAGCAAAATAACTATAAAGCCAGAAAACTCCAGTCAATGATATCTAGAAAATATCTTATCCAGAGGCTATGTTGAAGATTGTTCCTAAATAAAACAGAGGAGTTGAAAAGTATTAGGTCAAAATATTCGTTCTTTACCTTTTTTTTTTTTTTTTTTGGAGGAGTTGCTGTTTTATGTGCTCACCTCCATGTGTTCATGTGAATTAGACTGTAACATAGACAATGTGTTCCAGGCATCCTCAAACTTTCTAAAAAGGGGGCCAATTCACTGTCCCTCAGACAGTTGGAGGGCCAGACTATAGTTAAAAAAAAACACACACACAAAAACCATGAACAAATTCCTGTGCACACTGCACATATCTTATTTTGAAGTAAGAAAACAAAACGGGAACAAATACAATCACACAGCCTCACGTGGCCCGTGGGCCGCAGTTTGAGGACCCCTGAAACAATAGTTATATTAAAAGGATATTTTCAGAGAGTTTTTAATCATAAAAGTTATTAGATTCCACTGGGCCCTTACTTTGGACTTGGGTTCTCTGAATATAAATGACAGCAATATAAATAAAATCATAGAGGAAAAAGTGGCAATGTCTTTTGCAGAAAATATCATTGCAAACCTCAGTTTTCCTATGATTGTGCGCTAAAATGTAAATATGTAAGAGTCTTGTTTTTATTTCTGTTCTAAGTGATCCTGTTTACATTACTGCAGGGGAATGGTATTTTGTAAGTAAGAAAATAGCTCTGATATCTATTGTAGCTTAAAAGAAGAAAAATCAATTGATGTAAAGTAAAATGAATGGTTGTCTTTTTTAAAGCTGAAAATCTATGAATGACAATAACTGTTTTAAGGTCAAAATCAGTATTTTGAGAATCTTATGTTCTGAAAGCAGTCTTGGAGAATTATTGAATTATTGCTATTGTGTTATTATTTCACTAGGGTTTGTGAGCACGTGAGTTGAAGGAGGGGGTACTGTCTTGCCATGGATTGAAATAGCTTTTTTAAAAAATGAGAATTTTATTTCCATTCAGCTTCGTTCAGGACTGACTTCCCTTAACATTTAAAACAAATGTTGTTCTCATTAGTTATTGGATACTGCCTTTAAAAACCTCTGTGAACACTCAACTTTGACAATATTAAAGCTAAATAGAAGAACAAGTTGTCAGAATATCCAAATGAAACACAGTATTTTGTCTATTTATCAGTCTATCTACCTGTAATTATTTAGATTATTTTAAATCAAACATGCATGATCATCTTATCACTCACTATCATTTGTGACGAAATGTGGTTTATAAAGTTTGAACTTTACTTCTCCAGATTACCTATTCATGTTCTGAAATGTGTATGGCTGGGGCTGGATTTGAACCCACCACCTCTGGCATATGGGGACTACGCCCTACTTCTTTGAGTCACAGGTGCCGCCCGAATATTTAATTCTTAATGAGCATGAATATCTTTATTATCCAGAAAGGGTCATAGTAGTGATGTTGATGTGCCTGCAAAGAACTTGAACATGAGCTGCCCAGCACCCATATATATGTGTACAGGCTCTTGTCAGATAAGAAAGAGAATTTGAGATGAAACACCTGAAACAAAGGTACTTCCAGCTGAAGTGTAAACACATTTAACAAGTACAAATAGCTTTGCTCTAGTTTTAGAAATGATACTGAGCACTTAGAGGAAATGAGTAAGTGGAAAATGAATAGTTTATACTTCAGAGAAGCCCTGCCACTTGTAAACAGTGTTCATGAAGAAAACACATCAGTGGAAAATGGCTATGATTATATTAAAGAAAATCCCCAGAGTTGCTGTTTAGTATTTTTGGTTTCACTTCTTTTAGAAATTATTAATATTTTCTTGATTATAAAAGTAATGTTTACTATAGAAAATGAATAAAGGAAAGGGTACCATTCCCCTCTTATTACCTGCTGATGTTAAGGGTTAGTGATGTTAACCAGTGGGTGGATATTTGCATATGCTTATTTAAATAGTGCACAAATATGTACACATGAATATGGAAGGTAATGGACTTCCTTCAGCCTGATTAGTCCATGATTAAGAGTCTTCTGAGATTTCTGTAGTAATCTAAAAATAAAGATTGTATTTCTCCTACTATATACTCTAGACTGACTCCCACAAGAGTCACTGTTTTTTTATACCAAGTGCAGTATTGCAAGGAGGAGGGGTGGGGACATTGTAACAGGCAGTGTTAGCCATTAAGTGCCTTTTTTTTCTTTCTATACACATACACACTTCACACGCAGGCACACACACATCCATGCACTTTTTGCTATTTCCCTCACTACATTTTGGGCAGTTTTAATGTCAACATATATAAAGTTCTTTATTTCTCTCACAAACCAGGGAGTAGTGTTCCATTTCCTTAAAACCCCAATCCTGTGTTGAACCTTGTCTCACATAATGATTGTCCTGTTCGGCTCCAAGGTCTGAAGACTTGCCACACATTCTTTTTTGTTGCGTTTGTTGGCCCACCCTGGTTTCAGAGCCCGTCTGATAGTTTCCTCCTGTAGAACCGGCTCATGCCAACACATGGTGCAGGCTGTAATCTTACCAGTCTCAATAGATCGTGTGTTTTACGTGAACAGGCGAGTGTAGTTTCATTTGCATGATTGTGCTTGTAGGAAAGTGGCCTTCCCAAGTAAATAGGAACTGGGGAGTAGGTGAGCGATATAATGTACCAAATAATGTTTTCATTTCTCCTTTTTGGTGATCATTCCATTGTTTCTGGGTTTTTGTTATTGGAAAAAATTTTGCAGTAAAAATAAAGATCTGCCTGACCTCATCATATACATATGCACATATCTGTCTGTATAGTTATACCTCTTTTCCAACTGATTCTCATATATTTGCAGAATAAATTACTAACCTAGGATTTGACCGTCATGTGCATACCTGAAGTATGCACAATTTAAATTATTTTAGATACCAAGATTTCCATGTCTTTGTGCACAGATAAACCCTGCAATTTATCAACCCCTAGTTTGTTGGCTCTAATATCATGGGATGTGGTATAGTTTCACATTAGAATTCACAGTAATATCTTTGCATATGATTGTTGGCCATTTGCTAACTTGTATTATCTTTTGCCCACGTTTCTATAAATTACATGTCTTATGGGTTTATTGAAGAATTTTATACATTATTAATATGAGACATGAAATTTCTTATAGAATGCCATTTGTCTTTTTAATATGTTTATGGCATCTTTCATCATCATAAATTTTATTGCCTCATTTTAATATTAATAATTTTATTATAACTTTTGTGATACGTTACACATTAAATTTAGAAAGGTCCTCTCCATTTAACTCTTACAAAAAAAAAAAATTACTCCTATATTTTCCTAATAATTTCCTAGTGTGTCTACTTATTTTGAGGCCCTTCATTTCTCTGGTGTATTGTGCTAGATGCTATAAAATCAGACTTTACTTGCATTAACATATTTAAAACATTTAGAAAAGTACCTGGGATTTTGGAATCTCTCACTGAATTTAATTTTATTTAAAATCTTTCAGGTCAGGTTAAATTGCAACTCCTTATATCTCTGCTTCAGGTATACTTCCTCTGGGGAGGTGGGCTAGGTAGTAGAGTGAACCCTGAAGGCAAATATGCACCTAGGTTCTAGCACTTTCTTAGCCAGTGGCTAGTTAATTTGTAATCCCTCTAGAATAACTTAATGTTCTAGGCCTCAAGTTTCTGCCTGAGAAGCTGAGTATCAATCTCCTTGTTATTTCTCTAATTGTCATCTCACAAACACTGGTTATACAAGATATTTGTTTACTTTAAGAAAATAAAAGTGAAATACATTAGAGAAATGCTGGATTAAAGAAGCCTAAACTAATGATATGCATGTAAAAGAGTTGTGTTTTTGCCTCTTACGATGGGTCCTCTGAATGTTACGAGTATGTGTGTTGCCAACCTATGTATTTTACGCAGTATTTTCTACAGTTATCAACCTCTTTTCCCCCTCAGAGCATCTCATAAGAAATTAATATCCTAGGGACTCTAATTTGTGAAAGACTGGGTTAGATGCATCTCTGAGTCCCTTTTTCTCTAATGTTCTAATAATGGCAGCTCTTCTGAGGTTAAGCTGTGCTATGTATGGTATGCAAACTTTGATTTCTCAAGCCACTCCATAGAATATGCATTATTAACACCCTACTTCCAACAATTAACAGCAATTCTCACAATGGCCACACACACCCAGGTCTGAAGCCTTATTACTTCCATTTGGAGGTGCCAGATAAGGTGCTAAGTATTCACAGATACCTAAGACCTGGAACCTTCCTTTAGAGCCCACAGCACCTGTGCTGTATGTGGGGAACGCAATTCATTTTTAGTTTTGCAATCAAATCTGCTTTGTAGAATCACTTATTCAATAACCTGTGTGTGTGAAAGGTGAGTGAATGTTTAATATTGCATGACGCTAAAGAGATTTGTTTGTTTGCTTTTTAGATAATGACTTTTTTTTTTTTTTTGGCAGTGTAAGAAGTATTTATGCTTTGTCTTTTGATAGTCTGAATTGGGACATAAGTTGCTTCACTGTCATATTTACTTAAAAGAATTCTATTTTCAGAGCTCTGTATTTAGTACAGCTTGTGTAAATTTATAGTATACATTTCTATGGAAGTTTATTGTAAAAGGAAAGCATGCATTTTACTGAAATATTTTAGTTATTAAAAAAGCAAATAAACTATGTGATCAAGGAACCATTCTATAGATCTATTCTGTGACTTTATTGTGAGGTAGACTATAAAATACCCAAAGAAAATATAAATAAATTGGTGCATCAGGTTTAACATTTTTTTGTTGTTGTTGAAACTCTAGCAGAAGAATTAACAGGTGTAAGAGTTGAAAAGAGCACTGTTGTTTTGCACATACTGAAATGGCAGGATGAAATTGTAGCTGTAGGCTACACCTTTCTCTCCGCTGTGAACTCCGTATTAACTGCAAACAAAATGACCCATTGAGGAATAGTGTCTCCTCTTGATTGTCTTTGTGTTATACCAGTTATGATAAGTGAGACTTACATTTTGCTTACATTCAAAATGAACTACTCTGCAAGAAGAAAAATGAAGAGAAAAACTTAGAAAAAAAGATACATTCTAGAATCCTGATACATTCTAGAATCCTGTTATTGTCAGATAGCATGAGAAAAGCCAGAGGACTGTCATCTTTTGAGGAAGTTTTCTTTAAGACTGTATCTAGATATAACAGTTTCTCCTGCTAAACTGGAGATTTGCATGAAATCTGGTCATCCTACCCTTAACACTGAAGACCGGAAATAAATGTGTAAACTTGGCCTTCATAACTTTCTAAGGGGAGCATGTTTTCAAGTCTGAGCATAGTTGTGAATGAGCAAATGCAGAAAAGGGAACCTACAAAGTCTCACTTCCCAGCCATAATGTTACCACCATTCCAAGGACTGAGAGTTCTATTCACAGGACCTTGTGTCCAGTGACTCAGGCCACTACACAAACATTCTCTGCAATTAAATGGTCTATAGTTAATGTTAGTTGATTTTCTAGTTTTTGATCCCAAAGTCAAGTGCATTGTAGGTAAATTAGAATTCCCAAGCTAATATACTATTTTAAAAGGTTTATTCTAACTGTTACAACTTTCTAGGCCACTGAAATAAAGAGAGGAAGAGTCCCCAAAGGCAAATAAAGGAATAAATCAACTTAGACCATGGGGGGGACTGATTGGCTCAGACATTCCCGTTTTCAATTTCAATGGTCTGAACTAAGTTCACAAAAAAAAAATTGAGGCCCTGGCTCTGTAGCTGACATACTACTGGAAAAGAGCAATGTGCTAAGGCATAGCATCATGAATTGCATTAGGGCATTTACACGAAAATGTGACATGATATCAAAAGATTATAAGGTTGCAAATCTTTGACATAATACCTAAAAAATTTGTGTGTAAGTGTCATGTTAAAATCTTGTGCTATCGTGATTATAAGTTGATTAGTAATCACAAATGACAGCTGAAAGGGGATAGAAAAACCATCTTGACACCCAAGTGATGATATCATTATCTGTAGTCTGCATAATTTTACTTATAACAGGTATTTCTCTGTAAGTTTGCCTTATGATCCATGTTTTCATTGTGATGAGAAAAGAAGACTGGAATTAAATATCATCTTCCTTAAAATTTATTTGTCATGTTAATATTTTTTTCTTGGCTTTCTTTAAATTAGACTGATATAACTATCTTTGATGTCTTCACTCTAAAATTAATACACTGCGTCATTTGGCTAAGATGTATATTCTATAAATTCGGTTTAGTTTGACTTGATTTTGTAATTATTTTGAAAAATTTCTATCTTTCAAGAGGCAAGTTTAATCTGTTTATCTTTATTATCATTTATTTTATATAGTTGGATATATGTTTATGCACACGTTTATTCATCTTTCCTTGTTTCCTCTTAACGACTGCCATCCTTCGTATTGGATTCGTGAGTTTCCAATTCTCCTCTTAATCTCTTCCACTGATTTGGAAGGTCTATATTTTATTTCTAGTCTTTTTATGGTTACCCTTAATATGTTGCCTTACTTTACAGACTTATTGTAGGTCAATATCTCTATTCCTCCCAAATAATGTGAGAAATGTAAAGTTTTCTAGCCATGGCTTACCCATGCCATCCTTCTGTTATTATTTCGTATTCTAATTCCATTCTCTCATATTAGTTATTGTTCCTTTAACAATGTTTACCTATTAACATTAATCCATAAATTGAATGGTTAATTTCTTACAATACTGCTGATATTAATATTCTATCCCTTCATTTTGAGTTAATTGTTCTTATTAAAGTACATATTCTAGAATTTTCTTAAGAAAAAGTCTATAAATAGTAATGTATTTTCAGCTGTGAAAAATGTCTTTAGTTTTCTTTCATTCTTTTCAACGCCAGTTGTATAGAGTATGAAATTCAGGATTGGTAAATTAAATATTCTTTTCATTTGGCGCTATTAACTATTTATCCTTTATTATTGCCAATTAGAAATCCGCTATCAGTCTCTTCATGTTTTTAAGAATAAATTACATGCTTTTACTTTTCAATTGCCTGTAAAATTTTTCCTTTAAATTCTTTCCTTTTATTTCCTAAAATCTTACCATCCTTTCTCCAAAAGTGGTTTGTTTAACTGCTTTGATCTTGGCTTATTCCTTCAACTTGGAGTCACGTGTTTCTTCAGCTCTAGAAAATGATTAATCATTTTCGGTATGACTACTGCCTACCTATTCTAGCCCTCTGGAATTCCTATTAAATGGATATTGGACCTACTTTTGTAGGTCTGTTTGACTTACCCACACTTATTTTCCCTCTCTCTAATTTGATGCAATGTGGGTGTTTTGGGGGGACTTCTACTATTTGGAATTTTCCCTTCCTTTCTCAGCAATGTCTTTTTAAAACTTTTCTGCTCATATTTTATTCACTATTTCTACATGCTTGCACTCTGGGAGCCCAAGGCTGGTGGATCACCTGAGCTCAGGAGTTTGAGACCAGCTTGAGCAAAGGAAGACCCCATCTCAACTAAAAGTAGAAAAGTGAGCCCAGCATGGTGTCTGATGCCTGTAGTCCCAGCTACTCGGGAGGGTGAGGCAGATGATCACTTGAGCCCTAGAATTTGAGGTTACTGTGAGCTGTAATGCCGTGGCACTCTACTCAGGGTGAGTGAGTGAGACTCTGTCTCAGAAAAATATATAAATAAATGAATAAATATTTATTATATATGTATTATATTTATTTATTTATTTATTTATTATTTTATTCATTATATATTTATTATATATACATATATATGTACATATATATTTTTTTCTAGGTGCTGGTAACAGAAAAAAGAACATTTATATTAACTCAGTCTGCCATGATGTTAGATTTTATTTAATTCTGTATAAAAAGTATTGAGTCACAATGTGACCTTATGCCATACTGAGACGATGTCTAAAGCCTCTGAGTAACAGTAAAACATTTCTAGTTTCTTGATCCACCAAAATCAACCTGGCTTGGAAAAATGGTGAAAGTAACCCTATAAAATTACTGGGTACCTACAGAATTACTCTTTAGTGTAATTTAACTGTAATGGCTTCGCAGTGTGTGTGTGTGCACACATGTGTGTATTTGCAAGTGTGTTTAGGTGTGTAGATACATGCATGTCTACAGAAAGGTTGGTTTCTTTCCAAAAACTAGCAAGTTTGAGGAGATGTAAATTATGCGATTTGATCAATCTACTTCTCTTTCATACACATTTTGCTTTTCTTCTAACTTGACCTTCAAAGCTGTTCATATTAAATTGGTTTCTTCTTAATCTTTGTCATATTTTGTCTTCTTCTTAATTACATTTAGAACATTTCTCTTTCTCACTCCCTTTATTGGCTTCTCTATTCAATTTATATTTTAAAAAGTTTCCTAAATTATGGCTTTTTGTACCTATTAAAATTATAAATAAATGTTAAAACTATCATGTGGGAATTAGAATAATAAAAAGCAATTCTGCTACCATCCAAACGCTTGAGATGCTTTGAATTCCATTTTGAACATCAACAATAGATAATTGGCCAATGTACTTACTCAAACTGCTCCTGTTTTCACTAAAGTATTTTACCAGGAGTTGTACCAGAATTAAAGATAAATTTGACCTGCTACATGGCATCTAGAGTTTTATAAATAATAGGAAAAAGAACACTAAGAATAAAACCATATAGTTTGAAATAAAATTTAGGAGAACATATAGAAATACCATTGACTTCTAATCACCTAGGAACTGCCTAGCTGACTTCTTCGGTTTTGCCTGATATTTCTGTTTGACTCTTTATTTCTTGTTACCTCACTCATTTGAATGTAATACTTTAGTGAATTCCATTTTCTTTCTCTCCTTTCTTTCTTCCTTCCTTCCCTTCTCACTTTATTTTGGTTTTCTGCTGGTTTGATTGAGGTCAGCAAAAAATAAATAAGAAAAGAATATTAGGCAAAAATAAATGGGTCTAATGAGCATTTTATTAGCAATTAAACATTGACAATATCTCTATATTGGCAGTACTAAATTCTAACAGTAAGGCATAATATTTCAGCTACTTTCTAAATTTTAAGAGTTTTTCAATACATGTATCTTGAAATAGATCTGTCATTTACAATCTTAGCTCTGCGAGAAGATACATTCTAAGGTCTATAAGAGCGACTTACAAAGTTTGGAACATAATAAGGAATGGGAAAAGGGAAGAAAAGTAGAACATATTCAGTGAGAAAATATGCTTTCTGGGGAACAAAAAAAGTGTCATAATCTGACAAAACTCTCAGTCGTTTAGATCATTTAAGTTTAAAGAGTAGTCTTATTGTGTTGTTAATTTGTTTGAGATTTTTAAGGGAGTTACTAAGTAATGTTAGTACTTAACAACAGTATTGTAACAGGCTGTGTGTATTTCATGGCGTGAACCTCTCCTCCTTTCCCCATGTTCAGCGTTCTCCCAAATGACAAAATGTATCACATGCTCCATCTATGAGCACCAGTTTTTAATTCCTGTTGACAGCTTTGTGAACACAGCTTTCAGAACTTCTAGATCTAAAAGTGGTTACAGACTCACAATAGGGAATACCAGTTTGATCTATCTCATATTACCTGAGCTCAGTAATCTAGAACAATTAATCTAGAACAAGCACCCTGATATTTAAATATTATGATCTTACTTTGACAGCATAGTTTTAATATATTTCTTTGGCTTTGAAATACCATATGCTCATTCAGGACTCTAAAAATCTCCATTCACAGAACAAGTCCTGGATATTTTTCTCTGTATATTTATGGATATCTCAATTGAGTGCTATATCACAGAAAATATAGTTTCTGATTACTGTATTATGGCTTGCAGGGATTACAAAATACTCTGTCATATGATTGAAATATGTCTAATACAGGTAAAGTGAATCTTCAGAGGAAAATCTTGAGCATTTACTCGACAACTGTGCAAAACAGCTTCCCACTAAACCTCTGAGCCAGAAATGTGAGAAAATAAAGTAATTGAAGTCTGTGAGCCAGGAAACTGGCCAGCAGAGTGCCGGTTCCCCAGAAAAGAAGGTTACATCAAATGCCTATACTGCATTAAATATAAATCAGCTGCCATTCAAAGAGGTAAAGTTTTGGAATAAAGCTAGTATTTAAATTAATAACATAAAATATCTGAGTATACGTATATGAGTGTGTTCCATTTGTTTACCTACTATTCTAAGTTTAAAGAATAATTAATTATTGAGTAACAGAAAATATTCAATTAAAGTATAATCAAAGAGAATGTTTAATTATTGCCACTTCTACTTCAAAATGTTTTCTATTTCTACTAAGTATATGCACATTTTACTATAACAAGCCCTGATTACTTTATGTGCCTAATGCTTCCAACCTGACAATAAAGGCCTTTTGCCATCTGGCCCTATTGTATCCCTCCCACCTTATCTCCCACTCATTCCCCACAACAGAAAACTTGCTTCAGCCACTATTCATTCCGTCCTGTTTTGAGTTGTAGCATGTTCGATCTCAACATGTCTGTACATCACCCTCAACCTGTTGCCTTAGGAAATTTCGTTATCTTCCTCCCTTCCAATTCTTCAAAGAGACAAGTTTGTGCTATCCTTCTGTTTGATGCCTTCTTTAACTTCTCCTGCCCCAAGTTTATACTTTTCCCTGTGTTCCCATATCATCTAATTATAAAATTTTGCACATGCATATACAGAGCTATTATTGATATATTATTTAAAGATTGCCTTGTGATTTTGTTGCCGCTTAAAATCTTATCACATTTTCAAGTGGTTTAATCATTGTAGTTCCTTTTTCTATACTTAGATCCTTATCATTTTTCTTTGGAAATGTATAAAATATCTATTTAGTTATTTGTAATCTCAAAAGATTGAGATTGGGGAAGAAAATTACTTGAATGGCAATTTAAGATCTCACAATTCTTGACAAAAAAGAGTATCACAATATTTATTACATGTCTGAGATGTTGCAAAGAAGTTATTATTGCTGTTCTATTAGTGATTGATAACCTTTTTTAAAAAAAATTCCAACTTAAATTGTTACTTAGTCAAATTAAGAGTACAGCTGTAACTCTTGATTTGTTTCTTCTCTCTTCCCATTGAGGTATATTATCCCCAAATTTGTTGACTGTCCATTGTCTACATTCCACATTGATTAGAGTATCAATTACCCAGTAAGAAAAGTTTGCATGTTCAAAAAACCACTTATCCTCTGGAAATTCCTTTGGCAACGATGAACATCAGTTTTCCTGAGCGTGTAAAAGATGGTGTTACAGAAACTACACAGTCACTTCCGTCTCTGAATTGTTAGAATTCTCTTAAAATATAAACACCATGGCCTGGAGAGGGCATTTGTCTAAATGTGAAAGTATTAGGTGGAAAAAGGATAACATATTGCATCAATAGTTAGAACATTTTAACTTTTAGAAAATCATACATGAAAATAGCCTTTATAATGTCATAAATGGATGAGTTAGTGGGAGTCTAACTGTATGAAGATTTGCTAAAAATAAAATATTTTATCTACCCTCCAGTTACAATATCTATAACGATAAACTCACAGATAAAGACATGTATCAATATTTTGTATATATTCTCTTTTTTAAAAACAATTGTAAACCATCCTTCTTTTATAGGTTTGGAATTTTTATGGATGAGAGATTAGTGTAACGTTTTATACAACGTTTGGCTGACCAAAATAAATAATTGTATTAAGAATCCCAATTCAAGCACAAATCCCTGGATGGAGGGAAACCCTGATTCTTGACATAAGGCAAATAAGTTATGTTCCAAGTTTTATAAAAGAGATCATTTATAGCTAACTAAAACATAGTGATTCTCTGGGTAGGTTCTCAGTGAGAGAAGAAACTACCCTAAGAATCAAAGCATTAAAAACTGAAATTGTACATAAAATGTAAGGAAGTTTCTTTAAGCGCGCAGTCACAGCTAACTGAAAACTGAAAAATAAAAGTCAGTAATACAGCTCTCCAATAATAGTGTTATAAAGGTCACCTGCCCTTGGCCTCATTTCAGCTTAATTGGGACAGGTTAATCTTCTTTTCTGTTGTTCTTTCGATTTGGAATGAAACTGGGATCTTTGTGAGTACTCCTCATCCATCAAATCCTGTGACCTTGAAAGAGGGGAAGACAGCGGCCTCCTTCTCAGGAGAGACTGAAAATGAGAATTAAAATAGGTCTTCTCAGTGGAGACCCAGAGCAGCAACATGTAATAAGACATGTAAAAAAAGATTCGATCACCGCAGGCATTCTGTAATATTTCTCTGACTAACATATGGAGTCAAAAAGAGAATTCATTTAAGCTCAGAGCATAAAAAAGAAAGACGGAAATCAGAAAAAGGTGTTAAATTCTTCTAAAAATCAACTAAAATGATCTGTGAGAATTTTTAATGTAAGTCAAAAATTTTAAAACATATTTCCTTTCAACTCCTATAAAAGGCTTTACATCTCAAAGTATGAAACATTTTTAACTTTCACTCTCTAGAAGGAGTCCCCCAAAAGAAGAGTAATTAGTAAAAGGGATGGATAATCATTCACTTTTAAATAAAAAGTGAATCATTCACTTATTACAAAAAAAAATCCTTTTTTATTTAAATGATGAGAAGACATTTGTAAGTGACCCAGGGGTGGGCTGCATGGTAATAAATGCAAAATTAGGATGAATATATCATGAACATTTGTAATAGCAATATTCAATATATGAGTAAATGTTTATTTCACTATGTTCAGAATACTGAAGAACATTACCATGATCCCACACCACAATGGAAAGGTTATGAATGTGTAAGTCTTAATGATTCTTTAAATTTCAAAATAAGCAACCTATATAAAAATACTGAATAACAGTTAAGCTCCCCTTATAGAATTATCAAAAAATTCATTTGATAAAATGACAGATGATTTTTTTCCTTTAAAATCATTTATCAGTAATAAAAATGAGTTTAATGCATATAAAACTAAGGAACTTTTGACATGATTTAGAACTACAAAAATTATCATCTGAATGATTAATACTCTGTGTATATTATAATATTTTTAATGCCAACTTAATTCAAGACCATTGAATGAATGAAAAGTCTGGGCTACAGGTCTTTGTTTCTGTGCCTCATTTTCTTTTTTATTTTTTAATTGCTTTTTATTAAATCATAACTTTGTACATTGATGCATTTATGGGGTTCAGGGTACTGCTTCGATATACAATGTGAAATGCTTACATTGAACTAAGTAACACATCTGTGCCTCATTTTCATTTTCCAAGTGATTTCATGCTCCTAAAGCCACCTAAGAGGATCTCCACATCTCCAGATTCAATGATGTCATCTGTTGCCCATTGCTCCATTTTTAAGGATATGGTAGACAAGGCTTTCTTTTTTTTTTAATTAATTAATTTATTTATTTTATTGTTGGGGATTCATTGAGGGTACAATAAGCCAGGTTACACTGATTGCATTTGTTAGGTAAAGTCCCTCTTGCAATCATGTCTTGCCCCCATAAAGTGTGACACACACCAAGGCCCCACCCCCATCCCTCTTTCTGCTTTTCCTCCCCCCCCATAACCTTAATTGTCATTAATTGTCCTCATATCAAAATTGAGTACATAGGATTCATGCTTCTCCATTCTTGTGATGCTTTACTAAGACTAATGTCTTCCACTTCCATCCAGGTTAATACGAAGGATGTAAAGTCTCCATTTTTTTTAATGGCTGAATATTATTCCATATACCACAGCTTGTTAATCCATTCCTGGGTTGGTGGGCATTTAGGCTGTTTCCACATTTTGGCGATTGTAAATTGAGCTGCAATAAACAGTCTAGTACAAGTGTCCTTATGATAAAAGGATTTTTTTCCTTCTGGGTAGATGCCCAGTAAGTGACCCAAAGTCTAGGGAAACTTAATAATCATTCATTGCAAATTTTTTTATCATTGCATTAGTATTTAGGATAATCAATGTCATGCAAACTGATTCATTGTAAACTAAATTTAACCTGTGAAGACCAAGTATCTGCTACAAATATAACATCGAAAGGATAATAATTGTAACATTTCATGTTTTATTCATTTTTAAAGAAAATGTTCACCAAGAAAATATTATGGAAATTTAGGTGATCAAAGTGCAGGCTAAGCCAACTCAAAAAGAATCCATATTTTAGTCTCACTACTTACTGGCTGGTGAGCATAGGGACATTATTTAATCTCTGCAATGTATAAACTTGAAAGTAATAGAACCTACTCATTACCAAGTTGCTGCAAGATTAAATGAGAAATAATACTTGGATAAAGTGATAACAAAGTGCTACATATATGTTAATTACTCAGTAAATGTAATTTTTAATTTTTCAATATCATATTGATACCTACGTAGACTAATATGGATGTATCTTATTATGAATCTAATGTGCAGATTTTATATCTTCCAATATTAATAAAGTAAGCAACATATTCTATAGTCTTAAAGCCTAAGAAGAAGTTCAAGATAAATTTTACCAGGTTGAGGTACTTGAATTGGGAAGTGATATCTGTTGACTGACCAGAGACGTGACGGAACAGCAGCTTTGCCGTGGGTGTGAACTCGCTCCTGTAATTATTAAGTCAAGAAACGGACTACACAAAATGGGATGGTGTGTGTAGTGAAATTATTTAGGGTTTAGATTTTATACTTTTCTAGTCACTTATACGCTTAATCTATCATCTGTTAGTTCCATCATTATCTTATTTTACCTATCTGAAATTAACTTGAAAGGAAATATTTTGTTATCAATACAATCACTTTTGTAGTAAACCTCTTCTTCTAAACACTGACTAATCTCTGGGCAGGTGTGTAAACAAAATCATAAAGAAGAAAAGTAGCCAGCCACAGGGGAACGGAGTTAATGGAAGAATATCTTCAAGCCTTCACTCAGTTTACTCAGTATGAAGTAATAACTGTGTCTTTCCCTCAGGGCAGAGCACCTATAGACCTCTGACAATATGTTGTTAACATACGTCAACCCTCTGGCCCATATCTCTTAGGAAGGGCGGCATGCCCTTTGATCTCAGGCTTCATGGGGTGCACAGCTTCAGAGAAATGGCTTATGGAATGTTTAACTCCGAGAAGCCAACTCCGTGTGTGTTCCAGGGGGGCCCAGGTCCCTTAAGCCTCAGGAAGAAAACCAAGTCATTTTAAACTCACACTGAGTTCACTTTGTCTTGATGTAGGATATGTTTATTTCTAAATATTATCCTACAATATCATAGCCTAGGTCAATTAAAATACTGTAAATACAACCAAAGGAAATGTAAGGATGGCAAAATTCTGAAATCTTGATTTAGATAAGCTCCTAACAAGCAGAGATAGCTACAATCTGAAAGAATAATGAAGTAAGGTGAACATTATATTATATTATTAGGAAATAATAACAAAAATATGAATACCTAAATGTAATAAGCAACTATATTAAGGTCCATAAATTATGTTAAGTACTTTCCACATATATTATTTAATCCTTCCAAAAATCTTACATCTTATCTTTATTTCAGAGGAAAATAACTTTAGATATTTAGATTATACTCCTGAGGGGAGAAGACTTATGCAGAGTAACTTTACAAACATTTATGGGGCACTTCATATTAATATATGCTAGATATCCAGTGAGATAATGAGTCCCTGTCATTTTGCATGGTGCTATTATAAATATTCAGCCCACAGTATTGCAGGACATGGTAGTATTGTGTGCCTTAGCAGAAGTCTTCGGTGCAGACTCTGGTAATACTTTGTTCCCACGGTACACATCTCTTAACTTATGATGCAATATGATGGGGAAAAAATACCTAAATTGTTTAGTTATGATTGCATAAAATGGCTATTATACAGTTATTACTCAACCCTCTTTGTGTGTGCTCGCAGAATGCATGTTCAGACTTTTGCTTCACTGACTTCATAATCTGATAGGAAAATAAAAATATATTAGCTCTATTAATTATTTGCATGTTACATTTATTTCTACAAGATACTGAAAAGAGCAAAAAAAAAAAAACACTGACCAGTGAAACTTTTGTGGACTGAGTTCCTGTCAAAGATTGGAGCTCATGTCTTGAGGCAGAGTAGAATTATACTCTTGCAAAGAAATATGCTGAAAGTATGAACACAGCTGAAAATGAGGCCAGAAAATATTGACATGAGAGCTGGTAGTTTAAGTAGTTTAAGTAAAGTTCTTGTAGGTGTATGTTTTCTTGGATAGTTTAATTTTTATCTTGTGATTATATAAAAGCCTGAGACAAAACTCTCCTTCACTAAATTGATCTAACCGCCTGTGGCTCAGTGAGTATGGCACCGGCCCCATATACCGAGGGTGGCGGGTTCAAACCCAGCCCCGGCCAAACTGCAACCAAAAAATAGCCAGGCGTTGTGGCGGGCACCTGTAGTCCCAGCTGCTCCGGAGGCTGAGGCAGGAGAATCGTGGAAGCCCAAGAGCTGAGGTTGCTGTGAGTCCTGTGACATCATGGCACTTCACGGAGGGTGGTAAAGTGAGACTCTGTCTCTACAAAAAAAAAAGATCTAACCTATTTATATCAATTCTGCCCTTCCCAGCCACCCACATTGCATAACTCCAGAGACCAACACCAAGACATAGGAAATATCAAGTGAATGGTACCCTGCAATTAAGAATTCTGTCTCACTAAAAACTCCTCTTATATCTTTTTTATCTCTGGAAATTGCGCTGGTGTAAGCATGACCACCTAACCCCCTCACCTACCCGGCCAGTGTTCATCTTCCTCAATAAAACACTGGAATTCCAGTGAGCACTGCCAGAGCCCAGTGCTAGTATTTTAGAGAGACGACCTGCAAAAATGAAACTGAATAGTCTATAATCAATAGTCCCTGGGTTCTTAGTATAAATTGTTCATCTTAAGCAATAGAAACTAGTTTTTTTTCTTTTTTGTAAGCATTATGCTAAAGTTGGGCATTTTAACTCAGGTTCTTTAACAGAGGATTTCTACCTTTCTTTAGAACCTAAGTCTTGCTGGTGTGTCTTGCTGTTCTCTGGAGAGTAAAGGGTATGAAATTCTATGCCCAACTCTCCCCATTTATCACATAGTGTCATTTTAATGAGTTTTATTTATTTATCTAGAAAGGACACACATTTTTCTCTATCTTTATATATGTAAACACATATGGGTACAAATATGCATAAATACATGGCTATTTGGGTATGTATGTGTATATATATTTATTTGTGTATCTATTAGACTCAATAATATCTCAAAATCTAAAATTAAAAAAAAATAAAATAAATTTTTTTTTCACTTCTAACCTCCTGCCTCAGCTTCCCAAGTAGTTGGGATGGTGGCCATAACATCCTCGGCCTCACAGAATGCCAGGATTACAGGCATGAGCCACTGGGCCTACCTTTTCTTCTATTTTTTTTTTTTTATTTCAGGTTAATTTGAGGGTACAAAGAAATAGGTTGTAATGTTTGCATTTTTTAGGTAGAATCCCTCTTATAATTATGTCCACCCTAAGAGGTGTGCCATACGCCCTAACATTGTGCCCATTAAGTGGGAGCACACCCATCCCCTTTCTTCCCCCCCCACCTTTCTCTCCCTCCTTTCTCATCTCTCCACCTTGAATTGATTTGAGTTTTTCTCTTATGGGGGCATGTATTAGATCATCTACTGGCTCCATATTAGAATTGAGTACACTGCATTCTTGCTTCTCCATTCTTATGATACTTTACTAAGAAGAATGTGTTCCAACCCTACCCAGGTTAATATAAAATATGAAAAGTCTCTTCTTAAAAAGTGATAAAAGATCCTTCATAATCTGGTCTTTTATCTGCCCATCCTCTCCCTTTTCTTCTGCAACAATAATCATAAAAAGCTAGACATTATTTTCTCAGCCCTTCTGGGCTTGTTCAAAGCCTTTATTTTCCATCATGTTGTTCCTTGTGCTTGAGCCCAATCCTTGTCTGCATGGAAAGCTTCCTTTGACTCTCCCAGATTCAGTTCCCTGAATTCTTACCCCACACTGTTGGTCGAATGCTCTTCTTCTGAGCTCCCACAGCTCTTTGTAGCCACCACATTCAGACAGTGTATACACACATGAGCATGTAACATTCTTTATGCTGTGTGGTATTAGTCATTTTTTGCATTCATCCTACAAATAATTATTGAGCATCAGGTATTTGCGCTTTATATACTGTGTGGCTCTTGAAGACAGAGTTATAACCTTATTTTAATATTTTGGAAGCCATTATTGTGCTTTACTCAAAGATGCTATACAAATCATTTATAAATGAATAAAATCATTTAGTTGTTTTCCCCTACCAATTTATCTAATGCATCCTTCTAGCACCTTTATTTGTAGAGTTTAAGGGATTTTAAGAGTCTGTTACAGATACGTTGATATGCTGTGAGTAAATCATATATAAGCTAATAAAAGGTGGCAATGAGAGTTCAGGTAATACTTCTAATTTTCTATTCATTTAGTATCAAAGTGATAAAAAGAAATTGAGGATCTTTCATAGTCTACAGATAATTCCATCCAGTAAAATATAATCTAAGAACTATTTGCTCATTAAAAAAGTTAAAGGAGAGGGAAAAGAATTGAAAAATAATAATGTAAATGTCTATTAAATTCTTAAAAATGGGTAGTTTCATTTTGATTACTTTCCCATATGTTAACTCATCATTGGCTTATAAAACCAATGACATGATAGAAAATCATGTATGAGTTTACCTGTGTCTAAATAGTTGTACTTAATTTAATGAAAATAATTTCTCATTGAGTTCTTTTGCATCTACAGACTATTAAATTACATTGTACAGGACAGTAGTCTTGCAAAATAATCATATCAATATTTTATTATTTTTGAGACTTTTAATTTTTCTTTCAATAACGTGTTTTCACTTTGAGCACATTTTATTGTATGAATATTTTCTAACTACTTTAATAAAGCAATTGATTCATTGATGTAGAATCTGTGCAATTAGAGATAAGAGCTATCCATGTCATCTTTGGGGAATGATGACATTGCCCAAAGATGCCGAAGATTTACTGATGAGTTATATATCCAAAAAAGAGTAAAACTCTGACAACATAATTGTAAGAATGGTAGACTAGAATGATACTTATTCCAGAGCACCAAAAAATTAGATACAAAATTTGTTTGTCCTAAAGAAACATAAATTAATGTAAGGGAAAAGATGAAGATTTTCAAAAATACATTTGTGATTGTGTATTTAGAATTTAGTATTTTGAGCCCTGTGCAAAATGTCAAAGTCATATCAAATTTTACTTGAAAGGATATAAACGACTCTATTGACCAACACTTAGCAAAGGGAGAACAGAGGCAAGGAAAAATCTTTCAACTCGGGAGGCAGCAAACTTTTTCTGCTAAAGGGCAGAAGGTAAATACCTCAGGCTTTTCAGGCTGTACAGCCGCTGTTGCCACTCATCTGTTATAGCCTTGTAGCCACAGACAACAGGCAAATACGTGGTGGTGTCTGTGCTCAATAAAACTTTACAAGAATAGACTGAGGACTCGATTTGACCCTTGGGCTGTAACTCACTGGTTTCTGTTTGAAATAAAAAGAGCAAATAAAGGAAAAGAAAAATATTACTTTAGCAAAACTAAAAGAGTGAGTTTAAACTAACTTAATTGAAGGATAGTTTAGTTTTTTTTGCAAAGACTTAATTCATCTGTCTCCCCACAAGCCCAATATTATTCTAACAATTTCAAAGATGAGAATATTAGGCATATAGCAAGCAGAACATATTTATGTTCTTTTAAGTTTAGGACTCACCAAGTTTCTATTCCTCTAATAATCAGAAATACAATAATCATCTGGATGATTGAAGATTTCTTTGTCTTTGTGTGTGTGTGTGTGTTCAATATATTCACCTATTTGTCCTGCCTAATTACAGTTACAGTAAAACCTGGAAGTTATTATTGACCTCCCTCACCTGTTCCCGCCTTCATCAGCTCTTGGTGAGACTGCTGCAAAGTTCCCTAATTGGAACCATCCCTATTCTCCCTCCACAATGCAGCCCCACTGTAATTTTCCAAAGGCAGAGATGATCATGTCACCCATTTGCTTGAATTCTTGCCCTTCAGTTAATATAGAAGTTAAATCCTTCCCAAGGCTGTAACACCAGGCCAGTGCAGGGCCACAACTAAGGGACTAAAAAATATGTATTATTCCTTTTTTTAAGCTATACTTCATGTCCTTTTTGGGGTCTCTGGGAACCTTATTATGAAAAAACATCCCTATGAACTGATCAATATATAAAATCTATAAGGAGGCTCTTGTAGGGAATTTGAATGCAGTGTGAAGTTTTCATTTTGAAATGAAAAACTTTAATTTTAAACAAATTTGTAAGTAGGTGCATAGCATTATATAATTGGTATTTACATTAGCAAAAATATAGAAAAAGGGAATAAACTTTTGTTATGCATAATAATTATTAGGGTAACACTGGATAAAAATGAATTGGAAACAAAGAGTGCTTTTTTATTTCCTCAAAATGTACAGATCAAATATACACATATATTCACACACACACACACACACACACACATTCCCCTCATATTCTTATACTTTGCCAGAAATTGTAAAATATATCATTTGGTCTTTGGGACTAAAGTGCCCAACATGCAAAAAGAAAAATGTGTTAATCAATTATTTGATTAATAATTATATGTGACTATTTGAGAGAGACAATTTGATTTTTTTTCTTCAAAGAGTCATATAACTATATTGACCATGGTTTATTAATATGTACATCTTATCAAGATAATCTTGAATACCCTGAAAAAGAAAACCCTGCTGAACAGAAGTTTTTCATAGGCTAGTTGAGTTTTACACTATTTTATCATTTTTCTCTAAAATAAAATGTATTTTAAACAATGTTGTAACTTCATCACATGGCAACTACCTACACTGCTCCATCAGAAAGACAGAAAAGAAAGGAAGGGAAGGAGGGGAAGGGAAGGGTATGCTGAATATGTTGCTTACTTTATCAATATTGGAAGAGATAAAATCTGTACATTGGATTCATAATAAGATACACCCATATTATTCTATGCAGGTATCAATATAATATTGAAAAAATTATATTTACTGAGCACCTAATATATATGTAGCACTTTGTTATTCACTTTACAAGAGGAGAGGAAAGGAGAGGAGAGGGGAGAGGAGGAGAGGGGAGGGAAGGGGAGGGGAAAGGAGAGAGGAGACAGGAAGGAAGGAGAGACAGGAAAGGAAAGACAGGAAGGAAGGAGGGTGGTAGGGAGGGAGGAAAGAAGGAAAGAAATCATTTAAGGGAATTTATAAGCAATAGTTACTCTGATAAGTTAACAAAATCATGAAAAAAAACCAATCAAGTATTTACAGCACCCCAAGCCAACAGTCTCTTCTTTCATAAGAGACTCTAGACTTCATATCCAAGAATGTGTGACCAGCCATCATCTCACACCCAACTGTTTATCTGGAACCCATGGAATGCACTGGTTTTGTATCCATTCTGTTAAACCATGTGTCAAAACCTTTGTCAAAACAAAACAAAAAGTTCTTAAGACACAATGTGAGAACAGAACCATTAAAGCAGAAACTGTATGCACTAATGAAAAGATAATATTTAGGTATTAACCAATAATAGGTCTTTTCAGCCATAGCACATATATGGAGTAAATATCAAATCAGTATTATCATCTACACAAATCATGGTTACTTATCAGCGGAAGCCAAAGCACCACCTCTGTAAATAATCATGCTTTTAGATCTTTGCACAGTTGTATTTAAAGGAAAAAAAAAAAAATCCCACCTGTTGAAGGTGGTATCCATCAAACGTCATCATTTTAAAGATGCCTTTTCTGCTTCATAAGTGATACAAGTATTAAGTTCTTCATCAAAAAGAAGGAAAGGTAAATAAAGAAGAAATTGTGCAAAATCAGAATAAACCATGTTAAAACAAACACCCTCTGAGCTTGCTTCTGCTGGAATTTGGCTATATTCTCCCTGAACATGCCTTGCAAGCTGATTATGTTCCATTTGGGAGAACAAAGTGATTCTTCAAACAAAACCACTTTCAGCTCTCAAAAGTTCTGTGATAATTGAGCTCAGGCTGTTTGTTCTGGCAGCACATGTGTGTGCATATATGCACATGTACACTTTGAACTGAAAAATGCAAAAACTGTTTTAAAGACAAAAAGAACACCACAATTAGCACCATAGCAGGTGTTAAATATTTGTAGACTTAAAAAGTCTACAGAAGTAATTGTAGAAGTAATTTTTTTACGTGACTTTTGCCAATAACTTGTACCCCCGGACTGTAAGCAATAGCACTATTTTAAGCTCACTGTGATATATACTTACTTCTATGCCTACCTAGAAGATTTTCTTACCCCTGTACATACAGATATATAATCTCAAGAGTAGATCCAGGGTTTCTTTGACCCAATTGGATATAAAGAAATGCAATGGTCTAGACTAGAACATTCTAGAACTCTTTTGAGAGTGTGAGCAGATGTGTCGAGCCATAAGAAGGGTTCAACTCAAACTGATTTTGATATGGTCAGAAAGTACTGAAATTAGAAGGTAGATTTTAGGTAACCATGAATCTATCCCTGTGGACCTGAGTGGGGTGGCCTCTCCTTACATGTCCTTTTCTAATTATGACTTGTTTTATAGGACTGGGCATTTAGAGCACCTATCTCTGGTTTCTGCTGAAAATAATCTAACAGCTAACACTTTGGTACTTATCCTACAGCATATGATCACTTTCTGAAACAACATAACAGGTTTTTTCTTAAGCCAACCAAGATGGTTAAGCTTAAAAAAATAATAAAACCTAAAGATGGAGAATGTAAAAGACCTGTGGAATTTTTCTATGAGTAGATGTAAATGCTTCTGAAATGTTCCTTAAAACACATTTACATTAAATCATGAGCTACCTTCAGTGATTATGTGAGAGTTCAAGAAGGATTGAAAACGCAACTGCCATTATGATAAGCCCAAGTGCCAAGGTGCTGATGGGCCACGTTCACAGCACAGTAACCAGACCGAAGGTAGTTTTCCTATCTCTGCATATTAATAATGACATGTGGTGCCGGAGATAATTTTAACCAGATTATGGTGAGCTGTAGTTCAGATTCAAAGGCTTTTTTCACTGCTTTGCTTGAATAGAGGATGACTGAACACACTTTAAAATTCATTTCTTTAAAGCATTTGAAGATTTTTTTTTTTTTGGTGCAAGAACTGATGAAGTACTTGCTTTTTTCAAAATACATAAATAAATAAATATATCTTTGAAAAACTTAAAGCTCTGATTTTTAAAGGGCTTCGCAGACATTTATGTGACGATTAAAACTCTTGAATATGAAGATGCCTGTTAATAGCTTCCAAGTCACAAGTGTACGTGTGAAGAATGCACAGGAAAAGAACTTTTCGTCTTTGGTTTTTAAAACAAAATCCTTCCTAATTGGCAAGATATGGAAATCCTTTTGGCTCAGAAGTAAACTGTCTTTGATGTTTAAATGTAATAAAAATTTTTTTTCTACATACGCTAAGATTTGACTAGCATTTGCCTCTTGGTCAAATTCTGAGGCATTTGAATTTATTCAGAGGGTTTGCTACCTCTTAAGGTGGTTTAAATAAATCAAACCTTTTTCTTTTACGGAATTCATATGAGCGTATGTGCATGTGAACATAAAAAAAAAGTATAGTCTTCTCATTTTCGACAGGCATGTTTAAGGCACAGTCTCATTTGCTAAAGCAATCAGAAGCAAGAAATATAACAAAATTTTCAGATACCACGTTTAGAAACCAATTAAATCTAGTCAGTGTTGGGACTTTAATTTGACCAGCAAAGAGTTCCCTTTTCAGCAATACATTATGATAACAGGGACATACACCCCAAGATAGCAGCAAATGTTAGTTTTTTTTTTTTTTTGTATTAGCAATCACATCTAGTTTACTATATTGTAAACATTTTGCAAATGTAACCTCCATCTTCATAACAATGATGAGAGATAGGAACTTTTAGTACCCCTATTTTATTTTTCTTATATACATAACACAGAAGCACAGACACTCCAAATTCCCAGTTTGAATGTGGACCCCAGATATGAATTTAGGCAGACTTCTCTTTATCACAATTATTTTGACACAATCAGAATTCATGTACACCATTATTTTGACACAATCAGAATTCATGTACTAAACCACTCTACTGAACTCCCTTAATCAAAGTGTCACCCTTTGAAATGAAAGTGTTTCACAAATACTAAGCCTCCGGACTTCCAACCACAATTAGGTGATCCTGAAGAAGAAAGGTGAGAGCCAGAGATTCTGTATTATCTTTTATTTTTTTTAATTTTTTTTATTAAATCATAACTGTGATCTTTTTTTTTCTGTCAGATGTCACAAAGTACTTACACTATGTGAAGCTGTTTCAAGGGATGATTTGATGCACTTCTTAGCTAAAATGAGGAGACTATAAGAAGTACTGTGGCCATAAGTCAGCTCCCAAATGCAAATGAGCTAGAACTATTCTTTCATGTTCTTTAGCTCAACATAATTTCTTTCTTTCTTTCTTTCTTTCTTTATTTTTTAGCTCAACATAATTTCTAACGCCAAGTTTCCCTTTGTGGCCCCACACCAGGTTTCTGCCTTACCCCCAGTCGGCCACACACAGTGCCTGGACACCAGGGAAGAAAAGCGGGGTAGGCCGTCTACCCTAGTCATTGTCCCGCACAGATTACCGCTCAGATGCCTGTTTTTCCACTTCTAAAAGCCTCTTCAAGTCCTGTTACCTTTCTACTACTTTGTACCACCTGTAAGAACCAAAAATATTTTATTTATTCATTTTTTAATTTTTTTTATTAAATCATAACTGTGTACTTTAATGCATTTATGGGTACAATGTGCTAATTTAATATACAAATTTAAAAGGCTGCATATAATTCGGTATGCCAGGATCTACCTGTTTGGTGCTTCCCCACTGATGGTGCCAGACCTTCCCAAACCCCCCAAATAATCATCTGTCTCTGTATCTTTCCCCATGGGCCTTATCTATCTCTATTTCCCTCTCTTAATTTTTATTTCAGAAAATTAAAGGGCAGAGGTTTTTTTTATCACCAGTATATTGCTGAAGTCAGGGCTTTCAGTGTAGCCATCACCTGAACAGCACACACTATGCCTGATAGTTTTTATCCCTCATGCCCTCACTCTTGCCCTTTTTAGTTTCAAATTCCAATCAACATTATGATCATATATACACATCATTTAGCTCCCACTTATCAGTGAGAACATGTGGCATTTGAATCAGACTTGATCTTAGCCAAAATTTGGTATTTGTTTTTCCATTCCTGAGATACTTCATGTAGGATAATGGTCTTCAGTTCTCTCCAAGTTGCTGTGAATGACATTATTTCATTCCTTTTTATTGCTCAGTAATACTGCATATACCACATTTTCTTTATCCACTCCTCAGCTGATGGACATTTCGGTTGATTCCATATCTTTGCCATTGTGAACCCTGGCGTGATAAACATTTGGGTGAAGGTGTCTTACATGTCAGTCTCCAATCCATCTTGAGTTAATTTGAGGAATCCAGTTTCATTTTTCTGGATAGGGTATCCAATTTACCGAGTACCATTTATTGAATAGGACATCCATTCCTCAGTGTATATTTTTGTCTGCTTTGTCAAAATTACTTGGTTGTAGCCATATGGTTTTATTTCTGGATTCTCTATTTTTTTCCATTGATCTATGTATCTACCTTTATACTAACACCATGCTGTTTTAGTTACAATAGCCTTTTGGTATAATTTGAAGTCAGTTAATGTGATGTTTCCAGGTTTATTGGTTTGTTTGTTTAGGATTACTTTGATTATTAAGACTATTTTTGAATTCCACATGAAATTTAGGATTTTTTCTAGTTCTGTAAAAAATGGTGTTGGTATTTTTTATGTGAATTGCATTGAATCTATAAATCACTTTGGGTAATATGGTCATTTTGACAATATTGACAGGCATCCCCTCATCTTCCCTCATGATTTGGTCAAAATCTGTGAGGGCCAATAAATATCCCTTACAAAGATACTTCAGCACTTAAAATACAGAAACACAGAGGCTTTATTTCTGGATCCTTCCCTGCAACACTTCTTACATCTGCTGATGCTGATGTAAGGAAAAGGAAGAAATATTAACCAAGGCACACAAGTTTCCTCATATAAACATTATGTTTGGCTCAGAATGGTTGCCTTTCTTGTTAAGAAAGCACAAAGCATGTTCTCTTCAAAGCCAGGCTTTTAGATGTTAAGTTGACTGTGTTTTATTGATGGTAGTTTTACAGGGATAAGGCAAGAGCTATGGGAAGAAGAGTATTTATCTTAATATTAGTTGCACTGTCAAGTCAGAAAACAATGCTGTTTACAAAAACACTGCTTGGGTATCAAATAAATATTAAATGGTGCACTCAGTATACAGACCTTTCTTTCTCAAATGCCATTCTCAAATAAAAGGGATCAGTGCTTCTTGGAGAAATGGCTGCTTCCAGGTGTGCACCAGGGAATATATGAGATAAGCCTGACCATCTTTTAATGCCAGAATGTAAGGAAGTGCTAAAATATGTGCATGTGCATATGTGCGTGATGCACACACACATGCACACACATACACATGAATGCATGTGCACATTGAAGATGGGGGTGGGTCAACGGGACATAGACATAAACCAAAAGAGCTCCAAATGGCCAAAGCTGAAACAATTCGAGCAGCAAAATAAATAACATATTATTGGATTATAACCCAAGGTATAAAGTAAATATCTATGAGTCCATTTGGATATAAGTATGTTTATTCAAATATTTAATACATAAATAGATAAGGGAGGAGAATAGACAAATCTGCTGTACAGAAGAACTCCAAATAATGCATGTAGTTATTCTGCTGTGAAGGTTGAGAGGTGTAACCATCCATCCCTTGAATGCAAGCTGCCTATGATGACTTCCTTCCAAAGAGTACAATATAGGAATGAGGGGGGAAAGTAATTTTCAGGAGGAAAAATATGACAAACACTTTAACCAGCTGATCAAGGTTATCATCAACAGGCATAAACTATGTTGTTAGGATATACCCTTCATATGACGTGATAAGAATGGCTCTTTACTTCTAACATATTCCTCCTCAAAACATATTACCCACGACTAACTAAAGGAAAACATTCAAACACAAATTGAGAGACATTATACGAAATATCTGACAAGTAGTTCTTCAAAACTATAAAGGTCATCCATCAAAAGCAAATAAAAGTCTGAGAAATTGTCACCGTCTAGAGGAGCCTATGGAGACAAGGCAAAAGATACTGGTATACAATCATTACGAAAAGAAAAACAAACCACCACAACAACAAAACAACCACAGATTTTACTCAGATAAAGGCCCTAAACCCAATCAGAAATAGCATTAAACAAAAGACAACAAAAAAAAAAAACAAAAGCATAAGGTAAAACCTTACTCTCCTTAAACGGAGTCACAGCTGTCCAAGACCATGACACTCATGGGATCTCCATCAAACAGTTTGCAGAGGAAAGGGACGCTCTTACTTTGGATGCATTTCAGATTTTGGCATCACCTCCCAGCTTCTGAGGTCACCCGCTTGCTTTTTTATTTACTACAACGCATAGAGTTAAATGCCAATTGAATGTTAATAATATTCTTTATTATTATTATTTTGTTTTTTATATGTCTGTGTAGCATACTGAAAGGCATTTCATTTCAATGTCTAAAATATTTAGAAAGTAAGTGGCTGACTGCCAACTACAAGTTTGCAAGTACATTAGGAAAAGCCTAAGAGTGTGTGGAAAGAAAAAGGATGTGAGACATTACAGTACCCACCAGCTTTTGACCTTTGGGCTTAGACTTTTGCTTTTCTTGCTGGTTGTTATTCTTGCAGATTATATATCATTTTCCAACTTGAGATGCAACTCTAAACTGTGTTATTTCCAAGATGATGAGGCATTCTTATCATCGTCGTCAGTTGGTTTTTATCATTAGCTTTAACAGATGTAGGATAACAAGGTCTTCTCTTTGAATTTGCTTTGTAAAATTGACTATATTTGTTCTGAATATTTCCTTGGCATTCTTCTGCTTACTATTTGTTGGCATGTTAATAGACAACTGTAACATCTGAAATGGATAGTTAGTATTTGAAGTTGTCATCAATAAAAAATTTCTGCAATTCACTAACTTTAGGAATTCTAACAAGAATGAACTTTTACTTTCATTAAGAATAATACGGAGTAAAATGTATAGATGGATAAAGGGAAGGCGATTTACAACCCAAAGAGGAGTCCCAGGTTTTGTAAAGTTGTATCAGGAGTGATGCTGGATACTTAGAAGATGGCATCTTTATTCTGACAGTATTGACTCATATTCCTGAACCCAGTCTGCTATTCTGTTTTAACATTGAGAAACCATGTAAAACAATGAATGGAGGAAAACTATCTTAAAATAACGTCTTAATTAAACTATTTATTCATGATAAATTTCCTACTAGTTTGGGATTATTGATTTTTTATACAGATTGGCATGTCAAAGAAAAGGGATTATTTTAAGAATTATGATATGTACTTCTGGGGTAGGAGAAAAATACATTATTCCCAGCTTTCAGCTGGCACAAACGGCCTCTGGAAATACTCCTGCATTTAAAAGAATCAGAGAAAAATGAACTACAAAAATCTCTTGTAGGTCTAAAATTATTTTATTTTCTAAACACAAATATTGTTATTATCTATAATATAACCCAAGTATGTATCATTTTATAAAGGTCCGAGAGTAGTTAAGTAAACATCTGCCATTATCAAATAGAAAATTGCAATTCACTTTAATCTGTGGCAATATTATCACAATCTGCTAACACATCCATTGATCTCAAATTTTTCAAATCTTTGATACAGTTTTATCGTTATTGGAATTTAAATAAAAGGGGTTTCCTGTTTTAGAGACCTAGTGAAGTATAATTTTAAAATATTTTTTGGTAAGTTTTTGTATTATAGCAAATAATAACTGAATTGATATTCTTGTCATCACTTAGAAAAACATTTTAGATATTCAATCCTGGAGAAATTTTGAGATCTATGAATCCTGAGAGCCCTATAATATTCTATAAATCATCCATACTCAACAGGGATAATATATTTTCCCAAGAGGGCACAAAATGTTTTTTGGCAGGGGAGGAAAATGAAAAAATAATCTTAACTGTTGCAATGGTTTGTGACCTTCTAAAGAGTCTTAGTACTTAAACAGATATACATGTATCTGTGGTATTAAAATTTTATAAAGAGAGATAAAATAATCTCTACAAAGATTTCTTAGGAAGATGATAAAGAAAAGTCCTAATCATTGAAAAACCACTGCAATTAAAATATATTACGTTGTTTTAAACCCTCAAAAATTTAGTGGGTTAGAAAGCGAAGTGCCAAGTCTCTTCCCAAAGCAAATTAAATTGGCTGAGTTATAAACCTTTCAAAAAGTGGACTTATAAAGAGCATGCAAACAGATCTTTAACCATAACGATTCCTACAGACTGAGCTACTCTAACATTCCTTGTGAGCCAAATTGAAACTGATTGTGGTTGGCACCCTATGACAGATTATAGTTTAAATGATTTTCTTTTGGCTCTAAAAACAGTTAGGTCCCATGTATTTCCAAAATGTGCAATAACATTCTTTTATAATTCAATAAAAATAGGATGTCTAAAATGTTGGATTTCTACTAATATGCCCCACTTTCTTTTAAAATGCAAATGTGAACTTAACCAAAGTGTAGACAAAAAAGTCATGCCTTCTCCATCTTCATTCTGAATGGACGTACACATACGCGTGTGCCTGTGTCTATGTGTGTACTTTTGAACTTTTTTGGTTTTTACCTGCCAATTCTTCCTTTAATTCTACCTTTAAACAAAACCTAGGGGAAGGTACCCATTGCCATCCCCAGAATTGATTTCGCTGTGAATATATTTTCAAAAAATAAGGCTTTTTCTATCCTTAAAAGCTAGCTTCTGACAGTTACTATTAGCAAAGAATAATATTTGATTCTGTTAAAAATATATGTGGGGGGGGTCATGTGATCAAGTAGTTTCATGTGGCAGCAGTTGACCTTCATGCCAGCTATTTTACCTGTTTTGCTGATAATGATCATGATAAACTATGCTCTATATGAAATGCAGTTTGCTTATGATAATACCAACCATACTAACAAAGCTGAAATTCTAACATTATACTAAAATGCTTCTATTAAAGTGAATCTAAGTTCTGATCACATGATTGTTTTTACAAACATCATTCCATATGACATAGCTATAAAAGAGCAAGAGGGAAAGAAAATGTGTCTTGCATCTATGTGTTAACACATTTCACTAAGAGATAATTAAATCTGCAAAATACGGGAATTCAGTTACAAGAGAGCAAGTGCAGATCATGGAGCAAATGGGAACAATGGTAAAAAATTATCCCAGCTAGTCCATCCAACCCTTAGCATTGAAGACTTCTATCACACTCTTACGGTTTTAATTTAAAGGAAAGTAAATAGATATCAAACTTTAGTTCAGACCTGGAACAAAGAGGAACCTATTTAATCTGTTTTCACGACTAGCAAAAATGACATGGAGTAGAACAAAATAAGTAAATATGAACTTAAAGATAAACTGTGACTAAACTTAAAGATAACTGTTTGTAAAAACAATCATGTGATCAGAACTTAGATTCACTTTAATAGAAGCATTTTAGTATAATGTTAGAATTTCAGCTTTGTTAGTATGGTTGGTATTATGTAGACTCCATTTTCTTTTCACAGTTTATAAAATTGATTTTTAAATTTATGCAAGGACAGAGCTGGAAACCACATGAGCATCTCGATTCTGAAGAATCTCTAAGAAAACAAAAATTGTGCATAGTAACAAACAATATGTATATATGAACCTATATTACAAATAAATGATTTTATATAATATTATAAATAACATTTTATATCAATCAACTAAAATAAAGAAAGAAAAAAGCTCCTAATAATATTTTATAAACAATGACAATAGTAAAAAAAAAAAAAACTCAATAGCCACTAGAACCACAGACAATGTCATGGAATTTTTTTTTTTTTTTTTTTTAATTTTTTTATTAAATCATAAGTGTATACAATGATATGATTATGGGGCATCATACACTCACTTCATAAACCATTTGACACATTTTTATCCCAGTGGTTAACATAGCCTTTCCGGCGTTATCTCAGTTACTGTGCCAAAACATTTATATTCTACATTTACCAAGTTTCGCAAATACCCCTGTAATATGCACCACAGGTGTGATCCCACCGATTCCCCTCCCTCTACCCACCCCCCCCTTTCCCACTTCCCCCTATTGTTAAGTTGTAGCTGGGTTATAGCTTTCATGTGAGAGTCCCAAATTAGTTTCATAGTAGGGCTGTGTACATTGGATATTTTTTCTTCCATTCTTGGGATACTTTACTAAGAAGAATATGTTCCAGCTCCATCCATGTAAACATGAAAGAGGTAAAGTCTCCATCTTTCTTTAAGGCTGCATAGTATTCCATGGTATACATATACCACAATTTATTAATCCATTCGTGGATCGATGGGCACTTGGGCTTTTTCCATGACTTAGCAATTATGAATTGGGCTGCAATAAACATTCTGGTACAAATATCTTTGTTATGTTGTGATTTTTGGTCTTCTGGGTATATGCCCAGCAGAGGAATTACAGGATTGAATGGCAGATCTATTTTTAGATCTCTGAGTGTTCTCCATATATCCCTCCAAAAGGAATGTATTAATTTGCATTCCCACCAGCAGTGCAGAAGTGTTCCCTTTTCTCCGCATCCACGCCAACATCTCTGGTCTTGAGATTTTGTGATATAGGCTAGTCTCATTGGAGTTAGATGATATCTCAAAGTAGTTTTGATTTGCATTTCTCTGATGATTAAAGATGATGAGCACTTTTTCATATGTCTGAAGGCCGTGCGCCTGTCTTCTTCAGAGAAGTTTCTCTTCAAATCCCTTGCCCAGCCTGCGATGGGATCCCTTGTTTTTTTCTTGCTGATGCGTTTGAGTTCTCTGTGGATTCTGGTTATTAAACCTTTGTCAGAGTTATACCCTGCAAATATCTTCTCCCATTCTGAGGGCTGTCTGCTTGCTCTGCTTACTGTGTTCTTAGCTGTGCAGAAGCTTTTTAGTTTGATCAAGTCCCAGTAGAGTATTTTTGAAGCTGCTTCAATTGCCCGGGGGGTTCTCCTCATGAAATACTCACCCAGACCAATTTCTTCAAGGGTTTTCCCTGCATTCTCCTCTAGTATTTTTATAGTTTCATGTCTTAAGTTTAAATCTTTAATCCAATGAGAGTCTATCTTAGTTAATGGTGAAAGGTGTGGGTCTAATTTCAGTCTTCTGCAGGTTGCCAGCCAGTTCACCCAGCACCATTTGTTAAATAGGGAATCTTTTCCCCACTGAATGTTTTTAATTGGCTTGTCAAAAATCAAATAGCGGTAAGTAGCTGGATTCATCTCTTGGTTCTCTATTCTATTCCAGATATCTACTTCTCTGTTTTTGTGCCAATACCATGCTGTTTTGATCACTATCGATTTGTAGTAAAGTCTGAGGTCTGGTAGTGTGATTCCTCCTGTTTTGTTTTTATTTCTGAGTAGTGTCTTGGCTATTCGAGGTTTTTTCTGATTCCATATAAAACGAAGTAATGTTTTTTCAAGATCTTTAAAATATGACAGTGGAGCTTTAATAGGGAGTGCGTTGAAAGTATATATTGCTTTGGGTAGTATGGACATTTTGATAATGTTGATTCTTCCTAGCCATGAGCATGGTATGTTTTTCCATTTGTTAACATTTTCAGCTATTTCTTTTCTTAGAGTTTCATAGTTCTCTTTATAGAGATCTTTCACGTCTTTTGTTAGGTAAATTCCCAAATATTTCATCTTCTTTGGCACTACTGTGAATGGGATAGAGTCCTTAACTGCTTTTTCAATTTGACTGTTGTTGGTGTATATAAAGGCTACCGATTTATGAATGTTGATTTTGTAACCTGAGACACTGCTGTATTCCTTGATCACTTCTAGGAGTTTTGTAGTAGAGTCCCTAGTGTTTTCCAGATACACAATCATATCATCCGCGAAGAGCGAGAGTTTGATCTCTTCTGACCCTATATGGATACCCTTGATCGCCTTTTCTTCCCTAATTGCGGTGGCTAAAACTTCCATTACAATGTTGAAAAGCAATGGAGACAATGGGCAGCCTTGTCTGGTTCCTGATCTGAGTGGAAATGATTCCAATTTAACTCCATTCAATATGATATTGGCTGTGGGTTTGCTGTAGATAGCCTCTATCAGTTTAAGAAAAGTCCCTTCTAGACCAATTTTTTTGAGTGTTCTGATCATGAAGGGATGCTGGATATTATCAAAAGCTTTTTCTGCATCAATTGAGAGAATCATATGGTCTTTGTTTTTTAATTTGTTTATGTGCTGAATTACATTTATAGATTTACGTATATTGAACCAGCCTTGAGACCCTGGGATAAAACCAACTTGGTCATGATGTATAATTTGTTTGATGTGTTGCTGGATTCTGTTTGTTAGGATCTTGTTGAATATTTTTGCATCTATATTCATTAGTGATATTGGTCTATAATTTTCTTTTCTTGTTGGGTCTTTTCCTGGTTTGGGGATCAGGGTGATATTTGCTTCATAGAACGTGTTGGGTAGTCTTCCTTCTTTTTCTACATTTTGGAACAGGTTGAGTAATATAGGTACTAATTCCTCTTTAAAGGTTTGGTAGAATTCTGACGTGAAACCATCTGGTCCCGGGCTTTTCTTTTTAGGGAGGTTTTGTATAGTTGATGCTATTTCTGAACTTGATATGGGTCTGTTCAACATTTCCACTTGATTCTGGTTAAGTCTTGGAAGGTGGCGTGCTTCCAAGTATCGGTCTATTTCCTTCAGATTTTCATATTTCTGAGAATAAAGTTTCTTGTAATATTCATTAAGGATTTTTTGGATTTCTGATGAGTCTGTGGTTATTTTGTCTTTGTTGTTTCTGATTGATGATATTAGAGATTTTACTCTTTTTTTCCTGATTAGGTTGGCCAGAGGTTTATCTATTTTATTGACCTTTTCAAAAAACCAGCTTTTTGATTTATTGATCTGTTGTATTATTCTTTTGTTTTCAATTTCATTTAATTCTGCTCTAATTTTGGTTATTTCTTTTCTTCTACTGGGTTTGGGGTTGGAATGTTCTTCCTTTTCCAGTTGCGTGAGATGTCCCATTAAGTTGTTAACTTCCTCTCTTTCCGTTCTCTTGAGGAAGGCTTGCAGTGCTATAAATTTCCCTCTTAGAACTGCCTTTGCAGTGTCCCAGAGGTTCTGATAGCTTGTGTCTTGATTGTCATTTTGTTCCAAAAAATTGGTGATTTCTTTCTTAATCTCATCTCTGACCCAGCTATCATTCAGCATAAGGTTATTTAACTTCCATGTTTTTGTATGGGTATGCAGATTCCTGTTGTTACTCAATTCAAGTTTTATTCCATGATGGTCCGAGAAGATGCATGGAATAATTTCTATTCCTTTAAATTTACTGAGGTTAGACTTGTGACCTAAAATGTGATCAATTTTGGAGTAAGTTCCGTGGGCTGATGAGAAGTATGTGTATTCAGTTTTGTTGGGATGAAATGTTCTGTAGATGTCTGCTAAATCTAAATACTGTATGGTTAGGTTTAAATCTAAGATTTCTTTGCTCAGCTTCTTTCTGGAGGATCGATCCAACACTGCCAAGGGAGTGTTGAAATCTCCAACGATTATGGAGCTGGAGGAAATCAAGTTACTCATGTCTGTTAGAGTTTCTCTTATAAATTGAGGTGCATTCTGGTTGGGTGCATAGATATTAATAATTGAGATCTCGTCATATTGAGTATTACCCTTAACAAATATGAAGTGACCATTCTTGTCCTTCCTTACTTTTGATGGTTTAAAGCCTACTGTATCTGCAAATAAAATTGCAACACCTGCTTTTTTCTGATTACCATTTGCCTGAAATATGGATGACCATCCTTTCACCCTGAGTCTGTATTTGTCTTTTAAGTTGAGATGTGACTCTTGTATGCAACAAATATCTGGCTTAAGTTTTTGTATCCAGTCAGCTAACCTATGCCTCTTTAGAGGACAGTTTAAGCCATTCACATTGATGGAGAGTAAGGATAAGTCTGGTGGAATTTTGGGTATCGAGTTTTTCAAAGGTCCAGTGGACATTTTTAATCCTTTCGCCAGTGTGGAAGTTGGAGTTTGATCCGAAGTTTCTGAGTGAGTTTACTTTTGTGGTATAGGATTGGGTTGGTCATTGTGGAGGATAGGTCTGAGAACATCCTGAAGAGCTGGTTTACTTATGGCAAATTTTTTCAACATATGAATGTCATTGAAGTATTTAATTTCTCCATCATAGATGAAACTCAGTTTAGCTGGATACAAGATCCTGGGTTGAAAGTTTTTTTGCTTTAGGAGATTAAAAGTTGATGACCAGCCTCTTCTTGCTTGAAAAGTTTCAGCAGAGAGATCTGCAGTTATTCTAATATTCTTACCTTTGTACGTTATAGTTTTCTTTCGCCGGGCTGCTTTGAGAATCTTCTCTTTCATGTTAACTTTAGTGAAGCTAATTATGATATGTCTGGGAGATGGCTTTTTGGGGTTGAATCGTGCTGGGGTTCTGAAGCTGTCTGCTATCTGAATTTCAGATTCTCTAGGCATGTCTGGAAAATTTTCTTTCATAATTTCATGTAGAAGGGCCTCTGTGCCCTTGGCTGCCACGTCATCAGCCTCCGAAATTCCTATAACCCTTATGTTATTTTTTTTCGAATTATCTGAGAGCTCTCTGAGTGAGTGATCCGTTTTTGCTCTCCATTTCTCTTCCTCTTTGAGAGATTGGGAGCGTTCGAAGACTTTATCTTCAATGTCAGAAATCCTTTCTTCTGCTTGCTCCATTCTGTTACTGAGGGATTCTACTGTATTTTTCATATCTTTGAGGGCTGTAAGTTCTTGTTTCAGTGTGTCTAAGTCTTTGGTGGTTTTGTCTTTAAATTCGTTAAATTCTTGAGACAGTTTTTGAATTTCTCCTCGAATTCCTAATTCCATTTTATTAATCTTGTCTGCAAACCAAATTCTGAATTCGACTTCTGACATCTCAGCCAGTTGTTTATGAATGGGATCTTCAATCACATCTGCCGTATCTTTTCTTGGGGGGGTTGATCTATTCTGGTTATTCATGTTACCAGAGTTTTTCCGCTGATTCCGCCCCATGGTTTACTCCCTTTGGTTTTTCCCCTGGGGTTTTATCGAGGGCCCGTACAGTGTTGTGGCCTGAGAAACTGGGGCCCTGTCTGGTGTGGTGGAGCAAAGTGGTTCTGTCTTGTTTTCAGCTGGTTTCTGTTCGATCCTATTGCAACTTCTACTCTGGCTTGAAGTCTCAGCTGTGTGGAAAAATCAGCAATTAAGTCACCCCGCCTGCCCACCTCTGGCCCCAGTTGGAAAAGGAGAATCAAACCTTCCTACAATCGCACACCCAGGGCACCACCTGAAAAGTCCTCAGTCTATTAGCCAGTTCAAAAGGTCCGAATCAACTGTCTCAATCGGCACTTGTCTCAGGTGGAAGGGTTCAAGAGGTCTCTGGGAACTGGATCACAGGGGCCTGGTGACTCCTCTGACACGGCTCACCCCAGTGCAGCAGGAGGAGCCACCCAGCAAACAGAGCAGTCTAGGAAGGTTGACGTCTCCTTCCCCACTTTGCCCCTCCGTCGGACCCAGTCACTGGTATCTCTGCAGATGGCTAACCCAGTTGCCTGCAGTGAACAGACACTCCAGGGGTTTGCACCTGCCTGAATCGCGAGGAAGTCTGCCAGGCCCCCGCAGACTGCCGCTATCTAGCAGGAGGAGATGGGGCCTGACATCTTTGAGTGTTTGATGCAGGTGATGGGAAGGAGGTGTTCACTCAGGCTTAGCCCCGTCCCTGATGGATGCTGCTAACAGAACAGAACAGAACAGACAACTTTGTGAGGTTCTGTCTCTGTTCCTGTCGTCGCCTACAGGAGACGGGCTGTTTTGAGTTCAAACGTCTTTGCTGCTGGAGAATTGCGTCTGAACACCTCTCTGGGTCGGCCCCGCCCTGGAGGCTTCCGGGTTTGTGAGCCGTGACACCGGTGGCCTCCTCTGGTTGCCCAGGGAGACAGGGGGTGTGGCCTCAGAATATCCAGAAGTGAGCGTTCTGCCGTTAAAGAAAAAACGGCTGTTGATCTACCTCCAGGGAACTGCTGCTCTGGTGTGGGCACTCAGGCGACCCTTTTCTCCTCTGTCCCGCGCCCCAGAGTCAGCACTGAGCGGCCGCAGTTTGTGCTGGGTCCACACCCCTTAAGAGATCCCCCAAGATTCAGAACTCTTGGGGGATGGGCCCCCAGACCCGGATTGGGAGTGGGGCGGGGGGAAGCTAGAGTTTCATTCAGTTTCACGCAATACTACGGTCCGGGGAGGGCTCCTGCACTGCACCGCAGGGAAGTGCCGCCAAGGCTTGATTTCCCCTCAGCGGAGTGCCCTCTCCTCGCTCACGTGTCCCAGAGTCAGCGCTGACCTGACGCAGCTCAGGCACTGTGCACTCCCCTCGAGAAATCACCCAAGGAGCCGAACTCCTGGGGGATAGGCCCTCAGACCCCGAGTGAGAGTAGGGGCTCTCAGCTCTCAGCGGGGAGGCCAGAGTCTTATTCAGTCTTGGGCCCCGTATGCCCGGGGAGGGTTGCTGCACTGCACCGCAGGGAAGTGCCGCCAAGGCTTGATTTCCCCTCAGCAGAGTGCCCTCTCCTCGCTCACGTGTCCCAGAGTCAGCGCTGACCTGACGCAGCTCAGGCACTGTGCACTCCCCTCGAGAAATCACCCAAGGAGCCGAACTCCTGGGGGATAGGCCCTCAGACCCCGAGTGAGAGTAGGGGCTCTCAGCTCTCAGCGGGGAGGCCAGAGTCTTATTCAGTCTTGGGCCCCGTATGCCCGGGGAGGGTTGCTGCACTGCACCGCAGGGAAGTGCCGCCAAGGCTTGATTTCCCCTCAGCAGAGTGCCCTCTCCTCGCTCACGTATCCCAGAGTCAGCGCTGACCTGACGCAGCTCAGGCACTGTGCACTCCCCTCGAGAAATCACCCAAGGAGCCGAACTCCTGGGGGATAGGCCCTCAGACCCCGAGTGAGAGTAGGGGTTCTCAGCTCTCAGCGGGGAGGCCAGAGTCTGATTCAGTCTTGGGCCCCGTATGCCCGGGGAGGGTCGGTGCACTGCACCGCAGGGAAGTGCCGCGAGGCGTGACTCCCCCTCAGCCCGGTGCCCTCTCCTCACTCGGCGCGCCTCAGAGTCAATGCTGACCAGTCGCAACTCGGGGACTGTCCACTCCCCTTGAGAAATCACCCAAGGATCCGAAGTCCTGGGGGACAGGCCTCCGGACCTCAGTGGGCGGGAGGGGAGCGCCGGGGATTCAGGGTTGCCGGCAAAGGATTCCCAAAGTTTTATTCAGCCCTATGTCCGGCAGGAGAACGCCACGGCACCCCAGTAGGGGAGGTAGGTCCAGTTTTTAGAAGGTCTCTCCCGTGGAGTGTAGTGGGAGGGGCTTTAATTTCTGCCCACTTGTTCAATTGTGGGGCTACAGAGCTGGTCTCATGGGGGAGGGGGACTCCCGTCCGCTTGGTGGTGGATTTTGTACCTTTTGTTTGCGTCCTTGTGATCACAACTTGCCTCAGCGGTGTTGATGTGCGTTCTTCAGCCTTCTCTCTTGGTGAGGCTCAAGTCCACCAGGATACTTACTAAATTCCTGTCCCTTAACTCTCCTTCTGGACGGGAGCCTTTGTTGAAAGCTGGCTTCAGTCCGCCATCTTGTCTCCCCTCCCAATGTCATGGAATTTTGCTGTGAAATCTTCATTGGCTCAATAGCTAAACACAGGCTATAGCAATTTTTTCTTTTTCTTTTTCTTTCTTTCTCTCTTTTTTTTTTTTTGAGACAGAGTCTCACTCTGTTACTCCAGGCTAGAGTACCATCCAAACACAGCTCACAGCAACCTCAAATGCTTGGGCTAAGTGATCCTCTTGCCTCAGCCTCCCAAGTAGCTGGGACTACAGGTGCCTGCTACAACACTGGCTACTTTTTCCACTTTTAGTAGAGACAGGATCTTATGTTTGCTCAGGGTGATCTTGAACTTGTGAGCTCAAGCCATCTACCCTCCTCCCAGAGTGGTAGGATCATAGGCCTGAGCACCACACCCAGCCACTGTAGCAGATTTAGATCAGAGCCTCCACAGAGGATAGGTCATGGTATCAGGCTAGAGTCTCTGGGCATGAGTGTGCTCACTACCTACCTGAGTGACATCTCTGGTTTGATTCTGTTTTTAAAGGAAGTGGTTGGACTGGATGCATGTTTCTGGAATCTTTAGATCATGACAAACTTTGAAAAGTTATAGAAGTTATGGAACTGCTCCTCAGAAAACTCTACATATTTCGAAATATTTCTATTTCAGAAAATTTCTGGAAGTCCTTGAAGCTACTCTTTAGAACCCTCAGAGCCATTGGTTTCATGAACTTGAAGAACCTTGAATTTGGATTATTTTAAAGATTCTTTAAGACTAGTTTAAGTAGCATAGATAGCCTGAATTTGTATTGTGAAGAAGAAATCAAATGGAATCTTTTTACTCAGTTATATTTATGAAACACAAAAAAAGGTGCAAGCTTACTGAGGGCCAAGTAAACCAGCCGAATGCAAGGCAAAACTTATATCCTTGTAGCTGGTAAAGTCCTACGGCTCTTGAGGATCACAAATCAGAATTTGGGGGCTTCCAACACCCATATCAAGGTGGAAAAGCAAAACTACTAATATCAGGTAGCAACACTTTAGGTGGTAATAAGAAAAGAGTTGTTGTAGCAGTCAAAAAACTTGGATCAGAGTTCCATTGTTTTATTTTACTTGTGTAATTATGGCAATTTAATTTCTGATTTCATGCTTTCATTTTCTTGATTTTTAAAATAGAGTATAAAACCTGTGAGGCAGAATTTTTATAAGGTAATGGAATAATACATGTACACATGCATATATATGTGTATCTAAAGACCCTCTTATGTAAGGTTTTTCATATTTAGGAGAATACATCCTTATAAGAATTCACATATGAATAAATGTACACATGTGTGGATATAAATGCACAAGTATGCATAAACATACACATGCATGTGAGTCTGTTCCAGTGAGTGTGTGTGTGTGGGGGGGTTTAGTGAAGTGCCTTGCATAGAAGTGCCGTGAACAAGGAGCTTCTGTTGTTTTCAGCAAGGCCTCTGCTGATAGAAAATACCTGCTGCTTATAAACAACTGTGGAACTCAGCACGTCCCCGGGTGAAGGGCTCTACTGCAGCCCGGACTTCAGCTTGGAAGTGAGAACAATGCAACCTAATATTAATTTAAAATAAAAACACTCTAGAACAAAGAGACCCCATTCTGAGGGAGTACAAAATACATCAAAAGACACCTGAACACTTTCACTCTTGGCTGACTCAGACCAGTCCCAGGGCTCAGGACTGAGTTTCAGCCCTCATTCATGTCTCACCCTGACCATCAAAAGCAGATCTGCAAAACATGAAGCTATTTGCTCTGGTCCTTGCTGTGTACCATACAGGTACTTCCCAAAGGGTAGTCCCCAGACCTGAAGCAGCATCACTTAGAAAGGTGTTAGAAATGTACTTGTCAGGCTTCACTGCTGACCTGCTGAACCAGAAACTCATGGTACATGCCTGTAGTGGAGGTACTCAAGAGGCTGAGGCAGGAGGATCATTGTGCCCAGGAGTTCAAAGCCAGCCTCGACAATAGAGCGAGACTCCATCTCTACCAAAACATGTTTTTTAAGTTGTTGAGTTTTAATTTGCATCCTGATGTTAGTTTTTACCCATGCTCTGCCCATGCGTCATTTACTTGTTATAAAAAAGAGAGTAAAATGAGAGTATGGCTTTCAATAATGCAAAACGAAATAGATCGGAACACGAGGGGTATGCTGAGATTTTCTAAAACACTTTTGTAAGTCAGCTGAAAGAAATATGAAATTCGTCTCCTCATCAGGATGTTATAATAGTAGGATTTCAGAAGAACTCATTTATTATTTTGCATAATAAAAAAGAATTAGCTGCGAATAGAAATGGGAAAATGGGAAGTGAATAAAGAGATTCACTCTACTGAAGAAATCATGAAAAAACCTCTTACTACTGTATTTTTAGTGTGTAATGTATATGGTTTTGTTCATTTATTTTTAGCAAGAGCTTTTTTCACATTTGCTTTTCTTCTGTGTATTTGAGTACTGATCTTGGCTTTATCGGTTCTGTCTCCTGCGTTATACTAAATAACATTTTTTTTTAAAGCCAGGCAATGCAATGGTGTCCACTATACAACTATAGGTTGAATGTGATCCAGTTTTAATTTTTGTCTATCTTTCTAGAAATTTCTGATACTTTATATTACTATAGTCAGTAAACTTCTATTTGAAAGGATTTGGGGACCTGCCCCTTATAGAATATGAAAAAGCAAAGCTTATCCTTAATTTCATCACCTTTGCTATTCCCCCGTGCACCTCGCCCCCACTAGGGTGCCTCGCCAAGACATGTTCGTGAAGTCCAGCCCTTGTTGTGCCCATTCTCTGAAGCTACTGTTTTTTCTTATCCTTTACAATCCTTGACTTGTGATTATGATTGTTTAATTTAAGAAAAAACAGTGCATCAGTTTATCCCTGGTGGTAAACCTCTGTAGACTAAACATAAATGGTTGGATCAACCATTATAAAGTAAATGTAGGGATTAAAGTAAATATAGGTTTACTAGGTATCTCCAGGTGTACTTTAAGCAAAATGTCTCATCACAGCATGGGAAGTCAAGGAAGCTAAATTATTGAGAACGTAAATTATCAGAACATTTTAGAAAAAACTAAGATCCACTCCCATGAATAAATAGTATTATTGCTCAGTGTGCCCAGAGATAAGTAAATTTCTCACACAGATTGATAATAAACTTCCAGTGCTTCTGTTCACTCAGCATCTCTACTTAAGGAACTGCTTATCCTGATTACTGAAGTCCCTTCAATGCATGAAAAAGATACTGCCATACAACGAGATGAGATGCCAGTGTTATTAGACCAGCCTTTCTATAATTATGGAGACTCAGGTATTTGGTCCAAGAAGAGTCTCCTTTTAGAAAATTTCTGGACTATTTAAATATTCCCATTCCTAAAATTCCAACAGTTTCATTTACAAAGAACTTTAGTATATTAATCTTCCCAAATGACATGACATTTTAGCAAGGGATTTCAAAGAATGACTAATGTGAGAATTGCAAACAGTGTGGCAGTCCATGAAGAATATATATTTGAACAGTTGCATTGCTCAAGTGCTCATTTTTCAGTGTTCACGGCAGTTAGTATCTTTTCATAAAAAAGTCATACCTTTTGATTAAAGAAATCCCAATATCCTTGCTTATCAAAGATTGTGCTCTATTTACCTTTGTATGTATGTCTATTTCATATTCAGAGCAATTGAAAGGTTAATTTTACAGGGTGATGCATTCACAGAGTTTTGGAATATTAGGATGAAGATAGAGCTCAGAAAATACCTGTTTCAAGAGTCCCAGTGTCCTGGCCCAAGGTCACAGAGGAAATTAAAACCGTCTAGATGTCCCACCATAGCCTCTCACAAAGTTAAGTTCTCTCTCCCTTCCACTGTAACACCTTTCATACTTCATTGTATAAAAATAAAAAGTAAAGTGGTTTTGTTCCTGTCTTCCAAGAGTTATTCAGAGTGATGTTCATTTAAATTCTTGGTGTTAATGGCAATGCCAGAAAATACACAGAAAATCCCTGGAGTAACTTTCCCACCATCTACGCTACGTTGTACATCTCCTGAAATGAGAGAAAAGTAAAGTATGACTAATGCAGGATGCATCAAAAGTAATGCTGTCATGAGCTACTCCGTGTGAGTCATAGAAGCCTCAGTACTGTATAGAATAATAATAAGACAGGGAATAATGGCATCCTAAAATTTAATGAGGTAGTTTAGTTTAAATGTACACTGTTAGTTGTGTCAACTACTGGCCAGTGCAAGCAGCACATTTTTTTAACAACCTTGTGCAATGGGGCTGTAAATTACTATAATTAAATTAAGCCATAACCTTATCCAGGCAATATGAGGTATTTGTACTTTGTTTCTATAATCATATTATCTGCTCGGAAGAGAAATTACAATGAAAAAAAATCAAACTGCATAATCAACCATGTCATTTGCAATTTTTCAAGGGGAAAGTAAAACTACTTGGAATTATCTACCCATTTTCTGGGCATGTTCATCCCAAATACCTTGACTTAAGTAGTTGTCATTTTAATGCTTCTTTAACTAGTTGTTAAACTTGGCAGCAGAGCACAGTGAAGGCAAACATTTTTTCTGAAATAAGCATATCTCCTCCTACATGCCTTTAGATTTGTTTCTTAACTCACTTTAAGACGATAGGCAGATGGAGAGAGATTATCTGTTTAACTTCTTGGAAAGGCAGAGATTCTGATAGGAAAAAAAAACACCATGAATCCTGGAAGCTATATAATAAAGCTAGATTTTTTCCTATTATTTCTCTATTACTGTTTTCATAAAAGGCGTGTTGTGCTTGAACTATTTGTGTGGATTATTTTGGGGGGGTATGTGCTGATCTTCCCAAGTCATGATGATGATGATGGGTTTAATTAGAAGGAAAGTCTTGTTAATAAAATGGGAAGAGATATTACTGCTTTGCTTCTTTGAATTCCCTCCATTTTTTGTAATATCTGATAGCATTTACCATGTATTTTAACCCACATTGATTTAATGCCTGCCTTCCCACTGGGCAATAAATTATTGGAAGTTGGAACTAACATTTATTCTCAGACAGTGCTGATTGCTTAACATAATCTATGTTTCAAAAATAGTTGTTCAATAAATGGTTTTTGAAAGAATAAAAAAGTAACGAAAGAAGTGAAATGTGCTTTGTGCAGATATGATGGTTTACAACTCTAAATTTTATTATTTCACTTCTAATTTCTCTCAAAGCTTCCTTCTGTGGGGTAAAGGTTGGGTGGTGGGAATTAAGCAACTGTGAAAGAAATCACACCATTTATAGCTTCAATAGTGACTTTCAGTGTTAAAAAAAATATGGACCTCAAATTGTTACCATCTTCGAGCTCTGAATTCCTAATTCATCACTGTTGCCTTGTCTAATTCATTGATAGTCCCTAAGGAGAGATGCTCCTACACTTCACTGTAGGTACTGATAAGCCTATCAGAAGGCAAAAATATTATTAAGTCAAAATTCCATACAATGCACCTAGCCTGCTGAACATTGTACCTCAGGCTAGATTACCTTAGCACAGACATGTACCTTAGCTCGAAGTGGGCAAAATCATCTAACCCAGAGCTTATTTTATAATAAAGTGTTGGATATCTGATGTAATATATTGAATACTGTGCTGAAAGTGAAAAACAGAAGGGTTGTGTGGGTCTCTAAGTATGGTTTCTGCTGAATGGTGTTGCTTTTTCACACCATTGTGAAGCTGAAAAATCATAAGTTGAACCATAGGAAGTCAGGGGCCATCTGTATTGAAAATCTGGACATTGTTGTCATCAAACATATTCATAACAAACTCAACATTTTTAAAATCATAGGATATTATTGTGATTCCTATACTTTTCACCCTAGATACTAAGTGGGACTCAGGTCAGATCCTTCATGACCTGATCATCATTGTAGAACCTTTAGTTATACATAGTGTTATAATCATGGAGGAACTGGAATGCACATTATAAATAGCAGGCTGACAGGTATTTCCAGAGGGGAAATTCAACGTGTGTCTGGGATGATGAGATTTTTTGTCAGTTAAAATACACTGCTCTTAAAGTCAAGTTAGACTGGTTTTGTTACTCGGCCCAACCTACATTTCTACTTCATTCAGTCGAACTTCAAATGCATAATATTAGTTGTAAAGAATATTCACCAAGGGTGTTTATGAGTCAATCCAGTTCCTCAGAGCATTCAAGAAACAAAGCAAAAACAAATCAAAACAATAAGACAAGCCAATTCCCTGTAGAATATGAGTCAAGTTGTCATCATCACCAATTGGAGAGGAAAGCCAAGTAAATACTTTATAAATGGAATTACATGCATGTGGCAAGACATTGTGGAGTTTCCCTCAAAGAAAATAGAATGTATAGAATCATAGATTGTTTTTAATTGTTGTATATGATTCACTGCTTCCTTAACACATTAAGAGCTAATGGTTTAAAATGAGAAATAAAATGTATTTACACACAAACATATGACCATATGGAGGTATGTTGCTTTGTACGTTATTCTCCAATGTGGCAAAACAGAAAATAGCAATACACTAATTTCAATCATATGAGCTTAAATGAATCATGTTATACTATTTATTTTCCTTGTCACTGAAAATGTCAGGAAAGAGGCTAATTAGTTTGAAAATCTCATTTAGGATATCTTTCACTTTATAATCCCCAAGCATGGAAATTGATAGTATTTAGTAAAAGAAAACACAGGCTAATAACATTAGAAAAAATAATTATTCTTATATTTATCTTCCTATAAATGGGAGCAAAGAGCTGGAGTGCATTTTACCTAATTGCTGTATTATTCAAAATTGATGGTGTTTTCTAAGTCCTGAAGATTTTTATCTAACATTTAGCTGAATTCTAGGCAAGAAGATATTTCTAGAAAGAACTCATTTATTTTAAAAGCAGCATTATATTCAAATGTTTTCATTATATATATAGACTAAGTTGCAATACATAATTTGTTATATTTAGAAATTTCTGATTGCAATATTCAGATCATGTGGCAATACAAATATCCTATATTTAGAAATTTAAGACTGCGGTGTTTGTCTAAAAATTCCTTTAATTTAAAATTGTTTGAGAAAATAAATGTCAATTTTTAGAGAACTATTAGCTCTCATTCTACATTATAAGCACTTACTAAATGGTACATGTGTGCTATCTATTCATTTTTTAAAAGAGCTTATAAACTGTTATTGTTGTGCTCATTTTGCACTTATTGTTGTGTTCATGTTTGGAGAACACTTAGAGATCTAAAAATAGATCTGCCATTCAATCCTATCATTCCTCTACTAGGTATATACCCAGAAGACCAAAACTCACATTATAACAAAGATATTTGTACCAGAATGTTTATTGCAGCCCAATTCATAATTGCTAAGTCACGGAAAAAGCCAAGTACCCATTGATCCACGAATGGATTAATAAATTGTGGTACATGTACACCATGGAATATTATGCAGCCTTAAAGAAAGATGGAGACTTTACCTCTTTCATGTTTACATGGATGGAGCTGGAACATATTCTTCTTAGTAAATTATCTCAAGAATGGAAAAAAAAGTATCCAATGTGCTCAGCCCTACCATGAAACTAATTTATGGCTTTCACATGAAAGCTATAACCCAGTTATAACCTAAGAATAGGGGGGAGGGGTAGAGGGAGGGTGATTGGTGGGATTACACCTGCAGTGCATCTTACAAGGGTACATGTGAAACTTAGTAAATGTAGAATATAAATGTCTTAAGACAATAACTAAGAAAATGCCAGGAGGGCTATGTTTACCAGTGTGATGAAAATGTGTCAAATGGTCTAGAAAACCAGTGTACGGTGCCCCATGATTGCATTAATGTACACAGCTATGATTTAATAAAAAAAAGATACATATTGTAATATTCTATTTACATACAACAGCTAGAGTAGGCAAATCCACAGAGATAGATTTCTTGTTGCCAGGGAATAAGAGGAAAGGAGAATGGGACTTCTTTCGGGGGTGATGACAGTGTTCTGGAATTTGGTACTGGTGATGGTTGTACAACACAGTGAATATACTAAAACCCCCTGAATTGTACATTGTAAAATAATGGATTTTATGTTAATTGTATCTCAATAAAAAGGAAACAGCTGGTAAAAATAAAATAAAATAAAAAAGAGCTATTTGGAAATAGGAATCAAAGTGCTTAAAATTTTTACACCACTGTTTTACCTTGTATTCTGACAACTAGGAATGCATTCTGAAGAAATGATCAGAGGTGTGGATAATGATCTATGTCTAGTCTGTAACAATCTCTGAAGGAGACGTTCAACTATATTAATAAATCTAAAATTTGCCAATTGCTAGATAAGTTGATATGATGTGGCAGAAAATGTCCTAAATTCCAAAATATGCAAGTAATTAAATGTGTATTTGAGATTAGTGACAGCAGATAAAATCCAAAAAGAGTTGAATACTTTAATTGGTTGGATCCAGTAAACTTAAAGTGTTACCTTAAGGAATAGGAACCAAAAGTATCACGCACATATGGACATGCTCATGTTCGTCTGAGAAGTCCCTTTAGAATTTAGACTAAATGTACTGCAGAGAAGTTTTCAACGGTAGGAAAGAGGCATAGAGTCTGGGATCGTGGAAGCCAATGGTAAAGATAAATTTAAAAAGGATGAAATTCACATCAGTAAAAATAGAAGAGAATAAAGGTGAAGGAAAACCCATTGTGTATTATTGTCATAGCTAACTTGTTACTGGCATTTATAGCTTTTAAAATATGAAGTATTTTCTTGATTGTCCATAAATGTTGTTGCTGTAGGTATCCTTAAGAGAATAGTTTCATTAGAGTCATTGAGACAAAAGTCAGATTTATTAGGACTGGGTGGATAATTTATAATTGATAAAAAATGTTTATATGTCTTGATATTATGCTTTGGTTTGTATCTTAGATTTTAAGTGAATTTATTATATCTCCTTATAAACTATGTGATACTTAATGTAAAATAAACAACTTTATTTAACAAGGGCTAGAGTGAAATAAGTCATGAAATATTTTGAACATATACGTAATATGTTCAAATATGTGTGTGTATACATATTATGTATATGTGTGTCTGTATACACGCATACATAGGTATGCATCACATGTAACTTGAGACTTCCAAGATCAACTCAAGTAAAAACAAATATGCTAAAAATTTTACCATTGGTCCATTTCTGAAGTTTAGTCTCTTTGGCTTTTGGGGAACAATACACCATGGTGGTCAAGGGGCACAATCTGGAGTCAGGCAGAATTGGGTATAGATCCTATTGTACTAGGCACTAGCTAGGTAAGTTCGGGCAATAACCTGCCTCTATAAGCCTTTGCTTCATCAATAAAATGGAGTTGATTGTGGTACCTATTAACGCAACTGTTGCACTGATTAAAGTAGAAAAGAAATGTAAAGAACTTGGTACCATATTTAGCACACAAGTCCTCTCATTAGCTGTTATTTTTACTATTGATAATATTTGAATAAGAATTGACTCCATTACACATTGTGTTATTACATTAAGACATATGAAGTCATAATAAGCTATACCAGAAATATGGACAAACATTTAGCTGAGATACAATGTTTGGCACATATTAAGTCTTTAGGAGAATTAAATATGTCAGTGAATGTAACAACTTTAACCTATAGAGATGTCATAGTTATTTCTGCTTTGTAGAAAGGAAATAATAAGAAATATACTTTAAGCATTATCTCAGTTGGGAAATACTCCTGTGGATTCAAAGTAATATAAATTGAAAATAGGTTTTATCATGAACCTCCAAATCATATTAGCCGTGCTAGCATATAATTGACTGATAATGAACAAGAAGCATGTCCTCTGGGTTTAGTCTGCTCACATTACATGAACTAATTTCTATAGTTAAGAGCTAATTGTCAGTTAAAATCATTTTTTCTTTGAACTCCTTGGGAATGTTTTGACCATTATATATAGGAACTATTGTATCTCGGGATCTCTCCACTATATACTATCTCATTTTCTAGATGTCGTCTTTTTCTCCCTGATAAACTCCTTCATTATCAATTCTGTGCACCTTGGTAGAGAGGATTTTACCACTGACACTCACCACTCACTGCCCTTCCACCCACCAAACCCACAGTCAATTAAGTTGTTACACAACACCTGACGGCAGAGTAGAACAATTCAAGAGCCATTCCAGAAATCCAGATGAAAGCATCTCTTTCAGGGGAGTCATTATCCTTACTTATCTTTCCCTACTCTGATCTTCTTTGCCCTTCCCCAGAGATCACTCTTTCAAGAATCCTGCCGCAGGGTCTGCTTCCAGGGAATCCAACTCATAACAACTTTCCTGATTTCTCCAGACCAATTCTTAGCAAACTCCATCATGGATACAACCCATTCCATTGCCCCTATTATAATGCAGATTGCCATGTATTTCATTGGCATAATTGTCTTTCTTCTTCATAAGACTAAACTTCTTGAGAGAAAAGATATTGTCTCATTGACTTTGGATTTTTAAAGCTTCACAATGGTGCCTGGCACATATCAGATAGCAAATAAATGCTACTGAATGAAAAATTCAAAAGATTTTCCTCTGTATTAGCACTAAGAGTGAGGATGTTAAAAATAGACTAATCCAAATGTACAAGAATATTTACAAAAGCCCTTTAAATATAAGCAGCAATGTTTCAAATATAAGAAGATTATTTTTCCAAAAACATTTTATATTGCATCTTAAAATCAGAATAATTAACTTTCCTTAAACTTGTGACATTTTAATAAGGACTCTCATGAACTTAATATAAGTCTTCATAGAATACCACATGTGCAATTAGATAAACTATAACATCTAAAGCTCTGTAAATATATCTAAAATAATAACAGATAAATCACAACAAAGTACATTGTAAATTTTACTTAGGTCAAAAAAGGAACAAATACATTTAATTTTGAATTGTATGTCTTTAGTCTTTTTCCCAAACAGCACAAATAAGGTTAAAACCTAAGAGTCATTTGATTGTCCCTAAAGTTCCTCATTTAAGTGGGTTCCTACTTGTTTTATTAGTGTTGCCTTGATTGAGGAAAAAGCTGACTGTACAATCCATATTTAAGCTTTCTTTGGAAAAAAAAACAAAAGGCATTAATGTTAATAAAATTGGAAAGTAAAGAACTCATCAGGTGGGTATTTTTCTGAAGCCATTGTATTCTAACTAATACTATGAAAACTGCTATACTTAGGATTTTAAACATTTCTCCATAATTGCAGTGGAATTAATATTCTACAGTCATTGGTTAATTCTATGCTTTATGATAATGTTATAATAAATGCCGATTAACTATAATTGACTAGAAAGAAGCAGGCAACCAGCATGGCTAATGAGTAATTTGGGTATTCTGAGCAAGTACTTACATATTCTCGGTTATTCTATATCTAGATGACAACAGTTTGGAAGAATGTCAAGTACATTGACTGTCATCGTAGGGTAGGGGCTTATTTCCGCTTTTGTTTTCATCTTCACTATATAGCTTTAATTTCTTCAGTTTTAAGAATATTTTCAAATTTTTAAATTTTTCATTACATTCATTGGACATGAGATCCTTGCTTCTAAATTTAATATTTTTGAACCTTTTCTAATTGCAATGAGGTACAAAAGTTTCTCGTCTTTTCCTCTTGGCCATTTGCTGAAGAGCACAGCCTCTTAAAGTCTGACACGCATGCGCGCCACCTAGGCTTTCGTTACACTGCAGATTCTTAGAGCAAGTGTGGGATGAGGACTGTGGATTCTAAGCAGCTCCAGAGCCATGGCAAGTCTATAGAACACAGTTCTGCAAGTCTACAGAACACAGTTTCAGGAGTAAGGGCTGAGCTCTAAGGTGCAGATTTTTTGCAATCTCAGATTTAGTCTTTACTTTTTTTTTTTTTTTTTTTTTTTAAGTAAAGGAAATTTTAAAAGATTGCAAGAAGTGATGACTTTTCAAAGTTATTGTGACCTTTCATCTGGCTTGGACCTTCAGGCCAGACTGTCAGCTTCCCCACATCCAAAATCCACCTCTGTCTTCCCTCGGCTTTCCACCAGGGTTAGTGCCAAACCATAGTGGTCTTCAGCCATGGCAGAAACACATTAGCCCTCAGCAGTGGCTTTAAGGGATTTTGGTGAAATTTTCTGGATATCAAGAAAGTAAGAGTTGGCACAATGTATAGAAACTTCACAATGACAAGAACAGAGGTAGTTAGTGGCAGTTTGACAAGTCTCTCTGCATGAAAACAAATTAAGATGCCTTGACAGCTCTGAAAAAGCTGTTCTTTTTGGCATTTCCTTCCTTCCTATGTTCTCTGAGCATGTTATCTCAATTTCTCATCAAGCTACACTTATAGCCCAGGGATTTCTTTAGTAGCCAAGTCACACCTCGGAGTTCTGTCAGTTGTGAATAGCCGCCAGGAATTTTCACTCCCTTGTCAAATGTACTTATGTAGTATTCCAGCCATCAGGCCTTTCATTTCAATAAAACTTTTGCTTTACCATGCACTTTCTCGTTTCTGCTCTTATTTCATCCTGTCTTCCTAAGGAGTGAAATACTATAGATAACTTTTTTTATTCATCGGCACAATAAACATTAATTAAATTCCTACTGCAGGCAAGGCTATGGCAGGTACCAAGGAAGACACAGAGATTAATGTGTCATGGCACTGCCCTCAGAGAACCTGAGCAGAGACAAAAAGTCCTGTGCATGAATTGATAGATAGAATGGGGTACATGTTTCAGCGAGTTAAAGATCACTATGGGAGAATCCATCAAAGTGTGCCATGATTTTCAGCCTGTACCAGTGTGGGGGAGGTGTACAAGGCCCCCCAGGACAGTAACTTCACAGGGTAAACTTTGGATAATGAGTAGAATTTAGAGATAGGGTAGAGACAGAAGTTATAACACATCATGGAGCTGAGAAATGAGGGATGCTGCTCAAGGAAGAAATAGGACATCATTTTTGTAGTGTGATCCTTGCTGTTGTATTTAAAGTATTAAAACAGTGGGTTGACACTAGAAACTGGAGGGGGGATCAAAAAGAAAGGGGGTTTAAGCTTGTGCTGATGGCTCTAACCTTCTTTTGCGGTTGAATAGAATGAGACATGGGAGACAAGATGACCGGTCAAGGGTCAGAAAGCTCAGTGGCGGTGTTGTTAAACATAATACCTGAGTTCCCAGTTCAACCCTCTGCTGAAGGTCACAGATCCTAGCCCCACTCCCTAACTACAGCTAGAGTCCACTAGCCACTCTGAGGTGCTCCCAAGGGAGGGAGAGAGAGAAAATCACTTCCTACAATAGGGACAGACAGCAGAAAGCAACAAGTGACTTCCTTTTATCTGAAAACAGTTAAAATTTAACACTCATTTGAGTTTGCTTTAGGGATTTTAGCATAAACTTTCTGAATTTTACAACCCATTTTGGATGCATTTTTATTTTTGTACGCATACATGCTTCAGGTACATGAGTTTTTTATAAGATACATGACTTGCCACTAAAAAGTACAAATGTGTAAATTGCATTTGGCTAGCTGCCATATTTAATTTTTTTCTTTTTTTTTGGTTTTTATCCGGGGCTATGTTTGAACCCGCCACCTCCGGCATATGGGACTGGCGTCCTACTCCTTGAGCCACAGGTGCCGCCCTAATTTTTTTCTTAAACTGTGTTATTACCTCCTAGGCACTTTCTGTAGCACGTTTGTTCAAAATAGATAATATATCATCATGGCTTTTTACAGCAAAGAAGGGGATTTCAATGAAAATGCCACTTTTAATAAGAAACCTCAATAATATGTGGTCTTTGTTGTTCCAGCTGAGATATTAATGCCTGGCACTTTTTTCTCTAGAAATCAGTAACGTAAAGGCAAAAAGAAGTTGGCTTGAAACACAAAGCTAAAGAAGTTGGAATAATATGTGTTTAGCAAGAACATATAAGGTATATAAAATAAAATTCTCAATATTACCTATATGTTGTAATCTTTTTCTTGTGTTTTCTTCTTGTTCCCAAGCCCCAAAGCTCAAATAATCAAACTAATAGTTAAATGAGTCATATTTGCATTCATATATTTCTACTTCTTCAAATTTTATGATTTTTAAGTGTCTCTAGAATAAGAAACAAAAACCCATAGACCAAAAACTTCAAGGTGTTCTGTTGTATAGAAGCTTGGCTCCCACACTCAGGGAAACGGGGACATCTCTAAATTTACATAGAAACATTCTCATTTCTGTGTTCTCCTGTCCCCACACCTACCAAATTCCCATATCAATCATTCAGAGAGAAGGAAAAAATTAGTAATATGCTTACTCATTTTGAACAATGAATAATACACTTACTCATTTTTTAAGCCCAAAGGAGCAAGAAAGTAAAAAATGTTAAATCCAGGCAAGTTAACAAAGAGTCAGTTATTTCTGTACCGCGTTTATCCTGAGTGAGTTTTATGTATATGCTGCTGTGTAGCCGGGAACCCAATGTGGAAAGATTGGCAGGGGGCATGCATCCGGGGGGGACACAGGATGGCCGTGTGTCCAAGAAGGCAGATTGGATTATATTCTCAGTCTAGAGCCCTTGGAGTCCAGAAATGCCCTTCTGTATTTGAGAATTCCTCTTGCCTCAATCTCCTGAGTAGTTGGAACTGTAGTTATGTGCCACAACCCAGCTAGTTTTTTCTATTTTTATTAGAGACAGGGGTCTCGCTGATGCTCAGACTGGTCTCAAACTCATGAGCTTAAGCAATTCACCTGCCTCCGCCTCCCACAGGGCTAGGATTACAGATGCTAGCCACCGTGTCTGACCCTTTTGCTTACTTTTTATTTGTTACTTAATTTTTTGCTATTAAGTTGTTTGAGCTCCATATGTTTCCTGGTTATTAATCCTTTATCAGATTGATAGTTTGAAAATATTTTCTCCCATTCTATAAATTATCTTTTCAATTTGTTGAGTGTTTCATTTGCTGTGGAGAGACTTGTAGATCGATGTAATCCCATTTGTCTATTCTCTCTTTGGTTGTCTATGCTTCTGAGGTTTTACACAAAATACCTTTGCCAAGACTAATGTCCTGCAGCACTTCCCCAATGTTTCCTTCTAGTAGTTTCACAGTTTCAGGACTTAATTTTAAATCTTTAATCCATTTTGATTTGATTTGATTTTTGTAAATTGTGGAAATGATCAAACTTATACAGCATCTTAACATAATGGCCTAGAAAGAAAAATAATTATCTCAACTGAAATATAATAGAACCTGCAGAAGTACATAGAACCAGATACATACATTATAAAACATAGATCACATTTATCCTAATGCTGTGATAATGGAAAAAAAACATAAATTGATAAACCTTTATCAAGATAAAAATCAAAAAATATATGTCTGTTTTCTTGGTGAAAGATTTTTTTCATTACATCTGAGATTATTTTACCCATTCTTATTATTTTCCTGTTTCACTGTATGTCAGTGTACTTATGCTTAAAGAATCTTATATTTTGCCTACTGTGGATGGTATTCAGGATATTTTCATAATTAATAAACACTTAAAAGTCATGTTTTTATCCATTAAAGTACTTCCAAACAGATTGTTATTAAAAGGGCAAAATAATATTTGTAGCTACCTCTTGTACAGCCTAGCTCTCCTTCAGTAAAGTCTTCACATAAAAAGAGATTGGATTAGATAATTGCTGTAAGTCCTTTTAGATAGAATATTTTTCTAATTCTAACTATTAATAAGTTACTACATTTCTGAGCTCTTAGAGAATTTTTGATTTTCCCTGTTTACAGGTAGACATATTCCCCATCACTTATAGGCAGGCCCTATTAGAAAATGTAGGTCTTGTAGTCCATGAAAAGATATAATAGAAAAACAACCCCCAAAACTTACAAGTTTAGGGAGCTTCCTGTTCTAAACAGTCTTCTGGGTTAAAGAAAAGGTAAAAATTGATCTCTTATTAAATTACGAATTCATTCAAATTATTTTTCCTTATATTATTCCCGCTCTATAATTTTTCATGTGCTTTCTTTCTGAAATGAAAACTGTATTATCTTCTGAGCAACTCAGAATCATAGGTCAACGCATACCCACGAGAGCTAATAGTTGTGTCTGCAGGTGAAAGGAAGACAATCCATTAAAGCCCAAAGAAAACCTGTGTGCCCTTTCAGAAGACATTGAGATCCCACAAGATCAGAGAGGTTAAAACATAGGAGGACCCTTGCTCTCCTTCAGATTTAAGAGTCTTCGTGATCACATCCAAAGCTCTGTGAGGATTTATATGGCATTATATATGTGGTAGGAAGAAAGACTCTCTGAGCCAAGAATTAACAAGACTGCAATTTATTTAAAAATATATTTTCCTTTTAAGTTTGGGGAACATTAATGATTCTACACATTCTACTAACTTGGAGTTGGACAGAAAGGAAGTGTAAAAATAGAAATCAGCATTTCTGAATATAATTTATTTTCTAAGCTATCTTTCTTATAGCAGTAGTAGTCTAGGAAATATACACAGTACTGAATGGGATGATGGGTGGCAAGAGCTTAAAACAGTTTTAGGAATACAGGCTGTATGTTATATATTTACTAATCTATTACTGTTAAGATATTTCAAATTAGTGGAAATTTGTGATGAAACAAAACACAACATAATCTACCTCCCTCTTCATTATTGGCACATTGAACTGTCTGGACACGTTTTTAAATTCTTTCAACTAAATGTTTTCCCAGTGTAAACAGAGTTCATTTTCATGAAATGAATTAGGAGTCAAGTTTGGAAAATATCGATCTAGCTAATGTCTATCTGTAAAAATATTTCAGTTCACTGCATAAATACTGATTTCTGAATGTGTGTTCACCTTGTACTAAGAGCTGCAGGGAATGTGTAGAAATGAATGGAGACAGTTATTATTTTAGTCTAAAATGGGGAGGTAGGACTAATGTACACAGAATAAGTTAAGATAACATAACATATAATCGCCTGCTGGATCATTTTACAGGGAATGCAATAGTTGGTAGAAATGGGGGAAAGAATTTTAGGTTAACCATCAGTCAGGGTTTGATGAAAATGGGGCCTTGTAGGAAAGGTTGAAGTTGAGTATGGCTGAACCCCACCATAAGCAAAGATAAGGACATGGGATAGGCGTTAAATAACTGAGGAAAATTTCACTGACAAGATTTAGGGAGCTGCTGTACAATACAAACCAGAGAGGAGAGGGGATGGGAACGATGCTTTAGGCATATGACTTTGGAAAGAGTGTGGTTACAGATTGAAATTGGGAGTCACGGAAGTCAGAGAGGACCATCAGGTTGGCATTACAGATGTCATGGCCCACGGAAAACCTCTGCAGCCTAGTGTGGAGTCTAGTGCTGCGGGACCAAGGTACTGCTTCAAACTCCACATCCATCACATTTGTGTGAACTCGGGCAACTTCTTGAATAATTTGTGACAATTTTTCCGGGGATCAAATGAGGACAGAAATATCATCTATGCCATGAAGTTACTGCACAGTTCAAATGAAGTGCATGGAACAGGGTTAGAACAGCGCCTGCCACATAATTAATATGCAGTAAATAAGTTAGTTCTAATTAGTTGTGATGGAAGGGAAAGAAAAGAAAAACCTTTCAAGATGTTAATTAAGCAGATTTTGTAGCCTACTGTAGCTTGGGAGGAAGGTAGGGTCGGTAGCTAAGTCCTCCATCCTCCGCCTCTAACTGTCTCTGGTGTTGCAACCGCCCTGCCCCTCCGATTCAGTTTTCTTCAGTGCACTTAGAATTCTTTCTAAAATGCAACTCTGACAATGGCACTCCCTGATTAAAAATTTCCATGGCTCTTTACAGCCCTGAAGATCAAGTCCAATGCCTTTGACATATATTATAGAGCCCTGCGTTGCCTGGCTCACCTGCACCTCTCTAATACTTTCTCTCACCATTCTTTTCCCCCACGATCTCCACTTCTAAAAGTGCACCAGCTCTCACCGCTGAGACAGCTCACACGTGGGAATATTCTCCTTCCCTTTTGTGCCTGGATGCACCTATTAGCATAGGGCATATAATACGAATTTCAAGATATGGAAACATTTGCACTGTGTGTGCAGATACCAAGGAGTGACTTGAAAGAGGTAGCAGCATGCCAAGGAAAAAGTTTATCTTTCAGACCTGGGTTGTCTTGGTTACACCGAAGATTAAATATGCAATTATTCAATGCTATTTCAGACTTTTATGTGCATTTACCTTTAGGTTACATTTTTTAAAAAAATAAGTAATATATATTCAAAGAACAAAAGGATGCATGATGAAAAAGTCTTCATGCCACCCTTTGAATGCCTGAAGCCACACGCTATCAGTTTCTTGTGAATTATTCCAGATATACTTTGTGCATTTTGAGAGACATATACGAATATGCAAATTGCCCACTTGCAAAAATGTGTAACTTGTTATGCAATCAAATTTGCCAATGTTTTCAGAGTTATGATTTATGTGTAGACTTTACTTACTCTAAGATTATAAGGAAAAATTTCATTTCTTCAGCTAGCTGTGGGTTATTTTTTATATTTAAATTTCTGATACTGGGGTACGATATGAGATATTGACCTTACGTATTTTTCCAGGAGTTTTTCTTTAGATATATTTTTAAATAATCCATTTCTTTGGCTACTTATTTGAAATGCTCTCTCTCTTGTATATACTGGGTCATTTATGAACTTTCTTTGCTGTTACAGAAATCTATACTCGTGCAATTTAAAATAGTTTAACCTAGTAAATTGCAAATGAACTTTATGTTCAGCCTGTATATTCTTTTTGTTTGTTTTGTTTGCTTTCTTTACATGAATCTGTATATTCTTACACATTATCACTCTTTTTTGATGATTTGCTTATAATAAATGTTTTAATATACTCTGGGAATAATAATCCCTTGTTACTATCTCTTTCCAGAATTTTTCTAGCAATTTTGCTTATAGTTCTACATAAACTTTGGAACTATTTTTTATAGATTAGAAAAACATCAGGTGATATTATTATAAATTTACAGACTAATTTTGAAACTTTGTAAGCTTTTATGATGTGGTTTTTTTCCTACTCAAGAAAATAGTCTATCTTTCTATTTTTTCAATCTTTATTTAAACCTTTCTACATATAGACGTTACACACATTACATAGTCTTGGTATTCATTTTAATGAGGCATTTAATCAATTACGGCTTTTAATTAGTGTTTGTACAGTACAGTGAATTCTAACCTTGCTCTAAAAAGCAATTTCCCAGCAAAGTCTAAAAGGAAAATTACAAGGATCTAACTCATGGCTACTACTTTCAGAAAGATACCTTGGAAAAAGGTCTTTCAGATTTACTCATAGAGATACCTCATTTAAAATTTCTTTTTGATATACTTTATTTTCTGTGATGTGACGAAGAGGATTACAATTCCTGTGCTCAAGTGAAAATACCGTAAGTGCTTGCAAACAGTTTCTATTTACACAGTATTGAGTTATGGAAAACCTCTCACAAAATAAAGACTGGGATACTGAAGCAGTCTACATACATTTAAAATGGTAGTAATATTAGGTAGAAACGGGTCTACTAATTCCCAAATATTCTTCTGTAGAATTTTATGCCAGTCATACGTCTTCTTTCTCTCTGAATGAATTAGTAGTTTTTCAATAAATAGATATTTACCTACTATATACCAGTCACTGCCCCAACTGAGCAAGACCCGAAAATATTCAGTTATTGCATTTTACATTCTTGAGGACAGTAGTTTATGTATTGAAAGTTATGCTAAAATTTTCTGTGTTGCCTTTTCACTTTCAGAGCACAGCATTCTAATTTTAGGAAATTTGACACTCTAGATGGTAAGATAATTTTGTGTGATTTACTACTTCCTAGTTTTTAGGGCAAACAGACTGTCTAAATTACATATAAATGTGAGATTGATAAACACCAAGCTATTTCATCCAGTAGACATGTAAATCATTTCTAATAGAATCATAGAGCTTGTAGTGTTATTGTTGTATAGAACATTAACCTACTTTTTATATAACTTAGCAAACTTATTCCATCATTTTTTGCTTTCTCCTGAGATATAAGTATGTATATGCAAATGTGTGTACATATATAGAGAAATAAATAATATACAACAGTATGCCATTCACTACCAGTTTCTCCTGTCTTCCTTTGGACAAGCCTTACCATACTGCTGTTTTCTTAATTAAAATCTTTTCTATGTACTCATTATATTTTTGAGAGGGATGAGAGTGATATTTCAAACTATAAAAATTATACTTTAATAACATCTATAATGCTTTAATTATTTTTCCTTTTCATATTCGGGCTATTTTCCATTGCTATTGTCAAAGAGTAGATGGCACATTTTTGAAGAAACTTGACATTAACTTTCTTTTTTAATTATTAAATCATAGCTGTGTACATTAATGCAATCATGTGGCAACATACACTGGTTTTATAGACTGTTTAACACATTTTCATCACACTGGTTAACATAGCCTTCCAGGCATTTTCTTAGTTATTGTGTTAAGACATTTATATTCTATATTTACTAAGTTTCACATGTACCCTTGTAAGATGCACCACAGGTATAATCCCACCAATCACCCTCCCTCCGCCCATCCTCCCCCCTCCCTGCCATCCCTCTCCCTCTTCCCCCTATTGTTAGGTTATAACAGGGTTATACCTTTCATGTGAAAGCCATAAATTAGTTTCATAGTAGGGCTGAGTACATTGGATACTTTTTCTTCCATTCTTAAAATACATTACTAAGAAAAATATGTTCCAGCTCCATCCATACAAACAAGAAAGAGGTAAAGTCTCCATCTTTCTTTAAGGCTACATAATATTCCATGGTATACATATACCACAATTTATTAATCCATTCATGGATCGATGGGCACTTGGGCTTTTTCCATGACATAGCAATTATGAATTGGGCTGCAATAAACATTCTGGTACAAATATCTTTGTTATAATGTGATTTTTGGTCTTCTGGGTATATACCTAGTAGAGGAATTAGAGGACTGAATGGCAGATCTATTTTTAGATCTCTAAGTGTTCTCCAAACATCTTTCCAAAAGGAATGTATTAATTTGCATTCCCACGAGCAGTGTAGAAGTGTTCCCTTTTCTCCACATCCACGCCAACATCTCTGGTTTGGGGATTTTGTGATATGGGCTAATCTTACTGGACTTAGATAATATCTCAAAGTAGTTTTGATTTGCATTTCTCTGATGATTAAGGATGATGAGCATTTCTTCATATGTCTCTAGGCCATGCGCCTGTCTTCTTCAGAGAAGTTTCTCTTCAAGTCCCTTGCCCAGCCTGTGATGGGATCACTTGTTCTTTTCTTGCTTATACGCTTGAGTTCTCTGTGGATTCTGGTTATTAAGACTTTGTCGGAGACGTAACCTGCAAATATCTTCTCCCATTCTGGGGGCTGTTTGCTTGTTTTACTTACTGTGTTCTTGGCTGTGCAGAAGCTTTTTAGTTTGACTGGGTCCCAGCAGTATATTTTTGAAGCTGCTTTAATTGCCTGGAGGGTCCTCCTCATAAAATACTCACCCAGACCAATTTCTTCAAGAGTTTTCCCTGCACTCTCTTCTAGTATTTTTATAGTTTCATGTCTTAAGTTTATTTTTTTATTATTATTTTTTTTTGTAGAGACAGAGTCTCACTTTATGGCCCTCGGTAGAGTGCCGTGGCCTCACACAGCTCACAGCAACCTCCAACTCCTGGGCTTAAGTGATTCTCCTGCCTCAGCCTCCCGAGTAGCTGGGACTACAGGCGCCCGCCACAACGCCCAGCTATTTTTTGGTTGCAGTTTGGCCGGGGCCGGGTTTGAACCCGTCACCCTCGGCACATGGGGCCGGTGCCTTACCGACTGAGCCACAGGCGCCGCCCTTAAGTTTAAATCTTTAATCCAGTGAGAGTCTATCTTAGTTAATGGTGAAAGGCGTGGGTCCAGTTTCAGTCTTCTACAGGTTGCCAGCCAGTTCACCCAGCACCATTTGTTAAATAGGAAATCTTTTCCCCACTGAATGTTTTTAATTGGCTTGTCAAAGATCAAATAACGGTAAGTAGCTGGATTCATCTCTTGGTTCTCTATTCTGTTTCAGATATCTACTCTCTGTTTTTGTGCCAGTACCATGCTGTTTTGATCACTATCGATTTATAGTATAGTCTGAAGTCTGGTAGCGTGATTCCTCCTGCTTTGTTTTTATTTCTGAGTAATGTCTTGGCTATTCAAGGTTTTTTCTGATTCCATATAAAATGAAGTATTTTTTTTTAAGATCTTTAAAGTATGACAGTGGAGCTTTAATAGGGATTGCATTAAAATTGTATAATGCTTTGGGTAGTATGGACATTTTAACAATGTTGATTCTTCCCAGTCATGAGCATGGTATGTTTTTCCATTTGTTAACATTTTCAGCTATTTCTTTTCTTAGAGTTTCATAGTTCTCTTTATAGAGATCTTTCACATCCTTTGTTAGATAAACTCCCAAACTTCTACTGGGATTGGGGTTGGAATGTTCTTCCTTTTAAAGTTGCTTAAGATGTCCCATTAAGTTTTTAACTTCCTCTCTTTCCGTTCTCTTGAGGAATGCTTGCAGTGCTATAAATTTCCCTTTTAGGACTTCCTTTGCGGTATCCCAGAGGTTCTGATAATTCGTGTCCTCATTGTCGTTTTGTTCCAAAAATTTGGCAGTTTCCTTCTTAATCTCATCTCTGACCCAGCTATCATTCAGCATAAGGTTATTTAACTTCCATGTTTTTGTATAAGTATGCAGATTCCTGTTGTTACTGAGTTCAACTTTTATTCCACGGTGGTCCGAGATAATGCAAGGAATAATTTCTATTCCTTTAAATTTACTGAGGTTAGACTTGTGACCTAAGATGTGATCAATTTTGGAGTATGTTCTGTGGGCTGATGAGAAGTATGTGCATTCAGTTTTGTTGCGATGAAATGTTCTGTAGATGTCTGCTAAATCCAAATGTTGGATGGTTATGTTTAAATCTAAAATTTCTTTGCTCAGCTTCTTATTGGAGGATCTATCCAACACTGCCAAAGGAGTGTTGAAATCTCTGACTGTTATGGAGCTGGAAGAAATCAGGCTGGTCATGTCTGTTAGAGTTTCTCTTATAAATTGAGGTGCATTTTGGTTGGGTGCATAGATATTAATAATTGAAATCTCATCATATTGAGTATTACCCTTAACAAATATGAAGTGACCATTCTTACCCTTCCTTACTTTTGTTGGTTTAAAGCGTATTGTGTCTGCAAATAGAATTTCAACCCCTGTTTTTTTCTGATTACCATTTGCCTGAAATATGGACAACCATCCTTTCACCCTGAGTCTATATTTATCTTTTAAGGTAAGATGTAACTCTTATATGCGGCAAATATCTGGCCTGAGTTTTTGTATCCAGTCAGCTAACCTGTGCCTCTTTAGAGGATAGTTTAAGCTGTTCACATTAATGGAGAATATTGATAAGTCTGGTAAAATTTTGGTTATCGAGTTTTTCAAAAGTCCAGTGGACATTTTTAATCCTTTCGCCACTGTGGAAGTTGGAGTTTGATCAAAAGTTTCTGAGTGAGTTTATTTTTGTGTTAGAGGATTGGGCTAGTCATTATGGAGGATAGGTCTGAGAATATCCTGAAGAGCTGGTTTGGTTATGGCACATTTCTTCAACATATGAATGTCATTAAAGTATTTAATTTGTCCATCAGAAATGAAACTCTGTTTAGTTGGATACAGGATCCGGGGTGGAAAGATATTTTGCTTTAAGAGATTAAAAGTCGATGACCACCCTCTTCTGGCTTGAAAAGTTTCAGCAGAGAGATCTGCAGTCATTCTAATATTCTTCCCTTTGTAGGTAATGGATTTCTTACTTCTGGCTACTTTGAGAATTTTCTCCTTCATATTAATTTTAGTGAAGTTAATTATGATATGCCTGAGGGATGTCTTATTCGGATAGAGTTGTGCTGGGGTTCTGAAACTGTCTGCTATCTGAATTTCAGAACCTCTTTTCATGTCTGGAAAATTCTCTTTCATAATTTCATGGAGAAGGGCCTCTGTGCCTTGAGAGGCCACTTCATCACTTTCAGGGATTCCAATGAGGTGGATATTAGCCTTCTTCGAATTATCCCAGAGCTCTCTGAGAGAATGATTCATTTTTGCTCTCCATTTCTCTTCCTCTTTGAGAGTTTGGGAGCGTTCAAAGGCTTTGTCTTCAATGTCAGAAATCCTTTCTTCTGCTTGCTCCATTCTGCTACTGAGGGATTCTACTGTATTTTCCAGATCTGTGAGGGCTGCAAATTCTCGCTTCAGTGCATCAAAATCTTTGCTGGTTTTGTCTTTAAATTCGTTAAATTCTTGAGACAATTTTTGAATTTCTCCTCGAATTTCTAATTCTGACTTTTGAATTGCTCCTCAAATTTCTAATTCCAAATTTTCCTCCATTCTATTGATCTTGTTTGCAATCCAAATTCTGAGTTCGATTTCTGACATCTCAGCCAGCTGTTTATGAAAGGGATCTTCAGCTACATTTGCCATATCTTTCCTTGGGGATGTTGACCTATTCTGGTCTGGTTATTCATGTTACCAGAGTTTTTCCACTGATTCCGCCTCAGGATTGTTTTACACCGTTTGATTTTTCCCCTCGAGCTTTGTCGAGGACCCATACCGTGCTATGACTTGAAAAACTGGGGACCTGTTTGGTGTGGTGGGGGTAAGTGGTTCTGTCTTGTTTTTAGCTGGTCTCTGTCCGACCCTAGTGAAACAGTTACTCTGGGTTGAAGTCTCAGCTGTGGAGAGATACCAGCAGTTAAGTTACGCCTCCCTCCACAGGCAACAACTGGAAAAGGAAAATCAAACCTTCCTACAACCACACACCCATGGCACAACTTAAATAGTCCTCGGGTGATTGGCTGAGTTCAAAAGGGCTAAATCAATTGTCTCAGTCAGCACCTGTCTCGGGTGGGAGAGTTTAAAAGGTCTCTGGCAACTGGATCACAGGGGTCTGGTGACATTTCAGATATGACTTGCTCCAGTGTTCCATGGAGTCAGGAGGACCCACCCAGCAAGTAGATTAGTCTGGGAAGGTTGATGCCTCCTTCCCCACCTTGCACCTCTGTCACACCCAGTCACTGATAGCCCCGCAGGGTTGTGACCCAGTTGCCTCTAGTGAACAGATACTCCAGGGGTTTGCACCTGCCTGAATCACAAGGAAATCTATTTCTGCTCAGCTGGGCCACTGCGCTCTGCCTCTATCTAGCAGGGGGAGGTAATGTCTGACAACTTTGGGTGCTTGTTGGAGGCTGGGGGGTGTTCACTCAGTTCCAGCCCTACCCCTGATTGATGTTACTGACAGAACAGAACAGAACAACTTTGCAGGAAGTTGTTTCTGTCCCTGCTAAATTCCCCTGCAGAAGAGAAGCTGTTTTGAGTTCCCAGAGTCTGTGCCTTAGGCCCTGTCTTTTCTCTTGCAGGTTTGTATTCAGTTAGCTGTCAGTTCTAGCCTCCTGCCTTCCTTTGTCTATAGGCTGATGATCCCCTCAGGGCCAGGTGCATTTTAGGCTCAGTAAAGTGGTTCTCTGGGTCACCCCCACCCTGGGAACTTCCCGGCTCTGCGCATGCATTTCTATTCCCCGTGCTGTGCTCCACCCAGGCTGGTTCCACCTCAGGCAAACCCTTTTCTCACAGGGTCTGCGTTTCCACCCCAGATCTGTTCCAGGGTGGTTGCCACCTGAGAAGATGCCTGGCCTCCTCTGGTTTCCCAGGGAGACAGGGGATGTGGCTTTGGAATATCGGGGAGTGAGCCCTATTGTTGCCAAAAATGGCTGCTGGTCTGCGCCTCCGTGTACCGCCGCTCCAGTGTGGTTCCCTCTCAGCCAATTGTCCTCTCCTCACTCTCGTGCCGCAGTATCAGCAGTGACCAGCTACAGTCTAGGCCACCCCTCGAGAAATCAACCAAGAATATGGAGTCCTGGGGGACAGGCCTCCAGACCTCAGAGTAAGAGTGGGGGGGAGGGCTGGGAGCTCAGAATTGCAGGTAGAGAATATATACAGTTCTATACCATTTTATGCCTGGCAGGAGAAGGCCGTGGCACCCTAGTAGGGGAGGTAGGTCCAGTTTTTAGAGGGTCTCTCCTGTGGAGTGTAGTGGGAGGACCTTTGAACTCTGCTTTTTTGTGGGGCACTCTGAGCCATTCTCATGGGGGAGGGGACTCCTGTCTGCTTGGTGATGAATTTTGTACCTTTTGTTTGTATCCTTGGGGTTGCAGCTCACCTCAGCGAGGTTGATGTGCATTCTTCAGCCTTCTCTCTTGGTGCAGCTCAAATCCACCAGGTTACTTGCTAAATTCCTGTCCTTTAACTCTCCTTCTGGACGGGAGCCTCTGTGGAAAGCTGGCTTCAGTCAGCAATCATGTCTCCACCCCCGACATTAACTTTTGCATGAATATGATCATTAAAAACTTGAAAATTATTTTACTGCTTTCTGAATACAAATAGATCGTAGGAGAATAACTTGTCACCACCATACTCACATATCATTGCTTCTCAATAATAATTGAGATTCTTCTAAATTCTAAAACAAGAACAATTTTAAATTATTTTGAGCACAAGGAAGTCATTTTTCAAATAATCGACTATCCCTCACCTGATTAGAACAAAAAAAATTGAAATAAATTGAAATGAAACTATCAGCAGGCATTTTACACAGCAAGAGCAAGCATACAATATCTACAAATGTGTGTAGTCAGTCTTTCATACTGGGGTTAGAATCAAAAATGTTGGAAAGCTAGCATTCTAAATATCCTTTGCTCAAGGCTTTTAGAAGATGAGCGATTGCAGGGATATGAAATTATGTTAGAAAATATGAACTACATGATCATGTCTAGCGTGACATCAGAATACTCAGAAAAGCAAGATGTTTGACATAGCAGCCAAGGCAGTTGTCCTTTGTCCACTCCTTGCATATTCTTTGTGTGGACACATTTCACTGCAGGACGAGCCTATTCCTGAAAGACTGGTTGACAACTCTACCTTCCAGCTCTGGTAGTTATGATGCATTGGTCATGGAAATGGAAAGAAAATCTTGATAAATCCATCCCTGAGCCACATCATTACGTGTAAGAACAAAAGTCGGAGAAGATGACAATTATATCTGAGCTGAAAATGAAACCTGAGCTAAAAGCTTCTGAACTATAAAATGAAAATAAAAACTAGAAGAAAACCTATCTTCTATTTGAAATGGAGCAAATGCTTGTGCTTATCTGTATTTTATATTCAGTGAATGTAGTATAGAATACTTATTTCACTTTCCTAATGTATCCTTGAAGTTCAAGTGGCCTCTGGCCCTCTTCAATCGGAGAGCTCTGTGTAGCTCTTCTAACAAATCCAATGTATTTTAATGAAGTTATGTTACAAAGCTGACTAGGAAAAGGACATCCAAATGTTTTTCAACATCAGAACCTCTTCCACCAAATTGCCATTCATAATTGTGCTACAGAATTTTAGTTTTTCTTGGGACAAAAGAAGCTTTTGCTGAAATGATTCCATGGTGAGACAGCTCTGTAACTGGGAACTTATACTAGACTAGAAAATATGTTCAAAGGTCAACATAGTGTTCCGAATGGTAAATGTTCTGCATTTTTAAGTGACTAATTTCTATCAGATATCAGATCTATCAAATATTTTTAAATACAAAAAATCAGGGGCTTAAGTTTAAGTGATCTTTTAACTCAAAGTGTGATTTATTCTGTTATTCTCTTGAATACTGGCTCAGGTCCCAGAAAGATGCATGTGGATGCAAACTTCCTTTACTACGCTGCCTGCCTCTGACACTCAGCACCTGTAAGGATGGCCTTAGGGAGCCACTGTTTCCTTCTGATATGTTTTGGTATAAAATAAATCTTCCATTTCTCGGTATGGAAGGTGTTGTATTCAAAAGTTATTCTAGCTTTTTCTGCTGGCCTGTATCAGACCTACATCCTTGTCAAGTTAAAATTTGGAAGTAGTCAAAGGAATCAGTCTATGAAGCTTTGCTACCCAGAGTGCAGAGCGTTAAGGGCTGATCAAGCGCACCTTAAAAGGCAATCTGTGCACAGGAGTGGGAGTGAATGTGGCGCATCCCCAACAAGTCCATGAATTGAAGAGCTATTAGATTTGCCAGAATGGCCCCACATGAGCTTTTCCTACCTTTCTCCTCTCTCGGATAGTAGAGTTTAACTCAAAGATGAGAGTCGGGTTTAAGAATGTTCTTAAGGCAATTCCAAGTGGACACTTTCTCAGGGCAAAGCAAAAATGATCTCTGAAGCCCAGGAGATATTGTTTTAGTGGAACTATTTTCTCTGTAAACTACTAAAATCAGAGTTTTATGTACGGAGAAGAAAAAAAAGAAGAAGAAAAAGCTTAAGAAATAAATGCACTTCTAGCAGCCATTTAGACTTCCTGTGCTCACGTCTGAAGATGTAACTTGAGCCTTTGCAGAGTATTCCTGGCAGTGATCTACAATGCATTGCAGATGTCCTCCCTGCCCCCACCAATGGCCATCACCTAGCCACTGCGCTGTGTAGACACCACCTGTAAGACAGTCAAAAATGCACAGCCTCAAGCCCCACCACACGCCTCTTGCATCAGATTCTGCAGTCTCGCCAAGAGCACCAGTGACTGATGTGAACATGAAAGGCTAAGAACCTGGTTTAAGTGACATCATTCTTCTGCTATTAGGATAATAGCTCTAAAGATATATTAATAATAATGAAAAATAAAGCTTATGCATTTTTACTGTTCTTTGTACAAACTACCAAGATGCACTTTAGGAAGATTTTACTGATTTTTTATTTGCAATAGCAGAGTGTGAAAGGGTCTGTTTCCCTGCACACTTCTTAATGCTGGACATTATTATTTTTAAATTGTGAAATTTGCATCCTTACTTCATGTCACGTGTGAGATAAGGATCCCGTTTGCTCAGAATCAGTAACTGACTAGCTCTCCTTTTCTGTGTTGCATTGAAAAGCTACCTTATCTTAAATTTCTATAACAGAGTTTTTGAACTTCGTATTTTTCCCATAGCTCCATCTTGCTATTCTTACATCAGGACTATAATATTTTAATTATGGTGCTTTTTGCTGGGTTTAAATAGATGCTTTTGGTACTTAGCTTATCCATCTTGACCTGCGTCTAAGCATTTTTCTCTATCCTATATAGAGAAATGATAGTATAAATGCTTACAACATTTTGTGTAAGAGGATCAGCTTTCCATTTCACTTTTTAATAGACATATAAATAAGGAAAGAGGACACTTGATCTTAACATTCAAAATACTCGTATTTTTCTGCCCCATGCTGATTTCTTTTTAAGACATTTGTAAAAGAATGATGTCTTATGAAGTTTCATAAGACAGTAAGAACTATTGAATTTCTACATTCAATGGTACCAAGCCCAGTGAAAGAGTAACAGGTAATTACAAATAAAGGAAAAATTAAAGAAGTAAAATTTATGAATTGCATTCTTAGAGAGATTGCAATGTAACGGAGAATTTAAGTAATGTTAAAGGAACAGACTACAATGTCTGCCTCCATTGTCACATCAGTGACCATCTCCTCGTTGTGTGAGTCTCCATCTTCACATGGCCTTGTCTCCTGTATCCCTGCTTCTCATTTTAAAAGGACCCCAGTCATATTGGATTGAGAATCTATCCTGCTCCAATATGACCTCATTTTAATTAATTAAATGTGAAAGTGCCCATCTCTAAATAGGGCACATTATAAGATCCTAGGAGTGGGCCTTCAGGATATGATTTTGTGAAACACAACTCAATTTACAACAGCATCTCTAAATCAAGGAATGAGCACAACATAAAGTGTCCAATGGCTTTCAGTCTCTTTGCCATCCCCCCGGGTGAGAAATCCTCATTCAATTTAGAAAGACTTACCTTTCACTGGGCTATTGGCGTGAAGATAGTTTTATGATGATTAAGATTCAAGAGAATATGCTATTATCAATACGAATTAGGAATGGTGGATGAAGGAAAGAATTCATAAAGGATTCTGCAAAGGTTATATGATCCAGACATTTACTAGTGTCTGTGAATGACTTTGTTGGATGTGCTTGCTTCTATCAGTATAAATAATAATCTGCCTTATGATTGTTGGTTATAGTTAGGGCATTGTTAATTAGTTTCCCTGCAGTTTATCTTGCTAATTAGACATCTTTATTTTCTTCTACCACAATGGTTGCATTTCTTTTTTTTTTCTTGCATGTCTTTTATTATTTTCATATTTCAAAATAGTGTGGGGTACACATGTTTTGGGTTACATGTATAAGTTTTGTTGTACTTGCATCGGGGTGGTAAGTATGTCCATCACTTAATAGTATTTACTGTACCTGTTAGGTGGGAAAAAGACATAAACAGACACTTTCAAAAGCCAATAAACATAGGAAAACACTTGCATTTCTGAACAAAAATGTTTTCTGAGCCCGTGACTTGTCTGCCCATCTGCCACTCACTCAGGAAATTACTTCATTTACATACATGCCCAGCCCATAATTTGTGAACAAGAAGCCAAGGTGTTTAATTAAAGAAATTAATTTTCTCACATCACCCTTAAAATGAGCAAGATGCAGAGCCAGGTGGTTTGGCTGGTGTCTTCTAAGCCTCCCCTCGTTTATTTTGTTTGTTTGCTTCATCTGATTGAACTCAGTTCTAAAAAGCAGCACATTAAAAGGCTATGTCACAATAAATCGGACTTTCAAAGGATATAGTCATATAAATATAAGCATTGCTGTTATATTTCAACATGAAGGCCCAAGTAGAAGGAGATTTTGAATTTGAAATTTTTCTTTTCAGTCAGAAAAAATATTACCTAACTACTTACATACAAAGGGATGTTATTCTAAATCTATTGAAACCAAGAACATCTTTGACACATGAGCAATTCATTTAATTTCTGTTATTTTCCTACTATTCTCTGACTAGGGACAATATCCTCATAGGAATAATTACTGTGATTTTTGAAATTTGGTTAAATTCTTTTGTGCTTTGCTGAAAGAAATGATATTTATCTTTATATAGAATTCAGATGTCAGAGACCCCTAAAAATGATCAATTACAACACTCTAACTTTTAAAAATTATGGGACCAATTTCCTTCAACTTACATAAAAGTAAATTTTCATTTGTCTTGTGGTAGAATTTGAATACGATCTAATTTGCCATGCTTTTTGAATTAATTTGAGAAGTCATTTGAGTCTTTTATGTAACCAAGACCTTTAGTACCACAGTAGAATCTGCTGTGTGACATTCTGACTTCTGTATGCGTAATTGATCAAGAGAGGTCCAGTACAATGCTTAAGTGCATGCTTCCTCATAAATGTTAGTAAGTGATTTAATTTTCCCAAAATGTTAGTGTCTGCATGCCATCTTTATAAAGTTAAAAGATTCATGCCGTTCTTTATGCATTTGGTATTTACAGTTGAAAGGCCTGTATCATAAGCAATCTGGTTCACAGTTAGGCATTTAACTTGACATTTTATAAAGCATGGACCTTTGAGTCCTCAATTCTTTCAGCTTGTTTTAAGCTAATTGTGAATTAAATGGTGGGTATAGAGGCTATGGGTGATGTTTTAATTAATAGCTCTTCTTGTAATAATTATTTTTATATGGTTACTCAGAAAATGGATTTTATTAAACAATAATTCTACTTATACCACTTGTAGAAAGTATTTCAGGCAATACCTTCCCACAAAATATTTTTTTTTTCTAAGTCCAAATTCTGATTTTTATTATTTATTTATTTTTTTTTTTTTTATTAAATCATAGCTGTGTACATTAGTATGATCATGGGGCACCATACACTTGGTTCATAGACCGTTTAACACATTTTCATCACACTAGTTAACATAGCTTTCGTGGCATTTTCTTAGTTATTTTGCTAAGACCTTTACATTCCACATTTACTAGGCTTCCCACAAAATATTGACAGAGAATTCTAGCTTCACTTTTTCCAGCATTACCTGTTAATAAAATGATATACAATACATCTTTTGAAATATACATTTTTGTTTGATGATAAAACAATATATTCACCTCAATATGCATATAATGTGTTCTTGGAAGACCTGGGAGCAAATTGCTGCATATATTTTGATAACTATGTTCTGCCAAGGGTAGACTTGACACTACTAGTTTCAAATGAGTCACAACCAGCAGTTGTGAGAGTAAAAAAACAGAGAACAATTATATATCCTAAGGACTCAGCAAGAAAAATGTAGTGGGCTTATAGTTTTTTTTCCAGAGATTGATTTTAATCTGCAAATTTATACCTATTACATACCTTGAGTATCTTGGTTCGGAGATTATAAATGCAGCTTTAGATCAATAGTGACAAAAACAGGCTAAAGTCATTTTTTTTAACTTTGAGCCTGATAAAAACATGATGAATTCTACCCTAAAGCAGTTCTGAGAGCTGACAGTGCCCTGAGTTCAGAATGATGTTTTTCTTCAAACAGGAGAGGAAATCATAGATCTCTTTGTACCTTCTTCACAGACTGCCACACTAGAGCCCAAGGCAATTAAAAATAGAAAAAATCCTTCCTTCCATCCAGTTTGTGTTCAATTTACTCAACTTCTCCTTTTTGCACATTTCTAACCCTTTACTAGTCTAATTTGCCTTCATATTTTCTCTACCTATCAGTTTTCTAAAAACTGTCCTGGGAAAATATCTGACAAAATTAATTCAAACTAATATGTAAATGCTTAATGAGTCCTCACTTTTCTAGGTGGTACGATAAGAGTAATCTTCCGTGCCTTAAAGGGTTTGGTACATTAATGTTCCAATGGAGGAAATATTTAGGGTAATTAAGGCTTTGTCTATCCTTATCCTCCTAGGTCTCAGCAGTCAACTTAAATCTTGCCTCAATGAACCCCATTTTCAAGCTTCTGTGACCCCTAAACCAGTAGCCAAGTCCAAGTAAAGGAGGGGTAAATAATCATTTCCCTTTTGGCAAATATATGCATCCTCGCTGACCCTCACAAGGGGTTACTACTTTTGAAGTGGTTCTTTGGATGTATTTATAAAACTATTCATAAATATTAAGAAAAGCTATGCAGTACAAAAATCATTTCCTTTTTTTCCCCCTCACTGGTTTTATTCTTGAATTTGCTCTAGAGGTGATTCATGCCAAGTTCTACTTTAATTTAAACATGACCTTGGTAATCATTTGGCTAACACAGTTATGTAAAAGCATTTTGTATAGGATTCTATTACTAAAGTCATCCTTTAGAGAATAATGGAAAAAATGTATATTTGAAATATCCACGAGTCATGGTACATATTGCATCTACACAGGAATCAGAATTGTACCTAAATACACCATGGGGTGATGATCTTCCTATTTCATCTCTGCAAGAAGGTTCACTTCTTTCCACCAGTTTCTCAAATCCCTGTCTCTTATTGGCAGATCAGAAAGAATTTAACCAAAAATAGATGCCATTTATGTTTCCCTAAGACTAGGGGGCAAGACCCATATAAAGTTACATAGTATGACTCTCAGTTATTTAAATTATCTGAATTTTAGAAAGGAGTCAGAAAGAACAGAAAGCCAACAGTGAGTCACAGAGAAGTGGCCATGAAGAAAATTAAAATAGCTCTAAGGACAAAAACACTAAAAGAGTATCCTCCCACTGGGTAACAGGTGCAGGACTCAATACAGAGGCATCGGGCTGTTGCCAGGTGGTTCCATTTAGAGCCACAGCTTGTCTGACCCACAGCCTGGCGACACCACGCACTGCCTGCACCCGACATCGGCAAGGAAATGGGGTCTGTGTCTCATTTTGTGGGAAGTGGTAGGAATGGAATCTTTGGGAGGACATCCAACAAATAGAGGAACGATGATAGGCTACCCTGCCAATCTTTCTGGGTGTGTATGTTCTGCTGTTGTTACTAACAGGAGGGGTGGTAGTTAGAAGTGCAGAGAAATGGTAGCTCCATTCTTGCAAATCTAAAAGATAATTAAATAAATGGAGATGTTATATATAACCTAAAGTATAAAGAAAAAAATAATTCATGACATCCTGTGTCTGTTGAGAAAATCACTACAATGAGAGCTATTTTGTCCAACTTGTATTTTCTTCACCTGAAAATGCAGAAATATCCTCCAAGAAATGAAAGCATTTGTGAATTAGTGGGAAAGAACCATCAACTCTTTTCTGTGTTACTGGGGCTACACAGACTTTTTTTTTTTTTTAATAGTCACTAAAATACTCTGAAAAATATTAAACTTAAATAATGTGGAAAGTTTCTAATATATGAATATAACTAAAGGAATGTTTCACATTTATAGAAACACTGGGAATTTTGATCTCATATTCGCATTACTTGTATTTCCTAGTATTCAATAAAATTGGAATATTTACTGGGAGAAAAAAAATTCTCCTGAACTATTCCATTCTAACACACCTATGCAAGAAAGCCTTGTTTGGTAAGTGCAAAACATATATAGATAGTGGCAAAACCTCACCATGGTGTATACTACTATTTAGTGGCAATATTGTATTAAGAAGCTATCTGATTAGTATCACTGAAAACTATCACTGTTTTTAACTCTTCTGTTTAGCCCGCAAAATTCCCTTTCTTCTATTTTTTTTTTCATTTTTCTGTTTGAAGAAATAATTTTCTTGTCCCAGACCATATGAAGGTTAAACAGCAGTGTCCTCCCATTTGGGGCATAGGACCTATAACCAGGCTTAACAGTAGATTGGGCAAACCATGTGGTACCCCCATCTCTCACGGATTTATGTGAGTTAAAGTTCTAAAGGCAATAAATGAAATATTTAATGGGAGCAGAATCACGAAGAGTTTATTTGAGAGGCATGTGAACAGCTGGGAACCATTTCTGCCTTGGTGAGCTATTGAGCTGATTATATACATGGTTGCTGTTTGAAGTAGTGCTACTTCCATATCCTGTACCTTTACTAGGTCCCACATGCAGTCATAATCCAAAATGTGGGAAGCACGGATATTGCCATGAAGAATTTCATAGACGTATGATGTATGTTCTATGTTATGCTATGTGGGATTCTGAATAGGAAAATGGTTGGCCCTGCTCTAAGCAGTAAAAAATCTACCAAGGGTGGGAGATAGTAGGTGCGTTATATTGTTAAGTGTCTAAAGAGAGACATTCATGAACAAAATGTTACTGAAATACAGAGAGAACTAAATCTCCCTTTAGCAGTTAGAAACACCACAGAAAATTGAAAACACATCACACATGTGCAGGTAGCCGGCATGGGGTACAGCTTGATTGTTCACACATAGAGAACTGTGAATTTTTTCCAGCTTCTGGCTCTTTCAAAGCATTTATTTTATTTATCTTGAAAATATTTTATTTTCAAAGCCACCTTTGTTGGAAGTTTTGAGTCCCCTAGGATTTGGAGAAATCAGTTGTTGAGGTTCATTGGAGATTGAGAACAAGAAGATTAGAATTAGGATTGGACGCTGTCCCCCTGGGCTTCCCCAGGGCTATCCCAGGATGTCTGATGAGAGCACAGTCCCCCTGGGCTTCCCCAGGGCTATCCCAGGATGTCTGATGAGAGCACAGTCCCCCTGGGCTTCCCCAGGGCTATCCCAGGATGTCTGATGAGAGCACATCCCCAGATGTCTTTTTTCTAGGGCAGTGGCTGTGAAACTTTGGTTTGCAGATGAATCATGTGGAAGTTCATTAGAAAGCAAATTTTCAGTCCCCATCCCAAACTTACTGAATCTGAATCTCTAGGAGGATTCCACATTTTAATAAGGTCTCCATGTGACTCTAAAGTGTGATAAAGACTGCAGATGCTGTCACAAATGTGGAGAGAAGGGAACTTTTACACTGTTGGTGGGATTGCAAATTAATATAGCCTCTTTGGAAGTAGGGAGAATCCTCAAAGAACTCAAAGTAGACCTTCCATTTGGTCCCGTGATTCCATTACTAGGCGTCTACCCGGAAGGAAAAAAAAATCATTTTATCACAAGGATATTTGCACTAGATTATTTATCACAGCTTAATTTACAATCACCAAGATGTGGAAACAACCCAAGTACCCATCAACCCATGAATGGATTAATAAACTTGGTATATGTATACAACCGAATGCTACTCAGCCATAAAAAAAGATGGCGACTTTACATCTTTTGTATTAACTTGGATGAAGTTGAAACACATTCTTCTAAGTAAACTATCACAAGAATGGAAAAGCAAGTTCCCAATGTACGCAATACTAATATGAAGCCAGTAGATGAACTAAGACATTTGGTAATTTGATCTCCTCAGATACACCTACATAAGAGAAAAACTCAATTCAACTCAAGATGGGGAGGGACAGAGGGGATCGAGAGGGGAGTAGGAAGGAACATCCATGTGCTCCCACCTAAACCTAATGGGCGCAATGTAAGGGTACATGGCACACCTCTTGGAAGTGGGACACAACTACAACAGGGACTTTACCTAACAAACCCAACAAACACAAACATTGCAACCTAATCCTTTGTACTCTCCTATTAATCTGAAATAAAGGAAAAAAGTAAAGTATGCTAAAGTTGGAAACACACTGCTGGTATTTTCTCATGCAGCCTCAGTCTGCAGCAGGTAATGATTAGCCTCCAGGTTCAGAAGATTCTCCAGTAAATAGAAAATTTTAAGGACTGACCAAGTTTCATGCATGTAACTCAGTTAATGTGGAATTTTCAATAGCTGTCCAACTTGGCTACTTAATTGGAATCACCGGGGATACTTAAAAAAAAAAAAATACCCATGCCTCGTGTCACTGGCAGAGTTCTCATTTAACCAGTCAGGCACTTTTAGGAGCCCCCTTATCATTCTAATCTGTAGTCCAGTATGAGACTGTTGTATCAGAAAGAGGTTCCCTGACCTTTTCCCACTAGAAGCCTATGGGAGATAGCAAAGAAACAATTTTTGACAGCAAAGAAAACAAAGGGAAATACATTTTTGAAGATGTTGAATGTTATTCTTGGGTTAAATAGCATGTTTGAAACTTTCTATAGAGGATGACATTCCTAAAGAATCTTGATCAATAATAACTGAGCAGCACAGATATTCAGAGCAATTGCAGGCCAGACTCTGGGATGACTTCTCCTGTCATATTCAAGAACATCAACATCTTGAAGTATAATTAAACCATTCCTGCTTTTCTTCAAGACATTCCTACTTCATTTTTCTCCACTTTTCCCCTTCTTTGGGGGGGGATTTCTGATTATCTTCTACTCTACTTTTAGCACTTGATAACCTTCTCTCATCAAAACATGCTTTCTTTTAGAGTCCTCAGTATTGAATTGCTGTACTTTCATATATTGTACTGACTGAGCAACTCTTTTGGGGAGTATGGAAATTTCCATAGTTAAATGATGATCTCTTCAAATTATTAAAAAGTGTTTATTGCATTCCTGGTATGTTCCTGGCACTGTTCTAGGTACACGGAGAAATAAAATATCCAAAATCTTGCTGTTGAAAGAGCTTAATTCTAGCACAGCAAAGAACAACAACAACAACAAAAAAAAAAAAAACAACACAATGTGTAAGACAGTATATAGCAGGCTGCAAAGTATTGGCTGTGGTAAGTGCTATAAAAAGAGAAAGTGGAATAGGGTGAGGGGAATTGATTGTGCAGGGCTGCAGGCCATAAGAATTTTATACAGGTGCTTAAGGAAGGCCTCCTGGAGAAGGGAAAGCTTGAGTTAAGACTTGAGGAGGTGTAACCATTTGAAGGCAGAACATATCAGGCAGTACGTTGCATGAGAGAATGGACAACAATTTTTTTTTTTTTTTTAAGATTTTACTTTGTTTTTAAGAGTAAAGAAAAAAATGCTTCCTCATCAATCTGGACTGATCTACTCCCATCTTTCTATCTGTCCCATGTTAACAGATTGTTTTAGCTGATCCATTTTTGCCTTAATATTTTCAGAGAGATACAAAATCACGAAGTTCACCTGGTTATTGTTGTGTTGTAATGGTAGTGTCTCTGCACCATTTACACTTGCCTTTCACTAAGCCTAGTTACAGTCCTAAGTATTCAAGGTTGTGTGTGTGTGTGTGTACATGCATGTTTTAGTCACAAAAGCTGCTGTGTACCCCAGTAAGACCTGTACCATGACCAGTTAAGTACGTGAAGTCAAATTTGCACTATGCCCCAAATGCTCATTTTTCCTACTGCTTACAGAGCTGAAACCAAGTAACCTTACATCAAGTCAATGCCGTTTTCCACTAGAACTTCAAAGTTGCATGGGAGCTTTATTCCTTGGCTCAAACCCATTTTTCATAAATGTTGGGTATGTAAACAATCTTCCATCTTGATGTTTAATTAATTAATCAATGTCACAAATACGTAATGAGTCTACCCTGCAAGCATCAATTTTCTAGATTTTGATAGCACATTGGATAAAATTTGAGCGAGAGTTACATTTCATGTACTCTAAAGAACAACTCCCATCCTCAGTTTTAGAAGTGTCTTGGGAGACTTATTGTGATTAGATTTTCACAGTAGATTTTCCTGGTAATTATATCTTAAAGCCCTTACGTTCAAGTGAAATTCAAAGAAGTCGCAGGTGAGACAACTAAGTTATTGGTCATGAGTGTATATAAAAAACATCCGAAATAAATCTTGTTATAGCTTCAGTAATTAGAAGCGGTCCTTCAGGGAGTCAGTACAAAACTGAAGAGGGGGCAATAATATAAACCAACTTTAAGGCAGAAGAATAGTTCAATTCATAGTTATTTTTTATTTGATACAATAACAGATGAGCTCTAAATCTCATGCACACACACACATGCACACAAATCTGGTCTTTATTCTGTGCATCAATTTTTGCTTCTCTGATTTATCGTCAAACTTTCAGAATAAGCCCTCCATCAATGAACTAATCAGTTTTGTTCTGCAGGCTTTAAGGCAGAGCTGGCAGGAATGGAATAGCAAGGGCCCCACTCCACTCCTCCTTCTCATCAGCCCTATCCCTTGCCCCCTGAACAGCCCCTAGCTTGTGCTGTACTATTCACACAAAGAGGAAATAACTATAAATGTGTGTATTAAAAACTTTTTTGAGAATAAAATGTTACATTTGATCCTGTTTTTTTTTTTAATGTTAACATGACTCATTTAAAAATGAAATGTAGGGCTAGGTATGGTAGCTCAGGACTGTAATCCCAGCACTTTGAGAGGCAGCGATGGAAGAATGGCTTGGGGCTGTGAGTTTGAAACCCGCCTAGGAAACAGTGTGAGACCTGGTCTCTACCAGAAATAAAAAACATTAGCTGTTTGTGTTGGAGCATGCCTTCAGTTGCAGCTACGTAAGAGGCTGAGGCAGGAGGATCCCGTGAGCCCCACCCAGAGTTCAAGGTGGCAGCGGTGATTTGTGATCTGTGAACACACCACTACACTGCAGCCTGGGCGACAGAGTGAGACTCTGTCTTAAAACAAACAAATAAAAACTAATAAATTTAGATTGGTATACAAATAAATGTTAATACTACCTTATTATTTTCTATTATATTTTTAAGAGATTGCTGATCCCAATATATAGTATTTTACATTAAAAGATTGATTTTACATAAAGCTTTCTGGGAGCTGGAAATAGCACTTGATTTCAAATAATTTAAACCTTCATGTTAAATTAACCATTAATGACCACATTAATGTTGTTAAATATTTTAAAGGAGGCATATAGAGAGGCATATATTCAGACAAAATTTATTTTAGGTTTTCAATGGATGTGATGTAAAATAAAGATGTTTAATTTTTATTTTCTTAAAAACACTTTATTATATCATAAAAGCTAATTTTTTAAAAGAACAGTTTATTTTATTATGCTATTACATTCATCACACTATCTGTAAAAGCAGACTTTTTGTTGAGCTGGCCGCATTTGTATAATTGGCAATATATTAAAGTTCATAAAACCCAGATCATTATGGTAGTAATCAGTGTAGTTCTAGTTTTAAAAAAAGAATAAGAAACAAGCAAACAAAAAGAAAAGGAAGAGAAAGAAAAAGTGACACAAGTTATAATGCAGGTGAGACTAAGATTACCCTCAGGAGTGTGACGCAAATGACCCCTTTCTGCCTCTGATTACCTTGACCACATTGATGCACCTGAATGAGGAGAAAAGGATTGAAAGGACTTTGAATCATGTCATTTAGTTTATTTGGTCTAATGACATGTACATCTTTGTGATGTTAGGTGCTTTAGAACATGGTCTTTCCAGAACACCATTCATTCCAGAAGCATTTAGGAATCCAAGAAGAAAGTTATTTTCCTGTAACCAACAAGTTCAAGAACCAGGGTGGACATGGCTGATGTCTTCAGCAAGATAGATGTGGACAGTTGGCTGGCAATCGAGTTATGAAACGCAACAGAGTGAAGTGAAGTAAGTCCACATTTTGTGAGATCAGTTAGACAAAGTCAAGAAAATGATGAACAACAAGAAAAAAGGGAATATGAGAGAAGAGGAACCTGACCAAAAACAGTATGGAAAAGAGCCAAAATGAAAGTAGGAGTTATCATTAGAGGTTTGATGGATCAACCAGGACAAGAACTTAGCTGGAATGTCTCTCAGCAGGGTGTGGCTCCAGGCTGGCAGTCAAGAGGGACTGATCAGGAATTGACAATGATTCACAGAATTTCACGATTAGAGTTAAGATTCTAAGATAATGAAAACAGCAAACAAAAATTACACATTGAGAGAGGATTTGTGAGATTTGTAAGGGTACCAACTGAGTCAGAATCTCATGTTTAATGTGTAGAAATCATAACCTTCCTCTCTACAGCACACTTAAAATGAGGTTGCCTATATTGCCCAGCAACTCAAAATTTCCAAAGAAGCATAATCATCCCTATAGATGTTGAAAGCATAATACAGATTTCCAGAGTCTGAATTAAATTAAGCACAGCTACAATGTTGAAGAATTAATACCTGTAGAGAAGATGAATTCCAAACCCACAAATAGAATGTTTAAGAATTTTAAAGAAATTTAAGTAGCAGATTTGAAATTAGGCCATTATACTTTTAATAAAAATCTGAGACTAGATCTATTAATTATATGTAAATCATTGAAGAAAAAATGATACATAAAATATTGTGAGTTTTTATTATGTGCCATATGAGGCTATTTTGGACATGATCTTATTTAATCTATGCACCTCTTCTATGGGGGTAACTACTGTTAACCATTTCAGAGGGGGAAAGAAGGGGCGGGAGGAGGTTTGATAGAGGGAGGGTAAAAGGCGGGACCACACCTATTGAGCGTATTGCAAGGGTACAAGTCAAATCTGTCAAGTGTAGAACATAAATGTCTTAACACAATAATCGAGTAAATGAAGCGAAAGCTATGTTGATTGGTTTGATGTAACCACGTCAGATTATATAAAAAAATCAACACATTGTACCCCACATATGCATAAATGTTATCATGATCTATGTGTATTTGACTTAATTAAAAAAAAAAAGAAAAGAAAGAAACGTAAGGCTAGAATGTTTAAGGAAATTCACAGGCTGGTAAGTGTCAGGGCACAGAGGCAAGCTGTGTGTAGGTCTGGGACTTAGACTTTTAACTACCACATTGAACTGCCTAGACAGACAGAAAAACTGAAAGACCAACGGAATCTTACCTATATATTCTAGGAAGGAGTAGAAAAAAAGAGAACTAAAAGGCAGAATGAGCCCTTTCTTATTTTTTTTAATTTGTTTTACCTCAGTGATGCTTGTGATGTTGTTAACATCATATTAGACTCAGATATTTTGTTCTGAAGTTACATTTGAGGAAAGATCTGTCCCTCCCATTACATTCTCCTGGCCCCTAAAGCTACCATTCAGAGAATGTTCTTATTAGGAATTACAAGTAGACTATTAATAATTTCTGGTAATTGAAAAATTGTTTAACATTTATAACTTGAGGCATTTATTTTTTAAATTGCCGTACTTTCATCAGCACTAATGACCAGTTTCACAGTTATTTTCAGAAGATGGTGGTGGAGAGAAAGACCTAACATGTATTTACCGACATTAGGAAGGTCCGTGAGACAGGGAAACATCTCAAAGAAGACATTCAAATGACTAAAACTGTATCTTACACTCTGGCACTAGTTTTGTGGGTTTATTGAATCATTTTACTTCTTTGAATTTTTATTCATTATTTACATAGATGAAAATCCCTGCCTGCTACAAATGCCAGTGACTTGATTATCACAGTTCAACAAAGAGGAAACCAGAAATTACATAGTCTGAGCAATGAAAAATATGCCCTTTATTTATATGACCTGAAAAAGTCAGTTTAAATTCTCAGGAGAAGATAAAAGCGTTGTTTGTTTGTTTTTGTTTTATTTCACATCTTAAATATTCAACTTCCAATTATTCATTGTTCATACACATATAGAGAGAAACAATTGATGTTTTTATATTGAACTTGTAGTTTGGGTCCTTGATAAACTAATTTGTTACTTTAGCAATTTGGGGGGTAGATCCTTTGGGATTTTCGTTGTAGACCAAATCATGGAATTTTCAAATGGAGTTTTATTTCTTCCTGTCCAATTCATATGCCTCATATTTCCTTTTCTTGCCTGACTTCGCTGGCTAGAACCCCGCACAATGTCAAACAGGAGTGGTAAGAGCAGACTTCCTTATCTTGCTCTTGGTGCCATCACTACTCCCCATGGTACCATAAAAGCATTTAGTGTTTTACCACCAAGTATGATGTTGGCTGTAGGTAATTGCTAAATATCTTTTCTTAAGCAAATAAATTTCCTTTTATTCCTAGTTTACAGTGAATTGTTTTTATAAAGTATACGAGTTTTGTCACATGCTTTATCTTCATCTATTGAGATGATCAGATAGTTTTTCTTTTTGTAGTCATCAGACTATATTTTCATTATTAACTTTTGTTCATATCTCTAAATGCCTGTGTATCATCTACTCTGGTGCCTAGCACAGTGCCTGGAAAATAACATATAATAAATAAATATGTTTTCAGTCACCAATATGTGTATGCTGGACACTGTGCTGGATGCCTTGCTGTTAGAATTCTCTAGGTTATATATTTTACTTTGCTTCTCTGTAAACTCAATTCTTATTTCTATAATATATTTTAGGTTGCAAAAATACAAAAAGAATTGATTTTGCTCACAAATAATTGATGGTATTATTTTATCCTTATAACCTTGAAATCAAGAATAAACTATTCTGTGCACAGGCCCAATAATTCCCTTAATGTGTTCAGTTATAATGGGTGAATTATGGATGAATTATAGCCAAAATATAGGCCATACTAAAACTGCATAAACAGAGCAATACAATGCTCACTTTTAGCAAGTGAATGATCTAGACGTGTTTGTGTTTGTGTACCAGTCTGTGTATACAAGTACACACATACATCTTCCTATCCCTAAAGTCATGTTTTTACCCTCTTTAAAGAGCTACCTTAGTTTCCTGATCTCTATCAAAAATGCAAACATCTTGCTTAGTGAAACTTTCTCAGTACTATCCCCACCAGGTATTTGAACTGCTTCGTGCCCCTCTACACTCTATCTTTCCCCCCCCCCCTTAAACTTTACTTGCTGGTGGTAGATTTTATTTGGAATAATAATTTTTTATAGAATTTCTATAAAATTATTAAATGAAATTTTTCTGACCTAGAGTTCAATGCATTAAGTCACTAACATATATTTGTAAAGTTATGTTCGGTTCTTTGGTAAGCTTAGTGCTATATTGATGTAAAACCGCTCTTGTATACTATAGAATACATTAGTACTCAGTCAAATGCATGCACTTCATTACATACAATATGTATATAGTGTAATTGTAGGGACTTCTCATGAAAGGATTTGGTGAAACACATGTTCTGGAATGGGTAGATGTATTTAAAACATGTAGTTTTGAATGAGACTGTGCATAGAATAAATGCAAAATGCTTCAGTGAACAGAGTATTGCTCTTGAGTTTATTCTCCAGCTGGGTACTATGATTTTCTTGTCAGCTTATAGTGCCACCTGCTTAAGTGACAGAAAGCCTGTGGTTTCCTCTTATTTGTCATTACAAATAGAAACCTGGAAAGACACAAACTATCCACAGATTTTATCTTGTATATGAATTTTTAGTTCTGTATGACCGTAGTTGATCCACCTGCTGAGTTTTCTGTTAGTCCATTTCTGCTTCCGTTTAAATCACATTGAAAATCTCTAGTGATAAAACCCGACTTCTGTTACATTTCAGGGGACAAAAGACAGGTGTGTTTTATGAAGATTTTTTGTAGGCTGACAAAAAGATTTTTAACTGAACATTATTTTTCTATCTTAATATTCATTTCCATAATCCTCTTATTTGTCAAGACGAGCCAGCTGCCATACCACCAAACAAGTTCAAAATTATGGTCATATGTTTTTCCTGCTTCATAGAAATGAATGAAATGTGTCCTTCTGTATTGTCTGGTACACACAGATCATTATCATCACATCACTTTGTTCTTATTTCCTAAATTTTGATCTTTTTGGCAATGTTATTGTCTTTAAGTGGAGCCATGTCGAAGGTGGCTATTCTTATCATTTACATACTTAAGCATTTTTCTGCAGAATATACCATTTTTACACTTTTCCCCAAAGATTCACTCGTAAGAATAAAATATTAGTCATAATGGAAAGATAGGATAGAAATGAAATCAGTATCACTGGCACAATGAAATTTAATCACTTTACCAATGCAAATTACTTCCAGTGACTCGGATCTTGGCAGGATTAAAACATATGAATAAAAGTTTGTCACTTTGATGTATAAAAGAGAGACTACCACAGGGACGTATGTAGACAGGAGACACTACATACTCCTGTCCTCTCTTCACAAGGCCTGGCCGGCTAACAAAGACCCAGAAAGCAAAAGAAAAAAGACAAAGGAGAAGACAGTGTGCCTAAGGTTTTAAGCATGGCGTATGTGAGTGCAAAGAAGACACAAATCTTCATTACCTGTGCTTTAAACAGCCTGAGGTAGTATGTCTGTAATATTGTAAGTTATAAGCAATACTCCGGTCACTACCAGTGCCTTCATTTCTCAGCTCAGAACAAATCAGTCCAGGGTAAGTAGAACAAATAGAACTCTGTAGAGAATCTGGGAAAGGCACGCTTTGTTTAGAATGCTATATAAATGACTACTTGCTCTAAAGAGCTTAATAATATTTCCACTTGGCAATTACTACCTTTTTCAGATGTGTGTGGAGAAACGGAAAGTCTGTCTTGACAATGTGGTATTGATAGGTGAAACAAGATCAATAGGTGTTAGAGTTACCTCGGTGACTAGCTTATTAGAAAAATAAATCTGAAATTAATCTACTGGCAAATAAATACAACTTTTACAAGAAACACTCAAATCTGTTCATATGTTATAGTGTGCTTATCGTTCATTTGCAAATATAATCTTACACACTTTATCAAATGCTAGAGTTATATACTGTTTGCTTGAAGAAATCTTACTGTTCTACATAACTCAAACTTATATAATTTCTTTACTGCACCTTAACTCTGCTTAGTATATCAAAGTGCATTCTCTTATCTTAACAAAAAAAAAAAAATGAAAATAGTAATATAGTAATACTTCTTTTTCTACCTCAAGCTCACTAGCTAGGTATGTTTCTAACTACAAATATATATTTTCCCAGTATTTTTATAGGCTTTGTTGTATTTGCACACAGAAAATGTGGGCATATATTTTTCCCCTTGTCTGTTGTTCAGATGACAAAGATTCAAAGAAGTATCTGAGACTGATAGAGCCTGCTGGAGACAGAGGGACACTCCTGATTTGATTTCTTGACATTGCAAGTGCTTCTCAGACTCACTAGCTTTTAACATATCCCTTTAACCCAAGATGGTTCACTGTGCTTAACTGAATAATTACACACTTTTTCACATAGAATTGTTTCCCACACACAATTTTGACATCACGATAGGTGGTCTGTCGGTGTAAGATGTGAAGAAACTAGAGTCTGAGGCTTCGATCCTGAGGAACTTTCAAAGGTATCATGCGTATCTCCAAATCACACACCTTGAAATCTGGATGGTTTTATCCACCCCAGACAAAACCCCGTGGAAACAAGATGGCACTAGTCAACACCAGGACAGCCCACAAACATTTCTTCCTATGGAATGCACAAGCTTTTAGACTTGGAAGATAAAGAAGTGCAGTTAAGAGACACAACCGGTTCCTGAAAAAAAAAAAAGAGCTTCTTTTCAGCCCCATGGGTATCTTTTGTAGCCCAGGGAACCACTGACAGAAACAAAAACAATAGCTTAAGGAAATAGGACGGAAAATGTGAAAAGAATAAATGAAGGGTCAGCAGCAGGACCTGTACATTGTATGTGTGTCTCTCTCTGGACTTAGAATTGATTTTTTCATTAATTAGAACTGTCTGTTTATCTCATACAAGCAATAGGAGTTTAACCTTTTTCCCCCCTTAGACAATGTAAAAAACAAAATCTCAAATGATGTGTTTTCTGATAAAGTTCTTGTTATTATTAATGGCAGAAAATGTTGTGAGTGCAGTACTTACTTTTGCATATAACACAATAAACAAAACAAGACCAGAATCTAGCCAGAAAGTGAAATTAACTCTTTTTTACAACTTTGATTTAATGTGAGTCATAATAACTTGATTAGGGTCAGAGTGATGGGTCAGAGATTTACATAGGCCAGGAAATTCTCCTTCACATTACCCCAGTTTTGAAACATGGATTATGGTGGTATTCCTTATCATAATAATACACAACTAGTAGTTAATATTAAGATATATATACTGAAAAGATAGGGTTAAGAGTGAGAGCTTTAGAAAACACAGTGTTATTGGAGGTGCTCTGAGGGTAAAAGACACTAAGAAAATAGAATCTGAGGTTCCAAACCTGAGAAATCTTCCAAAAAATTTTTAAGTAATTATGAAATAGCTTTAGAGGGAAAGAGAGAGGGAATTGGGGGTGGGGGTCACAGTGTGTAACACACCTTTTGGAGGTGGGGCACGATGATAAGAGGGACTTTACCTAACAAATGGAATCAATGTAACCTGGTTCTTTGTACCTCAATCAATCCCCAACAATAATAAAAAAGAAAGAAAGAAAGAAATAGCTTTAAAAAACTACCAAGCGCTGTATTGGCTAAACTAGCATGAAATAAATTCCAGAGCATACAGAAATATAGTATTTAAAAAAAAAAGGATTGATGACAAGATGGATCGGACTTACCAAAGAGATAAATTTCCAAATTTAAATTTTGAAGAAGGTGATATATGAAGGTGATGCATGAAGATGAATCTTGTTACTTTGGGATGGAATTAATGATCCTGTGCATAAGGTACAAGAGCAGGAAATGGTCAGCAGTGTGGATGGAATCAATAAGAGAAGCTGAGAGACAGCAGTGGTTCTGAGAAAGAGATTAAAAATACGTAAGTCAAGTGCATTTAGTAGGACAAGTTGAGGGGAAAATAGCACCAGACTACATGTGGGTTAGATTAGGAGTAAGTAAGTAACAAGAAGCCCTTGTATAAAAATTATATGGGCTAAATATATCTTACAGGTTTAAAAAAAAAAATGTACTGGGTAAACGGAAGATCACATGAGGTTATTTCATTCTGCAAAATGGAGACGGTGAATGCCTCCAGGCCAGATGTATGATAATTGCTATCCGGGTATGAGAGGGTCCAAAAGAAATAAAGAGATATATCTCAGACAGAGCCCCCCTACAAGAAAATAGAACCTAATTGTGCAGTATCTCTGGTGCATTGAGAGAAAAGAGAACATTTTAAAAATGAATCCATGATTTTTGAGCCCTAGGAACCAGGAAAAAGCTGCAACTGAAATGATCAGAAATTATAACTCTCTCAACTAATGAGTCTGTGCTGAGCACTGTCTTGTACAAGGCAAGGTCCTAAGCATCAAATATGTACATCAGTTGGAGAAATGTCAGAGCTAGTGCTGTTTTCTCGTATGACTATGACTGCCAGGGTAATGAGAGTGGTGTTAGTGTGTGTGATGAGTTGTTATGTTAATATATAATAAAAAACTGCCAGAAAAATAGACAAAAAGATATACCTCCAGGACCAGCCTTCTGATTTGAATATTTTTTTTCCTATTAGCCTCAGCTGTTGTAGGAATCAGTTTTTCATATTTTGTGTGTTACATATCACAGTACTTAACTACCATGCTACCTAGAAACCTAACACCATACTATACCTTCCTTTAGAAAACTGGAAATATACCGAGGGTGGCAGGTTCAAACCTGGCCCTGGCCGAACTGCAACAGAAAAATAGCCGGGTGTTGTGGCGGGCGCCTGTAGTCCCAGCTACTCCGGAGGCTGAGGCAAGAGAATCGCGTAAGCCCAGGAGTTGGAGGTTGCTGTGAGCCGTGTGAGGCCACGGCACTCTACCCGAGGGCCATAAAGTGAAACTCTGTCTCTACAAAAAAAGAAAAAAGAAAACTGGAAATAAGTACTCAACCCAGAGCTATCTATTATATAACCTATATTTTAATGTTATTGGAACAAACAAGCAAATCAATACAAGGTCTTGTATTTACAAAATCACTGGATGCACAGTCAATACGGTACCTGTAGAATAAGGACAAGTCACAGTGATTTTCTAGTTGAATTTTTTATAACTTTAATTATTATTCCTTTGTGCTTACTCTGGCAAAAATACCACATAACATTTAGGAATGCCACAAAAAAAAAAAAAAAAATTTCCCCTTTGCCATTATGTTCTTATTCTAAGCTTGTTCAAAACAACTCTTCTGAAATAACTGAAGTGTCACTAGCTCTACTTTCATCCGGTGTACTTTTCCTGAACTTCTCTAAATGGCAAACATTCCCGAAGGTATATCATTAATATTAGAATTTGTTCTTGACTTCTGTCTCACATAATTGTAGGGGTCGAAATGATGGATTCTGCATTCATCTCTTCTGTGACAAACTCACTGGGATGAAATTATTTATTTATTCATAAATTCAGCTAATGATTGTTGAACCTCTACAGTAATTCCCATCAATGGAGTCTTCGTGCTCGTGTGGAGAGCATGATAAATGTTAGATGGGGATCAATAAAGAGCTATTAGACATGTAAGAGATGTAAGTTACCTGGTGTAGGCACAGCAGGGTGGTGTGAACTGGCCAGGGAAGGGCAAACACATTCCCAAGGATGAATTAAGATTTCACAGATAAAAAGAGTTGGCCAGGGTTTGTAAGAAGAGAGACGGGCCAGTGCAAAGATTCCAAGTCTAATTAGATAACTTCATAATTACATTGATACGGTTGTTGTCTAGAACATAAGGAAAAGAATGGAAAATAATGATATTGGAAGGCTCAATGTCCAACACATTATTAAATACCTTTCACCCCAAGTAAAGAAGTTGACCTCTACTTGAAGGTGCTTGGTGATATGATTTGCTTTGCACTGGGGAAGAGCAATGGCAATGTGAGATTTACTTGGACTAGTGGGATCCATTCAGAGGGAGTTAAAACAAACCATTGTGAGATGCTGATGCCCAGAACCAAGGTAGTAGCAAAGGCATTGAGACAGCCATATTTGACAGGTGTAATAAATGAGAATAAAGGAATCTAGATGTTTCTGCAATGGAAATGTTCTCCATTTTACTTCAGCACTTTTTTGCCCAGTATTTAGCTAAAGTTCTCTTATTTATGCTGATAGACTTTTTTTTTTCTGTTTTTTTTAACCAATAGGTCAAACGCAGTAGTACAACATTTTGTCTTTTTAAATAAACATTCACAAGAGGTTTGACAACTTGCAGAAATGTGTTAAGTATTTGCTCGCTCGAGGCAATTCCTTAAATATAATTGTCATTGGATCATTTCAGTCCATTGTTCTAAAAAAATCTGCTAACCTGTAATAGTTTCAATAACTAAGACTGCCATATATAGACAAATGTTATCAAGTCCTTGGTGTAAGTAATTTTCCTCAAAATTAGCACCTGGGGTAATATGAAACTACCTAATTTTCTGGAGGATTAATAACACTATTGTACCCTTTAAGGAAACCAAATATGTAAAAATCCTTACAGAAAAATAATATTTTTTTAAATATCCTTTCAGCTTTACCTATATTTAATCAAATAAAAAGATAAACTGCTCTTCTTCTTCTTTTTTTTTTTTTTTGAGACAGAGTCTCACTTTGTCACCTTTGGTAGAGTGTCCTGGCATCATAGCTACAGCAACCTCAGATTCTTGGGCTCAAGCAGTTCTCTTGCCTTAGGCTCCCAAGTAGCTGGGACTGCAGACGCCCGCCATAATGCCCAGCTATTTTTAGAAACAGGGTCTCACTCTGGGTCAGGCTGGTCTCAAACTGGTAAACTCAGGCAATCCACCCTCCTTGGCCTCCCAGAGTGCTGTGATTACAGGCATGAGCCACCATGCCCAGCATTCATTTTTTTAATTTCAAATTTTTAGGTTACATTGTTCTCACTTCCAAGGTAAAGTTTAAGTTGTAGTAGAGCCCGTCACCCAGGGGGTGTGCTGAACACCCTCACACTGTGCACGTTAGGTGAGATCTGCAAGTTGCTCTCCCTCCTCCCTTCAATCTCCTTCCCCTCCCCCTCCTCTCCCGCTTACTAAACTATATTTGTGTTTTGTCACTTGCGTGGGTGTGCAACTGTTTATATATTGGTTTCATATTAGTATTGAGTATATTGGATATTTTTTTCCATTCTTGAGATCCTTTACTTATATAACATAGCAATAAAGATCAAAAAGGCAACAAAGATTATTTTATTTTATTTATTTATTTTATTTTATTTTAGGTTAATGTGAAGGTACAAACAACCATGTCACAATATTTGAATTTGTTAGGTAGAGTTCCTCTTATAATTGTGTCCCACATCCAAAAGGTGTGCCCTACTCCACTACCTTGTGCCCAGTAAGTGAGAGCACTCCAAAACCCCGCCTTTTCCCCACCCCTCGGTCCTCCCCCACCCCAATTTGAACTGAGTTTTTGTCCTATATGGGCATGAATTAGATTGTCTACTGGCTTCATATTAGTGTTAAGAATGTTGTATATTTGCTTTTCAAAGATTATTTTAAAACAACTAAGAGATGCCATACAGGATAAATGAAGATCACAATTCTGTAGAATTTTACTCTAAAATACACCCCAAAGATCAAGTTTCAGGTATGAATACTTAATTGGGAATAAAGCTAGAGCTTGTTGGAATTTAAAGGTCTAGGCAACTTGGAAAACATATCCCATCTATGCTTATATAAGTAGTTTGGGACATATTTCAATGTATAAGTGAATTCATGCTCGACTCAATATAACTGAATGAGTATCATGGCAAATACATGGTCCTTACACCTCAGTACTAATCTAAGTGTCTACTATTATCTTCTGCCTTAACAATTGATATTGATTATGTGTAACAAAATCTTAGTTCAAGCAAGGATGAGTAAATAAAAGTAGGAGCTAGAGATGGAAGATTCCTAATTTTACTAAGAAGTAAAGGGTCCAACCTGATCTTGGTTGAAAGACCTTCATTTCTCTATATCCCACAATGGCTTCACTTTCAGGCAGATTTTTCTTTCAGTCAGCAATAATCTAACAAATAAAAACCAGCTTCTCTTTCTTAGTAGTTCCAAAATCATTCATAATTTAGTCTCATTTCAGCAACTAGAGTTAGATTTAGTTTTCTCTTAGCAATCTAGTCAATCCACCCCGTGTAATGGTGCTATGTGCTGCACTAACTTCTGCAGTCTGAAGGAAGGAGAACTCTGATTGGCCAGGTCAGGTCATGTGCATCTAACTGGTCAGCAGCTCACAACCTTCTGGATGGAGACTCAGGAGGTGTTTTCCAGGGGTAGAGAGTGAGGGTTTTGGCAGAAAAGGAAGGAGGAATAGATAATAATGAGGGAAGAATAGCAATTTTTTCTACACTACAATCTTGTAGTTTTCTTACTCTTTTTATTTTTATCACTCATATTACAATTTTCTCCTTTTCTCCATATTACAAATTAATAGGAATTAAACTTCCTATTACAATTATAGAGGCAAAGCTTCTCTCTGCCAACTCTTAACAAATTGTAATGAACCGAATATTTGTTTCCCAATATGATGACATTTGAAAGTGGGCTTTTGGGAAGTAATTAGTTCATGAGGGACATAATTAGGTCATAATCTCTCTTGAAGGGGATTAGTGCCCTTGTCAGAAGTAGTCTGAGAGGTAACTAGCTATCTTTGCATTATGTAAGACTATGTATTAACCAAGGTTCTCCAGAGAAACAGACCAAATGGGATATACACAGTTGACCCTTGAATCCCACAGAGATTGGAACAGCCACCACCTGCATCATTGCAAATCCATTTGTAACTTTTCATTCCCCCTAAACATGACTACTAATAGCCTACTGTTGGCCAGATGCCTTAATAATAACATGGTCAATTAACACAATTTGTATGTTACATCTATTATATACTATATTCTTACCATAAACTAGGCTAGAGAAAAGAAAATGTTATCAAGAAAATCGCAAGGGAGAGAAACTACAGAAGGTGCCAAAAAAATGAATACACATTTTAAAAAAGGAAAATAACTGTGTTAAAATAGTAGTATTCAATATATACTGATAACAAAGACGAACACAAGTCCCATGTGACTTCTGCAATTACCAGAGATGCTCAAAGTAGTTACCAACAGTGTCCAGACACTCCTCATTAAGGTGAACTACTGCTTGAGAAATGCTGACCAAAGGGTCTGCTGATATCACTGCACATGCCATTTCTGTTTCTTTCCAGAGTACTTCCAGTGTAGCTGGTTTCCTGTGGTACCCACATCCTTTAAGGTCCCTTGCTGGTAAAAGTCAAAGGGTGTTAAGTCAGGAGAACCTGGGGGAAACTCAGCCCGACCTCTTCATCCTATCCGTTGTCCTGGCAAACTCTGATGTCTTGGTGCTGCTAATCATCTTGGAATTGAATCTTTTCTCTTTGGCTGTTTTAAAATGTGTAATACACTTATTCTGCTCACTTTTGTCTCACATGCACATTGTTCGCTAGACTTTTGTGGTGAGCGTGGAAACTGTTCCAGCACCACAGCAGAAGAAGCAGGGCTTGCCATGCGAGGCCTCCTGATCTTCCCTTGTGCACATCACACACAGCGCCGGGCGTCTCAGGTGGTTCTGTTGCACACTCATGCCTCCATTGTTGTCATACGTCCAGAATGTTCTTGGATTTCAATGCCACTTCAAAATGGTTTTCTGCTCCCCCAGCAACAACCATACTTCCACTATATTCTTTCACTGTCTGCCGATTACATGGTGATGCTAGCATTCATTTGATTAATGCCATCTTTTTTTATTTTTTATTTATTTTTATTTTTTATTTTTTTTTATTTTTATTTATTTATTTTTTTTTGTAGAGACCGAGTCTCACTGTACCGCCCTCGGTAGAGTGCCGTGGCGTCACACGGCTCACAGCAACCTCTAACTCTTGGGCTTACGCGATTCTCTTGCCTCAGCCTCCCGAGCAGCTGGGACTACAGGCGCCTGCCACAATGCCCGGCTATTTTTTGGTTGCAGTTTGGCCGGGGCTGGGTTTGAACCCGCCACCCTCGGCATATGGGGCTGGCGCCCTGCTCACTGAGCCACAGGCGCCGCCCGATTAATGCCATCTTTATGGGTCTTTTCCCCACTGAATGTTTTTAATTGGCTTGTCAAATTGGTATGTCATGCCACACATTGCTACTGTAATTCAATTCAACTTTGAAACATAATGAATAGGTAACAACCCTTAAAATGTATATACATTTTTGGCACCCCAGTATATTTGCTGTTCATTAAGTGAAAGTGGATTATTATAAAGGTCTTCATCCTCATCATCGTCACGTTGATTAAGTTGAGCAAGAGGAGGGGTCAGTCTTTCTGTTTCAAGAGTGGCATGGACAGAAGAAGTAGAGGTGAAAGGGAGGCATAGGAAACAGGCACACTTGGTGTAACTTATTTTGTTTTAATCTACATATAAATGGACCCACGTGGTTCAAACCCATATTGTTCAAGGGCGAACTTTTATAGACTATGAGATTTACTACAGGAATTGGCTTATACTATTATAGAGGCCAAGAAGTTCCACCATCTGGCACCTGCAAACTGGACACCCAGAAAAGAGGGCAGTGTAATTCAGTCTTAGTTTGAAAGCCTGACTGAAGACTAGAGGAACCAATGGATGGTGTAATCCCCAGTTCAAGAGAAGGAGGAGAGGTGAGTTTCAGATTTAAGTCCTGGAGTCCAAAGCCCAAAGAACCAGGACCCCTTATGTTCAAGGGTAGAAGGAGATGGTATTCTAGCTTCAGCAATTTGCCCTTTCTTTGCCGTTTTGTTCCAACTGGGCCCTCAGTGGCTGGGATGATGCCTGTCTGTATTGCATCTTCTTTATTGTCAGTCAAATGCTAATTTCTTCCAAACACCCTCACAGCCACTCCCAGATAGAATGTTTGCCAGCTATCTCAGTATCCCTAAACCCAATGAAACTGGCTCATAAAATTAACCATCACAGGACACGAGGAAAAGTCAGCCGTCTGTGCCTCAGAAGAAGGCCCTCATCAGAACCTGACCATGCTGTTCCTCTGGTCTCAGACTTCCAGTCTCTGGATCAGTGAGCCATAAAGCCAGAAGGTGGGCAGAGCTGTCCCTCCTATCGAGGCTCCAGGAGGTTCATTCTTTATTTAATATGTAGACTTCCATATACTGGCTTGTTTGAGGATAGGGCCACAGGGAACAGCTGGAAAACACTCTTTTCATGCTAAGTTAGCAGGTATGCTGATCCCGGGGCTACACCTGCTAAGAGTGCTCCATTGTTCAAAACCCCTCTTTGTCCTTTGCCTTGAGGGAAATCCCTAATGCGCTATCCCTGCCATTGGCAAAGCATGGTGCTGTAAGAGCTGAGCCCCAACAGAACTGGGTGCACAAGCCTACACCCTTCAGTAAGACAGGAGTTGGGGTTTCCTTCCTGACTATAAGGCACTGTGTTCAGGGTTGGGTAAGTGTGTATAAGGCTGGGCTGAGAGTACATCTCTGATTTTCCTACCCATTTCGATGTGCATATTTTCTTAGTCATGTAAGTGTCTTTCAATTGGATTCTGACCCTTTCTCTTTGAAAAATTAATCTAGTATAGTTTCTTAGTTGGTATATCTATGCTGAAATTACCAAAGAAAATGATCATTTAAAATTTACCCCAGATTAATCAATAATCCTTCCTTGAGGAATGGATAGTAGGTAGGATATACCTCTTCCTCCACCTCTCAGTGTCTGTATGATGCCTGTCAGGATGTCAGGGTCTTTATTTGTAAGTGGATCTAATTAGAGTACCGAAATCAGAGTATGAAGAATGAACACTGTGCATGAAGCACTTAGTCTGGCATTCAGCACACACAAGTTCAGTCCTGTATTTACAGGGTGTCTTAATATGTTCAGGCTGCTCTAACAAATCACATAGACTCAGGGGCTTAAATAAGGAGCAGTGATTTCTCACAGTTCTGGAGGCTGGCAGCCCATAAGCAAGGTGCAGGCAGATTTGGTGTCTGGCGAAGGGCTTCTTCCAGGTTCATTGACAGCCGTCTTCTCCCTGCGTCGGAAGAAATGAGGAGATTCTCTGGGGTCTCTTTAATAAAGGCACTTAGGTTTCACTCTCATTACCTCGTCACCTTCCAGGGGCTCCACTTCCTGATACTAGCACCTTAGAGGTTAGCATTTCAACACATGAATTTGAAGGGGAAACAAATATTTAATCCATCACGTGGACTTAATCCATCACATGGACTTAATCCATTACATGGGTCATGTAACTGCCCTTAAAAATATGACTGTCAGTGCTTCTGGGCTGCAGGCGTGGTGGTGTTTTCTACAATGAATTGAAACTAGCTTTCTACACTAAGATGAGACTAGCTCAATGCCATGTGAGGATCAATGTTGGTTATGAAATGTGTGTGATTCCAAAAGTTGATAGCTGGCTTTAAAAATGACAGATAATTGGTTTACATTTTAAGATACCTCAGTGTCTTGTCCAAAGAAGCAAACTTTGGCATAGATAAGACAGATACTTGGACTTCATTGATGTTATTATGTCTGCCCTGTCTCCTACTTTTTTTCCTTAAATGGTTCCATCCAACTTCTCTCCTTTACTGTCTACTCCCTTCATGAATGTTTCTCTTTTCCCAGCCCACATCGACAGCTCTCAAATCTTATTGTCCTTGAAAATGTTACCATAAAGTTTGGCTCTATTTTTCTGTTTGAGGTGTCACCTGGCTGGTTGACCCTTGTAACTGTGGGGGATTGGTCCCAGGATCCCCTGTGAAAAACAAAATCCATGGATACTCAAGTCCCTGGCATAAAATGGTACGGTATTTACACATAACTTACATGCATCCTCCCGGATGCTTTAAATTACCCCTTAACTGTTTATAAAATCTGAGGCAGGGTAAATGTTATATAAATCATAGTTACACTGTATTATTTAGGAAATTGTGACAAGGAAAGGAAGTCTGGACATGTTCAGTACAGACACACTATCCTTTTTTTTCCTGATTATTTTAAATCCACAGTGATTGAATCCACCCATGTGGAATCCACAGATACAGAGGGCCAACTCTACTTATTGTATCTTTCCAATTAGATTTTAAGCTGCTCTAGGGCAAGGATCACATCCAATCCATTCTTTATCTAGGACAGCAGGTACCACACTGCTAAGTTCACAAGAGGTCCTAAGAAAAGACTAGTTGATTGGTTCACTAATTAAATCTCCTTGGATTTCTAAACTTGTAATTCGGTTTACTGCTTTATATGTAGTTCAGTACTTAAGTCAGTAGTTTTCTTTTTTGATAGTATACCACTGGCCTTTAAAGCGTGCCTGTTATGTTACAGGATGTCGGTTGTGGTGTCGAATCTCTGAATCATTTATTGAGATGAAAAATAAACAAAGCCAACAACTTCCTTTAATTAGAAAGCTTTTGAAATTACAGTGCATGAATCACCAGGTTGCCCTTAAGAAATACTGGATTTTTTGCTATTTAAATGCCCCAAACCAATACTTCATTAGACTTACTGTCACTTCCATGTGTCTGTTTACACTGAAGAGTACAGTGATAACACCAGTGACCTGAAATAATTGCCATGTACGTTGCCATCTGATGAAAGTTCAATTTTTGCTGAGAGATGCCTGGAGCTCAACATGCTGCCCCAACAGGGGCCTGTGAGCTTCTTCTTTTTTTTTTTCCTGTCCCTGTAAAAAGGGAGCAGAAACAGTTCAGGAAGACAGGCCTGTGCCTTTTCTTCCTTCCTTCTCACTGCTTACCGCAGGCATGAAGCAACAGTTCTGACTCAAGGAAGAAGTGAATCATTATTTTACTTTTCTGGTATGGCAGAAGATGCTGACAAGGAATCTACTGATGGGCAGCTGGTCATCCCAGGTCAGGGAGCAGACCCGGGGAGACGGCCCCTTCCACGGAGCAAGGCAGCAGAGAGCTTCCCTGGACTTTACAAACAGAAGAGAACTCCTGAACTAGAAATCACTCGATAAAAAATTCAGACTCCCAAGTAATGACTATTGAATGCAAGAAAAACATAGCAAGAAAAATGCGAGTGAATTGTAAAAACTGTAGACATGAAATGGTTTCTCTCTAGCAAGACTTCTTGAATGTTTTCTGCTCCGAAGCTCTTTGCCACTGAGTCTTTGTTTACACCTGCAGTAGGCCAGCCCTAGGCAAAACTCTGAGTAGCCTCCCATGTCCTACACTAGTCCTCTGGGCTCATAATGTGGCTTTTCCATGACCTTGTGCCACTGACTAGATACCCGAACCCTGCGACAGGATGCTCCAGAGATACACAAGGTGCCTTGTGCCCTCACCATCTGCTTCCTCCTGACCCCTTCCAAGCACGGCAGCCCCATTTCCTTTGAACCTTGCCTGAATTACTTCAGACTCTCCCAATTGCTACCAACAGAAAAATTCATGAGCTAACTAACCCCAAAGGAGAATTTATCAGAAGGATGCAGGGGTGTTTCTTGCACTTCAAGGGCTAGAGGCTGCTAGGCTTCAAACACAGAGTGGAATCGCAGATGATCAGACCCACTCTCAGGCTTCTTTGCTGTTTCTCAACAGGGTTTTTGGCTTGAATTTTTTCTCTCTCGGTCTCTATGAAATGCTTTCCTCTATAGGTTCATGTGGCAAATAAACAAAAATGGCAAAACAAATGTGAAACAAAAGCAAATAAGCGTGACTCAGAGCAAAGTCCACATTACACAGCTGATCCACAGCAAGATTCGCTTACTGGAAACTTCAGCTTTCTGAGAAAAGTCAGTTGTAGGGAAGGTTTTAATCCGATGGCTGCCCTGCCCTGCCCTGCCCTACAGCCTGCCATTCCCCGACCATATGGAAGGTGAGAGACAAAAGCCAATAGGTGTCCACCTTTCTACCTGCAAAAACCCTGCACTGTTCCCTCCCCAGGCATGAATTCTATAGGCTCACTGCTGCTCCACTCTTGCTAACAAACCATGTATTAGAAGGAACGCTGGAAAATTTTCCTAAGTTGAGAATTAGAGCTGGTGGGAGAGGAAATTAAAGTTCTTCAAATCATAGCAAGAAGCTCAAAAGTTGATCTGATGACCCCAACTTCAGCGTGTTCTGCATGTGATGAAATTGATTTTAAATAATAAACATCCACAAACTCATTACTGTACTCTCCTTACAAACCTGATTGTTCACGTCACCAGTTATAGCCTACACTTGTTTTCTGTGTTCTATGAACTCTGCTTGCTTCAGTAAATATTTATGCTTTTAAAAAATATAAATTTTTACTTTTGGAGGTGCAAGGATTTTATAAACACATACACGGTATGTACATTTACGTGAGGTTAAAACAAATTTGTTGCTCAAATCTATATATTTACTCTCTTTTGTGTGTGCTTAATTTATCAGTTTCTGACACTACCAATGTGAATTTGTCGATTGCTTTGCCAAATTCTGCTGCATTTTACCCGATCTATCTTTCTCTCTCTTCTATCAATATTAGGTTATCTTTTTAGATATCAGATCACAATTATTATAGATGCTTTGGGAATATTTCCTTTTATCCATATGGAGTATTTTTTTATACGTTTTGAGGCTTTGTGCTTAAATTCTGTACCTATTGAGAATGATACCGCTGTATCTTAGTGTTCATTGTTGTTGCTACTAGCATTTGCTTGGTAAATCTTTTAAATTATTTTAATAGCGTCGTATAATTTTGTTGTTTACATATATATTTTCCAAGCAGTAAGTGGAATAATAGCTCGTTTGTTTGTCTACTCTTACAATCTCTGCTTTTAAATGTACACCTAATCCAGTCTTATGTATTGTCTTCATGGCTATCATTTCCATTATTTCAAACGATTTTTATACTCAATCATTCTTTTATAGTCAATCATTAATTCAATTTAGTACGTTAATTTTAGTTTCATTTTATGTGTGCGCTCTTTTGTCTTAAAGTCCATCTTTTCCTCTAAGTCTGCTTTTCTTCTTGATAAGTTCAAATATTTGTAAGCATCTGTAGGGATGAGTACCTTTGCTATTTTCAGATGTCTGTATTTTGCTTTCATTCTTATAAATTCTTAGCTGGGTAAATGTGCCTTAGTTTCCTTGGCAGTTGAAGATGTCCAGTCTCTTCTGACATCAACCATTGCATGTGAAGAAAATCTGCTCTCACTTTGGTGTCCGTTCACAAATAGTCTGCCCTTTCCATCTGCTAGTTTTATTTATTTGTTTGTTAGCTTACATAATCCTGAAAGTCACTGGGGCATGTTTACATGTTGCATTCACCTAATGCTTGCAAAAGATTTTCCATTTTGAAAACATATTCATTTGGAACATTCTCAATTATTATTTTCAGATACTGTTTTTCTGGCATCGGCTCATTCCCTTCAGTGGGAACTCAGTTTTTGTCTTTGAAAACACTATAAAACTATTAATAGTGTCCTGTAACTGCTTTTTAGTACAGTTTTAAAGACAGAATTTTTCAGTGCTATATTCTGAATTATTTTGCAGTGCTTTGTTCTAATATTTTACTTTTCTTATTAGCTCCATTAAACTAGATTTTACTTCTATTTGGTTCCTTTTTATTCAACAACTGTATTTTTATCTTTTTTTTTTATTAAATCATAGCTGTGTACATTGATATATTCATGTGGCATCATTCACTAGCTTCACAACCGTTTACCAAGTTTCACATATATCCTTGTAAGATGCACCGCTGGTGTAATCCCACGAATCCCCTTCCTTCTACCCACCTCCCACCTCCATCCCCTCCCTTTCCCCCTTCCCCCTATTCTTAGGTTGTAACTGGGTTATAGCTTTCATGTGAAAACCCTAAATTAGTTTCATAGTAGGGCTGAGTACATTGGGTACTTTTTATTCCATTCTTGAGATACTTTACTAAGAAGACTATGTTCCAGCTCTATCCATGTAAACATGAAAGAGGTAAAGTCTCCATCTTTCTTTAAGGCTGCATAATATTCCATGGTGTACATGTACCACAATTTCTTAATCCATTCATGGATCGATGGGCACTTGGGCTTCTTCCATGACTTAGCAATTATGAATTGGGCTGCAATAAACATTCTGGTACAAATATCTTTGTTATGATGTTATTTTTGGTCTTCTGGGTATATGCCCAGTAGAGGGATTACAGGATTGAATGGCAGATCTATTTTTAGATCTCTAAGTGTTCTCCATATCTCTTTCCAAAAGGAATGTATTAATTTGCTTTCCCACCAGCAGTGCAAAAGCATTCCCTTTTCTCCACATCCGTGCCAACATCTCTGGTCTTGGGATTTTGTGATATAGGCTAGTCTCACTGGACTTAGATGGTATCTCAAAGTAGTTTTGACTTGCATTTCTCTGATGATTAAAGATGATGAGCATTTTTTCATATGTCTGAAGGCCGCGCGCCTGTCTTCTTCAGAGAAGTTTCTCTTCAAATCCCTTGCCCAGCCTGCCATGGGATCCCTTGTTCTATTCTTGCTAATGCATTTGAGTTCTCTGTGGATTCTGGTTATTAAACCTTTGTCGGGGACATAACCTGCAAATATCTTCTCCCATTCTGAGGGCTGTTTGCTTGCTTTACTTACTGTGTTCTTGGCTGTGCAGAAGCTTTTTAGTTTGATCAAGTCCCAGTAGTGTATTTTTGAAGCTGCTTCAAAATGGAGGACCGGGGGGTCCTCCTCATATAATACTCGCCCAGACCGATTTCTTCAAGGGTTTTCCCTGCACTCTCCTCTAGTATCTTTGTAGTTTCATGTCTTAAGTTTAAATCTTTGATCCAGTGAGAGTCTATCTTAGTTAATGGTGAAAGGTGTGGGTCCAGTTTCAGTCTTCTACAGGTTGCCAGCCAGTTCACCCAGCACCATTTGTTAAATAGGGAATCTTTTCCCCACTGAATGTTCTTAATTGGCTTGTCAAAGATTAAATAACGGTAAATAGCTGGATTCACCTCTTGGTTCTCTATTCTGTTCCAGACATCTACTTCTCTATTTTTGTGCCAATACCATGCTGTTCAGATCACTATCGATTTGTAGTATAGTCTGAGATCTGGTAGCATAATTCCTCCTGCTTTGTTTTTATTTCTGAGTAATGTCTTGGCTATTCGAGGTTTTTTCTGATTCCATATAAAACAAAGTATTGATTTTTCAAGATCTTTACAGTATAACAGCGGAACTTTAATAGGGATTGCATTGAAATTATATATTGCTTTGGGTAGTATGGACATTTTAACAATGTTGATTCTTCTCAGCCATGAGCATGGTATGTTCTTCCATTTGTTAATATTTTCAGCTATTTCTTTTCTTAGAGTTTCATAGTTCTCTTTATAGAGATCTTACAAATCCTTTGTTAGATAAATTCCAAAATATTTCATCTTCTTTGGCACTACTGTGAATGGGATAGAGTCCTTAACTGCTTTTTCAACTTGACCATTGTTGGTATATATAAAGGCTACCGATTTATGAATGTTGATTTTGTAACCTGAGACACTGCTGTATTCCTTGATCACTTCTAAGAGTTTTGTAGTAGAGTCCCTAGTGTTTTCCAGATATACAATCATATCATCTGCGAAGAGCGAAAGTTTGATCTCTTCTGACCCTATATGGATACCCTTGATCGCCTTTTCTTCCCTAATTGCGGTGGCTAACACTTCCATTACAATGTGAAAAAGCAATGGAGACAATGGCAGCCTTGTCTGGTTCCTGATCTGAGTGGAAATGATTCCAATTTAACTCCATTCAATATGATATTGGCTGTGGGTTTCCTGTAGATGGTCTCTATCAGTTTAAGAAATGTCCCTTCTATACCGATTTTCTTAAGTGTTCTGATCATGAAGGGATGCTGGATATTATCAAAAGCTTTTTCTGCATCGATTGAGAGAATCATATGGTCTTTGTTTTTTAATTTGTTTATGTGCTGGATTACATTTATAGATTTACATATATTGAACCAGCCTTGAGATCCTGGGATAAAACCAACTTGGTCATGATGTATAATTTGTTTGATGTGTTGCTGGATTCTGTTTGTTAGGATCTTATTGAATATTTTTGCATCTATATTCATTAATGATTTTGGTCTATAATTTTCTTTTCTTGTTGGGTCTTTTCCTGGTTTGGGGATCAGGGTGATGTTTGCTTCATAGAACGTGTTAGGTAGTCTTCCTTCTTTTTTTACCTTTTGGAACAGGTTGAGTAATATAGGTACTAATTCCTCTTTAAAAGTTTGATAGAATTCTGACGTGAAACCATCTGGTCCTGGGCTTTTCTTTTTAGGGAGGTTTTGTATGGTTGATGCTATTTCCGAACTTGATATGGGCCTGTTCAACATTTCCACTTGATTCTGGCTAGGTCTTGGAAGATGACGTGCTTCCAAGTATCAGTCAATTTCCTTCAGATTTTCATATTTCTGAGAATACAGTTTCTTGTAATATTCATTAAGGATTTTTTTGATTTCTGAGGAGTCTGTTGTTATTTCGTCTTTGTTGTTTCTAATTGATGAGATTAGAGATTTTACTCTTTTTTCCCTGATTAGGTTGGCCAAAGGTTTATCTTTGTTACTGACCCTTTCGAAAAACCAGCTTTTTGATTTATTGATCTGTTGTATTATTCTTTTGTTTTCAATTTCATTTAATTCTGATCTAATTTTGGTTGTTTCTTTTCTTCTACTGGGTTTGGGGTTGGAATATTCTTCCTTTTCCAATTGCTTGGGATGTCCCATTAAGTTGTTAACTTCCTCTCTTTCCGTTCTCTTGAGGAAGGCTTGCAGTGCTATAAATTTCCCTCTTAGAACTGCCTTTGCAGTGTCCCAGAGGTTCTGATAGTTCATGTCGTCATTGTTGTTTTGTTCCCAAAAGTTGGCGATTTCTTTCTTAATCTCTTCTCTGACCCAACTATCATTCAGCATAAAGTTATTTAACTTCCATGTTTTCGTATGAGTATGCAGATTCCTGTTGTTACTCAGCTCAAGTTTTATTCCATGGTGGTCCGAGAAGATGCATGGAATAATTTCTATTCCTTTAAATTTACTGAGGTTAGACTTGTGACCTAAGATGTGATCAATTTTGGAGTAAGTTCTGTTGGCTGATGAGAAGTATGTGTATTCAGTTTTGTTGGGATGAAATGTTCTGTAGATGTCTGCTAAATCCAAATGTTGGATGGTTAGGTTTAAATCTAAGATTTCTTTGCTCAGCTTCTTGTTGGAGGATCGATCCAACACTGCCAAAGGAGTGTTGAAATCTCCGACGATTATGGAGCTGGAGGAAATCAAGTTGCTCATGTCTGTTAGAGTTTCTCTTATAAATTGAGGTGCATTCTTGTTGGGTGCATAGATATTAATAATTGAGATCTCATCATATTGAGTATTACCCTTAACAAATATGATGTGACCATTCTTGTCCTTCCTTACTTTTGTTGGTTTAAAGCCTATTGTATCTGCAAATAAAATTGCAACACCTGCTTTTTTCTGATTATCATTTGCTTGAAATATGGATGACTATCCTTTCACCCTGAGTCTGTATTTGTCTTTTAAGTTAAGATGTGACTCTTGTATGCAACAGATATCTGGCCTGAGTTTTTGTATCCAGTCAGCTAACCTATGCCTCTTTAGAGGACAGTTTAAGCCGTTCACATTAATGGAGAATATTGATAAGTCTGGTGAAGTTTTGGGTATTGAGTTTTTCAAAAGTCCAGTGGGCATTTTTAATCCTTTCACCAGTGTGGAAATTGGAGTTTGATCCGAAGTTTCTGAGTGAGTTTACTTTTGTGGTATAGGATTGGGTTGGTCATTATGGAGGATAGGTCTGAGAATATCCTGAAGAGCTGGTTTAGTTATGGCAAATTTCTTCAACATATGAATGTCATTAAAGTATTTAATTTCTCCATCATAAATGAAACTCAGTTTAGCTGGATACAAGATCCGGGGTTGAAAGTTATTTTGCTTTAGGAGATTAAAAGTCAGTGACCACCCTCTTCTGGCTTGAAAAGTTTCAGCAGAGAGAGCTGCAGTCATTCTAATATTCTTCCCTTTGAAGGTAATGGTTTTCTTTCTCCTGGCAGCTTTGAGGATTTTCTCCTTTATATTAACTTTGGTGAAGTTAATTATGATATGCCTGGGGGGTGTCTTATTGGGGTTGAGTCGTGCTGGGGTTCTGAAGCTGTCTGCTATCTGAATTTCAGAATCTCTAGGCATGTCTGGAAAATTCTCTTTCATAACTTCATGCAGAAGGGCCTCTGTGCCCAGCAAGGCCACTTCATCTGCTTCTGGAACTCCTATGATTCTGATATTCGCCTTCTTCGAATTATCCCAGAGCTCTAGGAGAGAATGATCCATTTTTGCTCTCCATTTCTCTTCCTCTTTGAGAGTTTGGGAGCGTTCAAAGGCTTTATCTTCGATGTCAGAAATCCTTTCTTCTGCTTGCTCCATTCTGTTACTGAGGGATTCTACTGTATTTTTCATATCTTTGAGGGCTGCAAATTCTTGCTTCAGTGTGTCTAAGTCTTTGGTGGTTTTGTCTTTAAATTCGTTAAATTCTTGAGGTAACTTTTGAATTTCTCCTCGAATTCCTAATTCCGCTCTGTTAATCTTGTCTGCAATCCAGATTCTGAATTTGATTTCTGACATCTCAGCCAGTTGTTTATGAATGGGATCTTTAATTGCATCTGCCATATCTTTCCTTGGGGGGGGGTTGATCTATTTTGGTTATTCATGTTACCAGAGTTTTTCCACTGATTCCACCCCATGGTTGTTTTACTCCTTCTGATTTTTTCCCCTGGGGCTTTGTCTAGGGCCTGTACAGTGTTGTGGCCTGAGAAACTGGGGCCCTGTCTGGTGTGGTGGGGCTAAGTGGTTCTGTCTTGTTTTCAGCTGGTTTCTGTTCCACCCTAGTGAAACAAATACTCGGATTGAAGTCTCAGCTGTGGAGAAATATCAGCAATTAAGTCACCCCACCCCCCACCGGCAAACAATTGGAAAAGAAAAATCAAACCTTCCTACCACCGTGCACCCAGGGCACCACCTGATTTGTCCTCAGGCGATTGGTTCAGTTCAAACAGTCCAAATCAATTGTCTCAGTCTGCACCTGTCTTGGGTGAGAGAGTTTAAGAAGTCTCTGGGAACTGGATCACAGGGGTCTGGTGACTACTCTGGTGTGGCTTGCTCCAGTGCTGCGTGGAGTCAGGAGGAGCCACCCAGCCAATAGATCATTCTGAGAAGGTTTATGCCTCCTTCCGCACCTTGCACCGCTGTCACACCCAGTCACTGATAGCCCTGCAGTTGGCTGATCCAGTTGCCTGTAGTGAATCGGTACTCCAGGAGTTTGCACCTGCCTAAATCACAAGGAAGTCTGCCAGGCCGCTGCGCTCTGCCACTCTCTAGCAGGAGGAGGTGAGGCCTGACAACCTCGGGTGCTTGATGAAGGTTGAGGGGTTTTCACTCAGGTCCAGTCTCGCCCCTGATTAATGGTACTGACAGAACAGAACAGAACAACTCTGCAGTTCCCCTGCAGAAGAGAAGCTGAATTGAGTTCCAAATCAGCTTGTCTTTGCTCTTGTATTATCTATAGGCTGACGATCCCCTGAGGGCCCGGTGCGTCTTAGGTTTAGTAAAGTGGACCTCTGGGTCAGCCCCAACCTGGGAGTTTCCCTGGTCTGCAAGTTGGAGTAGCCTCAGGCAAATCCTATACTCAGAGTCTCTGGTTGCCCAGGGAGACAGGGGGTGTGGCTTCAGAATATTCGGTAGTAAGCCATATTGCTAGCAAAAGAGGGCTGCTGTTTTATGGCTCAGGCAACCGCTGCTCCGGTGTAGCTCCCCTCTGGCCAACTGTCCTCTCTCCGCTCCCGTATCCCAGAGTCTGCACCGACTGGCTGCAGCCCAGCACTTTCTACACCCCTCGAGCAATCGCCCAAGAGTCTGGACCCCTGGGGGACAGGCCTCCAGACCTTGGAGCGACAGCAGAGGGGAGTGTGGGGAGTGCTGGGAGCCTGGGGTTGCGGACAGAGAACACACACAACTTTGTACAGTTTTATGCCTGGCCGTATTGTCACCAAAAGATGGCTGTCGCACTGTGCCTCAGGGAACTGCCACTCCAGTGCAGTCCCCTCTCTGCCGACCGGGACTGGCCTCCAGACCTCAGTGTGAGTAAAGGGGAGCACTGGGAGCTCAGAATTCCAGATAGAGACTATATACAGTTTATACAGTTTTATGCCTGGCAGGAGGATGCCGTGGCACCCTAGTAGGGGAGGTAGGTCCAGTTTTTAGAGGGTCTCTCCCGTGGACTGTAGTGGGAGGACCCTTGAACTCTGCCCGATTGTTTGTGGGGCACTCTGAGCCATTCTCATGGGGGAGGGGACTCCCATCCGCTTGGTGATGGATTTTGTACCTTTTGTTTGTGTCCTTGTGGTCGCAGCTCGCCTCAGCAGGGTTGACTGCATTCTTCAACCTTCTCTCTTAGTGCAGCTCAAATCCACCAGGTTACTTGCTGAATTTTTGTCCTTTAACTCTCCTACTGGATGGGAGCCTCTGTGGAATGCTGGCTTCAGTCAGCCATCTTGTCTCCTCCCCCCACCGTATTTTTCTCTTTCAAAATATTTAATTGCACTTTTGTAGTCAGTTGATCTTGTTTCATTTCTACTAATTTTTTTTTTTTTTTGTAGAGACAGAGTCTCACTGTACCGCCCTCAGGTAGAGTGCCGTGGCTTCACCCGGCTCACAGCAATCTCTAAATCTTGGGTTTACGCGATTCTCTTGCCTCAGCCTCCCTAGCAGCTGGGACTACAGGTGCCCGCCACAACGCCCAGCTATTTTTTTGTTGCAGTTTGGCCAGGGCTGGGTTTGAACCCACCACCCTCGGCATGTGGGGCCGGCACCCTACTTACTGAGCCACAGGCACCGCCCTCATTTCTACTAGTTTTTTAATAATATTGCTCTTTTTTTTTTTTTTTTGTAGAGACAGAGTCTCACTGTACCGCCCTCGGTAGAGTGCCGTGGCGTCACACAGCTCACAGCAACCTTTAACTGTTGGGCTTACGTGATTCTCTTGTCTCAGCCTCCCGAGTAGCTGGGACTACAGGGGCCCGCCACAGCGCCCAGCTATTTTTTTGTTGCAGTTTGGCCAGGGCTGGGTTTGAACCCGCCACCCTCGGCATATGGGGCCAGCGCCCTACTCATTGAGCCACAGGCGCTGCCCAATATTGCTCTTTTTTAATGTCAATCATTCCTTCATTTATATATCAAACTTCTTAAACATATTTCTTTATAATCTTTGTTAGCTTTACCCATGAAATTGATTCCATTTGAAATGAATAGCAGGGCAAGTATTTTATCTTGTATCTGTACATCCTAAATGCATAGCACATTAGGCATTTAGTAGAAATTCAGAAAAAAAATGTTTAATGAATGAATATGTCAATGTTCAGTTTGTTTATAATCAGAGATATTTAATGTTTACCTGAAAGTCATATATTCATTACCTGTCTTCTTCAATGATAAGAGAAGTAAGACTCAGAAAAATGTTATCACTTCTCTATGTTAAACATCTGGGTTGCAACCTGAATGGAACTCAGGTTGCATATATAATGTCTCTCCCTTGCCTTTATTCTGTTATGCCTCACATCCTCTCTTTTTTATCATTCAGTCCTTCATTTATTCATACATACACATATGTTCTTATTTGTTTTTAGGATTTTCCTTCTGCATGCACACAAATCAGATTAATCCTCTGGAATAAATTCTCTATATAGGATTGTATTTTACAAGTTGAATTAAATTCAGATAATGCATTTATTGCTTTAAAATAAATATCATTTTAACATTCAGTAAAAATTTAATTAATCCATTCGATTATGTTAATAACCATGTGCAATATTGAATAAAGAAAGAAAATAGGAAGAATCATCATAGATTTTCAAGCTGTGTTCTTGTCAACCTCAAAGATGTTATTTAAACATCAAACTTTTAAAATATTTATGTATTGAATATGCTCTATGTCTTCTGTAGCAGCAAGGATGTGGATTTTACATTTGATTTCTAAGCAAATTAATGATGTAGCCAGAAAGCATAACAGGATATAGTAGGCTAAAGAGAAACCAATTTAAGTAATTTGTGCAAATACTTTAAAGTTTTATGAATTAAATTTCAGACAAATTCTCCACAACAAGGCAACTTCCTCAGAGAACACAATTCTAATCATTTTGATATACAGATAGGCAATTAAAAAATTCAAATTAAGAAACTAAGGCCCATGGGTCCAGATCAACTGATTTTGAAATTTATTTTTTTCTTTAAAAACAGTTATCTTGAATTTAATATGCCAACATTTATAAAACTATCTTTCTTTCTCTGTTTGTTATCCACTGATAATTTTTGCATATCTGTAATGATCCATGTTCTTTTTTCTTTTAAAAAAGGGTAGTTGAGAACAAGAATATTGTAGTCAAATAGACCATGGGTTTCAATCCCAGCACAACTATGCACTAAGTATGCAGTAACACATAAGTTATTAAGTTACATCACCTCTGCAAGCCTCAGTTTACACATCTGTGAAACTGGTATAAGAATAAATTAATGTAAACAGTCCCTGATCCACAATGGCTCGATTTACGATTTTTCAACTTTATATTGGTGTGAAAGTACTTTAAGCACCCACACAATCATTGTTTTTCACTTTCAGTGCAGTATTTGATAAATCACATGAGATATTCAACACATTATTATAAAAATAGGCTCTGTGTTAGATGAATTTGGCCTACTTATAGGCCAACAGAAGTGTTTTGACACATTTAAGGAAAGCTAGTATAAGCTGTGATGCCTGGTAGGTTAGGAGTTATTATATCAATTTTCAACTTACAATATTTTCAATTTATAAAAGGTTTACCAAGAAATAGCCCCATTGTAAGTTGAAGAGTATCTGCATGCTCTATAGTGTTGCTATGAAGAGAAGATAGACACTATGTTATCGAGTATTTAGTGCTCAATCAATGTTACCTAGCTCTTTCTAGGTTTCTACTTTTATACACACACACTTACCAACCTATAATATACCTAAAATATCTATACTGTTATTAATGATTATTTAAAATACTATTTTACTGATTTCTTAAAAATCTCCCCAGAGGAAAATTATGTAATATTTTCACATGGTAGACTTTTTGTTATAGAAGTTAAAATCTGGAATATTTTAGTCATATATGCAATGTTGATATACAAAACAGCATGAACAAAAACTTCACTACTCTAAGCCCCAATGTCTTCATTCTTACAATGAAAAGGATAATAGAACTATATAAATTGCTAAATGAATTAATATAAAGGGTTGACTTAGTGTAGGGAATATATTAGTTACTTGGGTAATATAGCTGTCTATAATTATATACATTATTATAAAATATAGTTTGGAAAATGTATACAGAAAGATGGATTTGAGGAAAAAGTATATGCTTTGCCTGGTGTTAGAGCATTGGCAAATGTTTTTAATACTCTGACAGTCAACTGTGAAAACCAATTATTACACAATTAGAAGCCTCCTCAATTAGGGAAAGATTAGGTCATGTTTTTAAAACACCCACCAATATTTTCTGCCAATCCCATCTGTGATACAAATTAGAGAGACCTTAGTTAGCAGTTGTTTGAATCATTTTCCTAACACTGGCATCCATCTCCTTGGAGACATCCATCAGAGACTTGTGTTAACATCTTTTAAGTTGCACCTGGGTAGGACCAAAATGTGATCAGTCTGTGGGTCATTTCATCAACAGATAATATAGCATTTGCCTATTGTTATATCTTTAAACATGTTTGTAATATTTATTTACTTCATGTGATATATGCCCATTTATTAATGATATCACCCTCAAGACTAAGCATCATGATTATCTAAAAAGAAAACTGCTATATATTTAGCAATTTATCTTCTACATCTAGGAAATTTATTTAAAAATTAAACTTTATATATAAGTAAAAGTGACTATGAATTTTAAAAAATTGAAGCTGTCTTATCTTCAGAGATGTTTATCATAAGGTCATGGCCATCACTATAAGGCAATAGTTACTGAGACTCTCATCTTGAATAATTAATAAACTAAAGAAAAAGCTGGTTGTAAAAGGATACTATTCGTAACATTTCAAACTATTGAAAGAATTAAAAGGAGGATTAAGAAAAAGAGAAATATGTGTTCACCAAACAATTTGAAGAATACTCTGAATTTCTAAATGTAATATTACTAGTTTAGTCCTCTTTGTCTAAGTACTTCATAGCACTTGATAAACATTGAATGAGAGATTTGCTCAGCATGGCTACTTGGTGAATATTAAATAAAAAATTAAAATACCACTGTGAAGTCAAAGGAATAATTTTTTACTAGATATTTTCTCCCATGCTTACAACTTTAATAGAACTTAAATGGTATACACTGTGTATCCCAACTGTTTAAAAATTAAGAAATGCAGTCACTGTTTTGTCATCTTAATCAAAATTCTCTTTCTATTTTCCTTGGGAAACTCTACATGCTGTTATACAACTAATGCTTTCACTACCTAGCCAAATAATTAATACCTTTACAAGCACATCATAAAATATAGATTAGTAAATAACTCATTATACACTTAATTTCAATACTAATTGCCTACAGGTTTAATGAGCTCTTCATTGTAATAAGAAAACTGATGTTTATTTTTATTAGATATAACTTCAGAACAGAGCACATTTTATCACTCTGTGACCCAATTTGATGTTTAATAAAAATGCTGAAGGGGAAAATCATACCATTGACTAGTGTTAGATGATTGAAATAAGCCTTGTATAATAGGATAGTAAATTAGAACTTAGAATGATGCACCAAAACACCGAAGATGTTGCCTTCTGACATGGTACAACATTAAAAGTAGAATGTGCAAAAGAAGTAGTGTAAAACCCTAGTGGGAGTGAGTACAAGAGTAGGATTGTACAAGTTGAGAGGACAAATAAAGGTGTATAGCCAGACTTTCCCAAGAGAAGCACATGACACTCCCCCAAGGAAAACCGTTAGCTGAGCCATATGGATAAATTGAGCAATGAACTCTGCAATTACTGGCCACAAGGGGCTAATATCTGACTCCTGCCTAGAAATCTAAAAGGTAGAAACAAGCCAGGTAGTGCTAGGCTGGCCAGAGTGTGAGAAGAGTCACTATTGCATTGGGATCAGCCTGTTCTCCCGGTGCTTATTGTGGGAAAATACACGTTTGTTTTCCAAGGAGCAGATGCAAGCCATCCCTAAGAGTACTACCCAAGGATCATGTTAGAAACAATCCAATAGTCCTTCTCAAAGTTAACAGTTCACACAAAGGAGGAAATGTAAGTAGGCCATTAGATTCCTGGGATGAAATAGAGTCCATCCACACGGGTCAAGTGAACTGACCCACCAGGGATTGGGGTCCCAGAAGAACCCTCAGAAAGGCAGTCAGCTCTAATTATCTGTCTTGTTCTGTGAGCAGGAGGCCAGCCAAGGGCACTGGAGGCAAGTAAGACCTTTTAAGCCTACCCACCTCTTTCCTCCCACCTTCACCTCCCAGGTAGATCTCCAACTCCAGAAGTCAGAACTTTCTGTTCATAAGAGGGAAGACAGGAGCTGTGAAGCCAGGACATGTCCATCCAATAGCAATTTTGAGTAAATATGGGGCTTTAAAAACAATTATACAGAAGGATATTCTGGGTACAAATTAAGTTTGTGTTTTATCACTTAGGGTGAACATCGTAGACATTAACAAACAGTACAGATGTCACAAAATAATCTATGTCCTAACCCAGAGGCCAGGAATGTTTTCCCTGCTTTGAAAGATTTGAAGCGATAGTGGAGGAAAAAGATACATGGATCTGATTAAATACAATAAGCCCTGCCTGCTCAACAAGCTACTTAAAAATGTCATGCTGAAATTAAAAAAAAAAAAAAAATGGTACTAAGAAAAGTACTGATAATTTTACACTTCTGGAAACTAAAGATCCCTAGCTTTTAAATTAAAGGCAATGAGCTGATATAATCAACATTTTTAAATGCACACTTTAAATTCTGGTATCCTTCAAAAGTTCTTTTATGTCTCTCTAGATGAAGATAAATAGAATTTGATGACAAAGAGATGTATGAGTGGATTCCTTTAAGTTTGTAAGTGGAAAATCAAGCAAATTACAGAGGAATCAATAATTCTGATTCTCTGGACAGTGACTTAAAACTCTTTTCCTACTAGGACACTGTAAGCCATTCTCACTTCCCTTGAGAGAGAGAGTGAGAGAGAATTCAAATTTTACATCAACTGAATTGCCTCCAGAGGTCTGGCACTGAATGTAATTCATGAAGGTCCATTTTGTGTAAACAGAACAGCTCTAGTGCCTGCCATGAAAATAGCTTAACTTTAAGTCACTTGCTCTTGAAGTGGGAGACGGAAGCTGTTTGACCTGAAAATAAACGCTTAGGAGGGAGAGCTAGCTTCCATTGATTGGGAACAGTGAAAAAAAGTCATTTGAGAATGTCATCCTCGTCTCCCTACTAAAGCTGTAACTCATTGTCTATAAAGACAAGCAATGGATTAAATCTAGGGAAGATTATTGGCAGGGTAGCATCAAATTCATTTCAGCAACATAGCTAGTTTATATTAGCCAGATCTTAACAGTGAGAGTCTTTGGGTGACTGAGACAATTTACAGCACTGGTTATTTTGTTCTGTCAAAATATTTATTATTTGACCAACATAATCATCATCTCCCCCATTTTCCAAGAGCAAAATAACTAAAGTAGAAAGATGGTATCTCTGGGAGTTTTATATATATGTATCATACATTATTATATGTATTTATTATTACAGCCAGTTCCCTACCTTTGTGTGCACCCATCAAATATAACTGCTTGACTTGGTGATAGTGATACAGTTGTTCATGTGCAGTAGACTAAATGATGGTAACATAATTGGTAAATTTGGCTTTCACTTACACGCAATGCAACTACAGAATGAAACGACACAAACATCCGTCTCAGGAATTCTGCCATGAAATTTGATTATTTGATTCCATGTTAGTGACAGATACTGTGTACGCTAATGACACACCAGAAGTAAATAGCAACATTCAGAGACTGCTATCTCTTCTTCGACTTTTTTTAACAAGCTCGCCCAGAAAAAGAATAACGGTGAAGAAAACATCAATTTCTTGCTTCCTATTTTCTTTTAAATCTTTATTTCTGATTAAAATTCTGACATTGTATAGAAAAGGAAAGTCTGGTACAGACAAAGAATAATATATGAATCAAGGCACCGACTACGTTGTTAATCTCACACACACATCAAATTTCTGACTGAGCCAAGAATATAGAACTTTATAGAAGCCAAGTTAATAGAACAGGAACAGAAATACATATTGGTGTGACTTTCTCAGTGCCATTAGTTTGGTCCCTTGGGTCCCAAACATAGTCCTTCAGTTCCTAAATATGGCAAACAATTGCTAGTGACATGACAATACAAATATTATTTATTCAGAGTTAAAAAAAATTGCTGAGAACTTGTAGCGTAATTGCTCTCTTTACATGAACAATATGTCCTCATTCTCAAAGCCAGTCCTCAAGTATTCTGGAACAAGAATTTCAAGCTCCCTGGAACTTTGGAAATCAATACCCATCCCCACCCCTGCATTAGAGATGCTTAGCATGGTGTATGAAATATTTTATACACACACACACACACGTAGTCTCCCAACATACGTGTGTGTGTATCCTACCTCACATAATGTGTTCTAAACATGTCTTTATTGAACCTGTTGGAAGACTACAAAGGTACATCAGAAGTAAATAGCATTCTACCCTCAATAAATTTAATAAAGTCTTAGGGGAAAGTAGGAGGACTTACTATGACTCAAGATTTCAAGTACATCATTCATGAGCGGGACATTTTTAAAGTGGGTTTTAGAGAAGTAATACTTTTGGTTTTGAAAGTGGGCACAGAGACATTGGAAGAGATAGTGAGTATGAGAAGAACATGCCAGGTGGAAGGGAAAGCAAAGAAAAAGTAGATGGCACGCTATGAAAGTGTCTGAAAGCATGTTCTCACCATCACAGGCCTGACAGGCTGTGTACTCACCTTTCTGAATGTGAAGTGCACAGCCAACTTTTCTTTCCTAATTGGCAAGTCAGGAAAACTCAGCACGGAATATCTGGATATAAATAACTCAAAAATCAAGATTTTGTTTCACATTTCCTTTGAATGTAGATTAAATGGTTCTTTTGGAATTAATATGAGAAGAAAAAAAGAGTACTTTTTACATTTTAACTACAAAGTAAGAAATGGTTATTCATTAAAAGTGGTATTAGAGAAAAATTAAGTGTCTAAAATGCATTTACACAAAGATAACATAAACTGTTAAAATGTAACTGGGGTTTTTTTGTTCTTAGCTAAAATCCTTAATTTAGTAGAAGTTCAAGTAAGATAGGAAGAGCATTCTATTGCCTTTGATGGAGCTGTATACTATCCACAAACTAATTGAATGATATAAAGTACTAAAGGTGTCTAAATTATGTTTTATTACAGGAGTTTAAATATGTAATAATGTTAACAATACTTGACCACTCAATTAGAAATGCATACAGAAATGACTTCCAAGTCTGAACATTACAGAATAATTACCCTTTACATTTGTTCAACCAGCAGCTTAAGAGCCAACCTATTTGGAATAGCTGGAGCCTAAAGCCTAAAACTGACATTTGTAAGACATAGAGGCAATGGTTTAAAAACTGTCTCCTGAAAATGTGATTCAGCACTTTTTCTGGAATTTCAGACTCAAGTAAGGAGCCTAGCTCACGTTGGGTGATTGATCTCTTGGTTAGGTTTGGTTTTTTCATTTGTTCACACATGGTGCTACCAGTCCAATTCTAACATTTTTACCTGAACTTGTTTCCTTCCGTTCTCCTTGACCACCACCCTCCCCTTCCCCACCCCACATACACACATGAGTACAAGCAAATGGATAGCCAGTCAGGTCAGTGCAAAATCACAAATTTTGTTTTGAGAATGTCACAAATCTGCATCTAATCTTGATTGAATTCAGTGTCATTGTTGTGTGATATTTGCAGTAAAATATCAAAAAGGAACTTCAGTGGCCTATGATGCTACCATGTAATACTACTTCTTTTTTTCTCCTTCCCCTTCTTCTCCTCCACTTTCTCCTCCACCTCCCCCTCTTCTTGAAGCAGAAGTTGTTAACATATTGCTATAATTCAAAACATGCCAAGGAATTGATCAAACCCAGACTACATTATATCTGTAAATCATCACTTGGGGAAAAAAATATAAACAACCTCATCCTTGAAATAGAAATTCATTTATTTAGGAATCATACTGACTTATACTTCTAGAATATGTGTCCACCTAAATATATGAGGTAAGAAAATATTTCTTTGAATTATAAAGGAAGTACTAGAAAGCAATAATATAATTTAGAATACAGAAGTCTTAATAGGATTATAATTAAGATTTGTAGAGAATATAATTAAGATTTTCCAATGGCATATGATATTCACCCTAGAAAATACTGAAAGGCTCATATTACCATTTCCATTTCTCTGATAGGGGCAGCTGGTGGATGATATCCCATAAAGCCAGAAAATACAGGTGCCCTTCTGCCCCTATCTGTCTTTATCATGGAAGAAGAAAACCAGACTCCATTAGGCAATCGAAGATTGCCACCCTCAGAGAGGGAAGAGGAAAGGTCAGGGCTGAAGCTATAAGCACATGGGCATCAATTAAAACCATGTGAATGGGTAAGAAAATGAGGGAGGGATTGCAGAGCAGACAGTCATGGATTAAATTTTGGAAACCCCTGCATTGACAGAGGAGGAGAATATATCAGAGGAAATGGAGAAAGAGGACATGGGACATCCCACAGAACATCAAGAGTGCGTAGTCATAAGGAAGCCTAGAGAAGGTAATGTTTCAAAGAGCAGGGATGTTACCAACTTTATAAACTCTGCTGGCAGATGGAGGTAGATGAAGATAAAGAGCCAAAGAATAGACACCAAAGCCTGGCAAATGGTGCCAAAAATGAACGATGAGAACCTAAAGTCAGGAGCCACTGACAGGTCTTTCAATAAGCTCAGTTATATGGATGGAAGACGAGGTCAAGAGGAGCTTTTACAAAAAATATATATATGTGTGCGTGTTATTCTGAGATAATTTTAGACTTGCAAAAAAGTTACAGAAATGGTATAGAGAATTCACATATCCCCTTCACCCATCTTCTCCTTATTAATATCTTATATAACTGTAAAGTATTCATCAAAACTAAAAATTAACCTTGGTACAAACCTATTCACCATCAGTCAGTACAGATGTCAGTGTTTCCTGTAAGGCATGATTTTTGCTGTTCCAGGATCCAACGAGGATCCCACTATTCATTTGATTGTCATGACTCCCAGTTCCTTAGGATCTGTGATAGCTCCTCAGAATTTTTTTTCCTTCCTGACTTTGAAACTTTTGAAGATGACTAAGCAGTTGTTTTGTAGAATGTCCCTCAGTTTGAGTTTGGCTGATGTTTTCTCTTGCCTGGATCAAGGGTGTGTATTATTGAAAAGGATACGACAGAGGTAAGGTGGCTTCTCAGTGCTTCCTATCAGGGGCACCTGATTTTGACATGTGTGATGGGTGAAATGATCATGATCTTTATTTGGTGATGTTTTCCATAATCCTCATTGAAACATTATTTTCCCCTTGTAATCACCAAATATCATGAGGGAGATACTTTGAGAACATACAAGTTTCTCTTTACACTTTGGCCCAAGACTTCTAGCTCCATTGGTGAATCTTCTCTGTGGCAAATATTACTGTAACATTCTGATGGTAACTTCTATGTTCCCCATTCATTCTACATTTCTCACTTGGGATTCTTCTGTAAGGAAGAGATGTCACCTCTCCCCCCATTTATTAGTTAGTAAGTTATTTATTCAGTTATTCAGTTACTTATTTAAATAATTCAATATTATCCTTATTCATTCTTTTATTCAGGTTGTTTTAACTTTGGCCATTGGAGAATCTTTCATGTTGCCTCCTATGTCTGTTTCATATGCCCCACTCATTTTTGTTTTTCATTTATTTATTGTTTTTTTTTCTTATCTTGTTCTCTCTGTGTGTGTGCTTGTATGTGTGTGCATTTTCTTACTTTCTTGAGCCACAAAATGTTCATCTTCTATTTTTCCTAACCCAACCCTGGAATTGATCAGTTCTCCAAAAAGGCCTGGCTCCTTTTACTGTGGGATTTAGAAACTGCCATCTGGCCCTAGGTATGTTGATTACTACTGTAATATCAGTGCTTCTAGGCATGGGGTGATTTTTAAGATGAAAGAGAGAGAGATTTCATATGTTTGTAGCAATGATTTCAAAAAGAGAGAAATTAATTTTGCAGGAGTAGCAATACTTTTAGGAACAAATTTCTGGAGAAGAAAGTGGAGATAGACTCTAGAACACAAAAGGAAGGGTTGGTATTTGATTGAAACTAGAACAAAAAAAAAATAGGGAAACATGGCTCAGATTCAGAAGGATTTTGGTTTTGGTAGCAAATGAGGAAGTTTATATTTGTTGTCTTAGAGTTGTTAATGAAATGTTAATCAAGGTCACTAGCTATTAATGAAGGAAAGGAAAATGATGAGCGTTTGAGGAGAAAGAAGGGAGTGGAGAGCATGAAGCCAAATATTTTAGGGAATTCAAGTAAAATTGCAGAGCATGGTGGGTTGCCCTTTGGGGATTTTGAGTCACAAGTATGAAATGTGACAGCACAGTTGTCTTGTGTGGCCAAGGAGTAGGAAGATATAGGGGACTAACCTAGAAGTGAGGTTTTGCCAGCTTACTGTGATTGAGAAAGAAGTGGCAGGGCAGATACTGGTGTTTATAAGTCAATGTTTCAGTGTTGTAATGGTGGGCCATGTAATTAAACTGAATAGGAGATAAAAGGAAAAAGATGGTTGTAATATTATTAGTCTGTTGTCACTGAAAAGTAATTAGGTTTTATTTATAGCTACAAATTCACTTATGTAATTTAGTTGGGTACAGTGTAACTTCAATTGAGATATGTAGAGAATTTGTATAGGGTTTTATTCTTTTCCTTTTAGAGTCCACACCAGCAGTGTTGCCATCTTCTGTTTCCTTAGTTGATCCCTCCTACATATCTTGGTCTTTGAGACTCTTGTTCTTTCATTATCTTTCTTTTCTGTGGAATCTCAGTATTTCCATACCATTGCTCAGGTGGCAGAACAATAATTTCCTAAGCAGGTAGGCAAGCAACAATAGTGACATTATTGCTTTCCAAGTCATAGATCCTCTCATCCAAGTTTTTATCAGGGAAAACGTGATTTTAAGCTTGGTGGGTGGGAGGGAGGTCGTGATGAACTTCCACAAGGTCACAAGCAAACTGACAGGATGCTGCCAATCTTAAATCTGAAAACATTTCCTCTATCCCAATCAAGGTCATATAAATGAAGCCAGAAAAGTAAAAATAACGCCTATTCTGTAAGAGACTCCATTAACTTATCTGAAAACAAATTGATGAGGGGATGTGGTTTAATTTTTCACTGGCCAGAGTCATTACTTTGTGAGACATGTTTGGTCACCTTTGATATGTCAGCTAAATGGCTGTTTCTAAAATTACCTTGACCATTATTCATGAGAGCATGGGTAATTACTCAGTTGCAAATGAAGTTGGTTTCCAGTTGATGATCGTTAGAAAGTGAGCCTGACCTGTTGCACATCAATGTAAAGAACAGAACAGTCTCTGATTTACCCACCCTCTGCATTCTGAACTCGGTTCTGACATGAAAACGCTGTTAATGGATCTGATAAGAGAACATTTTCTAAAAGAAATGTCCTTTGACATGCAGAATTTTAATTTCAGTTACCTACTAGTATTGCTACTAGTATTGTCCTCAAGCCCTCTTTGTGTTGAAACTAAATCCCATACATTAGGGTATTTATTAATTTGTGAGGGTGGCGACTGGTTTTCTTGGATTCTCAGAGTCTAGAAAATTCTAGACACATAGGGTTCTTAAATCAGGAGTCAGGCAAGCATCTCTCTGATATCCTAAATGAGTAAAGTTGGAGCAACCTTAACTCATGTTCCTTTTAGTGTAGTGGTTGGTTGCAAACTCAGACCACTGAGGACAGGTCTACATGCAGACAGGTCTAAGATGAGACATAAGAGACCTTGAAAAACATCTAATTTGGCATATTCATTTATATAAAGGAATAAAAAATGTCCACTGTCCAAAAAGGTTAAATGAATTTCCCACACTACAGAGCTAGTGAAGCCAAGCCAGTAAAGTCACTGAGTAAATATTTAGGAGAAAAAGTCTTGCGGTCCCCTTGTCGAACGGGGCAAAGAAAACTGAATCAGGGTCAAAGGGTTGAGCCATTAGTATGTTAAAAAAATAATAACCATCACTCATTTCCCAGTCTACAGAGCAGAGTCTAAGCTTGTCAGTGGTTAAATGTAGTTATGATACTTGGTCCCCAAACTTATTTATGCAACTAGTAATTCATAACACTATAAAAGAAATGCTACTCTGGCACCATTATTTGAATACCTTTATTTTTTATTGTCACTTACTCCAACCTGATCAAATAAACCCAGTTTTTAAAAATTAAACCAAAAAGATACTTTTATAAAACCCATTATTTTTCTTCTTGATTTAAAGACAAACCAAATCTTCCCTCTGGAATTTTTTAATGAATCAGTGATGTCTACATAGTCTTAGTCCTTTCTTTGTGCTGAAAAACGTTTAAAAACAAGTAGAGCAGAAATTTTTCAAAATCACAATTCCTTGGGAAAAATATTTTGAAATTCAGCCATAAATCCTAGGCAGAACCTTGAAAGACTTCAGACTTGTCAGAATGTTGGCCGGGATTATGGTAAGTAGAAGGAACAAAGCTATCATTTATGGAACCTCTACTGTATGCCAAACATGTAGTTTTTACTTAGGTTTCTCCCTTGATCTTCATGGAAATGCAATGAGGTATATATTATCAGAATATTAAGCCCATTTTACAGCTGTATTTGTATCACAAAAGTAACTTGACCTATGTTAGACAGTAGACTTTAATTCAATCCTATATCTGTAATGCAACTCTATAGCTTCCTACATTTGGAAGAAAGAATTTAGATCCAGCAAACATTATTTGTCTGGGGAAGGTTTGGGGAGAGAAATGTATCTTGACAGGCACTTCTCCAAACATTCTTCAATCATCAGACACCCATCTTCTCTTTACTCCATGCTTTTAACAAACTGGTATTTTTATAGGTCTGAACTGTGCCGTTTTACAACAGGGAAGATTAGTGTTTTCCTCTATGCCAGTGATAACATTTTACTGTCCCAACCCAGAAGTGTCCTCCAGAGGCAGTCAGGCTTCCTACAGAGCATCAGACAGAAATAGTAGCTCAATTTTAATTAACATAAAATGAAAATGATTGTCTTTGTTAAACTTTCTTCTAAATTCAGTTGACCAGTTCCAAATAACTCTCTGAAGCAAGTGAACGCATTCTCTTTCCCGGGGGTACATTTCAGAGCTAACTATTCCTGGCAGACACGCTGAGAATCAATGTCACTCCAACACAGACATTTCAGAGAAGCTCTGCGATCGTGTTTCTGCTTCCAGCATGGGAGACTGTTCTCCCAGTGTGAAATGTTTTTAAGCCAAAAAGTTTTCTACCGTGTTCTCTGGTGTGAATGTGGAGTTTCAGTTCAATGTTTGTCTGAAAGCCTGAACTGATCTAAACTTCTTGCAGAAGGTGCCTGGGCTGCTTAGAGGCTACTTGGAGGCAGCCAGACTATGTGATCCTGGGGAGAAGATGAAAAGGCTTCCTTCTGTCAGAATCCAGAAGTGCTCTGTAGTCTTCTTTAGATTACCTAGGTCAGTGTTTATCTACATAACTCAGATGTTGGAAGAAAGTGCTAATGTATTATTTTCCATAACTGATACTAGTTTTCTTCAGGAGCCCTACCAGAATGGGACACGGGAAGGCACTTAATTGCCAATACATGCTGTCTCTTTTTGGTTAAAAACAGTTCAGATTTCACACAACTTTTGCCAATTTAAAGTTCAAATTGGAACCAACACTGTTTCCCCTTTATTTTTTCTTCCTCTCAAGATGGCTTTTGAGCATTAGGGAAAGGAAGAGCAAGGTCTTCAGACATGCTCTTGCTGGCAGGCAAGAGGGGAGACGGGTTTTGCACTGGTCTGTGCACAGGTCTCTCTCATCTGCCAGATCTAAGTGTTGTGTTTCTGTGTCTCCTGCTGGCATCTGGGGGTGGTGGAGCTCCAAGCTCTATCTCTTCCTTCAGAGACTTTGGACATCACCTCTTGTTGCCTGAACTCCAGATGCCTCTGGGTCTGACCCCCAGATAAACCTTCAGACTCAGGACTTCTTTAGTGGAGCCTTTGGCACATTGACCAGAATCCCAGCTTCTTTCTAGGGCCCTCTTGGGCTACCTAGGATCCTCTAGATCTGTGGTCCCCAAACCCCAGGCTATGCACCAGCACCTTCTGGTGGTCTGTTAGGAATCGAGCTGCAGAGCATCATCACCTGAGCACTGCCTCCTGTCTCATCTCTCACCCACTAGGTGCTCCCCCTCCCTTCCCTCTTGTCCATGGAAAAATTGTCTTCCAAGAAACTGGTCCCTGCTTCCAAAAAGGTTGGAGACCACTGCTTGAGATCACTTCCTCTCTGTTGGTACAGGGTTACCCTAGACAGAGTGGCATTTGATCCCTGGATGTTATGCAGACAACACTGTGGAAGTCCCCTTGGTTTGGGCTTTCCATCAAGCATATCAAACACCTGCCACATCTGGGACTTTGAACATGACTGATGTTCTCTCTCTCCTAACTATGCCTCACAATCCTCAGAGCTGAAGAAGGAGACTTTTATCCTCTCCCCTCCCATTTTTTTCAAAGGGAAAAACTTTACAGCATTCCCTCTACCTCTGGCGTACAGAATAACTCTGTGATGTGCTTGGCAAGACTTCACTCTTAATATGGTAACAGATAATTAAAACAATTTAGAAAATCATGTTCTCTTTCTCTAAATTATGGATTTCAAAGCTATGTTTTTCTGGTGACTCAAGAACCCTCTTTTGTGTATCCAACTCCTACTACTGCCTCTTTGTTTCTCTTCGCACTTTTGCTTCAAGTATCCTATTTACCAAAGACACATGGGTGATCCTAATTTAATGGAAAGAAAGTAAAGACAAAAAAAAAAATTGAAGGTTCAAAAAATTATAACACTTGTAGGATTAAGGCAGCCCTGCCTAACTTGATTTCCATATTCTACAGACCAATAAATTTGCTTTCACTGAAGAAACAAAAACTATTATCTCTTTAGTTTCTGTCAAAACCAGACTGGAAAAGGAGCTCTTTATCAAAATAAACGAAGGTGTGTGTGTCCCCACCTCTTTAGTCTTTCTCTAATGCGTTAAGTCACTGACAGTTGAATCACCTTCTGTTTGACCTTTATTGAGTTGTTTAAATGGTGCCCTTAGCTTTTATCAACAGAAAAATTGATACGGTTTGGGTCCCTCCAAATTTCATGTTGAAATTTGATCCCGGGCGGCGCCTGTGGCTCAAAGGGGTAGGGCACCAGCCCCATATGCCGGAGGTGATGGGTTCAAGCCCAGCCCCGGCCAAACACTGCAAAAAAAAAAAAAAAAAAAAAGAAAAAGAAATTTGATCCCCAAAGTTGGAGGTGGGACGCAGGGGGAGGTGTTGGGTCATGAAGGCAGATCCCTCAATGAATGACTTGGTGCAGTACTTGTTATGAGTAAGCTCTCCTCCTATTAGTCTCCACCAGGCATGATAGTTAAAAAGAGCCTGCAACCTCCCTCCCCTCTCATTTGCTTCCTTCCTTTCACCAGGTGACACCTGCTACCCTTTTTCTTCTGACATGAGGGAAGCTTCCTGAGGCTTTCATCAGAAGCAGATGGTTGCGCCATGCTTTATGTACAGCCTACAGAACCATGAGCCAAATTAAGCTCTTATAAATAACATGGCCTCAAGTATTCCTTTCTAGCAACACAAACAGACAAGGCAAAACTCATATAAAACCTTCTCCTAATTTCTCTCCAATTGTTTTTCCTATTATATTATTATTTGCTATGTGAATAATGTGTATTCCAGTAATAGAAAAACTTCTGTAGCTTTTGAGAAATCAGTCTACTTTAGCCTACTTCTTCCTCATTCTTGTAATTAACCTATATAAAATTCTTCCTATTTCCCTTTTTGTCCTGACTTGCAGGATATTCCAGGACCAAGGTGATGCTTAATCACTTCTTTCTTTCTTCAGATGACCTGCTAATTTGAGTCCTTGTGTGTCCTTCTTAGCCACTGCAAACCTTGACTTATAGGTAGTGTGCTATGGTTTGAATGTTCCCATCAGAACTCTTGCTGAAATTTAATTGTTGTTTTATGATATTAAGAGGTGGGCTTTTAGAAGTGATAGGGTCATGAGGACTCTGCCCTGGTGAATGGATTAATGTTATCTTAGGAGTAGGGTGATGATTATAAGAATGAGCCTCCTGAAAAAAAGGATACATTCAGTCCCTAGTTTCTGTTTCCCTAGGGCACTCACTTCTGCTTTTTGCCTTCCACTGTGGGATGACCCTCACCAGATGCTGGCACCATGCTGTTAGATTTCCCAGCTTCCAAAACCAGGACCAAATAAATCTCTTTCCTTTATAAATTACACAGTCTGTAATATTCTATTAAATCAACAGAAAATGGACTACTACAGTAGGATATAATTAATGTAAAATTAACCCCAACAAAATTCTATGAGTTAGGTATTAAATGTTTTACAGATGAGGAAACCAAAATCTGTGAGATTTCTTAGTTTAAATCCTATGACTGGTAATTAGAAATGGTCTGGTAAGAATCCAGCTTTCAGATTACATCAAATGCTCCTTCAGCTCCACCAAAAATATTTCCACTTAGAAATAAATTAAACTCCTATTTTTAATCAAATATTGGGTATTTGTAATTTTAAATATTACTGAGAAATGATTTTGAAAACAAAGCATTTCCTATGATACGTAATAAGCTGTCTTAAACCAATACATTAGTTAATAATAAGCTTCAATAAGCACCAGAATAAAGATCTTGCCACTATTGCTTTGGTAATACCACATGCGTATTACTGCACAATAAAATGTGAAAGATTCACACATAGCGCTACCAAATGGGCAAATATTGATGAATTTTCTTGTGCTATTATAGACTGTCTTCAATAACTAATGGTGAGAACAGTCCTGTTCTGGAGAAATGCCTGTACTCCTTGACTCATCAAATAGTATATTGTGGAAATATAATCTTAACATAGTGAAATTCATCTTCAGCATACCAAAAATCAGAGATTTTTCCAAAGGTGGCTTGTTTTTCTTTAGCCCCATGATAAAAAGGTATAATTTTCACCCTACAGATATTCCTATTTTTCCAATTGTGTTTGCAGACAAAGGCTCCTTTTTGAATCAAGTAACTCAGATGATTAAGGAAAATAAAGCAAAAAAGCTCTCAAACAACCATCACTGAGTCTTTACGAAATTGGTACTTTCTCTACAGATAAGACAGTCCCTGACAGGGAAAGAAAAAAAATGAAGCAGGACTGCCAGTGACTTCTCCCTTTTCCCCGGAACTTTTTGCAGAATTGTGTGCAATCTGAGTTTTTAGTGTTTCTCTGCCTCTCCTCTGAGATAATCCCATTCTATCTGAGGTCAGAAAGAAAGCATACTTTACGATGCCTGACTGCTTCGAGAAAACTACAAGCTCCCTACAAGATTCTTTTATGTGTGATTGGTTTAAAGAAGAGGCTAAAAAGAAAGCCTTTCCCACTTCTTTTATTAACGGTGTATCACTTTGACTTACTACTATTAGGTATCTAAAGTGACTCGTTCTGATGAAAGATGAAGGTGCCGTGATTTCAAATTACCATAGAAATGTGAGTTTAAATATTAGTAATTACTCCAAACTTGCATATGACCTGGTAGCCCTTGTATTACATGATATAAAATGCATTGCCTTTTAGATCAAACAAAAGAGAATGTGTTATGCTTTGTGCTTCAAAATCCATTAACTCTTTTCTCCCAGGAGAATGAAAGTTCTAAATCTGAACCTTCCTCTGTGCAGTTCACAGTGGCGATGGAGGCTGGAGGGGAGAAAACAAAAGGTGATGGAGCTGTTTCTAAAAGGCCAGACATCTGCTTTTATTTCTTTGCATCAGGTCTCAGTTTTGTTAATAATTTCTGTGTGGGGCCCACCGTTCCCATGAACGTATGCAGGACACTGTGGGCATGAGATACGTCATCGAGAAATCGAGATGGAATGATCGAGACTCCACTTTGGTGGAGTAGGTGAATATAAGCTGAGACTTGTGGCAAATTTGATAGACATAAATTAGCCATCTCACCTTCAGACATTTCTGTTTATTTTTCCATTCATTGGTCTTCCCTTCCCTTTAAAAAGGCTACGTTCCGACTTCCTAATTCTTTATCCTTTTTAAACTAGGAAAGGTTTACTTTGATTGTAATTCATGTTGATAAAGTAACCCTCCTGGATATTTGGGTTTTTTTGTTTGTTTGTTTTTTGTTTTCCTTTAATGTATCTTTTTAGAATGAGAAACTTGGTATACTTTTCAGGACACCCTAAGATTTGAGCCAGAAAGGAAAAGAACCTTCTCTATGTGTCAAAAATCATATTAAGCCTTAGACGAACTGAGAGGCTGGGACTATTTAATTATTTAAGATACCTGAGAGAAACTGGATCAAAAAGTCGGTATGTGCCAGGTAAAGAGATTCCTTAGCTATTTACTCCTCCTACCTTAATACACATTTACTAAATTAACAAATGTTTATTGGACTGATTTGACTCTTAAAGTAGCAGGGTGGGGTAGAGGACAGTTGAATACATTACCTGCCTTCATGGAATATATATAAAATCCTATGCAGAACGGATAAATAATGATGAATATAATGAGTTAGATGATGTGGGAATCAAGTATTTTGAGGGGTCATAAAAGTCCCAAAGAAGTGACAACTGAGACTAAACTGATTCTCAGGTGTCATGAATGAGTGTTTTCAGCACTTGGTGAGATATTATCCCTTACTGTCTCAGCTAACCCTTCCTCAATATTAAGGCTGACTGTTCTGGGATAATCCTGAGCACTAATTCCATATATCCCCCTCCCTTTTTTTTTCTTCTGCTGGAAAAGGGGAACTTTGTACTTCCATTAACCTACTCAGAGCTAAGTGGGATGATCTGATCTCTTTGGCTAATAAAATATAAGGGAAAATACCATACGTCATCTCCAGGAAGAAGCTTTAATAATTGGCAAACATTCTGTCACATCTTTTCTTCACTCCACTGTGCTACGTGGAGTATATGCCAAGTCCTAGGTCAGCTTGGAGTCTGGTATGAGGACACTGGAAATATGGCACAGAGGCACCACCTAGCCTCTGAGAGACGTGGAAGATGAGCAAGAAAAAAACCCTTTGTTTTGTTGTTGCCTTAAGCCATCAGCCTAATGGGATTGTTTGTTACCGCAGCATAACATAGACTATTCTGACACATTGCCCACTCTCCAGCTGGTGCTATCTCAAGTCCTCCAGCACAGTATTAATATCCCGTCAAGGGACCTTTAAATGAAAAGTTGCAATCAGTAATTGTATATGATGTTACAAATGTGCCGTTATGTTTTTGAATTTTGTATTATTTGTTGACAGGAAGTATAGCATCTTAATCAATAGCATACATTCTCTGCTAGCTTGAGTTTGCATTTTGGATCTTATACTTATTAGCTGTGTGGGCTTGGTAAAGTTATTTAACTTCTCTGTTTCTCAGCTTCTTAGCTTCTTTATCTTTAAAATGAACATAACATTGATGCTGCCCTGTATATAAGAATTAAACAAGAACAGTGTCTGACTCATAGTAATCATAAGCAATTGTTGTCATAATACCAAAACTCTGTGTGAAAAAATTCCACCTTCTGAGTTCAGTGTAAAATGGAATGATTTTTGCTGCCTATCACATTATACCTCAGGGAAAAATTTGAAATATTCTACTTGGAAAATAACTCTTTGTTTAAATCAAGAACTGAAAAATAACAAAGAATGAGTTCACCTTTCACACTGCCCAGATCATTTGAATAGTTCCACATCCAGAATGTGAGTCTGCTTCTTGGAAGACGCATCTGAAGGAGGCAGATGATGAAAGCCTCAGGCGTTCTAGCCAGGCCCAGCAACCTTCTAGACCCAGATGTTACAGGAAAGCATGAATCTCTGGGCAGGTTACCTGCAAACAGAGAGCAAGTTCTTGTCAGTGCCCTCGTCAGCCCTAATGTGAGTCAGTGTCTTGCTTCAGGGCACAGAACAACAGTGATGCTGTTAAATAATTACCAGTGGGGGAAGTCTGGAGCAAAAGTCAGGATGCCGCCCTAGGAGATCTTAGCATCCCAGATGCCTGGAATACGAAACACACCGTGTTTGGTCCAGATTTAACAGATTTCCTTCAAGCAGTTTAGCCAACATATCTATATGGTGTATATAAATATCCCACAGCCATTCATCATCTCTTTCCTGTGACATTTGCAATCTCATATTTTACGCAGCCAGCTATTATGTTAAACCTGGCCAATTTTGCATTTAGGCAGCATTGTGAAGTGTCACCGCATTTGATGGGATGGCAAGATTATAAATTGCAATCTGGTCTGTGGGAAAAAATATTTTAAAAACATTAAATTTATTTTAGTTAGCATGCTCTGTCTCCACCTCTGTTTCTCTTTCTCCCTTTCCTCTTTCTCTCTTTCTCTCATTGCTCCCAAGAGAAAGATCACAGTAGTTAAGATGTATTGTTTTGCATTTTTCTTCATCACTAGCTGGAAAAAAGGAGAGTAGTAGATTCACCCTGCCTTGGAAGCTGGGGCAACTGAGAGGCAGTTTTTTGTGTAATTCCATTGCATTATTTTAATGGTAAATATATCCTAGGAGGAGACAAGTCTTATACTATTTTCTCCTGAAATAGCCCATGTGTTTTAAATATACCGGGTAGCTTCTTTGCACTTGTGGACTATTAACAGCAGGAAGATCCATCTGCACCTGTCAACTCTCTGGCTAGCAATCAACAAATGCATGGCCATGAATTCTCCACGTAATAAGTCACAGCAATGCACACAGTGCCTTACATTCAAGTGAACTGACTTCAAGCTGGGCAGATCTCATATTTTATCTCTACACTGTTTTAGCATCTGTCATTGTGGAGAAATTTACCATTAAGATTTAAGTCTCTGGGATCTGGTGCCTTTGGGAGTTTCCTGAAACCTCAGTTCATAGTCATGTAAATATGTAGTGACTTTTCAAGTTACTTCTGAGCAGCTAACAACATGAATTCCTTTAAATTTCAGCAGTTGGAATTTCACGAAATACTGTGGAATAATTCTGGATATGCTAAGTCATCAAGAAGATAAATTCACCATTATAGAAAGAGTAAAAGATCTCTTCTGTCATGCTAGATACCATCTCATGCAAATAAAAAATGAAGTGTAAGTTCACTAGTGCCTTCAGACTTTCTTAGGTCAATAGTATTGTCCTGATTTGTGTGTGTGGTTTAGTTAATTTCAGATAGGAGAAAAAAATGGATGATGTCAAATATTCAAAGTTTTATTTGACTATGCTAGAAGTTCTCAACCATTTTGTTCTCAAGACCTCTTTACTTCCTTGAAAATTATTGAGGACCTCAAAGAGCTTTGGTTTATGTGGGTTGTATCTATTGATTACCATATTAAAAATTAAAACTAAAGATATTTAAAGTTTGTATTTATCAATTCATTTGAGAGCAAAAATAAACCCATTACGGTTACTGTAGCAACATATTTTCATTAAAAAATAACTTCTCCAAAATCAAAAAAAAATTCATAGAAAGAGTGACATTTGTTTTATCTTTTGCAAATCCCTTTACTATCTTATCAAATAGAGCTAGCTCATTTTAATATCTGCCTCTGCATTAGTTTTGTTACAGTATCACATGTTATGTAGCTTCTGGAAAATTTCACTCTACACTCAGACAAGAACGAAAAGGCAACTGAAATACAGAGTCCCTGGCTTGTCTCTTGAGACCTTTGCACTAGACTCTATACAGGTTTCCAAAAATATATCAATCCATGGATGACTGCTGAACATTATTATTATTTTGATTAGTTATAAACTAAGACTGATAACAATAGTAGCACTAATCAAATCCTTGAAATATTTTATTTCAAGTCAATTTCTATTTTAAATAAATTTGCATACAAATTGCCACTCTTTACTTTTGGTCCTCTGAACTCCCTCTCAGATTGTTTTCCCTCTGGCCCATACTCTCCTTTGGTCCTGTCCAGGATAACTCTGATATTTCTCATTGTCCGGTTTTCACAATGACATGAGAGCAAGGTCAGTGTATTTATAATTGGCAAAAGAATTGCAAAAGGGCAAGACATGAGTCTTTTTAGAGAATGATTCTCTTCTTTAAATAAATTTCACTTCAATTATTATTTTTCCCTTCAATTTTCTCAGGCTGATTTTTTTTTTTTTTTGCTGATTTTTAAACAAACTACATAAACTTTTCACATTTCACCAACCAAATCTCACTAGTCTATATAAATGCTTCCACATTTCCCATTTTTCTAACTGCGGACATTATAGCAACAGCAAGAGATTTGTCTGGAATTGGATGTAGGGGAAGCGATATCACTGAACTCAGGGAGTGTCAGACTCACAGGGCCATGGAGACACCCTAGATAAGTTTTTCACCCTCAACTCTGCATGTCTAGAAACTTGATTCTTTGAGCGCAGGCAGAATTAGCCAGACTCACTGGAAGTATTTCATACTAACCTCCCCCAGAGAGACAGGATATGAACCAGAAAACCAATGCATTGCCTCATACTAAGCAATATTACTTCCAAGAGACTTTAGTAATTACGTTACTGGTTAGTACATTTGTTCACCTTAATGCAATCCACGTGCGAAGCCAAAATATAATAAAAACAAAGGCAATCAGTGGGATAGTGTAAATGGGTGTTTTATCAGACTGCTGTAACTTGATGCATCTATTGCCATTCTAAAAAGCCATTATATCTCAATACGTGATTAAGATCTGATTTTCCATGGATAGTGCTAGAGACTTAATCTCTCTCTCTTTCAATTAACTTCCCTCTTCATTCAGTGTGAAGTCACAGAGTCCTTTTTTTATAATGTTGTTTCATGTCTCTTGTCTTTACAAAATGTGTTAGAAACTGACCCCACCTAATTTGGCCTTGCATAGGCTCTTTCAGGTAGATTTAGGTAGCCAATAAAGAAATCTCAGTTGAGTGATACAGGAAATCCTTCTGTCAATGGCTAGATACAGGATTTCTGTGGAAGGGTTTTGGAAATTCTATTCCAAAGGACAAATGCTTTAGATCCCATTTAGAAAAGAATGGGCAGAGTCTTTAATATGTTTTAGAACTTGAATATATTTACTTTAACTGGAAGCCTCTTTTTCACATTCCTCAGGACAAATGCAAACCAACATATTTAATAATGAAAATGTATTTGCAGTACTGAACAGTAGGGGCTACAGCCTTGATCAAGATATGAATAATAGAAATAGTAGCCACCTCTGGAGTATGGCTTTTCAGATAAAATGCTAGCAAACATCGGAATGAGGATTCTCACCAATTCTGATTGCCCCAGAATTGAAACTTAAACCAACTGGCAATTAGTATTACCGTCCCTGTGTTCAAGATTTTAGACTCAACTATAGATACATCAGCCCAAATCCAGAGTTACCTCCTCCAAAAACCATTTCCTTATCTTTCATTTAGTAACACTGTTGTCTTAGCCACCAAATCTTACAGAGACACTTGTCTCTCTTCTGGGAGAGAACTCATAGAGCTTTTTTTGCACTCACTATTCTGTGTGGTGATTTTCATGTGTGTGTTTGTATCTTGGTCTCTCTAGTTAGCTGTGGGTTGAGGAGATGCCATCATATTCTACAGTGAATGGCCTAGAGCCAGAGCTGAGAAAATGTTGAATGCATGAATCAGCAAATAAATTGTGCTAAGATTCTTCTTTTAGATTCTGTGAATCCTTTTTTCTCTTGTTCACTCCTATTTCCCTAAATATGTTAAATACAATTGATTGGCTGACAACATTGTTTACTAAAATGTTTTCATCTGTGGGATATTAATGGTCATTAACCAATAAATGATTTGGGGAATCACAAAAGTCTATGAAATGCTAAGTTAAAGGAAGTTTTTAAGACTCTTAATTGAAGGATTTCTTGGAATTTTAGTATACAAATCTGCATTTTTTAATCTTCAAGAATTAAACTAGAGTGAACTCCTAGGTTGGCATAATTGAATATAAAGAAAATGATAATTTAACATACCAAAAAAGGTATTTTAAGAAAGGTTTGTCCTGCGCTGTTCATAAAGAATGAAAAAAAGTAAAAGAAGAATGTAGGGAGAACTAAGAAAGAGAAAGGGTAAGGAAAAACAGAACAAGGAGGGAAGAAAGGGAGGAAGGAAAGGAGGAAAGAAGGAAGAGAGGAAGGAAAGGAGGACGGAAGGAAGGAAGGAAGGAAGGAAGGCAGGCAGGCAGGCAGGCAGGCAGGCTCGCTCCATGATTAAGGAAGTTTTTAAAACATGTATTCTACAGTCATTAATATAAACATGCTGTTCTGATCATAAACTCAAGCTCTTTTGGCTTCATCATAATCAGCTGCATTCTTTCAACTTGTTCTTTAAATTCTTTAATACTTTTAAACCACTAACTTCCCAACATTTATCAGTTCTCTTTTGGGGGCTCAGATTCCTTTCTCGTCTCAATAACTCTTGGTGTGGTATGCTAAATTCTTGTACCTTCTAGTTCTGTTATCATTGTTATAAAACTCAATCCTGGATGAACCACCCAACAACTGATCACTACAAAATAAGTGAGACACAGGATAAATGGGTGTTTGAATGATCACCAGTGCTTGATCCTTCAACTTTGTCCAACAATACAACTATGCATTTCTAATCACAGCACATTCCACTCCCTTCAGTGACTATTTCAAACAACCAACTTCCATTTTTAACCTCTGATTTTCCATATCTCTGTTCATAGCATTTATTATAAATTTGAAATCATACCTTCTGTTTACCCACCCAAAATGTGAGCTCCATGAGTGTAGGGACCATGTCTGTTTTAATTCAGCATTTCCATCACTTAGCTTTCACCCCGATAATGCTGCAAACATTTAACTATGGTGATGTATAACAATAAGCATTTACTTCTCTTTTAACTGGAAATTGTTACGGGCAGTTCTGCTGATTTCAGTGGGAATCATTCATAGCCTTCTGGTTGTCTGGCTGTTGGTAATTTAGACCAGGGGTCAGGAAATTTTTTTAATTAAATTAAGATAGTAAATATGTTATGTTTTGTAAGCCATATATTATTTCGCTTGACTTTTCTTTCTCTCTCCCCCCATACCTATCTCTCTCCCTCTCTCTTTCTTTCTTTCTTTTAGAAATTTCTTTCACTCTGTGAGAGAAGTGCCATGGTGTCATAGTTTATAGCAATTCCAAACTTTTGGACTCAAGTTACCCTCTTGCCTGAGGCTCCCAAATACCTGGAACTACAAGGGGTACACCACCACACCTGGCCAATTTTTCTGTTTTTAGTACAGATGGGGGTCTTGCTCTTGCTCATGCCAGTCTCGAACTCTTGAGCTGAAGCAATCCCCCATCTCAGCCTCCCAGAGTGCTAGGATTATAGGTGTGAGCCATCGCACCCAGCCTTTTCTTTTAAAAAAATTGCAAAAACTGTTCTTACTTTGTGAGCCATGCAAAAGCAAGCTTTGCATGTGCTAGATTTGACCCATGGCCGTAGTTTGCTATCCCCTGATCCAGAATGTGTGTGACTTGATATCTCTGCTTTAAGCTGTGGATCCAATTGACTTTAACTGGTGTAGGTGGAGATCTGGTCTATTTTATCAGTGTGCATTCTATAGCCCAGGGCATAGTTTTCTTATGGCAATATGAAAAGCAAAAGAGAGCAAGTAAGAGCATACAAAACCTCCTAAAGTCTGGGCTTGGAACTGAATCAGTGACACTTCACCTCACATTCTTTTAGCCAAAGCAAGTCACTGAGCTGAGTCCCAAGTCTCAGTTTGGGAAGGTTCACTTTGCCTTTAGTAGAAAGCACAGAAAAATGTATAGCAAATAGTATAAATACAGGGAGTGTTAAAAAATTGGCCCAATAATTCCATCTCCCGCATCATTGTATATTGAATATTTAAGAGGGTGATTAGCACATAGTAGGTCCTTAAGTATTTCAATAATAAAGGAAGGAATTCTGCAGTAACCAAAAAATTAAGAAAGGGCAAAATACAAAGATCATGAACTCAGTTCCAGGAGTCATGCTAAACATTTTATATAAATTGTCTTTTCCAATTCTTATAGCAGCAGCTTAGGATATTATCTCCACTTCAAGATGAGAAAATTGAGTCTCATAGAGGATAAGTAACTTTCTCAAGGTAAAGTAATATTAAGTCAGATCTCTATCACTTTTCAAAATCTGGATTCAGGTTGTTCTAAATCTTGATACACTACTGAATTTGTCGTTGTCAATAGATGCCAGTTTTATCACTTCTAGTTGGCCACAAGGAAATCAGTCAGGTTAGTCCATTGGTAATGGAGGGTAGTCATCTAGTGTTGGGAAAGAGGGATTCCATGGGCTACTCAGTAAAGAAAGAGTCAAGGAGAAAGGAAGTAAAAAAATCTTTATTTAGCTTTTGTTTTCCAGCACCATTGCCAGAAATGTACCTTTTGCAAGAAGGAGTGACTGCCTGGAAGATCTTTACTGAAATAAGCCCATACATATTTAAGTACCGTTAAAGGGGTAAATAAACACCCAGTGCCCATTTCTGACCACAAGCTGTTGATCTGTCATGTCTTCCATTTCCTAACATTTACATAGTTTCCCATCTTGGCTTTACTCCCAGCTCTCTCAAGGCTGGAATCTAGGCTTTCATCCTGTCACTACGGCCCCGACCGGCAATCCAGAATCTCACATTCATTTGATCATCCAAGCCAGTCCCTACCATACTACCCAGGGTGGGAAAAAAGTGTTGGACAGTTTCAATAGGCCATATCTAGACCACAGATAATCCACACTAACTACTCTTATGTTGGCCCTCGTTGCTGCTTTCCATCTTGGAACTCTTTTCTCATTGATTCTTTATACTATTCCCTCTTGTTATGAACTGTGTTACTCAGCCCCCAGTCCTACCTACGCTTTGACGCCACCCCTGATTGAGACACATGCCCTCTGATGCCAGCCCCTACCTACCCAAAAATCAGAAGAAAGTTTCTTCTTCCCTACTTGTCCTTTGGCTTTTAAAAAGATTCTTTCCTTCTCTATTAGTATATAACCTGTTCTCCATGCCTTACCTGTTCACCTCACCTCATATTTGTATTTTTAATTTAGAACAAAATGGTTCTCAACCTCATAACTCCTGGATTTCTCCTTTTCCCACCAATATGCTTCTCAAAGGCAGGCAGGCAATTTACTCATACTCTCTTACCCTTCTGCCACTCACTTTGCCCTTCAATTTGGATTCTGTCTCCATCACTCTATTTGATCTATGTATCAGTGACCATCCCATCACAGCATGTCCAGTGACATTTTCCTACTTCTCTGACTGTTGGCATAGATTCCAGTATGGATCTAAAGGTCTGAGAGCCAGGCCATGATAGCCTAGATCTAGTGATTAGGTTTAGAATGAATTCAGCCTTCTTTCACCCTCTTTATTCTATTCAGGCCTTCAAAATATTTTATGATGCCCACTCAATGGGCAGGGCCACCTGCTTTATTCAGTCCCCCAATACAAATGCTAATCTCTCCCAGAAACAGCCTAACAGAGACACCTACAAATGATGTTGAACAAGCTGTCTGGCCATCCTCTGGTCTAGGAGTTGACAAATAAAATTAACCATCACAATAAATTTACTAAATTAATACAAGAAGTAAAATGAACTATAATTAAGCAAAAAAAAATTAATTAGAAATTTCTTCTCAAGAAACACTGCTCAGGCTGGGTATGGTGGCTCACACTTATCCTAGCATTCTGGGAGGCTTAGGCTGGTGGATTACTTGAGCTCAGGAGTTTGAGACCAGCCTGAGTAAGAGCAAGATCCTATCTCTATTAAAATATATATATATATATTTATACATATGTGTATATTTATGTATTATATATAACATATGTATAAGTATATGTATATGTATGTATAAAAATACACATGTGTATATATATATATATATACGTATATATGTATACACACGCACATGTAGCCAGGCATTGTGGCAGGTACCTGCAGTCCCAGCTTCTAGTGTGAGGCAAGAGGATCACTTGAAGCCACATGTCTGAGGTTGTTGTTAGCTATGACCCCAGGGCACTCTACCCAGGGTGACAGAGTGAGATTCTGTCCCTCTCCCTAACAAAAAAAGGAAAAAACACTACTCAAAAGAACACCGTGTCCTAGTTAATCTTTCCCGTCAACTGTTTCTTATTTTCAAAGGACAGCTAACACCAGTTTATTTTACAAAGACAGAGCTCCAATATTCAGAATGATAAGACTGGCACATGCAAAACGAGAAAGTGCTCTTCTCAGGAACAGCCATAGCAAGATAGCTACAAAGTCCTACCAAAGGTGATCTAATTATAATAACAGGATTCTTAATTTGTCATGACCATACAGGGTTTTTCCCAGCAACTTAAGGTTAGATCAATCTGGATATTTTATAAAATAAGGTTAAATGACATAATTATCAATTAATTAATAGTCATTTCTTTAAAAAGTCATCTTTGAACTCTGACAAGAAAGCATGTGTTTAGCCCGGGTCAGTAGGATGCCATAGACACGAAGCTGTGAAGCAGTAAATACACTGCTTGCGCTTGCGCTCTGTCCAGTAGTGTTGGGGATTCTGGCTGGAGCACGTGGGGGTTTTGTTGTTGTTGTTATTTGTTTGTTTGAGACAGAGTCTCACTATGTCACCCTCCATAGAGTGCCTGGTGGCACAGCTCACAACCTCCAACTCTTGTGCTTAAGTAATTCTCTTGCCTCAGCCTCCTGAGTAGCTGGGACTAAAGGCGCCCTCCACAATGCCCTACTTTTTCTTGCTGAAGTTGTCATTGTTGTTTAGCTGGCCCCGGGCGGGCTTGAACCCACCTTATTCGGTACATGTGGCTGGTGCAGTATCCACTGTGCTATAGGCACAGAGCCTGGACCGTGTACTTTTTATTAGATATGTCCCAGTGGGGTGGTAGGACCAAGAGCCACAAGACTTCTCGATTATTTCTTCCTTATTCCGTGAACCAAGACCTGCTGATTCCCTCTCTCCTGCCCTTCACACTAGTCATTTCCTTCTTTTGCATTCTTGCTGAACAATTGAGACTGATTCTTTACATTTTATCTTTCATCTTTCTTTCTGGGTTCTGAAGTGGTCTTGCCTCGAGCCTTATCACCATCCAGTTATTACTTTAAATTCTTGAAAAATGCAAACCTGTTCATATTTTTCTTTCTATTTTTGATCTTTTCATAGCTTCACATAAAAAAAATTAAGATGCAATTTAAGGCAGAATACCCTAACACAATCCCCCTGTAAGATATGAAGCTGTAATCTGGCATAACACGAAATGCACCAGCAAAGTACAACATGGACTATCTCTCCCTCTCTCTTTCTTTCTCTCTCTCTCTCTCTCTCTCTCTCTGTCCCTCCATATATGGATGAGGTACAGCACAGTCGTGATGTAAAGGTATTGCAGTAATACTAAATTCTCCGTCTAAGTAAAATGCTCCACTCAAATCCTTCTGACAGTGCAACTAATTTTATTCAGGATCACGCGGGTGGAAAAGACACTTGTGTATTCCAGTTTGGATAACAAAGGGAAGAGGCTTATTTATCTGGTAAGGGAGGCTTTTCCACTCATGTGCAGTTAAAGCTACAAAAGGTAGACATAACCAGAAGCAGTTCCTTCGGCTTGGATATAAATTGGAAAAGCTCCATGTGTTGCCATGAACAATCTTAGGCATTGGGAGCAATTTTTTAAAAAATAAGCGAAAAAAGCCAGTAGCAAGGCCTTGTGTTGGCCCACAGTGGAGGTGGCTGCAGGGCGCTGGTTTCTATCTGCAGAGTCCTTTGAAAGCGCTTTTGAGGTTCTTCAAATATTTGCTGAGAATTTCATGGAGGCTGCTGCTCTGTGACAGACTTTAACATGTTAGTTGTCTGCTTAGTGTTTTATTGAAAAAAAAAAATTCTAGTGAAACAAACAAAAATGTTTTTAAAAAGCAATAAAAAAAATGCCAGAGAAAATGGCAAATGAATCTATAGACTTTAAATTCTAAGAGGCTTGTGTTTAATTCTAGGCTATACTTCTATATGCCATCTTGGGCTCTTAATTGGGTTCTTGTAAACCTAATTCCTTGTCCATAAAATTCAACATTTTCCCCCTGCGGTCATAGGAGTCACTAAATGTTTTAAAGTGCACAAAATGCCTCATACCTAGTGAAGACTGGATTAGAGCTAGTCATTACTCCTCAACTGTCACTGTTGTAAAACATCCTTAGTTACACATTTATTCAGAATATCTCTCAAGGGCAGAAGGATTAGATTTTTTCTGTGAACATCATTGTATCAGAGTACTTCACACCAGTGTATAAAGGAGAGCCACTTTCTTTTTATGAAAAATTGGACTTCTAGCCAGGTGCAGAGGCATGCACCTGTAGTCCACTATTTTGGAGACTTACGTGAAAGGCTTGCTTGACCCCAGGAGTTCAAGGCTAGCCTGGGAAACATAGTGAAACCCCCATGTTTAAGCATTTAAGCAAAAGAAATTATTATTGGAATTACAAACTTTAAGGAAGATGGTGGCATTTAATTTGTCCTGTTCTCTGTGACCTAGAGTCCTCCTTAGTACTGGGAGGGTCTGTATTCCATCTATTCCATTATATATTTTCTCAGCTCTTTGAAAATCCCACATTTCCATTGTATTTTATTTCACAAGTGAACAGTCATCCAACAGTCATCTCCATACTTTGGAGACAATAATAAATCATCCAAGCAAACTGTCTTCTCTCTTAGAGCGCCATTTGCAAAATTGCTACCTTATTACAACATTTAAAAGCCAGTAGTGATGGGAGCCAGTCATTCCTCAGGTGTCTGTCTGGCCTTCTGAAACCTTCTTGTCTTCTACCTCCCCTTTGAGCAATGACATTCTGGCATGGTGCATCAACTGTGTCCTCTGTCAAGTGGCAGCTCTGCTCCTACAAGCAGGCCTTTTGTGCACCAGACCTGCACCCTGGGCCTCCTGCTGGGGAGTTGCTTAGGCCCGTGAAACTTGCCTTCTAAGACAGGTTTTTTCCTTGACAATTATCTATTTCAGTGAAATTCTGAAAGAAAACTCCAGTGGCTGTTTCAAAAACTGCCGTTACTTTCTCCCTTATTCTTGTCACGTTTTCAGTATCATAAGCCAGAGGTTCTCAAAGTGTGGCCCATAACCCCTGAGAGCCTCTGAGACCCTTTTAGGAGGTCTGTGAGGTTGACAATATTTTCTTTATAATGCTAAGGTGTTATTTATATTTTTCACAGTGTCGATATGTGCATTGAAGGTGCAAAGCAATGATGAATTAAACTGTTGGCACCTTAGCACAAATCAAGACAGTGATATGCACTGTGCTACTCTAGGAGAAATTGTGTTCTTTAATGACATGTATTCACAAGAAAGAAACAGAAAGCCAGTTTCAGGTAGTAATATCCTTAATCAAGCAATAAAAATCATTGATTTTATTAAATTTCAACTCCTAACGATCCATATTATTATTCTCTGTGACAAGTTGGGAAATATGCCTAAAGCTCTTCACTTCCATACTGAATTATAAAGGTTTTCTGGAAAGAAAAACACAGTTGTGTGATTGAATTGCAAACTGAATGAGCCACTTTTTTCATAGAACATGATATTTACTTTAAAGAACAACTGACACATAAACTATAGTTATACAAATTTAGATATCTGGCAGACATTGTTTGAAAATGAACAAAGGCACCTGCCACTTCAAGGCAAAAAACTCAAATAAGATGCCAATAATAACATTTGAACTTTTAAGCAAAAATAGAATTTTGGAAAACCTGTGTCAACCACAGTGGGCTTGACAGCTTGCAAGTTTATAAAGACATTTTCTATGAGATTCTTGGTACTTTTAAGAAGTATGACTTTTTATATTTTATAATGTAGCATAGCAGTACATTAATATTTGGAAAATCTGCCTGGCTTAGTGAACCAATATTTTCCAAATGAGCAATAAATATAATTTCACACTTTCATTCATAGCTAAAAGATTCATACAAAGCAAAAGATAAACTGATGCATTTCAATGTTACAACAATGAAAAGTTCATTCATAAGTTTGCAAACATTTGTACATTTTAACCTTTAAAAAAGTAACACTTGTTGGACTTTGTATAGTGTCAAAGATCCATGCCTCAAACCATATGCAAAAATTAAGTAGAAATGGATCCTAGACCTACATGTAAAACCTAAAACTATAAAACTGCTAGAAGAAAACAGGAAGAAAGCTTCATGACCTTTAGTTAGGCAAATTCTTCTTAAATAAGACACCAAAAGCACAACCTATAAAAAGTAATAAGTTGAACTTTCTCAAAACTTAAACTTCTGTTCTTTTCTAAAAATGAGTAAACAAATGAAAGAAAAGTATTTTCAAACCATCATTTCTGATAAAGGATTTATAGCCAGGCTGTACCAAGAATCCTCAAAAACATAAAAAGAACCAATGTCCAGGTAAAAAATGTGCAAACTATTTAATCAGATACTTTATCAAAGAAGGTATGTCTGTAGCAAATTAGCATATGAAAGATGTCCAAAATTATTAGTCATTAGAGAAATACAATATTAATAGCATGAGTTATTACTACACACTTATTAAACTTTGTGTTTTAAAAAATTATTAAGGCATAATTTCAATAGAACAAAATTTATCATTTTTAATTTATAATTCTGTGAGTTTGATAAGAGGATTCAGCACTCAAGTCATAGATAGAAGTCCATCACCCTCTAAAATTCCCTGTGCCTTTTTGTAAAACTTCTCCCACCCGAGCCCCTGGAAACCATGGGTCTACTTTCTATAGTACTGCCTTTTCCGAAATGGGATATAGGTTGAATCATAAATATGACTGAAATGTTTAAAGAAGAAAACCAAGTACAGGCAAGTATACAAAATAAGTGGAACTCTACATCAGAATGCAAATTGATGTGTCACTTTAAAACACAGGTTTGCAGTTTCTTTACAAAGTTCAATATATAGTTATCGTATGACCCAGCAATAGTGCTCCTAGATACCAACCTAAGTGAAAAAAAAATTATATCAACATAAAAGTATATATATAAATGCTCATAGCAGCTTTATTCATAATCACCAAAAACTGGATAAACTGTGGTACTTCCATACAGTGGAATGTTACCCAGAAATGAAAAGGGATGAACTTATATATGCAGTGACATGGATGACGCGCACATGTATGATGCTGAGTGAAAGAAGCTACACTAAAAAGGGAATGATTCCACTCACATGCCGCTCTGGAAAAAGTAAAACTCCAGGGCAGAGAACACATCCATGGTCTCCATGGGCCAGGGCCAAAGGAGGAATTTGACAAAGGACCACGGGGGAGATTGGGGAAGATGCAGGAAGTTTTTTCTTTATTAATTTGAGTATTGCATGCATTTGTGGAAACTCATAGAATTGCACACTAGGAAGAGTGCATTTTGCTCCATGTAAATTAGCCTTAATAATATTCTTAAAAAGAACAATAGGGTTTATTTTGTAAAGGACACTAAAGTAAAGATCCAAACTCTTCTTTTATTACTGCTGAGACTGATACTGGAAAATATAGTGCTGCTCTGTGAGCAAGTTACTGAGGTCAGAGGCTATGCCCAACAAGAACAGACCTCATGCCCAGGCCTGGCCTTCATTCTGAAGTTCACTGCATGGTGAGACCAGTCAGAACACGGACTCTCCGGAAGGAGACCTCAAAGACAAAGGCAACGGCCTGCGCTGAACTATATGTGCCCTGGTTCTCTCTCAGAGCCTTCAATCAGGCGGCTCACTCTGCCTTCATCAGAGGAGTAGAGGTGGAAAAGGAGGCTGGTATGGGTTTTAGAAAAATCTCTCCTTGTAGAAAACATAAATCAGGAAAGAAAAATTCTCTGTTAGTATTGCCAATAAACTTTACTGTTAGGAAAAAATTAAGCATATTGGAACCTAACAAAGCATAACTAGCAGAGCTTTTAAAAAAAAAAAAAAGTTGTGTTTTTTTTTTTCAGCAATCACCCAATCCTCCTAAATAGCACCATCTTTTGAAAACACCTTTTTCTGCAAGAAATTTCTAAATGACTGTGCTCCACTGCGTATACATTTCCAAATAAATTGTGTAAGTTCCCTTGCACTATCCACTTGATTATATGTCGTTTAAGTCTCTGTGATTTCTCATAGGTACAAAGTTGATAGCAGCCAGGGATCACATCTGTTTAATCATTGTTAGTGCCTAACACAGCAGCATGGAAAGATAATCAGTTAAAGATTACTTCTGATTAAAATGATGCTATGTCCATAGTGCTGTAAGTATGAATTTCCTGTAATCTAGTTTTCTTCATCCATCATATCTCCCTGCCCTCAAGAATGTGCTTCACTAAAATTCTCACAACTTAAAAAAATTGTATTTCAGAAAAATGACCATAAGAATTTAAAAATCCGAAATCTGTATGTTGATAAGATTTTCATATGTATATGGTAATGACCATATACTTATTTATGTTTTCTTTAGATTCATTATTTTTGAACTTATGCCACCATTTTAAATGATATTTTAAGTTCTAAAATGAACTCATAGGACAGGTGAGCTCAATAAATGAAATTCACCTTCAATTATATATACACCAATAATTGGGTGAGCTATGGGAAGCTATTTGGTACATTGGGCCCATATATTTTCCTTCAGAAAGTAAGCCCAGAGATACTGAGAGGTGCTCCCAATTTGGGATTGTAATGGAGCTCTTGATTCTATTACACGCATCACAGACTTCCTGGTGTACGCCCAGCTGAAAGCTCCTTTAATATAAGCCTTGGGGACCATAGAGAGATTGATCATTTATCTGAAATAATGTTATTTCTGTGGTTTAGTCTATTTGTGCAACCTCTGGAAAATATTTTATATCTTAATTTATAATAAAAAGTACTGTTCACAATTGGGAGACTGTATTGCAGTGACCTATTTAGGGTGTTTTTTCCTTATGACAAATTATGTATTATGCATTTTAATGTCTTCTTTATAATGATTCTATTCTTTATTCATCTATAGAATAGATGCATCTCTCTAGTATAGAATCACTTAACAGTAAAAGGGGAAAGATTAACTCATGGACCAAAAAAATGTATGTATTTACGTAGTTAAATATAGCATGGTAAGATTCTGTAAATCAATATGAAAGGAACAAAAATTGTCTATGCAAAAGACATATACACTTTAACAGAATACAGGTCATTTGGCAGAGTGTTTTCTTTCTACTTGTTAAAGGAGAACAAACGTTAAAGCTCTAGGTTTTATTCAGCATCAAGCCTCATTTTCTGCTTCTGCTTGAAAATTCAATGAATGAATTTTCCAGATAACTGAATTATAATTTTAATATTCTTCAAAACTATTTATTTTCCCCCTTACTTCCTAAGGGAAGCATTCTACTATTTAATATTTATTAAATATTGTATCATCTTCCTAAGTAAAAAATATTTGAATGCAATTTAAACTTTTCTTGATAATCTGGAGACACTATTAATATGATGTTACCTCAACAGTAAGGCTTCTTTGTATTAGGAAACACCATTGCTACAGAAATAAGTCACTAGGAAAAACAAACCAATATTAAGAATACTCATTGACAAGATAATGCATCTCAATTATGACACATTAAAATAGGGCGATGGGAATTGCTGTATTAATTCTTAAAATGTTCCCCACCATGCAGCAAAATGCTTTTTCTTTTCTGGCCCTCTCCTCAGTGACTGATTCTCAGCTGTCACTTTTCACCCATGTCATTTCCGGTATAAACTCCTGTCCATTCCATTTTATGTTGCTGCTGCCGCTAGCTGTGGGTTGGGAAACACAAATGACAAACTAGTCAATAATTATGTGCTAAATAATAGCAGTGAGGTTCCTTCCTGAGGCCCTCAGGCAGTACTTCAGTGCTGAAGTTTGGTGACAACTGCTTCTGCGCTCAGAGATTTTGCTGCAGGTCTTGGGTCAGGACAGTGTTCCCATGAGCTGGAACTGCCAGAAACTTGTGCTTTGGATGAAGGTGTGTTAACTGCACTAGGAATGGCAAAATGCTTTTTATACATATAAAATGATGACAGTCTACAAACCTTTGTTCTCATAACTTGAAAGAAATAGATAAAATGTGGATACCACCTCACCCTCATTTCAGAACTGGCTCTGTCAGGAGACTACTCAGGGCAAGGGCATGTGGGAAATCGGAGCGTGGGAGCAATAGGGATACCACATTCACCTTACTCTCAGGGCTAGTGTCGTCAGGACCCTGGCACAAGTCCCATAACTGTGGCAAGCATCACAGTGGCATTTCCAGGGGAGTAGGAGAGAAGAGGAAATCAAGTCAGAGGAGAAATCTGTGTCTGGGTGAATTTCTGTCACAAAGAGAGCACTGGAATGGGTTCTTCATAACAGGATATCAGTCAGTGACTTCACAGGGAGTTGAAGAAAGGAAGAAACAAGTGCTAGAAGCCCTAGAGAAGTGTATCGCAAGGCTGTTCCCGGACTCAAAGCTGCAGAGAAGTGAGCTGGAGCTCCAGCTGGTAACTGGAATGCCTGAGGAGACACTTGGGGAAGGCTCAGTCAGTATTTCTAGAATATCAGCAGGATAGGAGTAGGGAATACAACCGCTCCAGGGGTTCATGGTGTTTGCGTTTCTCCCTTCTGTGAGTGAGCTACCCCCTCTATTAGCAGCAAAGAGCAATCTCAGCCGTCACCAACAGGTTAGGCCCCATGGTTTGCTTTCTGTTAGAGAACTCACACGTTTGAGCCTGGGGATCATAAAGGCTCACTTTTTTTGTGAGAACTTGAGAGATTCTAGAGAGGTCCAGGAGTGATAGACACATCATTTTCAAAGTCTCTGGTGTTACAAATTGGAATGTACCATCCCTGTAAGGAAAAGCAGACATTTAGCCAAAGGTCTGTTACAAAGTCAGTCGTTTGCGACTCCAGACTCTTTTCTGGCCCGGGGCAAGAAACATTTGGGGAAAGAGGACAGTAACATTTATGTGATGGACAAATAAAGAAGCAATTTACTGAGTCTGTGGAGCGGAGAAAAAAAAATGTATAGAAAGTATGAAATTGAATGTGGAGACAGAGAGAGAGAGATGAGGGGTGAGAAATGATGTGAGCCAAATCTTCAAACCTGTGTGTTCTTTTGGGAATGTTTCACAGCCCAGAGCCATGTCTACCCACCTACCCCCTCTGCTTTCTTTCCAATGAGTTTGGTTTGTATACTTCTTTTCCATGGCAGTACTCGTCACGAACTGCTGCTCATAAAAATTTTTGCCTCTCTTCTGTTATCAAAGCAATTCAAAAAAGCTTTGTTGTTCCTATTGTTTTTGATGCTGCTGAGGAAATCAATTACTCACTGAGAACCAAGTGAGTAATACCCTGTTTCCCCGAAAATAAGACATCCTCCGAAAGTAAGACCTACTCACAGGAAAGATAAGACGTCCCCTGAAAATAAGACCTAGCGCATCTTTGGGAGCACACCTTAAAATAAGACACTTATTTTCGGGGAAACAGGGTACATATTTGCCTCTTTTTTCCTTTATTCCCGTCATTGTATATCCCACAATCATTTCACATATTCTGTTGAGTAGGGTACTCTGTCAAGCTCTGAGGCTAAAAACAAAAAAAGTGCTTGCAGTGTCCTCTTACAGCTCCCAGTCTAAGAGAGAGTTACGTATAGAAAGAAAAACTCATCCCTCAAGAAAGGGCAGCAGGAGAGGGAAAGAAAAAGAATTGGGCAGGATGTAGTCCCAGGTAAAGTCCTAATCACTTAAGGAATTACAGCTTAGAATTTTAGTAACCTGTTTAAGGTCACATAGTTAATAAAGAGTAAAGCTAAGGTTAGGTCTTGATGAATCAAAAATTGATATACTTTCTACTACACTGACTTTTTTTTTCTACAGAGAATAGACCCAAGAGTCAAGATTTTATGCTTACTCAACTTTGTTGAGGATGAAGAAAGGCCGCTCTAATGAGTATGTCCTTGACTATACAGTTTGAGCTACACTTGGAGGCTGATACAGATTATATTCATTGGCCTCGAGGGCAAAACAAAAGGGCAAAACATTTTCAGCTTGAGGTATTAGCCAGTTTTCGGAATTTTAGATAAGTGTTTTTATATGGTTGTGCATTCACGGCCATGATGTTGTCTTCACTGGTATCTGTTACATTTGAGAAAATGTTTCAGTGGATATTTACATTAATACATGGCTTGTGTCACTTAGGAAATGAAGGAATTGAGAAACCTCTTAACCCTGGAAATTTACAAGTCACTTTTTAGGCCATAATCGAGTCATTTTGCCTACTATTTTGCATAATTATCTTGATTCCTAACGCTTAACTGCTGAAAGGGCATAGACTAACTATGAGGAAAGCTAAAATTTGCCTGAGCTATGAAGCTTTGGAAACTCTTATTTTAGAGAATTTTAAAGAGATATAATTCACCTTCCCTATTCACCCAAATTGAAGAATTGTAGAGGCAATGAAAATATGTATTCACCAATATTTGGGGCCCACACCATGCTAACAATATGCTACTTCACAATCCAGTTCTCTTATCATGTAGTGGCTAAGTGTGTTCCTGGAGCTGCTATTTCGTAGCTTTGTGTATTTACACATGTTCCTCTGCTTTAGATTTCTTGCCTATAAAAGAGAAGTGTAATATGTTTGCTTCTGCAAAGTGTTTGGACAAGTTCTGGGATGTAAATGGATCTCAAACATGCAATGTATCATAGTGACTTTGAACTAGGACAGTAATTCCTCCACCAAAGTCCAAAATACAAGTCTCTCCAGAGATCTCTACTTCCTTTCATCTTCTGTCCGCAAATCTTGCCTCTGCTAACATCCTTCCACTGTTGCCTGTTGCCCCCATCCTGTTCCCTGTGTTCTCTGAAACTTAGTTCCATTGTAAACAAACACTCCTAAATCCTTAGGATTTTCCCTGACAATTTTTTCACCTCAATTTCTTCTCTTTATTGAAATTTAGTTTTCTTCTAATGGTGATGATTTCTCTTCAGTCTGTCAAAGGAAAAGAAGCCAAACTGTGTAATACTTTGAACAGGCTTATTCTGAGCAAAAATTCAGGACCATGGCCTGGAGCCACGCCCAAGAAGCCTTGAGCAAGAGGACTGTCTGTGGTTGGGTTACACTGTGGTTTTAGGCATTTCAGGGAGGCAGGAATTACAAATTAAATTTGTAAATCAATACATGAAAAGAGTGCATTGGTTTGGCCAAAAAAGGTGGGCCATCTCAAGGGAGGGGGAGATTATAGGTTAAAAGTGAGTTTAAAGACCTTTGATTTGTAATAGGCCAAAGAAATAAAGCTTTATCTAAAGGCTTAGAATGCTTTAAGATAAGGAAACCCGTTAATTAGAGACAAGCCACCAGACAAATGCCCCATCTCAAGTGATTTGTCATGTGTATTGAGGACCTGCACGGTTGTTTTGAGTAGCCTGTTAATGAGTTACTAAGGGTATCTACCAAGAGTCATATCTGGCCTCCCTTCTCAGGGCCAGTAGCTCAGTTTTAGGGTATCCCATTGGCCAAGAGGGATTCCACTCAGTCAACCTTTGGTGGGGAGCTTTAAGGTTTTATTTTAGTTCACAAATCATGCAAAGGAAAAACTGGTAGGTTTGGATGATTTTTTTTGGGGGGGGAAGTGGGGGTGCCTCACTATAAAAGGCCAAAAAAGATGAAGAAAGAATTAGGAATGTTCAGCATTCTGCTTATTCTCCATTACCCTGCTCTTTCACCTTCTTATTTTAAAACTTTTTTTTTTTTTTAAGATGTATGTCATCAGGCTGTTCTACTCTGCCTATATCCTAATCATTGACTTCTACCGATACTTTCTTTAGGCTCACAAATTAGTTGTGGGGGAATGGTCAAGGGAAGCATAAAGCGGAGGCTTCCTTTCCATGACCTTTGAGGGATTGAAGTTTACAGTGTGTGGATCTCTGAGGATGCTAGAAGAGGAAGAATTACTCACTTCCAAAGTGATAAAACCAAATCAGCAGAAAAATAAGAAGAGATCAGTTTTGCAACAGTCATATAGGCTAAGAAATTTGAACATTAACCTAAAAGCTATAGTTAACTCTTCAAAAATTCAATATGTTGGAGAGAATCAGATTTGAATTTCAGATCACTGTAGCTATGTTGTGGAAGGTTACTGCAAGCTATTGCTAGATATGATGTAAGGCTGTACCCAACTAGACTAGAAAAAAGGAGGATCTGAGGCATATTACAGAAGTAGATTAACTGGGACTTGGGCACTGTCTAAGGTATTGGTGGGAGGAGAGCCCGATGTGGTCTCTAGGTTTCTATTTCTGCAGCTAGATAAAGAAAGATAAAATATTTTGTCATAAGTAGAATTCCTAATGTATGGGGGTCTTTGTAAGGATTAAATGAGTTATTCAGTACATTTTAAATGTCTTAAACCATGGCTGGAACAAATTATTATATTTTCAAGGGTATTGAATAAATGAAAGAATTTTAGGTCTGTCCCAGGAGGAGAGGAGAGGTGAGCCCAGATGATTGCTCAGTTTGGGACTTGAGTTGGGGTGGGCCTCTTGGACAGCCAATTAGATATACAGAACTCAAATTTAGCTTGCAGCTATGAAGTGAAAGTTCTTCAGTACAGGGAAAGTCATAAATGTAAGCATTAAAGCTACTTAAAAATAGTGTAAATAGAGAGAAGTGATAATTAAACCAAAATAAATCCCTAAGCAAATAAAGTTTAGCAAGGAGGGTGTGTATTGAGGGAGAGAGAAAGAGAGAGAGAGGAACTTAGGAATAATAAAACTTGGCAGAAATTTAGAGGACAACTACAGACATGAAGAGAGTTGAAATAAGGGGGCATGTCAGCATTGTAAAATGTTGCTGAAAGTTAAACTAGCATAAGCAAAGTTCAATTGGAATAAGCACTGAAATTGGACTAAGTCATAAAGAAGATGTTGGGTAATGTACCTAAGGAAATATCCATGGAATTTAGGGCTATCCGGATTTAGGGCTATTGAAGTCTGTAGAAATGAGAAAATGAGACCTCTTTTTCCAAAGTTTGCTTGGGAAGGGAATGAGAGAAAGTTCAATATACCTAGAGGGAAATAAAAGCTCATTATTATCATTATTATTATTATGATTATCATTAAATGGAGAAACTGGAGTATACTTATCTATGGAGGGGAGACTGAGAGAAGAGGGTGAAGGGATGAGGGACAGAGGAGAGGAGGGAATGATGGATTTAGCAAGGTCTCTCGAGACTGGGCGTGTTGTGATTTGGCGAGAGATTGTGCTCACTGGAAGAAGAGCACACACACACCCCACCATCTCAGGAGGGACGGTGAAAAGATTGGCACAGGCAGTGAGTGATATGAAGCTGTTGCTATGAGAAAAAATTGAGATAATTTTCTCCTAAAGGACTCAGTGAAGTGGGAGTCAAAATTACCTTCCAAGAGACAAAGAAAGTGGTTCTCTTTTAGAGAAATCTAAAAGATTTGTGTCAAAGCAGTACTGGAACAGTAACACACACCTATGATCCCAGCGCTTTGGGAGGGAGGCTCAGGAGGAAGGATCACTTGAGTCCAGGAGTTAAAGATCACCCTCTTCTCTACAAAAAATAGAAAAAGAAGTTGGGTGTCATAGTGCTCACCTGTAGTCCCAGAGATGGGTGTGGGGGAGGCAGGAGGATCACCCCAGGAGTTGGAGGGTTAGAGGCTACAGTGAGCTATGATTGCCCCACTGCACTCCAGACTGGGCAAGAGGGTGAGAGCACATCTCAAATTAAAAAAAGAGAGAGAAAGAGAGAAGAAAGAGAAAAACAGAGTAAAAGAGCTGTCTAGGTTTAGGTAAGAAGATTTTGAGCTGCCCTGATGCTCCGTGATTACTGCTCAGCCTCCTGGCCTACAGTCTGCTCCCTGTGCTTCTCCACTTCACCTGCACCACTCACCTTTGGCTGATCCCAGTCCCAGTCTGATCTCCCCTTCAACACTGCTTAATGTCAACAGAAAAAAAAGCCACACTCTGTAAAATAGTTTAAAGAGGTTTATTCTAAGCAGCATTTGAGGACCATGACCTGGAGCCACACCCAAGAAGTCTTGAGCACGTGGAATCACTGTGGTGGGGTTGTAAGTTTTATACATTTCAAGGAGACAGGAATTATGGTTAAATTCATAAATCAATAAATGGAAGACATACATTAGTTTGGCCTGAAAAGGTGGAGCATCTCAAAGCAGGGACTTACAGGTTAGAGGTAAGTTTAAAGATCCTTTGGCTGACAATAGGCTTGTCGAATTAGGCTTTGTATAATAGACCAGGAGTTCATAAAAAGAAATGCTAAGATGAGGGTCTGTTAATCAGAGACAAACTGCTGGACTTGTGCCCAGACCCACGTGGTTTGTTGTGTATATTGAGGACCTTCAGTGTGTCTTGCATAGATTTGGGCCTGTTAGTGAGTCACAAAGGACAGGCAGGGGGATAGGATGAGGCATGTCTGATCTCCTTTCTTATGGCTAGTAACTCAGTTTTAGGGATCCTCTTCACCAAGAGGGGGTCTGGTCAGTTGGTGAAGGGGAGCCTTAAGATTTTATTTTAGTCTGCATTCAGATGGCACTCCAGCCTTCTAATCTGGCCCTGTCCTTACACCCCGCCTGCGCTCTCCTCATTGGCTGACATTGCAGGACCTGACTTTTGATGCACCTGATGTTCTGAGAGCTGCAGGAAAGCCTCCAGTCCTAGACCCACTTGAGGATCCAGACTTAAAAGAATAACCATTTTATGACCAAGTAATTACAACCTGGTTAGGTGGAAGCCCAGGTTATATTCTGATATCTGAGGGAAGTTGTTGGAATTATTTTCCCCCCAAACAGTGTTAAATTCACTTTAACATATGTACCTTAGGAAAAGAGAAAGGAAATTAAAATTAAACTTTAATAGGGAATTTAACTTCCAGTAAAACTAAGTCTCTTTTTGGTAATAGAACACTGTGAATTATTGAGATATTCTCCACCCCCAGAAATACTAAGTTCTGCAGAGATGGCATAGCTTTGAGAACGAAGCCTATTTCTTTATGTGCAACTTCCGGGGTTCCCATATCAATTAGAGTGACCAAATTGATTTGGCAGCCAGCGTTAGGAGAGATAGGGGTAGATAATGGGGGAGGGTAGAGGGATGGGAGTGTGAAGAATTCTTCATTTAGTAGAGTGTAGTATCTCTGAAGAATGGCTATCCTCTTATGTCACCTCCCGAAGGCTGGACTGGAAGTTCTTAAAGAGGAAAAAAATAAATGAGAACCCCAACAGAATTATCAAGAATGGGTAGGTTGTCTATGCCTTGGTTTTCATATTGATATTGCTTAGCTGGGCCTAGTTGACTGGCCTCAGTGCTGTCTGAATAAGGGAGGAACCTTGATAAGGCAGATGGCAGGTACTGAGGATCACCTCTGGAGTCCCCAGAGCCAGGGTGTATGTGAGGTGAATCCTGCTGGGCCAACCAAGAATCGGGTCACAGAGTGTGATTATTTATACATATGTATAAATATAATTGTATATATTCACACATGATATTCCTTATAATAAGATACTTATTAAAAGGAATTGGCTCACATGATTATAGAGATTAAATCTAGACCCAAGAAAGCCAATGGCATAATTCCAGTCCGAGTAAGGCCCGAGGAGCTGGACAGCTGGTGGTGTAAATTCCACTTCAAGTCCAAGTCCAAAGTCAGGAGGAAAACATCCCAGTTTGAAGATAGTTGTTCAGAGAAAGTCAGTACTTCTTTACTCAGCCTTTTGTTCTATTCAGGCCTTCAATGGAGTAAATGAGTCCCCCCTCCCACTTTGGGGGAGAGCAATCAGCTTCAGTCAGTCTTTCAATTCAAATGTTACCCTCATCTAGAAACACTTTCACAGAGAAATCACAGATTTCTCTCAGAAATCACATCTAACCAAGGATCTGGGCAACCCGTTAGTCAAGTTGACTTATCTATCATTATACCATCCCAATACCAGGAGTTTAAAAACAAACAGAATTTCTCTTCATAATTAGATTAAAGCTTTTTGTAGCTGGCAGTTAGTGAAAACTCATTTACTCAGACCAAGGTGTTAGATAGCTGTGCAATATTTGGGACATACTTACTATAAAATACTATTTATTGTTTATTTGAAATTCACATTCAAGTGAGCATTCTGTTTTATTTCTCGAACCTACTATCTTCCCCTATAGCATAATGAGTAATAATTTGAGGTAGAAAATTACACAGACACAGTGATATTATTCTTTTGACAACCTATACAAGGTGGCCATAAAGTTCATGTGCAATTTAAAAATAGACTATTTTAAACTGCACACAAACTATTTTAAAAATAGACAATTATTTTAAATTGCACACAAACTTTATGATCACCTGTATGAAAAATAAATTGTACTGGTTCATTACAATGGAAATATGTTGGGAATACCAACAAATAATTCCTGTTAATGTGTTAGCATCTGGAAGGGAAGTTCTAAGATTATATAATTCTGTACCTCTAAGCCACCCCCAGAATTCTAAGGGACTTCTAGTTCCAAATGAAATCATAGAACTAAAATTCTGGTTCCCTCCAACCCTGAACAATGATTTGAGCTTGGAAATTCATAGAGCTTTAAGGCTTTAAGGACATTGGGGATCATCGTTTGATTAAAATTTCTTTTATGCTTTCAAATGAAAAATTGCTGGTTTTAAAGAAAAGAAGTTATTTGGATGATCTTTCCGTCTGCTACCTGACATTCAATAAAGCAGAACATCTAAGTTTTACTATCAAACAGCTATAACTGTGCTGTCAGGTACAACTTTTTAAACCTGTCAAACAGTCATTAGTTCTCCCTTCTTAAAACATCTAACTTTGAAGCTGTCTAACCTTTCTCTGAGAAAATTCAAAGCATAAATTCGTTTCATGAAAAATTACCTAGATAGAGTGATTTTTTTCTGAAAAAGTACTTCTGAGAAAAAAAAGCATTTTAATTATTACATTTCCAGGAACATCTAGCCATGAATCTTGCTGATTAGAACACCTCTAATGTGTTTGCTAGTTATATCCCCCTAAATAATTGGATGTTTAAAATTGTAATGATCATCTTTCTCTTTTATAAGAGATTAAGATTTCTCTGGTTTTATCATGATCTGGGAAAAATGTCTGTTCCATGTCACCATATAAGTTAGTAGATGTCCAAAATACCAGTAAATTTAAAATTCATGAGACAAAGGGGCTTCATTGGGGTCTTTTCTCCTGATAGTTAATATCCCCACTGGGATATATAATTCTTGATTCAGGGAACAAAGGATTAGTGGCAGAACCATGTGGTGGGTCTTCCAGTTTCTGCTTGGATGTGCCTCCTATGACTTCCGCTCACATTCCACTGCTCAGCACCAACCCTGACATCCATGAGGTTGGAAAGTTTACCCCTTACATTGGGAAGAACACCAAGGAGCCCTGGATAGGTGAGTCCAGTAGAGGAGTACAGTGAATATTTTGAAAACAAAACTAAAAGGAAACTAAAGTCCAAAAGCAGTTGAGAGACTAACCCCCATAGCTAAGTTCACATGTTGCCTCTTTATGATTTGTCTGTATATTTTCTGTTCATTTGTACTTGGCCCCGAATATATGGACATGTATTAAATACCACAGCTTATCAAATGCCTTTCTTAGCATCCTTCCTTCCCCAATCTATTTCTTCAAAAGGAAAGAGAATCAAATATTCTTAGAATCACTTGAAGGGATGGATGTTCATGTTCATGACCAATAAAGGAAATGAGTTACACAAATCTGAAGGTTTTTTTTTGTTTTTTTTTTTCCTCACAACCCAATATCCCACTGTGGTTCTTTCAAAACCTGAAATCTCATCACAGGGAGGGCTCACAGCCTGCAGTGATCTTTTCTTGGAAAAACCTATGGATTATTTCCTGTCTTTGTCTCCTCACCAAACCCCTACAGTCCAGGGAGTTTCATCTTACAGTTTTTATCTCAATATAGATAATACTGAAATATAAAAACTTGAAAAAATAAGGTGGTGAAGAATAAGAAACACTAAGGAAAAAATCAGGTAAAAAATGTTTCTATATGAAAGGTGAAAGGTACGAACTGACTTTGAAAAGTCTTCGTTTAAAAAAAGAAAGATCACAGCTGAAGTGGTTGTGGATTTTGGTAAAGCATTTTTAATTGGAGCAAGACATCATCGTTTCCTTTAGTTTCTTTCCTGAGCCTTGCTAAGAGATGCCACAGAAATCTCCTGCTGAAAAGGAGCACACAAGAACTGCAGCTCCGAATAGAAGGCACTTTTAATCTGTGTGTGAGGGCGCACACAGCCCTGATCCTTGTACCCAGAGTAGCCTTCAAAACTGAGCATCTCTTACAATGGGTGATACTTCTTGGGTGAGGGCTAGAAATAAGAAAAGATAGAGTAGTTAAAATGTCATCCTTATAAAAGGTGCTCTTTGCTCTTCTTTGAATATTTTATTGAACGGCTAAGAAATGCTCCACAATGCACCAAGTAGCTCTCCTTTGCAGCCCAAAGGAAGTCCAGCTGTGAATGGCAGAGCACACCTGCCTGTCCTGTTCTTTTAGCCCTGCATGACCAGCGGTGATAAGTGAGGTCCTTGGGGTATGAAGAAATAGAACAAAAGGTCTGGAATATGTGAAGCATCTCTGTTTGAGTCAGAGGCTCTGTCTAAATCAGAAGTGGTGGAGAGCATCAGATAGCCTGTCAAGGAGTCTGGCAGAATGGCTCCTCAAATCTATGCCGGGAAAGGTTTGCAGGGCTCCCAAATGGATTTCATTATCTCCGGGAAGATGTGTGAAAGCAGAAGGTGAGGGCCACTGAGTGAGAACCATGTTACAGAGAGTGTTGATATTCACTTCAGCAAGCCGGGCAGCTGTGATATGATTGCTCACCTTCACTGCAGTCACGGGTGCTGTTTATGGGAGGATGGAATAAGTGACTGCTTACGGACACCCACAGATATACTGAACATTTAGAGGTTAACATTGGCTGAGTTCTAAAGGCAATCCCAATATGTAGCTTTTTCGAGTGGAAACAACTATTTCTCAAGGCAACTCATAAAAGTGTCTGAAGCCAGTGGCATATTTATGTGCTCTTAGAATATAAAAGCAGCCAACCTGATTGAACCTAAATTTTATTTTTACAAAGGAATTTATTTTTGAATCATGATTTATATCATATCAAACATTTTGTGTGACAGTGAGCTGGCCCAGAATTCTACTAAAAGTATCTGTTTTTAGGAATTCATTTTTATAATTTGTTTTTTCTATTCCCATTTTTATGTTTTGTTCTTTAAAAGTAGATGATTTGCTTTGAACAATCCATGAGTAGTAGCAAAGGCAATACAAGGGATTAAATTTACCTAACATATAGTTAGTATTTGGATTTTGACAAGTGGAGAATTTTTTTTGTTAACTCTCCTTATTTTAATATGTCATAGGAAAAAATCTTATGTAAACCTACTGTGGACAACAACTTCCACCTCTTGTGAAAAACAAACATTTTTATGCTTAGAAATTGCCTTGAGGTAGAACAATGGAATGTTCTCAATTTTGACAAGAAAATTTTTTTCAATACATAAGAGGAGCACTCTGCATTTGATATGCCTTCTCTTTATTTTTCTTCAATGCGTCTATGAAGAATTATCACATAAAATGATGATCTAAATAAAATCTTCCAAATCACATTACTACTAGTAAACGAATCACACATTGAAAGTATTGTCTGCCTGCTGTATAGATGGCATTTTTAAAATCTCCATTGAGTTCCATTTTGAAGACCCAAATCATTACCATATGGGCAGAGAGAATAATATGGTGCTTATTTACACTAGAGGAAAGAGAAAAAACTTAAGTGAGCCTGATCAATTCAAGCCCCGTGCATAATGCTCTGTCAATAGACACACCATGAGGCAGATCCAGTTGAATGCTAATCCTTCCATTTTTAAAAGGTTACAAGGCATGTTAGCTTCATAACTTCCATTAAAGCCAATGGGAGTTGTACCATTACCACGCTTTGGAAAGAATGCCCTCTAATGCTATCGATTTTGATCTATTGAACTCAAGCTCTGAGGCCTGTGTCCATCGACAACTACCCTGCATGGTTCTTACTGGATTCTGTAGTACTGAAGTGCTGGATTACTAAGTAAGCTCCTTTTTCAAATTAATCAGCTTATCTATCTGAGACAAATGTTTTTTTCTTAAAACTCTTTGAAATGCAACATATCAAGCTTATTTCCCATTGTTAGAATATATAGTTCAAAAGTACCAACCATGGTTTTTGCAGAAGTAAATGGAAGGTCTCGCCCAGGAATAGGGGGCTATAGTGACATGAAGCTATTTTTACTGTAGGAAATGCAGTGTTCCTCCAGAGTGCCATTTGATTAGGAAATGTGCACTAGTAGGCCAAGGCAGGAATCTAAGGGACCAATAAGAGGCAGCTAAACATATCCAGGCTGTAGATAATCAAAATAATAGACTTGGGTATAAACATCAGACAGATACATACCAGATATATGGGGGAAATGAAAAAATGCCAGTGATACTTTTGCTGTAGAATTAACATTGGCCATAAAATGACTAGAAAGAGTGTCATTATTAGTCATGTAATAGGGATTGACAGGCTGTGTAGCAAACCAGAGAGTCCAGCCAATGAGGACAGTGATAACTTAGGTCTAGCCCATTGTTCTCAAGTTGTCAATCCTAGTTTAAAAAAAAAAGCAAAAAAAAAACTTCACTTGAATGTTAATGTAAATCTCCTAATTTTTAAGTGTTAGGATTCTTAGATAGGCATTATAAGACATGTTTGAAGGCTAAATCTACCCTTACACTACCCTTTGAGGTCCTCTGCTTTTGTCCCTAGCACATTTTTCGAACTCAGTTAATCTAAATATACATCGGTGATGGATGAATGGAGTGCAGTGGCTTTAAGGTTTTTTAGGCTTCAGTGTAATTTAAAACTGAGCTTATAAGTATACAGTTCATGCTTTAGACTAATTGCATGTCAGAAAAAATAATCCCCATTTGATAGAGTGAAGGCTAATTTGTCTTCAAGATTTCTTTACATAAAAATCATCTTTTTATTTTGTATTCAAAATCTTTTTATTCTGGTTCATTTATTCTGTTTCCTATCTGTAACAGATATAAATGATGATAATTCAACAGCTAGCACCAGGAGACCTCTAAGAAATCACTTTTCGGGTAACCTATTATCAACCACTTGAGGAAGGACTTTGAGGATTCAGACAAAGGCACAGCTATAGTGAATGCTCTGCACTGGAGAGAAACACAAATTGGGATGGAGGGACCAAAACGAGAAGGAAGACGAGAGAACAGAAGGGGTGCAAAGATACTAAGAGGCCAGTAACTGTAACTGCGATGGCAAAGGAATTCTTTCTTCTATTTTCTTCTTTTGTTCTTTGTTCTACTTTAAACTCCATGCTTTGGAAACTCAGGCATTGTTGGTCCAGATTTCTTTTAGGAAAATCGGTATTTGATGTTAAAATGTCCTTAAATGGACTTTTTTGCCTTCATCATCCACATTCTGGTATATAGAACCTTCCTTCTCCACAAGCTCCCTGAGAACAAGCCTCTCTGCAATTCCACCATCGCCACAATGGCCTTATTATGGAATAATTGTTTGCTGCTAATGATATTTAATCTAAAACCAGTACATCTAAAAAGTGTATCTTACCTCATTAAAGGTCTCATCCAGCAACTGAAAACACAAACAACGGCCAGAATAGAGTGTGTGTGTTAGAAGCGCTTAGACTTTGCAACCAGAATAGATGGATCATTTGTTTTAGGTGCTGCTTTATTTTACATGTATAATTTAATTAGCACAACCCCTCTGTTAAGACATATAATCCCATTATACAGAAAAAAGAAAAAGAAGTCACAAAGATGAAATGATTAGCCCAAAGCCCAAAGCCACCCAGCCAGTATTGCATGTGAGGTAATTCCTCCATGAATCCTGTTATTTTTCTCTTTTCTCTGCTACTAATAATGACTCTGTATAGGAACATGTCTTGTCTGTCTTTAAAGCAAAATGGTATTTTTTTCAGTGTACATGTGCATATATTGCTACTGTCCTTTGAAATGGTTTTGTTGATAGTCAGCTTTGCTACTAATACAGTATTCCTTCAGTTTCTGCATCACCATTCTCATCATATACATTTAGCTAACAATTTTTAAATTCTCTTCAGAAATAGAAATCAAGAATTGCTTGCTTCAGCTCTCAAGATCTCATGTGTTTGAAATAAAGGAATGACTTCCTTAATTTATCTTTTATTCTTTGTCCACATGTAAGCTCAACATTCATTGAGTCCTTACTGTTTCCATAATACTCTTTAAAAATAGCATAGCAAATGTAAAAGATAGAAAGCCCATGATTTATTTCCTTCCTCTGTAGTATACAACTTGATGGATTCAGAGAACAATTAGAAAACAATATGTTATAAAATAATAATTTGTTTAACTAAGCTGCATCAGAATTCACTGTTCTTCATTGAGTTGTTTTACAAATTAAAATTTTCAGTTTCTCTTCCTTTCTGTTATATTTGAACATATATATATCTGCACATGTATATGTTGAATATATGTGTTATATTTTAACATATATATATAGAGAGAGAGGGAGAGACAGAGTGAGAGAAATTATAGCATAAGTTATTGCCCAAACTGGTAACACTTCGAGAGTGAAAGGGACCAGAAAATGGGACAACAGGGATAACCGCACTGTTCTTGGAAAACTCAGACGTGAAGCTGCTCTAGATTGAAGTCACATTAGACCACATGTGTATGGTTATTTCCCCTTACCTAACCTTAAAAGGACCAGTCTAAGGTACATCTCAGCAATGTTGGTATCTGGAGATGAAGTGTCACAAAACTGGAACTTCACTGGGGCTTAGTCTCCTGTTCAAGACTATCTCAGTTATTTGAGTGTTTTTGCCATGAGAGATCAGCAGTGTCACAATTATAGCTCTACCAGTATAAAAGGATACATTTTCTTTGAGAATCAAGATGATAGCTTTCTCCACAAGAGTTAAGTATCACAGTAAACAGTGTTGTAGTTCTCATAGCCAGGCGCTGCTGCATGATTTTTAACCCCACCCCAAACGCCTTGAGTTTGAGAGTCTGAGACAAGGTCTAAGAACATGAAATTTTAACCAAATGCACAACTGAGTCATAGACACATTACATCTTGAGAACCACTGATTTAAATTCAATAAAAATACTAAACTAGTATGATGCAATCCCTTCTCCCTTCCTACCCCTTTGTCTGGCTTATTTGCTGTCTTAACAGGTGTCAAAACCCTCTATCCTTTGCATTTTATCTGCGAATCCAGGTTAAATTAAAGAATTTTCAGGCACTTTAACATTATTTCTTTCCTGTGTCTCTGTCTCTCCCTCTCTCTCCCTTCTTTTTTCTCCTCCTTTTATTTCTTTTTGTCTTCTGTCTCCTCTCATGAGAATGCATGAATTTAATAGATCTTTCTTTTCATGCTTGGTCATTTTTCTTCATTATAGCCACAAGAAAAATACAAAATGTGTTTTTAATAAATGTTAATATTTAATAATCATAATAATGAATGGAAAAATAGTAAATACATAATCCTTTCCCCAATTAAAAGGCACTTCACTGGCATTTTGTCTGTTTGAGTTGAAAAATGAAATCCACTCTCCTGGTTACTTTATTCTTTGCATGTAATGCTGTAGGAAATCTGTCGGTTACAGATTTCGGGGCACTAGGCTGAGTGGCCTTACCACCTGGCTTTGACAGTATTCCTTACAACAAACCATCATAAGACTTAAGGGCAAGATCTCTGCTGATTCATTGCTGTATCCCAAATAGCTCCTAGCAGAATGTCTTGTATGTGGAAGACACCCATTAATATTTGTCAAATGAATGAACAGAGGAAAAGAAAATCCCGGGCTTCCTCTTAACTTGTCACACGGAGCTCATGATTGAGTCAAACACATAAAGAAAGCTTTTCATGATATAAATGAGAATAATAACCCTTGCTCTGTGTAGCTTTGTAACAATATTTTTAACCGCTAAATTCAATCCCTATAAGTGTTACGACTTTGAAAATGAAAGGGAATGTTTTATAGAAACAAATAATTTGAAATATTGCCAGAAAACTTCTGAACTAGTCTTGTTACTTTTATTCTCTGAGTCGGGTGGCATAGTGAGAGAGTTTTGAGAGATTAACAAGCATTTATTGAGCTCCTACTGTTTTCACGGTACTACCTAAAAATGGCATGGGAAATTTTAAAAATATAAGCAGATGACGTATTTCCTTTTCCTGGGGCATGCAACTGTAGTGGATGGGAAGATTCAGAGTAGAGTTGAACAATGATACTACATGTAAGGCCAAGTCTAACAAAGTGCTTTATTGAATATAATTTTGCATATTTCCCATTAATAATTTCAAACTATAAGAAGTCAGAGGGAAAAAGATTGATGTTAGCTTCCAGTATAATGAAGCATGTGAAAATTAACTGAAGATGGAATACCCCGAGTTTCAAATTATATTAATATTATGGAGAATATCATGAAGTATCTTTCCCCCAGTAGATTTTTAGCTCAGGTGTTCCTCTATAAAATGATTTCATGTCAGAGTTTTTCTTTGTTGATGACCGTGAAGATTCTCATTGCATAACTTCAGCACAGTCTCCCACCTAAAAGTAGGAAAATTTTCTCCTACTAAAAAGTTGTAAAAAATTTTCAATTTTACAACATGATCTATTCTAAAAAAATGTGTGTTGACTAACAGTGTTGATATTGTATCCCTTTTGTGTGCAGGCATCAGAGGAGGGGGAACAGTCTTTTTTACGGAGCTGCTGTAGCGTGGAGTGCCAAGCCACCTGTGCCTCCAGTTTTGTTTCTGTCCAGTGCTCTGAATGTTGGCATCTTTTCCCAAGTTGAGCTTCTTTAGGATACATGTATAAAGGCTTTTGAAAGATAAGGGCTTGGATTTTAGGAAAGAGTTTTTGAAAGTAAACATGTCAAGTTCAGTTTGGTGCTATTTTTATCATTTAGGTTTCATACATATTTTAACTTTCCATTTGGCCTCTATTTAAAATCCTCCCAAAGTGATAGTACCTCTTTTCACCTCCCACAACTCTTTATTCATATATATTCTATTCTTTGGAAATACCTTGATCTCAGAGAAAAGAAAAACACAGAGCATCCCAGCATTACTTTTCCCAGGAGACTTCTGATTTTTTTTTTTTATTTTCATGCTAACTACATTTAATTTTCAAAGGAGAATTATTTTTACACACCGATCAGAAGTGAAAGGTTAGATCAGTTCAAAATCATATACCTCCATTTACTCTTTGCATTTATTTCATAATATGTCAATGCTATAGTCTTTAATGGTGTATATTTTAAAAACACAACTTTTAAAGGAGTTTTGAAGCTTTATAAAATGTATACAAAATATAAAATGTCATTAGAGAAAGTGAAATGGAAGGGAATTTGTTATTGAGGAAAAAAATTACAATTTTGCATTGTCTAACATTTAATGTAAGTGATAAATACATGATGATAATAGAAATAATAAATACTTCAAAAACACTTTATTCATAGAATATCTGGAATTAGGAAGGGTAAAAGGAAAGAGAACATGATGATAGTTTTATCTTCATTAAGTAACACCCATGCTGATGCAGCAGTGTAGTAAATTGGTGAACCTGTCATCTGTAACACTGTATTAACATCACGAGCCTCATGGCTGCTCTATCTAAGAAGAGGTGGCAATCTATGTTTATATTTTTTAATTAAATTTCAAGAAAGATCCACAATTAAATCAGTAAACAATTAAACAGACAACACTTCCTCACATATATAGGAAATTAATCATTTCCTAAGCAAGTGGTATAGTAAGGTAATTCAGAAATATGAATAAGGATGAACTGTCAGAAATATAAGAGAAATTATAGAGTGGAAAGTTTAGAATTTTTGGTCTTAGAGTTGTTGCTGGAAAACACAAATTAAGTGAAACGTAGAAAGATAAATGAACTTGGAAGACCTTATAAACGAATTGGCAGACTTACATTGGTTTTGGAATTATTTGACCAATCTCTGTAGAGGAACTAAACTTTAATGCTTACAGAGCAAAGAACTCTTCATGAATTGGGCAACATCAGAATCAGAAGAAGTTCAGAGTTCCACCTTGCAGTGTGAGCAGCAAGCTCTTTTCTTGTTCTTTTTATTTTTTGCAGTTTTTGACCAGGGCTGAGTTTGAACCTGCCACCTCTGACATATGGGGCCGGCACCCTACTCCCTTGAGCCACAGGCGCTGCCCGTGAGCAGCAAGCTTACAGAGACTGAATACAGAAGCAAAGTAGAGAAATCACTTGATTGGCTAAACCTGGGTGTCTGCCTTATTTGGGCATGGTGTGAGGAATTGGCTGCCTGTGATTGGCTGAAATTAAGCTGTTATACTCTTAACTTAGGTTTCAGTTTGTTTACATAAGTTGAAACTCATGTCATTAGTCAGAAACAGCCTCACACTAATGGCCTTCTATATATTTAATGATATCTATAATATTCAGCTTATTACTACCCCCCGTGGATTGCAAAACTTATTCTTAACCTTTGTAATGCACATACACATATGTGTATATATGTGTGTTTATGTAGAGAAATATGTTTCTATATATGTATATATACATATATATTAATAAACACATACAATCCTCAACTTACAATGATTCAACTTACAATTTTACACATTTCTGATCGCATGAAAACTATGCACATTCAGTAGAAACTGTACTTCAAGTCCCCACACAACCATTTTGCTTTTTACTTTCATTACAGTTAAATACTATACTGAGATATTCAACATTTTATTAAATAAATAGGCTTGTGTTAGATGATTTTGCCCAACTGGAGGCTAATATAAGTGTTCTGAGCACATTGAAGATAGGCTAGGCCAAGCTATAATGTTTGGTAGGCTAGGTGTATTAAATACATTTTCAACTTAATAATTTTTAACTCATGATGGGTTTATTGGGATACAACCCCATTGTAAGCTGAAAAGCATCTGCATCAAGGTAGATGTATTAATAGATTTAATGTCTTCCTCACAAGCAAAAGCTCAAGAGAATTAGCTGTGCTTACTTCATGTTTTCACACCAGAGCGATCAAACTTTTTGGCTTCACCGTGATTTCTTGTGCATGTTGTTTTTCTTCTCCCATTAGTCCATAAGCTCTTTCAGGGTAATGGCTGCTTTTTACTCATGGTGACTCCCTCTACCTCCAGCAGGTAACACGTTATTGGCACAAACCAGGCACTCGGTAAGTGCTTCATGAATTGAACTGAATTGTCTTCTTCAGTGTCTCCTTCAACAAGATAGAGGTAATAAATGATAACGTATTTGGAGAGGAGGGAGGCGTAAGTATCTGAAGCAGCAAAAGCAATAAGGGACAATAATTCAAATATCTGCTGTAGCCAGGCTGGCAGCCAGGGCATGAAGAGGATGCTGGTGAAAGGGAAACAAACGAGTATGTTTGCCACGGGGCGTTGTGGCCACTCACTTCCAGTAATGTCCTGCAGAAAGTGGTCCCTATCTTGCTCACTCTTCCAAGTTTTCTGAAGAAGCTACAGCCTCCAATATTTGTGGAAACTTCTATTTTTAAAATGTTGGCAAACAATTTGAAATGTTTTAAACATTGCACCTGACAAAATGTCTCTTAGGCTCGCATCCATCCCCTAGGCTGACAGTTTTTGCCCTCACTTAGGGACGTGGAAACACTGACCAAGAGGGTAAAGATGTTAATTGGGCAGCATTTTTGGCCACAGGCAGCTACCTATAGTCTCTAATTCTCCACCTCGCTGTCAGCTGGCTATAGGGTGGTGGAGTTAATGACAATCAAGTGAGGAAATTTGTGTGTCCATGAAGATTTGTCAATCTGTGGTATATTCGCATAATGGCTTCGAATCATCTGTCACTTGTTTATTGCGCTTTGGCGAAAATGTGGTTTTGGAAGTATTCGTGGTCAAAGAGCCTGGAAAGAGCCTCAGCATGAGTGAACATAGAAATTCTTCAGGGAGAAGATATACAGACAAGGCAGGAAACCAACATCCCACGTCTAACTTCAGTTGCCTGAAATGCAAACAAAGCTCCTCGTTACCGGCCAGTATTTCCCTTCAGTTTCAATAATTTGATGAAGAAAAATAAATATTATTTGTCACATTTCCAAGAGAAGTTAAAAGTCCTCTTACAGACATAACTGAAGAGTAAAATTTTTAGAAAAGAAAAAGAAAAACAGCCAAAACAATCCTTACGAAGCTTGAGGCTAACGTCAGTTTTATTTTACTCTTTCATCACTCAACCTCGAATGGTTTCTAGGATGGTTTGAAAGAATCTGAGATGAAGAGAAATCAGAGCATCCCCAAATGTTCGAAATTGTATAATAGGATATTTCTAAAACTCATTCAGTTGTAGGCCCCTGGAAGTCATGATATATAGAAAATTTAACAGACATCTGGGAAATTTGGCAGAGGTGCACAGGCGAGGGAGGGACGATGATGAGCCGTGCCTCCTGCCCTGTCCCCCCCAGCCCCGCCGCCTCTTCTGCCTCTCTCACTCCCTTGCATGCAGCCTGCACAAGCTCCATAATTTTTGCTTTTCCACGAACACATCACACCCCTCTTGAACTCACAGCCTTCATGTGCATGAAGCCTTCTCTACTGGAAACTATTTTTCTCATCTTTTAAAATTCATTTCTAAAAGGTATTGAAAGGATACAGAATGGAGGTTCTGGGGCCAGACTCCCTGGAGTTTTCTATTTATTCCCATCCCTTACCAACTGTGTGATCTTGTGCCTCAGTTCTCCATTTTTGCTTTAGAGATAATAATAGTAACCTATCTTAAAAGGTCGGTACGAAGTTTAAATAAACTGGTAGATACACAGTGTGTTTGAGAGTTCTAGCCATACAATAAACACAGTGGGATGTTAACTGTTGTCATTACCTCTCCTGTCCCCACCTCTGTGAAGCTGGCCCTGAACCCTTAGCCAAACGAAGGTCATAGTACCTTCAGGCACCTGCTCTCTGAAATAATCTATTATAATTATTGACTAATAGAATATATAATATCTCCTTATATATCCTTCTAAGCTGTGTTGGGAGGACTCAAGGGTACAAAAAAAGTCATGTTGTGTTATATTATCCAGAACTTATCCTAATGCCTTACATATAACAGACACTCAAAATATATCTATTTGATGAATGCATGAATAAGGATGTACATGGGAGCTTGATCCTCATATCATTTCATACCTTGCATTTAGATTAAATATGCATTGGAGTGAATACTAGGTTTTGTGGTGTTGACTTGCTATTTGTCATAGCATAGAGTAAGCTAGTATCTCTTCCAGAGTGAGATTATCAATACTGAGTAAAATACTGGGATAAGTTACCACTGCACCTGACTTCATTAGTAAGCCCTGACTCTCCCAATTGTAAATACAGCATTATCACATACTTTGCTATAAACTCATAATATTTCTGTGTTTAATTCTACTTAAACATATAAGAGTATACTAAGTCCCTTATCTCTGAAACACAACCTTGCTCTGTCTGGATTCATGTCAAAAGAGAAAGCAGATAACTTCACTTTCTTCACTTCTCTGAGATTAGTAAATTTGACCACAAATTTGAAATAAAAAATGAATAAAATTCTAAGTGGAATGTCTGATGCAACATATTTTATGGCTTTTTTTTAAACAATGAAAGGTATTTGACCACCAATAGAATAATTATAATTCAGAAAAACTGACTCAGAGCAAGTTCTATTGTTACCTTATGCCTCATCATTATACCATTTTAGTAAGTGTAAGAATAAGGCATAGAATTTCCTTCCCACTACTAAATACCTGACTTTAATCTACAAAATTTGTATTTGCACTAAATGGAAGACCACTTAGAAAAACTCAAAACCACTGTTTTATTACCAAAATATTTCAACCAAGCCAATTTTTACACTAATTTTGTAACTGGAAAATCTCATTTACATATTGTACAACTTCTACTTTTCTAAAACGTTTCCTTTGTTATTATTATTAGTATTAATTTGGTCATCTTATTTAGTGATATTAAAGCATTAGGATTAAATGGCTGTGTGTTTGTGTGCCCAAATATATTAAGTTTAGAACATAAATGTAGTATTAAAATATGTTCAGAGGTGAACACTATGTTTTAAATATAGACAGATTAAGTAGGACAGAATAAAACAGTCCTCTGTTTGTGTGCCCAGATATATATATATATATATAAAATGAAAGATATGTATATAAAAGAAATATAAGTCCGGGCTCACATCTGTAGTCCTAGCACTCTGGGATGCCGAGGCAGGTGGATTGTTTGAGTTCAAGAGTTCAAGATCAGCCTGAGCAAGAGCGAGACCCATCTGTAAAAACAGTTGGGCATTGGAAGGCCTAGGCAAGAGAATCGCATGAGTCCAAAAGTTTGAAGTTGTTGTGAGCTATGATGACACAAAGGCATTCTACCCAGGGTGGCAAAGTGAGAGTCTGTCTCAAAAAAAGAAAAGAAAAGAGAAAGAAATTATAGGCTCCCTCCTCCTAGATGTTAATAGTATAAGAGCCTTTGCTAATATTGTGTACATGTAACCTAGAGTAGAACTGTCCTTCGCTCCTGAAGTATCCCTGATGTAAGTAAGACTCAAGATAGGGGGAATTTTGAGCACTTTGCTGTCAGTACCGTTTGGAACATAAGTTTTTTAAAATCAGCTTTCTATTTTACAGTAAATGTAGGCATCATTGAATTTCAATCACATTTGCAGCTAAAGAAACAAAAAGTGGGTATTTCCACGGGTTTTTCAATTTCCTCTTACTAAAAATTACCATTCATTCTCAAATTTTATATGAAGTGTGTCATTTATATTTTTAAATAAATATCCAGCCCTTCCCCCTACTATATAGGTATCTTAATTTGATTATATAACTTGAATCCCTTTATGTCTTTAGATTAGACGCTCTAAGTCATGGAAACACAGTTTTATGTGAATACTGCTAGGAAAGAAAAAAAAAAATCCAGATTCCGGAACCATAGCTTTGTGCATTAATTACAAAAAACAGTCTTATTCTTTTATTATTTTTGATACAGCAGCAATTTGTCTTAGATAAATTCACATAACTAATAGTTATTGCATTTATTTCTTTTTATATGCTTGCCCTGGGGTAGAGGTATTTAAAATAAAAAATAAAAAAAGATAGAAATACTCAAAAGATAAAGTTAGCAGCCTGAAAAATACAGGGGAACTTTACATGGAAATATAATTCTTAAAATCTTGTGCCCCCTAAGGCAGGAGAGATTAGGGGAAGCTGAAAGTCAGTGGACCCCAACTTCGGTTTCCACTGTGTACAACTTATATATGGCACGGCTTAAAAGTCTCTGGAGCAGCACTTTCTGTTCCCATAAAATGAAGCTATTGAATCAAATGATATCTAGGGTCACTTTTAAGCTTTATGAAAATATGGATTGAAAGTTAAAAATAAGCTCAGAAAAGAATCACAATACCCAAAAATAAGTAGAAATCTTAAAAGACACAGATTCCAATCATTTCTGGCTATGTATCCCCAGTGATGATTTATTTTCATGGGAAAGTCTGGAGGAACATCTGACTTTTGGGAATGCCAACCTTGAAAATAAGGGAAATAAGACAATCTTTTGGGTATTACACTGTCAAATCAACACATTCAAGAGCCAAGAAATACAAAGTAACCCTAAAGAGAGCCAGTGGCTGTCTCAACAGGACTAGAATGTAACGTTTTTAATATTTCACTATATCCAAAACATAAATGTGTCGACCTGTAGCAGAATTAATCAGCCCAATGGGGATAGAAAAAAGGAGAATTTGTGCACAAATGATAGCAGGCCCATGCAAGCATAGTCCTGTGGGAAGGCAGGCTGAGTGAATTAGGTATTTCCATGTCAAGGTCCCCGTGAGATGAAGCCTCCAGTTATCTGGCCCCCATGCTATTAGACCTTCCATTCATCTCACTCTCCTTGTTGTTTTGACCCCTGCTCACCAAGCTGCCTTCTGATTATCATCCAGCATTTCATGCACATCTGCCTACTGGGAGAAAGGACACTAAGTCTCTATACTTTAAATATATCCTAATCCTGATCACGGTGAATTCTAGTGGAAAATAAAAAATGGGTTTCTGATTATGATTTGGCTTCCCTCGTGCTTGATCACAGGGGGAAGTCATGCCAGTCTGACTATTACTGCTCGTATAAGTATTATTTCTGACAGTAAATTAATAAATAAGTACTCCATGTGCCATTTAGTTAACATAAATCTATACTCAGGTCAGGAGAAGCCATGGATGGCACGAAACGTGTGACCCTTTAAGGCAGAAGCCAGGTCTGGGGATGAGCAGATAATCAGAGTGCTACCTGTGAGTTCTTCCTTTGATCAAGCTGGGTTTTCTTTTTGTGACACTCTGTTGCACAACCTATTTCTAAACGTAGAGAGAAACTCAACCAAAAGAATCTAAATAATCTTGTTTTATAGGTCAGAAACCAGTTAATTTTTGAGTAGGAGGATGTCTAAATAGGAAGGCACACTGAGAACCTTTGAAGCTACACTAACCCAGTGTCTGTAAGAGCTTCAAGCAGAATTACTAAGTAATACATTTTTAATTTCTTCTTTTTCCATTCTCCACAAGAATGTAAGATTCTGGAAGACAAAGGCTTTGTTTTGTTCAGGAGGCTTTTGTCCAGGGCTTATTGCACCACCTGAACCACAGAAGATGCCATTAAATCCATGTTAAATAAATGAGGCTTATTCACACGTGCCACTGTTCCAGTCTTTCAATTTCATTGCTACAGTAATTTTAAACAAGTAACTGCAATTCATATTCCAGTAAAAAGAGCAATGTCGTTTCAGCCTGAGTACTATAGCTCTGTAACCCTACAGCTCAGAAGTTCTTTGTGGTGTGCTTTTCTCTATCAATTGATTTCATCTTATTTTTAAAAATTAATCTTTTCTTTCACCCATATCCTTTATTGTATCTCCAGGACCTCCTTCTTTAGTCAAACATTTTTCTTTAAATCTTAAATCTTTTCTTCTCTACTGGACTTTCTCCTTTAGTTTATATGCTCAAGAATCTTCTAAACTCACTAAGTACTACCCTGCCTGTGAACATCATCTTGGTCCCTTCTCTCTGTCTCTTTCACAAACTTGGATCTCTGGAACACAACCTCTCCCCAAGGCTGGACTATTAACTTTATTCACTCCCCACTCCCGCTCTTAGCTTGATGGTTATCCATTGTTGGAATGAAGTGCCCTAAGCTTTCCTCTTTAGCATCCCCTTCCACTGAAGTCTGACCTACCTTTCTAATAGCTTCCTGGAAATCTAAGAGGATGTCACAGAGAAAGCTCAGAACCTCAGGTACAGTTTATCTACAGCTGATACAACATTTTCTTTTGAATTCTTCTCTCTGTTAACATTTGCTTAATTTAGAAAACTTAAAGATTTCCCCTTTTTGTAAAGCACCTTGAAGACACAACTTATATCACACTCGCCATTCATATTCCATGGTGCTAAATAGAGCATCTTCAATCCTTTTTCAATAGATTGAATTAATAAATTGTTTCCAAATTTCATTTCATTTACCATTGAAGTTTTACTTTCTACCTTTTGTGCTAATTTTTATTTATTTATTTTTGTATTTATTTATTTATTTATTTATTTCTTGAGACAGAATCCCAATTTGTCACCCTTGGTAGTGTGCCATGGCCTCATAGCTCATAGCAATTCTTGGGCTCAAGCCATCCTCTTGATCACTTGGATCTTGGGATCCTCAGCTTCTTAAGTAGCTGGGACTACAGGTACCTGCCACAGTGCCCGGCTATATATTTTAGAGACTTTTTTAGAGACAGGGTCTCACTCTTGCTCAGGCTGGTCTCAAACTCCTGAGCTCAGGCAAGCCACCCACCTCAGCCTCCTAAAGTGCTGGGATTACAGACGTGAGACATGGCACCTGACTTGCCTTGCCCTAATTTTTATAGTTGTTGCTGTCTCTATATTTACTATTTTTACTTTTCACAGTTTTATAATGTACCACCTAATATAAAATCTTGTAATCATAAAATCCATTCCCCCATATGCAATTCTTTATGAAAGAGTAACTATATATAATTTAATTATATATTATAACTCCAAAACACATTTTTAAAATTTAACTTTAAAGTCATAAACAGTTTAAAGACATTAAGTACAAAATATGGTATTTTGTGTTTACCTGTGTATTTATAATTTCCCTAGTTCTTAATTCCTTCCTGAAAAACCAAGCTTCCATTTTTATATACTTTTATTTCTTCTTGAAAAACCTCCTTTGACATTTCACGTAGTACAGTCAAAAGTTCTGGCATAGAACCGAGAGGAGGGTCCATAAGAAAGGAGAGGAGGCCAGTCTAGGGACAAGGAAAGACTTTATTTTTATTTTTTGATTTATTTTTTATTTCAAATTAATATGAGGGTGCAAATTTTTAGGTTACGTTGTTTTCACTTACAGGGTAAAGTTCCATTTGTCAAAGAGCCCCCATCGAGGAGGCGTGTCATACACTCTCACAGTGAGCACATTGGGTGAGATCCCACCTCAGACCCTCCCTCCTTCTGCCAATCAAAGACTTAAATAGAGGGGGAAAGAAGAGTGGAGACTGACGGGTGTGGGTTCAGCTCCCACACAGTCGCAAAATCCTTTGACTAGCCTTATCAGTACAGGGGTGGGGTGCTCTTCTCCAGTGCCGTTCAGCATTATGGACCTGTCCTTGGAGTTAGGATTATGGGTAGGGTATTTCCAGGAACTCTGCCTTGAGGCACTCCAGGAAACTGGGGAAGAAATTGTTGGTTTCTGATCTCATTTTTTAAAATGACTACTCCTGTGAGGGTTATGAGAATCCCTTTCCCAAAAGAGGACATATATTTATTTTACCTTCATTCTTGAAGGAGATTTTCTTTGGATACAGAATCTAGATTAATAGTTCTTTTCCTTTTAATGCTTTAAAAATATTATTCCTCTGCCTTCTGTCTATTTTTTCTAATGCAGTCTGCCAAAAGAAATCTCTTTTTCTTCGCTTTTTTAGCAACAAATCTATGATGTGTTTAGGTATAGTTTTCTTTATAGTTATCCTAATGATTAAAAGCCTGCCCACTAGCTCCAAATTCTTAGTTACTATGGGGTTGATTTCAGTAAACTTAAATGAATTTGTAAATTTGTATCTTCCCCCAGATTGAGGAAAATTTCAGCCTGATTTTTCGTCTGATCTGTTCTCTCTTTTCTCTTCTTTTGGGATTGCAATAACATAGATATTAGACCTTGTGATATTGTACCACAGATCCCCCAGGATTTGGATCATTTTCCTATTTTAATTCTTTCTGTTCTTCAGATAGAATACTTTTCGTTTGTCTCTTTTCGTGTTCAATATTTGTCTTCAATCTGCTCTTAAGCATGCCTAGTGAGCATTTTTTTTCCAGATATTGTAATTTTTAGCTCCAGAATTTCCACTTGGTTCTTTTTCTAATGGTTTCTGCTACTTTACTAAGCTTTCTTACCATTTTTTTTACTCTGAGCATATTTTTATTTTCATTATTAAGCTTGGTTATAAAATCTACTTTAAAATCCTGTGTACTGATTCTATTTTATTTTATCTATTTTTTATTGTGTTTTTTTAATACAAGTTCTCACCCGTTGCCCAGGCTAGAGTGTAGTGGTGTAGTGATACATCCTGAATTCAAACCCAAGTAGCTCACTGAAACCTCAAATTCCTGGGCTCAAGTAATTCTGCTTCAGCCTCCTGAATAGCTTGGACCACCATATCCTGCTAATTTGTTTTTTTCTTTCTTTCTTTCTTTATCTTTTTTTTTTTTTTCTTTTTTTTGAGACAGGGTATAAGTTTCTCAAGCTGGACTGTTCTCACAATTCTGGCCTCAAGCAATCCTCCTATGTCAGCCTCCCAAAGTGCTGGGCTTATAGCTGTGGACGATCATGCCTGGTCCTAGTTCCAAAATTTGAGTTACTGCAAGGTTGATTTTAGTTGATTGTTTTCCTCTTCAGAAGAAATCATACTTTCTTCAATTTTTGTATGGTAATTTATTAAGGATTTTAAATGAATGTTGTAATTTTTCTATTGTGCAGATTCAGGATTCTTTCATTGTACTCCAAAGAGTGTTAACTTCATTTATTTGTTATTTTAAGTAGACAACTTGGTTGGAATCAACTGCAAATCAAATTCTGTGCCTTGGGCTGTAGCTTAAATAACCATTTGGTTCTTTAATTCTTAATTCTCCTGCTTGTAGTTTCCCCTGTGCGTGTGTGGTTCAGACAATAGCCAGGGGTGCGGACAGATTTATAAACAGAGAGAGTATGGGGGTCTTCCTCTACAGCTCCCTCCTTCTCTGTATTCCTCTCTTCTCAGAGCCTATGGTTTCTCTGACTTATCCTCTTGTTCTTCTGGCCAGAAACTCTGTGGGTTTTTATTAGAATTTTATATACTAAATGCAGCATGCCTTTCCCTTCTTTCAAGTGTCAGCCCCCTCCGTGTTCTGCCTGTGTTTGTTCCCTCTCTGGTGCCTTTAGGCTTTTTGTATTTCACCTAAAGTTTATAGTTGTTATTTGCAGGAGTTTTGGTCTGGCAGTGGCTTACTTGGCCATATGGGAAGCTGAAATACCCCTCCTATTTTAATTTAAAGTATTTAATTGAGAAGTCCTATCCTTTTTACATTATTATTCTTCTATTCTCTGCCACCACCTATTTTGGGGGGGTAAAATGCCTCTTACTACGTGCTTAAATTCACCTAAGTGCCCTGATTCTCATCCTACGTAGCCTTGACAGTGCTATGTACCGCTGTGCATCTTGGTGTACAGATGCATTTAGAGTGACTGTGGTCATGATACGCCCTTCTCAGAAGTGTTCAACAGCTCTTCATTTCCTGAAGAATAAAGTTCCAGACTGTGTTGCAATCGAAAGGACATAGCGTTGGGAGCCAAACTTGGGTTTGAAATGAAGATCTATCACTGACAGCTACATAACCTTAAGCAAGATATTTATCTGAATAATTTTTTTTGCTAAGTAAGGAGAATAACATCTGCTTAAAAGAATCTCTATGGGAATCGATATGCTACAAATAAGGTAGCTTCCTGGGTGGCAACTGGGAGCTATTTTAAAATGAGACTTAAAAACAAAAACTCTTCCTCCTAGATTCGAGGTCTTCCTTTATCTAGTTCCCAATTTCCAAACTATTTGCATATTTTTCTTATTCATCAACACCATTCAAATCACCTTGCTCTCTATAACCCAAACATGTTCAGTGCTTGCCCAGAACAATGGTACTGTTCAAACCATTCTTTCTTTTTCTCATGTCTGTGTAATGCATTTCTCGATATCTCCCCAAAGCCAGCTTAAATATCTTAAATGTTGTATTTCTACTGAATCTTCCTATGATCTCCCTTCTTCGCAAATCTCTTTATCATCATTTTACCTTCCTATGCACCTGTCAGTTTCTATCGCATATTATAGTACTTCATAAGCATATGTTAGCCACCTTATTTGCTGAATTCTCAGCTTCTTCAGTGCAAAGATTCATTTATATCCATGTGTTTGCTGAATGAATGAAAAAATACACCACTTGTAAAAATCATAACTGGGACTATGAATTCTAAAAATTTAGTGTAATCACACAGATAGTTACTATGATAGCTTTCTATGATTCAAGTATCTGTATTGGAAGAATCATACAGTAAAAAGTAAATATTTTATTCAAAATAATAAATGTAATGATTAGTAGAGCACAATTCCTGTGCATTTTTATCAGCAATAGCCCCTGTTCTAAAATCACTAATTCTTCAATAATTTTCATTTAATGACCCTGGTATTTAAGGTCATTAATATCTTATTTTGAATTATTTGAGTAAGAAATGAATTCCCTTTTACGTATTTTTCTACAAATTCCTTTATTATATCTATATATCAATATGTGGACGTTCCTGCCAGTACATTTCACTTTATAAAGTTGTTCTCAAAATAAGAAGAAAGGCATCAGATTTGAAATCTTCTTAATGACGGATCTAAATTTTGAAAGGAACAATGTATGTTATAGTTCCCAAAGACAAAGATGGTTAGCAGGAGAAACATAGTGACTATAAAGAAAAAATCCATAGATTATTTTCATGCCTGGACTGACAAGTGTAAAATAAAAACAGTTAATGAAGAGATAGTTTAGAAATGTTGGCATGTCAAAAACATAGGCCTATTAAATGTGAAAGAGACAGAGAGAAAAGACATTCTTACCTTCATAAATCATTGTTCTCAATTATTTGTTTTGACACTGTTGATATGTTAGTCATGTTCAGGGCCAGGTGTTTCTGCATAAGTGAGTTTTTTAAATGAGACTGGTTTCCTTTGAATGAATTTAAAATAAGACATTGTATCTGAAGTTTTCCCCAAAAGTATTTTTAAAAAACAAACCTCATCTCCTAAAATTTCCTGGAAAAGTTTTTACATTCTCATCACAATAAAGACAGAGAATTATTACATTGTATAATTAGAACATGAAGACAAAATTATTTTCAATTTAGATTCATTACCTGAGAATCAAAAAGATATAATAGGTATGTAGCTCAAAGGGAAAATAATGCATTTTCTTAGGTTTGCGAAGATCCTCAGACTGCCCCATGTTAGCATTATGGTTCCATTCCTGCTAAAATGGAAAAGGATGTTTTCCACCAAATACATTATTTTTTTCTCTACTCTTTGGATGCCAGTAGAATTATTTGTGGATTGTGGATAAAGAAATGGTTCTAACTAATTGTGAGAAATAATTTTCCTTTCCTCCAGAAAAAATAACACATTCCTCAGCCTCAAATATCTTTCTTTTAAAACCATTAGATAATAAAATATTTGATTTTAACAGATGGTCTCAAAAACAAAGTTAATAGATATTGAAGCATTCTGTTGTTTGACCTGGTAAGTCTACTTCAGGAAAAAAATTAAGTTATCCAAAATTTCTAGAAGTGTGTGTACTCAGAAATGACAGTGCAAATGTGTTTGTAAAGTCCTGTGTTTTTACAGAGGCCATTGCTCTGTAAAACCACTACCCTAGGGATGCCACTACTCAGAGAGAGGCTCTTAGGACAAGCTGACATCTGATGGTTTGACCAAGGGAACAAGGAATCTCCGCATTTCCTCATTGAATTATACCTTTTAAACTTGACATGTAAAAAATAACTGATAGTAAAATAAAAAAAAATTAAAAAAAAAACTGGTAGGAAATGTGTCTGATGATTATCAGTGTCTTTTATCTTTTTTTTTTTTTTTTGTAGAGACAGAGTCTCACTTTATGGCCCTCGGTAGAGTGCCATGGCCTCACACAGCTCACAGCAACCTCCAACTCCTGGGCTTAAGCGTTTCTCTTGCCTCAGCCTCTCGAGTAGCTGGGACTACAGGCGCCCGCCACAATGCCCGGCTATTTTTTGGTTGCAGTTTGGCCGGGGCTGGGTTTGAACCGGCCACCCTCGGTATATGGGGCCAGCGCCTTACCGACTGAGCCACAGGCACCGCCCAGTGTCTTTTATCTTTTAAAGCAAAAACTGTCTTTCTGCCAGAAATGGGAATCAGTGTGACGTCACTGAGAACACAGGGCTACAGAGTTAGAATTAATTTTAAATTTTAGTTCTGCCATTTATTCACAATATAGCCTTACCTTTCTTAACACCCTTGGCCTTGGGTTCCTCATCCACTTGTCTTGAGGATTAAATAAGACAGTGCCCTGTATCTATCAGGCACACAGATAAATAAGGCAAATCTTCTTGGCTCATTATAGAAGCCTACAAATATCAGAAATCCTTTCCTTTTGATGTGACTGGCGTAAAACAGAAACGTAGGCACAATACCACAGATCTAGATGATTCCACAGCTTTGCAATTTTTCTCTGATCCATGAGGCCTGGTTCTGAGATAAGTATTACTATAGTGTTTATTGAACCATATTTGTTCTTCAAATCATGCAGGCAAAATTCACATATAGGATAATCCTATTCTTCAAAAACTTCTAACACATTTTTATCTCTATTCTGGGTGTACAAAGCCTATCTATGCAAATAATTGTAGTTCATTTTTCCCATAGGATTTACAAGTGAAACATAATTTGCTACATTTTACAAATGAGCAAAACTGAAGTTTAGAATGATCAAGACAGCTGAATGTGTGTTAAAAAGATTTCGGTTCTGACTTTAAATCCATTGCTCTTTCTTTTGTCACAAACTGACTTCAAATTCCCACTGTTCTTGGAGTTTCCAGGGATTATGAAAAGTGACCTTCACTATTATATGCTTATAGAGGCTGGGGCCTAATAAATCATAGTTTGAACACAATTTAGCAATGCTATCAATGCAACACTAATATCTTTTATAAACTAAACTGAAGGGTTTAAGGATTACCCCATCTGTTGGCCTGCCTTGTACAGAACACTAAGCCTTTTAGTGGTGTGTATGGTCCAGTGAAATTTATTAGTCCCTAATAAAAAATGAACTCAAAAGCTTGCAGGGGGTTTCATAGTATAAAAATAAATGAGCATAGCCTTCAGAGGCTAAAAGATATTCTCTTAACTCCTACTAAAGAAAACTTGCAACAGTTTGCCAGATTAGAACAAGATTAGAAGCTGTCTCCACAGAGGTAGCAAACTTCAAAATCTTGACACAATAAATAGACAATATATAGGGTTGCTATTTAAAGTAAAATCCATCTTTGTTTTTTTCTCCCTACAAATCTTGTTTGTGAGTTATCCCTGAAACAGTGGTTCTCGGCTGTGGCTGAACATTAGCTTCACCTAGGGAGCTTAAGAATATAGCGAGGCCCAAATCTCACTCCCAGAGACTCCAATTTAATTGGTATGGAAAGCTGGTGGGCAAAGTTTTCTAAAGTTGTTTAGGTGATTCTAATGGGCAGCCAAGGTTGAAAAACCACTGGCATATGTCTAGTTCTTTGGGAATATACTGATGGAATTTCTGCCTCATGGGATGCTGATATTTGTAAAGTATTTACTACATTTCTAGAATTATATTAAGTATATTATGTGGTATGTCAACACTTTTTGGATTAAGAATCTTGTATAGAATGTAATTTATTGGCTTTTGTAACTCCCAAGACTGGGAAATACAGCACAGCTGAATTCAAAACCTTCAATCATGTAACCGGTGCCTCACTTCTCTCCCACTCTCAGCGTCAATTTTTCTGGTTGGCTCCATTCTAAGACTAGATGTCCCATCAGAATTAAAAGATAAATCAGCAACTCTAGATGCGATATTCTCACATTGGTATCCATAAAAATAGAAGTAGGGTTTCTTTCTCAGAATCTGAGCAGAAGGGTCACTTGGCTCTGAGTCAGGGACAGTTTGAGATACCGGAACCAGAGTTTAGGCCGTAATCTGTCCCCAGGCCTGTCTGGCTCCAGGTTCGTGTACCTTCTATTGTACTTCACTGCCTCCAGGGAAAGATTACCAGTTTGGATGAAGGAAAATGTTTCTCTCCTAATGAAGAATTTGAGAAATTTAAAAATAAAATCACTAAGTAAAACTTTGCTTACCTTTGAAAACCTCTCCAACTCTGCTGCTGAAGGCACTTCCTTTTTCTCACCACTTCGTATCAACTTGCCCTTCTCTCCTCCTGTTATAAAGCCAGTTCTCTCCAAGAGTAGGCCAGGGCTGGGTCCCCATCTAGGAACCTAAGAGATAATAATGACAATCTGTATATTGACTAGTTCTGTTTTTTTTTTTTGTTTGTTTTGTTTTTGGGGGGGGTGGTTGCAGTTTTTTGCTGGGGCTGGGTTTGAACCCGCCACCTCCGGCATATGGGGCCCAGCACTACCCCTTTGAGCCACAGGCACTGCCCTATTTACTAGTTTTGAACGCAAATATTTGATTGTCACATTCAATTTATCATGCTGTATTAGTTTCCAATGGCTGCTGTCAAAGGAACACAAACTTTGTGGCTTAAAATTACATATTCTCTTACAAGTTTGGAGGTTAAAGTTCCAAAATCAACACCTGGGCAAGCACACTCTCTCCAGAGGCTCTAGGGCAGGCGTCCTCAAACTGCGGCCCGCGGGCCACATGAAGTGGTGTGAATTGTATTTGTTCCTGTTTTATTTTTTACTTCAAAATAAGATATGTGCAGTGTGCATAGGAATTTGTTCATAGTTTTGGTTTTTTTTAAACTATGGTCCGGCCCTCCAACGGTCTGAGGGACAGTGAATTGGCCCCCTGTTTAAAAAGTTTGAGGATGCCTGCTCTAGGGTGAGTCCTTCCTGGCCTGCTTCAGCTCCGATGGCTCTAGACATTCCTCCAATATTAGTCTCAGCCTCTGTCCCCTCAGGGTCTTCTCTGGATCTGTGTCTTCTTCTCTTCTGGTGCTTATAAGGGCATTTGCCATTGGATGTATAGCCTACTTGAACCATCCAGGATGACCTCATCTTGAGATCCTTAATTACATCTGCAATGACACTTTTCAAAATAAGACTACAATCAGAGGTTAAGGGGGAGGAGGTTCAGTCATGTGAATATGTGGGAGGGAACCATTCAACCCACTGTCACATTCATTGCCCTTTAACTTTGGGCCATTTTATCTTACATATATTTTAAGTGAATCATTCACTTTATGACTGTTCTTTAGCTAGCCCCATGCATGATTGGGCTGTGAAGTATGGGCTAAGATGGACATGTTATTTTTAGAGAGAAAGGGAACATTTGATTGTGAGATTAGGAAACTAAATTGGCGTGGCTTATCAGTAAAAAGCTAAAATTAACTCTTTTGGTCACAGCACATTGTATTTACTCAAAAATATAAGTAGAAAAGGAAACAAAAAAGAAAATGTGTCATTACTCACATTTAAAGTTGTAGATAACTATGACCATGGAAAATAACAGGTACAATTAGCTGTACAAAATTAGAGGGTGCAAGTAACAAATAAAATTGTATTAAAACTCTTTAAATCCAAATATTGGAACACAGTTTCAGCTACATTATGAACATAGCTTGATTCACCTCCTGGAAAGTCTAAGGAGGTGGTGTTTATCTCAGCATCCGTAGAATTCTAAGGACTTTGAAGCTATCAGGACTTTGTCTTCCCTTTTCTTCACTGTTTTTCTGGGTTTTTCCTCTATGTGTTGCTTCACTCGCAGACATATTCCCAGATGCAGTAGGAGAGATAGAGCTAGAGTCTAGTTCTAGAACTTTTATGGTTTCCTCAGTCTTTAGTACACTCAATCTCAATAAAAGAGAATATTTCTCTCCTGAGATTCATTTCAGTGTTTAGAAACAGACTCTCCCTTTTACAGATCTCCATTACAGGGATGGTGTATTGTGATTGTTCAACTTAACATCATGTGGAAAGGATTGCTGGAACTCGGGAGTTAGAGATTGCTATAAGCTAGGCTGATCCATAGCACTGTAGCCTGGGCAGCAGAGTGAAACTCTGTCTTAAAATTAAAAACAAACAAACAAAAAATACCAAGTAGGAAGAAAAAGTCATTTTCTTGAGCATCCTCCTCAGTATTGATCTGTGTTTGCCTCCTATGTCTTCCTGACTCCAGAGTATTCCCACTTCAGCACTTAATATAATCATCAAAGAATCTAAACATAAATCGGGAAGTGATCATTGAGTGCAATTTCTTTCTTTCCCTGGGACATAAGTTCTCTAAAAAATCTAATTTTTAAACTGCACAGGCAACAGCAGTTGGATGAGAGACGTGACCTCTTGTCAGTTTCTTAAATAAAGTGTCCCCTCACTGCCGCAGCGGAGGAGTAGGGTCCCCAGAAGAGACTCCACTCTTCACTCTTGCTGTGATCTCACTGACCAGGGAAGGAAAACACTAGATCTCACAATTCAGGGATGGGAAACCATAGTCCTGTGTTTCAATTTTATCTTAGAAGAGGTAGTTTCTTAAAATGAGAGCAGGAGGGATATAGCTGACTAGTCTGATAATAATAGTAAGGTTCTGTCTTACTCTATTTGCGTCACTATACAGGAATATCTGAAGCCGAGCAATTTATAAAGAAAACAGGTTACTTGGTTCATGGTTCTGTAGGAGGTACAAGAAGCATGCTGCCAGCATTTGCTTCTGATGAGGGCCTAAGGAAGCTTACACTCATGGAAGAAGGAACGGGGAGCAGGTGCCTCCTGGGAAGAGGAAGAAAATAAAAGAAAGGGGACGAAGGTGGCAGGCCCTTTTCTAACACTGAGTTCTCGTGAACTAATACAGTGAATACATTCATTACCAGCAGGATGGCCCCAAGCCATTCATAAGGGATCTACCCCTGTAACCCAAACGCCTGCCACCAGGACCCCTCTCATCGACATTCCTCAATTTCTTGAAGACTTTACTCATTTCATGTTTCGCAATTCAAATTTATTGCAAAAGGAGAAGAAAAATGATCTTTACAAGCACTTTTGTTTTTGTTTTTGTTTTAGAGACAGTTTCACTCTATCGCTCTCAGTAGAGTGCTATGTCATCATAGCTCACAGCAACCTTCAACTCCTGGGCTTAGGCAATTCTCTTGCCTCAGCCTCCCGAGTAGCTGGGACTACAGGTGCCTACCATAATGCCCAGCTATTTTTCTGTTGCAGTTTGGCCAGGGCTGAGTTTGAACCCATCACCCTCGGTATATGGGGCCAGCATCCTACCCACTGAGCCACAGGCGCCGCCCCTATAAGCACCTATTTTGTGCTATAGATGCATTTTAATTTTGGTCTCAGAAAAACTTCAAAGTATTAGCAATGTTTCGAAGAGAAGAATATTAAGATTAATTATCTTGGCTAAGGTCAGACAGCTAAAAATCATCAAATGCCAAATTCAAATGAAGTGTCTCATCCCAAAGCTCCTACCCTTTCTCATCTAACACGCTGTATTCCTTTTAAAACAAATCATGACTAATTTTAATTTGTATGTATTACCACTTTAATATAGGACACAGAATCTTTGCTCCTTGGGTCAATATTTAAAGAAGAAATAATTGCCAGGGTCTAGACCAGTGGTTCACACCCTTCCTAATGCCGCGACCCTTTAATACAGTTCCTCATGTTGTGGTGACCCCCAACCATAAAATTATTTTCGTTGCTACTTCATAACTATAATTTTGCTACTGTTATGAATCTTAATGTAAATATCTGATATGCAGGATGTATCTTCATTGTTACAAAGGGGTCATGACCCACAGGTTGAGAACTGCTGGAGATGAAGCAGGAGTACAGTGAAGGGGTAACAGCAAAGGCCAGAGGCCAGGTTGTGATGGTCCCATTCACAAAGCTCTTTCCCAAGTTTGTGGGAGCCTTGAGAGCAGCTTTTATTTGATGAAATTCTGAAAGTTCTGACAAGACATGTGGTAAATGAATTACAGAGACGTGATACAATCTTATCAAGGGGTAGTTCCTATGATACCTAAGCTGTTATCATCAACTTTATACAATACAGATTCATGGGCCAAAGAAACAGCACTGTCTTTTCCAAGTATATAAATCCATTTAAATATGCATTAAACATCCGGGAAATCCATTCTATGAAACAACTCATGCACCATTAAATGTTTCCCACATGCAAGTAATAGTCCAAAGCAGAAATTCACAGATACCTGGACTACCGATAGGCTCCTCTCCTTCGTGGCTCAAGGGAGTAGGGCACTGGCCCCAAATGCCGGAGGTGACGGGTTCAAACCCAGCCCTGGCTAAAAACTGCAAAAAAAAAAATGTAGTATTTCCGAAAGCATCCCAGTTGGTGTTAGTGGGAGATTATGGTTAATGCAGACTATGGTTTTTGTTTCAATTTTACAGGTACCTTCAGGGCCCCCATATGCAGGTGTGCCCTGCCCCAGAACACCTATAAGAAGGGTTAAGTGACTTAGTTTTGATCACAGACCCAGTGCCTTTATTCAGAGCTAAGCCAGGCTACAGTCCTTCAAGAGATGAATGAGGCTTGGTGCCTGTAGCTCAGTGAGTAGGGCACCAGCGACTTACAACAAAGCTGGCAGGTTCGAGCCCAACCCAGGTCTGCTAAACAATGACAACTGCAACCAAAAAATAGCCAGGCATTGTGGCAGGTGCCTGTAGTCCCAGCTACTTGGGAGGCTGAGGCAAGACAATCGCTTAAGTCCAAGAGTTTGAGGTTGCTGTGAGCTGTGACACCAGGGCACTCTACTGAGAGTGACATAGTGAGACACTGTCTCAAAAAAAAAAAAAAAAAGAGAGAGAGAAGAATGAGACCCTTTTCCTTCCATGTTATGCAAGTATTTTTAATTTGTATTAGAAGAGCATAACTAGCACATCAAATAACAATATGACTTCCCTTCTAAAAATGAAATTGATAAAAGTATAAATGTGAGTTAATTACATGAAAAACATTAAGACACTAGGAGGTCATAAAACAAATCCAGAGAAAAAATGTGCAAATCATTAAAATTTTAAAATCACTAGTGTTAGGGAAAGATCATAAGCGTTGGACTAAAGCAAGTTATCAGTTCAGTCCAGCGCCTGCTTGCCCTGTAGAAAGCCATTTAACCTCTCAGTTCAGTTTTCTCTAGTTCTCTGTAAGAACCTTTTCTCCAAAGGGTCGAAGTGAGAGTGAAATGAGATGTCTACAGAGTTGTCCGCAGACCTTAAGTTTCAGTCCTTCACCCTTCCTTATGCAAGCCTAAGTCCTCAGTCACCCCAACTGTCTTCCTGGGTTATGGAAACTCAGCCCTGGGTTTTGGGGGTTTTGTAGTGGAAGGGATGTCCTGCCGGTCCTGAGGTGCTCAGTGGTCTCAGTTGTTTCTGCTTTAGTGCCCTGTGGTTCTCATCTTTCCTAAGCACACCCTACTCACCATCCCGCCAGCCCTACCGCAGCTGTCCAGGGTACACAGGCACATACACACCCACACGCAGTTACACACACATTCATTCACACACATGCATACTCACACTCTCACATGCAAAGCACTGGAGCTACACAGACCTGCTCACAATTGCCTTCTCAATTCCTTTGTTCACTTTTATACCTTTGCCCACAATTCCCCTTTACACGCTTCCTACTTAGATCTTTTCTGATCTTTTAGGTCTAATTAAAATATCAAATTCTCTCTAATGTCTCTCATGATAACTCGACCAGTTAAGACCTTAACTTCAAAAGAATGTTTCTATTCTTTTCTAGAATTGTAGACATTTTCTACCTTATAATGTAATTGCTTATGTTGTTTGACTATGGAATTTTAATGTTTTTGAAGGCTATAATTATGTCTTATCTGTCATTTCATCCATCACAGTGGTAGTTTCCACTGTGGTGAAGAACTATTATCTTAGTTACCTTTCGTGAAAGAGTTAGGTTCCTTAGGCTCCTAAGGAACAGAGATGTATTTAGAATTCCTTATGTGACCTGGGGATGGATGTTTTAGTGATAGATACTTTACCTGAATTTACTATGTTCAATCTGGGTGGAAGAGAAAATCTAATTGGTTCTGATGATCCAATCTAGTGTAAGGTTTTCACTATCCAATTAAGCATGGAGCAGAAATTTTTAGCCTTCTTTGAAAGTGTGAATTGTATATGGTTAAGTCCTTTGACTATTACAAACACCTCTTAAATACTTTCTTTAGGCCTCTTGTTTTCCATGCCTTTGCTTCAGTTCAGTTCAGATCATTCAACTTCCAGGCACAAATTCAAATGACTTGCATATATTTATAAAGGGTAACAATATAAAATTATGAACATATCCATATAAATATTACTACAAAAAGATACAGCGTGTGCCTCTGTTTTCAGTGCATAGAGTGTGTGCATTCTACAGATCAGCTGGTGCAGGGCGGGAGGAAAGGCGTGACAGAGCTGAGCAGGAGCATGCTCTGACCCTTTTGCAAACCTGTACATCAAGTTAATACCCACCATAGAGGTGATGGGGCCGAGTAATGGGAAAGAGAGAAGCAGGAGGGATATTTCTCTGGTCATTTTCCCTGAGGAGGAATGAAATGGAAATACTTTCTCATCTCTGAAAAACATGAAAAATGGGAAATGAGAACTTGGTCTTTTTCCTCATCTATTGAGTCTAGGAATTAAACCCCAGAGTGTAATTATCCCACAGAGGGGAAGGGACCAGAAGTCCACCAGAATCGTCCTTCCACTTTCTGGGACTTCTGTCCCTGAAACTAACTTTTGCAATTTTAGATATTTTCCTCAGACACAGTTTAGTTTTTGCCTCTAGAAGGCTCTGAAATTCTATCACACTCCAGTAGTCCTCAAATTTATACTCAACCCTATTTCATATCTTAAATTATGCCCCCTTAAAACTAAAGGTTTTTTGTATGTTTGGATTTGTGTGTGTGTGTGTGTGTGTCTTTATTTTAGCCCCAGAGAAGGAATAATTTACTCATGTGCACAGGAGAAATACTGTGTTCTGTTTACATTGAGGAAAAAAATAAGTACCTTCGGGCTTAAGAGAAGCAAAACTCCTCTTACTTACCATCATTATTCTAATTGAATACAAGTTTCTTGCTTCTCTTTGTTTATAGTTTAAATCTAATGGACACCAAAACTTTTTGGAACATGAAAATATTAATAAAAGATACACTTTCTAAAATTTTATTTTAGTCAAAAAGGAATGTTAAACCAATTTATGAAGAAACAGAGCACATATGTCCAGAATACCTTTATTATATGTGCACAAATCTTACTGACTTGATAAACATCAGTTGAGAAGTTATCCTTGATATTGGTCATACCCAAAAGATATTATGCCAGTAATTAGTTACTAAATATTTTAGACTCTAGGTTCTACACTGGTTTGCACTGGGCCATGGAAAGTACATGGGTAGAGAACTAGAAGGCTGAGCATATGAAGCCAAACCATGATGGCACAAAGCTATAAGCAAGAATAAAACTAGCATAAGAAGAGGTACCGCATAGATGCTGTGAATCCAGGGTCAGTATCTTGGGCGTCAGGTTAGATTGGAGAGAAGAAAGTAAAGTAGATACAACAGGATTGGCACCTAGAAGTATATACAGGTCAATGCAGGCTCCATGCACGTAGGTAGTAGTCAGGATTGGGAGGTGAGGAGAGGGCTGAGGACAAAGTGACAGAGTGGTGTAATGAGGGAGCAGGATCTGGACAGTAACATACAAAATCATGTCAATACTGTCCTTTGCTTTAGGGTTCCCAGCCATGTGCTAATACTCAGTTTAAAGGAGAATTATATAGATGAAAATAGTTAATCATGACAAATTGTCATAAATCCCATTATTTTAAGATCCATCAGAGCTTTGCCACTAAGACTAAATTCATCCTATGAAAGGTAAGAATTCCCATTTTACTTCTCTGGTATTCAGTTACTTGGAAAGGGATGGCCAGTATCTCCTCCACATCACAGAATGAGAAAACAGTATAGAAAACGATGCCCATGGTCATGAGCTCAAGTCTTCTCACTCATGGTCTTTTTGTTTTTCCACCAGCTATACTGTCTTAATTTCCATTGGCAAACAGAAGAAAGAAATTACATAATTCCCTGAATAATTTAGAGTAGAAAATAAAAAGTGATTGCTATGAATTATATGAGCTCTTCCAAAATGTCCCCAGCATGAATTTTTTTACTCTTTCCTTTTTTTCTTATTCTTAGTAATCTCAGACAAGCTCATACATCTCTCTTTATGGAGAGTGATTAACATGGACTCAACTAGGGAGAAATCAAATTATACTGTTAATAAAAACTAAACCTTCAGTCCATGCTAAGTGACAATGTAGCACTAGGGAAAATTAATTACTGCATTTTAGTGTGAAAGGAGTTACACATGTCAGGTTTGAATTTAGCCTTAGGTTCTACAATAAATTTCAGTTCTTTGGTGAGTGAATTTTTTTAAAGTGCAAAGTTGCTCAAATAATGTCACCACATTCTGTAACTGTAAGTAAACTTTTAAATTTTTTAAGCAGATTGAATTCTTAAATTTCTTGAAATTTGTGTAGGAAACTTTTTAGATTCATTAAGAACATTCAAGTCATTCCCTTGGTTCTAGCTGTGGACAATCACTGGTGAAAAGTTATTAAAATTACTCCTTTTCACAGGAGTTTTTAAGCGATTGTGATACTTACAAAGAGATTCTGAAAGTGCCCTGATGCTGGGAATTTATAAGTAATCATTGTCAAATACAGCATAGTGCAGTGCTTAAGAGCTAAAATGAGTAGTTGTCAATGGAGGCAGATTACTAACAACTGGGAATAAGTTAGTCATTTATAGACTTAAAATTGTAGTGTATTTTTCTGTTATTTTGTACAAGCTAGATAGAATAACATCCTTAGACGTTTACATTGCCCTGTCTACTTAAGTGGTACTGAATAAACCTAGGCAACGGAAAATCATGTAATCGAGATTATTAGTCTCAGTCTTATAATCATAGAATCATTTTGAAGGAAAAGATTGTACAAGTCTTTGAGTGTAGCCTTCTGACCTATAGGACAACCCAACCTTTGCTTGAAGACCACTAGCTACAGGAAGTCACTAGTTAATACACTACCCATTCTGTCAGGAGTCGCTCTAAACCCTGAGGACTACTTTGCCTTGCCTTCTAGATAATTTCCCCAGCCTGAATCTTTGGCTAGTTCCCTGGAGTTAACTATTAAGAATGAGTCTGATCCATCTCACTTTTGATATCTTTGTCAATATTTGAAGGTAATTATGAGGATCTCTCTCATTCTTTCCTTATCCAGATAAGCCAACCAACCTTCTTCAAATAACATGATTTTTATATCTTGCAATCACCCTGGACAAAGAGTCAGAGTGGAATTTAATTAGCGTCAGTTTTTAAATGAAAGCCCAAAAGCGTCTGATCAGAGAGCAATAAAAGATCCCTTAAAGGTATAAGAAGCTTGGGTGTCACACAATTCCTTGTGTCCACTGCAGAAAAATAAGTGGTGACTTGATTATTTCTTCACTGAGGTAGCTTACCAAAATCCACCTATAACTTATATCATATCACAATATTTTTCTCTGTGTGATTTCCAATTTTATATCAGATGTGATAACACATATATGGTGTAAAATCAAGTGCCTATTTTGTTCATTGCTAGAACTGACTATTATGATGCAGAATTATTAAGCTGTTGCTTTTCACAAGACTCCTCAAGGCCCTTTGTATACTCTCAGGGAGAAAATCATTAATAAGAAAAAATATATTAATAAGAAAAAATATATTGATAGATAATGATGCCTTTGTGAAAAGAAAGTAAAGATAAAAGAGATGGAAGGAAGCATATCTTTTAAATAAGGATTTAGTTGTGGCTAATGCTGCGGCAATCTCAGTACCATTAGATCAGGCTACCGTCTTGTCCACCATAAGCCCTATCTTCATCTTTCTGTCAATGCAACAGTATGATTGAATTGCTTATTTCTTTCCCCATATTTGTGCCCTCAACTCATAATTCTGTCTCTCCTTAAACTTCTTGGTAGAACATTCGTTCTTCCTAAAGGAACGATGTGCTTCTGAAAGTTGATAATGAGTATTTTTCTTTGTTTCTAATGTTTTCTCTGGGACAGTGACCTTTCAACCAATAGCCACTCAGCCTATGTGCTACAAAAGCTGCAAAAAGCTCTTTGGAAGCAATCCAAATGAAATAGGTACATATACTTAAAGATGTTTTATTTAGACTTAGAGGTTTATTTACATTCGTCTCCACAAATTCTGAGCAATATTGATCTATGTACTTGCCAGGATAAAACAAGACAAGAGACAAATCTTACCACTTAAAACAACAATTTTCTCATGAGACTTAAGTACAACTAAAATATCTTTAAATGCTTCTTCATCCAAATGCATGACAAATTTAACCCTACTGTAAAGGCAAGGTACAATGAATTTGGAATTAAAGTTGGAAAACTAAGAGGACATGCCCAGGCCCTTTGTAGTGCTGGGTGGGATTCCATGGAGTATTTGAAAAATTTTAAATCAATCTTGTGAGTTTTGTGTGCCTCATTTCTTATGCTAGTCCTCCAACAATAAACCCTGCAGACTACCCAATATGGTGGCTTGGCAATGATGAATAGGGTGACCAAGAAAATTGCCTTAAGAGGCAATAAGATACAGTGGGGAGTCAGACAAAAATTGATTTGAAATCTAGTTTATTTCCTAATAAAAAAAAATAACTTGGTGCAATTATGTATGTACTCTCATTATTATTTTTTATTCTGTAAAATAAGGATAGTAATCCCCACCTCCAAATGTTTTAGCATACCCTGCAAAATGAATACATAATTTTATTTATTTATTACAGTACACATTGCCTCAAGTTAACAATGAGTTTCAGAATTTGTAATGAACTAGGAAATACATTTGTTATTTTCAAAATTAAAAGATGTATAGAGATTTTATAAAGAAATTTACTGTTAAGTATTCCATTACATCTCTAATTACAGCCAGATTTAGCAATTGAAAAGTGACTATAAAATTTATCATCAATATCATTAAAACTTGGTTCATCTTCATCTTGCTACTTTTTTTAAATCATTTTTTTCATTTTTATTCTCTTTCAGACAATGAAATAAACTTTAAAAAATGGTCATAAACTTTATTAGCATCTCTCTGGTAACAAGGTTAACCAAGAAACACTTTGTTTTTTAATTTCAGATTAATATGAGGGTACAAATGATTAGGTTACAATGCTTGTGTTTGTTAGGTAAAGTCCCTGTTGTAGTCATATCCTGCACCCAGGAGGTATACCATGTATACTTACACTGTGCCCATTAGGTAAGAGCATACCAATCTTCCTCCCTCTTGCCCTCTCCCTCCCCTTCCCCCAAATTGAATTTAATTGAGTTTTTCACTTGTGTGGGCATGTATTAGTTCATCTACTGGCTTCATACTAATATTGAGTACATTGGATTCTTAATTCTCCATTCTTGTGATACTTTACTAAGAAAAATGTGTTTTAACTTCATCCAGGTTAATACAAAAGATGTAGAGTCATTGTCTTTTTATGGCTGAATAGTATTCCATGGTATACATTTACCACAGTTTGTTAATCCATCCATGGGTTGATGGGCAGCACTTAGATTGTTTTCACATATTGGCAATTGTGAATTGAGCTGCCATAAGTAATCTAGTGCAAATGTCTTTATGATAAATTGTTCTTTTCTTCTGGGTAGATGCCTACTCATGGAATTGCAGAATCAAATGGAAAGTCTATTTTGAGCTCTTTGAGGATTCTCCATACTTCTTTTCAAAGAGTCTGTATTAATTTGCAATCCCACCAACAGTGTAGAAGTGTTCCCTTCTCTCCACATCCATACAACATCTGAAACTTTGAAACATTCTCAGTGGGGTCAGGTGGTATTTCAGGGTGGTTTTGATTTGCATTTTTTTGATGATTAGGGACGATGAGCATTTTTTCATGTGTATTAGCCATTCATCTGTCTTCTTCAGAGAAGATTCTATTGATGTCTATTACCCAATGATGGATGGAATTGTTTGATCTTTTTATGTTGATTAATTTGAGTTCTCTATAGATTGTAGTTATCAATCCTCGGCATAGTTATAACATGAAAATGTCCTTTCCCATTCTGAAGGTTGTCTATTTGCTTTAATAGTTGTGTCCTGAGCTGTAGAAAAGCTTTTCATCCTAATTAAGTCCCATTTGTTTATTTCTGTTGTTGTTGCAATTGCCATTGAAGTGTTCATAAAATATTTCCCCAGGCCTTACATCATCAGGGTTTTACCTACACTTTCTTGTAGGAATTTTGTTTCATATCTTAGATTTAAATCTTTTGTCCATCTTGAGTCAATTTTTATAAGTGTTTAAAAATGTGCATCTACTTTCACTGTTTTACATGTGGTTAACCAGTTCTCACAGCATGATTTATTGAATAGGGATTCTTTTCCCAAGCGTATGCTTTTGTTTGGTTTATCAAAGATTGGATGGCAAAATGCGGCTGTTTCATCTCTAGGTTTTCTATTCTGTTCCATATGTCGATTTCTCTATTTTTGTGCCAATACCATTCTGTTTTAATCACTGTGGACTTGTAATCTAACCTGAAATCTGGCATAGTGATGCCTGTAACTTTGCTACTTGAAGAATTGCCTTCAAGAAACACTGTGAACTATGGATCGAAATGTGATCAGGTTCCCAATTCAAGTCAGTTGATAAGTTAAAATCCACAAAGTGCAGAATCAATGTACACCACCCAGAAATCTAAGGACCAGCCCAGCCAGGGTCCACTACCACCCCCACCAGTGACCCAATACCTACCAGTAACAGAGCCACTGAATGTCTGTTCATGCCCCTAAGGGCCAGAGTACCATCCTGTCCAGAGTCCACTAAGACCCATACCAGTGACACAATACCCATCAGTAACAGAGCTACTGAATGTCTGTTCACACTCCTAAGAGACAGAATACCATCCTGTCCAGCCTCTAAAACCTTTGCAAAGTCAAAGCCTCTACCAACAAACTATGCCACTGAGTCACTCACAGACACCACTGACACTGACTATAGCTGAAGAAGTCATATAGAAACTACTTTGTTATGCCTACAGAGAACCAAAGCCAAAGTATCCTACCCAGAAAACACCATAGATATATCTATGTGAAAAAGCCTTTTCCTATAAAATTTACTCCATAAAATTGGAAACAGCAACTGATCCAAAAGAATAAGTAGACAAATGGGACTGTATCAATTAAAAAGCTTTCTCACAGCAAAGGAAACAATCAACAAAGTGAAGAGGCAACAAATAGAATGGGAGAAAATATTTGCAAACTATTCATCCAAAAAGGGACTAATGTCCAGAATATAAGAAACTTAATTCAACAACCAAAAGCCAAATAATACTATTTAGAAATGAGCAAAGAATTCAACAAATACATGAAAATTATGCTCAATGTCACTAACCATCAGGGAAATGCAAATCAAAACCATAAAGACTCAGCCAGAATCAAGTGGAAATGTTGAACAGGCCTACATCAAGTTCTGAAATAGCATCAACCGTGCGAAATCTCCCTAAAAAGAAAAGCCCGGGACCAGATGGCTTCATGTCAGAATTCTACCAAACCTTTAAAGAGGAACTAGTACCTATATTACTCAACCTGTTCCAGAATGTAGAAAAAGAAGGAAGACTACCCAACACGTTCTATGAAGCAAACATCACCCTGATCCCCAAACCAGGAAAAGACCCAACAAGAAAAGAAAATTATAGACCAATATTCCTAATAAATATAGATGCAAAAATATTCAACAAGATCCTAACAAACAGAATCCAGCAACACATCAAACAAATTATACATCATGACCAAGTCAGTTTTATCCCAGAGTCTCAAGGCTGGTTCAATATACATAAATCTATAAGTATAATCCAGCACATAAACAAATTAAAAAACAAAGACCATATGATTCTCTCAATTGATGCAGAAAAAGCTTTTGATAATATCCAGCATCCCTTCATAATCAGAACACTTAAGAAAATCGGTATAAGGGACATTTCTTAAACTGATAGAGGTCATCTACAGCACACCCACAGGCAATATCATATTGAATGGAGTTAAATTGAAATCATTTCCACCCAGATCAGGAACCAGACAAGGCTGCCCATTGTCTCCACTGTTCTTTAACATTGTAATGGAAGTTTTAGCCATCGCAATTAGGGAAGAAAAGGCAATCAAGGATATCCATATAGGGTCAGAAGAGATCAAACTTTCACTCTTTGCAGATGATATGATTGTATATCTGAAGAACACCAGGGATTCTACTACAAAACTCTTAGAAGTGATGAAGGAATACAGCAGCATCTCAGGTTACAAAATTAACATTCATAAATTGGTAGCCTTTATATACACCAACAATAGTCAAGCTGAAAAAACAGTTAAGGACTCTATTCCATTAACAGTAGTGCCAAAGAAGATGAAATATTTGAGAGTTTATCTAACAAAGGACGTGAAAGATCTCTATAAAGAGAACTATGAAACTCTAGGAAAAGAAATAGCTGAAAATGTTAACAGATGGAAAAACATACCATGCTCATGGCTGGGAAGAATCAACATTGTTAAAATGTCCATACTACCCAAAGCAATATACAATTTTAACGCAATCCCTATTAAAGCTCCACTGTCATACTTTAAAGATCTTGAAAAAATAATACTTCATTTTATATGGAATCAGAAAAAACCTCAAATAGCCAAGACATTACTCATAAATAAATAAAAAAAAGGCAGGAGGAATCCCATTACCAGACCTCAGACTATACTATAAATCGATAGTGATGAAAACAGCATGGTACTGGCACAAAAACAGAGAAGTAGATGTCTGGAAAAGAATAGAGAACCAAGAGATGAATCCAGCTACTTACCATTATTTGATCTTTGACAAGCTAATTAAAAACATTCAGTGGGGAAAAGATTCCCTATGTAGCAAATGGTGCTGGCTGAACTGGCTGGCAATCTGTAGAAGACTGAAACTAGACCCACACCTTTCACCATTAACTAAGATAGACTCTCACTGGATTAAAGATTTAAACTTAACACATGAAACTATAAAAATACTAGAAGAGAGTGTAGGGAAACCCTTGAAGAAATCGGTCTGGATGAGTATTTTATGAGGAGGACCCCCTGCACAATTGAAGCAGCTTTAAAAATACACTACTGGGACCTGATCAAACTAAAAAGCTTCTGCACAGCCAAGAACACAGTAAGAAAAGCAAGCAGACGGCCCTCAGAATGGGAGAAGATATTTGCAGGTTATGTCTCCGACAAAGGTTTAATAACCAGAATCCACAGAGAACTCAAACGTATAAGCAAGAAAAGAACAAGTGATCCCATCGCAGGCTGGACAAGGGACCTGAAGAGAAATTTCTCTGAAGAATTCAGGCGCATCACCTACAGACATATGAAAAATTGCTCATCATCCTTAATCATCAGAAAATGCAAATCAAAACTATTTTGAGATATCACCTAACTCCAGTAAAATTAGCCCATATCACAAAATCCCAAGACCAGAGATGTTCGTGTGGATGTGGAGAAAAGGGAACACTTCTACACTGCTGGTGGGAATGGAAATTAATACATTCCTTTTGGAAAGGTGTTTGGAGAACACTTAGAGATCTAAAAATAGATCTGCCATTCAATCCTATAATTCCTTTACTAGGTATATACCCAGAAGACCAAAAATCACATTATAACAAAGATACTTGTACCAGAATGTTTTATTGCAGCCCAATTCATAATTGCTAAGTCATGGAAAAAGCCCAGTGCCCATAGATCCACGAATGGATTAATAAATTGTGGTATATGTACACCATAGAATATTATGCAGCCTTAAAGAAAGATGGAGACTTTACCTCTTTCATGTTTACATGGATGGAGCTGGAACATATTCTTCTTAGTAAAGTACTTCAAGAATGGAAGAAAAAGTATCCAATGTACTCAGCCCTACTAGAAACTAATTTATGGCTTTCACATAAAGCTATAACCCAGTTATAACCTAAAAATATGGGGAAGGGGGAGAGGGAGGAGAGGGAGAGGAGAGGATGGGCAGAGGGAGGGTGATTGGTGGGATTACACCTGCGGTGCATCTTACAAGGGTACATGTGAAACTTAGTAAATATAGAATATAAATGTCTTAAGACAATAACTAAGAAAATGCCAGGAAGGCTATGTTAACCAGTGTGATGAAAATGTGTCAAACAGTCTATAAAACCAGTGTATGGTGCTCCATGATCACATTAATGTACACAGCTATGATTTAACATTAAAAAAAACATAATGAAACATCACCTGACTCCAATAAAATGGCTACTGTCAAAAGATAAACAATAACAAATCCTGGTGAGTATTCAAAGAAGGAACTCTTATACACTGTTGGTATGAATGTAAATTAGTACAGCCGTTATGGAAAACAGAACAGGGGTTGCTCAAAAAACTAAACATAGAACTACTATATGATCAAACAATCCCCACTACTCAGTAATTATCCAAAGGAATCAGTATATTGAAGAGGTATCTACACTCCCATGTTTATTGCAGTACTATTCACAATAACCAAGATAATAGAATCGACCGGAATGTCCTTCAGCAGATGAATAAAGAAAATGTTGTACATCTACACAATGGACGTTATTCAGCCACAAAAATGATGAAATCTATTATGGTCATTCCTGGTAACATGAATGAGCCTATAGGACATTATGTTACATGAAGTAAGTCAGGCACAGAAAGACAAATATCCCATGTTCTCACTTAACATGTGTGAGGTTAAAAAAGCGTTAAGCTCATGGAAGAAAAAAAGAAGTTGCAGTTATTAGAGGCATGGGAAGTGTAGCCAGTGGGGGAGGTTTCTTAGCCCATTTTGAGTTGCTATAAAGGAAATACCTGAGGGTGGGTCATTTATAAAGGAAAGGAGGTTTTATGGCTCATGGTTCTGTTGACTGATTAAGGAAATGCTAGTATCTTCAGCTAGTGAGGGCTTCTAGGAGCTTCTAATCAAAGTGGAAGGTGAAGGGAAACCAAGCATGTCACCTGGCAAAAAAGGAATAAGACAGAGGAGGAGGTGCCCACACTCTTTTAAACAACCATTTTCCCGGTGAACTGACAAGGCAAGAACTCACTGATTACAGCCGGGGGGCACCAAGGCGTATGAGGGATTCATGCCCCGTTCCCCAAACACCCCGCCCCCCATCTCACCTCCTTAATTGATACACAATGATAACTGAATAGGAGACATGCATTCTAGTGTTCTGTTACCTGTACAATGACTATAATTCACAATAATATAGTGTATTTTTTTTTTCAGTTTTTTGTTTGTTTTTGGCCTGGGCCAGGTTTGAACCCACCACCTCTAGTGTATGGGGCTGGTGCCCTATTCCTTTGAGCCACAAACGCTGCCCTATAATGTATATTTTTTAAAAGCTAAAAGAGAGGATTCTGAGTGTTTCCAACACAAAGAAAGGATAAATATTTGACCCTGCTTTGACGATTACACATTGTATATGTGTATCCAAACACCACTGGGTGTGCTTGCTTCCGCAGCACATATACTAAAATTGGAAGGATACAGAGAAGATTAGCATGGCCCCTGCGCAAGGATGGCACGCAAATTCGTGAAGCATTCCATATTTAAAAAAAAAACAAACATCACTGGGTATCTTATAAATATACACTATTATTATGTATCAACTAAAAAGAAAAAAGAAAAATGAATCCCTGGAGGCAAACGCAGATGCTATTAAGTCATAATTTTTGACTTTGGGAAATTAATATTGACAGTGTTGGGTGTGGGCTGTGATAGTGACTAGCAGTAATGGGGTGCTACTGAGGAGACATTTGAGGGTGCCTTAACTGTCTCCAAGCCCTTGGTAGCATCAGCACCTCTGTGACTTCGTGGTGATTAGAAATCCACATCCATGTGCTTTTGAAATTAATGAAATGGTGGCCTTCAGGTGAGTAGTTTAATAGCAGTAACATCTCTGGAAATAGCTAACCTGTTCTTTGCTAACTAAGCGCCTGGAGTGAATGCACATCACTTTTCAAAGCTCTTAGGAAAAGGAACATTCAGAAGATGGGAAAAGATACCTGTGGGGAAGAAACAAACAGGAAAGTGAGAAAACAGCAGGAAAAGCCGCCTGAAGAGATTCAGTACATTGGAAACTATAAAGTCAGTGAGAACTTGATCTTTCATTATTGTAACCAGCTGAGAAAATTCTGCCTTTAGCATCTGCTTGTAAGTATGTGAAAGTGAGGAGAGAAGACTCATTTTGCCAAACTTATATCCCACTCATAGCTGATGACTCCTAACTTTAGATGCTGAAAAAAAAAAAAAATGAGACTTTTGAGTCTGAAGGTTTAATGAACTTTAACATAGCATAGAGACTTCCTTACCGGATTCTTGCCTTTTTTCTCTTTCCTTTTTTTTCTCTCCCTTTCCCATCCTCACTCCTTTCCTTTCTTCCTTTTCTTTTCTTTCTTCCTTCTATTCTTTTTTTCTTCCCTTTCCCTTTATTACCTTTCAGAACATTAGAAGGATCACCATAAAACAAAATTATTTGCATTTCTTCTCTAGTTGGGAGTTAATATACATATTTTGAACAGAAACAGTGAATATGTTGGACTTACTGTATTTTTTTCCGTTAAGAAAAAAAAGCAAATGACCAAGATATTATTGCTCTTTGTATATCTATAGAAGTAGCAGGTATATCCTTGTGAGGGTAAAAAAAGGGATGGTGTTAATAAGGAAAATCTTTTTAGAAGGGATAACCTGAAATATTAATTCAAATGAAGAAAGAGGTACAGGATGTTATTCAGAGGTTTTGAGGAGGATTTCATTAAAAATGCAATTTTTGCAGAAATACTCAGGCTGCAGAAAGTGTAGACCAGGGAAGATAATATAAAACATTTATCTGGAATAAAAGCAGTAGTGATAAGACTTTAAAAAGTAAAATAATAGCTTTTATTAAAATATGGACACAAGAAACCTGTTTTAGGCAAGAAATAATTAAAATATTATCATAGAAGTGAACTTTAAACATTTTACATTAAATATGTAGTGAATCCATGTAACCTAAACACGTTTTGTTTGTAAAACTCTAGGTTTTAGAAAGTCAAATACCACTGGACTTTCTTCATCTCATTTTAGAGTACTGGTTATAATGTTTTCATGCTCACAGAAATATTTCTCAAAATTTTTCTTGAATAACTAATGATAAGACCAACAGCTGGAGTTAACACTCACTATGGTGTCATATTAAATTACAATACATAATCAGCCTAATTCAAAAGTTCCCTATGCTTGAAGATTTCACAATAAAGTAGATGCAGGCAAATTCATCGTATAGTAGAAGCGATTGCGTCTTTGAAGTTTAGAGTGCTTTCTCTTCTGTGTTATGTTCCTGTATATGTAACACTCATTCCATGGGTAATTTTGCTTGTCTTCTCCAAACCATATGTGTTCAGCTATTCTTTCTTCTATCTCGAGCAATATGATTTGCCTTCACTGATTTTCATGTTACCATGATAAATTTGGCATTGTAGTTTTATATGTAGAAGCAGGTTTGCATAGATCTATGTATGTATTAACATAAAAAATGATATATTTAAAACTAAATAAATTCCATAGCAGGAACTAAGCCATAAATAATAAAAATTTTTCTATATGAGTATCCACACATACATCGGCAGTGAGATACAGCACAATGCTCTCTGAAGGTATTTTAAATTTTTATCCAGTAGGTACTGGTTTTACATAAGAATTCACGAAGCATTATGATTCTTAGTGTCAAATTTAGCTTCCCCATTATTCCAACTCTTGCATCTTCACCTACTTACATAATGTTACTCATCACAAAGTTTTCTAACTGCTTGACTCAATCCAAATAACGAAATGTCTATATCTTTGTTAATATAAATATTTTGACCTCCCAGAGTATATTTTGTTCTTTTGTTAAAATTTACTTCTTCCCTTGAATGCATTTGCGTGGCATTCCTCTACTGTCTTCACTGGAATTGTGTTTTAAAGCAAGGAGAATGCTGACTTGGTTCTTTCTTGTTCTTACTCTGATAATATTAAAGGCAGTGGTCCTGGTCCCCAATGCTGCATATCTGGACCCTTTTGGCACTACTCATTCTAAACTCCTATCACATAAGTATAAGGTTACTTATCGATCCTTAAATATACAGAATAGTCCTGGGGGGATTAAGGAACAGCACTTGGAATTCTCACCATCTGTGCTGTCACCTCCATGATGACTGTTATGGAAGACACCACCTGTACTGGTTTCACTGTGTCTTTTGCACAGACCAGCCTAATCCTATAAGGTACTAGATTATTTTTATTGCAATACCTCTTGGTTCCTCTTTGACAATACCCATCACTAGTTATTGATCAAAAATTAATCAAGAAGCCAGGATTTCTTCAACTGGCATTTAGGTTCTTCCCTGGTCTAGTCCCAACTTATACTACCAAAGCTACTTTGTACTACTCGTTTTTTTGGTTTGTTTGTTTGTTTGTTTTGGTTTGGGTTTTTTTTTTGTTTGTTTTTTGTTTTGTGTTGTTTTATTTTTGACAGAGTCCCACTCTGTCACCTTTGATAGAGTGCCACGGTGTCATAGCTCACAACTTTTGGGCTCAAGTGATCCTCTTGCCTCAGCCTCCCTAGTAGGCTGTGCTACAGGAGCCTGCTACAATGCTGGGCTAGTTTTTCTATTTTTAGTGGTGGTGGGGTCTCGCTCTTGCTTGGGCTGAATGGCTTCAGCCTCCCAGAGTGCTGGTATTATAGGCATGAGCTACCACACCTGGCCTGCACTACTCATTCTAAACTCCTATCACATAAGTATAAGGTTACTTATCGATCCTTAAATATACAAGATGTGGTAGCCTTACAATTTTGATTATTTGGTCCACTCTACTTAAAGTGGTCTTTTTCCTATAGGATGTGGGCCTGTCTAAGCTCTACACTTCCTTCAGGCCCCAGCTAGGGTTCCCAGACATCACACCCAAAGATGGTCCATGCTACTTATTAGGTACTCATCAAATGTTTCCATATATTGTTACAGTTTATATTTATACCTACTCTCCCAAAAGAAGACATACATAAGATATTCCATCTTATATAGATTCACAGAACATCCTTATGGCCTAGCACAGTGTTTTGCATATGGGACAGGAATAATTAATATTTGAATAGCTGTACTGGTAACTCTAGACTTACTGTTATTTGTTAAGAGGCATGTTTCTAACCTTTTAGATAGTAACTAAGCTGCCTAGAAATTAGAAAGTATCAATTTTCAATGTTATTCCAAAAGAAGGATGTAATAGACAATTCTAGAAATCTGACAATACTTCACATTTTTAAAGTACAACTAAAAATGCCACATTTTTGCCCTCCACTTTCTAATCTCTGCAATATAGCCTCCATTGATTCTTATATTAACAGTCATATGCATTTATGCCCTGCTTTTCAAATGGCATAAACTGTGAGAGTAAATTTTAGCTTTTTATCAAAATTCTGAAATGTCAGTATCATCTTCTCACTTACTTGTCAACTTTTTTTTAACCAAATAATTATTATTTGCTGAGCAATTAAGCTTTTTGCATTGACCCCAATACATACAAGCCGTGTAAGAAATAAATTTTTAAAGCTAATAACAGCTTTCAAGTAACACATCAGACCTTGTTATTTTGAAAAATGACATGACCAAAAATGAGGTCCTTTAACCTGAACTTCGTGAAGACTTACTAGGAGACAGGCATAAATGTATTAGCAGGAAGATTTTTTTTTGTCACTATATTGATTCGAACATAAAATTATGACACTGTTCTTCAGACTGAAAAGTTTTAGTATTTTATAATTCTGAACCCATTTAAAATTTTTTTTGTATGAATCCATTTAGAGTCTAAAAGATTTTGTTTGTGGTTCTCTGCGTATTTTGTGCTATCAAGACTTGTTTTTTGTGTCCAAAGTCATGATTTTTAGCTCAAAAATATAAAACATGCAGGGATTGAGTAACTTGTGATTATGCGTGGAGCAGATCACACTCAGGAATTCCTTTTGCATTTAAAAGAGAGGGTGTAAAGGCAACCTTTACAATTGTCCGTTTTACAAGCAAGAATTTATATTTATAGTTAAAACATTGCATATGCGCCCATAAGTACTTACTTATATTTTATCCTAAAATGCTGCCAAAGTGATATTAAAAAGTAAGCAAGTTTTAGAAGGTAGAAAGTAGATGAAAGATTAGCAAGTAACTTAGGAAAAAACAAAAGCCAAAAACTTATGAACATGTAAAGGAGGGTTCTAATGTGTACATTTGGCATATAACACCCTATAACAACCAAGATTTGGAAATGCACAGAGTGTGTGAGGTATTGGACTGAAAAAAACTAGAATGGATAATAATCTTTTCAGGGAACAGTTAGACTACCCCAGCTCTTCCTTTGGTCCACACAGCAGGCTTCTCCACCAAACAAGGCAGTCTCTTGATGCATAGATAGGCATGAGCAAAGTCTCTGAATGTAGGATGATCAAATTAAAATCTGCATACTGAAAGAACAAATCTACACACTATAGAACAAGACTATCAGGTAGATCCTCCCCACTTCTCCCCAAGAATGCTGTGGTCTGGTACCTAACTTATAAGAAGACTGGAAGACCAGAAGTAAAACTTAGTAGAGCCCTACATACCAAGCATTTGGAAGGCAACGCCAATCATCATGTGGGAAGAATGCCAACTGAGCAACTAATTGCATTAGTAAGTGCACTAATGCAATTACAACTGCCAGGCAAGTTTCAGATCTTCCTACTTGATATGAAAGGACAAACAGGGATCACTGGCCTTTGAAGGAAAAGCTCCAACAGGAAAGTAAGAGACAAGAATAAATGACATGGAGAATCTTCGATCCTTACCACTAGCTATATTCTCTGCTGAAAGCGCTCTTCTCCATTTTTGCTCTGTTTACTCCTTCACTTCATTCACTGAACTCTGTTGAAATGCAAACTGAGAGATCTTTCCTTACCACTATACCTAAAATAGTGTTACCCTCTCTCCCATCCCACCCAATCCTTGATCATTCTATTTCTTTACTTGAATTTACTTTTCTCCATTATATTAATCACTACATGGACATTTATGTTTATTTATACATTTTTTCTCCATCCCTTACACCCCATTATGAACATTCATAAAGTAGGAACATTGTCCATTATATTCTTAATAATTACTTTTAGTATTATCTATTTATCTATTGACCTAGTAAGTATGATAAGTAACATGGATAAAGCAAAAGCAAAGTAGGAAATACAGTGTTAGAACTAGGATAACTCAAAGAACTAAGACAACCTGGTCAAAAATGATTCAAAAAGTTAGCAAGACAAAAAAAAAAAAAATACAGAATAATTAGCTCAGAGAAGCTTAACCTATTAAAAGTTTAAAAATATTTCAATATTAATCTGGGAAAACTTTATAAAGAAAATATCTGAGAAAGGTAAAAAGAAATGTAAAATATAAATAATAGAAAAGAAAGTATGACACCAATCTTGGAAGTCAAGAATCTGGCTAACAGAAGCTCCTAAACTAACAGAAAAAGTGGAAGGGAAGGAAAAATTAAAGATATAATGTAAGAATATTTCCTAGAATAGATATAAGCAGCTCCTATATTGAAAAGCCCATGAGACGCCCTGAAAACTAGATGAAAAAGAAACACACCAAGGTTCTGCCATTACAGAATTTCGGAACTTGGACCTAAACATACTTTTGTACATGAATAAACCTCAAAAATATAAACTATAATGAAAATTAGGTATAGAGTAAGTATACATTTTAAAATCTTAAAGCATTTTTTGTTATTTATGTATATGTAAATATTTAGTAAAACTATAAAAAAATTTCACAAGAACATTTACCCTAAATCATGATAGTGATTATCTGTGGAGAAGGAGAGAGGAAAATAATATTTAGGAGGAATACAGAGGAGGCATCATTTGTATGTTTAAAATGCTGTTTAAAATTGACTTCAAGCAATCATAACCTAAAGATTTAATGAGGCTGTGTGGTAGGTATAATGATATTATTATAATATCCTCTGTGCACGTCAATATTTTTGAAATATTTCACTATTTCACAAAAAAGATACAAAAGACCACCCTTGGGTGGAGGGAGGGGGATTGGTGGGATTACACCTGCGGTGCATCTTACAAGGGTATATGTGAAGCTTAGTAAATGTAGAATGTAAATGTCTTAAGACAATAACTAAGAAAATGCCAGGAAGGCTATGTTAACCGGTGTGAGGAAAATGTGTCAAACGGTCTATAAAACCAGTGTATGGTGCCCCATGATTACATTAATGTACACAGCTATGATTTAATAATTTAAAAAAAAGAAAACCTTCAAAAAAAAAGATACAAAACACCAAAAGAAAAAATAAAAGCACCTTATGTAAGAAATCACAGTAAGCAAAAATAATATTATATTTTTAACTGCTAAAAATAGTAACTAGAAGAAAATGGAAAAGTGTCCACACAGTTCTGATAGAAAATCACATTTAATCAGGCAATATCTACCCATCCAAAACAATTAGTATGAAAATAAGTGGAGAACATGTTCATTAGACTTAAAATCATCCACTTGTTCTTAAGAAACCAATGACTAATGTATTCTGCAAAACAAAAGAATAAACCAATTAAAAAAAAAAGACATCAGAACTATTAAACAGAAATTGCACCACATACTTGCTAGAATTGTCAAGATAGATTTTATTTGAACTACTGCAGTACAGAAGAGAGACTTTGACATAGAGCTGATATCCCAGTTAAACTTCAAGTTAAACATGTAAGGAAGATTTTGTTTAAGATTATTGCAATCAAGGACGAGCCTATTGCAATAGGGGAGAGACTAAACTACACTGAAACAAAAGGCAGGGGCATTATTAAATGGTCCAGTGATCTAATGGAAAAATACTGGAGGACATGCGGGAGTTCAGTGTGATTAGGGCATCCTAGTTTGCTAATTGTCACCTACCAAAGTTAGGCTTTTATATTCCACTGGAACTGACATACAGATGCTGTCTTTCCAAACAATTACATTTTAACAGGATGTCTTCCAGGTCCTGAGTGATAGAAAATTTTATCTCAAAAGGGCTGAGAAAGAATTTATAATAGCAAAATCTCTAATGTAAATTCTGTAAGAAAAGGGAGTTCAAAGGTCCTTAACAAACTTATTCCCATCATAATAACTCCCATGATAACTTTTTAATTAAGTTTCCAATATAGACTTTTGGGGAACAGATTCAAACCATAGCAAAATCTGACAAAATATATGTAAGATCTAGATGAAGAAAATTGCAAAACTCTTAAAAGAAATCCAAGGATTAAATAAATGGAGCAAAATTCTGTTTGGGGGTATAAAGAAGCAACATTTTCAAAACAGTAGTTTTTCCCAACTTGATCTATAGAAGCAAGATAATCACAAAGTTCTAAGGAATTGATGCTCAATATCGTATGTCTTCAGGGAAATGAAATTAAAACAACCAGACAGCATTATACACCTATTAAAATAACCAAAATCCTGAATAGTGACAACACCAAATGCTGGCAAAGATATGGAACAACAGGAACTCTCTTTCATCATTGGTGAGGAGGTGAAATAGTATAGCCACTCTGGAATGTCTTCCATTTTGACAGGTTCTTACAATTATAAACATGCTCTTACCATATTATCCATCTATTGTGAGCCTTTGTATTTATTCAAATAAGTTGGAAACTGACATTCACACAAAACCTGCATAAAAGGCTTACAACAACTTTATGAATAAATGCCAAAATTTGAGAGCAACAAAGATGTCCTTCACTGGGTGAAAGAATAAATAAACTGTGATAATGATAATAGATAAATCCAGATAATGGTTTATTATTCAGTGCTAAAAAGAAATGAGTTATAAAGTCATGAAAAGACATGATGGAACCTTAAATCATATTATTAAGTCAATCTGAAATGGCCACATACTATGAGGCCAGCTTTATAACATTCTGAAAAAATCAAAACTACAGATACAGTAAAAGATCAGTCATTGCCAATAGTTAGAAGAAAAGAGGGATGAAGTGGGCAGGGCACAGAGGACTTTGAGGGTCATGAAAACACTGTGCATGATTCTATAATGGTAAATGCAGGTTTTGCATTTGCCCAAGCACATAGAACATACAACACCAAGAGGAAACCCTGAATGTAACCTATGGATTTTAGCTGACAATAGCATGTCTGTGTAAGTTCATAGATTGGAAAAAAATATACCACTCTTGTGTGGAATGTTGATAATGGGGAGGCTGTACACCTGTGGAGGCAGTTCCCTGACCATCTGTTCAATTTTACCGTGAGTCTAGCTAAAATGTCTATTTTTAAAACAATTATTAATTACATGGGGAAGCAAATTATACAAGAAGTCATAATTCACTATTTGGCTCAGCCGTAAAAATATTTACATAATCATAAACTTATAATATCAATATAATTAAATTTTAGAGAAAATTCTACAGCATGGTGGGGAATTGAAAGGGAAGAATGTGATCTAAGAATGCTAATTCACGCTTTCTGGAATTGAAATAATTAGATAACATTTAAATAACAAATGAATAATGTTAATATGAGCATAATAGTGACAAAATGAAAGTAAATACACAAATATGCAATTCTTTAAAAAAATGAAAGGAGTTGCCTTTCAGCAAGATGCTAGAAAATGAAAAACAACTATGGACAAAGAGTGCTGTTTTGGGCTATTAACTTTATTTTAATTTTTAAACATATATGTAGTTAATACTGGATAACAAACAATAGAAGACGCCGGAAGTCATCACGACTTCCACAGGAACAAGTGTGTGTGTGAAGAGGTCGCCATCATTGGCTGTAAGAAGCTCCACAAGGGGATAGTAGGCTTCATCACACACCTGATGAAACTGATCTAGAGGACCTGGTGAGAGGCTTCTCCATCAAGCTGCAAGAGTAAGAGAAAGAGAGGAGAGACAACTATGTCCCCAAGCTCGGAGCCCTGGATCAGGAGGTCACTGAAGTAGGTCCTGGCACTAAGGAAATGCTGAAGTGAAGCTTTTGGATTTTGGCCGTCTGTCCAACCTGCAGGTCACTCAGCCTACAGTTGGGATGAATTGCAAGACACCAAGGGGAACCATTTGAGTCTATCTGCTGTGCTGTAACATTTTAATAAACATGGGGAAACAAAAAAGAAAGAGGGAGGAAGGGAGGAAATTTAGCCAGAGACTGGTACATAGCAAGGGCCCCGTGTGAAATGAAGGCAGAGATTAAAGCAATGCTTCTGCAAGCCAAAGATTGTCTGTGCAGCATCAGAGGCATGGGGTGGAGTCTCCCTCACAGGCACAAGAAGCCCTCTGAAAGAACCATCTCTTCTTACACCTAGATCTCAGACTCTTGGTCTCCAGAACTGTGAGACAGTAAATTTCTGTATAAGCCCCCCAGTTTGTTAATGGCAGCCTAGTAAACTAACATAGATGCTATCTTAGAAAGAGGAACTAAAGGCATCTCAGCTGACTTTTAAATACAGAACAAACTCCCTACCAATATCCCTGAATTTTTAGAGGAAAAAAATGAATTAAAGATGTCATCCAATATAATTGTTTTTGTAAAAATATCTATAAAATAGTTAATTTCACTTAAGAAATTAGTGTTAGGATAGAAAAGATTTTCTTAGGGATCTGACATGCCTTGTTCTTTTAGATAATGACAGCTGTGTTCTCATTGTTGTCCCCCTTGTTACCAAAAAGTCAGTTTTGGATTGAGTACCCAAATAAGGCCCTGAGTCGGTTTTCTGATTCACTGGCTACCATCTTCATATGGGAGCTCTTATTCCTTTTTTCTTTTTTAATTTCATAATATTAAGGGGTACAAATGTTTTGGTTACATGAATTGCTTTTGGACAGTTCGAGTCAAAACTATAAGTGTGCACCTCACCTAGATAGTGTGCATTACACCCCTTAGGTGTGAATTTGCCTTTGTCCTCCTATTACCAAATGTGCAGATGGGTATTGATAGATTAATTCTAATTTAATAGTGAGTACATGTGGTATATGTTTTTCTATTCTTATGATACTTCACTTAGAAGAATGGTCTCTTGTTCCATCCAGGTTGTTACAAAAGGTATTAGTTCACCATTTTTTATGACTGAGTAATACTCCATGATATACATACACCACATTTTACTAATTCACTCAAGTATTGATGGGCAGTTGGGTTGATTCCACATCTTTGCGATTGTAAATTATGCTGCCATTTGTGCTGCCCACCACATTTGTGTGCAGGTATCTTTTCTGTAAATTTTCTTCTTTTCCTTTGGGTAAATACCCAATAGTGAGATTGCTGGATCAAATGGTAAGTCTATTTTTAATTCGTTGAGGTATCTCCATACAAGTTTCCATAGATGTTAGACTAGTTTGCAGACCCACCGACAGTGTAGGAGTTACTTTCTCTCCACAGCCATGCCAGCATTTGTTGTTTTGGGATTTTTTGATGAAAGCCATTGTCATTGGAGTTAGATGATAGTGTAACATGATTTTGCCTTTCCCTGGTGATTAGAGATGTTGAGCATTTTTTCCATATGTTTATTGGCCCTTTGTCTACCTTCTTTTGAAAAGTTTCTCTTTGTGCCTTTCGGCCAGTTTTTTCTGGGGTCAGTTGATTTTTTTTTCCTTGCTGATTCCCTTGAGTTCTTTGTAGATGTCGGTTATTAGTGCTTTATCAGATGTATAGCATTCAAATATTTTCTCCCATTCTGTAGGTTGTCTGTTCACTCTGTTAATTGTTTCCTTGGATGTACAGAAGCTTTTTAATTTAATCAGGTCTCATTTGTTAACTTTTGCTGTTGCTTGGGCTCTTATTCTTTTACCTTGTTTCAAGTTCTTTGGGGGGCAGTAGTTAGGATTTAAATAATTAGTAAATAAATGAGCATTTCTCATCACCACAGCTCTGGCGAGCAGCAAACTGAGCCCACATTTATGCTTTCCTGAAGTTGTCTCTGTAGCTTTCACAACCAACTGTCCTGGTGTGGAATTAAAGGGTTTCTAAGGACAAGGGACCTTCCCTGCAAACTGTGTGTCAGTCCTGGGCATAACAGAGTAATAGCCTATCTGAACCACTGAATCACAAAGATGTGGATTCAAGTATCCTGGTAAACTCTTGTTTATGGATTACTAGTTTTATGTGAAAAACAAATCTTGCTTCAACAAGTGAGGAACAAAATGCGAGTAACCAAGTTCTCAGTTCTATAAAATCCCTCTTACCATCCTTTCAAGTGGACCCTAATAGCTGATCATGACTTCCAGCAATAAAGGGGGTTTAATTGAGCTGCATACCTTAGATATCACCAGTTTTGGAAACCAGACTGTGTTCTTGCTAGACTGCCTATCTCCATAACGTAACGTAGTCTCTCACTAGTTTCCCATTGAAACTTTCTTTTTCCTCGTACACCCTAGTGTTTTATCCAGTTTCTTTGATAACCATATTTTAAATAATCAAGATTCTGTGAATAAATAGCATTATTCCTTTCTTATGTTTTCCCTTCCACACCTACTTGTAGGCCTGACAATTCTGCTGCCACTGGATAGAATACATAGCAGACCTCCTATTTTTGTAGTTACATCCAAATAATAAAAAGTGATCTGAAGTCACTGTAGTTTCCAAAATAGTTTCTGTTTATTTATTAATATGTTTTATTTGACATTATAATAAAAAAAACTAACTTTCATTTGAAATTAAATTTCTGTCTTCCAATAGGAAAGGGTAGTGTGCTCAGTGTTAGACTTCCGTCTTTACCTACCCCTCCCTATCTCGCAGTTATTACCTGAGATTTCAGATCTTTCCAAGCTTGGAGTATGAAAATGGACAAGAGATACGGAGACAGCAAAAAGCTTTTGGCTGATGAAAGTGACTCCCAAGATACTTTGTTGGGCTTTTCAAAGCTCCTGACTTGCATTAAATATCTCACTTGTACTTTCATTATTTCATTGATGCCTCTTCCCTACTTACTCAATTGCAGACTCTTGGAATATGTTAGTAGTACAGGTTCAGCCATTATCTCCCCACCAAGTGGGCTTTTGACACAGTATTGAGAGAAAGCCCTTCTTAGTTCTTTCTTGGTGACCCATATCTGCTTCCAAGGATCATCACTTTAGACTCATCATATGAGTATGTTACAATGAACTTGCTTTCCAAATACTGCCTAATTTTTGTTTGGCTACTTAGCAGAGATCTCTGGCCATGGGCTCTACCTTGAGATTTATCAGGCCTTAGTCAACACTAGTTGCTATATCTCCCAAGTTCCAGGATATACTGTAAAGCCTTTCTCAACATGCTTGAAAAGAAGAGAAATCACCCAGCACCCTACCCACCCACCACCATGGAGATAATGGCATTATAGCACTATGCTCTGCAGGGCTCTTCCAATCTCTAAATTCCTTGGCCCTTCTGACTCAACCCTTTCATGTGTTCAATGTCAGTGTGTGGCTCAAGTTCACAAAACGTGATTTAAGACATTTTCTCTACAGAGTCTGCCTAGTCAGCCTAGCACCTCACTTTAGAGTGAGAGGAATTGGAACCTGTTATTCTGCAGTATCAGCTATGACTGAAACTAAAATAGTTCTGTTTCCCATCAGTGACCCTTTCCCTTTGAACTTATCTTACTTAACAACTTGCTGAATAATAGAATATGTTTGATGCATACTTCCTTTAGCCATTCTATTCTTCAAGTACAATATTTGTTCATGCACTTCTGGTAACTCTACAACGGCATATGCAATTACAAGCTGAGTACAAACTTTACCTTCATTCCATTTGTAGCTGTGCAACAGCTAACATGGTAAGCTTCGTCTAAATATTTGTTGACTTATTATGTCTACCCTGCAAGAATTTGATTATGATATTTGAGAAATACTATGACCAATTTCACAAATTTGAAAAGTTTGAAGAGATGCTGATTTGCTAAAATAATAGGGGAAAAGCAAGTAACACTATGTTTATTAAGTAAAGTCTTACAAATTTAAGAATCAGGCATAACATTACGCTGAATATTGCCAAACTGGAATACAGCTTTAAGATTTAATATGTGCCTAAAGTAAATATTCTGAGAGAGAGAAAAAATACAGCAAATTTGTAATAGCATGAGTTTCACTTGATAATATGTTTTAAGTAATCTTCTTTGTAGTATGTACAAGTCTTAAAAGATAAAGACCCTTCTGTGTCACAGTTAATGCTTGTCATTGGTAATTTTTCTAATAAAATAACTGTATCTATTTTAATGTAGTCTGGAAAACTTTAGTAAGTAGAATCCATAGACACATAATTCACATAATTACTTTAGTTACTTCCTTGCTGCCTATAAAATACAGTATAGACATGCAAAAAAAATTGTTTTACAGATGAGAAACTTAAATCGATTCAGTCCCAAATGAGATGACTAACATTTATAAAGTAATTCTCAACCTTGTGAATTGCCTTCTTGCAGGAAACAGACCTTATCCTGACTTTTAATATTTCAATGCACCGATCTTGGTGGATGGAGAATGGACCAGGATGTACGGTGACATCAGTGACACCCGCCCCAGATTGGGCCCCAGAGGACCATCGCTACATCACGGTCTCAGGGTGTTTTCTGGAGTACCAGTACATAGAAGTGGCCCATAGTTCCCTCCAGATTGTCCTCGCAGTAAGTGTTGACAGCCAACCACTCCTTCTAGTGCTTCTGGAATTATTTGCTTTTCTGTGCAAACTCAGTGCACACAAATGGGATCTGTGGGTAAAGTGTTGCCTTTTTGCTTTTCTCTTCATGAATGCCACTTTTAATAGAAATTTGTCAGGTTAAACCAAGCCATCCCCTGTACTGAATATACTGATTTTCTTCAACAGTCAGTAATTGGCCTTTGTCTTCATCAGTATTTTAATGGGAAATCTAACAGGTCAAGAAGTGATCTTTTTGCTTTTGGGAGACTTCTCCAAAACTCCTGGAGGGAAGTTCAGAGGGGTTTTGTAACTAACATTCTACAATATTCAAATTCGTATGATTTCAGTGGACATCCTCTCCTCAATGCTTCTTTGGCTGTACTGCTGGGGCTGGGATTTCTGTTTTCTATTTGCTTTATCTCCTTCTTCCTTCTTCCTCAATTTCCCCCAGGTACCATCCATCCCCTTTTATTCCCCTCCCCCAAATTTTTGCCAGGACAATTCAGGTTTTCTGTAGATTCTACTTGTAGAATTTCATGTCCCTGTTTTTCACAGTACTGGGATAATCAGTAACCCTTATTCTAACAGGAGGCCATAGGAGTTATAAGGTACATATTTGTATAACATACAAGGTCAATTGAGTTTGTGAACTTGTCTTAGAAAAAGTGCTACATATCTCATTGCTGAATATTGCTCCAGTCACCTTTGACTTCCTCCCCCTGGGAAGCTATGCACTGACACCAGCACCTAGTCCACTCTTGAAAGCAATAGAGGAATTCTTTTTCTGGACTGGCCATCAGAGCTGTCCTCATACTAGGTTCATGAACTCATCCTACAAAAAATGCTACATATCTTATTGATGAATATCACCTGCAAAGTATTCCCCTTGGAAAACTACGCACTGAGACCAGCATCTAGTCCACCCCACAAAACACTTTTCTAGGATCCATTTGCAAATTTAATTGTCAGACCTCAGATGATGACAGTGTTTGGCCATTCTAGAAAAGAGTTCCAGAGTTGCCTTGATAGTAGTGGTATACAGCATAGAGGATAAATTCACAAACTTACTTGTCCAACTTCATCTACCTGTGTTATATAAAATGTATTATTTTACTATGACAAACAGATGAATAAAATCACTGCTTTCTCAAGAAGAACTTTTACTAAGGCTACTGCATAATATTTTGAGAATCATGAAGTTAGGGCAACATTATTACACATGAATCAATTTATTCATTACAGACCCTCAATGTACAGAACTACATATATTTTTCTTAGATTCTATGTAAGATTTCAATTGATCTGCATGGTCTTAAAATTAACAACAAATTATGCAAGTATAGTCTCTTTTCTCCTTCTTTCTTCAGTTAATTTCTTTGGGGATGATATTTACTCATAATTCTTGAATAATAAGAGATAATAAGTTCTGGGTAGAATAGCATAAAATTTAGAAGAACAAAAAATCCTCTTGGAATTAAAAAAAATAACTAGATGAGTGTGTGTATTAGATTACATAGATAATATGTAGTTATTAGATTTTAATGGACTAAATATATGTGTGTTCTGACCTGCTACGCATGCTATGTTAGTAAACACTTCACAAATCTCTGTAACTAGAAACCATAGAGGTTTGCTCTGTGTGTCAACAGGAGGCTGCGCTAATCAGTGTCATGCAGGAAACGAGACTAGTGGAGCAGCCACCATCTGAATCATCATGGGTTTCCATGCTAGAGAGCAAAGATAGATGCAGAGGGTCTACACTGGCACCTAAATGCTCCTGCTTAAGAGGAGAATCTCATTGTTCACAGTTCATTGTCCAGAACTGGTCTCACCCAATCACAAAATGGTCAGGGAGCAGGGAGGGCTATAAATGTCTGGAGATCGTCATTAATGATGTACAAAACATTTGAATTCTATTCTTTGCTCAAGCTCTGAGTGATCTCCCATGAGTATGTCCAACCTGAGAAAATTCTTCCAATAAACAAAATCTTCTGTAATAGTTTTAAATCTAAAATTGCTCATTTTGTTCATCCTAAAATAAAAATAAGTTAGATTTAATGGATTGGAAGTAGCCATTTCATTTATTTAAATGTATTTAAATCACGTATTCGCTCTCACATGGGAAAAATGAAATATTTCTAAAAGATGTTTATCTGTGAGTTAGAGAGTTGTGAGAGGTTATTCTGAGATGTGAACAGAAGGAAACAGAGTCCAGGTTCTGTGTGGGCAACATGGCCTTTGTTCACTTGGGTTTGAGGGGGCTGAGTTCAAAAAGGAAGTCAGCACGCGGGTTAAGGCAGGGTGGGAATATAAGGGTCCGGAACTTGGAGGCTGGTGTCCTCATTCCTTTCTGGGTGGGACTTGTATACTCATTTCTGTCCCTACCCTCGGTTCTATTTGGGGCAGGTCCCTGCACGTGGCCCTATCAGTTTGAAACAAAATATTTCTTACGTGGAACTCCTGTTTTTATTATACTCCCAACATTTTGGGAAACCTCCACCTATGTTTCAGGGATGATGGGATGATATGGTTTATGTACAGGGATATATATATGTCTAAAAATATATATTTTTTTAGACAGTTATTTGAATAGTGTGTGTGTATAAAGTATATCCACAGATTTATTAAACCCCACATAAAATTTTGGCACACGGAGAATCTCCTAAAAAACACATTTGGACACAGAAGCATATGTTGTGGCTGACAAACTGCCCAAAGAAAAAAATATTATTACACAGTAGCAACCAGTAAAAACCATCTGTAAAGGCAAGGTGGCTAGAGCACAAAGAAGATGGATGGAGTGTCCTGAAGAACAGCTGTGACTAATATTTCATGCTACTGGCTCCCACTTCTCCTGTCTGCATTATCCCAATGGAGTGAGGGAATAATTTGAGCAAAACACCCTAGGAGGTGGCATCTTTACCTCTGCCTTTCCACCTGTTCTTCCTTCCAGGGATGTGCTTCTTTTGCAGTGTTGAATGGGGAACACCTGAGAGTAATTTAAGCGCCTGTGCACCGAAGCCACTTACCTGGAGACTTTCAACACACTTTCTGCCTTTAGTCTCCCTGTGGCGTGGCTGGCCTTGGGCTGGAAACATCTGCTGTAGAGAACACTAGAGTTTTGTAAGGCAAACCGAAAAGGGCTTTTCTTGGACAATTTGCTCTGCCTAGTTTTTGGAATCCCTCCAAATCCATTTTCCTGTAGTCATTCTCATCACTTCTGCTGTCATGATTAAGTGATGAAATAGTGTCTTGACTCTCTACTCCTCTCCTTTTGTGTTACCCAAATCATACCCCTGACAACATTCCATTCGGTCCAGTCCAGTCGAGAGAATGCTTCCTGAGTGCTTGTCCCCTGCTGGCATCTAGAAAACAAAGATGATCACATCCCTGACCTTGAGGATGTCACGGTCAAAGTGGAGCAAGGTTTGCCAGGCTGAAATTCAGGTGCAAACAGCCACATTTCAGGGATGTGCGAGGCCAGTGGTTCTCAACCTTCCTAATGCCACAACCCTTTAATACAATTAAAAGGGGTCGCGACCCACAGGTTGAGAACTGCTGTGCTAGGCAGAGAATATGGTTTGTGCAGTTTATGGCATAATCTTGCCTTCTTAATTCCATCCTGGTTTTTGTAGAATTAGCTAAACTTTTGATCTCCTCACTGTTTTCATCAGTTTTTGAAACTGCCCTCACTTCTAGGATATCTGGCTTAGATCTGTTTTCATAAACTGCAGCTCCCTATGCCACTGCTCTTGATTAACTCCAAATCTCCTCAGCTCTTTTTCTCCACCCTCACTCAGCCTTTATTTTGCAGATTCCTGACCCAGGCAAGCCTGTCACCTTGTTGTTCAGTTTTCTGCCAATCAACTCTTGGCTGATTTCCAAGTTAGCATTCACAAAGCCCACATTTGCATCTCACATACATAAGCTATCTTCCATCTACAGCCAAAGGAAGACAAGTATAATATTCATATAATTGGGAAGTGGGGCTATTAATCACACGGCCTGAGACTGCCAGAACACTAGGATGACAAGGCGGCTGTGAGAGCCCTGCTTTCTCCTCCTCCAGCAGCATTTTCTTCCCATTACTATCAGATAGAACATTCAAAAGGAATACAGGTGAGCACGCTTTTCATAAAACCAAAAAATTTAAAACTCCACATTTCTAAAATAGATAAAATAAATGCATGTGGGAAGCGCCAGGGAGGAGATCAATTAGGGAGATGGTTTCATTCATCTTACAAAAGAATTGATCAAATTCCTTCAAACAAAGTGTGATTAGGACTACATAGATTACAAAATATGTTCACGTGAATTAAATCTTTTGACTGTGTAACAGTCATGTGAGGGCAGCAGAAAGGATGAAAAGCTTTCCTAAGATGTCTTAGTTAGTAAATAAAGATGGCAAACATGCTCTCGTCTAAGGTGGGGAACAACGTGAATGCAGCTGATGGAAAATAGATTCCCGAAGCCCCAATATTCAGAGTTGGTCAGTGGCAAAGGGTGCCATGATTGATTAGCTATGTCTTTCCATGAGGAAAATGGAAATGTTGTTATGCTCACTTCCTGTGAGCCAAATGAGGAAAAGGAAATATGTTTTGCAAATAAATGTACATAAGTAATATTTTAAACAAAAACATTTATAGCAATAACTGAAGTAACTATGCATGTTCAAATATATGTTAAAATTTCCAATCGTTTGTTCAGGGGAGGACAATTCCTCTCTGTCTTTTCTCTAAAAACATCCAGAGATTCAGTATTTTCATATTTAATATGAACCTCTCCAACGAAAATTGCTTGTTTTTATTTCCTTTTCTTCTGTCACACCTCTAAGTTCCTGGAAGGTTTGTTGCGGGAAGACAAGGCCCAATGGAGAGAAAGAGCACCCATAACACTGTGTTTAAAAGAGGAAAGGCTTTATTCTAGCTGGCAGAGCATCAGCAGACTAGAGTCCAAAATTGCCATGCTCTCTGACTGGCTCAGTCTTCTGCTTTTTATCCCTAGTCAAAAAGTTCCAGCCTGTGGGCACCTTTCTCATTGGTCAGTTTGAATCAAGCTGGAGAAGCAGCTCAGCTTTTCCAGAACCGTGGGCTTTTACAGAAGGGGAAGCAAGCATTAGTTTCCAGGTCCCAGGAAGTTAAGTTTCTACACATTCCTAAGAGCTGAGTCACTAGCTTAGGACCTTGTAGCTGTGTCCTTGAGCCTTCCTTGAGAAGAACTCTGTTCTCTTAGATCTTATTTTTTCCAGGTATCCCCTCTCAGGTTAACTATTAATTGTGTTTTTAGCAGACTAGCAGAAAATATTGGTAAAAAAGTAAGTAGGCAATTAAATCAGCTTAGACACAGTATCCAAATGAATAGGGAAGTCCTAGAATTCTTTACAAAAATGTTTTATTATCTGGTGCATGGTTCATAGCTAAAAGCAGGTTAGTTGCCAAGTTTATCCTTCAGTTGTATCTATTTCCTGTTCAGAAAACTCTATACTTTGCAAAGTGCATGGAATGATGAAAATCCTCATTCAATAGATTATAGTAAAGACATAAATTGTAGATAAAACATGTACCTTAGATCAACAAAATCACAGATGTTTTTAATTATTCTTAGTTAATAATTTGTGTTTGCTGGTTGACTTGCTAAGACTTGCCAAGACTTCATATTGATGAAGAAGTTTTCCAAATTTTGAATCCCTTTATCCAAATTGACTTGAGGTTGTGTTGGGAACAATGCATGGGTATCTCTTTGGATGTCGTTGATGTATGTGAAACATATATGAGAGTTGCCTGATTGTGTTACTAGAATTTTTTTCTGCAGTAGGCCCTTGGTCTCAGAGATTCAAAGAATGAATCTGCAAACTACAGAGAGCATTGATAACATAAGATTTATTATATAGAAAATAATAGGAAGGAAGGAAAAGCACCAGAGTCTCTGGCAGAGGTGAGGGAGACCCAAGTGAGAATTTCCCACATGAGAATTTCCCACCCAGGAGCTTTATAGCCTTTGGGGAATTACACTTGGCCAGGACTTGGCAGACTAATGTTGATTAGCTACTGAATGAGAGTAGTAACAAATGAATGCAAGGCGGAAGGCAGGAGGTATTCAGAGGCTATAGTTTGGAGAAAAAAAGTCTGTTTGCTTAGGCCTGGGAAATGGGCTTCCTTGGCCAGCCTTGAATGGGGGAACACTGTATCAATGCTCTTTGATACCTCCTTTAATCTGGAAATACTGCTTCCCAAAGATTTGATTGTTAAGATTTGGTTCATGAATTTCATATCAGCTAACAGGGGTCCTCAAACTGCAGCCTGTGGGCCACATGAGGCAGTGTGATTGTATTTGTTCCCATTTGTTTTTTTTTTTTTTTTTTACTTCAAAATAAGATATGTGCAGTGTGCATAGGAATTTGTTTATAGTTTTTTTTTTAAACTATAGTCTGGCCCTCCAACTGTCTGAGGGACAGTGAACTGGCCCCTGTTTAAAAAGTTTGAGGACACCTGAGCTACTAGAACATTGCCATTAAGATTTTCAACAAACAAACAAACAAAGATTTTCAATATTAGGGGTTCTAATACAGTGGTTCTCTCCTGTAATCCCAGCACTCTGGGAGGCCAAGACAGGTGGATTGCTTGAGCTCAGGAGTTCAAGACCAGCCTGAGCAAGAGTGAGACCCTCATCTCTACTAAAAATAGAAAAACTAGCCAGGTGTGGTGGTGCATACCTATAATCCCAGGTACTAGAGAAGCTGAGGCAAAAGGACCACTTGAGCCCAGGAGTTTGAAGTTGCTGTGAGCTATGATGCTAAGTCACCTAGCCTGAGACAACAGAGTAAGAATCTGTCTCAAAAAAAATTATCAAAAAAAAATTTTCTTTTGCAGTTTTTGGCCGGGGCTGGGTTTGAACCCACCAGCTCTGGCATATGGGGCCGGCATCCTACTCCTTTGAGCAACAGGCATCGCCCTATCAAAAATTTTTTTAAAAATGTTTTTCATGCTAAAATGTAAGTTGTGAACATATGTTGGTATAAAGTGATGAGTGGGATAATAGTTTGAGTTAATACCCAGCAACTGCTGCATTCAGAAGTGATAACAGTTGCCATCGCCATAGGAATATTCTTTGTTACATTTATTTCTTTAATTTTAATGTTTTAAAAAAGTTTGCTTACATTGATATATATTTAAACTTTTAATTTTTATGGAGACAATACTTATACATATTTATGGGGTAAATGTGAAATTTTGATACAAGCATACACTAAGTAATGATCAAATCAGGGAAATTGGGATATCAATCACCTCAACCATTTATCATTTCTTTTAGGGAAGAAAGAAATGATAGGGAAATGATTGTGTTAGGCAAATTCCAGTTCCACTCTTCTAACTATTTAAAACATGCGATGTTATTGTTGACTGTAGTCACCCTATTGTCCTACTGAACACTAGATCATTTTCCTCCCATCTATGTATTTGTACTCATCAACCAAGTCCTTTTGATCCTCCCTTCCCCACTAACCATCCCAGCCTCTGATAACTATTCTACTTTCTATCTCTATGTAATCAATATTTTTGGGCTTCCACATTTGAATGAGGACATGTGATGTTCATCTTTCTGTACCTGGCATATTTCATCTAACATAATGTTGCATTTATTTGAACTGAAAAATTGACAGGCTTTTTAAGACAAGAAAATTTGATTTGGTTTGATTTATTTCTCAGAGAAAAATTATTTGGTCCTTTAAGTTATAAGTTATTGATTTCTTTCATTAAGTAAATTAGCCATTCTACAGCTCAATAGTTTGACAGAAATATAGTCAAAGAACATGATTTTTTAAATTGACCAAAAAAAATCAAAAAACATATGCTGAAATTAAATAATATTTCAGTATTTCCCACATTTATTTTTTTTTTTTTTGTATACATCAAGTTAAACTAGGAGCCACTAAGTGAAAGAGTTAGGAGTATAATTAATAGTTATTTATGCCTTGGTTGTATTTTTATTATACTTACTAGAAATTGTTATTGTGAACTGGGAAATTTCCAGTTCTTTGCTTTCATTAAAATTGAAACAAAACCTAATAGATTCATAATTTTTATGGCAGATAATTATGTAAATTGTAGCCTGCAACTCAAAACTACCAGAAATTGAGTGACATCATTTTAACCAGATGGCTCCAATACATCTCTATTTATTTAGAGAAAAATATTTTTAGTGACTAAACATAAAGAAAAGAAATTGAATCGTGTTGCACTTTTGTATAAAATTTTGCTTTGTACATAATCATTTTGATTCATTTTTATAATAGACTATCATTTTGATCAATTGTATAAAATAAGTGTGATGATATCTCAAAAAATAATACATTTTTAATACAATGCCTTATGAAAATTAGAAAAATCAAATTTAAATTTATATATTTAATATAATACATATGTAAACTTATACATATATATTTCTGGCACAGAAATATAACAGAATGATCTTGTACATTTTCAAGAAAAACTCTGCTAGCACAAAATTCTGTGGAAGCAGTCACATGGAGTTCTAAAAGAAAAGGAGCTGTATCAAATTATGAGTCTTAAACAAGAATGTGTACATGTTTTTTTAAATTAAAAAAGGTAAATTTTGATTCACAGTGGTATTCAAATTTCATTGGAAATATTTAAGAGAATAACATAGTAAGCCTCTTTAAAATCCATTAATATTTATTTGCACCAAAGCAAATAGGTCCTTCAGAGCCAATTAAACTAGTCCATACTACCCAATGTAATCTACAGATTCAATGAAATCCCTAACAAAATCTCAAAGGCATTTTTTATGGAAATAGAAAAAAAAATCCTAAAATTAATATGGAATCACAAAATACCCTGGATAACCAAAGCAATCTTGAGAAAGAGGAACAAAGCTAAAAGTATTACACGTTCTGATTGCAAAATATGTTTCAAAGGTGCCAGATGGCTGACTAGACACATTAGTCACCAGATCATCTCAGAAACAAGGAAATATTTTAGATTAAGAAAATATACCTCAAGTGTAATTCTGAAAAAAAAAAAAAAAAGAGCGGCACCTGTGGCTCAAAGGAGTAGGGTGCTGGCCCCATATGCCAGAGGTGGCGGGTTCAAACCCAGCCCTGACCAAAAACTGCAAAAAAAAAAAAAAAAAAAGTCAGAACCTACTAGAGATTCCATGGGAAGAAATTGCAGAGCAGAGTAAGAAGCATCAGGTATCAGCAGAGATCAACCCCCCTGAACTTGGAGCCCCAGGGAAAGGGCCAGGGGAGTTTTGTTTTTGTTTTTTTTTTTTCTCATTCCCTCATTACTCTGGTGGTCAGTAGACCCATGAGCTGCTGGAGAGCTTTCCTACCCTGATGAGCCCAAAAGTTACTGTCACCGGTAAACTGGGAGATTCTTGGAAACAAAACACCATGCTTCCAGCCCCATCTGGGGTGACTCCACGTCACCCCAGATCAGAGCTGAGATTTGAAGTACCATACTGCTTCTCCACCCATTGTGTGCCTTTGTCCTCCCCAGGGAGCTTCAGCCCTTCAATTTTCATGTCACTTCTTCCCATTATAAACATCTCTCAGATGGCAATGAACACAGAAGCCAGCAGGTCCTCGACATGTGTGTGATCCCAGAGTCTGGAGACTCCAGGAGGGCTGTCTTCCAGGAAGAGGAACAGAGCTGACCAGAGTGCTAGGTCTCCTCCATTTGGATTCTTTTCCTTTTCCTCCCCTCCCTGACCCACTGCTGCCAGTGTCACTGGTGCCCCAGGGAAGATGAAGTCAGGGATCTCAGGAGCTTCCCCTCTGTTGGTGTATCCACTACATCAAGGATCCTACAGGGAGTAGGGCTCACATATTTCCTATTAAAGACCTGCAGTGGACCAGGGGTGCTCAGGCTATAAACTCCCTGAAAACTGGCCCTCCCAGTGCTGCTCACTTGACTGATCCAGCAGAGCAGGCACACCCCAAAGTGGAAGGACATTCATCCTGCTTGAGCACCTATAGGCAACTCAAGACCAAAAAACCAGAATGCTTCTCCCTGACATGGTCAGAGATTAAACTTGGGGGATGAGGGGACAGGCCCTTAGTCCTGGTCCTGTACCCTCAGGAAGCAGTTATGTTGTTTAGGGCACAAAAGGGAGACTGGTGAACTAATGTTAGGAGGCAAGGGGGCCTTGCATGGGGAGAACTGAGAGAAAAGTGCAGTGTGGGTTTGAGCTGCAGCAAACTCAAGAAACACTCCTTACCCCCCTACCCCCCCATAGGAAAATCATGCTTTTGGTCTAGAGTGGGATCTTAGGCAAGGAAGCTTCTAGCCTGTGGAACTATTGCTGGTGAACTCAACTAGTTCGGGCTTCTGCCTGTGAGACACCTTAGGATAAGGGAGGAGGAGGAAGTGTGAAACCCACTCCTGATAGCCAGTTTGTGAATCCCAGACAACCCTTCCCCCATGAGCAGACTTTCTGGCTTGATAGGGTGACTTCAGCTCCCCCCTGGTGGTTTTCCCCAGGTGTCTGGGAGCTGACCCTTGATCCCTTCTCAGACAGCTCTTGTGCCTGCCTTTGTGCAGCCTGAAGGTAGGTTCCCCTGACCCAGCCCTGCCCAGCCTCTCTCCCCCACCCATCTCTTCTGTGGTAAAGAATAAGGAGTCCCTTGGAAGCTCCAGGGCCCTGCTCCCTGCCTGAGGCATTCAAATGTGCCTCCTGATGGATAAGAGCCAGTCACAGAGCCCAAAAAGCAACTCTGCATCTGGCTCTTTCTTGCAAATAGCATCTGCTGGCAGGGAGGACAACATTTATAGCCCATTATAGTATTTAGTAACTCAATCATATAAGGTGTAGCTGATTTTTACCCACAAGCACAAGTTACCATCTCATAGATTAAACTGGGCATTCTAATATAATTCACATTGTTAAGAAGAGCACAGGACTGGGGAAAGAAAAGAAGATCTCCATCTTACCCGCAATCTGCCCACACGTGTATACTGGCACCAATACAGTCTACAAATAACTAGCAAAACCACCACACTACAGACAGAACCAAAATATTTATTCATAACCTAGACCCCCATCATAATACCCACAAAACAAAGCTAAAATTCCTAACACAATATATACTACATATACACCCTTAAGAATGAAAGGCAGGGGGAGTCCCTATGTAAACAAAAGAAATTTTTCTTAAACGGTGACCATTGCTCCAGATAAAAAGGAATCAGCACAAAAACTCTGGAAGCATGAAAAGTCAGAGTGAAAGGACCTCCACTCCTACCCCCAGAGAAGCACAGCAGCTCTTTAGCAATAGATCCCAACCAAAATGAAAATACTAAAATGAGATCTAAAGAATTCCAAACATGGATTATAAAGAAGCTCAACAAAATCCAATAGAAAATGGAAAACCAACTCAAATAAATGAGAAAAACAATTTAGGAAATGAATGAAAATTTTACTAAAGAGATAGACATAGTAAAATAAAACCAAGCAGAACCTCTGGAAATAAAAAACTTATTTATAGAAATGCAAAAAATGGTGGAAAGGTGGAAAGTTTAAAGAACACACTAGATGGAGCAGAAGAAAGAATTTCAGAGCTTGAAGACAACTCTTTTGAATTAACCAGTCACTCTAAAACATGGGAAATACGGGATTATGTAAAATTGCAAATGTGAGAATCACAGGCATCCCTAAGTTTGAAGAAGAAAACTCACAAGGTCTGAAAAACCTATTTGGAGTAGGAATGGGCTCTAACTCTAAAGCAGCGGCTCTCAGTCCTGGCTGAAAGTAAGAATTTCCCACTCAGTTATTTAAAGGATTACCATAACATAACATACTAAAATTTTTATTTCCTTAGGCCTGCAGTAGGGCCTAGGTAGGTGTAATTTTCAAAACTTTCGCCAGAAATAGCAGTGCCTTCCCTTTCTCTTCACTCTGGATCCTTCTAGGATTCTTCTAATGTCCTGAGTTGCTCAGAAACACATGCTATCTGTCAGGGTTGATGATTCTCTAATACTAAAATAAGATCACAGCTCTGGGTGCTCCATCAACTCCTTTCTGGACCTCGAAAATTGTTTTCCTTCCTGGACTGCAGGGTCCAGCCTATTACCTAAGAAGCCTATCATCAAATACCATGTGTGCTGCATTTCTCACTGAATGGTGAAGTGTAGATCCAGAATGGAAAACTGAACTTCTGGCTTGGCATCTGTGGCTCAAGCAGCTAAGGCGCCAGCTACATACACCTGAGCTGGCAGGTTCAAATCCATCCTGCGCCCGCCAAACAACAATGATGGCTGCAACCAAAAAATAGCTGGGCATTGTGGTGGGCGCCTGTAGTCCCAGCTACTTGGGAGGCGAAGGCAGAAGAATCGCTTGAGCCCAGGAGTTGGAGGTTGCTGTGAGCTGTGATGCCAAGGCACTCTACCCAGGGCAACAGCTTGAGGCACTGTCTCAAATAATAATAATAATAAAATAAATAAGTATAAATAAAGAAAAAGAAAACTGAACTTCTGATTCCTAGTTTAGTGTCCAAGACCATTCAACAGTTTTCTTCTTAGGTCAAAACTGCTTTGTACCTGCAATGGGAAATGGACAGAATGCCCAGCACTGGGTTCTTTGCAGGTCTTGTCATGGTTCAGTATGAACCTACTGGGCTTCAATTGTTACTATTCCAACTATAGTTCTCCTGCGTACTCAGAAACATAGGCCTGCTTATCAAAAGTATAAACTTTATACTTTTTTATAAAAGTATAAATAAACAAAATAAATATGATCTGTTTTCCATAATACGAGTATAGTTTATACAAATATTCACAAAAATATGAGAACCATCAAAATACCAAGGCTGTTTGGGAGTTTTCCCAAGGCAAAGTTAATGAAATAGGAGAGTTAAGGTGATAAATAGAATTGGGAAAGGACGTTTCTTGGCACAAGTGAATGATGCAAGACAGATATATGTAGGCAAACGTCTACAAACAAGTTTCCAAACTTGGACTAGATTTATCCCCAAATACTAAGAAATACTATTGTGAGTGAAGAATCAGAAGTAATCCATTGTTACTTTTCTAATCCATTATCTCCTTCTCTAGAGACAATTTATTTACACATTATCCGTTCAGAGCCCTGATGTCTTATCCACAGATAGCAATAGAGTTTGGTTAAAATAAACATTAAATAATTAATTAGGAAGTCCTTTACTTTATTTCTTTTTATTACTGAAACGTACACTTGTAAATTGGTGAGTAGTTCTGTGAACATATGAACAAGCAAACTGTAAGAAGTTAAACAGCCTCTAAAGTCAGATCAAGTTTAAGATTTCCGGTTTTAATATTCGGTGGTATTCCCTGCATGCAAATTCAGTAATATAAGGGAAAATATTCATAGTCTGGGAGTAGCAATCCTTAAGTCTCACACCCAGTTGTATAATAAACTATTTTGTAATTATGAACTGAATAAGATAGTGTTTAAGAAATTGCCTTGAAAACAATAAAGGTAGTTGTATTTATTTTCTGTTTAGTTCAGTTTCTTTTACTGCTCATTGAGAATACAATTACCTTTTCAGGCTAATTCACGATGATATGCAAAATGAACTAAATCCTACTAAGTTTACTACTCTCCAGATAGAACTGTAATTCTTAATGCCAGTGTAATACTGTTCAGGTATTGTACCACTAGCCTACACAGGGGCGAATTTTATCCCATATCAACTGTTATTATCAGTATGCAGTATTTGCTTCTCTGTGTAAGGTTTGAAGTAATTTCTTAGCACTAGACATACAACTTGGTGTATCAGAATGATTGGAAACATCATGCAATAAAAATACCAATACATTTAAGATAGTAGTAAGAATTATAGGCTGCGGGCGGCGCCTGTGGCTCAGTGAGTAGGGCACCGGCCCCATATGCCGAGGGTGGCGGGTTCAAACAAAAAACAACAAACAACAAAAAAAAAAATAGCTGGGCGTTGTGGTGGGCGCCTGTAGTCCCAGCTACTCGGGAGGCTGAGGCAAGAGGATCGCGTAAGCCCAAGAGTTAGAGGTTGCTGTGAGCCGTGTGACGCCACGGCACTCTACCCGAGGGTGGTACAGTGAGACTCTGTCTCTACAAAAAAAAAAAAAAAAAAAGAATTATAGGCTGCAAAAATTCACCAATTTGTTGGGGTTTGTTTAAAAATAATATGAGATTTAAGTTGAATCTGCATAGAGCATTGTGCTATGAACCATGTATAAGTCCATTTTTTATATTTAATTTTTTAATCCTAAAATTATTTCAGAAAAATATTTCTGCCATGTATATTGTACAGTCATGTATAATGCACAGCAACGTTTTTGGCCCAAACTTTTAGGAAAATGCCCCTTGAGAAAGTAGCTGCTCTCAACTAGGAGCACACATCTGGGAACTGATGGTTGCCTGGTAAATGTGTAGATCAAACTGCTCTCCCGCAGGCATTTGTGAAGCCTGCCTCTTGCCTCTCTTCTGTGAGTTTTTCCCTCTCCACCATGATGGGGGCCTTGGCCAAGATGGTCACACATATGGGTGGCAGGGTGGGGGCTTCTCAGGCTGCTCAGCCCATGGGCAGCAAGGTGAGTCCTGGGGCCTGCATGGGGCTCCCAGTCCCCTCTGCCTGGCCAGGCCTCAGACTTTAGCCTTTGCCCTGCAAGGCCAAGGCATACCTCGTCAGCCCCACCTCTGCCCCCCTCCCCTGATTATGGCGCTTGGTGGAGGCCACTCCAGCCCATTTCCCACAGATCCCAGATCCTCCTGGACTTGAACCTCATGTGCCCAGGAGGCTTAGACGTGAGGGCATGATGGCCATAGAGGCCCACTGGGCTCCCTGCTCCCAAGCTGTACTACCCATACATAATAAACATGCTTATTTCCCCCTCAAAAATGTGGGCAAAATATTGTGCATTATACGCAGAAAAATACGAGGTATGCTAAGTCATAAATTATTTCAGAAATAAGTATATTCGAACATACTGCAATAGAGTATTTTGTGAAAAACATTATAAGCTCTTAGCCTCGAATGAAATGTTACCATCTTCCTTTGCAGTGCTGTAATAGCATTGTTTTTTAGGATGTCCTTATAGTCATGATCAACTATTACGATGCAAAATTCTTAAGACATGAATCTTTGGTGACAATTTCCTCTTTGTAGGAACTTCTAAACCCAGTGGTAGAATAACGGTAGGATGTATTAGTGTTTTCAAATAAGAGCAAGGCATTCTCAAAGGATTTAAAGATGATTAATAATGACAGCTATAATATGAAGGATAATTTATTGCTTAGCATGTTATACTTGAGTGAAAAGGAATAAAAATATGGGCCAACACCCTTAAACTAAATAGTGTTTACACAGGAGTAAAAGAACCATCTGTGATATTCCTTCTGTACCTTTTGCTTTTACCATTCTTATAAATAGGATTTAAAACTCTATTATTCTGAACACATACATTCTTCCATATGATTCCTAATCCTCATTATTCTCCTGCCTGTTTCTATTCTCGTGACATCATCCCTGCATTTGCCCTGACACAGCCTTCGGTTCCTCTCTGAAACCAGGCCTGGCTTCACTTTCTGTGTTAAATCTTTTTCAAGCAGTGATTCAGAGTCCAGACCACTGCTTTTCCTATACAAAAGCTCGTCACTTGCCATCTTCCCCTAACTTAATTTGTAACATTATTATACTTTAAGAGGCAGTTATTTGTCCCACGACTATTCTGGTTAATGCTGATTGCAAATGTAGACGTAGAGTCATGAACTGAAGTTGAGAGTGGCGTGGTTCCAAGGATACTTTGAGTTTCCTTACATCCTGAAATGTATGAGTTTGCTCCACTCTCCCTTTATTGATTCTCAACAACTCTACTTCTTCTGTTTAGTCCTCTTATTATCAGCAACTTGATAAATACAAATTGTTCTTTTCCCCTCTTACTATCCAGTGTCTTCACTTTTCCTACTCCCTTTCACAACTTTACTGATTTCTTCATCCCAGAATTAAATAGTTTCTCTCTCTCTTTTTTTAAATTTCTCAATCTTTCAACTCATACTTGCTGCAATTCCATGCTACCCTATTAGCCGACTGCCATGTTTATGTTGATTTAGTCTTAACACTCTATAAGTTATCATGAAAATCAATATTTACTGAATTATACTAGGAGGTAGAGAAAACTTCCATGTCAGTTATTCGATAATTGTTTCTGCATTCATATTTTGCCATGTGCTTATTTCAAAAACTGGAGAAAGTAGCATATTTTTCTTACAATTAAAATATTAGAGGTAAGTTGTCAAAGGAAGTTTGATATTAATAACATAGTAAAGGAGTGGCCAAAAACAGGTGGGAAAAATGTGTTTGGCCACTCCTTTATTTTTCTTTAGTTGTGAGTCTGGGATCTGAATTTAAATAACATAACCACATGGCGCCCATATTTTTTTTGCTTCATCATATGGCCTCAAAAGCTCCAAAGTTGCTGTGGTAATTAATCTGGGATGGAATTGGAAGACCCACTTTGCAGCAGTGGTCTGTATTTGTCTCCAGGGCAGTATGTCATGGCTATATGACAAGATGCCCATAACAGCTTATCCTCAGGGTAGCATGTGGAATAATGGGTCATGATTTCTGCCTTCTAATATATTCATAAACTTTATCATGGTTAAAACTTAGTGTAGCCAATGATCTTGAGCAAAGCCCAGTAGTTGGTTGCCCAACATAGCCTTGCAATTCTATTTCTTTTCTGGTAGATGCACCTGAGCTCTGTGCAGAGGACACCTTTTTTTCATTTATTAGCTCTGCATTCAAATTTCATTTATATGGAGTTGACACATAGATTTATGCCAGTAGAGAAAAATGATTTCCTTTTCTTGTTTCAATTTATCCCTTTTTAGGCTCTGTATTTCAGGATAAAAAAAACTGTCCTATGGGCTCATAGGAGAGAGGTCAAGGTGGAATGACAAAAAGTCAAATTAACTTTTAAATTAAAAATTAGCAATCAGTAATGCAGTTGAGTATGTGAGACACCACAATTAACCAGTGTGTAAGAGTTTGAAATTCTCAAACAGTGGCATAAAGTTGTGTATATTTAATCTAAAGCTTCAAAATAAGAAGTATTCTATTCCTCCATATTGTTCAATGCCTTGGAGCTAGAAACAGCTTTACCTTTATTCAATGAGTATCTAACCCCATATATTGGTGTGCATCACTGGAAAGGCAAAAGTGAGTCAAAGTCCCTGCTTTCATGCAACTTAAATTCTGTGGGGAGAGGAAGTTTAATATATAGAGTGTGTCCAGTATGATAGCTGCTGTGGTGATAAATAAAGCAGGATATGGTAAAAGAGAACCACCAGGGACTGGACAGGGAAGCCCATGCTAGTAGGTGACTTTTGACTCAGATTGGACTGTAAAGAGGATGGTTCTGTGTGGATATTCAGGAGAGGAGCCATAAGAGAATAGTCAGGGCAGTGACCTCTGCTCATGAGGGCTGTATCTGGAGCTCTAACTGAGAATAGGCTAGACTGCAGTCGGTAGGTCCGGTTACCATTCTCAACAGGAAGTTCGCTAAGGTATCTTTTCCTTCTTCCCTCCTTCTGCCTTTTTTAATTCTTGTTTTTCTTTAAGACTCACCTCTTTTCTTCAGAATCTGGTCATTCCCTCCACCCTCCACTTCTTGCATTTGAATCAGCATTAAAGTTGCTTTTTCTATTCATTTTCCATTCTTCACCTATCTGCCTCACAGATCTGACATTAAGTTTATTACTCCCCCTCTCAAGTCTTCCCCCTTCTGTTCTCTCCATCATAGTCTGGAAAAACAATGTCATCCCCATTTCTGATGGTTAGAATCACAACATCACCTTCATTCTTCTGGCGCTGTATCTCGGCCATGTTAATAGTTCAAATGCATTACCATACCACTAAGTTTTAGAGAAACTTTAGTTACTTGATTGTAGAAGCCAGTGTTTTTCAAAGTATATCTAGAGAGTGTATCCATTAGATTATAAATCTATTCAACAGAACCCGTGTATATTAAGTAAGATTTTTTCATAGTGAATGCTTCTGTAGTCGTGATTGGCGTGGCACATTATCATCCCTTCTCCCTCTGTACCAATTAGTGCATGGAAATCTTGAAATTTGGAACTTTGTTTTTTAATAAAGATTCATTCAGTGAGAAGGGTATAGAATAATATGTATGAAATTTACATATGAAAATGTGTATTTGTGTGTCATTATTTTAACCATAGTTAACAAATCATTTTCACATATGCATTATTGTGTTGTGTTCAATAACTTTGGGTGGTGAGATTAACTTTGAGTACCTTGCCAATGTGACTGGAAAAATTATTAGATCATTTAAGTTATAAATCACAAATACCTGAAAGCTCTATTAAGTATATCTACATGACCATTTACCTGAGATTAATCTTTGTTTTCTGTGTGTGATGCATTATAGATTTTTCCCCCTTTATACTCCATATGCTTACAGATGTTAATCTCCAAAGGAGTGTGATGACTCTCCCAACAAAGGCAGTTTGTTGCTTGGCTTTGTTTTGCTGACACCCAGTTGGAGGCTCTGATGACAGATAGCCTGCCTGTCAACTTTGCTTCATGAATCCAGAGAAAATGGAACTTCTCAGAAGCTGAGCCTCGAGCACTACCTGTGCCTCCTATGTGTGGCTTTTCATGCTAGGATTGGCAGAGGTCTGAGTCTTTCATCATTTGGTTCACTGATAGAAAGAGAAGGGCGCAGTTGCACTTTTAGGTACCACTCTGCAGACTGCTCTATTGCAAAATAAACAAACAATATATTTTTAGGGCACCACCTGCAGCAAGCAGCTGCACCAAACAGAGCAGAACCACGAAGGATGTGATTTGTTCCATTTAACACGAGGCCTTGAGGTTGGAGATGAGAGGGAGGAGAAGGTTCTATGTATACAACCCACACATCACAATTTAAACTGAAGCTGATTTTCTTCCTTTTTTAGATTGGAATTGAGGTGTATCATTATATCTCTCCTCCTTCCCTACCCAGCAACCTCTAGCTGAAAACAATTCTATCATTGAGGTTGTAATTGTTAACTGGGAAAATTATTTTTCGCTGACAGTAAACTTCCTTTTCCATTCAAGAGCAATTTTCTCTCATACAAACTATACTTAAATGCCAACATCTGCTTTATCTGTGTATAAAAAGATGTCTGGCATTTACATTATGCCAATGACATGGTTAAAGTAATTCATTCACTTGGATCGCATAGGATTTTCTTTTTATCTATAGCTCTTACCTATTTTTTGTTGCTTTTCAGGAACCGCCTGCCTCTGTAAATGTGCCACACAAGTTCAAAATACTCTGAAAGCTGAACTTTTTGCTTTCATTCTGATTGACAATCTGTTCTTGCATTAACCCCTTCCTTTCAAGGTATAAACACTGCATATATAGTAAAGCACATTATGATAAAAATTTCACCATACCTGTATTGTCTGAGTTGCAGAATGCTGAAGCTGATATAAGGCATATTTTAGGCAATTGCTTTTTTCTAGACCTAAAAAAACTCCTCATTCTCTTAATGGCTATTGATTCTGGTCTTACAAACCAAAGTCACCATTTCATTTTCAGTTCTTATAGGTGAGCTGGAATGAATATAATTAAATTATAAATGATTCTGGAGGCAATCCAGTTAGTCATGAATTGAGGTCATTTTAAGTACAAAGTAGGACAGTTAACTTTAATATTAGATTGGTCACCAACTATACAATATTCTGGGGGTTTTTATTGGCAATGAACACTTTTTTGAAAAGAAGTTGTTCTAAACATTTAAGAAGTGAACTAGAACACCATTACTAAGTCCTCTATCACTAACTAGATTCTTCGACTGAAGGAGAAAATTATATTGGCCATCTTTTTGTGTCTCATTAACCCCCTTTCATAGTACCTGTAGATATTGCTCAGAGAAGTGAGATGGAAGAATTACAAGTCTGCAGTGATGCATGCTGCCAGATGATAAAGGTGCTCAAGCTAAGTCATCTCCATGATCTTCAGCTTCATCATCAAGGTGATGCTTTTTAAGAGTATCAGGCATGAAATAAAACTCTACCAAAGTTGTCTGTAAGAGTGTTTACTTGGCTGCCATCTCCTTCACTCTCTACCATATTAAAAAGGAATCTTCTAGAAATCGCTCTCACTCTGGGTTCTGCTAAGTTATGTCTGCTTCTAAATCTTTGTCAATCAATCAAGTTTCTACTTATGACCAGGGGCAGTGCTTTCAACTCCATGTGGTTGAAACTTTAGAAGAAGGAAGGGAAATATCATTGGCTCCAAAGAACAAAAGAGGGCTTTCAGTTAGAGCATCTTTATGTTTTATAAAAAGATGAATCAATTGGATTGATAATTCATTAGCATTTGTAATACACCAAGTATTCTTCCGGGCTCTCTGGAGAAAGACCATGACTCTTAGTGAAGTAGGTATAACCATATATGGACAATATTTTAAAAATTGCAAAGAAAGGACTTGTTTCTGAATCTGACTACTTTAGATACCTCAGTTAATACCTCATGTAGTATTTTTCCTTGTGTGTCGGGCTTATTTCCCTAAGTAGAATTTCCTCGGGATTCATCTATACTATTGCATATAATAGGACCTCCTTCTTTTCTAATGCTGGATACAATTCCATTATATGTATGCATTACATATTCTTTATCCGTTCATCTTTCTGTGAACATTTATGTTGATTTCATATTTTGGCTACTGTGAAAAGTGCTGAATTGACCATGGGAGTGAAGATAGCTCTTTTGAGATGCAGTAGTCTATCTTTCGGCTAAATACTCAGAAGTGGGATTTCTGTGTGATAATATGGTAGTTTCATTTTTAATTTTTTGAGGAACCTCCATACTGTTTTCTGTGGGAGCTGCACCATTTTAAATTCAACCAAAAATACACAAGTGTTACAATTTCTCCACCTTCTTGACAACACCTGTTATTTTGTTTTGTTTTCAGGCTTTTGTTAATGGTGGGCCATCCTAACAGGTCTGAGATGATTTATCATTGCAGTTTTGACTTGCACTTCCCTGATGATTAGTAATCTTGACCATATTTTCATATACCTGCTGGCCGTTCTGAATTTTTTCTTTTTTCTTTTCTTTCTTTCTTTTTTTTTTTTGGATATTGTTTACTTAAGTTCCTTCATCCTTTTTAAATCAAGTATTTTCTTTTCACTATTATGTTTTAGAAATTTTGTATATATTTTTTTATTACCCCATTATCAGACATATAGTTTGAAGACTTTTATTCCATTTGCTAGGTCACCTGTTCACTCTGTGATTGCTTCCATTGCTGTCAAGAAACTTTTATTTTGAAGTCTCCTGTGCGTATGTGTGTTTGTGTGTATTTTGTTATTGTTATTACTGTTTTTGCCTGTGGTTTTGATGTCATATCCAAGAAATTATTAAGGTTATGAAGGTTTTGCCCTATATCTCTTCTAGGAATTTTGTTGTTTTAACTCTTAAATTTGAATATATTTACTTCATTTTGAGTTGGTTTTTGTTTATCACATAAGAAAAGAGATTGATTCTATTCTTTTGCTGATAGATATCTAGTTGTCCAAATGTCATATACTAAGGAAACTCTCTTTCCCCCTTGTGCAGTCTTGACAAGCTGGTCAAAGATTGTTTGACTGTATATGCATAGGCTTATTTGGGGCTCTTTATTCTGTTTGTTGGGGGTCTATATATCTGTTGCTATGATACTGCTATGTCAGTATCATACTGTTTTCATTATTTGAACTTTGTAACGTGTTTTAAAGTGAAGAAATATGTGGCTCCACTTTGTTTTTCTTTCATAAGATGGGTTTTGGCTATTTATGAGTCTTTTATATGAATATTAGAATTTTTATATTAGAATTATATTTATATTAATTTTTATATTAATATTAGAATATATAGCCTTCTATATGAATATTAGAATTTTTTTCCTATTCTCACAGAAAAATCATTGAGATTTTGATAGGAATTAAAGTGAATCTGAAGATCACTTTTGGTAATAATGAACATTTTAACAATATGCAATCTCCTAATTCATAAACACAGAGTATCTTTTCATTTGTTTGTGTCTTTTTTAGTTTCTTTTAGCAAGGTTTTATACTTGTCAATGTATAAGTCTTTTACATCCTTGATTAAGTTTATTCCTAAGTATGTTATTCTTTTTGAAGTTACAACTGGCATTTTTTTTCTTAATTTCCCTTTCAGGTTGTTGGTTATTAAGATATAAAAATAAACTGATTTTTCTATGTAAATTTTGTAACCTGCAACTTTACTGAATTTGTTTCCAAGTTTTCATAGTTTTTTATTTTTTCCTCTCTGTGAACCCTTTGGAGTTTTCTACATATAGGATCATGTCATCTGAGAACAATTATTCAATTGTCTTCTGGAACCTGTCCTTCCTAAGGAGAAGTTGGTTGTGAGACTAGTTTCTATTTCAGTATAGGTTATATGTCTATTTCCTTTAGTCTTTTTAAAATTTGTGTCTTTATTTGAATATTTTAATATATCACTAGGGCATAATTATTATACAGTGGGTGCCAAAACAATGTATGCACATTTTAAGAAAAGAAAGAAAAACTATTTAAATTGTAATGCTCAATACATACTGATAACAAAAGATGAATACAAATCACTGAAATTATGAGAGGTGCTACAAACATCATTTCTACTAAAATTGAATTCAACTTTAAGAAGTAATACATAGAAAACATCTATTTAAAAGTGCATACATTTTTGGCATGCTCTGCATATAGATTTAGACTCACATGTGTTGCATCTATTATTTATTCCGTATCAGGGATTACCTTGTACATATGTAATTATTTACAATGAGTTTCTCTTTATTATTAGTTGTCCTGAGTGGAAGTTCTACATTGCTGTAGTTTGGGAAGGCAAACTACATTGCTCTAGTTGGCCCTTACCTGGCCTAAAATCCATAGCAGTGCATGCAGTTGAAATCTAAACCCCAGTTTAATGTACAACCAAAACATAGGGCTTCAGTTTTTATGATGATTGGCTCAATCACCTATGAGTCAGGCCCACAACTCCTTAAACTAATCCTCTTTCCTGTCACTTTTTGTATCTTCTTAAAAAAAAAAAAAAAAGTTACATTTCCATTTCCTCCTACATAAGTCTCTTGGTCCCTGTTCCCACAGCATAGTAAACATTCTTAGTAGATAGCACTTTTCTTCCTAGGGTGCATATTTAATTTCCACTCCCCTAAAGATTTCTACAGTTTTAGTTTCCACTCATGTTTTGGCTTTAAAATCCTATATTGTTTATTGCACTTGAAACTTTTCCTTTCTCTCTTTTTAACCTCAGATGATTTTCACTTTAATTATCTTTTGCCTGGGGTGGCTGTTTATTCACTATACTAACCACAAGTCTTCTATAAATTACTGAAATACTTTTGATAGAAATTATTCTCAAATATGTGATATATTTTCAAAATTATTAAACAGAAAATTTGAACATAATTCCATATTTTTTTTTTCAAGATATTAAGGAGGTACAAATGTTTTTGTTACATGCTTAGGTTTTATAATGTTTGAGTCAGGGCTATACTTCATAAATGTGCCCATCACCAAAATAGTATTCATTGTACCTTTTTTTGTGTGTGCAACAGAGTCTCACCCTTTTGCCCTAGGTAGAGTGCCAGAAATCTCCAAGTCTTGAGCTCAAGCAATCCCCATGCCTCAGCCTCCTGAGTAGCTGGGACTATAGGCACCGGCCACCATGCCCAACTAGTTTTTCTATTTTTAGTAGAGACAGGGTCTCACTCTCACTCACACTGGTCTTCTGCCTCTGCCTCCCAGAGTACTAGGATTACAGGGATGAGCCACTGAGCCAACTCCATTGCACCTGTTAGGCAGGTTTTTACCCCTCCCCTTTAATGTTCTTTAAAAATTTATTTTTAAACTGGTTGCAGAAAGAGGGCTGTTTTTAGAGAATGTTACATCTAGCTCTGCCTTTCAGATCTTATCACTTGAACAAATACTGTTAGTTCCTGATTTCTCCATTATAAAATGAGATTATAATATTTATCTTAAATATTTAAATAATATTAAAAGTATTGTTTTAAATACTTATAAAAAATATGGACTTTAAAATTAAAATGAATATTCATTACTAGCATGCTGCATAGTACAACATCAGTAAAAATACCAGGTATGTAACAAATTATTTTGAAGTATTTTCAAGGCCCATTGCAAATGTTTTCAAATATTTTGAGCAAATTCCATGACCATAGAATTAGGGATTTTTGTCCTTGTATGTGCTGTGTTTTTGTCTATTCTTTTATTATAAGTTGATTCATCAATCACTTTTTATCCTTTGAGTTATGTCTGCCTCATATGACCAAAATTATCTTTATCTTATTACCCAGCTTCCATGCTTTCCATTTTTAGTCTTTTGTACATAGAACAATTGAGATTACTAGAATTATAAAATAATAACAGCAATTCATGTTTGAATCACAATCATGGAATTGGTGAAGTGTTTCAGATGCTCAGAGTATTTTTGTACATTTTCTTTCTTGTGACCATATTCTTATTATGACTTTGGGTAAGAAGCAGTTTACAGGTAGTTAAAGTATTACTTTATGTATACAAATAAAACCCTAACAATTACAAATTTCTCTATTATATCTATGAGACTCCTCATTTTGCAGATCCCTCCATTACCTGATATTTGAGCCTGGGATAAAATCCAATCCTTCTCTATAGATCTATTTCTTTCCAGATCACTTGTATCGGCTCTAGTGTCCACATACTATTTTGTTAACTTTTTAAGAAACATAACCTAGAGTTCCATTTACATATTAATTTATAAAGCAGCAGAAATTTGTTTTAACATACTTCTACCTTTTCTACCTCACACTAAGAATATCATCTTTTTTGATATAAATCACATCATCTAACTGTCCACCACTTTTATCTGAGGGTAAAACATTATTTTCAAAAAATGTCTTTGATGGCATGTAGATTATATGTTGTTCAAATCCTCTAAGTTCATGAAATAACATCATGTTGGTGTACAGTTCCTCTTGTAATTTAATTAGTTATTTTCTGATCAATTCTTCTGTGGACCTTGATTTATGCTTGCTGAACAATGATGCAGTTTTCAGAGGAGATGGTTTTTTATTGTTGCACCATTCTAGTTACTTTGCGTATTGCCAAAGTATATGCACAGTATATCTGCTCTGCTGCTTTAGATAGGAAGGAAGAGTAGAGAGTGAGACATATGGGGTTATAGAAAATGAATGTTTAGAAATCTATAATTGGACAAAGTTTAGAATCCCACTGGCTTCCTTTCCATGTGAGAAAAGCTTCTGTGTTTCTGCTAATTCTATCCTTCCAAGCATTCTCACCTACAAACAGGTGGGAAACTAAAAATAGAAATAAAAGCCTAAGAGATCACTTACATTCAGAATTGATATCTTGAGCACCAGCGAAGCAGACAAACTTGCAGGAAGACAAACAGTGAAAGAAAGGGACAGAGGGAGAAAAGAAATATAATAGGACAGATGAGATAAATGTCAGAAAAATATAAAAAGAAAATACTGGGGGGAAATGCAATATGCATATTTTTCAACGAAACTGAAATTGACTTTACATTTCCAAAACATTTATATACATCTATTAATCCAAGTTTCTCATTTAGGAGTAATGATGACACATTTAAATGGAATAGTGAGCAGATTTACAGGACAAATTATCATGAAATGGCTAATCACTTAAGACCCACAGAGCTATCATTAGAGAGATACTAAATTTTAATGACTAGGGTCCAGGTCAAGAGGAGCACCTTGGAGTCATAAGTTAGAAAACTTTGAAAGGCTATCTGAAAAACATTCTGACACTATATACCTGACAGTGGCCATGGTTTTAATTTGTTCAACTATGTATGATCTATAAAATGGTTATAATGTTGGGCTAAGAATATAAACATTACAAATCTTTTTATTAGCTGAAATTTTAATTTTAGATTGTAATATGAAGTTATGCCGGGATGGAGGCCAATGTCTTTGTAAGCACTAATAACCACAGACTAGCATTCTGTCAACTCGGTACTAAGTCACAAAAGGAATTGTGTAAGCAAAATAGTATTTAAAGTCACTTCAGCCCAGAGGGGAAGAATACTCCAAGAATTGTGATAAAATACAAATAAAATTTGCTAGACTTGAATAAATTTTCCCTCCTGATCTACATTTCAGGACAGTATAAATCGATGTTCTCTAATATCAAGATTGATATATTCCAACTAAAAATCATGATCAAATCTCACCAGAGGATTATTGCTCTAGAACACAAAGCTTCCTATATGTTTTATGAGAAGAGAGTAATCAAATTTCACCAGTAACCTCAGATAGAAGGGCCAGCTGAAAGGATGGCCTCTTTGCTTTGTTCTTGTTCTACACTTAGCATATCAAACCTCATCTGCCAAGGAAGTGGCTCCCACAGAGCTATCCTGTCGTGTTTCCGAAGTTGTGGGTGGTGATAAGTTTTGACTGTGCAGCCAGCATATGTCATGATGAATTTTCAACTCTCTAAGTAAAGAAAATACACACTGTTCCTGGATCAAGATGAAGCTTGATTTCCCACCCACCCTCTTCCTCAAACACACTTTGTAACAAACAAAATAAATACTTGACAGGTGAATATCACCTGTGCCATTCACTGAAACAAAATGAACCATAAGTAGAAAGCATTAATTCACTGCTGAATCCCATTAGCGGAAAAGGATTACAGGTTTACATTCCTTTTAACATAGCCACAGAGAACAGAAGCTTCTGTTCCAGTGGGAGACAGGAGAAATCTGTGTGGACCCACTGGGGACTTTTAATGAAACTTTTTATATCTCCATGGGTTGTCAAATGTCTGTGTTTATCTAAATGATCTTTTGCCCAGGTTTGAATTAATTAATTTTATTGTTCCTGTGCTGCCCACATGTCCAAACCTCTTCACTCAGAGAAACTGCATTTCCTGCAGAGAGTTTACTGGAGAAAGGGGGTTTGCTAATGCATCTCCTAAGCAGATTCCATGTGAAAGGCTCAGAGAAATTGGAATCCCCCAAAGAGGAAACCATTCTGGGAAGGCTGAGCACATCACACTGATGGGTCTCCAGGGCAAGTGCTTGACCAGCACGTGCGAGCCTGAGGTTGGCTCACCCAACCTGCTGTAGTACAGGGAAAGCCAACACCAGCCTCTCTTCAATCACTCACGCATGTACATTGGCTTCAAAAGCAGAGACAAAGGGGGCAGCTATTCTTATTCACAGAAAGTGGGAAAAACAGTCACTATGCAGAGAGATTTGGAACTTGGCAGCAATTGTGAGTCCACATGGTCTGGCTCATCTATATAGGATTTAGAAAGTATTGTGGAAAGTTGGAGTTCCCTAAAAATCAGTAAAACTCACTGGATTTCTAAAGAAGAATTTGTTCTTTTTTTTTTTTTTTTTTAAGCCAGATTCTCACTCCATTACCCTCGTTAGAGTCCTCTGGCATCGCAGCTCACAGCAACCTCCAACTCTTGAGCTTAAGCAATTCTCTTGCCTCAGCCTCATGCGTAGCTGGGACTATAGGTGCCTGCCACAATGCCCAGCTATTTTTTTGTTTTGGTTGCCACTGCTGTTGTTAGCTGGCCAGGGCCGGGTTCAAACCCACCACCTTTGGTATACGGGGCCAGTGCCCTATCCACTGAGCCACGGGCACCACCCAGGAAGAACAAATTTTTCATAGGTGAGTCTCCATGTAAGAAACCATGAACTTGCAAGACAATATGAAAACATAAACCAATAAATTAGGGATGAGCACTTATATCATAAAATAATTATTCTCTCTAGTGCATTCAACTGAAAGTTTGTTTCCTTAGTGATATAAAATGGGATTTAACATAAGAATAAAATTTCAGGCATGTACCAATTCCATAACATTAATTATACCTGCATTTTGATATCTACAAATGTGATACGAAATAAACACATCTGCTTAAAATTTTACCTTTTTTAAAAGCAGAACAGCAGTTAACAGCCTAATGATTTGTTGTGGAGATTACTAAGCACAAGTTTGCCAAAGCGTGGTCCCTGGAGCAGCCGCTTCAGCAGCTCTTAAGAGCTCTTAAAAATGCAGATTCTCAGATTCCCATCAGAAACCATATGATGCAACCTGGCAATCATTTTAATTCTGATGCAAGGAGTTTTTTAAATCCACAAAATAATGTCCTGAGATTTGTATTTGGATTGCATTGAATTTATAGAACAAGTTGGGAAAAACTAATATCTTGAAATACTGAGTAATTTTATCCATGAACATGGTATATCTCTCAATTTGTTTAGTTCTTTGATTTCTTTTAACAGAGTTTACCTGGAATAGATCTTAAACATATTTTGTTAGATTTATTTCCATGTGTGTCATATTTTGTAGTGTTAATGTAAATTATAATGTTGTTTTTAATTTAAATTTCACATGCTATTTGCTGGTACAGTATATAGAAAGCAGTTTACTTTTGTATATTAACCTTGTGTCCTGCAACCTTGTCATCATTGCTATGACTTCCACAAAAGGCTTTTTGATTTCCTCAGATTTTCTACACAAACAATTATGTTATCTGCAAACAAGTACAGTTTTATTTCTTCCTTTTCAATTAGCATATGTTTTGTTTTCTTTCTTTTTTTTCACGTCATTAACTATGACTGCTGGTAAATGTTGAAAAGAAGTGGTGAGAGAGGCCATCCTTGCCTTGCTCCTAATCTTAGGAGAAACCTCCTATTTTTCTCACCATTAAGTACAAAGTAGGTTTTTGTAGATTGTCTTTATCAAGTTGTAAGAATTTTTCTTCCATGTCTAGTTTATAGCCACCGGCATTTTTTACCCTTAAGAGAAACTATTTTTGTCCTATCTCTTTTGCTACAGTTGGGAACTTCTCTATTCTTCCTCTGCAATGCACTTTAGATTGAGCTTCCTCCCTATTCCTGTCCTTGCTATCTCACCACTTCTCACCTAGGTGTTAATAATAGACTGAATAATACACTGAATCCACTTCTTCCCACTTCTATTCTGTAGATCTATACATTATAGTCACACTTTTCATCCTAAAGCACTGTGTTCATGTTGTCTCATGGCTTTCTTTTGCCTGTCACAGCAGAGTCAAATATTTAAGAGCCATTATGTATTCTTTCCAACCTACTCTCCCAACTTTTCCCTGTGCCTAGAGCAATTGTTTAAAAGGATTGTAAGGAAGAAAGGGAAGGAGGGAAGGAGGGAAAGGATGCAAGGAAGGAAGCAGATTAAGTTATAACTTTTTGTATTTCTGTTTATAGTCCCCAACTACCATGCTTTTCAAATTACACTGCAGGAAACATCACTTCTATTCCAAGCATGGCATTATACTTGTCTTTACCTCCATATCTTCTTATGCTGCATTCCAACTGTTCAACAATTCTGGATCACTTCTACCAAGGGAAGTCTAAAAATCACCTCTCCATTCCCACAGACCAATGACAATCTCTGCTCTAATCACTACACTTCTGGATCACTTCAACTTAATTTCCATTTAACCTCTTTGCTTTCAGTTTATGTCCTTTCCAATCATAGGAAAATACAGCTGCCAAAACCAGCTTTATTGCCTGCCAGTTCTCCAACCCTGTGTTAGCTTCTGTCACTATAGCACAAAATTCAAATTCTTCACAATTGATTTTCTGGCTCTTCAGATAAGCTCCTCTGCTAAGAATTGAATCAAGCTAAAGTCTGTGGCTCCTTCCATTGTCTGCACCTCTGTACTTACTGTCAGGTTATTTTGCCACTAGTTCCCATGTCAATTTACAGTGTTGCATTTCTTTTGTTTCTTCTGAATTATTCTGTTTTACTTTCATTTTTACCTATTTAGTAAGTCTACTCTGATCACATAAGGATAGGAAAAAGTCATACACCTAGCACCTCTCTTAGAAAGGCTTGACTTAGTTGATTTCTCCACTCTAAGATGGTCACCCCATTGGTAACAGGTAAGGCTTTCCATCACACCACAACATAGAGCAATAAAGCAAACAGTGAAACAACAAATTTGAACATACTTTATGTTGTAGTTTATTTGTTGATTATAGGTCTTACAAAAATCACATCACTTTTTTCAAATTTCTTCCCTGTGTCTGGTATACTCAGATGGCTCCATAATCATCAAATGATCAAAGGGCTATTAATTACATGTTGGCACTTAAAAATGCATGATAAAAACTAGAATGTCATATAGGGTTAAAACTAAGTGCCTATCTTATTATCAAAGTGACCTATAATCTCTATCATACAATGCCTTACTGCATTTACTAATATGTTTTGTCTTTGTTTGAAAAATAACTAGTAAGTTATAATCTACCAATGCATCAGTAATATTGTACTACCATAGTAAAATGTTACTGGAATATTCCATACTTTCTGTCTTTATTTGAAATACTCCTATAAATAACTAGTAAGTTATAATCTACCAATGCATCAGTAATATTCCACTACCAGCTTTTTAAAATTTCTATTCACAAAGAGTAAAAGTAGAGTGGAAGTAATAAACAAAAATAGTTTTGCTTTTTTTCGCAGATCTTTATGGAAATGGCTTTAGGATTTTTAGATGATATAGTAGCTATGAGTCAAAGTATTCTCATAAAAATACTATTTAACCCCCATCATAATTTAAAAATAAGCAAAGCTATGTGAGGTCTGTAAAAATGAAAAAAAGTAACTTTTAAAAGATAAAATAGCTATTTTTCTCACACAGAGGTTTTATGATTTTGATGAAGACTATTATGAGCTCATATATAATAATCATTTAATATGAAAATGTCAGTTATGTGCTGCAGGTCCCAAAATTAACACAAGATGAGCTATGCATTTGCTAGAAGACACTTTTTATAGTTTAAATACCTAATCTATTTTTAGAAAACTTAGTGTAATTTGAACTCATCACAATAAGCATTTCACATCATAATGCAGGTGTTAAGAACCTTTGTCTAGCCTGTACTTGGTACCAAACTTCTATTTCAAATCACATTTTTTAAAAAGTATCTATTTGTGAATGCGCTAAGGGTTTTTTGTATACAATTTTCTGCCCTCAGAAATACAGTCACACTGAATATCATTCCTGTCAGCCACAGAGCACAGATACAATGGAAGCCCCATTTTTACTGTACACTTTCTATGTTAAAAACACTGATACTTACCACTGTATTCTAATCATCTACAGTATTCAGGACAGTAGCATGCTGTGCAGATTTGTAGCTTAGGATCAATAGCCTGTACCATGTACTACAGCAAGCTGTGCCATCTAGGTGTGTGTAAGTACATTCTGGGCTGTTCATGCAATGACAAAATCACCCGCGACACATTCTCAGAATGTATCCATCGTTAAATGATGTGTGAAGTTGAAGAGAGACGTGTAAACCAAATATTATAAGATGATGTGCTAGGTATTATGTAGCATTATAGAAAAAAGCCCAGATAATAGGGTAACTCAGATAAGGAACACTTAACCCACACTAGGAAGATTAGAGAAGGCAGGGTGGAGGTGAGGTGCTCCTGACTGTGTCTTAAAGGCTGAGAAAGAGTGATCCAGAGTACGAGGTGAAGGGCAAAAGAGGAAAGGTTTTTCAGGCAAAGAAAGTTTGACACTGGTGTAGCTGGAGCTTGGGAAGTGTCATTCCAGGGGAAGACACAAAGGTCCAAGAGACTGGATGTGGGCACATTCGTGCACCATTGCTCATATCCCCAGTTAATCACACACTTCCTGTCTTGGGACCCATGGTGAAAGGACACACTGAGGACCTAAGGGGACAAAGTCCAAAGTCCACTGACTGCTGCTGTCTCAGTCCTACCTACTTGTTTGTAAACGGTAAGAAACATAAAGGTCCATTCTCAAAACAATCTGGTAAACATGTTTAAAAGAAGATACCATTGCCATAAAAATCAGTAACCCAAAGCAGTCACCTTAAATTTGCATCTTGTACACACCATTCTAAGTGTTAAGCCATTTGTGCAAGAGCAGGTATGTATATAGGATAACGGTTAATATATGGTATGTAATGAAACAAGTTTATCTCTGTGTGTGTATCTATACTGAGCATTATCTTTAGCAAAAACGTAGTGGAGTCTTCTGTGCCCTGGAGTTCATGACTCTGCTGTTTGGGCACATGTGGTGAGTAGAAATAGTAGTTGAGGCTCACTCATGCAATCATTTTAATGAAACCATCACAATCAGACACTCTGCAAAGCAGTATTCTATTCTTTTGTCCATTACATAGAGCCCCATCCCTTTCAATTTTGTATGAATTACATAGGCAGTGTCATTTACCAGTTGCAACAGGCAATGGTAAATTAGCATCAGCTAATCATGAGACTTTTGCCCACTGAATTTTATGATCCCCCATTGAATCACTTATCGTGGCTGTTCCTGCTTTGGAATATGACTTCCCCAGAAAGCATTTGTTCATTCAGGCTCTGTGCTGGAAACAGACAACAGCTTGAAGTCAGCAGCTGCTCTTGAACAAAGCAGGTAGAGAGGCAGGAGAGACTGCTGAATCCATAACAATACACACATCATGACATAATTACAGTAAACCTCCAGGGTGACCTGCACATGTTCAGTACCATATGGTTATTTTTGGTGCTAAAAGCATGTGACTGGGAGCCATAGTTTAATCTAGCCTCTTTCCATAGTATACCTGCCTGCATGAAATTGATTTTTTATCCAGAAAATTAACATGAATATTTATTGACAGAAGTGAAGACTGTATTTGCAGAGTCAACTAAGGATGCCATTAACTCTAATAAAAATATTTGAATTTTGTTTTACCTGAAAATACATAAGTAGGTGAATAGATGTTATTATTCCCTGTTGTTGTAGAGTTGTTGAAGTTTTTGGTGGGTGTTTTTATAATTCTAGTAGCACCTTTTTAACATGCAGTGTGTATCTTTCAACTTCTTCCTCATCCCTCTCCCTTTTGCTTTGATTGGATAGTTTTCTCACTGGTGTGTGGAAGGACTCTCTGTTTCTTTGAATGTCTCCATTTGACTTTGAGCAAATTAATACAATCTATTGCTACTGTAGCCTGGCCAGAAAAAGAAAAATGCATGTTTTCAATATGGACAATACCCTATGGACCACTAGGAATTAATAAACTGCCCTTTCTCCCTTTCTATCTCTGCTCCTGGAAATAATATAGACCACAGAAAATACAGGTCTACAATATAAACATATATGTGAAAGAGTTGGACCATCCTACAATCACAGCCTTCTGAACTCACTGAGGGGTTTCTTGGGGGCAAGTCTATTGTTACCAGGATAATAGAATGAACTTCGGACAAATATAAAAAAATGCCATCACGTCCTTGCAAGTATTTTCCATGAAACACATTTATTGATCTAATTTTTTTTTTTTTGAGACAGAGTTTTGCTTTCTTGTCTTGGATAGAGTGCAATGGCTTTATAGCTCACAGCAACCTGAAACTCTTGGGCTTAAGCAATACTTTTCTCTCAGGCCCCCAGGTAACTGGGACTACAGGTGCCCACCACAGCACTGGCTAGTTTTTCTGTTTTATTACAGATGGGGTCTTGCTCTTGATCAAGCTGATCTCAAACTTCTGAACTTGGGCAATCCATCTGCTTCAGCCTCCCAAAGTATGAGGCTTACAGGCATGAGTCACAGCAACCAGCCTATTGATTGAATTGCTTAGAGCTGAAAGAAGGTTAAATATTGTTATATGTATTCACAGAATGTAGGGGACCCATCATAAAACTGTGGCCTGAATAATCAAAACCTAGACCAAAACCTAGATCCTGTAAGATGCTGAGAAAACCTACCCTGTGACTTGCAAGGATATTTATTTTCAGGGGACTATGATGCATTTAAAAATGCTTTATTCTACTAGTACCTAAATAAAAAAGACAATGGAAGTCAAACTCTGCTAAAGTGGGAATATTCAAAGAACATATGGGTCTGTACAGGAACAGGGGCTGCAGAGGCAAAAAGGTGTTGTACCTTCCCCCACCCATCATAAGTTTCACAGCCAGCACTCCTATCGCAAAAGATAAGCTGGCAAGGGAAACGTGTAACAAATTTATTTAATCAAAGTTTTACATGATACAGGAGGCTTCAAAAATGAAGATACAAAGACCCAGGGAAAGCTGTTTTTATGTTCAGATTCCATGAAGAATGGACTGCCATGCAGAAATGTGATTGGACAAATGGTGATAGACCAAGATGGGAAACCAAGCAAGGCTGGTCTGTTCAGATCCTTCTTGTGTCTCTGGGTAGCATTTCTTATTTCCAGGAATGGGACAGGAACCCTCTGGAATGAGGGTCTTTTAGAGAAAAAGGAGAAAGTGATCTTTCTGAATTTTATAGCTTATTTGGGGGGAGGGGATGGGTTTCTAGTTTTCATGAATTGCCGTGGGGAAAAAGATTTCTAGTTTCTCTGTCTCACTTTAGAGGAGAAATAAGGGAGAGAAGACAGGAGTACAAGAGGGCGGACAGAGACTTTGCTTCTGAGTCCGCTTCGGAGGCCTGGTAATCTCCTTTTGTTCAAAGTTCTCAGAATGCCAGAGAAACATACTTCTTGTTTTCTAAGCCTCAGCCAGCAGGGCCACCTATAAGCCAAATTTGCTTTAGAGTTTCCTCCCTGCCACAAGCTGCCTCCAGCAGCTTGAGACTTGAGTCAGTGCCCTTGACAATATGGCTCCAGGTTTGCGGTCCTCTGGGCAGGGAATAGGTGTTCCTTTCCTCTGCCTGGTGTTGCTGTCCTTCAGGCCTTTCATGTGCCATCATCATGAGAAACAAAGTAAATCTTCCATAACAGAAACAAATACTTAAAGCTTTGTGTCAGTCACCCTGACAAGCGAGATTGCTGAGACCTCAGCTACTTTCAGGCCTCTTTTTGAGAATCAAAGGCAACTGGCACATAGGTTCATATGCTTCAATGTTTCCTATGTGCAAGAATAAAAGGGTCATGTTATGTGGGAAAGTAACTAGCAGTAGCTGTACAGGTCAAGAAGATTAAAACAGAACAATTTAGGACACTTGTTCAGCAGCTGGAAAAATTGGAACTTATTTAGGCCACTGTTATTTATCACTTTTATGAATGTGGGCTCCAAACACTTGGAATTTAATAAGTGAATGCCTCAGTAGGAACTGAAGGCTAAAATATGGAGCTCTTTCAATTGACTCACTGCTTGACCTTCAATGAGGTTTCACGTTGCCTGTGTTACGTGAAAAAAACTCCATTATAAACTAGAAATCATAATATTAATCCGGCTTATCCCAGAGCTTTCTTTAAGTCTTTCTTTTTTATTGTTGGGGATTCATTGAGGGTACACAGAACCAGGTTGTTAGATAAGGACCCTCTTATAATTGTGTTCCATGACTATCCTGCACTTTAATTTTAAAAAGTTCTTTAAGTCTTGAACAACTTTTTAAAATTAAAGTACAGGATAGTCACTAAGGTCTAATAGAATACATAACCTGATGTTCTGCAGAATGCCTAGATCTTAAAATAGCCAAAACAAACCAACCAGATTTTCAGAATGTAAAGGTTATAAATATGACAAAAATAGTGGCGGAATAAGATGCAGAAATCAGAAGAAGAATAAGGAAAACATGTCTTATGATGAAAAACACAATTAAATTAATTAGATAATAGTGTTTCTGGTTTAATCCTTGGTTAGTTACTCAATAGATTTTTAATCTAGTGGCTCATTAACCATCTAATACATAACTGTGATCCTGAAATTTTAATCATAATTTGTTTCATCATATAAAATATCTCTTATTTTTCATACTGTAGTTATAAGCATACTTATGTGTGTTTAGCACACTAGAGATCTCCTAAATGATAAACCTTGTAACAATTTAATACTTACTCTGCATAAGCAATGCTTTTATGAACACCAGCAGAAACCGATGCTGAATTTCAGTCCTGCAAAATAAATGTAGGTTAATAGGCATTTGTTCTTTATTTTTGTAGCACTTAACTTTTGAAACATATATTGTTTCTGCTTCAATTGCTAAATTTTATTATTCCTATAAAGCAAACACTAATATTTCTATTGTGTATTCACAGGGATCATTAAAAGGTGGAAATCTTAAAATCCTTCCTCTAGGAAGAATACAGGCTTTCATATTAGTCTTACCTTCAAACCTCCTCTGTATCTCACACACTGACATTGCATGAACTTGAACTTATCTTTGTAGCTGGTCCATGTCAATGAGCCAGAAATAATATGTGTGTATCCTGCACTCAGAAGTTGTAGTTTGGTGGTGTTGTACCATGCCAACTTCATCAAAAATACACCTGTCACCAAACCAATGATGTAATGTGGAGTGAATACACAGAGACAGATGAACTAACTGTTATAACTGTACTTTAACTTGAATATATAGTTTGCCAGGCTCCAGGTAGTTTCTACTTCACTTATAGCATTGCTCCTCTCAGATGTCCCAGTGAACCTTGAAACAGAAGAGAAAGATACACCCTGGTTTTTGTCTAGGCCAGTTTGGTTTGCAGTGTGGGCACTTCAGAGAATTGTGCAATGAAAAAGCAATTAGCTTCTTGAGTCTGGGGTGCCATTTAAAATATCTAAGCTACTGTGCTTCATCATAAAATTGACCTTTTTAATTTTTTATGTCGGAAATTTCCACTAAACATGTTACCATAAAAATGTACAGCTCCGGGGAAAATATGAAAGGCTTGGAAAAGAGTAGTGAAAGGCCACGTTACCCTGAAAAAAAGTTGAAATCGGCTCCACTTGAATATAATAAATACCATGTCATGAAGTACACTGTTCTTAATTTTTAAATAATTGGTATCATTAAGTAACATAATAGTGACATAGCAACACCAGTTCTGTGTAAGTCGGCAGACAGTGTGTCTTAGATTTACAGCCAACTTACAGTCTTACAGGATAATTGCTTTACTCTCTAGGAAAGAGGTCCTTTTCTCATTACCTTTGACTGTCATTCCTATGCCGTGATCATCTTAATGTGATCGTAATTTATGTATGGTATTTTTTCAAAGCTATATTAGATTTGCCATTTTAATTTCTCTATCCAATTCCAATGTTTCAATAAAAAAAAATAATTGTCATTAAAAAATGACAAAAGTTATTTAGGAACAAGAGAATTGCCACAAAAGGTCAGTTATATAGTCCATGGTTTTGTCACTACCGGTAATAACACAGAATATTTTCTAGAAGGGTATAGTGGGTAGCGTAGGATAAAGGCTGAGAGTTAAATTACCTATGTTTCAGTCCTAGCAATTCCCCTTGTTAACTGTAGGACCATGGGCAAATTATTAAATTTTGGTGCTTTAGATTTTCTATCTGCAAAATGAGAACATAATCTAGCTAGTTGTGGCTGTATATCTACCCCAAAGCTTAGTGCCTTAAAGCAATAATTTATTAAGTGTATCTTATGGTTCTGTGGGTTAACCTGGAACACTGTGTGGTTCTGGCTTGGGGAGCTCAGTCAGATGATGGATGGGCCTGGGGATGACTGGGCGTCTGAGAGGGCTTGTTCACATGGTTCGCAGTGAATGTTACTGCCACTGGGAGCTTAGCAGGGATGTGAAGCAGGGTGCCTATTCGTGTCCTTTCCCTGTACCTTGGGTTTCTCTTAGCATTGCAGCTAAGTTTAGACAGAGATAGTATCCAAGAAGTGTTTTCCTAGTGACCTAAAAGGAAGCTGAAAGGCCTTTATGACCTAGCCTTAGAAGTCCCATCTTCACAGGGTAGGGACCCTCCATCTTGATGGGAAAGGTAGCCAGATCACACTGAGACAAGCATGTATTGTTGTTGAGAGACCCTGGGAAGATGGCCTACGGGAGCCAGCTTTCAACAGAGGAAGAGATAATGGCCAGAAATAACGCAATAAATGTGAAAGGTGGGAGTTAAGCTAAGAGAGAAGATTGATAACTGCACATCATCCCTGCTGAGGCAAGCTGCGACTCCAAGGAAGCAAATTTCAAGTACAAAACCCATCCCAAAAAGGACATGAGTCTGTCCTTTCCCTCAAGAGAGTGTATGATCTCTACAAGTGAGCAGTGAGTTAAATACCTCTTGTCTCACCCAACTGGAGAGTCACTGGAGGCTGGGACTCCTTCTCCAGGGAGATCTGACTGTGAGCCTGGGCATTCTCTTGCCTGGCATAAAAGTTGAGCAAATATTTTCCCTGACATTCTGAATTCCCAATCCACACTTCCCCCCTGGCCAGGGGGTGGTCTCCAACCCTTTCAGAGACCGGAGAGTACACGGTTCTGGGCATTGCATGGGCTGCAGCAGTGCAGCTGGGCTGAAACAGTGAATCCAGTGGCAGTGGAGAAAGGCACAGGAGGGAGGGTGAAAGTGCATATCGTGGAGGGCAGGGCATGGGAACCCATGTGGAGGCACCTACCACACAGCCTCAGCAATAGTACAGCCATCTCACCCAGTCAAATTTCAGAGAGACACCTCCCCAATTCTGTGGACTGCCAGAGGCAGCCAGACCTCACCCTGCAGGGGTACCAAAGGAGCAGTGCAGCTGGGGCAAAAGTGGGTCTCTACAGGAGAAAAACATTCACTGCTTTGTTAACCTCTGGCTTGGAACAAACTCAAGTGGAATAGTCCTCAGTTTTCATTGAGCACCAGAGGAAGTCAGGTGGCTCTCCTGCCGGCTGGTGGCAGAGAGAGACAGCCAGGCCAAGGGGGCATTGACTCATTTGACTCTGGCAGGTGCAAATCCCTGGTGCAGTTGCTTATTAGAGGGAACTAGGTCATAGCCCCACTGGGTTACCAGTGACTGGACATAGCGGAGGTGCAAGGTGGGGAAAGAAGCACCAGCCCCCCTGGAGTAACTCTTTTGCTGGGCAGGCCTTTCTGATTCCATGGAGAACCAGAGCAAGTCACACTTGAGCTGCCAGTGGATGCCTGCTGTCTAGTTGCTGGAGACCATTTGAACTCACCCACTTGATTTGTGATTGTGCTGACTGGGACAATTAGTTTGGAACTCTTGACCTAGGCCAGTCACCCAGGGACCCTCCAAGGTTGAGCCTTGGTTGTGTTGTAATGGGAGGGTCTGATTCTTCTCTTCCAGTTGTTGCCCATCGGGAACAGGTTGTCTTAGTTGCTTGTAATTTTCCCCAGCTGAGATTTCAGCCCAAAGCCACTAATGCACTAGAATTGATTAGAGACGAGCTGAATATAAGACAGTCACCTAGCCCCTTACATCAAGCAGGTCCCCCAGAATCTCAGGCTGCAATACTGAACAGGACCTGTGTAAAGCTGTAGGGGAAAAGCCACAGTCATCAGTAGCAGCTCTTTAATAAAGGGCTGGTTAATTACAACTTCAGGAGCCCTCAATCCAATTTCACCTTACCAGCTTCTCTAACCAAACTGAGAAAAATAATCATGAGGCAGAATCAGCAGAAAAACTCTGGCAACATGAATAATCAGAATAGATCAACTCCCCCAAAGAACAACAAAGGAGACACAACAGAAGATACCATTCATGAACAAATGGCTGAAGATGTCAGAAATCAAGTTCAGAATATGGATGGCAAATAAGATTAATAGAATGGAAGTAAAGTTGGAACTAAAAATTCAAGGAGTAATTCAAAAGATGTCTCAAGAAGTCAACAAATTCAAAGACAAAATCTCCACAAAGATTTTGACACATTGAGGCAAGAATTTGCAGCCCTCAAAAATCTGAGAAATACAGTAGAATCCCTCAGTAACAGAATGAAGCAGGCTGAAGAAAGGATCTCTGATATTGAAGACAAAGATTTTGAACACTCCCAAACACTCAAAGAGGCAGAGAAGTGGAAAGCAAAAACAGATCATTCCCTGAGAGAGTTGTGGGACCACTCCAAAAGAGCAAACATTTCATCTTATAGGAATGCTGCCAAATGCTCAAAGAGGCAGAGAAGTGGAGAGCAAAAACAGATTATTCCCTGAGAGAGTTGTGGGACCACTCCAAAAGAGCAAACATTCACGTTATAGGAATTCCTAAAAGAGAAGACAGTCGTAAAGGCATAGATGCTCTATTCTGAGATATAATGGAGGAGAATTTCCTGAGCATGGTAAGAGATACAGAAATTCTGATAGAAGACAGTTTCAGAACCCCAGCATGACTCGATCCAAATAAAGCATCACCTAGACACATTGTAATTAACTTTGTAATTAACTTTCCCAAAGTTTTAATTAACTTGTAATTGTAATTGTAATTAACTTTCCCAAAGTTAATGTAAAGGAGAAAATTCTGCAAGCAGCTATATGTAAGAAAATCGTAACCTACAAGGGTGAATGTTAGAATGACTACAGATCTCCCACCTGAAACTTTTCAAGCCAGAAGAGGATTGTCATTGACCTTTAATCTCCTAAAACAAGACAACTTTCAGCCCAGGATCCTGTATCCTGCTAAACTGAGTTTCATTTGTGATGGAGAAATCAAATACTTTAATAACATACACATGTTGAAGAAATTTGCCATAACTAAACCAGCTCTCCAGGATATTCTGAGGCCCATCCAGCACAATGACCAGCATAATGCTCTACCACCAAAGTAAACTCACTCATAAATTTTTGAACAAAATCCAACTTCCACAGTGGTTGAAAGGATTAAAAACATCTACTAGACTTTAGAAAAACTTGACACTCAAAACACTACTCCCTTATCAGTGCTCTCAATTAATGAGAATGGTTTAAATTGTCCTCTAAAGAGGCACAGGTTGGTTGACTGGAGACATAAACTCAGACCAGATATCTGCCGCATACAACAATCTCATCTTACCTTAAAGGATGAAAATAGACTCAGGGTTAAGGGATGGACATCTATAATTCAGGCAAACAGAAATCAGGAAAAAGCAGGGGTGGCAATTTTATTCACAGATACAATAGGCTTTAAACCAACAAAGGTAAGGAAAGATAAGGATGGTCACTTCATATTTGTCAAGGAAATCACTCAACATGAAGAGATTTCATTTATTAACATTTATGCACCCAACCAGAATGCTCCTCAACTTATAAAAGAGACCCTAACTGACATGAACAATTGGTATCTTCTTACACCACAATAGTCGGAGATTTTAACACCCTTTTGGCAGTGTTGGATAGATCATCCAATCATAAACTAAACAAAGATTGGTTTTAAACAAAATTTTGGTTTCAAACCTGACCCTACACCTTCTACTTAACAGATATCTACAGAACATTTCATCCTAACAAAACCAAATACACATTCTTCTCATCAGCCCATGGAACATCCTCCAAAATTGATCACATCTTGGGTCACAAGTCTAATCTCAGCAAACTTAAAAGAATAGAAATTATTCCTTGTATTTCCTCAGACCATAATGGAATAAAAGTTGAACTCAACAACAACAGGAATCTTCATACTCATACAAAGACATTGAAACTAAATAATCTTATGACAAATGATAGCTGGGTCATAAATGAGATTAAGTGGGAAATTATCAAATTTTTGGAACAAAACCATAATGAAAACACAAATTATCAGAACCTGTGGGATACTGCAAAGGCACTCCCAAGATGGAAATTTATAACATTCCTAGCTTTCCTCAAGAAAATGGAAAGACAGGAAATCAACAATTTAATAGGATATCTCAAACAACTGGAAAAGGAAGAACATTCCAACCCCAAAGCCAGCAGAGGAAAAGATATAACCAAAATTAGAGCAGAATTAAATGAAATTGAAAACAAAAGAATCATTCAAAAGATCAATGAATCAAAAAGTTGGTTTTTTGAAAAGACTAACAAAATTGATAAACCTTTGGCTAACCTAACCAGAAACAGAAAAGTAAAATCATCAATCAGAAATAATAAAGGCAAAATAACAACAAACACATCAGAAGTTCAAAAACTCCTTAATAAATACTATAAAAATTCCATTCTCAGAAATATGAAAATCTGAAGGAAATAGACCAGTACTTGGAAGCACACCACCTTCCTAGACTCAACCAGAAAGAATTGGAAATGTTGAATAGACCTATATCAAGTACTAAAATAGCATCAACTATAGGAAATCTCCCAAAAAAGAAAACTCTGTGGCCAGAAGGCTTCACATCAGAATTCTACCAAACTTTTAAAGAGGAACTAGTACCTATATTATATAACCTTTTCCAAAACATAGAAAAAGAAGGAATAGGGCGGCGCCTGTGGCTCAGTGAGTAGGGTGCTGGCCCCATATGCCAAGGGTGGCGGGTTCAAACCCAGCCCAGCCAAACTGCAACAAAAAAATAGCCGGGCGTTGTGGCGGGCACCTGTAGTCCCAGCTGCTTGGGAGGCTGAGGCAAGACAATCACGTAAGCCCAAGAGTTAGAGGTTGCTGTGAGCCATGTGACGCCACGGCACTCTACCCGAGGGCAGTACAGTGAGACTCTGTCTCTACAAAAAAAAAAAAAAAAGAGAGAAAAGAAAAAGAAGGAATACACCCCAACACATTCTACAAAGCAAATATCACCCTGAATCCCAAACCAGGAAAAGACCCAACAAGGAAAGAAAATTATAGACCAATATCTTTAATGACTATAGATGCAAAAATATTCAATAAGATCCTAGCAAACAGAATCCAGCAACATATCAAACAAATTATACACTGTAACCAGGTTGGTTTTATCCCAGAGTCTCAAGGTTGGGTCAATATACTTAAATCTATAAATATAATACATCACATAAACAAAATAAAAAACAAAGACCTATGATTCACTCAATTGATGCAGAAAAAGTTTTGATACTATCCAGCATCTTTTTATGATCAGAACTCTTAAGAAAATGAGTATAGAAGGGACATTTCTTAAACTGATAGAGGCCATCTACAGCAATCCCACAGCCAATATCATATTGAATGGAGTAAAATTGAAAACCTTTCCACTCAGATCAGGAACCAGGCAAGGATGCCCATTGTCTCCACTGCTTTTTAGCATTGTAATGGAAGTCTTAGCCATCTCAATCAGGCAAGAGAAGGTGATCAAGGTTATCCAAACAGCATCAGAGGAAATCAAACTTTCACTCTTTGCAGATGATATGATTTTATACCTGGAAAACCCCTGGGACTCAACTACAAAACTCTTAGAAGTGATCAAGGAATACAGCAGCATCTCTGGATACAAATTCAATACTCACAAATCAGAAAATTTTATATATACCAACAATAGTCAAGTTGAAAAAACAGTCAAGGACTCTATTCCTTTTACAGTAGTGCCAAAGAATATGAAATATTTGGGAGTTTACCTAACAAAGAACATGAAAGATCTCTATAAAGAGAACTATGAAATTTGAGAAAAGAAACAGCTGAAGATGTTAACAAATGGAAAAAACATATCATGCTCATGGCTGGGAAGAATCAATATTGTTAAAATGTCCATACTACCCAAAGCAATCTACACATGTAATGCAATCCCTATTAAAGCCCCACTGCCATACTTTAAAGATCTGGAAAAAATACTACTTCATTTTATATGGAATCAGAAAAAACCTTGAATAGCAAATACATTACTCAGAAATAAGAGCAAATCAGGAGGTATCACGTTATCAGACTTCAGGCTATACTATAAATCTATAGTGATCAAAACAGCATGGTACTGGCACAAAAACACAGAGGTTGATGTATGGAACAGAATAGAGAACCAACAGATGAACTCAGACACTTATTGTTATTTAATATTTGATAAGCCCATCAAAAACATAAATTGAGGGAAAGATTCCCTATTTAACAAATGATGCTGAGTGAATTGGCTAGTGACTTGCAGAAGACTGAAACAGGACCCATACTTTTCACCATTAACAAAAATTGACTCTCACTGGATAAAAGATTTAAATTTAAGACATGAAACTATAAAAATTCTTGGAGAGAGTGCAGGGGAAACACTTGAAAAAAATTGGTGTGGGAGAATTCTTTATGTGGTTGACCCCTATCCCGCCCCCCGGGCAATGAAGCAACAGCAAAAATACATTACTGGGATCTGATCAAAAAGCTCTGCACAGCCAAGAATGCAGCAAATAAAGAAAGTAGACAGCCCTCAGAATGGGAGAAGATATTTGAAGATTATGTTTCTGACAAAGGTTTAATAACCAGAACCTACAGACAACTCAAATTTATTAATAAGAAAAGAACAAGTAATCCCATTTCATTGTGGGCAAGAGACTTGAACAGAAGCTTCTCTGCAGAACACAGGCACATGGCCTACAGACACATGAAAAAATGCTCATCATCTTTAATCATCAGAGAAATGCAAATCAAAACTACTTTGAGATATCGTCTAACTCCAGTAAGCTTAGCCCACAAAACAAAATCCCCAAACTACAGATGTTGGCATGGATGTGGAGAAAAGGGAACACTTCTGCACTGTTGGGGGAAATGCAAGCTAAGATGTTCCTTTTGGAAAGAAGTTTGGAGAATATTTAGGGAACTAAAAGTAGACCTACCATTTGATCCTACAATTCCTCTACTAAGTATATATCTAGAAGACCAAAAATCAGTTTACAAAAAGATATTTGCACCAGAGTGTGTATTGCATCCCAATTCATAATTGCCAAGTCATGGAAGCAGCCCAAGTGCCCATCAACCCATGAATGGATCAACAAATTGTGGTATATGTACACCATGGAATACTATGCTGCCTTAAAAAAGATGGAGACTTTACCTCTTTTATGTTTATATGGATGGAGCTGGAACATATTCTTCTTAGTAAAGTATCTCAAGAATGGAAGAAAAAGTATCCAGTGTACTCAGTACTATTATGAAACCTGTCTATAATCACCCACATTTTCATATGAAAGATAAAATACAACTGTAGCCCAGGATGAAGGAGGGAAGAAGAGGGGAAAGGAAGGGAAGTGGAGAGGTTAGATGGAGGGAGAGTAAATGGGGGGACCACACCTATGGTGCATATCGCAAGGGTACACGGCAAATCTATTAACTGTAGAGTATAAATGTCTTAACACAATAATTAAGTAAGTGGGGTGAAGGCTATGTTAACCAGTCTGATATAAGTACTCCAAAATGTATAAAAAATCAGAAAATCAGCACATTGTACCCCATAAATACATTAATTTATAAAGATATGATTTAATATAAAAAAATTGTTGCTGACATCTATGAACAAATGGAGGGAAAATTAAGTTTCCTTTTCTTTTCCTTGCACTATGCTAGTTAAGTACATTTGGGAACCTAGCAGAACTCTTTGCTCATTACAAATACCAAAAGAAGTATGTATTTATAAAGATGATTCATTGATATATTTTTAATTTCACATTTTGATGACTTCCAACACACCTCATTACTAATATTCAGAATAATCTGTTTTTACTTTTTAAGTGAGTGGCTCTAATCATTGTTTTATAGATTAATATGATGGGAATTAGATGAGAAATCAGGCAAAATCATGGAAGTCACCAGGGAAAATAACCCATGCGTTAAATATTTTAATAGAATCTCACCAAGATGTGGGAAAGAACATTTAAAAATATACTTCCCTCTGAATTGATTACTTCTGTTCACTGGGAATCTCATTAATAAAAACTCAATGTGTTGAATTACATCAGCAACTCTCTGCCAAAAGCAAGAGGTTGATCACAACTGAGAAGTTAATTATAGTCACAGAATGGAGGACATTATGTCCAAAACACTGTTCAATCCCTTGTGGATGTGACAAAACAGGCTTCAGTTTGAAGGGGATGGCGTCTTTTTGTTTTTACCAGGCTTCTTGAAAATTGAGCTAATAATTAAGATAAATGATGAAGGTCATCAGTGAAGCTGTACCCCCAAACACAGTTGCAAGCCAGCTCAATGATGAGGCTGGCTTACAGGCATTTACAGCAAAAGAAATATAAAATCCTTGGCAAAAACTAAGAGAAAAAAATGCACCTGAGAAAAAACTGTGTACCCTAACACGAAATCTCATTTACCAGTACCAGAAAACAGAAGTCTGGAGTGCTTTCGTTGAATTTTAAACTTTCTTTTCTTTCCTGAGATAATAAAGCAGAAAATAAAACGCTAGCTGATAAAACTAAGGATATATACATAGACACGCCAGGACATATGCATCTAGAAAGCTAGGCCTTGAGTTTGAAATTTAATTCCTTTTATATCATGTTTGACCTTTTCATTATTGGATAATTTGGGTTATAATACTATCACTTTAACAAAGAACATTAAACTGCGTGAGCCTCAAGAACGTGGAGTGTGGAATTATAGACATTGGAGACTCAGGAGGATGGGGTTTGGGGAGATGAAGGATGACAAATTACTTAATGGGTACAATGCACACTAAAATCCCAGACTTCACCACTGCACTATATCTCTGTGAAACAGAACTGCATGTGTACCCCTTCAATTTATAAAAAAAAAAAAAAGCCTGTTTGATTTTGTAAAATCTTTCTTAAGGACAATTTATTGACAATGATTTCCTTTGTTTGAGCTGCTCAACTCAAACACCTCTATATAGGAGTTTTATAAAGAATGTTGAAAAATATTCGGAAGAGTGTTTATGTCAGTATTTTTTTCTGATTGGTTCTCTATCAAAAATTTGATAGATCTATAAAAATTGAACAACACAACCTAGCACAATCAAAAAATAAACTGAAAAATATGTAATTAAAGGAAGCAGAAGAGTGATGCAATTAGTTAACTAGAATTCATTACCCTAAAGATTGAGTTAATAGTATTTTCTCAAGGGAAAAGGAAACATGGCAAGAGATAAAAAACAAAAATTTATCATCAACAGTAGCATACATCCATTTTTTTATGTAGATTACCTTTCTTTGTGTCATTACCAAAGTCTGTCTACCTATTTTTTTACATACATAAAGACTCTAGAAATTTGAGGGGATTATTTTTTGGCTGTCACCAGTTCTGCCATGAGGACCAATCACTTGCGTTTTATATTTTTCAAGATCATTACATAGTCCAGTAAAACAAATCTTATTCTAAACATGACACACATGTTTTGGATATTAGGGGAATAGAATCGGCTTTGTCCCTGTATCCCAGTTAGGGCTACGCGTTTGTGTTGCCCTCTGGCACTACAGCGAGCTCACATAAGAGAGGTGTAGAGATTCAAAAAGCATGGACAGGGCTACAGTTTGAACCACTGGTATATTCAAAACATTTCTTCTCAGAGAACAGTTTAAAATTGGGTTACATTTAACTGACAGATACAAATAGAGTCAAGTACTGCTACATGTACCTATTTACTCAAATATACATGACGAAAATGGCAAAGCATCCTAACTATATTAGAATCCTTTTAGAATATTTAATATTCATTCGAAGTATAGATAAATATACTATGTCCCCTATTTTGAATTACATGAAAATGTCAACTTTATAAATCATAAATAGGAAAGTTAAACTTTTTGGAGTATGACATATTTACACTTAAGGGCATATGGACAAACAGCCAAAAGACATTCATGTTAACGTGAATGATTAGTAAACACTGTGAATTGTCTTCATGAATGCTATATCTGGCTAACAGGAACAGCCAGCAAATTCTAGCTAACATCATTTTCATTTTCTTTCACAATGGGGCTTCTTTAGATACATTACTGGGTATAAGTAAAGTGTCAGAAAAAGGCAATTTGTAGCCAAGAATATGAGAAGGAGAGGAAGGAAAGACATCATACTCCCCAACCCTCTGCCGTGATGCTATTGTCTTTTCCCTATTAAATCAGCAATGCTTATTAGCTTTCTGGAAGCTGCAGAATGCAAAATTTGGAAAGCTAAACAGATAGCTCTGACATTGGTCATAATATCTCTACGCCCTAAAGACACTCAGACTCTCTATAGTCATTAAAAATGCAAACATGGCATTGAAAATACAGTGAAAATATTTCAACACTATGTGGGTAATTTTCCAAATAGAAAACATTCCTTGAATGTACAGTTTCATAAAGTTAAATTTGGCTCACTGGTTTATTCACATGATAACATTTTTATTTGCAAACAAATTAAAAATAAGCTCTGTGGGCTTAAAAGTCATCTTGAGCTCATGTGCTGGATAGTGAAATGTTGCATGCAAAAAAGGGGGCATTACTACTGTTTCTATCTTTCTACTGGGTGTATTTAAATTCAGATTCAGGCAGTCCTAGGCCGGTTGGGAAAATTCATAAACCTTTCCCAAATGTATTGTCACCAAAAGACAGAAACTATCTCTGGGACAAACCAATGATCCTGCAAGACTACCTCTGCCTAGGTTTAGTGGAATTACTTCAAGGTAGGTGTAACACACCCTCCAAAGTGAAAATGACAAAACAAAACAAAACAAAAAAGTACCGCATGGCTGAGTTTCTTCCAGGACTCAGAAAATCAGCATAAGCTTCAAACCATGAGTACCGATGACTCCTTACCAGCCTTTCCTTACTTTAGCAATTTTGAAAGTTGTTCGAGTATGATGACCTTGTATAGCAAAACACTCTGTTATTTTTGTTGGATTATTTGATTCACAAATTCCTTCATTTTCATGATTCTTTAATAACTGCATTAATCCATGCATTCAACTGTATTTTAATCTGTGGTACTATAGGCAAGAGAGAGGGGAAAAAAAAAAAACCAAGAAGATTGACAAACTAAACACTGGCAGCTCTGACAGGTATGTGGAAAACAGTTATTAGTCTCAAAAGCACAGAAGTAGTCATGAGGGTTAATGTCTTTTGCTGAGGAGTAAAGAAGTGACATTATACTGGCTCTGACATATCTGTTAGGAGATAAGCTATCTTCTCAGAATACAAATGGGAGACATAATTGTGAACTTGCTAAGAAATCTGAGACAACAGATAGGTAACTGTCCGAGTTTGTGGGTGAATCTGGAATATGCCAGAAGGGATCTGGAATGCATGTGTAGGAAAAAATTCAATGTCATATAGAGCACAAAAAAAGGCTTTTTCTTTTCTATCTATGATATGAAATATGTGTCTCTGAAGCAAAATTAGTTAACTCATTAATTAAAAAGGAGAAATGAAGAAATGAATATATTGTACTAGAGAGCAGTATTTGTTTTCCAAGACCATAATAGCATATACCAAGATGGAAGTTCTGAAAAGGCACTGATGTAGATCATGAGGATGGCCCAAAGGGCGTGTCACAATGACAAAAGGACTGTGTGTGAGAAGAGGCTCACTAATGCGTTGAAAAGAATCTAACATTTGTGAGAAAAATAAAATGCATCTCCTGCCTAAAATAAAAGCAAGTAGAAATAAGTCCAAGATTGAAGAATAGAAATCAATTCATCAAATATTTGTTGAAACATTACTGTATAGCAGACATTGTGTTAGGAACTTCCGAGAAAACCATTAGGAAAAAAAAATTAGACATTAAAGAAATAAAAAGCATTGGTCATAAATGTTACAATTATAATATCTATATTCCAATTCATAGAAACAAAATAACCAATGTCAATTGAAATTTAAGTACAGAGTTACAGTTATAATCCCATAGGTATACCCAAGATAGATCAAATGGCTTATGACTAGGGAATAGCAGCAGAAAGAGACTTTGTTCTTCAAAAACATGACTATAAACTAACGTTTATGTTAACAGAATATATCACAAATTAATATCAATAAAAACTATAATCCTAACATAGGAGAATAATGAACCACATTTGATTGGGAACAAAAAGAGAGAGCTAGAGGAAGGGGGATCGGAAGAGGGAGGGCGGGGACAGGGAGAGAAAGTTACTTCATAATGGAAGAAATATACTACATCCCCCCTGGTTGGTTACATTCTCCTAATACCAATCTTGAGACAAAATATCCTAATTCAGAGAAACTTTTATTATCTAAGAGCCACCATGATTTCGATAAAGCCAGAGTATCTAATAAACTTTCTACTTATCTTCCTGATGGGTTTACTTCTCAGTGGGGAAAAAGAAGTGACAGAGGGAATGCTATCTGAACGTAATTTTGACCACCCAGGAAAAATCAATTAACAGTTAAATGGAAACATAAAACTTTCTGCGAATGTGATAATATTACTTTAATTCTTATATTAGCTATGGAAAGTAATGCTTGATGTAGTCACAAATATGTCCTCTATTCTTAAAAAGAAATTCTCCTAAAAGATATGAATGAGCCAATGGCCGAAAGCTCTTAACAATCATATGGCTCAGAAAGAAACTAAATACTCCCCAGAACAAAATCATGATCACACAAAGATAAATTTAATAAATAATACTAGGAAGAGTTAATTAAGTAGATAAATGAATCTGGATGCAGAGTTTTAGATGAGCTCTTATTGAAAAGGAAGACATATAAAAGATTAGAAGCCCTTCAGTTATTATTAAGTAAAGCAAGCAGGGGCCTGTGAAAAATAAATAGAATAATAAAAATGATTTTTAGTATGTTCAGAAGAAGATACAAATAATCTGCTGTTCAGGTAGTTTACAAAATGCTATCAAAAGATACAGAAAATGCAGAAATTCCCAGCTGCTTTCTTTTTCTTATCTTCTTTGCCACAGACTGATGTGGGGGGAAAAGAACATCAGTAAGAAAGAATCAGACCCTAAGTGGAGAAAAGAAAAAGACCTAGTGACTCTGCTTGGATTCAAGACTTTTGCTTAGTAAAAGCTGCAGACTGGGATGTTAAAAAACTCTGTAAATTAGATGGCTGAGATACTATCTGTAACAACTGCAGAATTATTGACGATGTAGTCATTGGGACACTAGAAACAGCCAGATTATGTCTTGATTTTCAAGAGCTATAAAAGGAAGATGTCTGAGGGAAACGAAGACAGCCAAGCTATTAAACACAGAATCGTGAACCCCTAATGGAGATGACACTGGCTAAGGCTCAGAATAGTAAGGGTTAGAAAAGAGTTGATGGAAATAACTCAATTAAGCATGCTTTATGTATAAAACAAAAAGAAAAAATGTCAAAGAATTAGTATTAAAATCTCTGAAGCAAGAGAGGAAAATTTAGAGAAAATGCAGACTAAATTAAGGGAGCCATACAGCCTCCACACATATGATAATGGTGATTATTATCGTGTCTTTAGAGAGACTAGAGATGTCTTTAGAGATGACAAAGACAAGGCAATGATGACCATGGCAACCATGACAATCACTCTGATCATGATAATGATGACAGGCTCTCTGGCTGGTAAGCTCTTGAAAGCAAGAAACACATTTGTTTTTTTCATTGGTTGGACCCAGTACCTGGTGCCTAGTGGGAGGTCAATGTTTTAATTGAATAGCTAATAATAATGCTGCTCAAGTATCCTTACTTTATCATCACAACTAACCAGCCGTAAGTAGGTACTATTATTACCCCCATTCTACAGATGAGCAATGAGTCTTAAGCCCAATCTTAGCCAAGGTCACTCCTAATAAGTGAGAAAGTTCTAATTCAAATCTGAGGCTGTCCATTTCAAAGACTTAAGCTCTTAACTATTGTTATTACATCTTGAATGACAATTAGCAACATTCATGCTGGCTGAAACCCAATTCTATGCAGCTGAAACAGTTTTTTACTCTCTAGAGGTCCTAAAATAAGAGAGTGAAGAGCCTAAAATCCAGCCAGAACTTTCAGAAAATCTGGAAAATCTACAGAAGATATGAATAAACTAGACCAGTTCAAATGATGCAGTCTTGAATAGCTGAATCCAGGAATTACAGATGGTGGAAGCACGTGGAAAAGTCTCCATATAATAAATGGTCAGTGAGCCAGGAGCAAGGCACTTAAAACACGGCCACCACAATAGCCAGATCCTCATTTGACCCTCAGCATATAATGAATGCCCAACTGAAAAAATAAAATAAAATAATAGACTGAATTATTAAAGATTTTAATTTAAGTTACACCTGCTTTTATTTTAAGATGCTCTACTTCTGAAGCAGAATATCATTGCACCCAACTATAGACAAAGAAAGATCGGGTTTTATGCTAGATAGTGCAGTGAGAAAAGAGGCTTAGATTGTAAAATATAGTGCTTTATGTTTGTCTCAGTTATATTCAACACTTTGTCTCTGCCTTATATAAAGAAATAGTAGAAGCAGAAGGAGACTAAAACCAATGTGTTGAATGACAGTCAACATTTAAAATAATAATAATAGTGTATGTTCATGAAATGCTTCCTACGTATTAAGCACTAAAAGAAATAATTTAATAATCTTTAGAGCCAGCCGTGGGATGATATAGGTGTTACTGTGTTTCCTGCTATAGAGATGAAGGAATTGGGACTGAGCAAAATTAAATTCCCTTTGTCTGGACTTGGCTACTGAGTAGAGGACTGAACATTCAAATCCAGAAAACTCACTCTCTTAACCACCACAATAAACTGGCAATAAGTTTGGTTCCTTCCACTAAAAAGCCAGTAGAATGGCCTGAAATATAGTACAGTGTAGAGTGCCATGATTTAACAGACACTCCAGGAAAAATTTTCAGAGATTTTTTTTTCTGTGTTTTTATTTTTTTCTTTACTTTTTTTATTGTTAAATCATGGCTGTGTACATTAGTGCAATCGCCTGTACCCATTCTAAGATGCACCATAGATGTGGCCCCACCCATTACCCTCCCACCACCAAAACCTCCCCCCTCCCTTCCCCTTCCTTGGCCCTTTCCCCATAGTCTTGTGCTATAGTTGGGTTATAGTCTTCATGTGAAAGCTATAATTTAGCTTCATAGTAGGGCTGAGTACATTGGATACTTTTTCTTCCATTCCTGAGATACTTTGCTAAGAAGAATATGTTCCAGCTCCATCCATGTAAACATGAAAGAGGTAAAGTCTCCATCTTTCTTTAAGGCTGCATAGTATTCCATGGTATACATGTACCACTATTTGCTAGTCCATTTGTGGGTCGATGGGCACTTGGGCTTCTTCCATGACTTAGCAATTACGAATTGGGCTGCAATAAACATTCTGGTACAGATGTCTTTGTTATATTGTGACTTTTGGTCTTCTGGATATAAACCTAGTAAAGGAATTATAGGATTGAATGGCAGGTCTATTTTTAGGTCTCTAAGTGTTCTCCAAACATCCTTCCAGAAGGAATGTATTAGTGGGCATTCCCACCAGCAGTGTAGAAGTGTGCCCTTTCCTCCACATCCACGCCAACATTTCTCCTTTTGGGATTTTGTTATGTGGGCTACTCTTACTGGGGTTAGGTGATATCTCAAAGTAGTTTTGATTTGCATTTCTCTGATGATTAAGGATGATGAGCTTTTTTTCATGTTTGTAGATCCTGCGTCAGTCTTCTTTAGAGAAGTTTCTCTTCAAGTCCCTTGCCCACCCTGACATGGGGTCACGTGTTCTTTTCTTGTTAATACATTTGAGTTCTCTGTGGATTCTGGTTATTAGACCTTTATCGGAGGTATAACCTGCAAATATTTTCTCCCATTCTGAGGGCTGTCTGCTTGCTTTACTCACTATGTTCTTGGCTGTGCAGAAGCTTTTTAGTTTGATCAGGTCCCAGTAGTGTATTTTTGATACTGCTTCAATTGCCTGGGGAGTCCTCCTCATAAAATATTCACCAAGGCCGATTCCTTCAAGAGTTTTCCCTGCACTTTCTTCAAGTATTTTTATAGTTTCATGTCCTAAGTTTAAATCTTTTATCCAGTGAGAGTCTATCTTAGTTAATGGTGAAATGTGTGGGTCCAGTTTCAATCTTCTACAAGTTGCCAGCCAGTTTACTCAGCACCATTTGTTAAATAGGGAATCTTTTCCCATCTGAATGTTTTTAATAGGCTTGTCAAAGATCAAATAACGGTAAGTAGCTGGATTCGTCTCTTGGTTCTCTATTCTGTTCCAGACATCCACTTCTCTGCTTTTGTGCCAGTACCATGCTGTTTTGATCGCTATGGATTTATAGTACAGTCTCAGGGCTGGTAGCGTGATTCCTCCTGCTTTGTTTTTATTGCTCAGTAATGTTTTGGCTATTCGAGGTTTTTTTCTGATTCCATATGAAACAAAGTATTATTTTTTCAAGATCTTTAAAGTATGACAATGGAGCTTTAATAAGAATTGCATTAAAATTATATATTGCTTTGGGCAGTATGGACATTTTAACAATGTTGATTCTTCCCAGCCATGAGCATGGTATGTTTTTCCATCTGTTAACATCTTCGGCTATTTCTTTTCTTAGAGTTTCATAGTTCTCTTTGTAGAGATCTTTCACATCCTTTGTTAGGTATACTCCCAAATATTTCATCTTCTTTGGCACTACTGTGAAAGGAATAGAGTCCTTGACTGTTTGTTCGGCTTCGTTATTGTTGGTATATATAAAGGCTACAGATTTATGGGTGTTGATTTTGTAGCCTGAGACATTGCTATATTCCTTGATCACTTCTAAGAGTTTTGTAGTAGAATCCCTAGTGTTTTCCAGACATACGATCACATCTACGAAGAGTGAAAGTTTGATCTCTTCTGACCCTATGTGGATACCCTTGATCGCCTTTTCTTCCCTAATTGCAATGGCTAAAACTTCCATTACAATGTTAAAGAGCAATGGAGACAATGGGCAACCTTGCCTGGTTCCTGATCTAAGTGGAAATGATTTCAATTTAACTCCATTCAATACGATATTGGCTGTGGTTTTGCTGTAGATGGCCTCTATTAGTTTAAGAAATGTCCCTTCTATACCAATTTTCTTAAGTGCTCTGATCATGAAGGGATGCTGGATATTATCAAAAGCTTTTTCTGCATCAATTGAAAGAATCATATGGTCTTTGTTTTTAAGTTTGTTTATGTGTTGAATTATATTTATAGATTTACGTATATTGAACCAGCCTTGAGACCCTGGGATAAATCCGACGTGGTCATGGTGTATAATTTTTTTGATGTGTTGTTGGATTCTGTTTGTTAGGATCTTATTGAGTATTTTAGCATCTATATTCATTAGTGATATTGGTCTATAATTTTCTTTTCTTGTTGGGTCTTTTCCTGGTTTGGGGATCAAGGTGATGTTTGCTTCGTAGAATGTGCTGGGTAGTATTCCTTCTTTTTCTATATTTTGGAAGAGGTTTAGTAGTATAGGTACTAGTTCTTCTTTAAATGTTTGGTAGAATTCTGATGTAAAGCCATCTGGTCCTGGGCTTTTCTTTTTAGGGAGATTTTGTATAGTTGATGCTATTTCAGAACTTGATATAGGCCTGTTCAACATTTCCACTTCGTTCTGGCTAAGTCTTGGTAGGTGGCGTGCTTCCAGGTATTGGTCGATTTCTTTCAGATTTTCATATTTGTGAGAGTAGAGTTTCCTGTAGTATTCGTTAAGGATTTTTTGAATTTCTGAGGGGTCTGTTGTTATTTCATCATTACCATTTCTGATTGATGAAATTAGAGATTTTACTCTTTTTTTCCTGGTTAGGTTGGCCAAAGGTTTATCTATTTTATTGATCTTTTCAAAAAACCAGCTTTTGGATTTATTGATCTGTTGTATAATTCTTTTGTTTTCAATTTCATTTAATTCTGCTCTGATTTTGGTTATTTCTTTTCTTCTGCTGCGTTTGGGGTTGAAGTATTCTTCTTTCTCCAGTTGCTTGAGATGTTCCATTAAGTTATTGACTTCCCTCTTTCCGTTTTCTTGAGGAAGGCTTACAGTGCTATAAATTTCCCTTTTAGGACTGCCTTTTCAGTATCCCAGCGGTTCTGGTAATTCATGTCTTGATTGTTGTTTTGTTCCAAAAATATGGTGATTTCCTTCTTAATCTTGTCTATAACCCATGTATCCTTCAGCATAAGGTTGTTTAGCTTCCATGTTTTTGTGTGGGTATGCAGGTTCCTGTTGTTATTGAGTTCAACTTTTATTCCATGATGGTATGAGAAGATACAAGGAATAATTTCTATTTTTTTAAATTTGCTGAGGTTAGATTTGTGGCCTCGGATGTGGTCGATTTTGGAGTATGTTCCATGGGCTGATGAGAAGAATGTGTATTCAGTTCTTTTGGGATGAAATGTTCTGTAGATGTCTGTTAAGTCCAGATGTTGAATGGTTGATTTTAAATCTAAAATTTCTTTGCTTAGCTTCTTTTTGGAGGATCTATCCAGGACTGCTAAAGGGTGTTAAAATCTCCAACTACTATGGAAGTGGAGGAAATCGAGTTGCTCATGTCTGTTAGAGTTTCTCCTATAAATTGAGGTGCATTGTGGTTGGATGCATAAATATTAATAATTGAGATCTCATCATATTGAGTATTACCTTTAGCAAATATGAAGTGTCCATCCTTATCCTTAATTATTTTGGTTGGTTTAAAGCCTATTGCGTCTGCGAACAGGATTGCAAGGCCTGCTTTTTTCTGCTTTCCATTTGCCTGGAATATAGATGACCATCCCTTCACCTGGAGTCTATATCTGTCTTTTAATGTAAGATGCGATTCTTAGATGCAGCAGATATCTGGCTTGAGTTCTTGTATCCAGTCTGCCAACCTATGCCTCTTTAGAGGACAATTTAAACCATTCACATTAATTGAGATTATTGATAAGCCTTTCGAGAGACCGGTGGACATTTTTAATGCTTTTGCGACTGTGGAAGTTGGAATTTTATCAAAAATTTTCTGGGTGGGTTTACTTTTGTGGTGGAGGATTATGCTGGTCTTTATGGAGGATAGGTCTAAGAATGTTCTGGAGAGCTGGTTTAATTGTGGCAAATTTCTTCAACGTGTGAATGTCGTTGAAGTATTTAATTTCTCCATCATAAATGAAGCTCAGTTGAGCTGGGTACAGGTTCCCGGCCTGAAAGTTATTTTGTTTTAGGAGATTAAAAGTCGATGACCATCCTCTTCTAGCTTGAAAGTTTTCAGCGGAGAGATCTGCAGTTATTCTGATATTCTTCCCCTTGTAGGTAATGGTTTTCTTTCATCTGGCAGCTTTCAGAATTTTCTCCTTCAGATTAGTGAAATTAATTATGATGTGTCTGGGGGATGTCTTATTCGGGTTGAGTCGTGCTGGAGTTCTGAAACTGTCTGCTATCTGAATTTCGGATTCTCTTGGCATGTCTGGAAAGTTCTCCTTCATAATCTCATGGAGAAGAGACTCTGTGCCTTGTGAAGCCACTTCGTCACTTTCGGGGATCCCTATAAGACGAATATTGGTTTTCTTCAAATTATGCGAGAGCTCTCTGAGAGAGTGGTCTGTTTTTGCTCTCCATTTCTCTTCTTCTTTGAGTGTTTGGGAGCGTTCGAAAGCTTTGTCTTCACTGTCAGAAATCCTTTCTTCTGCTTGCTCCATTCTGTTACTGAGGGATTCTACTGTGTTTCTCAAATCTTTGAGGGATGCAACTTCTTGTCTCAATGTGTCGAAATCTTTGGTCATTTGGTGAATCCATTGAATTCTTGAGATAACTTTTGGAATTCTTATTGGATCTTATTTGCTATCCAGACCCTGAATTCAATTTCTGACATCTCAGCTATTTGTTTGTGCATGGGGTCTTGTGCTGTTTCTGCCCCATCGATCCTTGGGGGAGTTTATCAACTCTGATTATTCATATTGCCAGAGTTTTTCTGTTGATTTCGCCTCATGATTGTTTTTCACCATTGCCTCTGGCCGTCCTCAGAGTTGGGGAGGTGTCTCTCCAAGATTAGAACCCAGCGGGATCACTCTATTGTTGCTGGATCTTTGTAGGGAGTGACCCTGTGTAGTTCCTCTGGGGCTGCTCTAGCTAGGGAGTTCTGGTTTTGGAAGCAGCTCCGGTTTGTGACTCACCCAGAATCCAGCAACAGTGCTGGGGGTGGTACGCACGGTTCTGGGAGTGCCAGGCACCCAGTGACTTTGGCATAGAGAGCCCAAGGCTCCAGCAGTCGCTGGCCAGGAGAAGAGCTCTGCACAGAGGCAGGGAGGGCTCCAAAGGGCACGCAGCTACCAGAGTCCCTGTCCAGATGAACGGGCTAGTGTGGAAGCTGGGAGGACACAGGAGGGAGGATGCAGGGTTGCGTGGCTCCCGCAGTTCCTGGTCAGGGAATATGGAGGCCCGGTGGGTGCAGGTCACGGGTCGGGGGTCACTGCACAGCTCTTATGGAGGTCTGGGCGACACCAAGCCCAGGAGTTTGAGGTTACTATGAGCTGTGACGTCACGGCACTCTACCCAGGGCAATAGCCCAAGGCTCCAGTGTGCCAAAACCGTCTCACTCTGCCCCTAAGGATTAAGGCTGTAACGCAGCTCAGTCCCCGCCTTTAGGCTGCTCAGTCAGTAGGTTACTTTGACCTGCCCAATCCTTGCTTTGAGACCCTGAGGGCGGAGCTTGCCGGGGCAGTTCTTTCACAATGACTTCCTGCGCCCAGCTCAGTGGCTCAGTCTGGGGCCCCAGACAATGCCCAAAGTTGTCCACACTCCTGCTCAAGCTTTCCCCAAGGCAGTTCAACTGAGTGCCAAGTCCAAGAACACCGAAACAGTTCATAGGGAAGTTCTTTCCAGTTTGCAGTCTCACTGCTGCATGTACTTATGGTTGCCGGCATGATTAGGTTGATCGAACACACACAACCACTTGCCAATTTTCCACTGTTTTTGTCCTCCTCTTGGGGTCCAGAAGTCGCTTGCTGGCTCCCTGTATCCTCAAAGGGATGATTGTAGGCAGATCCCACCCGCCAGAGATGCCCGGAGTCTTGTCTCCCCAGACTCACTGTTCCCAGTTTCAGGGAAGCTGTTACTTGGCCGCCATCTTTTTCTACTTGTCTCCAAATGTCTGTGTTTTTAAAGCATAATCATTCTCGCCCCATGAGCTCCCATTTTCCATGGTGAGGATTGGATTTCTATGGCCACAGGGTGTGAGCTCCCCTCTCCCAGTTGCACAGATAGGAGTGGTAAGGGATCGGGGCAGGAAGCCAGGGCCCCAGATGTTAGGCACCCGAGAGGGCTCGTGCCGGTCGTTTTTCCTCCATTCCTTCCAATTGCAACTCAAACCAACATCTGAGAGCTGTCTTTCAGAGATTTTTAATCAACAGCAAACTTATTAAAAGTCAACAACATCCTAAAGTTTTTAAATAGAGACAAGCAAGCTTAACATTGCATTTAAAAGATATAAAATTTCCAAACAATGGAGGGGCCTATAGCTTACTCCTCTGTATTTGGAGTATCGTGGTCACTTTCAGTAGTAAGATTATAGGAACTGGAAAAGCATCACAAACATGGAGATGGAAATAAGAAGGAAGTTTTAGAGCCATTGTGCAAGAAAAATCATAGCTGCAAACAAACTCAGGAGATCTGGGTGGCTGTCTTCAAATATTAGAAAGGGTGTCACCTGGAAGAGATACAAGATTTACTCTGTAATTCATGGAATAGGAGAGTAAAATAAAGAGGCAAAATTTTATTCTGAGTAAGAAATATTTTCAATAATCAAAGCATTCGAATTCTCTATTAATGTAAGGATTCAAAGAGATGCTGTCCAAGATGCTATGAGGTGACTTTGTGTGGCGTGGGGGGTGGCTAAGTGACCTTGAGTAGTTTTCACCTCCATGGGCGACGTCTAGCTATTCCTGAGACCTCGTCACAATGTCCTTAAGACATTCTCCCTTATGGGTGCCTTCTGTCAATGTGATTTCTTTCCTCGTTGGAGGTATAGCTGAGCCTAAAACAATGTCTGCATAGTGGACCCCTCTCTTGCTATAGTAGCTCTGAGTTCTAGATATTGAGATGTAATCTAGATAAATACTGAAACTGAGGGGTATAAACTAAACTAAAGCCTCTTGGTCCTTTAAAAACAGACTAGTCTTATGAATAGAGCCATAAGCACAGTCATGAGTTATTCAACCAGAAGGAGCTATTTGATTGATAAGTCAATTTGCTGGACTATATTAAATGATTAATGAATCTGTCATATCAACTAGGACACTTGCTAATTATTTTCAAAGTTCCAAGAAATGTAATGACAATTAATTGCACCTGCTACAATCCATGTCACGCTTGCAGCTGACATGGAAGTTTAACTTTCATTTTTCACAGGTGAAAAGCCTTTTGTCTATTCTTGGCCTTTCACTGCACCTGCCTGGTATAGGAAAACAATATATGTGTTAGGCATAATCCTGATTATTAATGGCTGTAATTTAAAGACCTTGCAGCTTTCTCTGCAAATGAAGGTAAGAAAAGAAGTTTTGCAAGCTACCGAAAGAAGAAAGTGGTGTACTTACAAATCTAATTTTTATCTGAGTATAGTGCATTGTGGTCCCCTTCGGCAGTCTTTGATATCACAAAAGCAATTTCTGGCAGATTGGAAGGGTTATTCCCTTCTGGGTTTCCAGCTTCTGACAGGAGATCACAGTGGAGGTCCTACTCTCTGGGGACTGGTAGCTTCATGAAGCAGATGGGACCTGACAGGCTATTTCCAAGAAACGGAGGCTGTGAAGCAGGAAGCAGGTATGCTTGACTGAGTAATGGGAGGTTCTTCATTTAACTGGGAGAACCAGGGCGGGTGAAGGCAGGCAGCATTGATTCAAGTCAGAGGAGGCTGTCAGCTGTTGCAAGAACCACAGGAGTGCTGAGTGATTCAGAGTGGGAGCACCCAGACTACAGTATTCATTAGGACGTAACTCTATGAATACCACTCACTCCCTGAACATGCTGTGAAAAGGTAGATTTCAATCCATTACTCCTTGTGGCACTTTGTCCCTGGAGTTCCCTAGAGTGGCACCCAGGTGGTGAGCCGGTACCCATTGGTGGCTTGTTCGCAACCGAGCTTCACACACAAGGTGAGCAAGAGGATCCCTTGAGCCCAACAGTTTGAGGTTGCAACCATGGCAACAGAGTAAGATTCTGTCTCTAGAAAAATAAAAAAAATAAAGTCTATTGGCAAAAAAACATATTAAAACACACCCAGATTATATGAAATGGTAATACAATCTGGAAAACTATATAATCAAGAAGACCCCCATCTTGCTTTGTGACCAGAGTTCAAGATTTAAGACACAATTTTTAGGAAATGGACATTCCTTTGTGTTCAGCCTCTATCTACTGTACTTACCAAATACAGGCATTACATTCTGCTTGTTCGTATAGTAGTTTTCATAATCAGAAGCACTAAAGTCAATAGAAATATAGAAACATATTTCGAGTGTGTAGATACCTTCCCTTTGGCACTGCTTCCAAAGAAATAGTGCTAGACCAGCCACATCATATTAAAAAGCAAATTTCTCTCACTAAAATAACTAGAATTACACCATTAAAAGCTTACTTCTTGGAATGAATTGTGTATTCTGGAGATGCATTAGCTTGAAAGTTTAGTACATTCCTGCCCATTGGTGGAGTACACTGCCTGCTTTTCTGAAGGTTTGCTGTAAAATAAGAGTAATGGGACGCAAGAACAGATGCTAATTTCTCAGAATTCTGGGAGACATACGATTTCCAGGCATATTTACAAATTAGCCCTGAGTTAATGACTTATCTCTGAGGACCCATGTACTTAAGATAATAAAATAAAGAAAGAACATGGCATCACTGTGATATAATGACAGAATCATTACACTTTTTTATTGATATCTAATTAAGATATGTTTCACATATCATAAAATTCACACGATTTTTAGTATAATCACGGCTGCATAATCACCAAAGCAATCCAAGTTGAGAATACTTTTATCACTCCAAAAAGAATATCTCTCTCCATGTCTCCCTTCTCCCAGCCCTGGAAAACTACAAATCTCCATTCTATCTCTATAAATTTGCCTATTTTGGATACTTAATATAAGCACAATGATAAGATGTGCAGTCTTCTATAACTGGCTTCTTTTACTTAGCATATTTTCAAGGTTCACTCATGTTCTGATATGCATCAGTATTTCATTTGTTTTTATCGCCAAAGTTTTTCCATTGTATGAATGCACCACAGTTTTTCTTTTTGGGGGGGGGCGCAGATTTTCACTTTGTCGCCCTCAGTAGAGTGCTGTGGCATCACAGCTCACAGCCACCTCCAGCTCTTGGGCTAGGGCGATTCTATTGCCTCAGCCTCCCAAGTACCTGGGACTACAGGTGCCTGCAACAACACCCGGCTATTTTTGTTGCAGTTGCCACTGCTGTTTTGCCTGGCTGGGGCTGGGTTCAAACCCGTCACCCTCAGGATATGGGATGTGCATCCTACCCACTGAGCCACAGGCGCTGCCCAGCGCCACAGTTTTTCTTGTCTACTGACTGGTTGATGGACAGCTGGATGGGTTGTCCCCACTTTTTGGATATTATGAATAATGCTGTGAACATTTGTGTACAATTTTTTGCTGGTTTTTTTTTTTTTTAATTTTTTGACACAAAGTCTCATTCTGTCACCCTACCTGAAATACAGCAGTGTGCTCATTGTCTTTTAATATTTCTAAGAGAAACATCCTCCATACATCCTTCCTAACAGGAAATTCACAAACTTTGCAATTCCATGGCCTACTCACTTTTTTTTTTTTTTTGCAGTTTTTGGCCAGGGCTGGGTTTGAACCCACCACCTCTGGTATAAGGGGCTGGCGCCCTACTCCTTTGAGCCACAGGCACTGCTCCCTACTCACATTCGTTCCCCAGCCTCACCACACTTGCTGTGTGATTCTGCACATGTATTAACTTCTCTGAGCTTCTGTTTCCTAATGTGTAATATTAGGAAAGTTAAGTGCTCATTGGTGATGCTTATACAGGATACTCAGAACCTTCCAAACCTTCTATCCTGTGTCCATCTTCACAGCTACATTAGAGATGGCTGGTTGAGAGAACTCATCTTCTGAGCCATTTTCAATAATCTAAACAATGCAGGTAAAACTTGAGTAATAAAAAATAATGAACTTCAATTCATAATATATTTTTTTTTTTTATTGTTGGGGATTCATTGAGGGTACAATAAGCCAGTTACACTGATTGCAATTGTTAGGTAAAGTCCCTCTTGCAATCATGTCTTGCCCCCATAAAGTGTGACACACACCAAGGCCCCACCACCCTCCCTCCATCCCTCTTTCTGCTTCCCCCCCCATAACCTTAATTGTCATTAATTGTCCTCATATCAAGATTGAGTACATAGGATTCATGCTTCTCCATTCTTGTGATGCTTTACTAAGAATAATGTCTTCCACTTCCATCCAGGTTAATACGAAGGATGTAAAGTCTCCATTTTTTTTAATGGCTGAATAGTATTCCATGGTATACATATACCACAGCTTGTTAATCCATTCCTGGGTTGGTGGGCATTTAGGCTGTTTCCACATTTTGGTGATTGTAAATTGAGCTGCAATAAACAGTCTAGTACAAGTGTCCTTATGATAAAAGGATTTTTTTCCTTCTGGGTAGATGCCCAGTAATGGGATTGCAGGATCAAATGGGAGGTCTAGCTTGAGTGCTTTGAGGTTTCTCCATACTTCCTTCCAGAAAGGTTGTACTAGTTTGCAGTCCCACCAGCAGTGTAAAAGTGTTCCCTTCTCTCTACATCCATGCCAGCATCTGCAGTTTTGAGATTTTGTGATGTGGGCCATTCTCACTGGGGTTAGATGATATCTCAGGGTTGTTTTGATTTGCATTTCTCTAATATATAGAGATGATGAACATTTTTTCATGTGTTTGTTAGCCATTCGTCTGTCGTCTTTAGAGAAAGTTCTATTCATGACTGTTGCCCATTGATATAAGGGATTGTTGGCTTTTTTCATGTGGATTAATTTGAGTTCTCTATAGATCCTGGTTATCAAGCTTTTGTCTGATTGAAAATATGCAAATATCCTTTCCCATTGTGTGGGTTGTCTCTTTGCTTTGGTTATTGACTCCTTAGCTGTACAGAAGCTTTTCAATTTAATGAAGTCCCATTTGTTTATTTTTGTTGTCGTTGCAATTGCCATGGCAGTCTTCTTCATGAAGTCTTCCCCGAGGCCAATATCTTCCAGTGTTTTTCCTATGCTTTCTTTGAGGATTTTTATTGTTTCATGCCTTAAATTTAAGTCCTTTATCCATCTTGAATCAATTTTTGTGAGTGGGGAAAGGTGTGGGTCCAGTTTCAGTCTTTTACATGTAGACATCCAATTCTCCCAACACCATTTATTGAATAGGGAGTCTTTCCCCCAAGGTAAGTTCTTGTTTGGTTTATCGAAGATTAGGTGGTTGTAAGATGTTAGTTTCATTTCTTGGTTTTCAATTCGATTCCAAGTGTCTATGTCTCTGTTTTTGTGCCAGTACCATGCTGTCTTGAGCACTATGGCTTTGTAGTACAGACTAAAATCTGGTATGCTGATGCCCCCAGCTTTATTTTTGTTACTAAGAACTACCTTAGCTATACGGGGTTTTTTCTGGTTCCATACAAAACGCAGAATCATTTTTTCCAAATCTTGAAAGTACGATGTAGGTACTTTGATAGGAATGGCATTGAATAGGTAGATTGCTTTGGGAAGTATAGACATTTTAACAATGTTGATTCTTCCCATCCATGAGCATGGTATGTTCTTCCATTTGTTAATATCCTCTGCTATTTCCTTTCTGAGGAGTTCATAGTTTTCTTTATAGAGGTCCTTCACCTCCTTCATTAGGTATATTCCTAGGTATTTCATTTTCTTTGAAACTATGGTGAACGGAGTTGTGTCCTTAATTAGCTTCTCATCTTGACTGTTATTGGTGTATACAAAGGCTACTGACTTGTGGACATTGATTTTATATCCTGAAACATTACTGTATTTTTTGATGACTTCTAGGAGTCTTGTGGTTGAGTCTTTGGGGTTCTCTAAGTATAAGATCATGTCGTCAGCAAAGAGGGAGAGTTTGACCTCCTCTGCTCCCATTTGGATTCCCTTTATTTCCTTGTCTTGCCTAATTGTATTGGCTAGAACTTCCAGCACTATGTTGAATAGTAAAGGTGACAGAGGACAACCTTGTCTGGTTCCAGTTCTAAGAGGAAAAGCTTTCAGTTTTACTCCATTCAGTAAAATATTGGCTGTGGGTTTGTCATAGATAGCTTCAACAGTTTTAGAAATGTGCCACCTATGCCTATACTCTTCAGTGTTCTATAGAAAAGGATGCTGGATTTTATCAAATGCTTTTTCTGCATCTATTGAGAGGATCATGTGATCTTTATTTTTGCCTCTGTTAATATGGTGGATAATGTTTATGGACTTGCGTATGTTAAACCAGCCTTGCATCCCTAGGATGAAGCCTACTTGATTATGATGAATGACTTTTTTGATGATAAGCTGTAATCTATTGGCTAGGATTTTGTTGAGAATTTTTCCATCTATATTCATGAGTGAGATTGGTCTGAAATTCTCCTTTTTGTTTGGGTCTTTTCCTGGTTTTGGTATCAGGGTGATGTTTGCTTCATAGAATGTGTTGGGGAAGATTCCTTCTTCCTCAGTTTTTTGGAATAATTTCTGCAGTACAGGAATAAGCTCTTCCTTGAAGGTTTGATAGAATTCTGGAGTGAAGCCATCTGGACCAGGGCATTTTTTGGTTGGAAGCTTTTTTATTGTTTCTTTGATCTCAGTGCTTGAAATTGGTCTGCTCAGGAGGTCTATTTCTTCCTGGCTGAGTCTAGGGAGAGGGTGTGATTCCAAATATTTATCCATTTCCTTCCCATTGTCAAATTTCTGGGCATAGAGTTTCTGGTAGTATTCAGAGATGATCTCTTGTATCTCTGTGGGATCAGTTGTTATTTCCCTTTTATCATTTCTGATTGAGGTTACTAGAGATTTTACTTTTCTATTTCTAGTTAGTCTGGCCAATGGTTTATCTATTTTATTTATTTTTTCAAAAAACCAACTCCTTGTTTCATTAATTTTCTGAATGATTCTTTTGTTTTCAATTTCATTGATCTCTGATTTGATTTTGGATATTTCTTTTCTTCTACTGAGTTTAGGCTTAGCTTGTTCTTCTTTTTCCAGTTCCATAAGATCTCTTGTGAGATTGTTGATGTGCTCTCTTTCTGTTTTTCAAATGTAGGCACCTAAAGTGATGAATTTTCCTCTCAAAACTGCTTTTGCAGTATCCCACAGGTTTTGGTAGCTTGTGTCTTCATTGTTGTTATGCTCAAGGAAGTTAATGATTTCCTGTTTTATTTCTTCCTTCACCCATCTGTTATTCAACAGAAGATTGTTTAATTTCCATGTCTTTGGGTGGGGTCGAGCATTTTTGTTAGAGTTGAGTTCCACCTTTAGTGCCTTATGGTCTGATAAGATACAAGGTAAAATTTCAATTCTCTTGATTCTGTTGATCTTTGTTTTGTGTCCCAGGATATGATCAATTTTGGAGAATGTTCCATGGGGTGATGAGAAGAATGTATATTCTTTATCTTTGGGGTGGAGTGTTCTATATGCGTCTATCAAGCATAGTTGTTCTAGGGTCTCATTTAAATCTCTTATATCTTTGTTTAACTTCTGTTTAGAGAATCTGTCCAGCTCTGTAAGAGGTGTGTTAAAGTCCCCTGTTATGATGGTATTATCAGATATCATATTGCTCAGACTGAGTAAGGTCTGCTTCAAGAATCTGGGAGCATTTAAATTGGGTGCATAAATATTTAGAATTGAAATGTCTTCTTGTTGTGTTTTTCCCTTGACCAATATAAAGTGACCATCTTTGTCTTTTTTGACTTTAGTTGCTTTAAATCCACATGTATCTGAAAATAAGATTGCAACTCCTCTTTTCTTCTGAATTCCATTTGCCTGAAAAATTGTCTTCCAATCCTTGACTCGGAGCTTTAATTTGTCTCTTGAAGCCAGGTGTGTTTCTTGCAGACAGCAAATGGATGGCTTGTGTTTTTTAATCCAGTCAGCCAATCTATGTCTCTTCACTGGGGAATTCAAGCCATTAACATTTATGGAGATAATTGATAAGTGTGGTAGTATTCTATTCGTCTTATTTGGTGAGAGTCCATTGCTTAGTTTTATCTTTTGCATCAGTGTGGAGGTTAGGTTCTGTCCTTTGATTTCTGAGTTCTTACTTTGCTGCTGATCCATTGTGGTGGTCAGTGTGCAGAACAGGTTGAATTATTTCCTGTAGAGCTGGTCTTGTTGTGGAGAATTTCCTCAATGTTTGTATATCCGTAAATGATTTGATTTCTCTTTCAATTTTGAAGCTTAGCTTAGCAGGGTACAGAATTCTGGGCTGAAAATTGTTCTGTTTAAGTAGATTAAAGGTAGATGACCATTGTCTTCTTGCTTGGAAAGTTTCATTAGAGAAGTCTGCGGTCACTCTGATGGATTTGCCCCTGTAGGTCAACTGGTGCTTACTCCTGGCAGTTTGCAGAATCTTTTCTTTTGTCTTGACTTTGGGCAGGTTCATCACAATGTGTCTTGGAGAAGCTCGGTTAGAGTTGAGGCGACCCGGGGTCCGATATCCCTCTGAAAGCAGTGTGTCAGAATTTTTGGTGATATTTGGGAAATTTTCTTTTATAATATTCTCTAGTATGGTTTCCATTCCTCTGGGGCATTCTTCTTCCCCTTCTGGAATTCCTATAACTCGTATGTTGGAACGCTTCATGAAGTCCCATAATTCTGACAGTGAACGTTCTGCTTTCTCTCTCTTCTTTTCTGCCTCTTTTACTATCTGAGTTATCTCAAAAACTTTGTCTTCTACCTCTGAAATTCTTTCTTCTGCATGGTCTAACCTGTTGCTGATACTTTCCATTGCATCTTTAAGTTCCCTGATTGACTGTTTCATTTCCTTCAGCTCTGCTATATCCTTTTTTATTCTTCATATCGTTCATCCCTGATTTGATTCTGTTTTTGGATTTCCTTTTGGTTATTTTCCACTTTATTAGCAGTTTCCTTCATTGTTTCCATCATTTCTTTCATTGTTTTCAACATGTGTATTCTAAATTCCCTTTCTGTCATTCCTAACATTTCTGTATAGGTGGAATCCTCTGCAGTAGCTACCTCATGGTCCCTTGGCAGGGTTGTTCTGGACTGGTTCTTCATGGTGCCTGGAGTTTTCTGCTGATTCTTCCTCATGAGTGATTTCTTTTATCTGTTTCCTTGCCCTAATTTTCCTTTCACTTCCTGTTGCTCTTTAAGTTCTTGTGCCTGTGGACTAAGGGTTACAGGACCAGAAGGGTGAGAAGGTTGAAGGGCAAAAAAGGGATGAAAGAAAAGAGGACTGAGTGATAAGAAAAAAAGAAAGATAGAGAAAGGAGAGGGGGTGAGGATAAGGAATATTGACAAAAAGAAGAGAGGCACAGAAAGAGGGAGACAGGGCAATATAGGTGTACAGTAGGGTACTTTGACACAACCTTAAAAAACCCCACCTTCTGGGGGTGCCTAGTTGGGTGGTTCCCTTGAGGTCAGCAGCTCTTTGCTAACCTGATCAGACACAGTACCCCACCTCCACCAAGTAGAGAGGAAAGACAAAAATGCTATAAATCAAACCAAAACAAGCAAACAGAAAACTTGACGGGGATAAAATTGGGTGAAAAACCAAATGATAGCGGTAGAAACACTAGCAAAAAGGAAGTTGTAGTTATTAAAAAAGGCAGCAATGGGAAATTATAATTAAACTAGAAAAATTGAGAAAGAAAAAGGGATCTGTATGGAAAATATTGAAATTAAAAAACAAAAGAACATCAACAACGTCAAAATAAACAAACAAAAAAAAAAACAACCAAACAAAAAAAAAGAAAAAAATACACAACCAAAACAAAGCAGTTTGTATATGTTATTGAATATTGTCTGGGCAACATGTGGTCTTCTGGGGTATGAGATGTTAGTCACAGTTCTGATACGACTGGAGGCTGCTGATTTCTCAAACCCCAGCAGGTAGACACCCTAAATCTCTCTTCAGCCCACTTAAAAGGCACTTTGAACTTGTAAACTTGCTGAGCAGAATCTTTCCCAGCTTTCTCGCTGGAATCACTGCTGAAGTGGCTATCCACTTACCCAGTGTGCCAAAACCGGTCTCACTCTGCCCCTGAGGGTTAGGGCTGAAAGGGCTCAGACCCCACCCTTAGGCTACTTGGTTGCTGGGTTACCAGCTGCCACCCGTTTCTATCTCTGCGACCCTGAGGGCGGAGCTTGCTGGGGCAGATCACTGACAATGGTTCTGTGTGACCCACCGCCAAACACTATTAGCTCTGTCTGGCTCAGCGGCTCAGACTGGGGCCCTAGACAACGGCCAAAGTTCTCCGCACTCCCGCTCAGGCCTTCCCCAAGGCAGTTCAACTCAGTGCCAAGTCCAAGGACATCAAAACAGTTCACAGGTAAGGCCTTTCTGGTTTGCAGTCTCGCTGCTACTGAACTTACAGTTGTGGGCGGGTTTAGACGGATTGAACACACGCGACCACTTGCTGGTTTTCCACTGTTTTAGTCCTCCTCTTGGGGTCCAGAAGTCTCTCGCTGACTCCCTGTATCCTCATAGGAGTGATGATAGGCAGTTCCCACCAGCCAGAGATGCCTGGAGTCCTATCTCCCCAGACTCACGGTGCCCAGATTCAAGGAAGCTGTTACTCGGCTGCCATCTTGCTCCGCCTCCCATAATATTTGTTAATAAAGTAAAAATTAAATTTAACTTCTCAGTTTTGACAAATGAAAGTGTCAGGCTAGTAAAGAAGATTTAAATAATGCTTACGAGTTTAAATGTAATTTTTTATTTATTGTTAAATCATAGCGGTATACGTTAACACAAACATGGGGCACCATACACTGGTTTTGTAGACCATTTGACACATTTTCATCACACTGGTTACCATGGCCTTCATGGCATTTACTTAGTTATAGTGTTAAGACATTTATATTCTACATTTACTAAGTTTCACATGTACCCTTGTAAAATGCACCACAGGTATAGTCCCAACAATCACCCTCCCTCCACCCACCTTCCCCTTTCCTCCCCTCTCTCTCCCCCGTCCCCCTATTCTTAGGTTATAACTGGGTTATAGCTTTCATGTGAAAGCCATAAATTAGTTTCATAGTAGGGCTGAGTACATTGGATACTTTTTCTTCCATTCTTGAGATACTTTACTAAGAAGAATATGTTCCAGTTCCATCCATGTAAACATGAAAGAGGTAAAGTCTCCATCTTTCTTTAAGGCTGCATAATATTCCATGGTGTACATATACCACAATTTATTAATCCATTCATGGATCTATGGGCACTTGGGCTTTTTCCATGACTTAGCAATTATGAATTGGGCTGCAATAAACATTCTGGTACAAATACCTTTGTAATGATGTGATTTTTGGTCTTCTGGGTATATACCTAGTAGAGGAATTATAGGATTGAATGGCAGATCTATTTTTAGATCTCTAAGTGTTCTCCAAACATCTTTCCAAAAGGAATGTATTAATTTGCATTCCCACCAGCAGTGTAGAAGTGTTCCCTTTTCTCCACATCCACGCCAACATTTCTGGTCTTGGGATTTTGTGATATGGGCTAATCTTACTAGAGTTAGATGATATCTCAAAGTAGTTTTGATTTGCATTTCTCTCATGATTAAAGATAATGAGCATTTTTTCATGTGTCTGTAGGCCATGTGCCTGTCTTCTTCAGAGAAGTTTCTCTTCAAGTCCCTTGCCCAGCCTGCGATGGGATCACTTATTCTTTCCTTGCTTACATGTTTGAGTTCTCTGTGAATTCTGGTTATTAAACCTTTGTCAGAGACATAACCTACAAATATCTTCTCCCATTCTGAGGGCTGTCAGCTTGCTTTACTTACTGTGTTCTTGGCTGTGCAGAAGCTTTTTAGATTGATCAGATCACAGTAGTTTATTTGTGAAGCTGCTTCAATTAATCGGGGGGTCCTCCTCATAAAATACTCACTCAAACTGATTTTTTCAAGGGTTTTCCCTGCACTCTCTTCTAGTATTTTTATAGTTTCATGTCTTACGTTTAAATCTTTAATCCAGTGAGAGTCTATCTTAGTTAATGGTGAAAGGTGTGGGTCCAGTTTCAGTCTTCTACAGGTTGCCAGCCACTTCACCCAGCACCATTTGCTAAATAGGGAATCTTTTCCCCCACTGAATGTTTTTAATTGGCTTGTCAAAGATCAAATAATTGTAAGTAGCTAAATTCATCTCTTGGTTCTCTATTCTATTCCAGACGTCTACTTCTCTATTTTTGTGCAAGTACAATGCTGTTTTGATCACTATAGATTTATAGTATAGTCCGAGGTCTGGCAGCGTGATTCCTCCTGCTTTGTTTCTATTTCTGAGTAATGTCTTGGCTATTTGAAGTTTTTTCTGATTCCATATAAAACGAAGTATTATTTTTTTAAGATCTTTAAAGTATGACAGTGGAGCTTTAATAGGGATTGCATTAAAATTGTATATTGCTTTGGGTAGTATGGACATTTTAACAATGTTGATTCTTCCCAGCCTTGAGCTTGGTATGTTATTCCATTTGTTAACATTTTCAGCTATTTCTTTTCTTAGAGTTTCATAGTTCTCTTTATAGAGATCTTTCACGTCCTTTGAGAAAAACTCCCAAATATTTCATCTTCTTTGGCACTACTGTGAATGGAATAGAGTCCTTAACTCTTTTTTCAGCTTGACTATTGTTGGTATATATAAAGGCTACCAATTTATGAATGTTGATTTTGTAACCCGAGACTCTGCTGTATTCCTTGATCACTTCTAAGAGTTTTATAGTAGAATCCCTGGTGTTTTTCAGATATACAATCATATCATCTGCGAAGAGTGAAAGTTTGATCTCTTCTGATCCTATATGGATACCCTTGATAGCCTTTTCTTCCCTAATTGCGATGGCTAAAACTTCCATTACAATGTTAAAGAGCAATGGAGACAATGGGCAGCCTTGTCTGGTTCCTGATCTGAGTGGAAATGATTTCAATTTAACTCCATTCAATACGATATTGGCTGTGTGTTTGCTGTAGATGGCCTCTATCAGTTTAAGAAATGTTCCTTCTATACCAATTTTCTTAAGTGTTCTGATCATGAAGGGATGCTGGATATTATCAAAAGCTTTTTCTACATCAATTGAGAGAATCATATGGTCTTTGTTTTTTAACTTGTTTATGTGCTGAATTATATTTATAGATGTACATATATTAAACCAGCCTTGAGACCCTGGGATAAAAATCGACTTGGTCATGATGTATAATTTATTTGATGTGTTTCTGGATTCTGTTTGTTAGGATCTTGTTGAATATTTTTGCCTCTATATTCATTAGTGATGTTGGTCTATACTTTACTTTTCTTGTTGGGTCTTTTCCTGGTATGGGGATCAGGATGATGTTTGCTTCACAGAATGTGTTGGGTAGTCTTCTTTCTTTTTCTACCTTTTGGAACAGGTTGGGTAATATAGGTACTAATTCCTCTTTAAAGGTTTGGTAGAATTCTGACATGAAGCCACCTGGTCCCAGGCTTTCCTTTTTAGGGAAATTTTGTATGGTTGATGCTATTTCAGAACTCGATATTGGCCTGTTAAACATTTCCACTTTATTCTGGCTTAATCTTGGAAGGTGACATGCTTCCAAGTATTGGCCAATTTCCTTCAGATTTTCATATTTCTGAGAATAAAGTTTCTTGTAATATTCATTACGGATTTTTTCAATTTCTGAGGAATCTGTTATTTTGTCTTTGTCATTTCTGATTGATGGGATTAGATATTTTACCCTTTTTTTCCTGGATAGGTTAGCCAAGTTTTATCATTTTATTGACCTTTTCAAAAAACTAACTTTTTGATTTCTTGATCTGTTGTATAATTCTTTTGTTTTTAACTTCATGTAATTCTGCTCTAATTTTGGTTATTTCTTTTCACCGACTGGGTTTGGAATTGGAATGTACTTCCTTTTTCAGTTGCTTGAGATGTCCCATTAAGTTATTAACTTCCCTCTTTCCGTTCTCTTGAGAAGGCTTGCAGTGCTATAAATTTACCTCTTAGGACTTCCTTTGCTGTATCCCAGAGGTTCTGATAATTCGTGTCTTCATTGTCATTTTGTTCCAAAAATTTGACAATTTCCTTCTTAATCTAATCTCTGACCCTGCTATCATTCAGCATAAGGTTATTTAACTTCCATGTTTTTGTATGAGTATGCAGATTCCTGTTGTTACTGAGTTCAACTTTTATTCCATGGTGGTCTGAAAAGATGCAAGGAATAATTTCTATTCCTTTAAATTTACTGAGGTTAGACTCATGACCTAAGGTGTGATCAATTTTGGAGTATGGTCCATGGGCTGATGAGAAGTATGTATATTCAATTTTGTTGGGATGAAATGTTCTGTAGATGTCTGTTAAGTCCAGATGTTCAATGGTTAAGTTTAAGTCTAAAATTTCAATTTTTGGAGGATCTATCCAGCACTGCTAAAGGGGTGTTAAAATCTCCAGCTACTATGGAACTGGAGGAAATCAAGTTGCTCACGTCTGTTAGAGTTTCTCTTATAAATTGAGGTGCATTCTGGTTAGGTACATAAATATTAAATATTGAAATCTCATCATATTGTGTATTACCCTTAACAAATATGAAGTGACCATTCTTATTCTTCCTTACTTTTGTTGGTTTAAAGCCTATTGTGTCTGCAAATAGAATTGCAACACCTGTTTTTTTCTGATTACCATTTGCCTGAAATATGGACGACCATCCTTTCACCTTGAGTCTATATTTATCTTTTAAGGTAAGATGTGACTCTTGTATGCCGCGAATATCTGGCCTAAGATTTTGTATCCAGTCAGCTAACCTGTGCCTCTTTAGAGGACAGTTTAAGCAGTTCACATTAATGGATAATATTGATAAGTCTGGTAAAATTTTGGGTATCGAGTTTTTTGAAATCCAGTGGACATTTTTAATCCTTTTGCCACTGAGGAAGTTGGAGTTTGATCAAAAGTTTCTGATCAACTTCTGGGGAAGTTGGAGTTTGATCAAAAGTTTCAGAGTGAGTTTACTTTGGTGTTAGAGGATTGGGCTGATCATTATGGAGGATAGGTCTGAGAATATCCTGAAGAGCTGGTTTGGTTATGGCAAATTTCTTCAACATATGAATGTCATTAAAGTATTTAATTTCTCCATCATAAATGAAACTCAGTTTAGCTGGATACAGGATCCGGGGTTGAAAGTCATTTTGCTTTATGAGATTAAAAGTCAATGACCACCCTCTTCTGGCTTGAAAAGTTTCAGCAGAGAGATCTGCAGTCATTCCAATATTCTTCCCTTTGTAGGTAATGGATTTCTTACGTCTGGCTGCTTTCAGAATTTTCTCCTTCATATTGAGTTTAGTGAAGTTAATTATGATATGCCTAGGGGATGTCTTATTCAGATTGAGTCGTGATGGGATTCTGAAGTTTCAGAATCTCTTGGCATGTCTGAAAAATTCTCTTTCATAATTTCATGGAGAGGGCCTCTGTGCCTTGCGAGGCCACTTCATCACTTTCAGGGATTCCAATGAGGTGGATATTAGCCTTCTTCAAATTATCCGAGAGCTCTCTGAGACAATGATCCATTTTGCTCTCCATTTGTCTTCCTCTTTGAGAGTTTGGGAGCGTTCAAAGGCTTTGTCTTCAAAATCAGAAATCCTTTCTTCTGCTTGCTCCACTCTGTTACTGAGGGATTCTACTGTATTTTTCAGATCTCTGAGGGCTGCAAATTCTTGCTTCAGTGCATCAAAATCTTTGGTGGTTTTGTCTTTAAATTCATTAAATTCTTGAGACAACTTTTGAATTTCTCCTAGAATTTCTAATTCTGACTTTTGAGTTGCTCCTTGCATTTCTAATTCCAAATTTTCCTCCATTCTATCAATTAATCTTGTTTGCAATCCAAATTCTGAATTCTATTTCTGACATCTCAGCCAGCTGTTTATGAATGGGATCTTCAGTTACATCTGCCATATCTTTCCATGGTGGGGGTTGCTCTATTCTGTTTATTCTTGTTACCAGGGTTTTTCCACCCCATGATTCCACCCCATGATTGTTTTACACCATTTGATTTTTCCCCTGGAGCTTTGTCGAGGATCTGTACAGTGCTATGGCCTGAGAGACTGGGGACCTGTTTAATCGGTGGGGCTAAGTGGTTCTGTCTTGTTTTCAGCTGGTCTCTGTTCGACCCTAGTGAAACAGTTACTCTGGGTTGAAGTCTCAGCTGTGGAGAAATACCAGCAATTAAGTCACCCCACCCCACCCCCACTGCCCAGGCAACAATTGGAAAAGGAAAATCAAACCTTCCTACAACCACACACCCAGGGCACCACTTGAATAGTCCTTGGGCTATTGGCTCTGTTCAAAAGGTCCAAATCAATTGTCTCAGTCAGCACCTGTCTCAGGTGGGAGAGTTTAAAAGGTCTCTGGCAACTGGATTGCAGGCGTCTGGTGACAACTCAGATATGGCTTGCTCTGGTACTCCATGGAGTCAGGAGGACCCACCAAGCAAATAGATTAGTCTGGGAAGGTTGATGCCTCCTTCTCCACCTTGCACCTCTATCACAATCAGTCACTGATAGCCCCAGAGAGACCCAGTTGCCTCTAGTGAACAGATATTCCAGGGGGTTGCACCTACCTGAATCACAAGGAAATCTATTTCTGCTCAGTCAGGCCACTGCACTCTGCCTCTATCCAGCAGGGAGAGGTGAGGTCTGACAACCTCGGGCGCTTGATGGAGGCTGGGGGGTGTTCACTCAGTTCTAGCCCTGCCCCTGATTGATGTTACTGATAGAACAGAACAGAACAACCTTGCGGGAATTTGTTTCTGACCCTGCTAAATTCCCCTGCAGAAGAGAAGCTGTTTTGAGTTCCCAGAGCCTGTGCCTTAGGCCCTGTCTTTGCTTTTGCAGGTTTGTATTTGGTTAGCTGTCAGTTCTAGCCTCCTGCCTTCCTTTGTCTATAGGCTGACGATCCTCTGAGGGCCCTATGCGTCTTAGGCTCAGTAAATCGGTCCTCTGGGTCAGCCCCACCCTGGGAACTTCCCAGCTCTGCACGTGCATTTCTAGTCCCCGCGCTCCACCCAGGCCGGTACCACCTCAGGCAAACCCTTTACTCATGGGGCCTGCATTTCCGTCCCAGATCTGTTCCATGGTGGTTGCCACCTGAGAAGATGCCCGGTCTCCTCTGGCTGCCCAGGGAGACAGGGGGTGTGGCTTTAGAATATCTGGGAGTAAGCCCTATTGTTGCCAAAAACGGCTGCTGCTCTGCACCTCAGGGCACCACCACTCCGGTGTGGTTCCCTCTCAGCCAACCATCCTCTCCTTACTCCCGTGCCACAGAATCAGCACTGCCAGCTGCAGTCTAGGCCTTGTCCACACCCCTCGAAAAATCACCCAAGGATCTGGACTCCTGGGGGACAGGCCTCCAGACCTCAGAGTGAGAGTGTAGGGGAGTGCCGGGAGCTCATAATAGCAGGTAGATAATATATACAGTTCCCTACAGTTTTATGCCTGGCAGGAGAACGCCATGGCACCCTAGTAGGGGAGGTAGGTCCAGTTTTTAAAGGGTCTCTCCTGTGGAGTGTAGTGGGAGAACCTTTGAACTCTGCTCATTTGTTTGTGCGGCACTCTGAGCTGTTCTCATGGGGGAGGGGACTCCCATCCGCTTGGTGATGGATTTTGTACCTTTTGTTTGTATCCTTGGGAACACAGCTCACCTCAGCAGGATTGATGCACATTCTTCAGCCTTCTCTCTTGGTGTAGCTCAAATCACCACTTGCTAAATTTCTGTCCTTTAACTCTCCTTCTGGACGGGAGCCTCTGTGGAAAGCTGGCTTCAGTCAGCCATCTTGTCTCTGTCCTCCATCTAAACGTAATTTTTGTTGAGTTTTTTGTGTCTGCTAATTTATCGATACAAAAGGAAAAAGGAGAAATGGTGGTATACATTATCATCTATCATAAGTCAAATAGGCTATTTTTTTCAATAATTCTCTTAAGATAAATTGCTAATTTCCATTTTGTGTAAAAATAATTTTTATGTAACAGTCTTGGTCCCATTCTATTCTATAAAATTGGGATTTACTATATTCAAGTGCTAACAATGGTTCAAACTTTAATAGGAAAATATATCAGGAATATTTCTCGTATTTTTTTCTGACTGCAGTACATTAAGTACTAGGGGAAAAAATGTTTAGCAACATGTTACTTATTACTATGTGACTGTAAGAATCTAACTCAGAAATGTCTTTTGTGGTCAGCAATGGCTTCTTCCCGAATTTCTCCTACCATTCATTTGCAAATTCTGTACCTTTTCAATACAGTCTGTAGACAAATCATTTTCTCTCTATAAGGTACACAGTATGCTTTGATGACATATAGGCAATCTCAGAGGGGTTTTATTCCTTTCCCAAAGACATAATTCCTTCCCCCTACCCTCTGTATCTTAAACAGCTTTCTCTTGCTAGAAGATAAACATCATGGTTGACCTATATATAACCAGATATTTCTGTTCATTAATCCTATCCTTCTAATCAAGAAAAATAGGGAAGTTTATGTGCACAAGCGTTGTATTAATGGTGTGACTTATTCTGCTTGTTCATATGGCCACAGAATTTTTCCCCTATGGTTCATTCATCACTTTAAAAAATTAAGCCAATTTAGAAATATAATTTGAATGTATAATTGAATTTGTCAGTTGATCTTAGCCTTTGCAAGTTAATCAAATAGCAGAGACTTAAAGAAGTTTCCGACACATGTTCCCTTTTATGGGCAGCCAATCATCCCCTAAAGAGAATGTCAGATGCTTTCAGGAGTTTTTGTTGATTAGATCCTCATTCTTTCCTTATAAGACTGAATCATTTTTTTCCCCTAGTAATCAAGATCTATACCATCAGTCAAACTGAAAGGAATAAAATGGCATAATTTTAGCTAAAATATTAGAAATGACAAATAAGTAAAATATGTTAAGTGGAGTGGAAAAGAAATGTGTAATTAAGCAGCACCAGGGCCATATGTCAGATTCTTCTATAATGATAGATGGGAGGAGAGTTTAGACTTTTTGCAAAAACCAACATAGCTGTCAGGAAACTTCAGTCCTCTTCATGATTTTCTGGACTCACTGGAGACATCTCACCTCAGCCAACAATTGATAAGTTAGCTATTTTTTTTTTTCACTAAGTATGGGTGGTAGGTCAATTAATAATATTAAGACATAGTAAGTTGAATAAATTATAATGGGGAAAAATATTTACATGTTGGTTGTTTAAATATATGCAGAAATAGGCTTATCTGGAATGTTGAAATATCTGCATTGCTACCTTTCAAATATTACTTAGCCCTGTGTATGCATGTTTTAAAGTTTTTAAGTATGTGCCTCACTTAAAGTAGCATCCATCTCTCCATGTTTTATTGGTGCTCTGGGCATAGAGCACTCTTTAGACAGTCTCTGTATGAAGTAGGTTGAACTCTCAGATTACACAATGGATGTTGTAGTTGTGCATTGTGGGGCAGAGAATACCTCAGCAGCCTGTGATCTCACATCAGCACCACCCTGGGAAGCCTGGGAGCCAGATGATTCCATGTGAAGAAAAGAGCAGCAGAATCTCTGAGCTTCAGTATGAGAACACCTCTAAACTCTGAAGGAGATATAATTAAATCTAGGTCCCGGTATTGGAGTTTATCTTCTTTATCTTCAGCAGTATAGTGGGATTGCCAAGATGGTTATGTTTTGAAGTACTAGTTGCCATTTTAGTAATAGTAGCAATGCCCTAACTCATTTCATGAAAAGGGATATGCGACACAAGGACAATGGCGTGAACCTCCTTTGACATTTGGCATTTCTGGAAACTGCTACTAAAGCATATGATGCCTCAGTACTGGCATGGTTCCCATCAGGTAAGTAAGAAGGACTTTGAACAGTGCTACCTACCACTTTCACTACCATGTCTTTGAAGAATAAAGCATGAGAACCCCTCAGACATAAGTACCTAATTTACTTTTTCCTGAAAAGTATACTTTGAAGGATTAAGGATACTGAGAGCCTACTAGGTGCCAGGATTTAGATGGGAATTCCAAATATAGTTCATATATTTTACATTATATCTAAATGGCTTGCATCAGCAATGTTCCTCTATCCACTGAGTTCTTTCCTTCAGTGTACAGTCTTTTTCAAGTCTCTCCCATTTAAAAAAAAAAAAAACCTTTTGTCTTTGTTCACCTTCAAACTACTGCCCATCCCATGTTCCCTTCAGTCAATATTGTTGTACAGGACGGTGGCAATGGCCTGTTCGTCCATCAGTGGCTCCATGAACTTTTACCAATGGCACTGGCAGCAGCAGCTAATTTTTTTTAAATAAGAATACATATAACATAAAATTAGATGGTAATCTTAACAATGTTTAAGTGTATATTTCAGTAGTGTTAAGTACATTTATGTCACTGCCCAGCCAATCTCCAAAATGCTTTTCATCTTAGAAATGAAATAGCCCTGGCAACCACGGTTCTACTTTCTGTATGTCTGAGTTTGACTACTCCATGTAAATGGAATAGTTCAGTGGTTGTCTTTTTGTGACTGGCTTAGTTCACTTAGTGTAATGTCTTCATGATTCATCCATGTTGTAGCATGTATCATAATGTCCTTCCTTTATTAAGGCTGAATAATATTCTATTGTATGTATGTATCACATTATATGTAAGAATGTTATCCATTCATCTGTCGATGGATGCCAAAATTGCTTCCCTCTTTTGGCTATTGAGAATAATGCTCCTATGAATATAGGTATATAAATATTTATTCAAGCCCCCGTTGTTCAATATTCCTTGGTATTTACCCAAAAATGGAATTCCTAGACGACACAGCACTTCTATTTTTAATATTTTATAGACCTGCCATACTATTTTCCATAGCGACTGCCCCGTTTTACGTTCCCATCCACAGGGCACAGAGGTCTCAATTTCTCCACATCCTTGCAAATACATTTTTTCTTTATAGTAACCATCCTAATAAGTACAAAGCATAGCGTTTCGAGACTTATTTTAGAGTTTTCAAAGTGTAGTTTGCAGCTATACATTAGAATCACTTCATAAACATATTAGAAACATCCAGATTCCTGAATCCAAATCTCAGAAAATTGGGCCTGAGCAATATTTTAATAAGAGTCTCAGATGATTCTTTTGATGACTTTTTACATACTATACAACTTACCATATTGGGTAGAGGGGATGTCACATTACCTCAAAGTAAGGGGGGAAATACTCAACCAATCCCACAGATACCATATAGAATATACGTGCTATAAAACTCTCACTTTTTAAATGCATATATAAATTGAGATTATGTAGAAATGACTAACAATATGTCATCTCTAGACTTGTAATTTTGCAAATATAACTGAGTCTTGAGTCACAAGGTGACAGTTTACATCATGGTCCTGGATGCTATTGTTATCATCTGTCAAGTGCAGGGAAAATATAAGCACTTTCATGTTCGTGTGCAGGGGTAGCATCCTACATGCAATGATATCTGCCTCACTGTTGCACTAGTAGGGATTTATTTTTATCCAGTTTCCTTCTTTTGGACAATAAAAGTAAGAGTTAACATTTTTATTATTTTATGATTATTTGAGTCTTTTATCCTGACTACTATGCTAGGCACTGCTTATTTTCTGCAAACAGCATAGATAGTGCTTTAGACCTTAGTTATTTGAGAGGGTGCTGGTTTATTGTGAGAGAACTTAGAGACCAAAATAAAATTGTGTCCAAAAAGATGGTGGGTAAGAACATCAGCTGAATGGGAATAAAATCATTTTTCACTGTAAGTGAGAAATATGTTAAAATGTGCTTAAAGCCAGGATTTGAATTAAGAAGATTTAGTTTATGCCAAAGAATTTTTTTTAATTAAACTATTTGTGCTGATTTTGCATCAGCAAAATTGCATTTATAAAATCATGTAAGAGGAGACCCTTTATTTCCGTAATACCAGGCATCTTTCCAATCCTCGTCTTCACATTTTGTGTGTCTATAGTTCTGTGCTGATATTTTTGTGCTTCTGAAACCCTGTCTGCTTTCTGCAATTAATAAATAAATTATGGGTTTTGATTTGCATCACTGCAGCATATGAACTCAATTACTTTTCATCTGCAGGTTTAAAACAGAATAAAACTCTTTGTGATAAAGTTTCATAATGTTCAGATATGAGTCACTGAACCATGGAATCCAATGAGCCAGCACCAACTCAGCCAGGAAGACTGGCTGCCTTTTGTTCTAGTTTATATCATTCCAGCGAAACAGCCTGCCATTCTAGGTTTTACATACTCAGCCGCTATGTGCCTTTTAAAGCCTGAAGAATAATTTTCTGCCCCCAAACAACCACTGATTGAAGCAGAGCCCAGCCTGGGATGATCCCCCAACTTGTCTGTATGTCTTAACAATTGTAGATGCCAATTCAATGCAGAAAAGTTTGCTCTCAGGATTATTTAAAGAATAGCTATTTTAAGTTATTACATCCTTACTGAATATATTTTACATTCACCATTCAGTGTTTTCACCTAAGGGTAAAATCAAAGTGATTTCTCCTACTACAGATTATTCTGTGCATCTCTGCCTTTCTCCCTGGCTTCTTCCCTTTGTTTTAGTTCAGACTGTTGCAGTACAACTCACAAAGGTAAGAGATTAATCTACTTTTTACTATAGTATACATATTTTATTTATAGACATGCATGCATATGTATGTGTGTGTGTGGAGAGAGACAGACACAGGGAGACAATCTCTTAGAATAAAGGATGAATTTATTCTAAATGAATTTATAGTTTTAGTTATATAAAAACTGTAATACAGTTTCAAAGATAAAGATGGGAAGTAGTTCATTAATAATAGAAGAATTAAGCATAGGGATTATGTTTTATTTATATGTATATCCTCCCAGTGTTTAGCACAGTTTATTGCCCGTAAAAATATTCAAACTCTTAATGCGTGATTGAATTAAGCACAGTTTGATGGGCTAGTTTTGTCTAAGTTTAAATGTTTCCCTTTCATCCATGAATACTTCCACATACATTGGCCTTAGCTTTCTCGTTCTTCTGGATAACCACCCTAAATTATTTCAGGTCCAGGCTGAGTCATTCCCTTTTAATCATGGTTTTCTTCTCTTTAGGTTGAGGGATAGCTTATAAAGCAAAAGTGGTTTCTTGTATGTCTCTTTGGTCAGCTCCACTCAATTGGCCTGGAGTCTACTAGGAAATTCTGCCTTGCCCCTTTCTTCTTTCTGTATCTTTTGATTTATGCCACCTTGCTAGTACCAGCAATTTTTTCAAATGAACCATCAGTTAAGTAGCTACTGTGAACTACCCAGAATATTTTTCCATATCCACTACCACAAGTATTCCACTCTTAGGTTACAATTTGGGGATGGGAAAACTGGCTTTCTTTTGGCCTTGTGCTATTTTTAAAGCTTTGACTTGTATCATCATCCTGGAACATTTCTATTGCCTATTTCTAGTTCCCTTGTAAAGAAAGGAGCTATCTTCCCCTGAGTATCATGTACCAAGCAATTTTTCCATTATTACCCAAACCTGACCATTACATTTCCTTTAGGATAAGAACCTTTCAAAGGATACAGGGAGTGTATCAATGGGGTTGTGTTCTGAAAGTACAGTCAGGTGTTCAAACTCCACAACAAGATTCCAAATAAAAACTAAGGTGGGAGCTTTACGAAAATAGAGACTTCTTTTACTAACTTTATCATAGCTGTTGTTAATAATCTGTTTGCTTTTCTTCTAAGAAGCTATCTTGAATCATTCACTTTACTCTATGTCTATATAACAATATCATAATAATAATATATAAATATTAGTTACGTCTCCCTGACAGTTATATGTTATATGTCCATATATGTCCAGTTATATGTCCATGTAAACAAGAACACATAGTAAGGACTAAATTCATATTGGTGGTAAGAAAGAATATAAAAAATGGATCTCAGGCAAGACTTTAAAAGCCCACTTTATTTATTCTTCATGTGAATAAATCACTCTAATAGTGAAGTATCATGTGCTGTAACCTCTGCTTATTAAAGCATTTCTCATGAAAATTCTATAGAACTTAAAAATGGGAATGAGACAAAAATATCTTTGCCTGCTGTGACTTCATCAGAGGCTCAACTTTCTCTGGCCCTTCCTTCACCTTTTGTGTGGGACTATCCCCCCTCAACTCTAGTTTATTTCTGGGAGTTTCAGACAAGAAGAGACCATTTGAACATGTTATGTAACAGAAAAGAGTAAGGAATAGAGATATAGCCTTTTACAGACATAAACTACGGCTGAGAGGTGAATAAGAACAGAGCTTGGGTCACAGTAATGGAATGGAGCATGGGATAGTTCCATTCAAAGATGGTCACTATGTGCCAAGCAAGCATGGCAATCAGCATTAGCTCATTCACTCTTTACAAGAATCTGGTAACGTCTGTATCATTATTCCATATATTATCATTAAAACTAAGAAATGATAACTTAATTTTTCTGTGGATACATAATTAAAAAATAATGGGACAATGACTATAAATACAAGTGGTGAAATTTGAAGGAGATCAGTAGGTTGTATGGATGTCAATATTCTGGTTGTGCTAATTTACTATTGTTTTGCAATGTTACTTTTTGGGAAACTGTGTAAAGGGTACATTCTCAATTTTTAAGAATTCTTAATATTGTAAATATTTGTCCCTAGTCTGTCATATATGTTGGGAATATGTTTCACCCTGTTTTTCCATAGTATTTTGGTTATGATAAAAAACTTAATTTTGTACACCCAAAGTTATTTATTTGTTTTTTGTTGTTGTTGCTTTTTTTTTGGAGATGAGTCTCACTCTGTTATCCCAGGCTGGAGCGCCTATGGCATTATAGCTCACAGCAACTTCAAACTCTTGGGCTCAAGAGATTGTTTTGCCTCAGTCTCCTGAATAGCTGAGACTATAGGCACCCACCACAAGACCTGGGTAATTTTTCTATTTTTACTAGAGACAAAGAGTCTCATTCTTACTTAGGTTGGTCTCAAACTATCTTCCTGTCTTCCCTGTTAATCCTCCAGAGTACTAGGATTAGAGGTGCGGGGTACCTCACCCAGCCTCTTAACCTATATATGCTGGAGGTTGAAATTTTTACACAAAATTTATTGATGTTACCTAGAAAAATTTAAGGAACAATAACTTGAAGAGAAAAAACAAACTTATATTCCATTGTTGAATTATATGGTATTCCAAAGGTGGAACACTAGGCAAAAACCATATATTGTACAGAATGTATAAAATCCTATTAATATCTCAAGAGGTGCTATAGGGTGATATTCAATAAAACACTTGACATATATGGCGACATCACATTTTTCAGTTTGAAAAGTAGTGTTCTTATGAGATTCAGCACACCAAGTTTACTTACCCTGTTTGACTATCACATCATTCCTGCCGTCAATGTTTCACTTCTGAGAAGGTCTTCCTCTTTGGCCAGGTTCTGGAGGATGACCATGGGTCTCCAGAATATGGCATACTACACATCGTGAAACTCCAGAAAATCCATGTGCTTCTCATTACCTGTTTTATGCAATTGCCAAGCATTTTGTGAGACCAATTCGAAACAGAACAAAAGAGAGCTTGAATACCATTTCTTTCCATAGATGGATGTCCAGTACTTATTGATATTGTCTTAAGCTCTGTCTATGTCTCCCAGGAAATGGTTATACACTTTGGTCACATTTGGCTGCTGAAGTTGGATCTTCTTTTTTAGTTTCTGGGAATAATGATTGACAAGACACAGGGGATCAATACCAGCACTAGATGTATGACAACACCGTTATCATTCCATCTGCAGACAATATTGCCTTTGCCATTAATTCGATAATCAGATGTGCCTTGTTCTTTTTTCTTCAGAGCTAATCCGATTTCAATGGAGCTTTGTCAGTAAGGAATCTTTCTCATTGTACCTGTTGCCTGATGTTTCATTGAACTGATCTTATCAAGAAGTGCAATACTGGTGAAAAAGTTATCACATACAAAATGGTATTATCCAGGCTGTGCCTCTGTAAGTGCCTCGCTAAACGGATGGACAAGCGATGCGCCAACACTGCATTCCTTATGTTTAGTATTTGGCTTCTATCCTAATATGGCTGAAACCAGCTAAGGTAACTTAGATTTGTGTCACTTCAAAACGACTAGTGAAACAGAATGGGCTTTCTTCTAATAAACTGTTTGCACCCAAGACAACCAAATTAAAGAACTATGCATTCATCAAAACTGAAATATGTTTGATTTGGAACAAATTTCATACATCTCTCATTGAGTGTGCTTGTAAGAGGTCACAACTTGGAAAAACCTCTCCGTTGAACCCAAATTTCCATCATCAGCAACACACAAATTAGAAAATATAGTTTCAAAGTGGTCATATCTCATGACAGCACTAACAAGTACTTATACACATTGGTTCTTTGTTCCCTCTTTGTTCCCAGAACATACACTTTCTAGGAACTAAGACATAATCACTCAGAAAAAAATATTCCAGAAAGCATTTGAATTCAGGGCCAATAAATCCAAGAATTACACCCTTACTTGCAGTGCATAAGTTGGATTACAATGAGTTCAACAACCTCGTCATCAAAAAACAGTTAAAGGAGTTCTGTGGAATTTCTCATTTTGGTGAAGAAATTATTTGGTGGTTCTGTTGCTCTACCTGTTACAGGCTGTGCAGTTAGGTCAGCTTTTTTCCATTTGAAAACATTTTTTGTCAAAAAAAAAAAAAGAATGAGGATGCTGTAAAAAAATAAATAAAATAAAATAAATAAAAAAATAAAAAAAAAGAAAACATTTTTTGTCATTTTCATTTTAATTAATGGGGGAGGTTGCTGTGCAGTAGATGTAGATAGAAGTTCATCATCAAGAAGTTGTCTTCAGGTGTATATGAGAGATCATTTGAGTCAGACTTATCATCATAGCCATCTCGAATAAGATATGGAGGTATACATAGCCAGTCCTGGTGTCTGAGTGATTCCCAGGGCCCAGCAAAGGGACCAAGTTTCCAGAGCCCTGAAGACAAGGGGTGACACACCAAAATATGGACTCATTTTCCATTCCACCTTCATTGGCCGAGCAGCTGCCAAGAACAAAAGCCCAATCTCCCGATACCTGACAAACAAATGCAGTATTGCCTCATGAATCGATTGCTTTTCTGAGGTATTTGGGGAGAAGCTTTGGGAACAAGTTAAGGAGCGGCTGTCCTTCTATAAGACTGGAGAGATTCCATGAAAGAATCTGCATGTCATGAAGGAAGCAATGGTTCAGGCAGAGAAAGCAGCAGCTGCTGAGATCGCTAGGTAACTGGAGAAACAGAAGAAACGCTTGAAGAAGGAAAAGAAATGACTGGCTGTACTTGCCTTTGCTTCAGAAAACAGCAGTCACACTCAGGAGGAGTGTGAGGATACAGTGGGAAAAAACAAAAAGAAAAGAAAGCAAAAGCCCCAGGAGGTTCCTCAGGAGAATGGAATGGAAGACCACCCATCTATCCCTGTCTCTAAAGCCAAGAAAAAGAAATCTTTTTCCAAGATCACTTAGTAGTGATCTGGAGGAGGCTACTAGCATTGTAAGTCCTCCCAAGAAGAAGAAAGCTTCACCCAAGGAGGAAACAGTAGTTAGTGATCCTGAAGAGGCAAGCAACAAGAGTGTGTCTAAGAAAAAGAGGAAATTCTCCTCTAAGGAGGAGATGGTCAACAGCGGGCCAGAAGAGGCTGTAGTCATCAAGGGCAGCTCCAAGAAGAAGAAAAAGTTCCACAAAGATCCCCAGGAAGATTAGAATGGACATTCCCTATGAGGAAAGGGTATCCCATACCCCACAGTGACATTTCCCACCCTGTGTCCCATGCCTCAAGAAAAACAAATTCACAAAGTTGTAAAAAAAAAAAAAAAAAGATATGGAGGTATACAAAACACAGAAGATTGGTAGATTAATGATAGAATAATGATAGATTATTTATTGTTTCACCCTCTTTGTCTTCTGAGTCCTCATTAGAACCAGGTGCTATAACATTTTCATGTGGTTCTGTCACTATAGCACTTTCTTCTTTGGTGTCATCTGTCTCTAACAGGTAGTTATTTCATGTAAACTTAGATTTTGAGGCATCTTGAAATATAAAATAATTTCAACTAGAAAAAGAAAAAATGTTATTAATTTGCCTAGTCCTCCAAAACTGGAACATGTAACATGTCAATAACTTTGGTATTTCTTTTTGCAACACAGTAGAATAACTAGTAGAGAAATAAGAGAAAAAAATACTAGTATATAAGGTAGTGCAGTAAAGCTGTATTTAAAAATTTTCTGACAATTTTGACAAGCTTCCAGAATGTCAGTATCTGCAACACTAACCAACCCTATGCCTCATGTGATAACATGTACCCTCAGGAGGAAGACATGTGAAAACTCAAACCTAGGTGATGACCTTGAGCAGTAGGATATAAATAATTCGCACATCACTACTGTGCCAATAATGGGACATGAGGCATAAAGTGGTTAATCTGTTTTATTTTTAATTATTATGGAATTTTGAGTCATAGAAAGATTTTCCCTTCGATTATGTTAAAGAGAAATTTACTTATGTTTTCTTCTAGTACCTGCGTGCTTTCAGTTCAGATTTACAGAATCCATCCTCAGGCTATAATACAAGTTAGCTCTCTTAGCAAAATTGCTGAGAGGTTTCAAAATGACATGTTTGTTCTCATTAGTTGTGAAAGATTTTTTAGCACATTGATCTACTTGCATTTTTCCCTGAATAATAAGTACCAGGTAACTAATAGTATTTGATTATTGCCCCTGAAGTCCTACAGGAAGAATACAATCAGGAACCAAATTTCAATGAGGAATGAAAGTATTACTGAGTTCCCTAGTCTCAGGGGATCACTGTCAGAACTACCCAGGTTAGAGTGTGGCTTTACACCCATATGAAGTACTAACTCAGACAAAGGGTTATCAACTTGCTCCTTTTTTTAAATTGCGAGCAATTTCTACATTAAAATCTATGGGTTGTAACTGTTCTGGATGTTTACAGAGCTTGATTTGGGAACAGTAGTCATGGCAAAGTAGACCACGGTGTCAGAGCATTGTGGTAGGACTCTCAGTAGTTCTTTAGTTCACCATGGATGAGAAGTCCACTCCAGTCCCCACCCTAATTACTGATTTCTACCTTTTGTATGTTGCAGCTTTTTCTATGGTGTTTATTTTTTTTAAACTATTATTTCACATTATATGACATCACTTCTGAATATTAAAAAACATCTCAGTGGTTAGAGAAATAGTTACAAGCTATCCACACATCATTAACAAATTGCCAATATTGAAACCATACCTCCCCAGAAAGAATAGTAATGTAATAAGGCAGAGATAAGGGACTAAGCTGAAGTGGAAATAAAACACCATAAATAACAGTATAAAATAAATTAAAATCAATTTTAATCTCTAATGGATCTTCTGGGAATCTTCTAACTTTGATATCTAATTTTCTTTTTCAAATGAGGAACACTTAATACAATGACACTTATGCATATTATTTTCTGTTTTCTATGAAATTTGCATTATATGACAAGGAAAATTGTTAGTAAAGGATTAATTTTGTTTTTATAAAAATATTATAAATATAAAATATTCAACAGCATTTTAAGCTTCCAATACCCTAAAATTTTAAGAATATAGTAATGGTGATAATGAATAATTAAAGCCAAAACACTTCTATCATCAAATAGGATTTAAAAATATATTGTAGAATTATATCTATTACAGAGATAGCTCTTAAAAGTCATAAAAATGTTTGTACAATAGGAATTTAATTTCTTTAGCATCTAGTTCACTTTTAGCTTTTTAGTATATTTCCATAAGAAACCCAATGCATTAATGACTAACTCTTGTTTTCAGAAAATTATATTTGAAAGCGATTTAATCCACGATAGTTTCTGCAACCTTACATCTCAATCATCATTCCATGTGTTTCTTAGTTTATGTGTAGAAAGAGTATTAAAAACTGAAGCTTACAGTGCCAAGTGGGAAGTTAAAGAAAATAGCAAATTAAATTGAAAAGATTATACAAACTGATTAGTGTAGATTAAGAAACCATAATAAGGTTTCACCCCTTCATACCAGTTGTTTTAGAAATATGTACATATAACTCTTAAAGCTACCATAATCACAATAATAAATTTGCCATCATGAAAGAAATCATAAAGTATATTCAAAGCAAAGCACAATTCAAATTTACATTATACCACTTAGGGTTATTTACATGACTGATCCTTTAAATAAGCATGTTTAATCAAATTATGAATACAATTTTAAGTGCTGAAAATGAAATGTATTGACAGTGATCTTCAAATTTATACATGTACATATACATACGTACATACACGGGTTAGTATACACTATGAATGTTTTCATGCCCCATCAGCTGATAGAGCCTAAATTAGTGACATATCTAACATCCAGATCTGGGTTTTCTAGACCATTCTCTAATACAAAGAACCAGGGCACCATGGAAAAAATAGTTGATTATAGCACTGGGCAGGAAATATATAAAATGAGCATAAAGAATCTTACAATACCAGAAAGTTAAAAAAAATGCTAAACAAAAAATTTTTTGACATACCCACAATGATGAGGGTATGTCAAAAAACACAGGAGCTCACTGAAAGAGCTCTTGATAGTCAAAGTGGGAATTATATTATGCAAAAAAACAAAGTAGTATTGGATTATCACCCTTATTTCCCATATCCAACAGGGATGTTTATTCCATTTAAAATTATATCCCTTGGATCTTGACAGTGTTTGCTATTATCTTTGCTGAGCTTTTAATTATCTCCCTCTGAATTATCAAAGCCTCAGGACTGGGTCCCTGTCTTCAGCCTCATCTACAATTCACTGTATTCTGCAAAGTGGCCCAGAGTCACCTCTCTCAGGGTAGTTTTCTCCATGTTTCTCCTCTGCTTAAAATCTTTAAATGATTCCTCGTTACCTAAATTCATAAGCATGACCCTTTACAATCTGATCCCACATTACCTTGTCAGTGTTTTCTACCATTTCTCCCTGACATAGCCCAGACATCCTACAAAACAAAACAAACGAAAAGACTGATAGTCTAAGAGAATTTCCAGGGATTGCTTCTAAAAGACCTTCATTGACACTCCAAAAGAAAATAGTGGGAAAAAGGGGGGAAGTTGGTAAGAATGTCAAGAAAATTAGTAGTAGGCAAAAAAATAGATGCCACTTAGATCAAGTTATTAAACAGAACTGAACTTGGTTCCAAAAAGCAGACAATGATCACTACTGCTTATGACCCCATGCATGAAAACCGTAAAAATGTACTTTTCATATGACACCTGCTTAATACATTTTGCTATGAAGTTCTCATTTAAACATTTGGAAATGCTGCCTAGGATGTGAGTAGTATCTCTACAAAATTTTCTTCATCCTTATTCCTTGGCCTTCTCTACTACTCAAGAAAGGCTGACCAGCAGGACCATTACCGGGCAAACTTTAATTTAGTGGCCCACACTTATTATTTTTGAGCAGCACAAGTTTAATAATTTGGGAAATATTTTTAAAAGGGAGAATTCAAATTAAAATCTGAATTGTTAGATTCCCTTTAATAATTAGTAACTCAGGACTTTCATTTCTGCACAAAAACATTCAGTAACAGTGGAGTGGTACTTGCACCCAGCTAACTTCACTCAGGTATTTACCTCCCTCACCTGTATGAGCTTTTAAGTTTAAGTCAGATAGATTTATCCGAATTTTGGCTCTGCCAAATACCAACAAGGTATACCTTGGCATATTATATAAATTCTCTGCCCCCTAGTATCTTCAGCTATAAAATGGAAGTAATCATAATCTCTCATCAATAATAGGGAAAGGTAATAGTAAAGAATAAATTTAAAAATCTCTGCAAACGCATTCAGTACACAGTAATCAGTTTAGAAATTGTATTTGTTTTAAAACTAAGTTTTTGTTAAATTAACAAAGTACCATTTTAAAAAAGAAAAGTAGTAGTAGATCAGAAGAAACCAACACAATCTTCCCTCTTTTTACTGCGTTTCACTGCATTGCATCTTGAAGATACTGCGATTTTTGCCAAGTAAAGGTTTGCAGCAACCCTGCATTGAGCAATCCTATTGATGCAATTCCCCAATAGTGTGTGACACATTCCCAAACTGTGGCACAATTTGGCAATTCTTGCAATATTTCGAAGTTTGTCTTCATTATTATACCTGTTACAGTGATCTGTGATCAGCAATCTTTGATGTTACTGTTGTCATTTTTTTGAGGAACTACAAAATTCTCTTAAATAAGATAATAAACTTGACTGATAAATGTTGCATATGTTCTGATTGGCCCACCAACCAGCCATTCCTCTTCTTGCTCCTTTTCTGTGGGCCTCCCCACTCCCTGAAACATGACAATACTAAAATTAGACCAATGAATAATTGGTGTTATCTCTAAGTGAAAGGAAGAGTCACATATCTCAATCAAAACCTAGAAGCGATGAAGCATAGTGAGGAAAGCATGTCAAAAGCTACGATAGGATGAAAGTCAGGCCACTTTCTCCAGTTAGCCAAGTTGTGAATGCAAAGGAAAAGTTCTTGAAGGAAATTAAAAGTGCTACTCCAGTGAACATGTGAATGTTAAGGAAGTGAGACAGACTTACTGTAGATACGGATAAAGTGTTAGTTGTTTGGATAGAAGATCAAAGTGGCCACACTAATATCTTAAACCAAAGCCTAGTCTGGAGCAAGGCCCTAACTCTCTTCATTCTGTGATGGCTGAGAGGTGAGGAAGCTTTGGATAAAAAATTTGAAGCTAGACATACTGGTTGGTCCTTGAGATTGAAGGAAAGAAGTCATCTCCATAACCTAGAAGTACAGAGTAAAGCACCAAATGTTGATGCAGAAGTGGCCTCAGGTTATTCGGAAGATCTAGCTGAGGTCACTGATGAAGGTGGCTACACTGGACAACAGATTTTCAATGTAGAGAAACAGCCTTCTGTTGAAATAAGAGCCATCTAAAACTTTCATAGTTAAGGAAAATTCAGTCAGTACCTGGCCTCAAAGCTTCAAAGTCCGGCTCTCATGGGATAATGCTTCTGGTGACTTTACATTGAAGCTAGTGCTCATTGACAATTCCAAAAGTTCAAGGGCCCTTAATAATCATGTTAAATATACTCTGACTGTGTTCTAGAAATGGGATAGCAAAGCCTGGATGACAGCACACCTGTTTACAGTGTGGTTTACTGTATATTTTAAGTCCACTCTTGAGACTTACTCATCAGCAGAAGGAAAAGATTCCTTTGGAAATGTTTCTGTTTATTGGCTTTGCATGTGGTCACCCAAAAGCTCTGATGGAGATGTACAAAAAAATTAATGGTGTTTCATGCCTGCTGATATTATATTCTTTCTGAAACCATGGATCAAGAAATAATCTTGACTTTCATGTCTTCTTATTTGTGAAATACATTTCATAAGTCTATATGTTGCATTGATAGTGATTCCTCTGATGGATCTGGGCAAAGTAAATTAAAAACCTTCTGGAAGGGATTCACCATTCTAGATGCCATTAAGAACATTCATGCTCCATGGAAAGAGGTCAAAATGTCAATATTAACAGGCATTTGGAAGAAATCAACTCCAACCTTCATGAATAATTTGAGGGATTTAAGTCTTCGATGGAGGAAGGAACTGCACATGTGGTGGAAACAGCAAGAAAACTAGAATTAGAAATGGAACCTAGAGATGTGACTGAATTGCTGTAATAACTTGATCAAACGTGAACACATCGAGGACTTGCTTCTTAAGGATGAACCAAGAAAGTGATTTCTTGAGAAGGAAACTACTTGTGGTGAAGATTCTGCGAACACTGTTGAAATTAAAACAAGAGATTTAGAATATTACATAAACTCAATTAATGAAACAATAGCAGAGTTTGAAAAGATTGACTCCAGTTTGGAAAGTTTCCCTGTGTAAAAGGCTATCAAAAACTGCAAGCTACAGATAAATATTTTAGGAAAAGAAGATTCAAACAACGTGGTAGACTTCGTTGTTGTATTATTTTTAGAAATTTCCACAGCTATCCCAACATTTAACAACTACCATCCTGATCAGTCAGCAGCCGTTAACATCTGACACAAGTCCCTCCTCCAGCAATGAGATTCTGATTTACTAAGGGCTCAAATGGTCATTAGCATTTTTAGAAATAAAGTACTTTTATTTTTCTTTATTAAATCATGACTGTGTACATTAATTCATTTATGGGGTGCAATGTGCTGCATTAATAAATAGTGTGAAATGCTTACGTCAAACTGACTAACATAACCATCACCTCGCTTACTTATTTGTTGTGGTAAGACATTTATACTCTATTTTTAGTAGTTTTGAAACGTACCATTGTATTATGCACCTTAGGTGAGGTCCCACCAAATATCCTCCCTCCTCTTTCTATTCTGAACTATAGTTATGTTTTATCATTCATATGAATGGATAGGTGATTATATGTTGGTTTCATAGTGGTATTGAGTACATTGGATACTTTTTCTTCCATTCCTGAGATACTTTGCTAAGAAGAATATGTTCCAGCTCCATCTAGGTAAACATAAAAGATGTAAATAAAGTACTTTTAATTCAGGTATGTACGTTTTTTTATTTAACATAATTCTATTGCACACTTAATAAACTACCACATAATATAATCATAACTTTGATATGCACTGGAAAACCAAAAATTTTCTGTGTTTCACTTTGCTTCAATATTCCCTTTAGTGTTGTGGTCTTCAACAGAGCCTTCGATAGTATGCTTGTAGTAGACTAGTCTTTCTAATAACAAATACAACTTAGGTATAAATGACAGAAAGCCCAAACCACCATCTTAAAAATTTTTCATGGTAATTCACTGCCCTGTCTTTCATAACACCTAATTAGCCATTTCCTTGTGTTATTTATTGGCACCACTTCCTTCACATCTGCCCTAAACATGGACATATCCCAGTAATGGGATGCTGAAACCAGCTCACACCATTTCACAGAGCCAAGTGTTGAAAGAGCCAGTTGACATCATGTAGTCAAAATCAACAAGCATATATGAAATGCCAATGAAGAGCAAGGAAATTCATGAGGATAGAGGAACAGAGCACTTTTCATAATGCTCTTATAGTTTTGTGTGAGGAAAGAGGAATATAATGAAACTGTAGGAGTTGGGAAATGCTAGAACTCAGGGATTATTTCTTGGAGAACTTTGATTATTTATTTTTCTTTATATCCTCCCTTCCTTCACTTATCTTTCTGTCTATAGAGAAGCTCAAAATTTGCATGCACTTATATAAAATATACATAAATATGTGTATATGTATGTGTATTTATATCCTTGTGTATAAATATATATGTATATGCAGGTATTATATATAGAGAGGGAAATTTTGTTATTAAATTTTCAAAGACGAAGGAAGAGATATACTTATTTTCCTTGTATATTCAATGCAGTTGCTAGGTGACTGTGTTTGAAATGTATGTAAATAAAATTTTACAAGGAGTCAAATAAGATAAAAGCTGCACTGTTTAGCAATATTGCAATTTATAAGAGAACAGACTCAAGAGATTCACATTCTGTTTGTTCCCTCCTATAGGGAAAATACGCAAACATTTTATTGTACTTCAGAGAAAAATATCCCATTCAAGTTGAAAATGGTTCAAATTCACAAGCAAAATGAAAGTAGAGCATGAGATTTCCTTGTAATGAGCCAAGAAAAACTCTTAAAGCACGACAGAAACAATTTTTAGAGGATATAATTCAGGGTAGAACTGCAGAGAGGTTATTAAAAGTGAACAAAAAATTATGAAAGTGCAAATGTACTGTACAGAAAGTATTCACAGAGCATAAAATGTACTTTACTATAGAAACTTCACGGGGTAAATGTAGAGGTTGTATAGTGCTTTATATTAAAAAAAAGAACACAGGGCAGGAAAGGCAAAAACAGAAGAGGAATCTGCAGCATATGGCTTTCCAGCACCCATTGGCTCTGCACATAAATTGAAAGAGGGAACTCACCAACAGCCGTGAGGAACATTAGCCTGGAGGCCAAGTTCATATTCTCTCATCACCAGCCAAAAGTTAGATAGGTTGACTTTAAAATTATAACTTTTTGTACTTCCTGTAGTGAAATTCTTATTTTTAACGATATCCACATTTTGAAAGTGACTACAGAGTATCCCAAAAATTGACATAGAGAGGAAAAATGGGAAATCGTAACTAAATGTACCTTTATTTGCAAAATATTCATAACAAATTTTACAAAAAGGTGGCCAACACATAAAGAATATTTTGTGAATATTTTTTAAGAATTTGTCATGAATATTTTTTAAATAATGATTCATTTAGCGACAATTTCCCATTTTTCCTATCTTTGGTGACTTTTGGGACACCCTATAGATGACTGTTTTCTTCTCTTCTTCAGAGAAAGAGGAAGAAAACAACTTTAAATATGTGAAGAGCTTGACAGGTCTCTTTTAATTTCCTACAATACAGATGAAGAAACCCAAACCTAGGGAACTCAGGCCTAAAATCAGAGGGCTATTAATCATATAGTTAAAGTGGCATAATCACTGAATCCTCTCTGTGAACCAGGGATGAGGTGGAAATAATTTTGTTTTCTTATTTCATGTAGGTATATGGATATATAGATATATACACACACACACATATATACAGTGAAAAACACCCAAGCAAATATACGTAAATCCTCAAAGTAAAGTTAGTATAAAACTGTAAAGTGTGGTGTGTGCACATTATTTATTAGAAAAATATAGTGATTATGTGTATTGTTCTGTCTAAATCTTTGTTCACCATCCTACTTTTTCTTTCCCTTTCTTTTATTCACTTATTCTTCTGTGTCTTCTCTGTGTCTCTACCATCTCATCATGCATTAAAATAATTACTTTCTTGAACATGAGATTTCATTATAATTGCCAAGCATTTTCTGTCCTTCCTTCTGCAATGACTCAGAGTTGAAGGCTCTGTGGGTTTTGCCCCAGCTACATTTTAATAATTCTAGTTCTCTTGTCCCACTAACTACCATCAAGATTGTGCAGATGCTTGACTGGGCAGAGTGAACTCTGAAAAATTCTTGAAACTTGCTTTAGTCTGGACGGCCTGCTCAGGATATCTGGTCTGCCTTCTCTCTCTCCTCTCCTCTCCCTTCAGTCTCATTCTGATCTGCAAGGGATACCAGTCATTTAATATGTGGTGCCAAGGACAAAATGCAAATACTCAGCCCCTTGTTCAAAAATTATGTAGAGTTTCGGGGGACAGCAGACAGTAGCACATGAAGCCAAATACCGGTCCCTTCTGAGTGAGAGGCCCTGTGTGGCTGCTGGATATCACACACCCAGGAAGCTGGCCCTGCCTACGAGGGTGAATGGATGGATCTGAGTGCTATTATGGCTTTTGGCAGGAATAGAACGGTGTCCAAGCTAAGTACAGCCTACTGTGCAGAAGTCATGGACGGAATGATGCTTTCTGTCTCGTCCTACTGCACAGTTCCCCCCACCCCCGGCTGCCCTGCCATTTAACTGTTTCCTGCACGTTTCCACATAAATTTCTCTGGGTTCAGAATGGAGATTGTATAATTCCATATGCTTTTCATCCTTTCTTCTAATTTTTGATGATGTCCAAATAATATCTGTGAAAGAATCTGCCACAATTAATTGTTGGTATAGAAGAGATACTCAATACAATGTTTTTACTAAAATGCTTCCAGTTTCTAAGATAAGACTTAAAGAGACCTAAACTAAACTCCTCATCTCACTGGAAGAAGCAGAAATGAATATTTAAAATGATTTATTCCAGATCACAACAAGAGTCACAGGCAAAGGCCCCTGAAGTTACTGAAGTCATCTTTCTTTCTTTCTGTTTTTTTTATTTTTTTTTTTTGAGACAGAGTCTTACTTGGTCACCCGTGGTAGAGTGCCATGGCATCTGAGCTCACAGTAACCTCAAATTTTTGGGCTCAAGAGATTCTCTTACCTCAGCCTCCTGAGTAGCTGGGACTACAGGTGACTGCCAAAACACCCAGCTATTTTTTAGAGACAGAGTCTCACTCTGGCTCAGGCTGGTCTCCAACCTATGAGCACAGGTAATCCAACCACCTCAGCATCCCAAGTGCTGGGATTACAGGCATGAGCCACCACACCTGGCCAGTTATCTTTCTTTTTGACTAATTTCCACATCTGGAATGCTTTCTGTCCTTGATGTTGTGTAAGAAGTTTTCTTATCCATATTATAAAAATTTCAAAATTACAAATTTTCTTTTTCATTATTACTTGACCATTTTACTATTTTAAACATAAGAAGCAAATACTACCTTTTTATTTTTTTAATTATTTTTTTATTATTATAGCTGTGTACATTTGTGCAATCAAGGGATACAATGTGCTGGTTTCATATACAATCTGAAATATTCTCATCAAACTGTTCAATGTAGCCTTCATGGCGTTTTCTTAGTTATTGTATGTAGACATTTGTATTCTGCATTTAGTAGATTTCACCTATACCCATTCTAAGATGCACCGTAGGTGTGGCCTCATACTACCTTTTTTCTTTTTCTTTTCTTTCTTTCTTTCTTTTATTTATTTATTTTAGGCAGAGTCTCACGCTGTTGCCCCAGACTAGAAAACTAGAGTGCCATTGCATCAACCTAGCTCACAGCAACCTCACATTCCTGGGTTCGAGTAATCCTTCTACCTCAGCCTCCCGAGTAGCTGGGACTACAGCTCTCCTGGGGGTGGGGGGAAACTCTTATTTTCACAATGACTGAGAAATTTTTTCCATTTTAGTAGAGACAGGGTCTCACTCTTGCTGAGGTGTTCTCAAACTCTTGCGCTCAGGTGATCCTCCAGCCTTGGCCTCCCAGAGGGCGAGGATTATAGGTAGCAAATACTATAATTTAGTCAAGTTGTAACTGAGCAACTAGTAAGGATTATGCTAAGAGTTGATGTAGGTACATGAAAAATAGGAAAAGAGCTCATGATATTTAGAAGTATGAAGCTGCTAAGAAACCCTAGAAGGCGGAATATAATTGCATGCCAAATGCTTTTTAGAGAAAATTACAAGGGTCCATTGATGGGAGGAGTTTAAATTTGGTGAGATTGACAAGAGAGGACCTTATGGCTTCCAAAGAACGGCAGGTATATGTTCAAGGTGTAATAGAACTGGCAGTTAGATGACTAAGGGCCTGAAGACCAGAATTAGCATGATTTTTCCATTGACAGTAAAGCTGCTTAATATTTTCCCCCACAAGGTTTGAATGCACTTTACAAACAGGAATTATGACACACTGAAATAAGTGAAATATTTTTTTTTTAAAGCAGAATTACAAAACATTCACAGATAAAAAGGTTCTATAACGTAAGTTTCTAATTGCTGAGTTACCTAGGAAATTGCTACTTTCCAGTCTTGGTGGAAATTTGTCAAATACGTTGTTAAACATGGTGAGAGTTTCTTAAAACTGTATACATGCACTTTCACAACTATCATTTTTCAAAATTCCGAAATGGTTAGAACTCTGTGAAAATGTATAAAGAAGAGCAGGTACAGAAGCCCTCCTAAGGAAAAAGTTCTTCTTTTTGCCCATAACTCATATTTATAACAGCAGCAAACCAATTGTTTAAGCCTGACAGCATGATGCGTTCTCAGTTACAGTTATCCACACTCATCAGCCAATGATAGTTCCTCTGTCAGATAGAGATCTTCCAATCTATGTTAGCTTAGAAAGCAATTGCAGTTGTCAACTTGCCATGGTTAAAAAGAAGTCCTTGGAACTTAGGACTCCATACAGTTTGTCAGATATATTTAATTGAGTTAAAGAAGCTGTTCCACAGATCAAATTCCAATGGCATTGTGATATTGTAATAAGTACAAGTATACACCAACATAAAGGCAGTTCAGGGTAATGGAAATGTGTGAAGCCATAAATACTTCAAGGGAAATAGTAACAATAAAATAAAATGTGATTTAAGGGTCAAATGATTTTGAAGGCTAATGAATGTTCCACAAATGCTATATAACCCCAAACTTGGATCCTGTAGAAAAATCCTGGTTCCATATTTATCTCCATGATGTAGTAGACAACCAACTTAATATGTTCACATAGTAAGTCCTTATTATATAAGCAATCTAAATAAATAAGCTAGCAATCTAAATAGAGAAAGAGCATAGTTGTTTTTTTACATAACAAAATATAACATACAAACAGTGAAAATAACTTTTAAAATAAGATAATTTTTCAATGTCTAAGAAGTGGTTCAATAATGTATAGTTTTTTTTAAATACATTCATCAACTTTATTCCACAAAGCAAAATTATAACACTGGTCTGTAAATGTTATACTATATTTTTCTGTCTTTTTGAAAAGCAATGGAAATTATTGCTATACTATTCAGCAACATTTTACACTGTTCTTAATTATGAGTCATGCATGAAGTTTCTCTTCACCTAGATAGTGTAACTATGAAGAACAGTTACCAGAAGACCTTAGCTAAGTTCTTTGTTCTGAGAAGCATTTGGGGAAAACCACTTAATCTCTTTAAATTCCATATTCTTGGTCATAAAACAGAGCTCACTACCTATGTTATGATACTGTTATAAGAACCAAGAGATATATTATTTTATAAATGATTTTCAACCTAAAAATGTATTATACACTTTAGCAATTATTATATATTTTGTTATTGTTAATGCTAGGTCATATTCCCTAATGATTTCCAATGACTTTCACCTCAAAGCTATACTTATTAACTCTAGTTCACCAAGAGTTTATTCAATTAATTCTTTTACATTTTTATTTTTACCTAATGCATATGACTACCAGAAAGAATTACTGAAAAATGTGTACAAATGTCACATCTTTCCAGATTTTGATTCTTGAAGCAGTAGCATCCAAAGTCAAGACAGGCAGAAGAGGCTGTGTTAGTCCCCACATGTGGATCTGTGTGCACCATCCTTCATGAGTAACTAAGTTGTAACCTACGGTCGTGGCTTAAGAGCACACACATGTGTCAAATGATTAGCTTGTAACTATGGCCCTTCTACACTGTAATTAAGAGATTTTACTGATAAAGTTTGGAGCCAGCTAAAGTTTACACAGGGTGTTGTCACCATAGCCTATCTCTGGGGGTGATGGAAGGCATATGGCTTAGTTAATGGGGTTAAGAGCATGAAAGGGAAGGAAAAGGCACTATATATGTCTTGAAGATGGTTTGAGCTTATGATATTTTTGACCACAAATGGACCCAAAGGGAGAGCATCACAAACAAGCAGATGCCTAAGCTGGCAGAAATGCAAAACATGATTCCAAAGGAGCCTATATATTCCTGCTACCTTTTATAACAGGCTGTCAGGTCTCCTAAGGAGACCTCGAGATGTCTGATAGCTCCCTCACAATCAGCGTGTTCTGGCAAGAGAAAGGTGAAAGAAACAGTCTGTGCTGGGCGTGAGCAAAGCACAGGGAAAGTTTAAATGCTCTGTGGTCTTGAGAGGGCCCCTCCTGCTTTCTTTCATCTGAATCAAAGGGGCATGGAGGGGCACTTAGTTAATGCCTGGTATTTCCATTTTTTGCATGGAAGTCAATTGCCTTATCTCTACTCTTCACTCAATTGTTCTCATCCCAAATAACCCAAACCTGGCTGCCCCTCTTCTTTTTCATCTTCTGACTATCATACGTAAAATGAGCAACTTAAGTATCATGATAACTAAGTGAGAAAGTGTAATGGTGAGAACGCCATGGTGAAGAAATGGTAATTCATGGCCCAGATAGTCTATCCCAAAATGTTTTTCCACAAATATTTACTGAATTCTTATTAAGTGTCCCACTCTGTTTGAGGCCCAGAAGTATATCAAAGAACAAGACAAGCAAAGGCTCTGCCTTTTTGGAGCTCAAATTCCAATGAAGGAGTCAGAAAATAAACATACATATGATACAAAGTCAAGTAGTGGCAGGTGCTATGAAAAAAATGATCAAGCTACAGAAATAAAGAAAATAGTGTGAGGGGCTGTTTGGGTCTAGAAGGGCAGGAATCTTCCATAAGATGACATTGTGCATGGACCCAGATGAACTCAAAAATGAACCATGTTAATATCTATGGTAGGAAAATTCCAGACAAAGGGGACAGCAAAGGTAAAGTCCTGAAATGGTATTGAATTTGCTGTTCTAAAAAACTCAAGCTATCCAGTGTCTATGAAGAAGAATGAGGGAGAAAGAGCACAGTAGAGGATAAATTTGAAGAAATAGCCAGATCAAGTGGGACAGTGATGAGTCTGGATTTCATCTAATTATATAATAGGGAGGTATTTAAAGATGTTAAGCCATTGTGAAGGAATTAACTGTAGGAAGTAAAGAGTGGAATTCCTTGGAAAGCCCTGTTTGGAAGCTATCAAATACTTTAACTGAGAAAAGATTATATTTTAGAACAAGGGAATAAAACAGATGAAATGGGGAAAAGAAGTTCAGATTCTGTGTATATTGGTGGATCTGCTCCAAATATGTACATGAGAAAGAGAGAAATCAAGGTTAACTTCTAAAGGGACAGGATTGAATAGTGATGGTGTTTACTGACATGAGGACTATATGAAGGAGTAGAGCTGGAAGAAGAAAATCAGTGTTGAACAGAGTTAAGTTACATGTCTACTACACAACCAAGTAGGGTTGCTGAGCAGGCAGTTGGATATATTCGTCTGAACTCAGGGAAGATCAGCACTGGAGATAGAAATTTGGGATTCATCAGTATTTAGATATTATGAGAATGATGAGATCCAATAGCAATATTAAAAAAGATAATCATTTTTTTCAATTAATATTCCTTTTCAATGAGTGTAGAAATCCAGAAGAAAATCTTTTTTGATTGTACAGAAAATACAACTCAGGATTTATAGGAATTGGAGATGAATGCTGGAAATAACACCACTATGAATCACAGATACTATACAAGATCTGATCAGAATATGAGACCCCACAGCTAGAAACACAGTCTGTGCTTGTCCATGACTAGAAACACTAAGTCAAGTAAGAATAGAAAATGAGGAGCTGACCTTCCACTGAACCTCAGGGCAAAAGAAGCTATTATTATTTATTGTGAGGATGATTCTGTATGGTATCTTCAGATCGCAACCAATGAAGGCAAACCACTTAATAGTTTATTTTACTAAACAGTCATAGCCTACTCTATTTATATGCCTTTTTGTCTTTTTATTGTCCTAATTCCTGTGTGTTTTAACATGTAAGACACTATGATGCTCCTTAGAATAGAAATCATAAATATAAGTGCTTTATAAATAGGAAAGTTGAGTCAGTAAGTAGAAAAATGTTAGCAATTTAACAATTTTAGTGAAGATTAGAGGCCTGTGGAAATTCATCCGTGTTATCTAACAAGCCAACAAGAAAAGTGTTGGGCATTCATATTCCAACAAGTCAGTGTCAAGGCTTATATTCTGCCCTCATCAACTTCACATTTCTCATACCTCAAGCCATAGCTGCTCCATTGCACAAACAATATCTTCTCTGACCCACATGTGCCTCTTGCTCTGATCTCACTATTAGGTAAAGTTCTGGTTACATTTATTTGCTACTTGACTAGTAGAAGGAACCATCAACCCAAATAGTTGATGAAGACATTATTTCTGGGTGTGTCTGTGAGAGTGTTTCTGGAAGAGATTGTTATTTGAATCAGTAAATTGAGTAAAGAGGATTAACACTTACCAATGAGGTCAGGCATCATTTGATCCATTGAGATCCAAGATAAAGCCAAATACAGAAGAAGGGTAAATTCTCTCTCCTCTGCAGCCAGAACATCCATCTTCTCCAGTTCTTGGACACCGAAGCTCAGGTTGTCAGGCCTGTGAACTATGGGCTATACACCAGCAACAACTCACCCCCCACTCCGAGATTCTCTGTACTCAGACCAAATGACATCACTGTCTTTCTGGGTTCTCCAACTTGCAGACAGTAGATGTTAGGGCTTCTTGGCTTCCATAATTGCATGAGCCAATTCCCATGTAAATATATATTTATTCTGTTTCTCCAGTGAACCCTGACTAATACAATTAGATTGCTTTACCCTACTCCTTCTGAAACAAACAGTGTTCTCAGGAAAGATGACTTCCCTCGCAAGTAACATGGCAGATCCCAGAAGAGTCACTTTTCACTCCCTGCCATCACACCCTTACAAAGAACATCCCAGCCCTGACCCTGTGTGAAGTCTGGTGTTATTTTTCCTAGAAAGTAATCAGATTTTAAGAGCACAGAGCTATTACTTTTCATGAAGATGACGTGAAGCTATTACTTTTCATGAAGTTTTATAACATAATATGACCAAAACATTAAATTATAATTCATTCAAAAGTGAATTTCTTCAGAATCCAGGTTGGCCTAAAACCCATAAGGAGAATGATTTTGTCAGTGTTGTTCACTGTTTTAGCAGGTGACAGTATGCCCAGCACATCGCAAACAATCAGTAAATGGGCACTGTGGCATTGTAGGAGCAGGATGTTGTGGTTTAAACTACAGACTCTGGTGTTAGACCTCTTGAGATAAACTGCACCTCTGCTCCTCGTGTGCTGCGTGACCTTCACAAGTTACCTAACTGCTCTATTAATCAGCGTCCTGGTAAGAGCAGACAGTCCCTACCTCAGAAGATTTTTGTGAGACTCCACAGCCACTTCTGAAAAGTTAGAATGTAGTAAGCCCTCAATGTGTCATAGATACTAAGGGTGAATTATTTAGGAATTTAGAATATTATGAGTACAATAAAAGCTCCCAGCCTCCTTATTTATTCCATTGTTAAAGCGGGCACAGGTGCCAGGATTCAGGCAGCTGCCTCTGCTCTCTTTTCTGTTTCTCCCGTGAGCTTTGACTGTTAGAGGCAATGTTGAAACTAGAGATGTTAGAGGTAATGTCAGTAAATTCACTGCTCCCAATCCTCAAAGAGGAGGATGTTATCTCTTAGCATAACAGTCAACTATTAGCTGTTTAGGTTTCCAAGTTCTCAGAGATTCAAGTTTGGCAGAAAAAAATAAAGGTCAGGAGATTCACTAAATTCATTGACATAGACCAAACCTGGAAGACTTTGCTGTAGAATGAATGGCATTCAATTTATAACAATTTTAACAATGCTCTATTTATTAATTTCTAATAAGTAAAATAAAAACTACCCACAAGACAAAATAATTGCTATCAGCTATTTTCAGTATTGGAAAAAATCAAAAGGAAAATGCAAGTTATAGTAACAGAAGTTCTGTTTCATTTTTTTCTGCTTTGTTTTCTTTGGGGACAAGCTTGGAAACAAAGCTTAATGGTTATTTTGATTAATGGCTGATGGTATTAAAACAGAGTAGAGGAGTGCCTTCCTCACAACTGTAGGGATAAACCAGAATAATGGTTTTGGTTCCACAGCATACATCTCCTTCTGGCTTATGTTCTTACATTCTGCAGAAGCACAGACAAGTCCTTATTCTCTGGCTTTGTAGTTCTATTTACTGGAAGGGTGGGTTTAGTTTACAAGAAGATCATCTGAGTCAATTATGAGAGTGACTATATATAACTTTTCCAGTTACTTGTGCTCTAGTAATGCTTCCTTCATATTTTAACCAAATGACTTTGATCATACTTGTGACTTCCCATATCTCAGTGGTACTCAGTTCAAGAAAAATCAGTATATCTGCCTCTATAGTTTTCTATTTTCTCTCAAACTTTGGAGATAGAGAGGGAACTTACTTTTATCCCCATGTAGTGACCATCAGACATTACAGAACACATATAATTTAAAAATTAATTTCCAACCACTTTGAAAGCAACTATTACATCTATTCTATTTTGTGCATTTGGGGCCTTATGGGGCCCCCCTTTGTTTATTAAATGGTAATGCAAATTCTTAAGTTAACAGAGTCATACTTATGGGATACAGATTTTAGCAGAGATGTTTTACAAAACATATTTCTATTAACACTTTTCTATCAGCACTAAAGAAGTCCATTTAGAAGCATAAAAGTAAAATATTTTCCAAGAAGTGTTCTTAAGATGGTAAAGTTCAAAGAGGTGTGATGTCATCCTTGGCTACATACTAACTCTGTCTTCCAGTAAAGGGCAAATGTCTCGCACAATTGTCAAAGATTCCATCAGCCCATAAAATGCCAACCACTTTCAAATTGCCAGGAGATCTTTGGACTCTCTTCTCTTTTATTCCTTTTAAATTTTTTCAGACACCCTAATACTTTAGTGAAGAAGATAGATTAGTCTAATGCAGGATACTATAAAATGTTCAATTACTGCAAAAAGATATGCCCATTTCCCAAAGGCAGAAATTTAATCAAAACTAGATCAAAATGGGAAAGTAAATGACAGAATATGTAAATATTCTTACATATTTAAAGTAAAAAATGACTTTTTAAAAAAGCTTAAAAATGAATATATTAGAGTAGATGTACAAACATTTAGAGGCATTCAATTTGTCCATCACCTGGTAGGATTTTAATGTTGTTCACATTTTACCATCTAATATGACAGAATCTCTGAGACTTCACTTTTATGTAAGGATGCATTTAACATTTAGGTTATTTCTTATTACCAGAAATTTTATAGATAGCACTATTTTTCTAAAATTTCCTTACATTTTGAAATATAAATCTTTAATAATTTTTAAATTTTATTTGTTTTCTATAAACTCAAAAAAATTATAGATGAAAACCTAAGAAAATTACAAATGTCCAAGTTATTTTATATGCTCTTTCTTTTAAATATTATTTTGGAAACTATTCACCAAGATCTGTGTCTAAATAAGACACTCATAGAGACTCAAATAAGCAAAACGTTCACTCGTCCCAGAAGTGTATCAATTGTACTATTTCTCAATTGTGTTTTTGTGTATCCTTTATCCAGGCATTGTTCCAAAGATCAGTAAATCTTTATTGCATAAATCCAAGTAAATACCCTCTTTGTACGTGATTGCTACCATAAATAATAATAAATGTTGTTCATTAATCTTGAGACATCTATGGCATAAATGAAAAAGAAAGATCAAGAATTATTAACTCAATGTTAACTACAAAATTGCACAATACGGGATGTTCTTGGTTTCAGGTATCAATCAGAATCAAAATGCAAACTAAAAGATACAGGAAACTGATTTGCTAATTGCTTCTAGTCAGAATGGTTGACCAGGTAAATTGTAAAACTTCTATTAGTTATCTAGAAATTTGGGGATAATTCAAACTTTTCAGACCTCAGCTGTACAGAAAAGCAATGTGATGTAATAAGAAAGAGTTAGGTTTTAGTATGACACCCCTGCTTTTCAATGACAGAGCTGTCTCTTAGAGCTGTGGGATATTGAGAAAGTTGCTAAAATTCATAAAAACAACTACTCCAAATAATAGTAAAAATCAAAATGTTCTGGTAGTTTATAAAGAGAAAAGTAGTGTCCTTAATAGGACCTTAAAAAAATTACAAATTACTGAGAATGATATTATCAAAAATAGAAAAAATGGGCAAAGGCAGAGGAACAGACTAGTTTAAAAAAAAGTACAAAGTGCTAAAAGACTTCACTTTCATCAGTTACCCACAATATTTACACTTATTGGACATAGAATATTATTCAATTATTTAAAACAGCCTAGAGAAATATTTAATCACAGCATAAATGTTTTTGACATATTTATGTTGAATAAAAGAAGAGGCTATCAATCTTGAAATAAGATCTCAATTTTAGAGGAAAATTTCTATCTATATCAATATACAGTGTGAAGTCAAGAATGCTTATCTCTGAGTTATGAAATTATGCATGATTTTAATTTATTTTAATAACTTTACTATGTTCCAGGTTTTCTATAAGGAGAATTTATTACTTTTATAATCAAAGAAAATTTCCAAGGCCAAGAAATATGAAAAATTTTAGACTTGGTTCTACCATTAATAAGCTAAGTGACCTAGGGGAAGTTTCTTAATCTAATTGGGTCTCATTTTTCTTACCCATAAAATGAGAAAATTGAACTAGATCACCTGCTGAGGTCACTTTCACTTATGTGATTTTATAAATGTATGTAGTATTATTAACAGTATGATATCTAAAGACAACAAAGACTAACTGAAGCATTAGCACACACAAAAGTTATTGCACATGGGAGGAGGCAACATGGCTGACTGGAGCCAGCTTTACACAGTGGCTCCCATCCAGAAGGAGAGTTAAAGGACAGAAGTTTAGCAAGTAAGCTGATGGATTTGGAGCTAAGCCAAGAGAGGGAAGATTGAAGAGCACACATCACCCTGCTGAGACAAGCTGCAACAATAGGTACAAAACAACAAAACATTAGGTACCTATAACAAACAATAGGTACAAAACCTATCACCAAGCAGCCAGGAGTACCCTTCCCCATGAAAACAACTTGCAGCATACTTTCTACAAACAAGCAAGTAGAGTTCAGATCGAGATCTCCTCCTATTTTATCCCACAGGAGAGACCCTCTAAAAACTAGAACTCAGCTCGGCACCTGTGGCTCAAGCAATTAAGGCACCAACCACATACACCTGAGCTGACGGGTTCGAATCCAGCCCGGCCCGCCAAACAACAATGATGGCTGCAACCAAAAAATAGCTGGGGCCATTGTGGTGGGCACCTGTAGTCCCAGCTACTTGAGAGGCAAAGGCAGGAGAATCACTTGAGCCCAGGAGTTGGAGGTTGCGTGAGCTGTGATGCCACAGCACTCTACCCAGAGCGACAGCTTGAGGCTCTGTCTCAAAAAATAATAATAATAAAAATTAATAAATAAAAACTGGAACTCCTTCCCCAGAGTGGACCCACTAGTGTACCATGGCACTGTCTTAGCAGGCATAAAACTGAACATATACTCCACCTTCAGTTCTGAACTCCCAGCACTCCCCTCCACTCTCACCCCATGGTCTGGAAGCCTGTCCCCAAAGGAGTCCACATTCTTGGGTTTTTTTCTCGAGAGGTGTAGACAGAGCATGGGCTGTTACAAGTCAGCGCTGAATCAGTAGCGGGTGTAAAGCAGGATTGTGGAGCAAGGGAGCCATACAGGAGAGGGAGAGACAGTGACCCGCGGCGCAGTGTAGCAACTGCAGTGGTGGGAAAAATAGGGCTCACACCCCTGGTGATGTTTCGGAGAAACACTTCCTGCCTCTCTTAGCAAACAGAGGGAGCCAGGCCTCTGCTCCAGTGGTGGCCACAGGCGGAACAGATCTGGGACAGAAACACAGGCCCCATGAGCAAAAGGTATGCCTGAGGTGGTACGTGCCCAGGCAGGGCACAACGGGGTCAGAGAATAGAATCTGTGCAGGCAGAGACAATCTACTCCCAGGGCAGGGCTGAGTCAGAATTGCTACTTTTGTGAGCCCAAGATGCAACTGGCCCCCAGGGGAGCATAGCTGGGACAAAAACAGGTATGGAAGCAGCAGCATCCCATGGAAGGGCAAGAACTGAGAGCTGTTTGTGAGCTCTAACCATGTCTGCTCCAACATAGAGTGCAACGGAGACAGAGACGCCAGCTCCGTGAGAATTGGCACAGCAGCAGCAGCACGGGGCATGGCTGAGTCACAGTTTCTGTGAACTCAAATAGTGCTCGGCTTGCAGGGGAATATAGCTGGGACAGAAATGCAAATTCTCTGAGAATATAAGTGGCAGCAACATCAATCCTGGGTGGGGCTAGAACTGAGTGAAACTCCCCAGCCTCCATTAAGCACCTGAGGTAGTCAGGCTGGGAAGAATCAATATTGTTAAAACGTCCATACCACCCAAAGCAATATACAATTTTAATGCAATCCCTATTAAATCATCACTGTCATACTTTAAAGACCTTAAAAAACAATACTTCATTTTATATGGAATCAGAAAAAAACTCAAAGAGCCAAGATATCACTCAGAAATAAAAACAAATCAGGAGGCATCATACTACCAGACCTCAGACCACTATAAATAGATAGAGATCAAAAAAGCATGGTACTGGCACAAAAACAGACAGGTAGATGTATGGAACAGAATAGAGAGCCAAGAGCTGAACCCAGCTATTTACCATTATTTGATCTTTGACAAGCCAATTACAAACATTCAGTGGGGAAAAGATTCCCTATTTAACAAATGGTGCCCTGTGAACTGGCTGGTAACCTGTAGAAGATTGAAACTGGAGCCACACCTTTCACCATTTAACTTAGATAGACTCTCACTGGATTAAAGATTTAAACTTAAGACATAAAACTATAAAAATACTAGAAGAAAGTGCAGGGAAAACAGTTGAAGAAATCAGCCTGGATGAATATTTTATGAAGAGGACCCCCGGGCAATTAAAGCAACACCAAAAATACATTACTGGGATCTGATCAAACTGAAATGCTTCTGCACAGCCAAGAACACAGTAAGTAAAGCAAGCAGAAAGCCCTCTGAATGGGAGAAGATATTTGTGGGTCATGTCTCTGACAAAGGTTTAATAACCAGAATCCACAGAGAAATCAAATGTATTAGCAAGAAAGGAACAAGTGATCCCACATCAGTGTGGGTAAGGGACTTGAAGAGAAACTTCTCTGAAAAAGATAGGCACATGGCCTATAGATACATGAAAAAATGCTCATCATTCTTAATCATCAGAGAAATGCAAATCAAAACCACTTTGAAATATCATCTAACTCCAGTAAGATTCTCCCACATCACAAGATCCCAAAACCATAGATGTTGGCATGGATCTGGAGAAAAGGGAACACTTCTGCACTGCTGGTGGAAATTCAAACTAATATGTTCCTTTGGGAAGGATGTTTGGAGATCACTTAGGGATCTAAAAATAGACCTGCCATTCGATCCTTCAATTTCTCTATTAGTATATATCCAAAGGACCAAAAATCACTTTATAACAAAGATATTTGTACCAGAATGTTTATTGCAGCCCAATTCATAACTGATAAGTCATGGAAGAAGCCCAAGTGCCCATCAACCCATGAATGGATTAATAAACTGTGGCATATGTACACCATGCAAAATTATGCAGCCTTTAAATCGATGGAGACTTTACCTCTTTCATGTTTACATGGATGACGCTGGAACATATTCTTCTTAGCAAAGTATCTGAAGAATGGAAGAGAAAGTATCCAATGTACTCAGCCCTACTATGAAACTAAATTATAATCACCCACACTTCCATATGAAAGCTATAACCCAACTATAGCCCAAGATGAAAGGGAAAGAGGAGAGGGAGGGGAAGGGAGTGGGAAGGATGGGTGGACAGAGAGTAATTGGTGGGAGCACACCTACAGTGCATTTTATAAGGGTACATGTTAAATCTACTAAGTGTAGAATATAAATGTCTTAACACAATAACTAAGAAAATGCGTTGAAGTCTATTTAAACAATTTGATGAAAGTATTTCAAATTGTATATTAAACCAGCACATTGTACCCCACAATTGCATTAATGTACACAACTATGATTTAATAAAATAAATAAACAAATAAAAAATTTTTTAAAATGTTATTGCACATGGAGTAAGCCTAATAGGCTTACTTCAGCAAACCACAACTCACTGCCATTTCCCTCAATGAATATCTATTTATAATATTAAATTTTCAAAAGACAATATTTAATATTTCTTCAATCATAGACCTATAAGGTTTTCAGGACAAAGGCACCCAATTCAAAAGATGCTGCTTGAGACCTGAGCTGGAGGCACATTTGTTTTCTAGTCCCCGGACCTCCATCAGGCCTTTGTTCGCTATGTGATGCTCTCCTGGGCTGGCCTTATCCCTTCTAAGAATTCCATCAGACAGGTGCTGCATTTTCATTGAGCCATTTTCAGAACCAGTTAATCAGAAAACTCTATTTTTCCATGATTTGGGGGATTGTTTCAGTAATGACTTTGTAGCCATAGTTAAGAAATATGTTAACCCTTCTATCAGTTAACTGATGTGAAAAACTGACTGGTCCGTAGAGTGATGGATTTCCCCAGCTATATCTTATCACAGAATAGCTTGGTGTGAAGGAGAGAAGCTGTGCTGAAGCCAGAGCTATTAATGTGCCAGGAAAATTAGCACAAACTCCAATACAGGGGGCAAAGAGGAAAATGTACCCAGCCCATGCATGGGTGTTGCTTAAATAGTTGAAATTATTTTTAAAATCTTTATTTGATGGGATGAACAGTTGCATAAATTTTACCATTGGAAAGTTTTTCCAAAGAACTAGGCCAATGGGAGAAATGGAGACTGGGGCTATGTGAAAACAGAGGAAGGGCATTTCTGTCTTAAAAAAAAAAAATCTGATTTTCTGTTATTTTTCATAACATGGACTCATGAAAATATAAAACACTCAGACCAAAGCAAGTGTAGAAAGGAAACTCCTGACCTCCCTTCATTCTCTCAATGTCCAACCAGTCTGGTCTTGGCATCCCTTTGTTCACTGGCTTGTTTTTGAGAGGAGGTCTCGTTCTCACCAAAGCTGGAGTACAGTGATGTGAGCATCGCCCACTGCAGCCTTGAACTCCTGGTCTCAAGCTAACCTCCCACCTGAGCCTCTGGAGGAGGCTCTAGTTGGCACCTCTTTTAAATGCTAAACCAGTGCTTCTCAAACTATTCTCCCCAATTCTTTAACATGGATGTTTTTGTAACATATAATAAAAAGAAATCACTATAAAATGAAATAAGATGAAAAACTAAGCCTACTGTTTTATTACTAGATTAAATAGTCATAAAATTTCTGTCAATTTGCTGTAAAAGTTTCTTAACATTTCACTCAGTATTGTTGCAGACCAATAATCTGCAACTGGCAGATGAGCACTTCTGAATAGCACCGGATCAACAGTTACCCCATAAAAACTTCTCTCAGCACTTTCCACAGTGCAGCTTCTCTTTACACACCCTCCTCAGACTGGGAGTTCTGTAAGAGGGAAGCCAGCACTTAAAAATGGAGGTGCCTAGTAAGTAGCTAATGAATGACTGGATGACTAAGTGAAGCACAGGAGGACATAAGCCTTTCTCCTTTTGACACCATAGGCACCCATCTCACGTGTAGGGTAGCTCCCATGCTCTTCTATTTCCTTTGCTGCCACAGATGCTTTTCTTTTTTATTTTTTTAAGACAGAGTTTCACTCAGGGTAGAGTGCCATAAAGTCATAGCTCATGGCAACCTCAAATTCTTGGGCTCAAGGGATCCCTTTGTCTTAGCCTTCCCAGTAGCTGAGACTATAGGTACCCACCACCAAACCCAACTAGTTTTTCTGTTTTTAGTAGAGACGGGGTCTTGCTTTGCTCAGGCTGGTCTGGAACTCTTGAGCTTGGGGATCCACCTACCTCAGCCTCCCAGACTGGTAGGATTACAGGTGTGAGCCACTGCACCTAGCCAAATGTGCAGCATGCTTGCTTTTTTATTTTTATTTTTATTTTTATTTTATTTTATTTATTTATTTTGAGACAGAGCCTCACTCACTCTCCCTGGGGTTGAGTGCAATGGCATCATAGCTCACAGCAACCTCAAACTCCTGGGCTCAAGTGATCCTCTTGCCTTAGCTTCCAGTGTAGCAAGTACTACAGGTGCCCACTGCCCAGCTATTTTTAAAGATGGGGTCTTGCTCTTGCTCAGGCTGGTCTCAAACTCCTGAACTAATCCACCTACCCAGGCCTTCAAGAGTGCTAGGATTATAGGTGCAAGCCAATGCCACCAACTTGGCCCAATGGGTTCCATAATATAGAAAAAAATGCCATGTGGGTAGCTTCCCACAAATGGGATCACAAAGATCCTTTACAGTGCCAATCACTTTTCAGAAACAAACAAGTTAAAATGCAAGAAACAAGTATGAGAGAAGTTATAAAAATTCTAGAATAAGGCATCGACTTGGCCTCTTATTTCCTGTCTAGAGATCATGAAGACACTGGAGTATTTTTATCTCTGGGTTTCTCTACTTTTCCCCATTTGATTTATAGGGCCCCTGTGAAAATATTTATTAAATCTTTTCTTGGAACCATTTGCTGCTTTCCCCAGCTCTGACACTAACTTCTAATTAAAAAAAAAAAAAGTTAAGTATACAAGTATATTAGTTTTCTACTACTGCTATAACAAGTAACAATAAACTTAATGGTTCAAAACAACAAAAATTTATTATCCCACAACATCTGTAGGTCATAAGTCTAACACAGTTCTCCTAAGCTGAAATATGGTATTAGCAGGACTGCATTCTTCTCCTGAGGATCTAGTGGAGAATTTATTTCTTTGATGATTCAGGTTGTTGAAAGAATTCAGTTCTTTGAACTTGTATCACTGAGTCCCCATTTCCTTGCCATCAGTTGAGAGCTGTTCCCAGATTCCAGTTGCCACCAGTTTTCTTGGCTTGAGGCCTCCTTCCTCCATCTTAAAATTCAGCAAAGGCTGGTGGAGATCTCCTCATAATGCAGCTCTGTGACCTAAGATGAAAAAGTGTCTCCACTTACAAGGGCTCCTATGGTTAAACAAGGCCCATCTGTGTAAACCAGGGTATTTTCCCCATCCCAAGAACTGTAACCATATTCATATCTGCAACAGTTCCTTTAGCCATGTAGTGTAACATGTTCATAGGAGGGGGACATATTTGGGGGTCTTGCCCTGACTATCACAACAAGAAATCCATAAATGTGTTCTCAGTAAAAAAGAGAAAATTAAAAATATATGTTATTGACTTTATGTCCTACGAGACAGTCCTAATCTTCTGTGAGGACACCAAGTAAGATTTTAGCAGCCTTCCTGGGTGAAGTCTGTGTTGTGTGCATCTTTGTGTTGGAAAGAACTTTGTAGTTTGTTCATTTTGTTCATCTGGCCCAATGCCTTGTCCCTGACATGCTCACCCAGTTAAAAAGCACCCTCTAGATTGCTGCCATAGTCAACTCATGTTCTAATTCTTTCTTAGCCTATGCTCTTCTTTCTGCTTGGATGGAACTTTGTCCCTCCTCTTTGGGGACATGTGATATAACTGAAGTAACATGAATTTGGAAACCACTCTGGTATTAATTCCAACCCCCAGTCACTTTGACACTTACTAGGCTGAGACTATCAGAAGCTCCTTTATCTAGGGATTATTAAAACCTACTTTGCAGGAATATTTTGAGGCTTTGAAATAATATGTATGGAAGCATATAACACAGCATCTGTCATATAATAGACATTAACTAAATTCTAGTTATTCTTTTGCCCTAGAGAACCTCGCTTTTCCTCCAGCCTTCAGTCTACCAGCTCTCCTGACTTGTTACCTCTAATCCATTGGGAAGAGTAAGGCTCTAGCCAGGGCTATTTCTTAACTGTGTATACTTAGCAGTATCACATTTCAGTGGGCAATATCAATACCTAGCCATGTCCTCTAGTACATTATAAACTTCGTGAGTTGAAGATTGTCTTACTTATCACTTTATCTATATAACCTAGCAAAATATTCAAATTAGTCATTCAAATAAAGTTTCGGTGGATGGATGGATGGATGGATGGATGCATGCATTAGGTAGATAGCTAAAAATCCACTCTCCTGGAGAAGGAAGACAAGGGTGGAGACCCCAGTTCCCCATCAATGCCACACATCTTAATTCTGTCCCTGAATTAAGGGACCTTAAAGGTCATACCTGAAAAGGTGGGAACGTCCTACCAATCGACCAATCAGAACTTAGCGTATGAATAATAAAAATGGATGTAAAGGACTCTCTAGCTGCATGGGCCAATCATCATAGGTATAATGGAGTCTTGAAGGTGACCTAGAACAGTCTAAGGTAAATTATAATGTCTTTAGCTTAAATCTACATTGTGGTCCACACCCTCAATGGGCTTTCAGTGAGGGTCATGAGAGTCCTCATGCACAGTAAGACTAGTTCCAAGGTGACTTCTGAACCATGAGGTAGGCCTGATCTTCAAATATAAAATGAACCACTGGCTATACTCACAACCTTCTTTGTCTCTTTGCCTTTTTAATCCTTTGCCCCTTCCTTTGAGCCAACATTGGAGGCCGTTGGCTGTCTATGGTGAACATATCTTGCTTTGTCAACCTTCTTACTCTGTAAACCTTTCTCTTTCTCAATGAATTTTGTTTCACACTTGCCTTACTTTGAGGTGTCTGGTCATTCTTCAGCCAAGAATATCCCAAGAACCAAGGATGCAGACAGCTGCCTAAAACCCTGGTATTTTAGGAAATAGGCAGCTGCCTGAAACTTGACAGAAGGATACAAGAATAAATGTAGAACCTAGCGTAGTAACTGACACGGAAAATATACTTCACTATATGCTTAATTTAAAACAAGTGTACCTATTATGTACTGCATACCATTCTATGTTATTTACGCTATTTAATCTCTTTAGCTGTGTCGCTTACTAAATGGCAGTGTTTGTGTATTTACATTTTTATTTCTGCAACCATGTTACATTCCTAAAAGGCTGTATCTTTCATTGTTTTGTTATGTTAACTCAATCAAGCTTCTGTATTATGTACATAGTGAGTGTTCGGTATGATTTGACGAAGTGATCAAAAAAGACAGTCTGATTTTTTGGAAAAAAGCAAAAAACTTATATTTAGGTTTTCTGGATAAAGCAGGAGCTGATTCTTAAAAAGGAAAATGCTTACATAGGAATGTTTCAACAAGTGACCTAAACAGAATAAAAATATTTGTAGAGTTAGTAGTGTCAAAACTACTTGTGTTTGCAAATTGGCCTTACCCAAAGGAAAGGCAAGCTTTTTGGTATAGACATGACAAGAGGTAATTTTACAACTCAGAGTTAAGGCTGCTGCTCTCCCTCAAAAACTGAGAGACAGGGCTCTATCTTCCATGATGATTACATTGTAAAGAATGGCTCATGGCTCCCAGGGTCTTGAGAAAGACATTTCTGGGTTGTAAATCTGGCAACGGGCTTTTAAAAAGATTCAAATCCCAAAACAACGGAGGAACGATTTACAAACACAGTTTTATTTTTATTTTTTTATTTTTTTATTTTTGGGAATTTATGGAGGGTATAAAGAACCAGGTTACACTGATTGCATTTGTTAGGTAAAGTCCATCTTATAATTGTGTCCTGCCCACAAATGGAGTTTTCTTTCTTTTTTTTATTAAATCATAAATGCATAGATCATGTATACATTAATGGGCTACAATGTGCTGATTTCATATAGAATTAGGAATGCTTACATCACACTAGTTAATATATACCTCGTCTCGTTTACTTAATTATTGTATTAATTTATACTCCATACTAATAGATCTGACATGTACCCTTGCATTATGCACCATTCACTCTCCCTCAACCTGAGCTTCTCCCTCCCCTTCCATCCCCACTCCTCCCTCCTTCATCTTAGGCCATAGTTGTGATCTATTCTTCATATGAAAGTCTGAGTGATTGTAAATTGGTTTCATAATAATAATAATGTACTGAGTACATTGGATATTTTTTCTTCCATTCTTGAGATACTTGACTAAGTAGGGTATGTTCCAGCTAAATACATGTAATGTATTAATATTTATCCAAATATCCAAATACATAAATGTATTGGATACATAATATTTATTGTAATACATAAATATTAATATGTTTAACATAAACATATTAATTAAACATATTAATATTTATCCTAATTAAACATATTAATATTTATCCTAATATCCAAATATCCTAACACATAAATGTAAAAGAGGTAAAGTCTCCACCTTTTTTTATAAGTCTGCATAATATTCCGTGGTATACATATACCACAATTTATTAATCTGTTCATGGGTTGATGGGCACTTGGGCTTCTTCTATGACTTGGCTATTATGAACTGAGCTGCAATGAAAATATAGTGCAAATAAATATCTTTGTTATAAAGTGATTTGTGGTCTTTTGGTTATACACCTAGTAGAGGAATTGCAGGATCAAACAGCAGGTCTACGTTTAGATCCCTGAGTATTCTCCATACTTCTTTCCAAAAGGGACATATTAGCTTGCACTCCCACCAGCAGTGCAGAAGTGTTTCCTTTTCTCTACATCCACACCAACATCTGTAGTTGTGGAATTTTGTTATGTGAGCCACTCTTACTGGAGTTAGATGATATCTCAAAGTGGTTTTTCTTTGCATTTCTCTGATGATTAAAAATGATGAGCATTTTTTCATGTGTTTATAGGCCATGCACCTATTTTCTTTAAAGAAGTTTCTGTTCAAGTCTCTTACCCACAATGAAATGGGAATACTTGTTCTTTTCTTATTAATAAGTTTAAGTTCTCTGTGGATTCTGGTTATCAAACCTTTGTCAGAAGCATCACCTGCAAATATCCTATCCCATTCTGAGGGCTGTCTGCCGGCTTTACTCACTGTGTTCTTGGCTGTGCAGAGTTTGATCAGATCCCAATAATGTATTTTTGGTGTTGCTTCAGTTACCCATGGTGTCCTCCTCATAAAGGATTCTCCCAGGCCAATTTCTTTAAGAGTTTCTCCTGCACTCTCTCCAAGAATCTTTATAATTTCATGTCTTAAGTTTAAATCTTTTATCCAGTGAGTGTCAATTTTTGTTAATGGTGAAAGGTGTGGGTCCAGTTTCAGTCTTCTACAAGTCGCCAACAAATTCTCCCAGCACCATTTGTTAAATAGGGAATCTTTCCCCAAATTTATATTTTTGATGGACTTATCAAAGATCAAATGACAATAGGTGTCTGGGTTCATGTTTTGGTTCTCAATTCTGTTCCATACATCTACTTGTCTATTTTTGTGCCAATATCATGCTCTTTTGATCACTATATAGATTTGTAGCATAGTTTGAAGTCTGGTAGCATGATTCCTCCTGGTTTGTTTTTATTTCTGAGTAATGTCTTGGCTATTCGAGGTTTTTTTCTGGTTCCATATAAAATGAAGCACTATTTTTTCCAAATCTTTGGAGTATGATGGTGATGCTTTGATAGGGATTGCATTACATTTGTAAATTGCTTTGGGCAATATGGACATTTTAACAATGTCGATTCTTCGTAGCCATGAGCATGGTATGTTTTTCCATGGGTTAACTTCTTCAGCTATTTCTTTTCTCAGAATTTCATAGTTCTCTTTATGGAGATCTTTCATATCCTTTGTTAGGTAAATTCCCAAATATTTCATCTTCTTTGGCACTACTGTAAAAGGAATAGAGTCCTAGACTGTTTTTTCAGCTTGACTATTGTTGGTATAAAGGGTACAGATTTATGAGTATTGATTTTGTAACCTGAGACACTACTGTATTCCTTGATCACTTCTAAGAGTTTTGTAGTTGAATCCCTGGGGTTTTCCAGGTATAAAATCATATCATCTACAAAGAGTGAAAGCTTGATCTCCTCTGACCCTATTTGTATACCCTTTATAACCTTCTCTTGCCTGATTGCCATGGTTAAGACTTTCATTACAATGTTAAAAAGCAGTGGAGACAATGGGCAACCTTGCCTGGTTCCTGATCTGAGCAGAAATGTTTTCAATTTTAATCCATTCTATATGATATTGGCTGTGGGTTTGCTGTAGATGGCCTCTATTAGATTAAGAAAAGTCCCTTCTATACCTATTTTCTTAAGTGTTCTGATCATGAAAGTATGTTGGATATTGTCAAAAGCTTTTTTTGCATCTATATGAGAGAATCATATGTTTTTTGTTTTTTTGTTTGTTTATGTGATGTATTATATTTATAGATTTAAGTATATTGAACCAACTGTGAGAGCCTGGGATAAAACCTACTTGGTCATGGTATATAATTTGTTTGATGTGTTGCTGGATTCTGTTTGTTAGCATTTTATTGACTATTTTTGCATCTATGTTCATTAAAGATATTGGTCTATAGTTTTCTTTTCTTGTTGGATTGTTTCCTGGTTTGGGGATCAGGGTGATATTTGCTTCATAGAATGTGTTGGGAAGTATTCCTTCTATTTCAATGTTTTGGAAATGGTTATGTAATATAGGTACAAGTTTATCTTTAAAGGTATGGTAGAATTCTGTTGTGAAGCCATCTGGTCCCATACTCTTCTTTTTTGGGAGATTTCGTATAGTTGATTCTATTTCAGTACTTGATATAGGTCTGTTCAGCATTTCCAATTCTTTCTGATTAAGTCTAGGAAGTTGGTATGCTTCCAGTATTGGTCAATTTCTTTCAGATTTTCATATTTCTGAGAGTAAATGTTTTTGTAGTATTCATTAAAGAGTCTGTGAATTTCTGAGTTGTCTCTTATTTTGCCTTTGTCATTTCTGATTGATGATATTAGGGATTTCAATTTTCTGTTTTTGATAAGGTTGGCCAAAGGTTTATCAATTTTTCAAAAAACAACTTTTTGATTCAATTATCTTTAATTCTTTTGTTTTTGATTTCATTTAATTTTGCACTAATTTTAGTTATTTCTTTTCTTCTGCTGCATTTAGGGTTGGATAGTTCTTCCTTTTCCAGTTGCTTAAGATGTCCCAGTTAAGTTATTGACTTCCTCTCTTTCCGTTATCTTGACGAAGGCTTGCGACACTATAAATTTCCCTCTTAGGACTGCCTTTGCTGTATCCAACAGGTTCTGATAATATGTGTCTTCATTATTGTCTTGTTCCACAAATTTGGCAATTTCATTCTTAATCTCGTATATGATCCAGCTATCATGCAGCATAAGGTTATTTAGGTTTCCATGTCTTTGTATGAGTACACAGATACCTGTTATTGGTGAGTTCAACTTTTATTGCATGATGATCCAAGAAAATATGAGGAATAGTTTCTATTCTTTTAAATTTGCTGAGGTTAGACTTGTGAACTAAGATGTGATCAATATTGGAGGATGTTCCATGGGCCAATGATAAGAATGTGTATTCAGTTTTGTTAGGATGAAATGTTCTGTAGATGTCTGTTAAATTCAATTGTTGAATGGTGAAGTTTAAGTCCAAAATTTCTTTGCTTAGTTTCTTATTGGAGGATCTATCCAAGACTACCAAAGGGGTGTTAAAATCTCCAACTATTATGGTGCTGGTAGATATTAAATTGCTCATGTCTGTTAGGGTCTCCCTTATAAACTCAGGAACATTCTGGTGGGGCACATAAATGTTAATAATTGACATCTCATCATGTTTAGTGTTACCCTTAACAAACATGAAGTAACCATCCTTGTCTTTCCTTTCTTTTGTTGGTTTAAAGCCTAGTGTATCTGCAAATAAAATTGCCACCCCTGCTTTTTTTCTGATTTCCCTTTGCCTGGATTACAGATGTCCATCCCTTCACCCTGAGTCTGTATGTATACTTTAAGGTAAGATGAAATTCTTGTGTTCATCAGATATCTGACCTGAATTTTTGTATCCAGAAGCCAACCTGTGCCTCTTAAGAGGACCGTTTAAGCTGTTCACATTAATTGAGAGTATTGATAAGCCTGGTAGTATTTTGGGTGTCAAGTTTTTCGAAAGTCCAGTGGACATTTTGAATCTTTTCCCCACTGTGAAAATTGGATTTTGGTCAAGAATTTCAGGGTGAGTTTACTTTGGTGGTAAAGCATTGTGCTGGTCATTATGGAGGAGGGGTCTGAGGAGCTGAATATCCTGAAAAGCTGGTTTGGTTATGGAAAATTTCTTCAACCTGTGTATGTCATTAAAGTATTTAACTTCTCCATCATAAATGAAGCTCAATTTAGCTTGATAAAGTATCCTGGGCTGAAAGTTGTTTTGTTTTACGAGATTGAAGGTTGATGACCATCCTCTTCTGGCTTGAAAAGTTTCAGAAGAGAAATCTGTAGTCATTCTAATATTCTTCCCTTTGCAGGCTATGACTTTCTTATGTCTGACTGCTTGCAGGATTTTCTCCTTCAGATTAACTTTGATGAAGTTAATTACAATGTGTCTAGAAGATGCTTTATTCGGGTTGAGTTCTAAAACTGGAGTTCTAAAACTGTCTGCTATCTGAATTTCACTATCTCTTGCCATGCTTGGGAAGTTCTCCTTAATTATCTCTTGGAGTAGAGTACCTGTGCCTTTCAGACCATCATCTTCTCCTTCAGGGATTCCTATGAGGTGAATGTTTGCTCTTTTGGAGTGGGCCCACAATTCTCTCAGAGAATGTTCTGTTTTTGCTGTCCACTTCTCTGACTCTTGTAGTATTTTGGAGTGTTCCAAAGCTTTATCTTCAATGTCAGAGATCCCTTCTTCTGCCTCCTCCATTCTGTTACTGAGGGATTCTACTGTATTTGTCAGATCTTTGAGAGCTGCAAGTTATTGCCTCAATGTGTCAAAATCTTTGGTGATTTTGTCTTTGAATTCATTGAATTCTTGAGACAACTTTTGAATCATTCTTTGAATTTCTAATTCCAGTGTTACTTCCATTCTCTTAATCTTATTTGCAATCTAAATTCTGAATTCAATTTCTGACATCTCAGCCATTTGTTTATGAATGGGATCTTCTGGTGTGTCTCCTTTGTCATTCCTTGGAGCAGTTGATCTACTCTGATTATTCATGTTGCCAGAGTTTTTCTGCTAATTCTGCTCGTGATTATTTTTCACCATTTGGCCAGAGAAGCTGGCAAGGTGAAATTGAATTGAGGGCTCCTGGAGTTGTAATGAACCAACCCTTTACCAACGAATTGGGACTGGTGATTGCAGCTTTCCCCTTAGAGCTTTACAAAAGTCCCATTCAGTACTACAGCCTGAAATTTGGTGTGGTGGAGCTAGATGGCTCTAACCTGTATTCAGCTAGTCTCTGTCCAATCCTAGTGGATCAGTGACTTTGGGCTGAATTCTCAACTTCTCAACTGTGGAAATATATAAGCAACTAAGACACCACACACACACACACACACACACACACACACTCACACAGGCGACAACTGTAAGGAGAGAATCCCACACTCACACAAGAACACAACCAGCTTACCACCTTGGACGGTCCTTGGGTGATTGGCCTAGGTCAAGAGTTCCAAACCAATTGTCCCAGTCAACACAAACACTGTTCAGGTGGGAGAGTTCAAAATGTCTTCAGCATCTATGCAGCAGGGGTCCACTGGCAGCTCAAGTGTAACTCACTCCAGTGCTCTGATGAGTCAGAAAGGCCTGGCCAGCAAAATAGTCCAGCGGGGCTGATGCCTCTTTCCCCAACTTGCACCTCCATCAGGCACTGGTAGCACCACAGGGCTGTGGCCCAGTTCCCTCCAATGAGCAAATGTGCCAGGTATTTGGGCCTGCTAGAGTCAGAGGGAAGTCAATGAGAGTTGGCCAAGCAACCACACTTTGCCATCAACTGAATGGGGGAGTTGAAGTCTGATTACCTCAGGTGCTCAATGAAAACTAGGAAGTTTTCCACCTGAGCTCGTTCCAAAGAGGTTAACAAATGTTTTTCGCCCTCAAGGATCATGCCTCTGCCCCAGCCACTCTGCTCCTCTGGTATCCTTGCAATGCAAGATCTATCTCCCTCTGGCAGTCCACAGAATTGGGGAGGTATTTCTTCAAAATCTGACCCCAGCAGGATCACTCCATTAATGCTGCTGCTAGGTGAGAGGTGTCTCCACTCAGGTTCCCACACCTCAGCAGTTCCCAAGCCTCTACCCATCATACGGAGACCCAAGCCTCCACCTACTGCTGAGTTGCTCCTTCTCCGAGCCAAGCCAGCCACCTTCTCCCCTGTGCCTTTCTGCACTTTTACCGGATTCACAGGTGCACTGTAGCTGCACTACCTCAGACTATGCAATGCCCAGTCTTAACAAAGTACCACAAACACTCTGGTCTCTGCAGGACTTGGGCTTCTAGACTGCCAGGCCAAGGGGAAGGGTGGACTGAGAGTTCAAAGTGGCAGGGAAAATATTTGTTCCACTTTCATGCCAGACAAGAGAATACCCAGGCTCACAGCAGGGACTCTGTGGAGAAGGAGTACCTGCTTCCAGCAACTCGCTCCCTTGGGGTGAGAGAAGAGGACCTCAGTTCACCACTCACTAGTAGAGATCTCATAGCAAGCAAGAAAGCAACTCTCTTGGGGGAGGGGATGGATACTCATCCTCTTTGGGGTGGGGTTCTGTACCTGAAATTTGTTTCCTTGGAGTTGCACCTTGCCTCAGCAGAGAAGACATGAAATTATCAATCTCTTCTCTCAGCTCAGCTTTGTTGGGTTCTTTCTGGCCTATTATCTCTCTCTCTGGACAGAAGCTTCTGTTGAAAGCTGGCTTCAGTTGGCTATCACCCCCCACTCTCCCTTGTTCTTGTTGACTGTAAAAATTGGAGTTAGGGAAAATAGCCAACCCAAGGTTTTAGCAGAACACAAGGCACATTGAAACAAAATGAACAAACAAAAACACAAGAAGACATACAAACACACAAACAATCAAAAACAAAAACAAAAGTAGAAAAAAACTTAAATAGCCTTAAGCAATCTCAGCAACCATAAGAGGAAGGGGAGTGCTCAGTGCTCGTAGCCCACTGGCCAGGGCACCACCACACACACCACAGCTGGTGGGCTCCAACTCGACCCAGGGCCCGCCAAACAACAATGACAACCACCACCAAAAAACAGCTGGGTACTGTGGGGGTCACCTGCAACCCCAGCCACCTGGGAGGCTGAGGCAAGACAACCACTCAGCCCAAGAGAGTCAGAGGTTGGCATGAGCTGCCACACCACAGCTCTCCACCAAGGGCAACATAGTAAGACTCTCTAAAAAAAAAAAAAAAAAAATTAACAATAACTCCTGCAAGAAAGAAAAAGCAAAAATAATGAGCAAAGAGAGAACAAAAAAATGCAACAAAATTATTTTGTATGTATATATACTATACATAACTATATATACACTTCAGGTATCAACTTTAATAGGAATATATTTATATTGCAATATACTTTCTGGACACCAGGTGGCGCCATGAGTGGTTCCTAGGCTTATATTGTCTCCTGGCTTAAATTGTTCATGGTATTGCCTGATTACCCGCTTGGCACCTAGAACCTACCAAACTGCTGATTCCACCAATCTCAAAAAATCTTCAGAGGCAGGTTTCTTAAATTCTCCCTGCAACAGTTTCCATGAAGTGCGGGATATCCTGGGCCAGTTCCAAGTGTAGGATGACTGCCGTGGGTGAGATTGAAATCGCTGGGCCTGGTCTGTGCAGAAAGGTGCCTGAGGTGATAGCCATCTCTCAAATTCCAAAACAATGGCCTCTTCCTATCTGGGATCTTTTCCATCTGAGTGTCTCTCCCACCTCCTAACCACAGTGGTGCCGCACCAAGGCACCCCACTCTGGCCACCTAATTCCGCAAAGGAGTCCACACTTCACCAATCTTTCCACACAATACCTATTGTCCCCACAAACTGGGAACTGCAATCCTCTGTTGTGGCACTCGCTGCTGCTGCCTCCCACAGCCACTGCAGCCCAGGAAAGAACCTTTCCTGGCAGTCTCCGCAACTCTGGATTACACTGGAAGTCCAGCAATCCGCCATCTTGCTACACATCCTGAACTGCCACTCCACACCAATATTCCACACCAGGAATGATCTAGCCCACTCACTTTCACCAGTTGTTCCAGGAGAGCTAAGCTAAATGTCCTTCCCATCTGCCATCATGTTCTGCCTCAAACATAGTTTTCTAAAGTAAATGTTCTAAGGAAGAGGAGGTCAGGAGCCTAGAATCAGGAGGAAGCCTGCTTCCTACAGTTTAGTCAAGGAACAGTACTGTGGCTCACGCTTGTAATCCTAGCATTCCAGGAGGCCAAGGATTGCTGAAGTCGGAGTTTAAGACCAGCATGAGCAATAGTGAGATCTCAATTCTACAAAAACACAGAAAACTGAGTTGGCCGTGGCACCTCCTGCAACTGTGAAGGCTGAGGCAGGATCCCTTAAGCCCTAGAGTTGGAGGTTTCAGTGAGAAATAATGACACCATTGCACATGAGACAGGGGGATAAAGCAAGACTCTGTCTCAAAAAAACCAAAACTACTTGTTAGACAGTGGCCCTACCCCGTCATATCATGGTTTTGTCCTCACAGTATTAAAAAACTATTTAATTTTTATCTGTGAATTAGCTATCTTCATGAGTGTAGCCAGATTGAAATAAGAATTACATTTTCTTTCCAAACTGTGGGAATTCAAGGAAAATGTATGCAAAGTGACAAAATATAAATTAATAAAGTATAGTCAAGCAGAGGGGAACGTTAAGGCCCTCTTGGTCAGTAGGAACTTAATTGTGTATTTCTGGGTCAGGAGGGATTAGTTTGAAATGTCTCTTGAAAAATAGGGTAGTTATAGGACAGTAAATTCTTTAATGGGATCTGTTTATCACAGTACAGCTTAGCGGGTCTATTGACAAGCAAACAGAACTGAGCTAGCCCTTGGCTGAGGTAGAGAAGTTTTATCCCTAACTCTTTAGGGATAAAAGGAATTTGAGTTAAATAATAAACAGAGATTTGAATCTGGCTTTATACAGTATATATGTGGAATTGCCTATATTTCAGAAAAAAATGTCGCTGCTTTAAAAGATGTTGCATAGCTTTCCTTTTTGTTTTCTTTCTTTCCTTTTCTTTTCTTTTTTTTTTTTTTTTTTTTTTTTGGAACCAAAGTCTCACTCTGTTGCCCCATGCTAAAGTGCTACCTCATAGCTCACAGCAACCTCAAACTCTTGGCCACAAGTGATCCTCTTGCCTCTGCCTCCAAAGTAGCTAGAACTACAGGTACCTGCCACTACCCCTGGCTAGTTTTTCTATTTTTAGTAGAGATAGGGGTCTCACTCTTGCTCAGGCTGGTCTCGAATTTCTGAGCTCAAGCAATCTACCCAGCTCAGCCTCCCAGAGCGCTAGGATCACAGGTGTGAGCTACCTTTCCCAGCCCAGCCCATAGCTTTACTTTTCAATTCACATTTTTCAAACAATTAAAAGGTAGTGGAGGTGACACCTCCACAACATGGTCCATGGCTTCACTTTCTTGCTATTCTTCTAATTACAGAAGAGAGTGATACAGAGGGAAAGCTTGGATATTGTTCTTTGGAGAGCATTCAAGTTTCTCTCAAGAACAATTTTTAAATATACTTAATTAGTATTTTTTAAATACTAATAGTAAATTTTAAATACTAATAGTTATTTTTTACTCTTCGCATTTGTCCAAAGCTCTTCCTTCTACAATTCCCTAATGCATACAGCAGGCAGTAAGTAAAAAGTGGGAGCAATGAGAAGTTATTTGCTTCTCTTCTTCCTAGTGTATTTTCTTTTATTGTTTTCAGGTTTGCTTTCATTTTTTTCTTTATTCTTACATCTGGTCTTCAATACTTCCTCCGTTTTGAACACGATCAAACTTCTGGGTATCTAAATGATACATTGTGTGTGTGTGTGTGTGTGTGTGTACATATGTACATATGCCTATGTGTTTGGAAAAGGTGTGAGTTTATAATAACCAGCCAGTTATATGGGACAACATCCCCACAATTATCTGGCTGCTATTTAATGAGTGGCAGAGTTCAGCTGGAGTTTTGGTTAGGACAACAAAGCTTGTACACAAACTCCTATGCTCCTTATCCAAAGACAGTTAAATAAAGAATACATATTTAACATACCTGCTGGATAGGCAGAAATGAATTCTGCTTATGAAATGAATGACTTCTATTTCATAAATACATAATATTTGTGAAATTATACTTTTCAAGCAAATTCTGACATGTAGGCTGAAAATATTTTGTTTGCTTCATAGACTACACATTAACAAAAGGAATAAGAAAGCATTCCAATTTCAGATTACTCCTCTCTCTTTCTTGTCCTACTGGCTCTTAATGCTGCTAGCCAGGCATAATTTTTAAATGCTTTTTTTTTTTAAAGCCAGTTTTCACTGAAGAGGTCGAGTGAGGTTAGGGTCCTTAGAGTAAGTCACACTTTATCAGTGCAAAATTCTGTCGTACTCATCATTTCTTAGTTAATTAAGCCAAATATCTCCTTAGAGATCTTTCTCATATGAAATTGGAAACTGGCTTCATGTTAGCGGTTGTACCAAAATGGGCTTTAAAATGTAAAAGTCTCTAATCCTCTTTTAGAAGGGCAAGTGTTTCATGTCACCTTGTCTGTAGAGCAAAATCTCTTTCTGAATGAAGGATGCCGCTTTGCTAAACCACACACTCTGATTATAAATCGAGCAGCACAATAACAGGACTGCAGACAGATAATCTCTTTAGCATAAAATTGTATTCAGCAAGATGAAAATCCTAACAAGGACGTGATTTCTGTCAGTTTAGCGTTTCAGGCATGCCATTTCCACTAAGATTTTTTTTCCCCATACTCCTATTATCACTTCCACCGAGAGAAAAATGGCTTATAATATGTTTAGGGTTCATATACATAGACCACAATGGGCATAAACCATATGGGGATTGCTTATCGAGAGTCAGAATTCTTAACAGATTGGAGGGTGTTCAAAGAAAGGAAATAAAAGTGAGTAGATGGCCACGATTGGCTTGTGAACACAGAGTAAAGGAACTGAGTCTCATAGCCGGACTCCCTCACACCAGAAGGAATGAGGAATCTCTGAAGAATGTAACTTCAGAGAAGCTGGAATTGTTTATTGTTGCCTCAGGGAGATGTAATGGGGTTAATGGGATGAAATTAAGCAAAGAAAAATTCACGATGTATATCAGGAAACACTTCCTAATAATGAGGTCTTTTATAATATTGTCCCAATGGAAGTATTAGAAGCCCTTTTGTTTGAGTCATTCAAACTTCATGTAGGAAAATACATAGAAAAATGGGCTATAAAAGACAATCTCATACCAGTTCTCATGGGATGAATTATGCAACACAATCAGATCTTTCTCAGCTTTAATTTCCACGACTCTATTTGCGTGAGTTCCTCAAGACTCAATTTTCAAAGCCTTTACTTCCTTTTACATTGCACCTGCACCAGCAGCAGGTTCTAACCACCTGAGCTTGCAATTTTGTGCTACAACCGTGGAGACTCTTACCTGAGAATCTTGGATATCTGATGTCATTTGCAATGACTTCAATTGGTATTTGTGGTTGTAAATGTAGTCAATATAAAGTCAAGATAATAAAGATCTGAAGAATGCCACCAGCAAACAGACCTAAATGGTACCCTGAATTCTTTTTCTCATTTGAGTTATCATTTAATTGATTAAATTAGAATTTATTGAGAATATTGTATCTGCTGGCAACTGAGTAAATGCTGGGGTTAAAAAGTGAAAATATTAAATTATGTATAATTTTTTATCCTCTTTGAAATGTTCTCTGGCTAAAGATTGCATCTTTTTTTTTTTTTTGCAATTTTTGACCGGGGCTGGGTTTGAACCCTCCACCTCCAGCATATGGGGCTGGTGCCCTACATCTTTGAGCCACAGATTGCATCTTTTCTACCATTTCATGACCTGGTACCTGGCCTAATCTCTGGCACACGTATATTTAATTAAACAAATGATCGATTCTCAAGACTACCATATTTGGTACCTTAAATTAATTTCCATAAACTAATTTTGTACCTTTATTTTAATGAAGTAATTAGCAAAGATATATTTCTAAATAAATAAATAAACAAGTAAACAAAAAACGTGCTAGTTTAGGTGTGTGGCTCAAGATCTTCTAACTTGTTTTATTCCAACGTTTCTGGATAAAAAGTCCTTGCCAAAACAGGGGGAACAGCCTAAGTGTGGGAGTGAAGCAGTGATTTGAGGAAAGTTCTTTCTTCTGCTTTCAACACTGGGCTTTTGTGGGAGGGGGAGAAAGAGGAGAAAATTAAGATTTTTCTAGGAAATTACCTACTTCTGCCTCTATAACTAGTCCCTGCAAATACCCAATTCAATGCTCGGCCTCCATACCAGTGCATACTGAAAGAATATTTAAAAAGGAGTGTAGAAAATCAGGAAGCAACATGATTAAATTCATAATAGATTAGAGAGAGAGACAGCATTGATTGAACACGGATGATTTCCACACTATTGAAAGCCCATCCTTCCTTTTCCTTCTTCATTTTTAGTTCTTTCATGTCATTGGTCTTCCTTTGTGATATGTATTATAGAATTATTTTAATAATTTTTATTTTTTTGATCTTCAAAACATTTAAATGGTTTAAAATATTTGCTTTTATTTTAGTATCTGATATAGCTGTCATACAGTTTTTAATCTTTTTCAACAGATGCTCCAAAATAAATTATTTACATTATTTTTGTTCTTCCTATCTTATCTATATTCGGTATAAACCTAGTAAGAAGAAAATTTCAGTGACATTATTAAAACTGTGTTTATTAATAGCTTTTATTCTGTTATTTTCATTCTTCCCCTTCCTATTAAACAGCATGGAACATCTCCACTGCTAATGAATTGATGTTAGAGACAATTTTATCCCTTACTATCTCTTACTAGCTTTAAAGATATGTATTTGGGGCAGCACCTAGGCTCAAAGGAATAGGGTGCCAGCCCCATATGCTGAAGGTGGCAGGTTCCAACCCAGCTCCAGCCAAAAATTCCAAAAAAAAAAAAAAAAAAAAATATATATATATATATATATATATATATATATATATATGAATCATTTATTTATCTGGTCCCTGATGCGAACATCTCTTCATTTTCAACATTTGTTTTTACTCTATTTCCTTTTGTTAAACAGAATATAGATTTGCTTGGTCATTCGAGAGGCATCATTTGCCTTACTATCACTTTCCTCCGTACATTCAAAATCTTGTCACTACTGATTCACACTGTTATTTACTAAATCCCAGCTCTCATTTTTACCAAAATTTTCAAGATCCATGTACTTTGTGAAAGAGTCAGGAGACTCCATTTACATTTTATTCAACTAAACATTATCAGAAATCAAACCAGATATGACCACTTATAAAACTGTAGTTCATCTGTGCAAAGAGCAAGTGTGAAAAGAAGTTTCATCTAAGCATAGACCGATCGATGCATGTCTGTAGAATTGAAACAGACTTCTTGGATATGTGTTATTTTCCAAAGCAGTAAAGCATGACGGCTGTAGTTATTAAAAGGTAATCATTCCTAGAGTGGTGGTGCTTCCAAAGGCATACACATTTATGGAGCGTTGTCCAGAAATGAGCCACTCTAATGAGGAGTGACTTGTTATTTTCTAAATATAATATGTGACAACACAGTAAATGAAATAGACCCAAATAGTCTTAAACAGAATGGGCTCAAAATTCAAATGTTATAGGGAAATCAGTGTTACTGAGATTAAAACTAAAACAACCCATACTTCAGTATGAGTGTCAACACCATTTTATTACATTTTTCATAAGTAAGGTATTGTTGCTTTATGAGAGTCTCTTTATTAAGAGAACATAGACAAATATAAAAGAGAATAAAGTTATAAATATGCATAGTCCCTGAATTCCTTATTGTTGTAGGCATTCCAGGTCAGCAAATTAAGTTGACAAAGGAAGGAATATTAAGGTAATATTCCAAAACTTTATTTATTGAGTTACCAGTGTGTTAGGCAAGTCTCAATTAGTTTCACGAGCAGACACAGCTTCAGACTCCAGTTCCAACTACCAAGGATCCAAAATGCTGTGGCCAGCACCACCCACAATGTGTCTCCCCTGCTGTGCATGCACCTCGCCTCTGACTCTCCTGTTACGCAGCTGTAGACCATTTGCTGTGTCCGCTCAGAATTCGTATGATTACGAGGTGAGAACTTTGGAAGGGATCAGTGCCTTTATAACAAGAGAATTCCGAGAGCCCCTTCACCCTTCTGCCCTTTAGGTGGTCCTCTGTGAGCCGGGCAGTGAGCCCTCACAGACAGAATCCGCTGGCCCGCCATCTCAGAATTCCCAGCCTCCATGACTGTGAGAAGCCTATGATTCTTGCTGAAGCCAGCCAGTCCATGGTACTTTTGTTATAACAAAAGTCGAAACAGACTAAGAAACCAACAAAGGGGCTCAGTTAGGCCACAGTTCCGGCCTCACCCCATAGCTCACTAATTAATCTGTCTCTTGCACCATCAATTCAGCCAGTGAATTCTGCGTATGTTACAGCTCCAAATGGGCTATTTTTACCTCTTTCCCAAAACATTCAATGGTTACTCCTTGTCTATTGAATTAACTGCAAATACTTTTTCCCAGAACTCAAAACCTTGCACAACGTGGCTTCAATCTCTCCGTCTCCAACTTCATCATCTTCTACTCTTGGACCCCAAATCTGCATTCCAGCAAAACTGACACCTTATTTTTCCTCACAAAGTATTTTCTGGTATCTTCTGTCTGGTATTTTCTCTCCTTCAGAGTATTATTATCTATTTCCTTTATCTGGAAACTTTCCTTCAGTATGATTTTAAATATTATCTCCTGTAAAAACAGTGTTTCTAAATTTCAGTCATATATCAACTTCTACTTCCTTACCACTCTTAGTTTTTGCCTCTTGTATTGTTCTGTGTATCATGGTTGTTTTTTATTTTCCAAGCCCCTGGCATTAGCCCTAAAGAGAAAGTACATCATCTAACTTGAGACCTAGAAGATACCACCCTCATGCAGCCCCCAGAGCAAAGCCAGGCACTTGGTGGCTGATCACCTGCTTAATCTTGAATTCCACAAAGACTCAAGTAGACAGTACTGGCCTGTGCAAGGCACAATGCCACTGACTCTTTATAATAGAATTTTGTAAGTAAAGTCAAAAAATTCCTTAATCTCCTATTCTAACATTCTTCTAACAAATTTTTCCTAAACCGCCAATGCCTACCTTGAGCTAGATTCCTGCCTCTCTACTGAAAAGCAAGAGCCTTCAGGACTGTCTAGAATTTACTTTCCTCACTTGATTCTGGGTCTGTGGGAGCTCAATGTAGATAAATATATTAAATCATCTGCAACTTATACCACAGTATTCTGTTGTTTAGGGTTAGGTGTTAAGATGTGTCCCCTGCAACTGTCACATAAAGAAGGATGTAACGACTATTACCATTGGTTCATATTTAGAGCCACTGGCCGGAACAGTCTTACAGAGCTATTTGAGGTTATCTGTCCATGTCTGAAATACAAATGACTTTTTCAAGCCATTCCTCCACCTTGAAATCTTTTTTTTTTTTTTTTTTTGTGGTTTTTGGCCGGGGCTGGGTTTGAACCCGCCACCTCCGGCATATGGGACCAGCGCCCTACTCCTTGAGCCACAGGCGCCACCCATCCACCTTGAAATCTTTATGCACTTCCTGGGATATTATGAGTTTACATCCAATCATATGAGGACCATTAACACACCTTGGAAAAGAGCCAATGATTTCTGTCCACTTTCTTCATTATTGTATCCAAGTACATAGAATGGAGTCATGCGTGTGGTAGACACCCAATAAATAATTGTAGCATGCACAAATAAATGAATCGCTGACAATCAATACAGTGCCCTGCCCTTAGTTCTTTCTCTCATGTCTGAATTATCAGTAAAGACACAAGGGTTGCATAGTTCAGTGTGAGAGTTTATTGTCAATTTAAACATTTATGTATTTTCAGCCATGATAATGAACTGACAATAGAAGTGAAATCCCTTACAGTAACAAACATACAAAGCTTCCCCTTTTTTATTAATTACAGCATGAACTGTGTTATTATGCTAACATTGTATTGCTTTTGTGTTGCAGCTTCAGAATGGAAAATTACTACACACGATGGGCTAGTTAGATGATGGTCTTCAAATCACTTGGCCCTCTCTGACCTTGTATAACCCCATTTATACTCAAATAATTCCAATGCTTCATACTCAGGTTCTCTTCAACTTTTGGTTATCCCCAAGGCACTCTGCCAGTGTGAGAAATTTGATACTCATCTGTCCTCTAATCATCTTTTTCTGACCTTTGTCAATCGGCTTTCACCCATCAGCTCTCTTGGACATTTTTCCCTTTTATTGCATAATATTACAACTCTCTATACCACATAGCTTGTATCTTGCGAAGTACAAGACTCTTACGCTAAATAGCCTCTAAATTCTCCTCTTTCTTACCTTCTGAGAATATTTCCATGTTATCAAATGTTATCGCTTCCTTGCTTTGTTTTCTGTGACATTCTCTAACATAAATTTCTCTTTTCATTTTAGCATTTTCATTTATAAATACAGCATACTTTATCAAACTAGCATGTTGCAAAATTCATCACTGTTATGATAACCACACAAGGTCAAACAATCTGAATGGGGATAATATAGTTAAAATTTTACATTATAACCAGTTCTGAAACATTTTTTCATTAAAAATTCCTTTGGTTAATACATCATGAATTCTGGGTAAACTTAAATAGGAAGGGGAAAAATATCTCTAACATGAGCACATAACCATCCTCCAACTTCAATTTCAGGGTCCTTCAACTCCTCACCTTCTTTCATGCTCCTACCCTCTCCCCTTTAGCTGGTTTCACTCTCTTCCTCTCTTTTCCTCTCAGTTTTGATATATATAGAAATAATTATTTGATATTTTGTGATTAGATATTATATTTGATATAATTTCATTGTAATATTTATTAGAAATAAATATTAGATAGTTTACCAGGGCTGCTATAGCAAAATATCACAGACTGGGTGACTTAAGCAAAAGAAGTGTATTTTCTCATGATTCTGGTGACCAGATGAGGGTGTTAGCAGGTGTGATTTCTTCTGAGGCCCCTCTCCTTAGATTGTAGATTATCCCCTCTTTCTTTGTATCCATATCATCTTTTCTCTGTGTGCTCCCATCCCTGGTGTTTGATTGTCTAAATTTCCTCATCTTATAAGGATGCCGGTCAGATTGTCTTCTAGCCCTTCATAAGGGCCTCATTTTAACTCAGTCACGTCTTTAAAGGCCAAATCTCCATGTATAATCACATTCTCAGTTCTGAAGTTAAGGCATAAACATACGAATTTGAGGAAGGGAGGACACAATTCAATTTTTAAGGAAAGAAAAATACAATCATAAATGTATATGTAAGTCAAAATAAGTTATTATAAACCTGGTAAATTCCAAATGTTATGATAAATACAGTGCTATTTTGGTTTGATTGCTTAGATATGTGACTGTTGTTTTGTATTTGAAAGAAATACTTTATGAGCTAGACCACAAGAGCATAAAACTTGACTTCAAATGATAGGATTTTTGCAGTGAAATTAGAGAAAAGGTGAAGGGAATAAATTGCACACATTCCCAATGGCAGGAAAACAAGGGAATCCTTGAAGAATAGAGAATCGATCTGGCTGGAATGCTGACTATTGGAGAGTGGAGGTTTATAGGAGCAAGAGCTGCAGATACCCCTTGGGGTAAGAAGAATTGCAGGATTTAATACTAGAAAAGCTAGGTAGGACTTCATTGTGAGGCTGAGGAATTTAGATTTTACTCTGTCAGTGACAGGAAAGTATGAAAGTCAAAGAGTTTTTAATGATTGCATTGTTTGTATGTACTGTTCGTTTTTTTGAAACATGGATGAACCTAAAGACATTAGGCTCTGTGAAATAAGCCAGACATAGAAAGACAAATGCATCCCAATTCCACTTACACGTGGAATCTAAAAATGTCAAACTCAGAAGCAGAGAGTAAAATGGTGGTTTTATACAGAGGTTTTAGGGAGGATTGAGAAGATGTTGTCAAAGAATACAAAATTTCAGGCCAGGCATGGTAGCTCACACCTATAATGCTAGCACTTTGGGAGGCCAAGGTGGGAGGACTGCCTGCAGCCAGGAGTTCCAGAATATCCTAATCAAAAGCAATACCCCCTTTCTAGTGAAAATAGAAAAATTAGCAGCTCATGGTGGCACATGCCTATAGTCCCAGCTACTCAGGAGGCTAAGGCAGGAGGATCACTTGAGGCCAGGAGTTTGAGGTTACAGTGAGCTATGATGTTGCCTCTGCACTCTAGCTGGGTCAACAGAGCAAAATTTTATCTCAAAAAAAAAATTCAATTAATCAGAAGAAATAAATTCTAGAGATCTAGTGTACCACATGGTGACTACAATTCATAACAATGTATTGTATACTTGATAACTGCTGAGAAAGTAGATTTTAAATATTCTCACAAAAAAAATAAGAAGTATGTGAAGTAATGGACATGTGATTAGCTTTAATTAGCCATTTAACAATATAATATTAGCTTTAATTAGCCATTACACAATTTTTGCAGGTACAAAAAAATGTATACATATTTTAAGAAAGAGAAAAACTGGGCAGTGCCAGTGGCTCAAGGAGTAGGGCGCCGGTCCCATATGCCGGAGGTGGCGAGTTCAAACCCAGCCCTGGCCAAAAACCAAAAAAAAAGAGAAAGAGAAAAACTATTACAATTTTAATACTGAATGTACGCCAATAATGAAAGATGACTACAAGTCATGTTCAAGCACCTCTTATAATTGCACAAGTCAAACATGACTTGAGTATTACAATTTTAATACATAGTTTTCCATTTTTGAAATGCGTATACATTTTTGGTACCCTCCATATATTGCAAAACATCATGTTGTACACCATAAATATTGTATATACAATTTTTATTTGTCAATTAAAAATAAAGAATAATAATAAACTTTAATTTGTCAACATAATTTGTTAATATTAACAGCAGATGGAATTATAAAGTATTTGGCTTCCCTTAAATGTCTGAACATTTCCTATTTCATAGTAAGATCCCAAATTTAGATGAAATTTTTCTATACTAACCCTTAAGGGCCCAAACCAATGATTTACTTTGGTTTCATGATCACCTTTCACAAATTCTAACATCCTTGGATTCTTTGTGTCAGTATTTTTAATCCATAGCTCTTGGTCCTTAGACATCTCTGGATTTAGTATCAGAAATTGAAAAACACTCATTTCTTTAATTTATAGCTTCCTTACATGGGATTCTTGAACAGGAATGAGAAAATAATTACCTATTTTATTTTCACTAACTTCTAACTGGAATATAACATTTCTTATTAAAGTAAATATTGGGGGGAAAACACATAGATTTTTCCATAGGGAAAAATTATAAAGAAAACCACAATTATAGTGAAAACCTTGAATATGTTTTACATTTCTTCACTAATTTGAAATTATGGGAGTTATCAAACCTGATATTAGATTTTAATCAAACCTGGTGCTGGATCGTATCACTTATTATTAATACAAATTCTCTAATATTAATATAACAATCCACCAATATTGTGATTTTTTTTAAGACAAGTAAATTACTGTAAATTTGGTACAGTTGGTTTTTCTCTTATCAGTTGAATTTAGTTTTAAGCATTTAAAAAGATCATTCTGAGAAGCCATCCATCACCTGTGACAGATAGGCCAAGGAGTCTGTGGGATAAAAATGGTTAAGAATCCATGCTTTAGAAGGAGTCTACATATTACTAAAATGAGGGGAGTCAAGTGAGAACTGCCTGGTTATCACTCCTTGCTGAGAAACCTGTATGTAGGCTTTCACTTTGAATACTAAATCCTCTATTTCTGTATTTATCATATTTCTTTGAGTCGATACCTCTGAGCCTTCCTAGACAGCTTCCTATCGCTTGAAAGTTGACTATAAATGGATTCTTTTATTTCGCTTACCCTGGTGTCTGAACAGGAAGGAGGAAGTCAGGTTGAGAGGAGTAAAGCATACTTAGAAAAATTCTATCAATTAAATGTTAATGCAAAAAATCCTTATTTATTCCCTCGATTTATATTACTTTTAAGGCGAAACTCAGTACATTGAATGAACTTATCACAAGGATGTCTAAATGCTTTTAACTTTTTGGCATATCTTTTCAATAAGCTCCACTAGGGATAAAATGTAAATATATTTAACCAACCTCCAGATAATATTTGAAAAGATAATAATGTCTGAGCCCCTCAGATGGGAACTAGTATGTTAAGTACAAACTAAAATCATTATTATATTCATAAATATTTGGATATTCGGGTCTCATTGAGACACATAACATTCTTTTCAAATGTCCTGTGCATAGGAAAACGCCATCAAAGCATGTTGCATGAAATCACCTGCTCCTCTTCCCTTCTGTGGGGCGAGGATCCCAGTGAATAGCTTGCTGAAATTCCAATGGCCTTCTCAAGCGAGACCCTGCCAAGTTTTCCTGACAATAGTTAAAGCCTTCCTTAGTGATTTCACTGTATTTCGAGAGAGGCCTCAACACTCAAGAAGGAAATTTGTGTTTTGCTCATTCTTGGCGCGACTCAGTGCCTGGTTTTATCAAGCTGCCGCACAGCACTCCCGTCCTGAAAGACGCCTGTGTGACTTGGATAACATTTCATGGTGTCACACGGGATCCTCTTAAGTCTCGCCAATTAAATATCTTCTCCAGCCTTTATTCCTGCCAAAGAGGTTCAGGCTCAGATAAGGTCACATCCCTCTTAAGTTCTTTTTGAAATAGTGTGGAAGGCCTTGCAGAGAACGTGTGCACACACAGGCATTAATGCTTAGTCCCTAGGACCCTGTGGGACGTAACTGAATTTCTTTGCAGAAGTTCCTTGTCCCATGTACCACCACCTTGAATCTCTAAAACAGAAGAGTCCTCTTTAATCTCATTAAATTACATTATAATGCTACCCAAAACATGTGGTAAATGTGGGATTCCATTATCACTGTGCCAGATAAATTACACATCAGACTTTACAGCAGCTGAAAGGAAGTTCTTAATGTGGTCCTGTTGGGGGACTCTAGGGACCAATACTTTATATTTGTATAAAATTGTTTCTATTCTGTTACACATTGAAAACAAAATGAAATTGATGTAAGATATCTAGATATTTGCTGTTTTTCATGTTTTGTGTCCTGTATTTTGCCTGAGCTTTTTTCTTTCCCCATAGGAATGTTTCACAAGACACAACTGAGATAATTGATGTTGATTTTAAAGAACACTGGCAGTATAATGACTGAGACTTTGGTTGATTTCACAGTGGCACCAAGGTGAATGTGCCATAAAGAGCCAGCTGCAAACTCAAGCTCTAGACTCACAGGAGGCTACAGAGTCGTCTCTAAATCACTTGTTTAAAGTGCCTCTCAGAACTGTTGAGGCAGTCAAGTTGAATTTTTACTTTTGTTGCCCAAATTGAGAAGAATAGGGACTGTGATGCCTTGTAAGAGCGGGAAGCTCTCAGGGTGTGGTACTCAGTCCTGCTCACAAACATCCCAACTTCTCCTAAAATGTGATCCTTCTGGCCACTTGTCCCTCCCATACACCCTCTCCACCACCTACTGAAAAAAATCACTGTTTTATATTGTATAAGAGCCTGATTATTACTTTATGTTTGTGAAAAAAGATTCTTCCTGACCCTCAGTGTCCCAAATCCCCTACCCCTGCAAGTGCTTCTCTACTCAGAGGCCACCTTTTGTGGACTGGAGAGATGGTCAAAGCACAGGGAGCCCTGAACCTGCCACTGCTGGTGCCATTCCCGGCATGCTAGAATACGGCCATGGTGAAAAGATAGGCTCTGGAGTACATGCTTTTGCAGAATTGGTTTTCTTGATTAAATCTTCTCAATCCAAAGAATCATTTTAACAGATTTAACAGAATGTTTGGCGTAAAATTTTTTTTGTTGTTGTTTATTTTATTTTATTTTATTTTATTTTTTTATTGTTGGGGATTCATTGAGGGTACAATAAGCCAGTTACACTGATTACAATTGTTAGGTAAAGTCCCTCTTGCAATCATGTCTTGCCCCCATAAAGTGTGACACACACTAAGGCCCCACCCCCCTCCCTCCATCCCTCTTTCTGCTTCCCCCCCCATAACCTTAATTGTCATTAATTGTCCTCATATCAAGATTGAGTACATAGGATTCATGCTTCTCCATTCTTGCGATGCTTTACTAAGAATAATGTCTTCCACTTCCATCCAGGTTAATACGAAGGATGTAAAGTCTCCATTTTTTTTAATGGCTGAATAGTATTCCATGGTATACATATACCACAGCTTGTTAATCCATTCCTGGGTTGGTGGGCATTTAGGCTGTTTCCACATTTTGGTGATTGTAAATTGAGCTGCAATAAACAGTCTAGTACAAGTATCCTTATGATAAAAGGATTTTTTTCCTTCTGGGTAGATGCCCAGTAATGGGATTGCAGGATCGAATGGGAGGTCTAGGTTGAGTGCTTTGAGGTTTCTCCATACTTCCTTCCAGAAGGGTTGTACTAGTTTGCAGTCCCACTAGCAGTGTAAAAATGTTCCCTTCTCTCCACATCCACACCAGCATCTGCAGTTTTGAGATTTTGTGATGTGGGCCATTCTCACTGGGGTTAGATGATATCTCAGGGATGTTTTGATTTGCATTTCTCTAATATATAGAGATGATGAACATTTTTTCATGTGTTTGTTAGCCATTCGTCTGTCGTCTTTAGAGAAAGTTCTATTCATGTCTCTTGCCCATTGATATAAGGGATTGTTGGCTTTTTTCATGTGGATTAATTTGAGTTCTCTATAGATCCTGGTTATCAAGCTTTTGTCTGATTGAAAATATGCAAATATCCTTTCCCATTGTGTAGGTTGTCTCTTTGCTTTGGTTATTATCTCCTTAGCTGTACAGAAGCTTTTCAGTTTAATGAAGTCCCATTTGTTTATTTTTGTTGTTGTTGCAATTGCCATGGCAGTCTTCTTCATGAAGTCTTCCCCCAGGCCAATATCTTCCAGTGTTGTTCCTATGCTTTCTTTGAGGATTTTTATTGTTTTATGCCTTAAATTTAAGTCCTTTATCCATCTTGAGTCAATTTTTGTGAGTGGGGAAAGGTGTGGGTCCAGTTTCAGTCTTTTACATGTAGACATCCAGTTCTCCCAACACCATTTATTGAATAGGGAGTCTTTCCCCCAAGGTAAGTTCTTGTTTGGTTTATCAAAGATTAGGTGGTTGTAAGATGTTAGTTTCATTTCTTGGTTTTCAATTCGATTCCAAGTGTCTATGTCTCTGTTTTTGTGCCAGTACCATGCTGTCTTGAGCACTATGGCTTTGTAGTACAGACTAAAATCTGGTATGCTGATGCCCCCAGCTTTATTTTTGTTACTAAGAACTGCCTTAGCTATGCGGGGTTTTTTCCAGTTCCATACAAAACGCAGAATCATTTTTTCCAAATCTTGAAAGTATGATGTAGGTACTTTGATAGGAATGGCATTGAATAGGTAGATTGCTTTGGGAAGTATAGACATTTTAACAATGTTGATTCTTCCCATCCATGAGCATGGTATGTTCTTCCATTTGTTAATATCCTCTGCTATTTCCTTTCTGAGGAGTTCATAGTTTTCTTTATAGAGGTCCTTCACCTCCTTCGTAAGGTATATTCCTAGGTATTTCATTTTCTTTGAAACTATGGTGAAGGGAGTTGTGTCCTTAATTAGCTTCTCATCTTGACTGTTATTGGTGTATACAAAGGCTACTGACTTGTGGACATTGATTTTATATCCTGAAACATTACTGTATTTTTTGATGACTTCTAGGAGTCTTGTGGTTGAGTCTTTGGGGTTCTCTAAGTATAAGATCATGTCGTCAGCAAAGAGGGAGAGTTTGACCTCCTCTGCTCCCATTTGAATTCCCTTTATTTCCTTGTCTTGCCTAATTGTATTAGCTAGAACTTCCAGCACTATGTTGAATAGTAAAGGTGACAGAGGACAACCTTGTCTGGTTCCAGTTCTAAGAGGAAAAGCTTTCAGTTTTACTCCATTCAGTAAAATATTGGCTGTGGGTTTGTCATAGATAGCTTCAATCAGTTTTAGAAATGTGCCACCTATGCCTATACTCTTCAGTGTTCTAATTAGAAAGGGATGCTGGATTTTATCAGATGCTTTTTCTGCATCTATTGAGAGGATCATGTGATCTTTATTTTTGCCTCTGTTAATATGGTGGATAACGTTTATGGACTTGCGTACGTTAAACCAGCCTTGCATCCCTGGGATGAAGCCTACTTGATCATGATGAATGACTTTTTTGATGATAAGCTGTAATCTATTGGCTAGGATTTTGTTGAGAATTTTTCCATCTATATTCATGAGTGAGATTGGTCTGAAATTCTCCTTTTTGTTTGGGTCTTTTCCTGGTTTTGGTATCAGGGTGATGTTTGCTTCATAGAATGTGTTGGGGAAGATTCCTTCTTCCTCAGTTTTTTGGAATAATTTCTGCAGTACAGGAATAAGCTCTTCCTTGAAGGTTTGATAGAATTCTGGAGTGAAGCCATCTGGACCAGGGCATTTTTTAGTTGGAAGATTTTTTATTGTTTCTTTGATCTCAGTGCTTGAAATTGGTCTGTTCAGGAGCTCTATTTCTTCCTGACTAAGTCTAGGGAGAGGGTGTGATTCCAAATATTGATCCATTTCCTTCACATTGTCAAATTTCTGGGCATAGAGTTTCTGGTAGTATTCAGAGATGATCTCTTGTATCTCTGTGGGATCAGTTGCTATTTCCCCTTTATCGTTTCTAATTGAGGTTACTAGAGATTTTACTTTTCTATTTCTAGTTAGTCTGGCCAATGGTTTATCTATTTAATTTATTTTTTTAAAAAACCAACTCCTTGTTTCATTAATTTTCTGAATGATTCTTTTGTTTTCAATTTCATTGATCTCTGATTTGATTTTGGAGATTTCTTTTCTTCTACTGAGTTTAGGCTTAGATTGTTCTTCTTTTTCCAATTCCATAAGATCTCTTGTGAGATTGTTGATGTGTTCTCTTTCTGTTTTTCGAATGTAGGCATCTAAAGCGATGAATTTTCCTCTCAAAACTGCTTTTGCAGTATCGCACAGGTTTTGGTAGCTTGTGTCTTCATTGTTGTTATGCTCAAGGAAGTTAATGATTTCCTGTTTTATTTCTTCCTGCACCCATCTGTTATTCAACAGAAGATTGTTTAATTTCCATGCCTTTGGGTGGGGTCGAGCATTTTTGTTAGAGTTGAGTTCCACCTTTAGTGCCTTATGGTCTGAAAAGATACAAGGTAAAATTTCAATTCTTTTGATTCTGTTGATATTTGTTTTGTGTCCCAGGATATGATCAATTTTGGAGAATGTTCCATGGGGTGATGAGAAGAATGTATATTCTTTGTCTTTGGGGTGGAGTGTTCTATACGCGTCTATCAAGCATAGTTGTTCTAGGGTCTCATTTAAATCTCGTATATCTTTGTTTAATTTCTGTTTAGAGGATCTGTCCAGCTCTGTAAGAGGAGTGTTAAAGTCCCCTGTTATGATGGTATTATCAGATATCATATTGCTCAGACTGAGTAAGGTCTGCTTCAAGAATCTGGGAGCATTTAAATTGGGTGCATAAATATTTAGAATTGAAATGTCTTCTTGTTGTGTTTTTCCCTCGACCAATATAAAGTGACCATCTTTGTCTTTTTTGACTTTAGTTGCTTTAAATCCACATGTATCTGAAAATAAGATTGCAACCCCTCTTTTCTTCTGAGTTCCATTTGCCTGAAAAATTGTCTTCCAACCCTTGACTCGGAGCTTTAATTTGTCTTTTGAAGCCAGGTGTGTTTCTTGCAGACAGCAAATGGATGGCTTGTGTTTTTTAATCCAGTCAGCCAATCTATGTCTCTTCAGTGGGGAATTCAAGCCATTAACATTTATGGAGATAATTGATAAGTGTGGTAGTATTCTATTCGTCTTATTTGGTGAGAGTCCATTGCTTAGTTTTATCTTTTGCATCAGTGTGGAGGTTAGGTTCTGTCCTTTGATTTCTGAGTTCTTACTTTGCTGCTGATCCATTGTGGTGGTCAGTGTGCAGAACAGGTTGAAGTATTTCCTGTAGAGCTGGTCTTGTTGTGGAGAATTTCCTCAATGTTTGTATATTCGTAAATGATTTGATTTCTCCGTCAATTTTGAAGCTTAGCTTAGCAGGGTACAGAATTCTGGGCTGGAAATTGTTCTGTTTAAGTAGATTAAAGTTAGATGACCATTGTCTTCTTGCTTGGAAAGTTTCATTAGAGAAGTCTGCGGTCACTCTGATGGATTTGCCCCTGTAGGTCAACTGGTGCTTACTCCTGGCAGCTTGCAGAATCTTTTCTTTTGTCTTGACTTTGGACAGGTTCATCACAATGTGTCTTGGAGAAGCTCGGTTAGAGTTGAGGCGACCTGGGGTCCGATATCCCTCTGAAAGCAGTGTGTCAGAATCGTTGGTGATGTTTGGGAAATTTTCTTTTATAATATTCTCTAGTATGGCTTCCATTCCTCTGGGGCATTCTTCTTCCCCTTCTGGAATTCCTATAACTCGTATGTTGCAACGCTTCATAAAGTCCCATAATTCTGACAGTGAACGTTCTGCTTTCTCTCTCTTCTTTTCTGCCTCTTTTACTATCTGAGTTATCTCAAAAACTTTGTCGTCTACCTCTGAAATTCTTTCTTCTTCATGGTCTAACCTGTTGCTGATACTTTCCATTGCATCTTTAAGTTCCCTGATTGACTGTTTCATTTCCTTCAGCTCTGCTATATCCTTTTTATATTCTTCATATCGTTCATCTCTGATTTGATTCTGTTTTTGGATTTCCTTTTGGTTATTTTCCACTTTATTAGCAGTTTCCTTCATTGTTTCCATCATTTCTTTCATTGTTTTCAACAGTGTATTCTAAATTCCCTTTCTGTCATTCCTAACATTTCTGTATAGGTGGAATCCTCTGCAGTAGCTACCTCATGGTCCCTTGGCGGGGTTGTTCTGGACTGGTTCTTCATGTTGCCTAGAGTTTTCTGCTGATTCTTCCTCATGAGTGATTTCTTTCATCTGTTTCCTTGCCCTAATTTTCCTTTCACTTCCTCTTGCTCTTTATGTTCTTGTGCCTGTGGACTAAGGGTTACAGGACCAGAAGGGTGAGAAGGTTGAGGAGCAAAAATGGGATGAAAGAAAGGAGGACCGAGTGATAAGAAAAAAAAGAAAGATAGAGAAAGCAGAGGGGGTGGGTATAAGGAATATTGACAAAAATAAGAGAGGTACAGAAAGAGGGAGACAGGGCAATATAGGTGTACAGTAGGGTACTTTGAGACAACCATAAAATCCCCACCTTCTGGGGGTGCCCACTTGGGTGGTTCCCTTGAGGTCAGCAGCTCTTTGCTAACCTGATCAGACACAGTACCCCACCTCCACCAAATAGAGAGGAAAGACAAAAATGCTATAAATCAAACCAAAACAAGCAAACAGAAAACTTTACGGGGATACAATTGGGTGAAAAACCAAATGATAGCGGTAGAAACACTAGCAAAAATGAAGTTGTAGTTATTAAAAAAGGCAGCAATGGGAAATTATAATTGAACTAGAAAAATTGAGAAAGAAAAAGGGATCTGTATGGAAAAGATTGAAATTAAAAAACAAAAGAACATCAACAACGTCAAAATAAACAAACAAAAAAAAAAAACAAACAAACAAAAAAAGAGAAAAAAATACACAACCAAAAACAAAGCAGTTTGTATATGTTATTGAATATTGTCTGGGCAACATGTGGTCTTCTGGGGTATGAAATGTGAGTCACAGTTGTGATACGACTGGAGGCTGCTGATTTCTCAAACCCCAGCTGGTAGACTCCCTAAATCTCTCTTCAGCCCACTTAAAAGGCACTTTGAACTTGTAAACTTGCTGAGCAGAAGCTTTCCCAGCTTTCTCGCTGGAATCACTGCTGAAGTGGCTGTCCACTTACCCAGTGTGCCAAAACCGGTCTCACTCTGCCCCTGAGGGTTAGGGCTGCAAGGCGGCTCAGACCCCACCCTTAGGCTACTTGGTTGCTGGGTTACAAGCTCCCACCCGTTTCTAGCTCTGCGACCCTGAGGGCGGAGCTTGCCGGGGCAGATCACTGGCAATGGTTCCGTGTGACCCACCACCAAACACTATTAGCTCCATCTGGCTCAGCGGCTCAGACTGGGGCCCTAGACAACGGCCAAAGTTCTCCGCACTCCCTCTCAGGCCTTCCCCAGGGCAGTTCAACTCAGTGCCAAGTCCAAGGACATCAAAACAGTTCACAGGTAAGGCCTTTCTGGTTTGCAGTCTCGCTGCTACTGAACTTACAGTTGTGGGCGGGTTTAGACGGATTGAACACTCGCGACCACTTGCCGGTTTTCCACTGTTTTAGTCCTCCTCTTGGGGTCCAGAAGTCTCTCACTGACTCCCTGTATCCTCATAGGAGTGACGCTAGGCAGTTCCCACCAGCCAGAGATGCCTGGAGTCCTATCTCCCCAGATTCACGGTGCCCAGATGCAAGGAAGCTGTTACTCGGCTGCCATCTTGCTCCGCCTCTCCGTTTGGCGTACAATTTGTAGGCAAAGGAATTGAAAACGGAGGGAATTGAGACGCTTTATTCATCTTTGGGTATATTCCTTGGAGGTGACTTTTTCTTTCTTCCACATGTCTCGATCTATGCCTTAGCCTAACTTCCTCAACTACCTAAGCTGTGAATGAGGGAGAAGGAAAAGGATGAGAAGTGACACTCATCCTGGTTTTGGACAGTGCTGTATCAAAATACTTTTCAATGTAAAAGAGATTTTGTGTCATGATTTCATAAGGTGTGATCCGCTAAAGAAATATTCAGGGACCAAAACAAATGAATGAACAAAAGCCTACTCATGGAGAGATGGCGATTGAATGGACTCTTGCTTTCCTGAGTGAGGACAATTTCACCTTCAAGCTCCATATGAATATTGTGCTTGTTTGAAATATTGAAGGAAGGATATTTAAGATGTCAAATGCTCAAAAATGCTTCATTTCCCTTGTTTCCCAGCCCTACACACACAACCACACACCCCCATGTGGATACGATTCTTCAGGGCCCCTGTCCTGCCCGGTTCTTCTGAAGCCCTATCCCTTGTTCTGTGCTCTCCCCTTTCTTTCTTCCTCCATCTTTTCTCTATATTCTGCCTTGCTAATCAACTACATTGCCTTATAAAATTCCTCCTTATAAAGGTTCCAAGGATTTACAGGCTAATTTTAATTATACTAAGTAAAAAAAATCAAGTGAAATCTTACCTATATTCAGATATGTAAAATATAGATTGCTAATTACTGATATAACTAATAACCTATGTTCTCCTATATATTTAAAATAACATTTTAAATTCACATTCTTCTATAAGTCTTTTATCTATATACATACATGTATATGTGTATGTGTATGTAAATGTATATGTATATATAAATTCCATTTATACATACATGTATATGTGTATGTGTATGTAAATGTAAATGTAAATGTATATGTATATATAAATTCCATTTTGCTTCCTGCCCACCTATCAACCTTAGCTCCCACTATATTTACATTGGCTTTAAAGGGTCTGAGCACGGAAATAAACCTTTTCCTTAACATGAGACTTTGCACTTATTGGGCCCTAGACCTAGAAACATCTGTCAGCTGATCCTCATATAACTGGTTCATTGTTGCCAGTTAGGTCTCAGTACAAATGCTACTTTAGTCTTTAATGATAACCAATCCATATCTAATTCTTCTCATTCAAAATATCAATCTTTAACAGACCACCCTTTACATTTTCTCTTAATATCTATCACTATATTCTATTTATTTTTATTGACACATAACTTAAATTAAATTAAATAAATATATTTGTACTGTCTTCCCAGAAATCCTTATTAGCCCCACAATCACCAGGGGCAACTATTATTCTTATTCCTATCAGCTGCCCTAGTTTGCTAATACTAACACCTTGATATACATGGTATCAGAGAGTCTATATTTCTGTCTTCTTTCACTCAGCATAATGTCACGTTAGTGTTGGTAGACAATGTTTTCCAAACAATTTTTACCTTTTATCTAAGTGGTCGAATTTACGAGCAGAATATTCCCTTATTAATCTTTTAAAAAATGAGTTACATCATAATATTTCCTTCATTATTTGTGATATTGTCAAGAGTTTTTTTTCCTTTGTTGATGGATTTTTGTAGGGGGTTGTCAAATTTATTACTAATCATTCTATTAATCTTTCTAACCAACTTTTGACTTTGTTGATCTTCTCTCTTTTTTTAATGTTTTCTATTTCATTGATTTTCATTTCCATTTTATTTCCATTTTTCTATTGTCTTCAGGTTTTATTTCCCTTTCTTTTTGAACATGATTAGTGAAAACCTAGAATATTGATTTAAATTTTTCTTCTCTAATGCTATGAATTACCTTTTAACCACAGTTTTAGCTGCATTTCATAAATTATAATGTTTTATGATTTTATCAACATTCAGTTTAAATATTTTCTAGTTTACCTTGTGACTTCTTCTCTAACTCATGGGCTATTTGGAAATGTGGGCCTTCATTTCTAAAGATTTAGTGATTCTCTAGATGTTTTATTATTATTCATTCAAAATATAATTATATTGCATTCAAAGAGCATGCTTAGTATAATTTAAATACTTACTAATTTAACATGTATTTTGTTTTTCCACTCTTCATCTTGTATTTTCTCTTTAGATATATAATTTGTATTATTTACAGGTTATTGGAAAAATTACAATATGCATCTTTAACTTACACCAATATAACATAAATTAATACTGTACTAATTCACACACAATGTAAAATCTTCAAAAATACATAATCTCATTTAAATAATTGTTGTAATTAGAATGTTTTTTTCATATTATTCTAAGTGTTATTAACTCCACATTACATTTTATTATGTGGTTTATAATTGTCTTTTAAAGGACAAAAAAACTAAACTAACATTCTATATTTATCTACATATTTAAAATTTTGACTTCCCTTACTGCTTTAATGTATATCCCTGCCATCATTTCTGTTCAACTAGAAGAATTACTATTAACATTTTTAATAGTGCAGGTTTGCTGGCAATAATTTTACCCAGTTTCTGTTTATCACTTTATTAGGAGAAAAAACAACCAGAAACAGTATTTCTGGATATAGAATTCCAGATTAACAGTTTGTTTTATTTTGTTTCTTTGGTACCTTAAAAATGACTATTGCTTTCTAGCCTGCATTGTTTCTGAAGATAGTCTGTAAGCTATCTTATCATATTTCCCCTCTTTGCTTCTAAGATTTCCTTTTTATCTTTTGTTTTCAGCAGTTTGACTGTCCTGTGACTATGACTCATTTTCTTTGTATTTTCTGGTATTCATTGAGCTTATTTAATATGTGGGCTGCTTTTTAAAAAATGAGATTAGAAACATGTTAGCCAATATATCTTCAAATGTTATTTCTGCCCCATCCTCCCTCTTCTATTTTTCACAGATTAGAATAGTATCTACGTAAGACAGCTTGATACTACCTCAAACATTACTGAAACACTCTTGTTTTGCTTAATTTATTTGCTTAGATATGAAAGTATATACATTAAATTGTCTACAAGTATAATTTCTTCTTTATTGTTATAAACAATGCTGTTTATCTCATCCAATAAGTATTTGATTTCCATATATTATATAGTCTGGTTCTAAGGCTTCTGTTGGTTCTTGTTATAAATACCCATTGAAATTATCCATGTCTTAATTCATTATAATTTTTTTCTATCGACTTTTTATCATATTCGTAATAGCTATTTTCAATTTTTTTAATTAAATCATAGCTGTGTACATTAATGTAATCATGGGGCACCATGCACTGGTTTTTATACAATTTGAAATATTTTCATCAAACTGGTTAAAATAGCCTTCCTGACATTTTCTCAGTTATTGTGTTAAGACATTTATATTCTACATTTAGTAAGTTTCACATGTACCCTTGTAAGATGCACCGTAGGTATGGTCCCACCAATTACCCTCCTTCCACCCATCCTCCCTCCTCCCCTCCCCTCGCTTTTCTCTTTCCCCATATTCTTAGGTTATAATTGGCTTATAGCTTTCGTATGTAAGCTGTAAATTAGTTTCATGGTGGGGCTGAGTACATGGGAGACTTTTTCTTTCATTCTTGAGATACTTTGCTAAGAAGAATGTGTTCCAGCTCCATCCATGTAAACACAAAAGAGGTAAAGTCTCCATCTTTCTTTAAGGCTGCATAATATTCCATGGTGTACATATACCACAATTTATTAATCCATTCGTGGGTCAATGGGCACTTGGGCTTCTTCCATATTTTCAATTCTTTATTAGAAACTTTCCAATCTTGCTCATATTTTATTCTCTTTCTATTTTTCTCTTTCTTGTATCTTCTTGTTTCTTCCTATGCCTAAGAATTTCTGACTTATACAAGACATTATGGATAATATGATGTGACATCCTGGGATTTTGTTTATTTCCCCCTGAATATTGTTGAGTTCTTTTCAGTCGGGGAGCTAAATGACTAGCAGATAATTTTAATTTTAGAGGGTTAGTTTTATGCTTTGTTAGAGTGGAACAATTTTGGTTTGTCTGCTAATCCTAAGACATTGTCTTTACTCTTAAGATGTGGATATTTGAGTGTTTACCATATGCCCTTACTTTGGCAAGTCTTGAACTCGAAATTCTCTTTCCTCTGTAGTTAAAGTCTCTTCTCAGTTCTTTTTAGCCTTCTAGATATGGTTTTCTCACTAGACACTTCGGAATCTCACATGCACATATGCAATTCAGGGGTCGACCTAATATTTAAGAAAATTTTATAGGCAGATATTGGTATTTTTTTCCCCCTTCTTTCTAACATTCTGGTGTCCTGAACACATTCTCTGAGGCCAATAAGCCATGACTTTTTCTTTTAATTTTAGCTGGCCCATACTACACTTGCTCATTTATTTAATCATAAATTAATATTGTAATTTTATATTTGTCTGGCTTCTCCCACTGAAGTGTCAGCTCTAGAACAGACTTCTTACCAGGAACAACTGCTGTATTCAGTACATGAGGCTCTGCATTTAGTAGGTTCTCATAATATAATTACTTGACTATTAATATTTTGTATCATACTATGTGACAATGGCTTTACTTTAGCTACAATTATAATCACACTAATCACTGAATGACCATTAAAATTAAAGAAACAGAACGTTTGGGTCCCCATTTAACAGATAGAAAAAAGTTCAAAATATTTAAAATTAAAAGACTAATCATTTAGATTCAAGGGGATGGCCTAAAAATCTAAATATATGAATTAATATTACTTCTGGCTAGTGTATTTCTATAATGTGTAAAAGTATTGAGCATAACAAACTAGGATAAAATTAATTAACTCCTGATTAAGCTTCAGTAGCCAACCTTATTGAAAAGAAAATTATGTACAAGCTCTACATTGCTGTCAGTGTGGAAATATAATGAATTTTTCCTCTGAGAGTGCTAAACAGCCATCTCAGCTAAGTTCTTACCTCTACAGCAAAACATCAATCTAATCTGTCATCTCAACGGCACTACTGGCCGTTCTGTAAAAAATCTTTGTGCTGTTTGAGAGCCCAGGCTCCTAACCTTCATTATCAGCAAAGCAACACATCACAGTATCCTGATACCACAGTGCATCTTACAGCTAAAAATGAAATTTTATAACCTTTTTGTACAACATTTTCAAGGTAGTTATAAACAGATGCCAATCACAAAATATACCTTTTCAAATATTTCCTAATTATAGAAATTATCTAATTATTCAGACATTAAAATTTTTCCTACTTGGGGCAGGGGGCGGTATTTCTGTTTAATTTTTTTTCAACCTGACTTGCAGTATTGTGACAATTGACAACTTTGTTCCTGGGTTGTGTTTTTTTCCAGGGATAAAAATTCTGATGCAAATGCCATTTAAGTACCCAGTTCATAGTGTCACATTCACAAAGCTGTCGGAGTCACCACAATCGCTGGAATTCACTCATGCCTCAGAAAATATTCTATGCTGGTCATGGTATCACATTTTTCTTCTTATGCAAAACGAACAATCCATACTTGTATAGATTGCTCGTTGTTTCCTTCTTTAAACCACAGTTTCTAAATTGAGTATCTAGCATTTATAATCAAATGCTTCATTTAATTCTGGTCGATTTTAAATGCTGGCCATTCGTTTGGTGGGCTGTGAGCAGCCTGTGGTTTTGTTAGATCTACAGCATCAAGAAACAATTTTTCTCATCCTGATTCTGTAGTTGTCTGAACATAATGATAAGAAAGGCTACAGCTGCCCTAGGCTGTAGGCTACCAAAGCTAGATGATTAAACCATTCTGTAGCATTCCCCAAAGACAAAACAGGGAAAAAAATATTTTTAATACTTAGTGCTAAAAAAATTCTCCAGAACAGAACTCACACATGCCATAAGTGGCCCTTCAACTCCTACTGTCTGGCTCTATTAGTCTTCCTCTTAATGAAGAATTCGGGAAGGGAGGAATGATATTTTTTTAAATGTCTGTTTACTGGGAATTCTTTTATTCATCTGTTGAGTGGAAATATCAACTAGATTAACTCCAAAAGATTATAAAAGAGGGTGGCACCTGTGGCTCAGTGAGTAGGGCGCCCGCCCCATATACCGAGGGTGGTAGGTTTGAACCCGGCCCCAGCCAAAAACTGCAAAAATAAATAAATAAATAAAATAGCTAGGCATTGTGGCAGGTGCCTATTATTCCAGCCACTCAGGAGGCTGAGGCAAGAGAATCACCTAAGCCGAGGAGTTGGAGGTTGCTGTGAGCTGTGACATCACAGAACTCTATGGAGGAAAACAAACTAAGACGCTGTCTCTAAAAAAAAAAAAAAAAAAATTATAAAAGAGCTCAGAATTTTCCATGTCTCCCCAGGAGGAAGAATGCCTTCTCTATTTAGGTGCAAACAATGCACCTAAAACACACACTCCTTCATTTTACCAATTCTTCTTACTCACACATTGCTCTAATTAAAGCATATTAATCCCTAAAGGAACTGAACTGCATTCAGGACAGCTGAGTTTGCTAGATTAATGGCGAGTGATTGATGGGTTTACCTGGCAACTGCAAAACCTATGTGCTTTTAAAAATCTAACCCTTAATCCGAAATCTAACATAAAGATTCATGATTGAAGGCCCCTGTAGCACATTGTATTGACACTCTTGTTTTAGATAGAGAAGTGGGAAGGAGGGAAAAATATGTGTATAGTTTTATATCTCATACCTTCCTCTGGACATTCAAGAGTTAACCTCTTTTCTTTTATTATCTTGGACTGGGTTGAGGCAGGGAGCCTAGAGACAGATTCTGTCAGCACTTCAATAGCTCCCTCAAATGAGAGCAGTCAGATTCAATAGGGGCTGTAGAAAATAGAGTACACATTTGCTTTAGCAGAAGAAGAGGAAAACATTAACAAACTAAGCATGTTCTTTTACAAATGTGAAAGCATCAGGTTTTAAATGGAAAATTGCCTTCCTAAAGCTTGCAATGTGATATCACCTGCACCTCCGTGCTACTCCAGTCCTTTCCCGGCTGGGCTGGGCTTCCCTTGTGCCAGACAGTCTCCTCCTTGGAAATTTTCTATTTCCTGTCTGTTGGTCTCCATTCACACCCTCAAACTCATTTTAGCCTTCCTGAGGAAGGAGATGATAAAACTTCACTAATCTCTTAGCAAAATTCTTGCTGTGTAGGTAGGAACAATGTGCTGATAAATACCTTAAAATCCCGGTTGCCAATTCCTGACAGAATTTAACCTCCTGAAGAGATATTAAAAGGTTTGGCCTCCGTTTCATCAGGATGGCAATATCTTTTATTTTAACTGACTCTGTTATCATCTATTTTAAGATTGCATTGTGTAATTTACACATTTTAATTTCCTCTCTTCTCTTCTCTTTATTTTTTCCCCTTTTCCTTTTACTGCCTGAAGTCTGCCTTCAGTTATTAACCGCTACCTGATTCATTATTTCACTTCTTCCTCTCACTCCCTGTTTTCAGTACCCCAGAGACTACTTAAAAGACTGCAACTTCCAGAAGACTGATTGGTGCTTTATCCTTAGCCGTGTGATTCTCACTTGTTTTCTGTCTGATGCCTTGGTGAGGACTTTCTTTCTATGCATACACTGTGTCATCCCTATGACTAATACCAAAAACTTTGTCCATAATTTATCTTTCTTTTACCATATCAGAACCATAAATTGTGAAGAAAAGAGAGCAAGAAAAAAATCTAGGGAGGGCTGTCTTCACCGTTATTAATGGCTACTGCTAATTCCAAGTTATATATATACCTGCAATATTCTGAAATTAAAAAATTAATTAAACTTTTTAAAGTTTTCATATTGTGTGAGAAAAAAATAAAGCACTAATTGTTTTAGTCTACTCTAGATATATACTGAACACAATTCTTAAAGGATACACAGTGTCTAAGAATTTGCAGGTAAGAATAAAGACATTTTTTTTCCTCTCTCAAAAAAAAAAATCTCAGAACCTCCTGGAAATCTCATACTCCCCCAAAGATCCTAACTCCATAAGCATCATGACCAGTCCAAAAGGTCTCATTTCAACAAGAACTAGCATAAAAATGCATATTATCTAACACAGTTTCTTCACCATCAGCAGTTTAAAAAAACTGTACCTTTGAAGTAGTTCAACATAGCTCTGCTATGTTTTATCTGGTTTAAACTATGTTTAAAATACAGTTTGATATTGTTTATAGAAGGGTTAAATAAAATTTTACAAAAGTGTGAAATTTATTATAGTGTACGTTACCTAGTTAATTCCATTCTGAATAATATATACTTAAAAACCAACTTGATGGTTGAATCAAGTATGTCTTTAATAGAAAAATAAAACTGAAGCTACCTGAAAATATGGAATTGAGTGAATTATGTTATGTCTATTTAATGAAACATGTGTGACTATTACCAAAAAAAAAAAGATCTAGAGTTCCATTTGTTGTCATTAAAAGATGCTCATGATGTCCTGTGGAGGAAAAAGATTTAAACAGCATACATAATATGATGGCATTTAACATTTTTATAAAATCATTTTTATATGTAGATTATATAGTGTGTTAACAGAGCTTAAGTAAAGGTACAATTATGAGTAATTTGTATTTTTCTCTTTCTATTTTTCTAGAATGAGCATGGGTTAATTTTGAAAAGCATGAAAGTTAAATCTAAAATTTAAAAAGAAGTCTTTCTAGATAAGCAAAAAACAGCATTGGTATTTTAATGGGAATTATCATTCAATCTGCAAATCACTTAGGATCATATAGCCATTTTAACAATGTTGATTCCACTGATCTATGAGTATGGTATATTTTTTCTTCTGTTTACATCCCCCACAGTTTGTTTCCTCAGTGTTTCATAGTTCTTCCCATAGAGGTCTTTTGCCTCCTGTGTTAAGTATATTCCTAGGTATTTTTTCTTTGTTGCTACTGAAAAAGGTATTACATTTATTTGATTCTCAGCTTGACTGTTGTTGGCATATATGAGAGCTATGGGTTTGTGTACATTTATTTTGTAGCCTGAGACATTTTTGAATTTATTTGTCAATTTCAAGAGTTTCTTGGTTGAATCTTTGGGGTTTTCTAGATATAAGATCATGTCATCCACACATAGCAATAATTTTACCTTTTCTTTTCCCATTTGGATAGCCTTGATTTCCTTCTCCTGCCTGATTGCTCTGACTATGACTTCCAGGACTGTGTTGAATAGAAATAGAGATAGTGGGCAACCTTGTCTAGTTCCAGTTCTAAGAAGAAATGCTTTCAATTTTTCCTTGTTCAATATGATATTGACTGTGGTTTTGTCATATAGAGCCTTTATAATTTTGAGGAAAATCCTGTCTATGCCTATTTTGTCAAGTGTCCTTATCATAAAAGGGTGCATTTTTGCTAAATAATTTTTCTGCAACTAATGAAAGGATTACATGGTACTTATTTTTGCATCTTTTTATATGGTGGATTAAATTTATACATTTGCATATGTTCAACCATCCTTGCATCTCTGGGATGAAATCCATTTGGTCATGATGAATTTATTTTGTTGTGCAGCTAGATTCAGTTTGCTAAGATTTCATTGAGAATTCTTGCATCATAAGAGATGTTGGTATGGGACCAGAAAAGACCCTGAATAGATAGCCAAGACAACCTTATGTAATAAGAATAAAGTAGAACCCATCATTTTACCAGACTTCAAGCTATACTATAAAGCTATAGTAATCAAAACAGCATGGTACTGACACAAAAACAGAGACATAGACTTATGGATCAGAACAGAAAACTCAGAAGATGAAATCATCCTCATATTCCCATCTGATATTTGACAAAACAGATAAAAACATATACTTGAGGGGAATCCCTATTCAATAAATACTGCTGGGAAAACAGGGTGCTATATGTAAAAGACTGAAACAGGATCTGCACCTCTAACCACTCACAAAAATTAAATTGTGATGGATAAAAGACTTAAATCTATGGCATGAAATTGTAAGAATCTTAGAAGAAAATTTTGGAAAAATTATTATAGATATTGGCCTAGGCAAAGAATTAATAGAAGACCCCAAAAGCAATCACAGCAACAACAAAAATAAATAAATTTGACCTGATGAAATAAAAAATCTTATTCACAGCCAAGGATACAATCAACTCAGCACATGGACAACCCCCAGAATGGAAGAAAATATTTGCATGTTATACATCTGATAAAGGACCGATAAGCAGAATCTACAAAGAACCCAGAGCAAATCAGCAAGAAACAACCAAAGTACCCCATTAAAAAGGGAACAGAAAACATGAACAAGAACTTTTAAATGAAGATAGACAAATGGCCAACATTTCTAATCATTAGGGAAATGCAAATCAAAATCACAGTGAGAATCATGTAACTCCAATGAGAATGGCTTATATTAAAAAGTCCCAAAACAATAGATGCTGGTATGGATGTTAGTGGGACTGAAAACTAGTATAACCTCTGATAGAAAATTGTATGGAGAGATCTCAAAGGACTAAAGTAGACCTACTATTTGATCCAGCAGAGCCATTACTGGGTATATACCCAAAGGAAAAAATGTCATTTTATAAAAAGGACACCTGCATGTGAATGTTTATAGCAGCACAATTCACAACATAAAGATGTGAAACACCCAAAGTGCCCACCAATACATGAATAGATTAATAAAATGTGGTATATGCATACTTTGGAGTACTACTCAGCCATAAAAATGGTGATCTGTATCTTTTAAGCAACTCAGAGGGAACTGGAAACCATTCTTATAAGTGAAATAAGGCAAGAACTGAGAAATAAATACATGTACTCAATACCAAATTAGAACTAATCCATCAACACTTCATTGCACACTTGGTAGTAAATCTCAAATTGGGGGAAGGAGGAAGAGTGGATGGGTAAATTCACACCTACTGGGTACAGTGCTCACTATCATGGTGAAGGTCACACATATTTGTATAACTTTAACTCAATTTGTACAAAAACAAAGCATGTAAACCAAACATATATACTTCCTAATATTCTGAAATTTTAAAAATCTGGGAAGAAAAGTAAAAGAAGGCTTTATCCAACTAAGACTGAGGAAGTGATTCCTGTGCTGAGTGTGAAAGAAATAAGAAGAGTTCTCTAGATGAATTCAATGGTTCCCTTTCATGCAACAGCAGGTCAAGGGCTACTGGGTGTTAGAGAGTTTGTTAGAGAGAATGGAATTCATAAACACTACAAGTAGTTCAGCAAAGATAGAACATACAGTGCAATGGAAACAAAGTTAGTGCAAAAGGGAGGAAACAAAGTTAGTGTGAAATGTAGGAAGCAAATTTTGAAATGCCACATATTTCAGGTAAGAGTTTGAATTTTGTCATGAAAGAATAAGAGATTTTTGTAAAAAGAGGACTGGCATGATAGGATTGCATTTGTAGCAAGATTACTTGGCAGCACTACATAAAAGGAACTGGCAACCTATTACAGTACACTTCACCAGACCAAAGCAGGGTCAATGAAGTTGGAGAAGAGAGAATTAGGTTTATAGATCCTTAATTGTAGAAACTTGAAGCTTACTACAGGGGTGGTATGAGTGCAGATGTCACGAATGATAACTTCTGGGATTGCAGCTAATACAATGGAATACATAATTGTGTCGTTCTCTGTGACAGACAGCAGGAGAGGAGGCCCAGAGTTGAGAGCAGAGAGAACTCCACACTGAATGAGATGAATTGGAGGTACCTTCAGCTCATCCAAGTAATGACATCCAGTGTGCAACTGGTCATTAGTGTCCAGAACACTGGAGGGGCATCTCAGCTGCAAATATGAATTTTCCATTTGCAAGCAGGTTTTTGAAGGATGCTTTTACTCTGAACTCCCACAACTTAGAGCAATCAGGCTTTCACCTTCTCTATACTGAAACTATTCTCACTGGAATGATACTCAATGACTTTTAGGAGGCTAAGTCCACATACAGTGAGAGTTGTGAGTACAGAACTATGTGAAAAGCAAAGCAAAGAGGGTGCAAGAGGCAACTGTGGGGGCACAATTACTTCATGATCTTTTAAAGAAAACGAACCTACAAAGAAGACTGAAAGTCATACATAGATGGGAGAAGAGCTAGAACAGACTATTGCCACTAAGTTAAGGGATGTGAGAACGTTAAGACCCCAGAGGCTTTTCGGTTGTGTTAGAACTGAAACCAAGCCAGGCAAAATATGTTCTGAACACTTTCCATGGACTTGGCTTTCCCAAAGTCACTAGATATCATCCCAGTGAAAACAGTATAAATAGAGGAAAGAAAGTAGAAGCTTAATTGCTCCAGACTGTGGAATAAGACATGTGAAGAGAGTGGAATAATCTTTCAAAAAGCTTGACTGCAAATGGGAAGAAGGGAGAAAGACAGTGGGGTATGCCGGAAGAGAGAGAGATTGATCAATGCTTTTTAAATTTTGATATTTTTCCCCCCTGAGTAGAAAAGAATGGTAGAATAGGAGAATTTAAGTAGTTGATAAAGAAAAAAAAAAACAGAAGGACACAGCATCCAAATGAGGATGAGAAAACAACTATGGCCCAGAAGATAAAGACCCTAACCTTGGAAATGGAATCACAGACTTTAAGGCTGGATAGGGAAGGGGATAAGTTTGAATGTGGAAGAAATTTGTTATTTTCTCGAAATAGAACACCAGGTCTGAAACATAAACTTAAATTCAGTTTCCCCGAGAGAGACCAGACCCAGCAATTTTTATCCAGATCATTAGTGCCAAAATAACCCAGATCAACCACACAATTAAGTTCAGAAATGGAATATCAAGGACTCGTTTCTACATCAGATTAAATTACTATGGAAAAATAATAGAACCACATTAGAACTATTGTGAGTGCCAAGAAAGGAGCAATTTAAAATAGACCAAGGTGAGCCTTACTGAGAAGGTGGCACTTGAACAAAACTGGAAAGAGGTACAGAAAGAATCCCTAGTGCCTAAAATCCACCAGGGGGCTATCTGTTTAGGTAATAATAGCAAGGAAGCTCATGGTGCCTAGAAAAGGGTGAACAAGGAAACAAGAGGATGGGCTCAAGTCAGACAGACAGAGGGAGGCAGATAATGTCACATCTGGAGGCCACTTATGTAACAGTGCTGGCCTTTACTGGGAGTAAACAGGAGGGTCACAGAAGATTTCTAACAAAGGAGCACCATAATCTGACTTACACTTCAACGATCAGCCAGACTGGTGTGCTGCAAGTGGACCCAAATGGTTAGAAAGAAGGAGACAAGTTAGAGGCTATCACAGCAATCCAGGTGAAATAAAATGGCAACTTGGACTTGGGAGACAGTTGAGGGAGGGGGTTAAAAGTGGTCAGATTATCTTAGATATACTTTGAAGGCAAATCATATAGCATTTTGTGACAGACAGGTTCTATGATGTAAGAAAAAATGAATAGTCAAGGATGTGTCCACAGGCTTGAACCTTAACACCTGGATGGCTGGCATTGTCATTACATGAAACAGAAAGTCTGCATGTACAGTCAGCTATAGTCAGGTATTAGGGAGAAGAGCAGAAATGTAGTTTTGGACATGGTAAGTCTGAAATATCTACTAAAACAATCAAGGGGCTATGTCTGGTGGGAAGCTGGACACACAAGCCTGGAGCTGTAAAGCTACAGGTGAAAAAGTTGATACTAAAAAATAAACTTTCCAAAAAGTAAAAAATAAACTTTCCAATTCCAGGGAACTTTCTGACCTCTGGACCCTTGGTGGTTCCAGGACCCCCAGACATAGCATGTGGAAGGGTCACAGTCAATATTTGATGATTAAATAATTTGAGCATGTTCTTTACTTACATGGAGGGAAAAGACTTCACCTCTTCTAACTATAGGGTTTTGAAATATGAATATTCAATGGATGAGGGGTAAGGCAAAAGGAGATACTCATACAGTTTCTGAGATGGGCAAACATGGAACTCAGAAGTGAGTTCTGCACCTGTCACTTCCATAAGAGGCTGACCTGGCTGAGCCATTCCCAACCTTTTTTTGTAGTTTTTTTTTCTTTTTCTCTTTTTTTATATGAAGCCAGCCATTAATCCTTCAAAAGAACTTCTGTTTTCACTCATTGGGATAATCGTTTTACCTAAAAAGATGATAGAGAACAGCCAAAGGGGGAAAAAAAAAAAAGAAGAAGAAGAACAAACCCACATTATAAATTGTGATGATCTGATCATCTCTAAATAATGTATCCAAGTTCTGAATTATTTAGGAAACTTTGACTACCTGAAGAGGATTAAATTATTTCTGTTTCTTTCATCCCAGTTCATGTTATTTTTTACCAAAAGCTCTTTAAATAGGATGTAGGTTGTACACAGGTAAAATTTTGCAACTATCAAGAAGAAATGCGTTGTAACTCCACGTGAACATAAAGAGAACATTATCTGCAAAATGGGAAAATGCCTGTAGTGTCATTCTGTCACTCCACTTGGGTGGTGCCCCTGCCATCATCACTGTGATGATGCTGTGAGTTAGCGTTACTGCACTGGGCAGCCCCAGAACCTTCTTGGCACTGGTTTTATTGAAATAAATGTGTTTTTTCTTTTATTTTCATGAATATTTCCATTCTTTTAGAGAGACCAAGCTGCAGGAATACTAATTGTATCTAAAGGATCAGTGCCAAAGTGACCAGAAAGGAAGTGTGTAGCAGTCCAGAGTAGGAGGATTTGGAGCACCTTGTCACCAATATTGGTATCTCGAGCAGAAAAGAAAGTCAAACTTTGTCCTCCTGAGTACATTTGCAATTTGGTTTGGGGGACTTTTTGCTCTGAATCTGTATGTGTGTATCTCTGTTCATGATCAGTCTCTCTTACAAGAAATACTTACACTCAATTTAGCTCAGTGGTCATGAAACCTCCACTGGAGGTTATATTTTGCATAATATGAGCTTCATATTTCTACCCAACCCTGTTTCCTCCAGATAGCCCTTGGGTTTGTTGTATGTTATACTGGCTTTATGCTGATGACAACCTGCTTGAGAATGACTTTTGAGTCTGAAAAAGAGCTGAAATTCTACACTAGAAGAATTCTAGAGTTGGAAGTAAATGATTTCATCTTTTTTTCATCTGCTTTCCAATCACTCAATATATTGCTTTACACAAAGAAAAGGAATTATAGTCACAGAAAGGGAATGAGAAAGTGCTGTGACTTTCCCAAGTTTTTTCATCCTGATTCTAAGTAGTATATACTCTGGTGTGTGTATGAGTGTTGGAGGGGGAAGGACTCATTTGGGGGATGAGGGAGTGCAGTGCCCCTGCCTCCCAAATAGCTAAGGCTCTTGAGAATTCAGTGATGCATATTATGTATTCCTCTACACGTCTACTTTACTGTAGCCTGATCTACCCTGATTTTTATATCATGTCTTTCTGTTACGTTTCTTTAAGAGATAAATCTGTGTAGTTTCTAAGAATTTTTTTCTTTTGTTTCCAACAATAGGTAGAAGCCTCAAATTATAGGCACTCTAGATTGGTAATCATTCATGTATTTTGATGCCAGGTAGTTTTTCTTAATTACTTACCTTTAGCAAAGTTTCAAGTTTCCATTTTTCTACTTCTGGGCATCTATATTCACCTTAGTTATTGTTTCTTTCATCTTAGGTGTAAATAAGCAATTCAGATTAAAGGCTTACGTTTCCATTAATTGTCGCTAACACATAGTAGTAGTTGTTGTGAGCCTGAAATATTTGCTTCTACAATATAAAATATAATCAAATAACTATATTAGCATGTAGTCAGATTTCATTGGTCTCTTTTAAAGATTTTAATAACAAGAGAATTTTATTCTCTGTAATTCAGATTTTTAATAAATAGGTAATATTGGGGCAGTGCCTGTGGCTCAGTGAGTAGGGCGCCGGCCCCATATGCCGAGGGTGGAGGGTTCAAACCCAGCCCTGGCCAAACTGCAACAATAACAAAAAAAATAGCTGGGCGTTGTGGCAGGCGCCTAGAGTCCCAGCTGCTCGGGAGGCTGAGGCAAGAGAATTGTGTAAGCCCAAGAGTTAGAGGTTGCTGTGAGCCATGTGATGCTACGGCACTCTACCTGAGGGTGGTACAGTGAGACTCTGTCTCTACAAAAATAAAAATAAAATAAATAGGTAATATTAAAGCTCAAAAGGAAAGTTATGCTTCTGTGTAAGTATTGATGTTTACTTTCCTAACAAGCTACATTTAAAGAAATTTCAGCCTATGGGGTGGATATTCCAGAAAGCCATTATGCCAGGAAGAATTCAGTCTTATTCATCTTGAGCTGTGCTGACAAATAGTGTAGCAGTTAACAACATGGATTCTGGAGTCAGTTGCCCTGGGTTTGAATCCCAGCCCCACGACTTATTAGTAGGTGACTTTTGAGAAGCCTTTTAACTACTATATTCTCTTAATTACTCATCTGTAGAGTAAATATAATAATTATGCCTATCACATAACATTATTGTGAAGAGTACAAAAGTTTAGGTATGAAAAATGCTTGCCACCAGATGAGTTCCATATAGATGTTAATTGTTGTTATTCACTAATCCCCTTAGGTTGTCTGTATTCATCAGCAATGAGGAATCACAAAGGCTACCTGCTTTTCAGGAAGCCGTGAAGGCTGAACATGGTGTGTGACTAGGAATAGTGGAATTACAAGCATTTGGAAACCTGTAGCTATCATGGTATATGACTAGGAATAGTGGAATTACCAGCATTTGGAAGCCTGTAGCTATCTGAAGGTAGGCATTTAGAAGGAATCAAACTTAGACCCAAACTAATTCTAGCTGAGAACATTTTGGAGTGGAGGGGAGAAATGAGGTATAAAAAATTCTCTTAACCCTGAGCAACATAGAGAGACCCCATCTCTACAAAAATATTGAAAAAAATAAATAAATAAACCAATTTTCTGGGTTTGGTAGCACACAACTGTATCCCCAGCTACTGGGAAGGCTGAAGTAGGAGGATCTCTAGAGCCCAACAGATCAAGGCTGCAGTGAGCAGTGATCACACTACACTCCATCCCAGGTGACAAAGCAAAATCCTGTCTCAAAAATATCCATATCCCTTAAACTGTGTAATTTTAGAAAATCAACTGGGGACTAATTATAGAAGAACTCAGCCAACCATCACAAAGACCATAAAAATTAGCAGAATGTTATCTCCTACTCAATATTACTTGTTTTTTTTTTTTACATCACATTCACACACAAATACACACATAGATGACATTCAGTAATAAGGTTACAACAGTTTTGAAGTCATTGAGGTAAAATGAGAAGATATATTGTCATCAATCCTCACTTTTTCTGGGAAAACGACTGATAATGATGGCATCTTTAAAGGCAAGAAAAATGCAGACAACTTTCCCTCTGAGTTCTGATGCTGTGGTTATAAAGAGCTTGCTCATTTGTATCTTTTCAACTGTAATAAGTGTAATGGAATAGAAAACATACTTTCCTGGAAGTAAGTGGGGAAAAGTATTATCAAATCCCTTTCTTCTATCTTTTGTTTTCTCCTCCTGTTTTGTTTCTTGAATGGAGTCATTAATGTTGTACTCTCATTGATATTTTTGACAAGTGTATAATGAGAAAATTTTAATAATATAACTAAAGAGAGAAAACAAGATAACATGATCTTGATAGAATTAGTTTGACATAAACAGAAGAAAAATAAGAGCTCTGAAATATAATAAATATTTAATACTAAAGAATAAGTAAATATCTTTTAAAGGGCTTTTAAAATTTGTGAGGTTAGAGAAACAATTCTAACTTTCATATCTAAACTTCTCTTTTAGAAGTTGTTTCAAAAAAAAACCTTTTATTAACAGTTCTCAATCTCTCCCCACTTATGGGGAAATAAAAAACAGAAACCAATTGAGCTAATCAATACATACTAGGGACAAAAGAAGAAATAAACATCTTCCCTCCTTCTTGTGTGGATGGCTAAATCTGAAGAAAACTCTGAAGTGAGGAAAATAAGCATTTAAAGTTTCTCTAAGGAGCTCAAAGTATGTTCATAGTTATGATTTTATTTATCTTCACATTGAACCTAAAATTAGATAAGTCATTCTTCCCATCACTGAAATCCTAAAACCTAATTGTTTAAATGAGTTAGTTCAAGATACAAGATTCCAACTAACTGGAAGTAACAACCAGTTAATCCTTTAGAGTCTACAAAGAAGTGGGCATTATGCTTATTCATTTGCCAGCAAAAGACTTCCCTCTATTGGGAACAACTTGTTCTTTGAGATTATAACATAGTCCAGATTTCCACCCCATATGCCATGTCTTCTGCAGCATCACTGTGGATACTGGACACCCCTAATTCCACCCATTCTTTCAAATAAATTTTCAGTTGTCTCTTTACATCCTATCTTTGTACAGTGTCACCTTGATCCTTTCATTTCTCCAAAGTCCTCTCATCTAAAACAGTACACAGAGCAAAAATTTACTAATATTTATAGTTTAATGAGGTATTAGGAAAGCAATTGTGTTGTACAAACATACTAAAAAATAAAAATAAATTTGGATGATAGTAATCTTTATTCTTGAAGAATCCACTGATTTTATTCCCCACTAATTATTTCAAGAGGCCCAGCCCACTCCATCCTGCTAGGCCCTTACCTCATGACCCAAGTATTGCACTAGTGATATTTCTTTGAGACAAGTGAAAATTTTGTTCACAAAAATATAATGTAAAAAATGTTTAGAGCAGCTTTATTCATAGTGTCCCCAACATGGAGGCAGTCCTAAAATCTTTCAAAATATGCATAAATAAATATTTTGGGGCAAATGGGAGAGTTTTTTTGTAATGGCCCACAACTGATTTGACAGTGAGATGATTGCAAACATAATACAAACAGACTTGAAAGGGGAAGCCTATTATTGATGCTCACTAAACTTGCCACATCACTGTGCACAGCCTACATTGTCATGATGAATGATTAAATACGTGATATCACAAATTACTGGTCCATTTTCCCACCAGAAAAAGTGCTGCCTAGTTGATCCACAGCAACCACAGAGGCATGAGTGAACCCCACCAAGTCCAGCAGAAGAACTGCCCAGCTGAACTTAGCCCAAATTGCTGGATACAGGGTGTATGTGGGAATACTTAAGGGAAGAGTCATATCTTGATGTGCTTGCATTACTAGTAATAATGATTTTATAAGCTTGAAACCAATTTGCAATTATTAGTTGTAAGTAGATTAAGAATTGAATCAGGAAAAAGGAAAACAGAAACAGGAGAAATGTGATTCAGGAAAGTCCTAGTTTCAGTGAAAAATCACTGTGGAGACCTGCCCCTTTAAAACTCTGAAAGCTGTATTTTGCTGAACTCCCCCTGCAGTGGCAGAAGTTTTCTGCTCTGGTAGGACTGCTCACTCAGGGAGGGGAGTTTGGGGGGTTTGGAAATATAGAGTATTTAAACTTTGTTGAACATAGCAATAATTGCTCCAAACCAGGTAAAGAGATAAAATATCTCTTTTCTACTGTCACTTTGAAGTCAGTTTATCTGGACATAAGGCTTCCTGGGTGTTAACGATCACTATTGTGATTTGTGTGCATGGCCAAATTGGACATTTTCTCTGACATCCTGCTCCTGAACTGTTTGGCTGTTCCGTAATCTGTTTGTGTTAAGATCATATATACTTTAAAGCAATAAAAGTAACAAGTAAATCCATACAATTAATATAGTTAGTTAAAGAAATAGTTTAGTTACAAAAATGCAAGCGCAGCAAGAACCTTCATGGGATTGTTTGCCTTGCCCTCATGAGATTTATGAGTGAAACACTGATGTATGAAATAAACATAGCGCTAGCCTGGAATTCAGGACTACATGCTAAAATCTTCACAAAGAAGGGCTGCAGGCTCCCAACCCCAGCTAAACTCTTAAAACTGTCTTTGTCTCTTGTGTCTTATTTTTCATTTTCTTTGTCCTTTTGCCCCACCAACCCATGGGAAGGGAATCCATAGTGTTGTTGGGGCTGGTTCCCAATACTGACTCAAAGAACAATGAGCAAAAGTCAATGGTTTTGGTTTCAAGCCACAAAATTTTGGTGTGGTTTGTTATGTCTCAAAAGTTAACTAATAAGTGTATATTCATATTATGGAATGCCAGTTAAAAATAAAATAATGAGTTACCAATACATGCAATAATCTGGCTTGATCTCACAAATACCATGCTGATTGAAAGAAACCATACACAAAGCAATAAGATTCCATTTGTATAAAGTTCAAGACCCAGCAATATTATTCTACAGTTATCACAATCAGAACAGTCTGATTTTGCTCAGTGGGAGGTGTGAAGAATGGGGAAGTGGTGAGGAAAAAGTCAAGCAGGAACTTTCTGAGATAATAGAGAGGGTGCCAAAAAATGTAAACACATATTAGGAAAGGGAAAGTCTGTATTAAAATTTCAATACTCAGATCAATACTACAATTACAAGACATGCTCAAACATAACTTGTATTCATCTTTTGTTACTGGTATACCTTAATACAATTTTAATAGAGTTTTTTCCTTTCTTAAAATGTATATATATTTTTACACCCTCTGTAGAAGTATTCTTGGAGACTCTTGAGAATGCTCATAGCCAATTTAAAAACTCAGATGCAAAAAAAAATTGCAATAAAATGAATTGAGTTGTTAGGATGTTAGATAAGGACAGAGTGAGGAGAGCCTAAATGTATCTTTTGGTATTTAGGAAACACTTCCCTGAGAAACAGCCTGGAAATACTACATGCTTTGTGACATGCTCACGGTATGAAGTTAAATTTTGCTTGTTGGTTAGGAAAATACCACATTTCGTGAAAATACCAAGAAGTATTACATACAAATTGGATAGTTAATATGGAAAAGTAAAGTACAGCCATAAGTGCTGAAGCTAAATGGACACTTTTCTATCAAGTCTTTCCTTATGATTCTTTCTATCAAGTATTTCCTAATTCATCATTGATTAGATTTTCAGGCTTTTAGACCCATCCCGGCCATATCGATTAACCACCTAATGTGAGTTTCACCTTGCTCACCAGCAGTAAGCTGAAAGTACTTAGTGGCTTGCCAGTGTATTTCTGTTATAACAAGTCCACCCTGGTGTGTGGAAGCAAATACCAACAATTCAGAGGAATATAAAATCACAATGAGTTGAGCCACTGTAAGAGATCTGAGGTAATTAAGTGAGTGGGAGGAAAGGTCTATTTCTCCTACATGTTTCCGGTTTCTCACAAATGGTATTAAACTCCTCTGTGGTTTGGTGGTTGGTAGCTGAGCTGGTTTATTTCCTGCTGACTTCCAAGCTCTGCTAAACCAAAGCCCAATATTATTCTTTGTATCAAAATTTCCAACTCAAAACTCTAGGTAAACTTAATTTTAACTTTTTCCCCCCCTCCAAATGTGAATTCACTCTGATTTTCTGGATCTATGTTCCCCACATTTGAGAGTCTTGACAGTTTTTCCAGTTGGATAAGTTGACAATACTGTGCAAGAGGAAAAGGGACAGCATTTAGGGTCTGTAGGCATGGTATGAAGACTTCTCATTATCTCTTAATCTTGTGATATCGCTTAACTTCTGTAAGCCTCTGATTTCATATATATAAATTTTGGACAATGATATGGAACTTCTCTCTTTAGTTTGGGAAGGAATTGGTAGAATAAAAGCTGTAAAGATGTTAGCACATACCCAAAAGATAGTTAACACTCCTATAGTGACAACTATTAGTATACCTTGAATATTTAATCCCTGGCATCTCCTTTTGTATTTCCCAACTATTACCAGGATGTGAGGGTTCAGTTAGATGTTTGATTGATTTTGAAGTTTAGGTATTAAAAAATAAAAATGTAAAACACACCAATTCAGTTGCAGCTTTCCTAGTTCTATATGTTCCCAAATGGTATTTAATCATGTTACCATGAAATCCCTTCATGTGACATAGTTTCTGTCACCTTCATATTGGCCTTGAACCAATATGAAAGAAGATAATTTAAAATCTTTAATTTGAAAAGAAGGTAACTCAGACAGAAAAGAAGAAGGAGGTCTGTGAAGAACACCAATCATAGCCAAGTTCTGACTCCAAAATTTTCAGCCCAACTAGATTATACTTCTACATATGGATAGATTTGGTGGGCCTTTAAGTGACACTTTGATTCAGCTTTGTGCCTTTTTAAATGGCTTTGGGGAAAAACTGGTCTTCAAATTTGTGTCTTCCCCAATCCATATCTTATTCCCTTTGGGGGCTCTTTTTCTGTTGCTAACTTTACTCCCATTCATCTTCCTCTGCCACATACTGCAGCCAGTACTTTTCTCCACAAGAGACCTTTATTGAACTCCACATAAAAAACCTGTTCATAAGCATAAAGCATATTCCCACAGATGCCATAGTGAAGGGACCAATTGTTCTAAGGTTCCTGATTAACTGTAGTTCTGAAACAGAAATAATATAGGAATTCACTATAACATTTTGAAGCAACTTTTGTCTTTAACTGATACATTCTGCTGTTTCCTTTTTATTTAGTTTTTTTTCTTTCACAATGCAGTGAGAGCACTATTGACATCCTTTTTATATATTGTTAATCAATAAACTACTTTGATAATTGGTGCAATATGTGCTGAAGTGCATTTATATATTCTAAATCTTCGTTGGCTTCGAATCATGTACCTCTAAAAAGAAAGAAATGTTAATGTAGTTTTGGCTCCTTTTTTTTTTCAAAAGTAAATATTTAGTGGTAGTTATTTTTGCAGCTAGTATTCCAAATCATCTGCTGTTCTGGTCTCTCAGAGAATTTGACCTTGTATTCCCATTGTCATCACTGGGACAGCACTTTCCTTCCAATGAAACACACTGACCATTTTTAGCCTTATCTATTAATGTTGGAATGCCCAACATGGGCTAATTTATTTTTGCAAGTGCCTTACTTTTTCACAGTTAATTTTGCTATAGGTTCCTTGTTAGGTGTGAGCAAAAATTACACTGCTTATACCATTTTATCCCAAAGGAATTATGTACTAATTTTGTTCAGGAATTTGAATGATAGTATTAATTATTTATATTTTATAGAACATTTTAAAACTATACTTTCTGCCTCCAATAATTCATAATGAATAAATCAGAGTCCCTATTCTACATGACAAATACATAATATTAAACTATGTTTTACCATTAAGATAACATGGTATTATTGGTAGGTTGCCTTTTATACCTCCAATTATTTTCAGTAAATAGTTTTTATTAAGGACTTCCCTCTAGCTCTTACCTCTGAAACGGAAGGCATTTTGTACCAGTTCTGTTGCACTAGATTAGCCATTCTTTTGATTATGCCCCAGCTGGCATGTGTAGAATGGTTGAACTACTACTCTCAATACACTTTCTAAAACTAATCTGATATTTAAACTGTGAAAGAGGGACAAATATCAGATCAAATGAAGACATTTGAATTTGATTAGCCGTCTTTCACCCTGCCTGAGTAGCTTCTGCTGTCCCTACTTTTACTAATATGTACTCATCTGAACTTGGATATGTTTTTGGTAAGTTTAGAGCAATAAAATCAGTCACGTGCCAGAACAAATTTATAATGAGAATGATTGATGAAGCCAGTGTTGGCCCTTAGCTCAGTCCATGTCCCAACGGGAAGTAAATAATGCAAGTTTGCATATACATCTAATTTATTTAATCTTTTAAAAAGTGTTTAATACAGCCACTCTTGATGAAGCAGCACAATACCTAAAGGTTGGTATTAAGATATGTTTCTGATCCTCCGAAAAGCTGACCCAGTAGGCTGTGAACATTCACAATAGCACTCGAGGCAGTCCTCCATAAATTGGTTGATAACTGCACCTGGATTATTTGTAGCAAAGACAATTTGCCATGTGCTCCATAATAGTACAGCCAGTGGAATGATATGGGATAAAAATCATCTGGTGAACAAGAGAGAAGATATAGCAGCCCACATAATAAAATACTTTATATAAAGACCTTCATTAATAATACCGATATAGGGCGGCGCCTGTGGCTCCGCTGGTAAGGCGCCGGCCCCATATACCGAGGGTGGTGGGTTCAAACCCGGCCCCGGCTGAACTGCAACCAAAAAATAGCTGGGCGTTGTGGCGGGTGCCTGTAGTCCCAGCTACTTGGGAGGCTGAGGCAAGAGAATCGCTTAAGCCCAGGAGTTGGAGGCTGCTGTGAGCTGTGTGATGCCACGGCAGTCTACTGAGGGCCATAAAGTGAGACTCTGTCTCTACAAAAAATAAAATAAAATAAATAATACCAATATAATCACATTAGAATGCTTTACTGAAGCAATCTCAAATTATGTAGATGGAATAAGATGAAAAAGAGCAAGTAAAAATCATCTGCAACTGAAAATTATACTTCATGTGTGCATAATATCCTTCTTTTCAGATTTCTGTTGCAAAAAACATGGGCTTAGAGCATACGAATTATGAATTCAGAACAAAAATGGATTACTTACTTGAAATGAAACCATAGAACTAATGTATTTGAAATGTGAGATAATTGCAGATAAAAAAGTAGTGTTTGCCAATGCCTCATCTGAACTTCTAGTCAAAAAAAATAAAATTGTCTTTATTAAAATATTTTTTGCCAAAAAATTAATGTCTTTTTTCTTAGTAAACTAACATGTCTACCTTGTTTAAATATGTCTGTAATTCAGAAATTATAATACAAAAGGTATTTAACATAAATAATCATACCCTAGAATACATTCTTTTCAATTAAACCTTTTACTATGAGAGAATGGTGTTTCACATTCAATTATATAAAGTAGCATGAGAGCTCCTGTGTACCATCCCAGTTACCCCAAATAGTAACGTATTAGAAAACTTAGTAGAAAATCACAATTAGGGTATTAATGTTGATGGTCAAGACACAGAACAGATCTATCCACTACCCTGAGGATCCCTCATGTTGCCTTTTTTGGGGGCCCATTCACTTCCTTCAGACCCCACCCCTCCTTAGTTCCTGGCAAGCACTAACCTGTTCTCCATTTTTATAATTTGGTCACATCAAAAATGTTATCTACATAGAATCATATAATATGTAACCTTTGGGGATCACTTTTTTCATGCAGCACAATTCTACGTAAATCCATGCACATTGTTGCATGTATCAGTAGTCCCCTCCTTTTTATTGCTGGGTAGTATTTCATGGAATGAAATGTATCAGGCTTTGTTTAACTATTAACATTAACCCACTGGAGGACATAATGAATTGGGTTCAGTTTGGGATTACTATGAATAAAGATTCAATAAACATTAATGTACAAGTTTCTATGGGAACATATCTTTATTTGCCTGGGATAAATGCCTATGGGTAGAATTGCTGGGTTATGTGGTAATTGTATGTTTAGTTTTTTAAGAAACCTCCAAGTTGTTTTCTCAAGTGGCTGTATGTAAATGTTTTCCTGTCTTTGCTCTCAAAATTTTTGTCTTTGATTTTCCAAGAAGTTTAACTATTGTGTACCTTGTTGTGAATTTCTTTAGGTTTATCCTGTACCTTTATTCAAAAGGTACAGCTTTTGAATTTATAAGTTCAGGTGTTTTGTCAAATTGAGGAAGTTTTTGAGAACTTTTTCAGTACTTACCTCTTCCTCATTTCCTTTCAGGACTCCAAAGACAAAAATGTTAACTCTTTTGTTATTTTCCCGTGGGTCCCAGAAGTTCAATTTATGTTTTTCAGTCTACTGTTTCTCTGTTGACCAGATTAAGTTATTTCTATTGTTCTATCTCTGGTTCTTTGATTCTTTCCTCTGTCTCTTCCATTCTGTTGGTGAGTTTTCTTATTATTGCATTTCGCAGTTCTAAATCTTTGATTAGATTCTTCCTTGTATCATCTGTTCTTTGCTGAGCCTTTCTAATTTTTTCATTTATTCTAAGTGTGTTCATAATTGCTTGTTGAAGCATTTTTATGATGGGTACTTTAAAATATTTGTCAGATAATTTCTAAAATCTTTGTCACCTCTGTGTTAGCTTCTCTTGATAGTCTTATTTCATTCAAAGTAATTTTTAATTGAAATATGGATATCTTGGGTATTATGTTGTGAGACTCTAGATCTTAATTAAACCTTCTGCTTTGGCTGATTGCTCTAATACTGTTTTGACAGGAGAAGGAGGGAAGCTAATGTTTGCCAAGTGGGGACAGAAGCTTAGGCCACTCGCTTAGCCTTGCTGAGACTCGAAGTGGGAAGGGTTTTTCATTTATGCTGGGAGGCAGTAAGAGCTCCTGCTCCCCACTCACTCCTCACAGATACCACCATGGCTGGGGTGAGTAGAAAGGCTTTGTTACTGCTCCCAGGTGCCTTTCACCAGCCTCTGCAGGTGCAGAGGACTGGCCCCCTTACTGCTGGACATTGGTAAAAGTCCTGATTTTCTACTGCACTTCCATTAATACTACCCAGTTAGGGAGGGGAGGGCTGCCTTATGACTAGAGAGAGGCCTGAAGTCTGGATTGCCCATGTGGTCTCCACTAATTGGTAGGATAGGAGAGGTCTTCCTACTTCCCAGCAGGGATGAAAGTCCAGGCTCCCAGGTGGACCTCTTAGACACCACAGCGTTGGGGGGGGGGGCAGAGGGAGTCTTAGTTCCCTACTCTTTATTATGGTTGCTGGGGAGTGGGGTTACAGGTTTGGTTTTGTTTATTCTTGTGTTTCATCATTGCTGTTATTGTTGTTTTCATATAGTGATGGCTAAAGAAGAACAGATAGTATTGTCTTAAAATTTTCTATTTGCTAGGCTACCTTTTTCCTGGTCCTGTGGCTAAAGAGAGTAGCCTTCTGTTGAGCTTTTTAAAAATCTGTGTTCACTGGCCTTTTCTAAGTCATAGATTTCTTCACTACCAAGTCTGGTATATATGAGACCAAACAAACAAATCAAAAAACAAACAAAAATACCATGTAATTCACCCTATGTCCTTCCTTGAGTTCCAGGGTTCCTAGCTGGTCTGCCTTCTTTCCACTTTCCAGAGTCTTCTTATTTTATATATATATATAATATATATCATATATGTTATGCTATTATGTATATAAAACATATCAGTTATATGTATATGTATATATGTAATAGTCTTATGTTATATATATAAAACATATCTATATCTATCTATATATATACATATATATACATGTATGTAGTCACAAGGCAGCCCTCCCCTCCCCAACTGGGTGGTATCAAGGGAAATCCAGTAGAAAATGAGGACTTTTACTAATGCCCATATTTTAATTGTACTTAGTAGGAGGAATAGGGAAATGCAACCCTCCTACTATTCCAATTTCCTGGAAACACAAGTGTAAAATACAATATTTTACACTTGATCTTGGCCAAAAGGCTAAGAAGCGATTAAAAATACAATATTTTAAACACTAAGGTTGTCACATTTTAAAAGATTGAATTTTTTAAAATACATACCAAAAGGCTTTGGTTTCCTTCTTATCTATTAGCTTCTAAGTGGATTTCTGGGACATACAATCATAATTTGGTTTGTGGATACAAAAAAGAATTTTAATCTGATTTATTTATAGAGAAAAAATATCATTTCCTTTCAGTCAGTAATGATATCAAGATGATATGTAATTCCTTATCAGGTGAATTAGATGTGAACAAATCATATTAGATGTGTGAAGGTGAAAAGATGAATAAAAATGTAAAGATTTAGACTTAGCTCTGCTTTGAATGCCAAAGACTAAAAAACTGGAATATTTTATATTTTCACAAGTGGATAATTGTGTGTTTTCCTAGTAAAATGTCATATGTACCATATATTATTATTACAACCATCTTTAAATAATGAAAAAAATAAAATCATTCCATTTAAATTGCAAGCATTCCGACCTACTAACATAACACAAGTCTCTATGTTGTGCTTTGTGCCCCATTATTTCCCTTCACAAAGCCTAAACTCCTCCAGAATGGGGTCTAAACATAATCCATAACTTATCACCTCTTTTATGAGTTATGCTTGGAAGATTTCCTCCCCACCTCTCTCCTTTCCTCCCTTCATTCCCTTTCAAAACTCTACCATCTTTCAAGGTCTAACTCAGAAGCGGCAACCTCTATCCTACTCGGGGAATGTGTTGCCCATTCTTGGGGTCAGCAGTACCTTAATTCAGTGTTAAAGAATGATTTAGAATCATTCAAAGTACAAGGTAGAGTAGGATGGGGAAGGAGAAGGTGTGGGGCGTTGACAGAATAGAGAAAGATGTAAGAAATGAAGGAGAAAAACCACCTGATATATGTCAGCAAACTACCAAGAGTTTACTTCTGGCATCAATCAATTTTAATAAGGAGTGGTGAGAAATGAAGCTAAAAAAGAAGCCAAGTATCACATCAAGAAGGATTTTTAGTTTGTGAAAACTTATATTTTGGTAGGTGATACTCCTTAAGCATATATGTGAAAAAAAAAAAAACAGCATAATTAGATTTGCCATTTCCTATTGCACTCGAAGCCCGCTGCTCATGGCCCTAATCTGCCTTCACAGTATAAGATCCCCAAACCCTCATCAGATGTTTAACTACTGGCCCTTTTCTGAACAAAATCCATACCTTGCCCACTTGATGATCTCATTTTGGAAAAGCAAGTCCCACTTTAATTCTCATCTGCAAAAGTACAAATAACATTTTTCTGAGGTGGTTGTGAGAATTAATGACTTAACACATGAAAGTATCCAGTTTATTATTTGTCACTTAGTAGACATACAATGTTTTTCCTTCCTCCTCATAATTTATCTTAATCTATTGATACTTCAAATTATAATTACATGCATATGTATCCCTGCTATAACACTGAAAATTCCTTAAGTCTAGGACTAAATCTGAAGCAGTGACTCTAACTGGAGACAATTTTGCCCTTTAAGGGACATATGGCGATGTTTGGAGACATTTTCAGTTGACTGTCTTAAGGTATAACAGTCCCTAGAAAACGAATTGCCTAATCCAAAATGGCAAACCCTGGTTTATTTCATCTTTGTAGCCCAGGTAGCAATTAGCGAAGTTGCACATTGTAGGAGGCATTCAGAATTGTTAGAAATGTTTTGAAATTCCTCGTCTGCATCAATTCCATAAATTGATGTTAGGGAGAAAAAAATTAAATTAGAAATTTATATCGTGTAGGAAAATTGGAAGAGAGGTCATGAATTTTGATTAGTTTTGGGGAAACAAATTTCCATTTGTGTTTAAAGGTGACCAAATGTAAAGCTCAAGTTCTCTTAATCAGCAAGCATTTGTAACAAAATGCAGCAGGATTTACTTTTATATCAAAAGAGCTCCCCTGATAGTTAAAGAATGCAACTGAATACAATGAAAAGATCACTAGTAAGCAGAATATAGTGCCTTAGCTGCGTTCTGGGACAGTATACTTAATAACCTAGAATCTAGTGACACTTTAATGAGAAGTTTGAACTTATTGGCCCTGAATCCCAGAATTTATCACTGCTTGCTACCAAGATTTTCATTCTGAAAAACTGAAGTGATAAGAAGCAAAAGAGAAGCTTGTGATTGGGAAAAAAATGCTTTACAAATAATTTAACAAGTATTCAAAACTGAAATGAAGAACTCAACTATTGATAGATCCTTAACACTTAGCTGCATATAGTAAGGACTTAACATGGAGGAAGAGACGAAAGTAAAGCAGCACCCAAGTGATTTAACCAAACTCACAAGCTCTTCACCTAGCCACAGCCACATCTATCTAGTACCAGTGACAGACAGCCCATGGGGTTGGGTCACTCCAGGAAAAGAGCATTTTCGTGGGTCCTGGTGGATATGACTAAGAAGTACTAGGGCAGTCTCTATTTTTCCAGTGCCCATGACAATGGTCAAATCACTACATGGTTTTTGTTTGGTTAAATCAAACTCTTTGCAAACGCCAAATAGGAGACACTGGTGTTTAACTGTGAATTCTAAAAATAAATCTCATAAAAACAATGATCTGGTCACTGTACTAAATAAGGAAGCAGTTCTTACCATCACTATTTTATTTCCAACATTAACATATAATTCAAAGAGCAACAGGCTGATTTGATGATTTTTCTAAAATATTTTTTAAAAGAAAACTAATTCTACTAATGCCACATACATCAGCCATATTCATATTTAGGACTCTGTGGTGTGTACTTGTTAAGACATTTTTGGGGATAGAAGGGCAAGAAGTATACGTTCCCTCACAAGCCCCTGAAGCCTGTTGGATAGGTCTTCTTCCCCAGCTGTGCCTCCCCAAGGGCGGTTACTGACGCCTCTTCTTCTGTCCATTACAGCCACTGTTTTATTGCAGGGAATTCCTCTTTGGGAGATAGTCAGAATCTGCCAGAATGTGCTTTCTCTCTCAAATCCAAATTACAGAATTTCTGAAGTTCTTTTTCATTGGACCCCGTCCATCTCCAAATAGTTTTGTTGAATCTGTTAGTGTACCCTCTGACTTAAAATCTCCCACTCATATCCTCCATAAGGTCATTACCTAACACCTAGTGAAAAGCAACTTCCTTAGGCTTATCAGAACAGCCTCTTTTTCCCCTGTGTTAGAGCTTTCTGATTGAAGGCAGCAGCCTGTCTTAGTATCCCCTTCTCCACAGTAAATATTAGTGTGTGAGGTCAGTACCCAGCCAGGTCAATCTGTCTTAAATGTCATTGAGAATAGTCTTCATCACTATTCTGCATACATACCTCTGAGGATTCCCTCAAACCAGATTATTTTTGCAAAGAACAAAAGAGTTATCCTTATTAAGAAATTATATTAACTGTTTCCTCTGCCCATTCTCCAACTTTGAGTAAATAAACATCATACTGATATTAAGACATACAAAACCATTCACTCTAAGGGGCTAGATATCAGATGACTTTGCTGTGTGCTTTTGCAGGTACCATTTCATGAGAAAATACTTCGCTGACCACAGGGACCTTTTTGTATCAATAGTATGTTTCAGAAAGGATGGTGAATGTGTGCAATCCCAAATTCAGTATGCTAATGATACTCCTTGCGTATAGGTGTCTGTCTCATCATTTCTCTGTTATACATCATCTTAATTATGTTCAGTATGCCCTGGTTCCTAGTTCAAACGAGAGTTTTCTTTTATTTACGAAGAGTTCATACAACATATCATGGAATCTCCTTAACATTTTTCTTATGGTATCTGGGAATCTAATTTTAAAATCTTAGGCTCCCAGCTAATGAAAAGTAAACCAAAAGTTGATTGGCACAAATGAAAGTGTTAACCCCTTCATGAATAGCTAAAGTTATTTTTTTCTGCACCTAAAATTATTTGTTTTAGATTGTCCAGCAATTCACAAATCTTGTACACAGAAGCAGATCAAAGAAAAATAGAGCAATATGTTTATTGGTAAAACAGATCAACATCATTTGAATCAAGAATCCATGGTGGAGTGCAGATCTAGTCTGATGAACCATTTTGAAGCCTTGAGTCTTGTTTTAAACTCCTAATTTTGAAAGGCCACTCCCTGGTAAGGTCCAATTTTGTTGCCTTTGCCTGATATCTAAAACATCTCTGTTTTGTTTCAGCTGGCAGGGTTCATCTACGCCTGTTATGTTGTGAAATGTATAACTGAAGAAGAGGACAGCTGTAAGTATTAAAGCTCTATTCTGTTTCTTTCAAGTTCAAAGCATCTTCTTTACTGCCTCCTACCTAGCCTTCCCATTCCTCAGACAAGATCCCACAGCATAGCTTTACAACGGGAAATAAGCCTTTTGTGCCCATCCAGCTAAATTGTTTCTCATAAAAGTATCCAGCACATTGTAAAAATGGTACGTCCATTTTGGAAACATGCTACTTTTTTTCATCGAAAAATATTTTTGAAATCTATTCCTCTATGACAATTCTGATAGGGAATATAAAGGTAAGAATGGAGATGGAAATGATCTGAAATGTACTTAACTTGTTCTCTTTTTTTTTTTTTTTTTTTGGCCGGGGCTGGGTTTGAACCAGCCACCTCTGGCATATGGGACCGGCGCCCTACTCCTTGAGCCACAGGCACCGCCCAACTTGTTCTCTTTTTATAAGCTATTTGTTAGGTGTTGATAACTAATCAGTTTCACCCAGGACTATAAATTCTAAAGATCAATCATTTCTAATAATGACTAAATTTTTTCACAAAAACTCAAAAGAATTTGTCTCTGGGAAATCAAACGTTTCTATGTCCTTTCTCTTCCTACTGATTGATATAAGATGGCTAGAACTGATCCGGAGTTTAGAACGTGGTACCCTCTTACAAGCCTCAAAAAGGTTCCATCGTATTCTGCTCTTCCAACCACAGAGGGTAGAAGGTTGCAATCTTTCCTTGGCCCCTAACAATCTGAAATAGGAGGACTAGAAAAAGTTTTTCTCTGCTGTCTGGGTACTATCATGGATAATTGTTTATATAGCTCGGAGGACAGATCAGAACCAGGAATCTATTTTCTTAAAAATATTTATAATAGTGGGTTTTTGAAACAATGGGAAAAGAGAAAAGTGATAAAACATTAATGATTTGAGGAAAACAACAAAAGAGAAATATTTATATAGGCATATTATATATATATATGTGTATATATATATACACATACACATTTCTTTTTCCTTTCCAATTATACTGGAAAGAAATGGGCAGTATTGGGTGACTAATTTAGAGGAGACACTTTTTTTAATTATACTCATACATGATATAAAGTCAGAAATATGCAGTATATAATTTATATTATTTTGTGTGTCACAAAAATGGTGGTTCTTTCACTAAATAAGGTTTTTTTTCCAACACTCTTAAATGTATCGAGGGCTAGTCAGACTTTGGAAATTTTTTTTTTTTTTTGTAGAGACAGAGTCTCACTTTATGGCCCTCGGTAGAGTGCCGTGGCCTCACACGGCTCACAGTAACCTCCAACTCCTGGGTTTACGCGATTCTCTTGCCTCAGCCTCCCGAGCAGCTGGGACTACAGGCGCCCGCCACAACGCCCGGCTAGAGACTTTGGAAATTTTAAGATGAATTATCTGCCATATTTTACCTCTACAAACTTGCCTACTAGTAGGCAAAATCAAATCATGAGAACAAATATGCATAATGAAACTCTGTAGACTGTATAGTGGGTAAAGGAACGAAAAAAATCAGGCAAGTTTCCATACAGAAGGAAACTCTTGAGGTCAGTCTTGAAAGATGAATAGATATTTATTGGATAGCTGATATAAAAGTGAGCTGGTCCCAGGAAAAAGGGGGGAAAGTATGAAGGCATACCACAACTAGATTAATGTGACTGAATTGTGTCCCATGCTAGAGGTATATACACTCAGAGAAAATTGGAAAAGCAAGCATGGATGAGATTGTACAAAAATGTGTATCAAAAATTATTAGTTTGTGTACAGTTAATTGGCAGGTTATAATTACATGATCAAGAATGTACTTTACAAAAATTATGTTGGCATCAATATGATGGGAAGATTTGGGAAGGAGAAAAATTAGGGCAAGGAAACCTAGTTAAGACTCCATGAAAATGCTTGTCATCAGGGATGAGGAGGATCTGGATTCAGGCCAGTCTTGGAGATAGAGAGGATAGACGTGATTTGAGACATGCCAAAGTGCTGTGCTCAGTGGGCGTTGGGTGGGTACGGCAGTAAGAGAAAAGGAGACACAGATTCCTGAGTGTCTCATGGCATCAATGAGTGGAAGGAAATACTACTTGAGAAGTAGAGTAGGAATCAGATCAGTAGTTCACATTGGAGAATTGAGTTTAAGATACCTAAGGACTATACAGAAAAAGATACATACTAAAGACTTGTCTTCCACACAAAAGATTTTTTCAAAGATTAGGAAGAGCAAAAGATCTATGAATTTTTAAATGTATGGACTCCACAAGCTATGTAATTTCATTCAGATATTACCTTCAATGTCTATATATCAAATCCTTGATGAAGGGAAAGTCCACAGTTAATTTTCATAGGAAAGCTGGGCTTTCCCTTGACTATCATGTTTGATTTCATTTCCCAATGATGCCAGCACATGTTTGTCTTCAAACACTTACTGACATCCCAGGTCTTCTGCATGGACAATCATTGTCTCCAGGATGGCCCCTCTCAAAGAGAATCGTAGAAATGCTAGCTCCACAAAACATACCGTTCAAAAAAGTTTACAAAGCCAAGTAAGTCTGACACTGCCAATTTGGAATATGCCTTTACATTTTAACATCTGTGAGAGTACAGCAATAAAGAAATATGCCTGTGTTTTCCTAATCCACAGTTTTGTTTTAGCTTGAGCAAGGTATAGTGAAGCCACATGCATACCAAAAAGAGAATTCAGAGAAGAGTTTTACAGTTGTGTTATACTCATGGTTCCCTGAGGTTTGCAAAGACAAGCCAAGCAGGGCCACTCAGGAGGAGCAGGGTCATCAGAAAACAGGAGTGGGGAGGCAGAGGGAGAGGCACATTTATTGTGGTGATAAGCAGACTTAGGATAGGCCAGCCTGTCCTGACGTGGCACCCCATAAAATTCATGTTCACTGTAACTGTTAGAGAAAGGGCTATCTACAGTCTCCAGATGTTTTGAGTAATCAAGAGTTTACTTAGGAATACCTCATGGCCATTTTGTAGATGTTAAAACATTAATTTACGGAAATTTAAAGTATGGTTAATACAAGTCTCTCAAAATATTTGACCACATAACCCTTTTTTCATAAATAATCTTAGTATTATAGAGAATTAGAATCCCAGGGAATTTACCTTAATGAATTCTATCCTAGATCAAGATGGAGCCAGAGCAATGTAAATACAAGGATGCTTGAATTCATCAATGTCTTTTGGAAGATTAACTTTATCTCCCAAGCATCCAATAAGCTTTTTTCTGAAAGACTCCAAAAATAACATCTTTATGTGTGTTTTGATCACAACACTTTATTTGCCTTTATTAGTCCGCAATACAAGCAAAGTTCTCTTAGACAAGTTTACTGATTTTAGTCTTATTGCTCAGTGGGAAGATATGAACTTTAAAAAAAAATTTTTTTTATAACCAAGTAGACTGACATGTGGTGTTCATGGGATTAGGAAGCATCCTAGAGAAGACACTCATGTGGGCTGGTTCCCTGTCCGTTGTCTTTGATGGACACATTCAAACTATCATTGTCTTGGTCACTTGTCTATATGTTCATTTCCAGACACTGCCTGGTTATGTGATTTCCACTACTATAAAGAAGGTTTCAGTTTAATTTTTGGTAGTTATATCATATAGAAAATTATCTTAATCTTTAAAGAGTTTGGTGAAAGTAAAAACAAAAATGCTCTCAGAAAGAAAACCCTGACACATGGAATAGGTTGAATGTATGTGTAAAGCCTGAGAGGATCTCTGTGTGTCTATTTTTACCTAGTACAGATTTGCAATGAAGCATCTTGATGTCAGTGTAGTGGCAGGAATAGGTGTTAGCTGTCTGCTTACCAAATTGGTTGTTTCCATCCCTAAGAGCCTTATGAGCGACAGAGGATAATTTTGGTTCTGTAACATGCTGAGAATGGACTGTGCAGATAAGAACCCAATTATGGCAACTGGACAAATAAAGTATTCTTGAAGTCAATACGATGTTAGCCAGCTATTTGCTCATTTCTGATACTTAAGATCTTACAACAGCAAGTATACCCAGGGAGCCCCAGAGAAAAGAGGCAGAAACATCCAGCGAGCAGTGGAGAGTGACCAAAGACTCAATCTTAGACTCCATGAAATGGCAAAAAGTCATCATTGTAATTAAGGCAGTCAGATCAGGCATACCAAATGCCTGAGAATTTTTTTCCTTATTTCTCATTTTAAACAGTATCTCATTATCCTTTCTAGGGCCCAGTTTGACCAATACTTGTACAGACACTGTCTTAGTCCATCTGGATTGCTATAACAAATTGCCATAAATGGGGTGACTTATGAATAACAGCAATTTATGACTCACAGGTCTGGAGGCTATAAAGTCCAAGAACAAGGTTCCAACAGATTTTGTGTCTAGAGGGCTCGTTTCCAGGCTAGTAGATGGTGCATTCTCTCTGTGCCCTCACACAGTGAAAAGGGGCAGGGCAGCTCTCTGAAGCCTCCTTTATAAGGTCCTAGTCCTATTTATGAGCATTCTACTCTCATGACCTGATCACTTCCTGAAGGCCCTGCCTCCTAATAAAGAAATACAAACATTTACTTCATGGCAGACATTTTAATACAAAGGTGTTTCTTTTGTTTTGTTTTCTGAATGAAAAGGTGTGAACCTTGACATTTACATCTGTGACGCATTAGTTTTCAGAGCCGGAGCCACAGCCTGGCAGGTTGGCTGGCTGTGCAAATTCACAGGACACTCCTGCCATCTTCTGTGCCCACCAGGAGATGACAGCAACTCAGAGCAGAGATCCCAAACAGGAGATGAGTACTCTCCTTCCCCAAGGATTAGTTGGTTAAAGCTGCCATAACAACACACCACACACTAGGCATCTTTAAACACAGAGATTTATTTTCTCATGGTTCTGGAGGCTAGAAGTCCAAGATCAAGGTGTTTGCAGTGCTGGCTTCGGCAGCACATATACTCAAAGGTGTTTGCAGTTTGCATTTGTCCTGAGTCCTCCATCCATGGCTTGAAGACAATACCTTTTTGCTGTGTCCTCACAGCTTTTTCTCTTTTGTGTCTCTTCCACCAGTCCTATTGGAATAGGACAGTAAGGCCCTATCCTTATGACCTCATTTAACCTCAATAACTTCTTTATTAAAGGGCCATCTCCAAATATAATCACATAGAAGGTTGTGTCTTGGAATGTGGGGATGGGGAGAGACAATTCAGTCCATCACATACCAGACCCAAACACAGGTACATGCACCATGTGGTCCCTGCACACTTGAAAATATCTATGGGGCACAGGGTGCCCACAGCTCACAGGCCCATCAAACACCTGTGGGCAGGAGGCTCCAGGGCTGTAGCTATGGGGCCAGCTCCATGCTCGGTCCCCCCACCCCAAGAGTTTCCACTCAGCATCTCCTGCTGTGGGGCAATCTGCCTTCAGATGAGTAGCTCCTCACCAGAAAAAAAGCTGGGACCCCTGCTCCAGGGGGTGTGCCTTGACCCAGGAACCCTGTCTGAGTGGGGCAACCTTCGCAACATTTATCTATTTGTTCAGGCAAAGGCAGAGATCTATCTTAGGAGAAAAGGCTTTCTCTGGGAGAGCAGGCAGCTCGCTGTGCTGGCTTTGTGGCAGGGCTGGTCGCTGTCTCATCTGTCACCAGCCATGCAGAGTGTTCCTTGTGGCCTCCAGTCTTTTCTATTCCCCTCTCGTTGTTCTATTTTACAATACTCTGTGAAAGAAATAAAATGTTCGGAGATTCCTGTTCGAGTGTGCCTTTTATCATAAGTGCAGCTCTTCTCTCTCACATCACCCTCAGCTCTCCTGCACCGCAGCCAGGTGTCTACTCACAGTAATAGAACTCAGAATTTTCCTCTCTGCTTCATTAGCATTGTTAGATGTGACAGTTAAAAGGAAGCCATGCAGCCATGGAAAATAGCACTAATCCACGATAGGGAAAAAAAATCATCGTGTGATTTCTCAATTTTCATTATGTATTCTTCCAAATCTTTAGCTTAACAGTTAAACTACACTAAATGTTGGTCCTCTAGCAAATGGGTCCATTTTTCTAAGTAGTCACTCTAGTTCCTAAAAGAGATTCAATGTATTTGCAAATGTTATTAAATATTGAAATCATCTGGAGAAAGATGTGGAATGTCATCTTAAAACTCATATCCCAAGGGAATTATTTTGAAAGCAATATTGAAAAGTGAATTCTACATTCTTAAATTTGGAGTTAGATGCAGGCACGTTCCCACCATGGAAGCACAAACGCGTAAAAACCTGTCCTGAATTCTTCAAAATCAGCTGGCCGTGGGAAAACAGGCACGATTGATTTATTGACTCTTTCATTTGAAAAGAAAACCACGGGAAATTATTCATGTCTCTAAGGCTAATAGTTTTCTATTATTTGATTTTTCTTCTAAAGCCAGCTGGCCTACACTTCCATGTAGTCAACTCCATCCTGTATGTTTTGTTCTTATCTGCGGTTTGGTAGGGTCTCTGGATTTGAGTGCAGTCCGTACTTCCAAACCTATGGGACAAGGAGGAGTAATCCCCTTGGGGAAAATATACTTATTTCTTCCTGTTTATAAAGGAATGTGTGTTTACTGTAGAAAGTATAGGAAATACAAATAAACAAAAAATGAAAATTAAAATGACCCCATAATTTTGGGTTTTGAATATCAGTTACTATTTTGACATATTGTGTCTCCTGATATTCCTTTCTTTCTTCCTTTCTTTCTTCTTTCTATCTTTTTTCTTATATTTCTTATTATTTCTTTTTATTAAACCATAACTGTATACATTGATATGATCATGGGGCATCATACACTCGCTTCATAGACTATTTGACACATTTTCATGACAATGGTTAACATAGCCTTTCTGGCATTATCTCAGTTACTGTGCCAAAACATTTACATTCTACATTTACCAAGTTTCGCAAATACCCCTGTAAGATGCACCACAGGTATGATCCCACCGATCTCCCTCCCTCTACCCACCACCCCCCTCCCTCCCCTCCCTTTCCTACTTCCCCCTATTGTTAGGTTGTAACTGGGTTATAGCTTTCATGTGAGAGCCCCAAATTAGTTTCATAGTAGGGCTGAGTACATTGGGTACTTTTTCTAAGAGATACTTACTTACATTCTTGAGATACTTTACTAAAAAGAATATGTTCCAGCTCCATCCATGTAAACATGAAAGAGGTAAAGTCTCCATCTTTCTTTAAGGCTGCCTAATATTCCATGGTGTACATATATCACAATTTATTAACCCATTCGTGGATCGATGGGCACTTGGGCTTTTTCCATGACTTAGCAATTATGAATAAACATTCTGGTACAAATATCTTTGTTATGTTGTGATTTTTGGTCTTCTGGGTATATGCCCAGCAGAGGAATTACAGGATTGAATGGCAGATCTATTTTTAGATCTCTGAGTGTTCTCCATATATCTTTCCAAAAGGAATGTATTAATTTGCATTCCCACCAGTAGTGCAGAAGTGTTCCCTTTTCTCCACATCCACGCCAGCATCTCTGGTCTTGAGATTTTGTGATATAGGCTAGTCTCACTGGAGTTAGATGATATCTCAAAGTAGTTTTGATTTGCATTTCTCTGATGATTAAAGATGAGCATTTTTTCATATGTCTGAAGGCCGTGTGCCTGTCTTCTTCAGAGAAGTTTCTCTTCAAATCCCTTGCCCAGCCTGTGATGGGATCCCTTGTTTTTTTCTTGCTGATGCGTTTGAGTTCTCTGTGGATTCTGGTTATTAAACCTTTGTCAGAGATACCCTGCAAATATCTTCTCCCATTCTGAGGGCTGTTTGCTTGCTTTACTTACTGTGTTCTTGGCTGTGCAGAAGCTTTTTAGTTTGATCAACTTCCAGTAGTGTGTTTTTGAAGCTGCTTCAATTGCCCGGGGGGTCCTCCTCATAAAATACTCGCCCAGACCAATTTCTTCAAGGGTTTTCCCTGCACCCTCCTCTAGTATTGTTATAGTTTCATGTCTTAAGTTTAAATCTTTAATCCAATGAGAGTCTATCTTAGTTAATGGTGAAAGGTGTGGGTCCAATTTCGGTCTTCTGCAGGTTGCCAGCCAGTTCACCCAGCACCATTTGTTAAATAGGGAACTCTTATATTTCTTTATATCTTCTTCCTTTCTTCCTTTTTTAAATCTCTATCTATCTATCTATCTATCTATCTATTATCTGTCTATCATTCTTCCCATCTCATTGTATCATACATTCTCTTTGGTAACCTGAGCTTGCTTTCTTATTGTTTATAACTCACTCTTTAAACTAACCTAACCTCTTCAAAAAAGTACCATGCTCTTGGGTGCCAGGTTGACAAGTAGAGTTGTAAGAAGGATCTGTCTATTTTAACTTATTGAGTATTATGCTTAAGCAATCAAATATATTTTATCATTAGTATCATATTGTTTTCCCTTTATAGCATTTGTTTTAGGAATTTGAAAGTAACTAAGCGAAATCATCTTGTACATATTTGCCAGCTTCCCACCAAACCAAAACCATTTCTTTCCCCATCTCTGAACAGGATCACATATTATTAAAGCCTGAAGTTCCAGACTTTGAATGCTTCTAATCTCTAGCTATGTCCTACCAGATCCATGGGGGCCCAAATGAAAGGAGGTGTCACTTTGTATTTTCCCTACATGCTTCCTCCAAAGCACAGAAGTTCTGCATGTGCTTAATTGTATATATCCTATTCTGATAAAGATTTTTTGTAACCATGAATTCTGCAGAGTTTAAAATTATGGAAAACTGCCTACTGTTCTATTTCAACGCTTTAATTTTATAGACTCATAAAGATTAAATGACTTGCTCAAAGTCACTGAGCTCATTTGGGAACTTCCAACATCCAAGTATCATGATACTGAATCCCTCAGGAGGAAAGAGGATTGTGAGGTTCATACTGAATCCCTCAGGAGGAAAGAGATTTGGGAGGTGCCATCAGGATCCACACCTGTGTTCCTCCCTGTGTGTCTTCAGCTCGTAGAGCTTCCCCAACCTGGAGGAGGGCTCAGAAAGTATTTGGGAAATAAATGAATAAATCAATTGGGTCTCCACAAAACAATTTTGAGCTATATGGAAACTGCAAAGGAAATTTGACATCTTCTTAGACTTCAGTTTATTGTAAGTAAATGAATAACCAATCAGAATAAAGCGCCTTTGTCATTTTCTGAACAAATTGAAGAAAAGGGGAAAAGATGCATTGCCATGTATAAAATTGAACAAGTGATCATCGCCTGAGACAAATGACCTACATATGCCTATGCTTCTTGTCAATCATGCAAGTTCCTCTCAGTGACATTCTCTAAGAGTGACACATAACCATTTCACAGTCTCCTCAAACTAGCCAGCCCTGGTCTCTTTTTCAGTCTACTGTTAAATTGCTCCCTCTTGTGGTTACTGGAGAGAAAACACGGGAGCGCTATGTTTTTTTTTAATTTTAATAATATAAATTTTATTTAACCCAATATAGCCAAATTATTTTAATTTTTTAATTATTTACTTTACAATTTGGGTATTCAGGCCAAAACTGAGTTTGATTCTTCAACAATCACTTTTTCCCCTTCTCTCCCCAGTATGTCCTCTGTTACACTACACTGCTCTTCACTGGCACATTCAGACACATGCACACAACGCTCATCCTTAAAGAAATCTAATGCTTCCAAACAAAAACCAGGAGAGGAAATAAATTAATCCATTATCAACCTCTGTTGATTCAGAACAATCAGGACGTTGTTTCTAAAAAACAATGTAGAGGTGAAGATATTCAAATAAGCAGAGGAGAGTCTCTAACTGGCTCGCAACAGAAGATATACACGGTATTATGCAGAAAATATTCTTGGCAGGATGAACTGAAGTTATCTGGTTGATAAAAAATATTCAAGTTGTTTTAATCAGGCTTAAGAGAAAAGAAAGCCAGAGCATATGAACTGAAGGAGGAAAAAGTGGTGACATTTACAGAAATGATCGAAATAAAAATCCTTTATTATGATTAGTCTGCTTCTCCCACTTATGCAGACACCCAGGCTACCTGTACCTGGTGTTCTGTCCTTATTCCCTCACCATGTCTTTCTGTGCACTCACAGATAATGAGATGAGAAAGAAAGCAGCCCAAGTGGCTGAAAAGTGGGATGATTTTAGCACCAGGATGTGGACGTACACACTCACAAAATAAAGTTGCTGAGACCCCTTAGTCCCACCTACGGAGAACTAATGGGAGCAGAGCAAAGAGCTGGCACAGGAAGCAGAAGCCTCTCCGGAAGGCTCCAAATGATGCGCTCGCAGGACAACATTCAGTCGTTTGATGAATGACGTTGGCTGGTGCTCACTCCCTCGTATCCAGTTGTGCTTTGTTTTGAAGTGGCATCTAATAAAAACAGAAGGCTGTGCTTAGTGATCTCCCTTTTAACAGCAGGAGGACTAGGAAACACTGCATCTCTAAGAATGGCCACCAAGTATGCAGAAAGGAACATCTGAGTTAATCCTAGCACTCTGGGAGGCCGAGGCGGTTGGATTGCTTGAGCTCACGAGTTCAAGACTAGCCTCAAGAAAAGTGAGACCCCATCTCTACTAAAAATAGAAAATACTGAGGCAAAAAGGATAGCTTGAGCCCAAGTTGGAGCTATGACACCACAGCACTCTATCCAGGGCAACAGCTTGAGACTCTGTCTCAAAAAAAAAAAAAAAAAAAGAAAAGAAAGAAAGAAAAGAAAAGAAACGTCTGAGTAAAGCAGCCTTCTACCATTGAAAGAAGGCCTTGTAAATAAGCAGGCTCGGGTGACCCCTCAATTCTGTGTGACATTTAAAAGAGTCTGCTCCAGCAGAAGATATTCAGGGGGGCCTCCCCTGTGATTAGTTGGCATTGTGTGGCAAGGAGCTAAAGAGAAACAAACTTAAAGCTCACAGGAGGAACAGTTTGTTTAAATAATAGAAAGTAATTAGGCTGCAGATAAATCAGTGATGGCATTTTATAATTATGATTAATTTAAAGGTTAATGTCCTTTGGTGCTAAAATCTTATTTAAAACATTTACCAGGAAAGGAAATTAGGATGTTACTATCAAGAGGCATAGAATGCTTCTGGGAATCTATGCCTATTATCACTCAAAAATTAGGTTAGATCTGAAGTGGTAATTTCAGTTCATTTTTGTATAAAATAGATGGTGGCCAGACTTGAAAGTCAGCAGGGTTGGCTGGGGCAGGCAGTGCAACTTTTGCATTTATTTGTTTGTTTATTTGTTTATAGGCTTAATTGCAAATGTTTTCTACTAAAGAGGCTACTTTATGCATGAACAATCCTGACACAAAAAGAAAATTGGATATGGATTGCTGCCTTTGTAAATAATGAAGTTGATGTTAAAGGAATTCCCAAGAGCGGAGCGGCAAAGGGAGGCACACAGTCACACATCCGTACACCCGGACACCTTCGCCACTCAATTAAATTCAATGGGGGACAGTATTTCTGGTGGCCCCAAACCTGTCCACCCTGTTCTACTCTTCCAGGCCCCACCTTTTCCATCCCTCTGTTTTCCCATTGAGAATTGTCATGCGTAGGCTTCCAATTGCCATATATATTCTGCAGCGCACCTTTTTAGAAACTCACTTAGTAAAATCAATGCATAACAGAAAAAGCCAGAGGGAAATAACTCCCTGGCAGCGTTTTTTCCCATTCATGATGCATTTCTGGATTTGCTCACTTTAAATATTTTATTGCTACCATAGGTATGTAAATCAATCCTTGAAATATGGAGATTATGCAGAAGCATAAATATTACAAACAATATTAGCAATTGCCTAACTATAATCCCCTAATCTTGCAATGGAGAAAAGGAGCACTGGAATTGACCAGATTCCAGTTAAGGCCAGCAACCATTTAGAGCCAGAGCTGGGCACAGAACTTAAGTCTCCAGATTCAAAGTATCTTTCCACATCACTTCCCTGCGATACCTGAGATAGATTCTTGCAACAAATTATTATGGAGAGCCACTCTGTGGTGGGCTGTGTGTTAGCCACAAGGGATGAAACAGGGAACCAAAAAGAAGAGCTGTCTTTGCCTTCATGGTACCTACTTTCCAGCACACAATTCATACTCTCCCCCCTAAAAAAAGGAATTGCATTAAAACATGGTGTGAGCTCAGATATGGAACGGGGTAGGTACTGTGGGAATGACCTCAAAAAAACTCATGTAGTTTAGAAAACAATGAAATTCTTCCCTGAGGACATGACATTTCAGCTAAAACCTAAAGGATAAATCAGAAGGTTACATAGAATTTAATGAAATTTGGAGTTCTTTTTAAGGAGGATTACTTTTGGGATATTGTGGATCATTTGGATAACCATAAGTACACAATAATTCACCCAGGTATGATCTTAAGTGCTTTTAATGAGCTCGATATAACAAGTCTAATTTCAACTTTCCCTTGTACTAGTAAACATGTTAGAATAACCACTGGATATTCTCTTTCCTGAAACTACTGTTGTTGCTCTAAAAGATGATTAATTTAGGCATGGGAGTTTTGTGATTTTCCTTTCTCGAGGCTGCAAAATGATACAAAGATTATGTTAGCAAAAATTACAGGTGAAGAATATCTCTCTAATAGGTGATCATAGCATACATGTTTTATATGCATACATTAATGTACCCACTATCCTAATTAAAATTTCTGCATGTAAATGAGATGTGCCTTCTAAATATATCCTGGATGTCACCTGAGGAGACATGACATACCCAGTCATGTCTAACGAGCTTACCTGAAGCTGGTAACAACTGCTTCCTCCAATTTCATCTGAAAGGCATGTCAAATATAATTGAAAGCAATTCCAGCGTGGGAGAACAAAACTAAGACTGGTAAACCAAATCCATCCGAATGGCACGGCATAAAGTCAGCCCAGGCACATTAAAAGTGAAGTTGGTTTGGTTATTTCATCACTTTCTGCATGCTTATCCACATCTATTGAAAGCTCAAAGACATGTGAATACAAAATTTTCTGACTCGAGCTTTGTAATTTCTTCGCCTTCTCAGCTCTTACCCTCTTCTCATCATGGGGGGTAAGCTGACCACATAATCAGAAAGCTCCTTCAGCCTACATACATGCAAAAGCCTCAGAAACCACAAACCAGGAGGATTCCATCCTCTCTCTGTCATGTCTACTGTGATTTCCAAAAGTATTTGAAGTACCGAAGTTGGTTCTATGTGGTTATTTTTTAATACCATTACTTCATCTGCCCCTTTCATTTGCTTGATTGGAAAGGCCGCACTTGGATCACCTTCAGGAAAAGGCAGCTTCTCTAAGATCATAAATTTTGAAATCCTCAGCCTGACTGTAAACCCCTATCTTTGCTTTCTCTTCAGTCTCCTGCCTCTCTTTTGGAGAAATTATTCTTCACTCTTCTTTGGGAGCTCCCTCCCCTGGAACCCATGTCTCTCTCAGGCCTGGGACCTCCAGGCTTAGCGAAGGCAGTGATGGCCTCCTTGGAACTCTCCTTCCTCGCTTGCATCGCCTTTAAGCCTGGATTTTCAACATCCATGCCCGATGGCACTCAGATTCAATTTGGCCTCTTTTAAGTCTGGGTGGTTGTGCATTGCCAGAGAATGTCACTAAACCAGGCTACATGTGTGTGCTTGTCACCCTCAACTAGATAATGTCTTCTACACACCAGGCTCACACTGTTCTCCTGCTAACATGTGGCACCCTGGACACAGGACCTGTCCCAACCCTTTCCAGGCTCCTTAAAGCAAGTACTCAAACCTGAGAAAGTCAAAGATACCAAACATAAAATTTTATTCCTCCCGCAAACCTCAACACATCTCTATAAGGGAAAATTATTCTTTTGTCTCCTTGCAATTCTGCCCAAATCTAAGAGGCACAGGAAGGCTTCTCTGTAAAGTAATCCATCCACCGTGCTTTGACCTCAGCCCCTTCTGCCCCGTCCAGGACCCCGAGTTCTCAGTGTCTTTATATCATACTTGAGCCCTCCATTGGACAGCTCTTTTTGCTTGCAGACATGCTAAAGCCTCAAAGACCACAACCCAGGACAGTCCTGGCCTCCCTCTGTTCCTTCTGATAAAATAGGTGGCTTCCAGGAGTATTTGAAATATGCAAATTCAATTCTGTGGAGTAACTTCTTAATACAAAATATCTTCCTTTTTCCTCCATGTGTCACATAGGCTAGTCTTCCTTCTTGTGACCACAGTTTACCAGCGAAGTGAGGATCTAAAGGGTATCTGTAGATCTACCCCTGCTCCCCTCAACTTCTGCTGGTGACTTCTGCACTTGAATTCTAGCAGATTCTCATACAAAGTTCTCTTCTTTGAGCTTTATCTCCATTTATTCTCCCAGCCTGAGAAATTCTAATTCTCAGTAAAGAGCCTAAATATTTATTTTAAAGCTTAATTTCAATCATTCCTTTTGTATAAATCCTTTTCAAAAAGACATGAGATTCCAAATCTACTCAATGTATTTTAATATAAATCCTTCTAAGGTTTACACACATATGACACCTGATCCCCTCATTAACGCTATGAAGCCGAATTGCTTTATCCTTCCTTTGCAGAGGAAGAAATTCAGGCTCAGAGCACTTGTGACCTGCTTATGAGGTGCTTGTAAGAATAAAGGCACAACCTGATCGAAGGTCTCCTGACTACAAAGTCCCCAGTCCTTAGGCTGCCTCACAGCTTCCCCAGGAGGTATCAAGTGGTAGAATGATATTATTAGGAGACTATCTGGTACCAATCAGATCCTACTTGGTCTCAGCAGAAAACCATCCTGTGTTACCTAAAATCTCACCTAAGGCATTGCCCTCACTAAGATTAGCAGAAATAAATAAGCGCAACAAGCCAGAATCATTATCAGGTAGAGCTTAACTTCATTTTTTATTAGGTCTATAGAACCAAAATCTTAAAGTGGTTACTCAAACAATTTCTTACTAAAAAAAAAAAATATTTTATTTATTATGATACCATTGTCCTTAACGCTTTTCACTTTAATTTTTTTAGCATGTGTGAATGTGTTTAAAATATTAAAGTTCTGCTTTCGATATAAGTAAGAAAACGTGAAAAATGGGACTCTAAAACCCTGAGAAATTACAATTGATGAACAAGATTAGGAAGTGAGAGGGCAGAGACAAGATGGCTGACTCAAGCCAGCTTTCCACAGAGGCTCCCGTCTAGAAGGAGAGTTAAAGGACAGGAATTTAGCAAGTAACCTGGTGGATTAGAGCTGCACCAAAAGAGAAGTTTGAAGAACGCACATCAAGCCCACTGAGGTGAGCTGCAACCCCAAGGATACAAAGAAAAGGTACAAAATCCATCACCAAGCGGACGGGAGTCCCCTCCCCCATAAGAACGTCTCAGAGTGCCCCACAAACAAATCATCAGAATTCAAAGGTCCTCCCACTCCACTCCACAGGAGAGACCCTCTAAAAACTGGACCTACCTCCCCTACTAGGGTTCCATGGCATTCTTCTCCCTGGCATAAAACTGTATAAAACTGTAAATATTCTCTACATGCAGTTCTGAGCTCCCAGCACTCCTCTCCACTCTCACTCTGAGGTATGGAGGCCTGTCCCCCAGGAGTCCCAGATTCTTGGGTAATTTCTCAAGGGGTGTGGACAGAGCCTAGACTGCAGCAGGTCAGTGCTGATTCTGTGGCAGGGAAGTGAGAAGACAGTTGGCTGAGACAGAACCACACCGCTGGAGCGGTGGTGCCCCGAGGCGCAGAGCAGTAGCTGTTTTTGGCAACAATAGGGTTCGCTCCCAGATATTCCGAAGCCGCACCCCCGTCTCCCTGGGCAACCAGAGGAGGCCAGGCATCTTCTCAGGTGGCAACCACTGCGGAACAGATCTGGGACAGAAATGCAGGCCCCATGAGTAAAGACTGAGGCAGTACTGGCCTGGGTGGAGTGCAGGGACTAGAAAGCAGACGCGCAGAGCCGGGAAATTTCCAGGGCTGGACTGACCCAGAGGACCGCTTTACTGAGCCTAAGATGCACCTGGTCCTCAGAGGATCGTCAGCCTATAGACAAAGGAAGGCAGGAGGCTAGAACTGACACCTAACTGTCCTACGAATACAAACCTGCAGGAGCAAAGACAGGGCCTGAGTTAAAGGTTCTGGGAAGTCAAAACAGCCTCTCGTCTGAGGAGAATTTAGCAGGGACAGAAACAAATTCCCACAAAGTTGTTCTGTTCTGTCAGTAACATCAATCAGGGCAGGGCTGGAAATGAATGAACACCCCCCAGCATCCAGAGATTGTCAGGCCTTACCTCCCCCTGCTGGATAGAGGCAGAGAGCAGCGGCCTGGATGAGCAGAAATAGATTTTCTTGTGATTCAGGCAGGTGCAAGCCCCTGGAGCAACTGTTACCTAGAGGCAACTGGGTCACAGCCCTGCGGGGCTATCAGTGACTGGATGTGACACAGGTGCAAGATGGGGAAGGAGGCAACAACCTTTCCAGACTAATCCACTTGCTGGGTGAGTCCTCTTGACTCCATGGAGCACCAGAGCAAGACATATCTGAGTTGTCACCAGACCCCTGCGATCCATTTGCTAGAGGCCTTTTAAACTCTCCCACCTGAGACAGGTGCTGACTGAAACAATTGATTTGGACGTTTTGAACTGAGCCAATCACCCAAGGACTATTCAAGTGGTGCCCTGGATGTATGGTTGTAGGAAGGTTTGATATTCCTTTTCCAATTGTTGCTTGGGGTGGGGCGGGGTGACTTAATTGCTAGTATTTTTCCACAGCTGAGACTCCAACCCAGAGTAACTGTTTCACTAGGGTTGGACAGAGACCAGCTGAAAACAAGACAGAACCACTTAGCCACACCACACCAGATAGGTCCCCAGTTTCTCAGGCCATAGCACTGTACAGGTCCTCAACAAAGCTCTGGGGAAAAGTCCAACGGTGTAAAATAATCATGGGGCGGAATCAGTGGAAAAACTCTGGTAACATGAATAACCAGAATAGATCAACCCCCACAAGGAAAGATATGGCAGATGTAACTGAAGGTCCCATTCATAAACAGCTGGCCAAGATGTCAGAAATAGAATTCAGAATTTGGATTGCAAACAAGATTAATAGAATGGACGAAAACTTAGAATTAGAAATCCGAGGAGCAATTCAAAAGTCAGAATTAGAAATTCGAGGAGATGGGCAGCACCTGTGGCTCAGTTGGTAAGGCGCCGGCCCCATATACCGAGGGTAGCGGGTTCAAACCTGGCCCCGGCTGAATTGCAACCAAAAAAATAGCCGGGCATTGTGGCGGGAGCCTGTAGTCCCAGCTACTCGGGAGATTGAGGCAAGAGAAATTGCTTAAGTCCAGGAGTTGGAGGTTGCTGTGAGCTGTGTGATGCCATGGCACTCTACCCAGGGCCATAAAGTGAGACTCTGTCTCTACAAAAAAAAAAGGAAAGAAATTTGAGGAGATATTCAAAAGTTGTCTCAAGAATTCAGCGGATTTAAAGACAAAACCAGCAAAGATTTTGACACACTGAAGCAAGAACTTGCAGCCCTCAAAGATCTGAAAAACACAGTAGAACCCCTCAATAACAGAGTGGAGCAAGCAGAGAAAAGGATTTATGACATTGAAGACAAAGCATTTGAACACTCCCAAACTCTCAAAGAGGAAGAGAAATGGAAAGCAAAAATGGATCATTCTCTCAGAGAGCTCTGAGATAATTTGAAGAAGGCTATATCCACCTCATTGGAATCCCTGAAAGTGATGAAGTGGCCTTGCAAGGCACAGAGGCCCTTCTCCATGAAATTATGAAAGAGAATTTTCCAGACATGCCAAGAGATTCTCAAATTCATATAGCAGACAGTTTCAGAACCCCAGCACGACTCAATCTGAATAAGACATCCCCCAGGCATATCATAATTAACTTCACTAAAGTTAATATGAAGGAGAAAATTCTGAAAGCAGCCAGACGTAAGAAATCCATTACCTACAAAGGGAAGAATGTTAAAAGGACTGCAGATCTCTCTGCTGAAACTTTTTGAGCCAGAAGAGGGTGGTCATCGACTTTTAATCTCCTAAAGCAAAATAACTTTCAACCCTGGATCCTATATCCAGCTAAACTGAGTTTCATTTATGATGGAGAAATTAAATAATTTAATGACATTGATATATTGAAGAAATTTGCCATAACCAAACCAGCTCTTCAGGATATTCTCAGACCTATCCTCCATAATTACCAGCCCAATCCTCTACCACAAAAGTAAACTCACTCAGAAACTTTTGATCCAACTCCAACTTCCACATGGCAAAAGGATTAAAAATGTCCACTGGACTTTCGAAAAACTTGATACCCAAAATTTTACCAGACTTATCAATATTCTCCATTAATGTGAATAGCTTAAACTATCCTCTAAAGAGGCACAGGTTAGCTTACTGGATACAAAAACTCAGGCCAGATATTTGCTGCATATAAGAGTCACATCTTACCTTAAAAGATAAATATAGACTCAGATTGAAAGGATGGTCATCCATATTTTAGGCAAATCACAATCAGAAAAATGCAGGTGTTGCAATTCTATTTGCAGACACAATAGACTTTAAACCAACAAAAGTAAGGAAGGTTAAGAATGGTCACTTCGTATTTGTTAAGGGTAATACTCAACATGATGAGATTTCAATTATTAATATTTATTCACCCAACCAGAATGCACCTCAATTTATAAAAGAAACTCTAACAGACACAAACAACTTGATTTCCTCCAGCTCCGTAATAGTCGGAGATTTCATCTCTCCTTTGGCAGTGTTGGATAGATCCTCCAATAAGAAGCTGAGCAAAGAAATTTTAGATTTAAACCTAACCATCCAACATTTGGATTTAGCAGACATCTACTGAACATTTCATCCCAACAAAACTGAATACACATACTTCTCATCAGCACATGGATCATACTCCAAAATTGATCACATCTTAGGTCACAAGTCTAACCTCAGTAAATTTAAAGGAATAGAAATTATTCCATGCATCTTCTCGGACCACCATGGAATAAAAGTTGAACTCAGTAACAACAGGAATCTGCATACTCATACAAAAACATGGAAGTTAAATAAACTTATGCTGAATGATAGCTGGGTCAGATGAGAAAAGAAGGAAATTTCCAAATTTTTGGAACAAAACGACAATGAAGACACGAATTATCAGAACCTCTGGGATAATACAAAGGCAGTCCTAAGAGGGAAATTTATAGCACTGCAAGCCTTCCTCAAGAGAACGAAAAGAGAGGAAGGTAACAACTTAATGGGACATCTCAAGCAACTGGAAAAGGAAGAACATCCAACCCCAAACCCAGTAGAAGAAAAGAAATAACCAAAATTAGAGCAGAATTAAATGAAATTGAAGACAAAAAATTATACAATAGATCAATAAATGAAAAATTTGTTTTTTTGTAAAGGTCAATAAAATAGATAAACTTTGGCTAACCTAAACAGGAAAAAAGTAAAATCTCTAATCTCATCAATCAGAAACGACAAAGATGAAATAACAATAGACTCCTCAGAAATTCAAAAAACCCTTAATGAATATTACAAGAAACTTTATTCTCAGAAATATGAAAATATGAAGGAAATTGACCAATACTTGAAAGCACGTCACCTTGCAAGACTTAGCCAGAATCAAGTGGAAATGTTGAACAGGCCAATATCAAGTTCTGAAATAGCATCAACCATACAAAATCTCCCTAAAAAGAAAAGCCCGGGACCAGATGGCTTCATGTCAGAATTCTACCAAACCTTTAAGGAGGAACTAGTACCTATATTATGCAACCTGTTCCAAAATGTAGAAAAAGAAGGAAGACTACCCAACACATTCTATGAAGCAAACATTACCCTGATCCCCAAACCAGGAAAAGACCCAACAAGAAAAGAAAATTATAGACTAATATCACTAATGAATATAGTTGCAAAAATATTCAACAAGATCCTAACAAACAGAATCCAGCAACACATCAAACAAATTATACATCATGACCAAGCTGGTTTTATTCCAGGGTCTCAAGGCTGGTTCAATATACATAAATCTGTAAGTATAATTCAGCACATAAACAAATTAAAAACCAAAGACCATATGATTCTCTCAATTGATTCAGAAAAATCTTTTGATAATATCCAGCATCCCTGCATGATCAGAGCACTTAAGAAAATTGGTATAAAAGGGACATTTCTTAAACTGATAGAGGCCATCTACAGCAAACCCACAGCCAATATCGTATTGAATGGAGTTAAATTGAAATCATTTCCACTCAGGTCAGGAACCAGACAAGGCTGCCCATTGTCTCCATTGCTTTTCAACATTGTAATGGAAGCTTTAGCCATCACAATTAAGGAAGAAAAGGCGATCAAGAGTATCCATATAGGGTCAGAAGAGATCAAACTTTCGCTCTTCGCAGATGATATGATTGTATATCTGGAAAACACCAGGGATTCTACCTACAAAACTCTTAGACATGATCAAGGAATACAGCAGCATCTCAGGTTACAAAATCAACCTTCATAAATCCGTAGCCTTTATATACCAACAATAGTCAAGCTGAAAAAACAGTTAAGGACTCTATTCCATTCACAGTAGTGCCAAAGAAGATGAAATATTTGGGAGTTTATCTAACAAAAGACGTGTAAGATCTCTATAAAGAGAACTATGAAACTCTAAGAAAAGAAATAGCTGAAAATGTTAACAAATGGAAAAACATACCATGCTCATGGCTGGGAAGAATCAACATCGTTAAAATGTCCATCCTACCCAAAGCCATATACAATTTTAATGCAATCTCTATTAAAGCTCCCCTGTCATAATTTAAAGATCTTGAAAAAATAATACTTCATTTCATATGGAATCAGAAAAAACCTTGAATAGCCAAGACGTTACTCAGAAATAAAAGCAAAGCAGGACGAATCACGCTACCAGACCTCAGACTATATTATAAATTGATAGTGATCAAAACAGCATGGTACTGGCACAAAAACAGAGAAGTAGATGTCCGGAACAGAATAGAGAATCAAGAGATGAATCCAGCTACTTACCATTATTTGATCTTTGACAAGCCAATTAAAAACATTCAGTTGGGAAAAGATTCTCTATTTAACAAATGGTGCTGGGTGAACTGGCTGGCAACCTGTAGAAGACTGAAACTGGACCCACACCTTTCACCATTAACTAAGATGGACTCTCCATGGATTAAAGATTTAAACTTAAGATGTGAAACTATAAAAATACTAGAAGAGAGTGCAGGGAAAACTCTTGAAGAAATCAGTCTGGGCAAGTATTTTATGAGGAGGACCCCCAGGCAATTGAAGCAGCTTCAAAAATACACTATTGGGACCTGATCAAACTAAAAAGCTTCTGCACAGACAAGAACACAGTAAGTAAAGCAAGCAGACAGCCCTCAGAATGGGAGAAGATATTAGCAGGTTATGTCTCCTACAAAGGTTTAATAACCAGAATCCACAGAGAACTCAAACGTATAAGTAAGAAAAGAACAAGTGATCCCATCACAGGCTGGGCAAGGGACTTGAAGAGAAACTTCTCTGAAGAAGACAGGCGCATGGCCTACAGACATATGAAAAAATGCTCATCATCCTTAATCATCAGAGAAATGCAAATCAAAACTACTTTGAGATATTGTCTAACTCCAGTAAGATTAGCCCATATCACAAAATCCCAAGACCAGGGATGTTGGCGGGGATGTGGAGAAAAGGGAACGCTTCTACACTGCTGGTGGGAATGCAAATTAATACATTCCTTTTGAAAAGCTGTTTGAAGAACACTTAGAGATCTAAAAATGGATCTGCCATTCAATCCTATAATTCCTCTACTTGGTATATACCCAGAAGACCAAAAATCACATTATAACAAAGATATTTGTACCAGAATGTTTATTGCAGCCCAATTCATAATTGCTATGTCATGGAAAAAGCCCAAGTGCCCATCGATCCACGAATGGATTAATAAATTGTGGTATATGTACACCATGGAATATTATGCAGCCTTAAAGAAAGATGGAGACTTTACCTCTTTCATGTTTACATGGATGGGGGGAGCTGGAACATATTCTTCTTAGTAAAGTATCTCAAGAATGGAAGAAAAAGTATCCCATGTACTCAGCCCTACTGTGAAACTAATTTATGGCTTTCACATGAAAGCTATAACCCTGTTATAACCTAAGAATAGGAGGAAGGGGGAGATGGAGGGGAGGGAGGGGGGAGGACGGGCAGAGGGAGGGTGATTGGTGGGATTACACCTGTGGTGCATCTTACAAGGGTACATGTGAAACTTAGTAAATGTAGAATATAAATGTCTTAACACAATAATTAAGAAAATGCCAGGAAGGCTATGTTAACCAGGGTGATGAAAATGTGTCAAACGGTCTGTAAAACCAGTGTATGGTGCCCCATGTTTTCATTAATGTACACAGCTATGATTTAATAATAATAATTTAAAAAAAGATTAGGAACTGAAGCAGTGATTTACTTATCTGCAGTGATTTAGATAATAAGTCTCATTTCATTCCGTGCGTGCTCTGCCTGCTGGAAGCCCTGGGTAGCACAACACTACGGTGACATTTCAGGTAACAACAAGATAAAGGACCCCTTCCTAGAAAAGATTATGTTTTCCTAATCAGAAGAAAAAAAAAAATCTCAGCATCCACCCAGCATTTTAGCCCAGACTGAGTACTTTCCACTCACAGTCAGCTTGAATTCCTGCCACCAAGTAAATCTTAGAGGGAGAAAGGTAGTTCTTTTCAATTTGGCCTATGGTTAATTATGTTCTTTATTTGTTTTGTGCAACTAGAAGTAAGCACCCTTGAAATTCATACTTGCAGACATAATGGAAAGACATTCTTATGTTCATAGGCCCACACAAATTCTTTAATGTCTTTCAATGAGTTCTTCTAAATATTTAGGCTTAGCTTTTGGTGAACCACTTTTTATGATTTCCCCTCATGGATTTTTCTGACTTCGTCTCCAAAAAAGAGTATGTTGACTAATGGCTTTGTCATCAATAATCAAGTGAGGATTTTATATTACAATACCTCACCGCCAGCATGTATTTTAAAAGACAATTTTACATTTGCTAAACTGAGTGTTCATGATTAAAATTGCAAATAAAAGGGAGCCTCACAGTAGGAAATATATTTTAGCAAGGAATACTTATTCAAAAGGCATTTTTTTGTTAAAAATTTTTTTTCTCAATAATAGGGAAACATAAATTAAGTACCAAGTTAACTATTATTAATGTTATTAAATAATAGTTGTCAAATTGATATGGCACTTTACTAATTTAAAATAATGTAACCTCCTTCTGCCTCCATAAGTCAGTAGATACAAACGTACCCACGTTGCAGATAGCAAAACTAAAGCCAAGAGAGAACACTGAACACTTGCAAAGAAAATAATATTCCTTAGCTTTCCTTTGGAGAGGACAGGTATATCTCTTATCTTCTTCTTCTTTTTTTTTTTTTTTTTTTTGAGACAGAGTCTCACTATGTCACCCTAGGTAGAGTGCTATGGCATCACAGCTCACAGCAACCTCAAACTCTTGGGCCTAAGTGATTATCTTGCCTCAGCCTCCCAAGTAACTGGGACTACAGGTGCTCACGACAATGCCCAGTTACTTTTTTGTTGTCATTGTCATTGTTGTTTAGCAGGCCTGGGCCGGGTTCAAACCCACCAGCCCTGATGCATGTGGCCAGTGCCCTGCCCACTGAGATGCAGGTGCCGAGCCACATGCATGTCTCTTATTTTGGTTGTGGTAATAGTTTCATGGGTCTGAAAATGCCCAGACTCATCAAATTGTGTACTTTTCTTTTTCATCGATTATAGCTCAAAAAAAGCTCTTAAAAAATTCTGAGTTATCTTCAGAAAACCAAAAGCAAATCCCCCCAACACAGCAGAGATTGTGCAAGTGTAATTAGTGTTGTCTTCTCCTCCCAAGTTGTGTGTCTCTACTAATGATCTTATGAACTGGCCACAAAGACAACAATGTTCTTCGTACCAATTATCATCATTTGCAACACTCAGTAGCATTTGTCAGTGAACAACCTCTTACTCTATTCATGTTAATGCTAAGCATATCCTAACCTCTTTCTTTCTGCCTCTCTTTCCCAAAAAAGATGGAGTGGTGGCTTCATCCCACTAGTATCCAAAAGTTTCTTTTATTTATCTCAGAGCACCCAGGCAACAACTCTCAAGTCTAGATTATCTACAAAAGGTTTTCTCTTTATTATCATTCAAAGCCTTATTGAGGAAAGAACAAAAGTATTCAGTCTAATTTCATGGAAGATTTACTGGTGAATCTTCCATTCTTTACTGGAGAATCTTCCATTCTGCAATCAATTTTCTTAGTTTCTTTTATATCCTAAAGCGTCTACAGAGTTTATTCAGTAAATAACTATTGAGTGTCTTCCATGAGCCAGTTACTGTTTCTGAGACTAATCAATTTATTTCTAAATAATAGAAAATAGTATATCTCGTAGAGTATACATTGTATAGTGGAGGCAATCAACCAATAAGGGGCTGGATGCAATGGCTCACGCCTGTAATCCTAGCACTCTGGGAGGCTGAGGTGATGGATTGCTTGACTTCAGGAGTTCAAGACCAGCCTGAGCAATGAGATCCCATCTGTACTAAAAATAGAAAAACTGAGGCAAGAGGATCACTTGAGCCTAAAAACTTGAAATTGCTGTGAGCTATAATTCCAAGGCACTCTTGTCAGAGTGTGAGAGTGAGACTCTGTCCAAAAAAAAAAAAAAAAACAGCAAACAAACAAGTAGATTTATAATATATCAGGTACAGACGACAGGTTACAATGAAGCAAAATAAAACTGGTTAAGGGAAAGAAATTAATTTTTAAAATCTCTGCAAGTTCCCAATTTTCCTTATATCAATTCTAGGTACATTTCCCTTTCCCCAAGTGTTTTCTTTCTTAGATGTGTTACTTATAACTTGAATACAACATTTCCAAAAGGAAGCCAAACACCAACTCCCTCTTGATATTTTTCTTGATTTTGTTAAAAGTAGCAACATTCTGCTGACTAAAAAATTTCTGAGAGTCAACTTTGAATCTTTCCTTTTCCTGCCCTTTTTCTGTGTTCAAAAAAAATGCCATGTCCTATGTTTTCTGCTTCTTTATCCATTATCTTATATTCATTGACGTCTTTCCTCTTTCATCCTCCTAATTCAAATTCAGGCCTCTGGTAATACCTATCGGTCTTTCACATTTTCTGTTAAGCATTGAAATGGCATAAACAATATGCCAAGGTGCTAAAAGAAAACATCTTTCCTTATTTTGAAAACCATCCTTGTAATAAGAGTCATACAAGATAAGGTTGAGAATATAATTAATTTTCAGAAGAAAAGACTCCTAAACGTATCATGGGTGTTCTGAAGAAATGACAAGATAGCTGACTAGACGCAGGTAGTACATGCCTCCTCCACAGACAAGAACTAGAATACTAAGTAGGTACTCACATTTCAAACAAATTTTCTAGGAGACAATGCTAGAATCCACCAAAGAAGTGACGGGAGGTACCAAAAGTAAGTAAAGAGAAGATTGAAGGCAACTTGGCCAGTCGCAGACTGGGCTGAGAGCTAGGAGGAGTTTCTGGAGATGTGAAAACAATGAGGGAGGAAAAACTCGAAGCTCCATAGTCTGAGCCCTCTGACCCAAGCATGCTTCAGGCTTGACAGGAAGAGCTGTCTGGAGATTTCATAGAGACATTGCTCCAGAAAGAAAACCTTCATGGAATCCCACAAACATATAAGCCTGGAGGAGCTTCATCTGGGTGCCATTCTGAAAGCCTAGATACCAGGAATCTGTAGACTTTGTGGCTGTCATTGCTCTGCTCCAAGCTGAAAGAGGGTCACTCACATGCACCTCTAGCAAGGTCCTATCACCTTGCTGTGGGCTGCTATGAGATTGAGACATGAATGAACGTTAGTCTCCATGGCTTCGTACCCACTCTACTTGCTTGGGAGGGTCCCAACCCTCTCTGGCCAGAGCCCTAAGATACCATTTGAAATTTCAATGGTGGGCACACCCTAACCTTTAGAGATAGCTGTAGCTGCCACCTAGCCAGAGAGGGCAGGAAAATCAAGCTCTCCTATGCATACCTCAGACAATACCCACCACTTTTAAATAGGCCTCTGTGTGACTGAGAGGTGAGTAGACTGCTCTCCCCACAGCTTCTGGCCCATAGTGCATGCCTAGAAGGCATTATGGCCCCCTCCCCCCAATCACAGGCCCAAGACACCATTTTGAGAGTTTAATACTGACATGTACTGAACCTTCAGGCAGAGTTTGGGCTGTTGTGGTAGCATCCCCCACCCAGCTAAGAAGAACTGAGAAGACCAAAGTTTTCCCAAACACACCTAGGACAACACCCACTACCCTGCTACAGGAAGCTGTGAGACTGGAGACTAGCCAATCTAACCCATCACAGCATCCAGCAACAATAACACAGACCATGTGGGTGCCAGTGGGTTGCTCCACCACTACTGGCATCACTGATAACCTTCCCACAGTCCCACCACTCTCACTACAAAGGCCCAAGTCTCAGCACTCCAGTACCCACTAATACCCAAGCCAGCATAAGTTACTCTAGAGCCTAAAACCAGGCACATTCAGCCCCTTCCTGCCACCACCAGGGCCAGAAGGTTAAGTTAGTGTCCAAGTTCCCAGCAAAACTTTACCACAGCCTCAGCTAATAGGCATATCCTAAGCCTCCAAAAAAATCACGAACACCACCGGCCCTGTGTACTGTTGAAGAAATCATATGAAGATCACACTACCGTAGGTACCCAAAATCAAAGCCAAAGTGTCCTACTCAACTAACAACATATACACTTCTTCAATCACAAAAGTAATTTCAAAAAATTGGGAAAAGTGACTGCTATACCAGATTTGTAGGTATGCATTGGGAGGAATAGGAAATAGGAAAAAGCAAGGAAATGTGACATCACCAAAGGACCACAACTGTCCAGCAACAGATCCTAATGAAAAAAGAAAAAAATCCTAAAAATTTCAGATAAAAATATTTAAATACTGATTTTAAAGAGGCTCACTGAAATGGAAGAGAAATCTAGAAAACATTACAAAGAAATCAGAAAATCTCTTCAGAATATGAATGATAAATTTACAAAGGAGAGAAATATCTTTAAAAAAAAAAATCTGGAGCTGAAACATTCATTGAAGGGAATACAAAATACACTTGAAAGTTTAAATAATGGACTGAACCAAGCAGAAGAAAGAATCTCAGAACCTGAAGACAAGTATTTTGAAATAATCCAGTCAAACAAAATAAGGGGGGAAAGCATTAAAAAGAATAAACAGATCTTTTGAGATGTCTGGAACTTCATAAAGTGATCAAACTTGCCAATTATTTATATTCCTGAAGGGAAAGAGAGATCAAAGTTTAGAAAACCAATTTAAGGAAATAATTGATAAAAATTTCCCAAGTATAGCACAGAGAATTAGACTAGATATAGGAAGCCCAGTGATACCCAGGAAAACACATTACATAAAGGACTTCATCATAGTACATTATATTCGGAATATCTAAAGTCAAAAACAGTGACACTGATAATAATAACAACAACAACACTAATAAACCTGAGTTTAAATTGGATCTCAATTTCAGGAAGGGAGAACTTCTTGCTTTTATTTGTTTTGATTCTGGTCTACTCTAATCCACATGATTATCCCGCACCATGGTGGAGCTCATCCTGCTAAAAAAGAGTATCAAAGCAATGAAGCTCTAACCTCATGAATACATCTCCACAGACTAGTCATCTCATGTGGATAAGAGCCCACCAACATAAACAGAAATTTAGGCATTGTTTGCAATAAATCTCTAGTCTTAAGCAATAATTTTTCAAAGTATAAGTATAATCTTTAAATATAGTTACCTTGTAATATCATATAGCTCTTCTGGTACTGTTTATATTAGCTAAGGTACAAATATGGGAAAAAGAGATTTACTCTTTTCATTCATCTTCTTAAAACACATGGTATAGTTCTATAGTTCAAATTAAAATTTTTCTGTCGCTTTCTGCTACACTGCATTACTTGGAAGAATTATAAAGAAAGCCTGAGTTTGTGAGGGGCTCTTAATTTTCATCTTCTCTACTTCTATCTCATCCAGGGCTCTATACTTCTTATATGCTATCCTCACAACAATTGCACTGTGTTGAGATAAGTATTATAATGACTTTGATTTGCACTATCAAGCCATGAAAAGACCTAGAGAAACCTTAAAGTCATATTACTAAATGAAAGAAACCAATCAGAAAGGGCTACATACTGTCATATTCCAACCCTATGACATTCTGAAAAAGGAAATACAGTAGGACCTCTGCAAGTTGAACACCCGACGGATTGTAACAAACTGTTCAACATATGGAGATGGTCAACTAGGCCTACTGTACTAATACATACACGTGATGTTTGTCTGGGCTATGAAAATTAGGTCAACTTATGAAGGTGGTCAATGCAGACAGGTGGTTGATTATGGAGGTTCTACTGTATTACAAAGTCAGTTTAACATGTCAGTGGTTTTTAGGGTTAATTGGGAAAGAAGGAATGATTAGGTGGAGCCCAGATTTTTAGGGTGCTAAAACTACTGTAATACAATAATGGTAGATACATGTCATACATGGGTTGTCCATGGAATGTACAACAACAAAATGAACCCAAATGTAAACAATGGACTTTGAGTGATAATGACGTGTCAATGTAGGATCATCAATTCTGATAAACTTACCATTCAGGTGTAAGATGTTGACAGTGGAAAAGATTGTTATTTGTGTGGGACAGGGAATATAAAGCAATTCTCTATAATTTTTCTCAATTTTGCCTTGAAGCCAAAATTGCTCTAAAAAAGGAAGTCCTTTAAAAGAATTTCCCCATTACACAGATACTATGGACTTTATGTTAATTTATATCCTGCTCCAATTTCTAATATGCTAGGCCTAGGATATTAACAAAAGAACAAAAATTAGACAAAGGAAGCCAACAGAATAAGATACTAGAAAAAGTATGAGTATCCTAGGGCATCTTAATTATCTCCATTTCCCATTCCTTCTTCTTCCTGTCATCTATTTGTCACCCTTCTGTTGTTTTGCCTCTTTTATCCCCACCACACAACATCTATATTCATAAATGAAAAATAAAAAACAAAAACAAAACTTCTTCACAGTATGCTTTAGAATTTATCACTCTACATAATAATGTTTCCACAACTTGGTGGTAAAAAGCAAGTATTATGCTCATAGATTCTGTAGGCTAATAGACAGGCATCATGGGGATGGCTTGTGTCTATTCTCTGATGTCAGGGATTTGAGAATCTTCCAGACAGTGAGAAGTTTCCAAGACTGCCTTGACTCAACATCTGGGGTCTGGAATCATTTTCTTCTACATAACTGGATATGGAGGTTATGGTTAGGCTGGAGCCATCAGTTAGCCCATCAGCTGAAAAACCTATCGGTAATCTTCCATTGATCTCTCCACGCGGGCTAGTTTGGGCTTCCTCTTGGCATGCTGCCTGAGTTCCAGGAAAGAGCATGCCAAATGAGTAAGGGAGATGTGCATGATATTTTTATGATCAAGCCTTAAAAGTCACATTGTGTCATTTCTACCATAATCAAAGCTGCCACAAAGTTCTACCCACGTTTAAGAGGAAGAGGTGTCCACACAAACCACTGAATGAGAAGAACGCACAGGTCATACCGTAAAAACATGTGGAATAAGAAATGTTGTTGCAGCCATTTTGGAAAATATAGTCTACCATAGTAATTCTTGTTGTATTTTACTGTTTTTTTTTTAATATCTGATGATATATCCCATTTGGATATTTGGTTTGTTTCAGATTATGAATCACATAAGGGCAGGGACAGCCATGTTGAGTTAATTCACACGGGCTCCATCATTGCACCTTATACTTGCTAATCATAACACATATTATTACTAGTGCTGCAGCAGCTGATATATTTGTGTATATGCACTTGAGTGATCACTATTTTTATGCTAAAACATTCCCAACATATTACAGAAAATCTCGAGGCTAGCAAAAAAGGGCACATAGCATCTTAATGCACAACTGAATTTTATTGCTCAAATTAGGTCTTGGTTGCTTAAGAGAGCACATAATTTATTGTTCCAAGTGAATAGATTCTTGTAAAGTAATAATTGAATATGCCACAGTTGTGGGCGGAGGGGGGACCTTGAAGGAACTAGCTCAGAACTATAGTTTCTTTTTCTTCACAACTTGTTCTTTCAGTAGTTTGGTAGATTATTAAAAGATTTATGTTAATAGTCTGTGTGGGACCTTGGTCATGTTTGTTTATCTCTTCTAAAAGTTGACTAACAAAGGCAATTATCCCTTTCCAGTTGATTTCATAGGTGGCTTTGACTCTTATGGCTATCAAGGTCCACAGAAGACATCTCATTTACAGCTACAGCCTATGTACATGTAAGTACTTTGCTTTGAAGATATTCTTGAATCCTAAAAGATGATCAAGCAAATGTATCAAGGCACAAAATAGATGGCGTGCAGCTCTCCTTCAGTTATATATTTCCAGCATTTTCTCTTCTAGTAATATCTTCTTGACTGGGATAATTCTAACAACACTTTATTCATAATTTTTTAAATTTGGTTTATCAGAAATGTCATTTTTAAAGTTACCTTTATCTTACATAAGTATTACCTACATGGCTCAAAAGCCTATATTATATACCACTTATTTGAATTATTCAAAAGTTGTATACTTTGAAAATGATACAACATCGTAGGCAGTTATATGTAACTATAGATAAACCCTAAGTTCTGGTTTTACTAGAATAGCCCAAATTTACACTGGTTGTCTCAGCGTAATTATTGCTGGCCCTCCATATTACTCTTAAAAGTGTACTCATTTACATGATAAATGACAGGTTCACCCTACGTATATATAGAGTTCAAAAAAATAAAAAAAAAAAACCTAGCAATACTCTTTCTCTATTTTTCTGGTGTGAAAGTGAAAATGAATTGGAACATTAACACAGAAATTTATCGAACCCTTAACTGTAGCACTCAAGAGAGCAGACATACAATCAGAGCCTGATTTTTATATCTGTGTTTAGGCAAATTCCCTTGGATAACAACTGATAACAAATTCTATATATCAGCATCAAGTGATATGCTGAATTGCAAGCGAAGATCAAAATAGAAAGTAAGATTCCATTCATTTTGAAATGTGAACTTCTCTTTGAAGATATGTGTTTGTTGTCGTTGTCCTCCACCATTAAATCATTTTACCTTTTAATATATTTAGTGTGTAGGATAATAAATGGAATTTCAGAGTTTCTCCTCCAAAAAGAAGAATCTTCAGGAACCCCCGTTTTAAGCTTCTCTTTACAAAGAGAAAAACCATGCCTATCTTCTTTGTGTCCTCTGTAGTTCTCTGAAATCATTTGCTAATGCCACTCATAAAAAAGACGCATTACTCCAGAATTCAACCAATACACCAGTTCAGAAATCAGCCAAAGCTTGGCTTCATTCAAAGCATGACTTCTGTAGACAGTATATCACACATTCTTTCATTGACATTCTCACCACTGTCCTAATTCAAGCATACATGTCCTGTTAACTTCAGTTTTCCAGTCACTTTCTTCCACATGGCTGTCAAATTAATCTGCCTACAATACCATTCTGATAATTTCACTACCCTGCCCCAAAGCTATATAACTGACTTCCTGTTACCTACTGAACAAAGCTCAAACTCCTTACTATACCTTGCAAGTACACGTTGATCTGGCCTTAATGTCCTATTGAAATACTGTCTCTTCTCTGAAAACCTTATTGCCTTTTGAGTCTCAACCATATGCAGATGACACTAAGCAAGACTAGGAAAATGTAATAAGAGTAAGAACTGATGCTTATAGTCTATTGAAGGCAGAAATAGTCTAGTAACACTTCTTAGCAGGTTTTTAAATATGACATGTATTTTTCCAATGTTCCATATTATTTTCCTGACACAAAACAAGCATTTTTCCAAATTCCACCCTTTGAAATACCACCATCCTGAATTTTATCTTAAAATGTGCTTCCATTATGAAATATTTCTTAATCTATTTCCTTTAATACTTCTCTTTTATTTCTTTTGCCATGAATTACAGTTGCTTAGTATCTGTACTATCTCTGAAAGACTTGGTAGCTACCAGAAACCCAACAGATGATAAATCTGTTAAATTCTTGATCATTCTTCTTAATATTTTATTGTAACCTTTTCCAAAGTTTTCTATTATTAAAAAGCAAAGCAGTTGGGCAAGGTGGTTAATATGACTTTTTGAAAGCAGACTGTCATCTGAGATTAAATTCTCTACAACCTTGGGCATGTAACTTTATGTGAATAACTGTATTTAATCTCACCAGGCCTAAGTTTCCTCACCTGTAAAATAGAGAAAATAACATACATACTTCCTATAATTGGTCAGAACAGTATACCAAAAAATATGTAAAGTACATGAAATATACAACATACCATGTAGTAGGTACTTAATAAACACATTAGCAGTATAAATAACGTTCATATTAACCATCACTCATGGAAAGACTATCAAGTCAGAAACCAACATACACTGTATATAATTCTCAAAGAATCTCCTCTGTAAACAATATACCACATATTGAACAATATGTGCTCAGGAATAGAGTAAAACATCTGTAAGGTTTGTGATTGCTTGCTTCTGGCAATATCACATAACATTTCATTCTTTTGATCAGTATGAATGATTACTAAATGTGATCGTTTATCATAAATGATATGCAACCCCCCATATAAAGATCACCTATGATAATAAAATAACATGAGAATGCTGATTATATATACTCAAGTGTATTCTTTCAAATTAAGCATTTATAATTCTAATGCTGTAAACTCCACAAGGATAGGTATCTCTGTCTAGAATTAAATTCCTTGAGGACAAGACTTCCTGCGAAATAGAACACTTTAAATATTTTGTTAAATCAAATACTTTAAATATCAACTAAAAGTAATAAAAGTATTTTTTCCTCTTTACTGGCTGATAATAGTAAAATTATATCAGAGCTTTCGAATCTTACTGCTCTTAAATGCTAAATACAATTCAAATTTAGGAAGTTAGAAATACTTACGATACATAAAAAAATTACTACTACCATCCCCGCATCCCTTAGTAGCCCCCATCCTAGAACACTAAGGTTTTATTTTACAGGTGAGGGTACTGAGCCAAGAAAAAAGAGACAGAAGTCACACAACTTGTTAATGGCACAGCCAAGGTTATCAACCAGTTTTCCTGACCCCTTAGTTCCCTACTCTTTCTAAATTCTTAGATGTATTATAAGTTTGGCCTGACATCACATTCCCTGGTTTTTACTTCTCTTATTTTTACTCTTTATACTAACTCAACTATCATATATCCACACGTCACTGTGCCCCTTCCCTTTTCTGCATCTCCTTTACTCCCTGTTCATTTCACATTATACACTGTTGAATGAGGGCCCTTCCAACTTTGTAACTCATCTGAGCCACAGTCTATTCAAATCGGGTGAAAAACCAAACTGATTCACCTACAAACCTCATCCCCTGCTGAGAGGCAGAGACCCGAGCATCTCCTATGTCTTTGTCATTTGGAGTGTACCTTCTCCTGTCAACCTGCCATAAATATGTCTCGTAAAGTAAGTGTAATTTAACATCATGGGCCAGTTCAAGCACCCTAACAATATTATATAGAAATGGGAAATAAAAGCTCTTCCTTTTATTTATAAATAAAAGAAAAGCAGACCTTAGAAAGAAACATGCTGTTTCAGCTGTGGGGCTCCCTTTGTACCCAGCAAATCTTCTGTGGCCAAGATCCTGGACAAAGCTTTGAAAACACTGCCATCCCTGACCTACAGCCACAGCTGTTTCAGTTCCCGTTAATAATGAACAAGACAGTCTTCTGTATTTTTTTTAAGTTGGGTGAACATTATCGGTTTCCAATTCTTCAGATTCTCTCTAACCCATCTAAAAAGGAAAGATTTTCAGTTCTTGTTGTTTTTTATAATTTGATAGAACTCTTTGAAATAAATCAATAGCTATGAAGTTGCTCCACAAAAAAAAAAAAAAAAATTCTCCTGTCCTTATGTTAATTTTCAAACAAAGGAGCTGCTTTGACTACCACTGACCTATATGCCCTAGTGAGTAGAGATGTGATTGGACTCCCAGCAGCATGAGAACATCCTGAGGTCTACTAGACAACATCCGAAAACATTGCATTCTTTTTGGCAGCCTAATTATACAGAAATACATATTCATTTCATTTGTCCCCAGAAATAGATTTTAAGTCACCGTAAGTGGCCTCTCCACCCAGAGAGTTGCACTGAGAAAAAAGAAAAGGAGAGGAACATTGTCTATTTAAAACCCAAATGTGGTGCTTCTCTTAGGGGAGGGGAATGGGGAGTTTGTTTGGAGGTGCGGGTAATTTGGGGAATTCTTTTGTCCCCTCTTGTGGTTGGAAAGGTGAGAAAAGGTGGTGAGCAACAGGCACCCATCACTCCCCCTCTGATTAAAAACATCTTTTCTCTATCTTAGGTCAAAATAATACAGATGACTTCAGTATGTCAGCTCATGGACTTTTCAAAGAACTTGTTTCTCAGTGGCCTCCTGCATTTTATGAAGAGCAAGAAGCAACCGGATCTTAACGTATATACATATTAACACAACAAACACAAAGCCTCTACATATACTGAGACACGCACGCGGGGACCCACACACACGCACACACAGGAGCGCGCACACACCAATTCCACTTGACCTCCTCTTTCTAACTGAAATAGACAAATATGCAGGACACGCCCATCTTGGATTTCCTGAAAGCAGGCTCCTTTCTCCCAGGCCTTTGGAGAAGGAGGTGCGATGGTGCCCTCTGCTGGCCACTCCTCCGCAGCCCAGCCCGCCGGCCTGTGCGAGCCGCGAAGTCATCCTGGACGCAGTTAGTTTGCGAGCTGGGTCTTCTGCACTCCATATTATCTTGATAGCACCACGGCTACTTAGGCAATGTAATTGCAAAAACTAACAAAACATGCCATGATGACCTTGTAACCGAAGTCCGAAATGGTAGATCGTTTGCCCCAAAAGGCTGTACCGTACATACTTGCCTTAACCCACCTACGTTGTGCGCCCGAGAATCTCAGTGCAGACGTCCCCAAGGCACTTCCTTTAGGCGAACACACTGCTGTTAATGCTGAATGAGTTGCAGTCGTGTGTTCATGTCAAGGAACGGCGCTGAGAAGCGCGGCAGCGCCAGTCTGGTGTGTCTGTAAAAGAAAACCGCCAGCTGGCAGCGAAGTGCTTTACCCTAGAGCCTCCACGCCGAAAAGACAAGTTAACGATAACAACAGTAATAATCGACATCTTTATAATTCTTAAATATGGTCTTCTGACGGGGTTGGGGTGGGACAAAGTAAAACTTACTAATCTACTAAACTCATTCATCTACTGGAAGCAGAAATGGCTTAACTCACTGATTTTATTTATTGCACTCTAGGTGCTTTTATAAGTATCTACAAATGTCTTTTACTAACACAGAAACAGCTGTGGATTTCTATCAAGAGGCCAACTGAAAATGTATTAGCTATGTTTACTCTTTTATATCTAATTCAAATCGAAGACCCTATGTAGGTGAACTTTTTTTTCTAACTAGCGTACGAGATTATTTTTGGGGTGGGTGGGGGGAGCAATAGTTACCTTGGTGAAATATTTGAGATCTCTTTGTGGTATTTGGGGGATCTGTTGTGTGTTAGAGTGTATTTCAATCCTCCTGTATTATTGTGGCAGAAAAACTGTGCTGTTAACGTAGTTGGCTACAAGATGCCTTTGGAAACTTAATAGTAGGTCAATGTGTTTATGAAATATTCCGAACTCCTAGGAAATTTTGTTCTCTACTTTCAAATATTATTTGCTTTTCATTAGTGAAAAACATAATTAGCTCAGGCTTATCAGGAACTCAGATGAGTCATATTTTTTTCTTGGATCCACCTGAGAGACTAAAATCAATTTTTCTTTTTAATTGATACACCATCCTTAAGTACAATGAAATTCAGAAGTTATAAATTGGCATGGAGTAAGTTTGTTCTGGGGTGTTTTTTTTTTTTTGTTTTGTTTTGTTTTTTTGTTTTGTTTTATTTTGGTTTGGTTTGGTTTCTATAAAGTTTCAGTTATTGGGTTAACCAATTTTGGACCTTAGCCCAACCAGATCTACATAAGCCAGTCCCATTACTGTGTTTGCATGAATGTCTGTAATTATACACACATATATACATTTGAAAATAATAAAGAAACAAAGAATTATCATTGGAACATAAACTAAAAAGATTCCAGCACTTGTGCTTGAATTTTCATAATGGCTTGTATATGTTTGTCCATACATACATGTATAAAGTGCGCAATTGCAAACATGGCAGTGAAACCTCATATGATGTTTTTATGGTGACATGCATGTTTAATGTATGAGAAAAATATTTACCAATGTATTGTCCTTTAATTCCTAAAATATAAATACTATACATGCCAGAAACTATTCTAATATGACTTTTAATGTGACTATTAAAATGAGGTTTCACTGTACATTCATGCTGTGATGAGATTTCAGCATGTACATGTATCTGGATACAGAAAATGAGCCCTCATATTCCTGCTTTAAGTTACAGCCAAGTTGCCACCAAATCACAATTATCATCACCACCCAAATTTTCAAAAACAGTTGTTGACTACTAAAAAGTAACAGTTGACGGATCTTTTTTGGGAGCAGTAAGCACAGTGGTGTGATTATATCTGGGAAAACATCTAAGTTGTACAGCTGTATCCTCCTCAAAATCCGGTGAAGAATGCTATTTTTCTAGGCTGAGCTTTTGTTATAAACCTAATATTCAGAAAGCAAGAGTTACAATCCTGATGTCTTTTTTTTTCTTTTGCATTTGTTAATTCTGAATGTATTTTTAACAGAGTGATTTTTTTGACTTACTAGTGTAATTTGCATTTTAAAAATAAATGGAAAACCAATTACGTTTCTGAGCCATCCCTAAGTCTCTGCTGCTTCTCACAGTGTGTTGGCTTACGTCACTGACAGGGAAACACTATTAAATTTACATAAAGGCAGTGCTGATGTTCTGGGCAGTGCAAGGATATGTCAGCAGTGAAAAGAAATTGCCAGGTCATGGTACCGTTTTTGCTTAGTCATAGATAACATGTCATTTCATTATCTCCTGACACCCAGGGTTCTTTTACAAGACTGCCTGCAATAGACTTGCTGTCATTTAGACAACTGCTTTGTTTCTTTCTATCTGGAATTTAGAGTTATCATCAAGGTAACAGTCAATAGAAGGTATGGAGATTATATTAAAAAAAAAATCTCTGGTTAAATTACAGGCAGATATTTTTTATTTTTATAAGCCAAATTATTTTAAATAAAATAATTTAAAATACCCATAATTATGAACCCCTTTGATGACAGAATCTTGTTTGTTGTTATTAGAATATTGATAGTGTTAGTAGGTAGAAGACAGCCTGAGTGACGTATGTTGGCATAAAGTAGGCACATAGAAAAGATTAACCCTGAATTAAATTAATGATTGAAAACGTAATTTCAGCATGTTGATTGTGCATACCAAAAGGATGGAGGGCAGCAGGCTGCTCCGGACTCAGGCTGCTGATGGACTGTGTCCTTTCTTCCACACACATAGACACAAGATCCAGTCAAAATGAGGAAGTTGATCAAAAACGAGGAATGATTTACGGAAGTATTCCAAAAACTGAAGATCAACTTGTAATACTTGACTTTTCATCCCACGTGGTGAGAACCTTAGAAATGATCAAACCTGCTTTTATTTTGGTTCCTTATGTGAAAAATATACTGATGTTCATTGAAGAAAACATGGATGACTGTCAGGATGTTTCTTCACATTGTGAAATCAAATGTACACATTTCAGTTGTGAAAAGGGACAAAAGAGGGCGGTGCCTGTAGTTCAATAGACAGGGTGCCAGCCACATACACCCAGGCTGGTGGGTTCAAACCCAGCCTAGGCCAGCTAAACAACAATGACAACTGCAACAAAAAAATAGCTGGGCGTTGTGGCAGACGCCTGTAGTCCCAGCTACTCAGGAGGCTGAGGCAAGAGAATTGTTTAAGCACAAGAGTTTGAGGTTGCTGTGAACTGTGATGCCATAGCACTCTACAGAGGGTGACATATTAAGACTCTTGTCTCAAAAAAAAAAAAAGAAAAAGAAAAGGAACAAAAGTATAAATGAAAAATATATATATGTATATATGTACACAAAAACACATGTCTATCTATGTATATATAAAATAGTTATGTATACACACACATACACTCTTTTTTTTTTTGTAGAGACAGAGTCTCACTGTACCGCCCTCGGGTAGAGTGCCATGGCGTCACACGGCTCACAGCAACCTCTAACTCTTGAGCTTACGCAATTCTCTTGCCTCAGCCTCCCAAGCAGCTGGGACTACAGGCGCGTGCCACAACGCCCGGCTATTTTTCTGTTGCAGTTTGGCTGCGGCTGGGTCCGAACCCACCACCCTTGGCATATGGGGCCGGCGCCCTACTCACTGAGCCACAGGCACCACCCCCACATACACTCTTTAAAAATTTTTTTTCTTCTGGAGTTCTCAAAAAGATAGGTGTGAGTTTGGTAAATACTGCAACAGGTGGAACCAACATCTGTCTCTGGCAACTATTAAAAAATATAACCTCTCGAATAGCCAAACATTACTCAGAAATAAAAACAAAGCAAGAGGAATCATGCTACCAGACCTCAGACTATACTATAAATCGATAGTGATCAAAACAGCATGGTACTGGCTCAAAAACAGAGAAGTAGATATCTGGAACAGAATAGAGAACCAAGGGATGAATCCAGCTACTTACTGTTATTTGATCTTTGACAAGCCAATTAAAAACATTCAGTGGGTGGTGGGTTCAAACCCGGCCCTGGCCAAACTGCAACAAAAAAATAGCCGGGCGTTGTGGCGGGCGCCTGTAGTCCCAGCTACTGGGGAGGCTGAGGCAGGAGAATTGCCTAAGCCCAGGAGTTGAAGGTTGCTGTGAGCTGTGTGACGCCACGGCACTCTACCGAGGGCAATAAAGTGAAACTCTGTCTCTACAAAAAAAAAAAAAAACATTCAGTGGGGAAAATATTCCCTATTTAACAAATGGTGCTGGGTGAACTGGGGGGCGATCTATAAAAGACTGAAACTGGACCCACACCTTTCACCATTAACTAAGATAGACTCTCACTGGATAAAAGATTTAAACTCAAGACATGAAACTATAAAAATACTTGAAGAAAGTACAGGGAAAATTCTTGAAGGAATCCACATAAAAAAATCCCAAAACCGGAGATGTTGGCATGGATGTGGAGAAGAGGGCACACTTCTACACTGCTGGTGGGAATGCACACTAATACGTTCCTTTTGGAAGGATGCTTGGAGAATACTTAGAGACCTAAAAATAGACCTGCCATTCGATCCTATAATTCCTTTACTAGGTATATACCCAGAAGATCAAAAATCACAATATAACAAAGACATCTGTACCAGAATGTTTATTGCAGCCCAATTCATAATTGCTAAGTCATGGAAGAAGCCCAAGTGCCCATCGACCCACTAATGGACTAGCAAATTGTGGTGCATGTATACCATGGAATATTAGGCAGCCTTAAAGAAAGATGGAGACTTTACCTCTTTCATGTTTACATAGATAGAGCTGGAACATATTCTTCTTAGCGAAGTATCTCAAGAATGGAAGAAAAAGTATCCAATGTACTCAGCCCTACTATGAAGCTAATTTATAGCTTTCATATGAAGGCTATAACCCAACTATAGCACAAGAATATGGGGAAAGGGCCAAGGGAGGAGAAGGAAGGGGGAAGTCAGGGTGGAGGGAGGGTAACGGGTGGGGCCACAACTACGGTGCATCTTAGAATGGGTACAGGTGAAACCTACTAAATGCAGAATACAAATGTCTACATATAATAACTAAGAAAATGCCACGAAGGCTATGTTGAAGTTTGATAAGAATATTTCAGATTGTATATGAAACCAGCACATTGTACCCCTTGATAGCACAAATGTACACAGCTATGATTTAACAATAAAAAAAGTTAAAAAATATATATAACCTCTAAAAAGTATATAGATGTAACCTCTGACACAGTGAAGCATATATTCAACATTGCACTGTACTATAATCAATGGACCATGTTAATTCAGAAATATAAATTCATTATAACTAGATCACATTGTAGAGCAAAGCATTGAGATCCAAACTTATTGATTGTAGAGACAGTAGACTGAGACCTAGAGAGGTTAAGAAAGTACTCAAGATGACTATATATCCTGAACACGGAAACGACTCACCATCCCATAGCTAATTCTAGTATGTGTATTCTGGTCAGAATAGAATAAACAAAATTTCAAATATTATCAACTGACTCTGGATTTTATAAATTCAAAGTAACCTTGATAAGAATGACTCTAAGGAAGTGTTAAATCATAAAATGCTCCTAAATTATTGCTTTTAGGTTTAGCGTAGTTTCAGTGTCAAATATATTTTATTGTGTTATAGTTTTATTTTTAAAACCAATAACCCATATTTATATGTAAACATGTATATATGATATGTTCTATCATATTACTCAGATAATCTTGTTACGCTTCATTGTTAGAAGTATTTCTGTTACCCTATTACAATACACTTATAAATAATTAATGGAAGAGAGATAAAGATTATTTAAACAGTCCTACCGAGTTCTATACATGGCAAAAAACATCATTCTTCAGATAATCTGTCTTTGGTAAAATTTTAGTACTCAGCACTTGTACCCAGGATGAATATCCTTATGTTATAAAATCCTCAATTATTATCATCACTTGTGATTTTTTGCTTACGATCCATGTCCAATCCTCTTTTCTTTTTATTATACATAGTATCTCCCTTCCATCCACTTCTAAAAAAGGAACAAAAAAATCTGTGATTGGTATATTATGTTCAGTTTAAAACATACTGGTATCTTAAAATAAGCACTCTTGATAGTTCTGAGATAAAAACTTCTAAGTCATTTACGTATTCTGTGCCTTTTAATTTGACAAGAATTGAACTAGTATCAGGTAACAACTTTGGGGATCACATTCACCACCGAAACCTGCACCAGTATCGTGAGTTATGACTGCCAGTGACAACAAAGAAAATGAAGCTGAATTCCTCCTAAAAGATATAAAAGTAGATTTTTTAATATTCTCTAGAATTGTAAGAAAGGTCATTTTTTTCAAAAGTCCTTACACATCATGGAGTTTAAAAGCAAATGAGCTTAAAATTTTGAAGGGTAATGAAACTTGATTTCCGTCAGATAAATTCAGAGCATAAAAATCCTTTTACAAGCCACCTGTTGATGTTCTTAAATGGTCAACTGTTATTAAAATTAATGTGAGCCTTTTCTATAATAAGAGCAGCTTAATAATGAAACACATGTTTTTTAAGTGCTCATTCTACTCACATATGAATGTAAGTTGTAACTGCAATGGAATAAAACAACTTTCCAAAAAGATTGCAAATTGATGCTGTCACGGCAAGGATGATGGATTGATTCAATTAATCAGTAAGTCTCTTCTAAGAGTCCTTCAGGGAGGTATTTACCAGAGGCATACCCTGTTTATTCCCTTTCATGAGCCTGTCATTTTTCTTCATTATTCTTCTAGTTTTACTCATTATCTCTCTTAGGGATATACTGATCGTCATGTACAGAAAGTTTTACGCACAGCTGTCCAGACATAAATCTTTCAAGCTTCAGACTGGCAGCCCCCAGAACACTTGTGGCTCTTGTCATTGTTATCATGGGCTGACCTAGATGCTCTTAGGATGAAGTCAAATGAATGGACACCGAACCCCAAATGGTAAATTAACAGGAAAGAATCAAATTGAATGCAGGCTATGACAAATCTTTCATTCATAAAGATGAAACAACTTTGTGTTTCAAACACCATGGAGCTGGCCTCACTATAGATGACGTTCCGATCTCCAAAAGCAGATAGATAAGGGAAGGACTGAGAGGCTGCAACCTGAGCCAATGATTCATGGTAAAATAAAATGGTGTTTGGTGATTGTGCTGTTTTAGGTGATGAAAGACAAATATTCTTAAACGTAAAAATTTTCTATTTCTAAGGGACCGAAGCATCTGTCAGTTTAGGTTGTTAAATGTAAAGATTCTGCTTGACACCTGTTAAGATGACTACTGTAAAAAAAGATGAAAGGTAAGTATTGGCAAAGATGTGGAAGAAGGGGAACATTTGTACACTGTTAGTGGGAATGTAAATTAGTACAGCCGTCATGAAGAACAGTAGGGAGGATCCTCAAAAAATTAAAAATAAAACTACCATATGATCCAGCAGTCTTACTACCGGGTATATATTCATTCAGACAAAATGAGATCAATATGTTGAAGAAGTTTTGTACTCCCAAGTTCATTGCAACATATGTATTCACAGTAGCCAAGATATGGAATCAATCTGTGTTTGTCAACACATGAGTGGATAATAGAAAATGTATTATTTAATAAATACACATAAATGGAATATTCTTTAACCCTAACAAAGGAAATTGTGTTATTTGAGACATTACGGATGGACCCAGAGGACATTATGGAAAGTGAAATAAATCAGTCACAGAAAGACAAATACTGCATGACCTCATTTAAATAAATGAGTTGAAATTAAAACAAACACAGAGCAGAATGGTGGTTCCCAGAGGCTGAAGAGATAGGGATGAAGGATATTAGAATTAGGAAGGAGTTGGTGGAAGAATAAAAATTTTCAGTTGGAAGGAATAAGTTTACAAATCTATTTACAAGTAATGATTGTAGTTAGTAACAGTGTATTTTATGCTTAAAAACTGCTGGATTTTAAATGTTCATACCACACAACACAAAAAAAGATAAATATGTGAGTAAATGGATACGTTAGTTACTTTCAATTAGCCATACCGTAATGTATACATATATCAAGACATCATATTGTATTGAGTCAATTATTTGTCAATTTTAAAAAATGTTTAAAGGGATAGTGAGGATTAAAGGATAAATTTTCTAGAGAGGTGCTTCCTTGCTAAATCTTGCTATCCAGGGGCTATCCCCATAATTTGCAGGGACCAGAGAAAAATAAAAATATGGAGCTCCTCATTCAATGAGTAGGAAAAAAGTGCTACCAAAGGTTCTAAAATGTAAAGCATTTTCTTTTAATAATATTTTATTACTTATAATAAAAATAATAGTATTACATGAATAACAATATAGAATTAAACATTATAAAAAAGAATATTTTGGTGTCATAATTTCATATAATGCCATAGTACTTTACTAATTGGAGTTTTTATTATTGAGATTTTTATGATTAACGTTTTTGTAATATGTATTAGATCATGAGTATGTAAGCATTTGGCCAATTCATTTTCAATAAACATAATTGAAAGTGATATCAGTTACACATGGCAAACACATTACAATTTTTCTTTAATTTTTAATTTTGAGAAGAATATTTTTGAGGACACAACTGTTACTGGAGCTGTTAAGAATATGTTATAGCCTGCAACAACATTGGGTTACATTTCCAATAATTTTCAAATTATTTTGAAAATAATTATGTAAATAATTTTGAAATATACATTAATTCATATAGTGCTAATTCACAAAAGCACTTTTTCTAAGAAGATGTAACTCTCCCAAATCAATGTTTGTATTTTTATCTGAATACTAAAATTCAGATAAATTTTTGTTTTATAGAATTTTTAATAATTTTCAATTATCTAATTTATTTAAATTATTTAAAATTAAAACAATTTTTTGGAATTTTTTATTAAATCATAAATGTGTACATTGATGTATTTATGGAGTTCAGTGTAATAATTTGATATACAATGTGAAATGGCTTACATCAAACTTATTAACACATCCATCACCTCACTTACTTAGTTGTGGTAAGACAATTGTATCGTTTCTTAATAGTTTTGAAATGTACCATTGCACTATGCACATTAGGTGAGGTCCCCCAAATTCCCTCCCTCCCCCCCAACTCCCCTCCTATTTTCTGGACTATAGTTATGTTTTGCCATTCATATGAATGTGTAGGTGATTATATATTGATTTCATAGTAGTATTGAGTACATTGGATTTTTTTTTCCATTCTTGAGAGTCTTTACTAAGAAGAATATGTTCCAGCTCCTTCCAGGTAAACATAAAAGATGTGAAGTCTCCATCTTTTTATGGCTGCATAAGTATTCCATGGTGTAAATATACCACAATTTGTTAATCCATTCATGGATTGATGGGCACTTGGGCTGTTTCCATGTATTGGCAATTATGAATTTGGCTGCAATAAATGTTCTGGTGCAAATATCTTTGCTGTAAACTGATTTTTGATCATCTGGGTATATACCTAGTAGAGGAATTGTAGGATAGAATGGTAGGTCTACTTTTAGTTCTTTGAGTATTCTCTAAACTTCTTTTCAAAAAGGCCATATTAGCTTGCGTTCCCACCAGCAGTGAAGAAGGGTTCCCTTCTCTCCACATCCACACCAACATCTGTAGTTTTGGGATTTTTGTTATGTGGTCTAATCTGCCTGGAGTTAGATTCTATCTCAAAGTGGTTTTGATTTGAATTTCTCTGATGACTAAAGATGAACACATTTTTTCATGTGTGTGTAGGCCATGTGCTTGTCTTCTTCAGAGAAGTTTCTGTTCAAGTCTCTTGCCCACATAAGAATGGGGTTATTTGTTCTTTTCTTATTGATTAGTTTGAGTTCTCTGTGGATCAGACCTTTATCAGAAGCATAACCTGCAAAAATCTTCTCCCATTCTGAAGGGGGTCTGTTTGCTTTATTTACTGTGCTCTGGGCTGTGCAGAGCTCTTTGGTTTGAATTTTTGATGAATAATGAATTGTTAAGTTTTTAGTTTTTAAATACTTTAATGTTTCCATTTTTGTATGTTTTTTTATTTCAAAAAACTAAGGTGGTACAAATGTTTTTGTTACATGTGTACTTTTTATACTGCTTAAGTCAGGGTTTTTGGTGTATCCATCATTGGAATACTGTTCATTGTACTTGATAAGTAAGTTCTCACCCCTCCCCCACCCCTTCTTATTTGATTAAATGTCTTTTACATCTCTTTGTGTCAATGTGTGCCCATCGTTTAGCTCTCAATTATTAAAGAGTACATGTGAGGTTTGTTTGTCCATTCCTGAGATACTTAGCTTAGGTAATGGTCTCTATTTCCCTTAATGTTGCTGCAAATGACATTATTTCATTCATTTATGTGGCTAAGTAATACTCCATGGTATAAATATACCACATTTTCTTAATCTGTTCATAAGTTAATGGGCACTTAAGTGGACTCCACATTTTGCAATTCTGAATTGTGTTGCAATAAATATCCAAGTACAGATCTTCTTTTCTTTGGGGTCGATATCCAGTGGTAGAGTTGCTGGTAAGTTGACTTTTATTTCTTTGAGAAGTCTTTAGACTGTTTTCCATAGATAGTGTGCGAATTTTCAGTCACACCAACAATTTAAAGCATTCCTTTCTCTCTGCATCCATGCCAGCATCTAGTGCTTTTTAACTTTTTAATTACAGCCATTCTAGCAAGGGTAAGTTGGTATCTCAGTGTGGTTTTAATTTGCATTTCTCTGAGGATTGCTGACATTGAGAATTTTTTCATATATTTTTAAGCCCTCTCTTTATCTTCTTTTGAAAAACTTCTGGTCATGTCTTCATCTACATTTTAATGAAGTTATTTGTTTGTTTGTTTGTTTTACTTGCTGATTTTCTTGAGTTCTTTATAGATTCTAGATTATCAGCCTTTTGTCAAATATATAGTTTTCAAATATTTTCTACCATTGTGTAGGCTTTCTGCATGCTTTGGTTGATTATTTACTTTGCTGTGTAGATATTTATTTAATTTAATGAAGTTCCATTTATATATTTTTGTAGTTGCTGTATTTGCCTTTGGACTCATAGTTATAAATTTTCTGGCCAGAAAAGAGTTTTTCCTTCCTATGTTTTTTTCTAAAATTTTATGGTTTCATGCATTAATTCAAGTCTTTTATCCATCTTGAATTTATTATTAATGATGAAATAGGAGGTCCTGCTTCATTTTGTTCAGTGCTGGTATTGATATGTGGGGCATTGTTTTTTCTGCTCATCGTGTTGGAAATACGTGTCATGTTATTTGCTGTCTTGTTCTATTGTTTTATAAGAGGTCTGAGCTTTAAATTTTGTATGTTGTGGGGTATTTGTTGTTTAGTTTCATGTGTAATGCATCTCTGAGCATTTTATGTAGGGCAAGCCTCATAGTGACAAATTCCCTTTGTGTTTGCTTATTTAAAAAGTCTTTTTTTTTTTTCTACATCATTTTAAGCTTAGTTTTGCAGGGCATCGGATTCTTGGTTGGCTGTTGTTCTGTTTACGACTAAAAATAGGGCCTGGGCTCCTTCTGGCTTATAAGGTCTTCACTGAGAAGTCTGCTATTGGATATACTGGTTTTCCTTTTCATGTTATTTGTTCCTTTTATCTTTGGCCAACTTGATGATTGTGTGCCTTGGTAATGTGCTATTTGCTGTGAATTTCCCAGTATTCAATGACCATCTTGATGTGGATATCTGACTCTCTGGTAATACCAGGGAAGTTTCCCTCAATACATACAATTCCTTTGAATCTTTGTTTTTTTCTGTATCTTTGGGTAACTGGGTTATCTGGAGAGCCTTGTCCTCCAGCTCTGAAATTATTTCCTCTGCTTGGTCTAGTCTGTCGCTGAAGACTGACTATTATATTTTGAAATTCCTTCAAAGATTCTTTCATTTATTTAAGTTGTTATATCCTTTCTTATGTTATCTAGCTCTCTAATGATTTTGTCATGTTTTCATTAACGTCTTGAAACATTATTTTTAGCTTCTTCATGTTAGTTTTCAACTTTCTGTTCAACACTATTCATCTTATTTACCATCCATATTCTAAATACTATTTCTGACATTTTGACGATTTCTTTTTGCTTGGAGTCCATTGTTGTAGATCCATTGTGATCCTTTGGTGGGGTCAAACTAGCTTATTTTTTCATGTTTCTGGAGCTCCTTTACTGGCTTCTTCTCATCTGAAACCTCTCCTTGCAGATCAGGGTAGATATGCTTGCAGCACCCTGATCACCTTTGCAAGGAACTTGACTACTTTGTGAGAAAATGGAGAGGTCTCTAGATGGTGCTTCTGTTTCTGTGACCTGCTCTGAAGATTGACCAAGCATGGGAAGAGCAGATATACGGAGTCCTTGTAATGTAGCTGACCTGTGTTGTCTCATCCCCTTTTAACTGTCACACTCTAAGGCTGTTATGAATGAACTTCATGCAGAGTGGTGGGCTGTTCTCAAGGTCACTGCTGGAAGTTCAGTTTGTGTGTGTGTGTGAATCCCTTTCCATAGAGGCTGATGTAGGAGTTTGTTCTTCCTAGGATTCTATGTAGTGGCAACGATTGCAGCTGGGCAAGGGTAGGTAGACAGTGCTCATGTATCAGAGCCAAGGCTGTCACTCCAACAGGGTACAGGTGTCATGGGGCACAAAGTTAGTAAGTCACTGAAAAAATGTTGGACTGCGGGGTTAGTTCCTGCCAGGCAGCAGGTGGAAACCATGGAGGCAGGGCCATGGGGTTGCCAGCAGCAATGAAGCTTCAGAGATGGAGCTACGGTCCTGATGGCAGCAGGATAGCCTCAGAGTCAGGACTGTCGGTTCCAGAATTGGCACTGGAGCTTTGGGCAAAGGGCTGAAATGCCCTGCAGAAGCAGAGGTGCCTCTGGGCTAAGACCACAGAGCATGGCAGTGGTGCTGGAGTCTGGAGGTTGGAGCTGTGGGGCCTGGCAATCGAACTGGAGCTTTAGGGGAGGAACCACAAGGCCCAACAACAGCAAGGGCGCCTAGGAACTGGAGATGAGGGGCTGAAATCTTGAAGGCAGAGCCATGGGGACAGCAATAGCACTGGAGTCCCATGAGCAGAGCTGAACAACAGCACAGGAACCACAAGTGCAGAGCCGGGATGCCAGGTGGCAGCTTGGGGATAGCAAGGGTGAGGCTGGAAGGGAACTATGGGGCTGCCAAGGATCTTCCTCTGCTCGGGTTTCACAAAAGCAGAAACCACAGGGCTCTCTAGTGGCATCTGTGGCACACGATCTATTCAGATTCCCTGTGTGTCAAGGGGTGCACAGTTCTCTGTGATGGGCTTGTGAGAGCTCCCACTGTCTCTGCTCCCTCACCCAGCTGGGGGCAATGCTGAGGTGCCTGCAGGAAGGCTGAGCCCCGTATGATCTGGCATTCTGGACCTGAGAACTCAGAATGATTAGTTGCAGTAACCCCAGAAGGGAGCCCAGGTCTCTGTTGTGCCTGCTGTCTAGTACAGCATCACTGCACAGACTCCAAGCAGCTCCCTGATCAGCCTGCGGGTCTGCAGTGGTGGGGCCCCTCACGATGTGGGCCACCTAGAGAAAGAGCATGAAGCCCCAGGGTTCTCTCCTGTCCTTCCCCATATTTGGATGCCTCCCCCAAGTACCTTCCAAACTTTCTGGGTGGATCACCCCATCCCTTCTCCTTCATTCTGAATGTCCCAGATCATTGCTCCAATTATTCACAGTGTTCTTTTCAAGAAGGCCCATCTGTAGATGGGCATCTGCCTTCAACATTCAACCTTCTCCTTGAAGGTGACATGCGTGGGCTGCTTCTAGTCTGCCATCCTGCCTCTCTCCCTATTTTAATTTTTAATTATCTAAATTTTAATTTAAATTTTTCTGAATTCAATTTTAAATTAAAATGTGCATAATGACATTTTAATCTTTTCTCTGACATTTCCTGTAATTTTTGGAGGTTGCACAAGAAACTGGAAGAGGCTTTATAATTTGTGTGTAGGTCAAAACACCTTTTATGTATTGTATTGCTTTATCTTTAACTACAGGAGAAATGGTTTAAAATTGTCTTTCTCATTCACAATTTGTTTACCAAACTTCATATGATACTAGACTTATTTTCTGTATACTGCTAATGCTACAATATTTAAGTTTAATCTCTATGTGTAAGCCTGTGGATACAGATTTTGCAATGCTGCAACAGTTTTCAAAGCCAGTGCATCAACACAATGTCCGTTCATATACTTTCATATTTTTAATGATTTACTTACAAAGTTCACTGCCTGAGCACCATGAGTTCCTTTCCCTGCACTAAACCAGAGAACATTTGCACAGAAGCTGCAGGGACTGGCTCTCCTGGGAGATAAAAGGGCAAGTTGATTCCCACAGTTCCTAACATGGCTGCGTCTCTTACTTTAACGACAGCTGCCACTTTTGCGGCTGCTGCTGCTGCAGCTGTCGCCTCTGCCAATCTGGCCACAGACCTCTCCAGTCACATACTCAGCCCAGGGGCTCCTCAGACCTCCCTAAGGTCTCTGTGTGTATGTCAGGCAGCCAGACCAGTCACGCTGAACTCTACTCACTGTGCCCAGGAACCAGAGCCAGTGCCACTGGGCACTGCTGCTAGATCACAAACATTCTCATGTCTCTCAGGCCAGGGTCCCCTACTGCTTACCACATGTTCAAAAATAATGTGGTAAGAATGTCATGAAGAGGACTATGCATAAAACCAAGCCCCAGACCCCTCTGAAGATCAGCGGCATCCCAATTGCACATGCTCCATGCCCATAAGCCAGCCCCGCCTGCTGTAGGAGCCAAGAGTCAAGTTTCACTATACACCTGCTGCCACTTCACTTTACCTCCAATTTGTTATTGAAATAAATGGAACTAAAATATTGATTATTTATTAGTAAAAATAGTCCCAGGATGCTTTTTCTAAGAATGGTGAATGATTATATTTAGAAAAGATTAGATTGGATACCTTGGACACCAAGGAGGGTGAGTTGCTTCAGACCTTCCAAGGATCTGGATCAAATCTCTGGTTACAGACACAGTCATGTTTTTATTGCACTTCTATTAAATAAAGGTTCTGTTTGGATAGCTGAAATTTGTTACAGTATAGGGGCACTAATATTTCATGGTTATATTTCATGGGAATGTAATTTCTTTTTTTTTTTTTTTTTTTTTTTTTGGTTTTTGGCCGGGGCTGGGTTTGAACCCACCACCTCCGGCATATGGGACCGGCGCCCTACTCCTTGAGCCACAGGCGCCGCCCGGGAATGTAATTTCAAAAGTAAATTTTAAAAATAACAGCAAGGGCTGTTTCTCAACTAAACTGTTAAAATAAGAATTGTTGAGTACATGTCCAATGCATTTAAAATAACATAGATTTATTGTTAAAATGCTTGTAAAAAAAACAAACCCTAATAATAACACATCTTGTATTGAGACACTCTCTGCCAAAAGAATAAATTAAAAAGACTACATTTTATATAAATGAAGATACTATTTTCTTCCTTCATATTTTTTATGTGGGCATATACTGGAAGTACTAGAATACCAAAGTTCCCTTCATACTTTTTTCTCTTTTTTAGTATTCTTCGGTCTACAATAATATTATTCAGTATATGATAAGTGCCACGCAATATTTTATATGGTCCTACCATCTAAGCAGCACATCCAAATTTCAAAGCTAGTCATTCTGCCCACAAACATTGGTACATATGGTCAATTCTCAAGGAAAATGAGGCTTTTATTCTCTCATAGAATGTACAGCTCCCACCCTATTCAAGGAAATTCCTTCCTTTCACCCACACCACTCACCCTCAACTCCCATACATATATTCAATTAAAACACAAATGGGATTTCTTATCAATAAAGGTCCTCAGGGGGAAAAACAGATTTCAGTGAACTGCTGGAATAATCCTTCCCACTGCTTAACTGTGGTCCTATCATGACCACAGGATTCTCTCACCAACCTGCTTCCCTCTCTGTGCTTGGAGAAATAAAAGCACAGTAAACTTTGGCACATATGATCAATTCCAATGGAGAACAAGGCTTGTGTAACATACAGGGTTCATAAATTATTTTCTCTGTAAGTCCCACTTGTGCTTGATGTTTAAAATGGAAACTACTGGAAAAGTACTGAGCTAAAATAGAAAGGAACACGGAAGGGCAGGAAATGAGGCCTTGCTAAGCATTTAGTGCCAGTGCCACGTTTCTTACTGGCAGGATTGACTATCACCACATAAAGTTATATGTGCCTAAGGGACCATTTGCACTAGAAAACTGAAAAAACAATTCCTTATAATTTTCCAACATTCATGTCAGGTGTTCTCTCAGTCTACCCTCATCAAATACCTAATGGCAATTTCTCCTTTGCCAATAGTGTACATTAAAATGAAAAGCCAGCCATCTGAACAAAAAGAAAAAAAGTACATTAAAAAACTTACCTGCTAATTTACACATTCTTTTAATTTGTCCATAAAATACAACAGCATTTTTTATTATTGATTATTAATGTGGTCACAAATTTTCTTCAGTCTTGCTTTGGTTGATAATTTGTATTTTAAAAAAGGAAATGTTGGGGGAAAAAAAAGGAAACATGTTGGATGCTGTGGCTCACATCTATAATCCCAGAACTCTGGGAGGCCACGGAAGGTAGATTGCTTGAGCCCAGGAGGTCAAGACCAGCCTGAGCAAGAGCAAGACCCCATCTCTACTAAAAAATAGAGAAACTATCCAGAGTTGATAGCAGGTGTCTGCAGTCCCAACTTCTTGGGAAGCTGAGGCAAGAGACCTGCTTGAACCCAGAAGACTGAGATTGCTGTGAGCTCTAATCATGCCACAGATGGATGACAGAGTGAGACTTTGTCTCAGAAAAGTAAAATCAAATTAACTTTTTAAAAAGGAAACATGTACAAAAGTCGATATGACCCCCAAATCTTAATTTTAGGTTTAAAACACCATATTCATCTCTTACTGGTGCTGTAAGAAATTACTGCAACTTAGTGGCTTAACGCCACAGAAATTTATTATCTTGCTGTTACAGCGATCAAAAGTCCAAAAGGGGTTTCACTGGGCTTAAATCAAGGTGTCAGCAGGATTGTACTCCTCTGAAGGAAGGGAAAACCCATTTCCTTGTCTTTCTGGGCTTCCAGAGACTGATTACATTCTCTAGCCCATGGCCTTTTCCTCCATCTTCAAAGCCAGAAGTAAAGCATCTTCTAGTCTCTCTCTGACTGTCTGACCTTGGCTCCCATTGTCACATCTCCTTCTCTGACTCTGACCCTCCTACCTCCCTCTTACAAGGACCCTTGTGATTATACTGGATAATCTAGGATAATCTCCAGTCCGAAGATCCTATAATTAATCACTTCAGCAAAAGAGATTTTGCAGTCCCTTTTCCTATATTAGGTAACATGTCCTAGGTTTCAGGGATTAAGACAAATACATCTTTGGGAGGGTCATTACTCTATCCACTTCAATCACCTAAATCTCTGTATAGGTACTGTTAGTCCACGTCCTGCCATAAGATGCTTTTGCTGACAGTGGGCATTCTTAATTATTACATAATATCAAGTAGGATATTAGAAATCTTTAAAATGGGGTGGCGCCTGTGGAGTAGGGCGCCGGTCCCATATGCCAGAGGTGGTAGGTTCAAACCCAGCCCCGGCCAAACACCCCCCCCCCCCAAAAAAAAGAAATCTTTAAAATGGTTCACAGAACTAACTCAAATTGGTATAAACCCTTTGCTTTCTAGAAATTATGGTTAGCATCCTAGAATTATAAAATGAAAGAGATTCTTAAAGATGGACTGTTCACCTCTTTCTTTTAACACAAAAGTCTGCTGAGTATTAGGCTGCAGGTATCCAGGTGGACCATGATGAAACTCTCAGGCCATTGCTCTTTTCACTGTATCACATTGTTACTAATAATTTGTAAAAATAGAATCCATTTCTAATAAATCACCTTTTTTATTTTGTCACAGAGCTTCACTCTACTGCCTGGGCTAAAATATAGTGGCATCGTATTAGCTCATTACAACCTCAAACTTCTGGGCTCAACCAATTTCCCTGCCTCAGCCTCCCAAGTATCTAGAACTAGAGGCACACACCACCATGACTAATTAATTTACTTTTTTTTACATTTTTTTGCAGAGATGAAGTCATTGCTATAATGTTCATGCTAGTCTCAACTTCCTGGTCTTAAGCAATTCCCCTGCCTTGGCCTCCCAAACTGCTAGAGTTTATAGGCATGAACCTCCATGTTCAGCCTTAATGAATCACTTCTAAAGAGTTGAGTGTGACTAACAAAAAAAAATAAAGAAAGAAAAGTTTGGAATAGATTAGCTGCTACCCATTTACTCATGAAAGTTTTATGGGAGTTTTCCACAATATTGTATAACCCATTTATTTAGGTTCACAATAGCTTAGGAAAACATGGAATATGACATTGAAAATTTTTCACAGAAGCACGACATAAATTGACCTTTAAGTGTTCATTAAATAAATATAATTCATACACATATTAAAAACAAATGCTACAGAAATTTATAAAATGACAAATAAAGTCATTCTCCCCATACATTCATCCTTTCATGTGTGCACATTCCGTAGGCACTTTTTTCATATACTATATCACTGTTTTGCACTTGGCTCTTTTCACTTAACAAAATAATTTTAAAATCTTTTCCTAGAACAGGGGAGTCCAATTTTTTTTTCTCTGCCACATATTGGATGAATAAGAGTTGTCCTGGACCACCATTAAAAACACTTCCTAATGAAAACTGATAAGCAAAGAAAAAAAAGGTTTGTGCATACTTTTCATGATATCCAACACTACAGATAAGCAAAGAAGTACTTACTAAATCAGCATGTGGCCATGGGCCACAGATTGGAAAACCCTCCTCTGGCAGCATTCACAGTCTTCAGTTTAAACTTTTCCACTTCCTTTAATTAACCAGCTCTCGGGAGAAGAGAGGTTTTAGTAAGAATCACTTTTGTTGGGAATTTCTGGGTGTTTTGTGTAAAAAAATATTAAAAATGTACATTTGCCTATTATAATTTGGACCTTATTAAGATGGCCAATAACCATTCAGAAGATTGACGAACAACAACTTGTTTCTTTGAAAAAATAAACAAAATTGATAAATCCTTGGCCAGATTAACTGGAAACAGAAAAGTAAGATCTCAATCAGAAATGAAAAAAAGGGAAATAACAACAAGTACTACATAAATAAAAATTATCATCACTGAATACTACAAATGTGGTCTTCATCCCAAGGAAGCAAGACTGCTTTAATATATGCAAATCTATGAATGTAATTCACCACATAAACAGAAGTTAAAAACAAAGACTATATGATCTTCTCCATAGATGCAGAAAAAGCATTTGACAAAATTCAATATTCTGTTTGGATTAGAACACTCAAGAAAATTGGCATAGGTGGAACATTCCTTAAATTGATAGAATCCATCTACAACACACCCACAACCAACATATTAAACTGAGAAAAACTGAAAGCATTCCTGCTTAGAAAAGAAACCAAACAAGGATGTTCACTATCACCACTACTATTCAACATAGTATAGTGCTGGAAGTCCTAGCCAATGCACCGAGGCAAGAGAATGATATCAAGGCTATCCAAATGGGGACAGAAGAGATCAAATTATCACTCTTTGTTGATGATAAGATGTTATACTTAGAAAACCCCATGGACTCAAACATGAAACTCCTGGAACTGATGAAGAAATACATCAAAGTCCCAGGATATAAAAGCAATGCACATAAATAAGTAACCTTCATATATGCCAACAACAGTAAAACTGACATTCAAATCAAAGATATAATACCCTTCACAGTACCATCAAAGAAAATTAAATACCTCAGAATATATTTAGCAAAGTATGTGAAGGATATCTACAGAGAGAACTATAAAACATTGAGAAAAGAAATAGCCGAGGATGGTAACAGACAGAACATATCATGATCAAGGTCTGGTAGAATCAACATTGTTAAAATGTCGATACTACCCAAAGCAATCTACAGATTTAATGTACCAACTCATGCCTTGAAGATCTTGAAAAAATAGTTCTACATTTCATATGGAACGAGAAAAACCACAAATAGGTAACACAATTCTATGAAATAAGAAAAAATCTGGAGGCATCACTTTGTCAGACTTCAGGTCATACTACAAATTTATAGTCATCTAAACAGCATGGTATTGGCATAAAAATAGAGACATGGATCTATGGAACAGAACAGAGAGCTAGAGATGAAAAAGCCTCATATTCCCATATGAACTTTGACAAACCAAACAAAATCATACACTGGTGAAAAGAATCCCTATACAATATATGGTGCTGGAGGAACTGATTAGACTGAAATTAGACCTGCACTTCTTATTATTTACAAAGATTAACTCATGATGGATAAAATATTTAAATCTAAGACATGAAAGTATAAAAGTCCTAGACGAAAGGTGGGAAGAAGCTGTAAAATTTTTGGCTTTTGGAAATAATTTTAAAGAAGATCCCACTTGCAATAGCAGCAACAACAAAAATAAATAAATGGGACCTGATTAAGTTTAAAAGTTTCTGCACATCTCAGGACACATTTATCCAAGCACAGAGATGATCTTCAGAATGGGATAAGATATTTGCATGCTATGAATCTGAAAAAGTGCTATAACAAGAATCTACATAAAACTCAAGCAAGTCAATAAGAAAAGATCAAACAACCCCTTTAAAATCTGAGCAAAAGACATGAACAGAAATTTTTCTCAAAAAAATAACTCGTGGAGGATAAAAGACTTAAACCTAAGGCATGAAAATGTAATAATCCTAGAAGAAAATGTTGGAAAAACTCTTGTAATCATTAGGGAAATGCAAATAAAAACCATAATGAGATATCATGTAACTCCAGTGAGAATGGCTTACATTAAAAAGTCCTCAAACAACAACTACTGGTGTGGATGCAGAGAAAAAAAACTCTTTTCCACTGTTGGTGGGATGGCTAATTTGTGCAACCTCCATGAGTGATTATATGGTGATGCCTCAAAGAACCAAAAGTAGACCTACCATTTGATTCAACAATCCCACTGATGGGTATATACCCAAAGGAGAAAAGGTCATTTTAAAAAAATAACACCTGCCCTCAAGTGTTTATAGCAGCGCAATTCACAATACCAAAGATGCGAAAACATGTCCACAAATACACGAATGAATTAATGTGGTATATGCATTCTATGGAGTACTACTCAGCCATTAAAAAAATCTGGATGGAACTGGAAACCATTTTTCTAAGTGAAACATCACAGAATGGATAAACAAACACATGTACTCAATATATCAAATTGGAACTAATTAATCAACACTTAAGTGCACATATGGAAGTAAATCTCAATGAAAATCAAGATGGAGGGAGGACAGAGGCAAAGATGGGTAAATCCACACCTGGGTGCACACTATCTGGATGAAGGGAACACTTATATCTTTCATTCAATTAGTACAAAAACAAAGTATATAAACAAAAGATGTATACCCCCTAATATTCTGAAATTTAAAAAAAAAATTAGAAACTAGATATAAGATACAGAGGTGGTCAATATATAAAGTTCAGTCTTTCATTGAGGACATGGGTTACATGTCTGTTCTATAAAAATTAGGTCAACTTACAGTGATAGTCAATAAAGGGAGATCATCAACTATCGAGGTTCTACTATAGTTGAAAAAATCAGAAGCGCCATCCTACTTCTGTTTGTGTCATACTAGAAGGTTTGTCTCAAGCGTGTGTTAACTGACTAACTCTAGGGGAATCTAGCCCAAAGGAGGATCAAACTTAAAAATGAAAAATAATACTTCTTGTTTCAGTAATGGGAAAATAGCGTTCATGTTAGACACCCTTGAAAAATGAAACTCTGAAAGGCCAAGTTGAATGTTTTGTTCTTCAGGTAGTAAAAGCAATAATTTGGAGCTACTGCAATTCAACCTGGGTGGGAGCTAACAGATCTATTACTACAACTGGATCTTAAATAAAGTATGTTTTTTGCAACTAAATGCAATTTTATTCTCATTTGAATTATTTCAGACATATTACTTTGTCATGAATGTTACTGAAATTCCTCCCTGAAAACTTTACACATAAAGACTATTTCTCTCCCAAACCTCATGTTCTTTAGGACTTATTTGCTGGCTTTAATCTTCTTTTACCAATAATATTTCCATACTTTCATTCATCCATCTTATTTCAAAACCCCAGATCATCTCAAATTTAGACTTAACCATTCACCACCCTTCATTGTTGTTATTGTCATCAATATCCTAGTCTTCCTCCATCTTTTACTGTTGACTTCAGTATCTCACTTAAGCCCAACTCCCTCTTTATTCTTGAAGACCTCAGCATCCATGTAAATTATCCACTTACCAGCCTGGCTCCTTCTTTCACTTACTTCAGAGGTCCTCAGTTTCTCTGTTATGAACTGCAAAGTTCTTGTTCTAGCTGGTGGCCTTAGTATCTAATACCTCTGGATCTCTGATGCCCAATCTTGCTGTGTAATTCTCCTGCCAAAGAAACTCTGAGACTGTACAGCCCAGCCTTCATGTCTTGTGTTCCTCTGGGTTCCTTCTAATTCTTATTCCCTAAATTGATCATCTACTTGCTCCATCCAGTCACTTGCTGCAATGTACCCTCAAACCTCCATCCTTTGCTGAGGGGTAGCTCTGACAGAGGTCAGAGTACAGAATAACTATGGGATGTGCTAGAATATATGCTAAACAAATGAGGTCACTCATGAACAAGCTGAGCAATTGTAGGGAAGTCTTTGAATCATTTACCTATTCAGTTTCTGTATTTATAAAAGAGGAGGTGAATGATGTGAATTACATTCTAATTCATGTTACTACAAATTCCAACATAAATCATTTGGTACCAATAGGAAAGTTTAAGAGAAAACATAAAGCTACATCTTCAAATGTATAGTTCAAGGAAGAAAACTCAAATCAAATATACATTTATAAATGGAAATAAAAGGACATTCTTTTTATTGAAAGTGTTTATACAAATACAGTTTTAAAGAAGGTAAAGGAGCAATAAGCCTTAGGTGAATGTCATCAGTGATGTCTTCTTGGAGAAGATAAATCTGAAGAAAATGTTATCCATGGATTGGCAACAGTAGGATGAAAACAAAGGTCTTTGGGTCAATATAGTCCCTTCACCAAAGCTCATGACAGACTAAAAGTTTACCCAGAAAACCTTATTAGGTCAATAGTTCCCTGGAAGTTAAAGTCAACTCCAAATATTATTTTTTAAATATCTGCCATAAAATTATAATCAGCATAAAGTTTTATATTTGTTTTGCCCTATTTCTTATCCTTCCTCAGGCTTCTCATTGTGGGAGATACCAGAGAATTAAAAAGAATCATCTCTGGGGATAAAAGTAAAACTTCTTGCCACACAGGAGTATCTCCCTCAGTGAATCCCCAACAATAAAAAAAAAAAAAATTCCGAGGGAAATCTGAATAACCAAATTGTATTATAATCCATAGACTAAAATATATATCTGTAAGTCAATGCTTATAAAAATAAACAATTGAATGACTAAAAAAAAAAATTAAATTACAAGAAACAAATTCAAAAGAGCTCAGAAATGTGCATGATTAATTGCCATATTGAACTTATATAAAAATTTCTAAAGTGGTATAAGTAAAAGGTAATCAATTAACAGCCTTTTAAAAAAGACTTTTTAAAGTATTAAGAGTAATTAGTTTTGCAGATTAGTTACTTGTCGACTTGGGAGAGAGAACACTCACCACCAGATTGCACACATTCTTCTCCATAGTTCTCAAGGAAGCTCTGGCAGCAATTGCAGCTCTTTTTACATACCCAAATACCAGAAGAGATGGCTCCATCCTAAGCTATCATTCCCATTTCCCCCCAGCTATTCTCAGGCTTCCTCCTAGAGTTTATGATGACCAGCATCTCAGAAACATTAAACTTCAGTTGTCCATTCTCTGACCACATTCTCCTGTCATTGCAGCCTTCTCATACCCCAAGACTACTTCTCAGCCTTTGATCTCAAGGAGATCACTAGTCCACTGATCTTTCCATTTTCTTCCAGTCTATCAATTCCTGTTGAGCTCTCTTAATTCCTAGATCACGTGCTCCCAGAAAAGTCCCAGTATCTTGAATTATTTAGCATGCTTCCAGTTACTCTTGTACAGCAAAGTCTGTTCTCTACTTTTTTGTGTTAAATGCTGCTGAAGGTTAAAAAAGAAAAGAAAAGAAAATTCCAGAAGCTTTCTAATTTATGCCATAAAAACCTCAGACTCTTTAATCTCACAAGGGTCTGTAGTACTGTCCATGAATTGTTCTAATTGAAAAGTGACATGAGCCTAGAAAATTAGCATAGGACTAGAGGTGAGGTTGGGAAGGCAAGGTCTGTGAACCTACAATTGTTAGGAAATGAGGAGGGTATCTCACCATGTCCCAGGCTGAGATGAAAGTGATATAGGAGAATAATCACAACACCTTACATGGCAAAAGACAAATAGGAAAACTTGCCACTCCACTCCTTGTTTTCCACCTGACTTTTCCTTATTCCTAACATCAACTTTGGTGACTTAAACATCCTTATGAATTGTGAATAGTCTCCACCACCATCTGATTTGCAACCTGAGAATCAAGTGGCGTGCAGAGGACTGTGAGTTTCTCTTTAAGTGGGAACTTTGCCTGATCACCAGGTCTGGCAGACAAAGGGAGAGAAAGCGCTGTGAAATTTACACACACACAATGTTTTGACTCAACAGAGATGACACCATTTCAGCCCCTTGAGGCTAGCAGGCCCATCTCAAGCCCAGAATTCAAGGATATTTATTAGAAATTTGGTGGTGTATACACATAAGGCAAATAGTGAAAAGGTAATATTTTTGTGTTTCAATTAATCAGGCTTTGTTTAAGGCCTTGAACTTTGTTCAAGGAAGAAAGTTATCAGGATGAAGGACAGGGGAGTACTAAGCTACAGATCAAAGAATACTTTGGAAAGAATTTAATGAGGGAAAGTTATAGTCTACAGGTCAAGGTGCCTGCAGTTGTAGGATATCTGCACAGGCAATTATAAACTACTTTCTAGTTTTACTTATATTCTGTCTCCAAGCTGCTGATTGCTATCTAGACATTTCTCAGATGATTTTCTCATCTACTCTGCTGGACATTCCAAACTCCCTTTGCTATCAGAGGAGTGCATCACAGCAGGGGAGCTGAAACTCAGGGTCATAAACTGCTCAAGATTTCTGGGGGAATGCCAGCCTACTCTAGCTTTCACCCACAATCTGACCTTTGTTCCCTGATCTTTAGGGATCTTTCCCTCACTTCTCTTTAGCTGTCTAGCTGTTGGCCAGTCCTGAAAATATCTACAGTGGATGTTATGGTTCATCATCTAGATTCCCTCTTTCAGAATTAAAACATTAATTCCTCCATTTCCTGAAAGCATTGGTGGTTGATGGTTTTCTGTTAAGACCTTTCCCAGGACTTCTAAAAAGACCTACCTAACCCAAGGTCACATCATCTTCCCATCATCAAAGCCCATATCCAATGACAGCTCTACATTACAATAAATAGCTCAGCCTCCTTGTCTTAATTTTGAAGGACCATCCTAACCCCAAAACTTATTGTAGAAATGAACTGAGGCTTTTGTTTTGACTTCATCACAGTTCAAGCTTTCTTTCTGCCTAGTCCTGCTTCATTCATTCTCCCTCTAATGTGGTTTCCAAGAGCTCTCCCCAGTGCGTTAACTGCATTCTATTCTCTTTCTCAGACACTGCTTCTTGGGAAAACTGAACTGTGATGACATCAATAAGTAAGGCTATTGCATACCTGCAATGTCATTTTAGTCAGCCTTTTCTCTGACGATAGATCTCAATCTTCAGTCTTCTCGCTTAGATGTTTCCCTCTATCCTTATTTGTTGACTAGAAAAATCACACCTCACTACCATAATTCTCTTTCTATCTTCATTGCCTTTTGTAGGTAACCAAAATGAAACCCTGTTGACAATTCTAAGCCTTCTTTTGCAGATGTCTGATATCAACTCCATATTGATTCTCTACTAAATCTGAGATTCAACTATACATCTTCTCTAGGATTAAACCAAATCCATTGAGAGAACTACTGCAAAATTCCATGATTTTCAACTGCACTGAGCTCTCAATGCCTCTTTTTTATTTTAGCTAGATTATTCTCTCATTCTTCACAGTAACTATTTCAAATATACTGCACACTTCTCAAAACCTCCTACCTTGCTACTTCTTTCTCACTATCAGCAAATGATCTCTGTTTATTTATTAATTGAGGTATAATTTACATAAACTATCCAAATCTGTAGTTGTATAGCTAAAAATGTTCTCACACTGGTTAGACCTGTCTAACAGCCACCTAAATCAATATATACATATCCAACCCACAGCAGGCTCCCTCGTGTACCCATATAGCTGCTACCTCCCTTTCTCATCCCTCCAAATAAAACAACTACTCTGATCTCAGTGAGCATAAAGTAGTTTTTCCTATGCTTGAATATTTTGTAAGGGGAGTAACATAGTGTATACTCTTTTGTCAGCCTTATTTTGCTCAATACTATGTCTGTAATAATCCAGGTTGTTGGCAAAAGCAGTGTTTGATTGTTTTCCTTGCTATTTACTATACCATTGTGTAAATATACCACAGTGTATTCATCCATTCTGTTACTGAAGATATTTGGCCATTTCCAGATTGAAACCATTATGAATAACACTTCTATAAATATTTATGGCTAATATTCAAGAAATATTATGGCTATATATTTATTGAAGATTATAAATGAATAGATTGATTGATAGATACCCAATATTGGATATATATATGTATGTATATATACACACATATATAAATTGATTATTTTGAAATGCATTTGGCAGAATCTATTCATCTGTATTATCTATCCATCCATCCATCTATTTGTCTATCTTCTTAGAAGATACTGCCAAATGGTTTTCCAAGCTTGTATGCCACCAATTTACCTTCCCACCAGCAAAGAGATTCCTCATTGTCCCCAACAGTTATCATTGTCCATAAGTCCTTTGAATTTTTGTCATTCTTGTGGATAGAGTAGCTTCTTAATGTAGTTATTAAATTAGCATTTTTCTGATCACTAGCGATGGGCATCTTTCCATACATGCATTGGCAATTTAGATATATTCTGTGAAGTCTTCACTTCATTTTTTCATTATTTGCTATATTTCTACTTATAGAAATATATGTAATATATAAATAGCTACAAATTATAAATATCTTTGTGATGTAAAACAAATACCTTGTCCCAGTCTGTGGATTGTCTTGTCCTTTTATTCTTTTCATATTGTCTTTGATGAACAAAAGTTTTTTAATTCAAATTAAGTCAAATTTTATCAATTTCCTTTAATGGCTAGTACTTTTTGCATCCTGTTCAAGAAATCTTTGTCTACCTCAATATCATAAAGATATTACCCTATGTTTTCTTCTGCATCTTCATTGTTTTTCTTTAACATTTAGGTTGCTATATTTTGAATGATTTTTCATATGATGCGAGGTAGATATTAGAAATCAATTTTTCCCAAATTGATATCCAATTAATTTAATTACAATTTATGGGGAAAAAATTGTTCTTCCACTAATTTGTTGTTCAAATTTACTTCCAATTAAGTGATTGTATATGTTGGGTTCTTTATTTTGCTCCAAAGGGCTGTTTGTCTTTGGATATAAGTCCAAAGACATCACATTGCCCTAAATATTCCAGTCCCTCAATGTGTCTTAATACTTAGTAGTTTATATACTACAATTATTTTATTCAAGAAAATTACCTAAGCTATTCTAAGTCTCTTCCATTTCCATATTTAAAAGAATTTAAAATTAGCTTATGCATTTCTTAAAAATAAAAATAAAATCCAGTTAGATATTAATTGAGATTGTATTCTAGCTATACATGAACTTGGTAAAAAATCGAGTCTCCCAGTCAATGAATATGATTATCTCTCCATTTATGTGAGTCTTTAATATCTCTCAGCAATACTTCATCATTCTCAGTATTAACATCTGTACATCTTTCTTTAGATTTATTCTCAGATACTTGATGATTTGTATGCTGATAAATACAGATAAATACATAAAAATAAAATATATAGAAATAAAATTAATTTTTATATGTTGATTTCATATTAAGCAATCTTTCTAAATTTACTTATTTATGTATTTGAGGATTGTGTAGGATTTTCTATTTACACAACAACATATTTTGAAATACAATGATTTTATTTATTTATTTACAATAAGAATAGCTTTCATTGACTTTTAAATAAAGAAAATAAAGGCATTTACTAACAACTTTATTACATGTTTGAATAGAAATCTTGATAGTAGAAATATTTGTGCTTCCTTAATTTCAAGGGAAAAGTGGTAGAAACTGCGGTAGAAACAGAAAACAGTAGAAAAAGTGGTAGACACATTGAAAAGGATGTTAGTTATAAGGCTTTTATAGATTTCTTTTATCATATTTAGTAATTTCCCTTTTATTCATCATTTTATGAGAGTTTATGTCATAAAGTGTTAAACTTTATCAAACTGTTTGGACTTTATTTAGGTTCACCATAAAGATCTGTGACCCTTAAAAAATGTGGCTCTACATTAGAATTACTGAGAGAACATCTGGGTTCAATCAGGAGACAAAAAAATCACACATTAATTTGAAAAGTCAAAATTCAGTATAAAAATTAACAACTTTTATGTGTTCAATTTATCTTACATATCTTTATGTGTTCTCAGTGATGTATAAGGAATCGTGCTAAATACTATAAGAGGCACAAACACAGGTCATATTTAGGCCCTTTTGAACGAAAGTTAAGAACTCAATGGAGGAAATACATTCATAAAAATATATATATATACATATATATAATGCAATGGAAATGTGTTATAAAAGAAATAAAAATACATTTTTCTAGATGACTGAGAAATTATTCTTAGCTAGCCCGAGAAAATGTGGATATTTGAGAGAGATATCAGTGCCTTTTTCATGAAGGAATTGATAAATAACCCAGGTCTTGTAGACCTTCTTAAGTGAAAAGTACGAAAAGGCAATACCAAGGAAAAGGCATAAAAAACAAAGAAAACAACATAAGCAAAGGCCTAGGAGTAAAAAAGGATAAAGCACATGAAATAAAAATGAATAATTACTTTTTATAGAAATACAGAGTAAAGGGCTAAGTGCCAATAAGACTAGAGAGTTAGATGGAAGCAAGGTAGAAGCAAGACTTTAAAGGAATTAGAACAGAATGAGTCCAGGTTTGCTCAGGCAGATGCTTACACGGTATTTTAGGCCTTATTAAAGAAAAAGAATATAAAATTACATATAAAAATGAACATGCATTTGGAATCAGAAGAGAAGTCACAACAAATCAAAAACTTTTAAAAGCAAGCAAATGTTATAAAAATCCCAAGATCTACAAACTATCTTAATGCTCAGATTATGACTGACACACCCCATCGATTGGCTATATTTCTCAATCACACCTCTGTCTGACAAAGAATATAACTCAGACTTTCCTCTAGGACAGCTCAGTGAAATTTATTATTGATAATGTAATCAAATTCCCTCTCAGCTTCACAAAATGTTATTGATGTTGGTAAATTTTTAGGAATACTGTTCAAATTTAGGAAAGCCTTTAAATTGTGAGATTTCAGGCAGTTCAAATTACCATATACAGGGACTACTAACTGTAAATATTCCTTGGATAGATGATAAATGTGTCACTCATGTCCTGAAGGTACTGGCATATTATTAGTTTTATGCTATTTTTGTTGAAAGAAGTATTATATGTCAAGAATTTAGATCTTTTCCCAATGTGTTTGTATAATTCATGCCTTATGTATAATCAGATTATCAAACAGTCCAAGAACCTATTTATTATCTTTACTTGCAGCATATTTCTTTTTCTTAATGAATTTAGAAGGGAACAAACTCACATGATAATGAAGCCTGAAGTGTGACTGACACACCCATCATATCTATGGGCCACTAAAATAATACTTTGAATAATTCTAATTATTTATTTCTACAGTTTGCTAATCTTATGCATATTTCAGTAATCAATGATACAAGTAGAGCATACTTAAGTAATATAACCAAAGAAAGCACTATATTAGGAGGCCACAGGCCCTGATGAATAACAGAATTATCGTGATATATTTTTAGTGCCATCTAGTGTTTAAGAAAGTATACATGAGTTTCTCAACCCTAGACTTCAAAAACTAAATAAGCAGACAAATTAACTTTAATTTTTGTCAACATATTCTTTGGTTCTAGATCCCTGTGATTCCATTAGAGATTTTATAACAAAATTTGATGATAAGCCAGGTATGGTGGCTCATAACTGTTATCGTAGCACTCTGGGAGGCTGAGGCAAGGGGATTGCTTGAACTCAGGAGTTCAAGGCCAGCCTGAGCAAAAGCAAGACCTCATCTCTACTAAAAATAGAAAAACTAGCCAGGCATCATTGTAGGTGCCTGTACTCGTAGCTACTTGGGAGATTGAGGCAAGAGGATGGTTTGAGCCCTAGAGTTTGAGGTTGCTGTGAGCTATGATACCATGGCACTCTATCCATGGCAACAGAGTTAGACTCTGTTTCAAAACAAAACAAAAACTCTTTTGTATTCCATTATAATAATAAACCAGTTTTAAAAAATTCATGATAAAAATAACTGATTGTAAGGCCATATGCGCTTCTAGAAATTAGTTAAATTCTCATGCAGTAAGACAAACTAAACAATTCTGTCACCAGTCTGACAAAAGACATCAGTCGAGACCTCTAGCTACCATACGACAAGAGACTAGTTCTCTTCAGAATGTCCAATCAGATAGACTTTCTCCATAGAATCTTAGGGTCTAGAAGAATGTTTGAGTCAAGTCAAGTTGAATTTAAGCTACATGTGATATCTTTTAAAATAATAATTTACTTTATCGCTAAACTTATAGCTCCATTAAAAACAAAAGTCTTTAACAAATTAATTGATTCATTAATATCTTTAACAAAAACAGATGTCTAAATTCTTTAATTTTATCAAAATAATATAGCTTGTTTGGTTTTACTATTTTCAATCCTATAATAAATACTATATTAATAAAATAAAAGTTTAAACTATTTGATTGTTATACTTTTATGAAACATAAAACCAAAAATGAAATATTTCTGCAAAGTCAACATGAGAATTAGCAAAGGGCATATTCTTTATATTCCTTTTACTACTAATTCATTGACAATAGAAAGCAACCAATCTTAGATGCTATTAAACTCAGATTGCTGTTATGTTTAGAAGCCTTAGACTGAGACATAAAGTCAAAAAAATGACAAATTTTAAAAAGTAGAGGTATACTACAAATATTACAAGATCTAAGAATATCATAATGTTTGTATGTGTTTTTAACCTAGGCTAATTTTTTAAAACTCAGGATAGCAAGCTATACTCCCTTCAGCTCACACAAGAATTTATAAAGATGCAGAAATCTCAATAAATGTGGCATAGAGATGACTCTTACTGCACAATTATCTCATTTATGTGTCAGCTTGACTGGGCTAAGAAATGATCAGATTGCTGGTAATACATTATTTTCAGATTGTGTCTGTGAGGGTATTTCCAGAAGAAATTAACATTATATCAGTAAACTGACTTAAAAAAGATTTTGACCTAACAAATGTGGGCAGGCGTCACTCAATTCATTGAGAGTCCAAATAGTACAAAAAGGTGGAGGAAAGATAAATTTGTTCTTTTTTGCATCTGGTACATCTCTCATCTCCTGATCTGGTATATCTGTGCTCCTGGTTTTTGGGTCCCTGGGCTTGAACTGGAATTATACCATCAGCTCTCTGGGCTTCCAGCTTGCAGACAGCATATCCTGGGACTTCTCAGCCTCTGTAGCTGTGTGATTTAATTCCTCACAATAATCTGTTTTTATATATCTATACATATATTATTGGCTTCATTTTTCTGGAGAACTTATAATGGTGCTTCTAAGTACAGGCAAATGCTCAGTGTTCAGTCCTGAGGAGAGTCAGCCACACAGTTGCACCTCACAGAAACAAATTGCTGCAAGAAAAACTTACCCCCAGATTCATCCATCTAGTCCAGGCTTGCACAGGCCAGGAGCCACTATGCCAGGTAATCTACCTACCTATCTATCTATCTATCTACTGGATGGCCATAAAGTGCATGTTCAATTTTAAATTGCACACTATTTTAAATTTCAGGCAAACTTTATGGCCACCCTGTCTGTGTGTGTGTGTATATGTATATATATATATACACACATATATATACTGTTTATATATAAAAATATACAAAAATATATATACTATTTATATATATAAAAATATATAAAAAATATATAACACAAATATGTATTTTTATATATAATCTATATACACAAAAAATATATACACACACATACCCACATATATATATCTTCATGGGCCAACAAGAAGTCATAGAAATATTGCATAAATTTTTTCCAGAAGGTTTCAATCAATAGCTTGTCTGTGCTGAATTCCAGTCAACCCCAGGGGAGGAGAACAGGCTGTATAATGCAAGTGAGTAGAGCCTGGTGGAAAAGTTCCTGATTAAAACTGCTAGCAACAGTAGCAGTAGCGGTATGTGGGTATATGTGAGAATCTGTGTATGTTAGGTGACAAGCAACAGATAAGCCTCTCTGACAGACAGTCCAATACAGTACGTTTTGCTGTGATTTCATCTCTCATCCAGATATCTTATCTCTCATGTGGTATGCCCTCACTACTTTGCTATACATTTTAGGTCCTGAATAAAAACACTGAGTGATTTCTCCCTTCAGAAAGAATTACTGCAAATGAAAAAGAAAATTCTGTATCTAGAGAGAAAGTCGTTTTTAACTTATTCATTTCTGATTAGTCCAGTTGCCATTAAATTCCACCCACTGATGAGAGCTGCAATGTTGAAGAAGCTCCCCGAAATATTTCTTGAATTGTTCTGGTTACAATCACGGATGTTTGAATCTGGGTGACAGTTCCTACATATAATCAATTAGTTCTCAAGCTTAGTTCTCAATACTAGTTCTCAAGCTTAATAGAGATACAATAAACAAGTTCCTACATATAATCAATTAGAGATACAATAAACAGTTCCTACATATAATCAATAGAGATACAATAAACAGTTCCTACATATAATCAATTAGTTCTCAATCTTAGTTCTCAATACTAGTTCTCAAGCTTAATAGAGATACAATAAACAAGTTCCTACATATAATCAATAGAGATACAATAAACAGTTCCTACATATAATCAATTAGTTCTCAATCTTAGTTCTCAATACCAGTTCTCAAGTTTAATAGAGATACAATAAACAAAAGAGTTACAAATTTGACTTATTGTGTTTTGCTCATGATTTTTTTCTTTAAATATCACATTATAAATTGTTTTAAGTCTGATATAACGCTATTACATAACAACAAAGTTTTTTAAATGGAGCATTTTTATTTTTATTTATTTATTTTTTTATTTATTTTTTTTTTTTTGTAGAGACAGAGTCTCACTTTATGGCCCTCGGTAGAGTGCCATGGCCTCACACAGCTCACAGCAACCTCCAGCTCCTGGGCTTAAGCGATTCTCTTGCCTCAGCCTCCCGAGTAGCTGGGACTACAGGCGCCCGCCACAACGCCCGGCTATTTTTTGGTTGCAGTTTGGCCGGGGCCGGGTTTGAACCTGCCACCCTCAGTATATGGGGCCAGCGCCTTACCGACTGAGCCACAGGCGCCGCCCAAATGGAGCATTTTTAAATTGAATATTATTTTCTTCATTTTCCAAAAATGAATTTAGAGGACAGTCATTTATTATTTCTTTCATTTATAAAAATTATTTTTGCTCAACTCAGAACACTTTTCCATATGGCATTGTAAGTAAGTAGTCTCAGGTGAAAACAAGTTAAAGAATCATTAAATAATTCCCAACCACAACTACTTTTATTTATCCTTTGCAATATTTCACAATTTTCTCTGTACAGAAATTCTATCTAACAAATACCTGCTTTATTCTTGAATGGTTTGGGGGTTTGTGTGTGGGGGGCAAGGGGGTTGGTTTATTTTGTTTGAGACTTGGTCACCCTGGGCAGAGTCTGACTTGAGTCTGACTTGGTCACCCTGGGCAAAGTGCTGTGGAGTCATAGCTCACAGCAAACTCAAACTCTTGGACTCAAGAAACGCTCTTGCCTCAGCCTCCCAAGTAGCTGGAACTATAGGTGCCCACACACAACTCCAGGCTAGTTTTTCTATTTTTAGTAGAAATGAGGTCTCACTATGGCTCAGTCTGGTCTTGAACTCATGAGCTCAAGCAATGTAACCACTGCAGCCTTCCAGACTGCTAGGATTATAGGAGTGAGCCACCATGCCTGTCCAATTCTTGAATATTTTTATTAGACACCCAAGCCCATTTTCTAAGGTCCTGTGTTCAAAGAAAATCAATATTAGTCCATCAATCCCTTTCATATACATAAAAAAAAAAAAGTTATAAGATGCCTTATGAAGCTTTCCTCTAACAGGGGTCCTCAAACTGCGGCCCGCAGGCCACATGAGGCAGTGTGATTGTATTTGTTCCCGTTTTGTTCTTTTACTTCAAAATAAGTTATGTGCAGTGTTCATAGGAATTTTTTCATAGTTTTGTTTTTCTTTTTTAACTATAGTCCGGCCCTCCAATGGTCTGAGGGACAGTGAATTGGCCCCCTGTTTAAAAAGTTTGAGGACGCCTACAAGAATTGTTTCTTTTTTCCTAAGTCTTTCCTCCAAACTCTCTAAATCAAAATAGTTTATTTAGTTAAATATTTGTCTGTTCATTTGTTTGATATTGAAATCCTTTCTTGATTCCAAAAAGCTGGAAGCAATAAGGTATCAACCAACGTGATAAACAGAACAGTATCCCAGTAACCACTACGAATACTGAATACTGAGCATGACCAATCTTGATGCCCCACTTCAAAGGCACCCTAAAGATGAGTAGATGGAAAAGACAACCCAACTATACGCCAGAAACTCATCTAACTTGCAAGGACTCACACAGAATCAAGATAAAGAGATGGAAAAAAATATTCCATACAAATGGTAACCAAATTGAGCAGGTGTGGCTATTCTCATGTCAGATAAAATAGACTTTAAATCAACAATGGTTAAAAAAATGACAAAGATGGTCATTATATATAACGGTAAAGGGATAAATTCAAAAAAGGAGACATAACAATCATAAATGTATATGCATCTAACACAGGAGCTTGCAGATTTAAAAAACAAATTCTACTAGATTTAAGGGAAAAAATAAGCAATAACATCATAATTACCTGGTTTTTCAATACACCATTGAAGGAACTAGGCAGATCATTGAAGCAGAAAAGCAATAAAGAAATACTGGATTGATCCTATCTTATGTCACAAAACAAATCTCAGAAAAATTCAAAAAAATTGAAATCACACCATGTATCTTCTCAGACCACATTAAATAAAACTAGAAATTTACTCTAAGAGAAATTCTCAAATCTGCACAAAGTTATGGAAATTAAACAACCTTCTACTGAACAATCTTTAGGTTAATGATGAAATAAGACAGAAATCAAAGACTCCTCAAACTAAACAAGAAAGGGGCAAAGCTTTCGACGTCTATGGGATACAGTAAAATAAGTCCTAAGGGGAAAGTTCATCGCCTTAAAAGCCTACATCAAAAAGACAGAAAGATCATGAATTAACAACTGAACATCACATCTAAAGGAACTAGAAAGAGAAGAGCAAACCAAACCCAAAGCCAACACAAGACAGGAAATAAGAAAGCTTAGAACAGAACTAAACAGAATGGAAACCACAAAATAATACAAAGACTCGATGAAGCATAAAGTGGGTTATTTGAAAAGATAAATAAAATCAATAGACCAGACTGACCAGAAATAGAAAAGAAAGGACAAAAATAAAATCAGAGATGAAAAAGGTAACATTACAACTGACTCCACAAAAATACAAAATATCATCCAAGAATATTATAAAAACCTCCACACACACGAACTAAAAAACCTAGAGGAAATGGATAAATTACTGCAAACACATAACCTCTCAAACCTGAATCCAGGAAGAAATAGAAATCCTAAACAGACCCATAATGAGTAATGAGATTGAAGCAGTAATAAAAAATCCTCCCCACCCCCAAAATGCCTTGGACCATACCATTTCACAGCCAAATTCTACAAGACCAACTTGTAGAATAAGTTGCTGGTACTTATCCTACAGAAATTATTCTATAACATCAAGAAGAAAGGAATCCTTCCTAACTCATTCTATGAATCATTTTACAAATTTAAAAGATGACTTTTTTCATAATAAAGCACAAAGGAATGTGCAGATTAACTCAATAACTGTATGATCTTGGGAAAGAAATTTACTTTTACTGCTTATAAATGCATGACACACTCTTTTCATAAGGAGCAAGTCTAGAAATTAACATGTCCCCAGTTTATAAGGTAATCATGAGAAAACACCCAGTGAAAAGTTATGGCTTAACAAATGAGTCACGTACACCTATATGAAGGGTGACAAAAAAAATAAATAAATAAGTACACATTTTAAGAAAGGAAAAACTGTATTAAAATTGTAATACTCAATGTATACTGATAACATTTGTGTTCTTATATATTGTATCTTGCATCTCTTGTAATTGCAGAAATCAAACCTCACTTGGGTGTTACAGGTTTTTCCCTTCTTAAAATGTGAATTCATTTCTGGCATCCTCTGTATACATTTAATGTTGCATTAAGATTTCCCAAAAATAATATAAAAGGACAGCAGCCATTTATAATCATTAATTTTGCAACTGTAGAAAGTACTAGTTAATATAAGACAAACAAAATAAATTGGTTTTGGGCAGAAGACATTGCTCAAAGAACACTAGTCATACATTTTTAAAGTTAACATACAGGAAGTTAAATATACTAATTGGAGTCATCCCTCAAAGCCATCTTGCGGCTTCCCATTCACATATCATTACTGAAAATGTGTTTCTTCTGCATTTGCATTCTAAAAGACTCCCAGGAATAGAAGGCAGGTAGTTTATTGGGAAGTGAATCTAAGGAAGCAGGAAAGAAACAGAGGCGGCAGGCAATTGGGACTTGATAATGCTCAAGGATCTTCTGAGACAGAGAAGCTCAAGGTGTTGGCAGGACTGCCTTCCTTTCTGGAGACTCTGGAGATGCGTCTGCTTCATATTTAATGGAGCTGTTGGCAGAATTCAATCACATGCAGTAAAACAACTAGAGCACCTGTTGTTTTGCTGTCTGTTTACTAGGAGCTGCTCTCAGTTTTCAGAGACCACCCATATTCCTTGGCTCACAGCACATTGGACCAAGCCTTTCTCACCCTTCAAATCTCTTTGACTCTCCACATGCCATCTCTCTGTGTGTTTCTGCCTCCCTTGTCTGCTTTTAAGGACTCACATGATTACAGTAGGCCAACGCCAATAATCCAAAAAAAATCTTTCTATTTTAGGGTCAGCTGATTAGTAACTATAATCTCCTCTATAGAGCCCCTTCGGGGCAACATCTAGATTAGTGTTTGGTTGAATAACAAGGGAATGGAAATCTTGGGTGGATATCTTTTGAAATCTGCCTGCTGCAGTGTCAGTGATATGAGTGTTTTCTATATATTATGGAATTTAATTTTCCTAAAAATAATAGAAACAGGTGATAAGTACTATTCTCATTATTAATAGCAACAACAAAATTCCCCATATTCTTTGTTTCAGGCTGGCCAACCTTAGCTAAGTTAGGCCAGCCTGGAAACTTTAAAAACTTTAAAAAATAAAATCCTGTTACAAATATTTTAAAGTAGCCCAATGACCTCAATAATGGGGTCATCAAATGGATATATCCTTGAAATTCACCCTCTGGAAATATGTCACTTGTGAGACATGTGGTGAGAACTCAGGGTCATCAGTGGAGGGTGGGTGTGGGTTTATAGAACCCAAGGATTTTTCAAATATTTGTAGCAGGATTTTATTTTATTTTTTTAAGTTCTTTTAACAAATTAGCTCTTCAAAGGATATGTCTATTGCATTAGCAAGGGATAAGTATAATAACTGAGATTATTTTGGATCCTTTTAAATAAAATCTCAACTTGCCTTCTCTCTATGCTCATTTGCATAGGGTGGCAAAAAATCCTAATGTTGAATCAATGATCATGGCATTTCCATGGCAACACACCAAGGTGCCTCCTGCATAAGGCCTTCTTCACTTTACTGCAGCATAAACAATTTACCTGATTATGGGCTATTAAGAGGCTACACACCAGGACATGCAAGTAAAAACTAAAGGGAAGGTTCTGATAATGTACATTAAAATACATTTTGGCAATCCTTAATAAGGTGAGATAAAAAGTTGCTGAGGAAATGCTAAGGAATTCTTCCAACTGGATTTTGCAAAAATTGGACAGGTTCTTAGCTAGCTGACTTTGTGCAAATGCTTCTACAAGATTTCAGGATGGATTTTCTCTGTAGAAAGTGCAGAGTTTGAAATATTTCTCTCTCCTCCCTCATTATCCTCACACACAAAAAATTCTTTTCTCACCACATAAAACACAAAAGTGAGAAAGTTTATGACATATTTGTGTTATGTACATATTATTTTGAGCCAAGAGTAAGGGAATAAAAAGAATATATAATTTGAATTTTTATAGCAGAAACAAAGCCCAGAAAGGAAACAGCTTTTGAAAAGATATTGTTCACATTGTTTCTTTAATCCCACCTCATAGCACTGTCCTGAGAGCTGACCTACCAATTGGAAACATAGATCACCTTCTCCGATGAATTGAGACTCTCTAGGCAGATGCCTTACTGAAATATGTATCCCTATCTAGGCTGTCAACTAATGCAGAGATTTCTGTCTACCATATCAGTTTTTTAAAATTCAAACACTCCAGGGAGAAGAAATAAGTTAAGTCACATTAAAATTAATGAGTTTTATCAGGTACAGTATCTTACTATTTAGCTGTTCAGAGCCCACCACTGTCCTTTAGAAAAGGAATACAACCTCTTCCTCTTGGGGACACACTTTCCATATACCCCCTAGGCTGCCTTTTGATAAGTTCTCCCCTCAAGGGTGGCATTGCTGTGCACTTAACACTTCGACTTTAATCACACCCCACCCTCCACTGATGACCCTGTGTTCTCACCACATGTCTCACTGTTGACATATTTCCAGAGGGTGAGTTTCAAGGATATATACATTTGATGACCCCATCATTGAAAGTTTTAATACAAAAGACTCTCTCTTCTCTGACAATGACAACCTTTTACAGAAAACTCATTAGTAAAATTATTATTCAACAAGGGTGGCACTTGGTCTGATAGAGCCTTACAGAAAGGGAAGAATATTAAACAAAGGTAATGCAGTCTTTCATTATCATCTGAGTTTTTTGATACGACCTAGTAAAGCGCTGTATGGTGATTTGTCTACAAAGCAACCAAAGGCGGCTATTTAAAAAGCTATTAGCATTCATGAGTAATTGTGTTTCTTTTTGAAAATGGAATTATATTTTATGTTAGAACTTTAATCACAGTTATGACTTGGCCTATAAAGACTAAAAGATAAGCAATGACTCATATCCCTCAGTGGGCAAAGAGCAGTTATAGAGGCCCTGAAGAAATCTGGAAGATGCTACAGATGGACGCAACCTTGGCAAAATGGGAAGATAACAAGGCTTTAGGATTAGGCAGAATTTTCTCCAATCTCAATACTGGCAATTTATAAACTGGTCACCTCGGGCAAGTTGCTTCACTTTTCTGGACCTTGGTTTCTTCAAGTGAAAAGTATGGATAATTAGAAGGATATACAAGGTGTGATAATTAAGTTTGCAAACTCATCCTAGAAAAAGTGCTGCATACCTCATTGCTGAATATCACTATGGTCACCTTCCAAGTACTCCCTTTGGGAAGCTGTGCACTGACACCAGCACCTAGTCCACCCTTCAAAGCAATGTTGGAACTCATTTTCTGGAATAACCATCAGAGCTATTACCATATGGCACCAAAAAATACACAACAATAATGAATGCCACTCAGCAAGGCACCACCACATGATGATACAAGCTGTGAAAGAAAAAGGTTATGAGACCTTACTGAGTCATGTGCACAGTGCTGGCAATGTAAGCATGCCATGACAAGTTCATGAACCTAACTGTCAGATTTTGTGATGTCAGTTCTGATGGCCATTCCAGAAAAAGAGTTCCAAAATTTCTTTTAAAGGTAGACTAGGTACTGGCATCAGTGCACAGCTTCCCAAGGGAGTATTTAGAAGGTGACCATAGTGATCATCAGCAATGAGGCATGTAGCCTCATTGGATGAGTTTTCAAACTTAATTGTCAGACCTCATGTTGTTCAAATTGGGACTCTTTGAAGAATGAAATGGCAGGGAGGTGGCAAGACTGTCAGGACAAGCCAGGAAGGACATTCTATCGGGATAAGTAAAACTCAATGCCTGCTCTGACAATACTAAATCCTAGTGAGAATGTGGAACCATGGGACCTCTCCTTCTGTGCTCAAGAGACTGAAAAGTGGTACAGTCCCTGTGGAAATCAGTTTGGCAGTTTCTTATAAAACTAAACATTCTTAACACAATATCCAGCAGTTGTGCCTCTTGGGATTAACCCAGAGGAAGTGAAACTTATTTCCACATAAAAATCTGCACATTGATGTTTATAGCAGCTTTATTCATGATTGCCAACACTTAGAAACAACCAACCATCTACTGTCCTTCAGTAGATGAATGGATAAACTGTAGTACATCCAGACAGTGGACCATTATTACTCAGGTCTAAAAAGAAATGAAGGATCAAGCCATGAAAAGACATGGCAGGGACTTAAATGCATATTATTAAGTGAAAGAAGTCAATCATAAAAGGCTACATACTGTATGATTCCAAAGATATGACATTCTGGAAAATACAAAACTATGGAGACAAAAAATATCAGTCGTTTCTAGGGATTGAGGGCAGGGGAGCGTGAATAGGAAGACAGTTCTTAGGGCAGTGAAACTTCTCTGTACTGTACTATAATAGTGATTGCATGCCATTATACATTGGGCCAAACCCATAGAATGGAGAACACCAACAGTGAACTCAAATCATGATTTTTGAGGAAGGATGAGAGAAGGATGGAGGATAAAAACCTCCCTACTGGGTATAAGGCACACTATTCTGGTGACAGATACACTGGAAGTTGTGACTTCAGCATTGTACACAATCACCTTTACATAAAGCACCCCTAATATCCACTGAAATTTAAAAAGAATTAAATTTTGGGGGAGCCGAAAGTGGATTTTTGAATTCCCAGGGGTCAGGGGTCAGCACCCTAACCACTGGGTTGTTCATGGATCAAGTGTGCGTGTGTATGAAATGAAATACTATACATCCTTTAAAAAGGAGGAGAGCCTGCCACGTGCTGCAACATGGATGGACCTAGAAGAAATTATGCTCAGGGAAGTAAGCAAGATATACACAGAATGTGTGGAATATTTGAAAAGAGCTCAAATAAACAGAAATAGAGAAAGAAACAGTGGTTACCTAGGTCAGGGGCAAGTGCAGTGAGAAAATGGGGAGATGTGGGTTAAAGGATACAAACTACCGTATGTGTAGGATGATCAAGTTGAGAGGTCTAATGTCCAACCTGAGGATGAATATAATAGGATGGTGTTGGGGATTTCTGTAAAAATAAGTATAGGCACAAAAGTAACCATGTGAGATGATAGATATGTTAATCTACTTCACTGTAGGTAACATTCTATTATCTATATGTAGGCCATAGCATCACTTTATGAACCTGGAACATGCATGGTAACGTTTATTTTTAAAAAGCCTTCAGACTTTGAATGTTTATAATGTGTCAGCGTAGGTTCATCAATTAAAACAAATGTAACACATTGACGGGGACGTTGATGTAGGTTCATCAATTAAAACAAATGTACCATGTGGATGGGGGATGCTGATGTTGATGGCAGGCAGTTGAAGGCTGTATATATGTTGGGGTAGGAATTTCTCTTTGTACTTCATGCTTAACTTTACTGTGAGTGTAAAACTGCTCTTAAAAAGTAACACCTGTTCATTTTTTTAAAAGGAAGACAGAAAAAATCAAGAAAAGAAATCAATGCCTGATACCATGAGTTTGTGGCAATTAATATGAACATATTAGCATATAGCCAGCACTAAGTAAAAATTAGTATCTTTCTATCTCTTGCTCTCATACCCTACTCCTCTGACATTGAAAACAAAAAAAAAAAAGAACATAACTTTTAGAACTTAATAAGTATGAATTGGAGAGATTATCTAACATCTAACAGTATTTATAACTCAGTTCATCTGTTCATTGAAATATTTAAAATTAGAATATATTATATTTAAATGATTTTAACAATGTGTATTCTACAATCCTCAATTGAATCGTGTTTGGTAAGAGTGTAATTGAATAAGTCAAAACTCTTCTCTCTAGTACACCACCCTTATTCTGCTTGTCTCTTTATCATTTTTTTAAATGCTTTGTAAAAGATAGGCTTTAAAATCTTAAATTTATATGCATAATTTTCTGAAATAGAAAGGTGATTTGCTGCTTTAAAATGCAATTTCTGAGAACAAGGAAGTTAGAAACAGGATCATAATAAAATTGGAAAAGATAATAAAAATTTGAATGAAAACAAATTCTTTGTTACTACCCAGCCCTTTTAATGGGAAAGAGAAGATAATGTAAATCAAAAGTTTAAAGAGCATAATCATGGGATGTGAAAACATAATACTCATTTTTTCCCTCCTGCCTTTCATTTTATTTTCTTTTTTTTTTTCTAGTGAGATCATTTTATTATGGCATTGCAATGGTCCTTTGTGCATAAGGTGATGTTATTTATTTTACTACAAATACTATTAGGAGTTATAAATGTAAGTAATAGTAAAAAATCCATTAAATAGGGGGAGTTTATTCCCCTGTCAATTTGCAAATTGATAAAATATTTTATAATGAAGTCATATAGCTATGGGTAAAGTGACAGACAGACTTGTCTTTACCATTTTTTAAGTATTAGTGGAAAGAGGACAAGATTTGAAGTCAAGAAGATAGCGATGCCCCAGCCCTACCACTTGTGTGACCTTGGAAAAGTCACTTATAAACTCTTTGCCCCTCAATTTTATAATTGTAGAAGCAGCAATTATTGAACTTTTTGAGATGATTGCTGGGGAATCCCTAGTAATTCACTCCACATGTGACAACTGCCTAATAATTTCAGATCTCTTTCTTTTTTCCTTACAGTGCTCCCATTTGACCCCTAGATTTTGAGGAAGTATTTTAGTTCCTAAATGTAAGCATTTTAGAGGGTCCTGGTATGTACAAATGGCTTCTGTTTACCACACATTGTATTTCATGTGTTAGTCACTATCTGTTAGTCACTATCAAAGCTAATGGATTATAGTTACATTTCAGAAGTTTAATTGTAAAATAGGAAAACAGAAATTCTGTCTCACTCACGGCCGCTGGCTTGCGGTCCACGGTCTCCTGCAGTTTTACTGCTGGGTGAGGAAATCGTGGAGCTGCTCACTGATAATGGCTCCAGCATGTGCAAAGGTGGCTTTGCTGGGGACGATGCCCCTGAGCCGTGTTTCCCTCCATGGTCAGGCACCCCCGGGACCAGGGCGTGACGGTGAGCTTGGACCAGAAGGCCTCGTACGTGGGCAACGAGTCCCAGAGCCAGCCAGGCATCCTGACCCTGAAGCTCCCGGTGGAGCTCGGCGTCACCACCACCGGGGACCACGTGCGGAAGATCCAGCACCACGCCTTCTACAACGAGCTGCGCGTGGCCCCGGGGAGCACCCGGTGCTGCTGACAGAGGCCCCCCTGAACCCCAAGGCCAACAGAGGGAAGATGGCCCAGCTCGTGTATGAGACCCTCAACACCCAGCCCGCACTGTCCCTGCACCCCTCTGGACGGTGGACCATGCACATCGTCATGGACTCTGGAGACCGGGTCCCCCACGCGGTGCGGGTCTACGCGGGGTACGCGTCTGGACCCGGCTGGACCTCAGGAAGACCCCACGGAGCTTCACCACTGCGCGAGACCGTGCAGGACATCCAGGAGAAGCTGTGCTACGTCGCCTTGGACATCGAGCAGGAGACGGCCTCCGCTGCGTCCTCCTCCTCCTTGGAGAAGAGCTCCGAGCTCTAAGCTTCCTGACCACAGGTGACCACCAAGGGCAGCGGGCGGTTCCGGGGCCCAGAGGCGCTCTCCCAGCCGCCTTCCCGCGTCTGGAATCCTGCAGCGTCCTCCAGACCGCTTTCCACTCGGTGACCAGTGTGACGTAGACATCTGCAAGGGCCTGGACGCCCACACAGTGCTGTCTGGTGCCACCACCCTGTACCCAGGCATCGCCTACAGGATGCGGAAGGAGGCCATGGCCTGGTGCCCGGCACCGCGAAGATCAAAATCACCGCGCCCGCTGAGAGCGAGTACGCGGCGCGGATCGCGGCTCCGTCCTGGCCGCGCTACACCTTCCGGCAGACAGGGACCAGCAAGCAGCAGAGCCACGAGTCCGGGCCTCCTTTGTCCGCCGCAAATGTTTCTGAAGGGACTGCGAGCAGACGCATAGCGCCTGTGCACACCCCACGCTGGCCTTGCGAAACTGGAACACACCTTTGAAAAGAAATTGTCCTTGAAGCTCGTACCTGGCATCAGCACTAGATTATAGAACTTGTTGCTGATTTTGACCTTGTTTTCAAGTTTACTGTTCCCTTGATACGTTTAATGCCCTGCACTTGTCTTTGATTTGAACCCCTGAGGCCTGTGGCTCAGTCACCTCTGGCTGATGTGAGAGAACATTCTTGTGGAAGAGAAAGCTGTGGCCTGGGGAATGGGAGACCATCTGCCTTCTGATCGGTGCAGGGTATGAATGCAGAGCTGACCATTCCGGATCTCCAGGGGTTGGCAAGATTCCTGACTACTTGTCACTTCTGCCTTGCGGGTCTAACAGAGTAGGAAAGTCCAAGCCTTTGGAACCCAGTTTCCTTTCTTACCTGATGTTTCCCTGTCGAAATACCATGGGTAATTACTTGGCTTGAGTTGGAAGCAGTTTGCATTTACACCTGTAAATTTATTCATCCTTTTAATTTATGTGAGGTTTTAGTACGCAATTCTCAATTCTTTAAGAGATGACAAATTTTGATTTTCTACTATTAATATGAAAACGTTAGGCCCCAGCAACACAGTCATTGTGTAAGAAAATAAAGTGCTGCAGTAAACAAAAAAAAAGAAAGAAAGAAATTCAGACACAATCTTGCAATTTATTGATAAAACCCTAGCATTTCTCATACCTACCAGTAAACAGAAGAGGGAGCTCTAAGATTGGAAGTCAAATTCTGGCCTCATAAAGCGAAAATGTTATCAAATTTTTGAGGCTGTATTAACAAACCCTAAACCAAAACTACATGATAAACCCCAGAAAGACAGAAAAATAACTGTAAGCCATCACTCAAGCTTTTAAGTATGAAATAATTTATCTTTTGTCCCAAACACAGTATAAACTCTTTGAATGCAATTGACATGAAATGCTTCCTTTTGATACATTTTTATTTTTAAAAGTCCACTCATACATCTAACATATACACATACTCATGAGGTTTCCCCAGGTGTGATAATATTTTTAGTGTTAAAAATGTTTGTGAATTTGTGCAGGAGGTGGTCGTTTTTTCCTTTGTTGAGCCCTTCTTCTGATCTAATTTGCCCTTCATTAATTTAGGGACATTTCCTAATGCTCTACACATACTCCACCTTTATGATTCTCAAGAGAATTGGCTTTTTTTTTTTTTTAATTTGTGTTGGAGCTTGACTGGCTCTTATTACTTTTAATAGCTCTGTATCTATATCTATTCTTCCTTCTATCTAGCTATAATTTCATCAGTTCAAACTTCATAACCTAGATATTAGTAATTTGTCAGAGATCACCCCAAAACTCTAAAAACCATAATTATTTCACAGATAATTCCAGCATCGTTACATAGACAACAGAAAGAGTAAAAGAAGATTAGGGCACGAACTACTTCCTTCAATCAAACTAACTAAATCATCAAAGAGAGAGAAAATCAATCTCCAATCAATATTGTGGCTTAATCACATTTTCTATAAGAAAGTAAAAATGAAGGATTGGGGGGTTTCAAATGGCTCTGCCACTATCTCTACGGCTCTTGAAACAGAATTCTGCTTATCTCAACTCTGAAATGAAAATAATTACAATTCTACAAGGCTATTGGGCAGATTAAATGAGGTAACACCATGTACAATTTCCTACGTACCTGAAACACAGATGCACAATGTAAATTAATTTCTTCTTTTCTTACATTTTAAGACCCCTATTCTTAAAGTTTGTGCTTTAATTCCAACCACATGCAGAAATCTATCAGAATATTTCCATGTCAAAGCTTCCTCATAAATAGAGTGATAGTTGATTGTATAAGGATAACACCAAGGCAATGTCAAATGTTTATAAAATCTAAAACTTTTTTAAGCCCTACCTGCCTATCAGGCATTGTACATCAGAGGCTGGAGTTAATGCAGTCTTCATAACCCTTTGAGATAGGTCCATTTACTGTCATCCTTTTACCCAGGAAGGCATAGAGAGACTATCCAAAACATCATAGCAATTGATCAACAGAGCAAATGTGCTTGTTTACAAAAGCCAAGATCCTTAACCATTGTCCTTCTTTGCTCAGCTATCTTCTGAAACAGATTTGCTTAAACATTCTTTGCAATAGGGTTTCAATTCTCAATAATTTTTAACACATTGATTAACAAATTGATTGTTTATGTTCCAACCCTGCTAATTTGACTAATCTAAACATCATAATACTCAACCCTATTATTTGAGACAGAGATTTCTATATGATTACTGTATCATTTCATTGGAGGAAAGAAAACATTTAGTAGAGGTAAACTAATCGTTAAGTTACATATTACTGACACTAATGCAGCATAGTCATGCGTAAATGAGTGAGTCTATCTTCTTCATTCATTAACAATCAACAAATATTATTGTTAAAATGTGTATTCCGATTGAACAATACTAAAGAGGAAATTATGTTGATGACTGATCACCTCCCTAAAATCAACCATCATTAACTCTAGCAATATGCTCTTTGCTCTGTCAAGAACGACTTAGTGACTATTCCAAAGCAACTAACTTATTTCATTTATTCTCTAAAAATAATTTCTGTTTGATGAGTTACTTTTCAGGGCAAAATGTTCATTTGTTGCAGTTTATTGAGAATTTTTATGTAACCGAGCCATTAGGCTTCACTTTAAAAACAAATACCTTGAACTCTGAATTGGTCTTCATCTACTCCTTACTTAGCTTGAGTTAGTTGTCTGCACTTGAAAGTGCAGATTTCTGCTCTCCCACTTCTGGAAAGTTTCTGCAACATTACTGGGCTGTAGTTTTCTTCTTTGTAAAACAAGATCTTTCCAGTACATTGCTTGCTCTTGACGTCCCATGCACAGATGAACACTGTGCATCACACTTACATTTTCTGCAGATACTTCAAATTCCCAGTGTCTTCCAAGGTAAAGATTTCAGCCCCATTGCCAAACCCCTTTCACAATTTTCACATATTTTTTCCTGAGCTATTCACTTCTGCTTCTGATTTCAACTTTTATCACCTCTTCTTTGTTTTTAATATCATTTTCATGTTTTTATCTTCCTGTACTACATTCTGGTCAATTTCTTCCTATCTCTGTTCTAGTCACTAAATATGTCTAATCTGTTATTTTAATCTGTTCACAGAATTCCTTATTTTATTAAATACAGTAGAACCTCTATAGGTTGACCACCCTGGGGACTGTAACAAACTGATCAACATATGGAAGTGGCCAACTTACTTTACTGATAGGTACATGTAGTACATGTCCACTGAAGTGTATGAAAATTAGGTCAACTTAAGAAGGTGATCAGTGTAGGGAGGTGGTCAACTCTGGTTCTACTGTATATATTATATATGTGTTATATATATTATATGCCATATAATATATATTATATATATGCACAGATATATAATATGTGTTATGTAATATGTATTATATGTTATATATATATATATATAATTTCCAGTTGGTTCTTTTTTTAATCTTCCTGATATTTTTCCAGAATATTCTTCTGTCCTTCATTATGGCTTCTTTACAGAATTTCCTAGAAAATTTTAAGCAGGCAGATTTTAAAGTTTTTCATCTCAAATTGAGTTGAGTTCCATCTCAAATTGTTGGAAGTAAATCTCACATTTATTGTATCTACTGGCAGTCTTTTGTAGTGGTTCATTTTCTCGTGTATCTTACAATTTTTGAGCACACGCTCCTTTTCAGCATTGTTGGGATTAGTGTCTTTATAAAAGACTCATTGGAAAGTTAGCACTGCCCTTCCACTACATAGGATACAGATGTATGCCGTCTGTGAAACAGATGCTAAATCTGCCAGCACATTGATCTTGGACTTCCCAAAGTCCAGAACTGTGGGAAATAAACTCATGTTGTTGACAAGCCACCCAGTCTAAGCTACCTTGTCATAAAACTTGAGTGCACTAAAGCAATGTTGTTTTCATGAACTGAGAGTCTCAAGGGGCCTACTTTGTAGAAGCGTTTCTATAGAGTATAGCTTCTCATTTTCCTCTGCCAAAGCCCTATTGATTTTGCCAGTTCAGAACCAATTTTTTAAATGGATTTTTTATTAACATTATTATAGATTCACATACAGTTGTAAGAAATAATGATACTAGATCTTGTGTGCCCTTTACCTAGTTTTTCCCCAAAGTAACACCTTGTAAATTGATAGTACTTGTACAGTAGCATAACCAGGATATAAATATTATACAATTCACTGCTTACTAAGATTTCCTAGTTATTATACTCATTCCTGAGTGTGTTTCACATGTTATTTATATACATAAATATAATGTTATATATGTATATGTTATATAACTGTATATATATGTATATAATGTTATTATATATATACAGTTTTAACATTTTATCTTTTATATATAAGTCCATTTTGAGTTAAGTTTTGTGTGATGTGTGAGGTTTAGGTGGATGGAAACTTTTTTTTTTTTTTTGCCTATGGATATTCAATTGCTCTGGTTCCATTTATTGAAAAGAAATAGCTTTTACGCTTTTGTCAAAAATCATTTAAGTATATTTACGTGAATCAATCTGTGGTTTCCATACTCTTATTTATCTGTGTCTATCCCTCAGGCACTTTCACTGTCTTGATTATTGTAGCTCTTTAGTGAACCTTATTAGGCTGACTGATTCCACTCACTTATCCTTCTTTGTAAAGATGTTTTTAGCTATTCCAAGTCCTGTGCCTTTCCATACCAATTTTAGAATAAACTTTTCTATGCCTAAAAACACAATGACACTGACATTTTAATAGAAATTGTAATGAATCCAAATATCAATTTGAAGAAAATCAACATCTTTACTGTGTTGGGCTTTTCAATCCAGGAACAATATATGTCCCTTTGTTGACATTATAGTTGACTTCTTTCATCAATTTTTTAATTTTCAGCATAAAGGTATTATACATGTTTCATTAAATTGCTAACAATTTAATTTTCTCATGGGCGCTTGTGAATGTTATTGCGTTTTAAATTTCTTTTTCTGCATCTTCTTTGTTAGTATATAAAAATACCATTGCTTTTTGTGTGGTGTTCTTGTATCCTATAACCTTACTGAACTCACTCATTCTAGGGGGGGTTGTTGTTGTTTTCGTTGTTGTTTTTGTATAGCATGTTTCTCACGGACAATCATTTTATCTTCAGATGGGGATACTTTTATTTCTTCATTTCTAAACTGTATGTATTTTATCTGTATTTTTTGTCTTATGGCTGTATTAGAACTTCCATTACTATTTTGAATTAAGAGTGGGGATAGAGCATGTCCTTGCCTTGTTCTCTGTCTCATTCAATCTTCCATATTATGAATGAAGTTGTATACAGGTTTTTTTCTCTTTTTTTACTTCCTTTTTAACAAGTTGAGGTAGTTTCCTTCTATTCCTAATGAACTAAGTTTGTTGTTTTTTTTTAAACTCATGAATCGTGTTAGAGTTGATCAACTGTGTTTTTCTGTGTGAATTGATGTCATTATATGCTTTTTCTTCTCTAGCCTATTCATAAGCTGGATTACAGCAATTCGCTTTCAAAAATGTTGAACTAATCTTGATACCTGGAACAAATCTCATTTGATCATGCTATGTGTTAACTAATTAATGTTAGTTTACTAACATTTCGCTACAGATTTTTGCATCTAAATTCACAAGAGATGTTGGTCTATAGTTTTGTTTTCTGTTCCTTTTTATTTTGTGTGTGTGTGTACTTTGTCTAGTCTTACTACTGGAGTAATACTGATCTCATAAAAAGAGTTGGAAAATCTACCCTCCTCTTCTGAAAAAGATTGTATAAATATTTGGTAGAATTCACCTGTGAAAACTTCAGGACCTAGAGATCTTTTTTTTAATAGCTTTATGAGTAAAATTTCTTGACTGGTTATAGAACTATTTATTAATTATTTTCTCATGTTGGATTATAGTAGATTGAGTTTTCAAATAATTGGACAATTCCTTCCAAACATTCAAATTTATAAGCATAATATTATTAATAGGATTCTCTTATTATCCATTGTTTTCATTTTTAATTACTATTGATACATAATAGTTTTTATAGGGTACTATATTCAACAATAAGTTCAGGTCTATTTTAAAATAGGAATGTTACAAATAAATGGCAAATGCTTGAGGTGATGGGTACTCCAATTACCCTAATGTTATTAACTAACCTTATCCTTTTAATGGTTGCAATACAAACAGTGAAACATCCTATTTCATTTCTGATACTGATGATTTCTGTTTTTCATGTTTTATTTTTATTTGTCTTGTTAGAATTTTATCAGTTGTATCTTTTTTTGAAATGCCTACTTTTTATTTCATTAATTTTCTGCATTGCTTTTCTATTTTTAATTATGATTTTAGTTTTATTTTCTTTCTTCTGCTTGCTTTGGGTTTATTTTGATCTTTGTTTTCCAATTTCTTCAGCTTTAAACCTAAACTAGTGATTTGAAAACTTTCCTCACTTCTCATAGAAGCATTTAATGCTTCATCCCACATGTTTTTATACACGTATGCTGTATTTCCATTTTCACTCTGTTCTTTTCAGGTGCCATTGTTTTTTTTTGACTTGCTCCTTGGCCTGTGAATATTTATAAGCATGTTTAATTTATAACTATTTGGAGACGTTCCTGTTGTATTTATGCTTTTAATTTCTAGTTTGATGTTATTGTAGTCAGAGAATACTCTCTATATGATTTGAATTCTTCATTTGATGGCTCAGAATATGGTCTATCTTAGCTACCCTTCCATGGATGTTTAAAACAAAAAGTACATTCTGCTATGGTAGGATGAAGTATTCTTTGTATGTGGATTAGATCTGCTGATGTATTGTATTTTACAGGTCTTCTATTCCTTGATAACTATAAGTTTTGATTTATCTACTTTCCCTTTGAGTTGTATCTATTTTTGCTCATTGTTTTTCCTTTTCCTTCATGCATGTTGTTTGCCATGCACACAATCAGATTTGTTATGTTTTCCTGAGGGATTGGTGCTTTGATCATTATGTAGTACACCACCTTTCATCTAGTAATTTTCATTGCTCTGAATTCTACTTTATATTGGCATGGTGCGTCTTTCTCCATCTTTTCTTTCAACCTACCTACATCATTGAATTTGAAGTGTGTTTCTGATACATAGCACCTAGTCGAGTGTTCAGGAACAATTTACATTCATTTCATTGACTAAATCTTCCTACATTTGTGAGTAATATTAATTAGAACCCCATAGCTATTTTTCATACCTACTGTTTGAAGATAATATTCTTTTTCATCTATAGAACTGTGTAGAATAAACATGTTCTTTTCACATCCTCCAGGCTAATGAATGAAGATTTCATGGCCCCATTTTCATAGCTGGTGCAACCGTTAACTGCTTCTAGCTTTATACAGATAGCTTAATTTCACCTCTCCATGTGCATATGCCTTGAAGCTTGGCTTCTTCATCTCTTGCTCATCCCAGGCCACAGACAGAGGTTCTCGATCTGCTTTGAATACCCGTATGTGCCTTTGCATATTTCTTCCCACTCACTAATGGTTTCAGGCTCACCTATGTTTTAAGAAATGTTGTGTTATTTAAATCTCTCTGTATTTCCAAGCAGAAAAAATTCCTTTTGCATTACTACAGTGCATTAAAATGACCATAAGTCTTACACTTGATCCTCACCTGGTCCATTTAGAAATCCTCCCTTCTGGGTTTTGCCTCTAAGCTATTTTTATTCTACTTTATACCATATATGACCAACACTTATACAAAAGACATAATATGTGCCAGGTACTGTTCTACGCATAGGTTAACTCACTTAAACCTCACCAAGACTTTGTAAAATATGTATTTTTACTATCCCCATTTTACAAATGGGAAAACCAAGGGCAGGAAGATGCAGTAATTTACCTTAAAGTCATACACCAGTAAATAGCAGAGGCAGGATTTTAACCCAAGAAGTCTAGCTCTAGAGTCCACACTTTTAACCACTCCGCTATATTATTCGCATTGTCTCAAGAACTAATTTCCTAAAACACAGATTTAATTACAAAAAATAAATTCCAATTCTTTGGCTTATCACACATGTTTCTTCACAATTTGCCCTCAACAAATTTCCCCCATATTATCAACCACCACTCCTGCACCCTCCCTTTGTCTAAACCTCATTGAACCATTGAACGTTCTGGTCACTCTGAATTCTGTTTCATGAATATTCCACACATTGAGTCTATGCAAATCTGTTCCCACCACCTAAATAATCCTGTGATATAATCTTAAATTATCATGCTCGCACTTTCTACAGTGACAAAAACAGCACACTCAGAGAAACAGCTCTAAGGAGAGAGTGTCAGCTAAAGGGAATGTAAAATAGGACTTCTTTACAAAGAAAAGGAATTCAAGAATGAATTACATTTCATGCCCAAATAACCAACATAGACAGATTCATGTAATATAAAATGCATTATTTTCTGTCCCTGAACAACAATAATAATAACACCTTTCAAATAAATTTGGTCTAGAGTAATTGATTTCACTTGCAAATTCTTTATTCCCAGGTGACAATAAATGTCCCCTATCTTGCCTAAGGAGAGACAATGTTGCAGGCAGAACATAAATGGCTGAAAGTTATTGGAGAATAGATATGCTGCCAGATTACCATTTATAGAACCGACTCCCTGTGTATCCTGAGACATGCCAAGTAGTTTCCTTATTTATAAATACGGGGTTCATAGAATTTGTAGGCACAAATGTATGAACCCTCAAATAAAATTTAGTCCGTGGCCCCTAGCGCTCAAAGAGTTATCATTCTAGTACCTAAATTGTAATTGGCTTTGTGAAAGATTTCAAATAACAGGGTCCTGCAACAAGTCTGTACATTCCTAGCAAATCCGTAAGCACATTCAAAATATTGGTGCATCTGGTTTTTCCTCTGGCGACAGCTGCAGCTGCTCAAGTTGCTGGAGAATATGAAGTGACAACCCCCTCCTGGCTGGCAGTGTCGCTGTCATTCAGGGGAGAGATCACAGAGCCTCTCTCAATTGTGCCTTTGATGCTCATAGACGTCAGCAGGAGACCAGACGGCAGGCATGAGATTAGAAACCAGCAAGGCAGGAAGAACTTCTGCTGGGCATGGAGATTTTCAACTACCCTGTCGGTACTGAACAGACCCAGGAATGAGAGGGGGGAAAAAATGCATCTAAAATCTTCACCCTTTTTGGTTTTCATCCAAAGGGAAAAACAAGCAAGCCCAAATACATACATAAGCCTTAGTGCTGAAATCTATGGTTTAAAAAAAAAAAAAAGTAAGACTGTGTCTTAAATAGCTTCAGGGGTGGGGTAAGAGAAGTTTAAGAAAACAAAAAGCAGGCAAATAACATTATTTCCCTCTTTTTTCAGCAACTTTTTTCTGAGCAGGATTTCCTGGTCACATCATGGGGAACTGTGTAAATATACCCCCCTTGACTCAGTGGCAAGAATCATTTCCTGTCAGGTTCTTCCAATGAAGAAAAAAAAAGACCCTCAAATAGCCCAAACCAGGGAAGTACGAACTGTCATATGCAACTTTATCAGGATAATCTTTCAAGTAAGTCAAGCATTATTCTGAAATTTGCAACTTGATTGTTTTTGCTTTCTTTTCTACTGCGTCTTAGTCAAAAACACTGCCCACGTTGTGAAATAACACTGGCATTTCATCTTGTAATTAGTGCTCAAACAAATTTCACTTCTTGAAAGGTATAGGCCTTATATCAGGCCCATAGTGATTTATTGTTTTTAAAAAAAATCCTTCCTCTTTCTCTCCCTCATTTCCGTCTTATTTTGTTTATTGTGAAAGTAGGTCATCTCCAGTTGACACCCATGTAGGGGGTCCACCTTAACACATAACAAAGGAAAACGTGCCGATATTTTTACACACTACACCAGAAAAAAGCAAACTGCATAATTCTTTCTCTCTTCTGTGCATGCAAGCACTCTTACCCCTCCCTCCATCTCTCCCCCTCCACGCTCTCTGTGACTTGATATTCACCTGGAAATAAGTTGTAGAGGCATTTACTCTTCTGTCTTCCCCTAATTTAAAAGAAAAATGAAAACGATGTAGGCAAACTTATATTCTACAATACTGTTTTTTTTTTTAAAGATACTTTTGAGTACACAGCTATGATGTAATTACAAAAAAAGAGATACTTTTGAAACATATTCCCCAGTCTAGCTAGCAAAAGTGAGACACTAAAGACAGCATACTTAGCCTTTATACACATTTGCTTGAGACAAAATGTTACAACTGAGGTAACATATGGTGTCCTTGCAGGGAACTAAATGATTATAAAGCTCTTAATTTAGAACAGCATTTCTCAGAGTGTTTCATTAAACAATAATACTCCCAGGTATGTTATCACAGGGAGAAGAGGCTGTGGTCAAGAATTTTAAACAACTTTATACCACATACACTCCTTGGAGATTAATAACATAAATTCTAGTATTAAAAACAATAATAGAGGATGGCGCCCATAGCTCAGTGGATAGGGTGCCGGCCACATACACAGGGGTTGGTGGGTTCCAACCTGACCCAGGGCAGCTGAACAACAATGACAACAGCAATAAAAAAATAGCCAGGCATTGTGGTGGGTGCCTGTACTCTCAGCTACTTGGGAGGCCAAGGCAAGAGAATCACTTAAGCCCAAGAGTTTGAGGTTGCTGTGAGCTGTGATGCCACAACATTCTACCCAGGGCTACAGCTTGAGACTCTGTCTCAATAAATACATAAATAAAAATAATAATAGAAAAGCCACCTTAATTTTTTAACAAAATCTTCCCCCAAATTGACAATAGAACTATTTTTAATAGGAGAAAAAGTATACAAATTTATTTAGAGTGTAGACACAGGCACCTTCAGAATGAAAACCCAAAGACACAGGTTAATTGTCCATTGTTATGCTTATATTCAACAAAGTCATGTCAACAAGACAAACATGTAGAAATAAGATTGGGCAAAAAGGGTATAATCTACTCTTAACAGACTGAGTAGGGAAACCTGGCAAGTCCTGGCCTCTCTAAGCCTGCATTACTCTTTCTGCGTATGAGGCAGGACTCTCTCTGGAATTGGGGTTTCATGACCTGTATTCTAATAAGGTAGATCAGATAATTTCTATATAGCTAGTTTTTACTGAGAATAGTTTTAGGTTTTAGGCTGGCTTTTGGTTCTATGGCAATAAGACTATATTTAAAAACATAATTCTTGTTAATCCTCTACAGAGCTTGTGTTTCATAAAATACCATTTAAAAATCATCAATTTAGAATATATCTAAACTACACTAGAAAAAAAATTCTAATAATATTAAAAGCATTTGGCATTGATTTTTAAGTTTAAAAATTATATATAGTTTTCCCAATTAACGTATTCCATCAGCTTGCTATGACCATTGCTATTGTTTTTCTTCTTTTAAAGACAGGGTTATGCTCTGTCATCCAGGCTAGAGTACAGAGGCACAATCATAGTTCACCACACCCCCAAAATCCTGAGCTCAAGCAGTCCTCCTGCCTCAACCTTCCAAGTAGCTGAGGCCACAGAGCCTGTGCCACTGTACCCAGCTACTTTTTATTTTTTGAGAAACAGGGTCTTGCTATGCTGTCCAGGCTGATCTTGAACTCCTAACCTCTAGCAATCTTCCCACCTTGCCCTCCCAAAGTCCTTATCACTTTAAATTACATGATTTCAAGCTCAAGTCTCAGGCTCAATCTGAGAGACTTTATTGTTCTTCCACACATGTTCTTTCACAGAAGTAACCCAATTACTCCACTACCACCATCCGTGCCTTCTTCAAGTGATACAAAACATAAGATCTCTGCCTTATTGGATGAGTTACCAAAACCATCTCATTCAAATTGAAATATTTAACTCAACTATACATGAACCATTTAAAAATACAAATACTAGAACAAATTTTTCAGAAATACCAAGTCCTACTCTGTTTACTGGTCATTAACCTAACTGTCCTCACACCTCAGCCCCTTTATAATTCTCCTCATTCCTATCTCTCTTCCATGGAGAGCTGTTTTATAAATTAAATGTTATTTGGTATTAAAATTTTTCAAGGCTGTTACCAACAACAGAGTTCGGACAAAGCAGGATCCTTTACCCCAGTGACTCCAAAACTAGAGAAGGAGAAAATCCATAAACTACTAAGGACTTAGCAGAGTAACAAACATTGTGGCAGGGTTTACAGAAAGTTCTCTGCCAGGCCAGTGGGGACAGACTCAGTGTTATATGGACTGAAATCTTGTGTCTCCCAAAATTCCTATGTTGAAATCCTAACGCCCAGTGTGATGGTATTAAGAAGTAGGGCCTGTGGGAAGTATTTTAGGTCATAATGAGGGAGCCTAAAACAATAGGATTTCTAAAAGGGATTCCCCACACCCCCACCCCCCGGAGAACTAGTTTACTCTCTGCCACATGAGGATACAAAAAGAAGTCAGTTGCAGCTGAGGAGAGAGTCCAGGCTGGCATCCTCATCTCAGACTTCCAACCTCTAGAACAGAAGGAAAATACATTTTTGTTGTTTGTGAGCCATCCAGTCTCTGAAACTGTTTGTGCAGACCAAACTGACTAAGATATTGGCAACAGGGAGTTCTGGAAGGTTCACAGAGGAGGCAACATTTGAAGTGGATCTTGAAGAATGAGGAAGAGCTTATCAAGCAGACACAGGATGAGTACCCCAGGCAGCAAGGGCTGTGTGTCACGCGCAGACAAAACACGAGTGTGTATTTGGGGCTTTCAACATGGCTGAGATGGAGGCTGTATGTCAAACTTGTCAGGAGATGGAACTGGACAGATACACTTGGGGCAGCCCACGAGGACATCCCTCTGCCAAGCTAAGACATCTAGACTTTCCCCTTGAGCAAGGCAAGAGCCTCAGGAAAGTGTTAACTAGAGAATTGATGCGATGTGATGTTGTTCATCTTAAAACTGTCTGTGAGAGGTAATTAAAGATTTTCCCTTACTTTATCTTTTTAGAATCTTACATCAGACTTATTGCGGCTGATTCTCTTTTACATTATCCAAGGTACAAAACAGAAATAGAAACAAAAATGTGTCATTAATCCATATGTTCAATGAGAGAGAATTGCTTTTAATTAAATCTCCCAAATAAGAATTTCACTCTTAAAGATATACATTCCTTTCAATCCTTGCTATAGTTTGGAATTTGACCCTTCAAAACTTATGTTGAAATTTGATCCCCAATGTTGGGACCCAATGGAAGGTGTTTGGGTCATGGAGGCATCCCTTACAGGATGGCTTGGTGCCGTCCTCATCCTCATTCTGTCCTAGAATGAGTGAGTTATTGCTCTATTCATTTCGGAAAAACCTGGTAGTTAACAAGAGCCTGGTACCCCCACCCCTCTCTTGCTGTTCCTTTCGCCATAATCGCTGCACACACTGGCCCCCCTTCACTTCTGCTGTGAGTGGAGGCAGCCGGAAGCCATCACTAGAAGCAGGTGTTGGCACCACACTTCTTGTACAGTTTGGAGCACCATGATCCAAACAGATGCCTTTTCTTTATAAATTACTCAGCCTTGGGTATTCCTTAGTTCACAAATGAACTAAGACCACCCTTTTTGTGGGAGCTACTGAGAAGGTACAGAGTCATCAATCTATTATAATTTTACTTTATTATTCCAAACTCTGTTGTTAGTGGTAGAAGCTAGAACTTCTCCTCTCCTTCCGTGACACAACAACCTCCTTAACATTAGAAAGACACCAAATCTTCCCTAGTTTCTAGATACTTCCAAAAGATTTGAACCAAACTATAAGCCAATTTTTCAACAAAGAAATCTAAACAGGCTAAATTTGAAAGCTCCTCACCCCCCACTACCCCCACCCCCACCCCCGGCCAAGGCTGAACTTTTAGAGTACTACATACTCCTAGGGCAGCTAGATTCCATTCAGCAAAATGTTATGTTGGATTCAGAAAAACAGGTAGAACCTAGTTACTGTTGTAAAGAAAACATGTTACAAAACCCCTAAACGAAGCCTAAGGGATGTACTAGGAAAAACTGGAAGGGCCACAGAAGATAAAGCTGATCTTCTCAGCTTGTCGTCCACTGCCCACCTCACCATCTTTTTACCTCATTAGCCACGTGTGGAATGGAAGTGAAAGTAGCGTCTCCTTTGCAGAATGCATGTTAGAATAGAAATAAGATAATTTGCTCGAGAAAAGCATTCTGGGAATAATAAAGTGCTTGACAGTTACAGTTGTCCTTAGCAACTGTAAACATATGCCTCAGCTCTTTTAAAACTGGCTTATATGGGCGGCGCCTGTGCCTCAAGGAGTAGGGCGCTGGTCCCATATGCCGAAGGTGGCGGGTTCAAACTCAGCCCCAGCCAAAAACCACAAAAAAAAAAAAAAACTGGCTTATAGAACCTCATACCTTTTTTTTTTTAATCACCCCATGCACAGTCTTCTCGCAGTGAAATCTTCCAATTCCAGAATTTTCTATGTGACCAGAAAACGGCAGAATATCTTCTGCCCTTGTATTCCAGCACTATGGGAAAGGTTTTCAGTGAAGTTAAAGTGACAGTCTATTCATTTGCATTTTAATCCCAAAGATGTTCCTACCTGTGGCTCTCTGTATTATTCCCTTTCCCTGAGATCTTCCTACTGACTTTCAGAACTGTCCCTCCTCTGGACTTTTCACACCTTACTCACTCTTTTGCATTCCTTTGGGCATTGCTTTCCTTTCTTTTTACAGAGCAGAGTGTCCCTCAAACTGGGATTCTGATTATTTTCTTCCTTCCCTGACGCAGCCCATCTGTTTCAGGCCTTTACCCTTAGCTTTTTGTGAATGACTTGCCCGGTGACCCCTGACCCCACCACACTTCTTCCTGTTTGGTGGTGGTAACACCCTCTGACCACCCTCCCGGGCGGAAACACTCAAGTGTCCGTTTCCTCCCAAGATGTCTCCAGTCTCACAAACAGCACACTTCTCAATCGCACCACCTCTGTGGTATCATCTCTCCTTTTGCTTCTGTCTCCCAGAGCTTCTTTTTTCTTATCACACTTAATCACTTGCCAGATTCAGCTGCTATTTCCTCTGCGTTATCTTGGAGATCTGCCTCTTCCTCTCAATGCAGTACACAGATACCTGAATCAGGTTTTCTCATCTTCAACGAAATTGTGTATCATTTTCCTATGTGCGTAAATCTTCACTTTCAAAGTTTTCAATTTAAAAAAAATTATCAGTCATTATCAGCTTTTCTACCTACTTATTTGCTCACATTTTCCTCCAACCTTTCTTTTCAATCTGCTTTCAGTTCTCTGCTATTTGCATTTAGTTCAGAGATCTCCTTCCCAAACAATCTGCAAATATTATCTGACTTCTTCACACTTTCCTTTACAATCTGATCAAGACAACTTTCTCTCATTGCTGCACAATTTAATTGATTTGTAGTCTACAGGTAGTATCAATGACTGTATTCCAGGGCCAAGATTAGCCTGTGTTGGCACGGTCCAATAAAAACTTCCTACAATGATGGAAATGTTCTGTATCTTTGCTCTTCAATATGGTATTTTGCCTAAACACATGTGACTATCAGGTACCCGAACTGGGGCTAATGCATCTGAGGAATTAAATTTTTTATTTTACTTAATTTTAATTCATTTAAATTTAAATAGCCATAGGTGGCTAGTGGCTACTATATTGGGCAACACAGTCTAAGTCTACTCCCTAAAATATCAAATGATATTGTGAGAGTTAAACTCACTGAATCTGTCAATAAGCTTTTCAGAGTCCTAGGGAAATAAGTGAAACCTGAAACAAAAATTAAAATAAAAACAAGCTGCAGAATCAAAATTAATAAACATTTTTATTTACTATAATTAAATATTATTAAGCATTTTTTTCAATCATTTAAAAATAATTTATTAAAAACCTGAGAAAATTGCATTATGTTTTAAGTAACTTGTTGGTTATATTTTTCTTCTTCACGGGAAGTTCCAAGTATACATAATAACTGCCAAAACTTAATTGCCAATCATAAATTAAATGAGTTTCTCATGGCCAAATTCTATCAAAAACAAAAGCATAGAAACCTCTCAAAAATTTTGCTATAAAAATTAGCATTTAATGTGAAATATTTTTTGTGTATTTAATACAATGTGAGGTTGAAACATCTACCAGATTGCCTAGTCTGTGTTCCTCAGTGACCTACTGTTCTTCCCAATGAAAGCAGCCCCAAACTACCCAGTCTCTCCTACGCCTTTACTCAGGCCCACCCTTAACATTCACAGAACAAGGCAAGAGCATAAGAGCCTCTTGCCCCATACCTTCCTTCCTCCCAGCCCACTTCATCCTGGACCAAGAAAGACTTCACACTCATATCTATGGACAGCTCAGTGGAACCTCCCTGCTTCACCAAATAGTCCCAGGAGCATGCACACCTGTGGCTTGTTCTTCCCTTTAGAATGCAGACCCCAGGCCCCGAGAGTAAGGAACTCTGGGATTGCTGATTTGTAGTGGGCATGACTCCTGGCCCCAGGAAAACTCTGGGGTCAGTGGTGTGACAAGAGTGCCACAGCGGAGTCCTTTAAAGTATGAGGCCTGGATAGTGCCACTTTAACCTTTCCATGTTTCTATTATAGAATTTAATGCTATGTGAAATATTATTTTGTTCATTTTGCTATCACTTTTTAAAAAATACTGCTGGTGCTAAGCTAAGAGCAGACTGCACCTCTTATGATAGCTAAATCACAGGGATCCTGATGCTAGCAGAGCATTTGCTTATAGTAAATGCTAAGTAAATATTTTTTAAAAAATGAATTTTAAATTTTCCTATGAAATGATGTCATTCATATTGGAGAAATAGGTTTTGCAGTTGAATAAACTGAAGTTGAATTCTTTTCATCCCATTATTACCCATGATCTTGATTGGTAAGAATAAAATTAAACTCTAGCCCAGTGATACTTCTTTCCTTTTCAAACATTTCTTTCTTTTTTATTTTCTTGACCAGTGTCCTCTCTTCGTCAGACTGTGGTCACTTGTTAGTGACTTCTCAAAGATATTTACTATGCAGTTCCCAAAGTGTGTTCTGTGGAGGGTCACAAGATTTTTCAAGACATTTACAAAGTCAAAACTACTCTTCTGTAACCCCAGCGCTTTGAGAATATGAGGCAGGAGGATCACCTGAGCCAGTCTGAGCAACATAAACACATCACTACAAAAAAGAAATGTCTTTAAAAATTAGCTGAGCATGGTAGTATAGTCCTAGCTACACAGGAGGCTGAAGCAAGAGGATCACTCAAGTCCAGGAGTTCAAGGTTGCAATGAGCTGTGAATGCACCACTGCACTCCAGCCTGGATAACAGAATGAAACCTGCTCTCTTAAAAAATAAAGGTATTAAAAAAATAAACTATAGCATACGAATATTAAGATACTATTTGCCTTTCCCACTGATACACAGAATATGGAAATTGAAAGCAAGGATTCATTTTATATTTATAATATTTATAATGAATAATGATACTAGATGCTATTCACCTTGCATTATCAATGGTTCAAAAGGAGCACTGGACAAAACTGCAGCTTCTTAGCAAAAATCAAGGCAGTGGCACTAAACTGTATTAGCAGTCATTCTTCATTGCCATCATTCACAGTTGAAAAAAATCTCATTTTCACTCTGAAATCTCCTTGATGAAATAGTAGAAGTGTTAATTTTATTAAATTTCACCCTTCATCATACATTTGTTTAATATTCTTTGTGACAAGATGAGAATAGGGAAATTAGATGGTGTCGAGAAAAATTATTATGCAATCCAGTTGCAGGCTGGACTAGATAACTTTTTTTAGTAGAAAACCATGTTGACTAGCAAGAACTATGGACAAACTATTGTTATACAGACTAGGATATTAGGCTCTCATTTTCTTTACCATGAACAAATGTTATTCTGGCAATATTACGACAAATTTTATGATTTCATTCAATGAAACTTGGAACTTTGGAAAACTTATCCAACACTATGAGCCTTACAGCTTTCCAACTTGAACTTTATGATGAAATAGATGATGATGTTAACAAATGTGATTTTTTTATATAATCTATAATGAAGTTTGCAAACGTTTGGGAAACATTTATAACTCAGTTAACCAATACTTTTCAAATGACCATAATGATTCAAAATTATGCCTGAGTAAAAGATCCATTCACAGGGCGGTGCCTGTGGCCCATATTCTGGAGGCGGTGGGTTCAAAGCCAGCCCCGGCCAAAAACTACCAAAATAAAAAAAAAAAAAGATCCATTCATAGCTCAAGATAGACAATGAATTTTAATGAACACGAACGTACAAAAAGTTCGTTGACATGGTTTACTTGCCGCAAATAACCTTTAAGAAAATACCAACCATTGCATTTTGCTGTAGTAAAAAAGAATATCCAAAATTAATTTCAAAGGGCTTTTAAAATTCCTCTCCCTTTTCTAACTATGTATCTGTAGAAGGCCAGATAGTTTCCTGCATTTCAATTAAGAAGAACATATCTCAACAGACTAAAAGCCAAAGCAGATATAAGAATCTAACCATCTTATACACTACAGGAGTTTTCAAGAATGTAAAACAATATCTCTTTTCATGAACATTTGTGTGGGTTTTCTCAAGAATATTTTTCATTAATAAAAAGGTGTGTTAACATGTATGGGTTTATTATTGCTATTTTTAGATGAATTAAATAAATGTACTAAATTATTTATTTTAAGAGAATACAGAGCTCCTTAGACCAAAATGTTTGATAATTTTTGATTTAATAAATTGTGACCAGCATTTTGAAAATTAAATACAAAAGAACATTGTTTTAATATTTCTAAAATCATATTTTACAATAACTTTATATTTTACATTATCATACAGTATGTGAATAAATATAGTACTTCAAAACCTGCATCTTACAAGGGTACATGTGAAACTTACTAAACGTAGAATATAAATGTCTTAACACAATAACTAAGAAAATGCCAGGAAGGCTATGTTAACCAGTGTGATGAAAATATATCAAATGGTGCCCCATGATTGCATTAATGTATACAGCTATGATTTAATAATAAATAAATAAAAATATAAAAACATTTTTTAAAAAACTTGTTTCAGTTATACAAATACAAATATTCGTATGTGGATACTGGGTCACAAGATAAAATTTATTTTTACTCTTTCAGTAAAGAATGTTTTTAAAGATGTACTAGATCACCTATCTGCTTCTGAAGAGTATGGAATGTTCTTTTTCAAAATACTTCGCACAATGTCTGACATGTATACTGACTCAATAAATATAGATTGAACCCTCTGCTTCAATTTCCACAGTCTGTGTGTTAGTATATCACATTAACTCTGTCTTCAAAACCTATCCAAGCTGTCACTTAACAGGAACAATGTAGGGGTATATGGTACACCTAGTGGGTGAAGGACTCAACTACAACTTGAACTTTCCCTAACAAATGCAAACAATATAATCTAATCATGTATACCCACATATTAATCAGAAATTTAAAAAAAAATTGCCACTTGAAAGTAAAGAAAGAGCCAAGGTCAAAGATAAATAAAAAGCTGAATATGGGGGCGCTGAATCTGACCACCTACCACAAAATCCAGGTCATTCTCATTTCCATCTTGGATCATTATAACACCTCCTGCCTGGTCACCTTCGATTCAACTTTCTCCCCCATAGGCCATTCTTAATACAGACACTAGAGTGAACCTGTGACCTCCCTATATTTAGAAGTTTACCTATCTCTGATCAGCTTCTATTTTCTTCTCCTGTGCTCCTTCCTTGTCAGCTACTCTGACAACCAATTGCTGCCTCATTTCGTTGCTGCTTTTTGCCACCTGCTTCCCTACACACTTTCCATCAATGACCCCACATCCTCTGACGAGTTCTTCTGCTATTCTGCATTGCCAGTTGTACTCATCTTCTGACTCCTGAGTAACAGTCATGGACATGCTTGTCACTGATCACCTTGACTCAGTGCTAATGATAGCTTGGTGGAAAGCATGGGGAAACTGCGTGCATCTGGATATTGTTCATAAATCAGCTTTAACATACACCAAAGGGAAGCTTAGCTGAGATCTTACTAAATACATTAATAATTTAAATAATATGTTCTGGAATAAAAAACAAAATTCTTCAGATGCATAAATTCTAAAAATATGTAGTAGGAAAGTTAGAAAACAGAAATGTGAACCAATGTTTTTCAGGAAATCATTTCAGTAACATAATCCATGTCTAAATTAAGAGGTAGCTGTGAGTTTGTTAAGGAAAAAGCCTACATGATTCGGGGTACAGAGGCACTGCCTCTCTACCCTTTCCATCACATCAGCCTAGTTTGTAACAGCCTTATTATTTTAAAAGTAACTTAGAGTGTAGCTGTTAATCTGATAAACTCGGTTGCAGTAATTTTTGTGTAATTATGCTTCTATATTTCCTGAATTTACATATATCCTCCTGCCAATGATAATAGTTACTTTTCCCTGGAATTAATATATAAGCATATTTTGGTGATAACTGAAATCTGGTAATAAGAAAAAGCTCTGCCTAAGTGAGATGCCATTGTATTATTACAGTCACTTAGCCCTTAAAGAGGATGCCTTTTGGACTCAGGAATGGTATGGAGCTATCACCACATGAGCAAGTTTTTCTTAAACTCAAAGTGGCTGATTCTCTAAACACACCAGAGCATAATTAGTTAGAGTTTCCCTACCATCTTCAGAAGAGATGGGGCAGGACCCAGGAATCTTCGGATATAAAGTTGATTTCATTTTCCTGACCCAAAACACATAATTGGTTTCTTCATTTAGAATGAGTAAATTATTATTAGCTTTGCTTTAGTAAATCCTCTATGATATATAATGAGAGAGAAGAGTTGGCTATAAAGGTAGTTTTTGCGCACAGATCCAACTATTGAAATCTTTTTTACAGCCCTATTGAGATAGAATGAATTTAGTACATTTACAGTTATATGTAACCATGTACAATCATTACCACAATCAATTTTAGAACTTTTCACCACCCCCAAAATAAACCATGTACCCAATAGTAGTCACTCCCCGTTTCTTCCTATCCCCTTCCTGATCTGGCCTAGGTGATTGTTAATCTGCTTTCTCTCTCCATAGATTCACCTGTTGTGGACATTTCCTATAAATGGCAGTATACTATATATGGACTTTTATGGTGGCTTCTTTAAAATAGTTTATTTTTTTTAAGGTACATCTATATAATAGCACCCATGTTGTTGATGTATCATTATTTCATGCATTTTTAGACAGAATGATATTGCTGTGTTTTGGATATGTCATATTTTGTTTATTCATTCATCAGTAGATAAGTGTTTGGGTTGTTCCCGCTTTTGACAATTATAAATAATGTGGCTATAAATATTAAAGTATGAGCTTTTCTGTGAGTACATGTTGTCATTTCTCTTGATACATACCTAGGTATAGAATTTATAGTCCACATGTCTACTCTTTTTAACATGTGAAAGAAGCACCAAGATGTTCTCCAAAGTTGCTGCCCCGGTTGACCTTCCCATCAGCAATGCATAGGGATTCTGACTTCTCCACTTCCCTGCTATCCTTTGTTAGTATTTATCATTTTGTTTGGAGACATCTTAGTGAATATTGTAGTCTTGATTTTCATTTCCCTAATAACTATGTTGAGAATCTTTTCAAGTATCTTTTCACTTTTGCTCACTTAATTATCTTCCTTAGAAAAATTTTATTCATATAATGTTATTATATGGTGGCTCCCACCTATAATCCTAGGACTTCGGGAGGCTAAAGCAAGAAGACCTCCTGAGATCAGTCTGGGAAACATAGTGAGACCCCCTTATGTAAAAAAAAAAAAAAAAATTTAAATTAACAATTATCCAGGTGGCATGTACCTGTAGTCCCAGCTACTCAGGAAGCTGAGGCAGGAGAATTGCTTGCGCCGAAAAGTTTGAGGCAGCAGTGAACTACGGCAGCACCACTGTACTCCAGCTTGGGTGATAGAGAGAGAAAAACCTTGTCAGAAAGGAAGCGAGGGAGAGGAAAGAGAGAAAGGAAGGAAGGGAAGGAGGGAGGAAAGGAAGAGAAAAAAGAAAGAGGGTAGGAGAGAGGGAGTGAGGGAAGGAAAAGGAAAGGAAAGGAAAGGCGAAAGGAAAGGCTAGGTAAGGCAAGAAAGGAAGGAAAAAGAAAGAAAGGAAAAACTTCTATTCAGAATGTATTTTTGCCTATTTTTTAACTGGGTTGTTTGTCTTTTTTTCCCCCACCTCTCTCATATATTAAGATCTTTTTAAAATTTCTTATTTTTAATTCAAAATAGTATGGGAATACAAATGTTTCTGGTTATATGGCTACCTTTTGTAATTCCTGAGTGAGGGTTATAAGTGTGCCTGTCACCCATATGGTGTTCATTGTACCTATTAGGTAGGTTTCCGCCCACTCTCTCCTCCTTGGCCCTCCTGTTTGATTTCCACTGAGTTTTACTTGTCTCTGTGCACATGTGTTCTCATCAGTTAGTTCCAGTTTAACAGAGAGCACATGTGGTGTTTGTTTTTTCGTTCTTTAGATACTTCATGTAGGATGATAATGGTCTCCAGTTCCATCCAAAATTTCCCAAAAAGCCTTAATTTATCCTTTCCTCACAGCTGAGTATTACTTCCTGGTATACATATACCACATTTGGTTAATCCACTGATGAATTAATGGGCACTCAGGTTGATTCCCCATCTTTGCAATTGTAATGTGTACTGCAATACACATTTGAGTGCAGGCGTCTTTTTGATAAAATAACTTATTTTCCTTTGAGTAAATACCCACTAATGGGATTGCTGGGTTGAATGGTAGGTCTACTTTCAGTTCTTTGAGGAATGTCCAGACTGTTTTCTATTGAAGTTGTACTGCTTTGCTCTTCCACCAACAGTGTGTAAGTATTCCTTTATCTCTGTATCCATGCTAGAATCTATTGGGGTTTTTTGGACTTTTTTAGTAAAAGCCATTCTAACAGAGGTAAGATGATATCTCATTTGGTTTTAATTTGGGTTTCCCTGATAATTAATGACATTGAGCATTATTTTTTCAAATGTTCATTGTCCATCTGTCTATCTTCTTTGAAAAGCTTCTATTCATGACTTTTGTCCACTTTTTAATGGGTTTGTTTTTCCTTTGTTGATTTGCTTGAGTTCTTTGTAGATTCTGTGTATTAGCCCTTCATCAGATGTATTTATAGCTTGAAAATATTTTCTCCTAATCTATAGGTTGTCTATTTCCTCTGGTGATCATTTCCTTAGTTGTGCAGAAGATTTTTAATTTAATTAAGCCTCATTTATTTATTTTTGTTGTTGCTGTGATTGCCATTGGGTTGTTCTTCATGAATTCTTTGCCTAGGCCAATATCATAGAAGAGTTTTCCCAGTTTTCTTCTAGAATCTTATGAGTTCTTTTGTACTTTATTGTTGAGACTCTAATATAATCCCTTAGGTTTTGTGAAAGGTTCATATATGCAAAGTGATCCCCCAGGGGAGAAACCAGGGGCAGACAAATCCAGTTTTTTAGTAAAGGGTGATTTATTTGTAATCTATGGACTTAAAAGGGTGATATTGGCTGTCATGAAGAAGGGATCTTCTGTGCCACTACAGATTCAGGGCTTGTGTACTATAGGGAAATGTGCAGGAAAAATAAAGGCAACCCTCCAGGACAGGCAAGAATTCTATGTGCGTCATAACCCATAATTTGTGGGATAACATCAAGGTTGCTTTGACATAGTCTTTGCACTTGGGACCATTAACAAAGTAGAAATCAGAAGATATTCCCAGAACTTGGGTTAATCAGAAGTCAACATGGCAGATCAGTATCCAAGATGAAGTCACTTTTTTTGCCTTTATATCTTATTAGATGCATGATTGATAAATATTTTTCCCATTTTGTGTTTTTTTCACTTTCTTGGTAATGTCCTTTTAAGGACAAAGTTTTGATTTTGATAAAGACCAATCTATGTATTGTTTTGTCCTATTTTGTTCTTTTGAATGCTATTATAAATAGAATTATTTTCTTAATTTCATTTTCAGATTGTTCATTACTAATGTATAGAAATACTACTGATTTTTGTATATTGATCTCATACCTCACTAAACTTCCTACATCGACAATTTTTGGTATCTTAACGGAATGGTTTTAATCACTGTGTAACTTTATGGAAATTATTTTGTTTTTCTTTTAGAACTAAAATATATGGTTGATTTCTTTTACAAGATAAATTTTTTATGAAATTAAAGCAGTATATGTTAGGATTTCAAATATTTATTCAAATATTTCAAAAGCTTCCAAAAATATAGGCTTTATACTGGACATCATCTTGGACCTTAGCATGCAGTTTACTGAGTTTTAAAATGGAAACTAACATTTCTTATATAATAAAGTAATTTTATGTAAAGGATTAGAATAATCTTCACTGTTTTTTTTTAAGGAGAGAACTTACTGAAAATGATAGTACATGAAAGATGAATGGCAAATATTCATTTAAAAATGATTAAGGCACTTTAAATTCAATAAGCAATGAATAGCTAGTTCACTGTTATTGCTCTATTCATTATTTTATTTATTTGACTATTCAGTGATCATCTAATGTGTGCCTACTACTATGATTACAGAAGCTGACATGAGACAAGTTTCTTTTAATGATTTTACAGTCTTAGACTATTTATACCTCCACATTTCAAGATACTATAGCTAATATATTTCTATAAGCATAAATAATTATGAATGTTTACTATTCAACATTTTTTAAATCTTTAAAATACTATACAGAATATGTAAGAATAGTGTTCCCAGACATTTGAGGCAGCAATTTGGTGAACAAAATCCATAAATTAAAAAAAAAATAGTAGAAAGAATATATAGCACAACTTTATAGTTTTGGTAGTATGACAGCAGGGCCATCCTGAAAATCTGTATTGCTTCATTTTTTTTTTTTTAATAAAAGAATCAAAAATAATAAGAAGACCATTCCACGGGGCCAACTAAAAGCAGAAATGGGCTCTGACAAAGCCCGGAGTGCCTACTATGAGATCCTTTTGACATTTCCTGAACTTTTGCTCTTCCTCAATATATTATTTTTGTTTGGTTTTCTGTAGCAAATAGCAACAAAACCATTAAAATGAAAAGAATCACCAAGGAAGGCAGGAAGGTCTGAGAAATGACATGCTTTTGTGTGGCTGGCCCTGGGGAGAGAGGAGCCACAAGGGAGAAGGTGCCCTTGACAGTGGTGTCAGGAAGGAGCTGCTGGTGCCTGAGGTCTGCCAGAGAGAAGATTAGGAAAAAGCCAGCTGAAAAGAGGCCTCTGGACCTTCACTCCAGTTCCTGTGCTCCTATTTCCCTTTATGTGTGTTTTGATTCCCAGAGGAAAATATGTTTACTCTTCAAGAATATATTTTCATTAAACCCTTCCCTATGTTCTGATGAATATATGAAGAGCCAACAAAAAACAAGCTTATTCTTTCTTTATGGTATAGATAACTTTGGATCAAATAGCAAAGGTTAACACCGATAGAGTGCATATTCCGTGCCAGATACTCTACTTGCACTATCTCATTTAATCTCATAGGAGCTCTGTGATGTATACCCTGCAATTAAGCTCAATTTGCAGAAAACAGAAGTGAGCCTGTAGTGCCCTTGGTCATGCAAGTACTGCATGTTGTAGCTGGGGATCAAAAGCTCCAAAGTCTTAAAGCATAACTGCCTTGGGGGCTTCTTTCAGCTCTTCCCTAATCCTGTTTTTCTAGTGGCTGTTTTGTTTACTGGATTCATCAGTACTTTACTTTCCAGGGTAATATGATTTGCGCTACAAGTACTGTGCAGCCTGTAAACCTCCTGGCTTCTGTTAAAGCAGTAATGCCAATAGATTCATTGCATCAGAGAGCAGCTGTGTTATCTTCTCAAGTCACGAAATCCCCTTAGGTCTCTGCATCTCTGTCTGTAGAACTCAAGTTAGATTTGATTATCTTTGAGCTCAAGGACTCTGTTGTTGATTTTCCATTCTGGGAAAAATTATAGACGTCACAGATGCTTCTAGGGTATAATTGATTAAATCTCATTAGACCATTTTTGTTCAGGAACAATATCCAGAAAAATGGTAATGAATATAAAAGCAAAGAGAATTTCTTCTCATCAAATTTACTTTTTTTGGCAGTTAGAAAAATAAAGAATATAATGCTGAAGAAAATAATATCCTTTGTGGTAAAATATACAAAATGTAAAATATACACTTTAACCGTTAAGTACTCAGTTCTTTGTCATCAAGTACAACCGTATTGTGCAGTCATCACTGATGTCTGTCCTCAGCCATCGTCTTCTCTTCTGAAGCTTTAGACCCCTTAACTCCACGTTTCTCCCTCTCTCCAGCCCCTGGTAGCCATATTCAACTTCCTATTTCTATCAATTTGACTTCTCTAGGAACTTCATATAAGAAAAACCATATGCTGGGCACAGAGTCTCATGCCTGTAATCCTAGCACTCTGAGAGGCCTACGCAGGTGGATTGGTTAAGCTCAGAAGATCAAGACCAGCCTGAGCATGAGTGAGATGCACTGTTTCTACTAGAAATAGAAAAACCAGCTGGATACTGTGACAGGCGCCTGTAGCTACTGGGGAGGCTGATGCAAGAGGATTGATCAAGCCCAAGTGTTTGAGTTTGCTGTAAGCTATGATGACGCCATGGTACTCTACCCAGGGTGGCAGAGTGAGACTTTGTCTCAAAAGAAAAAGAAAAGAAAAGCCATAAATATTCATCCTTTGGTGACTGGCTTATTTTACTTAGCATAGTGTTTTCAAGCTAGATGATATGTGTTGGAATTTCTTACCTTTTTAAGGCTAAATAACTTCCTTGTGCAGTATCAATAGATACGTAATCAGTGTAGATGTATATGCACTTTATTTATCTTTTGATGAACACTTGGGTAACCTCCATTTTTTAGCTACTGTGAATATGCTGCTATGAACATGAGTTTACTAGTATCTGTTTCAGTCCCTGCTTTCACTTCGTTGAGGTACATACCTAGAAGTGTAACTATAGCATATTGGGATAATTCTATGTTAAATATTTTGAGGAACTGTAATACCATTTTCCACAATGTGACACCATTCTACATTCCCAATAACAATTCCCAAGGGCCCAACTTTCTCCACATTTTTGAGAACGCCTGTTATTTTCTGTTTCTGTTTTGTTTTATTTTGCTTTTGATAACAGCTATCCTAATGGATGTGAAGTGGTATCTCATTGTGGGTGTGATTTGCATTGCCCTAATGACTGGTAATGTTGACCATCTTCTCATGGGCTTGTTGGCCATTTGTAGAGCTTTTATAAAGAACTGTCTATTCAAGTCCTTTGTCCATTTTTTTTTCACATATACTTGAATGCTTATTGCGGCACAATTCACAGTCACAAAGATGTGGAACCAACCCAAGTACCCATCAATACATAAGTGAATTAGTAAGATGTGTTGCCACCCCACCAGGTTCATCTGCCTGCTGCCCAAGAGAAAGCTAATATCCAGAGACAGCAGGGTTCACAGCAGAGAAAGAGTTTATTCTGCGTAGTGCCCAGTGGGGAGACAGAAGTGTCTCAAATCCACTTCCCAGAGAATTGGGGGGACAGAGTTTTTCAAGAAAGTTTGGTGGGCAAAATACTAGACAATCAGGATGTGCTAATTGGGTGGTTTCAGGTCAGTTCTCTGGGATGGGCCTCTGTCTGGGTGGTCCCATCACTGGAATGCAGGGCCTGAAAGATAACTCAAAAACTACCCCTAGGGTTGCAAACAGGTGCCATCATACATGCACAATTACGCATGATTGCAGGATAAAGAAGCAAACAGGGGAACAGTGATTATTGTCAAGCAAAGGCTTGATATTTGGGGGGCAATGGCTAATTATTCTCATTAGTTTATCACAGGACTAAGAGACTAATGATAAGATGCATAGTGGAGTGATATACAGCAGTCAGTTTTACCGCAATTTCGTTTTTTCTTTTCTTTCCTGCTTCTTAGTCCTAAGATAACATCTCAGGGTTTTAATATGTAAAACCTTCTCATTTGAAAGTGGGGACTGGAAAGAAATTAGAAATATTTATCCCCAAATACATTTTTTCAACATATTTTGGGATGACTGCCACAGACGTAGCATTGCAAAGACTTGGTAGGAATACTAGTCCCTATCTACCAAGTATTTGCCAAAAGAGATGCAATTAGAAATTTCCCTCTGACTTTAAGATGTAGGGAGAAGAAACCATTAAAGCCTGAGGGCTCCATAAAGATCGCTCAACTCTCTACCCAGGCACTCTTAGATTACCAACCAATGCTAAATTTCCTGTTGGTGTATTAAATGCTACCTGCTATACTTCAGGAGAAGTTAAAACCAGAATGGAAAAATGTTCCAATAAGGGATGTGGCTGCAACAAGGCCCCACAAGTGACCCCACACCCAACTGATTTTTAGAAACAGTCACTCAGATTGCCAAAAACTTCAACTCAGTTCTACAGAGGCTCATAAAGCTAGATATTATCTACCTTAAGTTAACTTAAGAACTGTGCCAACACAGTAAATAAAAATATTAATGTTCTTCTCATGCAAACCTTAGACCCAAAACTCAGCACTCTGACACATCCGCAGGTGACCGCCGAATGGTTTCGTTTTTTTTACCCTCTGCACAACCTCAGCTATGTCCAGGGTCAATTCAAAGAAGTCAGAAAGAGGTCATTGTCCCTTTCCCTTCTCACTGGCCCACACCTCAGGATTTAGATCGGGTAAAAGCCCGTGGTGGGGGGATTGAAACTTCCCTTACTAATTGATGAAATGGCGCAAGGTGAAAACTAAACCCATTTTTAAAAGGGTTTTTGTTTATTGTTGAGTTGTAGGAGTTACTATAGATTGATTAAATGAGTCCCCTCTAAAATCCAAGTTGAAACTTGATCACCATTTTGATGGTGTTAAGATGTGAAGTCTTTTTGGAAGTAATTATGTCACAAGCGCACCATCTTCATAAATGGGTTAGTGCCTTTTAAGTGGCCAGAGAAAACTTGTTTAGGCCCTTTGCTCTCCCCCTTTTCACTTTGTGAGGACACACAGACAGCACCACCTGGGAGGAACAGACCACTAATCATTGACCCTGCTGGCTCCTCGTGCTTAGAACCATGAGAAATTAATCTGTGCTCCTTATAAATTATCTAGTCTGTGGCATTTTGTTATAAAAGCACACGTGGACTGGGAAGGAGAGCTGTAGATGTCTCAGACATCAAACCCGTATCAAACATGGGATTTTCAAATACTTACCCCATACTTGTGGGCTGCATTTTTCACTCTGTTGTTAGTGTCCCTTAGTGCACAAAAATTTTTAATTTTGATGAGATCAAACTTATCTGTTTTTTTTACTCTTATTTCCTGTACTTTCGGTGAGATATTCAAATCCAACGTCATGAACACTTTTTGTTTGTTTGTTTTCTTCTATGAGTTTCATGATTTTTTAACAGTTATATTTACATATTTGATTCATTTTGAGTTCATTTTTGTATATGGTAGATGGTTCCAGCTTCATCTTTTTGCATGTGGATATCCAGTTTTCCCAGAATCACTTACTGAAAAGACTTATCTTTTCACCACTGAATGTTCTTGGCACCCTTGTGAAATATATGCAAGCCTATAGAATGAAACTGTCCGTATGAAATTAGTTAAGACCACAAAATTAAAAGTGTGATAGAGGCCTGAATTTCACAAAGGTACAGGTGGTTAAAAGTTAACCAGCCTTTGTTTCATAGCTTGCCTCACTATAATTGCTATTGCTCAGGAGTCACATAACCGGTGATCACAAGATTTATAACTTCCTCTAATTGCTTCTATAGATAACATCACCATTGTGAAACTTGAGACTGGGTTTTGAGATGTTTTCCAGACTCTGTATTCTGCTAGACCAAATGATGCCAACCAGACCAGTGACCCATATCAAGAAATTGATTTAACTGGGCCTTTGATCCCCCAACCAAGAACTGACTCAGCACTAGAATACAATTTCTATATCCCAGCAATTTCACCTTCAACCCAACCAATCAGTGCTACCGATTTCTCTTACTCCATCCCACCAGATCTCCTTTAATCCCAAACCCCAAACTCCTCGTGGAGGCATAATTGAGAAATGTTTCCATCTCTTGGCTTTTCTATCCAGAGGTTCTTAAACTCTTTCTCTGCTGCAACACCTGCCACCCTTGGGGATTGGCTCTTCCCTTGTGCAGTGGCAAGAACCCAGCTAGGTGTTAACAGGCGTATATGCCTGACTATGTGTGTAAGTGTTTATTTCTGGGCTTCCTATTCTGTTCCATTGACTGAGTCTGTCTTTATACCAGTACATCACTGTATTGACCACCATGGCTTTGTAGTAAATTTTGAAATCAGGAAGTATGAGACCTCCAACATTCTCCTTCTTCGAGATTGGTTATTTGGGGAAAATTTATTTTCTAAGGCAGAAGGAAATGGACTTTAATGACGAAGATAAACATTTTATCATAGGCATTGCAGTAAAATATTTTATTCATGAATGAACGGGAACTTGTTATCAGAGAGCTATTCCTCTGGTGGGGGAATATGTGCTCTAAATGAGATACAAAGTAAAAGAAACTGAAAACTAAACAAAATTTAGGACAGTAAGAACTTATTTCTAGTGAAGGTTGATAAAGCAGGTTTCCTTAGGAAGAATTTGAATGAGGTCTTAAAAAAACGGAAGGCCCACGTGGTGAAGGGTATATTTACTGATTAACTGGTTCTTTCTACTTCTAACTTGGTTCTGTATGGAATGTTGTATATGTTCAACCTACTTTTTCTTTATTTTCAAAGCTGCAGTTAAAAAGAAAACTTAAATAATTGTTTATATAACATACTATAATTTGTCTCATTATGTAATTTTCCAACTTTAAGAAAGAACTGCACAAGTTTTTTCTCAACAAGCTTTCAGAATAAATGATAAGTCTTATTTTAAAAGAACTATTTGTTATTTTGAGTTTATGTCTGGGATGAGAAAAAAGTTCTAGAAATAGACGGTTACATACATTGTGAATGTATATAATGCCACAGAGTTATACATCTAAAAATGGTTATAATGGTAAATTTTATGTTATATTTATTTTACCACTTAAAAAAAAAAAAGACCTGTTTACTGTCTCAGATATGATAATATTCTACTACATGGAAACTCCTAGAGGTGTCAAATTGGTAATTGCTGCTTTTATAAGTGGATTTATACTTCAGGATGTGGAAACCAGATGGCACTATGAAGAAACAATAGGGAAACTGAGGAAATTATAGAAAGGAAACGGAAAGATCTTTGTTTAAATGATACGTTTAAAAGCAACTAAAGAGGAGAATTATTATCTAATTCCTGAGGATTAATACCAGGGGATATATATTCAGGCAGGAAAGTCAAATAGATAGAACAGTTTTGTAGTGAAAATAAAGAGTTATTACCTTGTGCTGGTCAAGATTGTTTACTCCAGAAATCCAGAGGGCTAGAGAAGAGAATTCAGTCCTGGTGACCAACCATAAAGAACCCGGCCTTTGGCTTTTTCTCAACTCTTAAGGAATTCTCTCTCCCTTAAAGATAAATCATAAGCCTAAGTATCAGATCCCCTTTTCTTAATAATCCCCCCAAAAGCTTGCTAGATCACAAATTTCACAAGGAGCTGCTAGAAAGCACTACTTGGTGATTTAAAACAATGGCAGCCTGCCTGAGACAGATAAGGCCGTGAGGCTCTCCTTCTACAACACGGTGGACCTTCAGAATATGATCATTCAGGTACTTGTCCACAAAAGTAAAAACTATCTCTGGGTTTGACTAGATTAGGAGCATGCTTATGTTTACCAAAGATTGGGTGAGACCTGCTTTGTGTGATGATGAGAAGAAAACAGTTAACATGAGGTCACTGTCTTCAAGGCATTTTCACAATAAAAGGGAACACTGACGTCATCCATCTCTGCAAAGCGGCTCAGTAAGCACTAGACTTAATCTTGTGTTCGTTCACTCAGTGATCACTGTTTTTAAGCTCCTTCCATGCACCACGATCAGGTCAAGGGCTGATATAGATGGGTAACGCACACTTGGGCAACTGTGAAACCCTGCAAGTAAGTGGCAACCAGAGGAGGGAAAGGGAAGGGCTCTGGATAACTAATTTGTGAAACCTTTTCCATATTTCAGTCACTCTGCTAAACACTTGGGTTTTGACTCATCTTATCTTCACTGTACTTTTTTAAAATGGAAATTAACATCCTCATTTCACAGTTGAGGACACTAAGACTTAAAGAGGTTAAGTAATTCACTCACACGATTACATAATTTTCTGTGGTAGTATTTGTGTCAGATAAACGTAATCCTTTTTGTTGTTATTTTTTTTTAATGGCATTCACGTGACAGAAAAAGGATTTACGGCAGAACGTCCCTAGTTGACCGCCTCTTTACACTGACCTAATTTTCATAGACCAGACACACACCACGTGTACCTATCAGCACAGTAGGCCTTCTTTCTCATGTTGGCCATATGTTAACCAGTTTAGCACAGTCCCTCCAGTGGACAACTTACAAAGCATCTACTATAGAGAGAAAAAGATCCCTATAGACCTACTGTAAATATGGCTTCCTCTGAGCAGTAGAATGGAAAGAGAAAGATAAAAGATCATTTTTTACTCTTTATTTCTTAGCATATTTGAATATTTTTATTATATCTGCCATGCATTATTTTGTAGTAAAATATTTTGGCTTTAAAAAAGGGAGTTATCTAAGGTCACATGGCCAGAATAATTCAAACCCTGAATATATCCTGAGGCAAATATTATATCCTGAGGCACTATATTTTTTTGCATCCCAACTCCAGTATAAAATATGTAGAAGAGAAATCCTTCTCCCCTTTGCCCTCTGCAGGACCGTTCTCTGGGTAACCTTGGGCCAACCCAGTTCTCCTCCCTTTCCCTCTGATAATTCTCAAGAATAACTGTAAATGTCCTGGGAATGCAACTCTTTATGCAGTCCCTTAGAGGGACTCCCCCTAAGATAAGGGGGAGCTAGCCAGAGCAACTCTGCCTTATTCCAGCCACACAGAACAGTGGCTGTAATCCCCCAGGGTATAAATCCCAGGGCAGACTGCTTCCTAGCGTCACTCAACTGTCCTAGGCCACTTTCCTAAGACTTGCAGGACTGGCTCACGATGAACCCTGGGGTTCTATAGCCTCTTGCAGCAATTTGTAATAAACCTGTTTTGTGTAACTGGCTGTGTGCATGGGTGTTCTGTCTCGCTTCATTTAGACAAGTTGGTAACCAACGCACAGTGACCCTACTTCATATTCGCTTTTGAATAATTCATTAGAAAAAGTTCTTGAGCCTCTGTTTGATGATAACAAAACCCTGTTTACTGAAAGAACAGTGAAAAGCTCTTAACCATATTAAAACATGTTCAAACATCCCTACTAAGACTTCAGAGATGGGTCGCTGCAGTCCCCCAGGAGTCCTGGGTTGCTGAAAAGATCCTGCCTTGTCAGAGTCAGGGTACAGACTGGTCTCTGAGACTCCATACCCAGAAGGTGATTCTTTGTTGCTAGTTTAGTGTGGGTTTTCTTTTCTGTTCTTTTCTTTTTTTTTTACATTTTATTCACATTTATTTTTCACTTTTAGTGCGACCACAGAAAATCAGACCACCTTAAGCAGGCATTTAATAGCAACTTTTAAAGGTAAGTTATATTCTAGCTCTAAGTCAAATCGGTCAAAGCCTCTCCAGTATTTTCAAAACATAATTGAATTTTCTTTTCTTGACAATAAGAAGCAATTAATCTATACAATTCTCTGGGAGTTATTTATTGCCCCTTCAGTAATAAGAGAGACATAGAAAGAAAGCAAGTATGGTAAAAAGTCTTTACATTTGCAGACTTATGTTCTTGGTACAAAAACAGAAGTCTACTTCTTTTGTCTCCTCCATCTAAGCTAGGTTAGAATGATTGTTCCTTAGAAATCAAAATGAAGGAGAAAAGGAAGCAATTGGCATGAAATTGAAGGAAATAAATAAATACATGAATAGTAAGTTTAGGAAGCCTTTCATTAGTTCTGACTATAAAGTCATTCTCTTTGCTATTTCTTAGTCCAAAGAGGAATTTTTACTGAACAAAAATACAGGAAAAGCTTATTAATGAAAAACTCCAAACTAGAGGTTTTAGGGTTTGAAAGGTGACTCCAAACTACCAATAATAATAGTTCATAAATGGTCAACTTTTTAATACATTAATAAGCTTAAAATTAGAATACTGTAGTACAACTTCCCTTGAGTGTCCTTGCTCTACTTAAGTAAAAACAATCATCACTGGATCAATTTTCCTTTCCCCAGGAGCTTGCCTTCCCTAATTAAGGGAGAGAATAATGGCACTTGCATTTCATCTAATTTGGCTTTAGGTAATTATGGTTCGTTGTAGCAATTACAAGTTACATTTATTATGAACAATAAAGGGGAAAACCTTTCAAATGGAGTTTATAGCCTTTGAAAGCTTGCTAAAGAATGAACAGTCAGGATATATTTACTGGGCAATCAAATCCTTTAGTGACAATGTCGAATTAAGACTTAGAAATTCATACCCATGGCTTTCCAAACCCATTTCCTCCACACTCCTCCCCAATTAACCCCAGAATAGCACAGCCATTACAGTACACACTCAACATCCTGACACTGTGTACAGACGATCCACAACATTTCTTTACATAGCTCTTAAGACATGTTTTTTTAATGTTTCCTTTTTCTGTCTGTAGTCTCTCCATTTATGTGCAAATTCCATGAGGACAGACATTATCGTATCCATTTTGTTTGTTTCTTTTTGCGGCTCCTGTACAGTCTGCCTGTGCTTCCTCCTCACTTCTCCGTTAAATTCCCTTCACTTGGTGAGCCCCTCGGTCATCTCAAGATCCAAAGTGGGGCCTTCCCTGATCATTCTGAGACCAGCTTCCTCTTTCTACTCATCTCCTACAACATTTTCCACATCTACCATTTACTTGACTCCTATAATATATCGTCTTATATGACTAAGCATTATCAGATCCATAAAAAGATAAAAAAAAAGACTGTTGGCTCATCTGCCCTGTCATGTATTATCAAACATTGCCCATTCATTCGAAGAGTATTTATTGGCTTTTTGTTTCAGTCTTGAGCCCTCATCCTTTCGCTCCAGATTTTCTCTCTGGTATTATCTTATATAATAGTAACCATTTGACTACGGTATATAGACCATCAACTTGAGAGATAAAGACACACATATTTACTTTACTCTCAATATACGACTTGAATATACCATGTCCAATATTCTATGGATGTGTAAATTCAAGCAATTCAAAATTGAAGTCTTCATCTCTACCCACCCTAAACATCCACCTTTTGTTCACACTGAAAACCTCCAAATCAAACTTCTCTCCATCTGTCCTCTTCCTCATCCAACATATCCAAATCTGACTGACCTGCCTCAGCCATCACTTTTGTTTTTTGCATCTGCCACTACCTTAGCCCAGGGATCAGTGATTTTTCAGCCGAACTACCATGATCATTGGTTCCTAACTGTTCTGCCATGGTACAGTGTAAATAAGGAACAGTATCCTTAAAAAGCCCTACCAAACCTCAGATGATCACACCCCTGCCTACCTTTCTGAGCCATCTTCTGTCACTTTCCCCTTTGGTAACTGTGGTCTAGCCACTTGGGACTCCTTTAGTTTCCTCTAACACCCCAGGTTTTCCCATTTCAGGGTCTTATCATGCTATTTCAACACCTGGAGTGCTCTTTTTACCCTCATTCACAAAGCTGACTCCTCTGTCACTTCTCAGCTTAACCTTCTCACAAACTGGGTTCTTCTCTCATTAAAAATTTAATACCCTTTTCATGGTATTAAATGGTGGTCTATTTAACTCTCACAACATTATATTTTCCATCTTCCTGTCCTCCACTATGGAAACATAGCTATATTGCCCACTACTATAATCCCAGGATCTTAAAACATGAATGGCATACAATAGGGCTCAGTAAATACTTGTTGAGTGAGTAACTAATAACCTAACCAACTATTTTACAATTTCACACTATGTCTGCTATGGTCTGAATGTATCCCCCCAATTCACATGATGAAACTTAATTGCCAATGTGATAGTGTTAAGAGGTGGGGTCTTTAGGAGGTTATTAAGTCACCAGAGTGTAACTCTCATGAACAAAAGACCCAAGGGAGCTGCTCATCGCTTCTGCCCTTTGCCTTTCTGGATTTCTGCCCTGCAAGGATACCTAGACAGTGTCATCTACAATAACGGGCCTTCACCAGACAGCAAACCTATCTGCACCTTGATCTTAGACGTTTTTGCCTCCAGAACATGAGAAATGAATTTCTATTTTTTCTAAATTGCCCAGTCTCAGATATTCTGTATAGCGGTGTGAACTGACTTTTCTCGATTTCTTTTCTTAGTGCCTGAGTTTTCTCATCTGTAAAATGCAACCAATAGTACCTGCCTTAGTGGTTTATGGTGACAATTAAATGAGTTAATTTGCGTAAAGGAATCAAACAATGCCAAACACATCATAATTATAAAATGCATTACACTGATATCATTCATTCATTTTTTTAAATATCACCACACAAAACAAAGCTGCTATAACTGTACTTGTGTAAAGTTTGCCACTTTTTAATTTAGGCACATAGCTAATTTAGGCAATTTTCTATCTATAGATGGAAGATTGATTCCATATAGATGATTCTTTACAAAATTGTCTCTAAACCCTGGTATTATATATATATATTTTGTGGTAAGAACATTTAACGTAAGATAAACCCTTTTAACAACTTTTTTTAAAACTGTACGAGACCGAACTATAGGCACGATATTGAATAGCAGAACTTTAAACTTAATCATCTTGCATAACTGAAACTTTATACCTGTTGTTGAAAGATAAACTTTGGTAGATGAAATTTTTGTAGAGTTTATTTGAACAGTCAGGATTCAAAAATCAGGCAGCTACAAACTGGAAGTGGTTCGAAGCTCTACCCAAGAGGCACGAGGGGAAGGCTTTTATAGGGTGAACACAGAAGCAAGTCAAAGAAAATATTGGATTGGTTAAAGTGGAGAAGTAGCCTTGTTTGGGTATTCTTGTTGAAAGTCCCTAGTTAGGCATTCTCAGATTGGCTAAGAACATTTAAGCTAAGTTGGGTTTCAGTTTGCTTACATAGGAACCCACAACACAGCAGTTGTCTTAGTCTGATAGCCTGGATTCAAAACTAGCTGTTTTAAACTATTTAACAATAATTCCCCATTCCCTTCTACTGTCAGTCCCCGGGACCTACCATTTGACTCTCCGTTTCTATGAGTTTAACTGCTTTAGATAATTTATATGGATGGAATCATGCAACATTTATCACCCGTTTATGTCCAGCTCATTTCACTTAACGTAGCATCCTCCAGGTTCATTTATGTTAAAGAATGGAAGGTGTGAGCAGTAATGCTCAGAGATCAGCCCAGAGCAAAGACATTCAGTCCAGGTTTATTGAAAGGGGAGGGTGACCACCCTTCACCCCCACCCCCCCAGGGCAAAGATGGTGTCTGTGCTGGGTAGTTACTGACAGACCCCTTTTTTATGGGACCATAGAGGGTAAGCAAATTTCACAGCTTGCCAGGAAGGATAGGGTCCTTTGGTGTGAGCTTTGGCTGGGGGGCTAACCTGATCCTTTGTGTCTTTTTCTTGGGGAGGGGGGAATTCATGTAGGGTTGCATTAGGCCCCCCAACACAAATGGTAGGTTTTCCTTCTTTTTAATAGTATTAAAAGTATTCCATGGTTCATATATACCACACTAACTTTATCTATAATTGTATGTAATTTTTGAGTTGTAAGTGTAACTCTAAGTGAAGTATACGTTAATAATAAAAATACGTTTATGTGTTTATCCTATTGGTTTTTCCATGCCTCTTTAGAATTGATAGGGTAAACTTTTAAAGTTGTTCTACTAAATTTATTCTTCTGTGTATCTAAGTTATTGTTGTGCTATCATGAGAAAGTATAATTTAGTAAATTCTGCTTCTGATACATGTTCTCGGGACAAACTGGTCTCTTTGTTATCTATGACAGTGTGTAAACTTGAAGAAACAATGTATTAAGTCTTATTTGGTTGGCAGAAATACCCTGGAATTTGAAAACAAGATAATTTCTATCTTTGATTACCCTTGCATGACAAGAACTCACCAAAATCTTATCTCTTGGCCAAAGGCTTTAATCACTTTTCAAAGATTTTAAATTAATAAATATAGTCTTTTTTTAAAAGGGGTTTTATTTAGGAATAACTAAGAGAAAGTTTAGAGCACTTCCAAAGAGAGTTGGAAGCAGGTCCCTCTCATGAAGGAGAAAAGGTGAGAGGGACCACAGATGGTCTTATTACGGCAACTGGTGATGGACAGAGGGATCAGAATATGCCACCCCCAAATTTGCCATGTTGGCAGGGTCTTGTTTTAAGTGAAAGTAATTGAGACTCAATAGATGCAGAAAGAAACTTCCCATAACTGACTAAAAGCAGCACCTTCTGAAAATAAGGCTTCTCTAAATTCCCTCTTCAGGAAAATCTAATCCCAAAAGGGAGAAGGTGAGTCAAGTCTATCACAAATCCCTCCTCTGAAGAGGAAAAGATTACTCAAACCTGTATACACAACATTATCGCACTTTCCTCTGATTTATTGTCCTAAAAATTCATTTTTTTCTTTCTTTTTTTTTTTTAATCGTTGAGGATTCATTGAGGGTACAAGAAACCAGGTTACACTGATTACATTTGTTAGGTAGAGTCCCTCCTAACAATCCTGTCTTGCCCCCAAAAGGTGTGGCACACACCAAGGCCCCAGCCCCCTCCCTCCTTCCCTCTCTCTGCTCTTCCTTTCCCCACCCCTCCCTCCTTCTTTCTCTCTCTGCTCTCCCCTTCCCCCACCCCAATCCTATGTACTCAATTTTGATATGAGGAAAATTCATTTTTTTCTAAAGAAAGTATATATTTTTTCCCATAGATGCCTTTTCTCTTCTTTCCCCATTGCCTGCTAAACTAGACATAAAAGTCTTTAACTTTTTTAAAGCCAGCTACTATTTTATTCTCTCTCTTATGCATACAAATACATCTTTTTCTCCTGTTAAGCTGTCTTCTGTTCGTTTAATTCACAGGACACCCCCCTCACCAGAAAATAAACTAAAAGGAGTAAAGGAAAAGGTTTAGTTCCCCTACAAGTGGGGAAACTGTACATTCCCAAGTAATAAAATAAAATAATAGACTCATAATCATGCTGACCTTCAAATCCTTGCAGTGTGACTTCCTTCTGGAAGAAATCACTTAAAAACCAAATCAATCTATTTGAAATATCAACATAATGCTTTGTTAGATAAGGCCCAGCATTGGTTGGAGTGAGACCAAGGTGTATTCAATGCAGGGAGTACTCACAACACAATCCCAAAATCTCTTTTAAAAGTGCAGTGCTGGGCGGTGTCTGTGGCTCAAAGGAGTAGGGTACTGGCCCCATATACCAGAGGTGACAGGTTCAAACCCAGCTCTGGCCAAAAACTGCAAAAAAAAAAAAGTGCAGTGCTCAGGTAGGACAGTCTCCATATTGACCATTCTCATGGCCATGCTCAGGGAATCTGCCTGGCTTGCAGCCTCTGCCGTGAAAGCAACTCAAGGCCAGTCATGTCCTGTGCTACTTGGCTACCCTCCTCACACTCCTCCAAATGTCCTGTGTCTACTCTCATCTACGTATTTTCTTTCACATGATTAGGGTCCTGCAAATTGAACCCCAGAGACCTAATGAATGAAATTCACCCTTCATACATACTTGATTTTCAACTCATTGGGGCTGTAAGGTAAATTAACAGTGTGAAGGATTTTTATAAGTAGATGAGGGAGAATATTTTTCTTTCCAGTTCTAGGTAGCATTTTCCATTCTTTTTCTACCTGAGAGGAAAAATTAGTACCAATTAACAGTAGGAGCCTGTTCTTTTTACTTAAGTCTTTTTTACTCAACAAAATTAGTGCTTCAAACACTAAGTATTCAAATTTTGAAAATAGCTTGTTTTGTAACATTAAAGGGGGAAAAAGCAAAATTAAATGTGAGATGTTACTAAACACAAAGCTCCAGAAAGTACACGAATATTCTTAACTCATGAAACTCCAACAGTGCAGTGATGTTGCTAATAATTTGGCAACAGGTTGGTCATAGTTTGGAACTGCTGTCATGATATGACTCCAAAAGGGATCACTTGATAAGTAAATTATGTCAAAGAACACAAATTAGTGACTGTAATTAATGGCACATCCTTGAACCTTTAATTAATTGTGAAATTGAAGTATTATTTAAGTGTTTAAATATAATTAAGTGGTAAAATCATAACCAAAAGTACATGACAATTTTGTTCAACCTGCTTCTTTCAAAGAAATAAAGTAGTTGTATTACACCTACCTTGCACAACAAAGCTTTCTGTCTCTCATCTCTCCATCTAGAACAGTGATTATCAACTTTCCTAATAACGCAGCCCTTTAATACAGTTCCTATGGGTCACGACCCACAGATTGAGAACCGCTGATCTAGAATCTTTGGGTCATCAATTAATAAGAAAATACTTTTCTAATCACTATCATTTTACTTACACCACAGTTAGCTGTGGCTGAGAATCATTTCTTTAAGGACCTGCATCCCAGTCCTACCCACAGGGACACTAGATCTGAAAGCTGACTCAGTCTTGGCCATCTCATCTCTTTCTTCAGGCCCTTTGTTCCCCATGAATTAAGGTTCCCAGGAGTCATCCTTAGTCATCCTATGACCTTTCCATGCACCTTCCTGGACAGTGGTACACTCAGCAATCTAGAAGACACTCCAGTTTCTATAAAATTTCATTGCATCTAACTTAGGACACGTCTATACAATACACCTACATGTGCATTTGAATCCACTGGCCTTATAAGTCACTTTAAAAGCAACAGAATAAAATGTTTTAAACAAAGTACATCTGCAGTAAATGCCGTAGCAGTGAAATAAATGGGTCACACACTCCATTGCCTGTATTCTGCAATGTAGAACAAAGAAGGAGAGCAAGCGGGCTGGCAGTGCTGAAGTACAGCAGAGCTCACAACGGGGTTTCTTTTGAAAAAATGTGTGGGCTGCTTCTTTGCACTCTAAATACCCTGCAGAAGGCCGGTATTTAATTTGCCAGCCTTCCATTTCAGGGTAATTTGAAGCACGCTTCTTATAGTTCTCCCCTCCCCCGATGTGATGAAATTTAGCCTGTGGAGCATATTTCCACGAGAAAGAGACATCTGTAGTTCTGCCATTGCACAGGCGTCACCTTAGCATTCCTTTCTACCTACCAAAAACTTTTTGAAAAAGGGATTCATTTAATCCCCTTTTTAATGTGACCCAATCTGTTTTCACAAATGGAAGATTTTCTCAAATGTAGCCTTCATAACACTCTGCCTGGGTTTAGGTGGCATGAGTAAATCAAACAGGGAACCTCACCATTTTGACAGTCGGATTTAACTAGAGCATTTTAAAGCACTGTAAGCAGCCAAGAGCAAACACAGACGAGCAGACCAAGGAATTTTTAAGCTGGTCCAACTGAACCACATGTTTATTCACACAGACAACCTCAATCACCTGAAAAACTCTGAATTTAATTATATTCCACGCTTTGAAAGATTTCATTAAAGGTTTTCAAGACAAGAATTACTCTGTGCCCCACCAAAGGAAATATTTGTGGTTAGCAGAGATGTGCCTGCGTGGTCTAGAAATCCATCCTTTCCCATGTGAAGCCCTACATCGCCTATTGTAAAACCCCTCAGAGCTTATCTGGGCCAGTACCAGACACACTTGTTTGTTTGATTCCATAGGAATCACTGAGGTTAATTTGAGCCAGTCCACACTATTGGTTTTCTATCAAAGCCTCAAGAGGCAAATGAGCCAGTTGCATCTCATGTAGAACAATTAGCTCATAACATGTTCATCTAAGCCAGCGGTTCTCAACCTACGGGTCGCGACCCCTTTGTAACAACGAAAATACACCCTGCATATCAGATATTTACATTACGATTCATAACAGTAGCAAAGTTACAGTTATGAGGTAGCAACAAAAATAATTTTATGGTTGGGGGTCACCACAACATGAGGAACTGTATTCAAGAGTCGCGGCATTAGGAAGGTTGAGAACCACTCATAAACCGAAGGCTGACTTGGAGAGATGAGCTTTGACTACACTTTTTCAACCAAAAAGAACTCAACTTCCATCCCATTCTATAATTTAGTGATTTCATATTTGGAACTACAGTCATTGGCAGTATCTTCGTTCTCTGAAGATGTACTCCAGCCTACTTGAGGATCCCAAAGGGAAACCAGTTAGCAGTTTTCCAGCTACGTAAGAGATAGGAGAAATTCTCTCACACCTTGCAGTCAGCAGTTACGTTTCATCATTCACGTAAAAGGAGGAACCGGTTACTGAGAGATCAAAGGGTCTCTCTGCTGCCAGTATGGCTGTGTAGAACTAGGACATCTACAATCAAGATGAACTCTGGTGAGGAAACACAGATCTTTTGTTCTCCCAGATCCATAAAAAAAATTAAAAGAAGAAAGAGACCTTAAACAGCAAAAAAGGACAGACCAAAAGAAGAAATAATTTATTTGGCCAAAGAGAAGAAAAGAAAAATTCAGTCCAGGAATATTGCATATGTGAAGAGAATTCTTTCTCTCTGATACCTTAGGTATTAGCCTCACGGAAACAGGCACTCAGGGCATAAAGAGCTCGTAAAGTGTGGTCCACTTGTTAAGAGTCCATAATTCTGTATTCAAATGTGACGATGTAACTGACTTGATAACAGTATGAACAATTTTGTGTATCAATGAAGTAAATATGGTCATGTGCTGCTTAACAATGGAGAGTCTGAGAAATGTGTCATTCAGCAATAGCTTCCTTGTGTGAGTGTCAGAGTTATTTGCACCAACCTTGAGGCTGTAGTCTACTACAACCAAGACAAAAACGTATAGCCTCTTGCTCCTGAGCTGCAAACCTGGACAGCAGATTACCACACTGAGAACTATAGATAATTGTAATACAATGGCATTCATGTCTCTAAACATACCTAAACATGGAAAAGGTACATGAAAGTATACTGCAAAAGATAAAAAATGATACACCTGTGTAGACACTTACCACGAATGGAGCTTACAAGACTAAAAACTGCTTTGTATGAGTCAGTGAGTGAGACGTGAGTGAACAGGAAGGCTTAGGAAATTCCTGTACACTACTATAGAATTATAAATCCTGTACATTTGCCTGTAATCCTAGCACTTTGGGAGGCTAAGGCTGGTGGATTGCCCTGAGCTCACAGGTTCGAGCCCAGCCTGAGCCAAAGGGAGACCTCATCTCTAAGAATAGCCAGGTGTTGTGGTGGGCACCTGTATTCCCAGCTACTCAGGAGGCTGAGGCAAGTGAATCACTTGAGCCCAAAAGTTTGAGGTTGCTGTGAGCTGTGACACCACAGCACTCTACTGAGGGCAACAAAGTGAGACTCTGTCTCAAGAAAAAAAAAACAAAAAACTGTACCCTGAGGCTAAACTAAATTAAAAATATTTTTTATTTGTTCTTCCATGGTATAATTAACCTTAGCTTAGTAATTTTTTTACTTTATATACTTTTTAATTTTTCTAACTTCTGACTCTTTTGTAATAACACCTAGCTTAAAACACAAATACATTGTATACCTATATAAAAATATCTTCTTTTTCTATATACTCATCATGTAAGCTTTTTTATTTTTCCAATTTTTTATTGTCATAAACTTGTTTTCATTTGTTCTAACTTGTCTTTTTTTAACTATTTTTTTTTGTTATTATTGTTGATATTGTTGTTCATGTTTTTTTTTGTTTGTTTTTGTTTTTGCAGGTTTTTTTTGGCCAGGGCTGGGTTTGAACCTGCCACCTCTGGCATATGGGGCTGGTGCCTTACTCCTTTAAGCCACAAACACCACCCTGTTCTTGTTTTTTAACTAAGACACGGACACACATAACTAGCGTAGGCCTACACAGGGTCATAGGTATAGGATCACAGGTCTTCTACCTCTACATCTCCCCAGGGAAGGTCTTCAGGGTCATTAACAGGCACAGTTCTCATCTCCTATGATAACAATGTTTTCTTTTAGAATACCACTGGAAGGACCTGCCTGAGGCTGTTTCATAGTTAACTTTTTTTTTTTTTTTATAAGTTGAAGGAATATACTCTAGTCTAAAATAATAGTAATTCCAGACTACTCTGGAGATTGAGGCAGGAGGATCTCTTGAGACTAGAGTTGGAGGCTGCAATAAACTATGATTAGACCACCACACTCCAGCCTGGATGACAGAGCCAGACCTTGTCTCTGAAAAAAAGTAAAAAAAATAAAAATTAAAATTAAAGTAAATAGCAATATAAAATAGACTACAGTAAATGCATAAACCAGTAGCGTAGTCATTTGTTTTCATCATCAAGTGTTATGTACTCTATATGATTGTGTGGTGCCATAGTTTATTTGACTGGCAGCAAAGTAGGTTTACACCAGCATCATCACAAACATATAAGTAATGTATCAAGCTACGCCATTACTATGGCTACATCACTAGGTGTGAAATTTTTCAGCTCCAATAGAATGTTAGGGAATTGTAGTCATATTTGCAGTCTATCACAGATCAAAATGTCATTATTCACAGCACATGAATATAAATATATATATATAAAGAAAAACAGAGACAGAGTCACACTCTGTTGCCAGTCTAGAGTGCCGTGGCATCAGCCTAGGTCACAGCTCCTGGGTTCAAGCAATCCTCCTGCCTCAGCCTCCCAAATAGCTGGGACGAAAAATGCCTACCACAACACCTGGCTAATTTTAGTAGAAATAGGGTCTCACTCTTGCTCAGGATGGTCTAGAACTTCTAAACTCAAGCAATCCTCTTGCCTTGGCTTTCCAGAGTGCTAGGATTATAGGTGTGAACCCAGCGCCCAGCCATACTGCACATGGCTATATTTTTAAGAGTTTGCTATTTGTTCAGCTCTATTTATGTTCAACAATGTAAGATTGTTTTGGGGGGGTGCTCTATAAAAATTATCTTTGTGATTCTATTCCTTGAGAGTCAGTGATGTCCCTTAGCTCTATTACTTTGTATAAATGAGTGTTTATGTCCCTTAAGTGCCTTGAAAGCCCATTTCTCTTACTGTTTTCAGCTCAGGACTTAAAGCCATAAAGACCTAAGTTTGAATCCTGTCCCAGACATTTAATATCTCTGTAATTTAAGGCACAGTTTTTAATCTACAAGCTTCAATTTCCCCACTTGAAAATGATAATGATATTTTTTTCTACTTAGATTATTACGAAAACTAAATGAAACAATGCATGTAAAGCACTTAGTAAATGTGAAAGAAATCTTACTATTTTTAAATAAGTGAAAGGATATATCCTTTCATAAAGTATTAGCTTTTGGTCTTATAAAGGATACATCCTTATGGGAGAGAGAGGCAATCGATAACATAATTCCAGGTGGTGGTAACCACTGAGCAGGAAAATAAAACAGGAGAAAGAGATCAGAGAGACAGTGGTGTGGACTGTGGTCTAGACAGGGAAGACCACCCTGCAGGGCTGAGAAGTAAACAGAGATCTGACTGACGTGCAGGCATCAGCCATGCTCACAGCTGGGGAGAAAGCTCAAAAAATATCAAGAATAATGTGTAGGCCCCAAGGAGGAAATGACCTTGAAGAAAAGGACGAGGTGTCCACAATAGAGTGGGAGGAGAGAGGGGCCATTCTGAGGATGGCCTTGTGAGCCATGGAAAGGCTTTTTATCTACTTGATTTTGGAAAGACATTGAACAATTTTTGAGAAAGAGCAGGACTAGATCTGATTTGTTTTTAAACATCACTCCAGTGGCTTCCTTAAACTATTAGATTTCAAAGGATAACTTTATTTTTCATCTTTTTTCTACCTTTCTTGCACTTTTGTGTCCTTTTTCTCAAACACTTATTTTCTTTCCAAAAAGACTCCGAGAGAAGAACAAACTCATCTATCTCACTGAAAAATAGTCTCAGGATTAGTATGTCTTGGGATAAAATCATTTTTTTTAGAATTAAACACGCCACACTGGCATTTTAAAAAACCTACCCTTTTGGTTATGCCAAGATAGCTTATAAATAAGTTTTCTCCACGTTGTTATCAATATTTATGATATTTATCAAATACTTATATGAATGTATTTATTCAGATGTTAGGGAGATAATTACCACAACTATTCTCGTAAAAAATCATATGTCCTCTATCCAGAATGATGTAAATTTATAACTATTTTTTAATATTAGTGTTTAAAGAATTTAATTTTTAAGGTATGATGGTATATTATGTGATTTACTTACGTTCAGTCGGGAGCCAAAAAGTCAGTTCAACCACACCAGGTATGTGACAGCAAGCACATTTCTTACCCATTTATTACCTTGGTTTCCTCTTCTACAAAATGAGGATGCTAGATTGGAGATGGTAGGTTTGTGTCCCCTAAGAATGCTATTTCTAGGTAAGCCGTAAACATGCCACCTGCCGGTCACACAGTATGTCATTCACTCATTTGCTCAGTCTGTTCATCTTGCCTGACTTTCCAATGTGTCCCTTAACTTACTGGAACTTTAGTTTCTTATATAAGGTCTGCTTTCTTAAGTAGCACCTGGCTAGTTTCATATAGAATGAAAATGAATTTTAAAAATTAATATTATTTTTAAAAAGTTATTTATTTATAAGCATGTCTTATATCCCCCTAAAATTGCTTTTGTGATTTTCCTACATGACAATATATTGCTTGTGAATTCTCAGTGGAAACTTACATCTTAAACGAGCCGTTGGGGAATGATGTAATGGTATTATATCATCACTGAATAAACAAATTTTGCCTGAACTTAAAAAATTTTTGTATATGTTGCATTATATACCCCAACGTGATCCTTATTTCAAAATGCAAAGGGACTTGTATTTTAAAAGTTAACACTTATTTTAACTACTCATAGCACATATTGAACATCTGAATTATGTGTTTTCAAATCTTGTGCCAGGAAAATTTATACAGCTAAATTTCTTCTCCTGAAAAGCTGGTCTTAATTTGCATTGGATTTCAATGACTTCCTTAAGCAAATACATGGAGGTCCTCCAGTGTAATGGAAATGTGGGTCCACAGACACAATTCTTAAGAACAGTGAGCTCTTTAGCAGTTTTGAAAAGGTTGCATGTTGGCCATCTTCCAGCCTCATGCTGTTTACACTGTTATTCCCAGACAGGGAGTGCTAGCAAGGTACACAGTATACCCTTGCTTTGGCAAAAGGATTACAGCCCAGATACTGCTGAAAACTGGTATTTTGTACAGTGGAGTCGTTCCATTGTCACAATGAGTCATGCTCATGACTTAGGAGGTGCCTAAACCTTAAGGCTTTGGACCTCCGCCAAGTCTCCAAGCCCTGAAATGGCACTCCCTCCAGAACTACTCAGTGGTCTAGATTCTAGACTATGACAAGAATGGAAGAGAAGAGCATATCCCAGATGCCGCTGTGCCGCTCTGCTCCTATTTTAGGATTTCTTACTTTTCCCTCTACCCCTATAATAAGCCAACTACAAAAGTTGGAGTTAATCCAAAGAAAAACAATCATTAGTAGTAGATTTAGGAAAAGGATAAGTTAAAAGGCTAACTGCTCAACAGTGAAAGACAGGGGAAATGAAATGATGCTTATTATACGCCTAGAAAATATTAAATGATGCAGAATAATGGAAAATTTTTAGAGTATAAAAGCATGCCAGGAGAGAAGGAAATGGACATATAACCGGGTTAGATTTGGATGAGCATTTGTCAGTTCTCACATGCTTTGTCCCATGGCCTTATAGGAATGTTCTAGAAACTTCGAAGTGCTTTGTAAAATTTTCCATAGTGTGAACAAAATCATTTCTGTTAGAAATGCAGTTACATGATATTACAATGTGAACATTTAGGTGAGTAGACTTGATAAAATGGGGTATAGCTTGCTCTAAGGAAAAGAAGAAAGCATGTTACAATGTCCCAAACGATATTAAAGAAAAATCATATATTTACAAGGATAGGCAAGATATTTGCTTTGTGAGTATGAGTCAAAGCCTAGAGGAATAAAAAGGTTTTCTCACCTTCTGGGGGCAGGATATGATTGTAAGAGGGACTTTACCTAACAAATGCAATCAGTGTAACTTGGTTTATTATATCCTCAATGAATCCCCAACAATAAAAAAAAAAAAAAAGTTTTCTAAAAGGTACAGTCCAAAAAAGCAATCAAGTAAATAATGTGGTGTCCATAGATGCTTTTCTAAATTCTGTTACAATGTTTTTATTATATATCTTACTAATGTTATATATTGTTACAATGTTTTTATTATAAATCTTACTAATTTGTTTTGAGACTTCCCATTGTTCCAAATTTTCAGCAGCATTTGTATTCAAAATGGTGTTCCAAATGCAAAAAGGATGTGATCCCATGACCTAGAAGAACAACTTTAATTCAGAGTGGAAGAATTAAGCATCACTCCAGCCTGAGTTTTTGATACACACCTCCAAGAGGCCAGGCCACTACAATTTTCAGCAGAATTATTGACACGCTGAAGCAAAAGACAGAATCCCATTATATCACCCCGCCAGAGTGCAGTGGCATCACAGCTCACTATAACCTCAAACTCCTGGTCTCAAGTGATCCTCCTGACTCAGCCTCCCCAGTAGCTGGGACTACAGGTGCACACCAGGATGCCCTGGTAATTTTCCTTTTTTTTTTTTTTTGTGAAATGGGGTCTCACTCATGCTCAGGCTGCTCTCAACATCCTGACCTTAAGCAATCGTCCTGCCTGGGCCTCCCAGAAGGCTCGGATTATAGATTGAACCACCACCAGCAACTAAAAAAAATATATATATATTTTAATTTAAAAAAGAGTCTCAGAGTCTTTCCCCTCCTTGGCAGATGGTGAAGACAGAAGCAGTGCTGGGTGAGCTTTTTTGGCCCTGTCCCATTGCGTTGTGTCTCCTATTTGACTCATGGACAGCAAAAGATTCAGTCTCAGCCAAAAAATGCCAAAAAGCAAGCTGGAGAAAAGAAGAAATAAAGACATGACAAAAAGGCTGCTGCCAAAGCTGCCTTAATATATATCTCCACACTGTCTGCAGGACCCACACTCAGGTCCCAGAACCTTTAAGCATCACTTGGACGGCAGGCAACCTGAGACTCCATCTCTTCCAGAATTGGCTGTTGTTCAGGCACAACTTGGTTTACAGGTAAATTCATGACACCTTTAATTCATCTACTGTCTCAGACCTCAGGTAGCCAACCTGTAGCTACTTTGCTAACAAGCTGTTAATCACAAAGTAAAAGGGCCACAGAAATACTCATTTCTTTACTGTTCCCTATAGGGCTGTAGACAAAGACAAGTCTGTGTAAATATATAGTTGACTCTGATAGGGAAGTTTGAAAATCAATCCATTCTTGTTATAATTTTTTTTTTTACAATTGTAATTGTAGTGGTGTTCATGTTGTATAAAATAACTCATTTAGTAAAGTAATACTTTAAGTTTACAATACCAAAACAAAAAAGGCTGAGAAAAATATGCTCTAAAATTATTTCTAACATTATGATCAATCTGACCATGATTACCTGGAGAGGTTTTTTTGTTGTTGTCTATTTTTCTTTTTGTTTTTTTTTTCAAACTGAGTCTATGTTGCCCTCGATAGAGTGCTGTGGAGTTCATCATAGCTCACAACAACCTCAAACTCTTGGGCTCAAGCAGTCCTCTTGCTTCAGCCTCCGAAGTAGCTGGGACTATAGGAGCCCTGCACAATGCCCAGATGTTTTTTAGAGAAAGGGTCTTGCTCTTGCTCAGGCTGATCTCGAACTTGTGAGCTCAAGCAATCCACCTGCCTCAGCCTCCCAGGGTGCTGGGATTACAGGCATGAGCCACCATGCTGGGCCATTTTTTTTTTTTAAACACATTGTGCAATTATATAAAATGAAATTTAAGGGATCTGTAGACTCTATGTCCCAGGTTACTACCCATAAAATTAGGAGTAAGCCTATATACTACAACTTTTTTTCCTTGTTATTCAAAGATAATTTAATTTTTTTATTAAAAAATGCCTAATGTCAAGTTAGACATTAACTTTTAATGTATTGAAATTTAACATTATATGAGGATTCATACTATAATTAACAGAATAATAAAGTACATTTCTTAAGGAAGCAAATAGATTATGCTATATAATTATGCTATATAAGCATAATAGATTATGCTATATAATTATGCTATATAAGATCAGGTGATAAAAGAAAGTTTTATTTCATGTACTCAGGTAAGTTTTCTTATTATAAATCTAATTTTTAAGGAATGGTTTGCCTGAAGGAGAAAAGAAATGTAAGTAAATGGCAAATCTGAGCCATCCCATGAATCAATACAGATTGATCATACTTAATTGTTTAATTTGATTATATTCTTGAATTTTTTAAATTATTAATGTTGTAAAATTCATATTCCAAATGATGAAATGAAGTTTTATAATATTACTACTCTAAATGAATTTTTTATAAATATTCAGTGCTTAATGAGATTTCAAGTAAGAAAAAAATATATAAGGGAAATGATAGGACTAGCTGTTCCATTGAGAATTATACATGATCTAATTTGGATAATATAGCTTTAATTTATTCCAATATTCACTTACATATTAGACAGACAGCTAGTTAATTTAATAATTTCTGTTATAATTCATTTGCTTCCTGGTTATAATTTTTATCTGCCTGTTGTTTATCATTTAATACCATGGAAATATTTAATTCTTAACATAAATGTAACAAAAAATGATTGCTCAAATATTTCCTCTTTATGAAACAAAAACAATCGTTCCCAGTATTTGGATTCTTCTCATATGATTGTAGTTCTCAAAAAATTAGATTATCATTTTAAATTTCTCTAAAAGCTCCAAAGAACATAAAATTGGTCAAAATCATTTCATTCTGATTCTACAATTCTAGTTCCATAATTATGGAACATAATACATAAATACATAATACATAAATACATAATACATAATGCATAAATACAAAAAAGTCAAGGCAACCCATTCATGAAAGTCACATCCATTTCTTGACCAAAGCAGGCCTTTCTTGGCAACAATACAGTTCCTTTTTATCCTTTACTATTTGTAGATCTTTTATGAAATTCTGGCACTTTTATAACCAAATCCTTGAAGAATAAAGTCCTACATCCTAGAAAGTATATAAGAGTAAGTATAACACATCAAACATAATTGTTTGGAAAGACACAATTAAACGTATAGAAGTAGAGGCAAGCTTACCTGGCTTTGTAATGAAATCACTGTGCTATATACAACTGGATCAAGTTATGAATGGGAGACTTGGAAATCTTAGCTTATTAGAAAGTGCATATGAGACTTTTAAAGATATTTCCTATGGCTACTGACTTATAGGCTGCACCAATATGTTGCACCAATAAAAATCATGGGTGTCTATAAAGAATGATTGTTGAGTAAAATAAAGTGTGCTTAGCTATTGTAATAATGTTCACTTACCAAACACACTGGCTAGGACCTCCAATATAATGTTGACTAGAGATGTGGAGGGTGGACACCCTTACCTTATAATATCGGACATTTTAAAATTGAAAAGAAGGGAATAAATTTATATTAAAAGATATATCCCAGAAAGGTAGTTATAATTTTGGTTTAAAAACTCATTTGTAGTTTTAAAAAATTATTAAATATGTGGCTCAAGGAGTAGGGCGCTGGTCCCATATGCCAGAGGTGGCAGGTTCAAACCCAGCCCCGGCCAAAAAAAAAAAAAATTATTAAATAAAATACTGTATACAATATTTAACATTTTTAAATTTTTTAAGTTAAATTTTATTTTGAGATAATTGCAATTTCATATGCAGTTTTAAAAACTAATGCAAAGAGATCCTATATGCCCTTTAGCCCGTTTTCCTTAATAGTAACATCTTGCAAAACTATAGTAAAAACCGTAATCAGGACATGGACATTGACACAGTCAAGATACAGAACATTTCCATCGCCACAAGGGTATATATTATGCTGAACTTTTATAGCTACACCTATTTCTTTCTACTCCACTCCCTTTCTAAGCTAAACTTTTTTCCAGAGTGGCTGCACCATTTTATATTCTCACCAGCAACGTGTGAGTGACTCAGCCTCTCCACATTTCACCAATATTTGGTGTTGTCACTATTTTTAAATTTATTTTTATTGAGGTAAAATATACATACACAATTTCTCATCTTTACCATTGATAAGTGTACCATTCAGTGATAATAAATACATTCCTATTCCTTTTTTCCCTGCAACCTTCCCTTCCCTTCCCTTGCCCCTTCCTTGACTCTAGGGCTCTACTTTCTGTCTTCATGAGGTTCACATTTTTAGCTCCCACATAAGAATGAGAATATGCCACATTTGTCTTTCTGTGCCTTGCTTATTTCACTTAACAGACTGGCCTCCAGTTCCATCCATATGTGACTGCAAACGAAAGAATTTAATTCTTTGCTATGGGTGAATGATAGTCCATTGTGTATATTTACCATATTTTCTTTATCCACTCATCCTTTGATGGGTGCTTAGGTTGATTCCATATTTGGGTCATCGTGAATAACACTGTAATAAACGTGGGAATGCAGATACCTGTATCTCTTGATATTTGCTTGATTTCCTTTCTTTTGGTTATATACCAAACAGTAGACTTGCTAGATAATATAGTAGTTCTATTTTAATTTTTGGGGAATCTCCATACTGTTTTCCATAATGGCTGTACTCATTTACATTCTCACCAACAGTGTATGACAGTTCCCTTTTCTCTACAGCCTCTCAATGACTGCCTATCTTTTCGATATAAGCCATTTAAAATGGGGTAGGATGATATATCATTGTGGTTTTGAATTGCATCTCTATGATGGTTAGTGGTGTTGAGCATATTTTCATATACTTATTGGCCATTTGTACGTCTTTTGATAAATGTGCAGAACTATGCTCATTTTTAAATCATAATTTTTTTTTTTTGCTATTAAGTTGTTTGAGCTCCTCATATATTCTGGTTATTAGTCCCTCGTCAGGTAGATAGTTTGTAAATATTTTCTTCCACTTTGTAAGCTGTCTTTTCACTGAATTGATTAGTTCCTTTTGTGTGCAGAAGCTTTCAGACTTGATGTAATGCCATTTGTCTATTTTTGCTTTAGATTGTCTGTGCTTTTGAGGTATTACACAAAATTTTTCACCAGACCAATGTCCTGGGGCATTTTCTTCTGGTAGTTTCATAGTTTTTAGGTCTAACACTGTCCTTTCTCTGTTGTGTGTTCTTGTCCCTGCTGTTGAAGATGAGTTAGTTTTATGTACATGGATTTATAATAGGGTTCTCTATTATGTTCTCTTGATCTACGTGTTTTTATGCCAGTACCATGCTGTTTTAATTACTATAGCTTTATAGTAAATTTTGAAGTCAGGCAGTATGATGCCTCCTGTTTTGTTGTTCTTGTTCAGTATTCTGTTGGCTAATCTGAATTTTTTATAATTCTATATAAAGTTTGGTTTTCTTTTTTCTATTTTTGTGAAGAATGTCATTAGTATTCTGATGTGTTTTGCTTTGAGTCTATAAATTGTCATTTTAACAATATTACTTTTTCCTATCCATGACCATGGAATATTCTTCCATTTTTTGTGTCCTCTTCTAAAACTCATCAGAAAGAGTTTTATAGTTTTCCTTATGTAAACTCACTTCTTTAGTTATATTGGTTGGTAGATAGTTTATGTTTTTAATAGCTATTGTAAATGGATTTTCTTTTGTTTCTTTTCCAGTTGTTAACTGTTAGCATATATAAATGTACTGATATTCATATGATTTTGTATCCTTCAACTTTATCAGTTCTAGCAGTTTTTTGGTAGAGTCTTTAGTTTTTTTCTAGGTATAAGATCATGTTATCTATATACAAGCCTAATTGTTCTTTCTTTCTCTTGCCTAATGTCTCTAGCCAGGACTTCCAATTTTATGTTGAGTAATCGTGGTGAAAATAACCATACTACTCTTATTTCAGTCCTTAGAGAAAAGGCCTTCAATTCTTCCTCCATTCACTATGATCTTAGGCATGGAATTGTCATATATGACATTCCCGCATGCACCCTGCATATGGCATTTATTATTTTGAAGTATGTTTCTTCTAAACTCTTTTTGATGAGGGATTTTATGATAAAGGTATGTTGAATTTTATCAAATGCTTTTTCAACATCTATTGAAATAATCATATGGTTTTTTTCTTGATTCTGTTAATGTGATGTATAACATTTATTGATTTGTATATGTTGAACAATCCTTCCATTTCTTGGATGAATCTCCCTTAATTTGAATGAATGAACTTTTTAATGTGCTATTGAATTCTGTTAACTACTATTTTACTGAGGATATCTGCATCTATATTTATCAGTGTTATTTGAAATGTAGTTTTCTTTTCTTGTTTACTTGCCTGGTTTTGGTATTGGGGAAATACTGGCCTTATAAAATTAGTTTGGAAGTATTCCCTCCTCTTCAGGTTTTTTTTGAAAGTTTTAGTAGGATTGGTATTAGTTTTTCTTTGAATGTTTGGTGTAATTCAACAGTTAATCCTTTGGTCCTGGGCTTTTCTTTGACAAGAGATTTTTCGTAACAGTTTTTATCTTATTACTAATTATTCCTTTACTGAGATTTTTCTACTCATTCATGGTTCAATATTGGCAGGTTGTATATGCCCAAGGATTTATTTATTTTTTCTCTGTTTTGCAATTTGTCCGCATAGAGTTAAACAAAATATTCTCTAATGATTCTTTTTATTTTTAAGATCTCACTCATTATGTCTCCTTCATTTCTGATTTTATTTGTTTATGTCTTATTTATTTTTTTCTTAGTTTAGCTAAAGATTTTTTGTTTTCACTTATCTTTACACAAAGCCAACTTTTCATTTCTTTGATTTGTATTGCTTTTTTAATCTCAGTTTAATTTATTTCTGTTCTGATCTTTATTATTTCTTTCCTTCTACTAACTTGGGTTTAGGTTTGTTCTTGCTTTTCTAGCTTCTTTAAGTATATAGTTAGGTTGTTCATTTAAAATCTTTCTACTTTTCTGATACAGGCATTTATTGCTATAAACTTCCTTCTTAGTAATGCTTTGCCACCTCCCACAGATTTTGGTTTGTTGCATTTCCAATTTCATTTGTTTCAATAAACTTTTTAATTCCCTTCTTAACTTTTTCTTTTTCTGTTCTTTTCTTTCTTTTTCTTTTCTTTTCTTTTTTTTTTTTTGTGGTTTTTGGCCGGGGCTGGGTTTGAACCCGCCAACTCTGGCATATGGGACAGGCGCCCTATTCCTTGAGCCACAGGCACCACCCTCTTTTTTTTTTTTTATTGTTGGGGATTCATTGAGGGTACAATAAGCCAGGTTACACTGATTACATTTGTTAGGTAAAGTCCCTCTTGCAATCATGTCTTGCCCCCAGAAGGTGTAGCACACCCCTCTCCCCCCTTCCCTCTCTCTGCTTTTCCTTCCCTCCCCCATGACCTTAATTGTCATTAATTGTCCTCATATCAAAATTGAGTACATAGGATTCATGCTTCTCCATTCTTGTGATGCTTTACTAAGAATAATGTCTTCTACTTCCATCCAGGTTAATATGAAGGATGCAAAGTCTCCATTTTTTTTAATAGATGAATAGTATTCCATGGTATACATATACCACAGCTTGTTAATCCATTCCTGGGTTGGTGGGCATTTAGGCTGTTTCCACATTTTGGTGATTGTAAATTGAGCTGCAATCATTGATCCATTGGTTGTTCAGGACTATGTTGTTCAATTTCCATATGTTTGTGTATTTTCTGAGTTTTCCCTTATTATTGACTTCAAGTTTTATTCCCTTGTAGTCAGAAAAGATGCTTGATATAATTTCTGTATTTTTGAATTTTTACATACTTGTTTTGTGGTCTAAGACATCCTATTCTGGAGAATTCTTGATATAATTTCTGTGTTTTTGAATTTATACAGACTTATTTTGTTGTCTAAGACATATCCATTCTTCAGCGGTTAGGTAAAATAGTCAATAAATGTCAGTTAGGCCTATGAGATCAAGTATATGGTTTAACTCTGCTATTTCTTTGTTGGTTTTCTGTCTGTATGATCTATCAATTGCTGAGAGTGGTGTGTTAAGGTCCCCGACCTTGTTGTATTGAAGTCTATTTCCTCCTTGGGATCTATTAATGCTTGCCTTGTACACTGGGGAGCTCTGGTGCTGGGAGTAAGATATTATGATTGTTAGATCCTCTTGTTTAATTGACCCCTTTAAGATTATATAATGATCCTCCTTGTCTTTTTTTCTTTTTTTTTTTTTTTTACAATCTTTCGTTTGTGGTCTATTTTATCTGATGTAAGTATAGCTACTCTTATTGCTTTTTGGTTTCCAGGTACACGGAACAATATTTAACATTTCTGATCCTCTTGATTTCTTCTGGTATCATTTCTCTTCAACCTGAATGTTTTTTTGTTTGTTTTTTGTGATCACCCAGGTTGGAGTTTAATGGCTTGAGGCTATAGCTCACTGCAGCCTTGAACTCCTGGGTTCAGCAATCCTCCTACTCAACCTCCTGAGTAGGTAGGACCACAAGTGCATGACACCACACCTGGTTAATTTTTAATTATTTTTAGCGATGAGGTGCTGTTATGTTCCCCAGGCTGCTTTCAAACTCCTGGTCTCAGGTAATCCTTCTGCCTTGGCCTCCTAAAATGCTGCACTTACAGGCATGAGCCATTGTGCCCAACTACTGGAGAACTTTCCTTGGCACTGCTTATTGTACAGGTGAGTATGTGGTGAAATTTTCTCTTATCTGAAATGCCTTTATTTCACCTTTATTCTTAAAGGATATGTTCATTGTATGTATAATTCTAAGTTAACAGTTCTGTTTTAACACTTTAAAGATACTGCTGCAGTATCTTTTGGCTTCCATAGTTTCAGATAAGAAGTCAGTAATTGTTTAAAGCAGTAAGATCCTATGTAATGTGTGATTTTTCTCTGGTTACTCTAAAAATGTTATATTTCTTTTCAGCAATGTGACTATGATGAGCAGAGGTTGACTTTCCTTTATATTCATACTGCTTGATGTTTCCTAAAATCCATGATTACTAAATTAGGGAAATTATTGGATATTATTTCCTTTAACATTTTTCACTCCACAGTCTCTCTCCTTTCTCTTTCTGAAACACTAATTAGGTGCCTATCATATATTTTGCTTTTGTTCCATGAGCACTTGAGGCTTTTTTCCTCTTTTTCCAGTTAAATAATTTATATTTACCTGTCTTCATATTTTATTACCTCTTTCCTCTGTTATCTCCATTCTGCTGTTATACCCATGCAGTGATTTTTAAAATTTCATATCTTGTATTTTCCTGCCAGAATTTTTATTTAGTTCTGTTTTAGAGTATTTGTGCTTTTGCTAAAATTTAAAAATTTATCATCAGAACATTTCCCTTTAACTCACTGAATATAATATCGACTTTAAAATCCTTGTCTGCTAATTCCAACATTTAGGTTAGGTTTTAATTACTTTCTGTTGATTGTTTTCTCTTCTGAAAATGAGGCATATTTCCCTGAATTACATTAAATAATTTTGGATTGTATCCTAAACACTGGAAATAATATGTTGTAGAAACTCTCCTTTCTTTATATTTCTCCAAATTGTTGATATTTTTTGCTTTAACGATCATTTAACTTGGCTAGATTCAAACTATGAGTGCTGTCTCTTCATAGCAGCTTGCATCTCGGTTTAATTATTTTATCCTTAGTTGCCCTGTGCTTATATGTTTCAGGGTCTGCCAGATATTTTAGCAGAATTAGTACATAGAATTTCTGCCTTAACCTTCTGACTTCCTGTTCCTGAGGTGTCTCCTTTACTTTCTCTCACCTGAGGTTGCCCTAACCTCCATCTTCCAGTCATTCAAACCTCTGAATTTTCTACCAAGGTCACCACTATCTTGTGCTGCATTGACTATGATCTGTCTGTCCTCAGGTTAAAGAATGTAAACAGGACACTCATGATGCAGGAGCTACATCTTTCAAGCGTCCACTGTCCTCCAGAATGTGCCTGCTTTTGTACACTGCCCAGAGCTTTTGGATACTTAGTATATGAGTCTCTCTCTGTGCGAATTTTTTTATCTGTTTCACTTTTATTTTTCATCCAGAGTTTACAGCTGTTGTATGAGGGTGGGTCAATCTCCTAAGAGATTACTTGGCCATGGAAGGCTAATTTGGTTTTCAGTTTTTAAAAATTTAAAAATGAATACCACTGTTATGTCTCTAGAAGAAAGAGTTCAATTGCAATATCTTAAATGTCAAGGAACATAGAAGTTTATTTAGAGGAGTTGTATTTTCTAATAGCCCTTAGATAGGGAATATATTCAAGTGATACAAGTAAACCCTCGAATTTTATTCATGTAGATGAAGAATTGAAGACCACATGACTATGTGATTTAAACATTAGCATATATTGGAATTAGCCAAAGTTTCCTGATGTTGCCTGTCCAATAAGCATTATTTGGAACATATCCTAGGAATTGTACTTCATAACATATCACCTCATACCCACATATTATGAACTATCTTTCTGTTGGATATATTTAGGGCCATATTGTTTTATGAACTGCCAAGAATCATTGAGTAGTTGATATATAGAAGACAATACTTGTATAAGAGCAGCACCTCCACATTTGACAACCTCCCTACATTGACCACCACAGTCATGCTATTGATATGTGTTGACCTAATTTTCATACACTAGAGAAGCACCACATGTACCTATCAGCACAGTAGGCCCAGTTTCTTATGTTGACTTTCTCCATACATTGGCCAGTTTGTTACAGACCGTTTGGTGGTTCTACTGTATTTAGAATTATGGGAAATAATGTATACAAACCACATTCCAGAGTGCTTGGCATGAAGTGTTTAATAAATATTTTTTCTTCTTTCTCTTAATTCCCACCCTTATTATTAATTGCTCATACTCTCAGAATTCAGAGAAATAAAGGAAAGTAGCACTTTTATTCCTTTTGGGAATCTTTTATTTCTGTTCTACTAACATTTAAAGTCAAAATGTTTCTAGCTTTTCACCTATACATAGCTTTGCCTCTATTTACTGATTTTTTTTAATGAGGAACACAGTACTAATCCATAGGTAGGGGAATTTTCTCCATTAAGTAGAAAAAGTAAACATTTTTATCTTTGTTAGCAACATTCTATTGTGAACAGCACAAAGTCCTGAGGAAATTGAACATAAGCAAGGTAGATTTTGAAGAGAGAAATGAAGTAAGTAAATTCTAAGTCTTATTAGATTAATATGGTGGGAGATTCTATTTTCCATGTGGCAGTGTGCGATCCCAGCACTTATACCAGAGCAAATTAAGGTAGAGGAATATTAACATGGACAATGATTATTTCACAATATTCTTCTAAAGCCACTCTTAATCTGATTCCTTTGGTATTGGAGAAAAATGTTAAAAATCAACCATCTTAATCACTTCTGGCCAGAACTCTCTGTAAGTTGACCACATAAGGGACTGTACAAACTAGTCAACTTGCAGAGGTGGTTAACATAAGGAACTAGGACTGCTGTACTGATACATACGTATAGAGCATGTGTGGTCTATGGAAATTAGACCAATTTAAAGAGATGGTCCATGTATGGAGGTTCTACTCTAATTTGAGTTTAACTTAATTTTTGAGCAAACAATTGAATTTCTCTCTCAGTTCCTATTTTTAACTTTTTTCACAGTATTTCCAATAAGTATTGTAAGTTTAAAAATAAATGATCATATGCCATGACTCTTCACTACTGCCTTTTAATGAACACAAAAATTAAAAATTAAGCCTCAATTTTAAAATGCTTTCTTAATCATCATATTTTCTAGGACAAACAAAGAAGCTAGTTTTCTCAAGAATCTAGGGTTTTTTAATTCAAGTTCATCACCAGTTATTTATCACAGATAACACTAAAATTCATCCTAGTTTTATTAGTTTTTTCTATGAATTTTTAAATATTTTTCTTAAAATAATAATGTACCATATTTTCTAGAACAGGGGACTGAGAGGTCTTGCAGATCTGTGACTCACTATAGCAACTGGAGACCAGCAGATCATCCCTCCATATGCCTGTAGAATTTCATGCTCAGATGCCATTTGAGGAACACTGGCACCATGCCAGTTTCTTAGGTGTGGAAAAGCCTGTACTTTAGAACATTGTTGAGTTATGATTTCACAATATTTCTTGGTTGTTCCAAAAGTTGGATGCATTTAAATAACACAGATCCTGCATTATAGAACAAGCTGGATAATGGTGTTAAACATATTGACTAGTTCTCTAACTTAACTTTTTGATGAAAAGAGAGGGAACACCGAGTCAACAGATGAGGCCCAGGCACAATTGGACATTACGTGAGTTAAGGAAAGAAAAAGCTCCGAAACTCCCAGCTACAACCCATAGGCAGAATAGGGTAGTATCAATAGAATCTATTAATAGAATAACAGGATACAAATCAGAAGCACAATCTGAAAAATGTGTTTATGAGTCACGACATACTTACATTTTTCATAGGGATTGCTGGTTTCTGTGACTAACATTCAGACTTTTAAAACAGCATTGGAAACAAAAGAAGCTACATTTCAAAATGTAAAAATCAAAGTAACTGGGTCAGCAAATCTTCTTGCTTATTTTGTAAGAAAACCATAAATATTACTTATATGAAGTTAGGTTTACTTAAAAGAAAAAAAAACACCTATATACCATAGAGTCATTTAATTCTTTCTTTGTCATTCTTTTCACCATCTTCCATCTGTCACCATATCTTACAAATTCTATTTCTAGTAGTGACTATTTAATAAATGTTTATTGAGTACCTCCAAAGTGTCAGGCCACAAGTCTACTAACCAGAGCAGAATAAAAGATAAAAATTCCCTATTCTAGGATAGGGAAGATAAAAGCTTCCCTGGAGCTTAAAAATCTAAGGGGGGATGGGGCAGAAGGCAGACAATTAACAAATAAAGAAATAAACTACACTATGTCAGTTTGGTGAGTACTACAAGGAAAAATAAAATATAATAAAAACGGGGTGAGGTGAGGGGGATGAGGTGTCAGTGGTGATGGTGATATTGTTTGTATGTATGTATGTGTGTATTTATTTTTGAGACAGTTTCACTCTGTGGCCCTGGGTTGGGTTGAGTGCCATGGCGTTATAGCTTACAGCAACCTCAAACTCTTGGGCTCAAGTGATCCTCTTGCCTCAGCCTCCTGAGTAGCTAGAATTAAGGTGCCCACCACAACGCCTGGCTAGTTTTCTATTTTTAGTAGAGACAGGGTGTCCCTCTTGCTCAGGCTGGTCTTGAACTCCTGAGCTCAAGGAATCTGCCCGCCTTAGCCTCCCAGAGTGCGAGGATTATAGGCGTGAGCCACCACACCCAGTTCTTATGGAGATATTTTGTTAATGTTGTATAAGGAAGGGCTCTCAGGCAAAAGATATATGAATTGATACCTGGAGAAAGGTGGGGAGCAACCAGTGCATGTGACAAGGAACAAGAGAACTGCAGGTAGAGGAAACACAGATCAAGGCCCCGAGGTGTCAGCATGAACAGTATATTTGAACAAGGGGCCAATGAAAGTCTGTGGAATGATAGGGAGTGAGGAATGAAGTGGCTCATGGGGGAAAAGGGGAACCATATGCAAGGCCTGATGGAAGACTTGGGATTTTACTCAGTAAGCCACTGTGCCCTCCTCCTCCCCTTCATGTTCCAACATAAGGACATATTGTAACATAGGCTATGACTGCAGTCTTACTTCCTGGGTCTCCTTCTTCTAATGCAGCTTTACTTTACCATATATGAGATACTGATCTCATGACTCTCCTATTAAAAATATCCCACTATCTTTAATCAAAAGAAACAAAACCAAACAACAACAACAAAATACCTGGTCAAATCATTTTCAAGGCAATTAAATCTATAGTATCAGACTCTCTGAAGAAAATACGGGTGTCCCCAAAATCAGCCCTAAACATACATAGAAAAAATGGAAAATTGTAACTAAAATGCACTTTTATTTCCAAAATATTAAAATTTACAAAGAGCTGGACAACATGTAGAGAATATTTTGGAAATATTTTGTGAAGTTCCTGTTATGATGACTTTAGTGATAACTTTTGGGACATCCTGCAGATCATGCAAACACTGGGCAATGTAAGAGAGCTTAGTAATGGGGCCAATTACAAATGCTAGACAGAGTTTAGGTTTTGAGCAGGAGATAATGCAGCACTCTGAGATTAGCAACTATTGTTTGGTTTAGTTTGTTTTGATGAAGATAGTAGGATATTTTTAATAAGAGAGACATGAGATTAGTTCTGGTTTTTAAAAAATAGATATTGTGGCAAAGAAAAATATGCATTAAAAGGAGATTCAAGAGGTGAGACATGTAGTTGTAGCCTACTGTTATATGTCACTATGTTGGCATATGAAGGGGGTGGGAGGGGCACCAGTGGCTTCCTGTGTAAAAACCAAAGTCTTCCTTCAGGCCTTTCCTGTGGTTCCTCCTTTTCCTCTCTACACCCTTTTATTCCCCCTTCCCGATCATAAAAATGGGGAGCGTTTATCTTCTGACATGTGTTGAATTATGTATTTCCCCCGAAAATATGTAAAGTCAAATCCTATGTACTTCAGAATGTGAGATTATTTGGAAATAGGGCTATTGCAGATGTAATTAGTTTAAATGAGGTCATACTGGATTGGTGTGAGATTAATCCAATTTAACTGGTGCCCTTATAAGAGACACAGATATAGACACAGAGGGAAAAGACGGCATAGGTAAGAGTGATGCATCCATAGCAGAGGAAACCCCAGGTTGCTAGCAAATATCCAAATTAGGAGAGGTTCTACTGTACAGCTTTCAAAGGGAACATGGCCCTGCCAACAACCTTGATTTCAGACTTGATTTCAGTCGCCTCTGGAACTATAGGACAATAAATAAAGCTTTGCTGTTTTAAGGCATTCAGTTTATGGTACTTTGTTACAGCAACCCTAGGAAACGAACCCCTTTGGCCCAACGCGGGGACTTTCAGAAACCAGAGATACGAGCACCTATGGCCTTCGGTAGTGTCCACAGACATTAAGAAGATTGAGAGCTGAAAAAGTAAACACCCTCAATCCTCTGATTACCTGTTTACTGGTCATTGCCTTCCACTGGTTGAACTGAATTAGAAGATAAGAGTGTAAGTGAGACATTCATGTGTGCCCCTCCATGTCAGCCTCCAGGAGGATAGACAAGAGAAGAAATAGAATCGAGAAGGGCAGATGAAAGCACCCTGTGCGAAGTCCCTAAGCAATTTATATCAGCTTATCATTCCTGTCTCATCTCTCTGTCCTTTCTTCATGTGTTTCTTATTCGCATATAGTCCATGTTGTCAAATACTAACAATCTATCACCTTCTCTATCCATAGAAATCTAACTCATCTTCCATGATACTTTCTATGATCCACATAGGCAGAAATCATCCCTGTATTGCAACTCCCATTGTCCTGAGTCTATAATTCCATGATTACATCCACCATAATCTGTCTTATATTATAGACAGGCATCTATCTTCTCTATTTAATTACAACATTCCTCGGGGCTTGGATTGAGTTATATTTACCGTTGACAAGCCCTATGTATAGCACAACAAGGCACACAAAGTAGAGATTAATATATATTGGTTAAATAGAAAATTATAATTTTAGTATTGAAATGAACCCTAGAATCATCCAGTCCAATCTGCCCAAGGTACAGAAGTAGAAGGGACATTTCTTAAACTGATCGAGGCCATCTACAGCAAACCAACAGCCAATATCGTATTGAATGGAGTTAAATTGGAATCATTTCCACTTAGATCAGGAACCAGACAAGGCTGCCCATTGTCTCCATTGCTCTTTAACATTGTAATGGAAGTTTTAGCCACCGCAATTAGGGAAGAAAAGGCGATCAAGGGCATCCACATAGGGTCAGAAGAGATCAAACTTTCGCTCTTCGCAGATGATATGATGGTATATCTGGAAAACACTAGGGACTCTACTACAAAACTCTTAGAAGTGATCAAGGAATACAGCAGCGTCTCAGGTTACAAAATCAACATTCATAAATCGGTAGCCTTTATATATACCAACAATAGTCAAGCTGAGAAAACAATTAAGGACTCTATCCCATTCACAGTAATGCCAAAGAAGATGAAATATTTGGGAGTTTATCTAACAAAGGATGTGAAAGATCTATATAAAGAGAACTATGAAACTCTAAGAAAAGATATAGCCAAGAATGTTAATAAATGGAAAAACATACCATGCTCATGGCTGGGAAGAATCAACATTGTTAAAATGTCCATACTACCCAAAGCAATATATACCTTCAAAGCAATCCCTATTAAAGTTCCACTCTCATACTTTAAAGATCTTGAAAAAACAATACTTCGTTTTATATGGAATCAGAAAAAACCTCGAATAGCCAAGACATTACTCAAAAATAAAAACAAAGCAGGAGGAATTAAGCTACCAGACCTCAGACTATACTACAAATCGATAGTGATCAAAACAGCATGGTACTGGCACAAAAACAGAGAAGTAGATGTCTGGAACAGAATAGAGAACCAAGAGATGAATCCAGCTACTTACCGCTATTTGATTTTTGACAAGCCAATTAAAAACATTCAGTGGGGAAAAGATTCCCTATTTAACAAATGGTGCTGGGTGAACTGGCTGGCAACCTGTAGAAGACTGAAACTGGACCCACACCTCTCACCATTAACCGAGATAGACTCTCACTGGATTAAAGATTTAAACTTAAGACATGAAACTATAAAAATACTAGAAGAGAGTGCAGGGAAAACCCTTGAAGAAATTGGTCTGGGCGAGTATTTTATGAGGAGGACCCCCCGGGCAATTGAAGCAGCTTCAAAAATACATTTCTGGGACCTGATCAAACTAAAAAGCTTCTGCACAACCAAGAACACAGTAAGTAAAGCAAGCAAACAGCCCACAGAATGGGAGAAGATATTTGCTGGTTATGTCTCTGACAAAGGTTTAATACCCAGAATCCACAGAGAACTCAAACGCATTAGCAAGAAAAGAACAAGGGATACCATCACAGGCTGGGCAAGAGAATTGAAAAGAAACTTCTCTGAAGAAGACAGGCGAGCGGCCTTCAGACATATGAAAAAAATGCTCATTATCTTTAATCATCAGAGAAATGCAAATCAAAACTACTTTGAGATATCATCTAACTCCAGTGAGAGTAGCCTATAACACAAAATCTCAAGACCAGAGATGTTGGCGTGGATGTGGAGAAAAGGGAACACTTTTGCACTGCTGGTGGGAATGCAAACTAATACATTCCTTTTGGAAAGATATATGGAGAACACTTAGAGATCTAAAAATAGATCTGCCATTCAATCCTGTAATCCCTCTACTGGGCATATACCCAGAAGACCAAAAACCACATCATAACAAAGATATTTGTACCAGAATCTTTATTGAAGCCCTATTCATAATTGCTAAGTCATGGAAAAAACCCAAGTGCCCATCGATCCACGAATGGATTAACAAATTGTGGTATATGTACACCATGGAATACTATGTAGCCTTGAAGAAAGATGGAGACTTTACCTCTTTCATGTTTACATGGATGGAGCTGGAACATATTCTTCTCAGTAAAGTGTCTCAAGAATGGAAGAAAAAATATCCAATGTATTCACCCCTACTATGAAACTAACCTAGGACTTTCACATGAAAGCTATAACCAAGCTACAACCTAAGAACAGGGGGAAGGGGGAAAGCATGGGGAGGTGGGTAGAGGGAGGGGGATTGAAAGGATCACACCTGTGGTGCATCTTACAAGGGTACATGTGAGCCTTGGCAAATGTGGAATGTAAATGTCTTGGCAAAGTAACTAAGAAAATGCCAGGAGGGCTATGTCAACTAATGAGACGAAAATATGTCAAATATTCTATGAAACAAGTGTATGGTGCCCCATGATCATATTGATGTACACAGCTATGATTTAATAAAAAAAATAAAAAAGCTAAGGCCCAGAAAAGTGCAGGCACATGGACAATTCATGGAAAAATAGGACTAGAATACAGATATTTATTTGTCCAGTGTGATATATGCATCTTTCACATACAATAATGAAACAAACATCTCAGAAAAGTAGCTCCAAAGTCTTGTAAAAATGAGACAATGTAAGTGAGTTAGGAATATGCGAATAAAAAGGTTTTTAAAATACTTGAGAAACTGCATATTGAGAAATTTTTAAAACTATTTGAGAAAATATTTTGAGCTTTATTGATACCACAATTCTTGAGAAACAGCTTGTGGCATTTAATATCCCCCAAAGGCAGCTGGGCTCTCCCATTCCAAGTTGGTAGCAATGTGTTAAGAGATAAACGGGTAAAATTGTTTGCCATAATTATAAAATAAATGCAACTCAATGGTTTAAGCTGTCAGTTTGGAAACATTCAGAATCATCTCACTCTCGTGTTAGAGTTTTGTCAAGTAAAATGTCCAAACAAATTTCAAGTAGCCCATAAATCAAAATGGCCAGTTTCTTATCTATATTATCTGAGAAAATAAACTTTCTTGTTTGACAAGAATAAGTAATGCATTTTATTTATTTTATTTTATTTTTTATTAAATTCATCTTATTCGTACATTAGTGTGTATGATGACTTCTCAATGACATCCTTCTGCTGGGGAAAATGAGGCAAGTGAAAACCTATACAAGTTAATGATTTTACATTTTTTCAGTGGGATAGTTCGGAGGTTCCCAACACCATCCTCAAGTTCAATAATTCTATGGAAGAACACATGGCATTCATCAAAACTCTCTACTCACAATTATAGTTTATTATAGTGAGAAGACATGGATTAAAATCAACAACAGACTAAGGGATAAAGTGTGGGGTCCCGAAGAGAACAGGCACGGGGTTATCAGTGGTCCTCTCCCAGTGAATGGTACAGACAGTATTTCTCCCAGCATGATCCCACTATCTTAATCAAAAGAGAAACAAAACAACAACAACAAAATATCTGCTCAAACTATTTTTAAGGGAATTAAGTCTATATAGTCAGAATCTCGGAAGTACAGGGTTTTCATCAAGAGTCAGTAATGTAGACATGGCTGGCCACCCACATAGTTGACCTTAGTTTCTAAGACCCCCAGAGATCAAGCCGGTCCAGCATGACTGAAGACCCCATCATAAATCACACTGTTAGCACAGAGTGCATGACTTGGCTCAAAGACCCCACATAAACAAAGACACTTATCTGGACACATGGAATTTACCATCCAGAAACTAGGGGCAAAGTCCAAACCTTTCTCTAGTCAAGGCTAATTCTTTACTAGACAAGTGTGTCTTATAAATTTAAGGTATAAATTTCTGGAGATTAGGGTGTTTATTTTGTTTCTAGCCTCTACCTGAGGATCTAAATTTTCTTGATTTATGATGCCCTTGTCCCTCATTTATTTTTCATGCTGCTCTTTAAGCAAAAAGAAATTCCTAATAGTAATTAGGTCCAAACAACTTAACAGTGGTCGTTTACATGATATCCAAAGGGTGACACTGTGATTCCCTCAAGAATTTTTAATGTCCCATGGGAGCCTCTTAAGCCCTTAGGAGCTTGCTACAGTACTTCAGGCTACTTTGTACATAATTTGGAAACTTCAGTTCCATACAATACTTGAGTCACTAAATAATAGCATTCTTTTAGTTTCTTTCCCATAAAAATGCTTACTTGGGATCTAAAGTTGTGCAGAATGTACCAAGTCTATTTCTCTGATCATTGGGTTGAAACTTTCACTCTTACAAACAATCCTCTTTTTCCTTCTTGTTCATTATAAAAGCACATATAGGGAAATAATATCATCAATTTACAAGTATCACCCATGACCAAGTTTAATTCATTATACTTGTCATTGCGGGAGGTAAAGAGGAAATTCAAAAAAGATGCAGAAGGGAAGCTGTCAGATCCATCATCCCCTGAGGAGCAGAGAACCTCACCACGTGACGCTAACTTGAACATGTACAGAGGGGAGCTGACAGTTAATATTTAATTTTGTCCTTTGTTTTTAAAAGAGTTATGTCGTATATAGCCTTTCTTAATTCTAAAAGATCTCCTTAAAATTATTAAGGTAGTAGATCTTTCATACCCACACTATTGATGGGATTATGAATTGATGCTAAGTTTCTGTGATAATGTGTGCCAAAGCTTTGAAAATAAGTCTGTCATTTTCCACATAAATTTAATTTTTAGGACTATATTTTATGGTAGATTAGAAATATACATGAGGGTTATATTTTTTTTATTGCTTGGGATTCATTAAGGGTACAAAGAATTTGGTTACACTGATTGCATTTGTTAGATAAAGTCCCTATTATACTTGGGTCCTGCACCCAAGAGGTGTGTAGTACATCATGACCCCCTATCCTTCTCTCTTCTCCCCACTCCCTCATGAGGGTTATGTTAATCTAATACATATTAGCACATACTAAGTGTTATATATTTTATTAAAATCATAAATTATTTTTAATACAATGAAATTGGTCAAATAAATCATGACATATTTATATAGTAAAATAATAATATATGACCACAAATCATGATGAAGTAAAGATGTATTAGTAGCATGAGCAGTGTTCAGTATATATTATTAACAAAGGCAGAAAAGCAGAAAAAAGAGCATTACTATTTTATATATATATATGTTATGCACACAGATACAAACACTAGAATGAACTATACTGATATTTTAAACTGATTATTTGAAGTAGTGAGAAGTAAAGTTTTTTCCTTCCCTGGCTCCTTCCTAATTTATTTTCTTCTTTTTCCTTTTTCCCTCTTCTTCTTCTTCCTTCTTGGTTTCTTCTGTTTTCCAAAAATCTGGGCTTTTTTGATTTTCAAAACTTGAATAAATCACACTGTTTTATTTTTAATCTTGTTTCCTAAAAGTTGGCTACTTGGATTGTCCTCCTGAATCAGGTGGAAAAAGAAAGTTGTGTTCCTCTATTTTCCACTTGCTGCCCCTTTTCCTTCATGTTTCCAAGTTCTCTTACTCCCTGAGAGAAGAGTGAAAATATAGGGACGGTATGACCAGCATCATACTGTGCCTTTCAGAAGTAGACCTATAAAACCACTCTGTCCCCCCATTCATTCCTCTTAGATAATGAATTTTTTTTTTTTAGCTAAATTATTTCTGTTTCTTTTTACCTCTTTGGATTATTTGAGGAACTGTTTGTTAGACAAGTAAGTTTAGGTATTGCCATATGATTATTTCATGGTACTTAAATGTTACTGTATTTCTTTTCCACAACAGTCAAGAAGAAATTAGTTTATGCTTTAATATGTAAAACTAAAATGATTCCTAACTTTGTAAAATAAGGTGATCAATCTAGACTCTGTAACTATCTGATTCACGTCAGAATAAAAAATTTCAGATAGATCAAGATGGGTGACTACCAGCATTCACTTACATGACAGAGGAGGAACACAATAGCAAGCATATAATGGTATGCTGAATATAATGTCTAAGAAAGAACACTGGAATTCAGCAGGAATGTGACAAGGAATATCTCAGGCATGGAAAGAGAGGGAAACAAGGCAGTTGGCTGGGGGAATCATCAGGGAACATGAAACATTCCCCAGTGGGGGTTGGGTGTAGGCCTACTAGGGACTCCCCCAGTGAGCTCCTCAAGTTTTGCAAGCCCTGAGACTAAAAGAGGATGCTGCCTGGAGTCCGTGCCACAGCATTGCTCCACAGAGGGAGTTTACCTAAGCATCCTATCTGGGGCCCTGGGGAACCCTTGCTTGCTCCAGATACTACAGCCTATGGAAGTGTGTGTCATCAGGGGCCCTGAGGACAGGCTCGCTATGCTCAGAGCTATAACCACCTGAGTGTACCATCCCAGGGACCTGGGGATGGACTTGCCTATTGTGGCTGGCATACACATGTACTATTAGGAGGGCTGAAAACAGGTCTAGCCTGTGTGCTACTTGTGCCAAAACTTGCTGTCTGGGGTGCCTGAGGATCAACCCACCTAGCTCACTGCACATGTACCTGCACATCCCTTCCTAGGGCCTGAGAAGACTAAGCCTGCTGGTGCCCATGCACTTCAACCCGGGGCCTGAAAATTTATCAGCCCCATGCACCACAGTCTGATCCCAGGCAATACCAAGAACCTGAGAACAGGACCGCACGGCTTGTTGCCAGCCCCACCAGTGCCCATGTGTGTTGTCAGGGGTCCTGCAGATCCTGGCTGCCACTGCTAGCATCTGCACACTCCTTCCCAATCTTCCCCAGGAGCCACCACCATTGCTAGCACCCATCCCCATGTGCCACTCAGGGGCTGAGGAATGCTGTCACTATTGCTAGTGCCTGCATGTGCTCCTTGGGAGCTTGGGGGTTGGCCCCCCACTGCTAACTGCCATCACTTACATCACATATGCCACCCAGGAACCACCCATCCAACCCACCACTGCCACTACAAGAACTGAGCAAGCTGGCTGGAGGGCCAAGGGTCATTGTGCCTAGACTTGCTACCACAAGTGCCAGCTAACATTGCCTGGGGGTTCAAGAACAAACATGCTTGTCCAACTGCCACCATTACTGAGGCCTGCTGACCGGCCAACCCGGCATTGCCATCCCCAGGAAAATCTCAGCCTCCACTAACATTGTAGCCTAAGCCAATGAGGAACTCAAAGATAATTGATTACAGCCAAGGGAATCATAGGAAGACTAAATTACTGGAAGCCCCAGATCAAAGCCCAAGTTACCCTACCCAACCAACACCATAAATGCGTGCATAGGAAAGAGTCTTTCCCTGGGAAAGCCAATGCAAAAAAATTGGAAGAAGCAATTGCACAGATACCAATGAAAAGATACAAGAATTATGAAAAAGCAAGGAAATATTACACTTTTAAAGGAACACAATAATTCTCTAGCCACTGACTCTAACAAAAAGAAATCTATTGCGGCGCCTGTGGCTCAGTGAGTAGCGCGCGGGCCCCATATACTGAGGGTGGCGGGTTCAAACCCAGCCCCGGCCAAACTGCAACAAAAAAATAGCAGGGCGTTGTGGTGGGCACCTGTAGTCCCAGCTGCTCGGGAGGCTGAGGCAAGAGAATCACCTAAGCCCAAGAGCTGGAGGTTGCTGTGAGCCATGTGACATCGTGGCACTCTACTGAGGGCAGTAAAGTGAGACTCTGTCTCTACAAAGAAAGAAATCTATCAAATTCCTGAAAAAGAATTCAAACTAATGGTATAAAAGCAGTTCAGTAAGACACAAGAGAACATAGATAAACAATATAAAGAAATCAGAAAAACAATCCCTAATCTACAAACACACCATACCAAAAATCTATGGGTTAGGGAAAAACGGTACCAAAACGAAAATTTATAGCAATAAATGTCTATATCGAAAAAGTAGAAAGATTTCAAATATAAAACCTAACAATTCACCTCAAGGAACTAGAAAAGCAGGAACAAGTCAAACCTAAAATTAGTAGAAAGAAAGAAATAACAAAGGTCAGAGTAGAAATAGATGAAATTTAAAAAAAATAATAAAATAGATGAAGTAAAAAAAAAATAGGAAGAGTCAATTAAATGAAAAGTTGGTCCTGAAAAATAAACAGAACCATTGTCTAGCCACTGACTCTAACAGTGCCACTAAAATAAACCATTGTCTAGACTAACCAGAAAATGGAAAGGGGAGCCCCAAATAAACACAATCAGAAACAAAATAGGAGACATGACTACTGATACCAAAGAAACACAAAGAATCATCAGTAATTGTTATGGGTAACTATATGCTATCGAACTGGAAAACATGGAGGAAATGAATCAATTCCTGGACATATACTACCTGCCCAGATTAAACCAGGAAGTAACCGAAAACATGAATAGACTGATACTGACTAACAAGATTAAATCAGTAAGAAAATCTCCTAGCAAAGAAAAGCCCAGGACCAGAAGGCTTTACTGCTGAGTTCTATTAAACTTATAAAGAAGAATTAACATCAATTCTTTTCAAGTTATTCCAAAAAAACTGAAGAGGAGGGAGCTCTTCCTAAGTGTTTCTATGAAGCTGGAATGACTTTGATACCAAACCCAGAAAAAGATACCACAACAAAAGAAAGAGAACTATAGGCTAATATGAACATAGATGGAAAAGCCCTTAGCAAAATACTGGCAAACCAAATCCAACAAGACATCAAGACATTTATCTCAGGGACACAAGGATGATTCAGCACAAACCAAATCAATAAGTGTTACACATCACTTCAACAGAATTAAGGAAAGACCATATGATCATCTCAATAGATGCATAAAATATATTTGATAAAATTCAACATCCTTTCATGATAAAAATTCTCAACAAATTAGGCATAACAGGGAAGTGTCTCAACATAATAAAGGCCACATATGACAAATCCACAGCTAACATTATACTGAATAGGTAAAACCTGAGTAACTTTTCCCTAAGAACTGGAGAAAGACAGGGATGCTCACTTTCACCATTCTCATTCAACACAATACTAGAAGTCTTAGCCAGAGCAATCAGGCAAAAGAAAAAAAATAAAGGGTATCTAACTTGGAAAAAAAGGAAGTCAAATCGTTGTTCTTTGTAGATGACATGATCTTATACATAGATAAACCTAAAAACTCTACCAAAAAAAACCCCTCTTACATCTGGAAAATACATTCAGTAAAGTTGCAGGATGCAAAATCAATATATAAGGTCGGACAATTAAATTCACAAACTCATCTTAGAAAAAGTGCTATATTCCTCATTAGTGATTATCACTAGGGTTACCTTTGAAGTACTCCCCTTGTGAAGCTATGCACTGACTCCAGCGCCTAGTCTACCTTTCAAAGCACTTTTTGTAGGCTAAGATTGTGAACTTAATTGTTGGACTTCATATTAGGGCAGCTCAGATGGCCAGCAAAAAAGTTCCAAAAATGCTTTGAAGGGTTGACTAGATGCTGGCATTGGTGCATAACTTCCCAAGGAGAGTACTTCAAAAATGACCATAGTGATATTCAGCAATGAGGTATTTAGTGTTTTTTCTAGGACAAGTTTGTCAACTTAATTGTCAGACCTCACACAAAAATCAGTAGTGTTTTGATATACCCATAATGAACTAACTGGGAAAGACATTGAGAAGGCAATTCATTTACAATAGCTAAAAAAAAAAAAAAAAAAAAAATCTAGAAATAAATTTCACCAAGAAGGTGAAAGACCGACCGCTAACAAAACTACAAAACATTGCTAAAAGAAATGGGAGAGGATACAAACACAAGGACAGACATCTCATGCTCATGGATCGAAAGAAGGAATACTGTTAAAATGACCATATTACCCAAAGTCACACCACAGACCTAATGCAATTGCTATCAAAATACCAATGTCATTTTTAACAGAAATAGAAAAATATTTCTATGATTCATAGAAAAGAGCCTGAGTAGGCAAACCTGTATTAAGTAAAAAGAACAAAACTGGAAGCATCATAATACCTGACTTCAAATTACACTACAAAGCTATAATAACCAAAACAGCATGGTATTTTTTTTTTTTTTATAAAAACAGTCACACAGACCAATGGAACAGAATAGGGAACCTACAATAAATCCAGGCATTTAAAACTGATTTTCAACAAAGGTGCTAGCTACACACTTTAGGGAAAGGATATCCTCTTCTATAAATGGTGCTAGGAAAACTGAAAATTCATATGCAAAGGAATGAAATTAGACTCCTCATATGTGGGAGGTAAAGAACAGAGAACAAATATTGCATGTTCTCACTCATCTGTTAATTTCATGGAGGTGGAGAACAAAGTGATAGCAGAGTCTGGAAAGGGTCAGGGGTGGCGGCAGGTGAAAAGAAATTGGTTAGTGAGTACAAACCCAGTACAATAGGGTGCCTATAGTTAAGAATAATACACTGTATACAGTATTTCAAAATAGCTATGAGATTTGAAACATTCCCAACACAAAGAACTGATCAACATTTGAGGTGATAAATATGCTAAGTACCTTGATTTGATCATTGCACACTGTATGCATGTATCAAAATATCCCATATACTCCATAAATATGAACAAACATTATGTATTCATAAAAAATAAATAAAATGTCATGAGAGCCGAAATCAAGTCATGTTTAAAGGCTAGGATAAGAAAGGTGGCAATTTGAAAAATGACATTCTAAAACTGACACAGTCTTCTGATAATGAAGTCTGGGTGTAAGGATGTTTCTCAGTTCACTGCAGATTAGGACATTTTAAGAGTTGACCCTTATAGGAACAGAATATTGGTGACAGTTCTATCAACCCCTGTATATGGTCTGACATGGAGCAGGTTTGTGTTTTGAGAATATTAAGCTTGTGGTAGATAAGCAGAATTTTTGCTACAGTAACTATGTTTTCAACTGATCTTTTACAAAAAAAAAAATAATAATGTATCCCATCAATGCAATGATCACTGGTGCTTCACGAACTTTAGGGAAAACTGATGGTAGGACCACCATTTTAACTTGCATTTTAGCTCATTTCTATGCTGCTGGTTTTTCTTAAGTCCTAGACTGAATGCCAGGGGCCCAGGATTCAGGCAGGTCTGGGGAGTTAATATAGGGAATGAAATACTGTTGTTTTCATAAACAACATATGAATCCCCCCCGGGAAGAAGTCACGGCAAGGGAAAGGGCTGCAGTATAAGCAGGAGAGGTATGAGCAACCTTCAGGAGTTCCCACAGTGCTGTCCAGCTGATTAGGTGTCACCAACAGCCACCATCAGTGAGCTGGAATCTAATGAATAAGGAGCAAAATGGTGGATATCAAAAGACCAACTTCTCAAACCATGAGTGACAGAAGTGTGTGAGGTGTGATTCGCAAAGCTATGGCAGGAATTTGAGGGGTTTTGATTCCTGTAGATGTGGTAGAGGGATCCTTTCAATGCATCCATTATTGTTACTCCGGTTTTATTATCAACTTGCTGTCGCCTGAAAAACAGATTACTTCTGTATCTCTGGAAATAGTAGGGGTGTAGTTATCAGATGGCACACACAAGTGGGCTTCCTGTCTCTGTCTTGAAAACAATAAGTCCTAAAAGTATCATTTGGTGAAAACAGCAGTTATCAAGCAATCATTTAGTCAAGATGAAAAAAAAAAAAAATCCCTGAATAGCACTTAATCTTCCAAGTAAGAATTCTCCATTCTTGAGTCAGATTGATAAATGATGTGGCATTTAGACTGATCAAATTCAGTTCCGCTGCAACTGTGTATCAGACAGATAAACATGATAAAAATGTGCTTTGGTATTTCACTGCTTTCTTAGTTTGCAGAGCTAAGTCACCTTTACAGCAATTTCTATCTAATAGGAAATATTTAGAACAACCTTATAACAGCTTCAAGATAAAAAATAATTCTACACACTTCATAGCTTCTTCCCATTACATGAATGTGTAAATTAAATTCCCTCACAGAAGAAAAAAAACGAGGCTTGGCTTCCCAAAAAATGTTTTCATTGGCTTTAGGGAACTAAAACACACCAGTGTCTCGGTGACTAATACTTCCTGTAAAATAAAGATAGATCAACACATAATTAAGGTCTGGCTCAAATATAATTGTCTTAGAAACGGTTTAGGGGGTAAATATGGTTATGCTAATGAAACTCTTCATGATTTCCACTGATGATCCGTTTTATTAATGAGGCCAGGCCAACCTATTACCTTGTGCTACCTATTTGGGAATATTTAAAAGGGATTAAAAAAGAAAGAAAAACTTCCCGGAGAGAACGCTGAAGGGGGAAAAAAGGAATGAATCTTTTAATTAATTATTTATTCGGTCTTACAAAGATTTTAGTCGAAGGAGCAGATTGAAAGTGCTTTTTGGATTATTTGTGGTTTTCAAAGACCCTTCCTAACCCCAGAAAACGGTCTATACCGTACAGCATTTTGAACTAGTAACCCGTAGCATTATTTCTCTGAACTGGTCTTCCCAAGTAGCCAAGCGTTTTTCTAGTTCCAGCCTGGAGTGACTTCTGCAGGAAGTTTTACTGCGTAGCCCAAAGAGGAGCCTGCCTGCTCTGTGGGGTTTTGTTGGGGCCAGGCGTGAACTTGGGCCCGGGAGCGCATCTCCGCTCTTAGATCACACCCACTCGGGGTGTGAGTGTGTGCGCGGGTGCCTGCGCGTGTACGTGTGGGGAGGTGTGCGCCAAAGGGGTGGGGTGTGGGGCAGCGGCGAGGGCGCTAGGTGAAGCGCGAGGACCGGGAGGTCGCCCCCCCGTGTTCTCCCCCCGGGCCCAGGCGGCTCGCGGGCGCTCGGGCTGCACCTCCCGGTGCGCGCCGCACAGGCGTCGCCCCAGATCCGCGAACCTCGGATCACCGCCCTCCGGCCCACCCGTCCCGCACCCGGGACCAGCGATGGCGCGGGACTGACGGCCGCCTCTCGCCCGAACCCCTGCGCCCCGCCCGGGGCTCCCCGGGACCGCGGCACCGCCCCGACCTGCATGTGGGGGGGCGCCCCCGCGTCCGGAGCCAGCGGCCCTCGGCGCCCCAGAGGCGGTGGCCGGCCGCGCCGGAGAACCAGGAGGAGGAGCGGCGGGCCGGGCCGGGAGCACGGGCTCCCTGGAGGGAGCGTGGGGCGTCCCGGTCCGGGAGGAGGGACCCGGAAGCAGAAGCGCAGCCGCGAGTCGAGCCGAGCCGCTGCCCCCGCTGCCCGCCGGCGCCGGGTGGGGGTCCCGGCGGCTGGATGGGCAGCGGCGGCGCGGGCCGCGGGCGGCGATGGGCGAGGAGCAGAGCACGGTGAGCGGCGGCGGCGGGCCCCCTGAGTCGCGGGCCCCGGCCGGTGTCCCCGCGGGCCACCTCGAGCCTCCGAGGCCGCGGGGGGACAGCACTGGCGCGTCCGGGCCGCGCGCCGCCTCTGTCGAGCCGAGCGGCGGTGGCTGCGGAAGCGACGCGGGCTGCGCGGACGCGAGCGCCCCGGAGCCCGCAAGGAGCCGGGCGGCCCCGGGCTGGAGGAAGAGCCGAGCACCGGGGCAGCCCGCGGGACTGGCACTCAACGGGCCTCTCAACGCCCAGACTTTGCAACTGCAGCTGGAGCAGGAGGAGGAGGAGGAGGAAGCCGAAGACCGAAAAGAGGGAGGGGATGAACAGCAGGAGGCGCTTCCCTGCGCGGAGCCGGAGCCCGGGACCCGCGAGGGGGCTCCCGACGGACTGGTCCTGGACGTGCTAGGGCAGCGGCGCCCGCCCCCGGCCAGGAGACAAGTCTTCTGCTCCGTGTACTGCGTGGAGAGCGACCTGCCCGAGGGACCCCGCGCGGAGCAGCGGCAGTCGCCCACGTCGCCACCGCGGGCTCCGTCGGTGCCGAACCCTCCCAGCACCCCTTCTTCTTATCCCAGCCCCCGGCTGTCCCTTCCAACGGACCCCCTCTCCCCCGACGGCGGCAGCATCGAGCTGGAGTTCTACCTGGCGCCCGAGCCATTCTCCATGCCCAGCCTGTTGGGAGCTCCACCCTATTCTGGCCTGGGCGGGGTGGGGGATCCCTATGCGCCCCTCATGGTGCTGATGTGCCGGGTGTGCCTGGAAGACAAGCCCATCAAGCCCCTGCCCTGCTGCAAGAAGGCCGTGTGCGACGAGTGCCTCAAAGTCTACCTGAGCTCCCAGGTAACGCCACCCCTCTGTACCCGCTTCTGTTCCCCAGTCATCATTCCGCATCACTGTCCAGGAGCTCGTCCAGCCCTCGATGAGGTGCTGCTCTTGAGCTCCCTGCTCAGGGAAGAGGGACTGAGACACACTGAGCGTCTCTGTCAATTGCTCAAGCTCAGTGTTTTGTTATTAAGTGCGTTTTGTCCTCATTGGTTTATTTGACTGGAATTTAACTCTGGTCTGAGCCTCGGGCTTTGGTTGGCAGCTGCAGAAGGCACAAGGTACAATCAGTTGCCCTCTGCTTATTTTTCCTACCGGATTGCAAGCAAGAGCTTGCTGGAAAGGAGGAAGGCAAGAGACTGCCTCATCAGCCTGGTATCCCAGAGACTAACAAGCAGTGGGCATAAACTAAGTATTTATGAGCTTGTGGAGAGAAGGGTTGGAGTACATATTCCAGATCCAGGGTACCAGAATTTTACATTTTGCCCCGTTTATTTATTCCAGAACAGTGTAAATTTGATTCCTTGGCCCTTGCCCATTTTTCAGTATTTTTTTGTTCGTTTGTTTTACCATAGGAACGATGAAGTACTTTTCTTCACTGGAGTTTTAAGCGAGCATAGTGCTTTATTTCTTTAAGAGGAAAACAAAACAAAGAGTAAAGCAAAACGAAGATAGGCTAAGAGGTTTAACAAAACAACACGGGTGAAACTTTCTTCCTGGGCCTCTTATTTGAAATGTTTTTTTTTTTTTCTTGGAAAGCCCGAGTATGCAGCAGACCAGCTTTCCTTCACTGAGGGTGCACGCGTTCTCAATCTGCGATGTTTCTGCCAGTGTTTTGCACAACCCAGAATGCCCTTTGATCCCATGTCTAATTGTCCTGGGCCTATTCATCTTTCAAAACACTTGTCTGTTCAGGTGCCAACTCTTCTGTGAAGCCTTACAGGCCACTGCTTATATACTTTCAAAATATCTTACGTATCTTATAGGCACTGAAAATGTTCCCTGTGTGTCTGTTTGCATTGCTAGACCGTCTGGACAATGTCTTACGGGCCCATATGTGGTAGTTTCACATTGAGTCCCTTTTGCACAAAGGTGTTTAGGAACATGGGCCAAAGTGGATTGAGTAGGACTCACACCGCGAGGGTCCTATTTGTTTGTGGCTAGTCCATGCTTGGGTTTAGACTGAAAGTCTGTACAGTGCCCAACTGAAAATGCAAAGAGAAATTTAGAATGGAATGTTTCACAAACAGTAAATGGGCCAAAATAGTTGAGATTATCCAAACGCCTAGGAGAGGCTACAATGCTTCTTCCACGCTTTATCCACAAACAGGTACTTAAAAGGGGGAGGAATGTCTGCTGCTCCTTGTGGTCGTTTCTGTGACATCACCATCAAAACATATATTGCTGCAATCCATGTGTAAAACCCAGGGGTGGGATTCAGAAATTCCTAAAATATGGGCCCTGCTCTAAGGAGTTCACTGTGCCAGCAGATGTGTATAATAGAACAATACAAGGCAGCACAGAATGAGATGTGAATAGAGTCACAATGCCAGATAGCACTTCCTGTGGAATGCAAAGGGTGGAGAGAAGTTCAAGAAGTCTTTGTGGGATGGGGGACTCTGCCCAGTAGGTGAGTTCCTTATAGGGGACCTTTCCCCCAACGCAGTCGTCTTTTTCTTTTTCTCTTTTTTTCACCACCATAAGTTAGTTTTAGGAAGTCAATGTTTTGACTCTAACAAAAAAAAAAAAGAGGGAATGGTGGTGGGGGAGGGATGTGAGGTCAGTCAGGTGGTCATTGCAAGGTACAGTGTAACCACAGCTCTGAAGTGACTTAGTATCTGAAGCGGATCTGCAGTGTTTATGATTGTTTATGCGGTCCTGACCTTCTTCTAAGGCATTTGACAGAACTTTCAATAAAGAACATACATCATTTAAAATAATAACAATCAGAAGATGAGTCATGTATGCCAGGCAGGCTTTCCCCAGGGGGCTTTTGCACTTGTTGTTTGTTACCTGTGCCTGGAGCATCCCCTTCCAAGTCCCTTCTGTGTGCTCCCTCTACTCCCCTTTCGGTCGTATTCAAATGTCTTGCCCTGTGACCTTTACTGACCACTCTTTTCAAAGTTGAGCCTCATCCCCAACTATCACTTCTCTTATTTTCTCCATACTCGGTCTTATACTTGTACGTCCACAAAGACAGAAGCTTTCACAGGAGTCGTTCCACATCTTTACCATCTTCAGCATTGTGTAGCGTATCGCAAACGTGCGACAATAGTTGCTGAATTTATGAAAGGCCTGAGAAACCAACCCTAGGAAGTAGTGTTCTGCTTGGGCACTAACTTCTACTCTGAGCTTTTTAATATTTAAGACAAGACCTGCTCAAAGCAGACAAAGATAATAGGTTTGCTAAGTTTGTTATTAAGCTGAGAATTAAACAGGTTAGGTAAACTTTTAACTTATTAAAAATAGCCCTTTTCAGCTGGATAAAAATGCAGATTTATGTTTGTAATATTTTTGATCAGTGTTAATGCTAAGGTCCCTTCTACTCAGAGTGTTTTTTTCTGTCACTTAACCTCTTTGTGCCTTAATTTCCCCATCAATGAAGTGTAATTGCAGAGGATGATCTGTAATAATGACCAGTTCCAAAGCAAAACAAAATCATCCCGCATGGTTGTTTTGCTACCTTATTGAACTAGATCAGAAGGGCACAGTGAGTATATACATTTTTTTCTCCTTTTATGAGGTTTCTTAGGTTTAAGAGAAACAAATGTGTCAAGATTGAACTTCCTGGCCTCTTAAAACCTTTGGAAATAAAATGATGTATTTGGAATAAAGAGCTATTGGTGACTTTTTTTGACCTCCCCCCCCTCTTTAGTTTGTGGCACATAGTGCATTTGTAACATCATTTAAGAAAATAAAGCAGAGTCCCAATTAAGCATTTGGTACAAACATCAAAAGTGCATATTAAATGTGAGTTGGAATATTGCCTGGTTAAATGAATATTCTTCTAAAAGGAGAGGCTGAGTTCTTTGAAAGAGGATCTGAACTTGGAAGATAGGAATGCAGATTTTTAAATGATAAATCTGTTTCCATTAGTGCCATGGACTGAATATGTGGCCCTGGAGGATGACCAGCTGCCATTAGTATTTCAGTACAGGCACAATAGCTTAGGTGGTGACTTTTGTATCTCATATCTCAATGCAGTGGTATGATAGTTTTATTTTCAAAACATAATGTTTCTCCCATTATTGCCATGACTTGAGCTGAGGGAAGTCTTCTTAATAAAATACTACAGTGTAGTTGGTACCATCCAATTTCTGATTGCCATGGTGAAGGGTTAAACTGATGGATTAAAAATCTTTGCTACTACAGAAGATGTTGTTTTAGAGGCTATGAAGCAGGAGGGCAGAGATAGTTATGTTGTTTTATATAACCTTTGAGTATATAAATGCTTGGCACATACATTTTAGAAGTGCGTTTCCCAGTGACCTACCTATGCATGTATGACTGTGGCTAAAACACACAAGCCCAAGGACGTGCAACCTTCTCCAGATCACTGAGCCTTTCTAAGTGTTGGCCTTGTCTGGCTTGGCCTTCATCACATTTTCATAGGAAGAAAAATTATCTCTTGCCTTTGTTACATAGAATGATATTATACTCATTTCAGAAAGGCTCCACATGTATCTTCCCTTTCTGATTTTGGTTTAGACAGAAAAATCTGTCATAAAAGTAAAGTATTAATGTTTTAGTACTTTGAATGAAGAAAAAGGAGAGACAAAGGCATGCCAGAGAGTTTGCTGAAGGTAACAGCTGTTGGAGCTTTCACCACTCTGCTGAAAAGTTGTAGGGATTGGCAGATGCATATGGCTTGGAATGTACACACCTGTCCAATGAGTATTAATAGAGACAAGCAGCACATTTCTTCTGCAGATCGTGAACAAAACAGCTGCTAGATGGTAATGTCCTAAAATGACTGTCTGCTGTAGTCACCCTAGAATCAGTGACCTAGGGGTGAAAACTTACGGAGCCTATTATTAAACTCTGAGTCATCCAGATCTTCATGGGTATTCTTTTTTCCTGTATACCTTAAAGCACCTTAATATTTTTAGAAACCTTTGTGTTCGGTATTGAGTTTGAACACGGTTGTCTTCACACAAGTGAATTTATAGATCCTATCTGCCAGGTGTGATTTTGGTAGTCCTGAAGAATAATATGAGACTGAAATCTGTTTTAAACTCACTCAGCAAATTTGGAAAGTGAGAATTAATGCGTATTTAAGCATATTCTTTTGGGTACAAAATGTATATGGGGGGGTGTACTTGGGGGAGGGGTTACAGGATGGTTTGCTTTCACACCTTCCTGATTCATGCGCTTGTTTTCCCCATCTCCCCCTACTTCATTTCTCCTTATCTCTTCCCCCGCCCCTTTTTAAACTTTCCAACATCTGCTTTTAACTGGTTTCGATTTGATTTCTGAAGAGGGATCCTCTGAGTGCTGATCCCTGGGGCCGGAAGGATCTTTTCTGGTGCATGCTGCACGGGTGTTTCCTTTCCCTTCTAGCTCTCTGGAGATGCGGCTTCACAGAGGAACTCCGCACTGTACTCCACTAACATCTCAAATAGCGAAACAACTGACTCACGGCATCAGATGAGACCTGTAATGTGTGATTTTTTTTTTTCCTCCTAGAGTAGAGCTCAGCTTTTATACTTGGTGGCTTTTCCTTACTTTTGGTATCAAAGACATGAAAAAGAGATCATTAAGAACTTGAACTGTCAAACTTTTTTTAAGTTTGTGATGGGCAATGTAGACAAATACTTGAGTGGTCATTCCTTGTAATTAACTCAATTCATTTATTAGTGTAGCATTTGTACATTTAACTGGAATTTATTTGGGTACCTGTATGCACCATGGGATACTCTATTAGCGTGTTGAATGCCCTCAAGGAATCATCCTACAGCCTTGTTGGCAATATTTTTCCCAGCTTTATCTGATGGCATAAATGAGCTTTCTTAAATTACAACTATAGGTCTTTTGCTGGCTTCTGCTTTCTTTCTATGAGATTTTTATTAAACCAATACTTGGACACCAGCTAAACTTTTATTAAGCACGTCGTTATTCCTACTGTTATGTTTACTCCAAAGTAATAAATCTGCCCATTTCTTATTCTTTAATATCCATATTTCTCAGAGCTCTTCTCAATTGTTGGAAATAGAATATTAGTAAATATCTTGTTCCTTTCAAAGTATTGACTACCTTTACTTAAAATAATGTAATTTTGCTAAATTTGTTTTGAATCATTTGTGACAATATGACAAATAGTTAAAGTTACAATGCTTTAAAAAATTATTTGTTCAAATTCACTTTGTCAGAAGGGTTTTATTTTATTTTATTTTTTAGAGACAGAGTCTCACTTTGCCCTTGGTATAGTGCCGTGGCATCACAGCTCACAGCAACCTCCAGCTCTTGAGCTTACACTATTCTCTTGCCTCAGCCTCCCGAGTAGCTGGCACTACAGGCGCCTGCCATAATGCCTGGCTATTTTTTTTTTTTTTTGTAGAGACAGAGTCTCAATTTATTGCCCTTGGCAGAGTGCTGTGCCATCACAGCTCACAGCAACCTCCAGCTCCTGGGCTTAGGCGATTCTGTTGTCTCAGCCTCCCTAGTAGCTGGGACCACAGGCGCCCGCCACAACGCCCGACTATTTTTTGTTGCAGTTTGGCCGGGGCTGGGTTTGAACCCACCACCCTCCGTGTATGGGGTCGGCGTCCTACTCAATGAGCCACAAGCGCCGCCCTGTCAGAAGGGTTTTATATGGGTAACTAAATGAATCTTTCTATGTTGAATTTTGCATAAAATTTCAGTGTCTGTAGGAAGTAACTCCTTATATCATTCTCTGTCAACTTTATCACTAGTATTTGTCCCATCAATACTGGAATAATCATACTTGAATTTGTAAGTTTCCAATAATAATAATGATAATAACCATTTATTGAACATCTATATTCTAAGTATTCTTACACATATTTTTATTTCATTCATATGCTGAGATTTATATTGAATACTTATGACATACTAGGCACTGTTGTAGGTTTTAAACCATATAAAACCCTTGGATTTGTGGGATTTATCTGATAAGCTATGAAGGAGACAGAAAATAGAATGAGTAAATTATTTAGTATATTAGAAGATAATAAAGGCTATGGAGAAGGAGAAACAAGAGAAGAGTGCTAAGAAATACGGGGGGTGGGACCTTTATATATTTATAGTTTGGGGAGGAGTTGTCAGGGAAGGTTTGAGTTTTGAGAAGAGACTTCATGATGGTAATGAGGCAATACAAGGATGTCTAAAAGAATGAAAAGTATAGCGTTCCAAAGGCAGAAGCATGCTTAGGGGTGTTCCAGGTATGGTTCAGAGATCTGTGTGGCTAAAGCCTGGAGAATGGGGTGGGGACTTTTAGAAGACAGCAGAAGGAGTCAGAGAGCTAGCTTAAGGCTTAAGGCCAAACATTTTCATCGCCTTGGACTAAGATGGCATGAGAAGCTAGAAGATGTTGAGCATCTTCCTACAAGATGCTGAGCCTCTTTTCCCTTTAAAAGAGATGATCTCATCATGGAGACACACAGTAGGCATCAGGAGTGGAAGTAAAAAGATCAGTTACAAGACTAGGGCAGTAACCCAGCGGAGAGATGATACTGTTCAGACAAGCGTGATAGAGGTGAAAGTAGTTTGAACTGGTTGAATTTTGAATATATTGTGAAGATAGAACTGACACAATTTGGTGATGATTGCATGTGGGATGTGAGAAAAAGAGTCAAGGATGACTCGGTTTTTGAGCCCAACCAAATGGAGTTGCTATTTAATAAGAATACGGTCAGAGGACTAGGTGTACAAAGAATGAGGAATTTGAAATGCCGAGTAGACATTCGTAAAGGATGTTGTGTAGGTGGTTGGTGTCTGGCACTCAGAAGAGAAATCTGAACCGACGATACAGATTTGAATGTTAATGGCATATAGATGGTATTTAAAGCCATTAGACTAGATGAGGTCAACGGTGGAGTGATAGTAGCTAGAGAAGGAGGATGGAAGATTGAGTCTGAGAATACCAGTGTTTATAAATACGGAGTGTGGGACATTAGAAAGAGCCAGCAAGGAGTCTGAAAGGGAGTGGGCCAATTAGGCAAGAAGAGAATTGACAGAGCGTGCTTACCCAGAAGTCACACAAAGCCCGTGTTTTAAAAGGGAGGGACTAATCCTTGTGTCTAGTGATAGTTCTGGTAAGATTGAAATAGACCATCAGATTTCTCAACAAGGAGGTATTGGTGACTGGAAACAGGTGCTGTTTGCATTGGCAGTCATTGGGTTGGCTTTCTGATGAAAGCAGGTTCAAAAGAACAGCAACAACTAACTTCATGTTTGTATTCTAGGTAGTAGAATGTTGGATGAGGAAACTCAAGGTTAGAGAGATTAAGTAGTTTGCTTATTGTCACAAAGCTAGGAGATGGCAAGGATGGGATTTAAATTCAGATCCATTTGGCTCTGAAATCCATGCATGGCCTTTTTAAATTTATTATCTCATGCATAAGCTAAATGTATTTATTTATTTTTCTTCTAGGTTAGTATCTGTGTTATGGTAAATCACAAGTGTCCTAATCCAAGGAAAAGAAAATCACATGTTTAGAGATAATAGAAGGCTTTTGCCCAAATTCTTTCTTTCCTTTTTTTTTTAGGCAGAGTCCCACTTTGTTGCCGTTGGTAGAGTACCAGGGCGTCATAGCTCACAACAGCCTCCTACTCTTGGGCTCAAGCAATCCTCTTGCCTCAGTTTTTCATTTTTACTAAAGACAGGATCTCATACTTGCCCAAGGTTGTCTCAGACTAATTAGAGTTCAAGTGATCAATCCACCTTGGCCTCACAGAATGCTGGGATTACAAAGGTGAGCCACTGTGCCTGGCCCCATCTTCTGCCCAATTTAGATCCAGAAAAAGATGTCTACAAAACTCAGCCTCATCTTCATGTAAAAAAATCAAGAATTTGCTTAGGAAATCTGTGATTTGACATACTGTTAAGTTTTAGTGGCTTCCTTCTAACTTTCTGGCCATTCCTTTTTTCCATTGGTGGTTTCTTTTATCATTTCTTACTGTTAATATCTGCACGGCACCATGCTAAGCTCCCTCTCTTCTCACTTGATATGCTATTAATTGGGAGATCTTACCCACTCTCGTGATTTCAGGTAATACCTATGTACTGGTGTCTGTCAAATCTTTATTTCTCGCTCTGGTCATTCTCCTCATCTTTAGTACCAAATAGCCATCTCCTTCCTGGACAATTCTAGTTGGATGCCCCATGACACCACCTTAAATTTAACTTCTCCTCCCACAACTTGTGTGGGTTATTTAACATTTATTATCATTGTAACTTAATTATTTATTTATTTATTTATTTTTATTTTATTTTATTTTTTATTAATCATAGCTGTGTACATTAGTATGATCATGGGCATGATTTACCAGATATTGTAAAAAGGTAGTAGATAATTCGACTTCATAGACAAAGTACTTTTAATGTTACCTTAATGTGACACCTAGTTTCTAATTCAGGCAGCTAGGTAGCTTAGAAATAATTTGATCCCAGATGCATTTAATTTTTGAAAAATTTGAAGATTTTGTTATTTCAGAATTTCTGTATGAAATTAAATTTTATTGTTATCTTAAAAAAAAAAATTTAACTTCTCAAACTAAATCCCCCCTTTTCTCATCTGCTGGTAACAGCGGTACTGATTCAGTCTTCTCAAGTCCTTTTTACTCTGCTGTCATTGTATTTGTCTCTTTTTTGTGATTGTATGTTATGTGCTGATTGATGTTGGATTAGTTATCTATGACTAGGCCTCCACTCTGTCCCATGCTGTTCTTTGAGCCTCTTTCTTAAGTAGAACCCCGAATTGATCACAGAACAGAGTAGGTGCTCTATAAATATTTGTTAAAAGATTGAGTGAATGATTGGAAATAAATTATAATATGTTTAGATTGGCATAAAAAGTAAGGTAAGCATTTGAATCTGAATGTATGACACTTATTCCATGATATATTTAAATTTTGACTACAATGACATACTATGGCCTGAGTCTTTATCCTAGCATTCCACCTATCCCGGAGGTATTTATTTATTCTTTAATTATAATACCTGTCCTGGTTACTATACCTCTTATTTAACGAATTCCTCCAGAACCAAGGGGCTGAAAGCAACTATTTTATTTAAGTCATGACGCTGTGTGTCAGGAATTTGGGAAGGACTCAGCTGGTCAGTTCACATTTGGGGTTTCTCATGTGGTTGTAGTTAGATACCATCTCACTCACTTTCCTGGCAGCTGATGCTGGCTTTTGTCAGCAAACTGTTTTTTTTTCATATAAAAGCTATTCTCTCTTAAAATTAAATATTTTAGAATCCCATTGTAATTAAAATATGTCAAGGTCAGGGTCAGCTTCTAATTGTCCTAATTAACACTTACAATTATTCTCTGTATGCATACTGACAACCTTGTGAATAAAAAGAATTATTCCATATAGTATAATTTCCTTTTTGCTATAGTATATCAAAATGACAGCCTGAGTGGCATTTAAAATGTTTGAAACATTTAGGAGTATCTTTCTGAATAAACGGAATCAATAGAGCCTATTTTTTTGTAGTCCTGGCATAGTCTGTGCAGAAATGGTGTAATATCTAATGACACCTTAGAATTTAACCATCCTAGTTAATCTTTGTTAAATTGATGCACTGTTGGATTTTTTAGTTATTGTGGGTGATTTTATTATTTGATTATTGTCTTCTTGGACAGGTAACTGTTTAAATTTCCAGAAGCATATATGCTATGCTCAGAAGTTTCTTTTTGGTTGAGGATCTGTACTCTGAAAGGAAGAGGAGTATATTGCTATTAGGATGTACCTCCCTACTTTTGTTCCTTGGCTCAGGTAACTAAAGTCTGGGCTTAGTCATTCCTGTGAATGACTAATCCCTTTTTAAATCTTTCTAAGCTATTTGCCTCAATAATATTCTTTACTGTAAGATTCAGAGGCTAATTATAGGCTCCCAAGCAAATTGCTTCCCTTTTTGTGGTGTCGATCCTTGCCTTATTTCCTCACGTGATTATTGCCCATTTTCAGTGTTCCTGAGGCTCATTAGCCTTCAGTTGTGTTTGTAAATCACCACAGCTTTTCCCTCTGACTGCTTAACATTTAAAACAGCAGGAAAAATGAAACGGTTACTTATAAGCTATTTTTCCTAATGTTTTAGTTTAGTTTATTATTAGTTTATATCTTTCTAAGTAGAGCTGTTGGGTGAAATCAGAAATGATTGTGATATGGCCAAATGTAATGCACCTTTTTTTTATATGAGTATGTAATCTCGGTAGGCAAAGTGGCTTTTCATTCTCAGGCCAGAGACGCTCGTGGTAGGAAATAATAGGTATAATCTTAAGAGTTCTTATTTGTTTCTACCTTTGACTAGTTTTACCTTTAACTCCAGGGTTACCATTTTCCTTCTCAAGATTCTTTGTAAAACAAATATTTTGAAAATAATGGGTTCCTCAAATCAAAGAAAGAAATATTCCATATGTCTGTATGTGTTGGTACTTTATGTTAAAGTTATATAGTGTATATTGCTATAAATGTCAGTGTGTATATATATGTATATATACATATATATACTCATTCATGCACAGATAGTACACACTTTCAGGTTCTCAAGGTTATTGATTTGTGTGTCACAAGAGGAATATTTGCTGATCATGGTTTAAAAAAAAAAATTTAGGTACAGTCATTTCCAGTTAAGTTCATGTATTTCAGGTGTAATTTGAAGGAACCAAAAGAGTTTTCTTTGGAGTTACCTTTAGTTGTGGTTGGTCTTAGTTTATTTATTTTTGAGACAGAGTCTCACCTTCAGTAGAGTACCCTGGTGACACAGCTCACAGCGACCTCAAACCCTTGGACTTAAGCGATTCTCTTACCTCAGCCTCCCAAGGAGCTCAGACTACAGGTGCCCGCCATAACGCCCGGTTATTTTTCTGTTGTTGTTATCATTGTTGTTTAGCAGGCCCTGGCTGGGTTTGAACCCACGAGCCCCTATGCATGTGGCTGGCGCCGTAACTATTTGAGCTCCTGTGCATGTGGGCGGCGCAGTAACTACTAAGCTATGGGTGCTGAGCCAGGTCTTAGTTTTTAATGTATCATTAGTCAGTTTTTAGTCCTTGATGCTTCATTCTTAATGTTTTAGTTTAGTTTATTGTTTTAGTTTAGAAGGAATACATGGAAAGAAAACATTGGGAAGATTGGAATATTTTCACTAATACTTTGCTAAGGGTGTTTTTTATTTTTTTATTTTTTTGGTCATTTTGTTTTTAGGAGTTTTGAAAAAAAACTGTTCAGTCTCACTTTTCTCTTTAAAAATCACTGGCATAGCTTTAAAGTTTAAAGCTTAGAAACAGAATTTTCTCTCCTGCTTAGAGATCATCCAACTGGAGAGCTTCAGAGAGTTTCTAATCCATTTGTTTAAAAATAAGAAATTAGCGGGAGGCGGAGCAAGATGGCGGCTGAGTAACAGCTTCCTTGCATATGGGCACCGTGAGTCTGGGGAGATAGGACTCCAGGCATCTCTGGCTGGTGGGATCTGCCTATCATCACCCCTGTGAGAATACAGGGAGTCAGTGAGAGACTTCTGGACCCCAAGAGGAGGACTAAAACAGTGGAAAAATGGCAAGTGGTGGCGTGTGTTCAATCCTTGTAAACCCACCCACAACTGTAAGTTCAGTAGCAGCGAGACTGCAAACCAGAAAGGCCTTACCTGTGAACTGTTTTGGTGTCTTTGGACTTGGCACTCAGTTGAACTGCCTTGGGGAGAGCCTGAGCGGGAGTGCGGAGAACTTTGGCCGTTGTCTAGGGCCCCAGTCTGAGCTGCTGAGCCAGACAGAGCTAATAGTGTTTGGCTGTGGGTCACAGGGAACTGTTGTGAGCAATCTGCCCCGGCAAGCTCCGCCCTAAGGGTCACAGAGCTAGAATCGGGTGGGAGCTGGTAACCCAGCGACCAAGTAGCCTAAGGGTGGGGTCTGAGCCGCCTTGCAGCCCTAACCTTCAGGGGCAGAGTGAGACCGGTTTTGGCACACTGGGTAAGTGGATAGCCACTTCAGCAGTGATTCCAGCGACAAGCACTTCCCTGGGAAAGCTTCTGCTCAGCAAGTTTACAAGTTCAAAGTGCCTTTTAAGTGGGCTGAAGAGAGATTTAGGGTGGCTACCTGCTGGGGTTTGAGAAATCAGCAGCCTCCAGTCGTATCAGAACTGTGAGTAACATCTCATGCCCCAGAAGACCACGTGTTGCCCAGACAATATTCAATAACATATACATACTGCTTTGTTTTTGGTTGTGTTTTTTTGATTTGTTTTGTGCTTTTTTTTTTGGTTTGGTTGTTTTTTTTGTTTATTTTGATGTTGTTGATGTTCTTTTGTTTTTTAATTTCAACCTTTTCCATACAGATCCTTTTTCTTTCTCAATTTTTCTAGTTTAATTATAATTTCCCATTGCTGCCTTTTTCAATAACTAGAATTTCATTTTTGCTAGTGTTTCTACCGCTATTATTTGGTTTTTCACCCAATTTTATCCCGTAAAGTTTTCTTTTTGCTTGTTTGGTTTGATTTATAGCATTTTTGTCTTTCCTCTCTACTTGGTGGAGGTGGGGTACTGTGTCTGATCAGGTTAGCAAAGAGCTGCTGACCTCAAGGGAACCACCCAACTGGGCACCCCCATAAGGTGGGTTTTTTTAAGGTTGTGTCAAAGTACCCTACTGTACACCTATATTGCACTGTCTCCCTCTTTTTGTGCCTCTCTTCTTTTTGTCAATATTCTTTTTAGCCACCCCCTCTCCTTTCTCTATTTTTCTTTTTTTTTCTTATCACACGGCCCTCCTTTCTTTCATCCCTTTTTTGCTCTTCAACCTTCTCACCCTTCTGGTCCTGTAACCCTTAGTCCACAGGCACGAGAACTTAAAGAGCAAGAGGAAGTGAAAGGAAAATTAGGGCAAGGAAACAGATAAAAGAAATCACTCATGAGGAAGAATCAGCAGAAAACTCCAGGCAACATGAAGAACCAGTCCAGAACAACCCCGCCAAGGGACCATGAGGTAGCTACTGCAGATGATTCCACCTATAAAGAAATGTAAGGAATGACAGAAAGGGAATTTAGAATACACATGTTGAAAACAATGAAAGAAATGATGGAAACAATGAAGGAAACTGCTAATAAAGTGGAAAATAACCAAAAGGAAATCCAAAAACAGAATCAAATCAGAGATGAACGATATGAAGAATATAAAAAGGATATAGCAGAGCTGAAGGAACTGAAACAGTCAATCAGGGAACTTAAAGATGCAATGGAAAGTATCAGCAACAGGTTAGACCATGCAGAAGAAAGAATTTCAGAGGTAGAAGACAAAGTTCTTGAGATAACTCAGACAGTAAAAGAGGCAGAACAGAAGCGAGAGAAAGCAGAACATTCACTGTCAGAATGATGGGACTTTATGAAGCGTTCCAACATACGAGTTATAGGAATTCCAGAAGGGGAAGAAGAATGCCCCAGAGGAATGGAAGCCATACTAGAGAATATTATAAAAGAAAATTTCCCAAATATCACCAAAGATTCTGACACACTACTTTCAGAGGGATATCGGACCCCAGGTCACCTCAACTCTAACCGAGCTTCTCCAAGACACATTGTCATGAACTGTCCAAAGTCAAGACAAAAGAAAAGATTCTGCAAGCTGCCAGGAGTAAGCGCCAGTTGACCTACAGGGGCAAATCCATCAGAGTGACCGCAGACTTCTCTAATGAAACTTTCCAAGCAAGAAGGCCATGGTCATCTACTTTTAATCTACTTAAACAGAACAATTTCCAGCCCAGAATTCTGTACCCTGCTAAGTTAAGCTTAAAAATTGACGGAGAAATCAAATCATTTACAGATATACAAACATTGAGGAAATTCGCCACGACAAGACCAGCTCTACAGGAAATACTTCAACCTGTTCTGCACACTGACCACCACAATGGATCAGCAGCAAAGTAAGAACTCAGAAATTAAAGGACAGAACCTAACCACACTGATGCAAAAGATAAAACTAAGAAATGGTCTCTCACCAAATAAGACAAATAGAATACTACCACACTTACCAATTATCTCAATAAATGTTAATGGCTTGAATTCCCCACTGAAGAGACATAGATTGACTGACTTGATTAAAAAACGCAAGCCATCCATTTGCTGTCTACAAGAAACACATCTGGCTTCAAAAGACAAATTAAAGCTCCGAGTCAAGGGTTGGAAGACAATTTTTCAGGCAAATGGAATTCAGAAGAAAAGAGGAGTTGCAATCTTATTTTCAGATACATGTGGATTTAAAGCAACTAAAGTCAAAAAAGACAAAGATGGTCACTTTATATTGGTCAAGGGAAAACTACAACAAGAAGACATTTCAATTCTAAATATTTATGCACCCAATTTAAATGCTCCTAGATTCTTGAAACAGACCTTACTCAGTCTGAGCAATATGATATCTGATAATACCATCATAACAGGGGACTTTAACACTCCTCTTACAGAGCTGGACAGATCCTCTAAACAGAAATTAAATAAAGATATCAGAGATTTAAATGAGACCCTAGAACAACTGTGCTTGGTAGACGCATATAGAACACTCCACCCCAAAGATAAAGAATATACATTCTTCTCATCACCCCATGGAACATTCTCCAAAATTGATCATATCCTGTGACAAAAAAAAACAAATATAAACAGAATCAAAAGAATTGAAATTTTACCTTGTATCTTTTCAGACCATAAGGCACTAAAGGTGGAACTCAACTCTAACAAAAACGCTCGACCCCACCCAAAGGCATGGAAATTAAACAATCTTCTGTTGAGTAACAGATGGGTGCAGGAAGAAATAAAACAGGAAATCATTAACTTCCTTGAGCAGAACAACAATGAAGACACAAGCTACCAAAACCTGTGGGATACTGCAAAAGCAGTTTTGAGAGGAAAATGTAGGCATCGCTTTAGATGCCTACATTCGAAAAACAAAAAGAGAACTCATCAACAATCTCACAAAAGATCTTATGGAATTGAACAAAGAAGAACAATCTAAGCCTAAACTCAGTAGAAGAAAAGAAATATCCAAAATCAAATCAGAGATCAATGAAATTGAAAAGAAAAGAATCATTCAGAAAATTAATGACACAAGGAGTTGGTTTTTTGGAAAAAGCAATAAAATAGATAAACCATTGGCCAGACTAACGAGGAATAGAAAAGTAAAATCTCTAGTAACCTCAATCAGAAATGATAAAGGGGAAATAACAACTGATCCCACAGAGATACAAGAGATCATCTCTGAATACTACCAGAAACTCTATGCCCAGAAATTTGACAATGTAAAGGAAATGGATCAATATTTGGAATCACACCCTCTCCCTAGACTCAGCCAGGAAGAAATAGAGCTCCTGAACAGACCAATTTCAAGCACTGAGATCAAAGAAACAATAAAAAATCTTCCAACCAAAAAATGCCCTGGTCCAGATGGCTTCACTCCAGAATTCTATCAAACCTTCAAGGAAGAGCTTATTGCTGTACTGCAGAAATCATTCCAAAAAATTGAGGAAGAAGGAATCTTCCCCAACACATTCTATGAAGCAAACATCAACCTGATAGCAAAACCAGGAAAAGACCCAAACAAAAAGGAGAATTCCAATCTCACTCATGAGTATAGATGCAAAAATTCTCAACAAAATCCTAGCCAATAGATTACAGCTTATCATCAAAAAAGTCATTCATCATGATCTGTCCCGACCCGCGGGACAGCAACTGGGGGCCGCAGGAACCACCTAAAGGAGAAAAACAAACAAGGGGCGCGAGAAAGGGAGACAAGACAGTTTTCTGATCAAGTCTCCCAACTTTATTGAAAAAACTTGTGCCTTATAAGCATTACGGGGAAGGTGGGTGGGCCTTGTTGGGAGGTTCAGAGTTGTTAACTGGGGATTGGCTAGAGTAAGTAAGATGGGGCATAAGGTGATTGGTTGGCTAGTTGCCAGGTAAAGTTACCGGGAAAAGGTAAAACTGTTTTTTTACTTAAAAAGGAAGTAAGCCCAAGCTGTACCTTATATGGCTTCCGACAATGATCAAGTAGGCTTCATCCCAGGGATGCAAGGCTGGTTTAACATATGCAAGTCCATAAACGTTATCCACCATATTAACAGAGGCAAAAATAAAGATCACATGATCCTCTCAATAGATGCAGAAAAAGCATTTGATAAAATCCAGCATCCTTTTCTAATTAGAACACTGAAGAGTACAGGCATAGGTGGCACATTTCTAAAACTGATTGAAGCTATCTATGACAAACCCACAGCCAATATTTTACTGAATGGAGTAAAACTGAAAGCTTTTCCTCTTAGAACTGGAACCAGACAAGGTTGTCCTCTGTCACCTTTACTATTCAACATAGTGCTGGAAGTTCTAGCCAATACAATTAGGCAAGACAAGGAAATAAAGGGAATCCAAATGGGAGCAGAGGAGGTCAAACTCTCCCTCTTTGCTGACGACATGATCTTATACTTAGAGAACCCCAAAGACTCAACCACAAGACTCCTAGAAGTCATAAAAAATATAGTAATGTTTCAGGATATAAAATCAATGTCCACAAGCCTTTGTATACACCAATAACAGTCAAGATGAGAAGCTAATTAAGGACACAACTCCCTTCACCATAGTTTCAAAGAAAATGAAATACCTAGGAATATACCTAACGAAGGAGGTGAAGGACCTCTATAAAGAAAACTATGAAATCCTCAGAAAGGAAATAGCAGAGGATATTAACAAATGGAAGAACATACCATGCTCATGGATGGGAAGAATCAACATTGTTAAAATGTCTATACTTCCCAAAGCAATCTACCTATTCAATGCCATTCCTATCAAAATACCAACATCGTACTTTCAAGATTTGGAAAAAATGATTCTGCATTTTGTATGGAACCGGAAAAAACCCCGTATAGCTAAGGCAGTTCTTAGTAATAAAAATAAAGCTGGGGGCATCAGCATACCAGATTTTAGTCTGTACTACAAAGCCATAGTGCTCAAGACAGCATGGTACTGGCACAAAAACAGAGACATAGACACTTGGAATCGAATTGAAAACCAAGAAATGAAACTAACATCTTACAACCACCTAATCTTTGATAAACCAAACAAGAACATACCTTGGGGGAAAGATTCCCTATTCAATAAATGGTGTTGGGAGAACTGGATGTCTACATGTAAAAGACTGAAACTGGACCCACACCTTTCCCCACTCACAAAAATTGATTCAAGATCGATAAAGGACTTAAATTTAGGGCATGAAACAATAAAAATCCTCCAAGAAAGCATAGGAAAAACACTGGAAGATATTGGCCTGGGGAAAGACTTCATGAAGAAGACTGCCATGGCAATTGCAACAACAACAAAAATAAACAAATGGGACTTCATTAAACTGAAAAGCTTCTGTACAGCTAAGGAGACAATAACCAAAGCAAAGAGACAACCTACACAATGGGAAAGGATATTTGCATATTTTGAATCAGACAAAAGCTTGATAACTAGGATCTATAGAGAACTCAAATTAATCTACATGAAAAAAGCCAACAATCCCATATATCAATGGGCAAGAGACATGAATAGAACTTTCTCTAAAGATGACAGACGAATGGCTAACAAACACATGAAAAAATGTTCATCATCTCTATGTATTAGAGAAATGAAAATCAGCACCACCCTGAGATATCATCTAACCCCAGTCAGAATGGCCCACATCACAAAATCTCAAAACTGCAGATGCTGGCATGGATGTGGAGAGAAGGGAACACTTTTACACTGCTGGTGGGACTGCGAAGTAGTATAACCTTTCTGGAAGGAAGTATGGAGAAACCTCAAAGCACTCAAGCTAGACCTCCCATTTGATCCTGCAATCCCATTACTGGGTATCTACCCAGAAGGAAAAAAATCCTTTTATCATAAGGCCACTTGTACTAGACTGTTTATTGCAGCTCAATTTACAATTTCCAAAATGTGGAAACAGCCTAAATGCCCACCAACCCGGGAATGGATTAACAAGCTGTGGTATATGTATACCATGGAATACTATTCAGCCATTAAAAAATAATGGAGACTTTACATCCTTCGTATTAACCTGGATGGAAGTGGAAGACATTATTCTTAGTAAAGCATCTCAAGAATGGAGAAGCATGAATCCTATGTACTCAATTTTGATATGAGGACAATTAATGACAATTAAGGTTATGGGGGGAGAAGCAGAAAGAGGGACGTGGGGTGGGGTGGGGCCTTGGTGTGTGTCACACTTTATCAGGGCAGGACATGATTGCAAGCGGGACTTTACCTAACAATTGCAATCAGTGTAACCTGGCTTATTGTACCCTCAATGAATCCCCAACAAAAAAAAAAAAAAAAGAAATTAGCAGTGTCTTACATGTTGCAGGAATAGCAGATTGATATCAAGAAAGACATAAACCTACTAGCTGGAGTTCAGCCACAATCTTTGCATAACTAACAGATGCGACACCAAAGCAAGTACAATGATTTTATAAGCATAGGTGGCAGCGCACACTTTTCTATCTCTGAGTGAGGTGGGTGACTTTTCAGTTATAACAGTTATTAAAAGAAATTATTGAAATAAATTGAATATAGACCTTAGAAGCCCAGGATCAGTGAGTGCTGAACAAAGATTTTCAGGAATAATGAAGCCAGTTCTAACACTGTGCTTTTATAATTATTAGTGATAACAAGATATGTTATATTATTAATCACTACATTAAATTTAAGATAAATAAACTTCTAATATTTTTTTGGCTTATTACAATCTCAGTGGATGGCACAGAGCCTTGCTGGAGTGCTCAGGGTGCTGTGAGGCCAGGGTCAAGCAGGCGGTCTCTTCACAGGCTGGGCCGCCTCATGCTGATCTGTGGTCATAACCTGCAGCTAACCCCGCACAGTCCTAGCCGACATTGTCAGCCTCTGGTCGTAGACTACAACTCAGACAGCAGGGAGGAATTACAATTATTCTCGTCACCTCTTCAAAGAACCAAATTGAAGTGCATGTTCAGTAGGTAATGTGTGAGTTGCAGAGCTTTTTATGGAGAGACACATTTTCTCTTCTGCAGACTAAGATTTTTTTTTCCACCGTAGTCAAGCCATAGCAGATCCATTCTCTAGTATGCAATGGGTTTAAGGGAACCAAGAGGGAGGGAGAGCTGGAGTATAATTCCATTAAAAATATTTACTGAGTACCAGATACTTGCTTCCACAATAATCACTATGAGAAAAAGAGATAATGAATCATATAGAGTAGTCTATAATCTTTAGAAAATTCAGGAATTCAATCGGTGAGTAAAAGTAAGCTCTCCAGGAAAAGACTAGGCAATATATGTGCTTAAATTATGTGAAGCTGATTGTTGACTAAGTGGTTCTATGAAGAGAAAACTGTGTTTATCAGTATAGAAAAAGCTGGAACTTGGCTATTGTCTCAAAAGGGAGGGGAATAGAAGGCAGCTTAAGGGTAGTGCAGCTTGAGCAGGCACTCTACACACTCATGGGAATAAAGAGAGAGGGCGTGCAGGTGACTGGACAGAGAGGCCGGATACAGGTAGAGAGGTGAGAGCTTAATGGTGAGTGTAAGAGTCAGCAGGAAGAAGATCTTGGAACAGAATGGAGCACCACAGGCAGAGGGAACCGAGTGAGAGTGCAGAGGAGGTCAAATCCTCTAGACCACTGATACTTTGTTCACCTGTGGTTGTAAATCACTGGTCAATTGGGTAGCACTGTAAAATGATAATGCTTTAATAAGATTCTGGACTCTGTGTGGGTAGGGAATTATGTTTTCAGGGTGGGGTAGCAAGAAAAGAAGCAGGGAAATGGGTTAGGAGGTGATTGCAGAAGTAGGAGGCGACAGTGGTTTGCACTAGCATGCAAGCAGTGGAGATAGTTCTGTTGCATGTCTCAGCACTTACTGGGTCTTTGCCTTTAAAACGACAGTGGGAATTCACTGCCTTTGGTACAGCAGAACTTCATGCTAACGCTTGCTGCCTTTTCTGTTAAGAGGCCCCAAGTAGGACAGGCCCCTGCACCAGCTGTGGTCTTTATCTTTTATGCATTACAGGATTAACCTCTGTTCAACGTGATTCTGTCTCATATTTTACCTGCTGGGGATAGATTTTTTTGTTTGGTTTTAGAGATATAATGTAAAAGGTCACCAAAAAAAAATAGGGAAACATCTTTTGAAAAGATGTCCATAGTTGTCATTTTCTGGATTGTCAGAATCAGTTCATCAAAAAAGTTGAGCCGTCCTCTGCTTCTTATTTGTGTGTGTGTGTGTGTGTGTGTGTGAGTTTTGATAAAATTTTATTGTAAATGCCGAGTCTCCAGAAGACATTTAAAAAGATTTTCAAAATATTAAAGGAGTACAAATGTTTTTGTTACATGAGTAAGTTGTATAATGTTTAAGTGAGGGCTTTTGGTGTGCCCATAACCAAATAGTGTTCATTGTACTAGGTTTTTATCCTTTCCTAATTCTTGATTTCCAATGACCTTTATGCCTCTTTGTGCCCATTGATTAGTTCCCATTACTAGAGAGTATTTGCAGTGTTGGTTTTTCCATTCCTTAGACATTTCACTTAGGAGAACGAATGGTCTCCAGTTCCATCCAAGTTGCTACAAATGACATTATTTCATTCCTTTTTATGGCTGAGTAGTATTCCATGTTATATATACCACATTTTCTTTTCTTTTTTTTAATTGCTGGGGATTCGTTAGGGTAATAAACCAGATTACACTGATTTCATTTGTTAGGCAAAGTCCCTCTTGCAATCCTGTCTTGCCCCCAAAAGGTGTGGCACACACCACGAACCCACCCCTCTCCCTCCTTTCCTCTCTCTGCTCTTCCTTTCTCCACCCCTCCCTCCTTCTTTCTCTCTCTGCTCTCCCCTTCCCCCACCCCCACCATGACTTTGTCAGTAATTGTCCTCATATCAAAATTGAGTACATGGAATTCATGCTTCTCCATTCTTGTGATGCTTTACGAAGAATAATGTCTTCCACTTCCATCCAGGTTAATACGAAGGATGTAAAGTCTCCATTTTTTTTTTTTTTTTTTATTGTTGGGGATTCATTGAGGGTACAATAAGCCAGGTTACACTGATTGCAATTGTTAGCTAAAGTCCCTCTTGCAATCATGTTTTGCCCCCATAAAATGTGACACACACCAAGGCCCCACCTCCCCCTCCCTCCGTCCCTCTTTCTGCTTTTCCTCCCCCCCCATAACCTTAATTGTCATTAATTGTCCTCATATCAAAATTGAGTACATAGGATTCATGCTTCTCCATTCTTGAGATGCTTTACTAAGAATAATGTCTTCCACTTCCATCCAGGTTAATACAAAGGATGTAAAGTCTCCATTTTTTAAATGGCTGAATAGTATTCCATGGTGTACACACATACCGCAGCTTGTTAATCCATTCCTGGGTTGGTGGGCATTTAGGCTGTTACCACATTTTGGCGATTGTAAATTGAGCTGCAGTCAACAGTCTAGTGCAAGTGTCTTTAAGATAAAAAAAAGATTTTTTTCCTTCTGGGTAGATACCCAGTAATGGGATTGCAGGATCAAATGGGAGGTCTAGCTTGAGTGCTTTGAGGTTTCTCCATACTTCCTTCCAAAAAGGTTGTACTAGTTTGCAGTCCCACCAGCAGTGTAAAAGTGTTCCCTTTTCTTCACATCCATGCCAGCATCTGCAGTTTTGAGATTTTGTGATGTGGACCATTCTCGCTGGGGTTAGATAGTATCTCAGGGTGGTTTTGATTTGCATTTCTCTAATAGATAGGAATGATGAACATTTTTTTCATGTGTTTGTTAGCCATTTGTCATCTTTAGAGAAGATTCTATTCATGTCTCTTGACCATTGATATATGGGATTGTTGGCTTTTTTCATGTGCATTAATTTGAGTTCTCTATAGATCTTAGTTATCAAGCTTTTGTCTGATTGAAAATATGCAAATATCCTTTCCCATTGTGTAGGTTGTCTCTTTGCTTTGGTTGTTGTCTCCTTAGTTGTACAGAAGATTTTCAGTTTAATAAAGTCCCATTTGTTTATTTTTGTTGTTGTTGTTGCAATTGCCATGGCAGTCTTCTTCATGAAGTCTTTCCCCAGGCCAATATCTTCCAGTGTTTTTCCTATGCTTTGAGGATTTTTATTGTTTCATGCCTTAAATTTAAGTCCTTTATCCAACTTGATTCAAATTTTTGTGAGTGGGGAAAAGTGTGGGTCCAGTTTCAGTCTTTTACATGTGGACATCCAGTTCTCCTTCCTCTGCTTCTTAATTTTTCCAGTTTTCTTTTTCTAGTCTTCCTTCAATTTGATGGTCAATAGTTTGCCCTCTATAAGTAATTGCTTTATTACTTAAAACAAATAGGAACTCCTGCCCTGCCCTTCCCACATATAACAAAAGATTTTACTGGCCAACCTTCAGACCTGAGAAGATGTTATTAGAATTTTTTAGTAATTTCATTTAGTTCTTGTCCTTATTTTTTTCAATTGTTATAGATCACTGTTATTGTTTTCTCAGATAATTCCTACTAGTTACGTATATTTCTCTCTTCCTTCTAATTCTTTTGTAGCAGTGTTCTCTTCTGGTGTAAATTTCCTTTTCTCTGCCTTTAATGGCAAAGGCTGTGAGGTCATGGCTTAACCATACACTGGCTTGTTTATTTTTATTTTGATTGTGGCTATCCTTTTGTTTTTAGTGAGAGTTTGGTAATAAAGTAATAACTTAAATAAGATTTGCTTTGTAGAATTTATGCTGAGTATCTGATTTGATTTGTTTATTTCATAGAGTCCTGAACTCTTTGCTCTTATTATGTTCCATATTGATCATAAAATTTCTATAGGAGTAATACTTTTTTATTGCAGATAATAAAAAGTCTGTGATTTTTTTGTTTAATTTATGAGAAAATCTCAAGTATTTATCTTTAAAATAGATCTACCCCATATACATGTTGCCTACATTTTAGAAGAATTAAAACTCTGTAAATGTATTTTATGACCGATTTCTCAGTTTTCTAGTACTGGATAAATGTAATTTAAGGAGTACTACTAATTACTAGATTTAAAGTATTCTATAATTAGATAGTATTGATACTGGAATTTCAGGTTCTTGGTCTCGGTGATTTGAAGAATAAATCCACGGTCCACAGATCAGCAGTAAGACAGAATTTATTTACAGAAAAGAATACAAAAACACTAAAGCTCCCGGAGAGAAAACCCGAATTGGGGGGAAAGCTCTCTTTGTCTCTCTCTATCTAGCGGTATATATATGTGCACGGGTTCCTTGGCCAGGAAATGAATGGACACAGTCTTCTGTTGGGGCGAGGTGAATGAATGTATCAATGAATGGACACAGACCCTTCCGCTGCGCTGGGGCGAGGAGAATGAATGTATCAATGAATGGACACAGACCCTTCCGCTGGGGCAAGGTCAATGAATGTATTAATGAATGGACACAGTCCATTCAGGGAATTGAGACCTAGGAAACTTACATGAAATTGACCTAGGCATAGGAAATGGTGGTTCTGTTTTCAGGCACAAGAGTAAAGGGAAGGAGACACTGAGGCACCAGTGTCTCCCCAGCAGTTGTTCCGCTCCTTTGACTATTGGAGCCTCCAGTGGGGGTGGGAGTGGGAGCCCCCCTTGCCTACTCTTCAGCCCGCTGGTTCCTCTGTGGGCTACTGCTGCACCAAAGTGGCCAAGGTGGAGGCGGCAGGTCCTCTAGCTCAGCCTGGCTGAGCTAGCTGGGGCACCACCGTGCCACCTGTCCTGTATCAATTCTCCCTCTCAGGGTAGAAACTCTAACTGCTGTTAGGGAAAAAGGGCGAAGACTCCATCTAACTGCTTCCTGCTGAATCGGGCGATGATAGGAGGGGGCAGTTAGGGTTTCTCTGGAGGGAGAGCGATCTAGGGGTTCACGATAGAATCAGGTCTTGGATAGGAACCATCTTTACTGTGTGTGGCTTGATGAGTTTTCTGAAAAATATAAATCTGATTAGTATAATCAGTACAAAGCAAAGGTAGGGCAGTGTCAGTTTAGAAGCACAAATTTAGTGATGCTAAAAGAAACCTATATTAACATTTTTCTTGTTTTCTAAATAATAACTTCAAACTTTCCTTTGGCTCACAAGTGTAGGTGGACTGTGGCTGGCTCTCTTCATAGTCTGCTTCTGTAGAAGATGGTGGGTTCCAGGATTTTCCTTGTGAATGATATATCCAAGAATCCACGCCCATAACTTTAATAGCTGTAGAGGAAGGTAAGATAGCAGAAAAGGATCTTCCCAAGTTGGGGGTTGGGAAGGGAAATTAGAGGGAAAAGTTTTGATCATGACTAGATCCTCAGGAGAGAAAAGGTCCTCCAGTGTTGAATGTGAAAATGTAGTGGGGTACTAATGGATACAAATGGTTGTTCCTGTTCTAGTTAGTATGTTCCTCCCCAATAGGGGAGCAGGACTTTCAGGCATGGAAGGCATCAGAGAACAGTCAGTCATCCCAATTGCAGCTTAAAGGTTGAGAGAAAAATTTAGTAACTGGCTTTCCAGACACCCCCTGCATGGTTAACAGATTTGGGGGATAAAAGATCAGGGTAAGAGAGGAGTACAGAAAAGGTTGCTCTAGTGTCCAGAAGAAATGTTGTCTCCTGGGCCTCCACTATAAGGCAAACCCCGGGCTCTTGAGAGGTAATGACAAAAGCTGGAGCCATGAGAACCTGCCCTGGGCACCCTCAGTCCAGTTTGGGTGCTGATGGGATCACTGTCCCAGGAGGCTTTCGCCTTTGGGGACAGGCTACCCTCCAGTGGTCACCCCTACCTACATTCTGGACAGGGGCCAGGTGGCTTGCCCCAGCCAGTGGTGCTGCTGGGGGCAGTCCTTTCTGAAATGGCCAGTCTGACCACATTGGAAGCACTCGTTCTTAGCTCCTCTGGCTTCCCCCTGCTCCTGAAAGGTGCTCATTTGTCAGAGCGCCATTACTAGAGCTGTCATTCTTTTTTGATCCCTTCTCTCTTTTTCTTCCTCTTTCTCCTGATCTCGGTTATAAAAGACTATAGTGGACGTTTTAAGAAGATTCTCCAGGTTATGATCTGGTCCCAGAGCCAATTTCCGGAGTTTTCTCTGGATATCTGGAGCCACTTGAGTGATAAATTTGTCTTTTAAAATAATTTGACCCTCTATGGAGTCAGGTGTCAATTGGGTGTGTTTCCTCATTGCCTCCCTAACCCTCTCAAGAAAGGCTAAGGGACTCTCGTTTTGCTCCTGGCAAATTGTAGACAACTTGGAATAATTTACAGGCTTTTTCTTGGACCGACGTAAACCTTCTAGGATACTTGTTAGAAAATGTTTACGCCACCAGTCACCTTCCTTCTCAGGGTCCCATTCAGGATCCTGAAGGGGAACTGCCTGTCTTCCCGTGGGGTATCTGTCCCTGTCCCCAGGAGATATACTGCCATCAGTATTGGACATGAACCATAAATCACCCCGCTTTCTGGCTTCATCCAGGACTTCATTTTTTTCATTAAATGTTAAAGTTTGATTTAGTAGTAACATTATGGCTCTCCAAGAGAGGTCAAAGCTTTGTCCTAACCCTTGGAGAATATCTGTGTACTTAAAGGGGTCATCAGAAAACTTTCCCAAATCACCTTTAATTTGCTTTAAATCTGCTAGAGAAAATGAAGTGTATACTCGCGCACTTCCCCTTTCACCACTTGCAGTCTCAACCAAGGGACACAAAGAGGGATAAGGTTGCCTTCTGGGGGTCCCAGTAGGACCAGAAAATACTCTTGGGATCTTGGGATAGTCTCCCTCCTGGGGTCCTCCGAACACATGGAGGAAGGTGTGAGAGAAGTAGATGGAGCGTTTGAACTAGGTGGTGATAGTGTCTCCCTTGAGAATCTCTGACCATTTGAGGAAGTTACTACAGCTAAGAGAGCAGAATCTATCTGACAGGTCTCACACAGCTGGGGGTTGTCCCTGAGGGAAAAGAGCACTTGCACATAGGGCACCTCAGACCACTTTTCTTCCTGTTTGCAAAAGGCATCTAATTGGAAAATAGTGTCATAATTAAAAGTACCCTCTGGGGCCATTGTTCACCGCAGAGAGTTGATACTGAGGCCAGGCCTGGGTGCAGAAGAAAACCATAACATTCTTGTTTCAGCGTCTGGGGATCAAACATGTCCCAGTGCTCCAGAATACAGCCCAGCGGGGTGTTCTTTTGATGAGAGAATATGTTACCCATTGGTGAGAAAGAACAAACGTCCAGCGTCTTAATCAATCCCACCGTATTCTTGAGTCATCAGAGCATCCCCTAACCAACCCACAAGCCTTCTGGCCAAACAAAAGGAAGTGTCCTTCCAATGCTTGGGGAAGAGTACCTGAGGAGAGTGACCTCCTGTGCTTGTCTGGAATTAGCCACTCTTACCAGTGTAGCGCTTAGTGCCCACTGGTTCTCCTGTGCTTATAACGTGCCGGCAGCTCAGCTCCAAGAAATCAGGTATCAGGGAGCCTGGTCCCACCCGATGCATATATTCTGCCCCCTTTCTGCCCCTTCCCCACACTAGCCTCAGAGTATCGATCAAAGTGGGGATGAGCCCCATCCTGGAGAAAATGGCTGTGTGGTGTTTGCACATTTAATTTCATAGAATCTGTACAAGCCTTTTCTAAATTCCCCGTAACCAAAAGGAAAATAGGCTTTCCGACATGACCAGGTCTTGGTGTTAAATGCTATGCTTTTCCAACCTCCTCTTTCTTTCCCAAAGGTTAGCAAGGCAACAATAACTAAATTTAGTTGCAAATCAGGGTCGAGTTGAGAGACACTTCAAAACTTTTTGTATCACAATTAGTTGCACTTAGCTAAAGTCCTAAAGGAACCTAGAATTATCTTAAATTTTCCCACACCAGAAGAAGTCAAATACCCAGGGTCATCCTCATTGTTCTTTATTTTTAAGAGACTGCGCTAAGGTTCAGGGCCTTTCCCATCTTGGGGAGTCATCCTGGGCTTCCCTTCACAGGCCTCCGGTTGCCCAGACAAACTGGAGGGAAGTCATTTTGCCCCTCATTTGGGACTGACTTCTCTTTAACAAGGTCAGTCTTTTTTCTCAGACCCATAAAGTCAATCTAATTTAGTTCTGCAATGAAAGGCAATACAAACGGACCTTACAACACACCTCCAACACTTGAAGCACACTTAAAACATCTGAAAAATACCAGAATTAATCAGTAACAAACCCAACTAAATACAGCAATCCTTTACCAACATTCAAACAAAGCAAGTAAACTACAAGGAGAGAGAGAGTGAACTAGAAGAGATCTGTAGCGATAAATAGGAAAAGTTTGGGACCATGGAAGAGAAGATAGTAAAAGCTGGGAGAGCATGAGTTTTCGAAGACCCTCCCAAGTCCTGGGGTCAGAACAATTGCCAGGGACCCCAGGGCCTCTGGGTACTACCTCCTTACTCGGCTCTCAACCAGGGAAAAGGAATAAACAGAGAATAGGGTCAACATTCTTCCACTAGTCCCTTCGCCTCCTTTCTGAAGCCAAGGGGAATTAGAAAATTTGCTCCCCAACAGCCTCTTGCCCCTGACCTGGAGGTCAGCATCTACACTATGCACATTGACAGGCTTGGGGGCATTGAATTTATTAACCTCCAGTAGGACAGCTGCAGAGAAAAACAGGGTAGAGGTAAGTGGTCCCATTAGTTACCACAGATGTCTTCTTTCCTCTGCTATCCCCATACGGGCCACCAAATATGTTACCGGAATTTCGTCTTCTCTCCTGGCTGGCTCGCCAAATCTGATACCGGAATTTCAGGTACTTGGTCTCGGTGATTTGAAGAATAAATTCACAGACCACAAATCAGTGGTAAGACAAAATTTATTTACAGAAAAGAATATAAAAACACTAAAGCTCCCAGAGAGAAAACCCAAGTCGGGGAGAAAAGCTCTCTTTTGTTTCTATCTAGCAGTATATACAGGTGCATGGGTTCCTTGGCCAGGAAATGAATGGACACAGACCCTTCCGCTGGGGCAAGGTGAATGAATGTATCAATGAATGGACACAGTCCATTCAGGGAATTGAGGCCTAGGAAACTTACATGAAATTGACCTAGGCATAGGAAATGGTGGTTCTGTTTTCAGTCACAAGAGTAAAGGGAAGGAGACACTGAGGCGCCAGTGTCTCCCCAGCAGTTGTTCTGCTCCTTTGGCTATTGGAGCCTCCAGTGGGGGTGGGAGTGGGAGCCCGCCCTTGCCTACCCTCCAGCCTGTTGGTTCCTCTGCCGGCTGCCGCCGCACCAAAATGCCAAGGTGGAGGCAGCAGGTCCTCTAGCTCAGCCTGCTGGGGCGCCACCAGGACACCTGTCCTGTATCAGTATAAGCAGTTATGAACACTGGATCATGCCTACGAGTACATTAGGGTTTAAAATGATTGTAAAACAATTTGAGAAATATTTAAAAATTTGACTTTATGTTTTATGTTTAAAACATTCATTAAGTTTGTAATAGTTCATTTAAATCATTTGTAGGAATATATTTTTCCTACATTAATCTTAAGTCAAGAATCAACTTACTTCAACGTAAATTCAATGTTTGCAAAAAGTTCCTCTGTAGGTGTGAATAGGATTTAATTTTTGTCAACTATGTAACATTTTCCCACAGAACTATTTTATTGAAAAGTAGAAGATATTTCATAAGACATTTTCCCCACATTTATCTAAGTTTATGGATTCTTTGGCATTTTCTATAGCAAAAATGTGGTCATTGGTACTTCATGTTATGGGAAAATTTCATAGTCTAAAACCTACTCCCAGCCTCCAAAAACAATTCCTATATTTCATCTTGTTTAAATAGTACATTTTATATAGTAATTTATAAACATTGCCATCTTATAATTTATCTTTAATAAAATATTTATATGTGATGCTATACTAGATCCTACCTGAAAACAAATTAAACAACTGCTTTAACTACATAACTATCCTCTCTAAAAGCTTTTAATAAAATTAAATTTCTTGTTTCCCAAGTCACCTTTGCCATATCACTGATATATTTATAAAGAAAAAATTGACAGAAGTTGACAGACTCTATAATACGTAAAAGTAATTTACTCAGTTCCTAGTGAGAATAGAAATGGGTTTGCATTATTTATGTTACCTTTGAATAAGATTGAGAAGCTGTGAAGAGAAGTCATTCATCTTTCCTTAGCTAGCAAGGAAAGTGGAAAGATGTTTGCTGTTGCTTCACAGAAGGGTGAGAAAAGGGAAGAATCAGATGTAACTATTACAGTAAAAGGATCACTTTGTAGAGTACTTTGTTTTAAAGAAAAGTTTGTATGTATTTCCTATTCAATTTCCCCTTCTCCCAAATAGAGATTCTTACCTTGGGAGTCTTTCAGATCCTGGACTGTCTTCAGAAGGGTTATAAATGCTCTGAAGCTTTATGTAAAATGTTGTCTTATGACTAGGTCCAGAACATATATTAAGTGTTTAGGCCATTATCCCAAAAGGGTTTAGAGCCATCAGTTTTAAAAGGGTTTTACTTCTGGAGACATAGAGACAATCATTTTGGTGATTATTTGTTTCTTATGGAAACTGCGGTGTGGGCTAGAGATCTGACTATTTAGTCCATTTAGTATACAGAGGAGGACAGAGAAATGAGAAAATTAAGGTAGTGGGTAAAACATGGTCAGGACAAATGTAAAAGTTTAGAGCCCAAGTGGTGGTTTGGTGGTTTTATATGCTAACTTCTCACTGCGGGGAAGGACCTTAGAAATCATTTAATTATATATCAAAGCTACCTATATGTCGTCTATATCTATATATCAAAGCTACCTAGTTTCAAATATAGATATAGATATATCATCTATATCTATATATCACTATATATCAAAGCTACCTAGTTTCAAATTGTATACTTCATGAATGCAGATGATCAGTAAGAAATACTAAAACTAATACGAGTCATACTATTCCATCTTCTATGGTAATCTTCACGTTTGTATTGGGGGCGTGGGGGCTTTACATAATATACATAACAGTGAATTTTTACCCCTGGTAAAATAAATTAATTAAAGTGCTTTGTGGATCTATTTAAAAGACAACCTTTACTTACTAGACAAGTAAAAAGAGCCTTGGAGTTAGAAGATTTGGGTTTCAATCGTCATAATGACGATATGACTTGGAAAGATGCTTAGTGAGTTGCTGTGTTAGTCTGTTTCTGCTGCTGTAACAAAATACCTGAGACTGGGTAGTTTATAAGCAACAGAAATTAATTTCTTACAATTCTGGAGGTTGGGAAGTTCAAGATCAAGCCACTAGCATTTTGTGTCTGGTGAGGGCCTGTCCTTCTGCTTCCAAAATGGCAGCTTCAGTACTGTCCCTGTCTGGAGGATCCAAACACAGTGTCCCGGCAGAAGGGACAGAAAGGCAAAAAAGCACTTCTTTCAACCTATTTTATAAGGGTTTAACAGGATTTACAAATCCTGTTCATGACAATGAGGGGTATAAAAGAAGAACAGAATTAATGCAGAGATATATCCTATTGAATGGGAAGATGCAATATCATAAAGATGTCAGTTTTCCTGAATTAATCTGTACATTTAAAGTATATTAACAGTTTTTTTGGTATGCATTGAAGAATAAGGTCCAAGATTAACAAAGAAAATTCTGAATAAACAAATAAGCAAAATGTTCCCTACTAAATTTCCACATTTTAAAGATAAGTGTCTTAATCTGTTCAGGCTATTATAACAAAATACTTTAGACTGAGTAACTTAAAAACAACAGGTATTTATTGCCCACAGTTCTAGAGGCTTAGAGTCCCAGGTCAAGGTTCCAGGAGATTCAGTGTGTGGTGAGAACCTGTTCTCATGGGTGGAGCCTTCTATCATTCTCACATGAGGGAATGGGCAACACGGGCTCCTTCAAGCCTTTTTAATAATGGCATTAATCCCATTCATTAGGGCTCAGCCTGCATGATCTAATATCCCCCCAATGGCCCCTCTTCTTAATATCCTTCACCTTGGGGGTTAGGTGTCAACTTGAATTTTAGAGGGAAACAGGACCTCTAAAGAAAAGAGCCAAGAATGAAACCCAGTTGAATGTGGGAACTTGGGACATAATAGTGAATGCCCCCAAAATGAATGAAAATGAAGTGTGTATTTCAATAAATGTTTAAGGATAACTGGCTCACCATATGAAAATTAGATTCTTTATCTCATCATATAGAGAAGTAAGTGTCTAGATATGTTAAAGACCTGTAAGTATAATCAAATTGTAAATCTGTTGGTAGAATAGATTTACAGATGTCTGTATAACCTTTGTATACATGTAGAATAATATTTCTCAGGCAGGAACTGAGAAATACAACTCTAAAATAAAATGTTAACTTTGATTTCATCTAAGAATCTCTAGGGAGGAGAAGGGAAAGATACTATAATTTAAGACAATGGACAGTTCTCATTTGGGAAAGTAGTTTTATAATATATGTAAGACACAAAAGATTATATATATTAACATAAGATATAGAATAAACCAATTTATGTCATTAGAAAATGGATGAGTTAATTCTGGTATGTTCATCAAGTAGAATATTCAGCTACATAAACATAATTAACTAAATCTGTGTTTATTAACGTGAACATGTATACATATGTTGAAAATATGATATTAAGTAAAATACAACAAAGTTTTGGAATTTAAGCAGTTTCAAAGCAGACACATTTTAAAGAACCCATAAAGCCACTATATATTGTTTGAAGATATGTGTGTAGTGTAGTATTAAAAAAACAAACCTTTATGAGTATCTACTTCTGGAAAGGAAGAGGAGGATAGCAAGGAATTATATTTTTATGTGTAATGTTTTATTATTTTCACATAAAAAAGGAGGAAGAAGAATGATTTATCCTTCCAAGAGTGATCAGGCTTTTATCTTTTGTCTTCCCTGTGAGATTGGCCGTATTCTTGATTTCTAACTTTTTCTAATTACAAGGCCAAAGATCACTACTTTTATAAATGTCCTACCTTATTCTGTGACCTTGCTTTTGGTGATTGACAGGTTGACTTCTTTTTTCCCCTATATTGAGAAAGATGCAATTTTGTGGTTGAAGAGGACAACCATCAGGCAACAGTCTTTGATATTATTTTCAGGTACTGATCTCATGCTGTTCTTTTGAGGTTTTACTAAGATACTCTGTGCATGAATTCTATTGTCAATCCCTTCCTCCCAGTTGTCCTAAGCCTTTGCTTTAATGTATTTTGGCTATCGTATGTTGAATCTCCATGCTAATAATTATGCTAATCCTTTCAAATAGATTTTAGAAAGTTCGAATTAAACCAATCATTGTGAAATAGCTTTCTTTTCTTATCTATTGAAAGTGATTTTCTGACATCTATCTCTTCTATATATCTCCTATAGCAAAGGTTGGAAAACATTTTTTTAAAGATAGTAAATATTTCAGGTTTGGCAGCCCAAGAAGCAAAATGAAGAATATTATGTAGGCACACATGTTTCAAGAGAAAAAAAAATTTCCACACCTTTTTATTGACAAAATTGAATACATAAAAAATTGAATTGGTAATAAAATTAAGGTATTTTGAAATCTGTAATAGAGAGCTACTAAAACAAAAATAAAATTCTTTATTTGAAGCAACATTTAGTTTGTTGAGGTTCAAAATTAGTGTTTGTTGTCAATATTGTTTGCAGATAGTCATCTGTCGTGCTGATCTGTATTGAGATTTTATATATTTGATCTTTAAAACATCTTTTCACACAGATAGGTATAGCCTAATACAGATTCTAATATACTAGCACATATGCCCATTTCTGGTTTAAAAGTTTTTTAATAAGATTCTATTATATTCTTCTCCTGATACTTGCCTTTTAAAATGTCATTACATTGTAACATTAATTACTTCCACTTGATGGGTAAATGGAAGCTCCTTAATTGTTCAAGTAAATGGATTTTTAAAAAACATCTTTATTGAAATATATTTCACACATCAAGGAGTTCGCATATTTCAAGTGTGTAATTCATTGTCATTTGGCATATTCACAGGAGTGAGACCATTATCATTATCTAATTTTAAAACATTTTTATTACCCCCGTAAGAGAAACTCCGTACAATCAGTGGTCATTGCCTGCACTCACCCCTGCAAGCTCCATTCTAAGAATTCTCTACCTTACTTTCTGTTTCTCTAGATTTGTTTATTCCATACATCGTATAAACATAGAATCATGCAATATGTGGTCTTTTGTGACTGACTTAAATGGATTTTGAGAAATGGAAATTTTGTGTACTGTGTCAAAGTCCAAAAAAAGGTTTTGGAGTATTGAAATTATAAATAGAGCCCAGGAACTGTATCTGTTGCAAGTTTGTGAGAGAATGGGAATCTGACTTTAATTCTTTTGTTTTTTTAAGAGGCAGGGTTCGTTACCTTGCCTAGGCTGGCCTGGAACTCGTAGCTCAATTGGTCCTCCCACCTTAGTCTCTGAGAAGCTGGGACTATAGGTAGATACCACTGCCCTCAGTTTTAACTCTTGATATTACTAGAAATTTATAAAGAAGCTTGGACTTGAATCTTGTAATTTGAACATTAGCTGTCAAAAATGATTTTATTGCAGTATAACTTTTGTTTATAACTTCTGTAGTTTCTTGTGATTTTGGTTGAATTATTTAATAAACATCATAAAGAGTGCTATAAAGCCTGATATCCAAAGCCATTAGATGGTTGAAGGTGTTTCTTCACATTCAAAACAGGTTTCAACCTGAGCTCAAGAAATTGCAGTGAACCTTTACCACTGCTAACTCATTGAAATGCTGGATGATAAGGCACATCAAAATATTTAGTTTCTATTTCAGACAAAATTCACAAAACTAATGGTGATTAAGTCCATGAAAGCAAATGAATTTTATGAATGACGCCATTGGTTCAGTAACACACAATAGATTTGAGTGTGTTTCACAAAATACTTTCTGATAAATACAGTGAGTAATGATAGCCTCTAAGTATCTTAAATTTTCACTGGTTTTGTAAATTTCTCAAACTAAGTTTTTTTCTATTCTACAAAATTATAGTATCATCCATTATAACACATCTTACCAGATTCCACTTCAGGTTGTATTGAATTTTTTTTTCTAAACTTCGTCAATCCAACATTTTTCTTACTGAACAGGAGCTTCTGGTAGAAATTGCCTCTAGTTGGCCATCTTGTACCTTCTGATTTCTCAACTTTTTTAACCACTAACCTTCTTTAATTAAATTTCTTTAATCTTTAATTTAAATTTCCTTAATCTTTGCCTGTAGATATTCCACAAAGACAATTCCTACAGCCTAATTTTCAGTATTGACTCCTTGAATAAATGACAATAATTAAACAGTGTCTGTATATCTGTTGACATGTAAAGAACGAGGTAAAACAACTTGAAATCATTAACTGGTTTGTAAATTTAGTATTTATGTTAATTCAAGGTTCTTCAGCTCTTAGAGTTGTGTTTTTAGCAAAATTCTAAACATTTTAAGTCTATTTTTTTTCATAAATGCATCATTGGCTGCTACAAGTAAAATAATTTAATTACCTTGTCATTAGTGAATAGCTTTCTTTTTTTGTCTAACAAATGTGACATTTGAAAAGTTACTGTGGTTGCAGTCTTATTTTCATTTTTATATTTTGTGAAGAAATTCTACAATGATGGGATATTGTTTTATATATTTTTTTCTCGCCTTTGCTTTCTTGTGAGTTGGTAATATTTTGATGAATATATTGTATTCTTTTATCATAGCTGGCATATAGTATTCTTTTAGCATAGCTGTAGTGTCACTGTATAATAAACAAAATGCTTTGCTGTCTAATTCAGTAGCTAAACAATCTGCACTTCACTGTGTCTTTAAAACCTAATAATTTAAGTTCATTTATCTACTTTCTGCTTTGGACTATGCGTTGGTAATTAAAATCAAAAGTGTTGTAGTAAGGTGATATGCATGGTACTTGAAATGGTATCAAGTTATAAGTATCACTGTGATTCATAGTGAACTGCGAAATGGTGAGAATCAGTTAGAATGTCACGTATGATTTCTGTCCCAGCCACCCAGCTCTGCCATTGTTACACAGAAGCAGCCATAGACAGTACATAAATGATGAGCATGGCTGTGTTCCAATAAAGCTTTATTTGTGGACACTGAAGTTTGAATTTGATACAATTTTAATGTGAGTTGAAATATTGTTATTTTTTATTTTTCTACTTAATCATATAGAAATGTAGAAATCATTCTTAAAGGCTCATAGGCTGTACAAAACAGGCCACAGGCCAGTTTGGCCAGTGGGCCAGTTTACTGAATTCTGTCCTGTAACATTGATTTTTCTTTTATTGACTCTTCCTTATTAGCATACAAACCAGCTGTTGTTGTTCCCTTTTTAAAAAAAAGCAACACAATAAAGACATGAAAACCCTGTGCAGTCCATTTTCCCTGGAAGCTAGTGTTCCTTTCCTCCACTTTCCTATAATCCAGTACTTGGCAAAAGCTCTCCATTATCTCTTAATTCCTTTCTTGCCGTTTTTTCTTGAACCCACTTTAAACAAGCTTTGCCTCTACTCCTTCACTGTAACTACTTTTCTAAAGATCACCATTGACCTTCATACTGCTTAATTCAATGGGAAGTTTTTCATTCTTACTTAATTTTTCAGCAGTGTCTGACACCATTGACCACGCTCTCCTCCTTGAAACATCTTTTTTTTTCAAGGCCCTTTGCTTCAAGGATCCCATAGTTCCTTGACTTTCTTCCTCCCATGCTGGGTGTTTCTTTTATGATTCCTTGTTAATTTATTCTCTTCTGAGATTCTTCTGTTTTAACTTATAACAGTTTTTGCCCTTTTATCTTCCCTTTATACACTCACTGCTCTCCTGATCTTATCTAATTTCGGCTAAGTATCATCTGTGCTTCACTTTTTTCTAGTTTATATCCATAGCTCAAGCTGTTTCGTTGAACTCCAGACTTGTTTACTTATCTGCATAATGTATCTCCACTTGGATGTATAATAAACATCTCAAATCTGACATCCCAGAAACTCAGATCAACTCTGTGTTTCCCTCTAAACCTCTTTCTAGTTGCTTAGAACAAAACCTTGGCATGAACTCTGAATCGTCTTTCTCTCACTCCACATTCTAATGTTTACACATACCTGTTATTCTACCTTTAAAAAATGTCCAGGTTGAACCACTTATTGCCATTTTCACTTCTTACCAATAATGTGAACCAGGCCACCATTATTTCTCACCAGGAATCTAATGGTAAAATCCTAACTGTTCTCCCTGATTCTTCCCTGGCACCTTCGTAGAGTGACCTAAGGAGTAAAGACAGAGGAATTGTTTAAAATGTAAAGCCTGGCATGTTACGCCTTTACAGTGGCTCCTCTGAGTAAAAGCCAGAGGTCCCACAGTGACTACCCGTCTTTGCATGACCCATGACCCTCTTCCCCAAGCAGTTTCTTTTCTGACCTTTGTGGCTCCATCTCCTATGACCCCTGCCGTCTCTCACTCAGAACCAACTTGGACTTGTTGCTATTCCTCACTCACATCAGGCCCATGCCCACATCAGGACATTTGCAGTAGCTGTTCACACTTGCTGGTGTACTCTTTCCCCAAATATTTACATGGCTGACTTTTATCTGTTTCCAGTCCTTGCTTAAATGGAAAATTCTCCTAGTGGTCTCCTCTTAGTACCCTGTGTAAACGCCACCACCCATCATTGCTTTGCACCAGCATTATTTATGCTTTCTTAATTTGATGTTTCTCCATCGTATTGTTGTCTTCTAGTAATGTTTCATTTATTTATTACGTTTGTTGTTTTATTTATTTATTACATTTGTCTTTCTATCCTTGCAAGATTGTAAGCCTTGAAAAGGATTTTTTTCTGGTTTTGGTCAACTTGATTAAGTCTGCATACTTGACACATAGGATGTGCTCAGTAGATATTTGTTTTAAATCTTTTCTTGAAAATAATTTTTGAAATAATTTTTCTATATTTAGAATTGTAATATTTTAGAACCAGAACAGATTTTTATATTAGAAATAGTTCCTAGACCTTTGCTAATAGCCACAAGGAACTATTTAAATATAGGCTAAAGGCTCGGCGCCTGTAGCTCAGTGGTTAGGGCACCAGCCACATACACTGGGGTTGGCAGGTTCAAAACTAGCCTGGGCCTGCTAAACAACAATCACAACTATAACAAAAAAATAGCCAGGCATTGTGGCAGGTGCCTATAGTACCAACTACTTGGGAGGCTGAGGCAAGAGAATCGCTTAAGCCCAAGAGTTTGAGGTTGCTGTGAGCTGTGATGCCACAGCGCTCTACCAAGGGTGACAAAGTGAGACTCTGTCTCAAAATAAATAAATAAATAAATATTAAAATTAATTAAAATTAGACAAATGAAAACTTCAGTCCTTCAGTCCTAATAGCAACATTTCAAGTGCCCATGTGACCAATGGCTACAGTGTTTGTCCACACAAGTATGTAACTTTTATGTCATCCTAAGAAAGTTCTTTTGGCAACCATTGGATTCCCCAAGGTCATACAGGTCATTAGTCCAGAACTGTTATTAAATCCATGGGACCCAAATAATTTATGGAAACTAAAAAGCATTGCTTCTCATATGAATGCCCTAGGATCCTATTAACATTGCAAATTCTGGTTCTGTAACCCTGAGGTAGAAGCTTGCACCTTGTACATTTCAGACAAGCTCCAAGGTGATGCCGGGACTGCTGACCTGTGGCATCACACTGTGAGTAGCAAGACTAGAAAGCCTTACGGATATTAAGGAATCACTCTTTTTGATATTATTTAAGTAGGACATTTATTCATTTTTATCACAAAGGTGTATTTTCTTAACTAGGATAACGTTTCCTAAAAAACACTAGTTGGCCTCATGATAAAGCTACATATATTAAAATATGTTCTATATTTTCAAATGAAAATTTCATAAATAATAGTCAAGCAGGAGAAAATAAGAAACTGAGAGGCTGTAGGACATTCTTTTTCTTTTTTTAAGACAGAGTCTCTGTTCTGTTACACTGGCTAAGCATCAATCAGAGCTTACTGCAACTTGAAACTCCTTAGCTTAGTGCCTTTTGCCTCAGCCTCTGGAGTAACTGGAACTATGAGCACACACCACCATGCCTAGGTCATTTAATTTTTTGAATTTGTTTGTAGAGATGGGGTTGCTGTGTTTCTCATGCTGGTCTTGAACTTCTAGGCTCAAGTGATCATTTGCCTCAGCCTCCCAAAGCTCTAGGATTACAGGCATGAGCTAACGTGCCTGGCCAGAGCATTCATTTTAAGAATGTACCAGACATAGGATAGTTTTTGTTAACTTTACACTTCTAATGATGTGCAGTTGTAATGTAATGGCTTCTCTGATGATTTGTTTTGGATTCTGTTAGCTGATTTCTGTTTATATAATGGAAAGTTTTAAATAGAGGAAGATGGGGAGGTTTTATTGTTGAAATTGTCTTGTTTTGTTCAGAATTCAAGTTCAATTTTGTATGATAAAATTACATTTTATTTTGTACCAAATGTTGGGGTTTTTTTTTTCATTTTTTATTTTTTTGCTCAAAAATCAGTATGTTATTAGGTTAAGTTTTTTGTTAATTTTACATTTTTTTAAATTGAAATTTCAGTTTAACGTGAGGGTACAAACAATCAGGTTACTATGTTTTCATTTGTTAGGTAGCGTCCCTGTTGTAGTTGTGTCCCGCACCCAGAAGGTGTGCCATATACCCTTACATTGTGCCCATTCAGTGGGACACACCCATCTCTCTCCTTCTTTCCTTCTTCCCCACCCTCCTTCCCCCCAACTTGAACTGAATTGAGTTTTTCTCTTAGTGGGTGTGTATTAGGTCATCTGCTGGCTTCATGTTAGTATTGAGTACCTTGGAAACTTGCTTTTCCATTCTTGTGATACTTTACTAAGAAGAATGTGTTTCAGTTCTATCCAGGGTAATACAAAAGATGTAAAGTGTCCATCTTATTTATGGCTGAATAGTGTACATGTCCCACAGTTCAGTTATTCCAAATCTTTGTAAAAAAAAATTAGTTAGCAGGACATTATTGTTTCTTGTAATGTAATTTGTTGTCATATTCTAATTTTAAAGTAACTGGTTTACTTTAAGTAAATGTAGTAAATTTGTCCTTAGTTGTTTGTAAAGCTGACCAGCTATATTTTCCCTAAAACAATTTATATCCTTTATTATGTTATATATTTCACAAAAAGACACTGATGAGAAGCTGTCTAAATTCTTCAGTTCAATAGAATGTCCATTTTATAGGCTAAGAAACTAGTATCATTGGCCCTGCTTATATTGGAATGTTTGGATTTTTTTTTCTTATACTAGGATTTTTGGAAGATTTATAGAACATTATCAAATAATATCTATTTTGTGATAATGAACTTCAAATTTGAAAAATGTACATGATGCCATCTAAATTTTATTTTGCTTAGTATTACTAAACCAGTTAACTCAAAAGGCTGACTTCAGATTAGAAATGCATGAAGCACTTATTAAAAATAGACTCCGGGGCCCTGCCTCAAGAAATTCAGGTTCAATGATTCTGGGATGAGTCCCAGGAATCTTATTTTTAACAGATATCTTGGGTTTTCTAATTAAGTGAATAAAGTACAGTGCTTAGAAGACTAAATGGCAGATAGTAAATATAGCTATTTACTATAAAGCTATAGTAAAGCTTAGTAAAGAAGAGTAAATAGCTCTTCTCCCCTCCACCCCCTCCTTCCCATTATTGTTACTAAAATTTTTATCAACAGCCAAAATCTGGTTAGTTCTCCTTTACTTTGATGAAGAAGCTGAGGAAATATGAGAGACTGAGATCATTTTCTAATTGCAAAAATAACACTGAGGGCTTTCTAGATGTGACAGGTGTTATTCCGGATCCTGGCAGTGCGAGGTGAACCTCTCATGTTTTAAAGTCAAGGAATTACTGCCTAGACAGGTAAACATAGAAGTAAAATTACTTGTCTTGTAGTGTGGTAAGTTCTACATTAAGGGTGGACACAAGTGCCCGACAGCACATCGGAGGGACAGGAAGGGTGACTGTTAGGGAAGGTTTTGTAAGGAACATTGAGGCCTCAGGTGAGGTCCAAGAGTAAGAGGGCATTATCCAGGTAGAGAAGGTGCTCAGCAAAGGGTGTGCCGGGCCGAGAGAGCCACAGCTGTGATAGCACAGCTCTTCTCGTGAATTCAAGTGGCTCAGTGGCAGCAATAGATCCCCTGAGGAGGTGAGAAGGGTAAGGTGGAATTCCAGCCCTTAGTCCAGGGCAGGGAGTTGGGTCTTTATTCTGCAGGTAGTGGAAAGTCATTGAAACAATATTTTAATTACAGAAAACAAATTACTTTGGCTGGACTGTGGAGAAGGGATTAGGAAAAGAGGAAATGGAAGGAAAGAGAAAACAAGAGTAGAAGAAAATGTAACTTAAAAATATTAGCTTAGAGGAAAAAATACACAAGGGTGTGTGTGTGTCTACACATGTGTATCTTTTTATTATGGAGAGTTTTGAACATTTTAAACAATGGGCAAAATGGGGGTGGTGCCTGTGGCTCAAAGGGGTAGGGTGCCGGCCCCATATGCCAGAGGTGGCGGGTTCAAACCCAGCCTCGGCCAAAAACTGCAAAAAAAAAAAAAAAAAATGGGCAAAATGATATAATCCCCAAGTGCCCATCACAGCGCTGTAGCAGTTAGTGTCTTATAACCAATTTTCTCGCATCTCTGTCCCACTCATTTTTCCCTACGATTCTTACTTTGAAGCAAAATTCTGACATAATTTCATCTTGCAATATGAATCTCTGTAAAGTAAGGGCTTATTGTCCTTAACATAACCATAATATATTATTACACCTAAATAATTTAATTTCTTAATATCATCGTACATTGTACATGGAGTTAGTATTCAAATGTCCAGTTGCCTCATGAAACCATAATTCATAAATGTGTGAGTTAAATTACCCAAACTGTCCAGACTTCTTACTCCAGATTTGAGTCTGTTTTCTCCCTTGGGGGGAAATGTTAATAGCATAACTTTAGGTTTGTACAGAAGTTTCTACAACCTGCTTCTCCTATGTGTCCTGAAGCCGCTGTATCCTAAGCTGCCCAGGGTTCAGTGCTACCCAGGTAGTGGCATGGCATTGTATTTCCACTTGTACTTTCATATTTTTAGGAGTCAGAATAAGACTTGAGAAACTGTACACCTGTTACTGGCCCCTGAATTTTATAGATCTGTGGCTAACTGCTGGCAGCCTCATGGATTTGAAGCTTATTATCCAAAAGAGATAGCATTGAGATAGTCAAGGATATGGTACAAGAAGTTTTGCAGATCCAGGAATATACAATTCATTCATGATGATTATAACAGCTTTTTGTGTCTTTAGCACATTGTTCTGTTTGTCTTTTGGATTATTGATCTCGTTCTTAGTGATTCATAGGAATTCTATTTTTATAGCCAGAATACTAATTCTTTGTTAGTTAAATGTGTTTTGCCCAAGCTGTTAGTATTGTGCAAAAACAGGATGCTAAGTATTCGTATATTACCTAAAGATAACTTATAGGTCTATTAAGAAAAATTAAAACAAGATTATTGCTGCTTCTTGACTGTATTGTAACCTTGAATAAGATGTTTGTGGCTTGTCAGTTACTTGTACCCAACACCTCCTTCACGAGTCATGATTTATTTTTTATTTTATTTTTTTTTGTAGAGACATTAGAGTCTCACTGCACCACCCTCGGGTAGAGTGCTGTGGCCTCACACAGCTCACAGCAACCTCTAACTCCTGGGCTTACGCGATTCTCTTGCCTCAACCTCCCGAGCAGCTGGGACTACAGGCGCCCGCCACAACGCCCGGCTATTTTTTTGTTGCAGTTTGGCCGGGGCTGGGTTTGAACCCGCCACTCTCTGCATATGGGGCCGGCGCCCTACTCACTGAGCCACAGGCGCCGCCCAAGTCATGATTTATTAAAGGTTGGCGTACTTATTGCCTCTTTCTAATTACTTTTACAAATTTTATTTGGTGAAATATCGTATACACAAAATATTTTTTGCAACATAAGGTTAGAGTTTTTAAAACAATAATAAAATGATTGTTTTATGCATAAGAAATAGACTGGTATGAATACCACTAAGGGCGTCGTGGTGTGCTTCTAAACCTGATTCTGCACTCTTCTTGCAAAGAGTTAAACAGTGGGCCTGGATTTTGTTGACTCATTTATCAGTGGAATTTCATTACTAATGTATGCATCCCTAAACAAGTGTTGATTAGTTTTGTGTAATTTTATCTGTACAGAAATGAGAGCATACGTTGTATTTTCTTTTATGGGAATTTTTTTTTTATTTAAGTTAAATTTTTGAGACTCACCTATATTGAAGTGTATGTGACAGTAGTTTACTTTCATCGCTTTTTTGTAGTTCCCTGTGTGACTAGACAGTAATGTACTTAAGACGATGTGCTGTTGAAAAGCAGTGCTCTGGAACGTAAGGACTGTAATCGGAGTTGAGCCAAATTTTGTGTAATCTGAAGCTTATACAGTGTTGGCACTGTAATTCTTTAAGATGAAGAATACTAAGTTATGAATATAAAATTAGGTGCAAGAGCAAATGATAATAAATCATAACAATTACAAATTTAAAAGCTGCCAAATGCTGTCAACCCTGCATAGTTTTAAAGGAACCTCTTTTAACTGCCTTGTACATCTTTATATTTATTACTTATCTAGTTTTTACCATATACAGTTGGATTACCTTTGTATGACAAAAATTTTTTAATACAATTTTGAAATAGAGAATATAAAAATCATCCAGCTTTTCCTGAAAAAGTTGTACTATTTTTTAATATCAATGGTTAAGTTCATAAAAGCTGTACCTCCTCACACAGACCTGTTCGTAGTACAAATTTGTGTCCTACAAACACAAAAGTGCTCATAGATACAATTTTGTATCGTTTCTAGCAAAAATTTTTTCTTCTGCTTTGAGTGGTATGTTTTCTATTTTCAAACCGACAGAAAACTTCCATTTTGATCAGGCATAGAGAAGAAAATTCTCTGTTTAAAATGTTCCGTGTTTGATGATTGGGAAGATTTTTCTACAGATAAGTTTATGGCTCCGTATATTTCAAACCTGCTTCTCCTTCACTGCTCACATGTTCTCCACTCTGAGCGTTACGGGACATGTTGTGATCCAATTTTTGTACCTGAAGTCATGATTCCAGGTGAGTCAGGATTGTAAAATAATCCTAGAAGTCATTCCTACCTAGGGCTTTGCTTAACTATACTCAAAAGTGACTGTAAATCATTTAGACATATTCCCAGAATGGAAAGTTAATATATTACCAACTCGAATGCTCCTTAGGCAAATTGGAAAAATATTCACTCATTGCTGCAGGAATGACAGCGGACACAGTGACAGAGAAGTCAGAATGGAAACTGACAGGTGTCTTAACCAATTGCGGTTAAAATATCTTAGTTCTGCAAAAACGTATGACTAGATGAACATATTGCTGTGTCCATGGAAGGAGCCTGTGTAGGTGAGAGACCTGACGTCTATACGACACAGTATCAGTCCTGTGTCTCCGTCTGCTCCCTCCCTCTACAGACTTCTTTCTTGTCTTCTTTACATTCTCTGCTCTGTTACCTTTATTTGCTTTCTCCCTCAAAGGCTTCTCTTCGTTCTATTGCCTGAATTTAATTTATTTCTCCAATACCTGCTTTCCCTTCAATGTTTTCACCCTGTAAGTAACCCTGTGACCTCATTGATCCAGTCATGTTAGCTGTTCTTATCTTTCCTTGTGTGTGATGACTCCAGAATTTCAGTGGTTAGCCAGAGCTGTCTCCCAAACTCCAGAGTCCCTTTTCTGATTGTGAGCTGGGAGCATCTCCTTCTAGACATGCCTCCCCAATATTTCAAATTAAATGTGTCTAAAGTTTTTAGATTTCCCCCAAACATCTACGACTTCATCCTTTCATACTCCTTTCTCAGTTTTCCATTCTCCCACTCTCCGAGCTTCAAATGTCGGTCTTCTCTGTACCTTATTTTTCCACCTTTCACTTCCCTCCCCTTGCCCATTCGTTCTCAGGATTCGCCTGCGTAGCACTTACATCTGCTTTTGTTACCCCTCAGCTCTTTCCCCCATTTCAGACTCTCTAAGAGAGGTACAAACTGCGATGGGATAGTGACAGGGGGAATGAAGACGGATTCAGATGGAGTTTTGTTAAGTGCTCATGTAAACCCACAAGCTTACCTGGATAGTCACTTTGCCCATCATCCCCAAATTCAGAATTTCTCTAACTATCATTATTCCATACACAGTATTTTTATATTAGTCGTAGGCTTTAAAAAATTGTAGTCATCATTTGTCAACATAAGATTGTAAGTGCCTATAAGATTATAAACCTGGAGTGGGCAAGAAATCTGTATTATCATTTTAGTCAAGAACGGTGCTGACATGTAACAGGCACTGAATACATACATGGTGACCGAACCCTCCACAGGTGCCTTTGGTTGTCACTGTTTGTTTCTAGTATATGTTTCGTACCTTTGCATATAGTCTAGAACCTGCGGTTGGTTTATAATGTTATTTGACATCAAACACGACTTCTCAAAGTAACTTAGACCCTTTAATAAGGGTTCAAGGAAGAACTTGCTGCATATTAACGTGAAGACAAGGCCTGCTGTCTCCTGTTAGCTCTGGTTCTGTGCTGCCTAGTCTAGTTCTGACAGTTGTTGGTCTTCAGGAGATTTCATTTAAGTTTCCCCCTGCAGGAACACCATTCCATTTTTAGCTTGCCTGTGACGTCAGCGGTTAACCGCAGGTGCATGGGGAAGTTGGCACTTAGAGCTGGCAGGGATTCATTTCTTCCCCAGCTGACGTCCCTGCACATGGCTTCTCCATTTTCACTTGATGCTTTCTGTCTTGTAAATGCCTTTAAGTATAGCGTCTCTCTCATCTCTCCCGCTTCTTTTAGAAAAAAAGCACACACAAGTACTTTTTTTTTTTTTTTAGAAAAATAGCACATATCTTTTTCTTTCAAGCTTTACAATTCCAGTTCAAATTCACTAATATGCTTAGCACACGGCTGTAGAAAAAGCACTGTACTTTAGGGTCATCGACTGTAGTTCTGCCAAAGCCTACAGTGTAACCACAGCAAGCCAACTAACCGGCCTGTGCCACACTCGCCTGATCTTGAAAATGAGGGTGACCCTTGCCAGCTCCTTGGAGGATTCCATGAAATGGTGAAAAACTGCTTTGAAAAGTTTTGAGTAGTATTTTAAACATTGAAAATGTTTAGACTGCGTTTAAAGGAAAAAGTTGTCATGGACTTCTTGGTGTTAACATTGTAATACATAAAAAACATCCAGTAATACTTTTCACAAACTTTATGCTTAGACCTCTTATAAGGTTATGTAAACTAAACTATAAAACTGAAACAGATTTATGAAATAGATCCCAACACAATTATACGACCAATAACTTCTGGACAAATAAGCAAGATCAACAATGAACAATGTTGTTTCTGTTGACACTAAATTAGGGCAAATGAGTTAGTGTACTGATTATTGCCATCAGTCATGTGATGACTTTCAAGCCTTACTTCCATTTAAGCTACTGAGAAACCTTGGTTTATATAGTGGGGACACACCATTTTTTTGCATTTTTATTGTAATATTTACTTTCTACATTTATATCTCTGTTACTTTTCTTCAGCACTTGGCCATTGGTACTGTAAAACTTTCTCATATTATGCTGTTATCTGGATCTTAAATAAGGGTTCTATTTGAAAATCTGTAAAGATGTGTTCTATTTAAAGACATGAATAGTAACTTAAAAAGGAGTTTTGTCTTAAAAACTGGTTATAAAAACCTCTTTGAATAGAGTAGTGGTTACTTTATATTAGATTCCACTTTGAAAAACACCAACACATAATATTCCTGATGAGTTATATATAACATACATATAAATGCAAGCGAGAGTATTATAGATGTAAGCTGGCAGTTGTTTATTTAGTAATTTTTATATGAATATATAGTGCTCTAAAGAAAACTTCTTTTTTTTTTTTTTTGAGACAGAGTCTCACTATGTTGCCCTGGGTAGAGTGCATCACAGCTCACAGCAACCTCAAACTCTTGGGCAAGCAATTCTCTTGCCTCAGCCTCCCAAGTAGCTGGGACTTCAGGTGCTTGCCACCATGCCTGGCTATTTTTTTGTTGCAGTTGTTATTATTTGGCAGGCCCAGGCTGGATTCGAACCCGCCAACTCCAGTGTATGCGGCTGGCGCCCTAGCTGCTGAGCTACAGGTGCCGAGCCAAAAGAAAATTTTTTATTATTTTTTGCAAAACACAATTATTGATTCTTTTATCCTTAAATATTTATTCTTTCATGATTTCTTAAGGAAATTTTAGTCCTTATGTTAATCAAGTATTCTAGAAAAACATGGGGGTACTTTTCTGATTTCTATGCATATTAAGAAATAGAAACTCAAGAATATAATTTATCTAAATATATTAGCTGATGTACATGAGTATCTGCTTCCCTACATTTTAAAAAAGTAACTGCTTTGTGAGTTGTATTTAACTTATGCTCATTTTGAGCTCCTGATCTCATGAAGCATATATAACTCACAGGTCTCCTGACCTATCGTGAACTAATAAAACACTGTGCCCCAAGGAAAACATTTTTTTTTTAGCATGACAGCCAGTGTTTTAAGGAAGTTCTTCCTATTTGAATTTGAATTATGACTATAATCCAACAATGTGCTGTATTAACAGAAGGAACAGTCCAGAATGGATTACTGTAGCAACAAGGTTAAATCCTTAGCTTCTGAGAGTAACATGCATATCTCAGACATTTTTTTGTTATTTCTTTTATATTTAATGTCATAAGATGTTTTAAAAGTGTAGAAGTATAATATTTGAAAAAAAAAATTTGATTGTAAATAATGACAACATTTTAAAGTGACCATGGAATATACAGCCTCAAATTTCCAGTCAGAGGTAAAGATTACCTTTATGTCTTTACCTATTTGGCATTTTATAAAATATTAATTTTTAAATTATTCTTTGTATTTTTCATTGGTTAATATTCACCTACTGCTGATTTCTGGGATTTTTCTCATAAGGGAAATAATAGAAGGCAATTTACTGAGGAGGGTAAATTTCTTGAGCTCAGGAGTTGGAAACCAGCCTGACCAAAAGTGAGACCCCTGTCTCTGAAGATTTGAGTTTGCTGTAAAAGGGAGGGTTGAACTCAGTACGTACTTGAAGTTGTGTTGAATTTTTCTTTTTCTTCTTATTATCATTTCTTTGTGTTTATTCTCTCTCTCACACAGCCATATTCTACCCCTGTTTCCATTTATTTTTGGAGGCCATACCTTTGAGGTCAGAGGTAAAGGTGGTTGTGCTTTCCGACTTGTTGGACTTCATTTGAGAACTGTAGAATGAAAGATCTAGTGAAGTCTGGGGCGGAGAATCCATATTAATATTACCACCAAGCAGTATCTTATAACATGGCAGTAGAAATGTATTATTGTTTTCTCTTTAAAATATGACAGTAGAAAGACATTGAAATAATTGGGTTTGTTCCTTGTAATTCTTAGAAATATTTTCCTTTAGTGCCAAAATATAAAGTTAAAACTCGAATCACAGTTGTTAAAATTAGGGTCATTGCTTACTGTGCTTACTAATATATAATTCACACCCTTGGTCTTTCCCTTGAAGTGTACAGTTTTGAGTAAAAGATAGGATTTCTCTTTTGTGTGACAGGAATACATCGTAATGGAATCTTTCATGCATCACTGCATGGACTTTTTTTATTATTTGTGCTGATAGAGTAAAACAAAATGACTATTTTTTTTAATGCTGAGTGGTATGATTCAGAGCAATGATAAGTGAAAAAATGCATGGCAGCTGGAGAACAAATGTTACTCTCATCACTTATGCCTGACAGATGAGGGAGACCTCTCGACTTGCTGTTTCCATCTAGGCAGGGTGCACTAAAATAAAGACATATGTACCCAAAGCATGTATATTTTAGGCTATGGTTATACTCTCAGCATGAAATAAGATCTTTAGTTATAGCCATTTTTATAAACTCTAAACTCCTAATGGCTGGTATCCACTGAATTATTTTGGTATTGTTAGAGATTAAAATACTAGGGAGAATAATGATCTCCAGAGAGGTCTGCGCTGATTAATCAAAACGGGACATCTTCGTCTGGTGGCAAGCTGCTCAGCGTCTCTCCGTCTGGTCTGCTGCAAATGAGTGTGAGGAAGCTTGTTTGGCGGCTGAGGAATTGAGCTGCGCTTTCCAGGCACCAGAACAATGTGCTCATTGGTGGATTAAGTAAACCATGACCTCAGGCCTTCTAATCCTCCTCATCACAAGCTTCGAGGTCTCCAGCTGGCCTTGGTCGCTCTCAGTTACTGCCTGCTTCTGCTTCCACTGTGTCTGAGTGCTGTCAGGGTCCCCTCATCTCCCCCCATGATGTACAGGGATCGCTGGCTTCTCTCTGCTTTGCTTTCGTTTCCTCGTTTGCTTCCCATTGAAGTCCTTCCTTCGCTTTTATCTCAAAGGTTATTTTGTTTTATTACCTTATTATGCACCACACTGCTGCCTCTGCCATTTCCCTTGATTTGCCCAACTGTGGTTCTGTGCTTTGCTGTTTGAAGTCTGGCTCAGGCCTCTCTCTCTACTTTCAGCTTGTGTCCCCATGACTTTGGTGCTGGCGCTGAAACTTCCTATGCCTAGCTAAAGTAGAACTCTTCTCCATCACATTATTTTTATAACTAAGTACTTAATGCATAAGGTGAAATCTTTCTGGTTCTATAAATATCTAGATGAAGGCGAGAATCTTGCAGTCTGTATTAATCAGAGGAGGCTACTTGGTGTATTGTCATGATGGTTCTGGGTCTACAGTATAAAATATATTAATCAGAGCAACCAGGATGCCGTCGAGTCAGGAAATCTCGTTGTAGGATAAGGAGAAAAGTAAAAAAGAAAAAAAAATGGTTGTATGTTGGGAAGATTGATTTACGAGTAGTGGTGCCCAAAGATTAAATAAAGGACTAACGTGGTAGGTAGTGACTCTCTGGTCTAATCACTGATAAGAGAACAGGTGTGCCTATTATGGTGGAAAACAACACAGGCTCTGGAGTCAGACTGATACGAATTAAAATCCTAGCACTGCCACTTATTAGCTTGTGACCTTGGAAAAACTATCTAACTTCCTTAAGCTTTGGGATCCTCATGTAATATTGGAAATACATAACAAGTACATAATAAATACTCACAAATTATTTAACAACATCATAATTATCAAAAGGTGATGGTAGGAATAAATTTGTAGCTATCTGTCACACAGCATGGTGATCATAGTTAATAATAATGTATATTCTGAAATTACTAAAAGAGTAAATTTTAAATGTTCTTAACTACACAAAACAATCAGTGATAGATTTGTTCATTGGTTTGATTTAATCATTCACAATATATACATATAGCAAAAATGTTACCTAGTACCCCATAAATATATGCAATTATTATTTGTCAATTATAAAAGTAAAGGTCATTGTAACAAAGGAAAAACCAAATGCTTTTTGATTGTCTACTGTCAGATCTCCTACCACGGGATTCACTTACTCTATGTCCTTTAGTCCTCAAAGTCTCCTTGTGAGCTACACGGTTTAGTGGGGGGAGTTCGGAGAAGTTAGAGTAGGCCTGTCATGGAAACTCAAAATGAATTGATCCCAACATCTATGTTTAATCTCATTGTTAAGGCCTGTAAAATTCTGCCCTTAAAATGCATGTTTTTAAGTTAGATTTTTTATTCTTATTTTTTTTACATGGTGAGTTAAAGTTTTGTGGGTTTTTTTGAGACAGAGTCTTAACTTTGTTGCCCCAGGCTAGAGTGCTCTGACGTCACAGCTCACAGCAACCTCAAATTCCTGGGCTCAGGTGATCCTGTTGCCTCAGCCTTTGGAGTAGCTGGGACTACTTAGACTCACCATGGTGCCTGGTTAGTTTTTCCATTTTTGGTAGAGACAGGGGTCTCACTTTTGGTCAGGCTGGTTTCCAACTCCTGAGCTCAAGAAATTTACCCCCCTCAGCCTTCCAAATTGCTAGGATTACAGGCACCTGGCCTAAAGTTGTTTTCTTTAAAATTCAGCAATCAAATAAGGTCATCTTTCTCAGAGGTAGTTTTGAATAAAAAATCTAGGAGTAAAATGTTAGGTGAACATAAAAATAATAGACCAAAAACCTTTGCTTTTCTCTGCCCTTACACTCAAACCACTTTGCCAGCCGGCAACCAGCCAGGATAGTCTCCTGTGGCTGATGAATCACATGGTAAAAGGGATGGGAGTGGAAGTTGAGAGAGATAAGAACAGTTAAGGTCTTAATGCTGTGGAGAATAAATGTCTGCCAAATTCAGGGTTAAATGAATACTTTTCTTCCTTGTCTAGGAAATTGTCCCTAAAGAAGGGTAGAGAAGTGTTCTGAGTCCTGAGCTGGGATAGCATCATTGTAAGAACAGGGCTTTTAGTGAAGCTGTTTGAATCTTCCATGATCCTCTCTTGTGTTAACTATAAGCCTTTTGTGGAATGGAGTGGTAAGGTTATCAATGTATAAATAGATGTATCAAGGACAAGGGCCACGGCTTATGTATAAATGTTAATTCTGATTTTGTTTCTAAAAGTCTCACTACTCCATAGTCATGCAGAGGATCCAGGTTTCTTCAGTAGTTTTCTAAAGGCCTGGCCTTAGTCCATTTTCTGCTGTTGTAACAGAATATCACAACCTGGGTAATTGATAAAGAAAAAAGATTTATTTGGCTCCTGGTTCTGGAGGCTGGGAAATTCAAGAATATGGTGGTGCTGGCATCTGGCGAGAGCTTCCCTGTGGTTTTCATTCCATGGTGGAAGGGCAGGAGAGTGTGCCAGAAAAGAGAGAAAAGGGAGATGGAGCTCCTGCAATAATGGCATCAATTTATTCATAAGAGTAAGGCCTTTGTGACTTAATCACCTATTAAGGGTCTTACCTACTAATACTGTTACCTCGGTGATTAAATTTCAGCATGAGTTTTGGAAAAGACCTTCAAAGCACAGCAGGCCTAATAACTGTGATAGAAAGGACTGGTGCTGTGAACTCAACCTCAAAGTTGGTGTCTCAGGTGACTCAGAGAAGTGTCTGGAGCTTCTTGAAACTGAAATACCAGCATATTGAACATCAAAGGACAAAAACTTATGTGCAAAAATGTTGACTGTGCAGCTTAAGACAGATTTGTCTTGCATAACATGAGGGAACAAGGTGAAACTTTTAAATGATGATGAGAAAGCAGAAAAATATTCCATTTTGCAGGCAGCAGAATAAACTTGATCTCTGCAGGACAGTCTTGATAAAAGCAGATAAATCTGGTTTTTCAGTCATCAAGTAGTCATCATCTAAGCATCCTATAACAGCTCTTCAAAGCTTCCTTTGAACATCTTTTGAAAGAATTTTGTTAAATCCAAACTTTTAAAATTTGAAGATACACTTAATCTTTAAGAATTAAGATGTAATGCTAGAACTTTGTCCACCATGTTATATTCTAAATGTCCATAGATGTGTTATTTACTCCGTTATTCTTTTTGAGCAAACTGTAGTCAGGAGAAAGCTTTCCAGTATAAATTATTAATTAATTGAATATGTTTTTTTACAGAACACAAAGTATTAGGGAATTAGGAATTATGGAATGTTATAATTAAATTCAGGCTTGATTTATGTCATGCTTCCTAGGAGTAGTGTTTAAAATTTAGGTAAAGGGGCTGCGCCTGTGGCTCAAAGGAGTAGGGCACTGGCCCCATATACTGGAGGTGGTGGGTTCAAACCAGGCCCCGCCCCCCCCAAAAAAAACGCCTGCATAAAAATAAAATTTAGGTGAAGATTATTTATACTGTGTCCTGTAGCTTTAAGGAATAGGTAAGAAAACTTTTCCATTTATAAGAACCCAGTAATGGGCTATTAACTAATTAGATATTTTTTGAGGCACTCTGCCAGGCCTAATATGCCTTTGACATTTAGCTCAGGGTCAAGATTTTGTTGTGACTGAATCATTTTACCTCCTTTGCCCTCAGCTATAGCTTGTACCTGGTCCCATGCCTGGAGCTGTCTCTTTTCTTTGTTTTTTGTTTTATTTTCATCCTGTAGATTTCCTTCTCTTGGTTTCAAGCTTAATTAGATAACAAAAATGTTTTGTTTTATTCAGTACTTAATATGAGTGTGCAGCAGCTGGTGGAGAGACTTTTTTTTTTTTTTTACCAGCTCAGTTTATCACATTGAACTAAAATGGTCAAATTACTTTCTCAAAACGGTTTATAACTTTCTGTGCCCCCAGCGATGTGTAAGAGTTTTAGTTTCTCCGTCCTGCCATTATCCTTGAGTGTTATCATTTAAAATGTTTTTCCCCTGCTTTAATGGTTGAAAATGATACATTATTACATGTGTTTTCATATCTTGTTACATGTAATTGTCTATCATTCCTTCTAAAAGAATAAAGAAGTAGACAGACTGTGCTTCCCTTAACAGATGTGTCAGAAGTGTTCTTTGACCGTGCACCATTTTTTTCTCTGCTCACATTCTTGGGTCTGTTGTGGTACTTGGATAAAAGTATAGAATAGGGTAATTAAAGCTGTTGCTTAATTAGTTTTCTTCTCTTCTCATCCGCACTCATCAACCAGTTCAAGAAAGGGATGAGACTAGGATGCGTGTAGGAAGAGGGCTCGTTTATTTGTGCTTCACGAGCCTTTGTAATTTCTTCAAAACTCCTCCTGTCAAACCCTCGCGCAGACAAAGAGCATGGACGAGTAGATGTTTTCAATTTTCTAGAGTAAAAGTGATTCTCTTTCAGATGATCCTGTTTCTTTCTGGGAAGAACAAGGAAAAAAGGCAAAAAAGAGAGAGAGAATATTTGCCTTGGAGAGCTCTGTCCGTGTACTAATGCATCACAGTGACACAGGCCTCTGGTTCCTGGCAGCTGACTGCTCTGCTTGCATAATAATTGCAGACTCTTACCCACTTCTGCCTTTCCTCCCTTCCTCCCTATTTACCCTCCTTCCTTCCCTACTTCCCTTCTTTCCTTTTTATCTCTTCTGTTGTATGTTCCCTCTGAGAAACTTAGACAGATACCAAAGCCTTTGCTTTCCTAACTAGCATCAAAGATAAACTGCTGACAAGCTGCATTCCATTTCCGTGCACATTCACCAGGAGAACCTTCTGAAAAACTGTTCATATCCTTGCAATTTTATATCCAGTTGACCTTTCCCACGTTATATTATAGAACCTTTAAAAACGTTCAGATGCCCATATTGCTTCAATTATTTTAGGCTAGCTCTAGTGAATAGTTTTGAGGGTTTGTGCTTGTCTTCTTCTAACCCCTTTTGCTGATGTGAAGACAGCTCAGCATTGTTTTTTTTACTAAATCTGAGGGTCAGACAGGTTTCCAGACTGGCAGGTTTGGCAGAGAAAAGAGGAAGAAAGAACTGCCGTTGGCCAGCCACCCTTGGGGCATACTGTCTGTGTTTTCTGTGTCTCAGCCATTTTACATAATTGACGTGAGCCATATTGTCTTAAGTTATTTTCCTTAAGTGTTTGCTCCAAAAGAATGAGGCTGGTGTTATTAAGGTGACTGTACAGAGCTGTTTAGCGTAACTAGAAATTATTTCCTCTTCAGATAGGAACTGCCAGAGCTTAATGACTTGCCATGTTTTTATTTATTTTATTCTTGGTTTATTAATGACTACATATGTTCAACTTTAGTTTCACTTGATCCTTCTCATTCTAATGTGCTAATTATGCATAATGCATGAACCGATCTGATGTAAGAAGCTGTAATAAAGCTAAGTATCTGCATTACTGTAATTGCCTTCTAAATGAGCAGAGCACGAAGTAGCTCATGAGAACATTGTGCTTCGCAGATTTAAAGGCCTGCGCCAATTTCTCATCTTCTGACATAAAAAATTTCACATTCAATCTCCAAGAAAATGTATTCAAAAATGCTTCCATCTAGTTTATTTTATTCCGTAAAAGTAGTTTGTTGTATAAAGGAAAAAGAAATAGTGGCCTTTTAGAATTTAAGAGAAAAAATAAGTTTTGCTTAGACATATACTGGCTCTTAGACCTAGCCTATTTAATACTTAACTAAAATTTACAGAAAGGGCATTTTTTTATTTCTTTGCTCCTAACCACCCCATTATTTAAAGCGGTGTTTTTCAACCTTTTTTATCTCACAGCACACTTGAACTTATAGTTGAACTTTGATCGCACACTTAAATTATGTTGATCAAAAAAGAAAAAAGAATATGCTTACTGTGCTTTGAACTTTTCTTGAAAATAGTTTATGATTTTTAAAAATGTTTGTGGCACACCTGAGATCCTCTCATGGCACCTCAGTGTGCCGCAGAACCCCAAGAAAATCTCTGACTTGGAGGATAAAACCTGGGACTCTAGGGATCTCGTGCAGTTAGTCTCCCTGATGTTGTGTGCCCAGATACAGCAGACTAGAGGTCTGAGGAAAGATTTACGACCTGCTAGCCCCAAAGTCCGGCCCTCGCTGGTCTGCCATGGCACCTAAAAGTCTGTTGTCAGACTCAAGATTGAATGAAGATGTGCCCCTGAAAAGACAGGGGTGAAACACAGTTACGGTCCGGGAAGATTGACACATGTAGCCCTTGGCATGCCAGACACACCAGCACAGACTCTAGATTCCAGAAATCTCTTTGGAAAAGCAGTGTTTTCGAAAGTAGTGATACAGGAAATCAAGAATTTAAGAAATGAAATGGGGACATCAAAATGGAATGAAGCAAAGCACCAAAGACAAAGTGTATTTACGTACAAGTTCGTCTAAGGCTGACTCCACACAAATATTTGTCTTCAGGGACAGCAGAAAGGTGAAGACCAAAACCAGATCCTGAGTGTAATTGATCTTCCCACCTCCGATGATACAAGTAATAGTAATAGCCACCGTTTACTGAGTATCTGCCACATGTCGAGCAGATCAGTTACACTCAGTATCTGCCATCATCTTCGATTACCCACGGAATAGCCTGGCGGGTTAGGCATTAGGATATTCACTGGAAAATAAGGAACTGGAGGTGTTGAGAGGTTAAACAATCACGTACATACTGGGCCAGATACACACTGAATTGGTTTTTAGATCCACTGTGCTCTGATTCTAGAGCCCCATGCTTTGTTCATCTCACCTCATGATTTTTAGTTTCTCAACTATTATTTTAACCTTAATAATTATCTTTCCATAATTCCTTGGAAAAGACCCCTTGGTTAAATACCATCTTACAGCATCTCCTGAGGATAGTGTAGATGTACTTTGTGTTAGATTGCATCCCGTAGTTGTACACGAGAGAGCAAGGAAATGTTCAATACTTTTTACCTTTAAATTTAACAATTTATTAATTAGGAGCCAGTATTGTTTCTTTCATGGTATTTTCCGTCTAGTTCTTTACTTTCTGTTGCGTTTTGATTTTCTTTCCTTCGCTCTTCCTGCTCTGTGTCCACCTCCATCAGCCGAGATGTTTAAAAAGTCTTGGTAGGGTATTAACTGGCAGCTCTAGTTTTTGGAGTTTTCTTCACTTTTTTCACTATCTTCAAACACATTTTTGTGGGAGTTGAAGGGGTCACATCAGGAGGTGCTGGCCAGATGCCATTTTTTGAATCAAAAGTCACTTTCTCCTTTTAAAAGGACACTCATTTAATAAATACATAGAATCCAATTAAAGGACTAGGTTAAATAAAAAAGTCAGACATGGTTTGGTAGCTAGTCCTTCGGAAGAGAAAAATACTTCAAAAGAGCCAATAAGGAACAACAAAGGAATAGGAAGGAACTGAAGCATTTTAGATGTTAACAAATATTTAAAATATAGCACATACAGTACTAAGAACGAAAGCATCCCTGAAAGGGATCCTGATCAGCAGAATGAGGATTGTTTGGTTTGAATAGCTTACCTGATAGAATTTGGGCAGTTTTTCAAATCAACATTCACTAATGAATTTGAGATAACTACAGTGAATCTAATATGTTTAATGTGCTCTCTCATCTCTGCAGTGTGTGTGTTTTGGGTGGGTTTTCTGTTCGTTTGTTTGTTTGTTTGACAGTCTCACTCTGTCGCCCAGGCTAGAGTGCAGTGGCTCATAGCTCACAGCATCCCCAAACTCTGGGATCAAGCAATCCTCCTGCCTCAGCCTCCTGAGTACCTGGTACTATAGGTGCCTGCTACTGTGCTCCGCCCTCTACAGTGTGTTTTTATTACCAACTGTATTAACAATGCATGTACCTATTATTGGTAATGATTCACAGCTGTTTATACTGTTTGGGGCTTCTATTTGAAATCTGTTTTCATAATGATTTTAATTTAATCTGAGCCTCCTTGATAAAGGTGGATTTATAATTACAGTATTCTACATATTTCTAGAAAGCATCAGTTTTGTGTTTTACAAAAATATAGTCTCTTCAAAATTTTCTTGAATTCGTTCTTGTAATTTCCTTTGGTGCTTGTTAGCATAATATGGTAGCTGACAGCCTGTGGGAATTAAAGTTATATTTTACTTTTGTAATGTGGTTATGTCACTAATACTTAAATCAATTAGATGTGATGATGTAATTTTTTTATTTTTTGACTTTATTAGCAAATCTGTGGTCATCTTTGAATTTCCTATTCATGTGTATTATGTTTTGATGACTATATTCCACTTCCTTTTCAAATTACTATTTCATAACTCCTTAAATTAAAAGTATCCTTTTAGAGCTATTAGTAAAACACCTTTGAACAACACAATCTTTGTCATTGACGGTTTTTCAGTTTTAGAATATTAAATGTTTGTTTCCTGAAAGTCAGCATTTCCATCTTCATTTTTCTTAAATGCCTGTAAGAAAAAAGAGTGGAGAAATATTTGAAATCATTGACATTTAATTTTGATATTTTTTCATTGATTCGGCATATTTTTGAGCACCTACTTTATAAATTAACTGTTCAACTGTTCGTGGTGTTGGGGATATAGTAATGAAGCAAAATGAGTTCCTGATTTTTGGAGCTTATAGTCTAGTGGGAAGAAAAGATAATAAAATATACATCACAGGACAATGGTGATAATTGTTATTGTTAACAGAAAAAAAGAAAACAAGGGAAGAGTAGGGGTGGGGATTGGTAAGGTAGGTGCTTGTGTGTGTGTGTGTCCGTTTACTGTTTTTCAGAGCATGGTTATGGGAGAGTTCGTGGAGGAGGGCAGTGCAGCAAAGGTCTGAGTGCAGTGGGAGAATGTGCTGCGCGAGCGCCCAGAGGGGGAGCCTTCCAGTGAGAAGGACCAGCAGGCTTAGTAGCACTGAGACCAGAGTATGCCTGGGTTGAAAAAGTCTGAAAGCTTTGGCTATTTTTTTTTTAGTGCAGACTATTTATCTACCATTACCAGGAAATGAATGGTAATTCATTAAATAACACAGTGAAAGGGAAATTTATGAATTCTGAGGAAAGGGATATGGTGAGAATACTCCATACTCTTCGGTATATTCTGAAGAATATTGTATCATTGTATCATCTCACCGAGTGGAGACCAGAAAGAGATTTTTAGACTAGCAGATCTAATTCTAACTCCCCACTCGGACATTATACCTACTGGATAGTGTTTGAAAAGTAACTAACATACCAGCACCAACAAGGAAAAGCAGTTCTTATTTATTAACTTGAGGAATTAGTATACATTCTAGAAATGTCATGTCCTGTAGACTGCATGTGCAAGTTACGGTGTCAGTCTGTATCTGTTTAGAAAAGAAGTTTATTGAAGATTTTTACTGGCCTTTTGCTTGTTACTCTGTAAATGGGAACTGTCTCTGGATTAAATCAGGTCTCATGTGACACAGCTCCAGAGGGCACTGTTTGCTTAGAGCTTCCCATAGTCCCATTTGTATTGTGGTCCCTGGAGTTGGGCAGTATGGATGAGTCGTTATAACTAAACTAGGTGATCCGGGAATAAATTGAAAGCTCTTCTTTGCATATCAAAATGCCCCCACAGAGTCCGTAGGAAAAGCTTTTGTGTTATAATGATAGAACTATTTTAAGATGTATATGAAACCAGCACACTGTACCCCATAATTGCGTTAATGTACACAGCTATGATTTAATATAAATAAATAATAGAACTAACTAACCATTATGAGGTTTGTGCTGTATCCCAGGCTGTAGTCTTTAACAACCATGTATAGATTAGCTCACCACATCTTTGGTACAATTCCACGAGCTACATAAAGGGGAGGAAACAGAGGCAAAGAGAGAAAAATCAACTCACGCTATGGTTGGTATAAAGCTCTGCTTTTTCTTATTAATCATGTGATTAAGTTATGTGGTATGGCTGTTGTATACCTGCTGCAAGAATTAATCTATGAATTCATCTGTGTGCTGATTACATCATTTAAGTGTAGATGGAATCGTCAGCCTCTGAACATAACTGAATCTTTTAGCAAGTTATGATCAGAAGCAGTTCAGAAACAAACACACCATGTGGGTTAGATTCTTGGCATTCTGTCAGGCAGTAATGAAGTCTTTATTCTTCATTCTCACTCATTCACCTGGGGTACAGTTTTCTGATGAATTCATTGTTGTGATGAAGAGAAATGACTTTTTAAATTAAAAATTAATACCATTTCATGGTAGCATCATCACTTAACGTGCTGTCTAGTGTAGTATGGTTGCGGAATCAGTCATGTACTTGACTGAACTTTTGAGCCAATCCACAGCTGCTTCCTGGTAAACCATGTTGACCCAGCTCACATTGCTCTCCGGCCCATCTGTGTTCCAAAGTGAACTAATTGGTCCTGTGACCATGGGAGTATACCGATCATGCATTTTTATTTTCGCAGAAAGCCACCAACATTATCATTTAGATACTTTCTGTCTGAAGCATACGTTCCTTCACCTAATACTTAGTAGCTAATTAGCGGTATTCTTAATATCATCCTGTATGCTAGGTAGTTTTTATTAGAAGGTCATCTAAAATTGTTGCTATTCCAGAAAAGAAAGTGAAGGGACACATCAGCTATACAGTTTGAAGTCACATCTTCAGAAAGCTATAAACCTAAACTGTACTACTTTACATCCCTGTGGAAAATCTCTTCATAAGATTAGTATTGAGCAAGAGTGAGACCCCCATCTCTAAAAAAAATAGCTGGGCATTGTGGCGGGCGCCTGTAGTCCCAGCTGCTTGGGAAGCTGAGGCAAGAGAATTGCTTCAGCCCAAGAGTTTGAGATTGCTGTGCAACACAGTGAGACTGTCTCAAAAAAAAAAAAAAAGATTAGTATTGATTTTTTAAATAGCCGTACGTTGGGTTTATGACTTTTTCTAAATTTCACACTTTTTAAAAATTTATTTATTATTAAATCATAGCTGTGTACATTAATGCAATCATGGGGCACCATACACTGGTTTTATATACCATTTGACACATTTTCATCACACTGGTTAACATAGCCTTCCTGGCATTTTCTTAGTTACTTTGTGTTAAGACATTTAAATTCTACATTTAGTAAGTTTCACATGTACCCTTGTAAGATGCACCGTAGATGTGGTTCCACCCATTACCCTCCCTCCGCCCATCCTTCCCCACCACTCCCCTCCTTTTCTCCTTTCCCCATATTCTTAGGTTATAATTGGGTTATAGCTTTCATATGAAAGCTGTAAATTAGTTTCATAGTAGGGCTGAGTATGTTGGATACTTTTCCTTCTATTCTTGAGATACTTTGATAAGAAGAATATGTTCCAGCTCCATCCATGTAAACATGAAAGAGGTAAAGTCTCCATCTTTCTTTAAGGCTGCATAATATTCCATGGTGTACATATACCACAATTTATTAATCCATTAGTGGGTCGATGGGCACTTGGGCTTCTTCCATGACTTAGCAATTATGAATTGGGCTGCACCCAAGTGCCCATCGATCCACGAATCGATTAATAAATTGTGGTATATGTATACCATGGAATACTATGCAGCCTTAAAGAAAGATGGAGACTTTACCTCTTTCATGTTTACATGGATGGAGCTGGAACATATTCTTCTTAGTAAAGTATCTCAAGAATGGAAGAAAAAGTACCCAATGTACTCAGCCCTACTATGAAACTAATTTGGGGCTCTCACATGAAAGCTATAACCCAGTTACAACTTAACAATAGGGGGAAGTGGGAAAGGGGCGGGGTGGGTAGAGGGAGGGGGATCGGTGGGATCACACCTGTGGTGCATCTTACAGGGGTATTTGCAAAACTTGGTAAATGTAGAATGTAAAGGTTTTGGCACAGTAACTGAGATAACGCCGGAAAGGCTATGTTAACCACTGTGATAAAAATGTGTCAAATGGTCTATGAAGCGAGTGTATGATGCCCCATGATCATATCAATGTATACAGTTATGATTTAATAAAAAAAATATAAAAATAAAAATAAAAATAAAAAAATAAAAAATAAATGAATTGGGCTGCAATAAACATTCTAGTACAAATATCTTTGTTATAATGTGATTTTTGGTCTTCTGGATATATACCTAGTAGAGGAATTGTAGGATCAAATGGCAGGTCTATTTTTAGATCTCTAAGTGTTCTCCAAACATCTTTCCAAAAGGAACATATTAGTCTGCATTCCCACCAGCAGTGTAGAAGTGTTCCCTTTTCCCCACATCCACGCCAACATCTCTGGTCTTGGGATTTTCTGATAAGGGCTAATCTTACTGGAGTTAGATGATATCTCAAAGTAGTTTTGATTTGCATTTCTCTGATGATTAAGGATGATGAGCATTTTTTCATATGTCTGTAGGCCGTGTGCCTGTCTTCTTCAGAGAAGTTTCTCTTCAAGTCCCTTGCCCACAATTTCACACTTTTAAAGTCAGCAATTTTAAAAGTTTTTCTAAGAAATTAATCAGAAACGCATACATAGCATATAAGGATATTCATCACTACAACACAATGGAAAAAACATGGGAAACTCTAAATGCTGAATGGTGGAGACTGGTTGAATTAATGAGACACATATATATGCAGGGGTTTTTTTTGTTTTTTTTTTTTTTGAGACAGACTCTCACTATGTCACCCTTGGTAGAGTGCTGTGGCATCACAGCTCACAGCAACCTCAAATTCTAGGGCTTAAGCCATTCTCTTGTCTCAGCCTCCCAAGCAGCTGGGACTACAGGCGCCCACCACAATGCCCAGCTATTTTTTTTTTTTGGTTGTAGTTGTCGTCGTTTGGCAGGCCCTTGTCACTAACTACAGGCACCAAGCCTATATGCAGATATTTTAAAATATTTTGGAAAATAAAAGTAGTTATGATGTAGTAAGCATAAATTCCAAATTATGATAATATGTACAGTATAACCCCTATTTTAGTTAAATTTTATATATGTACATAATTTATATAGTTACAGATAACTATCTATAGTGTGTGTTTACATACATGTGTATGTACCTTAGTTATATTTTCTCTATTTCCAAATTTTATGTGCTTTGAAAGAAAATAATGGCAAAAATCACACAGCTTCCCCAAAACTCAAGAATTTCTTTTCTGGATATAATCATTCACACACATTCGTGTATATAACATGTACAGGGATTTTCATTGCTGTACTATTTTTTTTGTTGTTTGGTTTTTTTTTTTGTACTATTTCTTTCTTTCTTTTTTTTTTTTTTGAGACGGAGTCTCGCTATGTCGCTCTCAGTAGAGTGCTGTGGCATCACAGCTCAAAGCAACCTCCACTCTTGGGCTTAAGCGATTCTCTTGCCTCAGCCTCCCTAGTAGCTGGGACTACAGGCGCCCGCCACAGTGCCTGGCTGTTTGTGTTGCAGTTGCCACTGCTGTTTTAGCTGGCCCGGGCCGGGTTCAAACCTGCCACCTTGGTGTATGGGGCTGGCACCCTACCCAGTGAGCCACAGGTACCACCCTGCTGTACTATTTCTAAGAACTAATATTTAGAAATAGCCTTAAAGTCCACCAAGAAGAAATTTGATTAATAAAATATGGTATAAGAATGTGATGGGCTATAATGTAGCATTTCAGTAAAAATCTTACATTTCTGTTTACCAACTTAAGTAAGTAGGTCTTAAAAAATGTTGAGAGAGTAAAAACAAAATACAAAGCAATATATCTTGACTAAATATGTGAATAGCTTCACTTGCATTTTTAACAACATATAAAGAGGCCCACCAATCTGATGACATTGGATGCCACTGGAGGAAACATGAGAAAACGAGGGGAAAGGATCTGGAAGACTATAAGACCCTAAATACTAGACGGAGGAATATGATGGTTTCATTATTCTCTGTGTTTTTCTGTATCTTCAGTACTTTATCCAAAAATTACACTTCGTTGGAGGGAAGAAAGGAAGACAAAATACAAAACACTCTGAGAAATTTTAGTGAAGGAGAACAGAGAAAAAAATCAGAAGTTGAAGGGAATATGTCAGTAGCCTTTTTTTATTTTTTAAAATGAGAAATACTAAGGCTGTGTTTTAAACTGAGTCCTGAGGTGGGTGAAGGAAGGTTGCTTGGTGGATCCGTGTGTTACACTTAAGGCCCTGACTTCACCCCAATGCACTATATCAACCTACCACAATTGCACTTGTACCGCACTGCTATATACACATAAAAATAAAAAATAAATGGGGAAAAAATAATGACTCCTCAATGTGTTGTGAAATCAGTTTAGTGGGCATTAGTGCATTAATTTTAATGAAAATCTGTGCAGAAAAGAATTAACAGGCTTGAGAATGCTATCCTCAGAAAGTCCTGCTTACAACGCTGGCCCTTGGCTGACCCAAGGAAACAAGATTGGTAAGCATGTTACTAGACTTCTAAAACTTTTCTCCCTAAATGATAGAAGTGACTTATTATGCCTAAATTGTGCACATGGTATACTTTATGCTGAAAATTTGCCTTTCTGCTGGAAATCTGGAGTTTCAGAAGAAGCCTATGTGAGCAGTGGCTGGCAAAAACCTTGGGCTCTGAGTAACTTCCTGGTAGATAAAACTTCACACGTACACAATTGCTAGAAAAATCAGGCATGTATGACTTCCCTGGGAAAGGACTCTTGGAAACTGGAGCCCAGTTTCTTCTGCTCTTCTTTCTGTGCACCTTTTCCCTTAGCTTATTTTCCCTTTTGCTGAGTAAATCTTAGCTATATGACCAGAAAAACCAAAACAAAAACAAACAAAAAAAGACATGGTCATGGCTATATGAAAATATCTTTTGAAAACTTATTCTGATGGCACCGTCTTTTGTGGTATCCAGTATGCTTTAGTGAAAAGTCATAAGAGATTTTCTTAAAATCTAATGAAGGAAAAAATGTTTCTCTCCCCCTGTGAGTTGTTATATTTTTCTTTATTAGACAAAACCAGCTATTCACCCCATTATGTTTCTTTCCCATTTGCCTTTGTCCTGGGAAAATGTTAAGTGTGGGGATTAATTGGAGTTGTTCTAAGCAAGTTTCTTAATAGTATTAGTGCTAAAAACTGGCAGGTGTTCTTTACAGGTATTTTCCAGCTTTCTTGTATTTGTCTTTCTTATCATAAGCTACTTTAAGGTTATTCTGTGGAATTATAAATCGGTTATAGAAAACAAGCATATCAATATTAAAATAACAAGTATAACCTATCTTGGGGAAAAAAGGCTTCTGTGTAGGTAATGTTGTGAGAAGTGTACACATTTCTCTCTATTTCATACTAGTATCACATGTTCTATAGGCATTTAAGCTCAACTGTGTACAGCCCTATGATTAAAATCGGGGTTATAGTCCTTCCTTAATTATGTATATTTAGAAGTCATAGATTTTTTTTTTTTGGAAATCATTATTAAATCTTAACTGAGTATACGTTCTTGCAGTGTAGCACCTAATGCTTTAATCCTTCTATTCAAGTTGCATTCAATAGTTACTTTGGTGCAAGTGTAGCGGTATGAATGAATTAACATACTTAGCACTGGAGGAATTAGTCCAGTGATAAAGAAAAACGTGTTTTCACTTTACAAAAGAAGTTATCTCATGTTTTATTCACTAAACAAAAGAGGGTACCTTATATTTTCATTAATCTGATTTTTTTATGCATTTAAAATATTTTGATAACCTTCCAACTCTGTGATAGCATATAATTAATTGAATTAGAGTTGTTGTAAGTATAATCACTATCCATTTCTCATATCAGTATTCAAGAGTTTGTGATAGAGTAACACGTAGCTAAGGAAAGACGTGGTACCAGGACTCCTTACTTCAGCATTAGCGTAGATTAAAGGCAGTTCAGAACCATGCAGTGCTACTGATTTGTATCTGTATTTTACACAGTATTTAAATTAATTTCCTAGGCCTTCTTCCTTATATTTATAATTATTTGCAATTTAAGTTACAATTATCTTTTTTTTATAAGATCAAGTGACTTGATGGAAATCCAGGAGGCACTGGTATTGAGTAAAAAGAATTACTTTTTCCCAGAGTTTGGCTTCATTTATACTTTATTTTTTGATATAGCAGAATGAGCTCATTGTATTATTTCAGGGACAGATCTCCCTGAGCACGAGAATTTTCATTGAAAACATACCATCTTGTTTGTTTTTATTGAAGGCTTTCCAAACACGTTAGCATTCACAAAACTTGAGTTTTAACTCACAAGGACAAAGAGAACAAGGGAAAAGACAACAGTGGACTAGAAATCCAGACTCACTTTTAGGAGAACAGTGGGTGTTGAAGTAAGTGACTTTGCTGGACTGTTTGAAACTTAGGTGATTAAAAAAGCCATAACAACAGGAAAGAGTTTATTGTGTACCACTGAATCTCAGAGTCTTTGGTATAGATGGTACCAGAATATTTAGAAGATGGTGGTGAGATGTGAGGCTGAAAGTAGTAGGAATCGTTAAATCCTAAATAAGGAAGAGGAATGCCATCCCATTTCCTGACCCCACTCCCAGGGAATGAAAAGTAGAGGTCCATGGTAGAGGTATTAGTGTGATGGGGTAAAGACACTTGCCGAAAGGGAAGATCTAGGGAGATGTCCACATAAAGGGCCATGATTGTTCCAGCACTGGCAGATGGACATCACCCCCAGACATAAAACTGAAGGATTCTTCGTGGGAGAAAGCGTTTAGTCCCAGGAAAAGGACCCAAGGTCATAGACACTTGGTTATTTCCCAGTAAGAAAGGCCAGCTTGCGACCTGATCACAAAGATGTAGTCAACCAGTGAGGCTGGTTGTGATCTTACAGAGAGCTTCTTACTCCCGCCCTGTTAAATGTGGAGTGCATGAAATGAAGCAAGAGAGCAGACAATGTGGAATCCGGGAAGCCTTGGGCTCCACTGCAGGAGAGAAGGAACAGACCTAACATGTCCATGTTGGAGCAGAACAGAGGGCTTCAGAAAGTGTGCTATAAGAAAGAAAAAAAATGGGACTTGATATACTGATTGATTCTGTGAAAAATGATCTTCAGGAAAGTTTGTAACTTTATTGGAGAATAATAGGTAGGTAATAGAGTTTAGAAATTAATTAGCAATTAGTATAGAAAGCTCAAAAATAGAAAATGAAATTTTTTAAGTTCTAGGATTGCAGTAGTTCATGTAAGTAATGAAATAGGTATTCTTTTAATTAATTGTAAATAGTCAATATTGCTTATATTGACTTATATAATCACAATATTCTAAATGTGGATTGTTAATAAAATATTATGCTATTGAAAAGGGTGGAAGTAACTAAAATGATGAGCAAGGTAGAAAAATTTTAGATTCTAATCTTTCTTTATTTTTGAGACAGTCACCCTCGTACAGCTCACAGCAACCTCAAACTCTTGGGCTTAAGCTATTCTCCTGCCTCAGCCTCCCAAGTAGCTGGGACCGCAAGTGCCCACCACAATGCCCGGGTTTGAACCTGCCAGCCTCTATGTATGGGGGCCAGCTCCCTAACCACTGAGCTATGGCGCCGAGGTATGGTGCCAAGCCTCCAATCTGCTTTAATAGGAAGTCAATAGGTTGCCTCTAATATAGGAGCACAGCATATTGAGAAACAGGAAGGTAAAACCCAAAGAAATAGCTAAGAGTTGAAAACTCTTTGCCCCTGAGGAATAAGGGTTAGGTCTCTGTTTTTGTTTGTTTGTTTTTATTTTTTAATTTACCTTGCAAGAATCACTTTGACTTTTAAAAGTAACATACATGTGTAATAGTGATAAAAATATAGTGGACAGTTACATGTAGATAACTTACCTAACTCTAACTTTTGAGTTTCTTAGACATGATTATCTTGCTCCTTGGCTTTGTGAAAGCCTTGGTTACTCACCTTCTTCTGGAAAGCCTTGGTTTCATCATTTGCAAAATGGAAGTAATAGCAATAATTATAACAACAAAACAAAATTAGAACAACAAAATAACTTTAAAGGAATCTTATGAAGAAAAACAAAATGATGTTCAAAGCTGTGCTGTAGTTTGGTACATGTAATCAACGTTGAGTATTATATTATTTGAACATTTCTGTATTTGGCTCTCTAATCCTTTAAGCTTTTGATAGGCCATGAGGAGTCAGATTACCTCTGAGTAGCAATTTGCCTTTACTTTATTACCTTTAAGTCAGAATGATGGTGTCGATATTTAATTAACTTCCAATTAAATGTCAAATTATTAATAAAATTTGTACTTCTAAGACTTGTTACAATTGCTAGAACTCTTCCTTCGTTTCCTGTTGTGAAGTGCAGTATTACCTTATCTGCTCTATTCTAAAGTGAGCTTTCAGTTTATATCTATTTATGTTTGCTAGATAATTTCTAAAATTCAATTCTGATGTGGTATTCATGGTTTCCAGTGCCCCTTGCATATAATGGTAACTATTCCTTCTTGTCAAATGCATGGCACAGAGTTAGTGTTGCTCTGGTGGTGAAGGATAGGTGTACATGATGACTACAATGTGCGTTAGAATCGAAAATTCTAGAATTGGTTAGAAAAAAGTCATTCTATGCTATGTATTTGGTAAAATGAAAAGCTTTGGATATTTATGGCTTTTTAAATTCTGCGCATGATTATTTTGATTGTCAAATTTGTCTTTGATTACCTCTTACAGATGTGCTAAAGAAGACCACCAGAATATTAATAGTAGTGTATCGATTTTCTGTAATACTTTTAGCACCACTATTCTGCTTTGTATTCTTCAGTTAATTCTTTATGTGGGAATTTTTCCTTTTTTTTGAGACTGAGTTTCACTCTGTTGCCCTGGGTAGAGTGCCATAGTGCCATGGCATCATCATAGCTCATAACAACTTCAAACTCTTAGGCTCAAGGGATCCTCATGCCTTTGCTTTCCAAGTAGCTTGGACGACAGGTCCTAGCTACTAATTTTTCTATTTTTAGTACAGATTGGGTCTACCTCTTGCTCAGGCTGGTCTCAAACTCCTGAGCTCAAGCAATCCACCTGCCTTGGACTCCTAGATTGCTGGGATTACAGGTATGAGCCACTGCACCCAGCCTTATGTGGGAATTCTTTATCTCTTCAACTAGATTAAAAATATGGGGCAAAATAAGAAAGAAACATAAGAATATATGAATATATTTTCTTATTCTTACAAGAAGAAACATGGGAATGACAAAGTAATAATAATGAAAATGTTTACCTATCAAGGTGAGTGCAAATGAAGTAGAAGGTGTAATGACTGCACCTTTCCGAGTATGAATACTCTTGGAGTGAAAGTATTCTGAGTACACTTTTCCTGTAATTTTGATTTTTGCAACATATAAATGTTTTGATTATCAAAAAGTTAAAATTAAATCAAAAAGGAATTCTTTTAAAAGCAAGCCTGAGAATAGAATAAGAACAGAAACATCTCAATGCTATGTGTGGAGACTTAAAAAAATAAATTTTAAAAAGCTGGGAATGGTGGCTCCTGCCTGTAATCCTAGTACTCCAGGAGGTCAGGGCAGGTGGATTGCCTGAGCTCAAGAGTTCAAGACCACCCTGAGCACGAGCGAGACCCTCATCTCAACTAAAAATAGAAAAGCTAGCTGGACATCGTGGCAGGCGCCGGTAGTCCAATTAAGAGGCTGAGACAAGGGGATCACCTGAGCCCAAGAGTTGAGGTTGCTGTGAGCTAGAACTCCACAGCTCTCTACCCAGGGCACAGAGTGACACTCTGTCTCAAAATAAATAAATAAAAAATGACAGAAACAAAGGAACTAAACTATCAATTGATTATATAATCACACAAAAGAATTAATTCAGGCAACACAGTTCTCTTACTTTCTACTTAGAAATGTTCTGTAGACAAAAAGAATTTCAAATAAACATTGATCTTTATGCAGCGGTCTGTTGTTGCTGGTTTGTCGGTATAATTAGGAAACTCTTCTGCATGTTTTAGAAGATGGAGAAAATAAATATGTTCCTATTTTCTCCCAGTGGGAAAAGAAAGTTGAGGTGAGGAAGAGCCCTTATAGTATTGAGTTTGAACTGGAGACATCCGTATGAAATCATAATTTAAAATAAAGATGGATGGTATGTATGTATATAAGTTAATAGGCTCTGATCACTGAAGGGGCCTAGAAGCAATGGAAATAAGTGCATCTGAAGCCCAAATCTTGGTTTCAAAATGTCATTCTCCACTAAAAGAAACAGCATTTTTTCCAAAATCATCTGACTCCATCTCTAGGACAAAAAATTATTCAAGACTAATGCAGACCTTTCAAAAGTGTGGTGATGTTAAAAGGTCCCCACAGGCCAAATTTGGGACATTTTGATAGATAGCAATGGATTATGGCATAATGAATAAAGAAGAAAATTCTGTCTACAGTGATTTTTTTTTTTTGAAAAGGAGGTATAAAAAGTACTCTTTTATACAGAAGAATGTCAGCTAATATAGATAGAATAGCAGAACTAGAAAATAATCATCATTTGCAACCACCCATGCAACATCTGATTGAGCTCATCCATGGGTGATGCAACCACTGGGTAAAGTATTGTTGAGTAACAAAACATAGTCCCATGGTCAAGTATCATGAAAGATCACATATTAATTACAAAGGGAAGTACTTTTAGAATAGAGAGATCTGGCAGATGCCATCCTAACTAATCGATCACCCTGTCATCATGAGTAATGGGGTAAACGGAATGTACTTCTTGATTTGACACAGAAAGAAATACCACACCATCAAAAATGTTTAACTGGAATTTCATTATGGAATTTGATTAAGGAAAAAGTAATCGACAAATCCAGATTGTGACACATTCTACAAAACAACTGGCCTAAATTTCTCAAATTTTAAATGACAGATTATTTTGTGGCTCAAAGGAGTAGGGCACTGGCCCCGTATGCCAGAGGTGGCGGGTTCAAATCGAGCCCCAGCCAAAAAAACTGGCAAAAAAAAAAAAAAAAAGGTAAAATAGATAAAAAGAAATGACAACTAAATGAACTATGTGATCCTTGATTGGATACTACATAATTTTTAAAAGTGAGCTATAAAGTATTTATAGCTCTTTCCAAATTTCCCAATTTTGGAAATTGGGAAAGAGCTATAAAGAATATTGGGAAAATTGGGGAGATACAAGTATGGAATTTGTATTAAGTAAAAAGACTTCATCTATACTAAGTTCCCTGATGAGATGATTATATTGTGATTAAATAAAAGAATGCTCTCACTTTTAAATGGCCAAGCAAAAATGAAAAAAAAAAAAAAGTGTGTGGGTGTTTGTTAGCGAGAGAGAGGGCGACAGAGACTCAGATGTGTTCCAAAATAGAAAGCTGAAAATAAATAATGTGAGGGACACATTATGGGCGTGCATGCGTTTTTTTTTAATGCACCTTAGTACGTTCTTTGCCAATACAGGGACTTGGTAGAGATTTTTGATTTTGCAAAAGAGATGGTGTGGGATTGAAGGCGATCAGCAGGCTTCCTAAAATGTGGAATAGATCTTAGTGAAATGTTTTGAAAAATATGTGACCAAATGACATTAAGACATTAAAATGAAAATCATTCATCTGATTTTTAGAGAAAAAAAAATTCTCTGCTAAAATAATAGACATTAAAATAATATGCTGACAGTTTTACATATCAAGTTAAAGTCACAGTTGGCTTCATAGCTTGGTCAGCCTTCACAGTAGCCCTGGGCAAGGGAATACGTGTTGTGAAGGCGCCTGCCTGGGCCAGTTCTGCCCTGTTCTGCTCTTTCCTTGCAACCCTGCTGGGCTGCACTCCCCTTGCCAGACTTCCCACCATCAGCAGGACTTTAGACTGAGCTGCTCATCAGCATGATAAACAGCTACTGCTGCAATTAAGAGACACCCTCTGGCTTGTGGCTAGATGTCTGCCAAGGTTTTGATTATTCTATTTCAGTTTATTTCAACAAACTTAATCCTAAATGCTTACTGTATATGCAGGGCAGTGTCTTGGGGCTCCCTAGGATACCAAGACAAATAAAATATGGTATGTGCCTCTGAAAAGTATAGAATTTATGGAAAAAGGGCTTGAGACAGTTAAATCAATATCTATTATTAAAAGATAGTGAGAAGTGATTTAAGAGGCAAACAATCCTATGAGAATTTGGCTTCAGAGGCCCCTTGTCTTTAGGGCTACCATGCAGGTCTTTTCTCAGAGTGGAGGATTGGCAGCCCAGTCATCCAGATGGTTTGAGACATTTACAGAACCATGATTCATGGATGCAAGATCTGGTTGTATTTTTTTTTAATTGCCTTGCTTTCTGATGTTAATTATTACAGCTAGGCTGCCAAATAAACATCTGTTCAGGGTTGGATTTTGGATAAAGGCTTGCTGCTTTGGCTTGGAAACTATTCTTACTTCACATAGAATGTTATATAATTTCCAGGAATACTGTGTAGTGTGCATAGATCATCAAACCAATACAGATCAACCCATGGCTACAAAATATAAAGAAAAGGGGAAAACAACAATATGAACACGGTATATAATGAGACTCATAATTAATAAAGTATAGACACAATAATTTGCCATTTTTGTTTATTAAATCAAAGGCAGGAGTTTTGGGGGGTTTTTTGGCATTGTTTTTGTTTGTATACTTGGTTTTTTAAAATGAGAATACTCATCAGAGCAAGGTGTAGTAAAAAGGTTACTATCATGGTGTGTAAATAAACATGGCTTTTGGAAAGCATTTTGGCAATGTGTGGAGTGTATAATCATGACACATCTGACCCAGTAATTTTAATTCTGGAAATGTATCCTAAGGAAATAATTTGAAATACTGAAAAAGCTTTATGCTCAAAGTTATTCATCCCACATTATTTAGAATAGCATTAACTTGGGAGACTGCCTCCATGTGGAGGTTTACTATGGTTCCTCTATTCTCTCAGGTATCAACTACATTCAAAAATAATGGCTGGGTGCGGTGGCTTACACCTGTAATCCTAGCAGTCTGAGAGGCCGAGGTAGATGGATTTCCTGAGCTTAGGAGTTCGAGACCAGCCTGAGCAAGAGTGAGCCCCCATCTCTAAAAAAAGAAAAATACAGATGTTATAGTGGGCTCCTGTAGTTTCAGCTACTTGGGAGGCCAGAATTTGAGGTTGATGTGAGCTATGATGCCAGGGCACTCTACCAAGGGCGACAAAGGGAGACTCTGTCTCAAAACAAAACAACAAAACAAAAATAATGATTATGGACAATAATAATATAGAAAATGCTTACATTATGTTACATGGAAAGACAAGTTATCAAATTGAATTTAGAGTACATGTGCAACAAATATAGTAAATCCTCTACGAAAATATATGAAAATGTTAATATTGGTAAGTATGTGGATAACACAAAGGATAATTTTTCCCATTTTTCTGTTTTTCACTTTTCCTTTATAAAAATCCTTTATCAGCTGCACAAACACAAGTGCCCTCCATTTCCCTGTATCACTGAAAAATTGAATAGGAAGATCAGACATTGTTTTCTTTAATAAAGAAAACACTGCAGGGCTGTCATCAGACATTCCATACGCCTGTTCCCCGGTCTGTCTGAGATCTGTTCCTGCTAGTTGTAACAAGTGAGGCTCAAACCAGACCTATTTGGTTTAGGGGGTAAAATATGCTTCTATTTTCCCTTTAAAAAAATGATATTAATAGATACAATTTCTATACTTGAACCTCTGTAAGTTGGACACCCAAGAAACTGTAACAGTCTGGTCAATGTATGGAAGTGGTCAACATAAGGAACTAGGCCTCTGTACTGATACATGCTTGTGGCGCATGTCCAGTTTATGAAAATTAGATCAACTTAAGGGGGTGGTCAATGTAGAGAGGAGGTCAACTATAAAGGTTCTACCGTAGTTTCATTATATACAGTAGGAATCTGGTGAAATTTTAGCCAGTAGCAGTTTTGACAAGTAGTTCATTGGCAAAAGTAAGTATCAGTAATAATCAGTGCCCTTCAATCTGAGCAGCTCAGGATCACTGAGGAAGTTGGACTAGTACAGATGGGCAGATGGATAGAGGTCCACAAGTATTTCCTTCCCTATATCTGTACCTTTTTACTTTCACTGAGCATACTGGGTGCAACAGCTGAGCCCATAGCCAGCCAGGGAGGTGGCTGTTCCCTGTAAGGAAGGCCAGGTGTCCAGATTGAATGGGGTCTCTACCCTCATAGTTGTAACTGATCATTTCTCCCTCTCTCTCTCTTTTTTTTTTTTTGTAGAGACAGTCTCACTTTATCGCCTCGGTAGAGTGCCATGGCATCATACAGCTCACAGCAACCTCCAACCTCCTGGGCTTAGGCAATTCTCTTGCCTCAGCCTCCCAAGTATCTGGGACTACAGGCGCCCACTACAACACCCGGCTATATCTTTATTTCAGTTTGACTTGAGCTGGGTTTGAACCCGTCACCCTCAGTATATGGGGTCGGCACCCTACCCACTGAGTCTTCTTATGACCAATGATGAGCAAGGCTAATTTGGCTATCACCGCTTCCTCTCCTCCAAACCTCTTAAAGTAGTCCAGACCAGGACACTAATTAGTCTGTTAACAAGGCCACATTACACACTGGGCAAAACAGACAAAATCATTTTTCCTTCTCCTTAGTTGACGCTGTACTTGGGCAAGTGGCCTGGCCTGGTGTGCTCCTTTGTCCTCTTCACCTACTCCCTGCTTGACCGTGAGCGTTGTGTGGCTGGAGACCTATCACCTGATGCTCTCTAGGAAATATCACACTAACTCTATTAACCTCTTCTTTAATTTTGACAAATATTTATTAAGTGCCTACTCTGTGCCACAGGGTAAGCAAGGTAAGAATAAACAAGGCATAATTCTTTCCCTCGAAGAGTTTATAGGGTAATGGAAAATTAGACAATCATTCTAGAATAGGGTCAGTAAAACAGTAGGAATAAGTATAGGTTGCTACAGGAGCACATATGGTGAAAGATCACCAGAGGCAGTTTTGAGGGATTGGGAACGTCTTCCAGAACAATTTTGACATCTGGGAACACTTTTACACTGTCGGTGGAGTTGCAGACTAACTGGAATGAAGTATGGAGAATCCTTGCAGACCTCAAAGTAGACTTTCTATTTGCTCCTGCAATCCCATTACTAGGTATCTACCTGGGAGATAAATCATTTTATCATAAGGACATTTGCACTAGACTGTTTATCGTAGCTCAATTTACAATCACCAAGATGTGGAATCAACCCAAGTGCCCATCAACCCATGAATGGATTAGTAAGCTGTGGTATTTGTGTATCATGGTATTGTGTATCATTTCATTCAGCCATGAAAAAGATGGAGGCTTTACATATTTTGTATTAACCTGGATATAATTAGTTGGAGAACGTTCTCCTTAGTAAAGTATCACAAGAATTAGAAAAGCAAGTATCCAATGTACTCCATACTAATGTGAAGCCAATAAATGAACAAACACATGCCCACAGAAGAGAAAAAATTAATTCAAGTTGGAGGAAGGGGGAAAAGACAGGTGGGTAAGGAAGAGGGAGGGGGATTAGTATGTTCTTGCCTAACGGGCATGATGTTAAGGGTACATGGCACACCTCCTGGGAGCCGGCCACAACTATGGCAGGGACTTTACCTAACAAACACAAACAATGTAACCTAATTGTAACCTCATATTAATCTGCAATTAAAAAAAAAAAAGAATTTGACATCTAAGCTAAAACATAAAGGAAAGTGTGTGTAAAGTATGCCCTAGGTAGCAGGTAAACGTGTGAGAGCCCAGAGGCAAGATATAGTATGACTGAGGCATAGTCTGTGACGCCGGGAACAGGGAGTCCAGAAAAGTGGTCAAATCATGAGTTGGGTCTTTATCTCGCATTTAGAACGTTTTTTACTTTATCCTGAGATCAAGAAGTATTTTAATTAGTGGAGTTTCATGGTCAGACTCTTATTTTCAAAAGAGTACCCCAGAGAAAAGGGAACCCTTGCACACTGTTGGTGGGAATGCAAATTAGTACAGCAATTACGGAAAGTAGTATAAAGATTCTTTAAATAATTAAAAATAGAATTACCAGCAACCCCACTACTGCATATATATTAGAACCTCCATAGTTGACCCCTTCCTACATTGAACACCTCCTTAAGTTGATCTAATTCTTACAGACCTATAGATTGGACACGTACCATGTGTACATACCTGTATAGTGGGCCTCGTTCCTTATGTGGACTACCTCCGTGTATTGACAAGGCTGTTACAGGCCCTGGGGTGGTCAACTTTCAGAGGTCCTACTGTATAAATGAAGGAAATGAAGTTAGTATGTTGAAGAGTTATCTGTACCCTCATGTTCATTGCAACATTGATCACAGTAGTCAATATATGGTAACAGCCTAAGAGTCCATTGATGGAAGAATGGATAAAGAAAAGAAGGAAATCCTGTCATCTGTAACAACACAGATGGAAGATGTTATGTTGAGTAGAATAGGACAGGCACCGAAAGAAAAATACCAAATGATCTCACTTATAAATGGAATCTCAAAAAGTTGAACTCCTGGAAGCAGAGAGTAGATGGTGGTTACAAGGGGCTTGAGGGGAGAGAGGGTTGAGGAGATACTAGTCAAAACATACAAAATTTTAGTTAGACAGGAGGAATCAATTCAAAAGATCTTTTGTACAACATGGTGATTATAGTTAATAGCAACATATCATATGCTTGAAAATTTCTAAGAGAGCAAAGTTTAAGTGTTTTCACTACAAATAAATATATGAGGTAAACCAAACATTTTTGTTCTCCAGAGGCAAAACTAACTTAGTGGCAGTGGGGCTCAAAAGATGTAAATGAGTTAATAAATTAGGATTTTATTGATTGTTTGCAGGAGAGACAAGACAGAAGAAAAGTCAGGAGGGAGTAATACTTTGGGTTATGGTTTCTGTGCCATTTTCTGGAATAAGAAACATGGTGGGAGGTGCTCAGTCAGGGAGAGATAGAAACAGATGAGTTTGGTTCCAGACTGATGAGTTTGAGGCATTGGACTGAAGACATCAAGGAAGGAATTCATGGAGTTGAAACTATGGGTTGGAAGAATAACCTTCGGAAATAGTACTCAGTGGGTACGATCTATTATAAATGGAAACACAGAGACCCAGGAAACTTTAAAGGAGAGGTACAGGAAGAATCCATAGAGGGGAGGGGACAAGAGCAAGTGAGGAGAATCAAGAGAATCTGATGTCCTGGGGGTCAAGAAAGAAACAGGTCATCATTGTCAGCTCCTGCCCGGGAGGCAGGAGGGTAAGGATTCAGAAGGGCATTGGCAACCAAAAGATCATTGGTGGTTTTGTGGAGAGTGACTTAAAGCAGAAGAGGTGAGACAGATAGCAGTGGGTTTTTAAATGTTGACATGGAAACAAGAACGTTTCGTAATCTTTCAGTTATCTTGCTTCAAAATGGAGGACGAGTAAGAGAGACTGAGGCACATGAAGTCCAAATGAATGTTTGTTCGTATAACTTTTATGGTGGGAGAAACTTGAGCAGGCTTATGTGTTTGAGTGTCTGAAATTAGCAAGAGAGACGAGATCTGTGGATAGAAATAACCCCCCTTACCTCTTTCATGTTTACATGGATGGAGCTGGAACATATTCTTCTTAGCAAAGTATCTCAGGAATGGAAGAAAAAGTATCCAATGTACTCAGCCCTGCTATGAAGCTAAATTATAGCTTTCACATGAAGACTATAACCCAACTATAGCACAAGACTATGGGGAAAGGGCCAAGGAAGGGGAAGCGAGGGGGGAGGTTTTGGTGGAGGGAGGGTAATGGGTGGGGCCACATCTATGGTGCATCTTAGAATGGGTACAGGAGATTGCACTAATGTACACAGTTATGATTTAACAATAAAATAAATAAATAAATAAACTCAAAAAAAAAAAAAAAAAAGAAAAGAAATAACCCCCCTGAGAAGCTTGAGAAGTCCTGCTTTCTGTGGAGAGAGGAAGCCATGACTACAGTCAAATGCACTTCATTGTCAGAGGGGGATGGAAAGTGGAAGGTGTTCGTAGCTGACGTTGGATTTTACCCTGTCAAGTAGGAGGTGGACTATTTGATAGTGTGTGTGTCCTTGATTTAAAAGGAAAAGTTGAGGGAAAGGCCTTGAAGAAGGAGGTGAGAATGAGAGATGAGCTTGGAGATCATCTGCCTGTCCACAGGACTGAGGGAGATGAAGTTAGACTGCTCGTACTTACCAGCACCATCTTCGGGAAAGCATTAGCTGCATTTAAGAATCCTGAGTGGCCACTACAACCTGGCATCATTATTCCAAGCTGTTAGTTTTGTAGAATCTGGGTAGGCACTGGCAGGGTCATGGTGGCAAAGTGTCCAGACTCTGGTGGTGACTAGGTTGGAATTAAAGCCCTAGTGATTCTTTGTGTGTGACCTTGGGCAGATTACTACTTAAGGTTATAGGGTCTTTCTCAGGAGCAAACGAGGTGATCAATGGAAAATGCTTGGAATAGTATCTGGCACATACTAAGCATTCAATAAATGTTAGCTGCCGCGATCATCATCCCGATCATTCCACTGAATGCTGCATTGTTACGGTTCACTGTGACAATAGGGTAAGTTTCTAGTAGGTTTATGGTTCAAGCCTTAAAGCAGGGGTCCTCAAACTGCGGCCCGCGGGCCACATGAGGCAGTGTGATTGTATTTGTTCCCATTTTGTTTTTTTACTTCAAAATAAGATATGTGCGGTGTGTATAGGAATTTATTCATAGTTTTTTGTTTTTTTTTTTTTTAACTACAGTCTGGCCCTCCAACGGTCTGAGGGACAGTGAACTGGCCCCCTGTTTAAAAAGTTTGAGGACCCCTGCTAGAGCATTGAAAGCACTAACATGTCGTCAGTGCTCCATATTTCACTGGTACAGAGGATGACAAAAGGCACTGTGCATTAAAGGATAAAACTGAAACAAATGTTAACAACCTCAGTCTGAAAAAAAAATAGAGAATCAAAGTTAGATGTTGTTCAAGTCAGGTTTTTTAGTAGGCAAAGTTTCATATGCAATCCTTAAACTCTCCAGGAATTGTACTGCTTTCCTGGGTGACCCTTGATCTCAGGGAAGATAAGGTAGGTATGAATGACGTACATGCCCTGATTTATCTCCATTATTGGGTGAAAAGAATGAAAACAAATATAAAAGGGCCACGATGTACTTGAAGTACAGTAGCAATATTTTCAGATGTAAAGAGTACTAGGGTCTGGGACATAGTAAATATTTATATTAATATGAAATACAGTAATATTTTTGTTACATTTGTTGAATGAAAATGACATCATTTGTCCTACGTCTGTTTCCATTTATTGTGTGCTTATTCATCTTAATCTCCTTTTTTTGGTTCCATACCCCTTTAGCTACATGATAAAATCTAGGACTATCTGCCCCCAACAACATACAGGCAAACAACACACAAAAATAATCTGAGGACTCTAGGTTAGGATCTCCTGATAAAAATACACTCAGTGTAGTTTCCAAAAGAATTTAATTTCTGGTATATCTGTTATGACAAAATAGAATTTGGTATAAAAAAGTGGTAAGAGCATAAAATAAAGCTAAAAATAGCTAATACAAATTTATACCATATAAAGCCACTTAGACTGTGCAATTTTTCTCTCTTTACACACGGGCCTATGTTTCACTTACAAGAGAAAGGTCTGAGAGCTTCATAGAACAACGTGTTAGGTTTACTTACTATTTATTGCTAAAATACTGTAGCATGCTCCTCTGGGTTTTTACTGCTCATGTAAGCCTTCTGATGTGCTCTCTATCTTCCTGTCTTTTTCTAATTCTTTATCTTAGCTGGTTTTCTTAAGAGAATTGTTATTTCCATCGAAAACTTCATGTTTGATCTATTGCATTTACTATACTTGAGCAAATATTTACCCTGTAAGACCAAGAAGTGTTCATTGTATTCCAACCAAAGAAATCATGAAGCTCAGTTGAAGCAGAACAGGATTTTATAAAATATATTTTCCTAAATAAAGACATTTAACACTAAATATTCCTATCCTTTTTCAGTCAAATCACAAACTTTTCAGTAAGAGTTGATAGTATATTCATTTGCCATGCCAGTCTTTTGGGGACACTTCTCTATTTCAGCAATATTTTAAAAAGAGATTATCATACTGCTAGAATAAGTTTACTCTCTACTTTGAAGGTATTAAAATTTAAACATCAAAAAAAGAGCAATTTTTAAAAAACATTTATTTCTCTTTTTATATTCAACTATACTTTAATTTTGTTTCTGGTAAATACAAAGGAAAATATATGTTATTTTCCTAAATAGTATTTAGTATTAGTATCTTACTAACTGGTATTTTATATCTGGAAGTAGTGAATGGAAGCCAGAAAAGAGGAAATTCTTTCTTTCTTTATTGAAGCTGAAAACTCCAGGTAATGAGCAGACTATTCCTAGAACTGGATGGATGGTGCACAAAGATACTTTGTTTTGGCATGAAAAGGCTGTGTTGAAATTGCTGTTTTAAGTTAAAGAACTATGTTAACTTGTTTAACATCTAGGAAAGCCTTGACACTTGCCAGTTTTGAAAGACCGAAACCTTTGGGGGAAGAAACTTTAAATGTTTGTGAGGAAAAATATAGAACCTGTATATATTTTTAAAATTGTCATCCTTGAGGAATGATTTTGTTGCTCTATTTGTTAAAGAGGTTTGAAGATAAAAAGTTTCTGGTTTTTTAAAATCTGTGTTGAAATCAGTTGCACAAAGGGAACATTGCTTTCTGTGAATTGGCTGTGATGAGGACAGCACTGTGGGGGGTGGGGTTCCCGGAGGGATCAGTTTACCTAGGTCATCGCTGCTTTCTCCCCTGCACACTACAGGGTGTTAGGACAAAGCTCAGAATTATGCCAAGGAATCAAGTAAAAACTGAGACTCCCAGATGTATTCAGAAACAAACTTAATGTTCACGATCCAATTTTAATGAGTAGAACCCATAGTTCTCAGTATCCTGTCTTGTTTTCAATACCATTCCAAAGATTGGTTACTGGTTTGCTGTAACTCTGAAACTATCATCTATTACAGTTCCACAAACACTTACGGAAAAAATAAATAAATACGCACACAGAGAATAACCAAACTTTCAACAAAATAGTTGAACTTTAAATAAGAACAAAATAATTCTACAACCTGAAAAATAAATTTTTAGTGGCTTCTTCTTCTTCCCTCTCAGCATGTGTATTATGTACTTAAATTACATAAATAAAATTTGTATTCTATTTTTTCATCTAACATTATAAGAAATTCTTTTGCATATTTTTTTCTACTTGAGGGATAAGGTATAGCCAGGTCTCCTTGTCATTCTTCATGGTTTAAGTAAAAGGCCTCTTCCTCCATTAACAGTCAAAACTAGGTTTTGACTGCGCTGTGGTGATATATGCACGTGTCCATCCCTGATCAACAGGAAACTTCTTTTTTTTTTGTAGAGACAGAGTCTCACTTTATGGCCCTTGGTAGAGTGCCGTGGCCTCACACAGCTCATAGCAACCTCCAACTCCTGGGCTTAAGCAATTCTCTTGCCTCAGCCTCCCGAGCAGCTGGGACTACAGGCGCCCGCCACAACGCCCGGCTAACAGGAAACTTCTTGAAGGCAGCAGTTCATGCCTCTAAATGTCCACAGTAGCTGGTGGAGTACTTGCCTGTGGCAGGCACTGAATAGATCCTTGAGTACTGAATTGAAACTCATAGAATCATTCACAGCAACATGACTGATAAAATGCCAATCAACAGAGAGAAGTGGTAATATTAATTTCTGATGATGTACAAGTAGGATTTAAGTGTAAAAGTACCAAATAGGGAGAAGACTCGGAAGACAGAAGAGTCATTAGCCTGGATGCACTGGGCAATATTGCAGCTGCATATTAACAGAAAATTACTAGAAATGCAAAGATAATTTGAAAAAATTACATTAGTCATTCTAACATTCCTCATTTAGAGTCCATTTAAGCAGATAAATAATAAGACCGTAGATAAATTGAAGCAAATTATCAAAGCTGTGGTTTAATAGAAATCTGTGTAGAATCTTACATTCCTTGCTTAGAGTAGAAAAAAAATCAATGTCTAAGAAACACTTAAAAGAAGAGTTGTAATTGGCCGAAAACAAAACCTTTACTATTTCTAAAATTAAGATTTCATAGTATACTTACATAATTTATAATTGAGTAAGGTTAAAAATAAATAATAGGAAAAAGTTACCCCCAAAAGTTTTAACTACATGGAAATTAAGAAACACTTAAGGAAGGAATGAAAACATTATAAACTGCCTAGAAAATGACAAAATATGAAATATCCAAAATTTTAGAACATAGCAAAAAACTATATTCATTGCTAATGAATAAAAGCAAAAAATAAAGGGACTAAGGTTCATCTTAAGAAATTAGGAAAAATAATGCAATAAACTAGATGAAAGCAGAAAGTAGAAAATATGAAAGGTAAAAACCAAAAGGAAGAAAAACAGTACTACAAAGGCTAATCAAGTCCAAAGCTGAATACCTTCAGAAATAAATGATAAACCCTTTAAGAGCTTGATGTAAGAGTACAAGAAAGTAAAAAATAGACAAGATGAGGAAAGAAAAAAACAAAGAGAGGGAGGAAATAGAATATTCAATTGCAATGAAAGTGAAAACCTAGGAAATAGATGCTTCCCTAGGAAGAAGACCTTAATGTCTTCTATGGTAATTGGCTCATTCAAGTTTCCCACCTTTTCTGAGATTAATTTTGGTACTTTATTTTTCCTGGAACCTTTTTTTTTCTTTTTGGTGGTTTTTCTTTCAATTTTAACAAGGCCACATCAGACCTGCCTGATGCTTTGGTTTTTGAGTATCATACTTTTACAAACCAACACACCAGGGAAAGAAGAAAGACTTTAAACAATATGTGAGGAGACATTAAAGAAGTGGGGATGTTGACCTTGAAAAGTCTGGAGGGACGTGATAGCTGTCTTCTAGTATTTACCACGAAGAGTCCACACATTCGATAGGACCCCAAGAGAGGAATAAAAACAGCTTGCTGTATACAGGGAACAAATTTGGGAAGCTACTAGATTACTCTTCTGGGCCAACATGTGTATTTAGCAGTAATTTTCTATAAATCTATTAACCTTAGATTTGCTTGCTTGAGCCAGTGGCCTCTGGTCCACTTACTCACACATTCTCAAAATTGTGTTTGCAAAAGTTTGCTTTCTTATTTCACTTTTCAGAATTGTTAAGCGAATTTGCTATATTTTTTTCTATAACTAAACCACCAATGGCTTTTGCTTTTGGCATTTTTAAGATATTTAGGAACATTTTGAAGGCCACAAGAAAAGGACCAAGAGGGAGTGAGGGAAGTTATAGAAGTTCTCTTGTGGGTTCCATACATTTTTTTTAAAACTTAAAGTTGTCTTTTAATCTAGTACCTAGAATTTTCACTTGTATCTTTTAACAGAAATCGAACATATAGTTAAGTTGTTGTTTTTTAAGGCTTTCTTTTCCCCCTAGACTGTAGTAATACTAATTACGACCTGGTGGTACTAGCTCAACTAAAAATACTCCCTATGTGATTCCAGGCCTACTACTGCCAACTATTTACATTTCCATAATTCTGTGTCTGAACTTACAACTTGGTTACCTTTATGGGAAAATGGAGGCATTTTTCACGTAAAGGTGTATATTTATATAGCATGCATGTTTGTTTATATTCCTTTCAATACATGCTTTTGGAGATAGAACAGTGAATTATGAAAGAGAATACTGAATTATCAATTATTACAGAAATTAAAATGTTCTCCAAAAAGAAGCATAAGTGTTCTTAATTTCTAAAATTAATTTTATGAAATACTTTCTAAACACCAAGGAAGACAAATATTAGCAAACTTTATTGAGTATTCCCTATCTGCCAGGTATTGTTCCAAGTGTTTTACATAAATTAACTCATACCCTGCTAATCATCATTGGTATATTCTCATTCCCATTTTACAGATGTTGATTCTGGAGAAAGGAGAGATTAAGGAGAGGTTATGATTAAGGAGCACGGACAATTTGACTTTGGAATCTACTCTTAACTACAGCTTTTTAATGCTAAAGCGTTAGAGAGCTTAAGTAGAATTCGGTCTTTTTGTTAATAAGTTAGAGCACATCTCAGAATTATAACATTTTACAACTAGAAGAGATACCTAATGTGAATTAGTCCACATCCAAGATAGATAGCTGTGTATGTCCCTGGAATTTGAGGACGCCCAGCACATAAACAGTACTAGGACCTTCTGTGTGATTTTCATTTTAGAGTTCTTTTTTAAAAAAGTATCTGTATATTGTATTTATGTTATGGTTGTAAGAAATTTTAGTATCTCACTTAGATTGATGCAAAAAAAGAAAGTAGGGAACATTCAAACAAAATAAACTCAAATTTTTTCTCTTAAAAATTTCCTCCTCTAAAGTATAGCCAAACAGCTCGTTTGTTTTAAAAACTCTGTTTAGGTCCAACTGGGACTAGAGCAGCGACAATTTGAGCTGGTCTGAGAAGGGCACTCAAGTGACTGTGGGTAATGGGTGGGACAGCATCAGAGCTGGAGGAACAACTAGCTGTGTGCTGCCAAGGCTTCTAGCCAGAATCGGGCTCTGAGTTAAGGATTAAGTACAAGCAGTGACACGGGGAAAGTGAAACACGGAAAAGATGGAAGGCAGTAAAGGTGATGTGACCTGGGACAAGCTGTCCACCCCTCTTTGCATTAGATTACTCACCTTTAAAAGGCAAATAATCTTACTTCTGAGGAGCTGTGAGAAGTCTCTCCCAATCCCCAAACATATCTACATCTGACTCTGATAACAGATCACAATAACCTTAGAATCTTCTCCTTGAGAATCCAACCTACAACAGGTAGTTTCTACTTCCTGCCTCCTAGAATCTGGTAACTATGCTGTGAAACGCCAATACTATATGAAAAGGCCACACGGGGAACAACACTGTTTGATGAACCCAGCTGAGTCCCTTGTCAATAGTCAGCAGCAAATGGAAACCATGTGAATGAGCCATCTTGGACCTTCCAGCCCAGTTAAACCCCCAGATGATGTCACATGGAGAAAGGACATGGATCAGAAGAACCACCCAGCCGAACCCACACCATGGAAATATGAACAATAGGGATGAAATTATCCTGTGTGATACTGTAATGGTGGATACATAACATTATGCATTTGTCAGAAACCCATGGAACTAACAGAACTTTGTAGCACAAGAGTGGACCTTAATATAGGGACATATTTAAAAAAAAAAAAAACAAAAAAACATCTAGGAGGTTGGAGAATACCAGGATGGAATGCAAACCGTGACAAGAGAATCTAACTGTATTCTAAATATATGGAGAAAAAATCTCAATGAAGGAGTTGAGTGGAAAAGGATGCTGACTTAATAACTTTGGAAATGAATTGACCCCATAATACTAAAGGTAAAGGGAACTCATAAGCAGTGTAGTTAATAAAGTTGCTTCCCTTGGGGAAAAAATTTCCATGTTTAAAAAAGTAAATTGTATCATAGTTAAATAAATATGTACTCATTCTCTTTAGCTGAGCACATATTACATATTTATCCTTCAGTCTAAATAGTTATGGAGTAATTTGCATCAAAAAATCCCTTCATACTAGTATTCTTTAGGGATTAAATGAATTTAGGAGTTGTTTTCAAAGAATAAAGATAAATTATTGACTCCTAAAATACTAATTATTTGCCTACCATCTAATAATGCATCTTAATGTGTTTTTCAAGGAAAAATGGATTGTGTTTATGATTCTTTTCAATTATTAAGGAAGAAACATTTATTGGCCTTTTACATTCCCAAATCTGAATATGCTATTTATCTCATAAAGTATCACAAATTGTTCCTTTTGGGCCTTCTTGTTATCTTGTACCTTCTTCACTGCAATGTTTCAAATCTGTTTAAGGAAAATTGGGACTGAGCAGTAAAAATACAAGCACTTTTGATCCAGCTATCCTTTTGATTCTTAGTTTTGGTCTAGGGAATTTATCTTGCTAATACACTTGCACATATGTGTGCATAAATACCATATGTGTATGCTTATTCATAGCAGCGTTGACGTAGAGAAATAATTAGAAACAATCTAAGTGTCCATCACTGTGGGAAGTAAGACTGGTTACAGGTAAGTGGAATACTAGGCAGTTATTAAGAACAAAAGACAAGAAAATTCTCTCAATTCTAAGGAAGATAAGTACCATACAAAGAAACCACACTTAGACACATCAAGTAAAAGTGTCACATATCAAACACACAGTAGTGAGAGAAAAGAGGAAAAAGACATTATACTATATCATTGCATGTGATGTGAAAATATCTCCCAAATATATTGTTAAGTAAAGAAAGCCAAGTCGTGATCATTTGCTAACATTTGAGTTAAAAGGGGTCAATACACACACCCCCACACATATTTGCATTTCCTGTATATCCTTAAATTGTTTCTGGAAGGAAACATCATCATTTTATGGGGTGAATGGAGAAAAGAAGACAGTTGTAAGAGAAACTTGTCAAGGGGGGTTTTGAACTATGAAAACGTATGACCTTGTTTAAGAAACTGAGTTTTCTTTTGTCTTGTTTTGTTTCTGAGACAGTCTCACTCCGTGTTGCCCATGCTAGAGTGCCATGGAGTCAGCCTAGCTCACAGCAGCCTCAAATATCAAGCTTCAAGCAACTGTCCTGCCTCATGTGTAGCTAAGGACTACAGGCACCTGCCACAATGTCTGGCTAATATTTTTTTCTGTTGTTTTTTTTTTTTTTTTCTGTTTTTAGTAGAGATGGGGTCTTGCTCTTGCTCAGGCTGGTCTTGAATTCCTGAGCTCAAGCCATCCACCTGCCTCGGCCTCCCAAAGTGCTAGGATTACAGGCCTGAGCCACAGTACCCAGCCAAGTTAAAATGTTTTTAATGTACATAAGTGGATAAGGGAGCATGAAAATTCCAGTAGAAAGGAAGGAAGAAAGAACTTTAAGTATTTAAAAAGGTATGATATGTAGAAAAATACATTTGGATTGATTTCATCAAACCTTAATACCACATTCATTGTATAGTTATTATTGTAACTATATACACTTTGTTTTAGGGAATTTTCAAGTGTTATGAGAACTGTATCAATTCTTTCTTCCATGTTGCTGTGACTTAGATGAGCTTTTCCCTAATGATCGTGAAGTTGGACACACTGTCATATTACTGGTCATTTGGATATCATCTCTGGACAGTGTACAGTATCTTGTTGGGCTGCGTATTTCTTACCAATTAGGAGGAGATATTTTTGCATTTTCTGGATATATAAAACTTGTCCTTTATATGTTACAAATACCTTCTCACACTTTTGTTTGAATCTCCACTCTTTTAACAGTACCTATTGGTGTAAAGAACAGTTTAAATTATCTTTAGTCCAATTTATCAAATTTTTATGATGTTTTTAATGTGTATAATCTGTCCTTTCTTCAAGATCATGAAGATACCTTTCTTGATCATTTTTAGAAGCTTTATTACTTCACCTTTCATATTATAGCTAATGGTCTTCCAGGTTTGAGGCAGAAGTCAAGTCTAATTTTTTTTAATGGATATTTAAGTGACTCAGCACGATTTATTAAAAAAACCATCCTACCCTATGCTCGATAGTGACAATATACCCCGTGTCCTTATGTTAAGTCACTTTGTTCTGCACTCTTTCCACTTTTCTGTTACGTATTATCTAGTGCCAGTGTCACACTATATATTTCAATTCCTGTGGTTCTGTATGATTACTCATAAAGTTTTGCTACTTTTCTAGATAAAGAACGTTTTATCTTAGCCCATTGAGCTGCTATCTCAAAATACCATAAAGGGGGTAGCTTAGAAACAACAATGAGCAGCAAAGCACCTTCCTGAAGCTTTCCTTTTGGGCACATGGCGCCTTCCTCTGGTCGCTTCTTCACTGTGTCTGCTGTTTGGTATTTTTACTTTGTGCTCCTCAGTGTGATATTCTTCATGCTGTAATTATCTGGCTTAGAGTTGAGAGGACTTCTGCAATTTGGGGCTTAATGTTTTTCATGTTTTTTAAAAATTCAAAGATCCTAGCATTGAATTCTTAAATAGCTGCCAATTAAACAAGAAAAGTGTATGTGTCAGGAGAGCAGCCACCTTCCTGTCAGCACTGATGAATACAGTTATGGGGACATCAGTGAATCTGAAATGCACCTGCCCTTATGGTGTCTACAAAGTAATTAATGAACACAAAGATGTAATTAATGTACACACCGAGCTGTGTTTTACATAGGTGCTGTGTGTGTTTCGTTACTACTTTTGTTGGGGTATTCTCTTCTCCTCTGCTATATTAACATGTTTCCATTTTTCGGAAAAGAGGAAATCTGAAATCGCCTGGTACCAAGTGAAAAAGTCAAAGCATTCCATAAACTATCCTGACCAATGGCTAAAATCAAGATCAAAGCCATAAGCAATACATTTGATAAATTGATCTTGGAAGCCCTCTGTCCTTTTCTTTGGAGGATTTAATTAATCAATCTGCCACTTTTTCCAGAAGTCCCCCTCATCTGAGTAACTAAATTACTTTTGTGTTCTCCCAGGTGGCAAATTAGCCATCCATCTTGAGTATTAAGTGGATAATGGTGTCTCTTACTGACACCTTGTAGATTATTTTAGAGTTAAGCAAGTTTTTCTTACAAGTGTGGACATATTCAGAAGAATTGGAGAGCATATTTTGCATAGATATAAATAATAATATTAGAACTGAACACACAGAACTGCAAAATATCTTTATTTTAAGTATGTTAAGTACACATCCTGTGACCAGAAGTTACATGACATGCTATTTAAAATGTTAACCTGATACTAAAAATATTGACTTTTGGGGAGATATATGATATCAATTGTTATGGTTTAAAAAATTAATAATTTTTTAGACCCATACAGACATATTTGTGAACGAAATCACATGGCGTCTGGTATTTGCCATGGGAGGGCCATATGGGTCAGGGCACAGGAGAAACAAGATTGGCCATAAGTTGACAATTATTTAACTGGAGAATGGCTATTTAAAGATTTGTAATACTGATCTGCCAACAATTTCATATGTTTATAATTATCCCAAAGAAAATGTTTTTAAAATATGGGGTAAATATTAAATGAATTAGTACCATAAATCCCAAGTTACTAGAAGAGGATATAACACTACTTTAATTGCTATGCTCTCAAGTTCCATGAAGGAAAGATTCATGCTTTGATCTACTTTATGTCCTGGGCCCTGTCATATTGTAGGAGCTCAGCATGATATTTTTAAATGTATTAATGATCTTTGGTCTTATTATTGTAAAAATTTTTCAGTGAAATATTTTTAGCAAATAGCATATATTCATGTACCTATATTTTATTAGAAACTTCTAAGTAGCACCAATTCGTCATCAAGCTGTTCATGTCCAAAAACCTAAAATCGCCCTTGATTTCTTGTCTTTATTCATCTCCAATATCTAGTCCATCACTAAATCTCACTGATTACATGCACTGAAAAAGAGCAGTACAAGTGGCCAACAAGTATATGAAAAAGTGCTTAAGATCACCGAGAAATGCAAATTAAAGCCGCAATGAATATCATACCTATTAGGACCACTAAAAAATAGGCCTGGAGAAATGCCTCATGCCTGTAATCCTTGCACTTTGGGAGCCTGAGCCAGGTGGATCCCTAGGGTTCAGGAGTCTGAGACTAGATCATCTCTACTAAAAAAAAAAAAAAGAGAGAGAAAAAAAATTAGATAGGAGTTGTGGCGGGAGCCTAAAGTCCTAGAGCTACTTAAGAGGCTGAAGCAGGAGCATTGCTTGAACCCAGGAATTTGAAGTGGTTAGGAGCTATAGCACCAGGGCACTCTAGTCTGGGGCAATAGAGTGAGACTGTGTCTCAAAAAAATGAAAAAGATTAAAAGTGTGGGCAAGAATGTTGAGAAGAGGGAGCCTCTGCCTGCTATTGGTGGGAATGTAAATTAATTCAGACTTTATGAAAAACAGTATGGAAGATATGCCCAAAATTAAAAACAGAACTATCATCTAATCCAGCAATCTGAGTACTCCATATATCAAAAGGAAATGAAATTAGTTTCTGAAGAGATATCTGCACTCCCATATTCACTGAAGCGTTGTTCACAATAGGCAAGGTATGGAAACAGCCTACCTACCATCGGTAGATCAATGGCTAAAGACAATGTGATATATAAACATAATGTTATACTGTTCAGCCATATAAAAGAAGGAAATCCTGTTATTTGTGATAACATGGGTACGCCTAGATGACATAAAGAGGAATAGTCCAGGCACAGAAAGACAAATACCACTGATCTCACTTACATGTGGCATCTTAAAAAGCCTAAGTCTTAGAAGCAGAGAGTAGCAAGGTGGTGAGCAGGGGCCTGCAGGGAGAGATCAGGAAGGTGTTTGTCAAAAGGAGGAACACATTCAAGAGATCTGTTGTGCAGTATGTTTGACTATGGCTAACCATATTGTATTTGTCAAGTTGAAAATTCTAAGAGAAGAAATTTTAAGTGTTCTCACCACACACACACAAAATAAATATGTATATGAGGTAATGCATAGGATGGGGTAAAGCACAGGTTCACTAGCTTGATGTAACTGGGCCACAGTGTATTTTAAAACCATAAAAATATATACAGTTTTTGTCAATTTTTAAAATTGCATTAATTCCACTTCCCAAATACATCCCATATCTGGTTAGCATTTGCTGCGTTGTTGAGCTGTCTATAAATTTGCTTCCTGGACAGCTGCATTGGCCATATGCCACTGGTGGAAAGAGCAGTTGCCATCCAGACTGTCGCTGTCCTCCTAAGACTGCACTTTCGCTCCTCTGTAGCCCATTCTCCAGGAAGAGCCTGAATGATTCATTTAACGTACAGCAGGGCATGCCCCTCTTCCTCTTAAAACCAGTGAGTCACAGTGAATTTAGAATATAATCCAGACTTCTTATCACGGCCAAATGGCTTGCATCATCTGTCTGTTGCCTTACTCTCCAGCTTCATCTCCTACTGTTCTCTCCCTCCTTGGGGCGTATTTTGCTCAGCCTGTTCTGTGCTCTCAACACAGGCATACCAGGGGACTTCTGCCTTGGGCCATTGTCCTTGTGTCCTTTGCTTGCAATCTCTTCCCCAAGTTCTCCACATAACAAGTTCCTTGGTTCTTAGCTCAGAGATACCACCTTGATTCATAGTTTGTTCATAACACTGGTGCCGTCTGCCTTATTTACTTGTTTATCCTCCGTTTCCTCCAGTAGCAGCCCAGTTTCTCTCTTCTCTTCAAAAGTTCATCAGAGTGCCTAACCCTTAAAAAGCACACTTCACTATAATCTAAGATACGACTGATTGTAGGACGCAGCATTAGCATATGTGCCACCGAGAAAGTAGAAACACTGCAAATTAGAGAGCACGGCACAACGCTAATGACTATAGATCATAAAACACCCTTGACTTTTGAGATATCATAAGTTTTTCAAAGGCGTTCCTGAGTTAATGGCGTACGTATCTTGTTGAATAAATAAATAAACGCACTCTTCTTAATCGTGGTCTTTTGATGAAATTAATCTGAAAAAGATACATACAAGAGATTGCACAGGTCATGAGAAATACTGTATTACAAAAAGAAGATACTGCATGAAGAACTATGAGTGATTGAGAGAAGCATATGAGTAGTTGTTCCCAACTGCCAGCTACTGGCTTAGCAGCAATAATTCAAATTCTGCAGGTCTTAAGTGGGCCAGGAAACCTGAATTCACAACAGATATTTTAAGAAACTCACATGCAATTGCCTTGGAAATAGATTCAGCCGTATACTGTACAAAGAGGGAAGACTGAACAGATGGAGACATAGATTGGTACTGTGGCATCTCTCTAGTGGAAAAATGTGGGAATAAGCATTTGATTGCTTCTGTGTGTTTAATGAAATGTGAGGTCATTGGCCTCGTGCGGTAGGGTAGGGAAGTTGGAGCTTTGAGAAAGAAGAGAAGGTATGGAAAAGTTAATGCAGAGGGTATGAAAGCAAGTGGAAGTAATATGTTCTACAGAAACAGACTGGGTTTGCAGACAGATTGACAGACTCTGACATGGAAGACAAGGTGCTTGGTTGGATGTTGGATGGTGTCCCAATGTGATGGAGTAATGATGGGATGTTGGATGGTGTCCCAATGTGATGGAGTAATTAACACCCACTAAGGGAGTAACAAGGGTCCCTTTGTGCTACCTTGAATTGATCTAGTCCTTAAACTATTAATACATTTCATTTCCATAAGAACTAACTATTCATGAGTGGCTGTGAAATTGCTGCTTCCGTTGTTACCATTTACATAGTTAAAATAAATGAATTCATAGGTGAGGGATGCTGGATTCAAACACGGACCTGGGAATAAAAATCTCAGGCTCTTAACCACTAAAGTGCCCCCCAGTTAATAGGAGTTTCTCGAAGTGGACCAAGTGAGCCACTTCTTTGGAATGAAAAGAAACTCTTTGTATGCTGAAAACTGAATAGTTTTCTATTATTATAGAAAAAAGTTCAGACTCCTAAGATGCCTTTATGCCGTACCCTTGTGCCCAAGTTCATCTGTAGCACCTCATCTTTCCATACTCACTCTTTGTGGTCCGGTCTTACTGCTCATCTTGAGCACCTCCTCCCGAGGCTGGGATCTCGGTACATCTGGCACTTTCCAAGGTGGTCCAGTTGGGGCCTGTGAGTGTGTTCTGTTCTCTTATTGCCAGGCCTTTGCCCATGTCGTCTCGTCTGTGTGCTAGGAACACCTTCACCCTTGTTTCGCTAAGTCCTACTACTCCTACGATCTCACTTTTGAAACCTCACTTCTTCTGAACCTCCCATGTCAGATTGCTGAGCTGTCCCCGCATCCGCCCCACACAGCCTGCACTCACCACTAGGTGTCCTGACTCCCTCTTTACTGATGGGCATCTGCAAAGCATCAGCACCCAGTGCAGTGCCTGGCTCAGAACTCGGCTTGAGGATTGTCAACAGAATGTTAAAAGACGAAACACTTAATCATTTTTCAAGTGTTCCAGTTACTTGTGTCAATAGGCCAGGTTCTGACTATGTTAAACAAGGGCTTTTGATCTATATAAAAATCTCAGGAGGACTCTTTTTTTCTTGAGGTTTAACTTAAAAAATTTATGATGAAATGTAATTTGGGTCATAATAACATTATCATAGCTCTGTAACATGTGTTATAATAAAATCTGACTGTCATTGTGAGTAAACTCGTCCAAAAAAGTAGAAAGTTTGAGCAAATATTTTTTTACAAACCTCTCTGGACCTTGTTTTGTATAATTGTACAATAAAAGTGTGCAGCGGTTTTTACTTTCAAAAGGTCAATACTAACAAGGTGGTTTATCCAAACCAGACTCTTCCATTCACCTCATGTCCTTTGCGGGTATTAAACTTGTCATTCCATGTACCCTTCAGCCTGTAACTTCTTAACTACTTTTCTTCAAGTTTGTGCCAGATAAACAGTAAAGTTCAAAGTTACCATGAATTGAGTTTTTCTTGTAAATGGCTCTCTGTGGTGATGTTTTTCTTTTCCTGGATAGTGCGTCTTTCTCCCTTTACTGCCTGAGTCTTCAGACTGTTTTTCTCATGCAACTGGATAGGTTTTGGTTTCTCAGAATGTCAGACTCATCCAACTAAAAAAGAAAGGTTTGGCATTTGTTTGCCCTTGGGAGTTTGAGTGCCTTCCTTTACTTCATTAGGAAAGACAGAAAGAGATTATGATGCCAAGAAGATAAAGAGTTATTGTTCACTGCTTATAGAAAACAGTCTAGCTACTTCTTATTTCAGAGTCGTTTATTTTCTTCCCTTTAAAAATTAGTATTGTCTACACTTCATGCTTCAATCTTTCACCATAATCTTTAATCCTAGCCATATCTGGTATCCCATTCAAATGCTACAAGTGGTATTCTCATAGATCCTCACTTCTCTCCTTTGAACACATTAATTTTATATATTACCTCAGTGGCAGCCAGATTTCATAAGGGCTTTTTTGGTTTGTTTTGTGTTAGACTATTGTCAGTGGCTTAATTTTCTTACTTGTTCCTGTGATTCTGCTGACATCGAAACTACTTTATGTTCTTGACATGGAAGAGTCAGCAAAAACAGTGTTTTGGGTATGGAAGTATTGTACTTTATAAAATCTCTCTTTCATCCTTTTGAAGTAATAAAGTGCCCTTGAGGTTCAGTGCTCATGTACTCCGTAGTGAGGTTGAAAAATCCAGAACAGGGCAGCACCTGTGGCTCAGTGAGTAGGGCGCCGGCCCCATATGCCGAGGGTGGCGGGTTCAAACCCAGCCCCAGCCAAACTGCAACAACAAAAAAAATAGCCGGGTGTTGTGGCGGGCGCCTGTAGTCCCAGCTACTTGGGAGGCTAAGGCAAGAGAATCGCATAAGCCCAAGAGGTAGAGGTTGCTATGAGCCGTGTGACGTCATGGCACTCTACCCGAGGGCGGTACAGTGAGACTCTGTCTCAAAAAAAAAAAAAACCCAGAACACCATTTAGTTGGCACATCATCCACATGCCGCCTCACCCCTCAGTGCCTGCAGTTGGCCATTTTCTGAATGTAGTTTCACACCGCCCTTTTTGGAAGGATGGGATGATAATTTGCTTGTTTGGTGAGCCTGTGGCTTAGGCCCATTTATGTTCACAAATATAATGATCAGAGAAGAGTTTAACATCCTCTAAATCAAGTTGGAGACCACATAGCGATCGTTTTAGTACTGCCTAATACAGGTATCAAGGTAATTACCATTTGTTATATCATCTTAAGAAATTATAGTCCTTTGGGTGGTGCCTGTGGCTCAAAGGAATAGGACACTGGCTCCATATGCCAGAGGTGGCGGGTTCAAACCCAGCCCTGGCCAAATAAATAAATAAATAAATAAAAGAAATTATAGTCTTTCACTGCAATCACAAAATAAGCAATACTTAATACTTATGGAAAAAAGATAAATAAAGGCCATTGGTTATTAAATTTTTCTTTCATCTGCTCTTTCACACAGGTACAACTTGGCCAAGTAGAAATCAAATGCCCTATCACAGAGTGTTTTGAATTCTTGGAAGAAACAACTGTTGTCTATAACTTAACACATGAAGACTCCATCAAGTATAAGTACTTCTTGGAACTTGGCCGTATCGATTCCAGCACCAAGCCATGTCCTCAGTGCAAGCACTTTACAACCTTCAAGAAAAAAGGACATATTCCCATCCCTTCCAGATCAGAAAGCAAATACAAAGTAAGCATGTTCACCAGAGGTGCGGGTTAGATGTCACAAGGTGGGAGAAGCCAAATTAGGCCAACTTGTGGTGGGCCCTAGGGGGTTCCTTCCTTTACGAGAGCCTAAGGTGGGCATATATCAGCTGTTATTCTGAAAATGAGTGGTTTGGGGAGCTGATGATAAGAGAGCATTCTTGAGGACATAATTAAGGTTTTCTTCTTTGATTTTAAACATGTTGAAAATTCATCTGGTATCTAATTGAAAAGCTAATCATTAAAGTCATTACTATTACCAAATACTAAGGCTTTTAAGTGTTTCACTTTTTCAGTGGTTCCAGTGTAAATCTCCTCTGGCTCTGAGTATAATAAGTGAAAATAGTATAGCATAGTATTCATTCATTTATTCAGCACATATGAGTGCCAGTGTTTTCTAGCCAGTGTGCTACGTTTGGGGGACACAGAGCAAACGTGATACAGTCCATGCCTCAAAAAAGTCTAATGAAGGTGAAAGAGACGTAGTTTAGAAAATGACAGTTCAATATAATTAGAAAATCAGTGAAGACAAACTCTATACATAGGGTGCTTTGGGGGCCCTCAAAGGAGGGATGGGTGCTAGAGCATTAGGAATGGCTTCACAGAAAAGGTGCAATTCCCCAGCAGTAAACGTGGAGAGCGTTTTAGACCAAAGAATCAGTTAGTGCGTAGGCCATGAGTCTGGGCCAGGCCTGTTAGATGCAGGTGCCTCTCCAACTAGTGGGGAGAGGGGAAGGAAGAGGCAGCTGATCAGGCAGGTAAGAGCAGGGCATGTTGAGTCTTGTACACTGTGTGGATTTAATTCTATAATCATTAGAGAGCCATCATTCTGGCAGTGTTCTTAAAGGCTCTCACAGCAAGATGAGACTGAAAGCTGGGAATCAAAGACCACAGCTGTGGCAGCAGATCATTGGTTCATATCCCTGATAACATCGGAACCACCTGGAGAGCTTTTTGCATACATCAGCAACCCAGACCCACCCCAGAACAATTGTTTTTGCAATTTTTGAGCCTTACCAGGTGACCAATGTACAGCAGAGAACCTTTGTAGTAAATGAACCTGAAAACCAGTGAAGCCAAGGTTGTCATCCTTGTCATTACAGCAGAATGGCAGGATGAAGTGGTTTCAGAGACTGAAGTCACTCCATTTAAGGTAACTTTTTGCCCATGTTCCATGTTTTAAAGGCCATGGTCATGGCATTACTCATCCTGTAGCTTTGAGAAGACCATGGTTTAGCAATTTCCTCAGCTGTTGCAAGAATGAGCTACAGTATTTATAGGTTAGTCAAAGCTTCTTAATGAGTAATTGCTCTTTGAAACTATTTGACTCTCATAGTTAATTTCCTAGTTTATGGTTTTTGTGCAAGCTAGTCTCTTTAAAGTACAACCATTAGGAAATTTTTTCCTTATGTAAAAAGTGTCATTTTTTAAGGACACAAAATTGCATAATTTTAAATTCTACCTTATAGTGATGCTGAGTTCTGATTTAATAACAGTAGAGTACTTTTATTTGATGCTGTTTAACTTTAAGTTATTTCGAGTTTATTTCTGTTGTATTTTTTTTTTTCAGGAAATGACTAGTTTAGAAGGGCTTGTTATTCCATAAATTTGGATATTAGATTTATTTTTTCTAAATCCTAGTTAGAATTATATAGACACGCATATATATGTAAACTCAAACTATACTAATTTTGGAATTAGTGGTAATTAAAATGTATACAAAATTGAATCAAAGTGGAAATATTTGAGTGATTTAGAAATGTGTTGTTCTTAAGAAACTAGTAAAAAGAGGTATAATCGAATGTACAATTCTGTAACAGTAAAATGTTATGTGTTTCATCCAAAAACCATGTTGTGATGAGCATAATTTATCACAGTGTACATGTGCTGAGAGTGAAATATGTAGAAACTGACATATATAAGATCTATATCTGTATAATTTTGAGTGAACCAAGAGCATTCTGATAACATTTCCCAATGGTCAAGTTTCCTCCAATGTCAATCAATTGGATTAGAGGTGAAAAGAGAAGAGAAACAGGGGTATAGATCAAAATGTTTAGCCTAGTAAACTCACTTGTTCCCTTTTGACAGGCAAAGGCAAAAAAAATTCTTTCTGGGAGATGTAGAATTCAATACAAAATAAGTGTTGCTGATGAAACAGTTAAAATCCTCAGGGGAGGGCAGCGCCTGTGGCTCAAAGGAGTAGGGTACTGGCCCCATATGCTGGAGGTGGCGGGTTCAAACCCAGCCCCAGCCAAAAACTGCAAAAAAAAAATCCTCAGGGGAAGTGAAGGATAGAAATCTCAGTATACTGTAAAGCGAAAACCATAGGGCTAATTTCAACAAAAGTAAAGTTCCCACAGAATTTGAGGATGATTATTTTTGTTTTGTTTTTTGTTTGTTTGTTTTTTTATTAAATCATAGCTGTGTACATTAATGTGATCATGGGGCACCATACACTGATTTCATAAACCGTTTGACACATTTTCATCGCACTGGTTAACATAGCCTTCCTGGCATTCTCTTAGTTATTGTGCTAAGACATTTACTTTCCACATTTACTAAGTTTCACATATACCCTTGTAAGATGCACCACAGGTGTAATTTCACCAGAGGATGATTATTTTTGTTACTCCTTTTTACTTTTGTAGAAGAGAAGATCTATGACATAAGAGGTAAATAATCTTCCTGTCCGGTGTACACGTACACATACGAGTTCTTGTACACATACGAGTTCTAGGGATGATTCAAAACAATTCCTGAACCAGTGGGGATTTTTGCTACATTTATTACAAAGTTTATATAGAATTTACGTTATTAAACACCACACTCTACCTCAACTAGCTAGTCTACAAACCCATACCTGTCAGTGTGATAGCACTGACATGGATGCCCCAGCAAACCAGGAGTGACATTCATGGCCCAAGAGAGCACCCTACACTGGGATCAAGGGCTTGGTCTTTTATGAGGAAACAGATGGATATTGTTCATTTTGCTGTATTTTTTATAATTCAGTTTCCCTAATACAAGAACTACTTTCACATTGGTATAGTTTATGATGCCATTAAGAGACATGAATCCAAGTACTTAAATGTAATAAATTGCATTGTAAGGCAACAGAAAAGTGGGTGGCATTTTTACTAATGGCTAACATTTCTGAACAATTTAAAATCTCTATATATTATTTACAGCTTTAAGTGGGTTTTATATCTATTGATATAACTCCTGTAATTTTTATTATAATATTATTCTGAATTATTGAGTTACAGTTTCCTGATCCAAGTTGTCACTCTTTGAGCACATTTATGGCTTTTGGTGTCAATTCAGAAACACTTAATATCGAAGGTTAAAATTGTTTGAAAATAGTACAGCTATTTTATAGTCTAGTGAGTGCTTTTCGCATGAAATTTGAGATCTAAAATACCATATTCGGGAGTTTCATTTATTTGGGATTTTATAAAAACCACTTGTTAGACATTTTGTACTCAGCAGATGAAAGAAAGGTAAACAGAATGTATCAGTAAGCAGAAACCAGAACTCTTAGGTATCCATTTCTCTTTCTAGGCCCTCACACAGCAACTCCCTTCCAGCAGAAATTTGAGTAAATAGACCTTTTCATTCTGTTCTGAACACTGTCAAACTCCTACTGCATCAAGTAGTGCAAGTGCATTCCTGAATTGAGAGATTTACATTGAAACAACATTGCCTTTGGTCAAATTCAGTCTTACTTTTTCATTCCAATATAGCCTTCTTCTTCTCGTAACTTTCTGTGATTCCGGAAAGGCTTACTATGCCATTTCTACAAGATTGACTTCAATTTCCGATTAGAAATCTAATATCTAACCTGAAACGTTTCCATAATTTATTAATGCAACACCAACTGCATGTTAATACAGGGAAGAAGTTGATGGTGGAAGAATAAACAGTAAGTTGTGACCCTGATGTTTCCTCATGTGATGCCTGGAGGCGGATGTAGCACCCGCATCTGAAGTTTTTCTCCATAGCAATTATCATCTGCAATTTTATGGTGTATTGGTGTGGTTATTTGTTTAAAGTTGCACTTTCTAACTGGTCTCTAGGAGGCCAAGTCTGGGCTTGTTTCACTCATGGCTGATAACCTGTGTGAAGCAGTGTCTGGTGGAGTAGGCGTTAAACCTCTATTTGTTGAAGGAACTACTACATGAGCCGATGTGTAAATAACTACGTGTTTCATTAGAGAAGTAGGTGAAAAATACACAGAGCATAGAAGAAGGGACAGGAGAGATTGGGAAGGTTTCATTTAAGAGTAAACACATTCAACTCAGTCTTGAAATGTAGAATTTATGAAGGTGGAAAAGGTAGGTCAGAGCACTGGGGTCAAACTAGACTTAAACCCTCAGCCTGTCACACATTAGCTCTGTACCTTGAGTATGGTTTCCACACTTTTAACTGGAGCTACACCTGTGTCATAGACTGTGGTAAAGAGTAAATGAGATCACACACATATAAAGCGTTTAGCACCAAGTCTGACACATAGTAAGTGCTTAACTCGTAAGAGAAATTATTATGGTCATTGCTATTATGAAATGGTATTGGGTATTGAGAAGGGGGCGGGGGGACCAAGAAGAATAGAGATATGATAAAAGATGGGTGAATGATGGCTGGTGGGTAGAAAGAGGAGATAAAATTGACTATGTCTGGAGGAGGAACCACAGGTGTGGCAAGGGAAAATTTATTTGGTATACAACGTGTTGATGGTGTTGAGTTTGAAGACCCATTTGGGTATAAAGAGATGTCCAGAAAACATGGCTTGGGAATGATCTGAGGAAGTCACTGATACTGGGGGAGAAGGATGTTGTTATTAAACTTACAGAAATGAAAAAATTTGCTTTGGGATGTAGGGAAAGTGATAGCAGTTCTTCATGAAAGAGAGGAAAGACCTGCAAAGCATTCAAAGTACAGTAGAACCGCTACAGGTGAACACCTCCCTACATTAAACACTTCCATAAGTTGACCAGATTTTCATTGGCTAGACATGAACCACACGTACATAATCAATACATTGGGCCTAGTTCTTTATGTCGACCACCTCCACATGCCGACCAGATTGCTCCAGTCCATTGGGTGGTCAACTTCCAGAGGTTCTACTGTAGCTATGTTATTCCTAGGAGTTTTACTGAGGTAGGTGCAAATGTAGGTGTCCTTTTTACTTCAGCTGTAGATCAAGAAATAATCCCCCTTTTCATGCTGATTTGGAGTGAGAGTCGGAGATCATGTGTATCAACCTAGGGAACATGCTACAGGAAATTCTCCTGTTGATTTCCTTGAGGCAAAACTAATATATCTGTTCTTCTTCCAAAAAATGTTAAGCAGAAACTTGGTGATTTATACGATGGAGCTTTGATATATCACAAAGTGAAAGAAAAAAGCCAGTAAAATGTCCTGGAAACACTCTTATGTTATTACCTTATCTATTTAGCATTCTTTTTGTCTCCCTTACAATTATGAGCCCTCTGGGTGGAAACCATTGTTTACAAAACTGCAGAAATATTTTATTTCCTCACATGGTAGAATAATTTTTCTAAGGGCTGGATTAATACAGTCAAATCAATAGGATGTTCCTAATTGTTTAAAATATGCTTAAACTCTTTTCTGGTTGTTTTCTCCATGTAAAAATGGTTAAAGCTTCCCTTGGAAGTATAATTAGTGTGCTCCTTTGTTCTTCATTTCTCTACCTTCCCTCTTAAGCTGACAGTGTTTACAAATAGAGAACCCAGTTCTGCATCAACCTTGCAAGGCCAGGTTAGCTTGTGACACACTCTGATTTCTCTTGGGATTAATGCCTCATCCACATCAGGAGCTAGTGGAAAACAAGTGTAGTTTCTTGAATGGTTGTTGTTGGCGTGGATTTATGAGGGAGATAAAGATGAAGTCGTCTAGCCCTGTTTAAAGAAGCCAGTCTAAACAAAGGGTGTGTTATATGCCCTTGAATATATATACCCTTGAAAAAAATTATAATACTGAGCTATGATGCAAGTCCACTAAATTTTATTGGAGTGCCTGTCTCCCTTCAGTTATAAATGAGGTGCTTTGCCACAGTTGTTATTAGCGTAATGCATAAATTAGCCATAATAATGTTTTTAGAGTTTTTACTAGAGCTTGAATTTCTAACAGCAACTATTGGAATTTCGCTGATATTTTAGCCTACATCTGACCTTTAAAAAAAAAAAAGGCTATAATAATGATAATAGTCAAGGCTTACAGCTACTATAAATTCACCTGCAGTAGTCCAGAGAACTACTTATTTGTTTTGTTTTGTTTCATTTTATCACATTGCCCCTTGTGTCTTCAGTGCAAGAAACAAGCCAGAAATCATTTCTCTCTGGTGGCCACCAGGATAATGAGTTAAAGGAAGCCAAGTCTGGTGTTCTTCGTAAAATGGTCTGCAAGATATTCTGGGAGAAGTGGAATTTGGACCCTGTGTTTCTTACCTACCACCCTCTGCACTCCTTCCTTTCCATATTTCCCTTTAGATCTGTGAAAGAACCTAATGGGGCTGTCTACACAGCATGAGAATCCTCTCTACAGTATGTCTACCGGTTGGCCATTGAAACTCCTCTGAACGCTTCCTTTGTTAAGGAACGTGAGATCTATAGGATCATTCCTTTCCATTTTCAAAAAGAATTCATGGTTATCTTCAGGCAGCGGTCTGTCCCCTGCTTTCACGGGGGTACAGAGACAGTTCTCATCTCTAACACGCTGGATAATCAAATGGCCGCCCTTCTGCTTTATACTGTTCCTCCTCTGAGATCTCAGCCATATTGTACTATGCTCAGAACAAAGTCTTGGGATAAAAACAGGATGATGCCACCGTTTCCTGACTAGAAGTTTGGGATACACAAATTGGGCAGAATTTCCAGGTGCCCTTTATATTCCTTAGTGAAAAAGTGGGTCCTTGGACATGAGATAGACTCAGACGAATACTTGTCTGGGCTTTGCTTTCTGGATTTATAGGAAGAGTCTATAAATTCTTACCAGTGTTTCCAGGTGATAGGAGAAAGGGGCACTGGCATGAAACAGTGATTCTTAAATTAGGGAGACAGCTCTCTTCAAATAGCCCTCAGTCCCATGTTCTGACATGCTGTCCTAGGAGAGCGTGCCTCCCACTTCACGTCACAAGCTGGTATTGCAGTGAATTTACTGTGTGATGAATAATGTGTGCACATGTGTAAAAGGAGCATGGCAGCCAATTTTGAAGGGGGTCCGTAAGCAGTAGATGAATCTGGATACAGCTTATCTTGTCATGTGTTAGTTACTCTTTGCATTTCTTGTCTGCTTTTGGTCCCCAATCTCTAGGAAACTTTCTCTTTGCTTTTCCAGCTTGTTTTCAGTTGTGCAGTAAAAAACTAAGGCAAAGTCACTTGGCTGCACCAGACTATGTTGAAGGGAGCCCCATGAAGCCCATATGTTACTGGCATATCCCTTCAGGGAGAGATCCCCAAGTAGGCAGTGCAATCTAAGGGGATGAGATTTGAAGCAAGAAGTTAAGTGATGTTTTCCCACATGGAGAATGTCCCTCCTCTGCCATGGCTATAGCATCAGTTTTGATATGACCAGGCAGTACTTCCTTGCATCAAAGACTCTGATGTCCTGATTATTTACCATAATGGTTAGTTTCTTTAAGGCACACCCTAGTGAGACAACTGTAATTTTTAACATTTTCCATCTGAAGAGTTTCTGGACCACAGTATATTTTGGAGACATGCCAGGATGATAGGAAGTTATTAGACCCTGTTTATTGGACACTTCAGCAAGGCTTAGGGTTAAGCAAACAGAAGTGACATCTCTGTTCAGCTACATTAGAATACTTGCTATTTTCCCAACACACCTGATGTGTGAAGTCTCTGTGTGGTTCAGGCTGAACCTTCTGCCCAAACTGTGACTCCATCACATATCCCAGTGACGTTGTACACATTACTGTGAAGCATGTTTTCCACACTACCCACTTGTCCAAGCTGCTAGCAGTTATTAAGTGATTTTATAGCTCTTTTGGCTTATACCTACCTATCTATCCTCTTTAAATTCCTTAAGGACAGGCATTTTCTTTTCTTTTTTTTTCCATTTGTCTAAAATCAGTACAGTCAGTTCCTGCTATTTGAAGGTGCTCAATTTGCAATTTGTTGACTGGGCAAATGAATTGATAAACTTGTTTCATTATTGAGTGTCCGTTTAACCTGAAGTTCTCATAAAGTAAATTCTTCTTGGAAAACTCAGTCAGCTCTTCTACGTCCAATGCTGCATTTGCATGTGGATATTGTCAAATATTTTGAGTTTGATAAGTAGCAATTTTGTGATTTAGTTATAATTATGATATACATAAGAATGTATACAATAAATTTAGGTCAAGAGATAATTACCTGGGGTGCTCTTTGGTTTTAGGTCTTTTTATTTTGTGGGTTGTGTATTCAGCATGATGAATTGTAAGGAGGAAACACCATTTGCTAAGGGCATGTGGGTTGGCGTACTTGTGATCTGAGCGTCAGCTTAGCGAGGATTTCTGGAAAAACTAAAGGGATTCAGAAGTCAAAAGTCTCTTATCTTTTGTGGATTCTAGGGCGAGTTAATCAAGATTCCTAATTCTGATAACTTTATTTTTGAAACACTTGCAACTCTGTGTCCTTTAGAAGAGTTTGTGTATTAATCACAAGGCTTTGTAAAATGTCATGAGGATAGAATATTTAGTAAACATCACCTGATAACCTCGGAATTAGTGATACCATCTCAGCCACTGGCTTCAAATTAGATATGTTGGTGTTTTCTTTGAATTCATTTCATGTCAACAGATAATTCCTTTTGCAGATAACTTACTGAGTGTTTACCATGTGCCAGAAGTTCTATGTTGCTTAACTCAAGGAATCCAGAGTGGTTGAGACTCGGCCTCTGCCCTCCGTGAACCTGTGAGCCCTTAGGAAGATTAGACATCTACATGCCTCATATAAGTTCTATAGGAAAGCTACTGAATCCAGTTGGGAGGAATAGGGCGAGAGCTTGAAGCAAGGAGCATCTGATCAGGATGGGGTTTCATTAGATTGCGTTCACTGGACTTGATCCAATTATCAGAAGTAAAGGTGTGCTGTTTCTCAGCTTATTTCAACTTGTGAGGTTCAATGTAAGGCTCCCTAGGGATTCTAGAAAGGCAAGAAGACAGTCTCAGCAGCCAGCAGGCAGACTTCATGAATATTCAGACATTAGCCCCTGGTAACATGCGAGCCCCTGTGTCATCTCACGGGAAGTCAGTGCTTACCCCTCCTTTACTGATCTGCACATGGCCACTCAGCGCTCCTCTGTCTCTGCCTTGATGGGTATGTGTAGGTCACTACAGAAGTTTATTATTATTATTAAATCATAGCTGTGTACATTAATGCAATCATGGGGTACAATGTGCTGGTTTTATATACAATTTGAAATATTTTCATCAAACTGGTTAACATAGCCTTCACGGCATTTTCTTAGTTATTGTGTTAAGGCATTTATATTCTACACCTAATAAACTTCACGTGTACCCTTGTAAGGTGCGGATGGGTGGAGGGAGGGTAATTGGTGGGACTACTAAAGTTTTGAGACGGATTGTGTGTTGGTGCATTATTTCACTTGCAGGAAACACAGTCAGCAGCATCCTTTCTGATTCAACTGTGTAAGTTTCAACTTGTCAGCTTATCAGTGTTGTTGGGAGGGCTTCATGTGTTTCTGTCCGCCAGATTTTACATTTCTGGATTTTTGTGTATCTTGAGACTTTTGTCATGACCGACATATGTGCATGTGTGTCCTCATTTCACTCCTCAGGAGAGGAAATCTGTTGTGGTTAATCTCCATTCAGCCATGAGCGTACGTGCTGCACAGAGCTCAGGCTAGCCACCTCTGAGGCAGCTTGCCAGCTGTGCCAACCGGAGGATACATGTTTTCAGCTTGGAGACTGGGCCAATAAGTCATGGCCGGGAAGAGGGAGTGACGTGACCTAGAGCAGTGCTTCTTGAACTACAGCATGCGTGTGATTCCTCTGAGAGGGGGCTTGTGGAAATGCACGTCCTGGATTCAGCAGGGTGGGGAAGGCGGGTATTCTCTGTTTCCCATGAGCATCCAGGTGCTGCTGATGTTGCTGATCCCCCAGTCACACTTTGGAAGGCAGGATCGAGCACCGTGACTTCCGTGTGAATGCAACCCCTCGGAAGGCACGCACTGCGTGTGGTGAGCCTTTGGTTGTGAGACGGCATTTCACGTGCAGGAATAATTGTGACTAAAAGAGTAAAGGAAGATGGGAGTGTTGGTGACCATTTGTGTTCCTATAAAGCCAATTTTGAATATGGTTAAGGTCAGAATGAATAAGGCATATTCCAACCAAAAAATCTGTATTGAGACAATTCAAATGTAGTCTCTTAATAGCAAAGTTGTTGGGGTTGGCTAATAGTCTGTTATTTTAATCCAAAGCAAAAAAAAAAAAAAGTGTTATTTTGATGTTTTCATTGAGAGATAAGCAGTTGGGTATGAATTTAACTTGTTCATATTCACGTAAGAGTTTGCTGCATAACTTCGGTCACACTAAGCCTGTGTCGTAGGTGAGGGTTGGTGATAGCATCTGCAGGAGGACCCTGGTACACCCAGTGTCAGGTTCCTTATCATTTGAGGACCTTAGTAGAATCACACATTTCTAACTGTCTTCATGAGAGATCCATGGATGCGATAGTTCAGCATTTGATCACAAAGCTCCTTGAACCTTGAAACATGTGCCTTCATAAAGCAAATCCCAGTTTAAAACCACCTTTACATTCATTCTTCCATTCATTTCATAAATATAATCTAAGTCTGACTGAAAACCAAAGAGATCTTTTTCAAAATTTATTTCACAGTGCTGGAGTCCAGTGATTTAGAATTATGAATACTGTCTAATAGAACATAGCTGAATTAATTATGCAGAGCCTCTGACAACGGCAAATGTGTGCGGAAAAGCAGGGTCTTGACTTCTTCCTCGTTTCATTCATTACATTCAGAAGGAAGGCCCCATGTGCGGGTTCATCTGTTCCTCATTGTTCAGTGACATAGGGGAATAAACATTTTGTAAAGTTTTATGATCTGAATCTCACCCACGTCATCTCACTCCCCTTACTTTAAAAATTACTTATTTTAATGTTAATAGTCACAAAGGCAAAAGGAGTTATTTTAAATGACTGAAAAGTAACATCTTTTTAAAAAATGTAAACCACAAAGTTTTTCAATTTATGTGAGTAAAATCTTGAAAATAATTTTCAAAGTTCTTATGTTGGCAAACACGTGCTGAATAGTTTAACCACATGACCATTCTGACTACCATCAGTTGTCAAATGTCAAAGAAGGGATAGTTTAGTATGAAGAAATGTTTTGGCATGGTGAAAATTTGCTGGCCTTGGAATCAGACAAACTGATGTTTAAATTCCTTCTTCATGCTTACTTGCATGTTACCTTGGCCAAGTTATTTAATCTCGCTAGGTCTTACTTTCCTCATCAGTAAACTAGCAATGTTCATGTGTACTTGCAACATTATTTTGAGAATAAAAATAAACAATATAGGTAATGCATTCAGTATAGCCGTTACCATTTAATAGAATTTAAGTAAATCAACAAATATGAAGTTTTAAAAATCTTATGATAGCTATTTTCATATAAAATTAAAAAGAAAAGTACTTTAATTACTTTGTATTTGTATAGAAAGCACATTATCTATTCTTGACATAAGAGAAACCGGAGTGGGATGGAAATACTGTGATTGTAACTGCCCCTCACTCTATGTAGTAGAACCTCTGAAGTCCAAAAAGTGGTTTTCCAAAAGGTTAAGTGATGATACCATATACAGTTGACCAAAATAAATTGTAACTAATCTTTAATATGTAGCAGTAAGTTCACTTGTGCTGCAGTGACATAATATGCAGGAACAAAGAGAATGGTTACAAATACCATTCGTCATGAAGCATATCAGTAATTCATTTTAATCATATGAGGCTGGGCAAGTCAGGTTGTAGCTATGGGTTTAGAGTGTTAGAACTTAAATACTGTGAGAGAATGGGATATTCCACTGTCTTTCAAAATAAAGGCTGTCAGATAAGATATCTTCTACATCAAATGGAAGACTTATACTATGCACATAGTGAAAATGTGAAATCCTCTTTCTGATGGTTTTCTAGGTACAGGCCACAGGACCACCATATTGATGTCTTTCTAATAATAGGATTCTTTGCATTATTTTTATAATTAATCTCCCTTAGATTCGTAACAATCCAGGGATACCCATTATTTTAAATGATGCTTCATAGAAAATACTGGCCTAGCAGTTTGTTTGCTAGTGTTTTTCAGTTTATGAAGCATCTAGGGGACTTTGATTTTATAAAGTGAAGCAAGTCATTGGTAAGAAGACAATGGACATGACTGAGAAATTGGTTCAAGGGAAAGGTGAGTCACAGGGCAGCCTCAGGGTGTGTGGGTTCCGATATCATGAGCCTTTAGGTTTTATGTACTGCGATCTAATCTGAGAAATTTTCTTCAAGCTGATTAATTTCCAGACTGCCCCAACTGTTTAATTCCAGTATAGTCTACAAACAGCCAAAGCATCCTTGCCAAAGTAATTCTTTCCTCCTTTAATAACAGAATATTCCTAGGTTATGGTAGTTGTGGTCTTACAGAGCGGGAAGTATTTTAAATTATAGCCTTTTGGCTAATTTCTCTAAGTATCACCATTCTTACCCTTTTAGATATTTTCAGTATATCCATTAGTACTTAATATTAATTTTCCTTACACAGATCCAGTGCCCAACTTGCCAATTCGTCTGGTGTTTTAAGTGCCACTCTCCTTGGCATGAAGGTGTTAACTGCAAGGAATACAAAAAAGGAGACAAATTGTTGCGTCACTGGGCCAGCGAGATCGAGCATGGGCAGAGGAATGCCCAGAAGTGTCCAAAGTGCAAGGTGAGATAACCTGTAGGAGCAAAGGGAAAATTGTGAACTTCTGGATATAATTGAAGAATATTCACACTATTGAAGTGAATTCTGTTTATAACTGTTTTAAGGCAGGTGATGGAGAAAAAGTATTTGCTGTTCCATTTCAGAGGAAAATTATATTACATTAACTAAACTGAAATTTTCCTATATAAACAATGTATATTATTATCTGCATTACACTTCAAAATTGAAGGAGGCAATATATCAATACTAATTTAAAACATTAACATCCTTATTGTTCCTCTTAAAAGTGAAGATGTATGTATGGGGAAAAGCTGGTATGAAAATTATTTTCCATTTGTGGCTTGCCACATGTCCCCTAATCACTCTGAATTCTGTGGGCTTTGTCTGAATCCTTGCAATCTTTTGCTTTTGCTTTTCCTTTTCATATCGGTTTGGGATTACATTAAATTAAACTGATCATTTTGACTTTTGTAAATCTGGCGAAGTAGAAGCTAATAGCTAAAGTCAGGACTTAGGGATTTTCTGAATGTCATTTTTCATCTATTCCCTTGATAGTCATGTAAAATAAACAAGACTTAGCAAGCCTTTGAGCTGAGACCGGGAAGTTGAAAGTTACCCATGCAGATAACAGGGAAGAGTCTTCTATGGGGAGGTCAGCCAGTAAATCCAGCCAGAATACCCTGGATTTCTGTTTACAAGACAGGGATCTGTCAAAGTCTGGCGGCTTTTAAAAGCTTACTTTAGAAAATTACATGTGTGCAATTATGTATATGTGTACTCTATCAAATGTGGTGTTCACATTTTCCCAAATTTATTTCTGAAAATCATGTCTAAAGTAGGCCTAATTTTCCTTTAAAAACAATTCCTCAATTTCTTTCTGGAGGCTTAACACCAGATAAATGAAATTTGAATTGTCAGACAATTTTAAAAATTGAATAATTGTGAATACAATTCAAAGCAATAAAAGTTTATTCTGAAGCCTGTTAACAAGCATAATAATAATGTGCAGGTTCACTAGCCCAAATTCACATATAGTAAGGAAAAAGTATTATAGGGAATAACACATTGCAATTCTTGGAAGAAATTTTTGAAATAGTTTAGATGACCTGGCTCTCTTTAAAGTGACGTCTAAAAATGTTTGGAGTAAAGCTTTCTTTGTTTTCCCTGTAGAGGACAGATTCTTCCACAGTTACCCTTTTTGTTTTAGAGCTATTTCAGATCACTGCCTGGATTGCTCAGGACACTTATTTTTCATCACTTTAAAGAACAATTAGAAAACGAAGCCTTTCCCCCTTTCTCTTGTCTTTCTGGCTTATTCAAAGCTACTACTCAGTTTTAAACCTAATAAAGGACAGTAGGAATTTAGGAGTGCTATTAAATAACTGTACTTATCGCTTAGTTCCTAAGTACACTTTATATCACTTTGGAAAGCTATAAAAACAATTACCAGTTAGCCTGATTCTAAGACTATACTCTGAATGAAAAACCTTATAGCATTCTACAGTGGGGAAATTCTGAATGAATTGATATAATACATAAAATCATACATTTATTACTATAATTTCTTAATCTAATGGAAACGGACTCACATATAGAAAGAAAAAGCAGCCAACCATTAGGAACTTACTGAATGCACTAACAACTGCCCACAGTTCTAACAAATGCAGATCAACAGTTAAGAGAAAGCACCCAGGCTGCTTCTCCTTTGAAGTAACAGCTAAAAGGTCAGGCCTTTAAAAGGAATTACCTTTTAAATAGGTAAAATTTTGGAAAAGCGCCATGGAATCAGTTTACATGATTACATTGTAGCAGAGAACCTACTTTCTGGTGGAATTTAGGTCCATAAAATTTTTATCTGTTTAACTCATATTTTATGACTTGTTTTGAGTACAAATGGTTTCGTTTTCTTTTTCTTTTTTTAAGCATGACTTTAAATCTTTGCATTTTCTTAATTATGACATTTTTCTTGCGCCTTAAAATTATGTTTTCCTGGCAGGGCACAGTCACTCACACCTATAATTCCAGCACTCTAGAAGACCAAGGCAGGAAGATCTCTTGAGGTCAGGAATTCGAGACAAGATTGAGTAAGAATGAGTCCCCATCTTTTCTACAAATAGAAAAATTACCTGGGTATTGTGATAGGTGCTTATAGTCCAAGCTACTCAGGAAACTGAGGCAGAATGATTGCTTGAGCCCAGGAGTCTGAGGTTACTGTATAGCTAGGCTAACACCAGGACACTCTAGCCTGGGCAATGGAGTAAGACTCGGTCTCAAAAAAAAAAAAAATATTATTTTTCTTCATGAAACATTAGTAACCCAGGAGGTGATATTACTTAATGAATGAATATTCATTTTAAACTCCATAACTTGCTTTTCATAAATACATCCTTTTAAATTTAAAGGAAGATGTAGGAGTTTGTGAAAAAAGAAAATTTAATCACATACTGTCTTCAGGTGAACAAAACAATTACATATGTTCATATAAAAGCTTTCAATCATGTAATTAAGGTGTTTAAAATTTTGTTATCAAAGTATATTTATATTGTGCCCTGCTTATAGATATATGTTTTAAATTAATTCACAGTTTTAATAATTATTATTTTTTTTTAAGACAGAGTCTCACTTTGTTACCCTCAGAACTGCCATGGCATTATAGCTCACAGCAACCTCAAACTTGGGCACAAGCCATACTCTTGCCTCAGCCTCCCGAGACAGGGTGTCCCTCTAGCTCAGGCTGGTCTGGAACTCCTGAGCTCAAGCAGTCCACCTGCCTTGGCCTGCCAGAGTACTGGAATTACAGGTGTGAGCCACAGCACCTGGCCAATTATTTTGATTTTTAAGTAGTTTGTTTATAAAGGTCATGTAAGATAGAAATTTGGGAAAGAGAAGGAAAATGTTCACCCAGAATCCATCTTCTCCAGTGCTCTCACTATTAATATATTAGTATATCTCCTTGGTCCTTCCTCTATGTAAATGACTTTTTAAAAAGTTTTAGTTGTGGTGTACAAATAATTTGATATCATTTATTAGTTTGCTTACTCACAAACATTTCTCATGTTGCTAAACAGTTTTTGAAATATTTCTTTCCTTAACTGTGTGAAATTTGCTTAAATATCCTTCTGCTATTGGATACCAAAGCTTACTTGATTTTAAATACCTCTGTGTTATAGATAATATATGAATGATATTAAGCTTGAATGTATCTTTTTTTCCAGATTTTGAACGTTTGAAAGGATGTATTTTTTGAAGGTGGAATCATGGGTTAAAGGATAGCAGTGTTTTTTTAGTATTTGGTCCATACTGCCAATTTGCTTTGTAAAAGGATTGAAACAATTTATAATTCCACCAGAAAAATCTGAGAACTTGTTACAATATGAGCATTTCTTTAAAATATTTTATTCTTATATCTTACATTTTGTTGCTTGCTTATAAACTGAATATAAAGTCATGTATTTTTGAGTTAATAATTTTCTGTTCATATCCTTTTCTCATTCGTGGGGGTCAGGTTGGTACATGTTTTATTATCAAAGTATATGAGCTCTTTATTTGAAAATATTAACTCCTCTTTTGGCGTATTTTCCTTGCATATTTTCCCTACTTTCACTTTCTTTCTGTTAATCTAATGAGTAGGATTTTTTACTTAATTGGTTTACATATATTTTAAAATTTTTTTACAGTTTTTATTTGACGAAATATATCATTCTCTTTCTTTTTGAACACACACACACCCACACAAAAGTCATACCCATACTCACATTTTTATGTACCTATGTATTTTATATATTTTTTAGAAGTATTTTGTTTCTAAGCTTAAAAAGTTGTGTGTTGTCCAGAAGTTTGACAAAACTGTTTTCTTCCTTTCTTTTCATTACTTAATTTCTAAATACTTTAGCTCTTTAATCCATCCATAATTCATTTTGGTGTTTATTATGCATTGGTACCTAAACTAATTTTTTCCAAATTGAAACCATGTAAGTAAATTGTGTTTATTAAATAATTCGCCCCTTAGCAGATGATTTTTAATTTCTCTTTAAACATGTTAAATTATAATATGTAATAGTCTCTTTTCTGAGGTCTCTAATCTTACTATGAAGTTTTAAAGAAAATTCTGTACTTATACTGATGAATTTTAAGTGATTATGCTTTCATAAAATTTGCCCATCTAAACAAGGTATGATAATATGTTCATTCATCATTTTAATTAGTATTTCAGGTAAATCAAATTTTTCTCTCATTTAATTATAAATGTTAACGTCTCCCTTACAATTTTTACATTTTTATCAAATGGAAAGACCAATTTAATACATGTTATAGTATTATAAAGAGGTTTGACTTGTGCTTAGAAATCAAAATTATTATCTATAATTGAATTTTGGCAGTAACAGGGATGAATATTAATTTTTCCCCACATATGATTAAGATATTTATTCGTAGCCGGGCGCGGTGGCTCACTTCTGTAATCCTAGCACTCTGGGAGGCCAAGGCAGGTGAATAGCTTCAGCTCACAAGTTCGAGACCAGCCTGAGCAAAAATCAAGACCCCTGTCTCTACTAAAAATAGAAGAACTGAGGCAAGAGGGTTGCTTGAGCCCAAGAGTTGAAGGTTGCTATGAGCTATCATGCTACCGTACTCTACCCAGGGTGACAGTTTGAGACTCTGTCTCAAAAACAGAAAAAAAAGATACATATTCATAAGTGTTATTTTTTTATACTAAGATAAAAATACACAAGCATTTCTGAATGTTATTTATAGAACATTGTTATGAAAATTTAACAGCACTAAATATGACAACTTATTACCCATTTTTATTTGAATTTCATTGCCTCTTAATGAAGAATATTCTTCATTAACTATCTAATTATGGAAAATACTTCTTCCTAACAATGGGTTTTCTACTTTATGTAAACTCTTAACCTTCAGAAAATATGTGAAAATTTTGAAATGTCTTTCTTGAAATTAATTACCACAAAACTAAATCTAGTTTGTGATAAACTCAAGATTAAATTAAATTTAAAGTAAGTGGGTGATTTGAAATTGTTTAGAAATATTGAAATATTAGTTAAATTTTATGTAAAAATTCATTTTGAGACAATGTCTTATAGTATAGGTTAGATACCAAATCTGAGTTAAGAAAAAGAATTACGAAGTCAAAGAAAATGAAAAGTGAATTGCACAAAGACAGGATTATAGAGTATAAAACAAGTACGCATAATTACAAGCAGTTTCACATATGCAGAGACTATAAATTGTTTGTGAAATTATGCTTATCGGGAATTAAATGGCACTTTTATTTTATTGTGGTAAAAAAAAAAAAACATGAAATTTACCATCCTTACCATTTTTAAAGCAAATAGCACTTTTTAAAAAATGTTTTCTTCCATTTAAAAGCTTAAAAACACTTATAAGCTATTCTAAAGTACATATTTACTATAGTTCTAACTAAATTGAAGGGAAGAAACAATAATATTTCATCAATTCCTTTTTGTCAGAAAGTAGCTACCACATACAATATCATTGTTCAACATACTTTTTAAAGGAAATTTTAAAATAAATATGATTTTAATTTACTAAGTCATATTATTGTTTAATGTTATAATAAGCATCATTAATGGTAGAAATAATTATGAAGCCTTCAAGAATGTGAGAATTTTGTGAGAAAGGTTAATGAGTCAGTCTTCTGTTTCCTCAAAAAGTTCAGTATTAGCCAGTTAGTATTATTTGTCTTTCTTTGTTTTTTCTTTCTTTCTTTTTTTTTTTTTTTTAAGACAGCGTCTCAAGCTGTCACCCTGGGTAGAGTGCTGTGGCATCACAGCTCACTGGTTGCAGTTGTCATTGTTGCTTAGCTGGCCCGGGCCAGGCTCGAACCTGCCAGCCTCGGTGCATGTGGCTGACACCGTAACCACTGTGCTACAGGCACCAAGCCTATTACTCGTCTTTCAACTGGGCTGGTTTTGACTTTTCCCCCATCATGTTTTGTCCTTGTGAAGTTATGAATTATTAAAATTCCATCTTTTCCAAAGGCCAAATTTCGAACCACTCGGTATATATTTTTAACATATATACTTTTTAAAAAGAAAGATGGACAAAGCTTCGGACCTTCTTACCTGACAATTTGAGGCAAGTAGATGTAATCCAGCTGGGAAGTGAAAGTTAAGAAACATTCATTATATAAAGAAGGTACTATGTAAAGGAAGTGTTACCGTTTCAAAAGTATTTCTGAAGGAAATATTACAATATGTTAACGATTAAATGTGAATAAGTTGATGTGGCTGTTATATTATTATCTTTAATTTTTTATGTGCTTGAAATATTTAATGATTAACAATAAATAAAATCTAAGAAGAGAACAAAAGGGCTATACCATCACACCCTTCCAGGGCTACTTAGCTTATAGAAAAACAGTTTTATTTGCCTAGACAAACAACTTCTAGAGAATTCACTGTTAACATTATATTTTTTTCCATCCTTGGGTAGAGGTTAAATGTTGTTCAGAATACTGGGTTTACTAAAGGAAAGTTGGGGTTCATGTTTCTCCAAATGGTTAGCTTTTTTATTTATTTATTTATTTATTTATTTTTTTGCAGTTTTTGGCCGGGGCTGGATTTGAACCCACCACCTCCAGCATGTGGGGCTGGTGCCCTACTCCTTTGAGCCACAGGCGCTGCCCAATGGTTAGCTTTTTTTTTTTTTTTTTTTTTGTAGAGACAGAGTCTCACTTTATGGCCCTCGGTAGAGTGCCGTGGCCTCACACAGCTCACAGCAACCTCCAACTCCTGGGCTTAAGCGATTCTCTTGCCTCAGCCTCCTGAGCAGCTGGGACTACAGGTGTCCGCCACAACGCCCGGCCATTTCTTGGTTGCAGTTTGGCCGGGGCTGGGCTTGAACCCGTCACCCTCGGCATATGGGGCTGGCGCCCTACCGACTGAGCCACAGGCGCCGCCCCAGTGGTTAGCTTTTTTAATTTAGGAAGTTAAAGGGGAATTCCTCAGACATTCTTCCCCCAAATTACCTTCTTCCTTAAAGTCAGATAAAAGAAATATTTACGTGAACATTATGTACCATGATGGAAATACAGTCACTGTTAGCCAACTGGATGCCCTGCAGCAGACCACCTTGATTTTCCTCTGACATAAATATCTCACATCCCTTTCTAAGGTGTTTTATCACCCCACTTTGAGGGGTGATAATTACTGAGGAAATTATATATTTTTTTAGATTAATATATAAGTAACATGATTTATGAACTAGTGGGCAATTAAGTCATTTATTGTATTCCAGGGTCAACACATTCCTTATTTTTAGGTGACAGGACAATAACCTTTCTGTTTTGAAAAGAAGTATAAAACGTGAATAGGCATTGCTGAATTCTGATATGCCATCTTGTTTTTTTGTTTTATTTTTTGAGACAGAATCTCAAGCTGTCACCCTGAGTAGAGTGCCATGGCATCATCATACTTCACTCTGGGGCTCAAATGATCCTCTTGCCTCAGTTTTTGTACTTTTAGTAGAGACCGGGCCTTGCTCTTGCTCAGGTTGGTCTTGAACTCATGACCTCAAGCAATCCACCCACCTCAGCCTCCCAGAATGCTAGGATTACAGGATTAAGCTACCGCGCCCGGCTTCTGAAGTGCCATTTTTATACAAAGTGCCTTCTGTGCTGTCTACTTTTTGGTGGAATCAGCAGGATGATAATAATAGTGATACAACTGTGTAACATACACTGACATCCTTAATTTATCAGTCTCCATTGTAGCTATGATACATATATTGTCTCATGACATCTCAAGATGCGATTTCCAGTGTGCCATACAGATTTTAATTTTTTGGTAATACTTGAAGATGTTATACAGTCATAATAATACAACATGCTTAATAGTATGTTAGTTACATTTGTTGTCTCATTTAATTCTCAAAAGAAAGTTAGGAGGAAGGTACAATTAACCATCATTTTAGATATAGAACCAGTTTCAGAGAGTTTAATTATGGATGAATAATTTTAAAAAGCAGGCAGAAGAAAGTGAATTATGTTCATTCATAATTTATTGTAAATTTGAAATTAAAATAATTTATTTGTCATGATACTTCCCATTGGATAGTTTATTCTCTTAAATCCTATAATAGAATGCTTTGGGCAAGGATATATTGATTCAGAGAAAATGATTAATTTCCCCTGTTCACATCAGATTAACACAAAGCCACGTCTGTGCTCTCTTGTATCTGAGTTGTATTTGTAGCTTGTGGATGCTAGAAAAAGAACCTGGAATATTAATACTGGATCTTATAGATACCTTGCAATGCTTTAACACTTCATGTACCGCTACAAAAGCACCTTCAGAGGCTGATGACTGCTTTCAAATAGTGGTCATTCAGAACAAAATAAAATTTCTTTTGGCCACTAATAAACCATTTTTAACCCTCCAAATTTCAGGAAATCACTAATTTTGGAGCAGTGGTTATCACTGCCACGTTTTGTTTTGTTTTTTTTTTTTGGTGTGCCAAAGTCTAGACCTTAGCTGTGAGAAGAACCTGATTGTTTCATGACAAATACTTTCTAGGATATTAGCTAGTAACTGTATTGCATCCAATGCCCTAGTCTGATGAAAAATAATTTTTTTATCTGTGTTTAATATCCTGAGATTAAATATGTAATGTGACTACCTATAACATTTTATTTTTAAAATTAGTATATTCTTATAGTATAATGTATATAGAAACAAGTAAAAATATTATAATGAAATAATATATATTTTAAAAGGTAAATACTCCAGTACCTTGACATTAAAAGAAATAACAAAGTGGGTAGATTTGTGCATGAATTTGGATTTAAGAAATCTTTAAATGAGAATGTTATCAAGACTTCTCCTTCATAGTCGGCATTTTTAAATAAAGACAGGCTGGGCATGATGGCTCATGTTCATATCCCCCAACACTTTGGGAGGCCCAGGCAGGAAAATAGCTTGAGGCCAGGAATTGAACACCAGCCTGAGCAACCTAGCAAGACCTTATCTCTACAGAAAAAAAAAAAAAGAAAAGAAAAGAAAAATTAGCCAGGTGTGGTGGATACCCGTAGTCCCAGCTATTCAGAAGGCTGAGTTAGAAGACTTCCTTGAGCCCAGCAGTTTGAGGTTGCAGTGAGCTGTGATGATGCCACTGTACTCTAGTTCTGGGCAACAGAGCAAAACCTGTCAAAAATTTGTTTTTAAATAAAATGAAGACAGAGTAAGTATATATATACACACATATATATATGCATGTTCACATATGTATGCATACATACGTGTGAGTACATGTACGTACATATACATATATGCATCTATATGTCTGTAGATATAGTACTAGAAAATTTAATATACATTAAAACATGCAAATATGTTAGGCTTGTATATAAAATGAAATTAGGCGCTAATCATAAGCAGTCTTTCCTCAATTTTCATGGTAGTCATATAACTAAAAATTCTTTGAATGGCATGTTAAAATCATGCAAACATTTTGTATTTGTATGTAAAATAGAGTTATAAGAAATTCTGAGTTCAGATACTTAATAGAAGATGATTGTGTGAATGTCTAAAGCATTTGAAAGTTATATGGGAAGAGCCCACTGATTTACCATGCAGGCTACCCCCAGTATTGTAGGATATCTGTAAATGCCAGCACCATCCACCTTTGTGACAACTGAACATCCACCAACAAAAACACAAGAAAATTTCAAACTCTCTCCAGGGGTAGAAGAGCCCCTTTTGAGAGTGTCTGGTTTCAGGGTTTCTAAGACAGATGAAGTCCAGTGAGCTATGTAGACAGGGGAAGATTTAAGTTAAAAGCTGCCCAATTTCTATGTGAATACTAATGGAGCCAACTTTGCTAAAAAGAGCTAACGCTGTCTTAGGCAATTCATTTGTTTTCATTTTATGTCACTTCAAATTTTAAGAGCTTTCTATGGCAAACTGAACTGAGAATTGAAAACAGGTCATGAATCTTGCCAGTGGCTCAGTCAATAGGAAGGCAATAAAGGTTTGGAGAACTGTTGAGAAGAGGTTCACATCCAAATGCCTACTCAGCCGCTTCACTTGACTCTAACAGCCTTCTCCAATGCAATATATTCTCCTCTCCCCAAAATGGTTTTTCTCAAAGATAGAAAAGTCTGTCTCAGTAAATGGCAATTCCAATCTCTCAGCTGCTCAGGTCAAGAACTCTGGGCCATTCCAGACTCCATTTCTTTCATACCCACATCCAGTCAATCATTACGTTTTGCAGATGTTACCATCAAACTATATTTAGAATCTGACCACGTCTCAGCACCCCCTCCTCTTTCACTCATCTGGGGCAAGATACCCTCATCTTTCCCTCTGCAGATCTTTGCAACAGCCTCCTGACTGCTTTCTCACTCTCCAGAATATTCTTAACCCAGCAGGCAGAATGAGGCTGTCATCAGACAGATGACATCACTGCTCTGTTCTAAACTCCTTGTGATTTCTATCTCACACGGAGCAAAAGCTAGTCTCTCTGGTGACCGTATGACTGTCACACTTTGGACATGCCTCCTTTCTGTGACTTCTCTTGCTTCATCTTCTGCTTCCTCCCCCCACTACAGCCACATTCCACTCACTCCTGCTGTACGTCAACTGCACTGGGTACATTCCCTTCTCCCGGTCTCCATACCTGCTCTTCCTTCTCTCTGGAATGTTCTTGTGACAGATCTCTGCATGGCCAGCTCTCTCACTTCCTACATGTCTGTGAGTAAGATTCAGCTTCTCAGTAAGGCTGTCCTAGGCTCCCTTACCTGCAGTTTCAAACTACCTTCCCCTAGCTCAATAGGCACTATCTCCCCTATGGCTTTGTTTGTTCTCCATAGTATCACACTACTTATCACTACTTAAACAATGGCTATAAGAGACATATTTTACATTCATAAGAGCAGAGATTTCATGTATTTTTCTTCAGAGGTCCCACTAGTATTGTTCAGAGCTATTTCTGGGCATTGTTTAGCACCAAATAGATGACTGAATAAATGAATGCCCTCTTTCATTCCTCTGTGTATTGAGAATCCATTACATGCTTTGTAAGACGTGGTCCTTTTTTCATGGAACTCACAGAAGGGGAGACATAGTTGTTAGACTGGCAAGGAGAACACTTTTGCCCTTCAGTAGGGCTTTGCAGAGAGTATTACAAGAAGGTCCATAGTGAAAAGATGTTTCATTCATCTTGGAGCATGTGGGAGAGCTAGATTGCTGGGCATTGTTGGTAGATTATGGCATGATGAAAAGTGCCCAGTAGAGGGACTGTTACAATTGGAAGTACAAAGTCACAGAGCCAGGAAGTGTGTGGTTCTATAGAAGCCACAAGCACTTTGTGGTTCCCTTAGCGTAAGGTGCACAGAAGGAAGTGGTGAAAGGTGGGGCTGGGACTTAGCATGCAACATTCAGAAACTTGGGTTTTACCCACCAGACTGGAGGCCATTGAAAAGTTGTGAGCAGGAAGATGATGCTATCAGATTTATATTTTAGGTTGCTGGTGTTCATTTTGTGGAGGTAGTTACAGACATCCAGAAGGAAATAATGACAGTATAAACCACGCTGGTTGTCGAAGGCTTAGGAAGAGAAGGATTAGGTAACTATTATGGGGTGAAAGCTGTCTGCCCATGATGATCAACTGAATGTGAGAAATAAGAGGATAAGGACCAGATATTTTGCTTCTGTCTAGATGGACGGCATTGCCATAAACTGAGATAAAATAGTTGAAGCAGACCCACATTTATTCTGTTATTGTGATAGAGGGCCATGGCATAATGATGAATTTTGTTGTGTTTATTTGACTTTAAATGGCTAAAAGTCACATAGTTGCTATGTGGGTCTGAAGCTTATGAGCCACGTCCACCGTGGAGATAAAGAAGTGAGATCCAGTGGAGGAAAGTTGAAACCCTTTGAACATGGAGATCACCCAAAGAACATGTGCAAAGTGATAAATTGTGATGAAACTAAAGAACAGGTGAAAAAAATAGGAACCTAAGAGAGATGAGAGAAGAATCTGGAAAAAAAGTGTCCTTGAAGCGAAAATACATCAAAGGTCTGGAAGGAGGTAGCCACCAGTGATTAAATGGCACAGAGGTACAATAAGATAAAAATTAAAACTTGTTCATTGGACTTAGCAATGAGGAGATCATGGATAATACTAATTTGGTTTTTTGACAAGCATTTATCAAGAACATGGTTTGCAAAAGTACTTGTGCAAGGTCCTTTAATGAGATAATTGAAAAGGTGTAAATGATCTGGGCCCTTGTTGATTTTATAGATGGGGGAAGTAGAAGGTTTGAGCAGAAGGATACAGATAATTAAAGAGGTTTAAAATATCAGTGAGAAATGCAGCCACAGGGCTAGCACAGGGTGCTTCTCAGTTCATGAATACAGTACTGTGACTCTGCTGTGCTTGAAATGCTCTCTCTACCTGTAAGTCCCCTTTACTGGTGAGATGCTACTTGTCTGCCATTTGTCAGATCAAATGTCACCTCCTTTGAAAACCTCTTGTGACCCTTACACCTGATCAAGCTCCTGTATTGAGTACTCCCTACCGCCTTCTTTTCTTACAGCATTTGGCATAGTTTATATATAGCTTATAAGTATATAAATACACAGCAAATAAGTATATCTTTATTTCTACAATTGATTAATGTCTTAAGGACAGGAGCCATGTCAGATTTTATCAATGACCAAATAATTATTTGTTGAGTGAATGACAGCCAGATGTTGCAGGCACATGGGATTGTACTCAGCTGAGGAGGAACTACTCTATGATTAAGTAAACAGTGAGGGGATTCCCTTAAGTTTTATAAAAATGAAACTGTGAAGATAATTATTGGCTAGAGGGTCATGTGGAAATATAGGAAGAATTAATTCAATAGGGCTTATAGTCCCACTGGGGAATAGGTAATAATGAAAGGAAAAGGGGAAAACTGGCTTCTGAAGATTTCTCAGGACATGGGGACATGGAGTCAAGGGCAGTATGGTTAAGAAGAAGGAAGAAAACTAGGGATAATTTGTAGTAGAGCTCCACCCTGGGAGATAAGAATTGGATAGTGCTCTACACTCTAGGGAATTTCTGTCTTATGATAAATTAATCATAAGATAACTTGAATGCCTGTATGAAATTCCTTATAATAAGGAAAACCAGTCCACTGAAGACAATTAAAGTTATCAGAGTGTTTGCTTTAAAACACTAACAACGTAGCAGGAGACACCAAATAATTTTGAAATCAGCATCTTATTTTTGCAACATTGTCTACCCTGATAGATTATGAGACTATCAGAAAACTTTTAGTTCATTCAGGTTTTTGCTTCTGAGAAATACCTCAAATAGTAAGTTTATGTACATTGTCCTTGACATTGTCTGAGCATCCCCTGACACAGCAGGTGAGGATTCATTTCACTGATTTATCCCCTTCCTTTTTTCCTCTTTCAATATTTGATAATTATTTTAGTTCTTGCTTTGAGTCTTATTTGTTGGAGAAAAGAATTCTCTGAGTAATAACAAATCAAGTGACATTGTAGTTTATGAGTAGTGGGTTTCATCTAATGGATTAGGAATAACCAGTCTGTTCCAGTCTGTTTTCATGTCTTAAGTAAAAGCAGAATTTTAGTGCTAAATTGTAGTCACTTGAGCAATTAGTTTATCTGTTAACAGAGCTAAACTGATGAAGGTTTTCAAAGCTACAATAAAAAATAAAAACAACTTCATCGAATAAAAAATGAACTTTATGTAAATACGATTTAAACCTGTGTTTTGAAAATAAACAAAGATGGCATCCTCAAAGCGTGACCCTTTTAGAAGTTTAAAGTTACAAATTGCTTAGCAACTTGAAAAGTCATGTCTCCTGGTGCAAATAAACTTGTATTTTATTAGTTCATTTCTCTGTTAGTAGCAAGCAGTAAAATATTCATAATCTAGAGTATTCAACAATAGTGTTTGAGGAAGCACTGTGTGCTTGATGGTTGGTAAATTATGGAACCATTTTCCCAAGATTATGTGCATAAAGCATTGAAATTAATCTATAGAATCATATAATTCAATTTATAAGGTTACTATAGAGTGTTATCAGAGCTTATAATTTCATCACTTCTTGTGCAGAAATATTATTTGACCAACATTTTGTTGCCTGCTGTGTTCAGAATTTTATATTACTACTAATAAAAGACTGTGAAAAGAGAAAAAACAGAAATTTTAAAAATGAAATAAATAGCCCACATAAAGATTTTAGAAGCCAATGAAGCATTATTAAAAGCAGATATAAAATGACAGTGAAAATGATATGTGAAATTTTGAGGCAAATGAACTCAGTCACAGGTTTAACTTACTAGAACAAGTTGCCTGTCAGAAAAAGTTTTGGTACCATTTTGAGTAACGAATGTGAATTGGCTCAGAGAATTGCAAACACAAGCAATGGGATTACATGCCTGGTGCAGAGACAGCAGACCTGACTAAAGATTGTGCTATCTCTTAGCAAAGAGTATAATTGACCTTCTGGTTTTACCTTTACTTTCATAAGAGGCTGCTTAGCATAATAAAGAAACAGACATAAATTTAGAATCCTTTCTTCATTCACTAGGGTTGTCATTCAAACAGATGCCTTTTCTGAGCTTGGTTATAAATAAGAACGCCAATCTCAAGGTGCAAGTATGAGGTGTAACAGTGCTGATCTGTGTACAGTGCCCTGCACGTCACGGGCTCTCAACAAGTATCAGCCTTCTTCCCTGTATAGGTCGTCTGTGACACTGCTGTGCTGTAGGAAATTTAAGTTGGGTGTTACCTCCATTTTTTTTTTTTTTAAGAGGCAGAGTCTCACTTTATGGCCCTCTGTAGAGTGCTGTAGCATCACAGCAACCTCCAACTCCTGGGCTTAGGCGATTCTCTTGACTCAACGTCCCAAGTAGCTAGGACTACAGGCGCCTGCCACAACGCCTGGCTAGTGTTACCTCCATTTTAAGACCAAATACAATACCTAGTCTAGAAGTTGATTGTACGATATTCTGGGTGCTTATCAGTTGTCTTCAAGCGTGTTTCTTCCTAGTGCACAGGTGATTGAAAGAAGGATCAGAAATGGCTCTAGGGACCAGTGGGGCCTCCTTTGGCCTATGTCACCCCGAACACCATCGACTGTGCTAAACCAGTGTGGCCACAGTAGTCATTGATAAACATGCAGAACAGAGGGGGCTGACTTCCCAGAAAGCTAACAAGCTTAAACGTCAGAGACCCTCCCCTGCACCAGCCCCTTCTTAGACCTTGTATCTAATTTGTATCTGTAATTTACATTCTTCTCCTTAAAGAAGGCTCCTCAAATTAGGTAACCCACAGGCCCCACAACACCTGGATCCACTGCTACTGGACTTTTTTTAAAAAAGAAAAAAAAAAATCATCATGCCTAAAAAAGGATAAGGTGACTGATAGCAAGGAAAATGAGTTTAGCTTTTATTGCCTAAATCGTATTTTTGGTAACCCTTGACCCCGGATGCTCATATGCCCCTGACCACAAGCTAGCCCTCATCTCTCTAGGCCATTTCTACCTAACAATTATCCATAGGAATAAGTGAGAAAGGGGACTATCTGACAGTCAGGACTTTGCAGTTATATATAACCCCAGCATTTGATTTCTCACATTTTAGTTGGGTAAAGGAGAAGGGGTAGATGAGAACCAAGTTTACATTAATCTGACTCAGTATGTGTCAAACAGTGGGTTAGGCACTGTACATATATTACTACATGGTAAGAACTATTATCTAATTTAAAACTTGAGGAAAGGCGAATTAACTTCTTTTTAAATAGTTCTCTTAGCTAGAATTCAAACACAGGGGCTTTGAAGTCAAAGCCCAGATTCTCCCAACCTCCCCACAGGGCTGAGGCTGACCTGCCTAGGGTCACTCAGACACTAGGAGGGAATGGACGTTGAACTCACAGTTTACCTAGAGATTCTGAATACCTAAGGTCCTGACAGCCACTTGGTAAACTTTTCTTTCCTGGTTCATTCGTTTACCCGGGTATAAAGTGCTTGCTGTCATACGCATCTTCTACTTAATTACTGCTTCTTGGAAATGGTCAGAATCACCTAGAAACTCTCCAGAGTAGTTGGTAGGTCGGCGGTTGGATGGATGGATGGATAGATGGATAATTAGATTCACACATATGTGTATTTTTTAAGTGAAACTTACTATTCCTATGATTAATATTTGTTGTTATTTTACAAGCGGCCTCACAGTTCTTTTTAAATTCATAGTTCCCTTAAATTTCATTTTAACATTTTGCTTATCACTAAAACTGAAATACTGTATATGTTTTGCAGTTAGTAGCTTCAAGCATGTTTTTTTTTTTTTATTTTTTGTAGAGACAGAGTCTCACTATACTGCCCTCGGGTAGAGTGCCGTGGCGTCACACAAGCATGTTTTAATCTTAAACCTTGTAATAGAAGGTTATATTATAAAGTGGATGAATTCTTTTGTCTCTAAAACTTTTAATTTCTCTTTTCACAGAGCTCTTCTCTTTCTCCTGGAAGATTTTATCTCACCTCCATAATCATTTGCCAGTTTTTTAGAAATGCACTTATAAGGACACTATTGCAAAAGTTTGGGGAACTACACAGTATTTGGGGGAAAGGAAAAAACATAATTTCAAATGAAGCATATAAAGTGTGTACGGTGGCCTAGGTTTACCTGGCAAGACTCCATCAGCCACAGGAGAGAGTGACTCATGTGTTAATTGCAAAATTCTTAATTGCATAAAAACATTCTCTGACACGCTAGTCCCAACACATGTTATAGACACACACTTACAGTAGCTAAAATGTTTTTTGGAACATTTTGTTTAATAAAATTTCTAAACAAATAGCTGATAAGTATTTATAGGAGAATGAGTGCAGATACAACTTGAATGTATCACAGTAGATGCCAACTCCCTGGTGAAAAGGAAAGACTCTTACGAGGTGATCTCATTTTAATCACAGGAAAGCTGGGCAGTGTAAGCAAATTATTTTCCTTTGGATGACATATATATAAGTTATAAATTACATTGAGTTCTCTTTCACGATTATTCACCTTAACAAAGTGGGCACATATTTGAGTGAAAGATGGCTCCAGTTTATTTACAGAATCCATAAGGATTCTGAATGTGTCCGATTCTATTGAAAAGATGATCTTAAATTTTTTTGGCAGGGGCTGGGTTTGAACCCGCCACCTCTAGCATATGGGGCCAGTGCCCTACCCTTTGAGCCACAGGCACCACCCTGAAAAGACGATCTTAATTACAACTTGGCCTCGGTGCTTGAGACGGTGACTAGCTCATTGCTATGCGGTAGACTATCCAAGAATAAAATCCTTGTTACATTATAGCTGAAGCTGTATTTGCACAGAACTTGACTACAAGAGTAGAGGAAGGTGTTTAGTTGTATAGATGGCATCATACAAACAGTTCTATAAACAATGTATTTACGAATAATAAGAGTTAGAAACTAAAATGGTTTGCAAATACATTTATATCTGCTGTCATTTCCTTCAGCAGAGAGAGATTTCTGCTTTTGGAAATTTAGTCACAACAAATTATACATAATGCCTTCTTGTAAGGAATATCCTTCATCTCTTCTTATTTCCCCAAGCCACCTCCTTCTTGCTGATCATTAAACATAAATAAAATACACTTTCCCAGCATTTTAAATTGCCCCCACCCACTGAGTTAGGAGTATATCCAGGAAGACAAATATGTCTTCCTTGGGCTGTGTTTATTTGTATGTTGCTCAAAATAAGCCAACAGCTTGAGTACCCAAAATGTTACCAAGCTTTGCACACATGAAAGTATTCAGTAAAAACATCATTTTAGAGGATGTGATTATAAGCAAATTGACAGCCTCAGGAATACTATGAGACTTCTGTTTTGGTGAAACTCATAAACGTTTCATAAAATTTGTGAGGTTTTACTTTTTAAAAACTTGAATACCCTCTTTCCTCTTTCTCTCTCCTGGTTACAGATCCACATCCAGAGAACTGAAGGGTGTGACCACATGACGTGCTCCCAATGTAACACTAATTTTTGTTATCGATGTGGGGAGAGATACCGCCAGCTCCGTTTCTTCGGAGACCACACATCAAACCTCAGTATATTTGGATGCAAATATCGTTACCTCCCAGAGAGACCTCACTTGAGGAGATTGGTGCGAGGGTCGGTCTGTGGTGAGTATCCGACATACTTACAGGGCGGCGATTTTCAACCACAGCACACCGGTGGGTCAGGAGAGGATCTTAGGTGTACCACAAAAATGTTTAAAGATCATTAATTAAATTATTTTTTGAAAGACGCTCAAGGCACAGTAGCTATCTTCTTTTTTTTTTTCTTTTTTGTTTTGATCGACATAATTTAAATGTGCCGTGAAAGTGTGTAGGTTCAACTGTGCCGTGAGATTACAAACAGCTTGAAAAACACTGTTACAGGAACTTCTCCTGGGAATCGAGAAGTGATAAGAACTTAGAAATGTGCCAGCCATGACAATTCTGAGCACCTACTATGAGCCAGATATCCTAGTAGGGCTTTTCTACAGCAGCGGGAGGGGCATATTCTCTCACCCTTCTAACTTAATTAGAAACTTAAGTTTTGTTAGCAGCACTCTACTTGTGTGGGAAAGCAAATTACTAATTACACTGCAGAAATCGGCAGTCATTAACCTTTTAAATTTCTGAACCGTATGGGAAGCCACTTGAGAGAAACTGTGTCAACATTTAGTTTTGTATGGACAGTATCTGGTGGCATGTCTTACACATATCCCTCTGTTTAAATCATGGAAAACATGCGGTATAACATAGCACAGAACGTGGTCTTTGAAGGCAAAAAAAATAAACAAGTCCACATATTTCAAGGCCTTATAATGGAGTTTCATCATTATATCTTTATAATTGATAAGTCATTATATATATTTTGCTGTTGTATTAATAGGTAATAAGTAATGATGAGGGAATCATCAGTGGAATGAGTGCCTACCACCCAAAGTTTGATTATCCACGGGTAAATATTTTACACCCTTCTTCCTCAACAACACCCCCCCAACACAGAGTCACATGCATATTTGCAAACAGAAACACAGATATGTGCTTGTAACCAAATCACCCTAGGCTAATGCCATTGCCTTTGAGTGAAAAGGTTCTTCCAACCCAGCAGTTCTTCCAGGAGCCCCCTCTCTACTCCTTTGCAGTGAGATTTTTTCCCTCTCTTTTTCACCATTCAGAGCTCCATTATTTCTTTCCTGGCTGTCTTTGCTATGTGTTTGCATTACTTTTAAACATCTTGCACATTTCCCCTTTTCTACCGACTTCTGCCTAGTTACTTCTTGAGAATCTCTTTGTCTCTCCCCATAGCCCTCTGTCTCTTCGTTACTCTTATGAACTGCTTTGCTCCCTTGAATCATGTGCTGGCTGGTCAGGACAGAGCTGGTGCTCATGGTAGATTTCTACCAGATAGAAGTGAGAACATGTATTTTAAAATGCACTTCAACATAAGGAAACCACTGCCATCTTCTAAAATCTGTGTGATCTCTATGAAAGCAGTTTCCCTAAGGTTTAGTAAACATAATTTTCCACAGCCAATAACATTCAACATTGGTTTTGATTATTTTCAGTGTGTGCTATTTCTTTATTGACTTACATAGGAGATATTACAATTATATTACCAATATTTACTTAGTAGTTAAGTAGATTTTGGAGAGATAGTTTGGAACGCTAACTTATTTATAAATCTGTATGGAGAGAGCAACTAAAAACACAAAACCTTTATATTTTCTCATTGTTATTTTCTTTCCTACTTTAGTGCCATCTTGGATTTGTGGCACTAATTGATCTTGTAAAATTTAGTATTAAAAACTGTATGTTGTACAGGTCTGGCCATCTAGTTCCAAAGACATTTCTTAAAAATAAAAAAGTTTATATTCTTCTGACAAATTCCCAACAAATGCCTGCATTATGCTGCTTTTTTGTTTATGTAATTGGTTATTCCAAATCACTGTCCTTAATTCATGGCATGGTGTCGCTGCTGCTTTCTTAAACAGCTGTGTGATGCTGCTGCAAAGTCCTCTGTTCCTTTCTCTTTGTGGGTAGCATTTGGGTCGTGTGTCACATGCCTTAAGGTTACTCTGCAATGGCAAGATGTTAGTTACTGGCATCTTTTTTTGCACTAGTGTCTTTCAAAGTCAGTAGGATTACGATTGTGCACTCTGTGTTGTGTTTACATAGGACTAAATTTTATTATATTCACTGCCTAATTATTCATTTAGAAAAGAAAATTCTGGCTGATATCCTCAGACATCTTACCAACATTTATCCTTCTTGTTTTATAAGTGCTTCCTTTTCCAGTTTGTTAAAATGATTCACTTAGGCTGGGTCTGGTGGTTCATGCCTATAATCCTAGCACTCTGGGAGGCCAAGGTGGATGGATTGGCTGAGCTCATGAGTTCGAGACCAGCCTGAGCTAGAGTGAGACCTCATCTCTAAAAATAGCTAGGTGTTGTGGCGAGCGCCTGTAGTCCCAGGTACTTGGGAGGTTGAGGCAAGAGAATCACTTGAGCCCAAGAGTTTGAGATTGCTGTGAACTGTGACGCTTCGGCACTCTACAGAGAATGACAAAGTGAGACTCTGTCTCAAAAAAAAAATTAATAAAAGTTTTTAAAAAATGATTCACTTAATTAACTTTCAACATATTTTATGAATATTGGTACTCTAACAGTCTTAAAATATCCCTTTTGTAGTTCAATCTATTAGGTCTTCATATCATTAGCTTTCTTTGGACCCAGGAAATAAAACACTTTTTTAGCTGTGGGCTTGGTCAAGCCTCCTGCAGTACCTACCTGCCCTCTATTTTGTGAGTGAGCTAGGTTTTCTCCTGCTGACTCAGAATGTGTCACTCCCTTCTTAATCTTTCAGCATCTTGAACATTGAATATGGAAGTGATCTAAAGGAAAAGTATAAAGATGGATTGTGCTGGTAGAATAGAGTGAGCAAGTTGCTTTGCAATTGGGAGTTATAAAGGATAAACAATTTATGACATGTTATATACATGAACTCAGGACTTTGGTGAAGTTACTAAACTCACAGTGTGTATCTACTGTTCTATACCTGATAATATTTCTTAGAGAAATACAGCCTTAATTATAATCAGACTTTTTACAAAATAACATACACTATGGTATTTTAAAAGCATTGCTCTGATTGCTCGCTACATTAATTTTGAGACTCCGTTTATTTTGCTTTTTGTTTTCCAGCTGGAAAATTATTCATTGCACCTCTAATCCTGGTCTTGGGATTAGCGCTAGGGGCCATAGCAGTTGTAATCGGTAAGAAACACTTTTATTAAGTGGACACAATTTCTGTTTTATGCCTGCTTTAGCTAGCTAATCAGCATGTTCTTTAAAAGTTGAGAGGAGTATGTTTCCCGTAGGATGTATTTGTGTGGCCTTTTTCTGTCTATGAACAATTTAATTCATGTGTCTTTCAAAGCACTATTATCTCCCTTTGAATATGAGGGTTTTTATACAGCTAGTATCTCAGTGAAAGAGTAGGGGTGACTAGAACTCAGATCTTCCAATTCTGAGTTTGCATTGGAACATCAAGGAAAAGAAGCCGTGGTGTGCCCTTAGGTGTTTGATCCAGTAAAAAATGCCCTGGATTAAAAAAATAATAATGCCTTCAGTGTGTATAGGAACATATCTAAAATGTACTTAAATACTGACAAATAGAAAATGTTTAGTGATTTTTATGGTTTTATTTATACAAGTATATTGGTTGGTGCCTGTGGCTCAGTGAGTAGGGCGCTGGCCCCATATACCAAGGGTGGTGGGTTCAAACCCAGCCCAGGCCAAACTGAAACAAAAAATAGCGAGGCATTCTGGTGGGTGCTTGTAGTCCCAGCTACTTGGGGGCTGAGGCAAAAGAATTGCCTAAGCCCAAGAGCTCACAGCTGTGAGCTGTGACGCCATGGCACTCTACCCAGGGCAATAAAGTGAGACTCTGTCTCTTAAAAAAAAAAAAAAAGTATGTTAAAATATGTATTTTAAAGCTGTGGCTCTCAGACTCTAGTATGCTTAAGAATAGCCTGGAGAGCTGATCAAAACACAGATGCCTGCAGTTTCTGACACAATATGGAGGCAGAACACACGGATTTGTATTTCCAAAAAGTTTACAGATAATGACGATACTGCTGGCTTATAGATCACACTTTGACAATCATCGTGTTAGATAATTTTAAACTAAATTCTGTAAAGGTTGCTTTGAAGAGTGTTTCATATAGTAGACATGGAAGATTGCTAAGTAATATGATTTTTCATATATAAACTTCTACTTAGCAAGTAATACATGAATAGGACAGATAGAATTGTAAAGTCTCTGACTTTTACGTTTTTGCTGTGAGTCAGGAAGTAGGTATTATTATCTGAATTATATAAGTAAGGAAATTCGGCTTACTAGGGCCTAAGAAGTGGTAGAAATGGAAATCAAACCCAGCATTTGGTTCTACAGTCTACTCTGAAGTAATATGCTATATTCCCTAAAACTGAAGTGGTGTTACTCTCATTTAAACTGGTATTACTCAGGGTTGCGATGAAAGGGGAAAGAGCTAAAGGGAGGAATTAAAGAATGAAATCTTATAGAAGTAAGTAATTTCATAGCATGGATGTCTCTTCCCTTTTCATCTTCATAAATTGCTAATGATAAATATTTGTAAACAGTTTGCAAATAAATTAAAATGGAAAATTTTGAATATGCAAATCCAAACACTGCCCGTCCTATTTAACTTTGCTTTTTAATCCCTAGGTTTGTTTGTATTTCCTATCTACTGCCTTTGTAAAAAACAGAGAAAGCGATCACGGACAGGTATGCACTGGTAAAACGTAGGTGTGTCGACCTAAGCTGGTTGGAGTAGGAGCCGTACAGAATGGTACCCCCATCAGTGAGTCACATCTTGAAAGACAGGGAGAGGAACCTTCCACCATCTCTTCTCCCCTGATTCTCTGCAGGCCACAATGCCTCTAGCTACGGTGCACTCCCAACTTGGTGTCCTGTCCTTTCCTTAAACAAGTTGCTGCTTTTCAAAAATGGTCACTTTCATAAACTATAGACATCTGTATCATAACTCTGACCTTTGTGGTGGTTGGAAGAAAATATTTTAAAATTAAGAACTAGTTATCCTCAGAATTGTTCTGAGCACACCTCTCCTGAGCATCACTTGGACTGTCTGAACCCTGAACCTCCCTCCAAGCTGTCTTGTGAAACTTGGTGTGAGTAGCTGACGTCCTCCGTCTGTACCCCAGCAAGCAAGGCCACTTTTCAGAAGATGAGAATTCACCAAATGCACCTGTTTTCATCTGTGTAATTCCTTTATCCTTTGGATGCTATAATTGCTTGAAAGTCTCAATGTCCAAAAGGGAACTAATGAAACTAAATTAATCAGAAAAATCCTGAGTTACTAAAGTGCATATGTGTAGGGATATGAATGTGTGTATATATAATATGTATTAAAATCAGGCCCATTATCCTTGTATTTATCTGGTTCCATGCCTTTACACTATTTTTCCACACTTTCATACACCTATTTAAAGATGATGGTTCCTTTGTGGGCATAATTTGGTAATGGATTAAATTAAAACCAATCTAGACAACAGGCTATGTTGATGTTGACCTTTTCTATTTCTTGCTCTCTCTTTTTGGCACTCACAACTAAAAATTTGTGCAATGTCACCCCAAGAGTATTAAGCTTTGTAAACTGACAGAAATGAAAGCCTGCTTTTAAGAAATTCTCAAGATGCAAATATTGAGTCTTTTCAGATTTCTTATACGTTGGCATACATTTTTCACTCATGGATAAATCCTTCACATGGGAATATTTAGTCCAAAGAACAAGTATGGTGTAGAGAGAACTGCGTAAGTCTTAAAAACAAATCCCTATTCTCCTCATTTTTTAACCAACTTGTAATTACAAATAATTCTGCTGTAGGTCAAAGTTTACATTATTTAATTCCCCCACCCTCTTTTCCTTTTCTCCTCTCTCTTTTCTTTATTTGTCCCCAAGTTTTTCAGAAAAACAAATGCTAGTTTTGAAGGATTTTTCTTATGTTTACTGCTCAAGTGCATAACAATGTGTTGGTGTCTTCTTATGGTGGGGCAATTTGAAAACTTTTTGTATTTATGAGTTTATCTGAAATATAAACTGCTTTTGGCAATGGAAACACCAAAAACATGAAGGAGATGTTTTCGGGAATTTTTTTTCAAGTTGCAAAATCTTTAAAAATAAGAAAAGGACAAGCGACTGGTATTCCTTTGTTTTCATCACAAAAGTTTATCAGCAGACAAGAAGAAACCCCAAAGAAGCCTTAAGTTGCCAGTTGTCTCCAAACTCACAAAATGAGCTATTCACTTTAGATGTACATTTATTTGTCAGCAACCTTGTCTGATTTGAAATAGGTTATATGATAAAACAGGCATTAACACGGATAGTTTGTGTTTGTTAAGCTCCAGAGTGTAAGAACATTTTATTATTTTTGACCTAAAAAGTGATGTTTACATGCATTGGTAACAAGCCAGCATCCTTTCCACTTTTTTTTTTTTTTTTAATCATGCAGAAAAACTACAGCTGTTCCAGAGACTAGTTGTCTATTCCCAGTAAGATTAGGGCGTGACATTTATGGGTCTGGAATAGCATATTTCTAAAGCATTATATAACACAAGATAAAGTGATGAGCTAGTCTCAGAAATTCATGTTTTCATTCATCCATCCATTCGACAGATGTTTATTGAGTGCCTATTTTAGGTACTCTAGTATTAAGACTGAAGGCAGGAAACTTCCTAACCTGAAATACAAATGTTTCTGTCATAAAAGTGCTTAAGTTTTATAAGTTCATCTTTCCTGGACTTAGGCATTAGTTTGGCAATATGTGAATATGATGAGACAAACCTAGCAGATCCGTACATATATGATGTATGATGTCTCCATATCATATGCATGATAGATAGGAAATATTCCCATAACTGTTTATGAATACATATGCCCTAGTCATAGGCACCTACTGGCTAGACAATGTACCTTCTGGTCTGAGATAGCCTATTTTCTTAGGTTATAGTGTCTGTTATCTTTGGCCTACTCAGGGATTTTTATTCCTTTCTTTAAATAACTTATCCTTTGGTGGTATTTTTATATTATTTGGAAAACTTTCCGATATTCCAGTACAAAGAGGTGTCTGTTTTCAGTGAGGGCTATTTCAGCAATGTTTGAAGTAGTGTGCACTGTGCTATACAAGATTTTCATGTTACTATTGCATAGTTTTTTTTTTAATTAACGTATGCATTTTCTTTTCGAAGGGTGATATATATTAGGGCTTTCCCTACTGGTAACTTAAAGTAATTATTTGTGATTTTTTTTTTTTAAGTTTTATCAAGATCTTAAAAAGAGAACATTATTTATATTTCAGTGCCAACTTTGAAGGTAAAACAATAGTAGTAACTTTTGGGATAAATTCCAGAAACTATTATACTTTAGAAAAAGAAGCGTGCACATAAAACAAATACCTTTCTATCCAAGGCTTGCCATTTTATATGTTTTTATTATAAATTTAATATATACTACTTTTTAAAAAATCGACCATATGGAATTTATAAAATACAAATTTGTCTGCCTATCCCACCCCTCATTTTATAGGGGTAACCACTGTTATGGTTTGGTATGTCTACTCCCAGACACTTTCTACAAATACACAAGCGTGTGTGTGTCTGTATCTGTGTGAGTTAGTTTTGTACAAATAGAATAATAATATTTTTACTGTACTGTGACTCTTTCATTTTATTATGTATCAGTAGACACTTTTTCTTAAGGGTTTAGATTTACCTCATTCTTTTATAAATTATTACATAATCCATTCTAGGGTTATACTTTACCGAATTCGTCCTTTGTTGAATGAACATCAAGATTGTTTTCAATTCTCTATGACAAAGCATTGGTAAAGACTCTTTCACGTTTATTTTTATCACCTTGTGTGAACATTTCCATAAGTCTTTAAATCTTGTTCTTACAAGATTTTTGTAATAACATCTTTAATGCATTTTTAGGAAATGAGGTCACAGGAATAATGTATCTGAGACCCTTTTGGGGTAAACAGAAAGATTGTACAGGCGAACATAATTTTTAAAGAAAAGCGTACCTTGAAAGATAATTTCCTGTCTGCTTGATTAGTCAGGTAAATACCTTGTCAAAACTTGAAGAGAAAATTTTTTTCCAATAGAAAAAAAAATAAAACGTGATGCCATGTCTGTCAGAAAATGTGAGAGAGATGAATTGATTTTGGATTACGCAGTTTTAAAACTTGAGGGATTTAGATGAAATACCCAAGCCAAATTGATGATGTTTGTTACATTTTTTAAAACACTATCCATGTTCGTGCATGTTGCTCTACAGAGGAACCTGATTGTGCCATTGTGAACAGTAGGAAGCAACATGTTGGCGGTTATAAATGCCCACGATAATTAATAGAAAAACACATTTGATGATGTAAGGTGTGGTGGGATGATTATAAATTATGAAATAACATGAAACATTTATTTTATAATGAATCCCAACAGCTCGTTAGGAATTTCTATGTGTGGTATAAGAATAAGAGAGAGATCAAACCTTTTGGTGTAAGCCACGTTCTATTGCTACCCCCTTGATTTCCTCAGAGGTGCTATTGTATCCTAAGAGTGGAACAGACAGGAAAACAATCAAAGATAATTAAACCTCAGTCGGGTTACAACATGATATCTTTAACTGTACTTTCTCTGCTGTGGTATCAAGATTCGGCCATGCCTGTCAGGAAATTCCTTGTTCTGTGACACCTCCATCTCTTGAGTCCCCAAGGTCTCATTTCAGCCTTCAGCTTTCAATCCTACCATCCAAATGTATGAACCAGTACTCCTGTAAAATTACCTACAAACCATGGTAATCTTTCCAGTCCTGGATGCCCTTTCTCAAACTCCTTTTCTCTAGACTATTCTCTGCTATTCTAACTACTCCTTTTTATTAAAAGAGAAGAAGACAGGGGAAGGGGCGTTGATAAACTCACTTTGGCATGTGCAAAGCATTGGCATTCCTCCTTGACCTCTGCCAAATGAGACTACATCTGCCAAGACATAAAACCAGCTGCTCGCATGTTAAATACAGTTGTTTCAATCTTAGACTTTGACACAAAAAGTGGCCTAATGAACATTAATTGGTATATTTATTAAGTAAGAAAAAAAAATAAGAAAATTCATGCCAAAAGCCATTTTAGATTTTAATTTTATAAGCAAGCTGCACATATGCCTTAATGTGAGTCTTCACATTGGATTATATTCTTACTCTTTCATATTTGTGGCTAAAATCTATTCCATCTATTAAAAGTAATTTTTCCTGTGGTCAGCTTTATTTTGGTTTATGTTATTATCTGTTATAAACATAGCCTTAAAATTCCATAATGCACTTTAAAATACTCATGCCATTTAATTTTTTCTTTTTCTATTTTTTTTTTTTTTTTTTTTTGGTGAGACGGGGTCTCATTGTTGCCCAGGCCAGTCTTAAACTCCTGGCTTCAAGTGCTCCTCCTGCCTCAGCCTCCCAAAGTACAGGTGTGAGCCACTGTGCCCAACCCCATTTAAATAATTTAACAATGTTAAAGCAACTAATACATATCTATCAATGGAGACAGTAGAGTCATAGTATTAGCAAATATGTGTCATCTCTTTAAATTTGGTGGAATCAGAAGCTAAAGATTTAAAGCCAAGTAAAACATACCTGAAAAAATACAATTTCTGAAATTATATTAATCCTGGAAATTGGTTATCAGGAGCTCAAACATAGCACATAATACTTAATAAATGTTACCTAATAACCCAGTTGTAATATTTGTTTAAAATGTTAATTTCTGCTGAAAATTTTAATTGCAATTTAGTAGTTCATGCAATTCTATAAAAAGAAGTTTCTCTAACTTGAAACGAGATAAGTTAAAACTTCTGCCACCAGTTGCCAGTTGGAGTATATTTTGTTTTTCAAATCATTATTATCTAAGAATGATATTTTCCTCCTGATATGGAAAATAAGTTTCAGTATCGTATATCCACAATTACTACTCTGATAAAACTAAAATAATTTTATAGACCATTAAAGTATAATCTAAACAAAATTAGAGTTTCAAAATGTCAGGAGTATTTAAGATTGTGCAATGATAAGTAATGATACAAACCTTTAAAAGAAAAATGCAGTGGGACTCCTTTGTCACTCTGATTTTGAGGATAGAACTAATACACATTTCCTAGCCAAGTATTATGTAGGGTACTTCACTTTTGCAAGGCCAGAACTTTATGACTTTATCCAAATCCAAGAAACAGTCACGTAGTATGAGATTATTGTAGGTTTGTTTTTTTTTTTGAGCATTAGCTGAAGCTTTAATATATCACATACCTTACACATACCTATACATACTGCCAATTTAGAATCATACAGTCGTGCACATTACAAACTATATACATTTTTTTTTGCTAAAGAAGTGACTGTTTTGAGAATAATATAGACTTAAAAAGCATTAAATTATTTTTTAAATAAATAACACAAAACATTACCACTGCCTTTTTTGATACTCGTCTTTTCAAAGAAATTTCATTCAGTGTATATAAAATAACTTTGCATCACTTAGATTATTCAGACTTATTATTAGCATAGAAAGCACTTTGTTTTCAGCTCCGTGCCATGTTTTGTCACTCTGTTCCATCGGTAGTACTAAATGACTTGGTGAAATGATATCCACATACTTTAACATCAAGTTCTTATTTTCTCTTAGATTTCTTGATTATCTTGCTTTTTGCCTCTGCAGTCTTCTTCCCATCTTGCCAAGTGTGGGATAAATTCTGTCTTATCGTTAACTCTTCATTCTAGTGAAATAAAAATCAACACTGAAAGGACTCTACAGTTCATCTCTGGTAGTGAGCATGATTTACCTTTGCTTTTTGAAATGTATTAGGAGTGCCTGGAACACTTTTCCCTCTTCTTGATAGGAGTGGAGAACACTGCCTAGCCCTCTACCAAGAAGTCAGGCAAATGAATGAGAAGATAACAATTGGATCAGAGGGCCCAATAACACCCTAAAACCAGGCTTCAGAAATTGCTTCATCATTAACATCAGTATTGTGCTTACCTATTAGTTGGACAGAAAGCACATATGGACTTTGATCCAGCCTGACCCCGAGTCATTGTCCTGTATCCAGAAAGGGTTATGGTTTATGATCGTCGTCCCAGCTTTGACTTGGGGTACGTTTATGCAGTGTAGCATTTGTATATAAAATTCAGCCAATGGATTCATACTCTGTGAACATTATTAAATTTTGATAATCTAAAGTAGATCACCTTGAATGTAATTGATATTAGCTCTATTCTAGAGAAACCATTTGTCATTTGCAAATATTCAACTTTTCATTGTTATAATTTAGATATGTCACACTCTGAATAAATATATGAAGATATATTTCATAGTATAGTTTAGTACATGACCCAGAAAAGTTCAAAGGAGAGTCAAACTCGGGTATTAGAGGGCCCTAGAAATTGCTGAAATAATGATCATTTCAGATTCTTGTGGCTGGCCAACTATGCTGTCAGTCAATAGTCCCTGAAAATTTGCGTGGTGTTCACCTCATGCTCCAGCTTGGGAAATAGTCTCAATGATCTGGTCAAGTTATTAAAAATAACGTTTGTATTAACATTTTACTTCTTCAATATCCAAATATATGTTGATTGTTTCAAGCAAATAGTATCTAAATGTTTGATAGAAATAGCTAAATTTTTTTAGTCCATAGAAAATTATTATGCTTTATGTTTCTAGATTAAGTATTGAGAGTTTTTTTTTTGTCAGCTGACTATGAACCTTTTTATTAAGACTCATTTCCTTTTCAACTTCCATAGGGCAACCCCCCAAAGCTTACTTTTATTATTTGATGATTTTCATCAAAATTAAAATTCTGCTGATGGAATTTTAAAATGTAGACCAACCTTATATTTAACATGAAAACTAGAATAGTAATTGGTTTATGTATATATGAACATTTACCTTGACAAGAACAATCTGTTACAGATTTTTAACATAAAAATTGACAATCATGTTGCTATGGAAACAATTATTAACATAATAATTAGTAAATTCTGACAGATCACAAAAAGTTTGTGTAGAAGGAACATTAAACAGAACATTAAATCATTAGTAAATTAACACATTATTTATTAAAAAGGTATAAGTTATTTTGTTTCTATTTTAAACAAAATTGATTATAAGATATTTACATGAAACTTATGTATTGTATGTCTATAATCAAAACTGTGGGACAAGTAAATTATTTACATATTTTTCACAAAGAATGTAAAATACGAAAAAAAGCATTTGGGTATTTAATCTGTTATTACAATATACTCAGAAATTGCAGGTCTACGGAATAATTACCATCTTCTATTTAATTATCAGATTGTATCCCATTTTGATTATATTCTCATAACAGTAAAATATGAGAAGAAATTTCTCTAACATTTACTAGTATATTGCTGTTGTTAGTTTTCTGCAAAATTTGTAGCCGTTTCCCAAAGAATATGTCATGTTTTTCATGTTTAAATTGAACCTGGTTGAAAAGATATTTCTTTGATTTTTTTAATGACATTAGAAAATATTCATGTAATTTTATTTTTTAACTTTTTCTGCATTTCATTAGTTATACTATAATCTTGACATCTACAAAAGTATGTGGAAGAAAGCATTTCAAAACATTTTTAAAAAGAAGCAGGCAGAAATAAAATAAGAAAACAGAATATTTTTATGTAGATATCTCTGAAAATGTAAAGGAAAAAGCAAATTCCACTAAAAAGAAAATCTAGGGAAATAAGGAGTATTTAAAAGACCTAATTTCTTACATTGTTGAAATCAGCTTCTTATTTCTAAATGATTATTTCATGATGTTGGTTCCATGAGTTGTGCTTTTAGCATAGTACATAATTTCCTTACCACTTAGTGTTTATAAATTAATTACTAAAAAGAAAGGAAGAGATTGGTGAATAAAAACCAGGAAAACTGGGTTTATTCCCATTTTCCAATAGCACTAATGTATAATCCCTTTAACCTTCCATGATGGTGCTTTGTGTGACGAGTATATAACATTTATACATGTTATTAGTGCCTTATTTTTTTCACTTGACTTTATTTCTTATCTAAAGAGCCATATATTTTTTGTGAGTGTTCTTTGGTCTCTCTGTTTAAAGTACTAAGGAGACAGTGTATCTTTAGGAATGTCTGTAGGTTGTGTTTGCTACCCTAACCTACTGGGTTATAAGAGCAGCAGACTAGCCAATGTATTTTTCTTAAATGGCATTATTCATTTTTAAACTAAAGGATAAAGGTGTATATTAAACACTAGAAATTGAAGCTATTGAAATTGAAATATATTTTGAAACCACACAAAAGAATGCTTTTTAAGTTTGAACAGGATTTGAAATAAATGGCTGAGTTTTATCTATAGCCCCAATTAGGACAAAATCACTTTATAAAAAGCGTTAGAAAGAAAAGTAACTGTGTTACAGTAAACTCACTGTGATCCGGAACTCAAGCAACCGGCATGGGATCTGGCCAAAAAAAAAAAAAAAATTCTGAGTTTAAAGTTGGTGCACCCTGCTGCCAATTAACCCCTGCTTCCTGCATTCCTCCTGCAGCTCTCATGCGTTATTTGTAACAGTTTTAAGTGTTAATGTGTGTTAGTTAAAGTTAAAAAATGTGGTAGCAAAGTTGAAAAGTTGTATTGACTGACATTTAACTAAAATTATACACTGTATTTACAAAGCTATTTTATAATGCAGTAAAACTGTATTACAGTAAGTGACGTTTGTCTTTGTCTTACTTTGTTTTTAATTAGTGTGCTTCAATATTAATATCAAGTCAACACAGAGTTTATGGTGTAGTAGGGCGTAGTATGGTGTGGGGTATAGAATAAGTTAGGCCTGTTTTTAATAGTAACCCTCAAGCAACCGGAAACTACATTTATCCGGAATCTACCAATCCCCATGGGTGCTGGATAATGGGGAGATTACTGTAGTTTATGGATTTGACCATTTCCCTACAACTTGTGGTTGGCAATATTTTATCAGTAATATACTTCCATGCAGACGCTAGAGAACCACCGTGGTGTTCGCTATTTACATGTTAATTCATTCACAGCTTTATCAACTCAAGCCATTTTGTATACTATATTGTTTTGTTCTTCTGGGTCTGTGCCTTTTGTTTTAGCTTTATGCAATGTGCTGGTTTTGTTGTATTCTTTATGTATTATGGTATGTAATTCAACTTTTCCTGATGAATGTATGATGAATAATTAAAATAAACCATGTGCTTAGAAAAGACAAAGACACAGGTTGTATACGCAAATGTGTAAATATTTGACAAAGACAAAATGAAAAAGAATCCTTCCTGCCAACACATGGGTCCTGCTGGACAGAACCTGGAAATTAACAGATTTTTTTTTGTTTTTTAAGCAGTGAAATTTAAAAATCTATTACCTCAAGAATTCTCGGTGGATATGTGTCAACGTACTGCTTCTTCTTAGGAAGTACAATCTCACTTGCTGCTGGCAGTAAAAGCAACCCAGATCACACAAATTTTAGGGACAAGTCTTTCAAAAGATGGATATCTCGTGGTATTTTGGAGTCTAATTTTGGACTTTGATTAATGTCCCAATGGCCTTTTGTTATGATTTTTTTTAATTATTATTATTTTTGCTTGGTTCTTTGAGAATGGAAGGGTAATCTTAATTATGAGATCAGATTGCATGGAAGAAGACATTCACTCTGCTTGCATGAAAACTCTGATGGGAATCAAACTGTGTTTTGATTGTCACTGTCTGAGCTGTTGTGTGGATTACTGTGGAGTGCTGGTTACTGCATGATGTGTGCAATACATCGTGCAACACCATCTAGCAATGCCTAATAAAAGTTCTGAAAACAGAAGACTCTTGTCTTTTTTCTGGTAGCTTTGGGATTTAAAGACACAAAAAGGTAAAATTTGACAGTGTCCAAGCTATCATATGTGAGTAAACATGGAGTTATTGAAGTCATTTCTGCATCAGATTCTAGAAATGGAGAAGTAGGAATGAATGGAAATTCATGAGTGCTTTGGGGAAGGTGGATTGTGTTTTGTTACTGTGGCATATTTGGGGGAAAGGGCATGGAATAGTGAAGATCAGCCCATACATCCTGCATGGGGTAAAATAAGGAAGCAAATAGTGTGGAAGTAAGAAGTTGACATGGGGTGGTGATCACCCTCCCAGGGGTGTCCAACCTGAGGTCCACAGGCCACATGTGGGTTATCTGAGAACTTTTCTGCTTATTTGTGGTGTTGAATATCATGGAAATTATGCAAAGACCTTTTGGAGGGCTCATCAGCTTTCATATTTGTGTATTTAATGAGTGGCCCAAGACAGTTCTTCTCCCAAGGTAAGGCAGAAAAGAAAAAAGGTTGGACACCCTAGACCAAGTAATTGAACTAGGAAAAATAGAAATCACTAAGCTGCTAAAGCCAAATATATGTGCCTATTCTATAACCTAGCAATTATTTTCCTAGACCTATCCCCACAGAAAGAAGGACATTTGTTGATCAAAGGTTCAAAAGAATTATCAACATAAATTGGACAGACTGTGGTATATTCATAAAATGTATTAGACTGCAATGAGAAAGAAAAAAATTAATTAAAAAAAGAGCAATCTATGCAAAACTACAGTTGACTCTTACAGACATTATATTGAGCAACGGAAGCCAGGCACATTAGAGTGTGTGTGTGTGTGAGAGAGAGAGTATGTGTATTAGGATGACATTTATATGATGAAAAATGGACAAAACTGATCAACAGTGATCAAAATCAAAACAGTGCTTACTCTAGCCAGATGTGGTGAGCACCATAGTCCCAGCTACTCAGGGAGGCTGAAGCAAGAGGATCTTTTGGGCCCAGGAGTTGATATTTCTGTGAGCTATGACACCAAGGTACTCTAGCCTAGGGCAACAGAGTGAGACTCTGTCTAAAAACCAAACAAAAACAAACAACAACAACAAAGTGGTTACTTTTGGGCTAGTAATTATTGAGAAAGAGAATGTAGAATGTGGAACCTTTCTTCAATGACAAAACGTCCTATTACTGTATTAGGCTGTAACCTATATAAATATTTTGTGCTGTACATTTAAAATCTGTACACTTAAAACATATCTTGAATGTATTTCCTACCTCCATTTAAAAAATCAGTGGAATGAAAACTGTCATTTGGAAAATTTATAAAATAAATACTACTTATAATTCCAGATAAAGATAAACATATGACTTTAATATGATATCCATGTAAATGTAGCCACTTCTTTATTACTGGATGGTCTTTCGTGGGTCATTAAAATATTTTGAAAACATACTATTTAACTTTTCGAGTGGCATGTATTTTAAGTATTTGTAGTTTCATACTATTAGCAGATTGCAATGAACATTCTTGAACAAAAATCTTGGGATTATATTTATAGTAAAGGAATTGCAGGCGCAAGGGTGGAAAACAATTATGAAGCGCATGCTCCCTTCTAGATCCAAATGGCACAGTTCAAAGTTGATGCCAATTTATATTCTCATCACCACCTTACAAGAGTGTTGATTCAATTTGATTTTTACCAAAACTATTTCATCTTTTTTTATTATTTGCCAATTTGACAAAGTGAAAAAAAATGAATCTAATCATTAATTGTGGCTAAATATTACATATAGAATACCAAATTTTGTTCTCTAAATTAAATTTCCATTAAATTCATTTGCATTTAGTTCCTTTCATTGTAATAAGCACTCATAACTTCCTTCTGTTTTCCTATATTTCCAAACCCCAAGCTGTTATGTTTAAATGCAAAAATGGTGATGAATTTTATTATAGCTACAGCTGCCAACACACACATACATAGTACAGTAGAGAAATATTTAACACAGTTCACCACCAATGTTTGTCATGACATATGCTCCAATATAAACATGAGATGGGAACTGTGAATCTCCTATTTCTTCTGGCATTCTGGTTCCAGAGTGCCTCTCCTAGGGTTGAACAGGCTGAATGTGATTCTGACATTTAATGTGTTTTTAAAACTATATATCCCCTCTTTTTGAGCCAATTGTGTCATTGGCGCTGAAAGAAAAAAATGCCTTTAATATGGCTGGGGAAACTCAATTTAAAGATGGTGAGTCGGTCACCAATGGGACACCTGTTTATGGAGTGTCTACTTGTTTAAGCCCAATATTCTGCTCCACATATTTATTAATTAAACTTATATTTCAGTGATGTCCTATTAGGAGTTCAATCTTAAGGGCCAGGCATAGTGGCTCACTCCTGTAACCCCAGAAATTTGAGGGCCAATGCAGGAGGATCTCTTGAGTCCAGGAGTTTAAAACTGGCTTGGGCAACGTAGTAAGACCTGATCTCTGCAAAAAAAATTTTGAAACTAGCTGTGGATAGTGACACTTGTCAGTAATCCCAGTTAGCAAAGAGGCTGAGACAGGAGGATCATTGGAGGCCAAGAGTTCACTTTTAGTAAGCTGCAATTATACCACTGTATTCCAGTGTGGGTGATAGAGCAAAATCCTGTCTCAAAAAAAAAATAATAATAATAATTGATTAGATTATTGGGAATTACTAGGTTTTAGCCCTCAAATCACAATTGCAGTAGGATTTTGAAGAATTTTAGCACAGCTCTGAGGCTTGGCTGTGAATTTAAACCCACCTCTACCTCTTCCAGGCTGTGTTAGCTTGGGTGAGTTACTTATCCCCCTTGGGCTTAGTTTTCTCTCCTGTAAATTGGGGATAACAGCACATGATTCCAAGGTACTTGTAAGTATTAACTGAGTTTAAGACATGTTTAACCACTTGAAATATTACCTTCCTCTTGAGCCTTCAGTAAATGTTAGCTGTTATTGTTGGTGACCGTTTCATTATGATCATGTTGGACAGCACAAAGTGATTCTTTGATGTCAGTCACAAGTACTGGAGACTAGCTAAGTGGCACTAAGACTAACTTAGTGTTATTTCTAGATATTAGGTCAAGGTTGTAACATGAAGCATTCCAAAAAGCAAATTATTTTAATGGATAATGCTTACCATGTGAATATTTCTGGATTAACAAATTGGTTCAATTTAAAATTTTGCTTAAAGAGTCGATTATTATTGTTAGTTGATATCTGTTGTTTCATCATCTGAGTAATTCACCCACCCAACCATGTTTTTCGTTTCAGAGCTGCCATCTTTCCTGATACGTCACCCCATAGGTGAAACCAATTAGTTCAGTGAAGGACACTTGAGTCAAGTTAAGCCAATTATCGCCCTCCTAGGAATTTTGAACTTAAGACCATAGAAAGCTTTTGCCTGTTCCTTTCTCTGTCTTTTTAATGGTGTGGCTATGGAATGAGAGTCTGGGAGTTTCCAGAGGCTATGTTTCTGCCCTCTGGAGGAGATGGCCACCTTACTACAGTGATTCACCTATCAGCCAAGGAATGCTAAAGATTGCTAGCCAGCACCAAAATCTAGAAGAAGCAAGGAAGGATTCTCCCCTAGAGCTACCAGAAAGAGCATGGTCATGTCAACATCTTGATTTCAGACTTCTAACTTCTGGAACTGTGAGTTAATAAATTTCTCTTGTTTAAACCGACTCAGTTTAGAGTAAAGCTACTGAAAGCGAGAAACTGAGATGAGGCTGGAACAATCTTGGCAGCATTCTCAAGAATCTTCATGATTCCACAGTTCCCATTGTCCTCATTTTCTAAGAATTGGTGAGTCAGTGCCCAGGTTCCTTATCCCAAAGCCCTCACAACAAGCTTCTTTGGCTTCCTGCCGATATGCTGGCTGAGTTCAGACAGCAAGTACTGCAGATAGCCTGGAAATTGAGGTTGCCATTTTCTTAAAGCCTGGACCCCAAAACTGGTACAGCATCACTGACAGCATCACAAGCAGTCACGGCAGATGATGATGCTTGCCCTGCCACCTGGCTGTAGAAATTGACTGTCAGTGGCAGGCTTGCCATTTGTACATTCAACAGATATTTTTTAGTACCTATTATGAACTGCTATTCTAAGTCCTGGTGATAGTTCAACGAACAAGAGACAAATGCTTGCCTTCATGGAGCTTACATTCTAGTGAAGTGAACAGACAAGTTAAATCAGTAAAGTACAGAAGTGAAAAGGGACAAGTAATGCATAGTGGGGTCAAAGGCAGAGACTGGTGAGAAGATAATATTGTTAGCATCCCATACCCAGAGAGCAAAATGCTGAGAGAGGCAAGGGAGCTGCACTGATGAACTGAAAGAAGAGCATTCTAGGCAGAGGAAATAGCAAGGGTGAGGGCCCTAAAGCGAGACTTCAGGGTTGCTGGAGTGGGAGGAGGAGGGAGAATAGTATGAGCAGGGGGGGGGCAATACTGCAAATGTAGGTAGATAATTGTAATGATACTTGAATTCAGCTTGACTGAGATGAGAAGCTCCCTGGGGCTTATAGGCAGAGGAGTAGATGTGGCCACTCCTAGGTCCTAACAGGACCATTCTGGCTTCTGTAATGAGACCAGAGCGAAGCAAGGTGCAGTCAAAAGCAGACTATCTAAGAGGCTACCACTGTCATCAAGGCTAGAGCTAGGGATTGCTGGGAGCAGGAGAGTGGCAGGTGGTGAGATGTTGTTGTACATAAGTATAGAACTGGTGATATTTGCTGATGTACCAGAGAATCAAATTGTCTTTACCAGTCAAGAAGATATTTCTGTAATTATCCAAAGTATTATTATGGCAGGAAGACTCTATGGCAATGTAATCAAGAATTCCAGGTCTTAGTGTCTTCCAAGCCTGGACTATCTGCCCACTCCAGGTCACATCTAGATAAAATAATCTAGGGCCCCAACCAGCTGGCTCTCTAGAGGTGACAGGTAAAGCCTGTATTATTTATTTATTGCTTCTGCAAAACTAGGAACGCTTGGCCCAATGACCATAGCCCCTCAGCTCTGCTGGTCAGGACATACTCTACTTTTTCTCAATAAGTTGCTTGTACTCAGGTGGGCACTCCCTGTGATAAGCTATTGGATAGACTTTGGGTGACATTTACTGCCCAGTCAGAATCATTATACTGGCAGAAGGAAGAAACATGAGTTTTTCAAAAAATCATAAAGGTTCTCATAAAGGTAAAAGAACTTGAAGTACTCCATTGGTCAAACATGTAACAAATGAGCAAGTGACAAGAAAAAGGTATATATCCGCTGACAAGGTCCAAAATGAATCATGGCCCTACTCATATTTCACCCAGCTGGCCTTGCCTCCCTCTGCCATCATGGAAACTAAGTCCCTTGGTTACAGCCATTCTCTCCCCATTTTTCATTTAACAAATAATTACTGAGCACCCATAAGAGGATGCCCACGTTATCAGGGATCCTTAGATTGGAAAAGGCCAGTCTCTGCCTGTGGCTGTATGCAGAAAGAGGAAGTGGAGAAACTGAACTGAGGCCCTGTGGGCCCTGCGGGGCTGAATTCACAACTTAAGAAAAAATCTTGAAAACCGGTCCAGAAAAAAGTTAATCAGCTATTTTGTCCTTTGCCAAAAATATCTTAATTAACGCTTGGCATCTAGATTTTCAGGTATTTGAAGGACAGCTGAGAAGTCCAGCCTCTTTTGACCTGGATCTAAAATGCCCCAGCCAAAAAACTCTGGGGTTTTTCCTACGTGTCTACCTTTTACTTAACCTCACTCAATCCGTCTCTTTGCCCCTTAATTATAACTTCTAAATAAAATGATGCTATCCACGCCTTTACCCTGTCATTCATTTTGTCCTCATTTATGGTTTGGATTATAGCAATCACTAGTATTTTTGCCTTCAGGTTACTCCTCTGTTTTTCCCATGCCTATGACAGAGATTGGTCCATAGGAGGTGTCCCTCATGTCCAAGATTCCTTTGCATGGAGATTTGGGGGCAGAGGCATATTGCTAAGTGCTCCCAGGACTAAGCGTCTGGGAGGAAGCGAAGGAAATAGGATCAGGCAAGGAGAGAAACCGGGCTGCCTTGAATTCCCCACGTGGACAGCCCATCAGCAGGAGCCTGTGGAGCTAGGAAAGCCCAAATTGAGGCAAGTGGCCTTAGTACTCCACATAGACCAGTTATTGAATGTGAGCTTCCCCTGGGTAGTGAGCATGATCCTGGGAAGAGGAGAACATTCTAAACAGGACTCAGCTGAGAGCTGCCAGTCCTCAGCACTCTCAGTAGCGATGAATGCATCCGTGCTGGGGTTGCATTCAAACCCATTCAAACGGATGGGATGAGGTGGAATGAGATAGAATAGAGACAGGGGTATTTTAGGGGTGGGGCTGGAACCTGCACAGAACATTTCAAGTTACCTTTCCAATCCCTGCTTATTGGAAAGCCGCAGGAATGGCCCTCATCCCCAACATTAAACAGAACCCCTTCCTTCTGTCATAGTCTGTGATCACTAACAAATCAGTTAACTATTTTTGCCTGTATTGGGTGCAAAATCCTTGAGGAAAACCATGAATTCTATATAGTTAAAGATCATATTGTACTCATTCTTATGTCCCCTGGACCTTCTGTAGTAACCAGCAGGTCCATCACAGGCACGGAAATGTTTGTAGAATAAATGAGAAACCGAAAAGACTCCAAAAAGTTATGAGAAATGCCCAAGATCACGCAACTCAGAAATGATGAAGCCAGAGGTTCTAATTGGGACTTCCTACTCCAAGTGCATGAGCAAGTCACATTAGAACGAACAGAGGAGCAGAAGATGGGAGTAACACCAGACACAAACAGGAACCCTAAGTTCCAGCCCCGAGCTCTCATCTTGCAGCTGGGCACTAACTTTGGGCTTCCTCAATCTCTTCTTCCTGATTGGAGAGATTCTTTTGGATGATTACAGAAGAAATATTTATCTACCATCTGCTATGTGTTCACATGTATGTAAACCTTATAACCACCCTGTGCTGTTATTTTAATCTTTATTTTTTAAATAATGTGAGGGGGGAAAAAACAACAAAACTAAACCAAGCTGAAGTAAAATGAAGAAAAGTTCAGTGATTTATTTGAAGTCACACAAAAGGGGCTTAACTTAAACTCAGGTCTCCTGCCTACCATTCTATGTTTTCTTACGCTGGGAAAATTCTGACATCCGTTCCCCTTCCCCTTCCCCTTCCCCTCCCCTCCCCTCCCCTCCCCTCCCCTCCCCTCCCCTCTCCTCCCCTCCCCTTCCCCTTCCCCTCCCCCTCCCCTCCCCTCCCCTCCCCTTCCCCTTCCCCTCCCCCTCCCCTCCCCTCCCCTCCCCTTCCCCTTCCCCTTCCCCTTCCCCTCCCTCCCCTCCCCTTCCCTTCCCTCCCCTTCCCTTCTTTTCTTTTCAACATGAGATCTTGCTAAGTTGTCTGGGCTAGTGGGACTCATGGGCTCAAATGATCCTCCCCTTTCAGCCTCTCTAGTAAGGCTGACATTTTTTAAGTGAAAGTTAAGGGAAGAGGAAGCAACCCTTTCACCATTTCAAAATTATTTTCTTCCCACCAATCTTCAGCTCCCGTCACAACAAAATAAAACTGTAAAACCAAAAACAAATCAGGATGGCCTTTGTCCAAAGCAGAGAAGGCCTTGGCAGGTCTGGATCCTATGGTCACCACACCTCTAGTTTGATGCTATCCTAGAGTAACCTTTTTGGAACCAGGGACCCGGTTTCACAGAAGATATTTTTTCCACAGACTGGGATAGAGGCACATGGTTTCATGATGATTCAAGTGCATTAAATTTATCCTGCACTTTATATCTATTATTTCTATTTCAATAGATCATAAAATAATTATACAACTCACCATAAGGCAGCATCAGTGGAAGCCTCAGGGGCTTGTTTTACCGCAACTGAACAGTTCCAGTGCTAGCATCACCACCTCAGCTTCATGTCAGAGCTTCAGACAATAGATTCTCATAAGGGGCACTGAAACCTGGATCCTTTGCATGCGGAGTTTACAGGAGGGAGCACGCTCCCATGAGAAACTAATGCCCGCTACTCTGACAGAGGGCAGAGCTTAGGCGGTGATGTGAGTAAGGGGGAGCCGCTGTAAGTACAAATGAAGCTTCACTTGTTCACCCACTGATCACCTCCCACTATGGGCTTGGTTCCTAGCAGTCCACTGACCAATTTTGGTCTGCGTTTCAGAGGCTGGGAACTGTAGTTCTATAGTACGCATTTTATGTCATCAATTGATAATTGTGAAAAATATCTTAAAGGTGTGTTGTTTACTGGCAGAAGGCTTTTTTCAGAATAACAATTGTTTTGAAAGAGAAGATAATTATTCTTAATGTGACTATTGAGATTAGGCATTTGTTTTGTTCTTGACCTACATTTTTTTTTTGTAGAGACAGAGTCTCACTTTATAGCCCTCTGTAGAGTGCCGTGGCCTCACACAGCTCACAGCAACCTCCAACTCCTGGGCTTAAGCGATTCTCTTGCCTCAGCCTCCCGAGTAGCTGGAACTACAGGCGCCCGCCACAACGCCCGGCTATTTTTTGGTTGCAGTTTGGCCGGGGCTGGGCTTGAACCCGCCACCCTCGGTATATGGGGCCGGCGCCCCACCGACTGAGCCACAGGCGCCGCCCTTGACCTACATTTTTAATCAAGAAAATCACATAAATAACATAGCCTGGGGGAATGGAATGGTCATCGCCTTAGGAGTCCAAAAGCCTGGATCCTCCTGTCTGCTCATGGATGCTGAAGTCTGGGACCAGATGGTCAACTCTTTGTAGCCATGTTTCATTCTCTTGAATACTGGAGACCCAGCTCTTTAACACACAATGCTATTTGTATGACCAAGAGAATGCAATAAATTCAAACTACAACAATTATAATCCCATTTCACAATTTTATAAAGTTAAATTTGGGAGAGGCCAAAGCCGGTGGATTGCTTGAGTTCAGGAGTTGGAGATGAGCCTGAGCAAGAGTGAGACCCCCACCTCTACTAAAAATAGAAAAACTAGCCAGGCATTGTGTTGGGCACTTGTAGTCCCAGCAACCAGAGAGGCTGAGGCAAGAGAATCACTTGAGTCCAGGAGTTTGAGGTTGCTCTGAGCTATGACACCATCGCACGCTAGCCCAGGTGACAGAGTGAGACTCTGTCTCAAAAAAAAAAAAGAAAAGAAAGTTAAATTTTGCTTTAACAAGTACACAATAGGAATAAATACACTGTGGATACTGTTCATGCAGGAAATCCAAAGTCAAATTCAATTAATGGAAACTACCTTCTCCCTTAAGCAAATCACTCTTGACCCAGAGAATGTTATTGACAACTATAGGGTTGGTTGTGATTGTGACCTTAAATACTGCTGTTAATTCAACATTGAATTAACATGTATTAGCTTGCCAAGCAGGAATTTTGGTTTGCCAAGTTAGATGTGATTTTATACTTTAAGACTATTTAAAGTGTTTTATATTTCATTTGCCTATCTACTATTTAAATTGGGTACAGGACTGCCAACTTGAGGAGCACGGCCCTGATAAGTCATCCCGGCATTCCATGAGAGAGGTTGGATGATTTTCCCCTCCACCACTGGCACAGAAGCCCTTTCAACACCCAGAAATAGATCTCCTATTGAGCCTCTGTTTATCTCCTCTGACCATAAAAAGCAGCTGGCTCTGCGGGAAAGATTGGCAGCTGCAATTAACTCCAGGAGGCCAGAAGCCAGAATCCAGAGCAACAAGAATAAAGGCTGCTCAAACAACTTTTGGAGTCCTGTTGCTAGATTGCTAGAACCATTCAGCCTTCTGAGAAAAGAAATCTGTGAGCTAAACACTGTACATATCACTGTAAAATTTCCTATAACCACCAGGGGCCCTCAGAATCATTCCATTATTTTCAGAGTCGTTTCATGATGACTATTAAATCTACTACCGGCTAAATGTTGCTGGTTTTTGTGAAAAGCATTGTAAAAAGGGTTGATTGATCCAATTGTTCTTATCCTCTATTACTTTGTATTCAAACTTAGCTCAGTATTAGTCTAACTGTAATTAGGAAAATGAAAAGAAAGCAAAATCTGATTTTTTTAAGGTCATTGGAGGCAGCAGGAGGTTTCTGTTGAAACACTTCACACTCATTGTTAAACAATTACCAGATCATTAGAAAACAGCTTCAAACATGTCTTTGCTAAGAGGCCTTGAGAACATTATTCCTATTGCTTATCTTCTATACCAAACGAAATAATAAAGGTCTGGAAAATTTCAGTAATCTAACTCATTAGGCCTGTGTCCAGGGACAGAACTGGGAAGTATTGGGGGAGAGGGGCAACCAAATGGTCTTCTAAAACATTTCCCAAATGAGCATATCAACTTAGTTTGGCACTGTTAACTCTTTAAAGGAACCAAAAAGGCCCCAGATCTTGAACCCCAAAACTTCTTTTAGGCTGAACAAATGTGTTTAAAGCTACAGGCAACCATTTTTATGACAGAACCCTAGCTCTTTCCACAATACTTTTATTTCTTCTTTCTAAAATTTGTTTTATAATGCAAAAATAAATATTCTCCCTGAGAATTTGGGATGTTCTGGTTCTGCTGTGCAAATCCTCTGCAGCAGATCTCTCTTACTAAGTATTAAAAAAATGAAAAAGAACCAGAAAATGGTGAAAAATAAAAACAGGCAGATTGTGGTGAGGAGTCAAAATTTGGAGAAGCAACCCCTATGGTGGGAAGGTGCTTTGTTTTGTTTTGTTTTCCTCCTGAGATTTTGCCCAAGGGCACAGTTGCAGAGAGCCCAGCTGCTAAAATTCAGGTAGAACCCTTGACCATCTATCCAGTCTTGGAACCACAGGAAGAATGAAACCACCCTTAGGCCCTTACAAATTAATGAAGGGGTGCAAAGCAAGAACCAGAGTCAGGGCCCCAAAAATCTATGAAGGAACAGGCTTAGCTAAAAATAATGATAACAATCAGCCACCATCCCCTGGTTTGCTTGATAATAGTCACTGTCCCCTTGTTCATTTCTCTATATTTGCTGCTCTGCAGTGGCACAGCTGTTGGTTATAAAGATTCTTAACTTTATAGGTAATATCACCTACCAAGGACCCAGGGCTAGTTTTTGAGGAATCTTCCAGATCCTGCATTCCAGTGAATTGGCTGACCCACCCAGTTCAAGGAACTATCTCAACTTGTCTTGCACCCCCACCCAAAGTATTGCATTCCAGTAAAATTGGATTAGCTGATCTACCCAGGCAGTGGCCAACACACCGATGGTTCCCCTCTGAACCCAGCTAATAGCAGACCCTGATGGCCTAATCCAGGGCCAACCAAAATCTTTGTCTCCCAAATTCTCAGGGAGACATATTGGAGAAATTTGTCATCTCCCCACTTAGTGCTATGCCCATTAAACTTTCTGTGCTGCAAACCCTGTCCTCTGGGTGCATTGGCTTCTTGACAACGGGCAGATGAACTGGTTGAGCCGCAACAACAAGACAGGGCAGCCCTGGAGTGTGAGGGGAGTCTGGAAGGGGAAGGAATGGAGTGGAAAGGAAGGAAGAGAGGAAATGTCAGCAGAGAAATAGAAACTATTAAAAGAAGAAGAAGAAGAACGAAATAAAAATTTTAGAACTGAAAAAAGGTAATATCTGAAATAAATTCACTGGATAAATTCAAGAGCAGAGTGAAGATAGCAGAGTAAGGGGTCAGTAAACTTGAAAATTGATCAATAAAAATTGTTCCGTCTGAAAGACAGAAAAATGGAAAGAAAATGAATAGAATCTTAAGGATATGTGGGGCTGAAACTACTATGAATCCCACACAGAAGAGATTGAGGGATGGATTACAAAAAAAAGGCATGAGGAAGCTTTCTGGCAATGATTCATTAATTTGGTTATAGTAATGATTTATGCAAATGCAGAAACCCATCCAATTGTAAATACGAGAGTTTAAGGTCAATTATACTGTAATGAAATTGGTTTTAAAATTTAAAAATTTAGCCAGGTGTGGTGGCTCACGCCTGTAATCCTAGCACTCTGGGAGGCTGAGGTGAGTGTATTGCTTGCACTCACGAGTTCAAGACCAGATTGAACATATGGATTGAGTGAAAGTGAGACCACCCCCCACCCCCGTCTCTACTAAAAATATAAAGACTGAGGCAAGAGGATTGCTTGAGTCCAAGAGTTGGAGGTTGCTGTGACTATGACACCACAGCACTCTACCCAGGGGGACAGCTTGAGACTCTGTCTCAAAAAAATAAATAAATAAAATAAAAAAATATTTACATGCAGAAGATGTCTCTACACCCAAATAGACTAAAGTAATTTTTATTCTTTTGTTTCTGTATTTTCTAAATTCTTACTATATGCATATCTTTCATGTTCAAATGCTATATTTAAAATTTGGAAATTTAAAAATTAATGTTCTTCTAAATAAGTAGCCTAGATTAAATGAAAAACAGTTGATGTGATTATGCTTTGGGGTATTGCCCATTAAAATTTTTAAAAAGACTTGAAATTTATACAGTAGAACCTCTATAGTTGACACGTTCCCTACATTGACCCCCTTCCTTAAGTTGACTTAATTTTCACAGATGGGACATGCACTATATACAAGTATCAGTACTAGGCCTAGTTCCTTGTGTTGACCACCTTAGTATGTTGACCAGTTTGTAACAGTCCCTTAGGCGATCAACTTATGGAGGTTCTACTGTATTTGAGTTATGTAGCAGCCTGTATAGCCTATGTCTAGGAGGAGTGAGAGTTATAAGAAATACCTGTATAGCTCAATAATGGAACACCTTGGTGAAAAGGGCATGGAGGGGGATTTAGCTCTCCTAATAAGCATGAGAGCTCGCAAGATGAGAGTGCTGGTGAACTGGTAGTCTCTATGCCTGTGGTGTTGAGAGACACGAGATCAGACTTATATTAGGCTGGAAGAGAAGGCAGTTGGGAGTACGTGCATTCTATCATGGACCCGCTTACTCTAACTCTGTCTCCTCTCCTGCCTGCAGAACACCAGCATGGCATCCCTCTGCTGAAGATTACTAAGCTCTGCTAGAGACTAAGATCTATCTACTCTATGAAGACTGCTTTTCTCTCCTCTCTCTCTCACTAAAGTAGACAGCATTCAGGAACCTAAGAGCAATTGTTCCTGAGCAAGGTAGCTTAGCCGTCTGCCTCCAGAAACTAGTTAAGCTGGCCTGAGACCTGGCCAGTCCCGGGCCCTGACAAGCAGTGGCAGCGGTAGTCTGTGACAGAGTTATTTATTGATTTTTTTTTTTCAGTGTATAAAGTGTTTTTGTTTCATTTTATTTGAACTAACATTTTAAACATACCTCAGTATTAGGTTTTTACTCCTGGTTGTATGAAAGAGAAGAAATCACAAACATACATTCATTGGAAATAGCTGTCTTATCATACTTAAATACAGTGGACGCTCTGTAAGTTGACCACCTAAAGGTCTATAACAAACTGGTCAACATACGGAGATGGTCCATGTAAGAAACTTCTGTTGAGAACATGTGGGGCATGTCCAATTTTGAAAATTAGGTCACCTTAAGGAGGTGGTCAACTATGGAGGTTCTACTGCATTTCAAATCTAAGTTGAAAGGAACATACCAATCTATAACTTAGAATAAGTATGGGTTAAAACCACCTTCTGAGTTTATTATTGTTTCCTTTTATTTACAGATGTAAAAATCAGCTTGATCACAATATTTTGCTATTATAATGACAGTTGTTTTCATAACCATTTTGACACCACATAAAAATTTTGTGTGTTGCTAAATATATTACTTTTACTAAGTCACAATAAGAATTGATATTTTTTGAATGTCAGCAGGAAAAACACATAGTCTACTAAATAAATATATTTTTGTCTTTGACAATTTTCTGGCATATAAATCTGAAATATAAGAACGCCAAGGCCACTGATTTTATGTGCCATTGTCTCGCAAAGATTATCTTCTTTGAATAGTGTTGTGCCCAGATCTCGAAATTCCCCACAAAGACCACCAGAGAGCCAAGTCCGATGCAAAAGCAAAAGGGCCTTTTATTGTAATCTCGAGCTTGGGCTCCTGGGGACTCTGCTGCAACAGATCTGAGCCAGGAGCCTCAAGCTCTGGAGCAGGGGGTTCTTATGGTCCAGCAGAGTGGGTGGGCATGCAAAGCTTGAAACAAAGGGGGTACTTCTGGATTGGTTAGGTGGGGGGTCCCTGATTGGTGGATGGTTGTCTCATGATTTCGAGGAATTGCCTGAGCTTGCCTGGGCTTGTCTGGGCTTGTCTGGAAAGTGAAACTTACTGAGTGAAATGGTGGGGAAAGCGAAACTTGACTCCTAAGATGGCGCTGGTCTGGTTCTTTCGATAGGACTCATTTAGATTTTTCTTTATTCGAAGTTACAATTAAAGCCAATTAGTCTTCACATGGAATTAACCTAAGGAGAAAGCAGTTTAAGTATTTTTAAAATAAAAATTGAATTTTTATTGAATTAATAATTCAATTTTTATTTTAAAAATACTTAAACTGGTCAGTGTTGCTAGAGGTAATTTCATTTTTTAAAATCATTGTTATCACACAGCCATAACAAAAAGCCTAGTCTCTTAGGCTGTGACCACCAAAAAGGCAGAGCTCAAGATTAGATTTTGCTTGAAGGTACTAATTTAGTTTGGGATGTGAATCCAAGCAACATAACTCAGTGTTTGAAAAGAATGAAATAAAAAGGAGGGAACACTAGTCTGAGCGTGCATTATCAAGGTGGTGGTCTGTATTGGAAACTCTGCCTCAATCCCACAGGACCCCCTGAGGAGCCAGCCATATAATGTGACTCAGAATTCCCCACTCCAAGGACAGAAGAGGAGATGCTTATCCATCTGCTCTGGTTCCCATTTGTCAAGGGTTGCTCTGTGGGGCAATAACTCCCTCGTATTTCCACATTTCTACATGTCTCCACATGTAAAACAGTCTCCACAGGGCATTCAATGACACACAGGCAGAGAACTCCCAAGACAGAAATCTGAGGAAAGGTGCTGCAAGATTATACTTGCTCATAATTGATTGCCTCTGTTGGCTGAAGTAAAAAGATGGGCTGAGGAAACGTGAAACAGAACATAGACGTATCAATGTAGAGTCAGAGAAAAAAGCATAACAGGAACTAAGTTTCATAGAAAAATTACATTAACCTCTAATTCACACACACACACACACACACACACACACACACACACACACACACACACACACGTGCATGTCCTAGAACTGGCTTCCATAGTTTGTGAGTCAACTGTGTCCATCTCTTCCAGACACTATGTTCAGCAACATTAAGTGGGTAGTTTGAAATTGAAAAAGATGAGACTGTTTACACTACAGGAATTGACAAACTCTACAAACCAGAGTGTTTTTTTTCTTTTTTTTTTTAGTTTGTTTGTTTGTTTGTTTGTGGGAGGGAGGGAGCTGAGATGTAGCAGAGAGCTGGTTCACCAGCACACCACTAATGTGAGTGTGTTTATGTGTGTATATGCATGTATGTGCATATCCATAGACAAACATGATATATATGGTATAAGTTATTTGTAAATTGTATCTTCGTAAGACAATGATAAAAATAAATTAAATTAAAAAAATAATAATTTCCTGATTCCAAAAGTGAAATTACCTACAGAAGCTCTTCCGTGAAGAAATAGACATAAAATATGAACACAATGTTAGTGCCACCACCTGCCAATAAACAGAAAAAAAGGATAATAGCTCAGGTAATAGCCATATTCAAATTCTTACCACTTTTTAAGGGATAAATTGTGTCCTCCCAAAACTCAAATTTTGAAATCCTATCTCACGTATCTCAGAAGGTGACTATAGTTGGTAGGGTCTTTAAAGAGGCAATTAAGTTGAAGTGAGGTCATTAGGTTGACCTCTAATCCAGTATGACATGATGGGTGTCCTGATAAGAAGAAGAGCTTAGGACACTGACTGACTTCTCCTTCTGGCATATCTATAATGTGAGCATTTGTTCATTTCATGGTATCTCACAAGTCTCACAAGTAGACTTACTTTCTTCTTTGTTATTCTTATTTCTCTTCTATCCTGTGACTGCTTTATTCAAATGATATGCCTTCAAGTTTAAAAACATTTCTTCTTCTTCATCTAATGTGTTGTTGAAGCTCCTAATTATATTTTTATGTATTTAATTTTTTAACTCCAAAATTTCTATTTTGTTCTTTTGTATACTATCTATCTGTGTTGAATTTCTCATTCAGATCATGAATTGTTTTCCTGATTTCACTAAATTGTTTGTTTTTTCTTCTGTTTTACTGAGTTTTTTTTAAGATCATTATTCTGGACTTCTTTTCAAGGATTTTATAAATGTCTTTTTTACAGGGGAATCTATTACTAGAGATTCACTGTATTCTTTTGGGGGTGTCATGTTTTCTTGCTTTTTTACATTTCCTGTGACCTCACATTATTATTCATTCATTCAGTGTAATAGCCACTTGTTCAATTTTATGGAGTGGCTTTTGAGGAATAGACTTTTTTCTGGGGGTGGGTCATAGGGTGCTGGTGTGTGGATTTGATTCTGAGTGGACTCAGTATGTGGTTTCTGCAGTCTTTTCCATCTTTGTGATCCTTGTCAGTGATGTCTGTGACTGCTGTGGCGGCCTGGGCTGCAGGTGTCTGTGATGCAGTGGTGAAGTTTCGCTGAGGGCCGGGGCCCAAGGCTGCATGTTGAGCCAGACAAGTGTAGCTATGGAGGGTTGACAGGCAGTCTGGTGAGCTCTCCCTGTGCTGTGCTGGCTGTCAGAGGCCAGGTGTGGGGGCAAGGGGGTCAGGCAGCTCTGCTGTGGTCTCCACAGAGGGCATGGTGAATTTGGCAGGTGCTGGTGAGTTTGGCAGGGGCTGGTAGCTCCATAGTGGTCTGTCCAAAGAGGCACGATCATCACAAAACTGTGAAGCCAAGTGTGAGCCTGAGTGGGCTTGGTGGCTGGCAGGCTATTCAGCACCTTTCCCTCTTTAGGGTCTGCCTGTTCCTCAGGAAAGGAGCTCTAGTGTTATGCTGCTTGGGTTTGGACACTGGGGTCTCAGCTGCTCCATCTGGTTTGGGGTCCAGGCCGCTGAAGTCACAGTGCTGTGAACACCTTTGTGAACATTGTGGAGGGGAAGAGACACTCTAGCAGTGGATATGCTTTCAAGATGGTGCCAAGCCATAGCAGCTTAGGTCGCTGAGTTAAGGCATGGTCAAGGTGGGCTCTTACTATGAGCCAGTGAGGCCGCCCAGACTCCCAGTGCATCTCCAGCTTTCCTTTCTCTTGAGAAGAAGTTTCTGTGACTTAAGTTGATCCTGGTTGGGAGACAGTTTGGTGAGGGAGGGTTCCTTATTCTCGTCTCTGTGGATCTCTTCTGGGTTTCTGTACTCCAGAGACATTGCCATTCCTGTGGCGCTGTCTACCACACATCTGTCGTCACTTTGGTTGAGATATTGATGTTCACATGTTGTTTTTGGTCATTTCTGTGGGGAGGATGACTCTAGTCAGCCATTGTACTAACATCACTCTCAGACATCATGTTTTCATGTTTAATGCACACAAAAAGAGGCAGGAAGAGATAAAGGGAGGTAATTTATCCTGAGGTTTTTGAAAGGTTATTTGACTTAGTGAAATAGGAGGTGATCACTTGAGAGAGAATTGTCTCCATCAAGAATTGCCTTACTGAGGTGGAGCAAGATGGCGGCCGAGTAACATCTTCTCTGAAACTAGGCACGGTGAATCTGGAGAGATAAGACTCCAGGAATCTCTGGCTGGTAGAATCTGCCTGTAATCATCCCTTTGAGGATACAGGGAGTCAGCAAGGGACTTCTGGACCCCAAGAGTAGGACAAAAACAGTGGAAAACTGGCAAGTGGTTGCGTGTGTTCAATCGACCTAATCCCACCATCAGCCGTAAGTACAAGCAGCAGTGAGACTGCAAACCGGAAAGGCCTTACCTGTGAACTGTTTCGGTGTTTTTGGACTTGGCACTCAGTTGAACTGCCTTGGGAAGAGCTTGAGCAGGAGTGTGGAGAAATCTGGGCATTGTCTAGGGCCTCAGACTGAGCCGCTGAGCCAGACGGAGCTAATAGTGTTCAGCTATGGGCCGCAGGGAGCCATTGTGAGAGAACTGCCCTGGCAAGCTCCACCCTAAGGGTTGCAGAGCAAGGATTGGGCGGGAGCTAGTAACCTAGTGACTGAGAAGCCTGAAGGCAGGGACTGAGCTGCCTTACAGCCTTAACTCTCAGGAGAAGAGTGAGACCGGTTTTGGCACACTGGAGCCTTGGGCTGTTGCCCTGGGTAGAGTGCCATGGCATCACAACTCATACCAACCTCAAACTCCTGGGCTTGGCACTGCCCGGACCTCCATAAGAGCTATGCCACGACCCTTGACCTGTGACCCGTGCCTGCCGGGCCTCCCGCATGCCCTGACCAGGAACTGCGGGAGCCACGCAACCCTGCATCCTCCCTCCTGTACCCTCCTTGCCTCGACACTGGCCCGCACATCTGGACGGGGACTCTGGTAGCCATGTGTCCTCTGGAGTCCTCCCTGCCTCTGTGCAGGGCCATTCCCCTGGCCAGAGACTGCTGGAGCCTTGGGATGTCTGTGCCAAAGTCACTGGGCACCAGGCACTCCCAGAACTGTGCGCACCACCTCCCGCCCTGTTGCTGGATCTGGATGTGTCACACTCTGGAGCTGCTTCCCCAACCAGAACTCCCTGGCTGGGGCAGCCCCAGAGGAACTACACAGGATCACTCCCTACAAAGATCCAGCAACAATAGAGTGATCCTTCTGGGGTCTAATCTTGGAGAGACACCTCCCCAAATCTGAGGATGGCCAGAGGCAATGGTGAAAAATAATCATGAGGCGAAATCAACAGAAAAACTCGAGCAATATGAATAATCAGAGTAGATCAACTCCCCCAAGGATCAATGGGGCAGACCCAGCACAAGATCCCAAGCACAAACAAATAGCTGAGATGTCAGAAATTGAATTCAGAATCTGGATAGCAAATAAGATTGAATTAGAATTCCAAGCAGTAACCCAAAAGATACCTCAAGAATTCAATGAATTCAAAGACCAAATGACCAAAGATTATGACATATTGAGACAAGAAGTTGCAGCCCTCAAAGATCTGAGAAACATAGTAGAATCCCTCAGTAACAGAATGGAGCAAGCAGAAGAAAGGATTTCTGACATTGAAGACAAAGCTTTCAAATGCTTCCAAACTCTCAAAGAGGAAGAGAAATGGAGGGCAAAAACAGATCACTCTCTCAGAGAGCTGTGGGATAATTTGAAGAAAACCAATATTCGTCTTATAGGGATCCTCGAAAGCAACGAAGTGGCTTCACAAGGCACAGAGTTAATTCTCCATGAGAGTATGAAGGAGAACTTTCCAGACATGGCAAGAGATTCTGAAATTCAGATAGCAGACAGTTTCAGAACTCCAGCACGACTCAACCCAAATAAGACATCCACCAGACACATCATAATCAATTTGACTAAAGTTAATATGAAGGAGAAAATTCTGAAAGCAGCCAGACGAAAGAAAACCATCACCTACAAAGGCAAGAATACTAGAATAACTGCAGATCTCTCTGCTGAAAACTTTCAAGCTAGAAGAGGATGGTCATCGACTTTTAATCTCCTAAAACAAAATAACTTTCAACCCAGGATTCTGTACCCAGCTAACCTGAGTTTCATTTATGATGGAGAAATTAAATACTTCGATGACATTCACATGTTGAAGAAATTTGCCATAACTAACCTAGCTCTCCAGGATATTCTCAGACCTATCCTCCATAAAGACCAGCATAATCCTCCACCACAAAAGTAAACCCACCCAGAAAATTTTGATCAAATTCCAACTTCCACAGTCACAAAAGGATTAAAAATGTCCACCAGACTTTCGAAAGGCTTATCAATATTCTCAATTAATGTGAATGGTTTAAATTGTCCTCTAAAGAGGCACAGGTTGGCTGACTGAATACAAAAACTCAAGCCAGATATCTGCTGCATACAAGAATTGCATCTTACATTAAAAGACAAATATAGACTCAAGATGAAGGGATGGTCATCTATACTCCAGGCAAATGGAAAGCAGAAAAAAGCAGGCATTGCAATCCTATTCACAGACGCAATAGGCTTTAAACCAACCAAAATAGGAAAGATAAGGATGGACACTTCATATTTGTTACAGGTAATACTCAATATGATGAGATTTCAATTATTAATATTTATGCACCCAACCAGAACGCACCTTAATTTATAAGAGAAACTCTAACAGACATGAGCAACTTAATTTCCTCCACTTCCATAGTAGTTGGAGATTTTAACACCCCTTTAGCAGTGCTGAATAGATCCTCCAAAAAGAAGCTAAGCAAAAAAAAATTTAGATTTAAACTTAACCATTCAACATCTGGACTTAAGAGACATCTACAGAACATTTCATCCCAACAAAACTGAATACACATTCTTCTCATCAGCCCGCGGAACATACTCCAAAATCGACCACATCATCCTAGGCCACAAATCCAACCTCAGCAAATTTAAAAAAATAGAAATTATTCCTCACATCTTCTCAGAACATCATGAAATAAAAGTTGGACCTGCATACCCATACAAAAACATGGAAGCTAAACAACCTAGATGGGTTATAGACGAGATTAAGAAGGAAATCACCAAATTTTTGGAGAAAAACAACAATCACGACATGAATTACCACATCCTCTGGGATACTGGAAAGGCAGTCCTAAGAGGGAAATTTATAGCACTGCAAGCCTTCCTCAAGAAAATGGAAAGAGAGGAAATTAATAACTTAATGGGACATCTCAAGCAACTGGAGAAGGAAGAACATTCCAACCCCAAACCCAGCAGAAGAAAAGAAATAACCAAAATCAGAGCAGAACTAAATGATATTGAAAACAAAAGAATTATACAACAGATCGATAAATCCAAAAGTTGGTTTTTTGAAAAGATAAATAAAATAGATAAACCTTTGGCCAACCTAACCAGGAAAAAGAGTAAAATCTCTAATCTCATCAATCAGAAATAGTAACAAGGAAATAACACAGACCCCTCAGAAATTAACAACAGATCCCTCAGAAATTCAAAAATCCTTAATGAAACTCTACTCTCAGAAGTATGAAAATCTGAAAGAAATCGACTAATACCTGGAAGTACGCCACCTACCAAGACTTAGCCAGAACGAAGTGGAAAGGTTGAACAGGCCTATATCAAGTTCTGAAATAGCATCAACTATACAAAATCTCCCTAAAAAGAAAAGCCCAGAACCAGATGGCTTTACATCAGAATTCTACCAAACCTTTAAAGAAGAAGTAGTACCTATATTACTAAACCTTTTCCAAAATATAGAAAAAGAAGGAATATTACCCAACACATTCTACCAAGCAAACATCACCTTGATCCCCAAACCAGGGAAAGACCCAACAAGAAAAGAAAATTAAAGACCAATATCACTAATGAATATTGATGCTAAAATACTCAATAAGATCCTAACAAACAGAATCCAACAACACATCAAAAAAATTATACACCATGACCAAGTGAGATTTATCCCAGGCTCTCAAGGCTGGTTCAATATATATAAATCTATAAATGTAATTCAGCACATAAAAAAACGAAAAAATAAGGACCATATGATTCTTTCAATTGATGCAGAACAAGCTTTTGATAATATCCAGCATCCCTTCATGATCAGAACACTTAAGAAAATTGGTATAGAAAGGACATTTATCAAACTAATAGAGGCCATCTACAGCAAACCCACAGCCAGTATCGTATTGAATGGAGTTAAATTGAAATCATTTCCACTTAGATCAGGAACCAGGCAAGGTTGCCCATTGTCTCCATTGCTCTTTGACATTGTAATGGAAGTTTTTGCCATTGCAATTAGGGAAGAAAAGGAGATCAAGGGTATCCACATAGGGTCAGAACAGATCAAACTTTCACTCTTTGCAGATGATATGATTGTATATCTGGAAAACACTAGGGATTCTACCACAAAACTTTTAGAAGTGATCAAGGAATACAGCAATGTCTCAGGCTACAAAATCAACACCCATAAATCTGTAGCCTTTATATATACCAACAATAACCAAACTGAAGAAACAGTCAAGGACTCTATTCCTTTCATAGTAGTGCCAAAGAAGATAAAATATTTGGGAGTATGCCTAACAAAGGACGTGAAAGATCTCTACAAAGAGAACTATGAAACTTTAAGAAAAGAAATTGCTAAAGATGTTAACAAATGGAAAAACATACCATACTCATGGCTGGGAAGAATCAACATTGTTAAAATGTCTATACTACCAAAAGCAATATTTTAATGCAATTCCTATTAAAGCTCCATTGCATATTTTAAAGATCTTGAAAAATAATACTTCATTTTATATGGAATCAGAAAAAAACTCACAGAACCAAAACATTACTCAGCAATAAAAACACAGTAGGAGGTATCACGCTACCAGACCTGAGACTATACTACAAATCGATAGCTATCAAAACAGGTATTGGCACAAAAACAGAGAAGTAAATGTCTGGAACAGAATAGAGAACCAAGAGATGAATCCAGCTACTTACTGTTATTTGATCTTTGACAAGCCAATTAAAAACATTCAGTGGGGAAAAGATTTCCTATTTAACAAATGGTGCTGGGTGAACTGGCTGGCAACCTGTAGAAGATTGAAATTGGACCCACACCTTTCACCATTAACTAATACAGACTCTCACTGGATTAAAGATTTAAACTTAAGACATGAAACTATAAAAGTACTTGAAGAAAGTGCAGGGAAAACTCTTGAAGGAATCGGCCTGGGTGAATATTTTATGAGGAGGACTCCCCAGGCAATTGAAGCAGTATCAAAAATACACTACTGGGACCTGATCAAACTAAAAAGCTTCTGCACAGCCAAGAACATATTAAGTAAGGCAACCGGACAGCCCTCAGAATGGGAGAAAATATTTGCAGGTTATACCTCCGATAAAGGTCTAATAACCAGAATCCACAGAGAACTCAAACGTATTAGCAAGAAAAGAACACGTGATCCCATCTCAGGGTGGGCAAAGGACTTGCAGAGAAACTTCTCTAAAGAAGACAGGATGCAGGCGGCACCTGTGGCTCAGTCGGTAAGGCGCTGGCCCCATATACCGAGGGTGGCGGGTTCAAACCCGGCCTCGGCTGAACTGCAACCAAAAAATAGCCGGGCGTTGTGGCGGGTGCCTGTAGTCCCAGCTGCTCGGGAGGCTGAGGCAAGAGAATCGCTTAAGCCCAGGAGTTGGAGGTTGCTGTGAGCTATGTGAGGCCACGGCACTCTACCAAGGGCCATAAAGTGAGACTCTGTCTCTACAAAAAAAAAAAAAAAAACTATAATAAAAAAAAAAAAGAAAAAAAAAAGAAGACAGGACGCACAATCTGCAGACACAAGAAAAAAAGCTCATCATCGTTAATCATCAGAGAAATGCAAATCAAAACTACTTTGAGATATCACCTACCCCCAGTAAGAGTAGCCCACATAAGAAAATCCCAAAACCAGAGATGTTGGCACGGATGCAGAGAAAAGGGCACACTTCTACACTGCTGGTGGGAATGCACACTAATATGTTCCCTCTGGAAGGGTGTTTGGAGAATACTTAGAGACCTAAAAATAGACCTACCATTCCATCCTATAATTCCCTTACTAGGTTTATACCCAGAAGACCAAAAATCACAATATAACAAAGACATCTGTACCAGAATGTTTATTGCAGCCCAATTCATAATTGTTAAGTCATGGAAGAAGCCCAAGTGCCCATCGACCCATGAATGGACTAGCAAATTGTGGTACATGTATACCATGGAATAGTATGCAGCCTTAAAGAAAGATGGAGACTTTACCTCTCTCATGTTTACATGGATGGAGCTGGAACATATTCTTCTTAGCAAAGTATTTCAGGAATGGAAAAAAAAGTATCCAATGTACTCAGCCCTACTATGAAGCTAAATTATAGCTTTCGCATGAAGGCTATAACCCAACTATAGCACAAGACTATGGAGAAAGGGCCATGGAAGGGGAAGCGAGGCGGGAGGTTACGGTGAAAGGAGGGTAGTGGGTGGGGCCACATCTACAGTGCATCTTAGAATGGATGGGTACAGGCGAAACTTACTAAATGCAGAATATAATGTCTACATACAATAACTAAGAAAATGCCATGAAGGCTACGTCGAACAGTTTGATGAGAATATTTCAGATTGTATATGAAACCAGCACATTATACCCCTTGATTGCACTAGTGTACACAGCTATGATTTAACAATTAAAAAAACTGCCTTACCATGTATTGCTGAACTAATCAATCTCTCTGAGCCTTGGCCCCTTCCTCTACAAACAAGGAATATAATACAATGTAATTCGCAGGGTTTCTGCACATTATAACGGAGATAAGCAGTATTAATTCCTTAACATCGCGCATGGAACAATGTTAAATGCAAAAAACCAAACTGCACTTGAAATAAAAACAAATACTAAAACATTATTATTTCAAATAATCTCATCTGTGAACAAGATAATCACTAATTTTAACAGACATTGTGAAGAATAAATGAGTTTATATATGTAAATTGCCTAACAAAATGTTAAGAAATGACAGCTATTATTTATCATCATTGAACTTACCTTAGTAATAAGGTCGTGGTTAACAAGCTATGTCTTAAAGTGCTTGTGATTTGGCGCCCTCTGGTGTTCATTATGGGCATGCAATTTTGAATATAAGCGTTATGCTAATAACTTACATAGATCAGTATTTCCTCAAGACATTATCTTACATGATAGTTTGCCATGTCCAAATGTACTTTTACTTATTTTAAATTTGTATTTATTTATTTATTTTATATTAATATAAGGGTACGTACAGTTAGGTTGCCTTGTTTGCGTTTGTTAGGTAAAGTCCAAGTTGCAGTTGAGCCCTTCACCCAAGTGGTGTGCCATATACCCCTACATTGTATCTGATAGGTCAGAGCTTACCACACCCCCTCCTCTCCTCTTGAATTTTTCTCTCTTGTGGGTGTGTAGTTGTTCATCTACCAATTTCAGATTGAGTACATTGGATGCTTGCTTTTCCATTCTTTTGACACTTTACTTTGAAGGATATTCTTCAAATCCTTCTAGGTAAATACAAAAGATGTAAAGTCTGTCTTGTGGCTGACTAGTATTCCATGGTATACATATACCACAGTTTATTTATATATTCATGGGTTGATGGCCAGTTGGATTGTTTCCACATGTTTGTGATTGTGAATTGAGCTACTGTGAACATTTGAATGCAGATGTCCTTATGGTAAAATGATATTTTTTTCTTCCGAGTAGATACCTCATAATGGGATTGGAGAATCAAATGGAAGTTCTATTTTTTTAGCTCTTTGCAGATTCTCCACACTTCTAAAAAAAAGTTGTATTAGTTTGCAATTTCACGTAAAGTTTCTATTTAAATTAACTTGTTTCTTAGGGTAAAATGAATATATCCCCAGACCTATTTTCTATCATTATGATAAATAAAAATCTGGTATATTTTAACATATGTTAAAATAAATATATAACTATTAATATAAAAATAGTTTGATTAACAACCAGAATCATACCTCATACAACACTTTGGAAAACTTAATTTTATATCAATAAATTTCATGATACGAAAGGTCAGGGAAGTCTTTATAATGGAAGTCATTTTTAAAAACTGAAACTTCAAGAATTATGAGACATTTAGCCAGGCGTTTTGGTGGGCACCTGTAGTCCAGCTACTTGGGAGGCTGAGGCAAGAGAATTGCTTAAGCCCAAGAGTTTGAGGTTGCTATGAGCTGTGAGGCCACGGCACTCTACCAAGGGCAACATAGTGAGACTGTGTCAAAAATTAAAAAAAAGAATTATGAGAAATTAATTTGATGGGTAAGGGGACAAAGGACTTTCCCAAGAGACAAAAAACATGAAATGCCCCACTGGGGAAACCGTAAGTTGTTTCGAATGGCTGAACCCCAGAGTACAGTGAGTGATCAGCTGAAGGTGGGCAGTAGGGGAAGAGAGAGTGGACAGTGTCCCCACCAGGAAAGGCCTCCTGTGTCATGCAGAAGACTGTCCACTTCTTTCATGTGAAGTCATCATTTTCCCAAGATAGAGGTCCATGTGATTTTAATAAATACTCCCCTCCACCACTGAAATACATATATGTGGTAGTTGTCATGTGTGTCTATACATGAGTTTATGGGGCGGAGCAAGTTTTGGAAATGCTGAGTTAAACAAATTAAGCAACAATTTTTAATATTGCAGGAATTATAACAATACTATAAAACTGGGCAAAATATGCAGATTTCCCATCTTGAAAGAGTATACTTTTTAAAATGTTGTCTAATTTGTTTTAACGTATTTTAGAAGCAATATATATAGTATCAGGCAAAGCAAATTTTGAAAAATTGCTCCTGGATTATGGAGAGTTTGCCTTTTTTAAATTAGTGAAGACAGTAATAACATGATTAGATTTCATTTTCTTAGAAAGATCACTGATAATAGTATGGTTGCTGACTTTAAAGGGAAAAAAACTAGAGGCTGCCAAATGTTTAGATGATGGCTAGATCAACAAGGTCCGCACATAGAAAATGTAGTGCAATCACAACTTATATCATGTATTTTAAACTACGGGAGCTAAAAATAGTTTTGAAGTATTAAAAATTGGAAGGCAGTAGTTTGTGACCTTTTGAAAAGGAGACTTGTTAAAGTGATAGTCCTTGTCGGAAAAAATGATGCAATCTAACAAACAAAAAGAAGTATATTTCATAGAAAGGTAATAGAACTATCTCATGCAAAGCAGAAATTAGCACAACGTTAAGTAAATTTTAGTAATAGTGAATGGAGACTCCTGATGATAGAATCAAAATATAATAAATGCTCCACAAGGATGCATAAATTATAGAACATAATAACTGTAATTATTGTAAATGTAGCAAATAAGTAAAATGTATTATGGACATTAGCAATCTCACGCTATTTTGTTAGAAATGACAGGTCTGAGTAGAACATTTTAGCTTATGAAATAGTGGGAGTCAATTGTGAATCTTTCATTGTGAGTTATCAAAATCGGAGTGAGTGAGTGTGACAGTGCAAGAGATTGGCAAAAGTGTATTGAAGACGGAGAGGTGGCATGAATAAAGGTAGAAAGCAAAATTCCTTGAATATGTAAGAAGGGAAGAAAAAATTCTTCTACAAGACGTTGATTTATGCAACCAGTTTGATAGGTCCTGTTTGCTCCTGGATTGATTTTATTCACTAGCATTTGGAATGGCTGCCACACTCATTTGACAGTTATGGGGAATAATTATGTATTTTCCTTACTGAACTGGTTTAAAATGTCACATTGCTGGGGAGCTCCTGCAGCTTGTCAGCTTGTGTTAATTTTCTTCATTTTTCTATTGAATGCTTTAAACTGTTGACCTAGCTCATGAATACAGCAGCTCTTTTCTTTCTCCTATGGAAAAAAACAGGCATTTGGCTCACAGATATCATTAGAGATGCAGAAATGTAACATTCTGGTACAGATATAAGCCTATATATGAAAGCAAAATTCAACGTGTTCTTTCTTTTTTCAATTTTTTTACCAATATTGTACAATATTTATTTCAAGTAAATGTAATCCATTAACTTTGGTTGTTACTTTGTATTTTTCACCGAATATTCCCTATATTTTTATAGAATGAACTGCCGTAGTAATTACTTCAGTGTTTCTCAGGAATGGAGGGAAAGAAAAGTAGAAATTGAAGATGATCTTCCATAATGGTTAAAAATTAAGGCAGAGAAATTTAATCTGGGTTCAGACCCCAGCTGCACCATTAGTAGCTGTTTGACCTAAGCCAGGTAAGTAATCTAAGACTCAATTTCTTTGTCTTAAAATGTGGATAATGACACCATCCTCCAAGGACGTTTGATACATACACACACAAATGTGCATATGTGTGTACCTATGTATATATATTGTACATCCTATATAGATATGTGGTTATGTGAGTGAGTGTGATAGTACTGTCCAAAATAAAATTGCTGATATTTACTTAAATTACTATTATTACCTTGGTTTTTTCCCTCAAAATGAAAATTTGAACGTGACCTGTAATAGTATTGGTAATGAGACCATCAGCACTCCAGATTCTCTTATCTATAGCTAATACCCAGAATCAACCCTTCATTTCAGTGGGGCTGCTTTGTTAATCAGCCCTCCTCCACCTTCACCATCCTTGCATCTGTCCTCTGTTTTTTCTTTAACTCCTTTGAAAGCCCTTCCTTCTCCACACCAGCCATTTCAACACGTGTATCTGACTGCAGGAAGTCTTGCTCAAAATCTACTTACTTACTCTTGAATACCTGTCTAACACTGCTGTTCATTGTACTGATTCTGCAATTTTCTGAATCTCGATCATCATACCTAACCTTTCTGTATTTCTTTATAGGTATAACCACCATATTATAAATGATAAAGGATATTTCAACAAGGTGGTTTTTGACATTTCATGGATATTCTTTGGAACTAACTTTCTTGCTTTTAATGACTCCCATTCTCTGGGGATTCCAGCTGAACCTTCACTTTAACATGGCCCACTGCCTTCCTTTCTCCAAATCAAATTTATCAAACACAGGCCCTTAATTCTCTTTTTAAGTCATTCATATACAGTAATTAATTAACAATTACCATCAAGACTTCTGTTGGTATATACAAAGGCAATTGACTTGTGGACATTGATTTTATATCCTGGGACATTACTGTATTTTTTGATGACATCTAAGAGTCTTGTGGTTGAGTCTTTAGGGTTCTTTAAGTATAAGATCATATCATCAGCAAAAAGGGAGAGTTTGACCTCCTCCGCTTCCATTTGGATGCCCTTTATTTTCTTATCTTGTCTAATTGTATTGACTAGAACTTCCAGGAGTATCTTAAATAGTAATGGTGACAGAGAACAACCTTGTCTGGTTCCAGTTCTAAGAGGAAAAACTTTGAGTTTTATTCCATTCAGTAAAATATTAGCTGTGGGTTTGTCATAGATAGCTTCTATTAGTTTACGAAATATGCCACCTTTGCCAATACTCCTCAGTGTTCTAATTAGAAAAGGATGCTGGATGTTATAGAATGCTTTTTCTGCATCTATTGAGAGATCATATAATCTTTGGTTTTGCTTCTGTTGATATGGTAAATAACGTTTATAGAGTTGCATATACTAAACCAGCCTTGCAACCCTGGGATGAAACCTACTTGATCATGATGTATGACTTTTTTGATGATAAGCTGTAATCTGTTGGCTAAGATTTTTTTTGAGAATTTTTGCATCTATATTCATTAGTGAAATTGGTCTGAAATTCTCCTTTTTGGTTGGGTCTTTTCCTGGTTTTGGTATCACGGTGATGTTTGCTTCATAGAACATGTTGGGGAAGATTCCTTCCTCCTCTATTTTTTGAAATAATTTTTGCAGTATAGGAATAAGCTCTTCTTTGAAGGTTTGATAAAATTCTGCTGTGAAGCCATCGGACCAGGCCTTTTTTTTGTTGGGAGCCTTTTTATTGTTTCTTTAATCTCAGTGCTTGAAATTGGTCTGTTCAGGAGATCTATTTCATTTAGGGTAAGTCTAGGGAGAGGGTGTGATTCCAAATATTGATCCATTTCCTTCACATTGTCAAATTTCTGGGCATAAAGTTTCTGGTAGTATTCAGAGATGATCTCTTATATCTCTGTGGGATCAGTTGTTATTTCCCCTTTGTCATTTCTGATTGAGGTTCCTAGAGATTTTACTTTTTTATTTCTAGTTAGTCTAGCCAAAGGTTCATCTATTTTATTTATTTTTTCAAAAAACCAACTCCTCATTTCATTAAGATGAGAGGTTAATTAAGGACTCAACTCCCTTCGCCATAGCCCCAATGAAAATGAAATACTTAGGAATACCTAACAAAAGAGGTGAAGGACCTCTAAAGAAAATTATGAAACCCTAAGAAAGGATATAGCAGAGGACATTAACAAATGGAAGAACATACCATGCTCATGGCTGGGAAGAATCAACATTATTAAAATCTCTATACTTCCCAGAGCAATTTACTGATTCAACACCATTCCTGTTAAAATACCAACATCCTACTTTCAAGTCTTGAAAAAAATGATTCTGCATTTTGTATGGAACTATAAAAAACCCCGTATAGCTAAGGCCCTTCTTAGTAATAAAAACAAAGCCGGGAGTATCACCATACCAGGTTTTAGGCTGCATTATAAGGCCATAGTGGTCAAGAGAGCATGGTACTGGCACAAAAATAGAGACATAGACATTTGGAATCAAATAGAAAACCAGGAAATGAAGCCAACAACATACAGCCACCTAATCTTCGATAAACCAAACAAGAATGTCCACTGGGAGAAAGACTCCCTATTCAATAAATGGTGCTGGGAAGATTGGATATCCACATGTAAAAGACTGAAACTGGACCCATACCTTTCTCCACTCACAAAAATTGATTCAAGATGGATAAAGGACTTAAATTTAAGGCATGAAACAAAAAAATCCTTAAAGAAAGAATAGGAAAAACACTGGAAAATATCTGCCTGGGGAAAGACTTTATGAGGAAGACTGCCATGGCAATAGCAACAACAGCAATAATAAATAAATGGGATTTAATTAAACTGAAAAGCTTCTGTACAGCCAAGGAGACAACAACCAAAGCAAATAGATGACCTACCCAATGGGAAAGGATATTTGCATATTTTGAATCAGACAAATGCTTAATAATCAGGATCTATATAGAACTTCAATTAATCCACAAGGAAAAAAACCCAACAATCCCATATATCAATGGGGAAGAGAGATGAATAGAATCTTCTCTAAAGACGACAGATGAATGGCTAGCAAACACATGAAAAAATGCTCATCAACCTTAATTATTAGAGAAATGCAAATTAAAACCACCCTGAGATATCACCTAACCCCAGAGAGAATGGCCTACATCACAAAATCTCAAAATTGCAGATGCTGGCGTGGATGTTGAGAGAAGGGAACACTTTTACACTGCTGGTGGGACTGCAAACTAATACAACCTTTTTGGAAGGAAGTATGGAGAAACCTCAAAGAACCCAACCTAGACCTCCCATTTGATCCTGCAATCCCATTACTGGACATCTATCCAGAAGGAAAAAAAAAGTCTTTTATTATAAAGACACTTGTACTAGGCTGTTTATCACAGCCCAATTTACAATCACTAAAATGTGGAAACAACCTAAATGTCCTTCAACCCAGAAATGGATTGGTAAGCTGTGGTATATGTATACCATGGAAATATTATTCAGCCATTAAAAAAATGGAGATTTTGCAGCATTTGTACTAACCTGGATGGAGGTGGAACACATTATTCTTAGTCAAGCATCATAGGAATGAAGAAGTATGAATACTATGTATTCAATTTTTATATGAAGACAATTAATGACATGGTGGGGCATGGGGGAAGAGGAGACCAGACAGAGAAGGAGAGAAGGGGTGAGGGAAAGGAAAAAAAGAGAAAAAAAAAAAAACAAGAAAAGAAAATAAAATAGTGACCAATTCTCACATAAATTGGATTTAATTTTGATCAAAGTACATTACTTAAACATTAATTTTTAATTCAACTTGTTAATATGTTGTTTAGGATATTGCATCCCCATTTATAAGTGACATATGTTTGTAATTTCCCCTTTATAATAATATATTTTCTGCAATTTTAATATCAGGTGTACCCAGATCAAGTAGAATGATTTTGAAGTATTTCTTCTTTTTCTATTGTCTATAAGATTTGACATGATCTGTTTTTTGAAATTATCTTTTACTTTTATTTATAAATATTAGTTGTCTATTTTTTGAGACTTAAAAAAAAAAGTTAACTGATGACTCTATACTGAATCTCAGAGTCAAAGCATTCTATAATAGACATACTCTTACTTGACAATGTGAATGTTACTTTCTTTGCATTATTATTATTATTGCTTAATATTTCAATGTAGCAATTGTTCGATTCCTTTTCTGAATGTATTAATGTTCATTTGTTCTTTACAAGGTTTTTGTTTCTAGTCCTTATCACTTTTTTTTTTTTTGTGAAGGCAAAAAAATGGAAACCTAATAAACACATGTATATGTAAAAATTTTTTAAAAGCACCCAAAAAAACCCAATTGCCATCAAGGTCCACAGAGTAGGGCTTCATGGGAAGATTTCAAGCATCATCTTAGGAGTCAAGAGTTATTCTTGGCAGAGAGCTGTACCGACCCCTCATAACCACTTGAGGTGGAAGCCTGTCCACTTTGTCTGTCTCTCAGCTCATTCTAGAGTAATGAGGATAAAATTTCGAGACGATAACTCTTGCTTCTTCAAAGTCTAGGGATTAAGAAAGAAAAACTAGGGATGAGAAAACTTTGCATTAGGAAATTTTAATTTGGTAAAGGAAACTGCTAAAATCTCTAATTCTATTTTTTTATAGTCTTTATACAAAGACTATAAAGCCTGATACCATTCCACTAAGTAAAAAATGTATATTTTAAAATTATTAAAAAATGTTCAATATATTTTTTAAATAAAGAGATGAAACTAAAAATGTAGGAAGAGAAATATGAGGAAGAAGTGATTTATGAACAGGTATCTGGAGTGGTAAGGTACCTTGGAGATGTATATTGTTTCTAATTTAAGAAAAAAAAAAGTCTTGAAATTACAGAGATGGAAAACCAAACAAGAGAATAATCTTTATAAAATCTGGACTGAGAAAAAACTATCACCTCAAATGAAGGAATATTCAAATAAACTCTAAGCCTATGGTCCCCGATACCTAGGCTATGGACCAGTACATGGATCTAGGTTGCATGGGCCTTATGAGAATCTAATGCCTGATGATCTGAGGTGGGGCTTAGGTGGTGATGCTAGCACTGGGAGCTGCAGCAAATACAGATTATCATTAGCAGAGAGGTTTGGTTGCACAGAGACCATAATAAATCAATTGCTTACAGACTCATATCAAAGCCACCCCTCTCCCCATCCCATGGAAAAATGTTCTGTGAATCTGGTGCCTGGTGCCAAAAAGGTTAGGGACCACAGCTTTAAGACACAGAAGTAAACATACTGGGCATCTACCCAGAAGGAAAAAAATCCTTTTATCAGAAGGACACTTGTACTAGACTGTTTATGGCAGCTCAATTTACCATTGCCAAAATGTGGAAACAGCCTAAATGCCCACCAACCCAGGAATGGATTAACAAGCTGTGGTATATGTATTCCATGGACTACTATTCAGCTATTAAAAAAATGGAGACTTTACATCCTTCGTATTAACCTGGATGGAAGTGGAAGACATTATTCTTAGTAAAGCATCACAAAAATGGAGAAGCATGAATCCTATGTACTCAATCTTGATATGAGGACAATTAATGACAATTAAGTTTATGGGGGGGGAAGCAGAAAGAGGGATGGAGGGAGGAGGGTGGGGCCTTAGTGTGTGTCACACTTTATGGGGGCAAGACATGATTGCCAAGAGGGACTTTACCTAACAATTGCAATCAGTGTAACTGGCTTATTGTACCCTCAATGAATCCCCAACAACAAAAAAAAAAAAAAAAAAAAGAAAATGACTCCACTCTGTCTATGGTGGCAAATTCCCAGGAGTGAGTATGCAGTGGCTGATAATCATGTGAGTTTGGGGGTCTTAACTAATATTTGCATGACATAAACCTGTAATTATACTTTAAAATTAATCCTTAGGTGCCTGGTAGAAGCAAACACAATTTTTTCCAGATGAGTGCATATTCCTCCTAAGGCATAAACACCTTATAGGTAGTTGCAAGAAATACAGAATCAAAATGGAAAATCACAGAACATAAAATGAAACAAATACCTCTAGCAAGAGTCAACAAAATCAATGACTTCTAGTAGAATCAACAAACAGAATACAAATTAAGTATGTTTAGTACATTTAAAAATATTAAAAGGGAAATTACATAATTGTGATAGGCAGAATAATGATAACCCCAAAAGATATCCATGTTTTAATCTCTGGTATAAATGTTCTTCATATAGGAAAGGAAAGGGCATATACATATATATAAAGGTACAGATACACATTTTTTCAAATGTAAGTGGAAAATTTACAAAACTTGACCATATATTATGATGTAGCATGTTCAACAAATTTCAAAGAAATATTATAAAGACCACATTTGTTAAACACAATATAATTAAATTGGAAATAAAATACCAAAAAGGTAACTAAATAATACCCTAACAATATCCTACATAGTTAGAAATAAAAATAAAAATTTAAAGTTACTTAACACTGAATTATTATAAAAACATTACATGACAATACTTGAATTATTGGTATCAGAAAAAATATATCAAACACTACGAGCATATACTAGGGAAAAGAAAGACAATCATGAAAGGCTAATCACTCAAGTTAAGAAGTCAGAAAAGTAACAGGAGACTAATCCAAAGAATATGGAAGGAAAGCAGTAATCACAATAAAAGCAGGAATTAATGAAAAAGAAAAATAATAATGAGAGATTGCCAAGGCGAACAGTATGTTTACTGAGAAGGTCAATAAAATTTAAAACTGTTTAGCAATGCTTGTCCAGAAAGAATTAGAGAAAGCACAGATAAATAGTACTATTATCAATCAAAAAAAGAACTTAGACATGAAAGAAACTTAAGAGTATTTTCAACAATTTATGCCAATAAATTTGAAAACTGCGAAGAAATAAGCAAAATTTGAGAAAATTTAGCTCACTAAAATTGATCAAAAAACTTAAAACAGTGAAATTGTCCTACCTACAAATAATAAACATTCATATTCTTTGTACAAGAAAACTTCTGGTCCAAATGATTTTACATTTGAGTTCCGCCAGAGTCAAGAAATTCCAAACTTACACAGCCGTGCCAGAGCATATGTACAAGTGATCAATAAGAATTACTGACAAGAACAATATAAGAAAATATGAGCTGTTTTGCATGGATATTGTGTATATTAGTATTTTTTTCTTACTCATTCAAATTTTTTATTAAGAGCAAAAATTGGGCCATCCCATCTATGTGATATTGTTAACATGAAAAGTCACATACATATTATATACTAAGGAGACCCGATAGAATTGAGAGCCTTTCAACGTACAGAGCCATAGATTACAAAATTAAAATACAATGATCCCCCAATGTATATTAATATTTTCAATTTATACAAATGTTTTTCTACGTGGCAGAGGCTGGAAGGATAAGAACTGTATTTCTCAGACTCTTTGGGTGTGATTTAGGTTCCCCAGTGAGATGCTCTCATATGCCATTTAGAAGGTGCAAGAGAGAGGAAAACTCACAGATATAAGCTATTTCTGCTAATGAGCAAGGTTCTGTGTACTCCAGCAGCTTCCAGTGCTGGTTTTTCTAGCTTCTTAAGGCCTTCAGGTGGCTTCATCAGTAGTGACGGCAGCTCCATTACAGGCACAGTAGGCGTACCTGTAAAGATGCATCCATGTGCTACTGCTCTTAGCGCAACACTTCTGTTCACTTTGGGGAGTCGTTCCAAGAAGCTCAAATAGAACCTGCTCCTTTGACATTCCCAATGACTTTATAAGACATGGATCCTCTCCATCAAATACTTTTCTACTTTACAGACTTAGACTGGTTTCTGTTTACTGCACTAAATCCTGGTTGATATCCATGTACTCATAAATATAAGTGCAAATATTCTAAAAAAAATATTGAAAAAACTGACTTGGGTTTATCCCAAGGATGCAAGGGTAAATTTACATTAGATAACATATTAGTATAATAGGCCACGTTATAAGATACAAGAAAAAAACACAGTTATCTCACTAAGCACAAAAAAAAAGCTTGAAAAAATTCAACATCCATTCAGAATGAAAACTTAAGAAAACATGGAATTGAAGGGAATTGCTATAAAAACCCAATGTAAGTAAAAACTTAGAGGCTTCTCTTTAAAAATCAGGAAAAGATTAAAATCTCCCCGCTTGCCACATTGATTTAATTTTGTACTGCAGAAGTTTAAAGGATGATTATAGATAGATGACAAATAGTTGTTTTTGAATGTTATATGATTATTTATCTAGAAAACCCAAAAAGTATCCATAAAAGTTATTGAGAATTTAGTGACTGAAAAATTAATATTAAACACTCAACTGCATTTCTAAACATCAAAAGGCTAGTAATTATCATTTTGAAAGACACCATTATTAATATCAATAAAAATACAAGGGAGCTAGGAAAAAATATGACAAAAGGCATTTAAAGCCTTTGTTATGAATATGATAAAATATTAATGAAAGACACTAAAGAATACTTAAATGAATGGTGTTAGTTACCATATTCATTGACCGGAAGATTTAGATTTCTTTAGATGTATTTATAACCTAGTCACGGCTGGTACATTCCTGTAGTTCTAATTACTTGGGAGGCTGAGGTGGGGAGATCACCAGTTCAAGTGAATTTGAGCCCAGCTCAACCCTGTCTCCAAGGGAAAAAGAAATTTATCCCATAGATTCCATAAAATTTTGATCAAAACCCTAGCAGTAGTTTTTGTAGTTTGTCTTGTTAATTCTTTTTTTTTTTTGTGGTTTTTGGCCACGGCTAGGTTTGAACCCTTCACCTCCGGCATATGGGACCGGCACCCTACTCCTTGAGCCACAGGCGCCGCCCTGTCTTGTTAATTCTAATATGTGAAATGGTAAAGGGCACACATTTAAAAGAGAAGTACAAGCAGGAGGGTGTTCTTGAGCAATATTAAAATTTAACATAAAGCTATATTCATTAAGATGCTATGGTATAGACCTAGTGGTAAATAAATTGACCAATGGAGCAGAAAAGATACTTCAGAAAGAAAACCATACACCGTATATGGGAATGTGATACATGATAAGAGTTGACATTGCAAACATAAGGGGGAAAAAAGATATACTAGGGCCTTTATTAGAAAAGGTGTACTGGAGGGTGGCACCTGTGGCTCAAAAGAGTAGGGTGCCAGCCCCATGTGCTGGAGGTGGTGGATTCAAACCCAGCCCTGGCCAAAAACAAAAACAAAAACAAAAACAAAAGAAAAGAAAAGGTGTACTGGGACTGTATGGTGAAAAGATACACTTGCACCCTTTCCTCACATTATAACCAAAATTAAATATACTTAAATTGGAAGAATTTTTTAATGTGAAAGGCAAAATATGAAGACTCTACAGAGAAAATATATGTGACTATATTTGTAACTCTAGGGTAATTAATGTTTTAGTAAATCTCAAAGCACAAAAAGTAAGTGAAAACTGATCAGTTTACCATATTAAAGTTAAAATATCTTTGTATTAAAGATACAGGAAAAAAGTAAAAAGTCACATGTGGAGAAAACGTTTACAACACATTCGTGTAAATGGTCAAAAATTACTATATAGAATAGGTGAAGAACTCCCCAAAGTCAATCAGAACGGAACAGAATAGAGAACCCAGAAATAAAACCATATAGCTATGACCAGCTATTCTTCGACAAAGCAGACAAAAACACACTGGGAAAAGGATGCCCTGGGGAATTTTCTCCTTAAAATGTGTGGGGGAAACTGGATAGTCACACACAGAAGAATGAAACAACTCTTTACATATAAAAAAATGAATTCAAGATGGATAAAAGACGTAATAAAACCATAAAAATTTTAGAAAAAAATTGAAGAAAAATTCTTCTAGACATAGGCCTAGGCAAAGAATTTGACTAAAACCTCAAAGGCAAATATAGCAGCAATGAAAATAAATAAATGGGTCTTAATTCAATTTAAATGATTCTGCACAGCAAAGGAAATAATTAACAGAGTGAATTGGCAACCTTCAGCATAGGAGAAAAGAATACAAACACTTTTGTACCCCCTTAATATTTTGAAGTAATAATATACGTATAATAATAAACTAAATAGCCAACAAAGGACTAGTTTCCAGAATCTACAAAGAGCTCAAATACAAAGGAAACCAAATAAACCCATCAAAATGTGGGCAAAAGATAGGAACAGAATTTTTTCAAAAAAATGATAGACAATACCAGGTGCAGTAGCTCCTGCCTGTAATCCTAGCACTCTGGGAGGCCCAGGCAGGAGGACTGCTTGAGCTCTGAAGTTCAAAACCAGCCTGAGCAAGAGTGAGACCCTGTCTCTATTACAAATAGAAAAATTAAGGCTGCGCCTGTGGCTCAAAGGGGTAGGGTGCTGGCCCCATATGCCAGAGGTGGCGGGTTCAAACCCAGCCCCGGCTAAAAACTGCAAAAAAAGAAAAGAAAGAAAAGAAAAATTAGTGGGGCATTGTGGTGAGCACCTGTAGTCCCAGCTACTTGGGAGACTGACGCAGGAAAATTGCTCCAACCTAGGAGTTGAGATTGCTAATAAGGTAGGCTGACACCACTACACTCTAGCCTGTGTGACAGAGTGAGACTCTGTCTCCTAAAGGGAAAAAAAAAAATAGACAAATGGGCCACAGACATATGAAGAAATGTTTAATCACCAGTGAAACACAATTTAAAACTACAACAAGATCCTACCTTACCTCTGTCAGCCGGCCATTATTAAAATCTCTTGGCGTGGCGCCTGTAGCTCAGCAGCTAGGGTATCAGCCACATACACCTACCAGAGCTGGTGGGTTGGAAGCCAGGGCCTCCCAAACAACAATGACAACTACAACCAAAAAATAGCCAGGCATTGTAGCAGGCGCCTGCAGTCCCAGCTACTTGGGAGGCTAAGGCGAGAGAATCATTTAAGCCCAGGAGTTTGAGGTTGCTGTGAACTGTGAGCTGTGACGCCATGGCACTCTACCGAGGGCAACACAGTGACACTCTGTCACAAAAAAAAAGAAAAGAAAATAAAGAAAGAAAAAGAAAAAAAAATGGTTCTCAAAGCTCCAAACCTGCAGTTGCCAGCATGAGCACAAAAAGAAGGGAGAACTTATACACTGCTGGTGGAAGTGCAAACTAATAAGGCCCTTTTGGAAAGAAGTATGGAGACTCCTCAAAGAGCTAAAAGTCTACCTTCCATTTGATCCTACAATTCTATTACTAAGTACCCATTAGAAAAAAATCATTTTATCACAAGGACATTTGCAATGTAATGTTTATAGCAGCTCACTGCACGATCACAAAGATGTGGAGACAATCCATGTGCCTATCAACCCATGGACAGATCATAAACTGTGGTACGTATATACACCACAGAATACCTACAGTCATAAAATGGAGACTTCACATCTTTTGTATTTACTTGGATGGATTTAAAGAATGTTCTCCTTAGTAAAATATCTCAAGAATGGAAAAGCAAGCACGCCACGTACTGAATACTAATTTGAAACTACTAGATGAACAGGCCCTCACAAGAGAAAATCATAATTAAATTCAAGTAAGGAGAGGAAGGAAGGGGGGAGGGGAGTTCAGTAAGCTTGGATGCCACCTAACAAACACAAACGATGTAACCCAATCATATGTACCCTTATATTGATCTGAATTAAAAAAAAAAAAGATTAAAAAAAAATCTCAGAAAACAACAGATCCTGGCATGGATTAGGCAAAAAGTTTTGCTTATACACTGATGGTGGGATTGCAAATTAGTACAACCTCTATGGAAAACAGTATGGAATGTCCTCCAAGAGCTAAAAATAGAGCTATCATTCCATTCAGCAATCTTACTAATGAGTGTCTACCCAAAGAAAAGGATCCCTGGATCTTGAAAGAAAAAAAAAAGAAAGAAAAGAAAATGTTTTTCTCTGCACAATTTTGTAAGTGCATTTTCTTTGCTGGCTTTTATTCTAAAGATTAATAATAAAATATTTGAAGAACTGAAGTTTATCAAGCTTATAAGCATTTTTTAATTCTAAAATGATTCTTACTAAGAATTATTAATTATAGGTTTTTTTCCTTCTTCCATAATATGTTGGAACATTGGACAATGTACATTGCATCATTCTATTTTATAGTTTGCCAAATCAGAAGTTTCTATTATTCACTTACATTCCTGGCAGAGCTGACTTTCGGATTGGGATTTAAAAGAGACACAACCTACCTACCAGGCTTGAATTTGACATAAGCTAATGTACTAGAGTTTGCTATAGTATGTTCTTACTGACCTTCTGCACAGTGTTTATGATTCTTTTGTATTGTCAATCATGTTTATTTAAGGCTCAGTTTGAAATATTTCAGAGTGTGAAAGTCACAGTGAAGATTTAGAAGACTTCTATTGTAGTCACTAAGCAACTCTTTGCTATTTTTCAGTGTTGTTTGTGATCTACGCATGTCTGAGAACGATGGTGATGTGTCCCGCCCAGATTGCTGTTTACCAAATAAATGAGGCTCCTGGCTCCTTTAACTTTCCCTAAGGACTTTATCAATAATCTTTGTGGCATGCCACTTAAATGTTCTCTAATTTTCCATTGTCACTTGTCAACAGTGAGCCCAGACGTGTACATTTGTGTTTGAAAAAGAATCTGACTTTCTGTATTTGTTTTACAAGGAAGGTATGGGAATATCCATTTTTCTACAGGTCAGATACAGCAGGGGCTGCCACAGGAAACATCGCCACTAAACATAATAGCCCTCTAATCAGCAAAAAGCTATTCTGGAGCTGTAAAGAAATTACATCTCAAAATAAATCAGTAAAAAAATCTTCTAAGGAATGTAAAGAAAAAAATAAAACCAAGTAATTGGCTGTGTGGTAGAGGCCTTTGCCTTTTGATTCTGCTGTTCTCTGCCTCTCCCCTTTGGAGTTCTCTTGTTTCTAGTTCCCCAGCCATGCTCTGTACTGTCCCAACCCTAGTGAAAAACACATTTGTTTCTTTCTTCCGTTAGTGCTACTGAAAGATTGTATATTTCTGAAAGGAAATTTAATAAAAACTAAGCAGGAGAAAGTCCCACAAAAAATAAACAAAAGAGGTGTAATCAGTATGAAATTGACCAATTTTACCAATTTAAGAAATTTACCAATTGGCTCTGCGCTAGTAGCACATTGGTTACAGCGCCAGGCACACACACTGAGGCTGGCGGGTTCAAACCTGGCCCAGGCCAGCTAAACAGCAATGACAACTGCAACAAAAAATAGCCAGGCGTTGTGGTGGGTGCCTGTAGTCCCAGCTACCTGGGAGGCTGAGGCGGGGGAATCGCTTAAGCCCAGGAGTTTGAGGTTGCTGTGACCTGTGGTGCTACGGCACTCTACCCAGGGCAACATAGTGAGACTCTGTCTCAAAAAAAAAAAAAAAGAAAGAAAAAGGAATTTACCATTTAAAAAAACCCAAATACTAACCAAGAAATAACTGGTGCAGGCCCGGGTTCCTTCCTTGGCTCCCAGCATCTCAGATTCTTTGTCTCTCTCTGATCATCACATCCCAACCTGAAGGCTCATATAAGTGACATTTCCCAGTCCTTCTTGTTGCTCTTCTCTAAAGAAAAAAGATTGGGGGAAAACACTGGTCAGTATAAGGTCAAATGTATACCCTGGAGAGAATTGATGTGGATTAGTTCAATGCCAAAAAAGAAAATAGAACTTCTAGTGATTTTCTAAAGCAGAATTGCAGAGCAAAATAGTCCATCAGTCATTCTTCTCTTGTTCTTTAGGAGAGAGGCAAAGCCCTCCTAGGCCTTTCTTGGACAATGGTGTTGGGGCACAGAACACAATACCCCAAAGTATGGCATTTTGGCATGCTGAGAACTTTGAACTAATGGAGATCGGAAGGTTTCAGAAGCAAAGACTCTCTGCCCTTCTGCCCTCCTGTCTCCTACCCCTCTTTCTCCCTTGGAGAGACTCATAGAAACCAGAATTCCTCTTTCCTAAGGCAGGTCATAGGAACTAGAACCCCCTCTACCTCTCATTCCATAGAGGACCTGCTCCATACTTGGAGGGAAGGACTGCTACTCAGAGAGGCTAAGAAGAATCTGAACTGTTCTGTCCCACCCCTCCCAGTCTATTACCATTCAAGCACGTGCTTTTGTCCAATCGCCGTTTTACACAGCTGAACATCCTTCATCCATCTTGGCATAAAGACAGTGTTCCCTTCATCTTTGGGTCTTTATTTCTGAAGGCTTCCATGTCACATAAAACTTTGATTCCATAATTTTTAATGCTTTTCTTCTAATCTTTCTTTGTTTTTATTTCAGACCCTAAGAGGGTTGAGGAAACTTCCTCCCCTGTGAGATTTACTTTGAGATTGAGAAAAACACTAAATTATATAGATAATACACCAATATAATAAGAATGTTTTAATTATCAAAAACTAAGGAAAATGGATGATTCTGGGCCAGCTTCCTGAAAGAAAGCTACTATCAAGGCAAGTCAGAGAATTTCTTTGCAGCCAGCTTCTAGGTAGAAAGTTGGGGGGAATAGAGTAATATTTCTAGGTGGCATGGCTAGCTTTGGGAAAGAGTGGTTAGTTTTTATGACTGACCTTGAGGAAGAGGAATTCTGCTTTCTTTTTAGAGTAAGAAACTAGTAGGATCCCAAAGCCCCTGTTCTCCCTCGATGTATTAGTAAGGTTCGAGGGCCAGGAAGCACCCTTGACCTTCTCCTACTCTTCCTCTCCTTCCTCTCATTCTGTGTATTGCCCACCTTCCAAGGATGCCTTCAGTCCTGCACATTGCCTGTGACTAGAGTTGGTTAGGCAAAGACTGCTGGATATACTTTTTCTATGGACATTTAAGATTCCCACTGCATACTGCAGAAAAATCAACTCTTTTAATAAACTTCATTTTGGTATAAGTTATAGTGCTGCTCACTGTGAATCGATGTTAACGAAGCCATAATCATAATCTACATTACACAAATTTAAGGTGTTCCACTCAGTCAAATCCATTGTTTTCCACATGGATTGCCTACAGAGATGAAGAAAATGAATGTGAAGATGGATGTTGTACCGAGCTTTAGAGAAGCGAAGGACATTCACCATCATAAGTAACAGGGAAAAGATTTTATAATATGTTGACTTCAAGAATAGTATTCCTTGGCTAACCCATCTTTTGAAGGCTAACACAACTTACTTGGCTAATTTCTTCATTTTTCAAAACTCAGGGGATGCAAGTGCCCTGAAAGAAACCTTCCTTTATTCCTCCTCCTCACCAGATCATGAATTCTCTGAGTAAAAATCATGTTTTTATCTCTAGCCTTAATATCTAGAACAGTTCCTGACACATAGATAGATTTTCAATAACTATTTCTGAATGAATACCAATATTTTATTTTTATAAATGATGATAAAAACATTAAAGGAATAGTAGCTTAAAATTTGATAAATCAGAAAAATGACTCAGAGTGTAGATGAAGGTTAGATGAGTCAAACTGAAAAGTCATTAACTATTTTTAGCTCATTTTAGCAGCTGGGAGTCAACCCATAACCTGGTGTTTAATTTCCAGGGTGGAGAAGACCAGAACAACTGAATAGACGCTAAAAGTGATTTAATCATCAATTTGTCACTTCATGCATCCCTGGTCACTATCACCAAAACTCATTTAGAAGTCCTATGTTTCGGTGTTCTAGACAGCAATTTTAATGGCAATGACTACAAATCAGTGAGATCTTCAACATAACAAAACCACGCTGACCTGTTTTATCATGTGCTGGGAAACTATTCCTTCTTTCAAGCAAACATGTAAGCCTTCATTAATGTTTATCAGTCTACACCTTCAGAGTAACTTAGGCATGGATGAAATATAACCTACCGATTAGTTAATTGTTTATGCAATAAATCTTTTCTGAGCTGTGATATGTTTACAAGGCTGTTTATAACAAGAATTATGGGAAGTTTACTATAATATCCACCTTCAACTCTGACAGACTACCATCTATTTTAAGAAAGAAAGCAGAAAAATAGCCCTACAAAAAATGGCGAACTATTCATGGCAATCTTACCGATGAAGACTGTGTAGATGTTGAGAATAAGGGGCGATCTCTAACAGCTAAAAAACTGTGGAGGTGAGACACGAGCTGATGTTTCTCATCTGCTGCCATGCTTTCTAAACACATTGCCAGGCAAGACTTGAAATGGGACTGTGAATGTCTGGTCTCTCTTGTTCTCTGAAAACATGACTGCAACATAAAAATGTCAACCTACAAGTTCAGCCTACAGGTTTGAAATTAGTAAAAATATGTATTGTCAATACTTATAATTTGCAAATTCCAAATTTGTATATTTGCCTTCTCACTGAAATGTATTTGTATTCACAAAACCTATTCTCCTGGCACTCTCACTTAATTCAGACACATGGACAGAGCCCCTGAAAGACTCCGGTTTCTGACTGAGGTCAAACAAGGCGCACTGCCTACCTGCTTAGCTCTCATGTGGGAAACAAGGGCCCTCTTTCTGGCCTGCAGATAGACCATTTTTGTACGTTTTTTCTCTTGGTGATTTTGTTGTTTAAAATGGCAAGTAGAGTGAAGTGCTGTCTAGTGTTCTTAGGTTCAGGATAGCTGTGATGTGCACTAGAGAGAAAATATGCATGGTAAATACGTTTAATAAACTTCATTCTAGTAAAGCTATAGTGCTATTGACTGAGCTCTCAATATTAATGAAGCAGCAATACACAGTAAATAAGATCATTAAACAGAAACTCACATCAAACAAGTTTATCTACGGATCAGTTGACAAAAATATTGGAGCCAAGGTTTGCAAGAACCTACTTTGCATGTCCACTAGGAGCAAAGTTTCAGTAGTGTAAACTCACGTTCCTGTCCTCTCACTGCCAACCTCAAGGACAACTTCAGTTGCATCAGGCATTTATAGGCATACCTCATTTTATTGTGCTTCACTTTACTGTGCTTTGCAGATATTTCATTTTTTACAAATTGAAAGTTTATGGCAATCTTGTGTCAAGCATGTATTGATGTTGTTTTTCCAACACCATGTGTCACATTTTGATAATTCTCACAATACTTCAAACATTTCATTATTATTATATCTGTTATGGTGATCTATTGTTAGTGACTTTTGATGTTGTTACAATTGTGTTGAGGTGCCATGAACCTTAAGCTTAACCAAAAAATACTGTGTGTGTTCCGACTGCTCCATGGACCAGCTCTTGCCCTGTCTCTCCCCCTCTTCTTTGAACTTACTATTTCCTGAGACACAACAATATTAGAATTAGGACAGTTAATAACTCTACAATGACCTCTAAGTATTCAAGTGAAAGGAAGAATTGCACTTCTTTCACTTTAATTCAAAAGCTAGAAATGATGAAGCTTACTTAGGAAGGCTTGGGGACAACCAAGATAGGTCAAAAGCCAGGCCTCTATGCCATTTAACCAAATTGTGAAGACAAACAAGTTCTTTACTCCAGTGAACACATGAATGATGAGAAAGCAGAACAGCCTTATTTATGCTATGGAAAAAGTTTGAATGGTCTGAATAGAAGATCAGGCCAACCACAACAGTCCCTTAAGCCAAAGGCCAAACCAGCTAATATCTTATCTATCCTCCATCTATGGAGGCCAAGAGACATGAGGCAGCTACAGAAGAAGAGTTGGATGCTATTAGAGGGTGATTGATGAGATTTAGGGAAAGAAACCACCTTCATAACATAAAAAAGTGTAAGTTCAAGTAGCAAGTACTGATGTAGGAACTACAGTGAGTTATCCAAAAAACCTAGCTAAGATCATTGATGGAGGTGTCTATACTATACAATAGATTTTCAGTACAGATGAGATCCCCTTATCTAGGAAGAAGATGCCATACAAGCATCTTTTATAACTAGAGGAGAAGTCAATATCTGGCTTCAAAGCTTCAAAGGACCAGCTGTCTCTCTTATTAGGGACTAATGCAGCTGGTGATTTTAAGTTAAAGCTCATTAAGTTAATGCTCATTTACAGTTCTGAAAATCCGAAGTCCACAAAGAATTGTGGGAAATCTACTATGCCTCTGCTCTACAAATGGGACAATGAAAACGAATGACCGTACATCTATTCACAGCATGGTTTATTGAATATTTTAAGTCCCCTTGAGACTTTCTGCTCAGAAACAGAGATTCCCATTCAGAAAGGTACTTCTCACTGACAAGGTACTTGGTCTTCTGAGAACTGTGATGGAAATGTACAAGACTATTGTTTCATGCCTGCTTAACACAGCATCCCTTCTGCAGCCTGTGGATCAAGGAGTAATTTTGACTCTCAAGTGTCATTATTTAGGAAATAAATTTCCTAAATGGAAATTTGCCCTGATGGATCTGGGCAAAGTAACTGAAAACCTTCTAGAAAGGAATTGCCATTGTAGACATCATGAAGAACATTCTTAATGATCCATGTGCGGAGGTTGAAATATCAACCTTAACATGAGTTTAGAAGAAGTTTATTCCAACCCTCAGGCTGACTTTGAGGGATTTAAGACTGCAGAGGAAGGATTTAAGACTGTAAATAGCAAGAAAACTAGAATGAGAAGTAGAGCCTGAAGGTCACTGAATGGCTGTAATCACTTGCATGATCAAACTTGAACTGGTAAGAGTTGCTTCTTAGGGATGAGCCAGGAAGTGGTTTCTTGAGATGGAATCAACTCTTGGGGAAGATGCCATGTACATTGTTGGAATGACAACCCAAAAGATTTAGAATATCACACAAATTTAGTTGATAAAGCAGTGGCAGGGTTTGATAAGATAGATTCTAATTTTAAAAAAATTTCTGTGGATAAAATGGTATCAAATAGCATTGCACGTCATCGAGAAATCTTTTGTGAAAGGAAGAGCCAACTGACGCGACAAAATGCATGATCTCACTTTAAGAAGTTACCACAGGCACCCCCTAACCTTCACCAACTGCCCTCTTGATCAGTCAGTAGCCTTCAACAATCAGGCAAGATCCATGACCAGCAAAAAGATTATTACTCTTTAGCATTTTATAGCAAAACAGTAGTTTTAATTTAAAAAAATAACGGCACACATAACAGACTACAGCAGAGAGTAAACATAACTTTGGTATACACTGAGAAACTAAAAAAAAAAAAAAAATCGTGGACTAGTTTTCTTGCGGTGTTCTGGAAGGGAGCCAGCAAAACCTGCAGAGTGCAGCGCCTGAGGGGACGCCTTCCGCCTGGTGCGCAGAGCGGCCGGCAGGTGGCGCCCCGCGGCGAGCTCTTTCTAGCTCCGTTTGGGCCAGGTGGACTGGAAGGGGCGGAGGTAACCAGAAGAGGCCAGTGGTGGCCGCCCGTGGTCCCCCACCCCCTCCACGCAGCGCTCGCGACAAGCGTGCAGGGTGCGGGAGCGAGCGGCGAGACCAGCTGTCTTCTGAGCCCGGGCACCGCTGCCATCTGCTCCGCGAAGCACCGGGGCGTCCCCGCCGCGCTCAGTTCGAAGTCGGCCACCATGGAGGCACAGGCACGAGGTGAGTGGTCGCCGATCGCCTTGAGGGCCAGGTGCTGGGGCGCGCATAACAGGCTTTTCCTGCAGCATCTAACTTTGCTCTTGGGCAGAACGGATTGGTGCCGTCCTACGCGTCCGGAACTCCACTCCCAACCGCTCCTTCGGGATAATGCCGGCCCCCAAACTCAGAATTTGCTGTGAGTCTGGGGATCAGTAAGTGGACAAGTCCTTTCATAGAAAATGCGCCCACAGAACGCTCTACCCGTTTCCGCAACCAGTCGCCCGCACCTCATGGTGCGCATAGGACCTGTTGTGCCAGGTCCGGAATTCACGTTTCGTTCCCTTTTCTGTGGGGGAGTGGGGAGGAGACGCGACTCCTTTGGCCCCGGGCCATGGAGTCGCACCTTAAGCCTTCCAAGTTGGGAAGTGGGAGGATGGGGACTGTCCGAGTGGTGGTTCCGGAGAGACCCAGGTCTCCTGGCTACGCGAGGGGTTTCCAGCGCCGGGACTGGCCTTCAGAGGCGAGGCGAGCACTAGCGGTCGCCTGACCCCCAGCAGGTCGACCTGTGCGCCCGGGTTCCCCGCGCTCGGGGAGCGACCTCCGCCTCCCAGGCGCTCTAGGGCCCCCAACCTCAGCGTGGCAGCCCCGCTCCCGGCACCCGGCTCTCAGAGCCGCCTGCTCCAGGAGCCTGCGGCGGCTTCACAAAGGGCGGCCTCGCATCTTGGGGTCACACTTGGGCCGGGGGTGGAGAATACCAGTGGAATCGCTCAAGAATGGGCGTAAACGGACCTTGGAAAGGGGCAGAGGTGGGCCGACGCCGAGCGAGCGACGGGTAGAAAGGAAATCAACTCCGAAATCAACCGGGGTAGTAACACCCGGAAGGGATGGATTGCAAAGTTGATCCTTTAAGGCAATCATCTCACCCCTCTTCTACACTGTAGGAAATTCTCTGATCGCTTTTAATATAAATCAAGCCCGTTTAAAAAAAAAAAAAAAAAGAGGTTCATGACCCTAAATGCTCGCCCTCTAGGGGCAGAAGCGTCCTGAATGAGAACGGTTTGGCGAATGCCCGGGTTTGGAGTCATCCAACAGATTTGCTGCCAGGATCGCAATTAACAATTGAACAGCACGAACCATACTCCTCCGTTCTACCAGCCAAGATCCTGCCCATAAAGCTGCCATTTCCAATATTTTTCCTCCATTATGTAAGTAGGAAAGGAGAATTTAACCAAGGGTTGAGGGAGTTGGTCAAATTCAAAAGAAAAGGTCAGGTTGGAGGCCTTCACACCTAAACTGAAACAGGTGGTAGCAACACTGGAGCTTTCCAACCTGACTTGCGGATTAGAATTAATGGCAGTCTTAAATACTGGCCCTGGCCAACCCTATCTCAAACAAATTGGAATCTCTGGGACCTGGAGATGAGTGTATTTGAAAGCTTCCCTGGTGATTCTGTTATTCAGTGAGATTAGAAAAGAACTGTAGCAGATAGGAAAGGTCATCCCAATTCTGGGGATGTCTGATACTACAGATTGGGACCCACTATTGTCACTGGTTTGCTTTACTTCCAGGATTTACTTAACAAAAATTTCAGTGCTTTCCTTTGCCAAGCTGTGTGCTAGGAAGAACATAAACAGACCCAATTTCTGCTGCATGAAATATACAACAGAGGAAGAAACAGACATTAATTTGATAGCTACTTGATAAACAAAATGTAAATTGCTACTGTGTTAATGCCTGGAAGAGGGCCCCATAGGGTAGTGAGAGCCCGAAAAACTTAAATTTAGCATACAATAATCAAAAGAGCACACAGTTTATTGCATCCCTGTCCCTGTTCTTTGTGGGTTACATCTGTTGATGCCTATCATGTGCACAGCAGTCTCATGAGGTCAGGAGGCAGCTGGCGTTCTTGTTCCCATTCTACCGACAGGAAACGTGCATGGTGGGAAAACTCCTTACTTACAGCCAGCTATTAAGGAGTAGCAGAGTTGATGCTGTCATATCCCATTCTCACTTCAAGCCTGTGACTGTGAAGCCAATGATTAACCTAAATTCCTTCCTACCTTCCCCTCCCTCTCATGTCTGGGTGGAACCTTTGTGGGGAAGGAGCATAGGTAAAAAGGCAAACAAATATGTGAAAAGTGAACAGATTTAAGAAATTCTTAAAAAGAAAAATCAAAAGAATTTAGATGGAATAGGATGTGAAGGAGGCTGTGTCAAGGATGACCCCACCTTCTTAACTTTGTGCAACCAAATGGAGGATGCTTGCCTCTTAAAATCCTCATTTTCCCAGTAATTTAAGTTTTTCATTTCATACTCTTTTTTGTTGTTGTTGTTATTTAAACAGCAAGCATATTAGGGTCTTTAAGAATAAAACTTTCTACAGACATTATAGTTATTAAAAAGAAATCTTTTTTTTCCTACTTGGCACATTTTTCTCCCCCTGGCTTCATGAACGGTTTGCCTCTTAGAGTCTAAGATAGTCCTATAATTTTCAAAGTTTAAGTTTCTACATTCAGTGCAGTTTATTTTAGAATTACCTGGAGTGGAGCTGGCTTATCTTCCTGCCTCATAATCTAGACACAAGCAAAGATGAGTAAGGTTAAGCAGGCAGGTGCTGATAAATTGTCCCCTGAACTGTCCAGGAGGCCACCCAGGTGCTATGGACATTATTTACACATATAGTTCAATCAATGCCCAAAGGGGTCCCGGAAACTTGCCTGTAAGTGAAGTTCTGCAAATACACTCTTTGATTTTGTGAAAGAGTAGATTTCTTCCAGCAAACCAAGAAGACATTCTAGAGAGATGGCAGGAGGGATATCATGAACTTGGATTATAGTAGAATAATTTAGTGAGATGGGCTGGAGCACAGCGTGGATTGAGCAGTCCAGGGGAGGACGCAGGTACTGGAAAGTTTTGCTTTAAGACAACTGATATGTTAGAAAGGGAATTTGCTTAGGAATGTTAAAATTCCCTGAAATATGGGGCAGGTCCCTTAAAATAAAAACTTCCTGATCCTTTTAAACTACCTTTCAGTATTTCATTATTCTAAATGGAAATAACTTTGTCTAAAGACCCAATGTCTTTAAATGTTAAAAGGAAAACTTTGTCTCCATTTAACATTTGTATGTATTCAAATTAATAACTGAGTTAGTTTCCTGAAGCTGCTGTAACAAATTACTACAAACTTGGTGGCTTAACAATAGAAATTATTCTCTTACAGTTTGGAGGTTAGATGTCCAAAATCATTGCCACTGGGCTGAACTTCCGGTGTAAGCAGCCTGTGCTCTGTCTGGAGACACCCAGAAATATTCTGTCCTTCCTCTCTCTTTGGCTCCACTGCTCCAATTTCTGCCTTTAGGGTTACATGGCCTTCTCTTCTGTCTGTGTCAAATCTTCTCTACTTCCCTCTTTTAAGGACACTTGTGATTTTATTTAGGACCCACCTAGGTGATCCCAGATAATCTGCTTGTCTTAAGACCTTTAATTACATCTGCAAAGACCTTTTTTCCATATAAGGTAATATTTACAAATTCCATGAATTAGTAGCTGATATCTTGGGAGGCCATTACTCAAGTTACTATAATATTGTTATATTCAGACATCCATGCTGGAGGAGTCTCAGAAGCCCATGAATGACTCCAAGTGATAAATATTAGATTAAACCTGTTTGCAAATTCTGTTCAATGAAAAATATCCTTTATACCTTACATTATAATGTGCTCATAGGACATTTATATAATCTTATCTTGTTCCAGGAATGACACTGGGCAGTTTATACAGATATATAAAACTCACTAAGATAATGTAAATTAGAAATAGATGAAAGAAAATTAGGATAAGAAGTGAAACAAGGGATAAAGCTCTGGAAAATGTGTAATATTATATCTGCCATATTGATATTGCATGGAAAGCAAATTCTTGCTCTATAAACAAAGTATTATATTTTATTACAAAATAATAAAATAACTCTTCTTCCTATGGCCAGATAGCAGAGCTGGAGTTGCTAATATAGGCGATATCATGGGAATATTGCAGGCGCAGTTCCAGATCAACAGTTCAGTTCCAGGATAAAGTGAATATCACAACAAACTGAAGCATGCAAATTTTCTGTTTTTTTAGTAAGTGTAAAAGTTACATTTACACTCTACTGTAGTTTGTTAAATGTGCAATAGCATTATATCCAAAAAATGTATATACCTTGGGGCGGTGCCTGTGGCTCAAAGGTGTAGGGCACCAGGCCCCATATGCCCAAGGTGGCAAGTTCAAACCCGGCCCTGGCCAAAAAGTGTACATACCTTGATTAAAAATACTGCTAAAAAATAATCATCACTGAAGCTTCCGTGAGTCATAATCTTTTCATTGGTGAAGGGTTTGTTTTGATGTTGATGACTGTGAGCTAATAATCAGCATGGTGGTTGCTGAAGGGTGGGGTAGTGGTGGCAATTTCAAAAATAAGACAACAAAAAAAATTAAAAAAATAATACAACAGTGAAGGTTGCCTCCTCAAATGACACTTCTTTCATGAAAGGTTTCTCTGTAGCATATGATGCTATTTGATAACATTTATCCACAGTAGAATTTCTTTCAACATTAGAGTCATTCCTTTCAAAACCTGTCACTGCTTTATCAACCATGTTTATGTACTATCCCAAATCCTTTGTTGTCATTTCAATGATGTTCATAGCACCTTCCCCAGAAGCAGATTCCATCTCAAGAAACCACTTTCTTTGCTCATCCCTAAGAATCAGCTCCTCATCTGTTCCAGTTTTATCTTCAGACTGCGGTAATTCCATTATATCTTCAGTCCACTTCTTTTCTATGTAGTTCTCTTGCTATCTCCACCACGTCTGCAGTGATCTCCTTCACTCAAGAACTGAACCCTTCAAAATCATCCATAAGGATTGGAATCAACTTCCAAACTGCTGTTAGTGTTGATATTTTGACCTCTTCCCATGAATCACAGATGTTCTTAACGGCATCTAGAATGAAGAATGCTATCCAGAAGGCCTTCAGTTACCTTGCTCAGGTCTATCAGAGAATCATTATCTCTGCCAGCTATAGCCTTAGAAAAATGTGTTTCCTAAATAATACAACTTGAAAGGCAAAATTACTCCTTTATCCATAGGTTTCAGAATGGATGCTGTTTTAGCAGGCACGGAAACATTAGTCTTGAACATCTCCATCAGAGCTCCTGGGTGACAAGGTATATTGTCAATGAGCAGTTGTATTATTTTGAGAGGAATCTTTGTTTCTGAGCAGTAGGTCTCAACAGTGAACTCAAAATATTCAACAAACCATGCTGTATACAGACTGCTGTTATCCAGGGTTTTTTGGTTCCATTTATAGAGCTTTGGCAGCATAGACTTAGCGTAATCCTTAAGTGCCCTAGGACTTTTAGAATGGTAAATCAGCATTGGCCTCCACTTAAAATTGCTAGTTTCAATTGTCCCTAACAAAAGGGTCAGCCAGTCCTTTGAAGTTGAAAGCCAGGTATTCACTTTTCCTTTCTAGTTACCTAGTTAGTGCCTGTATGGCATCTTCTTCCAATATGGCTGTTTTGTCAACATGGAAAATCTATTGTTTAGTGTAGTCCCCTTGTCAGTGGCCTTAGCTAGATCTTTTGGATAACTTGCTTCAGCTTTCACATCAGCACTCGCTATTCTGCTTTGAACTTTTGTGTTATGGAGATAGCTTCTTTTCTTAAACCTTAAGTTAGCAAACCCACCTCTGCTAGCTTTCAACTTTTCTTCTGCAGCTTCCTCCCCTCTCTCAGCCTTCATAGAATTGAGGATGATTAGGACTTTGCTCAAGGTTAGTCTTTGGCTTAAGGGAATGTTGGGGCTAGTTGGTTCTATCAGACCAATCATATTTTCTCCATAATAGTAATATAACTGTTTCACCTTATCATTCACATATTCACTGGAGTGGAACTTTTAATTTCCTTTGAGAACTTTTTCTTTGCATTCACAACTTGGTGACTGGCACAAGAGGCCTGGCTTTCAACCTGTTTTGGCTTTTGGCACGCTTTCTAGTTTTTAATTTAAAGTGAGAGATAGGCAACCTCTCCTTTCACTTGATCGCTTAGAGACCATTGTAGAGTTATTAATTTACCTAATTACAGTATTGTTGTGTTACAGAGAATAGGGAGGCCCAAAGAGAGGAAAGCGTTGGGGGACTAACTGGTTGGTGGAGCAATCAGAATACACAGAACATTTATCCACTGCGTTTGCCATTTTATATCAGCACAGTTTGCAGTGCCCCCAAACAATTACAGTGGTAACATAAACAATCACTGATCATAGGTCACCGAAACAGATGTAATAATAACGAAAAAACTTGAAATATTGTGAGAATTACCAAATGGGACACAGAGACATAACGTGAACACAAGGTTGTTGGAAAAATGGTGCCAGTGGGCTAGCTCAATGGAAGATTGCCGCAAACTTTCAAGTTATAAAAACCACAGTATTTATGAAGTACAGTAAAGTGAAGCTCAATAAAAGGAAGTATGTTCGTCTCTATTGTAAGTATCAGATTATACAATTATTTTGCATTGTATATGTTATAGATTATTATAAATTATTATAAATTATTTTGCATTGTATATGTTATATTTAGAATTTTATATTGCAATTCAGGGAACATAATTATAAACCTCAAACTGTGGAACCTTACTGGTGTACACTTTGATATGCGATTTTTAACAGTATTATTAGAACTATCTACACTGTCTTCAATGCTGCCCGTTACAGTTTTGTTTTGCCTTTAAGTAAACGCTTTAAAGTAGGTAATAATGTATATGTTAGATGAAGTCAGTCATGTAGAACAAATCATGTACTGTAGATGTAATTAAAATCCTTTAAAAATCTATTCATACAGGGCGGCACCTGTGGCTCAAAGGAGTAGGGCGCTGGCCCCATATACCGGAGGTGGTGGGTTCAAACCCACCCCAGGCCAAAAACTGAAAAAAAAAAAAAAAATCTATTCATACAAATGATAGGTATTATAATATATTGGAACCTTTTGGAATTACCTTCCCTAGTATATACCTTATTTTTTTAATTGGGTAGTCAGAGTCTGAGATTTTTTATAAGCAAAAGAGTCTATTTTTTGTAACCTACACTATAGTATAATATTTACTCTACCGAGGTATAGTAAATAATAAATATTTCAACATCTATTGATTTGTGAAATAAATATTTCCACAGATATTGATTACTATGGTTAGAGCAAATATTCAAGAAACATTTACTATTGGGAGGCAACAGGGTACTTTAGTTGAGATCCCTGAATCAAGGCAAACTGCCTACATATAAATTCTAATCATGTTACTTACCATTAACATGGCCATGAACAAGTTACTAATCTATCTGGGACTTGATTTCTCCCTGATGAAGTGAAGATAGTAGCTACCATATCATAGGATTACAATGAGGACTTAACAGTTTAGTGCATGCAAAGTGCTTAAAACAGTGTAAGAATTATATAAATATGTGCGGTTGCTCTTATTAGCATATGCCACAATTTTTTCCATGCATTATCTTTTTTTTTTTTTTTGAGACAGAGTCTCACTATGTTGCCCTCCGTAGAGTGCTATGGCGTCACAGCTCACAGCAACCTCAAACTCTTGGGCTTAAACAATTCTCTTGCCTCAGCCTCCCAAGTAGGTGGGACTACAGGCACCTGCCACAATGCCCGACTATTTTTTCTGTTGTTGCAGTTGTCATTGTTCAGCTGGCCCCGGGCCGGGCTTGAACCCACCAGCCTCGGTGTATGTGGCTGGCGCCCTACTCACTGAGTTACGGGCGCAGAACCCATCATCTTTCTGAAACCTCATAACACCACGAAGTAGATACCTTTACTTTTTTTTTTAACTTATTTTACAAACATGGAAACTAAAGATCAGACAGATCAAGTAAGGAAGACAAGATTCAACTCCATGTCCATGCGAGCCCAGAGTATGAATGAGCTTAACTGAAATGCACTGTGCCTCAGTGTGTACTCAGCAACATGTGAAAATGTAAACAAAGATGAGCTTGACTTGGTTCATCATTTCAGGAGGGTGGCAAAGAAGAGCTGAGGGTCATCCCGGTGGGTCATCCCTGTGGGTCATGGTACAGAGCACTGATGAGATGATGTATTTCCATCCCAACAGGATTTTTCGAGTGCTAGCATGCTAAGTAGAACTAATTCACATTTAAGGTGATAATAATAATATTTTAGTGTTTTTTTATGATGTCAGATATCATGCTGTGCACTTTTTAAAACTTGTTATTTAATAAGTACATCAAACTCACAAGGAAGAGAATGTTATGTTTTTTTTACACATGAGGAAACTGAAGGACAAAGTGGTTATACAACTTTCTCTAGCTAATCCAGCTTGGAAGTGTTGGAGCTGGGATTTGAAATCAGGGAGTTTGACTTTATACCTTGGAATTTTTAATTACCATTCTATAGCTTCTGTTTACATTGGTATGCATAAGCAGACAGTGTGCAAAGTTACAAATAATGATTTTGCTTTGGATTCTATACAGTTAAAGCTTTTAAAAGGCAGGGTTTGTGCCATATGTGGCCAGTGTCTAGGTCTGGGAATATGAATGGAACTCAGTATATCTGAGATTTTTAAGAACAAGCCTCATAATATGACAAGTTGGAAGTGGGAGGGGGACTCTTCATTTAACAGCTTACTATTTCAGTTTGGTTGTCAAGATGAAGAAGTCTATAAAAGTCACGTGACGTGATTCTTAGAACCAGTGTAGAATTTTACCACCAGCTCAAGGAAAAGCCAGTTCAAACATGGTTCAAACATGTTATTGCACTTGGTGTTCATCTGTATCGAGTAATCTTAGAACTTGAAAATATATAAAAGTCAAAGGGTATGGGTCTTTAGATGCTGGCTGAAAGGACTGATTTCAATGAGTGCCTTCCTGAAAAGAAAGCTTTTTATTGTCTCCTAAAAGTTATAATTACTTGTTTACAGGAATATGTTTTATTCATTTAACCATCTCCCAAGCATGTTAGCACAATAGCTACTTTAGGAAAATACCTAATAAAGTTGCTGAAAAAAAACAACAGTGAGAGGATTTGACCTCAAGCTACTCTAACATCTCTGTGTTACATTTTTTGGCCTCAAGTGGCAAGTGAAGACGTCAGGACATCTACGTGTTTGCTCCCCATGTGTGGAGACTGTCTCTGTTACTGCTGTTCTGGAATGCCCCCAACAACTCCTTGAAGCCACCTCTAAAATTTACTAAGTTATTATGTAGTTAAGAATGCATAACAGATGCCCCCAAGATGTGGATTTTTGAATCTGTCATCGCACTTTTCATTGAATACTTAAGGAATAAAACTGTAATTTATTTAAAATATATGCATCAGCTTAAGAATCATTGTTAACCAACCAGGAACAGCCCCAGAGCATTTTAATGAATTTGAATTGGCTAAATGGAAGCTTTGGGTCCTCAAGGAAAGATGAATTTTAAATAGTTTCTCACAGTGTGAACCATTTATAAGTGCTGCATTTTGATGCAGAGGAAGTGAAATTCCCAGAATAAAACCAGAAATCTCCAAGAATACCTTTCATGATACTGCTCATTCTGCTCAAAAGGCAGGAATCTGGCACTTTGCTGTAGCCAGATCATGTACCACACACTGAAAAGGCATCTATGTGTTACGTTTCATCTCCAAACTCACCTGTGGTTACTTGTTATCTTAAGCAAAGTACTTTTTCCCTGGCATGTATCTAACATAAGAATCCTCTTTAAATCCTTGGAAATTGCAAAATGCAGTTTTTCTTATAATTAAAAATCTCTTTTGTCAATCAATAGCAAAAGCATCTTGTCAAGGATCATGGAAACAGAACTGATTTGAGATGAATTCTGTAAAAGCCTTTAAAACCCGTGATTGTTAAAAACAGTGTATAGTTTTATCACTAAATGGAAGGAAAAGCCAGTTCAAATATGGAATAGTTCAAATATATTATTCCACTTGGTGTTCGTGTGTATCCAATAATCTCAGGATCTTAAAATAAATAAATCATAGGTTCTGTGTGCTCGTTTCCAGAAAGTAAGATCTATCCTCTTTAGATGTTGGATGAAAAGACTAATTTCATTGAGTACCCCCCAAAAGAAAGCTGTTTATTGTCTCCTGAGTATTATAATTACTTGTTTACATGAATATGTTTTATTCATTTAACCATCTCCCAAGCATATTCATGGAAGCAGAACTGATTCATTCAAAAGAAAAGGCCAATTTAGGATGGGGGTTGTGTGAGATCTCCTCAGATGGCTCAGTTTTAAAGTCTCTGGCTGTTGAATATTTGTGGTTTTTCACTGATTTTTCTCCCCATGAATGACATGAAAGCAGCAATAATGAGAAATAAAAACAGCTTTGTCTGTAAGTATTTCTCAACATTTTGGCTTCTGAAATGGTTTCATTTCTACACAAAGACATCATGTAAAGATGGTTTCCCTGACTTAAGAGTTAGGCTAGGACAGGAGAAAAGTATCGATTTTGGCCCCTGTTATCCTTTGTAGATATCCCAGGACACCAACAGGAAGTTCCAAGGAGCCCATGCTACCTGTAAAGTTCCTTTTATTATTGATTTATTTTTTTATTTTTTTGAGATGGAATCTCACTATGTTGCCCTCGGTAGAGTGCCGTGGTGTCACAACTCACAGCAACCTCCAACTCTTGGGCTTAAGCGATTCTCTTGCCTCAGCCTCCCAAATTGCTGGGACTACAAGCACCCACCACAACGCCCAGCTGTTTTTTGTTGCAGTTGTCATTGTTATTTTAGCTGGCCTGGGCTGGGTTCGAACCCGCCAACTGTGGTGTATGTGACTGGCACCGTAACCGCTGTGCTATGGGTGCCAAGCCTGTAAAGTTTCTTTTAAATAGTTGGAAAGCTCTCAATAAGCACTGTAGGAGAGGAAGAACTTTTTTTTTTTTAATTTCAGGTTAATATGAGGGTACATACTATTAGGTTACATTGTTCGCATTTATAAGGTAAAGTCGGAGTTGTCATTGAGTCCTTCACCCAGTAAGTGTCCCATATACCCACCCATACATTGAATCCGTTAGGTAAGAACTTACCAAACTCCCTCCCCCATCATCTTGAACTTAATTGTGTTTTTCTCTCGTGTGGGCCTGTAGATGTCAATCTACTAGTTTTAACTTAGTGTTGAGCACATGGGATGCTTCATTTTCCATTTCTTGAGATACTTGGGAGAGTGTTCTCCAAATTCTTCCAGGTAAATACAAAAGATACAGTGTCTCCATCTTTTTATGGCTGAATAATATTCCATGGTATACAAAAAACTCAAGCAAATCAAAGAGAAAAGAGCAAACAGCCCCATTAATCACCAGGCAAGAGACACAAGGAGAGGAAGAACTTTTCCCCACCCTGTCAGGCTAACTGCCTGGCATCCTGGGAATTAAACTGACACCAGACAGATTCACAGGAGAAACGCTTACAGTTACTTATTTTTAAATTTTACTTGCATTAGGGCATCAGAGAAAGAAATGAATATCCAAGAAGTGGTGAGGTTTGAGAATTTCTATGCCTTTTCTACAATAGAAAATAGAAAGGGAAAGAGAGAAAGTATAATATCAGGAGAGCACATGACTTCTTTTAAAAAGATAAGTGGACCTTTAGGAGCATAGATGGGAGATATGACAGCTTGTGACAGTGTCTAGAAGAGAAGGGAGAGCTACTCCTGGGAGGGGATTTATGACCATTGAAAGGCTCTGTTTTTAGGCAAGTAAAGCATTTCAGGGACTCAAATTTTGTCAGCTTGAAATAATTCTTATGGCAAAGTGGCATATTTGGGGGTGGAAACCTTGATCCCTTTCAGCACTCTATATTTTATCCAATACACCAAGGGCATGAATGGCAGGGGAAATATCTACCTATTCCTGGCCCACTGGGTATCCAGCATGCTTCCTGTCATTCATCAGGTGTTCTATCAAGTTCTCGTAGCCCTTTCTCAACCACACCATCCTTCAAAAGAAGGAAGCATATTCTGAGAACTAGGGCTTTCAACTTTAACTGTGATAATTTAGGAACTATGTAGAAATAAGAATGCACATTCAGACATTTTTTGAAATGTGATTTTGCATGCACAAGATGTGGGAGGACCAACAGACAGAAGGCAGGTGATTGTACCACCCAGGTTCTCTTGCCTGTGAGGGAAGATCCTAAGACTCTGGCCTCTTCTTTCTAGATGTTATTTTGGCATTTACAGGAAAGCCATGTACTCACAAATAATTAATCTTACACATTTGAAAAGCAAATCTTGTCTTGAAAAAGGCAACTTCACTGTAAGTTGAGTAATGGTAAACAGAGGTAACACACACATTTGAAAACAGAGACTCAGGCATATGTTTGAAAATAATTGGAGTCAATATATTTTCTGCATTTGACTTATGTTCATTTGATTAATGGATTTGCTGATTTCCTCCATTAAAGGATCTGAGCATACATAGATCAGTGATACTACACACTACCATTTTGTCTCCTACTACTCCAAATCTTACAATTAGATGCAAATATAACTTTTTATAACCTTTGCTAATGGAGGACCACAATAATGTATTATTTATATATCTACCTTCATCTGACATTTTAGGTACTTACCTTGAAATACTATTGTTTGCAGTGACCCAGGAATTCACAATGTATGAAAACACAAAAACCAGTCTGCTGTGGAGATCTGACCTGTAGAAGAGAAACCACTTGATTCCAGGGTTCTGTTTGATGCTTGAGCCATCACAGGGGACTCAGCACCTGCTCTACTCAGACAGTGCTGGAGACGTGCCACAAAGAGTGTCCTTTCCTCTCAGTACCTTTTTACCCAGACAGCGTCCTCACCCACTTTTGCAGAATTTATCTCTGTCCTTCTCAGATTTTCACCCTTTCTTTTTATCCCTTCTCCAAGGCTGAGGGAAAATAAATGTTTTTTTGTTTAATGTAATAGGACCTGTTGTATACGCTGTAGATGTAATGGTCTTATATCATAGCTTTGATTTGGGGGTTCCATTAGATTTGGCAAAAAAAATTCGTATTCACTTGTGTGCATTCTCCCTCTTTCCCTGCTCTCTCTCCGCCTTCCCTTCCTTTCCCTCCTTCTCTTCTCAAGTACACAAAATCCCATGGTCAGTTCTCAGCACTCACCTTAGTTGACCTATTGGCATCACTTGGCACCGTTGCCGCTGTCTCCTCCTTGAAGCACTTTGTTCAGTTGTTTCCAGAACACTGAAGTCTCTTTGTTTTCCTCCTTCTTTACAAGCCCTCTGTCTCCATTGCTAACTGCTGGCATGACCCAGGGGTCAGTCCCTGGCCTGCTTCTCTTTCCTATCTATACTAACTCTCTTCGGCCGTCTCCTCACGACTCATGGTTTTGAATTCAATCCATATGATAAAATATGCCAAAATTTATTTTCCCAGCCTGGGCCTCTCCCCTCAAATTCAGAATGCTCAATTGGTGTGTCCTGTGGACACAGTAAACATCTTGAACTTAACGTGGATAACATTGATCTCCTAATCTCCCTCCTAAAATATCCCTAGTCCTCCCAAAGTCATCCTCCTTTTAGGCATTGGCAATTCCACTTCAAAAGGAGAAAGATGAAACCTGTCCTCCAAAGTTTGACCCCCCACACCCTATTTCCAGTATGTCATTCCAGCTTTACTTTAAAAATGCATCTAAAGTGAAACAGCCTTCCATCACCTCTGCTGTATTGCTTGCCGTCAGGCCTCCCTCATCTCTCATCTGGATTGCTGCAGGATCCTAGCAGGTCAGCTCTCCGTGTATTCTCTACACAGTAGACAGAGTCATCCTTACTCCCTTTGTTTCTTCTTCAGAATCTTCGAGTTCATTAATCCCTCTGCCTTAGATATCTTCTGGGCCTGCTTCCTCACCCCTTTGGTTCTTTAGCCAGATGTTACTGGTCAGTATTATCTTTAGACCTGGTGACTGGACTCTGTTTTCAGGAGACCATTCTCCCTGGGTCGCTCAGATTTTTGCACAACTCATCTTCTGTGCAAAGTAACTAGCAGCTAATTTTCTGTGGACTCTCTTTTCAAGGATGTTTGCATAGTAGGCAGCCTTAGAAGATACAGACTGCCTACCTTATGGGCAGATTTATTTACTATCTAGGATAAGAAAGATAAAGACTAGATGCCGGGTAGATTTGCTAGCAGCCCCTGTACACATCGGGGTTTCCTAATCTCAGTGTTTCTCTCCTGTAACACACTCCACTGTGTAAACAAGCAACACACGGCCCTTATCACGATACCCTCTTGGAATTAGGGCTCAGGGAACTTGTGCAGTGATGGTACTTTGGCTACAGCTATTGCTGTGAGTAGTAAATTGTCTTTTGTCTAAGACCTGGGAGGGTTGTGTATTTTACCAGTATCATGAAATTGGCAGGTTAATTAGCTGGCTTATAAGTAGGATAAAATCAGACCTCTCATAATTCTTAACAGCTGTCCTGAGCCTTTGGCTTTAGAGGGCCCCACTTCATCCTCTTCTGGTTGAGCCTTTATTCACAGTGAGTAGTTCTTAGGCCTACCTAGAACCTGTGTCTCCTCTTCTAGGCCATGCTCTGGGTATCTGAGACTCCAGAATTCCCCGCCCAAACAGCCCACAGTACCAGGCTTTCACAAGCAGTCCGTGGACAGACTGCTGCTGTCTGCACTTTCCTAATCATGAGAGGTGACTGAGAGCTGGCTGATTTTCAGAGTGGCAATAAGAGTAGCTTGAACATACAGGCTAGGAAACTAGTTTTCAAAGTGTGATTCCTTGACCAGCGCCATCAACTGCACCTGGGAATAAGATAGAAATGCAAATTCTTAGGCCACATCCTAGGCCTCCCAAATCAGAAACCTTGGGAGTGGGCCAGTTATGCTGAACTTGCCCTCTAGGGGATTCTGGTGCCCTCTTCGGTTTGAGAATGTGTGTGACAAACATGATGGGATGTGATTCCCGTGATTACATGACCTTAATAAGGCTCCTTCTTAGCAAACGAGCTGAGACCCTCTTTGTGGGTTGATGAAGTAAGCAGCTGTGTCAGAGACACCCAGGTGGCAAGGGACTGTGGGTGTCTTCTAGGACTATGGAAAGCAATAAAAATCCGGGTCCCTCTACAACTGCCCGAAAATGGCCATTAGATGGTTCTGCCAACCATCTAAATGAGCCGTGAAGCAATGCTCCTCTGGTCATTTCTAGAAGAAAAGCTAGCCTTGCTAACCTCCCTCCCTCTTTCTAAGCTTTCACCTAACAGGCACAATGTCGGCGTCTATGACACTCTTCATGAGTGAGGGGTTCAACTACAACTTGGACTTTACCTAAAAAATGCAAATGATGTAACCTGAATCATTTGTACCCATATATTAATCTGACATTTAAATAGATAGTAAATAAATAAATATAGCCTGGCTCTCTTGCAGCCTTGTGAAACCCTGAGCAGAGGACCCAGCTAAGCTGTGCCTGGATTTTCGATCCACAGGAACTCTGAGATCCTAAATGTGTGTTGTTTTAAACTGTTAACTTGGTGGTAATTTGTTATGCAGTGCTGGATAACTAGCACAGTGCAGGTCTGTGTTGGAGGAAAGGAAAGGCCATATGCCTTTGTGTTCTTGCTTGGGGGTCCTGCCAATGCTGCTGATGGTTGTCTCCTGACACCTTTGTATACAATTGCACCCTCATCCCTTGCCACATTCACACAGACACTATTTCTCTGCCTGCTCTTTCCTTTGCTTGTTAGCAGCTGTGCCTCTCTATCATGCTGTACGTATAGAGCATGTTAGGAGTATGTAATATGTATGGATATGGCATGGTTTAATTTGTTCATTGCCGTTTCCCACCCCTCCTTATTGTGGATTCTGCAAGGCCAAGGTATTTTACTGTTGGTGACTGCTTAGTCTCCAGCACCTAGAACAGGGCTTGACAAGTAGGAGCAGTTCTATCAGTATGTATTGAATAAAGGAAGTAAAGTACCATCTTTTTGAAAGTCTGCTAGTTCCTGGCAAATGTGCTACTGAAATCAACAGGCTCTTCCTACTGTCTTTGCTCAGTATCAGGTGATTGCCCAATTGGTAAGAATCGATGAGAAGGAAATAACTTAAACTAAGTTGGTAACTGACCCTTTTTTGCCCTTCCCCCATTAAAAAGACTAAATCGACCCTGAGTTTGCATTCTTCAGGACCAGAGTTCATCTACCAGTATTGCTGTTGAATGTAACCCCTCGTTTCTATCAGCAAGTCTCTTCCTAGTGCATGGCAGCCTGGCTATGTGTTTATGTGTGAGCATGAGCACGTGCTCACAGAAGGAATCCAAGAGGAAGGCAGAGTGCAGCTCCCTGTTAACCTGTGTCCCATTTTCCTTTCTCTCTTCACTCTTCTCTTAATTATAAGGCTGTCCCCTGCTTAGTCATTTGAGCCAAAGGAATTTCCACTTTGAGTCAGACAGGTCGTCTGAGGAATAGTGTAAAGAGCCTTGAATGTCCTCCCCAACATAAATCTAAATTTTTTCATGGGTAGTTGTTTTATTCCGTTCTCTGTTATTCATCTCTTGATCAAACCCCGGGGTGGGAGGAATGGTGCAAGTTGATGCAGAGAGAGTGCACTGCCTGGGAGCCGGGAGGCCTGCCTCTGACCTTGGCCCTGCCAGCACTCTGTCACTCCCCTCTTTGTTCGCCTCTTTCCTGAGAGCACTGGATCACATTATCTTGGAGATTCTACCTGGCCCGTTCTTCAGAAACCTGTTCAAATTCCTTCAATAGGTATTGCTTTTAAAATATATACATACATGCTTATGTTCCTTGAACTATATTTTTCTATGGGGAAAGTTTGCAGCCAACTTAGATAGTTTCGTTTCTCATATAAGATGTTATAATGATGCTGATGCTTTTCACTTAAAGAATGACTGCACGGCCGCATAAGCTACTTCTCCAGTCTGAGGTGGCTGTGGTCATGTGCAAGGGAGTCAGGAGGAAGAACTCAGAAGAAAGAAAAATAAAGGTTCTGTCCGATAAAGGGACTCTTGCCAGTGGTGAAGGGCTTGGATGTTGTCACAAAGATTTGGATTCATTTCCCAGTTCAGTTCCTTGGGTAATGTGACCTTTAGCTTTGCCAAGTCTCATTTGCTCATCTACAACATAGAGGAAATGGTGGACACCCAGTGGGTTGGTGATGATTCAGTGAGATGATGTCTGTTAAATGCTCATGACACTTGGGTACTATTGTTACTATGATGCTTGGCTACTGTTATGGCAATGAAAAAGGAAGATTCATGTATTAATTTCTTATGAAATGTGGATTGAACACCGCTTGTGCTGGGCGCTGAACTAGGTGCTAGGAAAACAGACGTGAACACACCATAGTCATAGTCCTTCCTTTGGAGCTTGTTACCCTATTTTTGTTGCATCAAGCAACTCTTTTCAATGCATTCTTTTATCTGAAAATTCTTCGGTACACCACCTACCACAAAGTTAAAAATAGCTTTCTGGAGCTAAGAAAGGTAAGTAGGTTGAGATAGAAATAAATATAAGTTGATGGAATTTGGCTATCTGGCCTGGATGCAAACCAGAAGCGTAAATTTCACCTACTAAAACACACTGAAATTTTGCCAACACGATGCTGAATATTTTAAATGACTGCTGCTTTTGTTCCTTCTTTCTTTACTATGATAGATGCCTGAAGATATGCATAGCGGACATCCCAAACAATGCCTGTTGTTTGGATATATTTAAAGGAGGAACAGGTTACATGTTTGGCCTACGGTACAGTTGCTTCTCTCGTAATGATTTAGTGAAGCGACTTAGGGAGGCGGCACTGCTCGTCTCTTCGCTCAGCAGATCTCATCTCTGGCCTTCCGGGGCTCAGATGTTGATGATAACAGTGCAGCCTTGCTGAAAGAGCACAGAGGCCATGGGAAAGGGAGAGTGCTCTTGATGGCAGGACTTTGGAAATCTCCGTGTCTGTTGCTTAGCAGCGTGCTTGAGATCTCTTGAGTGTTCTCAAAAGCCTGTAATGACAAAGAGAGATTTCAGCGCTTGCTATTTTCAGTGTTTCAAAAAATAAATAAGGCACAAATGAAAACTTCTAATACCTATGTGTAGATGAGTCATTACCAACGTTTTGAGGACAGAAGCAAATGAAACCCTCCCAGTAACACCAATAAGCCCAGCAAGTTGAAGCTTGCGCAGGTGAATCAGAAGTGATGCTGTTGCCTGGGTTTCTTGGAAGTGAAATAATGGATAATAACACAGTCTGTCTCAAAACGTCTGTAGTGATGGATGTATACGTATGTGTGTGTTTGTATGTGTAGATATACACACATATATCACTATGGGTCATTTTTATCCTGTCTGAATTTTTTTTTTTTTTTTTTCAGTTTTTGGCTGGGGCTGGGTTTGAACCCGCCACCTCCGGTATATGGGGTCAGCACCCTACTCCTTGAGCCATAGGCACCGACCCTGTCTGATTTTTCTTTTTCTCCCAACTAGCATTATAAGCTCCTTGAGGGCAGGGAATTTTACTGTTTTCTTTTTTACTATATCACCATTGTCTGGAACAATGATTGATTCGTGGAAGATACTCTGTAATTCCCTATGGGAAAAAACAATAGATTAATTAATAGATGAATATAATTGAGGAGATGCAACATCATATGTAACTCTGGCAAGGGGTAGCAAGATAGACATTTTAACTTTTATGAGAAAGGAATCGTTTTTTAAAAAATGTGATTGTTAGGCAGCACCTGTGGCTCAAAGGAGTAGGGTGCCAGCCCCATATGCCAGAGGTGGCAGGTTCAAACCCGGCCCTGGCCAAAAGCTGCAAAAAAAAACAAAGTAATTGTAACTTCTTGCTTTTTTTGTTGTTGTTGTTGTTGTTGTTGAGGCAGAGTTCTACCCTATGCCCTGAGCAGAGGGCAGTGGCATCGGAGCTCACTGTAACCTCGGACTCCGGCTGTGAGCACCCTGCTGCCTCAGCCTCCGGGGCTGCTGGGATTACAGGCGCTTTGCTGCTGCGCCCGGCTGGGTTTTTCCATTTTTTTTCACGAGTTGGGGTCTCACTCTCGCTCAGACAAGCCTAGAGCTCAAGCAATCCTCCCGCCTCAGCCTCCCATAGTGCTGGGATTACAGGCGTGAGCCACCACGCCCGGAGTAATTGTATAAAAGTTCCTAAAATTGAAGAAGTGCTACAACAGTCATAAGGATTTTTAGAATTGTAACATGGTCATTAAATGTTGTTCCAAACTTGGAAATCCTGAAGAAAATGTTAAGCTTGGCAGCCTGAGTGTGTCCACGTAAACATGGAAGCTGGGATGGAGCTTCTCTCTTAAGAAAGGGAAACAGACAGGGTATGAAGAAGGGAAGGGGGAAATATGGGAAGTGAGGGTGAAGGGTCCACAAAGAGGGAACCCTGGAGGGAGAAAAAGAAACAGAGAGGGAGAGAGCACAAGCTGCCAGGAGACTGAGCAGAAAAACGTGGAACAGAAGATGCTTCCAGGAAGTGCTAAAACCAACTCCTGTTTCCCCTGTGATAACTTTAATAAATTCTATGGCTTATTCCGATTTTGTGGGATTGGAGTTTTGTTGTGGGAGAGATCAAAAGAAAAGACTTCACTGAACAGCTGATGTATACTCTACAAACAAAATATAGGTATTCGATTTCTCCCCATCACCATTCAAAAATTACTGAGAAATTCTTACAGACTCAGGATGAGACACGCAAGTGAACTGTGCGTTTCGGGTGTCCGTGCTCTTCTGGCTGTTCTGGTGTCCGGGTTACAACCTACAGAAAGAAGGCTGGAGGGGGAGACGGCAGCTGATGCCCGGGGGATGGTTGCTCAGACAGCTGATTTTCAGTGAGATTGAAAACCTGGTTTGGCAACACCTGGTCAAGTTATTTTACCCTGACCAAGTCTCATTTGTAGAAATAAAGGCTACAATAATTTGGTGGCATTTTCTTCCAAAATGCACATGTGGTCTGCTCTGCCTAGCTAGTTTATAGGGTTTATAAGAAAACATGTCCATATTCTCATGATGCTTAGAAACATTATTTTGTATGCCTCAAGTAGTTATGGAGCTGAACTTGCAAAACACTGATTTCCTTCACTGAATGTGTCACTTCCCCAAGTCTCAGTGACAGCCTGCTAGAGTTTGAAATATTGATGAGTATGAATTCATTCATCTCCAAATTTCACTGACCTTTCAATGGAGAGTATTTTTAGCTTTTTCAAGAATTCCAGGCAGAGGAAATTGCCTACAGAAATATCAGATTATGTGGGTATTTCAGTTTCATAAAACTCAAGATGGAGTCTGTAAAATGAACATTTGAGTCATCATTAGCCTTATACTAATACAATAGTGTAAGGTCATTTTTGAGTAAGTTGCCAAAAAAAGACTGTAATTTAAAGCATATCTTTCTTACAAAATCTACTCTTAATATGAACAGACATAATAATTCAGATAATAATTTGTTTAGGTCCTGTGTAAATATCATTGTATTTTTTTTTTTTTGGTAAAAAATACTGAATTTCCTTTCATATACTTAAGGACAGGCGGTCAAAGTTAAATATATTATAAAATACCCACAACAAACATACGAACAAAAGTAATAGTAACATCAATAATAACGATAACAAGAATAAAATAATTTTCAACAGGTTTCTCAGATGTTTCCTTTCATCATTCTTGACACTCCACGGGAGCTTAGCAGCAGTTATTTTATTAAACTCTCTCTGGCACCTTAGTCAGTATGGTAAAGGTTGCTACCTTTGCCTTAGCTTTTTTTGTAGAGACAGATTCTCACTGTACCGCCCTTGGTCGAGTGCCATGATGTCACACGGCTCACAGCAATCTTCAGCTCTTTGGCTTACGTGATTCTCTTGCCTCAGCCTCCCAAGCAGCTGGGACTCCAGGCACCCGCCACAACACCTGCCCAGCTATTTTTTTGTTGCAGTTTGGCTGGGGCTGGGTTTGAACCCACCACCCTCAGCATATGGGGCCGGCACCCTACTCACTGAGTCACATGCCTTAGCTTTTTGAGCTATTAGATACATTGATCAACCTATCGGTGAAGTCTACTCCTGATCAGCCTAAATGGCTAGTTCAGCATCAGATATTTTTTCTTACTCCCATTTTCCAAACCCACTTTCTATTTGTTCTTGTTAGGGCGTTCACATGGGCGGTTTTATCCACCTACAATGCTGTTCCCCCTTATTGTGACCTGTCAGATCCCAGCCAATGGAACTATTGGCAATGAACTTATGATTTTCCCAATGGAAGTAATCCTTTTTTTTCTCAACTCCCACAGCACTATGAATCTGTTTTATGTTCTTAAGAAGCAGCCTCATAATTTATAGTTGAAAGGGGCTTAACAAATAGTCTAATACAATCTTCTCATTTTGTAGTTGAAAGCACTCGAGAGATCAAGGGATTGACCTATGCTGGTTTCTTATAAATGAGAGACCAGAACAAGAATTCAGGTTTTCCAGCCCACAGCCCCGTGATCTTTTCTCTGCTTTACCAGCCTTCACTGTCTTCAGCACACTGCAGTCATTCATCCGTTATATCTGATTGAAGAGGCTATTCGGAGGTTTATTTTTCATTTAAAAATGAACATTTTATTAATTAAAGTTTTAGGTTCAGAACACTTTCAGTTTTAAGTTCACCTTGAAAATCTTATGCTATGTGTAAAATTAATAGGTGCTAATAATGAAGTTTAAAGCAACTTTGGTTAGTATGATACTCAAATAGTATAATATTAACTGACATACAAATTCAGTTACTACACTCAGTTTCATACTTAAGTACTTTAATTTTCCATTTGGCCTTTCTAAGTATTTAAATCTTATAAATCTAAAAATTAAATATGTTAGTATAGGTACTCTAAAATTCTCTTAAATGTTTTAATATCGCTTACAAATTTAGTAAGATTTCAACTTAAAAATCACAAGTTTAAATTACTAACCTAATTAACCATTTAAAATTATAATTTAAAGCTTGATAGTCTCTCAATAAAACAATTCTGTCAGACATAAAATACCAAATATTCAGATGCCTTCTTCTATGGTTTTGATTTAGCCATTTCTTTATTCAATAATTTTCTAAAATAAACCAATCTAGATTATGTGCTAGGGGTGCTAGAAAAACACTGCGGGGAGAGGGAATAAAACTTTCTGTCCTTGTAAAGCTAAAATCCTAGGGCAGAGGCAAAAAGTAAATAACATAAATTAGAAAAATATATAGTATGGATTTTGGTAAATTTATTTATTTTTTGAGACAGAGTCTTACCGTGTCACCTTATAGGGCCCTGGAGTTATTGTAGGTCATAGCAACCTCAAACTCTTGACCTCAAGGGATCCTCCTGCCTCAGTCTCCCAAGTAGCTGAGACTACAGGTCCTACCACAGTGCTCAGCTAGTTTTCCTATTTTTAGTAGAGATGGAGTCTCATTCTTGTTCGGGCTGGTCTCAAACTTTTTTTTTTTTATTAAACCATAGCTGTGTACATTAGTAGGATCATGGGGCACCATACACTTGGTTCATAGACTGTTTGACACATTTTCATCACACTAGTTAACATAGCTTTAGTGGCATTTTCTTAGTTATTTTGCTAAGACATTTACATTCCACATTTACTAGTATTCACATATACCCTTGTAAGATGCACCGCAGGTGTAATCCCATTAATCCCCCTCTCTCCACCTACCTCCTCCCTCCCTCCCCTCCCTTTCCCCCTTCTCCCTATTCTTAGGTTGTAACTGGGTTATAGCTTTCATGTGGAGGTCCTACATTAGTTTCATAATAAGGGTGAGTACATTGGGTACTTTTTCTTCCATTCTTGAGATACTTTACTAAGAAGAATATGTTCCAGCTCCTCCATGTAAATATGAAAGAGGTAAAGTCTCCATCTTTTTTTAAGGCTGCATAATATTCCATGGTGTACATATACCACAATTTATTAATCCATTCGTGGATCGATGGGCACTTGGGCTTTTTCCATGACTTAGCAATTATGAATAGGCCTGCAATAAATATTCTGATACAAATATCTTTTTTATGATGTGATTTTTGGTCTCTGGGTATATGCCCAGTAGAGGGATTACAGGATTGAATGGCAGATCTATTTTTAGATCTCTAAGTGTTCTCCATATCTCTTTCCAAAAGGAATGTATTAGTTCGCATTCCCACCAGCAGTGCAAAAGTGTTCCCTTTTCTCCACATCCACGCCAACATCTCTGGTCTTGGGATTTTGTGATGTAGGCTAGTCTCACTGGAGTTAGATGATATCTCAAAGTAGTTTTGATTTGCATTTCTCTGATGATTAAAGATGATGAGCATTTTTTCATATGTCTGAAGGCCGTGCGCCTGTCTTCTTCAGAGAAGTTTCTCTTCCAGTCTCTTGCCCAGCCTGTGATGGGATCCCTTGTTCTTTTCTTGCTAATGCGTTTGAGTTCTCTGTGGATTCTGGTTATTAAACCTTTGTCAGAGACATAACCTGCAAATATCTTTTCCCATTCTGAGGGCTGTTTGCTTGCTTTACTTACTGTGTTCTTGGCTGTGCAGAAGCTTTTTAGTTTGATCAAGTCCCAATAGTGTATTTTTGAAGCAGCTTCAATTGCCCAGGGGGTCCTTCTCATAAAAAACTCGCCCAACCCAATTTCTTCAAGGGTTTTCCCTGCACTCTCCTCTAGTATTTTTATAGTTTTATGTCTTAGGTTTAAATTTTTAATCCAGTGAGAGTCTATCTTGGTTAATGGTGAGAGGTGTGGGTCCAGTTTCAGTCTTCTACAGGTTGCCAGCCAGTTCACCCAGCACCATTTTTTAAATAGGGAATCTTTTCCCCACTGAATGTTTTTAATTGGTTTGTCAAATATTAAATAACAGTAATTAGCTGGATTCATCTCTTGGTTCTCTATTCTGTTCCAGACATCTACTTCTCTGTTTTTGTGCCAGTACCATGCTGTTTTGATCACTATCGATTTGTAGTATAGTCTGAGGTCTGGTAGTGTGATTCCTCCTGCTTTGTTTTTATTTTTGAGTGATGTCTTGGCTATTCGAGGTTTTTTCTGATTCCATATAAAACGAAGTATTGTTTTTTCAAGATCTTTAAAGTATGACAGTGGAGCTTTAATGGGGATTGCGTTGAAATTATATATTGCTTTGGGTAGTATGGACATTTTAACAATGTTGATTCTTCCCAACCATGAGCATGGTATATTTTTCCATTTGTTAACATTCTCAGCTATCTCTTTTCTTAGAGTTTCATAGTTCTCTTTATATAGATCTTTCACATCCTTTCTTAGATAAACTCCCAAGTATTTCATCTTCTTTGGCACTACTGTGAATGGGATAGAGTCCTTAATTGTTTTTTCAACTTGACTATTGTTGGTATATATAAAGGCTACCTATTTATGAATGTTGATTTTGTAACTGAGATGCTGCTGTATTCCTTGATCACTTCTAAGAGTTTTGTAGTAGAGTCCCTAGTATTTTCCAGATATACAATCATATCATCTGCGAAGAGCGAAAGTTTGATCTCTTCTGACCCTATTTGGATACCCTTGATCGCCTTTTCTTCCCTAATCGCGGTGGCTAAAACTTCCATTACAATGTTAAAGAGCAATGGAGACAATGGACAGCCTTGTCTGGTTCCAGATCTGAGTGGAAATGATTCCAATTTAACTCCATTCAATATGATATTAGCTGTGGGTTTGCTGTAGATGGCCTCTATCAGTTTAAGAAATATCCCTTCTATACCAATTTTCTTAAGTGTTCTGATCATGAAGGGACGTTGGATGTTATCAAAAGCTTTTTCTGCATCAATTGAGAGAATCATATGGTCTTTGTTTTTTAATTTGTTTATGTGCTGAATTACATTTATAGATTTACGTATATTGAACCAGCCTTGAGACCCTGGGATAAAACCGACTTGGTCATGATGTATGATTTGTTTGATATGTTGCTGGATTCTGTTTGTTAGAATCTTGTTGAATATTTTTGCATCTATATTCATTAGTGATATTGGTTTATAATTTTCTTTTCTTGTTGGGTCTTTTCCTGGTTTGGGGATCAGGGTGATGTTTGCTTCATAGAACGTGTTGGGTAGTCTTCCTTCTTTTTCTACCTTTTGGAATAGGTTGAGTAATATAGGTACTAGTTCCTCTTTAAAGGTTTGGTAGAATTCTGATGTAAAACCATCTGGTCCCGGGCTTTTCTTTTTGGGGAAGATTTTGTATGGTTGATGTTATTTCCGAACTTGATATGGGCCTGTTCAACATTTCCACTTGATTTTGGTTAAGTCTTGGAAGGTGACCTGCTTCCAAGTAACGGTCAATTTCCTTCAGATTTTTGTATTTCTGAGAGTAAAGTTTCTTGTAATATTCATTAAGGATTTTTTGGATTTCTGAGGAGTCTGTTGTTATTTCGTCTTTGTTGATGAGATTAGAGATTTTACTCTTTTTTTCCTGATTAGGTTGGCCAAAGGTTTATCTATTTTGTTGACCTTTTCAAAAAACTAGCTTTTTGATTTATTGATCCATTGTATTATTCTTTTGTTTTCAATTTCATTTAGTTCTGCTCTCAAACTTCTGAGCTCAAGCAACCACCCACCTCAGCCTCTTTAGAGTACTAGGATCACAGGAGTGCACCACCATGCCTGGCTATTTTGGTAAATGTTAAGGAAAAAAATAAATTGATGAAGGGGAATGGAAAATGTGTGGGGTGGATGTAAGGGCGTTAATATATGACCCTACCTGTGCTGGGATTGATACTTTGTGTAGAGACCTTATCAGTTCATTGAAGCTACTTTCCAACAGAGGGAGGTTACCTTCTAGATACACTTAAGGTTGTACAAGGACTGGAGATTTGGCTTGGGACTTTACAGGATTCCCTCTGGTGACCCCAGTGAATACTCTGAACTCGTAATTGCTACGTCCACAACTCCATGACTTCCAAAGGGAAACCTGCAGCCCCCACATCATTTGACTGGATTTTTTATTTCTTTGGCTCTTAAAATATGTAAATGCACTTTCCACCCAAAGTAAAGACCTTCGATGTAATTCTGAATTTCTTTTTTTTTTTATTTTTAATTTCAGTGTGCTTGTTCATTCTTCTTTGTTCGAAGTACTTCTTTTTTGTTAATTTTCTTCTTTCTCCTGCAGTGCTGGCTGTTTTTTTGATGTTGTTGGTAGAGACGGGGTCTTACTCTGGCTGACTGCTGCTCATATGGGTTTTGAACCTCTGAGCTCAGGCAATCCACCCGCCTCGGCCTCCCACAGCGCTGGGACTATAGGCGTGAGCCACCACGCCCGGCCAATTCTGAATTTCTTCATATTCTTCAGACCACTTAGGCTTTATGGACATATCTGACTGAATTCCAGTCATCCCTCATGGTTTTGTCCTACAGTTTTGAGACAATTTCCCCAAGTCACTTTCTGGCCCAATTTTAGCATTCCAGGAAGAGGTAAACTTCAAAAAGACAAGCACTATGTTTTGTTTCTCATTTATTATTGTGTCTTGTAGAACTGTGGTCCCTAATCCCAGGCTGTGGACTGGTACTCACTGGTCCATGGCCTGTTAGGAACCGGCCAGATGGCACAGGGTGGGCAGAGGGTGAGCCCACAAAGTTTCATCTGTATTTACAGCTCCTCCCCATCGCTCCCATTCCTCCTGAGTTCCAACTTTTGTCAGATGAGCGGTGGCATTAGATTCTCACAGGAGCATGAACCCTACTGTAAACTGCATATGTGCGAGATCTAGCTGTGGGGTCCCCTTGATTCTGCATTATGGTGAGTTGTATAATTATTTCATTATATATTACAATGTAATAATAATAGAAACAAAGTGTACAATCAATGTAACGTGCTTGAATCCTTCCAAAACTATCCCCACCCACACCCCCACCCTCAGCCATGGAAAAATGATCTTCCACAAAACCAGTCCACGGCTATAGAACATGACAAGTTGCCCAAGTAGACCCTCAGCGCGTGTAAAGGCTGGATGGTGCAGCTCGAAGACAGAGGGGCAGGTCTCACGCCCCCTGCTGGTTGGGGACAACTGCTCAGAGACTGGATGTGCTCAAGCCCAGGAGGAAGAATCCTGAGGTGCCCCCAGCACTGTGTAAACTGAGAACCAGCGTGTGCCTGCGGGCTTTCCTACTGGTTGATTTTTTTAAAAATTCCTCAAAGCAGGTAGTACCTTTTCCTTTCTATTTAGTCTTTAGGATGAATGTTAGTTGTACCACTGATTTATTTTTATGATACTGATAATTTTCTTGTGCCTGGTGTGTATTTAAGGCATAAGTTCTTTTTCACAGGATAGCTTCCGTGTATTGGAATGAACTTTCATGTCTTTCTTTTTGCTCTATAGAACGAATTTACTCCCCCCACCCCCTTTCATTCACTTTCTGTACTCTAAATACTAGTGATCTTTTTGTATATGGAAACACGGAGAAAGGAGCTGTTACTCAAGGAGAATCTTTTCTGCTCTCATGTACTAACTATACTGTTGTTTGAGCATTCTAAGAAAAATGTAAAAATGGTTTTTAAGTGGGCTGTGCTGCTGGGGAGCAACTTCTCATGGACATTCTTGTTCAGGGAAGGTGCTTAAAAGCATTTCAATGAGAAAAGTCACTTCCTACTTGGCATGGGAGTGGGGTGCACCTGCATTCACCCCTAGACAGAGCTTGGATGATGACCTTCCAGCATCTTTAACCCGTGGCTCTGGTTAGTGCTGTTCCTCCATTCTTGCTCTGTCACATGGATAACTGCCCTACTCAAGCTTGGAGTAACCCAAATGTCTCTATTTCCCTCTTTCTTTTTAAATAAGTACTACACAATGTAATTATTGCTTTATTATATATGATGTTGTAAAGCAGTTCAACTCTTATGGTGAGAAGGTGGAAGTGGGGGAAGGAAAGGAAAAGCAGGCCTGTCCTATGACATTTTCAAAGACAAATTTATTCGTAAGTGAGACTTTTCAGAGAATTACCTACCACCTGCTATGGTTAATTGCACACAGTGCCAGGCCTGGCTTATAACATTTTTACCTGAACTTTGAAGGTCCTGAAATTACTGACATGAAAAAATTTGCAAATTAAATGTGGTTCGTGATTTTTAAATATACATTTACCACACACACACACACACACACACGCATTTATATATGTATGTGGAGAGAGAGAGAACATGCATTATTTGGCTGTTTTTTGATCTGAGTTCATAAAGGAAAGTGCTAATTACCCCACTCTATAGAACTCAATTTACAATTGAAAACATGAAGTGGGACTGTTTAACATCTGTATAAAAAAACACTTGTTTCCTGATCCTTCTAATGATACATTCAGGTATCAAGAATGTTTTCTATTTACTTGGCTCAGAGTTCTTTTAAATAAATGAAGGGAATCACATCAGCTTCCTGCTTCAGAGGCCCACGGAGCTGCAGCCAAATGACTTGCTATTACCACAGCCCTTTATACTTACTGAATGCTTTTCAGTGCGTCTAACTGTGAATCCTCACAGCTCTTTCTGGGGGTGTGAAGGGGGCTGGTGTTGTTCTTGTGCAGACTACAAAGCTGAAACCGTAAGAGGGGAGAAAGTACCATGGCTTCAAGTGCTCTGACCAGATGGGTCGAAACCTGAAGTCTGTTTTTCTCTTCAAGACCTGGAAAAGCTGAAGCAGCTGCTTTGACAGTGAAACCAAGAATGAATAAGATGCCATAACTGGTTTATATGTACACTATAGTTATTGATTTATAGTAATTAACTAATATCCTGATAGGGATGGTGCCTGTGGCTCAAAGGAGTAGGGCGCTGGCCCCACATGCTGGAGGTGGCGGGTTCAAACCCAGTCCCAGCCAAAACTGCAAAATAAATAAATAAATAAATAATCCCCTGGTAACACACGCATGGGATGTAAATGATTAGCATAAGGAACTATGTGAGGATCAAAATTCAGGAAGATTTAAAGGGCAGAAGACAAGATGTCTCTGCAGGAGGATGTAGAAATTGCCAAGAGAATTGAATAATGGACCTAACAGAACCAAGAAACATTTAGGCCAGGATACAATAGAGAACTAAGGCAGTTATAAGTTCAGGGATGATACCGAGATGCAAAGTGGCTATTTTATCTTGCTGTATCTATACTGTCTGTTTTCTAGAGAGAATCGAGAGCAAGGAAACCAAACTGAGACTTAACCATGAGATTGATTTGAGTCTCTAACTATGAACAGACAAAAAATTTGGGTGTTTTATGCCAGTGCTGAGGAAAGATTTAAATAGGAGCATGTGTTGTTATGGTCACATTTGTTGACTCACAGACATTTGGTGCACATCTTCCGTGTACTAGACAATGTATAGATTCCGGGGACATATGACGAGCTAGAATGGATGGTAAAGTAAGTCAGCACAGATGTCTATGAACATCTAGGTCTTGTCAGCTTACCTTGCCGTGGTATGAGCCATACATCTTTGGACAGTTTCTTCTCCCAGGTTATTAAAGGCCAGGATTTTCCAGGAGAAGTGTGAGCAAGTGATTATTAGATCCTGCACTGATTCCAGGTGAGAGCATTTGTGGTGAGAATAAGATGGAGCCGGGCAGGCCAGGGCTGAGATGACACAGCTGGTCTGGGTGGTCTGTGCGGCTTTCACCTCATGTCTCCTGTTCTTGCTGTTTTGTAAGGTCAGCTTTAACCTAAAGTGAATATCTTGAGTAGTTTAGAGCAGTTGATTTAGGAGATTAACTTTTGAATTGCAGTGTTGTTTGGGGTTATGGGTTATGCTGATTATTGTATATGATGGGTCATGTGTTATGCGGATTATTATTGTTTAAGGTAAGGGTTGACATGATTTTTGTTTAGATAAAACTTTCATGTATAAAACTGTGCTTTTGGAAATGGAAGAGCAGAACAGTCTTGGAGAGGCTACTCTCACTGTTCTCCAGAATCGCTGGCCTTCTGACAAAGTGTGATGGACCCGTCTCCGTGTATTGGCTGACAGTGACAGGTGGCCAGACTCTCTTTGGCTGGTGACACAGGAAGTAGGGAATCTCTGAGACATCAGGATGATTCTAGGGTAGTTAGGTTTGATTTGGAAAGGTGGCTTTGAACTGTCCCTTCCCATGTGGCTCCTGTCTTGGTTACTCCTTTGGGTCAGTTCTTATGGGCATGACGACTTCTAGCATGCCTCTGGCTTAAGGAAAGCACTAATGTGCTTCTCTGCATGCAGCTGTACTTTCTAGATACCAGGTAAACATAGTGACTAAGAGTTACTCAGAAGGCAGATGGGCATAAATGCCAGGGAATTTTATTAAGCTAATATTTGTAAATATGTGTTACTTGGCTGGGCATTGTAAAAACCAATTTAAACAGATTCTGTGCCTTCTCTGAGGCAGCCCTGCAAACATCAAAATCATGGAGAGGCAAGGGAGAGTCTGTATCCCAAAGCAAGTGCACAGTGCAATGTCACTTACCATGATGTTTAAGCACAGCTGCCTTTTTCAGGAGTCGTGAGCTGGAGTCGTGAGCAAAATGTTGTGGGAGTTGCATTTTTAGGGGGAGTGAGGTGGAGATGTGTGCTTCCCTCTCTTATAGTCAGGAGAAGATTGTTGAGGGGGTGGTTTTTGAGGGTTGGTTGAAGGTAGACAGGGAGGGAACCTGCCATCTGGAAATGTGATGATGTTCCAGGCATTGGGTACAGCTTCTTAAAGTTGCCCTTGCTTCTGGAGGAAACAGAAAGAAGGGGACAGTAAGTTCAATTGACTAAGAAAAGCTGAAGGAGTCGGGGTGTTAGCGGCACTGTCAGACATCCTCCTCCCAACAACTTCTTGGCCTTGTGACCCTGAACAACTGGATTCCATGTAATCGTCCCCAAAATACACCTAAGGAGGAGGTGATGGCATCATTTCACAGATGAGTAAATGGAGGCCTGGAGAATTTAAGTAACTTACGCACTAACTACTGAAAAATTTACATCACTAGGCCATGAAGAGAAGGGAACATGGATGACAAAAATTATCACAAAGGACTCTGCAAGACTCTGCAGAAATTATAACTTTGCATGAAGGCCACCACAACCTTACATAAAAAAATTTCTGAGAAGATATCTGCCCAGTAACTATCTTTCCAACCTCGGCCTGGTGTCACCCTTGTTACTGACCTCTGCAGCCAAAGACAGTCATTTCAAAATAATCATGTAATCCTTTCTTCTTCAGAAACCTTCACTTTTCTTTGCCTCCCTGAATATACACAGAGTTTACTAAGACATGTGTATTCCCATGGCAATGTCCATTCCCAAATAAACATCATTTTATTACAAAAAAAAAAAAAAGAAAGAAAAATTTACATCACCACCTATGAATTCATATATATACACACACACACACACACACTCTTTATGATGGTGATTTAAAATGCAAGGAATATTATTTGTTGAGTACTTTATGCTAATCATGGTGTTACATGGCTTTTTGGACAGCCAAAAAGAGAAATTCTCCTTTTTGAAGAAATTTCCAATATGACCAGTCCTTCTGTAGTAAGTAGGAATGGGAAAAAAATAGAAATGAGAAGAAAAAAGCAAGCTTGAAGGTGCATATTTGACACAGAAGCTCCCAGAAGGTTTCAGGCTGGCCACTGGGACAGGGCTATGGAAAAGAACTTCTTGGAAGGGTGCACTTGAAGCTAGGTTTTGTAGTTGGAAATGGTAGGCCGTAAGATAGAGGAAGACTGCTTAGTGAAGGGCCTTGAGTAGAGGGCACAGTGATGTCGTTGGTATCTCTCTGTGGCTCTCTCCTGGAAAATCTTACGGAAAGCAATTCTAATAAAAAACAGTGGCCTTGGCACCCATAGTACAGTGGTTACTGAGCCGGCCACATACACCGAGGCTGGTGGGTTTGAACCTGACCCAGGCCTGCTAAACAATGACAACTGCAATAAAAAAAATAGTTGGGTGTTGTGGCGGGCACCTATAGTCCCAGCTACTCGGGAGGCTGAGGCAAGAGGATCACTTGAGCCCAAGATTTGGAGAGCTATGACGCCAGGACACTCTACCAAGAGTGACAAGTGAGACTCTGTCTCAAAACAAACAAACAAAAAACAGTGAACAAAGCCTCACTGGCTTCCGTGAGAATAAAATTGTAAAACATTTCTAAAGCCTGTAAAGTTGGCTAATATAGAACAGTATGACAGAGACCAGCTCTTGGCAGTCTTTTTTTTTTTTTCTGTAGAGCCCAATTCCTGGCAACTCAGTGGACACTGAAATGTTGGATAAATGTAAATGGGTAATGATAGTGAGTAGGAATGTGTAAGATACAAACTAAATAAGGGTTCTCCATATAGAAGAGACGTATTACAAGAAAACTTCATCCAAAACTAAAAGCACCGAGTTATTATTATCTTGGGAGTTCTGCAGGGAGAAAGGGACAGCATCTATCTTTTAGGGACCACCTGCAGAGGACAGACCCCCCCCCCCAATCTATTTTAAACAGAAGGAATTTCTTGCAGGGCCATGTTAATGGCCTTAGAATCATTGTGTAGCAGAAGTAGTAGACTGTAGACTAGGCTTTCAGAACAACTTTCAAAGCCGCTCCCCAGAACGGAGCTCCATTCTATTGCTGCCATGGCCACTTATTAAGAATCTGCTAGGAGGAGGAGCCATCAGGAGGATCCACCTGTCACTAAGTTGCTGCTTCTAGAATCCTGCTATACCATCGCAGGTTGACCCCTGAACTAGAGGAAGTATAACAGAAGATAAAGTACCAAAATCGATCCAAGGCGAATTTAAAACTCAAATAAATGAGTGAATAAATATAGTTAGTATAATTCCACTTAAAGTTCCCACAAATATATTTTGGAATTGGATCAAGTACTTTAAATGTGTCTGTTAAAGAATAAATTGTGAGAATAAACAAAGCATTATGATAAATACAACTGGAAAGGATTGCTCCTGGGGCTGTTAACATATACTATAAAGTCACTTTTATAAAACAGCATAGAATTAACACCATAGTTAAATACCAAAAAATAAAGAGTCTAGAGTGTATCTTAGAATTTTCTGGAACTTAATATATGTTATTTGGTGGGAAATAGGCTTTATTTAATTGTAACTGACTATTTAAAAAAATAAACTTTGACTTTTATGGTATGCCTTAAACACTTAATTTCATGTGCATTGAAATCTTACGTATAGGGCGGCGCCTGTGGCTCAGTCGGTAAGGCGCCGGCCCCATATACCGAGGGTGGCGGGTTCAAACCCGACCCCAGCCAAACTGCAACCAAAAAATAGCCGGGCGTTGTGGCGGGCGCCTGTAGTCCCAGCTACTCGGGAGGCTGAGGCAAGAGAATCGCCTAAGCCCAGGAGTTGGAGGTTGCTGTGAGCTGTGTGATGCCACGGCACTCTACCGAGGGCCATAAAGTGAGACTCTGTCTCTACAAAAAAAAAAAAAAAAAAAAAGAAATCTTATGTATAAAAAATAAAACAATGCAAATATTCAAAGAAGAATGAGATGACTATGTACAATGTATTAATAGTAATTAGGGGGAACTATTTCAACCAAGAGGTGATATACAAAGTATAAAAGGAAAAATCAGACATTTTGTCCTATATAAAATTTTAAAATACTTTTATGGAAAAATATATCATTGAATTCAATAGATAAACAGTCGCCGGGAAGGGGAATTTTATTATATATATCAATGAATGGATTAATATCAATACAGTATGAAAAAATCTAGTAGTTTGATATACCAAAAGACAATTAGGCAAATAATTTGAATGGACAGTGTACATAAGAGCAAATCTGATGGGCCAACAGCATATGAACAGATTCTTAAATTAACTATGGTAGGGAAATGCAGATTTAAGTAACAATATGATGCTGTGTTATATATCTTAGACAGACAAAAATTAAATATATGGTAACTCCAACTTCTGACAAAGATGGGAAAAGAGAGTATTTCTACGTGTTACTGATAGAAGTGTGAATTGCTATAGTCTTTTCGGAAAATAATTGGGCAACGTCTATTAAATGTAAATTCTTCTCTTGGAACTTCCCAGAACTAAAAGTACCTTGTATAATGATACAGGCACAAAGATGATTTCATTGCAGCACTGATTATAGTAGGCACTGCTCTCTCAAGAGAAAAGCGAAATAAAATAAATATCCATCAAAAGGACAGTGTTTGAAAACACCCATTATTTGCTTACCATGAAATATGCAGCAGTCATTTAAAAGAATTGAGTTTTAACAGCAACATTTGGCACATACCTGCAGTATGAATTATTAAGTAGGACTAGCAAGATGGAGATAAGTATATAGAATATGAGGCCGTGTTTGTCAAACAGTGGCAGGAAGTCTGCGTGTATGTGTCTAATTATATATGTATCCCACATATGTTTATGTACATACACACTTTCCCCAAAATAAACACAATCTTATACCTTAAATCCAGAACCTGACACAGATGCATTTTTATTTTTAATACCTCCTCGGAGAGAAAATAACGTATTAAACTACCATCTCAAAGACTAGAAATTAAACTAAGAGGTTTAGTTGTTTTGTTTTAAATTGTGTTGAATAATTAAGTTTTAGCTAGGGGGTGGAATGAGGAGTGGGGGAGCGTTTACATTTAAGAATAATTAACAGAGACCTTGTTTGGGAAGTTTCTATGGAGAAAACATCCTGGTTTTATGGCAGCCCTTCTTGAATAAGAGTGTCCCCCATAATTATCCAAGCACAGAGTACATCCCGCCACAGGCCTCACAGCATGTTAGGTTTGCGAACGGGTTACCCTATGTGGAAAAAAACAGTGACTCAAGTGGAAGCTCTCTCTTCTGTGAAAATATCCGCGTCATCAACTTGTCATCCAAGTGGAAAGGTACATTTTTATCCCTCGGAGGATCCGTCGTCGTCTTCACAGGGTGGATTCCTCCTCCCACAGCTGTGTTCTGAGTGTAGCTAAAAGTGGGCTCCCTTATCCTGTTTACTCCCACCCTTACCTTGTTGGGAAGAGGGCATTATACTGATTGTGTGTGAAAATGTAGATATTATATGAAACAATAAAATTAAATATCCTTTAGTTGTATCTAAACTTCTCAAACTTTGATGCAGAGTAACAAATACATTTTAGCTCTCTTTCGTGTAGGCCCGCGGTGCTGGCAGCATGGGCAAGTGTCGTGGGCTCCGAACTGCTAGGAAGCTCCGTAGTCACAGATGAGACCAGAAGTGGCATGATAAACAGTACAAGAAGGCCCATCTGGGCACAGCCCTGAAGGCCAACCCTTTTTGAGGTGCTTCCCATGCAAAGGGGATTGTGTTGGAAAAAGTAGGAGTTGAAGCCAAACAGCCAAATTCTGCCATCAGGAAGTGTGTCAGGGTCCAGCTGATCAAGAATGGCAAGAAAATCACAGCGTTTGTACCCAACGATGGTTGCTTGAACTTTATTGAGGAAAACGATGAAGTTCTGGTTGCTGGATTTGGTCAAAAAGGTCATGCTGTTGGTGATATTCCTGGAGTCCGCTTTAAGGTTGTCAAAGTAGCTAATGTCTCTCTTTTGGCCCTTTACAAAGGCAAGAAAGAAAGACCAAGATCATAAATTTTGATGAAAACACAGTTAATAAATTTTCATATGCCAAAAAAAAACAAAACAAAAAACAAATACATTTTGGATCGCACTGTGTTTTATTGGTGTGAATGTGTGTCTGTGTGTGCACACGCGCACATGTGTATGAAATAATAACTAATGGAAACAAAATTTTTGAAACATTACTTAACCTTACTATATGCATTCCTAATACTTTCTACTCCATTCTATTATTCAACTTTATTTTATTTTATTAAAAAAAATACTGATCATAACCCACTGAGTTGACTTAGTGACCCACTAAATGGAGTAGTGACCTGTGGTTTGAAAAAGTACTGCATCAAAGGAGTCCTATCAAAACTGCATACAAGGTCTCCACTGAACAGAAGGTTTCCACTGAACAGGTGAGACAGTTACTCAGTGCAGTCAAGTGCAGACCTAGGCTTGGTTTGCTTCGTTTCATTTATACCAATAAGACCAGTGCATGTGGAAGACATTCTGAAAGCAGGTTCCTTAAGGTAGTTTTAGGAAAACCTAAGCAAAATCATTATAATGCTTTTAGAGAATTAGCTTAAAGTGGAGAAAAATAAGTTTTAGTTGCTTTTGTGGATGTCTTAGGTAATTATTTCCTCCATTGGGGCTATCATGAGAAGGCTGGCCATCTTGGTATAAACAGAAGGCATCTCAGTTGATTTCACCTCTGCCCTAAGCTTTCTTGGATCACCTTTTCTGCTCAGATTTTAAAATAATATGCTAATGTTAGAAAAGGAAAAATTTCCATACTAAACTAAATAACATTTAAGGATTTTGTTTTATAATGTTATAATTATTCTAGTTGAGTATGCTGCTAAAGTAATTCTTCTTAGGCTCAGTAGAAATCAGTTTTACACTCTGTTTCAAAACAGGATTTGTGTGGATTATAAGCAGAGGTGACTTATATGCACAGGCATTGAAAGTGGAAGTGTTTGAAAAGCAGAATCATACTTTGAAATCAAATGAAAATTATATATGTTATATCTAACTTGATTGGGGAGCAAAGAATTTCAAAGAGCAGGTGGAAACTGGACTCTGCCTGTGCTGTATTTTACAGTACATCAAATTTAAAACGCATATAAGAGACTTTTTTTAGACCTTCACTAGGAAAGAAAGGCCCATTTACCGTATTCATTTAATCTAACTTATTTTCTTAATATTAACATCAGTGCCTTTGATATTGTGGTGTTATCTAAAGATGGTTCTCACAGGGGGTAAAGGCGGAGATGAGGGTTGGAAACGTCCCTGCTTGGTACTTTTCCAGCAGTCCCCTGTCACCAAGCTCATTGTTATTTCCTTTTCACTCTGAAGTAGTTCCAAATCTGATATTGCAGGAACTTGCTTTTATTTCCTGACTACATGAGTATTTGAAGTATATTGAGCCATTTTTGGTTTTAGGTTTATTTAATATGCGCCACACTGAGAAGGGTGTGACATGAAAGCAACAGTGGCGACAACTTACAAACTTGTTTGTGTGTTGACAAAACACAGCAAAAAATGGCATCGTGAGGTGTAGAAGGTCAAGTGATAGGTCCTCACTCCAAAAATTCCCCCTACCGCTCTCCTTTCTTTGCTAGCATTCCCTACCAGTTTTGAAGTATTTGGAATTACCGTAAGATGGAAGTGCAGATAGCGCTTTTCACTTCTGACACATTTCGATAGCTAAAGACAGTTCCCATCAAAGTAACTGAAAGTGCCAGACTGGAAATAGTTTCTGGGAACTACCTCGGTCATAATGTGAACTGTTTCTACCAGCTGTGACTTTGTGAATGGCAAGAATTAATCTGACTTCCTTAGTTTGTAGACTGTCAAAATATGACATCTTTGTGTTCAGCCCCAGTGAAGATGACTTGTTGTCCTTGGTATTCTATTTTCTGCATAGGTTCTAGATCATTGTTTCTGAAAATAGCACTGAAGTGAGAATCATCATACAACAACCAAACTAATGACGAGAAACTGATGGGACTGAGAGCCATCAACATTACACCAGCATGGTTTAGAGTTTTTATGATGTACTCGGTATTTCATTCCCTTTTGTTGTTATACCAAGGAAACAACAGGACCTCCATTCCTACTGGCTCCACTCCACGTATTGACTACAGTGGTTTTTATTACGTCATATACTGTAAGAGATCGTAATAACATTTTAAATTCACTTGTTTTCACAACTATAAACATTTTTCTCTTGAATTATTCCTTATTGACCTCGGGGTTTGTTTTCTGTTGTTGTTGTTGTTTTTAGTCCATTCAAATCACATGTTCTTTATTCTCAGTAGCATCCTGGCCTTGTTTCCTGGTAGGATGATTTTGCAGAAGAACAAATTGTCCTTTGGCACTTGCATCTCACCCGTTGTGCACTTGCTTTATATATTTTCCTGAGCACAGGAAGCAGCTTTTCCTTTTCTAAAGGAAGAAGAAAGAGGCAAAATGTCCTTTTCCAGCTTTCTTCAAAATATAGATTACATTCATTTTCCTTCGTTTCAGAAGGCACTTGGTGAAAGGATTATGATGTGCTTAAAATCGGCGGATAGTTTCTTTCTTCTAACTGAAACACCCCTCAGGCAACATTACTTGTGCAGCATTATAGATGCCCAAGGACAGCAATGCTTTCCATTTGGCTGGCTGTGCTTGCATGTAGAATACAGTAACTGGGTGACTCTATTCTGAGTTAAGACCAGACATACTCTGAGCATGTTTCTCTCCCAGTCATCTCAGGAGAGTGAGCTCTGAGTAAAGGAAGATGTGAATAACCGTGGGCATCTCACCAGCTGTCGGTGGCCCAAGGATACCTCTGTCCTTGCTTCTCCATCCTCTGTTCACTGGACACCAACATGCCTTTTCGTGGTGAACTATTACTTTTTTCTTGAACATATATTGTTACGAGAAAAAATAGAAAGAACCAATATCCATGCCACGTAATAATATATGGACCTTGACATTCTAAGGCAGAATCGAAGTAAAATCATAAAAGATTTGAATGAAATTTTTCATGAAAGGCCCTGACATATCTGAGCTCCCCTGAGATCACCTGTAACATGCTATTGGAGAAGAAAACTATATCCTCCTGTTCCCTCAGGTCTTCGTTATAGAAGAATTTTGGGAGGGCTAGAGGTTGGTTTGACTCCAAGTGGAAAATTTTGTTTCCCTAATGAGTATGGCTGCACTTGGGACATTAGACATTGAGCAGCAGGCATATGACCATCACCCAGTCATATGGACATGTACCCTTAATGCTAGGAGTTTCAGAACCCAGCTCTTCTGAACAGTATGAAATGATTTGGGCTTAATCTTCAGCCATCAGAATTTGGAGAACAAAAGAAAATCTTGCTTTTGTTTAACTGGTGATGCCTCATCAGGATCTCCAAATGTACTTGCTGGTGGTGTGGAACATAGACTATCAAGGGTAGGAGACGTGGATGGGAAGCTGTGATGTGGCTCCTTCATACTTTGTTTTAATGGAGGAAAACCTGCTGTGACATTACCTGGCCAGCAGAGGAGCTGCTGTTGCAGGGAGCACCTCCTGGTGAAGGAAGGAAGGCTTCCTGATTATCTTTTGGTCCAGTAACATCTTTAACAGAGTCCCCTATTCATTTCTAAGAAAATAAGCATCTTATTTTGGTTCAGCCCAGTTTTCTGAGTTAAGAGGAACCCAGAAAGAAAAGAGAACATTAGCCATGGTTCCAAACACCAACCAAGCACTTTGCCTCAGTCTGCATGGTGGGCCTGAGCCCGCACTGGCCTGTCTGGACTCACCTCACCTGTCCACACTTGACTTGTGTGCATACCTTGTTGATAAAGCCATTCCCACATGTGGTCACCTTAATGAGAGCTGGATCTATCATAAGAGTCCCACCTGATTGTTTGAAAGATTTTATTAGCATCTGTGTTCTCCATGGCAAACATTTAATTATAAAGGCACTCAGGGTGCAGTTCCCCTCTGCTTGGCTGGTTGTTTATATAACCATTGCTAACGTCTATTTATTATCGTGTGTGTTAGACATTGTACCCAAGAGTTCATATGATTTCGTCTCATTTAATCCTCCAAACAACTACAGTAGAACCTCCATAGTTGACCAGCTCCTTAAGTTGACCTAATTTTCAGAGACTGGACATGCACCACATGTACATATCAGCACTGTAGGCCTAGGTTCTTATGTTGACCGCCTCTGTATGTTCACTAGTTTGCTACAGTCCCTTTGATGGTTAACTTACAGAGCTTCTACTATATTTGAAATATTACTGTTATCGTCTCTATTTTACAGATAAGGAAAGTAAAGCATAGAGAAGTTAATAAATGTGATTGCTGGAATCGTTCCGCCAATAATTGTGTTGCTAGAACTGGACCCAGGCCCATCTGACGCTGAATGGCCAGGTCCTTTTGAACTCTGAAGGCACTATATTTAAATGATACTTTGGTTCTCAATTTGCGGATGGGAGCTGCAGCTAAGACCTGTCCCATGGTGAGGTACATATAGCAGAAGGACTTAGGGACTTTTGTCAAACTGCTTGCATTTATACTGCCCAGTTCCATCTTCCCCATTCTGATATGTGGGTGTCTGTCAGTGTCACCCTGAGTCACTGTTCCTGAGTGCCGTAGCTCTCAGGAGTACTGTGATGGAAAAATAGCTGAGAACCAGTGGACTGAAGAAAACCCAAGCCATTTTCCTGGGACTTCCTGCATGTGGAATGCTCTGGGATGGCAGAGGTTCAGGTGCCATTATTCTGTTACGGGTGCTGAGGAAGGAGAGAAAACAGCCATGTAGATGAAAAACATGAAACATACACATGAAAAATATATGTTAACCAGTGTGATTAAAATATTTCAAATTGTATATAAAACCAGCGCATGGTAAAAAAAAAAAAAAGTCCAAAAGACTTGAATGAAGGCATATCCTTTAAATCTGATTAAATGCTAAATTGAAAAAATAGGAAGTTTGTCTTCAACTGACAAATGTTTAAAGAACAATTTGCTTGGTCTGCTCCATTTGGATCAACCCATTCCATTTAGAAGCAAATTATGCATAAAGGAAACCACCGATTTTTGAAGCAAAGTTAGTGAACAGGAGACAGTTCCTGTTACTATGTGCATAACCCAGTACCTGGTACGTGATAGGATTTTGACAATGTTTCTTGAGGGAATGAATAAATAGGAACTGTTTCAATAAAAAAAAAAAAAAAGTATGCCGAACACATACACATGAAAAATATATGCATATATTAAAATATATATGAAAAACATTTATCGATGTCTATGTGTATGACTCTAGGCATATATATCCTTCTCTCCTAGGTCCCGCGTCGGCCTTAGTAAGGGTGCAGGCTGTTATGCATTCGTTATGCAACACTTCATCCCACAACTGCCTGGTGCCTTGCGGAGTGAGCTTGGGGTCTGGTGGGGACAAAGGCCTTTCCAGGCCTTTGAGGAACTTACAGTCCAGTGAGTTTTTGTTTTTCTTGAGGGTAGCACTGACAGTTCCATTTATAGATCAGTTCTTGTAGATCCTAATGGTTCAGACAGATAGAGAATTTTGTAGAAAAGTCTTCTGAAAGGTTAAAAAAAAATAATAATAATTCAAGGACAAGGGCCCATGATTTTTAGTCCCTAATAGTGGACTGGGACCACATTTAGAGCTTGAGATTTTTTTTTTACTTAATTATTGGTTTAATACTAAGTATGACTTTTTCTGTTTCCCTTAGCAATTTCTAGTTTGCGATTAATTAGAAATGGCAGCTGACAGCAGAAAAAGAACCAGAAGAAACATTAACTCTAAGTTCTCAGGGCTATTTAAGAGTAAAAAGGCCATGTGTAATTCAGCAGCCTCTGAGATGGTGAGTGAAGTGCGTCGTAGCACCAGGGAAGTAGGTTTTCTTCCTTAAGCACATTCCCCAGCTCTAGAATCTGTGTTTCTCCATTACCTGCAGATTCCCTACCATGGAATTTAAGGCCTTCTGGGATTTGGTCCAAATGTCCTTTTTAATACATTTCCTTCTGCCCTTAGGCTCCCCTAGAACCCTCACTCTAGTTAATCAAGCATTTCTTCATTCTTTTAACATGCCTAAACTATCTTGGTTCCAATACTTAACCAGTGCTCTTCCCTACAAGAAGATCTCTTATTTCTACTTGTCAAAATCCTCTTATTTTGGAAAACAAAACTCAAACATTACCTCTATGAAGACCTTCATCTGTTGGAACTGAGCATTCCTTATCTGTGCTAATCCGTGTAGCAGTTTGTTTAGACCTTGGCTAAAGCATGTAGCCTTTCTTAAAAAATTATTTTTTGTTATCTGGGTACATTGAGGATCTCTACATTCTTTGAGGGTAAGAAGCATGTCTTATGTGTTTTGTGTCACTCTTCAATGACAATGATTTGTATAAAATAAGTATTATTATTATTATTATTATTTTTAGATATTCTCTCTCTGTTGCACAGGCTAGAGTATAACTCCTGGGATCAACAAAATTGAGTAATTTTTAAGTGGTTTAAGATTAAGTAAATTTTAGATCTATGGAAAAGGCACTTATGTGAAATCCCTGATGATACTGAACAGGTCACATTATTGTCTTGAGGTGTTGTAGTCAACACTTGCATCTTTCTGATCCTTTGATGCACCACTGCGGGTTTTAACCTTAGAGCATTTAAATTAGCTGTTATCTCTCCCTAAAAATCCCTTCTCTTGTGGAGTGTCACGTGGTGACTCCTTCTTAAGTCCAACACACTGACCAGTCTTGCAGAGACATTCTGTGAGTTCTCAAACCATGGTTGGTCTTGCATTGAGAGAAGTTTTGCCTCCAATGACACTAACAGGTTGCCCTGTTAACACCTTCACAGCCAGGTAAGTCATTGTTCATTTGCTCATCATGTGACCCTTAAGTTTCATGAGAGTGGAGGCCTTGTTTACTCTGATAATCATTGTATCTCCAGGACCCAGAATAGTGCTGGGCTCATAGGCCTCTTGTATCACACCGTATTATTTAAAATCAGTGGTTTTATACACTGGCTGCCAATCAATGTCACCTGTGGGGCTTAAAAAAACACAGATCTGTAACATTGACCTCAAAGAGTCTAATTCAGGAGTCCTAGAGTGACACCCGCAAATTTAGATCTAAATGTATGAATCACCAAAGATTCAGGAAAACAAGGAAAGATAAGCTTTCTATAGCTTCTGAAGTTGTGGTTGTTTTTAAGACTGTCCATATTTTATTTTGAAAACTCACCGTATATGCTTAATCCTTGTGACTGCTGCTGAGAGAAAATAAGATCAAACAGGAACTTATATTAGCCACAGAAACCCTGCAGCAGTTCCGAAGTTTTAATTAATATCTTCATTAATGTAATAGTTTAATTGTAGTTTTAATGTATAAACAGGTTTTGACATGTGCTTTACAAATAAAAAAATGCAAGTACTTATCACTCAGGCTCTTGTCTTGTCTCAAAAATGCAAGTACTTATCACTCAGGCTCTTGTCTTGTCTCAAAAATGCAAGTACTTATCACTCAAGACCAACAATTGTCAAATGATTTTTAAGAATTATACTACATTTAAATAGTTATGGAATTGTGTTTTCTATTAGCTTATATAAAGTACATAACATTTAATAACCTAAAATAAATGCTTCATTTATCCATAATATATACTTTGTTACTTATCAGATTCTATTAAAATTGTTTAGCAAATTTCCTTGAAAATAGAACTTTCCTTTTTTCTTTACATTCCTGTATTTGATATCAGACTATTCTTAGACTCTCCACTTATACCACCTGGTATCTAAGCAGCTTTATAAGTATGACATGCTGTCTCCCTAGGTATACATTAGCCATGGAAGCAAGAATGAATAAGAATCACATTTGAGTGTCCTCTGCCAGAACCACTTAGCCAGTTAGTTACAGACCCAGCACTGGAATTCTTCTCTCTTGGTATCCAAAGTATAACCATATTCCTAAATCATTAAGAAGAAAATGCAGAGAAGAGAGAGCAGGCTAATGTCTGGCCAGGTCTGTGACTTTATTAATCAGAACAATTGTGGGGAATGTCCCTCAAGGATCACCAGAAAGGTTTCCCCAAGCTTTTCAACCACGTAGAGCTACATTTAATTTATATTTTGGAAATATTTCTTAATACAGACTCATAATAGTTCTCTTTGAAATTTCTGCCCATCCTTCTGGCTTGCTGAGAAAAGAGCTGGCTGTCATTTCCCTTTCAACAAGCCCCCCTGTATGCATGATTTCTAGAGATGTCCCTTTTCTAGATGAAAAATCTGTTTTATTTGTTACCGCTTTGACCTTACAACCCCTTGAATCATTTTACTTTTTTGTCTTGGTGGGTCTGTTCTCATTCTGTAATTTAATAACTCTAAACTGCGTATATCCACCAGGTGTTCCAGTTCAGTGTCGAGCAAGTAGGAAGAGAGTTCATGAACTCTGAAGTACAAGAAGTGTAACTTTCCTTGTTTTTCTGCAACTCACTTTCATTTCTATTTTGAGTTCTTTTTCTGCTAAAGAGAATTTCAGGGAAATGCTTCCCCCAAAGCAAGAGACACTCCCCTCTTTCTGTCTGACAGGCTCCAAAATAAAGACTCTTCGGAAAAGTTTGGATTTCAGGGTATGGTCGCTCATGCCTGTAATCCCAGCACTTTGGGAAGCTGAGTCAGGAGGATTGATTGAGGCCAGCGATTTGAGATCAGCCTGGACAATAGAGTAAGACCCTGTCTCTACCAAAAAAAAAAAAAAAAAAGTGTAGAGTTCCAAGCTATAAGATGCAGAATAGTTAAAAGGATTTTTTTTTAAAGTACTGTTTGTTTTCCACCCACAGTAGAAAATAATATAAAGTACTAACCCAGGATGGACATGGAGGCTCACATCTCTAGGCTAGCACCTGGAGGAGGCCCAGGAGGGAGGATTACTTGAGGTTAGGAGTTCAAGATCAGTATAAGCAGCATAGCAAGACCTTGCCCTTACAAAAAAACAGAAAAATTAGCCAGGCAAGTGGCATGCAACTGTAGTCTCAGCTACTAAGAGGCTGAGGCAGTAGGATGCTTGAACCCAGTAGGTTGAAGTGGCTGTGAGCTATGATCATGCCATTGCCCTCATGCTTGAGCAACAAAGTGAGACCCGGTCTCCAAAAAAAAAACTAAGCAAATAAATTACTAATATGATACATGAACTTGCTATTATTGATAAAAGAACATATAATTTTGTATTTTCTTAAGATTAGGCCACACTTCAGAACAAGAGTTCCCATTTAATGATTACTCTCAACTGAGATGTACGCCCCCAAATTACAACCATCTGGCTACTTGCCTTTCCTTACCTTTTACTGCTAGGGATTCAGATTGCCAGGGGATGGCAGGAACTAAGCAAGCAAAGTATACGTAACTTCGGAAGTAGTGATGAGGGTAAAAAGGGATTTGAAGCCACTAAGCCTCAGAGGTGAAGGATTGCTTCATCCACTTTACAGAGTCTGAAAAAGCACTTGGTAGGAGGCTGAGGCAAGAGGACTGCTTGAGCCCAGAAGTTTGAGGTTGCTGTGAGCTATGACATGACAGCACTCTACCCAGGGCAACAAAGTGAGACCGTCTCAAAAAAAGAAGCACTTGGGTGTCATTATCTGAAACAGTCCAAAGGAAAGGAAAGAGGGAGGGATGTAGGGACCTTAGAACAGGGTATGATTAACAGCAGCTCACTGCTGAGTCCACGTGGGTAAGGCTGGGCAAGCTCTAGGTCAGTGTTGAGCAAGCCAAAGGATCAGTTAGTTCTGGAACTTCTGAGTGAGCCCTTGGCTCAAGTGACATAAGAAACAGCCAGGATCTGGGAAGGTCAACACAGTCAAAGCTCTGCCAGAAACTAGGATTATACCCTGGGCTTCAAGCCAGGACAGGGCTCTCTGACTGACCTAAGTGTGATCTTGAACTCTGCTTTGTCCTCTGAGAGAGGCGCCAAGAGTCTGTTCACCTTCAAGGACAGTGTTCTCCAGTTAGTTTCCAGCACATCCTGATTGTTCCCTAAAACCTTTCAGGCAATGTGAGTCTTCGCAGGCATCTTGTGTAGTGTTTGCAACCTGTAGTGGCCAGGTTGATAAATGATTTTCAGCTGTTTCCTGGAGACAGAAAAATTGTAACGTCTTCTCCTTTGTTTTCCATCTCTATCACTTGGGTAGAATTACCATCCAACCCTATTGCTGCACATACATGCTTGCATGCATAGGGTAATAAAGATGTGTTTACAAAGACATGACCACATGACCACAGACACGTGGCCAGCGTCCAAACCTGGGAGGGCCAGGGACACGCAGAGGTGATTAGTCAGCTGGAATGTAGAAAAAGCAGGTAACCCAGCTCTACCACTTTCTCTCAGTGAACATCAATTTTCTCATCGATAAATTAGGGATAATGTTACCTACCCATAAGAAATAATGTGCATAAAATCCCGGCACAGTGCCTGACACCTTGTGAGCACACATGTCAGCCAAAATTCTGGACACACAACCTGTCTCTGTGTTGGAAAAGAGCTTCCTTTATGGTTCCTCAGAAGCTTGATTTTGCCCTACAGGGATCAATGGGCAATGTCTGGAAACAGTTTTGTTTGTCACAGCTGGGGGAATGGTACTACGGGCGTCCAGTTGGCAGAGTTGAGATATCCTGCTAAACATCCTCCTATTCACAGGACAGTTTCCCACAACAGACTCTTCTCCTGCCCCAGATGTCAAACCGTGCTGAGGTTGAGAAACCCGGGATGAACAGTGATAGCAAAAAAGGATGAGGTTAGCTGATTTCCCTTCATCCTTAGGAATCAGAAGATGTTAACACACTAACATTAAAGATCTCTTCTGGAACTTAAGGAGACAAATTGCCTATAGGACCCTGCTAGGAAATGAATTCTGATTCTCGGGAAAGAAAACTCTTTCTGGATTCCAAAGAGAAAGTAATGGCTTTAAAAAAAATTAAATAAGCAATTCTTACACTCAGCTTATTGGACTACAGATTAAAGGTTCAAAGGGTAGATTTTGTTGATTTTAATTTTTTTACCAATAATGTATTCTAAAAGATGTTTTTGTAGATTTATATGATTTACTAAATAATTACTGATATTTGCATGATGCATAGGACTGTTAACCAATTACAGGACCAAGAGAAAGTCACATGTTACACTCTGTGTACAAAGTCAGACAATTAAGTTCATGAACTTGACCTAGAAAAAGTGCTACATACCGCACTGCTGAATATCACTAGGGTCATCTTCAAAGTACTCTCCTTGGCAAGCTATGCACTGATATCAGTCCCTAGTCCACCCTCCAAAGCAATTTTGGAACTCTTTGTCTGGATTGCACCTCAGAGTTCTCATCTGACAATTAAGTTTGTGAACTCTTCCTAGAAAAAGCGCTTTGAAAGATGGACGAGGCATTGATGTTAGTGCATAGTTTCCCAAAGGGAGTGTCTGGAAGATGATCATGGTGCAATTCAGCAATGAGGTATGTAACACTTTCTCTAGGATGAGTTTGCCAACTTAATTGTCCGCCCACATATAGAAAGTCTTATTTCAAGTCAGATGAACCTAAAAGAAAAAGGTATTAAGTTTAGCTTTCCAGACATACACAAATAAAATATTTGAGAATTGAGTGCTTCTATCACAAAATACTGGAAATAAGACAACGAAAATTACAAATTGATTTAAATTGGTACAAATGCTTTGGCGTCATAGGGCAACTTTTAAAGCTCAACTTTCATTGTGTTTCCATGTTGTTCCCATTATGTTAGGTAAAGTCTCCTTGGTGGGTGGCTCACCACCTCTCTGCCTAGACTGGGTTATCAGAGGTGCAGGGGACAGCCTGCATCCATTGCCATGTCGAGCGGTTGCTGGTCAGAAGTCGCACCTTTTTTAAGGGAACATGCATTTTCAAAGCCACTGATTATTAAGCCCTCATTCAGTCATCTTATTTGCAGACTCATTTTTGAGCCTTGTTTGCCATCTGGGATGTGTTTTGAAAGAGAACTGAGGCCTCTTCTTGCTTCTATGTTTAGCAAGCCATAATTTCCACTAATAAATTTTTAAGATAGTTTTTATTTTCTATTTTAAAAAAATAGTCCTAGAGTCAGTCATTTGTTAAAAAATGTGTTAAAAATTGACTAAAGGTACACTAGCCACAAACGATTTAAATAGGTGTTTTCTCTGAAAAAAAAATTCCATTCAAAATATCAGAAATGTTTTTAGAAAATAGAGACAAAAGATACACATGGTTTCTAAATAATTCAACGCACCCTAATTGTTAAGTGTTCCTCAGTAGTAATTCATCTCCAGAACAAGCAAGTACGAATTCAAAAGAAAATTTATGTATTATAACCAGAAAGTAATACAGAAGACTGTAAAACAGAATTAATCCTCTTCTTCCTATGCCCACTCGCCCTTTCGCAGTGGTAGTCATTAACAATTCCATGCTTATCCTTCTCTCCTTTGTCATCCCTCATGCAAACACATGGATATTCATGTTCTCCTATAAAAGGTATTTTATTCCTCCCCCAAATGGCTTATGTGCCAACATGACTCAGTAACTCGATTTTTGCATTTAACAATATACAATGAAAATTCCTCCTGGTCCAAACATGTTAATCCTATTCATTATTTTGTCAACCTAAAATAATCAAAAGGGTCAGGATCTTTAGAGAGAGTATTCACCTTAATCAAGTCCTATTTGTTAATTTTTGTTGTGAAGGCCACTGAAGTTTTGTTATAAAATCTTTCCCCAGTCCAACATTGTCAAGAGTTTTCCCCACACTTTCTTCAAAGATTTTATTGTTTTATGTCTCAGATTTAAGTCTCTTATCCATTTTCAGTCAATTTTTGTAAGTGTTCAATAAATCCCCCAACAATAAAAAAAAAAAAAAAATTAAGTGGTAAAAGGTGTGGGTTGAATTTTAGTCTTTTACATGTGGTTATCTAGTTCTCCCAGCACCATTTGTTGAATAGGGATTCTTTTCTCCACAGTATGCTTTTTTTTTTTGTTTATCAAAGATCAGATGGCAAGTAGAGACTGGTTTGATCTCTTGGGTTTTCTATTCTGTTCCACATAACTATGCCTCTATTTTTATGCTTATACCATTGTGTTTTCATTACTGTGAACTTGTAATATAGCCTGAAATATGGGAGGGTGATGCCTCTGGGTTTGTTTTTTATTGTTTTTATTACTAAGAATAGCCTTAGCTATATGGGTTTGTTTTTTGGTTCCATACAAAACAAGCTGTGGTATATATGTATAACATGGAATACTATACAGCCGTAAAAAAGTTGGAGACTTTACATCTCTTGTATTAACCTAGATAGAGTTGAAACACATTCTTCTTAGTAAAGTAGAAGAATGGAGAAGAGGGCAGCTCCTGTGGCTCAAGGAGTAGGGTGCTGGCTCCATATACCGGAGGTGGTGGGTTCAAACCCAGCCCCAGCAAAAAAAAAAAAAAGAATGGAGAATAAAGAATCCAATATACTCGATTTAATACATACTCTCATAAGAGAAAAACTCAATTCAAGTTTGGGGCAGGGGAATGAGGGACAGGGAGAAGGGAGAGGGATGAGTGATTATGGTATATGGCGCACCTCTTGGGGGCAGGATACAATTATAAGAGGGACTTTACCTAACAAATGCAATCAGCGGAACCTAATTCTTTGTACCCTTGATGAATCTCAAATAATAATAAAGAAAAACAGAGTATTTAAACACAAAGTGTGAGCATGGCCAACCCAGAAACACCAATTCCAAAGGAATGGAGTCAGCATTCTGAAGTAGGGATGTTAAGATCTCCTTTATACAGTCAGAGACAGAGACCTTTTTAGCAAGATTACATTTTTCATACAAGATTGGGGCATAGTTATGGCAGTTTGGTTATGGGTGGATAGTATTTCTTTTTGGAAAGGGTACATTTAACATTTTTTCATAGAGAATATAATAGTCATGGATTTTCTATCATCTGCTCTAAGCAAAGCAGGACAACAAGGAGAAGTTAATCTATAGCAAGGGTCATTAATTAAGAAAGCAAGAGGTTTTCTTCCCTGATATAATTTAATTCTCTCTTGTCATTGTACACAATAAGAAAAACGAGAAGGTGAATTAATCTGTAATCTGAGAAACAAATTAGAACCCTATGTCGTACTCAGATCACAGTCACATCTCTCTCAAGGCTTTAAAATTATGTTTTATTTCAGTTTTTAATAACTGAAAAATAGTGCAGTGTAGGTATACGCAGCTTGTATGTCGCAGGCCTACTGGTGGGTATTCGGGGTTTTGTAGTTTTTTCGCCACTACCAACAATGTTTATATACATAGCTCCTTAGGTCTGTACCTTTGTATCTGTTCAGATTGATTCTTAAGAGCAGAATGGCAGGATTAAAGGCTCTCCCAATCAGCTGTCAGAGTGCAGAAGCCACAACCTTGCCAGCACAGGTTATTATCCTGTTTTTGCCACTTTGCAAAGGCCTGAGATGAAAAAATAGTATATCTCTGTCATTTGAATTTGCTCTTTCCTTATTACTAGTAAGGTTAAGTGTCTTTTCATATTTCATTTGGCCATTGCGTTTTCTTGTCTGTGACTTGCTTTAATATTTTCTATTTTATTTTTGCCAAACATGTCATGACTCAGAAATGCATATTTCCATTTCCTTTAGCATTTATTTTTCTACACAGATTTCGAGAGGAAAGGGGATTTTCCCCGGTACATTGTCAGGAGCAGCATTTGAAATGCTAAAGAGTTGAAAAGAAACTGGAGAAATGTGACTGTTATTGAACTGATTTGCTGAGAGTAAAGGGAAGACCATCTATACCGCTGAACAATGCTTTTCAAATATGTAAGCCTCTGAGTCTGGCTGCAGTCCCTATGGGCATAGGTCCAAGCTTGACCTATTGGTGGCTGCCTCAGAGCAGCACTCTGTAATCCTCCCAGTAGCCTTCATGTTGTGTAAGGACCAGAGAACTTTATCACGTGCAGAAGTCTTTCTTACTATCTCCCGGGTGGCCAACCTGCAGGCGGTGGGATGCTTGCTGATTTTGTGAGGACATGTTTGCTTATGGCTGGTGTCCAATATCATGAAAAGCGTTTTTATTTTATTTTATTTTATTTTGCTAATCAGCTTTCATTAGTGTTAGTATATTTAATGTGTAGCCCAAGACAACAATTATTCTTCTAATGTGTGGCAGAGACAAAATAAAAAAAAGGTGGACATCCCTGGCACCTCTTTCTTGAAATATGTCTTGGGGACGAGTTACATCTTATCCTGCTGTGTGTTCATAGTGGATGTCTCCCATTGTCAGGGGAATTTTTTATTTCTTGAACTGACTCTAAAGGGTGACCCAGTACTTTAAAAGATCAATGAACACAGAAGGACGGACCTAGGATGGAATGTAGCCTGTCCACTGAAGCTGGCTTCACAGTACGGCTTGTATCTATCTCATTTCCTCAGGGCCAGGGGGAGATGAGAAACAGGTCCTGGAGCCATTGGTTATAAGATTGGGTATCTCACAACTCAGGTAACCAAATAAATGAATGGAAAATCTAGTTCTCAAATAAGTTTAGATGGTGTGAAAATAAAAAGGAACAGGAGACAGAATAGAATGGGTTTCTTTTCTTTTTAATTGAAAGGAGTGTGACTTGGTGAATTTGAATTTATAAGAATTTATTACCCTGAAGTTCTCTTGCAATATACATGAAACTATCTTCCTTCCTCTTTCAGGCAAAAATGTAAGGTCGGGTGTTATATTTGGAGCTTTATCTTTTATTAGGTTTGGCTTTCTTTTTCATGTTGCAGTAGAGGTGAATTTGAATATGTGTCTGTGAGGGGAGTGCTGTGAACTGGGGACAAGATATAGAGAGAAGGGTGATTGCAAAGTTTAGATGGTCTAGTTATTTTTGATGGGCTTATCCCCATTCCTGCAATCTTTTTTTTTTATTTTTCTTATACAATGTGGAAGTTTGTTCAGTCAAGGAAGTTCTAGGAGCCTATGCATCGGTAGCAAGGACTATTTTTTGTTTTTGCATAACTATTTGTTTACTTTTTATTCATAGTGCTGTGTTTTTCTGATTCTATTTTTGGGTTGTTTTGATCTGACTTGCAGTCTGATCCAGTATGCATCTTTCATGTATGTCAAACCGTAGCTTTTGAGAGTAGTGAATAATGGTTTGATGGGGGAAGAATATACCAAATGCTTTCATCTCGTATTTGAAATGCAGGAAACTGGAAAAGATTTGTGATGAATGTTTTACATCTTTTAACTGAAAATTGACATAGTGTTTGTCTCTGTGGTTTTGAGTGTGGCCACTGACATGCTAATAGCACAGAAGAAGCTATTGGTGGAGATCAGGCCATGTGACCCCAAGTCAGGGATAAAAGTGGAGGTCTGAGTGCTCACTCTTTGGTTGGGATACAAGCAGGCCCCACCGGAGTGGAGCGTGAAGCAGCCTCTCCAGGACACCTCTCCCACCCCAGGTGTAAGGAACTTGAGCTTCTCTGTTTCCGGTTTTCATTTCAGGAAACCTGAAGCGTCTGTACTTGCTCCCTTGACCTACTTCTAAAACATTTTTTAAGCAATTTCTACAGGAGTCACAGCTAAGTTGAGCTTTCTTGTATTGTTATATTCTAAACAACATAACTTAACATCGATTTTGGAAAATAGAACACAACACTGTCCTGGTGACACAAAGAGACACCTTTCTACCACAGACAGTCCCAGCGTACATCAGTTTTCAGCTTGTCAGGATGTTGAATAAGACCCTGCTATGGGTGTCTTCAGTTGTCCAATAGAACTAACATCGAGGGTCACCTGTTATGTCATGAAAAGCCTGATGTATCTTAAGTTTTTAAGCTTTACTTGTAGTTTTTCTAAGGAAGTAGGGATTTAGGACTTGGGTTATTTGGGATTCAAAGGTATAGACTTGAGCAGAACATTGACTCTGGCCTGATGGAGTCCTTGACAGGGCAAGTTGCAGAAATAAAAATGTTGTGATTGTATCAGTGGAGCTGATATTCTGATGTGTGCTGATTGTTGCTTTTCTGCCACGTGTCATTTGCTACCCCCGTCAATGTCCATTGCGTTGGTTGTAAGTCTTGGTTGTTTTATCACTTCAACACTGCAAGAAGTGAAACCCTGGCTGAATATCAGATTTAATTTGTAGGCACTCGAACAGTGTGTATGTAAGGCCATGATAACTATTACATTATTTCATAACTATTTATGGAGTACCTTGTATGAACAAGGCAGTGGTGACACAAAGAATAGAGCACTTCGTAATCTAAAGGAAGAAAAAGACGAGGAATCGTGTGATCAAAATACAACATATTAATTGTTACAACATTTTAGAGTCATCTAACTCTTTTTTCTTTACGATGCTTAGACAATAATCTCTTAGTGTTCACTTGGTTTCTCAAGTAGATTTTGTTCTGAGGAGGGAGAGAGCACAGAACTTGCCTGCAGATATTTGGTCTGTAGTCAAATCAGTCTCCCAGGAGATTTGTTCAGAGAAACTCTCATCCAAAAGGCTCCTCAACCTAGTGTGAGCTGGTGAAATAAAATTTCTAGACCTAAAAAGCCATATGGAAGGCTTCAAATATGATCTTTCTCAAATATTCGGATAACCTGGAATTCCCAGCCTGAAAGGTCAGCTGGTCTTATACCATAATTAAAGCTGTGTTATGATGCAGTGACATTTCCTGAAGTTAGCCCAGTGATGTGATATCCCAAAGCAAACCACTCGCATGGCCCTGGGCAGTGTCACTTTAGCCATAGGTGAGCAGGTTCTACGTGTCACCCCAATGCCCACACCTTCCGGTGCACTCAGGAGCATCCTGCTGGCACAGGCTGGGCATGGGACCAGGAAGACCTCCAGTTAAGGGACCAGGCCTGGCTCCCTGAGATTCCTGTCCCTGAAGGTGAGTCCGGGTCAGATCTTGGTCACAGAAAAGGTAATTTAGTTTTATGGGCATTCTGGAAGCCTTTAACTGGTTTGAGCTCCTCAGAGGTCACTGATCCTTCAGAACCTGTGTGGTATTTAATCAATTGCTGGGTATTGAATACTTTCTGCTGTTTTTAGTATTCCATTGAACTTTGGTGACTTTAGCAATACACAGTTAACTTGACAGTTTTATATCAATAGTTTCTTTCTTCTTGCAGTCAGCAGATGGTCACCTCAGGGCGGGGCATGATGGCTCAGACCTATAATCTTAGCACTCTGAAAGGCCACGGCAGGAGGATTGCTTGAGTTCAGGGGTTCAAGACCAGCTTGAGCAAAAGTGAAAACTCGTCTCTACTAAAAATAGAAAAACTAGCCAGGTGTGGTGGTGCACACCTGTAGTCCCAGCTACTCAGGAGGCTTGAGACAAGAGGCTTGCTTGAGCCCAAGAGTTTGTGGTTGCTGTGAGCTACAATGATGGCACTCTAGCCTGGGCAACATAGTAAACTCTGTCTCAAAGAAAACAAAAAAAGGAGATGGCCTGGAACATATGCATAAATAAGAAATGGAAGTGGATGGTTCCTTGTATTTGTAGTTCTCTATCTGTAAAGCGCATGCCCCTTCCATTTACAGCCAAAGTTAGATTTTGACCTGTCACAAATCTTTCTTTAGAGATTAGAGTCATCTATTTGGATTGTCACCTAAGCAGCATATTAAGAGAGAGAGAGAGAGAGAAAAAAGGAAACATGGAGTATAAGAATTTAATTTAATCTGCTACAACCCCAGAAGCATCTTGAGATAAAATTCTTAGGAAAACACATAAAATCTTTCTTTCCTTAGCTACTTACTACATTCTCAGACTGACCATTATAGACATAATTTCTTTCCTTAGCCACATTATTAAATGAAACCAAAGCTTTAGAAAACAATACTATTAATAGCAGCAGCTCATGTGTTCTTCACATTTTAAGAAGAATGAACATTTACAGGATAGGGTGCCTGAAATGTTTTCTAACTTGTTAGCTATAATTATAGTAACATGCAACATTATATGTCTTAGTATAATTTATAAGCAATGCGTAATGTTGTTTATGCTATATATAGTACAGGATCTGACAATTATGTTTGAGAATTCATCCTAGAAAAAGTGCTACATAATTCATTGCTGACTATCACTACAGTCATGTTTGAAGCACTCTCCATGGGAAGTCATGTACCAATGCCAGTGCCCATTCTACCCTTTAAAGCAATTTTAGAACTCCTTTTTTTCGACGATTAAGTTTGGAGCTCACCACTGTGCACTTATGTTGGAAGCACTGTACAAACAATTTGGTAAGGTTTCATGACTTTGGTGTATCAGTATTTCATAGCTGTGTTCATGTTGACATGTGGTGGAGGCTTGCTGAGTAGTATTCATTATTGTTGCATGTTTTTGTGTGCCATACAATGACAGCTTTGAAGGGTGGACCAGATGCTGACATCACTGCATAGCTTTCCAAGTGGAAAACTTCAAAGGTGACTATGGTGATATTCAGCAACGAGGTACATAGCACTGTTTCTAGGATGAGTTCACACACTTAAGTGTCAGACCTTGTGTGGGTGTACGTGTATAGTAATGTATATAATAATATATATAGAAGGTGAAAAGGCCAATAATTTAGATCAAATTAAGGCAAACAATGTGATACTTATTATTCTAGTATTGTTGGCAACTTGATAGGAGTCTTATAAGAGAAACTGAGGAGGAGGAGAGTCTTTTGAGAATGACAGAGTGGGACTGAAAGCCTCTGACTGAACAGAACATGACTGAGGAACACTGCATGTGAGGGCCCAGCTATCTTAGAGGCTTCTGTAGGAAAACTGTAGGCAGCCCAGCTGGAATCATCACTTGCAGCCAGCTGTGGAAGGTTCTGAATGCTTGTATCAGAATTTTAAATCTAGGCTAGAAGCAATGGAGAGCCACTAAATGTTTTTTGAATTGAGTTTTGACATGATGAAAGTAATGTGTTCAAAATATTGAGTATTTATGTAGATTGGGTGGTAGAAAAAGAGAATACTCCTTGGAGGGAGGTAAAATTTGGCTAAGATTTCAGTAGTCTGAGTAATGATAAAAGCCTGAATCACTGTAATGGCAATGAAAATTTAAAGGAATAGACAAATATGACAGATATTATGAAAAAGACATCAAGAAGCCTTGATAGTTTGATTTTCTTATCTTAGAGGATTAAGTCAATGAACATTAGTTGAACAAGTCCTCTAGGAGAGAGTTTGGGAAGTGTAATCCACCCTGGGCTCTTCCCAGCACTCCACATGCGGAGGCTGCAGCTACTGAAGCTCCAGCCCCTGGCCTTCAGTAAGCCCCAGTCCTAGGGAGCAGAGGGTTTGACAGGAGTCTTGGGTGGGATAAGAAGACATTTTAGTTCCTGTACAACCTCTGCATGAGGTGGTGTGATCAAGTCAAAACAATGTGAACCTAACAGATTTGCATTTAAATCTCAAGTCTGCCACTCATCCACTGTGGTAGCTTGCTCAAGCTACTTAACTTTCTAAATTATCATTTTGTCTTTGGAACATGAAAAACATACCACCCATGGAAGACAGTTCTGCATAGATCTTTTGCAAACAAAGACAATGACTGCCTTTTTTTCTGAACTACATTTTCAGGGATATGTATAGCGAACAGCTTTAGAAGGCAGAGATGGAGCAGAACTCTGCTTTGCTTACTGTCCAGGGTGGTAAAGATAATGTCTTCCTCCAGTGCAAAGGGCAGATGGGCTTACTGCCTATTGGAAAAGGTTTGAATTCTCTGAGCTCAGGGTACTAAAGCTGGGAAGGAAATTCATTGTGTGTGCAGTATGAATTTAGGTCCCTCCCTGTCACCATCCGTGGGACTTTGGTGTCAAGAGGAACCACCCTGAACACAATGTTCCTGCTGCTTGATGTGCTGGAAGTCTCTGATCTAGGAGTCTTGGGTCTCCTGCCAGAGTCCATGACACTGGGGCAGAAGAACTTTTTAGTTTGCAAGTTGGATAAAATTTCAAACCCTTTATAGTGCCTGATGCCTCCTGCCTAATGTGTTTCAGGGGCTGGGGGGGATGAGACAAGATAAATATGTAACACACCTGGCACATAGCATGCTGTTAAGGAAAACCCACATTTATTCTACATCTTCCTTTAAGAGAGTAATTGAGCAGCTGTTGAGACACTGGTAGCGGCAGTTATGCCCTGCTCAGTATAGTTGCAGAGTCAGGGCAGATCCTTTGTTTGAGGGACAGGATAGATCTTGTAATGATTCATAGAGAAGAATCCAGCAAAGTTTGAGAAGAGTCGATCATTATGCTGCCTGGTTGCAACTGAAGGTCTATGGTCCCTCGTTAACTTAAAGAGAAAGGTATCATTAGAAAGCAACACAGCAGCCTGGCAGCAATCCATTGTCAATTTTCCTAGGCTTGAGCTGGAGATACGGACAGGTAAGCATAGTTCATGGAGGGCGAGAGAGAGAAACTTCTGTCTAAGAGAATGGCAATCTGAAGGAGATGGTGTAAGAAACTGTGCCTGTCAGAGGTTTCCAGACGGGATTGGTGGAGGAGGGAGGGTCACCCGGGCAGTCTTTGTTTGTACGTACGTATGTATGTATGTATTTATTTTTTGAGTCAGAGTCTCACTATGTCACCCTCAGTAGAGTGCTGTGGCATCATAGCTCAGAGCAACCTCAAACTCTTGGGCTTAAGTGATTCTCTTGCCTCAGCCTCCCAAGTAGCTGGGATTACAAGTGCCCACCACAACCTCTGGCTATTTTTTTAGAGACAAGGTCTTGCTCTGGCTCAGGCTGATCTCAAACCTGTGAGCTCAGGCAATCCGCCCACCTTCACCTCCCAGAGTGATAGGATTACAGGTGTGAGTCACCGCGCCCGGCCACCCTGGCAGTCTTTTGACCTCTGTCATCACTTAATGCCTTCCTTTGCACACTGTAGTATGGCTTTTAGGGCATCAGCTCCAGGTGACTGTTTTTAAACCGTCTCTGATCAGTGGCTCCAGGCACAGCTAGAATATTTGCTCTTTCTGTGGGCTGCCCCGACGTCACCATGCTGGGACAAGTGGGCATGCCAAGGTGAACAAAACTGGTTTTTTGTCAGTCAGCTGCTTACACTCTAATAAGGGAGATAAGATGTGTAATCAAATACACATAACGCAAGGGAGGAAGGCACAGGGCATGAGAGCGGGACAGCTGCTCTCCCAGCCTCAGTCCCATGCCACCCTGGCCCTTCCATCTTACTGAAGGGAGCTTATGCCGGTGCAGACAGCCTTAAAGCCCAAAGGGCAGGGTGAGCCACCAGGCCCTAGCTTGTCGTTCAAAGCCACAGGAGCCTGCACAGAGCTATGGGGACAAACAAACCTGAGCGTTTTCTTCAGGATCCCACAATCTTGTCCCCACCTTGTGTCTCTGACACAGCTTTATTTATTTCCCACTGATACTCTTGAACTCTGAGGCTGGACTTTACCTCTGACAGGCTACTTAGCTTTTCTGAAAACAGTCCAGCTTGTTTTAGATCCTTGGCTTTGGGCTTAGTCCCTGGTGACTTCTGTCATCAACTTGGAGGCACAGAATCCTCAGCCACCACCTGTGGCTGTATTATCCCAGTGGAACCCTGGGTTCTGAGTTGGCCTGTGCTCTTAGGAGACCTGCCCATGAGAGGCCAGGCAACTTGGGTTCAGCCTCAAACATTGGAGTAGAGAAGGCTCATTTGTCATTTCTCATCGTGGGTAAAGAAGAACACAGCTATAAAGACAAGCCCCAAGCCTGCAGTTGTGGTGTCTGCCAATCTTCCCAAATGTAGAACAACCCAGAAACTCTGGGAAACCAGTCTTGTGCCTTCATCTCTAGGAAATCCCTGACTGGTCTCTCCAGAGATATTTGCTGTAGTCCCCGAAGAGTCTCTAGGTCTTCTGGTTGAGCCGGGACCCTTGGACTTTTCCTCTGTGCATAATACCCACTTGTTCCCAGATAAGCTACTAAAAAGGCCAAACTTTAATAACCAGGCCTGGCTGCAGAGTGCAAACAGAGATCACAGACCAACAGGTGGTAGCTCAGTCCATCTGTCTTAGAGAATCCAAATGCCCGGAACAACATTGCTGTGTCAAGGGTGCTGGGGGCACCATGTGGCTGGGTAACTGGATGACAACCAGTCCCCATAGCAGCCCCTCTACAGAGTGGAGGAGGCTGGACTCAGGAAAAGCAAAGAAGGAAATTGCCATTTATTGTCCAAATATGGTTTAAGGTCCTAAATCATTTATATCAGACAAGATCCTAAAAGCTGTATAAATGGCAAAGTGACCTTTGTAGGCTCTGATAAAGTCAGTTTGGGACAACAAATATTTATGGAATGTTTAATTAACTTAATTTGTGGTCATGGCAAATCTTTTGAAGTTGCAGAGCTGAAATTCAGTAGAATTCACAATGATCTCTCTTATACTTGAATTCTGTGATATCATAGAATTATAGAAAATTAATCTTTAAACAAGGGTCATTAATTAAGAAGGCCAGAGGTTTTCCTTGATAGTCTTTAATTCTCTCTAGTCATTATACAGAACAAGAAAAATAAGAAAGTAAGTTAAACTATAACCACAGAAGTTGTAGCAATGTGTGACTCAGATCACAGTTACATCTCTTTCAAGGTTGAAAATGTTTTGGGGGTTCTGGCGGCTTTTAAATTGTAGTTATTTTCATACCTGATTCATATTTGCCAACATTTTATTCACTATACTTTAAATGTTTGTAAGATAGGGAAGGACATAGGGATACAGGATTTGGGGCCAGACAAGGCTAGGTAGAGCCCCGCTACTTGAGGCTGAGCCCCAGGTCCCATGAGTGCTGGCCTTCAGCTATGGTGCTAGGACCAGACCATGGTGACTTCTCAGTTGGATCTGGTTCAGTTTTGTGTGTTGTCTCTGAATGTGGAACTTAAATGGCCAATTGTGGGTATAGTGACAATAGGCATATGGTACCATTCGGCAAGTACTTGAAGGCCTCCCTACTTTCCAAATACTTACCTCCCTTGGCCAATGGAGAAGTGAAATTCTTCCTTTCTAACCAGATATTTCATTATATGTTATCTTCATTAAAAGATATATAATTAATAAATTATATATATTTCATTGCATAAAATGGCTGTCTTTCAGTGCAAAATACTCATATAGCAGGGTCGCAGAATTTATTCACACTATATCTTGGTATGCTACCTGTGTTCGGTTTTCTTTGTAAACCTATACCTGAACTGGGTATGAGCCCCTGGGCTTTGGGTAATGGGAAAAAAATCACAAATCCTAGTCTATTCCAATGCATTCATTTAAAAAGCCCATTTAAATAATACTTAATTCTTTGGTAAAAGTATCTTCTAGTTCAGATTTCTCCTTTTTCAGCTCCCCTTTTTCTTTGTCTCATCTAAGGAGGGGATCTGGTATGTCTGATACCATAACTATAAGTTAAAAGCTGCCAGTATTTGGTATGTCTGTTATATGGAAGCAGGAAGGAACCATGGAGTGTCTTCCCTTCTGGCTCTTCAGGCAGCTGGCCGTATGATGTCCACTAATGCTGAGGTCCTCATCTTGCCTACCTCAGGTGGGTTTGATCCAGTAGCCCCTCCAAGCTGATTCAGCCTTGTCTTGGCTCTCTCTTGTGGTAGGAAATTCTCTTTATTTTTTCTGTCCAGACCTTTGGCCAGAGCTGGTTATCCAGTTTCTGCTCCAAAGGCACCAACCCCTTGCTTAGGTGGTAAGTTTCTCCCTAAGTACCCTGGGACATTCTGCTCCTAAAAGTGGTTAACTGACTGCAGAAAAATGAGTAAAGAATTAAGCATCAAGGGCCTACTGCCCAATTCCACTGCACCTGCTGCTTTTATGTGATGTGACTATGTACCAGGTTGGTGTGGGGTAGCCTGAAGATCATCCTTTCTAGAGTTCAAGAAGGGGCAGGCTGCCTGTACTAGTTGGGGACCAGGAAAGAAGCGGAGAGATGGCATGCTCAAAAGGAATGCCTGATTCCAGAGATGTTAATGAATTGACTATTAGAAAAATATGACCAGAGTTAAGGGCAACCAACAGGGGCTGTTGAGGGGCCTTGGAACTATAGCAGGAGGAAATCGAAGACGATTCCTAGACTGGAGGAAAAGGCTGAGATCTTGGAACTGAACTAGAGCTGGACTGATGGCAGTGGTGGCCTGTAGTCATTAAAAGCTGAGACTACAGAATACAGCCTGGCAGGGAAGGAGGCAGTCAGAGATGGACACTCACTTCTGCCCCCACCCCACAGGCCAGTGGTCAGGGAATCATATTCATATAATCCTTTGGTCATCTCTGGAGCATAGGGGTGGGTGGAGGAGGGTGGAGAGTGGGAATAGAGGGATAAAGAGAATACCCAATTATAAATCTAACACATTCCATCCTTTCTGGGCCAAAGCCCAAAGAGAAATGTTGTATGTACACATCTCAGGGCGCCTCTCTCCTCATTCTTTCTCCCTTTCTTCTTTCCCCCATCTCCCAGGGACAGAACAAGAGGTGCACACATGCTTGGTAAATCCTGGTACACTGGGTGCCACAGGGGCACTGCTTGGGCTGGACATCCTGGGGGTGGCTCAGAAGAAATATTGGAAAGGAAGGATCAAAATAATAATTATTTCTGAGAGACGAGACTAATATTGATTTAATTAACAATGGATACTTTTATTGTCTTCTGCAATGAAGAGATATTACTAATTAAAAAGGAAGTTAGTTAGCCTTGAACCTGGCCTCTGATATAGAGATGACTGCACAGGGTCTGATGAACTTGGGTCTGCAACATGCCATGTTTAATAATGTATGTCCATGTGTTAGCAGAGACACAAGGGCGCATGTGGTACACTGTTGATTCACATTGAAGGATGTGAGCAGGATAGCCTCAAGAGTAGGACCAGCTTCAGAACTATCCAGGCTTGTGCCATATTTTTACTCGCTTTACCTGACTTTATAGGATCATTGTTTACTTTTCTCTGTTAACTTTAGACAAAATAATTTTTTTAACTGTTTTGTTAAATGGTAATAAATAAAAACATTCTAGTGGCAGGGTATTTTGTATATTTATTTACAAAATAAGGGCAAAAGTGCAGAAAATACTCATGCACGGAAAGTCAGCCCCAGAAATGAAGCATTGCCATTAATCCTCTGGGGTAACCAAGCGGGTTTCTGTTGTTCCCATCTCCCTCCCTCCCTTCCTTCTCAAAGAAAAATCACACGCCTGAATTTTTTAACATTGCTTGATTTTTAAAATAGTTTTCATTCCTAAATAATATTTCATTTAGTTTTATAGCCTTTGGACTTCATCTAAATGGAATTATACTTTATTACTCTTCTGCGACTTGTGTTTTTTTACCCAGTATCATGTTTCTGAGCTTTGTCTCTATAGGGCTGAAGTTCGCTCATTTCTCTCTTGCAAAGCCTTTGTAGGGTAAGGGCACCCCCACAATATACTTAGTGTGGTCTTGTTTATGAACTTTTGGGTGCCTTACAGTTTGTTGCTACTGTGAAAGTTATTATCAGTGACCTCTGATGCTCCTATGTGAGGTCTGATGCTTGCAGATAATGTGTCTGGTGTCTATAGTGGAATTGCTGGGTTCTAGAGTATGGGAATGTTCAACTTCAATAAATAATACTAGATTATTTTCAAAATTATTTGCACCTGTTTATATTCTTGTTAGCAGAGTATGAGTTTTTATCGTCCACATTGTCACCAGCATTCAATAATGTCACACTCACTTTTTAACTTTCTGCTAATCCAGTGAGTGTGAAATGATTTAATTTGTATTTCCCTGAACATTAATGAAGTTGAGCATGTTTTCTAAGGTATATGGACCCTTTGTGATTTCTCCCCGCAAAGAATCTGTTTGGGTCTTTGCCCCATGTGTCTATTGGATTATTTCTTTTCTAAATTGGTTTGTAGAAATTCTATATATTCTGAGAACAAATCTTTTGTTTGTTCTATGTGTGAGAGATATCTTCTTTGAATCAGTGGTTTGGCTTTTTATTTTCCAGGTAGTGTGTTTGATGAAGAGACATTCTTTATCATAAACCCAACCTTTCTTTCATGGTTTGCCCTTTTTATCTTGTTAAAAAAAAAAATACTTTTCCTATACAGACGTCCTAGACATAAACTTCTAGGTTATCTTTTAAAATGTTTATAGTTTTGTCCCTATGCATTGTATGAAGGTGTCCAAGACAATTTTGTGTATAGAAATAACTGTTTGTTTCAATGTAATTTATTAAAAGGCCTTCCTTTCCCTGCAGAGGTATAAATGCCCCCAGCATCATGTCAGAAAGGAAGTTTCCACGTATGCGTGGCCTGTTCCCTGGGTCCTTCAGAGAACACAGGCATTTGCGCTAGCCAGATGCTGAGGGGAAATTCTTTATATTTAAAATAATAAAGCTCTTATCTCACAGAACAATGTAGAATTTGAACTATTCTGGGTTAGGCTGGCACACAAGGATGGCAGCCAGAGCCCAGGCAGGTTGCATGTTTTCCTCTACCAGACTCGGTTCATCCATGATGTTTCCTCACAGCCACAGCCGCACCAAGTTCTGGCTCTTACCACATCCAAAGAGAAGCTGAAAAAGACCTTCATATATTAAATTCTGACCTCAAGGTTGTTTTGGACCAGCGAGGCAGCATGCATTCAAGTTGGCAGGTTATGTGCAGTCCCACTTATGGTCGTGAATTCTTAGGGGAGGATTCTTTTCTCCATCCATTCAGTGCCCTGCAGACCCCTGTGTGGGAAACAGAAGGTATTTAAATTTCTAGTTCACCTGACTCTCAGGGTGAATGGGTGGGCCCTGGACTTTGACCTCTGCCCCCTTACACCTGATGAGACAGTGGAAATCAGAGCTGGAATTCACCCTGTGGTCACGAAAGCTTTGATTACGTCTCTGGCCTCCCACTTCCACTTAGTTGTTTGGCGTCTTAGCATTCTTGCCTTCTCTGAGCTCATGAGGCATTTAGGACGATTTTTGTCTTTTCTGAAACTTGTGGTTATTTTTCAGAGGGAGGGTCCGTCAGCATATCTAATCCTTCAGGCTATGAAACAGAAGTTGGCTAAATTCATTTTAAAAATTGCATTCTGTTCTGTCAATTTTGCCTCAAGGTTTGCTGGAGACTGAACCTTTGCAAGAAAGAGATGAAGACGCCGTAGCCAGCGCTGACTTCTCTAGCATACTTTCTGAGGAGGAAAAGGAAGAGTTAAAGGCAGAATTAGTGCAGGTATGTTTATAGTCTTTCCTATCTCTGGATCTTGGGAGTTATTGTTAGTTTGCCATAAGTCCCATGTTGCAATTATGTTGTCTTTCATTTAATAAAATTTATAAATGACTGCATTGCAAGATGATTCATTTTTTCCCAAGGTATTTTTCTAATGCTAATTGTCCTTTACCTATTGGTGTGGAAAAATGAATGTGTGCTGCTTAAGCAACAATAATTAGTTTTAAATATGCGCTTCTTGTTCTTTTTTATACTAGAATACTCTAGAAATAATAATCCACTTACAAAGCTGATGTAATTAGTTTAAGACCATGGTATGGGTGCAAGCTCCTTTTTGTTGTTGTTGCTGTTGATAAGGAGTCTCACTTACTTGGCCCTGGTAGAGTGCTGTGGCGTCATACTTCACAGCAACCTCAAACTCTTGGGTACAAGAGACCCTCTTCCCTCAGCCTCCCAAGTAGCTGGGACTACAAGTGCACACCACAATAAAAGTGTCTCTTTTATTTTTAGAGACAGGGGTCTCACTCTTGTTCAGGCTGGTCTCGAACTCCTGAGCTCAGACAATCCACCCACCGCCCGGCTCCCTGAGTGGTAGGGTTATAGGCGTGAGCCACTGCGCCCGGCCTGCAAGCTCCTTTTTAAGAGCAGTTCTGGTTTTAGGGCAGTCACTTAGCTCAACAAATACTTTGAAATGATTTTTTTTAAAGAAAAAGTTAATCACAGAAACAAAGCTCTAAGGGTAGAGAGGAAAGTTCTACGATTGACTAATTGAAGCTTAATTAGGCCTTGTGCAGTTGTGGGAATCTGGACTTAGAGAGGAAGAGGATGCTGTGCTCATTGTGAATATAAGTCTTTGTTCAAGCCTTTTGTTTGAAGTACCCACCAACCCTCGGACACTTCCCTGAGCAGCCATTCCTTTCTAGCTGGGGAAGGCTGGAGAAAGTGCTCCTCAAGTAGGATGAAACCTTAGAGCCAAAAAAGCAGAGGCCACCACTCCCTGCCCTTCTGTTGTCCTGGCTTGTGGGCAGAAACAAGGCTTTGCCTTCCTGTGCTGGCCTTGGCACAGGCTAAGCATACAGCTTTGAGCTCCACCTTACCTTCTCCCCTCTTAGTCTACTCTGGACTCTTGTAATTCTAACATTCTGAATGTGTGTGTCTATGACAACTCATAAAAATATTAAAGACTTTTCAGGTGCTTTTTCAAGACACACTCTAAAATAATTTCATTTTAAAATAAAAGAGCATTTTGTTCCTCTGGTACAACCAGAAATGATTTCAGTAAGCACAGTGCCTCAAATCAAATATCCTGGGTCTTTAGCCAGGTCTGTCTGTGACCACTGATAGGCCACACGTACCAGGGGGCACAGGCCAAAGTCAGCCTTAACGGGTAACAAAGTCCACGTTTTCTCAAGGCCTGAAATTCTGGTTCATGACCTATTCATATGAACTGCTGCATCCAAAAGTTATGTCCTGGTATAGTCTACCTGGCTCTAAGCTAAAACTTTGCTCCTTTGCAGGGATAGTGCTGGTTTAAAATCAGGTACAATTTCTGTAACAGACCAACTGCTAACAAATGCCTAGACTTTTCTGGGTTCTGGGATTACAAGGATATACATAATACACCATATCAATGTAGGTTTGATTTTTGTGCATTCTATATTTCCTAAAGGTTCTACAATCAGCATGTAATATATTCACAATTAAAAAAAGGTAAACATATAAACTATGTTCAGAAATTCCTATCTCATTTGGCCACTGTAATAAGCTTCCAACACGCTTTATTCCTGTGACTCTTTGAGCCTGACTTCTAGAAGTAACACAAGACTCTCCGTGAATGTGTTCAAGGTACTGGGATCCATGCCTTCATCCTTCAGATTGCCTTAGGCTCCATGCTTCCTGGCTTTTATGCCTGGGTTCTTCAGAAATGAAGCCTTACCACCTGCTGCCAATGGGAGCGTCAAGGTTTCCAGTGGGACAAGGGCGCCGTTGTCAGCCCAGGCCCAGGGGAAGGTGGATAAAGTGTATCTTTGCAGTTTTTCTTCTTCACGTTTCCCTTTCCTTTTCTCTACCTCAGCCCTCTCTGCCTTACGCCCATTCTGTCCTTAAATCTGCTTTTCCTATCCTTTCCGGACTGCGTGTGTGCCCGCGTGTGCATACACAGCAGACCAGGCTCTTTCACGTCACAGATGCATTCAGATGTTACCTCCACCACCAGCATTTAGTCACAACAAGGACACACACACAGCCATCTCAGGGTTTCACCACTGGTCTTATGAAAAACCGCGACATTGTTTAGAGCAGGGTTTCTCAACCTTTTAAAATCTCCCAGCACACTGGAACCTGTAGTTAAACTTCCGCAGCACAATTAAATTATGTTGATCAAAAAAAGAGTAAAAAAGATTATACTTACTGTGCTTTGAACTTCTTTTGAAAATAATTTAATTAATGGTCTTTAAAAATTTTCACGGCACACCTAAGATCCTCTCATAGCACACCAGACAGACACAGCACATGGGTTGAAAATCACCGCTTTATGGGGTGAGCTCCCCTGTCGCACCTCCCCGCAGACATCCTTCCTGGGCTCCTGAGAGCAAGCGACTCCTCTCTGCCTGAGAGAAGATCCTAGTGGGTACCAAGCCACCTCAGAGGCCAGCCTCCTAGATGACTGCCTCAGAGTCGGCACTCAATTGTGGCTGTGACACAACCTTTGTGCCCAGGGACTTCCGATCTCCGACTGCTTTGCTGAAAAGGAGTCCTGGGTGTGCCAGACGTCTGGCCTCCTGTGTGGTCCCTCTTCCTGGTTTTCTCATCAATTCCTATTGCCTTTGGGCTGTGTTGGGGCTGCCCCTCCTGCCACCACCTTTCCTCTCTCCCCTCTGCCTGATCCCTGTTTTTTGTTTGTTTGTTTTTGTTTTTTGAGATAGAGTCTCACTCTGTTGCCGTGCATATAGAGTGCTGTGGTGTCATAGCTCACAGCAATCTCTAACTCTTGGGCTCAAGTGATACTCTTGCTTCAGTAGCTGGAACTACTGAAGCCCGCCACTGCACCCAGCTAGTTTTACTATTTGTAGTAAAAACAGGATCTCACTCTAACTCAGGCTGATCTCAAACTCCCGAGATCAAGTAATCCATCCGCCTCGGCCTCCCCGTGTTAGGATTACAGGCATGAGCCACCTCGCCCGGCCATCCCGCCCTGTTTTAATATTCATTCCCGTGTGGATGTCTGTAGATTCAGGCTGGTCTCATAACTCCAAAGCCACCATATTTTTCTGTGCTTACCAAGTGCTGGCAGTAGGAAGACATCTCCTTTTGACGGGAGACATAAAATAAGCAAATAATGTCTAAACAGTTTACATCTGGGACAAATTCAGCATTTTAAAAGAAGAATCTCTTTTAACATAAATCTATCATTGTGGTCATACAATATGTTTGTTCTTAAAAGTTCCTCCAATGTGAAGCCAGTATCACCTCTGATCTGCTGCAGTGATTTGTGCACAGAAGGTGTGCAATTAATGTTTATAATTAACTTGTATTCTTTCTATGGCTGAAACAAACATTTATATTTATAAATGCCAAAAGTAGAATTTACTTTTTTACAAACCTTATCACTATACAGGGTGGACATAAAGTTCGTGTGTAATTTAAAATAGTTGTAACTTTAAATTGCACAAGAACTTTATATCCACACTGTACAAAGAATTTCTATTTTGTTTCACATATTTATTCTCATTAGTCTTATTATCAGATGCTCCTGAAATCTTTTCTGAAGTCTTTACACACATATTCTATCCTCAGTCTCTCGCTCTCTTTCTCTTTGCATAAACTTGCTCAGTAATTCTGTGCTGCTATCCTCCCCCTCCCACTTTAATTTCACCAAGCTGCATTGCACACTTAGCATTCCATAATGTGTCTTGGCTTTTGAAAAGGATGAAGTGTTGGCATGACTCCTGTAAATTTGTGATTATATAACCATCAAATACTGCCAATGTCCCCTAGATAAAATGACTAAGAAAAATAGGCATCAACAGGAATAGGAAAAGTACCAGCCAGCACTATCAAGTAGGCAGAGGCTGTTTTCAAGTTCCCCTAACCCCTCTGCTGGCCCTTCCCACTGCCTTTGGTGTGTGGTTCCCTAGGAAGAGCTCACAGTGCCTTCCAGCTATCTGTGTCTTAGACTTGCAAAGAAATGCCTTAGGCTCCGGGCCTCTCTCAGCTGCTTCCTCAAGACCTTCCTTCTTTCTTGTCTGAGCTAGTGAACAGCTAATGTGTTCGTAACCCGCGGGTGCTATGGTCATGCCCTTCCCAGATAGGGCATGCATTTTACTCTTAGTTCCCTCAGCCAAAGGCAGGTGTGGGCAGAAGTAGAGGCAAGCCTTGAAGCAATCAGCACAAGAGACCCACATCCAAACCTCATCCTGTTGATTCAGAGTTTATGAAAGTTTTCTTTTCTTCTGGGTTTCAGTTTAAACTTTTGTGTACTCTTGCAGATAAAATAGCAATAGAAAAATAAATTTTCAATCTTATGACAGAAATTCCATATTGAAGCTAAATTGTCAGCTAATTCAGATTATTTGATTCAAATTTTTTCCATTTTATATTGAGGTAAATTTATAGAAGATAAAATTCCCTATTTTAAAGTAAACAATTGGTAGCATTTAGTCCTGTGTTGCATTCAGTCACCGCATTGTGTAACCACCACCTCCACCTAGTCATGGCATGTTTCATCACCCTGAAAGGAAACCTTGGGCTCAGTAAGCAGTTGCTTCCCACTTCCCCTTCTGGGACACCCGGTTTGGATTCTGTCTCTACAGATTTCCCTATTCTGCATGTTTCATATAGATGGGATCAGGCAATATGTGACCCTTTGTGTCTGGCTTCTTTCATTTACCCTGATGTTTTCGAGATTTGTCTATGTGATAGCAGCTGTCAGTACTCCCTTCCTTTTCATGGCTGAATAGTATTCTACTTTATTTATATACAATTCCGTTCATTTCTTGATAGACATATGGGCTATTTTCACTTTTTGGCTACTGTGAATAGTGCTGCTATGAACATGTGTTTAAGATCCTGCGTTCAATTCTTTGGTGTATATACTTAAGAGCGGGACTGCTGTGTGATATGGTAATTCTGTGCTTAACTCTTTGAGAAATCGCCAGACTATTTTTCACAGTGACTGAACTGTTTTACACTCGCATCAGCAATGTCCAAAAGTTCTGGTTCTTCCACATCTTTACAAACACTTGTTATATTTTCCTATTAATTCATATTTAAATAATCAAGTTTAAACATCTCATCTTGGGCATAAATATTTATTCTGTAAGGAGATCTTCCAGGGAGTCAGACAGCAAAAGAACTAGATTATTAGTTTGTAATGAAGAAATAATTTAATTTAAAATTAAAAGGGTCAATGCTTTATTAAGTGGAATCTTAATTAAAAAAAAAAAGAAAAAATCAAAAGAGAAAGAAGTTACTGGTGGCTCATGCCTGTAATCCTAGCACCCTAGGAGGCCAAGGTGAGTGGATTGCTTGAGCTCACAGGTTCGAGATCAGCCTGAGCAAGAGTGAGACCCCATCTCTAAAACTAGCCAGGTGTTGTGGCGGGCGCCTATAGTCCCAGCTACTCAGGAGGCTGAGGCAAGAGAATTGCTTGAGCCCAGGAGTTTGAAGTTGTCATGAGTTGTGATGCTACGGCACTACCGAGGGTGACAAAGTGAGACTCTGTCTCCAAAAAGAAAAAAAGAACTTACTAGATACTTTAATTAATTAATGTGATTTCCTTATACTCTATCTCATTCCAAATTTGATATGACTGACGGAAGTACTTACAATAGAGAGTTTCTATACTACTTGCCTTAGAATATCCCAGGGTGCTCGTTGAATAATTGTATAGTCTGGACCCCCAAATTTAAGATGTTAGACGCTCAGGGCATTGAAAAAGAAGCATACACCTGGGAGTCTGCATTTTAAATATGCTCTCTGGGCAACTCAAGTAAAGGGAAGTTGAGAACAACTAATATAACTAGACCAGAACATCTTATTAGTCAAATGGGCTTTGAATTTCGCCCTTGTCAGTAGGAAAAGTATTTGCAATTAAAGACCTTTTTGTTGGCACAGCAAGATTCTTAGCTCCATAGGAAGAGACATGATTGGCCATTTTAAATCTTGCAAGTTATTGTAATTTAAGATTGTTTTTCTAACTTCTGGGGTTTTCTTAATAGATTTTGGAGTGTGTATATTAGGCCTCCTATAAATACGCTGAAATCTGTGAGAAATACGTTTTATTGAATTGGTTAGAATTTTATTATCAAAACTGAGAATAGACTCGACTAAATAACTGAGTTCATGGAGGTCTCTTCCCTACAAATGCCTTTTAAGATGTATCTGTATTTTTAAATTATTAAATGTGGACTTCATGTTTCTTTCTTTAGGAGGATATTTGGTAAATTGTCACTTCAGTGATTCTCTAAATTACTTTTGGGGGGGGTCTAAATTTTATTAAAAATCTAATAAAAACTGTGGATCCTTTACTCACTCCCCCTCAGATAACTAATAATAACCCACAGCCCTCCCATGATTTTGAATACATTTTGGGTGTCCACGGTCATGAGGTTGAGAATATTTGGATGTTTAAGCCTCTTTTTCCTTTTGTACATCTGCAATTTATTTCTCCAAGTTAAAGTATTTCCCATTCTTTTTATTACATGGTGAAACTATGGGAATCTGAATGTATCAAAAAACCAGACTCCTAGTAATTTCACTTACTCTCAGTGAAAGAAAGGAGGAAAGGTCTCTCAAATAGAGAATTAAAGACTGACATGAAGCCCAAACGTTTTCTGTGATAGAAAAGTAAGAGATACAACCATGGGAAACATTAAGCAACAGATTGACACAGATGAAAAAGTGGAATATGACATGACAACAAGAGTAGAGGACATTAATTTACAGTCACAGTGTGTTCACAGCTAATGGTGAGGCCAAGAGCATTTTCCCTTTGGTGGTCTCAGAGTCTGCTCCTTTTACATAATCAGCATATGTGTGCGTTCCAAAGACATTTGGTCATCAAGAAAAGTCAGGGTTCTAGTGATTCCCCCAGGCTTATAGAAGTGGAATTCATTTTAGATTTTGGAAGGATTTTTATGAACATATAAACAATGTTTCATGAATATAAAGAAATAATGTTAAATTACCAGGACATTTTACAGATAGTAAAACCCCTATAATACTGTTTTCTCTTACTGTGGTATTTCAAATGCTTATGGTTTGGTATTTTGGCCTGTTTTGCTTAAGTGATTATTGGTAGATATAAAGGTTTACGATATTGTTCCTGTCTATTTATAATTGGGGCAAAATCTTCCTTGGTTTAGTAAAAGACTGTTTTTTTTTGTTTGTTTTTTTACATAGGCAGACACCTTTCTCCCGCAGCTTATCTGGCAGCTGTGTCTCTTGTGACCCAGAGAACACATTTGCAAGATGACTGACAGCGTTGGTATATATTAATAGTTTGTGGTCAGAAATAGAGTGATACGGGCGGCGCCTGTGGCTCAGTGAGTAGGGTGTCGGCCCCATATGCCGAGGGTGGTGGGTTCAAACCCAGCCCTGGCCAAACTGCAACCAAAAAATAGCCGGGCGTTGTGGCAGGCGCCTGTAGTCCCAGCTGCTTGGGAGGCTGAGGCAAGAGAATCGCGTAAGCCCAGGAGTTAGAGGTTGCTGTGAGCCGTCTGATGCCACAGCACTCTACCGAGGGCGGTACAGTGAGACTCTGTCTCTACAAAAAAAAAAAAAAAAAAGAAGAAATAGAGTGATACTTTGAATTTGAATGAAACTTAGCTGCCCTTTATTTTTAATTTTTTTTTTTGAAACAGAGTCTTACTCTCTCACCCTAGGTAGAGTGAGAATGGTGTCATCGTAGCTCACAGCAACCTCAAACTCCTGGGCTCAAGAATTCCTCTTGTCTCAGGCTCCTGACTAACTGGGACTACAGGCCTGTGCCACCACACAGCTCTAGTTTGTCTATTTTTAGTAGAGATGGGGGTCTCACTTTTTCTCAAGCTGGTCTTGAACTCCTGAGCTCAAGTAATCCACCTGCCGTGGCCTTCCAGAGTACCAGGATTATAGGCTTGAGCCACTGCACCCAGCCTGGCCTTTTTTTTTTTTTTTTCTTTTTAAGAAATCTGGTTAAGTGGCTTACTTTTATGACCTTCGTGCATGTGGGAGCCTAAGGGAGTTCTAATAAGTCTTTTCTGGTTTAACAAAGAAAAGTCACAACTATTTGAACTTTTTGGAAAACAAAGATGTAAATTTAAGCAGATTACTAGGGTAATGCATTACAGAGTATAATGACCAATTAAAATCAAAGTATTTGTGGTTTATCAGATTTACTTTCAGAGCATATAACACCACTTTCTAAACTTTGGATATTTTACAGAACTCCTTTGTTAGAAATTACATTTGCAAGAGCAGCATTATATTGCTGAAGAGATCTGCTTTTTTTCTTGACGCACTGGGGAAAGAGGAAATAGGTCCATACAAAGCCCTGCACATGTTTGTTTGCAGGAACTTTATTTGACTTAGCCAAACCCAAATGTCCTTCTGTAGCAAGAAAACCGACGCAGACAGAAGACTCCAGGCACCAGTTGATAGAGGAAGCAGCGAGTTTATTCCAGCCGGGGGTCTCAGCAGACTTGTGTCTCAAAAACCGAGCCCACCGACTTGATCTCTTACCTTTCTTTTATACAGTTTTTAGGGCTAGGGTGCACATGAGAGTCACAAAAGATGTGAGGGACGTGACAAACGTGAAAGTCTCGGGACTCAAGGGAAGGTCAGGTTGGCCCGCGCCCTTGACACCGGGCGGGCTACCTGTCTGCAGAGGTGAGGGAAGGTTAAGGAAGTTACAAGGTTACTATCTAGGCCCAGCGCATACCAAGGGAAAGATACACAGATAACAGACACAGCTGCTACAGTAAGAGCGTTATAGACCGGCTAATGCTTATACAGAGTGGCCAGATCTTTAGCTCTGCTTTTTACACTCCTGCCTCACTTCAACAGGTGAATAAACAACAAACTGTAGTATATTCATACAGTGGATTTTTAGTCTGCAAAAAATAATTAAACACATAAATATAAATGAAGGATCACTGATAATGCAGCAATATGGATGAATCTCAAAGAATGATGCTGAGTGAACAAAGCCAGGCAAAAACGAGTATGTACTCTATGATTCAATTTGTATAAAATTCTAGGAAATGCAAACTAAATCCTAGTGAAAGAAAGGTCAGTGCCGCCTGATGAGGGCAGGATGGGAGAGGAACGAAGAGAAAGGGAGGAATTAAAAGAGCCACTAGGAGGTGATAGATATGTTCACTGCCTTGATTGTGATGATGATTTCACAGGTGGTTACAGATGTCAAAACTTACAAATTACATACTTTAAATGTGTGTAGTTTATGGTATGTCCATTGTGCATCAATAAAACTAGTGAAAAGAAAAAGCAAATCTCTCTCTTACATATATCCTCTACTGTCGTGGTCCACGACCTCTGGGCTGTGGCCCAGTACTGGTCCATGGCCTGTTGGGAACTGGGCTGCACAGCAGGAGGTGAGCAGCCGGCAAGCAAAGCTTCATCTGTATTGACGGCTGCTTCCCATTGCTCACTTTACCGCCTGAGCGCTGCCTCATGTTGGATTCAGCCCCCCTGTACCCCCATCTGTGGGAATCTTCTTCCATGAAACTGATCCCTGGTGCCAAAAAAAGGTTGAGGATCACTGTTCTACTCCCTCGTACCTCCCTTCCTTAAGGCACTGGCTTGTCAAAATCACATCATCTGCTAAACCCATTCCTACACCAATGCAAGCGTATCTGGTTGGCAAAACATAAGTAACACTGACGAGTAACACTTGGAAAGAAGGTGCTTTACAAAGCCAGTACAGTGCAAAGCCAGTTTTTATCCAAAAATTGTATCTACTTACAACTTTAGAAAAACATCTAGAAGGTTAGAGACAAATTTAAAAAACAAATAAAAAATAAGTGGTGGCTATTTCCTAGTAGGTTACAGGTGATTTTTATTTTCTGGTTTATATTTTGCTGTGCAATCTGAATTTTTTACAAGCAGTGTGAATTACTTTTATAATCACCAAAACTAAAAAATCAATTTTTATTTTTAGATATTAGAGTTTTTTTGTTTGTTTGTTTTTTGTTTTTTTGTTTTTGTAGAGACAGAGTCTCACTTTATGGCCCTTGGTAGAGTGCCGTGGCCTCACACAGCTCACAGCAACCTCCAACTCCTGGGCTTAAGCGATTCTCTTGCCTCAGGCTCCCGAGTAGCTGGGACTACAGGCGCCCGCCACAACTTCGGCTATTAGAGTTGACTGTTATCTGTATAGGTTGTATTTGGTATAGCTAAGCATCATACTTTGTAAATACAGGACTTAGAGGCTGCCCTGGGATACCCAGAGCTTTTGGAAATGTACTTTACATCTGGTCTGACATTTTTCTCACCATTTTCCCTTTCATCTATAGCTAGAAGACGAAATTACAACTTTGCGGCAAGTTTTGTCAGCGAAAGAAAGGCATCTGGTTGAGATAAAGCAAAAACTCGGCATGAACCTGATGAATGAATTAAAACAGAACTTCAGCAAAAGCTGGCATGACATGCAGACTTCCACTGCGTGAGTATGACATGATCCAAAGTTTAGAATGCGCTCGGCCCGCTGTCTCTGCACTCTTCTCTTCTCTTCTGTTTTTTTTTTTTTTTTTTCTTCTCCTGAAAGGCTGATTTGGAACTTGTAGCTAGGGAAAAAAATTTTTTCTCCAGAAGCAAAACAAAGAAATACATTGCATGTGAAACAGAATCAAACTCTATTTTCACTCAGATTACCTGCATGGGGTTTTATGGCTTAAACATTTTCTCTCATTATATGCTTTAAACATTGATTATGTAGATTTTTTCTTTACATTTTTTTCATAAAAATTATGAGTGGGCAGGTATTTTTTTTCTCTGCATACTTGACACTTGCTACGTATGTTGAGTGTCTTTCAACATATGGTTGGTAGTTTTAGTACTGAGTGTTAGCAATTGAGTTTTTTTTTATTTTTATTTTTTTGTAGAGACAGAGACTCACTGTACCACCCTCGGGTAGAGTGCCATGGCATCACACGGCTCACAGCAACCTCTAACTCTTGGGCTTACACGATTCTCTTGCCTCAGCCTCCCGAGCAGCTGGGACTACAGGTGCCCGCCGCAACGCCCGGCTATGTTTTTGTTGCAGTTTGGCCAGGGCTGGGTTTAAACCCGCCACCCTCCGCATATGGGGCTGGTGCCCTACTCAGTGAGCCACAGGCGCTGCCCAGCAATTAAGTTTTAAAAAAACCCTCATCCCTCTCATGTTTCGGTATATGCCTTTCATCCTCACTACTCTATGAAATACTTAGGGCTGAGTTTAGACCAACAGCTTTGGCCTTGCTATTATTATCTTCTTATCCTGTGTTAGGCAAGGTACAGAATAACCTTGCTTATTCTACAATCACACTTTTATCAGATTTTTTAAGTTATATGAATATTTAACTGTGGTGTTACTTTTCTCATGATTTAAAATGTTTTGCTTGCCAAGTGGTCTTGTATCCAAGGGAACAAGGTACCCACGTATGTGATATGAATTTTCTTTTTGTCTGTTAGGGGTAGGGGACTTATGGGGAAATCACAGAAACTCCCTATCTTCAGCTGTAACTTCAGTCTTAAATTCCACCATCAAGCAATTTTCATCTTTGAATTCTGTATTTTTTTCCCTAGTATCTCCCACTGGAAGATAAAGATACTGGATTCCTAATACATAAGTAGGAGTAAGTTTTTCTCTTTGTGGGACTTTTCTCCCAGGTACAGAGGCCTGCTAGTAGGAAGAGGTACTCATGATCAACAATGATTATTTCAGTTTTGCCAGCTGCCACCTTTGCCTGCTGGTTCCTAAGGACTAAGATTTAAGACTGTTTGCTCCTGTGTAAACATTCTCTGTATATAAGGAGTTGGAGCTAAAAGGAGCCTGGTGCCTCTCCAACCTGGCTCCTTAGTTTCCATGTGAAGGAGAATGTTTCTCTGCCCTTAAACATGGCCCAACTGTACACCAGAAGGACTCTTTCAGATAGGCTCACGGCATAAGCCAAAGTAGGGTGACATGGAGCCAGGGAGCCCATCACTTTCCCTCCAGAGGCTAACCAACCTTTTTCCACTTATGGGTGACAATTTGGAAGAAAATAAGAAACCCCACACAGATGTGCAGCAGTTTAAAAGACATACTGAATGGTCTCATGAAGAAGGAAGAGGGATCATAGGCACTAAATTAAATAAGTTTATCTGTCTGTAGTTTTGGCTTCTTGTGTTTCTACTTTGGTAGCCAATGCTAGTGAATGATGTTGACAGTGTAAAGCGGAATAATCTCCAATTTCCTGGGTCTGATCACCTCTGCATTAAATCCAGGCCTGGAGGCTCCAGGGCACACTGATCTGAACTTCCCTCTGGGTTGTGAGAACCAGTAGGCCCTTTCTGCTTGGCCTTCCTAATCACACTGCAAGGATAAACTAACTAGATGGAGGCCAGGGATTCTGGCTATCCTTTGCTGAAGGGAATGGGAGGCAGTAAGAAGGGAATACAGGGCAGAGTGTGCCAGGTTTGCTCCAGGTCTGACAGGGGCGGGGTAAGAGGTGGGCAGGGAGAGGAGAAAGTCACTCTCCCCCTGGGATGTTGAATTAGATCAGGCAAGTTCAAGGAACTCCCACAGAGTAGAATATGTATTTATGTCTTTCCATGTTTGAAAAACAAATTGGTCTTACAGTCAAGCTGTCTACTTAGTGTAAAGCTTTTTGTTGGGGAAATAGCACAGATATACTTCCTAGGCTAATGGGGTTTAAAGTCTAGTTGGGAAGAGAGTTTGGGGGATTTGTTTGTCTTATAGACAAAGTCATGGACAGAGAAGAGATAGGATTTAGAGGCAGCCAAATGGTATGAAAGTGGATGATGAGGAAAATAAAAGGAACAAGTGTGACTTTTGTGCTGGAGCTATTTACTGTGACGGGAGATGGCATCGTAACTGGGTTCATGGGCTACAGACTTGAGGTCATATTAATGCCTGTGCCATAGGTGTGTGGATTGAATGATTCAGTATTTGTAAAGTCCGTAGGACCGTGTCTGATAGTTTAGGCATGCAATAATTATTCTCTGCTATGAGAGAACTTGAAAAATACATCTGGAGGAGACACTCCAGAATTCTGTTTTGGCGATGCAACATCTGAAATGCCCAACAGACAAACAAGTTTATACACTGAGAGGGCAACGCAGAAGAAAAGTTCAAGGCTGATGTGGCTATTGGGATTCATCTGCATATAGTTGTACTGAAAACTATATGACTGAGTGAGGTTTCCTTGGAGATTATTTAATAAAAATAGATGATCATGGACCCACTGATTTTCAGTCCGTGTGCATGGTACACTGATATACCATGAAGAGGATCTTACGATCCTCAAAATAGTTAATTAAATTATTTTTGAAAGCCACTCAAAACATAGTAAGTATATTCTTGTTTTTACTTTTTTTTAATCAACATAATTTAAGTGTGATGTGGAAGTTTAACTATAGGTTCAAGTGTGCCATGATATAAAAAAGGTTAAAAACACTGTTCTAACCTCTAGGAGGGAAGTGAACTTTCCTTTGTAGGAAAGAATCAGTCCCTTTCTTAAGCAGAAGGCATTAAGTCCATCAACCACATAATTTTGGGAAAGGATCTCTCTCCATCCTTTTTTTCTTGGCTGCTGAGGAAAAGGGGAGGGTCTTTATCATATGTTGGGAGGAATGATAGAATCTATTTAAACCCCTGAATGAATTAAACCCCTACTCTGTTAGCATTGATGGGACTCCCAGGAGGGATGAGACCTAACCTCATATGATGAAAAATTTGATGTAAGGGTATGGTGAACTATGGTTGAGTTAGGTTGAGTAGAATCAGATTTTGAAGCACTAAAAAGAATTTTAGCTGTCGAAGGACGTATGTGATTCCCAGATGCGATACTTTGCATACTGATTAAGCAATCATGACCTATTTAGTTTGATTTATAATGAAATGAAAATCTATGGTACATTAATGAAAGATCTTGGTATATTTTTGTCTGCAGGAGGATCCAAATTGGAATAGGCCCCAATGAGTAGGAATAATTACACAGCAGATTGAAATCATATCCTTTATAGAAAGATTCCAGGAATACAGGAGCAGGGCAAGGGGGCATCTGCGCCCATGGCTGTTGTTGCCATTGTTCTTGTAGTTTTTTATGTGTCCAGGTTTGAGAGAATCTAAGAACCCACAAAAATGCCCTTCCTTTTTTGGTTTTCTGCTGCCTTTTTAATGTTGTCTTTAGGCTTCAAGGAGATGGGGGAGGTGGATGGTTTGGGGATGGAGAAGGTGGAAAAATTGAATCTCTTCTGTAGGTAGAAGTAGGAATGAGGAAATGCAACTTTGTGGTGAGCTATACAAACTGATAGGCTTCGTTTATTAGATTTAATAAGTGTTCTGCATTGCTGAGCCCTGAAATCTCCCCACTGATAAACCCCTCTGCATTGTGCCACAGTTCAAACGGCAGGTCAACAAAGGGCAGAAGATTTGAGAAAAGGAATTTAAACTATTCAATCTTTTTGAAAACTTAATAACTTCATCTTACATAAAGAGAAATAAAAGCCTCACGCTCACCATTTTTAAAAAATGCACAGTCCTTGGAAATTGAAGTTTAGTTTATTACGATTTATTTACTCTTTCATTTTGTGCTCCTAAGACGTCCAGGCCATCGTGGTCAGGAATGATTATTATCTCTTTTTATGAGGAGCTGCTGTAGCACTGTTGAATTCAGAAGTGTGAGTGAAAGAAGATTAAAGACCTAATTTTAAAAGATGTGCATATCCAATCTCTCACATGGTTGTTCACTCTTTTTACCTTTAGGCTTTCATCTTATTACACAATTTTTTTTTCCTAGATACAAGTAGTAAATTTATGTTTTCATAACACATTTCGGGAAGCTTTGGAGGAAAATAACTCTATATGGTTTTTTTTTTTGTATCTTTGGGGATATATGCTGACATTAAAGGAATACGCTCTTTTAAATCTCATGATAGAAAATATATCCATGCTATCAAATAGCTTCTTGTAAAAAGATGAATTTTTACTTTTAAATGCTTTATTTAAGTCCAAACATTTTAGAAGATGATATGTTCTCTCCTTTTGATTATAATCCTGACTTTCAAATTAGGAAGACGTGACATAGAAATTCAATAGACACGCTTTTTATTTTGCAGACTTGCTTTTTATTTTGCTTGGAAGGTGGCAGGATTGGAGTGTTGGACAAACAGCTAACCTTACGTGCTATCTGTTCCAGCCAAACTCGAGTCTCTGAAAAGTAAAGCCTATTTCCCTGTTGTCTTTCACGGAAAAATAGAAAGCTTACTTATACTCAAAAAAACAAAAACAAAAACAAAACACCAAACAAACCAATCCCCCCATTCCCAATAAAGTCTTAAAATGAGTTAATACATATGAAGTATTCAATAAATATTTGTTGCTATCATAGTTAATTCTCTGCCAAAGAAAGGTTTATACCAGATCGAGCTTTGTTGGGAAGTACAGGTCCCTGTAGAACTGTTTTTGCTAGAATTGCTTCAGGACATGAAAGGATGAATTTCCTTTCAGGAAACCTTCAGGCCTTGGTTGTCGTCCAGGGTTAGAAGCTGCACATGGGAAATTCCTGGCTGTGCATCTGTAGCTGAAGTGAGGACAGGCACACACACACACACACAGACCTAAAGCATATACTCCCAGTTTTTCCGCTGCCCAGTGCACAATTGACAGCAACCCAAGGACATTGAAACAATTCTATCTTTATTTAAGATGTTTAAGGAAAACATCCACATTCTTACCTCCCCCCACACCTCCAAGTCTCCATTGTCCATCATCACACACGCTGTTCCATGTGTACACATTATTTAGCTCCCAATTACAAATGAGAACACAGGGTGTTTGTCTTTCTGTGTCTGAGTTGTTTCACATAAAGTAATGGCCTCCACATTTCCATCCACATTGCTACAAAGACATGATTTCATTATTTTTTACAGATGAATAGTATTTCACTGTGTCCTTATCCCACTTTTTAATGGGACTATTTGGGGGTTTTGTTGTTTACTTCCTTATAAATTCTACATATTAGTCCCTTGTCAGATGTAGAGTTTGTAGGTTTTTTCTCCCATTCCAAAGGTTGTCTGTTCACTCTATTGTTTATTTCTTTTGATGTGAAAAAGCTTTGTAGGTTAATTAAGTCAGATTTGCCTATTTTTGTCATTTATTGCCTGTGCTTTTGAAGTCTTAGTCATAAATTCTTTGCTTAGACTAGTGTCCAAAAGAGTTTTCCCTACATTTTCTTCTGGCATTTTTGTAGTTTTGGGTCTTACATTCATGTTTTTAATCCATCTTGAGTTACTTTTTTGTGTATGGTGAGAGATAAGGATCTAGTTTCACACTTCTACATATGGCAATCTAATTTTTCCAACATCGTCTATTAAAAAGGGTGTTTGTTTCCCAGTACATGTTTTTGTTGGCTTTATCAAAAGTCAATTGGTTGCAAGTATATGGCTATAAGTATGGGGTCTTTATTCCATTCCATTGATTAATGTGATTATTTTTATATCAATACCATGCTGTTTTGGTTACTATAGTTTGTAATATAATTTGAAGTCAGGCAATATAATGCCTCCAACATTGTTCTTTTTTCCCCAACACTGTTTTGGCTATTTGGGCTCTTTTTTTTTTGTTTCACATGAACCTTAGAATTGTTTTTTCTAATTCTACGAAAAATGATGTTGGTATTTTGATAGGAATTGCACTGAATCTAAGATTGCTTTGGTCAGTATGGTCATTTTAACAATATTAATTCTTCTGATTCATGAGCATGGGATGCTTTTCAATTTGTTTGTGTCATCTATAATTTGTTTCATCAGTTTTCTAGTTTTCCTTGTAGAGATCATTCACCTCCTTGGTTAAATATATTTCTAGGGTTATTTTTTTTTAGCTATTGTAAATGGATGTCTTCTTGGCCTGATAGTTATTGGTATACAGTATTACTTTTGAGTCTACGGCCATACCACCCTGAATGCACCCAATCTCATCAGATTCATGAGCATGGGATGCTTTTGATTTCAGTGTATTGATTTTATACCCTAAAACTTTACTGAATTTATTTGTAAAATGCAGGAGTTTTTCGTTAGAGCTTTAGGGTTTTCTAGATATAAGATTTTATCACCAGCAAACAGGGATAGTTTTGACATCCTCTTTTCTGATTTGGATGCCTTTTCTTTTCTAAAATATTTAACACTGCCTTAACCTATCCATATGGCTGAATTTTAACACTGAAATTTTGTATAGAAATAGAGTTGCGGGCGGCGCCTGTGGCTCAGTCGGTAAGGCGCCGGCCCCATATACCGAGGGTGGCGGGTTCAAACCCGGCCCCGGCCAAACTGCAACCAAAAAATAGCCGGGCGTTGTGGCGGGCGCCTGTAGTCCCAGCTGCTCGGGAGGCTGAGGCAAGAGAATCGCTTAAGCCCAGGAGTTGGAGATTGCTGTGAGCTGCGTGAGGCCACGGCACTCTACCGAGGGCCATAAAGTGGGACTCTGTCTCTACAAAAAAAAAAAAAAGAAATAGAGTTGCATTGTTCCTGGTAGGGACAAAATGTCATTAATACCACACTAAAGGCAGAGCTGAGCAAGATGACCAGAAGAGGACCAGAAGGTCCTTCAGCTGAGTTCTCCTAGTATGACTAGGACAAAAGAGAGAACCCAGCCATATCTGGCACAGGGACCTTACACGGAGTCATAGCTCAGGGAGCATAGCAAGGTGGTTAGCTGGATACAGCATGTGATCCAGAATGGAGGAAATCTGACTCATTAGATGGGTAATTATCAGCATAGGCATTGGCCACCCACCTCCCCCCTGTCCAGATGGAAGGAAGCCTTTCTGGAGATTTTGGTTTGAGAAGGAAGCTGCACATTGAGTGGAAAGCTTAGAAGAATGGGCAGACTCAAACAGTATACAGCAACCAGACTTGAATACTGATTGGAGAGGATTTACCATCAATTTGGTGGCTGGTGAGACACCCATAGTGGGAAGGTCTCTGTGGCCAAGTGGCTGCCATTGTGGGAATGTTGTGAGAAAGTCTTAGCAGGGGCCTAAAGTACGGCCATCTTAATTCCACCTGCTAGGATCAGAGCTCCACTCTTGGGACAGCTGAGGGACTCCCCATGGGAACTGGTGTCAGGGGACACTGTGAGATCTGCCCTTGAATGATTCTGGAGAGCTTAAAGATCCCAACCCAGCAAGATCTGAATGCTGATGAAATAATCCGGTGCTTACCAAAGGCAACTAAGTTAGGAATAAGAACCACAGAGGTTGCCAGCTGTGTTTTCAGTCTCTTAAAATAAAGCACAGCACCACCTGGTGTCCCAGTGGTATATTGCAACATATATATTGCTATAAAGTTGGTTCCTTCTGATATATATATACATATATATACACACACACACACACATATGTATTTTTGTCTTTTTAATTACTTTTTTATTCTTTATTGTTTTTCTCTTTTATGTTTCTGTGGTTGCTACAGTTTTGGGCTATTTGAGCTTTTTTTGTTTTGTTGTGTTTTGTTTTTGCTAATTTGTTTGGTTGGTTCTATTCTTAACTTCCATTTTTACTTTCATCAAGAGCAAGGACTCCTGGAATTTTAGTCATGGTATTTTAGCCTCATTTATTCTCTCTCTATATTCCACTCCTCTTCATTCTCTCTTTTACTTTCCTCATCTTTTCTACATAAATCACTTGTGTAACAGCTAAGATATCACCTCTTTTTTTTTTTTTTTTTGGTCTTTCTTCTTTCTTTCCTTTTTCTTTTTCCTTCTCTCTTCTTTATTTGATATAACTGTATTTTTAATTTCATTATCTATTCTTCTTATATTTCATTCCTTTTCTTTCCCATCTTTTCTTTTATTGCTGGGTGCTGGGGTGGCATGACTGTGGACTGGAGGGGAGATCATAACAGTAGTCTGGCTCAAGGAGAGCAATTGATCATGGTGTAGGGAGCAATTCTACTTTTGGCCCTTGGAAGACAATATTGGGAAGTCCAGTAGAATTTTTCTATTTTGCATTTTATTTGTGTTTATTTTTTTCCTTCTTGTTTTTTGTTTTTTCTCTTTTCTTTCTCTTCCTATTTTTGGCAGAGGAAGAATTTGGCTTTGCTCAGGCTGGTAAGGAGCTCCTGATTTTGAGGAACCCAGACCCTCAAAATCTTTGAATTACAGGCATGGCTTTAATACCATGCCAATCAATACCATTTATTCTACCACTTTGATTCTCTCTTCCTGTCCTCATTTTCTCCTGTTCTTCAATTCTTTTCTTTCATCCGCCTTTCCTTCTTTTTCTTTTCTTTTTCTCTTTCCTTCTTTTTTCTTCTTTCTTTTCCTCTTGTTTCTCCCTCCTTGCACTTTACCCTTCTCTTTCTTTTGACCTAAGCTCTGAGACAAGGTAATTTGAAGCAAAGAAGGAAATGAAAAGGAAAAAGGAGAACAAGGAGGTGAACAAAAAGAAAGAACACATGAGGAGGAACAAAAAGAAAAGTTTGGGCAACATGAAAAACCAAAACAGAGCAGTTCCCCCATGGGATCATAAGGCAGCTATCAGAAGACTCCACCCATAAACAATTAATGGATTTCACAGAAAGAGAATTTAAAGTATGGATAATAAAGACAATTAAAGGAATGAATGAGAAAATGGAAAAAACTAAAAGTTGGATGAGAGATATGTAGAATATAGAAAGGGTATGGTGGAGCTTAAGGAAATGAAGGAAATAATCAAGGTATGTAAAGATGCAGTAGAAAGTATCAAAAATGGAGAAGAAGGAACCTTAGAGCTAGAGGATAAAGTTTTTGAGTTAACCCAGGTAGTCAAATAGGCAGAAAATAAGACAAAGAAAGCAGAACAGGTGCTTAGAGAACTACGAGACTCCAGGAAGTGTTCAAACATACAAATAATAGGGATCTCTTAAGGGGAAGAAGATTGTCCCAAAGGAATTGAAGTCCTACTAAAGACTATCATAAATGAAAACTTGCCAAGTTTTACTAAAGATTCTGACACACTCCTTTTAGATGGATATCAAACCCAGGTCGTTTCAATTCAACCAGAGCTTCTCCAAGACACCTTGTAATGAACCTGTCCAAAGTCAAGATTAAAGAAAAAATTATGCAAGCAGCCAAGAGTAAGCATCAACTGACCTACAGAGGCAGAGCCATTAGGATGACAGCAGACTTTTCAACTAAAAGCTTGCAAGCCAGAAGAGCATGGTCATCCACCTTCAACATTCTTTTTTTTTTTTTTTTTTTATTTATTTTTTTATTGTTGGGGATTCATTGAGGGTACAATAAGCCAGTTACACTGATTGCAATTGTTAGGTAAAGTCCCTCTCACCTTCAACATTCTTAAACAAAATAATTTCCAGCCCAGAATTCTGTATCCTGCTAATGTAAGCTTCAAAATTGATGGAGAAATCAAATGTTTTGCAGATATACAAACATTGAGGGAATTTGCCACAACAAGATGAGCTCTACAGGAAATACTTAACCTATTCTCAACACAGACCATCACAATGGACCACCAGCAAAATAAACAGTCTGAAGCTAAAGGTTAAAACTTAGCTTCCACAGTGGCTCAAAGAACAAAACTACATAACAGACTTTTACAAAATAAGATGAATAGAACTCCACCACACTTATAATTTTCTCAGTAAATGTCAATGATTAAATTAACCATTGAAGAGGCACAGGCTGGTGGACTGGATGAAAAAGCACAAGTCATTCATATGCTGTCTCCAGGAAATACACCAAGCCTTTAAGGACAAATCAAGACTCGGGGTAAGGGATGGAAAACAGTATTTCAAGCAAACAGAAATCAGAAGAAAGGAAGGGTTGGTGATCTTGTTTTCAGATACAAGCAGATTTAAAGTAACTAAAGTTAAGAAAGACAAAGATAGACACTTTATACTGGTAAAAGGAACAATATAACAAGAAGACATTTCAATTTTAAATATTTATGCACCCAACTTAAATGCTCCCAGATTTATGAAACAGACCTTGATGGGTCTGAGCAACATGATATCCTGTAACACAATCATAGCCAGGGTCTTTAACACTCCTCTGACAGAACTGGACAGATCCTCTAAACAGAAACTAAACAGAGATACAAAAGACTTAAATGTGTCCCTAGAACAAATGTGATTAATAGACATATACGGAACACACTATTCCAAAGCTAAAGAATATACATTTTTCTCATCAGTTCATGGTATATACTCCAAAATTGACCACATCCTAGGATACAAATCAAACCTCAGCAAAATTAAAAGAACAGAAATTATGTGCGGCACCTGTGGCTCAGTGAGTAGGGCGCCGGCCCCATATATGGAGGGTGGTGGGTTCAAACCCAGCCCCGGCCAAACTGCAACCAAAAAATAGCCAGGCGTTGTGGCAGGCGCCTGTAGTCCCAGCTGCTCAGGAGGCTGAGGCAAGAGAATTGTGTAAGCCCAAGAGCTAGAGGTTGCTGTGAGTCCTGTGACATCATGGCACTCTACTGAGGGTGGTAAAGTGAGACTCTGTCTCTACAAAAAAAAAAAAAAAAAAAAAAGAAAGAAAGAAATTATACCTTGTATCTTCTTAGATCATAAGGCAATAAAGGTGGAACTCACCTCCAACAAAAATGTTCATCCCCACACAAAAGCATGGAAATTAAACAATTTTATGCTAAATGACAATTGGGTTCAGGAAGAAATGAAGGAGGAAATTGTTAAATTCCTCAAACATAATAACAATGAAGGCAAAAGTTACCAAAATCTGGGATGCAGCAAAAGCATTCTTAAGAGGGAAATTTGTCACATTAGACACCTACATTCAAAAAACAGAAAGAGACAGCATCAACAAACTGGAACTGGAAAAGAAGAGCAATCTAATCCTAAACCCAGCAGAAGAAAAGAAATAACCAAAATTAAATCAGAGATTAATGAAATTGAAAACAAAAGAGTCATTCAGAGAATTAATGAAACAAAAAGTTGTTTTTTTGAAAAAAATAAATTGATAAACCTTTGGCCAGATTAACTAGAAACAGAAAAGTTAAATCTCTAATAACTTCAATCAGAAAAGATAAAGGGGAAATAACAATGATACAATATAGATAACAGATATGTTAACGGATGATACAAGAGATCATCTCTGAGTACTACAAGAAACTCTATGCCCAGAAATTTGACAATGTGGAGGAAATGAATCAGTATCTGTAATTGCACCCTGTCCCTAGGCTTAACCAAGAAGAAATCGATCTCTTGAACAGACTGATTTCAAGAACTGAAATTGAAGAAGCAATAAAAAGAAATCTCCCAACAAAAAAAATGCCCTAGTCTAGATGACTTCACACCAGAATTCTATCTAACCTTCAAAGAAGAGCTTATATCTGTGCTGTGGAAATTCTTCCAAAAAAATTGAGAAGGAAGGAATCTTCCCCAACACATTCTACAAAGCAAACATCACCCTGATACGAAAACCAGGAAAAGACCCACCTAAAAAAGAGAACTTCAGACTAATTTCACTAATGAATATAGATGCAAAAATTCTCAATAAAATCCTAACAGATAGATTACAACTACACATCAAAAAAATCATTCGTCATGATCAAGTAGGTTTTATTATTGGGATGCAAGGCTGATTTAATATATGCAAGTCCATAAACACAATTCACCATATCAACAGAAGCAAAAACAAAGACCTGATCCTCTCAGTAGATGCAAAAAAACAAAAAAAATCGATAAAATTTAGCATCCTTTTCTAATTAGAACACTTAAGAATATAGGCACAGGTGGCATATTTCTTAAACTGATTGAAGCCATCTATGACAAACCCACAGCTAATATTTTACTGAATGGAGTAAAACTTAAAGCTTTTCCACTTAGAAATGGAAACAGACAAGATTGTTCTCTGTCTCCATTACTATTCAACATAGTGCTGGAAGTTCTAGCCAATACAGTAGGCAAGAGAAAGAAAGAAAGGGCATCCAAGTGGGTGCAGAGGAGGTCAAACTCTTGGACTTTGCCACCGATATGATCTTAGAGAACCCCAAAGACTCAACCACAAGATTTCGGGAAGTGATAAAAAAAATACAGTTACGTCTCAGGATATAAAATCAATGTCCACAAATCAGTAGCTTTTGTATATGCCAATAACAGCCAAGATGAGAAGCTAATCAAGGACACAGTTCCCTTCACAGTAGCTTCAAAAATTTAAATACCTAGGAATATACATAACAAAAGAGGTGAAGGCCCTCTACAAAGGAAATTACAAAACCCTAAGAAAAGAAATAGCAGAAGATATTAACAAATGGAATAACATACTATGCTCATGGCTGGGAAGAATCAACATTGTGAAAATGTCTGTTCTTCACATTTATAAGAGGGACTTTATGTAACAAATGCAATCAGTGCATCCTAATTCTTTGTATCCTCAATGAATCCCAAACAAGAAAAAATATATATAACACACTAAAGTAGTCTCTATATATGCTCACCCCCCCATTTTTCTATAGAAATTTGTTTAAAACACAGTACAGCTATCACTTATTTACAAGATGTACTTCTCTCTAGATAGCTATATTTAAATCAAGCCATTAAATTCAGAATGTCACATTAATACACAGAACGATTCAAAAGTTGCCCCTGCTCAAAGTTTAAAGCACACTCAAATACATAAAGTTTAACTACATGGGTCAGTTTAAAAGAAAATTAAATATTTAGTCTAATTGTAAGAAATTCTTGAAGAAATGCAGAACCAACACCAGAATGAATTCTCTACTTACCAGTCCCAACTTCATGCAGTGGCCAGAGATACTGCAGAATATTTCTTTACTTTCTCCCTGAGTCACCTTTCAGGCCATACAGAGTCAATGGTGGGGGGATGCTCAATAAAAGCTCTTTCTTCAGCCTTCCTTGATTAGCTTTTCTATCCCTATTTCTCTTTTCTCCTCAGGGCTCAGCTCTATTCTGCTGGCACTTACTTGGAGAAAGCTCCATGGACCTCATACTCCGATTGGATTTTCTCTGTCCAATGTACCTCTTAAAAGTCTTCGTAAGGGTTTAGGCTTAGGTCTTTTTAATTCTTCAAAGTGGGACATTTAAAACACAACACAACTCTTTTCTTGCTAAATTAGATGGCATCACAAAGCGGAACAGCTAGATCAGAGGCTCTAAGGCAGGAGGGGACCTGGTATCTTCCAGGAACAGTATGGAGGTCAGGAGGACAGGAGTAGAGGGAGCAAACAGGAAGAGATAAGGGACACCAGGCTATGCAGGGATGACCTGTGGACTTTAAATATTTACCCTGAGGAGCCAGTGCCGGGCTTTGAGCAGAGAAGTGTCATGCCATGACTTAATGCCTTAATAGATCCCTCTGGCTCTGTATTGATAAGGGACCATGAGGAGATAAAGGTGGAGGCAAGGAGTCTGGTTAGAAGGTAATTGCAACAGCCCTGGTGACTGGTGATGGTGAACTAAACTAAGGTGATTAGTGGAAGTGGTCAGAAAATAGACAAATTCTGGGCCTATTTTGAAAGTTGAAATGACCAAAAGTGTTTCCTGGTAGATTGGATTTGGAAGGTGAAAGAAATGAAAGTGTCAAAGATGATGTTAGTCTCCTATTTTGGTCATTCAATGGATTGTGTTATTTCCTTAACAAAACACATGAGAAACTTCTGCATAGGAAAAGTTTGTCTTGATATATATCAGGATTGTAATGTCAGTAAAAAGAGTCCTAGATTGGGCCTAATTCCAAATCCCAGTCCATAGAGTAAGAATGTTTCTTCTGGACATAATACTGTGATATTTTCACTTTGAAAATTTTCAGACTCATTACGTTTAATGCCCTTTCAAAGCATAGCCAAATTATTACTTTGTGAAAACTTTGTTAGCATCCAATAAATATAACTGGGATAGGAATTGAAGATTTTTCTTATTTATTTAAAAATAACACCTCTTATTTTTAAGGCCAAAACCACTACATTTATATCTTGCTTTTGAAGACTATTCTGAGTCTACTTAATTCAAGTATTCAGGACGTGGCTACGGGAACCTATTCCATAGCATATTTCTTTTTTTTTTTTGTAGAGACAGAGTCTCACTTTATGGCCCTCGGTAGAGTGCCATGGCGTCACACAGCTCACAGCAACCTCCAACTCCTGGGCTTAGGTGATTCTCCTGCCTCAGCCTCCCGAGTAGCTGGGACTACAGGCGCCCGTCACAATGCCCGGCTATTTTTTTGTTGCATTTTGGCCGGGGCTGGGTTTGAACCCGCCACCCTCGGTATATGGGGCCGGCGCCCTGCTCACTGAGCCACAGGCGCCGCCCCATAGCATATTTCTTCTGAAGAATTCTCAGCTCATGCAATTTCAAGATTACACCTCACTAAAATCTTGTAATGAGGATTGATCTTTTTATTTCTTGTCTTTAATATTTAGTACTACTTGAAAAGCCTTATCATTAATGAAAAGTTAGATGATAGTTTATTTCATGTATAATATGCCTGAAATTCTGTAGTTTCACATGGTCAAAGATATTTTTTCCTTAATTAGAGCTTGAAGTTATGTGGCAATATGTAAAAATAAAATACAATTTGAATAAGCTGATATTTTTGGACCTTCCCATAAGAAATAAATGAGGCAAACTCCCGAAAAGCTGCTCATTTCTTCCACCTTCTCACGTCTCACCTGCTGCTGAGCCAGGGCGCTCTGGCTGTTCTACTCATATAACCCTCTCAGAGACACACGCTACATCCTTGTCACCAGCTTCTTCTTTGACCCTCATTCCCCTTGCTTTTTTCCCATATGTGGTAGGAATGAATACTTAGTTTTAAGATTTATCAACAAATGATGTATGATTTTTACCTTTTCTGAAGAATAGGTATCGTGTAATTAAATAACACATAGAGCTGATAGTATTATAGATTCATTCCATCCTGTTTAAAAAAAAAAAAAAAGAGGATTCCAGCTTGCCATATTATCAAGTGATCATCATATAATCAAGTGATTTCAGTCTTGGAGAAGCCCAAGGGTATATTTGCAAGCATTCACTAGAGTCTTATATTATGTTCAAGACAGGGTGACCTGTGGGGGAGAGCAGGGGTAGAGGGGAAACGGAAGTTCCTGCACAGATGATTTCACATGCGTAAAAGTTTTCTCAAAGGTAGCAGGTACAGGCCAGGCACAGAACTCATGCATGTGATCCTAGCACTTTGGAAGGCTGAGGTAGGAGGATCCTTTGAACTCAAGAGTTTGAGACTTATCTGAAGAGGGTGGTGGGTTCGAACCCAGCCCCAACCAAACTGCAACAAAAAATATCCGGGCATTGTGGTGAGTGCCTGTAGTTCCAGTTACTCCAGAGGCTGAGGCAACACAATCACCTAAGTCCAAGAGCTGGAGGTTGCTGTGAGCTGTGACACCATAGCACTTTACCCAGGGCAACAAAAGTGAGACTCTGTCTCCAAACAAACAAAAAAAAAAGATAGAATAATTAAAATCTCAAAACTGCAGATGCTGGCGTGGATGTGGAGAGAAGGGAACACTTTTACACTGCTGGTGGGACTGCAAACTAGTTCAATCTTTCTGCACGGAAGTATGGAGAAAGCTCAAAGCACTCAAGCTAGACCTCCCATTTGATCCTACAATCCCATTACCCAGAAGGAAAAAAATCCTTTTATAATAAGGACACTTGTACTAGACTGTTTATTGCAGCTCAATTTACAATCGCCAAAATGTGGAAACAGCCTAAATGCCCACCAACCCAGGAATGGATTAACAAGCTGTGGTATATGTATACCATGGAATACTATTCAGCCATTATAAAAAAAAAAAAAAAGGAGACTTTACATCCTTCATATTAACCTGGATGGAAGTGGAAGACATTATTCTTAGTAAAGCATCACAAGAATGGAGAAGCATGAATCCTATGTACTCAATTTTGATATGAGGACAATTAATGACAATTAAGGTTATGGGGGGGGAAGCAGAAAGAGGGACGGAGGGAGGGGGGTGGGGCCTTGGTGTGTGTCACACTTTATGGGGGCAAGACATGATTGCAAGAGGGACTTTACCTAACAATTGCAATCAGTGTAACCTGGCTTATTGTACCCTCAATGAATCCCCAACAATAAAAAAAAAGGAAAAAAAAAAAAAAGATAGACTAATTAACCAGACGCTGTGGTGGGAGGCTGAGGCAGGAAGACTGCTTGAGCCTAAGGGTTTGAGGTTGCTCTGAGCTAGACTGAGGCCACAGCACTCTAACCTGAGCAAGAGTGAGACTCTGGTACCAGGTATATGCAGGTAGTATAGGCATCGGGGACATTGGGAAAACTTAACCTGGGAGCAGCACAAATTAGAAGATGTTATTGTTTCTTTAAAATTTGTACAAAAATTAGATGGATTTCTTTTAATTCTTCAAGTCATGCACGTTGTATTTCCCACTTTATTAACAAACTCAGAACTTTCTCATCCCTGTAAGTAGTACTGTTATCCTTCCTGCCGTGTACAGTCTAAACACAGTCTTTTTATCTTGTTCTGTTTGTCCCTTAGCATCTCTGTGGTGTCTGTCCTTTATCTCTAATCCACTGTACTTCTCTCTGTTCCTGTCGCCATGGCTCCCCACTCACGGTCACAGAAGAGCATCCTCTTTGATGCTGTCCATTCGTTCATCTAGTATTTAGAGTCTCTCCTCTATCCCTGTGCCAACGACTAGGGACACAAACACAAATGGCTTCCTTGACCTCAAACAGTCACAGTCTAATGGCAATTTAGGCTTGTAAAGAAATACCACCTTATTAGATTCCTAAAACTATTTTGTAAAAATGTCATTATATCATCTTCAGATATGCTCTTATTATTCCCAGCTATAAATATTAAGAAAACAAGTTAAAGTACTCCTCGTATGTTATCATGTTCTGGTTAATTTCACCCATAATTAACAGTATAAGCTTAGTTTTCCCTTCAAAACCCACATTTTCTAAGTTGTATGTTACTTTTGGTAGCCAGCTTTCATTGACCAACGTCTCTTAGTAGAATTAATGCACTTCTGTAAGAACAACTCTCCACTCCATGAGCAGTTCCAGTATTTGTGAAGGAAGATCTGCACTTTCAGATCTGCATTTGCATATGTGTATTCTTCCTGAATTCAGGGTTAATAGTCTGACTTAGCCTGTCATCTCCAAGCAATGAATGGGAACTATTGCTTCTGTGGCTTCTTTTCCTAACTCTGTTTAGGAAAGGGAATTTTCAAAGGAAAGAAGATGAATGTTTTATGAGTGATCATGAGGTAGAGCTGTGTTGCTTACTGTTACTCTCTTTCACTTCCAGCTACAAGAAAACACATGAAACGCTGAGTCACGCAGGGCAGAAGGCAACTGCAGCTTTCAGCAATGTGGGGACGGCCATCAGCAAGAAGTTTGGAGACATGAGGTACTGTGGGAAAGAACCGTGGGAACACTGCCAAGCCCTTGGCTTTCTGATTGAAGGGAATGTTATCTGTTGGCCAGTCTTCTTAACTTTTATTTTTTTAATTTAATAGATAAAAATGTTATTTTTATTGATATTGATTGATGACTAAGGTACATTTTTATATTGGGACTTTTTTGCCTGAAGATCAGTTTAGGGGTCCTAGTCCTAAAAATGCCCTTTTCGCTAGAACCCAACCTAGTCAAAATAGAAGACAGAGGGTAACCAGTAAGGGAGATTTTAAAAGAATGTAGCACACATGTAATCTTACTAGCTAAAATTTAAACGGTAAGTGAAAATATACATTCAGTAGAGTATGCTCTGATAAACTGCTCTAGGTTATATATTTTTATACATTTATCCAGTATATATTTTTGTGCTAAATATACATATATTTATTCTTTTGTTCCATATAATATTTACTTTTTTACGGTTATTTCCTTCACTTTAGCAATATTTTGTGAAGATCTTACAATTCATTACACTTTTTTTTTTTTTAGTGCCCTCCTGCATGATGCAACAGCTGCATTTTTAATGTCTTTATTACTTTAACTCTAGTGCAAGGTTGTAGCAACACTTTTAGACAAATACCCTTGTACATTTGATTATTTTTATGATTTCACTATTATATAAACTAAGAGTAAACATCAAGTTTAATTTTGAACTGAGAACCAAAATGCCTCACTGTAGGCATCAGAAAAGTAGTATTGGCCACTTTTATTTTTTGTATTATGTATGAGGAAGCTATATAGAATTATTAGTCTTGGAGTTTTTGCTTGCTTAAATACCTATCATAGTTTATTTTTAATTTGGTTCATATGCTTTGGGAGATTTCTCTTTAGAAATCAGTTTCATTTTTCTCTCTAGAAACCAAATTTATATTTAAAAAACGTTTCAAATGCATTTTATTTTATTTTATTATTATTATTATTATTTTGAGATAGAGTCTCACTATGTCACTCTCGGTAGAGTGCTGTGATGTCACAGCTCACAGCAACCTCAAACTCCTGGGCTTAAGTGATTTTCTTGCTTTAGCCTCCCAATAGCTGGGATTACAGGCATCCACAACACTGAGCTATTTTTCTGTTGCCGTTGTCACCATTGTTTAGCTGGCCCAGGCTGGGTTCAAATCCGCCAACCTTGGTGTATGTGGCCAGTGCCCTAACCACTGAGCTATGAGTGCTGCCCTTCAAATACATTTCAAGTTTCTTCTTTTTAAAAGAAATCTGTGCTTATTTATTTTCCTGGATTCTTAAACTATTACTTTTTGATAAAAATAAAAAGCTTTTGATACGTAAAGGAAAATATTTGTGTTTGCATCTTTATATTTACATTTACATGTATGTGTATCTTATTTTCTTTTACTTCAAAAATTGCTGGATTATGCCTATTACTCATGAACCATCCTATCAATTAGGCATTCCCAAGGCCAGAGCCAGAGTTAAATAAGGACATGTGCATGAGTTTGAGTATGTTATTTTATCTTCATTTTTACTAATATCCCCACAGCAAAAAGCAAGTGAAGTTTTTCAGAGGCAGGTGTGATGAACTGGTAAATATTCTGGATTATTGGTTACCCCTAATGTTATTACAAATAAAATTTGCAGTTCATTCCACTGGTATTATAATATTTATCTAAAATAATTAAATAATCCCTTAAAACAGGAAATATCCCATTACCTGTTATGCCTGAGAACATATATTTGGCCATTTATAAAATTTGATTTCAACATACTTAGTTGAAATGTTTCACTTGAACACTGGAAATTGAGCATCTCACTGCTAACTGGAATAGTGTTTCAGCATCTTTAGGGGACCTTACTAAACACAAATGAAGCTTATTTAGAATACATATTCCCAGATTGTACCCCTCAGCGGTCGTGCCTCAGTACAATGAGGCCTTGGGTGAAGTCTAGGCGTATGAGTCGGTAACAGGCTCCCAGGTAATTCAGCTTCAGATGATTAGGATATGAGGAAGTGGGATGTGACTCATCGCTTCTGTTCCCTGGTGTTCTCATTTGTGAAATGGCGGTAAGAGTAATAGCATCATTCTGTTACTATGGCGGCGCCTGTGGCTCAGTCGGTAGGGTGCCAGCCCCATATACCCAGGGTGGCGGGTTCAAACCCGGCCCCGGCTGAACTGCAAACCAAAAAATAGCCGGGCGTTGTGGCGGGTGCCTGTAGTCCCAGCTACTCGGGAGGCTGAGGCAAGAGAATTGCTTCAGCCCAGGAGTTGGAGGTTGCTGTGAGCTGTGTGATGCCACGGCACTCTACCGAGGGCCATAAAAGTGAGACTCTGTCTCTACAAAAAAAAAAAGAAAGAAAGTAGCAGAAGAGAGCGTGGCATGTATTATGCACTCAATAAATACTAGTTTTTCTCTTTATTAAATGGCCGTCTCATGGAAACTGGGGAGAGTCCATCCACAGGAGCCCACTGTATTTCATAAAGGGTCTGCTGATGGTTGTTCCAAATAATGAAGAATAAAGACTAGTTTCACATTGGTGCTACATTGATGCTCATGTTCATACACTAATTGGGTATAATATCCAGGTTGTCTTGATTACTTTCCTCCTATTTCAGTGTGGTTTTATTTTAGCAGAACGAATAACCTATTTCCCAGGAGATCCAAACTTTTTATGAATTACTACTCCACATAGAGAATATAAAATCTATATTATCAACTGTGGCTAAAAGTATAGAAAAATGCATCTTATGTTACTTGATATAGTTCTAAAATACATTGAAGAGTTTGAAAAATTCAGAGCTATAGTTCAATATAATATTTTATATTTTTATATTTCTCTGAAACCCTTTGTATAAAAATGAGGATAACTCTTGGTGAAAGCAACAAGTTTTGCAAAGAATTTTTAGTTTTACGTTATGCTAAAACAAGTAGTATTCATAAAAGTCATTTTGAAATTGTTTAAGTTTAATTAAAGAGCCTTAACTGAGAATATTTAGTAAATTTTGATTTTTTTGTTCAAATTAATGTGCCATTTATAAAATGATAATGGAGAAGTATTAAAATTTTATCATAGACATTTTATTAAAACTTTTTTTTGGTTAAAAATGTTATTCTATATTTTTATTAGTTACATGAAAAATCTCTTGTGCATTCTTGGAAGAAATTCCTAAACTTGTTCAAAAAGATTCCCAGCAAGGGTGGCGCCTGTGGCTCAAAGGGGTAGGGTGCCGGCCCCATATGCCGGAGGTGGCAGGTTCGAACCCAGCCCTGGCCAAAAACTGCAAAAAAAAATTGCCAGCAAAACTCAGATACCTTGCAAGAAAAAAGATACCTCTCAGTTTTTTATTAAAATAATTCCAATGAGTACTTAGTAAGATCTTGAAAATCTAGAATTTAGAACTTTTAGTAACTGGATGAAAAGCGCTGTGTCAAGATTTAATTTATGTGTTTTATAAAAATAAATTATATCTCCTGAGCAAAGTAAGATTTTCAATTTAACCTGATGGTCATGGAATTGCCTCATCTTTCTCCATCTGTAAAATAACATTGTTAATACCTGCATAACCAAAGTGTTTCCTGTGAAATTAAAGTGAGTTCACATTTATGAAAGTACTCTGAATAAATACAAGCTGTTGGAATCATTTTTATAAATACTATTGGCATCTTCTTGGAATTTCTCAGTGAATTTGTTCAAACTGTGGTCCAGTGGGGTGAAATGTTTGAAGAAGGCATGTAATTTTATTAGACAGTCTAATACAGTAGAACCTCCATAGCTGACCACCTCCCTACATTGACCACCTCAGTAAATTGACCTACTTTTCATGAGCTGGGCATGCACCACCTGTACTTAATGGAAGTTCCTTACATTGACTAGCTCCATATGTTAACTTATTTGTTACAGTCCCAAGGCTGGTCAACTTATGGAGGTTAGAAGCAAAATTTATTATAATTTGGTAAAATAATCTGTAAGCTACATTAAAAAGTCAGTATACTCAGAAAAGAGGGGAGAATGGTGTTACCAATCTTTGCTTTGGGGCTCTGGAAAGGGATGGCGAGGGCAGCGGTGGTTGTGAGCCTCCTGTGCTAACTCTGCTCTGCTTTTTTCTCCCCATGCTGCTGGGCTGCAGGTCTCACTCCATTGGGTAAGCGCCACGTGGCTATGTGGGGGGCTCTGCCCACTCCCTGGCTGCCCCCTTGCTGCCTGGGGTTCATTTCTTTCCCGCTATGCCTCAATCAGAAAACTGGACTGGACTCTCTTTGGCAGAGCGTGTTCATGACCAGGAAGATACAGATCACAGGGCACCTATTATGTCTGAATTTATTTAAGTACAATTTGTCTCATTGCTGGATCATTTACACCAATTTCACTTGCTGAGCAATCTGTTAGGAATCTTTTTCTGTGCCATTTCTTCCTACTTTGACAGAGGTCCTTAGAATTGAAAGAAGAATAAAAAAGAAAAGTGGTGACAGAGAGGTGGATTTTGAAATAAAACTTCTAGAAAGTTGAGAAACAGAAAATTGTTTCTCTAGACTGTTATGTTTCTCTGAATAACTTGTAACTATTAACTTGTGCCAGTGTTTCACCTGCAGCCTTCTATACCTTGTGAAGTTGGAAGGGAGAAAGGTTACCGGGAAAGCATGTATGTTAAGTTTGCAGTTGTCAGACCCAGGCTAGGAATTAACCCTACCTCTAGCTGGGACCTTATTGTATATATATATTGTGGAGAGAGGAGGAATTTTTTTCTAAGAAAATGCTTATATTTACAGAGATAAACAGATTGGTAATGCTGATGAGTTTCTTTTAGGGATGTTTTTTAAATACAATTTTTGAGGAAATATTTTACCTAATAGTTTCCAAATGGAGTGTCTAAAGTAAGATCCTAAGTATCCCTCCAGTTTCTTTGTCCTTTGCTTTCTGCATTCTAGTAAAGTGCTGTTCATACTAATGACCTCAGGGGATATTGTCAGGGAACGGTGACCCATTTGATCCCTGACCTATTAGCTTCTTAAAGAACAGAAAGCAGGGATGGTGCTGAAATGTGTGAAGGGTCCTTCTTAGTATAGTGGTGAGTAAAAAAATAATTTTTTTTTTAAGTGGAAAAGTGCTTGAAAGGGGGATCCAGCCAGGGCTAATGCTCAGGGCAGTGGATCCATTTTGCTGGCTCTCTCTGCTCACCCTGATTTCTGAGTGGAACTTGATACAATATGATATGACATAATATAATATTAATATAATGTAAGCAATCAGAGGGAAGATGGGTCTGCTACTGTTGGATTAATAGGATGAGAAGGCTGAATCTCTTAAAATTCTGAGGAATGTTTTATTTGTATCAAACATTCTTGACAATCAAACCAGAATGGACACTGAAGCCCTGGCCCCCACTCCGGCCTGTGTGAATTTTGTTGCCAGGCTGGGGTCATGTTCCCTTGACGGTCCTATGTTAATGACCTGCGTTCCTTGGTTTCTCTATGATGCAATGATTAGTGTCTCCCTGCCAGGCTCTTCCTGGGTGCTGGCCTTCTCTCCATGAACAGAAGGGAGGGGAGACTCAGGTTGGGCCTAGCGAGGATGCCCCTGGGCTACTGGGCTCACCTGGAGGAAACTGGACTGCTCAGGGTTCCTGGCCTACGGGCCCTAATACGCAACTGGGGATCATCTCTTCTTCATGTCTACCTTTGAAAGCTGACTGTGCCCCATTATGCCAAAGGAAAACAAATAGTATCTTGGTTGGGTGGGCAGGGAATATTTCAAGTATGTGAAGTTTCTGTTTTAGAACTGTAAACAGGGAGTTTTTTTTTATGTACTTATATTGTGCCATCTTCTTTTTCCCCCCTTAATCCACTTTTGCCCTGAAGCTACTCCATTCGCCATTCCATAAGTATGCCTGCTATGAGGTAATGTGTATAAAATATTTTATATAATTATTAATGCAGAATGTGTTTTAAGTATGTATTTGTATTTACTTGTGGGTTTTTTCCCCCTCCTTTATGTGGAAGGAAATTGCTGAAGTGCCACAACCTGCCTCTTGTCTGATGGTGTTCAGGAGCAAAGGCTGACAATTCTGTAGAAGAGTGTAATGGGGTTGGGCTTTTGGCCAAACACACGGCTTAAATCCAGCCTTTCCTTTGTGACCTAAGACAAGTGACATAACTGTCTCAATCTTCATTCTCTTATCCATACACTGCAAGAAATAAGACCTACCTCATATGGTGGTTGTGAGGCATAAAGTAACTTGTGTAAAGCACTTAGCACAGGATCTGGAACATTCCAAGCATACTTGCAAAGGTAGAAATACGTGGGGCGGCGCCTGTGGCTTAGTCGGTAAGGCGCCGGCCCCATATACCGAGGGTGGCGGGTTCAAACCCGGCCCCGGCTGAACTGCAACCAAAAAATAGCTGGGCGTTATGGCGGGCGCCTGTAGTCCCAGCTACTCGGGAGGCTGAGACAAGAGAATCACTTAAGCCCGGGAGTTGGAGGTTGCTGTGAGCTGTGTGATGCCACGGCACGCTACCGAGGGCCATAAAGTGAGACTCTGTCTCTACGGGGAGAAAAAAAAAAAAAGGTAGAAATACGTTTTCTCATTTCAGCACAATTACATGCGAACCTGGGAGGAAGATGAAAGGAAAAGATAGGAGACCGAGAAGGCTAAAGTTCTAGAAAGGCTATCATTAGGATTTTTTTATGGTAGATATTAAGATGACATGTCTGTAGAACAATGAAGTGTTATTAAAATTACTGGCAAGTTTACTACTGAAAACTTGAGAAAGACATTCCGAGCTTCACGTTTGCGTGATTAATACAATCAGATAAAATCAAAGTATTAGTAATAGTATACATGAAAGAACGTTAGATTGGGCATCAGAAGATGAAGTTGTAGCCCAGTCCTGCCATAGTTAACTTTGCAGCCTAGGGAACAGTTACCTCAGTGGTATCAGTTTCATTATATTTAATTAAAATAAGAGACTAGAATCAGATTTATTATTCTCCCCAAGGTGCTCCCAAAGCCCTAGAACTGCCTAGAAATCAAGCATATTCTATATTGTGGTTTGAATACATCATAGAGAGGGCTCTGTTACTTTCAATAGTGTGAGACCACAGAAGCCAAATTCTTTGCAGTGCCAAAAATTTATAGTTGTACATGATATGATTAAATCTAATCAAATAGTTTCTTCCTATCCTCCAGAATGCATTCTAGTGCAATTTAATTAGAGGAATGTCTGTTCTGTTATGTCTGATGATATCTCTTCTGCACTGGGGTTATTTGGTTAATTGGTTGATTTGGAAATTTAACTACACTATTTGGTTCTCTGTATTTGGTGGTAAATAGGGAGTATAGATTCAAGAATGCTTAGTTCTCCTTAGAAGGGATTGGTACAAACTTACGAACACCCAAATTAAGTAGTGTAACCAGAGACTTTGCTCCTGTAGGTGTCGAATTTTAAGTCTGGATGTGATAAGAAGGCTCGCAAAAAATAACATGTCTTTGTTCTTTGAACCAGGAACTCATCTAGTAGTGGCTTATGGGTCAAATACAGTCAATAAGAGTTTGTCCGAAATCAACTTTTTAGAAAAAAATTATTTTACTCATCTAACATATACCCATGAACCATTTAGGCTTAAGCACAGGCACTCCGTGGGCCTGTGTAGCCGATGACGGGCAGTAATGTGGGCGGGCTTGGCCAAGTAAAATCTGCAGGGAAATGAAGTAACAATAAGTATTGAGTCATTGAAGTATAATGTCACTATTATATCATCACGAAATAGGAATCATGGAGGCTACTCTTGGGGATTTGACTCATGTTTGAGTCATATACAAGGCACGGTGCCTTCCAGGACCCTCTGAACAATGGTGACATGGTTAATCCATGCAGCCTGAATGCAGGTGCGTTTCTGACTATGTGGAGTGTCAGAGACTCAGGAGGCCATCCTCAACAAAGCCAAATAAAAATGCATTTTCTTTATGTTAGCTGCCTCTTGATAGTCTAAGAATCATACTTCATTCCACATCATACAGTGAAACTCATATTTTATAGCCCTTCTTCTTTATAAAAGGAGTTTCATCAGGTCATTCCTCTTACTTTTTTTTTTTTATGTTCAACAGAGAATAGTATGTGGTTTAGGATAACATTTAGTTGAATTATTTGACCTGAAAATGATAGACTCCTGCATTGAAAGCTGGCATTGATATAACAATTAAGATACATTGAAAATGATAGACTCCTGCATTGAAAGCTGGCATTGATATAACAATTAAGATACATTGAGTTCCGCTCCTGTTTCTTTAGCTGGACTTAGTGTTATTTTTAATGGTAATGACGTCTTTAAACAATAATATCATGTGGCCACATCCAATATGAGAAATCAGAACACACCAAATGAAGTATTCAATGCTTAAAGCAACACGATGGTATGTGGATCATTTAACACAAAGAATAAGTCCCAGAAAAATGTCTATAAGCTGTTTGGTAAGAGAACAAATAGGTATATCCTGTTTGGAAGGAAAAATAACACATACTAATAATGCCATTTTATCAGGCATTTGGTAAATAACTGGGCATATTTCACCCTAAAATAATCAAAGCACTAACTTTCTGAAACACTGCTTCATGAAAATTGTCAAAAGGATTATTTTTGAGGCATGGAAAAGAAAAAAAATTTTTTTTTCCTTAACTCTATTTCTGTCCTGTCTCACATTCGCTGTAATAAATAACTTTACAATTCCAACTGGTAAACTCAAGCATGACATTCTTCATGCAGAATTTCCATTACTCACTAAAACATCTGAGTTAGGAAGAAAAAAAAAAAACAATTTTTTGTGGTAAAAAAAAAATTAAATGTTAAATGGAAAATGAAGCTAGCACCTCCTTGAGTCATTGAAAATGATTTATAGTGTCCTATGGAATTATTACTGCTGTAGCCTTGCCAAATGCTGTATTATTTATTCCACAGTTCAGTTTCTGATGGTTTTACCCAGAAAAATTCTGTCAGGTTCTGATTCCTGTACATCACCTAGCAGAAGTGACATATATTTAACAATGTGGTAGGTATGGGTGGCAAGCCCACAGGAAGTTCTGGTGCAGACATGATGTTGACAAATAAGAGCAGAAAACCAAACAGCATGGGTTGCTAAGGCAGCTGGGTCTTCAGAGCTGACCTCTCTTTTTTTGTTATTTTAGGAATTCTCCTACTTTCAAATCATTTGAGGAGAGGGTTGAGACAACTGTCACAAGCCTCAAGGTACAGATGAAGTGAATTCTGTGTATGTGGGTCCATTGAATCAGGACAGGGTAGCACTGCTGCCATTATTAGTTCCGAAGGCAAGGCAGGGCCACCAGCATCCCATTCAGCCAAGAAGGCAGACCTGCTAAAGTCAGACCTTTTTATTCACATCTAAACCTATAAATAAAACCAGTACCGAATAATGTCACTGTATCCTTAGAGCTGTTTGTGTAAACCATTCAGGGATGAATTGATCATGAAAGTGAACTGGGGTTTGTGTTTACCTCATAATCTCTTAGTGCTACCTCCCAACCCACAAAGTAGATGTATGTGAGAGAAGATTGTGGAGAAGATAAAGGTGATATGAATTCGGAATTTAGAGCATAGTGAAAGTTAAATAACAGCTCCGAGTGCCTCTGGTTTGGGCATAGACCAGCAAAAACAAAAACCCTAGTACCATCTACGTATTTTACTGCCATCCATGAACTGTCAGCTCCCCTACTGAATTCACCTACTGAGGCCAGCACTGTATGGTTATCGTGGAGGGAAAATTAAGCTGAATCACAAAATGCATTTTATAATAATGCATGTGATCCCTGGGTATAAATGGAAAACATGCCTTTGACATAGTAGGTGTTAAAAAAACTTCACTAGATAAAAATATTTGAGCACAGGTGAGTTAGCCTACAGAGGAAAAGGAGCAAAAATGAAGTCAGCGTGGTCTTAAAATGTATCAAAGTTTTAAAACAAGAAAATCACTGCAACTACTAAGGTCATTTTTAAAGACAGGATCACCTAAACAATGATCTCATTACAGCTTGATGTCATCATCACTCTTTTGTATACCGTCTATTTCTGTATTATACGATTACTGGGGAGATTAAGAATATATACAATCTTTAAGGGGACCACGCAGCCACACGCACATGCTGGGATTCAGCTGCTCCCGAGTATTCTCACACGTGTCACCTGTGTGCCAGCTGGTAAATCGTTCCTGACTAGAGGTCCCAGACGCTCTTATTGATTTGGATCTGGTAGGTCTTTCTCTTAGGGGAGAGTTTTAACCTTAGTTTTCTACTTCTGATTTACTAGGCCAGTGATCAGGTGCTGAAGCTCCAGGAATGAAAGTCCTGCTCAGAGCTGGTCAGGCCTTCATTGGTTTGGTTCCCCAGTAGTTTCGAGCCCTGTGGTTTGACTGTTGTGCTTCACAACGCCGTCACTTACCTAGTGTACAAGAGTCTATAGGAGCCAGTAAATTCTCCCAGGAGTAGGGACTTTTCTTTCTTTTTTTTTTTTTTTAAATGGAGGGACATGCAAGGTTGTGGACATTTCTCTTGGTAAAATAGAAAACAAAAGGCTCAAAAATCCTAGGAGTCAGCTTCTCAACATTGGGTTTACAGCTTTAGACAACCCAAGAAGCATGCATTCTGTTAACATAAGTCCTGATGCAGGAAAAGTGGTATTTTTTAAGTTTTCTCTAGAAGAAGAAGATGCAGGGCGGCACCTGTGGCTCAAGGAGTAGGGTGCTGGTCCCATATGCCAGAGGTGGCGGGTTCAAACCCAGCCCCGGCCAAAAACCACAAAAATAAAATAAAATAAATAAATACATAAATAAATTTAAAAAAAAGAAGAAGAAGAAGATGCAAAGAGGCAAAATAAAGAATATATTTTCATTTGCTTTTAGGAAGCTAGTAAGCTTACAGCCCCTTTTAAGTGTGATCCCCACTCCCAGCCTCTCCCTTTTCTTGCCTTCCCTCATGGAAGGGATAGAGCCTGCCTCCTCCCGCAGACTTCCACCTAACTCAGCCCACCAGGCACTAGCCTTTGTCAAGACCTCCTGAAAGCGAATTCCACGCCTGTACTGTACTTGGTTTAAAAAGATTGACAGCCCACCCACCTCCTGTCTCACAGCCAGAGCCTACTTCCTCTTTTTCTGTCTACCCAGGCGATGGAGAATAGCTGATAACCACGCTTTGTGTAAAACCTCCCACTCCCTCAAGAACGACACATTTCTCATTCCTTTTTTCCTCTCTAGACTAAATAAAAGATATGTTTAATCCTTCTTTATATAGCTTATTTTCTGAGTTTACATTTGTATTCTCAATCTTCTCCAACCATTCTTTTGTTCTTCAATTATGAACCCTTGGGCTGTTTTCAGAGGGAGTGACTCACGGATCAGTAAGGATGAGAAGAATTCCTGCGGGTCTGGATGCTGCATTTCCATTCACAGGTCCTGCGTTAAGCTAGCTTTTTAAAACACCACTGATCAGGAACCATGGCCATAGTTATGTTATGTGAGAAGTTACATTCTGCTGTAAGGTGAGGCTGTCTCCTGCCATTTTCTCACATAGTCAGTCACGTACCATGTGATGGCTGTAGCAAATCAGCTGTGTTTTTTTTTATCCCCAATTCTGTAGTTAGTTTTCCCATGAGAAATGGTCCAATTCTAGAAAATTTACTTCTGACTACATCTTTTTTTTGAGACCGTCTCACTCTGTTGCCCTGGGTAAAGAGCTATAGCATAATAGCTCACAGCAATCTCAAACTTTTGGGCTTAAGCAGTCCTCTTGCCTCAGCCTCCCAAATACCTGGCCCTACAGGCACCTGCCACAATGCCTGCCTAGTTTTTTTTCTCTGTTTTTTCGTAGAAACAGGGTCTTAATCTTGCTCAGGCTAGTGTCAGGCTCCCGAGCACAAGTAATCCACCCATCTTGACGTCCTGGAGTGCTGAGATTATAGGCGTGAGCCACCATACTGGCTTCTGCCTACGTCCTTGCAATGTATTTATTACTTGATGACTCCTTAGCTGGTGTCACCTCTTCTATTTGTTTCAAAATTAATGAACAATCAGATGCAGAATCAATACCTGTGGAACCACATTTGGTATATTCTATCATGTTCCAGCGAATTATGAGTAACTACATCCCTTTTAGCCATTGTACATCCATGTAAAGCAGATCAGATTTTTAGTGCACCTACTTTTTGATGAATACATTACATGGGCTTGGTGTCCATAGCTCAGTGGTTAGGGCGCCGGCCACATACACGAGGGCTGGTGGTTCAAACCAAGCCAGGGCCTGCTAGACAAACAAGCAACAACAAAAATAGCCAGGCATTGTGGCAGGCACCTATAGTCCCAGCTGCTTGGAAGGCTGAGGCAAGAGAATGGTTTGTGCCCAAGAGTTTGAGGTTGCTGTGAGCTGTGACAGTAAGGCACTCTACAGAGGGTGACAAAGTGAGACTCTGTATCAATGAAAAAAAAAAAAGAATACATTACATGGCCTGAATCAAAAACACAAAAAAAGGCAAGTTATATTACCCTTTTTATTTCTTTATATCTTTGTGTCTTCTTGTGTCAACTGTTTTATCATGAGAGATTAGGAAGCCCAACTCAGCAATACAAATTAAATTTTACACAAAGAACTGTTCTAATTTTGAAGACAAAACAATGTATTCTTGGATAGAAAACCATTATGGAGGGGAAGGCTCAGGGTTCAGGAGAGGTTTATTGTTCACATCTTACTTGAGCAGATCCTTGCCTAAAGTATTACAATAGGCGTCACTGAACCCACATGGTTGGGAGACCCTTTGATTCCATCCCTTCTTTGGCAGATTGATTTCTTTCAGTTCCCTCCTTTTTTATTTTACTATTGTTTTGAAAAAATATCAAGAAGTAGGAGAGCAGGCTTGGTGCCTTTAGTGGTTATGGTGCCAGCCATACAAACCGGGGCTGGCAGGTTCAAACCCGGCCCATGCCTGCAGAACACAATGACAACTACGCCAAAAAATAGCCGGCATTGTGGCAGGCGCCTGTAGTCCCAGCTACTTGGGAGGCTGAGGCAAGAGAATTGCTTAAGCCCAAGAGTTAGAGGTCATTGTGAGCTGTGATGCCACGGCACTCTACCAGGGGCGACATAATGAGACTCTGTCTCAAAAAAAAAAAAAAAAAGCAGTAGGAGAGCAGAATGAAAGAAAGCCCAGAGGGGAACAACAGTAATTGATATTCCCCTGATTCAACACTGTATGTGATTTCTATTGCAAAGCAGAAGCAAAGGAGAATGAGAACGTGGATGAAAAAGAAAAGAGAGAATGAGAATTGTTAACATAGTTGATTACATCTAATTAGTCTTATTTATTTTCTCTCAGGAAAGAAATAAACATAGTGAAAAATCACAGTTGAAAGCCTCCCTTCCCACCTCTTCCCGGTGCTGAGAGAACAGAGTGGAGGCGGACCAGTGCTCCAAGCCAGAGGTCCACTAAATAAGCCAAATCCAGCTGGTCATCTAGTTTTGAATGACTTGTAACTGGAGAGTGACTTTACATTTTTTTAATGGTTGAAAAAAATCAAAATGAAGAATAACGTTTGTGACATGAAAATTCAAATACATGAAATTCACATTTCTGTGTTCATAAAGTCTCATTAAAACACAGTCATGCTCATTTACTTATGTAATATGTGAGACTGCTTTTTTGACAGCTGGTTTGAGTGTCTATGTCAGACTATGTTGCTCCCAAACCTAAAATATGTACTCGCTGGCCCTTTACAGACCTCAAGCAGAGTGGAAAAATGCGATTTAGGAATTGAATTTAAGAGGCAGAGAAATTTAGTGACAACTGTAGATAAGTGTAGAAAACTGCTTTGAAACACTGTTTAAATTTTTTAAAAGGTAATCCAGGTGGCATGGACACACGTCCCCAGTGTCATTAAAATGTCTGTGAGTGATGACTTTGGGGACAGTGAGGTGCAGACATCAGTTTGGCAGTAGCAACATTATTTTCTACTTTCCCTTTCCTCAGAGTGTTTTTCTACATTGTGAAAAACAATGGAAGGGAAGGCCAATGTGATTATTAATACAAATTGCATTAGGCATAGCCCTTTAAATATTCTTTTGAAGGGCTTTGGATAAGGACCTTTTTCAAGATATACTTAACCATAGTTTTAAACTGTAAGTTGACTTCTTCATGTCTCTATTCTTAGTCAATAACAAGTACCAAGAATAGAGTCTTACAAGCATCTAACTGTGTTTTAAGGTCTATTCCTACTATAAAATCAACTGTCTAGAAAGTTGTGAAATTATCAGTGCTTAAGACTTGATCCTTCGCCAACTCTCAAAACAGATCAGCTTGAGTACGCTGGATATTTGTTTTTCAAAAAAAAAAAAAAACACACACCAGAAATTATGTTCCATTGAGCCCTTTGGCCTTTTCTAAAGGAATTTGTCAAAAATTCAGATTGCCTTGCTAACTCCCAAGTAGAAAAGCTAAGTTTGAGTCACTTAAAGATGTTTATAACATTTGTAAAATTGGAAGAATTTAAAATCTAGTCAATTTTCATTAGATTGGTTCTCTGGGCAAGTAGGGGGTAGATGCTGCAAGTCCTCAGATCTGATTATGCTCCTGAAGGGACTAGAATCTGAGATGTAGAAAAGATAGAGAGAGCATTGATAAAGAGAGCATTCTAAAGTGAAATAAAGTTTAGCATCCTATCCCCAAACCCAATTATGAATGGCATTGTAGCAGTCTGCTAAAAGGAAACTAACTTTTCTATATTCTTTTGCCTCTAAAGATAAAAAGTATTTCTGAATTTGAAATTAATCAAGATTTTGGCATTCTTATAAAAATATTACAGAAATGATTGGGAATGACTAACTGCATTTTTGCATATCTGCTCATTTCAGACGAAAGTAGGCGGGACGAACCACGGTGGAGGCAGTTTTGAGGAGGTGCTCAGCTCCACGGCCCACGCCAGCGCCCAGAGCTCAGGAGGCCCCCGGCGGGCGGAGGAGGAGGAGGAGCTGCAGTGCTAGGGGCAGCCAGCGGGGCCAGTCCACCAATCAGCCACTGCCCAGCCGGCCTCTGCTCGCACCTACCCAGATAAGAAGAACAGAATCCCACTGGGAGAAACCTAAGCCTTGATGTTGTTATTCAAATGGCCTCTCCAGAAAGTTTAATAAAATGATTTCCATTTGTATTTGTGTTGATGATGGACCACTTAACCATCACACCTCAGTCAGTATTCATAGATTGTTACCTTTTAAAATGTCCCACCTTGAGCAGGTACACAACTGGTCATAACTCTTCTCTGCGTAATTCCATGTATATTTTCCAAACATGTAGCTAGTATTTGCTTTGATTTTTGCTTGGCCTCCTTTGCGATGTGCATGTCCTAGAAGGCTGAGTGAACCCTGGGGATCAGCAGGGTGGGTCTCTTTCTGACTGTCTCTGGCAAGTGGATGACTTACTGCAAACCCCATCTAACTCCTTATGATCTCCTTCCCCTACATCAATTATGTATGCTTAAACAATTAAAATAGTTGATTTTAGTGATGACTTTGAATTCTTATTTCCTTTGAGTCTTCAAGACTATGGATGACCTTAAATGTTGGTAGCTATGATTCTACAGATGCTACTTGAAATCAACTTCTGCTAATTTGGTGAATATGAGAGGATATGAAGGTAAATACTTCAGTTACTACTCTGAGGATAGCTAGGATGGTAAAATTACCTCTAATTCTAAGATTCTCTCCAATATACATAGAGTGGTAGTTACTCAAGTAGGGGATAGCTAGAAAACAGGAGAAGTAGAGTTCTGCAACCCTTTCCAGCATGCAGATTGTTCATGTGTATGAAAATAATTGGTTTTTATTAATCCACTCTGATTTCTGCAGTACCTTTTACCTTCCACATTAGAAGCCTCTCTTTTCTTCTTCTAAATGGGATCATACATTTGTTATTAAATAGCAGGGCTACCCTATTCATAATTGCTAAGTCATGGAAAAAGCCCAAGTGCCCATCGATCCACGAATGGATCAATAAATTGTGGTATATGTACACCATGGAATATTATGCAGCCTTAAAGAAAGATGGAGACTTTACCTCTTTCATGTTTACATGGATGGAGCTGGAACATATTCTTCTTAGTAAAGTGTCTCAAGAATGGAAGAAAAAGTACCCAATGTACTCACCCTTATTATGAAACTAATGTAGGACCTTCACATGAAAGCTATAACCCAGTTACAACCTAAGAATAGGGAGAAAGGGGAAAGGGAGGGGAGGGAGGGGGAAGGAGGGGGATTAATGGGATTACACCTGCGGTGCATCTTACAAGGGTATGTGTGAATCCTAGTAAATGCGGAATGTAAAGGTCTTAGCAAAATAACTAAGAAAATGCTACAAAAGCTATGTTAACTAATGTGATGAAAATGTGTCAAACGATCTATGAACCAAGTGTATGGTGCCCCACGATCATACTAATGTACACAGCTATGGTTTAATAAAAAAAAAAAAAAAAAAGATACATTGATAAAATGCAGACTGAGTAAAAAAAAAAAAAATCACAATTTAGGCTCAGCGCCTGTAGCTCAGCGGCTAGGGTGCCAGCCACATACACCGGAGCTGGCAGGTTTGAACCCAGCCTGAGCCTGCCCAACAACAACAATTACAACAAAAAAAAATAGCCAGGTGTTGTGGGTGCCTACAGTCCCAACTACTTGGGAGGCTTAAGCAAAAGACTCTCTTAAGTCCAAGAGTTAGAGGTTGCTGTGAGCTGTGATGCTACAGCACACTAACCAAGGGCAACATAATGAGACTCTGTCTCAAAAAATAAAAATAAATAAAAAATCACAATTAAAAAAGCCCACATTATACATATATATACACACACGTGTATATATACATATACATATATACATTAGTATGTTAATTGTTCACTTTTTCTGTACTTATTAAATAGAAGTAACCATATTTAACATTGAGAAATAAAGCCCATCTGAAAAACTCTATTCAAATTAATGGAGCACAACAATCTATAAAATCTCTATACCTAACTGAAAACTGTGCAGATGCAGAGGCACATTCCTCCTGCAGCCTGGACTTCAGCAGAGGGAACGAATGGGGCTGTAAACTTGACCCAGTGTGGACAAATGTAGGCAACAAAGCCCGTCGGCAGGGGTGTGGGCATTCTCCCAAGTTTGTCTTTCCCGTCTGTTGGTGCCTGGCTGGGCAGGACGCCAACCCCATCCAGCTGGCTCGTGGGCTGTGCTGGCTCCCCCACCACAACATGCAGGTTTTCCGTCGGGTCTGCAGCTGCCTGCTGAATTGGAAATGGTCAGCTTTCACAAACTTGCTGCCACCCTTTTGACCACATTCAGCACACATGCATTGTATTAGATAAAGCAGAAATATGCTACTGTATTTATTTATTTTTCAGACACAGTCTCACTCTTTCACCCTGGGTAGAGTGCCACGACATCGTAGCTCACAGCAACCTCAAACTCTTGGGCTCAAGAGATCCTCTTGCCTCAGCCTCCCAAGTGACTGGGACTACAAGGTGCCTGCCAAAACACTAGCGATGGGGTCTCGCTCTTGCCCAGGCTGATCTTTAACTCCTGAGCTCAAGCAATCCACTGCCTAAGCCTATAGACATGAACCACTGCACTCAGCAGAATTAGGCTACTTTAAATCACTGTCTTCATTCATCAACCAATTTCTGCACACAATAGCTTTAGCCTTAAAACCTGAAACACAGTATTAAAATTGGGTTGAATTGACTAAAAGAGCTATAAAAATTAAATTGAATAGAAAAAGTCAAGAAAACTAGCATTAACATTTCAAAGCTTCCAATACATTTTAGCTATTTATCTTATTAAACTATTCATCAAAATTCTGATTTCATCAGTTTGGTAAAAAGCATGGTTACATTACCTCTTAATCTAAAGGCTTTTTATTACTCACTCTGACCTGGGAGTGACCTTCATAAAGGCCATGACATGAGTGGCTCTTTCTCTTTTTGTTAGAAGATGCTTAAGCCACATCACTTAGAATGGGATAATCCAATCAGTTGTTGGCAGATGGGTAGTCTTCCCTAGATGAGGCAGTGAGCCTAGTCACGGTCACTATATCATCACTAAGGGCTGCCTGTTTCTCCCTTACTTTGCATGTGCAAGTTGATCCTAATTTGACTGGCTGCTCAGTTTCTCAATCACCAGTGTGTCCAGCTGCTTAGTTCACGGGCAGTGAAGTGTCTCACAAGTGCTAAAAAGCACTTGCACAAAATAAATAGAACCTTTTACCAACAAACCAAAATGACTTCAGGTCAACATCATTTATATGGAAGGATAACTCAACCAAAAATGTGCAGTTGACTTTTGAACAACACGGGTGTGAACTGCAAGAGGCCACTTATATGTGGATTTTCTTCTGCCTCTGCCACCTGAGACAGCAGACCAACCCTCCCCTTCCTTTCCCTCCTCAGCCAACTCTGTGTGAAGATGACAAGGATGGTGACCTTGGTGATGATCTACTTCCACATAACGAACAGTAAATATGTTTTCTCTTCCTTATGATTTTCTTTCTTCTTCTTCTTTTTTTTTTAAGGGTAACAGATTTTATTTAGGAAGAACAAAGAGAAAGTTTAGAGCATTTCCAAAGGGAGTTGGAAGTGGATCCCTCCCATGAAGGACAGGTGAGAGACCCCTTATGATTTTCTTAATAACACTTTATTTAGCCTTTTTTATTGTAAAATACAGTATATAATAGACACAGTTTGCAAAAATATGTGTTACTCCTTATGTTATCAATAAGGCTTCTGGTCAACAGTAGGCAATTCTTAGTTAAGTTTTGGGGGAGTCAAAAGATCTTCAACTGTGCAGGCCCCTAACCTGTACTATTTGGGGATCAACAATTTTAATCATCAAAAATTCCAGTGTGAATTGTAACTTACTTTTAAAAAAGCCATTAATTTAACTATAATACCACTTTTTAATACTGTTGCTACTACAGAAAATGTCGGTAGATATACAATGCAACAATGGAACATTATCCTACAACTCAGATCTCATAAAGATTATGACTGTCGGTAGGTCATGTAGCAGAGTAACATTTATCTTACTCTAAATTACATTATCCTTAGAAATCTGATCTTGAACCATAGAAATAGAACAAGTTGCGTGCTTCAGTATGGAATGGCCTGACAAGCTGAGCCCTGGGCTGTGGCGAGTGTGGAGAGAACCCAGGAATCTAAGCTGGTTTTCTGCTAATCTAAGTCATTGTTCCAGACTTACAGCTTGAAAGTTCTTGAACTTTAGGATAAAATGGTACATGACTTGTGAACTTCAACCCTATCACCCTCCTCTCACTTACTGTCAAATTAGAGTAGGAGTGGGCATGATAAACAAAACTGGTAGCAAAGTTAAAAAGTGATTATGAAATGTGAAACAACATCTTCAAACCTGGCATTCAAACACACACACACACAGAGAGAGAGAGAGAGAGAGAGAGACAGAATTCCACTGTTGCCCTGGGTTGAGTGCTGTGGTGTCATAGCTCAGAGCAATCTCAAACCATCCTCCTACCTCAGCCTCTGGAGAGCTCAGACTACAGGTGGCTGCCACAACGCCCAGCTAGTTTTTCTATTTTTAGTAGAGATGGGGGTCTCACTCTAGCTCAGGCTGTTCTCAAACTTCTGGGCTGGAACAATCCACCTGCCTTGGCCTCCCAGGATGTCAAATATAATTTCAATTTTTTTCTCCTGGGGACTGGCATTTCGCCAGCTGTAATTCTCAATGTCCTTGTATTTGAAAAATGTGGATTCATCTCAGAGCCTTGCAGTGGTGATATATGCTCTGGGGCAAGTGAGAGATAATATTTGGCAAAAATCTTATGGTACTTTTGATAACTCTAAGCATGGTAAAACTCTTTATATTACATTTCTGCTTGACTTGTAGTTCATATCATGGAGGACATATATCAAGGCACATCAAAAATAATATAACTGTAAGTCTCTCGCAAAAATCATCCCATCTCACCTTTGAATATGGAGAGTGGAAAATTACTTAAAAATTCTGAGTACAGAGGATGCTTTTGCACAAAGCTCTTCATCAGTCACTTGCCCCAGAGCATATATCACCACTGCAAGGCTCTGAGATGAATCCACATTTTTCAAATACAAGGACATTGAGAATTACAGCTGGCGAAATGCCAGTCCCCAGGAGAAAAATAACAAGAAGAAATTCTTTTTTGTTGAGTTCAGCCCAAGAGTGATTATTTACTCTGCATCCTAAACATAGGGTTTGTTATTCAGAAGACCAATTCCAGGCAAGTAAGAGGTATCTATCAAGGGGAAAAATTTTTTTCTAACATGTTAATGCTCAATTCTTTGTAGGCACTGCTGATTGATTCAACAGCTATCTTCTTTTATTGATTGTCATCTTGTTCTTATTAAATGAGATTTTATTTATAGCACTATTATATTTTTTTCTGTTTTTAAAGACTATTACCTCAGGAAGGAAAATTAGGACTAACGGAGAACTCCTACTTGGTAGGTAGATGATAAACTGAGACAATGGGTAATTAGCTAATATAAAGCCCGATGCCTAGTACAAAGTCTGATGCGGTAGAGCCTTCCAAGGTCCCTCTGTGAACTGTGCTGGCTAAGTATGAAAATTACCACAGACAACATTCAAAATAAAACTCCAGGGCCACAGAGAACTCTTGACAATAAAATACCTAAACTTTCTCTGGGGTTACTCTATGTGCACAGTTTCACGCCGGGAGAAGAGCACTCTACAATACTGACAGATGGAGTTGTTTTCCTACTAACCATATCTGCAATGATAATCAGACTTTGGACTGTTTTTCTATTTCAATCCAGAGCAACTACATGTGCACATGTGTGTTGCTTCTGAAGAGATCATGCACTTTGCTTCCTGCAGATTGGGTATCCATGGATACTGCAAAGAGTTTCCAAAGAAACGCAGCCTAGAACATTCATCAGGCCAGCCTCAAAAACCTTCCTCAAATGGAAACTGACATTTGAATTAAAGGGAAAGGCATCACTGTGCCACACCAAAATGCTGGGCAGGCTTGCATGAATGGCCTTCCTTTTCACACTATTAGATGGTTGGGCATCATTTAAAGCAGCGGTTCTCAACCTGTGGGTGGCGACCCACAGGAACTGTATTAAAGGGCCATGGCATTAGGAAGGTTGAGAACCACTGATTTAAAGGCAAGCAAGGGTGAACTGCTTATCTTATAAAAGGGAAACGGGGGTTGATGCATCCCATACATACGGCTCAGTGACCCCAGTTTTATATTTCTCACCTGGTGACAAATGTTCTTATCATAAAGGTCTCAAGATTTGTAAAGTGGATAGGGAAAAATACCACAGAGGACAAGTGGCATTTGAAATTGCATGCTCCAATTTATATCCCTGAATTACACAGAAAAGATTTAGGGAGGGGCAGCGTTTGTTAGCAATTTTGAGTCTTTGATGGAGACGTGAAGTAGGGCACAGGGAAATTCAAAATCTGGCTCAGGAGAGTAATCATTTGAATGAAGCAGCATTTCATCTGGGGAGAGAAGATATTAACCAATGTGTTTTGTCTTCTGGATTCTTAAGTCAGCTGAACGATCTGTTCTTAAAAGGAATAATAACTAAATTTTCCATTGTTCAGTGAATCTAGCCTTCAGGGATCTAGGTTATTTTTCTTTTTTTTTTTTTTTTTGCGGTTTTTGGCCGGGCTAGGTTTGAACCCACCACCTCCAGCATATGGGACCGGCGCCCTACTCCTTGAGCCACAGGCGCCTCCAGGGATCTAGGTTATTAAGTCACAATAACATGATTTAAAATCTCTAATAAATATTCCAAAGTCTTAGGTGTTTAACATTTATTTAGTTTATAAAAAAGGAACCCAGCCCCAGTCTTCGTCCATGACATTTTCATGACCACTTTCTGCCCCGTGGTTTCTTTTAGTGCCCAAATTTCACCATATTTCTTGCTGAAGTCCAGACAATTAAAAATAAATAGACACATCTAGGGAAACCAACAGACCAACAATGGCAAAACATGATACCATGAAACAGAAAAAGAAAATGTTTGTTACGGGAGTGCAGCAGCACAGACAGTGTCTCAGGAGCACGGCTCACTGGCGGCCGCAGCTATGCTAGCATTTCTTTCTGCCTCAAGTTCAGAAACAAGCTGGACAATCTCAGGGTGACTGAATTTTCCTGCAAAGCAAAAAGACAAGGAAAAAGGATTCCCAGACTAACAAGACAATACACATCCATTTCCCCAACTTGATCCCAGGGCTCCTCAGGGGCTCTAGTCCGTGATCTGACCACACTTCTCTCCAAGGCAGAAGCAGATTCCAAGTCCTGGGAAAGGACCAAAGAGGACCACTAAGCATTTATTCTCTGTCAGGCCACCTGCAGCCCGAGCATATGCATGAGAATCAGGCACGGGGCCACCAAAGAGGCACAGCTGGGGAAACCTCATGGGCCGGAATGCCTCCATCTACTAGGAACTATGAGAAAACTCTGGTGTGAGGGCGCCTGGAGAGCGGAAAACAATCTCTGCCCATTCCCATCCTGCAATTAATCCAGGGAAGCAAAGCACCTACAAATAGAGACAAATAGGAAGACTGGGGGCCGCTGAGGCTTTTCCAGGGTATAAACAAGGATGGGAACATCTCTCTTGCAACACCTCTGAGCTTCAACTGGCTTATGTGTGCTGTTGTCCCTGCTCCTCACCCCTCCCTGGATTTCTGCTCTGGCAAAACCAAGCTCCACGCTATGGAAGGTCGGTGAAGGCGAGCACAGCACGGGGCCTGTTCCATCCAACCTTGCTTCCCTCACAGTCTGTTTTTGCCCGTGTCTTCTGTTGCTCACTGTTCACTTCACACTAAATTCTACCCCATTTATTCCCCACCCTCATCCTCTCCTCTGGATGTTCCCTTCCCTTTCTTTTTTGATGCCTCACATGAAGGAGTCAAAAGAGGGTTCCAACAATGGGTTTTATCCCCATACAGAGTAAGCCAAACGAAAATGGGTTCTTGTTGAAAATGGTGTTGAGTACCTGCGGTGGACTCGTAGAAGTCTTGCAGTCTCCCGGGTTTGTTCTCAAGGTCTTCATATTCAGATGCCTGAAGAATCATCTCGCACTGGTCCAGCTGCTTCACAAACTTGGCTTCTGCAGTAGACTGGGTCTCATACTCCTAAGTCAGAGAACAATAAAGTGGCGTGACTAGGGCTGCAAGATAGGGTATTCCAGGAAAATTCTGACTTTGGTCTCTGAAATCAGAGTCACAGCTAAAAGCACATTCCATATGGGCCCCATTTCCCCACTGTACACAAACCCTTCACACACGCTTCCCCCGTCATTTCTCAGTTTGACACCAGGACTCCACGTGAGAAGGACGCGCTCGCCGTTCCAAGTGTTCCAGTAGCTGCTGTGGAAGCCTCATTTGTTCATCCTGGACACTTTCTCTTTTCCTCCTGTTCAATATCCTGTCTTCCTTTCAAGATCATCATTATTTAATCCACCTGAGCAGTTTAGATCTTTTAAATTTCAAGTTGATATGTCATCTTATGCTTCTCAAATTTGAGGCTGAGGCAAGAGAATCGCGTAAGCCCAAGAGTTAGAGGTTGCTGTGAGCCGTGTGACGCCACGGCACTCTACCCGAGGGCGATACAGTGAGACTCTGTCTCTACGAAAAAAAAAAAATTTGTACTTCCCTTTTCATTTACTATCAGGCTTCCTTTTCCTTTAAAGTGACTTTCTAGCTCTTTCATTTATTTTTGGTTACCAGGTTACCTGGGAATTTCTGTTCTTACTTTTCAGATAGGGTAGGTTGAATTATGTCCCTCTGGCTTGTGACTTTGGGCATACAGTGAGGATCTGGGTGTTTACCCCCGTGTGTGTGTGTGTGTGTGTGTGTGTGTGTGTGAGAGAGAGAGAGAGAGAGAGAGAGAGAGAGAGGGGGGTCGTGAAGGGTGGAGAGAGAGCAGCTTTCTGACCTTTCCTCTTCCCACTGGCCTCTCCCTCCACAGTGCGGACCCAAAACAAGCAGCTCCAAGACATCCACTTCTTAGAGCACGCACGACACATGCCACGCAACCCCAAGTCCCCATTAATACTGTAAAGACCAGACTCTGTCTTCTATTAAGACCAAAGTGCTCCCAACTGGTTTCCCTGTCAGGTTCTTGTCTGTAATTCCACCCCAGATGTGTGCAGATAATAAACCTGTCATGCTTTCTTGCGGGGTGATGCGATGTGAATAACTGAAAGGTTTCCTGGTTTTTATTAGATGCCTTATTCTTATAAACACAGCTATCTGGATTTGATAGAGCTGAAAATTGTACAGAGGAATCATTTAAATATGAAACCAAATACGTTTGCCTTTATCTCAAAGGCTCTTAAAAATAATTACATTTTATTAAGTGTTTACTCACATTCATAGTTCTATGTTTAAATTTAATACATTCAAGTTCAAGATTTAATACAAGGAAATGGAATAGCATACCAGTCTAGGATTTTTTTCTTTCTATTGAAAGTTGAAAGTGAGAAAAGGTTTTTAAGACTATGAGGAAATACATTTTATAACAAATGCTGGTGAACTTACGGATTTCTTTTAAAAAAATATAAATTGTACAACTTTTCCCTCAACAAAAATAATAGTAAAGCATTCTCCAATAAAAAGGCAGGACAGGAAAAGGAATACAAAAGATAAAACTCCAGGTGTGAGAAGGACACCCTCGGATCTGGAGAAATGACTGCAAGTTGTTTGTTCTTAGTGACAGGACTAGGGGAGGAGAGAGGAGCCGGAAGAGGCTGAAGGTGGAGGCCAGCCCCTGACAGACCAGTGATCTCTGCCATGGGCGGTACCTCAGCTCACCCTGCAACTACCAGCATCGCTGAAGAGTCTGGCCTGAAGGGTCTGGCCATGCTCTGCTTCATAGTTCAGAAATGTTGCCAGACAAGGATGGTCCAGCCTTCTGTCACTGTGAACCAATATGCAAACACAGTGGGGAGAGGCCCAGCAAACTCTGTCAGAAGGCCAGCAACTCTGGAGAACAGTGAGAGCAGCTTCTCCCAAGACTGTTCTGTTCTTCCATTTCCAAAATCACAATTTTATACACAAAAGCAAGAACTGTATTAACCCTTATCTTAAACAACAGTAATTAACATAACCCATGACTCATAATAAACAAAAATTGACATAACCCATGGCCTAAAACATTTCTAAGTTAAAAGTTAATCTCCTAAATCAATAGCCCTAAACTACACTACACTACACTTTTAGATTATAGCTGAATTTACAAAACAACAAGAATGGGAGACATTAGGTGAAAGTCACACAGGACCTAAATGGGCCAGACCAGCTGTGTGTGTCACCTCAGCCTGCCTGCCTGTCTCCGACACACGCGTTCAGAAAGATCACTCCAGCTGCAATGCGGACACAAACTGGAAGCAGAGAAATCGGGTTTCAGGACGGTGCAGCGTTACCAGAGAAGCTGTAAAAATCTGGTCTGAAGACAGGGTTGGGAGGTTCCTGGGAGGGGGAAAAATGAACTAAGATATGAAAGGGAATGAGAGGGACAGCGGACAATGACTTCCTGCTTTCCAGCTTCAGTATAACTAAGCAGATGGTAACACAGGGAGCAACAGACTGATAAAAACTGATCAAATGAAGAAACAACAAAACCAAAACCCCGTGGATAATATTTACAACAAAAACTAAGGGACATGTTCCCAGGAACTTTGAAACGTATATGCTTGGAGACAAACCACCTCCAGCGGGTATAGGAAGTGGACTTTGGCTACCTGCCCGAGCCTTGAGCCAAAGCTTAAAAGTCTGCTTACAATACTGAACAAACACTTCGAAAATGAGTAACACCCAGCTTCAACAGAAGGTGCTTCTGCTATCTTTAATAGGACTGGCAACCAATGGAGCAGGGTCCACTGGCTGGCGTCAAAGCCAGCACAGACTGCTTACAGTCAAGATCAGCGTTTCTCAACCTGTGGGTCGAGACCCCTTTGTAACAATGAAAATACATCCTGCATGTCAGATATTTACATTATGATTCATAACAGTAGCAAAATTACAGTTATGAAGTAGCAACAAAAATAATTTCATCGTTGGGGGTCACCACAACATGAGGAACTGTATTAAAGGGTCACAGCATTAGGAGGCATTAGGAAGGTTGAGAACCACTGGCCAAGATGAAGCCAAGGCTGACACCTCGTAGACCTTTTACCTCATTTAATGTTCAAGATCACACACCCAAAGGTGGCGATTTAACATGCTAACGAGACATGCAACGTCTAAAGAAGCACAATGGATGGATGGGCAGCTGCCAACAAAACTCTGCCTCTGGGTGCTATGATTTCAGGGCTGGCGTCAAACTTTCTTTCTCTCCACCCTTTAAAAGGTCCCTAGCCCCTGTTCAGAGAGCCAGCCTGGTTGCTCCACAACCTGCAATGTCTCCTTTTTAAAGAAGCAAAAGGCCTGCCCCCAATCCTGAGCCTGTAAAAATTCCTTTTTTCGTCTTTTGCCAATTTCTATTGACTTAGGGACCAAGAACCATGAAGTGGGTAACAGGGGCATATGATCAGTATCCAGGGGACAGGATATCTGAGGGACCTTTGAGGAGGTCAGGCTCAAAAGAACTAGCAGGTGTTCATAATATATCTCAAGTTTTCTTGAACCTAGCCCAGGGCTAGCAAATTCTCTGGATAGGACCTGGTGGGAGTTCCTCCCAGATCAAAGTGGGGAAAGAAAACAAAGCCAGGAAATCTCTAAAAGCAAACCACCATAATTTGTTTTAACATTACAGGTACAAAAACAACAAAAAGCAGAGGAGGAAGTTCTGTGAAGTTAAAAAAGCAACCAAAGTTTCTCACCAGAAAAATAAGGCTAAATGCTTGAGGTAATGTATATGCTAATTAGCTTAATTTAGCCATCCCACAACACATACCTATTTCAAAACATCATGTTGTACACCATAAATATACAAAATTTTTGTCACTTAAAAAGTAAAAATTAAGAAACTAAAAGACAGACGAAAAAGCAATCTGAACCAAGTTTCCTCCTGAAAGTGCTAAAAAATGAAAGAACATCAAAATAAGCAACAGAAAAGCACAGAAAACAGATCCCATAAAACTTAACACAAAGCGAATAAGAAGCAAAATTACATCTCCACAGGTGATTCATATCAGAAAGACACTCAAATTTACAAAAGAAAAATCTCATCCACAATATACTATTTTAAGAAAAGGTAAAAGACATTAAGGAAATGATACAGAAGGTGAAAGAATAACACAGAAGAATTGAAGATATGAAGAAAGGTCATTTTAGAAATGAAGGCTAATTATCTTCTGGAAACCAGATCATAAAAAAAAGAAAAAATTAGAAGTGAAGGCTAACTAATAAGAAATACAAAGTAATTAAACAACGCCTTCAGAGAAACACAAATTGAAAGGAAGGTTAAGTTTAAAAGTCAAAGAGAAATGAAGAACATATATTGTAAAGGATTTGAGAGGACAAATATTGAAGACAGGCAAAGAAGAACCAGCATACAGAGACAGAGGAGTCCCGGGACAAAAAGCAAAAACTATGCTTCAAGAAAACTTTGAAATTAAAAAAAAATTTTTTTTGAAGATTTTCTTTTTTTTTTAGTGGTTTTTGGCCAGGGCTAGGTTTGAACCCACCACCTCTGGCATATGGGACCGGCACCCTACTCCTTGAGCCACAGGCGCCACCCTGAAGATTTTCTTAAAAGAAAAAAATATTCCTTTGGACATTGCTATAAAAAGAGCATCTTCCTTTTGAAAGATCTCCAAAAAGAAAAAAAAAAGCATCAGGCATATAAAGAAAAATAAAAATTATGATCAGACTTTGACAGCAATGCTTTTACAACAGAAGAAAACAGGAGAAATATATGCAAGGTATCCAAGGAAAAAACCAGGAGCCAAGGATTTTATATCCAGTGAAACTGACCTTTAAGTATAAAGAACAGAGAAAGTATTAATTATATGCAAGGATTTAGAAAATATTATTCTGTGAACCCTTCTTGTAGACTAGGTTCTAGTCTTAGACAATAAAAACTGCTGAGACTGACCCAGGCCTGGTGTTGAAGGTGCCTATACTATTATTTGTAGAGCTAAGATTCAATGAAGTTGAAATGGGAGCGGTTATAGCACATATGGTTAAATGTTCTAACAATGTGGGTCTAGTGCAACTATACAAAAATAGGCGGAGAATGGAGATAGCATAGGCAAAACACTTTTCTAAATTGTTTTCAGTAATCAGAACCAATGATAGTGGAATACACGGCTGTTATTCTGAGAGTGGGATATGTGGAAAGAAGGATAAAGCAAATGAATATTTATAAAATATTCTAATTCTAGCATCTTCTTTGTACTACATAACCAGGATTCCTGGTGTAAAAAAAGAATATGCAACACAATACCAGAAAGTTTAAGTAAAAACCCTGTACTACTGAATATGAACTGGAAATAAGAGTATGAACTCACAAGATACTATCCACACACACACACACACACTGTATATACTTGTGTGTGTGTGTGTGTGTATAAAATATACACAAAATCAACAAGATAAGCTGTCCTCAGTGCCCATATTGTGGTTTTGAAATACCATTGCCTAACTGAAAATAAAAAACAAAACAGGAGGTCTGGGTGGAACATATTTAGGATGAGACTGAAATATCATGCTATTCCTGCTATCAAGGAAGCCATCAAAGTCAAGCATATTTATCCTGTCCAAAGAATAGATATGGGGAAAGTACTAAACTATTTTAGTTACTAAATGATAACAAAATTAAAATACTAGAACATTACCATTATGCAGCCTAAAAGCATTAGTGGATATAAGCATAAAGAAAAACAAGTTATTGCCTCACGATGAAAGAACCCAACACTCACTTAACAGCTTTGCCAAAAGGACCCAACCTGAGTCTAACGCGGCCTTCTGGCCCAGTTGCCCATCAGTATAAACTAAGTGGACAGAGGAATACAACGTGCACCATGAGCGTGCAACACTGGGAAACCCCAGACTATGGAAACTCTATAGCCCACAGGGTCCTGAGTTCTTCAACAGATAACTTGTAAGAAAGAGAAAGAGGTAGAGAGGGAAACTATAGATTAAAGGAAATTTTAAAGACATTAAGCTTAAGAAAATAGGCAAGATTAAACAACAACATTTGGGAATGAACACTTGAGTGATTAAAACATAAAGACATTCACATGATTTCTATGAAAACCATGGCACTGGTTGGTTCTGGAGGGAAGGAGGGTGGTGTTTCAATCAAGACACAGGGAAGGGATTCTGGGGTGAATGGCAAAATTTTAAATCTTAACCTGGGTTGAAGTTAGCAAGGAAGTTATCCTTCTAATAGCTCATTATGCCACACCTTGGTTATTGTGTGGTTTTGCATGTTTTTTTCCTATAAAATAGTTTTAAAATAATAAAAAGGCAGTAAAATAGTTTTAAAATAATGAAAACGGCAGAAGGTAATGAGCACCTGTGGTTGTTTAGATGGCGCTGTCCACTCAGCTGCTGGGCTTGAGTCTGGAGCTTAGGAGGAAAACGTTTCAGGAGAATACATGGGGCAATAATACACCTGCTGAGTGAAGCCTGGAGAGGCATGGAAAGAAGAGAAGGCCAAGGACACAGTCCTGGGAGGGGAACACAGCGTCTTAAGGGAGGCCAAAGAAGAGAAATGTTCAAAGAAACTCAAAAGATGGAAACAAAAGCAGGAATGTGTGATGTCACAGAGCTGAGGGGTCGGCAACTGGTGCAGCCAGAGCGTCAGGTGACACAAAGGCAGAGGGGGGCTTGCTGAGCAAGCCACACAGAGGCAGCCTGTGACCTTCCCAAGAGCAGTGCCCAGTGGGGTTGCCGGTCACTCCATGGTGGGCTGTGAGGGAGGTGAGTCAGGGAGTATAGACAACTCTATCTGTCTGGCCAGGAAGGGAAGCAGGGAAATGTGGCATCCAGGGAGGTTTATTTCAAAATAGAGTTGTGTGAACACACTTGTAAGGCTTATAAAAAGTTGGAAAACTCATCTGATAGCCTCTATTTTCTTAATGAAGACAGAAAATAAATTATTTGCTATAAAGTCAAGGGAGAGGTGGCAAAGTATGAGAGTGAAGAGAGGGGTGAACAGCTGATGTGCTGATGAGGGCAGAGCCAGAGCGTGGGGGGAAATGGGGAGGGAGGTGTCCGGGGCCCTCTGAGGAGGTGCTGGCAGCCCTGAGGCTCAGCAGAGCCTGGATGCTGTGATGGGTCCGGGCACAGTCCCTATGGTAGAGAGGGTCCCTAGGTCAGCACTCTGCAACCTTCATGTATGCCTGGAGAAGACAAATGGCCAAACAACTCAGGGTAGGGTTTTGTAGAGCAACAGGAAGACAAGGAATCCAAGCAGGAAGGAGACTCAAAGTCTTCATCCTGAATATGGAGACCTAGAAAGGAAGAGAAAGGGAGGAAAAGGGCAAGATCAAAAGCTTCCTCCTACTTCCAGGGAAAGGTTGGCCCTGAGTGAAGTTGTGATCTATATGAAGCTTACCTTTTGCATTTTCCACTATCCTACCAGGAGAGTAAACAACCCAAGGGCACGTGGATGTGCCAGATACTTACTATGGGATGGGGGAAGGAGGCTCCTCTTATGCCTTGGGGCTCAAACAGACAATTCTTTAAAGCAAAATGCAAGTGGGAAGGTAGACATGTTCCTGTGATGCTCTCAGAAAAATGGAGATGTTTTCCCTTGGCTTGCTACAACTTGATTTTACACTTCTATGGTGAAAGATAAATTATAATCAAGGATGATTAATTACTTTAAATAGACGGTGAGCCTCTGGGCTGACAGGTATAGCTATGGTAATTAACATTTCAAAAACTAATCAGCAGCTTTTCTAAGTTACATGGATACAGAATGACAACATTCTCTTAAACCAAAACCAGGCTATATGGATTGGAGACAGAGAAAGATAGAGCTCCCTGTGTGCCAGACATTATGCTAAGTGTTTTATATGTGTGAATTACGTTAATCGTTATAACTCCCTATTATAATAATTGCCATTTTACGGATAGGGAAGTTGAGGCACGGAAAGATTAAGTAGGTAGGCCAAGAACACACACCCAGTAAACAGGGCAACAGTATTTGAACCCTGGAAGTCTGATGTGGAAGCCCAATTATTTTATTTTATTTTTTTGTAGAGACAGAGTCTCACTTTATGGACCTCGGTAGAGTGCCGTGGCATCACACAGCTCACAGCAATCTCCAGCTCCTGGGCTTAAGCGATTCTCTTGCCTCAGCCTCCCACGTAGCTGGGACTACAGGCGCCTGCCACAACGCCCAGCTATTTTTTGGTTGCAGTTCAGCTGGGGCCGGGTTTGAACCCACCACCCTTGGTATATGGGGCTGGCGCCTTACCAACTGAGCCACAGGCACCGCCCTGGAAGCCCAATTATTAATACAGTACAGGAATTGTAAAATGCATAAATTATTATCGATCCCCATACTGTCAAAAAATTCATGTCCTCCACAGTCTGTAAATGTGGTCTATGGAGGAGGCCTTATTTGGAAATATGGTCTCCACAGAATTATGCAAATTGAAACATGGCCATATCCTGATCCAGTAGAGAGAAATTTGAACACAGACATTGACGCAGAACACATACCAGGTGTGTGAATGAGGGTGAGCCATGGCCTGCAACCACCAACAACCAGAAATCTTTAATAAGCCTTGTTAATTCAACCAATGACATTTATAAGACAGTAAAATTGCTACCTGTTTGGGGGTTACCGAGTGTTTTGATTCTCTGGGCTTTATATTTTCTCAAATATAATGCCTTTCTAAATAACTGTGGTGGTGTTCTCTTTAGAAGATACTCTTTTAACTAAAGTATGTTTTGCAGTAAAATTTTTAGCCAATTGCTGATGATTAAGAAAATAATGTAATAGATACTGCCACTGTGTTTATAATAATTAGGAAGCACAAGGGTAAAGTTTTTATAAAAGGTTTCAAATTATGATAGTGCTTCCCCACAAGAGATAATAAATGGGATTACTTCCATACATCCTGGTGCCGGTTTTTTTTCTTTTTATGTATGAGATGCAGCCTAACTCTGCTCTATTATTTATTTATTCAAATCTAAAACATGTTCCAAAAGTTTACGTGAAAGTACATACTTTGAGACAAGAGACACTTTTTCTTTTCTTTTTTTTTTTTTTTTGCAATTTTTGGCCAGGGTTTGAAACCGCCACCTCTGGTATATGGGGCCAGCGCCCTACTCCTTTGAGCCACAGGCACCGCCCGAGACGCTTTTTCTTAAAGAAACTTTGCCATTCTTAGTAACAGGCAGCACCTGTTACAGGCTCCAGGGAAGATACCACACACACTTTGCCAGATTTAATTTTCATAATCATACAACAAAGTAGGTATTAAAGGCCCACCATCTCTCCGCTTAAGCCCTGGGGCTAGGATTGTTTGCGACTTCAGCAGCTTCTTATTTTAGAAGGATGGTAAGATACGTAAAGCATAAAGCACACATGATAAAAAGCCTCTAGTGAGGTCCATGGCAGCTCTCGACTACCAAGCTGATGAATATTTGCCCATCAAAACCTATTTTCTGAACAGGGATGAATGAGGTCTCTACATAGCTCATGTTAGCTCAGGTAAGAATCTTGTTGCCAAATGAATTCTGGTCAGGTTAAGTTTTTTAAAAACTGGCCCTATGAGCTTTTGGAATTTCCTAATTATAGACGGGCATATGTGGACCTGTCTGACTCTCATTTTGTAGAGGAGAAAGGAGGTTAACTAGAGCTGAGTAACTCATTCCCAAGTGTGAGACAGGAGTCGGGATTCACCTAGGTCTCTGTGGCTGCAGGGCCCAGGCCTCTGGGTCACACCCCACAGCCTTACAAGACTATTTCACCTCGTAACTACAAAGCACAGAAGTAACAGAGCGGCTGCAAAAGCAGAGGCTGCCTGGCAGGACTTTCCAAGGAGAAAGACCTGTGCAAGTTTCAGCTGCAGGCACTTCCCAGGACAAGGGAACAGCTGAGGCAGTCACATAGGGAGGCCGGCTGGCTCTGGGGCTCAGGGAGAGGCGAGGCAGGGTGGGGCGTGAGTAGGTGAAAAGAGAAGACGGAAGATCACTTTCTTGGGCTTTGGAGAAAATGTGGTGAGGGAGAGTGGGAGGCAGGGCCGTCAGGAACAGGAGGGGTCTACACAGCCAAGCAGGGAAGGGCCAGTGTGGACTGACTAGAACTGAGGTTCACAGCAGGAAGGGGGGACTGATTTCCTTCACAAACGAACATGGGGAGAGGAAAGCAATGGCAGCAGGCAGCTGGGCCTGCCTTTCCCTTCCGCCTGCTCCCCCTCCCCCCATCACAGGAAGGGGGTGAGCACTGGGGCAGGCTTCATGGCAACACCTCACCTTGACATCACCAGGCCTGACAACCCTCCAGGATTTGCAAACGGGCAAAAGACGGATTCAATCCCATATCTGAACTACCCTGACACTCACGTTCTTTTTAAGGACCAGAAATGGGTGGTCCAGCAGAAGGAAATCCAGGAGCTGTGAGTCAAGACCCACACCAGGCACTGCAGTGGTGAGGAAAATAAGGATTTTGGAGAGAAAATTTCTATCCGCCATGAGATTTCTAACTGCAGCAGCCGGGAGATGAGATACAGACACAAAACAGACTGTAGTAAGTTAGAGACTGATTGTTTTTGTTTTTGGATTTTAAAATAATTTATTTCATAGGTGGGTTTTAACTTCATATCTCAGAATATACATTATTTAGTCAAGAGGTGCTGAACAGAGATTATAAAAAGAGAGGAAACACCAAGGATAATAAACCAGCTGATCCTACTTTGTGAAGTCTTGCTAGGATAAATGTCTATCATCTACCTTTGGTGCTTACAAAAAGCATTAACTTCTGAATTTCCAATGTTGTAAATAAAAATGTTTATAATTAAGTAGAGGCAGCTTTTTAAGATAATCTAAGTCAACTAGAACATGAATGAGCCATATAAATTCAATTGCAATTTCAAAAAAACTCATCATGTATACTTACTTCCCAAAGTTCATAGAGCTCCTTTCTGAGTTCCTCTGGTAGGAGCTGGGTTATCTGCTTCATCGCTTTCTGAAACATCAAGCCATTATTTTAATTATATTCACACTTATCTGAGTTAATAACTAGACTATAAAAGCCAAATAATGGGCTCGAATTCTTGTAAGTAACTCCCAAAGGGGCAGCAGAATAAATTGGCCTATATTGGATAATATTTATAGGTTACAAGGAAGACAATTGTGAACATTAAATAAGTGCATTTATTCATACGGGCTTCCCTTAGCATTTATTTTGTGGTCTACAGTAGAACACAGGAGACACAGGAAGGTGTGAAGCAACTATAGAAATACCAGGAGCGCGCTCATAGATTTTATATCTTGCAGACTTACATGCCTACGTAAATGTCAATCATAAGCACACCAGAGTTCTTCTTCATCTTCTTCTTTTTCTTTTTTCTTTTTTTTTTTTTTTTTAATAGAGATGGGATTTCACTGTGTTGCCCAGGCTGGTCTCAAACTCCGGGCTTAAGCAATCCTCCCGCCCCAGCCTTCTAGATAGCTGGGGTTATAGGCACAAGATACCATGCCCAGCGGTACCAGGGCTCAAAACAAACCAATACCAAAAGCCCAGACTCCAGCACTATACGATATATACGTAACAGAATTCAAGTTGTACTCATTAAATCTAGTAAAAAAAAAAAGTAAAAAAACTAAATTAAATTAAAAACAAGAAAACCAAAACTGAGAGTGAAAAGAATGGGACAGTAACAGTGAATTACAAAACTCAAAGAAAATTTTTGTAGTCTATATGCCTTTTTTTATTGCTACTATGTTTTTATTGCAAAATATAAAGCATACATAAACAGGCGATTATTGTCATTAACATAAAGGAAGTTACATAATATAATTTTGTAGGCTCATATACTCACAGGCTGAAAAGGTATTATTAAAGGGCAATTAATCCCACTATCCACATAGCATCTGAATCCTTTACAGTGGTTCTCAACCTTCCTAATGCCATGACCCTTTAATACAGTTCCTCATGTTGTGGTGACCACCAACCATAAAATTATTTTTGTTGCTACTTCATAACTGTAATTTTGCCACTGTTATGAATTGTAATGTCAATATGTAAATTTTATGGTTGGGGGTCATCACAACATGAGGAACTATATTAAAGGGTCCCAGCATTAGGAAGGTTGAGAACCACTGCTTTCAAAGCTTCACAGAACACTTCTGTCCTCTCTCCATAAACATGTCCAGTAGTAGAGAACCTAGCACCTAAGAGGCTGGCCACACAGGCTTTAGGCAGTGTGGACAGCAAATATTTCTTATATAAAGAAGGTTGTCCCTGTTATCTGTAGTTCTTCCACTATGCCTAACTTTATCCCTCCTGATTTCCTCTCTCACCTACAAACACAAGGGCAAATGGGTGGACAGTGACCCTGCTGAGCTATATACAGGCTATCTGTGGCCACGGTGACTGAACCAAGAGATAGCCTTATAGTTCAAACCAGGCCAGTTGGGACCATCTGCATGATTTGTCCAGCAGAGGGTAGTAGAGAGAAGCCACACTTCCATCACGGGAAGAAGCCTAAGGCTTAGCTAAAACCCCCCAAAAGAGCAGAGATCAAATAGAAGAGCAAAGGGTGTTCTGTATTTATTTCTAGTTTCAGAAGTCCCCGGAGCTACCCTTATCTCCATCTCTTCTTTCATTCCAGAGGTGCTCAAGTATCCTTCTAAAAATATTATGTTTTGGGGGCAATTTACTCTTTTTTAAAAAAAAATTTTTGTGGAGATGAGGTCTCACTATGTTGCTCAGGCTGTTCTTGAACTCCTGGCCTCAGGCGATAAGGCCTCCCATTTTAGCCTCCCAAAGTGCTGAAATTACAGATGTGACCACCATGCCATGCCAAGGAACAACTTACTCTTGGGATGGCTTCAAATTCCTTCAGCATCCTCATTTTATACCTTTTAATTTGCCCCAATTCTAACCACAGAGGTTAGGCTCCTGGGGAAGAACATGGTTATAAAAGCCATTTGGGGCAATATAAAGGTCTTATATAAAATTGCGTGTTGTCAAAAGCAATGAAAATAAAAACGGCTATGTATATTTACTTATTACTGGGAGGAGAAAAAATGTTACAGAATATGACCACTTCCAGAGCAAACCACGTTCTCGTTAAGTAGCACCACCATCATGGATGGCTTGTTCATTCAGAAGTAGGAAATTTAGTGTATTGTGTACCTGCATTCTCCCTTATTTCTTTTACCTAAGTTTCAGCAAATATATTTGTGAAAATACTTGCATTTTCACAAATTAAGGGTATCTTTATAAAAAGATTGCTTTTGTCTACATTAGTCTAAAAGCGTAAGTTTGCCCATCCCTTGTGATTGAAAAGAATGAATTGATGTACGTACAGATATATCAAATCTTTTAGAATACAAACATGAAAGTCGTGCTGTGACAAGAGACTATTTTATTTCTTTACAAATTTTTTAAATTTTATTCCTTTAAAGCAGTGATTTTCAACTGGTATGCTATGAGAGGATCTTAGGAGTGCCCCCAAATTTTTAAAGATGATTAATTAAATTATCTTCGAAAGAAGTTCAAAGCACAGTATTTTCTTTTCTCTTTTCTTTTTTTTTTTTTTTGGTCAACATAAATTAAGCGTGCTGTGGAAGTTTAACTGTAGGTTCAAGTGTGCCATAAGATAAAAAAGATTGAAAACCACAGTTCTAAAGCCTTGCTGACCTAGTAGTCAGCTAGCCTGGGGCAAAAGATGCTTCCTGGTTGTCATTATGTAAGTTCTACTTAAAGCCTAGAAACCCCCCATTTAATTATCTTAATGGATGGTTCAGACATCCACATCTTATTCATAAACACCATCTGCATAAAGAATTGTTCAGCTCCCAGATTTTCTTCTCAGTTCCCAACTCCTGACCAGCAGCAGAAAGAGATGATGGCAATCAGCTCCCTCTAAAAGGTTTTGGTTTCTTGTCCAAGAACTTAAAATTCTTTAAGAAGCTTCCCTGGTGGCTTCTGCTTATGACATTTATTTCCCTGTGAATCAGCCTGAGTAGGCAGTCCTTTCCGAGGCTGGAAAGGATTTTCATCATAATCAGGTCCGGCATCCAGGAAGACAACAGGGCCCTCTCTGATGGTTCAAGCCCTTTAGGCACCTCCATGGGGCATCACTAGCCAAGAATCAGCTCATGTCAGGACACTTGTAGGTTTGCCTTACTTCCAGTGAGTGGGGATTGTTCCTACTGACTCTGGTGCTTCTAAGGTTCTGACTTGCTTCTCCGTGGAGTAAACCTCAAATTCACTGTGTCTTTCAGAGGGATAGCCTGCCTTTCTTCTTCCTCTGCCTCATTTCTCCACACCTTTTCTTCAATGTTAAGGTCTTCGATGGCCTTAAGGTACTTTAATGTGTGATTTCTCCTTCATAATACTCACATTGTCCACTGAATAACGTCCACATATCTTGCAGTGAGTTATGTAATTGAAGAGTTTATTCCCTCATTTTCAGTTGTATTGGACTTCATTATTCACTATCCTTTGGTTTGGGTGCCGGTTCCTTTCTGCAATTCCGAATCTTGAGCTAATTGGTATCTTTTTGTATTAATTCTACTAATCAACCAAAGATTTCTTTATTCACGGCAGTATAGATTCATATAGAGAAACATTTCCTTCCCCTTCTGTTAGGATTGCTGGCCTATATTTTGGATCTGTATTTTTGCAAAAAAACCACATTCCTTAGACTATTCCCCTGGCATCCATATTTCTGGGTGAGTTAGAAAACCAACATTGGGACTCTCATTCCTTATAGCTCTTCTTGCCTCGGAAGGGGCAAAAGCGCTTTTGACTACAAGCCCTCGTCTCCCTCAGCTCTCAGCCCACTGGACATGTTAAACAATCTCAATAAAGCAACTTGGGATCAATCTCTCAAGTCTATGATAACAGCTTGTAAGAACCTTTGAACTGGGAACCAGCTATTCACACTATTTAAAAAAAAAAAAGATCTTTTTTTCCAGTCTCTACTTCACACGTCTTCTCTTTGGCCCTAGGCTCTGAGTTTAGAGACCAAATTGATATTGATTTCGTATTTTATTGGTATTATTCATTTCTTACTAATACAAATATTTTGTCTTTACTTGGTTTGTTATTTTCAATTACAAAGTTCAGGGATTAACTTAAAATTTACTAAGTTTCTTTTTTTCTTTTTGCAGTTTTTGGCTGGGGCTGGGTTTGAACCCACGACCTCTGGCATATGGGGCCGGCGCCCTACTCCATTGAGCCACAGATGCCACACTACTAAGTTTCTTTTATAATAATTATTATACTTGTGATTTGCAGAACTTCTCTCTAAAGAGCTTAGCTAGCATGGAGAATTCCCACAAATTCACTTAGGTTCCCGCTTATTTCTATCATTGTAACGAACGCCATGCTGTCTGTACACATAAACTAACAGAACTGAAAGCAATCAATATAATTTTCTGTCCCTATGTTAAACTCCTATTCTTGTGTTAAACAAGGTTGAGAACAAGGAAAAACCAATTTGCTACTTACTCCAGGAAATCTCTGCTTCTAGGAGATAAGACTATAAACCACCTAAAACAGAGTAAGCACAACCGCTTACGCTTTGAGATTCGTTAATTGCTTCCCTCATTCTTCTCACCAATCCAAAGCTATTATGTCCTAAACTCTTGTGCAATCCCAGCTAATTTCCTACCTTGTGAGATCCATCTTAACCTTCTCCAGCTCAGGCCCTAAAACTCTAAAAACATCCTTCCCAACCTCCCCCTTCCTGAGATACCACTGAGACTGTCAAGGTGGTACTCTTCCATACTGTAATAAGTCTAGTAAACTTAGCACGGCTTCAGCAACAGGTTTTTCTGGCAGCCCTCTGCAGCGTCGATAGTCAACACTGACCTCTTCTCGCCTATGTTTTTCTTCTTTGGGGATGTTATCTGCTGGTGCTATGTCCCCCACGATGCATTCTGCCATATCGTGAACCAGGGCTAGGCGCACACATCTAACCAGGCAAGAAATGTTGAATAATTACACAGAATTATATTAAACTATATTATTACAACTTCTTTTCTATATTATTTTGAAGTTACATAATACGTTTTTCCCTCTCTGCCCTCACAGTGTTTTAATGCACTATTTTCTAAAGTAATTCTATTCTACTAGCCTACAGCAGTTCTGAATCACAATTGCTAGTTAATATTCGACACAGTTCATCACAGTACAAGGGAAACTGTTAGCATTAACTTTATTTTTACATGGCTAGTTTCTCAAATCTCACTTAAAAGGATGATAACTTCAGATTACGAAGCCAGGAGATAATCTGGTTACAGCATTTACTTACTGATACAATTCAGAAACATTCATCTTGCCCAATTTTCTAGTTAGATACAAAAATGAGGTCATTTTAGAGTAATGGGTACAGGTGAATGACCTGAGTCTGAATCCAGCAACCAGCACTCAGTAGTTGAATGACCTTTGTCCAGTTATTTGATGTCTTTAAATGCTCAATTTTGTTACCCTTGATTTTTTTATCTGTAAAAAAGGGGTAATACTATCTCATGAGGTTGGTATGAAAATTTAGTTTGATAATTCATGTTTATGGCACATGTTGATCATGTTGATCATTCAACAAAATAGTTTTGATTACTGGTGATTAATGATTAGTGATTGTGATCATTACTATCAAAATAATAAAGTAAAATAATGAGTTGAATGCACCAGAGTGCCAGCCTGTTTTACGTTCCCATTATCATAAAGGCAGTACAGGGGCAAACAGCCCCCTCTTAGATTTCTCTGCCTCCAGTCTCTTTCCGGTCTAGTTCAAATTTCTGACAATTCCTAATTTCATTTCTACTCAGCTTCACTTTCATCTTGTACTATTTGTCAAAATATCCTCAGTTCATGGTGTCTGCTGAGTAACAGAATTTCTCAGATTCCTAATGAACCCTTTGCTATAATCAAATGGATTTACTTCTCATTTCTAAGATACTCCTTTACCTTCCCACTGCCAGGGCTCTGGTCTCTCTGCCTTTCTCTCTATGTGCAGTGCCCCTCCTACCTCTCTACCTCCCCTTAAGCTCAACTGAGACTCTGACTCCTCTGTTAGGATCAACCAGGAACCACTGATCTCTCCTACTATTAGAAAACTTCACTAATTTCTGATCATAACTAATTTTGTACTTCTTACTGCAGCTACTTTGGGCCTGTGCAGTTAGTTCAATTGGAATGTATTTACTTCTGTCCTGTGCTCAAAAAGCATTTTTAAAACTTGTTAAATTTATAGCAACTGAACAGTCAACACAGAACTCCCCTTCCCATATCCTGAGTCTAAATGATTTGTCTCAAATAATATTTCTTAACTAATACACTAACCTGCAAGAATTTGAGACAGGCCTCAGCCATGAAAAGTGGTGCACAGGAGAATCCCTCACACACATTAAAATTCAAATCAGCTTACCGGTCTTTGTTTAGATGGTCATCTTTGATCACCATGGCCATGACTGCCATCCTATACATGTGATCTGACACGCTCTCTGGCCGCTGGACATTTCTGTATACCCAGCCAGTCCGTGGGACTCTCTGATAAAGAAGAAGAGAAAGACGTTTTTAAAAATGTATTTCAGTTGTTTGCTATGACCTTCAAGAGATATCCAGGGAAAAGCATATAGAAGCAGGGTCCTGGTTTCAGACCTATTAAAAAATGCTTTAGTAAACCAACTAAAATGATCAACATGAAATGGTCAAATAAATTATAGAGTTCAGAGAATTACATGGGAAGGGGAAGAGAGAGAAAAGGAGCTCACAAGTGTAGAACTGAAGTCCAACACTCTAAGTTACTCTGCGTTAGTGGAGCATAATCGTGGAACACAGAGAGGTCCTACAGATTATAAAGAGAAAATAAAAATCTCAGAGCTATACCCCTCCCCAACTCCTTATGCAAAAGCAAGGCTATAGGCACCTGTGAAGAACTTGCTCCACTGATCATTCACTCAGGAAATTCCTTGCTAACCTCCCATAAGCAACGACAAGCAAATTATAACTATGTCTAGCATCTAACACTAAAGCCCGTTCCACTAACAATGAATGAACAGTTCATCTTTTTTTCACAGGTAACAGAACTGGAGACACAGATAATCAGATATTCTTTCACCCACCCAGGGACAGCTACTTATGAAATAATTGATGCTTCACTCCCTTTTTCTCCCCTCATATAAAATGTAGATTTCCCAAGCTTCAATGATTGTAACCATTTTCGTTTTGCCCCATTTGCCGCACCACCCCTCTTCTTTCCCTCAGTAAGTCTTTATTTTTACTTATTTATTTTATTAAATCATAACTGTGTACATTAATGCATGTATGGGGTACAATGTGCTGATTTGATACACAATTTGGATATATATCAAACTGGTTAACTTGGCCTTCACCTCACTTAACTGCTGTGTGCTTCCCTATCGAAAAACAGCCACAGGTCTGCCTATGGGTCGTGTTTTCCCGGTCAGGTCCCACCTAAATTTGCCTTAACAAACCTCCCTTGATTGAAATTTTTAAAAACTAAGACATTTGTTTGGGTCGACAAGACATAACGAAACTGCACTTTTCCAGAGTTGACCTTTTTGCTTTCAAACAGTCCCATCCTACACAAGAAGCAACGCTGTGATGAAGGCTCTAAACCCCGCAAAGTGACAGGCTCCCCAATTCTGAAGATGAAGGCTGATCAAGGCATTTCTAACCGCCGGAAGCTAACCTACCCTCTGTCGTGACTCTTCCTTTTACTCAGATCCTCTGATTTTGTGAAGCTGCATTTTTCTCCTCAGAACTCTACAGCCCTAAAGAATTGTATAAATACTAGTCAGGCTGGCTTCAAACAATCCGCTTTGAAGTTGAAGAAATTCTGCAAATCTAACTGAAAATAGCAGAGAATGGGGAAGACGCACATGATGAAGCTCCAGTGTGTATTATACGCCTAAGTCTCGTTTCTGCAGGTAATTGCGACAGTTAAGACGAGCCGCTTAAAATCTGCAGGGCCCACGGATCCTGTCCTTGCCGCTTGCTGCTGGGCAGCACCCCCCTCACACACACACACAGGCAGAGGGGCCAGGAGCCCGGGAAGCGCTCGGGTCAGCGGGGCGCACGGGGCACCCGGGCCGGGTCGCTGGGCCGCGCAGCCTCCGCGCCCCCGGCCGAGCCCGCGCACAGGGCGCCCGGCTGCCCCGAGCGGCCCGCGCCGGCCCAGCAACCCCCGGCGCCGCCTCCGCCGCTCCTTTCCTCCTCCCACCGCCCAGCACGCGCCGCAGACGGACCGTGCGGGCCTCCCCCACGTCCAGGGTCGCGGGGAGGGCGGAGGAAGGCGGAAGGCAGCGGGCCAGAGAGGAGCCGGAACCCTGCAGCCTCGCGCCGCGGCTGCCGCTCCCGGCCTGGCGCCCGCTCACCTTGAGCTGCCCCACCAGTCGCATGAATTGGAGTAGTGACCCGGCCCCGCGACCCGATGAGGCCGAGGCCATGGCCATAGGGACACGGATCCGGGTGGGCGGAGCAGGCGCCGCAGCGGAGCCCCTCCCCCTCTGCCCTGCCCCGCCCCTCCTGGCCTTGCGCCACCCTCCGCCTCTTTCTTCCCTTTCTCCTCACATACCGCACCGCTCCCTTTCCTCACTACCCCCTCTCCTCCACCCTGGTTTTTTCTAGTGACTAGTCCTGTGTTCTGCCTGCCCTGCCTTGGTGGCTGCCAGGTGGGCATTTCACCATCTGTGGCAAACACAATGCTAGGGACATACTAGGCACTCAGTACTTGTTAGCTAAACTCCACTCACCTAACTCCCTCAAACTTTTAAATGGATTGCACTTCCTGTGGGAAGGGCAGAGGGGCAGCCCTGTGTTTGGAGGAGGAAGGCTGTGTGTGAAATTGCTGCAAAATCTTGGGGAAACTCAGTTAATTGGGGGAAGAAATAAGGACTTAAGAATGGGAAATCTATACCATTTTTACAGAGGAAAAGTACTTTGGAGAGGAAAAATTAATTGGGAGTGGCAGAAGTGTTGGGAGTCTGTGGAAGGAGCCCTACATGGGCGAGGAAGTAAGAACAGTCCCTGTGATACTGGAATTTCACTCTTCAGTAGGTCCTTGGTCTCGGGGATTCCAAGAATGAACCCACGGACCACAGATCAGTGGTAAGATAGGACTTTTATTAGAAGTTAGAAAGGAATGCAGAAAAGTACCTTCTGGAAGGGGGAAAGAACTGAAGAACTCTCTCCGGAGTTTCCAAGTGGGCTCTTTTTTTTTTTTTGTAGAGACAGAGTCTCACTTTATGGCCCTCGGTAGAGTGCCGTGGCCTCACACAGCTCACAGCAACCTCCAGCTCCTGGGCTTAAGCGATTCTCCTGCCTCAGCCACAACGCCCGGCTATTTTTTGGTTGCAGTTTGGCCGGGGCGGGGTTTGAACCCGTCACCCTCGGTATATGGGGCCGGCGCCTTACCGACTGAGCCACAGGCGCCGCCCCCCCAAGTGGGCTCTTTTATCTAGGGGTCTTAAGTCTAGAGGATTACACGTGGTCAGCAGTTGGTAGATGGAAAAACATCTCTTCAAAGTTAGTGAGTGCGTTAATAAATGAATGGATGTAGTTCCTCCTCCACTAGGGCGAGGTTGTCGTCTTTGTACCTGAGAAAGGATTAGGGTGTGTACTCCTACCCAAGGTGAAACTACCCAAGAAAACCATCACAAGTTGCTTTGTTCATGATCTTATCAGAGCCCAAAGAGTGTAACCTGAAAAGGCAGTCTGCTTGTGCCTGGAAATGGAGGTCTGACCTCTGAGCTCACCTGGGCCTGTCTAGCCCTTAGTGATGGAATCCTGTATCACCTGCTGAAAACACACCTCCCCAACCCTCAAAAAGATGGTCAGGGGCTGTCCCAGCCATCTGTCTTGATTCCATCAACAGCCAGTGCTACCAATTTTTAAACAAAGTGGACAACCTGGATGAGAAACTTAAGGAGAGAAAATGGTGGAGTGGGTTAGAAACGAAAAGAAATTAGAATTTTTTCATTCCTACCACAAATACTTGTTCTATACCTGGTACTAAATGCTGGTGATTCGATGATGAACTAGACAAGGTTAGTCCTAGCTGTTTGAGTTGCTTACAGTCTCACAGTCTGTTCAGTCAGGGCCAGAATACTACACCAGGAACTATGCCTAGAACATTTCACCTGCACTCTTTGGCATATTCATCATAGCAAGATGCTGCTACAAAAGACTACAGAACACCCTTCTTGGAGCCCTTTCTAAGACAGCGGTAAAATCCAGTATGGTAGGGTCAGCTGCAAAGATGCAAGTAAGGACTTTTGGAACTTCACCACCAAAATAAATATTTGGCAGAGATACACATTTCTGATACCAACACTCATCAGACTGTTTGCCTTGCAGTACTGAGTTCCCAAGAGTTGACTGTCTTTATTTGTGTTTTTATTATATATTCTTTACACATTTCCTTCTTATAGATTGCATTATTGGAGCCTCCCATGTTACCTTCAGAACTGCTTGTGTTGGAAATCATCACAGTCAACATGCATACCTAAGCAGCTCTTCGGAGAATAAGATATGTGTGTTTCTTAAGTGAACCTTTTTGGAAGTGGAGTATCTTAAAAAAAAAAAAAAAAAAAAACTTATTCAAGATATCTGAAATCACTGATATTCCCCAGAGATTCTTCATAAAGCAACACTGTGATTCATGTCCTTTGGTGTAAACACTGGGTATGGCCTCAATGGTATGAAGGAAGAAATATACAACTTTCTGGGCAACCAGTATAGTGAAGATTAAGTACAAGCAGTTTACATCTGGGTAGACCAAGCAATCACAGCAGAGAATGGAGGTGAAGGCCACAGGCTCTGGACTCCTGTGGGTCCCAAACCCAACTCCACCACTTACTTGGCACAGTTTACCCATAAACCTCAGTTTCCTCAGAAGTAGTTTTGGAGGTTAACTTGGCCACTGGCACAAGGAGGACTTACTACTTGGAACTACAACAGTAGTATGAGATGGGAACCTGTTGAAGGCTTTGAGAAAAAGAAGGTCCTCCTAATTGACTTTTAAAACAGATCACTTTGCCTGCTACTTTGAGCATAGATGACATGGGAGAGGAAGGAATAGGAAACCCAGTTATAAGACTATTGAAATAATTCTTTTGAGAGATGATTTTGGTTTGGTCGAGGCTGGTAGCAGTACAGGTAGTGAGATATTGTTGAATGTTGTATATTATTTGCAGGAAGAATTAATAGGCTGTGTGACAGATTAGACACGGGTATAAGAGAACCTCAGGAGTGAAGGATGACTCTAAAATTTTTGGACTGACCAACTAGAAGGATGGAATTGCTATTTACTTAGCTGGAAAAAAACTGCAAGTCTGGGTTGTGGAGTAGGGCAGGAATCAGAAGTGTTGCTTAGAATAGGTTGAACTTGAGATACTTGCTAGAGATGTTAGTGGAAATACACATCTGGAGGTCAAAGAAAAGGTAAGCACTGAGGTAAAAATTTTGCATCATTAGAATATGTCATGCTGTATAATAAAACCACAAAACTGGATGAGATCACCTGGCGAGGAAGCGTGGAAAAGAAGAAAAGATATCCAAGGGCTGCACCCCAACATTCAGAATCTGGGAGATCATGAAGGAGCAGCCAGTAAGGTAGGGAAGAGGAGTAAGAGATATTATTTCCTGGCAGCCAAATGAAGAAAATATTACAGGGAAAAAGAATCTGGTCAACCAAGTTAATATTATATCAGATAAGGACCAAGGCACAACTAGGCTTAGTATCTTCCATGTCATTGGTGATCTTAACAACAGCACATTTCAGTGTCGTGGGGTGAGCAGAACCCTAGTGAGAAAATTTGGAAAGGAATGGGAGTGGGTATCGCAACTGATTCCAAATGAGGTAGGGATGGAGGCAACTAGAGAAGAGATTATTTTTAAAAGGTAGGAGATATTATAGTATGCTTGTTTACTGATGAAAGTTATCTAATAGAGAGAGAAAAAATTGATTATATGAAAGACAGAGAAGAAAAATACTTGAATGTCGACTTGAGTAAGGGAAAGCAGATCTAATCTAGTATAAACATGAAAGACTGGCTTTGAGTAGAAGGATGGAGAATTCATCCATGATACTGGAGGAAAGCGGAGTGTATGGTGACTAATCAATGGAAGATGTGCTCATGGGAGGTTCTAGAACTTCTCTTCTGGTTGCTTCTATTTTCTCACCAAATAGGAAGCAGAGTGCAGGCCAGAATGTGTTGTACTAACAAGCAACATTTTTATCCCCTGAATCTTAGCACATCACAGGTTTCTTTCTCTGTTGTGCTAAGTGTCTGCTCCAGGTCAGCTAAGGGATGCTGCTCTAACTTCATTCTGGGAGCTAAGCAGCCTGTTTGGCACCCTGGCTCTTATAGCCTATCCCTAAAAGTAAGATTCATTGATCTTTCTCTTGCATTATCATTGGCAAAATAAGTTAACACTGCCATACATCTAACTTCAAAGGGGGCTGGTAGAGTACAATCTTACTGTGCCACTAGGGAAGGAAGCCAGAATATTTGTAAATGGAGAAGAAACTATTGGAGAATGATGGAGAAAGAAGGTATAAAACAGTTGTTTTGAAAAAAAATGGTTCAACAAAAATAATACATATGACTAAAAAACAGATGAATGTCAAGGACAGTGGGGCTTATTAAACATGGCTAGGATGATGAACAGGAAGTGATTTTTATCATAGTCAGTGGTGCTAACTGAAGGAAGAATTAGAGGCAAAGTAGTAAGGTCTACTGGAGGAACATAAAAAAATATTGAGGAGCATAAGGAAGATGCAGATGATTGATCTATAGCAGGATTTTCTGAGGGAGATTGTAGAGATGGGTGCTGGGAAGCAAAGGGACTGCAAGTCAGATGGGGAGTGGGCAGTACAACTTGCTTTGTTTCCTCCTGCACAGCCTCGTCCTCTTCCCCAACGGTGCCCTGACTTCCTTGGAGCTCTTCCCAATTCATTCAATCTTGATTTAGTCTTCTTGGGAATCTCTAGCTGTATTTGCAATGTTCTTTACAAAAGACACGTGAGTTATCTTAACTTTGTGTTGTGAGTCATAAAGAAATTCTCCAGTTACCTAAGTTGTCAGGAGTTGAAGATGTGGAATTGCTGGGAAATTATGAACTGAGTACACATAGTTTTGAGGGGTTCTATTTTAAGATGATACGGGTATTTTGAGGGGATATTATAATCCAAAAATGAACGGTTATTTAGAAAAGCAACTTCCTGCTTTACTAAACTGTAATTATTCATTGGGGCTTGTAACAGGATTTATTCCTACCGTACCAGCAAAAAACACCAAGAAGAAAGTGATTGTGGTAGCTAGAATAATGGCCTCCAACAGATGTCTATGTTCTAATCTCTGCAGAATTTGTAAATATTGCTGTATTACATGGCAAAGGAGAATGTTAGCAGGTGGAATAAGTTTGCAGGTGGAATAAATTGAACTTACAATAGGAAGATTATCTTAAATTATCCAGATAAGCTGAATGTAATCCCCAAGGTCCCTAAAAGTGGAAGAGGGAAGCAGAAGAGAAAATGCCAAAGTGATGTGATATGAAAGGACGCACCTGGCCATGGCCAGCTCTGAAGATGGAAGGGGATCATAAGCTGAGGAATGCAGGCAAGCTCTGCAAACTAGAAAAGACAGGAAAAGTAAATTCTCCCTAGAGCCTCCAGAATGGGACACAGCCTGGCTGGCCCCCTGATTTTAGTTGAATATAGCTCATTTTGACCTCCAGAACTGCAAGATAATAAATTTGTGCTGTGTTAAGCTATTAAGTTTATGGTGATTTGTGACAAAGTAATAGGAATTGAATATAGTAATAATATTGGATGACCTTGAACCCCTTTGTACCAGTTACCTTTCTTCACCTTTTTTTGTTGAAAAAGAGAAATTGGCCAGCTCGTTTCTACTCCAATAAGTCAACGACATAGCAAACTGTGTTGCTCATGAGGACTTTTCTGTTTATCAGATCCTCAGAACAGGGGAAAACTCACTGCTATTGAGAAAGCTGCTTTAGTGCAGTGTAGTGTAATGCCCAGAGCTCTGGGCTCAGTGTGATAATAACTGATACATTTTTACAGATCTCATCTTGTTTAATTCTCACAACTTCCCTCCCAGACATTAGTGATCCCACATTTCAGATGAGGAAACTGAGGTGACAGAAGCTAAGCAACCGGCCTTCATGTTCATAGCCAGGGAACAGTGGTGCCAGAACTGTCTTCCTCCAAATCTTTCTTTTTATGACAGTGGATGCTCCCCAATAGCTATTAGTACCCACTACTTACGGTTGTGGAAATTAAATGAGATTCTATGTTTGAAATAGACTTTGTAAACTGTTATTTATGAGAAGAATTGGGCAAAAGAATAAATAGCAACAGGTCTATTAAAGAAAATTTGCCCAGAAATGTTCATAAGTATACTTTAGGAGCTGATCTAAGACTAGAGATCAAGTCTAACGAAAATTCCCTCCTTTTATTTCCCTCCTAGAGATATTCAAGAAAGAAGTGTTCCTTGTGTCTGCTGTATCTTCCTAGACAAAAAGGTTAATATGTGATCTATCAGTGGTTCTCAACCTGTGGTGATTTTGCATCAAGGGGACATTTGACAGTATTTGGAGATATTTTTGGTAGTCACAGAGGGGAGGAGGGAAACCGTATCTTGGGAGCAGTGGCCAGGGCTCCTATTGACATTCTTACAAGACAGCTTCCCACAGCAAAGAATTATCCAGCACAAAATATCAATAGTGCTGTGATTAATAAACTACATTGTACATGTTCAAAAAGAAAACGCATAAAATTTCATTCCTTATCTTGTCAATGAATTACAGTCAGGAGAAAACTGATGCTATGTTTATATTAAAATGAATGGAGAAATACCAAGTTTCACATGGTGAATCCACTCTCTTTTTAATTAGGTAGAAAGGCTCCAGAGCTTGCCCCTGACAGAGACTTTGGAAAGATGAGTGGAATTAGAGGGTGGCTTTGATCATTTATGTAACTAGGTTAAAGTACAGCAATTCAGCTCAAAGAAGATAAATGTAGGATATTAAGTCTGAGAGCCAAGAAACATTACAAAAGGAATGTTTGTTCAAGGGAAAGAGATTGGGCTTTGTTCTATTTTGCCACTTTCTTGCCCCTGGCAAAGTATTGCACTGCAGCAAAAAAAAAAAAAACGTCCAAAGGTGCATACCACTTCCCTTAAACCCAGGAATTAACGGAACAGCCAACAAAGGAGGAGGGGGCTTGCTGCTCATCTGAGCAGCACAGCAGAGGAAACCAGGTCTGTGGTGACTGGTGATGGCAAAGACTTCAGAGAGAAGATGTGTTCTCTTTCCCATTCACCTTGAGCTGCTGAGCAAGGACAGTTTGGCCTTCAGGCTCCAAGCCAATCACCATTAATATATATGTTAAAGCTGCTTCTGGCCACATCTGAGTTACAGAGGGGAGGGTTCTGCACATACAGAGCTAACATTATTAATTTTTTTTCAGCTACCTGAATAAATAATCCTTTATACCAGTTTTCTGGTCCCTTTAAATCTTCTCCATAGATTTCATTTCCTAAAGATTTTCATAATTATACAAGAATCTTTAGCTGTCAGATCACCCTTTTTTATCACATAGAATAGACTTAAACTTTTATCCCCAGCAATGGAAGCTGTGGTTTGACTCTGTTCACCTGCACGCTCCGTAAGCAATAGGGTAGGAGTTCCAGGTTAATGCCACAGAGGACCTTGTTGCCTTTGCTAGTTGCTACCTGGTGACCCAGGTATCTGAGAACTGGTGACATAGACCTCCAGACAAAGAAAAAGAAATGAAACAATGACATGTATTCAGCCATAGCATTTTCTATTAAATAAAGAAATACTCTTACACAACAGTAGCAAAGTTAAGTCATATGGAGAGTAAGTTACATTAAGAGAACTCACTGATAATATTCAGTTTCCTAGCTTTTGGAATATTTGCTTCCAACTAAAGGAAATGCCATTATTGTTCTTCCAGTGAATTTCTAATTATTAAAGAGTAAATGTATAGGTTTTGAAGCAAAATCTTAGTTTTTTTCTAGTAATCTTGTGCATCTGGAAGGGCATGGAGCCCAGAAGATTAAAACAGGGGAAAAAGTTAAAAGTTATGTCTAACAGAAAAAAAGAAATATCTAGAGCTTCTAGCATCAAATCCATCAAACCAAAACACTAATTGGCCCAAGATGCTATTTTGCACTTATCAGTCTCTTGGTTTGATGTCCATAAAAAAATAGAGTAATTTCAGGCGATGCCTGTGGCTCAACGGAGTAGGGCGCCGGCCCCATATGCTGGAGGTGGCGGGTTCAAACCCAGCCCTGGCCAAAAACTGCAAAAAAAAAAAAAGAGTAATTTCATTGTCTTCTAAGAGTCATAAAAGGCAGGCCACATCAGCAAGCAGGCCAAGAAGTGTGTAAGAATTGATGGAAAATGGAAGAAAACAAGAGGGGTGGGGGGAACAAACAACAAAGGCTGCGAGTGGGGAGTATTGCAAGTGGTGGCTACAGATATTGACACGAGGAAAATAATTAGATAAAAAACCACCTACTCAAACTGCCACGCTTTATTTCACTAAAACACTGAATAGTTATTTGAGCAGCCTCACTGGGAGGGCAGGGCATTATAGGAGTAAGAAAGAGGGTTCCAGAGAGTGAGTACAAGAAGTATTTACATGGCAATTATAATGTCTTTCTTTACAGAACACCCCATTTGTACCAGGCATTTTGCCAGGAGCTCTACCAAATCATTTGTATCCACACACCCTGCAGAATATCATTATCTGCTTTCCGCAGGCAGGTGAGGAAATAGGCTCAGAGAGGTTAAACAACTCACTTAAGATTATATACCTGTTAAGACTCTGTGCCAGGATTTAAACTTTGTAACACCATGAGTTTATATAATTTGCAGTACTGACACTGCACCCTGGGACTTTCCAAAATCAATATGTGTACATCCTGGCAACCACTAGGGTCTTCCCTGGGGGGAGATAGCACTTCACTTGGAGAGAGGCTCAGAATATGGTACTACCATATAAATATTCATGGAATCAGAGGTGACTATTTTGTCAAGGAATTACATATTTTAGATCTTGGAAAGGAATATTGAGCAGAAATGTTATTCTTATACATGTGTAAAGCGCATCTCAAGTGATACCTGTGTCTTTGGTTTATCCTAATTGCAAAGATAATTTTTTAGCTTATACATTAGGTCAAGTTTCCTTTTCAATGACTGCTCCTGTCATTTCAAAGTGGAATTTGGCTTTAGAAGGTAGAAAACGCCAAATGGAAAACCACAAAGTCATGGAAGAATTCTCTAAGGTTTTGGAAATACATTTCTGAGTTCACGGCTGGTCTGAGTGCAGTGGTGTTTACAACTAATTGATCACAACCAGTTACATTTCTGAGTTTATGAAATATTTCTCAGGCAGCTTTATCATGATGGTAATACTAGACAGATTTTTGGGAGTAGACACTGTATCTGCTCCATCTTTTATCCCCACAGCCTAGATGTGGTAACAAGAAAATGGTGGTGGTAGCAGAGGATGGAGAAGGGAGACACATTTCAGGGGCAGAATCTCCTCGCCCAAAGGGAAGGAGGTGTGTGCCAGCAAGTGGTTGTAGAATGACACAAATCAGTAGCTCAAAATGTTAATTCTATGAACAAAACCAATCTATCTGGGGAGACGTTTCCCAACTTCTATAAGAATAGTTGCTATTGGTCCAAGGGCCCATGACATTTCTATAAAGTAAGGGTATTGAGGATCATGATACATTTCTTTCTTCTCTCATGCCCAGGTGAGACCAGGAGTGGCAGGGAGATAGGGAGGAAACACATTAAATTGCCAGGATGGTCCTTCCTTGTCACCAAGGCCAGGGCACATCTATTGCTGTAGTCACAGCTGAGCAACATCTGTTCTGTTCTAACTTTCTGTTTCTTCCCATTCTCTCTTCATCTGAGCTTTTAAACTGCCTTTAAAACAGGAGTCACAAAACGCCTGTGTATGCCTTCAGCTGTTTCTAATTCTCTCCCAGACCCCCTCTCTCCCAGTAAATAACACATTGTCAAAGGTGTTTTACAGCTTGACTTGGTAATAGAGGCAGACCATTCCATAACAAAACCAAACATGGCAATCAAGGTTAAAACACAAAGTCACAAAAATCTGAGTAAGATAAACATAGAACTGTTTGTCATCTATAACAGGAGGAGTTGGACCATTTAATTTTTAAAGTACCTTGTATTTCTAAAATTCTAACCTTTAAAACAAGATTTCTTCACAGCTGAAGAATATACTGCTTTCTACTTGGGCTCTTGAGTATCTCTGCTATTCATGTACTTAGTTTCTCTTCAGAGATTCCACTACAAACACGTGAATGAATAATACAAGGATAATGAAATATGCCCATTTTCTCTTTTCAGGAATTCAGGACTGAATCGGATGATGTCTATAGAGCACTTTAGGACTCCTCATTTAACACCATTGAGTTTAAAAGATAATAATTGTCTAGGAATAGCTGCAGAATCCACTATCAGATTAAACATTCTTCTTGTGCTTTCATTTTTCTCCCTTTTCAGATGGAGAAAGAGAATTCTGAATGGAGATCAAGGCTACATTTTAACTTGCAAATATCAGGAAGAAGCTCATCCTTTTTTACTCTGAGACTGATTAATATATTAGTTAATTGCTGACTAGTTGCTAATGAGCTAATTTGTATGCAACAGAGGGGATCTAACTATTGACATAGGAGTAACAAGCAAAGCTCTAAAGCCCTGCTGAACAGATCCAGTGAGCTGTCCACAGCCCCTCTCAGGGTGGGTGAGAGAGAGGGAGTGGGAAAAAGCAAACTTGGAAACATGGTGCCTGTCTCCCCACCTATACAATGAGGACAAGAAGGAAAACCTGGAGGCTCCTTTGGCAATTGTTTCCTCATGGGAGGGGGGCTGAGTAGCTGCTTGTAGTACAAGGAGGCCACCACTAAGTGGCACTATCTCATAAGTATTCTCTTTCATTGGCGTGACCAAACCTACTGTGCCTTCACTTTTGGTCGGTGGAATAAACATATTTATTGGTCTGTGTTTGCAGAACACCATGCTTCTCTGGTGTTTGATGTTTTTCTCCTTTCCCATTTATTTTTTCATTCTTGGGACTCTGGGCCAATACCCAGGGATAGGTATAGCGATGAAGGCCATCATGGTGGTAATAACCATAACAGACAACTTAAAGAGAGAAACATTGACAATAAGCTTTTTTTGAAGGTTCACTGTGTGTTAGGGGCTTTCAAGGTATTATTTCCAAGACTCCCCAGAACTCTTCAAGGTTACCTTCATTTTCTGAGCAAAAAATATGAGATTCAGAGAATTAAATCAACTTTTCCAAGGATATCCAAAAAGTAAGTAATAGACACAATGTGAGTCCAAGATTATCTAATGTCAAAGCATTAGTGTTCTTGGAATCATTCATGTCACTTGACTCTTAGGTATTGTGAGAAAAGACAGAAAGAAAAGCCCTTCATGAACATTGCAATAGAAAAGGGGAAATAGAGTAAATGAACCAAATTATTTGTAATATAAGTGAAACAAATATGTGAGTTATTTATGAGCGTATAAAGGACCTGAGATTATTTGGGACACTTGGTAGAGTCCAAAGAAGCATTTCTGAGAAAGGGACACGGTTCTGAAGATGAGAGTGAGGAGGGTGGATTAAAATGTAGATATTCTTGGGTTTAGTCCTCAAGACTGATGAGTCCTTACCAAAGATGATTTTGTTTCAGGACACATTAATTTATTCTATGTGCTTTGAGATGTCTTAGCTAGACCTCTGTAAGTAAGTGAACAGACCTACATGAGGAGTTTCGAGGGCTAAGAGGCCTAACTCTCCCATGTTGTTTACGCCACAGAACCATATGAAAAACAAGGAACAAGAATCTCATAATATGAAGACAGACTAACATTGTTTTCCTGCAGGATGGACCTCCTACTTGGTGTCCTGCCTGCATCACTCTACTTAATCTTCACACAACCCCAATACAATATGTACTATATTAGCATTCCCTCAGGATGTCACACAGAGGCAGGTTCAGTAACTCACCAGAGGTCACACAGCTAGTAAGTGGTGAAGCTGGGATTCCATCCAAATTGGCAGATCAAAGAGCTCAGCTTTTGGCTTTTAAATACACTGCTCCCACTTGGCATGCTCTGTGGCAATGAGCAAGTGCTCTGGCCATTGTAATAGTAATGTAAATTTGATTTATGTTTCAAAGAAGTTTAAAGGACATTATTGAATTGGATGCTAAGAACAAGCCAATGAGGAAGGCAGTCTAGATTTTCTTATCACCATCTCCCTGTCTTCCAACACACACACACACACACACACACACACACACACACGCACACACACACACACACTCTTCTACCAGGAGGGGTTAGGCGACTTGGCTTAGCCACAGAGTTACTAAATGGCCAACACTCAACTCGATGTTCCTATCCTCAGCACATTGTCTTTCTCCTTCGATAGCAATACCTTTTCACAGTAAATAATATGGTACAAAGAAAAATTTCCCTCATGCTACTCAGAATATGATTTCTCTCCAAAAGTTTCTGTTAAAAGTCAACCATATTGTTTAGAAAAAGCCATATGAACATCAAATAATGCATGCAGGTATATGTTTTAAATCACTTACACACTACCTACAAAGAAGTATCTAAAAATGCTTTTTCAAAAATTTTACATGAGTGAATTCAGAGACCTATGCAATGATTTCATAAGTTTACTCAGAAATCAATTAGCATCTGTGTTTTTCATGTGTTATGAATGGAGAGATTGGTACTTTATCAGCACAAGTGGAATAGAACAAGAATATAAAGATAAAACCTCTATTCAGATAAAATCTAAGATATTACAATTAGCTTTCATTTAGTCCCAATTTTCTAGTACCTCTACGTTGCCAAATTCCAGGAATGAAACTTAGAGAAAGAGAGTGGCCCAAAGGATGGCAACCAGGGTAGCAGCCAAAGGGTGTGGCATGAACATGGAAGTGATAAGAAGTCATTGCTTCACCCTGAGCCCTAGATTCTCCATCTGTAACAAGAGAGATTCAGAAGACCTCTAAGATCCCAGAAATACTAAGGAATAATGATTAACCTGAATAAAGGTTAGAGACTTGTTTTACTTTATAGAGGATCTAAACATTTTATTAATAGTCCAGACTACTAAGAAGTAGGTTAAGAATTTTCTTTAGCTTGCAAATAGAGTTAAAAAAAAAAAAAGAGTAAAAGAATTTTCCATGATCTTCTTTTAAAAGTGGACTTATAGAAGTGAAAAACTATTGCCATGGAAAAATTCAGGACTCTTTCTTAGGGCCCAGGGTCTCTCACCTCCACTAAAATGGGCATGATAATCGCAGGCTCTTTGCTATTGTTGAATAGAAAAGTTAATTGAGTGTTATGCAAAATGAAAATGCTAATGAAAGCTGACCCCTCTTCCACCCAGCCAGTGGTTCCTCTGACTCTGGTGCACAGGAGGCCACTTTGTTTCACTGTTGACAGGTGGCGCTCTTGACCCAAAGATCCTCACTGCAACACTGATGGTCTTGCACTGGGTGGGCACTGAGGCTTCCCTCTTTATTCCTTTTCACCAGCCACAGATGTTCAGTATAAGTGAATGTGGAATGCATGGATATCAAAAAAACGAAAATCAAGATACCACATTCCCTTGGATGATAAACCATTCAGGATTTTTAAAAAGGAGGAGGAAAAGAAAGGCAAAATCCTAACGATTTCCAATGTTTCAAGAAATGTTGGAATTCTCTTGTGCATCCTTATCCAACATATTTGGAAAATTTGTTCCAAATTACCGAGACAGAGAGGTGGGGTAAAGAGCTTTGGTGTCTGTAGATGGAAGGAATTAGGTCTTCAGGATGTACAAGTCTGTGTGTTGACATGTATCAGTATCAGCATTCATCTAAGACTCTAGAGAAAAAGACCATGTACTCAGAGACTTTGAAAGGTACGAGCATTATTCTTAATAAAAACCCAGATTATTACAAATAGAAATTAAGCATTTAGGATTTAATGCAATGTGGTTCAAATTTAACACAGAACTCTCGTAAAGCATGGCATAAGGATTCATTTCCTTGGTTTAAGCTGGTGCTATAACAGGACGCACCTTTGTATGTCCTTCAAATAATTAATCTCTTCATGGTCATGAAATAAAAAGTGTTGGAATTTTCTCTCGGCCTGGAGCCCAGCTGGCTACTGCTCTGTAGGCCTCATGGACCTAGTCAGCTCTCCAGGTGGTAGCTCACCTGGGACAGTAATTGCTTATTAGATCTTTCTTTCTTTCTTTCTTTCTTTTTTTTCTTGAGACAGAGTCTCACTCTGTTGCCCAGGCTAGAGTGCCATGGAATCAGCCTAGCTCACAGCAACCTCAAACTCCTGGGATCAAGTGATCCTCCTGTCTCAGCCTTCAGAGTAACTGAGACCATAGGTGCCCACCACTATGCCCAACTGTTTTTTTCTATTTTTAGTAGACAGGTACTTGCTCTTGCTCAAGCCGGTCTTGAACTTCTGAGTTCAAGTGAACTCCTCCTGCCTTGACCTCCTAGAGTGCTAGGATTATAGGCATGAGCCACTGCACCTGGCTAGATTATTCTACTTATATTAAAATGAAATTTGCTTTTTAAAAAATTCATCAACAAGAAGAATTTTTGAGAGTCTGCCATGTGCCAGGCCCTGTTAGATCTTAGGAATAAAAAAGATGAGGAAATTATATGTAATATAGAACATTGTGGAATTTATTGAACAATTCTATAGTTCTTTCAACCTTTTGCATTACAATGCTCATAGGTCACATTCCCACTGACAACAGTGGCACTCTACCACAGGCACAAACGATTGTAACCTGAAAAAGTCCCCAGGTGACTCGACTTACCACCACAGCCCCCTGTAAGAATCTCTGCCCTAAGGACTCTATATTCCTATTTTATCCTATTTCAACAGCATGGCGGGTCAAATATCTGAAGACAATTGTTACATTTCCTTCTCCCCCATTCTAGTCTTCCCATCTTCGGGCTAAACATGCTCCGGAATTCAAACTATGATCGTTGTATTCGTGAAGGAAAAATTGGCTCAAAAAAGCTATGAAGAGCAGCTATAAATGCATCTACCTCTGTGGTGAGTGGAACCGAATCCATCAGGCAGAACCAACAGCTGGGGAGGAGTGGAGATGATGAGCTGGCAGAGGCCGTGCTACGCGCAGTGTCTTGGGGATGTGGTGTTTCCACTAAAATGCAGCCTAAGAGGAGCAGCCAGCGTGTGAGGAGTGTAAGATGGATGTACTGGCCCATCTTCTCGTCTCTCTTCCGTATTAAGACACAACAGCCAATTGTTCTTTGTTGGAGGTTGGAAAGGAGGTAGAATAAAGACTATTCTGCACTGATTGGCGTAACTTAAGATTTAAAGAGAGAGACAGAGACACAGAGAGGAAGGGAGGAGGAGGGAAAAAGATGAAGAGGAGCAGAGGAGGAAGGAGAAGAAGAGGAACAGACAGAGTAAAAATCATTCCCGCTTAGAGAACTGGAACGTTTAGAATGTAAAAAGACAGTTGCATTAAAGGATTAGGCCCCATGGCCTGATTAACATCATTTGATCTTTTGCTGTTGAAAAGACCCTGTGTGTTTTCAAAGGCAGTGGGATTTTAAAATAAAACCAGGAGTCTGGGTTAGCAGAAAGCCGTGAGAGGAGATAGCGACACATTTTTCATTCTTTTTGTCCTACCTGCTTCCTAATCTTCAGTTTCCTTCCCTCTGTCAGTATGGGCTGCATCTTAATCTGAAAATTTGGGCTCTGGGAGATTCCATGTGACAAAGACAAATAAAATATCACTGTGACCGAAATTGACCAGATCAGACTTTTGGGCTACCTGCCCCCAGGCTGTCCTCCGGAATGTCATCACAGGGGAGCGTCTTTCTCTGTTTCATGCTGATTTCATTTTTCAAATGAAAAATATCTCTCCTTTCAGCTACTTAGCCCCCCATCACCATACATTTCAGTGAGATAGACTAGCACCTCATTATAGCACAATATTTTGTGATTAACTTTCTCTTGCTTACTTGCTTTCTTTCGCAAGTTTCCAATGAGTTTGGTGCTCCTCTTGAATTTGAGAGTAATTGTCAGGAAGCCAAAATTTTCTATTAGGCACATTGATGCAGCCTATTGGTGGGATAGCATCTCCACGTCCATGCTGTCATCTCAGTGTGACCGGGTTAAGAGGCGGGGAGGGCTTCTGGTTGTTCAAGCAATCGTCATAACTAATTCAGTCTCTGTGGCCCATTCAGCTCCTGGCATCTCTGCCAAGCCAGCCAACAAAGGGGCATTGTAATCCTGACAGTTGCCCAGCAATGACTGGACAGGCACAGACCACCAACCAGCTCATTTCACTTACCCTGTTCACAAGTGAGACCATGAATGGAAAAGAGTCAATAGCAAAAATCCCACATCCTGCTAAAGTTGGTGTGTGGATACTTTCCTAGTGAGTAATTTTCCCTTTAAGCTAGTAATCCTCATACCTGTTTTCTCTTTTTGTTTGTTTTTAAGTACAGTTAGCTTGAATGGTAATGTGTAATGCTTATAGAAGCCTACAAAAAATACGTTTAAACTTTAAGAAAATAAGCATATGGCATGCAATACTTTTTTTTTTTTTGGCAGTTTTTGGCCAGGGCTGGATTTGAATGCACCACCTCCAGTATATGGGGCTGGCGCCCTACCCTTGAGCCACAGGCACCACCCGGCATGTAACACTTGGGAAAACTGGAAGTATGATGCAAATGAAGTACCATAAATGTAAAAAGAAATTGAGATAAGCTTTGAAGATGACAAGCCATAATTCTACCTCATGCAAGGCCACTATGATTATTAAAGAATTTAACTTGGGTGCATAAAAATACAGTTTTCAGCTATAAAATGAAATCTCTTTAACTCAGTTTCAAATTTTGGTATGCAATCAAAAGCCTGCCCTTTCTGTGGACCAAGCCAAAGACTTGAGATCTCAAGATCAACTCTGATTTAGAAAAAATAGTGATAATTAAAATTAAACATTTAAAAACAAAGGAAATTTAAAAGTACTTGCCATATTGTTACCCTTGATTGAAAGTCAAGAAATATTTTTTTTTTTTTTTTTATTGTTGGGGATTCATTGAGGGTACAATAAGCCAGTTACACTGATTGCAATTGTTAGGTAAAGTCCCTCTTGCAATCATGTCTTGCCCCCATAAAGTGTGAAACACACTAAGGCCCCACCCACCTCCCTCCTTCCCTCTTTCTGCTTCTCCCCCCATAACCATAATTGTCATTAATTGTCCTCATATCAAGATTGAGTACATAGGATTCATGCTTCTCCATTTTTGTGATGCTTTACTAAGAATAATGTCTTCCACTTCCATCCAGGTTAATACGAAGGATGTAAAGTCTCCATTTTTTTTAATGGCTGAATAGTATTCCATGGTATACATATACCACAGCTTGTTAATCCATTCCTGGGTTGGTGGGCATTTAGGCTGTTTCCACATTTTGGCAATGGTAAATTGAGCTGCAATAAACACTCTAGTACAAGTGTCCTTATGATAAAAGGATTTTTTTCCTTCTGGGTAGATGCCCAGTAAAGGGATTGCAGGATCGAATGGGAGGTCTAGGTTGAGTGCTTTGAGGTTTCTCCATACTTCCTTCCAGAAAGGTTGTACTAGTTTGCAGTCCCACCAGCAGTGTAAAAGTGTTCCCTTCTCTCCACATCCACGCCAGCATCTGCAGTTTTGAGATTTTGTGATGTGGGCCATTCTCACTGGGGTTAGATGATATCTCAGGGTTGTTTTGATTTGCATTTCTCTAATATATAGAGATGATGAACATTTTTTCATGTGTTTGTTAGCCATGCGTCTGTCGTCTTTAGAGAAAGTTCTATTCATGTCTCTTGCCCATTGATATAAGGGATTGTTGGCTTTTTTCATGTGGATTAATTTGAGTTCTCTATAGATCCTGGTTATCAAGCTTTTGTCTGATTGAAAATATGCAAATATCCTTTCCCATTGTGTAGGTTGTCTCTTTGCTTTGGTTATTGTGTCCTTAGCTGTACAGAAGCTTTTCAGTTTAATGAAGTTCCATTTGTTTATTTTTGTTGTTGTTGCAATTGCCATGGCAGTCTTCTTCATGAAGTCTTCCCCCAGGCCAATATCTTCCAGTGTTTTTCCTATGCTTTCTTTGAGGATTTTTATTGTTTCATGCCTTAAATTTAAGTCCTTAATCCATCTTGAATCAATTTTTGTGAGTGGGGAAAGGTGTGGGTCCAGTTTCAGTCTTTTACATGTAGACATCCAGTTCTCCCAACACCATTTATTGAACACCATTTATTGAATAGGGAGTCTTTCCCCCAAGGTATGTTCTTGTTTGGTTTATCAAAGATTAGGTGGTTGTAAGATGTTAGTTTCATTTCTTGGTTTTCAATTTGATTCCAAGTGTCTATGTCTCTGTTTTTGTGCCAGTACCATGCTGTCTTGAGCACTATGGCTTTGTAGTACAGACTAAAATCTAGTATGCTGATGCCCCCAGCTTTATTTTTGTTACTGAGGACTGCCTTAGCTATACGGGGTTTTTTCCGGTTCCATACAAAACGCAGAATCATTTTTTCCAAATCTTGAAAGTACGATGTAGGTACTTTGATAGGAATGGCATTGAATAGGTAGATTGCTTTGGGAAGTATAGACATTTTAATAATGTTGATTCTTCCCATCCATGAGCATGGTATGTTCTTCCATTTGTTAATATCCTCTGCTATTTCCTTTCTGAGGAGTTCATAGTTTTCTTTATAGAGGTCCTTCACCTCCTTCGTTAGGTATATTCCTAGGTATTTCATTTTCTTTGAAACTATGGTGAAGGGAGTTGTGTCCTTAATTAGCTTCTCATCTTGACTGTTATTGGTGTATACAAAGGCTACTGACTTGTGGACATTGATTTTATATCCTGAAACATTACTGTATTTTTTGATGACTTCTAGGAGTCTTGTGGTTGAGTCTTTGGGGTTCTCTAAGTATAAGATCATGTCATCAGCAAAGAGGGAGAGTTTGACCTCCTCTGCTCCCATTTGGATTCCCTTTATTTCCTTGTCTTGCCTAATTGTATTGGCTAGAACTTCCAGCACTATGTTGAATAGTAAAGGTGACAGAGGACAACCTTGTCTGGTTCCAGTTCTAAGAGGAAAAGCTTTGAGTTTTACTCCATTCAGTAAAATATTGGCTGTGGGTTTGTCATAGATAGCTTCAATCAGATTTAGAAATGTGCCCCCTATGCCTATACTCTTCAGTGTTCTAATTAGAAAAGGATGCTGGGTTTTATCAAATGCTTTTTCTGCATCCATTGAGAGGATCATGTGATCTTTATTTTTGCCTCTGTTAATATGGCGGATAACGTTTATGGACTTGCGTATGTTAAACCAGCCTTGCATCCCTGGGATGAAGCCTACTTGATCATGATGAATGACTTTTTTGATGATAAGCTGTAATCTATTGGCTAGGATTTTGTTGAGAATTTTTGCGTCTATGTTCATGAGTGAGATTGGTCTGAAATTCTCCTTTTTGTTTGGGTCTTTTCCTGGTTTTGGTATCAGGGTGATGTTTGTTTCATAGAATGTGTTGGGGGAAGATTCCTTCTTCCTCAGTTTTTTGGAATAATTTCTGCAGTACAGGAATAAGCTCTTCCTTGAAGGTTTGATAGAATTCTGGAGTGAAGCCATCTGAACCAGGGCATTTTTTGGTTGGAAGCTTTTTTATTGTTTCTTTGATCTCAGTGCTTGAAATTGGTCTGTTCAGGAGGTCTATTTCTTCCTGGCTAAGTCTAGGGAGAGGGTGTAAATGCAAATATTGATCCATTTCCTTCACATTGTCAAATTTCTGGGCATAGAGTTTCTGGTAGTATTCAGAGATGATCTCTTGTATCTCTGTGGGATCAGTTGTTATTTCCCCTTTATCGTTTCTGATTGAGGTTATTAGAGATTTTACTTTTCTATTTCTAGTTAGTCTGGCCAATGGTTTATCTATTTTATTTATTTTTTCAAAAAACCGACTCCTTGTTTCATTAATTTTCTGAATGATTCTTTTGTTTTCAATTTCATTGATCTCTGATTTGATTTTGGATATTTCTTTTCTTCTACTGAGTTTATGCTTAGATTGTTCTTCTTTTTCCAATTCCATAAGATCTCTTGTGAGATTGTTGATGCGCTCTCTTTCTGTTTTTCAAATGTAGGCATCTAAAGCGATGAATTTTCCTCTCAAAACTGCTTTTGCAGTATCCCACAGGTTTTGGTAGCTTGTGTCTTCATTGTTGTTATGCTCAAGGAAGTTAATGATTTCCTGTTTTATTTCTTCCTTCACCCATCTGTTATTCAACAGAAGATTGTTTACTTTCCATGCCTTTGGGTGGGGTTGAGCATTTTTGTTAGAGTTGAGTTCCACCTTTAGTGCCTTATGGTCTGAAAAGATACAAGGTAAAATTTCAATTCTTTTGATTCTGTTGATATTTGTTTTGTGTCCCAGGATATGATCAATTTTGGAGAAAGTTCCATGGGGTGATGAGAAGAATGTATATTCTTTATCTTTGGGGTGGAGTGTTCTATATGCGTCTATCAAGCATAGTTGTTCTAGGGTCTCATTTAAATCTCTTACATCTTTGTTTAATTTCTGTTTAGAGGATCTGTCCAGCTCTGTAAGAGGTGTGTTAAAGTCCCCTGTTATGATGGTATTATCAGATATCATATTGCTCAGACTGAGTAAGGTCTGCTTCAAGAATCTGGGAGCATTTAAATTGGGTGCATAAATATTTAGAATGGAAATGTCTTCTTGTTGTAGTTTTCCCTTGACCAATATAAATTGACCATCTTTGTCTTTTTTGACTTTAGTTGCTTTAAATCCACATGTATCTGAAAATAAGATTGCAACTCCTCTTTTCTTCTGAATTCCATTTGCCTGAAAAATTGTCTTCCAACCCTTGACTCGGAGCTTTAATTTGTCTTTTGAAGCCAGGTGTGTTTCTTGCAGACAGCAAATGGATGGCTTGTGTTTTTTAATCCAGTCAGCCAATCTATGTCTCTTCAGTGGGGAATTCAAGCCATTAACATTTATTGAGATAATTGATAGATGTGGTAGTATTCTATTCGTCTTATTTGGTGAGAGTCTATTGCTTAGTTTTATCTTTTGCATCAGTGTGGAGGTTAGGTTCTGTCCTTTGATTTCTGAGTTCTTACTTTGCTGCTGATCCATTGTGGTGGTCAGTGTGCAGAACAGGTTGAAGTATTTCCTGTAGAGCTGGTCTTGTTGTGGCGAATTTCCTCAATGTTTGTATATCCGTAAATGATTTGATTTCTCCGTCAATTTTGAAGCTTAGCTTAGCAGGGTACAGAATTCTGGGCTGAAAATTGTTCTGTTTAAGTAGATTAAAGGTAGATGACCATTGTCTTCTTGCTTGGAAAGTTTCATTAGAGAAGTCTGCGGTCACTCTGATGGATTTGCCCCTGTAGGTCAACTGGCACTCACTCCTGGCAGCTTGCAGAATCTTTTCTTTTGTCTTGACTTTGGACAGGTTCATCACAATGTGTCTTGGAGAAGCTCGGTTAGAGTTGAGGCGACCCAGGGTCTGATATCCCTCTGAAAGCAGTGTGTCAGAATCTTTGGTGATTTTTGGGAAATTTTCTTTTATAATATTCTCTAGTATGGCTTCCATTCCTCTGGGGCATTTTTCTTCCCCTTCTGGAATTCCTATAACTCGTATGTTGGAACGCTTCATAAAGTCCCATAATTCTGACAGTGAACGTTCTGCTTTCTCTCTCTTCTTTTCTGCCTCTTTTACTGTCTGAGTTATCTCAAGAACTTTGTCTTCTACCTCTGAAATTCGTTCTTCTGCATGGTCTAACCTGTTGCTGATACTTTCCATTGCATCTTTAAGTTCCCTAATTGACTGTTTCAGTTCCCTCAGGTCTGCTATATCCTTTTTATATTCTTCATATCGTTCATCTCTGATTTGATTCTGTTTCTGGATTTCCTTTTGGTTATTTTCCACTTTATTAGCAATTTCCTTCATTGTTTCCATCATTTCTTTCATTGTTTTCAACATGTGTATTCTAAATTCCCTTTCTGTCATTCCTAACATTTCTGTATAGGTGGAATCCTCTGCAGTAGCTACCTCATGGTCCCCTGGTGGGGTTGTTCTAGACTGGTTCTTCATGTTGCCTGGAGTTTTCTGCTGATTCTTCCTCATGAGTGATTTCTTTTATCTGTTTCCTTGCCCTAATTTTCCTTTCACTTCCTCTTGCTCTTTAAGTTCTTGTGCCTGTGGACTAAGGGTTACAGGACCAGAAGGGTGAGAAGGTTGAAGAGCAAAAAAAGGGGATGAAAGAAAGGAGGACCGAGTGATAAGCAAAAAAGAAAGATAGAGAAAGGAGAGGGGGTGGGTATAAGGAATATTGACAAAAAGAAGAGAGGCACAGAAAGAGGGAGACAGGGCAATATAGGTGTACAGTAGGGTACTTTGACACAACCTTAAAAAACCCCACCTTCTGGGGGTGCCCAGTTGCGTGGTTCCCTTGAGGTCAGCAGCTCTTTGCTAACCTGATCAGACACAGTACCCCACCTCCACCAAGTAGAGAGGAAAGACAAAAATGCTATAAATCAAACCAAAACAAGCAAACAGAAAACTTTATGGAGATAAAATTGGGTGAAAAACCAAATGATATCGGTAGAAACACTAGCAAAAATGAAGTTGTAGTTATTTAAAAAGGCTGCAATGGGAAATTATAATTAAACTAGGAAAATTGAGAAAGAAAAAGGGATCTATATGGAAAATATTGAAATTAAAAAAACAAAAGAACATCAGCAAAATCAAAATAAACAAACAAAAAAAACCAAACAAACAAAAAAAAAGAAACAAATACACAATGAAAAACAAAGCAGTTTGTATATGTTATTGAATATTGTCTGGGCAACACGTGGTCTTCTGGGGTATGAGATGTTAGTCACAGTTCTGATACGACTGGAGGCTGCTGATTTCTCAAACCCCAGCAGGTAGACACCGTAAATCTCTCTTCAGCCTACTTAAAAAGCACTTTGAACTTGTAAACTTGCTGAGCAGAAGCTTTCCCAGCTTTCTCACTGGAATCACTGCTGAAGTGGCTATCCACTTAACCAGTGTGCCAAAACTGGTCTCACTCTGCCCCTGAGGGTTAGGGCTGCAAGGCGGCTCAGACCCCACCCTTAGGCTACTTGGTTGCTGGGTTACCAGCTCCCACCCGTTTCTAGCTCTGCGACCCTGAGGGCGGAGCTTGCCGGGGCAGATCACTGACAATGGATCCGTGTGACCCACCGCCAAACACTATTAGCTCCGTCTGGCTCAGCGGCTCAGACTGGGGCCCTAGACAACGGCCAAAGTTCTCCGCACTCCCGCTCAGGCCTTCCCCAAGGCAGTTCAACTCAGTGCCAAGTCCAAGGACATCAAAACAGTTCACAGGTAAGGCCTTTCTGGTTTGCAGTCTCGCTGCTACTGAACTTACAGTTGTGGGCGGGTTTAGACAGATTGAACACACGCGACCACTTGCTGGTTTTCCACTGTTTTAGTCCTCCTCTTGGGGTCCAGAAGTCTCTCGCTGACTCCCTGTATCCTCATAGGAGTGATGATAGGCAGTTCCCACCAGCCAGAGATGCCTGGAATCCTATCTCCCCAGATTCATGGTGCCCAGATGCAAGGAAGCTGTTACTCGGCTGCCATCTTGCTCTGCCTCCAAGTCTCCATTTTTTTTAATAGCTCGAAAGTCAAGAAATATTTTTAATGATCAGATAAAATGATCTTTTAATACATTTCAATGGGAAATGTGACATGATTCCATTTATTTAAATTACTGTCCTTATAAGTATAAATTATATTAATGGGATACCGCATTTACTTCTCAGTTATCAAATATTTAAAATCCATGCTGGTGGGGGGGGGCATGGGAATATGATGTTAAACTAGATCCGTGGTTTTTTCTTTTCTTTCTTTTATGAAGTTGAGTAAAGATGCAGGTTCACGGTTTTAGCAAACAATTTAGCAGAACCTTGATAACAGTCTGCCCCTTTGACTCCCTATTCTACTTCTTATGTGTATATGTATATTATATGAGTGTTATTTGTGTATGAAATATTATGTTAAAGACAAATAAGAAAAATAAAGACATTATTGTTCATCAAAGCAAAACTAAAAGTTGAACCAAACAACAGGAAAAATCAAAGGCCCAAAAATAAATTAGACTAAATAAAGTAATTGCCAAGTAAGCTGTTAACCAAAAGTAAAGGTACATGATAGAATACTACCCTGTTTCCCTGAAAATAAGACATCCTCCGAAAATAAGACCTACTTACAGGAAAGATAAGACATCCCCTGAAAATAAGACCTAGTGCATTTTGGGGACACTGTCTTATTTTCAGGGAAACAGGGTATGTAATTATTATTTTTTTTTATTGTTGGGGATTCATTGAGGGTACAATAAGCCAGGTTACACTGATTGCAATTGTTAGGTAAAGTCCCTCTTGCAATCATGTCTTGCCCCCATAAAGTGTGACACACACCAAGGCCCCACCCACCTCCCTCCTTCCCTCTTTCTGCTTCCCCCCCCATAACCATAATTGTCATTAATTGTCCTCATATCAAAATTGAGTACATAGGATTCATACTTCTCCATTCTTGTGATGCTTTACTAAGAATAATGTCTTCCACGTCCATCCAGGTTAATACGAAGGATGTAAAGTCTCTATTTTTTTTAATGGCTGAATAGTATTCCATGGTATACATATACCACAGCTTGTTAATCCATTCCTGGCTTGGTGGGCATTTAGGCTGTTTCCACATTTTGGCGATTGTAAATTGAGCTGCAATAAACAGTCTAGTACAAGTGCCCAAATGATAAAAGGATTTTTTTCCTTCTGGGTAGATGCCCAGTAATGGGATTGCAGGATCAAATGGGAGGTCTAGGTTGAGTGCTTTGAGGTTTCTCCATACTTCCTTCCAGAAAGGTTGTACTAGTTTGCAGTCCCACCAGCAGTGTAAAAGTGTTCCCTTCTCTCCACATCCACGCCAGCATCTGCAGTTTTGAGATTTTGTGATGTGGGCCATTCTCACTGGGGTTAGATGATATCTCAGGGTTGTTTTGATTTGCATTTCTCTAATATATAGAGATGATGAACATTTTTTCATGTGTTTGTTAGCCATTCGTCTGTCGTCTTTAGAGAAACTTCTATTCATGTCTCTTGCCCATTGATATAAGGGATTGTTAGCTTTTTTCATGTGGATTAATTTGAGTTCTCTATAGATCCTAGTTATCAAGCTTTTGTCTGATTGAAAATATGCAAATATCCTTTCCCATTGTGTAGGTTGTCTCTTTGCTTTGGTTATTGTCTCCTTAGCTATACAGAAGCTTTTCAGTTTAATGAAGTCCCATTTGTTTATTTTTGTTGTTGTTGCAATTGCCATGGCAGTCTTCTTCATGAAGTCTTTCCCCAGGCCAATATCTTCCAGTGTTTTTCCTATGCTTTCTTGGAGGATTTTTATTGTTTCATGCCTTAAATTTAAGTCCTTTATCCATCTTGAATCAATTTTTGTGAGTGGGGAAAGGTGTGGGTCCAGTTTCAGTCTTTTACATGTAGACATCATTTATTCTCCCAACACCATTTATTAAATAGGGAGTCTTTCCCCCAAGGTATGTTCTTGTTTGGTTTATCAAAGATTAGGTGGTTGTAAAATGTTAGTTTCATTTCTTGGTTTTCAATTCGATTCCAAGTGTCTATGTCTCTGTTTTTGTGCCAGTACCATGCTGTCTTGAGCACTATGGCTTTGTAGTACAGACTAAAATCTGGTATGCTGATGCCCCCAGCTTTATTTTTGTTACAGAGAACTGCCTTAGCTATACGGCATTTTTTCCGGTTCCATACAAAACGCAGAATCATTTTTTCCAAATCTTGAAAGTACGATGTTGGTATTTTGATAGGAATGGCATTGAATAGGTAGATTGCTTTGGGAAGTATAGATATTTTAACAATGTTGATTCTTCCCATCCATGAGCATGGCATGTTCTTCCATTTGTTAATATCCTCTGCTATTTCCTTTCTGAGGAGTTCATAGTTTTCTTTATAGAGGTCCTTCACCTCCTTCGTTAGGTATATTCCTAGGTATTTCATTTTCTTTGAAACTATGGTGAAGGGAGTTGTGTCCTTAATTAGCTTCTCATCTTGACTGTTAAAAACAATGTCTCCAGGGTGGCACCTGTGCCTCAAAGGAGTGTGGCACCAGCCCCATACACCAGAGGTGGCAGGTTCAAACCCAGCCCTGGCCAAAAACTACAAAAAAAAAATGTCGCCAAAGATTCTCAGTAAAATGAGAGAATTATTATCTAAAAGTTAGGTGAAAAGGAAACTGTAATTGAGTGGCTAATACCAATTTTAGTGTACAGAAGTGCAATAAAATATTCATGGTCATTGCCTTGGTAGTGGGATTATGATTGGCATTTTTTCATGGTTTTGGGCTCAGGGAGATTTGATATTGACAAATCCCTGGAGATTAATTTTTCATTATTATTTCCAAAGAGCAAGTGCTATTGTTTTTTTTATAATTGTGAAAAAATATCTTTATTGTTGAAAAAACTTCTTTCTTTCATCATAAAAAGACTAACAAAGGCAAAATTTTCACTTCCCTTATTCTTGGTAACTCCAAATGAATTAGCAATTTACCTGGTTACCAGGAAGCCCTGCTGAGATAATAAGAGGATAATTTTTGATGTTCTAACTAGACTGACTTTTAGTTCCTTTATTTTCTTATTAATCCATCCTTAAAAGGATACAGCAGGTTAAGTAACCTAACCTGGGTTTATTCTCTTGTGTGTGTTGTTATTACCTGTGGGCTCGTTTGAGATGGATTATTGTGGATAGAATGCTGAAGCTGGACCATGGGAAGAATTGGCGTGCCAGAGCCTGCATACCACGAAACACATGTCTTAAGGCAATGGCGAAGCCACAGCTGCCCCTCAGGGAAAGTCTAAATGAGTGTCACAGGGATGAAAACTCCCAGCTTTTTTGCTCCCTTAGGCATGCATTTTTTTCAATTGTGTTTCACAGATAACATACAAATATTTTTCTAATAAACTCCAAAAGGACACTCATTTAGCAGTGGATAAGAACACAAGCTTTGTAGTTAGTCCCAAGTTGGTAGCACTAGCCTTAGACTAAAGCAGAAAGTGGGAAGACACGTAATGATTTTGGAGAACTCTGCCTGGATCTTTGGGCTTAGGATGAAGGAATGGACAAGGTCAAGGGCAGAGCCTTCTGAAAGACTGTTCTCCCTGGACACATTCTGCCTTTTAGGCCTCAGTCCAGATAATCAGGTTCTCTGGACTTTCCTGCCCAAACAGCCACCCTATTTGTGGCCTGCTCAGGTCTCCTCCCAGCTCTGTTCTTCTGAAACTGAACCACTAGCAGGATGGAGAGAGCAACAAAGAGCAGGCATTTTGTGGGGGCTGTGAAAGGAGGTTGGTGGGGCAGACTGGCCTAGAGGTGTTATGAGGACTGAGAAGGTTTGGAGCGCTGCCTCCCACCCAGTGAATGCTCAACAAATGCTATTACTGATACAATCCTTTAGTGTATTGTTACATATTTTCTCTTTTGAGGGAAAGAGAAAAATAACCACATGAGAATACAAGCTTCTACAGGGGACACTATTTTCATTTTTGGCATAAACCATAATAAAGTCTTTTTTTTTTTCCTTCAATGACTGGCCTATTGTCCTGGCCACATTCTAATACTCTGTATTCAAGCTAATTACATTCCTCCCCCACTGGATAAATTATTCTTCTCTTCCCCCGTAAAAACCATCATGTTATACTAGTGAAACAAAATAGCTTCTGTGTTCTACCACACACGCGCGCGCGCGCGCGCACACACACATACACACAATGGTGTACTTCAATCTACAGTATATTTCTGTAACTAATTTGCGAGCTACCCTGGGATCTGTGATGGTGGGATGTGTTTAGTCCAGTGATTCTTCTGAATAATGACAGGTTCCCTATTAAATGGAGCAATATCACAAGATATGTTCTCCTGGCGACTCCATATGTGATAATTTTTTTTAAAGCATTCTTTGGTTTGGTAAGCAGATGTGAACTGCTGAGCTTACCTCTAAGGCATTGTATTCCCAAGCAGGCCAGTTACCTAATCACTTTGACTTTTTTAATACCAGAAGTCTGAACATTCATAAAACGGCTTACCAAGTCCTCTGCATTCAGAATGAACAATCAGGAAATGTGATAAAATATGGAAAGAAAAAGACTGAGGACTGTAATGAAGTCACCATCCTTTTTCTCTCCTTCTCTGAGTTTATTACCACTCAGGTCTAAAATTCCTTTTTGGCAATTGATTTAGGAGTGTGAGTTCATTTCTTGGGATGAGAGGGCATGAAGTGTGTAGGAATGACTTCTGGCAAATTTTCAGAAGGGCTAGTTGCTTAGGGCTCAAGGTAAGCCCAAGAGCACATCTTTTTAAGTTCTTTTTTAAAAACGCCTTTCTGAGCCATCCTGTTGAAAGGGTAGGAAGGCTGGGGAAGGGGGCATATCTTATGATCTAGGAGAAGCACCAGCCTCATGCTGCTTCAGGAATATTTCATTTTTTTCTGATTTTGCCTTTATTTATTTGAATATATAATAACATACAAATACAAATACAATACAAATGTGGAATGGTTCAAAATTTAAAAGGCATACAACTGTATACACAAAAAGTTGTCCTCATTCCATTATTCAGCTACTCACTCCGCCCATTCCCATCAGGAAAAAAATACTGTTTCTTTTTTATTCTTCCAGTGGTCTTCTAAGACCATTTTGCATATACTTTTTCTTTTATTTCTTCTTCTTTTTTTAGAAAAAGAGCAAGCCATACACATGATTCTACCTTTTACTGTTTTCGTTTAACAATATAGGTAGACACAGTTTCATATCAATATATGACGATCCTCCACATTCTTGTTTATAGCTACTTAGTATTGCATTCTTTAGATGTACCACAACTTATTTAACCCAATCTAATAACATTAGGGTTACTTTCACTCTTCTATTATTTCAAACAGTAATACGATGAACAATCTTGTAAGCATATTACTGTATTACACACATGATTATTGCATTTTGAAGGATTTTTTTCTAAAAGTTACTTTATATAAATATCATCAATTTGCATTCTCACCAATGTGCTATTGTTTTTTGTTTGTTTGTTTCCTTGTTTTTACCTTCACCAATTTGACCAATAAAGAACACTATCATGGTGATAATATTCTCTTACTGTGAGTGAAGTTGGGCATCTTTTTCTGATTAAGATCCATTCGTATTTTCTGCTAATTTCTGTTCATATCATTTGCCCTTTTCTATGAGATTGATGAGCCTTTCCTTATGATTTCCTAATGTTCTTTTTATATTAGGAAAACTGTACCTTGAATGTAATGGTTGCAAATATTTTTTCCAGTTGATCACTTTTCTTCAAGGTGTTTGTTTACCTTGCTGAAATTGTTTGATTTGGTTGAATTACTCAGTAATTCTTTTGTATGTATTCTAAGTTGTGGATCATACTTAGGTAGACTTATCCTCTCTGAGATTATTAAGAAATTCATATTGTAGGGTGGCGCCTGTGGCTCAAAGGAATAGGGTGCTGGCAGGTTCAAACCTGGCTCTGACCAAAAACTCCAAAAAAAAGAAAGAAATTCATATTGTAACAGTCATTGATTCTAGCCCTGCTGTTTGGTCTTCACTGTTTAGGGAACCCTTTCCAACTATTTTTGAGTCTGGAGCTTACCTGTCAATTAGTTTTATTGAAGAAGAAATTTGTGTTCCAGTTTTTTTTCTTTGTTTCTCCTTCTCGTGATTTCTTAGAGAAGGAAATATTAACTGTATATTTCCATTTTCAAAGTTAAAGTGCTTTTTTAAAAAAAAATCTCATTTCATCCAATGTATTTCTGTAGGTCAAGTCAAATTGTTTGTAGAATGATAATATAAATGCATAAACACAATTATTTTGAAATACAATCAATGCTGGTTTTCTTATTGATTTGTTTGTTTTGCAATAGTCCACTTCACTTCACCGAAATACATGTTGATATTAAAAGGAATATTTAAATGTTAATTTCAAGTCCTTTGCCTGCTTCCAAGAAATATCATGCCTAAATCTGAACTATGATAAACAGTTTTTAAAGACTTTGGAAAAGAGACAACTCTCATGAGGAGAGTTACCTTTTGCTGCTTTTTACCAATTTGGAAGGAGTCTTGTTGTTATTTATTGATTGATAATTCATCAATCGAGTGAGGACTATATTTGAGGACTTAATGAATTCTTGTTCCTGGTTCAAGCCAAAGTAACCCAGGGCTGTGACTTTTCCCTTTTGCGTTTACTTTCTAATCTCTCAGTCTGAAATGTTCTTCTCTCAGTCTCCACCGCTAAAAGAAAGCACACAATTGAGGCAATTGTGTGGGTTGTTCAGGCCCAAATAATTATTTGGGAATGGAAGCACTTGAATAATTTTTTAAAATAGTAACTATTTTACCTGATTGATTCTAAAAAATAATCGCAATTATTTGTCTTTTGGTATATATCTATTGAGCATATAGTTTTTATTGTTCATTATTTTCATTTCTTTGTAAGGATTGAGAGTGGAAAGAATATACAACATTAGATTATCATCCTAGTTATTAATATTATTTTGTGTTCTAGGTATAGACTTTTCTCCAAATTGGAATCAAATTGGTGACTCTACAATAAATTATTTACTATATGAAGGGTCTAACTGATATTATGTGTAATGATATCGCTGCATGGTTTCAGAATTATTTCTTGAGATGTGTTTCTCTACAGGTGATGAACTACAGATATGGAAGAAAGTCCCTGTTTTCAATTTATCCAGTAGACTGAAGTGCTTGGTACATGATAGATGTCCAGTGGACTATAGGCTTATACAAATAAAGAAAGACTTAGGGTTCTGACTAAACAAGTTGATCAGCAACTGAGTTAAATAACCAGAGAGTAAGGATCTAGTTTAAAAAAAATCTGTTAATTTTTAGAGACTACCTGAGCAAAAGTTGTGATCAAAAGCAAAAGATTCATACCGATATTAGAAAAATGAAATCAGAAGCAAAATATACATAATATACAATGCTATTTGTAACCTTTGATCAGACATATTGGAGTGGGACCTAGGTTTGAGCATGAATTGGCCACTTATGAGCCGTATATTTGGATATAAGTTACTTAACATTAACTTCTCATTGCTTACATTTTATCAGCAGCAAAATGAGGATAATAATAGCCTTGATTATGTTACTGTGACCATTTATTGCTATGATACATATAAAGTGTTTAATACTTGGAACAAAATAAGTACTCAAGAAATTAAAACTATTATTTATTTATCTTTTTTTCTTGTTGAGACAGAGTCTCACTGTACCGGCCTCGGTAGAGTACCGTGGCGTTACACGGCTCACAGCAACCTCCAACTCCTGGGCTTAGGCGATTCTCCTGCCTCAGCCTCCCGAGTAGCTGGGACTACAGGCGCCCACCACAACGCCCAGCTATTTTTTTGTTGCAGTTTGGCCGGGGCTGGGTTTGAACCCGCCACCCTCGGCATATGGGGCCGGCGCCCTACTCACTGAGCCACAGGCGCCGCCCCTAAAAGAAATCCATATGCCCTTATATTATGAAAAATGAATATGAGTAGATAACATATACACTCCTTTCCAAAAATAAGCCAAAAGTCTTTCAAAAACACATGAATGTGTAGGGAAACTCACATGTAGGGTCATTAGCCTTCACTGAAGACTTCAAGGTGGTGCATTAGGAATTTGAATTTTTATTTAAATTTTGAGAGCTTTGCTATACTGCAATGTCTAAAAAGGGGAGGGAAAGAATATCACTCTAGCAAAGCAACCATCTCTTTCTGGTTTCCATATTTCCTCCAGTATCATTTTCTCATTATTTTGGTTCAAAATCCCCATCTTTGACGATTTTTGCTCCTTCGCCTTGTAACCAATTAGGCATTGTGATCTCATGTCAAGTCTTTCCTTCCTGTTCCTGCACCCACCCCCATCACTGGTGCTTAGATCCCCCCTGTTTGACTATTGTGACTGTGCTCACTGCTAGCAGGTGCGGCTCCAAGTCCTCTTCTAACCCCTGTCCATGAAGAGCCGTGGGATTTGGTCCCTAGGCAGGAGATGGTAGCAGTAGGGCGTGTATTAAGCCTATCTCAAGAGGAGCTCTGCATCTTCTAGCTTCTGTAGCTGCTGGTTCCTGCCTCTCTGAGCTGCCTTTCTCAGACTGCTCTAGCCCCACCAAGAGAATAGGAGGCTGCAGAGAGTTAGGAGTCATGGGACATCTGACCTTCCCACTCTTATCCTCGTGAATAGCTGGTGTGACTCCACACTTTCTTACACCACAACCACCACATCCCCTGCCTAAGAAAATCCAGAGGGAGTAGAACCTTGAGAATTAAAGACATGGACTCTGAAGCCAGGCTTCCTGGATTCAAATTCCAGCTCTGGGGCCCAGGCATAGTGGTTCATGCCTGTCATCCTAGCACACTGGAGCTCAGGAGGTGGAGAATAGCCTGAGCAAGAGCAAGACCCTGTCTCTACTAAAAATAGAAAAATTAGTTGAGCATTGTCATGGTGCCTGTAGTCCGAGCTACTCAGGAGGCTGAGGCAGGAGGATCACCTGCACCCAGGAGTTTCAGGTTGCTGTGAGGTAGGCTGACTCCAGTGTAGTTTAGCCTGGGTAACAGAGTGAGACTCTGCCTCATAAAAACAAAACAAAAAAACAAATCCCTGCCTGTCACCAACTCAATGAACCTTGTGCATTAGGTTCCTCATCTACCAACTGGGGAAAATAATAGTGCCTACCTGATAAGGTTATTCAGAGGATCAAATTAGTTACTAAATGTAAAGTGCTTTAGATAGTAGCTATTATAGGAGCTCAATAATTATTAGACATACTCAACTTAGCATTAGCTATACTCAAAATCTTACGCCCTCATTGATGAGTAATTCTTCTCACTTTGTCTATGTTCTTCATTAGACATTTATTAGATGCTACCTTAGAGTAGTAGTCAATTTAATTGCTTTTAGTAACTGTTGAACACATTCCCTATTTCTGGCACATTTGAGGGGTCCTACAGTGAGCAACAGTACAATCATCTGTATCCCCATGACCCAGCTTTGGAGACACAATATTACTAACTCCCAGGGAGGCACTTGAGTTCCTGTCAAATCCCACCCATTTCCGTCTCCTTCCCCATCAGTAACCTGCATTCTGAATTGTGTGTCTAACATTTCATTGAGTTTCTTTAGTTTTACCACATGCAATTTTAATTTCAAATAATCATTTAGTAGACCATTGGAAAGTGTACTAAAGTGACATATATACAACTTTCAGGCCTGGCCATAAAATCCATCCTGTATAAGCCTCCTCCTTTGCACACTCTCTCTCTGCTAGTCTGATGGATGAATACAGAGAACACAGCAGAGAACTCTGAAGCTCTTTGCAGTTGCAGAGCTGGAGAACAGAAGGAGCCTGTGGCCCTGTATCACCATCTAAAAAAGAGATATCTAGCCAAAAAACTTGCATTGGACAGGTGGCTCCTGTGGCTCAAAGGAGTAGGTTGCTGGCCTTATATGCTGGAGGTGGTGGGTTCAAACCCAGCCCTGGCCAAAACTGCAAAAAAAAAAAACCTACAAACTTGCATTGGACTGTTGTACCCGTGAGGAATAAACTTTTATTAGACCATTTACATTTGGAGGTATTCCTATAGAAATGAATCTACTCTGACTAATACACATGGTGGCACCAAGAATGGGGTGGTGCTGTTACAAACAATCTAGAATTATGTGACACCGTCTTAGCAGTCACATGGTGGGTGATGGTAACATTGATATTGGGGGCAGGGGTGCCAACCGATGTCAGAGTGAAGGTGCTTTGGCCTTTGGACTGTGGGACTTGCACTGGCAGCCTCCAGGTGCGGGGGTATCAGGGGCTCCCTGGCCTTGATTCCAGACTGGGAGCTCCACTGTTGGCTTCCTTGGTTTTGAGGCTTTTGGACTTGTCTGTCTCTCAGCTTCAGATGGCCTATTGTGGGACTTATTTGCAATCACGTGAGCTAATTCTCCCTAATAAACTCCCTTTCATATATATATATATATATATATATATATATATATATATACACATGTATCCAGTTGGGTCTGACAAGTGATAAACCATTTGTTAAAATTATTGCCTGAGAAAACTTGGAAGACAAGCCTTGTGCTCACTAAACCGGTAGCTCTAGCAGAAATGATTCAAGAAATCAGTGTTAGGGCCTCTTTGCCTACTTGGCATTGCAATGGAGGCCCATTCGTTGTCTATGGCAAACATGCCCTGCTGTAAATCTGTCTTTCTCTTCCTCAACAAACTTTGTTGCATGCTTTTCTTACACAAAAGAAAAAAAAATCAGTATTGAAACGCATTGAGCATCATTGGCTGCCTATGGCCAAGTGTTACAATTAAAAGATAAGGTGAGAAAGGGACAGGTTCACAAGCAGAAATGAAAGGGGAAAAGTTAGCCCTAAAATTTGGCTCACTGAAGCACTAGACGCAAATGCTTCTAACAAATCCAACAGTGAGATGAAGAAACAAAAAAGAGTTCTGAGAGATAAAGAACCAACAAAACCTCTTGATTAACAACGTGACTTAGACCTCCAGGAAATATCAAATAGAGATGTGGCTTTCCTGCTTATTGTTTCTAATAACCCTGGATAGCTGCCAGTACGTTGAAAGATGCAGGAATAGAGGCAAGAAAGCTTAGCAATAACCAGCCCTGAAAACTATACCTAAGAAAGAATGTGAGTCCTTATTTGTACATAGAACTTATTAGAAGCAAACGAACCAAACACTTAAGTTTTTGAAAAAATTAAATAACCAAGAAAGCATGATCCTAGATTTAAAAAATCCAAGACTTTTGACTGTTGGTGACCAAAAACATCCTCGGCCCCATGCTTGTACCATCAGGAAGTGGGTTTCCAAAGCTCTCCTCTCCCCACAAGGTCACACTTCTGACCTCAGAGGTGATTATGGAGAATATACACAAGAAGGACCTTATGGAAGAAGGAGCCAGCGGTTATGGTGAACAATAGAAAAAGCGACTTTTCTTTTTAGAGAGCAGATTCAGACTACAGAAGAGTCAGATGTCCCCAATTTCAGAGACAGCAGACTTTATAATGGCCCTGGCAAGATTTAGGAATACCCAAACAGCAGTTCTTATTGTGATTATCCTGTTTCTGTCCACTACTGATTATTAGGTGAAAGATTAAATAACTTGTTTAGATCGTGAGTCACAGAGCCCTTTGTAGAAGGCTTCACATCACCAAGAAGTCCTGGACTTGAGTTGGATACAGTAACTGGATGGGGTTAGCATTGCCTCTCAGGAGGAGAGGGAGAAGCGTTCTAATTATTAGAGATACAGGCCCCACTACCCTGGTGGTGAACTTGTATTAACCTGTAGCCACACAGCAGGAGATGGGGAGGTAGGAGGCACGTGAACTGTGTTTACAGCTGCTCCCCATGGCTCTCATCACTGCTTGAGCTCTACCTCTTGTCTAGAGCCTCCCAGATCAGCCGAGGCATTAGAGTCTCATAGGAGTGTGAACCCTGCTCTAACCTGTACACATGAGGGATCGAGGTTGCAGCTCCTTATGAGAATCTAAAGCCTGATGAACTGAGGTGCAGCTGAAGACCTGAGCAACATACTTTAGGTGTCACTGTCTCCCTTCACCCCCAGATGGGACTGTCTAGGCACTGACCTTGTATTATGGTGAGTTGTACAATTATTTTATTGTCTATTACAATGTGGCAATAATATAAATAAAGTGCACAATAAATGTAATCTACTTGAATAATCCCCCAAATACTCCCCGCTCCCCACCCATCCATGGAAAGATTGTCTTCCGTGAAACCAGTCCCTGGTGTTAAAAGTATTGGGGGCTACTGTACTAGGGGATGAAACAGATATTTGATGTCTATAAATGGCAGACCCTATTAGAGGTTGGCTAGGTATTCACCATATTGTCTTTCTTCTTCTCTGGGTACAGAGCTAGATTACATTTTCCAGCTCTCCCTGGAGTTAAGCACAGCCATGTGACTGCCAATAGCTGGGGAACCATGGGCAAAGGAGATGCGTAACTCCCAGATTTGACCCATAAAATGAACTCCTGTGTTATCTTCTATCACCTCCTCTTTACCTATCTGACGTCAGATGCAATAGATAACAACAGTAGACTCAAAGGCCCAAAGAGATGAGGAGCCAGGGATGAATGGAGTCTGGGACCTGAGTCATTACTAAAAGGTGAGCTACCTTGAAATGTTGTCTAATCAAGAGTGTCCTGTTGCATGAACAAGAAATAAACTTTTGGCCAGGCACAGTGGCTCACGCCTGTAATCCTAGCACTCTGGGAGGCTGAGGTGGGATGACTGCTTGAGCTCAGAAGTTCAAGACCAGCCTGAGCAAGAGTGAGACCTCATTGCTACTAAAAATAGAACAATTAGCCAGGAATTGTGTTGGACACCTGAAATCTCAGCTACTTGGGAGACTGAGGTAGGAGTATGACTTGAACCCAAGGAGTCTGAGGTTGCTGTGAACTAGGCCGATAGCATGACACTCTGGCCTGGGCAACAGAGTAAGACTCTCTCTCTCAAAAAAAAAAAAAAAGAAAAGAAAAGAAAAATAAATAAACTTTTGTTGTATTGAGTTACTGAAATTTTGCAGTCATTGTAATAGCAAACAGCCTACTCTAACTCACACAGGTGCTATGTAGTAGCAGGGGAGGAGAACTACTATTTCAAGTGCAATGGTTAGGGAAAGTCTCAATTGCAAAGTGATCTTTAGATACCTGAGGAAAGCAGAGACAAAGTCTGGGAACTTCCGGGAAAGGGCATTCCAAGAAGAGGGATCAGCAAGAACAAAAGCCCTATCTAGCAGGCAGACTTGCTTGGCACAGTTGAATAACAGCAAGGAGGCCATTCATGGGCTGGTGAGGAGCAGGAAGCAAGATCAGTGAAGGCTTGAGGGTGCAGGGACTTACAGGTGGACTTTAGATTTTATTCTGAGTGAGGAAGCCATAGAGGTTTGAATAAAAGAACACTTTTATCTGCCATTTATTTAAAAAAAAAAAATCCCTTTAGACACTGGAGTTGGAGGCGGTGGTGGTGGATAACCAAAGACAGAAGCAGAAAGAGCCATTTGATTTCTTAAATTCACTGGCGTTTAGGGATTGGATGTTGCTTTAAAAAAACAAAAAGCAGGCACCAAAACACCCCAAGGTTTTTTAATTAAAAGGATGGATAGAGTTGTCATCACTGAAATGAGAGGACTGGAAGAGGAGCACATGCTGAGAGAAAATCACGAGTTGGCTGTGACAGGCGGGTCTGATGCAGACCTCTCAGCATCATCCCCAACTCACTCTGCCCTGCTTTGGCTTTCCAGCTTGGCTCCTCTCACCATTTGAGAAGTTCTTCCCTTCCACTACCCTTTCCTAGGCCCTACCCTTCAATTCACATATCAACTAAGGCATGTCTCTTTCTCTAGGAAGCAAGTCTTCCTTTATCTAGAGCTGCAATTAGGTATCCACGCTGAATGCAATCCCCATCACAGCTTCATTTTAATTGTTAATTTATTGTTTGTTTGTTTGTTTTTTTCTTCACTGAACCGTAAGCCCTGCAAAGGCAGGAACCTCTCTGGTGTTCATGTTCCTCACTGTGCCTCCAGCTTCTGACCCAGAGGCTGGCATAGGATAGGTGCTCGGAAAATATCTGCTCAAAGAATGAATGAATGAATGAATGAATGGACACATGGCATCCCCTTCAAGTGACTTCTTTAACATCAAGAGTAAACTACTAAGCGAGTGGCTTTTCCTGAGCAATTGGTATCTGATTGACATTATAAACTTTGTAACTCAAATATTTCACTTTTTACATTAACTGGTAGGAAGTTTTGGGATAATTTGTGCCCTGCCTGTAGCCTGCATGTAGGTCCTAATATGCATTTTAAATTTCATTCCTGGTCGTATTTTGGTTAATTCTTGTTTTTTCTTGCTGTCTCATTATTTTACATATTCTTATAAGCAATTCTTTTTGCCATTTTCTGGTATTTCTTTTTTTTTTCTAGTGATTGTATTATTTAAAACATTTTAATTATACAACATTTAAAACAAGTGTAGAGAGAATAGTACGAGGAACCCCCACATACCAGGCACCAGCTTCAACAATTATCAACACATTCTGTTTCAGTCATGTCCCCCTTTTTCACTCTCACTCTGATTATTTTGAAATGAATTCTAGATGCCATATTAATTATAAATATTTTAGAATGTCTAAAGGATAGGGTCTTTTAAAAATATATAACTACACTATTATTCTTATGTCTAAAATTAAGCCATATTTTACTATCACATATCCAGTGTTCACATTTTGCAAATTGCAGTGCGTGTGTGTGTGTATTTAACAGTTTGTTTGAGTCAAGATCCAAGTAAAATCTGTTTGTAGAGATTGCTTATTAGGTCTCTTAAGTCTTCTCTGACCTCTTGGTTCTCCTTTCTTTCTTTCCTTTTTTTTTAATTTCCTAGCAATATTCTGTTGAAGAACTGGGTCATGGGTACTGTAGACTGTCCTGCAGTCTGGATTTTGTGGACTTGCATACATGAAAGGTCCTTTAACCTGTTTCTATCTTCTCTATACTTTTTTGTAAATTGATTGTTAAACCTAGAGCAGTGATTTTTAACATGCCATGAGAGGATCTTACGTGTGTGCTGCAAAAATATTTGAAGATCATTAAGTTATTTTTAAAAGACATTCAAGGCACAGTAAGTATATCCTTTTTTCTTACTCTTATTTTGATCAACAAAATTTAAGTGTGCCTCAGAAGTTTAGCTGTAAGTTCAAGGGTACTATGAAATAAAAAAAGGTTGAAAAAAATCTAGAGGTCGCTCAAATTCAAGTTCTATTTTTCTTGATAAGATTCCATCATAAGCACATAAATGTTTCTTACATCTACTATCCTATCTCTCTGCCTCTGTCTCTCTTCTCTTAATCTCTCCCTTTTCCTCTGGCCCATCCTCACCCCATGCCAGCAGCCATTGATGATTATTTTCTAGATTCATCATTTAATCACAGTGATTGCCTATCATTGATTTTTTATTTAGTAGCTGGACTCCTTCTATAAAGAGAAACATCCCCTCATCATGTTAACTGAGGTATGATTCTTATAGGAAAATCAGGATGAAGGCTTAATTCTATTTATTGAACCAATTTTCAAAACAGCAAATGGGTTTCTGAGCATTGTCCAGTGTTACTCGTGAGTGTTTTTTAATGCATCATATTCTCATATACGTACTTTTTCTATATTTCAACAATTACAGTTATTGTCCTTAGCAGCATTTATACTGCCCCATTTTGGGCCAAAGGGAGCCTATTCAAGATGTCTTGTTTTTTTTTTTAATGAAATCATAGCTGTGCACGTTAATGTAATCGTGGGGTACAATGTGCTGGTTTTATATATAATTTGAAATATTTTCATCAAACTGGTTAACATAGCCTTCATGGCATTTTCTTAGTTATTGTGTTAAGACATTTATATTCTACACCTAGTAAATTTCACATGTACCCTGGTAAGATGCACTGTAGGTGTGGTCCCAAGAATTTCAAGATGTCTTTTGACGTCTTTTGACATGATCTTGAAGGGGATTTTTTTTTTTTTTTTTTGTGATTTTTGGCCGGGGCTGGGTTTGAACCCACCACCTCTGGCATATGGGACTGGCGCCCTACTCCTTGAGCCACAGGCGCCGCCATTGAAGGGGATTTTGGTAAAACCAAAGGACCCCAAGATACTCTTGCAGATGGTGTGGGGCCTCCACGGAGAGTCCATCGGGGTTCTATTCTTAGGGCTGCCAGTGCCCTGTTGGCTTCTCTGCTCCTCCTTGCACAGATGAGACCACAAGGAGCTTGTGGCTGTGGGTGCTTTGGTTCTTCATATTTTGGAGTTTTTAGGGATATTTTCTCACCTAGTTTGGACATGCGTTGCCCAGGGGATTTTAGTTTTGCTCAAATGTCAGAGTTGCTCTGCTTGTTCTTTATAAGGAGATTCAAGAATATTAAAATACCTTGCCTCCACTGCAGCCACCTGTCCCAGAATCCTGTAAGCCATTTAAAAGTCATTTGTGATGGAAGGCAGATTATAAAACAAAGAAATAAATAAAACAGAAAGTTCTTCCTCATATGCTTTAAAAGCCTCTACGTTACATGTGAGTAATTCATATGAGATCTGACAATTAAGTTCAAAAACTCGTCTTAGAAAAAGTGTTACTGAATATTACTTGTTGCTGAATACAGCCATCTTCAAAGTACTCCCTTTAGCCTTTTGGTGACCATAGAGATACTCAGCAATGACATATGTAACACTTTTTCTAGGATAAATTTGCAAACTTAATTGTCAGGCTTTGTAAATCAGAGCTCTGATGGCCATTCTAGAAAGTTCCAAAATTGTTTTGAAAGATGGACTAGGCACTAGCATAAGTGCATGGCTTCCTGAGGGGAGTCCCTCAATGATGACCCTAATAATATTCAGCAATGTGGTGTGTAGCACTTTTTCTAGGATGAGTTCATGAACGTAATCATCTGACTCCGTAGACAGATATACTCTAATCAAAATACAGCTATGCTGTTGCAGTTTCTGACAAGTTGCTTGCTTATTAATTAGGTTTTTTAAAATCGGTTTTTTTATTTGAGCTTCTTTTATTTCAAAGAAGAGCTGTTCAAACATTTCAGAAAAATTTGAGGAACTGGGCAGATCTCAAGCCCGAGAGGCAGCCTTTCATTTCTTGTCTGTTTCCTTCACGTGTATGTTCCCTGATTCCACCCTGACTGGAGGAGGAGAATGTTTGGTTAAGAGTCACACTGTGGAAAATATATACATTTTTTTTTTCAAAAAGACTTAATAATAATACTATTATAAATGCAAACATATCTGTGAATTTCTCTGAATTGGTATATTCCAGCTGATTAGTGTGCTTTGGTAATATTTTGTGTGTCAAGCAGGAATTACCTTTGGGATCCCAAGCCTATTATGATAGCTCTGAAAAAAAGATGATTATTCTACAGAGCTATGACAGTCATTTTGTATGCACTGTGAGTCCAAGACAGAGTGATACTTTTTGTCACTCTTTCACATAAAAGTCATTCTCAATAATCTTATTTATGTAGTCTTTATTTCTGTTTCTAAATTAGTATGAAGTTTTTCTCACTGATTTTAATCCATTTCCATTGACTGCACTTCCAATGTACCATGATCTTTTGGCATTCAGAACTTATCCTCAAAGGCAGAAGAAAACACTTTTGTTCCTAAGAAACTAGGCTTCTATTCAGCCTTTCATCTTATTAATTAAATTATTAAACAATGCTGACTCAGAAGTGTTCAACTCTTCTAAATTTAATCATGTGTGTCATATAATACCATATTGTTTTATAAGACCCTTTAATGCACTTGATCTTAGCCAAAGGACAAGAAGTGATTACAACCTTTAATGAAATAGGTGTGACATAATTGTGGAAGTGATTACAACCTTTAATGAAATAGGTGTGACATAATTGTGGAGCTTGCTTTTGGAATGTGTGTAGTTAGCACCACAATAAGGATGCAGTTGTTATTTGTTAATACTGAGGAAGGAAGGAAGGGAGAGAGGGAGGGAGGGAGGGAGGAAGGAAGGAAGGAAGGAAGGAAGGAAGGAAGGAAGGAAGGAAGAGAGGGAAGGAAAGAAGGAAAGAAGGAAGGAGAGAGGAAGGGAGGGAATTGTTTTAATGGATGATATACTGTAGTCCTTGCAGAATGGCCTTAAGGGAAAAAACGACTTTATGTTTCATTCCTTTGTGGGAGGATACTAAGTGAAGGTATACAATATTTCACTTAAGCAAACTACTTAAGAATTCCTCATGTTATAGAAACAAATGCAAAACCAGTAAATACCTCTCTTCTAAGGCGGGTATAGGGAGGTACTGAGAAAAACAGACATTTTGAAAGAAAATCTCAAGAGTTCAAACTTTGCTTTTATAGACATTTGTTTTTATTTATTTAGATGAAGACTTCACTCTGTAGCCGTGGGTTGAGTGCTGAGGCATCATAGCTCACAGCAACCTCAAACTCTTGGGTTCAAGCCATCCTCCTGCATCAGCTTCCCAACTAGTTGGGACTACAGGTGTGTGCCACTATGCCTGGCTAGTTTTTCTACTATTTTTAGTAGAGATGGGTATGGCCCTTGCTTAGGCTGGTCTTGAACTCCTGAGCTCAAGCAATCCACCTGCCTTGGCCTCCCAAAGGGCTAGGATTATAGACATGAACCATCATGACTGGACAACTATTATGTTTTTAGGTTAAAACTAAACATCGAAGGAAATATTTTACGAAGTGCTTTTCTACAACCTACATCATTTTTTATTTCTTTTTAAGTGTCTTATCCATGTGTTCTAGAAGCTAACATATCATCAATTAAAAAACACACATTCTAGATTCTTTTATTTTTATATCTCACTTCTAAAGCTGAATTGAATAGTAATTACTATGTCATGTGGGAAATCATCTCTGTCCACAAAAACTAACTCAAAAGGTAAGATTTATGTTTTAAGATTGCAGAAATACAGCCAAACCCATTATGCAATGGTTCTTCATGGATATGGATATGCAGGGGATCAAAGCAAAATTTTATTTAGTAGGTTGATTTAACAAATCGGAATGTTGTGTTTGTTCCTACCTCAGGATGAGCATCCTCATGGGTTGTGCTACACATAGCAGTAAATCTATCTTTAGGTTTCTCAGAACAAAGAACTTCGAAATAAATTTGTAGGCTTTTAATTTGCTATTCGATATTTATTGGCCAATCTCTTGACCCTTGACTTAATCCTTGAACTTTCAGTACTATCTAACAAACTGTATCCTAAGCTCTATATGTTTCCTTGGCTATGTGTTTTAACTCTGCAAGTATTCTGGACAGTATTTGGAATTGTGAGTGGCCCCTGTCTGGGTTTCCAGTGCAGCTTCTGTGTGTCTCCATCATAGCTCCTCCCTCGCTGTGGTGAGTGCTCTGTGTCCCATCAGACTCTTCCCTCCAGGGACCAGGGACCGTTTGTCCATTTCTATATCCCTTATGCCTGCAACTATTCCTGACAGAAACAAGGCACTCAATAAATGTTTATCAAGTGAAACAAAATTTATACTTCATGGGGCTCACTACAACTTCTCCCATAACGACTTCCGTAACAACTTTGGTTTTTCTATTTTAACCAGTAATTATACCTTAAGGAATTGCTTTTACAGAAACAATGGCATCTGCACATGAAGGCTCAGGGTTAAGGAAGTTCCTGAAACATTTCTTGTAATGGCAACAAATTGTAACAATTCTGACTTTTCATCCATATGGCAGTGTCTGAATAAAATTTGATACATCTATGCTATAGATCTGTGTGTGCATAGACAAAAATTTTTTAAGTCAAACTGTGTACAGTTGTTCCTCAGTATGCACAGAGGATTGGTTCAAGGACCCCTGTGGATACCCAAAACCATAACACTCAAATCATTTATGTCAACTGGCACAGTATTTTCATATAACATCCTCCTGTATACCCTAAATTATCTCTAGATTACCTATAATAATTGAAACAATATAAATGCTATGCAAATAGTTGTTATACTGTATTGTTTCTCTTATTTGTATTATTTTAATTATATATTTTTATTTTTCTGAGATAGAGTCTCATTATGTTGCCCTCAGTAGAGTGCTATGGCGTCACAGCTCACAGCAACCTCAAACTCTTGGGCTTAAGCGATTCTCTTGCCTCAGCCTCCCCAATAGCTGGGACTACAGGCACCCACCACAAAACCCAGCTATTTTTTGGTTGCAGTTGTCATTTGTAGTTAGCAGGCCCGGAGGCTCTAACTTGCCACCTTTGGTGTATGTAGCTGGTGCCCTACTAACTGAGCTATGGACACTGAGCTTATCTATTTTTATTTTTTATTGTTGGATTCTTTTTTCTAAATATTTTGCATCTGCAGTTGATTGAATCCATGAATGAGGAACCTGCAGACAGAAAAGGATGACTGTATATTATTATTTATATTTTAGTTAAAATATATCTTGTAAAGGGACTTTACTAACAAATGCAATGTGTGTAACCTAAATCTTTGTACCCTCAATGAACCTCAAACAATAAAAAAATTATTAAAAAAGTTATAGTAATGAGAAAAAAATAATAAAATAAATCTTGTCATCCCTCCATATTAATACATATAATTGTTTATTCTTTACCATTGAGATTTTATTAATTCATAAGAGTAAGATTTGAAGGAAGGAAGAGAATGGAAATTGTATTTTCTCCTTATACATTTCTTTGGTTGACTTGTTATAATGGGCACATATCACTTTTCTTTTAAGAATATTCAGTAAAGTAGAAAAGGATGCTGGATCTTTTTGAATGCTTTTTCTGCTTCTAGTGGGACTTCAAACTAGTACAATCTTTTTGGAAGGAAGTATGAAACTCAAGCTAGACCTCCCATTTGATCCTGCAATCACATTACTGGGCATCTACCCAAAAGGAAAAAATAATCCTTTTATCATAAGGATACTTGCACTAAACTGTTTGTTGCAGCTCAATTTATAATCACCAAAATCTGGAGATAGCCTAAATGCCCACCAACCCAGGAATGGATTAACAAGCTGTGGTATATGTATACCATGAAATACTATTCAGCCATTAAAAAAATGGAGACTTTACATCTTTTGTATTAATCTAGATGGAAGCGGAACACCTTATTCTTAGTAAAGCATCATAAGAATGGAGAAGCATGAAACTTATGTATTCAATTTTGATATGAGGACAATTAATGACCTAGTATATGATGGAGGGTGGGGGAAGGGGAGAGGAGAGAGAGAGAGAAAGGAGGGGGGGAAGAAAGAGCAGAGAGAGGGAAGGAGGGTTGGGGTGGGGTTTCAGTGTATGACACACCTTTTGGGGGCAAGGCACAATTGTAAGAGGGCTTTACCCAACAAATGCAATCAGTGTAACCTCCAACAATAAAAAGAAAGAAAGAAAGAACATTCAGTAAAGTTAAAAATGTGAGAGTAAATGTTCATTCAAAGAGGTTTGGCTTGATTTTTCACAGTCACTTTGAACCACCTACCTGACTATGAATATTCAAGATGATTAAACAATTTGAGTCTAGGCTTTGTTTTTAGTTTTCACCAACTAAATTCAAGGGTGTTTCTAAAGGAGCAGCTTCACAAGGTTTTTAGATAAATGTAGCAGCACTGGGAAAAACCACATGATTTCAGGTTGGAGGAAAATAATCCTTGTATATGTACACTCTGACATTTTAAAATAAAAGTCAGTTTTAATACTTTGTGGTCACATTTACTATGTATTTGTATATATGTATGTATGCAGAGGATATCTTAGTTCTAGTGAAATGAACAGTGGAAAAAGAAGAATGAATCCAAGTGTGGCATATCAGCCAATGATCTCCACCACTGAATTACTAAAATTCATTCTAACTTTTATTCCATGACGTTAATATATCTTTTTCACTGTCATTGTTTTACTTTGGCTAGACAGTCTTGTGATCTTTTTCACTATTCAGATGTCATTTAAAAATCATATTGGCATACTTTCCCTTGTCAGGCTGCCCTATGAGACAAGCATTTTAAGTGCTTCAAGGAGGTGCTGTTACTATTACAAAGGTTATTACAGGAAGGATAAAAGGACTCCGTTGGGAACAGTAGCCCCATACATGAGAAAAAAACATTACGTGGTTCCAGAAGCATTGTAGCAAGAGTGGAGGGTACATAAATGATCTCAGGTCACCAGATTAGTGCAGATAAGACAAGGAAATATGTGAACCAAAGTTCCCTCTATGGATATAAACTTGGAAATACAGAGGAATCCACAGCATGGTGTACCAGGAGCAGAACAGGGTGCAAACATATCCTGTGACTAGTTATCAACAGAACACTGGGACTGAGTCCAGCTACTTTGATCCCCTAGAGAAGCAAGATGGCTTCAATGTGTAAAGCTAATTTGGTAGAGTTCATGGGGAGTACAGACACGGGTCCTAAAGCAGGTTGCCCAAGTGACCTCGCTGCAGGACATACAAAGGTTTGGGTGCCTGCCATTCCCTAAGCACAAATCCTTGGTATTGTTTTATTGGTGTTTTTTTTAAATTCTGAGATGGAATTTTATCCCTCCCAGAACAATTCTAACGTTAATAATAATAATGATGATATTTGGTGTTCTGATAATTTAGTGGGTTCCATTGTTACTTCTGATTTCAGAAGATAAGCAGCAGTCCTTATTCTAACAGTAGTCCTCTGTCTGTCCCAGCAGAAGGCACTGTGGTTGAAAATCTTTACAGGATTCCAGTGGAACCATAGTGACTTTGATGAGTCATTATGCCAAGGCCCATGAATTATGGAACATATTACCTTACCAAGAAAGGCCTGCCTTGCACTCCTTTGGCAATTGCAAAAATGATCTTCACACTGAGAGTCCCAGAGTGTGCCTTACCCAGAAATAAATCATATTACCAATGGCCAGTATGACCTCAGTGAGAGATATGTGCAGCCAAGAGCAGCTACATGTTACAGTCAGTTAATTAGTGTTGGTATTCATTAAAAGTGGGAGTGAGAGCCCGGAAATGATCCATTACTCATTGTGAATGGAGTCATGGGACAGCATAAAAGTTGGCCAAGCAACCACAGAAGGCAAAAGCCTGGAAGCAGAATAGAGATCAAGGAATTGGTTACTTGGTTATAGTTCTTTACCAGGAGCTCACATGCTCATCAAAAACTTACACACATTCATACATAAGCCCAAATTTGCAAGTTTACACAGACACATTTCCACTGGTACTCATGGTTGATATTATAAGTTGAATTTTCTCTTCTCCTAAAAGATATATTGAAGGTTCAATCCTTAATAACTGTGCATGAGAACTTATTTGGAAACAGGGTTTTTGCAGATGTAATAAATTAAGATGAGGTCATACTCGATTAGGGTGGGCCCTAATCCAATATGACTGGTGTCCTTATAAAAAGAGAGCACAGAGACATAGGGAGGAAAATGCCATGTGAAGACACTGAGGGAAGATGGTCATGTGATGCTGGAGGCCTGGACTGGAGTTAGGCTGCAAGGCCAGGAATGCCCAGAGATAAAGAGGCAAGGAAGGCTCCTCCCCAGAGGATCTGGAGGGAGCGGGGCCCTGCCAACTGTCTTGATTTCAGACTTTTAGCCTTCAGAACTGTAGGACAACAAATATCTGATATTTTAGCCATCTAGTTTGTGGTATTTTGTATACAAGCCCTAGGAAACTAATATAGTATAGTTCATGTCCATGAAATAGACACCCTCACACTTCAGGTACACCATGAGTGTATCTTCTGTCGCTTTCACACTCAGGTTCATGTCTCACTTTCACAGTTCAACTTAAACACAGTAAATCCATGGGATTCTACTCTAATCAATTCATGGCAGGCAGTTGTGTTTTGAGTAACAAAAAGGATCAGTCGGGATTGCAAGGTGGATGACTACCACTCTGCGCATTGCTGTGAAAGTATGAACAACGTACCGCCTTTCATTATATGACTCTTCAACCTCAAAAATAACTGATAGAATTATAGTAAGAATCTTTGTTTAGGATCTATTTGTTTCATTACTAACCTAACTTTGATACTTTGATAAACTTGTCTGTGCACAAAGCAGTTTTGGGGGGACTTTTTAATTTGGCAATTTCTAACCCATTTGGAATTTTGGCAGAGGATAAAGTGTTGTGAACGTTCAGAGCAAACTTAAAATATATGATTTTTCCTGTCATTCACTGTTTTTTTTTTCCGCTATGTCTTAAATAAAAACCTTTCCCAATGAACATTTATTTTCCTTCTTTAAAATAATCTGCAAAATTTGCCTTCATACATATTTGCTATTTGCAAATGTCATTGTTATAGTAGCTTGTATTTGTGTGTTAGAGTTTATGGAACTATATATAATGCAGAGCGGCCTTTAGTATCACTCACTTCATAGAGAAGTTTATACCTCCCACCCATCATACTTTTCCTTTGCACGTCTCCACTTGGATATCTTAAAGGCATTCAGACTCAGCATACAGAGCTAGCCTTTTGAGATATTTTGTCATTCTAATTCTGTTTCTACCTCCTTGAATGGGCCACTATCCATCCAACTATGCATGCAAGTCAAAAAATGAGGCTTCAAGCTTAACTTCTCCATGTGTCCTTACTCTCTCTCATTCTATCTTTATCTAATTAACCACAACTGTTTATTTTACATTCTATATCGTTCTAGAATCTGTCCCAATGTCTCCATCTCCTCCACCACTGGTTTAGTCCAAGCTGCTAGGCCCTTTCATCTACATTATTCCCGCAGCACCCCAATGGCAAGAAGGATGACAGAGACACTGGCTCCCACCTCAGCTGCACCTTTACACTGCAGCTGAAGGAATATTTACAGAGCAAGTTTTGTGCCACTGTGTGCTTAAATGTACATGGTTTTCCAAAGCCCTCAAAGCATGCTTGGAATCCTTAACCCAGCCTAGAAGTCCTGACTGTTTCTGTAAGTCTCAGCTTAGAAGACTACTCTGGACTCTCTTCCTTTTGCACTCCAGACATGGTACCCTCCTCTGGTATAACTAACCCATGCACTACATGCCTCCTTAGAGTGTAGTGCATCAGTTAGTTATACCAGAGGAGGGGTTTTGCACATGTTGTTTCTTCTTTCTGAAATGCTTTCTCTCCTCTTCTCCTCCCTGAATTTTTCCAATTAATTACCATCTATCATTCAAGATTTCACTCAGACAACACATTTTTAAATTTTATTTTTAAATTTCAGATTAATATGAGGGTACAAATGATAAAGTTACAAGGTTTGTGTTTGTTAGGTGATGTCCTTGTTATAGTTGTGCCCCTAGCCCAGGAGGTGTCCTGTGCACCCTTACATTGTGCCATTAGGTGAGAGGACACCAATGCCCCTCTCCCCCTAGATTGAATTAAATTGAGTTTTTCTCTTATGCAGGAAAAGATTAATAAACTGTGGTATATGTATACCATGGAATACTATTCAGCCATAAAAAGATGGAGACTTTATGCCTTTTGTAACCTGGATAGAATTGGAGGACATTCTCTTTAGTGAAGTATCACAAGATTCAACAAGCAAATATCCAATGTATTCAATGAAGCCAGCAGACAACAATTCTTTAGGAAAGCCTTTCTTCATAGTCCAAACACCTCCTGGTGGCATGTTTGTCATGCCTGGGGCTCTTCCGGGAACTCAGGCTGCATCATTGCACATAAAGATGATACTTCTGCTCACATACGCTTAGGATATAGTTGGAGGGAAAAGATAACCAGGTAAATGAACAAGAACTCACTAGGCAGTGATAAGTTCAATCACAGAAACAGAATTAAGAAAAACAGTAGGCCCTTCTGAGACGGTGACATCTGAGCTTAGATCTGAGTATCAAGAAGGCACCAAGGATACGAAAGTCCGTAGGCAGAAAATTCCAAGCAGAGATTCTAGTGGAGAAGAGAGTCCTTAAGGAAAGGAAAAACAGAGTGTGTGAGTAAAAGCAGGCTACATCATGCAAAAAGGATAATTGGAGGCAGGATTAAGAAGGTAAAGGTAAGGCGTCTGAATTTTATTCTGAGTATAATGGGGAGTCATTGAAGACCTCTATTAAGCAAGAGAATGACATGCTCCCATTTACATTTTGCAAAGATCACTCTAGCTCATTTGTGTAGAGGAGTTTAGCTCTATCTAAATAGAGCTTTCAGATGGGGGCTACTATAGTAGTCCAGGTGGAAGAGCATGATGACTTGGACAAAAATAGTAGCAATGAGGTTAGAGAAAGACAGATAAATAGAGGAGGGTATAGGTTGGAAGTAGAGCTATGCAGGCAGACTGGATGTAGGGGATAGGGGGAAAGGAAGAATTGGGAATGATTTGGTGATTGAGCAGCTGGGTAATGATGATAGCAATTATTGAGATGAGGATGCTGAGTGAGAGCAGATTTGAGGATGGGAAAACAAGATTCTAAGAATCTGGAATTCAAGTAACAGATAATGCCTGGAGTCACAAATTGGGACGCTATATAGATATTATTAAAGTAATAGGCTTAGATGGAACAGTGAAGAGAGATCAGAATTGAGCTTCCGGACATACTAGCATTTGGAGGTGGAATAGAGGACAATGGACCAGCAGAGAACACTACAAAGCAGCAGCCAGTGAGAGAGGATAACCAAAGAGTGAGATGCCCAGACAGCCCAGAATAAAAATGATCCCATTAACTTCTTATTTATTTATTCTGATACAGGCTGTCACTCTGTTGCCCAGGCTGGAGTGCTATTGGCCTGATCATAGCTCACTGCAACTTCAAACTCCTGGGCTCAAGAATTCCTCCTACCTTAACCTCCCAAGTGGCTGGGACTACAGGTGTGCTACTTAAAAAAAAAGAAAAAAATCACGTATATATTTTGTAGAGATGGGAATCTCAGTATGTGGCTTAAGCAGGTCCTAAACTCCTGGCCTCAAGCAATTTCCCCCTTCTCAGCCTCCAAAAGCTCTGGGATTACAGGCATGAGACACCATTCCCTGTGATCTTATTAACTCAATTCTGCTTCAGCTGTTTTATTATTGTTGTAAGTTCATAAAAAAAAAATTGAAACAACCTCTTCTTAATATATTTGACCAAAAAAATGAATCCTGCTTTAACCATCAAAATTAAGCTTATTTCTCCCACCAATAGGAGATAATAACTCTCTTTGAGTAACAAATCTTATTCTCATTAGTAAGTAGACAGAGCAGATTTTCCTCTGGCTCCCAACCCAATACTCCTGGTTAGCTCCTCGCTTCCTTTCTTGTTATATATCAAATATCAATCAAGGAAAGAACAAATTTAAAATATGTAAAAATAAAAAATGCCTGTCTGAGGACCATGGTCAAGTATGTCCCCAGCAACACACGGACACATCAAATACTAAACGAGGACACAGGATACTCAGTACGTAGATGGTGATTTGGTAGCTTTTCATCAAATAAGTATGGATCTATACTTAGTTTAAAAAGTCAAGGAGTCTAAAGCAGCGGTTCTCAACCTGTGGGTTGCGGCCCCTTTGTAACAATGAAAATACATCCTGCATATCAGATATTTATATTACGATTCATAACAGTGGCAAAATTACAGTTATGAAGTAGCAATCAAAATAATTTTATGCTTGGGGGTCACCACAACATGAGACACTGTATGAAAGGGTCGCGGCATTAGGAGGCATTAGAAAGGTTGAGAACCCCTGTTCTAAAGCAGTGAAATTTGGGAGGGCAGGGAACTGGGGGAGATAGTTAAAAGATAAGCATAAGAAATTGGCCTTATCGCGGCATTTTCCACCCTGCGGCGTGTGTCTGCTTGAACTGGTGTGTGTGCTTAAGGGTCCAGATCCAGCATGCTCCCGTGGGGTAGCGGAGGTTGTATCAAAACATTCATCAAAGCACAGGCTGCATTCCATTTCCACAGCCCCATATCAAGATTGCTCAGAATTACATCTTATGCTATTAGACATCTAATGCAAAGCCATCAAGGCTTCCTTTCAGCTTTCCTCGGAGACCCTTGGGAGGAATTTCTGCCCGAGAGTCGGCAGCTCAGACCTGATGCCTGTCAGGAATGAACCCTGGTACAAGCTTCAGGGAGGGCTTCCGTTGTCAAAACAATAATAGCTGTAATTTTCTCTCCCTCTATTTACAGGAAACAAACTCTTCCTTCCTGTCCTCTGCCTGTAGCAGAAAATAGACAAGCCAAACAGATGTCCAGGGATGGCGGAGGAGTACCTTGGCTGAGCTGCCCTGCAGAGAAAACTGGCTCGGGAAGCCCTGGGGGCTGGGAGGGCGAGAAGGGGCAGGAGGGGGCGGCGGCGTGTGGCACGCAGGTTCCTAACTTGCCACGCAGCTTTGCCCTTTGCTTCTTCTCTCCCTCCATCTCTCTTTGTTTCTTTTCAACGACTATGAGACAAGTGAACTAAATATGGCCGGGAAAATCTCGAGGACTCACAGTATTTTTAAACTCTCGTGGCCTCCTGTTTGGAGACTCAGGTGACGTAGAGGAACTAGACCCGCAGAGTTTCTCATGGGAATCCGGGACGTTTCGCCCTAACTGCTGGCTTGGGTTCCGCGTGCTTTTGGCCCTGTTAATGCAGCTCTGGGGCTTTCATTTCTTATCTTAGAGACAGAAGCTGAAGCTGCAGATTCAGCGAGAGCACCAAGAACGTCCGGGGAGGCATCTTGAGGGTGGCTCTCTAGGTGGCCCACGGGGGCCTGTGCAGCTGGCCTGGCTCGGACTGCAGGCCCCAGCGGTGCGGGCGTGGGGGCATAGGCAGGAGAGAATTCGTTCTCAAAACATTCTAAGAGCTCTTCACTGTTAAGTCCTCATTGTTATTATTGTTGTCTTTTTTTGTTTTTTTTTTTGCTATTCTTGTGCACTGTCCAGTTTTAGTCTAGTTATTTTATAAATATGTGTCCCTGTCCCCTCCCAGCACCATTTGTGTTTCCAGTGACTGTTTATTATTTCTCTTTCTGATCCTCTTGCCGAGGTCCGTTTCTCCACTAAAAAGATACTTCAAAATGTCTTGGAATAGAAAATGCTTTATTTTATTTAATAAATATCTTTATTTTCAAGCAATTTCTTTGCAAGCATTGTATAATACTTTAAATAAAGATAGAGGAAGAGCTCACATACTTACTGAATGGGAAAAATTACCTGTAAAACATGAATGGAAAATGAAATAGTCACTGTGGGCATAAGTAAGTCCCCTTGGAGGGAGGGTAAGTGTAGTCCAGGTTGTGCGTTACATAATTCTAGGTATTGCCATTCACACCGCAGACTTACTTTAATATAGCGATTTCCTTCCTGGTGCCCGAAGTGTCTTGAAGAAGGAGTGTCTATTTTATACAAAGGGGATGGTATAGGAAGAAGGAATCTTCCCCAACACATTCTATGAAGCAAACATCGCCCTGATACCAAAACCTGGAAAAGACCCAAACAAAAAGGAGAATTTCAGACCAATCTCACTCATGAATATAGATGCAAAAATTCTCAACAAAATCCTAGCCAGTAGATTACAGCTTATCATCAAAAAAGTCATTCATCATGATCAAGTAGGCTTCATCCCAGGGATGCAAGGCTGGTTTAACATACGCAAGTCCATAAACGTTATCCACCATATTAACAGAGGCAAAAATAAAGATCACATGATCCTCTCAATAGATGCAGAAAAAGCATTTGATAAAATCCAGCATCCTTTTCTAATTAGAACACTGAAGAGTATAGGCATAGGTGGCACATTTCTAAAACTGACTGAAGCTATCTATGACAAACCCACAGCCAATATTTTACTGAATGGAGTAAAACTGAAAGCTTTTCCTCTTAGAACTGGAACCAGACAAGGTTGTCCTCTGTCACCTTTACTATTCAACATAGTGCTGGAAGTTCTAGCCAATACAATTAGGCAAGACAAGGAAATAAAGGGAATCCAAATGGGAGCAGAGGAGGTCAAACTCTCCCTCTTTGCTGACGACATGATCTTATACTTAGAGAACCCCAAAGACTCAACCACAAGACTCCTAGAAGTCATCAAAAAATACAGTAATGTTTCAGGATATAAAATCAATGTCCACAAGTCAGTAGCCTTTGTATACACCAATAACAGTCAAGATGAGAAGCTAATTAAGGACACAACTCCCTTCACCATAGTTTCAAAGAAAATGAAATACCTAGGAATATACCTAACGAAGGAGGTGAAGGACCTCTATAAAGAAAACTATGAAATCCTCAGAAAGGAAATAGCAGAGGATATTAACAAATGGAAGAACATACCATGCTCATGGATGGGAAGAATCAACATTGTTAAAATGTCTATACTTCCCAAAGCAATCTACCTATTCAATGCCATTCCTATCAAAATACCAACATCGTACTGTCAAGATTTGGAAAAAATGATTCTGTGTTTTGTATGGAACCGGAAAAAAACCCGTATAGCTAAGGCAGTCCTTAGTAACAAAAATAAAGCTGGGGGCATCAGCATACCAGATTTTAGTCTGTACTACAAAGCCATTTTGCTCAAGACAGCATGGTACTGGCACAAAAACAGAGACATAGACACTTGGAATTGAATTGAAAACCAAGAAATGAAACTAACATCCTATAACCACCTAATCTTTGATAAACCAAACAAGAACATACCTTGGGGGAAAGACTCCCTATTCAATAAATGGTGTTGGGAGAACTGGATGTCTACATGTAAAAGACTGAAACTGGACCCACACCTTTCCCCACTCACAAAAATTGATTCAAGATGGATAAAGGACTTAAATTTAAGGCATGAAACAATAAAAATCCTCAAAGAAAGCATAGGAAAAACACTGGAAGATATTGGCCTGGGGAAAAACTTCATGAAGAAGACTGCCATGGCAATTGCAACAACAACAAAAATAAACAAATGGGACTTCATTAAACTGAAAAGCTTCTGTACAGCTAAGGAGACAACAACCAAAGCAAAGAGACAACCTACACAATGGGAAAGGATATTTGCATATTTTCAATCAGACAAAAGCTTGATAACTAGGATCTATAGAGAACTCAAATTAATCCACATGAAAAAAGCCAACAATCCCTTATATCAATGGGCAAGAGACATGAATAGAACTTTCTCTAAAGACGACAGACGAATGGCTAACAAACACATGAAAAAATGTTCATCATCTCTATATATTAGAGAAATGCAAATCAAAACAACCCTGAGATATCATCTAACCCCAGTGAGAATGGCCCACATCACAAAATCTCAAAACTGCAGATGCTGGCGTGGATGTGGAGAGAAGGGAGCACTTTTACACTGCTGGTGGGACTGCAAACTAGTACAACCTTTCTGGAAAGAAGTATGGAGAAACCTCAAAGCACTCAAGCTAGACTTCCCATTTGATCCTGCAATCCCATTACTGGGCATCTACCCAGAAGGAAAAAAATCCTTTTATCATAAGGACACTTGTACTAGAGTGTTTATTGCAGCTCAATTTACAATCGCCAAAATGTGGAAACAGCCTAAATGCACACCAACCCAGGAATGGATTAACAAGCTGTGGTATTTGTATACCATGGAATACTATTCAGCCATTAAAAAAAAATGGAGACTTTACATCCTTCATATTAACCTGGATGGAAGTGGAAGACATTATTCTTAGTAAAGCATCACAAGAATGGAGAAGCATGAATCCTATGTACTCAATTTTGATATGAGGACAATTAATGACAATTAAGGTTATGGGGGAGGAAGCAGAAAGAGAGACGGAGGGAGGGGGTTGGGGCCTTGGTGTGTGTCACACTTTATGGGGGCAAGACATGATTGCAAGAGGGACTTTACCTAACAATTGCAATCAGTGTAACCTGGCTTATTGTACCCTCAATGAATCCCGAACAATAAAAAAAAAAAAAAAAAAGGGGATGGTATAGACTGGAAGCAGTCACTCGTTTTGAGAACAGAAAATGAATCTTCCCCAACTTTTTTTCACATCGCAATTTACTTATTGTCATTTACAGAGTGGTAACTTTATATCAGACACTGGTATAAGCATTGCTCTGCCTGTCGGGGGAGCCCTGATGGGCACTGTTTGCTAATTTCTGCGGTGTAAATATTCCCACCATAGCCAACATTAAGTCACCAAAGTTCTTGAAGCTAAATGTGGTATTGAAAAGGGATAATCACAATTGGAGCCAGGAGGAGCCGGCTCCAGCACAACATTGGTTATAAATATTAACAACTATTAGTTACCATACAAGATTATATTATTATGATTATTCATCCTTAGACAGATAAGGAAACTGAGGCAATGGGAAGTTATGGTACTGTGCATATGGTGACAGAGCCAGTAGTCAGTGGGGCCTGACGCTGAGTCTGTGCACATAACTCCTATACCATCCTGCAGGTGGTGGGGCAGGTGCTCAGCATGTGATTTCTGAATGAAGAAATGTTGAAGTCAAGAAGTCCATTCGTCCTTCAACTATTGCATTAGTTAGCGTTCTGCCAGAGAAATAGAACTAGTAATAAATATATATTCTCTATAAATATAGACTATGTTTTTATTATATGTTCATTCAAAGTATATATTTCTCTATGGATTTATTGCAAGGAACTGGTTTACATGATTGTGGCAGTTGGCTGGGCAAGTCCGGTATCTGCAGCGCAAGCCACCAGGAAGGGCAGGTGGGAACTCCTGAGCAAAAGCAGACACTGCAATCCTCAGCAGAATCTCTTCCTCAGGTCGCCTCAGTTTGCTTGTAAGGCTTTTCAATTAATCAGGTCAACCCAGATGATCTAGGATAATCTTCCTTATATAAAGCAAACTGGGTATGCACTTTAAGCACACCTACGATACACCTGCACAGTAACATCTGCACTGGTATTTAATTGAATAACAGGGCACTCTTGCCTGGCTAAATTGACACATAAAATGTTGAGTAAATGATGTTGCCCCAAATGGTATGTTGAAGTCTTAACCCCTGGTATCTGTGAACATGACCTTATTTTGAAAAAGGATCTTTGCAGATGTGATAAATTTGAGGTTGTATTAGTGTAGGGTGGACCCGTAATTAAATATGAATGGTGTGCTCACAAGAAAAGCGAAATTTGGACACATGTACAGGGAGAATGCCATGTGACAGTGGAGGCAGAGATCAGAGTGATTCATCCTACAGCCAAGAAAGAACAAGAACAGCTGGAAATCACCAGAAAACAGGACGAGGCAAGGAAGGTCTCTCCCTAAAGCCTTCAGAAGAAACTGGCCCTGCCAACACCTTGATTTGGGCTTCTGTCCTCCAGATCTATGAGATGATAAATGTTTGTTGGTTGACTCACCCAGTGACCCAGTTTGTGGCGCTTTGTTATGGAAGCCCTAAGGAACGAATACTATAGGAATCTTAAAAATAACACCAAGTGATGACAAATTCAAATAACATCTACTTCACCAATATTCTAAAACTTTACTTCTATTAAAAAAAACAGCATGTGGGCAGTGCCTGTGGCTCAAAGGAGTAGGGCACCGGCCCCATATGCCGGAGGTGGCAGGTTCAAACCCAACCCTGGCCAAAAACTGCAAAAAAAAAAAAATAATAATAATAATAATAGCGTGCTATCACAGTTTTCTTCTGGCAATCTCAGCAGTGGCATTTGTTTGGACTCTTTCAAGTCAGAGGTGTACCTGTAAACTAATTTGTGTAGTTTTTATTTAATTAAATACACACAGTAATTTCTACATAGTCTCATGGAAACAATCATTCTAAGGAACAATTTGTTTAAATCAGTGGGACTGATATTGTAAAATCGCTTTTAGTAGTACACTGAAATAAGTGGTTGTGAATGAATGATTGTCGAATAAATTCATTCATTACTTTCGGGGTCAATTATTCATTCTTTGGGCTTCTAATATTGTTAACAATTCTGTTTAAGGCTATTTATGATTGCTTTCAGGGTCATCTATTTATTCTTTGGATTCTATTGGTGTTAACAATTCTATTATTTAAGGCTAAATATGATTGCTTTCTAATATTATTAACAATTCTGTTTAAGGCTAAATATGATTACCTTCAAGGTCAGATATTTATTCTTTGGACTTCTATCAGTGTTAACAATTCTTCTTAAGGCTAAATATGATTTTAGGGAATAGTCACAAGTCAATGCCAGAAGTGAAGGGAAACCAAAATGGATTTGGTTTAATTTTTGCCTGTGGTCTACAAACTGTCTCTGAAGGCATTTCCCAAACAGAACCAAGAACATTGTTAGCAACAATAAGAGAATTAGAATAAATGTACAGAAATGTATCATGAGGTAACAGCTTTGAAGGTCAGAAGTCCTTTTTATGTATATATTTTGGCATAGGAGTTAAAAAAATTTTTTTTAGCCTATCCTGCTACTTTATAATCACATCTATATTATTCTTGCTGTAAGCTGAATGAATTACCAGACTATTTGATGTGACCCACTTAAAGATATGTTTCTAGCAAGTTCTATATGGTTGTGCAAAACTGAATTAGATTGATTGCAAAGCCCAAGGCTCATTTCCAGACATTGATTATGACACTTGAATATTTTTCATGTGTTTAGCAGTTAAATTTTCATCCTGCATATTGGATGCCTTCCACTATATGTAATAATGTCTATTGAATATTTGTTATCTATTAGTGGGTCCTATTATTTTTACTCCCATTTATTACAAATTCGAAAACAAGTAGAGCCAGGTAAAATAACTTTCCCTTACCTTACAACTAGTAAGTAGCAGAGATCTAGGCTTAAATCTTAGGGAGTTTGACCACAAGAGCCTAATCTTTTAACCTCTTTGTGCCTGAATAGTATAGAGTCTACTTTCAGTAATATTTATAATACTTGATGTGTTTGTTTAAAAATAGTGTTTCGTCCTAAGCACATAAATAATAGTTGTGGAGACTTTAACTGGTGAATATATGGATTGACTATCCAAATGCAAAATGAAATAAACAAAAAACATGTTATCAAACCATCTGCTAATAAAGGGACAATAAAAAAGTAATTGAAGCTAAAAGGACCATACAGTCTTCAGTGTTTCAGCTTAACTGAGTGCCTGCTATGTGCCGTTCCCAACTACGGTAACACTTTGGATCAAACCCAAGAGCAGCAGTAAGTTGCTTGGCCATTCTGGAGGAGATGCCGCCTCCTACTGAATTGGCTGGATCAGATGATTTCAGGACACTGAGCCTCCTTATTTTGTAGATTTTAACTCAGGGTCTTTCGGACTTAGTCTGTGTGGATGGTGACCTGGCTCCCCCTTATCCACCTAAGACTCTTTTTGGACTCATGACTTGTTCACTGTGTCTGGAAGGATGGTCACTAGCAGGGCTACTGAAGAAAAGCTACTTGATATGTTGGGATAAGTCAAGGTTATGGATGTGATCTGGTCATCATCCTTATTTGTTTGTTTCTTTGATTCAAGAAGCCAACACATCAAACATTTTATTTTGGAAAAAAAGAGGGATACAAGAAAAGCCATTTTTAGGACATCAAACATCCTGCTGAATTTCTCCATATTTGATTTCTTACTATCTTATTTGCTTCAGAAACATGCCACACACAGGAATGATACAAGAAACTCTTGGACACATTTCAAATTAAATTATCTTATTCCTTTTTATTTGAATACACTATGAGAAAATTGAGCTCCAAAACGCTCTTCCTGGGTATGCCTTGACAAAGAGCATTCTTGTTTCCCTGCAGCCAAGAGGACTGTGAGAAAGGGCAAGAGCTGCTCTATTTTCAGGAGGAAGTCTCCAATCCAAGAGTGGGTTTTCTCATGGCTGTTAGTTGATGAGGGAATTCCATGGGTCAAGCTTATAGTTAAATCAATGCATGCTTATATGGGAAAACTGTGGCTTATCAAACTCTGCCCTGTAAATACATGAATCTGGACTCTTTCACACACATGCAGGTATTCAAATTATTCCAAAACATATTTTAAGATTATGGCTGCAAAATATTTTGAACACTGTTAGTAAGGATAAATCAATTACAGGCTTTTCTAAAACATTAGAAAAAGAGTCACCACCCAGACTGCATCTCTAAACTGTTGTGGTCCAAGCCTGTAAGATCTGTGATGCTCCCTTCAGACATTACTTTTAGCTTCCATAACTAGAGCTAATACACTCCTTAAACTCGAGTGACATGTTCCTGTGGTATTGGAATGTCCTGTTTTACTATCATATTTCATTTGGTCTTAGAATAACCAACTTGCAAACAATCCCGTTTAAGGTTTATTTAAAAGGAGATAGCTGCTTGGATTGAATTCATTGGTCTATTTAATCCAATCGCTTTGAAATAATCTAGTGTATATTTAATCAAGCCACTTTCTCTCTCAAAAATTTGGTTCCTGAATAAAAATCACATGTCTTAGTCTGCTAACCCCCCACTTTTTCCCTATAAAAGCCCATTGCCGTAGATAAACCCATTAACTATGGACATCAAAGATGTGATTTATCATTGGCCTCTGAACTTTACCTGAATCTAGACTGATGTCCCTCATTTCCCCATGGGGTAAGTGAACTAGAGAAACAAAGACTTGATTCTCCAGCGCTTGTGTGTGCAGGTCCTCTCAGAGTTAGTATTAAAGCTAAAGTTATGGAAGGAAAATGTTATGCGTTCAATGTTCAATAAACCAATATTTGTTGATGAAGGCTCTGTCCTAAGCACTGTGGATTCAAAGACCAAAATGATGATGTTCTTGCCTTCAGGATAGTATGGTCTAACGAAGAAGATATTCATGTTCATGTCCACAGATGATCATATAATACAGGCACACACAGAATTTTATGAGAACAACTAGGATAAGATCCCCACTCAAAGTAGGATGAGGAAAAAGAAAAAGACTTTATGGAAACCACAAAAGAAAACGTTTGGAAAGGAAGAAGCAGGCTTCAGTGACAAAACATTGAGCAGAGGTCAAATAATATAAAGACAGAAATATGTTCATAGGGCTTAACCAGGAGGTCATAGCTGGTGTGACAGTAGATACCTGTAGTCCTGGTTATTCAGGAGGCGGTAGCAGATCTACTAAGCCCAGGAGTTTCCTACTAACTTAGGCAGTATAGCAAGAGACATTGTCTAAAAACAAAATCAAACAACACACTCCCACCCCCCAGGAAAAAAAAAAAAGCCCTAGAAGATATTTAGAAAGCTTGGGGAACTGAGGAACACTGTTTCAGGGAAGCAGAGGAAATAAAATCCAGTAGGGTAAAGTGTGAATGGCTAGTAATGAAGTAGAGGGAAAATACAGAAAACTCTTTAATATACTTAGCTATAAAGTGGGGGGTGGGGGGGAGATGAAAAATAGCAGCTACAGAGGCCTAGGGTTTTTTTGGAAAGGATTTTTTGTTTGTTTGTGGTTTTTTGGTTTGTTTTAAGGATCAGAAAATATGAAGATATTTCAATACCAACTGGAAAGTACAAAGAGAGATGATAGAGTTAGAGATAGAAACAGAGAGGAAGATGGTGATAAAGGGAGAGAGAAAGAAAGGGGAGAGGATCTTATCTTCTGAAATGGCAGAAAAGCAAGTAAATTCTAACGTCAAGGCACATGACATAGAAGAAAATGGTCACAAAACTAAGAAATGTGTCTAAAATAATCTCTATATTTTCTGTGAAATATACAGTCCTAGAAGCCATGATCTTGATAAGCAGGATTAGACTCATGGAGAAGAGTGGTACATTTTAACAGCTAATATTAGCAGTAAGAAAGACAGAGATGGGCAAAGAAAGAAGAGTGGGAAGTAGGAAAGGGCATTTGTACTGTGAAAATCCTTCTCCCACTCCTGCCCCCACTCTTCCAGAGCCCTACCATAGAGGCAGTTACTGTCATTAATTTCTTGTGTATTTTTTCCAGACGTTTTCTGTACCAATACCTGTATTTATCCGGCTTCACTTTTTTAGTGCAATGGAGCACACTATACCCAACATATACCTTGTTCTGGATAACTTACATGCACATAGGTTATCTTACTACTCCCCAAATCCCTGATGTAGTACCATCATTAACTCCTCCCTGTCCACCCTTAAATAAGATGACATTTTCGAGATGGTAATTGTCTTCCTCAAGGTCCATAGCTGGTAAGCAAATAGTTAAATGGGAAAATGGACTTCACCTTTATACCCATATAGTGGATCTGCTATTAAATCTGCAACCATTCTCCACCAGAAGTTAAATTCAGGAGAAAAATACACTTGGAAATTTAACATCAAAATGAGTGACTTGAATGTTCCAACTCTGCTGCAGTCATCATGGAATGTCCTAGTGCTGTGTTCTAGTACCACTTTGAAATTGTCTCAAATACCAATTGATAGATACAATCAGAAGGTTCTAGTTATATATGGATATCAAGAGCTACTTATCTTCAGAAAGGTAACTTTTTTATGTCTCTTTCTAAATATCTGTCTCTCATTTAGTCTGAGACACCATGGCCCTGCTTGTTAATTTTAGATCACAATCTCCCTCCAATTTACATAATTTATCTTTCTACCCTACTTATCTACCCAAACAGACCAATGCCCCTTCTTAAACAGCTGTGAGCTCAATCTCCTGTTTCCAAACTTGTTTCTTTCACTTACATCTAATCATAACAAAGCCTCATTGGATAGTTTCTTCATCTTTCCAAACTTAGCCTAATTAATTTATACATTCAACAAGTACACACCAAGTGCTTGTTACTGTACAGAATATGTCTTCCCAGAAGTTTTGATGGAACACCAGATAGGCAAAGGATCTGTCTCAGTGTGGAAAGAAGATGATAAGCAATAAATATATTACCTAGAGATTGTTTTGGATTCTAAGAAAGAAACAAGGGGCTGCAGTAGGGCATTATAGGAGTGACCCATTTTGGTAGAGAGATTGTGTTAGAGTTAATACCTCAAAGAAGCCATCTCTGTGGAAAGCAGGGGAAAGATGTTCCAGACAGCTGAAAAACAAGAACTATGACCCCGACATAGGAGAAAGGCTTGGCCCTCCTGGAAATTGACAAAAGGCCATTGTCACTGGTCTATGATAAGGAAGGAGGTAGGAGAGTGACATAAAGAGACAAGGTTGGAGGGAGGCAGGCAGGCTCAGATCATGAAGGCTTTGTAAGTCAAGGTTATTGAACTTAACACTAACAAGGACAGTGGGGAATGATTCCAAGGTTTAAAGCAGGACAGAAGGGAGATTTTTAAAAATATCTCTTTTTTATTTTTAAACAATTAACTTAGCTACTTTCTAAAGAATGTATCAGAGGAGCCAAGTAAGAACTGAGGAATCTGATGAGAGGTATGTGTGATAGTCTGCATGATAGATGATGGCAGCTGAAGCAGGGTGGTGACTGTGAAGATGGGGTGGCATCAAGAGGACTTGATAAAGTGAATATGGTAGGTGCCAAGGATGACCGTCAGTTTCCATCCTTGGAAACCACATGAATAGCAATAAAGTCAATAAAGCCAATAAATTTTGTAGCTTGCTTTTAGAGTATAAAGCAGTGAGTCCAGTAGGCAGACACACCACTTTGGGCACTCAGCTTGTTGGACAGGTGTCTCCTTTGATTGAGGTGCAGGCTGATGCAGCAACACTGCTCCAGGGTGTATAGTCTATTAAGGGATGTACAGGTTGGATTTCAGATCCTCTTCCCTTCTGCACGGCACTATTCTGAGGAGGAGACTGGGAAGTTCCATTTTGGCCATATAAAAGTTTGAGTTGTTGTCCAGGGAATTACCTAATAGGTGATGTCAAATAAGAATATGGATATACCTAGGGAGATAAGGGGAGAGCTGAAGACTGCAGTGAACAGAAGCTGGGGCTGTTAGCATTCAGAAGATATTAAAACTGATAAGAACAAATGAGATCGGGCCGCGCCTGTGGCTCAGCGGGTAGGGCGCCGGCCCCACATGCCGAGGGTGGTGGGTTCAAACCCGGCCCCGGCCAAACTGCAACAAAAAAATAGCCGGGCGTTGTGGCGGGCGCCTGTAATCCCAGCTACTTGGGAGGCTGAGGCAAGAGAATCGCCTAAGCCTAGGAGTTGGAGGTTGCTGTGAGCTGTGCGACGCCACGGCACTCTACCAAGGGTGATAAAGTGAGACTCTGTCTCTACAAAAAAAAAAAAAAAAAACAAACAAAAAAAGAACAAATGAGATCAATCTAAAGAGGGAAAGAGAACACCCAAGGTGGACACCCAAGGGCCCTTAAACATAGAGCTCAGATGCAAGAGAAACACCACCAGCAGAGACTGAGAAGGAAGGGCCAGTGAGGTATAAGCAGACATAGGAAGTGGAACGGTCCAAAATCCTAGAGAGGAGGGTTTCAAGTAGAAGGCAGGGTCAACTGTGTCAAATGTTGTGAAATGCTGAGTTTGCTGAACCAAATAGCATCTATTAGATTTGATACCAAGGAAGTTGCTAGTGACTTTTGTCAGACTGGATTCAGTAGACTGCTGAGGACAAGAGGAAGGCGAAAGGAAATAGAAAAGTAAATGGGTGAGGAAAAGAGCTACCATGTGAGGAATGCCTCAGAAATTTTGTCCTGCAGAACACCAGCGAAATGGACGCAGCAGCTGAAACAGCAGGTGGAACTAATAAGAGTGCTTCTTATCAGGACTGGAGTGACCAGATTATGTCTGTATCCCATGTACCTTACTCCAGGAAGGCTGATGTGCCACTCTGAGTCTAGTTGGGCACATGCCCTATCTGCTTTCTGTGCAACTCAAGCATACTTGTGTCCAAGACGTGCTGCACTGTGTTGTGGCTGTTTTGAATGGACCAACGTTCTTAGGCCTCTGTCTGACACTTAGCATCCTCTCCTGGGAGTGGCCAAGGGGGTAAGCTTCCACTTACTACTGAGCTCATTCACATTTATGGAGATTCTAGGACACGCATCTTTAAAGAAATCCCTGCATCGGTTCATTTATCTGAAATAGACTGACATGCTCCCACTCCCCATCCTCCTCCAATGCATGTATTTAGTTTGATATTTGACTTGCTGTGAAAATGAAAAACAACCTTTTGGAAATTGTTCTTTAAAAGAGAAAAAACTGCTCTGGCTGAAGGCGACACTGTTGGCACATATCCTGAGCAACAAGTGCTACTGGAGGTGTTCAGCAGGCACAGGATGTGGTTACAAAGAGCAAGTCTGTCCCTGTCTAGACCTGAACAAGTGTGTGTGCTTTTAATTCCAGAAATTAAACACTCAGAGTTTTCACATGTTACTTCTTAACCAATTTTCTTAGCTGGACAATGGGCCCTGTCCTGACCTTTTATGTGATTTGTGTGTTCTCAGCAACAGTATCTTGGCAGGGCCCTGCCAGGAAGCCAGGCATCCACATAGCCCTTCATTTGTTTCCAGGTCACACAGAGTAAGGACATGGGGTGAGTCTGGCCTCCTCCCAGTTGTGTATACTTGCTGTCACAGTACGCTGGTGGCCCAACAGTGATTTCAGAAGGAAGGGCCGCCTCTCAGCTCTGAGGAAATGGCATTAAACAAATAAACTGCTCCCAGGCCCCTGGGCGAGCTCATGGTGTCAGCTTACTGCTCCAACAGCTAATTCTTCTGTCCTCTCTTGCCATGGACTGACAAGATGAACGTCAGAAGCAGGTGGGAGAAGATGTGGCAGCAGAGGGGCCGCGTGCTGACAAGGAGGGTGTGAGAGAGCAGCAAGGACCTCTCCATCCTCGGGGTTTCAATTAGATGACTTCCTTCTCTGGGGCTAAAGACAGGTCAGGAGGGATAAAATTATCAACTCAGGAAAGAGAAGATGTTTATAGCTTCTGCTACTTTTACAAAAATAGATGAAAGGAAAGGTTGTTTTTTCCACCCTTACAGCCTGTGAACTTCCTTAGCCTTGTGCATAACTTGCTTATTTTTCCAGAAATAGGAGAGTTGTCGGTGGTGAGTGCATTGTACATAGTGCCTATAAGGCAAAACGCTCCGGCTTAGACAGATGTTTTCCTTACGCTTCTCCCTCTTTCTTCTTTTCTTTCTTTTCTTTTCTCCTTTCTCTCTCTCTCCCTTTCTTTTCTCTTCATGAGTTATAATTTGCAAAACATAAATACACTTGAATATGAACAGGATTCAATAATCTTCACACATTTATAAAGTTGTACAACCATCAGCATAATCTAATTTTAAAACATTTCCATCACCCCAAACAGCTCTATGAGCAACCACTTTTCAATCCCAGCTCCAGGTGACCTCTGCTCTGCTTCTTGTCTCTATGGATTTAACCTTCACTGAACATTTTGTAAAAATGGGATCATATATATCTTGTTTGTTTGTGTCTGGCTTCTTTCACTTAGCCTAATGTTAAATTTCATCCATGTTGTAGCACATGTGAGTACTTTTCTTTTTATTGGTGAATAGTATTCCTTTGTATAGATATACCACATTTGTTTATCCATTCATCTGTTAATTGACATTTGAATCGATTACACTTTTTGACTAGCAAGATCAGTGCTGCTGTGTACATGTGTGTTAGTATTTGTGGGGAACATATGTTTCATTTTTCTCTGTAGATCTGTAGGAGTGGAATTGCTGGGTCATATGGTCAATTTAGTCTAGCATTTTAGAAACTGACAAATCTATTTTCCAAAGTGGCTGCACATCCTTCCATTTTCATCAGGAATGGATGAGAGTTTATCCACATGTTCATCAATGTTTGCTATTCTCTGTCTTTTGGATTGCCACCAGCCCAGTGGAGTGAAATGATACCCCAACTCTCCTGGTAGGAGTCAGGCTAAAGTAACTGAGTTTCTGGTTCTGTGTGGCAGAGAGACATGCTGAGATAAAAGGACCAAACAAAATAACGAGAGTGTACTACCTAAAATGACGTTGTGGCTGCAGTATGAAAGGAGAAACATGTTGTAAAAGAAGTCTGGTTCTGTGTGGCAGAGAGACATGCTGAGATAAAAGGACCAAACAAAATAACGAGAGTGTACTACCTAAAATGACGTTGTGGCTGCAGTATGAAAGGAGAAACATGTTGTAAAAGAAGTATTCATTTTAAAAATCACTAGTAATGAACAATTCATTGTATACTGTTGTTATTCTCCTAAGAAAAGGGAGAGGAATCAGTCTATGACATCTTGCTCCTGTTTCCATACAGCAAACACTCCTTATCTCCCATTCTAACAATACCATGTGCCCATTTATGTCTTTCAGAACATCTGTATGTAGAGCTGAGATGTATACTATGTCCATCACCTGGTTTGTCACCAGAACACAGTAAGTGGAATATATGTGAGGTTTTCTTTATACTGGTTGTAGTAAGTGCATATAATAACCACGCGGTGATCCTCTGGTCCCAGGAAACACTTCAGAGCTGTTGTAAACTAAGAAGCTGGTCAAACTGGAATAATTCTTATTTCTGTTTTTCTGCATACTTACAATTTTCCCCCAATGAATATGATATGCATCTTGGCGCACTAATAAGCCTTAGGGTGCTTTGATCATTTTCGAACACTGATGCAGTTCTTAATATTTTATTTATTTTTTTTATCTTTTTAAATTTTTACATATACATGTGTTTATTAGGTTTCCATTTTTTTGCCTTCACAAAATTAAAAAGGCTTAAAATTTAATAACAATAACAATGTTTAAGATAAGGACTAGAAACAAAAACCTCGTAAAGAACGAATGAACATAAATACATTCAGAAAAGGAATCGGACAATTGGTACATCGAAATATTAGGCAAAACAATAATAATATTGCAAAGAAAGTAACATTCACATTGTCAAATAAGAGTATGCTTATTATAGAATGCTTCTCGGCCTTTTGGCTAAGATCATGTGTAGTATCTGTTCTTATCAGTTCTTAATATTTTAAATAATTTTTATTAAGCAAAGCACTACTAATTTTCAGAGAGCTACATCTGCTTTGCTTATATACGTAGGTTTTCATGAAGTTATTTAAAACTCTGTCCGCAGTTTTTAGTAAATTGTTTGAAAACTCATTGGTTAAAAATAAATACTTTTCACCAGTAGTTCACACAGTTTGAACATTTGTGACTTCTAGAGTAGTTTTACCATTTTAAAATTGATTAGCTTTAGAAAATTATAAATTATAAATTTATTTATGTCTACTGCTATTTACCATCTAGCAATACCCTAAATTCTTATTTCAAATATATTTAAAAAAAATTTTTTTTATTTTTCCTGCACAAAAGGAAAAATACAATTTCTAAGAGGGATGAAGACCTGACCATTTTTACTGTGGTTCTTGATGAATATAACTGAAAAGAGATACAAATTGCAATTGTTTTCCTAATGTTGGAGAGCGAAACCTAGAAAAATGCTACCTTAAGGTGCAATTAAATGAATTATAGTATATTCATTTAATAGAATTTCACTCTTTAATCACTTTTGAACAAGAGCAAAGTTGTCATGTATAAATATAAAAAGTTGTCCCCATTATTTTAGAAGTATAAAAGCAAGTCACAGAGCGGTATGTGCAGTCTGATTTTATTTGCATGCAAGTGGTATGAGCCTATGTATCTTTGCCTATGGAGAAGGACTGTTTGGAGGTGTATCCACCTGTTTACAGCAGCAATCCTGGGGCTGCTTCATTATATGAAGGTATTTCATATAATGCTCTGCTATGTGATTTCACTGAAATCAGAATTTTTCCCTTCTATTCAAAGCTTCAAACAAAATTCCATGTTTTAAAAGAACAAGGGTATCAGATTTTGGCCTATCCATTCAGTTAATCTACCTCTTTATATGCTTTTGTTGATTGTCAGCAGCAATGGGACTTGTGCTATGGTTAAATGTGATTATGCCTTTTTTTCAGAAGGCTATATTGTTTCTTACTGCTCCAGTGAAATTAAAATAACCAATGTTCATTCTGTTGCCTTCCTCTGACTCGATTCTACCTAATTTCTCTTATCTTTTCCCACACCAAGACCATACACTGTTCTCTAGCGATGCACACCTGCCTAATACGCTCTCTGAGCATATTTCTCTATTTCTTTGGGTCAAAATCAGTCCCTCCTCTCCTTCAAACCCCTGTCCATAGCTCCCCTCTCCATGACCTATTACCAGAGCAGTTGACCCTGAGGCCATGGCTGTCTCTGTGACCACAGACTGCATTGGTTCTTTCTCCTTCACATATCACTCATTCTTGACCTTCTAACTCACCCAGCTAAAGGAATACAGATAGCCTAAATTCAGAAGGAATACAATTTAGGTCCATTTGGGTTTCCAGAAATTTCTGTTTACAATATGTGGTGCAGTTAGAAGAGAGCCCTCTAGATTTTGTTTTATCTCAGACTTCAGGTAAGCAAATTAAACTGAAAGGAGCATTTCTGGGGGAATGCCAAACTTTGGCAATTTTGCTTAACTTTTTCATATTGAGGCATGTGTGTTTTTACTTTGCTTATATTAAATAAAATTTCACCACTGAAGAGAGCTTTCCATATCCCTAAATGATTCTACTTTGGGATTTAAGTAGATGTTTTTGCTTATAGATTGTACTGTAAACCCTTATCCCTTACACTTGGTTAGTTCATTTGTCTCCCGCCTGGCACCACTAAGCCTAATGTTCCAATATTAACCGATCTGTCGTCCATGGCCACAGCCCACACAATGCAGGCCCTTGGTCAGAAGTGGGTGTAGGGGGAAGACTGCCAGCATCAGCAATGGGAGTAGCAGGGAAATAGAGGTGACTATTACTTTAACACTTTAAAACAACCCCTAGTTTGCTTTTATTCCTTCTTAATCAAATAGTTTCATACACTTTTGGCCCTTCATGAGTATATTCAAAGTTGTATCAATTAAGCGACCTAATCATTTTATCCATCTTTTCTGGGTATGTCAGAAGAGATATAGAGAGACAAGATAATGTGGACAAATTATTAACTCTGTAAAATAACTACCCAAGACTGATACAAACAAATGTTAAGCGTTTTGAGGAAAGGAATGTATTCTTTTTTCTTCTAAGAAATTTGGAAGATTCATGTTAAAGGGGACACTTTGTCTGAACTTTAAAAGAAGGATAAAGTTTCCATAGGGAGCTGAAGGGCTGGGCATATGATACAGAGGCAGAAAAAGAAGGAGGCATTTGAATTTCCCACAGGAAATTGTGGGAGGATTATTTTGACTGAAGCAGGGAGTGCAAATAGAGAGGGAGCAAATCAAGTTGGTAAATAAAGGTCTTGCAAAGCCTTGAATGTCAGACTAAGGAGTCATACACTTTCTAGAGAATAGGGAGTCACGTCTTTGAGACAATCAACATATGACAAGATGGTAATAAGCGTCCCCTGGAGGGATGGCAGGAAGTCTGCAGAGTGAGAGACGACAGCCATGGCAACTGTCTTCCCATGAGGGGAGGAGCGATCACTGCCCCAGCCAGTCTCTGAGAAAACACAAAGGAAGAGGCCATAGTGATGGATGGTGAGAAAGAGGAAGGGAAGGGATTTCATAGCAGGTAGGATGTGCCAGACAGGCTAGAAGGCAAAGGCAAGAGGATCACAGATCTGTGAATTGGGATAATTATGGTAATATTTTTGTTACCATAAGTAATTTGAGGAGGGAAAACACCAGGTTCAATTTTTGACATGTCTTATTTTATTTTGACATGATTGGAAAAGGAAATTTCAGCACGCATTTGGAAATGCATTTGTCTAATGCAATTTTAGTGTCCTTTTTTTTTTTTTTAGTTAATTAAATTTTATTCATTCAGGGTCCTTCCTGCCCAGGAAAAATGAGCATGAGTCACAGTCTGAAAAGCTCTTGCGTGAAGGAAACTTTTAGCAGGTTCCATCTCTGTGGGGCCAATCGTTTCCTTGCAATATGATAAACGAGGTGATTTCAAAGCACCGAGGACAATTCGGCTGTGTTTGTCTTTCCGTGCCAGGCAGGAGGGAGAGGCGAGTCGCCCACAGCCACACGTGGTGTTTACCGGCCCGGGCTTTGTTTATCTGAGGCTGCACTCGCTTCTCGCTCCTGCAGACGTTCTCGCCGCTTTCCGGTCCCACCGGACGGCTCCCGGGCTCCCCGCCCACCCTCCCACCCTCCCGCAGTAAACATAAAAGCCTCCAGGCACCACCAGCCAGCTTCATTCATTCATGCCACCGACAGACGCTTTCTGGCCCGCGTTGCTGAGAGTTCAGGGAGCGCCCGAGACGTAGCTGGGACCCACCGGCTGGGCCGCGGCGGGGACGCCCAGCCCCGCGCCCAGACTGCAGGAAGCCGAGTGTGGGTGGCCGGTGGCCCGCTCCAGCTGCCCGCCGCTCAGGGAGAACAATGCATCTGTCACCCGGTGACGGATAGGGCAGCGAGGGTGAAAAGGAGGTGCAGGTCTGCGTCGTCTTCCCACCAGGCTGGCTTGTGCACCTCCCACTGCTCTTGGGCAAAGAGCCAGCAACTGGGACCTGGATGGTTCTTGACAGGGACAAACCCGATCAAGGGGAACCTACAGCCAAAGGGACAGCCAGGGCTTACCTCTGCTCCTGCCTACGCACTGGGGCTAGGGGTGCTCAGGGAGAAGTGTAGCCGCTGTCATCTGCCCTCCGCCCACCGCCTACAGCACCTCTCTCAGCAGAGGCTGGAGGAGGGCGCGCTGATAAACTCCCCAGCCGCTGTCGCTACGGGGACCCTGCGGCGGTCAGGCGGCTATCACTCAGGAATCCTGCTGTGGGCTATTCCTGGCTCTGCCCCTCACCTGCTCTCTAACCTCAGGCAGTCCCCTTTGATTGCCCTGTCACTCCATTTCCCCTTTTCACCAATACCCAGATGCCCTCGGTGACATAAACCAGAAGCCATTGGAAAATACCAGTGACCCCCACCGCCTGGGTGGAGGCTAGTGTTTGGAATGATTCATTTTACAGCACGAAATCCTATTAATCACTTTCAAATGTGGATATAAGCATACACAGACACACAGATTCACATATGTTCTAATGTCATTATTTCCCATACATATATATTTACTATTAATAAACTGTAAACTCAAGAGATGATAAACAAAACACTTAAAATAATCAAATCTATCCTTAGCAGATTATTTAGTGATAGTTTTATGATTATTTATTCTTTTAAACATGGTCTCTCCAATCTTGTTTCCACTTTTGTTTTAACATCTCCCAGGTGCACTTCCATTCTTTTGAACCCAGGTCAACCTCAAAAATCCTCCTACTGGAGAGATGATTAGATTACACAGAAGAAAGCCTTCATCACCGTTTTCAAAATTAAGTTAGGGACAGAACTGGAAGGGTCCTCAGGGTTCTGAATTTCCAATTCAGTACTCTTAATTTTATCACATGGCTTATTCATGATATGATTCCACAACTAGATTATAATTCTCTAGAGGACAAGACTATGCCTTATTTCTTTACTTATTCTCAACACAGATAACTGTGCCCTCATACAATTGGGTGATGAATAATGGCTCCTCCTGAAGGAGGCGATTCCTCTACAATTCCTAGAAAATGAGATAAAGAAAGAGACTATGGATTCGTTTGGTGTTACAGAGGGGAAAAGAAACTCCACTGAGCTATAAAATACAAGAGAGACCTAAAAATGTGGTAGGCCACACCTGGGCATGGCTAATAACAGGCGCTCCAGTTATACTGGAACTTTGGTTACACTGGTGTCACTTGGAGAGGCAATTCCACAGCCACACAAAGCCTTATCAGGTAAGTTTTAGGAGAAGGGTGACAAATGATGGTTTGGGGAAAAAATTCTGGAAGAGAAAGAGAACTTCTGGCTTGGTTTTGCAGCACTACTATTATAAGTAGGTCAGAGATACAAATGTTCTGTGTCCAGAGTATTCAGAAATCAAATAGTTCCCAGAAGAGGCTGAGGAAACGTTGCAAAATGTAAATCAGATGAGCAAGACTTCTGACAGTTTTAATCAGGAAAATGTAACTGTGAAGGAGGCATGCATTAGAAGAGGCCACGTGGATGAAGCCGGAGGACATTATGCTACATGAAACAAACCAGGCACAGAAAGACAAATACCACGTGGTCTCATTTATCTGTGGAATCTGAAAGAATGGAACTCAGAGGAGTAGAAAGTACCATGCTGGTTGCTGAGGGAGGGGAAAGGGGTGAGGTGATAGGATGATGTCGGTTAAAGGGTGTAAAGTTTTTAAAGAGACCAGAAAAAAAATACTTCATCTTCCCCCCTAAAAAAAATTGCAGCGGAGACAGACCCTGTATTCAATTTCTGTGAACATGAAAGAAGCAAATGTCTTAGTATGAGGTGAAGAGTCACCAAAAAAATACATTCCATCTGGTAAGGAAAGGCAGATCAGTACGAGAAACAGAGAATCAAGAAGGGAATGAAAGGTACAAGTCCATGTGAGTTTTGCAGGATGACCACTGAAGATGTAAGCGGTAAGGACCTGAAAGTAAAAGAACGTGAAGAAAGAAATTGTAGGAGCAGGAAGAAGCGTGGTGCCACCTGGCATTTCCCTCTGTGCTGCTTCTGAGGTTCCCCTGGAGCAGGGACTCTCCGTGCACAACCTCATCGGAAGGAGAGACAGAATACAGAAATATAGAATTACACCCTTTTCTTTTTCATTTACTTTTACTACAGAAGAGGTAGAGCTGGAAAATTCCAGTTGGAGTTGGACAGGGCTAAAGAAAGGAATTCTCTCCCACTGTGAGCCTGAGTTAAGATGACATTGCTGCAAAGTCCCCTCCAGGCATCTGCCTGAACTGGGACGCTTGCAGCCATCTAGGGAATCAGAATTTCTTAATTAGGGGCAGGACTGACAGGAAATTGTGGAACACGTAGAAGTGGTCTTTGTGCCTCCTTCCCCTCCCTTTCTGTACCTTTCTCCTACCTCTGCTCCTCCCCCATCTCAAAGATACCCAGCATCCCTCTTTCCCCCATGCTGCCCTTAGAAACCAGTAAGTATCCTTGGGTCACCTCAACCCTTCCATGTAAAAAGGCTCATTCGAGTCCCATCATAACCAGGAATTTAAGATGAGTGCTTTTAGCACTCCTGTGTCACAGGAAAATTAAGAAGTTATTTGCTCCAAGGTTGCTCAGGAAGCAAATATCAGAGCCAAGACTTGAACTCAAATTCTCAGAACTCTCATTCCCTTGGCACAACATTCCATGGAGGAATTCTTGTTCTGATCAGAAACTGCTCATTCTCCACATGGCCAAGGCTGCCAGATAATAAAGAGGGGTCTGCATTGCCATGACATTTACTTTCCTGGTTTGCTGTCTTTGGTAAGCAACTCTCCATCCCTCCAGGACTTGGTACCGATGTTATTCCTCAGGCAACAAAGGTGGTTCGGCTCAGCAAGCCAGGAGTGGGTTGGAGGTGGGAACCACAAATTGTACAAGAAGGACATTCAGAAGTGGGAACGGGGAAGAAAATGTGGGAGAGGGGAAAGGAAAGTGGTGCTGATTACTGGGGGGTAGCGTTCTGCTTGACGGTTTATTTAGGGGACCTGTTGGAAAGAGAAGGATGTTGAGATGAAATGCAGGCTCTGTGAACCCAGGAGCAGGAGGAAAGTGGAGAGGAAGGCAGAGCTGATGTGGTGCATGCCTGGATAGTTGTCTCTTGACTTGAGGGCAAGAAGAACCCCTTGTTCAAATCTGTAGCCTCAACACCTAACACAACTGATGTAGCAGGTGTTTCATAAACATTTGTGGACGTAAAACTAAAGTCAGGAAAAAACTAGAATAAAGTAAAATGGAGTCTGTGCTATGGGTTTGGGATGAACAATTAATGGCAACAAAATAACTAAGGCCAAATGGTAAAAGTTAGTGGTATTCAGACATAGACGCTGGTCATATTGCAGTTGAAACTTCGAAAGCTTGAAGGCAACAGAGAAACCACAGAGATGCACCTGATAATTTTATGAGGAAAGTCAGTGAACCAGAGAGAGGCTAAGTATTCTTCCAAAGCATAAATAAATATTCAGTGGAAAATAAAGGGTTTATATGTGGTAATTCAGATTTAAAACTTGAATATGAACTGGAAGGCCAGCATGCTACCTTAGTCCCAGAGTGGAGAGAGCCTTGGGGAGTATAATGGTAAATTATACTCCATGGCTTTTAGTATTTGGGTAAAAAAAAAAATCTCACTTTTATAGTGCAATTTCCCTTTATTGTCATACAAAATCTATGTCAAAACAAAGAGACATTTTAAAATTTCTATATTGAATCTAAAAGTTCTATATTAACCTGAAGTGATAAGGAGAAGATATATTGTACATGCTCATATATTCATTTTATTTTTTTTGTAAAAAAACATCGGGGAAGAAATATTCTGCCTGCTAGCCACATGGCAGATATACTTTAGATAGTTTTACATCTAAAACTCTTATTCTATTTAAGTTATTTCCCATTTATCTATATGCTTATAGTTAAACACACAAATTTATCTTTAATTTCAGATAACTAGGTGTGTGGCATCTTAAGAAGTTTTATTGCCTTCTGGAGAGGTAGGGTGAATAGATTTTATTTTATTTTTTAATTCATTAATTTTTTTTTTTTTTTATTGAGACAGAGGCTCTCTTTTTGTCACCCTTGGTAGAGTGCTGTGGCGTCATAACTCATAGCAACCTCAAACTCCTAGGCTCAAGTGATTCCCTTGCCTCAGCCTCCCTAGTAGCTGGGACGACAGGCACTTGCCACAAGGCCCAGCTATTTTTTTTTGTTTGTTTTTGTTTTGTTTTTTTTTTGTTGTTTGTTTGTTTTAGCAGGCCCGGGCCAGGTTCAAACACAACAGTCCTGGAGGTGTCCTGAGCACTGAGCTACAGGCGACCCCCTAATTTTTTTGCTTTTTAAGATGTAGACTCACTTTGTCACTCTTGGTGACCCTAGCATCACAGCTCACAGCAACCTCAAACGCTTGGGCTCTAGTGATTCTCTGGCCTCAGCCTCCCATGTAGCTAGGACTATATGTGCCAAACACAACACCCAGCAATTTTTAGAGGTGGGGTCTCTCTCTACTCAGGCTGGTCCTGAGCTCAAGCAATCCACCCTCCTCAGCCTCCCTCCCAAAGTGCTAGGATTACAGGCAGGAGCTACCATGCCCAGGCAGGGTGAATAGATTTTAAAGGTTTCTAGTGATTTTTGCTTTGGGGGAGCAAAGGACTGGAGATAATTAGTTCAGAGGTTCCCTTCACCAGGACTTTTAGTTGTCACTGTTGTTGCCACCATTTTAATTGCAAGAGAGTGGACATGATGAAAAGACATGGTCTAACTTTCTCACTGCAAACGTTGTTGGGAGAATTGATTCTGCTTCCAAAGAAAAAGAAGCAGGAAAGGGGGCATCGCCTGTGGCTCAAGGAGTAGGGCGCCGGTCCCATATGCCAGAGGTGGCGGGTTCAAACCCAGCCCCGGCCAAAAAAAAAAAAATCACAAAAAAAAAAAAAAAAAAAGAAGCAGGAAAGGGGCAAGATACTGAAATAACATTGGCTGAGAGGTAAACAGATGGCAATGGAAACCTAAAAATGGAAAAGAACCCAGGCACTTACCTGGAAGGAAATTTATGCAAATAAGCATGAATTTGAAAGAGAACAATGTTAAACCTATGTTGCAAAATCCTAAGAAAATAAAAATAATGAGACAATAGAAACCATAGAATATCTACATTAGTATTCTAACTCTAATGCGTAGAGTTCCTGAGAATAACAGGGCTACTCACTAAGAACGTTGGGGAGCAAAAAGGAGGAGTACAGGAGTACAGGACGACACGACTGAGGCTAGAAGTTATGTGAAAAGCTTCTAGAACTAGGAAACCAAAGAGCAGGTGATTTATCCACAAAAGATAATGATGTAGGAAGAAGACTGACACTATATTCATTCTTATAAAAAATAAATAAAAGAATCAGAGCAATGTTACTAATGGGAAAGAGATGATAGTTAACGAGCAAAGGAAGTCACATAAATTAGAGGATAGAGAAATGAAGGAAGAAATTATCTAAGGAAAATCTCCCATAATAGATTATTGTTTGATTTGGATTGGTGGCATGTTTGCAGGTGTGACATTTTGTAAATTAAAAAAAAAAGTAGTTAACTAATGACAATGACAATGACGACAATAATGGCAAGTATAATTTAAAGATGTAAAAGAATTTTTTTAATGAATTTAAATAATACTCAAAAAATTTCTAGAAGACTGAAGAGCGACCTTTCTCGTAACTCCATACGTTTTGGTGAAAAGGAGGAAGTATGCTTTGTATGAAGCATAGGACTCTTCTTACTTTAAATCTGTAAGGAACTTCAGATGACCACAAACTACAAACTTTTTAAATGGCCAGCACATAATAGGAAGAAGCACAGAGCCAGCGGGTGAGAGTTTTCGAGTGCATCTCCATTCCAAGGAGTTTTAAAAATATTACAAGATAAGTGTGTTCTATAAAATCTGTTTTCATTTAAATCATCACATTTCTGTTGATATTGATATTTAATTTATCAAATTTTAACATTTTTTATCAAGGGAAAAATGTCACTGGAGACTTGTAGTTTTATAAAACTTCCTAGCACTGGAACTTTGTTAATCTATCAAGGGAAATAATGGTACATTAAAAATTCTTTACCCCTTTGTTTTCATTTGTGCCTAAAAAAACAGGAAAAGTGTCAATTAATAGATTTCTCTCAGATTATTTACTTCACAGATCTATGACTAAGTTTACTTGAGCCCAGTTTTCATTGAGCAACATAGATTGTTTTTTGAAACCTGATAAGTATAAGTTTACAGGTGTACCTGTTTCCTGCTGCTCTGAAAATGTGACCAATCTTTCCATGTGACAGGATCACACCACAGCTTGTAGCCACTCTGTGCAATAATCTGCAAATGATAAAGACTTCACAGAGCAGACCCACGTGTACTTGCAGAAAGATCCCTGTCAGACACAACAGGTGTCTGTGACATCCGAGAGTGGGCCGGCACAACTGGCATGCTCAGCAGGTCAGAGAGCCAATTTTCAGAGGCAAGCTCTGTGTGTGACTCTGCTGGAGTAGGTGGTCCTGGAGGCTTCCCTAAAGCCCCTGGGTTTGGATAAAAGAGAACACCATTTATCCATGAAACTGCTAAATGGCTTTAAGAAAAAAAAAAAAATGCCAAGCATGGCCTTTAACTCCAAGATGACAGCAGATCCTGGGCAAAAAGCAAGCCATTTCAAAAACTCCAGGGGAAAGAACTTTGAGACCACTGCGAAATGTTTAAACTTGGAATAAAACATATGAGTGAATCGGGCAAGTAAGCATGGGGTGTGGAGTGTGAACTTCTCTTCATGAGCTCGGGTTCTGAAAGCACCCTACACATGTGATACCCTCACGGACACTGAATAAAAAGGGGAAGAACTGTCCTAGCTGGAATAAATAGCATTTACAAAATGAAATTTTAAAGCCTGGCACCTTATTTGGACAAAAGCATTAAACAAATTCTTATGTAAACCTATCCCTGGACCATGTATCCATATAAATAACATTGTCTTACTTTAAACTCTTTTGAATTTTAAAGTTAGATAGAGAGAAAGCTTAACCAACCGTACCACAGAAAGATTCAATAACATAATCAAAGGACAGAACTTGAATATAAATTCTCCGATTCCCAGGAAACTTAGGATTTCATAAGGGTATTTTCTCAATATCATTACATACAAAAGAGAAAGGTAATATAGAACATAAATAAAATGTAAATAAAAAGTACATCTTTGCTCTTATTGATTTATACATATGTACTCAATACTTTGATTCTAATGAGTTATTTTCTTAATAAAAACTATGAGCTATTCAATAAAGAAAAGATAATATTTAAGGTGCTGGATATCCCAATTATGCTGATTTGATATTTATACTTTTTATGAACATGTTGAATTATCTTATGTATCCTGAAAATATGTATATTTAGTGTGTACCAATGAAAAAAATTTAGAAAACCACAAAGTTGCTGTCTCAAAGAAAACAAAAAACAAATAGCATGAGCTATTTAAGAAAACTAGTTCCATTGTTTCAAAGTTTTGCTTTATTTTAATCCAATCATAACTATGGGGGGAGAGGTTGAGGGGGTTGTTATTAGAGTCTATTGCAATTATCTGGTTGTTTTTATAATGATTTTACCAGATTAATTTAAATCTCTTATTTATTAGTTTTGTATCTGAATAACTTTAGGCCTATTAAAAATCACAATAACTTTCAAAATGTGATCAAAGACATTTAAATGACAGGCTTTAGGAAATGACAAATGAGAAGAAAAAAAAAAAACCCCATCAATATTGGTAGAACATCAACACAAGAATTACTTATACCCTGTTTCCCCAAAAATAAGACAGTGTTTTATTTTAAGGTGTGCTCCCAAAGATGCGCTAGGTCTTATTTTCAGGGGATATCTTATCTTTCCTGTAAGTGGGTCTTATTTTCGGAGGATGTCTTATTTTCGGGGAAACAGGGTAGTTAAACCTTGTTACTATTTCATACCCAACTATGAGCAGAAACATATATGGTTGCCTTGTGAGCTTAGACTCAAGAGAGATGAAATCAATCTCCATCTGATGTGGTTTACATTTCCGTTTTCTATCTTCCCACCCTTTGCCAGTGTGCCAGATTGTACAGCTGGACTCCACTCCAAAGGTAAGTCATTACTCAAGTTGAGGATAATATTAATAATAACAATAGTCAATATTTATGGGGTGCATCACATTCCTAGCTGTGCTAACCATTTACCTTCAATCACTCATTTCATCTTCACAGTTCTACAAGGTACACATCTGTGTGTCAAGGATTCTAATATGCACCCCCATACACATTCTAGCATCCTGAAATTAAGATGCATCTTCCAAACAATGACAAGTCATTGAATTATGCTTTCTTAGTTGTATATAAATTAATGGTGCAGTTCACATGGGATGATGTCTTGGAATTGAAGACAAATAGCCCTTTCCTCATTGCATAAAGTTTCAAATTGAGATTGGAGAAGTTAAGAAACTTGTCCAGGGCCACATAACCAGAGGGACCCAAGCAATTTGCCTGTAGCTGTTCTTGCCTTTTAAGCCCAGAGTCTCTTGTCAGTCTTTATGGCCCCCTTTTAGGGTATTTCTCACAAAATCATTCCTCCCTCAGAAATGAAGAAGTTCACACAATCTGTACTTAAATTCACATCAGGGCTACATGAAAATCAGCAACTCTAAAAACCCAGGAATAGAAAAGACTATCTTGTTTTAAAATAGCAATATCAAAAACCAAAAAAAGAAAGAAAAAGATTAGAGAAAAAAGCCCATGGTCAAACAATCATTTCTGATTTTTTATTGTTTCATTTGCATTCAAACTTTCAGTTTGAAAAACTCAACTTTTAGACTAGCTAAGACCAGCTAAATTTTGCTAATCAGGAAAAAGACATTTATTGATTTGATCAAGCCCCAGATGCCAATTTGTGTTTGTAACCAATAGCAAAAACAGATTGCTTTTCATTTTTTTCTTTTTTAACTATAAATTTAGTTGATCATGAAGAATTTTCTGTGGTTTTGAGTTAAATTTAGAAGACAAGCCTTGCAAACATGGTCTATGTTGTGGAGAGAGTGTCACTACTGGCCTTATCTCTGGTAGCTCTCTTTATCGAATCATTCCTTTAAGCATGTCAGGTAAAGTTCAATGTGGTATCAGTAACATAAATGGCAACATGTTCAATATTCAAATTTAAAGAAAAAGAACTCATCGAGCTTCCTTTTTTTTTTTTTTTTTTTTTTAAGGCAAGGGGTCTCACTCTCTGTTACCTGAGCTAGAGTGCAGTGGTGCAATTATAGCTCACTGTAATTTCAAACTCTGAGCTCAAGCGATCCTCCTGTCTCAGCCTCCTGAGTAGCTGGGATTACAGGCTTGCACCATCATGCTCAGCTAGATTTTTAGTTATTTTCTTATTTTTAGAGACAGGGTCTCCCTATATTGCTCAGGCTGGTTTTGAACTGTTAGCCTCAAACAAGCCTTCCAAAATGCTGGGATTACAAGCATGAACCACTGTGCCTAGTTTAGGTCGTTTAATTTGTTATGTTAAAACAATTTACAGGGCAAATATTTGTGTTCTATAATTTTCTTGCTATCAAGTGCATCCATAAACTTTGCTATCGTTTTAGAATTTTTTGTATTTAAAAACATGTACGGATGCCTTGGTAAAAATAATTTAGTGGGAAAATACATATTTACTCTGGCATCTTAATGTTAGAAAGCATTAAATCTTTTATTGATGATAAACTTATAACACTGGGGAGGGGATTTAAACAGTTATGCAGGCAATAATCATTTATTAATCTCCAGCCATGTATCAGGAACTGAGATGGGCTTTGATATTCACAGGTGACCAGAATGGAGACAGTGCCCTCTTGGGACTTACAGTGCAGGAAAATGTCTAGATAGACAAATGTCTACACATAGTAGGTGCATGACGTCATAGACATACAAAAAAAGGAGTACCAGAAAAGAAGTTGATTCCATATATACTCACTTAAGACTCCAATAAGCACCTTATCTTCAGACTGCCTAAACATCAGTGGTTTTATACTATTATCTCCTAAGAATACTGAACCACGAATTTCCTGTTTACATCTGGTTGATAGGGAAAGACATTTGAAGCTTCTTTTTAAACATAACACTTTCAAATCACAATAAAAATGACAGTGTAATCATCAAGATGAAAGAAAAATGGCTATTTTTATATTCATGATTTACTCTGCATTAGACTAAATGCCAGTGCCCGGTTCTAGCTCTTCGAGGGGAAACAAGGAAGTAGGAAAACATTCTCACATTGACATTAGAGCAAGTAGTATCTCCACTTCCTTCAAAAAATTCAAAAGGTATAAAATGTTTCAAAATATTAAAAAGGTACGAAAGGACACCCCCAACTGACAGTTTCAATCCTATGAGACAAATCTTGCAGAGATGTTTTGAATATGAAAATAAATGTTCTTTTTTAGTCCTCTGCTTTCCTTCTCCTTCCTTTCCTTCTTTCTTTCTCTCTCTTCCCTTTTCCTTCCCTCCTCCCCTCTCTCCTCTTTCCTTTCCTTTTTTCCTCCTTTTTTCTTTCATTTTATTTCAAACACAGTTAGCAAAATAATACTATACTCCTTATTCCTTCCTCTGACTTTTTTCATTTATGGTATGTCAGAAAATCTTTTGGTACCAGTACATGATACATTTTGTCATTTTTTACAGCCGTATGCTATTCCCTTGAATAGATGTATCAGAATAGTGTATTTAATAGCCTATACTTGGAGTAACCTTAAACATATGTAATTCCAGTAATGTAAGTACTTTTATACTTAGAGAAAATTCTTAAAGGTAAAAATGGCTGAGCTGAAGGATGTTTCCAGTTGGAGCTATAATACACCAAACAACCAAATATCTTGTTCTGGCTTTGATCATTATGGAGTGCCTTGAGAGTCTATTTAAAATGTCAAACAATGTCAATACAAAATATATAGAATGCTCTCCATAGCAACAGGATTATCTTGTTTTTAGTTAGTTTGTCAACAAGTTTCATGTTTTGGTTTCTTTCTTTTGCAGACGTGATCGAAGGTTACCTGCTGAGTACAAAAACGGAATAAGATCTAGGATGTATGGGCTGGTCTCCCAATAATGGTTTCATCTCAAAGAAACATAATTTGTAGAAAGAAATTTCAGTTCTACTCCACCTCTCTCTTCTGTCATCTTCTCCATCATTTGGCCACTGATGTTCAAAGCAAATCTGTCTTCAATATAGTTACTACACTCTGTAGGATTTGGATAATCTTTGTGCATGCTTTTATGAGCTGGAATTAGAGATGGCAACACAATTCAGCCTCTTGCTGTGGAAACCACAGACTTCTAAAGGGCATTCTGCCTGGACATCACTTCATAGAGAACAAGCTCTGTCCCTTGGGCACCTTGAAAACTGCCTGCATGCCTTGTTGCATCACGTGACCATTGGCAGTAAACTTAAATTTAAACCAGAGACAAAACAGAGTATTTCACCTCTTAACAATTGAAACCCTTCCAAGTTCTGTGAAAGTTCTCTTCCTGTTCGACTCCCCACCCCAGGCTATCATCCAAGCATCCTTTGTTTGAAATCCACTTAAAAGGGTCAACTGCCCCTGGAGGATCATTCGACGTGGGCCAAGTGGCCCATATGTAGGGAAAGAATATTGGTGGTTGAATCTTTGTCTTCAAAATTCTACCTAATATGCCCAGGTCATGGGAGTCTACCTGTTTACCTTGTAGGACTATTCATGTAGGGCAGACAATCCTGGAATGAAGATGGTTTGGGGGTGGTATGTGGTGTGGTGAGATGTTATATGTTGTGTGGGAAAAAATGTTGCCCAAAAGTTGCCTTGATTGAGTGGAAGGAACAAGTGGGTTTATGAGCTAAACAGATCATTGCTCTGTCTCTGGTTCCTTTGGATCAAGAGAATTCCTTCCTGGACAGAATCCAGTCTCTAAAATGTATTCAGCAACATCCTTGCATCTTTGACATGGTGGCACACCTAGAGAATCAGTGAAATTAGAATACAAATTTCCCCCTTCCTGTCCTAGCACGCTGATTTATTTCTCTACCATGAAACCCAGAAAATCTCCTTCAAGGAAACAACTAATCTGGAAGTAATAAGCTAGCAAAATAGCTAGAAAAGCCAAGATGTTTTAAATAAAGGGATGACGTTGTGTGATGGGACATTGCTTACCCAATGTTTTCTGTAGCAACTTTGACATTGGGAAGATGCGGATGAGGGTCAGTGTAGGCCTTTAGTCCCATGTGTGATAGAACAGCCAAAGGGAAACAGTGAAAGGCTAGTGGGAGCGTAGTAGGGGCTGCAGATGATCTCATTAATCAGTGCTGAGTTATGCAGAGAGGGAAGGCGAGTCATGGCCATGGAAACCAGTGTAAATGACAAATACAGAAGTAAAATGTTACTCTGAGAAACCAGTGGAAGTGAAAATAGTAGGAAAACACAAAGAAGAAGGGGTGATGGATCAAAAACACCTCATCAAAGACAAAGAATAGAGGAGAGTGCCTACGGTTTGGCCAGGGGGTGAGACTAATGAGTAGCGAGGAGCGTAAAAGGGACTGTGGAGGGGAGTCTGAGAAGAGAGGCCAGTTTTTAAAATTTTTAAAAAGCCAAGCAATGAGGTAACTGCTTTGGTATGATCTTTTTAAAGAGTAAAGGAATACATGGAAGTACATTAGGTTTACCATATCCCACATCTCAGGATCTCACGGGCCAGTGTTGTTCATTGTACTGAAAACTCCACGGCCTCCCTGGTCAGCGAGGCTCACGGCTGGCTGTGTTACATGCTAACTACAGCAACGGCAAACGATGGAGGCTGCTGGCAGAGGGGAAGAGGGTGCGCGATGGTTGCCTTGAAAGAGAAATATTTTGCCCCTTCACACAGTGTGACTTTACTCCTCCCTCTCCCCTTCTTGGGCAGAGCAGCAGAGAGACAGGGGTTTATCGCATGTCCATTTTCTTAGGAGGGATATATGGGCCCATGCTGTTCAGGCGAACTTCTCTACCTAAGAGGGGCCGAACTCGGAGTCATTAGGAAACCACATGTGGTTTCACTTCTGACGACATCTGGAAAGCGAAGGTCAAATATCATGTCATAGAGATGTCCTGGTGAACACAAGGAGTGAGCTGACTCTGTTCTCTTTGGGAGATTAGGAGGGAGTGAAATAGAGCTTGATGTGGATGGAATTTTAGTGAGGAATTAGAAAGGGGAATTAGAGTAACGTTCCTTTTCCTTTTCTCCCCCTCTCAAATTACCTCCAAGAGGCTAGGTAAGGGCAGGATACAATAGGAAAGGAGGGCAGAAGGAGAGACTTGAGGGATCACAAGAATCTAAACAAAACCACAACCCTCCAGAAAGAATTGAATGTTTTTCAATCTCATTTAACTGCCCACCTTATGTCTTACAGAGTAGATTCTTATTAATACTATTTAGAGAATTTAGATACAACTTCTGTACATTCACTGTAATTTGTTTCTAAAGGCATTTTCATTTAATTTTACATGATCTAATAACGTAAACTCTGTCATATTTACACAAATAAAAATTGTCGACAAAGAGCATATTCTTATTGTAACAGAAACAATTTACGAGCAATTCTTACCCTCCACACAACTGGCACCAAGAAATGTGATAGCACAATAGAAAGATGAAATAGAAAGCACTCCCTCCCCTCCCTAAACATATAACAAGTTCCCTCAAGTCTAATCCCCCCAGCAAAGGATCCCACATTTTTTCATTAATACAATGCAAAAACATATGGTCAAGAAAAAGAACATAAAGAAACGAGTAGAAGAACTATAGAATTCAAAGAAAACACATTCCCTAGTTCATGCCCACATCTAACTGCATAAGTGATTTCAATGAATATCAGATGTGATTTTCAGCATGTATTTTGCTTAAATAAAGGAAATGAAATACAAGAACTTCTCTGTGGAGCAGTAATGGTATTTTCTTTCCTTATGTTGGGTTATAATTGTATAGGGTTATTGCAATGATTAAAATAAGATAATATTTGTGAACTGTTGAAGAGCTATATGCATTTATAACCCCAAATTGTAAAAACTAATTATTACTGTTCAAGAGGTGTAGATATGGTTATGGATACAAAGGAAGCATAGATTTGGGGCCTAAATGTGTACCAACCTCAAGACATAAATTAGAAGAAAAAAATTCCTGTTACTAGTGTTTTTAAAAATTTGTTCATTCTTTAAAGTGAATTTCAGAGAAAGTAATTCTGTCCTCATTTGTGTGTGAGTGTGTGTGTGTTTCGCAGTGGAATATGACATGTGGGAAGAAAGGCCTTGCCCAAAAGGTTCCAATTTTCTTAAGAAGCTCTGAGATCAGGATAAAAAGGGGGAGGAAAGGCAGAAAGAAAGAGGATGAAAGGAAAGTAGAGGAGGAGAGAGAAGGAACAAAGGAAAAAAGAAAGCCAAAGTAAGACCCAACAAGTAAATGATTCTTAGCTTTCTCAGAGTAACTTGCTGTTCTCCGGCGCGTGCACACTGCCGCCCAGCACCACTGTTTGAGAGTGGGCTAGTTTTTTAATCTGAGGCTTTGACTTCCTTTCATCTCTCTGAATCTGATCTAGTTCATCTTTAGAAGGTGCTTAAGGGACTGAGGACCGCAAAGACTCACTTTAAAGAAGATTAAGGTAAATAACAGGTTGAGGAAGGATGTTTTTTTCTTCCTTTCCAGTTCAGGCTTCTGAGAATATTTTCACATTTATTTCTATTTAAAGCAAAATATAATTCCTTTACTGGAGTCAGAAGCTGGAATCATAATATCAACAGGAAAGAATATATATTCTACATTCATTTACATGTGATGGAAGGATGCTGAGTGTAAGAATTCCCAACCCTATTCTTCGAAAGTGAACTGTCATTCCTTTGATCAGCACTTGTTTGTTCAATACCTACTAAGTGCCAAGCATCACTGTCTGCTGGGCCCTGGGGATATAGCACTGAACAAAACAACAGTGCTCTTAAGCAGCTGATGTTCTTGGCAGTGGGCACTCAGGTGGTAAATTGGAGATGTCCTAAATGCCATTTATTTTTCAGAGATTATTTTCTTTATACAGTAAGTCTAAGACATAGAGTTTTTTGAAATTCTAGAATCAAGAAATAAATATTTTAAAAATCCTCAAACAGGGTCAGCGCCCGTCGGCATGTATTAGCTCTAGAATTACCACAGTTATCCAAGTAGGAGAGGAGCGAGCGACCAAAGGAACCATAACTGATTTAATGAGCCATTCGCAGTTTCACTGTACCAGCCGTGTGTACTTAGACATGCATGGCTTAATCTTTGAGAAAATCATATGCTACTGGCAGGATCAACCAGGGAGGCAGAGCAAGATGGCGGCCGAGTAACAGCTTCCTTGCATCTGGGCACTGTGAGTCTGGGGAGATAAGACTCCAGGCATCTCTGGCTGATGGGATCTGCCTATCATCACCCCTCTGAGGATACAGGGAGTCAGCGAGAGACTTCTGGACCCCAAGAGGAGGACTAAAACAGTGGAAAAACGGCAAGTGGTCACGTGTGTTCAATCTGTCTAAACCCGCCCACAACTGTAAGTTCAGTAGCAGCGAGACTGCAAACCAGAAAAGCCTTACCTGTGAACTGTTTTGGTGTCTTTGGACTTGGCACTCAGTTGAACTGCCTTGGGGAAAGCTTGAGCGGGAGTGCAGAGAACTTTGGCCGTTGTCTAGGGCCCCAGTCTGAGCCGCTGAGCCGCTGAGTCACTATTAGCCACTATCTGGCTAATAGTGTTTGGCTGTGGGCCACAGGGAGCCATTGTGAGTGATCTGCCCTGGAAAACTCTGCCCTCAGGGTCGCAGAGCAAGAATCAGGTGGGAACTGGTAACCTAGAGACTGAGTAGCCTAAGGGTGGGGTCTGAGCCGCCTTGCAACCCTAACCCTCAGGGCCAGAGTGAGACCGGTTTTGGCACACTGGGTAAGTGGATAGCCACTTCAGCAGTGATTCCAGCGACAAGCACTTTCCTGGGAAAGCTTCTGCTCAGCAAGTTTACAAGTTCAAAGTGCCTTTTAAGTGGGCTGAAGAGAGATTTAGGGTGTCTACCTGCTGGGGTTTGAGAAATCAGCAGCCTCCAGTCATATCAGAACTGTGATTAACATCTCATACCCCAGAAGACCACATGTTGCTCAGACAATATTCAATAACATATACATACTGCTTGGTTTTGGTTGTGGGTTTTTTTTGTTTTTTTTGTTTGTTTGTTTTGGTTTGGTTGTTATTTTTGTTTATTTTGGTGTTGTTGATGTTGTTTTGTTTTTTAATTTCAACCTTTTCCATACAGATCCTTTTTCTTTCTCAATTTTTCTAGTTTAATTATAATTTCCCATTGCTCCCTTTTTCAATAACTAGAACTTCATTTTTGTTAGTGTTTCCACTGCTATTATTTGGTTTTTCACCCAATTTTATCCCGTAAAGTTTTCTGTTTGCTTGTTTTGGTTTGATTTTCTTTCCTCTCTACTGGGTGGAGGTGGGGTACTGTGTCTGATCGGGTTAGCAAAGAGCTGCTGACCTCAAGGGAACCACCCAACTGGGCACTCCCAGAAGGTGGGGTTTTTTTTAAGGTTGTGTCAAAGTTCCCTGCTTTATACCTATACTGCTCTGTCTCCCTCTTTCTGTGCCTCTCCTTTTGTCAATATTCCTTTTACCCACCCCCTCTGCTTTCTCTATTTTTCTTTTTTTTTCTTATCACTCGGTCCTCCTTTCTCTCATCCCTTTTTTGCTTTTCAACCTTCTCACCCTTCTGGTCCTGTAACCCATAGTCCACAGGCACCAGAACTTAAAGAGCAAGAGGAAGTGAAAGGAAAATTAGGGCAAGGAAACAGATAAAAGAAATCACTCATGAGGAAGAATCAGCAGAAAACTCCAGGCAACATGAAGAACCAGTCCAGAACAACCCCGCCAAGGGACCATGAGGTAGCTACTGCAGATGATTCCACCTATAAAGAAATGTTTGGAATGACAGAAAGGGAATTTAGAATACACATGTTGAAAACAATGAAAGAAATGATGGAAACAATGAAGGAAACTGCTAATAAAGTGGAAAATAACCAAAAGGAAATCCAAAAACAGAATCAAATCAGAGATGAACGATATGAAGAATATAAAAAGGATATAGCAGAGCTGAAGGAACTGAAACAGTCAATTAGGGAACTTAAAGATGCAATGGAAAGTATCAGCAACAGGTTAGACCATGCAGAAGAAAGAATTTCAGAGGTAGAAGACAAAGTTCTTGAGATAACTCAGATAGTAAAAGAGGCAGAAAAGAAGAGAGAGAAAGCAGAATGTTCACTGTCAGAATTATGGGACTTTATGAAGCGTTCCAACATACGAGTTATAGGAATTCCAGAAGGGGAAGAGGAATGCCCCAGAGGAATGGAAGCCATACTAGAGAATATTATAAAAGAAAATTTCCCAAATATCACCAAAGATTCTGACACACTGCTTTCAGAGGGCTATTAGACCCCAGGTCACCTCAACTCTAACCGAGCTTCTCCAAGACACATTGTGATGAACCTGTCCAAAGTCAAGACAAAAGAAAAGATTCTGCCAGCTGCCAGGAGTAAGCGCCAGTTGACCTACAGGGGCAAGTCCATCAGAGTGACCGAAGACTTCTCTAATGAAACTTTCCAAGCAAGAAGACAATGGTCATCTACCTTTAATCTACTTAAACAGAACAATTTCCAGCCCAGAATTCTGAACCCTGCTAAGCTAAGCTTCAAAATTGACGGAGAAATCAAATCATTTACGGATATACAAACATTGAGGAAATTTGCCACAACAAGACCAGCTCTACAGGAAATACTTCAACCTGTTCTGCACACTGACCACCACAATGGATCAGCAGCAAAGTAAGAACTCAGAAATTAAAGGACAGAACCTAACCTCCACACTGATGCAAAAGATAAAACTAAGCAATGGACTCTCACAAAATAAGACGAATAGAATACTACCACATCTATCAATTATCTCAATAAATGTTAATGGCTTGAATTCCCCCCTGAAGAGACACAGATTGGCAGACTGGATTAAAAAACACAAGCCATCCATTTGCTGTCTGCAAGAAACACACCTGGCTTCAAAAGACAAATTAAAGCTCCGAGTCAAGGGTTGGAAGACAATTTTTCAGGCAAATGGAATTCAGAAGAAAAGAGGAGTTGCAATCTTATTTTCAGATACATGTGGATTTAAAGCAACTAAAGTCAAAAAAGACAAAGATGGTCACTTTATATTGGTCAAGGGAAAAATACAACAAGAAGACATTTCGATTCTAAATATTTATGGACCCAATTTAAATGCTCCCAGATTCTTTTTTTTTTTTTAATATATTCTTTTGTAGAGACAGAGTTTCACTTTATTGCCCTCGGTAGAGTGCCGTGGCGTCACACAGCTCACAGCAACCTCCAACTCCTGGGCTTAGGCGATTCTCCTGCCTCAGCCTCCCGCGTAGCTGGGACCACAGGTGCCCGCCACAACGCCCAGCTATTTTTTTGTTGCAGTTTGGCCGGGGCCGGGTATGAACCCGCCACCCTCGGTACATGGGGCTGGCGCCCTGCTCACTGAGCCACAGGTGCCGCCCTGCTCCCAGATTCTTTAAACAGACCTTACTCAGTCTGAGCAATATGATATCTGATAATACCATAATAACAGGGGACCTAAACACTCCTCTTACAGAGCTGGACAGATCCTCTAAACAGAAATTAAACAAAGGGCGGCGCCTGTGGCTCAGCGGGTAGGGCGCCGGTCCCATATGCCGGAGGTGGCGGGTTCAAACCCAGCCCCGGCCAAATTAAAAAAAAAAAAAAAAAGAAATTAAACAAAGATATCAGAGATTTAAATGAGACCCTAGAACAAGTGTGCTTGATAGACGCATATAGAACACTCCACCCCAAAGATAAAGAATATACATTCTTATCATCACCCCATGGAACATTCTCCAAAATTGATCATATCCTGGGACACAAAACAAATATCAACAGAATCAAAAGGATTGAAATTTTACCTTGTATCTTCTCAGACCATAAGGCACTAAAGGTGGAACTCAACTCTAACAAAAATGCTCGACCCCACCGAAAGGCATGGAAATTAAACAATCTTCTGTTGAATAACAGATGGGTGCAGGAAGAAATAAAACAGGAAATCATTAACTTCTTTGAGGAGAACAACAATGAAGACACAAGCTACCAAAACCTGTGGAATACTGCAAAAGCAGGTTTGAGAGGAAATTTCATCGCTTTAGATGCCTACATTCGAAAAACAGAAAGAGAGCGCATCAACAATCTCACAAGAGATCTTATGGAATTGGAAAAAGAAGAACAATCTAAGCCTAAACTCAGTAGAAGAAAAGAAATATCCAAAATCAAATCAGAGATCAATGAAATTGAAAACAAAAGAATCATTCAGAAAATTAATGAAACAGGAGTGGGTTTTTTGAAAAAATAAATAAAATAGATAAACAATTGACCAGACTAACAAGGAATAGAAAAGTAAAATCTCTAGTAACCTCAATCAGAAATGATAAAGGGGAAATAACAACTGATCCCACAGAGATACAAGAGATCATCTCTGAATACTAGCAAAAACTCTATGCCCAGAAATTTGACAATGTGAAAGAAATGGATCAATATTTGTAATCACACCCTCTCCCTAGACTCAGCCAGGAAGAAATAGAGCTCCTGAACAGACCAATTTCAAGCACTGAGATCAAAGAAACAATAAAAAATCTTCCAACCAAAAAATGCCCTGGTCCAGATGGCTTCACACCAGAATTCTATCAAACCTTCAAGGAAGAGCTTATTCCTGTACTGCAGAAATAATTTCAAAAAATTGAGGAAGAAGGAATCTTCCCCAACACATTCTATGAAGCAAACATCACCCTGATACCAAAACCAGGAAAAGACCCAAACAAAAAGGAGAATTTCAGACCAATCTCACTCATGAATATAGATCAAAAATTTTCAACAAAATCCTAGCCAATAGATTACAGCTTATCATCAAAAAAGCCATTCATCATGATCAAGTAGGCTTCATCCCAGGGATGCAAGGCTGGTTTAACATACGCAAGTCCATAAACGTTATCCACCATATTAACAGAGGCAAAAATAAAGATCACATGATCCTCTCAATAGATGCAGAAAAAGCATTTGATAAAATCCAGCATCCTTTTCTAATTAGAACACCGAAGAGTATAGGCATAGGTGGCCCATTTCTAAAACGGATTGAAGCTATCTATGACAAACCCACAGCCAATATTTTACTGAATGGAGTAAAACTGAAAGCTTTTCCTCTTAGAACTGGAACCAGACAAGGTTGTCCTCTGTCACCTTTACTATTCAACGTAGTGCTGGAAGTTCTAGCCAATACAATTAGGCAAGACAAGGAAATAAAGGGAATCCAAATGGGAGCAGAGGAGGTCAAACTCTCCCTCTTTGCTGACGACATGATCTTATACTTAGAGAACCCCAAAGACTCAACCACAAGACTCCTAGAAGTTATCAAAAAATACAGTAATGTTTCAGGATATAAAATCAATGTCCATAAGTCAGTAGCCTCTGTATGCACCAATAACAGTCAAGATGAGAAGCTAATTAAGGACACAACTCCCTTCACCATAGTTTCAAAGAAAATGAAATACCTAGGAATATACCTAACGAAGGAGGTGAAGGACCTCTATAAAGAAAACTATGAAATCCTCAGAAAGGAAATAGCAGAGGATATTAACAAATGGAAGAACATACCATGCTCATGGATGGGAAGAATCAACATTGTTAAAATGTCTGTACTTCCCAAAGCAATCTACCTATTCAATGCCCTTCCTATCAAAGTACCAACATCATACTTTCAAGATTTGGAAAAAATGATTCTGCGTTTTGTATGGAACCGGAGAAAACCCCATATAGCTAAGGCAGTTCTTAGTAATAAAAATAAAGCTGGGGGCATCAGCATACCAGATTTTAGTCTGTCCTACAAAGCCATAGTGCTCAAGACAGCATGGTACTGGCACAAAAACAGAGACATAGACACTTGGAATCGAATTGAAAACCAAGAAATGAAACTAACATCTTACAACCACCTAATCTTTGATAAACCAAACAAGAACATACCTTGGGGGAAAGACTCCCCATTCAATAAATGGTGTTGGGAGAACTGGATGTCTACATGTAAAAGACTGAAACTGGACCCACACCTTTCCCCACTTACAAAAATTGATTCAAAATGGATAAAGGACTTAAATTTGAGGCATGAAACAATAAAAATCCTCCAAGAAAGCACAGGAAAAACACTGGAAGATATTGGCCTGGGGGAAGACTTCATAAGAAGACTGCCATGGCAATTGCAACAACAACAAAAATAAACAAATGGGACTTCATTAAACTGAAAAGCTTCTGTACAGCTAAGGACACAATAACCAAAGCAAAGAGACAACCTACACAATGGGAAAGGATATTTGCATATTTTCAATCAGACAAAAGCTTGATAACTAGGATCTATAGAGAACTCAAATTAATCCACATGAAAAAAGCCAACAATCCCATATATCAATGGGCAAGAGACATGAATAGAACTTTCTCTAAAGATGACAGGCGAATGGCTAACAAACACATGAAAAAATGTTCATCATCTCTATATATTAGAGAAATGCAAATCAAAACAACCCTGAGATATCATCTAACCCCAGTGAGAATGGCCCACATCACAAAATCTCAAAACTACAGATGCTGGCGTGGATGTGGAGAGAAGGGAACACTTTTACACTGCTGGTGGGACTGCAAACTAGTACAACCTTTCTGGAAGGAAGTATGGAGAAACCTCAAAGCACTCAAGCTAGACCTCCCATTTGATCCTGCAATCCCATTACTGGGCATCTACCCAGAAGGAAAAAAATCCTTTTATCATAAGGACACTTGTACTAGACTGTTTATTGCAGCTCAATTTTCAATCGCCAAAATGTGGAAACAGCCTAAATGCCCACCAACCCAGGAATGGATTAACAAGCTGTGGTATATGTATACCATGGAATACTATTCAGCCATTAAAAAAAAATGGAGACTTTACATCCTTCGTATTAACCTGGATGGAAGTGGAAGACATTATTCTTAGTAAAGCATCACAAGAATGGAGAAGCATGAATCCTATGTACTCAATTTTGATATGAGGTCAATTAATGACAATTAAGGTTATGGGGGGAAGGAGAGAGAGGGACGGAGGGAGGGGGGTGGGGCCTTGGTGTGTGTCACACTTTATGGGGGCAGGACATGATTGCAGGAGGGACTTTGCCTGACAATTGCAATCAGTGTAACCTGGCTTATTGTACCCTCAATGAATCCCCAACAATAAAAAATAAATTAATTAAAAAAAATATTTCCTCCTAAGTTTTCTAGTTTCATTTTTATTGTGTTCCCATAAAGCTCTGTCCAATGTCCTGTCTTTTATAGTTTTTCCATAAATGTATGTTCACAATTATTTTATGAGTATAAGATAATTCTCAATTTAGAGAGCACCCCAAATTCATTTTAAGACAAAATATTTTATTAGTTTGAAGCTGAAAAATAGTCATATTAGGATATGGCTTAAAATTAGTTCAAATCTTTTAATCTTTAAGAACCCCAAATTTTCTTTTGAAATTAGGAAATGCTTATACACTATTGTTCAAAATTTATTGGAAATGATGACATAGGTTTATTTTGTAACTCATTGAAAAAAAGATTATTTTTATAAAATTGCTTCATTATTTTATAATTCTTTAAATTCTACATAATTAAGTTACTTACAATATGACTTGCTCTTACGTAACATAATTTGGGAAACAAGTGGTTTGTTCATCAGTAGGGATAAGACAGAGAGATAATGGTATGGCAGGCATGAAGAGGGTCTGGGCAGAGCACAAGCCAAGGGATTAACATAATTGCAAAGAAGTTGTGATCAGAACATTGGGTTTATTTTGTGGAAGTGGAGTGTTAAGGCTCAGCCAATTTTGCTTACTAGGAGCCAAGCAGAGGAAGTGCCAGAGATGTGCCTTGGAGATGACACAGACAATCTGTAACCCGTGAGACTAACCCAGGACCTGAAAGCAGGAGGTGGGAAGCCCAGTAAGTCAGATTTTCCTCTTTAGTCTGGAAAGGCACTTTTAAGGACATGGCTGTGTACTTTCAGGCATCCTCTTAAAGGCACTGCCCAACACCTACTAGGATGAATGGATTTTATTTGGGAAGGGAAATAGACATTTTTCCCAAGAATTACCAGTAGGTTCAATGAGATCCATGACTATACTAGTATTACTTATACATAGCTGTATAATAATTTATCCCAAAACTTAACAGCTTAAAACACACATTTATTATCTTCCAGTTTCTGTGGGCCAGGAACCCAGGTGTAACTCAGCTGGGTATCTCTTTATCTACATATCCTTTAAGAGACACTTAGGTTGATTCCATATCTTGGCTAATGTGAATTATGCTGTAATAAATGTGGGATAGGCATGACTTTTATATGATTAGTGTTTGCATGCCATATATTTTACCATTCATTAATTTTAACCTATTTGTGGCTTTACACTTTATGTATGTCTCTTTGAAGCAGCTTATAAAAAGCTTTGGTTTATAATCCAGCGCAGTGAACTTTATCTTTCATTGGACAATTTAGTCCATTCACATGTGATGTAATAATTGATATGGTTGGTTATAAGTTTACTGTCTTATAATTTGCTTTTTATTTATTTCAAATGATCTATAGTATTTCCCCCTCCTTTCCTACCTTTTTGTAGATTGAATATTTTTTAGTATTTCATTTTATCTCATCTATTGGCTTATCTTCATACTTTTGGTTTTTATTTTCTTAGTAAGATTTACAATATGAATTTTAATATATCAGAGTCTACCATCAGTATTATACTAATTTATGTATATAGCAAGATATTACAACAGTATAATTCCATTTTACTCTTCCCATCTTTATATATTCCCATATTTGGGAATAACAAATATTTGTTATAACAAATATTCCCATAACAAATATAACATAACAAATATGTTATAAACCCTGTGATTATTTCTTTATTAAGGAGTTAATTAATTTTTGAAGAAATTATGATATGAAAAAGCATCTTATATTTACTCTTACACAAAATATATTTAGAGCTCTTTATTCCTTCATGGAGAATCAAGCTTCCATACATTATTAACTGAAGACCTTCTTTATATACTTCTTGCTGTGGAAAGCTCCTGGCAATGAATTATCTCAGATGTGGTTGTTCTGATTGCATCTTTACTTTGACTTCATTTTTGGAGGCTACTTTAACTGGTTATAGAGTTAGGTTCACAGTTTTTTCTCTTACTTGGAAAAATGGTAATTCATTATTCTGTTTCCCATTATTTCTGAATAGAAGGCAGGAATCATTCTTTTTATTATTGCCCTGTAGGTGATACATTTTTTAGTCTGCTTTTAAGACTTTGTGCTTTGGCTGGGCGCCATGGCTCACACCTGTAATCCGAGCACTCTGGGAGGCGGAGACCGGAGGATTGCTTGCAGGAGTTCAAGACCAGCCTGAGCAAGAGTGAGATCCCATAATCTCTATTACAAATAAAAAAACTAGAGGGACGGGCATAGTGGTGCATGCCTGTAGTCCTAGCTACTCAAGAAGCTGAGGCAAGAGGATGGCTGGAGCCTAGGAGTTTGAGGTTGCTGTGAGCTGGAGCCCAGGAGTTTGAGTTTGTTATGAACTATGATGCCACGGCACTCAGCCCAGGAGTTTGAGTTTGCTGTGAACTATGATGCCGCGGCACTCAACTCACAGTGAGAGTATGTCTTAAAAAAAAAAAAAGACTATGTGCCCTGGGGAATTATACGGCTCCCTTCATTTGTCTTCTCTGTCAAGGTTCACAGTTCTGTGTTGCTTGTTAAACATCTAAACTAATTCTCTCATATCATGCTGTACAGTTGTATAATTGCTTAGGTAGTAGAATAATTTCAGTAAGTACTGGTTTTAATATTATGGCTTGAGTAGAGGTATGAAAGGATAGATTTTAAACAGCAAGTCAGTAAGGAATATTCTAGAAATAGTGAGTTCCTCAGTTTAGATTTCTTTTATTTTTTCCGTAAGTGCTGAGTAGTTAATGATTTTAAAGTAGGGTGGTGACTTAACAGTGTTAAGGTTTAGAAAGTTTTGGCTAATAGCTGTGGCAAGACTATACTGAAATGAGGGGGAAAGGAGTCAAGGTGGCCTATTAATTTGTGAGCTACTAAGCTATTTCAGTTGTGCAAGTGAGAAATCATAAATGCCTGCACTGAAGAGGCGGCATACAGAAGGGAGCAGAGGGAGAATATAGAGAGGCTCTGTAGACATGGATGAGGCAGAGGCGACCTAACCCGGAGAATCAGAAGGGCATGGACTCCAACCACAAGTAAGTAAATGCACACAGAGGAGTGGACATTTATTTCAGTCAAGGAAAAGGTGAAAGGGAGAGGAACACTGACAGCTCAGGGCCAGCTGAGGGACTGCATTTTGGATGAATTCTCAATTAAATTAAACAATGCATCACTGACCTAGAGTGAAGCGGAAAGAGTACTTATTTTTCTAATCATTAAGACTAGATTTTCTTTCTTAATGAAGAAGCAACTGATTATAGAGATTGTTTTTTTAAGGAAAAGAAGCACCTTCGTATAATCCTTATATGATCAATGAGGCAAAAGATTGCATAATAACCGGATCACGAGAACCTTACCCGCAGATCTTTACCAATGCCAAGTGGCAAAGCCTCTCCTGACTCCTGGCATCTGGGCAACAGCATCGTGTCACTGCAGCCTGCTTTTTTCTCCACTAAAACCTGGAGGTGGAAGTTTGATTTTATAATTCTATTTTGCTTCTGAACATTTTTTTTACAAGCAAGGCAGTTTCTAAAAGAAGCCAGTGTCTGGATGATAGAGAAAAGCACAAAAAGAGCATTTCCTGCAAATCTAGCTGGCAGAGACCTTTCCATCACTAGGTCTCTGTATTCCTACATTCTTAGCGGTAGTGTGTTTTAATTAATGGAATCTAAGACTCGGAAGCACATTGCCTCTCTCTTTCAAGCCCCTAACTTTACAGATAAGAGAGACAGGGATGTGGCTTTTCTCAGCTCACAGATGTTAGGTGATTGCTACAAGGTTACACAACTGGTTACTAGCAGAGCCATGATTTAAAAATCACATCACATATCTGTGTTTATTATGCATCCCGCCTAGCATTGTGCTAAGTCCTTTAGAGTCACAATAAACTCCACTGAGAAAGCCTACTAGGGAGGTAAAGTAAATTGTCAAGGTGACCAACTAGTAAGTGACAGAGAAGGAATTTGTTTCAAAACCTGTAAGTGTAGAGTATAAGGGTTTGAACACAATAATTAAGAAAATGCCATGAAGGCTATGTTAACCTGTTCGGTGAAAATATTTCAGACTGTATATGGAAGCAGCACATTGTACCTCATGATTGCATTATTCTACACAGCTATGATTTAATAATAATACAAAAAAAAAAAAACTTGTCTAGAATTTGTCTCACTTGTACCACGCTTCTTGTGCGTTGTTCCAGTGGTAACAAAGAAAGCCTGAACTGACAGTTCTGTCTGAATGGACTGATAGATTTGAAGCAAAACCAAGGGGCAAGACCGTGAGATTCTGGCACCAGGAAATCCGGTGCTAATGAAGAAAACGTAGCTTTTCTCCTTCATGGCCCTGTAACGCTGTACTTCTTTCTCAGGCCATGTGTGCTCAGTACTAATGTGAAGGCAACATATAAACAATTACATGCTCATATGAACAATAACATACAAATGTCATCTAGTATGGGGGCAGGGGGAGGAGAGGGGAGGGAGGATGATTGGTGGAAGGAGGGAAGGCGTGTGGCGGCATCTCACCTAACTGTACACATTGTGAGAGTGTCTAACACACCCCCTGGGTGAGGGGCTCTTGTATAACTGGAACTTTACCCTAGAAGTGAGAACAATGTAATCTAAAAATTTGTACCCTCATATAATTTGAAATTTAAAAAAGAAATAGAATTATGTATCTGGGCCACTGACAGGCTCAGTGTACCAGACCTAAATCTTTTTCCACTCATAAATGGGCTGCCCTAAGACCAGTGTTTTTCCAACTGAGAATTGTGAGCCAGTAGTGGACCATGAATTCAAGTCAGTGTGTCACAACCAGGGTATTTTTTTAATTAAACAAAATAGAGTGCATTCTCTCCTTTATCATTGACACTAATATTTTAAACTTGAAGATTTTCTTTATTCATATTGGGTGGCCTTGGGTAGAGATAGGTGTGTTTTTTTTTTAAATTTTAACTTTTCTTGAGTTAACGTTCATTCCATATTTAGTTTTCTAGAATCAGCATAAATCCCAAGTAAGAAAAGCCCCTTGCAGACTCTCCTTAAAAAAAGACACCATGTTCCCTTATGGTCTGTTTACATGAAAATTAACTTAGGGTGCTGTAGTAGTCTTTCCAGCTTTCCCTTTGCCTAGGGCCTAGAATCTAAGACTTCTCAGGTTAATTGTACCCATCTAATTCCTGCCTCCTTCACGCAACTTAGAGGCTCAGTGCCTCTCTGAAGCTTGGACAGCCCTGTGAAGCTTCAGCTGCCTCCACAAGGCAGAGCTCAGAGGTTGAGACTCAGCCTGAGTTCAAGCGTTAGTCCCAGTCCCTCCCCAAATAGAAAACCACATTGAAATATTTGTCCTCTGTGCTTTGTTCCTGAAATAAACAATATTTAGCTAAGTATGGTAGAGAGGGTTACCATTCGTCACCACTGATAAATAAACTGGTAACCACAATGATGAGGGAGAATTAGGGGTACTTTGTGGTCTTGGGGGGAATTGAAAGTTCTCTTTCAGTGGAGACAGGCTACGAAAGATGAAAATCATCAAAACAAGGAAATACATCTTTTTCTTAGAATAGAAGCTTTCTTTGCTGCAGTGATCAAACATGTTTTTGCTTTTAGTTGATTCCTCATTACCAGGTAAAGAACCTTGTCAAATCATTTTTCTGATACAGAGATTAAGGGTAGAGGTGCAGCTCAGATTTCATTTTCCTATTTTTTTATTAAAAATATTTAATTTAAAAAATTCACATTTAAGGGCCCTCATGAAAACTGAAAAATTACTAAGTTGGCTGGATTTCACTGGTCAAAGCAAATTTAATGGGGACACAATTTAAAAATAGAGTATTTAGTGATGCCATGTGTTTGGATAAATTTAAATGTTTGGCTGTGTGTAATAGTTGAAAGCGATACAAAATAGCCCATCTTTTCTATTATTATAATGCAAGTCTTTTCTGTTTTTATAGGCTTTTGTTTTCAAAGAGATTTGATACAATTTGCTCTATTTAGATTAGTGGCATACAACTTAATGCTAAAAATAATTTTTTTACAGTAGCTACTAATGAGGGGCTTATCTCAATTTACATTTATTTTTCTAAAAGTTAAAAATGTGATCTTGGCAATAGAATCTATTTTTGTATCTTATTTGTAAATGCCAGATGTATTTAAAGAGATAAAGGTACTAGGGAGAAAAATCTCTTAAAGTTCCATTTATACGAACAGCTTTTTGCATCATGTGTACCTGAAATGTGACTATGAACTATTTGTGATTGTGGTGATGAAAAGTAGTATAATTATCCAAAATGATTTATCAAGGCAAAGAGTCCATTTCCAATGGCATCTCCAACATACATAATTTAAAGCAGTTTTGAATATTTTTCTAGATGTACAGTGTTTCAGTTTTCAAGAGAACCTTCCTAATTCTAGAATTTTGTAGAAAAGTCAGTCTTTACTTTGTCCATATATGCCCTTAATAGTATTATTGATTTATGTAATAGTTTCTTTTACCCCTTCTTAATTAATACATTTAAGCATCTCATAATTTTACTCTTTATAGAAAGATATTTATAACATCTTAATGTACATTCTTGTGTTTTTTTATGAAGTATTTATGTATGACTTATGTATATTTATCATCATATTGGATATATTAGTTTTTTAAAACTGTACTGTAAATATTTACTCAAATCAATAGTAATTGTCAAAAATATAATTTTAGTACAGGCACAGTAGCTCATGCTAGTAATCTAGCACTTCAGGAGGCTGAGGCAGGAGGATTGCTTGAAGTTAGGAGAGACCAGCCTGAGTAACACAGCAAGACTTTGTGTCTACAAAAAGTAGAAAAACTAGCAGGGTAGGGTGGCAGATTACAGATTACACCTGTAATCCCAGATACTCAGGAGACTGAGGCAACAGAATTGCTTGAGCCCCCAAATTTGAGGTTGCAGAGCTCTGTGATGAGGCTGTTGCAAAAAAGCTTAGGCAAAAGCTATCTTTAATATATATATATATGTATATATATAATTTTAATGTATGTATAATATTTCATCAAATAGATCTGCTATAATACATTTAACTATCATGCTTTGTTACATGAGGCTTAGTTACTCCTGACCTCTTGTTATTTTAACTAATGCTGTGATGAATGTTTTTTCTTAGGAATTTTTAACTTTCTCTCTTGTCAATTTCTTAGAAAGAATTCCAGACAGTGAAAATGTAGGGTCAAGCATTTTTTTAATCCAAGATACTGGCATATTTTTATGTTATAGTCAGCACCAAACCTATATGTTCTGTTATGTCAATCTATTGATTTCAGTACCATATTAGATTAATTTTATTTCAAAATGTTAAGGGAGTACAAATGTTTTTGATACATGGCTTAAGTCAGGGCTATAAATGTGTGCATCACCTGAATAGTGTCCATTGTACCTGTTAGGTGGGGGGTTGCTCCTCTCATCTTCTCTCCTCTCCCCTTCTGGATTTCCTTTGACTTTTGCTTCTGGTGTATCCATCAGCAAGTTTCAATTTCTTGGAGAGTACATGTGGTGTTTGAGATACTTGGCTTGGGATAATGGTCTCCAGTTCCTTCCAAACTGCTGCCAAAGGAATTAAGTCATCATTTTTATGGCTGAGTAGTAGTCCTTGGTATACATATATCACATTTTGTTCATACACTCATGAACTGATGGACACTTGGGTTGATTCCCATCTTTGCAGTTGCGAATTGTGCTACAATGAACTTTGAGTACTGGAGTTTTTCTGATAAAAAAGACTTCTTTTCTTTTGTGTAGATACCCAGTAATGGGACTCTGGGTCTACTTTTAGTTCTTTGAGAAATCTCCATATTGATTTCAATAGAGGTTATACTAATTTGCAATCCCACCAATAGTGTATAACCATTCCTTTCTTCCTGCATCCATGCGAACATCCATTGTTTTTGAACTTTATAATAAAAGCCACTCCAACAAGAGTAAGGTGGTATCTCACTATGGTTTTAATTTGCATTTTCCTGTTGATTAGAGACATAGAACATTTTTTCATATATTTGCTGGTCTTTTTCTATCTTTTAAAAAACTTCTGTTCAGGTCTTTTGCCCTCTTTTTAATAGGGTTGTTAGATTTTTTTTCTTGCTGATTTGTTTGAATTCTTGGAAAGATTCTGGATATTAGTCTTTTGTAAAATGTGTAGATTATATTTTCTCCCATTCTGTAGGTTTTCTATTTGCTCTGTTGATTATTTCCTTAGCTGTGCAGAAGCTTCTTAATTTAATCAACTCATATTTATTTACTTTTGTTGCTACTGTAATTATAGTCCGCTTTGTCAAAGATCAGTTGGAAGTAGGTAGATAATTTTAAACCTGAGTTCTGTATTCTGTTACATTGGTCTGGTTCTCCATTTTTGTATCAACACCATGCTGTTTTTATTACTATAGCTTTGTAGTATAGTTTGAAGTCTGATAATGTGATGCCTCCAGGTTTTGTTCTTTTTGTTTAGGATTGATATGCTATTTCTGGTTCCAAACAAAGTGTATAATTATTTTTTTTCTAGATTTGTGAAATATGCAGTTGGTATTTTGATAGGGATTGCATTGAATCTATAAATCACTTCAGGTAATATAGAAAGAAGATCATATTGTCAGTGAAAAGTGACAATTTGACCTCCTGTTCCTGATTTAGATACCCTTAATTTCTTTCTTTTGCCTGATTGCTTAGACTAGGACTTCCACCATGATGTTGAATAAAAGTGGTGATAGTGGGCATTTTTGTTTTGTTCCAGTTCTTAACGGGCATGCTTTCAACATTTTCCCATTCAGTAAGAAGTTTGGCTGTGGGTTCTCATATGTGACCTTTATAATTTTGAGATATGTTCTTTCTATGCCTAGTTTGTTGATGATTTTATCATGTAAAGGTGATGAATTTTATTGAATGAGTTTTCTGCAGTGAATGTAGGAATCACATTCGTTGATTGACATGTGTTGAATCAACTTTGCATCCACAGGAAGAAGCACACTTGGTCACAGTGGAATTTTTTTGATGTGTTGTTAAATTTGGTTTGCTAGCATTTTATGGAGTATTTTTGTGCCTATATCCATAAAAGATATTGGATGGTAGCTTTCTTTTTTTTTTATTGTGGCCTTTCCTGGCTTTGGTATTAAGGTGATGCTGGCTTCATAGAATGAATTGGGGAGGATTCTCTCCCTCTCAATGTTATGGAATAATTTCTGTAGTGTGGGTATCATTTCTTGGTAGGTATAGTAGAATCCGTCTCGTCTGGGCTTTTTTTGTTGTTGTTGCAAGACTTTTTATTACTGCTTCAATCCTATTGTTCATTATTGGTCTATTCTGGAGTTCTGTTTCTTCTTGATTAAGTCTGAGAAGTTTGTGTATTTCCAGAGATTTTTCCATTTCCTCTATGACTTTTAGTTTATGTGCATAGAGATTTTCATAGTATTCATGGATAATGATTTATGTTTCTGTGCTATCAGTTGTAATATCTCCCTTTCCCATTCTTATTGAGCTTATCGGATCCTTTCTCTTCTATTCCTGGTTAGTCCAGTAAGATTTCTATAACTTTTATTTATCTTTTCAAAGAACCAAATTGTGTTTCATTGACCTATTATACTTTTTGGTGTGTTTGTTTTCCATTTCATCTAGCTCTGCTCTGGCCTTTGTTATTTATTTTCTTCTGTTGGCTTTGGATTTGGTTTTCTCTTCCTTTTCTAACTAAATGATATGTGATATTAGCTTGTTAATTTGTGATCTTTCTGACTTTTGAATGTGGGCATTTAAGGCTGTGAATATTTCCCTTATGTATGCTTTTTCTGAGTACCATAGATTTTGATAGCTTATGTCTCTTTATCATTCAGTTCTAGGAATCTTTTGATTCCCATCTTAATTTTATTATTGATCCAATAATTGTTCACCAGCACCTTATTTGATTTCCACAACTTTGTGTAGAATCAAATATTATTGCTCTTGGAATTGATTTCTAGTTTTAATCCACTACAGTCTCAGAGTGTACATGATATAATTTCAATTTTTTTTTTATTAGTTGAGCCCTATTTTGTGGCCTATGGTGAGAATGTCCCATATGTTAATGAGATTGTATATTCACTCGTTTTGGGGTGGAAATTTCTATAAATATCTATTAGGTCTATTTGTTCTAGCATCCTGTCTAAGCCCAGTGTTTCTGTATTTATTTTCTGTTTTGATGATTTTTTCAGCTCTGATAGTGGGATGTTGAAGTCCCTGGTAATTACAATCCTATTATTTATTTTCTTTCTTAGCTCTAGTGGAATTTGTTTTATGTATCTGGGAGCTCCAGTTTTAGGTGTATATATGTTTGGGATTGTTATGTTTCCTTGTTGAATTCCTCCTTTTGCCATTATAAATGACCATCTTTGTCTTTCTTTATCATTGTTGAATTAAAGTCAATTTTTTTTCTGTTTTGAGAATGGCTACCCCTGTTGTTTTTGGTTTACATTTGTGTGGAATATTTTTCCCATCTTTTCACTTTAAGCCCGTGTACATCCTTGTGGTTTAGATGTGTCCACTGCGTATAGCATACAATGGGTTTTGTTTTTAGCCGTTCAGCCAGCTTATGTCTTTTGAGTGGCACATTTAAATTGTTAACCACAAGACACAGAATTGATATGTGTGATGCTGTTCTGTTCATCATATTGCATAGTCCTTATTGCTTTGTTTTCCTTCTTGTTCTATTGTTTTTACAGGAGTTGTGAGCATTAGCTATTCTGGATAATTTTTACACTGGTGTGTGTCATTATGCTGGTTTGTGTATAATGGAATTTTGAGTATTTTCTGCAGGGGTGGTCTGTTCATGACAAATTCTTTCAGTGTTTCTTTTTCATCTGGAAAAGACTTAATTTCCCCCTCAATTGTGAAACTTAATTTTGCAGTATACAAAATTCTATGTCAGCAGTTGTTTTGTTTAAGAAGATTGGATATGAGGCCCCACTCCTTCTGGTGTATAAGGTTCCCACTGAGAAGTCTGAAGTTAGTCTGATGAGTTTTCCCTTGTAGATCAGTTGTTGCTTACATCTAGCTCCTTATAGTTGTAGAATTTTCTCTATCCTTTTGACTTTGGCCAGGTTGATATTTAGGTGTCCTTGAGATGTCTTATTGCTATAAAAATTCCTGGTATTTGATGATCATCTTGTATCCAGATGTCTGGCAATACTAGGATATTTTCCTCAATAATTCCCTCAATAATTCTGTGCTTTTAGCTCTTTCTTCTTCTCCCCTAGGGATACCTATAAATCATATATTAGTTTGACCCTCATCATCTCATATCTCTCTAAGTGATTGGTCTGCCTTTTTTTTGTTCTCTTCTCTGTATCTTTAAATGAATTAGTTAGAGAACCTTGTCATCTTGCTCTGAGATTCTTTATTTTCCATGGTTTAGTCTGTTGCTAAAACTTTCTGTTGTGTTTTGAAATTCCCTAAAAGACTTTTATTTCTTTAAGTTCTACTATGTCTTTGTTTATATTGTCTACCTCTGGTGACTTTTCCAGTAGTTTCCTGAAAATTTTTTTGGCTTTTTGTTGTTGTTGTTGGTTTTTAACTCTTTCTTCAATCCCATTCATTGTATTTGCCATCCATATTCTAAATTCCATTTCTGTTATTTTGATAATTTCCTTGTAGTTAGAGTTCACTACATTAGCTCTATTGTGATCCCTTGGGGTTGTTGATCTGTTTTGACTTTACATGTTGCCAGGGTTATTTTGCTGTTTTTTTCTTACCTGAAATGTCTTTTATTGACTCAGAGATATTAGGTTTGCATTATTCTTTCTTTTCTTTGCTTGGAACTCTCCTGCTTAATTAGAAGAAGGTGAAGTGCCTAGATGGTGTTTTTTTATTCCTACTCTTGAATGTTGATGTGGCAGGGGAGAGGCATGTGCACTAGACACTTGCATTATAGCTGCTATGATTTATTTTGTTTGCCTCTGTTCAAGTTTGTTTTGGGTGATCTTTGTGCTGGGTCTTGGGTTATTCACCAGATATTTGTATTATGTTCACGTTGGGAGCTGGGTGAGTCTCTCTTCACTGAGGCTGGTGTTGTGGGGGTTGCTCTATTCAGGGTCTCCCTGCATCCAGTAGCAGCTGGATAAAGCTATCTAGGCAGTGGTTGTAGTTCAAGCAAACACCCATGGACGGGAACCCACAACCACTGCCTTGATAGCCACATCAACATTGTGTGCTGGTGACTCAAAGCTGAGGGTGTCCCTGGTGAAGCAGTGGTCTTTGAAGCAGTTCCACCTTGGCAGTGGTGGAGGCTCCAGGGTGGAGCATATACCTACACTTATTAAAATAATGGGAAAAAGAGGAGAATTGTTGAGGCAATATTCTGGAGTGGGAAAGAATGAGTGGGATCTAATGTCCAAGTGGTGGAATTGATCTTAGCTAGGAAAATGACCAGTTCATAATAATAATGATAGAAATGAAGAAAGAGTAAATGGCCATGTATACAAGGGGATAAGTAAAGCAATGATGATGGGATCTTGTGGCTGTATTCTTGATTGTTTCAATTTGGTGACATAGAATCCTATTCTATGAAGGATGGGGAAACATGTATTTGAAATTTAAGGAAGAGCAGAAAATATGAATAGTCATCTAGAAAAGTGGAAAAGTGAATAGGTAAATATAGTACATTTTCAGAGCAGAATTAAATTACCACTTTAGATTAGTGACCCAAAATTCAATTAATACCATTCATTATGACTGTGTGCTTTTTTCCAGCCGTGTTCAATTTCAGGACCATAGAAGAGGAGATGGCAGAAAATAAATTATCTAGGTTGTCTCTTCATCCCAAATCACTTTTATAATTATTTTCTCTCTTATTACGTAGGTTACAAATCCAAGAAAACACACACACACACACAAATTGTAACGGTTAGTGTAATCCTTAAATTTTCTTGTTTTTTAATGGAAATGCCTCCATAATTAAGTATAAATAAGGCTGCTAGCTTATGATAGCTATTCTGTTATCTTTTAAAAGTTTATTTCCTAAAATTTGTCAAGGAAAGTTACCCTCTCTGCCTATATTTTTTGCGATTGGTGTTAATTACATTATTTTTACTTTCTCTCACAATGAAAATCCCCTTCCATAAATTCAGTATTTTTTACTTTCCTTTAGGCCTCCTTTTGATTTACCATGTCTCTTGTCAGGTGTATTTAGACATCAACTCTAGTGTGAGTTCACTAGAGTTTTTATGCCATGAAAGGTTAATATTTATGATGGTGGTGGTGTGCTTATGTGTGTTATTTACAATAAACAATGCTGCTTAGCATTTTCTGGTGATGGCAGGATGCTGGGAATAGCCTGCAATTTTTATGCAAGTTGCCAGCTTAAAGTTTTTTTGGTATCTCAGAGACAATAATCTCAAGTAGCCTTTTTTCTCTCTAAAATGCATTACTTTCTAGTTGCTCTCACTGAAATGTATTTGCCACATTTCTACAAATTGCATACTTTTATAAAATTTTTCTCAAGATTTTTCTCTTTCAACATGGGCTTTAAACTTCCAAGAAAAATTTAATTAATTTGCCAGCTTGTGGGGGCAAGACATGATTGCAAGAGGGACTTTACCTAACAATTGCAATCAGTGTAACTGGCTTATTGTACCCTCAATGAATCCCCAACAATAAAAAAAAATAAATAAAATAAAAAAATTAATTTGCCAGCTTGGTTCATTGAATTCCCCATTCTATAACATTTAATAAAGATCAGGGAAAGATCTGAATACTGATTTCTAGTGTATACAGTTGACACATTTTATCAAAAATGAATTTATTCATACATATTTGTACATATACTTTATTTTGCCTGTTATTCAATTTCTAGTATATTCCCCAATTCCAGTGCTAGACATAAATAAAGGCCAAAATTTGGAAGGTTACATCCCAGCTGCTATGGTTTCTATAATGGATCATAGCAAACAAGAGTTATTAACAGGGTGGCAGAGCAAAGTACTGCTGATGTGGTAGACTCACATGCACTCAAAGGGCCAAGTGAACTACCATGCCAGTCTGTAAATGAAGACGCCATGATTGAGTGTGGATGGGGATAGAGGGAATGGGGATGAGAGTTGATGCCATAAAAAACAGAGTATGGACATAAGTGACCAGTTTAAACTGAAAAATGAATGGAAAGATGAGAGCGGCTTCAAGAATCTGACAACAGATAAAGAAACACTGAAGACTAAATTGGTTCATCTACTAGAAACAAAGCCAGTTGACACAGGACCCATAAAAAATATAAAAGTAAAGTTTGTCAGAAGAACTGAGAAGAGTAAGATCTTCTTCATGGATTGTGTCTAATGCTTAGTCCACAAGGCCTTTAGGGCACATGCCTAACCTGCCATTCTAGCTAGTCTTCACCTGGTTTGTAAGAGCAGTGGAATAAACCAGGGAGTTGGGCGGCACCTGTGGCTCAGTGAGTAGGGCGCAGGCCCCATATGCCGAGGGTGGCGGGTTCAAACCCAGCCCCAGCCAAACTGCAACAAAAAAATAGCTGGGTGTTGTGGCAGGCGCCTGTAGTCCCAGCTGCTTGGGAGGCTGAGGCAAGAGAATCGCGTGAGCCCAAGAGTTAGAGGTTGCTGTGAGCCATGTGATGTCTACCCGAGGGCAGTACTACAAAAAATAAAATAAAATAAAAAATAAACCAGGGAGTTATGCTTTCTGCTGACTGGTGTTGAAATGGTTCTAAATGGTTCCCTAAATATTATTATTTCTAAATGGTTCCCTAAATATTATTATTTCTAGTGACTGTAGTAGCATCTTTCTCCCATGAGATATTAGCTTTTTTTCTCTTTAAAATGGTCCTTTCTCCAATAACAAGCCATTTAATTGAGAAGATGCTATCAGTTTTCATTCTGCCCTTATTCTGTAAAATATGAGAAAAAAAATCTAGTGAGGAACGGGAAAAGTAAAGTTCTTCCCTATACTCCAGTCTTAGATGTATTATTTTTATACACAATGAAACTGAATTTCCCACCCTAACTGCAAGAATTGCAATAAGGAAACTTTTCCCCTCCCATTTTCACTTTCTTCTTGTTGCAGGCTGTGGTGTATTATGGACCAGAGGCATTCTCATGATGGACAGCCATTTGACACACAGTGTCTTCTGCTGTCAACTCATCCACACTGAGATTCAGACACTCCTTGCTCCCATTCCTGCCTGAGTCTTACCAGCTCCCTCCCTTTATTGGAGATCCAGCTTGCATGAAGCATTACTCCTAAACTTCAGTCCTAGTCCCACTCAAATGAGATGTGGAATGAGTATTATGCTTGACAGACATTATATTTTTCTGTCACTTAGCCCATGACATCTTGCAGAATCCAAACAGTAAATCCACTTCAATGTGCATGTGATCCACATATGTCAGCACACACAAAAGTTCTCACATACGTGTGATGTTTTACATTCTTTAACCTGATAAAATACTTGTAAAAATACTAATAAAAACTTGTAAAAAAATTGTAAAAATAATTGTGCATAGTCTTGCTAAAGCTGCCAAAATCTTGGGAAATAAATGACTCTTTTTCACTATATTTCCAAAGAATTGATGTGTTTTTAAAACATACTTCACCTATACTTTCTCAATTTCAACAATATGTCATGGAAAACAAATGTAATCCAGCGCTGATAATCAAATTAGTAGGTATTTGTAGGTAAGACTTCATGTACTTGGAGACACTATAATATAAAATAGAAAGAACTTTGTATGATACAACCAAGTATCATATGAATTAAAGTACAGTACAAGTTGCCTCATATTTCCAAAACACAGTATAAGGAGAAGCTTGAAGTAACACAATTTCATCGAGAAGTGCCTACATTTCTGCTCCTATTAATGGTGTGCCAAGGATTTTCCATTGAATCAGAACCTGGATATAACAGAGGATGAACAGATAGTGATCCATGAAATTTGCCCCAGTAGTCTCATCAAAATTCTACCTGCTCTTAGTCATCTCTTTATCATGCTACCAGGTACTTAAAGCATGCTATGGAGAATGGAATTTTCTCCATTACAATATTTTATTTGCACTAAGGCACTGTCTCCAGATTTTTAAAAATTATAGAATTAATTAATTAACAGTACTATCAAGAAATGTGAACATTCTCAGATTTTATACTATTATATTTTTAGGCTAACAAGATAACCAATTACAGTTTCTTGGAGGGTGGCAGAAAACATAGGGAAAGAATAGTTTATTACCTGCAGAAATAGTAGCCAAAGTATCAGCTTTTGCTCTGGTTTTATGAACTCTATGTTCCTCAAAGCAATGCAAAGAGGGCCCAGTGGTACCTACATGTGCTGGCAATGTACAAGTAGAGAGAACTCTCCAATTTAGGGAACCTGAATATTTTATAATAGGCAGTACACTGGCCAGCCCTTTGGAGGCACTACATTCATTACACCAAGCAGTAAACAAATCCACCCCGTATTCTGAAAGGAGACATTGTATCTAACATCATGGTTTTCTATGCAAACTTGAAAAGATGGTTCTGAACAAAGGCAATCTGCATTAACCATGTTTTGTAGTTTCTATAATGTGATGCTTTAATATCTCCAAGGGGGGCTGTCTACCACTTTAGATTAACAACTAGGAAGTAGAGATAACCACACTGTTAGCCCAGCATAAATTTGTGGAAGTGTCACCTTTAAATATAAATAACCAATGCCAGAGCATTCTCCCTTGCCTCATCTCCTCCTTCCTACAGAAACTATAACAAGGCACTTGCCTAGACTCCTCCTACCTCTCTTTCTCCCTATCTCTGCCTTGTGACTGGTCCTATCACATATAGTGTTTCCCTGTCTGGCCTTTTAGGGTGTGCTGTATTTTCCCTGAGGAGACTGTGAGTATATTAAACTTCTGTGATTTCCTGTGCCTTACCACACCTTAATCTAGATTAAATCATGATTAAAATCCAGTCAGTAATTCTGCTCACAAAACATGCAAGAACATGAGAGGTCAGAGGCGGAGCATGATGGCGGACGGGAAGGATGTGTAGCCCACCTCTCCCAAGTCATCAGGTGAGAGGAAGGGGGGGTCTGGACCTTTTCCCTGCGTGGATTATTGGTGTGGACAGACAGCTGGAGATGCGCAGCGAATTGGCAGATTGCTGTATATGAGGTGTAATTTAAAACCATGGACTCTGTTGTAGAGATTTTCCTTGCTTGGCTGTGCTGGCCAGCAAGCCCCTCCCTCACAGAGGACAGCAGCTTGCAATTCCTGGCAAAACCCAATTGATGAAAATTTATTCCTGAGCCGAGTTTAGCGACCCAAAAGGGGTCCTGCTCAGAGCCACAAGGGGCTAAGCAACCCAATGGAAAATTGAAGGAAGGGATCCTGCTCGGGAAACAGACATTTTGAATTGTCCAAAATAGTGGACACCTTCCCCCAGAACAACAGGAGTGATTAAATAGACTGGACCATTCCTTGTGGGGAATATTGGTGTGGGCTGGTAGTTCAGGCTGTGTGATGAACTGGCGGGTGGCTGGATTCAAAAGTCCAGATTTAAAAATGAGACTCTGAGCCACAAAAACTGAGGATAAGGTCTCCGTGCACTGTAGCCGTGGGAGCTAAAACCGGCGCCAGCCAGCACCCTCACCCACAGCCGATTGCAGTTGCCAGTTTACAGAAGAACATGGGAGCAGAAAGATGGGAAAGATTTGTGAAGCGTGGACTCCTGCACCGAGTTGGGAGGTCGGATAGGAGTGCTGTCTGGAAAAGAGCAGCTGAGGTTGGACAATAATTAGATAATAAACTTTTACAGAAACTCCAAAATGGCCATCAGGCAGGTAGGGTGGTTACCATGGTAACAGTTTAAACTGTGAACCAGGTATAAGCCTGGGAACTACTCACAGTGCCACCTGGTATCCCAAAAGTATATTGCTACTGTATATATATATACTGAATATATATATACTGAAAGTATATATATTCCTACAAAAGTTGATCCCTACATCATACATATAGATGTATATTTCTACATATATACAAGAATAATATTTTTGTGGTTGGTGCCTTTTTTTTCTCTTTTCCTCATCATTTTCTTGGAGAAGCTATTGTTAATTTTTTTATTATTATTTATATATTTATATTTATTATTTATATATTTATATATTTTATATATTATTTATATATTTTATTATTTATATATTATATTTTTATTTTTTCTATTTTTAATTTCTTCTTTCTTCTTTTTAAATTTTTTTATGAACACCACTTTTTTTTTCCTTTCTTTCTTCCTCCCCTTCTCTTCTCATGGTTTCTGAGAGTGCTTGAATCAGATTTTTAGAGGTTTTTTGGTTTGTTTGTTCATTTTGTTTGCTTGCTTTTTTACCTTTCTTTCAATTATTTTATGATTATCATTATTTTTATTGTAGCTGTTTTCTTTTTGTCTGTATGTCTTTGTGTTTCTGATTGTTTGTGCATCTGTGGGCTTGTGTGTCTGATAGCCTTTTTATCTGTTTATTTGGTCTCAATGAGTAGGATGTTTTGCTAAATCCTCAGGTTGGCTATTTTCCCTAACTCCAATTTTCACATTCAACAAGAACAAGTGGGAACGAGGGATGACAGCTGATTGCAGCCAGCTCTCAATAGAAGCCCCACTCTGGAGGGAGACATAACAACCAGAAAGAACCCTCCAAAGCTGCAGGAGGGGAGCCGAGCCGAGAGATGAGATAAATAATTGCTCGTCTTCCCTGCTGAGGCAAGCTTTGACTCCAAAGAAACTATTTTCAGAGGCCGAGACAAGATGGCCAACTGAAGCCAGCTTTCCACAGAGGCTCCCATCCAGAAGGAGAGTTAAAGGACAGAAATTTAGCAAGTAACCTAGTTGATTACAGCTGCACCAACAGAGAAGGTTGAAGAATGCACATCAACCCCTCTGAGACGAGCTGCGACCTCAAGGATACAAACAAAAGGTACAAAATCCATCTCCAAGTGGATGGGAGGCACCTCCCCCATGAGAAGGGCTTGGAGTGCCCCACAAACAAACAAGGAGAGCTCAAAATATTTGAGTTGTCAACAGACACCTATGATCCAGTTGCCAGAGACCTTTTAAGCTCTCCCGCCTGAGACAGGTGCTGACTGAGACAATTGATTTGGATCTTTTGAACTGAGCCAATCGCCTGAGGACTATTCAAGTGGTGCCCTGGGTGTGTGGTTGTAGGAAGGTTTGATTTTCCTTTTCCAAATGCTGCTGGTGAGGGGCGGGGTGACTTAATTGCTGGTATTTCTCCACAGCTGAGACTTCAACCCAGAGTAACTGTTTCACTAGGGTTGGACAGAGACCAACTGAAAACAAGACAGAACCACTTAGCCCCACCACACCAAACAGGTCCTCAGTTTCTCAGGCTGTAGCACTGTACGGGTCCTTGACAAAGCTCCAGGGAAAAGTCAAACAATGTAAATTAATCATGGGGCAGAATCAGCAGAAAAACTCTGGTAACATGAATAAGCAGAATAGATCAACCCCTCCCAAGGAAAGATATGACAGAAGTCACTGAAGATCCCATTCATAAACAGCTGGCGAAGATGTCAGAAATTGAATTCAGAATTTGGATTGCAAATAAGATTAATAGAATGGAGAAAAATTTGGAATTAGAAATTCGAGGAGAAATTCAAAAATTGTCTCAAGAATTTAACAAATTTAAAGACAAAACCACTAAAGAATTTGCAGCCCTCAAAGATCTGAAAAATACAGTAGAATCCCTCAGTAACAAAGTGGAGGAAGCAGAAGAAAGGATTTCTGACATTGAAGACAAAGCTATTGAACACTCCCAAACTCTCAAAGAAGAAGAGAAATGGAGAACAAAAACGGATCATTCTCTTAGAGAGCTCTGGGATAATTCAAAGAAGGCTAATTTCCACCTCATTGGAATCCCTGAAAGAGATGAAGTGGCCTCGCAAGGCACTGAGGCTCTTCTCCATGAAATTATGAAAGAGAATTTTCCAGACATGCCAGAGAGTCTGAAATTCAGATAGCAGACAGTTTCACAACCCCAGCATGACTCAATCCCAATAAGACATCCCCCAGGCATATCATAATTAACTTCACTATAGTTAATATGAAGGAGACAATTCTGAAAGCAGCCAGATGTAAGAAATCCATTACCTACCAAGGGAAGAATATTAGAATGACTGCAGATCTCTCTGCTGAAACTTTTCAAGCCAGAAGAGGGTGGTCATCAACTTTTAATCTCCTAAAACAAAATAACTTTCAACCCCAGATCCTGTAACCAGCTAAACTGAGTTTCATTTATGATGGAGAAATTAAATACTTTAATGACATTCACATGTTGAAGAAATTTGCCATAACCAAACCAGCTCTTCAGGATATTCTCAGACCTATCCTCCATAATGATCACCCCAATCCTCTACCACAAAAATAAACTCACTCAGAAACTTTTGATCAAACTCCAATTTCCACAATGGCAAGGGGATTAAAAATGTCCACTGGACTTTCGAAAAACTCGATACCCAAAATTTTACCCGATTTATCAATATTATCCATTAACGTGAATGGCTTAAACTGTCATCTAAAGAGGCACAGGTTAGCTGGTGGGATACAAAAACTCAGTCCAGATATTTTCTGCATACATGAGTCACATCTTACCTTAAAAGATAAATATAGACTCAGGGTGAAAGGATAGTCGTCCATATTTCAGGCAAATGATAATCAGAAAAAAGCAGGTGTTGCAGTTCTATTTGCAGACACAATAGGCTATAAACCAACAAAAGTAAGGAAGGATAAGAATGGTCACTTCATATTTGTTAAGGGTAATACTCAATATAATGAGATTTCAATTATGAATATTTATGCCCCAAACCAGAATGCACCTCAATTTATAAGAGAAACTCTAACAGACATGAGCAACTTGATTTCCTCCAGCTCCATAATAGTCAGAGATTTCAACACGCCTTTGGCAGTGTTGGATCGATCCTCCAATAAGAAGCTAAGCAATGAAATTTTAGATTTAAACCTAACAATCCAACATTTGGATTTAGCAGACATCTAACATTTCATCCCAACAAACTGAATACACATACTTCTCATCAGCTCACAGAACATACTTCAAAATCGATCACATCTTAGGTCACAAGTCTAACCTCATAAATTTAAAGGAATAGAAATTATTCCTTGCATCTTCTCGGACCATCATGGAATAAAAGTTCCTCAGTAGCAACAGAAATCTGCATACTCATACAAAAACATGGAAGTTAAATAACCTTATGCTGAATGATAGCTGGGTCAGAGATGAGATTAAGAAGGAAATTGCCAAATTTCTGGAACAAAACGACAATGAAGACATGAATTATCAGAACCTCTGGGATACTGCAAAGGCAGTCCTAAGAGGGAAATTTATAGCACTGCAAGCCTTCCTCAAGAGAACGGAAAAAGAGGAAGTTAACAACATAATGGGACATCTCAAGCAACAGGAAAAGGAATAACATTCCAACCCCCAAACCAGTAGAAGAAAAGAAATAACCAAAATTAGAGCAGAATTAAATGAAATTGAAAACAAAAGAATTATACAATAGATCAATAAATCAAAAAGTTGGTTTTTTGAAAAGGTCAATAAAATACATAAACCTCTGGCTAAACTAACCAAGAAAAAAAGAGTAAAATCTCTAATTTCCTCAATCAGAAACAACAAAGACAAAATAACAACAGACTCCTCAGAAATTCAAAAAATCCTTAATGAATATTACAAAAAACTTTATTCTCAGAAATATAAAAATCTGATGGAAATTGACCAATACTTGGAAGCATGTCACCTTCCAAGACTTAGCCAGAATCAAGTGGAAATGTTCTGAAATATCAAGTTCTGAAATAGCATCAACCATATGAAATCTCCCTAAAAAGAAAGAATCATCCTGGGAGCAGATGGCTTCATGTCAGAATTCTACCAAACCTTTAAAGAGGAACTAGTACCTATGTTGCTCAACCTATTAAAAAATGTAGAAAAAGAAGGAGGACTACTCAACACATTCTATGAAGCAAACATCACCCTGATCCCTAAACCAGGAAAAGACCCAACAAGAAAAGAAAATTATAGACCAACATCACTAATGAATATAGATGCAAAAATATTCAACAAGATCCTAACAAATAGAATCCAGCAACACATCAAACAAATTATATATCATGACCAAGTCGGTTTTATCCCAGGGTGTCAAGGATGGTTCAATATACATAAATTTATAAGTATAATTCAGCACATAAACACATTAAAAAACAAAGACCATATGACTCTCTTAATTGATGCAGAAAAAGCTTTTGATAATATCCAGCATCCCTTCATGATCAGAACACTTAAGAAAATTGGTATAGAAGGGACATTTCTTAAACTAATAGAGGCAGGCCATCTACAGCAAATCCACAGCCAATATCGTATTGAATGGAGTTAAATTGAAATCACTTCCACTTAGATCAGGAACCAGGCAAGGTTGCCTATTGTCTCCATTGCTCTTTAACATTGTAATGGAAGTTTTAGCCACCACGATTAGGGAAGAAAAGGCGATCAAGGGTATCCATACAGGGTCAGAAGAGATTAAACTTTCTCTCTTCGCAGATGATATGATGGTATATCTGGAAAATACCAAGGATTCTACTACAAAACTCTTAGAAGTGATCAAGGAATACAGCAGCGTCTCAGGTTACAAAATCAACATTCATAAATTGGTAGCCTTTATATATACCAACAATAGTCAAGCTGAAAAAACAGTTAAGGACTCTATTCCATTCACAGTAGTGCCAAAGAAGATGAAATATTTGGGAGTTCATCTAACAAAGGATGTGAAAGATCTCTATAAACAGAACTATGAAACTCTAAGAAAAGAAATAGCTGAAAACTTTAACGAATGGAAAAACATACCATGCTCATGGCTGGGAAGAATCAATATTGTTAAAATGTCCATACTACCCAAAGCAACATACAATTTTAATGCAATCCCTATTAAAGCTCCACTGTCATACTTTAAAGATCTTGAAAAAATAATACTTCGTTTTATATGGAATCAGAAAAAACCTTGAATAGCCAAAACATTACTCAGAAATAAAAACAAAGCAGGAGGAATCACGCTACTAGATCTGAGACTGTAGTATAAATTGATAGTGATCAAAATAGCATGGTACTGGCACAAAAACAGAGAAGTAGATGTCTGGAACAGAACAGAGAACCAAGAGATGAATCCAGCTACTTACCATTATTTCATCTTTGACAATCCAATTAAAAACATCCAGTGGGGAAAAGATTCCCTATTTAACAAATGGTGCTGGGTGAACTGGCTGGCAACCTGTAGAAGACTGAAACTGGACCCACACCTTTCACCATTAACTAAGGTAGACTCTCACTGGATTAAAGATTAAAACTTAAAACATGAAACTATAAAAATACTAGAAGAGAGTGCAGGGAAAACCCTTGAAGAAATCTGTCTGGGCGAGTATTTCATGAGGAGGACCCCCCGGGCAATTGAAGCAGCTTCAAAAATACCCTACTGGGACCCGATCAAACTAAAAAGCTTCTGCACAGCCAAGAACACAGTAAGTAAAGCAAGCAGACAGCCCTCAGAACAAGAGAAGATATTTGCAGGTTATGTATCCAACAAAGGTTTAATAACCAGAATCCACAGAGAACTCAAATGTATAAGCAAGAAAAGAACAAGTGATCCCATTGCAGGCTGGGCAAGGGACTTGAAGAGAAACTTCTCTGAAGAAGACAGGCACGCGGCCTACAGACATATGAAAAAATGCTCATCATCTTTAATCAGCAGAAAAATGCAAATCAAAACTACCTTGAGATACCATCTAACTCCAGTAAGATTAGCCCAAATCACAAAATCCCAAGACCAGAGATGTTGGCGTGGATGAGGAGAAAAGGGAACACTTCTACACTGCTGCTGGGAATGCAAATAAATACATTCCTTTTGGAAAGCTGTATGGAGAACACTTAGAGATCTAAAAATAGATCTGCCATACAATCCTGTAATTCCTCTACTAGGTATATACCCAGAAGACCAAAAATCACATTATAACAAAGATATTTGTACCAGAATGTTTATTGCAGCCCAATTCATAATTGCTAAGTCATGGAAAAAGCCCAAGTGCCCATCGATCCACAAATGGATTAATAAATTGTGGTATATGTACACCATGGAATATTATGCAGCCTTAAAGAAAGATGGAGACTTTACCTCTTTCATGTTTACATGGATGGAGCTGGAACATATTCTTCTTAGTAAAGTATCTCAAGAATGGAAGAAAAAGTATCCAATGTACTCAGCCCTATTATGAAACTAATTTATGGCTTTCAAATGAAAGCTATAACCCGGTTATAACCTAAGAATATGGGGAAGAGGGAGAGGGAGGGGAGGGAAGGGGGAGGGTGGGCGGAGGGAGGGTGATTGGTGGGATTATACCTGCGGTGCATCTTACAAGGGTACATGTGAAACTTAGTAAATGTAGAATATAAACGTCTTAACACAATAACTAAGAAAATGCCAGGAAGGCTATGTTAACCAATGTGATGAAAATGTATCAAACTGTTTATAAAACCAGTGTATGGTGCCCCATGATAGCATTAATGTACACAGCTATGATTTTGTTAAAAAAAAAAAAGAACATGACAGGTCCATGGAGAATTGTCTGCCAACAGATACTACCCCAAAGGACATTGGTTCCAACACCCTCTGTTGGCCAAATCTGTTCCAAGAAGAGAACTCTCTACTCCCACAAAGTGACCTACTCTATTTTCCAAACATTTTTGTTCAATACTTCTTATCTGTCATTTTTATCTTCTGGGCCTTCTTTCATAACTTGGATCCAAATAGCACATTTGTATTGGAAATGACTTCAGGTAGATGCCTCTCTTCTCATTGATAGAAATTTTCTTTTTAAATTGAATTATGTACAGTTTCTCCAACCATCCAGGTAAAACTCTACTAAATGCAGTATTGTTTGTCTACTTTAAAAACATACTGCCTGCAGAACAGATTTTAGGTGCAGTCTGAATAAATAGCCCAAAGTAGGGTACAACTTCTAATCCCTCTGTTTACTACAGGGTGGGGTGGTTAACTTACTTAGAATCTGTATGCACCTCTGATCATTAAGAACCAGTTATCAACAGAAGCCTCTAAGTTGTTAGCTTTGCCACACCATAACTCATCCATTGGTGTGTGTTTCCCTAAAATATAGAACTTTATATTTATTTCTATAAAATGCAACCTTAGATTCATTTTTTTCTTCAAGCCTTGAAAAATCTCTCAGATTCTGAAAATAAAATAAGTTATTCTCTCCAGCTCTAAGGCATCTCAAAATTTAATAAGCTAATTTTATATAATTTAATACAACTCCTTGATTAAAATGTGGTGCGGGAAAATTCTGGAGATATGGTCTTAGGTACTTGACTGGAAACTGCCATTGGATTTGCCTTGATGAATAAAGGTTTAATAAGTGAATTAATTTAATTGAACTTTCTTCCAGATTTTTCCTATAAAAATATTCTGTATGAAGGCTTTTAACTACTAAATTCTGTACTTTCGTTAGCTTTGCTAACTAAAGGGGTGAGTGCTATGATTTGTTATTGATGAATCCGTAATTGCAAAAACCAGTGATTATTTTCTCCACCGGGAGAAGCTCATCATTTTTACATGTGCATGTGTGTTTGTTTGCAATAACAACTCAGAGCAGGTTAATAATATTCAGTGTATATGTAGTGTATTTAGCTCTGTTCTGTGATTTACCTTGAAGGAATGACACAAATAAAGAATTTCATTAGAGAAAGAAATTCCAGGACACAAAGGATGGAGAGGAGTATACAAAATGGTAAGGGGAAAATGCAAAAGTAGAGAAAAAAAACTAAGTGAGAAAGAACACATTGCATTTAACCTCTTTTAATTAAGTTCTAACTTATTTTGGAGGGACTTAAATTTTAAAAAGATATTTTTTGGAGGTCACTTTACTCTCTCTACTATCATTTTGACTATCAATCTGTGTCTCAATTTCATTGTCTGGTACATAATCATAGAAGGCCAAACCCATATCTCATTTTTTAGTATTTTAACCCTCATAGCATTGGAACATAAATAGCTTATCCAATGTATTCAGTAACAACTTCAGAATTAAAATTTTTAATTTGGGGAGATTATATACCAGAAGCTGTTAAAGCAAGAAGGTAACCTTAGTGCCTATCAGCCCATGAAAGGATCAACAAACTATGGTATATGTATACCAAGGAATACTATTCAGCCATTAAAAAGATGGAGACTTTACATCTTTTACATTTACCTGGATGGAGTTGAAATACATTCTTCTTAGTAAAGTATCACAAGAATGGAAAAATAAATATTCAATGTACTCCATACTAATATGAAACCAATATATAAAAATTACATTCATGTGAACAATAAAACATAAATATAGTCTAGTATGGGGTAGGGGTAGATGTAGGGAGGAGGAAGCAGGAAGGGGGAGGATGACTGGCAGAAGGAGGGAAGGCATGAGGCAGTATCTCCCCTAACGTGCATATTGTGAGGGTGTATAACATGCCCCCTGGGTGAGGGGAAGTGGAAGCTTATCCTGGAACTTTACCCTGGAAGTGAGACCAATGTGACTTAAAAATTTGTACCCTTATATTAATTTGAAATAACAAACAAAAAAAGAAAAGAAGGCATCTAGTCACTGGAATTACACAAGTCTTTATGCATTCATTTGGGATAGAGCTTCCCTCTAGCTCCATTTCAGGATTCCTTTCTTGGATATCCAGGCTTGGTCTAGAATCTCTGTATGGGTTGCTCACAGGGCAGCTAAGCCTATTGTGATTGCTTGGCTTGATCGAACTAGTTTACATAATAAGAAAGGTACACTTTGAAAGTAAAAGTAGGAGGCGGAGCAAGATGGCAGCCGAGTAACAGCTTCCTTGCATCTGGGCACCGTGAGTCTGGGGAGATAGGACTCCAGGCATCTCTGGCGGGTGGGATCTGCCTATCATCACCCCTGATAGGATACAGGGAGTCAGCGAGACACTTCTGGACCCCAAGAGGAGGACTAAAACAGTGGAAAACCGGCAAGTGGTCGCATGTGTTCAATCCGTCTAAACACGCCCGCAACTTCCACAGGCACAAGAACTTAAAGAGCAAGAGGAAGTGAAAGGAAAATTAGGGCAAGGAAACAGATAAAAGAAATCACTCATGAGGAAGAATCAACAGAAAACTCCAGGCAACATGAAGAACCAGTCCAGAACAACCCCGCCAAGGGACCATGAGGTAGCTACTGCAGAGGATTCCACCTATACAGAAATGTTAGGAATGACAGGGAATTTAGAATACACATGTTGAAAACAATGAAAGAAATGATGGAAACAATGAAGGAAACTGCTAATAAAGTGGAAAATAACCAAAAGGAAATTCAAAAACAGAATCAAATAAGAGATGAACGATATGAAGAATATAAAAAGGACATAGCAGAGCTGAAGGAAATGAAACAGTCAATCAGGGAACTTAAAGATGCAATGGAAAGTTTCAGCAACAGGTTTGACCATGCAGAAGAAAGAATTTCAGAGGTAGAAGACAAAGTTTTTGAGATAACTCAGATAGTAAAAGAGGCAGAAAAGAAGAGAGAGAAAGCAGAACGTTCACTGTCAGAATTATGGGACTTTATGAAGCGTTCCAACATACGAGTTATAGGAATTCCAGAAGGGGAAGAAGAATGCCCCAGAGGAATGGAAGCCATACTAGAGAATATTATAAAAGAAAATTTCCCAAATATCACCAAAGATTCTGACACACTGCTTTCAGAGGGATATCGGACCCCAGGTCGCCTCAACTCTAACTGAGCTTCTCCAAGACACATTGTGATGAACCTGTCCAAAGTCAAGACAAAAGAAAAGATTCTGCAAGCTGGCAGGAGTAAGCGCCAGTTGCCCTACAGGGGCAAATCCATCAGAGTGACCGCAGACTTCTCTAATGAAACTTTCCAAGCAAGAAGACAATGGTCATCTACCTTTAATCTACTTAAACAGAACAATTTCCAGCCCAGAATTATGTATCCTGCTAAGCTAAGCTTCAAAATTGACGGAGAAATCAAATCATTTACGGATATACAAACATTGAGGAAATTCGCCACAACAAGACCAGCTCTACAGGAAATACTTCAACCTGTTCTGCACACTGACCACCACAATGGATCAGCAGCAAAGTAAGAACTCAGAAATTAAAGGACAGAACCTAACCTCCACACTGATGCAAAAGATAAAACTAAGCAATGGACTATCACCAAATAAGATGAATAGAATACTACCACACTTATCAATTATCTCAATAAATGTTAATGGCTTGAATTCCCCACTGAAGAGACATAGATTGGTTGACTGGATTAAAAAACAGAAGCCATCCATCTGCTGTCTGCAAGAAACACACCTGGCTTCAAAAGACAAATTAAAGCTCCGAGTCAAGGGTTGGAAGACAATTTTTCAGGCAAATGGAATTCAGAAGAAAAGAGGAGCTGCAATCTTATTTTCAGATACATGTGGATTTAAAGCAACTAAAGTCAAAAAAGACAAAGATGGTCACTTTATATTGGTCAAGGGAAAAATACAACAAGAAGACATTTCAATTCTAAATATCTATGCACCCAGTTTAAATGCTCCCAGATTCTTGAAACAGACTTTATTCAGTCTGAGCAATATGATATCTGATAATACCATAATAACAGGGGACCTTAACACTCCTCTTACAGAGCTGGACAGATCCTCTAAACAGAAATTAAACAGGGATATAAGAGATTTAAATGAGACACTAGAACAACTGTGCTTGATAGACGCATATAGAACACTCCACCCCAAAGATAAAGAATATACATTCTTCTCATCACCCCATGGAACATTCTCCAAAATTGATCATATCCTGGGACACAAAACAAATATCAACAGAATCAAAAGAATTGAAATTTTACCTTGTATCTTCTCAGACCATAAGGCACTAAAGGTGGAACTCAACTCTAACAAAAACGCTCGACCCCACCCAAAGGCATGGAAATTAAACAATCTTCTGTTGAATAACAGATGGGTGCAGGAAGAAATAAAACAGGAAATCATTAACTTCCTTGAGCAGAACAACAATGAAGACACAAGCTACCAAAACCTGTGGGATACTGCAAAAGCAGTTTTGAGAGGAAAATTCATCGCTTTAGATGCCTACATTCGAAAAACAGAAAGAGAGCACATCAACAATCTCACAAGAGATCTTACAGAATTGGAAAAAGAAGAACAATCTAAGCCTAAACTCAGTAGAAGAAAAGAAATATCCAAAATCAAATCAGAGATCAATGAAATTGAAAACAAAAGAATCATTCAGAAAATTAATGAAACAAGGAGTTGGTTTTTTGAAAAAATCAATAAAATAGATAAACCATTGGCCAGACTAATGAGGAATAGAAAAGTAAAACCTCTAGGAACCTCAATCAGAAATGATAAAGGGGAAATAACAACTGATCCCACAGAGATACAAGAGATCATCTCTGAATACTACCAGAAACTCTATGCCCAGAAATTTGACAATGTGAAAGATATGGATCAATATTTGGAATCACACCCTCTCCCTAGACTCAGCCAGGAAGAAATAGAGCTCCTGAACAGACCAATTTCAAGTACTGAGATCAAAGAAACAATAAAAAAGCTTCCAACCAAAAAATGCCCTGGTCCAGATGGCTTCACTCCAGAATTCTATCAAACCTTCAAGGAAGAGCTTATTCCTGTACTGCAGAAATTATTCCAAAAAGTTGAGGAAGAAGGAATCTTCCCCAACACATTCTATGAAGCAAACATCACCCTCATACCAAAACCAGGAAAAGACCCAAACAAAAAGGAGAATTTCAGACCAATCTCACTCATGAATATAGACGCAAAAATTCTGAACAAAATCCTAGCCAATAGATTACAGCTTATCATCAAAAAAATCATTCATCATGATCAAGTAGGCTTCATCCCAGGGATGGAAGGCTGGTTTAAGTCTTAAGTCTCATACGCAAGTCCATAAACGTTATCCACCATATTAACAGAGGCAAAAATAAAGATCATATGATCCTCTCAATAGATGCAGAAAAAGCATTTGATAAAATCCAGCATCCTTTTCTAATTAGAACACTGAAGAGTATAGGCATAGGTGGCACATTTCTAAAACGGATTGAAGCTATCTATGACAAACCCACAGCCAATATTTTACTGAATGGAGTAAAACTGATAGCTTTTCCTCTTAGAACTGGAACCAGACAAGGTTGTCCTCTGTCACCTTTACTATTCAACGTAGTGCTGGAAGTTCTAGCCAATACAATTAGGCAAGACAAGGAAATAAAGGGAATCCAAATGGGAGCAGAGGAGGTCAAACTCTCCCTCTTTGCTGACGACATGATCTTATACTTAGAGAACCCCAAAGACTCAACCACAAGACTCCTAGAAGTCATCAAAAAATACAGTAATGTTTCAGGATATAAAATCAATGTCCACAAGTCAGTAGCCTTTGTGTACACCAATAACAGTCAAGATGAGAAGCTAATTAAGGACACAACTCCCTTCACCATAGTTTCAAAGAAAATGAAATACCTAGGAATATACCTAATGAAGGAGGTGAAGGACCTCTATAAAGAAAACTATGAAATCCTCAGAAAGGAAATAGCAGAGGATATTAACAAATGGAAGAACATACCATGCTCATGGATGGGAACAATCAACATTGTTAAAATGTCTGTACTTCCCAAAGCAATCTACCTATTCAATGCCATTCCTATCAAAATACCAACATCGTACTCTCAAGATTTGGAAAAAATGATTCTGCGTTTTGTATGGAACCGGAAAAAACCCCATATAGCTAAGGCAGTTCTTTGTAACAAAAATAAAGCTGGGGGCATCAGCATACCAGATTTTAGTCTGTACTATAAAGCCATAGTGCTCAAGACAGCATGGTACTGGCACAAAAACAGAGACATAGACACTTGGAATCGAATTGAAAACCAAGAAATGAAACTAACATTTTACAACCAGCTAATCTTTGATAAACCAAACAAGAACATACCTTGGGGGAAAGACTCCCTATTCAATAAATGGTGTTGGGAGAACTGGATGTCTACATGTAAAAGACTGAAACTGGACCCACACCTTTCCCCACTCACAAAAATTGATTCAAGATGGATAAAGGACTTAAATTTAAGGCATGAAACAATAAAAATCCTCCAAGAAAGCATAGGAAAAACACTGGAAGATATTGGCCTTGGGAAAGACTTCATGAAGAAGACTGCCATGGCTATTGCAACAACAACAAAAATAAACTAATGGGACTTCATTAAACTGAAAAGCTTCTGTACAGCTAAGGAGACAATAACCAAAGCAAAGAGACAACCTACACAATGGGAAAGGATATTTGCATATTTTCAATCAGACAAAAGCTTGATAACTAGGATCTATAGAGAACTCAAATTAATCCACATGAAAAAAGCCAACAATCCCATATATCAATGGGCAAGAGACATGAATAGAACTTTCTCTAAAGATGACAGGCGAATGGCTAACAAACACATGAAAAAATGTTCATCATCTCTATATATTAGAGAAATGCAAATCAAAACAACCCTGAGATATCATCTAACCACAGTGAGAATGGCCCACATCACAAAATCTCAAAACTACAGATGCTGGCGTGGATGTGGAGAGAAGGGAACACTTTTACACTGCTGGTGGGACTGCAAACTAGTACAACCTTTCTGGGACTGCAAACTAGTACAACCTTTCTGGAAGGAAATATGGAGAAACCTCAAAGCACTCAAGCTAGACCTCCCATTTAATCCTGCAATCCCATTACTGGGCATCTACCCAGAAGGAAAGAAATCCTTTTATCATAAGGACACTTGTACTAGACTGTTTATTGCAGCTCAATTTACAATCGCCAAAATGTGGAAACAGCCTAAATGCCCACCAACCCAGGAATGGATTAACAAGCTGTGGTATATGTATACCATGGAATACTATTCAGCCATTAAAAAAAAATGGAGACTTTACATCCTTCGTATTAACCTGGATGGAAGTGGAAGACATTATTCTTAGTAAAGCATCACAAGAATGGAGAAGCATGAATCCTATGTACTCAATTTTGATATGAGGACAATTAATGACAATTATGGTTTTGGGGGGGGAACAGAAAGAGGGAAGGAGGGAGGTGGGTGGGGCCTTGGTGTGTGTCACACTTTATGGGGGCAAGACATGATTGCAAGAGGGACTTTACCTAACAATTGCAACCAGTGTAACCTGACTTATTGTACCCTCAACGAATCCCCAACAATAAAAAAAAAAAAAAAAAGAAAAGAAAGGTACACTTTGGTCTCAGAGTCTGGACAATTGATTGTATAGGCCATTTGTTAGCTATTCTAAAGACAGAAATAAACAGATTCATCCTCGAAAGCCAATTTGAAGTTGTTCTCAGATGCTGATGTAATTTAGGAGCTGATGGTATATATTTAGAAGAGTCTCTTCTCTATTTCTTTTTATTAGTAATTGGAATAGTGCCCAGAATCATAAACTAAAAGTAAAGGTTTCAGTAAAATGACCCAAAGAGAAAACCAAATTTTTCTATGGTCCTAGCATGAACTAGGACAGCAGAGTGAACAGAGGCACAGCTTCCTTGATTATTGCCCTGGTCTGAGCTCCCTAACGTGACTCATGGAAACAATGAGCAGCTGTGGCCATGGCCTCACCAGCTGGGCTTAGACAGACCCAGGGACCTTACGCGCCAACCAGCTCAGTCCTTCTCTGTCCTCCCACTCAACGATCATCAAGCCCCAGTGCCTTCTACATGCACATCTCAACCTGATTTATTTCAAAAATTATCCTTTACAAATAATTGGGTTGATTTTATTAGTCTGCATTTTTTTTTTTTTAAATACAAAGCACTTAGGTAAAGGGAACTCCATAACATCTATCCTTTGCCTATATCCCACTAGAATTTCTGGTAGTAGAATACAGAAGAACCTGGAGTACCTCCTTTCTTTATATTTACTGCCCCAGTTTTTGATTCGTAAAAAGTATTATGGGTGATTTATAGGTACAGAAACACAGAGGCTCCTATGATTTTTCTCTCACAGAAAAATCCCTGGATAGTCTTTTGCTGGAGCTTTTCTTACTTGTACATTTAAGATTTGGCATTCATTTTTCCAAGAGCTATACAAAAAAAGGCATTTTTTAAAATATATTTTGAGCTTTTTGAGAATATGATGGATAAGTCATTTTGGAATTGACTTGTGTTTCCTCCCAGGAGGAAGGGAGGAGACGGGTACTTCCCAGGACTAGCAATAACAAGGGGGGCAAGGGGAGTGGCAGAGAATAGGAAAGGAAAAAAGTCTGTGCCCTTATTTCCTGGGCAGAAGTCCGTCTTCTCTGGGGTCACGTAGACCCTAGACTACCCAGGCATGAGGCAGGTTGAAAGTGGGAGAGGCGTCTCCCTGAGCTCCCACTACTTAAGGTTCCTTATGCTGCCCAGGAGACAGATGTCCATGGAGACATTCAAAAGGCGGCTTTTGGCCACCACATTTGTAAGCCCAGTTGCTGTAGTGATCAGACTATTATTTAGGGTGGCATAGATGAAAAGGGAAAAATTGAAACAAATTTTATTTTTGTTGTTGATATTATTGAACTGTTTTCTCCTCAAATTTGGATGAGAAACCATCTATATTTTACTTAAAATGTTAGAATATACCCAGTGCCATGTGATAAACTTTTATATTCCAAAACAGAGCCTGAAGCCCATCTTTTTTAAAGCATGTTATAAAACTGTGTTATGAATCAGACACTCTCAGTTCCTGATGACAGTGACACTATGTGGCAGCTGGTAGACACCTCCAAAATAATAAAACAGCAAATGTTCATGTATTTGGTTTAACAGAATAAAGTAGAAAAACATCAGTATAGCCTTTAAATCAGTTGAGTCTGATTAAATTTTTCAAAATCTTGGAAAATTCTCTTTCCTGTTCCCTGATGAGTTTTGTTCAACTTTTGCTTTGGTATGGGTCTTTGAAGTGTTGAATTAGAAGCAAAACCATTTAGCTTTAGATGATTATTTCCACAATTTGGAGTCAGATCACTTGGATCATTTGCCACAAGTTGACATAAAATGTTACATTCTAGAGACATATCATAGGATAGCTCTTCAACTTACTATCCTGGATCTAAGCAGGTTCTATGCATGACAGGCAGAGCCAGTAACAACTGGGATAGGCATTCCCCACTAGCTAATAATTCCTTTCAAACTCCTATACCTAGCCTGTCCCTATGCTGTTAACATGCCTCTGGCAACTTTTAATCCAAATATTAAATTTGAGTAGAGATATTGTATTAGTCTTCTTAGGCTACTGTAACTGAACAACTGACATTTATTCCTCACTGTTCTGGAGGCTGAAAGTCTGGATATTAGAGTTCCAGCACAGTTGGGTTTTGGTGACAGCCTACTTGTAATTTTGGGTATGGCTGCCTTCTTACTGCGTCCTCACATGGAGGGAAAAGATGCTCTGATGTATCTTCTTCCTTTTATCTGGGCATTAGTCCCATCTTCGGGGGGAGAGCTCTACCTTCATGATGTCATCTAAACCTAATTACCTCCTAAAGGCCTCAACTCTTCATACCACAGCACTGAGGGTTAGGGCTTCAATATGTGAGTTTTGGAGAGACATAAATATTCAATTCATTTTATGTAGAGAATTATGAATTCTAGTTATCATTAAATAGTACTTGTAGTTAGCTATTTTATGATTTTTTGTTTATAAATTTCTTTCATTTAAACCCCATAGAGTCGCTCTGAAATATATTAGCTTGTTCTACATCTTGCAGATAAGACAAAGACTTGAAATTTAGAGCTTGAAGAAGCAGCAAAGTGTCAAAGCCAGTGCTCAGTTTCAAGTTTTGACTCCCTACTCCTTGCTTTTGTTATACTTCACTTGTGATGAGAAGTAATCATTTTATGTGTGTTTATGAAGTAGTAATTTTATGCACCTGTGTGGCTTATAGATATTGCAAAGATTTAACTGTAAAAAACTAAAACTATAAAAGCATTAGATTTTTTTCAAAATAATTATGAAATGGAAAAAAGATGTCCCAAAGATTACATAAAACCAATATTCCAAAGGAAAAATAACAAAACTGACTAGATAAAAACATAAAAGTTCTATAAGGTATAAAAAACAGAACAGACAGAAAAAAAATCTAAGATGCATCTGAAAATTGGGCTAATTTTCTTAATACAGAAAGAGCTTTTATAAAGCCACAGCAAAAAAAAAAATAAATAAAAATAAAAATGATCAAAGAACATGAATAGGACATTCACAGAAAAAATACAGATAGGCAAATATATACAATGAGCTTAATCGCTTTTATGAAAATTGAGTATCTCTAATCTGAAAATCTGAAATCCTCCAAAGTCCAAGAATTTATGAGCATGATGCTGAAAGCAAAAAATTCCACACCTGCCCTCATGTAATAAGTCACAGTCAAAACTTTGTTTCATGCACAAAATTATTTAAAATTTTGTATAAAATTACCTTATTGTACTAGGAATATACAAACCAGAAATAAACCTCGTGTTTAGATTTAATCTCCAAGTTAGCTTATTATGTATATATACACAAATATTTCAAAATAAAATAAAATTCAAAATCCAAAATTCTGAAATCCAAAACATTTCAGATAAAGGATACTCAACCAGTAATGAAAGACATGCAAGTTAAAATGACGGTAAGACACCATTTTCTACCTAGCAAACTGAAGAGATGAACATTGTCATTAGCAAGGGGGTGGGAAAAATCATGCTTTTGTTACACTATTGATGGAATATTAATTAGTGAAATCTTATTGAAAGGTAATTTGGAAGTATTTATCCAAGTAAAATATGCACACTTTCTGAGTCTCAGATTTCTTTTTTTTTATTGTTAAATCATAGCTGTGTACATTAGTGCAATCAAGGGGTACAATGTGCTGGTTTCATATACAATTTGAAATATTCTCATCAAACTGTTCAACGTAGCCTTCATGGCATTTTCTAAGTTATTGTATGTAGACATTTGTATTCTGCCTTTAGTAAGTTTCGCCTGTATGAGTCTCAGATTTCTTGATTGAAACAATACAAGTGTCTCTATGTAGCAATCCCCTGTTCTAGTTCTAAGATATAGAGCTTACACCTATGTATGTGTTCTTGGCTACTAAAGAAACCGCTCTTTTTAACCTTTTTATGAACCATCACATTTTTCCATGATTAGGTTGGTTTTTGCAAATAGAGAGGAGACCATTCTGGAAAGGAGACCATTGTTGATCACAAGCTCTGTGGTTTGGCTTTCTTAAGCCTGTCACTGTAGGAAGATGGGTGAAACCCCCTAACTGGTCAGCTAAGTCCCCAGCCCCTCAGAGCTGTGCTGCGAGGTCAGCCCAACCTCACCACAAGGACCAAGAGTAGGGGAGGAGAGGCTCCCTTGAGAAAAATTGAAGAAAAGAAAAAGGATGCTGGGCAGGCAAAAATCAGAGATACCCTTAATCCCTTCTAAGTGCAAAAAATACAAGATGAGTAAAATATGGCTTCCTGGAAGTAAGGGAAGAAGATGGATAATGAGACAAAGATGAAGTGACAAGCTACCAAGGCAAGTAAGTGTGAAGTATTAGAAACACAACCAAGGCGACACTGTGCATGGTGTGTCTGCCCATTTCTTTTGTGATTTGCAATGTGCAGTGGAAACAGCCAGACTCATTATCTATCTAATTTGCTATTATTGATGTCCCCGAAGGCTGTTGAGAGTGTGGAGTTTATTCCACAGGCCACTTGCTTTAGTCTGACTTCTAGGTTCATTTCGTCATCATTTTAAACATTTCTGAACTCTATTCTGATTTGGCTATAAATTCCTCAGGTCCTTAAATATTGTATTCTATCACTAGAATTACTGCTTTGGTAAAGGTCCGAGTAGTGATAATAATTGCATTATTCCAATTCCACACCTGAGCCTTACAAATATGCTTTTAACGATTACTGAGCTGAATTGTATGCTACTTCTAATCTGTTCTCCTCTTTGGTTTTCTAATACCTTATTTTCACATCTCTATTATGGCATTGACAAGAGAAAAAACTGTAAAAGGTGGCAATGTATTATGTAATAGATTGATAGTGAACTAAACTTCCACTACAGTCAAATTATTCCTAAGTTGTCCTTTTCAGTTTTTAGTTGTCAGCTGAATAGCTATTAAAAAATTTTAAAATATTTAACTTACTTGACACCTAATTCTGAAGACTAGCATTGCTATGGAATTAGACATAGGCCTATGAAGTCAAAGCTCTGGATATTTTTCTTAGAAACATGCTATGACTGACCAAAAATTTCAACTGAATTTGACACCATAACTGGAGCTTTGGAACTTTGTCCTTTAGTCTGTATTTGCTGGAGGAGAAGTTAGATTTATCAGTGAACACACATCAACTTATTTAGTAATTACAATGTGGTGCAGGTGTAGTGATACCCAAAGAAAACTGGATCAGAAGTCAGAAGATGTGGCTTTGAGACCCAGCACTACTGTCCATGTGACTTTGGGGAACTTATTCAACCTCTCTGAAAGTCAATCTTTCCCTCTATAAAATGGAGTCTATAACAATTACTCAAGGGTTGCAGCAGAAATTCAGTAACATAACAAAAATGAAAACAGCTGAAATATAGTCTCTGCTCATCCACTGGTATGTATTCTCTTTTACACTTTAGCATCATATAAAATACAGAAAGATCAAAATATACAATGCCTTCCCTCAATAAATTCAAAATCTAGTTGAAAAGACCCTAAGTGAACTCTAGGTGATATCTCATTGAAGTTTAGAAAGAAGATTATCAGATACAAGAATAGTTGGGGAAGTGTCAAGGTAGATAGATTATGGAAGGTGATGTAAGGTCTCCTTCATTTTTGTTCACTGATGAGCTCCTTTGGGACCATTTGTGCACTCACCTTTCTCATGCCAAGATTGTCAATTAAGATTTTCCTAACTCCTTCTCTATTGATGTTTACTTGGTCTGCTATGCTTCTCACAGTCAGCAGATGATTTTGACACACTATTTGACAAATCTTTGCAATCTTTTTGTCAGTTCTTCTCATTTATGGCTACCCTGACATCTCTTCATCAGTGACACTTTCTCATCAGTGACACTTTCTCTCTCTTCAGTAAAATGTATAAACCATTTTTACACTGCCTTTTTAATGGTATTGTCCCCTTAAACTTGAATTAACATGTCCCTGGTTTTACTTCCACTGTTGCCAAGTTCAACAAGAAATTTAAAGTTAGCTCACGACTCTAATTCAAGCTCCAGCATTCTCCCAAAGGCACACAAAAACACACAACAATAATGAGTGCCACTCAGCAAGACACTGCCATAATTGTCAACACATGTCAACACAAACACAATTGTGAGGCACCAATACATTAAGGTTATGACACCTTACTGAGTTGTTTATACAGTGTTGCCAACGTAAGCCTGTAGTGGCAACTTAATTGTCAGACTTTTGTATGTAAATAGTTGGGATAGAAGATTTTGCTTTCTCTGGTTTGTTTTGAAGTCTGCTTTGTCCTGAAAGTGGGGCTGAAATTAGAAAAGTTGGCAGTCATTGACTAACTCATGAATGTCTTGCTGGCTATTCTAGGTCAAGCAATTTTAACTTGGCTTCTTGAAGTTGCTGTAGCTGAGACTGAGAGTTCAAATCTCATATGTGTTTGGTCTGGCCATTGTCCCTTTATATGTTCAGTCCCCTCAGTGGGAAACACAGTCCCATGTGCCTCCTTGCATGGAGATTAAGGTCTAGTACAGAAAACAGATGATGAAGAAATAATGGTTTAATCGCACCTTAGGACATGCTAAAAAGGAAAAGTTACTGGGTGTGAAAAGAGACCTGACATATCTGGGGAGTCAGAATTTCCCTGAGCAACTGACTTCAAGCTGTGCTCCAAATACTAAATTGGAGTTATTTAAGAGAAAAAAATATTATGACTAAAAGTATTTGTGAAGTTTTGCAATTATGGCTGTCAGTAATGCCTTACATTCCCCCAACAAAGGTAATAGTCTCCTTCTTCGCCTCTGATCAGAATCAAACAACCAAACACTTTATACTATTTTTTTGTCTTTCCCACCATAGCTACAAAATCAGAAGGGCTCTCATTGTGAGGGCCTATTGTGTCCTAAAACAAAACAAAATGGAACCAGAAAGAGCAGCCTTTAACATGAAAATAGTATCCTGACCCTCTTTGGACTAAACGCTGTTAATCAAGTTTAAAATTAGCTCCCACACAGTTTCAAAAGAAAAGGAGACAGCCAGGCCCAGCCAAAATAAAAAAAAAGAAAGAAAGAAAAAAAAAATTCAGAGTGCCTCCCAGGCAAGGAAAAACAAGCCTCAAGTCAACAAAGGGCAGGCAGCCTGTAAAAACAAATGGTGCTGATGAGAAGGCGAGAAGGGCGGCCACCAGAAAGCTCATTAGCAATCAGATGCAGCCAGAGGCTGTCTCGCTCCAGTCTATGGGGCAGTGCCACCACAGAGGCCAATGGGTGACTCCCTGGCCAGCCTGTCTGTTGCTCCTGAGACATCCCCATCAGCTCAGGTGACACCAAAGCCCTGAGAGACCTGGACAGGGAAGGAGACAGGGTAGAAAGCCAGGAAACACCAGAGACTGAGTGAAGAAAAGCAAAGCCATTGTCCTTATCTGCCCACTGATAACCAACAAAGAGTCATGAAGCAGAGGCACTGGCTGTGTGGGATTCTGGCAGCAACATGATTTAAACCAAGGGGCAGAGCATTGTGGCCATGCTTTTGTTTCCAGTCGTATGCATCCCAAAGCTGGTCCCATTCTTTGGAAGGTGAAGGACCTCTTAATAATATCAACATATTTTGTGGCATTTCACATGAGGGAAGATGAATTCTAGTATATAATACAAGGAATAACTTGAATTTGGTAAACACTTCAAATGAATTTTCTTTTTGTAATAGCAGCTGAATATGTGGGAAAAGAGTAGGCATATAGAGTTTATAAATAGTGGTACCCCATTCCTCATCTTTCCCCCATCCCTGCAGGCTCCCAAATGGGAAATATTGGGCTACACAAGTGAAAATCAAAGAGTGAAAAGGAGAAATTAGCATTTATTGAGTATAGAGTACATAACCATTCTTGGATAAGACAGGTACTGGGAACTCTTTTATAGAATAGAAAATAGTTAACTTTAGAAATTAAGGTAACTGTCTTGGTCATGCTATTGGTAAGTAAAACTTTCAAAAACCCTTTAGAGAGCCACTTGGAGAGCAACCGCTGATCCGAGATGTCAGTTCAGACCCAAAGCCCCTGCTTTCATCAAAAGCATGTTGTGTTGGTCCATTTCACATGATGAAGTATCTGAGGATTTTGTTTGAACGAGGTTGTATCTGCCTTAAAAAAAAAAAAGCTTAAAAGTCAGTATGCTAAATAAATTTAATGGCTGCCAAGTGATAGGCTCTTAATTAGTATTTGTTGGCCCAGGGTAGATTGCTTGAACCAAAATGCCTTTTCTGGACCAATCTTCTTTGTGATTCTTATTTAAAAGAACAAGTGAGATAGTATTAGAAACATTAATATGTTTTCATAGAAGATGGAACCACAACATTACTTTGGTTCAGATTGCAGAACAGGGAACCAGGCTCATTGTCTAACCCATACATGGGCTTAAGGAGATCTCTTGGGAGCCAGAGGGAGCATATGAGCTGTCATCGTATTCAAGATACTCAACTCACACTTCCAACTTGGATTTTTAGACTTGGGTGGTTTTTTCCATTGGAAAACAATGATACTGGAAGTCCTTTCCACTCTGAGAGAGAACACAGGTATTGTAAGACACTTGGAAAGCCATCTTTATTATGGAGAAGTTTTTTTCAGTCTAGTTAGTTGACCCTGCAATGATGAGATACAGGAGAAATAAGATAACTTTTGAGGGAAGTATGGTGTTGATGAGCAAAGAATGATGAGAGGGATAGCATCTTTGTCACTTGACAGCTGCTATTTGTTGAACACTTACTAAGAACCAAGCACCATGTGATACATCCCTGTCAAGTGTTATTCCAACCATTGTATAATGAGCGATTGTAGCTTTCTAAAAATGCTCCCAAGGTCCTCTATTCTAATTAGAAAATCTAAGCACTTTATCAAGGTTCCAAGGCCATGAGAAACCTGGCATATCTTTACTTCTGACTCAGCCTTTCTTGTTCCACTCTCCCATTTGCCAGCCCTGTTCCATCCATATAGGTCTTCCTGCCCCATGACTCAGTGAGTTTATTTTGAAGCTTGCTGTCCTGTTGACCTTCCCCTACGTCTTCGGGTGGCTAGATCCTTCACATTATGGGGTACTTACTCAACTGCCCTCTCTTAGGAGGACTTGCCTTTCCATCCAAAAGAGTAGCTTACCCTTTTTTGCCATTCTCTACCACCAGATCATTCTTAATCTCATTCTGTTTTATTTATTTTTTAAATCATACTCACCAATCTCTGACATTTACCTATTTATTTCTCTTCTTATATGTTTGTTTCCTCCACTTAAAATATAAAACTGTCTGTTGAAGAAGTTAGGTCCTGGGTTTTTACACATGATTCTTGAATAAATGAATGATAAGTAGTTTATGTTAAATCACTCAGCTGGTTCAGAAATGTAAACTCATAGAAAAGGGGCATCAGATGTAAGTCAACATAGGATGATGCCAAGTGGCACTGTTTTTCCTATTCCATAATTTAGCGTGAGCTAGAGCAGTCCACAGTCTAAAGTACTGTTTCTCGAAGAAAAATACCCGGCTCACTGGTATCAGAATCACTCAAGAAGCTATTAAAAGGGTGACTTACTTGGCTCTACCTCATACTTACTGAATCAGATTCCGGAGGTGCTATCACGAGGGCTGATTTTTTTTTTTTTTTTTTTTTTTGTAGAGACAGAGTCTCACTGTACCACCCTCGGGTAGAGTGCCATGACGTCACATGGCTCACAGCAAACTCTAACTCTTGGGCTTACGCGATTCTCTTGCCTCAGCCTCCCCAGCAGCTGGGACTACAGGCACCCGCCACAACGCCCGGCTATTTTTTTGTTGCAGTTTGGCCGGGGCTGGGTTTGAACCCGCCACCCTCGGCATATGGGGCTGGTGCCCTACTCACTGAGCCACAGGCGCCGCCCGAGGGCTGATATTTTTAACAGGGTCTCCAAAGTTTTCTCATGGGCTGTAATTTCAAGAACTACAGGCTTGAAAAAAATTTGCTCCTGGCTGCACAACTTTATATCTTTAGAAGTCTGATGTGTACTTAGATATACATCACGCCCATATATTGCTTAGTTTTCTCTGGGCAGGTACGTATTTCTCAGGTCACCTCACTCTTTTGAAGCAGAGAAGATAATTTTCTCCTAGATTAGAGAGCCCACAGGCCTTCATCTGTGACATAGTCTCCCCCCTTTTACAATCAGACATAAATGTGTTTACTGCTCTGTTCTACAGATCTTCATGCAACTCAGTCATTTTAGGGCTATGAAATAGTGATTTCAACTTAGTTACATTAAAGGTCTAGATGAACTTTTGGAAAAAATATTATTCACTATTTCTTTATTACACTTAAGGGCATGTAGGCCTGTGGTGCATCTTACAAGGGTATATGTGAGGCTTGGTAAATGTGGAATGTAAATGTCTTAGCAAAGTAACTAAGAAAATGCCAGGAGGGCTATGTCAACTAATGTGAAATGTGGAATGTAAATGTCTTAGCAAAGTAACTAAGAAAATGCCAGGAGGGCTATGTCAACTAATGTGATGAAAATGTGTCAAATGGTCTATGAACCAAGTGTATGGTGCCCCATGATCATATTTATGTACACAGCTATGATTTAATAAAAAAAAAAAAAAAAGAGAGAGCATGTAGGAACTTACCAAGCCAAATAAGAGACTTGGGCCATTTTTATTCCTTAATAGACCATATAAGAAGTCTATACATTCTGTGAATAATGACTGTTTAAACCACCTAAAATGATCACCCTGAATGCTTACTTTGGTAAATGGATCGTGAGATCTTTTACCTTAAACTTTCTTAGCTGTGAATGAGTTACTGCCCCGATTAGTTACTTCAAAGAGTAGTTTACAAACAGAAACTAAGAAAAAACCATTTGTCATTGGAGAACCATGGCCACCAAATGGAATAATCTGGATAATGGAGTTCTTTCTCCAATGCTTGATGCCTAGATTGTAAGGTTGGAAAAAATCTTATATTTGAATTCCTATTAGTTGCCATCAATAACTTTCACTTTTAATGGACTTGAAACATGAATTTTGCCTGACTTGAAACTAGGGAGAAAAAAGAAGTTTCACTTGAAACTTGGCCCAGATTTCTCTCTGTGGCTTACAAATCATGAACACACACCCAAGTTGGGTTCAGATTCAGGACAAAGATCAGACAAGAAAATTTTGTGCTTAAAACATTTCAAAAGACAAAGTTTTTAGTTTTGACCAACACCCTGTGTTTTATAGGTATCAGAATGCACTCCTGGTCATTTCAAGTGAATATTTTTGGCCAGAAATCAGACAGAAGTCTGAAGTATCTTACATGAATATACTTAGATTTGTTTTAGGATTATGCTAACGACCTTTCAAAGGAGTTCTTTAAAAAAAAACCAACATTGCTCTAAAGTATGCTCTGCTATGAACTATATATTATAGTTTCAGTATCTCTTCTTGATTTACCAATTTTTTGGGAGAGGTGACTTTTCTGTTTTTGCCACGTGCTTTGCCTAGCCCTTTCAATAATCTCCTCCTGGTGAAGTAGGACCAGACCTAAATAGTGAATCTGTTAGGCTATTTTGGGGTTGCAAGCACAAAAAACCCTAAAATAAAAAAGCTCCATTTCTCTGCTTAGCCCTTCCTCTTGTATTAACTTAATTCTCACAGCAACTTTCCTCACTGATAATTTCCTCATGCTAACAAAATGTCTTCCATTAGTATCCGGGGCTATGTTCTTCCTCACTCATGTTAAATTTAAGATCCCTTTTACCTTTCCTTCTTCCTCTTCCTCATTATTTTCACTCTTGTTCCTCTGTATCCCCTTCTTACCTTAAAAATAGGGGAAGCTAGTGGCAGAGAGGTAAGGGATGTCACCTGAGACCACTACACATTGTACAAGATATGCTGGCAAGAACAAAAATAAGATATATTATTGATTCCCAAATGTTTTTGCATTGGGTCTCCTCATCAACTCTTTGATTTTGTGTCAAAGAATGGTAAAAATGGTGAATATAATTGCAATTTCCTGATGTGATGTCAAGACCAAAAACTTCTCTTATTCTTGCTGCTGCTACCATTGTTATGTTAGAAACAGAAATGCCAGTGATCCATCCCATACTGTATAGCTCACCTTCAGAGAACTCAGAAAGGGATTAGGGCAATCACAGTGTAGATTTAGACTCTGAAATTAGTAATGAATCTTTTAAAATTAGCTCTCATTATTTGAGCTAAAAAGAGACAGAGAGAGAGAAGAGAGATTGATAAATTCCCAAGACCTGGCAAACAAACAAACAACAACAGTTGTTTATAACTTCACCAGTGAGTACTTCCAGGTGAAGAATTCAATGGTTGGAAGACCTAGGTCCAAGGAGTTGACCTGCCATGAACTGGAGGGAGATCATGGGCAAATCACTTAACTCCTTTGGATCTCACCTAAATTGAGGTCAGATTACTAGTTCATTGCTAAGGTCTCTTTGATGGGTCTAGAATGAGGGTTACTTCTTTCAGGCAAGGTCAGACAGATCCCCTGGGAAAACTGATCACTGTTCACAAGTTTATCCAGTGAGAAGAGTTCTTCTAGAGCTAATTTATAATTTCTTAATTCTTTACTCATTCCACAAACCTTAAAATGTGAGAGTTATGTAAGCTACAGAAATCATTGAGTTCAACAATTATTACAATTCTTCATGGACTCCTTTATGTGTCAACGAAAATTATTGGCATTCTTTTCAATGAAAATTATTGGCATTCTTTTCTGAAACACACACACAATTTTGCATAAAAATGATGGATTTGAAGATTCACTGAAGCATAGCCATGGGCCTATATACACACAAGTTAAATATTCCCAATGTGCTTGGCCTAACTTTATCACCAATAATACTAACAACTAGAGAAGTAAATTATCTCAACCAAAGTCACATAACAAATTAGTGATAAGACACTAATGGCTTGCACAACAGGCAGTGGCATCTGCTATTCTTAGGAAATGTAGCTTATTTTACACATAGACATACAATGATGTGATGTTTGGAACTGCAGTGGCCACCAAGAGGTTAGCTAAGACTTGCCCAGGGTCATAGAGGGCAATCAGAAAGAGAATGGACCTTTGGTGACATTGTGGTGGAACTGAACCACCCCTGGACTGCTCCATACCATATTTCATATTGGATGAAGAAATAAAGGCCTTCATTATTTAAGGCAATAATTTGCCTTACCACATCATGATGCTTGTTGAAGTGAACATACTTGTATAGTACTGGGGTAAAGGGAAAAGCCTCAGAAACTTCAAATTTCACCTGGTGGCCCTGAGGAATCAGTCACTGACACAACAATATCTTGCAGAGCCTAGCACTCCAGTGTGCCAGGCATTATTTGCTATGGGGATTGTTCAATTCTATCGGGTTGTGTGCCTTTGTCTGTCTTTAACTAGACATAACAACTAGAGAGAGAACATAATTTATGCAAAACCTAAAAAGTTTCCTGTTCATAGATATGCAAATAATTCCCCTCCAAGACAATGAAAAAGGATTTTCTCAGTGTATTAATCAGCATGGGCTGCCATAACAAAATACCACAGACTAAGTGGCTTTAACAATAAAAATGTCTTTTCTCACAGTTCTGTTAACTAGAAGTCTGACATCAGGGTGCAAGAATACTCAGGTTCTTGTGAGGACTCTCTTTTTGGCTTGCAGGAAGCCACCTTCTTGCTATGTCTTCACATGATGGAGAGAGAGAGAGAGAATGAGAGAGAGAAAGAGATCTGGAGTACCTTCTTTTTTGTAAGGACACCAGTTCTATCAGATCCCACCTCTACACTATGACCTCATTTAACCTTAACCTCCTCCTTAAATTACTTCCCTATTTCCATTACAGTCATGAGGGGTTAGAGCTTCAACACATAAATTTGGGGGTGGGAGGACACAATTTAGTTCATAGCACTCAGGCAGATAATATAATATTTTATCTCTGTATATCAAATAGTCATTTAAACTATTTGTAGTATCTTACTTATTCCCTCACTGATTAATGAGTTAATAAAATTTTGACATGTGCTTGTTGTATATTTATGCATATTATAATTGTATCTCTTTTATAATTTATATTTTAGAAAAACATCAGACTCTATTTTTAGATGATAGTGTCTAAACTTATTGAAAAGAGATTCCACTATTCCCCAATTCATTGGAATCATTTTCCTTGTTGAAAAGACTCACCCCGGATTTTTTATATATCTTATGTATGAATTATTGATTTAAAAACAGCTGGGAAAAAAACACTGAAAGCCAGAAATCTTTAGCCCTAGACTCAGTGTATGCTTCTAAGTTATAACAATATAATGAATAGACTGGAATAAATGCACTCTAATACCCTTTTCAATTTTTAGAATGTATTGATTTCATGATTATGTGCTTATAAAGGGTGGGAATTATAGAAACAAAACCTTCCCACTGTGTAGAAGAAAAATATTTTTAAAATGCACCAAAACCCCCCCCTTTTAAAAAGTGTCTCTCTTTATTGCCCAAGTTGGAGTGCAGTGGCTATTCAAAGAAGCAATTAATCTCACTGCAGCCTTGAACCCTTGGTCTCAAGTGGTTGTCTCTCCTCAATCCCATGTGGCTAGGGCTCTAGGAGCGTGACAGCGTGCTCAACTAGAAAAAAATATTTTAACACAAATAATCACATATATTCTGCCTTCTTCATGTATTGGTAGGTAAGATAGGGTTTTAGAACATTTTCTTTCTCTTCCCTTCCCCTATTTCTTCACACAGCTGCTTCCTGCCCCCCCTCAAGAAGTCACTAGCTCCCTTGGTGCTCAGGTTTCCCCCTCTGTGAAATGCAAGGCTGAGTGCCCACTGACCTCCGAGAGTATTCCGTGTCTGACTCCATTACAGAGCCTTCACTGTCCAGAGCATTACCTACAACTAACCTACAACTAAGGCTGGCCTTTCCTTCCTCTCCTTTCTTCATCATAATTTGATCCTAACTTCGTTGGAAGCCTCTTGCCTTTACAGTTTGTCAATACTTCTAATTCTATTCCAACATAACGTAAAGCTATGGTGATGCTGACAATGTTATTGATAATGAGCTAGGGATGGGCAGACAGCCTTTAGAAAAGTGTGTTCTATTAGGGAAGAAAGTCCCCCCAAAGCTCAAAACGAGATAAAATTATCATAGCAGTAATATAGGAAAGGAATCCTGTCTAAACCAAATAATTTACAGAAAACAGCATTTCCAAATAAAATATAGGATGTTTGGTTAAATCAGAATGTCTGATAAGCACAGAATAAATTTTTAGTAAGGGAAAAGTCCCATGTCCATTCTAAAAAAATGTTTTGTTGTTTATCTGAAATTCAAATTTAACTGGGGGTCCTGTGTTTTTATTTATTAAGTCTGACAGCCCCTGCAAGACTTTAAAAGCTGAGCTTTCTATTCAGCAAATTCTGCCTGAGATAAAGTGGGGGTCCAGCATGTAGTTGGGCTTTTTTTAGTTCTTCAAATGTTAACCAGAGAAATAGTCCAAAGTTGGCAAAGGGGAAGAGGTTGAAACTTCCCCATAGTTTTACTGTGAAAACTTATGTGGGAAAATAGTAGATCCCATTATGCTGAGTTTTTTGTGTCTCTGGAAATTTGGTCCTAGAAAAACTTAAAAAAATAAAAATAAAAACCAACAACAGTTGGCAATTCCATGAGAAGTTGTAGTTCTTGCATATTTATTAAAAACAGTGGAAGGATTTTCCGAAGTTCATAAAATTTGCAGTATTTCGAGAGTTTTGGAGACAGTATTGATAAACCGTGAAAGGATGAGGGTACTTTCAGGAAGTCCTTTAGTTCTCAAGTGCCCAGTGCCAAGGACAAAGCTATACAATAGTGAACATTGACTCTGGCCACTCTGCGAAGGACTGTGTAATAGTCACACAGCGGAAGTGGTCTGGCAGGTCCCCTGCTGTACATATGCACACACACCACCTCCAAGCACCATCCTGTACCCTCCTCTACTGTCTCAGGGTTTAACTACATAGAGACTAGAATAAGCTATCTCTAAATATGCCTCTTTGGCATAAGGATTATTTGGAGAAACTATGGACACAGAAGCTCTGCTAACAGAGTACAGTTGTGAACTAAAATAAAATCTTAAGTCCTCACCACCCCCTCCTCCCCAAACTGACTGAATGGATCCTCTCTTGGCCAAGGAGTCCCCAGAAACTACACTTAAGTTGAGTTGCTGGGTGTGAGAAAGGAGATCAGACCTGTCTCCTCATGCCCCCTTCCCTTTTTGGAGATGTCTTTGTAACTGATCAACTGCCAAAGGTTATGCAAGGCAAAGCTTAACCCACACCTGCAGGTCTTCAATTTACTGAACAGATTACTTGAGTCTGAGTATATATCCAGTGACTTGTCTGTGATTACTGATTGGTAAATCAGTAGAGACACTTATCAATAAAGAAGACACGGATGTAAATGTGCATAACAAATCTTAACCTTGTTTGTTTTTCTGGGAATCTCTCCATAATCAGACATCCCCAAATCCTTTATTCCTTTGTTTTAGCACACATGATGGTGTTTATAGCAGAATTCAAAGCCACCCAGTGGAGATTGACTCATTTCTGTATATATGAGATGTGCTTGTTAACAAACTTCTGTTTGTTTTTCACTTGTTACACTGCCTTTTGTTACAGAGGTCCTTCCTTACCAAAGACTTTGAAGGATAGAGAGAAAATTATTTTCCTTCCCCTGAAACTATGAGAAGGAGTTATTCAACAAATAAAATGACCTGGGAAAGATGCAAAAGCTAATAGGTCTGACTACCTCTGTTATCCAGTCCAGGGCTGCTCAAAGTGTGGTATGCTGTCTAGTGCTGGCCTGCGAACCATTTGTCACTGTGCAGTACCAAGAAAATTACAGAAATTTAGAGTGAGAATTTAGAAGCCTTTGTAGTTATCTAATAGTAATATCAAGCCTACTGAATCTACTAATAAAAATTTGGGCTTTTGTTTTGTCTCTGTTTGTTATCATTTGCTTCATTTTTCTGGTCATTTGTTTTTATTGTATTTCACCAAAGTATCAGTCATTAAAAGATAAGGATACTGCAACAGATAAAATTCATGCTAATATTGATGCCCTTTAAAATAATTAAGATAACTCTAACAATGGCTTAAATTAAAACATGAAATTATTAATCCAGACTTTCAATAAGTAAGAATTACTTTGCTGGACTCATGTAATGAGTAAGCCAGACATTGGTCTGGGGTTCCTTCTCTCACACAATATATTCTAGGAAAGAAGATAGATGATAAAATCACAACCAAATGGGTAGAAATATGGTGATAGTGGGAAGTACAAGTGTTACAGCTTTGCCATGTTCACTGTCCACTGCTCAAGGGGAAGCCAGGGCATTAAGAAGGCAGGGGTCACAGCAGAGAAAGGGTTTACTGTCACAGGCGGCCTGTGAAGATATGGGAGGAAGTTCTCAAATCCATCTCCCTGAGAATTTGGGAGAAAGAGCTTTTAAAGATGGTTTAGCAGGCAAAGGAGTAGGCAATTAGGTTTGCTAATTGGCTGGGTCTGGAGTGGAACTAGAAGGATATAGAAATTGTCTTCTTTGCTGAGTCAATTCTTGAGTAGGAGTCACAAGATCAGCTGAACTGGTTCCTTGGTATCAGCCACCAGTCTCCATGGGTCAGCCATTCAACTGGAACTGAAGGGTACCTAAAAATCTAGTCTTATGTTTCATAAGAGTTGTAAGAGTGACGTTATCTATGGGGGCAATGAAGAAAGTAAGAAACCTTTTTTTTTTTTTCAGTTTTTGGCTGGGGGATGGATTTGAATCCACCATCTCTGGCATATGGGTCTGGTGCCCCACCCTTTTGAGCCACAGGCACTGCCCAAAAGTAAGAAAGCTTTAATGCCATCAACTACATGACTCCTGAGTAATAAGCAATTATGGGAAAGCAAGCTAGGGAATAATGGCTGTATATGTGTGTATTATATATACATGTGTGTACATGTATTATATATGTATATATAATAATATATATATTTCCCCTTCCACAGTTCCTACCTTGTGGCCCTGTTTTATGAAAGGTGGCTTCACAAGCAATATGGGAGCACTATCCTAAGCTGGTCCGTAATTCTGTGCAACATTCCCAGAGTCTATTTCACATGGACTGTTGAGTTTCCTAGTTGGGAATCTGGAGAGGAGATCTGAACTAGAAACACAATTGTGGGAACATCATGTGGAGATGTTAATTTAGGGTATGGAAATGGATGAGATTTCCTACATGGAAAATATCAAGTGAAAGAGGGGAGACCTGAAGCCTAAATATCTGATAGTGGAAAGTGAACCTGAAAAGCAGATGGAAAGAGTAGTAAAAGAGGTTGGCAATCAAGGCAACTGTCAAGTATCTAAAACCAAACGAAGGTTTAGAAAGAAAGGGAATGGTAAGGAACATTACATCGCCACATGTCAAAATGTTGCCACAAAGTCAAACGAGAACTGAAGAATGAATGTGCATTGGGTTCACCGAAGTGAAAGCCATTGTGTTTGGCAAGAGAGGTTCTGGGATCTGGTGGCAGCAGTGGCAAAATGTTTCACAAGCCACGGCGCAAGGGGAAGTAATAAAGCAAATGTTGTGATCAGCAGCAACTCTTCCTGGAAGTTTTTCTGGGGTATAGAGGACAATGTAGAAGTGTATATGAAGAAAGATATGGGAGCAAGGAAAAGTGACCTTACATTTAAAATAAGACAGCAAATAGAAATACTGATTGTAGACGTGTCATAGAAAGAACACCAGGATGACCATCTTGCAGAAAGGAGCATTTTCTTGGGGATATCAGTTTGCAAACTGGGAAGAGACAGTCTCTGGCATGGATTGAAGATGTTCTCAGTTCAAAGTGTGAAGGTACAAGTTGCAATTTGAGCACAAGGTCCATATTATACAATACAGCCATACCATTCAGCAGGTTTTGGGGGAAAGCTGGACATATTTTGAGGGAAGCCAAACACATGCTCAAGGAGTAAACATATATATATGTTTTGCCTCACTTTGTGTGGGGTTTTAGCATTAAAATGGGGTGGAATTTTGTGCTCACCCTCTGTGCACTTTCCTCAAGCTGAATCTGGCTTATGATCTGCAGTCAGATGCTTATCAGAAAAGGACTTTGTGCGCTCAGGCCTCTGTCCAATCAGAGTTATAGTGATCTAGGTTGTAAATCAGAGTGAGGAGGGGTCTGATAATTTGCCTGATAGTTCCCATTGTTAGAGAGTTTAGCAAGAGTGAGGTTTTTCTTGTTACTATAGGAATTTAGAAGTTTGCTATCCCAGCCAGATCCTGAACATTTTTGTTTTCTTCACGTTAAGGTCCTCTTAGTTGATAAAGGGCCATCTATTTTGGTCTCTCAGATCACAAAAGAAGACAGTAGGACATAAGGAATGGCAGTTTCCGTAAGGCCAGGAGAGAGAGGGAATCCCTGCATGACTTAACACTCATTCTATTTATAATTACAGATGTGCTACTCCACACTGGACTCTAACCTCTGTGAGGACAGGGTGACTCATTATGGTCTACTCAGCACCTAGGACCCTGTTGGAACATCAGGACACTCAGGACAAAATAGGAGAGGATGCAGCCACCCGCAGAGCGTGCCTTTGACACGTGGAGGGACACCTCCTCTGCCTTGATGAGAAGACATGAAGGAGGATTATGAGGAGGGAGGGAGAAATGTAAGGAATTTTCCAAATGATGCCTTCTATTTTCTCCCTGACGTGAAAGAGAAAAATAGATTGGGGGCTTGACAGGGTAGAAAGCTGGAAGAGAATGATGAAGTTTCGATGCTGCTATCATGAAATAAGATTTACAAAGAACCATTGAAGAGTAAAAATGACAATCTGTGATGAAGTGCCAAATTTTGTTAAGAGTTCATACATGGAAGTTCTTTCTTGCAGTCAGAACTTCAAAGAAGTCATGAAGACAAACAAAAAACCTCCTGGTTGACCCTGAAGAATAGGTGATGCCAAGAAGAAAGGAGAGGGCTCTGGGATCTGGGAGCAGTGTGGGCAGAGGCGCCGTGTGGGAAGAGCAGCCAGAGCTGAAGCTTCCCTCGGATACATAAATAAGGGCATTGGGGAGGTGAGGAAGGGGCAGGCAAGAGCATTTTGGGCCAATCCAAAAATGCCATCGCACCATGTTGCCTTCATCAAAGTCTCCCAACTTCTTGCTCAATTCTTCCCGTTTGAGGTTCAAGTCATGTTTCTTTCCTCTTCTCTGCCACTTGCCACTCTCTCAGACGCTGGCTTTCATTGAGGACTTTGGCTGAGGTTATCCATCCTATCCCAAGGCCTGTATTTTCTCTGGTGACGTCTCTGCAAAAGATGTAAAGGTCTTTGGTCTCCTCACCTCCAAGGACTTTCACTTTCACTCCACTACTCCAGTCCTTAACAACCAAGATTCCTTCAGCCTTGCCAACGGCACTTTTAAATTTCAACATTGCACATTTTTCATGTGACTTTAATGCAAACCACTTAACATAATTGAAATCCAGAATAAAGGTGTTACATGTCTCATTAGCTAATTGAACGAATGCTTTACTTTTCCCCCTGATATGCTCTCCTCCTTGTCTGTATGCATCATCAAGTTTTACACATTTGCAACACTATCAATAGAGTTCTGGAAGTTGTACCTTGTCAGTGAGTATTGTGTCACAAGGCTTTTACTGTTGTTGCTGTTTTTCTAAGACAGGGTCTTGCTTGTTGCCGAGGCTGGAGTGAAGGAGTCTGATCATAGCTCTCCACAGCCCTGAACTCCTGGGTTCAAGTGATCCTTCTGCCTCAGCCTCCCAAGTAGCTGGGACTGCAAGGTGTGCTTCACCACAGCTGGCTATTTTTTTTTTTTTAAGAGATGGGGTATTGCAATGTGGCCTAGGCTGATCTTGAACCCCAGGCTTCCAACGATCCTCCCACCTCAGCCTGTCAAAGTGCTGAGATTTCAGGTATAAACCACTGTGTTCAGCCAGATTTTTTTTTTTTAACTTTCCTAGTCTATTTCTTTCTCATATATGTTCTTTGCACAATCAGTGCTAATAGCTTATTGTTTATCTTTCAACATCTTCTTTCATGCTCTTATAAGTATATTGTATAAATAAATACATAAAGGTTTGGGATTTATTATTTTTATAAAATTATTTTTAATATATACATCTCTCTGCAAATCAACCCATTATGGGGGGTCTCCCCAGGTCAAAAGACATGAATTTAACTCATTTTTAAAAAATTAAAATATTTTAAATTGTTTAATAGCTGTATCATAATTGATTCAATATTCCCCTACTAAAGTATATCCAATTGCTTCTTTTGTTTTAGATTTGATAAAATTATAATAAATATCCTTATTATATAATTTTCATAAGAGTAATTTTATTTACATAAGATAAATTTCAGAGAATAAAACTTCTGCATTAAAAATTTTATTTTTGCATTAAAATTTTTTTATTAAATTATAGCTGTGTACATTAATGCATTTGTGGGGTACAATGTGCTGGTTTTATATACAATTTGAAGTACTTTCATCAAACTGGTTAACATGGCCTTCACCACACTTTCTTAATTATTGTGTTAAGACATTTATATTCTATACTTAGTAGATTTGACATGTACCCTTGTAAAATGCACCATAGATGTCGTCCGACCAATTACCTTCCCTCCACCTATCCTCCCCTGCCTGCTTCCCCTCCTTTTTCCCTTTCATCTTGGGCTATAGTTGGGTTGTAGCTTTCATATGGAAGTGTGGGTGCTTACATATTGGTTTCATAGCAGGGCTGAGTACATTGGATACTTTTCCTTCCATTCTTGAGATACTTTGCTAAGAAGAATATGTTCCAGCTCCATTCATGTAAACATAAAAGAGGTAAAGTCTCAATCTTTTTTGAGGTTGCATAATGTTCCATGGTGTACATATACCACAATTTATTAATCCTTTCATGGGTCAATGGGCACTTGGGTTTCTTCCATGACTCAGCAATTATGAATTGGACTGCAATAAACATTTTCTGGTGCAACTATCTTTGTTGCAATGTGATTTTTAGTCTTATGGATATAAATCTAGTAGAGGAATTGCAGGCTGGAAAGGCAGGTCTATTTTTAGATCCCTAAGTGACCTCCAAACTTCTTTCCAAAAGGATCGTATTAGTTTGCATTCCACCAGCAGAGCAGAAGTGTTCCCTTTTCTCCACATCCATGCCAACATCTATAGTTTTGAGATTTTGTGATGTGGGCTAATCTTACTGGAGTTAGATGATATTAAAATTTTTGTATATTTTATATTTTAATAAATATCTTCATATTACATATTTGAAAGATTATTATTTTCCCTGGCAACAAATTTTCTCCCACATCTGTATCAGTCAATGGATATTAGTCCTTTAAATTATCTGTTCATCAAATAGATAAAATATTTGCATCAATGAGATAACATTCAGTTCCATGTAACAGACAATCCAGTTAAAAGGAGTCTAAACATGCACAGATTTATTATCTCACAAAGCGCAAGCCCAGAGGTAGTATGGTTCCAGGATAGGTTAACTCATAAGCTCAAAGAGGTTACCAAGTACCAGTGCTGGGGGTTTAACCACGTACTCACTGTCCGCGGGGTTTTGACAATACCTCTCCTCATGGCCACAATGGCTGGGGCCATCCTAGGGTCCTCACGAGTAAACATGTCTACTGAACATAAGAATCTCTTTCCTTACATATGGCTCCATATCTTAGGCAAGAAAACACATCTTGGAAGTTTGATAGGAGGTCTCCCCAAGGTTATCACTGGCCAGCGTTTAGTCACAAGGCTGTGCCTAAACTGACAAGGGGAATACAACCGCCATGATTGGCTTATCCCAGTCTATTTCAAAGTGCCTCTCCCAGATAAACAGCATTAGCATCACCTGGAAACTTGTTAGAAATGCATATTATCAAGCCTTACCCAAGACCCAGTGAATTAGAAATGCCAGGAGTGGACCCTGTATTTTATGTTTCGAATAAACCCTCCAGGTAATTCTGATGTACATGAACGTCTGAGAACACTGAGTTAGCCAATCATGTTTTGACCCTTCCAGGTGAGGAGGGATTCAATTTTGCGGACTATATGAACAAGGAAAAAAATACCTGAGGAAAACTGAATCTCTGTTAGGAAAGAAAAAAAAAAAAAAAAAAGAATCAGACAAGTATATGGCTGTTAAGTAAACCCCAGCAATGTCTTCCACAATATCTCATTGCTCTTTATTTTGGGGTTTTCCCTGAATAATTCTACAACTTCCTTTATATCCCATCCCCATTTCATTCTCATATTACAAGTACATGAGCTACTTCCATATTTTATTGGACCTTTATTTCCTATGACTGTTATTTTTCTGTCTAGGTCCCCTCTTGATCAATTTTTTGTTGTTGTTTTTAACTAGGACATAGCCCATTGGGCATCACTCAGATACTTTGCCAATAACCCAATCTTCAGATTGTGCAGCATCCTCCATCTACATACCTTATATAATTTCCTGTTTCTATAGCTGCTGAAAACTGCTCAAGAGAATTGCGTGAATGTAAAGGCTTGAAGATATTATTATTTGTTTCAATACTCATCTGTTACCTCAATGCTACTTGGAAATCTCACCTTGGCTGTCTATGATTTCCCGTGATAAGTATTCCTATTTCTCATTACATTCATAGTTTTTTCTCTCTCAGAAAATAATCTAGCCTACTATTTTATTGAGAAAATAGAGAGACCTTTATTACATGTCCCTAACTTCCTTCAAGAAACTCATCTTCCCTGCCTCCACTCTTGTCCTGCTCTGCGTAGAACATGCAGTCATACATAAGCACCAAGCACCTACAAGGGTGTCCTCAACTCAACCTATCATTGGTTTCTTACCTCTTTTTCCTGTGAACGATATCTCTTCTCCTGCTGTCCTAGAACTAATTCCTATAGTTGTTTTGAATTCAACTATTCTTCCTGTATTCGTTTCCCACTCTTTCTATAATAAATTATCACAAATTTAAGGCCCTAAAACAACACAAATTTATACTCTTACCATTCTTGAGGTCTCCTATTCTGTGTAAGGAACTATGTAACATGTTCTCAGATTCCGAAGATTATAACATGGACATCTTTGCATTTTTCTGTCCACCAAACTGTCTCTTCTCGAATTTTGCTCTATAGAATCCCCTCTGTTTTCCTGAGTCCTCAAGATTTCCCTTTCTGCTGGGTTCATCATTTCACCCTATAAACCTGCTTCAAATCTCTCCTATCTTAAAAAAAATAGTCTAAACCAAAAATACTCTTCATTCTCAATTTCCTTCTTTTCTACATGATTGCTCCAAATGCCATTCAGAGTCAAATTCTTTGAAATTGGCTTTTATACATATTATCTCTTCACTGCCAAATCACCCCTCAATTCACTGAATAATTTTTCTACCCACCATTTCACCAAAATAGCTCTTTCTAAAATTGATTACAAACATCTTTGCTTTTCTAATCCTTAAGTGACATCTTCTCAGCATTTGACATTGATGACTTTATTTCTTCCATTCTCTCATACCTTGATGTCAGAAATAGCACTCTCTTCATTTTTTCCCCCATTACACCAATTTAAAATCTGTGCTGTGGGCTCCTCCTTAATACTCTGCTCTAATAATGGTGTGCTTTAGGTGCCATCATTGATTCTCTCTTGTTTTTACTATGATGATCTACTTGAAGGAGCTTATTCATTCCCTAATTCTATCTATTCCATCTGTCCTATGAAAAGATGTCCTCCAATGTTTGACTTCTGTCAACAGTCCATCCAACTGCCTGTTGGGAATCTCCACCTGTATGACCTGAAGGCACCTTAAACCCAGCATATCCAAAAATGAATGATAGAGCTGCATTTCTCCTTCCTCTAATTTATGGCTCACTATTAGTATCTCAGTTACCTAAGTTGACCCAGAAAATTCTTAAATCCTCATTCTTAACCCCTACATTTAATGATATTCTACAGTGGATATAATGGTGGATATCTGCATGCTCAATATCTATTGGAATTTCTTTCTAGTGTGTTTTCCTTTATTCAAAAACCTTGCAAACTAAATGATGACATTTCCCAAATGCCCTTGAAGCTAGGTCCGATTGTAATTTAGGTTCCATTAACCAGATACTTTCATGTGAGGCTTAGTTCAGAGCTGAGTTTTAAAAGGAGAGAAAGACACAAAGCACCCAGTTTGCTGGAGGTACATTATAACAGACAATGTGAACGTGGTTGTTCTAGTAACTTCCCGGTCGATCATACAGTTTTTATGCTCACACAAAAAGAAAAAACTCCCTTAGCAGACCAGGTCTGTGGTGTGACATCAAGATTTATTTCTGCAAGTTCAGCCTAGAATCTGATTCTTTAACCCTTTAAAACATTCTGTTAGTCTTTTATACCCTATTTTAAAAAAAAATCCTTTCTGCTTAAACTAGCTAAAGTAGAAGATTTTGTTTCCTGCAACTGAACCCTAACAGATCCAGCCATAAAATTATACGGGTGTTCATTCCTGAAAATATGCCAAATTGGTTCATGCCTATCCATTGCTCAGGCCCTTGCTATTTCTTGTCTGGGCTATAGCCTTCTAGTTGGAAAAACTGATCATTTCTCCCCACATGTTTTAATTCTTCAAAGATACTTCATCTATAAGATTTAACCCCCCGAGTCTTTATTACAACAGGCAGATTCTGAGTATCTGCTCCTGTCCATCTGTCCTTCCTCAATTCCCACCAAGCGTCTATGCTCATTTCATGCCCCAACTGTCAGATTTTAAACACAACCCACTACGTTGTGCCTGTGTGATTCTTCTTCTGTGTCCCACCTTGCAGATATCTGTGTACAACTCCAATACCTCCCTTTCTATAACCTTCCTTGACTCATTCTGAGAGAGGTAGACCCCCTCTTTCTGTGTGCAGAACCATTGTTTACCTGCCTATCCATCTGTCCTCTCAGCCCTTATTTAATTCAGGAAGCCTGTACAGTCTTGTGCCATGAACCATTTTGGTCACTAATGGACCACATATACAACAGTACTCCACATGATTATAACGCTGCATTTTTACTGTACCCTTTCTATGTTTAGATGCACAAATACTTAATATGCTGTTACAGCAGCCAGCAGTATAACCTGCTATACGGGTTTATAGCCTGATGCAAATGGGTTTATAGGCTCCATCACATAACCTAGGTGTGTAGTAGGCTTACCATCTAGGTTTATGTAAGCATGTTCCCATGATGTTTGCACAATGACAAAATTGTTTAATGATGCACTTTTCAGAACACCTTTCTGTCATTAAGTGATACATGACAATTAAATACATCTTTCTATTCCTGTGCCCACACAGGACCTAGCCATGTTGTAGTTAAGCCTTCCATAAGCATTCCAATAATGAAAATATCACTCACTGAAAACCAAAGAAACAGGAGAGTGGAGTTGAGTCTCCATTATCAACAAATGATTATCAGGTGCCTACTAAGTTAGATTCTGGGGATAAAATGATAAAAATGACAATCTTTCTTGGAGCTGATTGTCTATTGGGAAGACAGTTAAACAAATAACTAAAATATAAGCAAAATAATGACAATTGGTAATAAGTGCTTTGGGAGAAATAAGACACTGAAGATGATCTGAAACTCTAGGACTCTAAAGGAAATTTCAGCTTAGGAGGGGCAAAATTAAGCCTGATTATACTCACAGTCAAAAGGGAAAGATCACTAGAAATTAAATCCTTTATAAGGTCCTTGTTGAACACCCATCGTTGCTTATTCTCCCACCCTTAGACTCACTGTCTCTGTGGAGTATGCACTTTCCCCAGCCCATCATCCTGGCTTGGTTAACCCTCACTTCAGAATCAAGTTCCCATTCACCTGCGGTGCATCTTACAAGGGTATATGTGAAACTTAGTAAATGTAGAATGTAAATGTCTTAACACAATAACTAAGAAAATGCTAGGAAGCTATGTTAACCAGTGTGATGAAAATGTGTCACACGGTCTGTAAAACCAGTGCATGGTGCCCCATGATTGCATTAATGTACACAGCTATGATTTAATTAAAAAAACCCAAAAAACAAAAAACAGAATCAAGTTCCCTCCCCAATTTTCCAAGCCTGTATTGCCCAGTCTCAGAATTATGCTTTCAACGCTTCTGTAGGACAGACCAGAAAGCTGACCCCTTTGACAAAGATTTCTATATCAGGGTGGGCTATGCTGATGCCTCTTAACTTTCCAGATGCTTAACATATGTCTGTTAGATGCTCTCTCACCTTCTCTCTCCCTCAGTCTCTGTCTGCCTCTCTCACCCACACATTCACTCTCACATATACCAATGGGGGATATGAATTCTTGGAGTTTAAATCTTATCAGGGAAAAGAAATATCTTCCTACAAGGCCTATAACTTGTAAGATTGTTTCTCACAATGGTCCATACTTTTCATTGTTACTGAGCATCTTCTATGTCCCAAATACACGCATCATGCTGGGGATACAGAAACAAGTACCAATAGTCTCTCCTTTCAAACTCTGAGAGTCCAGTGACAGGCTCATCTACCTCGTCATATTTTGCATCTCCAGCCTTTTCTGTTGGTCATCACTCCCTTGAGTCCACACCACTACCTGGATCAGCTTCCTCTGGCTTCCCTGAGCTTGTGACTGTCTCAATTTTTTTTCTAGCACTTGTTACATTAGATCTTATATATCTTTTTTTTTTTTTTGAACCCACCACCCTCGGTATATGAGGCCAGCGCCCTACTCACTGAGCCACAGGCACCACCCACATTAGATCTTATTTTTTAAAACATAAAATCTGTTTCTCCATCTAGATTATGAGCTCCCCAGTTTTGCTTTCCTGTGTCTAATACAATGCTTAGCAGATAACAGATGCTTAATGAGCATCTCTTTGGCTCAGAAAAGACTTCAAGTGACTTTCTAAACTCTTGTTAAATATTTGAGAAAAATATGTTCCATCTCTTTTGCTGTTGGGAAAATAATTCTAAGAAGAGAAGCATAGTCCTCATTTGCAATTATATAGTCTATTTCCTTTTAAAGCTCCTTGGTGTGTGAAAGAATTTTTTAAACAGTAAAGAATGATCCCTATGTAAATGACAATCACCGCTGTGTTACCACGAGTCAGAGCTGTGGAACAACTTGTTTCTTAAGTAACCCGACTTCACAAATGTGGACGCAGAGAGAAATAAAGCATCAATGACTAACCTAAGGCCAACCAGTCACTTACTCAAGGATTAGCCACTCAGAACTCAGTTCTCATGCAAGCAAGCACTGTAAGAACTTAGTGAATTGAAAAAAAATTGATGTTCTTTTTCTCTAGACTTCCTACCCCTAGCTAAAAGAGTTTAGGAGGAGAAATTAAACAACCTGGGCTTTGAACTTGACTCCACTACTACTAGCTCTGGATTAGCGACAAGTGCCAACACTTGTTACGACACTTGCCATTTCAGCTTCTCAGATCAAATGAAATAATAACTAAATTCCATAGTCTGAAGAGAACTTGGCATTGTGGCACTACCATTTCCATTTTTTCATAGGCTTTGTAGACTACCTTTGGCAAATACTCTGTCTTCTCCTCGCTTCACAATACCAAATTAGAATGGTTAATTTAGTGCAAGATGCTGTGTGAGTCCTAAATACATGTTAAATTTATTTAAAAATATATACGTAAATGAATGAAGCTAAAATAAATTTGGGGACAAAAGCATGTCAAACAGCATAAGCAATATGTCCATTCCAAATCTCCTAATAGTAGAAAAGAACCTAGTTTTGTAGCTTCCTTCCTTTTTTTATAACTATAAACATAAAATAAATGTAGACATGTAAGCACATGGCTAAAGAAGGCTATTATAATGACTTAAATTCATTTATACCAAAAATAATAAATACTTTTGGCTTTCAGTTACGTAGAACCATGTCTGGTTAGTCCTTCCTGAAAACACGGATTTCCAAGATCTATAAATCAAGTTGCTAACACTTGAGTAGTAGCTGGAGTCATTTTTCAATTTCGTTTTACTTTAAGATGATGCTTAAAGATGGTTTAATAAATCAGCAGTACCAAACGAATGCTTTCTTTGAGATTTGAAAAACCCCAGACCCCACAGTGTTTGAGAAAAATCTCTTTAACCCAATGGGTCATTTCTTTTCGAGTCAGTGATATGAAAAGTCCTACCCTAACTCGAAATCTCCATTCTGCAACTACCTTCAGAGGAGATAGCAGTGCGGAGGGTAAGTGTTTAAGCTAAATTTGGATTGAAACACAAGCAACTTTTCCTAAAAGGCAGACTCACTTCCTGCTCTCCTGTTGGCTAACAGGATCACGCAAGCCGCGTGGAGTTTCCGAAGCTTAGGGAGCAGCCACAGCTTCTCTGAGAGGCCAGCAGAACTGCTGTGCTGTCGCACCACCAAGCTCAACATCGCGTCCCAAGGCAGTGCCTGTGTCCTTTCAGGCTGAAAGCTTCGTTTGTCTTCGGTTCTGCAGAAACCCCAGAGACAGAGCTGCTTTGACAGCCTCCCACTCACTGAGGGGTCACCTGTTGCCTTGCCCAGGCCAAGGGAGGTCAGCTTCTCAACGGGAATTTTAGAAAAGGAGACAGGCACGGGTCTATCCATAAAAGGATCTCTTTGAGGTTGGTGAAAAAAAAAGCAATGCATTTTGTGTTCCCGGTTAGGCCCTCTGGAATGAGGCCGCCTGAGAACAGGCCTGTGAACAGTTCCTACTGGAGGACGGCCAACCCAGGCCGCCCAGACGGGTTTTCACAGGACCTCTAGCTGCCTCTGCTAACCCAGAGGCAGACGAAATTGGAGTCAGGGTGGCCACCTCCTGGCCCCCCACCCCACCCCCAACCCTGGGCGTCTGCTGAGCAGCCCTGGCCCTCACCAAGCCAGCTGCCTCTTGACAGGATAAAGTAATTTAGGGTCAAGGACGGGAAGCCAGATTTACGCAGACAAACATGAGGAAAAACTGACATTTGCTGAGGACCATATGGAGGCTTCATCCTTCTTTTCCTCCCTTCCCTCCTTTTTACAAATGTAAAAAGCAATCCACACGCCCCTTTCCCTCAATATACCTGCTGGAAGAAAGTTCAGCCACATTTTGACACAAGTAGAAGGCCCACGTGGCATTCTGGGGAGTGTTCCTTAGGTCCCTTTGCCCCTTGCCTTCCCTCTGGGGACCCTGGGCACATTCCAGGAGGCAGCCCAGTGCTCTGGGCTGGCAGGCCTGGGAATGCCATGGGCAGTGCTCAACAGTGCCTGTGGGAAGGAGCCTTGTAAGGAGCTGCACAATTGTTCCTTGTCAAGAGATTTTTCTTTCCTCCCTGAGGTTTAAAGGATGTCCCCACTCAGGGGACCCACTCTGAGCAGCTGGCACACCTGACAAGATAGCTCTCCCGGGCCAAGTGCCTCGGCCTGCTCCCCTGCTGCCTGAGATAAACAGGTGTGAGCTATTGAATTTTATGTCTTGTCCTTTTGGCTTGTGGTCTGCTTCTGTTTCCGCAAGGGAATAATGCTCATTTGCCTTTTTCCACAGTCATTTTAGATAGTTCCTCTGCAAAGGCTCCAGAGTCCTTCAGATATTCCCTTGTTTCTATTGTCTGTACGTATAATTACTGCTGAGTTTTCATGAAGTTTTTTAGCTACCACCAGGGGAGCCTGGACTTTAAGGCTCTTCTCCTGCACTACAGCATGGAAACTTCATCAAGACTCTTTTTTTTTTTTGAGACATAGTCTCAGTATGTTGCCCTTGGTAGAGTGCTGTGGTGCCACAGCTCACAGCTACCTCAAACTCTTGGGCTTAAATGATTCTCTTGCCTCAGCCTCTCAAGCAGCTGTGACTACATGTGCCCACCACAACATCCGGCTGTTTTTTGGTTGTATTTGTCACTGTTGTTTAGCAGACCTAGGTCGGGTTGAACCCGCCAGCCCCAGTGCATGTGGCCGACACCCTAACCACTGAGCTATGGGTGCTGAGCCTTCATCAAGATTCTTAATCCCATGTGGCCATGCCCAAGTCTTTATAGGGTGGCTGGGGGACACTGGAGCCTAACCATCCCATGGACTGGAGCTCATAGCATTGACTGTATTGGGGCAGTGCCCTAAAAAGCCCCTTCATTCCAGCCCTGGTTCTCAGCTACCAAGAGGTAGCAAAATCACTAGAAGTGTAGATTTAAGACCATGACATTCAGAGACAAACCTATAACAAGAAAATCCAGGAAGAAAACAAAAGAACTCCAGTGTGATCCACTAACACAGTCTTTTGTGGTCCCAAGTCTTTATTAGATTCGGTGTGTGTTCTTTTAGAATCTGCACATGTTCTTATTGTTGTTTATTTAAGCCCGAAGTGGTCTTGCCTCACTCAACCCACTGGTTCATCAGAGGCTGATGGCTGTTTAGCTGCTGGTAGGATGCTATGTGCGCGAACCACATCTGAGCGTGCTGGTGCTGGTAAAGCATCTTTTTAGTTGAATAATGCAAGACAGCACACTTGGGGAGGTGGAAGGCACGCAGTAGCAGTTCAGAAGGAAGACAAAGAGGAAACAGACTGCTGACTCTGGTGGGAAGCAGGGTGGTATGTGGTGTCCCTCACATAGAGACAAAGATCCCAGCAAATTACCACAATGCCAAACAGAGGGCCGTGACAGACACAACGGCACCGCAGCATCCCTCCTTTGTCCAACAATTAAGAGAAAAATTACAGTATTTGCTTTTGCTGTTTTCAGCCAAGAGAATTAAAAGATATGTTTAGTTTCCCCCTACAACACATTCTAAAATTTCTCAGGTGAAGTGTATGGAAGAGGCAGACTCTCACAGGTCTACTGACTCCCATAGGCCTACAGCCTCCCACTGGTCTACAGACTCCGACAGGCCTGCAGACCCCCACAAGTCTGCAGATCCCCACAGGCCTGAAGACCCCCACAGGCTGCAGACTCCCACAGGCCTGTAGCCTCACTACCTTACACTGTTCATACTTCCTTTTGGTACTTGTTTCCCATCATACTCCTACTGACCAATTCCTCCGACCCCCGCTAGACCACTGGGAAGTCTCTGAGCTGCTCGCCCACCTCTTCCCCCTTTAAATTCCAATTTCTTCTCAGCAAGCTTATTCCCAGCAGCTCTTCAGAGCATGCTAAGTCTACTTCTGGGTGGTAGCTGGAGGGATGGACTGCAGCCCTCCCTCTTCACTGCCTGCATCGTTCCAAGGCAGCACCAGGAAGTGAGCACTTCATGTGTCTGGTTTCTGAAAATTCCCTTTCCAGTTGCTTATTATTGTTTTGGTGGAGAAATAGAGGGGCAAAAAGGATCGAGTCACACCTGGACTTTTCTGTGCTATAAAGATCCCAGACATTTGCCAAAAACACAATGTAGACACCAAGAACTTTTGAATAAATTGTTAAGAAACTCCTGAGATTATTCTAAGACCCCTCCCTTCTTCTTCTCCCAGAGATATATCAGTTCTGAAACTTGAGATCAGGCTGAAGGGAGACATTAAGAAGCTTCAAAAGTTGCTTATACAAAATGCATACAATGTGCTTAGGCTTTGCTGGGGAAAACAATATTCTTTCAAACTTATAAATACAAACTTGGGGAAAACTTTTCATGAATTCAAGATCACTGGCATATTATAGTAATGAAAAATCATCTTTGGAATAATTCAAGTTATGGCTTCTACATACTTTAGACCTATTACATCCCACTGGCGATCACAAGTGCCGTATGTACGAAGAGCCAATTCGATGCAGGGCTCCTCTCCAATGATTGAAGTGGAAATGTGTAATGTATTTCTCAAAACCAATCCTTGTGTTATAAAACTCTGGGTGGTCTTCCTAAAACAATCCCCAAAGGTTCAAGTGACTTTGGGACTTTAGTAAAACTCAAAAGAAAGGAAATCAAATAAAATCTGCAGGATCATTACATGGTCAAAGGCCAATTTAAGACTGGAAATTTAAAAGCTGTGACCTCTGGACATCCCAGGTTCCACCCTTTGTCCTTGAGACCCTGAGTCTCTTGTCTTATGCAACAGTCTGTCTCTGAAGTGACAGGGTGAGAGTCACTCATTCACTTACTTTTTCAAAGCCCTTTAGTGACCAAGGTTGTTCATTTCTGTATCCAATTTATTCAAGAATTATTAGCTTATCATCCACTATTTCCGGGCACTGTGCTAAGTGTTGTTGGGTTTACAAAGAGTAATAATCATAGCTAATATTTACTGAGTGACTACTGATCAGCATTGTGTTTTATATGCATTTCTCACTTTCCTTTACAACCTCACCATATGAAATAGGTATTTTCATTATTATTAGTCTTCTTATTTCAACCTGCCACAGAGAATACTGAGACTCACATTGACTGACTTGCCCAAGGACATAAATCTATTAAGGGATTTGTCTGGGACACAAATCCAGATAATTGGACTCCGGAACCCACATCGTGATAACACAACACTAAACAGGGACACACCCAGCTCTGAGGAACTCACACTGGTGGAGAAACAAACATAGTTAGACATTTGGATACACTACGGGGCACTGTACTGTAGGGCAGCAGGAGTTTGGAGGTTCACGGAACTGGGCCTCGCAAGGGTGAAATTACCAAGGCTGAGGAAATTGCAAGGAACTCAGAGAGAGCTAGGATGTGAGCTATGGCTTGAAGGATAGGATTTTGGAACTATATCATCATCTCAACTCAACCCTGAATAAAACAGAATGGTTTATAATTGTCTTGCTCTTTCTCAGGCCCCAGTCACAGGGTCATTTTTTAAGTTTAGTATTACCCTTTACCAAGTCTTGGACCAAAACATTTGAAAACATGACTGAATTCACCCCCTCCTCTGTTCCTACAACTGTTAAATTAGTTCAAGTCCTAGTGCCTTAGTCAGTTTTGTGTTTCTATCACAGAATACCACAGATTAGGGTAATTTTTAAAGAAACATAATTGATTTCCTCACAGTTCTGAAGGCTGGGAAGTCCAAAATTGAGATCAAGGTCTTACGTCTGGTAAGAGCCTTCTTGCTGCAGCAGTCATTCTATGGCAGGAGAGAGAGAGAGAAAGAGAGAGAGAGAGAGAGGAAGCAAGAGGGGCAAGACAGAACCTAACTTGCTTTATAACAAAACCGCTCCGTGTAAGGACATGAATCTATTCATGAGCACAGCACCCTCCAGACCTAAACAGGTCCCACATCCTAACAAACCTAACTCATTGGTGATAAAGTTTCCAACACATAAACTTTAGGGGACAGACTCTACCATGGCATCGTAGGGGTCCTCAAACTTTTTAACAGGGGGCCAGTTCACTGTCTATAGTTTAAAAAAAAAAACAACTATGAACAAATTGCTATGCAAACTGCACATATCTTATTTTGAATTAAAAAAAACAAAACGGGAACAAATACAATCACACCGCCTGATGTGGCCGGCGGGCAGCAGTTTGAGGACCCCTTTATGCTTACCTGGAGTGGAATGTGTCTGCCCTTGAATACTTCTTCATGGTGGTGCAGGATGATGAGGGTTGAAGCCTTCCTTCCTACCCTCTGTTGGGTTCCAGAGGTTAGAGGAACATCTGCCATAGTCAATAAATATGATGCCCATATGATGTGCCAGGCATTTGGATTATGAAAACATGCAAGGACCTGTCCTGTAGTCTTTACCAGGGTAGGTGATGGAAATAAGAGCAGCAGGCAGGGTTATTGACTCTCAAGCCAGTGTTTGGGGCTTAAGGAGTATTTAGAGTAGAAAAACCTCTAGATTCACATTCAAATGATTGCACTATCATTGAGAGCCAAAGCACAGGCAATATGAAACAATGGTATGAGGACCCTAGAAGCTGAATGAAGCAGCACACATTATGACTGGAATAGTCATCTGGAACAGAAAGGTACCACTACAGTTTAGGAGGCTAATCTCAGTGATTTGGGTTTGAGCAGGAACTTGAAAAATAATCAGGATTTGAATAGAATGGGAAGGATGTTTCAGAATAGAGAGTAACTTTATTTCAACATATCTCAAAACACTGACTATAATTATTCAATGCTGAGAGTTCTTTGCTATTGATGCAGGGACACTAACATCCTGGAAGACTATTAGAAGTCCCCTATCTGGAGGGAAAGAGGCAATGCTGAATGCCATGAAATTCTTTTCATGTCCACAGATATTTTTCTTCCTCTTAGTGTATGATAATGGTAATCTTGACTTCACCATTGAGTATTTCAGAAACATTTCATCTTCAGCTTCATGGATTTACATAGTGTTTGTATTACTGAGTTGCCTGAACTGCCACATGTGTGTAAAGCTAAGTTGAATTTACTTTTCTCCTTAATTGAAAATAACTAAATTTTTGACATAGTTTTAAAATAAAGATGTTTTGTAAAAATTATTTTTGTTAGTAATTGTAAGACTCTTTCATCTCTTATGACATGAATGCAAAAGATCCACTGGCTTGATCTAAAATTTTACAATGCCAAGAGGAAAATGATTCTGGATCAGAAAATACTTTAATTCTGTGGTTTGGTTCTATATTATGAAGAGGTCTGAGAGCATCATTGCAACTTTCTCCACAAAGGATTTCATTCATGAAGAAACCAAAAGGAGAGGAAGTGGGGGAATCATTGGGCAATGCTTATTTTTGTAACAAACCCTAGGTTAGCTTTGACTTTCTTGGACCTGATGATTCTCCATCATAAGAAACATCTTTAACAAATTAGAAGCCTTGTGGTGGTGGAGTACAGGAATTCCCTGTCTACTTGAATGAATTAAACAAGACACTTTCTTAAAAGGGAAAATGGAAACATTTTCATTTTTATATTTAATTTCTCAGTTTTCCAGCCACATTTCATTTGATGTTTGGATCACTGATGTGCTGAAACCAAGAATCATTTCAACACTCTAGTCTCATGAGTTTGGAAGTGGGAGCTTTGAATTGAATTTTATTTTCTTTCTTTCTTTTTTCTTTTTTTTTGAGATAAGCTCTCACTCTGTTGCCTGGATTAGAGTGTAGTGGGTATCATCGTAGCTCAATATAACCTAAAACTTCCTGGGCTTAAGCAAGCAATTCTCCTGCCTCAGCCTCTTGAGTAGTTGGGACCATCGGTGTGGGCCACTACACCCAGCTAACTTAAAAATACATATATTTTGTGGAGACGGGGTTATGCTATGTTTCTCAGGTTGGTTTCAAACTCATGGCCTCAAGTGATTCTCCCACCTCAGCCTCTCAAACGCATGAGCTACCGTCACTGCCTGAATAAATTTTTTAAAATATTTGCAGATAAGCTCTGATCGAGCATATGATGATCATTTTTCATTATCAAGTAAATATCCTTTTTATTAATATACTTTTGGTTGGATGACACTAAATATATACATATTTAAATTGCATTATATTAAGTTGAGAGACTGAAAAAATAATTCCCAAAAAAGTGAAAATGAAGCAAAATGACATTTGCTATGGAGTTATCCTTGAGGAGTTTCTGTAAAGGGATAGTAGATAAAATACAAACATGAAAAAGGCCAATAGTCTATGGTTTTTATACCCCATAAGTCTTGTATAAGATTCTCCTATAACTTACGGAAGGCAGACAGATATCCTGTTGCAAGAGAAATTAGGAATTAGTAGCAAGGTAACTGGGCAGGGTCTAATTAATCATTCCCTTCATGAACACTAAGCATTGACCAGATGCTGGCATGGATATGGAAAGGAGGGAACACTTCTACACTGCTGGTGGGACCGCAAACTAATACAACCTCTATAGAAAGAAGTATGGAGAACTCTCAGGGAACTAAAAGTTGGCCTTCTGTTTGATTTTGCAATCTCATTATTAGGTACCCAGAAAAACAAAAATCATTTTAGCACAAAGATATTTGCACCAGAATGTTTATTGCAGCTTGGTTCACAATTGCCAAGACATGGAAGCAATTCAAGTGCCCATCAACCCATGAATGAGTTAACAAACTGTGGTGTACGTATACCACGGACTACTATTCAGCCACAAGAAAAGATGGAGACTTTACATCTTTTATGTTTACCTGGTTAGAATTGAAATACATTCTTCTTAGTAAAATATCACAAGAATGGAAAAGAAAGTATCAAATGTACTCCATACTTATATGAAATTAATATATAAACAATTACATACTCATATGAACAATGAAACCCAAATATAGCCTAGTACAGGGGAAGGGGGAGGAGAGAAGGAGAAGGGGAAGGGAGGAGGACAATTGGCAGATGGAGGGAGGGCATGTGGTGGGATCTCACCTTTTGTGCAAATTGTGAGGATGCATAAATGCCCTCCAGGTGAGGCTCTCTTTTACAATTGATACTTTACCCTGGAAGTGAGAAAAATGTAATCTAAAAATTTGTACTCTTATATATATATTTCAAATCAATGAAGATCCTCAGAGTCCTTTGGTCTTCCTGGCTCCTCCTCCCATGTCCTGCCTACCCCTCTGTAAGACGTCTGTCCCTTTTCTTGTTTCTTTCAGATAATCATCTTTCCCACCATTGTACCCCCAACACACAACATGTACACAAATGCTAAACTCACCCAGTCCCACATTCACAGGGAATTAGAATTGTGGTTTTCTAGAAGTGCCCTTGACCTCTTAACTTTTACCTAGACCTCTGCCTTCAGTCAGAATGCAGGTCCTCCCTCATAACGCCATTTCCCTACTCCTTAACACTCCTGGTTCTGGTTGCTTTATACCTTCTTAGAGGCCCAGGAGTCAGATAATTCATTCTAGTCTCCATTCCCCAGAAGTATCAATCCCAGCAAAGGCTTCCAAGAATGGAGGCAGCTTCCCCACATCCCTAGGAAACCACTGCGGGCTCTGACCCCCACTCCTGATGCCTGTAGGGAAGCACTCATACTTCACCCTCCATGCACTATTTCATGAATTAAGAACTCTCACCAGAAAGTGATTAAAAATTCTAGGCTTCTGCCTTCCCTCCTCACCTACCAGAGTTCCACCATCTTGATGTTCATTCTTACACTCATACGTTTTAGACCTCAGCTAATGGATGTCAGACCTTGCAGATCTCGCCAGAAAATGTAATAGAGGCAATAATACATAGCTCACGTAAATAGGGAGCTCACATAGCTCAGGTGAAGAAAAGATAAATTTGCAGACACAGAGTGGACCATGATAACTCATTTGGTCAAGAAGGTAGAGTTGGAATACAAGAAGGAAGGCAAAGATGAAGTGAATAAAGGCAGAGGTAGCTGAGTTTGGCTTTAAATGACTACAAGAATAGTTAAGTATAAAACAGTGCTCCTTCTAGATTAAGACATAATAGTGAACTTAGAAGAAATTTGGGCGCCAGACAAAGGAAGTGTAGGAGACAGATAGGACATAACTCATAATTATGCATAAGTTTAAAATTGCAGTAAATGAAGGGTGAACCTAGGATAATTTCCCACAATATCCCCAAACCATGGGAGGCAACCCTGAAAACAAGAGAGATACAATAATAAAATATTCATGGTCAAAAGAGATTCTGCTTTGCTCTAAAGTCTAGAACACAACAGAGTGAGTCAGAAGTTAGAGTTATGAATCCCAATAGCTGGCCCTGGGCAAGAGCCAGGTTAGTTGTATGAGTTGACCTGGGCAACTTTAACATATAGGGCTATCTGGGCTCCATCTCTGGAGATTCCCATTTAGGAGTTCTGAGGCAGGAATTCAGGAATCTGCATTTTTTTAAACGTGTCCTGAAGCCACAAATACTGAGCTCAGTGACTAATGTCTTGTGCTAAATTGTTGAGTCTCTGTCTCAAAATGTCTACAAGATGAAACAGCGAGCAAAAGGCTTAACAAGTAGGTGTACAAATGTGAGGATGTTTGTGGCTGGAAGAGAAAGTAGTTAAAGAAGAAATAGCATCATCAATAAGCAAGCCTGGGGTTAGCTGAAAAGTAGCAGGGAAGGTGTGAAACTTGCATCAGAAAAGGGAAAAAAAACCACACAGCTGTTAAGAAAAGTAGAGCCATTAGTGAAAGGCAGAATGGCAGCAGAGCTAGTGCCATTGAGGCATACCTTCTCTCTTCTTCACCCTTCAAGACCCTCAACCCAGCTGTCTGCAGTGAAGTCTTCCCTACTTCCCCAGTCACCCTGCCGAGAACTTCCTTCTTCGCCAACACTGTATTTCTTGTTTGCAAAATCCACTTGTCGTTTTCAACCCTCCTTCTCACTGAAGGTGGAATAATGTGTTCAAACAGCATGTGTTTTGGAGTTAGCCTTCCCTTGGTGCAAACCTGAATTCAGTTCCTGACTAGTGGCCCTGCCCTCAGGGAAGTTACTCAAGCCTCCCCAGGCTCTTACTCCCTTGAGAGGTTTTGCATTTATAACGGTGCTGGACATTTCTTCAGATGTCACTGCCATTTAGACACTATACTTCTCTCTTGAAACATTTTTTTCTTTTTGGTCTCCTCAGCACCACATTATTTGCTTTTAATTCTGCTCCTCCCATAGTGTTCTTTCTCAATAGCTTCTCTTTTTATTTCCTTTCATCTAATTGTGTATTTTCCCCAAGACTGTCAAAAAATGACTTCCATTCTGAACATGGTCCCATTCCTGCCTTTCCTCTGAGCAGTTAGGCAATTAGGGACCCCTGTTGTGAGGTCCTTTTGGGGTGGGGAGGTCCCTTTCTTTTATGGGGTCATTTACAAATTATGGGTCATGTTAGCTTCCTTTCTCTAGAGCAGAGAGAACCAACCTGTGGGTCACGACCCACGGGAATTATATTAAAGGGTCACAGCATTAGGAAGGTTGAGAATCAATGCTCTAGAGCAGGCATCCTCAAACTTTTTAAACAGGGGGCCAGTTCACTGTCCCTCAGACCGTTGGAGGACCGGACTATAGTTTAAAAAAACAACTATGAACAAATTCCTATGCACACTGCACATATCTTATTTTGAAGTAAAAAAACAAAATGGGAACAAATACAATCACACTGCCTCATGTGGCCCACGGGCCGCAGTTTGATGACCCCTGCTCTAGAGGATGATCTTTTGAAAGGAGAAGACTGGTAGGCTGGGAGCACAGTTGTTCCTCAGTAAATACCTCTTGGAAGGAGACATGAAAGAATGAAAAATAATGAATGAAGTTCTCTGTTTCCAAAGACAGCGTCGTGCACATTGTCTAGCCAGCTCCGGCTCCTCTTGCCGGTGATCAGTTTGGAGCCAGGCAAATCTAAACCACTTTGAGCCAGTGAGAAACCAGATGAGGCTTACTTGAACCTTCTGGAAAAGACAACCACGATTCTCTTCTTCCTGCTGAGTGTGAACAGGGAAGTATTGGCCCCAGTTGTTACTGGGCAACCTGTGACCTTGAGGAAAGACAACCTCATAGTGATGCCACCGCTGCAGACATCAGAGCAGGGAAGGGATCTGAGTCTCAAGTGATCTAACTAAATCACTTCATCCCTGAAGCCCAATCTCACTCTGGACTACATTTAGGTTATGTGTGAGAATACTTTTGGTAATATATATGTGTAATAACAGGGGTTTCTAATTTGCAGAAGCATTGTATATTATATTTTTTGATTAAAGAGAAATGTAGATTCAACATAGCTATAAACACTTTGACCCACTGGGGCAACTCAGTTGTTTAAACACCCTGTAAATATATGCAGCTGAAGACTATGTTTCTGAGATACCCAGTGATAAAGTCAAGGTTACCATTTTCACAGACACGATATCTGATGAGAAATATCTATGCACATACAATGAATTTCATGACATTCAGCAATCCCCCTTTCCTCCACCCAAAAAATCAACTTCATCAGTCTTCCCAGTGGATGCTAGAAACCCTGTATCAATGGCCAGGAACTCTCAGCAGTGAACGGTTAAAGTGAATGTTTTCTCAATAACTTGAAAATAAATGCTTTAATTAAACGATTAAATCCTATAATTAACTGAAAGCTAATATAATCAGTGGATGGTTCAATCACATTTAGTGCCTAAAATATCAGATAGAATTGTTCTGGTTTATCCCCATGTGAAACATAGGTCACGAACAAAGGCTGTAACACGTCCACCATTAGGAATATAAGCACCTGTCTGGCAAATCTTCTTCCATTGATTCTTCTGTGCCCAACAAGAAGCTCTGGGTTGAAAGAATTAGACTCTTGCTAATTAGCATTTGTTTCAATTCTTTGAAGAAGTTCTGTGGTGTTGGCATAGAATTGTGTCCATTTGTTTCTAGAACTACAGTCAGTTGCTGTTTGGAGGAAATATTTAATAGCTATGACTATGCCAGCCCTTACATGGGCATGGGGCTTTTCCCTTCTCATATGTCTCTTAAACTCAGTTCTCATTACATGTCCATGAAATAAGCACCACATGCTCTATGCATATGACAGAGGGTTCTCCCCTAGTATGCTGGTAATTAAGAGCAACAGATGTTACAAAAGAATTTTTTTTAAAGAACACTAAAATGCTGTCCAACTGAGTTATTAAGAACATGGTACCTGCTTAGCATTAATATAAATATTGAGAAAACAAAGACAGAAAAGACAGTGCTCTTGTCCTCAGGCAATTCACCAAGAGGAAGTGTAGATTCTTATACAGTGGTGTGAGGAACACTACAGAGTTAAAAGGTTCTAGTTTTATGAGAAGAGGGGAATCTGTGGCCCTAAGGACATTTGCAATTTCCTTAAGTACAGCCTTTTGACTGAATCCAAATTTTATATAACAAATTCTTTCATTCATAGGAATGCAGCAGAGAAAGATAAAGCTCTCTCCTTCTTTGGTGCTTAAAATATAATGATCTTGGCTTAGCGCCTGTGACTCAAGTGGGTAAGGTGCCAGCCACATACACCTGAGCTGGTGGGTTCAAATCCAGCCCAGGCCTGCTGAACAACAACGACGGCTGCCACCCCAAAATAATAATAAAATAAAATAGCTGGGCATTGTGGCAGGTTCCTGTATTCCCAGCTACTTGGGAGGTAGAGGCAGGAGAATCGCTTGAGCCCAAGAGTTGTAGGTTGCTGTGAGCTCTGATGCCACTGCACTCTACCCAGGGTGACAGCTTGAGGCTCTGTCTCAAAAAAAAAAAAAAGAAGAAGAATGATCTTGAAATCAGAAGGCTTAGGTTTCCCCACCCAACCCTGTATCATGAAACTCAAAAGTTAAAAAAGAAATAGGGGAAATACATCAGGTTGCCCATTTTTTTATTTTGCCACTCACTTTGTTAGAAAAGCATCTATTATATTTAGGTAAAATTTCCTTTCTATGGCTTTCATGCATTCTTCTTTGGGCCCAAGTGTAATTTTTTTCTACTTCAGCAATCATTCAGTATTTGGGGACAGGTATCACCATCCTTGAGTCAGCTTGTTCTTGAACTAGCCACCTCCTCTTTCTTCATCTGATCTTTAGAAGCAGCATCCCAAGTTCCAGGGATAAGTGGGTAGGTAGCAGAAGACACTTACATTAATGTCTATTTATATTAATGCTAACATCTTCTGTTGCTCTCAATTACCGTAGGAAGTTCACCTAGAAGTCAGCCTCTCTGGATTTGAATGCTGGCCCCATCTCTTATTAGTTGATTGACTTTATGTAAGTTATTTAACTTTCCAGAGTCTTGTTGGTCTCATGTGTAAACAAGAGGGTATTTATAATGCCTGTATCATAAGTGACAAGGAAGGATAAAGGAGAGAATGTAGGCAAAATCCTTAGCGTGAAATGTGGTCCATGCTAAATGTTTAAAAATTCTTAAATATTATCTTTATACTTATCACTCTTCAGTTTACCTATATCCCATATTTAATATGTGGCACTCAAAAAAGAATACCATATACTATATATTATATATTATTTTGTATATATGAAATGTCTCCTAGTGGATACACAGATTTCAATGCTTCCAGGGCAATAATATTTTCATTGTCTGGATGAACTACAGTGTATTTATCCATTTGCTTACTGAAGGACATCTTGGCTGCTTCCAAGTTTTGGTAATTATCAATAAAGCTGCTACAAACACCTACAAACAGCTGCTAGTTTTTATGTGGACCTAAGTTTCAACTCCAAAATGTACAATTGTTGGGTTGTATGGAAGAGTATAGTTAATTTTTTTTAGAAACTGCCAAACTGTCTTCAAATATGTCTGTGTTATTTTGCATTCCCAGCATTTATGAAGGAGAGTTCCTGTTGCTCCATATCCTCACCAATATCTGGTGTTGTCAGTGTTCTGGATTTTGGCCATTTTTTTTTTTTTTGCAGTTTTTGGCCGGGAGCCAGGTTTGAATCCACCACCTCCCTGCATGTGGGGCCCACACCCTACTCAATACCTCATTGTTGTTTTAATTTGCATTTCCTTGATGACATATCATGTGGAGCATCTTTTAATCTGCTTATTTAACATCTATATACCTTCTCTGTTATCTGTTCAAATCCCTTAATCTATCTTTTTTTTTTGTAGGGGGGTATGTTGCCCTTGGTAGAGTGCCTTGCTGTCATAGCTCACAGCAACATCAAACTCTTGGGCTTAAGTGATTCTTTTGCCTCAGCCTCCCAAGTAGCTGGGAGTACAGGCGTCCACCACAATGCCCAGCTATTTTTTTGTTGTAGCTGTCATTATTGGTTAGCAGGCCTGGGCTGGGTTCGAACCACTGGCCTGTGTCCTACCCAGTGAGCTACAGGCACCTCTTCCTTAACCTATCTGTTAAATCATAGTTTTCATTTGTTTTATCATTGAGTTTTAAGAGTTTTTTGTAGACTTTGGATTGTTCTTTGTCAGATATGTCTCTTTCAAATATTCTCTCCCAGTCTGTGGCCTGTCTTTAATACAACAGAAGTTTTTAATTTCAATAAAGTCCAGTTTCTCAATTATTTCTTTAACAGATTGCACCTTTGGTGTTGTACACATATGTAAAAAGACATTTTCATACCCAAAGTTATGTAGATTTTCTCCTACCTCATGTTTTAGAAGCTTTGCAATTTTCCATTTTGCATTTGGGTTTATAATCCATTTTGAGTTAATTTTTTAAAAGACATAAGTCTATGTCTAGATGCATTTTATTGCATGTGGATGTCCAGTTGTCCCAGCACCATTTTGAAAAGGCTATCTTTGCTCCACTGTAATGCTTTTGCTTCAGAGATCAAACTGATCTTTATCAAAGATCATTTAACTATATTTATGTGAGTCTATTTCTGAGCTATTATGCTCCACTGATCTATTTGTCTATTCTTTTGCCAATACCGTACTGACTTGATTGTTGTTTTTCTAATAAGTCTTAAAGTCAGGTATTGTTGGCCCTCTGCCTTTGTTTTTTCCTTCAATTTTATCTTGGCTATTCTGAGCCATTTCTCCTACCTATACTTTTCTTTCTTTCCTTCTTATGATTTAGTGACTGTCCTGGTGTTTGCAATATACATTTACAATGAATTCAAAGCCACTTCAAATAACACCATAGCACTTCACAGGCAGCACATGTACCTTATGCTGACAAAATACCCCTCATTCTTCTGTGTGGTCCTTGGCACCATTGCTGTCACTCATTTCATGTATACATAAGCATGCATGAAAACATACACGACTGAATACATTGTTATTATTTTGAACACACTGTTATCTAGTAGATCGATTTAAAAATTAGAAAAATAAACTTGTTTGTTTGGTTTTACCTTCACTTATTCCTTTTCTAATGTTTCTAACATTATTCCTTTCTTTCTGTACATTTGACTGTCAATTTCTGTCCTTCTAAATAACTTCTTAAAAACATTTCTTATAAGACAAGTATACTGGCAACAGATTCCCTCCATGTGAGAAAGCATTTATTTCTCCTTCAGTTTTGAAGAACAATTTTACAGGATATAACATTCTAGGTTGGTGAGGGTTTTTTCTTTCAATCCTTCAAATATTTTGCTCCATGCCTTTCTGGTTTGCATCGCTTCTTTCTGGCTTGTATAGTATGTAATTCTCATTATAGTTTTTCTATAAATGAGGTGCTCCCTCATCCCCCAACTTCTTTCAAGATTTTTTTAATCTTTGATTTTATGTAATATGAATATGATATGCTTAGGTCATTATTGCTTCAAAACTTGCTTCTTTTTCTCATGTGTTTTTCTCCTTCTGTTACTCTCATTACACATATATTAGACCTTTTGTGGTTATTCCATAGTTCTTGGATATTCTGTTCTTTTTTGTTTTGTTCAGTCCTTTCCTCGTCTTTGATTTTCTTTTTGACTTTTTCCTTTATTTTCCTTTTTTTTTTTTTTGCATTTATTCTGCCTGTGCTCTCTGAGCTTCCTTGATCTGTGGTTTGTTGTCTGTCTTTGTCTCTGCTACTCTAACAGAGTACCACAGATTGGGTACTTTATAATTAACAGATATTTTTTGGATCACAGTTATGGAGGCTGGGAAGTTCATTATCAAAGTGTCAGCCCATCTGGTGTCTGAGGAGGGTCTGTTCTCCATTCCCAAGATGAGACCTTGATCTTTACATCAGCTAGAGGAAAGAAACACTGTCTGCCCCTCATATCAGAAGAGCTGAGAGACAGATTATGGAAACAGCCCTTTTATTAAGACAGCAGTTCTCAACCTGTGGGTCACAACCCCTTTTGGGGTCTCCTGCATATCAGATATTTACATTACGATTCATAGCAGTAGCAAAATTATAGTTATGAAGTAGCAATGAAAATAATTTTATGGTTGTGAGTCACCACAACATGAGGAATTGTATTAAAGGGTCACAGCATTAGGAAGGTTGAGAACCACTGTATTAAGGTATTAAAGCCTTCCATCAGCGTGAGGCCCTCATGGCCTAACCACCTGGTAATGGCCTCACCTCCCAATACCATTACCTTGGCAATTGTATTTCGGCGCAAGTTTTGGATAGACAGTCAAAACATGACAATGTCTGACAATAATTGGGAGGTAATTCTCAGTCATTACTCTTATAAAGCTTCTTTCCTCTCTTTCTCTCCTTCTGTTACTCTCATTACACATATATTACACCTTTTGTAGTGATCCCATAGTTTTGAATATTCCATTTCTTTATTTTTTTCTTTTTTCAGTTTTTTCTCTTTGATTTTTCAGTCTGAAGTTCCTGTTGACATATCCTCAAGCTCAGAGGTGCTTTTCTCAGCTGTGAATAAGTCCATCAAAGGCATTCTTCATTTCTATTATAGTGTCTTTGATCTCTAGTATGTCTTTTTGATTCTTAAAGATTTTCCCTGTTCTACCATATTGTCTACTTTTCTTGTTAGAACCCTTAGCATGTTAATCATAGTTGTTTTAAATTCATGGTCTGATAATTTCAACGTCCTGGTCATAGCTGAGTCTGGTTCTGATGCATGTTAATTCTCTTCACCTGTGTTTTCTTTGTTTTTTCATGTGCTTTGTAACATTTTGTTGAAAGCCAAACATGGGGTGCTGGGTAAAAGGAACTGTGGTAAATAGCCTTCTGGTGAGATGGTGGGGAGGTGTTTGGAATAGGATGTGTTCTACAATCCTGTGTATCAGTCTCAGCTTTTTAGTAAGCCTGTGCCCCTTGACTGTGCACTTCACAAGTACAAGTACTTCTCAGTTTTTCCCTCTGGACTTTGGTGGAGATGGTTGACTGGAATGGGCTGGATTTATGTATTTGTGCTCCCCAGGTTGGTTAGTCTCTGATAAAACTCCAGCAGGTAAGGGTCTGGTAAAATGGTTTCTTTTGAGGATGGAAAGAACAGTGTGCTCTGGCAAATTTCAAAATGGTTCCTTTTTCCTCTGCTTCTGCCAGAAACAGGCTTCCATCATTGGCCTTTGAATGCTCTTTCAATAAATTCACATGTTCCTTTGATATACCACGTTATTTTCTTTGAGCACTTTTTTATTTTCTAGCACTATAAGATGATCCAGTCCATCTTGTCTATTCCCTGATCAAGTCTTAGGCCCACTCATCTCTTTAGAGATTCTTGATTGACTTCTTTGGAGAATGGTGTTAGAAACCAAGATCTAGTTAGGGTTATACTCATTAGCACTGGGATGTAACTGCTTCTAGGTCCTTTGGGGATAGATCTGGGAAATATATGTGTGTGTGTGTGTGTGTGTGTGTATACATACACACAAATATGTGTTCTAACTCATGGGTGTAGACATATCTACAACTGTTTTTATATCAGTCCATCGGTATCTATATTAAGCTAGACGTGAGTTCAGAATCATGTCTCCAACTAAAATTCAGTATCACACTCTTTATTTACCTTTGAATATAGTATTTTTATAGCTTAAACTGTTTAATTGTGTAAGCTTGACAAGAGAAAAATTATAAGCTAGCAGAGGACTGAGATTTTAGAGTACTATTTTGAGCAATTCCTAGAAATGGAATAGAAGGTATTGACTGAAGACTAGGATGACTTATTGATTGCATCTGACATGGTGTGGAGACACTAAATAAATGCCCACCATATGCACCAGCACTAAACAAAAAACTAGGGTAGGTCCAAAATTATCAACCTAGTCTTCCCTCCTATATATTTATTGAAGAAGTATTTGTTGACAACCTCCTATGAACTAGGCACAGGGTTATATAATAATGAACAAAACAAGCTTATCTGCCTTTGAGAAAAGAGAGGTAATAACAAATAAATACACATGTGAGTATATGGTTATAAATCATGCTGTGGGATATGAAGGGAGCGAATATGAGTGAAATTAAAGGGGGAACATTATTTGAACTAGCAGTCTGATTTCATCTTCTTTGTCTCCCCTGGGAATAGAGGAAAAGGCTTTGATTTTAACAGAAAGATGTAGATTTGGGCATTTCTAACTGTAGAAGACAATAAATGTTGGAGTGCTTCACCAAAGAGAGGTAGAGTTCATTGTCCTCTGCCTTGTGAGGAGGGCTAGTTGGCAGAGATGTGTTCCTTTATTAATTTTTTTGCTACAAATCATTTTCATTTTCTGTATTTCCAGGATTGGGGAGGGGCCCAGATGCCACTTTGGTGCCTGGGTTCTTCATGTGGTTTGCCTCAAGAAAACTAAAAAACAAGCTGTGTGTCCCCAGCACTTACAGGAAGCTCAGCTGGGTTACATAAAAGGAAAGACTTATTTGCATGCAGCAACCTAGGAATTGAAATGGCTGTCTTATCTGCTGACAGGAGAACTTTGCCTAATGTCACATATTACACACAAAATGCCTTTTTAAAACTCCCCTAACACACTTATTAAATATACATAGTATATATCTGTGGGTCTGTGTTTTGAGACAGCCTGGGAAGTGGTTTGATAATTATAACCCAGAGTTAGCATAGTTCACCCCCACATATTCAGTTCCAGTTTTCAGATTCCCACTGCTTGTGATGGTACCCCTGTGGACTGTCCTGACCACATCTTTGCCTTCTGGATACTTATCTTTCAAACCTAGCAATTATCAGCCAAATCTTTACTACCACCATAGTGTTCAGAACCTCCTGACCTTCAAGACTTGCCATGCCTTGGCATTCAACAGCCTTGGTTCATTTTGCTGTGCTGCCAAGAGCTGTGTCCTCTATGTTAGGATTGTACTAACACCATTACAAAGAATGCTCTCCCAAGTCACATGCAGCATGTACTTATTTATAATTTATATAATGTATCTTGTCTTGGAAATCCCATACACAGCTGATAGAATTGTAACTGGTATAGTCACTTTAGAAAATGATTAATCAGTGACTCCTAAACAGAACATGTACATATCTCATTGATCTACAAACTCCATTCTTAGCTGTATACGCAACAGAAATGAAAAATATATATCCCAAAAGACATGTATAAGAATGTTCATAGTTGCATCACTTCTAATAGTAAAAAATAAAAATAGAAAACCAAAATCAACTGTCCACATAGTAGAATGGATGAAAAAATTGTGGTATAATGCAATTAACATAAATGAAATACTCTGCATAAAGCAGTAGGGAAGAATCTCAAAAACATAATGAATAAACAAAGCCAAGCCCAAAAGAATACATAAATGTCTGACTCCAAATATAAAGCTCAAAATAAGCAAATTATCTTATAATGACAGAAATCAAAATAATGATTATCTTAGGAAGGAAGTTAACAATTTAAAGGGTATAAAAGAGGTTTCTAGGATACTTAATGTTCACTCTTGCTATTTGGATGGTAATTATGTGTGTGTTGCCTTTATAAAAATCTATTTGGCTGTCATCTTCTGATCTGCATACTTTTCTATATGTCTGCTATAATTTAAAAGTAACATAGAAACAATGCCTATGTATTAGTTATCTATTGTTTTCTAACAAATGACCTGCAAATTTAACTTGAGACAGAATATATTTATTATTTTATGATTTCTATGGGTTGAGAATCCAGACATGGATTAAGAATCCAGGATGGGTTAAGAATCCAGGATGTCTTAACCGTGTCCTCAAACTCTGGGTCTCTCACGAGGTACCAGCATGTCAAAGCTCAGCTAGGAAGGATCTGCTTCCTTGCGCACTTTTTTTTCCATGTTTCAGTTTCTTGGCATCTTGGACTGAGGCTTCAGTTCCTCCTGAGCTATTTCTTTCCTTCACACGGTCTTGTAGACCTCTCATAGGGCATCTCATCATATGGCAACAGAAAGTGCCCGCAAGAGAGAGTGCTAGCAAGATGGAAGTCATAGTCCTTTGAAACCTAATTGTGGAGACAACATTCCACACTTTTGCCATATTACATTCATTAGAAGCAAGTCATAAGGTCCAGCTTACACAGGAGGAGAGGATTACAGGAGGGTTTGGATGCTAAGAGTCCAGAAGCTGTTTTAGAAGACTCTACCGTGGTGTGTTACCACTGGAGCAAAGAACTACAGCAAAATATATGCAAATATTTATGAGTTTCAACCTTTCCATGTACATTTCCCAGTGCACAAGATAAGGTCAAGCAGAAACTCTATAAAACAGAAAGGTCTCTCTTCCTGTTTTACTTTGGTTTCTTACACACATGGAGTAATTGTGACTTTTAACTGGCCACTGGTCTTCTCCCAAAAGAAATTAAGTTAAATTACTTAGAGAAAAAAAAAAAAAAAACTATCCCCACATAAAGGGCAAAATACTTTGTTTTAATGGATTTTGAAGAGACTCTGCCCAGGAACAAATGTTCCTAGTTATCCCACTACCCACTTGAAAAGCAACTGGCACTGGGGGGAAGAATGGTGTTGTCTGGCCTACTGCAGGAAGCCTCATTTTATTGGAATGCAAGCTTTACTGAAAAACAGGGAAGAAAAGAAACAAAATGGGAAAATGGCCATCAACAACTGCTTTTAATGGAAATGGTATGATGGCCCCTCATGCTCTTCTTCGTGGTTTTAAGTCAGCGATCCGCAGAGAGCAAATCGGATGCTGCTATGAAAAGACTTCATTTGAGAAAGCCTGGTTTGCAAGCTCTCTCTTCTTTGAAGCCTCAGTGAGAGGGAATGTTTCCATTGTGTGTGGGATTTTGATATGTAGCTTTGAACAGAATACTAAATCCTTCCATGAAAAGGTCGAATGTTATGCTCTTTGCTGAGTAAAGAGAGTTGCTGTTTTTGAGTGAGACTGAAATCCTACTCAAAGTTCCCACTTACATACAATGTGCCACATCCTCAAGAGACCCATGAATATACCCTTCCTTTTGTTGGTTTCTCTTCCTTCCCATGGAGAATATTAATATTTTAGTCTTTAATAAGAACAGAAAGGTACAACCCGAAAGAGAACAAAACATGGAAGTGCAGGTCAAATTTTTTGAAGGTTGAGGAAAAATTGAGGCAGGATATACATCACTTCTCCAGAGGTATGAGATACTGATGGTGCAGGTATTAGAATCTGCAAAAGCCACTTCATGCTAAATTCTCTCACTCCGAGCGCAGGAACATCCAGTGGGAATTGCAGTAGTATGTAATCCAGTTAACTGCATCTTTTGATGAACTGGAATTGTTTGGTGCTTAGCACTACTAAGGAAGATAGAAGCAAATAAGAGAGTTTGTTTGAATAGTGTGCTACATGGCACTTCCCAGGGAGAGGCCACTGTTTTTCTGCTTCCCACGTATCGCTGAAAATCAGAATTGCCCAGCAAGCTCTCTTAAACTTAGATTTCTATGACCTCATCTAAATCTACCAAGTCAGAATCTCTGGAGGTGAGGTGTGAGCACCAGTGTTTTCAGAAAAGCCATTCAGGTGAGGAGTTTGAAGTCTGAGGAATTTGAATAGGGAATACAGGCATATTTTCACTCTGAGTATCTTTAGCTATGCAAAGCAAGCAGAGACCTTCAGGTTACAGTGATAATCTAGGTTCATATACCTCCCAAAATAATTGAAGTAATGTAGGAAATTTCAACGGTGTAGATCATTTCTGAGTCCTTCCTTTCATTTTATGCATACAAGGTCCAGAGGAAATGGAGTATTCCTTTAGGGGATCATTTCCTTCACAAATATTTCCATGACACCAAATGACATTTTTCGTGTTCCTTAAAAGTTTTCTACTTTTTGGAGGGTATGTTAGTGTTCAAAATACCTCTCAAAGGGCATGATTAAACCCTCTCTAATGATACTTTCTGTGCTGTTGCCATCTCTGAATCTGCCATCTCCAAACAAAACCAATTGGGCCCTCTTGGTTTTCCCCATTTACCAGGCAAATGGAAATGGGAGGCAATTTCAACTTTCACAGAAACATTTACTTTTCAGCCTTTAGACTTCAATCCCCACTCTTCACAGTGATAGTAGTGCAGGGAAGAAAGATTCCTTTTGATAGGGCCAGTGGTTGAGGATAAGGAGGTTCACACTGGATTCAGACAGACTAGAGGAAAACTGAGGGGCCCAAGATAGCTGTGACCTGCCCTTTATTCAGCTCCTGCCCACCACTGAGCAGGCACCAGAACATCCACCTTCATGCAGCTTGTGGGGGGCAGTCGAGCTAATATAGGAAGGCTTCCCCTACAAGAAGCCCCCCTTAGAAAGTCTGCACAGGCAAAAAACCCCAGGGCCTTACATAGCAGCCAGAACCACAGTGGCTCTGAATCAAGCATTAATGATGATTACTTAAGATAACAAGGCACCTATGGGTTAATCACAGCCACTCAACACAATCTGGCACCTTGTGGCCTTCACGTGAGAAAGTCTAATTGACTCATCTTCCTCCTCCTTTTCCTTACCCATCCCTACGTTCATGGATAAGAACCCTGTAACAAAAGACAGTCTTACAAGACAAAAGCATACAAATTTATTTAATGAACATTCAACATGACACCTTCATCATGAGCCTTCATCATGAAATAAGGAGCCTTCATCATGAAATAAGGCCTCAAAGAACCAGGGAAACCTATATAATTTTTAATGCTAAGTGTATTGAAAAAGTGAATGGTCTTGAAGATGTATGATTGGACAAAGGGGATATTATCTAATGGTAATAAACTGGGGAGGACTTAACAAGGCCTGTGTGTTCAGATTCTTCTCTGTACCCCTGTCTAAAGATGTTGCTTTCCTCTGGTATAAGGAGAGGACATCTTAAGATCTTTTTCAGGGAAGAAGGGCAAGGCGTGGGTCAGAGTGACTTTCCTGCTGTTCTGCTTAAATCCAAAGATACTACATCATGGGGTAGCATGTCCTAAACTCCATCATTAGTTTGCTGCATTCAGGCTTATGGTCTGTAGGGATGGGCTTTCTTTCTTCCCTCTCTCTCAGTGGGGTGGTAATCCACAAGTACACTGACAACCTGTTCAGGAAGCCCTACTTAACACCCATCAGAAAGATCTTTCTTCTGTCTAAACTAGATCATAACTGCATTAAGAAAAGCTTATCTCCTCTGGTTCCATCAAACAACACTCATTCTCAAGAAATGCATTCAAGTGTGGGAAAAACTCTTGAGGATATTGGCCTGGGAAAGGTTTTATGAAGAAGACTCCATTGGCAATAACAACAACAACAACAACAACAACAAATAAATGACAACTGAGCTAAAAAGCTTCTGCACAGCTAAGGTACAACAATTAAAACAAATAGACAATCTTCAGAATGGGAAAAGATATTTTCACATTACAAAAGTGACAAAGACTTAATAACCAGAGTCTACAGAGAGCTCAAATTAATCAATAGAAAAAGAGCAAACAATCCCATTTGTCACTAGGCAAACGATAACAGCAGAACTTTCACTGAAAACAGATAAATGGTCAATAAACTTATGAAAAAATGCTCACTGTCCCTAATTATCAGAGAGATGCAAATCAAACCACCCTGAGATACCACCTAACCCCAGTGAGAATAGTCCACATCATAAAGTCCCAAAGCTACAAATACCGGTGAGGGTATAGAAAAAAAGGAACACTTATATACCATTAGTGAGATTGCAAACTAATACAGCCTCTTTGGAAGGAAGTATGGAGAATCCTCAAAGAACTAAAAGTAGACCTTCAATTTGATCCTGCAATCCTTTACTAGGCATCTACCTAAAAGAAAAAGAAATCATTTTACCATAAGGACATGTGCACTGGAATGTTTATCAAGGCTCAACTCACAATTGCCAAGATGTGGAATCAACCCAAGTGCCTATTAGCACATGAATGGATTAATAAACTGTGCTATATGTATACCATGGAATGCTATTCAGCTATAAAAATGGAGACTTTGCATCTTTTGTACTAACCTGGATGCAGTTGGAGAACATTCTACTTAATAAAGTATCACAAGAATGGAAAAGCAAGTATCCAATGTACTCAGTACTAATATGAAACTAGTAGATGAACAACTACACACCCACACAAGAGAAAAACACAGTGAAACTCAAGTTGAAGCCAAGAGGGAGGAGAGTGGGGGGTTGTGTACTCTCCCCTAACAGGAACAATTGTATATGGCACACCTCCTAGGAGAGGGGCACAACTGCAACTCGGACTGTACCTGACAAACACAATGTAACCTAATCGTCTGTACCCTCATATTAATCTGAAATCAAAAAAGAATTGTAAAAAACATGCTTTCAAAATCACTTAAACATGTGGCACAGTTGTTGCACCTGTTGATAAAGAAACTTCCTTGTAGTTCTTATACATTCATCATCAGATTTCTTCCAACCAGCAGACTGTAATTTTCAGTCAGCCTGAACAGAGTTGTGTTCTGAATCACTGCTGATTCAAACAGAGCAATTTCGCACATCAAGGCTTCACACATATCAATGGAAGATGCTTCCACACCAAGTACACATTACAAATCCCGGATCAATTTCTCTAGAATGCAGCAGCTGCACCAACTTAAAAGTTACTGCCTACTTTGGTGCAGCTGTTCAACTCAAAGAAACAGAGGATGTAGGCACCATACTTTGTAAACCACTTTAATCAGGGCCCATGTGCCTGGTGTTATGAGTAAAGGTCAAGAACTCCAGAATTTCTTCGGGGTATTTGGAGTCTTGCTATATGACCAAAGGAAATCTCTTTTTCTCTCTGAACATTATTTCCCTTATTTGTAAAACAGAAACAACCATCCACTTGATCTCAAGTGTTGCTGCGAGAATACAATTAGAAAATCAATGTGAAGGTGCCTTATAAAGTCAGAGGTCACCAAGGGTATGGAGTTGTAATTGGTCTCCTGTTTGACTTTCTAACCTGCTTGTCTATATTTAGTGCTGGTGAACGATCGTTTCCTGGGATGTGCATATTTTTCATGTACAAATTATGGGCCGAATGATAGGGTGAGGTCCTGGGGATGTGGCAGCAAAAAAATCACATATCATTTCACTGGATAATTCTTCATTTTATTATAGCCCTCCTTATAACTCTGCCTTTTATTAATTTTAGCATAGAACCAATATTTATTGAACACTTACTGTATTCAATATAGGCACTTTCCTAATTCATGGGAAGTGCCAACAGTTAAAAAAATGTGTGTAATGTATGTGTCTACATTATGTATAACACGGTGATTAATGCAGATAAAGAAGATAGAGTTCAATACTGTTTCACACAGAGTAGTTCTGGAAGTCCTCACTGACAATGTGGCATTTGAGCAGAGTCCTGAATACAATGAGAGAGACTGGGGCTATCAGGTAGAGGGTGTTTAAGCAGAGAGAACAAGTGCAAATGTCTGAGTCATGGTGTTTGGCAGGTATTTAGGGAACAGCAAGATGCCTGAAGCTGGAGCACAGGGAGCAATGGGACAACTCATAGGAGGAGCGATCAGAGCAGTAGCTGGGGCCAAATTGGCCAGGGCCAGGTAGAACTTTGTAAAAACTTTGGCTTTCCCTCTGACGAGAGGAGATGCCACTAGAGCAGTGGTCCCCCACCTTTCTGGCACCAGGGACCAGTTTCATGTGTAGGGGGCTTGCTCAGGTAGTGATGGGACAGTGGCAAGCGACTGTAAATAGAAATGAAGCTGCTTCACTCAATTGCCAGCTGCTCTCCTTTTGCCTGGGGCCCAGTTCTTAAATTTCACTGAAAACAATTTTTCCATGAAGGAAGATAGAGGGGGCAGGAGGGAATGTGGAACTCTGTGGCCTAGATTCTAAGAGGCCAGGGGTCAGGCACAGCAGCACTAGAGGATTTTGAGCCAAGGAGTAGCATGATCTTGGCTTGTTGAAAACACACTCTGGTTGCTGTGTGGAGAATGTCTGGAAGCTGGAGAGCAAGTTAGGAACTACATGTAGGCAAGAGATGATAGTGGCTTAGGATGGGGCAGCAGAGGAGATACTAAGAAGGGGTGGGACTCGGGATGTCTTTTGAAAGCTTACCAGGATTTGCTAACAGACACTAGGCAGTCAGAGAGAGAAAAGTCAGAGGTAACACCATGATTTTTAGCCCGAGAACTGAAGTTTGAATTGGCAATGTACTAAGAATGAGTAGGTCTATAAAGTGGAGGGAGAGCCAAGAGTCCCATTTTGGACACATTAAGTGTGAAAAACCTGCCCACATCCATGTCATAGAGAGTGAGTAGTTGTGTACACAGAGTTTAGTAGATATGGTTGGATGTGATTATGCTCGATTTTTATCTGGACACCTTTACAGCCCTGGGAACAGATAAGATCACCTAGGGAGTGAGGACAGAGAATAGATAGCCAAACATTTTTCTGTTTCCTTTTCTAAAATTCAATTTAGATCTTAATCAAAAACCTTCAGGGAACCATCATCTTGTATTTAGGACTCCTCTAGCCAGTAGAAAATTTTCTCTGCACTGGCACAGCCCAAGTTCCCAACTTTAGGTCTCTTTCCTTCTCAGTTGTTTTTTTTTTTTTTTTTTTTAATTTTTTTATTAAATCATAACTGTATACATTGATATGATTATGGGGCATTATACACTCACTTCATAAACCATTTGACACATTTTTATCACAGTGGTTAACATAGCCTTTCCAGCGTTATCTCAGTTACTGTGCCAAAACATTTACATTCTACATTTACCAAGTTTCACAAATACCCCTGTAATATGCACCACAGGTGTGATCCCACCGATTCCCCTCCCTCTACCCACCCACCCCCTTTCCCACTTCCCCCTATTGTTAAGTTGTAGCTGGGTTATAGCTTTCATGTGAGAGCCCCAAATTAGTTTCATAGTACGGCTGTGTACATTGGGTATTTTTTCTTCCATTCTTGGGATACTTTACTAAGAAGAATATGTTCCAGCTCCATCCATGTAAACATGAAAGAGGTAAAGTCTCCATCTTTCTTTAAGGCTGCATAGTATTCCATGGTATACATATACCACAATTTATTAATCCATTCGTGGATCGATGGGCACTTGGGCTTTTTCCATGACTTAGCTATTATGAATTGGGCTGCAATAAACATTCTGGTACAAATATCTTTGTTATGTTGTGATTTTTGGTCTTCTGGGTATATGCCCAGCAGAGGAATTACAGGATTGAACGGCAGATCTATTTTTAGATCTCTGAGTGTTCTCCATATATCTTTCCAAAAGGAATGTATTAATTTGCATTCCCACCAGCAGTGCAAAAGTGTTCCCTTTTCTCCGCATCCACGCCAACATCTCTGGTCTTGAGATTTTGTGATATAGGCTAGTCTCATTGGAGTTAGATGATATCTCAAAGTAGTTTTGATTTGCATTTCTCTGATGATTAAAGATGATGAGCATTTTTTCATATGTCTGAAGGCTGTGCGCCTGTCTTCTTCAGAGAAGTTTCTCTTCAAATCCCTTGCCCAGCCTGCGATGGGATCCCTTGTTTTTTTCTTGCTGATGCGTTTGAGTTCTCTGTGGATTCTGGTTATTAAACCTTTGTCAGAGTTATACCCTGCAAATATCTTCTCCCATTCTGAGGGCTGTCTGCTTGCTCTGCTTACTGTGTTCTTAGCTGTGCAGAAGCTTTTTAGTTTGATCAAGTCCCAGTAGTGTATTTTTGAAGCTGCTTCAATTGCCCGGGGGGTTCTCCTCATGAAATACTCACCCAGACCAATTTCTTCAAGGGTTTTCCCTGCATTCTCCTCTAGTATTTTTATAGTTTCATGTCTTAAGTTTAAATCTTTAATCCAATGAGAGTCTATCTTAGTTAATGGTGAAAGGTGTGGGTCCAATTTCAGTCTTCTGCAGGTTGCCAGCCAGTTCAGCCAGCACCATTTGTTAAATAGGGAATCTTTTCCCCACTGAATGTTTTTAATTGGCTTGTCAAAAATCAAATAGCGGTAAGTAGCTGGATTCATCTCTTGGTTCTCTATTCTATTCCAGATATCTACTTCTCTGTTTTTGTGCCAATACCATGCTGTTTTGATCACTATCGATTTGTAGTAAAGTCTGAGGTCTGGTAGTGTGATTCCTCCTGTTTTGTTTTTATTTCTGAGTAATGTCTTGGCTATTCGAGGTTTTTTCTGATTCCATATAAAACGAAGTAATGTTTTTTCAAGATCTTTAAAATATGACAGTGGAGCTTTAATAGGGAGTGCGTTGAAAGTATATATTGCTTTGGGTAGTATGGACATTTTGATAATGTTGATTCTTCCTAGCCATGAGCATGGTATGTTTTTCCATTTGTTAACATTTTCAGCTATTTCTTTTCTTAGAGTTTCATAGTTCTCTTTATAGAGATCTTTCACGTCTTTTGTTAGGTAAATTCCCAAATATTTCATCTTCTTTGGCACTACTGTGAATGGGATAGAGTCCTTAACTGTTTTTTCAATTTGACTGTTGTTGGTGTATATAAAGGCTACCGATTTATGAATGTTGATTTTGTAACCTGAGACACTGCTGTATTCCTTGATCACTTCTAGGAGTTTTGTAGTAGAGTCCCTAGTGTTTTCCAGATACACAATCATATCATCTGCGAAGAGCGAGAGTTTGATCTCTTCTGACCCTATATGGATACCCTTGATCGCCTTTTCTTCCCTAATTGCGGTGGCTAAAACTTCCATTACAATGTTGAAAAGCAATGGAGACAATGGGCAGCCTTGTCTGGTTCCTGATCTGAGTGGAAATGATTCCAATTTAACTCCATTCAATATGATATTGGCTGTGGGTTTGCTGTAGATAGCCTCTATCAGTTTAAGAAAAGTCCCTTCTAGACCAATTTTCTTGAGTGTTCTGATCATGAAGGGATGCTGGATATTATCAAAAGCTTTTTCTGCATCAATTGAGAGAATCATATGGTCTTTGTTTTTTAATTTGTTTATGTGCTGAATTACATTTATAGATTTACGTATATTGAACCAGCCTTGAGACCCTGGGATAAAACCAACTTGGTCATGATGTATAATTTGTTGGATGTGTTGCTGGATTCTGTTTGTTAGGATCTTGTTGAATATTTTTGCATCTATATTCATTAGTGATATTGGTCTATAATTTTCTTTTCTTGTTGGGTCTTTTCCTGGTTTGGGGATCAGGGTGATATTTGCTTCATAGAACGTGTTGGGTAGTCTTCCTTCTTTTTCTACATTTTGGAACAGGTTGAGTAATATAGGTACTAGTTCCTCTTTAAAGGTTTGGTAGAATTCTGACGTGAAACCATCTGGTCCCGGGCTTTTCTTTTTAGGGAGGTTTTGTATAGTTGATGCTATTTCTGAACTTGATATGGGTCTGTTCAACATTTCCACTTGATTCTGGTTAAGTCTTGGAAGGTGGCGTGCTTCCAAGTATCGGTCTATTTCCTTCAGATTTTCATATTTCTGAGAATAAAGTTTCTTGTAATATTCATTAAGGATTTTTTGGATTTCTGATGAGTCTGTGGTTATTTTGTCTTTGTTGTTTCTGATTGATGATATTAGAGATTTTACTCTTTTTTTCCTGATTAGGTTGGCCAGAGGTTTATCTATTTTATTGACCTTTTCAAAAAACCAGCTTTTTGATTTATTGATCTGTTGTATTATTCTTTTGTTTTCAATTTCATTTAATTCTGCTCTAATTTTGGTTATTTCTTTTCTTCTACTGGGTTTGGGGTTGGAATGTTCTTCCTTTTCCAGTTGCGTGAGATGTCCCATTAAGTTGTTAACTTCCTCTCTTTCTGTTCTCTTGAGGAAGGCTTGCAGTGCTATAAATTTCCCTCTTAGAACTGCCTTTGCAGTGTCCCAGAGGTTCTGATAGCTTGTGTCTTCATTGTCATTTCGTTCCAAAAAATTGGTGATTTCTTTCTTAATCTCATCTCTGACCCAGCTATCATTCAGCATAAGGTTATTTAACTTCCATGTTTTTGTATGGGTATGCAGATTCCTGTTGTTACTCAATTCAAGTTTTATTCCATGATGGTCCGAGAAGATGCATGGAATAATTTCTATTCCTTTAAATTTACTGAGGTTAGACTTGTGACCTAAAATGTGATCAATTTTGGAGTAAGTTCCGTGGGCTGATGAGAAGTATGTGTATTCAGTTTTGTTGGGATGAAATGTTCTGTAGATGTCTGCTAAATCTAAATATTGGATGGTTAGGTTTAAATCTAAGATTTCTTTGCTCAGCTTCTTTCTGGAGGATCGATCCAACACTGCCAAGGGAGTGTTGAAATCTCCAACGATTATGGAGCTGGAGGAAATCAAGTTACTCATGTCTGTTAGATTTTCTCTTATAAATTGAGGTGCATTCTGGTTGGGTGCATAGATATTAATAATTGAGATCTCGTCATATTGAGTATTACCCTTAACAAATATGAAGTGACCATTCTTGTCCTTCCTTACTTTTGATGGTTTAAAGCCTACTGTATCTGCAAATAAAATTGCAACACCTGCTTTTTTCTGATTACCATTTGCCTGAAATATGGATGACCATCCTTTCACCCTGAGTCTGTATTTGTCTTTTAAGTTGAGATGTGACTCTTGTATGCAACAAATATCTGGCTTGAGTTTTCGTATCCAGTCAGCTAACCTATGCCTCTTTAGAGGACAGTTTAAGCCATTCACATTGATGGAGAGTATTGATAAGTCTGGTGGAATTTTGGGTATCGAGTTTTTCAAAGGTCCAGTGGACATTTTTAATCCTTTCGCCAGTGTGGAAGTTGGAGTTTGATCCGAAGATTCTGAGTGAGTTTACTTTTGTGGTATAGGATTGGGTTGGTCATTGTGGAGGATAGGTCTGAGAACATCCTGAAGAGCTGGTTTACTTATGGCAAATTTTTTCAACATATGAATGTCATTGAAGTATTTAATTTCTCCATCATAGATGAAACTCAGTTTAGCTGGATACAAGATCCTGGGTTGAAAGTTTTTTTGCTTTAGGAGATTAAAAGTTGATGACCAGCCTCTTCTTGCTTGAAAAGTTTCAGCAGAGAGATCTGCAGTTATTCTAATATTCTTACCTTTGTACGTTATAGTTTTCTTTCGCCGGGCTGCTTTGAGAATCTTCTCTTTCATGTTAACTTTAGTGAAGCTAATTATGATATGTCTGGGAGATGGCTTATTGGGGTTGAATCGTGCTGGGGTTCTGAAGCTGTCTGCTATCTGAATTTCAGATTCTCTAGGCATGTCTGGAAAATTTTCTTTCATAATTTCATGTAGAAGGGCCTCTGTGCCCTTGGCTGCCACTTCATCAGTCTCCGAAATTCCTATAACCCTTATGTTATTTTTTTTCGAATTATCTGAGAGCTCTCTGAGTGAGTGATCCATTTTTGCTCTCCATTTCTCTTCCTCTTTGAGAGATTGGGAGCGTTCGAAGACTTTATCTTCAATGTCAGAAATCCTTTCTTCTGCTTGCTCCATTCTGTTACTGAGGGATTCTACTGTATTTTTCATATCTTTGAGGGCTGTAAGTTCTTGTTTCAGTGTGTCTAAGTCTTTGGTGGTTTTGTCTTTAAATTCGTTAAATTCTTGAGACAGTTTTTGAATTTCTCCTCGAATTCCTAATTCCATTTTATTAATCTTGTCTGCAAACCAAATTCTGAATTCGACTTCTGACATCTCAGCCAGTTGTTTATGAATGGGATCTTCAATCACATCTGCCGTATCTTTTCTTGGGGGGGTTGATCTATTCTGGTTATTCATGTTACCAGAGTTTTTCCGCTGATTCCGCCCCATGGTTTACTCCCTTTGGTTTTTCCCCTGGGGTTTTATCAAGGGCCCGTACAGTGTTGTGGCCTGAGAAACTGGGGCCCTGTCTGGTGTGGTGGAGCAAAGTGGTTCTGTCTTGTTTTCAGCTGGTTTCTGTTCGATCCTATTGCAACTTCTACTCTGGCTTGAAGTCTCAGCTGTGTGGAAAAATCAGCAATTAAGTCACCCCGCCTGCCCACCTCTGGCCCCAGTTGGAAAAGGAGAATCAAACCTTCCTACAATCGCACACCCAGGGCATCACCTGAAAAGTTCTCAGTCTATTAGCCCAGTTCAAAAGGTCCGAATCAACTGTCTCAATCGGCACTTGTCTCAGGTGGAAGGGTTCAAGAGGTCTCTGGGAACTGGATCACAGGGGCCTGGTAACTCCTCTGAGACAGCTCACCCCAGTGCAGCGTGGAGTCAGGAGGAGCCACCCCGCAAACAGAGCAGTCTGGGAAGGTTGACGTCTCCTTCCCCACTTTGCCCCTCCGTCGGACCCAGTCACTGGTATCTCTGCAGATGGCTAACCCAGTTGCCTGCAGTGAACAGACACTCCAGGGGTTTGCACCTGCGTGAATCGCAAGGAAGTCTGCCAGGCCCCCGCAGACTGCCGCTATCTAGCAGGAGGAGATGGGGCCTGACATCTTTGAGTGTTTGATGCAGGTGATGGGAAGGAGGTGTTCACTCAGGCTTAGCCCCGTCCCTGATGGATGCTGCTAACAGAACAGAACAGAACAGACAACTTTGTGAGGTTCTGTCTCTGTTCCTGTCGTCGCCTACAGGAGACGGGCTGTTTTGAGTTCAAACGTCTTTGCTGCTGGAGAATTGCGTCTGAACACCTCTCTGGGTCGGCCCCGCCCTGGAGGCTTCCGGGTTTGTGAGCCGTGTCACCGGTGGCCTCCTCTGGTTGCCCAGGGATACAGGGGGTGTGGCCTCAGAATATCCAGAAGTGAGCGTTCTGCTTTTGTTTGCGTCCTTGTGATCACAACTTGCCTCAGCGGTGTTGATGTGCGTTCTTCAGCCTTCTCTCTTGGTGAGGCTCAAGTCCACCAGGATACTTACTAAATTCCTGTCCCTTAACTCTCCTTCTGGACGGGAGCCTTTGTTGAAAGCTGGCTTCAGTCCGCCATCTTGTCTCCCCTGCCCCTTCTCAGTTGTTATAGTCCAAACAGACACCAGCATCACTGACTGGTTTTGAAATCTTCCCTTCCTCTTTCCTGCCTCTACACATTTGCTTGTCTGATATTTTCCCGCATGATTGGTCACCCTCACTTCCGCCTATGAGATACCACCCTTCTCCTGAGGCCTACTTGGAATCTTACTCTCTTACGACCCATTTTGACCTGCTCGTTCTCAATGACCATAGCATTTGTTTGTCCCCATGGTACATATTTGTCCACATGACTCTCACTTCAGCCCTCCTTCGGACTGCCTTTTGGTACCAAAAAAGCTGGAACGTGAAAAGTCACTCATCCCACTCCTTCTCACTTGGGTTAGGGTTCCTCCAATGAGTGTCAGAGCTCACACGGGACTTGGAAGGCGGAAGTGGCCATTGGGAGGTAACAGATGCACTCAGGGAATTTAGATTTTCGGGCAGCAGTGTCTTGCACTCGGAGGCAATGTGGAGAGTCCCTAGGGTCTTCGGTGGAAGCCACAGCAGTGAGGTTCTGTAGGGTGCCCAAGCATTTCTCCCGGCTGTGCTTCCCTGGGTTTCTCTAATGCCCTTGCATGGCAGCATTCTGTTGGTCAAAATGAAGCAGATGAGCCCAGAGAGGGGGTCAAATATGGGGACAGAGATGGAGATGAAAGGCTGTAATCTGGTTGTTGGCATGCCAGCTCATATCTTTTGCCAAATAATATTTATACAGCTGAGAAGAGCATGTGAGTTTCACGTTCCTTCTACACAGGAGTCAGAGCCATTTTCTCAAGGATCCTAAATGGAATGCATATGTTTTATGGGGACCAAATGAGCTTCCCATCCTCAGATCCTTGAGCCCCTAAATACCACTACTCTGGCTAAGCTGGTAGGCTGTTCTTGCACCAGAACTGTGATTAGAATCCAAACTTTAGATGGTTCCCTTCAGAATCAGACTTGAACCACGCTGGGGTTTTGGAATATGTGGATTTAATTCATTATATTTCCTAAAATCATCTCAAAGAGCTAGATTTAGCATGGGAAGACATTTTATCAGTTTTCAACTCAGCCAGATTTTTCCAAGGGCTCAGGAACTATGGTCTAAATCTGGGGCCCGTCCACCAACAGCAGCAATTAGGCAGCAGAAACACAACCTGCTAATTCAGTTGGATTTGCCTAATGGAATATGAGTCAGCACTCTCTGGGAAGCGGTAGCCAGGCCCCTGATGGGCCAAAGAGTATATAGACCCGCAGTTCTCAACCTGTGGGTCACAACCCCTTTGGGGGGTCAAATGACCCTTTCAGAGAGGTCACCTAAATACATCCTGCATATCAGATATTTACACGACAATTCATAACAGTAGCAAAATTATAGTTATGAAGTAGCAACAAAAATAATTTTATGGTTGGGGTTCACCACAACATGAGGAACTGTATTAAAGGGTTGCGGCATTAGGAAGGTTGACAACCACTGACATAGATGAAAAATATAAGACACTGAAAAACAATTTCCATTTTATAAAAAGAAATCGAGTTATTAGCACCGTTGTTCTACTAATCAGGAGTCCCCAAAGAGAAGAATAAATAATGCGGCTTTTAAAACATTCATTACAAAGGTCTCTTTCTATATTTTTAAATACTTAATCTAACATCCATTTAAAACTGAGAATTGTATTAGGGACTGGAGCTGCAGAGAAGTGACTATAGTGAGAGATTTTCTTATTAGTTGGAAAGAAGTAAGTGTAATCTTACAGTTGCTCTCTCTCGTCCTCAGGTTTTACAGAGCAGTGTAGAGCAGATGATGCCTGAGAATTCTGCAGAAGGTAAAGCAAACGCTTTATCTTTTTTTTTTTTTTCCCATGAGAACCAAAGTAGGGGTTGCTGGCTGAGAGATAAAACATTCCATTTGTAAGTGTGACTCTCTGTGGGAGAGGAAGAACACTGGTGACTCCTGGTGATCTATTTATCAGCTCTTTATCAGCTAAGGATGTGGTGAGGACAGAATCCCAAAGAAAAGCAGAACCAAAACATGAAAAAGTTTACTTCAGCAACATTTTTGCTGAGGCAAATATGATATGCGTGTTGGTGATGTTTGCTGGTTTACTAGTGAGGGAGTCTGTCTTTACCTAGAAGCCCTGAAAGTAGCCTCACCTAAAACCATAAATAAAACATCAGACATGCCCCCACGACCCACGACTAGTCAGTAACATTGATAACATAAGTGACTTTGCACTTACTTTAATTTGGGGTCTGTCAAACCTTTATTTTCTTTCCTAAAGGATCCACATGCGCAGTGAATGGGGGATCCTTTAGGAAAGAAAACAAAGGTCTGACAGACCCCAAATTGCACACGTGGTTTGAGGGTAGGAAGAATTTCCAATATGGAGTCATCACATACAAGGGGCCCATCAGCACAGTCATTATTCATGGTGTGCTTGTAGGCAGCTCGGTCGGTTCAACTCTTATCAGTAAAGAGAAAAGGCAAAATCAAAATATTTTCTAAGATTGTTTCTAACTTGAATGATTTCTGATTTGAAGACTGTGAGAATTTACTGTGGGTCTTTGTGCCAATGGTCAGCCTCTTTCCAACTATTCTCCCATTTCTTATCATCATTCCTCCCCCAAACACACACAGTCACACACTATGCATTGGATATTTTTGTTTAAAAGCTAAATCAAACTCTGATATGATACCTTAAGGAATTTATCTCATTGCCAACTGAGCTTAAGAAGTGTCCTTTTATTTTTCTATAAGACTCCCAAACAACTGTCCAGATTTACAAACTAACTCAAAGATGTCAAAGGAATGAACAAATCACTTAAGTGATTAATTGATCAATCTGATTTGTCAATTCAGCAATGGTCCAAGCAGCTTTCTTGCAGCGGCATCTGGCATCACAGTGGAAGGGCTGGGAGAGGCAACCACGTAGGGCTGTGGGCCTAGATATGAATCTCGACTATACTACTAAGTAGCCACATGGGTAGTTTTATAACCTCATTTAGTTGCAGTTTCTTCATATGTGAAATGAAGTTGATATTACACATCTTACAGGGCTGCTTAAATGAAATAATCAGGATCAAGTATCTGGAACAATTCCAACTCATCTTTTCTCCTCTTATCTTCCACCAGCCTAAGAATTCTTTCTGCAACAACTCTAGAAAATAAGTGTGGAACTTCTGGGAAAATTTCTCTAGAGTAGAGAAGCTCATTACCAGAGAGCCACCTGGACAGTGAGATGAAACTTAACAAAGAATAGAACACAAGCTTTCAATTGGATTCAAAAACAATTGCAAAAATTTCAAAACAAAAAGATTTCTACAAGAAAAAAACTCTCCAAAAATTCAGTTGTCCCTATCTTATTTCAACCATGGAATTTTAGAATTGGAAGGATATGCATCTGTGTAGTATTCTTCTCTTCAAGTCTATGCAATCTGTCAACAAATATGTTTCCAGAAACACAGAACTCATTACTTTCCGATAAAGCTATTCCACATTTAGATAGACTTATTCAACTTCAGTACTAAAATCTGCTTCCTTATTCCTAATTTCTACTGGGTGTCCTACTCTTCTCTTTGGAACAACTTGGACTGTTTATCCCTTAGCCATTACACACTTGAGGAAGAATATTATAGATACTAAACTCAACTCTTTCTCAAATAAAAATTACCTTAACTCCCCCCTAGAAGGCATTAAGTCTATTACTCTTCCCAGGCAGAGTAGAAGGTCTATGAATGAGTAAGAAGTATTTGTGTAAAGGAAAAGTAGACATTTGCTAAAACAAAGAGGTGAGATACTGGGAAAAGTTGAACATAAGTTACAGTATTTTCCCTTAAAGACATTTAGGCTTACATAAAAATAGATAAAATATTGCCATCTTTCCCTTAACTTGTTCATCCAAATCTGGCAATAGATTTTCATGTATAATTGGAGTTTTGTGGCTCGCACACACAGGTCAAATATTGAAAACTGATCTGGGGTCTTTGCAGGCAGAAAAATCTTGAGCTTTTTTAGACCAAAATAATTGGTCCCCTGTAACAATTCCTCTCACAGCTGATTTTATTTTTTTAATTATTTATTTATTATTATTATTAAATCATAGCTGTGTACATTAATGCGATCATGGGGCACCATGCACAGGTTTTGTAGACCGTTTGACACATTTTCATCACACTGGTTAACATAGCCTTCCTGGCATTTTCTTAGTTACTGTGTTAAGACATTTACATTCTACATTTACTAAGTTTCACATATACCCTTGTAAGATGCACTGCAGGTGTAATCCCACCAATCGCCCTCCCTCCGCCCACCTCCCTCACAGCTGATTTTAAATGGCACTCAGATACCAGCTGTGAAGCAGCACCTTTCACAAGGTTTTATCAGGTTAGAACGCCCAAGAAGAGATTCAGTGAAATCGACAGATCTAGGGATGCCGCAAAGTTGCTGAGCGCTTTTCAGAAAACCTGTGGCCTAAATCTAAAGCCCAAAAGTATCGCTTTAACATATGATACGTGTCGGTGGGATAATCAGAAAGGAGAGAGGGGATGGCATGGTTCTGAATACTCCCAAAGCAGGAAACAGGATGTGTGGTGGGCATCCTCCAGAGCCTTGACTTTAGGGTCCAGATGGCTCTGTGGCTCCAGCCTCGCCTCACTCCCCGATGCTTTTCATGTGGAGGCAAAACAGCAAACTTTCTTAGGCATCAGACTGCACAAACACCCTTGGTGGCATGAGGAGCAGCAATGCCTCTGGTCTAAGCAGAGACTCTGACTCACCTCAGTGCTGCCACCAGTCCCTGGGCCATTCCGTCCCTCCCCAGCACATTCTGATGTCTCTGCTGAAATATCAGTTCCTTAACATTTTGTAACTACGGTGCTTTTCCCTTGGTTAAAATACAAATTTAAAAAACTAGAGTGGGCATTTCACTCTAAGGGAATCTAAAAAAAATCATTCCAACGTAATTTGCATTTCAGAATATAAGGTTCTTGATGCTGACACCGCTGTTGAATTTTCCTCTGCCTTTTGCCTTCTGACTCATTCAGAGGACCTTACTAAAGAGCCTTCTAGGAGAGCAAAAGTGAGGATCACTAAGATTACAAATTTTAATCAAGAAATATAATCTCTTTCTTCTTACTTTCCTCTACCTAGAGTCCATAATAAACTTCCAGTGCCTTATTACAAAAGTGTCCAGAAGTTCAGCCAAAAGAAAAATTGTATTCCTATTCCTGAAAATAATGATTTAAAATATCTGATATTAATTCAACAAGTATCTCTTGAGCATCTCGTATGTACTAGGCACTGTTCCATGTGCTGGGAATGCAGCAGGGAACAGAACAGGGACAAATATGTGTGCTGGACAGTAAGTGCTGAGAAGGAACAGGGAGGGTGGGAGTGCGTGGACAGCCTCAGCAAGACAGTCAGGAGGGCTTTTTCCATGACTTAGCAATTATGAATTGGGCTGCACACAAGGGTATATGTGAAACTTAGTAAATGTAGAGTGTAAATGTCTTAACACAATAACTAAGAAAATGCCAGGAAGGCTGTGTTAACCAGTGTGATGAAAATGTGTCAAATGGTCTATAAAACTAGTGTATGGTGCCCCATGATCGCATTAATGTACACAGCTATGATTTAATAAAATAAATAAAATAAAAAAAGACAGTCAGGAGGGCCTTACTGAGGAAGGCCCTGGTAGAGGCGAAGTGTCTGCCTGGGCAAGGAAGGAAATCTGAAGCTGAGGGAACAGCAATGTAAAATGTTTAAGGCAAAAGTGTCTGGAAGCTCCAGGAACAGAGAAGAGAATGCTGCTACTCCCAGAACCCGGGGAGCCAGGAAGATGGGGACGCACTGTTCTGAGAGGTCTGGGAGAGCCACCACGTGGCCTTGAGGTGGGGAACCTGTGGCCTTAGGGACACTTGGAGTCTTTTTGGTTCTGAAGTGCACTCTGTTTCAACAGTGCACGGTAACTACTGTGTTGAAGATATACTGAAGCCAGGAAATTATAGAAACCACCCATGGAAGGCAACTGGAATGACTCGGGCAAGCTATGGTGACTTGGAACAAGACAAACAGTTGCTTAGGGGTGTGTGAAGAAGTTGAATCCTGAGAGGTTTTGAGAGAAGAGTTAACAGATTTCCTGACAGATTAGGTGTGAATTAGGAAAAAAAGAAAATATTAAAATATAACGCCAGAGATTTTGGCCTGAGCAATTGGAATAATGAACTTGCCATTGACTGAGGTGGGCAGAGCTGCAGGAGCTTCAGAGTAGAAAGACAGCAGGAGTTCAATTTTGGATTTACTATGTAAAAATACCCATTGACTATATTTTTTCTTATTCTCTAACATATAAAATAATCCCCCTTAGACACACGTACTGTTTTCTACAATTTTCTACCACCCAAATGCAAGCTTCAAGAGCTTGGTGACTTTAAAAAATCACTACCCTGCTGAATGAATCAGTTTCAGGAGGTCTAGTTATAGTGGTCCCATTGCCCTGGTGCATGGACATTTCTAAGTCTCAAGGTCAAGTCTCAAGGCTGGAATGTAACATTCAGCCAAACATTTCCTAGTTACTTATTGACCTATTATTACTAGTCAGCAAACAACTAGCGTGTCAAACCTCAGAAAATCAGATAAGCCCTATGAGAGAAAATGATTAACTGCTGTCCATTAACTCTGGGCTATTTATGATGCCCCCAAACCTGCAGCAGCATCACAAATGGGGGAGATGGAGACAGTCTACAAAACAGGTATTGATAAAAACTATTGGCAGAGAATTATCAGCCATTATTGTTAAGAGAATATCATTTATAACCTAATTCTTTCATCAATCATTCATTCAACACACACTTTAGGAGAACTTAGTAAGCGAGTAGCACTGGAAAACAAAAATGGATCCTGTGGCCAGATCTTTCTTTCAAGGAACTTGAGCCAGTAGAGGAGACAGGATGCATCCGGCACCATGATGTGTGGTCAGAGGAGGCGAAGCTGTTATGGGGCTAGAAAGACAAGAAGCTCTGCCCAGGCTGAGAGAGGCAGTGATCTTGCCCTAAGTTGTAGAGAAAGAGTGGAGGATCCCCAGTCAATCCCTGGGGAAAAGAAGCACGAGGAAGGCCATTTCTGTCCCACAGAACTGCTTTGAACAAGGAGTGAAGTTGTGGACACGTGCAAGTTTGCAAACTGGTCCATAGGAATGTGGCATTGGGAGTGGTAGAGAGATGAGAGAGAGATGAGGCTGACTGGGGACAGAGGACAGCTTGCAAAGGCTCTGCTTTGCAGGTAGTTTGGATTTATTCTATAAGCTAAAGGGGACCATTTGAAGGCCTTTAGGGAAGGAAAATAGGGAAATAGCATGATTACATTTGCCTTTTAGGAAAAAGCTCTCCAGCATAGAAGCAAGAAGATACACAGGATGTCTGAAGAGTATAAGATCTTCGGGACTTTTGGAATAATGCCACAACTCCTAACGTAAAAACAATTTAAAAGAATTCTTTTTTTTTTTTTTTTATCAAATGATACCATAGGTTAGCTGATTAATCAAGCTAGTTCTTTGCAAACTGGTCCACGTGGGTACTTACAGAGTTGCATTTGCCTAATGGTCCTTGACTGCTTTCTGTTGCCATTGTCACAAAGTCTACTCTGTCAGATTAGGGTTTTTGTTTCTAGAAGCTATTCAGTGAAACTTATCAACTTCATTGCCTAAATTCATTTCGAGGAATTTCTGTTTAGAAAAGGTTTATATTACTACTAAAACAAAAAGAAAGAGAAATAAAAGTTCTCACTCAAAGCTGCATGTATAGACAAGATAAGAAGATCATTAAGAAGGGTTCTTGTTAAAACAACTGGTGTGTATTCACAATTGCAAAGATGTGGAACCAACTCAAATGTGTGTCAATTCATGAGAGGATTAACCAATGTGCTATATATATATATACACATACACCACGGAGTACTACTCAGCCATAAAATAAATGAATTAATGTCGTTAGTAACAATTAGGATGGAAATGGAGACCATTATTCTAAGAGAAGCATCTCAAGAATGGAAAAACAAATACCACATGTACTCTCTAATAATTTGGAACCAATTGATGGGCACACACGGGTACAGAGAGAAACAAAAAATCCCTGGGAATCAAGAAGTGGGGAAACAGAGAAGAGGAAGGGTAAAAACCGACCTGACAGGTACAGTGAACACTATTCAGGTGATGGGCACACTTCCAACCCGGACGGAAGCATTGTAAAAGTTACCTAACTAGCAAAAACATTTGTACCCTCTTAATAATTTGAAATGCAACCCCCCACATTTTCAAAAATATTTCAATAAAATAAAATAACTGCTGTGTAAAATACAAGATGAATATGTACAGTGCAACATTCCAAAGACACACAAAAAGCATTACTTACCCTAGAGATCACTGAAAGATTTTAAATATATCAGATACACTGTTAAAAATAGGAATAAACTTTCAGCAATTATGTGCAAATAAAGAAATAAGCAAAAATGCATGAGACCTCCCAATGTCCCTGAGTTAATTGTTTTCTCATACACAAAACTCCCAGCCTTCAAAGGCACCTTGGTGTGGAGCTCAGCCTGCAGTGGGTCCCCCCCACACACACCAGGGGTGGGATTCAGATAATCGTGAGAAAGTTGCCATTGGAGAAATGAGAAACTAATCCAGTCATCAGGCATCATTTTCTCTTTTATTGATCAGCACTGAATCCAAATTGTTCTCTTGACTATTGTTTCCTCAGCCCTTTGAAACAAGATCCCAACCCCTCCTTACCAAGGTGAAAATGCCTGTGAAGTCTTTAGGGATCATACAGACCTTTTTCACAGCTTCTCATAAACAAAACAAAACAAAAACTCACACAGGGCAGCCGCACCCCTGCAGCCTTCTTTCTTCTCTGATAAACTGTTCATTTGGGTTTCTACACTGCTGGCTTCTGGCCAGAGAATGAATTCTAAGCCTCATCTCCTGCTTGCACCCAGGGAGGTGCCTCTCTGGTGTCATTATCCCTGCTTTTACAAGAATTCCAAGGCCAAGTTTGTGGGTTGACTTGGAATGGAAGAGGAAAGAGGAGCTCCAGGGCAGGATTGCCTTGACTCTGCCACTACAGACCGCGACCCATTCCCACCCACACGCAGGCTACGCTGGAGAGGCCATAAAACCCACCACTTCCTGCCTCTAATTCTCCGCTCACTCCAGACAGAAGATTTTAGGAGACATGCAGCTGAGGAAACAGCAGAGAAAAAGTGTTTTTAATTCTTATTACACGTAAGCCCCATTCATTTAAATCTCTTAAGGGGACTGTATGGATAATTCGGATAAAAATCTATAAAGACAGACTTGCTGAGTAAATTACAAATACAATTCAGATTATCAGAAACTAAGGGCTTTGGAGGCATCTTTTCAAAAAGATAAGTTAAAATATTAATACAGGCAGTCCCTGGGTTATGAACGAGGTAGGTTCTATAGGTTTGTTCTCAAGTTGAAATGATATGTTAAATTGGAACAGGTATGTTTACCTAGTACTGGTAATAGCCTCTGAAGTCCAAGTCAAAGGTCAGTTGAATGTCTGTAACTAGAGGACTTACCGTGATAGCCTCCATGCATAAGTACAAAACGTATGTAAGTCAGATGTTCGTAACTCAGGGAGTATCTGTCTTAGCTAATTTTTTTTAATGCTTATCTGCTCAACATGTACAGGTTTAGTGCTTTCTTTACATTTTCTCACTGAGTCCTCAGCGCTGACTTGAGAGAAGACACACACAGTTTGAGAGAGAAGGACTTGTCCAGGGACATAAAGTTATCACGTGGCAAAATTGGAATTCACGTCAAGGTCTTTCTGTGCTCAATATAATATATGGCATCCTGACTGTTATGTTAATATTGTAAGTCTCCTTGAACAAATATTGTTAATACTTTGTAAATGAGTCATATCACTATACATTCTTGAAAGTGATACAATTGTTTTCATTTCAAAATGAATGTAATCTAAAATTTTCACCACTTCAGACTATACTATTTAATTATTTAGAATTTGTATGACTCTACCATAAAATTCACGCATGCTAGCCAAAACATAGAAAGAAAAATAAATGAACCTCACAAAAGCAGTCCAAAAATTAGTATTATCTTATTTTTCTTTAAATTGTGTTCCATTGGTTCTAACAGCCAAAGGATTCAAACTGCCCAGATACACACAGTGCTGTTCAAAATCTTTTAAACAGGAAGTCAAGGAGACAGGCTTCTGTTCCCTAGGATTTTCAAATCGAAATTAAATACTCACCTAACAATGCAAAAGACATAATCACACACCCAGCCATACAAGAGAAAAGTGTGTGGATTAGTAAATACACCAGCAAACACACAAATGATCACCAACTTTAACATCTCTGAGGTTTTCTGTGTCCAGGGCACTGTACAAAAAGAAGAGCCATTCTTACTCACAGCAGGGAGACTCTAAGAAGCAAAGCAAGTGAGAAAAGACCTTTCCCAGTAGGGAGGCTGCTAAAGGAAGCTTGGGAATGGCTTGCATGAAAGTGTGGAGTCTGGGTGGGAGGATCACATGAGGAGAGTTTGCGCAAAAATGAAGGGAGAATGAAGGAAGGCAAGAGACTCATAACGGACTCCAGGGATCAGGTTAAGTGCCCCATAATAAGGTCCCTCCAGCCTGGCTGAGACGAGGAGACAACGGAAAGCTGCAATAGATTCCCAAGGGTTAGGGACCCGTGCTGGTGAAGAGGCACCTCCATCACCTGGGTCGCCAGGTTCGGATGTGGAGAAACATGGGCCATTGAGAAGGAAGGGTCCATGGTCCCTACTTAGAAAACGAGACCCTGTTCCACATAATGCCCCTTCTTCCAATAAAAAGGACAGAATCCAACTTGACACTAAGACCTGTTTCCCCCATGTTTCAGATTCTCAGGCAGTGACTCTAAGCATAGAGGAGGGGTGATAATGGAGGGACTGAAAGACAGTGTGGTTAGGGAGGATAGTGGTTGAAAGTGACACAAATAATACTCACTATGCTTTCGTCTCCATGTGTGTTCCTTGGTAATATTCTATGTTCATGCTGATGAATGAGAAATACTCAGTTTACCCCCAAACGTCATTATTAGCACACCTATTTCTTTATTCCATCTTTATAAAAGCTCGTGGATTCAGTCTGCCTCATATTTCTCTTAGTTCTGTATTATTGGGTTGAGGATTTCTAAGTCATCTGTAGTGGTTAGAGAAGCCAAACAAGCCTTGTTTCGTATTCCAGCTCTACTGCTCACTGTGAGTTGCTGGGGTAGGAACTTAAGGTCTCTAAGCCTCAATTTCCTCAGCTGTTAAAGAGGATAATGATAATATCTACCTAGCAGGTGGCTTCAGGGATTAAATAAAACAATGCATGTAAAGCATTTAACATAGTGCTGGCAAACAGTAAATACACAAAGAATACTGAAGATTGTAGTTTTTTAATATATGCTTTCCCCTCCAGATAAATTTCAGGTTTCTTAAAAGTAATTTCCAAGTTTATTCTATAAACAGATAACCTAGCAAAATTCCCAACTCTGTCTTTCACAAATGGTGGGCATTGAAAAGTAAGAAAATATATTTTTTTGTATATAAACTATGTTTATAAACCCCAACATTATTAAGACAAAAAGGGAACCCATGACACTTCTTGGCCGATTAGATTGTTGGCTTCTAAAATAAGTGATTTTAGAAAATACCATTGATTTATAATTTAATAGACTTTGGGTCTCTGGCAAGGCTTGCAGAGGTGTGGGGATGTTTGTATTGGTTATTCATCTTAAAGATGATTTTCTCTTTTCCTAATACTTCATTGTAGCAGCTGTCTGTTTCAGATAGCTTTACATCTGTCCACATGACCTGCTAATCAACTCAAGCATTCATCTTAATAAAGTCAATTTTTAACGATAACTTCCTATGTTGAATATACATGTCTTGAATCTCACTCTTTGGCTCATAATGAATCCCTCTCTGTGGCCTACTGTAGACTCTATTAAATCTTTGTGAGCCTCACCACAATGGTTTGGTTCAGTATTCCTCCACCATCGAATACATTAAAAACAAAACAAAACACTGTCGTACATGGAGGAGTCCGTCAAACCTAGCATAAGAAATGCAGGGAGCAATCTGTCCAAGTCACGTCCTGGACTTTTTGTTTTACAGATTTTCCCAGAATGTTGGCTCACTGCTAATAGAGAAACTGTACATAAAATTCAAAAATGAAGAGGTCAATTAGTCTATGGGATACAGGACCTACAATCCTGCCCACACATCTTTGAAACACCAACTTTGCTAAATCTGCCATTGTCAACTAGGATCATATGGCTGATAAAAATCTCAGGGCTCTGAAGTATGTACACTCAGCCCTTTGGGTATTGCTAACTAAGCTTATAAAGATACTGTTTTGCTTTTTGCATGAACTTCATATTCAAAGGCACCAAAAAGCAGTTATTTATAAATATATATTTTTCACTCTCCAGGCCATCCATTATTTTAATGTTTTTTAAGAACTGTAAACGGTCTGTGAAGCTAGTGAATGATGCCCCATAATCATATCAATGTACATAGCTATGATTTAATAAAAAAAAATCAGCACCCAGACCTCCGTAAGACCTGCGCATAATCAGAGATCAGCGCCTGGACCTCCTTAACAGCTGCACCATGAGATCTTCCCCTTCACAGACCCTGGTAAGAGCTGAGCCTGCTGGGCCTCTGCAGGCCTTGACCAGGAAGCCCGGGAGCCACACAAACCCACATCCTCCCTCCTGTACCCTCCCTGCCTCCACACCGGCTTTCTTATCCGGTCAGGGACTCCGGTAGTCCAGAGCCCTACTGCTTCTATGCAGAGCCCTTCTCCTGGCCAGAGACTGCTGGAGCCTTGGGATCTCTGAGCCAAAGTTACTGGGCACCAGGCACTCCCAGAAGCATGTGCGCGTGCCCACACACCACAACCCCCGGCCCTATTGCTGAATCCGAGTGTGTCACGTTCTGGAGCTGCTCTCACAACCAGAACTCCCTGACTGGGGCAGCCCCAGAGGAGCTACACAGGGTCACTCCCTACAAAGATCCAGCAACAATAAAGTGATCCCGCTGGGGTCTAATCTTGGAGAGGCACCTCCCCAACTCTGAGGATGGCTACAGCCAAAGCTGAAAAAAAAATCATGAGGCAAAATCAATGGATAAACTCTGGCAATATGAATAATCAGAGTAGATCAACTCCCCCAAGGATCAATGGGGCAGACACAGCACAACATCCCATGCATGAACAAATAGCTGAGATGTCAGAAATCGAATTCAGAATATGGATAGCAAATAAGATCAAACTAGAATTCCAAGCAGTAACCCAAAAGATATCTCAAGAATTCAATGAATTCAAAGACCAAATGACCAAAGATTTTGACACATTGAGACAAGAAGTTGCAGCCCTCAAAGATCTGAGAAACAGTCGAATCCCTCAATAACAGAATGGAGCAAGCAAAAGAAAGGATTTCTGACATTGAAGACAAAGCTTTTGAATGCTCCCAAACTCTCAAAGAGGAAGAGAAATGGAGGGCAAAAACAGATCACTCTCTCAGAAATTTGAAGAAAACTAATATGCATCTTATAGGGATCCCTGAAAGTGATGGCTTCACAAGGCACAGAATCTCTTCTCCATGAGATTATGAAAGAGAACTTTGCAGACATGACAAGAGATTCTGAAATTCAGATAGCAGTTTCAGAACTCCAGCATGACTCAACCCAAATAAGACATCCCCCAGACACATCATAATCAATTTCACTAAAATTAATATGAAGGAGAAAATTCTGAAAGCAGCCAGATAAAAGAAAACCATCACCTACAAGGGCAAGAATATTAGAATAACTGCAGATCTCTCTGCTGAAACCGTTCAAGCTAGAAGAGGATGGTCATCGACTGGGTGCTGATCAAGGAGTGTTTCTGAAGACACTGGACATGCTAGGTAAGACAACTTCTTTCGACTCTGGGTAGATAATAGATTAACACCCCTTTAGCAGTCCTGGATAGAACCTCCAAAAAGAAGCTAAGCAAAGAAATTTTAGATTTAAACTCAACCATTCAACATCTGGACTTAACAGACATCTACAGAACATTTCATCCCAAAAAAACTGAGTACACATTCTTCTCATCAGCCCACGGAACATACTCCAAAATCAACCACATCCTAGGCCACAAATCTAACCTCAGCAAATTTAAAAAAATAGAAATTATTCCTTGCATCTTCTCAGACCATCGTGGAATAAAAGTTGAACTCAATAACAACAGGAATCTGCACACCCATACAAAAACATGGAGGCTAAATAACCTTATGCTGAAGGATAGATGGGTTATAGACAAGATTAAGAAGGAAATCACCAAGTTTTAGGAACAAAACAACAATGAAGACACAAACTATCAGAACGTCTGGGATACTGCAAAGACAGTCCTAAGAAGGAAATTTATAGCATGGCAAGCCATCCTAAAGAAATCGGAAAGAGAGGAAATTAATAACTTAATGGGACATCTCAAGCAACTGGAGAAGGAAGAACATTCCAACCCCAAACCCAGAAGAAGAAAAGAAATAACTAAAATCAGAGCAGAATTAAATGAAATTGAGAACAAAAGAATTATACAACAGATCAATAAATCCAAAAGTTGGTTTTTTGAAAAGATCAATTAAATAGATAAAAGTTTGGCTAACCTAACCAGGAAAAAAAAGAGTAAAATCTCTAATCTCATCAATCAGAAATGCCACAGATGAAATAACAACAGACCCCTCAGAAATTAAAAAAATCCTTAACGAATATTACAAGAAATGCTACTCTCAGAAATATGAAAATCTGAAAGAAATCGACCAATACTTGGAAGTACACCACCTACCAAGACTTAGCCAGAACGAAGTGGAAATGTTGAACAGGCCTATATCAAGTTCTGAAATATCATCAACTATACAAAATCATCCTAAAAAAGAAAAGCCCAGGACCAGATGGCTTTACATCAGAATTCTACCAAACTTTAAAGAAGAACTAGTACCTATATTACTAAATCTCTTCCAAAATATAGAAAAAGAAGGAATGCTACCCAACATATTCTACGAAGCTAACATCACCTTGATCCCTAAACCAGAGAAAGACACAACAGGAAAAGAAAATTATAGACCAATATCACTAATGAATATTGATGCAAAAATATTCAGTAAGATCCTAACAAACAGAATCCAACAATACATCAAAAAAATTATACACCATGACCAAGTGGGACTTATCCCAGGCTCTCAAGGCTGGTTCAACATACGTAAACCTATAAGTGTAATTCAGCACATAAACAAAATAAAAAATAAAGACCATATGATTCTTTCAATTGATGCAGAAAAAGCTTTTGATAATGTCCAGCATCCCTTCATGATCAGAACACTTAAGAAAATTGGTATAGAAGGGACATTTCTTAAACTAATAGAGGCTATCTACAGCAAACCCACAGCCAATATCGTATTGAATGGAGTTAAATTGAAATCATTTCCACTTAGATCAGGAACCAGGCAAGGTTACCCATTTTCTCCATTGCTCTTTAACATTGTAATGGAAGTTTTAGGCCTCGCAATTAGGGAAGAAAAGGCGATCAAGGGTATCCACATAGGGTCAGAAGAGATCAAACTTTCACTCTTCACAGATGATATGATCGTATATCTGGAAAACACTAGGGATTCTACTACAAGACTCTTAGAAGTGATCAAGGAATACAGCAATGTCTCAGGCTGCAAAATCAACACCCATAAATCTGTAGCCGTTTTTTTTTTTTTTACAGTGGAAATTATTTTTTTTCATATTTTTTTATTGTTAAATCATAGCTGTGTACATTAGTGCAAATGCCTGTACCCATTTTAAGATGCACCATAGATGTGGCCCCACCCATTACCCTCCCTTCACCAAAACCTCCCCCCCTACCTTCCCCTTCCTTGGCCCTTTCCCCATAGTCTTGTGCTATAGTTGGGTTATAGTCTTCATGTGAAAGCTATAATTTAGCTTCATAGTAGGGCTGAGTACATTGGATACTTTTTCTTCCATTCCTGAGATACTTTGCTAAGAAGAATATGTTCCAGTTTCAGCCATGTAAACATGAAACAAGTAAAGTCTCCATCTTTATTTAAGGCTGCATAGTATTCAATGGTATACATGTACCACAATTTGCTAGTCCATTCCTGGGTCGATGGGCACTTGGGCTTCTTCCATGACTTAGCAATTATGAATTGGGCTGCAATAAACATTCTGGTACAGATGTCTTTGTTATATTGTGACTTTTGGTCTTCTAGAAACCTAGTAAAGGAATTATAGGATTGAATGGCAGGTCTATTTTTAGGTCTCTAAGTATTCTCCAAACATCCTTCCAGAAGGAACGTATTAGTGGGCATTCCCACCAGCAGTGTAGAAGTGTGCCCTTTCCTCCACATCCGCACCAACATTTCTGGTTTTGGGATTTTGTTATGTGGGCAACTCTTACTGGGTTTAGGTGGTATCTCAGAGTAGTTTTGATTTGCATTTCTCTGATGATTAAGGCTGATGAGCTTTTTTTCATGTGTTTGTAGATTGTGCGTCCGTCTTCTTTAGAGAAGTTTCTCTTCAAGTCTCTTGCCCACCCTGAGATGGGGTCACGTGTTCTTTTCTTGTTAATACGTTTGAGTTCTCTATGGATTCTGGTTATTAGGCCTTTATTGGAGGTATAACCTGCAAATATTTTCTCCCATTCTGAGGGCTGTCTGCTTGCTTTACTCACTATGTTCTTGGCTGTGCAGAAGCTTTTTAGTTTGATCAGGTCCCAGTAGTGTATTTTTGATACTGCTTCAATTGCCTGGGGAGTCCTCCTCATAAAATATTAACCCAGGCCGATTCCTTCAAGAGTTTTCCCTGCATTTTCTTCAAGTATTTTTATAGTTTCATGTCTTAAGTTTAAATCTTTTATCCAGTGAGAGTCTATCTTAGTTAATGGTGAAAGGTGTGCCAGTTTCAATCTTCTACAGGTTGCCAGCCAGTTTTCCCAGCACCATTTGTTAAATAGGGAATCTTTTCCCCACTGAATGTTTTTAATTGGCTTGTCAAAGATCAAATAACAGTAAGTAGCTGGATCCATCTCTTGGTTCTCTATTCTGTTCCAGACATCTACTTCTCTGTTTTTGTGCTGGTACCATGCTGTTTTGATCACTATGGATTTATAGTATAGTCTCAGGTCTGGTAGCGTGATTCCTCCTGCTTTGTTTTTATTGCTCAGTAATGTTTTGGCTATTCAAAATTTTTTCTGATTCCATATAAAACAAAGTATTATTTTTTCAAGATCTTTAAAGTATGACAATGGAGCTTTAATAGGAATTGCATTAAAATTATATATTGCTTTGGGCAGTATGGACATTTTAACAATGTTGATACTTCCCAGCCATGTAGCCTTTATATACACGAACAATAACCAAGCCGAAAAAACAGTCAAGAACTCTATTCCTTTCACAGTAGTGCCAAAGAAGATGAAATATTTGGGAGTATACGTAACAAAGGACGTGAAAGATCTCTACAAAGAGAACTATGAAACTTTAAGAAAAGAAATAGCTGAAGATGTTAACAAATGGAAAAACATACCATGCTCATGGCTGGGAAGAATCAACATTATTAAAATGTCTATACTACCCAAAGTAATATATAATTTTAATGCAATTCCTATTAAAGATCCATTGTCACACTTTAAAGATCTCGAAAAAATAATACACCATTTTATATGGAGTCAGAAAAAACCTCGAATAGCCAAGACATTACTCAGCAATAAAAACACAGTAGGAAGAATCATGCTACCAGACCTGAGACTGTACTATAAATCGATAGTGATCAAAACAGCATGGTACCAGCACAAAAACAGAGAAGTAGATGTCTGGAACAGAATAGAGAACCAAGAGATGAATCCAGCCACTGATCATTATTTGATCTTTGACTAGCCAATTAAAAACATTCAGTGGGGAAAAGATTCCCTATTTAACAAATGGTGCTGGTGAACTGGCTGGCGATCTGTAAAAGACTGAAACTGGACCCACACCTTTCACCATTAACTAAGATAGACTCTCACTGGATAAAAGATTTAAACTTAAGACATGCAACTATAAAAATACTTGAAGAAAGTGCAGGGAAAACTCTTGAAGGAATCAGCCTGGGTGAATATTTTATGAGGAGGACTCCCCAGGCAAGTGAAGCAGTATCAAAAATACATTACTGGAACCTAATCAAACTAAAACCTTTCACACAGCCACGAACATAGTAAGTAAAGTAAGCAGACAGCCCTCAGAATGGGAGAAAATATTTGCAGGTTATACCTCCAATAAAGGTATAATAACCAGATTCCATAGAGAACTCAAACGTATTAACAAGAAAAGAACAAGTGATCCCATCTCAGAGTGGGCAAAGAACTTGAAGAGAAACTTCTCTAAAGAAGACAGATGCACGATCTACAAACACGTGAAAAAAAGCTCATCATCCTTAATCATCAGAGAAACACAAATCAAAACTACTTTGAGATACCACCTAACCCCAGTAAGAGTAGCCCACATAACAAAATCCCAAAACCAGAGATGTTGGCGTGGATGTGGAGAAAAGGGCACACTTCTACACTGCTGGTGGGAATGCACACTAATACATTCCTTTTGGAAGGATGTTTGGAGAATACTTAGAGATCTAAAAATAGACCTGCCATTCAATCCTATAATTCCTCTACTAGGTATATACCCAGAAGACTAAAAATCACAATATAACAAAGACATCTGTACCAGAATGTTTATTGCAGCCCAATTCATAATCGCTAAGTCATAGAAAAAGCCCAAGTGCCCATCGACCCACAAATGGACTAGCAAATTGTGGTACATGTATACCATGGAATACTATGCAGCCTTAAAGAAAGATGGAGACCTCACCTCTTTCATGTTTACATGGATAAAGCTGGAACATATTCTTCTTAGCATAGTATCTCAGGAATGGAATATAAAGTATCCAATGTACTCAGCCCTACTATGAAGCTAATTTGTAGCTTTCACATGAAGGCTAGAACCCAACCAAAGCACAAGAATATGGGGAAAGGGCCAAGGGAGGAGGAGGGAGGAGGGAGGTTAGCGTGGAGGCAGGGTAATGGGTGGGGACACACCTACGGTGCATCTTAGAATGGGTACAGGTGAAACTTACTAAAGGCAGAATACAAATGTCTACATACAATAACTAAGAAAATGCCATGAAGGCTACGTTGAACAGTTTGATGAGATTATTTCAGATCGTATATGAAACCAGCACATTGTACCCCTTAATTGCACTAATGTACATAGCTATGATTTAACAATAAAAATAAATAAATAAATAAAATAAATATGTCACAAATTTTAGCTATCATATTGCAGATGATGATGGAATGGTTATTTTTAAAGCAACAAAGGTTAAAAAGACCATAGTATGTTCCTGAATATTCCAGCAAAGGAAAATAGTTCAGAATAGTGAAAGTAAAGAGGATGAATTTAATTAAAATGAACTCTCTTCTCCTGGCTGTGGAGTAGACAAGAAATGAAACTTCACTGTAACCAGCTAATACAGCGGAATGCCCACGAGAGCTTGTTTCACCCCTAAGGCACTCAGGCAACTTTCCTTCAGATGGTTGATGGCAGCCTGCATTAGAAGGAACCAGAGACAAAGCTAAAGTAGAGCCCAGGGAGTGGCTGTGGGGATGGAAAACAAGGCTGAGAAAAAGCTTTTTCATCTGGGTTTTGATAATTGACAGCAGACCTACTACAAGTTTTTGCCCTAGAAAGTTCCAGGGTTACCAGCCCATATGGACTTCCTTAAGAGGCACCATTTAACTGATCTGAAGTTGTAAGGCTCAGACAATCAACTGCAGCATGTGTCTTGGGGATAACCCACCTGGGTGGACTGTCCACAGGTGAATGAAACTTCCAGCCCTGCCTGTCGCATAGGCCTTGGAGCCATCCCATAAGTGGAATCTTGGATCCACAGAAATTCTGAGTCCCCATATGCCTAGGAAGTGACTGCTAAATAAAACTGATAATAATTACTTGTGGCAAGTATAATTTTATTAACAAGGGCTAGTTGTGCTTCTCACAGAGAGGAGTGAGCAGTTTATAAAGAGAGGTGAAATAACTTTTTTCAAGGTGTCACAGCAATCCTCAGGCAGAATCTTTCCTAGAAGGCAAACATTTTACCCTCAAAGACCTCAGAGCCATGGGGATTGTCTTTGACAAAACAGAACGACCCATTCAAACTAAATATAAGGTCAAAATTAAGTTCACAAATTCCTTCTAGAAAAAGTGCTACATACCTCATTGCTGAATATCACTATTGTCACCTTTGAAGTCCTCCCCTTGAGAATCTATTTACCAATGCCAGGGCCTAGTCCACCCTTCAAAGCCATTTTGGAGCTCTTTGTCTCAAATGGCCATCAAAGCTGTCATTATAGCTTTGTCCTGAATGTCATCAAAATGTCTTCCTTTCAATATTTCCTTTATTTTCAGTTAAAGAAAAATGTCATTTCCAGATCAGGTGAGTAGGGAGGGTGTTCCAATACAGTTATTTGTTTACTGGCTAAAAACTTCCTCATGAACAGTACCATGTGAGCTGGTGTATTCTCATGATGCAAGAGCCATGAGTTGTTGGCCAAGGTTTTCAGTTAGGATTTTCCTAACAATTTCTCTATTGATGTTTACTTGGTCTGCTATGCTTCTCAGATGCACAACTGGACAAATTTTTGCAAAGTTTTTGTGAGTCCTGCTCATTACTGGCTGCATTGACCTCTCTTCATCAGTGATGCTTGATCTTCCCTCAGAAAAACGTTTAATCCATTTGTACATTGCCATTTTCCTCCTGGTATTTCCACATAACTTACAATAAAATGTCTCTGATTTCACTTCCACTCTTGCCAAGTGGAACAAGAAATTTATGAATGTTTGTTCATTGCTCTAATTCAAACTCCAACATTCTCATGGTAGAGCACAAAAAAAATGCAACAATAGCAAACGCCACTCAGCAAGACGCTACCACACCACAACACCAACACAACCATGAGACATTAATATCCCAAGGTCATGAAACAACTTACTGAGTTGTTCATACAGTGCTGCCAACGTAAGTGCATGGTAGCAAGTTTGCAAACTTACTTATCATACCTCAGAAGCATCCTCTCCATTGAAATAGCCAAGAATCCTAAGTTCTGAAAAAGCTATCTGTGTTAGAAACACCAAGACAAAATGCCACTGAAGTACTTTTGCATCCTTCTTCAGTCTTGAGTGCAGAAGATTGCTGAACCCTTCAGAAACCCCTGGATGGCAGGTACAGCACAACTGTTCTGCTGACAAAGCTCACCTTCACTTGCAGTTCAGGAAGATGAGGAATTTAGGAGCACCCCTCCCTCCTCTGGCTCCCTCTGCTTCTCTCCCTCATGTTTCTTATCAGGTTGTCTGGACCTCCCAATCTTGCTTTATCTTGAACTTAAGACAGATTCCCCACCTCTGCTTGCCCCCACAAAAGAATTTTGTGCTTGCTGGCCTGGAGGTAATTGAGCCACATTCATTTAATGAACAGGATGTATTCACATTGCGATCCAGGGCATCCTATAAAAGCCTGTATTAATCACTCCATGGTGCCATAAAATGACAGGCATTCAGTTCCCAAAAGCAAACACTGCAAACCAAGAACCTTAATATAATGGTGGATATAAAATTATAATAGCCAAGTGGCAAGTCCTTGGTGCATTTAGAGGATCACAAGAGGATAAAAAGAGCTTCTGGTGCCTCTCTAATTGTTTTTAAATTTTTATTTATGGTGATATTAAGGAGTTCTCTAAGAGCTCCAGCCATTTAAATTACGATGATTCTTTCTGAAGGCTTTTAACTGTAAGGAAATTGGGAATTAGTCCCCTTTCTGTGGAGACACAGGTACCTGAGTAGTTCCTCACAGATGGTATTCTTCCAAACTTGCTGAGTGGATGATTTATCAGTGGTTTGCAAATTTTAGCATGCTTCCTGAAGGATTTATTTAAATACAGATTGCTGGGCCCCACTTCTAGCATTTCTGATTCAGTAGGTCTGGGGTAGGGCCTGAGAATTGACATGTGTAACAAATTCCCAGGTGATGCTGATGTCTGCTGTTCTGGGGACCATACCTTGAGAACCATTGCTATAGAACATACTTTAAGCTGAATGCACTAGTCCATCTGTTACTATTGGATAGAGTTTAAAAAGGATATGGGTTCTCTAAGAAGCAATTCAGTCTCTCCATTGATCTTATTCCAGGCAGAAGGGGGCACTCCTATTTTTATATCCCCTTCTCACACTATCCCCTTCTATTTGCCTGTAGATTAGATGCTATTTAATGTGAAATAACATTAAGAGTGCCCGTTTCTAGTCATTACCATGGAGTAAGATCTAATACAAACATAGGATGGGCCAAATAATTGCATGATGATGTAAACTCAGGAAAACTTTTCCTGGATTACTCAGGGAAAAATTAGAAAATAATTACGTTAAATTTTTAAGCAACTCCAGTGAGATTGTTTTCCCTCTAGTTACTCCATATCTCACTATGTTCCATTTTAGCCTGAGGAAGGGGTAACTATATATGATCTCAGCAATGAAGTAGCAATAAAGAGGGTTATCTTTATGCCTGAACTCTGACATCTTTTAATTTCATTTCAAAAGACTATGATTCTTCCTAAAAGAATTTTTATTATATGAGTATTTCCAGTAAGACAGACTTTTGGATGGTCTCTCAGGATATTCTATATTTGTTAATTCCTGGTCTTGGATAATTTTTTTAAGTTACTTTCCTATATTGTTTGTATGAAACTTCATTAATTTTTTTCTTTTTCTTTTTCTTTTCTTTCTTTCTTTTTTTTTTTTTTTTTTTGAGATACAGTCTCATTATGTCACCCTTGGTAGAGTGCCGTGGTGTCACAGCTCACAACAACCTCAAACTCTCGGACATAAGTGATTCTCTTGCTTCAGCCTCCCACGTAGCTGGGAGTACAGGAAACCACCACAACACCCAGCTGTTCTTTTTTGTGGTTGTCATTGTTGTTTAGCAGGCCAAGGCTGGGCTTGAACCCGCCAGCTCTGGTGTATGTGGCTGGTGTCCTAGCCACTGGGCTAGGGGCACTGAGCCAGAAACTTTATTAATTTTTTAACCTTTTATTTTGAAATGATTTCAAACATACAAAACCTTTCCAAGAATGGCACAAAGAACTCCTGTATAACCTACACCTGGATCAGCCAATTGTTCACATTTTATCACATCCTCCTCCTTTTATATCTCACAATGCCATACTAATTGTATTTATAATAATATAAATATTTTTTCTGGACCATTCAAGAATAAGTTCAGACATAATGCTTCATTGCCACTTTAAGCTTTAGAGTTTACTTTCTAAAAATAAGGGCATTCTACATAGGAACAGAATAACAGAAAATGATCATAGATGACTGTCGTCAAATTCACAGATCCTATTCCAGTTTTACTGATTGTTCCAATAATGTCCTTTATAAATTTAGAATCTAATCCAGGATTACTTGTGTTTAGTTTTCATGTCTCTTTAGTTTCTTTGAACTTGGAATAATTTTTCAGTCATTCCTTGGTTTTTATGAACTTGAAAAGTTTTTAAGACTACAGAGCTGTTATTTTGTGAGTGCTATTGAACCTGGACTTGATTTTTCACGGGATTAGATTCAAGTTATGCTTTGTGATAGTGACACTACACCGGTGACACTGTGTTCTTCTCAGAGCACTATATGAAGAAGCACATGATGTCAATTTCTCCCACTGTGGGCATTATTAACTTTCATTACTTAGAATTATGTCTGCCATGTTTTTGTACTATTTCTTATATATTATTGACAAATATATATATATTTTTTTGTAGAGACAGAGTCTCACTTTATGGCCCTCAGTAGAGTGCTGTGGCCTCACACAGCTCACAGCAACCTCCAACTCCTGGGCTTAAGCGATTCTCTTGCCTCAGCCTCCCAAGTAGCTGGGACTACAGGCGCCCGCCACAACGCCCGGCTATTTTTTGCTTGCAGTTTGGCTGGGGCCGGGTTTGAACCCGCCACCCTCCGTATATGGGGCCGGCGCCTTACTGACTGAGCCACAGGCGCCGCCCTATTGACAAATATTTTAATGTAACATACTTTGACACTGTAAATATCCTGATCCACATCAAACTATCAGCAGTGAGTGACTTGTATCATATATCGCTGTTATTTGCAATGCTTGCTAAATGGTAATTTCCTAATTCCATCATTATTTCTACCATAAAGTAGAACTTTTACTTCTCTTACTTCAATCTATCACCTAGCTAACAATAGAACTATTAAGAAAAAGAAAGAGATGATTTTTCTTTCATTCGTTCTTTTTTTTTTTTGACAGGGTCTCACTCTGTCCTCCAGCTAAGTATAGTTAGGTGCCATCACAGCTTGCAGCAAACTCAGACTCCTAGCAAACCTTCTGCCTCAGCCTTCTGAGTAGCAGGGACTATAGACACCACTACTGGCTAATCAAACTCCTGGCCTCAAGCAATCCTCCACCTCAGCCTCCCAAAGTTCTAGGATTATAGATGTCTTCCATTACACTTAGTCAGAGAGATGATTGTTTTATGTTATTCAGAGAGTTATAATCTATTGCTTTCATTATTTGTTGCTCAAATGTCCTCAAATTTACCCAATGGGAACTCATTCAAGCTGGCTTCTGTGTCACTACTTTTAAACACTTTCTCTTACTACAATGGACTGAAGGTTTATGCCCCTTCTCCACCCCAAATGCATAACTTGAAACCTAATCATCACTGTGATAGTATTAGGAGGTGAAGCCTAATACTTCACCTTATGAATGAGATTAGTAGCGACCACGTGAAGACACACGGAAAGGTCCTATCTATAAACAAGAGAGCAGGCCCTCACCAGACACTGAATCTGTTGGCACCTTGACCTTGGACTTCCCAGCCTTAAGAGCTGTGAAAAACAAATTTTGTTATTGTAAACCTATCCAATTCATAAATTTTGTTATAGTAGCCCTAACAGACTGAGATACTTTCCGTCAAGCTCAATAAGATATCCATCTTTAATTGTCTCTGCTCAGACTCTGGGACCAGCTGTTTTTTCAAGGAGCACTGGTTCCTTTTACTGAACCAAGATCTGGCTTATTGGTATATATTGCTCTTATGCATTAGATTATGTGCCTTACTTAAACTCATATATGGACCCCTAATCCCCAAGTATGATTGAATTTGGAGACTGGGCACTAGGCATGTAAGGAGATAATTAAGGTTAAATAATATCATAAGAATAGAGCCCTCATTACCTGACACCTGGTAAGATTATTGTCCTTATATAAACACAGACGCCAAAGAGTTTATGCTCTCTCTTGTTCTTCATGTGCCTGTTCTGTGGAAAGGCAGAGAGCCCTCATCAGAATCTGCCTAAATTCTCACTATGATCTCAGACTTGCAGCTTCCAGGACTGTTAGATAATAAATTTCTGTTGTTTGAGTCACTCAGCTGTAGTATTTTGCTATAAGCACATAGTAACCCAAGAAGACTAAGAAGACTAAGACAATGGATATCTTATCTATATCTATAGCTCCATTCATATATAGATAGAGAGATATAGATGATATAGATATAGATATAGATATAGATATAGATATAGATATAGATATAGATATAGATATAGAGAGAAACTCATGAGTTTCCATTGGTACCAAAAATTCCAGTTCAGGGTTTATTCTTGCTTTCTTCCTTTCCATATTTGTAACTTTATTCTCCAACAGAGAAACCTATATCCCATTGTCTTCCATGTATTTCCATATATTTTATTATTTACTCTATTTCCTTTTGTGTAATCAATCTTTCACCCAAATCCTCAATGATGGATCTTCTCACAACCAGGTGGGTACTCTTTGTCTTTAATCTGGTCAATCATGTCAACTAAATCCTCAGCCCTAGAAGGAGATTTCACCTTTAAATTTGACTAGTTTTTTTTCATTTTAAGGGTTTTTAAAAATACTTTGTTCTAATACTCCAAACATAGCATGATACATAAATCTCGCTAGTCATGATTCTTGTCCAGTTAATAAAATAATTCATTATTACATTTTCATTGTGAGGAATTTTCCTAATAAGATCAGTTTGAATAATGTCAGTAATGATGGGAAATAAATTGGAAATATTTTTACTCTCTTGAAAATACAACTTAGTAATTTTATGCTAACAGTGAGCACTACCTTTTTAAAAGTCAAGTGAAAACTAAAAATGAGAAGCTAAAATACAAGCATAGGAGATACAGTGGGTTCTGATCCAGACTACCACAATACAGCCCACATTACAGTAAAGTGAGTCACAAGAATTTTTTAGTTTCCCAGTATGTACAAAAGTTATGTTTATACTACACTGTAGTCTGTTAAGTGTGCAATAGCATTAAGTCTAAAAACAAGCACATGATTTAAATGAAAAATACTTCATTGCTAAAATATGCTAACAATCATCTGAGCCTTCTGTGAGTCGTGATCCTTTTGCTGGTGGAGGGTCTTATCTCAGAAGCTAATGGCTGCTGACTAATCAGGGTGGTGGTTGCTGAAGGTTAGAGTGACTGTGGCAATTTCTTAAAATAAGGCAACGATGAAATTTGCCACATCTTACTTTCACAAGATTTCTCTGTAGCTAACGTGCTATTTGATAGCATCTTACTTACAGGATGGCATCTTTCAAAATTGGAGTCAATCCTTTCAAACACTGCCAATGCTTTATCAACTAGGTTTATGTAACAGTCTAAATCCATTGTGGTTATTTCGACAATGTTCACAGCATCTTCCCAAGGAGTAGATCCCATCTCAAGAAACCAGTTTTTGGGGTGGTGCTTGTGGTTCAGAGAACACAGCCCCAGCCAAACTGCAGCAAAAAAATAGCTGGGTATTGTGGCAGGTGCCTGTAGTCCCACTTGGGAGGTTGAAGAAAGAGAATTGCCTAAGCCCAAGAGCTGGAGGTTGTTGTGAGCTGTGATGTTGTGGCACTCTACTAGGGGCAACTAAGTAAGACTCTTGTCTCAAAGAAAGGACAGAAGGAGGAAGGAAAGGAAGGAAGGAAGGAAGGGAGGGAAGTAGGGAGGGAGGGAGGAAGGAAGGAAGGGAGGAAGGAAAGAAAGAAACCAGATTCTTTGCTCATCCATAAGAAGCAACTCTTCATCCATTAGTGTTTTACCATAAGATTTCAGCAATTTAGTCACATCTTCAGGCTCCACTTCTACTTTTAGTTCTCAATGCTATTTCCATCACTTTCGCAATCACTTCCTCCACTGAAGTCTGAACCTCAAAGTCATCCGTGAGAGTTGGAGTCAATTTCTACCAAACTCTTCTTAATGTTGATATTTTAACCTCCTTCCAAGAACCACAAATGTTCTTCACAGCATCTAGAATTATGAATCCTTTCCAAAAGGTTTTCAATTTACTTTGCCCAGATCCAACAGAAGAATCTCTATATGTGGTAACTATGCCCTTATGAAATGTAGTTTTTAAAAAATAATACTTGAAAGTTAAAATTACTTCTTGATCCATGGCCACAGTATGGATGCTGAGTTAGCAACATGAATCTCCCTGAACAACTCCATCAGGGCTTTTGGGTGACGAGGTGCATTGTTAATGAGTAGTAATATTTTTAAGGAATTACTGTTTCTGAGCAGCAGTTCTCAACAGTGGGTATAGTCAGTAAACTATGCTATAAAGAGATGTGCTGTCATTGGATTTGTTGTGCCATTTGTAGAGCAAGGCACAGTATATTTAGCATGATTCTTAAGAGCCCAGGGGTTTTGAGAATGCCAAAGGAACATTGGCTTCAACCTAAAGTCACTAGCTGTATTAGCACCCAACAAAAGAGTCAGCCTATCCTTTGAAGTTTGAAGCCAAGTATTGACTTCTCCTTGCTAGCTATGAAAGCCCTAGATGGCATCTTCTTCCAACACCAGATGGTTTCATGAATATTGAGAATCTGTTATTTGGTGTAGCCACTGTCGTCAATAATTGTAGCTAGATTTTTTTTTTGGATAATTTGGTATAGCTTCTACATCAGCACTTGCTGCTTCCCTTTGCACTTTGTTGTTAAAGAAAGGGCTTCTTTCCTTAGCCTTTGTCACTTTCCAACTTTTCTCCTGTAGCCTCCTCACCTCTCTTGGCCTTTATAGAATTGAAGAGAGCCTGGATTAGGCTTTGCTTCAGGGAATGTTGTGACTAATTTGATCTTCTATCCAGATCACCAAACTTTCTACATATCAGCAATATGGAGGAATATCTTTGCATTTACAGCTCAGCTAGTCAGGAGACAAGAGGCCCAGCTTTCTGCCTGGCTTGGTTTTTGAAATGCCTTTCTCACTAAGCTTAATTATTACTAGCTTTTTTGATTTAAAATGAGACGTGTGGCTCTTCTTTCAGTTGAACACTGAGAGGGTATCATAGGATGATTAACTGGCCTAATTACAGTATTATTGGGTCCTAGAGAAGAGAGAGGCCTGAAGAGAGAGAGAGACAGGGAGCAGCCCATCAGCGGAGCACATGCAACATTTATTAATTAAGTTCGCTATCTTATATGAGTGTGGTTTATGGTGTCTCAAAACAATTACAATAGTAGCATCAAAAATCCCTGACCACAGATCACCATCACAGATGTAATAATGATTTGAAAGTCTGAAATATTGTGAGAATTATCAGAACATCACTCAAACATGAATGGCACTGATAGACTTGCTTGTTGCAGAAGTGCCAAAAACCTTCAATTTGCAAAAAAATGCAATAAAGCAGTGCACAGTTTTAAAAAGATATGTCTGGGTATAAAAACAGAATATCCATGGTCAGGAGAAATTTCAAAAAAAAAAAGTCATTAAGTAGTGAAGGAAATAGTGGATCAAATGATGAAAAATAACAATGCTTTCTTTCAAGGCAGTTACCGAAACTCTCTTACCATGCACAAAAAATTATGCCTTCTTGTTAACAGTAGACTGATTGTGAAATCTGATAAAATCTCCCACTGAACAAGTGGCATAATGTGTCAATAGGGCTGTCGAAACATAATGGTGTATTTAACCTATTCTGTCTCCTTGAAGGTCTACACTAATAAGATACCACAAATATGAATCCCATGCTCTTGGACCCATAGAATCTCTCCTAATTGTCATTTTGTCCATCTCCATGACTTCCTGTGATATACATATATACACAGGTTTATAAAATATAAAAATGTACAAAATGTATAAATTTAAAATATTTAAATATAAAAATGTATAATATGAAATGTATAAAAATATAAATGTAGAAAATTCAACATGTAAGTACCATCAGATGGGTTGCAGTATTTAGGCTTGATCCCAAGACCTAAAGGCCATACTATAAATATACATTTTGCAATTAATTTTGGCATTCTAACCAAACTTCAGTTTCATTTTTTCATATTTGCCCCCATATGGATCAAGTCACTTAATGAACTTCTGTAAACATATTTTTAAAAGCTCTTCTTCATCTAAAAGAGCCATGATCTTTGCAGGAATACATACTTTGAAGATGTAAGAGCGGTGTATGTGTGACAATTCAATTGATTTAATTAAAATCAGAGAGGTTAGATAAAATAAGGGTTAGGAAAGGAATCCAAAACGATGATCTGCCCTTGAGGACCTTACAGTCTATTGGGGAAGGTAAGAAATGGGGACAAAGGAGAAGACGTACCATGGGAAGAAGCAACAAGCTGGTGAACTGAAGTCTCACTGCTATTGAGAGAGGTGGGTCCACACGGGGGCTGGGGTTTCAAGTCATCTGGGACTTGAGGCAGATGGGGCCATGGAAAGAGATAGAAGCAGAGGAAAAAGCAAAGTGTCATTCGGGTGAGGGAACTCTGAGAATGGGGGAGGCTGAGTATGTTGAGGGGCAGAGGGTATAAGGGAAACCTCTGTACCTCCCACTCCATTTAGTTATGAACCCAAAACTACACTAACAAATAAAGGCTATTTAAAAGATCATCATAACAGTCATTTTTTTTAAAAAAGGCAAACATCAGAAGTGGGAATGTGAGCAGAGACTTTTGTTACTTGACCTGGAGGAAATGAGAATAAAAAATTGATGCAACTCAAAACCTCTCTCACTAATTTTTAGGAACAAGTGTTTTGACACATGATAAAATTCATGAAATCATAAAATAGGAAAGGGTATTGGAAAATATTAAGTCCTACAGTAGTTTCTAACCTTTTAATAACAAGTAACCAAGAATTCATTTTATTATTTCTGTTACAAATTTCTGTGATGTTATTCTTCCTCTGCATGCACAGTAACATTACCATGCCAATTCAAAGGGATTTTTATAAATTCTGCGAAAGCAAAGAATGTCAACAGTTTAGTTATCTGAGCATCTTTTTCATAGTACATACTCCGATTTTATTGACTATTTTACAATACTAAAAATAATTTAAAGATTTTCCTTCCTCGAAAACTCTTAGGAGTTAGAAACATATGACCTACCTTAATACCTAAATGATATAAATAGAGAAAGAAGAGGACCAGAGAGGTTTAGTAACTTACCCAAGTTCACACAGTTTTGAATGCAGTCCCGGAACTAGTACACAACATTAATCTAGAACCCTTTAAGATTTTAAGCTCTTTGAGAAAAGAGAATAAATTAACTACTTCCGGGGATAATAATAGCAGCTTTGTGTGATTTGCCTCTAACTAACCAACCAGTTCTGAAAGTTTTGAAGATATTACTCATTTAATTCTATATAACAACCCTATGAGACAATATTATCAATCTCACTTTACAGATGTGGAATCTGAGTCTTTGGAAAGTTAAGTAATTTGCCTAAAAGTACACAGCTAGTGAGCAGCAGAATGTGGATTTAAACTTGGCCTTCTCCGGTACCTTTGTTCTATCTACTCAGCTCAGCTGCCTCTGAGCATAGTCGTTGAATGATTTCTAGATTTCATAACGTAGCCAGAAGACTGAGTCACTCCATCTTCTTGCAGTTCTTCAAATGCCAGACTTTTGGAGAAAGATAAGTGAATAAAAGCATGGGCGTTTGTTTTCTAAAATCATTAAGGTATTTACTGTCCAGTAATACCAAACTAAACCTATGGAAGTTTCTTCTTTTTCTTTTTAAGAGCCAGTTAAAAATACATCAAATCTGAGTATTTTCACATTTCACAAAACCTTCAGTCTTCATTCTACTGTTCATTTCTTTTTATTGATCTTGTATTTTATAGGCAAATTTTCCAGTAGCAATAACCTCACTACCCACATGAAATGCTTCTGCTCAAGTGGAAAGACTTAATGGTAATACTGGAACCTTGACTGAATGTGTCACCTCTCTTGATGTGTGTGTTTGTGTGTGTTTTTTAAGCAGAGTCCCACTTTGTCACCTTTGGTAGAGTGCCTTGGCGTCAGAGCGCACAGCCACCTCAAACTCTTGGGCTCAAGTGATTCTCTTGCCTCATCCTCCCAAGTAGCCAGGACTACAGGTGCCCGCCACAATGCCCAGCTATTTTTTAGGGATGAGATCTTCCTCTTGCTCTTGTTCAGGCTGGTCTCCAACTCCTGATGTTTTGAAGGGTAACCAGTCAGGAGCAAGGGAGCATGGCTGGGGCCCGAAGGACTACACCAAGCATAGAAAACGTTGCAGAGACCCCTGCCCTTTATTATTATTTGGCAGTTTTGTAAATTTAGTTGTCCCTGAAAAGTTAGTTAATGTGGGGCTGGAGGAAAGAGACGACACCAAAGCTGTGTATAAAGGAAAGAAAGCCCTTTGCAAATATAAGCTCATTTGGCCTGAGGAGTGCAGGTTTGAGAAATAGATGGTGGCCTCACATATCTAATTAATCTTGCAATATCTTGAGTTGGAGCTCACTTTCCTGTTTCCTGCTGGACTTGACAGTGCTCTGCTGTATTTCTGAGGTGTGGCTGGAAAGGGAGGTGGTTCCAAGGAGAAAGGGACTTCTGCCTTCACTTACAGGAGTTACTCTGAGCACATAGGAGGCCACGTCCACAGTTCCAAAGACTCTTCTCAGTCACTGGTGCATCTTCTGAGGCAGGAGGCAGGCTTTTTTTTCCCTTGTTTTTCTTCCTTTCTTTTCTGTTTCTTTTTTTTTTTTTTTTTAATTTTATTTTGCTTTGTTTTAACATTTACTATAGATGTGCTACATTGTTTGTGGTTTTAACCTTAGCCACACATTATTATTCCAGGGCTCAGAAAATTTTAATGTCATTGGTCTGGAACGGGGCCTGGGCACCAATATTTTTAAGCTCCTCATTTGGTCCCAATGTGCAGCCTAATGTGATTCTCAACCTCGGCCTCCCTCCCACGGCGAGTCCCCAGGAACCACTTCCGATATTTCAAAGACCTTAATTATAGTCATATATGTCAGTCACGACTAACTTTCACAGGGTTTCTTTGCTCTTGGCTGGAACCATATCAACATCTTCTGGCAACAGCTTATCGTTTTCTGAAACAAGCAGAGTTTCTAAAATAAAATAAAAAAGGAAAATTAATTATTAGTTTATAAATACAGTCTCTAAGTAGACAACATCTTTCCAAACCTGGTAGATCATGAGAGAAAATAAAGGTGAAAAAGTTGGGAAGCAATCTGATAAAGTTGTCTTTTAAGCAGGTATTAAAATGAGCTTTTGGCGCTTGAACACACAATAGCAGATAAATGCAAAGTGTACCAGGAAGTCACTGGGTGGCACGGGAAAGCCAGTTTGGGGATTTTATGTTTGTGCTAAATAATGCAGACTCAGGGAAGCAAAGGCCAAGTTGGTGATCTTCGTCACTGAATTCACTTGCATCCTCTTGCTGTGGGCAGTAGGCTGGCGTCTCCCATCACTGCATCTTGTTTCTATCAATCCCATTAGGACTAGGCCCTTCACGACCTGTCTCAGAAGAATCACAGAGAGAAGTACTAGAGATTATTCTCATTGACTGCCAAGTTGGTCTCTTGCTATCATCCGGAAATGTTTAACATAAGTGAATCTTTAATTAACTTCAAAAAGTGCCTGTGCTTGGTCTCAGGTATGTAAACATGGCAGGACAAAAGTCACTAATGTTTGGCAAGGGGAGTTTTCAAAACATCAATTAGAAAGAGCTGGTATGCCCGATGAACACCCACCTCGACGGCAGGAAAGAGACGTGGGCTGATCATGGGTAACACTCGCATTTCACCAAACATTCGTTCACGATGACGCACTGGAGAGGTGAAATCGAGCACACTTTTTCTTGCTATATGTTATTTATTCACAGATTCAACAATAAGAGATTATACCATGTACCAGGCGGTGCTCTGGCACTAGAAATAGAGAAATGAGCAAAGTGAATAAAAAGCCTTATGCCCAAGAAGCTTAGGTCCGACGGGGAATTTGGAGCATGGAAGCCAGTTGTAGTCAAGAACAGTTGTATGGCAAAACAGCTGCTACTTGAAACTCTATTAAAACCCTTGTAGTTTAGACATTTTTTAAAGCACTTACCTCCTTTGGATATAGATAAGTAAAGTATTATTCTCAACTCTTCACAAGAATATTTTTAATTCACAGGTTTCCATTCTCTGAATTGACAACTCAAAACCTAATTAAAAGAGAAAAACATGATGTTGTGTTCTTACCTTGTCCATCCCTAGCAGTTTACAATTCAGCATTAAGTAACCAGGAGCTCAGGTCATTCAAGTACAGCTTACTTCTTTACAGATGATAAGTGAGACAAAGCACTGTGTGTTTACGGACTTAGAGGTGAGAAGAGAAAGAAATGCCATCTTAGGAAACGTGAAAAGGGGGTTGGAGACCAGTAAAGTAATTTAGAGAACACTGACATTTAAATCAGATACTTCCATGTAATAAATATTTGTTGAATATTTCATCCGGGAGCTAGATTCCATAGATAGGGTGACATTGTTTCTCTTAAGATGTTAGTACTTTGTATGTACAATTATAGGATCTAGGATACATTTCAGCTCGCCTTTCCAATTGGTAATCCCTTGGGAAAAAAAATCGCATAATGTGTCTATGGTTGAGTGTAAAATTATCTTGAGTAGAGCTTCTGTGAGAGTATTGATGCAAATGCACATTGTGCCACCTTCCTGGCTTGAGTGTTTTTCAAGGAATAGTTATAAAGCCTGTAGGGCAGAGAAAGTGATTCAGAATAGCAAAGTATTCTAGCAGCTGAAACTCTATGCCTGAGATAAGAGCTACCTTGCCTGAAATACATCAAATGGCAGCCTCAGGACAAAGAATTAAAGTGGAGAGGTGTAACTGACATGTCTTCTGAAAGCCTTACCCTGTTGCCACATGGTTCTGAATATTTATAAAAGTTGGTTTGCTAAGTGTATCAACTTTTTAAGGAAAGCTGAACTTTCAGACTTTATAAAAAGAGTTCTGTGAAGAATTATTAAGGGATTGAGACTGCTTTCTTTAAAAACCTCCCCCCATTTAAAATTTTATTTTAGGGTGAAGAAAATTATACATCCTTTCATGCTTTAAGAACTAATGTAGGGTAAATAATAAAAATTCTGCTAACCAAATAAAAACAGAGGCCTACACATTTGACAAAATTCAGAAGGAATGCCTTTTCTTATAAGTTTCTACCCACAGTAAAGTTAAACAAATGTAGCAATAAATTTTACCAAGGTACTTTTGAAATACTCACTGTTCACATGTTAGTATGAACAAATATTGGGGGTGTCCTGAAAATAACAAACATAAAGGATATGACCTGAATGAAAATTTGCACTGATTATGTTAAAGCACAAAAACAAGGATTGCTAGAGAAATAGAGAACATTAAATATTGCATGAGACGTTACTTATACTACAAAGTTCTTCACTGTTTATCTGATATTCAAATTTAATTAGATAGTCTTCATTGCTAAATCAGCAACCCTAAAACAGTTCTCCAAATTTTTAAAAATTCATAAAACACCATCAATGTATTAAATGTCACTGAACTGTTCAGTTTAAAATACTTTTATGTCATGTGAATTGTACCTCAATTAAAAAAAATTTTTAAAGAAAAACCCAAATTTTAAAAAAATTACTATGACTCCAAGTTTATTAAGCACTTGATAAAAAAAATACTCAGCTATATTTTCTCTCTCTTTAGACTGAATTGTGTCACCCACATTCAGATGAGGATGTCCTTGTCCCCAGTGTGGCTATAAACACAGTGCCTATTAGGAAGTAATTAAGATTAAATGAGATCATGGGGTGAGGTCCTGCTGTGATAGTGTTGTTATCCCTGGAAGAAGACATACTAGATAGCTTGTTCCCTCATCTCTCTCTGCCTCTCTCCACGTGTGGCAAGGAAAGGCTGTGAGACTTAGAAGGCAGCAGTCTGTGAAACAGGCAGAAAGCCCTCACCAACACTGTCCTGGCAGCCTGATCTCAGATTTCTCAGTCTCCAGCACTGTGAGAAAATTAATTTATATTTTTAAGCTGTAATCTTTGGGGTTTTATTATGATCATGTGTTGAATCCTAACCCCCAATGTGACTATACTAAGTATTTGGAGATAAGGCTTCTTTTAGGAAGTAGTTAAAATGAAGTGATGCCGTAAATGTAGGTTCCTAATCTAGTAGGCTTGGTAGCCTCATGAAAATAGGTATATGTGCACATCAGGGAAAGGCCACTGGAGCACACAGAGAGAAGGTGACCATTTACAAGACAGGAAGAAGGCCTTTGCCAGAAACCAACCAGGCTGGCACCTGATCTAAACTTCCAACTTCCAGAACCATGAGAAAATAAATTTCTGTTGTTCAAGCCACACAGCACATGGTATTTTGTTACAGTAATTCAGGAAGGCTGAGACACAGGGCCCCTGTACCCTCTCTTCACCATAGTCATCACACTTGTAATTTCAGTAATTTCAGGATTTTCTCTCTGGCAGATTATAATCTCCATGATGGCAGGAAAGGCAGAGAGTGGCCTGGCTGGTCTTTCGCTCTATGCCTGGCTATTGGCACAATGTCACTGGTTTACAATACAGGCTAAGTAAACATCCATGGCTAGATGAATATTGAGTGAATCAAGTGACTAGAAAATTAGACAAAACATTGTGTTTACTACAATGTTAGTTATGACAGTAGAACAGTAAGAAAAACATAAATGCACAAAACTTATCGAATGGTTAAATAAATTAGTTATATTAATAACGTTATAATCATATTATGATATATCATGTAGTTATTCAATAGGCCTTACAAATATTATTGTTATGGCATGATAAAATTCACATAGATGTATGTTAAGTAAAAAATAAGAAATATGCCTGTACATATGCACAAAAAAGAGGACTATTTGGGAATCGATGTAATTAAGTGTTAAAAGTGGAGGCTCTTTCTCCTGATCAATAGGATTAGATTCTTTTTTCTTTATGTTTTTCTCTACTTTTAAAATTTTCTACAAAAATTGTGGATGCTTTTTAATCAATAAAAATTTAACAGTCAGTTGGTATAGTCATAGATATTGAAAAGATGACCTCAACAAAATTTTTATAGCAAAGGAAACAAAGCTAAGTTGGTCAAAGTCATTATCAGCACTGGGCTCAGAACAACATATGAACTCCCACTTGGAAAACACCTCAATACTGAGATTAAGCTGAGTAACACCGGGAAGTAATTTCCTCTCCTCAAATCTCAAGTCTCCCAAAGTCCTTTTGATGGATTTACCCTTAGGGTCTACTTTGTTTGAGTTTGCTGGGTAGTTGACTCACCCTTCACCTTTCCACCCATTGATTCTCTATTACTTCATCTGTCTTTCAAAGGAATAATTTATCTGACCAAGGATTAAGCCCTGAGGATATCCCAGAATTTAGAGAGCTTCTGATTTTTATTGACGCTTTCAAAATTTTAAGACCTTTGAGAGGCTTGGAAAGAATCAAGAGATTCAAGAGTTTGCTATAGATGTTAGCATCCCTCCAAATTCATATTTTGAAATCCTAACTCACAATCATCTTTGGGAGGTGAGTAGATCATAATAGAGGTGCCCTCATGAATGGGATTAGTGTTCTTGGAAAAGCAGCCCAGGAGAGCTCTTCTGCCACTTCCATCATGTGAGGACATAGCTAGAAGGGACCATGTATGAACCATAAATCACATCTGTGGGTGACTTGAGCTAGGACTTCTCAAGGTCCAGTACTGAGAGAAATAAATCTTTGCTGTTTATAAGCTACCTAGTTTATGGCAGTCCAAATGGGCTAAGAGCTATTGATGAACTTCTAGCATATCTTAAATAATATTTGGAGGACATTGTTTGACAAGAGTCTTAGAATTATATTTGTATCTATTGGAATATAAGAATTTATAAATTGGAGAAATATATTCTGCTTTAGAAATAATTTGCACCTTAGTTTTTACATAGTTTGCTTTATTTTTTGTTTGGGAGGTTTTTATTGTATTATAGGAATTTTCCTATCTTCCAGCACCAAAAAAGATGAAGTGCTAGAGACATATATTATACTCTTACCTCATTAATTATTTTTATTGCTTTATTTTTATTGATGGAGTTCAAATCAATAGATCTTACTGAGTACCCACTATCTGAAAGGCACTGTCCTAGGTTTGAGGAATACAAAGACAAATGGAAATGAATCTCTCCTGTTGCTCTGGAAAGATGTTTGCTCTACTGGGATGTACAAAATTTTGTAAATAGATAATGTCACTAGTTGTAATGGTAAGACAAAGTCATGTAGAGGGGCTCTGGAGCAGAAAGAAAGGTCCCTGGAGTGGATGCTATTGCTACTTGGTCAAAATTCTCTTCTTCAGCTCTCAAATCCATAGCTGCTATGAGTGTTGGTTGCTAAAATCTCACAGCTGCCTCCTTCTCTAGATAATTTATTTTGACAGAATGACAACTTGCCCTCCTGGGTGAGAGGGGACCCAGAATTTTTGAGAAGCTCAGTGGTGTCTGCCCTTTGTAGATCAGTACTGACAACAGATTCTGTTGCAGAGCTGTGCTCTCTGACACCAATGGAAATGACAGGATCTCAGAAGAGCAGGGAACACCTGACCTTCAGAAGCAAAGTAGGCATGATTATCAGAATGAGCAGCAGGTGGATCAGTAGGCTCAGGTCAATAGGAATTCATAGTGATGGCTAATAGAATATGACAATTCTGGAGGGAGATCAATGGGCAAATAACAAGAGCCTTGCTTAATATATATAATCAATCCAAATGCAGTAGAATCTCTGTAAGTTGACCATCCAAGAGACTGTAACAAACTGGTCAACATATGAAAGTGATCAACATAAGGAACTACACCTTCTGTACTGATATGTACATGTTTATGTCTAGTCTATGAAAATTAGGTCAACTTAAGGTCAGTGTAGGGAGTTGGTCAACTATGGAAGATCTACTGTATATTAAGAATAGTTGATCAGAAGACTAAGGACAGCCTCAGTGGAAAGTCGTGACTTCTTGCCCAGTTTACAGGCTCAGCTAGTTCTCAGACCATAACCTATTGTTTTGAAGGAGTGGTCAAGTTTCTATGAGGATCATTCTTAAAATACCATGGAAAGTTTACACAGCAGTGATTTCCCTAGTCTTTCTATAAAGCAATCATTTACTCAGATAAAAATATACTGGGGAAAGTGGGCTATTTAATCAGAGATCTGCGTTGATCACCAGAGCGAGGAACCCAAAGTACCATCCTGAATCATCTCATTAGAGCAGAACTAGATGCAGGTCAGAAGCTCTAGTCCAGCTCCATCTTGAAGTGAGTTCACAAGGTCTCTGAACCCACCCTGTGGCTATTTCCTGGCTAGCTAAATTTATAATAAGAATACACATACTTAACATTCTGAAGAACTCTCATGTTGACTAGAAAGGAAGAGTGATATGGTAGGAAAATCCAAGTAAATATATTTGAAACTTCCATGATAATACATCAAAAGCAGTATCACATCCCAGATGGAAAGGCAAAAATTGGCACGACCTTGATATCTTAAAGTGTGAACGGGTCACGGTGCTCATCAGCTCCATTTAATTCGCCAGTCATGAAATGACCATAGAAAGAATGACTCAGCCAATTGATGTCAGCCAGACTCTAAACTCCACCTTCCTGGCTAACCAGATGCTGGAAAATATGTTTTAAGATGGAGTGGCTTTCCAGTGAGAAACAACTAGTTGTGAGTAAAACAAAGGAAAAACTGTCCTAGATTCTGGTGGTGGTACTCGGCCAAGCTCCCTGGGTTTTTGGACCAGTGCACTCATCCTCCACTTACTGTAAGTTAGTATCCTTATAGATTACAGCCGCTCCTTTCTGTGGAAAATTCCCTTAACCAAATAGAAACTACTTCTTTTAAGAGGTAATGTAACCCTCTCCCTACCAAGGACAGCCCCTACCAAGGACATGGATGGCAAAAAGCTTTTCCAAGTATGTAGTTCAATTCATAACTCCAGGGCTCTCCATGGAATCAGGTTGAAGAGAGTTCCAGTTGATGCTGTAGCCTTCTCAGTGCTTTCTCCTGCCCCATCCTGCTTCCCTCACTCCCTTTCTCCTGAGAGGATGCCCTCAATACATTGTGTGCATCAAAACACTTGTCTCAGGCTCTGCATCCAGAGAACCTTGATAGAACTAATTTTGGTTAGTTAGTTCCAGTTGCCAAAAGCATGCTTTAGAGGCTACAGCACCTCATATGAGACTTGAAGTATTAAAGAGTAAACTAAAAGCCAGAAGTGGAGATCAATGTCTTAGTTTTAAAATTTTTGTGCTATGGTTCCTCTATTGAGAAAGAGATTGTTCCAAGAGGATGAAGTTCCAAAAGGTACTCTTTGGGGCATCTGGAATTTATTTTCAGTTAATTGCAGTGAAATTCAATTTTGTAAAGTCATCTCAGTGTGAAAGGAGAAATGATCATTTCTGTGAAATATAAACTAATTCATTTATCCATTTATTTAACAATGACTTTCTGTATACTGATTAGAGCCAGGCATTGTGTTACCTCTTAGAGACTCAAGAGGGAACCAGACGCTCTCCTGCCCTGTCAGCGCTCAGGTGGCATCTTCAGTTCATATGGGAAGGTGAAAGCAAGTGTGCTTCCAGGAACAGAAGGGAGAAAACCTGTGTCCTTCTGAGGAGAGGGTGATATGCATGTTCTTCTCAAGTGGATGCACTATCTGTAGAGAATTTAAAACAGTGACATAAACAAGCTAAAAAGTCAGTATGCTTTTTATTACAACATATGCTGGCAATTCTTCACAATAGTAGCGATAATGTTCTCTTCCTTCTTTCTCCTAAATGCTACTGAAAAGAACCCCAATATTCCTTTCCTTGGAGAATCTCTGGACAACCACACTAAGACCTTCCCCAAGGCTGAGGCTCACACCAGCTTTCATCACCACTTCGGGTAGTTGGAAGGAGGAGGTTAGAGCAAATTGTCCTAAAATAATCTTAAGAGTCTCCATCCCTTAACAAAGGGATCCCTGTGTATCCCTAAGGAAGCCTGGGCAGCTAGACATGACCTGATTTTTCCTTTTGTGTGGAGCTTCGTAGATATGAGTCCAACACACAATTTACCTCAATATAAATGTGTGTATTTTCTCTAGAGTGAAGATGTTTTGAGAAAAGAAGAAGGGAATAAATAAAATAAAAAAGATGAAATCTAGCTTGGCACCTGTAGCACAGTTGTTACGGCTCCAGCCATATATATCCAGGCTTGTGGGTTCGAATCCAACCCAGGCCAGTTAAACAACAATGACAACTGCAACAATAACAACAACAAAAATAGCTGGGCATTGTGGTGGGTGCCTATAGTCCCAGCTACTTGGGAGGCTGAAGGAAGAGAATCGCTTGAGCCCAAGAGTTGGAGGTTGCTGTGAGCTGATACCACAGCACTCTACCAAGGGCTACACAGTGAGACTCTGTCTCAAAAAAAAAAGAGAGAGAGAAAAGATGAAATCAATGACTTTCAGCGAGTCTGAAGAGTTTGACTTATGTGGGCTCTGAGAGAAGAGCTGATCTCTTAACCTGCACTGGCAAAAGATTTAAAGTCACTTATTCTGGAAGAAACAGTCAAAAGGCTAACTGCTCGTTCTTGGAGATTTGGAAGTAATAACTTGCTTAGCTTCTGTCAGTAAAAAAAGATAATTAAGGTTTGAAACAACTACAGACTTCTTATTCAATGAGCCTACAAAACAAGGCTATGACTTTTTTTTTTTTTTTAAGGGCTATGACTTTTTAACCCATTACAACTTTAACCTGAAGAATTAACATTCTACCATCTACATCAGCCATTACCCTGGGTTAGACTAACCAACCATATTACTTCACCAACTTCACATTCTATGATGCTCTATCTGGATGCAGCATTGTACCTGATTAAGGAACTTTTAAATAATAAGTATTATATAATGTGTTGATTAAAATTTTCATACATTAAGCTTTTCTTCAGGAACCAGGAGTAAAGAAAAAAGAGAAATAAAAAGTTACTTGCAGAACTCCATAGCGACATGCACTGTCCAATATTGTAGCCAGGAGCCATGTGTAGCTATTTAAATGAAAGAAAATGAAATAAAATTAAATACTGAGTTGATTTTTATTTTGTAACAACTTAGGTCTCACATAGAAGTTGCAAAAATAATATAGAGAGTTCTCATATACCCTTCACCCAGTTTCCCCCAATAATAACTTCTTACATAACCATAGCACAATTACTAACACAAGTAAATTGATGTCGATACAATATTATTTACTGAACAATAGACTTTATTTGGGTTTTATCAGTTTTAATATGCACTTTCTGTTGGTGTATAGTCTGTGAAATTGTATCACACATACAGATTTGTGTAACCATAATTATATTCAAGATACAGACCTATTTCATCACCCCTTATAATTACACTCTCCTCCAAACCTTAGTCTTGGAAACCACTGATCTGTTGTCCATCAGTATAATTTCATTTCATACTTAAAAACATTTTGAGAATGTTTATAAATGGGACTCTACATTATGTAACCTTCTGAGTTTTTTTGCTTTTAGTCATGCAGCATAATGCTTGGAAATCCAGGAAGTTGTTGTGTCAACAGTTCATTTCCTTTTATCACTGAATTGAATTCCACTGTATAGACACATCATAAGTTGTTTATCCATCCACCTACCAGAGTACATTAATTTCCAGTTTCTGACTCTTACATTTAAAGCTGCTATGAGTATTTGACCTTAGATTTTCACTAATTTTCTGTATAGTAATTTATTAAGAAATCCCCAGCTATTATCTATTTCTCCTTTCAGTTTTGTTCATTTTTGTTTCATGTATTTTGAAATTGTGTACTTGCTATATACATGTTTAGGGTAGTTATGTGTTCTTGGTAAATTGGCCTGTTTTATCATTTTGTAATATCTCTTTTTGCCCTTGGTAAATTTTTTTATACTGAAGTCTACTTTGTCTGCTATTGATACAGATATTCCAACTTGCTTTTCATTAATGTCTCCAGAATTCTTTCCATTTCTATAGTTTTAAGTTACTTACAGTTGAAGTAAGCCTTCTGTAGACAACATGTAGTTGGATGATTTTATTCATTTTCAATGTGTCTTTTAATTCTTGTGTTTAGAACTTTTTTCACTTGAATTAAAATTTTTGTTATTGGCAACAAATATTGTTAGTTGTTTGCTTTGAAATAACAAGTTAATTTTGTATATTTTGAGAAAATATCTGCTAAGTTCCCAAGTCTGAATAACTAATGTTCGTCCGTCAGTTGTTTTTCTAAGTAAAAATGGTGTTACATGAAAGAAGTGCCTAATTGAGTTCACACAGCTCAAACAATTACAAGTGCTAGTTGGGGACAGCCAATGCATTTCTGTACACAGCAGAAGTGATCTAGGCATGTTTTGCATTTACCACACAGACGGTTAAAAATGTGGAACATTTAAGGGTCAAAATTTAATAAAATTAATACATTTTACTACTTCCAGAAACATTGTAAAGTAAAACTGGAATTTTTGGCTTTAAACAAAGTGAACCACATTGAAAATCACAGTACTACTAGCACAGAGAGTACCACTGCCTTGGTTTGTGCTTTGGGGCCAGCAGCTTTACATGCCATTGCTTTTGTAATTTGTCCAAATGTCAACACAGCTAAGAAAGCAAATAATGTCTTCATATTATTATAAAAAATACTTCCGGGGCAGCATCTGTGGCTCACTGAGTAGGGCTCCGTCCCCATATACCGAGGGTGGAGGGTTCAAACCTGACCCTGGCCAAACTGCAACAACAACAACAAAAAATACTTCTGATCTAAAAGTGTCTCAGGGACCTCTAGGGTCTGGGGACCATTCTTTGAGAAGACAGTGAGACACTAACATCTGTGTACCCTGCATGTTCTGAGTTTCAGAAGCTCCAAATGTAATTGAAGACACAGACCAGCCCAGAAAAAGCAGCTTGAGGGAAGAGTCTTTAAGTAGATATAAGAATTGGCTGTGAGTTCAGGGGGGCTGGATATACTATAAATCTGTGCTGTTAGGATATTGATCATTGAAATGTAAGTAGACCTAATTGAAATATGCTCTAAATGAAAAATACGTATGAGATTTTGAAGTCTGCACATGACAAAAAGAATGTAAATATCTCATTAATAATTTTATATTTAAAAGAAAGAAAAAAATCACTTTATATTGATTACATAAATAGTAAAAAATTATATGCATGTAATATAATGATGTATTAAAATTAACTTCATCTGTTACCTTTTTCATTTTAAAATGGAGCTACAGAAAATGTAACCTTACATATGTGGCTTACATTATATTTCTACTAGGCAGTATTGTTTTAAATAAATACACAGATAAAATAGAATAGTGATTATAAAATAAAACCAAGCAAAGCAGTGATAAAAATGTATTCTTGTGAAACTAGAGTTATTTTCAACCAATTTCATGCATTTGAGGTCACTAGCAGAAATGAATTTCATTTCAAAACTGTGCTAAAGATCATTTGAGTCATTTGATAAAAACCAAGATTGCCAAGGGAACACAGAAGAAGGCTAGTAACATAGGATTGGGAGATTGCAGAAGGCTTCCTGAGGAAAGGGATGTGTTCGTTGCAACTGAAGGAAAATGAGAAATTCTTTTTGCTTTTATTTGACAGATTATGTTTATAGTATTACATTAAAATACTGTATGAAAGTCTAGATAAACTAAAAAACCTCACTAAAAACCAAGTATGTGAAGAAAATCATCAAAAGGCTCTTAACCTTTTTCATCTGTCAATTCACAATATAAAAATAAAAAGGTTAGGGCCCTTTAAGAGTGCATATATGTTTTTAATAGCTAAAAGAATGGAAACAGCCTACATGTCTAACAACAATTAAATAAACTGTGACATGTTCATACAACAAAATACTATAAAGCCATGAAGAAGAATGAGCTGGATTTTGGCAGACTGATACACAACTATCTCCAAGATATATTGAAAAGTAAAGAAGTAAGTTACAAAGAATACATTCTCGAATCCCATATATGTGAGGGAAGAAAAAACTAGGGAGATGCAACTGAGCTGTGACTTCATTATCTGTGAGGGGCAAAGGTTCATCATAGCAAAGCTGGAGGCAATAAATGCAAAAAGAAAAAAAAGGTATCTACACTCTGAGAAGAAACTCCTAATATGAAACAAGTTACATAAGCCACCTCTGTATGCTGGAAAGTAATTAATTAGATGGGGCTACTTTTTTTCCAGATCCTACTTTATTTAGAGAGCCATTTCCTAACATTCTCAAATTTAGGATGCATAAAAATCAGTGTGTCAGATGGTATGCACACCAAAAAACCGCATGCACTATATTTTAAGAGATATTTTAAAGGTAATTTTTGTTTTATCTTAAAGCAAAATTTTTATTATTCCAAAATATTAAGGGGGTACAAATGTGTTTGGTTACACAAATCATTTGGAGTGCTTGAGTCACGGCTATAAGTGTGCCTATAACCGAGTGTTCATTGTACTTGTTGGGTATGTTTTTGCCCCTCATTTCCTTCCCCCTTCCTCCTGCTTGATTTCTACTGAGTTTCACTTCCCTCTGTGCACCTCTGTGCTCAGCAATTAGTTCCAATTTAATAGCGAGTAAATTTGGTAATTGTTTTTCCAGTCTTTAGATACTTCACTTAGGATAATGGTCTCCAGTTCCATTCAGATTGTTGCAAAAGGCATCAATTCCTTCTTGTTTATGGCCGGGTTGTACTCCACGGCATACACATGCCATATTTTATTAATCCACTCATGAATTGATGAACACCCAAAGATGCCACATCTTTCCAATTGTGAATTGTGTGGCAATGAACACTTGAGTGCATGTATGTTTTTGACAAAAATTCCTTCTTTTTCTTTGATTAAAGACCCGGTAGTAAGATTGCTAAATCGAATAGTAGGTCTACATTTAGTTCCTTAGGAATAGCTATACTGTTTTCCATAGAGGTTGTACGAATTTGCAGTCCCTCCAGTCATTTTCTATGGCTGCTTTCAAAATTTGTTCTTTGTCATTAGTTTTCAGAAATCTGATTATGATGTGTCTAAGTCTGAATTTATTTTGGTTTAATCTGTTTAAGATTTGCTGAGTTTATTGAATCTGTTGCTTTATGTTAACTAAATTTGAGAAGTTTTCAATCACTTTTTCTTCAAATATTTTCTCAGGGCTTCATTCATTTTTGTTGTTGTTTGTTTGTCTGTTTTTAAGACAAGATTTACTATGTTGCCCAGGCTGGTGAATTCCTGGACTCAAGGGATTTTCCCACCTCAACATTCCAAATAGCTGAGACTATGTGCATAAGCCACCATGCCCAGCTCTCTGTTTGTTTGGATTTGTTATTGTTAGTAGGTCCTCACTCTTTCCCATATCCTGTGGGGCTCCAATGATACAAATATTAGATATTTTGTTATTGTCCCACAGGTCCCTGGAGGTCTGTTTATTTTTTTATTTGTTCAGATTGGATATTTCTATTGATATACCTTAAAATTCCTCTAACATCTCTACTCTGCTATTATACTCATCTAGTGAACTTTCTATTTCATTTATTGTATTTTTCAGTTTTAAAATTTCTATTTTGTTCTTTATCTCTCCTATTTCTTTGCTAAGACTTTCTACTTTTTTCATTCAAGAGTGTTTGAAATTGTTTATTGGAGCATTTTTATACCACTTGCCACATAATTCCAATCTCTGTGTCATCTTGGCATTGGCAAGTGTTTGTTGTCTTTCCTCATTGGAGTTAAGATTTTCCTGGCCCTGGGTATAAACAATGATTTTTGATTGATTCTCGAACATTTTGAATAGTATGTTAAGAGAATCTGGTACTTTTAAAAATCTTATATTTCAGCAGGCATTCAACCCTGAACACATGGCTTTCCAACGTTTGATTTGCTCTGGAATGTCAATTTAGTTTTTGAAAGTTTTACAGTACTCTTTTGGTCTGCCTTATCTGTGTGCTTCCTAGAGCACAATCTGAAGCCTGGGTGGTATTAGATACCATAGCTTAGTTCTAAGAATTCTGGTTGTATTAATTATAGCAGGTTTTATGCACATGAGACTTTTTTTTTTTTTCAGAACAGGGAGGGGAGCAATCTAGGATTCTACTAATAAAATTGAAGGACACTGTTATCTAACTTTCTCCTCTTTATAATTCTCCCCCACCCTCAGTATCTAGTAGTTTTCTATTTCTGCTTAATACCTAACCTTATTTTAAATCCACAGTAATTTTATGTGGTTAGTGAAATCTCTACTGGACAGTGCCAATATAAAAAATTTCTATCATTTCATGAAGTTCTATTCTATATAAAACTTCTCCTTTCCTGAGTCTAAATCCTTCCTTTTTTTTTCTAAAAATGATAAATTATAGAAAGAAATAAAATTTATGAAAAAAAAGATGAAGAGAGTGAGACACTATTATAAAACCTAAAACATAAATACAAAAACAAAAGTGATAACAACAAAAGACATTAGAGAAAGATTGAAGATATTCAAATAGAATAAATCTTGATCAAATCAAAGCCGAGGGCAGGCTCCTTTCCATAGGCTCTCCCTTACTATTTCTAGTATTTAGATTGCTTCAAGTGTCAGAGACCAGAATATTTTTTACAAAGCTGTTCTTCTAAAGCAGTAAATTTGGCCTTTATATTATCATTCCCTTACCTCATTTTCTGCAGTTAAATGAACATATATAAGCAACATTTTAGAGAGCAAAGAACACTTTAAAACATAGTGGCATTAAAATATTACTTCAAAATAATGTGGACACAAAAAAGACACATATGAATGGGGTAAGGCTAGGTTCCTTGATACTTTTAGGCTGTGACAATTAACAAAAATCAAGCCCCCATGGATACTTCCAGTTACTGGAGTTTTACTCCAACCAAGGCTTTGATGAAACTGTAATTTACTGATATTCTGATCACTAAGGAAGAATCATTGTGTATCTCTGCCATTATTCATCCTTTAGTTTATGGGCAAAAGAGAGAAAATCTAGATACAGTCCTGAAAGCAGGTCAAAGTGTGGGGAGTCAAGTGCAGAATCAAAGGCAGCTCAGGGGGAGGGGAAAAACTTTGATAAGGGAAAGACTAGAGGTCCAAGAAATAGAGAAAGAGGCAATCCTGAGAACAGTGGGGAGATTGGATTAATGGCGTGAACATGGCAGTGCTAATAGGGCCCAAGATATTTGGGGACTAATCTCACAAGGGTTCCTTTCTAGAGACTTTGTGGAGGCAAACATTGAAGGATCAAAATGCTTGGGACAAAAGTTGTCCTCTTGAGAGCAATCCAAACAGTTGGTTCTCATAAAATTTCCCAGAACTAGGGTTTTCCTTTCCTAGCACACAACACAGTAAACAAATGTTTTAAAAGGTGTCTTCTCTTCTTTGCCTTATATCAAAACTTCTCTAAAATCCTCACATTTTACCTCAATGCACCTCCACCCTTGTCATCAGAACATCAGGGGGACAGAAAGCATTATACCTGTCACATGGATATTTTCACTATCAACATCATATTTAAAATAGAATGTAATCTAATTATTCAATAAGCAGATTTTCAATCCAAATATGATTTATGAAAAGGTAACAAGGCCAAACAGAAATGAAAAAGACACACAGGCAAAGATGAAAAGCCTCATTGTGGTATGCTTATTAACAGGTCATAAGAAGAAACCCAATAATAGTTTTCAAGACCAACAGCATTTTTTTCCAAAATGGCTCCAGGGTGTGGTACAAAGGTCCCAAAGACTGGAAGTCATATGAAATCAAGTAGGAATATCTGTTCTGTCGTTTTGTAGTTCCATTACCCTGGAAGAATGACATTAGCTCTCGGCTTCAATAAAATGAAAGAAATCATAATTCCTGTCTTGCAAAGTCATTAATAAGATAGTGTGTGTAAAATGCTTAGTATAATGTGCGGCATAAACCTGGCACACAGGCAATGTCACCTTTCTTCCTTGCTTCCTTCCATCCTGTGATACCATCACTTCTTCTGGGCCTTCTCCAACCTTCCTGCCATCCTTCCTCCATGCTGCTGGCCAGATGCCCTCTTCCCTTCTCTGCTTCCCAATCTCTTCAGTAAAACCTCACTTGCCACAATAATCATGTGTTTCATAATTGGACGTTGTTTGGATTAATTAAAATAATGTATTTTAAGAAAGTGCGTTATTGAAGTGACAAGTCTGGTTCATTACCAGCTTTGTGACTCCTGCAGTTCCCTCACTTGTCCACTAGGTTTGGCAGTTAACAGTTGTCTTGAATTTACTTTATTAGGCTAACTCGTTGTTCGTGTTTATTTTACAGTGTTTATCTTTATTCCCAATTATTCCAACCCACAGAAAGAGAGCAAAGCCCTTACTACAATGGAGCATGACGTTTCCATTTTCACATGAGTCACACTTGTGAGTAATACATCCTTTTGTCTTGGGCTTGGTGCATGCTGTAAATCAAAAGAGGATGGGAAGAGTTTTGTGCATGTAAACAGCTGGGGCACATTGTTAAGTTGACAGTATGGAAGAAGCTGAAGCTTTTCAAAGTCGGTGTAAGAAATGAAACTAGGAAGAATCATTTTACACCCATGGGAAGGATTTACTGGTTTATAAATATGATAAACCTTCCTTAATACTGGTGCTTTGAACTGGCTGAGTGCCTTTCAGCAGCGGATTCCAGAGCACTTCACTAGCAGTAAGCCTCAGGACCCTCGGGATGGAGGTATTATGTCTACTAGGTAAATAGATGCAAGGAGGGACTTGCTCAAGAACACAGAAAAAGTCCCATCGAGCTTATATCCCAAGAACCCAGACCAAATCTAACCTCTAGGCTACTCTTATCCCCACACAGTTATTCAGTGAAAGAAAAACAGTGATTTGAAACATTGAGCATGAAGGATGCATCCCTTTCTACCTGTTTTAACGTGTTTTTGAAGTTTGGGTTGCTTTTACACTGGCAGGATTTACACATGATTGGTTCTGAGCGTCTTTTGTTTAAAGTGTCTCATGTAGGGGATGAGAGAGCTCAGATGATCAAGGATCTTATCACGGCTTAGTCACTACTTGAGGTTCCGTCTGGTTGGGTGGTGACCCCTAGGGAATATTTCAATGCTGGGAAAGGTAAGTAGGTTGATTACCTTCACCGGTCCTGAGGCAAGGTCAAGGTGGTTGTTCTAAAGTGAAAAATGAGAGAATATAGATCAGGCTGTGTGGGCTGTAAGAGAATCCTACGAATCCCCTGAAGGTTGGCAGAAAGTACAGAAGAGTATAATCTTAGAAACAGAAAATGATCTTCCTTTCAAAAAAACAAATTAAACATGTAGGCCAGCTCCACTGGAAGAAGGGACAGAAGAAGCAGGTAAGGATTGGTAATGAAAAGGGAATTAGCAAGCACATTTCAGGAGAGGTGTGTAAATTCATTGGACCAGGACGATCTAAGGAAATAAGCAACTGGGTGCTTGTGAGTTGTCTGGAAGATGATTTTATCACACTAATATCCTAAAGAATAAAATAAAATGAACATCCTTGGATTCTAAATGGAAATTTGTATCCATTTGACTATCTGGTTTAGGCATAACAGGTCACAAATATTTGTAAACCATTAATATGAAGGTCAATAGGAATATTATTATAAACATTCCTGTAACAACATTTAAACTGTCAAAGGTGATAATTGGAAGAATAATAAAATATTTTTACTTACTCAGGGTGCTGCACCTCTGTCCTATCTCTAAATACACAAAACCTTCCTGAGATAAACATGTAACCACCATCCAAACTTTATCATCTGAGACAGAGTTTCTCAACCTGTGGGTCATCACCCACAGGAACTGTATTAAAGGGTCGTGGCATTAGGAAGGTTAAGAACCACTGAAAGGGAACATCACCATCAAAAACTTTTGGAGACAAATGTGTGTGGTATAACTTCCAGCTGAACTTCATCATCAGCTTCAGCAGCAGTGAGGTCACATTCTGTTTTTTCTTTCCTTCCTTTCAGTTTTTATAAGATCTGGGAACAGGAAGGTATTGACTTTATGATGTTAATAGAACAATAATGGATAGTAAGGATGTCCCTCTCTTTAAATGTTGCCCACAGCAAGGAAACATTCCGTAATAATATTTAAAAAGCTGGTGCTTTCAGTTTTGAACACCCAAATTATTTTCCTTGTGACTTTTCTTGCAATTCCTTAAAGAATTAAGGATGAATTGGCATTTTGGTTAAAGCAGAAACAAGGCTCACAGAGCCAGGTAAGTGCACTCAACACCTGCTCAGAGCCACTCACAGTTTTGAAGGAGAACGGGGGTGGGGAGTGGACTTTGATAATGCCTTTGCAAAAGGGACCTTATCTAGAGACAATCTCACTTGCAATTCTATACAACATCCTGTTGTGCCATAGAACATTTTTGTCTGTGTTACTATACAAACTACACATTTAGGGTTTAAGTTTCCTTTTTATCTGGCAACAGGGAAAACAGCACTGTCTTCAATAGAGATTCTGTAGCATTCGGCTCCTCCCTTCACCATGAACTCCCCCTAGGAGAAAGTGATACACACAGCCATGGTTTCCATACTTGTTTACCAGTACTTTACGCTCCAGTATATAAACAGACAAAATATTATTTATTAATGTATTTATTTCATATAATTACTTTGTAACATTGATGTATTATAGAATCAATTATTGACTATGACTAGTATTTTGATTTAGAAAATAATTTGAAATCAGCCTTACTATTTTATTTTTTGCTATATTTTGTTTTGGTTGTACAGTAATGAGAAAAAATCCTAAATCAGCCATGTAGGTCTTTACAAATGGTGGAACTTTTGAACAATCTCATCACCAATTAAATTTCTTCAAAAAAAAGTGAGCAGGAACATTTCATTCCAAAAATGGAATCACCAACAATGTGATTCCAAATATGTAACAATTACTCCTTGTTTTTCATCAATATGAAGGGAGTAAGGAAAGCACTCAAAATTGCAGTAAATGTCCCAAATTATACTGAACAAGATAGCTTACCATTTATTATTGCACAGATGTACAGTTTTGCTGGGAGCTGTGTTCTGATTGGTTCCTGGGCTTGACCTGGTGTTTCACTGAGCACAACACACATGTGACAATTATACGGTATTGCCTGAGTAGATGTGAGAAGTCCTGAATTTTTAACGAACATTTAAGCACCATTATATTCATAATCACTGACACATTTAGGAGAAGTAAAACTATTTTTAGACAAAAGAGGAATAGCTGTGTTCTGAGTCTATACAAAAATGAGTTAATGTACAAGACATCAGTGGTATCTAAAGTGCACGCAACACTTAATATCTAGCACATTGAACATGCTTGCCATTTCTTTTCTTTTTTTAATAGTTAAAGTATATCTCTAGAATAAATAGAACCCAAACATTTGAGGGTCCGTGAAGAACTTTGCAGAATTCCTCTAGTATCTGGCACAGTCCCTGGAACAGAATAGGTATAAATGTATGTTGAATGGGTAATAAATTTTTGTTCAAAACTCATTGGCACAATCTAGCAAAAGTTTCTCAGTCTCCTCAAGGGGAGGTAGAATAGAAATCTAAGTCATTCTGCACTGTTATCTACTCTTGTACTTATCCTCGTAAGTGTATATGTCATGATCATTTCACAATGGAGGTTTTTGAATGGGTAATTGGAGGTCTGTATTAATATCCCAGTAGTATAGCTCAAAAGTCAAGACAAAACAACACTTACAAGGACTGCTAATGAGTAAGGTATGGCATTGCAGTTTATGGGGTCACAAAGCCCATTCTCCATCTCACTGTCTTTGGTATTCTCCACCTCTCCCTCCATTTCCTAGCTTCCCCATGAATTGAAAGCATTACATATAATTTTATAATAATTTATAGCCTAGTTGGATTTTAGAGTTGGCCAGAAAAAGCCACCAGGGCTAGGACCTACACTGGTTCACATATAGAAGGATTGAAATAATAATGCCTATTATGTAATCAATGTATACTGCATAATAAATAATATAAATATATAATATATCTACATATCATATGTGTAGAGTACATTTATGAAGGCTTGGAATTAAAAACATTTCTTGTTTGAGCATTTCACAGTAAGAAAGCTTTCCTATTCAGAAATAAGCATTATTCTTTCCTCTGTCACTTTTTGTGTGAAGACGGTTAAAAGACTGGAATATTTTTGTTTTTTTTCCTCTGGCAAATGGAAAGTGTACTAGCCAAATAAACATAGAGTATTAGCATGGCCCTGCTGATAATTTTGTTAAAGCTCTGAAAAAATCATCTGTGTTGCATAAATAAGACTGAAGACAATAGCGAAGGATCAGGGTTTCTCAGCGCACAATGGTCGGCTCTGTACAGTGGATGTTTTCTTTGGATTTTTTTTCTCTTTGATAGAGTGGTAACAAAAGTAGAGCTTTCCCACTTTGTCCCAGTCATGGGGGTTTTAAGTCTATTGAGGGCAACTTTGGTCCTTATCTGAGCCTTTCACGATGGACCACTTAGAAGGGAAGGCTCTGCTTCTTTGGTCCCTGGACAGGAAAGAGTGGCTGCTGGGGGGACAAGGAGCAGGTCTCTGCTTCAACCGATCTGACAGCTTTGCATGAAAAAGATGTTTATCCCGGTTTATAGCATATCTCGTCTCCTTTTATAATTCCCGTGGCTGATGTTACTTTTTAATAGTAAGTCTGATTGTCTGGGAAGGAGCTACATTGTTCAATGCCTTGGAAAGCAACGGGAAGGGTGAGAAACCTTCAGAAATGCTATCTGCAGAAGGGTTTCTTCATTTTAGACTCTACAGAGCAGATTAACCCTGTATGTGTGTGCGCTCAAGCATGTATACGCAGTATATATAACGTGAGAGCTTCTTGAATGGATAATTTGATTTAAAGAATTAAACCTTTCTCTTTATATACTTCTGCAGCTTCTTTGGTACATTGAATATAGTAAAATTAATATTGATTATTAATACAGTAGAGCCTCCATAGTTGACCACCTCCTTAAATTGACCTAATTTTCATAGAATAAACATTCACCACCTGTATATCAGTAGAGTAGGCCTAGTTCCTTATGTTGACCACCTCTGTATGTTGACAAATTTGTTGTTCAAAATTATATTCTAATGTTACTCTTTGTGGTATAATAAATGCAGAGAATCCCACTGTCTTTGAATTTGAAAATACCTACGGAAAACACCAAAAATACTTGTGATCTACTTTTACTTTTACCATTGACACTATCATTGTAGTAAGAAAAGAAAGGAAACTTCCGAGCAGAGTTTAATTTTGAAAAGGATGCGGGGTATCTTTTAGAAAGATTTTCTTAATCATATGGATTAATTCTGACTTTCAACTTCAGATAAAAAGTAGGATATCTCATAAGAAGGATTTGCAGCGTGGAGGGAATGTTTTGCCAACCAGGAAAGGCTCCCAGGGTCTAAGTTATTAAAGTTACATTTATTGGTGATTATGTCTATTTCCTGTATAAAATGAAATTTCAAAACAAATGCTTTAAAAAGTTAAGAGAAGTCAACTAAATGGCATGATTTTTATAAATATAAAAAAGTGGCCATCTTCAAAGGGCCTCATATGGCTTGGCAGATCGAATAAAAGGAACCTAAAAGCTTAATATCAACCCCTGAGAAATGTTGACCCAGTTGTAGCCACCCACTCAATACACACGCACAAGTACACAGCTCACACCTGGGGATACACAGCTTTAGCCCCATCAAGGGGCTCTTGTGACATTTTAAAACAAGTAACTAGAGTTTGAGCCACTGAGGCTATCCCTAAACCTTCTGGAGTGGATCAAGTCCATGCGATTCTCTACAGCCCTTTCTAGTTGGTTAAGATGTGTGAGATGCCATGTGTAATGGAATTATTTCACCATGGGCATCTCACACGAGACACTTTGAATAGAAAAAAATAATAATAATTCTCTTGGGAATAAGAGATACTAAAAATTGGCCCCACCTTTACAGGAATATAGTGTGTAGCCTTCTTCTGGATCCTGATAAATCAAAACAGTGGACCAGAGCTGCTCCATCAGCCCTTCCACCTTTAGGAAAGGGGGCGATTATACTATAAATGAGCCTCCAGCTGCTGCAGAGCCTGGTGCTTTGCCGCTGGGGATGGAGTTTTGAGTTTAAGTAAAAGGAAATATTGACATTAACAGCAACTCTGCTAAGCCTTGTGCAAGTACACAGACCGGTTTCATCTTCTAAAATACAACTTCAAGAAGTGGCAACAAAAATAACGTAAACCAGAAGGAACACTTACACCAATCTGTACCTGCTACCCACCAAAGTACTCATTCGGGTACAGTTAGAAAATAATAAAATCCTTGGCATGACATAAAGGTAACACAGTCAGCTAGTTGGTTGACTTTTTCACTGTTCAGTTTATTTGGGGTGGTGCTGTATAAATAAAACCACAGACCCCAAAAGACTATAATAAAAAAAATTCAAACCAAAAGATGGTCCAACAGTACACAGTGACAATGACCACAATACATATGCTCTTGATACTCATTCTTTATTCCAACCAAATACATCTCAGTGAGACCAGCTACAAGTTGACATTAGTAAATTGTTATAGCGAGTCAGCTGGCAAGAGAGATACTATCCTTCCTTTCACCTCAAAGGAGTAAGGTGATTTTTTTTGGATTAAGAAAGAATTGACTTATAGGAAGCCCTTCCCCATCACTAACAGTTCAGCAACTTTTTAAAATTTCAGTCTCCTTCCAAAACTATGTTCAGTATCATGCTAAACCACAGCATTTTCTAGATCTGAGATTGCTCACCAAAATCAGAGACATGTTTTTTGGGAAGCTTTGTTACCCTCCCTTTGAAGAAGACTTTATTAAGCAACGCCCACAACGGGCCATGGGATTGTTTCCTGCTCAAGCACACAGCTCTGGCTTTGCCCTGCCTGTCCTCTCGTCCTTTCTTCTCTCTGCCCATCGTTAGAGAACTTGGCAATATCCCTGCTCCCCAAATCCACTAGGAGGATCAAATTCTCTCGAGATAATTTCCTCTACCTGGAATGCTTTTCCCTCTACCTGTTGGCTGTGTTGCTGCCCAAATGTCCTTCAGTTATCATCAAGACCTTCCCTGATCATTCTATATAAACCGACCCACCAATACCATTTCTTTATTTGCATGTTGCATTATTCTTCCTCTGAGCCCTGACTTGCTCGGTTTGCATTTTGGATGTTCCTCTCAGAATAGAATGTCCTCGTGGGCAGGACATTGCATTTTTTGTCTAATGCTCTATCCCATAATATATGGAACAATGCTTAGCAGATAGTATGCCCTTATGAGATCTTTGTTTTACAAATAGATAAATGAATGATAAGAGGCATTTGCCTTGTCTCAAAAATTTTTGAAAAAAATTGGGTGATTTATTGATTTTTTTTTATGGTGTGTTGTTCTCAGACTTTCTATGTGGCCCCAGAGACAGGACATTGAAACCCAGGATCTGGGGGAATTCCCTTTAGGCTATTGGAAGGTCCAGGTTTGCCAGGTGATTGGTGAAGGGATAATATCCCCACTAACTGTGGCCTGATCACAGGGTTAAAACCCTTAGTCTGCATTCAAAATTGTCTGGAGAATGGCTTTACTTTACTTTCTAGCCTTCTGGGTCTTGAGGTAAACATATACATTCTCAGTCAAACTGAGAATGAGCTTTTTTTGTGGATGTGACAGAGTCTCACTCTGTTGCTCAAGCTACAGTGCTATGACGTCAACCTAGCTCACAGCAACCTCAAACTCCTGGGTTCAAATGATCCTCCTGCCTCAGCCTCCTGAGTTAACCAGGACTACAGGCACCTGCTTTAACACCCTACTAATTTTTCTATTTTTAGGAGAGATAGGATCATGCTCTTGCTCAGTTCAAGATCTTGCTCTTGAACTCCTGATCTTAAGCAGTCCTCCCACATTAGCCTCTGAAAGTGCTAGGATTATAGGTGTGAGCATGGCTGAAACTGAGCTATTTTCTACCAGATGTGTTCATCCTACATCCCACACTGTGTTCTGGTTATGACATTTCCAAATGCTCTTTCTGCCCATCTCATCCTTCCCAGCACCCCTTAACCATCACTACACATCTAAATTCCATCTCACCCATCCGTCGAGACCTCCTCTAGGAATCACACCTTCCACAAAAACCTTGGCCTACCCAGCATCACCGTCACCACCCTGGCTGGAATAGATCTCTCCTCTCCACTCTGGCTGTTCAAGATCTTCTCCCCTATGGCAGTACCACTCACTATGGTGTGTTTGGAGGCTTTGGTTGTTTGTTTTTATTTGTGTGTTTTCATGCAAGTCTTAACTTTGCTATTAGACTGAGCACAAAACAGTTTTTGCTCTTGTGAACCTGCCTCTACCCAGTTTACAAGCTCAAAGTTGTCCTTGCTTACAGTGATTCCAAATTGCAGGCTCTCACTCCATAAGGGGAGGAGTCTGGAGTGGGGGCATTGAGTATCTGATTCTAGGGTGGGGAGAATGGACATAGCCTAAAGGTGTGCCTGGCCCCTTGTTACCTAATCCTTCAATTTGTGACACCCTAGGTAACCTTCCTCTGCTTGAGATTCACTAGACTAGCAAAACACAGTGTTATGTGCTATTCACTACTGTATCCCTTATAGTATCCGGCACAGGGCTATGAATTTTCTGGGTACATAACAAGTGCTAAATGAATGAATGAATGAATGCATTCATGGGCAACCTTTCTGTTCCCTCATACCTAGCACCTCCTTGATCTCAGGTTTGAAATGCACATCCTTAAGATATGCCATAAAGCACCTTCATCTTTAATCCTTATCCCCCTCCACAGCCACCCACACCCACTGACCAGGCATTTATCTCAGGGCACAAAATGCCATTTGCCCACTGATCAAAGGCTGTGGGAATGGGCGGCAGGCACAGCTGCACTCAGATCCTGCCCACACCCTTCCTGTTTGCAACAGCCCACCCCAGGGGCTATTCTGTTCTCAGCGGGCTCAGCATAGCCCCTCCTCCATCCCCTCATTCCCCGTGTCCTTGCAGACACTCTGGGGGACTGAAGGGGCAGCCCCTTGCCTGTGGGGCCTGCTCTCAGCATTTCATTGTCCCCAAGCAAAGCACAGATAGCTAGCAGGACACTCCTTTCCCCTTTCCTGGGACTCTGATAAGACAGTTCTCTATTTTCCTGCACAAAAGTTGACTTAGAAGAATGGGGTGGAGCAAAACTGATAACCAGTCAGAATTTGTTGCTTTTTGAAAATAAATGTGGAGGGTGAGGGGATGAGGGAAGACTAAGAGCTTTGAGTTTCTGCTCTGGGTTGTAAAAGTCAACCTTTCCCCCTCCCTTCCCCCCACAATGTCCTTTTGCCAGCCTTAGAGCCTCATTTCATTTCTATAAAAGAAAATGCTTTCCTTGGGTCAGAGGGCACCGGTGACTCCTCCTGAGGGTGGCTTGGCCACGTGAGAGCCTCTCCTGTAGCTTTACCCAGCCATTTACCCAGCCTGTAGCTTTAGAGGTCAGAATCAAGGGAGAGAGAGGAAGAGGAGGATGCTCTCCTGCAGGTGATGAATCTATTATGGTCGGGCTTCTTATCCTTACCTGCCTGGTCAATTTTGTCTCGCAAGGTGTTTGCCTTAGTGTGAGGAGATTCACACAAACTCCACATGCTCTCAGTTTATTCTGAGTGTCCCTGGTTAGGGACTCTTCAAAGAAAGAGTCTGGAGTGTACAAGTTATTTTTCAAGAGAAATCCTTCTGAGATGCAATGGTACATTTCAAAACTATTAAGAAATGAGTATAATTGTAATGGATGTGTTACTTAGTTCAATGTAAGCATTTCACATTGTATATTGAAGCAGTACCCTGAACCCCATAAATGCATCAATGTACAAGGTTTTTTGTCACAAATAAGGCAGCCTTGAACAGGTGCAGCCCTCCAATCATAGACTGTGATGTGCCTCCTCTACTTTTCTGGACAACCAGAAAAGCTTGGATTTTCTAGATAGATCATTGTCTTTACAAATCACAGTATCTTAGCTTGCAAAATTACAGTGTTTAAGTGCTGATCTCTCATTTCCTTCTGGCATCGAGCTTCCTGGTCAGAGTTTCTAAGATCCGTATTTCTTTCTTCACACTGGAATTGCTCATTTTTCCTTTCGAGAGGCTCTTTCATCACGGAGAAATCTTCTGAGGGGCTCTCTGTGACAGTAGCCTACAGGCATCACCAGTTCTCAAGTGGTTTTAAAATCAAGTATGCAGCTGAATAAACAGAAGAGGAATAAACAGCACAAAATTAAGTAAAATGCCAAACATCTCATACAAATGGAATAGTTAGGCAATACAAGCCAAAGATAAATATAATGATGTTAACTTAGATCTTTAGAATGGAATATCAGGAATTGCAAAGGAGTCTATGAATGTTACAGGACAAACTCCCGGAGGATGCTCTCTTCAGCATCCTTCACAGCCAGCCAGCCAGCATCTGCCTATACACCCCGTGAGGAAGTTCACTCTCTCCTAAGGCATTCTATTCTGGTTTGATCTATTTTAATTAAATTCCAATTGAAGTCAAATATCAAATTAGAAGCACTGAGGATAATCATGAAGCCCCAAAGAAAACATTAGCTCATAGCATGAAATAGAAAAAAGCATAAATGAGAAGGAAGGTCATAGAATGGGGCACAGTGATCTGAGACATTTATGAATTTCCCTTAGAATCAATTCAGTCGCTTTCAAAACTGCACAATCACATGGACTTTCCATGTTCTCTCCTAGGGAGGACTGAGAGGATATAGCCCCATTCTGCTGTTAGGTAAAGAAAGAATTGATGCAAATCTCTTCCTAAAATGAATTTTTTAATAAGAAATGCATTTTTTTAAGCTCTAATTATTTTGCAAAAAGTGCCTCGTCATGTGTTTAAGTTACTGGCTTAAAGATTTTGAATCTGTAGGAAGAATCATGATCATCTCTGGTCTTCCTCCCAATTCTGGATTTGTAGGAAAAATAATGTAAAAACAATTGAGATCATAGAGAATCATTTTAGATCTGATCTTTAAAGACTGAGTTTCAACCCAAGCTACTTTAAATAAATGATGTAGATAAAGAAAGTGAAGTTCTTAGGGATAAAGCATAAGCAATTTGCTCCCTGGAATTAGTTTCAGATCTTAATCTATGGGTTTTACTCCTTCAATCTGAAACTCTTATTTCTTAGCTTGTTGTATTAATCAAGGTAGTGGAATCTCACACATATCTTGAGTTTTCAGTATAAATAGAGACAAGTTTGTTTTCAAGTGCAATGGGTCCATGTGGCGCTCAAAAATGATTATCTTTTTCCAGGACTATTTTTTCCAAGATGGGAAAGAAAAGGATAATAATAGCAAATACTTATTAAACATTCACTATGAGCTGGGACTGTGCCTAGAGTCCTACATATACAGGGTGGTTTATGTGCAATTTAAAATAGATGACTATTTTATTTTTATGTATTTTAATGAAATTTTATGACCACCCTGTATTATCTCCTTTAAAGGAATAGTGATGTTTCACACTCTCTAAAGCCACTTCAGGATACTAGAAAATTGTATCATCCACCCAGCTTTCGAGAGGCATTACATGTATGTGGCACTTTAAACTTCTCAGAGGACTTTTCATATCTATAATCTCCTTAAAAATGCTGTGTTGCAGATAGGGCAGATATGGTAAACCTGAGAGATGTTGGGTGGAATCACCCAAGGACAACCAAATATGGAAGAGCAGAGCTAAAAATATAAGCTAAGTCCCATTTGATCTTCTGTCCTTATTTATAAAATGGGGAAGATGTATAGGCTGTTTTCAAGTTTCCTTCTCATTTCAAAAGCTCCACCCTATAAATCCTGTCCAAGATTAATATGTCTGCTATCTTAACTTCCAGAATGTTTAAAACATAGTTACCATCTATTTTAGGCTGATCTCCCCTTCAAGGATCTAGATATGGGTTATAACTTTAGAAATCCACTTTAATTCCACCAAACTAGGCATTTTTTGTGGGTGTTCTGGGAATTGGAGAGAGAGATGAGCTCTCGCTTCAATTAAGATTCCTAAATCTCTTTTGGAAGGAGGAAGGAAAGAGAATTTCAAAGGTGGAAAGGTGGAAATAGAGAAGTCATCAGGAAGCCCAGTCAGTGAGGTTTTACATTAACTGGTTTTCAGCATGATGTATGAAAGTAACTTGTTGCAGGGCTGAATTCTGTAGCAAATTCTGTAAGTTTGGAGAACTACAGCAGAGAGGCATATCCTACCACAGAAGATTTATTTGTCTGTTTGTTCCACATTATTCTTAGTGCTTGTCCAGTGCTTAGCCCAGAGATGGGAGTCAATGATTTGTGTTTTCTTAGAAATAATTGATTAAGTAAATAAGAAACTATTTTTAGGTATCAGTAGTGCTATAAATGCATTTATTACTCTTTCAACAAATATTTATTGATGTGGCTCTAGACATAATACCTGTCCGCATGGAGTTCGTAGTTTACTGAGGGGAGTAGATGAAACAACTATCACGACATTAATGTGTGACTCCAGTGGGAGCTGTCCCCTCCACCCTAGGATCACTTCTTTCTCACTTCTGCTTTCAGGCCATCTAGTTGACCACTGCTTTTTGAGCAAAGGGTTCCTTCCTCCACCATGGGCCACAGACCACAGTGTACCAGCTGCTACTTACGAAGACCCCTGTACCTCTGCTTCTTCCATGAGGGCCTGTGGGGAGGATGGGGGGGTATGAACCTCTGTCGGGTGCCCCATCTCTTACTTTCTCCATAACCTTACCATACAAATTTGTATGCATATGTAGACATCACTGAATGGTTGGGCAAAATGAAGAGCAATCACAAAAAATGAAGGAAGAGATGTCCAACTATATGCTATCTATAAGATTTCCATAGCTCAAGGGGAGATTTCCCCCAAAGGGATACCCTCTGGAAGGGAATGACCCTGTTCTGAACCATATCCTCTAGGGCCAGCCTAGTCCTTCTTTTACCTGAGAGCACCATCTTTAAGTCTCCATCTACCTTTGGGGAAAGATGCTTCTATTATTAACATCATATTCAGAAAATAGTAATAGTTTCTCTCTTTCTGTCTGTCTCTCTCCCTCACACACACACACACACGCGCACACACACAGTGTATATAAAACCTGTGCTGTCTTTTTTGGTAGTGGCTTAGGGGGAGAGGGCAGTAGACCTCACTGGGTCGCCCTGGCCATTCCTCCTGCCCCAGGCCACCTCTGGAGCTGCCCCTGTCTGAGTCACTTTTACTGGGGGGCAGGCGTGGGATATATCTTCCAAGACTGACTCCACAGAGAAGTTTGAGAGATGGCAGGCATCTCCAGACAGTGGTTCTGCTCCTAACATGCCACCCCAGAATAGCTAGGAAGTGGATAGAAAGCTTTCCTGTTGCCCTACCAGAACTCTCCCTGTCCCCATGTTTCCCCATTCGGGAAGAAAAAGCAAGAGAGTGCTGCAAGTGGCCAAGAGGAGTGGCCAGAGAGGGGCTGGTATCAGAAGTCCCAGGAAGGAGGTTTGTAGTTGGGAGCAGGAATCCTGGCAGAAAAGTTCAACTAATTTTATATCAGCGCAGTGCCTTTACTGAGCACCTGCTGAGCGCAGGCCCTGTGCCAAGGCTGTACATCTCAGCAATGGACAAGCAACAAGTAATAACACAGCCGGCGGGCTCCGTCATGCACATGCCTCCCACGCACCGTGGGAACGCAGCCGCAGGGCCACTGGGGAAGGGATCCGGCTCCTGACCCAGGAGATAGGGAGCAGGGGGCAGAACTGGGATGTGCGGGGTGGAGTCAGAGATAGAAATTCAAGTTTTCGGGGAGAACTACTGCGTAGGTAATTCCAGATGAGCCAGACTCCAGGGCAGGAGTGCTGCATCGAGCTGGGTGTGTGCCCGCTTTGTGTCAGGGCAGGCGCCGAGGGGCCACGCAGCTTGCTGCAGACACCCACGTGGGGACTGGGGCAGCCCTTCCCAGAGGCCCTCAATGCAGGAGCTTGGCATGTTTTTTGTTTTCCCTCTTGGCCTCCTGCTGCTGCAGACTTTAGGAGCCCTGAAGACCTGGACACAGAGGTGCCACCGGCACCAGGGTCCCTGGCTCTGTTCTCTGGCGGAGGCCCCTGCCCTGACCACATTCTCCCCTGGGCCCCGCACTGCGTCCTCCAGCCTTCACCTTTGTTTTCCTAGCCTGTTCCTCCCTGGGTTGTTTGTGTAAGAAACCCTCTCTCCTGCTTCCTGTGTCTCTGCCGCTTCCTCCCATTGCCATTGGACACTGGGGTACCGACTGCCACTGTTTTTCTTTCTAACCGCAATTCCAGTCCCTGGGAATGGCAGGGAGGTGCGGGCCCGTTGGGAACCGCTCTCAAGCCCCAGAATATCACAGTTGGGTGGTGGGAGCGGTTTGCTTGTCAGCTGGGGAAGGAAGAAACTCAATATCAGGAGACAGCTTCTTGCCAATTAATCCTCAGACACTCCACGAAGACATGTTCCCAGGGGCGGAGGCGGGAGCCGTCTGAAAGTGCGGATAACCATCTTCGCCAGAGGAAGCTGCGACTGTCTCATTTGCTTTCTGACTTTTTGACATATCCTTTTAGACTAACTGAAAAATAAACTGAGCCTTATTTATAGGGGACCTATACAGAGATGCAAAACTAGGTGCTGGGCACATGGATCCCTATTTAGAAATGGATTTTCTCATAGTTCTATTCAGTGTTCCAGAGTTACCACTTTTGATCAGATCCAGTATTCCCCTGCTTGCACTGAAGTGTAAGATAAACTACTTTAAGTTTTCCAGGCAGCATTTAAATCAGACAGGTTCTCCCAGGGTTTAGGATCCTGGCTTGTTTTCTTGAACACCAGGAGAAGAAACCGAAAAAGTAGTTGGCTTGGGGAAAAGAGAAGAAGGTGCATTTGTAACCCAGGGGGCGTTGTTTTGTTTTATTTTTTAGTACAACTCCAGCAAAGTGAGCACGATTGAAAGAGAAGATAACGGGTGGCCCCTGTGGCTCAAAGGAGTAGGCCACCAGCCCCATATGCTGGAGGTGGCTGGTTCAAAACCAGCTCTGGCCAAAAAATGCAAAAAAAAAAAAAATAATAAGTATATATATATATATGTATATATATATATGTATATATATATATATCCAGGGAGGATAAAAAAAAAAAAATTCAGCTAAAGAGAAGACAACTTCAACTTGGTTTCCCTATGCTATGTATTGAAAGACATGATTTTGTTGACTGTTAGCTACCAGAAGATGATGGTTCTATTTTGGTAACATTTCTTCCATAAAATTTTCATGGTTTTTTGCCAGCTCTTTTCATTACACTTTTCCCACCAGTTATGACATGAAGGGTCACTCATCAAAGAGATTTTGTTTATTTAAAGTTTTTAAGGGCAATTTGGTTACCAGGAACGTGTAAACTTCCAGGTTTCTGTTACAGTGGTAGAGAATTATAAAGCAGCCATATAAGAGAAACATATAAAATTCCTTTATTTCAAATAAAGTTGTGGTTTTCATTAAAGGAGTTAAGCTCGCCTGCCCTGTGCCACCCCCACACTACAAAGCTACTGATCTTGGTATACTATTTAAATATCAACCAGTCACATTTTAGGAGCACACTTAAATTTGCAAGATCCTTTTCAGGCACTCCTCCTTCCCCTCCCCTGAAAAACAATCAGATTCATAAAAATCATTTTAGAGAAGATGTTCTATTAAATATAGGACTTTAAAAAGTATGGAGATATCTTTTTCAAAATAGAGTATTTTTGAAAGATTCTTTAATGGCTGGAATTAAATTGCTGCTCTTTCTTGAGTTATAAATGAACTCCAGAACATAATGAAATATTTAAAGATGAAATGAAATGATTTCTGAATTCTACTTCAAAATGTAGGAAGGCGAGTGGGTGAAGGTTTAAGTCAAAGAAGACTGACATTAATAATAGCTGGAGCTAACAGGAACCGGAGAACTAATTAGAGCATTCTGGCTACTGAAAAGTTCCGGACCCAAGGATAAAATCATTCTGAGACGCAAGAGGAAAGGAAAACAGAGATCCAATTCGTGCAATTAAAGTGGCTTTTATTCCACCTGGAGTGCAGGTGGGGTGAGATTCCTGACTAGGGAGAAATCCACACGTGGGCTATGGCAGGCAGGGATTTAAAGGATTAGGACTGCCAGAGTTGGTCTGTCCATAGCCTTACCTGGGCAGGTAGGTAGGACAAGGTTAGGGGGGCCTGAATTGGTCCCTTCACCATTTCCTGGGTGGGACATGGTTTCCAGGAAAGGGATCCTTTCTGGGTGGGTCAGTAATCTGATTCTATCAGCTACTTTTACATATTTTGACTACTCAATAATAATAATTTACAAAATAAAGTGGAAGGTCGAAATAAATGTGTTTTCCTTTATAGAGAATTAACTATTATTATTTCTTCATTTAGTTCTTTTAATCAAATAACACTTTACTAACATGCTATTTTGATGCTGTCTTCTCACAGAGATCAGAAGTACTGAAACTGTCAAAAATACAAACATCTGGGGCGGCGCCTGTGGCTCAGTGAGTAGGGCACGGACCTCACATACCAGAGGTGGCAGGTTCAAATCCGGCCCTGGCCAAACTGCAACGAAAAATAGCCAGGCGTTGTGAAAGGGACCTGTGTTCCCAGTTACTTAAGAGGTGGAAGAGAATCACCTAAGCCCAGGAGTTGAAGGTTGCTGTGAGCTGTGATGCCAAAAAAAAAAAAAGAAAGAAAGAAAATACAAACATCTGAGTAGGGATATCATTTTTCAGCTGTCCAATGACAGAAGTGCACATCACAAAACCACATGTAAAATGACTTGACATTCTTAGTGGAGTTAATAGCCCAGTCTAAACCATTTCCAGTTCAGACTCTCAACTTGCTCTTTCTTTTTTTTTTTTTTTTGGCCAGGGCTGGGTTTGAACTCGCCACCTCCAGCATATGGGACTGGCGCCCTACTCCTTGAGCCACAGGTGCCACCCTACTTGCTCTTTCTTATAAGGGCTTATTGTGGCCTCTTCCTTTAAAGGTATTTCTTAGAAATCCGTGGTGACAATATTTGACAAATCAGTCATTTTTGTCTATTTACATAGTTCTAGGTAGAAGACTTACAGAGAAAATCTGAGAAATAATAATATTAGCAAATAAGTCTGAGAAACATGTTTTTCTACCTTTGGCTCCACAATAAATAAGGATCACGCAAGCTTAGCTGAGAGTGTTCTAGAATTTGCTTCATCAAGAGGAAGCTCTTTTGTGGAAGAATGTAACTCAGCAAGTGAAAGAGGAAAGGCCATTTTACTTCCAGGGACCACCATTCTTGATGCCTACAAATCTGATCTTCTGGGACTAGTTCTCAGTCTCCTATCAGTGTTCCTTCTTGCTGCTGAAGATTAAGTCTTGTCAAGGAAGATTTTCCCATCACAGGATGATCAGTCAGTTACCACAACATCTCCTTCCTGGGATATTTCATTTTCCTCAATTTAATTTACCCGATTAAATTGGTATACACATATGCAAAGAAATCTTAAGTAAGGAATCTTCTCATTTTCAAAGTGTCCTGTGATGAGATCCTTGAATTTTTTATTGCTAGCAAACAGACTGCATAATGAAGTCAGTTAGGATCATCCTGCCCCACAGGCAGTGAACCAATTTCATTAGGTGGTCCAGATGAGGAGTAGATAAGATGGCTAGATTCTTTTTTTTTTTTTTTTTGTAACTAAACATTCATGGTATTTAGAGTTTACCCTTGTGGAGGAGATTCAACGACCAGCCTTTGGCACTGCGTGGGGAAGTACCTCACTTTGGCATGCAGAGTATTTATATTTCAGGCCATTAGGGAGACAGGCTGTCCACTAAACTGAGCTGAAATAGAAAAGAATCCTGCTTCTGCGTGGTTAAATAAAGACCACAAGTTACAACAGTGAGCCTCAGAGGATTTAATGGGCCTCGCCTCAGACACTTACTTCTCTGGAATCTTAATCCCAGTCTGCACCTTTTGGTCAGGCCAAGCCCCAGATCACAGACGATTTATCGAAGGAGCTGGAATTTGCACTGTGCTCGGAGCATCCATCTCACTGGCCGCTTGCAGGCTGGATTACGGGACTAACACTTCAACACTCCCAAGTGGAGGTCTGGACGTGACGCATGGTCTCTTCTCTGTCACAGGCGAGGTGCCACAAGTCAAGTGGGAGGTCAAGCAGGACACACCAGGGGGCTCCCGCCTCTGGCTCTTCCCGGCTCTCCTGTTAACTGAAACATCCTTCCTCACGCCACAGCACCAGGGCGAATTTTTCTTTTGAATGTAGACATGGGTTTCTGAGTTTCCCTTCCCTCTGCATATCCTTTCCTTTTCAGGGTGGTCCTGTCCTGCTGTCTCACCAACTTCCCATTTCTCCCCAGGAGGCAGCTGCTACCTGTGCCACAAGCCCCCAGATGGCTGCTAATCTTCCAGTCTGTCCAGATTTTGTTATCAGCCTCCAGGCTCACTGTCTCCGGGGTATGCTTTTAGGGACAGCAATAGCCCCTATTTCCAAGTTAAACTTAACAATTACTAAGATTAATTAGTACTTTCCAGTCCCAATCTAATTTCCCATCCCAAATGTTGCAACCCCTAATTCATTGCCAGCTTTAGCTAAAAATAGTAAAATAGGAGCCATGTAAACCTCAATGACCCCTCTTCCCTTTCACGGCCCCCCGTATCCTCCCGCCAACTCCTAGATCAGCAGAGGTCCCTCCTAAAGCACCCACCCCATTCTCCCAACTTGGCCTAATTTCTACTTGAGAACATCTTCCCTTCTTCCATATCATCAGGAGTATCAAAATTTACTGTCCTCAAATGACAGCTCTTTCAGTTCTGCCCCACGGTTAACTGTCCTGTGGAGAACAGGTGTCAAATATGCAATAACGTAAAGATGATGACAGGTAAGTAGGGCTGAATGTAAGAAGGTATTTGAACAGTGATGTTAACAAAAGAAATGGCTTTTTATAAATTTATTTTTTATTAAATCATAACTGTATACATTTATGGGGTACAGTGTGATGATTTGATATACAATGTGGAACGCTTAAATCAAATTGATTAACATAACCATCACCTCACATACTTATTTTTGTCATAAGACATTTATAATATACTCTTAGTTGTTTTGAAATGTACCTTAGGTGAGAAATGTTTTTAATACACAAATTTTCAAGCATCCAGGGACATGACCAGCTGAAGAACAAATTGTTTAGGGGTAAAGAGTCCTTTCCTGTCACTCTCTTTTTTATATAACACAGCCAGTCATTGCCCTACACAGTGGAAGCTGACCGGCTTCATATCAACCTCTCCCAAGATAGATGCCCACCCTCATTTCAACGGGAACTCTCACTAGTCTGTGTCTAGCCACTGTCTCCACGCTGCTGCTCTCTCGGGGTGGCCATAGGATAGATGGAAAGAACCCGGGCTTCGGAATCAGACAGACTTGGGTTTCAGGTCCACCACCTACTAGCCTGATGATCTTGGCAAGTTATTAACTTCTTTGAGGCTTCAGTGTCCTCATCTGTAAAAGAGAAATGGATCAGCTACTCCCGGGTTACTGAGCAGGCTGAATGAGACTACAGGTGTGACTGCATACGCCAATTGCCTTAAAGCTGGCTACCAGTGGTTCTTAGAATTGTGGTTTTTGTACTTTTTCCAATTTTTTTCTTCCTCCCTCCCTCCTTTTCTCCCTCCCTCCCTCCCTTCCTTCTTTCCTTTTTCTGGTCCCTCCTCTGAAAGAAAGAATCATGGTTTTTGAACATTATGATTTCTTGGGTGAGGGGAAAAAAGAGATCAAAGTTCATCAAAGGTGAATAAAGCCAGAAAGGAGGGGATCCCTCTGGGGAAAGTAAATTCAGATGTGTTGGTTTTTTCAACTGAAGCCTATAGGGGAAGACCAGGTTCTAAAGGAACAGAGACATTTATACTTTACTCTTACCCTGTTTCCCCGAAAATAAGACATCCTCCGAAAATAAGACCTACTCACAGGAAAGATAAGACGTCCCCTGAAAATAAGACCTAGCGCATCTTTGGGAGCACACCTTAAAATAAGACACTGTCTAGTAGGGGAAACAGGGTAGTAGTTTTGAAATGTACCATTGCACTGTGCACAATAGGTGAGGTCCCACTAAATACCCTTCCTCCTCTTCTATACTTTATAAGAGTATAAATGTCTTACCACAACAAATAAGTAAATGAAGTGATGGTTATGTTAATCAGTTTGATGTAAGCATTTCACATTGTATATCAAATCGGCACATTGTACCCCATAAATGTACACAGTTATGATTTAATAAAAAAATAAAGAAACAGAGAAACAAGTCAGCTAAGTCCCCTCAGTCCTGGAGGGTGCCCTCTAATGTGATGTTTCTGGCAGGGGCTGTGTGCATTGCCCTGTTGTTCCCTCTCTCCCTTGTGACAACAGCACACTCTGGAAGGACACTGGGCTGGGGTTTAGGTGAAGTAAACAACCTAAAAGAGACTGGCTTCTATGAGACTAGTCTGCAGTACCAATTTCACTACACCTGAGTGGTAGCAGATCTCCCTGGGTTCGCATCTCCATTCTGTTGCTGGACCTATGTGACCCCAGGCACGTCCAGCATCTCCCAGAGCCTTTAAAACCTCAACTCTGAAATGGGAGTAATAAATGATATCCACATTTGTATCATTTTTGACTTTCAAACCAACTCACTTGCCACAGATGTACAAAAGTGACTCAAGTTGAAATAAAAAAAATGTTGGCATCAGTTTAAGAAGCAAGAAAGTTTAAAACTTACGTGAAAACTGGCTGAAAGAGGAATTGGTTAAGTCAAATTTTGAGAGACTGGCTTGGTGAGGAGGAGAGAGCAAAGACTAGTGTAAATATACATATTACACTGACACACTTAAAAAATCAGTAAATGTTACCTTTTTCTACGATGTACTTAGGTGACTATTTTTTATATAGAAATAGGACATTTTGCGCAGATCAAGCATTCATGGACATCTTAGGGTCTTTTAAAACTATCAAGATGAAGGAAAATTTCAGGTTTGTTACTGAGGAAACCCTCTTCACAGCAAGCCTTATCATTTTACTGTGAATATTCTCAAAGTAAAGGTTGGAAAATCAATGTTTGTGCTATTTAAAAGCTAGAGTAGCTTTTATATTAAAATTTTAGTATGGAGGTAAATCCTTCCCTCACCAGGATAAGTAATATTCAGTCATTCAATGTTTTACTTCTCACATCTTTTTAAATTTATTTTTAACTTCCTCTGATAGCAACAGTAGGTCATTTAGAATAAGCCAAAATATTAAATTTCAAATGATCTCAATATCTTCCTGATTTTTCTAACACATCAATCAATAGGTAGACTGTTATTTTCTTGCTCTGCACTGTTCACTGAAGCATTTGTTACTGAATTATGAGAAGTTAAATCACAAGAAAGTTGGTCCATATTTGCTGTCATCATCAAACTCCATTTGCAGGGTTTACTCCTGAAGAAGACCCAGCTCATCCACCAGAGGAACTGTAAGATCTTACAAATTTTTATGAATAGCACATTAGTTTTCTGGGGCTGCCATAACAAATACCACACAAATTTGGTATTCTGTGTGGCTTAAACAAAAGAAATTTATTTTCTCGCAGCTCTGGAGGCTGGATATCTAAGACTGAGGCCTAGGCAGGGTTGATTTCATTCCAAGTCCTCTTTCCTTAGCTAGTGGATGGCATTCTTCTCCCAGTGTCTTCACTTGGTCCTCTGTCTATGCCTGAGTGAGTCTCAATCTCATTAGTTATGTTAGATCCAGACCCACACTTATGACATCATTTTCCCTTAATCACATCTTTAAAAGGCCCATTTTCAAATACAAGCACATTGAGATACTGGGGTTAGGACTTCAACATACAAACTGCGGGGCAGGGGTTATAATTTTTGTCCCTCACAAACAGGATCTGGGAAAACATAGTACAATGGTTTGAATGTTTGTCTCCTTCCAAACTCATATGTTGGGAATTTTATTACCAATTCAATAATGTTGGGAGGTAGGGCTTAATGGAAGGTGCTTGGGTGATGAGGGCTCTGCCCTCATGATTTAATACCACTATGAAAAGAGGCCTTTAGAGAGTAGGTTCTCTGTCTTCCACTCTTCTGTACCATGTGAAGACAGAGTTCCCCTTTGCCCTTCTGCCTTGGCACAGCAAGAAGGCCCTCTCCAGATAACAGCACCTTGATCTTGGACTTCCTGTCCTCCAAAAGTGCGAGTCAATAAATTTCTCTTAGTATTGGGTATTCTGTTATAGCAGAACAAAACAGAATAAAATACATGGGTAGAAATAGGCAGGACCAAGGAACACAAAATATAAAGGTGGATGGAATTGAATGTACTGACAGGGGTATACTCATCAGAGCATAACACAGTGGTTCTCATCCATGGTAGCACGTTGGAACCCCCTTTCAAAAATACTGGTAATCCCAGGGTCCTCTCTCAGAGGTTGTTTTTTCTGGGATATAGTCTGGGCATTAGGGATTTTTTAATTTTTATTTTGAGACAGAGTCTCACTCTGTTGCCCAGGCTAGAGTGCCAGGGTGTCAGCCTTGTTCAAAGCAACCTCAAACTCCTGGATTTAAGCAATCCTGCTGCCTCAGCCTCTTGAGTAGCTGGGACTATGGGTGCCCACCACAACACCTGGCTAATTTTTTTCCCCCTATTTTTAGTAGAAATGAGGTGTTGCTCTTACTCCAACTAGTCTTGAACTCCTGAGTTTAAGTGATCCTCCTGCCTTGGCCTCCCAATGTACGGGGATTAACAGTCATGTGAGTCATTGCCCTTGGCCAGCATCAGAAATTTTTTAATTGGCTCAAATGTTTCTAATAACCACCAAGGCTGAGAACCAGTGCAAAACAGCTAATTAATGGAACTAGTAAATGAAATTGAAATATTACAACTTCCCTTGGAAAAACAATGAGTCCAAAAGCATAGAAGAGGGTGCAACGTTGGAGTGGATCTATTATGTGCAACCAACCCAACCACCCAACTTCCTTTCCCATACCTGCCCTGCTCAGGAAGACCCATATGATGTTCCCCAGTTAAGAGATGTTTTGGTAAGAGAAGTGTGACCATCCCTACAAAGCTTTACAGAGATGCAAGGGTGTCTCCATGCCAGAGATGGTGGGGCGGTGGGGGGGAGGAAGAAAGAGTATGTTGCTGCAGAATTGGGTTACTGATTTCAATGGCAATTGTGGAATTCTGATGTAGAGTCTTACACGGGCTAATTATCATGACAGATAACAGAAAGAAGAAATGGTGATCAGAGCCTGTGGGAATTGATCACTGCACCTTTAAGAATGAAGATGAGCAGATTAGCAGGGTATTGGTTGATCTGAAAAGATTGTACATCCCAGTAACAGGAATCAAACTGATTTACCTGGAGAAAACTAAACATACAGATGCCATCTCCTACCACTGACCCCTTCAAATGTACCTAGAATCTGAGAAAGAAAAGGAGAGGATATTGTGGAAAAAACCTCCAAGTGACGACACTACGACACTACGTGCACAGCCTCTCCTACCTCTCTTAGTTTGATAACAAATGGATTAAGTCATTTGTATTTGGATACATTGTAGGGCTAAGAGTTCGTGGCCTTATAACAATGGTAATCTTGTGTCAATCAAAACCCTTTGGTAGTTCTTCCCTGACCTCTAGGAAATAACCAAAATCTTTACCCTGACATTCAATTCCTGGGCAATAATAGGGCCTAACGATATCCTTTTCATCTCATCTTTCCAGCCTTGTCATCTATGGTACATGTAGAAAATGATGTTTGTCTGGTGCTATGGGATGAATGGTCACAGCTGGTCACAGCGGGAGGTGACTGCTCCAGGGCCACTCCCAGACCCCACCTTTTTCAGGTCATCCCAAAGGCAGAGGGATCAATATCTCACACACCTGCTCCCATCTGCGCCACACTTCTATGCTTCACTGGGCTAAGTTCTTCCAGTTGTGAAGCTCTGTGGGCCCATAGGAGTTGGCCCCTGTACTCAAAGCTCATGTATTCCTAGGACTCAATATCACCTCAAAGTCTTTGCTTTCTCCTTTCCTGCACCCTCACCTCTCTCCTCGCTGTCTACCCAAGCCCAACACATGCCGTGATAAGCAGTGGGAGCCCCAAGTCCTCCAAAGGTCTCCTCCAGTGAACACAGCCCTCAGTGTGTTCCCCAGTATTTGTTCTCTGGAGCACTCACTTGACACTGAATGGTTATCTACCTTGAATCATGTTACATTGCACAGGAGTGTACAGGTCATGAGGTCATGGCTCTAGGGACTCAACAGCTCTGAGGAGGCACTCCCAGCACAGCTGCATTTTTGCATGTTGATAGTGAAAGAACTGACCACCAGAGTGAGAATGAGCTGAAGCAGGAGAGGAGAATGGCAGATAACTAGGAGTGATCAAGGAAACGCTTCTGAAAACTACCTGTGAAACCCTCCTGGAGACGCCTGCACCATGGGCAGCAGTCCTGTGCTTCCGCAGAGAAGCAATGCCAGATGGTCACACTTTCCAGCATGGACTGAGATGACTTGGGAAACATGCTTTAGTGGGGAGACTGAGCTTCTAAAAGTCCCGAAGCATACCTCTTGTGCCTTGGGAGTATGTGTTCAATGAATAGATGAATAGATGCTGCTTCAGATCAATTCCAATTAACCTGGGAGAGAGCTTCATCCACTAATATTTGTAGCAGAAGGAAACAAAAGCTGTGATTATCTTAAGCAAAAGAAAGGAGTTTGTAAAAAAAGTGCTGGGCAGGTCACACATGAGCAGGAAAGGTGAATATCAGACCTCAGGAGGGCAGAAACCAGGATAGCTAAGACCCCGCACGTGGGGGCTAGTGGGCTTCCTTGCACACGACTGTCACTCACATATCCATACAAGATCCCCACATTGATGCTGTGCTTTGCCACTCATATTTCACTTCACTTTACAGTTTACAAAACTTTCAACTTTATTTTAAAATTTGGGAGTTAGGTTTTATTTATATCTTCTTTCTAGAGATGAAGAAACTGGATTTCAGGAAAAATGCCACTCATGTAAGAAATGACATCTTTTGAGCACAAACTCTAAGCTCTTTCCAATATATGACAATATTCCCTTTAAAATAAAATAAAATAATTTTTAAAAGCTACATTTTGGACTCAGGTCTGTATCAATTCAGACTCAGTGTATATAGTATTTTTCTAAAATATGAAAGTTCTGTAATAATACAAGAAAGAATAAGTACTGGACACTACTTTTAGATCCATCATTTGCTAGATTTTACTCACATGAAATTCAATCTGTGTATTTAAGCACATGGATGTGTCCCAGATGCTTGGGTATCAAAAATATATGAGATTTAGACTATGTGCTCACATAGTTCAAAGTAAATAATCTAAATAAATAAATATAAGCAGACATCTAAATAAATAAGGGCAATAGAGATGCTTTGGGAATATTGCACTTTAATTGTCTATTTATTTATATTCCCTTGACTCAAGCCTCTTGAGGTCAGGGATCCTATCTTTTTTGTATTCTCATCACTAAGTGCAGTGTTTGGGACAGAGTAGATTCTCAATAAATATTTATAGAGAAAAATAAATGAATAAGTTTTAATGAAATATCAAAAAGTACAATGGAGACTCACGTAAAAGAGATTAATTTTGATTTCATGCATCAAGAAAAGCTACATTTTGACAAAGGGTAGAATGAGTTTTTAAAGAATCCATGAAAACGACTTGTCTGCATACCAGGTTTTATTGTGTAAGGGTGCATTCTTTGTCATGCTCGTGACTAAAAAAGACCTCAGCACAATCAGAAGGACATATGTTGTTCCATACAGAGTACTTCTGTATAGATCTGTCAGAACAAACAGATATTCTTGCCCCAACAAACAGATGCTTCAAAAAAGTAGACCTAACTTAATTCCTTTAAGACCTGATTCAAATTTTCCCACAGTGGCTCCATTTAAATCAGGTCCCACTTCGAACATATTCACAATCTCAATTTTCTCAAGCTGTTAATTTGGACCATGTAAATTTTCTATCTAGCCACTTTTTTTTTTTAATTGTTGGGGATTCATTGAGGTACAAGAAACCAGGTTACACAGATTGCATTTGTTAGATAAAGTCCCTGTTATAATTATGTCTTGTCCCCAAAAGGTGTGTCACACACCTGGACCCCCACCCTCCTCCCTCCTTCTCTCTCTCTGCTCTTCCTTTCCCCCATCCCTCCCTCCTTCTCTCTCTCTCTATGCTCTCCCCTTCCCTCACCCCCCACCCTTGTGTACTAAGTCATTAATTGTCCTCATATGAGAATTGAGTACATAGGATTCATGATCCTCCATTCTTGTGATTCTTTACTAAGAATAATGTGTTCCACTTCCATCAGGTTAATACAAAGGATGTAAAGTCTCCATCTTTTTAATGGCTGAGTAGTATTCCATGGTATACATATACCATAGATTGTTAATCTATTCCTGGGTTGGTGGGCCTTAAGGCTGTTTTCACATTGTGGCAATTGTAAATTGAGCTGCGATAAATACTCTAGTGCAAGTGTCCTTATTATAAAAGGATTTTTTTTTCCTTCGGGGTAGATGCCCATTAATGGGATTGCAGGATAAAATGGGAGGTCTAGCTTGAGTTCTTCGAGAGTCCTCCATACTCCTTTCTAAAAAGGTTGTGTTAGTTTGCAGTCCCACCAGCAGTGTAAAAATGTTCCCTTCTCTCCACATCCAGGCCAGCATCTGCAGTTTTGAGATTTTGTGATGTGGGCCATTCTCACTGGGGTTAGATTGGCCCTCACTCAGGGTGGTTTTGATTTGCATTTCTCTAATAATTAGGGATGATGAGCATTTTTTCATATGTTTGCTAGCCATTTGTCTGTCTTCTTTAAAGAAGGTTTATTCATCTCTCTTGCCCATTGATATATGGGATTGTTAGCTGTTTTCATGTGTATTAATCTAGCCTCTGTTTTATCATTTTTCTGGTCACATAATTCATGTTCATTCCTTAATTTATTCAATAATTTACTAAGCACAAAGCCATCTACTAGGCTCCTTCTGTCATCCTGGGACCCACATCCCTCTAACTCAAATGTTTTTTTTTTTTTTTTTTGACCTTTTTTTTTTAATTGTTGGGGATTCATTGAGGGTACAATAAGCCAGGATACACTGATTGCATTTGTTAGGTAAAGTCCCTCTTGCAATCATGTCTTGCCCCCAGAAGGTGTGGCACACACCAAGGCCCCACCCCTCTCCCTCCATCCCTCTCTCTGCTTTTCCTTCCCCGCCTCCATGAACTTAATTGTCATTAATTGTCCTTATATCAAAATTGAGTACATAGGATTCATGCTTCTCCATTCTTGTGATGCTTTACTAAGAATAATGTCTTCCACTTCCATCCAGGTTAATACAAAGGATGTAAAGTCTCCATTTCTTTTAATTCTAACTCAAAGGTTAAGAGCCTCCACCATTTTTCTCTAGGCTCATTCTTTCCCCACCAGAACTAGCACATTGTTCCTCAGACAGTCAGCAAAATGCTTACCATCTGACAAACCGAATGGAAAGCACTTCCTAGCCCAGAGGAATTTAATTACAAGGACAACTGTTGTCTCAGAGTCTAACATAGACCCCAGATGATTCAGCCACCCAAATGCCATTACAGAAAGTGTCAAAGGGGAAAAGCTAAAGGAAGGTACAGGAGCAATGGAGAGTCACATGGGCTTCTCTGACGTCAGATGTGGAGTCACCAATAGGAAAAGGGGACTCTTGAAATACTCAGATCTGGAAATCGTGGGAGTCCTGCTTATAAGATCTAAAAACATGCCACACAAAATCAAGTTGCTGTTTTGGACACACTTTGAAGGAAATCATTTTTGGCAGCTGATGTAAACGTTTGTCTTCAATTCAAAGTTCATATTTGATCCTAGGCCACGTTAAAATGTGTATCCCTAATTACAAAAAAAGCTATTAAAATGGGATAGTAGTCTTCAGAAGCAAGTCCAGAGGCTCATCTCCAGGCAAAGCCCTGTGGCCACTTTGCAAGCCCTTTAAATTATTCACCTCAACTCAAAACATATGCAGCTCAGAGTCTGAAAAGGAGCCTCTGACTTCCTGGAGAGACACCAGTCTTCTATTGATGGCACTGGGAAGCTCCACCATGGGAGAGGCTAGTGGGGAAGTCACAGTGGCCAGCCTGTGTGTGAAACACACTGGTGGTCCTCTCTTTTCTCTCTGCCCCACATGTGAATGGTGGAAATTGTCCCTTTGGTTGGCATGAGCTGGTATTTATGTAGCCTAAAGAAACTTGGAAACTGCTTTATTCTCATAACTCAGATGTAGACCTTCTCATGTGGGGGTCTGTTTGGGGGCAAGTAAGATCCACTAATTAAGTAATATTCATAAAGATGTAATTCCTTATGTGAATAGAAATTGCAGCCTCAAGATTGTAAATCCTAGATTATACATAAAGGCAGGAGACTGCAGTGTTCTGGTCAATTGAGTCTTTCGCTTACACAAGAATTATGGATACCCCATCCATAAATACCGATTTTCAAAATATTAGGAGACAATATACTCACCTAGTATTAAAACCATGCTGAGCCAAACCACTCCTGATTCAGAAGGCACCTCAGAATGTAATGTGCCTCAAAGTTACCATTAAACATTTCTTTTTTTAAGAGCTATAGAAGAATAAACTTACTCCCCACAGACCTACCCTGGGATGTGCACTTTTAAACAAATTCCTTGCATTAACTCAGTTACTTGTGATTTATTTCTTTCTCATAAAATGGAACTCAGTGCATGGAAAAAGAAATCCTATTGGTTTGAATGTGAGAACTCGGATTCCCATATCCAGTTATAACCAGCTTCTTTTTTCTTTTTAATTAATATGAGGGTACAAACTTTTAGGTTACATTGTTCTCAATTCCAAGGTAAAGTTCAAGTTGTAGAAGAGCCCTTCACCTAGGGAAGGTACTGAACACTCTCACATTGTGCACATTAGAAGAGATCCCACCAATTGCCCTTCCCCTCCTCCCTCCTTCCTCATCCTCTCCTCTCCCCCTTGCTAGACTATATTTGTGTTTTATCATTTCATAGGGGCTCCAGTAAGATTAGCCCACATCACAAAGTCCCAAATCTGCAGATGCTGGCCTGGATGTGGAGAGAAGGGAATACTGCTACCCTGCGAGGAGGATTGGAAACTAATACAGCTTCTTATTTGTACATATTTTTACATGGTTGACATGACACTACATGGGAAAATTATATTATTTTATAACTTAGTTTACCATGAGCATTTTTACATATCATTGAACTCTTTATTGACAAATTATAACTACTATATATTACCTCAAATAGATGGTGTAATATACTTTACCACTACCCCTTCCTGAACATTTATTTGAATTCTTTCTCTCATTTAGCTATAATAAATATTGTTGTGTTAATTATTTTGGTGTGATAATTTTTTGTTTGATCATTTTCTTAAAATAACTCCCTAGAAATGAAATTTTTCTCAAAGTGTTTAATCATTTTTCAGGTTCTTTAATCATTCTATTTTTCTCCATGGGGTTACTAATTTATTCTTCATCAGTAGTATCTTTAGGTATTCATTTTATCACCATCAACAGCACTGAAAATCCATTTTAATTGTTCTTTATTTTGACTTTAAGACATTTCCTTTTGTACATCTCTCTTGGTAGGTTGTTTTATCTAATCATTTACAGGTTGTCTGGAAAATTCCTTCTGAATGCAAACGTTTTATTCAAGTATACTATAAATCTATACATGCTCTGAGTTTACTATTTCTTTCAGTAACAAAACGATGTTATTCTTATAATGTCTATGATTTGGGAAAGGACATTTCCACACAGAACACGAGCTCTCAGTGATCTCCAGTAGGTTTAACATTATGAGTAGAGACTGCTAAGCTTCAGTATTTTCTGTGAAAGAGATGTGGGTGGTGCTTCAAAAATGTACCTGAAAATCCATGTCTCTTTTCAAATTATTGTATACAAATATTGTAGGACAAAACAGGATAAAGAAAGCCCAAGAAAAAAGTTCAAGTAGATATGCCTTTTCTTTTCCTTTGAAAAGAGAAAGGGAAGGACAACTATCTCTAACATAAGAATACTTGCTTTCTTCCCTTCTCGATTTCCAGGTTTCCCAAATTGGGCTGGGCTGGCTCAAACAGCAATGCAGAAAAAGTTCCAAATTGCACAGCAACATAAATGTACTTAATGCTATAGACCTGAACACTTAGAAATGGTTAAAATGGTACATTTTATATTATGTATTTTTGACTCCCCCACCCCACTCTCAAAAAAGCAATGCAGATTTTTCCTGTTCATTTCCTTGGCTTCTCTAAGCCTCTTGATGTCTGTTAATCAACCTCTATAATTTTGTACAGTTGAGGGGGGTGTAGATTACCCAGGGTAGACAATCGACTCAGAAGATCTGCCTCCTAGTTTTTCTTCCAAATTAGCAGCACTATGAGCATAGTCATGAACATAAATATATTTGAAAAAAAAGAATGCCAAAAGAGTAAGCAAAATATATTAAAGAGTTAAAGGTACCATTTTAAATACATGAAAAATAAAAATAGTAAAAAAATAAAAAAATGTAAGAACTAGGAGCACCTAAAATGCCTTGAGTACGTGCTCTGAGCCAGGCATGTATTGCTTGCATTAACCCTTTATTCCTCATGCTGCCCTACTAGGTGCTGTTGCTGCCCCATCCTATAGGCAGGGAAACTGAGAGCCAGGGAGTTTAGCAACTGGCTCAATGCTTGGGATTAGCTGCAGTGCTCTTTTTTTTTATTATTGTTAAATCATAGCTGTGTACATTAGTGCAATCAAGGGGTACAATGTGCTGGTTTCATATACAATCTAAAATATTCTTATCAAACTGTTCAGCGTAGCCTTTATGGCATTTTCTTAGTTACTGTATGTAGGCATTTGTATTCTGCATTTAGTAAGTTTTGCCTGTACCCATTCTAAGATGCACCGTAGGTGTGGCCCCACCCATTACCCTCCCACCACCATGACCTACCCCCTCCCTGCCCCTTCCTTGGCCCTTTCCCCATAGTCTTGTGCTATAGTTGGGTTATAGCCTTCATGTGAAAGCTATAAATTAGCTTCATAGTAGGGCTGAGTACATTGGATACTTTTTCTTCCATTCCTGAGATACTTTGCTAAGAAGAATATGTTCCAGCTCCATCCATGTAAACATGAAAGAGGTAAAGTCTCCATCTTTCTTTAAGGCTGAATAATATTCCATGGTATACATGTACCACAATTTGCTAGTCATGGAAGAAACCCAAGTGCCCATCAACCCAGGAATGGACTAGCAGTGCTCTTAATCTCTACACCAGATTGCTTTTCCAGGTTGTAGCTAGACTCTTACTGTGTCTGAAGTTGTCATAACCTGAAAGGAAGAAAATGTGGTTGAATTTGGGCTGTGAATAAAAGTGTTTGCTGGCTTTTGCAAGTCTGACAAGCATTTCTTTGAGAAAGGACTTTAACTCACATCTAAAGAAAATTTAAAAGAGAATTAGTTTACTTCTTAGTCACTCTCAAGTTCAGGCAGTTGATTCAATTATACCAATGCTCCAGATTTTCCTCCTAATTTGAATTGTTTCCAGGAGGAGTCATGTGAAGCCTGTATGAGGAGGGATGAAGGAAGTAGTGCTTGGCTAAGGTTTGGTCCAGGGTAGCATTCTTCCCTGAAGGCTGGCCTCCTGGGACCAGAGCTTACTTTCCATTACAACAGGCTGCTGCTGGGATGGACCTGGGAAAGGAACATTGTACAAACCCATCCTTTTCAGAGCTGCTCATAAGAAAGGTCAGAGCCCTTGGCTTACCCTGTGCTTCCTCCCTGGTGAATGCCTTTGGGATTTTGTTTGTTTGTTTTTCGTCTGCCTTTGTCTCACCCTTAACTCCCACCACCAGTTCCAGGCTTTCCAACCCAGGTATATGCCTACAGTGGAATCAATGAGGTCTCTAAACTCCTGCAACCTGATTTCAAAAAAGAAAAACACAGAAATGGGGGTGGGGAAAAGGGAACGGCAGGGTAGGGCAACTTCAAACTGGGCCCTTCTGTAAATGTTTAGAAGCTTAGGTCACACCTGGCTGGGGAGTGGAGTGGGTTGGGAGTTGATAGCTTACCAATGCTCTGCACTGCTCAGTCACTCGGACTGATGAGCACAGCCTGGGAGAGCAGTCAGCATCAGCACACCTCACCTTGGACTAAAAGGCACAGATGATCATATCCTGGACAATGCTGGTCACCCAAGGGTTGCTGTTAGTGACCAACTTATGTACTTCTTTCCTCAGTTTCCATTTGTAGAAACACGACGTCTTTATCCACAAAACAAAGAATCTTGACTACATTTATTTCAAAAGAAGCATTCTAATGCTAACGGGAAATTAAGACTCCCCCAGTAGACAGAGTGTGGCCAACTACCAGGAATTCAAGTCCTTTCTGCAGAGGAGGGGACAGCACCCAACCAAAAGAATGCTGAAGACTGCAGGGCCTCTCTGTTACTGTGTGGCCAGACGCAAATCACCAACCTCATAGAGCTGCAGGGTCTCATCTGGAAGATAGAGCTAACACTCCTGGGCCTGCTTTTTCACTGGGTAGGTGCAACAATCAAATGAAGTAGTATCAATAGCAATGTAAGTGAAAATGCTGTCACATGGTCGTTGACTATAGTCATAAGATATTCCCACCTTGCCACAGTGTTAAAGGAGGTGTTCTGCCTATAATCAAACTAGCCAATGATTTCTCAATGGTGTTTCTAGATCTCATGTTCGATAGTTTAGCAAATAAAGATGAACTTCACTATGTAAAGCATTAAGACAGTCACTTGCAGTGAGTCCACAATCGCTCAGGCAAGCCTACAGTTATCACACCGTCCTCTAAACACATCACATACAATGTTTATATAATTCATTTTGAAGCTGATCACATGCTGCCTGATGGTACTGTTATTTATCACTCTTTTTTATGTTATTTTGTATAGTCAAATATATATCTCATTTCTCCAACTAGACTGTGGGATGTTGTTTGAAGACTTCCATAATTATTATTATCAAATAAGACTTAAAAAGAATTCTCCAGGCCCTGTATCAAATGATAACCTCCAATTAAGAAGAATATTTAAGAGTCAGGTGGGGGCAGTGATGATCAACACAGGCTTCATAATCAAACCCTGGTTTGAATGTCTTCTCCAACTCTGACTAGATGTATGGGCTAGACATAATTATATCCCTATGTCAACTCCTCAATGGCACTACACTCCAGGGCTGCATAAGAATTAAAAGAATCATTGTGCATAAAGAAGTGGCATAGAGCCAAATAGTAGTAGTTGCTCCTCTTATTAAGAGTCCAATAATTTTGTATTCTAGAACTGAGAAGTCCACCATGTGAGAAAGAATGAAAATTCCACAAAAAAAGAAAAATGAGAATCTGGTTTGACAATCTCCAACTCCAACAAGCCAAAATGCCTTAAAATTGTGCTGATCATTGTCTAACTCTAAGAATATATTAAAAACCATTGATTAGTATGTGGTCTGATAATTAAGATCAGGAACTCATCCTAGAAAAAGTACTACATACTTTATTGGTGAATATCACTATAGTCACCTTCGAAGTACTCCTCTTTGGAAGCTATGCACAAATGCCAGTGCCTAGACCACCTTTCCAAGCAATTTTGGAACCTTTTTTCTGGAATGGCCATCAAAGCTGTCATTATATTACCCTTGATGTCCTAAATGTCATTAAAATGTTTTCCTTTATCTTTAGGTAAAGAAAAAAGTCACTGGGTCCAGATCAGGTGAGTAAGGAGACTATTTCAATACAGTTTTTTATTTACTGGCTAAAACTCCCTCACAGAGAGTGCGCTCTTTGCTTTGTTCATCAGGCAACTCCTTCAAGACCATTTTTGCACACACTTTTCTCATACCAAGATTTTCAGTTAAAATTTTCCTGTTTTCTCTACTGATGTTTACTTGGGCTGCTATGCTTCTCACAGTCAGCTGATAATTTTGACACACAATTCATCAAATTTTTGCAATATTTTGGTTAGTTGTGCTCATTAGTGGCTGTCCTGACTTCTCTTCATCAGTGACACATTCTCTCCCCTCAGAAAAATATTTAATAAATGTTTAATCCATTTGTACATTGCCATTTTCATCATAGCATTACCTCCGTAAACTTGGGTTAATATGGTCCTGATTTCACTTCCACTCTTGTGAAGTTCCGCAAGAAATTTATGAATGTTTGTTCATTGCTTTAATTCAAGCTTTGACATTCTCACAATAACACACAAAAACATGCAACAACAATAATGAATTCCACTTAGTAAGACACAGCTACATGTCAACATGAACATAGCTATAGAACTCTTTAAAAAGACAAATAATTGCATTTGAGACACATAATATGCTAAGAGACTCTGATATACCAAGGTTATGAAACCTTACTGAGTTGTTTGTACAGTGCTCTCAACATAAGTGCATGGTGCAAGTTCATGAACTTAATTGTCAGAACCCTGTATATTTTAAAAGAATCAGTTGTATGGTATATAAATTATATCTCAAGAAAGCTGTTTTTAAAAAGATTAGAATAGCTAAAAGAGAGGATTTTCAATGTTTCCAAGACAAAGTAATAATAAATGTCTGAGGTAATGAATATGCTAAATACTCTGATTTGACCACCACATATTGCATCTTTCAAAGTATCATTATGGACCCCACAAATATGTACAATTATGTGTGAAATAAAAAAACTATTTTAAAAAGATTGGGTTGTGCTAAACAGTATAACTAGAAAGAGATAATTTCTTCATAGAAAGACAAAAACATCAGACAAAAAAAATACCACTTAGAAAACCATTGGAAGAAGTTTTTAAAGATGTAAATACAACATTAAAATATAACTATATTTAGCTGTTGAATTTGCTCCAATATACTCAAAAATTAAGTTAGCCACATAAGCCTCCTAACCAGTTATGGGTCTGAGTAAGCTGCTTAGCTACTGAGTTTGATTAAAGGCTACAGAACCATTTAGGCTAGGCACAGTGGCTCACACCTATAATCCTAGCACTCTGGGAGACCAAGGTAGGTGGATTGCCTGAGCTCAAGAGTTCGAGACCAGCCTGAGCCACAGCAAGACCTCATCTCTAAAAATAGACAGGTTTTGTGGCAGGCTCCTCTAGTCCCAGCTACTTGGGAGGCTGAGACAAGAGAATTACTTAAGCCCAAGAATTTGAGGTTGCTGTGAGCTGTGACACCATAGCACTCTACTGTGGGCGACAAAGTGAGACTCTGTCTCAAAAAAAAAACAAGATTATAGAACCATTTAAAAAGACACAATTGCATTTTGCTTCCAACTGTTAGTATTTATCATCAAAATCTTGACATATTTGTTTTAATAGAATTTGTAGACTTTTCCTTTTCAATTAATGGAAATATTATAAAAATAATGGGGAGCAAAAATCTATGAAAATACGTAGTTGGGAAACTGAAAAACAAAACATGTGTACCAATCATAATTTGTTACATGATACATTCTAGGAACTGCAATCAGATATTCAGTAATGAAATGATCAATACACGTCTTTTTATAAAGAAAGCTTTACAGAGTTTTCTTTTGGAAGGGATTTTTAAATAAGCTTTCATTAATTTTTGTATCAGTAAACATATTCAGGCTTTACTATATCAATATTTTACATTTAATTTTTAAAGTGTTTTTTCTCCTTAAACTGTCATTATAAACCCATGTTTTTTAAAATTAAATCCTTACATTCTTGCTCAAAAAAATCTTTGCTCAGTATATGTCTTTAATACATAAATAATATATTTTCTTATAATTTTTAAAGTGCCAAATTTTAGATAATACGTTTCTAATAGGAAATAGATGTTGCAATGTAAGAAATAATACCACTTAATTCTAATATCAAAAGAAGACAATTATGGCAACTTAAAACTTTTTAGAAAGTAGATCCATCTTTGCTCAAGAGAAATATACGTATTTTAATTGAGATTAAAATATCTTCAAGATTCACATTTATTTCATTCACGGTGCTGTTGTTTAACTTTTTTTCCTTTGAAATTTAATGTAACATCATTTTAGAGAATGTGACATATCTCTTAGTTTTAAGATTTTGTTCCAATGTTATAAAAATACAACTAGAAAAAATTTAGCAGCAATTGAAACTACACCTAAAAAAACATTTACAGGTGGTAATGGATTTAAAATTAAAATACTTTTCTGAACAAAGACCATTGCAAGCAAAGAAAACTCCAAATTTTAAAAATTTACCAGAATGTTTGAATGACCAAAATGCATTTGTGTTTCAAAGTACTTCATATATCTTTTACCTGTCTGGTGTTCACTTTGGGGTTCTAGAAAGCAAATTGAAGGAAATTAGTCATACAAAGAATCATGGGAAGGTTAAGAAGTATAGGCCTCTAATCCTATAAGTTTGTAAAAATTAAAGATTAGATTTGAAAGAATTTGCTGAGAATTGTGTGAATTAAACACACGGTGTATGCATTAGTTGTGTTTTTGTATGAATTGTATTATGGTAAATCATATTTTCTCACCTTTCTTAGAAAGCTAGGTTGGTGCAGGGAGAATTCACATTTATGTGTGAGGCATTTTCCTAACACTTGCTTTTGATTAAGGAGCACGGACCACAGTGAATCAGCCTGCATGGATTTACATGGAGCCTTAGAAATAAGCTTGACTTTCAAAAAAAGTGGTATTTTTTCATGAATCATAAAGAACATCTTTAAAGGTTAACAGAAAGAAAGAAATTTCAGTTTTTCCACTCACAATAATTTGGCATATGTAAAAGTATTTTTGAAGTTAGAACACGATAGAAATCTGGAAGCAATTCTGATTTTAATAGACAAAATTTTCAGCAGCTTTAAATTTTTGTGTGTCAACTAAAAGTCATGTTTAATGTTTCATTTTAGCTAGAGCTGTTACCCTGAACATTAATAAGGTGATAATAGTGAGAAATATAAAAATATATACCAGATTTCATATTACTTGTATATAAGGAAAAGGCATTGATTTTATGCAACATATTTAAAAATTACTATAATGCTATCCATATATTTTATAAAGTTAACAATCTGCTTTTCAAAAATCTAACTTAAACCTCTTTTTCCACATACTATACCATCAAGAGACATGAAATCGGAGTTCTCAAATTACTTAATATAGTACTTTGTAATTAATTGCCCAATGGAAAAAAATTAAGATTACCTGAATTTATTTCAAGTGGGTAAAAAAAACCCGTAATATTTTTTAATGTTTTTTTCTAACAATAAAATATACCCCAGGGGCCAAGTAATGTCTTTGGAATGAATTCCTTTAACAAATGTAACAAACTGTCTTGATGACAGTTATTTTCCAGGTCTAGGGCCCTACAATCACATCTCTGAATGTGATTTTCTCTGTAAAGTGTTTGAAGAAGTGGTGGACGTGTCACTGATCTCTGAAGTCCATTCTGGGTCTCCTTTAAGGCAGAGGTGGGGCACATGAGAGAGAAAAAAAAGTAAGGCTGATAAGGGAATCTGAACCAAATGTTGTCGCATGCTAGAAATGATAAGATGCCCTTGTAATGGAGCTGTTACAGAGGTCCAGGGTGAAAGAGGGGAAGACGAGGTCAAGTGTAGGCACACGGATACAAAATAAGTTTATGTTATATACTGGAGGGAAAATGAACCCTTAACCTATTGCTAAATCCTTTTCCTTTTTAAATATCCTTTGGTGCTGTGAAGGGAAGATTAGCCGTGGGTCTTATTACTATTTATTAACACATATCAGGTTTAGCTACACAATATGTTTGTAATTAAAACAAAAGCTTCAGCAAGAATAGCCTGCTCCTTTCCTTTGAGGATTTGCAGAGCACAGGCTTGGGGCACTGCTACTAACCTGGCCCTTGTTAGCCAATGCCTATTTTAGACTGTCTGTCTCGTCCCCATAGTTACTTTTGGTGGGATCCATGTCTTACACATTCATTCACTAACTCTGCATTAAGTACCTGCTAGGTTCTCGGCCCTGTTCTAGACAGTGAACAGACAAAAATCCTTGCTGTCCTAGAGTTTCATAGAAAAAAATAGGCATTGAATAAAATAAATAAATCTAGTATCATGACCCATTGATTTTTAACACATAGTTTTTACATTTTAAAATATGTAAATTAGTACTTATTGAAAGGGAGGTGCATTTTAAAATTGATGATGAGTCATATATTACTTGGTGAAATTTTACCTTCATGGTGGCATTTTATCACTCTAACACAGTGATACAAATCTTCGGTGATAGCATTTAGGGTCCAATAAAATATCTAGGGTATTAGGAAGTAATTAAGTACTTTCAGAGAAGAAGAGGGGAGAGTGGTATCTTGCCATTTTTAATGGTGTGGTCGAATACAGTCTTACAGAGAACTTGCCATGTGAGCCCAGACTTGAATGACAGGAGCGAGCCAGGTGAGGCACCCCAGACAAACAAGAGGATACCAGTTCATGCTTTGGAAATACAGAACCAGAGTGGCTGGAGGGGAATGGAGGTGAGGACAATAGCAGGAGAGGATGGAATCAGAGGCATAACAAGGAAAGCAGACCAAAGAGCGTCCTGCAGACCGTTGAAAGGACATTAGCATCTACTCTGAGTGAGATGGGGGAGCCACAGAGAGCTTTGAACAGACATATATGAATAATATTTAAAAGGTAAAAAAGTGCCTCTAATTGCTGTGTTGAGAATGGATGGACTGAGGAGAGCAAGGAGGAACCACAGAGACCAGTTAGGAATTTATTCCAATATTCCAGATATTCCAAGTAAGAGACCATAGTGGCTGAATGTGTTAGCCCTATGGTGTTAACAATAAAGCAATGAGAAATGGTCAGGTTTGATTCTGAATAGATTTTGGAGATAAAACCAATAAGTTGTTTTATGTTAGATTTGGGGTGCAAGAGACAGAGTTGTGGATGACTGCAAGGTTTTTGGCCTGAAAAAGCTAGAACCAAGCTAATTGTTCTGATTGTAAACATGAGGTTCCTCAAGTTCAATCAGCAAGTTTCTGACTGAATAGGGAGTTGTGTATTCAAAATTAAAAAGTTCAAATAGTAATGACCACAAAAGTTCTGATACTACAGCACACAAATGCTTTCCAGCAGAGGGAAAAGTGGTAAAGTAGGTTAAGAGTGCCAGGGATTAACTTTATTGTATATCACTTACTCAATCCCAGCGACCGCTATACAGTTGGCATTTTTATCTCCATGTGGCAAGCAAGGAAATTGGGCCTCAGGTGGGTTAAGTACATTGCCAACACCACATAGTTGTGGCTGTCCTTGTGGAGGTGAGATTTCCCCCTTGGAGCTGGTTGCTATTGTTTAACCAGATTTTCAAATTGTGTCCACTCTTTCAATTTACAGCTTTCGGCTCTGTCTTAACCTCCCACTCCTACAGGAATTGAGGGATGTTTTGCTCCTGCAGATCCATGGAAGAATATTTCAGTAGGTACCAAACAGTGTTATTCCCAAAACCATCTTTCAGCCAAAAATAGGTAAAAGCAAAATTGGGTAAATATAATAAGACTATCCATTTCATGAATTTCTTATGTTATTTAGATGTTTAAGACAAAAATTACAAAACCACCTGATATGGTCATCAATATACTTAAAAGAAATGAAGACGATTATTGAAAAAGTTGGAGGTAAGGAACCTAAATGGAAGTAAACTTTCTATACTTCACTCAGGGTAATAAAACATGGTTGGTGACAGTAGACTGTGGCACATTATATATGCATATTTTAGCACAGCAGCTGCTCAGAAAAATGCACAACGCTACATACTTGAAAACGCTATAGACTGGGCACAGCGGCTCACGCCTGTAATCCTAGCACTCTGAAAGGCCAAGGCAGGTGGATTGCTTGGAGCTCTGGAGTTAGAGATCAGCCTGAGTTAGAGACCGCCCCCACCCCTCTTTACTAAAAATAGAAAAACTAGCCAAGTGTAGTAGCCTATACTTAGAGTCCGAGCTACTCAGGAGGCTGAGGCAAGAGGATCAATTGAGCCCAAGAGACTGAGGTGGCTGTGAGTTATGATGCCAGAGCACTTTAGCCAGGGTGACAGAGTAAGACTCTGTCTAAAAAAATAAATAAATAAATAAAATAAAATAAACTGAGATGGAATGAAGGAATGGAAATATATTCTCAGAAATATCTAATAAAAAAAGCTGTTCTCAACAAAAAGTTGCGTATACATTTTTAAAACCATCATGATTACATGTGACGATGATAAAAGGACCTTTTGGAAGTCACTGAATTGGATGATGATAATTTTTAATTGTGAAAGGTATGAAAATCAGTGCAAAGGAAAGGTGAAATCAGCCTGTGTCAAAAACAGGGTCTGGGCATTTCATCATTACAATCCTGCCCTGATCTCCTCATCTCATTCATATAAACGTTTGTTTTTAAATTTACTGCCTCTAACCTGGATCCAAAGCAGCTGCTTTCCCACAAGGAGGCTTATCTTTTTCGGCATGGAAAATGAAATAGGGTTAAAAACGGAACACGATCCAGCCCATCTCCGCGAAGTTTCAGGTCCTCAGAGGAAATGTGCAGCGCCAGAAGCTCCTACGGTCGGTTGGAAGACGGGATTACTTTGTTCTCTGGAGACAGGGTCATAGAACCAGGTAGAAAGTGGCTGCGCGCCGCCGCTCCGCGGCCAGACCCCCTCTCCTCGTCCTGCGGGGGATGAACTCTTCAAAGCCGGCGGCCTGGGAGGCACGTGGGCCTGGCTGAGGCTGGCTCTGCCGCCGCTCACCCGGTGACCTCTAGTCCACACGGATAGACAAAGGGACTCTGCCTGTGTTGAGGATCAAAGCCCCAGCCTGGCTTTTCTCTTGACTTCCCTGCTGAGAAGGCTAAAGGAGTTGGGTCAAGAGGGAGGCGCGGGGGCAGGAAGAGGCAAGGCATTTGAACCCTGTAAAGCATGGCTAGCTCCCCGAGAAACACTCGCTGACGCGTCACTAACCGGGTGGCTAAAATGTAACCAGCCAGCTGCCCTGCCACAGCTGCTTTGGGAAACAGCAACAGCTGAGGAAAATGCAGGGTTGACACAGGTAATGAGGTGAGCCGAAATTCGGTCTGGAGGAGTGGCTCTCCCAGACAGAAGCTCTGTCTCCAGGGCTCTCCTGTTCCCCCTCCAGGCCTCTGACTCACTCATCAGGGCTGTCAAAGCAAAGGTCAGGAAGAGGAGAAGGGCCAGCTCCGGGCCAATCCACTTTTTCTGAAAGGTATTTGCTTCCTCTTGCTTTGACGTTGTCCCCACAGTGTTTGCAACAATGACTTCTGAGGCTCCAGTGTGGGGATGCTGGTTACTCAGATTCCATTTTGCTATAGGAGGACCAGTTATTCTGCTTTGCCTAAACTCTCCTTACCTCGTCCTATATCTCAGGAAATAGCTCATGCTCTAAAAGCCCCACATCCCAGGAAAATTCTCATGTGGGGAAACCCAGGACAGGTGGTCACCCCGCTGTGGAACAGTAAGATTGCACAGCTGATCTCATGAGTTGTTTGCGGAAATGTAGCAAACCTTGTAGCAGGTTCAATGGTGGCCCCCCAAAATACATGTCCAGGCCCTAAATCCTTGGAACTTGTGAGTATGACCTTATTTGGAAAAAGAAATCTGCTTTGACGTAATGAAAGAGCTCAAAGATGAGCTCATCCTAGATTTTGAGCTCATCAATACACTCACAGCTGTCTCTATAAGAGGCAGAAAATGAGAAAACAGAAAGACACCAGGAGAAGGCAATGTGAAAATAGAAGCAGGCAGAGATGGGAGTGATGCCAACACTCACCAGCAGCTGGAAGAAGAAAGGGGTGGAATTCCACTGGAGCCTTCAGACAGTGCAGGCCTGCTGACACCTTGACTTGGTCTCCAGAACTGTGGGAGAATAAATTGCTTGTGTCTTAAGCCACCCAGTTTGTAGTAATTGATCAGGGCAACCAAGAAAAACTAATATAGAGAGCTTGGTGCCTGGGTTTCTTCCCTAAGGCTACCAGTTAAAATTTTTCAGCAAAGACACTGGATGGCTAGCAGGTGGAGCAGATAAAGCACCATATTGGGTCATGTGTAATGTGCACACATTTTTGGCCCAAACTTTCAGGGAAAAAACTTTTGTTTTAATTTAATAATTTGAATTTTTATTTGTTTATATTTAGGTGCTCGTTTTTTGTGTTATAAAGGAATTTTGCCATTTATTTTTTAACATTATGGCACAAGAAATTTTATGTAACAAATAATTGCAAAACACAAGGATACACAAAATTGTATGAAATTAAATTTTAGAAATTTTATGTACCAGTAACAGATTTATGAAATTTATGATATTTACACAACATAAAAGGCCAGCAGTTCTTCATCACCATCAGAAGGATTGTTTTCTTCAATGTCTCCATTACTGGTGTATTATGAAATGTCACTTTCCTCATCCCAGATGGAATCACAAACCTGGGTGATGGATGCTTTCTTGATTCTGCTTGTAGCTGGTGAATCCTTACCAGCTGACTGCATCACTGAAAGACATCCACTCTTTCTTCAGTAGAGCCTTCAAGGGTCTGTTTACTGATGGAGGTTGCAGGTGGCTGGTTAACCTAACAGGTATTATAGCAAGTTGGGTTTTCAAGTCTGCTGCAATTGCTTTTGTACTTTGTAAAACAGGCTTTCTATGCAAGTTTGTTATAAGTTCCACAAAACTGAATACCATTCCCAGAGTACTGTTTTCCATATGGATATTGATATTGCTTTCTAGAGTTAGACTATTAATGCACAAACATAAATAAAAGAATTGAAAACATTAGGCCTAGGACAGTGGCTTATGCCTGGAATCCTAGCATTCTGGGAGGCCGAGGCAGGTAGATTGCCTGAGCTCAGAAGTTCTAGACTAGCCTGAGCAAGAGCAAGACCCCATCTCTAAAAATAGCCAGGCATTATGGCAGGGCTACTTGGGAGGCTGAGGTAAGAGAATCAATTGCTTGAGTCCAAGAGTTTGAAGTTGCTGTAAGCTATGACACTGCAGCACTCTGCCAAGGACAGCAAGGACTCTGTCTCAAAAAAAAAAGAAAGAAAGAAAAGAAAATGTTTATATAGATACAGAATTAGTATTACCCATGTATAATTCTTATCCTTATTTTTCCGTCCAAAATGTGGGCAAAGATGTTCACATTATACCTGGCAAAATACGGTATGAAAAATGAGATTAGCAGATTTCCTTATTTTTTGAAATGGGGTCTCATTATATTGCCTGGTTTGGTTTCAAACTCCTGGGATCAAGTAATCCTCCTGCCTCAGCCTCCTGAGCAGCTTGGATTACAGGTGTGAGCCACTACACCTGGCAGTTTAGTATACTTTTTTCATAAAAATTGGTTACATACAAATTTGCCTTGGGGGAGGATATGTGTATATATATATACACATACACACCAGTATAACGAGGTCTTTTTTGCCCTCCACAGGACATTTGGCAATATATAAAATTTTGCCATACATATATAATATATACAAAATATATACATTAAAGATTAAGATTTTATATATATTCATGTGTGTATCTAAGTGTGCGTGCATGTATATATACATACGCACACACATATACACATACATATATATATATATAAAATCTCCTTATTCCAGACTTCTCATTTTTAAACCAGTGAAGAAGACATGGGAAACTAATACAAAAAGAATCATCAGTAGCATTTGTTGACTGATTGTCGCGTCTGACCTCCCTCAGATAGACAGATGTCCCCACAGAGCACACATCCACACAGAAAACTTCTGTGGGTGATCTTACTTTTGTTCCAAGATGAAGGAATCTATTGATTTTGCTCTCCTTTGTATATAAAAAAGTCTATGTATTTTCATTTTTTCTAAAAATTTTTATCGATACATAATTATATATGTGTATGGGGTACATGGGATATTTTGATACATGCAAACAATGTGTAATGATCAAATCAGAGTATTTAGGATTCCATCACCCCAAATGTTTATCAACTCCTTGTGTTGGGAATATCTCAAATCTTTTCTTCTAGCTATTTTGATGTATACAATAGGTTGTTGTTAACCACAGTTATCCTACTGTGCTATCAAACACAGGAACTTGTTTCTTCCATCTAACTGTATGTTTATGCCCATTAACCAACCTCTGTTCAGCCTTCCAAGACAGACACTCTTCCCAGGCTCTGTTAATTATCATTCTATTCTCTACCTCCATGAGATCAACTATTTAGCTTCCACATATGAGTAAGAACATACAATATTTGTCTTTCAGTGCCTGACTTATTTCTTTTAATATGACTGCCTCCAGTTTTATCCATCTTGCTGCAAATGACAGGATTTTACTCTTTTTTCCAGCTGAATAGTATTTATTGTGTCTGTATACATATATATATATATATATTCCTTATCCATGCATCCTCTGATGGACACTGAGAGTTATTCCACACCTTGAATATATTGAGTAGTGCTGCAATAAATATGAGGTGAAAATATTCCTTTGATATACTCACTGCTTTTGGATAAATACCCAGTAGTGGGATTGCTGGATCATATGGTAGTTCTATTTTTAGGTTTCTGAGAAACCTTCATCTTGTTTTCTATAATGGCTCTGCTAACTTACATTCCCACAATGTATAAATGTTCCCTTTTCTCCACATCTTTGCCAGCATTTATATATATTTTCTAAAAGACTGGGAGCCAGCATAGCTTAACATTGTACTGAAGACATTACAGCTCATTATTATTGGAATTCTATAAAGGCTAAAAATGAGAAGGCAGAAAGCAAATGCATAAAATAAATATGAAAGCTACAGTAAAAGAGATACTGAAATTTGCATCTTATCCCATTAAAAATAAACAGGAATCACTACACAGCATATTTCCAAATAATGTGACAAGTAGAAAAAAAGTCTGTCAATATCCCCAGAGATATGGTAAAGAAGTTATTTCATGTATCATAACCTTCCTTTGCTACACACCAAGCCAAATGGAGGTCTATTACTGATAGTCAGTGACTGTCTGCTGTAACCCCCTAAGAGCAGCTAACTCCAATTTGTCCATTTGCCCTTCTTTTTCTTTTCTCCTGGATGTCTTCTTTAGCCTCTAAAGTATGAAACATATTCCCATCAGATGTGCACACATGCACCCTCCCCTGCTCCATTATCATCTCTAAAGCAGCTACAATTTTCTCTCCCTTAGACTGCGGGTCCTTGATGTCAGTGGTAGCCCCTGGCTTCTTGATCATTGCATGCCCACCATCTTGTAACCTTCCTGCACCTATCGCACTGCTTTGCCTGCAGTGTGCACTGAGCAGAAACAAACCACATCAAACACTTCATTTCCTTCACTGGGCTCCCTAGGGAGCACATGGATGAGTGGGATCACTGTAGAAGCTGCCTTCAGACAAAGGTGTTGTTGCACTGTCACCCATGAAGCTCCTGAAATGTATATTCATTCTCTTCTCTTGACCACACTGAGAGATGGATAGAGAAGCATCTCCAGAAAAGCATTTTTGGGGTTTTTTGTTTGTTTGTTTGTTTGAGACAGAGTCTTATGCTGTCACTCTGGGTAGAAGGCCACATCGTCATAGCTCACAGCAACCTCAAACAATTGGGCTCAAGCGATCCTCTTGCCTCAGCCTCTCAAGAGCTGGGACTATAGGTGCCCACCACAATGCCTGGCTCGTTGTTTTTTGTTTATTTGTTTGTTTGTTTCTATTTTTAGTAGCGACAAGGTCTCATTCCTGCTCAGGCTGGTCTCCAACTCCTGAGCTCCAAGCAACCCACCCTCCTCAGCCTCCTGAAGTGCTAGGATTACAGGCATGAGCAACCACGCCTGGTTAGAAAATCATTTTTTTAAGGGCATCCCTCACCTGGGAGGGGGCTTACACATTCTAAATAAATGCCTCTGCTCTGGAGTTCTGATCTTGATGCTATTAAGGCAGGGCTGGATAGTTCTATGTATGCACCTCTGTCCTCCCACTGTAGGATGGTTATTTTCATCACTGGTCTCTCTCTACTCAGTGTCAATAATGATCTCAATTCTAATGATGAAAAGTGCCTCCAGACATTGCCAAATGTCCCCCTGCAGTCAGGAGGTGGCAAAAAATTGGTTGCTCTAATACTTTTTTAAAAGCACATAGGAGGAAGGAAAAAAATAGTTAATCAGCTTATTGTCACCTCCAAAGTTACTAAGAATCTTGTCTGTACAGAGTAGCCTCAATGCTGGACCAGGGTGAATGGGAGGTAGGTGTTAAGATGAAAACTCCAACTGTTTCTCCACTCAGATAGCTCCTTCCTCCTGTCTACCCTTCCCTCCAGGCGGCCCCACCTTATTCCCAGAATTCAGTGGAATAGCATAGTCGCCCACCTTGATGGTCTGAGCTGTCTGTGTTTGGACAAAGGTTTCTGCCTCCAGGAAGTGATATAGTGCGTCTGTCCCAAGATTAGCAGCATATTGTACATCTAGCAAGTGGTATTTCCAGACCAAGCTAGTTCCTTGTCCTTTCTGAACCCCACCACTGCTGATCATCAGTAGCAATAACTGTGTAGTTAGGAAGCCACCTTTCTCCCATCTTAGATTATTAGGAATGCTCAGGCCAGCATTGGGAAACCCACTTTCCCCACCAAACTATTTATTTTAAGTAATAGATAATAGATTATTGAATTTCATAGCTGAAAGGAAAACTTCAGTTCTAAATTTTGGCATGTTCTCTCCTGTCACTGTTAACCAGAGCAATGAACAAATAGAACATGTGTCTGTTTTTCCCTTTACCATTTTTTTCCCCTCCACAAACCTTATTCTCATCTCTGTCAGACTTGATCTGTGAGATGGCCAAACACAATAGATAAATGAAAAAATAAAAAAGAAATAGAAGTGAGGAGGAAAATAAAGTGCCTGGATAATTTGCAGCATGATTAATCAATCCTCAAATAACCAAGATCTAAAGCTGCAGGAAACACATGGTATTAAATAAAAATGATTGAAGGAGGGAAAATGAGGCAATCACAACGGAAACACTGAGGCCACCAGATCCTCTGTAGAGACCTCGGGAGCACAGCAGAAGGACTTTTCTGGTATGACGCCTGCTGTCCATCTTGGAGCCTGAGACACAAAATTTACATTAGGAAAGTAAATGGAGGACTAAGAAATAATCCCCTCTCAGGTAACTGTCTGCTCATAATTATAGACATTACTGAAGAGTGGAAGTAAAACTGAAAATTACCACAGAAGTTGCCAAAACCCCAGCCAGAGTAAAGCAAAGTCAGATGGCAGGGAAGCCTCGCATGCCTGCATGAAAAATGACTAAATAAAACCAAATTTTGTCCCACAAGAAGAATGGGTAAAACTTTTAACCAATTAGAGAAACTCCATCATGACCAAATATGAGCCACGTAATTATTACATGGAACAGTAAACATTTTAATGGCATAATTAGATACAAATGTGAGGTTTTTGTTTTCTTCTTTTTTGTGTGCTTGTATTTTTCTGCTTTCATGGTCAGTGGTCTAATGTAGTGATTTAATTACCTCAGAGTCAGTCAGTTAAGCCGGCTGTCTGAAAACTGCCGTTTCACAACGCCCTCGACTGACCTGAAGTGAAACTCAAACTCACTCTTTGTGCCCAGGGTTTTCCTGACAACAAAAGAGGTATTGGTTCTCCTTTCCCCAGATACCAGCCCTGGGCTGGTTTCCCAGTCCCTCTCCTCCTCCCCAAGTCTCCTTCCTCCACCGGGTGCCTGCCCTCACTCCACCCTCAACTTATCCCGGCCCCTACACACAGGGAAAGGAATGCCGCATCTACCTTCTTATTTTTCTCAGTTATCACAGAAAATAAGAGTCTGGGGCTTGTCCTGTATTTCTAGGCATATGAAATCCCTGTGTCTAACAGCTCTGACCTTGGCTGCTACAATCGTGCAAGAGCTTTAACAGAAGATCTCCTGATCAAGTTTTGGAGTCCTAGGTAAGAAGAATCAGAACACTCCCTAGTGGAATGAGCTGGGCAACCACATGGCCTGTTAGAAGAACAAGAATGAAACCAGGGCGCCTTCACATTTGCTCTTTTCATTTCCTTTCTACCTAAATTAGAAGCAATAGCAATACCTTCTATAGAAAAGAAGGCTATAATGAATAGTGAGGACTCTCCAGTGTGTCTTTGTGGACTTTTCTTCTGCAAACCACTCTGCGTATGACACACATCAAGGTTAGAGCACCTTTACCTGATCCTTTGAGGGTAAAAATAGTGCTCAGGGACTTGTGAGGACCCACTGTCTCACCTTCTGTTACTTTGCTGGTGTATACACATTCCCTAGGAGTAGCTCTGTGTACAAATTTATCCTGGTCAAAAAGTGGCAATATATCATAAAACTGAAAATTTAATGGTGTTCAGTCCCACGGACCATTGGTAGAAGAGGAGAGCATATTTAAATATGCTATAGGATATGGGTTATCCCTCTGAAGGTTAATGCTTTTGTTAATATATTTTCCATGTCTTTTGGCCAGAGTCTAAGAAACAGCTAACAAAATGGAACTTCCAACAAGCTGATTTTGAAATCTTCACACTTAAAATCCATCCACTTTAAAAATGCATGTACCGCATAATGGTTCAAGACCCTCAATAACCCAGAAACATCACTCCACCATTAGAAGATTTTCTGCAAACAACAAATTGTATAGAAATTTGGCTCTACAATTTTTTTTTTTTGAGACGGAATCTTGCCCTCAGTAGAGTGCTGTAGCATCACAGCTCACAGCAACCTCAAACACTTGGGCTTAAACGATTCTCTTTCCTCAGCCTCCCAAGTAGCTGGGACTACAGGCGCCTGCCACAACACCTGGCTATTTTTTTGGTTGTAGTTGTCATTGTTGTTTGGCAGGCCTGGGCCGGTTTCGAACCCTCCAGCCTCAATGTATGTGGCTGGCATCATAACACCACTATGCTACGGGCGCCGAGCAGGCTATACAATATTTTTCAAACATACTACCACCAACTGGGAATTGTGTAGTTGCCGTCTACCACTGCTCCTTCCATAACTTCTACAAATTACTTCTATAACAAACGTCACAGAGAAAGCAATCAATGGGTATACTTGTTCACAGTCTGTGATTCTCAGGAGCAGCTAATGTGTGGAGCAATATGCTTAGTGAGACTGAACACAAACTTTTTGTTCTTCAATGAGACTCACAGGACTGTCTTATTTAGGCTGACTTGCTTCTATAGTTCAATTTTTTCACTTGTAGAAAAGATACTAGTTTACACGTCACTCCCAAAGGCAGATGGTTTGAAGTAGAAATCTTAAGCAATTGGTGAGTATGAATCTGTGCTCCTTAGCATGGAGGGGGGCAAGGTAGGTGGGGACAGATGAGCAAGGTGCTCTTGTTACAGAGGATGCAGACTAAGCTGCTTAGTCTCTATTAAAATCTGATAAAAAAAAAAAAGTGGATATTTAAGCTATGGTGTAGATTATTTGCATGAAAGGAAAGAGAAGCCCGTATTTCAGTGGAGAGTATTTAATTTATGAAAATTGTAGCATCAATTTCATTGTATTTTTTAATGATTTCTTACTTCATTCAGGTGGATATGTTCAAATGTTTTCCAACATTTATGTTATTTCAGTGTGATGATTTAAAATGTTAAAAAGAGTTCAATACTGTAGTTACATTCAAATAATTTCAAACAAATGCGGCCACTTCCAACTGCATTGGGATTCTCACTGCAGTACTAGAGAACATTTACCTGGTACTTATTCAGTTATAAACTACTGCGTAACTGCCTGGAGGAGCTGTTGAATGTGTTGCAATATGGCCGCCTGATACTTAGCACTGAATATCCAAACATTTACAATCCCTTCTGCCAAATGTTACTCAGCATTCATCTGCCCTCTTTGCTATTTCAGTAAAGATTTCTATGGCAGGGACAAGTTGTGCGTATTGCTAGATAAAACAAGCTAAACTCAGGTGTCACACTGACCCAAAAAGATGGGATAGTGAACATCAACTTTTAGGGTTCAGCCACTTTTAAGTTACAGAAAAATTAAGCTTAAAAGAGACACCCATTTTTATAATTACTGCGTTTTACTTTTATAAAAATCAACAAATAAATAAATATGGAAAAATAAATTAAAATAGTATTAAAATGATGAGTAATCAGACCCTCCAGGGTCCTCTGCCCCCTCAGGCTGCCTTCCATCCCTTCCACCTCCACACACCCTCCCAGCCATCTGGACTGGCTGGCTTCCCCTCAGCACGCCAGCTACCTCACACCTGCTCGACATCACTCATGCTGGCTCCTCCGCCTAGAAGGTCGTCCCCCTCCTTTTCCTGATATAAAATCACTCTCATCCTCCAAGACCCAGCTTAGCATCCCCTCCTCTGTAAAGTTGTCTTTCACTTTACTGTGGTTAGCCAACCGGGACCAGTGGGGCACGTCACCCCTGTCTCATGCTCCTAGGTTCTGGGATCCTATTTCTCTTACGGTAATTTTCCATGCTAGACTCCTCAGAACTAAAGTCCATTCCTCATTTCCATCTGCTTCCCAGAACTAACCTAGAGGCTAGAAGATGGGAGATCTCAAAAATATGACTCAGAGTGACTTTAAAAGCATCTAACTTCAGCTCAGGCTATTGTAACAAAATATGATAGACTGAGTGGCTTAAACAACAGACGTTTATTTCTGGGGGTGAGAAGTCCTCTATCAAGGCTTTGGTGGGTTTGGTTCCTGGTGAGGGCTCTGTTCCTGGTTTGCAGACACCTGCCTTCTTTGCGTCTCTTCATGTGGAGAGAGAAAGAGCTCTGGTGTCTCTTCCTCTTCTTAAAAGAGCACTAATACCATCACGAGGGCTCCATCCTCATGACCGCATCTTAGCCCAATTACCTCCCAAAGGCCCCATCTCCTATTATCATCACAATGGGAGTTAGGACTTTAGGGAAGCACAATATTCAATTCAGTCCATAACACTTACCTTCTCTAGTCACTACTCAGCAAAGTAGTGCAGTGTGTTCTTGCTATAAGTTTTAAAGTGTTATTGCTATTGTTAAAATTTTATCACTCTCTAATCATTAGAAATACTGTAACTATATGATAACATTGCAAATAAAAACAAGTACAACTTTCTTTGCAAAACTAAAAAAGAAAAAAAGATAATGAGTAGTTAACCTGGCCTGTGAGAGGTGAGTAATATTGTCACCCTTAAGTTTGCATATGATGAATTTAGGAGTTGCCTACCTTTGGAAGCAAATTGTTATGGAAGATCGAGAAATTGGTAAGAATATCTACAGTTTTTTTCTTTTAATAAGGCACAACTATATAGCGAATTGAGAAAGAAAACTAAGGCTTCCATCTCATAAAATATCATTTAGCCAGGCAGAGTAGCTCAGTTTATAATCCTAGTACTTTGGGAGGCCAAAGGAGTAGGATGGCTTGAGGTCAGGAGTTCAAGACCAGCCTGAGCAACACAGCAAGAATGCTTCTCTACAAAAAAATATAAAAATTAGCCAGGGATGGTGGCACCCACCTGTAGTCCCAGCTTCTCAGGATGTTACGGTAGGTAGATCACTTGAGCCCAGGCATTTGCACTTGCAGTGAACTATAATGATGCCACCACACTCTAGCCTAGGCAATACAGGGAGACCCTATCTCAAAAAATAAATTTAATTAAAAAGTAAGTATCATTTGATTTCTTTTTTCACAAAGAGATATTGCAATTTGTCTCCACATAAAGGAATAATTTATGACTGATCCGTCTAATTTCTGGGGATAAATCTAAAAGGCCATGTGTACACACTAACCTGTTAGGGGCGTGGGGGAAGGAGAATGTTAGTATTGAATAAAACTAATCAGTTTCTAGTTATTGCCTGAATGCAACAGTTTTAAAAACTTGTTTGTGTGGAATTAATTTCAGTCCTTGCATTAGGAGTCATGACCATTTGCTACCTAAGTTGATTTCTTAAGCAAATGACATAGAATTAGCTGTGCAGGCTTCTTGTGTCCTCAAATGTTTGTCTTAGCCATGCTATTCTACACTATACTGTATTCCTTCCTACCCCCACTCACATACTTTATCATGTCTCAGGATTTTCTTATTTTCCCCTAAAAACATAGTTTTCTTGGGTGGCACCTGTGGCTCAAAGGAGTAGGGTGCCGGCCCCATGGCCCTGGCCAAGAACTGCAAAAAAAAAAAAAAAGAAAAAAGAAAAAACTTAGTTTTATCCACTGCAATGGTGAATTTTATACATCAGTTTGGCAATACCATGGCAACTAGCTAGTTGGTCACACATCAGTCTAGATGTCCATGTGAAGGTAATTTTTAGGTGAGGTTAATATTTAAGTCAATACACTTTGGTGAAAACAGGTTGCCCACAATATGGTGGGTGGGCCTCGTCCAATCAGTTGAAGACCTTCAGAGACCAGACTGACCTCCCCTGAGGAAGAGGGAATTCTGCCTTCAGATTGCCATGGGGCTCAAGTGCAATATCAGCTCTTTCTTGGTCCCCAGCTTCATTAAGAGCCAATTCCTTCAAATAATTCTCTTGATCTCTAGCTCTCTTTGTATATGCACACATAGACACACACATACACATGCTATTTGTTCTGTTTCTCTCGAAAACTCTGGCTGGTGTATCCACCTTAAAAATCCTTGACATGTGTGTATATGTAAACTTTTTTATAACTCTATGCTCAACACCTGGCTTTACAGTTCTGGACGTGTCCATTAGTGCCTGCTCTCCAAGAAGGGGGAACCTGAGTCTTGGTCCTATTTGCCTGTCCTGCGGCACCAGTACCTTATATTACCTATAGCACCTGCTCAAAAATGGAAGTTCATATAAATGCAAAGAACAGGAAAGAAATAAGTCACATAGATTTGGTCACATAAGTACCATAGATTTGGTACTTCTGCTTTTCTGAACCTTAAGAGATATAAACAAACACAGTAAAATAAGCTCAGTATTCAGCCTGATGTCATGAAAATCTAACATATGAGGTCTTTGAATATTTCTCTTTAAAATAAAGCCATTAGAATAGACCAGTGGTTCTCAAACTGTACTCTAGGGTTTCCCTAGAGGTTCCCCAAAGGAGAAAGCCTGATGAGGTCCCAAATGGCCTTTATGTTCTGAATCTAATCCCCAACCTATCCTTTCCTATGAACAGTTCCATTTTGATTAATTTTGCATGTATGACCAGGTAACATTCCATTTCAATTGCTACAAAATTAAAAACAACAGAACTTTACAAATTACCAGGCTGGCTGATGTAAGGTTCCTTTCAGTTCTGAAACTGTAAGATGATTTTGCAGGTAGTTTGCAAATTCAATTTAGTTTTTCTTTTGAAGGATTATTCCTGCTTGAATTATTTTAATCCAGGCTTGCTCAAGGCCTGCTGGGGTCTTCTCTGGTGGAAGGAGTGGTAAGTGAGAGGGAGGGACCTGGAATTTGGCTGGTTAAGGGCAGGAGGATGGCCCCATGCAGGCAGCTGGATATTCCTAGGCCCCAGAGCCCAGAGGAACGGACTCAGACCAGTGTGGCCATTTAAGAAGCTCTGACCTTGGGGACTGGAAAAAGGCTAGTCCTTCTCAAGTAGGTATTAGGGTCTATCCCACTTTGAAAGAAAAAGTTTATTTTCAGCAGGATCTTAGAGTTTGGATGGGCTAGGGGATGGGAGTGGCAAGAATGTTAGGAGGCTCAAGGGCCCAGCCATGTTGACTGGGAGCTTAAGAAAGAACTCCAGGCTAGGCAAAGAACCACAGAGCCGGTAAAGGAATATAAGACAGGGTCTGGGTGGGCCAGAGCCAAGGCAAAAGCAAGGGACAGGTGGCTTCCTAGAAATCACCCAGTTCTCTAGATTGCTGGGCAAAACCGTTTACAGATCCACCAGCTAGTAAAATAATGCTTGGGTTGGACTTCCTTTTTAATTAGATTGGTACATCCTTAGTCTAAATGTACAGTAGGAAGTGTCAGTGATTTCTTCTGGAAGAAAATATCGTGGAGAATGGGGGATAATAATAATTGGGGGATGATAGTGTCCAGAATATGAGAGATGTGACCCCAACACAAGCTGAGCTGGTCAGGCCACATCTGAGCATTAATTCCAACCAGCCCAGAATTGACCTGAGCAGCCTTGCTGAAGAAAGTGATGGATCTACACAGCACTAACCTCTGGTCAAGGCCCAAAGGGTGCCGATTAATTGCATTGCTTCATAACCATGAATTCAAGGCAAGTTTCAGGGTGGTTTTACCAGCTTGTCAGCATTGTTTATTGAAAATGGTAAGATTGATGATTTGTACTCTGGTCTTGGTGACTTCTCTACAGGGTTTTGCCATTGCGTCTGTTTACATAGCAAGAAACATGCCCACCTGACCTGACCAGAAAGGTATCAGGAGCCCCAGTCAAGAAACCTTTTGGAGCTCATTGGTTCCTAGGTGTTATTTGCACATATGGGTGATCCCTCATTCATGAGAGTGCACAGCTAGAGTCTACAATGACCCACACAGACGGAATATAGAGTTTGGCCCAGACTTTCATCCCTTACTGTGAGCCAATTTTTGACTGTGAAGTACTTTTTATTATAATATTTTTGCTAATTGTATTTTTTTTTTGCTTGCAATGAACAGTAAATTCACAAGCATTATCATTTTAGGATCTGTGAATCACCTCCAGCAATTAAACTCTGTGCTGTCACCATTGTCATAACTGGAAACAAAATTTTCATAGGCATCCACAGGTAGAGACCAAAAGCATAGAACAATCTGAAACCATGTCACATAATGAAGAATTGAAAGAAATGGAAAGGCTTCATTTGGGGAAAAGATCTGAAGAACTACACTTGTAAGGGTGCTTTGTTTGTGTCTCTTTCAACTCAAAAGTTGTATTATTAATTTTTCACCTGTCTCTAGAAGGCAAAACATAGCAGTAGGATGATAGTACTTGGAGGTATTTAAATAAAAGGATGCAATATCTAAAAATGTTGGGGCTGTTTTAACTAAAATGGGCTTCTTTGTTTTTTTTCTTTTTATTAAATCATAAACACATAGGTAATGTATACATTAATGCATTTGGGGGGTACAATGTACTGATTTCATATAGAATTAGGAACGCTTACATGACACTGGTTAATATATACCTCATCTCATTTACTTAATTATTGTGTTAAGACATTTATACTCTATACATAATAGATCCGACATGTACCCTTGCATTATGCACCATAGGTGTGATCCCACCATTCACCCTCCCTCGATATGATCTCCCCCCTCCCCTCCCATACCCTCCCTTCCCTCCTTCATCCTGGGCCATAGTCGTGATCTATTCTTCATATGAAAGTGTGAGTGATTGTAAATTGGTTTCATAATAGTACTGAGTACATCCAAAAATACTGAGTACAGTATATTTTTCTTCCATTCTTGAGATACTTTACTAAGTAGGATATGTTCCAGCTCCATCCAGGTAAATGTAAAAGAGGTAAAGTCTCCATCTTTTCTAAGGCTGCATAATAGTCCATGGTATACATATACCACAATTTATTAATCCATTCATGGGTCAATGGGCACTTGGCTGTCTTCCATGACTTGGCTATCATGAATTGAGCTGCAATGAGCAATCTGGTGCAAATATCTTTGTTATAAAGTGATTTTTGGTCTTTTGGATATACACCTAGTAGAGGAATTGCAAGATCAAACAGCAGGTCTACATTTAGATCCCTGAGTATTCTCCATACTTCTTTCCAAAAGGAATGTATTAGCTTGCATTCCCACCAGCAGTGCAGAAGTGTTCCCTTTTCTCCACATCCATGCCAAAATCTGTAGTTTGGGGATTTTGTTATGTGAGCCACTCTTACTGGAGTTAGATGATATCTCAAAGTGGTTTTGATTTGAATTTCTCTGATGATTAAAGATGAGCATTTTTCATGTGTCTGTAGGCCATGCGCCTATCTTCTTCAGAGAAGCTTCTGTTCAGTCTCTTTCCCACAATGAAATGGGATTACTTGTTCTTTTCTTATTAATAAGTTTGAGTTCTCTGCGAATTCTGGTTATGAAACCTTTGTCAGAAGCATAACCTGCAAATATCCTCTCCAAATGGGTTTGTTTGTAAAGTTGCAAGTTCCTTGTTTCTAGAAGGTTTGCGAAACTGGATGACATTTCAGATATGTATGGATAGTACTATTGTTTTCATTTTGACATCAGACACAATAATTCGTACATTCTCTCTCAATGCTAACATTTGACAGTTCCAACAGTTTTGAGAATATAGATAAGAAGATCCCCTAGAACAGTGACATCAAGAGTCATTAACTTTTTCCCTTGTACCTCTAAAAAGACTTCTTTATTGGGTACATCTGAATTCACTGTGCACTGTGTACCTTACTGCACCCCCACCAACCCCGCCTCTTGGAAAAAATAAGCATCCAAGATTCAATTCAAAGTCTTAAAAAATAATGACCAAAAGCCTTACTTTCTCAGAGATTTCTTTATGATTGATACAAGAAGGGAAAAAATGAAAGAATTAGCACTGCCGTTGGGCTGACTGTTGAGAGCTACACTAGTGGACCAGGAAACAAGTACAGTGAAAGAGTGTTGGGTACACACTCTTTTTGCTGGGGTTGGGGCAGGGCAGAGAGCAAAAAAACCCCACAGATCTCTAAGCCTCTAGGGCCCCAGCAGACCAGCTTGGTTCCTTGAGGGGCAGCGCACCAGCTTAGCTCATTGGGTTCAAGCACAGCCAGCCAGCGAGGAGCTCCGCTGCAGACTCACTGCTAAGAGATAGGCTGCAGGAGGCAGGGGCCTGTAGCTTCACTCCACGTGTCGGGGGCCAGCTGCTGTGGACAGGGCGCTGGGGTCGGAGGTGGTTCCGGACCCCTCTGCCATTCAGGATCTGGAGCTTTCCTGGGTGGTGAGTGAGTGACAAAATAGCCTCTGGAGTCTGAGTCACGGGGAATTAAAAACATTTTGAAAATTCATTTCCAAAGGGGAAGTCAAAGAGGATGATGGGACCTAAAATGCTCCTGTCTGGAGGAATAACATGGAGGAGTGGGTCTGGAGAGGTAAGAGACTCTCAGAAAAGGGGTAGGGCCTTTCGCAGGCCTGTGAGATGCAGTGTGGAAGGTGCCAAGCCAGTCCCGGCAGCCAACGTCCACGACTCCCATGGAAACACAAGAAAGCGACTCCCAAATAAAATACATTTTATCCTCAAAGGGTCCCCTCTTGTCCAAGCAAATATTTGCAAAGCCTCGCTTCACAAGTCTTCAATGCAGGGAAGGAGCCTGAGAATGGAACCTGGGAAGAAAGCGGCAGCCCCCCTTCCCTCCGGCATCTCCGTCCATCACGGCCTCACACTTCATAAATAAAGCAAAGAGGAAAACTTGCCTCAGTGGCATTTAAGCCGGCCAGGTGTATATAGCTTTAACAGATCCAGGACACTTATCTCGAGTGGGGAGTGTAATTTCACGGTAATGATTTGCCTAAAGTGTTGCTGATTGCTTCCTATTTCTCTCCTGTTAATGACTTTTGCACCTTTCCACTGTTCTTTTATATGTACTGCTAGGGCAGTTTCGCTATGGGAGGCTGTTTAGATGACGGGCTTTCCCCTGGGCTGCTACAACTGCACTGGATGCTCCCAAGACCTGAAAAATCCCTTTCATATAGGTTCTTCCTACCTTAAAAAGTTTTTTTAACATGTGTTAATACCTCGTTCCTTCACAATCGCTGCTACCCCTAAAGTTATCTGGCGTGTTCATAAGGCAGCTGAGCAAAGGTAATTTGCCGTTCATAAATTTCTCAGCAATTGAAACCAGCTTGCAGAAGGTGGTAAGGAGAGCCTCGGTTTGCAGGTATGTAAGAATGTATATGCCTGGCTTCAGCTGGAAGTCCAAGGTGGAATGCCTTGGAAAGTGTGGCAATATTCTGAGGGTCATCTGAAAGCCTTTTAATCTTCGCATTTTTAAAGCAACTCGTGCTTGCAGATTTTGGAAAAGGTATTTTCTTCCCCTATTGGCCATGATTTCAAATTTGAATGAAGTCGTTTTTCCCATATTTCATGGGGGAAAAAACAATTAATAGCATGCTCCTCATGTCACCAGGGAACGTAGAGTCACACACAGTCCTGTGGTTCGCCCCACCACTGAGCCTGACTTCTCCTTTTCCAGTTTCCCCCAATCTGTTCCTTCCATTTCTTGGCCTTCTTCCATCCTTGCGATCCATCCTCTCCTCTCTTAGACCTCCTTCACCCGCATGCGCTCTCTCCTGCTCCACACTGCCTGGCTGTCTCCCCTCACTGTAACTCCACCAGTGGCAGGGCAGGGCTGTGATCAGAGCGCTGGACAGACGTAAACAGTGGGTGCTCTTCAGCTTCGGGTGCTGAGTCCCACTGCCCAAGTTCACCACGTTGGACCAGAGGTGAGTATGAATAAGGGACTGAATAGAGATCCAAGATACTGTGCATGCGTCAGCACCACTGTGACAGCCGGGCTCTGAATCACAAGGTGCTTTAATCCCTCGATGACAAACCCACCTGAGGAAAGGGACACCTGAAACCAGACCAGGAAATGCTTGTGCAGGAGGCAGGGAATTTGATCCGCACAGCTTTTCTCAGTCACTCGGGTTCTAATTGAAAACAAGGACAAGTCCTAACTCCCCAAACGGAGTGTTCTCAACACCTGAGTCAGTCATCTTGAAATGTAACCTAGGAAGAGTTTACCAGGGCTGTCACCCCAAGATTCCTTTCTATAATTTTTGGTCTACTTTCAGAAAAGGCTTCTCCTCGGGGTCCAGCACTTTCCTTCTGCCACGTCCGACCTTCCTGTTAGAAAAGAAAGTGTTTTCTGCAGACTCAGGTAGGTGTCACTCATTCATTCCAGCAAATACATTATGAAGTGCCCACCACGTGCCACCCGTTGTTCCAGGTGCCCTGTGATTCCTCCTTCAAGGAGTTTGTACTGCAGAGCTGGGTGGGAGGGACGGTGAACATATGAAGGTAGTAAGTCACCTCACATGTTGAAAGTGCCATTAAAAAATTGAATAGAGCAGGGTGCTGCGCCTGTGGCTCAAAGGAGTAGGGCGCCAGCTCCATATGCCGGAAGTGAAGGGTTCAAACCCAGCCCCGGTCAAAAACTGCAAAAACAAACAAACAAACAAAAAATTGACTAGAGCAAAGAGAGTAAACAAGTAGGTGGCCATGGCAGTGTAAATCCAGTAGCCAGAGTGGGCCTTACTGGAGAGGTGATATTTGAGCCAAGTCTTAAAACAGGTGATGGAAGGCTGGGCGCTGTGGCTCACACGTATAATCCTAGCACTCTGGGAGGCCGAGGCGGGTGGCTTGCTTAAGCTCATGTGTCTGAGACCAGCCTGAGCAAGAGCAAGACCCTCACCTCTGCTAAAAATGAAAAACTGAAGCAAAAGGACCACTTGAGCCCAAGAGTTAGAGGTTTCTATAGCTACAATGCCATGGCACTCTACCCAGGGTGACAGAGTCAGACTCTGTCAAAAAAAAGAGAGAGAGAGAGAGAGAAAGAAAAAAGAAGGTAAGGGAGTTATCCAAGCAAACAGCCAGGAGAGAGCATTGAGAAAGAGCTAGAACAGATGCCCTGTAACAAGAACGTGCCTCATGTGACCAGGGAGCAACGAGGATGCTGCTGGGATAGGATCTGAGTAAGAGGGAAGAGTAGGAGTAGTGAGGTCAAAAGGAAATGGGGGCTTCACAGGCCCTTGTATACACTTGAGCTTTATTCAGAGAAAAGTTGAGAGCCATTCGAAAGCTTTTGAACAGAGGAGTTGCATGACCTAAGGTCCATTTCAAAGGATTGTTCTGGCTGCCCTAGTGAGAATATATTCTCTCTCTCTCTCTCTCTCTCTCTCTCTCTCTCTCTCTCTCTCTCTCTCTCTCTCTCTCTCTCTCCCCGTGTTGGGGTAAAGGGAAAGCAGGAAGAAGAGTTAGGAGGCCACTTAATCCATGCAAGAGATGTTGGCAGCTCCGCCAGAGTGGGAGAAGTGGAGGCGATGCAAAAGGATTAGAGTCTGAATAAATTCTGAAAGCAGAGCTGGTAGGATGTCCTGATGAATTGACTGTGCAGCAAGAAAGAAAGAAGAGTCAAGAATGACACTGAGGTTTTTGGCCCAATCAATTGTAAAGATGGAATTGCCATCACCTATGAAGGAGATCAGGAAATTTCACCCCAAAATATACTACTTGGTATAAAGAATATTTTGAATTAAAGCCCTTAGAGATTAACTGGCTACTGGAAGGGGCTTTTCCTCCATCTGCATAAATAGGACAACCTGATCAGAAAATCAAAGAGGGCAATTGACTTCTCTCCTTTTCCCTGTTATCTCAATAAATTATAGGAAAGAAGATCAAGAATACAGGCAGACCTGGCCCAAATAATTTAAAACATAATATCTGTTCCTCAGGTTAATTTACAAGTCAGTTTCTCCCATCCATTTGTCCTTTCTAGTACCATTTGTTACCCCTGAGCAGAATTACCTGTACTCCTCATTTTCCCTTCCATCTAAAAGACGTGCATAAAAATATCTGAACTGCGTTGGGACATTGAGTAACCATGCATATGGTATTTGGAAATAAACATTTCTCTTATTAATCCTCCTAATTATGAGTTGATGTTTCAGCAAAATTTCAGAGGAAAGGGCAAATTTCCTTTCACCCCTTCACCTGCAATGGGGAAGACAGCAGGTAGAGAAAGTTGCATAGTAGAGATTAGAGGTTCAGTTTAAAATGCCTGGAATGGCTGGGCACAGTGGCTCATGCCTGTAATCTTAGCACTCTGGGAGGCCCAGGCAGGTGGATTGCCTGAGTTTATGAGTTTGAGACCAGCCTGCGCAGGAGCAAAACCCAATCACTACTAAACATAGAAAAAACTAGATGGGCATTGTGGCCCATGCCTGTAGTCCCAGCTACTCAGGAAGCTGAGGGAAGAGCGTCACTCAAACTCAGGGGCTTGAGGTTGCTGTGAGCTATGATGCATAGCAGTCTACCTAGGGAGACAGAGTAAAAAAGAAATGTTTCCCCAAAATGCCTCAAGTTTAATAGATTTCTGTCATTTAATAATGGATACAACATTTTGCAATACTAGTAAGTGCTATCCTAATATTTTGTAGATTATAAATATTGTGATTTACACTTTATGCATGTCTAGAGAAGCTAAAAAGTCCCAGTTAGGAAGGTTAACGCTGCTTTTGAAAAGCAATCCAGGATCTGCAAACAGTAGCTTCAAGTAGTAATATTATCAGTATGTCAGGAAAGTACTGTCTCTTTTGGAGGAAACCACTGTATTTAGACAAATGTCTTACTTGAGTAAATTGACCAGCTTGTTCTGATGAATGTGATTTCTCAGCCCCTTGCTCCCTGCCAGTCTCACCCAGGATTTCCTGTGCCCAGAGCATGATGACAGCGTGCCATGGTTCGCAGTGTGGCTTCTTAGGAAAGTCTACAGAAGCTGCCAGATTCAGAGCACAGGTCAGAGAAATAGGGGCTTTCCCCCCAAATTGATAGTTTTCCATACCAAATGGCCCACGATTATGCGTAAAGCAGTGGGAGTAAAAAGGCTTCATGATGGGTGAAGCAGCAAATTTATCGTGATAAAAGGTGCAAGAAGTGTCTGAACGTTCAAGCAAAGACCTCTGTGGGGTGGATAGCTTTTGTGTGTCTATAAGCAATGTGGAGCAAAGAACACATGTAGGGGTTCTGCCTATTCAGCACACTGGTCTAATTTTAACAAAATCTAGAAGTTAGGTCTGGGCTGGCAGTGCCCAGGAGGTGAACTCATTGAAAATTCCAGCAGTCCCTACAGTGTATTATTTCTAGGATAAAAAAATGGGTTGATTTTTTTTTCCCCTATGGGTTGATTTTTTTTTTTTCTATTCTTCTCTTTGGAACAGTAGCTTCAATAAAATAATTAATTGATTATTTTTGACTAAAGAAGAAACAAATGAGTGTTTTGATTGTAGAAATCAAACAGAATTTCAGAACTGCTCAAAGAACAAGGAAACTTGTCCCTCTCTTACGTAATAACTCTAAGGTCAACATTCAGGCCAGTGGGCAGCTCTGATCCACAAGGTCATTTGGGAACTCAGGCTGATAACAAGGCTATTTTGGAACTCTTTTTCTGGAATGCCTACATATAGAAACATATATATTTAAACTTTCAAAAAAAATTACCCGTCAGAGCAGTCATCACATGAGGTTGGACGGTGAAATTTGCAAACCCATCCTAGGAAAATGCTTTGAAGGGTGGACTAGACCCTGGCAATATAACGCATAGTGTCCCAGGGGAAGTATTTTAAAGGTGACCATGGTGATATTCAGCGATGAAGTATGTAGCGCTTTTCTAGATGAGTTGGAGAACTTAATTTTCTACCCTTATAGAATTGAGAGAACAGTAAACAACACTGAAAAATCTTAAGCACACCACTAGTCCCGGAACTTGCTCTTCTGTTTTAGACCATTACCTGTAAATGTAACCGAAGACCATAGACATCCCACCTACCACCCCACCCCCCACCCCCACCCCCACCCCGGCCATGTTGCACAGAGTACCCAATTTAGTTGGTCAGTAGAACCCAAAGTTCTCTTGGGTAATTTTATTGCCACAGGAGAGCTGGAGGAGGTAGTAAGGACAAGGGGAAGGAAGAGTTTCCCCCATGTAAGAAGATCCTTTTCAGTCATTGCTTCCCACAGAGAAAATACGTGCCAATTCATCTGGCCTGGAGTGAATAGAACCCAAAGCTAACTCCCAAGGAATACCTGAAATGAGTGACAACCTTTGGAAGACCCTGTAACCTGCTCTAGCTTTTGAGGGAGAAGTTGATCTAAAAGTCAAGCAGAAATACTGAAAAAAAGTCATGGAACATTGTTGTTTTTTTAAAAGTGTAAATATATATGCTTTTATATGTAGCTATCTTTAAAAATTGTCCCTATATTATATTTTTAAGTTTGTTTTATTTCATTCTGCACATCCTCACCAACACTTGTTAACTTGTTCTTTCCTGTGTCTTTTTTTGTAATCATCACCCTAATGGGTGTGAAGTAGTATCTCCTGGTGTTCTGATTTTCATTTCCCTGCTGATTAGTGAGGTTAAGCTTCAGATGCTTATGGACCCTTTGTGTACCTTCTTGGGGAACATATCTATTCAAGTCATTTGCCCACTTTTGATCGCATTATTTGTTTTGTTTTTGTTGAGCTGTAGGAATTCTTTCTATATTCTGGATATTAACTCCTTATCAGATATATGGTTTGTAAATATTTTCTCCCATTCTGTGGTTTGCATTTCATGCTGTCGATTATCTTTTCTTTGCTTCATCTTTTTATTTTTAATTGGCATGTAATAATTGCACATTTTATATGATTGTGTCTTCTGATGCTCAAAAATTTTTAATTTTTTGAGATAGTCCAATTTATCTATTTTTTTCCTTTTGTTGTCTGTGCTTTTGGTGCCATATACATGTATAAATTTATATTGCATGCATAGAGTCCTCAAGCAATCCTTTGCATAAAATATGCTGATGGGATGTCAAGGGGCTGAGTGAGTAGCTCAGTATAACTTCAGGGTTTACGGTGTTTGTCTCTGTAACTGACCAGTAGGATATGTCGACAAGGCTCCATCACTCACTTTGACCAGGTTTGTGGACCAAAGTAAAAAAGATTATGCGACTTAATTAAATGGATAGCATCCACTTCTCGAGCAGGGTCACCTGCTCAGCACTTTTCATATGTCCTCTTACTAATAATCTATGAGGACACACTGCTCAGCTCATTTTCCAGATGAGGAAACTGGGGTTCAAAACATGAGTAATTTTCTCACTTCAGAGAGCAAGAAGTGAACTATGAATTGAATTCAAATCTGAATAGATTAACAAACTGTTGCATATGTACACCATGGAGAAATATTCAGCCATAAGAAATGATGGAGACTTTACATCTTCCATGTTTGCCTGAAAGGAATTGAAACACATTCTTCTTAGGAAATTATCTCAAGAATGGAAAAAAATATATCTAATATACTCCATAATATGAAACCAATATATAAACAATTACATATACACATGAATGCTAAATCACAAATGTAGTCTAGCGAGGGGCAGAGACGAGGGTGGGGGCAATTGGAGGGAGGAGGGAGGGTAATTGGCAGGATCTCACCTAGTGTGCACAAGCAGAGGGTGTTCAGCAGACTCCCTGGGTGAGGGGCTCAACTGCAACTTGAACTCTACCTTGAAAGTGGGAACAATGTAACCTAAAAATTTGTACCCTCATATTAATTTGAAATAAAACCAAAATTTTCAAAAAGAGAAAAGAAATAAATTCAAATCTAGCTGAACCAGAGCTTACGTTTACAATACTTGGCTTGGCACACACACTCAAGGAGAAGGACTGAACAGTTCTTTGGGAACACAGAGAGGGTACAAGTGAGGGTAATAGTGTTTCATGAAGTTGTCACTACCTCTACACAGAGAATTCAGAACCTTTGCCTCACACGCTCCTGAGGGAGCCATACAGCACTGTGAGTAAATAAACAGAGCAAACCCTGCTGCAGGATGCTGCTGAGCGACCAGGCAGAAAATTGGAGCGTCTTTGTTCAGAGGGCAGCCTGTGTGTAGAAGCCAGAAGGCACTAAGGTCCTGCTCTCCGTGCCTGCAGCCCAGCCCTGCCTGCCGTCACTAGAGGACTGGCGACTGTGTAAAGGGTCACATGTCAGTGAGTAATCACCAAGAAAAGCAACTCTCTGACGGGCTGATCAACACCTCGGGGTCAGGACACACCACACAGATGTGTGGATGTCTTCACGTGTGTGTTTGCATTCTGAGTACCTATTAAGATCTGTCAAACGTGATCGAGCATCTTTAATTAAATGCTTGAGGTGGTCTGAATTCATCCCCATGCACCCTTTTGTTTCTACCCATTTGTCACTTGATAAATGTTTTCTATGGAATTTCATGTTAGCTTTATTTACCTCAGCAAGTAAATAAAATACACGTGGAAGGGATTGCTTTTTTAAAAATGTTTTTCACTCTCTATATGCCTAGAAACATTTTTTTTCTGCTTCATATGCAGAAAACTCTCTCTCCAACTATGTAAGCAGCCAAACTAGAATTTAGAATCTAGAGGTGGACAAATTGTCACTTAATGGTCAAATATCTCTTTGAAACAAGGTGTGTCATCCAAAGTGTTTAAAGCAATGCAATATGTCTAGAATGACTTCTCTTAATTTTTAATCCTATGTGTATTTCAAGGAGAATTTAATCCATCTGGTTCCCATTCACTTCCTCTTAACTCATCAAAGTGGTACTTTGTAAGTGATGTTTGATGTCCAAAATGCCTTGTGGGTTTTTAAGGCTTTATAAAGGGCCCCCCATCTGTCCATTTGCAGCACCGGCCATAATCAAAAGATTATATTTTATTTACCTGACATAGTTTCAAATGACCACAAAGGTGTATACTTGAGCAATTGTCAAAGCTCTCAGCCTTCCGCAGTCATAATTTTGGAGTGTGATAAAGTACAAGGCCCTGGGTGGCAGGTTGCTGGGGGCTGTGTGTGCTCAGCAGGGCCTGGCTGCTCAGGAATGGAGGCCACACACTTTGTACTGTCCCCTGGCTGGGGGTCTTTGTCCACAGTGGGCGTCCCAGGGCCCCGGGAGCTGTGCTCTGAAACTTCTGTAATGCAGCACTCTACACATGTGGCTGCACAACCTCCCCCTTCCCTGTAGCACACACAGAATGAATGGGCCTCTGGATAAAGCTTTTTCATCATGTGTGTCATCTGTGATTACTTCAAAACATGCTCTCGGCTCACACTCTGCTGTATCTGGAAAACAACACACTCAGCTGCTCGTGCTGTTCCAAATTCTGCCCCTAGGAAACTTTTTGCCGTCTTCTCCAGCCTCAGAGCTCCTGATAAGGAGAAAACCGGTCTACCATTCCAAAAACGGTTGCAGAAGTGATCTTTAAGATCATGTAAAAATGTTAACTATCTGGGTGTCTGCAAATATCAAATTGTTCATTTAATTTTGTATTTATCCTTCCTTTTAAATGTTTAGTGACATATGGTCATGACCTTAGTCAATTCTCCACTCATTAGTCACTCCATAAACATCTACTAACCACTTACATTGTGTCAGACACTCTGTGAGGCCCTGAGAGTTTCAGAAAGCAAGCCTGCCCTTGAAGAGCCACTCACAGGCTCCCTGCCCCGTGTCAGCTGACAGCTCAGAGTTCTCTGCCATATGGATGCTGTGCCCTTCAGAACCAGCGTCTGTCTATGTCCACGTGGGGCCCAAGCAGACAGACACAAAGGGCATTTTGCTCACTAGTCACAAGGAAAAAAGTCTCCTAAGCTTCAAATTATTCTTTGTTTTGTAGGGATGGAAAGGTGTAACACCTTTCGTCACCCATCACAGCCATGGCCAACCCTCCATAACAAAAGATAGGATAACAAGAAAAAAGTATAACAAATTTATCTACCCAAAGTTTGATGTGACACAAGATCCTTCAGATTGAAGGTTCAAAGACCCAGGGAAAACTGTGTGTTTTTGTCCTGACATTTGATGAGGAACGGACAGCCATGTAGAAATGTGATTGATGAAAGGGATGTGATCTAGTGGTGATAGACTGAGGAGGGAAACTTAGCCAGTCTGTCTGCTCAAGTTCTTCTTGGACTCTTTGTGTGGCCTTTCTTCCCTCCGAGGGTGGGGTAGGACCCCTGTTGAATGAGGATCTTCAAGAGAGAAGAGAGAGGATGGCCTTTCTAGATGCTATGGCTTGCTTGTGGGGGAGGGGTTCTATTTTCTATGACCTGATCTGGGGAAGAGAAATTTTGTTTTCTATGACACATTTTGGGGGGATAAGGAGGGGTGGCAGACAAGAGATCAGGAGAAGATCAGAGAGAACGTCCTTCCCAAAGTTTTCCACTGTCCTCCAGTTCTAAGTACACAGCATGGCAAGGCGCCACACTTTGGAGTATTGTTCTGAGCCTCAAAGATTAAATGATTGAACATTTATATAAACTCCAATACTCCAAATGTCACAGTGAAGCATTTACATCTCAACCCTCAGCCTGTGGGAGATTTTACTAGTGCTGTTATAATTTACGGTGAAGATAGAAGGCGTTCATAGACAGGAGAAGGTGGTAATACATTACTTACAGCTTTGCCCTTGTGGCACTTAGTGATACTTCTGCCAGTTTAAATAAATACAAAGTTTCCCTTTTTTGAACTGACCTTTTTTAGTTTTTCCATCTCCCTTAACAACTGCGTCTTATCATTGCACCATAAAGGAAAATTTTCAAGCTAACGATTCATATTCCAGTGAGGTCATCTGAATTTTTAGGACCTCAAATAGAAATCATATTGGGGAAAGAATGAGCCCAGCTCAAACCAGACAGGCTGAGAGCTTATCTTGCCAGGACACGGGCTCCCCAGTGGGTGGGGGAGATGGTTATTGCTGCCCTTTTTCTGCACTGGCTGAATATAAGCAGATGTGGTTAGTCCTGTGCAAGGGAATGTGTAGAAATCGAGGTATTTGTGTTTCTGTGTGGTTGCCAGGTCTAAATCAGCCAGGTGGTAATTTCTCTAGGAGCCCAATGTAAGTACTAGATCTTGCGCTCACCCACCAAAGGGTGCACATGCCCCTTAATCTGTCTTCCTGCAGGAGGGCTTGCTTGGCACTGTACAGCCTGAAATTGGGGCCAACCTTTCACTGGAGCCCCTTCCTGTGAATTACAGCCTGAGGCATGGGAGCCCAGTGGAAAACAGCCTCCAGAAATTCAGCTGGAAGGGCTGCCCAGACTCCAGCCTAACGTTGAGAATAGCAGGAAGGCTTCTATTATTCTACTTCATTCTATCTGCTGCGAGGCAGTGCGGCGCCTGGAGTCTGACTGAGCTTAACTCATTTCCCTGGATTTCCGTGTCACAGCCACAGTGTCTACTAAAGCCAAATATCTCACTCTTGAAACTCACTATACTTCCTGGTATAGGATGCACTTGCCTGTCTTCTGGTGACCTTCAACACTAATAAAGGAGTCATAATATGACTAGACGAGACCTAGGAGCCAATCTCAATGCAAATGATTGATGGAAGGGCTTTCAGTTATCTGCTAATTGACCTGACACTTTGGTATAGTTGCTTTTGTTATGATTGCGTGCGTAGGAGGTGGCTTAAAAACACATTACCAGCATTGCTGGCCACACAGCTGAAGGTTAATCTTAAAATGTGGCGAGAGAGACTGCATGTTATAGACTGGAGCCCCAGAGGCACCAGCTACAGTCTTGTTCTCTCTTCCCTGGGCTTGCTGGAAGGATGGCAATGGTGCTTTGGAAACAATGTGAATTGTCTTCAGTTCTGGGCGTGGGGTTAGAGGAGCTAATTCTCTCCACTAGCATTGCTGACTGCTTTGATCTTCTGTGTTTGCCCTCCCTCAAATGTTATCAAAACGATTAGCATTTCTGCAGAAAAATCATGAATTCACCATCCTCTCCTTTCTTCTTTTGGTCTCTTTATATTTCCTCCAAAATAAAATGAATCTTTCGTCTGACTCATAATGTGGGCCTATGATTAAAATAGCAGGACTGTGGAAATTGTTGGAGTTATCTTTTAAGTTTGCTGGTTGTTACATTTCAGTATCTTTAGGCTCGAATTCTTCTTTTGTGAGGAAAGCTTCTGGTATTCCCACGATTCCTATCCTTGTCTACTTAGTACATTTAGATTCAGAAGGTCAACTTACATCCAGCCTGGCAGAGTGACCAGCTGCCTAATATCATCTGCTGTTTCATATTTGGAAAGTGTCCACTAGTCAACATCCCAGGTGTCCTTGTGGAACCTACCCTGGAAGTTTCAGTCTGCCGTCCTTGCACAACAATGGCCTAGGGTGATCGCCCACAGTCTTGATCAGCACTGGTCATCCTACACAAGCCAAAGCAAATGGGGTCAGACCCCTCTACCTGGCGTGACAGAGGCAGACTCGAACAGCATGCTATACACCATAATGGCAGGTCCCAGCAGGAGGGGTATGCTGCAAACGTCCCTGGCTTGTTTCATTGGTCTTTCATGAGTCTGTTACTTATCGAGCACTTCTTCCATCTATTTATGCTTCTATCCTCTAATAGTTATTTACAACTGGTGTGCTGTGGCATGCTAGGTGCTGCCATGAGAGGACCTTGGGTGTGCAGTGAAAATTTTAATAGATCATTCATAAGTTATTTTGGAAAGAAGTTTAAAGCACAGTAAGTATATTCTTTTTTTTTACTTTTTTTTTTATCAACATAATTTAAGTGTGCCATGAAAGTTTAACTATACATTCAAGTGTGTCATGAGATTTAAAAAACGTTGAAAAACACTGCTGTACTATATCTTGGGTTAATGGGTTTTCATATGTGCTATGCGTATATTTTTCTTTTGTTCTTCATCATTATCTGGTTCCATTTTGAAATAGACAACTGAGTTTGGTAACTTGATGAATAAGTTATTCTAAAAGTTCCCATCAAAACTTCCTTTAAGACTTCCATTTCCATGTCAAAGAATCCCACCACTCTTTTCAATCTGTTCTGGATTATAATTAATACTTTTGAGTTCTAACACATACTGGGCACTGTGTTAGATGTTTTCTCATATAATAATAATAACTAACATTTATTTTTGAGCTTACTGAACACCAGGCATTGTTAAAATAGTTTACGTGAATTATTGCATTTAACTTTTTCAGCCACTGCATAAAGAGTTTTCTCTCATTTACTAAGAATAATCTTATGGATTTATGTTGTAATTCTTACTATACAAATGATAATCCTAAGAATCAGAGAATGTTAAGTATGTTTCTCTAGCCAAAAACTAAGAACCAAGATTCAGACCCTCATCCTTATCCATACATAGCATTTCCCTTTAATACCTCTCCCATAGCATCCTCCATTCCTTTTAGCTGTACTGTATAAATCTACAGAAAACTAGTTTAATTCTATTGGGTGCTTGCCTGATCTAAATAATTTTAGAGCTTGCTTGTTTATAATATATTATACAAATTGTTTTTAAAGAAAATTTCTGAATTACTCTTCCGTCTGTTGTAGATTGATATTAACATAAAGAAGTCAACCTGATATAGTTTCTGAGTAGAATACAGTGTAATTATAGAAGACCCAGCCCCAAGTACATACCATGGTATAAATACACTTTATCATCATCAATTAGAAAGTTACAAAATTCCATGTCCTACATAAATACTTAATATAGAACCCTCATTAGTACCTCTGGAACTTGTGTTAAGTCATTTTCTGTGTTTGGTGACTCACTTTTGCTTATGGAAATGTTCTAAAAAATTAGGGATTTTCTATTGAAAGGAAATTTTCCATAAAATAATCAAGAACAAGAAACTTAAATGAAGTCTTTAAAATTAAATATGCACATGCTTGAGAGGTTTTCCCTTTTACTTTCCTTTAAATTCATGCCCAATTCCTTAAACGTTTTATCCAAATACTTACTTTCCAACCTTTTAATCACTTGGAAGACCCTCCAAATTTTCTTTTCTTTTTTTTTGAGAAATCCTCACTTTGTGGCCCTTGGCAGAGTGCCATAGTGCCATAACTCACAGAAACCTCAAATTCTTGGGCTCAAGTCTTGTCTCAGCCTCCTGAATAGCCAGGACTACAGGCACATGCCATAATGCTCAGCTGTTTTTATTTTTCAGAGATAGGGTCTCAGTCTTGCTCAGATGGGTCTTGAATTCCTGAGCTCAAGCAATGCACCCTTCTTGGCCTCCCAGAGTGCTAGGATTACAGGTGTGAGCCTTCATTTCCTGCCCAAATTTTCTATTAATATATCTCTACAGTTATGATGCCTAAAAAAGGGTATAATTTACCAGTACTGAGCAAGACATGTAGACTATTTAAAGGTTCTTTCAACCTTTTCTTATACTCCAAATTCCCCATATTGTCCTTTCTGTGAAACATACTATAACACACTACCTCTGTCTTATTACCTCGTGGTCGCAAACACACACATACACACATACTGCTAGGTGGTTGTTTTGGTTTAGTTTGGTTTGGTTTTGAGTTTAGGGTTTTATTTTTCGCATCCAGATTAAAATTCACAAATGAGTAATGTGTCCCCCCAAATTTGAATGTGTCCCCCAAACTTTGTGTATTGCATCCCCCAAAATTTGAATGTGTCCCCCAAATTTTGTGTGTTGGAAACTTAGTCTCCAGTGTGGCAGTTTTGACATAGTGGGGCTTTTACAGGTGATTAGATCATGAGAATTCTGCTCTCCAGAATGGGTTATAATTCATTATGAATAAATGACTCATGGATTAATGGGTTAATAGATTAAGGACAAAAGAATTAATGGGTTGTTGTAAGAGTGGGACTGGTGGCTTTATACAAAAAGCAAGAGAGACCTGACTTAGTATACTCAACCCCCTTGCCATGCGATAACTTGGGCTGCTTCAGGGACTCTATAGAGAGTCCCCCGGACACACACACCTTCAAGAAACCTCTCATCGAAGGTGGCCCCTCCACCTGAGACTTCTCAGCCTCCATGATTTTAAGAAGTACATTTCTTATTATTTATAAATTACTCAGTTTTAGGTATTCTGTTGTAAGCAAAACAGAAAATGGATAAATGCACATGGTTTAGTTTCCTTCTTGAATTAGAACACTTTCCCCTTCCTACTTACTCTTAAAACTGGATAGGTTTTGTTTTTGTCTGCATTCAATCTAGAGTCCCCTGCATACTTTATGTTTGCTCTGTTCTCCCATCTACAAGTTTCACTGTAAGCATGATCTCAGAATCATAACCTATAGAATAAAACATTTCCCCAGGATGCCACAGTGACCAAATAATAATACCTGTCCCTGAGTTTGGAGCCCCGTCCCCCAACATAACTGGTGCAAATTTCCATATGGAAATAACATCATCTACAAAGCACTATGCCACTTGTTTTTTAAATTAACAAGCTCCTAACATAAATTCGATGTCATTTGCTGACAGAAAAATTGGGCTTGATGAAGTTGATTGTTTTGATAATGCAACAAGTCCTGCTTGCACTCCTCTCTGCCTGGAAGAAGACAGAGACTGCAGAAACAGAGAACTTGATTCCCGTAGCACGTATGTGAATGGGAAGGGTGGACGGGTTTTAGCCTCATAGAGGGCTGCTTTCTGCTGCGGTGTCAGCAGCATGCATCATTGGATTTCTGAGACCTTATGTTCTTCCAAGAGGCTGATTCAAACACAGAGCCTAGTTTTCCTTATCTTAAAAAAAAAAAAAAATGAATTAGGAAGAAAACCTTAAGGTCTCTTATAAAATGTCACTAAAATGCTTCATGGTAATTTCTCAGCAGCTATTTGTCCCCCAGATACATTTCTTCACTAGCATTTCACAAGACATTAATTGCAATGCTAAGCTAAATTGTTAGCCATCCTTGCATGCATTCATAATTAATAAACTGACTGATAAATTATAGTGATGAGGCACCATCAGACCATGTTATAGAACAATAATTATTTATAATCTGGTCTATAAAGACTATTCTAAGGATAATAGAGGTTTTTTTTTTATGAGGTCTGACCATGAAGTTTGCAAACTCATCCTAGAAAAACTGCTACATACTCATAGCTGAATATCATTGCAGTCACTTTTGAAGTACACCCCATGGAAAGCTATGCACTGAAGCCAACACCTATACCACCATTCAAAACAATTTTGGAACTCTTTCTGAAACGAGCATCAAAGCTATTGTTCTATTACCCTTGGAGTTCTACATGTCATCAAAATGTCTTTCTTTCAATATTTCCTTTATCCTTGGGTAAAGAAAAGTCACTAGGGACCAGATCAGGTAAGTAGGGAGGGTATTTCAATATAGTTGTTTACTTGTTAAAAACTCCATTGTAGACAGTGCTGTGTGAGCTGGTCCATGGTCATGATGCAAGAGCCATGAGTTGTTGGCCAAGATTTTTCAGTTAAGATCTTTTTGGTTCTCTACTGATATTTACTTGGTCTGCTGCTATGATTCTGACAGTCAGCCGATGATTTTGACATGCAATTTGATGAATTTTTGCAATGTTTTCATCAGTTCTTCTTGTTACTGGCTGCCCTAAACTCTCTTCATCAGTGATGCTTTCTCTCCCCTCAGAAAAACATTTAATCCATTTGTACACTGCCATTTTCTTCATGGCATTAATCCCATAAACTTGGACTAACTCGTCCCTGACTTCACTTCCACTCTTGCCAAGTTTAACAAGAAATTTGTGAATGCATGTTTGTTGCTCTAATTAAAACTGGGACATTCTTGCGACAGCACTCAGAAACATGCAACAATAATAATGAATGTCCCATGTCGACACAGACACAGCCGTGAGACACTGATGTACCAAGGCTTCACACAGTGCTGCCAACATAAGCACAGAGTGGTAAGTTCACAAACTTAATTGTCAGATCTAATATGAATTTGTAATCATTCACACCTAATAAAATAAAAATATCTTTTTCAGTTTTCATGTACGTTACTGAAGCCAAAATTGAATCTTAACCGTTTTAGGATTTATGCAAGCTTGATTTCTATTGCATTTACTTCGGACTGTGGTTGCTTCATGAAAATGGGAAAGTTTTTTCCAGGTAGTGAGGGGTTTATCTACATTTTATTTCCCCAAAATCTTATTACCCTTGGCAAAAAAAAAAAAAAATTTTTTAAAAATCTGTATTTCTTCAGGGAAATCTAAGATGTTTACCTAAAAGAAGTTTCTGAGATTACCTATCTCTGTGTTGTTCCAATTATGTTCTGAGAAGCCTGAGGAGGTCCACAGAGACACCAGGGAACAGGGGCATAGAATAAGATCAGGATAGGATGGGATGGGGGAGGGGGAGGGGGTTCGTGCACTCACCTCTGGCTGAGTTGAGAAGCTCCACTTTGGAACTGTTTTACACTATAAACTTCTGTTCATTTGAAGAAGGATCTATGTGATACCAGGAATATTATCACTAATATTCAAAAGGACTTGAAATCCAATGATCAAATTCCTAAATTTTATAAGGAAGGAAATGGAACTTCAGAGATATTCTCTCTGAATGATTTGATTAAGGTAACACAGATAATACAAATTTGCCTGAATTAGTGACTCCCAATAATTAATGGGCCATGTTCAACTTCATCACCGTTTCTCTAAGGACTATTAAGTGTAAGGTACTATGCTAGGACTTACATAGCATAGGGGATAAAGATAATAACATACAGCTCTACCGTAAAAACCTAGTATGAAATGCTAAAGAAAAAAAACACTAAAGATCATTCCATCCAACCTACTTGTTTTGGAATTTAGCAGTTTTCTAAAAGTCACACTTTAAGTAAAGGGCAGAATCAGTGCCTGAATTTGAATCTTCTTACTGCAATTAGAGTGCATTCTAACAGTATGTCCCCAAATTTGATTTATGAATATCTTGTCTCTCAGGGAGATTCTTCATTTTGAAAACTCAACTGAACAATTGCATTTTAAAGGTCCTGAGAAGTCCTAGAGTAAACAAGTATGCTTATTTCCATGAAATACTATTTATGTCATAAGTGTGTCCCAAAGAAAACAATTTGAGAAATTCTGCACGACGCCTTTCCTCCTTCACTAGATTTGAAACTAAAAATCTACATTTCTGTGGTTTACACATAATTGTGGTTGAGAAATGTGATCTCAGTGGTGCTAGACTGTATGCATACTTTATATACACATAATGTGTTTGAATGTCATAGACAATATTATATACATGTCCAAATAAGTGTGAATTAAATGCAATAAACCAGTTGTTAACAATGGGCTGTTTTCGTTTAAAATCAGTTCGCAACTGTTTAGTATTTGTCAAAAATCTCAATGTGTTTTTGTATTCCTTCTGAGAATAATGCAGGCATTATAATTCATTGAACATGTTAAATTAATGTTAGTAATATAAAGATTAAGGATATTAAGGAATACCTCTTGCCAATTTTCCAAGATAAATTAATTTTCTGCAAAAGGAAAATCAATTTATTTTTCTTTTAACATTTTGGTGCGGTTTGTTTTGGTCAGAATGCTAAATTTGAAAAAAAGGAATAAATAGCAACCTGCCGCCTGCCCCCAACGAAAAATTTCAGTTGCACCAAACCAATATAATACTAAACCTTGGGAAAGAACTCATTCTTGCAAGATTTGCAGACCAATTTTTCAAGATCAAAAGTGTTTATATAAGCTTACAAAATTTTGGATCTTTTCCAAGGCTGTCTCTAACACTTCTGAGGTGGCCCATTACTAATATTTACAATATTTTTGATATTTTATGGGATGGACTCATAGGTCTTTATGATAGGCAGGCTTCCTAACATGATTGAGTGCTGGAACAATTTGCTGTTATGTGAAAAGCAGTCAGATGTGACTAGCATTTTGCAACAGGAAGGAAATAATTTATAGGTAGCATGAGCCTGTTGTATCTTGTCGGCTTTGTTAGTTGAGAAATGTCACTGGGGACCCATTCGAAAAGATGGCTGTGCGCCCACCTGAGAAGCATTCCTTGCCAAGCGATTTGAGGCCTGTGTTCAGGCAATGCTCCTTCCTGTAGTAAGTATTACCTTTCCTTACAGAAAACTTTTAGACATAGGCCCTTAAGTATGCTGATTCTGTTATCCCTTTATAATAAAGGTCACACTTACAATAAAGGCCTTACACTAATTATGCCATTATAATAAGATTGTTCCCATTATAATAAGACTTTTCACCAAGTTCATGCCCTTACCAAAGTAGTACTTACAAAATGAAGTATATTCTGAACTTTCGTATAACATCCCTTTATAATGATTCATTTATCAACTGTGATTGTTTTCAAAGTTTGTTCATTCCTAACAATGCTTCCTTTGAACTGGACAACAATTGCAAAATTATGGTACAGAGTCTGACAATGAAGTTCCTGAACTTGTCACCATGCACTTACGTTGGCAGCACTGTACAAACAACATAAGTAAGTACTTATGTGCAGTAAGTTTTCATACCTTGATATATTACATATCAGTGTTTCACAGTTGTGTTTTTGTTGACATGTGGTGGTATCTTATTGAGTGGCATTCGTTGTTGTTGAGTCTTTTGGAGTGCCATCACTAGAATGCTGGAGCTTGGAATAGAGCAACAAAAATTTCTCGTTAAACTTAGCAAGAGAATGCTATGAAGAAAACAGCAGTGTACAAACAGATTAAACGTTTTCTGAGAGGAGGGAAAGTGTCATTGATGAAGGGCAGTCAGTGTGGCCAGTAATGAGCATCACTGTTAAACATATTCCAAAAATTAATCAAATTGTATGTCACAATTATCAGCTGACTGTGAGAATCATAGCAGACCAAGCAAACATCAATAGAGAAATAGTTAGGAAAATCATAACTGAAAATCTTGGCCAACAACACATGGCTCTTGCATCATGACAATGCGTCAGCTCACATGGCACTGTCTGTGATAGAATTTTTAACTAGTAAACAAATAACTATAATGGAATACCCTCTCTACCCACCTGGTCTTGTCCCCAATGACTTTTTTCTTTAGCCAAGGGTAAAGGCAATATTGAAAAGAAGACATTTTGATAACATGTAGAATTCCAAGGGTAATATAATGACAGCTTTGATGGCCATTCCAGAAAGAGTTCCAAAATTGCTTTGAATGGTAGAGTAGGTGCTGGCTGGCATCACTGCATAGCTTCCTGAGGAGTGTACTTCCAAGGTGACGGCAATGATATTCATCAATGAGGTATGTAGCACTTTTTCTAGGATGAGTTCTTGAATTTAATTGTCAGACCTCATACTTTAGTACCAAGAGCAAAAATAGGATAAAGTCAAAGGCTTTTTGTCACTTGCCAAATTAAGATTCCCCTCAAAATCAGTGTTGTTACTCAAACACTTTTAAGAGATCTATTTGTCTGGACCATGAGCGTTCCCATCTGCAACATTCATGCTCAAGCTTCTCCAATCTTAAAGTCATTCTAAAGAACAGGTGTAAGAAACTCTATTAATGCAAAAACAATGAGTGAGCTATGGCTCCTGCTCCGATAGGTGGAATCAAGGCAAACACACACACAGGCAGTGCCACTCCTCTGTCTCTAGCACGTGGTATTAGATAGCAATGGCATAGTATTACCAGTTCCTATGCTCATACTCATCAAAAAAAGAAGACTGATAACTGTATGTTTCCTTTTACCCTTTAGAGAATGTGAGATATAAATGAGCAGAAACTATCCTCCTTCAGTTGTGCCCAGCTTCTCCCACCCCTGGCAACATCATCTTTTCCCTGAGGACCGTGCACTTCCGCCTCCCTCATCCTTAGTGGTGTTTAAGGCTTTGCACTTTTCTCTTGCTGCCCTGTCCTAGCCTGGCTCCTTATAGGATTCTGGTCTTTCACTTTGCCAGAGTCCTTCAGCATGATGAGAAACGCACCAGTTCAGAGGGCAATGGAAGTCAGCACACCCTCGAGGATGATTCCAACCAGAGTTCTCTTCCCCCAAGTGGTTCCATGGTTGTTACTGTGGTTGCTAATTTCTGACTTGCTGTCCTGCCATACCACCTTAGGCTATTTGCTCTCAGCAGTGTCACATTTCAGGAGGCAAAGCAAGAGCTGCCCATCTGAGAGTTCAGCCCTGTCAGAATGTCTGGTAAAGCAAGGCTACCAGTTGAAGGGAATAATTACAAGCGGCTGCCTAACTGCCACGGCAACTTAACCCAAGTGTTTTCAGGTAACTGCCAGCCCTGGGCTTGGCTGCCTTCCATGGGTCCCACAGCACGTAGCCCTGTATGCAGTGAGTGTTTTACAGCAAGCGACAGCAGCACAGCTGCTTACATTAGAACTTATCCTAGGTACACCAGACAGCTGTGCCACAGCAAGCTGGACTGTTTCATGAACTCAGAAGCAACCTACGTTAATAAAAACCATTTGTACCTGACTGCTTGTTTCAGTTCCTTCTTGATAAAAACTAGTATTTAATTCAATTTAATAACATATTTTGGACTACCTACTGTGTGTTTGATGCCTGAAAATAAAGAAGATATAAGACCTAACCCAAAGACAGGGATATCACTGCAACCTTTAAGCAATGTTCTATCAGACAGGGACACACACAAGTGTTATAATTCAATGATAGATATAAAAATAGAAATTAAAAAGGAGGGCTCAGTGGTGATACAGAAAAGAGAATGGTTACTCATGACTAGAGAAACCTTAATGACTTCCCAAAGGTGATGCTATTTAACTGGATTTTATGGGGTAAATAGAAACTTTCTAAGCAGAAAAGAAAGGGACCTGTCCGAACCATCAGAGGGAGTATAGTGCACCAAGGTCTGGAAATGTGAAACAGGATGCTGCAGTGGGAGAAAAATGAATAGCTCAAGTTTACTGAGGATCAAGTGTGCAGATGAGTCTAAGCAAGCAGCTCCTGTTAACAGAGTCTGGATGCCGAGCTGCCCCACAGCACACATGGGAAGCCACTAATGGGTGTAACACAAAATGTGGCACAGTCAGGATGATTTTCTGAACACTCAAAATGGCAGCACCTGCTGGGGATGCTTTGGAGGAAGAGCCCTAAATCAGCTGAGAGACTGTTGCTACAATCCCACCAGGAGAAAGTGAGGGGTGAGGCATTAACAGTGAGGACAGTGAGGACAGGGAGGATAAACATCTCTACCGGGTGGGGACAGAGGAAGTGCAATGTTTCGCCCATTGCTGCTGAGCCAGATGCTGGGTTTTGTGTGTGTAAATTTGTTGGTGAGTAAAACAGACTATGGTCTTAGAAAGAAGAACCAATGTGATACTCTTAAAATGATAGAATTACAAAGCATTAAAATTAGAAAATATCCGAAGAGGTCTAGTCCAACTCCCGCACTTTACATACGAGATAGTTGGTTTTATGAATAGCAAACATCAGCCTGGCAGCCCAGTACCCAGCCAGTGAGACTCCGGATTGTTTAGTGGAACAACAATCCACCAGTATATAGGTTGAATTGTGGCCCCAAAGAGAATTACCTGTGAGTTGACGTCTTTGTATCTGTTATCAGATGAGGTCATTAGGGTGGACTCTGATCCAACATGACCAGTTTCCTTATAAGGAGATGGTCATGTGAAGACACACAGACACAGAGAGAGGCCTGTGCCATGACTCAACACCCGTAGCCCTAACACTTTGGGGGGCAAGACAGGAGGATCCTTTGAGCTCAGGAGTTGGAGACCAGACTGAGCAAGAGCATGACTTCGTCTCTACTAAAAATAGAAAAATGAGCTGGGTACTGTGGCAGACACCTGTAGTCCCAGGAGGCAGAGGCAGGAGAATCACTTGAACCCAAGAGTTTGAGGTTGCTGTGAGGTATGATGACACCAGTGTACTCTAGCCGGGTTGATAGAGTCTGTCTCCAAAATAAATAAATGGATAGATAGTCAAATCTCACTAGACTCTATTCTTTGAAATGTTCTTCTCAAACATTAGCTTTGGTCACACACTTCAGTATAAACTTCTAATGTCTGCTATAAAGAAAGTATCTTTTAAATAAAATACACAGGAAAAAAATTGATAAATCTGATTATAGAACTATCTTGTACAGAAAATATACCCTAAGTAAAGTCAAAAAGCACTACGGCATTCTACCCAGGGGAACTGAGTGAGACTCTGTCTCAAAAAGAAAAAAAAGACACAGGGAGAACACCCTGTGAGATGAAGGCAGAGACGGCAGTGAGGAGCTGCAAATCAAGGAAGGCTGAAGATTCATGACCACTGCTGGGCATCAGGAGAGGCCACGGGCATTCTACCCAGATCCTCAGAGGGAGCGTGACCATCCCGATTTCCAAATGTCACCCTTTAGAACTGTGAGGAAATTCATTTCCGTTGTTTGAAGCTTCATGGTTTGTGGAACTTTTAAAATGTCAGCCCTAGAAAATTAACACAGATATTGTTAAGGCTTAAATGCTGTGTGTGTGTGGCAAAGCCCCCTCGTAAATAACTTCAAAAATAATGCCTAATGAAAAGCTACATTAAAACAAAACAAAACAAAAACAAACTATAATCATTATATACTGTAAACTGATTTGGTTCAATAGTAACTCTCATTTCAATGCGTTTTCATGCAATGAAAACATGTAACTAAAATTTAAATTCACTTTATAATCACTTTCATCCATTACCTCATTTAATCTTCACATCGGTTCTGGGAAGTGGGGAGAGTAAGAAAAGGGCTGATTGACGGAGCCAAAGTCAAGACTTCCAGCTCCAAATGCTGTGCTCCTCTCTTCATTCTGCCCCCGTAGTGATTTTAACAGCTCATCTGTGTCGAGGATGTGCTGAGCTTAAGAATGAGTAAGGTGTCTGGGCTAGGATTTTTAAAGTAGGTACTCAAGAAAGGTCAACTTCAGATATTAGTGTGAACACCAGCAAGTGGCTCTGTTTCTAAGAAAGAAATGTCTAGTGACATAATTTAATAACATAGTCATTCTAAAAAACATTTACATTGAGAGTTGAGAGCAGGAAAAAGACCTTAGAAAGTGACATATTGCTGCATCTCCTGGGCCGGAAGAAATAAGCTTTCATTATAAAGAGAACATTTACAGCTTCAGAAACCAGAATAAACTAGCTGCTCTTAAACAAACTGGGTCAACTGGTCTTATGAATGATCCTATAATTTGTTATCTCAATTCTCATTATAGGATTTTTTCAGGATTAGTAAGAAAAATCATGTCTTGGGCGACATAACTCAGTTTTTTTTTGTTGTTTTTTCTCTCTCTTTTTTTTTAATCTGGGGTTTTTGTTCCTTCTACAATTTTCATTTTTTTTTTATTTTTATTTTTTTGAGACACTGGAGAGTATGTAAGTAGCTGCAGGAAGACAAAAAATTGAGCAACAATTTAATGGAAGAAGAGGAATCTGCTTCTAAAATATGATGTATGCACTGCTAAATGCCATTATTAGAAACTAGCTAACAGTGTTATATTAGTTAAAGAAGTGGGTTTTGTCTGGCCTCATGCAGAAGAAGAAAGAGAGGGAGGGGCCAAAGGAGGAAGATACTGGGAGCCCGTCCACTTGTATAAATCAGCAAATGACAGTGGCTAGCGATCTTGAATCCTTATTAAAGTAGCAGGAGAGTGGTGTCCAGCCTCACCTGGCAGGAAACCTTTGCATAGCAGCAGAGAAGTGCTGCATTTCTAAGAGTTTATAAAGCTTAGGATCATTCTCTATTTCAGCGGTTCTCAACCTGTGGGTCGTGACCCCTTTGTAAAAATGAAAATATATCACGGCATTAGAAGGCTGAGAACCACTGCTCTATTTGTTTCATGCCTTACAAGTAGTTACAAGTCGAGGATAGTGATTCAAAGGTAAACATCAGCCTTGCATCTTTCTGACTAAGCTGAAGGCAAATACACGACCAATCCTCCATCCAGGCCATAAAATGTATGTAATATCTTGAGACAGACACCATTAATATAGCAAATAGTGGCTGTTTCCACATGTGTATTAAAGTCCTCCTCAAATTAGAATTGTGACTCTGGATAGCAGGAATAATTTGCCAGACTAAAGATATTTTTCAGTAAAAGAACAATGTGAGTTTAAGGCACTCTAAGTAGAGATATCTAACAGGAATAGGTCTTATAACTACTAACTTATTGTCATATTCTCTAACAATCTCACACAGTAAAATAATTAGAAGTCTCATGTCATATTAATTTGTCCACATTCCCTTAGGGAAAAAAACAACCAGAATCTTGCAGTACCTCAGGGTCAAAATTCTGACCTTTACTTATCATAGTACAATACATACTTAATAACCCAAAATTTAGGATTTTAAGCTGGTATATGCAAAATTTAAAACAGACTATAGAAACTGCTTTTGTTTTGATTTATTTGTCTGTTCTATCACTTAATAAATAACTCCCCCATCCAAAAAAATAAAATGTTCCTGTTTTTGATAAAATACCAAAGTTTATATATTACATTTAAGATACTACATAATTTTAAAAAATTGAAACATTAGGTTTTAATTTAATTTCTATTTATGTTTATTAAAAATTGAAACCAATATTTTAAAAATAGGTGAAGGATATATTAATTAGTTCGATGTTAGCTTTCCAAATTGTACATTGTACCCCATAAATGCATTATATATACATGATCTATGTGTTTATGACTTAATAGGAAAAAAAGATAGAAAATCCCAATTCATTTTTTAAACATCTCTTCTTCAAAGCAGATACTCCTCAAATTTAATCAAAAGTTGTGTCAGTTAAAATTATTTCATTAATATAACAGCATTGAAGATCCTTGTCAGGTTTAGAAGGGTATGTGAGACATCAAATATCTTCAGATTTTTGTTAGAAACAAATGTATAGTTAGAAACTGGTAACGGAAAGATGATCACAAAATCCTATAATATAAGTAGACTAAACAACAGACTCTGGATAACACTTACATCAAAGTAAAAATCTCAAGAAAATTAAAAATACATTGAACTAAATTAAAACACAAACGCAGGAGATTAAAGATGGCGGCCGAGTAACAGCTTCCCTGCAACTGGGAACAGCAAGTCTGGGGAGACAAAGCTCCAGCATCTCTGGCCAGTGGGATCTGCCTATAATCATCCCTTTGATGATACAGGGAGCCAGCAAGGTTCTTCTGGACCCCAAGAGGAGGACAAAAACAGTGGAAAACTGGCAAGTGGTTGCGTGTGTTCTATCGACCTAATCACACCAACAAACGTAAGTACAAGCAGCAGTGAGACTGCAAACTGGAAAGGCCTTACCTATGAACTGTTTCGGTGTTCTTGGACTTGGCACTCAGTTGAACTGCCTTGGGGAGAGCTTGAGCAGGAGTGTGGAGAACTTTGGGCATTGTCTGGGGCCCCAGACTGAGCCACTGAGCTGGGCGCAGGAAGCCATTGTGAAAGAACTGCCCCAACAAGCTCCGCCCTCAGGGTCTCAGAGCAAGGATTGGGCAGGTCAAAGTAACCTACTGACTGAGCAGCCTAAAGGCAGGGACTGAGCTGCCTTATAGCCTTAATCCTTAGGGGCAGAGCGAGATGGTTTTGGCACACTGGAGCCTTGGGCTGTTGCCCTGGGTAAAGTGCCGTGACGTCACAGCTCATAGCAACCTCAAACTCCTGGGCTTGGCACCGCCCAGACCTCCATAAAAGCTGGGCAACGACCCCCGACCGGTGACCCGCACCCACCGGGCCTCCACATTCCCTGACCAGGAACTGCGGGAGCCATGCAACCCTGCGTCCTCCCAGCTTCCACACTAGCCCGTTCATCTGGACAGGGACTCTGGCAGCTGCGTGCCCTTTGGAGCCCTCCCTGCCTCTGCGCAGAGCTCTTCTCCTGGCCAGAGACTGCTAGAGCCTTGGGCTCTCTGTGTCAAAGTCACTGGGCGCCTGGCACTCCCAGAACTGTGCACACCACCCCCAGCCCTGTTGCTGGATCCGGGTGTGTTACAAACCGGAGCTGCTTCCACAACCAGAACTCCCTAGCTAGCCCCAGATGAACTACACAGGGTCACTCCCTACAAAGATCCAGCAACAATAGAGTGATCCCGCTGGGGTCTAATCTTGGAGAGACACCCCCCCAACTCTGAGGACAGCCAGAGGCAACGGTGAAAAACAATCATGAGGTGAAATCAACAGAAAAACTCTGGCAATATGAATAATCAGAGTCGATCAACTCCCCCAAGGATCAATGGGGCAGAAACAGCACAAGACCCCATGCACAAACAAATAGCTGAGATGTCAGAAATTGAATTCAGGATCTGGATAGCAAATAAGATTGAATTAGAATTCCAAAAGTTATCTCAGGAATTCAATGGACTCAAAGACCAAATGGCCAAAGATTTCGAAACATTGAGACAAGAAGTTGCATCCCTCAAAGATCTGAGAAACACAGTAGAATCCCTCAGTAACAGAATGGAGCAAGCAGAAGAAAGGATTTCTGACATTGAAGACAAAGCTTTCGAATGCTCTCAAACTCTCAAAGAAGAAGAGAAATGGAGAGCAAAAACAGACCACTCTCTCAGAGAGCTCTCAGATAATTTGAAGAAAACCAATATTCGTCTTATAGGGATCCCCGAAAGTGATGAAGTGGCTTCACAAGGCCCAGAGTCTCTTCTCCATAAGATTATGAAGGAGAACTTTCCAGATGTGACAAGAGATTCCGAAATTCAGATAGCAGACAGTTTCAGAACTCCAGCACGACTCAACCCAAATAAGACATCCCCCAGACACATCATAATCAATTTCACTAAAGTCAACATGAAGGAGAAAATTCTGAGAGTTGCCAGACGAAAGAAAACCATTACCTACAAGGGGAAGAATATCAGAATAACTGCAGATCTCTCTGGTGAAACCTTTCAAGCTAGAAGAGGATGGTCATCAACTTTTAATCTCCTAAAACAAAATAACTTTCAACCCAGGATTCTATACCCAGCTAAATTGAGCTTCACTTATGACAGAGAAATTAAATACTTCAACGACATTCACACGTTGAAGAAATTTGCCACAACTAAACCAGCTCTCCAGGACATTCTTAGACCTATCCTCCATAAAGACCAGCGTAATTCTCCACCACAAAAGTAAACCAACCCAAAAAATTCTTCATCAAATTCCAACTTCCACAGTCACAAAAGGATTAAAAATGTCCACCGGTCTCTCAAAAGGCTTATCAATACTCTCAATTAATGTGAATGGTTTAAATTGTCCTCTAAAGAGGCATAGGTTGGCAGACTGGATACAAAAACTCAAGCCAGATATCTGCTGTATCCAAGAATCGCATCTTACATTAAAAGACAGATATAGACTCAAGGTGAAGGGATGGTCATCTATATTCCAGGCAAATGGAAAGCAGAAAAAAAGCAGGCATTGCAATCCTGTTCGCAGACGCAATAGGCTTTAAACCAACCAAAATAATTAAGGATAAGGATGGACACTTCATATTTGTTAAAGGTAATACTCAATATGATGAGATCTCAATTATTAATACTTATGCACACAACCACAATGCACCTCAATTTATAAGAGAAACTCTAATAGACATGACCAACTCGATTTCCTCCACTTCCATAGTAGTTGGAGATTTTTAACACCCCTTTAGCAGTCCTGGATAGAACCTCCAAAAAGAAGCTAAGCAAAGAAATTTTAGATTTAAACTCAACCATTCAACATCTGGACTTAACAGACATCTACAGAACATTTCATCCCCAAAAAACTGAGTACACATTCTTCTCATCAGCCCACGGAACATACTCCAAAATCAACCACATCCTAGGCCACAAATCTAACCTCAGCAAATTTAAAAAAATAGAAATTATTCCTTGCATCTTCTCAGACCATCATGGAATAACAGTTGAACTCAATAACAACAGGAACCTGCATACCCACACAAAAACATGGAAGCTAAACAACCTTATGCTGAAGGATACATGGGTTATAAATGAGATTAAGAAGGAAATCACCATATTTTTGTAACAAAACAACAATCAAGACACGAATAACCAGAACCTCTGGGATATTGCAAAGGCAGTCCTAAGAGGGAAATTTATAGCACTGCAAGCCTTCCTCAAGAAAAAGGAAAGAGAGGAAGTCAATAACTTAATGGAACATTTCAAGCAGCTGGAGAAAGAAGAACACTTCAACCCCAAACGCAGCAGAAGTAAAGAAATAACCAAAATCAGAGCAGAATTAAATGAAATTGAAAACAAAAGAATTACACAGCAGATCAATAAATCCAAAAGGTGGTTTTTTTAAAAGATCAATAAAATAGATAAACCTTTGGCCAACCTAACCAGGAAAAAAAGAGTAAAATCTCTAATTTCATCAATCAGAAATGGTAATGATGAAATAACAACAGACCCCTCAGAAATTCAAAAAATCCTTAACGAATACTACAAGAAACTCTACTCTCACAAATATGAAAATCTGAAAGAAATCGACCCATACCTGGAAGCACGCCACCTACCAAGACTTAGCCAGAATGAAGTGGAAACGTTGAACAGACCTATATCAAGTTCTGAAATAGCATCAACTATACAAAATCTCCCTAAAAAGAAAAGCCTAGGACCAGATGGCTTTACATCAGAATTCTACCAAACATTTAAAGAAGAACTAGTACCTATACTACTAAACCTCTTCCAAAATATAGAAAAAGAAGGAATATTACCCAGCACATTCTACAAAGCAAACATCACCTTGATCCCCAAACCAGGGAAAGACCCAACAAGAAAAGAAAATTATAGACCAATATCACTAATGAATATAGATGCTAAAATACTCAATAAGATCCTAACAAACAGAATCCAACAACACATCAAAAAAATTATACACCATGACCAAGTGGGATTTATCTCAGGGTTTCAAGGCTGGTTCAATATACGTAAATCTATAAATGTAATTCAACACATAAACAAATTTAAAAATAAAGACCATATGATTCTTTCAATTGATGCAGAAAAAGATTTTGATAATACCCAGCATCCCTTCATGATCAGAGCACTTAAGAAAATTGGTTTAGAAGGGAAATTTCTTAAACTAATAGAGGCCATCTACAGCAAACCCACAGCCAATATCGTATTGAATGGAGTTAAATTGAAATCATTTCCACTTAGATCAGGAACCAGCAAGGTTGCCCATTGTCTCTATTGCTCTTTAACATTGTAATGAAAGTTTTAGCCATTGCAATTAGGGAAGAAAAGGCGATCAAGGGTATCCACATAGGGTCAAAAGAGATCAAACTTTCACTCTTTGCAGATGCTATGATCGTATATCTGGAAAACACTAGGGATTCTACTACAAAACTTTTAGAAGTGACCAAAGAATATAGCAATGTCTCAGGCTGCAAAATCAACACCCATAAATCTGTAGCCTTTATATATACCAACAATAATCAAGCCGAACAAACAGTCAAGGACTCTATTCCTTTCACAGTAGTGCCAAAGAAGATGAAATATTTGGGAGTATACCTAACAAAGGACGTGAAAGATCTCTACAAAGAGAACTATGAAACTCTAAGTAAAGAAATAGCCAAAGATGTTAACAGATGGAAAAATATACCATGCTCATGGCTGGGAAGAATCAACATTGTTAAAATGTCCATACTGCCCAAAGCAATATATAACTTTAATGCAATTCCTATTAAAGCTCCATTGTCATACTTTAAAGATCTTGAAAAAATAATACTTCGTTTTATATAGAATCAGAAAAAACCTCAAATAGCCAAAACATTACTGAGCAATAAAAACAAAGCAGGAGGAATCATGCTACCAGACCTGAGACTGTACTATAAATCCATAGTGATCAAAACAGCATGGTACTGGCTCAAAAGCAGAGAAGTAGATATCTGGAACAGAATAGAGAACCAAGAGATGGATCCAGCTACTTACCATTATTTGATCTTTGACAAGCCAATTAAAAACATTCAGTGGGGAAAAGATTCGTATTTAACAAATGGTGCTGGGTAAACTGGCTGGCAACCTGTAGAAGATTGAAACTGGACCCACACCTTTCATCATTAAGATAGACTCTCACTGGATAAAAGATTTAAACTTAAGACATGAAACTATAAAAATACTTGAAGAAAGTGCAGGGAAAACTCTTCAAGGAATCGGCCTGGGTGAATATTTTATGAGGAGGACTCCCCAGGCAATTGAAGCAGTATCAAAAATACACTACTGGGACCTGATCAAACTAAAAAGCTTCTGCACAGCCAAGAACATAGTGAGTAAAGCAAGCAGACAGCCCTCAGAATGGGAGAAAATATTTGCAGGTTATACCTCCAATAAAGGCCTAATAACCAGAATCCACAGAGAACTCAAATTTATTAGCAAGAAAAGAACACGTGACCCCATTTCAGGGTGGGCAAGGGACTTAAAGAGAAACTTCTCTAAAGAAGACCCACGCAAAATCTACAAACACATGAAAAAAATCTCATCATCCTTAATCATCAGAGAAATGCAAATCAAGATATCACCTAACCCCAGTAAGAGTAGCCCACATAACAAAATCCCAAAACCAGAAATGTTGGCATGGATGTGGAGGAAAGGGCACACTTCTACACTGCTGGTGGGAATGCCCACTAATACGTTCCTTCTGGAAGGATGTTTGGAGAATACTTAGAGACCTAAAAATAGGCCTGCCATTCGATCCTATAATTCCTTTACTAGGTTTATACCCAGAAGACCAAAAGTCACAATATAACAAAGACATCTATCTGTACCAGAATGTTTATTGCAGCCCAATTCATAATTGCTAAGTCATGGAAGAAGCCCAAGTGCCCATCGACCCAGGAATGGACTAGCAAATTGTGGTACATGTATACCATGGAATACTATGCAGCCTTAAAGAAAGATGGAGACTTTACCTCTTTCATGTTTACATGGATGGAGCTGGAACATATTCTTCTTAGCAAAGTATCTCAGGAATGGAAGAAAAAGTATCCAATGTACTCAACCCTACTATGAAGCTAAATTATAGCTTTCACATGAAGACTATAACCCAACTATAGCACAAGACTATGGGGAAAGGGTCAAGGAAGGGGAAGGGAGAGGAGAGGTTTCGGTGGAGGGAGGGTAATGGGTGGGACCACATCTATGGTGCATCTTAGAATGGGTACAGGCAATTGCACTAATGTACACAGCTATGATTTAATAATAAAAAAATAAAAATAAAAAAGAAATGGTGAGATATCCATGTTCACGGATAGGGAGATTCCACATTGTCAAGATGTCTATTCTTCCCAACTTAATCTATAGATTCAATGTAGTCCCAATAAGAATCTAAACAAACTATTTTGTGAATATGGACAAACTTATTCTAAAATTTTATGGGGAAATAAAAGACACAACCTTGAAGGAGAGCAGAGGGGTGGGACTGACACTAACCAACTTCAAGAGTTAGCATAAAGCTACAGAAACCAGGACTGGACGGAAGCTACCCTACCTAAAGAATTGTATAAACGTTCAGTAACCCAGACTATGCGGTTTTGGCAAAAGAATAGAAAAATTGGTCAGAGAAACAGGATAAAGAATCTAGAAAAGTCTAGTCTAAATCAACTAACATTTGACAAAAGAGCAAAGGCAATATAATGGAGAAACAACAGTCTCCTCAACACATGGTTCTGGAACAACTGAACATTCACACATAAAAGTAATGCATCTAGATATAGACTTTATACCCTTTACAAAAAATAATACAAAATGGATCACAAACCTAACTAGAAGTTTTCTAGTTTTACAATGCTTAGAAGATAACAGAAGAAAATCAAGATGCCCTTGGGTATAGCAATGACTTTTTAGGCATAACACCAAATTCGTGATCCATGAAAAAAGAAAAAGAATTGATAAGCTGAGCTTCATAAGTGTCTCAAGAATGGAAGAAAAAGTATCCAATGTACTCCAGCCCTACTATGAAAGCTATAACCCAATGATAACCTAAGAATATGGGGAAGGGGGAGAGGGAGGGGAGGGGAAGAAGGGGTGGAGGGAGGGTGTATTGCTGGGACCACACCTACGGTGCACCTTACAAGGGTACATGTGAAACTTACTAAACTTACATTTAGAACTTAAATGTCTGAACATAATAACTAAGAAAATGCCAGGAAGGCTAGGTTATCCAGTGTGATGAAAATATGTCAAATGGTATATAAAACCAGTGTATGGTGCCCCATGATAGCATTAATGTACACAGCTATGATTTAATAATAAATAAAATTTTTTTTTAAAAAAGAATTAAAAATTTCTACTCTGCAAAGAACACTATCAAGAGAATAAGAAGACAAGCCACAGCCTGGGGGAAATTTCTGCAAAAGACATGTCTGATAAAGGAGGTATACAAAGAACTAAAAACTCAACAATGAGAAAATAAACAACTCAATTTAAAAAATAGGCCAAGGACCTCAGGTAGTTATCTACCTCCCCAAAGAAAATATACAGATGACAAATAAGCACACAAAAAGATACTCCACACTTGTTATTAGAAAAATGCAGATTAAAACAATGAGATGCCACTACACAGCTGTTACAATGGTTAAAATCCAGAACACCGATAGTACCAAATGCTGACAGGACACACAGCAACAGGAACCCTCATGCACTGATACTGTGAAAACAAATTGGTGCAGAGACTTTAGAATACAGCTTGACAATTTCTTACAAAACTAAACACACTCTTACCATACAGTCCAACAATGGTGCTCTTTGGTATTTACCCCAAAGAGTTGAAACTTACGTCCACAACAAAAACCGGCACATAGAAATTTATAAAAGCTTTATTCATAATTACCAAAACTCATAGGCAACCAAGATATCCTTCACCAGGTGCATCAATAAATAAACTGTAGTTCATCCAGATGATGAAATATTATTCAGTAGCAAAACGAAATGCGCTGTCAAACCATAAAAGACATGGAAGAAACTGAAATGGCGTAACTGGGTGACAGGAGGCAATGTGAAAAGGCCGCATACTGTGAGATTGCAATTATATGATGTTCTGGAAAAGGCAAAACTATAAGATTCTATCTATCTGATATATATATCTTATATCCCCTCATTTCAGGAGTTGGCAGGGCTTACAAGACAGGAAAGATTTAATAGGTGGAACACAGGACTTTTGGGGCAGTGAAAGTACTATATACAATCTTATAATGCTGGATAATTTCATTAAACATTTGTCCAAGCCCATGGAACGTACAACACCACAAGCGAACCCTAATGTAAACTATGGACTTTAGGTGATTATGATGTGTTAATGTAGGCTCATCAATAGTAAGTAAGGTACCACTCTGCTGGGGGGTGTTAATAATGGGAGAGGCTGTACATGGGGGGGCGGAGCTATATGTGAAATATCTGTACCCTCCTCTCAATTTTGCTATGAACGTAAAACTACTTTTAAAAAATTAAGTTTTTTTAAAAAGCATAGCTACATATGCATGTCTAAAAAATTAAAGGTGACCACTAAACAAATGAAAATAAAATTAGTAAATTTCAAACCATCAATGGAAATATAAAAAACAATAAGGACATCAACACAAATGAAATAAAGTTATCCATTCCTTTACATTTCTCAGTCCCATTCAGCCTTTGTGCAATATTTGTTGTTATCGATCATCCCTTTCTTTCAATTTTGCTTCCCTCTTACTCTGATTTTCCCTTATTCTGCACAATATGTAGGGATTTTGTATTTTGTTATAGTCACCTGTGCACCAATTTCATCCCTCTTTCTAAATGACAGGTTTCTTAAGGGAGGCCTTCTACTATAAATCCATATCCAATATGCCACTTTGCAAAGTGTGTTTATCTGGCACATAGTAGGCACTCGATTAAACTGAACTTTCCTAAGTACTGTGACAACTCCTGCCATGAATCCAGTGGCCTCATTCGAAGTGCAGTAACAATTACACACAGGCCCAGATTCATGGGTGTGTGACTTGTGCAGTTTCACAGGGGTGCCCCATGCTCCGAAGGACCCCACACTAAGTTTAATGCTCTGCTGTTGCAAATGAATGTTGTTTTAAAATTCTTAATACTTTCTAAACAAGGGACCTCCTGCTTTCATTTACACTGCATCCTGCCTGTTGTTTAGTTGGTCTTGACTACACAAGACTATTTCCACACTCATTCATACATATAGACAAGAAAGCAACCAAGTGACACAACTAGTGTTTCATAGATTAGTTCGAGGAAGGATTTCCTGTGTCAGGCCCAGTCTCAAGACACTTGAGTCTTTAAGCAGAGCTAATTTGAAATAGCTTTGCATGAAGTGATGCCCCAAACATGGCCTACTTTACTATTCATCCACTAAAACCCTTAAGTTAAAGTTAGGTCAATTACTTTACAACATAAACCAAAGGAACATCCAGATTATTTAGTTATACTGGAATGCTATGTATCCTCCATTATTTTAAACAAAGAGGTCATAAATTGCATATTGAAAGCCATTTTTATTTCTTTCCTTGGTAACATACTTTTCATTGTAATGGTTACTGTAACAGGACCTGAATTGCCCGGTAGCTTTTAAAGTGAAAATTGCCATTCCCCAGCCAATTTCCCCATATACTCGCAAACGTTTACAAAGATATCATTCAAAAATTCCCAAGAAGTTTGAGAAAAGTTTCATGTGAATAACTGAGAACCAACAACCAAACCCACTCAGGGTTAATGGAGATAGACATCATCGGGGGCTTTAGGAGATAAAACAGCCAGACCCCCCTCCCCCTTTCCATCTGTCCCCACTTTATATATGAGAAACTGAGAGAGCCCAACCAACCTCAAGGCTGGGAAGAGCTATGCTGGAAAGCCTGCCTGTGCCTGGCTACGCCGCACCACACACAGCTTTTGACGTTTTGCCCCATTATTTAGCTCTGCCCAGATTTCCCGGGGAAAGGCAAGCCCACTTACTTCCCCACTGCCCAGAATCACAAAGAAGCCTGCAGGGCAGTTACTGTGAGGTCTGAGATGCCCCCAGCACTGAAGTGGTTAACTTTTAGGAAGACCCAGAGAAAGAAAAACAGACTAAGAACCGCCTTGTGCTGGGAGGAGGGTTAGAAAAGGAGGCTGTTGCTGTTGTTTTCATTGTGTGCACTCTAATCAGGGAGAGTAAGAACAATAATGCATGTAATGCTGATTTTGGAACGTGTCCATGCAGCTTTTCCCAGGCTAGACAGCCTTGGGAACCACTGATAGAGTGGCACACCAGGGGCACAGCCTCAATCACCAAGCACAGGGCAGGGCAGCCTTTTCTGTGGATAAAATATGTGAGGGATGACAAGAATCTTCCCAGCATGGGAAGTGGCAGTAACCAAAAAATATACGAGGGGGGCGGGTGAGGAATGGTGGCTGAAGGCCTTGCGTCTCACAGCCTAGCCATGGGGACATGATATTTGAAAGGTAAAATATTTCTCCTAGCCATTCCATCCCGTTTTCCTTTTTTGTTTGTTTGTTTCCCTTCTTCTATTCAACTTGCCCTCCTTTTTATGCCCACTCCCATTCCCCAAACTCCCTCGGCCACACTTTGAAGCTGAGATGAAAGCCGTGTGTTGTGGCTGCTGGCACCAAGCGAGCGAGAAAGCGTGCTTTAGTTTAAGATGTTGTACTTCTCTCCCAAGGAAAAGGGGGGAGGAAATCAGCTTGAAACAATACATCGCATTTTGCTGGAGAGCGTGTTTGTATGTATCTGGGACTCAAACATGGTCCTAATTTTTCAAAGCTTTTGTCTCCAAGGATAAGGCAATAGCTAAAATGTGGCATCCTCTCTCAAAGTGAATGCATGTAACTGTAGGGGTTTGCAGTGGTATTGTTTAATAAAATAAAACAAGAAAGAGACAGAAATCGGGCACATGATTTCTTGGTGTTGACACAACAGCACATTATAACCATCTTAAGTTTTGTTAAAACAGCTCCCTTACTTTTTAATAGCACAATCAAGCTATGCTATACTAAATGATTGTGAAGGAATGACTTCTATACATTTACTAGTTATTTGGTTACCAGATTTAGCAAAAAAAAAAAAAAATTCAGAATGTTCAGTTAAATGTGAATTTCAACTTAACAACAATAAACATTTAGTATAAGGATGTCCCATGTGGTATTTATTAATAGGCTGAAGTAATACTAAAAAGTTACTTGTTGTTTATCTGAAACTCAAATTTAACTAAGCATTCTGCATTCTATCTGGCAACTGTACTGAGTTATGATATTTTAAAAATCAGCTCAGGTTTTTGAAAAACAAATTATGTTAGAATATTTTTAAGAACTGAATGTTATAACATGAATTAATTTGAGACTCATCATGTTTGAACATAAGGGGACAATTGACATATCATTCTCACTACAACAGACAGCCTATAGTAATGTTCCTTCCTAGCCTCTGTCAACTTATCCCCTAAACATGAACACATATATACAACAGCTTACCCTACACACACACACACATATATACACAGAAAGGATTTTAAGGGACTCTATGTACGTATTTTTTTCATCAAACACAATATCGGCTAATACAGTGCTTAGGGTGATAGATCATTATTTAAAATCAACTCATACCATGGAAAGCACTTAAAGCTCCCACTGGCCATTACTTAAAACTATAGCTGCTTTGTCAAATAACTGTAGCTCCTGGGCTCTGAGACATAACTAGTTTCAATTAAAACTTTCCCCCAATTTATCTACTTAATGCTCTGCAACCTGGTTTGATTATTTTATGTGCTTACAGACATACAGTTAGTCCAAAAGCACCCCTAGGAAAGCTCAGTTGGTTTGGTCCTGGATGCTACATCTGCACAGTTTCATGTCCACTCTTGTTCCTGTGATCTCATGTTCACCAGAACTTGCACCTGATATATTTGTCCCTCATAACTGCTGTCCCAGAGCCCTACCTCTGAGGGTAGTGAGCTTCCAATTCAAGGAAACTGAAAAGGAAGCTAAAAGAAATTCTAATTACATAAGGAGGAAAATGCTAGAAGAGAAGATATAAAGTCAGTGTGAAATTCAAGTGGTGCTTCAATAAGTGGTGAAAGTCACCTCCTTTGGCTGGGAGATTGGTGGGTGTTGTCCAGAATCATGTCTCCTTTACCAGCCATTTTTTTTCCCACCAGAACTATATTTTCAATTAAGCAGAAGATTACTTTGTTAGAAAAGCAGACCCTATTACTCAGTTTTCAGTGTAAGTTCACTTTTGCTTCCTCTTAAATCAACAACAAAAAAGGAATTGTTAGACAATTTATTTCACTTCAGTGTACTTTTGGGGAAAACTAATAGGATTACAACTGGAGGGTAAACTTGAACCTACATAGGTCTTAAATGAGCATAATGCTACATGATCTTTTAGCATCCAATTTCCTAAATATAGGCAAGATAATGCAGGTAGGATCAAAAATATATTTTATTCAGAAAAGAACCAAGAAAGATAGTTATCCACATCATTACCCCACTCTTCACACACCCCTCTCTGCTCATTCTTACTTTCCTTATACAGAAAGACGGCACATTCAGATAATGAATTCATTGCTTGTGAATGAATTCTGGGGTGGTATGGTGGACTGTCCTAAAGAATCCATTCTAGTTCCAGCTCTGATGTAAATGACGGTATAAAGTTGGACTAATCTATTCTTCATTCTTAATCCAAATGCTAAGAAATAACAAGACAGATTCTTTAATACAGTTTCCTCACTTGAAAAAAAATTTTTAAAGGTGCTCAAAATTCCTTCTTCTTCTGAAATTCAGATTCTGTATTTCCAGCAACAGAACCTGTTTTCTACTCCAAGAAACAGAAGGCAATGTTTTCATCAACTAATTAAACCTACTAAACATTTTTTTGATGGCAATAGTGTACTTGTAGAAAATTTACTCACACACAGGATATACTTTTAAACAGAAGCCCAAAGAAGGACCTATAAGGGAGTGAAATTGTCAATGATTAAGTCTATAAATCCTCTACTTTGGGAAAATAGAATCTATGAATGTTGAATTTGACCATTGTATTTCCAAATAAGGATAACACATGGATATAAATGAGTATCTATTCATTTGAATGGTCTGCTTGTTTGTGAACATTGTGAATTTAAGTATTTTAGCTACAGTGGAGTACAGACAAATGGACACTAAAGAAAACACTATTTTTTTTTTAAAGCATGTAAATGACACTAGCATTGCTTCCAGCAGTGTAATCAAATATAAAAGGACTTGGATCAATTACAGGATTGATATGGCATATGGCAAACGCTATTCTTTTAGGGAAAAAAAAAAAGAAGAAAAAGTAAAATATGGAGACTGGGAACCAGGAACCAATCAAGGGAATATCTGAAAAATGAAGCAAACATCCAGTCTGCTGATCAGAACCAGGACCCAAGGATTATTGTGGAGAAACCATTGAAATCATCAATAGGGCCTAGGGAGAGTAGAAATGACAACCTGGATAAAGGGATATAGGAAGAAACTGCACAACAAAAGTGTCATGAGGGAGTTTTTGGAGCCCTAGAGTCCTTTCTTCAGAACAGTGAGCCTCTTAGGTCAGCTTTCTTCTCTCTGCAGCTCTCTGGCAAGTGGAATCCACCTATTCCCTGTTCCATCTTCCTGAATTCAAATTTCAGAGATCTGGAGGTAGAGGGATGCCAACAAAGGGAATTGCTGCTTTCTCTGTTCTTAAAGATCTTCTCTTTTTCCAACATATCTTTTCAAACTCCTTTTATAATGAGAAAGCATAAAAATGGCATCACATACCAAGGTATGACATATGACTTTACCACCACCAAAACTTTCCTGGGATTAAAGCTTTAACCTACCTGTGTGGTTTGCCCAAATATTTATTTGGGGGTGGGAGGAAGACTTTTATGTAGCACATGTGGCTTACATTATGTTTGTTTTCTATTTTGTCCTTTATTTAAAAAATTAATCACATCCTCAAATACAAATGTATATCGAAAAATTGTCTATAACATTCTGTCTCCCTGATACAGTTTTTCACACTCAGAGATAAAACTACTTTTTATGCCTCTTTTAATTGAGCTGAATTATTATTCAAATTGTTGCTGTCTCCCAATTTACTAAAATGTACTCAACATTTCCCCTAAAATGGACATAAAAATACAATACACAGAAGCATACTTCCCCATTGATTTCCAAGTTCAACTTAAAACTCTGCTTTCTATCTTTGAAAGTAATGAAAAGGGGATCATTTTCAGACCCAGACCCAGACCTTGCCCAGACACCATCTCAGCTGGATAAGACAAAAGCAGCAGAGAGGTGAACCTTTGTGGGTTCATAATCCAGGAAATTCACAGGTCCTTACTCTCCAAAGAGGCTACTGAAGACCTAGGGCTTGGAACATGGACCTCAACTCAGATTAGAAAGTTTGCTTTTTCTCTGGGAAACCAAAAGTCACTTTCTTCTTTCAGACTATAGCGTGGACATTCTCATTGCTGTATTCCACCCTCTTTCAGTCTAGCTCTGTGGTTCTCAACCTTCCTAATGCCGCAGCCCTTTAATACAGTTCCTGTGAGTGGGTTGCAACCCACAGGTTGAGAACTGCTAGTCTAGCTGGAAAGAAATGGAAGGATGTGGAGATCCTTGGAACATAGAGCTCTGGCACTGTCCTCTTCCCTGTGTCACTGGGAGGCAGATGCATGTCATGTTTAGCTTGCCTCTTTCTCAGAGTATAGTCCCAACAGAACAAGGATTTGTTCACTATCTGTCAATTATTTAACAAATACTGCCTGAGCAGGGGCAAGGGGCATGACAGCTTGAATGCTTAATGCACACAAATTAATTGAGAAAATCTTTCCCAATATTGTGTTCTTCTTATATACTCATTCTTCACTAACTTATATCACCATCTAGTAACAATATTGTTTTCATCATTAACATGTAAAAGGTATTGAGAAATTTTGTATGGCATCAATTTCTATCTAATCCGACCTTACCAACTACCACAAACAATGATGTCTACATTATAACAATTTTGTCTATTCCCAATTTCTGAAATATACTTCCCAGGAAGGTTATCCTAAGCTTTAGGAAGTTGCTGTCTTTGTGCAAAAGAATAGGATTACCATACATCTTCTAAATGGCCATTTTAAATAGCTATACACAAAATAATATTTGCTTGTTAAATGTAAAAACTAGCAAAGTATAAATTTAAAAAAAGAATACTCAGCTGGCCATGGTTGGCTCATGTCTGTAATCCTAGCACTCTGAGAGGCTGAGGCGTGTAGATTTCTTGAACTCAAAAGTTCAAGACCAGCCTCAGCAAGAGTGAGACCCTGTCTCTATTAAAATAGAAAAGTTATCTGGGCAATGTACAAGTGCCTGTAGTTCCAGCTACTTGGAAAGCTGAGGCAGGAAGATCACTTGAGCCCAAAAGTTTGAGGTTACTGTGAGCTCTGATGACACCATGGCACTCAACTCAACCCCAGGGTGGCAGAGTGAGAATTTAATCAATACAGAAATTAAAAGACACAAAGTAATAAACATTAAGAGCTCCTGCATGTAAGTAAACAAATTTATTCTCTCCTTACCAAGCAGAAAAATGGGTGACAATAGATGTCAAAATGCTTGATTTTCAAAGGGTTGTAGAAGCTTCTGGTGACCTTAAAGTCCTTTCCTATCTTTTAGATATGGAAATGAATATAGTTATACTATATTCAATGTACTGTAAACCTTTTGCAAATATACATGTATCAATAATAATTATAATGGTACTTCCATTGATTTTTTTCAAGATTCTAGCATAAATCTTTAATAGCTAAAAATAAATTATTACTAAATAACAAGCTCTGCCACTTGCTGGCTGTGTCATCTTGGGCAGATAGATTTAGTTTTCTCATTTGTAAAATGAGCAAATTAAGACCTACCTCACAAGATTATTGTAAAATTAAAGATAACATGTGAAGTGCCTGGGACCAACTGAACCCTACATGAATCTTCATGAGACAGTGGTGCTTATAGAGGATTGTAGCAAAATTCTGACAGTTTAATTTATTTTCCAAATAACAGAAAAAAAAATAGAATCCCATATGTAAATCATATCATGAATATAAGAAAGTCTTAACAAAAAGTTCCTATTTATAAAGTGGATAGAACAATCAATCTTGTAGCTGCCGAAACAAAGACATTCCTACATGAAGTTATGCTATTCAGGTAGGGTTAAACAGCTGGGATCTAAGGATGAGACAAAAGGAAATAGACTTAAAATTGCAATCAGAATAATCTCTGATTGTCAGACACCAAAGTGGGGAAATAAAACAAAACTGAGGCATCACCTTTCTGACACAAAAATCGGTGGTAACAACCACTATAAAACATTTTCTCCTAAAGAATACATAGATTCTTTGCAAATACCATTAATAATTTTTACAATATCAGTGTCAATACATTCCAGAAAGTAATCACTACAAAAATAACTTTTAGCCACATCTGCAGACTATCATATTATAATGTTCTTTATTTTAGGAGCTGCAAGTATAGAATACCCATTCACAGTAAAGGACTGGGCAATAGAGACATCTTGCCACAGATAATGAACAAAGTTGAGCACTCTGCCATACAGAAAATGCCTAGTATTTAAAACTCACAGGTGCTGCATAAATAATTATGTGTATACATTCATAAAACATTCACATATGGTATTCCAATTTGTGTTTGCTTAATGAAGTCTGTCCCATGATATCTTACATTTTAAGTTGAATCAAAATAGATTTCAAGTACTTTTAGTTTATAGCCAAAGACACATACAAAAAACAAAAAGGCAAAACAGAAACAGATTTTTTTTCAAAATCCTTTAAAGACTGAATATAGTTTTAAATGGTAATTGAAAAAAATCTTATCCCTCCCCACACCAAAATCTATGCTGGATATTCTATGTAAAGCAATGTATATGCTTTTTAGTCTAGATAACCAATAAGGTAGATAGTTACATCCATTGAAGTATAAACTTTCTTAGTGCTTATTTATAATAAATCCAATAAAGCATATATTCTGTCTTATTAAAGATAACAAATGCTTACTATCTATATTTCTAACCAATAGAAATTTGTTTTATATTTTCTAACTTTTAAAAAATGGAAGCATCTTCTTGGGAGGCTTAGTGAGGGCAAGTTCTGGGTTTGCTAATAATTTAGACAAATGCTTCCTGATTTAACCACTTGGGAGAAACTACCCAATTTTCGTTCTCTAAAATAACTTTAAAAGTACTTCTGTTGCAAATTGTACAACATATGCTATCCATACACAACTCTTTAAATAGGATTAGGTTAATCTATGCCCTTAATGTTAAGAAATATTTGACACTGAATAGCATTGTCTTCAAATGTGTGAGAAAGACATGTGAACCTGTCCTCCCCACCATGAAGTACTTAAGAAGTATCTATCAAATATTTGAATCTCAATTGCATACCATGGAATTTATATATAATAATATGTCTTCTGTTCCCAAGGAAATACCATATTCTAATGAATTTACAAGTTCTGGGTTTGGTTAGCTAACAGCTACACACACACACACACACACACATATATATATAGCCTATGGCTGCAGTGTAGTCTTTTAAATGGCTCCTCCCCCAGGTATTTCTAATGTGCAGCTAAGTTTGAGCACAAAGTTGGAAACAAAAGTTGTGGTTTACAGTTAATTTATGTAACTAGCATCCCACAAATCACATGGCACTGAAAAGCCATCTGATGGGTCCATCTTTCTCTCTGAAAACTTGGAACTGCTTCATCCTTCCGTGCCTGAATGTCTCATTCAAGAGGAGACTAAGCTTTTCCAGCTCTTACACTCAGCCTACAGAAATGAGTTGCAGCTCCAAATTGCAATTCAAGTCCTCCTCTAGGTTATAGGTAACAGGGCCCCCTGGGAAGGAAGAGGAAGAGGCTTATAAGCCCTGCCAAGAGAGGCCAAGTGACAATTTCTCAGCTGTTTAGGTTTTACACTAGAGCCTTTGGCAAGAACTCAGGAAGGAGAAACACGTATGTGTAATTTCCCAAAAACACAATGTCCAGAATTTTTCAAGTTTCCAGAGCTACATGGAAAGTCTTTCACTTACAGTTTATCAGGAAAGGAAACAAGTAAATCAGGAAAGGTTTAACATCATTCATTTGTAAAAAACCAATCTGAGGCCTTGAAGCCATCTCTTTTACCTGGAAGCATCCACACTGCAGGTACTTTATGAGCAATGTCTGAGTGCAGTGAGACTACGTGACACTTAGAAAACTCCAGTTCAAATCTAGGATTGGGCACTAGTAACTGTGTGACCACAGGCAAGGTACTGACCACAAGGACCTGCAGAATGGGGGGAGGTAATACAAGTCCTACCTACCTCTGGATGCTGAGTCAAAGACGAGATCACACATATGAAACATCATATGTAGATGTCCCATGTATGTAAATTGTTTTCATTATTTTTTCATTCACATTACATGAGTTTTAGCACCCTGCCTCTAGGCAGGAATGAACCTAACCCTCTTGCTAATCTCAGACTAATTAGAACCAACCTTCCCAACTTCCCTTTGGCATACTTCCATGTGCTGTGGAGCCCTCAGACTTGCCTTTCCACCCACCCTCAGGCCAGTGGAGTGGCTAAAATAGAGGATAGATGTTATCTTCCACTTGGAATATTGGATTGATTAAAGGATGCCGATTATTGGGAATCATCATGGTCTTAATGATAGTGGGATCTTGGCCCATTGTATTTATCAACTATATATATATATATATATATATATATATATATATATTTTTTTTTTTTTTTTTTTTTTTTTTTTTAAGGAACTTTGCTTGCTTTTGGCATGAAGGCACTCACAGACTCTTGGGCATCTTCAGGAGCTTTGCAGACCTCTTCATTACTATTGTACATTTCAAAGCCCTTGAGGAGCATTTTTCACCTGTTAAACAAGAGTTGAAGAATTAAGACAGTAAAAGGGAAATCACATTTTGGTAGAATTAACCAGATCAAAAGTTAAATGACCCTGACAAAAACAGACCATCTTCTGCTCTGTTCAACATGATAGCCACTGCCCACATGTGGGTACTGATCATTTGAAGAGTGGCTAGTCCAAACTGAGATGTACTTTACACCAGATTGCTAGTTCCAGAAAGAAAGACACAGAATATCTTGATAATTTTACATGGATTACACGTTGGAATATAAGAGACTGGATTTGGTTGCCAGCCATGCGGTTAACCTAAACTGATATGATGCCTTGTTTTTTCTAATACTGTGGATGACGTGAAATAACCAGTTAACCCAGTTCCTCAAAGCTGTTCAGGATACAGCTCCAACAGTTTAGGGGCTAAAATCCTTACTGACCTTCCCCACGTAATTTTTATCTGAGATGAATTAAAAGTGTATTTGTTACTTTTTAAAAAATCTAATATTTGGGCGGTGCCTGTGGCTCGGTGAGTAGGGCGCCGGCCCCATATGCCGAGGGTGGCGGGTTCAAACCCAGCCCCGGCCAAACTGCAACAAAAAAATAGCCGGGCGTTGTGGCGGGCGCCTGTAGTCCCAGCTGCTCGGGAGGCTCAGGCAACAGAATCGCGTAAGCCCAAGAGTTAGAGGTTGCTGTGAGCCGTGTGACGCCACGGCACTCTACCCGAGTGCGATACAGTGAGACTCTGTCTCTACAAAAAAAAAAAAAAAATCTAATATTTTAGATTGTTGAATTAAATGAACTACAGTAGAACCTCTGTAAATTGACCACCCAAGGGACTGTAACAAACTGGTCAAGATATGGAGGTGGTCGCAATAAAGAACGAGGTCTACTGTACTAATACGTGTGTGTGGTACATGTCCAGTCTATGAAAATTAGGTCAACTTAAGAAAGTGGTCAATGTAGGGAGATGGTCAACTCCGAAGGTTCTATTGTGTATTATTAAATATCATTTTACCTTTCTTCACTTTTTTAATGGATCTATTGAAAAATTTAAAATCATATATGTGATTTGCATTATATTTCTATCGAACAGTGGTGATTTATGTCTTCATTTCACTCTCAGGAAAACTGTTTATAGTTTTATGGCTGATTCTCCAATGTTCACCTGGTGATAGCTGGCAATCTGAAGAACCCAACCATAAACAGATACAACTAAATAAGAAATTGCACACTATGTTGTCACTGGTTATCTGTGTGTATGGGTCTGTAAGTAGGACTAAGAAGGAAAGACTGCTTCAGTTGCTTTTAGTAGTTCAAAATAAGAATGATTTTGCTCCTAGAACAGGGGCAAGGAATCACAATCAGCAGCAGCATCGCCTGGGAACAAGTTATCAGTGCAAAGTTTCCAGCCTCCCCTCAGACTCTGCTGAACCAAAAATTGGGAAAGATGAGATGATACTGAAATTTGTACTTTGATAAGCTTTTTAGGTGATTCCAATACATGCTAAAGTTTGGCAGCCACTGTCCTAGATAAACAGAGGCCTTTGGAGTTCCCCAGATTTGGTATGCTCAATTTCACCAAAGCACAGCAGCTTCTTCTAATCCTTAGATTTCTTTGTCAGCAAAGTTCACAGCCCAAACAGACCAAATGATACTTCAAATGATGACCTAAAACATCCGCTTTCATCAGTTTCATCATATTTCTACTTAGTAGAGAGGACATTGTTAACTTTAAAATATTTTGCACATAACAGATGCTCAACATATATTTGTTAATTGACTTTCAAAATTTTTTCAGACCTTTGATAGTTCACAGAAAGAAATACAGTAAATGTTGTAGTTGACATTGTTGATAACCCTCCAAGATTATCTTCGCCAGTTTTTGAGCCCATTTCTCTAGCCACTACTGGGCATGAGCTAAAAACTTATACCTGTTAAATTCTACAGAGATTTGTCCTTGACTGACTGGAGCCACTTCACCAGGAAGCCATGGGAGGGTAACCACCACTATAAACACCACCATGACCACCATCATAACCTTTATTACTGTCATACTTATCACCAGCATTACCACTATCACACCCATCCCTACCATCACCACCAGGATCACCATCACCACCACCACACTTATATTAATTATTTACCCTCCATGCCCAAAAGGTGGCCCATGAATGACCGATATGAGGATACTACAGTACCTGGTTCTCAAGGTGGGACAACTCTACAGAGAGTTTTAAACTGCAAAGACTGCCCTCCCCATAATCAGGCCAAGGACCGCATTATACCTTAACTCCTCCTCTCCCTTAGTCTGCTTCCTTATCTTGCTTCACTCCCTCCTTTACTAGCATTTCTTGAGAGTGTCCCTCTATAAATCACATACAACCATATTCCTGTGTAAGGATCTCCCTTTATGTAACTTGACAAAGACAACAGTATTTAAGTTACCTACTTTATTGTTATCCATTGAAAATTTTTAAATAGAGTCTTCTCATTACCCAACCAATTGCAGAATACTTCTTCTCATCATCAAGCCACTGCTAAGGAAGAAATTCAAAATAATTAATAATCTCTAAAACATACCATACCACATATAAACAAGGTAAATCTGTGTATTTAGCTTTCTAAAATTCCAACAGATGTCAATTAGCTAACTAGCCAGAGAGATGGAACTAACATCCAATCTTTCAAAGAACCAGGAGACAGGTACATTTGCTGAGTTTAGAACAACTGTTTTTAGTCATTTGGAGTACTAAAAGCCTCTGAGAATTTGATAAAAGTTACATTTGAAAGGTTTGAAAAGTTAAGATAGCAGAAAAACAACAGACCATACACAAGAGCACAAGAGCAAGAGGCAGGAAATCATTTCAAAACAAACCTACTCGTAATAACCACCCACTTCCATTCATGAGGATAGAGGCTTCGTATCTAATCACTTGTTAGGCATCACCTCCCAACATTGTTGCATTGGGGATTAAATTTCCAACACAAGGACTTTGGGGAGCACATTCAAACCACATTATCACTCTAGTCTCAAATGAGGCTAAATCTTAAGCCAATAATCTCAGTTTTAACACCTCTTGGAATTCATACCATTCCCTCTGTCATGCCTTGTTACCACCATAGCATAACACCCTCCAGAGTCTCTCCTTTTAAAACTCTCACCTCCGTGTCGTTTGCTGCTTTCTCTCCTCTATCTTCACTTTGATTGTCCAAACCTTCCCATTCTTCCACCTAAATTCTCCATGCTACAATGAGCATGCCATTCTACTCTATCCCCTTTACTTCTTTGTTGAAAGTTTATTTCCTTCCCTTCTTTGCCTTAATTAAAACTGGAGTGTTTCTCCAGACACAGCTAGAACTGTTGCTCCTATTCAATCTCCATGCTCCATGGATCAGGAGGAAGATTAAATTGTTCTGCTTGTCCAGAGCAACACACACTTCTCACATATCCCTCTCCCCTATCCAATCCCCAAACTTACAATTCAAAAGCCAGCTGCATTTTCACCACCTATTTTAGGTTATCTTATTAGGCATCTATTTATGGAGCAGAAGTCTTTACAGTAAATTTTTTTAATGGATAATACATGAAGCAGGTAACTTGACTACAAACGTCTTAAGTCAGTTTTACTGGAGACAGATCCTGAGACAGAGATTCAGTTGTGTGTGTTTCATTGTGGGACCATTCTCAGGAAACTCTTGTAAGGAAGGGCATAAAGTTAGATTGGGTTGAGGATGAGGCCAAACAAGAATGTGCTCTTTTGTCTGATTGTGGAGACAATGAGCTTTACAGCTTAAATCTCACTGTAAAGTTGTCCCACCTTGAAACATGGAGATAGACAACATTCAAAGGGCTGAACATACACAGCAAGAAACCCAATGGATAAATACCCAGATGTATATAGGCTTACATTTTCTTGGGGGGAGACAAGATAAACAAATATATCATATACAAAGAGTTAACAAAATTGATCTAAAAATAGAACTTCCATTTCACCCTGCAATCTCATTACTAGGTATCTACCCAAAAGAACAAAAATCATTTTACCACAAAGACATTTGCACTAGAATGTTTATTGCAGCTCAATTCATAATAGCCAAGTCGTGGAAGCAACCTAAGTGCCCATCAACTCATGAATGCATCAACAAACTGTGGTATATGTATACCATGGAATATTATTCAGCCATTAAAAAAGATGAAGACTTTACAACTTTTACATTTACCTGGACAGAGTTGAAATACATTTTTCTTAGTAAAGTATAGCAAGAATGGAAAAACAAATATCCAATGTACTCCATACTAATATGAAATCAATGTATAAACAATTACATATTCATAAGATCAATGAAACACTATTACAGTTCAGTTCAGAGGCAGAGGGAAGTGGAGGGGAGAGAACATATGGCAGAAGGAGGGAGGGCAGGAGGCGGGATCTCACCTAATGTGTGCATGTGTGGTTACCCTCCCATGGCTTCCTGGTGAAGTGGCTCCAGTCAGTCAAGTACATAACACACCTCCTGGGTGAGGGGCTCTTCTACAAATGGAACTTTACCCTGGAAGTGAGAACAACATAACATAAATATTGTACCCTCATATTAATTTGAATAAAGATTTTTAAAAATACAAAAAAAAAAAAAAGAGTTAAGAAAATACTATGAACAAAATAGGCAAGAGAGGCCAGAGGTGAGATGGGAGGGAGCATTGTTCTGGACAGAGTGGTCAGGGAAAGGAGGTGACAGACATGTGATCAGAGACCTGAATGAAGTGAGGAACTAAGTCATGTTGGCTTCTGATCCAAGCATGATCTCCCTAGAAGTGAGATCTGTGGAGCAGGACTGTAGATGTCATTAAAGAGCTAGGAGGGAACCTGATCATGCAAAGTCTATGGGCCATGGTAAGAACTACTAAAAACCATTTTATATGTCTCACCTTCCCTGCATAGTGATTGGTCTCGGGCTAGACTCTTCACCCTGACTAGTCACAGCCACTCAGCATCACTGACCACAGCACCCAAGTGGGCTGTGCTGGAATTCTCTCCTGAAATGTTTCACATTAGGGCTAAGAGCATAGGAAAAGTTCCTCTTATGTGTCAATGCTGCAAATAATGAGCTGTCACCTTCTTCACAATAGATGCCAAATGGCGAAGAGATGCAAAATGAGTGGCAGAGAAAGACAATGTCATTGGTGAGGACATTTTGATTCCAGTCTCTCAAGGCTAGCTTTATCCTTCTATACCCTCTCCTCAGTTTGGCCACGTCTACCAATAGATTCCCCTTAGTCTGAACTAATTAAATTTGACTTTTGTCACCTGGAAGTCAGTATTCTCATAACTCCTAGTGCTACTCTAGACTTAACCCAGGTCCTCGTTGGAGAAAAAGAGCTACCTGCTGACGCCATCTATTTACAGCGTGTGCCATTTTCTCTTGTTAATGTTATCTAGGAACCTCCTAGTCACGTTCTTTTTTTTTTTTTTTTTAATAGAAAAACAGCATCTAGTTCAAAGTGGTCTTCCTGAATGTTTTCCTGTGACAATTCCTGACCCTGGCTTCACACTTCCTTGGATTCCTCAGTTCATGGTATTCCTATGTCACCTCATTTTAGTTAACCATCTGCATGGCCAGACTCTGCAACATGTTACCCCTCATAAGTGTTCCACATCAGAAATCATAAACACTAGCACTTCAAACTCCACCTCATCTCTCTAAAGAGAACATATACAGGATCTACTGCTACCACATAGGAGCACTTGCCTCCAAATTAAAACAACTCAGATGGATGCAGAGCCTGAAGATTCCTGAGGACACTGTTTGTTATCTTCCCATTGAGGCCAATAAATAAATATTTTTAAGCCTTGGTTAGCTGTTTGTAAGCAGCAAATGAATGACACACTGCAAATGCCTAATTGAAGACCATCTATCTATTAATTCTCTAAGCAAGCATTACACATATGTTTTAGTCTCTATTTTCCTCTAACTTTTTCATATTTCAAAGCACATATTTATAATTGTTGACCGACCATATTGTCTACACTGCTTGAGAAAACTGAAGCATATGCACGCATATATACATATGGATCCATCTTAAAATTCTACCTCCTTCCTCCCTTTCTGGTCTTAGAGAACAAGCTCTGCTACAAGCCAAAGCCACCTAGTCCTGACACAGTCTGCGATAAATACTTCACCTTGTCCCTATCTTTTTCCCCTAAAAAATTTCTTACTTAACTCTTTGACCTTTCCATCTTTAAGTAGGGTCTTTTCCTCAGACTAAAAGCACACTTATGTCCCTACCCCCTAGAAAACCTGCCTCCTTTTATGCTTTGCCCCTGCTCCCAGCTCTCCGCTCTCTCCAAAATTACACACTTGGTTTTACTAGCTTTCATAAATGAGGTCACCCACCTTGCACCTATGACTACCCAACTGGTAACTGATAAATTTTTATCCAGCCTGACCTTTCCTGAGCTTAAGAGCCATATGTCTAATTTCTCCTTATATCTCAATTTCTACATACAGTTCAACATGTCTATAATGGAACTCACAATTTCTCTTTCCAGACCTGCTCTTCCTCCCATATTCCTTAACTCGCTTCCTGTTACCACCATTCACCTATTCACCTAAGCTAGCAAGTAAATCAATCACCATCCAGTCCTTCTAATTCACTTTTTTTTTTAATTTAAAGATATTTATTGGTTTATTTTAACTTTTTTTTTTTTAGGTAAAGTCCCTCTTGTAATTGTGTCCCACCCAAAAGAGGTGTGCCATACACCTTATCCCTCTCTCTTCTCCCCTCTCCCTGATCCCTCTGTTCCCCACTCCCCACCTTGTATTAGGTCATCTCCTGCCTTCATATTAGAATTGAGTACACTGGATTCTTGCTTCTCCATTCTTGTGATGCTTTACTAAGAATAATGTGTTCCATCTCCATCCAGGTTAATACAAAAGATGTAAAGTCTCCATCTTTTTTATGGCTGAATAGTATTCTATGATATACATATACCACAGCTTGTTAATCCATTCCTGGGTGGTGGGCATTTAGGTTGTTTCCACATTTTTGGAGATTGTAAATTGAGCTGCGATAAACAATCTAGTGCAAATGTCCTATAATAAAAGGATTTCTTTTCTTCTGGGTAGATGCCTAGTAATGGGATTGCAGGATCAAATGTGAGATCTAATTTGAGTTCTTTGAGGATTCTCTATACTTCCTTCCAAAAGGGTTGTATTAGTTTGCAGCCCCTTCCTTCTCTCCATATCCATGCCAACATCTGAAGCTTTGAGACTTTGTGATGTGGACTATTCTCACTGGGGTTAGATGATATCTAAGGGTGGTTTTGATTTGCATTTCTCTGATGATCAGGGATGATGAGCATTTTTTCAAATGTTTGTTAGCCATTTGTCTGTCTTCATTAGAGAAGGTTCTATTCATATCTCTTGCTCAGAGGTACATGGGATTATTTACTCTTATTCTGTTGATGAATTTCAGTTCTCTGTAGATTCAACCCTGACAAAGGATTGATAACTAGAATATCTTTTCCCATTCTGAAGGTTGTCTTTTAGCTTTACTTGTTGTGTCCTTAGCTGTGCAGAAGCGTTTCAGTTTAAGTCCCATTTGTTAATTTTTGTTGTTGTTGCAATGCCTGTTGAAGATTTTGTCATAAAATCTTTCCCCAGTCCAATACCATCAAGAGTTTTCCCCATATTTTCTTCTAAGATTTTTAGCATTTCATGTCTTAGATTTAAGTCTCTTATCCATCTTGAGTCAATTTTGGTAAGGGATAAAATGTCAAGTTTTAGTCTTTTACCTGTGGTTATCCAGTTCTCCCATCACCATTTGTTGAATTCTTTTCCCCACTGTATGCTTTGGTTTGGTTTATCAAAGATCAGATGGCAAGTAGAGATTTGTTTCATCTCTTCATTTTCTATGCTGTTTCATACTTCTGTATCTCTATTTTTGTGCCAATACCATGCTTTTTTGATCACGATGGCCTTGTAGTACAGCCTAAAGTCTGGTAGGGTGATACCACCAACTTTGGTTTTGGTACTAAGAATAGCCTTAGGGGGTTTTCCTGGTTCAATAAAAAATGAAGTATTATCTTTTCCAGTACTTCAAAATATGATGTTGGTATATTAATGGGGATTGCATTGAATCTATAGACTGCTTTGAGTAGAATAGGCATTTTGACAATGTTGATTCTTCCCAGCCAAGAGCATTGCATGTTCTTCCATTTGTTAGTGTCTTCTGCAATTTCTTCTCTTAGGGTTTCATAATTCTCTTTGAAAAGATCTTTCATCTCTTTTTTAAGGTATATTCCTAAGTATTTCATTTTCTTTGAAGCTACTGTGAAGGAAATTGTGTCCTTGATTTGCTTCTAAACTTGGCTGTTATTGGCATATACACAAGCTACTGATTCGTAAATATTTATTTTATACCTTGAGACATTACTGTATTTCCTCATGACTTCCAGGAGTTTTGTGGTTGAGTCTCTGGGACTTTCTAAGTATAAGATAATATCATCAGCAAAAAGGGAGAGTTTGACCTCCTCTGCTCTCATTTGGATGCCCTTTATATCCTTCTCTTGCTTGATTGCCTTGGCTAAAACTTTGAGAACTATGCTGAATAATAGTGGCAATAGTGGACATCCTTATCTGGTTCCATCCTTGCCTGGTTCCAGTTTCTAAGTGGAAAAGCTTTCAGTTTTACACCATTCAGTATGATGTTAGCTGTGGGTTTGTCATAGACAGCTTCAGTCAGCTAAAACAATGTGCCACCTATGCCTATTTTCTTAAGTGTTCTTCTTAGAAAGGGAAGCTGAATTTTGTCAAATGCTTTTTCTGTATCTATTGAAAGGACCGTGTGGTCTTTGTTTTTACTTTTATTGATATGGTGCATTGCACTTACAGATTTGTGTAATGTTAAACCAACCTAGCATCCCTTAGATGAAGCCTACTTGATTGTGATATATAATTTTTTAATGAGTAGCTGCACTTTATTAGCTGCAATTTTGTTGAGTATTTTTGCATCAATATTCATTAATAAAATTGGTCAGAGGATTTCACCTATAAAGAAATGTTAGAAATGACAGAAGGGGAATTTAAAATATGGATGGTAAAAACAATGAAGGAAATTGCTGAGAAAGTGGAAAATAACAAAAGGGAAATCCAAAAACAGAATCAAATAAGAGGTGAATGAAATGAAGAATATAGAAAGGATATAGCATAGCTTAAGTAATTGAAGCAATCAGGGAACTTAAGGATGCAGTAGAAAGTATCAATAACAGACTAGACCATGCAGAAGAAAAAAAATCTCAGAGGTAGAGGATAAAGCTCTTGAGCTGACTCAGGCAGTTAGACAGAAAAAAAAGAGAGAGAAAACAGAGCATCCACTGACAGAATTATGGGACTTCGTGAAGCATTCAAACTTAAGAGTTATAGGTATTCCAGAAGGGAAAGAGAAACACCCCAGAGGAATGGAAGCTCTACTAGAGGTATCATAAATATAAATTTCCCAAACATCACCAAAGATTCTGACACTCCTTTCAGAGGGATATAAGAATCCAGGTTGTCTCAACTCAAATAGAACTTCTCTAAGACACATTTGTCATGAACCTGTCTAAAGTCAAGACAAAAGAGGAGATTCTGCAAGCTGTCAGGAGTAGGTACCAACTGACCTACAGGGGCAAATCCATTAGGGTGACTGTGGACTTCTCAAATAAAACTTTTCAAGCCAGAAGACAATGGTCATATACCTTTAACCTACTTAAACAAAGCAATTTTCAGTCCAGAATTCTATATCTTGGTAAGCTAAGCTTTAAAAATGATGAAGAAATTGCCGGGTGCGGTGGCTCACGCCTGTAATCCCAGCACTGTGGGAGGCTGAGGTGGGAGGATTGCTTGAGCTCAGGAGTTCGAGGCTTGTCTGAGCGAGAGTGAGACCCCGACTCATGAAAAAAATGGAAAAACCCAGCCGGGTGCTGCAGCGAGCATCTGTAATCCCAGCAACTTCGGAGGCTGAGGCAGCAGGATACCCACAGCTGGAGTCTGAGGTTGCAGTGAGCTACAATGCCATTGCCCTCTGCTCAGGGCATAGAGTAGAACTGTGTCTCAACAAAAAAAAAAAAAAAAAAAAAAGATGAAGAAATCAAATCATTTAATGATGTGCAAACATTGAGGAAGTTTTCCATGGTAAGACCAGCTCTACAGGAAATGCTTAGAACTTCTATACACTGAGCATCACAATGGACCACCAGCAAAGGAAACACCCAGAAACTAAAGGACAAAACCCACCTTCTACAATGGTGCAAAAGATAAAATTAAGCAATGGACTTTCAGAAAATTAGATGAATAGAACTCCACCACCCTTACCAATTATCTCAATAATTGGCTTGAATTCCCCACTAAAGAGGCATAGGTTGGCCAGTTGGATAAAAGAGCACAAGCCATCTCCATTTGCTGTTTGCCGGAAACACACCTAGCCTTGAAAGAAAAAGTAAAAGTCAGGGTTAAGGGATAGAAGACAATTTTTCAGGCAAATGGAAATCAGAAGCAAAGAGGGGTTGCAATCTTATTTTCTGATACAAGTGGATTTAAAGCAACTGAAGTTACAAAAGACAAAGATAGACAACTTCATATTGATCAAAGGAACAATACAAGAAGACATTTCAATTCTAAATATTTATGCACCCAACTTAAATGCTCCCAGATTCTTGAAACAAACCTTAATTAGTCTGAGCAATATGATATCCCATAACACCACAATACACCAGACTTTAACACTCCCCTTACAGAGCTGAACAGATCCTCTAAACAGAAACTAAACAAAGATACAAAGGACTTAATATGACTCTTGAACAACTGTGCTTGATAGACACATATAGAACACTCCATCCCAAAACTAAAAAATACACATTCTTCTCATAGGCCCACAGAACATTCTCAAAATAGAACATATCCTAGGACATAAATTGAACCCCCCAAAAATCAGAAGAACTGAAATTATACTTTATATCTTCTCAGACAACAAGGCAATAAAGGTGGAACTCAACTCCAACAAAAATTGTCATACCCACAAAAAGGCATGGAAATTAAACAACCTTATGCTGAATGACAGTTGGGTAAAAGAAGAGATAAAGGAAATAATTAACTTTCCTTGAGCCTAACAACCATGAAGACACAAGCTACAAAAACCTGTCAGACAATGCAAAAGCAGTCCTCAGAGGGAAATTTATGCCGTTAGCTGCCAATATCCAAAAAACAGAGAGAGAGCACATCAACAACCTAATGAATCCTCTTAAAGAAATGGAAAAGGAAGAGCAATCCAATCCCAAACCTAACAGAAGAAAAGAAATAATCAAAAGAAAATCAGAAATAAATGAAATTGAAAATAAATCATTCAGAAAATTAATGAAATTGGAAGAAAATCATTCAGCAAAAACGTTTGTCCTTTGAAAAAATAAATAAAATCGATAAACCATTGGCCAGATTAACTAGAAATAGAAAAGTAAAATCTTTAATAACCTCAATAATGAAAAGTGGGAAATAGCAACTGATACCACAGAAATACAAGAGATTATTTCTGACCACTACCAAAAACTATATGCCCAGAAATCTGACAATCAGGAAGAAATGGACCAATACCTGGAATCACACCATCTTCCTAGACTTAACCAGGAAGAAATATATCTCTTGAACAGACCCATATCAAGCACTGAGATTACAGAAACACTAAAAAAGCTTCCAATAACAACAACAACAACAACAACAAAAATCCCAGGACCAGATAGCTTCACACCAGAATTCTGACACACCTTCAAAGATGAGCTTGTACCTATACTGCAGAACCTACTCCAACACATTGAGAAGGAAGGAACCTTCCCCTACATGTTCTATGAAGCAAACATCACCTTGATTCCAAAACCAGGAAAGGATTTACTTTATTTTTTAAACATGTCTATGCCTGCCTTCCCACACCTAGACCACTGCAGCATACATCTAAATCAGCCCTTCCCAAGACCCATCCTTCACTACAACACTTCTAATCAAAATGCAAATGGCATGCTCTGCCAATGATTTGTCAATACTTTATGGATATAACTAAAATTTAGCAAATGTTTCTGACATTTTATCTTTCATCAACTAACAGAGATATTAGTCACCCTCAAGCCAAACAGCAATATGTATTTTTTCCTTTTGGCCAGTTTAATGGCCCACCTTACCTTTATCATCAATTAGAATGCCATCAGAGACTGACTGTGTCCAGCTTTTGTTCATCAAAGGCTGACAATGTTTTTGTGCCTTTCAAATTTCAATGATTTGTCCCTTTTTTCATAAAGTTTAACTAACAACATCAACATAGAAATTAAGGAATGGATAGGCACACCAGCTGACCCATGTGATTACAGGGTACAGCATTTAGATCAATATGAAATATTGGGGAGTGTGGAAAGAGGGTCCAATGTCTAATATGCTTGCTCTTAACCAAACACAGATTCCTATGAAAACACCCAAAATACTTGAAAAGTTTCCATTAAAAAGGATGTAAAAGACCACAGACTTCAAAGGACTGTTTAAAATGTTTGGATGAGTTAATGTGTAAATGAACATCCAGTTTAAGTTTCCATGTAAATCCACATGCTCTTAAAACGTTGAAGGAAAAGGCTTTGCCAGACATGTTCCGGGTTCTTCTGAACTCAAAGCAGTTTGCAATATTCAACAAATCTAAATATGGCAGAGCTCACACATCCCTTCACCATCTCCTTAAAATTCATGGCTCCTTACTAAGTCTCTTAGCCAACAAGTGTCAGTAAGAGGGGGAAATGTATGCAAAAGATGAAAATAAACAGAACCTGGGTTTTTTTCTCATTTAAAGAAGGGGATGACCGTCTTTTAGCTATGGAAGTTAGGTGGTTTCTCAGAATTGTATTTGGACGATTAGTGGTTTAAGCAACAGATACATTTTTGAGCACCCTCTACATGCCAGTCACTATAAAACAATCAGAGAGTATAAAAAATTCCTTTTGACTTTCCTGGAATACAGGAGAAAGATTTCTTTTACACCCCTAACTACAGCACCACTACATGGAGGGCAGTGTCCAAGTGCAAATGAGCCACAGGAGAACAGACGAGGAGGAGTGGGAAATGTTCACATACATAAATTCTACAGCTAACAGAGCAAGAAATTGGCAACTTGTAGTGTAAGAACTCCTGAGTTTCAGGGCCCCAGCCAGGTCCTGCTGGTCTTGCGTGTCCCAGATCCCAGCACCTCAGCTTCCTGGCTGGAGTTATGGCACCTAAACCTATTGATTGCCCCAAATGTAGCACTATATGGTCCCCAAACCCAATCTGTGGGCAAATAGCCTGATGACACCACTAAAAGAAGCCTAATTAGGGGTTCTGTAGATTTAAAAAAGAAGTTTTGCCTGTGTTGAGCAGAACTGCCTACTATCTAAGGTCTGGTCCCAAGACAGGGTGAGATTTTACCTGTTTCAAATTTGGCTGCTCCTAATTAACACTTTAAAAGTTTCTGAGCCTGTTCATATGTTCTTAATGAAGAATAAAATGTGATCATCTCACTCTCCCCCAAGGCAGACCCAAGAAAGGGAGGAGGACAGGGGAGTGACTGTGCTTAAAATCTTCAAAAGAGAAAAGATTACAGGAAACGGAGCCTTTTGATTTTAGGCATTCGGAGAGCGGGAACCTCACATTCTTTTTCATGCTTCCCTATAATGTCTAATTCAAAAAACACTCTCAGTTAACTAACAAAACCTCTTAACCCTAAAATCAAGGTCAAAGAGGGGAAGGGGAAGAAGGAGTGGGAGTCTCAGAGGGAGGACACCTTTGGTGACAAACTACAACCTTTTCCTCTTCTGCTCCTGGTTTGCACTGTTAGCCATTTAGAGTGAGGTGAGAAAAGAGAACATTCTGCAGTTTAGTGATTAAACTAGTTAAACTCCATTTCTCTAGTATATTCCCTGGATAGATTGAAAACAAACATGACAGGAGAATGAAGGAAAGGAGAGGTATTGTGCTTTACAAGTAAAAGAGCTTTTCCATGTGGGTCATTGCTATGGGTTTTTTCTTCAGTAACTGTCACACGGCGATTGGGTTACATTAGATATTGTGGGAATGAATTGTTATGCTGGCTGCAGCCTCATGTTAGAGAAACTCTCTTCCCTAGATCAAGGGTCACAAAACTAAGTAACAACAAAAATGCACAAAAAAATCCTCTTCCAGAATGTAGAGGCTGTTTAATTTCCATTTGAGTGATGTCACATCTCTGTCACATATTCTGAGGTCATACATTGAGTTCTCAATTTTTGACCTGCTTCTGGGCTTTCCAGAACAAAAGACTCACCAAATCAGATTTTCCCAGGACATAAATTACATTCCAGGAGTAAATCAGGCACCTTTGAAAGCAGCATTGACTTTTTTAGGCCACCAGGACAACTATGACTGAATTACTGCTTCTGTGGAATAAGTAGACTCTTGTTTTGATCTTAGTGAATTCAGTTTCTTAAAGGGCCAAATCTAGTCTTTTTTGAATATAATGAAAGGCCAGTGGTTTGAAAGAAGTCAGGTCAGATGTCAGAAGGCAGAACCTGGGGGCGGCACCTGTGGCTCAGTGAGCAGGGCGCCGGCCCCATATACCGAGGGTGGCGGGTTCAAACCCAGCCCCGGCCAAACTGCAACAACAACAAAAAAAAAAGACGGCAGAACCTGGGATTGCCGTAGGTTCATATGGGATCAACTCAAGTCCATCTGGTAGCCAGAGAATATGATAAAGACTGGTGACAGAAGGTCAGCAACTTCACTGAGGTATATAGTCCTGAGAAATCAAACTCCCATGTCCCTTCTCATGTCCATTTACTTTTGTTAAACTCAGTGGTCTTGGGTGGGACACAAGGGAAATGAACAAGTGGACAGTGCCAAAAAGCTTCAGCCCAAACAGGGCAAGATGATCACCTGTGCCGAAACAGCACCTTGCTGTGGGCAGAGCAGTTAGGCACTATCTCTGCCTATCTTTGCCTCACCTTGATCATGTGGGTTGCATGGTTAATTTTCTGGCTGAAAAAAAGATGACTAAACACCAGTATATGTGCTCAGTGAGGTATTAAGAAAATCAAAAAAGAATGATGGGTAAATGTATACATTTACTTATGAAGTTTCTAGAGGAAAAAGTTCAATTTTACGGATATTTTTAAACCAATGAATATCTTCAAACATCATAAAAATAAATACAAATAAAGATGCAATAGGATATACTAAATGATATAATTAAATTTCTGTATAAGAATTACATGTTTAAAGTGCTTAATATATTCCAGAAGTTATTTTAGGCACTTTATATTTTAAGAATTTAATTTCTTTCTGACATGTAAATATATATTCTAGAATAATAAAAGTTGATAGCATCCACAGAATATTTAACCTAATCACTTCATTTTTGTTGATTGGTCTTCTATTATACTATATGTGAATGTTTTTACTTGAAAATATTTTTTAAAGAGACATTCATCATGGAAGAAGCCCAAGTGCCCATCGACCCACGAATGGACTAGCAAATTGTGGTACATGTATACCATGGAATATTATGCAGCCTTAAAGACAGACGGAGACTTTACCTCTTTCACGTTTACATGGATGGAGCTGGAACATATTCTTCTTAGCAAAGTATCTCAGGAATGGAAGAAAAAGTATCCTATGTACTCAGCCCTACTATGAAGCTAAACTATAGCTTTCACATGAAGGCTATAACCCAACTATAGCGCAAGACTATGAGGAAAGGGCCAAGGAAGGGGAAGGGAGGGGGGAGGTTTTGGTGGAGGGAAGGTAATGGGTGGGGCCACACCTACGGTGCATCTTAGAATGGGTACAGGCAAAACTTACTAAAGGCAGAATATAAATGTCTACATACAGTAACTAAGAAAATGCCACGAAGGCTACATTGAACCGTTTGATGAGAATATTTCAGATTGTACATGAAACCAGCACATTGTACCCCTTGATTGCACTAATGTACACAGCTATGATTTAACAATAAAAAAAGAGACATTCATAATTTCACAACTTAATCACCTCCTTGAAAAATTATGAAAGTAAGATATAAGAGCATACCTCCCCTAATCTACCACTGACAAACAGTCTGAAGATTTCCCTTCCTGACTTTTTGCTATGTTTATTAAGATATTTCTACATTGAGAGAGACATAAAGGAGAGGGAGAAAGGAGAAAGAGAGAGAGGCTTTTTTTTTTTTAGCACATTCTACCTTTTGATTTAGACAATCCATTTTCAATTTATAATAAGTTATTGACATAACTCAAGTTAGCAAATAGAAATTCTTTGTTATTTTGAATGGTCGTGTAATTATGACCCAAAATTATGACCCATAATTTTGTCAATTCTTCCTCTATTGATGGAAAGTTAAATTCTTCCTACCTTTTTCTATTTCAGCCTAAAATAAAATGAGCAATCTTATATATTCATATATGCAAATCATATATCTACACATATATATGTGTATGTACATATAGTGTACATATATATATATTTTTTTCTGGACTCTGGGTTAGACTTGCAAAGGCAGATGCTAGATCAAAGACTTCCCACTTGGACACAAAGAAACTGAGGCCCTCATTGTGGGTCTACAGAGATTAGCTTGATGTAAGCCAGAAGGATTAGTGCCCCCCAGCATGGGGAAAAATAGGGAACAGGGGAAATGACAAGTGAGGAATTAGAAATCAAAGCCTCATATTTCACCTGAAAGTTGGGAACCTGCTTGGGGTTATATGTGTCACTATCAAAGCCTTACTACAAAAGAGGGACACTGGGACAGGGTGAAAAGACTGATCACAAGTCTGGAATCCAGTAGAAGTGAGTAGGCCTAGTGTCTGATTGCAGCCTGCTGTGATTTGAATGTACGTGCGTGTATCCCTCTAAAATTTATATGCTGAAACCTAATGACCCAGGTGATGATGTGTTAAAAGGTGAGGCTTTTGGAGGTGATTAGGTCAAAGAGCCCTACCCACCTGAATTATATTAATGCCCTTACAAAAGAGGCTTCAGAGAGCTGCCTCACTTTCTTGGCAAAGTGTTGGTCCCTTCCAGAGGACGCAGCAACAAGGCACCATCTTGGAAGCAGAGAGAGTATCTCACTAGACACTAAATCTTTCAGCACCTTAGACTTCCCAACCTCCAGAACTGTGAGAAATAAATTTCTATTACTTATAAGTTACCCCAGTTTAAAGTATTTTGCTACAGGAGCACAAATGGACTAGGACATAGCCCCTGAGGACAGAAGAGGGGGCCAGGACTGGAAATAGGAAGGAGAAGAGAGTATCACAGCATTTGAGGGAGAAAGGCTGAGCCCCCAGCTGGTGAAGGTCACAGATTACTGCCTATTCTATAACACCTCTCCTTTGTCCCAAACCTTCTATGAAAGATGCTGCATGCCAAACACTTGCAGTGGTAGTACCTTGGAGAATAAGGCAAATAAAGTAAGGGAGTGATTGTCTCAAGTTCCAGAAGTGGCAAAGGCAGCAGAGGCCTGGGATCAGGTGGGGAGATGGCAGAGGCACGAGCAGAAGCAAGCTGGTGGCTGGAGTGACTCAGAGCTGAGGAGACGTGGACTCTTCCACCCACACGTGCTGGAGGAAGGTGGCCTGAAGGAAGGATGCAGCATTCTATTTTACGTAAATCAGAGTTGTCCGTGCAACAGACACATGGAGTGTTAAGTCTTTTGCATGTTAGCAAGCATACCAGAAATAATACATTCACTTCTAAACCCAAATGTGCTGCTTGTTTCAAGAGGGCTTTTTTTTTTTTTGGTCATCCATTCCTTACCACACAGAACTTAAACTTGAAATACCATATCTCCATGTCAGCTCAGTTCGTTTCTAGCACTTCCCATTCTACCATCCCCTCACCCATGCTCAGCCTCTGTTGCCCGCCTCCCTCTGGCCCCACGCCACAGCTCAGTGGCTGTCCCAGCTGACTATGCTACTCTGGCCAAATGCTCCTAGCAGCAGCACATCCCCACTTGGCATGGAGGGAGGAGAAAACAAGAACTGATTCTTTGCCATCTACTGATTCTCTCTTTTCTTTTCCCTCCTCTCTCTCTCTCGTTCTCTCTTTTTCTTTGCAAGTCACAAATCAAAACATCTTTCCCTTTATATCCCCCAATAGCTCTCTAGACACATGTTACTCGGGGAAATATAGCCCATCAGACTTTGATGTTGTGAAAAGACAGAGAAAGAAACTGTAGTAATTCTCCAGGGAAAATCATGTCCATTCTTGTTGACCTTTCCATATGTCCGTGCTCATAATGTTGCAGTAAGCAATTATACCTCCTTTTCAGCCAAAGAACTCCATGGAATATAAACTCTACCCCCGCCACCCCAGAAAAAGTTGGATTTTCTGATACAGTAATTGTCTTTATTGGAGTTAGAGCTTAGGAGATACAGTTCACTTTCTTGCTTTGTCCTTCATACAGTGAGTTCAGTTTTAGGGTTCAGTGCTGCAAACCTCCTTTTCTGTGATCACTACACACTCTAGGGCAGGATATCTGGACTGCTCAGGGAAATCAGTGGGTTGCTGAGCAATGACTTTCTCCTATAGATAGTATTTGTAATGTGAAAAGAGTTGGAGGAAGCAATATGGCTTACTGGAGAGTTGACAGATATTTTCCTCTGGATCATCAATTTCTTTGTCAAATGGAAACACCACACCCATCTCACAGGGTTAAATCAGCAACGTACACAGCATGAGTAGTAAAATACCTCCATGAACGGTGCCTAGGAGAGCTGTCCATTGCTTCAGCCTGTGAGGTCTAAGATTTGTGCCTCCTTACCGCATAAGTAAGCTCTGTTCCTCCTACCAGGACCCATTATGTTATGATTATTTGATAAATATCTATGAGATTACAGGCAAGGGCTGTGGTTTTAAGAAAGAAGTAAAAAAGGGAAAGGGACCAGCTCATCACGTATCACGTGTCTTCTACGCACCACCATATTGCTAGGACCTTTATGTATTATCTTTACTCAGGTTCCTTGGAAACAGATTTGAGATGGAGAATTGTAGGCAGAAGTTTATTGGGCAGTGTTCTTCGGAGATCACACCTGTGAGGAAGTGAGCAGGCTACCAGGCAGAGAGCAAAGCTGGCCTGCAATGAAGTAACAGCCGAGGCCTCAGCTCACCACGTGGGAAGCTGCAGAGCTAAAATTCTTTTCCAGAGGTATCCCAAATTGGGTCTTGCATTTCCACACAAGTCAGTCATCACCAGTGAAAAAATACACTGGGGTTAGGGGATTAAGGGGAAGACCTGGACGCATCAGCCCCGACGGGGAGACCTGGGCAGAACACCACAGGATCCACTACAGTCCAGCCATCCTTTGCACCACTAAGATCCACTTGCTTCTACTTATAAATTTCCCCATCTGAGAACAGCTTCTCCAGATTCCAACTGATCTTGGTCCCCAGTTATGTTCAGGAAGGACAGGGAATGGAGGGAATGAACCAAGCCACTGCTGCTGAAGCTGAGTCCCAAGTCATAAATGACAGTCATCATGCCTTTTCCACATTCCCCTCTAGAGTCCTCCCACTTTTAGCTAATACCTCTGCATGTCTAGACAACTTGCCTGGGCTGGCAACCCAGGCCCTTATCCCTGGTCACTGTGCTTTTCTCAGGCCATGGCTGATATACAATGTTGGTTAATTAAGTTCACCAACTCATCCTAGAAAAAGTGCTACATACCTCATGGCTGAATATTACCAGGGGCACCAGATGGCCAAGAAGGAGTACTTCGAAAGTGACCTTAATGATATGCAGCCATGAAGTATGTAGCACTTTTTCTAGGGTAAATTGGTGAACTTAATTGTCTGACCTCATATTTTTCCATTCACTGTTACAGCTGGGTGTGCAAACGCCAGAAATATACTCCTTCCTGTGTTCATGCTGCTGCAGCCCTACCTCCTCCTGGTGACCAAGGCCAATTACTCTTAAGGCACAAGGATCCTGAAGTGACTCTGTGACAGTCAGGCTGTGACTTGAACTTGGTGGCACTCCTACTACTCCCTGTAGAAGCATTTTCCTATGGGAGCCTGAACCACTACTCACAGAGCCTAAGGCTGGTTTATACCACATTTAGGAGGATGGTCCCCATCCTCAGAAGGGCATTTAAAAGGCTAACATGCCACTTTTTCAGACCAACAGCTTCCACCTGAGACAGGATTAGGCAGGCAAGTTGGCTGGGTCACTATGAGCTTCAAGGACATGATACAGTCATAGTCTTCAGTCACAGGATCCAAGCTACAGACAAGAAGTCTCTAGAAAATCTTTAGCATTTACAGCCCAAAAATCTAATGAAGGTCACTGTCAAAGCAGTGATGGAAGGGTATTAGCACATTTCTCAGACACCTGAAAGAGGGCTTCTGCTTGCTCCTACAGGAAAGCATCCCAAACCAAACTGTTCAATCTATGCTTCCAGAATCAACTTATTGTCATTAAAAAGCCATTGCTGCTCTCTGCCTAGATCTCTCTGCTGCCCAATCTCCTGATGGTATTAATGCCTCACGTCTGCAGGGATTCAAACGGGTGATAACACAGAGAAGCTCCAGTCTCAGACCCCCCATTGTTTTCTCTTCATTTTCTCAGTGTTGGGCAGACATCACTGGTGACATCAATCATAGTTCATACTCTAGGAAAATGTGTTTGCAACACCATTTTTCCTTCACTCTTTGTGTTGTGAGATATCCTTGGGAGAAGATCCACATTCATTGCCATGACTACTACTAGACACTCCTGCAAAGCATCTGAAAATGGAATTAGTCCCAGAGTTTGCAGGAGATCAAGTTTCAGTGGATCCACTCCAAAATCACTGTGGTCAGTTCACTAAGTTGGTGCTAATGAAGCTCAGAACCACTGATCTGGTCAATGTGTGGACCTTGTTCTCATCTCAGATTATATAGACTCTAATCCCAAACCCAGGCAGCTTGGTCCCGGATGCAGACTGGGTTAAAGTGGAACAGACAGGGCCATGTAGATGGACCACAAATAAAAATCACAGCTCCAAGTCGCCCATCTTATAGCAGGTCAACAATCTTAACCACCACAGGAAAATAAAATCACCATGAGGGAATACAAGTACTTAATTATTTGTGAAATTAATGGGTAAACTTATTAAATGGAGCGATTGTTCTGTGCATTTCACTTGGCTGTCCATTGTTTGTCTGTTTCCATATTAAACTGGAAATTGATGCTGAGCAGAGCTTTCCCTCCTCCTCATCCCCTGGCAGGAAACATATCATGTCTCAGCACACCAGGGGATACCCGGTGACCTGCTGGGGAGCGTGAGCTGGAGCAGTTCCTATGACAGCATGTGCCACTTTGCCTTAATAAAAATTACCAAACTTAAAACAGATGACAGCTGTAGATGCTGAGAAACTGAAACATATACACAATCTCCTTTACTTGGTATGATTTTCTCATTTGGTCGGGCTTTTTTTGACCAATTAAGTGTGTGCCAATGTGTATGTGTGTCTATGTGTGTATGTGGGAAGGGGGGTTGTCTGTGTTAATGGAGAGTATGGGAGCCCCGGGACCAGGTGTTATGCACAAGGCTATGGCCTAAAGAAACAACTCGCTGAGACAAAGACCATATTTGATTAAATGGCAGGGTGGTCTGTTCTAGAAGAATCTACCTCACACAGGGAGTCTCCTTTGATTATTTCTACTTTTATTATCAAAAAGAAACATGGGAGCCTCGTCTATTTTCCTGGCTCTTCCTGTGTTATACCAGCTCCCCCTGTCCTGCACTTTCTTTTCCTTTAGGTCACTCTATCACTCGATGTTATTTATTTAAACCTTGTTGTAGGCAGAACACCTCCATTTGGTTAAGAAATTAGAAATAAGCAAGATGATCCCTGTCTTTGAGGAGCACACAGATCAGTGCGGGTGAACCCACACACCAGCACGCAGCAACATGACATTGTATGAAATAACAACGTGCCACAGTGTAAAGTGCCCTTAGAAACTGAGCACAGAGCAGTAAAGCATGGGAAGAACTGAGTAGAGCAACATTCATGAACACAGGTCTTCTAGAGGAGGGAGCTTTGAAAACATTGCTCACACTTCTATGTACTACATCTTAAGTTACAAGTAATTCATCGAATTATCAAGTTCCTTTGATTCTATCTTCAAATGTTCTTTGATGTTATTTTTCAAACCTGCTTTTCCTATCATCACCACCAGGCCAAAAAGCACTTTGCTCCTATAACATATTTTAACTGGCCCTTAAGTATCCAGCCTCTCTTACATCCCATCTCTGTATTATATGATTGTCACATTTTCTTTGCAAAATATAATTACTTCCATTAAATCATTGACCTGCTCAAGGACCAATAATGGCTCCATGGTGATTCTCAGAAGAGGATAGAAGGACTACACCTGTACACCGCACATATAACCTACATATAACTAATCACATACAGGTAAACAGCATTGAACACTTTTATTAAATTATTGTTATTAAAATGTACTTAACTATTTACTTAATTACATGTACTTATTTTCAGAGAGTTGGTTTTATCATTTACTGAGAATTGAGTTATGAATTAAAAGGATATCTTCAAGCCATGAACCCGAATCAGGTAAAAGTTAATAAAATTTGGAATTATACTCTAATACCCAAAGTGAGAAAAAAAGTAAGATATTCTATTCAAATCTAGGTGTACTATTCTTCACCAGGATACCCACCAGTTAGATGGTAAATTGATAAGGCAATAAGCAAGAAAGATCTCAGGTTAAATCAACATCACATCCCACAACTTCTACAGCAAAGGAATGACATCATCATCTTTCTACTCTGTGAACGTTTTCTTTTTTCTTATTTTTTTCCATCTTTTTTAGAGATACAGGAGAATCTTCCCAAGGACTGCTAGTGGCAAATAAACTAAGTCAGTAAAAGTGGATGAACAATAAACAAGCAAGAAGAGTTGGAAACCTTTTTAATGAGGGGGAAATGAACCCTACTAGAAATATAAGAAAACTAAAATAAATTAAAAACATGTGGTTCTTGTTCATAAACAATCGTATTAATGAAACAATGAAATTAATGAAACAAAATATGCAAAGTCAAAAATAGATCCAGTTACCTATGAAAATGTAGCATGTTAAGATAATAACTTAAATGAGTCATTAAAATCTGGTATTCATAAGAATATGTAAACTCTTTAGAAAAAAAACAAAATTACTTGTTGGGTGGCGCCTGTCGCTCAAAGGAGTAGGGCGCCGGCCCCATATGCTGGAGGTGGTGGGTTCAAACCCAGCTCTGGCCAAAAAAAAACTTACTTGTTTTCCTACTTCACCTCTAATCTCAAAACAAAATTCAAATAAATATAAGATTTAAATATATAAAGAAATGAAACAAAAGTAAAATATATATTTTTAAAAGCCCAGGAAGAAAATTTTCAATAACATTTTATGAAACAGAAGAAAGGGGTAACTGCTTTAGGAGACAGTTTGTCAGCTTCTCAAAAAGTTAAACATAGCCACAATACAACCCCCAAATTCCATTCTTTGGGAGATAGCCAAGAGAACTAAAAATAGATGTCCACCCAAAAACATTCATTTGTACATGAATGTTTATGGTAGTATTAGTCATGATAGGCAAAAAGAGTAAACAACACAAAGTATGTGTACTGATGAATGCCTCGGCAAATGTGGTCTTCCCACACAACGGAAGGTTACTCGGCCATGAAAAGTAGTTAAGTACCAATATGTGCACGCATGGACGGACCTTGAAAACATAATGCTAAGCAAAAGGAGTCAGGCATAAAAGGTTGCATATTGTGTGATTCACTTCTATAAAATGTCCAAGATAGGAAACCATAGAGACAGAGAGTAAATTAGTGGTTGTCAGGGGCTGGGATCAGGGAATGAATGATAGGCAGGGACTACTAATGAGAACTTGGGTTTTCTTTTGGAAGGGGTGATAAAAATGTAAATGTTCTGGAATTAGATAATGATGATGGTTGTATAGGCTTATGAATATACTCAAAACCATTTAAAAGTAGAATTGACATGATTGAACAAGACATCTCAAGGGAAATCAAAGAAATACCTTGGACTGAGTGAAAATAAAAATGCAATGTATTAAAACTGGTGGGACATAATTAAAACAGTGCTGAGAGGGACATTCATAATACTAAGTCGTTATTAGCATTATGAGCAAAAATATAGAATCAATAATCTAAACTCCCAGTTAAAGAATCTAGAAAAGGAAGACAAAATGAACCTAAAACTGTCAAAGAAGAAAGAAAATGCAGACATCAATAGAATTGAAAAACAATGGAGAAAATCTATCCAAAAAACCAGTTCTTTAAAAAAAAAATAAAATTGACAAAACTGACAATGAAAAAGAGAGAAGATACAAATTACCAATGTCAGGAGTGAAACAGAGAATATAACTACAGACAGGGCAGACATAAAAAGACAAGAGAACACTGTGAACAGCCTGACTCTCAACTCTGGCTTCTCCCTGAATGCCTCTCTCATCAATCTGATTCACAAATAAATACTCGACTTCTGGTATTTCTCTCTTGACTTTAATGTAACTGGTACATTCCTATATTCTATTACATATAAGCATAGTCTACATCTAATGGCAACATTTAAAAGATGGCATACTGCAGAGGAAAGTTTCAAGAACCACAAGAATGATTTTTTTCGTTGTTCTGAATCACTGTTTAGTCTCCTCCTTTGCCTGCCAGTCTCAAATAATTTAATTGACCCTACATCTTCCTCAGCTTGCCTTAGTCTGGTCTTGTCGCTGCTAAATCTTGAGGACTCCCTTGCACAATTCCCAGCTACTGAAACCTCTGAGATTTTGTTCTACTGCACTTCTGATGGCTCTAGAAAAGCAGCCATATTTGTTTCCAGTCTATTTTAAGAAAAGCTATATCTCTTCTCTGTATACTTAACATTCATTTAAACAATCATTTTTTTCTTTATTTTTCCCTTTTATAGTCAGAATCCCCCAAAGAAAGAACATTATTAGCCTTGTGTAGTGTTCTCCTGGTCCCCACCTTTGCTGGTCCTTTTGCCACCCTAACTGGTCTCTTCTTCTCCCTGCTCTTTCAGCACTCTGAGCTCGGCGCTCTGGAAAAGTCCTTCATGTGCCCTGCAGAATACTGATTCAGAACCGCCCTGGGCTGCCAGCTCAGATGTTCATGATAAAAAGATTTGACATTTCTAAAATCATACTCGGTATTAGAAAGTTAATGATTTTTTTAGTTAACCAGAACTTTCTAAATGGAAATGTTGAAAAATAGATTCATAAGTTTAAATCTGCAAAGAAATTAGATATAATCCGTCATCCAGAGAGAAAAGCAACCTGGTTAAGTTCACTCAGAAAGTTTGCAGCAGAGTCAAAAGGAAATGTTTTAACTACATGGTTTTCTAATGCAAGCTACTAAGAAGGTTATATTTCCAGCGTGTGTTTTCACGTTGGAATGACAATAGAAATATGAAGAAAGGCTTCTCAAGCAAATCCCTTTCTCACGTGAGCTCAGTTTCAAAGGACAATTTACAGATTTTGAGAAATCGACTAAGTCTATCAATTTATTTCTGTTAATATCATGTTAACTTGCCCCTTTAATTATATGATTTTACAATTATGTTACTTCAAGTGCTTTTTATTATAAAATGAAAAAAAACTGTTTATATAGTTACGTATATGCTATAGCAGTAGTATCTGTAGGTTCCTGGTACCACTGGGATCTAAGGTAATCTACAGGAAAACATGATTCACATTGAAAATTCACTTTATAGTCAGCTCTTCAGGAAGATGAAAGAGGTCAAGGAAGAAATACCTGTAAACAAAAATAAGCCTAACACATTAGTGTGAACTACTAATTTAAAAAACAAATGCTTATAGAGGATTCAATGTCAGCTCAAAGAACTGACATTCTTAATGCCTTATTTGAAATCCATGTGGCCACATGTATTTCAAAATTCAGAAACTTTTGGATTTTAGAAACGTAATACAGTGTATCTGCTGCATACATAACACACCAGTAGTCTCTGGCACCGGTCTCTATAAGCAAACACATTAACATTTCTGCACTCAGTAAGATCCCTTGAGCCCAGAACTTTGAGGTTGCAGTGAGCTATGATGATGCCACTGCTCTGTAATCTGGCCAACAGAGTGCGAATCTATCTCAAAAAAAGAAAAAAAATCCTGCAATGAAAATCCTGAATATTCACCATCAGTATAGTAAATAAGACTGTAACAGAACTGTAACAGTTCAACCCAGGTGTTCTATCAAATTTGTTCAGGTCCATTCAAACTTCTCTCAAAGTAGAGGAAAAAAGTAGTTTTCCATATTTTTTGTATTTCAGAATTACATATAAAAGATTATGGACCTAATATATTGCCATTAGAAATAATTTTGTCTTGAGACTCTCCATATAATTAACTTATTATGTAATTCTATATTCTATATTCTAAACATCTCTGAGTTTGGAGGAATTTGTTTTTGGTACTTTTTTTTTCATTTGCTTGTTTGGTTTGGCAGATCTTCAACAAAAAGTTATCAAATTCCTTACTTTTAACAACAAATTTGCTTGACAAATCAAATCATACTGACTATATGCTGATGAAGCTGGCTGCGTAAAGTAACCTTGCCAAGGAAATGATCATTCCAGGGCTGATGCATTTTTCAAGTAATGGATTTTCACATGTTACAATTCTTTCTTTTTTTTTTTTTTTTTTTTGCAGTTTTTGGCTGGGGTTGGGTTTGAACCCGCCACCTCTGGCATATGGGGCCTGCGCCCTACTCCATTGAGCCACAGGTGCCACCCCAGGTTACAGTTCTTAAAGTGGGCCTGTCTGGATAGTGAAAATCAGAAAAAGGCAGACCAAAGTTTATACTCTGCTACACAAAGAAGCAATCATAATTCAAACATGATTTACCAACTCTCTTTTTGTTGTTTCATTTGTTTTGTTATGCTTTGTTTTGTTTTGTTGGAGAGGAAGAATTCTACGCACCACTTTTCTCAAGTTATCAGAATATAAAGACTATAATTATTGTCAGCTTTCCTGGGAGTTTTGACTCTTCCATCTTTAGAGAATTTTTTAATTTTCTTTATTTCTCTAGGGTTATAATAACATGCACCTCATTTTATTTGTGTTAACATTATATTAATGGCTTACTCAATCATTGTAGATGTGTGTTATAAATATTTCCTATTCTGACATTTAAAAAACAATGATGTCTTTAAATAGAATGAGTCAAGTCTTAAATGCCAGAATGAGCTAAAAATATAAATGCAAAGTGTTTCTCATCTTCTAAAGTAAAGGTTACCTAAAACGTGTGGAGACTGACCTTCTCCATTGCTTTGAAAATCTCAGAAATAATTTTTTATTGCATAAGTCTAGATCTTTGAAAAATTATCACACATATATACCAAATTTCTAACAATGCTATTACTCAAGAGATTGAACTTTATGATATAATCATAGAAGGTACAATTCAGAGTTAGAAGGGACTCTGGAGCTCACCACCCCTGCTTGCACAGATAAGAGAACTGCCCACTAGTGAGAGTAGAGAACTTTCCCCGGATCACACAGTTAATCAACGACCAAGCTGAGATCACCAACTGTGAGACTGGTGTTCACCAATGCACCATACCAGAGCTTCTGTTGTCTTGAGTGTGTTCATATCCCCATTACAACCTCATCATAGGAACAAGGTATTTTTCTTCCCTTTCATTTCTCCTGCAGCACACTGTACGCAATAGATTTTTATTTTTATGTGTGTAGAGCTATCTTTACTTCACTAAATGCATAAAATTATCACTAGTCAGTCTTTCCCTGTGATTTTAACCTACAACATGCAAAACTTTGCTGTAACTTTTTGAGCCATTGGCATGTATTTTCAAAGAATGCCAACACTGACATAGACCACCAGCTGTATGTCCTTAGGCACAATGATACAAAAATAAGAACTCAATCCACAGCAACAAGTAGCAATACTCATGGCAAATGGAAATTGTTCGTTTTACTTTTACCATACATCTTCCTAAAGGCGAAAAGATCTGGTAATTAGGGAACCCCTTTCAATTTAGAGCCTCAGATGTGGGTTGAAATTTATTCTACAAGTTTGGCTGTTAAAGATAGAGGCGGAGGGTGAAGTGATCCCTTTACCTCTATCCAGCACAAGTATTACATTTAGCTTTAACTTAAACATAACTTGCTGTTTTCAGATTTGTTACCCCAATCGACATCCTCATCTAACTATCAGAGAGACAGCACAAGAATGACTCATTTATGCTTCCTAACTCGGTGATCTGGGAAATAAGGACAACCCTTGTTACTGGTTTGCAGTGACTGTGATTTTGCTATTAAAAGTTCACTGGCATGGGGTGGCACCTGTGGCTCAAAGCAGTAGGGCGCTGGCCCCACAGACCAGAGGTGGCAAGTTCAAACCCAGCCCCAGCCAAAAACTGCAAAAAAAAAAAAAAAAAAAAAGTTCACTGGCATGCTAGGTACCATGGCAGCTCACACTTGTATCCTAGCACTCTGGGAGTCTGGGGTGGGAGAGATGGGGGGTGGATTGCTTGAGTGCCAGACTATCTTCAACAAGAGCAAAACCCCATCTCTACTGAAAATAGAAAAAACTAGCCAGGAGTCCTGGTAGGTGCTGATAGTCCCAGCTACTCAGGAGTCTGAGGCAAGAGGATCTCTTGAGCCCAAGAGACTGAGGTTGCTGCGAGCTATAACACCATGATACTCTACCCAAGGAGAAAGAGTGAGACTCTCTCTTAAAAAAAAAAAAAGTTCACTGGCCCTTGAAATCACAGAAACTTTACATATGCTACATCTTTTTTCCATTAATTAATCTTTTTTTGGGGGGGGTAGTTTTTGGCTGGGGCTGAGTTTGAACCCGCTACCTCCAGCATATGGGGCCAGCGCCCTACCCCTTTGAGCCACAAGCACCGCCCTCCATTAATTAATCTTAATACTGAATGCCAGAATATACTAGTGTTCCTAGGCATTTTCCCCTGCCTGTGGTCAGAGAAGCAGATCCTTAAGTGATTACAAATTGGAGGAATACCTTCTAGATTGAAATATCACTCAAAAAAAAAAAAAAAAAAACTCACTAATGTGAGCCAAGAATTCTATTGTTACTTTTTAGGTATTTTTTTATTTTGGTATCATTTCAAATGTAAATATATTATAAAAATGGGACAAAAAACTTTCGTATATCCTTTACGCAGATTTACTAATTGTTTATATTTTTGCCATTTGTCTCTCATTCTCTCATTGCAGACATCGTGAGCCCTACCCCTAAACTTCAATGTGCATTTTCTAAGAGCAAGGCCGTTCTCTTACATAACCACAGCAGACTTATAAAAATCAGGAAGCTTAATATTGACACCATACCTTAACTAACTGTAGTTACCTTTTGAAAAATAAAATGCTGATGTGTATGTTTTCTTGAAATGTGCTAATTTTAAAACAACAGTGGTTTTTAAATGTGAATATTTTTACAATTCATTGGTCCTTAATATGAACCCTTCACTTTTCTAAATCCCACACCTAACAAGCTGTAGTCACGGCGGAGCTAGGAGCTGGTGCACGTCAGATCCACACATTACCTTACACTGCACTCTGGTTCCAGGTCCTCATGGGTTCCGGAACAACTATTACAGGTAGTATCTAGTAACAGCCCCCGGGTGGGGGAACACTGTGATTTCCAGGTCAAATCCTGTTAAGGCATTGAAGATCAGTTGGCTTAATGATACACTTGATTTCCCTGCTCTCATTTTTTAAAGTAGGTAAAATTAAATAAGAAACGTGGAAGATCTGAAGAGAGTAATTCATAGCAGAGAGAACTGAGTACCAACTGCGACCAAACGAGAACCTGAAAGAGCTAGTCCTTCAGATCCTGAAGAGTATTGGTTTCTCGGTGGCTAATTGGACATAAATTTTAAACAGAGTGAAGCAGCTATTTGCCGATTGGAAGTCACACAGATTCTCAAAGTTCCCCCACATCTCACACGTCTGTTTAGCTTTGGGACCTCCACAGCTTGCGGGAACCAACCAATGAGAGCTCAGTTGCCTTGGCCAATCAGGGCTCAGCTGTATCTGCTGGTCAGAATTTAGCTACCGCGACCTGTCAGCGCTAAGCCAGAGTGAATCCTTCATCCGCAGGAAGGCCTGAGTGGGAACCTGGGCGGCAACTTTTGCTATCAAACCAGAACTCTCCCTTTTTTCTCTGGAACACAGCTTCATTTTCCACGGAAGGCTGCCTCTGACATGTTTGCAAACTGTTCACTGGAATAAAGTCTCTTTCCTCCAAATTTCTTTTTCAGAGAGCTTTTCTTCACACAACTAACACATATATTTCAATTTAAATACCGAGCAGATCACCCTCAAGTTTCAGCCTTCACCAACACAGATCTCGGTGATCTCACGGCCATGTTTTTGAACTTTAAATTATGCAGCTCTTAGGGAGTAACCAGTTTATCAAATAGTTTACTTTTCAAATTATTACTTAAACTATGCCTAGAATTAGGCACAAACATAATCTCAAAAGCAATATTTTTATTTATATCCTACCTTATTCTAAAAAGAATTCATGAACACTTACATAAACATATCAAATATATCAAAGAAAGATTTTTAAATTATTGGATTAGAAGAAAATGTGACGAAGTTAAAGGCATACCCCAAAGCAAATTTAAAGCACTGTAGAAAGCACCCTTACTAGCTTCTTATTTAGCATGAAGTGGTGCTCAATAATTATTTGTTGATAACAAAGGCAAGTATTTATTGTTTTTCATGTACTAGTTCCTGATCCTAATTCTCACATTCACCTGTGAAGTTAAGTTCTATCATTATCCCCATTGTACAGATGCTTCCACTGAGATCAGAAGCCAATTTATCGACTGTGGCAAAGCAGGGCTACAATCCGAGACATAATTCCTGGGATTTAAACCAAAGCATAGTGCAGCCTCCAGAATTAACTCTCTAGAATTCCTGCTCATGAAAAATCACTTCAGCTCTGTTGAATAAATGAATGTGATTGGCAATATATTTAGTCTTAAGCTTTCTAATATCAAAGTTAAAAGAAGGCAAGTTTAATTCTATGATTTGGAAAAAGGAAACCAATTTCTTGGGAGCAGCCTAAAGAGTAATTCCTGGTCCACACAAGGTCAGAAGACAAAATGGAAAGCCTAACAGTGCAAACACCAAGTGTATTCAGAAATATAAGGGGTCATATATTTTTCTTTAATTATGGACAATTTCAAACAATGAATATATACATTAACCAACTCAATCATTACCAATTCAAGTCAAATCTTGTTTCTTCTGCACCCACCCCCACTCTATAATGTGAAACAAATCCCAGACGTATTATTTCATTCATTAACATTGGGTCATTGGATTAACATTGGATTCATTAACAATGTGGCTCTCTTAAAGAGAAATTCTGCATTTTTCTTTTCATAATCACAATACCATGACCACATCTAAAATAATACAGTTCCTTAATATCTGCTCCATGTTTAAATCCTCAGTCATGTCCTGAATTTCATCACACACCTGTCATCTCCCTACTATCTGCAGTACTCCCTGGTGCCATAGAGAAAGAGAAGCCACATCAATTGCTACCCACAGCCAGCTGAGCACATAGCATCAGACATCCAGGAAAGACTTTTCAAGACTTTTGATTACATTAAAATCATCACCCTTTTATTTCCCTATAAATCGGATTTCCTACACAAACAGCAAGCTAGTGACCATAAAAGTTCAGATTCCATGTGGCAAACCCAACATTAGGCATGGATTTCCATCCCATGAGGGAAGGGTGTTATCAGGCTTGAATCCACCAGAAACGGGGATACCAAGCATGGGCCAGAGGAGCAGCACGAGCCAACCTGTGGTGTGCATTCTGAATGGATGACACATGAACTTCAAAGAGCATTTTACAAGGCACTGCATAGTCAAGGGTGGCTGGAATTGAAAAGACAAAACAAACATTTCCATTTTCTAGCTGGAGAGTGAACCAATTGCAGTGAGCCCTGCTCATTAAAGTCAGGATCTAGAGTAAAAAGTGCAGTGAACATGCAGAGCTCATTATTGTGCTTCCTAGTAAAGTGAATAAAAAGCCTATTCCTGAAATAATGTTTATTACCATATCGTGTATTCTCTTAAGAGGCTCAACAGCTGCTGTCTAACCACTGTCTTAATGGAAAGCAAATTTAGAATTTTGGAAGCTTTTGGTGGTGTTAGGGATTGGGCAACTGGTAGGGAGAGAGGGTTTCCTTTCTTTCTTCTTTTCCTTCCTTCTTTATTTCATTCTTTCTTTTATAATTTTCCAAATATTATAACATTAGATTGACTGGGTTATTTAACTGATCAGTATGTAAATCTCAGGCACACTCCAAGGATAAAAAAGACTAAAGTTTATGTATAGATGAGGAATTTTACTTTTGTCAAATAACTAAATCATTAACTTCTCCAATGCATTATCCTCAAGAAGAAGTTTTACCATCCTAGCAGAAAGAAAAGGGAATTTGATCTATTTTTGCAAAACTTCCCCCAACTTCCCTGAATTCAATACACACTGGGTTTGCAGACACACTTTGTAAGATTGTAAGTAATTCTTATCATTAAGTAAAGTCTTTGCAGCTTATTTTCTCATGTTCCATACAGAGAGATGTTTTGGCACAGCATTCTTCCAAATTCTCTACACTAACCAAAAACAATCTGCTCAGGGTACAAAAGTTCGGCAGCCCAATCCAAAAACAGACACACATGCACAGTCTATTAATGTTGCAACACACAACAGAAGAATGGCCAGGGGACAGGTGTGGGAGCCCAGTGATGCTGGAACACAGGGTCAGAGTAAAGAATCAGCAGCTCAACAGTCTCCAAAATGTTACTTAAAGCGCAGAATTTCAATCACCATTCATAGCATTAAACTTGCTGTTTTCAGGTACTGATTCTGTAAACCTGTAAAGTTAGGTAAAAAGGCAAAGGAAAAGAAGAAGGACTAATAATGAGGTGCTATTATACACTTTGAGGGAAACTGACTGAGCCTCCCCACACCATGGAATGTTTAGATTCATCCCATTTCCTGATCCCCTGTGATTGGTTCTCATTGTCTGACTATAAAGATTTGGATCATCACAATTACGTTTTGTAGTTGAGCACATCTGCAGCCCAGCAGTGAATGTTGTGGACCTCAAAGGAAAGTCATCCACATGAAATCCATGATGTGTGTTTCCAATGTCAAATGCAATTACTTTTTAAATGGAGACTTGGGCTTTAGCAGTGTTCAACCAAGGCTTACACTGGTGATTGCCTGAGTGATGAGTTCAGTTCTGCTCGTCAAGGGCAGCTGTACCTTCCATCCACTTACTCCTGGCAGAACCTGACACCCATCCCAATCTGCTCAGTCCATATGGGCGAGGATATCAAGTATATGCTGGTTCATGACCATCTCCCACAACAGGAGGACACTGAGGGGCAGAGACAATCATTGTGAAAAACATCCTCCCCTATTTTAGACCATGATTCAGACTTTCTTAATTTCTCCTTGAAATTTTCAGGCTTTAGGTATAAATAGATATCAGAGTATAAGGTTTTGACTTCTCAATTTCCTATATAATTATTCCTCTGTTATAAAAAAGGTCAGCATTTCATTGGGGTTCCCATTAAGAAGAAGTCTGTGGAAGAGTTCATTTTTCTACTATCATTATTTCATCAACCTAAAATTCAGAAATGTTTTGCTTCCTTTCATTCCTTTGTCTCCACAGAGGCATCCTTTCACTCACATGTGAAAGTTTTTAGATTGTTGATATCACAGTTAAATGTTTTCTCCCTAAAAGGAGTTATAGTTATTGTGCATTTGGGAATATGTAGTCAAGATCGGAGCTTGAGTCTAAGTAGGATTCAGGGATATTGAAGTCTGTGTGGCCAAATGGTAGGAAGGACTCTCTGAAGCCATTTGTCTATGGCCCAAAGAACCTCAGGGAGCACTCCCAGCCTGAGATCATAACCTAGAGCACTAGTGGGAGGAGAGGGATAGTTCCGATGTTTCTGTCACTCCAATTTCCCTTACAGTCCGCCCAGCATTCACCCTCCCCAGCCTTGAAAGCAAGAGGGGTATTAGTAGAGGAGGATCATGTAAACCATTGGAGGATCTGTAAACCATTGGATCATGACAAGGGTTGCTTTAATACTCCTCTAACCAAGAGTAACAGCCTTCTCCCACATCACCATATGCCTCCTCCTATCTGGGCACCTCCGGGATTCAGAGCATCCACGGCCCATGGAGGCTGGAAAGAGCTGGGGTGGATGTTCTGTTAAACATGCGCACAACACCCTGGAGACTTACAGAAGGTTCAGAGGAGGGAGAGGGGTACACAGATGAGGAGAACAGAGCTAAAAGAGGGTAAGTAAAGTTTGCAAAGTCTCCCAGCTACTAAGTATTGAAGCTCAGAATAAGACTGTGTACATCTGAGTCTAGAGTCCATGCTTTTGGAAAAGAGCAAGAGTTTAGAACAAGGAGGCCTGGATTTAAGGACCAGCTCTGCCCTTTACAAATGTGAAAATACCAACATAAGTGTCACTTCTCCCAGCCTAAATAGTCGTATCTCACAAAAAGAAATCCTGCCTCACAAGGTTATTGTGAGGACTAAATACTACAGTTTACTTCCCTGTGAATTTTGGGGGAATAGATCATCTCCTACTAATATTTAAATCCTGGGCACCAAGTACATAGTAGGTCCTCAGGAAATTCTACTGGATACATTATTAATATCCATGAGTTGTTTAACTATAAATCACTTTACAAATTTCAGTTGTCCCCCTTATAGACAACTTTGCCAGGTGTTGATCAAGAACCACCAGACTGTAGAATCTAAGTGGTTCCCAAATTCTCTGAATAAACCTGTGCTCTCTCACAATACAAAGGTGACTTCCAACACCACTGTCATGAAATCCTGATCTCGGCCCTATAATAGAAGACATGTAGCTGGTCACCCTAATTACCAACAGATGATTTCAGAAATGAACATTTTTTTCAAAGAAGTAGTTGAAAAATCATTAGAAAAACATTCAAAATGTGGTCAACAGCAGGGACCCAGCATGAGGCTGGAAGCAAACAGTGGAATCTTTAGAAGCTACTTTGTGTGCCCAAGGTCAGGGGAGCAGACACAAAGCATCTCGCCATGCAGAGTCACCACAGGAGCCGGAGCACTTCTTCAGCCATCTTGAGTTTAGCAGGAGAAAAGGATTATAATAAGAAACGAGGGAAGTAATATTGCCCATCATATAAACATCCCGACCATGGGCCGTATCATAGATGGCATCTCAGCTATTTAAAATAACACCTTTGCAAAATGTAATCTGTCAACTGGGTCCTATCCTGAGATAAGGTGGACTATGGCTAACTATGCCCTGAGACATGTTGTCCTGAAAACTGCTGGTCACCCACCTTGGTACAGTCACAGGTACCTCAACAGGCTTGGCAAAATGTAGAAGAGACCCAGCCCCCGGCCATTCGGCTAATGTGATCTAAATATATCAAAGGCGAAGGCTGAAATAACGTCAAAGAGAATTCAAATCCTACCTCTTGAGAGGCAATTTGGCATAAGAGTTCACTTTTAAAGTTATCAATTCTTTTAGTTAAAAATATCTTTCATTATATAACACTGAACATAAAATCAGGTAGACTAAAGGTGCAAAAGTTTTATGAGGATCAGAAATTCCTTGGACCTGAACTTGAAATACTACTTTCTCTTTTTTACTAATGTTTATAAATAAAAATAGAAGATAATTTCAAAAAACAGATCATGCCAAATCTTATAAACAATAGAAAAAGAAGAAATACTTCAAATTCATTCTACTTCATCTGGATGTACCTGATATTAAAATTGGAAAAGATGTATTATTATAAGGGGAAATTACAAACATATTTCACTTATAAATGAGGATAGAATATCCTAAACAACAGGTTAACAAGTTGAATTAAAAATTATTGTTCAAATAATGTACTTTGGTCAAAATTAAATCCAACTTATGTGAGTTGGATTTAATTCCCCTACCCCCTCCCTCCTTCTCTCTCTGTCTGCTCTTTCCTTCTCCCATCCCCACCGTGTCATTAATTGTCCTCATATCAAAGTTGAATACATAGGATTCATCTTTTCCATTCCTGTTATGCTTCACTAAGAATAATGTGTTCCACTTTAATACTACTTTTTAAAAACAGAGACAATGGCTCAATGCCCCTAGCACAGTGGTTAGGGCACCAGCCACATGCACCAAGGCTGGCAGGTTCCATCCTGCCTGGGCCAGCTAAACAACAATGACAACTGCAACAAGAAAATAGCCAGGCGTTGCGGCGGGCACCTGTAGTCCCAGCTACTTGAGAGGCTGAGGCAAGAGAATCACTTAAGCCCAAGAGTTCGAGGTTGCTGTGAGCTGCGGTACCACAGCACTCTACCCAGGGTGACATAGTTAGACTCTGTCTCAAAAAAATAAATAAATAAATAAATAAAAAATAAAAACTGATAATGCATTTACTTCTAAATCTTTTCTTTCATAGAAATAGTTAAAGTACATATCAGAAAGCATGTGTGTGTTAGTAGAGAGACTAGCAGCCCAGAAATCAGGACCCTGACATCCTGGTCTTGGCTCTAAGCCCGCCCCTTGTGGGTTCTTCTAAGATTGCCATCACGCCTTTGCAAGTTGGACATGAATGATGCTCCCGTGTGTTCCAGATAACTTACCTCATTTAATCCCTTCACTATCATTCCCGCTCTGCAGATAATAAAACTGATCTGCATGAGGCAAATTTTAGATGTAGCATGAAGAGCAGAGAAGGTGGAGTGTGAAGGTTTGGGGTTGAGTCACTGTCCCACCAGACACAGCTGGATTGTCTCCAGCATAATTTTATGTAAAGTGCATCCTAGCACACCCTATGAACACAAACTCTGCTTCCACAGGGACTCTGCTGGCCTCTTTTACCATACTCAAAAACGCAAAACTCTTGAGCATCCCGGCTAGATAGAATTCAAACTCAAATATATTGATGGAAGGTCCACCAATAATCTTTATTTCTGCACAGAGGGTGACGGGGTCTTTCTGAGCAGGAAGGCAACTCTGAGAGTGTACCAATAACAAAAAAATTGAGAGACTTCAGAGGCAGGGAACCAGCAAGAGAGCATGAGGCCTGCCTTGGGTCCTCTTCCCCACCGCTGATTAGTTTTATTATGATAGCCTGCAAGACATGACTTGTCAAGCAAATCATTTTTCATATCTCTTTGCTGATTATAAAACTAGTTCGGATGCTAGATACAGAGCAGCAAGGTTTTGTAGAGGCTTACTTAAATTGAGGCAATTTCTCACTCTAAATGATTAGTTATTTGACAGAGATTCAGATTATAAAACGTGCCATCTCTGGAAATAACAAAATAATGTCTTCTAATAATGGGAAAAGGGGGAATCAGCACAATGTTAACATTTTGATGTGCCTACATACAGTGTCTTTCAATGCATATACAACTATTTGCAAATATTTGTATAATGCAAATTGCAAATTTGCATAGAATATATAAATATGAAACTAGAATCACACTAATTGTACAGACTTGTACTCTATTATTCTAAGTTAAGTGAAATTGCTAACAGAATTTTACAGACTTTAATCCCCTCTTGCTAAATACATTGGTTATTTTCCATTTTTTACCATTGTAATTAATACTACAATGAGCAACCACGCATATAAATTTGGCAAAGCCTTTGTCAAAGTTCAGAAAGATGTTCCAGGTACACTCTCAGTATGTTATGAGTGTTTACTATGTGACAAACGCCATGCTATAGTTTACAAACATTATCCAGCTCAATCCTTGCCAAAATCCTGTGTAATGTCCATGATTAATATTCCCTTTTGCATATGAGAAAACTGAGGAAAAGGGGATGAGGTAACTTGTCCATATTTGTACAGAAGTAACAGAGCCAGGATGTGAATACAGCGGTCTATTTCCAGAGCCTAGACTTTTACTGAGAAAACTGCCTGACTTGCCATGTCTCCCAACCCATGCCCTACCTTCTCCCTCCCACTTAAAAGTTCATGTCCTTCCATATCAGATATAGTATACAGAACTCTTCCAATTAGAATATCCAACTTGGTTACCTGGAAAATCTCCAGAATCTGGAGTTATTGTTGGGTTGCTCTGCACCCAGGATGTCATCAACACGTAACCCCCTAGCCTAGCCTATGATGACCAACTCCTAAGATCATCCTGTTCAATAAAAAGGACATTTATTTCAAGATCTCTGACAAGACCCAACCCAATAAAGCCACACTGCAGACAATTCTTACAGGCTCTTCCTCCAAAGCTGACTTTTCACCTTGTGGCTTAAGAGCAAGTGTCATTGTTTACTAAATTCATCTCCCTCCCATTTTTGTACACGCTGATTCGTTGTTGTCAAGTACATCTCAAAGTTGACCTGTGAAAAGAAAGACTGTTGGGGATACATATAAGAGCTTTATAACTCCTTTTTAAAAGTACAAAAAAAAAGTTGTTTGTAATACCTGACTTTATTTGGAAGCGGAGACGATGTGTTCTGTGCTAACACAAACAAAAAGATGCAAACAAACCATGGTACAGAGAATTCCAAAAAGCAACCTTCACCATCTTCAGGACTGAAGGTGAATAAAGAAGAGTGAATGACCTGAAAGAGGTTTTAATACGGTGTAGACCACAAAGGCAGGAAACAGCGTGCAGCCACCGAGAGGGGAGAGGGAGTTGGGTCCAAAGGCTGTGCCTCGCTGTAATGGGATAGCACTGAAGAAGGGAAAACTCGAGGAGATGGGAGATGGGTATCAGAGACTTCCTGGCAGTGAGAGCCGCTAGATTGGAGAATGGCCTCCCCAGAGAAAGGTGGGAAGCTCCCTCACTCAGGTCACTGGAAACCGGACAAAGCCAAACAGTTGCGGCTCCGCTGAAGGAAGAAACCCTGCACTAACAGAGGATGAACCGGATAACCTGCAAGGCCGTTTCTACCTGGAGTTACTTTGATTACAGTAATATAATCCTTCAGGGATGTAGGAAAGGTTGTAGGGGGTGGTTTGCTTTAAATTTTTGAGTGAACTTAATTCTGATGGAAGGTGCTAGACTGACATCCTAAGAGACAAAAGCTCTCTATTCATCCAAACAACGGATACGTGTACAACATTGACAGGGATACCTTTCCCACTGGGCTCTACACGTGTGTCCCCAGAACAGGCATCAAAGTAGAAGGAAAACTGGGTCCTTTCACCCCTGGATTCCTTGCTGCTTTTTATAGTTTCACAGCAACAAAGGGGTTGTTGGTTATAAAGATTGGCCTTCAGATTGGAATCCTTCCCCCTCCTATTCCAATGCCTAAAAACAGAAATGCTACATTTTGAAGGGACCATGCAGAACTTTTAAAGCATCGATCTAGAAGGCATTAAAATGAAGCAGTCAAACCACTTTCAAAAGATGGTATATGGCAGCAAGGCTGGGTCTCCCTTACTCTCTTTCCTGCATGAAGCAAAGTAAAAAGTCTGTCTGGGTAGATGAATTTGGGTGTAAGTCCTACATATCTTTGAACTTCTAAGTCATAAGGAAGAGGATTCAATATAGCTTCTTTTTCCCTTTCTCATCCTTTATATTTCATCTCTCTTTTATACTTCCTCCCCCCAGATAATGTTTATCCTCCCTTAAATTTGCTTACAACATGCCAGGCTAAGAGACCTCAGTTATAAGAAGTCTGAGTATAGATCGTCACCTACCAGATGCTGTGCCAGTTAATTCAGATCCCTTGAACACTCCTCCTGCATCTTTCCTGAGAGGCTGGTTTCTTTTTTCTTTATTTGAATTTTTGCGGAAGCAACCTCAAAGTGTTGGCAAAATTCTGCACACAAACCAAACAGTAACATTCACCTAAGACCAAGCTCTTTGATGATCTCTGTGAGGCATAAGCAAATCTGGATGCTTTGTTTTCTGTGCCTCTGCCCAAACCCCAAACTGACATGGCCATGTAGGTGCCCATCTCCTTATTATAAGAAGGTTCAGTCTCCACCCATCCTGGTGTAGATTTTTAAATTTACTTTTCTAGCCTCAAATCATCATAGGGTATGAGAGCAAAATGCATGCTACCTTTTCATTTTACATTGGACACATGACCAGCCATCTATGTGAATGCAAACCTCAGACAGGCAAAACCCTCAACAGGGCAGGAGTGTGATCAAGCTTGCCTTGGGCCTGAATATTGGTGTCAGGGATAGTAGACATAAAGAGAAAACTCAGTTTTGACTGCCTCTCATTTGGTGCTGTGATGTTAATAAAATCCCCTACACGTTCTGACAAAGAATATATTCAATTACTAAATTTTCTACAGAAACTTTCTCCTCTGCTGTAATAGGTGAAAACAAGGCCTCTCCGGTGGCCCCACAGGGTTCAGATGGCATTCCAGCTGATACTTGCCCACAAAGGTTGGAACTTATTTATCCCCTCTATGTTTAAGTAATCAAAAGAACATCTACTCCATGAGAAAGAGAACTGAATTTGTCAGGAAGTAGTTGTTACCTTTGATTTCCTGCCCCTTCATTACAAACAAAAGCCTGCTATATAGTTACCTGCAATTGGCGTAGGGTGTACATGACAGACCACAATGTAGGTGAGTAATGAATCCTGGGAGAGTCTGAGTGACGTGACCTAAGACCCCATTCACTAGTGGGCAGACAACCTGGAGCCTATAAACACATTTCTTTCAAGTTAGTGAAAAGCAATTTTTAAAAAATTAAAATCACAGAAAAATAGAACACTATGACTGTCCAAACAAAGAGTGATTATTTCCATGGCTAATGAGAAGAAAGTGATTCAGTCTATACAATGTCTGAGGGTAAGACATGGCCAAGTATAAGAAAGGCTCCTCAGTGAGTAATTACCTCCTTGAATCCACTGTCTACCCAAAGATCTCCTAGTTTAGAACTCATGCACCTTTACATCTGACCAACTCTCAGGAGGAAGTTTCCTTGAAAAAGTACCTGATGTAAACTTGTAATATAGTAAAGCTGTGATAACCTCTCCCTAGCCCCTGGAATAAATGTATTGCTCTATCTGTAGACACATCTGCTTCAACTCAGCATGAGCACATTGACTTCCTTGTACTTCCAGCATTGAAGATGAACTATCACTTCCTGAAGGACTACCTTCATCCCTAAACAGAAACACGGTTTTCCAGGAGTGTCCCTCCTAAACAATAAGTCCACACCTGTCACCAGGGTGTAGGAAGACTAGCACAGCCTGTACTGTCAGTCAATGAGCTTCAACACATGTAACGGGGTGGTGGTGGCCTTGCATGTCCGTGTCTAGTCCACTGGCCATACCATGGCTGAGGTAGTACCCTGATAGTGTCCATTTACACAGAGACCATGTTCTCAGACAAAAAGACCTAATTTCTTTCTTTACACTCAAATAATTTCCACATGGCTTTTATTTTCATCTTAACTCCCTCATATGGAGATTTAGCCAGGTCACCAACATACTCAGAAGCATTTATACTGAAGAAATTAAATAGGTCATACAAAGTTGGACAATTAAGTTCATGAATGCATCCTAGAAAAAGTGCTACATACCTCATTGCTGAATATCATTATGGTCACCTTCTAAGTACTGCCCATGAGAAGCTGTGTACCAACGCCAGTGCCTAGTCCACACTTCAAAGCAATTTTGACGCTCCTTTTCTGGAATGGCCATCAGAGCTGTAGTCAAACAAGGTCTAACAATTAAGTTCAAGAAGTCATCCTAAAAAAAATGCTTTGAAAAAATAAAATAAAATAAAATAAAATAAAAAAATGCTTTGAAGACTGGACTATGTGCTGGCATCAGTGCAGAGCTTCCCAAGAATTCTTTGAAGGTGACCATAGTTGTACTCATCAATGAGGTATATAGCACTTTCTCTATATGAATTTTCAAACTCAATTGTCTGACCTTATAGACATATAAAGAGTTTGTCTATTGCCCCTGAGCCCCTTTATGTCCATACACTAAACCTACTTCAGCATAACCCCATTCCAATAGAACTTGGAATACGAGGGCCAATTCTTCATACAAAGGAGTAGGGCTCTTCCAAAACCTTATTGATTTGTACTCTGACTAACCAAGTGGACCTCATCCATAAACCTCCTGAGATACCACATGCCCCACGACTTAATTTGAAATATCTTCCACAGGAGCCTAAGCACAAAAGGAAGGTCATGGTTAAAGTGTTCACAGCTGACTAAACAACAGTCCTCTCCCCATTACTGCCCAACCTTAACAGTCCCCTCAGTCCCAATCATAGCTTTGTTAGTATCATTTCACAGAAATAACTTTTGAAATTTGTTTTATAGAAATACGTCTCAAACATGATTTCTAAGACATTTGATGGATCTGCACACGTATGATTCCCCTCCCCTTTTATAAAGCAACTTAGTAACTTAAAAACAACCATTATATTTTGCATATTATTCTTTGTGGGGTGAGCTGGGCTGGGTGTGGGTGGGCAGCTTGGAATTGGGATACCTTTTCTATGGTGATTCCGTTCAAATGTCTGGGGCCTACTGCCCCTTGGCCTCTCTCTCTTTCTCTCTCTCACTCCACATGATGGCTCATCCTCCAGGGCCTCTCCAGAGGCTTCGATTTTTCATAAATTGAAGTCCTGAGACAGTTGGACTTGTAAATGTGGCATTACAAAACTTTTGAGATACATAAAAATCAAGAAACAAAATCCACATGGATGGAAACAAATGAAGGCTTCACAGCAACACCAATAAGCAGAGCAAGTTGAAACTTGCATGAGTGAATGAGAAAAGACACAGTCAACTGTATTTCATGGAAGTGAAATAATGGATGGTGGCAGTCTATCTCAAAACTTTTGTAGTGATCCACACTTAAGTTATAAGAAAAATCCTCCTAAGACCCAAATGGAAACTATAAGGTCTTATGACTAAGCCTCAGAAATCCTTATAAATCACTTCTGTCACATTCTATTATTCAAACAAGACTACAAAGGCAGTCTAGGTTCAAGGGAATGGGAGAAGTCAATTCTTGGCAGGGGAATGACAGAGGAAGAGAAAGCTGTGATGGCGGCCCTCTTGGATATAACGCACATGAAGAGAATGCTACTCCTTCTCTACCAGTGTTACATTTTCCCACAAAGGTGTGAAAGCAGTTCTGTTTGTGCCTCAGTTTCTTATAAAGTGTTACTTTAAAAAGCCTTTTTTTTCCACATATTCCACTCATTTTTAGGCTCCAGATCTAAATCCATGAGAGACTGGACTCGTGAATGTTATGAGTGACATACATCATGCTTTACTCAGAAACTCCTCCATGCTAAAATGAAGCTTGTCTATTGAACTTGTTCTAACCTTGGGATAATTTCTTTTCAGGGATGCTCCTTAGTTCTGTCAAATTCTGAAAGGTCTGTCTTGTCAGGCTGTGGACATTCCATACTCTAAATAGCAACTATAGCCTGGGCTCAAGCTGATACCACTGCTATACAAGTGAGTCCCAGCACTTAGGAGATGCTTGACAAGGGTTAGTTATCATCTCCTTCCCATCTCTGACTATACAGTAAGTCTTATGTTAAATATTAGATTATGATCTGCTTTTACAGATGATGAAACTGAGGCTCAGAAAAGTGGAGAGGTCCGTACAAATGCACATAACCAGTATGTGAAGAAATTGAAACTTGAGCTCAGGTCTTGTGATGCACAGTTGACAGTTCTTTCAAATCTACCAAGGATTATCAGAGCAAGTTCACACTTTGAATTCAAAGGTTTAAAATAGAGAACAGACTCTTCAGTGGAAAAGAATATAGCAGTACGAAAAGTGGGGTGCCAGGGATGGTAGGGCTGGGCATTGAGATAGAAGAAATGTACTATAAAATTACACCAACTACTCACCAGTTTTGCCTAGATCCAGCCTTACTGTATTTCCCAGAAGCACTATTCTACAGGGTTTACTCTTGCAAATATATAAAAAGGGTGCTCTTTTTGTTCTTAAGCTAGTAGGTAATTTTTAGCCTTGTGTTGCCCACTCCAAGTCCCTTTTAATCCCTCACATCCTGCTTGCAGTTAATGGAATGCAAAATTCCAACTTGCCCTGTTCTTCAGATCTCCCAGCAGGACGTCAGTGCTAAGTATCAGTTACTAGGTGTGGGTTTCCTTTTGCACCAGCTTGTCTGCCTTCCGAGTGATGAAATGAAGCTTTCCCCATGGAGAGAACCCAACGTCATTGCCTCCTGCCTGGTCAGCTTCCAGGGAAGGCCTGTAGCAGCCTTTGCTTCCAGGACAACTGGCTGTGTATCCATAACAAAGACAGCAGGAGGCTGTGATCTGGCCACCTTCACCTCTGTCATTTAGCCAACCAGTTTCCAAGCCCTGTCCCAGAACCCTATGCCTCTGGTCTTTGGTGGCCCTACCACCTGGCATTAGGTGTCAGCAGACAAGATAAGACAAAGTTCCCCTCTCCTTAACTCAATAGATCCCTGCGACTGTGCTGACTAAAGCTTACTTCCTTTTTTAAAATTGCCAGGAGACATCTGCAAAGAGGTCAAGTCACCTCAGGCCACAACCATAATATAGGACTTTTGGGGGCAAAATGCCTAAGTAGTGGCCAGAAGTAGGACGTTTTATACATCCTGGAGCAAGAAGGAAACAAGTGCTTTAAATTCTGTGAGGACTTTATTTTAAAGGCTTTCACAGGTACACTGTACTTATGCACATACATGTGTTAAAATTCTGGAAGGAAGAGTGGTGTAAAAATTCCTCCTTTGAGTTAATTTAACCATTTCTTCTTAGGAAAGTATGCTCAGTAAGATCTGGTGCTGTAGTAAGAATTACTCCCACTGTGCAGACAACATATTTAACGGTAGAGTTGCCAAAGCAGGAAGGGGATCAAAGGAAGACAAATATACTATATTCACCTATTTAAAATAGTCAGAGTGTAGAACATCAGCCCCTGCTAATCCATTTTATTAACTTTTAAAATAATATAAATTATATAAAATCATCATTGAAAATTAACAAAAATAACCAAATAAGAAAAGAAAAATTAAAATTACCTATAATCACAAAGTCTTGACACAACCACTATGAGTGCTTTGGGATTTATATTCTATATGCGTTTGCATATAATTTTTTAACATAATTGAGACTGCCATTGGTGATTTTCTACCTATACTTAATAGAGGCATGATTATCTTCCTATATCGACATATGTCCATCTACATCTCAAAATATCACTACTTTTTAATTGTAAAGGAGAAAATGAGCCTTTGAAATAAAAGAAACTTTTATCCCCCAAACACTCAAGGTTGGCCTTGCCAATAACTCAATAGCCTACTAGTACATGTGTCCTGATGTGATGTAGTAAAATGTACATGCACCACCTACAAAGCGTTCTGGCCTGAAATGTTTAACCTGAATCTAATCACAATGAAACAGATTAATCCAAAATGTTGGGCACTCTGCAAGAAGGTTGCTCTGGACTTTTCAAAGGATTCTCAGTCATCAAAGAACAGACAGGAGAATGGTCCAAGATTGAAAAGTACTAAAAATGGGGTGGCGCCTGTGGCTCAAAGGAGTAGGGCACCGGCTCCATATACCAGAGGTGGAGGGTTCAAACCTGGCCCCGGCAAAAAACTGCAAGAAAATAAATAAATAAAATAAAATAAATGAATAAAATAAAAAAGAGAAAAGTACTAAAAATGCACAGTAGAAAATGTCGTAAATAAAATTTCATCGAAGTTTAGATAAGGAAAAAAAGTGCTATACAGAATATTTTAGGACCCTTTGAGTATCTTTTCATATGATGTTACTGAATTAATGATAATTTTCTTAGGTGTGGCAACGGTGTTGCAAAAGAAAATACTCTCACTCTTGAGGCATGCCGAACGAAGTACTGACCAAATGAAACATCATGACATTGCCAGCCTACTCTCAGCAGCTTTAGCAAAAGGGAAGAATATATACACACACGCACAGACAGGTTGTTAAGATAGTCATTGCACCACTCTGTCAACTTTTCGGTGATTTTGAAATGTTTCAAAATGGTACATATATCAGATATATGTATTTATATATTATACATATAACATACGTATTGATATTTCTATCCCATTCTATTTAACAACTAAATGTGATTCTATTATACGTATATCCCATAATCTATTTAACAAATTTCTGGTTTTCAACATTTCATTTATTCCCACTTTTAACTTACATGAACAAATTTCAAAGACAATTCCTGTAGGTAATTATTTGCATATTATTAATTATTTATTGAGGTTAAATTTCTAGAAGCACCTTTTCAATCAAGTTTATAGGTATTTTTAAAGTGTTCAGTATAACCACTTACAACACAATTGTTTGATTCAGCCCTGTGTATTTTCTGTGGTCCTCATGCCCCAATACCTAACAATTTTCTTTAAAATGATTACAACTATCAAATGATAAGACTTCTAACACTGGTATTTTATTTCCTAGGTTACTTATTAAAATCTGTGTTCTCAGTTCTTGATAATACTTCATAAAATTTTGTTCATGTACATAGACATTTCAAACTCTACCAAAAACTGCTTTAGTTGTAACCATATTGAACCTAGGAATTGTCTGTCATCTTTCCTGTCCTGTCCATCCATTCTAACTAACATCTGCCTTCATTACTAGCAGGAACACACCTTTGATCATTGTCCCCAACAAACTAGCATTTCCCCGGCCCCAGCAGAGGCGCTAAACATACCTAGCAGTGTACTGTGGCCTTGTGGCACTTTACAGGACAACCACTCTAGAGCAGATGGAGTTTGAATCCTGCCACGGAGATATCATAGCCTTGACTACTGTCTCCAAGGAGTCATCTCCCAACACACACTAGGTGATATATGCATCACTAAATCACACTTATTAAGCAATGTTATTAAGTGTTATTAGCACTATTAGTGCTGTTAATGTTGTTAACCTCTGTTAAACCTAACTCTAGCACGCAGTCTCACAGCTGTTCCTCACAGGCTGGGTCTATTCAATAAGTCAGGTTCACCACTATTTAACACATTGAGATGCAGCTAGCTCTTGCCCTCACGCGCGCGCTCTCTCTCTCTCTCTCATACACACACACACACACACACACACACACACACACACACACACATTTTCCCCACACTCAAGCATGTATGTGCAGAATATTTTCCAGGACCTCACTCTGGTGGAGTGACCAAAAGGGAAAGGAAAGTTAAGAAAAATAGACATAGCCCTTTTATGTAGTATATTTTTTTGCCACTAGAAATGAAATAGTTGACCCGAGAATCCAAACAGATACTGTTTTAGCTGGATCCTTCTCAAATAATAACAATCAAGAAATCTTCAAACAACTAGAATGAAAGTTACCATTTATGGAAGCATTGAGATAAACTTGTGCCCACTTCATGCCTCTCATCAAGCTGCAGGATCAATATTTTCTGTTACTGGTTCTAATGTGGTACCCAAGTCCAAACCGTGTTGACTGGCAACAGAGAGTGCATCCAAAGAAAACAGATAATGAGTTCTATTAAGCCCCTTAATCCCTTTCCAGAAGCAATTATTTTTCTTAGGAGCTCATGGGAGATCAGAGTCCCAATCCCACTTTGCAGCAATTCTGGCTGCTCTTCTCACACTGAAAACACACAGGCCCTTCCATTGACTCATAAAGTACAACACTCTGCTTCCCAGATACAGAGCCATAGGAGGGTGTTCGCTGGGGTGCCGCAGCATGGGAAGGAACATGGGGGAAATGTGAATCCAGGTAGGGTGTACTGGAGGCCTGGATCACCTGCCATGATGATAACCTCCGGCAAATCTCAGAACCTTTTGTAAGCCACAGATGCCACATTTATGGCTCTGGCATCATTAACTCAAGCCCACAAAGTTCCTGGGTGAATTAGGTGGAGAAGTCTGTAAACTACAAAAGTTACACATTTATTATTTTGGTGTGTACTAATTCAAGGAAGACTATTTATTACATTAAAATGGTTTTCTGATCTATTTTGAAGAAAAAAACAGCTAACAGGAGACTTAAGAAAAGTCTTAATCTGAGGATACCATTAAATTAAATAAAATGGGAAAATGCTAGAACCAAAGAAAATTGTTTGAAATTTTTAACACTAAAAAATCCTTTTGAATAAAGTACATGCTATCATCTATATTATACGTACATCTTAATTTTAAAGAACCTCAGAGGCATATTATTTTATCTATTGGGTCAGTGTTCAATGGGAGACCATGTTCTGTACCCTCTGACTGGTATGATGTTGTCTGGCTGTGACCATGGGTCTAGAGTTGGGCCACGAGAGAAACAGATCCCAGCTGTTCCACCTAGAAGTGATGTGTCTTTGAGCAGTTACTTTATTACCCCATGCCTGTTTCTTTATCTTCCCAATAGGGATGAAAATCTTTTCTTTGTACATCTGGTGACTGATGTTTTCCTAAGAACTGATACCTTCACCCCAGGGTGGGATGGTGGCTTACAAAGACAACCACAGCTCCAAAACACCTTATAAGAGTAGCAAGACTTTTGCTGCAAAATCATTGCAATTCAGCTTCTTCTTTGCCAAGAGTACTTTCCCACACACCTACTGTACACAAATCACAGAGGGCTACCCAACATAAAGAATGAGAGAACTTCAAGGCTGACCTAAATTGGCTCAAGGAATAAGTGCCTTAAACACTGATAATGAGTTCATTTAAAAAAGGAAAATGAACCAAAGAACTTCTGAGTGGCATATAAAACCCTCTTTTTGGAAATAGAGCCTTCAGGATTGTACTTAGCCCAGGACATTCTCTCCTCCCTTTTACCACTAGGTCATGTTTATTATCTCTGGAATCTGGTTCTAGCAGCAATCCAAGAAAACCATGAGAATGGCTCAAAGTCATTGCTAGTATCCACCTTCATCATTGCTTCTACATTCCTAAACAATGAAATGCCTCAGTCCGTTAGGGAATAGCAGAGAGTGACCACCAAGGCATTTTCTGTCACAGCTGCTAACAGTGTTGTGGCCCAGCCCTGGTTTTCCAAAGATAAAGGTGAAGGCCAAGTGTAAAAAAGAAGTGTTCCCCTTGACAGCGCTCACTTTGGCAGAATAGAGCCCTAAAAGCCCACATGTCATAGGCGGAGCTCTCAGACTGTGGATTTCAATGACAGCACAGATAAAACATTAGTAGATCCATCTTGTTTTTAAAAGGGCTTAGAATGCATAAATTTTTAAATAAATCCCACTATAATATGATCCTTATTTTTGAAGTGCTTTGTGAACACAACCTTATTTTTCCTTCTATTCTTGCCACACCAAAAGGGAGTTGTCCTGATGTACTCACTTCGTGCCCAAGACAGATCCACCCAAGAAGCAACACTTTGCCCAATGTAATGATGGTTAAAAATGTCATGTTGTGTGCTTTCCCTCATAACTTCAAACAAAGAAATTTCAGAGTTTCTAGCTTTGTTGATTGGGGGGGAGTCCTGATGTGAGTTAATTTCTCTCTTTCTTCTTCTCTCTCTCTCAATAAACTTCTTAGGAGGTCAACTTTTTTTTTTTTGCAGTTTATACCCGCCACCTCTGGCATATGGGGCTGGCACCCTACTCCTTTGAGCCACAGGAGCCACCCAGGAGGTCAACTTTTTAGTATGTCTAGTCAAAAACAAGAGAAACCTATGTGTGCCTAAGTGAAAAAATATGATTTTTCATGTTGTGTATACATAATAGCACATCTTCAAAGGTATGATAAATACTATTTGCCTCTTTCTATGGATTACCAATATTTTCCTAATTTTCCAATATTATGTGGTATTATATCATGCGGCAAAAAATGATTGCTTGAATAAGACCAAGGAGCCATTATTACCATGTGTAAAATCACCTTGTAATTAAGAATTAAAACTGGCATATGATGCATTAAGCTGAAGGATGAGCGAGATGAATTTTTATCAGTAATGGATTTGAACTGTATCTGGATCTCCTAAATTCAGAGAAAACCTAACTGAAAATGCTATTTTTTTTCTTTCTTGTAACAAGGTCTTGCTACATTGCCCAGGATGGAGTCAAATTCCCAGCTCAGCCTCTGAATCACTGGGATGACAGGCATGCACCACCTCCCCCAGCTCCTACTAATATCTTTTAATTTTATATTAATTTTCTTTTGGAGACAAAGTCTCATTCTGTCACCCTGTGTAGAGGGCTGTAGCATCATTATAGCTCACAGCAACCACAAATATTCTTGGGGGTTTTTTCTATTTTTGGTAGAGATGGGGGACAGGACACAATCCTCCCAGAGTGCTACCATGCCTGGCCTTATGTCAATGTTTTAAAATAATAAGCATTATACTATTAAACAGATTTATGTTCTTAGTTATTTTTAATTAAGAAAAAAACTGGAAGAAAAAGATCAAAATACCCTAATCCTTTCAATTATACCTGTAATTACATTCATAATTTTTTTAAATATATATTTTACAATTATAGGAAAATATTCTTGGAAACCAATGTGGGTGAATCTTGGACAGCTCCAGGAATATTTTACAACTTTTGAAATGAAAATAAAATGTAACTAATTTACAGTTAATGTTTGTTCCCTTATGCCTGTGTTTAAAATATTTTTCTGAAAGAAGAGATACAGAACAAAAAACAGATTAAGAAAGATTAAAATAGTTCATGGGTATAATTTTAAAACCTTCTAAAAATATTAGAAAGGTAATTTAGTCTTGTTTAATTGTGAGTCTAGGAGAGAAGCTACTGTAGCGGTTTCTAAGAGAGGCAATGAGACGGCTACGGAAGGGCAGCAGAACAGGAGTCAGAGCACAGTGACTTCTATACCAACAAGGGCAGACAGGGGCTAACTCACCTAACTATTCTGAGCCTTGGTTTCCCAATCTATAGAATGATTGCCAAGGCCTCCTCCTGCTCCAGAATTCTGCAATTCCTTTTTAATTTGACAAACCTCACTTGAGCCTATTCAATGAAAATTTGCTTTAGTGACAGGCAGCGCCTGTGGCTCAAGGAGTAGGGCGCCGGTCCCATATGCCGGAGGTGGCGGGTTCAAACCCAGCCCTGAGCTAAAAAACACACACACAAAAAAAAAATTTGCTTTAGTGATCATTTTTGTCGCCCTCGCTTAATAGTTGCCAACATCAAATATTACATGTTTGTGTAACACTTTCCTTTTCATGTCATCTCTTTGAATCCCTAGAATAATCCTGTTCAGATAGATCAGAAATTTCCAAGGTCATTTGTGAGTGAGTAAAAGCAGCCACAGAACAACAAAATGACTCAGCCAGCACCAGCACTGCTAGTAACAGGGCCAGTTCAAGAATTCAGGTCTCCAGCATCCAAAAGAACCACCTCTCTTCCTGAACTATAAACCCTTCCTACAAACTAAAGTACCGGCAGTATCACTGAGCTCTTGTTTCTTTACTGTGAGAATACCTCGTAGCAGCTGTCCACATGTTTTAGGAGATCTGCTGACAGTTACTACACCATACTTGTGATCAGGGCTGTGACTTGGTTCCAGCCTCTCCTCCAACACCCTGAGTGACCCTGAGCTAGTGATCCACCCATGGAATAAAGATCTACAGTGCCGAGGATATTCTTGGCATCAGGCTGTGTTACTGTCTGAGTATGTTGCCAGGGAAAATCTGTGGAGTCCTTGAACTCATAAGGAAAGGGGGGAATAAAGACAATAAACTTTATAAATAGGCTCCTACTAAAGTTGTTGCAAAAGAGAAAGTGAGCTTTCTAATCCTTGCTTTCTCAAAGCCATTTCTACTCAACTTCTCTTGGTTGTCAAGGATATAATAAGATCATTAAGACCAACACCATGCTCATTTCTATACTATTAATATATCCTCCAGTGGCAGAGCTGGTGTCAAATTCCTTGGGGTCTGGGCACAAGGGAACAACAATAAGAGACCTGCAAATACCTGTGGAAGCACTAAAATATTACCTGTACTTCTCATACATCGAAAATGACAAAACATCACACTTTTTCTATAGCAAAAGATTTCAACAGAGAAATTCTCTAGAATCAAAGAATTGAGCTGAGATTCATCCCCCAGAACTTAACTCATCCTTTCAGGCTATTTCAATGACATTCTTTTTATACCCCCTTCTTGGACCTCAAGTGGAGAAACTGATCAAACGCATTCTGCACATTCCAGAAGGCCGCAGACTCAGCCTCCCAGCTGCAGCGCTAACCTCACAAATTCACAGACTACCTCCAGGTTCCCAAGTGGAGCAGCTTCCCTGACTAGAGGAATACCCCAAAACACATCCACTTTATTCAATTGGCCTGATTTTTGCAGCACTTAGAACCACCGACAACATTTATCTATCTAATCAGAGGCTGTGGGATGAAAAGAATTTCTTTTAAATATTAATAGAAAGAACTTGCTCTCAGGACGGTTCCATCTCCCTCTCTGCCTCCCAATTCTATCTTCATATTCAATACGACAGCAACAGTTGCCTGATTTCTCTGACAAGATTGTGTCTACCACGAGATGCCAAAAAATAGTCAGGTTTACAGTTGGGAAAAACTTGGCTTTGTGCATCTGCATGTGAAGAGTTTGGCAGATGAAATTTCAGATATGTTGCCAGAGAGGCAAACATTTAATCTTGGAGAAAGCCCTTCACACGAATGCAGTTGATGTAGAACAAAGGAAACCACAAAAACACCAGGGCACTAACATTAAAGACGGGTTTACACACACCAAAAGGAAAGGAAATTCAGAGCTGACTTCCATATCCCTTCTTATCATTCATCACAACAGGATGAAATATGCAGATGTTATTTCCTTTAAGAGACTGGAAAAAGTGCACAAATGTCAAAATCAATGGACATAAACATAGTGAAACATCTAGTTATTCTTTGCACTGTGATAGTTATCTTTCATTTCAGGTTCCTTTTTTGTTTTTGAGACAGAGTCTCAAGCTGTCACCCGGGTAGAGTGCTTTGGCATCACAGCTCACATCAACCTCCAACTCTTGGGCTTAAGCGATTCTCTTGCCTCAGCCTCCCAAGTAGCTGGGACTACAGGCGCCCACCACAACGCCTGGCTGTATTTTTTGGTTCTAGTTCTCATTGTTGTTTGGCGGGCCCAGGCTGGATTTGAACCCGCCAGCTCCGGTGTATGTGGCTGGTGCCCTAGACACTTGAGCATTTCAGGGTCTTAAAAGACTTTACAACAGTTAGTTTCCCGATTTCATAGCTGGGGGAAATAAGATCCGGGTCAACAAAGTAATTCCTGCAAACACACAGAAAATCAGAGCCGAAAACTGAGTCGCAATTTTTTTTCTACATTATGTTATATAAGTCATTTTCTTGCTAGCATGCTTTTCTGAAGAAGAAATTTGCTTTTATTTAAAAGCATTGAATACATCAAACAGGTCTGCTGTAAAATCCATTATTATAACAGTAGTCTGAATGATGTATGCTTTATACCAAATTTGATTTCATTTGTAATAATGTAAAATTATTTTTTACTACTTTCCCTTTACCAACCCACCTTCTAGTTCCAATGATTCAATAAACTTGCAAGGACTAATTATGTCTGATTATCTGAGAATAATTTCTTTTTACTTCTTTTGAGATTTAAAAATCATAAAACAGGCTGGGTGCTCATGCCTATAATCCTAACACTTTGGGAGGCAGAGGCAGGAAGACCATATGAGGCTAGGAGTTTGAGATGAGCCTGAGCAAGAACAAAATCCTGTCTCTACAAAAAATTGAAACATTAGCCAAATGTGGTGGTGTGTGCCTATAGTCTCGGCTAATTGGGAGGCTGAGACCAGAGGACCACTTGAGCCAGAGAGTTTGAGGTTGCAGTGAGCTACGATGATACCACTATCTCAAAACAAAAGCAAAAACAAAAGAAAAAGCATAAAACATTGTACTTACTAAACCTCAAATACAGGGAAATAGCTTAAATAAAATTCATATCTACTTAAACAAGTTTTTTAATGTATGTATGTTGGGACTTTCACTCAGTTTCATCCAAGAAACGTTTAAATTGCTACCTTGATAAATTGTGAGAAAGCTTCTCCCATGCCCCCTAAAATCCTCTCTATACCTTCTTCTATTAAACATATCATCACCAACATTTTAATTTTTTTAACCAGCCCACCAGAGGTTGTTCCCCTAGGAATTGTTCTGAAGTCAGAGTTTCCAGAATTCCAGTCAAACTTGGAGAGAATTTATCCAGGGTGACTAGATGCAGAAAGCTGGAAGAACTTGGGTAGCAGTCAGGAAGGGAGGCAAGAGCCCAGCCAGGAAAACTGTGCCAACCACGGTCCGAGGGGACAAAGCACAGCCACTTAAGAGAAGAATGTGAAATGAAGTCAGAAGGCAAGAGACAGAGAAGGCCAAGTAAGTCAGGAGGCTGATTCTCTACCTAGAACAGGGCAAGCCAGTGAGGAAAGGGAGGGACTTACAGGAAGATGATGACGTTCCTATTCTTAATGGAGCCAGATTGTTGAATGGGGATGGGCTGAGAGGGGCAAAAGAACTGCTCATGCAAGGCCAAACAGACCCAAGAAGGAAGGAAGGAAGAAAGGAAGGGAGGGAGGGAGGGTGGGTCATGTAAAGCAGCAGTCTGCAATCTTTGGGCATCAGATACCAGTTTCATGGAAGATAATTTTTCCAAGCATCTTGGGTGGGTTGGGGTGAGGTGGAGGTGGTGGATGACTTTAGGATGATTCAAGCACATTACACTTATTGTGCACTTCATTTCTATTATTATTACGTTGTAAAACATGATGAAATAATTACATAACTCACCATAATACAGTATTAGTGGGAGTCAATAAAATACCAGCAAATCAATTTCAATAACATATAGAAATGGTTATAGGGCTTTCCAGAAAGTACATTTCTCCAAAAATACCTAAGAAAACTGAAAACAAAAATTTATGCATTAATATTCACAATGGCATTATTTATAGTAGCCAAAATGCAGAAACAATACAAGTGTCTGTCAATTGATGAAAAGTTAAACAAAATGTGGCATATCCATAAAAGAGTATTATTCAGTCATAATAAAGAATGAAATACTGATACATGCTACAATATAGGTAAAACTACAGATACACACACACACACACACATATATACATATAGTCATACAATAGGGCCATATATCATATGATCCTAATGTATGAACTGTCAATCCATAGACCAGACAATCCAAGGAAACAGAAAGTATATTAGTGGTTGCCTAGGGTGGGAGGACGAAAGGTAATGGAGAGTGGCTGCTCATGGGGACGGGGCTTCATTTGGGAAAATAAAAGTGTCTGGAACTAAATAGACACTTTTAAATAGTTGCAAAATCTTATGAATATACTAAAATCCACTGAATTGTACACTTTAAAAGGAGAATTTCATAATACATAAAGTAAACCTCAATTTTGAAAACACTGAATCTGTAGAGTCACAAGTTATGGGAGATACACCAGATCCTGGGGTGCACTCCACTGTGTACATGCACAAAGTGAGGGTGAAGTGAAAGAGGAAAAGTGGAGGTATATGTCTATAAAAATGAACAAAACTATTATTTTTTCTTCAGGCAGAAAAATCTCTGATTTACCCGTGACAAGGAGATTAGTGACTATTTCCAAAACTTACGGAGACCGTGAAAACTGAAGTGCCTGGTGTGTAGATACACCATGTTGTGGTTTTAAGACCATGAAAAGCAAGTGAAAGGTGTCTCAATTCCAAGATCAGCCTTTTTTATTAAGCAAACAAAGTCATGGGATAGTTATGTTTAATATCTGCACCCCTTTCCGATCAGGCTAGAGGTAGCCAAAAACACGCTGTGACATTTTCCCCTGTCCTAGTTAGCATAGTATTTATGGTTAAAAAAAAAGACTATGTCACCTGAAAAGTGAACATAAAAAACAACTTTATATTTAAAAACTCTCTACATTGATGAAAAAATTAAAAAAACTGGCAGCTTTATACTGTTAGTGCAGAAAGAATGCGTGCCATTTTAGGACAGTAGTTACCTCCATGGAGGAAGGGAGGGAAGGAAAAGCCATGGGAAGAGGAAAGAGAGTGGAGGCTTAGGGATGGTGTCAGCTCTATCTTTAAAATTACATTTTTATAAAGACAGAAAAAGAGCTAAAGCAAAGTACTTATATTTACTTAATTTTAGTGATAAGATATATGGGTATCCCCTATTTTCTGAGCTTTTCAATGTGTTTTAAATATGTCAAAATTTAAAAACTATTTTAAATTATTTATATTAAAAACACAACATATTTGTCACTATAATAATCTTTTCTCAGCATGAACACATTTTATGCTTTATATTTTTAAAATATTCTGGTTGTAGTTAATAATAGCGAAGTACTGCATTAAGCTGGCAGAAAGTCCTTAAAAATACAGTCAGTCATGAAACCTTTATTCAGGACCTATGAAGGTTCTATGTGTCACGTGCTATTTACTCGTGATAGGAGGATAAATAAGACACAGGCCCCGCCCTCAAAAAGCTGTTGTCCTGGTGGATAATTCAGGTGGGTAAATGGATAATCGCAATGCAATTTAGTAAGTGCTATGAGAGATACATGCACAAGCTGAGAAGCATGGATTCAAAGAAGGGAATGAAAAAACAAAACCAGTCACATGTGCTCCTTTGATGAATTAAACACTAAATACATTAAGCCCAAGTGGGATGAAAGAGATAACAAAAAAAGTGTTTATTTTATCTACCACAGTGACAAAACCCACCAAATATAGGCCACAATACTATAATTTTTCCACCTGTAATTTTTTAAAGCTTTTCTTTCATATAGTCACTTTAAACAAGTGCATATAACCAACTATGAAATGACAGGCTAGCCTTTATTTTTTTACTCCGTGGTGGTCATTAAGCATGGATTATTTCACCAAACCTTCATGATGTTTGCAGAAGGTAAGTGATATTATTAGCCCCATTTTACAGATGCGAAGACTAAGCCTTGTAAGTAGCTCAAACTTGGTGTCAATTTGCACATTCATTAAAACAATCTACTTAACCATCTGTCCATCTGTGTCCATGTCAGTTCTATAAGGGACAAACAAAAGATATATAGGACTCCCAATTACTGCAAAGATTATTTTCATGATGTCTGAAATTCCATCCAATTTTTGAGATTAAGAAAGCCCTTGAATAATTTGGCTTGTTACATTTTAGTAACAGGGCACTTGAATGTTTAATCGTTAACTCTGCAAATTGTGCAAAGGAAAATCAATCTAATAGCATTCATTTTCCATGACCAAACAACTGGATTTGGTTCTAGTCAATTGAAATAGTCTGTGAGACTCTCAACAAGGTGGTGATTGATGTCAAGAAAGAGCCCTTATTGAGACCTACTGGCTGCTTTATAAAGAAAACTCACAAGGATCCCATTCCTTAGTGATGTTTAGATGAGGGGGACCACAGTGCCATTGGCAACCAGCAGGATGTTAGGAAAAAACACAAAGAAAAGGCATGTATTGTTTAATAGAGATCAGCTGGCGAAGAAACACTTATCAGAACCCCCTTTGTTCCCAAGGCTGGGAGGATTTGCCATAGACTCACCAGACAACAAGAACACAAGCAGGGTCGCACAGATGAAAACCACATGAGAAGCTACCAGGAGCCAGAGAAGCCCGGATGGCAGCCACCTCTGAGCCGGAGCGCAGAAGCGTGACTGTCCCAGAGGCTGTCCAACACCGCCAGAGGTCAGACTTCTGGGACAACAGGGGCCGAAGCTTCAGGGCTGCCAAGAGACACAGAACTGTTGCCATTTAAATGAAGCCTGAAAGAAAGGGCCTGGCTGTTTTTATTATTTTAAAGGATTTTAGTTCAGGTCTGTGCTAAGTGGGCTCCTGGGTGACCCAGCTGCCTGATGGACTACATGCCCAAGAGGCCCCTTCCCATCCCATCAAGTGTGAGAACAAATTGGGTTGATTCTCCTCCGGAGAGAGCTTGGCAATCGCACACAGCACATTATGTCCCACACACAAAAGCATTTTCTTATATCCCAATGACCCCCGCTTCGACCTCTTGTTTCCACCTCTAAGCACCTTCCTCAGACACTGTTACATGTCCCATTGCTTTGCCGGCAAGGAAGACTTCTTCCATTCTTCATTATATGACCAAGGTTATAGGGCACATTAGTGACAGCGATGACAGCGACTGTCCTCAAAGAGCCCAGGCAAAGGCTGAGGGGGCATCCAACTCCCTGACAATTGCCTTACTTGGAAACAGTGCATAAAGCAGGAATTCCAGCTGGGTGTTTTGCTTTGAAACTTACTTAGCTTCTCTGTTTTCACTTTTTTAAGAACACAAAGTAAGCAGAAGGCTAATATTGCTGGGGTTTCAGAAAGCAATATCCAAATGATAATTCACCTAAACAATGGGGATTATTTATTATTTATTCCTAGGGACAACTATAGAAACATAAAAAAAGAATAAAAGCACACTGCGTGAAAACGGATCTAGCACTGTAAGTTGAAAATTGAACTAAATAATTCAGTTTATACTCCCTATTTAAAATTCTAAAGTCTGCCAGGGATAACAAAAGTCCGAATTTTGGGTTCTTAGTTTGTATGGTAAGGCCACAATTCAGAAACACATGCTTTGTATGTTCAACAGTCTCGGAGACAATGTGACCTAAAGTTTGGGGTTTCTTACAGAAACAGCTCTTCTGTAATAGCTTAGGGTTTCATGTGGTTGTGATATTTCCAGCATGAGAGACTAAGTCAATCCTGATGAAACTTTGAAAGATGCCACCAAGTCTAAGTGTTTCAAAGCCAACACTTCAACTGCTAAATCATTCCCTCTGTGTTAAGGAGTGATTATTGGATTGGCAATGGGGGTGGAGAGAAATCCTTCCCCAGTAATGCATAGCTATGGGCACATCTCAATGATTACATATGAAAGAGGATGGGATCTGGGAAAAACCTCCTGATTCATTCAGACACACAAATCATCCAAAGGAGGGGGTTATCCCATTTTCTCTTGAACTCTAGTAGGAAACTTCCCATGCCGTAATTGTATTTGTTATAGTGCAATGATCAAAGTCAATAAATTCCTCCATCTATTCCCATTCAGGGAAACATATGGCACCACTAGGAGAATCACATGCAATGCTGGTTTCTCATATTCATGATTAAATACCATGGGGGAAGGGAACACTGAGAGAGCAAAAGCATTTAAAAGAAGAGACTAAAAGCTGGACTTGGAGAGATGTATTCTACTACTGGAAGACCTACAGTGGTAGATCTGTACAGAAAACATCTGCAATCTGACCATGAAAGGAAAAATGGATGGATTTCTAAAATAAATGTAGGTGATTTTTCTCAACAGCTGTGAACATAGAAATTACTTAGGTCTTCATTACAAGTTAGGGCTTCTAAGAGGCAGATTTGTTCATTCTGAACATATTAGGACTGCCTTGTTATCACGGATAGTCCTACTATTCATTGCTCTGTTTCTTTGGCAAAGAAAATGTCACTATTTAGTGAAAAACAAGGAGGCAACTATTTTTTTTTTTCAGATTAATGAAGATTAAAAAGTTTGATGGTTTCCAGAATTGGTATAGATAAAAGGAAACAGGCACTGTTACTTGGAGTAAGTTTTTGTAAATGCTGTTTGACTATATTCATGAAAATGTTTAATTTGTATAAGCAATGGCCCCACAAGTCCATGTCTGTCTAACAAAAGGACAAGCACAAAATACAAAAATAAATGCCCATGCTTATCCATTGTGTAATTTCTTATTCCTGCAAAACATGGCTGAAATCCTAACATCTAGCAATAGAAGAGTGACTAAATGAATTAGAGTAATATACATAGGAGAAGAAGACGCAGCCAGTAAGAAGGAAGAATAAGGTAAATCTGTTCCAGCATCCAAGATTTTTTTTTTTAAGTCATAGAATTAGTCCACTTATGTAAAAAGAAAAATTTTAAAGCATAAGAATACTTGATACATGTTAGTTTATCCTATACATTAAAAACTTCTGGAGACCGATGCAAAAAATTTTTTAAGTAATATGAAATAATATGAATAAGAAGTGGAGATTTGAAGGGGAAAGGACGTGTGTGTGTGTGTGTGTGTGTGTGTGTGTGAGAGTCTCGCTTTGTAACTCCCAATAGAGTGCTGTGGAGTAATAGCTCATAGCGATCTCAGACTCCTGGGCTCCAGTGATTCTCTTGCCTCAGCCTCCGGAGTACCTGAGATTACAGGCACTTGCCACAATGCCCGGCTATTTATAGAGGTAGGGTTTCACTCTGGCTCCAGGTGTCTTGAACTCCTGAGCTCAGGCAATCCGCCCGCCTGGGCCTCCCAGAGTGCTAGAATTAAGGTGTGAGCCACTGCTCCTGGCCCCAGAAAGGACTTTTATTTTTCATTTTACACTTCTTGTTCTATTTGACTTTTTTCTTTTAAAATAAACATGTAAACTCATAAAATTTTTGAAAGCTAACTTATAAAGCATAAATCATAACTCAGTTTTCTCTTTTGTTAATTAACCTATATTGAAATACTCAATAAAATTCACCAATCTTAAGTAAATAACTCAACAAAGTATAACAAATATGTACAGTCATGTGACCACCATCATAAACAAGATATGGAATATTTTCATTGCCCCCCAAATTGGCTCATGCCCCTTTGCTATTAATCCCCTAAGTCTACCCCGTGGGCTCTGGAAACCACTGATCTACCCTCTCTCATGAGTTTTCTTTTTCTTTTTCTTTTTTTTTTTTAGAATTTCATATAATATATTCATATAGAATTTTACTTCTGGCTTTTTTCACTTACCATAATACGCTGCAATTCATCTATGTTGTATGTATCAGTAATTACTTCCCTTTTATTCTTGAGAAGGATCTATTGTGTTGGGTATACCATAATTTGTTAATCCATTCACCAATGGATAGACATTTGGGTTCATTCCAATTGTTGACTATTATAAATAAAATACTCTGAGTCTGAGTACAAGTCTTTCTTTGAACACATTTTCATTTTTCTTGGATAAACACCTAGGAGTGGAATTGCTATTAAATATGTTACATTTCACTGATTTTTCTCTGTTTTTTCTCCTTTCTCTATCATTAATCTCTGCTCTAATATTTATTATTTTCTTCCTCTGCTTGCCTTGTGATTAATCTGTCTTCTTTTTCTAGTTTCTTTTTTTTTCTTTTTTTTTTATTAAATCATAGCTGTGTACATTGATATGATCATGGGGCATCATTCACTAGCTTCACAGACCGTTTACCAAGTTTCGCATATACCCTTGTAAGATGCACCACTGGTGTAATCCCAGCAATCCCCTTCCCTCTACCCACCTTCCCCCTCCCTCCCCTCCCTTTCCCCCTTCCCCCAATTCTTAGGTTGTAACTGGATTATAGCTTTCATGTGAAAACCCTAAATTAGTCTCATAGTAGGGCTGAGTACATTGGGTACTTTCTCTTCCATTCTTGAGATACTTTACTAAGAAGAATATGTTCCAGCTCCATCCATGTAAACATGAAAGAGGTAAAGTCTCCATCTTTCTTTAAGGCTGCATAATATTCCATGGTGTACCTATACCACAATTTATTAATCCATTCGTGGATCGATGGGCACCTGGACTTCTTCCATGACTTAGCAATTATGAATTGGGCTGTAATAAACATTCTGGTACAAATACCTTTGTTATGATGTGATTTTTGGTCTTCTGGGTATATGCCCAGTAGAGGAATTACAGGATTGAATGGCAGATCTATTTTGAGATCTCAGTGTTCTCCATATCTCTTTCCAAAAGCTTTTTCTAGTTTCTTAAGCTAGAAATACAAATTAATGCTTCCAGTTTCCATGTAAGCATTGTTTTACTGCATCTCACGTTTCAATACATTATGTTTGCATTTTTATTTAGTTCAAAATGATTTCTAATTTTCTGCTCAATTTTTTCTTTGGTCAATTTTTCAGTATTTTTTCTATGTTTTGTTTAATTTCCCAATATTTGAAAATTCTCCAAATATTTTTCTACTACTGATTTCTAATTTAAAGTGATTGTGATTAAAAAATGTACTTTGTATGATTTAAACCTTTTAAAATTTATTGAGATTTAGTTTATGGTCCAGAATATTGACTGGATGAATGTTCCATGGGAACTTGAAAAGAATATTTACTATGTTATTGTTGAGTGAATTGTTCAGTAAATGTTAGACCATTTTGGCTCACAAGTATTGTTTAGTCTTCTTTCCCTCACTAATTTTTCTGCCTACTTAATCTATCAACAAGAAGAGCTATTAAAATCTCCAGGTACAATTGAAGTCTGTCTAGTTCTATTTTCACTTACATTAGATTTCATTTCATCTATTTTGAAGGTTATTTTATTAAACGCATTAACATTTAGGCTTGTTAAGTTCTTTCAATGAATTTACCACTTCATCATTATTAAATTTTCCTGTTTATTCCTAGTATATTCCTTATTATGAAATCTATTTTAAAATATCAATTTTCATTTTGAATATTTATGTAGAATGTCTTTTTATGCCCTTTTACTTGTATCCTAATTGTGTCTTTATATTTACAGTGGGTTTCTTATAGATAGCATATAGTTGAGGCTAGTTTTTTTTTTTAATCCAGTATGATAATCCTTGATTCTTTTATTGGAATGTTTGGAACTAAACTGTATAATATGGTAGTCACTAGCCATATGACTATGAAACACTGAGATATATCTGCTATAAACGTTAAGGTGATTGACTTCTTCAGATTCCACATATAAGTGAGACATCATAGAAACAGATAGTAGAAAAGTGGTTAATAGAGGCTGGGGGGGGCAGGGCAGGATGGAGAAATGGAAGATGTTCATGAAAAGGTATAAAGTTTCAGTTAGACTGGAGAAATAGTTTGAGTTAGATATTCCACCACGTGGTTACTATGGTTAATAATAATGCATTATATGTTTCAAAGTTACTAAAATAAATTATTAACATTCTCACCATAAAAAATGAAAAGTTGGTGATGAATGTATTAATTAGCTTGGTTTAATCTTTTTATAATGTATATAAATCAAAACATCACATTATACCTTATAAACACACATTAGTATTATTTATCAATTTTAAAAATAATGAAAAAAGAAAACTACAAGCCAGTGTCTCTGATAAACTAAATGCACAAAATACTAGCAAAATGAATTTAACAACATATTAAAAAGATAATCCATCACAATCAAGTGAAATTCACACCAGGAATGCAAGTTTTATGATTCAATATACACAACTCAATAAATGTAACACATCACATCAACCAAATGAAGACAAAACCATACGATCACTTTAACAGATACTGAAAAAGCATTTGATAAGATTTATCAAAATGATTCATGACAAAACTCTTAAAATATAGAAGGAACACAACACAAGCTTTTTATGAAAAACCCACAGCTAGTACACATATCATACTGAATGTTGAAAAAACCAAAGGCTTTCCTCTAAGATCTAGTATAAGATAAGGCATATTAGTACAGCCTCTGTGAGAAAGTATAGAGATTACTCAGAGAACCAAAAGAAGACCTGCAATTTGATCCAGCAATTCCACTACTGGTTATTTACCCAAAGGAAAAGAAATCATTTATTCAAAAAGACATCTGCAATTCAATACTTATTGCAACACAATTCACAATTTCAAAGATGTGGAATCAACCCAAGTGTCCATCAACTCATGAGTGGATTAACAAAATGTGGTATATGTATACTGTGGAACACTATCCAGTCATGAAGAAAGATAAATTAAGGCCCTTTGTGACGAATTGGATAGAACTAGAGCCATTATCCTAAATGCAGTGTCTAAATGATAAAAAAAAATCATACCCACTTGCTATTAAATTGGTACTAAATGATGAGCACACATGTGTGGGAGGCAAAACTCAGTGGATATCAAGCAGTAAGGTACAGTGAACACTATCTGGATGATGGGCACACTTACAAAACGGACTCAATCATAACAAAATCCACACATGTAACAAAAATCATTTGTACCTCCATAATATTTTTTTTTTATTAACCATAGCTGTGTACATTAGTATGATCGTGGGGCACCATACACTTGGTTCATAGATCGTTTGACACACTTTCATCACATTAGTTAACATAGCTTTTGTAGCATTTTCTTAGTTATTTTGCCAAGACCTTTACATTCCACATTTACTAGGATTCACATATACCCTTGTAAGATGCACCGCAGGTGTAATCCCATTAATCCCCCTCCTTCCCCCTCCCTCCCCTCCCTTTCCCCCTTCTCCCTATTCTTAGGTTATAACTGGGATATAGCTTTCATGTGAAGGTCCTAAATTAGTTTCATAATAAGGGTGAGTACATTGGGTACTTTTTCTTCCATTCTTGAGACACTTTACTAAGAAGAATATGTTCCAGCTCCATCCATGTAAACATGAAAGAGGTAAAGTCTCCATCTTTCTTTAAGGCTGCGTAATATTCCATGGTGTACATATACCACAATTTATTGATCCATTCGTGGATCGATGGGCACTTGGGCTTTTTCCATGACTTAGCAATTATGAATAGGGCTGCAATAAATATTCTGATACAAATATCTTTGTTATGGTGTGATTTTTGGTCTTCTGGGTATATGCCCAGTAGGGGGATTACAGGATTGAATGGCAGATCTATTTTTAGATCTCTAAGTGTTCACCATATCTCTTTCCAAAAGGAATGTATTAATTTGCATTCCCACCAGCAGTGCAGAAGTGTTCCCTTTTCTCCACATCCACGCCAACATCTCTGGTCTTGGGATTTTGTGATATAGGCTAGTCTCACTGGAGTTAGATAATATCTCAAAGTAGTTTTGATTTGCATTTCTCTGATGATTAAAGATGATGAGCATTTTTTCATATGTCTGAAGGCCATGCGCCTGTCTTCTTCAGAGAAGTTTCTCTTCAAGTCCCTTGCCCAGCCTGCAATGGGATCCCTTGTTCTTTTCTTGCTAATGCGTTTGAGTTCTCTGTGGATTCTGGTTATTAAACCTTTGTCGGAGACATAACCTGCAAATATCTTCTCCCATTCTGAGGGCTGTTTGCTAGCTTTACTTACTGTGTTCTTGGCTGTGCAGAAGCTTTTTAGTTTGATCAAGTCCCAATAGTGTATTTTTGAAGCAGCTTCAATTGCCCGGGGGGTCCTTCTCATAAAAAACTCGCCCAACCCAATTTCTTCAAGGGTTTTCCCTACACTCTCTTCTAGTATTTTTGTAGTTTCATGTCTTAGGTTTAAATCTTTAATCCAGTGAGAGTCTATCTTGGTTAATGGTGAGAGGTGTGGGTCCAGTTTCAATCTTCTAAAGGTTGCCAGCCAGTTCACCCAGCACCATTTGTTAAATAGGGAATCTTTTCCCCACTGAATGTTTTTAATTGGCTTGTCAAAGATTAAATAACGGTAAGTAGCTGGATTCATCTCTTGGTTCTCTATTCTGTTCCAGACATCTACTTCTCTGTTTTTGTGCCAGTACCATGCTGTTTTGATCACTATCGATTTATAGTATAGTCTGAGGTCTGGTAGCGTGATTCCTCCTGCTTTGTTTTTATTTTTTATTTTTGAGTAATGTCTTGGCTATTCGAGGTTTTTTCTGATTCCATATAAAACGAAGAATTATTTTTTCAAGATCTTTAAAGTATGACAGTGGAGCTTTAATGGGGAACAATGTTGATTCTTCCCAACCATGAGCATGGTATATTTTTCCATTCGTTAACATTCTCAGCTATCTCTTTTCTTAGAGTTTCATAGTTCTCTTTATATAGATCTTTCACGTCCTTTGTTAGATAAACTCCCAAGTATTTCATCTTCTTTGGCATTACTGTGAATGGGATAGAGTCCTTAATTGTTTTTTCAACTTGACTATTGTTGGTATATATAAAGGCTACCGATTTATGAATGTTGATTGTGTAACCTGAGACACTGCTGTATTCCTTAATCACTTCTAAGAGTTTTGTAGTAGAGTCCCTAGTATTTTCCAGATATACAATCATATCATCTGTGAAGAGCGAAAGTTTGATCTCTTCTGACCCTATTTGGATACCCTTGATCGCCTTTTCTTCCCTAATTGCCATGGCTAAAACTTCCATTACAATGTTAAAGAGCCATGGAGACAATGGGCAGCCTTGTCTGGTTCCAGATCTAAGTGGAAATGATTCCAATTTAACTCCATTCAATATGATATTGGCTGTGGGTTTGCAGTAGATGGCCTCTATCAGTTTAAGAAATGTCCCTTCTATACCAATTTTCTTAAGTGTTCTAATCATGAATGGATGTTGGATGTTATCAAAAGCTTTTTCTGCATCGATTGAGAGAATCATATGGTCTTTGTTTTTTAATTTGTTTATGTGCTGTATTACATTTATAGATTTACGTATATTGAACCAGCCTTGAGATCCTGGGATAAAACCGACTTGGTCATGATGTATGATTTGTTTGATATGTTGCTGGATTCTGTTTGTTAGAATCTTGTTGAATATTTTTGCATCTATATTCATTAGTGATATGGGTCTATAATTTTCTTTTCTCGTTGGGTCTTTTCCTGGTTTGGGGATCAGGGTGATGTTTGCTTCATAGAATGTGTTGGGTAGTCTTCCTTCTTTTTCTACCTTTTGGAACAGGTTGAGTAGTATAGGTACTAATTCCTCTTTAAAGGTTTGGTAGAATTCTAACGTGAAACCATCTGGTCCCGGGCTTTTCTTTTGGGGGAGATTTTGTATGGTTGATGATATTTCTGAACTTGATATGGGCCTGTTCAACATTTCCACTTGTTTTTGATTAAGTCTTGGAAGATGACGTGTTTCCAAGTAACGGTCGATTTCCTTCAGATTTTCGTATTTCTGAGAGTATAGTTTCTTGTAATATTCATTAAGGATTTTTTGGATTTCTGAGGAGTCTATTGTTATTTCGTCTTTGTTATTTCTGATTGATGAGATTAGAGATTTTACTCTTTTTTCCTGATTAGGTTGGCCAAAGGTTTATCTATTTTGTTGACCTTTTCAAAAAATCAGCTTTTTGATTTATTGATCTGTTGTATTATTCTTTTGTTTTCAATTTCATTTAGTTCTGCTCTGATTTTGGTTATTTCCTTTCTTTTACTGGATTTGGGGTTGGATTGTTCTTCCATTTCCAGTCTCTTGAGATGTCCCATTAAGTTGCTTACTTCCTCTTTTTCCGTTCTCCTGAGGAAGGCTTGCAGTGCTATAAATTTCCCTCTTAGAACTGCCTTTGCTGTGTCCCAGAGGTTCTGATAGTTCGTGTCTTCATTGTCGTTTTGTTCCAGAAATTTGGCAATTTCCTTCTCATAATATTTTGAAATAAAAAAAGACACTAAAAAAATTTGGAGTTTAGGTGATTTTTTACTTCTTTTCTTGTGCTTTTGTTAATAAAACTTTTTAATTCGATTTATCTAGAAATCAAATTTCAAGAAATATTTTTATCACTGAAGAAGCAAATATAATGTCCAAAAACACTACTGAATTTTAATTCCATTGTGTGTCTTTTCTGTACAAAGTTGACCTTTTACATTTTTGTGTTTTCATTTTTTTCTGAGTTTTGTTTGTTTTCAGACAGTCTCACTCTGTCGCCCTGGGTAGAGTGCCGTGGTATCATCATAGCTCATAGCAACCTCAAACTCTTGGGCTCAAGCAATCCTCTTGCCTCACTTCCCCACATAGATGGGACTACAGGTATCCATCCCAAGGCCCAGCTAATTTTTCTACTTTTAGTAGAACAGGGTCTCTCTCTTGCTCTTCCCACACATGTTGGATTGCTTGAACTCATGAGCTCAAGCAATCCAACATCCTCGGCTTCCCAGAGTTCTAGAACTACAGGCATGAACCACTACACCGGGCCATTTTTTTAAGTTTTTGCAAACTCTACATTAGATATTTTTCTATCTATTCCTCCAGTAATATAAAAGTCCATTATCTTTTCAAGAGACTTAAATAAAACCAAACGGGTCTTTGCTTTTGCCCACAAAGTGACCATGTCCAGAGCACTTAATTCCTTTGTGCAGATCCAGATTTCTCTATGGTGTTTGTCTGAAGGACTGACTTTAATATTTTTTATAGTGTAGATATGCTGTTAGTAAATATATTTAGCTCTCATATATCTGACAAAAGGCTTTGGTTCTTGAATGATCATTTCACTGGCAAAGAATTCTGGGCTGACAGGTTTTTGTTATTTTTTTCTTTCAGATGATTTAAAGATGATTCCCCACTGTTTCTGTTTCCCAACTTGCATTGTTTCCAATCACAAATCAAAGGTAACCCATACCTTTGCTTCTCTTTATTTAATAGTGGTATTTTTTCCCCTCACTATTTTCCATAATTTCTCTTTATTGCTGGTTTTGAGTAATTTTAACCTATTATTAGAATGTGCTTTGAGAATCTACTTGAGATTCATTGAGCTTCTTAGATCTATGGATTATAGTTTTCACCAAATTTAGATAAAATTTAGCAGTTATTACTTTAATTTTTCTATCATCCCCTTTTTTAGGAGTCCAATTACACCTATGTCAGACAACTTGATATTGCTTCACACCATGTCCCCCAACTGACTAATGCTTTATTTATGTTTTTTAGTCATTTTTCTTTCCATGCTTCATTTTGGATGTAATTTATTTTATCATCAAGTTCATTAATTTTTCTTCTACTGTGTCTAATATGCTATTAATTTTTCCATTGTGTTTTCCATTTCAAATTTTGTATCTTTCAACTCTAGACAATTCACTTTAGTGTGTTATATTTTCCATTTCTCTCCTGATTGTATTCATATATATTCCCATTTTCCTTTAAGACATATGGAGCATATTTATAATAGTTGTCTTACCTACCATTTTTATCCATTAAATCTAACTTCTGGATCATTGCTGAGTTTGTTTTTAATGATTGGGTTTTTTCCTTCTCATGGATCACATTTTCCACCTTGAATGTTTAATAATCTTTTGTATATATGACATACCTAGCAAATACTATATAGTAGAACCTTCATGGTTGACCACCTCCCAACTTTGATCACCTCCTTAACATTGATCTAATTTTCACAGAACAGGTACTCAGTTTCCTTATGTTGACCAGCTCTGTATGTTGAACAGTTTGCTACAGTCTCTTGCATGGTCAACTTGTACAGGTTCTACCGTATTTTTGGATGCTGGATTTTTGGTATTCTTTTAATACTGTCAAGCTTTTTCTGGGACAGTTGCTGTAAATCAGTTGAGTTACTGTGCTTAATTTGATTCTACCATTGTTTGCTTTTATAATACATAGGACACGTGTAGAGCAGCAGCTTTACTTTACAACAAATTTGGCCTTTTCTAAGAACTTTATATAATGCCCATGTAGTAGGGGGTCTTTCCACTCTGGCTGATGGGAACGTGAACTATTTCCAGTCTGTCTAATCTCCAAAGATTGTTCTACGTACTCCTTATAATTATTCTTTCCTAGCCTGGAATAGTTTTTTCACATGCATACTCAGAAAAATATTCTGTCAAGCCATAGAGAGAACCCCTATATACATTTCCAGAATCCTTTCTCTCTCTGTATCTCACTCCTTCCCAAGATTTTGCTCTGCAAATTCTAGCCACATTGGCCTTCCTAAACTAAAACCCTATATTCATAACCCAGCAATTATCCACACTCTATTTGGGCTTCCCTATGTAGGCTGCAGCCTGGAAATTCTTCCAAAAAGGAAACTGTGGCAAAGATTTGTAATTTGTAAATGATAGGAATACAAAATATAAACAACACCAAGACTAGTTTGCTTTTTTATGGACTCAGAATCTTAGGTTGCCTCCTGGTCTTCTTTTTAAGAATCAGTTATCATATAGTATAGTTCTTCAGAATAACAATTAATATATATAAACTTCTAAGAAAAAAACATTATATCTCTTTGACTCCATACCTCATTATCATCCCAGATAAAACCAGTATCTACAGACAATTACTACAACTCTCTATTTCCACAATTCTTCAAGTGTTGATTATTTTCTGTTTGTCCTGTTGCTTCTGTGCTTCCTTCTACCATCCAGTTGGGTTTAACTATAGGAGGCCCTACAGAAGGTTCAAAGGTAGGAGGAGATAGTGATCCCATCCCCACATATCCTTTTCCAGCCAAAGGTCATAGCAATAGCTTCATTCATCTAGTTATGGCCAGATATCTCAGGAGAAACCCTTTCCCATGGCTACCACATTTTGCCTGGTTCTAATAACACCACTTCCTCTCTCCTTGGTTCTTCAGACCTAGGGATAAAAGTGGCTTTTACCTAACAAATGCAATCAGTGTAACCTGGCTTATTATGCCCTCAATGAATCCCCAACAATAAAAAAAAGAAAGAAAGAAAAAAGAAAATATTTCAAACTGTATATAAAATCAGCACATCGTACCTCAGGATTGCATTATTGTACACAGCTATTATTTAATGAAAAAGAAAAAAAAAGTGGCTTGACTTTCCATGGCTATAATTTCCTGAGTATAGCACTATCCCCTGTTTTTGTCTTTGTTTTGACTTACCCACACCTCTGTAAACAGTCCCTTTATTAAACCTCTTCAGTTAATCCTTTAGTAGATCATTCCTTTTTTCCTTGGGACTCCACAACCCCAGGCCACATTATTTTTTTTATTTTTTATTTTTGTAGAGACAGAGTCTCACTGTACCGCCCTCAGGTAGAGTGCCATGATGTCACACGGCTCACAGCAACCTCTAACTCCTGGGCTTACGTGATTCTCTTGCCTCAGCAGCTGGGACTACAGGCGCCCACCACAGCACCCGGCTATTTTTTTGTTGCAGTTTGGCCAGGGCTGGGTTTGAACCCACCACCCTCGGCATATGGGGTCGGCGCCCTACTCACTGAGCCACAGGCGCTGCCCAGCCAGGCCATACACATTATTAATGCTCCATCTCTGAAAGCATAAACTCAACATTCTAGTCTCTGACCATAACTTCCTATCCTTTCAGTTCTTTATTTCCATGATCTTAACCTACATGTCCTTTCTCTGATCCCTTGTCCAGTCCTCCTCTCTCAGGCTTCTCTCAATCTTTCAGCCACTTTCTAGCCTTATTTTCTTCACCATCTATCCTAGATTCAATAGTCATCCATGTCACCCATTCTTAAGTCACACCTTTCTAATGGTTCTGACTCAGCTTGGTGATCAAGGTTTTAAAATGCTCTGGGTCCTGATATATAAAGAATAGGAGAACATATTAGAACCATTGCCCAACTGGGTTGCTTTTGAGAGTGAAAGAAGGAGCCATTAATTATTGTACCAGGACAAGAGGACGATTCCCAGGAAACTGGGCATGTAAGCAACTATCTCTAAAGCCCTTCAATTATAAAATGCTATGATTATGCTATACATGTTAAAACCAGAAAATGGATCTAGATTTTTCTAGAGTCTTACAGTATGTTCTGCTTAGTGAATATAACAAAACATTGTAAAGAAATAAAGATAAGAATAAGAAACTACAGACTAGAGGTGGGGTGATGAAGAGTAAAGACAGTGCAAGAAGAAAAGATTCACAAATATGAATTTCCTTCCAAATATCAGGTACAGGGAAGGTCCTGCTTTTTCTGACAAGCAAGTGGAAGCAAGAACACAAAACAACCTCTCCATTTAAGCATAAAGGAAAAATCTAGAGCTCCTCTCCCTTCAACTCTCACTTCCATGCTCAGTTTTCAGTTTCAAACCCCACAAAAGCTGATGTTCTGCCCTGCGTGCTGCCTCCTACCCCATAACAAAAAGATCTCCCCAACTGAATAGGCATGGTCGCCATGGCAGCCGGGGCTCATAAACTCCGGAGCTGTGGGTCTTGGCACAATTCCATGCATTATCTGCATCATGGTGCAAATCAGTCCCTTTATCTAATTAGTAGCTTTACAAATAGCCACCTGCCCCAGAGCTTAACCATTAAAGATGCAATATTGGCTGAATAGCTTGAGACCAGGGGTGAGGATAACAGAAAAAAACTGAAAGCTGATCTCAGTGAGGCCTTGTCTCTCCTGGCTACAGACACCTGCAAGCCCTGGCCCACCCACCTAGCAAGAGCTCAAAAGGAGGCCAAAACAAATCACTTCTGTCTTCTTCTCACAACTCACTTTGGGCGTCTTTTGATCCACTGGCCCCACCAAAGGTGGACATGCTGACCTCTGCCAAAAGGACATGCTTGACCACTCCTGCTCAGGTGTGCAACTGTTCCCTGCCTTAGAGCTTCCTACCTGGAATGTCCAGCCCTGTTTCTTTCTTTCCACCCCCATCCCCATCCCCCTGCCCTTGAACTCTACCAACTGCCCTAGCCCACTGTAGTCAACACCCTGTTCTGGACTCTTCAGAATCATCTTTTGCTTTACTCAAAGACTAGACGCTTTGTGACCTGTTTAAATATTAAAACGTTCTTTTGCTGAAGAGATCATACTCCAGATTCAGATTATCCAGATGTTTGTCAGATTTGTCTCATTCCCTTCCAGTAAAAAATTTTAGCAACAAAAAACAAAATTATTTTCATTATTTACTACATGTAAACAAATACCTTCCTACACTTATTTTACAGGTAATAATGGATCGAAATGTCTTAAAAGTTGAAACTAATGCATGCCGAAGGTGTACAATTTTTCATCCTGAGCTATATTTCAGAAATGCCATCAAGTCTTGGTGAGGGCTGGGGATGGAGGAGGCATCCAGCTTCAATTTTACAGTTGACGCTGTGGTACCACCTTTGTGTTATGAGAACAAAACAGAGCTCTAATAAAATATATCTACTATGAATTTCTGGAATCCAAACATGCTGAAAACTCACTCAATTTTCTCTTCTATGCTGAACATCTGTTCCATACTTTGAAATGTCTTGCTTTTATTGTTCTACAGTTTGTGAGAATATATATCCAATAGAAACTAATTAAAGTAGGAAATGGTTACCTTTACTCCTGTTGGCAATGGTCAAGTATGAAAACTAGAGGAAAACTCAGAGGTACACAATCTTTACTGACTCATCTGTTCTCTTGGTAATACAAGCTATGGTTTCTTTAGTGTCACTATCCTATTAGTCGCTCCAGTTTTAAATGATCAAGCAACAGGGCTTCTAATAATTCCTTAGATATGCTATTCCAGGGGCTAGTACATCTAACCAATATAGGCTTTTTTTTGCAGTTTTTGGCCGGGGCTGGGTTTGAACCCACCACTTCCGGCATATGGGGCCGGCGCCCCACTCCTTTGAGCCACAGACACCACCCACCAATATAGGCTTTTTGATATTCAGATATAGCTTCTTTTCTTGACATCTCCATTGTTCTTACTTATTAATTTATATTTTTAAGTAAAATATCTTCTAGGTCTATGTAAAGAAAGTCAGTGTTTAAATCTGTGTAAGCAAATATGAAACCAGGCCAACATTCCCACCCCCGGCTCTTCGATTTCTCAGGCCATTCCAAGAGCAACCAGATTAAATAGTTGTGCTCTGAACCGAAGCCCAAAGGCCATTATTTAGCTTTGCCTTGAGAAAGAGAAGAAAGCATAAACTCAAAAACAATAGCTATTTTCTGAAAATTTCCACCTTTCTCCTTCAATCCTTGAGGGTTATCAGATAATCACCACTGTATTCACTGTAGGTTGAAATAGTCCCCTGTGCATTCATGGCCACATTTAACAATTCCTCCCTGGAAGGAGGAATTAAAGAAAAGTTTTCAGTACTTAAAGAGATGTTGTCTTTCTGACGTGTAATCACCTGTTCAATATCTGCTTTCTCTCTAGTCTTTGAGCTCAATGAGGGCAGGGAGAGTTCCTTTCTTTTTTTCTTTTTTTTTTTTTAATATTTCATACTTTATTCCTTGTATTAATAGGTTAAGAAAGTAAAATTTCCCAAATACTGATTTATAGGTAACATTTATAAGTGGCACAAAAGTTTAGTTTCGCAAAGAATTAACACTCAGTGATTTAAATGCAATTGTAATCGTTACTTTAAGCTAAATGTAATAATAACTTGATAAGGTACATACACACAAAACCCATATATCCTGAAATACAAAAGCACTTTCCATGGTACTGTAACTCAAATCCGACCCTCTAAATGGTAATTCTCTATTGGTAAAATTTTAGCCAGTGTTTTTCTTTTCATTGTCATTTTCTGAGCCAATTAAACCTACGTTTTGTTTCATTTTGATTTATATTGAATGCAACATAATATAGACATAAAAATAAACTTTGTGCAACTAAAAAAAAAAAAAGGCAATTTCCATAGACATACAAGGTTTTCATCAAGTATATGTTTCCACAATGAACAAGTACTTACAATTATGTGAATAAAAAACTACCCTAAAAGCTTATCTTACCATCGATGCCCTTCAATTTTTAAGCAACGCCATTCTTGCTACTGAAAACATTTATTTTTAGAAGCTTTAATCTGATCTGAGAAAATGAGTTCTCCCAAACTTAACAAATGGTATATTATAATCCCCAAAAGGTTTTAAATCAAAAAAGCCTTCCAACATAGGGGCATTCACATGAAACTTTGTTTCTCCAAAAAAAAAAAAATCTTGTTATCTGAAGAAAAGAATGTTAAAAGAAATTAGCTTTTAAAACAGATAAACATCTTTAACAAAAACCCAGTATTTTTCTATATCATCTCTTTAAAATAAAGATAGGCCAGGTACAGTGGTTCATGCCTATAATCCCACAGAACTCACAGGTTCGAGACCAGCCTGAGCCAGAGCAAGACCCAGCCTCTAAAAATAGCAGGGCCTCGTGGCAGGCGCCTGTAGTCCCAGCTACTGTGGAGGCTGAGGCAAGAAAATCACTTGAGCCCTGGAGTCTAAGGTTCTGTGAGCTACGATGCCAGAGCAACAAAGTGAAGCTCTGTCTCAAAAAAATAAAAATAAACATAAAGATACAAATATAAACAAAAGATAAAAAAAGTTCACTACAATAATCTCAGACTAGTTTTATATAAAAACTTCAGAATACATAAAGCACATTTCACCTATCATAGTCAAAGATGCCATTTAGATTTCACATATTAAACAGCTACAGTATAGCTTACAATAGCACAAATACATCTAACCCAACTATTAATATTTCAACCTTTGTTAATAGAAAGAACTGCCTGGTTGGAAAGATACTTTAACTTATGTGTGGTCATTAAAACTCAGTAAGTAATTCAAGTATGGTCATATAAAGGCAGGCAATTAATCCAAGATCACTATAAAACCAAAGGCATGAAAATAAAGACAAAAAAACTGTTTCTCTATCTTTCATTCACCTAGGTAGATATCAGAACCTCACTGCAGAAAATATAACAATTATTACATATGGTTTCACGAGAATATAATGGAGTTTCAGAAACTACAAAAGATGTCAAGATCCATAGTTGGCTTCATCAAATGCTTTTCTAGCCCGTTTCAATTCTTCATTCATAGTAAGCAAGTCTTTAACCCTAGCAAACTTCCTGGGGTCCTTTCGAATCAAGAAGACGATATCTTCAACTTGTACTCGACCTTGTCTTCCAATTGACATTGCCTTGTGAGTCATTTCAGTAGTGAATTCTATGACAAGGTCTTCAAGAATATCTACTGACTCAGTATAAGGATTCTGGTCATCTCCAAAACCATACATCATACATCTCAATTCTTTAGAAAAAAGTCTCTTTCTTTTACCCTGTCCACCTTCTGCACCTCCTCCAATTTCTTCATTTTCTTCCTCAAAAGCGGGGTCTTCCTCCTCATCCGCCATCCCACCAGCCCTCCAGCCTACACACGCCCACAGGCTCCCTCCCCGTGGGCTCCACCGAGAGTTCCTTTCTTAACTACCACTCCATCCTTGTGAACAGACATTTAAAACAGGGATCAAGTGGGCAATGATCTCTCTATTGTTTAAGAATTATGCTTTTAAGAATTAAAAGCTGTCATTTATATTCCCGGTAATCTCTTAATAATGTAACTATATTAACCATCATTAATGAGCAAAAACAAATGCTTAGGCTTCAAACAATGGAAAGGATATAATTTATTGAACCTGTGACTCTAAAAATTAAAGAAAATAAATTTCCTTTCCCCAGCAACCATTATGATGAAAGGACACTCAGTTTGAAATTTGTTGTATTATTCCGAGGAAGCTGTGTATACCTAAAATGCATTCATTTCTCAGAAATGCTTGAGATAAACTCTGATTCCTCACATAGATGGTCTTTGGGATGTAGATTTTGACTTAAAGAGAACCTTCCCAACTTGACAAATTTATCATATGATTAACAAGCAGCATCCCCTTTTTCCCCTTTCCAGACCATCTCATCCTCCTCTACAAATCCCACAGAGGACACAGTAGAGTAGGCAAGAATGCAAAGAAGGTGTGTGGTTTGGAACTGGCCCAAGCCAAACTAAATTTTTCTGAATATACATTAAACTGTCAAGAAAGAGCACCATGACCCAGCGTTTGACTAAAGGAGAAACCCTTACAGCTCTCTGAAAATCATTAGTTGTATGAGTTATTTTAGGAAGAAAACAGACAACCAGGGATTATTCACATTAGTAACCTGTGTTCATCCAAGCCCTGGTAAAACTTCTGGATGAGCAGAAAACTGAAATTATTTCCCTTTCTCCATCACAGATTGAGTGAGAGGGGGTCCCTGAGCACTCAATGGATGCTATAGAACAGGCTTCATGAGCTCTAGCCTGACCTGTAGCATCTATCCCCAATATGCTCTGAAGTATGCAACATAGGGTCCTGCCCTCACCCTGAAGGAAGTTCCAGAAAACTGAATGCAAGATGGTGAGAACCTAAAGCTGAACGATCAGCCTTACTTCTTCCTAAAACATTTCCTTATAGAGCCTAACTTGTGGTACATGATCCCTGGCAGAGTATGGGGAGGGAGGGAAGAAGGAAGAATGGCGATAGAGGCAGCTGCTCCCTCAACTAGTGCCCCCCTCATTCTGGGGCTACTAATAGAGAACAGAAAGTGGCTTTCCCCTCACTCTCACCCGTTTCCAAAGGCTTTGCATCATCCACAAAAAAACTGTGCGTAGATGGCAACCATCTACCTTCACATGCTTATTAAGCTCCTAGAGTAATTCTCTGGTAACCATATTGATTTGGAAATGAAAGTTAATATGGCCTTACTGACAGAAAATAAAAAATAGAAAGCATACAGTTAAATAACTTTAGTGACCAAGGCTCTTGTGTCTTTTTTTCTAGCTGGGTAAATATGAATGACTGAATTAATCTCTCTAGGATCAACTTTCACATCTTCTAAATGATTAAGATGAGGCCAAAAGTTTCTAACATCACATCTGGCTTTCCAATTATATGGTTCTCTGTCCCTGCTGATGAATTCCTATGAACCGTACATGTAAGCCAAGTAGAAAATATTGTATAAAATGTTCAATAACAGCTAAGAAGGAATCATGAAGGATAATGAAAATCGGCTATTCTTATCTAGTCATCCTAGAGGAATTTATGAAAGAAAGGTGTGTGAGTATGTCTGCCGAGCTTAAGGGTGCAGGCTTCCTAGATATGAGCTATAGCCAAGAAAATAAAGCTTAAGGATGCAGTGGAAACATTAAAGAAAACTTTCCTAGAAAGAAATATAGAGAGCAAGATGGCAAAGGCAGGGTGGCACCTGTGGCTCAAAGGAGTAGGGCATCGGCCCCATATGCTGGAAGCAGTGGGTTCAAACCCAGCCCTAGCCAGAAATTAAAAAAAAGATGGCAAAGGCAGACAGAGTGAGCCCATAGTAAGCAGATTGCTAAGGATCTTTGAAACATAATGTGAGGACCCAGACATGTTTGAGAAGATAGGTCATGATCAAAACAAAAGACAGAGAATATGACAGCCCATGAGAAGCGTTTGGCCAATGGTGGTGCTCGGTGAAGAAAAGTAAGGTTGTAAAATTTATGAATTACTGCCATTCATTGAGCACTTATTAAGTATCAGAACTCTTTGCTAGGAAATTTAGAAATACCTTGTCTACTTTCTAGAATTCTAAAGGATATTACCATATGTATCATATAGGTAAGTAGATCATGGCCCAGGAAAAATGACTATCTCAAGGGTCAACCGAGGTCTCTAGGTGCTGGATTTTATAACAGCATTATTGTTTGTCTATGAAAAGAAAGTCCCACAACAAGGGCCTTGAATGATCAAGAATTATTAAGAGGGTAGTTGCAGTGGCCCACACCTATCATCCTAGCACTCTGGGAGGCCAAGGCAAGAGGACTGCTTGCACTTAGGAGTTTGAGACCAGCCTGAGCAAGAGGGAGACCCTATCTGTACCAAGAATTGAAAAATTAGCATGGCACTGGGGCGGGCACCTGTTGTACTAGCTAATGGGGAGGCTGAGATAGGAGGATCTCCTGAATCCAGGAGTTAGAGGTTGCTATGAGCTAGGCTGATGCCAAGGCACTCTAGGTAAGGTAACAGAGTGAGACTCTTTCTCAAAAAAAGAATTATTAAGAAAGAAAAATAGTCACAGGCAATCATTGGTAGACCAAAAGGAACCATTTCTCCTTGAGCAAAGGAACTGTGACTTTAACTGTTCCCTGCATGCAGCCCAGGGGCAAGCACTTTGTGATGGACAGGGAGATGCATTAGATCTCCCTTCAAGAAGGGACTTGCTACCCAGCTGCTGTGGGTGCAGTCAGCACCATCAGCATTGGCTTCAGCAGTAGATGGAAAACTGCTCACTTTAGGTCATTCCTGTCTCCTCCCCAGGAACTGGGCAAAAGTAGGAGGCTGTATGGAGGGGATGGTGGAGGGGGACAAAAGCCTAGAATTAACTGGAGACACCTCTGCTGGGCAATTCTGACTGCAGAGTTCCTTATTAAGCGTCTCAATGTGACTTCTCTCTTGCCTCAGTTCTGCCTCCACCCCCTTCTTTTCACAGGTGTTGATCCTAGTAAACACCTTGCCCTCCACATTTCATCTCAGTGACGGCCTCCAGAGAGCACAAGCTGTGACCCACACTATGTACTCAATCAATGTGTGATAAATGATTGGATAGGTAAAGTGGTATGAGTTAAGGAGCATTATTAAAGATTCCTTCCCACCCACCCACTCCACACACAAAATGTGCTCATTGGCTAGAACCTGAAAGTCTACAATTAGTGGTTTTTTGTGTTGTGTTTTTTTTTTGTCTTAATGCTTCTGCTCTTGTAAATACCCCTGAGGTTAATAGCCATGTCATATTCACTGGACACCTGTTCCCCAGGGTAAAGAAGTCCTGAAAGCACAGTTTTATAGGAAGAGAGGGAACTAAAGCATGAGAGCACTGAGCAAAGAGCATGGAGCACAAAGGGCCTGGATTCAGTCCTGGCTCCACCACTTGCTAGCTCTGTGTCTTGAACAAATCAGTTGACCTCTCTGTGCCTCCATTTCTGTACCTGTATAATGGGACTGATAACTGGAACACTCTCAGAGTGTTGTTGAGAGAATTAAATGATTTAAAATATAAAAATATTTAGACTAGTGAATACTGTGAATTAGAACACTTAACAACTGTTAATTGTTACTATGGTCAATCTCATTCTTTTTAGCTATTGGGCAGTCCTAGCCACGTTGATATTCTAAATATTAAGATGGTAATGCAGGGCAGAAGACAAGAAGAAGTCAATAAAATAGGATTCTGTAAGTACTTTTAATAAGACAGTCAAATTTATAAAACATTTTTCTATCACATTCACCTCCAATCTAGGCTGGGAAATGGGTTCTTTTCATCCCTTACACTTATTTTCATCACTTGAACTATGATGTTGTTTTAGAATTCTCTGCCTTAGTATCTGTTACCAGCCCTACCCCATCACTGTGAGACAGATCCTCAGAGGTAAGATATTATAGTTCATTCATCCTTGTATCCTTTCCCATTCATCCATTTACTCATTTGTTAATTCAATTAAACAAATATTAAGTGCACATCATGTGCTAGACCCATTGGAATAAAACAATAAAGTTTCCTAAATATAATATATTTGTTTCTATTTGGTAAATTGTATAGATTTTACGTATCTTTTTAAAAGAAGTTTTCTTTTTTCACATATATTTACCAAACAGATGAAATGGGAAGGAACAAAAGCACTCCAAGGACTTTTTGCACACCCGTAATTGCTCTATCCTCATTGTTAGAACAGTAGCAGGCAACGTTTTGTCATCTTATTTATCCTCAAAATCCTGTCTAACTCCCTGAATTTGCCCTGTGCCATTCCCTATCGTCCACTATTTCTTTCCATCCACACACATCTTTGCTCCCTCTTCCATGATACCAATTCTGAAAGAGAAAAAGTATTTTTCCTAACTTTATACTCTGTCATTTACATCTCTCCCCTATTACCCTTATTCTCACCCACTCATCACATCTCCAACTAACCTTTGACCCTATGCTTCCCCCGCCTTTTCACCACTGCCTTGGTCTGAGTCAGAGGAATGATTCATGGAATCATAAAAGGCAGAGTGGCAGAGACCTTAAAGGTCAGCAAATTCAACCACCCAACTAAGTGGAAAAACCAGCTCTTACTTTTATTCTTTCTTCCTTGACTTCCCAAACTCAATTGCAAACTTAAGAAGAGTGTGTCTCGTTGTTATGAAACTTTCTGCTTTGGATATCTTTCTAACCAAGGTAGATTCTCTTTTTTCTGAGCTGGCTCAGATAGAATCCTGTCAATGGTAAACAATAGATTATAGATGAGGAAAATTCCAAGCAAAGAATCAATGATTCAAGCTCATACCTGTAATCCTAGCACTTTGGAAGGCTGAGACCATCCTGAGCAAGAGATAGAAACTAGCTGGGCATTGTGGTGGGCACCTGTAGTTCCAGCTACTTGGGAGGCTAAGGCAAGAGGATCACTTGAGTCTAAGAGTTTGAGGTTGTTATAATGCCATGTCACCCTACCCAGGGCAACAGAGTGAGACTTTGTCTCAAAAAAAAAAAAAAAAAATCAATGATTCAGAAACCTCTTTCTCAGGGGGTGGCTTAGACCAAAAGAAAAGGAAAGGAAAGAAAAGAAACCTACGATCTTGTAAATGTAGTCGGTCATTCATTCTAATAAATGTTCAAAGGTATTTTTTTTATTTACCCCATTTTATTTTAGGTATTTTATTTTAATAGTATTTTTTTATTTACCCCATTTACCCCATTTTTCATACTATGAAAGTATTGTTCTATTCAAATAGTATTGTCAGGGAGTACAGAGGCAGTTCCAAAAGATAGTGTATGTGATAAAGGTGCACTTAAAGACTCTGGAGCAAATTTAGACTTTAAAATAAATGGTGCTAGGACAAGAGGCTAGCCTGCAGGAAATTCTGAGACATTGTCTAATGTCCAATGGGCCTAGACTCAATCCACCAGTGTGTCTTCCTCCTGAAACCTTGCCACCAGCCGTAATTGCAGGTTTACCAGGAAAGCAGGGACAACCTCTCTACCTTCAAATTCCCTAAGCATGCTTGAGTCCTATCTCCACGCTACCTAAACTGGGGAGACATAGCTGCGGATCTGCTTTCTCAGGAATGTGCAAGGCCGCGCACCTCATATACTCATGTGGTTGGAATACTGCACAAAGATACGTGGTTGGACACAACAAGGACTGAATCTAGAAAGTGAAGACCCTTAGCATGAAGCCAAGGCTGCTGGAAAAGGGAAGAGCCTTTACCTTTACATGAAGGTGGTGTCAGCTGGGAAGGAGCTACCCAACAAAGTACCTTATTGTAATGCAACCACCAAAAAGAGGGTGTTTTCAAATTTTCAGAAAGAGGTAGCATAAACTGTTAGAGACCCTTTTTCCTCTCTTGACTCTCCCTCTCCTCCTAAGGATTAAACTCTTTTTTATCAAATCTTGAAAGCCCTAAGCCTTCTTATGCCTTATCATGTGTTCTTCCAAATCTCCTTTTATGCCCTTTTGTCTTCATCTGCTCATACAAGGGGTAGAAAGTCAAAAAATTGATGCTGAAAATTTGTTGGCTCCCTTTGTAAATGCATTCAGTTCAGTCATGCTTTCTCCAAGACAATAAACATAGAATGTCCTGGATGATGAAAAGGGCAAAAGGCCAGAACCACGAGGAAATACAGAGGGAAAAAAAAGTATCTCAGTTAATACTTTTAAAATATCATCCCACCATTGTGTGTTCATAGAATAGCTTAGAAGGCTGCACACTTATCTTAACTGTTACAGAAATTCCCCTTGGCAGATGAGACTTCTACTTTTCACTATATAAATTTCTGTACTTTAATTGTTTTTACAAGAAGCTTGTATGACTTCTGCCATTTTTTTTTAAAGGCAACTTTTTTAATGAAAAGCATTAAATAAATACAGCCTATTTGGAAAGAAGTATGGAGAATCCTCAAATAACTCAAATTAGATCTCCCATTTAACCCCGCAATCCCACTTTGGCATCTACTCAGAAGAAAAAAAAATCATTTTATCATAAAGACATCTGCAGTAGTTGTTTATTGCAGCTCAATTTACAGTCGCCAAAATGTAGAAACAACCTAAATGCCCATCACCTCAGAAGCAGATAAATAAACTGGTGTATATGTATACCACTGTTCAGCCATTAAAAAAGGTGGTGATTTCACATCTCCTGTAATATCCTGGGTGGAGGTGAAGCACATTCTCCTCAGTAAAGTATCACAGAATGGAGAAGCAAATATCCAATATACTCAATATTAATATGAAGCCAGCAGATGATCTAATTCACACCCCTATAGGAGAAAAACTCATTTCAATTCAAGCTGTGGGGAAGGGGAACAAGGGAAGGTGATGAGGGGAGGAGGGGGGATTTGGGGGACTCCCACTTAATGGGCACAATGTAGGGATGTATGGAACACCTTTCGGGTGTGGGACACAACTACAAGAGAGACTCTAACAAATTCAAATATTGTGACCTGGTCATTTGTACCCTTACATTAACCTGAATTAAAAAAAAAAAAGAAAGAAAAAGACAACTAGGGCGGCACCTGTGGCTCAAAGGAGTAGGGCGCCGGCCCCATATACCAGAGGTGGTGGGTTCAAACCCAACCCCAGCCAAAAACTGCAAAAAAAAAAGACAACTTTGTTAAAACTGAAAGAAATTCTCTTATTTACTTCCAGTAATAGCATTCAGAATGATAACTTGCTTGTTATCCTTTAACATTTATTTTTTTGTGGTAAACCTCTCTATAGGAGAGTTAAGCTGTTTTCAAGTTCTTGTTCATTGTTTTTATGATGAAATTAGAGTGGATTATGGAAATGGCAGAAGTAACTGATAGAAGCGATATGGTTTAAATTATATCTGCATAACTTAATATGACTTACCTCACAGGTGGAGCCAAAAAACGGTAGCTTTTTGCAGATGAGGAAAGGCTAACACTTGACAAATAACAGGGCCTAAGAGAACTGAGACGAAAGCTCCGGGCCTTACAATTCCTGTCCTATTCTTTCTGTTTCAGAGAGCTCTTTCTCAGTCTGGGTTGCTTCTTCTCTACCTTCCTGAGCATATTATGGAACGGGAAGCAGAGGTGAATGTTAGTGAATGAGACTTCAGCTTCCAGGGCTTAATTTGCATGCCCTTCCAAAGCAATGGGTTCTTATGGACACACGATCTTTGCAAAATTTGCCAAAGTAGGTTCTGTGCCTGTAGCTCAAGTGGCTAAGGCACCAGCCACATACACCAGAGCTGGTGGGTTCGAATCCAGCCCAGGCCTGCCAAACAACAATAACAACTACAACCAAAAAATAGCCAGGCATTGTGGTGGGCACCTGTACTCCCAGCTGCTTGGGAGACTGAGGCAAGAGAATCGCTTAAGCCCAGGAGTTGGAGGTTGCTGTGCTCTGTGATGTCATAGCTCTCTACCCAGGGTGACAGCTTGAGGCTCTGTCTCAAAAAAAAAAAAAAAAAAATTGCCAATGTAATATTTAACTACAGTTGGTTAGGGCCACTGTATCTTTCCACGCCAGCTTCCCCTCATAGTAGGTGGCATTGGGTATCCATGTGACTTTAGACAATATGAGTGAGGGACAGTTGATTAAGTTGGGGGATACATATGATTTCAGTATAATATCAGACATTTATAAGTTTACAGACACTTCCGTGGAAGTCATTGCCAACGATACTGCCATGGAAGTCATTGCCAACTATCCCAGAATTGGAACAGATTCCAGGAATAGCCTTACCACCACTGTGCCAACTCCTGGTCTCTGGACACAGAGGCGCAGGTCTAATGGTACTGGAGGAGAAACAAGGTTAAACCATATGGAGCCAGAAGCTAATCTCTAGAAAATTCTTCCAATTATTGAGTATATAGAATTTTAACAGAGGATTTGGTTATCATCAAGATCTAATCAAAACAGATTTTTTTCCCTATCAGGCATATATTTGACAATGGAGTAGATATAAATTCTCCATATTTCTCATATTTTTATGGTGATTGTGTAAAATAGAACTTATCAGGTTTGAAGAAAACAAACCCATAACCATGCTTAAAAATAGAGACCACAATTCACTAGCACAATAAGAAGTTTACCTAATTTGACGTCAGTCATGAAATTTCACATATTACTAATAACAACGGGGTTAAGATTCTGTGAACTACCAATAATTTTTTAAATATTAAATCAATAATACTAAATTATCTTTCTATCCTCTCCATAGAAGATATCATTGATACTTGGCAAAGAGGCAATCGAAAAAGATACAGCTAAAAACAATATGTTTAAAAGTACAAAAAATAGTACAATGTAGAAAACAGAGTTTTTTAATTTTTTGGTACTTGTGGCTTTGTGAGCTTTTAGAAATTTGTTATTTGTAATTTTGTACTCTTTTTGTTAAAAAGGGCCTCAAGTTGCAGAAATTTTAGAAAACTATTACATCCAGATTCACCCTTATAGCAGTTTAGTTTTCTTTTGACACTTGCCTCTGATAATCTCGTTAATACCTGCATTGTTTTCTTTTTTTCCAGTTTAGTGAGTACTAATCCCTGCACTTTACTGACTTCCCATCCATTTTGCCCTGCTGCTTCCCTCCTCCCAACGTCAAATACAACATACACAGAAACCTCCCCATGATATTGAGTCAGAATAAATGTATCTCTTTTCAATTTCCGCAATAGCCAGTATTTACCTCTATCATTATACTTATCAGAATCTGCCCTAGATTAATTTATTTATCAAATATGTAATGAGGATCACTATATGCTGGGTTCTGTACTGAGTCTCAGGATTACTCTTATACAGGCTTTGCCCAGACCCCAAATTAAAAAAAAAAAATTTTTTTTAAGGCCCCTCTAGCCACACCCTTCCAAATAGGCTGAGGGTCTAGGAGGCCAAGGGAACTTGTTTATTCAGAGTCCTGGTCTCTTTTCTTAAATCACATTCTGAGTACAAAGGTCTCCAGAAATTCCTTGCTCATCCATATTGAGTCTGCTTTCACAGAGGCGTCTCCCCATCCTTCTCTCAGCAGGCTCATTTGCCTCTGTGTGCTTACTCCTAGGGTGAAGGAGAAGCTATTCCTTGGGGGTGGGGGTGGGTGGACATGAAAGTGCTTGGACATGAAAGCTGAGATGTCCACACACACGTGCGTGTGACCCCACAAGGTAAGAGCCATAGGGGTAAGAGAAAGGAGCAGGCTAGTGTCTAGTTGTACTCATGCCCCGAACCCTACAAATGCTAGAACATCATTGAATTCCTATGTCTTGCTTTTATCTCAGCATTTCCTAAACTCTCTTTGTTGCTATAATTTTGTAGTTTCTCTATGATTTTTTTTTCACGGCACAGCTGGGACAAAAGAAATTCCTAACAGTTCTGTTTCTTGAGTAATTAGATCTAAACAACTTGATAGAAGTAATTTACATGGTTTCTGACAGATGACACTTTGTTTCTTTTAAATATTAAAATATCCTCCAGCTACCCTGTGAGTTTGCCACAGAGACCTGGAATGTTCTGATACACAGTTCAATAACCATGGTTTTATCCACTAGATTGTAAGATACTTTGGGAAAAATGTTACCTCTCAATCATCATGCCAAACTATTTTCTAAAGATGCCCACATTTACAGTCCCACATGATTTTCTAGAACCTTACACTCCCTCGATAAAATACAAAATCTAATTCCCCTCCTCCTGAATTAGGCAGGGCTGGTGACTCACCTGTGATCAATAGAATACAGAAGCAATAACACTGCATGGCTTTCAAGGCTCATAAAGGTCATAAAGGTCAAATAGGTTCTATACTGTGAGCCTGAACACTTTCTCTGAGCCACCCTGTAAGCTGTCCAGCTGCCCAGACGTGGCCATGCTGTGAGGAAGCCCAATCTAGCCCACTCAGAGACACCCATGGAGAGGCTCTAAAGTGCTCAAAACCCCTGCTATTTCAGCTCCAACCACTGTTAGAATACAAACGTAGGAGATCCCCCAAGCCATACCACCCATCAGAGCCCTTTCTGATTCCCTATCCCACAGAATCTGTGATCATAATGAAATGACTGTTGTTATTTAGCCATCAGTTTGGGGGTCATGTATCAGGCAGCAATAGTAACTGGAAAACTCTTTTTTTAATTGTCTGGACAGTTAACATAGTATTTTGAATATTTAGGAAGGTCAATAAGTGTTCATCAAAATAAATTGAAAAAAAAAACAAAAACTCAAAGTACAAGTGATTAACCCAAGCTCCAATGATAAGTATAAACAACAAAATTACAGATGTATATGCTAGAAATACAACTTGGGTTAAATATATACTGACCCTACAGCAAACTCACATATTAAAGGTTAGTTTGTTAAGAGTTTTTCAAAAATCCTTCCATGAATCCATTTCCTTGCCTTATGCTGTTGTCTCCTCACAACAAAAGGTAGAGGAAAAAAATTCTAAATACTCATTTGCAAACTCACTATATCATGAAGTCACCCTAAGGGTCACATGTACTACATTATCAATACCAGTTAATGGAGGATTTAAATTAGTCAATTCAGATTAAGTCAGGTATCATAGTTGGTAATTCCAAAGGCAGCCACCTGTTCTCTTTGTGTTAATATCATGTCATGTGAATATAGCATGGACAAAAATTTGTTAAATAGAAACCACCTTAACATTAGCAAAAAGTACATGTTTAGGGCTAGAAGAGCAAACTGAAAATCAAAAATATGAAAAGAAAAAGCCTATGAAAAAGGGAGTCTATCAAATTACTTGGTATGTTAAGAGAATAAAACTGAATTTAAGCTTGGATGTCTGTTTTTGCCTGGCTTTGTTTTTCACTGGACTGGAGGGAGGTAATTAAAATGCCACGTACTTGCTCGCCTTGTATGCATTTCTAAGCATAATTCAAACTCTTATGAATCTGTCCTCTCAAAGAAATAGCTGATTATAGAAACAGAACAAAATCCCTTTGATCTCTCTTGTGATACAACTAGGTCATGAGAAGCAGAATTCCAAATGTATTCTCAGTTTTGGATGACTCTTCATGAAAAGTTTGATTTGGGAAGATTTCAAAATGAACAACGATGTAAACCAATGCAGAATATAAAGCAAAAGCCTTGTTGGCATGAAAAAAACACCAGAAATTACTTCTGTGAACTTTTGCAAATACAATTATTTCTTTCTAACCACCATTGTAACAAGTTTTTTCCTAGCAAACGGTGATTAAAAGGTACAATGATAAACATCAGGGGTGTGAAAAGGTGGATGAATTGATTATGCTGTGCAAAAGCCCATAATGTCTTGGATACTCATGAAAATCCAAACATGAAAAATATTTATGAGCCTTTCATAAACTTTACCTATTTTTTGGTGGCTTTGATATCGAAAATACATAAATGTATCTTTTTCTTCTAGTTAGAGAACTTCTGTGCTTTTGGAATTAGTTGTACCTCCTTCTAAAAGCAAAAACAGGCTGGGCGCGGTGACTCATGCCAGTAATCCCAACACCTTGGGAGGCTGAGGTGGGAGGATCTATTGACTCCAGGAATTTGAAACCAGCCTGGACAACATAGGGAGACTCCCCCCTCCCCCCACCGTGTAGAAAAAAATAAGAAAATTAGCATGGCATGGTTGCATATTTCTGTAGTCTTAGCTACTCAGGAGACTGAGGCAGGAGGATCATTTGATCTCAGGAGTTGCAGGTTGCATTGAGCTATGATGGTGCCACTGCAATCCCAGCTTGGGAGTATAAAATGAATAAAATAACAAAAGCAAAAACTTCAAATATTTTATGGAGAATCCAATATTTGAACATTTCCACGTGAAATAATATCAGTTAAGCTATTTTCCCCCTTACAACCAAATACAAACTAGTTTAAAAAACCAAACAGTAAAGTTCATAGGTAGGACTGGCATCAGGCACAGCTCAGTCAGGGACCTGGCCCTGTTTTTCTGGGGGTTTCTTAGTTTTGCACTTCTCCATTCACCCTCAGGCTTCTCTGGGGTTCCAAAATGAGTCTCCCGGAGGTGGTTCTCACATATCTTAATCCTCCCACTGTTGGAACCCCCCTGAACGAATCCCAGGGACCTGGGAACTGCCACAAATACATACATAAGCCTTCAGCAAGACAGAGGAGGATGTGATATCAGTTAGGTTATGCCAATTCAACATCCAACCTAGAATAGAGTTGGTTCAATCTCAGCCAACCCGATGGCTACGCCACAAAGGGCAGGGGAAGGGGGGCTCTTCACAAGCAGATCTGAGTACGCAAGGAAAGAGGGGAAAGGGATAATGCCTGCCAGGAAGATAATTCGCATTCCATACAGGTAGCTCCTGGCAACTGTCGCAGCAGCTCTTGTATTTTCTAGGCAAGCATAACTGTGAAATAAGATTTTGCCATAAAGAAAAAGAATTCTTCCATTCTGAATTGTCTAAAAATTTTTTTAAATAAAGAAATAATCCTAGTGGCTCATGCCAGTAATCCTAGCACTCTTGGAGGCTGAGAGGAGTGGATTGCTTGAGCTTAGGAGCTTGAGACCAGTCTGAGCAAAAGTGAGACCCCATCTCTGCTAAGAAAAAAAAAAATTAGAAAAACTAGCCAGGTGTGATAGCAGGTACCTATAGCCCTAGCTATAGGTACCTGAAGCAAGAGGATCTCTTTAGCCCATTTTAGGTTTGTGAGCTATGATGCCACTGCACTCTACCCAGAGCATGGAGAGAGACTCTGCCTCAAAACAAAGAAACAAACAAAAAAGAAATAAAGAAAAGAAAAGAAACAATCTATGAGTTCATCAGAAACAAGTCAAAGAACTGAATTAGCAGAGAATTCAACCAAGGAAAATGGCTCACAGTAGTGATTCTGATTCATTCAGCAAATACTAATTGAGTGCTTACATGTACCAGGTATGGTGCTAAGTTCTTGCACAGGCTGGCCTGCAGTGACTATTCACAGGTGCAATCAGAGCACACTACAAGCCTGGAACTGCAAGGCTCAAGTGATCGATCCTCCTGCCTCAGCCTCCCAAAGAGCTGGGACTACTGATGTGTGCTACTGTGTACATATTTTTTTGATATGTGTCTTCTTGTGCTGCCCAGCCTAGAATGCAGTGACTGTTCACAGGTGTGACCATAGTACACTACAGTGAACCTCTAGGTTCAAACGATCCTCCTGCTTTTTTTTTTTTACCAAAAATATTCATTACTACTTTCTGAATCTCTAGTGAAATGAGGATCCCAGATTAGGAACTATGATCAAAATAAAACAAAATAAACAATTTAAACATGTGTAACATGCATATACATACTACCTACATCTTAGATATAGGAAGTTCCCGGGTTACAAACAAGACAGGCTCTATAGGTTTGTTCTGAAGTTGAATTTGTATGTAAGATGGAATGGGTACATTTACCTATTACCTGTAATAACACATTACATACATATTATATATACATTAAGTCCCCTTGGTTTGTAAGTGCAAGTTGTATGTAAATAGGAACTTGTAACTCTGGGACTACATATAAGAGCAATAGTGTAAATTAGTGTAATAAAAATCTAATAAATGACTGCTACTAACTTTGAGGCTTAATCTCCAGAAAATCATTTCCCAGTGATAAGATGTACTCTGATGTGAGCCCCCCCAAGTTTCTTATTCACCATGGTTATTATCCACAGGATTCAGATTGAGCTCAATTTGGGGTGCTTCTTCATCATATAGTACCCAGAAACTTGACCCCAGAACTCAGAATTAATCATAAAAATTAATATCTTTGGTATTTACTCGTATCACTCACAAAATTTTTCTCTAACAAATAATAGCAGATGTTTCATATATTAGTAAAAAAACTAGCAGAAGTGTACACAGGACCAGCTGGTCACACAGCTGACTTCACATCAGCCACGAATACATGCTGATTGCTCACTTCCTACTTTTCATGTTCCTTGCTGCCACTACATAGCCAACGTCTGTTCAGATGATCATTCTCCCTAAACACCTCACCTCCCACAAAGCAATAGTGTGCAAGGTTTATATAATTAATGTTTGTAAGGGGCTATTAGAGCCCTGTTTGAAAGATGCCTTTGAAGAGGAAAGAATTGTTGATACTATGATGGCCTGGATTTCTCATCCTTATCAAGACTGTTGCTATGAGGAAAAGCTACAGAAATGATAGATGGGACCACTTTTATTCAGCTCAGGTACAGGTGGCAAAACACTGCTGTAGGACTCAGGCAAGAATGTGTCCCCAGGCAAAATAAACTGTATAAACATGTGTCCTGTCAATCACTAAGAATTCAGATACTGTACTTTACAGAGCAGGGATAATGTTAATTCCATCCTGCTTACAGTGTGCTTTGTACTAGAAAAGTTCAAGGCTCTTTGCAAGCACCATAATTTAGCAAAGCATGAAATGAAAGCTACACATAGAAGGCTGATGCATTATGAAAAATTAAGACACTGTCTTTATTCAGCCATTAATCTGGGCAGGGTTAACCTCTAGTGCTACCAATTCTTTTTTCTATACAGACTACTTTTGTTGTCATTTAGGCAAGGAAGGAAAAGGAAATTGATCTTCACTGAGTGTACACAATGAACTATGTACTTCTAGGAGTTTCACATTTAACTTATTTGATCTTCAAAATAATTCTGAGATATATTTTGCGGTGGAGGAAACTTAGACTCGGAGAAAAATTAATATGGCTTACTTAGCACAGGCTACCACAGAACAATGAATTTAACCCAGATCTGCCTGATTCCTAAGCCAATGCTCTTTCTACCATACATAAAAGCTAAAGAAAACAAACACCAACAATCTAGTTTTCTTCTTCTAATTTGTTCTTACCTTTGAAAAGACCAAAAGAAACATAACTGACCTTTCCAAATAAATTTTTCCTGGAATATCCATGAAGCCATCTCATACCATGCCAGCCCACATTTCTCTTTTCCATACCTGACCTGATCTGTGGAGTATAACATATAACTTAGCATTTGGTTATTTGTAGGAAGATTCTATTGTAAAACAACACTTGATTCACACTTCTCCACGGCCAATCATTATATAAACCACCTTTCACCATCCCAGGGCTCCCTAAAATTATTACTATGGTAGGAATTCCAAAAGCATAGAAAATCAATGGATTCATCAGTGAAAACAGAGGAAATATCTGGTAAAAAAACAGTAATGCTTTAAGATAGTTTGTATAGAAAGCTAACCCTCAGTTCAAAAATGTTACCCATGCATAGAATAAAATCATAAGAGATATAAGGGATCAGGGTATAATGCTGGGCTTCAGCCAGTAGAAGATATTATTGCTTCTCAGCCTTTTGGCTAAAATCAAGTGCAGCATGTAGGCACTTAGTACTAGCAACCTGGGGAAGTGGCATTAGCTGAATGTAAGAGAAATAGAAAGGGACATGAAAGGATGTTAAGAAGAAATTAGGGGATTTGGGAGGGTTTTGACAAAAATGATTCTAAAGTGCTTCCAAAACTATAAATACAAGAGATGTTATCAACAGATGAATGAATAAGTAAATGTGACATATACATATAATAGAATATTATCCAGCCATAAAAAAGGAATGAAGTTCTGATACATGAGCCAACATGGATGGATCTTGGAAACCTCATGCTAAGTGAAATCAGCCAGATACCGAAGAACAAATGTTGTATGATCCTACTCACATGAAAAATCTAAAATAGGCAAATTCATGGAGACAGAAAGTAAATTAGAGGTTAGCAATGGATGAACGAAGGAGGTAAAGAGGAGTCATTGTTTAATGGGTACAAATCTATGTTTGGGGGTAATGAAATTTAAAAAAAAAATAATGATGATGGTTGTGCAATATTGTGAGTATAACTAATGTTACTGAATTATCAGTAACTATGTAATTATCAGTCAATATCCATAACTATTTAACTATGTTACTAAAAATAGTTAAAATGGCAAATGTATATATATATATATATATATATTATGCTACAATAAAAAACATTTTTATAAAATGCAAGGGACTGGTTGAGAAATGTGTGTTAAAGCAAGAGGAATGAAGTTAGCACTTCTCTTATTATTTATTAAAATGCATTGTTTTAAGATTATAATAATTAAAACAGTGAGATGCTGATACAGATACATGGTACAAAGAACAAATAAATGAAATCAAAAGACCTAATTATACACATGGGATTGGTATGTCACAAAGCAGGTATATATAAGTCAGTGAAAAAGTAATAACACGTGCCTCAACAGTGGGTTCTGTGGCAACGATTGCAGGTGCAGTTGCTAGGTGAGCACAGGATTTCTGCCTGTACCATGAAGCCATTTCTCTCCAGGTAAAAGCATGATACCTGCTATATTATAGGCAAGCAATTAATGCTTTGTTGAGTGCATGGACTAAAATTCACTTCTATATAACAAAATACATCAAAATAAATTCTAGATTGAATAAAGTTTTTTAAGTGGGAAAATGCATTAAAAACTGACGAAACCGATAAGGTAAAAAGTAAAAATCTCTGCATGTACATATCAAAAAGTACAAAAGTATGATTATTGATGGCAAACTGAAATAACCATATATGCCTATTTGTAATAGATGAGACAAACATTAAGTATCGATTTAAAATAAGCACTTTTAACTCAGTAATAAAAAGAGAAAAATTAAGTATTAATAGTCAGAAAACTACAAATTGTAATTGTACTATGAAAAAACTTCTAGTATCATTAATAATAATTAAAAAGTAAAATGATTAATACCATTTCACCTAGCAGATTGACTTCTATCAAACTAGATAGTGTTGGTGATGATTCAAAGAAATAAGTATTCTCACATTTTACTGGCAGAGATATAAAGTAATCCAACAGTTATGAAAAGTAATTTGATAGAAAATGTCAGTGTTGAAAATGTAAATAGCATTTGGTCACCTAAGTCCATTTCTAATAATTTAGACTAAAAGTAATTTTTTTAAATGCACACTTCTTTTTGCGTATAAGATTATTTCAGCATTGCTCATAATAGAAAAAATATGTAGACACTGAAGCCCAGTAGTAAGGAATAGTCAGGTAAATTTTTGATATAATCATCTAAAGATTTACTATATTATCTGGGGGGAAAAGATGTCATGAAAAAATAATGAAATTTATGGTTCAAACCCAGCCCCGGCCAAACTGCAACAAAAAAAAAATAGCCGGGCGTTGTGGCGGGCGCCTGTAGTCCCAGCTGCTCGGGAGGCTGAGGCAAGAGAATCGCGTAAGCCCAAGAGTTAGAGGTTGCTGTGAGCCGTGTGACGCCACGGCACTCTACCTGAGGGCGGTACAGCAAGACTCTGTCTCTACAAAAAAAAAAAAAATAATAATAATGAAATTTAACGAAATGGGAGAATGTTCATGATACACATTGAGGTTTAATAAGGTTACAAAATATACCATTAGGCAAAATGATCTCAAGTTCTGTGAAAAGGAATAAAAACACGAGAAGGAAAATCATCAAAGTATTAATAGTGATTGTCTCTAGTTATCAATTAAATGGCATTTTAAATATTCTTATCGGGCGGTGCCTGTGGCTCAACGGGGTAGGGCGCCTGTCCCATATGCCAGAGGTGGCGGGTTCAAGCCCAGCCCTGGCCAAAAATCACAAAAAATATATATATATATATATATTCTTATCATTACTAACACAATTTATTAATTTTCCTGCATTGAACATGCATTGATACTATAATGTAAAAGTAATGAAAGATGGTTTTTGAAAAATTTATTAAACAAACAAAACAGGAAAATGTACCCCCTGTTCTTAGCAGCCGGGGTTAATCAGCCATGTCTGTCTCTTTCCCTGGTTAAGCATGTTATTAAGCACTTGACATATACTATTTTATTTGATCTTTACCCTATTGCTATGTATTATTAACCCCAGGAACAAGGGCCTGGTTTCAGAAAAAGTAGCATGCTCAAGGTCAGGCAGCTGCTGACAGAGCTGACCTCCCCAGTATCTAATTCCAAAGCTTATGTTCTGGGCAGCGCCTGTGGTTCAGTGGGTAGGGCGCCGGCCCCATATACTGAGGGTGACGCGTTCAAACCCAGCTCTGGCCAAACTGCAACAACAACAACAAAAAACAGTTGGGCGTTGTGATGCCCATCTACTCGGGAGGCTGAGGCAAGAGAATTGCCTAAGCCCAGGAGTTGGAGTTGGAGGTTACTGTGAGCTGTGATGCCACAGCACTTTACTCAGGGCAATAAAGTGAGACTCTGTCTCAAAAAAAAAAAAAAAAACCCCAAAGCTTATGTTCTCAATCACACTTTTCCTGGGGCTCATTGTGGCGTACTTATGGTTTTTGAGAGTAGCCAAAAAAAAACTAACTGCAGTATATCACAGTGTTTTTATGAGGAAATAGTTTGATAATCTAAGCAACACAACGTATAAACAGCCTTTGGGAAAACAATTTTTCTTTGACTATGTGTTACTTCTACCTGTCTGCATTGTTCATGTTTGTGTCCCATGTATTATCGTTGGAGGCCACGTCCAGTGATGGTTAAGGGCACTGTCTCAGAATTAAATTCCCCCTTAATGCTATTAATAAAACCTTGGGCAATTACTTAACTTCACTGGGTCTCCTTCCTTCACTAGTTTTGATCGTTCCTACCTCAAGGAGTTCCAGTGAGGATTAAATAGCCTAATTTCCATGGATTAGTAAAAGCATCAGACAGGTAGCAAGCCCTCAGATAAATGGTAGCTATGATGATTGATTGTTAATGTATTCTCCGTATAGTAAACTCCCCAAAGCCAAGAATTGCTTATCACACTGCTTTGGATTCCCTAAAGAGCTAACTAGGTGACTAATCAATGGATTAAAGGTGACTGATCAACAGATTAAAACTGGAAGTAATTTCAGACAGGAAGTTCTAGGCACTGCAGAAGAGCCTCCCTGATTCAACAATACTCCCCTCTTAACTTTTATTGACTAATAGGAGCCTCATTTTTTATGTCATGTGTGATGGAGTGACTAGAAGAAAATAACTATTTAAGGCTATCTTAAGTTTCCTTGTTAAACATCACTATTTTTTACTGATTGAATATTTAATATTTAAATGCAAGTTACTTTCATTTCGACAAGGCCTTTTAGGGAAGGATGTAACTTTATGTGACTAAAAATAATTGAATGACACGTCAGTTATAAATCCTTGAATGTTTATTTATGTCCCCTGTAGAAAGCTAACTGTAACCTATTTCAGTAAGAAAGCAGCAGGAAAGAATCATGGCTCAATGTTTCACTGAACGTATTTAATCTGGAAAAGTCTGGAGATACCTAGCAGTGTATATGTTCTATGTATTACTTTGAAGTCAATGAAGCTGAAAAATCTCACTTTAAAAAGTTCTCTTAATCATCAAGAGTAGAACCATGTGCTGATTTTAATTATGACATGGCAGATTATAAAACAATTCTGTAAATACTGATGTGCAAGTCCTGGCACAGTTATGTGAATACTGCACAGAGCAGGCTGTGAACATGTTTTCTTTTTTTCATATAAATTGGGTCATGTTAAGTAAACTCAAGCAATTTCAATTAAAAGCAATAGGCTTCCCAAGTGTTGAGTCAACAGTCAGTCCCATGTGACTGGAATATCAAAAATTCCAGTTACAAATTATCTTGGAGTATGTGTTCTACTGTAATGGTTTCAATTTGAATTAATGACAACTAAAACAGGAAACAAACTTCACTAGATTGAACAAGCATAGCTAATGAATTATAGCTCTGAACACATCACTGTCTTACAAACCTCCAATAGCTCTCAAATGACTTCAAGAAGATACCCATCTCAGAACTCAAGCTCCTCTGTGACTTACCTATAGCCTAACTCATTTTCCCAAGACAACTCTCTACCCTCTGCTTATTTTCCTTCCATTTCAGTCACTCCACTTAAGAATAACACATCCTTGCCTAAGAATCACTTGCATCTCAGCCTTTGTGTATCTTTGCAATGCTGGTTCCTCTCCAAAAATATATATATAAAACCCTTCCTTACTCGGTATATCCTTCAAGGCCCTGCTCCAACACCTCTTTTTCCCTTAATATCTCTTTTCCATAATGTTTAAGAATAACATAAATATTGCTCAAGAAACATAATATCTAAGTACAAATAGTGCACCAATTATGTAAATGGACCTTGAAAATAAAAATTGGGGGGCCACCCCCACCCTTCCAGCAGGATTGCTGCCTCCAACCCTATACAAAAATGTTGAAGCTACCAGTGGTGAACTGTCCTTTTAAAAACCAGTCTCTCTGTGTGCCCACAGCATGTGATTTTCTGTTTCCTTTGACCTGCATACATCCCATCTTGTATAACAGTTGTTTGTGTTTAGACTCCCATATTATTTTCCCTGCTATTTCCTGAAAGCAGGAATTTAGTCTTGTTCAGCGTTTATCATTCACTTTGCTCAGCAGGAAGCCTTGTTCAAAGTAGGTGTTCAATATTTTAGTGCCTGGCAAATGAGAATGAACGAAGGAATGAGAGGCACAGTCTGAAAAAAAAATCAAGCCATGAATAATGAAAATTAGTTTTATTACTTTCAAGTTAATACATGGACAGTTCTGTCAATGATCTCTATCCACAAACTCTTTGGTTTCATTTTTAGATCATCCCCCATGGCCCCAGTTATGTTTATGTAGTCACAGCCCCCACTATGATGTTTCTATTAGTTCTACAGCTACATTTTTTTATTAAAAACAAAGTGTATGGACATTCCTTTCCCAATTCACATGCTAAAGAAATTTGCTGTTACAACTTTCCACTTTAAAATTGTGTTCAAACCTTTATTAACTCAACTAGAATCTACCCATACAAGTATTTAGGTACCAATTTACCAATATTTCATGAGTTCATGCAAAAATGACCTAATTTTTCAGGTATTCCACCTGAACACCAGAAAAAAAATCACTCTCCCAACCCTATAGCATAATCATCTTCTTTCCATTATACCAAGAAGTTTAAAATACACTAAAGTTTGTTTTTATAAGGATCTACATTTTTAAAACTGCCTAAAGAACCTTATTTAAAATGTAAACAATAGACAAAACTTAAGATATTTCAGTAATAAAACTGAAATACAATGAATGCAATTTCTAAAAATAGAGAAGTTATACACAATACATATAATTTATAAACTCCATTTTGCAAATGGTTATTTAATTATAAAATGCAGCAATTTCCTTTCTGACTTAGTTACTGGACTGTGCCAGATATTATTAACACCATAGGCTTGTATTATTAACAATCAAATCCCGTCAAGTATAAAACCTTTCATTATTTTGTGCCTTTTATATCTATCTACATAAAGATAGTTTCATCTATTTGTAGATGGATATACACACATATACTCACATACATACGTATATGCATTTATCTGCTATATTCTATTCATATTTTGCATTCTATTTTTAGACTTATGTTCCTGTTGAGATAGTTACTATAGCCTTGACAAGTAAATTTTGCAGTGCTGTGAGTTTTGATTCATGATTCAATAGTGCCCTAGGATTCTTAGATTAAAAGTGCTATGGAAACACAGTGTGCTTTTTTACATATTCAAGACACAGTACACTGCCCTTCTCCACCCTACAGCGGAGCATGGCTGCTCCATTAAGCAGCATAACATGCTGTTTCCAAAGAGACTGCGTGGCCCTGATGAACACTGCAATTTCTCACAAACAACTAATATAATTTACTTTATATTAGTAAAGTATTCGTTCCCTAGAAATGGATAAGCTATTACTCAAGACCAAAAGCTATCTTTAAAACTTTCTAGTCCAATATTCCTGATACATTATTATATTATAAAATTATTTTCAAGGGTAAATCAAGAAAAATCTAGTCAGACTCTTACTTGGTAGAACCAATCTAACCCTGTCTAGGAAAAGTATCTTGCTGTTTTTCTAAGTTTCCTGTAAATTACATATTTCAACATGTTTGTAAAACACGAAGGTCCAAAATTAGTCTGTATTTTTTCCACAGTAAATCTAAAATTAGCAAGTTTTTATTTCCAATCTATGAAGATATTTTTTCCCCTAGAAAGTCACCTACTAGTTTAAAAATAAGCAGATAAGAGTATAAATGTGCACACATCTCATAAAAATGTAAAAAAAAAATGTTCATTTGTATGCTACAGGAAAACATAGATTTTAGTCTTAAAAATTTCCATAGCACTTGATATATCAGAAAACTGTACAGACTCTCTCTTTCTTTCACTTTCATCAAGTAATACCAACCAAGCAGATTCAGGAATCTTCGACTTAAATTTTTTTCTGAATCGGAAAGCAGAAACTTTCCTACAGAGAATCCACATTTTTGGAACTTGGTGAGACACTGGTCCTATTACCATCAATTAATTAATCTTGACAGCTTAGCGAATGGCTTATTCAGCTATTAGGAGGTAAACTATTGTCTTCATTTATGCATAGTGTGAATGCTATTTCTCATGTTATAATTAGTAGAGTTACATGGGAAAGATTTTTAGATAAAGTCATTGTTTTCAATAATCAAAATAAATTTTTAAAAGTCTATGTACAAGACAAGCATGCAGATCTTTTAGAATTTAGTGGCTAGGTAAAGTTTTTCTTTTTTGAAAAACAATGTGCTTTCCCTTTTCTAATTATAAGAATTAGAAAACTCACTGTCTCTTCTGATGTGGCTGCCAGCACGCGCTCGGGGCTGGATGTAGGGCCCATTCACAGGAAATTCTTCTGCTGATACCCAGGCATAGTCTCTGTATCTTTTTGTGAACTTTTAGTTCATAATTGCTTATTTATATTTTATTATTCACATGTATGTAAATTCATATACAGAAGGCAGAAGAGAATTTATCAATTTCAACAAATGCATTCCAAACCATTTATTGTACACCTACTATGTGCTAGGCGTTATTCTAGGGGATAAGTATACAGTTAGTCCAAAGAACATTTCCATAAAAAAAGTGAATATATTCCATTGTATCCTTAAGAAAGGGGGAAGAAATCTATCAATCAAACCAACTTCAAGAAAATAGAAATTTAAAAGAATTCTCTTAAAAGAAAAGCCTGCCAACATGAATATAACTTCCCACAAACAGTCCAGTTAATTCAGTGAGTGTTCTGATCATTGCTTGGGGGGGGGGGTATGGAAACCAGTTACTGCTTACATGATTCTCTTCTCAAAGGTCCTGAAATTAAACTAATCTTCATCCTTGGGCATGGTCTAAGCATTAGTAACACCATAAAATAAAAGTTTTAAAATAAATTACTCTTTAACAACAGAGATCTATTTAAACATCCTAACTTCCAGAAAGGGGAGATTTGGATCTTAGATTTCCGTCCTTGAAGTTTCTGATGTAACGATTAAGTAGCACCTACTGGGGCAACCCAAGAAATACCACACATTTTGTGTGGCTGACCAGGCAGGAAAAATTGTTCACTGGTGAAGCAGCTCTCTTTTAGCCATGATTTCAAGGTTGGCGGATCTAAATTTGCCCTTGCTTTCAGCTTTGTCTTGCTTTACTGGCTTGCAAATCCTGTCAGTGACCCTAGGTTGGCCTGCCTGCTGCCAGCCTGATGTTGGGAAAGGTATTGAAATTTACCAGAATCTTGCCCTTGGCCTCCACTCCCAGGACACAGTATTTTCATACATTATAAGGCACTGCCAGCTCACAATAGCTTTGTAGTCAGGGAAGGCAGCCCAACAAGGCTGCCCCCAGATACCCACACGCTTGTCACCTGGCCCAGCAATTGCAAATAGGTTAACAATTCTCAGAGCAACCTGTTTGTTCTCCTTTTGCAAGAAAATGCCTAGCAAATAACTATAATATTTCAGCTGGAGCCAAATATTGCACTTAGGCTTCTCAGACTAACATAAAGGTCTCAAATAACAGAGCTGCCTTTATTTCACTGAGAAACTAAAACATTTTTTTAAATGGTCTCGTGCTTTGGTGATTTTCTGAGCCAACCAAACACCAGAGTGGCCAACGTTTTTTAAGTGATTGAAGCAGCATCTCAATGGATTCAGAGGAGCAACAATAACGCAGTGTGACAATTGGTCTTGAAAAATTAGAAGGCTCTAATGAAGAAAAAAGATCCCCAGCACATTCCCAAAATGCTGCATGGGAGTTTTAGAATTACAGTGAAGCAATGACTTCATTAGTTTGTGCAACAAAATTCAAAATTTGGGGGACAAGACTTGGTCAAGATAGCCAAACTTATCAATAACAGGTGCAAAAACTGTAACTATATTAAATGGGTGGGGAAAGAGTCAGAAGGAAAACCATAGAATCTTGTATTTCCAGATCTCTGCATTCGACATCTCACTCTCACTCTTTTTTGTGATTTAAGGGAGTTAAATCACAAAAGTAGGTGAGATGACCAACTTCAGGGGGAAAAAAACTGAGTCTTTCTTCCTTCCCCTATTCTCTTTAGATCTGTCCTCCCCCGGGCTTTCTGTCCTAATGGCATTTCATTTCCAAGAAAATCACTGGTATCTTTCAGTCTAATTGATTCACGGTACAAATCTTTAAAAATGAAAGAAAGGAAAGAACTTCAGTTTGCTCTGCCGGCGGACATCTTTTCCTCTGCCCCCGCTCTCAGTAAGCCTTCAACCAACTTTTGCTGAAAAGGATGTAGCAGAGGGGTGATGAGGCTTGAAATTCCTCCGTTCTCTCATCCCCACTCTTTTCTTGCGCTCCGCATACGCCACCCCTACATCACCTCACCCCACTCCCCACCTCCAATCCACAATCTTTTATAAGTCTGCTGGGGCGCTTTAATGAGTTTCCTGCCTGGGTTTCTCTTTCTGACCTGAGAAGGCACTTTCAGGGCATAGGTAAATGGAATACCTGAGAGATGTAAAAGATCTGAAGGAAAAATCTCGTGCTCCCTAACTGCTATTAAGTATTTTGCAGATAAATAAACATATTCTCTTGATAGTGTTCAAAATGCTGAGCTCTTTAGCCATATACGTTTTTCACTTAACAGACTTACACTGAGTTTACTATGTACCATGCACTGTTTTAAACACTTTAAAAACCGGGACTTTTTGCTTAAAAACTATGTTTAAACAATATTAAGTCCGTGTGTGCTTTTGAACACCCTTGCTATATTTTTCCTTATAACACAGTACAGCGGTTAAGTCTTAAAAGACAAATATGGAAAAACTTTAACCACTTGCTACTTTATTGCAAGCAAATCATTTCCCTCTGCAATTCTTAGCAATCATTGTAATTAAATACACTAGTAGCGGGAGGACGAATTCTTGGACTTTTTTTTCAAGGATGATCTGAGGTTTAGCCTCAGGCGTTTGGAAGCGCCTGCTAATTGCTCTCGTGGCAACCCTGAATTGTACCTGTAGGTATTCCCTTTCAGAAAAATCCTGCAACCCTCACCGTAATTGTGGAGGTCGAGTTCGCGCCTGGTCCACCGTGGCGCGTTCACCTGTGGCGGTGACCGAACTGTCAAGAGCACTCGGGCCTGGGAATTGGGGCGGACTACCCGAGCGCTTCGGGATCCCTGTCAGCAGGATTGCAGGGACCCGTAGTCAGGACGGTGTCGGGGCAGTTCTGCCCCGCTCAGCGCTCAGACCGCCAGCGCTGCAGCCAAGCAGAGCCTCCGAACCCCGCGCCGGCTGACAGCAGATCCGGGGCTCACTGCCCCCGCGGTCCACGCCGTCCTGCCCAAACCCTATCTAGCCTCGCCAGGCCCTGCTAGGCCCTCGCGGAGTAAGTGATTTGCCCGGGGTTAAGTTTCAGAAGTCAGGCTGAAACATCTCGGGTTTCTGTTCACACGGCTATTGAAGGCACCGCAGTGGGGACCGCACAACCCCCCTTCCTTCTGTTGGGAAGGGGGTTGGTATCTTAATGAGGGTTTAACCTGCTGGCTACAGGTCCTCAGCGCCGGCCCGACTCCTCATCTCCCCCAGCCCAAATCCCGCCCGGTCCCGTCTTTTCACGTCGTATCCTTTCCCCTTCTCCTGCCTGCCCAGCTCGGGTCTTATGTGTGGAAAGAACGGGGGTGTCGAAGGGACGCCCTAGCAAATCCCCAGAGAGATATGAACCCATCCGTGACCAAGGGTTGTGGTTGTTGACACGCAGCTGTTTCCGCCTCACGTGTGGAGTTTCAGGCGGGATCCCAACCAGCCCGCCGGCCGTCTCCGGGTACAGCCGCGCGGTGGCCGGCGAGCAACCCCGGCTTCCCCGGCTTGGTTTCAATTACTGGCCTCGCAGAGGCATAGTGTCGTGGCCAGTTCAAAGTCCCACAGAACGTGGAGGGAAAACGCAGCTTGAAAACATGTTTGAAAGCACAGCTAGAGTTTCATATAACCCAAGTTTTCCATTGCTGCAAGAACTGTTGGACGCGAATTAGTACTTTGGAAAACAAATTCAATTTTCAAGCGCGAAATCTTCACGCCCTGGATTCTAATTAACTCTAAAGCTGCGACTGCAACAAGCCACTGGGACTGGAGGGAGAACTGAGGCAATTATCTGCATATTCCAAGCCCAAAACACTCAAACTCGAAAACCTACTAAAACTGTGTACTGAAATACCCGCATCATTGCTCTGGTCCTTCCTGCCTTCCCAGTAGACACATCTCCAGTCCCATGTGTACTCAGCGGGATCTACTATCCACAGGGCCTGTGGCCGAAGACCAAATGGAAATAATTGATGTATACAAATTGGAAATCGCATCGTGGCGGACCTGTCAGACCCTCCGACCGCCAGCGGTTAAGTACCTGGTCTGGGAAACTCCCGTCTTTATCTGTCCATAGCCCAGAGGCCGCGGAGGTAGCCTTGGGAATTGTCAGAGAGAAAAGCAACTTTGATTTAAGGTTTTCAAAAGCCCCAGAGAACAAATATGACCGCTCGGGTCAGCCAGTCAGCAGTTTTGGTCCAGACAAGGGACAGCTGAGTGGGGCGTTTCGGAGAAGCCACGGCGCCTCCGGACGTCACACGCGCTCGCGCACACTTAGCCACGCGCTTGGGGTTATTCTTTAAACACAGGACTGAAACTTCAGGAGTGAGACGGCAGCGCGCGGAGGAGGGCGGAAAGTCGAGGCTCGGAGCCCGCCCCTCGTCCGCCCCGCCCCGCCCCGCCCCGCCCGTCCCGCCGAGTCCGCGCGCTTCCAGAATAGGAGTTAGCCAGCCCGCGCTCACGCTCGCCGCGGTCTCTCCCGCCCGCCCGCGCCAGCTCCGGGTCGCAGGTTTGCGGCCTCGTTCCCACGCCTCCGCTCGAACCTCTAGGCGGGCATTGGCGAGCTCGACCCCGCCCCCTCGCCCCAGCCAATCGCGAGCCACGCCGACCTCCGAGGAGGCGGAGACCGAAGGGAGGCCCGGGCCTGCGCGTGGGGTGGGGGCGGGCAAGGTGGCCCCGCCCGCGCCGGGGGGCGTGGCCGGCGCCGGCTCTTGCGGCGGTGCAGGGTTGCGGCGTGGGAAAGAGCCTCTGGGAGCCGAGCTTGCCGCCGAGGGAGCCGCGCCTCCGAGGCCACGGGAGGGAAGCAGGAGGCCGGCGGGGCCGGTGCTGTGCCCCGCTCCGCGTCCTTGGTTTCGGCCCGGCTGCGCCCCGCTCGAGTTTCGCCGCGATGAAGCGCCCTTGCGAGGAGACAACCTCCGAGAGCGACCTGGATGAGACTATCGACGTGGGGAGCGAAAACAATTACTCAGGGTGAGCGCGGGCTTGGAGGGAGCTGGCCGGAGCCCGAGGGTGTAGGGGAGTTTTGTGCACGAGCTGCTCCTTGGAAGTCCCGAGGCTTCTCTCCCCAGCAGGCGGATGAGAGGGAAGTTTTGACCGAAAGACTTTGGTGGGCGCTCGCAGAGCGTGGCTTGGGGTGGGGCGAGGGATGTCTCTTTTCACTATAGGGGTGGGGCGGAGATGATGGGAGACTCGTCGGAAAGGAAGAGTTCAGGAGTTGGCTGTCAGCATGGGGTGCACGGACAGGCACGTCCGGGTGGCCGGCGACGCTTCCGCCACTAAAACTGTATTTGGGATACTCTTAAAACACGAACAATTTGATTTTTAATTTTTAGAGAAGCTAAAATCACGATTTGCTTTTTTAGAGAAATTAAAGCGGTCTGTGATGTCAAGGCTAAGTAGGTTGAGATTTGCAGGGTTATAGTGTGTGACTGGGCATACGCTCTAGGAGGGAGTGACTGATGTAAAGATCGGAAAGGGCATCGTTTCTTTGACTGCTTGTTCTCGAGTCTGGAAAAGATTGGCGTCGTGATCACAGAAGCCAGACCTCCACTTTCCTGTGACAGAGGGAGATTACTGAGACATTTTAGAGCCAAGGAGGGTCAAATGATAATTGCTTCTAATTGTCGTCCCCAGAAGCACCTTAATTATTTATCTGCAGCTGTCACTCAAACAGGGAAATTTTCCCTGCCTTTGGAAAGCAGTTTTTCTTTCATATTGTTATTCTAACACGTACAAACCAAGAGCAAAGTCATTTACGTGAAACGTTTGCAACATTTCAGATGTATCATTATTGAAGTGTTGTGTCATCTTAAGAAATGAGGTCTGAAAAAAAAAAAGAAAAATGGAAGATGTCACGTGAAAGGTGAAACCAGTAGAGAAAAAGTGAGAATGAAGGGGACAGTTAAATCAGAAATAAGATACAGAAGTGAGAAGGTGAAGTAATAACCTGGTGTGTGCAACATTTCTAAAGTGAAAAACAACAAATAACAAGAATTTGGAACATTTGAGAACATAAAGAAGTATAGTGTCCACGAATTGTGAAAAGAAACAGATACAAACCAGAAAGTATTGTAAAACTTTTGGGACCAAATAATCCTTTGCTTGAACTTTTGATATAAAAATATTTTTTTCATGAGTAAACTCAAGGTAGATTGTAGTTTCTAGAGATTTAAGCCGAGATTGAAGGCTAAGAGACACCTACAGTTTCATTTTCAAAGTAAAATCTTTACCTAGTAGTAAACCTAATTTTAATTTCCTTATCAGTGCTATACTTAGAGCTTACTTTTGGAATATTGGTATACAAAACATCAGATTGGTCACTTTTTTCTGTGGTAAGATCATGACTAACTGAAGTTTTGAAATAATAAGATAATTTCTGTTTATTTTAACAATTGCACCAAGGGACAACTTTCTGAGGTGTAATAACTGTATATCTGTTTGACAGTAGTGCTTAACACCTATTTAATTTTAAAAAGTGGTACTAATTTGTTCAGTATACCTGATAAGAAGGAAGAAGAGGGATGCTGTTAGAGGAGCTTGACTTTAAAATATATATGAGTGAAACTAGGAAATATGAATATCTAACTTCTCACCCTAGTGTTATTTCACTGGGAAACTAAAGTAAATGTTCTGTGACATTTTCACCCATGGATTTAGCATCTGGAGTCCCAATAAAAATCCTTTTCTTAAATAACACATAATTCCTACCTGAAAAGTGGCAGAAAGGCTGAAAGGAAAGTCTGTTAAGAGTGAAGCAAGAACTAAGAATAAAGCAACACAGACTTGAACTGTGAAATCCTCTGGATATTTAATGGGTGCCACCAAGTATCTCTAAGAAACTATTGTTATGTTAATGCAGCACCTGACTTGCTCTTCCTATTTCATAGGCAAAGTACTAGCTCTGTGATTAGATCGAATTCTCCAACAACAACATCTCAGATTATGGCCAGAAAGAAAAGGAGAGGGGTATGTGATTTTTTTTCACTTCATGTAATCCAGCCTAATGTGGAACAGTTGTATTTTTCCATTGAAGTAATTTTATCATTTGTGTATTCATACACTTTGGTTATTTTGCTTTCTTTGGGATAGATTATAGAGAAAAGGCGTCGGGATCGGATAAATAACAGTTTATCTGAGTTGAGACGACTGGTGCCAACGGCTTTTGAAAAACAAGTAAGTTTCTCCCATTCAGACCCCCCCACACCCAAAAAAAAGCTGAAACAATCTGATTCTCTCATCTGGGAATGTGGGTTCTTGTTAAAGCTCATTAAAATAATGGTGTATGTGCCCTGATGTAGCACAGAGCAGCTATTTCAATAAAATGCTTTCTTGTGGCAAATCTATTAAAAACATAATCCATCATGAAGTTGAAAAACATTTCCATTCTTTAGCTTATTTTCCCCTTCAGGGTTACAATGTTAAGCCTTTCTCTTTTCTTTCTATGAATACCAGTAGTGGTTTTGTTTAAAATTATGCTACATGTAGTATTCAAAAAAAAAAAAAAATCATATGTGAAATATTTTTTCTCAAACTGTTAAAAAAAAAAAGTAATCTTTTAATTGGGAAATAACCAAAACTTTTGTAGCTCTATTTTCCTAAATAATGCTACTAATAAAATTTATTTACCAAACCACTTGCTTTCATTTTTAATCCCTGGGCTAATAGAATGATGTTTGATTTGGGACATCTTTTTGGAAAGTTGGTAAAAATCAAATTAGTCATAAAAATTCCTTTTCATAGTTTGAATATTCCTTTACAAAAAAAAAAAAAGATTTTGCACACTTAGAAAAATAGAAAGCCAAATGTTTGAATCTTCCTTTGTTGTTTTAGAAAAGTCGTGTTTCTTTCCTACTGCAATGGCTAATGGCACAGATTTCTAAGAGCTCCTTCAAAGGATATGACAGCATGTCCTTGTTGAAAATACTTTCAATTTAATTCAAATAGTGTATAAAACAGCATTTGTTTGTTTATTCCATTTTGTTGTTTAATTCATGAATACATAAACATTATAAAACAAGTCTTCCAAAGCCCTTGGAAATTATCCAGAAACTCCAGTTTCAATTATTAGTCACTTTCACTGAAACTGCTTATATAAAGGTTGAATGGTGACAAAATTACAAGGTTAGTATAGTATTGACTGTACATTTTTAAGACAAAAAAGACACCCACTCTATATGCTGATTCTGTCTTTAATATCCTAAATATAATGTGGAAACTATAGTTTTGATTAGTAGCATTTTCAGTGACCATAGGCTGCAAATGAAAATGCCGGCAATCAATGATGGTTTTTAAGTTTAGAGTATTGAAATGTCTACAGTTGTAAGGAGCAGTTTGATGATTTTTTTTTTTTTCTTAAATGTTGGCTTAAAATGAACCTTAAAAGCAAACCTCAGTTGTTTGGCAGTTAGTTACCATAAACATGAACTTCCCATTGGCAGAGCTTGGCTACCAACCATAGTGTGCTGGCTCTGTCACAATATGATTAGAAGAGTATTCAGTAGAGCAGTTAAGTAACTCTGGCACTCTCACTGTGTCCCAAGTGCTGATAATTTTCACAAAACAAGTAAAGTATAGGAACTTGAAATAATCCTTAGTATCTTTTTCAAAAAAAAATTGGTATAATTATTATATTCAGCTCTTCCAGGAAATTAGAAGCCACCACAGCCCCCTGAGACAGCTACAGATGGTTCATTTGTATTTCAGCTGGTTTTAAAGGTTGCTTTATTTTAAAAGGGAAAAGAAGGAACATAAAAATATTTTTTTCCAGATATTTTCATTAAGAACTATTTTAAAAGTTTCAAAAAATCCTTAAGTGTTTATCATGCTTCCCAGGTAAATAGTAAATTATTTCTTCTTGTTTATGATCTTGGACTTCACAGTGACACCTGCTGGTAGTTATTGGAGGAAAAAAACTCTTTTTTTTTTTTTTTTTTTCCATCCCTATTTTTATTTTTATTGTTGGGGATTCATTGAGGGTATAAGAAACCAGGTTACACTGATTGGTTACAGTGATTTGTTAGGGAAAGTCCCTCTTGCAAATCATGTCTTGCCCCCAAAAGGTGTGGCACACACCAAGGCCCCACCCCCTCCCTCCTTCCCTCTCTCTGCTTTTCCTTACCCCCCCATGACCTTAATTGTTGTTAATTGTCCTCATATCAAAATTGAGTACATAGGATTCATGCTTCTCCATTCTTGTGATGCTTTACTAAGAATAATGTCTTCCACGTCCATCCAGGTTAATATGAAGGATGTAAAGTCTCCATTTTTTTTAATGGCTGAATAGTATTCCATGGTATACATATACCACAGCTTGTTAATCCATTCCTGGGTTGGTGGGCATTTAGGCTGTTTCCACATTTTGTTTTTTTTTTTTTTTCTTTTTTTTTTTTTTTTATTGTTGGGGATTCATTGAGGGTACAATAAGCCAGTTACACTGATTGCAATTGTTAGGTAAAGTCCCTCTTGCAATCATGTCTTGCCCCCATAAAATGTGACACACACTAAGGCCCCACCCTCCTCCCTCCATCCCTCTTTCTGCTTCCCCCCCCATAACCTTAATTGTCATTAATTGTCCTCATATCAAGATTGAGTACATAGGATTCATGCTTCTCCATTTTTGTGATGCTTTACTAAGAATAATGTCTTCCACTTCCATCCAGGTTAATACGAAGGATGTAAAGTCTCCATTTTTTTTAATGGCTGAATAGTATTCCATGGTATACATATACCACAGCTTGTTAATCCATTCCTGGGTTGGTGGGCATTTAGGCTGTTTCCACATTTTGGCAATGGTAAATTGAGCTGCAATAAACAGTCTAGTACAAGTGTCCTTATGATAAAAGGATTTTTGGAGGAAAAAAAACTCTTAAAAGTCTTCTCTTTCTTATTTCCCTGCTTACCTGTGGTCTACTATGAAATACCCTTAAGGACTTACTCAAATTTTCTATTTTTGAAAGATCTTCTTTTCATAATAATTTGCTAAAGTCCTATCTCCTAATCTTCCAGAGTTATACAACTATTCATCTAGACTTCAGCATTACATAAGACTATTGATATGCATGCCATAATAAAATATATTATTAATCAAGATAGAAATTTAATGCAAAGTTTGAGATTTTTGCAGTTGAAGTGGTTTTTGTGGAGTTATCTTAGAAGTTTAATTATTCTGATAATAAATTATTTATTTTGCCTTCTTTTTAGCTTTTAAAATTTTAAATGGTAAATGTGTCATTCATACATCATAGTGCTATCATGTAAAGTTTGAAAAGAATTCGTATCTGTCACAAAATTAAACTTGGAATTTACTACGGAGAGGGAAAATTGAAATAGTAATGTTAAATTCAATGTATAATGTTCCAAATTAGTTTTCATAGGACTAATGAGACAACATAATTTCTTTATGAAGGGATCTGCAAAGTTAGAAAAAGCTGAAATATTGCAAATGACAGTGGATCATTTGAAGATGCTTCAGGCAACAGGAGGTAAAGGTAAGTTGGTGACTTCATCTTTTCCCCCTTTCTACCTTTCTCTTTTCATTTCCCTCCCTCCTCTCTAATGTTGTAAGGAAGTCATAGTTGAACGGTTCTTTAACAAGCTGAGCTAGGCGGTCCCAGATTAAAGCTGTGGAAATCAATGCTAATGGCAGGATTGAACTCGTGGGAAAGAACTTCTGGAACAAAAGAAGCACTTGACCCTGGGCTTGTGTTTGCTTTCATAATACTGTGGGAGTAAGGCTTCATTCACAGCAGACTGGTCAGAGATTTGTTTGGGACTTAAGAAGCACATGATGGAATCTGTACAGAAAGAAAAAACAAACACACAAACATCCAAACATAAACAAGGGGTTAGAGGTGATCCTTTTCTCTTCTTCTTTCTTTCTCTTTTTCTCCTTTTTCTCCCTTCACTTCTTCCTTTTCCTCCTCCTCTTCCTTCTACATTATTAAATCAAGGTAGGGACACAAAATAATTTAGCTATTCCAAAGGAAGCAACTCCAGCGTTATTTTCATTGTTGTTTTCAGGAACAAGTTCCTCTTGGATTTAGAGTAAAAAGAACATTTGAAGTTCACATAGTAAATCTCTGTATTGGACACCGTTAATGGAGCAGAGTAGGTCCTAGGGAGAGCAGACAGGAGCAGGCACTCTGGGCCCAGTGCCCTAAAGAAATATCCTCCGTACTGGACAGTGACTTAGGAGGAGTTCTATCAAGGGGTTAAGAGAGGGACTTTCATCTTATGCTAAAAATAAACTTGAGATCCTAAAAACTCTAATATTCCTTCAAATTTCAAAATCCCACCTGTGCATACATCATTCAGACTTGATTTTATCATTTGGTGTCATTATCATCCTTCATAGAAGCCTTTGATATTCATCTTAGTCAAGGGTGTTATTCAATATATTTTAATAACTGAATAAAGAGAGGGTATCACAAGGGGTTAGGTGCTGCTACTACCTCTTGGAGGCCTCGCTGTGCTCAGCATTAACCTATTACTACATAGTAGATAAGTCCTAGATCAGGGCAGAGGCAAGGAATTGGAGGGAAGTAGCCATTTACCAGTTAATTTGGAACTATTTAAGTGTTTAACTCCTACATGTCCATACTGCTTAGGACCTGTAGAACATCAGTTCTGAGGTTAACCTGTCTTTTCCTGGTATAACACCCATCTTTTACTGGTGGTGTGTGTTGGGGCAGGGAGGACCATTGTACAAAGAAGCGGACATTATCCCAGGTTGTGCCTTCTTAAGAAACTGTCTTAATGAGTAAAGAGTGGTTTAAGATGCAGACATTCTAAGTAATAGAAGAGACTTGAATTAAATCATAGAAGACAGTGATCCAGCCCAGTTTGGCAGTGACTTGAATTTGCCTTAAAACAGAAATACACTGCTTTACTTTGAGACCTACACTAGAAGAGTGAGCTCCAGAGGCCTCTCCAGCCCCAGATTCTGTCTCTACAACTGCTATCTCAGGATGTTAGGATTGTCATTGAGTTAGCAATGGTGCAAGAAAAGTTAGTCTTCCTCCCTTGGCATTGTTAGCCACAAGGCTAAGTATTCTTATCAGGGTTTCAAATATTTGGCATGAGCTGTACTTCTAAAGAGGAATATTGTTCTTAGGCTTTAGTATAAAAACTGAGTTCCATCTCAGTTGCTATTCTTGGCTACCTGAACAGCTCTAAAATTCATCCCAGAATAGTTTGTGGACATTTCCAAGCAGGTTCCATACAAGTCGCCTGACTGCCAGGTCATTAAAGAGGTCATTGCACAGAATGTGTGGCTTTTAAGAAGGCCTTTTGGACTAACACTAGCAGACTTCCAAATGCCTCAAAGTGTAGTGAGGAAGGGCATGGTCTGTGTTGCCTGATTTCAAATCCTGACTCTGCAAGTTATTAGCTGTGTGACCTTGGGTAAATTACTAAGCCTCTCTGAGCCCCAGTACATCAGCTGTAAAATTAGTACAGTGATAGTGTCCACCTCCCAAGATTGTTATGAGTCAATTCACTTAAAGCCATTGAACAGTTGTAGCACAGAGGAAGTGATGTGGACACATGTGCTATTGTTGGCCCAAGGTCCATCCATAGAAGACAGGTGCTCAACATCATCTCCCTCTGCATTTAATAATAGGGTAGGAATTACATAATATATATTCCTTAAGATGCAATAGAGGATTCACAGCATAACTGGCAAACTACAAATTTTACTTACTTCATGGCCACTAATGAATATTCTGTTGACTTATTCTTTGCAGTCCGTCTTAATAGTTTCTAGAGATTTATTAACCTAAATTTCTAAGTCCCTCTGGATTTCTGGACTCCGTGTGTGTCATTACCTCTTTCTCTCATAGAGGTCAGAAGCCCCAAAGCCCTACAGAGAACCCTGAGCACTGAAGTATGAAATCTTTCCACAGAGGCTTCTTCTTCAAGAGTAGCTTTTCCTCCAGATCCAAGGGGCTTTGTTTGCTAACTGTGCCAAAGTACTAGAAAATTGACTGCTTTCGTTCCTTCCACATTTTAAGATATTGTCTTATATCAGCTTTATTCTGCTTCGTTTCTATCTTAATAGAGTTTCTACATAATATATATGCAGATACCTTTTTAAACTTCCAAATTTCTACTAGAATTCTAGTTTTAGGACTTTGAATATATCTAACTACTACTTTTCAAAGTGCTTTGATTATAGAATACGATAGCCTAGTTTTTAATAGATGATAAACGAAACAGGTAATATTTTGGTTGGCAAAAACATAAAAGAGATAATATAGTAAATGATGGAAATAACCTTATTTGAATGTGACATTTCTTATTCAGGTATACAGACTTACCAAAAGTAAATAGGCTAAACTTTTAATTTGAAAATTACTTTTAACATGTTGCCAAGGAAAAAGAATCTGTAAAGGACATGTTTGTAAATACCAGAGTTCACTCATTCAAAGTGGGTGACATTTCCCCAAATGTCTGATTATCATTGTGCTCTAAACTGGCACTCTAATAATCAGATGTTACTGTTTTCTGTTCTAATATATTATCTCTGAATGGAAAGAGAATCTGTTAGTAATGAATCTGACCAAGAGTTAGCCATTTTTGTGGCAGTAACACATGGGGGATGTTATGTGGGGGTGTGTACATACACACTACACAATGAACACACATTTTTTCCTGGGTGGGTGCCAGAAGAAAGTAAGCTTACCAATGGTGGAGATATATACTTGAACTTTAGAAAAACTAGGAATTACAGTGTAGTAAATTCACATCAGTAAAGCAACCTTATATTCCTGACCAAAAAAATAAGATCTTCAAATTAGTAACCAAATTAAATCAAATTAAATAAAAAATCATCTTGTTTTCATTAAACCTTTTCATACGGAGTTATGACAAGATGTTTTCACTTTGTTGATAAAAAAACATTGTAAGTCAAGAAGCATTTGTGCATTTATTGAGAGTCTAGCACATTTCTAAGGAAAGTTCTCAAGCTGCTAAGATGCACTTGGCTGGTCTGTTAAAATGCCAAGAGCGTAAGGATGTTTCAGATAAGCCCTTTAATCTCCAACTCCTGTGACAGAGACAGAGAGACTGGAGCTCTTCATTTCCATGAAAACGTTTCCTGGGGAATTTCACTATCCCACAACACAGAAGGAGAGACACCATTTTTTTCCCTGGAAGTGTTTGAAACTCGGATGTTCTTAATTTTTCCGCCACTGTGATTTGCATTTCAAGAATGAGTGTAGCATATTGCACTGCCAGAGCTGTCACACATGTGAGTCGCAAAGTACACTTTATTAATAACTTCAGCAAAATTAAAACCCATAGGCAATATTTTCAGAAAGGATTATCAAGTTCAATCTTCTGCAGGACAGAGCAGAACATCAGTGAGTGTTTTATTCTCCCTGACTCTGTCATTCCCCCCACACCCCATTTCTGCCTTTCAATCTCTCCTTTCCCCCACATTGCTTGACGCCCCCTTCTAGGCTACTTTGACGCACACGCTCTTGCCATGGACTTCATGAGCATCGGGTTCCGAGAGTGCCTAACGGAAGTGGCAAGGTACCTGAGCTCCGTGGAGGGCCTGGACTCCTCGGATCCACTGCGGGTGCGACTCGTCTCTCATCTCAGCACTTGTGCCTCCCAGCGGGAGGCGGCGGCGATGACGTCCTCCATGGCCCACCACCATCACCCCCTCCACCCGCATCACTGGGCCGCGGCCTTCCACCATCTGCCCGCAGCCCTGCTCCAACCCAGTGGACTCCACACCTCGGAGTCAACCCCTTGTCGCCTCTCCACAACTTCAGAAGTGCCTCCTGCCCACGGCTCTGCGCTCCTCACGGCCACGTTTGCCCACGCAGATTCTGCCCTCCGAATGCCAGCCACGGGCAGTGTTGCCCCCTGTGTGCCACCTCTTTCCACCTCTCTCTTGTCCCTCTCTGCCACGGTGCATGCCGCAGCCGCAGCAGCCACGGCAGCCGCGCACAGCTTCCCTCTGTCCTTCGCGGGGGCTTTCCCCATGCTCCCCCCGAACGCAGCCGCCGCCGTGGCGGCCGCAACGGCCATCAGCCCGCCCCTGTCGGTATCAGCCACGTCCAGTCCTCAGCAGACGAGCGGTGGAACAAACAGTAAACCTTACCGACCCTGGGGGACAGAAGTTGGAGCTTTTTAAACTCTCCTTGAACTTCTTGCACTAGCAACCGAATGTCCTTCATTTCAGAGTCAGCTAGCAACCTCTGCACCCTGAGGGCAGACATGCCGATGCCTACAGATCGCACAGGACAATAAAGCTGTTTGAGACACAAACCTCATGAGTGGAAATGTGGTATTATCTTTTCTTGTTTTGTTTTGTTTTTTTTTGTTTGTTTGTGTAAGGCAGCTTGGTAACTGACATCAGCAACTTTTGAAAACTTTTCCATTTAGAAGTTTCCTGGAAAATGTATGGACTGTACCATTCAGCAGTACATCAGTATGCCTGGATGGGGGAAGAAAAAGGCCCTGACCGAATTCTCTTAAAACCAGATGGGGGGGAAAACTCGTGTTGCATAAGTGCCTGAGCTAGGGAAGTTTTCTTCTGAACATGTAACAGTTGCACAAGAGGATGGCGGAAGGTAGGTTAAGGAAGGAAAAGTATAGAAGTCTTGCTATAGGCTGCAGAAATTTTCATACAATGCCAGAGAAAAGTACTGGGTTGAAAGCAACAGGTTTTATTGGTCAAAAGGATTGCTGAAAATAATGTCCAAGTTGAAAGAGGTACCTTTATCTTAGTTTGTTTCCTTTGTACAGACTTGCCAAGTGGCGACATTTACCAATGCATTGGTATAAGCAATTATTCCTTTAGTGCTCAGATTAACAAGCATTTCTGCTCTGCCTGCAAGCCCCCAGGCACTTTTTCTTGGGATGGCTCAAAATATGGTGCTTCTTTATTGAAAGCTTACATTTATATCGTGCACCTAGGAGCTGTCGCCTCCCATGTGCCCACCAGAGGCTGTTTGATCCATGCCAACTTGAAAACTCTTTGGTTTATACGAGTTTGGGTTAATTTATTCAGTTTCATTTGGACTACTTTTATATATTTATCCTTTTCATTTTCTCCTGATAACATTCAGCATCTATTCTTGTCACCTTTGGGGGGAAATTGCATTTCTGGAGGTGATAAGATAGGAAAGAGCATTGGGAAGAGAAAAGCCCTGATTTTTAAAGGTCTTTGTCAAGGTAATGGTTGCGTTTGATCCCAAAGCAAGATGAATGTATGCAGTGGGCTGTACATAAATTATTTTTGTCCATGCCTAGACTAGTGCTAAATACGGTGTTGTGGTTTTGTTTTTTCTTTTAATTTTTTTTGACAAAATAATCTCTTTAATACATTGAAATCAAGCACATAAGATTTTATGTTTGAAAGATAAAAGACACAGCATGTATTATGCACTTCATTTCTCTGCTGTGTGGAGAAAGCAATAAAACATTACAAGAATGTTAAACATTATGCAAAACTATACTTTTAAATTTTTGTTTTAAAATTACTGTACCTGGTCCTTTTTACATTACTTTGTAACCTTTTTCTATGCAAGACTCTTTACATATCACTAATTAAATGAAGTCCTTTTTGACTATTTTCATGTGAATGAATTGCTTTGCAGAATGGAAAGTTGATGTGAATTTCAAGCGAGGCCTTCCTTTACTAACAGTTTAAGTTATGGCTTTTCTTTCTCTCTTTCAAAATCATATAATTAAGAGCTGACTTGAAAATAACATTTATCTGATCTTATAAATCATAAGCATAGGCAGGTAAGACATTTGGAGGCAAGTAGTGATCAGTTTCCTTTGCCTTTTATTCTTAACCAGGGTTCTTGAAAAAGTCCAAATACAAGACTTCCCAATGAGAGTGGATACCAAATACCAGATAATAAGCTAGAATGTGTCCTATATTTTGTAACTCAAAAAACATTTGTAGACTTTTAAAACATCACATATACAGAACAGGCATACACAGAGGGTGCCAAAAAAAGGTATACACATTTTAAGAAAAAAACTATTAAAATTTTAATACTCGATTTATACTGATAACATTTGTTATCTTGTATGTTATATCTTGTATTTCTTTTAATCGCAGAACTCAAACGTGACTTGAGTATTATAACTTTAATACAGTATTTTTTTCTTCCTCAAAATATATATACATTTTTTGGCACCTTCTTTATTTGCATCCTGGTGGTTAAATCCTCTATACCTCAATGACGATTTCTTTTGTGGCTGTGGAAATTTTGTGGGCATTTCTCTGTCTTCAGTTAAACCTAAAATAAACCATTATAGTTCCTGATGCTATGGGGCCAAACAACATGATAAGAATGAAAAAGAATGTATTCGTTATGCTTGTCAATTTTGTCAAAGAAAAAAATAGGAAGGCTTTTATATTGTTTTAGTTTTGAAAAATCAAGCATATAGTTTACCTAATTTCTCCTGTCTGTAAGTAGGTTAAAAAAAAGGTGCAAAAACAAATCACCTTATTGCTCTTGTCTCCAAGCCCTGTGGTTCTATCTTCAGATAGCTTTAATGGAATTACGCAGCAAATAAGAAAATTGATTTAGTAGTAGTTGGAGTTTGCTTTTTAATCATAATTTGTGGATAACAGGCATGTAAATTTTATTTTATTATCAAAAACCTGATTTAGTGCCTATTGTAGTGTTTGCAGTCAGAAGGCATCTTTTTTCAAGTGTAAGCCTTTTAAAGATCACAATTTATTTTTTAATTTGGTTTAAATATTTTAAGATAAATGCCCTTCTTCCCTCCATCCTTTTCTCTTCCTTCTTTTATTTTTTTCTCGCTTTTTTCTTCCCAGTTATATATGGGCAATTATTTTTCACTTTAACTGACTGAAATATGTGCAATCCAACTTGCCACATGGCTGATAGGAAGTGTAAAAGTAATCATTGTCAGTAGTTTTAGTCATTTCTACTTAATTGGTCTATGCATCCTCAGCTTTTAACATCACAATTCGCTATATTAAATTAACCACTGAGTTTGCCATCTGTGATCCAAGTGTTCTCCAAAGGTGACATTATATCTATAGGTATAGTAATTTTTATTTTGTTATCAAAATACTAAAGGAGCCTTTATAATTGTTACAGGGAAAAAGAACTTTTAGGGTTTGATTTATTGGTGGTTTTTGTTTATGTAAAAGTTACTCCTAAAATTAATTCAAAGGTTTTTTAGTAAGATAAAAGAGAAAAGGGAACTTTTTAGAAATTTGGGTTTCCCCAACTGTTAACAGCTATGCATATGTGTAAACAGAACACAGTTTTATATTTTACATCCGTGAGCCAGAAGGTATTTATTGAATAACTACAGTGTGCCCAGCACTGTACTGTACATAAGTGTTATACGGTAGCACAGGAAAGTCCAGTCCTTCAGACTGACAGTGATAGGTATGGCTGCCTACACAGGGACCCTCAAAAGAAAGAGGGAAAGTGAAGAAAGGGATTTCTGGGAGCTGGTGTGGAAGGGGAGTCTCTTTCTCTTCCTCAGACCTCTTGTTATTACAAATATAATATTTCCTCTCATATCTGATGGACTTTTAAAGTAATCTTGAGACATAAATGTTCAAATGTTAACTAGATTGATGGTTCTCATATCCACTGTGCACATGTATTATCAAACATAATGAAAACTTTGGATTATCTTTTCTTCTGTATTCAAATCTTTCCTTTTGCCAATCACTGAATTATCACAAAGAATAATTACCCCAGATAACATCATCATAACACAGTATAATTTTCTAATTCCTTATTCCTATGAGTGAATATTCCTTATTCCATTGGTTACAAGATACACTACTAATCGAAGATCAGTTTTTAAGGAAAAAGAACCATAACTTTTTAAGGAAAAAGAACAACATAACTTTCCACAGTAATCATAAAGTACTGCTTAATTACCAGAAAAAAATTTAAAAATGCATCGTGGATTTGAGGCAATACAATATTAGACTCATAATAAATGCAATTTTGGAAACTCATGGCGAGAGGTGTATGCAGATCAAAATGTGGCTGAATTAGCTGACTTTAAAAATGTCTCAGGACACAGTCTTAGTCAAATCAGAGAATCTTTATTGACTTTGTAAGCCTAATGATTTAAAGATAGATGTATTTCTAAAACTTTTCCTCTTTGTATTGCCCAATGGGACTACTACTAGTAGTTCTGCTGCATTTTACTGAAGAATGAAACTTGACTTCCCCTTACAACTCTTTTAAGATCTGAGCAATGACCGAGGTTGTGAAGATTTCAGTAAGGCAACAAAGCCTTACAGCAAACATGACATCAGAATCTATGACTATAGCTCATATTCTTTGGATGGATAAGTCTTTGAACTTGGATGGAAGATCTTAAGAAGAAGAAAAGCCCTAAGCTTACACAGGCAGTCTCATGTGAGCACCCAGAGGCATATGGGGAATGTTTCTCCAGGCACCAGGTGGTGCTTTTTCCCATGGCTCCCTCACTTCTAACTTCAAAGAAAAGGAAAAGAGTGGCATTAGTCAGGAATTGGGTCCTCTGCTATAATTGTCAGAACTACCATCCACTGTAAGACACGGGTCTAAAAAAGAAAATCAAATGTGTACTAAACTGCTAATATGTTCTGTTGATCTCTGTGCTAAGTAACCCTCATGCTAAGTGTGTGAAATGTTTCCTCCTTTAAGCCACATAATTGTCTTATACAGTAGATGATATTATTATGCTTAATTGCATGGGTGAATAGGTGGTTAATTGTCCAAGGCTGTTCCTAGCAGGTTGAGCTATGACTCAACTCAGGCCTGTCTGATACTTAAATTAGTACTTCTGACCTTTAGGCTGTGGGTTTTGATGCTGCTTTTTTGGTCTCAGACTCATGCAGACTCCCCCAGGATTTCAACCTGCCTAGGACCACTTTGGACTAATAATAAGGGTAACTCTGTCTGTGGTATTAACTTAAAACCACCTCCATTCCACCCTTTTACTATATGAAAGGGTGAAAAAAGGAACAACCCTATGCTATTCTACATTACAATATAACAGAGAAGTTATTTTAGCAGTTCTCTAATTTTAAGTTGTTTACTTTCGATCAGGTTACAACTACTTTATCTTAATCAATGAATTTACCTTATGTAAAGGCTACGAAAGAATTCCATAATTTCACTCAATGTGATTGATGAAGGTGAGGCAAAATGGTGAAGTATTAAGACAAGCTGCCCAGTAAATAAAATTTAAAAAAAAAAAAAAAAAAACCATTTTTCCACTGGATGAAAAGATAAAGAGGTTTTTCTTTTCTTTTCTTTCTTTTTTTTTTTTTTTTTTAGGGAAATACTGAATTATTCAGAATGTTCATATACTCCAGGGCCATCATGCCATAAAACAACATTCTATTTTTTTGCAGTTTTTGCCAGGGCTGGTTTGAACCTGTCACCTCTGGTATATGGAGCCAGAACCCCACTCCTTTGAGCCACAGGTGCCACCCAAAACAACATTCTTCATTTGGCCTGTGAAGCTCTGCTCAGTAGTAACCCATTAACGTTAACAATTCTCATCTGCAGGAAGGGCTTTTTAAATAACCTGAACTCTTTGGCCTATAGTTAAGAATGTTTTTGATAGCCTTTAACAATTAACATGCATATAATTTTTCAAAAATCTCAGGCTAGAGATATTCTTATATGTTCTTAGGCTTCTATGAGTATCCAGTTTCCCTGACTTCTGTTTTTTTCTGTTAGTCTATGGGAATGAAGAGATTCATGCATATGAAATGTTACCTGCATGTAAGAGAATGCATTATAAGCCTTTTTAAGGAATAGAAATAAGTTGAATAACTTTGGCACTTTAAAGTTTTCTTGCATCAAGTTTGCGTTGTAATAGTTTTTGTGTTTTCATTACAATGAAAATAAAGTCACATTTTTTCATGGGGAAGAAAAAGTATTTTGCAAAGAGTGGCTATGATTCATAATGTATCACTTGAATAAGTATAATGATAAATTATAACCCCCCAAACAAATAAGTATCTTAATTGAGTTAACCCCTCTTTTCCTGATTATAAGCTATCACGCTGAATATTATTTACCATACTGTTAAACTCCGCTTCCTAGATCTTTCAACACTTCTTTTTTAACCTTTTTCCTTAATTACAGAGAACCTAAAGACTTTTTTTTCACCAAAACAATACGACCGGAGCTTTGTATAGCTCTGTTTGTGTAGACTTTCTCCTGAGCCAGCAGTGGCTGGCTTTTTTCCTTGTCCTAGCGGGTCTGTCCCAGCACAGCTGCATTAAATCAGCCTCTTTGGGGATCTGGCAAGATGATGGAGATGTGTTTGCAGTCAGGGGGGCCAAACACAGAGGCACACAGACCATATTTTACTCATCATAAGGCATTTCTCTGTCACAAGCACGAGCCACTCTTAAATGGGAACTAAGCCAGTTACTTTTGTCTCACAGTATTAGATTTGTTTTATTATTTTGACAACTTTCTGACAAAAAAAGATAAACTAAAACAGTACAAATGGTCAAATGTGGTAGCTTCACCAAAACCTGTGTGAAAGTTGAACCTGGTGGCACAATAGTCCCAACTACTCATGAAGGTGAAACAGAGGGATCTCTTGAGCTCAAGAATTCAAGGCTGCAGTGCACCTGTGAATTACCACTGCACTCCAGCCGGGGCAACACAATGAAACTCTGTCTCTAAAAAATCAAAACAAACAAAAACCACGTGCAGCCTGCTGACCATCAGATGGAGATATGCCAAGGCTCAGTGGACAAGCATTGCCTATAGTGACACATATCCTTTACTGCTACAGTAGGGAGGCTGGGGGGCCATTGGCCCATTGAAAAGATCTTCATGAGTCCAGCACTGCTGAAGCATGAAGCAAACTTAAGACTTATGTGCTGTACCAAGAGAACAGAAAAATACCAAGTGCTTCCTGACCATGGCTACCACGGGAATGGGTCTCAGTACTCAGCCCATGAATTATCTGGCCACACTGACTGGTTCTCACACCAGAGCTACTTCTTTGATGTGATCCTCAAATCCCAAAGATTCCCAAAAGCAGAGCCACAGACAAAACAAGACAGAAACAATAATTCAATATACATGTATTTAGCCACTTCCCCAAACACCAAGATCCAGCAGACAGCCACTTTACTCTTGAGTATCTGAAGCTGAAGACAAAAGAAGAAACAAAATTCACAAATTATTTGTCTTCGGGATATGACATAGTGAGAGCAGTGGTAGAAGTTATTTGTCTAATTGTTATTTTTAAATGTATAGCTTATGGGTTATAATTCTGTATGTGTATTCTCTACTGATATGGTAAAGAAATATTAACAAGGAGATTGTTTGCTTAATGAGAGTGTATCATCACTGCCATATCTAGGATAATGCATGTTTAATTACATAAATCAACTCTGTTAAACAGTTTTATTTAATATGTGGGAGCTTATTAAAATTCTTGGTACCTTAGCCAGATGTCATGGAGGGCAGCTGTAGTCCCAGCTACTCTGGAGGCTGAGACAAGGGGATTGGTTGAGCCTAAAAGTTTGAGGTTGCCGTGAGCTAGGACTCCACTATACTACCCAGGGCACAGAGTGAGAGACTCTTTCTAAAAAAAAAAACTTGGTACTTATTCAACAGACCACTTATAATTAACTTGAAACCCATATTTATAGTTCCAGTGAGTTTATTTCTATTCAATATTTGTAAGTCATTTTTAAAAATCTCAGCTCTTTAAAGAGCATAATAAAAGTATAATGACACTAAGGACAGGTTCTGAAATCAGGTAAGTCTGGTTACATCTTGAGATATATTAACAATGTGTCATTGGACAAATCAATGAACCCATGTAAGCTTTTTCTCATTAGTAAAATAGACATTTTTAAACAATGGATTATTAAGGATTAAATGAAATCATGTTCATATGACTTGGCACATAGTATACCATCACCACATGATAGTGCAGCTTATTCAAATTTAGTTTCTTTAAAATGTCTTAAAATTCACATTGCCTCCATTTCGTTTTTGTTTCTTTCTTTATTTATTTAGAGATGCAGTCTCACACTGTTGCGCAGGATGGCCTAGAACTCCTAGGCTCAAGCCATCCTCCTATCTCAGCCTCCTGTGTAGCTGGGGTTACAGAATGTGCCACCCTGCCTGGCTGGCATTAAGTCTCATTTGGTCTTACACACAACTTCTACTTTCCCACTCACACACTTTTATTCAAGTTCACACCAGGGTTGTCCACTCTCTTTATCTTAAATTAAATCCACTCTCTTTACCTTAAATTAATAATATTACTTATTGCTTTTTATGATTATTTTCACGAATGTACAGAACTTCTAAGTGAAAAGAACATAAACTAGATGGGTTCTTCCTTTTGCAGATGAGAAAAACTGAGGTCCAGCCAAGTTAGATAATCTTTGCCACAGTCACATGAGCCAAGTCACCTGATTTCCAATACATGGCTTTCTAAGATAATGTGACCATAAGATAAACATTTTCTTTCATACATTTTATATTTTAGATGGCCAAGGGTTTTAAATTTTGTTGTGTTAAGACAGCTCAGTTTATGTTTCCTGTCTTTCAAAGCAATGGTGTTTAGTCTGATTTAAAATAAACACAATGGGGTCATGTTTCTTTGTGTGTGTGTGTGTACACATGTAGTTTTATTATAACAAAGCAACTTGTACACTTTTAACATTTAAAACTGAGCATCATCTTTCCTTTCCAGTGAAACAAAAAGAATATTTAAAAATAAACAGGAATGAAATTACAATAGATAATCTCACTTCCAAATAAGATCCTACAGGTTCTGCTGATTCTCCCATCGAGTGGCAGGGCTCAAGTCATCATTAGGGGAGAATTTGTTTTAAAAGTGTCATCTTAACCTGCAAGGATGTTCATTAAACATCACAATTAAACATGCCAAAGGAGAAGCCATGTTGTTAAAATACCCTCTTAACCCACTCAAACATCTCAAACACACCCTCTGCTGACCTCCTATAGCCCCATTTTTTTAAGTTTTTTTTTCTTTTTTTAAACAAAAGAAAGTAGACAGATACATGTTGGTAAATACTAACTGTCCATAGTCACAGGGAGATAAGGTATACTCGCTGAGCCAAATATACAGAGAAAGGAGGGAAAGCTAGAATTCCATGCACTGCTACACAGGGGCCTACCACCCTCCAGCTTCCAGCAAGAGCAAAGGGAGCAGGTTTTTCTTCCTTCCCACAGAGCTCAGTGGTGTTGGTTCCATACAGTTTTTGTTGAACTAGGAAGGGATAAAAATGAATTTGGAACAAAAAGGGATAGAGATGTTTTTCTCATTGTATTCTGCTCAAGAAATTTCTTCCCCAAAGTTGAGAACCATGGTGTACAGAAAAGAGACCTGAAGTAAGCACAACAAAGGGGGAAAAAATTACTACAACTTGCTACCAGGGACTGGAGAACATTTTTTTAAATCCATTTAAAACGTTTTTTGGAATCCATCAGTGTCCTTTAGTCAGCTTCTCCTATGTCCTCCTCTCCTTCCTCTACTTCATCTTCTTCACCTTGATCTGAATCTTCTTCTTCCTCAATATCTTCTAAACCTTCTTCCTTCCCTCCTTCTCCTTCTCTTTCGCCTTCCCCTTCCTCTTTACTCCTTCCTCCCTCTCCTTCTCCTCCTCCTTCCCCTCCCTCCCCTTCTTCATCATCCATTTCAACAACCAAATATAATTGTAATGGATTTGGCCAAATATCATCCTTGCTGACCTCTGGCAATTCATCTGCACCTGCCTCAGAATGGTCAGTAACCCAGGTACGGAAGCTCTCTGACTCCTCATGCTGCTTTTCCTGCTGGCTTTATCCTGCGTTTGACTGGAACACTTTGTCAAATCCTTCCCAGATTTCCGTTTGATTTCAGTGGACTTTGAAGATGGATCACCACTCTCATTCAGATGAAATTCTTGGGAGAGAACTTTATTTTCAAAGTAAGGATTTTCATCAAAATAAAAATCTATTCTGGGCGGTACCTGTGGCTCAGCGGAGTAAGGCGTCAGCCCCATATACTGGAGGTGGTGGGTTCAAACCCAGCCCTGGCCAAAAACTGCAAAAAAAAAATAAAAATAAAAAAAAAATAAAAATCTATTCTGTGACGTGATTTAATATCTTCTAATTCTGTCATTTTGACACTGGTCAAATAATGTGATGCCTGTTTGTCCACCTCCTCAACCAGAGCAGACACTTATGCATGGTTGACAAATGTTGTTACCCCATATTTGGCATTTTGGTGATCAGCTCTTGACTTCTTCTGAAAAATTGTTTGGTGAAGTTTGTTGTATTTCTGTTCTACTCTAAAAATCTCTTCACCAGCTTGTTCATTAAGTCTACCCATTTCATTTTGTACTTCATCAATACATTCAATTACTTCTTGTTATTCTTTGTCCTTCTTCTTCTGCAAGCCCAGAGAGGTCCAGGTGTCCTCAGACTCGAAGAAGTACATGGGCTTGGTTTCTTCTTCTGAGGCAGAGCAGAGACTGGGGCTTGGGAGCCACACTGTAAGTAAAGTGCAAGAACCTGACTACAAGTCTCCTTGCTCTGAGAAGAAGCTCAGAGAACTTGAGGTCACATTTTTTCCAAAGAAAAATCTTTAAATCTAATGAATTTGGTCATGATTGAAATTGAATTACTGTTTGATTACCCCACTATCAAAAAGATGATCACACACAGGTGAACATAGTGGTACCACTGTCTAGTACTCAGGGAAGAACTGTTCAAATGCGCAGCACTGATCCAAGCACTGACTCTTCAGCGCTCAGAGCAGAGACGTTGAGCAGCTGGGGCACCAGCATCCTCCTTGCTGTGGCTCCCTAACACTCTGTGTGAAGACAAAATCCTTAACCTCACTGCAACGCCATGCAAGGTCTGTCCCCTGGCCATTCTTAGACTTCTCTTCACCTCTCTCTGCTGTCTCTGAGTTGCCATCTGTTTTCTTTTGGCTCCTACTATTCTCTTCTGTAACCACGAGCCCTTGCAGATGTTCCCTCTGTGTGAAAGTTCCTTTCTCTTTTCATCTAGTTAACTCATCTTCATTTTTTAGATCTCAACAAATCTCTGCTAACATCCCCAACTGATTCAAAACCCCATTGCAGAATTTCATGAGCCACTTATTTCTGCTTTCACCTTCACGGAATTTGTCAGTCATAATTTATATTTGTGATTAGATGATTATTGGCTGTCTCCACTGCTAAGCAAATGATAGTGATTATGGTTTTGTTCACCATTGAGTCTGAAGGGCCACTTTGCCTTGTCTGTCTGGTACAGGAAAGAAACCTAACAAATATTTCTGGACATTGGTTAAATAAATGAATACTTGAGTACAAGAGAGACTGAACGAGGAATGAATGACCAAATGTCATATGCTGGACCAATGTATTTGTTGCATTGAATTTATCTAAATGGCTTCCCCCAAACTTTACTCTAATATCACATTTAATGTACAAGTAAAATCAAACACAATTGATGATACTGGAAGAAAGAAACTAAAAGAAAAAAGACCCTCAACATGAAAGAAAGGGAAGTACTAGTCCTTGGATTAAAGAATCAGAATGAGATGCAAGACCAGGATGCCACCTTGTGGTTGATTTTCACATTTACTATTTTCAACTTGTCTGGAACTTTCCTACTTTAGAAAAGCACCATTATAAACTGTGGCAATGGAAAGAGGGGAATTGAATTTTGCTCAGTTAAATATTGCTTGCATGTCATAATCCCAAAGAGTTAGCTCAAGCATTATCACTCAATCCTTTTAATTTGTTGTTTTAATTAAATATTGAATTGATACCAATGAATAGTATAAAATATAAAAGTTATAATCATAGAAAAATTAATAAATACCTACCACCCACCTTAGCACTGTCAGTACTTTAAAGCCCCCCTCTGTGCTTCTTTCCAAATCATTTCTCCATTCCTCAGGAGTAACCGCCTTTATTTATAGTTTACCATCTATGTGTATATCAATCAATAAAAAATATGTAGCATTATAAAACTTCATATAGTATAGGATCATATGGTTTTGACTTGCTTGTTCAATCAAATATTATTTTCCTGGTATTCATCATGTTGATAAGAAAAACTGCAATTCAATTTTTTTAACTACTCTATAGTATTTCATTATATGACTATACCGCAATATGTTTAGCCACTATACTCTTGAAAGACATTTTGGTTGCTTTCTGTTGGGGTCCATTATGAATGGCACTGTGTGAATGTTCTTATACACATCTCCTGGTGCACACATTCGGGGATTTTCCAGGGATTGAATTGGGTATGGGAACCTCCAACTTCACTAGACAATACCAGTTGTTTTCCAATATATTTTACTGCACCAATGTACTCTCCCACCATTAGTGTATAAAACTTTCAATTGTTCTACTTTCTTGTCAACACTGGATAGCGTCAGAGATTTCCACTTTTGTCACTTTGATGGGTGTAACTGCTATCCCTTTTGTTTCAGTTTTCATTTTCCTCATCGTGAAAGAGGTTGATCCCATTTTCAAAGATTTATTGGTTACCCATGTTTCTTTTGTTTCTACCCAAGTTCCAGTTCCAGATCAATGAAGTCCATAGTTTAAATTTTAAATTGATTTCCTTTAATGTAATTATTATAGAACTATTTTCCTATAGCCTAATCATTAAAGTAAGAAGATGAAAAACAAAGAACCATTTTTAAGTCAATAAAATCCACATGGAGATGTGTCAAGAATTATTTTTAAATGAACAAAAACTGTGCCAAAGGAAAAAACCATTTTCACATATCTACTTGCCTATCCATAAATGCAAGTACATTTGTGATTGTCATTAAATTCATTAATAGAAGTTTTTCACATCTTTCTATGATGGAATTGGGCAACCCTTAAGCAGCTGCTAGGATTAACTGTCACCAAACTTGTAATGCATAGAATTCAATTATACATTTGAAAAAGAATCTGCAAAGTCATATAATTCCTCTTTGTTTCTATGCAAGTTTCCTCATGAGCCACCCTATTTGTAACAACTTCTCTAAAAAGGACTTCATATTGTCACCAATTTATTGCAGTGTGGGAAGTGTCAAAGAATATAGGATTCAAGTTAGGCAAATGCAGAGTGGGATCCTACTTCACCCACATACTTGTGTGACTTTAAATAAGTTATATAAACTTTCTGAATCTGTGCTTCCTAATGACAACACAAGGATGATTATTGCAAAGATCCATTTGATTATTGTGGGTAAAACACCTAATTCAGCATCTTAAAAAGCTCAGTAAATACTATTTAGAATCTTAAAAAGCTCAATAAATGTCAAATATTATTCAGAATAACTTAGTTTAACTCTCTTCTTGTTTTCCCCTTAGAAATGTAGATCAGTCATTCATATAAAGATAGTATTATGATGAACTCAGAATGTATGTGGTTGTTTTCAAGTGAAGGTCCAGCAACCTACATCTTAATCTAATGATTCATTCATTTAATACCAACCATATGTCAAACACTATCCTAGATGCTAATAGAAGTCCTTTCCTTCCTCCTTTCCCACTTTTCAAGCATCTTTGTAATTCTCAAAATATCTCAACCCAAATCACCACATCCCTTGTAGTAGTCCAACCCTGGATGAAACATGGTTTTGTACTTAAAATAAACTAATTGAACAAGCCCAGGAAAATACTCGTGGTATAAAGCAAGTATCCTTTGCTTTCTTCAGTGCAGGTTAAATAATTCCTACTCCTTTACCTTGAACACACCTCTTCATATTTGGAGTATTTCTGCAAACAGTCCATCAGCATTTCCCCATTCTTTATAAGCACAGAATGGAGCACAGAATGCTGGCTCTGCAAAGCAGCACCTCTGAGCTCTGTGTAGGTGATGCGGTTCATGGCTGTGTTTAAATATCACTGAGAAAACGTATAATCCTTTGACTAAAAATTACATTAGAATACATAAAAGACAATAAGGAAGATACAAACCAAAACCTCAAAAAAAATCATTAAAAATTAACCAAACAAGAGACATTTGCCATACACTATTAGTGACTGCACAGCAATCTCCAGACTCTTTCTTCTTTTGGCTTCCTGAACCCTGACTTTTCCTAACTCTCCTCCTCAGACTTTCCTCCATTGTTGTCCTCCAGCCAAAGCCAAACCTGCACATTTCAATTCTTCTTTTTGCTGCTCTCAAATCTCTTGGCAAGCATTTCCACTTTTGAGGCATCAGCTCCCACTCAGAGCAGAATCTCTTTGAAATACATCGTCATGTACAGGACAGCTTCAGTTGGATGACCGCTGTTTACTGTAAATCTAACTACAACATGGCCTCCCGCTTTGCCTCCCTCCCACACATTACAAAGTAATAGGCCATGATCGAAATCTTAATCATTTTCTCCTTTGGTTCCTATTCTACTATAATAGAGGCAGTGCTATTCACTTGTTTATACCTGTGCCTACAATGACAACTGGCTTGGAGTGAGAAATCTGTGTTTGCTAAATAGATGAATGAATGAATGACAACATCTCTGTGAAGTATGCATGGAAGCTATTAGCGTGGCCCTATACACATTACAATCAAGAGGCTCGGAGAAGTTCACTCACTTATCCCTGATAAACCCAGCTAGTATTGGCACAGTCAGGATTAATCTACAACTTCTGGCTCTAGAACAAGAGTTTTTTTTTTTTTTTTTTTTTGCTTACATTAAGACCTGGTTTTCTTCTCCAAATTTGCTCTTCCACAATATCTAACCCACAGGTAAGTCTTGTCTTTTTCCCACACCAGTCCAGTCCCTCAATACCTTGAATCATGTTTCTGGCAATGACCTCCAAGACAGATTGCTTACTGGGTCTTGGCCTCCACCAGTTGACTCTGCGTCTCTCTTTGCTTAATTGCCTTCCTCTTCTCCTTGGTCTGTTTACAATATACTATTTTCTTCACTGCTGCTTCCTTCTTGAATCTCTCTTATCCTTTTGTTACCTCTCTGACTACTCTTTCATTATTTTCTTTGCCACTTATTCTACTTCTTCTCATTCTTCTGTACTATACTCTCAGCTGGTTTTTTTTTTTTTTTTTCCATAATGTTCTGTCCATTTTATAGATTCTCCTTTTGGGAGAGCCCAAATCTTCTCAGATTTCTAAACTAATGTCTCCAAAATTCATACCTTCAACCCTAACTTAGCAACTTGGATTTCCAACCACCGTTTAGCTGTGCTGTTACTGTGGGAATCAAACTGAATTTACTTTCCCTCCTTACTTTGTTTTACCATCTCCTTGTTATTTTTAATATCACCCCAATTTTGCCTACCATGCAGAACACACATCTCAGATTCATTACTGATATCTCCCTATTGTTCACCCTTTATATACTACCCGACATCAAGTCCTCTTGGATTCCCTTTGTACTTCCTTACCTTGTCTTAAATTCCTCCATAATCTGGCTGCAGCTACCTGTCTGACAACGTCGGCAATGTTCCCCAGAATAGGTCCCCTGCTATAGCGAACCCAACATAGCCATCTTCCCTGCAGATGCCAGAACTTGGTCATCCGGGATCCCCTGGATGAATTGCCCATTCTCTTCTCAGGCATCCCAGATACAACTAGCCTTTAGGTCTGGCTTTAAAACCAGTTTTCAAATTCTAGTTTCATTCCTACACTCACTCCCTTCTCTTTTCCTTTACTAGATATCATGAATATTTGATGTGGCTGATCAAATAATCAATGAATGATGCCTATTATTTTTGTTAATGGCAATTATAATAACAAACATATTTTGTCTTAATTCTCCAATAAAATGAAAGCTCCTTAAGCATCAAGAACACATTTTCTTTTCTCAACTGGATCTATCACAATGCACTTCCTGGACCACTAATAGACTCAGCATCTCCTCTTCCAAATCAGTCTTAGCACAGCTAAGGAAAGCTTAGCTTTCCTTAGGAAAGGAGGAACAAAAAGGAAAGCAAAACAAACCCATTCTAGTTGTAGTCCAGCTTTCAATCCATTTATACACTGTTAGGAAGTTTCTGTTTTAATAATGAAATGGCAAAAACAAACAAACAAAAAAACCCCCAACAGTTCAAAAAGAGGCAAAGGTTAGAATGGTATAGAAATTTTGGGATTAAAAAAAGTTAATATCGACGTTTATTCTCAAGATGGCAGCCGAGTAACAGCTTCCTTGCATCTGGGCACCGTGAGTCTGGGGATATAGGACTCCAGGCATCTCTGGCTGGTGGGATCTGCCTATCATCACCCCTGAGAGAATACAGGGAGTCAGTGAGAGACTTCTGGACCCCAAGAGGAGGACTAAAACGGTGGAAAACCAGCAAGTGGTCGCGTGTGTTCAATCCGTCTAAACCCGCCCGCAACTGTAAGTTCAGTAGCAGCGAGACTGCAAACCAGAAAGGCCTTACCTGTGAACTGTTTTGGTGTCTTTGGACTTGGCACTCAGCTGAACTGCCTTGGGGAGAGCCTGAGCGGGAGTGCGGAGAACTTTGGCCTTTGTCTAGGGCCCCAGTCTGAGCTGCTGAGCCAGACGGAGCTAATAGCGTTTGGCTCTGGGTCACAGGCAGACATTGTGAGCGATCTGCCCCGGCAAGCTCCGCCCTCAGGGTCGCAGAGCTGGAATTGGGTGGGAGCTGGTAACCCAGTGACCAAGTAGCCTAAGGGCAGGTCTGAGCTGCCTTGCAGCCCTAACCCTCGGGGGCAGAGGGAGACCAGTTTTGACAGACAGGGTAAGTGGATAGCCACTTCAGCAGTGATTCCAGCAACAAGCACTTCCCTGAGAAAGCTTCTGCTCAGTAAGTGAACAAGTTCAAAGTGCCTTTTAAGTGGGCTGAAGAGAGATTTAGGGTGTCTACCTGCTGGGGTTTGAGAAACTAGCAGCCTCCAGTCGTATCAGAACCGTGATTAACATCTCATACCCCAGAAGACCACGTGTTGCCCAGACAAATTTCAATAACATATACATACTGCTTTGTTTTTGGTTGTGTTTTTTTTTGGTTTGGTTGTTTTTTTTGTTTATTTCGATGTTGTGGATTGTTGTTTTGTTTTTTAAGTTCAACCTTTTCCATACAGATCCTTTTTCTTTCTCAATTTTTCTAGTTTAATTATAATTTCCCATTGCTGCCTATTTCAATAATTAGAACTTCATTTTTCTTAGTGTTTCTACCGCTATTATTTGGTTTTTCCAGCCAATTTTATCCCGTAAAGTTTTCTGTTTGCTTGTTTTGGTTTGATTTATAGCATTTTTGTCTCTCCTCTCTACTTGGTGGAGGTGGGATACTGTGTCTGATCAGGTTAGCAAAGAGCTGCTGACCTCAAGGGAACCACCCAACTGGGCACCCCCAGAAGGTGGTTTTTTTTTTTAAGGTTGTATCAAAGTACCCTACTGTACACCTACATTGCTCTGTCTCCCTCTTTCTGTGCCTCTCTTCTTTCTGTCAATATTCCTTTTACACTCCCCCTCTCCTTTCTCTATTTTTCTTTTTTTTTCCTTATCACTCGGTCCTCCTTTCTTTCATCCCTTTTTTGCTCTTAAACCTTCTCACCCTTCTGGTCCTATAACCCTTAGTCCACAGGCACGAGAACTTAAAGAGCAAGAGGAAGTGAAAGGAAAATTAGGGCAAGGAAACAGATAAAAGAAATCACCCATGAGGAAGAATCAGCAGAAAACTCCAGGCAACATGAAGAACCAGTCCAGAACAACCCCGCCAAGGGACCATGAGGTAGCTACTGCAGAGGATTCCACCTATACAGAAATGTTAGGAATGACAGAAAGGGAATTTAGAATACACATGTTGAAAACAATGAAAGAAATGATGGAAACAATGAAGGAAACTGCTAATAAAGTGGAAAATAACCAAAAGGAAATCCAAAAACAGAATCAAATCAGAGATGAACGATATGAAGAATATAAAAAGGATATAGCAGAGCTGAAGGAAATGAAACAGTCAATCAGGGAACTTAAAGATGCAATGGAAAGTATCAGCAACAGGTTAGACCATGCAGAAGAAAGAATTTCAGAGGTAGAAGACAAAGTTTTTGAGATAACTCAGATAGTAAAAGAGGCAGAAAAGAAGAGAGAGAAAGCAGAACGTTCACTGTCAGAATTATGGGACTTCATGAAGCGTTCCAACATACGAGTTATAGGAATTCCAGAAGGGGAAGAAGAATGCCCCAGAGGAATGGAAGCCATACTAGAGAATATTATAAAAGAAAATTTCCCAAATATCACCAAAGATTCTGACACACTGCTTTCAGAGGGATATCGGACCCCAGGTTGCCTCAACTCTAACCAAGCTTCTCCAAGACACATTGTGATGAACCTGTCCAAAGTCAAGACAAAAGAAAAGATTCTGCAAGCTGCCAGGAGTAAGCGCCAGTTGACCTACAGGGGCAAATCTATCAGATTGACCGCAGACTTCTCTAATGAAACTTTTCAAGCAAGAAGACAATGGTCATCTACCTTTAATCTACTTAAACAGAACAATTTCCAGCCCAGAATTCTGAACCCTGCTAAGCTAAGCTTCAAAATTGATGGAGAAATCAAATCATTTACGGATATACAAACATTGAGGAAATTCGCCACAACAAGACCAGCTCTACAGGAAATACTTCAACCTGTTTGCACACTGACCACCACAATGGATCAGCAGCAAAGTAAGAACTCAAATATTAAAGGACAGAACCTAACCTCCACACTGATGCAAAAGATAAAACTAAGCAATGGGCTCTCACAAAATAAGACGAATAGAATACTACCACACTTATCAATTATCTCAATAAATGTTAATGGCTTGAATTCCCCACTGAAGAGACATAGATTGGTTGACTGGATAAAAAAACACAAGCCATCCATTTGCTGTCTGCAAGAAACACACCTGGCTTCAAAAGACAAATTAAAGCTCCGAGTCAAGGGTTGGAAGACAATTTTTCAGGCAAATGGAATTCGGAAGAAAAGAGGAGTTGCAATCTTATTTTCAGATACATGTGGATTTAAAGCAACTAAAGTCAAAAAAGACAAAGATGGTCACTTTATATTGGTCAAGGGAAAAATACAACAAGAAGACATTTCAATTCTAAATATCTATGCACCCAATTTAAATGCTCCCAGATTCTTGAAACAGACCTTACTCAGTCTGAGCAATATGATATATGATAATACCATAATAACAGGGGACCTTAACACTCCTCTTACAGAGCTGGACAGATCCTCTAAACAGAAATTAAACAAGGATATAAGAGACTTAAATGAGACCCTAGAACAACTGTGCTTGATAGACGCATATAGAACACTCCATCCCAAAGATAAAGAATATACATTCTTCTCATCACCCCATGGAACATTCTCCAAAATTGATCATTTCCTGGGACACAAAACAAATATCAACAGAATCAAAAGAATTGAAATTTTACCTTGTATCTTCTCAGACCATAAGGCACTAAAGGTGGAACTCAACTCTAACAAAAATGCTCGACCCCACCCAAAGGCATGGAAACTAAACAATCTTCTGTTGAATAACAGATGGGTGCAGGAAGAAATAAAACAGGAAATCATTAACTTCCTTGAGCATAACAACAATGAAGACACAAGCTACCAAAACCTGTGGGATACTGCAAAAGCAGTTTTGAGAGGAAAATTCATCGCTTTAGATGCCTACATTCGAAAAACAGAAAGAGAGCACATCAACAATCTCACAAGAGATCTTATGGAATTGGAAAAAGAAGAACAATCTAAGCCTAAACTCAGTAGAAGAAAAGAAATATCCAAAATCAAATCAGAGATCAATGAAATTGAAAACAAAAGAATCATTCAGAAAATTAACGAAACAAGGAGTTGGTTTTTTGAAAAAATAAATAAAATAGATAAACCATTGGCCAGACTAACGAGGAATAGAAAAGTAAAATCTCTAGTAACCTCAATCAGAAATGATAAAGGGGAAATAACAACTGATCCCACAGAGATACAAGAGATCATCTCTGAATACTACCAGAAACTCTATGCCCAGAAATTTGACAATGTGAAAGAAATGGATCAATATTTGTAATCACACCCTCTCCCTAGACTCAGCCAGGAAGAAATAGAGCTCCTGAACAGACCAATTTCAAGCACTGAGATCAAAGAAACAATAAAAAAGCTTCCAACCAAAAAATGCCCTGGTCCAGATGGCTTCACTCCAGAATTCTATCAAACCTTCAAGGAAGAGCTTATTCCTGTACTGCAGAAATTATTCCAAAAAATTGAGGAAGAAGGAATCTTCCCCAACACATTCTATGAAGCAAACATCACCCTGATACCAAAACCAGGAAAAGACCCAAACAAAAAGGAGAATTTCAGACCAATCTCACTCATGAACATAGACGCAAAAATTCTCAACAAAATCCTAGCCAATAGATTACAGCTTATCATCAAAAAAGTCATTCATCATGATCAAGTAGGCTTCATCCCAGGGATGCAAGGCTGGTTTAACATACGCAAGTCTATAAACGTTATCCACCGTATTAACAGAGGCAAAAATAAAGATCACATGATCCTCTCAATAGATGCAGAAAAAGCATTTGATAAAATCCAGCATCCTTTTCTAATTAGAACACTGAAGAGTATAGGCATAGGTGGCACATTTCTAAAACAGATTGAAGCTATCTATGACAAACCCACAGCCAATATTTTACTGAATGGAGTAAAACTGAAAGCTTTTCCTCTTAGAACTGGAACCAGACAAGGTTGTCCTCTGTCACCTTTACTATTCAATGTAGTGCTGGAAGTTCTAGCCAATACAATTAGGCAAGACAAGGAAATAAAGGGAATCCAAACGGGAGCAGGGGAGGTCAAACTCTCCCTCTTTGCTGACGACATGATCTTATACTTAGAGAACCCCAAAGACTCAACCTCAAGACTCCTAGAAGTCATCAAAAAATACAGTAATGTTTCAGGATATAAAATCAATGTCCACAAGTCAGTAGCCTTTGTGTACACCAATAACAGTCAAGATGAGAAGCTAATTAAGGACACAACTCCCTTCACCATAGTCTCAAAGAAAATGAAATACCTGGGAATATACCTAACGAAGGAGGTGAAGGACCTCTATAAAGAAAACTATGAAATCCTCAGAAAGGAAATAGCAGAGGATATTAACAAATGGAAGAACATACCATGCTCATGGATGGGAAGAATCAACATTGTTAAAATGTCTATACTTCCCAAAGCAATCTACCTATTCAATGCCATTCCTATCAAAATACCAACATCGTACTTTCAAGATTTGGAAAAAATGATTCTGCATTTTGTATGGAACCAGAAAAAACCCCGTATAGCTAAGGCAGTTCTCTGTAACAAAAATAAAGCTGGGGGCATCAGCATACCAGATTTTAGTCTGTACTACAAAGCCATAGTGCTCAAGACAGCATGGTACTGGCACAAAAACAGAGACATAGACACTTGGAATCGAATTGAAAACCAAGAAATGAAACTAACATTTTACAACCACCTAATCTTTGATAAACCAAACAAGAACATACCTTGGGGGAAAGACTCCCTATTCAATAAATGGTGTTGGGAGAACTGGTTGTCTACATGAAAAGACTGAAACTGGACCCACACCTTTCCCCACTCACAAAAATTGATTCAAGATGGATAAAGGACTTAAACTTAAGGCATGAAACAATAAAAATCCTCCAAGAAAGCATAGGAAAAACACTGGAAGATATTGGCCTGGGGAAAGACGACATGAAGAAGACTGCCATGGCAATTGCAACAACAACAAAAATAAACAAATGGGACTTCATTAAACTGAAAAGCTTCTGTACAGCTAAGGAGACAATAACCAAAGCAAAGAGACAACCTACACAATGGGAAAGGATATTTGCATATTTTCAATCAGACAAAAGCTTGATAACTAGGATCTATAGAGAACTCAAATTAATCCACATGAAAAAAGCCAACAATCCCTTATATCAATGGGCAAGAGACATGAATAGAACTTTCTCTAAAGACGACAGATGAATGGCTAACAAACACATGAAAAAAAGTTCATCATCTCTATATATTAGAGAAATGCAAATCAAAACAACCCTGAGATATCATCTAACCCCAGTGAGAATGGCCCACATCACAAAATCTCAAAACTGCAGATGCTGGCATGGATGTGGAGAGAAGGGAACACTTTTACACTGCTGGTGGGACTGCAAACTAGTACAACCTTTCTGGAAGGAAGTATGGAGAAACCTCAAAGCACTCAACCTAGACCTCCCATTCGATCCTGCAATCCCATTACTGGGCATCTACCCAGAAGGAAAAAAATCCTTTTATCATAAGGACACTTGTACTAGACTGTTTATGGCAGCTCAATTTACCATTGCCAAAATGTGGAAACAGCCTAAATGCCCACCAACCCAGGAATGGATTAACAAGCTGTGGTATATGTATACCATGGAATACTATTCAGCCATTAAAAAAAATGGAGACTTTACATCCTTCCTAGTAACCTGGATGGACGTGGAAGACATTATTCTTAGTAAAGCATCACAAGAATGGAGAAGCATGAATCCTAAGTACTCAATTTTGATATGAGGACAATTAATGACAATTATGGTTATGGGGGGGAAACAGAAAGAGGGAAGGAGGGAGGTGGGTGGGGCCTTGGTGTGTGTCACACTTTGTGGGGGCAAGACATGATTGCAAGAGGGACTTTACCTAACAATTGCAATCAGTGTAACCTGGCTTATTGTACCCTCAACGAATCCCCAACAATAAAAAAAATATATATATATATCAATATAACACCATTTTTCTTGTCTTTGATTCCAACATTCCATATTTTCTTTAAAGGAACCCACAGAATTCTACTCTACTGAATGTAAGAATACTTAATGATACTTAGATGCATTTTTGAAGTGCCTATGATTTATATATGGAAAACTGACACCTTTTATGTATGAAATTTATCATATTTGTATGAGTCTCCCAGAGAAAATTGAAAACTTAGCAGATAAAATAATTAACTAAATGGCTTATTAAAAGAAAACATGATAAACTAGCTACTTAATAATTAGCCAACCATATATCTCAAAGAAAGGTTTGGTATTCAAAAGGAGAGCAGATAGGAATGGTTCTAATGTATGCATTTACTCTGCAAAGTACATAATCTACATAGAAAAAATAAAGATTGGGCTGCGCCTGTGCCTCAGTCGGTAAGGCGCCAGCCCCATATACCAAGGGTGGTGGGTTCAAACCCTGCCCCGGCCAAACTGCAACCAAAAAATAGCCAGGCATTGTGGTGGGCGCCTGTAGTCCCAGCTACTCGGGAGGCTGAGGCAAGAGAATCGCTTAAGCCCAGGAGTTGGAGGTTGCTGTGAGCTGTGTGATGCCATGGCACTCTGCCGAGGGCCATAAAGTTAGACTCTGTCTCTACAGAAAAAATAAATAAATAAATAAATAAAGATTGATTCTAAGCACAATACGAAGTAGATAGAATTCCTCCCAAAATTCTTTTCTTCTTGTAGTGGTCAAAACAAACTCAAGATTGAATAAAGTCTAGGGAAAAAGGGGGGGAATCATTGTTTTAAACACATTGAAATTATCTTTAAAGACTGAAAAATGCAAGTTTATAATTAGGGATCTGTATGTTGTTTAATTGATTGTAAATGATATCTGTAAAAAGGTATGGAGTGTTTCAAATACTGGATTAAATAACATTTAAAAACAAATCGAATTTTTATTGTCGAAAAAAGTCAGCAATTGCCAAATCAATAGGAGATAAAATTCATGATTTCTTTTTTTTTTTAATGTGAAATGACATGTGTGACTTTATTAAGTTTGGGAAAAATGAGAGGTGAAGTAAAGCCGTATTACTGTCAAGTGATAATCAGAGCCTGAAGAACTCAGAGTATAAGAGAATACAGTAAGGTTACAAATGAATACAAATAATGTAACTGTGAAAGGAAGAAGAAAAAAAGAGCACAAGGAGGGGAAGAAAATAAAAAATCAATGGGGCGGCGCCTGTGGTTCAAAGGAGTAGGGCACTGGCCCCATGTAGTGGAGGTGGTGGGTTCAAACGCAGCCCCGGCCAAAAAAGTGTTACCGTGTCAGGCACAACATTTCACTTCTCTTCACACCACTGGTTCTCTTTGCGTACCTGGGCTTCCTCCTCTTCAGTAAAGTCATTTTTGATATTGAAGGTCTTGCGAATCTCTTCAGGAGTTTTTCCCTTGATGATATTGGCAACAGTCTTGCACGTAACATCAAGCAAATCTTTGATGTCTAAGTAGTTTGCAGCCAGAATAAGTTCAAAAAGTGTTCCTTGGTCAACTTTCAGGAATTCTTGGTCCCAAACAGGGATATCGTCTGTTCGCTTGTTGTTCTCATCATCCTCATGAGGAGGAGGGTCATCCTTGTGGTGGGTGTACCACTGAATGAACTTTTTTTAATACTGTTGCATTAACATTTGGTAGAGGAACTGGGTCTTCATCTCCTTTATCATCCATTCCCAAATCTTCCAACATCGTCTTGATAGTCACAGACCGTTTGGCAATTTCCACATCAACTTCAAATATCTCTTCATCAGAACTCTGCAACTTAATGGAAGGCATGGCGTTCGGTTTCAAAGGACAGCCGGAGGCTGACGAGAGCTGAGGAGCGTCTACACAATAAGACCACAGGGAGAGGACAGGGGCCCTCAAAATCCATGATTTCTAGATTTGAAGGTGCGAGGCAAAAAAGAGTGCTTCCCTGACCGGGAATCGAACCCGGGCCGCGGCGGTGAGAGCGCCGAATCCTAACCACTAGACCACCAGGGAACTTGAAGGAGTTGTTTGTATAATTATACTTGATTCTTTTAAACTCTGTACATCCTTTCGACCACTAGAGGGTGGAATGTTGCCTCTAAAGTCACATTCATTTTATTTTTGCTGTGGGTCTCAGCCCTGAATTTAGTTCCTGAAATTGAAGGGAATTCTCAGCGCTTCCCGCGGAGCTCCGTGATGACCCCCTTAGGAAAAATCTGTGTCCTCCAAATCCGATTCTTTTAAGACTGTCATGCTGGATTACACGTCCTGAAATTCTCATTCTATTAATAATAATCAAGCAAATCTTTCTCCTCACCTAGGCAAGTGTTACTGTCGAGAGCCTGGTCATTTGCTTAGTATTTTCTTAACCATTTTAGCCGCTCTTTCCGAATCTAACTTCTCTCTGTGCGGCTGTCTTTCCCGGTAACCCGAACATTAAGCCCCAGTGAACACTTAACAATAGTAGATTGTCCTGGGAGGGCAGCGTCTGGCCGCGGGGAGCCGGAGCCGCACTTGGTCCAGGGCCCAAAGCGCGTACTCCGGAGGTAAACAGGGTGATGCGCGCGCTCGCAGCCTTGCGGGACCCGACCGTGTGGCGAGCCCTGGGTGTATTCCCGCCTACGGGAGCTGAGAGACCTGCGGGTGGCGCCTGCCTAGAGAACAATCAGGGCACCCGCACAGAAACCCAAGGAATCCTTCAAACACTGCGTTTCTTATTCTCATATTTTTCGAACAATGCTGTTTTCTGCGCAATTGCTGCACTTCTCTACATCATGTACTAGACACGGCCAGGAAATGATGTAATTACCAAACGGGTCAGGAGAAATTACAGCGCAGTTTCAGTTTAGAAACCCTGGTTAAATAGGTGCAGAAGGCAGTAGGATATAACTCAACTTAGAAAGTGCCAGCGGTTACAGCTGTAGAAATACAACCCAAGAGACACCGCTCCGCTGCAAGATGGAAAGAGACTTGTTATAAATTTGTAATGAACAAGCTCACAACCTCCAGCACCACTGTGAGTTGAAGCTTTCAGCCCTTACCGCAAAATTTGGTGAGCTTGTGCTTGACATTGTTTCTTGTTCTGAACAATTCGGAGATGGAGTTTAAATAATGGATATAATTTATCTAAAATTATTTAGTAATATCTAAACAGGAAGAATAAAATGAATTATTAAGACTTACAAGCAAAGATAAAAAAAAAATCTCCAGAAGAAATTTCTCAACTGTTGTATTTTATAATAGATGGAACACAAACGCCTTTCCTACATCAGGGAGTCATAGGGAAGGACGCTCAGTAGGTGGAGCTCTTACCTCTCGGTTGCGGGGTTGTCTAGTTTTGACTACAAAGATAAAGCAACTATTTTTATTTTAAATTTTAATAGGTTTAATCGCAATATTGTATAAAAGGGTACAGTGAAAACCACCCCTCCCGTTCCTATCCCCTACTCATTTCTTCTTCCTGGAGGTAACCAGTGTTGCAAGTTTCTCCTCTCAGAAATAGTCTGTGCACATACAACAAATACCCAATTCTTTTTTCCCAACTTTTAATTTTGAAACATATCAAACCAACAGAAAATTGCAACTGTAGGACAATGAACACAATCGCCTTTTATCTAGACAAGTGCTGTATAATTTAGTAGCTCCAACATGTGGCTACTGTGTATTAAAAGGTGATTAGTACAAATTTAGAAGTTCTATAAGAGTTGACTAAACTCTAGATATTAAGCTATAGTATGAAAAAAAGTAAAATGCTTCATTAATACTTCTTACATTGATTAAATTTAAAAATTATAACAATTTGACATGTTAAATAAAGTATGAAAATTAATTTCACCTTTCAAAACTTTTTAAGTATAGCTAAGAATATATATGCGGCTTGCATTATATTTCTATTTTACGATACTGATCTAGAGTCACCATTTGTTAATATTTTTCCATATTTGCGTTCTCTCAATCTATTTTTTTCAGAACCACTTGAGGTTAGTTGTAGACAGCATGACTCTTATTTCCAGATACTTTATCATACATGTACTGAGAACAAGCAAAATAATTTTCATGCTCAGGAAATTTAAGTTTAATTCCATATTGTTATTTTTTACATAGTTAATAATCAAAGTTTTTAATTGTCCTAATAATCTTTTATAATTTTTCTTTTTATCTAAAATCCACTAAAAAAATGATACATTGCATTCAATTGTCAAGTGTCTGTAGTTTCCTTCCTTTAATCTGAAACACTTCCCCCAACCTTTTTTCCTTTACAACATTGACCTTTTTCAACAGTAGTTTCAAAAAGTCTTTCGATATTTATTTTGGCAGGAAAACTATCCTAAGGGATGTGTCATTCTCAGTGCACTACACCAGAATCTGCTTAATTCCAGGGTTATCACATTATCTGTAATGTGTACGTGTGGTAGACAGAATAATTTCCCCTACCTCTCTGGGATATCCCTGTCCTAATCCCCAGAACTTGTGGAGATGGCAAAAGGAACTTTGCAGATGTGATTAAGTTAAGGATCCTGAGATGCAAAAGATTATCCTACATTGGCTGGGCAGGCCTCAAATCATCAGGAAGGCCCTTATGAATGAAAGAGAGAGGTAGAAGAGCCAGTGTCAGAGTGATGTGAAATTCAAAAGATTCACTTTTAAAAAGGAGGAAGGTGAACCACAAACCAGAGAATGCAAGTGGTTTCTAGAAGCTGGAAAATGCGGGGCAGACACTCACGTAGAGCCTCCAGAAAAAAAGCAGCTCTGCCAATTCCTAAATTTTAGCCCAGGGAGATCTGTGTTGGTCTCCTGATTCACAAAACTGTAAGATAATAAATTTCTGTTCTTTTAAGCCACTAGTTTTGTATAGCAGCAATAGGACACTAATACAGTAGGTTTGATCATTTGGTCATTAAGGTGTTTGCCATATTTCTCCATCATAAAGGTACCTTTTACATTTGTAATTAAAGAAATTGGAAAAAGCAACTGTCACCTATGAAGTTAATACTATAGACGGCTCTGTTCTCAGCACATTTTCACCCACTGGTTTTAGCATCTCCTGATGATCTTTGCCTAAATCAATTATTGCTATAGTGATGACAAATTTATGATACTTATCATTCTTCCATAAAGAGCTTTCTCTCCTGTTTTTCCTTTTTAGTCTTTATTTAATTTTAATATATCAGCTTGGACTCACATTCTTTTTCTGTATTTCGTGAATTTTTGTTTGCTGTGATAGTTTATTGCTGAGATTATTCTTAAATTGTCCAAAATTTGACCAGAGAGAGTCCCTTCAAGCTGGTTCATATGTTCTTTGGGCATATTCCTATAAATTTTTGAGCACTTCTTTATTTTCTAGCACAACATAACCCATGTGTATATACCCTATACTTCATAAAATAACAGGGAGGATTAACATCTTCATGCATATATCTATTCTTTAATTTCTTTATTTTGTACACAAATGGCAGAATACTCCACATACTGTTCTTTTTTAATAACTTTTTAAGGGTGTCCATTATTTACATCAAGTTTCCTCATGATTTTTGATAACTGCATGGCATTCTATTGTATAGATATTTTATTAAAGCAGTTCTGTATAATTGGGTATTTTGATTGTTTCTAATCTTTTGCTGTTACCAAAGTACTACAACAAATTATCTTGGATCAACAATTTAGCATTTGGTTTTTATTAGTTTGCCCACAAATGATTCATCTTATAGGGTGACAATTTCTAGTTTGAAAATGTTCTGATATGGGCGTGGCGCCTGTGGCTCAAGTGGGTAAGGCGCCAGCCACATACACCTGAGCTGGCAGGTTTGAATCCAGCCTGGCCCACCAAACAACGATGGCTGCAACCAAAAAATAGCCAGCTGTTGTGGCGGGCACCTGTGGTCCCAGCTACTTGGGAGGCGGAGGCGCTTGAGCCCAGGAATTTGAGGTTGCTGTGAGCTGTGATATCATGGTACTCTACCCAGGGTGACAGCTTGAGGCTTTGTCTCAAAAAAAAAAAAAGAAAAGGAAAAAGAAAATGTTCTTATATTTTAGAAGAAAAACCATAGCATCAATACAAATTCAACTATAGTTATAATTTATTAATAATTTTATTTTTCATTTATGATTTCAACCTGACTCAGCTGTTTTTCTTTTGTTCATTCACATAACAAATATTTATTGAATCTAATATATGTCAGGCACTATCTTGGGCAGCAAGGACATCAAGGTGAACAAAATACGATCCTTGATCTTAAAGCTTAGACGGGTGGGATTCAAGTAACCAAGTAATTACAGTGTAGCAAAGAAGTAACCAAGCAATTACAGTATAATGAAAGAAATGTAGCACCATAATAAGTTTTTAAAATAGGTTAAATATCTATCTTTTGTCACTCGTATGTGTTAAAGGGAATATAAAATGGTACAGCCATTCTGTAAAATAGTCTGGTAGTTTCTTTAAAAACTAAATTTGTACTCTCCATGACCTAGCAAATGCATTCTTGGACACTTATCCCAAAGAAATGAAAACTTACATTCACACAAAACCCGCAAAGAATGTTAATAGCAGTAGCTTTATTCATAATAGCCAAAAACTGGAAAGAACGGAAATGCTCTTTCATAGGTGAATAGTTAAACAAACTGTGGTATATCCATACCATGGAATATTTATCAATAAAAGGAAGGAAATACTGATACATATAACAACTCGGAAGGATCTCAAGGGAATTATGCTAAATGGGGAGAAAAAAACCCAAACCAAAAGGTTGTATACTGTAGGATTCCATTTATATACCATTCCTGAAATTATAGAGATAGAAATAGATTAGTGGTTACTAGAAATTATGGCTATGATAAGGAGGAGAAGGAATGTGATTCTGAAGGGATAGCTCGTGCAAGCCTCATGGTGATAGTTCTGTATTTTATTGTGGTGGTAATATAAGAATCAATCCATATGATAAATTGCATAGAAACACACACATATGCATGAGTGTGTACAAGGCTGGTGAAATTTAAGCTCTCAAAACTGTACCAATGTCAAATATGTGGTTTGGTAGAAGAAATAAGACCTAGTGTTAGATCAGTACAGTGACTATAATTTACATTCATCTATTGTATATTTCAAAATAGGTAAAAGAGAAGAATTCACATAATTATTCTAAGACAAAGAAAAGACAAAGTTATAGTAATGGATATAGCAGCCATACTGATTTGATCTTTACAAATTACATGAATGTATTAAAGTATTGCATGTACCCCCAAACTATGTTCTATTTTTGCATCCATTTTTAAAACTGAGTTAAAAAAAAGTTTGTACCAATGTCAATTTTCTGGTTTTGGTATTGTAACATAGTTATGCAAGAAGTTACCACTGGGGCAAAGCACGGGGGAAACACAGGACTTCCTTATACATTTTTGCCACTAATTATTTCCTTTCAAAAATTCCCTTTTTAGCATATTCACTGTAAATTTCATTTACCCAGTAAATCCAGACAGCAACTACCACTTAATGTCACTGTGAGTTTAGGAATTCATTTCAAAGTTATACATTATGTCTTAGCTTATTTGAGTACATTTTTCAGAAAGTGTAAAAAATACATATTGAATTCCCCAGCTATTACAGACTAATTTTAGCAGAAATAAGACAACTGGAAACTCTTTAAAGGCAGATATTTTAAAATTAGCTCTGAATAAAAGAAAAGGAGAAATTCATGGGACTTACTCTCAATTACCAACCATAAGTTAGCAGTGGTGGTAAGTACTCAGACAGCAATCCATTTCTGTATATGGCAGTATTTCTTTCTCCATACACTCTAGTAGATTACTTTCAAATACCAAGGTGATTTCCACCTTTTCTTCAGATTAGAACAAGCCAAGTGAAGCACTAAACCTTTAAGGTCTCTTCACAAAGGGACCCTTTTACATTCTTCACAGAATTCAAGATGGTGTCTTAATGAACCAATGGACCATGATCCTCGTTTGTGAAAATGTGCCACTACCTTCAACACTATTAAATAATAAACTGTCTCCCACCTCTTTAGGTGCAAGAAGACTAAGCATATACCTCCACAATGTCATTAATGTTTACCTCCCGTGTCTCAGCTAGCTTGAGTCAGGTGAAAAGAGGCATTTCTCTCTGTACTAAATAGGTTCAACCATGAAAGTTTTTGGTGCCAGCAGATGAAACTCATCACCCTATGAACAAATCTTCTGTCTCACACCTTTGCAGTGAGACCTTCCAAAGAGGTTCCAATACTTCCTGTGGTTGAAAGCTTGTTATTTATCCAGGGAGCCATTCCTTTTGGCAAAGTGTTAGAGCAATATTTCTTAATATTTCTAGAATTCTAGTTTCATGGGAGATTACCACTGTTGTTTAAAAACACTAATACTCAACATATTTCTTCATTATAGAATTATCTTTTGATAAATAGATAAGAAAAATACTGAAGACATTTCATAGGTGTTATTGTTGGTGATGTTTCTCTAAGCCAGTGGTTCTCAACCTTCCTAATGCTTTGGCCCTTTTATACAGTTCCTGTCGGAGACCCACTGCTCTAAGCCCTGGAGTGCCTAGAGGTGGGGTCCTCAAACTTTTTAAACAGGGAGCCAGTTCACTGTCCCTCAGACCATTAGCAGGCCGGACTATAGTTTAAAAAGAAAAAACTATGAACAAATTCTGATACACACTGCACATATCTTATTTTGAAGTAAAAAAACAAAACGGGAACAAATGCAATCACACTGCCTCTTGTGGCCCGCAGGCCGCACTTTGAGGACCCTCCAGAAAGTTACTTGGGAGAACACATGTTGCCTGAACTCAGAGATTCAGCTGCCCCCCTCCCCCTTTTTTTTTTTTAGATACACAGTCTCACTTTCTCGCCCAGAGTACAGTGCTGTGGCATCACAGCTCACAGCAACCTCCAACTCCTGGGCTTAGGATTCTCTTGCCTCAGCCTCTTGAGTAGCTGGGATTACAGGTGCCGGTCAAAAGATGCGGCTGTTGTTGCATTTTGGCTGGGGCGGGGTTTGAACCGGCCACCCTCAGTATATGGGGCCCGCGTGCTACCCACTGAGCCACAGGTGCCACCCTCAGCTGCCCTTTGTTAAGTGGAGCAAACAAAGGGCAAGGCAAGTGAAGTAACCTCTCTTTTCCTTCTTTAAGAGTTGAAGGGAACTCTGTTTCTCTCTACCCGAAGTCTCAACATACAAGTGTTGTTTATTTCAGAAAAAGTAAGATGACAACTCAGTCTAATCTGTCCTATGATGGCCTCTACCTTTCAACAGAGAAAGTATATTGTTATAATAATGACTTTTATTGATGGCTATATCCTAGACTTTATTCTAAGCACCATTCATGGATTATCTCATTGAATTCTTATATCCACCCTATAAAGTTGGTACTGTTACCATCCTTTATGGATAAAGCATATCCTTTATGGATAAGGCAAACAAGGTTAAGTAATTTACCCAAGGGCAGCATGTGGTGGAGCTGTAGTCTGAAGCCAGAGCCTGAATTCTTAAAAATTACCAGTTCTTAAGAAATACAATTTCTAATGAGGTTTGATTTATAAGGTACTAAGATTTCCTAAATTATTTTATGTATTACAGCTTACCTTCCAATTAATGTGATTTTCCATTTAGGACAGTGGTATCAAAAAGAATGTTCTGCAATAATGAAAATGTTACACTCTGTGCTATTCCAGCCATAATTTAAATTTAAATGGCCACATGTAGGTAATGTATACTGTACTGGACAGAACAGATCTAAGACAGAAGGAAGTGGTTTTATTTATTCTGATTTCTTTATAATTTCTAGGCTTATGTAACTTAGCAAATGCTCAGTTAATGAAACAAAATGAGTGAATAATCTTTACAGAGTAAATTTTCTCCCCACCTCATCCTCACCCCACCCAGCCCTAAAGTGGGGAAAAGAAATCCTTATTATATCAGGACTTTCACTGTTAATAAAATGCTATAACAAGTATTTGATACAGCATGCAGCCTTAGAGTAGTTCAGGAATACAGTGAAGGGGATTCTTAAATTACTTGCAACGTTTTTGAAAGGCTGACATTTTATTATTGATGTTTACTACTTCTAAAATACTCCATTCATCTTTGTCTAATAAAAAAAGATTACTGCTTAATTATTTGTTGACAAGACAGAGGATCCAGAGAAAAACAAAAGGGAGGTGGTGGTTAAAGACTGGGAAACTGAAGATTTGCAACTCAACGGATATTTCCTGCAAAAAGTGCATTCAAAACTTAAAAACCCTTAGAGTAAGCAACTGCCAAATTCTCCCAACTTCATCCATCCTGTTACTTGTACATCACTAGTGTACATATACACTTCTATAATTAAGTCCTTCTAAATTTGGGACAAAACAAAATGAATAGTAATAGTTATCTTTTGATTAAAAAAAAAATGGGGCCCTCCATCACCCAGAGTCTCAGGAAGCAGCCAAGTCATGTGCCCCTGGATGTTTCCCAGCCCAGTGCAGTGTGACTCTTATACTGCCCCACACCCAACCTCCACTTTGCTTTTAAAAACTACCTCAAAAAATCTTATTTAATCACAATTTGTACTTGCCATGGAACGCGTTCTTCTTTTGCCTGATTTTTAATAACCTTAGATTTCATAATCCTAAAAGTGCTCATCAAAGAAATGTGGGACGAACGAGTTTCTCTGGAGATCTCAAATCTTATGTTCTTATGGTAGTCAGATCAGCTCCTTATATTTTAGTAATCCAATTTTCCCCTGTTGAAGGCTAAATAATTATAAATAACACAATGCTTTAAGAAAAAAAAAGGGGGGCGGCGCCTGTGGCTCAAGGAGTAGGGCGCCGGTCCCATATCCCGGAGGCGGCGGGTTCAAACCTAGCCCCGGCCAAAAACCAAAAAAAAAAAAAAAAGAAAAAAAAAGCCTGATTCATCACATTCAAACCAGAAAGATATAATCTGGAGTCCAAATTTATACATGCAGAACTGGGCAATTATTCCATACTTGCAATATATTAACAGCATAACGTGACCACCTGCAACTGAATTGTGGAAGGTTTTGCTCCGCCTTCCAGAAAAGCCGTTAGCTTAAGCAGCATCAGCAACCCCAAGGAAGGAGGCCGCTAGCTATCATGTCTGCGTAGATGCCTGTGACACACCGATACCAAACCAGCTGCAGGCTCTTGAGATTAGTTTGCGCGTGTAAGGGTAAACCCCACTGCTCGAACCACCTAGTCATCTTGCAGGGCTGGTCATGGGACTGCAGAGGGAAAAGCAGCACCCAACGGGGGACGGGAAGCTCCAGGCACAGACCCCACTGCTGATGCAGACCTTCCCAGCCAAAAGTTCTGTCGGGTCTCTGCCAAGAGTTGGCTGGAGGGGCCAATTGCTACATTCCTATTGCTGTAATGATTGCAATTTGGCAGCATCCAGGGTGTTGTACCGGGAACGGGAGGGGGAGGCGACGGGGCGCCTCTTTGCTAAATGCAACGCCGAAAGGACAGAAGGATGAATTTATTGTACCCAGCGGTCCCCAGCTGGAAGGAAAGTCAAGGGGCATTAAAGCTCCGGGAGACGCTGTAACTCCAGCTGTGCTCGCAAAGCTTTGCTTCTCACGAAGAGCCGGGGCCGAGGCGGGCCACGCGCAGGGGATGCGGCGTGGGGCGAGGTAAGCGGACCCTCCCAGGTGCCGCCGTCGGGAGGCCGGCAGCGGGGCGGCCGCGCGCCCGCGCTCGGGAGGCGTCACAAAGGGCCGAGGCCTGCGGAGGCCGCGCGCGCAGCTCTCCGGGGCGGGGCCGTTGGGCCCGGGCTGGGCTAGAGGGCGGAGGCTGCGGCAGCCGAGGGCGGCGGGGGTGCCCGGCCGTCCCGCCCTGCTCGGAGGTCGCGGGGGCAGGGAGGATGCCGCGGCGGCAGCTGGAGTCGCCGAGCCCCGCCGCCGAGCACCCCGGCCCCCGCCGCGGCGGAGGGGCGCACAGCGCGCCGCGGGCCGGGCGGAGCTAGAGGCGGACGCCCGAACCGTGTTGCGCCACCCGCAGCTCCCCGCCTCGGCCGGGCCCGGGTGCCTGTCGCGGCCGATGCCCTGACCGTGTGCGCTGCTGCAGTGGCGGCGAGGCACTGCGGGTGGGGAGAGGCCTGAGAGATCTCGAGCCGGGGCTGCGCCCCCCGGCTCGGGACGCTGGGCCGGCGGGAGCGCGCCCCGGCTCCCCCGCCTCCTCCCCTGGCTCCTCCTCGGCGTACGGTCCTCCCCCGACCCCTCCTTCCTCCCACCCGAGAGGATGCGCTCCCCTGCGCCCGGCGGCAGAGGCCACCGCTCCCAGAAATGCGCGAGTCCGACCTCCTCCTTCCGGACCCTAGGAGCCGGCGTCCCCACCCTGTAGGTAGGTGGTGAGGCGGGGCCGGGCTCTCGCGGCCGCCCGCAGCTGAAGCTGTCGCTGGCGAGAGGCCGCGGGCAGGGGCCGGACCGGCCAAACTTGCCTCCAGCTGGTGCTCGGCGGTGCGCTCCGAGGTGTGCTAATGGCGCTGGGCCCGGCCCCCTATTAACCTGTAAACCTCCGCTTGAGCCCTGGGGTCTGGGTTGGGGTGGAGGACTTGACCTTTTCCCGCCCACCCCTTGGGGGCGGTGGGGAGCGCGCTGGAGCCAAGGTGGGGGAGCCTGTGGCTTATTTGGGAAGAAGACCGTTTGTTTTTCAGCAGCTCAGGTGGAAATTTATCACAGCATTTTTGGGATAGGGTTAGCAGGTGCGTTCTTCCTGTCTTCTAGCCAGAACGTGTAGACCAGCAAAGGCTTCTTTTAGCGACATATAGTAATCGGCTGTGAATTTTTGTATATTTCAGAGCTGTCCACAGGGTATATAAAACTGATGGTGTTACCATCCACGTTTTAAGGTCTGTTGAGGGAAGGTCCTAATAGGAGCCAGGTTATCCAGGAGATGGATGAGCCTGGGATATTTTTGTGCTCCCTCCTTAGGAGGCTCCTGTTTATGTGAAGGGATGTGTGTGGAGTGGCAAGTTTGATACAGGTGCGGAGAGTTGAGATTCTGGTGCGACGAGGATGCACCCTTGCCAGCCGGCAGAGGCAGACTCGGGCGCAGCCGAATGTCTCAACTCAGTGCTCTGGTGTGTATTTCTGAGAAACTGATTATGAATTATTTCTTCTCTCTCCAGGTGTAAAATTCCTACATCAGAGCTTTTGGCAAGATTATCTCTTCCCAAACTGTCCTTTCTTATTTTAGATTAAACAGTAAGGTTTAGAGTTCTGCAGGATGGATTATTGTAAACTCCAATTTTATGTTAACGCATTTGGGTTCAGAGATTGGGAGAAATGAATCAATATAAGCTCCAAGAAGACAAAACTTACCTTCGTTCCTTCCTTCCTTCCTTCTTCCCTCTCTCCCTCCCTCCCTCTCTTCTTCCCTCCCTTCTTTTTTCCCTCTTTCCCTCCCTCCCTCACTTTGTTGCCCTCGGTAGAGTGCAATGGCGTCATAGCTCACAGCAACCTTAAACTCTTGGGCCCAAACGATTTTTTTGCCTCAGCTTCCGAAGTAGCTAGGACTACAGGCGTGAGCCACCGCGCTTGGTAAAATCTTTTATTTATTTATTTTTTTCATTGTGATCCCTGCTTCTGATGCTTCATAGGTGCTCATTAGTTATTTGCCCACTGAATAAAAAGGTGTTTCAAGATTCATCTAAAAAGGACAATTTAGAATCACAATGTATTTGTTCTGTGGCTGGTGAAATTTAACTGGATTTTAAAAATGTCTTTGTATAAATAGGCAAACTCAGTTACTTTAACATTTATATTTAAATTGTGAAATTTTTAGGACCATATGGTATTCTTCTGTAATGTTATTAAGTGAGGTAATCCTCCCCAGCCACTAAGTTCATGTCACCTCTAAGCTTGCAAATTTTCCAGTCTCTTTGGTAATCAAACCTATTTCAATTAAACTGTCAATTTTTAACCCAACTATAGCACAAGACTATGGGGAAAGGGCCAAGGAAGGGGAAGGGAGGGGGGAGGTTTTGGTGGAGGGAGGGTAATGGGTGGGGCCACATCTATGGTGCATCTTAGAATGGGTACAGACGATTGCACTAATGTACACAGCTATGATTTAACAATTAAAAGAAAAGAAAAAAATAAACTGTCAATTTTAAAAATACAATTCATTTTACAATGAAAATTCTAAATTACTCAGAGGGAACAGTGATCTGGTTTGTAAGTGACATATTAACTTGTTTTACACTTGAGTTTTTCTGGTTTCATCTAATTAGAATGCATTTTATTATAGGTAAAGGTAAAAATAACACATTTAGAAGTATCTGTGATTCCCAAATGATCCAAAAGCTATGGTATAGACAGACAGTTTTAACTGTGTTCCTCAGTATGTAAACACATCCGTTTCTGTGTTTGACAATCAGGATAGTTGTGAAATGAGGGGTTTGGAAGATGCAGTGTCTTTCTGCTTTAAAATGTTATTTTGGAAAAAAAACTAAGTTCACGCCATCATATTTTATTTGATTTATTTTTGCACTATGATATTTCTTGTTTTGATTTCATTTTTTTCTCTTGTCGCATAAATTTTGAGTCAGTGTTAATTTATTTTCAATCTCTGCTTAAAATTACTTGGGAGTGGTCTCAGATATTTTGTTATTTTAATACATCTTCATCCTCACTTTATATTTATTATTCAAAAGACTTATTTTCACACAGTATGCTTAACCATAGTTTATTACTGTTACTTCTTTAACCTGGGTGGGTTCACCCTAGATTGATCAGGAGACCTTATTAAAAAATCCAGTTTTTGGCTCAGTGCCCATGGCTCAAGTGGCTAAGGCGCCAGCCACATACACCTGAGCTGGCAGGTTCAAATCCAGCCCAGGCCTGGCAAACAACAATGATGGCTGCAACCAAAAAATAGCCAGGCATGTGGCAGGTGCCTGTGGTCCCAGCTACTTGGGAGGCGGAGGCGGAAGACTCTCTTGAGCCTAGGAATTGGAGGTTGCTGTGAGATGTGATGCCACGGCACTCTAACCCAGGGGGACAGCTTGAGACTCTGTCAAAAAAAAAAAAAAAGTCCAATTTGTTATTGTTAAAACAGAGCAAAAATTCCCCCATGCAGTAAAGATAATTACATTTTACGGGTCTGAAATTTGTAATCAAAGATACTGAGCAGTTTATTTACCTTTTACGGGTCTGAAATTTGTAATCAAAGATACTGATGTCTTCTTTGCTCTTTTTATACTTTACACTTTACAAAAGAGCCTTCCCCTGTGGTTACTGTAAACCTTTTTTACTTTGTTTCTTATAAGCACTTATTTGTTCCTTTGACTAACAGAAATTGAGCACTTAACAATGTGCTATTTAATTTGGGCCTTGGAATCACAGTAAAGTAAGAGCTCTTTCCTAATCTTAGACTTGAAGAGGTATTTTTCTCTTGTGTGTGTCCTGCATCCAAATGCGCAGTGCCTCTGGGATTGGATGACTCACTTTTTGGGTGCTGTCTCCTCCCCCCCCACCACCCATTGTCCTCACACTGAGGGATATTATTATTAAAAAAAGTCAAAAGAAACCTACTGTTATTTTACTCTAAGATCGTGGTCCCTTTTATGGCTCCTATTTGAAGACCCATGCAACAAATTCCATTGAGCTTTTGGTGCTTAAAGAAAAGCTTTATTTCCCCTGGACAATCAAAGTGTGTGTCTTTTTTGCATCATACAAATTGAGAATCAGATAACTCATTATATTTCTACCTGGCAACTAGGAAATGAAGAGTCAAATCTGCAACTCAATTTTAATAACTCACATAAAGACCTGGGATTGGATGATTGTAACATAGTTTTGTTTTAACTTCTCCTTTCGTCTAGAGCTTCTGTTGTATCTTATTTTTCTTGATTTTGATGTCAATTACATTTTCCCATTTTATTGAATTATATTTTTAAGCTGACTCACATCCTTTCTAGAACAAGGCAAAATATGAAACACATTAATAAAACCAAATGAAAACATTGCAGAATTGATCTCTGGACACAGAGATCAATTTAATTGGCTACATAAATATATAAGATGTCCATAAAGTTTGTGTGAAATTTCAAATAGTTATTTTATTTTATTTTATTTTTTCTTCATAATTAGCTATTTTAAATTGCACATGGAGTTTATGGACACCCCGTATTTTGAACAACTAGTGCATGTTTAGTAGATCTGAGCTAATATATATCACCTCTAATGGTGAGAGGGTACATATATACATATATACACACACGTGTGTGTGTCTGTGTGTGTGTATATATATATATATATATATATATATAAAATCTCCAAATGGAAAGCAGTGTTATATTTTATGAAAATCTTGATTTTTTTAACTACTAAATTTACATCCACTCATCACTAATTTGGACTTGGTAAGGTCATTTAGTTTGTCAGTTATATCTGGAATACCTGCCTTATATACTGTATTAGATTGAACAAGAGTGACTATATAATTTAAAAAGTCATTTTTAGTCAAATGTCTACCCTAAACTAGCAAACACTCTACACTGGATCATCACCATTCTGATTTCCACATCAGCGATTCAGTGATTTACCCTTGTTTTAATAAATCAGATGTAGATTGTTCCTCTGAGTCTCTTCTATTTATTATGAAATGTAAAACATTGAGTTCCCTGAATTACTTGACCAGGCTTTCTTTATTCTGATGTTTTGCCAACTGTTAAGTTGGTTGAAGTTAGACAGGTAAATAGCTATTTACATCTACACGATACCAAATTAAGTTTGATATGTTTATCACCTACCCTTATAGGCAGAGAGATTGACCCTTCACAAAGGGTCAGTCATTGGTCCAGTCTTAAGTCTTTGACATCAAAATAATCTGAATTCAAAAATGCAGTTTAAAAGCTAGGAAGAAGGTTTGGAGAGAAGCGTGGGAAGGTTTTTGTATAGAAGCATCTTATTCTGACAACCTCTGTATCTTTTTCTTTAAATTTATTTTTAGAATAAGTAATATGGTCATGTGCGTCAAAAGATGCAAGTGGATATATAGCTCAAGGACTCCCTCTTACCCTTGGCTGCCAGAGACATTTTGTACCTGTAGTCCTCAACACTCTGGCGTCCTATCCCGCCCCTTCCTGCCATGCATTTGACCCACACGCGTTCTTAGCAAAGCCCCACCCTTCCCACAGGTTGGGCCCTTTAAATAGATCTGATAAAAGTTCAGGGTTTTATGACATAAGCTCACATGCCATTTGCCTACAAGTCCTTGTTTATGGACCCAAGTTAACAATCTCTGTTTTAGTAAAATAAAACTGATTGTTACTTCCTGCACATACATGGAGTATGATTTTTTTATTCTCCATGCTGTTCCCTCTACTTGGAACACTCTGTCCTCCTCTTTTCATGAGCAAGCCATACTCAGTTCTGGTGTCATCCCTAATTCTGTGAACTCTTGGGGCCTTCCACATGTAATTTTGTGTTATTAGTCCCAAGTAGGCTTCTATACTAGAAACAGGCATTTCTTAAAAATAGCAAAATTGCCTTTTTTAGAAAAAATTAACTATAATTTTGGGTAGTATGTAAGATTGGTCCAAAAAAAATATTAATAACAATGTACCTATAGTCCCAGCTACTCCAGAGGCTGAAGCAGAAAGATTGCTTGAGGCCAGCAGTTTGAGATCAACCTGAGGTAGCAAGACTCTACCGCAAAACAAAACAAGGTTGAAGATTTTGTTTATTTATCCCACTTCTCTCCCTATGCACCTGTACCTCAGTATAATTCATTTGTCTTTTAGTATCCTTAGGGAGTTGGTTCTACAACCAGTGTGGATACCAAAATCTGCTAGTACTGAAGTCCCTGATGTTAAATGGCATAGTTTTTGCATATAATGTATCCATATCCTCTTCTGTATATTAAATCATCTCTAGGTAACTTATAATAATATACAGTAAATGGTATTAAAGTAGTTGTTACACTGTATAGTTTAGGGAATACTGACAAGAAAAAGTCTGTATATATGTTCAGTACAAACTCAGCTATCCATTTTTTCCCCAAGTATTTTTGATCCTTGGTTGAATCCATGGAAGCAGAACCTATGGCTATAGAGAGCCAATTATACATGTCCGTATCATTTTCTTAAACAGTCCTTGCTTGCCTTTATTAATTCTATCTCAAACATTGTGTTAACACTTATTAAAAGTAGCTTTCATATTTATTATGACCCTCAGTAGGAGAGTGCCACGTTTATGCCTCCAACTCTGGATTTTCTTCTGTAGTTGGTGGATAAAGTGGGCTAATATGGTGTCACTAAAGTTTAGGGATCTAACAGGCAAAAAAGGTTACTCTTAAGAAATCAAAAGTGTTCAACATTATTAGATGACATGAACCATCTGAAGAGAGTGGCTGGTGGCCCATGCTATAAAGTCACTTCTAAGTATGTGTATGAGATATTTTAAATTCCAACCCAATTTGTCTGAATTTACTCCAGGTGCATAGTGCTTGGCATGAGGTCATTTGCTTTTGATGACTGATTAACAGGATTTAGAGAGTAAAAATTATTTGTCTAGCACTATTCATGAGGAATTTCTGACTTGTGGGTTTTTCTTATCACTAACCAGGTATGCCTTATAGTATAGGAATAACTCGTGAGATAGCTCCATAGGTGTGAGAACCTACAAGATCTTTCATTTTCCTTCTGAAATTATGAGTTCAGTGTGCAAACATTAGATTTACTGATTTGTTTTTCCCAGGTATGTTTATACCAAGAATTGAGAGTTGAAAATGTGCCCTGAATAGTAGTGATAAATATTCTACCCATTGGATGAATGTAGCACCTGCTATATGGTAAAAATCATAATTTCAGGTTATTATTCTGTTGGGAGGATCTATGTAGTCATATGGTCTTAGGTGTTTACGCCTGAGCCTTTATTCCTCCTTTCTGGTTAAGTCCCCTAGGGTACTACAAACCTCTCTCTGAGGGGCCACTGAAACAAGTATTTAGCAACCCTCATTTTTGAATTACAGAGCCTTCCAAAATAATTTCAATTTAGCACGCTTTAACTCTTTAAAAAGCATTGCAATAATGGTAATGGAATAGAAAATTTGTAAAACAGAAACTTAAGGTAGCCAAGACATGAAAAAATATTGACTTCATTGTATCAAAGAAATACAGATTATTATTACATTTTAGAAGTTGGTAATAATGCTGGCAAGCGTGAGGTTGTATCATATCCCAGTAACGATGAGAGAGTGTGTTGGTATAGACTACATGGTGAGCAGTTTAGTTCATGGAATCCTTTGGCATTAGTGATTCTGTTCTGAGAATATCCTAAGGAAATAATCAGAGATGAGGCTGATGTTTGGTGATGAACCCATGATGTTTAAGAAGCAACTGGCATGGTGGAGCCAGTTATATGGCTCAGAATCCTGCTCCACTAGTTACCACCTATGTGATCTTAGGCAAATAAATTTCTCTGCACTTTGATTTTTCTCATTTGTCAAATGAAGATAATAATAGTATCTACCTCCTACATTGTACAGAAAATTAGGTAAGTTAAGTTATGCAAAGTACTTGGAACCCTGCCTGGCACAGATTAAGCAACTATGTAAGTATTAGTTATTATCAAGGGTGATATAGTGAAAATTTGAGAAAAATCTAACAATGGAGTCATTTTTTAAGTGATAGTATCTATATATTATAAAATAGCTGTTAAAAAATGATTTTGTACCGTATTTAATCACACGGGAGACATTTGTAATGACTGAGTTAAACCTACACTATATGTGCAAAAAGACCCTAATTTGATTTTTAAAATCATTTGCATAGAAAAAAGGAAAGTGACAACATGGTATTCTTCCCCCCACTGGTGGGATCATAGGACATGTATGTTTTCTTTTTTCACATTCTTATTTGTATGTATTTCAATAATTATTAAAAATTATCACAGTTAACATGTCATATAATTCTTAGCTTTACTTTTTTTTTTTCCAAACACATACTCTTTTTGACATATATTACATTCTCTTCCTCCTTTTAAAGCTGCTATTTCACTTCCTCAAAGTCTTCACCCACATATCATCTGCTTGGTATTTTCTTGCATTTAGCTTACTTGCTTTGTGTATAGATCAGTCTTCCGTCTATTTCTTCCAGAATAGGCAGAGGAAGTGAAATGGTTTATGAGATTTTAGTGGTGGCGCTTTTCTCTTGGCGTTAAGCCAGAGAATGCTGTTTAGGTGATGATGGCATGGCATCCTCTCCACATTTCACGCATTCAGCCTTACCTCCCACACTGACTCTGCGTGAACTTGGCTCTCCAGTGGGGTTAGAATCCTCATTAATCCCACACACAAGAGGGTATTACCTGACTCCAAGCCTTGTGCTGTCTTCCCAATCTGAAATCAGCTTCCACAATTCTCTATTTAAAGTCAGTTTTTTGCACCAGATTGATAATTCCATGAACACTTTTTTTTTTTTTTTTTTTTTGTCAGTTTCTGGCCGGGGCTGAGTTTGAACCCGCCACCTTTGGCATATGGGGCCAGCGCCCTACGCCTTCGAGCCACAGGCTTCGCCCTCCATGAACACTTTGTAAACCATCTATTCTACTCTACTTTCAGTTCTCTTGGCACTTTAAATATATGTGCCATATGTGAACTAAATATTGGCTTGCTTTATTGCTTAGTTCTTACAATAAACTGATAGGGTTTATGTTTTATATTACTGTACGTCTTTCAGTTTTCTAGCACAAGATATTCACATACATTCATGCAGAACACAGGAAAATTGGATGTTAGTGTGTTGATGACATTAGAGATGACTTTTGAGTTTTCTGCTTCATATTCCCCTTGGTTCATCTTTCTCTTATTTTCACGATCAGAATGTTACATTATTTGGTATCCTTAAAGATATTTGCCTGAAGAGCTGATAATAGACATTCATTTCTAAAATCTAAAAACTGAAGGGTTCAGTGGCAGAGAACACACCAGTTAGCAAATGCGTTTATAATAGGGTCTTATACAGATTTATCCTAGTTGCAAGAACAGCTCTATCAACTCTAAAATATTGCTCGTTTGCTCTAAACATTTTCATGAATCTGTCAGACTGTATGTAAAGTTCATAAATGTGTTGGAAGTTCATAGAGCTTGCATTTCCTAGAAAGGACCAAAGCCCAGGAAATGTTTTTATATCTCTGCTCTCATAGTATAGACCAGTGATTTACAAAGTAGGGTTCATGTACCCCATGAGGATATGAAAAGAAATTGTTAGAATGTCTATAACATCATCTCATGACTTCTATTTTTTGTTATATGTCTTATAATATGTAAGTGCAGAAGAAATTAGGGTTTTATGCTCAGATACTTTTATTGGTATGGAACATGTTTTTTTGGGGTTTTTTTTTGGCTATTTTGAATAATGCTTTAATGAACATAGGAGTGAATATATCTCTTTGAAATTTTAATTTCATGTCTTTGGATATATACAGATGTGTATTTGTTGGATCATATTTTAGCATTTGTTGGATCATATTTTAGCTCTATTTTTAATTTTTTGAGGACCCTACATACTATTTTCCATGCACTAATTTAAACTCCCACCAACAGTGTACAAGAGTTCCTTTTATTCCACATCCTCACCAACAATTGTTACATTTTTTACTTTTTGGTAATAGCCATTCTGACAGATGTGAAATGAAAATTAAAATTAAAACTGTCTCACTATAGTTTTAATTTGCACTTATCTAATGATTAGAGATTGAGTTTGTTTTCCTAAATTTGTTTTCCATTTGTATGTCTTGTTTTGAAAATGTTCTATTTTCCGTTTTCCATTTTAGAAACTAGGTTATATGTTTTTCAATCTTAAGTTGTTTGAATTCCTTATACATATGTGTGTTGGATATTAGCTGCTTATCAGATACATGGTTTGCAAATATTTTCTCTGCTTCTTTTGGTTATATCTTCACTCTATTGGTTATCCTTTGCTGTACAGAAGTTTTTTTAGTTTGATGAAATTCTATTTGTTTCTTTTGTATTTGTTGCCTATGCTTTTGAAGTCATATTCAGAAATCATTACCAAGGCCAGTGTCAAGAGGCTCCCCTGTGTTTTCTTCTAGTATATTTAAATTTTATGTTTAGGTCTTTAAGGCACTTTGAGTTTATGTTTGTATGTGGTATGAAATGAAGGTCTAAATCCATTCTTCCTTTGTGAATATGCAATTTTCCAAATATCCTTTGATGAATAGATTGCCCTTTCTCTATTATGTGTTTTGTTGCTTTGGTCAAAGACCAATTGACTGAAAATGTGTGGAATTTTTTTAGGTTCTCTATTCTCTTCCTTTGCTCTATATTTTTATTTTTATTCCAATACCATGCTACTTTATCACCATGGCTTTGTAGTTTATTGTAAAATCGGAAAGTGTGATGTATTCAACTTTCTTCTACTTTTTCAAGATCTTTTCTTCTTGCTCTGGATCTTTGGAGTCTTTTGAGGTTCTAAATGATATTTCATAATTTTTTTCCTAAATATTTTTGTGAAAAATGTCATTATAGTTTTGATAGGGATTGCATCTGTATGTCACTTTGGATTATTTAGCCATTTTAACAATATTAATTATTTTAGTTCATGAACACATGATGTCCTTCTATTTATTTGTGTCTTCTTTAATATCTTTCATCAATACTTTATCATTTTCATTGGCCAGAGCTTTTACCTTCTTCATTAAATTTATTCCTATGTGCCTTATTCTTTTTGATACTATTATAAATAGAATTGTTTTCTTAATTTCTTTTTTTTTTTTTTTATTGTTGGGGATTCATTGAGGGTACAATAAGCCAGGTTACACTGATTGCAATTGTTAGGTAAAGTCCCTCTTGCAATCATGTCTTGCCCCCATAAAGTGTGACACACACCAAGGCCCCACCCCCCTCCCTCCATCCCTCTTTCTGCTTTCCTCCCCCATAACCTTAATTGTCATTAATTGTCCTCTGGAACATGATTTTTAAAAGTGAAGACCACTAATCTAAATAAAAAGCAGACCTTGTTTCATAACCTTAAGTCAGTTTCTATTTTTTAGCCATAACAAGTCAAAAGTCAGCTTATTAAATGTGAATTCTGTATCTGGCCTTAACTAGGAGTTGTGTGTTGTTGTGTGCACAGTGGCATGGATGGACAACGTTAAGACACAGTCTTGCCTTTGGAGAGCTTATAGTTGATTGGAAAGAACATGGGCATGAGGAACAATCAGAAAATGTCACGGGGCGGCGCCTGTGGCTCAAGGAGTAGGGCGCTGGTCCCATATGCCGGAGGTGGCGGGTTCAAACCCAGCCCTGGCCAAAAACCACAAAAAAAAAAAAAAAAAAAAAAAAAAGTCACAAAGTAGCATAAATGTGTGCTGAAAAACCTGGCAATATGAGTTTTGTTAGTCGAAAATTGCTGAGGACTGGGTGCAGTGGCTCACACCTGTAATCCTAGCACTCTGGGAGGCTGAGGTGGGTGAATTGCTTAAGCTCAGGAGTTCGAGACCAGCCTGAGCAATAGCAAGATCCTGTCATTTTTAAAAAAAAAAAAAAACAAGTCAGGCACTGTGGCAGGGACCTGGAGTTCTAGCTACTCAGGAGTCTGAGGCAAGAGAATTACTTAAGCCCATGAGTGTGAGTTTGCTATGAGCTATGATGCCACAGCACTCTAACCAGGATGACAGAGTGAGACTCTGTCTCTAAATAAATAAATTAATTAAAATTGCTAAGGAAAGTGTGGTGAGAGTGGCATGGTACATGGTGATGCTCTGTTCCTGGAATATTTCAAAGCCCCTTGTAGATTAAAATGTTTTTTGATAATCAGATTGGTTCTTAGTCCACTTACTCAAATAAGCTGTCCTTGAATTATCTCCTGGGCATAGATGTTAACTGGATGAGCTTTCTTCTCTAATATTCAAAATAATAATCACCCGTTTTCTCAGTGACATGCCTGCATTTCCTTTTTGTTATACAAGAATGCGGCGGAATAGTCACGGTAGGAAAGTTTTTGGAGTGGAATCCTTTTGGAGTGGTGATGGTATACAGATGGAATTTAAGATCAGTGTATTAATTTCCTAGGCCTGCCATGATAAAGTACCACAAACTAGGTGGCTTAAAATAACAAAAGTTTTTTGTGCCACGGTTTAGAGGCTAAATGTCCAAAATCCAGGTCTAGCAGGGCCATGCTCCCCCTGAAGCCTGCAGAGGAACCTTTCCTTGCCTCTTCCTAGCTTCTGGTGGCTTGTTGGCAAACCTTGGCATTCCTTGACTTGTAGCTGCAGGACTCTTGAGCTTCCCATGCATCTGCCCATGGCCTTCACTCTCTGTGTGCGTCTCTCCATGGCCATCATCTTATAAGGATTCTAGTCATACTGAATTAGGCCTCCACACTACTCAGTATGACCTCACTTTACCTAATTAGGTCTGCATTGACCCTGTTTGCAAATATGGTCACATTCTGGAGTACTTAGGATTACGACTTTAACTCTTACACTCTTTTGGGAGTAACACAACTCAATCCATAACATTAAGAATATCAGTATACGGGGACAATGCACAGGGGCTTATCAAATGATACTTTAAATGACAACTGAAAGGAAAGGAAGCTTTCCTCTACTATTTTTTCGATTGGCTGCTTCTGCCTCTGGGTTTTGGTATCCCAGTCAGGTAGAATTATTTATGTAGACAGTAAAATGTGCTATGTGGTTTTGATCTTCCTGGTAAAACTCCACAAAGTAATTTGTGGATCAGGATGTGTGTAAGGGTGTATCTTTTTGTGTGATAATTCTGCATAACAGCCTCCAAACCTCAGTGGTTTATATCCATAAATATTTATTTCACGTTCATGGATCTGCAGGTTGACCACAGTTTGGTTTGGCTGCTTTTGGCTGGATTTGGCAGGGCCGAGCTGAACCCCATTCAGGTAGGGAGGGGTCGGATCTGCTCCATGTATCTTCATCCTGAGACCCAAGCTGAAGAAGAAAAAGCAGCTGCTGGTAGCATATTCTTTTGATAGAGAGCAGGAACGTTCCAGGTTTCTTCGTGCCTCAAGTTCGTATCAGCAACATTATTAATCCTTCATAGTCTATTGGTCAAAAACAAGTCACAAGGAAAATTGGGTGGAGACATATACTCTGGTCTAGTGCAAAATACCACAGACTTGCATAGCATGGGATATGGACATACAGTTCTCTTACAGGGAGGGAAAGCGTGCATAATCAAGAACAATCTAGTTTACCAGAGTCCTTTTACTTTTGAACTCTACGAGAACTTTTCTAACAAGCAACTCAACATACTTTTAAAAGAAAAAGTACTTAAACCATGGACTTAGTTTCTTAACCCAGTTTCCTAGAAAATTATAAATGAATATCATATGCATCATTTTTTTTTAAGAAGTTAGTACTTCACAAAACTGATTCAATTGCATATCTGGCATATTTCCTGCCCCTTACACGCTTTATTACAGCTTTGTTCCTGGACCCGGGTCTGTGTATTTACCACATTTTAGTGCTATCCAAAGCAGTAGATTCCTCTCTCCATCCGTACTCAACACGTCAGAGGCAGAATCAGGTAGAATTGCTGGCCTCTTGAGTGTTCTTTGATAGAGAATGTTTTCATTAAGGAGACAACTATTTCTGGTTTACAGATGTGATTGTTGACTGCACAGCACTAGTGAAATTTGACAATGAATGGTGGTTTTTGGAGCTGTTCCGCTTCTAACACCCTCCCTAACAACACTAGTGCATGTGAACTGGCTGTTTCTCACTTCCCATTAGCACTTCCTCTGTGTGCTGTACATTTTATTTGGCATAAATATTTCCTGTCTCCTTTTTTCTGATTTATTTATGTAATTTTATGCCCTTTGTCAAAAATGGAAGTTTCTTTAAAGCATGTTGAGTCCTCTTTGTATTTGTAGGTTTTAGACAAATAGTAAGTGGTAGACATAAAATGAGTTCTTAGTAAATACTACTGAATTAAAGAAAATTACTCATAAATATGTTTCATGGCACTAAGGAGTAAGGGTAAATTGTTTATTGTCACCTATACTCTCCATGTGAATAAATATGCTGAAAGGACATTAAAAAGAGCAATAATAACTCAGGTTTTCATTTTTTATTTTTACTGGTATAAGCGTATGCCAGTGTATACCATTTAATTGCATATCTTATCTGCAGAGAACAAAGAAGCCATATGGCCCTTTCCTTAGTTAAGTGGCAATTTACCTGTTAGAGTCAATTTTGTGTTTCTTGTTGATAAGGTCTTATGGGACACTCAAATTCTTGAAAACTAATGTTTTCTACCCATGTACTATATATTTTTGAAAAGGTATTCCATTTAATTTTTAACACCTTTTATTCATCAAATTTTACTAGTTTTTGTTTTCATCCATTAACTCTTAATTCAGATCCATCAAATAGATTCTGTCTCACAGTTTACTATTTGGTGAAGCACAAAATAATAATTATTATTTGCGCCAGTAATAGTGATATCAGTAAATATTGCTCATACTTTTCTCTCCTGGCACTGAAGGAATTGGGGCGTGGTACAAAACGAGGACCATTTGCTGTGAGTGTAGGGTGCCTGTACAGTGATTCACATTGGCATCTGTTCTCTGCAAGGCTTGGAGAGAGAGATGGAGTTTTGTGCCCATAAAGAGACTCCAGAAGAGAAGAATGGAGCTTATTCCTCTTGGGTCAGGCTAGATGTCTGCAAAAAACCCAAACAGGCCAGAGACCCTATGATTTTAGGAATAGGTCTGTTTGATAGTGGTACAGTGAATTTTGGAAGTTATTGAGGACAAACCTTTCTTCCCATTTTGACTGTTTATTGGTTTTTAGAGCCTACCACCTTTAGATTTGTCTTAGAGATCATCTGAAGTGATCTTCTAGTGCTGGAGAAATAGTAGCAGATCTCCTTAGAAACCTCACTGTAGGTGATGCAGGCATCAGTTTTTTTTCCAGCTCTCCTGAGGAGCAATCATGTATTATACAGATGTAGTATACCCAATAAATTGTGATTGATGGTGAAAAAGAAGAAGTTTTCTCCTATCGCTGGGAGATTAGATCAACAGAGTACTCTGTGGTATTTCCATCACCTCTAGTAACTTTCTGTGTGACTTAATGAAGATTTCTCCCTTTTAATCTCCCTCTGTGTGCAGGTAGAAAACTGTTCAAAACTGACTTTTTGTACCTTATGAACATTAATGAATGAAAACATTCAATATATTTAAAATCTTGGGTAGAAATTTTAGAGGCGTATAATGTTTAGTTCTAAAAAGATGCTTAGCAAAAAACAACTTTTGTAATTTAAAATTAGTAATGGAATATTTTATTTTTAAATCAAAATTCCAAATTCTGATTTTTTTGTATTTTCCAATTCTGGTTTTTGTGTGGAAATAATTAGATTGGAAGAAGATTATAATTAAAAATAATAGAAACAGAAGGAAGTTGCCAGCTGTTAAGAACATATTAAAGGATATGTCATTACTCCTGTCCTTAAAACTTAGTGTTTCATTTAATTCAGTTAATTAAGGGACTGTGCTTTCCAGTTAGCTCTTTAAAAACCTAATCAGTGTAATAAATATTTATTGAATATACTAATGTGTTCACTGCAGTGCCTTTAGTATGACTTGTAATGGCTAACCTAAATACAGATCAGTATTTACATCCTGAAGGACAATTGCCCAGAAAGCAGGGTTCATCCTCTTGTTCTTTTTAAATGTGGTTAAGAACCAGGCAACTGATATGAAATTTCTGTGGTGACAGCCTAGCCTTAAAGGCCGTTACTAGTAGTTCTTGGGGTCAGACAAAACTGATCATTCTGGCTGTATCTCTTAACGGCTACTTGACCTTGAGTAAATTCTTTAATATTTCTAAACTAAAGGCTCCTTATCTGAAAAAGATTGAAAATACTAACTCCCTTATATAGTTGTAAAGATAAACTGGGTAAGTGTTGAACAAAAACTTTGCCTTGAACTGCCTTGAACTTTGGGTTCAAGAAGTGTTTAATTGTTGACTACTTTCTGTCTTCTTTATATTCACTGGGTCTGCCTAGCTTCCTGGTTCACCTGGTGATTTTCCATGGGGCACATTTGAATCTAGCTGTCCAGGTGTTGTTGAAAATAGTGTTTCATGAACACTTGAATATTTGAATTCATTGAAATCTCAGTGGATAGAATTTTCTGATCCGTGGGAGACCAGACTCCAAAGACATCTTTTAGACACTTTGAATCTCTGTAATAGCTATTTTATAGATAAAGAAACAGGGTTAAAGAAATTGGGTAACTTGCGCAAGGCTACATACCTTGTAGGTGCTGGAGGTCTGTCTCGCTGTTGCTGCTCTTCCCTGACCTGGATGCTTACCTGTTACTCAAATAAGCACAGAGCATATTGAAAACAAAGCTCGTATGGGGTACATAAAATCTCAGCTTTAAAGGAATTTTGAAATTAAAAAATTTAATTTAAAAATTACTTAAAATGTTAGTTTGCCCATAGGTTGATTTTTCCTCTCAGTAGTAGTTCTCAGTGGGTGTGGTGCCCATGGACACCCCCGGGCACTGGGTTGGCTTGGCCATGGAGGTGTGTACTAGCATTTAGTTAGATGGAAGCACAGATGCCAAATACCCTTCAAGGAATGAGACAGTCCAAGAAAATGAAGACTTGTCCCTTATACTCACATCTTCTATAGGATCTATATGAATCTATTTTATGTCTTCTAATGAATTTGTGCCTGAGAATTTACATGTTAAAATACCTATGATAAATTACTTTCCTTTTGGGCATTCCATTGATTTTATAAAATTAACTATGTAAGTAAGTTACATTATCTGTGAATTTTATTTTATGATAGATAGATAAGATGAGATGTTGGGCTATGGTAAGATTGGGAACTGCCCCTTTACAGAAGTCAAAATAAAGTAGTTGCTCAGCTTTTCAGTCCTCGCGATAAGAATCCACTTATCTGCAGGCCGCTCTCTGTCTGCCAGTTCTTTCTTACATGGAGCCACAACCTCTCTCCCTCCATGTGCAATGTCTGGTCCTAGGTTTACCCCTTGAAGATCTATCAAGCCTAAATCCTCTACTGGGCAGAGATTCTCCAGTTATTTAAAAACAGTTGTTTTTAATTCCAAGTCTTCTCTCCAAGGTAAACCCGACCATCTCCTTTGACTAAATTCTCAGAATTTAGTTTTGGTCAATCATCTGGTTGCTCTAATTTCCCTATAGTGTAAGGTCCAAAGCTAAATGTAGTAATCTTGATATATTCTTATCCTCAAAAAGAGTGCTACAGACTCATAATGTTTTTATTTTGAGTTGATTTTTTTTTTTTTTTTTGAGAGGTGGGAGGAATGCAGTGGACTCACCCTAGGTACAGGGATCTTACTGTCATCTGAAACTGCAAATCACACTCACCTGTGCTAATGCTGCGCTCTGCCTCTCTCCTTCCTTAGCACCTCACCAGAAGAACCGAGATTCACGTGGGGTAAACACTTCATAATAATTGACGCCTTTCTAAATCCTAATGCTGTTATCCAGGTGATTATTTATGCCTCCAAAAGGCTGATAACGTGGCCTCTATAGTTTCCTTCACGTCAAGGGTGCCCAATAAATGCATTATACTATTGACATCCTCTCTCCAGGTTGAGGATGGAGGTCAGCTCCCAGCTCAAAGCTGAGGTTAGTTGGTTGCTCAGCAAATACTCTTGGTGCAGAGGTTCAGTGAGTTCTTTTATCCTTAGAAACAAACATCCGCTTACACATGTAGCCCACAATTCTCTATCTTATCCGTAAGCAGACGAGAAATTTATCAGATGCCTTTTAAATGCAGTTACACTGTGTTTGTTACCTCATTTTCCTAATCCTCATTTCCAAAGAGGGAAACAAGGTCAGTGTAATTTGACTAAGCCAGCGTTCCAGGAACATCCTCTCTTCTACCTGTCCTGCACTCCAGCCATACCAGGTTCAGGAGTCCTGAACACCACGCATTCCCTGCCCTGTGGCTTGTACTTCCTCATTCTGCCTGGTGAGCCCTGCCCGCTCTGCAGTCTCTGTCTGGGACACACCTGCTCCTCTTGAGAGCCCGGTGCTGGGGCATCACTTGTGATGTTGCCCAGACGCTCCTAACCTTCGAGGCAGAGTGAGTTAGTTGGTTCTCTGTACCCATAGAACGCTGACCACTTCTCATTTTATCAGCTGATGGGCTGCAGGGCAGGGATGTTCTTTCTGAGCTTCCTGGCTTATAAATGCTGTCTTCAATTTTCTATGTGTAGTAGAGTACTTGGTCCATGGCAGAAGTTACAAAAAAGGATTCACTTTGTTGTTCTCCTGAATTTTTTTCTACAAACATTCTGAATTTCAGGTCCTTAACCAGCCTACCGGAACGATCATTTCTAACGTTTTCTGGGATCTGTGTGATTTCCTTCAGTGTGCGGTTTGCCCAATCCTCTTTCTAACTTATGTTAAAAATTAAAGTGCATTTGACTGTTTCCTCCTCCTGGCATTTCCCACACCTTCTACAGTTCCTGAATCTGTCAGTGACTTTTTAGAAACCTCATTTGTGTGTCCTCTTCAGAGAGAGAACTTACAAAATGATCTCTCTTGCCCAGAGATAAGTCTTCATTTGGAGTATCTAGAATCTTAAATATTTTCTCTTTGCTCATCTTAGGTAGGAGAGCACTAAAACTCACATTGCTTTAATAATTTTTTTTTTTTTTTTTTCACTTCAAATTTGAGTTCCCTACGCAGAGAACCGGGGGACAAGAGTTAACTAGTTCCCCATTTGTTCTGCCATCTAAAACTTCCTCCTGTTTTCCCGAGTAGCAGATTGTAGCTGTCCTCACTCATCCCCTTGTTTCGGGCATAACTTTTTAACTCTTTGCTGCCATTAAGTTTTGTTTTTTTGCTGCTGTTGCATTGTTTTTGTGACACACATTTGTTGTCTCTTGTTGGCTCCCCTGTCAAGTTTGTGGCATATGCTTGTGCCTGGTTTTATGTCCTTCTTCCCAGGTTTCTCTCTTGGTAAAGACAGTATTCAAATTTCTGACCCCAGTTAACACCAAAATTTTAATATCCTTCCTTTGTTTCGATGAAGGTATGGCTTTGAGAGAAACTGAACACCTGCCATAGTTTGGTATTATTTTCCAGGAGGAAATGTCTAGAAAAGGTACGTTTTGGTTTGCTCCCTAAGTGGCCAAACTCATTGTGACCAAGCCCCATATATGTTCCCGTCGTTCTTTCATTTGTATATTAGGAAACATGTTTTGGGGAAAACAGTTCCCAGACATCATGGGTACACTGGTGTTTCTCGTCCTAACTGGTTATACATGAATGTTCAAGAAGCTCAGTGTGTTAGATGTGAATCCCAAAAGTCATACATGCCATGTGCGTCTGCACTGGTTTGATGGAGTTAGGGACTCTCTACTAGCTCTCTTCTTAAATTCTGTTTAAATCAGGGGTGTCCAAAATGCAGCCTGCGGGCCACATGCTGATTTTGTGAGGATTCTTCCCCACCACCCACCCACCCCCCTACTCCCCCACTCCCTCACCCCCCGCTTATCTGTGGTGTCAGGTATCATGAAAAATATGCACAGACCTTTTTTTGCTAATCAGCTTTCATTAGCATTTGTGTATTTAATATGTGGCCTGAGACCACTCTAATTCTTCCCTTGTGCACTGTTTCTCTGCTTCTAATGTGCAGCAGAGAGAAGAGAAAAAAAAAGGCTGGACACCCCTGGTAAATGGTGCCATGATCTCAAAAAGGGAACATTATGCTGGTAATATACAAAAAAAGTTTGTTTTCCACACAGGTCTTAAGCGGTAAGGATTCTGTATGTACCATTTTTATTTGAATAATGAATTAAATGTAGGTTTAAGTGAACTATCCTGGTTTAAGAGTGAAAAGAAGAAATGTTTGGACAGAAGATTCATCTTGTGGCTCTCATAAAATTCTTCTTGGTCTGCAAATACACTGTAAATGCAGGAGACTATTATAAGTCAGTGTTTAGATGAGTCTAGAGTGTATTGATGTGAGGGAAAGTCAACATTAATTGAATGAAGGGCTTTTAAGAAGCCTATTATAAGCTCTTATAATGGAAAATGCAGTTTCCATTAGAGATTGATCTAAGGAGCTCTGGTTCTTCACCAAAGCATGAAGGTGTTGTGTTCCGTGCAAATCATTTTATGGCATCCTCTGCTGAGCTCTTTCTGGTTAATCTGTTGGTGTGTCTAAATCTGAAAGGACTGCATCTGTCTTGTTTAAGGAATATAAAGATTTCTAGAAACTTAAACCAAAGATTAGCATATTTTTCATTTATCTAATAGAATACTAAAAAATAAAAAAAGCTTTACCCATTCTAAACAGGCACAGCAGCACCAGATGTCAGTTCTTGGATCATTTAATCTTTTTTCCTTGTGCTTATTTTTGTTAATATTTTTCTACTGGAGCCAAATATTGGTGTCTGGCTCAGCTTGCAATATAAAAATTTTCCAATTAGATTGCTATGACTTCATTTTTATTCATGAGGGGGAATTTAAGGGAGATCATTCCATATTTGTGGCATGTAGGAAATGAACTTTAAAATAAACCACCTGGCCCAAGGCAGGGCAGAGTGCTTATGATTTTAATCCTTTCTGGAGCCTGAGGGAGGCTGGCATGAGTCTTCATATCCTATCCCTAAGTAACTCTTAATTTGAGAGGAACCCTTGGATTTGTATTGGTCAGCAGTATAATTGACCCTATTCCCCAATTCTGGATTAATTTAACTCCTTGCTGAGCTTTGATCTAGATTTTCTGCCTACTCTATCCCAGGTATTTAAGGAGGCATTGATAAAAGCAAAGTGTGAAACAAGGTAGTGTTTGACCTGAGAAACTCATGGCTTGGGGCTAAGGAGAAGTAAAGTGTCATTACACAGTGTATGATTTTAAGAGCCTTCTGGTAACTGATAGGTGATGTGTGACATACTCTCCTAAGGAGGAGAGAGAAGGGCACACGGGTAATCACGGAAGGCTGTAAAGTGGGAATGGGCCTTGGCTGGGCCTGGTCAGAACAAGAAGCGTAACAGGTTTACCTGGAGCTTGGAGAGAGGGTAGTCGTGAAGGTACTAAGTTGGAGAGGAGCCCAGCGGGTTCAGACCGGAGTGAGACTGAGCTCTGCAGAGTCAGATGTTCAGGTACCATCTTTGCTTTTCTTTTTTTCTTTCATCACCCAAATCCTTGAATGAGTACTGACTCCCTCAACTCACTGTAGCATGGACTCCCTTCCCACTGCTCTGGTAATGCAGTCCTATAAATGGTCTTCTGTGACCCTCTCCTCTCCTGGTGGCTGGCTATATTTGTCTTAACTTGTAGAATCTATGCTGTGGCATTAGATATTATTGATTCCAAACTGATTTTTCTAGCTTATCTCCAAATGCTTTCTGGCTGCAAAGTTATTGAAAGACACTGAAGTTGGATTAGAGAAATTAATTAGGATCTCTCAGTCGTAGTTTAATGGATATAAGGACACCGAACTCATAATGTGTGGATTAAAAGAGGTGACATGGATAATATAATGAAATAAATGACTTAGGTTAGGCAAGCCTCAAGGTTAGTTCCCTTTCTACCTAGTAGCCACTCTGTCGTCCTTGCTGGAATGTGCCTTGCCCTTTCACTTCCACTCCTCTGCTGAGCTGTTCTTTCTGAAATGCTCTTTTATCTTTACTGATTGAAATCCTAACCAAGATTGCTTGAGGCCAAGAGTTGTTACCAAAAGTAAGAAAATTTGCTGGGTGTGGTAGTGTATGCCTGGAGTCCCAGCTACTCAAGAGGCTGAGGTAGGAGGATCTGTTGGCCCAGGAGTTTGAGATTGCTGTGAACCATGATGATACCCCTGCACTTTAGCCAGGGAGACAGAAAGAGACCCTGTCTCAGAAAAGAAAAAAAAAACAAATTGTAACCACCTTGGAAGGTTTATTTTATCACCTCAGTGATGACTAAACGTTGTGTCTCCTAGAGTCTTCATATTATTCATCGGACAGCCCCCAGTTACTACCCTGGAGTTTAGTTATTTGCATACTTACTTTCTCTGTTGGTTGGTAAACGTCCTTGAGTGTGAAGCCCTTGTGAGGGACCTGGTGATAAACCAGTAGGAGTTAACACTTAGTCCCCTATTTTTCTGTATGGTGCTGTGTGTATAGTTTTTGGGCTTCCAGTATAGTTTTGATCTGTCATATTGTTTTTTTCTTTTCTTTTTTTCCTAGCTACAACCATATGCTGGTAATTCCCAGTCCCTTTTCTCTAGCCTTCACTGCTCTTTTGTGTTGTCCAGGTAAACAAATGTCCGGTTAGGGTCTCCAGCTAATATCCCAGAGGCATCTCAAAGGTAACATGTCCAAACGGGTCTCACATCTCCTCCTCCTTCACCGACACAGTCTGCCCTCTTCATGTGCACTGTGTCATATCTGTGGTGTCATAGTCCCCTCGGTCCCTGAAGCAGAAATTGAAGCACAGTCTTCATTCCTTCCTTCCCTGTGTTATCTACATTGAATGAGTCACCAAATCTCAACTCATTTGCCTTCTCAGTATTTCTTGAATTTGTCCCCCTCTTTATTTCTGTGTCTACTGTTGCTGCCTAGGGTTGGGCCCTCCTCTTTCAACTAGTTTTAGTGTAATTTCCAATGAGTCTACTTTGCCTTGTCCTTAATCCTCTCAAGTCCATCCTCTACCTCCACAATCTGATTGCTACGCTCTGTCTTGTTAAACCCTTGGGTGACTTCCTTTCATATGGATCTGGGATTTGAATATCGGTTTTATGTCATGAACCAGCTCTGATTAATTTTGTAGTGGCTGCTGCAAGTGCTGCTGCTGAGTTCGGCATGATCACTTAATGACGTCTGACAAGGCATAGCGAAGGGGGCGGGGGGTGGGGGAGCAGCGCATGGCACATAACTGGATTTCAAGTTTAGGCTCCTTAGCATTGGCATATAAGGTCTTCCATGACCTTGACTTGGGAAGGGTCAGGGTCATGGAAGTTTAAACTCACTTTACCCTGGGACAGCAGGGAACTATTTGTCTTGCTTTTGTTCAATCTGGATCTGCTTCCCTGCACCCTTTACTTGGGAAGCCCTTTGTGTGTGCAAAGTGCCTGAGGTGGGCCCTGTGTAAGGGTTGTTGTTGTGGCTGTTGTTATTGTTGTTTTAATTTTCAATTGAAGAAAAGTATCATTTATTGTATCCAATATATTTTGAAATATATACATTGCAGAAAAGCAAAAATTGAGCCGCTCAAGTGTTCTTCCTACAGGCTGTGGTGGCGCCTGCACCACCTCCACAGTAGTAACACCACATTGTCTTCAAATCCTGACAGTCTCCCCAGCAAGACAGTAAACACCATTAGAGCAAATATCATGTCTCACTTGTCTTTGTTCTCTAGCACTTATCATAGTACCTTTACTGAATCCAAACTTCACAGAACAAATCCCTTTACTAAAAGGAACAGCTCCTAGTTGCCACCCCAGAGTTGAGTTATTTGCACTGTCCTGTTTTCTCCATTGGATGATAAACTCTTTGAGAGTGAAGCCCTTGTCAGGGACAAGGAGAAAACTAGTAAAACTGAAGACTTAGACCCTATTGTTTCTATATAATGCTGTGCCTTTATTAAAAGGATTTGTTTTGTGAAATTTAGATTCAATCAAAAGGCTGCACTCGGCTGCACTCAAGGCTGGAGAAGGCCACGTGTGGCCCCAGGGCCGTAGGTTCTAGTTTCTGGGGAATAGCTTCCTGAGTCTTTGTACTTTTATTTCCACATTTGCTCAACTGGGATGTAGTTGCTGGCGTGTTTCCGAAAATAAAATGAAGTGCTGACGTTATTTTTATTTTTAAAGAAAACATTCTTGTAAAACACCTAAGCAAGCTATTTTCCTTAATTATGAGATATATTCATTATTAATTACTTATGAGTTAAAAAAAATTTAAATAGCATCTGTATAGCTAGCCTACAATCTCACAAAGTCAGTGAAGGTTTTTATTTATTTTGGCACATCTTAAAGTAATTGTTTGTTAATTATGAAGAAAATACTTCAGTTTCCTATCAGCCTTTTACTTTAGAGTTTCACATCTCCCTTCCATTTGTAGTTTTGTGTTTTCTTTCACTCCCCCACCCCACTGTGGGCATTTGCATTTTGTATTTGACTCATGTGACTATTTCCTGGTTAAAGTTTATCTTTCACTTGTTTTGGGCTATGTAGCTCTGCTCTGCTTTATTCTTCATATTGGCCATTTAAACTTTCTAATACACAGTTGCTTTGTTATTTTATGTTGCAGGGTTATGACTCATCGATCTTGAAAAAAAGGACTTTTCCAAATACTTTGCACTTTTGATTGTGTAGTATGGATACCAAGGAAGAGAAGAAGGAACGGAAACAAAGTTATTTTGCTCGGTAAGATTCACTTTGCAGAATTATATCAGTACTTTGAAAAAACAGGTTTGAGGGATTTGTCCTCAAGTATTACTTGGCCTTTTTTGTTGTGTGACTGTTCATAAACAGAGCAGATAACCAACCTGCAGAAGTTAAATATGCTCTGCCTCGTCCATTTATGTATGTAGTAGGAATAACATTTGGTTCTTCTCTTTCTGTTTCTGACAGCTCTGTCAGGCAGTGCTGCTCAGAGAAGCCAGCTGTTAAGCACTAACCTGCAGACTGCTCTGAATCCCATGTTTAACAACCTGCTTGAATTTAAAATCCTAAGTTCCTGCTGTTCTGTAGCTTAATTGGTTCAGCTATAACTAAAAATCTATGACACATTTTAAGCTTATCACCTTGTGGGGAGTTTATTACTAAAAGGTGTTTGTGTAGGTAGGTGAAGTGAGTGAAATTATATTTTGGAATCGGTATCATTTTTAAGGCTATTGCTTGTCCAACATTTATACATATTTATAGATATTTGAAGATATGTAATCTAATGTACGTATTGGTTACTGTTTTATGGATTAAAACGTCTATTTGGTACTCAGAGGAGTGATATGCTGAACATTTATAAGTCATTTTGATAGCCAGAATGTTTTCAAACTCAGAAAATATAGTCTTAAAATGATCATTATGGTTCTCCTAAAGTGAAGTACTTCTTAAGGACTGAATTTAGCCACATTTCATTCCCAGTCTCCAGAAATGCTTATTAAATATTCATTTCCTGTTTTCTGAATACAATCTGTGGAACAAAAAACCAAAGTTTGCTGCTGAGGTTTCTATGTAGTAATTAAGCTGTATTTTAAGTTGCTAATAAGAAAAGGAAGGGAACAATGTAAAGATCTACCATGTACTAAGTGCATTATTTATTGTTTTATATGTCTTCAAAATAAACCTATGACATTAGTACTTTTTTCCTATTAACCAAGACTCAGAACATATTTTGTCTTATTTTATACAGTATTAAGAGTCAGTATTCAAACATGGATCTATTTCTAAAGGGTATGCTCCAGTTAGGAATAATAAACCATAAGTAAGGGTTTTTGAAAAATAAGAGTTAAACTACTAATTATAATGAAATATTTTCTGCTATTGGAACTAGAGAAAGTAGCAAGATTGGGGATGAAAGAAATCAGGTATGTAATGGCTGAGAGACACTAGAAAGATGGGACATTTAGAGTAAACAAGAACTATATAACTTTCAGTTTTGAGATAATTGCAGATTCACATGTAGTTAAAGGAGTGACAGGGGGATACCCTGGGTCCTTTGTCTGATTTCCCACAGGGGTAACATCTTGCAAGAGTATAGTATAATATCACAACTAAGAAATTGACGTTGATACAGTCCAGCAGCCTTACTGAGATTTCACCAGATTTATAATCCCTCGTTATGTCTGTATGTTTATTTGTATTTAGTTCTGCGCAGTTATATCAGAGGTGTAGATTTGTGTGGTCACCATCACAGTCAAACACAGGACAATTCCACTGAAAGGATCCCACATACTACCCTTTTGTAGCCATACTTATCTCCCACCCTCTGCTTGCCACTCTTGACAACCACTCATGTGTTCTTAATTTCTATAATTTGTCATTTCAAGAATGTCATATAAAGGGGATCGTATAGTATCTAACCTTTGCTGAGCTTTTTTTCATTCAGCATAATTGCTTTGAGCTCTGTGGAGTTGTTATATCAAGAGCTTATTCCTTTTTATTGCCCAGGAATTTTATTACAATTCCCTGGTATGGGTGTACCACCGCTATTTAGTCATTCAGCCATTGAAGGATATTTGAGTTGTTTCCCGTTGGAGTTATTACTAACAAAACTGCTAGGATCATTTGTGTTCAAGTCCTGTGTGATCATACGTTTTCAGTTCTCTGAGATAAAGGGGGAAGCATTCAGTTTCTGCATCAAATGAGGAGTGTATGTTTAGTTTTATAAGAAACTGCCACTCTCTTTTCCAGAATGGTTGTACCATTTTACATTCCCATCAGCAAACTGTGAGAGATCCAGTTTCTCCACATTGTCACCAGCATTTGGTATTATCCCTATTTCTATTTTAGCCATTCTAGTACCTGCATGGTGATATCTTATTGCAGGTTTGATTTCTGTTCCTTTAATGGCTAGTGAAGTTGAACGTAGTTTTACGTGCTCATTAGCCATCTGTGTATCTTCTTCGGTGAAATCCCTTTCCATATCTTTTGGCCATTTTCTAGTTGAATTGTTTGGTTTTCTTATGAATGTATATCCTAGAACTTAGTCCTTTGTCAGAAATGTGGTTTGAAAATATTTCCTTTAGTTTGTTGCTTGTCTTTTCATCATCTTAAGAGTCTTTTGCAGATCAAAAGTTCTTAATTTTGATGCAGTTCAATTTGTCACTTTCTCCTTTTATGACTTGTGTTTTAGGTGTCAATTCTAACATCTCTTTGCTTAGCTCTAGGTTCTGAATATTTCCTCATTTTTTTCTCCCATCCAAGTACTAACCAGGCCCGACCCTGCTTAGCTTCCAAGATCAGACGAGATCGGGCGCGTTCAGGGTGGTATGGCCATAGACGCCTCATTTTTTTCTAATGGTTTTATAGTGTTTTATGTTTAAGTCTGTGATCCATTTTAAGAGAATTGCTCAGTGGGCTTTTTTTTCCCCTTGTGGAAAAGCTATAGTGCCTTTTCAGTCTTAATCCAAACTGCTTCCCAGAGTAAGTACTGGTAACTGGTGGTTCTTGAACAACTTGCTCAATGTTAACCTCTTCTGATCCTAAAATGTAGAGGAAGGGGAATAATAGACGAAGAATATAAGCCAAAATGTTCTGAAGAACGGCATAGTTTTTTTTTTTTTTCTTAAACTCAGAAAAGTAAAATTTAATTGTCATGCTTACCTCTTCTGAAAAAGTATTCTAACAATGAAAAGAAAAATATATCCCAAAATGATTAAGTCCGACCTTGTAACAGTAGGACTAGGACAGAAGTCAGTGGTGCTTGGACAGTAAGAGGACAGGATATTTGGATGTTACTAGGAAATGAGGAGAGAGAAACGGAGGGAAGGAGAGAGAACACGGACTACAGACCTGTGATTTCTCTATTATAATTGTTGTAATGCAGTGGAAAGCAGAAACAGTCAAGCTATTAAAAGCAAACCCCAAACTCCACAGTTGGAAAAGAGCCGGCCAAAGTTACAAGTGTTTGCAAATGCTTCCTGACAAAATCTTAAAGTAGGATTAGCAACCAAACCTACAAGCCAGTATCAGACAACACTGGGCAGATTTCTCTGGAGCAGCGTTCTTAAGGGCAGTCCAAGTGAGATCTCTGGAGAGGAATGTAAAGTTAGGCCAAGGGTAAGGACAAGTTGATGCAATCACAGTTTCCTCTACACTAAATTACACCGCCCTAGACAAATCTCCACTGGTGTTCAGAAGAAACCCAAAGGGAGATTTGCCCTGACGTTTTGCCTGCCAGCACGATTGTGTATCTGAAAGTCTAAAAATTGCTTTTTAACTCTGTTTCCCTCCTTCCGCTTACCTTTTTCCTCCTGAGTAACTAAATAACCAATGTTTTCTTTGTGTTCTATATTATCGTGTGGTTTCATAAGCATTGTATGACTGTGTTTGGTAAATAATTCTTTGCCAGACCTCCTTCGTTGATGTTTCTCTCTCTCTCTCTCTCTCCCTTTGGGGATTTAACATCAAAGCAAAGTTAAATTTTAAAAAGACCCTAGGTTGATAATTTTGGATCGAAATTCATGATTTGAGGGTCACCTAATCCTTTATTATCATTTATCTTGAAGCATGCCTGTGTAACTCTTAAGTGGAAGGGTGTGTTAGTTTCACCTCTATAGACAGATTTATTCTGGGTAAGTCATGAGGAGTCTCTAGGATCTTCTGACCCTGGTCCACCTGGTTTTGGGGAGCTTCAGTATAGTTTTATATCAGTTTCTTTTAGAACAGATTTGCAGATAAGTTGAATACATGGAATTAGTATGTTATGTATATGTGTATGAATGCCTTGATCCCTGACAGATGTTGAAAACCAAATGTAAAATTGAATTCTTAAGGCAAATTATACTCTCTGTACTATTTGTGCTCTGTACAGATTCTACTCTCCTCTGAGGTCAATGTTGTTCATTATCGCCTCTGCCCTCTTGCCTTCCCCACCTGTGGTGCCACACAGGCTCTCTTCTCTTACACTCATTTAACATCATTTGGCATTTGTGACTTTCGTGTAGGTCCCTTGATGCTATTGGTATGTATGTTTGAAAATTCTTTGAAAGCATATTTTTTAGGATGAAGGGCTAATTCAGGACATCCAAAATACATTTGTCGTGAACCCCAAAGTGGTGTTTTGTGGGAAGTTTTCGTTTTCCCCCTGATAAGTTCTGAGAGGGCCTGTGAGTCTACACCGAGTGATAAAGACTCTTCAGACCCTTGTTGCTCCTGTGGGCTCTTCTTTGTTAGACTTGTGGCTCCCCGCCTCTGCCTTCCCTGATTATCAGGAAAAGCAGAACTGCCACTCCCACCTCCTCTCTTCTCTTGCCCAGCCCCTTCAGAGCCAGTGGTAGGATCCTGCCGCCTCTGTCACCAGCCTCAGTGATAAAAGACGCAGAATGTAGAACATATCTTAGCTCCACTCACAGCCTCTGCCCTGGCAGTTTTTCATTTTAAACCTCCGAGTCACCAGAATATCTAATGTTTGAACATTGTAGTGCATAACCGTGGACAGGTTTTCTACACTCCCTTTACCCAACATTTCTTCATTTGTTAAATGTGGCTGATAATCACTAATAAGATGGTTTCAAAGTAGGAAGTGTCCCCGCTGGAACTGGGAAGAAATCCAAATGGGACGCAGCAGAGAGCCAACCCCAGAGCTGAACAGCTGGTTGCTGATTCCCTTTCTGGGGGAGGAGGATGTTTGAACCCACCGTATATCCTTTTTTTATTAAATGTGAACAGTACACTTTGTTTTTTGTTGAAACAAAATGAAACCAACCTGGCTGGGAATATTGAGGTAATCCATGAAGAGTTCCTGGCTTAATGAGTACTCAGACATTCCTTTAATAAGGAATCATTCCTGACCTTACTTCTGTGCCTACCTCCACCTTAATCTGCCTACCCAGTTCATATCTTGGTACCCGCTCCTATTCCATGAGCTGGAACAATTACAACAATCGAAATTGGAATAATACGTTTTCCAAAAAACACTTTGTTATGAGCACAGTTAGGCTCTACGATAACATGAAGTGGAATTATGTAGTCCAAAGGCCTTTAAGAAGTCCAAGTCACCCTTTTATTTAACAGTTAGAACCTAAGCCCATCAGGTGCAGGTGTCCACGATGTGCTGGCTCCATGCCAGGGTGTTTTTCTATGTATTAATTGGTAATCAGAGCCTCACTGCTGGTGTTGCTGGACATGCTCATGACTCAGGTAGGAATGCTGGAGATACTGACCTCCTCAGCCCTCCAAGTGGCCAGGGAGAGATTGGGATGGCCAGAGACCTGGGCTGGTCACCTCTAGCTATGTTCAGCATCTTACCTTAGGGTCCAGTGTAAGTATTATCTTTTTTATGTATGCACTGATGTGAAAAGGGGTTGTGAAAACTGACTCACATCAAACATTTGATTCAAAAAAAGTTCATCTCCAAGTATGATTTGACTAATGTGGAAATTTGATTCAAAGGGGTTGAATAACCTCACTGACATGAAGGTAGATAAATAGGGATTTGAACCAGCTCTGTCCTTCTCCATCTGGAGTTTATGCTTTTCACTGGTGCCCAAAGCCGTGTGCCACCTTCGAGATGGACAGGGCCTGTACAGCACAGGTTGCCGGACCTGCTGCTGCTCACTGTGAAGCTTGCATAGGTTCCTGTGAGCAGTCCTGACAGCTTAGCATTGATTTACACTACTGTAAATTCATTTGGAGAAGTGCATCATGGGCTTCTAAAGAGCTAACTTATAAGTAAACTTTTAAAAAACAACTTGTTTATGACTTGGCAACCTCCCATACTCCATGCCTTGTCAACTTTAGTCATCCATAACGTGGTTAATGTCAGAATATTAACCTACCAAGGCCATAGGGAACACGCCGCCCGTGCACACCACCCGCGCGCGCCAGTGTCTTGCATTACAGTGCTCTCACCCGCCCTGCTCCTTCCCTGCTCTTTCTCTTTCTCACCCGCCCTGCTCCTTCTCTGCACCCACCTTTTCTCCCTTCTCTCCCCTCACTAGTCTATACTTGTGTTTTTTTCTCTTGTGTGGGCGTGTAGTTGTTTATATACTGGTTTTATATTAGTGTTGAGTACATTGGATACTTTTTCCCTGTTGAGATACTTTACTAAGAAGAATGTGTCTCAGCTCCATCCAAATAAACAAAAAAAGATGTCAAGTCTCATACTTGGTTTTAATTTCAAAGAACTGCCCTAGGTGCCTGTAGTGTTGCATGCCTGTTATGATCCACAGCACTGCCCAGAACACTCCATTCCATGGTCTCCGTAGCTCTTGTTTGTTTACGGGTTTACAGTCTCTCCCCAGGCGGCCTTCTGGAAGATGTGCCTATTATGTAGTAGCTGGCATATTGCAAGTGTTAAATATTTGTTACCCAGCTGGCAGACTAAGAACATTTTAAACAGCTTCTTTTGATGTAGCATGTAAAGGGTTTGTGAATCTTAGTTTCTATCACTATAAATTTTTTAATATTCAGCAGTTTTATTGACTTTAAAAAGATTAAGACTATTTCAAAACCATTGTCTATGTGAAATTTGCTAGTGCGTTATTGGCAATATTACTTATTGCCAACTAAACTCTTCCATCAGCTGAAATGTTATCTAAGGCTTATGTTTCTTACTAATTGAATTCAGACCAGGCGCTCTTCAGAGAACATTTACATATTGCTTAACATTTTTTATTAGGAAAAACATCCTTGGTCAAGTTTTATTTGGTGATGATTTTAGAAAATCATTAACTCTTTTTGTAGAGATTAAAAAAAAACTTACATTCAGCTACTAACAGACTCGTGCTTTTTGCTTCATTTTTAAGGAACAAGCTGAGTTGCTTGATTTAATTCCATGTAGAATGCTGCTTTTCAAGCTGTAGGTTACAACCCAGGAGGGTGTTATGAAATCAGTTTAGTGGAGAGAAACCAGCATTTTAAATCCAGTAAACTAGACCAGAAGTGAAAATATTAGATCATGTTATATGTGGTTAGAATAAATAATATAATTTGTGAAATTTTTGTTTTAAATATTTATAAATATATTGTAAATAACTTTAAAATTATATTTTAATTGTGGGCCATCATTAAAAATGACTCTGATTTAGACCATTCTTTGGCTATTAGTATATTGGAAGTGAGGTTATCTTTTATAATTAAAAAATGAATTTCTTTGAAATTATTCATCTAACATATTAACCAATTGTTCAAAGGCATTGGTGCAGAAAGTGCCTGTTCTATAAATATACTTTCCCACAGCACAGTATAGTGGATTCCTGTTAAACTCATTTCAAGAATCAATAGCAAGTGTGTCTCTGTTTAACCTAAAATCCCAGACTAATCTGCACATTTCAAATCCTGGTTCCAGATCAGTACAGTTGTAACCTAACAAAACCTCCAGATGGAACTGTCATGGTCCTGAAGCTTGGGAAACTTGTGCTTCGGCGCTTCGTTTCTTTCCTCTCTGTAGAACTATAAACAGCAGTGGGGCTTTGCGTATAGTTTTCTCTAAAATGGGACTAATAACAGAACCTTCTTTGTAAGGTTGTTGAGAAGATTAAATGAGTTAAAATATATAAAGTCTTGGCCGGTTGCAGTGGCTCGCACCTGTAATCCTAGCACTCTGGAAGGCCCAGGAGGGTGGATTGCTTGAGATCAGCCTGAGCAAGAAGGAGCGAGACCCCCATCTCTATGGGCATTTTTGAGGGCTCCTGTAGTCCCAGCTACTCAGGGGGCTGAGGCAAGAGAATCACTTGAACCCAAGAGTTTGAGGTTGCTGTGAACTATGATGCCATGGCACTCTACCGAGGGTAACAAAACAAGACACACACACATATAAAGTCTGTGGAAGAGTAATTTTAAAAATCAGCACTAGTGAATTTTAATATGAAAAGCATGCTCCCTAAATGAGGAATTCAGGAATAAGTGATATATAAGAAAAAGTAAGAATAAATACATAGACACAAATTTTGTTTAAATACCAGGGAGTTTACATATTTATATATCTCCTAAAACTTGTCCAAAAACATGCTTCAGTTACAGCCTTCAGTGAAAAACCCAAGACTTCAGACACTAAAACACAAGTTCCAGGAAAAGAAATGAGTGATTCAAGGTGCCTGCCTCCATGCCTTGCCCCCACATTTTTTAATGTTGTTGCTGACAGTTGAGAAATACTTTCCCTGAACTGACTCCTGAATTTGGACTAAAATTAACATTATTGGTTTGAGACAACTTTTGTCACATTGCTATGAACTGAATAATGTTTTTATCTACCTGACCCCTCAGATTTGAACGTTGCAACTCTGAATCCCTAATGGGATGGTATTTGGAGGTGGGACCCTTTAGAGGTAGTTAGGTTATAAGGGTAGAGACCTCATGATAGAAGTAGAAGAGACCCAAGAGACAAGTGCCATCTCCACCCTGGGAAGGCACAGCAAGGAGGAGATCCTCTCCGGGAACCAAATGGGTCAGCCAAAGTACAGCCAGGCTTGTACTGTCCAGCCTCTGAAACTGAGAAATGAACATTGTTTATTGTTTAAGGCACGCTGTCTGTGAAATTTTCATTAGCAGTGAGAACTAAGATATATATCCATTTGAAACCTTTTGTTGTTGCTGATACAACTGCTCTTTAGCAAGAGAAAGCTGAGTTCTGAACCACAAAATGCTTGTGCTCACAGCTCTATAAAGCATCATCGCTCACACTTGAAACTCAGCTGGGGGCAATTTTAATTTAAATTTTCCTTCCTTTCAAACATCTTCACTCTTTCTATGCTGCTTGTAAATCAGGTGCTAATTGCATAATCCGAGTCTTGCCGGACTCGGATTCCTGGACAGAGCTCAGATAAGTCACTTCTGTTTCTTAACTTCTTCCCCGCCTTTGAGGTTCTGCAGAATATGGCTCATTCCTACCCTTCTGTCTATAACCCGCTTTGATTTTCTGGACATGTTTTATACTTTGCACCCTTAGAACTTTGCCTTCTGTATACAAAGAACTGCTTTTCATTGTCCTTTCCTTATGTATAGCGATGTAAGTATCTCTCTGTCAAAACCTGTCTTTAACTGTGGCATTTTATTTCTGTCCTCCCAACACATGTAACCAGATGGGCATCCCCTGCCCCTGGAGTCCTCGGATATTGCTAGGCTTCCTTTGGCTTCTCTTGGGTCCCTTAACACAGTCTATCTTGGGGTACACCCAGTAACACTCTTCACTCTAATCTTCTATACCTTATCTGTGTGCTGTCATTGGCTCTTTTTTCTTTCTATGTTTTTCACAGGACCTAGCCCTGTACCCTGCATCTACCACGCATTCAGTGTGAGTGACAGCTGAGCTACTCACAGACTGATTTGTCTTCTCCTGTAATCTTACAGTTACCCCCATCCTATTATCAATCCTAATTATGGATAAAGGTGCTAAGCCTTGCGGACATCACATAACTTGCCTGAGGTTACATAACTATGCAGTGGCAGGTCCGGGTTTCAGCTCAGGTGCACTTGACCTCACAGCCCACACCTTAATCATTAATCAGTGTTCTTCATTAAGCTATGTTGAATTGAATTTTATAGAACTTTAAGAATTCTCACTACAAGGATAAGTAAGACTCACTGATCTCAATGATAAAATGATTAAACATATTTAAGAACTAAACTAGTTGCTTTTGATTTTCAGTATAGAGTTATTCTTAGGAACTCTAGAACAATCTAGGGAAGCTGTGTTTTACCCAGAACATGAAACTTCGAATGTCCTTACATACTAGCAAGAAAAGTCAGCAGTTTTCTGACTTCTATATTTTGGGGGTGTGGCAAGAATTCTTATATGGCTATCTCTCTGGATTCTGAAATTCCAGCTGAAATTCTTCCAACTTAGGCACTTCTGTTGTAAAAAGTTGAGGGGGTAGGATGGGGGGGGGGCATTTGTTCTCACACACAGTTTCACTTCCTTTTTTCTTTATGTCTCCAGTAGAATTTACATAACATAGTTAGTTTCATTTTTTTCCTGCACCCATTTTTGTGGTGTATTTTGCCAGCAAACATGCAGCAGCCTTGCCTACTTGTTTCAACATTTTGCTTTTCACACATAAATGAAAATGGGAATGAAAAAGATAGTGGGCCCAGTTTAAGGAGGCCTAGCAAGACACACCAGTTGGTGCATAATTTGCAGATATGATTCAGCACCAAATAAAGCAAAGTCAGATGTGTCATCAACACAGAGCATGCGCCTGAGTGTGCTAGGGACAAGAAGGGAAGATGAGTTAGTTGCACTGGGGACATCCTGGGTCTTTTCCCAAAGCAAGACAAGGTGTAGAAGATGGTGGAGGAGAGAAGAACCTTTTCTCAATAATTCTGTTACTAGGACCAGGCAACTGATCTCATTTGAAGAGTCAACAATAACTTTGAGGTGGGGATATCATGGACTGAAATGAGAAATGTAGCTTGATGTGTGAGACAAGAATTGTTTAGGTATAGAGAATGGAGAGCATGAAGTAAATTGACACAAGAACCAGAGCACAAGAATAAGATCACATCAATACGATTTTAAAATGCGTTTGTTGGTGTATTTATGGAAGAGTTGACAGACCAAGTAGCCAAAATATGACCATTTGAACTTACAAAGCAGTTAAGTTAAAGGCTAGTCATGTTTTAAAATACTCTTTTCTAAACTAAGGAAAACTGTATTTCTTATCCTAGAAAGTCACTCTATGGTTTTTTAAATACAATTTGCACATATATTTTCAGGGGCATATCTGTTGTGGAAAGCAGAATAGAATCAAAATTGATTGATACCATTTTTGAATAGGCAGAGTGATTTAAATCACGGTCATGGATGATTTGAGCTAAGTCATTAATCTTTTCATTAATTTTTCCTGCGTATGTGAGAATGTGCTACTGTTGATTATGGCAGCCATGGTGCCTGTCCTTCACAATTTAGAACTAGAAGAGCTTTTGTTTTAGAAGTTGCATAATATATATCATAGAGCAGATGAATTTTGATATTTCAGATTTTGTTTGCACAGCAGAAAGCTGAATGGTAATTTGCCTATTTCATTTTCAGAAGGTAATTGAAGCAGATGCTGGTGAGGTCACTGGGGACTGAGCAAGCTGTTTCAATGGCTCCATTATCTTTGTTTTTCTTCTGGGGATGGGTAGGGTGTGGGTATTTCCTTTTACTGTGCTTAAGTCAACCACTTCCACTAGATAATGAGAATAATTAAATTTAATCAAAACTTTAAGCTTAGATAAGAGTAGAGTTTTAAAATAAGAGTAATATATTTTAATTTTAAAAATAAGTTATACACAAACATGTACACATATAAACATTTTTTATAAGAGCATATGGATTTTAAAAATATTGGATTTTTAAAATATTTAAAATTACTTGTAAACATTTATGTTTAAGTACAATGTATAAGAAATTGCACTGTCTCAACAGATTGTTGAAAATGTAAAATTATAAAATTGAGTTATGAATCTATTATACCTTCCTCCTGTTTATTTTTAATACATGGGAAAATCTTCATCTAATTTTTAATAAATGGTCATTTGGTTTCTATAGTATCTGATGCAACTGGATATTAAGACTTCTCCCAGTTCTTTGAATTAATCAGATGTAAGAATTTCTTAGTGTCCTAGAATGTTTATCTTTGGGTGTGAAGTTATGTATGTTATGTATGGGGAGAAACATGTACATTGCTTACATCTCAGACAGGCCTTATATACCTGTACCTGTTAAGCCCATAAAGCAGCTTTTCTCAACCTGTCACAGGAACTATATTAAAGGGCTGTGGCATTAGGAAGGTTGAGAACCACTGCCATAAAGTAAAGTGATGAAAAAAATTATGTGGTCCTTGCCATGGATAGAGTATGTTTCACAAAGACATTGCCTTTGTCTGTTTTGTGTTCCTATAACAGAGTACCACAGACCAGAGAATTTGTAATGAACAGAAATGTATTTGGCTTGTGGTTCTGGAGACTGGAAAGTCCAAGAACATGGTGTCAGTGTTGTGGGCTTAGTCTCCACGGGGAAGGTGGATGGGCAAGAGAGCGTGAGAGCAAGAGAGCAACAAAGAGATGAATTCACTTTTGTTGCAACATACTGTTGTAGTAACAAAAATTGTCATGATAATAATATTCGTTCATTCATTGATTCATGAGGGGTCTGTCTAATCATCTCTTAACAGTCCCAGCTGTTAATACCATCACAATGGCAATTAAATTTCAACATGAATTTTGGACATTAAAATCACAGCAAACATTAAACAAAGAAAAAAATGCATATGCCATTATAAATTGTAGTATTTACTATGAGGGAAAAGTAATATGATATTATAAAAGAGAATTGCAAGGGTAGGTAGGATCTACTTGAACAGGAGTGATGCTCAACTAACACCGCTGGAGAAAAAGGACATTGAAAAGCCATTTAATGCTCATACATTAATGACTTCTAAAGATCCTGAGTATGAGCAAGGGTTCATCAGGTAATATATGTGTTTAGGGGAAGGGCTGGGAAGAGAAGGGACTATTCTATTTGAGGGAAAACACTCGGATGAAAAGTTCTTACAGTGACAAAAAGCTCTGCAGTTTCCTGGATCTGCAAGATGGCCAGTGTGCCCTGTACAGGGTGTTTTATAGGGAGGTCACGCAGGCCCTTGGTTGGCCATGTTTAAGAATTTGGATTGAACAACTGGATGTATGGATACCCTTACCTGAAATGAGAAAAACTGAAAAAATAACTAAAATTCCTTTTGAGAAGGAATCCCAAGAATTTAAGTTTGATATGTTATCTTTGAAGTGCTTACAATACATCCCAGCAGAACATCTAAATGCACAGTTGGGTATGTGAATCTGGGACTGGGCTGAGATGGAAATTTTAAGGGATGTTGGCCCCAGCCGTGGGAAGGGATGAGATCATATAAGGAAAGAGTGTGAAGTGAAAAGACGACAGAACTAAGGAATGGGGAACAGAATTGGGGACATGCAACATTTAGTGGTCCAGTAGAGAAAGAGAAGTAGGATCAGATCCAAAAGACAAAGAATCACAGCAGCCAAGAGAGGAAAGCATTTCAAGGAGGAGGGGAGGATGAGTTTTGTAAGCAGCTGAGAAGTAAAGTAGGATGAGGACTGAAAAGTATCCATTAGGATTGACCACTTGGAGCTCACTAATTGGTTGGATAAGTGGTTCTCAACCCTCCTAATGCAGTGGCCCTTTAATACAATTCCCGTGGGTAGGAACCCACATTTTGAGAACCGCTGGATTGGATAAAAGCAGTTTTGGTGCAATGATTCGAGAAGCCAGTTCCAGGTGCCTGGGAAGTAAGGAAGTGGAGACCAAGCTTCTAGGCTATTCTTTTAGGAACTTGGCTGAGAAGGGACAGCAAAAATTCAGCTTTGGCAAAAGGAAGATTGGGGGGAGGGGGGAGGGGGCCTCAGCTGGTCACAGAAGGGTGAGTTTTTTTTTTTTTTTATGTTTTCTTTTGTTTTTTTGAGTCAGAGTCTCAAGTTGTAGCCCTGGGTAGAGTGTGGTGTCATCATAGCTCACAGCAACCCCAGCTCTTGGGCTCAAGCAATCCTTTTGCCTCAGTTTTTCTACTTTTAGTAGAGATGGGGTCTCGCTTTTGCTCAAGCTGGTCTTGAACTCATGAGCTCAAGCTATCCACTTGCCTTGGCCTCCCAGGTTGCTAGGATTACAGGCATGAGCCGCTACACTCAGCCAGAAGGGTGAGTTTTTAAAGGAGGAGGGGAGGTCAAGCACAGAGGCTCACACCTGTAATCCTACCATTCTGGAAGGCTGAGGTGGAAGAATTGCTTGCACTCAGGAGTTCAAGACCAACCTGAACAAGAGTGAGATCCTCCTCTCTACTAAAAATAGAAAAATTAGCCAGCATTGTGGTGGGTCCCTGTAGTTCCAGCTACTCAAGAAGCTGAAGCAGGGAGGATCACTTGAACCCAGGAGTTTAAGGTTGCTGTGAGCTAGCCTGATGCCATGGCATTCTAGCCTGGGGCAAGAGTGAGACTCTGTGTTAAAAAAAAAAAAATAAATGAAGAAGAGGAGTTACTAGAGCATGTTTGTTGGCTCACAGGGATGATCATCAGAGAGGAGGTGCTTGGGGAGGTCAGCTGGAAGGCTGATCCTTAGATGATGTCATGATATTAGCAAATCAGTACAGCAACGGATGAGCCTTGCTGGGTCACAGGCATCCTGGCCATGTAGGGCCCTGTAATGTATTATGTTTTCATTTGCGATGCTCACGGCCCTGCAGGCTCTCTCTTGCTGATTGCTCACTTTGTGCCAGGAGCCTTACACATAATGACCTCACTAAATTCTCAGAACAATCCCTGGAGGTAGGTGGTATTAGCTTCCTCAATTTTACAGGCAAGGAAATGGGCTCCGAGTGGTTTAGTAACTCCCCAGGTTACACAGCTTGCAGGTAATGGAGCCAGGATCTCTTCCTGCTTGTGTCCAGCCCCAAGTCTTTTTCTTACCTACTACCCCCATGTAGTAGCTAAGAATGTAAAAATAATTGGAATAACTCTGCTCCATAGTAGAAAATTTCAATTATAATATCTTAGATGAAAACATTAATTTTGAAATTTTGGAACTTAAATTCTAAAAATTTAGAAATTTTTCCATAAAAAATTTTATGACCATTAGTGTAAAAAAAAAGAGTATAAGATGCTCTCTTTGAAATATGTCTAAATATAGTTGGAGAATTCCTCAGTGTTTCAGTTGTTTGAGTAGAAAAAACTGCATATTATTTTAAGAAGCAGATGTACAGTGGTAAGAATTAGATAGAGCAGCACCCTGGTGCTCCTACCAGATATGAGTTTTGAAAATAAATTTTAAATGACTAGGTTTTAACATATTAGTGCTTTAGTATAATTATTCTTTATAGGTGAGCATCAATCATTCATGATAGTGAAGAAATGCTAACCTTAATGCTCTCCAGGCAGTGACGTTGGTGTAGGAGCTTGGAGTGCAGTGTGTTTGTCGAGAATAATTAGTTGGATGTGTTGCAGCATCCTCTTTTCTGGACGGAAAGGAAGCACTAGCAAATATGTTCCTGCCTTTCCATGTAAACAGCATGCCGCGAGGTGGTTATGTCTTTGTAGCTCTGGTAACAGCTGGTAAATTTCTTTGCCTGCGTTCAGAATTCTGAGTGCCCCCATGCCCTTTTCTTAGGGCATGATTCCACAATGTCTTAATTTTTAGGCACATCATCTGAGGAATTTCACCTCCTCTAAAAGAAGGTTTGGGTTTTAGAAGCACCAGGTAATATAGTAATTAGATGACATCCTGGGGCCTGGAAGAAGTAATTGAGAGAATAGGAAGAGAAGACAGCATTTTGTTTTAAAAGTGTCAGGTTCACATTAACTTGGTATCTTTTCTTCTTCCACTTCTCTGCTTTATACACCAGGCCTAACTTCAGAATCATATAGTCCTTGAGTTGGAAGGCAGAAGTCATCAGGGCTACCACACCAGAGGTGGAATCTCCCCTCCTCTGACAAACAGGTTTTTTCCAGCCTGGACTTTTCTGCCTATAATAATGTCCTAGGGATTCCCACAGCTGCTCATTTCTTGTTTGAAAAACTTGTTAGTAGAAAGCTGTTTTTTTTAATTTTTGGTTACAATTTCTTTTTTTTCAACTTAATTCTGTTTATTCCTACTTAGAATCCACACAGAATAAATCACATCCCTCTTTCATATCTTTGCATTGCATATGTTTGAAGGTTCTCTGTGAACCTTCTCTTTTCTAGGCTGAGTATCCTGTTTCTAAATCTCTCCACCTAAGACAAGAGTTTTCAGATTCTTTACCATCTTATATACCTGATTCATTTATTTATAGAACTATCACCTGCTGTCCTTTATTTTTATTGTCATATTTCATTATTTTGTTCACAATAGTTACACTTACACTAAAAAGGGAACAAGGATTCCTTGTGAATTAGAATTTTAACTTGTTTGGTTTCTACCCATGATTCTAGCTTTCTAGGAATTTGGGAGCCTGCTTTTTGACATTGAACATGTTTTGTATATTTCCTGGCTTGGATGAGATACAAAACTTAAATAGCATTTCTTCTATGTTCTTATACAAGTGGCTGATTAAAAGTCTGAATAAGAAAGATGGCTTATTAGTACCATCAATGAGTTAAGAAATTATCCTTAAGTATTTCAATTTGCTATAAGTTAATTTGCTCTAAGTTCACTTAACCAAATTTCTCTAACCCAGCTGTTTCCATCTTATTCTCAAGAAGGTAGCAGCAGACATTTTCAAGGGCCTTAGTGAAATCTTTTTTTTTTTTTTTGTAGTTTTTGGCCGGGGCTGGGTTTGAGCCCACCACATCTGGTGTATGGGGGCAGTGCCCTACTCCTTTGAGACCCAGCACCACCCCTTAGTGAAATCGTAATGTAGTACATGCTACTACATCTTGTGACTGGCCCATCAATATGCCAAAGCCAGTAGCCCAACCAAAAAGACAGTTATGTTTACTTCTGTTCACTCATTTTAGTATCCCTACATTGGCTCCTAGTGGTCAATAATTCATTTTCAAGGAATCACAAAAGATTTGTGATGTTTTTCAGTTTATTTTTCTGACAATGGCATCAAGCTTCTCAGTTTCTCATTTCTAAATTTTTTTTTTCTTTTGAAAACCAGGTTTTGAATTTTTTTTTTTTTTCCTACTTCCAATCTTCCTTCTCGGTGATTCTTCAGAAGTTAATGGTCATGATTCTACGACTCACAGGGCTGCTTTGTGCATGTATAGGACTAGCGAATTCACCCTGGATTTCACTTTTCTTCTTAGCCATCAATGTGTCATCTTTTTTTTGCTTACTCTCTTTGATAATTTAATTTTTGGTTAAAATTTATTTTCTTGCAACTTATTCTGTTTATTCCTACCCTGTTTCCCCGAAAATAAGACAGTGTCTTATATTAAGGTATGCTCCCAAAGATGTGCTAGGTCTTATTTTCAGGGGATGTCTTATCTTTCCTGTGAGTAGGTCTTATTTTCGGAGGATGTCTTATTTTCAGGAAAACAGGGTAGTTACTTAGGTTCCACACAGAATAAATCACATCCCTTAGCTGCAAAATAGGATTGTTTTTCTCTCTTATAATTTAATTTTACCCAGTGGAATTATTGGTTCTTGCCACTGCATCCCCTCGACAGCCCTGTAATTTCCTTGTTGCTTTTCCTTTACATTGCTTACAAACTTCTTTTCTGACCTTTGCTTTCTGTTGTTGGTATTTCTGGTTTCTGTCATTCGCTTTTTGCTTTTGTTTGACCCTAATTTTGTGCTTTTTTACCACCCCCTGTATGCATGCCCGTTAAAAACTTGACGAACTCAAGTGCCTCTTCAATGGGATTGTGATGGAGTTGACAGGATTTGGTTGGAAGAACATATCATCCTTCTGGAGCCATTTTCCTTATACCTCTGGCTGTGAGATCATAGATCCATCCTTTCCCTCAGCAGACATTTATGGGAATGCACAGTCCGGTGTAATAACAGGATACTTTTTAAGTAGTAGCACTGGGCTAAGTGCTGGATCCAAGGTGACTGCCAAATGCTTAAGGGCATGGAGCGGAAGAAGTGACTGTCAGAAAAATCCTAGATGTCACAAAAGAGGTGGCGATGGTCTGTCATCAGATGGGAGGAAATGTTTGCCTTAAGGAAGAAGGGGAGCTTGAGAGATGTGCAGATGCACGGCCTCATGAAAGTGATTTGCCTGTGACTAGGATGCTGAGAGAGTTCTTATATTGTATGAGAGAAGCCAGTCATTTGGATCAGTTCTTTCACACAGTCCACTGTGTGCTTCCAGAGCTTCCTTTTGATGCAGCCATAGTCTTCTCTGAGAAAATAAGAGAAAGCACTGGTGAAGACCCAGATCTCCATGAGTCCTACCCCAAAGGCACTAGGGAATCATTTCAGGTTTCTTGCATTGGGCAGATCGGTCTCTTAACTTTGTGTCTGGATAAGTTTCTCTTGAGTGATTAGTGAGTAATTTGTAGAAGGCTCCCTGCCGCTTTGTCATTTAGTACACTAACCCTCCCTGACCCTACCAGGTAGAATTTTGGTTGCTTTCATCCCTCCTGACAGGGAGTCCCTAAACACTGTTTTTTAACTACTAAAGGCATCAACAGAAGCAGCACTGAGTTTATTACTTACCAAGCAAGAGAACACACATCATTCACCGGTTATGCTATGTAAGGATTGACGTTTGCACCCTGGATAGGGAAAGTGAGTCCATAAGGTCACAAATGATTAATTTTAGCTAGTCACATTTTTCACTGGTCAGTTAAGAGCCTTCAGTTAGGACCCATGAGGGCCTAGCTCGCCAAGGGTGTTTGAAGATCATAGCTGTATAGTATGTCAGCTTTAGATGGTGGGCAGCTCTAAGTCCTAGCAGTTGTAGTGAATCTCAACATCGAGTTTGTTTCCTGGGGAAGCACCACTACACGGGGAGATTGACAGGACTCGTGGTAAAGGGCCCGCCCTCTTTTGCTGCAGCGTGGGTCACAGAGTTGTGTTGCGGAATGGCATGGTCCCGCGCCTCTTTTCTCCTCCCATGTCTTCTGCCAACCCAAGTTCTGTCACTAATTTCAGTTTCTCTCTGGAACAATAGTTTTCTTTCTCATGAAATTATTTTCCACTTTCTAGAAATTATATCTAATGAAACATGTTTTTTCGGAATAAATTTCTGCTCCAGTTTACTGCAGAGCGACACTATTGGCCCTAGAAATGTGGTGATTTGTGAAATCGATTTATACAGTTTAACCTCAATAAAGAGAAGAATGAGAAATTCTGGAAAAAAACTGGAAACCAGGAAAGCCAAATGTGGTTGTAATTATAATCACACACATACAAATAAAACATTTAGCCTAGTAGGCAGACAACTGAAACTTTTGAAAGAAGTAAGTGGGGCTGGTCTTTTGTTTCAGTCAAGGTGGAGGCAGGAGGTTCTTTGGGGGCTGTGGGCTCTTCCTCCATCCCCCACCCCCGTCTCCTAGTAAGCCTGCAGTCCTGATGAAAGGAGTCAGCTTGGTTAGCAGATGCAGCTTTCTTTTTTTTTTTTTTTTTGTAGAGACAGAGTTTTACTTTATGGCCCTCGGTAGAGTGCCGTGGCATCACACAGCTCACAGCAACCTCCAACTCAGTGCCCTGGCGTCACACAGCTCACAGCAACCTCCAACTCCTGGGCTTAGGCGATTCTCCTGCCTCAGCCTCCTGAGTAGCTGGGACTACAGGCGCCCGCCACAATGCCTGGCTATTTTTTTGTTGCAGTTTGGCCGGGGCTGTGTTTGAACCCACCACCCTCGGTATATCAGGCCGGTGCCGTGCTCACTGAGCCACAGGCACCGCCCAAGCAGATGCAGCTTTTAAGACATATTCCTAAGCCTCCCTTCACTCCCTAAAAATTCAATTTTGCCCTTAACTTCTTCCTGTAGAGAAATTACAGACAGGCTATTTGCTTCCTTCTGTTTCTTCCTTTCTTTTTGTTGGTTCTACAATGGTGTTTCTTCTAAGAAATAATAACGGATCTTTAAAGAAATTATCATGTTAAACTGTAACATGCATTTTGCTTTTTTTTAAAAAAAATCATAATGCATGGAAAAACATTTGGTAGGTAGGATTATCAAGAAAGGATAAAGAATCTTTAAAAATAAGATGTCTTTAGATAAACACCAGAAGAGTATCAAAAGATACATGTGGGGGGCTTTGTTTTTTTAAAAATGAAAACAAATGTTTGGTCTTAACCATGGAAAGCTCTCATGAAATACTTATCTTTGTACCTGAAATCATCACTGGAAAAAACTTAACATGACTTAAAAAATATAAATAATGCTTATTAAATACATGTGGGTATTGTATAGTTAATCCTTTGCAGATATAAGCAAATTGTTAAAAAATTCCTAAAGAATAACTGAAGATTTTTGTGTTACAAATAATCTCTGTATGACTCAGATTTTTATTTACATGGTTTATTTTTATGGACATTTAAGGCTGGAAAACACCTTACAGATTACCTAGGCTAACTTAGTAGAGATGAGTTACTGAGGTCTCAAGATGTTGCTATTTAACCAAAATCACTAGACTCTCAGCTGCTGCAAGCCATAAACAAAGGTCTTCTCTTAGAGTTGTATTTTCATTTCCCTCTATTTTCAACTTGTCTGTTTCTTATAAGACCTCACTGAAGGCTAAAAGAAGTAGAATACTATTCCAGTATTTAAAATTTCCTCTGAGTCTCCCAATAATGCAGTATTGATAGGGACACAGGTAGTCTTATGATACTAAGTATAATGCCCGTCCATTTTATTGTCAGGTGATGAAGACTGCCAACTTCCTAACTGCAGACTTCCCAGCTACCATCCAGTCCCACATTTCAGGATTATTCTTGGTGCAAACTTCTTTTGCAAATTTTGGTAATAATAAGGACTCTCTTTCCCCATTCTGGGGTCAGGTATGGGAAAACAGATCAAATTAGCTTAGGAGAAAAAGGAGTTTGGGGATTACTTGCTCTCATAAATAAAAAATCCACAGACTTAGAGGCTAGGTGCGGTGGCTCACACCTTTAATCCTAGCACTCTGGGAGGCCGAGGTGGGTGGATTGCTTGAGCTCAGGAGTTTGAGACCAGCCTAAGAGACAGTGATACCAGGTTTCTACTAAAACCAGAAAAACTAAGCGGGCGTGGTGACACACCCCTGCAATCCCAGTTACAAGGGTATTATTCAAGCCCAAGAGTTTGAGGTTGCTATGAACTATGACTCCGTGGTACTCTACCCAGGGCGACAGAGTGGGATTCTGTCTCCAAAAAAAAAAAGCCCAAAGTTGGATTTGACCTCAGGAATGCTTGAATGAGGGGCTCAAATAATGTCATCATGACTCAGTTTGTCTCTATCTCAGCCCTTCCATTTCTTTAGGTTCCTTTCTCCGGCTTTCTTTGATAAAGACTGGGAACTCAGGCTCTCCCTTGCATAACAGCAGGGAAGGCTAGTGTTTGCCAATAAGTCACACAATTCCTGAGACTCACACTGATTGGCCTGTCTTAGATCAGGTGCTGGTTTGGGGAGGCAGCCTGGAACGCAGTGCTTTAATTAGACAAGCCTGCCTCAAGGGTGGCACCCTACCCAGGATCTGGTATGAGAGTGAGAGGTATTTTTATTGAAAATTGGGTCTTGATGCCAAAATAAGGAGGAATAAATTGTGAGGAGGCCAACAAAAATCTATTACAGGTATTTGGAATATGAGTCTTTAAAATGTAGAATGACATACATTGAGTCTTGATGAGTTTCTAGGCACTGGAGTATAAATATAGTAGTTAATTGCATATCAAATGGATGATTTGATGAGATGATCTTTAAGGAATGTTCTTACTTGAGACTCTGTGATCCATGCTTCCAAGAAAACAAAACAGAAGTGATAATTTGTTTATCAGTTTTGACAATCATTTTTATATTTTAAATTATTATTTAACCTTTTTTAAAACATTTTTAATATCCTGACAGCTTTATGTAGAATTCAGAAAATGCAATTTGGTGCTTAACACAAGTCCTCTTAAAACAGTACCTGAATATATAAGAATTAATATATTGATAGAGTGCTTTTTTAATGTATAGTAGATTCACTAAGGGTAAAATATTGATAAATGCTGAATTTTAGTTTTTGTCCATGGCATTGTGAAATGGTTATGTATACATGGGTTAAATATTGAGTCCCTCTTTTTAAGGGACACTTTGCCAAGCAAAATTGGAGATTCTTTGGCCTAATTCATGCAAACAATAATGAAATTTTCTTTTATTTGAACTGTAGCAGATATACTCCCTGCAGAGTCTCAGTAATAGGTAAAAACATTTATTTTCCCCCATCTGATGAAATATTGTTATCATTCCATTTTGGTTTCCTTCAGAAGCCTGCTTTAATCACAGCCAAAATAAAGTTCGGCTGAGTTTTCTTATGGCTTAATTCAGGAGTATGGAAATCCACAGGAAATTTGGATGACTAGTATTCCAACATTACAAACGTTTAAGAGGGTTTTATAATGTGTATGAAAATTAAAAGGAATGTCTGAGATCAGAACATTTAAAACCACATAAACAAGCACAAGTCTATGAGAAATTACCTTGCCTTTTATAAAAAAAATTTTTTTAATCAAAAAGAAAGTGTAATAAAGTCAAAGCAAAAGATTTTTGGTAAACACTGCTACTGAAGAGGGGGCGTTGATTGCTCGGTTAATTTCAAGTAGGTGCCAACTGACATATCAGGTGTAAAAAAGAGTTCATGGTAGGAAATTCTAGTTCTCTTTATTTGAAGGAGAATGTTCATGTGTTAAGGAATTGTTAGGTCTTCAGATAGCTGTCCCCTGCCAAACACCTTATATTACTCTTTAAATTATAGTAGAACCTCTATAGTTGACCACCTCCTGAAGCTGACCTAATTTTTATAGACTAGACACGCACCAAATGTACCTTAATAGTATAGCAGGCCTAGTTCCTTATGTTGACCACCTCCGTATGTTGACCTACTTTTTACAGCTCCTTGAGTGGCCAACATACAGAGCTTCTACTGTAATAAGTTATGCTGGGTGGAGTTTGATTTCTTTCATTAAAAAGATGTAGGGTGGCCAGGTGTGGTGGCTCATGCCTATAATCCTAGCACTCTGGGAGACCGAGGTGGGTGGATTCCTTGAGCTCAGGAGTTAGAGGCCAGCCTGAGCAAGAGTGAGACCTCGTCTCCTAAAAAAAAAAAAAAAAAAAAAAAATAGCTGTGCATTGTGGTAGGCACCAGTAGTCCCAGCTCCTAGGGAGGCTGAGGCAAGAGTTTGAGGTTGCTGTGAGCTGTCATGCCACTGCACTCTGCTGAGGGCAACAAAATAAGACTCTGTCTCAAAAAAAAAAAAAAAAAAATTTAGGGTACCTTCCTCTCTTTTTAGTCTATATGACAAGGGTTTTATCAGTTTATAAAATTTGACTGAAATAACTTACAATTAGCTTGCTTCATCTTTCCAGGACTAAAGTTTGTTCTTTTTTTGTGTGTGCATTCACTCATAGTCCACATTTAACACACCTTAGAAAAACTACACGTGTATTAATGTAACTTCTCCATAATCAGCATGGTTTTGGTCCAGTCCCAGCCCTGAATCACAGAGGAAGTAACTGAAAATGACTCATAAATTGCTTTACTCTCTTAAGAAATACGCAGTAGGGTAATGAATGTATTATAGTTAATAAAACTTATAAAAATCCTCTTTATCTCTCTGACTTTTTGGGTGGCTGGGAGCTGGTTCCCCAAACTCTTTCTCCTTCTTCAAGCTTACTCCAAGCTCTTCCCAAAACTAGTCAATCTATCTCCTCATGTCCCTGTGTTTTCCCTTTTACTTTAGGTCTGTTTTCTTCTATTTCCTCTCTTTCTTCTCTCTCTCTCTGTATACCCTTTTCAACTTCTCTCCTAATCTCTGACATCTGTGTTAATAAACCCAGAATCAGGGAAAAAAGCAAATCCCGACTTTCCCTCAGGAGGCAGCACAGGAATGAGCTGAAATCATCCACATGTTAGTGAATGTATTCTCTTCATTCCCCTCATAAAAAATTGCAAAGTTCTATTTAAAACTTGAAAGTATGGACAAGGGAACTTGTACACTGGCATGAAAAAGGGGGCACTAAATTGCATGCCATTAGTCATATGGCAGATGTGGAACAGTCATGGTCAGTGTGAAAAAGCACTCCTTTTTGTTATTTCTTCTCGCTCATGAGCAGAACACCACCCATTCCTCAGATGACAAAGCCTTCTACCCCTTTGCTCTAAAATAATACAGGACTTCACCTGGGAATTCTGAAAGATGTAATAGTAGTGTCGTTAACAACACCCGTAGAGCAATTTGTTGCAGCAACTGTGGGTGGGATTGAGAGAGCCTGGTGCCAGCGTCTGACTCAGTGAACGATCCTCTGCAGTGCACTGACACCACATGGCCTAAGACTGCAGCTTTGTGATGATCTGAATGGACCCTAGAATAACATTTTGTGTTGTCTGGAGCCAAAAGATGCGAACAAAGACCTTCAGGACCAACATGGTGACATAAATGGGGTAATGATAAGCAGTAACGGCCCACCTCACATGCTGGGGGATCCCCGGGGAAGGAAGAGATGGTAACTCGATAGCTCGTGCCTTTCAGAGGTGGCTGCTGCTCAGCTCCATCCTGTCTGGCCGTGTGGGTCTGCAGATCCGTGCTGTACCCTGAAGATGAGCCTATGATTTTTTTACGTGAAATGTCACCATTTTAAATGCTCATTATTTAGTCGTCTGAATTTTTTTTAAAGTGCTCATGGGCTAAGCAAAACATCCCAGAGTATAGTCAGTGGTCTGTCTCTGATCAGAAGAAAGGGTAGATAACGTCTTTTTGTACAAGTCTTTATCAATCTTAACTTTGATCTTCTCTGCTGTGCACCAGATTGATTAAGACCCAGTGTCGGGGCCGAGGGAAAACTTCCCCTTTGTTCTCTGAAGGGTTGCTGAAAAATCAACTTGCAAAAGACAGAAAAGGCATAAGGAATTTATTAACGTGTGCACAAAGGTTGGGGGGAGAACCACAGAGTGATTTTACAATCCCTCAATGTGGAAGTTTCTTGAGGTTACAGAAAGAACAGGGCTCAGAGCATAGCCCAAACCAGGTTTTTTTGGTAAATTAGGTTATCCCTAAGTTATCTAGGCTAGACAGGTTGGAGGTGGGGGAAAAGAGGAAGCCTGGTTAGCAAAGATGGCCTTGTTATGTAGCTGAAACCTCACTGGTAGCGGCTCTCAGAGAGAATAGATGGCAAATGTTTCTTTCAGACCTTTAAAGTTGTGAAACACTGAGTTCATCTTTCCTTGAGCTGGATGAGGGAGGACCTCTGAGAAAGGCTAGCTGCCATCAATGCAGATTCTGCACAGATGCAAATCTGCCCCAGAAAAGACATCTTTGCAGGACTACTTCTATTTGTAGCCCCTTCCAAAATATGTCAAAGAAATATTGAATTTGAATAAAGAATTTGAATTTGAAATTCAAAGAATTTCAAAGAAAGTATAGTATAAAATATTTTAAAATGAATTATTTTTAATTTATTAAAATTAATTGAATTATTTTTCTTTCACTTATTTTTGAAATAATTGAATTATTTTTCTTTCTTTCTTTTTTTTTCTTTGTTGTTGTTTGAGACAGAGTCTCATTCTGTTGCCCTGGGTAGAGTGCCATGGCATCTTCACAGCTCACAGCAACCTCAAACCCGTGGGCTCAAGCGTTCCTCTGGCCTCACCTTCTCAAGTAGCTGGAATTACAGGTGCCTGCCATAGTGCCCAGCTAGTTTTCCAGTTTTTTAGTAGAGTCAGGGTCTTGCACTTCCTCAGGCTGGTCTCTAGTACCTGAGTTCAAGGGATCCACCCTCCTCAGCCTCCCAGAGTGCTGCGATTACAGGTGTGAGCCCCTGCACCGGGCCTGTTTTTCTTTCTTTCACTAGAGTTTGGTGTTCTCTGATTCTCCAACATCAGCTGGGTATCCAATAATTCAGTTTGGTTTTGACATTAACTACTCCGAAGTCAGCATCAGACTCCACAGACTGTCCCACAAGGCTACCCTCCCTTCAGATGCCATCTACAAGTCCCAGGTCCCAAGACCACCCATACTTCTGCCAACTCGGCTATGGATGTGAGGGTTCCTGTGACTCCTCTCCTCAGATTTGATATTTTACTAGAGTGACACATGGCTCAAAACACCTCAGCAGCTTGCTGGTAGAGATGCACAGGGCAGGATGTTGTTTTTTTTTTTTCGTTACATAGGTCGTTTGACTAAATCCCTGGCCATTGGTAAATCTACTTGACCTCCAGCCCCTCACTCATCTCTAGAGGTAGAGAGTGGGGAAGTAGAGCTGAAAGTCCAACCTTCTAATCCCAGTTTGAGCTCTCTGGTGATCAGCCCCCATCCTGAAGCTGTCTAGCCACCTCCCTCCTCCCCAGCTTTCAAAGTCCTCTCATTAGAATACAAAAATCGCTCATCACTCCCGAGAAATTCCAAGTGTGCCAAGGAAATCTGTGCCAGGAATCAGGGGACAAAGACCAAATACAGTCATGCTCCACAGAACAGCTTTGGGGCATAAGCTTATGGGTCCTGTAAGATTCCAGTTCCTATCACCTGGTGACACTATAGCTATGGTAACATCCTAGCACAGTCCAGTACTGTGGTTGTGGTGCTGCTGATGTGAGCAAACCTACTGTCCTGCCAGTGCCAACCTGTAGCACATCTAATCATGTTCAGTACAGAATACTTGATAATGGTGATACACAGCCAGGTACACTTGTTGATGTGTTTGCTGTACTTTTTATTGTTACTTTAGACGCAGGCGTCCTCAAACTGTGGCCCATGGGCCACATGACGCGGTGTGATTGTATTTGTTCCCATTTTGTTTTTTTACTTCAAAATAAGATATGTGCAGTGTGCATAGGAATTTGTTCATGGTTTTGTTTTTTTTTTTTTTTTTTAACTATAGTCCGGCCCTCCAACCATCTGAGAGACAGTGAATTGGCCCCCTGTTTAAAAAGTTTGAGGAGGTCTGCTTTAGAGTGTACTCCTTCTACTTAACACAATAAAGTTAACTGTAAAACAGCCTCAGGCGGGTCCTGCAGGAGGTATTTCAGAAAGCATTGTTATCAGGAGAATTTGACAGCTCCTTGCTCAATATTGCCCCTGAAGACCTTCCAGCGGGACCCAGTTGAACAAGATGTGGAACTGGAAAACAATGATATAGATGATCCTGACCCTGTGTAAGCCTAGGCTAATGTGTGTTTGTTTTCATTTTTAACAAAAAAAGTTCAGAAAGTAAAAAAATATATAAAAATACTTATATAAGAATCAAGAAAATATTTTTGTACAGTGATAGAATGTATTTGTGTTTTAAGCGTGTTATTAAAAAAATCAAAAAGTTAAAAAAAATGAAGATGAAGTAAAAATGTTGCTGTAAGCTGAAGTTAATTTATTATTAAAGAAAGAAAAAATGTTTTTTGTAAATTTTTTATAAATTTAGTGTAGGCTCAGTTTCATTCACCCCCCACTCACTGACTCACCCAGAGTGACTTCCATTTATGGTTAAGTGCCCTATACTGGTTAACCATTTTTAAATATTTTATACTATACTTTCTGTGCCTTTTTTATGTTGAAATCAGTTTAGAGACACAAATACTTAATGTTCTATTCCAGTTGCCTACAGTAATCAGTACAGTGACCTGCTGGATAGCTTTGTATCTTAGCTGCAATAGACTGTACCATGTAGCCCGGGTGCACATAGACGCTTATTCCATCTAGATTTGTGTGGGTACACCCGCTGATATTTATGTAGTAACAGAATCTCCTAACAATACATTTTTCAGATCGTATCCATGTGACTATATTTACTTTTTGTCATACATGTATTCTTAGAGTAGGGGTGGACCAGATGTCAGGACCCTGTGTTCCCAGGTTCTTGGTTCCCGGTAGGGAAGAATGGTTACCGGCCCCAAGTCAACAGAGTGAACGAGCAGACCCAGCAGGTGCAAGCAGGCAGAGTGCCGAAGTTTCAACAAGAGCTTCTCCTGGCTGGCTCGCCAAAATGTTAGGGCAGCACCATGACAGCTTCAGGTAGTCGCCAAATAATTAAAGAGAACTAGAGCCAGTAGAGTTTTATCAAGAAAGGAAAAGTGTAATGGTTTGGACAGCAAACCAGGACCCGCCCTAGCGGCTGCAAGCAGTGGTGGATTCTAGACACAAGTGGTGAGGGTGGCAGCTGCTCGGAAATTTTCCAGGGTCTTGATCAGCTCTGTTCCATAACAATTCTTATCTGTTCACATCAGAAAGTCCCAGGACATTAATCAGTTCCTTAAACAACCAGTTCTCCCAAACCACCCACCTCTAAGATCTCTAATAGCAATTAGCCCCATTCCTGCAATAGCTCAGGTCAGCCTGACCCAAGCCAGTCTAAAATAGCCTGGCTGCATCTGCCAGCCACCCTGCTCATTTCTAACCCGCCCTAACACCTAGCTGGTTAAGAACAAACTTGAGAGATGGCCACTGATGAAGCTATTTGAAAATCCTGACCAAGCCTGTCTTGTGACCATATAGTTATTGCCCTGGAGATGGGTCCTCAGAAATATGAAAGCAATACCAAGCGTTTTCTTCGAAAATCTATTTGACGGGCAGCGCCTGTGGCTCAGTGAGTAGAGTGCCGGCCCCATATGCTGAGGGTGGCGGGTTCAAACCCAGCCCCGGCCAAACTGTAACAAAAAAATAGCCAGGCGTTGTGGCGGGCGCCTGTAGTCCCAGCGGCTTGGGAGGCTGAGGCAAGAGAATCGCGTAAGCCCAAGAGCTGGAGTTTGCTGTGAGCTGTGATGCCATGGCACTCTACCGAGGGCAATAAAGTGAGACTGTCTCTACAAAAAGATAAATAAATATAAAATAAAATTGGGGTGGCGCCTGTGGCTCAAGGAGTAGGGCGCCGGTCCCATATGCTGGAGGTGGTGGGTTCAAACCCTGCCCCGGCCAAAAAAATAAAAATAAAAATAAAATTGATACAGGGTAGTTTTGAATGTTGAGGGAGGGAAGGTGAATTAGAACATAGGCTAATTCTGTCAGCAGGCCATTTCTGCTGATCATAAACTTTATGGTTCACTTACTAGGCTGTCAGGAGAGCATAAATTTATGTACTAAAATGATTATTTTCAAATTTATATTTTTTTAATCTTTATTTTCCTCCATGCTCCTATAGTTAGCAGGAAGGTAGGTTAAAATTAGAGAACAAAATCCCTAGCATCATCATATTTCTGCCTGGGGCTTCCTAAGGTAGCTATCCTTTAATTGCCTGTTCAACTAATATGGCTTCCAAAAAACAAACTTTCTCTTTTTTCTCCAGAATTGTGTCACTGAGATACATAACTATTATAGTAAGATATGTGTATCACTAAAATATAGCCCAAGCCTGTTTGCTCTAAAACTCATTGGGCCGTCAGAGCATACAATTCATTTTGAGTAAAAAACATTTTTTTCTTTTTTTGAGTAAAAAAATATTGAGTAAAGAAAATTAACTGACAAAAAATTTCTTGGCATGCTAAGGAGTTATAGTAAAAGAAAAAAAATATTTTGGAAGACTTCCTTGGCTTTGTAAGAGTGAATAACTGATTTCAGTGCAGATTGAAGTAATTAGGCATGAAAATGATATTTAACCCTTTAGAAATCCTGCCTGTTAAAATTTTTCTTCAAGAGGCTGCTTTGGCGTCACCTAACATAAAACAGAAGTTTATGTGTATAATATTCTCACTGCAGCTTGAGAGAAATCTCAAGGTTAGTCCTAAAAAAACTTTTTGGTTTTGCTTTAGAAATGTGTTAATTGCTAGTCACTGCAGTGAACTCTTTAAAATAGCATAGATGCTGCATTGAATAAGCTTGGTAATGATCTGGACTTGGAAACTGACACACCACAGTGATAGGATGCTCAGTTTATGACGATTAACATAAAAGCTAAGCCAGCCAGTGTCATAGCCTGAATAATGACCCCAAAGATATCCAGGTCCTAATCCCGCAGGGATCTGAGGATGTTACCTTCTGTGGCAAAAGAGATCTTGCAGATGTGATTAGGTTGAGGATTTGGAGATGAGGGCCTCTTGGATTATCTGGATGGTCCTATGTGCAATGACTAGTATCTAAGTAAGAGGAAGACAGATTTGACTGCAGTGTGTTAGCTGGCTTTGAGGGTGGAGAAAAGGGCTACCAGGAACTCAGCTATGGAAGGTGAAAAACAATGGAATGATGACCCTGCCAACACCTGGGTTTCAGCCTGGTGATTCCAGACTTCTGACCCCCAGATATGTAAGAGAATAAATGTCGGTTGTTTTAAGATTGTGGTGATTTGGCCTAGCAGTTGTAGGGAACTAATACATTCAGTTAGTTTAACTATTTTAAGTTAAATAAGCCACATGCATAATACTGTTGTAAAGCAAAAGGGAATAAACAGCTTCCAAATACTTTGTCACTTCTTAACATTTCTGTTTGCAGATTTTGATTTATTTCTGTGTTTTGTCAGTTTGTTCTTGGTTAATAAGCAGTAAAATTCCCAACGTAAGTACATAAATGTCATTTCTCTAGGACTTTGCTGACTGCTCCTAGCACAACACAATTTCTTATTACCTGGAGCAGTTCCCTTTTCTGGTTCCCTTTCTCAGTTTATAGCTGAGATATGTATTACCATCGTCTGTACCACCGATTTCCCTGTAACTTTTTCAGGTTGTGGCTCAGCATCCTGACTTTTAAAAAAGGGAACCAGACTCCTACATGGCCATCATATGTATTCTGCAGAAGCCTGTTTTGTTTCATAAGAGTAGGGCGCCGGCCCCATATGCTGAGGGTGGCGGGTTCAAACCCAGCCCCGGCCAAACTGCAACAAAAAAATAGCCGGGCGTTGTGGCGTGCCCCTGTAGTCCCAGCTGCTCGGGAGGCTGAGGCAAGAGAATCGTGTAAGCCCAAGAATTAAGAGGTTGCTGTGAGCCGTGTGACGCCACGGCACTCTACCCGAGGGTGGTACAGTGAGACTCTATCTCTACAAAAAAAAGAACAAGGCAGACATTCACTATAGTGTGTAGCCATTTAGCTGCAGTGTCATTGTAATCCTTGTACTGGGGAAATTTGTAAGGTTCTCTGAAACGTCCTGCATGAACTCACCCCAAGGCTCCTCTGAGAGAGTCAGAATTTGTTTTCAACCATTTCTGGCACCTGCACTTTGGTTACCAGATTTCCTTAAGAACTGTTGACCCAACCACTGTTTTAATAGTAGGAGGAAATCCTAGAGAAGGGAAATAGGATTTTTGTGGTTTCCTCCTGATTGGCGTTCTTTTTATTGGTCTTCATTAGAATGTGGTTTTTTCCTTGAGGCCAAGGGAAATTCTGTGATGTGTATGTGAGGATATAAGGATATAGTACTAGTTATTGAATTTAAAGCCAAAGGATATCCTTTTTCGAACTGTGTTGGTTCTTTGAAACCATAATATTTTCACTTTAACTGATGAATTTGTTTTAAGAGTAGGAGGAATTCATTATCACACTAGAAAAGGGGAAAAAAAGATTGCCCTTCTCAAAGAATAACACTAGAATCTATAGATCTTTCCAGTGATGACTCCTAAATTTTTTGTTTTTATTTGACCACGATTCGCAGAGATAATTTTCATTGAGTTGTTCTTGTTTGAACTATTTTTCTCCCTCTGCCTTTAAATTTGATTTTCTTTGGTATATCCTGTATCACATTTAGGGATTTTCAGTGGAAACTAAAACCTGACTTTGTGAAATCACAAAATGAAATGGAATACAAGAAATGTTGGTCTTCTAAAAATTATAAATTGCTTTGTACTGGTGTCTAAATTTATAGCAGAGTGAAATAAAATTGATATTTATATACAATGAAAAAAGGAGTATGAGCATGTATTAATATCCGGGATTTTTAGTTCTTTATGTTCTCTAATTTACTTAGATTTCTAGCAGTGCCCAAGTAAGAATAATTAACAGCAACAACACAACAAATGAGTAACATTTGGTTGTTGAACTCTAACTGTAAACCAAGCACAGATTGCAAAAGTAAGTTTTCTGTGTACTGTTTAATTATTACAAAAACCCATCTGAGGCTATTATTTTTATTTCAAGAACAAGGAACCTGAGGCTTAGATTTAGTAACTCGCCCAAGGATGCACCCAAGGAACAAAAGAGGATTCAAACAAATGTTTCTGCTGAAGGTGTGAGCTCATTCCACTGTAGCACCCTTTCCCTGAGTCTGGAGGTGGCAAAAGTCAGAATTAGACAACCAAGAAAAACAGCCTAGACTCTGAAGGTCACAAGAATAAGAACCCGAAGAAGGTTCCTTTGAGGTACGTAGACCAGTTCTGCCAGCTCTGATTAAGGAAAAAAAAAAAGGTGTGTTATTGGAGTCCAGGGATTGACTACAATAGCCAGACTGAGGGCAAAGAGCAGACTACTAAGCAAGATTTACCAAAATATTGCTGTAGCTACATGTATCTCATTTTTGTTGTAGCTGTTTGTTAGCCTTTTAATTACAGAAGTAATATATTCTTGCTGTACAAAAAGTTCAACATCAAATGTAAAGTAAAAGGTCTCTCCCCTTCCTGTTGACCAACCATTTTCTTGTACATCCACCAGACCATATATGGCATCACTGACCATATATGGTTCTTGGTCCCTGAGTCAATATTAGTTGGTACAGGACCGAAAAAGGAATTTATACAGGAAAGGCTTCATGGGGAGAGGGGTTTTGCTTGAACAAAAGGGAGACAGTGCTGGTTAAAGAACAGTCAGACTGGTCCTCTGAATAAAGGACTGGGAACTTTTAAAACGTAGAGACGTTTGGTGCCAACACTGAAATTGTAGCAGGTAGAAGTGGAAATTTGCTGGCAGCTGCCTGACCAGCGATCATGCTTCTTCCTACATCCCACGTTGACTCTCTACCCTTGGGTGTGATTTTTAGTATTGAAATGAAGTGAGAGATCTGTGGGCTTCATCTTGGCACTAACCAGTTTGTGCTGGCTTTGACTGGGGCCAGTGGACCCTGCTCTACTGGATGCCCGTCCTGTTAAAGACAGCAGAATCACCTTGTATTGAAGCTGAGTGTCAAAATCGTTTTCAAAGCCTTTGTTCAGTATTGCGAGCAGACTTAAGCTTTGGCTGGAGGCTTAGTCAGGTAGCCAGCCAATGTCCACCTTCTGGACTACCTCATACATATATTTATGTGCATATAGTTGTTGGTCTTTTTGGAGGGGTACATTATTTTCTGTATGTTTCTTTTCACAAAAATGGAGTCATAATACTGTTCTGTAACTTTTTTCATGAAATAATATTATATATACATCTTTGATGCTGGATTCTGTTTCCCTACAGAGGTCATTTTGAGGAGAGATTTTATGTCAAAGAAGACTCTAACTGCTCTCAGGATTGGTCAATTTTGACATTTTTGACTTTTTTTCCTGGAGCTATGAGGCCCAAATTGTGGAACTGTGTTTTTTGTTGTGGCTGTGGTGGGTTCCTTTTTGCTTTTGTTTTGACAACCTTTGCATATGAATTTTGTTCTCTGTCTTGACCTCTGGACTTTCCCAGGGCTGGAAGTTCTGCAGTGGATGGAAAAAGTAATCAAAGTGATACTTAGAGAAAACACGGGGAAGTGCAAAGTCTCTTGGGAAGGTTTAGTTTGGATTTAAAAAAAAAAAAAGTTTTTTCTTTTTAACATCAAAACAGCTTTCGCACATTTCCTGATCTTCTCAGCCAAGTATCAACTGTTAGACCTTGAAAATCCTGTCAGTCTTTTGCTTTTGTTTACTTAGAGATCCCAGAGGGTTTATCATATTTCCAAAGGTCACACAAACACGGTAACAGAGAAAGCCAAGCCCAGAGCTAAATTAGGGTTCAAATCTTCTGTAAGTGCACTCCCCATTGGAGTCCACTAGATTGTCACCCCCTACCAAATAGTTCATAGAATTTCCAAAGTCCAGTGGATTTTAAAGTCAAGATATATGTGAGGCATATCCCACGGACCACATTTTTAGGGGCTCCCAAGAGACGGTGTGGCAATTGGCTGTCACCTAGGATTGTGAATTCTGCTTCACAGCTTAAACTATGCCCTGTGGCCTTAGGAAATGGCCCTACTTCTCCTCAGCCTGCCTTTTCTTATCTGTAAAAGAGATTAAAATTGCCTTCCTCATTGGCTTTTTATAAGGAAATGAAAATATATGTAAAGTACACAGAATGCCTGGTTCCTTAGTCCACTCAGTAGCTTTTAGAAGAAAGCTCTTTCAAGCTTGTTATTTTTTTTAAGTAAAATTCAGTTAAAGTTTGGTAATATTTCTGTGTTAAATTACTCTTACTGTAATTAAGATTAAGAGTATTAAATTACTCTTACTGAGACTTCAAGGACTGAACACCCATTATTTGAATACCTATTCAAATAGGTGGTATGAAATTTAAAAGGTACAAAATAAAACACAATGAAAAGTAATTTTTCTTAACTCCTCTCCCCAAAATAACTTTCTTTTTCTGGAAATTTTCTTTACCAATTTTTTTGTATACTCTTACAAACATATTCTATGGATATGATTATTAAGTTTTAAATATTTTTTTCTATCTTTTACCCCTCCCTCTAGTCTCTTGCTGTATAGGACTTAACTATAGTTCTAGGTCAGTACTGTCCAATATTTTCTGTACAGAGTTCTGTATGTATGTTGTCCAATAAAGTACCCACTAGCACATGAGTCTTTTTTTTAAATTTCAGAATATTAAGAGGGTACAAATGTTTTCTTACGTGGATAGCTTTTATAATGCTTAAGTCAGGGCTGTTAGTCTGGCCATCACCTGAATAGTGTTCACTGTACCTGTTCATTGTCCTTCCCCACGCACATAAGTCTTAAATTGTGTGTCTTATAACTAAAGAACTGAATTTTAAATTTTTATTAAAATTAATAACATGGGCAACTGGCCGGTGGCCACCATATTAGATAATGCCAGGCTAGATATTTTTGCCTATGGTACTTTTTTCAAAAACACATGGATTCCAACATTATAAAAGTAAGGAAAGAGTCATGTAAAATCACTAATTCAGTATTAATTAAAGAAGCCTGTAATTTCAGAAAATTTTAATTATATGTGGCTAATTATTTTCTTTTTTAAATCAAGTATATAATTGAGGAGATGGGAGAGTATTTTTGAGAATATACTGCTAATCAGAGAAAGCTTGTGAAATGGCTGGAAAAGCAGATCTCAACCCAGTCATTCCATACACCTCATGTGCGCCCAGCACAAGTCCTAGGAGCACAGCACTTGATATAAGAAGCCCCTGCCCTCGTGAAGCTTTCACTCTGAGTGCTAAGAGAAGCCTCCTCATTTGGTGCCTTTTTGGGGTGCCTTTCCCTGAACTGTGACAGAGACTCGGCAACTTACCCAAGGCACTGGCTTTGAGTACCGCCAGTGCCCAAACTGTTACCCTTAGTAAAGGAAAAGGCTTCAGAAGCAAACCAGCTTTCGTTCAGGTATTAAAAACGAGCTCTCTACCAGGAGCCCCTTAGTCACGACTTCAGTGAGTCTGCTAACTCCGGGCTGGGACACTGATGATGTGTGTATGTATTCTGCAAGTGCCTGCACCATTTTAATGTAAAAAGACCAAGAGCTTCCAGAATTAAAAATCTCTTTAATCTTCCCGTATGGGAAGAGAAGCTCGAGTCGTGGTGCTGAGCCACACTACCTCATTCTTCTGCCCTTGGAGAAGGTCTGAAGGGTGTAATTTACCTTTTCTACTGACTTTCGTATTATCTCCCCCAAACAGTGATTGTTTCTTAGCACTACAGTTAAGTCTCCTTTTGCTTGTCTGCATTTTGAAAAATTTCTGACATGAGCACATATTATTTTCATAATAAGCAAGCATAATAAATAATACTATAAAAAGTAGTTCAGGCAGAAACATCGTGAAAGCCTGGCATGATCAATGGGAGCAGAGAGTTGACAGTGCTTGGTCACAGTGGTAGGAGAGGCTTGAATTAAAAACACTTGTTTTATGTAATTGTGGTCCATTTTAAAGAAGGACGAATGCAGCATAGCAAAATAAAGGTTTGTTGTGTATATATATATTTTTTATGTCTACTCACAGCAATTAAAGGTTGAATTTTGTTATTTTTCAGTCACTTGTCTAAGATGATTTGCAAAGTGTTCCAAGTATTTGTTTTACTCCATAGCATAAATAAGTACATTTGGAGTCATTAAAAAAACTTAAATGTAATAAGAGAAGTTCATTTTTCTGCAAGACTTATTTATTTTCAGTTTACTTTCATTTATTGCTAACAGATTGTTATTGTGAGAATGTCTTATCAAGATATATAAGTGAAAAAACAGAAGAGAAAACTCTAAAAAATAAAAGCCCTAACAAGGAATCTTTGAAGAGTATCAACTATACCATATTCATCAGGTTGGAAGCTGTTCCCCTTTGGAAAAGGTGTTATAAGTGTGTTTCTATGCTTAGAAGAAAGGATGTTAGCTTGTAGAAACACATTTTGATTTCTAGTTGCAAGATCAAAATGCTCCATTTGTATCGATAACCTCCAGAGAAACCAACTTTCATGAGTACTCTCAAAACAAAAGATGTAGCTGATTGTAGAATTCCCAAAGTATTAAATTGTTTTCTGTTTGCTGTTAAACTAGTTTCGTATTGCTATTTTCTAGAATTTTTTTTTTTCTGAAGTAACTACCCTTGGCTGTATGTGTTGACAGTAATGGTCTGTGGGGGACATGTGGGAAGTGAGTAAAACAATGTATCCCATTTTGTTATGTCCATGTGTGAAAACCATTCTCTAATGAGATGTCCCCAAACAGTGCTGCCTTCATCAAAACACATGCCCTAGATCCGAGTGAGTTTAATTATCATGGGGACAGTGAAATGAGGACATTTAAATCAACTTACAGTGGAATAATTCAGAAGATTAATAAGCAGCGTGTCTCAGTCTGAATAGAACTAAATTTTGACATCTCCTTTTTCTTGGAAGGAATCATTTTAGAAGAGGGCAACAAAGTTCCCCTCAAACATGCTGTTGATGGGCCAGTCCATCAGAACAACAAGATGAGCCCATCCATAGCAGCATTTCGGGTACAGAGATAAGCTCTTTGCATAAACAAACCTCCCTGTATAGAGATGATCTCTGTATGGTATCCAGGTTACTGCATATTAATTTCAGCCTGAAACAGGAACGTTGATCAAGAGAGACATTTTTTATTATCTAACTTAACCTTGCAAGGAGCCACCTACTCTTTTACCAGACACACAGTTTAAAGTCTGAGGATAGAAAATAAAAGGATGTTTACTGCAAATAATCCCTTTTTATGAGTCTTTAATTCTGTTTGTACTGTAAATTTTTTTCATAGCAAACATAAAAAGAAGCTAAGCATAAGATGAGGAATGTATCCAGCTAGGACTAGCTGTCCTGTCTCTTAGGCTATATACTCAGGTTCTGGCTATTCACCCTTTAGCAAATAACAGTCTAGTTGAAATATCTGGTTGGAATATGGGACCTTGATCCCCTGACATGAATGTCATATATCTTACCATGCTTAGTTGTCATGTCATTATTTGATTGTATTAGGGGATATTTTGCTATTTCTGTTTCTCATTGTTTGTGTTACATGCTAACGTATGATATCTCAGTCCCCAAAAAAGACCCTGTTAGATGGCTTACAAAATACAGTAATCAGCATTTAATGTATGAGAGAGCTGAGGCTCAAGAAGTTAGACTCTTAGCGGAGGTCAGAGTGCCATTAAGAGTCGTAACTTCAGGAGGGGCCTTTCTGGCTTGTCACATTGATTTGTCCAAAGTCACAGTGCAGTGCAGCAGATAAAATCTTAGTCCTTGTATTATCCTGCAGTTCTCTCATTTTTCTACCCAAACATTTTCTTACCCACTGCCCAACATCATATTGTACACATGCTCAGGAGGGCCAAGGAAACAGAAATGTGTAGAGAAAACTTTCTATCTAGGAAAAGAGTACTAACTGGGAAAGAGTACTAACTGAAAAAAATATTTACATATGAGCAGAGTGTCACCCATATTATGGGATCAATGTCCTAGTCCTCATAGAAGTTACATTTCTGCTAAGGCAGAAGCATACTTCAGAAGGGCTAGCAGGTACAGAGTGCTCCATCAATTAATTACAGAGTGATGCATCATTGAAAATATTTTGAATTATCAGATTTCAGTGAGTTGTGATAAACTTCATCTCTTACACATCTTTGACTCAGTAGTAAAGAGTTGAAAGCCTCACTTGTTATGTAATACATCAGCTGGCTATTAGAAATCATGAAGATAACTATGTATTGCCATTATGGCATTTCCTATCTTGGGAAAAGCAGCCTTTTCTTCAGTACTATTGTCATACGATAAAGGAGAAGAATTATGAGGCCTGATTCAGTTCATACCTTGCCAAATCTTTATAAATCAGTGTGTGAGTTATTTATAAAGGACAGAAGACTTATTTTTATAAACATGTTTCCTACCAGGTCAAAGGTAATGTTGAACACTAGAAGCATTTTTTTGAAATATAATTCTCCTAGTGTGGCATTGTAACAGGGTTACTGAATATCTTGATTTAAAAAAACTCAACATTTAATACCCTATAGGAGAATTTTGCTTTTCCTCAGGCATAGACCATTTCCCAATAATTTTCTGAGACATAGTACTGCGGTTATAAAATTGAGAAAAGGCCACAAATCTCCACATAAGAATTTGCAAATGGTTAGAAAGGGGCTGGGAACCCAGGAAAATACAATGAACACTATTATAAGGAAAATGTTTCCTGGATCTGTTAATTAGTTTTCAGAGCCCAACAGTATGAAATTAATGTGATTTCTACCAGCAAATCATTTCTCCAGTGGTTTTCCTTTTTTCCTTCTTCTTAGATTGAAAAAGAAAAAACAAGCCAAACAAAATGCAGAAACAGCCTCAGCTATAGCTACAAGGACTCATACGGGGAAAGAAGATGTTAATACCGTCATTTTACAGCAAGACAAACGCAACAATGCTGTGGAAGCAGAATATGTTACTGATGAGAAGAAAAAGAGAAAAACTAACCAGTTAAAAGAGATCAGACGTACAGAGCTAAAGAGATATTACAGTATGGGTGAGTCTCAATGGCGCTTACTGCAGTATTTTCATTTTAGAAATCTGTAAGAATATTTCAAAGTCTATAATTTATAAGTGATCATACTAATAAGAGTAGCAGTTTATTGAGAACACTACTACATGCCCAGGCTGTGCTTTCCATATGTAGTCTCACAATGAAATAACATCTTATTCAGCTTTGTGTCCCCAGCATGTAGCATTAGATGACCACTCATAGTCATCAAATGAATGGTCCCTTTCCCTTTATGAGAAATGTGTATTTTTCTTCCTTCTTTCATTTTATTTTTCTTATTTTCGAGACAGATTCTTACTTTGTCACCCTCAGTAGAATGCCATGGCATCATAGCTCACAGAAACTTTAAACTCTTAGGTTCAAGTGATCCTCTTGCCTCAGCCTCCCTAGTAGCTGGGACTATAGGCACTTGCCACAACGCCTGGCGGTTTTTAGAGACAGGGTCTCGCTCTGACTCAGACTGCTCTTGAACTCCTGAGCTCAAGCAGTGCATCTGCCTTGGCCTCCCAGAGTGCTAGGATTACAGCGTGAGCCACCACGTCCAGCCCTAGAAAGGCGTATTTTTCTTAATGTATATAGACATGTCTGTAAACCTGTTGATAGAAATGCCTGCACTTTTTGGCATTAGAAAATGGAGGAGACATGGCCTAGCATCTGTCAGTTAAAAAACAAAAAAAAACGTGGGAATTTTAGCTGAAGAGGATCTTAAAGTGCATCCACAGTGTTACATGTCTCAGAACAGCCATGGCATCTGAAACTGCCTTAGCGGAAGTGGCATGTCTAGCTTTACTTGGACCATGCATCTCATGCCTACTGTCCTATCATATATGGGCCTGAAGTGTGTTCCAAACAGAATGCAAATAAAATAAATAACGGGTAACAGTAGTCAGAACTTAACCATAGTGGCACACGGGTTACGGTACGTTTGAGATTGCTAGGCAAAGGGAGAGAAAATTGAGGGAGATCTGTGAGAACATCCTGTAAATACAATGTAGGAATGTGGTCTTGTAGCAGAGCAATAAGAAGTGGTTCTGGAGGGCTCTACACTTGATCTCTAAGTTAATACCAAAGAGACTGGGAGACATATCTTGTATACAGGTTTAATGTAACTTTCTAACAGTGATCATCAAAGATGAAACAGACTGCCCTTGAGGTGGGAATGAGTGCTGTGTTGCTGGCATTGCTCCCACACAGGCAGATGAGCTAACTGCAGCAGAAAGCATGTGGTTTGTGGCATCACAGTGGGCTAAGATGATTGTATAATACTGTATTCCATATCTTAATGGATGCTTTTCATCTCTAACCATTCAGTATTATATAAAATACTGTAACTGTTAACCAATGGAAGAGACTTGTGATGTTAATAAATTTTCTCCCCCGAGTTAAAGCATTGTGTGCTGTCCCTTATTTCCAAAAAGTAAGAGGATTAAGGAAAGTTGCATTTCAAATCATCTTTTACATCTGACTTCTTGCTGCGTTTGGATAGCTTTTTATTGTGATATACTTCATCGCCTGTGTAATGCTAAGTTTGAAGCAATACTCTTCGCTTTTTACCTGACCCACTCTTACTTGGCTCAGCCAAATCAGCCCAGTCATCATCCCTTCTGGGAAATTTTCCCTGCCCCCGCCCCGGTTGGACTTCTCAACGCATTGTTACCGTGGGTTTTATCTGCTTCCCTGTGTGTACAGGCAGAGGTGGCTTAGCCTGCAGCATTACAAATGTCCTTTAAATGTGCATCAAAGGGAAGAATTAATACAGAGATGAGTGTACACTGTGTCTTTATTTGTTTGAATTTCATAAGAATTCTCGAATATTATAGGCGACAGTATAGTCATTGGGTGAAAACTAGCCTGTATTTTTATTTGGTAGCAATAAGTTCAAGAGAATCTCTTTATAGCTTGTTATCTTCTCTCAAAAATGGTAGGTAATTATAACAAGTGGTTTGGAGGTTTGAGGCATTTCCTCAGGAGAATTCAGTGCTTTGATAAAACCTCTGGTTTGGGCCACATTGAGTTCAGTGTTCCTTGGCCCTTTGCATATCTGATGGAGGTGACAAACTCTGATCTAGGCAGGTTTGCTTTCCCTCTTGAGTCTGCCTATTATATTCCCCAGATTCCCAGACCAGGGTTCTGTTCTGTGCCACCAGGGGGCGTGTCAGACCTCAAATTAGAGAGATTCTCCGGTCCAGCTGTGTGCTGCTTTAGCGGCTCTAGTCAGGGTGGGAGAGGCAGACCAAAGTGGGGGGATCTTGATGACCGGCTGGGAGGATTTGGACTTTGTTCAGTAGCTAGTAGGGAGCCAGTGGAAGAGAATTTCAATGACAAATGAAATTTCCTACTTTTTTTTTTCTATTCATTTTTGTTTTCCATTAACTGTGTGTGAAAATGGCAGGACCAAGGCGGGCTGTGCTGGCCTGAGACAGAGGCTGCCAGAAAACACAGGCTGAAGAGAGATTTTGCTCATAGAAATGGCAGTATCCGATGACCAGTGTAGTGTGTGAGGGAAAAGGGCACAGGGTCAAAACTGCCAAACTAGGATGCTCAAGGAGGAAGGAAGGTGATGAATTTGTGTTTGGAGATGTTTTTGAAGTGCCAAGTAAATTTGCCCCGAGGAACTTAGATTTCAAGTGAAAGGCAGCGTGCAGATCACCACTTGAAGGTATGAGATGAATCTATACGTGTAAAAGAGTAAGTAATCCAGGGACCACATAACAGAGTCAAAATGAAATGTTACTGGGCAGCAAATGATTATGTATAGAGGAAAAGATCACAAGGACATTTAGCAGTCTGTTGGTATTTTCTCTGGGTACACAAATTGCAAGGGAGTTTATTTTCTTTTTTATTTCTTTTTCTTTTCTACACATCATGTAGTTATTTTTTTAGTATTAACAATTAGGGAATATAGGAAAATGGAATACTAGAGTAAAAGCAAAGGTTTTACAAAAGAACATTAAACAAATACAAAGTTCTGTAAGCAATGTGCAAGTGATTACTTTTTGTAGGTATATTTTCCATGTCTATGACATTACCGGCCTAATCCGAAGATGCATATTTTAAATGTTTTCACTTGTTGAATTATGCTTGTCTGTGCCTCACTTTTGCTAGCAAGTAATAAATTCATTGCTGTCTCTTGATACTATGAAGAACAGAACACTTAAGATACTTATAAAGGATGTTATGGAAAGACTGAGTCATGAGAATTGTCTCCTTATAACAATATTATACTGATATTAAAAATGTTTTGCTTTGTTTTTGAAAGGGGAGTAGGAGAAAGGAAGTGGAGTAATTATATTGAAGCAGGTGGCATCAGATAGATGTAGATCCAGCACCTAGCACAGAACCTCACATGCGACAAGCATCAACAAAAGCTTCTAGAATAAGCAAACCCAGCCCTTGTATGCTTTCATGTGTATTTCCTAACACATAGTGACTCCTTTTTCGTTTATTGTTTATATAATATAAACTCTTAAGGAATTGTTTGTTAATAATATGTCTTAAATATACTATTTTTAAAAATTAGATATTAAGTAAAATGTGATACAAGTATGTTGGGATATTTATAGATGTATCAAAAGATGCTTAGTCTGTATTAAATTATCAAGATATATTAAATTGGCATGAGTTATATCACAGAATACTTTCATATTAAAGGAATGCGTTATTCCTTAATCTCAGACTAGTACACTTCCTTGCTTCTAAGAACATGGAGATAAGAATTGGAATTTTACAAACATGGGTAACATTTCAGTATAGGGAAGTTCTTCATTTGAAATATAGCTATGCAGTCATAAGATTGGAACGCGATAGAGACATTTATCTAAATGTCTAAATGCCTAAATTGGAATGAAATATATTATGATTATGTCATATTTATATTAGTCACTTTAAATCATAGTTTACTATCCTGAGTTCAAAAGAAACTTACCAAGAAAAAATAACTTGAATTTTATTTTCCTTTGCTATACATTTTTTGTTTTTCATGATATGAAAGTGACTAATTACTGAGTTATTTCCCGCAAAGGCAACCTTGACACTTTTCCATATACAGATTACTTTTCCCTTAGGGTTTTTGTTTAACCAAATCAGACTTTTGTTTGATAAGTTAATTTCCAAACATTATAGGTAAAGTTACAATGTACAATGGCCTTGTTCTTATATGCAAAACTAATGATCATTTCTGTACTTTAGATCTCAAAGAATTAGAGAATCCAAAATTAAAATGGATTTTCATGGGGGAATAGGATGTCAAGAATCTAATTTTCTTTAATCAAGCCATATGAGCTTAGGGGATTCAAATATAAGATAAATTGAGATTATTAGGATGGAAATAGGCCTGTGCTTCTTGGGGACCATCAAAGAAGTCAGACTGATGTTTCACACAGTGAACACCTCGGTAGTGAACAGGACAAACCTTACAGGCGTCCCCAGAATGCATGCATTGTGGCTGATGGAATGAAGGTGGTCCAAGAAGATGACAGAAATGAGAAGCATGAATGAAGACTAAAAATCAAAGGTGTTCTTGGAGAAGAAGCCAAAAAAGTAGAAGCAGTGATCAAAGCCAGTAACAGATTAGGAAAATGTTTTTATGAGCTATAACTCAGACCTGAGTGTAGAAATCATACAGTGAACACTAGAGGAATTAAAATCTTTTCCTAAGTTGTGTGGTTGTGAATGTTATTTTTTAAGTTCAAAGACAGCCAGACATTCTGAGATATACAAAGTTCCAGGAGGGATATCTCTTGAGTCATATATTTCCTGAAACAAAATTTACGGAGAGGGAGGGATATTATTGTCAGAGACATGCCAAAGTCTAGGCCTGAAGAATAAAAAAGTCATTTTAAGAAAGAATTGGTGGGGGCTTCAGTGACGCAATCAGTTAGCACGCGGTACTTACATGAAAGAATTGGTGGTGAACATGGTAACTAATTAAACATAAAATTAAAAATACATAACCATTATAATTATGAATGTTAAAGGCACCACAATTCTTAAAACCCAAGATCTAACATCTTTCAATTATATAGTAATTAACTAGCTTTATAATTCTCAGGTTACCAAATATTGAGAAAGAGAAGTAGAAGGGAGAGCCAAGCGAGCAAGGATCCTCAGTGGGAGGTCAGGCTTTGCACATCCCAAGTATCACGCGCTGCAGACTCTCCAGCCCCGTAGCATTTGTTCATGTTTTATAGTCTGAAGCACCGGATCTCTTGTTTCCACATTCCTGAGACATAAAACAAATGGATCAATGAGGTAGAGAGAAGTTTCTGTTTCTCATGACTTGAAAACTTCTTAGCCTCCAGAAGAAATTCTGGCTCATTCTTGCCCCTCCATAGACTGTTGCTGTTTTTTCTCTCCTCAGCTCTATTTTGAACATTGTCACTGTAGACATTTTCAGCCACACAGTTTGCAAAACCTCAGAATATCAACAATGTGGTAAATTTTATTCTATAGAAATACATTCCAAAGGGAAAGATGGATTTATAATCCAGAATTTCAAGGTTACATTTCCTTAGAAATCCCAGTAGTCGGAGAATAGTTAACGTCTACAGGTAAGCAGCTCTGACACAAACACTCCTGAGTTGTCCTGGCTTTGGTTATACCAGCTTTGACCAAAGGGACCCTCTTTCCCTGACCTCACAGCCCCATTAACGCGCGTTTTCTTGTCATTGGCGGAACAGAAAGATATAGTCACTCAATCTGCTGTGTCTTAAGAAACCTATCTTGCTACATATGAGCTTGAGTTCAGAGTCTATTCCCGATATCACCATAGTGGTCTGCATAACACAGATGTCATTCCTTATTAATCTGACTTGTTCTAATGCTCATGATGAGTCCTAAATTAAATAAAGAAATGAAGTATCTACCCCCCGGGGATGCGCATCCGTATAGGTTCCTTTTGCTGTTCCTCAGGCCTTGTGTTGCTTCTCTCCCCTTCCTAGTGTCTTTCCCACCCTCCAAAATACTCCTTTTCAAAATGACTTTTTATTTTATTTTATTTTTTTTGTAGAGACAGAGTCTCACTTTATGGCCCTCGGTTAGAGTGCCGTGGCCTCACACAGCTCACAGCAACCTCCAACTCCTGGGCTTAAGCCTCCCGAGCAGCTGGGACTACAGGCGCCCGCCACAACGCCCGGCTATTTTTTGGTTGCAGTTTGGCCGGGGCTGGGTTTGAACCCGCCACCCTCGGCATATGGGGCCGGCGCCCTGCTCACTGAGCCACAGGCGCCGCCCTCAAAATGACTTTTTAAAAGAAAATGGTTCAAGGACCTAACTGGGCAAATTTATACTTTAGAAGAAAATACAGGAAATATAAAAGCCAGTTTCACAGGAATCAAACTGTCCATCGTCTCAGTCCATCCAGGCTGCGGTGACATGTACGGAATGAAATTGTCCTTTGTGGAGATGCTAAAATACAAAGTTCATGTAGAGTACACAGTTCATTCTTCCCTGACACATCTTTTTTTTTTTTTAATTGTAACAGCTTGCAATTTAGATTTTCCAGAGGTTCCCCTTCAAGTGCTAAATAACAGTCCTGGATACATTAATTACACTTTTTGTGTTCTCGAGCCAATAATTTGAGACGTGTGCATCACTGGTAGAGAATGTTATTTCTTGAAGCAAATATAAGTCCTATTTTGTCTTCAAAGACATTTATGACTATTTTTTGCTATTGAATTTTTAATCCACCTGCATTGATTTGAGAGTGACTTAAACTTTTCTCCAAATCTTAGCCAGTGTTTGATAATCCTTTAAGTTCCTTGAGCCCTTATTTGTACATTGCAGAATGCCCTTTCTAAATTGCTTTTCAAATGCTTAAGTAAGTCCTTGGAGTCGACAACATCCTCATTTTATACACACTGGGAAACCAACTCTGCTTAAGTAAAGTCACTTGCCAGGCTCACCTAGTGAGCAAGGGGCAGACCTAGAACTCTCATCCACATCTGTCTGATGCCAAAACCTCCCCTCTAACCTGAATTTATGTGATACTTATGGGAAAACCCAGCCTTTTCTCGCTGATTAATAACAGCTCTCTTATTTACACTGAAGTCTTGTTTTTTAGTCATGTCACCACAGTGTTTTGATTACTGTGGCTTTATCATGCGTTTTAACATCAATAGAGATGAGTAGAGTGTTCCTACCCTCTCTCACCTTTTAAAAGTATTTTTGGATAGTCTTATGTATTACGGAACAGTTTTATGAATTCTTAACATTTTTATGATAATTTTGGCTCTATAAGTAGAAAATTAATTTATGTGCTAATCACATTTTCATTTCTTTTTAGAATTTAAAACTCTTATCTATTGCTTTGACTAGAGATTTCAGAACAAAGATAGGTATAAACCATGAATTGACATTGGTAGTGTTACACTATTTAAAAAAATTTTCCTTCTAGTTTCTGATAAAAGGACTCATCTCAGTTTATACAATAATGCTTTAGTAGGAGAGCTTGCGGTTAATTTCTCAAGAGATCATTGACGTCAGAGTGGGTGCCAAGTACATTCACAGCCCAGTTGTTGCCTTGCAGCACTGTGCAGGGCCACTAAGCCTCCAATGAGTGGCAGGAATTCTCTCTCCATCCTGGGAGTTCCCAAACTGTCTCCATTATGTTTTGTAGTGTTTCTGCTTTTATCTCCACTACAGTGTTTCTTCTTTATGACCTTCAATACTTGGGGTGTGGCCTCACATCGCAGTAGGTTAGCCTCTGCTTTGTAATTCTGGGCAGTGACAGATAAACATGCCCAGAAGCCTTAAAAGCTTTGCTGGGGTGGGTGGTGCCTATGTAGCAGTAGGGCGTGGCCCCTACACCAGAGGAGGCAAGTTCAAACCAGCCCTGGCTAAAAGCTGCAAAAAAAAAAAACTTTGCTGGGATGGTTCTTAGGCACCTGCTTTCCTCAGCGGATAGAAGGTAAAGGAAGAGGGTGGAGCTGGTGCAGTGCGTTTCCTCTGCTCACCTGGGTATCTCTTGCAGCCTCCCCAGGCCTTAGTGCCCGCTGAGTTTAGGTAATTAACCAGCTATTGCAGACCTGGAAGTGACAACACAAGTCAGTCAGTTTTCATTTCTGTAACACAATGCTTTTGAGATGCCTGCTCTTTAGTGTTGCCTTGCTTGTTCACAAGCATCTTTCTAATGAATATCAAACAATAAATAAATTCTTTATCAGGTTAAGGAAGTTTACATTTAGTTTTTTTAGTTATATTTTCAAAAATTACAGTAATGGCTAATTTCATCTAATGATTTGGGGCATGTATCAAAGTGATCAGATGTGGTTTTTCTCCTTCACACAATTCATAATCTATCATGAATATTGTATCACTGCTGTATTTCTGGTATGAAACTGTTTGCTCACAGTTTATACCTCTTTTAACACAATTCAAATTGCTCTTATGTTGATGATAATAATAATAACATTTGTTATACAGTTACTCTGTGCCAGGCTCTGAAATTAATACTTTATTCATCATCTAATTTCCTCAACAACATTTTTGAGATAGTAATTCATTTTAGAGGTGATAATTGAGACTGACGCACAAAGATTTCAGAAGTAACTTACTTAACGTCACATAGCTGTGAAAATGTGTCAGCAATGCTATTGAACCCAGCTCGTTTTGCTCTAAGACAAATTGTAATCAGAAAGATGTTTGGTGACACAAAGGAGATGGCAGATGATCTGATTTTGTGAACAGGCTGTCATAGCCGAATGATTGGTTTCCAGTACAGGGCATACCCTCTCACTGGAAACATCTTCGTGTTCGTAAATCAAGGTACTCCTTTCTGAGAAAAATCTGATGAGGCACAATTTTTGCCTTTACGAATTTCTCTCATTGGATGCCATGGAAACAATTCTCCCTTCTTTAGATATCAGTGGTACTGTGCTGCTGGCCTCGTAAACCCCATTCAGAATTCCCAGTAGAGACAGATGGAGAGGAGAGAGTTGATTGCCCACGGGAGTCAGGGCAGGAGACACACACCCTCGGTAAGCACAAGCCCAGTGCAGAGTTGGCCTTGATATAATTTGAAAACCTGATAATTTTCAAAAGTTCTATTTGTGCTTGGTCAGGTAGGTGATAATAAGAGGGAGGAAAAGCTCTATAGCTTCTTTTCTGTTCTCCTTGTATCTGTAGAAATTATGGTTTCAAGATCTAGGTGTCTCTTTTGTTTCTGTTTTCCACCAGAATATGAAGTATGTCCAGTATCCACCCTGTCCCTGTTCTGTGACAGGAGTCAGATGCTCAGCTTTGAAGAACGTTGGTATTGACTCATTCTTACCGGTTTTTTCCCGGTCTGGAATATCTACTGAGTCCTGCATCCCTAACACCCCGCAGTACACTCACTGTCCACATCTGACATTACGACTGGAATCCTCAAAAATTCCCTCAGTGAATCTCAACCTCTTATCTTTTCTCAAAAATCTGTTCTCCATTTATGGTGGGGAGAATAATGGCTTCCCCATGAAGATGGCCATGTCTTAATTCTCACAGCCTGTTATGTTACATGGCAAAAGCAAATCAAGGTTGCCAACCTGCTGGCTGTGAGGAGATCTTCCTGGCTTATCAAGGTGGCCCAGTGTAATCACAAGAGTCCTTAAAAGTGCAAAAGGGTGATAGGAAAGAGGGGGCCAGACAAATGGCAGTGTGAGATGGACTTGGGAAGTGCTGTTGGCTCTACAGATGGAGGAAGGGCCTTGAGCCAAGGCAAGTAGCCAGCTTCCTGCAATTAGGAAAGACAAGGCAACCTACCCTCCCCCAGCACCTCTAGAAGGAAAGCAGTGAGACCCATGCATGACTGCTAATCTACAGAGTTATAAGACAATAAATCTGTGTTTATTTTTACTGTGAGCCACTAAATGTGTGGTCATTTGTTACAGCAGCAGTAGGAAACTAACTTATCACACTGTTCTCTCCTCCAGCATCTCCCTGTCCCCCACCCACAGCTGTTCTAGCTCTTCAGATGGCCCCTACTGTGGTGTATTGGCCTGCTTTATGCAGCTATCACCCTGGTGTTGAGACCCCACCTCTAGGTGAACCTTTATTGTTGTATAACTTTTTAATGTTCGCATTATTGAAACCTTATCTTTGCCATAGTAACTCCTCTAAGTTTCATCACCTTGGCAGGACATGGTGTCTGTAATCCTAACTCTCTGGGAGGCTGAGGCAGGTAGATGTCTGAGCTCAGGAGTTTGAGACCAGCCTGAGCAAGAGTGAGACCTTATTTCTACTAAAAACAGAAAAACTAGCTGGGCATTGTGGCGTGTACCTATAGTTCCAGCTGCTTGGGAGGCTGAGGCAAGAGGATCACTGAGCCCAAGAGTTTGAGGTTGATGTGATCTAGGATGTCATGGTACTCTACCCTGGGTGACAGTGTGAGACTCTGTCTCAAAAAAATGAATAAATTTCACCACCTCTTACTCCCCCAGGCCTGTCTTTACCTGTTATGCTTTAGTAGAGGACCTCACCCCTCCTTCACTGCTCTGGTTGACACCATCTGTCTTGAGCTCCCTCCACTTTCTGTAGCTCTCACTGACTTCCAGTTAGCCATTCCCAGGCTTGTATCTCTGGGCCTCTGTGTAGCATCTGACAGTGTCAAAAACACTTCCCTTTAAGATTTTTTCATGGCCTTGGGGATGTTACATTCCTTTCCTCATCTCTCTAATACCTTTCCTGCCCTTCTACTGCTGTAATTTTTTTGCCACTCCTTTAAACCTAAACCTTTCTTAGGTTCTGTTCTCAAATCTCAGACCTCCTCATAAGATTTACTCTCGTGGCAGTTGTGAACTTGTCCAGGACGTGAGAGATGACCAGTCCAAGGGATTCCTTCACACCCGGCCTCCAGGCCAGGCACCCTGCTGGATGTCCCCTTCTGTTAGTCCTGATGCAGAGAGGGGAGTCTTCTTCCCACACACCTCTATCTGTCCTCTTCTCACTGCAGGAGCCAAGAGCTTGTGTTCTGGGCCCTGGAGGTCTTCTCACGGGGCGGGGAGGGAGGTGGCAGAGCACCAAGATCACTCAGGTTTAAGTCAGGCAAGTTCCACACAAGTTCCCCATTCCAGCTCCCTCAAGACTTATGCAGTGTGAAGTGCTCTAGGCTGAAGGGCTGTGTTTCATTCCTCTGGGGCTTTTTTCGTTTTTGTCACAGGTACTTCCTTATTGGACTGGGATACAGTCCATACAGCCAGAGTGGCTTCTGAGGAGCACTTGGCCAAATTTCCCTTCTTGGCAGTAGATACTTGTATATCATTTGCCTAAGCTTCCTGGGCACAGGGAGGGCCAGGGTCTGGGTAGGTATAAAGGTGTAGAAGTGGTGTCACTGCAAGACAGTGGCACCCTTGGGGATGGTCATGGGTCCTCACCTAAAACACGAGAGGTGGAGCCCCATCCTGAAGCCCAGCAGAATGGTGCTTTCCCGCGGCAGCTCCTGTGTCTTCCTGGCTCTATCTAGAGCCAGGAACCTTTCCAGGGCTTTGTGGACTATGTGCGGCAGAACCTGTCTTGGTAAGACATTCAGAACTTTGCATGTTGAGATATATAATTGATCATCTTTACAACTCACTGCATAAAGTATTTATATTTAGCAATATAAAACTCAACTTTGGGCTATCCTGATGTTAAAGTCAATTAAATTAGATCCTTATAATTTGCCAGTTACTCCTCTACTTTCTATATTGAGCTGACTGAAACATAGTGTTTGGGCTGTGGCTTTGACACTGCATATGATTTGCCCAGCGCGATGTTACATTGGTGAAAAGTATTTTCTACGGCCAAACATATCAGGCTCACTGATGTATACCTGGAAGTTATTTCAACCAGATATATCAGGTATCATATTAAGGTACAGGACATTCAAAGATAGGTACATTATGGTCATTACCTCCAGGACCTCAAAACCTTAGACTCTGAAGGTTCTAGAAGGGAAGGTTTTTTTGTTTCTTTTAGTAATATCACATGCTTGACCTTTTTCGAGCCTACTCAGTTGCACCAATGAAAGGTAATTTAATTTTTGTACTAATTCCAGCATTCATAGTTAAGTTTGTCCTGAAAGGTTCAGTCAGCACACGTTTTTTCCCCCCAGCTGGATAAGATGGAAGCTCCCACATATTGGTGGCTGAAAGTAATGTTCCCCACTGAGACCAGAGATACCGACAAACAGCATGTGGAAGGGTGTGTACCAGACGCTGCACAGCAGTAAAGAAGGAAGCATCTTAGGCTTTCTAACAGGAAGTAGCTTAAAAGAATATAAACGGGCTACTCTGAAAGCCAGAGGCTCTAAAGCGACAGCTGTTTATGAAGACCGTGAGGAGGGCAGAAATATGCCAAGAAAGTAGAGCTGAGATATTAAAAGGAGTGAATAGCATTTAACCTTATGCCAACAGGAATTGTGGAAGGCTGTGTCTAGGACTGTTAGCCTGGGGTATTCATCTTCCATGTGATCAAAGCAAAAGCAAACAATTAAAATATTTCAGATTGTTTAGAAGGAAAAAAGGGAGACTTTTGTTAACATTTTATTTCTTACCTGCCAAGAACTATTCGAATTAGTTTTTACTGATTTGTAAAATATTGTGATTGGGGTTTTTGAATAAGCTATGTAGAATCTCCTTCTCTGGAGTCATTAGTCCCATCTTTCTCAAGTAATTTAGATTGGGCCATCTACAAGTAGAGAGATCATTTTTTTTTTTTTTTTTTAGACTAGAGGTGGTTTTTATGGTCTTTTTGGTTATACAAATGGATCTGATTTGAACATATAGATGACTAGAACAGAATTCTAAGGGTAGCTCTGATTTAAATTTATTTTTTCTTCTTGGTTTTCAATTTTAAGTTATAGAAAGGAAATATTGGAAAGTCAGACAAGTCTTATGGAATTAACTTTGATTTTCATGTTTCTGTGCTACTTTTCAGTTTTCATCTACTATGCCCATCTTTGTTATGTAAATGAATGATAATCATTGATAACATTCTTTTTTTCTTTTCTTTTTATTAAATGATAGCTATTTTATTAAATAATGCAATCATGAGGTACAATGTGCTGGTTTTATATACAGTTTGAAATATTTTCATCAAACTAGTTAACGTAGCCTTCATGGCATTTTCTTAGTTAATGTGATCAGACTTTTATATTCTACATTTAGTAAATTTCACCCGTACCATTCTTAGATGCACCGTAGCACATTGATAACATTTTGATAACATTCAACATTTTGATAACATATCAACATTCTTGATAACATTTCTGGGTGTTTATGTATGTATGTTTGCAGGAGCTCAGATGAAGAGAGCTGAGTTGATCATGGCATATCATCAGTGGGGCTTCTTGTTAGGTATTCATTAATGCCCTTTTTTCATTCCTCACTTCCATTTCTCTCCCCGTTTCACACATTCTATTGTGTTCCATGTGTGTAGGCTTTTCCGTACCCTTAAACAATATTTGTGATTGTTGTCTGTCCATCTGTTTTAAATGTACATAAATGCTGTACATTTAAATTTAAAATTCTGTATTTCCCCGTCTGTTTCTCTTGATGTAAATTTGTTGTGTATACTTCTGGCTTTTAAATTGTTTTTATTTTCAGTTACTGTCTGGAACCTCAGAGTTTATCTACCACATTTTTCTTGCCTTTTAGCTCCCCACTGCCACAGATAACATTGTGATAAATATCCTCAGGCGGGTCAAGTATATATATTGGGAGAAGATATATATCTGTGGGTTAAACTACTGGGTCATGTGAACTATATATACTTAAGTCTCTGGAATGACCGAACGAGTGTACATTCCCGGTAGCAGTTCACATTTCTGTCATCATTAGGGTTATGCAGTTTTCTGATTGTACCAGGCTAATAGGTATAAAATGAACACATGGTTTTAATTTGCATTTCTCAGATCACCTACAAGCCAGAGCATCTTTTCATGATTAATTCAATTTTATATTGTCACTTAAAATTTTTATCTATTGCCATGTATTTTCATGGGTTTTGATATGTAGATTAATATAATGAAATGTATTTAATTATAGCATTTAGGATGAATCATATGTAGCTGCCAAATGCCAATGGCCATTTCTGACCTAAAAAAAAAAAGAAAAGTTAAAATCTATGGTCCCGCTTATTATATTGCTGGACATATACAGGTCTTTCTAAGTTTTCATTGCAAGTATTATAAATATTATAATAATCCTATGCTGTGTCATGTAGCATTTTTTTTCTTTTGAATTTACCCTTAAGATAAATTTCTAGGAGAAGGATTACTGAGTTGGAGAATGAACATTTTTATGGCTAATACTACATATTGTCAAATTTCTTTCTAAAAAGGCTGTACTGGTTTTCATTATGCATCATTTATATCATGACTATATTGGTTTTACTATTAACTTCATAAACATTGTCTTTTAAACTATTAATAACTATAAAAGTGACCTCATTTTTACTCAGTTATAGATAATATTAGTCATTTATCCAGGTGTCCATTGATGGGTAGTGTGCCTCTGTGAATGTGGTCTGTTGTGACCTGGGCTCGTTTCTCTATTACTGTCTTAATTAGTTGATTTGAAATTGGATTTTCATATACTACAGATTTGTTTTGTCTTCACTTCTTGAAAATGAAATTATTCATTGACATCAATTTATTCTTCAGATGACAATCAAAACAAAACACATGATAAAAAAGAGAAGAAGATGGTGGTTCAGAAGCCCCATGGTACCATGGAATACACAGTAAGTATAAGCAAGGTGCATGGACATCAGTAACACTGCTAGGGTTATGTAAGGTTTATCCTGACACCTTCTGCCTCGTGGCTTCTCTACTTATTTACCCACTAAATAGTATGAAGTTTCTTCAGATAAATTCTGAGTCATTTCTTTTCCCTTCGTATTTTCTCCCCTGGCAATCTCGTGTCACCCAGTGGCTTGAGAATGTGAGGTGAGTGATATGCCTACAGCATCTGCCCACCCTATTGATCACCAATGCTGCATAGGCCAATCTGACTGACCAGGCAAGTGACCCCTTCCTCTCTTATTGCTCCCTGTGTATGCCCGGAAGCTGTGATGAAGGGGATGACCTTCCACAAGACAGGAGGACTCTTCTTCAGTTAAGAGTATTCTAGAACTGTGATCCCCTGCTAGAACTTCCAAACAAACCTATGATTTATCTTTTATATGACAGTGAGTACCAGTTTTAGGTGTCCATCCCAGACACCTTTTCTGAGTTCACTTGACTATTCAACACGTTCACTTAGTCCTCCATGCCTGGTCCTTTTTCAAGAAGTATTGGCTTCATCATCCATGCAACCTACAACCTTATTCCTTATTCTCAGCATCTTTTTTCCTTGACTCACCATGTTCATTCCTACCTTCTGCGACTATCCAGCAAGTCTAGACCAGATCCCTTTTTTTTTATTCTCACAGAATCAGTATTCCTTGATATAATTTATCTCAATTTCACATTATTGTTTCATTAGTGTGATTGTTATTTTAATGTATATCTAGTGCCCTGATTTGTATGCCTGTGGAGAGACCATATACCTGCTTGTTTACATCCTATTCCTTGCACCTTGAAGGGTGTTGGCTTCTGCATTGTTGAATCAATAGATGAATGGTGCTATGCATGTTTGCATCACTGCAGCGCCACACAGTGTGTCAGCTCTCCTCTCTCACTGCACCACAAGCTCCTGGAGCCAAGAGCTGTATCTTATGTATCCTAGCCTTGGCACAGGGTGGGCACTCAGTTATAGATCTATTTTGATTCACTGTGAAGTAGCACCGTTGATGAGTGTTCTCTTTGACTTCCAAGAAGAAACAGAGTGCTGTTGTCATTACCTAGTTATGTTTTCCCAACATGTACTTGTTTTATGTTCGTTATTTGTGCACCATGAGGTGCACCTGTTTTATGCTCATTATTTGTGCTCTGCATGAGGTGAGCAGCCAGGTCTGATCCTTCCCTGGTGTTTCCTTTGGATCTTCTCCAAGCCTCTACAGAGTCACCTGGAAGAGCCTGGCCTAGGCATGCTCTGTGATCATCTCTAGGGTTTGTTCAGGAGCACATAGGCCCATTCATTTCAGAAAGGATTCGGGGTGATTATATTTTACATTACGACTGTCTAAAACGTCACTGATAAGGCACTGTACTGAGTGCCTTTTCTCGAAATAAGCACTTGAGAAATATTGGATTAAATTATTGTTAAGAACAATATTAATTCTAGAGCCATAATCCTTGAGATCTGTGTGTATTCATTCACCAGTACAATTCACAAGCCCCTCTAAAGAATTGAGAAGCACCATTTGCTAGAAGTTGTTTCACATAGTATATACTCCTCAATAAAATGCAGTGGACGTAAAAATCAGCCTCCAAATTAGTAAACATAAGTAGGGATTAAGTCGGTATGGCAGCCATGCCTAACTATTTGAATTATGTGTTATGGAGAGATTTGTTTTATTTGGAAACTTATTTTTATACTTTCCTTGGTAATAAAAGGTAACTCATGTAACTTTGGGTATAGAGAACCTGCTAGCACTTACTGGATTATTTATAATGCTCCTGAGCTATGGAGGTTCAACCATTCTGGTTTCAAGCATTCGAAGATACCAGCATCCCTCTCAGGGTCCGTGGCCTAATTCTCTCCCTCTCTCTCTCTCTCTCTCTCTCTCTCTCCCTCTCTCCACACACACACACACATACATATTTATTTATTTATTTATGTGTTATCCTCATGTAATAACTGAAATTGTTAAAGTTTTTCTCCTTCCCTGAACTCCCTGTACATGGTATCTTTTACAAGCTTTACTCATAACAATATAAAATAAATTAATTGATGACTTACCATAAAGTAAGTGCTATAAAGCACATATTATGATGAGCTCTGTTTCATCACAGAGAAGTTAGCTGTGTTGGAAACACCGGGAAGTTAAGCAAATGGCCCGAGGTCATACAGATAGCAAGTAGGAGATCTGGATTTCACTTCCAGCCGTCTAGTTCTAGAGTCTGGATTCTCAATCTTGTCCTGACTCCAAACCCTGAAAATCTATAGGTTTTAATGTATTATATAAATATCTAATATAGTATTAGAAAAAAAATGTTTTAACTTTTTGGTTTGTTTTTAGTAGAAATGATTGTGTTAGGCTATAGGTATAGGCTTAGGGTATCCTGTCCTCTCATAGGGGCATATGCTATTACTTAAATTTTAAGTGGTTTTAAAATATATATATTTATATCCTAACTTCTTCTAAAAAGTTTCTCAGGCTGTTTCAGAGTAAACTGTAACTATAAACTTAGATCAGTCTGAAGCAGTTCATCTGGTAGATGGGCTTTTGGTACCGAGGGCAGGGATGGGTTTAATTCTGCCCAGTTTAATGGGTTAAATTGAGATGCTTCTCCATCTCAGTTTTTTCACCAGTCCACACCTTCCTTTGGCTTCCTCAAACTTCTGTGTAATTCAAGGCTCACCTGGTAGAGCTGGTTCTGATTGCAGAGTCAGCCAGCAGACTTGACCCAAGGCTACAGACGGGACCTTCTCAGTGACCTTGATCAGAGTCACCTCCCATTGACAACGCCATCTGGTGACTCTGGACAGGCACATCCTGGGACGTTGACAAGACCACAGGAAGGCAATTTCTTTCTGAGTGGAGCTATTTTACTGTGAAGTTTCTCATCTCCTCACTGTCCTCTCTTCCCCCTCCACCTGTCCTATAGAAGAAAAGAAAAGTTTACACGTGGAACAAAAGTCACAAGTTTTATAGACTTGGAGAATAACACTAATTTGGCTGCCTGTGGAAAGTTATCATTTTAATGACAGTGAACCATTACTGGTAGCTAATCTGAGTTTCTGTCCGATTTCCTTGCTTGCCATAGTATTCATGTGCCAACTACTCCAGTGCCCTCTGTGTTTAGGCACTGCACTGAGCACAGGGAAAAACAGCTGTTAACAGGCCGCCGGCCAGCAGCTTATATCGCAGTGGTGACACAGACAAATGACAGAAAATTGTAAGAGAGGAGGTCACCCCACTTCCCCAATTGTGTGTGTGTGTTCTTTCTTTTCTTCTTGAAATTTTGTATTTCACTTCTTGGATCTCTACCCCCTACACCTAGGTTGTTTCTGAATAAAATTATAAATCTATTCGTGGACAGCAAAATGCAAAGATGACGGAGCCCAGGAATGAATTGGATTTAAGAGTTTGCTTTTATGTGATTTTATTAAGAATTGAGAATGTATCCACTCATTTTCATGGTCTATCTGTATGAAACTATTACTTTTTCATTTACTCATGTTATGAATAGATTAATGTTATCTATAAAAAGGACTTCTTTTTTGGCTTTATATATTGACTCTTATTTATTTGACTATTCTAGGCGGGAAGCCAGGATACCCTAAACTCCATAGCACTGAAGTTTAACATCACTCCCAATAAATTAGTGGAACTGAATAAACTCTTTACACATACTATTGTTCCAGGCCAGGTAATTATTTTCTTGTTGACTATGACTTTCATGTGTACCTTTTACTGCCATTTTTAATGCCTCACTATTAATGTCACAGGACTATCTCCAATCTTTTCTCTCTTTTAGATCCAAGAATTGTGAAAGTATCCCAACACTTACAAACTGGTTCAGGGACGAATACATTGCAAATGATTAATGCAGCTTGTTATATCTATTGTTAGTTTATGTAATAGGTGTTTCATAGGGCATCAAGAGATTTGTAAATTAATGTGACTCTTTTTTTTTCCTGTTGAATATAACAGATATTCTCAGACTGTTTAATTCAGAATTGCAAATTTCAACTTAATCTATCCCTTCCGGGTAATTGTAGCCATGACTTTATTTTAATTTGGGCAGAACTTTTGAGGGTTTTTTGGTCTTAGTTTAACACCATAACAAGAATGGTCATCCTGGTCAGAGACAGAGGAATTTAACAGGACTGTCCATAAAAAGCCACCCTCATTTTTTTCCAGGTTTTTAGTACAGTCACACTGCATAGCAACAGTTTGATTAATGGTGGACTACATATACAACAATGATCCCATAAGATTATACTATTGTATTTTAACTGTACCTTTTCAATGTTTAGTTACACAAAGACGTACCATTGTATTACACTTGTCTGCAATATTCAGTCTGGTAACGTGCTGTATAGGTTTATAGTCTAGGAGCAGTAAGTTGTGGCATATGGCCTAGCTGTATAGAGGCTGTTGTCTTAGTACACAAGATGGTGCTCAAATAACAACAAAATCACCTAACTATAAATCTCAGAATGTATCCCCCTGGTAAAGTGATACATGACTATACTTTGTTTGTTAGGCTGCATGAATTTGACAGATTGTATAATTGTGCCACTCTAGGTTAATCCAGTAAAATTTTTTTTAATTCCGGGTGGTGCCTGTGGCCCAGTGAGTGGGGTGCTGGCTCCATATACTGAGGGTGGCGGGTTCGAATCCAGCCCCGGCCAAACTGCAACAATAAAAAAATTAATTCCTTCTATGTGATAAGATATTCTCGTATCTCCGCTTTTAAACTACAGTCAGGCAATAAATTTAAATGGTTCAGTTATGGAAGGAGTTAAGCTGAGGCCAAGTCTCCAGTCCCATCCATTGAAGTACTTTGTTGCCATGAGCACATTTGAGTTCCCTTGTGTTAACTTACTAGGGCATCTCCATGGATCTCGGTATTATAGCGACATTTAATTCTTTCAGAATAGATAATGCTGCTTTGAAGCACAATTTCATTCAGGCAATGATGATATTATTCTTTGCATTTTTTCAAGGGCAGCACATGAAGGCAACAGGGTCACAAGTTGGCCAGTTTGTACTGTAGTGTTTTTGGTATTTATATTCTTGTCCAAAGGAGAAATTAGTATACTGCCAGCACCAGGTAATGTGTGTGTGGGGACGGGGGGAGATCTGCATTAGAACTTCTCAAAAATTAATAAATTTTCATCTCTAGGATAACTAACAATTTAATCTCTTTCATTGTTGGTGTAGGCTTAAATTTACTAATTAAAGGCAAAAGACTATAGTCACTGGAATATAGTAAAATAACTGAGGATGATTCTTTATGTTATACCCATAAAAAAAATAGTTGATTGATACTAGCTTAAGGTCCAATAGCTGGTAGAAGTATAAGGACTATTTTAATACACCTACTGTAATGGTAAAAATACTAAGAAAAGGAGCCCCAAAGCTTTATTTACATTGGTTTTGTTTTAGCTACATGACTTGGGCAGGTCACTTCCTATTTTGTATCTCCATTTCCTAACCTCTGAAATTAGAGGTTGGACCATATATTTTTTTTTTGGGGGGGGGGGTTTCTTCATTTTTTCAAATTAATGTGAGGGTGCAATATTTTAGGCTCACTTCCAGGGTAAAGTTCCATTTGTAGAAGAGCCCCTCACCAGGGGGCGTGTTATACACCCTCATAATGTGCACATCAGGCGAGCTCCCACCTCCTGCCCTCCTTCCTTCTGCCAGATGTCCTCTGCCTGCCCCCTCTCGCTTCCCTCTACCCCTGAACTGGTCTATATTAGCGTTTTATTGTTCTTTCGAGCATGTAATTGTTTATATATTGATTTCATATTAGTATGGAGTATATTGAATATTTATTTTTCCATTCCTGGCAGTACTTTGCTAAGAAGAATGTATTTCACCTCCATCCAGGTAAATGTAAAAGATGTAAAGTCTCCATCTTTCCTAATGGCTGAATAATATTCCATGGTATTATCTTAGATGTCCCCTTAGCCTTTATTGTGGTGTCAGCCCTTATAGAATTAGATAACTGTGTGCTGTTAGCTGTCCTGGAACCCATCTATACTCATGACTTTTGCTGGCAAAGATAAAGAATTAAGAAGAGGGAAATAGGTTGAGGGACTTTCAGAAACTGCAGATGACCTTTTGAGTTCAAGGATTTTAAAATACTATATTTTGGTATGTAGAGGGGTGGGTGTCGCTCTCATCTCAGCAGATCTGATAAATCAAAAACAGTTTGATCTTCTCTGGCTTCAAAAATGTGAGACTCACCCTTCTGGAGGCTGAGTTGATGATCACCTTAAGATAGAAAATAAAACTGGTCTGGTTGAGTCAGTGCCCTCATATGAGAGTGATTTGAGGAGGAGGTTACCTGAGAGTTTATCAAACTACAATCTAATTCTAGACTTTTTGTTACTTCAGAAAAAAAAAAACAAGAGCAGACACACTTGAAGTAAATAATTGAGGCATAAAATGTTCTTCAGAAGGTCCTGAGTTTGGCTGTTAATTCTTAATACTTACATCACATGTGAGGGCATATATAAAAAATGTACTTTTACAAAAAAAAAAAAAAATGTACTTTTACAAGTAGTTTATCTTGAGCACACTCAAGAATTACACTGTGGTTAGTACTTTAACATGTTTTTGTGTTCATAGGTTACCTTGGCTACAGATGCTTAAAATTTTTTTCTGGGCTAAAATGACAGCTTTGCTTTATAATAAGGAATTTTAGGACCTCAGAACCATATATGCTGGTGTTGGAGGAGGCCCAGAATAGTTTTCCGAAGGCAGGAGGAAACCTTCACCCTACCCATGATCCAGGCCCACTTCCAGGCTGAGGTAGCCCATGTTCTCCACTCACCTCTGTTGCAATGCAGAGAGCCATTTAAGTAAGGGAGCATCCCTTAGATGCAGCATTTGCAATGTGTCAGACCACAGAATCTCAATCTGTGTTGGCTAATATTTTTCAGGAGTTCACGTGCAAAAGAAATACTTATTAATGAAGAATTGCTTGGGGAAATGCTGTCTATTCATTCTTCCACTTTAGCCATGTAAGATAAGTAAGAGCTACATATCAGGGCAGCGCCTGTGGCTCAGTGGGTAGGGCACTGGCCCCATATACTAGGGGTGGCGGGTTCAAACCCGGCCCCAGCCAAACTGCAGCAACAACAACAACAAAAAAAGCAATAGCCAGGCATTGTGGCGGGTACCTGTAGTCCCAGCTACTCGGGAGGCTGAGGCAAGAAAATCACCTAAGCCCAAGAGCTAGAGGTTGCTGTGAGCTGTGACGCCACGGCATTCTACCTCAGGTGACAAAGTGAGATTCTGTCTCAAAAGAAAAAAGCTACATATTAAAATTTATATTATCACATAATATTAGTCCTTTGTAAATTGTTTTTACAGAACTCTAAACTTTGACATTTGCCATTGACCTGTATTAAGGATGTTATAAAGAATAGTCCTCCAAAACTGGTTGTTGTTTTTACTGTTAAGTATGTCATGAAGGACAAATAGTTCAATGAGATTTCATGGGAGGATACTTGTACTTATGAATATTTGGTTTCTTCTTAACTTACAGACATTGAGTGCTCCTAAAGTTGATTTCCATATCTTTGCATTTATCATATAGAAACTCAAGGCCAATTTTAGGGCCCACTTCCCAGTGTGTGTTTAGTAATTTTGGAGGACTTAATTTTGGTTGTAATCGGTCCTAATCTTACATCCTCTTGACTTTGATTTCCCCACCTTTGTCTTAATGTGTCTTTTATTGTCTCAATTTTTTTCTGGATTAAAATGACATTTAAATAACGTTGAAACAGAAATGTGGCTGAAAGGATGGGAGATAGTAAATAATACTGATCAGTGACCAGTTATATGATTAGCTCTGAATTCTGTCTAATATAATTAAAGGTCATCAATTTAAGATTACATTTAATATATGCTAGAATGTAGCATGTCTAATTAAAGGAGTGTTGAATGACAGATTTATGACATTTCTAGAACCAGCATATTTTCCAGAAGAATGGTTATTTTGTACATTGAGGGGGTTATTATTTATGTATGCATTTATTTATTTGGAGCCTGGCTCTGTCACCCCAGCTATAGTGCAGTGACATCATCATAGCTCCCTGCAATCTCAAACTCCTAGGCTCAAACAATCCCCCTGTGTCAGTCTTCCTATAGACATGTGCCACAACACACAGCTAATTTTTCTGTTTTCTGTAGAGACTGGGTATCTCTCTATGTTGCCATAGCTGGTCTTGAAATGCTGGCCTCAAGTGATCTGCCCACCTCTGCCTCCCAAGAGTGCTGGAATAAAAAGCATGCGCCACTGCTCCTGACCTGTTTTTATTTTTAAATAACCCAGACAGTGATAGAAGAGAAAGCACTAGGATTATTGTATTGATGTTAGTTTGTACAGTTTGTTGTATAAGGACCTTACTACTTCAGAGCTCAGAGCCTGCTAAGAGTTAGCAAACCCGGATTAATTCCATTTCTACCTGGCACAGGTATTATGTTATCTCGTCTCCATTTGTTTATTGTTAGTCCCCTTGCATGGAGGGTTCTCCCACTCTCCAGTCTTATTTCTACTTAATCTTCAAGGCTTCACTGGACCCCACTTGCTTCCTGTGTCCTGCCCAGACAACTCATCCACCTTGCTCTCCCCTTTTCTGAGCTTCCACAGTGTCCACAGATGTGTTCCATAACCTTCACACTGCACACATTCAGGTGGCCAAGCTTTATTACATGGATTAGTCTAGAAGACCCCAAGTTGCTTATGAGTTCTGTGAAAGCCAACTGAGTTTTAGTCATGCACTGAAATGGGCAGAGCATGGCTTCACTGAACACTAGGTAGTGATTTGTCTGATTCTTGGGACTTCTTCATGTGTTCTTTGCCTTTCTCAGGTCCTTTTTGTGCCAGATGCCAACTATCCTTCCAGTACCTTAAGGCTGTCATCGTCCAGTCCTGGTGCTACTGTCTCTCCCTCATCGTCAGATGCCGAATATGACAAACTGCCTGTACGTACGTCATCCACTTCACACACGGAAGTTCATTTTTATCAGAGAAATTTTTTGTGGGTTGTAAAATTTAATGTGTTATTTTTTATAAGAGTACATCTAAAATTCTCTCTAAAGGGTTAGGGATAGGTAACTGTAGAATGAAATGCATCTTTTCCAAGAGAAACATGTTCATTTTTAAGATCTCAAAGGCAAAAATGCATACCTTTTAAAAGTATGAGGTTAAATTTCCAATGAAATTAGTAAAATAGTTTATTTGTAGACCATTTTTTTTTTTTTTTTTTTTCTGTTTGTTTGTTTTTGAGATAGTCTCACTATGTCACCCTGGGTAGAGTGCCATGGCATCATAGCTCACAATAACCTCAAACTCTTGGGCTTAAGTGATTCTCTTGCCTCAGCCTTACAAGTAGCTGAGACTACAGGCGCCTACCACAACACCCAGCTATTTTGTTGTTGTTGTTGTTATTGGTGTTTAACAGGCCGAGCCAAGTTCGAACCCACCAGTTCTGCTGTATGTGGCTGGCGCCCTTATCATTGAGCTACACCGAGCCAGACCTCCTTTTTTTTTTTTAAAAGGGAATTTGTATTATGAGTCTAATATGAATATTTTATTGAGCTTATTTTCCAAAGACATTTTGTTAAGCCAGTTTCATGAGTTTACACATATGCTGTTGGCTTTTTTTTTAAATGTTAGTTTGATTGGATACCTATCGAAATATTTGTGGCATTTCTTAAGGGAAAAGGTGTACTTGCCTTTTTTTATGTTCAATTTAAATAGAAATAGTATTCTTGTAGGGAATTTATGTGGCTTGACTTCTATATAGAATTTGTTCTGAAAAATTTTAATTTTGGAAATTTTTGTTTTTGCAAGGATGCTGACTTAGCACGAAAGGCCTTGAAACCCATCGAAAGAGTCTTATCATCTACTTCTGAAGAAGATGAGCCAGGTGTGGTGAAATTTTTAAAAATGAACTGTCGATACTTCACTGATGGAAAGGTATGCAGTTATGCAACTTGTTTCCTTTTCTTGAAATCTGTGGAAAACTGAGTCTGCAAATTATTGGAATGGAGGCTACCTTAAAATATCTGCCACAAAATTTCAGTTTCAGATTTGACAAATGCCTGTTAGTTTTTTATCACTTTGTCTTTCAGTTGTTGGCCTGTGGAATTGTTAGGGAGACATTAGAGTATGTATTTAATACAAACGCTGGAGTGAGATGCACTGAGTTTACATTCCAGCTGTACCACTCACTAACTCAGAGCATGGGCAAGGTATTTAAACTGCCTAAGCTTCCATTTCCTTCATCTATAACGATGGTTCTCAACCTTCCTAATGCTGCAGCCCTTTAATGCAGTTCCTGTGGGTCATGACCCACAGGTTGAGAACCGCTGATCTATAACATAGGAACAATTAAAAAATTAGGTAACAGTACAATAATTAAAAGAGATAATTCATGCAAAGAGTTTTGCATCTAAACTGGAAAATGGTAAACTCTTAGCCTGTGTTTGCTGGTGACAGTGCTAGTATTAGTGTCTGCTATGTCATGTTTTTAGTTTTTTGTTTGTTTGTTTTTTACAAAGCACAAATCCAGCTTTTAGTGAGCCTCTGAAGAAAGGGCTAGGTTGGTGTCAAATGAATTCCTGTGGTCATTTCAGAGACTTCTGTCAGGTTTCAAATAGAGCAGAAACTCTGTACTTCACACTTGATGACCTCCCTACGTTGCCCACTTCCTTAAGTTGACCTAATTTTCATAGACCAGACATGCGCCACATGCATCTATCAGTATGGTAGACCTAGTTCCTTAGTTGATCACCTCCGTGTGTTGACCTATTTGTTACAGTCCCTTGGGTGGTCAATTTACAGAGGTTCTAGTGCAATAGGAAAATATGTATTGATGTACATTGAAACTTTTGCAAATAATAACAAGTAATGGTTGAAATACAAAACTTTTTTTAAAAGACATATCATACAAGTCACTCATTTAAAGTTTACAATCCAATGGTTTTAGTTTGGTTCACAGAGATGTCAAACCATCAGTGACCTCAGTCAATTTTAGAAAATTCTCATCCCCCCAAAAAGAAACTCTATAACCATTAGCAGTCATTCATTTTCCATTTCTCTCCCCTTACCACAGCTTACCCTCTCCAAGACCCCCATGCCAGCCACAGACAGTCACATAGCTATTTCATGTATCTATGTATTTGCCTATTCTGGACATTTTTTTTATTCTTCTTATCTAACTATAATTACATAATCACTAACCAATATCTCCCATCTCCTGCTTCCTCCTAACCCCCCATTGCTCTGGTAGCCGCCATTCTACTCTCTCCTTATATGAGATCAACTTTTTAAAATTCCACAAGTGAGATCATACAGTATTTGTCTTTCTGCACCTGGTTTATTTCACTTAACATAAAGTTCTCTAGGTTCATCTATGTTGTTGCAAATGACAGGATTTCTTTTTTTAATGGGTTAATAGTACTCTGCTGTGTACATATTTCCCATTTTCTTTATGCGTTTATCCGTTGATGCACACTTAGGTTGATTCCACATCCTTGCCATTATGAATAATGCTGCAATAAACGTGAGAGTGCAGATTATCTCTTCCACATACTGATTTCATTTCCTTTGGATACATCCAGTAATGAGGTTACTGGATGTACAAAACTTTTCACAAAGATGATCACTAGAGTCATTAAAAGTACCAAAATAAGTTATCCACGTTAAGGAGTCATTTTATCCCACTGTCCATGGTAGATAACATCCCTGTGGCCATTAAGGTCTGTAACATAATCTGATAAAGCTCCAGACCTTTAAGATCCCACTAAGCTACTGCTTCATGCTTTTTCTTTCCATAGATGAGCTATATTCAGTTTGGCTGCAGAAATTTCATATTCTTGAATTTTTCTGGATGTGGGCTTTCTAAACATTTTAGAGAAAAATACTGGGGCTGTTCTTCAGCACCATGATTCTGAGACAGCTGCTCCCTTAATACAATACCTGTCTTTTTAGACATGTGGTGAAGACTTGCTAAGTAAATTATAAAGCTCTGTGATCTCCATCTGGAAGTACCTGGAATAGCCCCTCTCATTTTACACAGAACTAGGAAATCTGAGACACACATGGGTGAACTGGGATCACTCTGCAGTTGTGCTGTTGCAACAGCTGTGCTAGAATTGGGCTCAGTTGATTGCCACAGAAAGGCAAGTCTGTTTTCTTCGCCTCTCCCCCCAGCACTCAGCATTGCATTTCTTCAGCCTGGTCTCCCAGACCTTATACAGGGTATGTGATTGGTTCTCACATGGGGTATTGTGGTTCATAGACAATGAAATGGTTGCTGAGAGCATTTCTGCTTGAAGATGATTCTGCCCTGTCTTTCTCCTGCAGGGTGTGGTTGGAGGCGTCATGATTGTCACTCCGAATAACATCATGTTTGACCCTCATAAGTCCGATCCCTTGGTTATCGAAAATGGGTGTGAGGAGTATGGCCTCATCTGCCCCATGGAAGAGGTTGTTTCCATCGCCCTCTACAATGACATTTCTCACATGAAGATTAAAGACGCCTTGCCATCGTAAGAGACCCTCCTTTGTTTACCAGAATAAAAGGGGTATTGAGAATGACATGCAGTTAAAAAATGAGGGCGTTTGTAGGATCAAGGGACTGTGTATAGGAGAATTTGAAGGTAGAAAATTTGTGCACTAAATGTAAAAAATAGAAAAATGAAAAGAAATGGAAATAATAAAGTCAGTGTTAGGGAAACATTGAACATAAAAGAGGAAAGCCAAGAAGCCAGCAGACAAAAATGATATGTGTTTGGCTTATTTTTCTGAAAAGCAATTGCAGGTTCTTAATAAATTTGTGAAAGAACAAATGGTATTTCTCTGAAAGTATTTTAGTCTGATTATTAATTAGTGAATGTTTCCTTTTCAGTTAGGAGAGTTCTTTTTTTTTTTTTTTTGAGACAGTCTTACTATGTTGCCTTCGGTAGAGTGCTGTGGCATCACAGCTCACAGCAACCTCAAATTCTTGGGCTTAAGCGATTCTCTGGCCTCAGCCTCCCAAGTAGCTGGGACTACAGGTGCTCACCACAATGCCTGGCTATTTTTGTTACGGTTGTCATGGCCCAGGCCGGGTTCTAACCCACCAGCCTCGGTGTATGTGGCCCGTGCTGTAACCACTGTGCTACGGGTGCCGAACCAGTTAGGAGAGTTCTATTTGTCTTCATTTAAATTCTAGAAAATGCGGTTTCCCTCCCTCATGGCCTCTCTTAATCCTACAAGGAGCGAAGTTTGAATGGACAATATAGCAGCCGCCCCCACCCACCATGGTGTGAAGAGAGAATAATATTGGTTGGCTTTTTCTCTGAAGTGTAGATGAATATTAATTTAGTCCTGATCACTTTGGCCTTATAATTTTGAGTTTATTGTTAGAAAAGAGAGAGAGAAAGGAAGAAAGACAGTTAAGAAAGCTTAGGGAATTGATTAACTTATCGGGGTGCTCTGATTTTTATTGTCCTTTTGCCCTTGGATTCATATGAAAAGAGGGTAAGGTGCCTAGAGAACTAAACCCAGACACAGAATCCCTCGGGGGTCATAGCAGCAGGTTCCTCTGGACACCTACGGTCCTGAGTGTCTGATCCCAACCCCAAGTCACTGAAGATACCACTAGAACATGAGCACTGAAGTGGTTTCCAAATTCTGTCTCCATAAGTCTTCACGTGAGAGATTTGGGAGGTGGATGAGCTGTAGGCGTGATGGTTAGTCTGGAGTCAGATTGCCTGTCTTCCCCTGTCTCTGCTGTGTATGTCTCCATGGCCTACATGACTTCCTCAATCTTTGCCTTACTTTCCTCTTCTGTAAAAGGGAGTTAATAATATTCTTTAGCTTACAGGGCTTTTGTAAGAACTAAACATATTGTTATATCAAAACTCTTAGAAAATGGCCTAGTGCTTGATAAGTATGGGCTGTTAATTATTTCAACTTTTAGTTCACATCCAAAACTCTGTTCCCTGGGGATCTTGTTATCCATATGGACTGAGCCTGCTAGGGCAACTTAGAACATGCCTCTTTTGCACCAAAGATATGAAGATGAGTGTGTCATGGGCCTACCCTTGAGGAGTCTGAAGTTTGCTGGGTGCATCAGATGCAAGGTTGTGTAATTAAGTGGCACCATAAATATAGCAATGTGCACAGTGCTCCATGAGAACCATGTAAGGCAATGTCCAGCTGCCTTGGGATCTTAGGTGAGGGAGTGAAAGCAGGCATGAATATCAGGTTCTCCGCAGCAAGGGGGAAGAAGACCAGGTAAGGATATAGGTAAGTTTGGAAGTAGACAGCCAGAGAAATAGGGTCATTACTTACTGGAAAATGGCTTCTAATGGAGTAATACTGTTGTACATCTTCAGCCTAGGATATTAAGTATTGTGTTTAATAATAGAAAGGGAATGTATATCTTCAAAAATATTTTTTTTCTCAGTGTGAGATTATGTTTAATGATCTGGAATTTAAGAATAATGCTATGACTGCAAGAAGGGAGGAGAGTAAAGAATTGCCTCCTAGTTTGTTGATATTATTTCAGGATTGTGCTTTGATTTCTGCCTTGGATGCAGGTAAAGTAAGGATTTTTATTCTAATGAACAAGAATATGTGAGTGGAATTCAGTGTGAAATAAGCTTTGTATTGTCTTCAGAATTTCAGTTCTCTCAGAGTTACGTATTGCTTAAAATGTCATTGTTCCTAAAAGTATAATGGTGAATTATCTAGCTACAGTGTGCAAATAGTTTTTTAAATTCTGTATGAGGACCAGGCATGGTAGTTCACACCTGAAACCCTAGCATTTTGGGAGGCTAAGCTGGGAGGATTGCTTGAGACCAGGAGTTCAAAACCAGGCTGGGCAACATAGCAAGACCCTGTATGTGCAAAAAATAATGTAAAACTAACTGGGAATGATAGCCCGTTGTTGTAATCCCACCTCCTCAGAAGGCTAAGGCAGGAGGATCACTTGAACTTGGGGGTTGAGGCTACTACATTAGTGGCCCTGGACTCCAGCCTAGGTGACAGAGACCCCGTCTCAAACAAACAAAAAAAAAAAGTGGTGAGTGTGTCTCCTGACCTTCAAGATTTGTGTGTGTGAATGTAGGACATTTTGTAACTCCAGCTGCCACGGAGTAGGAAGGAAACACCTGAAGGAATTGATTATCATTAGGTGCCTGGCTAAGTCTGGAAAACATTAATTAATAACAGAGCCAGTTGACACTGTTACGTACTTTGCCCCAGCAGTGCTTGGCAGCTGCAATGCAGGAAAAGCTGATGGCTAAATTAATTTCAAGTAGGCTACTGGCAGCTCGAGTTAGGAAGAAGTACAGGAAGGGAGGGCTGAACAGGTAATTTAAGAGGCTGATCTTTTGTGGGGGTCAAGCTTGATAAGGAAGGAGTTGAAAAGGGGTATGGATGTTTAAGAAATAAGTTTTACTTATTAAGTATATGGAGAGCTGGGGTTCTTTGTTGTAGGACTTCTTACAGCTTTGAATATGCCAAATTAGATTCTGACTTTTAATATGGAGATTATGCTACACTGCAATAACTTAATTTGACTCTAGGGTTGAAGCATCTTTAACATATCCTGGGATGCTAGCATTGGGCAGAACATTTTCCATATGTAGGTTTCTGCAGAATAGAGACCTTGTCACAATTGTATTCTAGCATATAGCATTTAGGGGAACAGGGAATGCTCGTTGAAATGTAATGAATTATGAATTAAAAAGGCTTTTAAAGCATTTATCAGAGCCAAGCAATTAAGTAGGCTTTTGTTTTCTATTGGAAAAAGCCATAGACCTTTTCTATTGAAGTGGTTTATATAACTTTGGAAAGGCAGTCTCCTTGTAACTTCAGAACTCCATGATACCTCATTGTTTTAATGTCATAACCATTTATTTCAAAGCCAGCAATAGATAAAGTATTACTGGAAGATGATCTAGCTTTTTTAGAAAATATAATTATTTCTGAAATTGAAAATCTTGTTTTTTAAATGGGTTTTTGTATCTCTGCATTTTAACCCCACAATGGTAATGCTACTGGTTGTGGGAGATGGGAATATGAGGTCGCTCAAGATATTTCCAGTCATATTTTTTAAAGTATACATTTCTTGACCATATATTTTAAGCTTGGAAGAACATATTTAGCCATTATTTTTCCATAATTCAAATCTGGGTTGTAAAGCATCTGTTATTAAGGAAAATAATTTCAGCTGATAAACAAGTTGCCCTGTTATAAAATAAGAGATATTTAGGTAAGATATTTAAACTAAGTTTCATACATAAGAGCTTTTTTGATAAGATTTCATTTTCTATAAATTTTTAAACTGTAATATGGAGCAACTGCTATATATTCACAATAATGGTGGAAGCTTTATTTTGCACTTTTAGAGGGGTGTCTGTGATTGGAAACATCAGATCCTAAGCCATGAGACCCCAAATAAGGGTTCAAGGTCAGTTACGTGATAGAGCAGTTGAATGAGGAGCTTTGGGTCAGTGAGCCTTCTGGAATTAATACAGAGTTTTCTATACTATTATAGAAAAAGGGAAAGCTTTGACTATATTAGGAATTTTAGACTTAAAATATTTCTTCTCCTTGTTCTTTCCTTCATGAAACTCAAACACATTATTATTTCATATTTGAAAATCTTATGGGTAACATCTCCATGTTTGTGTATAACTTTCAAAACCATTGTGTGCTTCTAGAAAGAATATGCACATCTCACAGTTTATTCTTTTCCATTACTTTTAGTTGATTTATGTTTTATTTTGAAGTTAGTTTCTGATTTTATTTTTTATTCTGAAACCATTTAAACATAAATTTAAGTTGTGACATTTGTTTTGGTTTTTGGTTGGGTTTTTGTTTTGTCGTTTGCCTTTCCTCCATTTTGTTTTTGATTTTATTTTTAACATTCCATGTGCACCCACCATTTTTCCCCCCACAGTGACCTACCTCAGGATCTTTGTCCTCTGTACAGGCCTGGAGAATGGGAAGACCTGGCTTCAGAAAAGGACATCAACCCATTCAGCAAGTTCAAATCCATCAACAAGGAAAGACGACAGCAGAGTGGCGAGAGAACCATTACTTTGGATTCCAAATCAACAGGGCCTTTGGAGAAATTGACAGAACACACACATATGAAGCCCTCAGGCAGCTCTGTGTCAGAAAAATTAAGGAAACTGGAATCTTCCAGGGAGACAGCCAGTGACTCTTCCACAGTGACTAAGCTCAACAAGGGACCTTCTGATACTCACTTTGCATTTGAATCTTTAGCCAAAGAAAACTCTCTTTTAGGGGAAGATGATGACTTCGTGGACTTAGAAGAACTTCCTTCTCAACCTGATAGTGGAATGGACAAAAGAGACCCCTCGAAGGAGTGCCTTTTTCTCAACTCAGAAGAGCGGAAGAAGGCTGAGTCACAGAGAATCAATTCTGCTATGGAAAAGCAGGTGCAGTCAACCTTGAACTTTTCAGAAGCAGGGAATGATGCTGAACTGAAGGGGGCCCTAGATTTAGAAACCTGTGAAAAGCAAGATATAATGCCAGAAGTGGACAAACAATCTGGATCCCCAGACAGCCAGGTGGAAAACACCCTGAACATACATGAAGATCTAGATAAAGTTAAACTTATTGAATATTACCTTCATAAGAACAAAGAAGGGTTGCAGTTATCTGAAAATTTGCAGAAGGCAGAATTAAGTGATGGCAAAAGTATTGAACCGGTGGGAATAGACATCACCCTTAGTAGTTCTTTTCCTCAAGCAGGCGATCCCTCAACTGAGGGCAATAAAGAACCAGATAAAACCTGGGTGAAAGAGAGAGAGCCCCTTCCAATGAAAATGGACCCTTCTACGGAAGAAAGCATGATTAAAGAGCCTCTAGACCCCTCTCTGGAATCAACTCTGGGCAACAGCCTTGAAGGCACACAAACAGATAATAAATCTGAAATTCAGTTATGGCTATTAAAGAGAATTCAGGTACCCATTGAAGGTAAGTTGTTTTTCTTTAAAATCTTTGTTTTCTATTATATAATTGTCGTTCTAAAACTTAATACATGTAATATCAAAGTAGTTTGAAACCAATGTTTTTTTCAATAGAATGTATTATTACTAATGGCATTAATCCCCCCAATTGTTAGGATAATAGCATTAATAATTGGAGAGAAAATTTGCAAGATATGATATTTTATACTTAGAACTTGACCTATGGCATAGATTTCTAGATTTTTACTTCAAAAGCAGTTTGCAACTTAAAAAAAATCTTGCAAGCAACTTTCCTTTTTTACCTTGAATTTCTAAATCTAAAGGAATTTGAAATGTTTTTTGAAGAGATGTCAGTTCTAAACTGAATTACATTCTGGTGTAATTGAGTCCTCAGTACAATCATTAATGAGCATTCTGGTGATTATCACAGTTCTCCATTTTTTGCTGTTCTGTTGGGTTTTATGCTTATTTTCAGTATGTAGCATCTCGCGTGATGTAGTCCAGCCTACAACATCCAGAGCTTCTTGCTTTTGTGCTAAACAACGTCTAAAACATTTATTAGTTACAATACGATGTAGTTGTATCACCATTATCAATATTGAGGAAAGTTTCTTCCTATGTAATTCAGACATGCTTCCTTCAAAAGAAGAAAAAAGCAAGACCCCACCCATGTTCCTGTGCATCAAAGTGGGAAAACCAATGAGAAAATCCTTTGCCACTCACACCACAGCCATGGTCCAACAGTATGGCAAACGAAGGAAGCAGCCGGAGTACTGGTTTGCAGTTCCTCGGGAGAGGTGGGTACGGGCTACGGTGGAAAACCTGTTCCTGCATTAGATTCAAATTGCATTTTGATATTCTTTATCTTAAAATACTTAATTTTATTTTCAAATAAGAGGTTTCTCTGAATTATAGATTTTAGAATTTCTAGAAGGATATTACTTGAGTGGCTTTCTGCTAAAGCCGGAAAGCTTTAATGTGAGACCCTCTTGGGTACTGTGTTCCTGAGCCACTTTCATGACTTTGTACCCAGATGCTATTTAAGTGAAGGAAGATTGTGATATTCTCAAGGGCCAGTAATTGGAAGTGATCTTCCGTGGAGAATAAAGAGATACCCTAGAGCAGTTCCAGAGCCTGCTAAGTGCAGTAAAGAGGCAGGATTGTAATTTTTAAAGTGCTTCTGATTCTAGGGAATGAAAGTTCTTTGTCCCTTATGGAGGGAGCATCCGTGACTCAACAACAGAGAAATGTGACATGTGATTTCCTGGGTAGGCTGGCGGGGCTGTATACCTCTGGAGAGATTTGTGTTTTTACGTCACCATTGTTCATATGGCAGTCTACTGTAGGAGGGACAATGGCGTAGAATGCCTCAATGGTACTGCACTGCTTTATAATAGTTTATAATGTAGTATAACTGCTTCACTTCAGTCTTTATAATAATCAGGAAATATTCTTTTTGGACAGTAAGTGTTTTTCTTTTGTCTACATGGTAGAATAAACTTGATTTTACAAAGGCCTTATGATTAGTTTTCAAAATTGTTAAACCTGTGCGTCCTGCCTTTTCCTCATTAGTCATCAAGTGTCATCATCTGCGCAGACCTGGGCAAACACACTTGCCCAGAACAAATGTGCCCAGGAGGATTCCTTCACATGCATTATCCATGCAGCAAAAGTAAATTCCAAGGAAGGGTCTGCCTCCTGGCTGATTACTGCCTAGGATAATAATTCTCATTAGGAGGGTTGTCTCGTTTTAATAAATTACAATTTAATGTGAAAAATCATAGGATTTTGATTAATGAGTTTGCTAATAGCACAGACCCACATAGACATGGACATTAAAGATAATTTGTTTTGCATTTATGTGTTAAGTTCCTTCTTTTACCTGTGCATGCGGCTCCCACAGTATTTCATGGAAACTATTTAAACTGTGGATACTGGCGTGGGGCAGGGGGAGAAATGTGTGCCTTTTATCACCTTACAATGTTTCAACAGAAGCAATGGAAATTTCTGAAGCCTCATTAAAATTGGAGCCCTACAACTTAGAATTTCACAGATGAATAATAATACTTCTACAGAGATTTAGGGCAATCCTTGATTTTCTAGGTGAGGAAAACAAGCACTTCCAGCCACATATATATCATATGTATCACTTTTTCTCTGGGAAAGTGTATTGTTTACAAGAAATTTTTCTTTGAATTTTATTATCTTTAATGGAACTGTGTGCACCAAGGATTCTTGTAGAATAATTGAACCAGTCCCACACATGGTATTATATTACTGTCATTCTTTAACCCAGAAGAAACCCTTAATGCTGAAATAGTACTTCTCTTTGACTTCTTATGCAAGTGGTTTTTGTGAGATTTTAAAAATAGGTCACTTGTTGAATGCCATTATATTGTATTTCAGAGCGACCATGACTTATTTGTCCTTGGGTAGCAATTAACCTGGAATACTTAGTTTTCTTTCTTTTTTGTGTGTGTGTGATTTTATAATTTTATTTGATATGTCTGACAATCACCAGTAGTTCTAATCCACGTTGACTGTCTGTAGATTTTTGAAAGTAGTAACAGGTACATAGGTAATCAAAGTATAGAGCTTGTTTGGTGAATCTTCATCTTCATTACGTTTTCTGGATAACCGCACACGGATACGGTATGGGACATTCCTTATGCCTTTGGCCCAGACAGCTTTGTTAAGCCTGGTATCAATGCGCACATCTGGAGTTCCCATCTCTTTCATGGCAAATTTCCGGATCTCTTTGAGTGCCCAAGGGGCACGCTTCTTGAAGCCCACTCCATGGATGCGCTTGTGAATATTGATAGTGTATTCTCGAGTCACCACCTCGTTGATGGCCTCCCTTCTTCTTCTCGCCACCCTTCTTTGCGGGAGCCATCCTACAGGTCCCAAGTTGGAAAAAAAGCTAAAACACCTTCTACAGAAAGTTTCATTAACATTTTTAACTTTCTTTATTAATCAATATTTATATATAAAAATATTCCTTTAGGAGCATTGCTGTTATCTGGACGGATAGAGAATGACAAACCATAAGGTTGTTGGTATTGAGAAGCATTTGATTTGGCATAATGCACTTGGCATAAAACTCTGCTAGAAGCTATCTGAGATGTAAGATGTCAGTACCACCCTCTGCCCTGAAAGTGGTATGGATTCTTGGGCTGAAGTAATGGGCCCCAGAATAAGAGGCCGACGGTCAGGCAGATGTGAATGAGAATCTCTAGGAAATTTGAGCCCTTGAATAAGATACTATATCCCCTTGAAACATGATTTCTTAATTTAAAAAGTGGGTCAGTGTGAGTGTTAAGTAATGAGATCATATTTGCACAGCTACTGAGTGCATACTTCCTGGCAGGCACTGGACTTGTTCTAAATAAATAAGACTGGGACCCTCCCCTTAAGACCTTATGAAAAGCTAATTGAAAATAGTTCTAGCACTTTCTACAGATTGAATATATGATAATATTCCACAGCCTTTCATTATTGTTTTGTTAAAAGAAGAAGAAAAAAGCTCTGATTGTCCTTCCTTTTCTCAAACTAAGAGATTATATCCTTGTTTAGAAAGAACCACTAATTCTCGTCCAAATTAAAACTGTTCTTTTTTTCCTAATTATTTATAGCCTTTTAATCTCTGAAATGTTTTATAGTAATTGATTTTATGTTATCCAACTTTTAAAATAAGTTGAAATGGCATTGAATACTAGGAATTACGTATAGTCTGCCAACTCATTTATAAATGTTTAATCCAAGCCAAATTAATTGTTTAGTGTGATTTGTATAATAAGTAAAGTAGTAATATGAGAGAAAAGGGGGAGAAGAAGGAAAGCAGGTGGGTTTTTTTTTTATTCTTTTTAAGTTAAAATAATAATGCTAAGATAATTTAGCAACATTTGAACATGGCAGGGCAAGGTGGCTTGCGCCGGTAATCCCAGAACTCTAGGAAGCTAAGGTAGGAGGATTGCTTGAGGGCAGAAGTTTAAACCAGCCTGGGTAACATAGCAAGACCCTGTTTCTACAAAAAAAAAAAAAAAATTAATTTAGTCGGGTGTGGTGTTTCACTTAGTCCTAGCTAATAGGGAGGTTGAGACAAGAAGGACACCTGGATCCAGGAATTAGGTTACAGTGAGCCCTGATCATGCCACTGTACACCAGCTTGGGAGACGCTGTGAGACCTGTCTCAAAAAAAAAGAAAAAAGGAACAACTACAATATAGTTAACACCACCATTATGTTTTCTTATTGATTTAATCTTACCCTACTTCGAATATTAGGTTGTTTTGAATTTTTGGCCATTATGAAGCAGTGTTAGATCTTTGTGAAATACTTCAGTTAGTTTTACCAAAACAAAGAATATGTTTAAGGCTTTAAATATATGCTGGACATGAAAGTGCAATTTATGCACCCACCAACATAAAAGTTTCCTTTTCCCCGGGTGGGAAATCTAAGTATTATTATTCATTTTTGAGACAAGGTCTAGCTCTGTTGCCTGGGCTAGAGGATAGGGCATCATTGTAGCACACAGCAACCTCAAACTCCTGGGCTCAACTGATCCTCCTGCCTCAGCCTCCTGAGTAGCTGGGACTATAGGCATGTGCTACCATGCCCAGCAAATTTTTTTTATCCTTATTATATTTTGTAGAGACAAGGTCTTGCTATGTCTTTCAGATTAGTCTTGACCTCCTGGCCCCTGCTGCCTCACCCTCGTAAAGTGCTGCAATTTTAGGCATGACCCACTGCACCTGGCCTATAAATCTTTATCAGTTTGGTAGATAAAAAAGGAATCAAATGCAGCTTTAAAATGTTCTATTTTAAAGTTGAGCAAGCACTTTTTATATAAACTTTCTTTGATAAAAGGCAAGGCCATGATAGTGGCCTGAGGCTTTTTATTCTGTGTAACTCCTTTAATAATAAAAATTTATTTATAACTCGGTATGCAAATGTATGATATATCAATTTGTTAAAAATGATTGCAAAATGCCGTTTCTCTAGTTTCTGAGCAAACCCTTTATTTTGTGCTCATACATGTATTAGAATGTATTCATCATATATAAGTTGATTCTATTTTAGAAAGCATAACATTTTCTTACTTAATATCAAGCATAATTGAAATTGACAAGTACTTCATAATAGTTGGAAATTTTACTTTCAAATAAAAACGATTAATGTGTACATACATATCCTGTTAATAGGTCCTATTCTAGTTGTCTTTGTATCTCTCATATTTGAATTTACAACCAGCAGTGGTGTTTTCTGTGGTAGGTACCATCTCTTCATAGTTCCTCATGGTTGCCTGGACCAGAGTGGAACCAAATGTTTAAAGCCCTGTTTTAAGGAAGGATGTCTTTTCTGTAGGTCAGCATTTCTCCAACAATGGAAAGCTAATCCCATAGACGAGTAATAGTGTTTCATGGTTAAATATGGTCCCTACTCTAGGGTAGAACCTATGTTCATAGTTGCTACTCCCTTAATGAACTTCTATAGGAATTTCTAAGTTTTATTTTCTGTTCTCTACTATTATTCCTAGGTTTGCATATACCCTGTTTCCCCGAAAATAAGACAGTGTCTTATTTTAAGGTGTGCTCCCAAAGATGCGCTAGGTCTTATTTTCAGGGGACGCCTTATCTTTCCTGTGAGTAGGTCTTATTTTCGGAGGATGTCTTATTTTTGGGAAAACGGGGTACTAGCATACAGTTGATTTTTATTTTATCTCTAATCACATTTTAATTTTATGAGATTACTTGGATATTCATATATTTAAAGGCTATGTTAGTCTAATCTCTATTGGTTTTATGTGGGCCCAGCTCTGCTATCTGCTCTCTGCTGATTTTACATTCTTTTCTCTAGCAAAGGCAATTGGGGGTTATTTCCCATTTTCTCATTTCAGATAGCACCAAGCACTCACACCAAGACCACCCAATAATGCATTGACCACCAAAGCTATATTGTATTGATAGGAGTTACTACAGATCTTAGGACCTACCTTGTAACTCTTTGCATATCTTCTTTGTGTGTTTCAGAAGTGTTCACCCTTAGTTCTGGAATATTTAGAGCAAAAGTCATGAGCATTGAGGTTTTTTTTTTTTTTTTTTTTTTTGCAGTTTTTGGCTGGGGCTGGGTATGAACCTGCCACCTCAGGTTCATGTGGGGCCAGCGTCCTACTCCTTTGAGCCCAGGCGCCGCCCAGCACTGAGGTTTTTATGATTTATCATCCATCTGAAGTCTTGTTCATGTAAAACTGTGGGTGCTAAGCTTAACTGGACCTTGATATAATTCTGGAGCCTGAATTGCAATGTTACAAAGTACATCAGATTATTCTGGTTGAGCACATACTTTTACAAAGATGACCCCATGGTATCTTCATCATCCTGAATAGGATTATCACTCTTAACACTCATAGAGGAATATCAAAGAAATTAGCCCACTAGAAGTATCAATTTCCCCAGATCTAAACTGGAAAGAATTGAAAGAGCAGGCAGGGTGCCAAATTCCCTCCCTCCTTGACTCTATGCTGTTCTTTTTTATTTTTATTTTTTAGAGACAGTGTCTCACTCTGTTGCCCAGGCTAGAATATATTAATGTAATTATGGCTCACTGAAGCCTCAAACTCCTGGGCTCAAGTGATCTTCCCACCTCAGCCTCCTGAGTACCTAAGACTATACATAGATGCATGCCACCACACCCAGCTAATTTCTTTTTTTTTTTTAGAGGCGGAGTCTCAAGCTGTTGCCCTGGGTAGAGTGCCGTGGTGGCACTGCTCAACTCTTCGGCTTAAGCGACACTCTTGCCTCAGCCTCCCAAGTAGCTGGGACTACAGCCTGCCACAATGCACAGCTATTTTTGGTTTTAGTTGTCATTGTTGTTTAGTGAGTTGAGGCTGGATTCGAACCTGCCAACTGAAGTGTATGAAGTTGGTGCCTTAGCCACTTGAGCTACAGGCACTGAGCCCCAGCTAATTTTAATTTAAATTTTTTTTTTTTTTTTTTTTTTTTTTAGAGTAAGAGTCTCACTGTGTTGTTCAAGCTGGTCTTGAACTTTTGGCCTCAAGCAAGCCTTCCACCTTGGCCTCCCGAAGCACTGGAATTATAAGCATGAGCCACTGTGCCCTGCCTGTGCTACTCTTGTTGTGAACATACCATCTTGTACCTTAAATACAATTTTCTATTCTCCAATTCCTCTCCTTAAAACCCATTTTGTACATTATGGCCACAATAATCTTAACAAAAGCTATTTGGGGCAGCACCTGTGGCTCAAAGGAGTAGGGTGCCGGCCCCATGTGCCAGAGGTGGAGAGTTCAAACCCAGCTCCAGCCTGAAACTGCAGGAAAAAAAAAAAAAAAAAGCTATTTGAGCTTGCCATAAAAATATGGTAAGTGCAGGACTAATATGTGAACTCCTTGTTTGTTTTTAAAAGCCTTTGGTATTCTGGCCTCCCTTCCTAGCTTTTTGATGATCCACTTGAACCTGTAGATTTACTGACATCGGTCACCTTACTGACCTTGCCAAACAAGTTTAGGACCTTTCCACTTGGCACCTTTTCAAATGCTATTCTTGAACTCAGGTGGTTTCCCTCACTTAGGTACTTGTATAAATCCTTTGTTTCCCAAAATAATAAACCCTCCAGCAATCCCTGCCTGGACTGGCAAGGATAGGCCTTTTCTAACATACCATGGTTTGTGAATAACACCTTGTCATAGGGGAGGAATCAGAGTCCGGCATCCTTTCCCCACACAGGAACAATATGTATTAATTTCTAAATTCAGAAAAGTAGGAGATTAAAGCCTGTGGAGGGATATATTGTGTTTCATAGCTATGAAGGTGGATGAGTTAACAAAGAATTTGTGGCTTAGCTCAGTGGTGCCAAACTTAGCTATGTAGTAAAACCTTCTAGGAGCCTTTAAACATAAATGTGCTTAGGTCCTTCCTTGATATTTTGCTTCTTAGGTTTTGGGTTAGGATCCTAGGATCTGTTAGGCATCCTTCCTAGTATGATGAATAAAAGGCCATTATCTTGTTCTTATTTTCCTTTAATGCCATTCATTGTCTGCCCTGTTGTGTTTTTTTGACACCATTTTTCTTCCTTTCCACCGTTCCTTCCCAGTCTTTTCCTTCCTCTGCTTCCTCTTTATTCATTTTTGGATTTTTATTTTTAGAGGCAGCATCCTGCTCTGTCATCCAAGCTGGTTAGAATGCAGTTATGTGATCTGGGCTCAGTACAACCTCAAACTCCAGGCTCAAGTGATCCTCTCACTTCAGCCTCCCAAGAAGCCAGGACTATACATGAATGTACCATGCCAGGCTAAGTTTTAAATTTTTTCTAGAGACAGGGTCAAACTAGGTTGCCCAGGCTGCTCTCAAACTCCAGGACTCAAGTGATCCTCCCACCTAGGCCTCCCAGAGTATTGAAGGATGAGCCACTGCAGCTGGCTTGCTTCCTCTTTAAATGTTCCCCTTTTAAAGACTCTCTCTGTTTCTCACAATGTGTACACCCAGTGATCTAATTCTGTGTTACATGCCAAACATTTCCAGCTATCTTTAGTCTAAAACTTTCTACGGAGTCCCAAACATATAAATGACCACTAATTTTCAGTATTTGAATTGTCCATGGATCAAAAAACTTAAGACTGATCATACCCTAAACTAAATTTCTTTACTTTGTCTTTTCTTTTTTCTTTTTTTTTTTTTTTTTTTTTGAGATAGAGTCTCACTTTATCACCCTCTGTAGAGTGCTGTAGCGTCATAGCTCACAGCAACCTCCAGCTCTTGGGCTTAGGCAATTCACTTCCCTCAGCCTCCCAAGTAGCTGGGACTACAGGCGCCTGCCACAACGCCCGGCTATTTTTTGTTGCAGTTTGGCTGGGGCTGGGTTTGAACCCACCACCCTCGGTATATGGGGTGGACGCCCTACCGCTGAGCCAAAGGTGTCACCCCTAAATTTCTTATTTCCACCTTTGTGCCTACCTCTGTTCCCACAGCTTGTGCCTCTTGTTTTCTCCATTGTAGTAAATTCATCCATTCAGTGTCTATCACCAAAATGTGGCATCATCTTGCTTCACAGCCAACTACCCACGTGGCCAGTCACCATAGCTAGCTCATTCCATTTAACATCTCTTCAGATCACTCACTTCTGTTCCAGCCTTTGTGTGGACAACTGACTATGTCTGAACTTCAAGAATGTAAATTCTACTCATTGGCTGGCTAGCATGAAATGCCTAACTTCTTCCCCCTTATACCTGTTACCTTCACTTTAACTGTACATGCTCAAATATCTCCTCTAAGAGACTTTCTCCATCTGCCTTAGATGCCCCTCCACTCAACCCCACCTTTGTCAAGCCCCTTACTACAGAGACTTCTTTTATTTTTTATATTAAATCATAGCTGTGTACATTAATGTGATCATGGGGCACCATACACTGGTATTATAGACCATTTGACACATTTTCATCACCCTGGTTAACATAGCCTTCCTAGCATTTTCTTAGTTATTGTGTTAAGACAATTATATTCTACATTTACTAAGTTTCACATGTACCCTTGTAAGATGCACCACAGGTGTAATCCCACCAGTCACCCTCCCTCCACCCATCCTATCCCCTCCCTCCCCTCCCTCTCCTCCTTCCACATATTCTTAGGTTATAACTGGGTGATAGCTTTCATATGAAAGCCATAAATTAGTTTCATAGTAGGGCTGAGTACATTGGATACTTTTTCTTCCATTCTTGAGATACTTTACTAAGAAAAATATGTTCCAGCTCCATCCATGTAAACATGAAAGAGGTAAAGTCTCCATCTTTCTTTAAGGCTGCATAGTATTCCATGGTATACATATACCACAATTTATTAATCCATTCGTGGATCGATGGGCACTTGGGCTTTTTCCATGACTTAGCAATTGTGAATTGGGCTGCAATAAACATTCTGGTACAAATATCTTTGTTATAATGTGATTTTTGGTCTTCTGGGTATATACCTAGAGGAATTATGGGATTGAATGGCAGATCTATTTTTAGATCTCTAAGTGTTCTCCAAACATCTTTCCAAAAGGAATGTATTAATTTGCATTCCCACCAGCAGTGTAGAAGTGTTCCCTTTTCTCCACATCCAGGCCAACATCTCTGGTCTTGGAATTTTGTGATATGGACTAATCTTACTGGAGTTAGATGGTATCTCAAGGTAGTTTTGATTTGCATTTCTCTGATGATTAAAGATGATGAGCATTTTTTTCATGTCTGTAGGCCGGGCTCCTGTCTTCTTCGGAGAAGTTTCTCTTCAAGTCCCTTGCCCAGCCTGCGATGAGATCACTTGTTCTTTTCTTGCTTATATGTTTGAGTTTTCTGTGGATTCTGGTTATTAAACCTTTGTCGGAGACATAACCTGCAAATATCTTCTCTTGTTCTGAGGGCTGTTTGCTTGCTTTACTTTCTGTGTTATTGGCTGTGCAGAAGCTTTTTAGTTTGATCAGGTCCCAGTAGTGTATTTTTGAAGCTGCTTCAATTGCCCGGGGGGTCCTCCTCATAAAATAGTCGCCCAGACCGATTTCTTCAAGGGTTTTCCCTACACTCTCTTCTAGTATTTTTATAGTTTCATGTCTTAAGTTTAAATCTTTAATCCAGTGAGAGTCTATCTTAGTTAATGGCGAAAGGTGTGGGTCCAGTTTCAGTCTTTTACAGATCACCAGCCAGTTCACCCAGCACCATTTGTTAAATAGGGAATCTTTTACCCACTGGATGTTTTTCATTGGCTTGTCAAAGATTAAATAACGGTAAGTAGCTGGATTCATCTCTTGGTTCTCTATTCTGTTCCAGACATCTACTTCTCTGTTTTTGTGCCAGTACCATGCTGTTTTGATCACTATCAATTTATACTATAGTCTGAGGTCTGGTAGCGTAATTCCTCCTGCTTTGTTTTTATTTCTGAGTAATGTCTTGGCTATTCAAGATTTTTTTCTGATTCCATATAAAACGAAGTATTATTTTTTCAAGTTCTTTAAAGTATGACAGTGGAGCTTTAATAGGGATTGCATTAAAATTGTATATTGCTTTGGGTAGCACAGACATTTTAACAATGTTGATTCTTCCCAGCCATGAGCATGGTATGTTTTTCCATTTGTTAACATTTTCAGCTATTTCTTTTCTTAGAGTTTCATAGTTCTCTTTATAGAGATCTTTCACATCCTTTGTTAGATAAACTCCCAAATATTTCATCTTCTTTGGCACTACTGTGAAAGGAATAGAGTCCTTAACTGTTTTTTCAGCTTGACTATTATTGGTATATTTAAAGGCTACCGATTTATGAATGTTGATTTTGTAACCTGAGACACTGCTGTATTCCTTGATCACTTCTAAGAGTTTTATAGTAGAATCCCTGGTGTTTTCCAGATATACAATCATATCATCTGCAAAGAGTGAAAGTTTGATCTCTTCTGACCCTGTATGGATACCCTTGATCGCCTTTTCTTCCCTAATTGCAATGGCTAAATCTTCCATTACAATGTTAAAAAGCAGTGGAGACAATGGGCAGCCTTGTCTGGTTCCTGATCTGAGTGGAAATGATTTCAATTTAACTCCATTCAATACGATATTGGCTGTGGGTTTGCTGTAGATGGCCTCTCTCAGTTTAAGAAATGTCCCTTCTATACCAATTTTCTTAAGTGTTCTGATCATGAAGGATGCTGGATATTATCAGAAGCTTTTTCTGCATGAATTGAGAGAATCATATGGTCTTTGTTTTTTAATTTGTTTATGTGCTGAATTATACTTATAGATTTGCGTATATTAAACCAGCCTTGGGACCCTGGGATAAAACCTACTTGGTCATGATGTATAATTTGTTTGATGTTTTGCTAGATTCTGTTTGTTAGGATCTTGTTGAATATTTTTGCATCTATATTCATTAGTGATATTGGTCTATAATTTTCTTTTCTTGTTGGGTCTTTTCCTGGTTTGGGGATCAGGGTGATGTTTGCTTCATAGAACGTGTTGGGTAGTCTTCCTTCTTTTTCTACATTTTGGAACAGGTTGAGTAATGTAGGTACTAGTTCCTCTTTAAAGGTTTGGTAGAATTCTGACGTGAAGCCATCTGGTCCAGAGCTTTTCTTTTTAGGGAGATTTCATATGGTTGACGCTATTTCAGAACTTGATATTGGCCTGTACAACATTTCCACTTGATTCTGGCTAAGTCTTGGAAGGTAATGTGTTTCCAAGTATTGTCAGTTTCCTTCAGATTTTCATATTTCTGAGAATAAAGTTTCTTGTAATATTCATTAAGGATTCTTTGAATTTCTGTGAAGTCTGTTGTTATTTCGTCTTTGTCGTTTCTGATTGTAGAGATTTTAATCTTTTTTTCCTGGTTAGGTTAGCCAAAGGTTTATCTATTTTTATCGACCTTTTCAAAAAACCAACTTTTTATTTATTGATCTGTTGTATAATTCTTTTGTTTTCAATTTCATTTAATTCTCCTCTAATTTTGGTTATTTCTTTTCTTCTTCTGGGTTTGGGGTTGGAATGTTCTTCCTTTCCAGTTACTTGAGATGTCCCATTAAGTTGTTAACTTCCTCTCTTTCCGTTCTCTTGAGGAAGGCTTGCAGTGCTATAAATTTCCCTCTTAGGACTGCCTTTGCAATATCCCAGAGGTTCTGATAATTTGTGTCTTCATTGTCATTTTGTTCCAAAAATTTGGCAGTTTCCTTCTTAATCTCATCTTTGACCGAGCTATCATTCAGCATAAGGTTATTTAACTTCCATGTTTTTCTATGAGTATGCAGATTCTTGTTGTTACTGAGCTCAACTTTTATTCCATGGTAGTCCGAGAAGATGCAAGGAATAATTTCTATTCCTTTAAATTTAGTGAGGTTAGTCTTGTGACCTAAGTTATGATTGATTTTGGAGTATGTTCCATGGGCTAATGAGAAGTATGTATATTCTGTTTTTTTTTTTTGGGATGAAACGTTCTGTAGATGTCTGCTAAATCCAAATGTTGGATGGTTAGGTTTAAATCTAAAATTTCTTGCTCAGCTTCTTATTGGAGGATCAATTCAACACTGCCAAAGGAGTGTTGAAATCTCCGACTATTATGGATCTGGAGGAAATCAAGTTGCTCATGTCTGTTAAGAGTTTCTCTTATAAATTGAGGTGCATTCTGGTTGGGTGCATAAATATTAATAATTGAAATCTCCTTATATTGAGTATTACCCTTAACAAATATGAAGTGACCATTTTTATACTTCCTTACTTTTGTTGGTTTAAATCCTATTGTGTCTGCAAATCGAATTGCAACACCTGCTTTTTTCTGGCTATCATTTGCCTGAAATATGGACGACATCCTTTCACCCTGAGTCTATATTTATCTTTTAAGGTAAGATATGACTCTTGTATGCAGCAAATATCTGGCCTAAGTTTTTGTATCCGGTCAGCTAATCTGTGCCTCTTTAGATGACAGTTTAAGCCGTTCACATTAATGGAGAATATTGATAAGTCTGGTAAATTTTTGGGTATCTAGTTGTTCGAAAGTCCAGTGGACATTTTTAATCCTTTCGCCACTGTGGAAGTTGGAGTTTGATCAAAAGTTTCTAAGTGAGTTTACTTTCGTGTCAGAGGATTGGGCTGGTCATTATGGAGGCTAGGTCTGAGAATATCCTGAGGAGCTGGTTTTGTTACGGCAAATTTCTTCAACATGTGAATGTCATTAAGTATTTAATTTCTCCATCATAAGTGAAAGTCAGTTTAGCTGGATACAGGATCCGGGGTTGAAAGTTATTTTGTTTTAGGAGATTAAAAGTCGATGACCATCCTCTTCTGGCTTGAAAAGTTTCATTTTAATATTCTTTGCTCAGCTTATTGGAGAATTGATCCAACACTACCAAAGGAGTGTTGAAATCTCCGACTATTATGGATCCGGAGGAAATCAAGTTGCTCATGTCTGTTAGAGTTTCTCTTATAAATTCTAATATTCTAATATTCTTCCCTTGGTAGGTAATGAATTTCTTACATCTGGCTGCTTTCAGAATTTTCTCTTTCATATTAACTTTAGTGAAGTTAATTATGATATGCCTGGGGGATGTCTTAATCAGATTGAGTCGTGCTGGTGTTTTGAAACTGTCTGCTATCTGAATTTCAGAATCTCTTGGCATGTCTGGAAAATTCTCTTTCATAATTTCAAGTGGCCTTGCAAGGCCACTTCATCACTTTCAGGGATTCCAGTGAGGCGGATATTAGCCTTCTTCAAATTATCCCAGAGGTCTCTGAGAGAATGATCTGTTTTTGCTCTCCATTTCTCTTCTTCTTTGAGAGTTTGGGAGCATTCAAAAGCCTTGTCTTCAGTGTCAGAAATCTTTTCTTCTGCTTGCTCCACTCTCTTACTTAGGGATTCTACTGTATTTTTCAGATCTTTGAGGGCTGCAAATTCTTGCTTCAGTGCATCAAAATCTTTGGTGGTTTTGTCTTTAAATTCATTAAGTTCTTCAGACAACTTTTGAATTTCTCCTCTAATTTCTAATTTTTTTTTTGAATTGCTCTTTGCATTTCTACTTCCAAATTTTCCTCCATTCTATTGATCTTGTTCGTAATCCAAATTCTGAAGTTGATTTCTGACATCTCGGCCAGCTATTTATGAATGGGATCTTCAGTTACATCTGCTATATTTTTCCTTGGGGGGAGAGGGGATTGGTTTGATGTATTCTGGTTATTCATGTTACCAGAGTTTTTCTGCTGATTCCGCCTCATGATTATTTTACACCATTTGACTTTTCCCTTGGAGCTTTGTTGAGGACCCTTAGAATGCTACAGCCTGAGAAACTGGGGACCTGTTTGGTGTGGTGGGGCTAAGTGGTTCTGTCTTGTTTTCAGCTGGTTTCTGTTCGACCCTAGTGAAACAGTTACTCTGGGTTGAAGTCTCATCTGTGGAGAAATACCAGCAATTATGTCACCCCGGACCCCACAGGCAACAATTGGAAAAGGAAAATCAAACCTTCGTACAACCACACACCCAGGTCACCACTTGAATAGTCCTCAGGCAATTGGCTCAGTTCAAAAGGTCCAAATCAGTTGTCTCAGTCAGCACCTGTCTCAGGTGTGAGAGTTTCAAAGGTCTCTGGGAACTGGATTTCAGGGGTCTGGTGACAACTCAAATATGAGTTGTTCCGGTGCTCCGTGAAGTCAGGTGGACCCACCCAACAAATAGAGTAGTCTGGGAAGGTTGATGCCTCCTCCCCCACCTTTCACCTCTGTCACACCCAGTCACTGATAGCCCCGCAGGGCTGTGACTCAGTTGCCTCCAGTGAGCAGATACTACAGGGGTTTGCACCTGCCTGAATCACAAGGAAATCTGTAACTGCTCAGCCAGGCACTGCTCTCTGTCTCTATCTAGCAGGGGTTGGTGAGGCCTGACAAACTCAGGAGCTTGATGGAGGCTGGGAGGGTGTTCAGTCAGTTCCAGCCCTGCCCCTGATTGATGTTACTGACAGAACAGAACAACTTTGTGGAAATTTGTTTCTGTCCCTGCTAAATTCCTCTGCAGAAGAGAAGCTGTTTTGAGTTCCCAGAACCTGTGCCTCAGGCCCTGTCTTTACTCTTGCAGGTTTGTATTCGTAGCACAGTCACCTCTAGCCTCCTGCCTTCCTTTGTCTATAGGGTGATGATCCCCTGAGGGCCGGGTGCGTCTTAGGCTCAGTAAAGCGGTCCTCTGGGTCAGCCCCGCCCTGGAAATTTCCCAACTCTGCGCTTGGGTTTTCTAGTCCCCACGCTCCAACCAGGCTGGTACCGCCACAGGCAAACCCTTTACTCACGGGGCCTGTGTTTCAGTCCCAGATCCGTTCCGCAGTGGTTCCCATCTGAGAAGATGCCCGGCCTCCTCTGGTTGCCCAGGCGGACAGGTATTGTGGCTTCGGAATATCCGGGGGTGGGCCCTATTGTTGCCAAAAACGGCTGCTGCTCTGCGCCTTAGAGTACTCCCACTCTGGTGTGGATCCTTCTCAGGCTATTGTTGTCTCCTCACTCCCATGCTGCAGAATCAGCACTGACCAGCTGCAGTCCAGGCCTGTCCACACCCCTCGATAAATCACCCAAGAATCTGGACTCCTGGGGGACAGGCCTCCAGACCTCAGAGTGAGAATGGAAGGGAGTGCTGGGTGCTCGAATTGCAGGTTGAAACACCAAACTCATTGAGACCAAATGAGCAAATAAACAGATAAAAAGGCTACCAGACACACAAGACCATAGATGCACAAATAATGAGAAACACATAGACATACAGACAACAGCAACAACTACAACAAAAAAAACAACTACAATAAAAATAATGATAGTAAGAAAATAATTGAGAAAAAAAAGGTAAAAAGTATACAAACAAAATGAACAAACAAAATACCCTCTGGAAATCTGATGTTAGCACTCTCAGAAACCATAAGAAGGAAAGAAGAGGAAGAGAGAAGGGAAAAAAAAGTGATGTTCATAAAAAAGTTTAAAAAGAAAGGAAAAATTAAAAATAGAAAAAAATAAAATATATATATATAAATGAAAATTAACAATAGTTCCTCCAAGAAAATGATGAGAAAAAAAGGCACCAACCACAAAAATATTATTCCTGTATGTATGTAGAAATATACATCTATACATATGACGTGGGGATCAACTTTTGTAGGAATATATTTATAATGCAATATACTTTCTGGACACCAGGTGGCGCTGTGAGTGGTTCACAGTTTATACTGTTACCACAGGTAACCACCCTACCTGGCTGATCTCCATTTTGGAGTTTCTATTAAAGTTTTTTTACCTAATTGTTGTGCAACCTTAGCTGCTATGTTCCAGACAGCACTCCTATCCGACCTTCCAACTCAGTGCAGGAGTCCACGCTTCACAAATCTTTCTACTCTGGTCCCGTGTTCTCCTGCAAACCTGCAACTGCAATTGACTATGGGGGAGGGTGCTGGCTGCTGCCGGAACCTTGCAGTGCAAGGAAACCTTATATTCAGTTTTTGTGGCTCAGAGTCTCACTTTTGAATCTGGACTTTTGAGTCCAGCCACCCACCAGTTCACAGCGCAGCCTGAACTGCCAACCCACACCAATATTCCCCAGTAGGAATGGTCCCGTCTATTCCTATTTAATCACTCCTGTTGTTCTGGTGGAAGGTGCCCTCCATTTCGGACAATTCAAAATGTCTGTTTCCTTCCCTTCAGTTTTCCATCTAGTTGCTTAGTTCCTTGTAATTCTGAGTGGCTCCCCTTTTGGGTGCCAAACTCTGCTCAGGAATAAATTTTCGTCAGTTGGGTTTTGCCAGGAATTGCGAGCTGCTGTCCTCCGTGAGGGAGGGGACTGCCAGCCAGCACAGCCAAGCAGGGAAAATCTCTACAGCAGAGTCCGGTGGTTTTAAATTACACCTCATATACGGCAGTCCGCCGATTCGCTGTGCGTCTCCCAGCTGTCTGTCCACACCAATAGTCCACACGTGGAAAAGATTCAGACCCCCACCCTTTCTCTCACCTGATGACTTGGGAGAGGTGGGCTACTCGTTCATCCCACCATCATGCTCGCCTCCACTACAGATACTTCTATAGCCATGGACTACCTGTGGCTTTTTCCTAAGGGCAGGGACCAAGTGTTATGCCACTGTATCCTACAAACATCTTAGTGTCCAGTACATAAGAAATATTCTTAGATTTTGGATGGATGCCTGAATAAGTGAGTCTACAATCTAACAGAGAAAAACTTACTAGTTATTCCTTATAACTATTCAGAAAATAAGATAGATTTTATGTAATGTGCAGAAAATACAAAAAAGCAAAAATGACAAAATAAATATTTCATGATTTTGTTACACAGAGATAACAATTGGTTTTATTTGTGTGGCCTTTTGTTTCTATGCATGGATTAATGTGATAATACTACATAGACCACATATATAGAGAGAGAGAGAGTAGATGTAAATAACTTTTACTGAAAAGAGTCTGCCATTAAATATTCTATCTACATGTGTTTAATGAGCCTGCATTAAATTATAATGAGAGACAAAATCATAAAATTGATTCTCCTGTTAAGCTCATATTACGAGAAGAAATTCACAACTATCTTGAAGACTTAGGAAAAAAGTTCTTTTTTTTTTTTTTTTTTTTTTGTAGAGACAGAGTCTCACTTTATGGCCCTCGGTAGAGTGCTGTGGCCTCACACAGCTCACAGCAACCTCCAACTCCTGGGCTCAAGCAATTCTCTTGCCTCAGCCTCCCGAGTAGCTGGGACTACAGGTGCCCACCACAATGCCTGGCTATTTTTTGGTTGCAGTTTGGCCGGGGCCGGGTTTGAACCCGCCACCCTTGGTATATGGGGCCGGCGCCCTACTGACTGAGCCATAGGTGCCGCCCAGGAAAAAAGTTCTTAACAGCACTTTTCTTAGAGAAGAAAGGATGGACTAAAAAATCTTTAAGCATAGTTAATGTGAAATTTTCTGATCAAAAGTCACCTTGCTTTTAATGGGATCAGTGCTGAATGGGAATCTTTAATGCCTGTCAGTGCCAAGAAGACCATAGTGTTGAACATTTTCTAAGTACTTTACTTTCTGGAACAGCTTACATCCTACTCAGCCAAACAGGTGTATTTCAGAATACAAACCTTGCGGTTTTTAAGTACCGTGGATCATTGTGTGATATTATATGTAATTTACTAGTGATATTTTACAGTGAGAATGTCACCAGCAGATAGAGAAAAAACCCAACTTTTCAAAACAATCCCCAAAGAAATTGTCTTTTTCTCTGCCTATTTAACATGAATTTTGGAAAACCACTGAACAAATATGTTATACAGTTATTAGTCATATAAATATTTTCTCACTTCTATGTTTTAAAAATACCTGAAATTATTTTGAAGTGATTTTGTTTGTTCTTAATTCCTAACTTGGTCATTTTACCTTTTGTTTGATCAACTTTAAATTCTAGAAATTCTTCACCTTCCAAAAACAGCTTATTAAGCAGCCACCCTTCAGTAACTTTAGTAACCAATTTTGGCAAATGCCTCAAGTTAATCATTGACTTCAGCCAGAACTAAGCTCCTGACAAAAATGACCTCCTTTGTAAGTGAATTCTTGACAGTGGTGGCTGTGCTTTTGGTGGTGAAGTGAGCTCTGAGGACAGTAGCTTTGGAGAATAGCTGGGCCCCATTTCTACTGCAGGCTAATTAGTTCCTGTCAATGGGTGCTGCACATAGTGTTTGGGAGTAAGTATGTGGAAACTAATTTTTGCAAACCTAAATGCCTGCCGGGGTCAGGCTATGGAATGGGACTAAAGAAGACTTGGGGCCAGGGTTAATTACAGAGCGTTATGCAACAGCTGCTATGGACCTCTGCAGCTGAGTAGGAATGGTTAACGTGGCCTGGTGTTGCTAGATCTTCTGATCTTTTTCAAGGGAAGTTGAAATATAGATTATATATGTTAAATTGCCCTAATATTTTAGTATTGGCCATTTTTTAATTTTAAAAACTAGTGAACAGACCAAAGAGAACATCCCACTGCTCAATTCAGGATATGGGCTACCAGCCTAAGACCTCTAGCATTGATACTAATATAAACTTTACATTTTTACTTATTTTTGTGTTATTCTTTTTATACCTACAACTGGTGTTTTGATCAGTGATTCTCAAAAGAGCTTTTGTGTAATTTTTAGTTTACACCACAACGGAACTGTATTGTTTTCCTAGCTTTATTGAAGTAGGATAGATAATTAAAAATTTTGATATTTAAGGTATACAACCAGGTGATCACATGTGTGTATACATTATGAGATGTAAACTACAAGCTAGTTAACATATCACCAGTTACTGTTTTCTTCTTTTTTGGTGTGTGTGTGGTAAGAATACTTTTTAGAAAATTTCAAGGACATGTATACAATATAATACTGTTAAAATGTAGTCATTTTATTGTATTGTAGGACCAAAGAAAAGTAGTTAGTTGGTTTGATATATTACAAATAGTTTTATTTTCACAGGCACAATTAAACCCTTGAAAATGGCCAGCGTACAAGGCAGGGCATTTCCAGCGATTGGCTTCCTTTGGACTTGTAAAATATTGAAACTGGAAGGTTACCGTACAGGGCAAGGAGAATTACCTATTTCACATAAGGGCTTCTATCCAGATCACTGAGACTAGATTTTAAAAGATGATAGTTTTCTATTTGCAACCTCTGTGGTAAAGGAAGAACAATTTGTCCTACTTGCCTTCTGTAGCTGTATTCATGTGTCTCAAGAGATGTCCTACTTGCTATAAATCTTCTTGGTATTCAGTGACTATCTTGTATCTTGATGTCTAGATCTCTGGGGATGCCAGGGAAGTTTTCGTCAGTAATTCCCTCTAAAGGATTTTCTAGGCTTTCAACACTTACTTCTGCTTCAGGGATTCCTATAATTGGCATATTAGTTCACTTTACATAGTCCCTCTCTCTCTAAAGGATTGCTCAGCTTTTTTAATGTCTTTTTTATTCTCTTCTCCGCCTCTTTGAATGACTAGCTTAGCTCAAGAGCCTTGTCTGCAAGCTCTGACATGCTTTCTTCTCTTTGGTTTAGTCTGTTGCTGAGGCTTTCTGCTGTGTTTTGAAATTCTGTAAAGGATTCTTTTGTTGCTTTAAGTTCTATGATATGATTTCATATGTTGTCTAGCTCTTTAGTGTTACATTAATTTATGGAAAATCGGTTTGGCTTCTTTTTGTTGGTTTTCAATTCTCTTTGGTCCCATTCATCTTATTTTACATCCATATCCTCAACTCCGTTTCAGCAGTTTCCTTGTGGTTGGAGTCCAGTACTATAGCTCCATTATGATCCCTTGGAGGTGTTTTGTGTTTTTGTGTTGCCAGGGCTCTTTTGCTGGTTTCTTTTCATCTGAAACTTCTTTTCTTGTCTCAGGACTAATAGATTTGGAAGGCACCTGTTCTTGGCTGGGAACCCTCCTGCTGCAGTAGAAGAATAGGAGATCCCTGGATGCTGCTTTTATTCACTCTGAAATGCTGGCAGGGAGCAAGTAGTGTGTGCACTAAACAGCTGTAGTGCAGCTCTTCTGATTTGTCCTGTTCCCCTGTGTTTGCCACAGTTCAGGCCTGTACTGGATCATCTCTGTGCTGAGTATTGGATTGTTCCCCAGGTCATTGTAGGAAGTTCACGTTGGGCACTGGGTGAGACCCTCTCCATGGAGGCAGCATTGTGGGGATTGCTGTGCCCAGGCTCTGCTCACAAAGGAGTCTGTGGTAACTGGGTGACGCTATCTAGACAGTGGTCCTGGGTTCCTTGGCTGCGGGCAGTTGTTCAAACCAGTCCAGATGTAATGGCAGCTCAAGGCTGGGGGGACCCTGGGAGGGCACTGGGACCTTGGGACAGTTCTGCCAGCCCTGTGGCAGTGGTGCAGACTTAGGGGTGGGGTTTCAGAGTCCAAGTGCAGCACTGAAATCATGGGAGTGGCAGCCCATGCCTGGCAAGAGCTCTGAGGCCTTGGGTGGAGCTTTGGGCTCTGTCTTGAGTGCTTCAGAGTCAGGACTTGGAAAAAGCTGGAAGCAGGACCTCAAAGCCAGAAGCAGAGCCATGTGGGCAAGGCTGCACAGGGAGCTGGCTGTTTCCACCTGGGACATAGAGACGGGGCCCAAAGGTGACAGTTTTCTGACCTGGGGGATAGATGAAGATGCTGTGCACAGGTGGCCGGCTGTTCTGTAAGCTCAAGGACTACAGCGGCCAAGTCATGAGTGGAGATTGGTTCCAACAGATTGTAAAGTTCTCCCCCCAACCCCAGTTCCCCCTGAAGCAGTTGCCCAAAGTTTCACAAATTGGGTCCCGTAGTGCCGTGGCAACTCCTCTGCTCATATTCCTCCCTGTTGGAGGGAATGGCTCAGTCATAGGGTGTGGCTCAGAGGAGCCTCTGTTGTCTTCCCTGCCTGCTGAGGATGCTGTGAAGGTTACTGTTGCAAAGCTGAGTCCATTGCTAACCTGGTGCCCTGTATATGAGAACACAGGATGATGTCATCTGCAGAAACCCAGGATTGGCTGCCACCAGACCCTTACTACACCTGTTCTGCCGTGCAGTGACCCAGCACAGACTCAGGCAGCTCCTCGCTGTGTCCACACAAAGGTCTGTGTTGGCAGAAGGAGCCCTCCCACAACTCCACCATGGTATCTGTGTGATGAACGTGGCACCCCAGTGCTCTATCCTCTTAGTTTCCTCCACCTGTAGGTGCCTCCCCACAGATCCCTATCACCTTCTCCTTTACTCTGAGTGGCCCCCCCTCGCTTCTCCGTGATTTCACAGTGCCCCTTCAGAGAAGGGCTCTCTGGAGGTAGGCATCTGCCTGCGATTTACACTCCTGGCCAGCTGCTCTAGTCTGCCCGCCATCTTAGTCTCTGCAGCTGTATTCAGAAGGGAGCCTCCGGAGGTCATGGATGGAAATGCATTTTATTACTTCCATTTATAAGGGACAGTGCAAGTGACCAACGTGACTACATGCGCTTGTATTTCAGTACTTTCTATACCACATCCTTTCTTCTTTCTTTTCTTTTGTCCCCTTTCATATTTCCCAATCTCTGTGCCATAATATACTCTGCAGTATGTTTTTGGTATGATCAATATTAAATTGTTTGATGGCCCCTGCTTATGTATTTTTAAGTCAAGTGAGTAGTTCAGAGGTTATATTCCACTGTGGGTACCCCTGATTTCCTTTCCTAACTGTCAAGTGGCCTTTCATAAAATAATAATGCCTTAACTGCTTCTGGGTAGTATTGGTCAAGTTGGTTTATGTGGTAACAAGATTTTAGATCATCACATATGAGGGACTTTCTGTAAGGTCTGCCCAAAAGTAGAGTGGACTTCCTTGCACATTTAATAATTCTGAGAGGAGCTAGGTCTTCTTATCTTCACTTCAGAAGCTCAGAGAGATTCAGGAACTTTCCCAAAGCCTCCAGCTAATTCCCTCCAGCTTGGGAACTCAGGCCTTTGACTTAAAAATGTGTACTTTTTAAACTTTATCGCACAGTTATTTTTTTTTTTTAAGTGTGTTGTGGGAGAAGCAACAGTAAATTAAATCCCACAATAACTGGTAGTGACTCTTGTTCAATAAAATAGATTGTAATTATACCTAAAGTAGCTAAAGTCCTTACACCTAAAGCATGAATAATAGAATATATGTTGTTCCAAGCATCAACTCTTTGATTTTTCATTAGATTTTTTATCCCTAAAGCCCTGTAGCTTTGTCAGTGTCAGGCATTTATGAACCAGTAATACCAGATCAGTGGGACTAACCCTAAAGGCAATGGCAAAGCATGTTGCTAAAGACCACATATGACCTAGGGGCTCCCCTACTGTTCTGTCATCTTGGTGACTTAGTCTGTGCAAGCATCTGTTTCTTCCTCTGTTAAATACCAATGCTCCTCATAGTGCCTACCTTGTGGGGTTATGATGACAATAAATGAGCTTGTTCATACATGGAATGAAAGTTCGTTGATGCTGCCACTGCTGTTACTTCACGCATCTACAGTGCTTTGTTGCTTCTGAGTAAAGCCCTGCCTTCCAAGAACCTGTGTCATGTACCTTCTTTGAATTTCTTCTTTAGAGATAACTTTATCTGTCCTTATGTTGAAGATAAAGACCTTTGAGGTATGTGAAGAAATCTGATTAAGTCCAAATTTGTAATGAAACAGAAAACCTAAGCAAAGCCCAAGTGCCAGGTTTTGGTTACTAAATACATTAATTTTAGTAAAGTGTGTATAACAGGTTTCTCCCCATGCCTCCTGCCACACCTGGGGTCTGGCCTTGATCATCTCCTGCCTAGATCACTTTCGTGGCTGTCGATACCAGCTGCTCCTGTCCCTTCCTGTCCTTCCCTGATGGCTCCACAGCTGTCTTTCTCACTCACAGACCTGGCCATGCCACTTCCCTGCTTGAGCTGTAGGCATTCCTTCCCACTTCTCAAGACTGTTCACACACCTGCTTTCCTTCACAAATATCCCTAGATCTGTACACTGTCTGTGTTACTGTGAACTTAATAGTTGTCTTGAAAGGATTTAAATTATCATTTTTTAAAAACTTTTTTACTGCCTTTTTCTAAGCAGTAATATCCGTTAAATCAGAATATAATATGTTGGTTGTATTTATTACTATGCCCTTTAAGGACATATATAACTATTAAAATATGTTATACATATTATACCCTTTAAGTACATACATAACTATTCAGATATGTCCTCTGAAGTCACTGGGGCTGCCCCTGTGTGGCCTCAGGATGAAGTCCAAGCATTTCATCTTCTGCCCAGGACTTTCTGTGACCCAGTGACCCAACCCCTCCAGCTTCTTTCCTCAGCTCCTGCCTTTCCCTGAAGCAAAGGATAAGTCTCGTTTAGTCATCCCTCACATCAGGAATTCCCCGTGCCTATTGAGTTCCTGTTGAACGTAGACATCCCAGCTCAGATGCCCACCGGCTGTCTTGCTGGTCCTGTGTTAGGATTTTTTGTTTATGCCCCACAACCTGAGTACTCAGAGGCAGAACTTGGATCTCCTGCATCCCACAGCCTCATCCACATCACGGACTCCTCTGTCAGAGATGGCCAGTGACTTGACCACGCTGTCCCTCTTTCTCTCTGCTATGTCTGCTTTGATCTGATCACAGGATCCCCCTGATCTTAAGGTTAATGCACACTGCCTCTGGTAGAGTAACATTTCCCCTTCTTCCTATGACGGACCCTTCTGCCTCCCTCAGTGCACAGTTTAACCATGGCCCCTGGGAAGCCTTCCCCAACTGCAGCCTTACACATGTCTCCACTGGACTCACTTTTTTCATTACTCTTATTTCAAAAAGAAAGCAGCAGTGTGAGTGCAGAGCCAGAATGGATCCTGGCTCAGATGCTGAGCAATGGCTAGACAGAGAGTGCGTTTTGGAGAGGGGCACAAAACATGGCTCCTAGGTAGCTGCAGGAGTTTGAATTTATCCCAAAACCTGTGGGGAGGTACTGGAAGGATTTCACGCAGCTTGGTGAAGCAATAGGGTTTGCATTTTATAAGATGGCCTCTAACGCTCTGCTGTTTCTTCTTGGCCTCCTTCCAGGATCACTTCTGTCTCATCTTTCAAATATTAGTTTCCCAAGACCCATTTCCTGACCTAGTTTTCTGCTCATGGGTGTTACCATACCCACTGCTTCAAGAACCGTGAGCAGCCAGGGTGGCTGTGATTACTGGTGATTGTGTCGGTTTGCAGGAGGCCCTGGATAGTGTCCTGAGGCAGATGAGGCCCAGAGATGCTCAGTGACTCATCCAGACCACAGGGTGAGTCACTGAGGAAATTTCAAAAAAGCTATCAACAGGCTGTCAGAGGTCAAGATCAATGATTACAGTGATACTGCTAATTTTCATAGTTGGTGACTTTTGAGAAAACCAGCTTCACTTGAAGGGATAAGGGAAGGAACAAGATTTTAAAATTCTGCCCTCCTCCAGAAAGCATCTGCGCCAGGATTGATTTAACGAGGGGCATATACAAAAGGATGAATAAAATCAGAGTAGAAGAGGTGAGGAATGAAAAGGAGCTGGGAAGTATCTTAACTCAAACGTTCACAATACACCCTGAAGGGAAAATGAGCCATGGAAAGGAACTTTAAGAGGAAACAAAATTCAGAAACGTATATTGTAAGGATGAGGAGATGTAATTAGATTTATGGATCAAGGACGAGATCAGGATGGAAAGGATGAGCGTGGTGAGAGGAAATCAGGGAGGAGGTTCACCAAGGAGTGGGGCTTTCAGAGGTTCAGAGAGGAGGGTCGACAGGCGAGAAAGGAATTACTTCTGAAGAAAAGGTTGCAGAGAGAACTGGTGGAGGAGGCACCTTCTAAGAATGATACCACAGAATCTTCACAGAGGGGCAGAACAGAGAGTGGGGTTGGAACTTGAGGAACAGAAGGTCTGTAACAGTAGGAGAGGAGCTACAGGTGAGTTGTGGAGCTGCACTGGGAGGGGATTTTTCCCAAGCTGAGGTACTTTTGATTGGTTGTGGACACATTAAGCATGAATAAGCAAACCCAGCAATATTGTCATCCCAAGACAGGTGAGAAAGATGATCCTGTTTGTGTTTCTGTTTGTGTGGACGGGTGTTTGGATAGGCAGGTGCAGAAGGCTCACCGGGGAGTGTTGGTGCATCAGAAAGGTTGGCCCAGAAGTATGTGAATCCAGGAGGGGCCTAAGCTGGGGGAGAGCAGAGGAGCAGAGGTCAAGGTGGGTGAGAATTGGTAGACCCAGGAGGAAGGAGTGGGTGAGATGGAAGGCAGGGGGACAAGACGGGGAATTTCAGGACTTGAGATCTGTTTCCAGAAGGCCGGGCTGAGTTCTAGGAACAAACCACTTGAAAAACCCAGTTAGCTGAAAAGAACTCTTCTGAGAATTACGTGAAATAAACTTAAGGCAGTTCTAATTTAGAAGGAAAGAAAGATGAAGTCACATCCTTTAAATCCCCCTCTTAAGTAATAAAAATAACATAAACAAAAGATAGAGAATGGGACGTAAGTACAACTGGGAAGAGGGACATTAATTCCTTCCCTGTGATCTGGGCACATTACAACTTAGTACGCAGATCGATGGACACCAACCTTAACCCTTTCCATTCCGGTGTTTCTACCACCCGCATACTCCTAGCCCTTATTTATTTTGGGTGGGAAAGATGTTGGTGGATTACTTGTAATTATTCTACAGTTTTAAAAGAGAAAAACACAAATATGAACTCACCTGATAATTTTTTACCTATTTTAGGTTACATAAAATTATTAAAGTGTTTCATTTTATAAACAAAAAAAGTCGTTATGTCAGATCAGAAAGGGTCAATATTCTGTCAGGGAACAAGCCATTTTTTTTCTTCATTTCTCCTGCTTCTCCCTCAGAGGCATGGTATAAGGGTCCTCTGCATGAGAGAATGAGGGAATACTACATGGAAGCCTGCCGTTGATGGGAGTTGGGGTGTCCTGGTGCCCTGAACCTCTGGAGTAAAGTCACGAACATGTCTGTCCCATGGCAGGGCCTCTGCTGAGGCTTCCCAAGGTGGGAGTGACTGCTGGCTGCCGAGACAGAGCCCACCACCTGAGGGGCGCACGAATTCAGTTCTTCTGCCCCTCAGAGCTCCCTCACTGTTCCCTAAGCGCAGAGCACAGAGCTGACCGGCTGCTTCAGGCCTGAAGGGCAGTGCCAGGAGTCCAGCTGTGGAAGGAACAAGGACTGGGCTGCACGTGCCCTAAAGGCCATGCAGGATGCCTCACTGATACTACTCCAGCTTCATCAATAAAACCTAAAGCTGAGGAAGTAATCAATCTGTACCACGATATGATAGGAGACCTCTGACTATGGACAGATACGAAAATGTACCTGTCCCCTTGGAGTTTAGCATTTATTAAAAAAAAAAAAAAAATAGGTGGCCAGCTTGGGATGGCGAGAACATTTCCAGGGATGGAGTATTGGACACACCACTCAATCTTGCTGAGCTCCAGTTTCCCTGTCTTTAAACTGGGCACAGTAATATGTGACTCCTAGTTATTGTGCAGAGTAGGGTCCTTGAAGCAGGCATCACAGCATTTCTTTTTAAGGAGCTTCTGTGTTACATGACACCAGCATTGCTTAAAGCATAAGGTTGCTTCTCTGTTTGATCTTTAAATGTCTGACTTTAAGCCTGTGTGATAGTTTGCAAATGCCTTTGCCTGTTCTCCAGAGGGTAACAGAGAAAGTGTGGTAAGTCGTAGGGCCTTCCTCAGCTTACAGGGCCAGCCCTGGCTGCTCATCACCTGTCAGGCAGGCAAGAATGCTCCATGCTGGCTGGGCACCTATGGCTCAAGTGGCTAAGGCGCCAGCCACATACACCTGAGCTGGTGGGTTCAGATCCAACCCGGGCCTGCCAAACAACAATAGCGGCTGCAACCAAAAAATAGCTGGGCATTGTGGCAGGTGCCTGTAGTCCCAGCTACTTGGGAGGCTGAGGCAGGAGAATCTCTTGAGCCCAGGAGTTGGAGGTTGCTGTGATGCCACGGCACTCTACCCAGGGTGACAGCTTGAGGCTCTGTCTCAAAAGAAAAAAAAAGAATGCTGGGCGGCACCTGTGGCTCAGTCGGTAGGGCGCCGGCCCCATATACCGAGGGTGGCGGGTTCGAACCCGGCCCCGGCCAAACTGCAACCAAAAAAAATAGCCGGGCATTGTGGCGGGCGCCTGTAGTCCCAGCTGCTCGGGAGGCTCAGGCAAGTGAATAGCTTAAGCCCAGGAGTTGGAGGTTGCTGTGAGCTGTGTGAGGCCACGGCACTCTACCGAGGGCCATAAAGTGAGACTCTGTCTCTACAAAAAAAAAAAAAAAAAAGAATGCTTCACGCTGATAAGCAGCCCTCCCCAGCTGAAGATAAATTACTTCCTCAGCTTTGGGTTTTATTGATGAAGCTGGAGTAGTATTAGTGAGGCATCCTGTGTGGCCTGTAGGACACAAGCAGCCCAGTCCCTGTTCCTTCCACTGCTGGACTCGTAGCACTGCCCTTATTACAGCTCCTAAGAACCCCACGTGTATACAGATGGCAGCATTTCCTTCCGTAGCGGGCCAGCAGTGGCAAGGGGCTTGGCCTAAGTTGCAGAATCAGCAACACACCATGCCCAAAGGTGGCTGCTTCTAAAATGACTATGGCAAGATCTGACCAAGTCCCCGAGCCCCTTGCAGAGTGTTCCCTTCAGGAACAGTGAGATGAAGGAAAAGGTGTTGTCCTTTCCTTGGCCTTATCTCAGTTCTGAACTTCAAAAGAGAGGATACTGGGTATTTAATTCCTCCTCAGGAAATCCTTTGAGCTTTACACACATTTTCCCTCTCCAATCTTCCACCCCTTTCACCTTCCCAACTGGTTGTAGGAACTAGTTGGGTGGTTTGTGTTTGTTTATTTGTTTGTTTGTTTTGAGACAGAGTCTCACTTTGTCTCTCCCAGTAGAGTGCTGTCACGTCATAGCTCACAGTAACCTCAAACTCTTGGGCTCAAGTGATTCTCTTGCCTCAACTTCCTGATATGTGGGATGACAGGCGCCCCCTACAACACCTGGCTATGTGGGGTCTCCCTCTTGCTCAGGCTGGTCTCGAACTCCTGAGTTTAAGTGATCCACCCCCCTCAGCTTCACTCAGCTGGGATTATAGGCGTGAGCCACCATGCCTGGCCTTAGTTGTCCTCGTAAAGCAGTGAATGCCCAATTTTATCCTCTCCATCACCCTCCCCTCTCATAATTCTGCTTCCCTCATATCCACGTAATTAAGCAGGACAGTCCAAGTGGGTTCCCTGAGCAACTCAGTGTCTGCCACCAGAAAGGGAAGTAACTGGCATTTGCTCAGTTAGGTTCTCTCCCTAAAATCTTATTTTTCACATTTTACATTTTCTTAAAATGTCTAAGAAGAAATGAAAGCTTAACTTCAAATCTGCCACTTGTTCCTCATTCCCTTGCAGTCTTGCACAAGGACGCACAACAGCATGAGCTCAGAACATGTCGTCCTTCAGTTGTAGGCTTATATGTCGACCTCCCCTATGAGGGTAAAATGTTAGGGACAAATGAGCAGTGCCTCTTGGAAAGTGAGTCCAAAAAGTGACAAAAATGTGTATTGTGTCAAAACTAGGAAATTAAATGGTAAATGGTTCAGAAACCCATATGGAATAAGGGGAGAGTCTTGCGGTATGGAAGAAAGAACCCTGATTGCCACCTCAGGAAATGAGTCCTGGGTATGATCCTCATGGTTGACTGCAGAGCCCTCATTCCCTTATATCCCAGAAGAATTCACTGAATTACATAATAGCCAGTGTTCCATTCTAATATTCCAGAGGGTAAGCTCCAGAAGGCAGGGTCGTTAGCACATAGCGGGTGTACAGAAAGTGTTTTCAAAGGAAGCAGGGCCCTGTAGACAGAGGCTACCAGGAACACACCTGCCATTGAACAAGTTGTGTTGATGTGTTGCAACAAGGGAGAACACACAATAGGGACCCATGGGCCATCCTGGTGAGAGGGTGTTAGAAAGGAGTTAGAGGATTTAGATTTGTATTAGGTTATTTGCAGGAGGACTCTGGGAAGCAGGACTGTATTCTGAATGAGATGCTGTCAGGAAGTGGAGGTCATTTTATGATTATTGTTTTATTAAATCTTATCTAGGAAGGAAGACTAGGGAAACTAATACTAAAATTGGCAAAGAAGCACAGTCATTCATATTATACTAGATAAGGGGGCTGTTTAGTCATTTTTGTAGCAAAACAACATTCATGTTTTGCTTATTTTCAGATAGGATTACAGAGTGGTCTTGTTTTTTTTTGTCATGATTCATCATGGTGGTAGAGTAGTAACCTTGTTTGATGTTCATGTTCTATAAAATTATGTTCAATAGGAGAAGCCTGGCATGGCTGTGAACTCTAGACCAGCCCCTAGCAACACCTAACCGATCATACCAGCTAGCTCCCAAATTTTCTTCTCTTACACGGAAGCTAGCCAACAAGTATCAGGAAGCCATCTGTACCCAGGCATTTTGTCCAGTATGGATATGCACGTAGAGTTTCCTTTTCCAAACTTCAGAGTGAAGCATATTTGGTTCTCTACTCCAAAAGACATTCAAGATGGACTAAATTTTTAAATATTAAAAAATACTAAGAGAGTTAAAATTATATACTTAAGAGACCTCTCTGGACTAGTGGTTTATTTCATATTTTCAAAGTTAATTTTTAATAGGGATGTTCATACCACATGGTAAAAATAATTCCGAGGTTCAAAAAAGATACGTATTGCTGGTGGGAGGGCAAAAATAATATAATCCCCTTACAGAACAATGTGCTGCCGCACATCAAAAAGATTGCATTCCTTTAACAACGCAGTTCTACTTCGGGGAATATCTACCTGTACTCATGTGAAATGACTCACGTACAAGGTTAATTCCTCATGACACAATCTTGGAACAGAGAATGCTTACGCAGATTAAGGTAAATTCGTTTACTAAAGTTCTGTGTAGTTACAAGAGAAAGAATGAGGAAGCTGTCTATATGTTGGCACGGGAAGATGTGTAGGGTATATTGGTAAGTGAAAAGCAAGGTAGAGAGGGCGGCACCTGTGGCTCAAAGGAGTAGGGCCATCGGCCTCATATGCTGGAGGTGGCAGGTTCAAACCCAGCCCCGGCCAAAAACTGCAAAAAAAAAAAAGACAAGGTAAAGAATAATAAAAAGGGAAGACAACAAACATATGTATTGATTTATCTACATAAATAGTACTACAAGTACAAAAATGAACGATCATCTATGGGACTTGGGGTGAACAAGGATGTAAGAAGGAAACCTCTCATTATATGACTTTTAAAAAAGAATGTTGATGTTTGGATGATATAAATGTACTGCCTATTCCAAATACTAAAATAATTTAAAGAAGTATCTATATATATGATTTAAAATATCATTCTCCCACCCCAGGAGAATTTTATTCTCCAGGGGTAACCGTTTTGATCAATTTCTTTTGTAGCCTTTCAGAATAGTCTATTGTGTTAGTCAAGGTTCTCCAGAGGAAAAAAACCAATAGGACATGTATTACATATATATATATTTCATATATATGGAGAGAAAGAGAGATTTATTTGAAGGTATTGGCTCATGTAGTTGTGAGGGCTAGCAAGTCTGAAATTTTCAGGGCAAGCTATCAGGCTAGAGCCTGGGGAAAGTTGATGTTGCAGTATCAAGTTTGAAGAAAGTCTGAAGGCAGAATTCCTTCTTAAAGAACCTCAGTCTTTTCTCATAAGGCCTTCAGCTAATTGGATGAAGCCCACTGACCTGATGGAGGGTGATCAAGTCTACTGATTTAAATGTTAATCATATCTTTAAAATACTTTCACAGCAACATGTAGGCTGGCATTTGACCAAAAACTAGGTACCTTGGCCTCACCAAGTTGAAACATAACCATTATGTACATAGGTAATTATAGCATCTATCACTATCTGTAAGGTATTTTTTAATAGAATGTTAATGGATCATACATTGACATATACCTTGTCTTGGATAACAGCTTTTCATGTTTTGAAGGACAAATCTAAAATGAAATATGCCTTTAAGGTATATGAATAGTGGGGAAAAGACACGATTCATATAAAAAGGGAAACAACAGCTTGGTAACCCATTTGATAATGATTAATGTTCATGTTACATAAAGGCTCCCAGAAATTGAAAAAAACATTGATGCCACAAGTCACAAAGAGCCAGTTCACAAAAGAAAAGCTGCAACCAGGAAGAAAACACCAAAAATGTTCAATGCCTTAGCACTCAAAGAATGGCAGAATGAGTTGGGCAAAACGTACATATATTAAATTCTTTTTTTTTAAGGATAAAGGTTGTTAATGTAATTTATACACAAACTACGATGCTGATGTCAGAGTAAACTAGCAAAGCTTTCAAAAGCCGTTTGACAAAATAAATCAAGAACTGCAAAATCGGGGCGGCACCTGTGGCTCAACGGAGTAAGGCGCCAGCCCCATATGCTGGAGGTGGTAGGTTCAAATCCAGCCCTGGCCCAAAACTACAAAAAAAAAAAAAACAAAAAACTGCAAAATCATGCCCTTTGGCCCAGTAATCCATTTTTTGGGAACTAATTGTGAGGAAATAATTCAAATGATGGTAAAAGGCTGTCTATATTCACAGGAACATCGTTTATAAAGTCAAAGAAATAGAAACTAAAACCTAAGTATCCTGGCAATTGTCGGAACACAGGCTAATTGTGGCTTATTAATTTCCTGAACTGTAGCTGTTAAAAATGAGTATGAAGACTAGCAACGTGATAAATGTGTATTACATACTGTACAACAAACAATCATGTCTTGGCTCTAACTGCAATGAAAAGAAAGCTGTGTATAAACCATGCATACACGTGGATAAGAGCAGATAGGAATGTGGAAACCTAAAAACAGTTTGATTTATTGGAACATCAGAATAACATTTCTGTTTCTGTTTGAGTCTTCCTGTTATATTTTTATGTATTTATAAATTTTGAAGTTGATGATCAGTTGACATACAGTAGCCTCAAATTGGAATTATTGTTTTGCAATAAGAAGAGACTTTAAGAATGATTTTATTCTACTCACTGTTCTTTCCCGTTTTGTGATCGTAATAAACTGTGGAATCTAAGGTCAGAATGGCTGTAACTGTCATACCTTGAGAGATACTGCAAGTGCCAGAACTAAGAGCTCCCATTCTCTGCTCAGGAACTATGCATATTTCTATTGATGGAGCATGGAGAGATGTTTCAAAACCTTCATATGATAAATATGTATGAAAAGAACAGAGAAATTGGAAGCAAAGTATATGGCTATGTCAATAAAACAAGGACTTCTTTCTACTATTAAAATAATAGTTGGGGCTCAGCACCCATAGTACAGTGGTTATGGCGCCAGCAGCACACACCAAGACTGGCGGGTTCGAACCTGGTCCAGGCCAGCTAAACAACAATGACAACTGCAACAAACAATAGCCGGGCATTGTGGCAGGCACCTATAGTCCCAGCAACTTGGGAGGCTGAGGCAAGAGAGTCGCCTAAGCCCAGGAGTTGGAGGTTGCTGTGAGCTGTGACACCACAACATTCTACCCAGGGTGATATGGTCAGACTCTGTCTCAAAAAAAAATAATAAAAAAATAATAATAGTTGGTATTATTTCTGACACTTGTGAGTTATCAAACATTTTATTAAAATTACAATCTAAAGAATACTTTGAGCTACATAAAGGCCCGCTGGAGTATTATTTATCTTTGTACTCAGCTAAAGCCTTAGATCTACATTTTTTTTCCTCAGTGGTTACCATTATTCAATAAATGAAGACTTAATAAAGGAAAAAAACCATTTGATGTAAATATTTCATTGTGTTTTCTAGTTTTATGTCCCAACTCTTGGTCCATCCCTCAGATTGGAAGACAGTTTGAACAGTTCCTCAGTGACTGTGGACTTGGCTTTTATTTTGTTGGCTCTTAATTTGTCTGAGTTTGGAAGGTCACTCAGAGATAATTTTGGCAGCGTGAAATTTTCCAATTAGCAAAATATATTTGCCTAGTAGGAGAAAGATGGTTTATGTCCCTATGCCCCTACTAGTGTCTGTCAAGAAAGCAGACTAGGTGTTAACACCTATCACAAACATGTTTTTCAGGGTGGATCATTTGTACACGTTCTTTGTTCAGTGGTCTCCTGATGTCTATGGGAAAGATGCCAAAGAGCAAGGCTTTGTGGTGGTGGAAAAGGAAGAACTGAATATGATTGACAACTTCTTCAGTGAGCCGACGACCAAGAGCTGGGAGGTGAGAGCACTTAGGATCAGGCTGTCATGTCTCTAAAGTGCGGTGTGCAGTCAAAATGTACTCATGGTCAGATTCCAAGGATCTGGCTGGTAAGAAGTTGGGGTCCTTGTGCACTGATGAAAGCATAGGGAAAATAACTTTATTCTTTATGTTTGAAGCTAATTATATGTGTAAGAAAGATATCACCACCACCATGCACACCTGCACACGGTTCATTCTGACCACACTGTGTGGATCCACTTATGTTCTCACTCATAACGCCATGCCTTAGTTCTGAGGTCAGCACAGTTTTTTGGTGAAAGGTCAGGTAGTAATTGTTTTTGGTTTTGCAGGCCACATAATTACTGTCATGACTGCTCACTCCTGCCATTGCAGAGCAAAACCAGCTATAAACGATACATAAATGAAGGAGCTTTGCTGTGTTACTATATGTCACAAATATTGTTTATTTTTTAATCATTTAAAAATATGAAAAAAACCTTCTTAGATCATGTGCTATTCAGAAACAGGTGGTGGGCCATATATGGCTGACAGGCTATAATTTGCCAGATCTCAGATCCCTTCTAATTAGACAGGCATGTACCGTGTACTCCTTTTGGGGAAGGCCCTGGAAATATGGTGATGGCAAGATAGGCTGTGTCCTTAATAAGCTGGCTCAACAGTGATGATGGAAGACAAAACAAGGACAAATATGTCTGCTCCTCCTTCCTGGCACTAAGCCTGTCCTTCATCCTAATGGATCGCGCCGGTGTCTATTTAATCATGACTCCTTGCTGTTCTCCTCCACTCCTGGATCCCACAAAGCATTTCTTCTTTGCCGGCTTAGGCAGATGTAATGAATTCAGGGACACCCTTCCCAGGACTCATGAGTGCTCAGTCCCCCTTCCATCACTATACACATCCGGCCTGCCTGCAGTCCCGGATGAGTCCCCCCGCATACAATGGCTAGGCAGCCACACATTGCTGGAGAAAACCTGTCCAGTGGGGAGAAAGGTGGCATTACAAATACATGATTTCTGAATTCATCGGAGTTCCTCCAGGGTTACAGACCTTTTGTGTACTTCATCACTTCATTCATTTCCTAACCTCTTGCCATTCTTCGTAAGCTCTCTAGCCCACTTCATCTTCGTGAATCCCAGAGGTTGGCTTTTCCTTCATTTTACAAAGAAGTCACCATGGGACAAGATGATCCTCATCTTCTGCATCTCTTTATTCATCTGCTATTGCACCCCTCATTTTTGGCTCAGAAGAGTTTATCTCTCCCCTCACTAAGGCTGGTTCTTGTTTTTCTTGTTTGGTCAGTTATAGCTGTCCTTTTGTGTGTCAGTGTTCTCTCCTTCCTTCCTAGCTCCCTCTCTTTTACCAGGTTATGATAAAGATGTTTGTTTAAAAACAAAACAGGAAGAAACTTTTCTTCATCCTTAATCTCTTTCCAGGTTCTTCCCTATCCCCTCTTTTCTCTCACCATCAAACTCTTTTAAGAAATTGGCTCATACTCTGTCTCCAATTTCTCAACTGCCCTTTCATCGTCGTCATCTTGAAGCTCAGCTTGTTCTCCAGTCACCATTGAAATCGCCATCTAAGGCACCATCTTCATTCTCTGTGGATTTCCTCTGTCTTTAGCACAGCTGACCTCACCCAATCTCTAACACTCTTACCACTTGGCTTGCATACCACCATGCTCCACCTTCGCCTAACTTCCCCTGACATTTCTTTCTACTCCTTTCCCTCACCTACCCTCTTAAATGTTTTCCTCCCCCATATTTCTGTTCTTGTTCTCCTCCCTTACTCCTAGAGCCCTTGGTGAGCACCTGAGTGCAGACCATTCTTGGCTCTCTTTCTGCTTTCTCAGCCTCTCTCCCCTTCTGCAGGCTTAGCCTACGTGTTAATTCAACACGTTCACCTGTGGTCAGGGATCCTCCCTAACCCAACACACTTGTCCTCGGGGTTCTGTTTTTGCTTCATATCATCGTCATTTTGTTAATGGTTGCATCAATCCCTTATCACCTTATGAAAGAGACATTACCTAACAAATGCAATCAGTGTAACCCTCAATGAATCCCCATCACCGAAACTAAAAAGGTTTGCATCATCAACTACTCTCTGTCCCTTATCTTCCCATCTGAATAGCCTCCAATCCTTTTGCAGGAATGTCTCTTACATCTGGCTTCTGTAACCCTTCTCCATCTGGCTTCTGTAACCCTTCTCCATTGATACTACTTTACTGGCTGTTATTTGCCACATCTCACAAACTGATTTCACCACATTGACCTTTCTCGTTCCAGCCCATCCTTTCCATCTTAGCTCAAGTCATCTTTCTAGGAAAGCTTCATTCATTTGAGTGTCCGCTGAGTGCCAGATGCTATGTTGGGTGTTTTGGATACAGTCGTAAACACAGTAAGGATAGTCTCTGATCTCATGATGTTTATAGTTTGGTCACTTCTCTGGATAAAAAAATGTTGCAGGTCTTTTTAATTTAATGGAAAAAATTCAAGCTTCTTTTCTTGACCCAAAAGTCACTTGATAATTTTTTTCTGAGCACTTACTAAGCCCTTTCCTTGCTAGAAGCACAATGAATGAGATAAGCAGAGTTTCACATCAAAGAGTAAAGATAAATCATTATAATATAATGCAATAATTGCCATCATAACTAAAGTGTCCAGTGCAGTAGCATTATGTAGTCAGTCACCTGAACCAAGCTGGGAAGATCAGAGAAGCTTCCCAGATCTGAAATCAGAAGAGGGAGTATGTGTATCTGGGAAAGGGAATGGGCCACATATACCAACCCCAGAAGAAAGAAGCTAAAGAGGCATGCAGAGTGAGAAAGGTCTACTTCAGGATCTAGAGTTGGGAGAGTGGGGTTGGGCAAGTTGCTCCAGGCCTTCTCTGGCCCAGATGCTGAAAAGAATGAGACGCCAAGTCCTTCTGGAAGGTAGTCTCTGGGATCTGGACCTTCAGAGGAAGAGGAGAAGAGATGGTGAAGGAGGAAGCAGTAGGTAGCCTGTCAAAACTCTAGTGCTCTGGCCAGTGCTCGTGACACGTGGAAAGAAAAAATAGCTGGAGAGAGGTGACCAGACTGTCCAGGCCACTTTATCCCTACTTTCTGTCAACCTGGAAGACAGAGTCTAAAAGTACAATGAGGAGAATGTTGGCCATGCTCCCTCCTATGCAGAAGGAAGCTCTGCTCACTAGGTTTATCTGAAAGCCATGCCCCATCACAGCATTGCTCCTCCTTTGTGGGTGGGCAAGAGCAGTCTCCTACTTCCCTACAGTCTAACAGGTGTCTAATCCTAAGCATGGCCAAAAGAGTTCTTCATCTTTCTTCCAAACTTGCTTCTCCATCTATGTATTTCCATCTTAATGGTGCTCAAGCTGGAAACCTAGATATCATCCCAGATTCTTCTCCTTTGTCATGTCTTTATAAGTCAGAATCTTGTTAATTCTGATCTTAAGAGGGACCGGTGCCTTTGTTCCCCTCTACCACCCCTGCCATAGTCAGCCTCCCAGCTTTCCTGGATCCCAAGGGTACCTGTAGTCCCAATCCAACCACCAGTTCCTGTTCCTACAGACAAGATCCTTAAATAAGCTTCATTTTCTCATTTTATTAAAGTAATACCTACATATTGTAGGAAATTTGGAAGTTATAGAAAGATATAATGCAGAAAATTTAGAAATAATATGTAACAACACTTAAAACTTTTGTACACTTGAATCAACTTTTTTGTTCTATTTTGTTTCAGTGTGTTTTCTAGGTGGTGGTATGGAGTCTTGCTTTTCATTTTTGCAGAATGGAGTTGTGCTCTAACTATAGTTTTGTATCTGACTCTTCTCACTTGACATACTGTGAAAATTGTTAAGTTTTTTAATAAGGATTTTTAAGAGCCTCATTACGAATTGTTACTTAGTATTTTTAATTGCTGTTATAATTTATTTAGCAATTTTCCACTTCTGGGAATCATTTTATTGGTTCAAGCTTTTCCCAAGGATGAGATGATCTGTATCCCTAACTATTGCCTTAGTTTCCTAGAAGTAAAATTACGTGATACTAATGTTTTAAGATTCCTTATTTTTTATATAATGCCAGGTTAACATGCCAGCAATATGAGGAAAACTCTTCTAAATGTGCTTCTGCCAAGAGAAAATGTTATTGCTATCCTTTTTTTTCTGAAAAATACTTGCTAATTTCAAAGCTAAGAAATGACATAATCCAATGTTTATTTTCTTGATTCCCATTGAGGATAAATGTAAATATGTATTAGCCATTTGTGTTTGTTCTTTGTGATGTTCACTCATTTGCCCATTTTCCTAAAGGAGTCTTTAGTTTTTATATTCTTTCACCTCATTATGATTAACGATATTAATTATCTTTCATATTTTTAATAGATTTTTCCTAGTTTGCTATCTGTGTTTTAATTTTGCTCATTGTTTTGTTATTTTATTCAAGTACTTTCATGTATAAGTGGCCTTGCAGTATCAACTTAAACTCTTTATAGTTGATTTTTTTGATGTTATTGTAGGTGATACTTTTAATAGTTTTTATGGCATATTTAATGATTTATAATATTTCCTTCATCATGTTGAAAGGGCTTATATGTGGACTGTGCTGTTTCTTTAATATCATTAAAACACATAAGCAGAGCAGACACAGTGACTCACGCCTGGAATCCCAGCACTTTAGGAGGCCAAGACAGGACAATCACTTGAGGCCAGAGTTCAAAACCGGTTTGGGCAACAGCAAGACCTTGTCTCTACCAAAAAATAAGAAAAACTACCCAGGCATGGTGGCACATACCTGTAGTCCTAGCTACTTGGGAGGCTAAGGCAGGAGGATTGCTTGAGCCCAGGTATTTGAGGCTGCAGTGAGCTATGATCATGCACTCTTAGCCTGGGCAACAGAGGGAGACTGCATATCTTAAAAAAAAAAAATACCCTAGCATGCCCATACATTCCTTGCTTAAAATCTTCTGTGGCCTTTCACTGTCTATATCAATTGTTACCCACCTGGCTAGTCATTAGATTAGAATAATCACCTGGGATTAAAAAAAAAAATCCTAGACCCTTACCACTAGAGACATTAATGCAGTAGATCTGGAGTAGGAAAGATGGAATCTGTATTTTTCAAAGCTCCTAGATGATTTTGAAGAACAGCCACATTTTAGAAACACTGACCTATAGGATAAGTTCTAAGTCCTTTTGTGGCATCAAGGTTCTTCATTTTCTCTGCTCTTTCCTCCTCCCCAGCCTCTTCCACCTCCCTCATTTCAACTTCCCTTGCTTTCATACCCTAGCAGTAGTAACCCTAGAACCCATCTCTGTATTCCTTCTGTCCTTCCACATAGAACAACTCTCCACACCTCACCCTCTGTGTGAGCCCCTCAGAATCAATCCTCCAGCTGCCCCCAGGCTCTTCTGAGCACCTACTATTGCTTTAGCGTCTGCGTCCCACGGAATGGCATCTGTTTATTTATAGTTGTCTCTCTACTGGTCTCCTCACTCTGTGTAGACTGAGGAAGGCTGTATGTCCCTGTGTCCAGCAAAGCATCTGGCACCTGTTACCAGATAAAGAGAAATGCTGCTGGATGAAGAGAGTCCAGCTGCCTGTCACTGGCAGCCAATATGCAGAGATGGGGATGTGTCTAGCAAACTTTGTCAGAAGGCCAGAGACTCTGGAGAATAGTGAGAGTAGTCTCTCCACAACTGTTCTGTTCTTCCATTTCCAAAACCACAGTTTTAAACATAAAAGTTCAAAGCAAAGACCTTGTTAACCCTTATTTCAAATAAAAATCAGCATAACTCAGTGACTATTACAACATTTCCAGTTCAAAAGTTAGTTTCCTAAATCAGGTCTCAAAAAGTACTCAAGATATACATCTTTAGGAAGGGAGCTAAATTTGCAGAACAGTAAGAACAATAAGAATGGGAGACATGGAGCAGATGAGCTGTGGCATGTTGGCCCTACCCTGACCGACTCCATCTTATTCTCACTACACGCTCTCACACCCACCGTCATATGGAAAGTACTCAACATTAGCCAGGCCTGGTGAGAGCACTGCCCCCCAGATACTCTGCCTCAGCTTGTGCCCAGGCTCTTTCATTGAGAGCAGATTCTGGCTGACCTGGGACTGTTTCCTACTTATCTGCCAGAGTCCTCTTTACAGCTGACCCCCCAGGATGGGCTATCCAGGAGCCCTCTGATGCAGTTCCTTTATCAGTCCCCATGACTGAAAGAAAGGCCACTACAGACCTGGAAGAGTCCCAGAATGATCATTGGAAACTGACCTAGTGGGGATCTACATGTCTTTCCAGTCCCTTGCTATCTGATCCAGGAAGTAGAGGAGGACTCATTATGCTTCTTACCCATTAAGACTAATTCTAAAATGTAAAAGGATAAATATTATCCAGCCAGCTATTTGTAAAAGTATCTATAAAATGAAACATTTACAGCCTCACATAAACCAGTCTCTCATTCTTTGAAGTCCCCTACACTCAACAAACAGGACTTGGTATTGAAGTGAAATGCCAGAAATACCATTGTTTTCACTGTTAGGAAACTACCTCCCTCAAAGCCTCCTTTTCATCCTTCCTTTGAGATTCAAACTGATTCCAGGAAACGTAACATTTAAACTGGAGTGTTAGTCTTTAAATAAAATGCTGGGGAAAAGAAATTCTGAAAAGGCAGAGCTAGAAAAGCTGGGTTAGCTGGAGGACAAATGAGAAAATCATAAGAAGGAAAAGGAAAAACAAAGTGGGGGGTTCTTTGTAGGTAGGTAGTGTTAGGAAATCACTGTTTCAAAGGTGAAAGTGTCATTTTACAGTCTCACAACTCAGCCAGGCAGGAAGTGAGTTCGCTCTAAATCCTAATTTGGGTGTGTTCCTGTAGAAATGTTGAACCCTCTCCTAAGGGAAACAGAAACTCAGTCGTGCAGGAAACTAGATACTGAAAAACAGTTGTAGCTCAGCGTGGCTACAAGTAACTGTGGTTGGGAGGCAGAGAGAGACATCGTCCTCATTAGAGAGCAAGCCACACTTCTCCCTGCTAACAATGAGAGGCCGGAGATTGCCCTTGGACATCCGGATTTTCTATTGTGCCAGACCTGACCAAGAGCCTTTTGTGGAGGTATGTTTGAGCGTGTCCCCAACGGCTAAGAAGGTCCTGGTGAATTCTGAGTGACCTGCCGCTCAGTATGTTTTCAAATTCATTCTGTTTAGCTAGGGTTGTGCTGACATTTCAACCAGCACAGGTATTTTATTCATTGTGAAGGGGGACATGGTATGGTTGCCCCTTCCCTTTGCAGTCAGAAATCCATATATTTGATTTTTTTTCTGCTCCACAGTTTCACTTTATGCTTGTGATAAATGTAGAGTTTGCCAAAAACATGGTACTTTATTTAATATTCTTAATGCTGGATTCTTGCTTCTTTGGTAGTTGTCATTCTTTGATTCATAAACACTCCTCCAGAAGATGGTAATGTTTATACACTTAATTTTCTTACCTGTAAATCTGACTGAGACAGCAGCAGGTACTTCGTCACTGTGCACTTTGGAAATTGAGTAGTAAACTATCTGATAACTTTGACTAATGTGTCTTAAATGTTTTTTCTTTACTGTAAAAGTCATTAATGCTGGTACCATGGGAATTTTGATGAACTAGTTGTCTAATGTAATCCTTTGCTTGATCTTAGTTAAAAGGCCAAGCAATCTAATATATATCCTTCAATTTCAAAAATAATAGTGATTTATTCTGAATCAGAATTAATTCTGGCACAAAAAATGGATTTTAAGGTAAAATGGACATGGGTATTTCATAAGCATGGCTGTAACTAAGTAATAAATGTTGTATATGTGGACAGTATAATGCTCTTCGTTTTAGGAGAGAAGAATACTTTGATCATTTCGGAACTGTGTATAAAGAATCATCAATCCTAATAATTGAGACTTTAACACTTTGTATGCCATTGTATTGTTGCTCCTGTTTGCTGTTAGCATCCATTGTTTCTATTAGAATTATTTGCTGTGTGTAAAACCTAAAGAGAAAACATCAGGAACCTTGATTAAAAGCTATCCTTTCATCCAAGCTCTCTGTTTATTGACGACAGACTGATGGGTCTCTGATTAGGCGCTTAAGAATTCAAATTTGGATGTAGGCTGAAGGAGACTAAATTAAGGCATTTCAGAGGCGTGAGCTGCTCCTGGAGTTATACACTGCTCTCAGTGAGTGAGCCATCAGCCAGCAGTCAAACTGGGAAACTTGTGATTTTAATGTGTATGTTAACTGCCTTAAAGTCTGCATTTGTCCTGAAATTGAAAACTTAAGCCATTTCCCTCCCAAATCTTGTTCAATTTATCTCCTTCTGCCAGAGCTCCACCTTTTCAGGCAGTCATGTACCTGAGATCGTTTTCTCGTCAGGTGGAGGAAGAGCAAGTCTGTTATATTTTGGGCTTTCGTGTCTCCTCCTTGCAGATCATCACCGTCGAGGAGGCAAAGCGCAGGAAGAGCACGTGCAGCTACTGTGACGAGGAGGAGGAGGAGGCGCTGCCAATTCTGCAGCCCCACAGTGCGCTCCTGGAGAACATGCACATAGAGCAGGTGGGCGCCCTTAGGGCTGCGAGGGGTGCTTCCTGGCCAGGAAGTGGGGAGTGTGTTGCCCACCCCGCCTGCCTTTGCTTTTCTCAGTGGGGATGAGGAGGGAGTCACGTAAGGAAGGCAGAAGGTCAGTGCTTCCCCGAGACCGTGGGCTCCCAACTCTGCTTCTGAACAGTGACAGTCACATTCCCCACTGCCTCCTTGGGAGTGTGAGGGCTTGGTCAGATGCTAGCAGCCTTCTCTCGCACCTGAAGGGAAGGCCATTTCTTATCTGAAACAACAAAGTTTATTTAAATGTCCTACCATAGTCCTAATGGACTTAAAAAAGGATCCAAATTTATTCTGGTGATTACTGTGGAGTTCTAATAGCTTTCATGTCTAGGGCTCAATAAAAGTAATAAAGCAAATATACCTTACTCACTTTATGTAAAATATCTGTCTCTCCAAAAGAATTTTTCTTTTTCTATAATTGCCTTTATAGTTTCTGAAAATCTGTTACTTGAATTTTATGAAATGCTATTACCATGTGCTTTTTTTTATTTGGACCTTATTAAGGACTCTCTTATATTTTTCTTTCATCAGTTAGTTTAGAAACCTCAATTTCAGAGATCTTAAAGAAGTTCAACTTCTGGCCAGGCGGGTGGGTGGATGGATCACCTGAACTCAGGAGTTAGAGACCAGCCTGAACAAAGCAAGAAGACCCTGTCTCTACTAAAAATACAAAAACTAGCTGGGGTTGTGGCGGGCACCTATTGTCCCAACTACTTGGGAGGTTGTGACAAGAGGATCGCTTGAGCCCAAGAGTTTGAGGTTGCTGTGAGCTGTGATGTTATAGCACTCTACTCAGAGCACAGAGTGAGACTGTTTCAGAAAAGAAAAATAAAGGTCACCTCCCTCAGTTTATAGGTGAACCAGTGAACCCAAGAAAGCCAAGAGACTTTACCAAGCAGGTATAGAGACGGGCTTCATGATGATACTAGAACTGAGTTTAAGCACTCTGAAGAATTAGCACATCATAGCCTCCTTTGGTAATGTACATTACTGGTACTTCAGGCAGCCATATTTAAGCTTAAATATTGATGTAGGTGAAAGACACAGGTGGGATGAGGACAGACTATATCCAACTTCCAGCATAAAACACTTGCGTTTTCAGGCTCTCACTTCTTTGGGAAGCTGCATTTGTCAATAGCAGCTCTGAGCCTATGAGGGTTTAGAAAGAACAGTTGAAGAAAACTGAACTAATTGGTAAAAGTCAGGTTGAAATGGGAAGGAAGAGCATATGTCTAGTTAATAACACTCTGTTCGGCTTGATCTGTATAATGTGTAATGTATACATTATAATCCCTCCAAATGTAATGGCATAGGGACCTCACAGTCAGGTCCCCAAGTGGGGAAACATCCTCTGGGCAGCATCCCTGCCAAGCCATGCTTTTTCTTTCTCTCTCTCGGCACAGAGTGGTAAATGTTTGCCAGAGTAAAGGGAAATAATATGTGTATGATTTTAAGTTTGAGTCACAGGCACTTGTTTTATACTTCACGTTTATGAGTGCTTTATTCCCGGACCATGTATTTACATCTCCTCCTTTGGATTCATAGCTGGCCCGCCGCCTTCCAGCAAGAGTGCAAGGGTATCCATGGAGACTGGCCTACAGCACATTAGAGCACGGGACCAGCTTGAAAACACTCTATCGAAAATCGGCATCACTAGACAGTCCTGTCCTATTGGTCATCAAAGATATGGATAATCAGGTGAGGCCTATTCCTCTCATAGAGAACGTTTTTTAATGATGATTTTTCAAACCTACTCAATAGTAAAGAGACTGGTACATTGAACTCCTATCACCTACATTTCATAGTTGGTAGGATTTTGCCACATCTTCATCTGTCTTTTTTTGTTATTGTTTAGTCTTCATTTTTTTTTTTTTTTTTTGCCAAAGAATTTTGAAGTAAATCCCAGTTGTTACATCATTTCACACTAACATATTTCAGAATCATCTCTAAAAAGAGAATGGAGCATACTTACAAATACAGTCATGTTCTAAGAATTTTTTTTCCCTGTGCTCTTCATGGACCAGGAAAGTATAATGATATTCTGCAGCTGGAAAAATTGGAGGGAAAGTCAAATCTGGATTTGGAGATAGTTGGGGAAGTAAGTTCTGGTACTATAGCAGAGCTTTGCTGGGTGGCTGGAGTAGTGCCCACAGACCTTGCCTGCATGCAGGCTATGATGGAAGGCCTGTGAAGGGCTTGGTGTGCTGTGCCTGGGGGACCCAGTGGGAGATGCACAGCACCCTTCCTGACTGCACCTTCGTCTGGGTTATGGTTGGTCTTTCGTGGAGGCAGTAGTGAAATCTAGATATTATGCCTGTCTACCCTACACTGTCACTTCTTCCCTCAGTTCAGCTTAGACTGTGAGTGGAGTCTGTCTAGGTTTCTCTTAGGCACTACCCAGTTAGGCTTTTGCATAACACAACGAAAGCATCACTGAAGTCTGCTCTTCATGTATTTCAGTTTAATCTGTGCTTAAATACATGTTAACTGCTTCCCATGTTAACTACTGCCTTAAGGTGGACCTAATTTTCTTTTTTTTTTTTTTTTTTTTTTTTTTTTTTGAGACAGAGCCTCAAAGCTGTCGCCCTGGATAGAGTTCTGTAGCATCACAGCTCACAGCAACCTCCAGCTCCTGGGCTTAAGCGATTCTCTTGCCTCAGCCTCCCAAGTAGCTGGAACTACAGGCGCACACTACAACACCTGGCTATTTTTTCATTGTAGTTGTCATTGTTGTTTGGTAGACCCCAGCCTGGATTCCAACCTGCCAGCTCTGTGTATGTGGCTGCGCCTTAGCCGCTTGAGCTATGGGCACTGAGCCAGGTGACCTAATTTTCACAGACTGGATATATACCAAATGTATGTTACCAGTACAATAGGGCTAGTTCCACATGTTAACTAGTTTGTTACTTGGTCAATTTGCAGAGGTTTTAAAACCTCTGGACATTGGTTTTTTATATATATATACAAACACACATACACATATATATAAATTAATCTAAATAAATAAAAGCTCATATATAAAAACCCATATATGTATATATATGAAACCTCTCTAAGTTCACCACCCAAGGAACTATAACAAACTATATGCACACACACACATATATATATATATTTTTTTTTTTTTTAAAGATAAGGTTATGCTTTGTTGCTTGAACTACAGTGCAATGGCATCACCATAACTCACTGTAACTTCAAACTGTTGGGCTCAAGTGGTCCTCTTGCCTCAGCCTCCCAAGTAGCTGGGAGTTAAGCACATGCCACTACAGACACCTAATTTTTTTTTTTTTTTGTGGAGAGGGGATCTTGCAATTGCCCAGGCTGGTCTTGAACTCTTGGCCTCAAGTGATCCACTTGCTTTGGCCTCCCAAAGTGCTAGGATTACAGGTGTGAGCCACAGTATCTAGCCCTTGATCTGTATTATATTAAGAAGGAATTCCTCTAAGACAGTGCAACCTTCCTAATGCTGCAGCCCTTTAATACAGTTCCTGTGGGTCGCAACCCACAGGTTGAGAACCTCTGCTCTAAGATTTTAAAATGCGAGTACCATCCTTTCCTAGTTTCTAACAATGAGGCAGGTTTCACTCAACAACCATACATTCATTTATCCATTTAGCAAATGTCTAAAGAGTGCTTGTTATTTTCTGGGTTCTGTTAAGCATTGGGAGCTTGCTGTGAAGTGTAGAATTTTTATATTGACAACATGCCTATCTCTTAATGATCCATAAAAGCAAGATCGTTTTAGGGGAAATAGAACTTAGCTGTCATAGGCTAGGGGCGGTGACTCATAGGCCTGTAACCCTAACACTCTGGGAGGCCAAGGTGGAAAGATTAATTGAGGTTAGGAGTTTGAGACCAGCATTAGCAAGAACAAAACCCTGTCTCTACAGAAAATAGAAAAAAATGCTGAGCATGGTAGCACACGCCTGTAATTCAGCAACTCAGAAGGCTGAGTTGGAAAGATCACTTGAACCAAGGAGTTTGAGGTTGTAGTGAGCTCTGATGGCACCAAAGCACTCTAGGCCAGGGACAGAACAAGATTTTGTTTACCCCCCAAAAAAGAAAAAAAATTAGAATTTAATTGTCATAATTTTTCTTAGGATAAATTAGTGGAGAGATGGGGGTATTGAAGATACTTTTTCTCAATGGTGATAGTGTGACTTTATTGCAATATTATTGTACCTTAAGAGTTGCAAGGAGGAGTCTAGTTGTGTATCATTGTTATTGTTATGTTAGTGATATTTCATTTAATAATGAACCAAGCTGCATAGTGGGAAGAATCAATATAAAACATTAAAATATTAATAACACATGGCTTGAAATGGAATTACTGATTAGTGAAATATTCCAGAATTTGGGTGTAACATTTTGGATGTGGTTTGGGTAGATTGTCTTATAGTATCACACATACAAACCCTCACCTAAGTATAGATTAGTTCTTCTATTTATCTATCAAAGATGTCAAACTTGTTAGGAAATGCCATGGTCCACCCAGAGCAGGTGTTGATGAAGTGGTTTCACCAAGCTTCCTGTCAGCAGATATGAAAAGGAGGCCTGCAACTGAAGGTTGTGCGATTTGGCAGGTGGTAGACTCTTACTGAATCATGTACCTGGAGGCGCTCATGTTGTTTGAGGACACCTGGACTCTAACTCTACTTTCCACACCCTGTCTACCCCCAAGGGGAGAATGTGGCTTTGCCTTGTTTGAGAACATGATAGAACAACCCCTGTAAATGTGTCTGGATATGTATTGTATAAAATTCTAATAAAAATATTACACATGTAGATTGGCAGCAGTGAGGAGCTCTGCAGATTCAGGTCTGATCCCCAGTGAAAGAACCCTAACTGGTAGAAATTATAAAAACAACCATCATTTAAAGTCTCTGGAGATTTTCTTTCTTTTTTTTTTTTTTTTTTTCAGTTTTTGGCCAGAGCTGGCTTTGAACCCGCCACCTCTGGCATATGGGGCCAGTGCCCTACCCCTTTGAGCCACAGGTGCCACCCCTCTGGAGATTTTCTTAAGGGCGTATAGCAAGTGAAGAAAGATTTCTATGAGAAAATCTAATAAATCTCAGTAGTAACAGTGAAATTCTGCTATACTTGAGGCACAACCTTCTCTTCTCCAACCCCCAGCTCAGACTGATGTTGGGTTCACTCTGAGTATGTGTGACCAAGAATGTGGGGCTTCTTTTCCCCCCACAGCTGCCAGTCAAGGGCAATTGTATACCCCTTCTAGGTGCATGTCCCCAGCGTTTCTTATCCCCCACCCAAGATCGGTGTTTCAGGCCGGTCGCCGTGGCCCATGCCTGTTACCCTAGCACTCTGGGAGGCTGAGGCGGATGGATTGCTTGAGCTCAGGAGTTTGAGACCAGCCTGAGCAAGAGCGAGACCTTGTCTCTATTAAAAATAGAAAAACTAGCCAGGCATTGTGATAGTTACTTGTAGTCCCAGCTACTTGGGAGGCTGAGGCAAGAGGATCACTTGAGCCCAAGAGTTTGAGGTTGCTGTGAGGTATGACTCCAGGCACTCTACCCAGAGTGACAGAGACTTCGTCTCACAAAAAAGAAAGAAAAAAAACCTCTGTGTTTCAGAGGCTAAATTCCAGGCTAGCGTGGCCTGGGGTTAGGCCGCCTTCTTCCACTCATTTGCCACTTACAGAGCTGAAGTTCACACCAGGTGAGCCATGCCAAGATCAGAGGCTCTGCCAAGGGGAAGAGGCAGTCACAGGACACTGAAGTTCTTCCCTAGGGAACTGACTTTATTTAGACGCCTGTGGGAAATTTCAAGCCAAAGAGCTCTCTAGAAAACAATGAGAACTTTTGTGATGAAATGTTTAGGAGAAGACTGGTAGCCATGACAGCAACAAGCTAAAATGTGTCCAGCGGTTCTCAACCTGTGGGTCACGACCCCTTTGGGGGTCTCCTGCATATCAGATATTTACATTACGATTCATAACAGTAGCAAAATTACAGTTATGAAGTAACAATGAAAATAATTTTATGGTTGAGGGTCACCACAACATGAGGAACTGTATTAAAGGGTTGCGGCATTAGGAAGGCTGAGAACCACTGGTGTAGACCATCTGGTACACCAGAGAGACCTAGGAAAACAGGCACCTAAGGAGAGCCTCCTGGAGTCTTGGTAAACTTCAGTCTGGCCAAAGAAACTACCCCTGCAAAGGGACCTAAATGTAATCAAATCAGACTGTGGAGTAATTTATACCACCGGGCACTGTTTGAAAGTATTACAGCAAATCAAGCAGTTAGAAAAGCCCGATTACCAACTTCATTCCAGTGGGGCATAAAAATATTACTCCTGGGGCAGCGCCTGTGGCTCAGTCGGTAAGGCACCGGCCCCATATACTGAGGGTGGCGGGTTCAAACCTGGCCCCGGCTGAACTGCAACCAAAAAAATAGCCGGGCGTTGTGGCGGGCGCCTGTAGTCCCAGCTACTCGGGAGGCTGAGGCAAGAGAATCGCTTAAGCCCAGGAGTTGGAGGTTGCTGTGAGCCGTGTGATGCCACGGCACTCTACCGAGGGCCATAAAGTGAGACTCTGTCTCTACAAAAAAAAAAAAAAAATATATTACTCCTGTATTCCCCTGTTCCACTATTGCATCTTCCCACAGTTTGTAGTATCAGTGCTGTTTTTACACATACTGCATCCACATGTATTATAAACCCAATAATAGATTGTTATGATTACGACTTTCCATAATTTTGTATGTCTACTAAACAAGTTAAGAGAGGAAAGGAGAACAGATTTACACCTGTGTGTTCTGTAGCATTAACCTTCTTTTCATCATTTCTAATGGTTCTTTTCTATTCCTGTAAGATTCTTTTGTTCTGTTATTGTTAATATACTGCGTTTTACATACTATAGGCTGAATAGTAATACCATTATTAAATATATTGTTTTGTAAAATATCTTTCTAAATTAATAGAAAAAGGGAAAAAAGAAAACAGACATTTTCTTAACATAATTAGAATACTGTAAACCTAACAACGTTAATCGTATTTCCTGAATATCATTCTATCCCAAGTCCTTAAATGGATTTCATCATCATTGAGAAAATGTTAGAAACTGATTATTGAAAGTTCTGTGGCAGTTGAGAGTAAGGATGACTTTTCAAACTATTTGTAAATCAGCGAGGGACCCACTTTCTTCCACCTGCAACCATTGCTCCGTTGGTCACATTTTAACACCGTGCTTTTTAAAATGCCTATTTCAGTTGTACCTTCGTTCTTTTACTGAAAGATTGACAGAAAAAAGGAAAAAGATGTTACTGTTCTGTTTTCTTTGTTCTTAGCAGTTCTAGGGAAAGGTTTGGTACCAGGAAGTGTGAAGAATGTTAATTAAAAAAATCTTCTACCTAATATTTAGTATTGCAGGTAGTCAGAAACTGAGTGTAATCAATGAGGAAGAGCACAGAAATTGTGATCCAATTAAAATAATTTATGGAAAATTATGAGACATTTTTAAGATGATGTTTTTCAAGTAGCATTTGGAAAAGGTATCGTGGAATCTCCTAGTGGTATCTTCAAAATGTCCTCACTCTGCCAGTACAGATCAGGATCAGAAGGATGGAATGCCAAGGTAATGGACATTCTAAAAACATTGCTCTTTGTGTAACTTGGCTCTTTCTATCCCCCAACAAGAAAAAGTAGTAGAATCATTGATTTAAACACATCTAAATCACCTTTTAAGCCCATGGTATTTTTGAGGGTTTTTGTTGTTGTTGTTGTTTTTTGCAGTTTATGGCCGGGGCTGGGTTTGAACCCACCACCTCCATGGGGCCGGCGCCCTACTTCTTTGAGCCACAGGCGCCACCTGAGTTTTTGCTTTTTTTTTTAAGTCAGTTCAAACTAAGATGTATTGGATCAGCCATATTAAGGACATAGTTTTAATAAGCATATTAATAACTCATTGTTAGAGATCAAAAGGAAGAAGACTCCACTTTCTTGGGGGAAATGCCTAGACATGATTCCACTTAAAAACAGACCCAAGATGTGACTGTTGTCTCGTTTCTGTGTCTAAGATGCATCTTCTTGTTTAATGTTTCCCATCTGTCTTCTGTGTTCACTAAGGGAATTTTGTGTCCATAGTGGACTTCGGAAGTATTTTAAAATTGGAAAAAATTGTTGGCCTTTGACAAACAAGTTTTCTGAGCTTTGTCTGATGGATTTTCCATGCACCAGGAAGCCTGGCCACTTGGGTTCCAGTTAAAACTTGGGATATTTTGTTTTTTCTTTTGTTGGTGGTATTTTGTATTTAAGAGCTCCAATTAGGTAATAATCTTTGCTGAAAGAGAAATAATGAAGTCTCAGAGCAAGAATGTGTCAAGAATATTTCAGAAAGTTCTTGGTTAGGTTTGCACATAAGTAACATTTCTGTTTTCTTTTGACAGATTTTTGGAGCATATGCAACTCATCCTTTCAAGTTCAGTGATCACTATTATGGCACAGGAGAAACTTTTCTCTACACATTTAGCCCTAATTTCAAGGTACTTAGATGAGCGAAATACCCAGCTTCCCAATGTTACAGTGTCAACAGTGGGTAAGGCATTGAGGTAGCCCAGTCCTGTAAGCTCATCGAGACTCACTCCAGCCTGGGTTAGTCCTTCATAACTGTAACACAGAAACTGCTAAGGGCCCCTGGCCTTTGGACTTGCTCAGTTTGAGTTCAAAGCAGGAGTTGTAGGTCAGAGCCAGCATGTCCCTGAAAGGTCTTTTCTATTTCATAACAGCTTTGGGGATCTCATGCTGGTGTGGGCCAGGTCTGATGGTCAGGAGCTTCCTCAATAGTGAGGTGCTGCCCTTCTGTACCTCCAAACTTCCCTCTTTGTTCATGCCCTTCTGAATGTCCCTCTTTGCTCATTCTTCAAATTAATACCTGCTCTCTGTTTTGTGTTTCTACCCCAAGGTCTTTAAGTGGAGTGGAGAAAACTCATATTTTATCAATGGAGACATAAGTTCTCTAGAACTTGGTGGTGGAGGGTAAGGTTTTTGTTGTTGTTTTTTACCACCTGACCTGAGTGGGTCTGTTTTGAACCAGGTAACTAAAACCTTAGTGTCAGATGATTTGAGCTATTGTGCTTAGATTAATTAGGACAGTGATTTAACATTAAGAATCAAAGATAAGGCCAGAGCAGTGGCTCACGCCGATAATCCTAGCACTCTGGGAGGCCAAGGCAGGTGGATTGCCTGAGCTCAGGAATTCAAGACCAGCCTGAGCAAGAGTGAGACCCTGTCTCTGAAAATAGCCAGGTGTTGTGGCGGGTGCCTGTAGTTCCAGCTACTTGGGAGGCTGAGGCAAGAGAATCACTTTGAACCCAAGTGTTTGAGGTTGCTGTGAGCTGTGATGCTATGGCACTCTACTGAGAATGACAAAGTGAAACTATGTCAAAAAAAAAAAAAAAAGAAAAGAATCAAAGATAAAATCATTTGTTTGTACATCTAAATGAGGGATTACTACCACTTGTATTTTAGGAAGACAGGTCACTTAAATGTAAAAAAGGGAATACATATACATTGCTTTACAAGCGGTTTGGAATTTTGCCTGTTTATGGCATAAAAGAAAGAAGATGGGGTCTAAAGAAAACAGAAAGTATTTAAATGTTTTTAACCTTTCTTTTTTTTAACCTTTTCAGAGGACGATTTGGTTTATGGCTAGATGCTGATTTATACCATGGACGAAGCAATTCTTGCAGCACTTTCAATAATGATATTCTTTCCAAAAAGGAAGACTTCATAGTTCAGGACTTAGAGGTATGGACATTTGAGTGACATTCAGACTGCCTTAAAATACAACATTAAAAAGACTGGGTTAGATCAGCCCTCCTAACGCTGGCTGGAAGAAGTCCCAGCTGAGGCTGCCTCGTACCACCCTAATGCTTTCCTTTCTGCCATCATCTCGAGCGCCATCGCCTTGCAGAAAGACTCCAGAAAGTACACGTGCAGGGCAGGCACTAAAGAAAGAAGTTCCAAGTCTACATTGTTGAAAGACTTTGTATGTACTGCTACTTCCTTCAAGTCCACACAGTGAGGAATCGGAGTGTTTATAGATGTATGAGTTGAATGCAATTTTTATTTTTGGTAACTGTGAAAAAAGATACTGTGGAAATATATACATGCCTTGTGTATTTATCGGCATAATTTTCATTACCAAAATGTATAGTTATTGTTTGCCATTGTTTAGAAAACAGGTTAGCCTTGTTTAGAAAAATTGAAAGTGCACAGCACTTCAAAGGGAATATATGATTTTTTTAAACTTTTATTTATTATTTCTAGTACATTGTCTGAAATATGTTGGCAGTTTTTTTTTCTTTTATTGTGTCAAATCTTGAAATACAGAAATGTATACATTTTGTGCTGTGTTTTGGAAACAAATCCATTTGCTTTATATAGTTTTATATTGTCTTTTTTTTTTTTTTTTGCCCTGATTGTTTAGGGTGATAAGTCTTAAGCAGCATATATATATATATATATATGTGTGTGTGTGTGTGTGAGTGTGTGTATGTATATGTGTATATACATATATATGAGTGTATAATTCTGAATTTTTAAAAACTCATCACTAATATTGATTTGACTATTATAGGCCATCTTTCCATTTAGTCATTAAAAGGTACATTTTCAGTTACCCTAAACATATTTGTGTAAAGAAGAATATACAATTTCTTATAATCTTAAGTTGATATTTACAGAAATGGATACCTTTATGAAACTAGACTTATGAAAAAACCCTGCTTTTGAAACGAAAATGTTTTGCTTCTTATAAAATGATGTGTGTTAATAACAGAAACTTTATTTTCATAGTGTTTTTTGCATAACTTTCCCAAGCTTTTACAGCAGGCCTCTGTTTCCAAAAGGGACTGAGTGTTTTAATTTCTATGTTTTTAAAAAATCAGATGAAAAATGTCAAATTAGACCAATTGTCTTGGTTTTTAGACTTGTTTGAGAAAAAAAAACAATGCAAAGAAATTCATTCATACCAAAATTGGAATAAAAAAGAAAATCTATTTTTTAAATAACCCATTTTCACATCATAAAACATGTTCTATTAGAAACAATAATAAGGCCTTGTTAAAAAATTTAAACAATATTATTGATTGCCAGATTTTTACGAAAGCCAAAGACTGCTAGCGGAAAAAAACTTCAAATAATAGCCAAAGCTGAGATGTGGTCTATCATAAATTACTTCCTCAATAATCTTTAAAAGGAAAAAAGTTTTTTAAAGTACTTAAGTATCTGCATTTTAAAATAATTCTTAGAATATTTCCTTTAGATTATTCTCCTTGTGTAGACTATTGGTAAAAGCCTAACATTGTCTGGTGGCCTCCTGTCAGACCCACAATTATTATAATCTATTCACATTCCATACAAGTTTAAATGAATGCTATAAAATTTTAAATCTATAACCTGGGTGTACTTTTCACCCAACTTCTCCTCCTGAGAACTTTTGATTAACAGCATATTAGCAGTTTCACCTTGCTCATTAAGTAATCTTTTGGTGTCAGATACCAGGAATGTCTCAAGATGATCACATTTACCATTTGCGCCATTTGTAGCCATACGCTATTAATAAAGTGATCATTTTGCGTATAGTTCACTCTGACCTAGTTTAGTCCATGCTACTTTACTTGTGAGAGCATATCCAGATGCTGTGTTTTCTCTATTTAAAACAGTATTGTCCAATCAGAAATGTGGATTTATGAATACTGACTATATGTAATGCAGTGCTAACCCAATATTTTCAATAAAGGAATTTATGCATTCAGTGTGATTTTCTCTCCTGAGACTCCATTCGTCATGAATTTTAATTCGTATAAATGTAAATAGCCTCACGTATTTATTGGGTTCTAGAGTTTTTAATTTTCTGGGCTAACCAGGGTGCAGTGCTCATGTTTTCATTTCTGCCCTGGAGACTCCCTCTTCATTCCCTGCAGCCACTCTCCTGTTCTCATCAGTTCATGGAAACTGCTCTTGGTATAGTCATTAGAAATAACTCTGAACCATCCTTTTCTTGGGGTTGCGCTACTGTCCAATGAGCGCATAGTGAGGGCAGCACTGCTAACGCCTACACAACACACTCGCATCAACTAGAGCTTTGCTTTATATTGGTGCAATTTTTGGAAAAAAATAACTCTTGGCTCCATCTACAAGCTCCTTCTCTGTTCTAAACTTTCTAACTCTTCTATGAATAATGACCTCCTCTTTCTACTATGTTTCAACCTGCTTCCTAATTTTCATGAGGGACAACTTAAACCCTCTGATAAATTTCCTTTGGCCTCCTGTCACCTAGCCCCTAAAGATGAGAACCCCAAGCAGTCATCCTTGCTTCTTAATTTCTCATTTCCTAAGTCCATAGTCCATATTGAAGGATTTGGGTGAGAGGAGGCAATCAAATACTTCTTCAGACTCTGTTGAAAATTATTTAAATGTATCCCCTTTCTACAAGCTGCCAGAGACACCATGAACTAATATAAGAAGTATGTCTGCTCTTAATTTTATTTCACTTTCTTTTATTCCTTTGGAGGTTTTAGAGACAGAGAAACAGGACTAATAAAACAGTCACTATTTTTTGTTGTTTCTTTTTTGTTTATTTGCTTTTTTGAGGAAGGCATTGAGAATCTGTTGCATCAGAAAAGGGTGTTACGATTCATGTTTTTCTTAGGATGCCTAACCTGTTTTTACCAACTTAATCAGATAGAAGAAGGTGAGGAGGTCAGAAGCCAAGGGAAATTCCAGAAAACTCAAGGGCAGTCACACCCCTTGTGCAACTATCAAAAGTGTCTTTGACCACTTCCTTCTACCCAGTCAGGTCAGCTCTTTCTCATTCAGAGCATTTGGCCCCAGAGCATCACATACTCTGTTCCTGTTCCTACCTCCTTGTCTATGACCATTATTCATAGTGATCCCCTAACAGGTGTCTTTCCTGAGAAAATTAAGCTTCACAATTTACCCTAAACTCTAAGGTCTTTCCCTTTCTTTTCTGTTACAAACCTTCTAGGGCAGCAGTTCTCAACCTGTGGGTCGCGACCCACAGGAACTGTATTAAAGGGTCACAGCATTAGGAAGGTTGAGAACCATTGTTCTGAGGGTTCAGAATAAAAATTAGACATGGCCTTCCTTGTATGGCCAATCAAGTCATCAAGATGTTTCTTGATAGAATATCTTTGGGGACTTTTTATCTTTTAGATTAGCATTGGAAATGTTCCGTGAATTGTCATTGTCCTTTATGATATCCACTAGCTAGTATACTAATGTTGAACACTTGAAGTGTGCCCTGTGTGACTGAGGAGCTGAATTTCTTCATTTAATTTTATTTCATTCAAATTTAAATAGTCGTATGTGACCAGTAGCTACCATATTGAACAGCACAGCTCTAAATCAATTTGTTAGCGCTCAACCATATTTTTGTCAGCAATTGAATTAGACTATGACTCCTTCAACCAAAGAGACCCTGTAGTTCGAAGCATTTTGATTTGTGCCATTATGGATCTTCAAACAGCTTGGTACCACCTAAGCTTTAGGTTATAGAGATCATTCACTGTTTAAATAGTCAGCTTATAAGTAACCAGGAAGGTAAGAGTCTTTCCTTATTGAAAAATCGGATTTCTATAGGACTATTGATTCCCATGTGTAACTAAAGCTAATGAAAACTTCTTCTAGTGCCCAGGCCTTGTCTTACACAAAGTTTTCCTGGACATCAGCCCATGTTAAGTTCCACTGCTCATGGCAGCCCCGTAGGGTGTGATGCCGCTTACCAGATGCGCATCCATGATGCATAATGAACCACAGAAGAAAAAAAGCAATTCATTCCTTACACAGGATTATGCACCCAGTCCCAGAGCCTACAGGAATAATGGAACCTCCTAGAATGCCTCACACCATACTATTGAAATGACCCATCTTCTTTATTAATTTTGCCAGCTGGCATGCCAGCTAGCTGCGTGTACACCCAGAAAACCTACCTGCACATGGAAAAGGTTTTCAACAGCTACCTTTTAGAATAAAAAACCAAAACCTTAAGAGAGAGACTATTAGGTAACCTTTGTGTCTTATTTACCCATCATTAAGGGGCCATCATTTGATCAACTCCACTTCTAAGATTAGAAAAAATAACCCTGATCCAGCTCAACGTAATCCTTAAGGACAATACTAAACAAGGAACACCCACAAGAAAAATAATGTTCACTGTCAACAAGCTTAGATGATAAAGCATATCTAATTGTGCCTCTGCCACTAAGAAAAAACTTCACCTTGATGTCATTTTGAAAACATTGGAGTTCAGTCAAGCAACTCAGCCTTTGATCCCTACACTGTATGTTGGCTCAACCTCACTCTTCATTGGCTGATGGATCAGCCACATTACCCAACAGTTGAAATCAGGCCCCTCGTCCTGAAAGATTCCAGTTAATAATTTTTTTTTGAGACAGTCTCACTTTGTCACCCTCTGAAGAGTGCTGTGGCGTCATAGCTCACAGCAACCTCAAACTCTTGGACTCTCAATTCTCTTGCTTCAGCCTCCCTAGTAACTGGGATTACAGGCACTCGCCACAATGCCCAGGAACTTTTGTTGTTGTTGTTTGTTTAGTAAGCCCAGGCCAGGTTCAAACCCACCAGCTCTGGTGTACTTAGCCGGCGCCTTAATCACGGAGCTTCAGACGCTGAGCCAACAAGAAGACTATTTTAACAAAGATACGCTGTGTTGAAGTACTGTGTTGACCTTGAGAACTGTTAAAAGGCCCCATTGTTACTTCACATCCAATAAGACCCAGTCTTTTTTTCTTGTAGTGTCTTGTTTCCCTATTAAATCCTCCAAAGGCTCAGAAAAGTGGATAGGTTTGATTTTGAAATATCCTAGGAAGAGCTAAGAGTCCAAGAAAGGGTCCCCTTTTAATAAGCATGTAGTTAGACCATCCGGAGCCCAAAATTTCTAAAGACTTCAAGAGCCAACAAAACATAATGGTTAAAATATGATTTCTCTAGAGCCAGATGAGAGAAATCTTTGAATCTCAGCTTTAAAACTTACTAGCTATATGGACCTTGGTTAAGTTGCTTAACCTCTATATGCTTCCATTTCTTTACCTGGAATATGGGGATAATAATACTTCCTATGATTATATGATGAATAATGCACTTAAAATAATGCCTGGCCTAAAGTAAACACTACTAAGTGTTAAATAAAACAGTGGAGGAATTCCTCTTTCTATTGGAAAGATCTAATGATGTAACAGTTGCAAAGGAAAGTTCATCTTCTAAGACGGCAACTTATCTACTTTTTAGAACTATTTTCAGACATAATGCAATGGTTCTCATTTGCTGTTTAGATATTTTTAAGGTTTGGTTTCCTTTTTTTTAATTATGAAAGTTTTAATTATGTGTGTTCATGGTAAAATTCTTAAACAGTCCAGAAGAGAATTCAATAAAAGGCAAATGTTTCCCTCCCTACATTCCTAGAGGTAAAAAAGTTCCTTTTGTTTCCTTCTAGAGCATTTCAATGCATATATAAATTTACTTCTACCTCTTCATATAAACAGAGGCATACCATGCATGCTCCTCTTCAGTTTGCTCTTTTAATTTAACATTATACTATGAACAACATAATCTATCCATATTCAAGACTTAACTTCATTCCCCAGGGCAGGGGTCTAGCCTTGTTTGAACAGCCTTCATTGATGGACTTTTTTTGGCTAGTACAGACAATTCTTAGTGAACATTCTTATGCCTAGAATTTTGTGCATTTATGAATTATGTATTTACAGGATAATTTTTATCAGTAAGTAGAGTGCAATTGTTTTTCATTTTAAAAGATTCTGTTGTTCTTCCTCAAAGGTTACACAGTTCATACTAACTGTGTGTGAGCATGTCAGTCACCTCACGCCCTCACCAGTACTGCTTTATGGCAATCACTCTTTGTTCTTTTTTTTTTTTTTTTTTGGTTTTTGGCCAGGGCTGGGCCTGAACCCGCCACCTCCGGCATATGGGACCGGCGCCCTACTCCTTGAGCCACAGGCGCCGCCCCACTCTTTGTTCTTTACTCCAATGGAATCTTATTTTAATTTTCATTCTTCAATCATGAATGAGGTTGAACATGATTTTACATGTATCACTTGTTTATATGTCTTGTTTTTCTGAATAGCCTATCCATGACCTTCATCCATTGAGTTATTTCATCATTGTCTTACTGATTTGTATATGTTTTTTGTATATTCACAAAATTAGCCCTTTGTCACATAGATACTGCAAAGCTAATAGAAACTCCAGAGTTGACCACCTCCCTATATTGACCATTTCCTTAAGTTGACCTAATTTTGATAGACCAGAAATGCACCACATGTATGTATGTATGAAGGCCTACTTCCTTCTGTTGACCACCTCCATATGTTGATCAGTTTGTTACAGTCCCTTGAGTCTCACATTGTCACCCTCGGTAGAGTTCCCAAGGCATCATAGCTCACAGCAACCTCAAACTCTTGGGCTCAGGTGACTCTCTAGCCTCAGCCTCCCAAGTAGCCGGGACTATAGGTGCCTGCCACAAGCCTGGCTATTTTTGGAGACAGGGGTCTTGCACTTGCTCAGGCTGGTCTCAAACTTGTGACCTTAAGCAATCTACCCACCTTAGCCTCCCATAGTGCTAGGATTACAAATGTGAGCCCACCATGCCTGGTGTTCATTGATACTTTTAAAATACACACTTTTCTTGTTATGAATTTGTTTTTAATTATAATTTTTTGTAGTTAGATGTATCAGTCATTTCCTTTGTAACTTCTGGATAATAATTTTTTAGATCAAGTCCAATTTGTTCAGCATGATTTTCACTTCTCACTTAAACATGTCCCCAAATTATGTATTAATACCATCTTCCATCTTATCTAGAATACACACTCTTATTCTACACTAAACTTATATCCCCCTCATATTTCAAAACATTTAGAAATAACCTTCCCCAAATAAATTTCACTTTGCTCTGGCCTCTTATCAATCCTTTAACACATGCTAGCATCTTCAGGAAGGGTCTTAGGGCAAAAACTGAATGTTCACTTTAAGTAACATTCTCTTCTTGTGAGTAAGCTAGAGCTAAACAAAGTTGATGGACAGATTTCTGCCTAGATCCCCAGACCCTGTCACGATGCCTTGCTAACTAATAATTTATATGCTAAACATAGTGATGATGAGGAAAGAAAGGTAACATTTATTTAGCATGTATATCCATCCTCCCTTTTTTAATATGCATTGTCTTATTTGATCTTCAAAACGAAGACAGTGCAATTATTATTTCTGTTTTAGAGATAAGGAAATTCATTTTCAGGAGGTTAGGTAACTTGCCTGAAGTCACAGCTAATGAGGCGTAGTACCAGGGTATCTTTAGTTATGTTTGCCCCCAAAGCCGAACGAAATCTCCTGAATGGCTGGAAGCTCCTCCCTGGCCAAGTGTGCCTTACTCATCTTTATATTCCCAAAGCCCGGCAGAGTGCAGGGGAGCTTAGATTCAGGAAATGCATGTCAAGTTTAACAGAACTGAAGCACATAACTGAAGGAAATGAGCCCCAGAGAAGTTAATGGGAATATCTAGTGTTGCACAGCTAACTGGCAGAACTGGGAGGAAAATACAGAGTTGAGATTCCTAGCTGTCCTCCTCATCCCTGCACAATACCGCATCACAAATTTACAAGCACATTCTTGAGATGGACTAGTGTGATGCAGGGAGAAGTGATTCTCCACCTGCTGGAGTTGTTCCCTTTGCGTTTTAGGGGTGTACGTAAAAGGCTAGGGAAGAGATTTCTGGGGGACGGTTGTATCTAGAGAAGAATTTCTTCATTTTCAAGGCTCTTAGTTATGAACACTCTGAAAACTGTAGACAAAATGGCAGTTCTAGAGCCTCAGGTCTTTAGGGCATTGGTATTGAGTCACACTCTGGGTTTCCAAATGTCATACCCGGAAAATGATTCAAAGACCATTTAAGTGAAGATCATGCTCTCAATGAATGGTGCACTTAGGTGATGGCGTTGGGAGAAGAGTGCAAGTGCTCACCATTACCTAGATTCTCCAGCCCTCACTAGTGTTGGTTTGTTCGTTTATTTATTTACTTATTTATTTTATTTTATTTTTGAGATAGAGTCTCAAGCTATCACCCTGGGTAGGGTACCGTGGTGTCACAGCTCACAGCAACCTCAAACTCTTGGGCTTAAACGATTCTCTTGCCTCAGCCTCCCAAGTGGCTGGGACTACAGGCGCCCACTACGATGCCTGGCTATTTTTTTTTTTTTGCAGTTGTCATTGTTGTTTTAGCTGCCCCAAGCTGTGTTCGAACCCACCACCCTCCGTGCATGTGGCTGGTGCCCTACCAACTGAGCTATGGGCAATGCTACTAGTGTTGGATTAGAAGGAGGAAAGCATGATTTATCAGGTAAAAAAAAATATATCAAGAATGATATTTTAGAAAGCATTTTTTATAAAATAGAAAATCTAGGCAAAGTAGAACAGTGTCTGGAACTGTTGTGTAAACATGCAATAAATATTAGCCGGATCATAGCACCTTCACCCATTAGCAAAAGCTACTTAAACTCTCCCTCAGAATCTTCTATAAAATGAAAGCAGCAGCACCTGCCTCAAACAGATGTTATGAGAATTGAATAGGTTACTAATATAAAGTGTCACCACACTAGGTGCATTTCCCTGTCAGAAACATACTCTTCTCCTTTTGCTTCAATACTGTTGGTAAGGTTCATTCATGTTGTTAATGCAGACGTATTTCATCTCTGTATGTGTGTTTGAGAGTCCTCTATGTCAGCGGTTCTCAACCTGTGGGTCACAACCCACAGGAACTGTATTAAAGGGCCGCGACATTAGGAAGGTTGAGAACCACTGCTCTATGTGAACATACCTCCCTACTACAATTTACCCATTCTCCTGTCTGCAGTTAGGGTTGCTTTTTTTGTGAAGGTTTGACTTTATGACATAACATCCCAGTGTTTTGCAAAGTGTTTATGCCTCTCAGAGTACCCCATCTAACAGCTAACGTTGTTAGACACCTTCGTTTTTGCCAATCTCAGGGGTGTGTAATGTTATCACACTGGTTTGAATATCTGTCTGATTATGAAAATGAGCATCTTTAAGCATGTTTCTCAGCCATTCATGTTTTTTTCTTTTGTGAGATGTCTTTTCATGTCTCCTGCCCATTTTTTTTAAGTCTGTCTTCTTGGGAGAGGTCACCTGACATCCTTGCTGTTCCTACCTTAGTAGTAATAGACATTAGTCAGTCTGTAATTTTATGTACTTCTGATGAGGAAGACAAATAATTAACATGACAATATCAGAAGATCTCAGGACCTACAGAGTATTTTCTCAAGAATCTCCCTTTAACTGGCAGTATCTAAAGAGAGGATTTTTTTCAGTTTGTGGTTTGCATTGAAGGTTTGGGCATGTATTTTCACTTGTCAGTTGGCTATGTGATTGTTTCTAGAAGCAGCATCCATCAGTTTAATTGAAATAATAGTGTTTACTGAGCACTTATATGCTAGGTACTAGTCTAAGCACTTTACATATGTTATCTCAACTTTCATCCTAATTTTTGATGGCCGTGAGAAAAGTACTAGTATTATTATTTTCCAGTTGAGGAAATGGAAACCCTAAAAAATTGAATGATTTGTTCAAGGTAGAATCTTTACTAAATGGTAGAAATGGGCTTCAAATTCAGGATGCGGGACTCTGACCTATGCCTTGAACCACCAGGTTAACCCCAGGAAACAGCAAGTTTAGTTAGGAGCACAGCAGAAAGATAGAGGGAGGCTTTGGTGAATGCACAGAAGAGATTCAGGGAATGGATGGGCCTTTGGAGTATGCTGGGTAGATGAAGTAAAGATAGGATGATGGTTGACAGAGCTAAAGAAAGCAAAATCAAGGGCAGAAATGGCCACAAAGCGGAGTGTGACCTTGCTGGGACAGGAGCTTGCAGAAGTGTGACGAGTCATTGTTCTTCAGATTTTCAGAGCATCTGGGTGAACATCAAGTGAAGGGTGAAGGTTTTTCCACAGGGGAAAGTTGTTAAAGAGGAATGAAAGGCCATGAAATCCAGGTATCTGAAAAGAAGTGACTCTTGATTAGGGAAGTGGTCTGAGATAGGAGCAGGACTTTGGCAGCATTTGGCAGTCAGGTGCTCAAGTTCTTTGTGAATCTGGGAGTGACCTAGAAACTGGCAGAAGATGATGACTGAGTGTCTATACTATAAACTCTTTAGCATAAGACTCAAAAGAGGGTGAAGGATGGGGAGTTACATAGGCAGGAATGGAATCTCCTGGAACTGGCAGTAAGAAAACAGGAGAATGCCAACCCTGCTCCCAAATCTCTCTCAGCATGTTGGGAGGTGGGGAGAACAAGCAGTTTTTTCTTGCCAAGGCTCAAGGGAAATGATGTCCTTGGGGGAAAGCCAGGTTTCAGTGAAGGAAAGGAGGTGAAGAAATGGTTCTGCACTGAGATTGAGGATGTAGATTAGGGTCTTACACTGAAATCGTGGGGGGTTTTTTGTTTGTTTTTTTTTACAGTGGAAAGGGTTTCAAAGGAGATTAGTAGTGGAAAAAAATTGGGTGAAAGTAAGCACAGGAAAGTTTAGGTATGAGTTAGAGAGAAATTTTTACTCTGAGGGTAAGTGAAAACAAGCAAGGATGGGTGGTGTGGGCGAGATGTTTTGGCCTTGAGATTATGAGGAAGTGTAGGGGTGAATTTGACAAGAAAATCGACATTAACTTCAAGATGTTGGAGGTGTGCCGATTTACACAGTAGCTCTTTTCTCTTGCTTTGGGGAAGATAAAAAGTGCCTCCCATACCCTTAAAAGGCCTGCAAGACAGACCCCTCTATCTTCCATCAAGTCAATTCATCTTCCTATGTCCCATTTTCTCCATTTTTAAAATAGAGGAAATAACATGCTTTTTTCCAAGTTGCCATGAGAATTAATTTATGTATATGGAAATTTTCTTAGAAAATTGTAAAATCCCAAAGTGAAGTCAGAGTTATTACATTGTTAGTCACAATAAACTTCATTGATGCTGAATTATTTATCAGAAATACAAAGCCCAGGTACACTTTGTTTATGATTTGTTTTTAAAAGGAATTACTTTCAAGACTTTGAGGACATGGCTTATAAAAAAGCATTATGAAAAAGGGAGAAATATCTACATTATATTCTGTAGACAAGTAAAAAAAGCTATTTATCAAGGAAATATCAGAGATTGGTTTTTCTTTTTGTTTGTTTGGTTTTTTTTATCATTCTCTCCATTACAAATGATTTACAGAGTTTCCATTTAAGGCATCAGAACAGGACTTGCCTTCAAGTTCTTTAGCAAAGCTCAAACAACCACCATTGGGACTTTGGGCCACCTGCCAATATTTGTTCAAAGAGAGCTCTAAGTATGGCAGTTAAATAATCAGAAACTGGAAATTTCTTTCTTTTCCCACACATAAACACTCCTCCCTCCCCTTCCTTTGCTGAGACATACCACGCTCATTCCAACAGAAGGCTAACAGACACGCAATATTTAGTACCAGGCAACAGCCACTTTAGTCTCTAGTATTTCCTTTATTCTTCTTTTTCTTAAGAAGGGAGAAATGTTTTGATGCTTGTTTTTCTTTTATCTTTGGAAAAATTTCATATTCTTAAGATACCAGTAAAATAGCAAAAAGTTATTCCTATTTACTGAACAGAAGACAGGGAAAGTCTTTGTATTCCTGTTCAGGAAATTTCTATTTAGGATGTAGAAAAGGATCTGCCTATTGTGAAGGGGGTGTTTTGTCAGACTAGGACAAACCCATCAACACACTTTCCACATCCTCCCTGTAAAATGGAAAGAAGCATGACATTGTATCACACATATGGTCACAGCAACTCTGTGGTCCACCTCTACCAAGAACACCAAGAAATCTGCTTGAAAATGCCCTACATCTGCTGACGTCAGGGTTGAACAACTCAAAAAAATTATAGAATGAGATTATTTATGAAGCAGAGAGTTATTAAAGGAAATTAAGTTTACCTGGAATTCTGAATTAAAAAATAATTCAGGATGTTTTCCTTATGACAAGTAACAGATTCTCATTATTGAAGTTATATGATACACTGATAAACAAAAGCCAGAGATCATAGTGCTAATATAATTTTTAGGCATTTGGTTACAAATGCTTATGTATATTTAATAAACATGGAATCATACTAGATGGACTTTCTTGTTATCTATTTCACATATTCAGGTATCCTACTACAGTGGTTAAGAACACAGATCCCCATCAGATTGCTTGGGTTTGGGTTCCAGCTCTGTTGCTGACTCCTGGGATGACATTGGGCAAGTTATTCAACAACTCTGCTGATGGGAAAAGAAGTTTTGAGCAGAGGAGTGAAAGGATCTAGAACAGCAAGAATAAGGTTGCCATTAACCAAGATCGGAAGTCTGGGAATAAACAAGATTTGTAGTATGCTGGGGTAGGAGATGAAGTAAAGATAGGAGGATGATCGAAATTGCTAAAGAAGTTAATTCTATTTAACATCTGAATGGAACTGTCAAGTAGGCAGCTGGAATGTGATTTGGAGAAAGGTAGAAGAGAGAGTGTAGGAGGCTTGGGCATATCAATATTTAGAGGTTTGAAACTGGATGGAATCAAGGGAGTAATGGTAGAGAAACCAAGGACTGAGCCCTGGAGTACTTCAACACTAAGAGTTTAGAAGGAAGACACAAGCAAAGGGAAGCGAGAAAGACTTACTTAGGAGGAAAAAATAAAACCAGGAGAATTCAATGATCTGGAAATAGATGAAAAAGGTGTATCAAGGAGAGAGGGAGTAATAAAATGTGCCAAATGCTGCTAATAGGTCAAGTAAGAAAAGGATTGAGAATTGACCACTGAATTCAACAATATGGAGGGGTTACCTACTGTCTGTAAGAGCAGTTGGGATACAGAGAAAGCTTGAAAGAAGAATGAGTTTAAGGGAGAAGTGGAGGAGAAAAATTAGAGCTAGTACAGACTCTTCTTTCAAGATTTCCTTCAAAGACTCACAAACACATGGGTCAGATCCTGATGGGAAAAGTGGGCTCAAAGGAAAGTTTCATTTTATTTTTTAGAGTGGAAGAGATGATAGCATGTTTGTAGGTGGACCGTAAATGCTCCAGTAAAGAGAATACACTTGATGATGTAGGACATAACAGGGGAATTTCTGAAGTGGTGTTCTTGTGTGAGCAGGATGGAGCACATAAGTGGAGGAACTGGCTTTGATGTGAGCACAGGCTGTTTATCTTTGGCAACACCAGGAAGGCTAAGTGAATGAGTCATCATTTTGGAGGGAGTCAATTGAAGTTCTCTTCTGATTGCTTCAATTTTCTCATCACTCGTTTACCCTTGTTCATGTCAGTTACACAGGAAGCATCAGAGTCCCAGGATCCCCGCCCCCACTTCCAGCTCTCTAACCCTTGTAAAGCTCTGTACTTCCCATAAATAGTCTCCTCCCACCCTCACTTCTGAAGCTGCTTCCTTATGTCCTCAGGAATGTAGGGTGCATCATCATGATTGTATGACCCTGACAATACTGAATGCCATCACATCGAGGAATCTTTGGTAATCTGTTTGTGGAAACTTATTTCATTGTTATTTAACTTAGACTTCTTTGATTTCTGGTAAGGCTGAATATATTCTCTCTGTACTTGTTGACTATACTTTTTCATGAACTACTTACATATCTGGTGCTTATTATTCTATTGGGGTTTTGAACTCTAATTGTTTTGTAAGAACTCTTCCTATATTAGGATTATTAATCCTTTTTCTCATATATACTGCAAATATTTTTACTTAAATTGGCACTTTTCTTTCAAGTAGTGTTTAGTATTTATAGATACTTTAAAAAGTGCTATTTCACATCAATCGGTCATTTATTATATGGAATCCATTTTGAGCACTTAGGAAAGCCTTTTCCTTTCTGTCTCCAAGACAAAGTAAATATTCACCTACATTTAAAAAAATCCATAACAGTTCATTTTTTACACTTAAATACTTAATTTCATCAGAAGTATATTTTGGTGTAAGATATAAAGGAAGCTATTATCTCCCCACCCCCACCAAAATGATGGCAAGTTGTTAAGACTCCCTTTATGAATTAATCTCTTGTACTAGAAAGGTCCATTGTCCTCTTCTTTTTTATTTTTTGGCAGTTTTTGGCCAGGGCTGGGTTTGATCCCACCACCTCCTACTCAGCTGGCAGCCCCCTACTGAGAAGAAGGTGCCCCAGGATTCTCTTCAGAAAGTATTTGTTTGTCAATTGTGCTAAGGCCCCTGATCCAAGGCAGCCTCTTAGGTTCATTGCAGCTTACCAGGAATAGCTCCACCCAGAAGACTGATTATTAGCTGACACCTGAAGCAGAAGTAAAAAGAGAATTATTTGGCACCAAAAGTTGAACTTAAAAAAACAACACCAGCAGCTATGCCACCAGTGATGCCATTGAGAAAATGAGAGTTCGCCCTCTATTTTCTTTTTTTTAAGACAGGCTACAGTGCTATGGTGCCTTCAAAGCTCATAGCAACCTCAAACTCTTGGTATCAAGCTATCCTCTTGCCTCAACCTCCTAAGTAGCTGGGACTATAGGTGCCTGCCACAAGGCCTGGCTAATTTTTCCATATTTAATAGAGATAGTATCACACTCTGCTTCAGGCTGGTCTCCAACTCCTCCCAGAGTGCTAGGATTACAGGTGGGAGCCATGGAGCCTGGCCTTACCCTCCATTTTCTAATGTGTACAATTCAACCATCCATTCTTGCAAATAATGTTTTTCAATGCCTACTGTGCGCCAGATACTAGATTGGATATTATGATAAAGAAGGCCACATTTCACCCACAGGAAACTTGTATTCTAATGGAAATAAGTACAGGGAGTTTACAGGAGCATTTAGGAAGCATCTGTCCCAGGGATAGGATAAAAATAGCATATAATAATAGAATAAATTAACAGGGCATGACTAGAGGAGCCAATATTTAAGAACATAAAGATGGGACCCTGAAGTAAGTGTGTAAGAAGTAAAAATATGATACAATTAGAGTTAGAAAATTGGTGGGGAAAGGATGTTGAATTAATTCAGGTTCCTCAGGTTGCAAGGAATAGAGACATTTGAATGAATATATTGATATGTTTGTGTATTTACCTGGAGTTGGTAACAACCACTTTGCTTAGCCATCCCATCATCTCTGCCTGTCCTGGTCTTTATTGGTGTAGCTCATGGTCTTGATATTCTCTGTGTACTGCCTCTTTTTTCCTTGTGAATAATCTCTGTGTTCACACTTGCTACCTTAAATTCCTTTATATTATTCTCTCCTAACTGAAATCAGGCTTTCTCCTCAGCCCCAACACTAAAACTACTTTTATCAGCTTTCCCAGTGACCTCAGCTCTATTCTCAGCCGTCTTCTTTTGCAACTTATCAGCAGCTTTTAACTTAGTTGATTTCCTCCTACTTGAAAAACTTTTTGCTTTGCTTTCAGGATATGATTCTCTCTTGGTTTTTCTTCTGACTCATAAAACACTTTTCCTCAGTTGTGTCTGATCATTTCTCATTTCTCTGATTTCAAAATGTTAGAGTGCTCCAAGCTGTGTCCTTGGAACTTGTCTCTTTTTCTACTTACTCCCTTCATGCTCTTCTAATTTTGTGTATATAAATATGCTATTATATGCTGAACACTCTAAAACTTTTCTCCCTTGAATTTCAGGCTCAGATGCCCAATCAATAATGATCTTGATGCTTAGATGTACCAAACATGCATCTGTAGTAAGTTGTATTATTGTTTAAAATATTTGTTGCCTTTTCCAGCACTAAAATTATATATATACTGTTCCAACACTGTTGGGATTAGCTGTGCAACTTGCTTTGGCCAATATGTGAATACAGATGACATGAGCCATTTTCAGAATCCTCATGAGCCATCATATGACTACTATGCTCTTTCTTCCTTCTATCCTGACAACATAAATACTCCAGTTGGAAGCTGCTCCTTTAGCTTGGGTCATGAGATGAAGTCTGAAAAGCCACAGCTGACCCTCAATGGACACAAATGTCAGCAAGAAATAAACCTTTTTGTGGACTGCAAACTAGTACAACCTTTTTGGAAGAAAATATGAAGAATTGACAAAGTACTCCCGTCTTTGAAGTACTTCATACTGTGGTCTTCATACTCTGGTCTTTGAAGTACTTCATACTCCAGAAGTATAAAGAATCTGCAATCTAGTCCACCCATTTGATCCTGCAATCCCATTACTAGGCATCTACCCAAAAGAAAAAAAAATCTTTTTATCATAAGGATATTTGCACTAGACTGTTTATTGCAGCTCAATTTATAATCACCAAAATGTGGAAACAAGCTAAATGCCCACCAACCCAGGAATGGATCAATAAGCTGTGGTATATGTATACCATGGAATACTATCCAGCCACTAAAAAAGGTGGAGACTTTACATCTTTTGTATTAACCTGGATAGCTTTGGAACACATTCTTCTTAGTAAAGTATTGGAAGAATAGAGAAGCAAGAATTCAGTGTACTCAATTCTAATATGAAGCCAGTAGATGACCTAAAACACACCAATATAAGAGAAAAATTCAAATCAATTGAAGGTGGGGGGCAGGGGAATGAGGAGGCAGGAATTGGGGAGGAGGAGGAGGGATGGATGTTCTCCCTCTTAATGGGCACAATGTTAGGGTGCACGGCACACCTCTTGGAGGCAGGACGCAATTATAAGAGGAAATTTACCTAACAAATGCAATCATTATGACCTAATTCTTTGTACCCTCAATTAACCTGAAACAATAAAAATAAAATAAAATAATAAAAAAGAAATAAAGCTTTTTGCTTTAAGGCATTAACATCTTTGGAGTTATTTACTGCAATACACTTAGCCTAAACAGAGTGATATAGCATCTCAAATCAACATGTCTAGAACTGAGCACCTGACTTTCCCTTCCCCTGCAAAAACTGCTCTTTCCACAGAGTTCCCCATAAATGAAACCACCCAGTTTTCAGACTAAGAAACTTGGAGTTGTCCTTAATTGCTCTCTGAATATGACACTCTGCATAAAGTCACTTAGAACACATGAATAAATAAAACAGACACAAAGGATAAAAATAACGCTCCCAAACTCTCAAAGAAGAAGAGAAATGGAATGCAGAAACAGATCACTCTCTCAGAGAGCTCTGGGATAATTCGAAGAAAATCAATATTCATCATATAGGAATCTCTGAAAGTGAGGAAGTGGCTTCACAACGCACAGAGTCTCTTCTCCATGAGATTATGAAGGAGAACTTTCGAGACATGCTAAGAGATTCTGAAATTCAGATAGCAGACAGTTTCAGAACTCCACCACAACTCAACCCAAATAAGACATCCCCTAGACACATCATAATCAATTTCACTAAAGTTAATATGAAGGAGAAAATTCTAAAAGCAGCCAGATGAAAGAAAACCATCACCTACAAGGGCGAGAATATTAGAATAACTGCAGATCTCTCTGCTGAAACCTTTCAAGCTAGAAGAGGATGGTCATCGACTTTTAATCTCCTAAAACAAAATAACTTTCAACCCAGCATCCTATACCCAGCTAAACTGAGTTTCATTTATGATGGAGAAATTAAATACTTTAATGACATTTACATGTTGAAGAAATTTGCCATAACTAAACCAGCTCTCCAGGATATTCTCAGACCTATCCTCCATAAAGGCCAGCATAATCCTCCACCACAAAAGTAAACCCACCCAGAAAATTTTGATCAAATTCCAAATTCCACAGTCGCAAAAGGATTAAAAATGTCCACCGGACTCTCAAAAAGCTTATCAACATTCTCAATTAATGTGAATGGTTTCAATTGTCCTCTAAAGAGGCACAGGTTGGCTGACTGGATACAAAAACTCAAGCCAGATATCTGCTGCATACAAGAATCACATCTTACATCAAAGACAAATATAGACTCAAGGTGAAGGGATGTTCATCTATACTCCAGGCAAATGGAAAGCAGAATAAAGCAGGCATTGCAATCCTATTCGCAGATGCAATAGGCTTTAAACCAACCAAAATAAGGAAGGATAAGGATGAACACTTCGTATTTGTTAAAGGTAATACTCAATATGATGAGATTTCAATTATTGATATTTATACGCCCAACCAGAACGCACCTCAATTTATAAGAGAAACTCTAACAGACATGAGCAACTCAATTTCCTCCACTTCCATAGTAGTTGGAGATTTTAACACCCCTTTAGCAGTGCTGGATAGATCCTCCAAAAGAAGCTAAGCAAAGAAATTTCAGATTTAAACTTAACCATTCAACATCTGGACTTAACAGACATCTACAGAACATCTCACCCCAACATAACTGAATACATATTTTTCTCATCAGCCCACGGAACATACTCCAAAATCGACCACATCCTAGGCCACAAATCTAACCTCAGACAATTTTAAAAAATAGAAATTATTCCTTGCATCTTCTCAGACCATCATGGAATAAAAGTTGAACTCAATAACAACAGGAACCTGCATACCCACACAAAAACACGGAAGCTAAACAACCTTATGCTGAAGGATAGATGGGTTATAAATGAGATTAAGAAGGAAATCACCAAATTTTCGCAATAAAACAACAATGAAGACACGAATTATTAGAACCTCTGGGATACTGCAAAGGCAGTCCTAAGAGGGAAATTTATAGCACTGCAAGCCTTCCTCAAGAAAACAGAAAGAGAGGAAGTTAATGACTTAAAGGGACATCTCAAGCAACTGGAGAAGGAAGAACATTCCACCCCCAAACCAGCAGAAGAAAAGAAATAACCAAAATCAGAGCAGAATTAAATGAAATTGAAAACAAAATAATTATACAACATCAATAAATCAAAAAGTTGTTTTTCTGAAAAGATCAATAAAATAGATAAACCCTTGGCCAACCTAACCTGGAAAAAAGAATAAAATCTCTAATTTCATCAATCAGAAATGGTGAAGATGAAATAACAACAGACCGCTCAGAAATTCAAAAAATCTTTAACGAATACTACAAGAAACTCTACTCTCAGAAATATGAAAATCTGAAAGAAATCGACCAGTACCTGGAAGTATGCCACCTACCAAGACTTACCAGAACGAAGTGGAAATGTTGAACAGGCCTATATCAAGTTCTCAAATAGCATCAACTATACAAAAATCTCCCTAAAAAGAAAAGCCCAGGACCAGATGGCTTTATGTCAGAATTCTATCAAACCTATAGGAAGAACTAGTACCTATATTACTAAACCTCTTCCAAAATATAGAAAAAGAAGAAATATTACCCAACACATTCTACGAAGCAAACATCACCTTGATCCCCAAACCAGGGAAAGACCCAACAAGAAAAGAAAATTATAGACCAATATCACTAATGAATATTGATGCAAAAATACTCAATAAGATCCTAATGAACAGAATCCAACAACACATCAAAAAAAAATTATACATGATGACGAAGTGGGATTTATCCCAGGGTCTCAAGGCTGGTTCAATATACGTAAATCTATAAATGTAATTCAGCATCTAAACAAACTAAAAAGTAAAGACCATATGATTCTCTCAATTGATGCAGAAAAAGCTTTTGATAATATCCAACATCCCTTCATGATCAGAACACTTAAGAAAATTGGTATAGAAGGGACACTTCTTAAACTAATAGAGGCCACTATAGCAAACCCACAGCCAATATCGTATTGAATGGAGTTAAATTGAAATCATTTCCACTTAGATCAGGAACCAGGCAAGGTTGCCCATTGTCTCCATTGCTCTTTCACATTGTAATGGAAGTTTTAGCCATTGCAATTAGGGAAGAAAAGGCAATCAAGGGTATCCACATAGCGTCAGAAGAGATCAAACTTTCACTCTTCACAGACGATATGGTTGTATATCTGGAAAACACTACGGATTCTACTACAAAACTTTTAGAAGTGATCAAGGAATACAGCAATGTCTCAGGCTGCAAAATCAACACCCATAAATCTGTAGCTTTTATATATACCAGCAATAACCAAGCCAAAAGAACAGTCAAGGACCCTATTCCTTTCACAGTAGTGCCAAAGAAGATGAAATACTTGGGAGTATACCTAACAAAGGACGTGAAAGATCTCTACAAAGAGAACTTATGAAACTTTAAGAAAAGAAATAGCTGAAGATGTTAACAAATGGAAAAACATACCATGCTCATGGCTGGGAAGAATCAACATTGTTAAAATGTCTATACTACCCAAAGTGATATGTAATTTTAATGCAATTCCTATTAAAGCTCCATTGTCATATTTTAAAGATCTTGAAAAAATAATATTTCGTTTTATATGGAATCAGAAAAAACCTCAAATAGCAATAAAACATTGCTATTGCATTACTCAGCAATAAAAACAAAGCAGGAGGAACCATGCTACCAGACCTGAGACTGTACTATAAATCGATAGTGATCAAAACAGCATGGTACTGGCACAAAAACAGAGACGGAGATGTCTGGAACAGAATAGAGAACCAAGAGATTAATCCAGCTACTTACCATTATTTGATCTTTGACAAGCCAATTAAAAACATTCAGTGGGGAAAAGATTCCCTATTTAACAAATGGTGCTGGGTGAACTGGCTGCCAATCTGTAAAAAACCAAAACTGGACCCACACCTTTCACCATTAACTAAGATAGACTCTCACTGGATAAAAGATTTAAACTTAAGACATGAAACTATAAAAATACTTGAAGTAAGTGCAGGGAAAACTCCTGAAGGAATCGGCCTGGGTGAATATTTTATGAGGAGGACTCCCTAGGCAATTGAAGCAGTATCAAAAGTACATTACGGGGACCTGATCTAACTAAAAAGCTTCTGTACAGCCAAGAACATAGTAAGTAAAGCAAGCAGACATCCCTCAGAAAGGGAGAAAATATTTGCAGGTTATACCTTTGATAAAGGTTTAATAACCAGAATCCACAGAGAACTCAAATGTATTAGCAAGAAAAGAACAAATGATCCCATCTCAGGGTTGGCAAAGGATTTGAAGAGAAACTTCTCTAAAGAAGACAGATACATGATCTACAAACACATGAAAAAAAAGCTCATCATCCTTAATCATCAGAGAAATGCAAACCAAACTACTTTGAGATATCACCTAACCCCAGTAAGAGTAGCCCACATAACAAAATCCCAAAACCAGAGATTCTGGCGTGGATGTGGAGAAAAGGGCACACTTCTACACTGCTGATGGGAATGCACACTAATACGTTCCCTCTGGAAGGATGTTTGGAGAATACTTAGAGACCTAAAAATAGACCTGCCATTCGATCCTATAATTCCTTTACTAGGTTTATACCCAGAAGACCAAAAATCACAATATAACAAAGACATCTGTACCAGAATGTTTATTGCAACCCAATTCATAATTGCTAAGTCATGGAAGAAGCCCAAGTGCCAATCGACCCACAAATGGACTAGCAAATTGTGGTACATGTATACCACAGAATATTATGCAGCCTTAAAGAAAGATGGAGACTTTACCTCTTTCATGTTTATATGGATGGAGCTGGAACATATTCTTCTTAGCAAAGTATCTCAGGAATGGAAGAAAAAGTATCCAATGTACTCAGCCCTACTATGAAGCTAATTTATAGCTTTCGCATGAAGGCTATAACCCAACTATAGCACAAGAATGTGGGGAAAGGGCCAAGAGAGGGGAAGGGAGGGGGGAGGTTATTGTGGAGGAAGGGGCCACACCTATGGTGCATCTTAGAATGGGTACAGGCGAAACTTACTAAATGCAGAATACAAATGTCTACATACAATAACTAAGAAAATGCCATGAAGGCTACGTTGAACAGTTTGATGAGAATATTTCAGATTGTATATGAAACCAGCACATCGTACCCCTTGATTGCACTAATGCACATAGCTATGATTTAACAATAAAAATAAATAAATAAATAAATAAATTCCTGTCAAGAGATCACATTCAACAGAGTTGAAGCAGACAATAATGAATGAGCATAGTAAATTCATATGACACATAATACATTCTACAATATAATATTAAATATTTTAATTTACATATATAGAAAGTACTTCATGCAATGGAAAAAAAAAAAGAGCAGGTTAAAAAGGAAAAGGAAGGGAGTACTGGAGATGAGAGTAAGAGGGTAGGTTGCAAGGGTCGTGGGAATTGACCTCTTTGAGGAAAAAACAGTGTAGAAAAGATGTGAGAAGCACATGTTGGCATGTACTGACCCTGCCCAAAGCTCCACTAAGAGACCACCATACTGTACCTAGGCTTCAAGCCTCATAAGGACATGTCCCTAAGATGACTCCTGCAAACACTAGCTTTAGAAAGCCCAAAGGTGTCATGTTTGTTCTCACAAGCCATGACAATAGGTCCTCAGTCTTTTGGTCTTACAGCATTTACTAAAAAGGGCTTATAATTATGAATCTGTATGTCCTACAATGCAGAGGTGTCTTTCTCAAGGATGTGAAAGTCATTCCTTTGCAATGTAATTATCATGAGAGACAAAGCCTCTCTGTGGAAGGACAGAATCTAATTTTGATAATTGCCAGCTAGAAGACACAGTAGGCCTCATCCCATTTACCCCGAGCAACCCTTTGTAATTTTTCACTTCTGTAACTCTTCTTGAATCTCCCACCACCTCTACACAAATCAGAATGGAGCTCAGCTCTATGCCTTACTGAATAAATCCCATCTCACTGCTTTAACTAATACCTACTTGTGTTTGTCTCTGAAGGACTTGAAAGAGGTGAAAGGAGTAATTTACAGAGAGGAGTAATCCCTGTTCAAGAAGAGATACAGCCAGGGCCAGCCTCAAATGTGGGAGCATGCCTGGCCTGTACAAATAACAAAGAGTTCAGTGGCAAGAGGAGGGTAAGCAGTGGAAATATTAGTGTCACTGATGTTAGAATGTAAAGGATATGGCAGAGGATATAGATAGGCTACCATAACTTTAGCTTTTACTCTCAAGGGGATAGGGAACCAGTGGAGGATGTTGAGCAGAGGAGCAACATGATCCAGCTTGCATTTTAAAAGGATCCATTTAGCTGTTGTGTTGAGACTAGACAGTAACAGGGGTTGGAGGTAAGGCTGGAAGCAGGGAGATGAAGAGGTGATTGAAATAATTCATGTGAGAGCTGATAGTGGGTAAGTCAAATCTGATAGTCATGATAACATCAGATTCTGGATGTACCTTAAAGAATTTCCTGATGAATTAGATATGAGAAGTTAAAATATCAGTTATAATTTCAAGGTTTTTGTTCCAAGCATCTGGAAGAATGGAGTTTTACTCATCTGAAATGGTAGCAGGTTTCGGGAGTGGGAGGGAATGCTCTCCCCAGAGCAGCTCAGTTTCACACAGGTTTGTAACATGTGCTAGACATGGGTATGGGGTGGTTGAGTAGGCAGTTAGATATTCAAGTCTGAAGTTCAGGAAAAAGTCTGTACCAAATGTGTAAATTTGGGGATCATTGGCAAATAGACAGCATTAAAAGCCAGAGACTGCATGAGATGACTAAGGGGAGTGTAGCTAAGGAGGGAAGAGAACTTCCGTGGTGAGAGAGATCTGGAAGAAGAGAAAGCAGCACACGACAGTAGAAGGAATGGCCAGGAAAGTGTGGTGTCCTGGAAACCAAGAGCAGAAAAGTTTATCAAGGGGGAGGCAATAACTGATTGTTTCTGACACACTGAGGACTGAGAAGGGATCCTTAGGTTTAGTAACGTGGTCATTGGTGACCTTGACAAGAGTAGCTTGAACAGAGTGGTGGCAGTAAAATATGATAGGAGCCACAGTGTGGGAATGTATAGGAGACAGGGTTTGGGAAGCAAATAGACTGTTTTTGAGGAGTTTCATTGCAAAGAGGTGCACAGAAATGGATTGGTCTGTGACGGGAAAAGCAGTGTTCAAAGTCAGCTCTTAAGGGTTTGCTACTTATAACAGAAACGAGACTTTCATCCATATCCTGATTTATTTTCAAGCAAGGTGGTGTGTCATTCTGTATGCAATATAATCATGTATCAGACATCATTATTATTTGCATTACCCTTAATTTATAGATGAGAAAACAGAAAGCCTCAGCCCAGGAACATAAATAACTTCTGTGTTTCAGCACAGAAAGATAAATAACTTAGCCGAAGTTTTCACAGATGGTAAGATGTAGAGCTTTCTGACCCCAGAGCCTCCCCTGAAGAAGGGCTGCTGCTAGCCCATATGGTACCCCTGAGAAATAGACAATAGCACTCCATTTCACAAGTTAATACTGTCGTACAACCCGAATGGCTGTTCCCCAGGGCAGTTATCCAGAACACGGACTGCCCAGCCTGGACACACACAAGTGCCTGTACTTTTACTTACTCCCACACTGGTCACATAACACAATTTTCAAATAGTGTGTTGCCCCTCCACTTCCCTGGTAGCCAATTATATCAAGTTCAAAGTTGGGGAATGAGAAGAAAGACTTTGAACGTTCTATGTAAGTGAAAGAAGCAATCTTGGGAGTCACCAGGAGTGCATTCAGGACAGATGCAACTTTTGCCCATGTGTGTGCCAGTCTGTGAGTGAATGGTCTCCTGAGTGTATGTGTCGTGGCCATATGCACCCCATATAAACTTGTTTTATAGCCAATAACTTAAAAAAATGTTACACATACTATCCTTAAGGCACATCTGGCAACATATTTTTTAACACAGTAGGTGTCAGAGGGTATTTAATATATGATTTCTTCAGGCTCTCTTCCCTTTCTGAATTCCAAATGGAGGAGCTGAACGTGTGAGATAAAGACTGGCAATCCATATTCTGTATTTGGCAAACTTGCACAAGTGCTATTGTAAATGTAGTGTAAAAGAACTGCAAATTGGGAACTTATTTGGTGTATGAAACACCATTCAGGATTGCTGCTTCTTGAGTGTTTTCTACTTATAAGATGTTAATCATTTTTTCTTTAGGAGTACACCGTAGCTTAGAAATTTCATTGCCAGCAGCACTAGTTGGACCACTTATTGCCTGTTCTGAAAGACCAGGCTCTTCAATGGCATCTTCTGCTTAGCCCATTCCATCTATCGGAACAGCATCCTCATCAGTCTTTCATCTCTGAGACGGCCTGGCATCGATGTCTGTCTGCAGGCTGATCTGATTCTGTATTACCCTGTAAGCTGTCTGGATTGCTGTCTGGATCTTCGAACTTAGAACTAATGTGGATTTGCCACCACATGGTCCACCACAACCTCAACCTCCCTGAAAAACTTCTGCCTCTTCCTCCTAGGAGTCTTCTGCTGTCATCCTGATGTTAGCTGTCTTGTCTCCTGCTAATGACCGATCACCCTGCTCATCTTTATGCTCAGATTCTGTTTCAGAGGGGTAAAATAGCTCAGAGTTTGTATCATAATTAGGGCCCTGACAACCCCTGCCTCTTCCACTATAAAACCTAGAACCTTGTACAGAAGAGATGATACTGTTAGGTAGATAGTTAGGATTTCAGGTCTCCTTGGGAAAGACGACAAAAAGAAGGCACCAAGCCCCCTATGTTGGGACTACCCCACCCTAATCCTGTCTCAAGTGATTGCTCATACCTGGGGAGGAGGGAACCCCCACCAATCTATCAATCAGAACTTAATGTGCCAACTGCAGAAGATGCAGAGGACTCTAGCCCACAGGTCAAGCAGCATAGGTACATTCTGAGGTGACCTAGAATAATCACCTAATTAGTATGCCATTGGCTGAATCTACATTGCAGTTCACACTACCCCTCCTTCACAATGCCCTTCCAGATACTCAGGGGAGGTCTGCATTCTCAATAAGTCTCCATGGTTTCAAGGTAACCTCTGAACCATGAGGTGCGCCCAACCCAAACAGTATAAACTAGAAGCCCCAGTCATAATCAAGGCCTTGTTGCCATAAAAAAGGGGATTGTTCGTTGTCTATGGTGAATGTATAATTCTCTGTAAATCTGTATATTGCTCTTGCTTTGTAAACCTATCTTTCTCTTCCTCAAACTTTGTTTCACGCTTGCCTTACTTTGGGGTGTCTGGTCATTCTTTGGCCAAGAGCACTCCAAGAACCAAGAATGCAGACAGCTGCTTGGATCCCAAATGGTACTTTGCTGAAATACTTTCATCAGCAGCACATCCTTTCTCATTTTCAAACCCTTTTGTGGAAGAAGGTCTGAAACCCATATTACCCTGTTGCAGATGTTCATCAATCTGTAGGAGTTCCATTCTTAGCTGTTCTACTTCCCTCAGATATTCTCTAAAAGAACTTGCACATTTCAGACACTTTCTTTAATGCCAACAAAGGATAGGTAGTTTGTTTTCATTGTCTCCTTTAATTCTCACCTGAATGACACCAGATTTTTCCACAATTACTTGAATAACTTTCTCATTTTTCCTAGGAACCCAAATAAAATCCTTCAAACAAATTCCAAGAAGCCACTAGCCTTTTTTACAGCACCAGCACTCTTCATAAATTATAAGTGTCCCGGCATCTTCATCCAGCTCAGTAGGGGTAACACCAGGAAGCTCCCTCGCTTGCCATATATTACCACCATGTGTTCCTATTGCCAGATCCATTAATTCTTCTCTCTCAACAAATTGCTCATGGAAAGATGCTGAGAGTTGTTTGTACATCAGAGGCTTAGTGGCCTCTTCATTTCTGGACATAAGCATCAACTTGGTATCAATACTTTGCAAATTCATGTCACTTAAAATATATACTGCTTCACAATATAATTAGCTGTGTGTTTTCTGGATGAAAAAAATTCTGCATGCTCTTACTGCTTTCTTAAAATCTTTATGAGCATTTTCATTAGCTTATGCCTCTCTCAAATCCTCAGGAACATTACTGTGCATTTAAGGAAGGTACTTTTTTTTGAAAGTTTTATTTTAATTGATAGGCCAAACTCCTTTAAATGTGACTATTTCATTGTAAGAAGCATCACAAGCAGCATGTTCAATGACATAAAATTCTCCTTTAATCATCCCAAATTTAGCAAACCACCATCCACTTGGTTCTTGATCATTTGCTCTTAAATATACCTCTACCTCATCTCCATCACTGATTTCTTTTTTTAAAACAGGTGGTGATGATAATCTAAGTTCATTAAATGAAACCTGGTGTTCTGGTTGCTGATTTTTTAAAAATCCAACTGTGAGGGGGGTCTTCATAAACATTTTTGATACATTCCTTGTAGAAAGCCTTGTGGGAGCCAAAAACCTCCCCGTCAGCTCTGCCATGTTGAAACCATAAAGGCCACTCCCAGTGTAAATTTTTATAGGATTCAGCTCTTCATTGCTACAGAACTTGGCCAGGAGGCCTGGAATGTCCAGACCTGTCTGGTTTCTGTAAGTTAATAAATGTATATGATGTGAATTAGCACTTTCTAATTTGTGCTATCCTTGTACACTGTAACACCTAAACACTGTCATGCTGTGGCCTCATAACCATTCTTGGGTTCATTAGACAATTGTCAAATGTCTACTGCATGTAAACCCCTGTACTAGGCATTATGGGAGATTCAAAGACACCCTTTCTTACTGTCAAGAAACAATTTTCGAGCAGGAAAAATATGAACATAAATAGCTATAAGATACAAAGTGATATATTCTATAAGTAACAAAAAACTGCTATATGAGTTCACAAGAGGAAATGTTTATTTCAGTTTGGTTAAAGAAAATTTCATGAAGAAGATTAGCATTTGAGGAGTGGCGTGGAAGGTGGAATTTAGATGTGAAGAGATGGAAATAAGAATATTTTGTAAGGAACAGCACGATGTGAAGGTGCAGTACAGACTTGGAAATAGTGAATACTTACATTTGTCAAAGCCTAATGTATTGATTTTGAATTCTGTCTTAAGTTGCTGAGGGGCTATAAAGGTATTGTAATTATCTAAACTTAGGGCCAACTATAAAAGGAATGAAACATTTCTTAAATGTCTGTACAACTATTCAAAAAAATATATAACCCTCTTTGATTACTACAACATGAATTCACTCAAAAACATTACTGAATTCACCACAAAGCTTTGTTATTATGTAGTTTCTCAGTCAACAAATACCAGGGGTGTAACGGCTAAAAAGTCTTTATTAATACTTGTGATACCAGGCAAGTTTTTTTGAGTTTGTTTCCTCATCTCCAGAGTGGAGATTATAAAGCCTACCTTGCTTGTTTTGATGATTAGACGGCACATTTTAGGTGCTCAGCACGTGCCAAGTATTATAAAACAGTGAGATCAAATCAGAGTCCACCATAAATACCAAGCTAAGGAATGGCTATTTTTTCTTGGACATTACAGTTGTTTAAGTTTTGTCTCAGTGACAAAATAAATGAATAAAGCAATAAATCAGGAGATAAGTTTAAAGGTTATTGCAGTGGTCCACGTGAGGCATAAAGAGGCACCAGTATTGGAATTTCTGGACTGTTTCAGACTATCAACTACTGGACTCTGCATTTTCTTACATATGAAGAATGTGAGGTAAGAAAGGATGCTAATTTTGATCTAACTGGTGCTGTTAAACAACATCAAAAAGTCGACAGAGATGGTAAGTTCAGTTTGAAACATTTTGAGCTTAAACTCCTAAAATCCTGCCTGAAAATGAACACGATCTATGCAGGAAACAAGGATCTGGAGATTTTGTTTATTCTCTTAAAGCCTCCTAATTTTTTAAGCAAAAATTTACAAATCTTTTTTTTCTTTTTAAATAACAGCGCGGTGCAATTTTGGGACATGTAGTTGACGTATCACGGCCTTAGAGAAAAGGGGTTCAGAAGGCTCGAAAAGAGCCATTAATCCAGACGTTCCAGCGCCCCAGTGACGTCACCATGACGCGAGGCGCGCTTGCGTGTTGCCGGACGTCTTGCGTCATTCCCACCCAGGCTCAGGGGGCGGGGTCACTCCCGGCAGCGCCGTCGCGCCCCCCCTAGTGGCAGCCGGCCTCAAGGCCACCCTCTGGTTCCTGGGCTCCGCACGGTGTAGCTTTACCTTAGCGGCCGGCCTAACTCTGTGCTGGCGCCCAGACCCTCTGAGGCATGGCCCAGCGCCAGTCGACGGGCGACCCCTCGAGGTAAAACCGAGGACGTGCGGGAGCGGGAGCGAGAGGCGCTCCCTGCATCGGCTCTGGAGTGCCGGAGAAGCCGAGGCTGTAGGCCGCGGGGGCGGGTGCGATGGCGCAGGAGCAGGTGAACTGCAACTTTGACTTCACCCCAGATTGTGAGGCAGCGGAGACTGCAGAATCTACGGTGCCCGCTGTGGAGGCCCCCAAATACTCTGCGGAGTCCGCGAAGGACTACGACAGCAAGTGCGTGTTCTGCCGTATCGCGAGACGGCAGGAACCGGGCACCGAACTCCTGTTCTGTGAGGTAGGCAGCGACGGGCGGCGGGTGTGGCTGCGAGTGGGGGGAGGCCTCGCCTTGTGTGGTCGGGGACTGGAGGGATCCGATCGCCACTCAGCTGGCTCAGGCGTGGCTGCCCTATGTGCGTGGGGCTGAACGAAGCTAGGGATCCTACTGTTAATGACAGACTTACTTTTCTCAGGGGGCGTTGGTCTCCAGCGGTATTTTTGCTGTTTGCTGGGGGATATGGATGGAAGTCTCATTTCTGTTATAAGTAGCAAACTCTTAAGAGCTGACTTTGAACACTGCTTTTCCCGTCACGGACCGATCCATTTCTGTGCACCTCTTTGCAATGAAACTCCTCAAAAACAGTCTATTTGCTTCCCAAACCCTGTCTCCTATACATTCCCACACTGGCTCCTATCATATTTTACTGCCACCACTCTGTTCAAGCTACTCTTGTCAAGGTCACCAATGACCACGTTACTAAACCTAAGGATCCCTTCTCAGTCCTCAGTGTGTCAGAAACAATCAGTTATTGTCTCCCCCTTGATAAACTTTTCTGCTCTTGGTTTCCAGGACACCACACTTTCCTGGCCATTCCTTCCTACTGTCGTGTGCTGCTTTCTCTTCTTCCAGATCTCTCTCACCACGGAAGTTCTCTTCCCTCCTTAGCTACACTCCCCTTAGTCATCTCATGCAGTCTCTGGCTTTTAATGCTGTCTATTTGCCAATGACCCCCAAATTTACACATCTGGTACAGACTTTTTTCCTGAACTTCAGACTTGAATATCTAACTGTCTACTCAACCACCCCATACCCATGTCTAGCACATGTTACAAACCTGTGTGAAACTGAGCTGCTCTGGGGAGAGCGTTCCCTCCCACTCCCGAAACCTGCTACCATTTCAGTTGAGTAAAACTCCATTCTTCCAGATGCTTGGAACAAAAACCTTGAAATTATAACTTGATGTTTTAACTTCTTATATCTAATTCATCAGGAAATTCTTTAACGTACATCCAGAATTCATGGATAAAGAAACAGTGGTACATATACCCAATGGAATATTACACAGGCAGAAAAAAGAATGAAGCCCTGTCATTTGCAACAACATAGATGAAACTGGAGAAAATACTTGCAAAATATGTTAAGTAAAAAAAGCCAAGCACAGAAAGATAATCTTGCATGTTCTCACTCATATGTGGGAACTAAATATTAAAAACAATTGCTCTCATGGAGATAGAGAGTGGAATGGTTATCAGAGGCTGGTAAAAGTAGTGAAACATGATGGATAAAGTAGGGATGGTTAATAGGTGTAAAAATAGGTAGGAAGAATGAACAATATTTGACTATGATCAACAGTAAGTCAAGGTATACTTTAAAATAACTGAAAGAGTGGAATTGGAATGCTCCTAATACAAAGAAATGTTAAATGTCTGAGGTGATGGATACTCTCATTATTCTGATTTAATTCACATTCCTATATAAAAACATCACATGACAATGTAACCTCATTGTATGTACCCTAATATTAATCTGAAATGAAAAAAATTACATGAAAAACCTCCCAAACACCCGTCATGTATATCCTATAAAGATACATAACTATTATGTACCCATAATAATTAAAAATAAAATACTAAAAATATTCATCAAAGGGTGTGAGATGGTCCAGACTTTTATTATAGCCAACAGTCAGGGGTTTTTCTTTATTAGGGACATTCTTAGAGTAAAAAATATGAAGAGTCTGGGGGCATTTTTACAGAGTAAATTAAACATGATAAATACTTTCGACTAATTTGCCCCCTAAATGGGCAGCACAGGGTGAATGTACATAATAGTCTATTGTCAGTGGACAAAACTCAAACCCTCCTCTTACTCAGCAAAGGTCGACACAAAAGACTTCTATGACTCAAACCTCCACACACCAAGCAATCAGTTTGGCAACAGTTACCAGCTGAGTGTCCTCCAGTTTAATTGCGACACTGTCTACCTGGAGATAGTGTCATATCCCACAGGTTGAGGGCTCAGGATCCAAGACTGGTTCCTGCCTTTTCACCAGTTGCAAGTCTGGGCCTCCAGAAGTTCTAACCAAATAGATTCAAGTTAGGGATACAACCCTCTCTTTGGATTCAGTTAATTTGCTAGAGCAGCTCACAACTCAGGGAAACACTTCAGCTTACCTATTTATTATAAATGACATTACAAAGGATACAAATGAAGAGTAGGGCAAAGTGTTGGGTGGGACAGGTGCACAAAGCTTCCATGCTTTCCCCACATGCACCACTCTCTATGAACCTCTACATGTTCAGCTATCCAGAAGCTTTCCAAACTCTGTCCTCATGGGGCTTTTATGGACGCTTCCTTGGATAGGCATAATTGACCACTGTGTATAAAATGTGATTAGACCAAAAGGGTAGTAGACTGACTGAGACTGAGTGGGGAAACCCAGCAAGGCCTGTCCCTTCAGGTTCTTCATGGCCTCTCTGCAGTATTCCCTCCTCCAGTATATGGGGCAGAACCCCATTCTGAAATGAGAGCCAATGACCAGCAACTAGCAGGTGAAAGGGGAGCAGGAGGTCAGAGAGAGTCTTTGTTCTGAGGCCTAAAGTGCCCTGATATTATAACAAAAGACTGTAACAAGGGTATGGGAGTTAGGAGCCAGGAAATGTGGATAAAAACTAATACATCTATTATGATATCATATCTATGTATAATACAGAACATAAGATAACATGCTTGTGCAGTAGTGCTTCCAAAAGTTGAGTATTTTTTTCAAATTGAATATAAGATGATTTGATATATAAGAGTTCACTAAAGGTTAAAGATTAATATTTTGTTTATTTTTTAATAAAAATTTATATTTTGTTTTATTTTTATTAAAAACATAAAAATATTAATATTTTGTTTTTTTTTTAATTTTGAGATAGTCTCTCACTCTGTTGCCCCAGGCTAGAGTGCCATGGGGTCAGCCTAGCTCACAGCAGCCTCAAATTCCTGGGTTCAAGCGATCTTCCTGTATCATCCTGAGTTGCTGGGAGTACAGGTGCCTGCCACAATGCCTAGCTAGTTTTTCTAATTTTTTGTAGAGACAGGGTCTTGGCTGTTCTCAGGCTGGTCTCAAACTCCTGAACTGAAGTGATCCTCCTATCTGGGCCTCCCAGGAGTGCTGAGATTACAGGTGCGAATGACTGCACTTGGCCAAGATTAATATTTTTAGAAAGAGAATAATCGTATAGCATCTAAATTGTACGTTTTGTTTTAAACGTTCATATATTCATATATATTCATTGTAAACATTCAGAAGCTATTGGGTTTACATAAAGTGAGTTGTATTTGTAATTCAAGTGCAGAGGAGAAAAATTCTATTAGGAATCATTGGTGTTACCAGTGTCTGTGGGATTAGTCTGGAAAATACTTGTGACAAAAGCTAGAGAAGACTCCTCACTCCATAAACCTCTATGTGGTGTTTTTTAAATCTGCATACTGAAGATTTAAAAACAAGTAAAGGCTAGACTGTGCCTTCTCAATGGGAGATGATGTGACTCCCAAGGGGATGAAAATTGTTTTTTGGTTGGAAGGCAGTATCTTACTCTTTTTATGTATAAGGCACAGTTATACATAAGTACATAAATGAAGTAGACCTGTGGTATTAAAATCTCATGGGGGTGAGATTAGGGGGAAAAAGTCCTAAAAGGCTGATTTGATGGACAATAATGAAAATATAGTTCAGAAGCACTGGGCTAGATTTCGTCTTGCTTGAGACCCTACTGGAGAAATGTCTCAGTGGAAATTTAACTTGAATATTCTTCCCATTCTTTAATCAAAATTGACCTAACACCTTAAATGGCATGGTACTTAAATATTCTTTCAAATATATTTGTTAATTCGCTTTAGATATCATTGAGTTTCAGTTGCTGGAAAGAAAAACCATCCTAGCTATTTTAAGCTGGAATTGATTTAACGTAGGAAATTATTTATTTTTGGAAGAGCTGTGGAGCAGGTTCTAGAAAGAGCCTTCAAGAATGATGCCCATATCCACACTGCAGAACTGGCTCCTGGGGCAGTTGCTTCCTCTGCTGCACTTAGGAAAGTGGGAATCAGAACTTTGAGCTTCAGAAAAATGCCTCCTGAGGTGTGATTCAGAGATGAGCAAGCAGTGTGATTGCTGCTACTTAAGTGATTTCCAGGGAGAACATTTTGGCATTTTGGCTATTTCTTTTGCTGCAATAGTTAGCATCCCTGAACTCTGGGCTCTGAATGACAGTAGCACCCACTACCAAAGAGTACCTTCGTGTTTCTACCCCTGATTGAGAGGTGCTGCTAAAGAACCACACTATACCTCCTGGGTCCACGTTGGCAGCCCATCCTGACAAAACATGGGTGTATCACCATTCTTGACACCCAGTGTCTTCAAAAGTTGAAATAGTGGGGGGTGAGGGGAGAAAGAAGAAAGAAATTTATCTCGGTAGACTCTGTGGACCAGGTGGAAATAGCTGAAGCAGCAAAAACATGGCTTTCTAATTGGCATCTGGTTGGCAAGATCTAAATTCCATCTGTTAGTTTTAGCCTTTTTGGTTTCTGTAGTACAGAAAGCACAGAAATATTTAGAATGGAGGTTGAGTGCCAATCTACCCTTTTCATTACAGTTTATTCATTGTATTTAAGTTGGTGGTTAGAGTCATTGGTGATAATGAAGTTATCACTACCCTATTTATCCCTATCCATAGAAACTTTTAAAAATGGTATATCATTCAGGTTTTCAGATATTTTTCCAGGAATGGAGATGGACTTTCCATGATCCTTCAGTATCTGTTTATGTTCTATATTATCAAAAAGAGTAAAAATTTGATCTTGCCTAGGGTGGAGTGGAAGTAGGAAGGGCAGAAGAATTTTTATTCTTTTAATATATAAAGCACAAATATACTATACAGGACATAAATAGATACACAGTGTTATGTGTGGTATTAAAATATGGGAGCAGGGTAATTAGGGAAAAAAGACTAATTGTAGGCTCCTTATAACGAGGAAAGCCCAAATAGGCACAGTTTCAATGTAAAAAAAGTGTTCTGCAAGGAGAAACTGAAAGATCATGGAAAATCCATCTTTGTTCCTAGAAAAATATCTGAAAACCTGAATGACATACCACTTTTTAAGGGGTAGAGGAGGATGTGTTAGTAATTTTATCTTCTATCAAGTATTTGTTATTTATATTCAACAGTTTTACAGGCTTACTATGTGTTACTTACTTGGAGTTCAAGATGAATGTGGCATGCCCCACAGTTTATCCATCCATTGTGAGTAAGAGTGTGTGTGTGTGTGTGTGTGTGTGTGTATGTGTCTATATTTGTAATTTTTTTTTTTTTTTTGAAGACTGGGTCTTGTTCTGTCTGTTGCCTGGGCTAGAGTGCAGTGGCATCACCATGGCTCACAGCAACCTCAAACTCCTGAGCTCAAGTGATCCTCATGCCTCCACCTCCTGAGTAGATGGGAGTTCAGGCTCATGCCACCAAGCCCAGCTAAGTTTTTAATTTTTTTGTAGAGATAGGATCTTGCTCTTGTTCAGGCTAGTCTCAAACTTCTGGTCTTAAGTGATCCTCCCACCTCACCCTCTCAAAGTGCTATGATTATGGTGCAAGCCACCACACCCTGCCTCCTATTCTTCCTTCTTACACACACGATATAGCTTAATCACTGCCGTGCTCCTTGCTATTTTTTTTTTAGCTTGACTGTATCACAGAAATAATTCTATAAGTATATAAATGTCTTCCTCATTCCTTTCTATAGTTACATAGTATTCCATTGTATGGATTTATCATGATTTCTTTAACCAGTCCCCCAGATGACGGAAGGACATTTGGTTGATTTACAGTCTTTTGCTATGATAAATCATGCTGCAAAGAATAGCCTTATGTCGTTTCTTATTTTTTGCCACTGTATTTTTGGAATAGGAGGATCATCTGTCTTAACATGAGCAATCTAAATGATGGCTGGGTCAGTAGTAGGAGTAGAAGAGACGATGACTTAACAGAGCCAGTTTCAATAGTTTAGAAAATTTAGTGGGAATCTAATTCAGTCACAGCATAGACTAAAACATCAAGTTTCTTTGTTTTTAACAGGAATTTTATCTATTCTTGGTGATGATGACAGTTATGTTGATTGATATTTTTTATTAATTGGAATTGGGAAAATAAATTATTTATTTATATATGACATTTAGTAACCAAAACCTTTCAAAATAGGGGTTGGAAGATAGAGAACTAAGCATTTCTATGGCTAAGTTATAGAGGATGGGACAGCAGGTTTTAGGACCTTTAGCTTTTCTCTTGTTATTATGTGGCACTTACTGGTAGTATTAATCTAAAGAAGTGTTACTTCTGCTCTGGGGTATATTCAGCAATGTCATCTCAAACTAAGTCCAACCAGGATGTATTCTATACCTGAAAGACTTAACCTCTGGATTTTTAAAAATTAATGCCATAATTGAGAGAAAATAAAAATATATAATGTTGTGTTATGAACCAATCTTGGAAGTATGATTGTGTAAGTTTTACTGTGCTAGATTTGACCCCCAATATTGTTTCTCAACTGGAAGAATTTAATAATGGAAAAAGCAATCAAAAACATTGTAGTCCTTGACATTTCCTTTTTTAAAACATTACATAGATATCAATATTTTATTTTACTGTTAGACAGAAAAACCGTAATAAAATGGATTAAAATTAATATAATTGTCATACATGTTGTCTTAGGATAACCAAGAATACGGGAATGGTTTTGAGGCCCTTGTTTGAATAGAATTTTGGCTTTTGGAATGGAGAACTAATGAGCAACCTTGTACTCAGGGAAATTATACTTATTGATACTGATTTTATTAAATTTTGGCTTTACAGGGGTGGTGCCTATGGCTCAGTGAGTAGGGTGCCAGCACCATATACCAAGGGTGGCGGTTTCGAACTTGGCCCCAGCTAAGCTGCAACAAAAACATAGCCGAGCATTGTTGTGGGTGCCTATAATCCCAGCTACTCGGGAGGCTGAGGCAAGAGAATCACCTAAGCCCAAGAGCTGGAGGTTGCTGTGAGCTGTGACGCCATGGCAGTCTACCAAGGGTGACAAAGTAAGACTCTGTCTCGAAAAAAAAAAAAAATTTGGCTTTATGTTTTAATATAAGATATTAAATAGTTATTTAGAGGAACACACATTTTCTCTTAGAAGAGTTTGAAACCCAAATGAGACTTTGTCTCAAAAAAAAAAAGGTTTAAAATATAATCCCTGGATATGTAGATGCTTGCAGACATTCTTGTTATAATTGAGGAAAATGCCACTTTGGAAAAAGTTAAATATAAAAAAGAATTTATCTATTTTGCTCTGATTCTATAGTCAAACCTTTAAAAGTACATATTAGGAGTAAAAAAACCTTGGTTTAGGGTAGGAATGGAGAAATGATACTATTGATTGATTAAGACAGAGTCTCACTCTGTTGCCCTGGGTAGAGTGCTGTGGTGTCAGAGCTCACAGCAACCTCAAACTCTTGGGCTCAATAGATCCTCTTGCCTCAGCCTTCTGAGTAGCTGGGACTACAGGTGCCCAACACCACCCAGGCTACTTTTTCTATTTTTGGTAGAGATGAGGTCTCGCTCTTGTGCAGGCTAGTCTCCAACTCCTGAGCTCAGGTGATCCTGCGTGCTAGGATTACAGGCGTGAGCCACCGCACTGGTAGAAAAATGTAAAATGAAATAAAAAATTCTGGGACTATTGGTAATGAAGTTTTAATGAACTTCACTCATAATTGTTTCCCTGAAATTGACTTCATGTGGTCTTTTATTCTTTTGAATAAATAAGCATCTCATGAAGAAAGCAATATGAACTTAATGTGTAATTATAAAATTGCCCAGTAGGGCTTAGTTGTAACTTAAGTACTATTTCCCTGTCAGACAGATTTATGATGTTTAAGTCATGCCAGACCAGGACTAGGACGTTCATTTTAAAAATTCACTAACAATATGTTTTTTCTTTAGAACGAAGACCTAGTTTGTTTCAAAGATATCAAACCAGCAGTCCCTCATCATTATCTTGTAGTGCCAAAAAAGCATATGGGAAACTGCAAAGAGCTAAAGAAAGATCAAATAGAACTGGGTAAGATGATGGCAGTATTCTTCATTGTTATATGTCACTTTGAATTGGTAGCAGGGATGACAGTGAAGATTCAAAAGAAAAAGTCTCTCTAGGTATTATGAAAAGGGAGCATTATGTTTTTTTTAAATGTTCATTATAAAAAATTTTGAATTTATGCAGAAATAAAGAAAATGGTATAATTTCCATGTATTTGTCACTCAACTTCCACATTTATTAACTCATGGACAATTTTTTTAATGTGTTAACCTTCTCCCATAGTGGATTTAAAGCAAATCCTAGGCATCATGCTATTTAATTTTTATAATCTCTAAAAGATAATACCTTTTATGATTTTTCAAATGATGGCTTTTCTTGACTCTGAAACGAAAGGTGCTATTAAAAATTGTAAACAAACAAGTTATGATATGATATATGGTCTTGTATTGCTTTGGTACTTGTATTGCAGTCTCCTATATGAGGTCAAATTAGCACCAAAATATAAATTTTAGTGATAAAATTTTAGCTTCTGAAAAGGAGAAGCTAAAAACTATATCATAGCATTTGGTAGAGTGCCGTAGCGTCACAGTTTACAACAACCTCAAACTCTTGGGCTTAGCCATTCTCTTGCCAGCCTCCCAAGCAGCTGGGACTACAGGTGCCCGCCACAGCTATCTTTTGTTGCAGTTGTCGTTGTTTAGCTGGCCTGGGCTGGGTTCGAACCCGCCAGCCTCTGTGTATGTGGCTGATGCCATAACCACTGTGCTATGGGCACTGAGCTATTTTATGACATTTCTAAGTTCACTTTAAATCTGCTTTGGCAGGCTTTGTGACCAAGGTCTGAGATTAATTTGATAAATACTTTAAAGTAAGCCTACAAGATAGATAAATTGGGCCAGATTTTTAAAAGATGAGCAACCTTTTTATTGAAAAACCTTGATGTGTAATTTATTAGTTTTAGGCTACTAAATTAACAGTTTTCAACCTGTTGATTCTGAACTGCAAAACTTGTGCTTGAAGTGTTTTGAAGTCCTACAGGTCAACCAAAATAAGTGTAAATGAGGCAATAATAAAGTGCTTTGAAGTTCCGATAGTGCATTTCAGAGCATACATGATTTGAAACTAGAGCAGCAGTTCTCAACCTGTGGGTCGTGACCCTTTTGTAACAATGAAAATATATCGCCGCATTAGGAAAGTTGATAATCACTGAACTAGAGGGTAGCTTTGAGCTTATAGATACCAGTTTGACTTCAACTTACCTGACTAATTAAAACCTTTCTTATTTTAAAGTTCCTATTTTCATTCTTAGACTTCAACTTACCTGACTAATTAAAACCTTTCTTATTTTAAAGTTCCTATTTTCATTCTTATAATTATTTCTTAGAGACCATACTTTAGCTTTTTGGGACTTTCTCAGTTTATCTTCAAATTAGAGGGAAGTTTGTAGAGAATAGAGACTGCTGTTATAACTAGATTTATAAATGTTGCAAATCAGATGTCACTAGTTTTGGAGCAGCTGGTGATGTATTTCGGGTTTCGTATTTTTCTTTCTGCTTTTGTGTATATTTGAATGTTTTCGTAATAAAAGTTGCAAATTAATGATTTTTATGCAATCTACAAAATTGGGAAAATAGTAAGCATATAGAAGAACTCAATAACACTACCATGCACCATTAGTCTAACTGATATTTATAGAACTCTAGATAACTACAGAATGTACATTTTTTAAAAAGCATGTTTACCAAGGTTGGTCATATTCTGAGCAGTAAAATGAGACTCAAAACATTTCAAATGATTGAACTCTTAAAAAGTATGTTTTATGAAGACAATGGAATTAAATTAGAAAAATAAAACAATCTCAAATAGCACTAAATAAACAACATTTAAATAAATAAGACAAAGAAGAAAATAGTTTGAGTTGACTGGTAATAAAAATACACTATATCAGAATTTGTAGGATATAGCTAACGCAGTGCCTAGATGAAAATTTATAGTTTTGTTGTGGTGAGACCTTTATACTCTAATCTTAATAATTTTGAAATGTATCATGGCATTACGCACATTAGATGAAGTCTCCCCAAATACCCTCCCTCCTCTTGGCTTCCAAATAAGTAAGCAAGGAGATGGTTATGTTAATCAGTTAGATGTAAGCATTCCACATTGTATATCAAATCAGCATATTGTACCCCATAAATGCATTAATGTACACAGTTATGATTTAATAAAGAAAATTTATAGCTTTAAATGCTCATATTAGAAAAATAGGTTTAAAATCAATGATCTAAGTTTTCATTTAAGATTCTGGAAAGAGAAGCAAGTCAACCAAAGTAAGTGTAAAGGAAGCAATAATAAAGAGTAGATATCAATGAAATAAAGAGGATACGATAGGCTTTGCTCCACATATTTTAATATGATTTTAAGTAATATATAATTGTGATTTTATGATTGTTATGTCTTCTTATTGAATTGACGCTTTTATATTTACCCATAAGGCAACATGAGTATATTTTAAAGAAAAAAGATACAGTCTGGCTTGAAGTGATTTGGGAGCTTTTTTGAACCATATGGTACTCGCCTAGTCAGAAGTCTGGCAGTCTCCCAGCTGAAGTCTGACTTAAACATTAATGACAATTTTATAAGCCTCTGTAGAACCATTCTCTATAGATTCTTTTAGTTCTTCCTTTTTCAAATGCATGATTATACCATTCAGAAACAAAGAGGGATGACGGTTTGGCATTATACTTTGAAGATATCAGGTTACCAAAATTTTTCTAATGGAGTGGTTTATTCCCATCTGAAACACTAACAGACAAAAGGCAGATAGAGTTTGGAAGCCAAAGTCATTATATAAATGTTTGGCTAGTCAAGACTAGGCTTACTTGAAGGGAAATTGTATTCTTAATTTGGGGTCAAAGACTTTTTTTTTTTTCTTTGAGAAGAGCCTCAAGCTGTCACCCTGGGTTGTCACAGCAACCTCCAACTCCTGGGGTCAAGCGATTCTTCTGCCTACGCCTCCCAAGTAGCTGGGACTATAGGCACCCGCCATAAAGCCCGGCTATTTTTTGGTTGCAGCCCTCATTGTTGTTTGGCGGGCCTGGGTTGGATTTGAACCCGCCAGCCCAGGTGTATGTGGCTGGCCCCTTAGCTGCTTGAGCCACAGGTGCCAAGTGGCTCAAGACAAATTCAGAGTTTTCCTGTCTTTCTTACTAATTAAGACAATACCTGTTTAATTACTTAGTTTTCTTATGATTAGAATTAGTCGCAGTATGACTGGATGTCCTAAATTGCTCCTCCATCATACCTCTTAACAGTTGTCTAAAGTCCGCCTATGTATGGTATTTTGTGATGGTGATGTTGCACTGGGGCTCAATGTGAAACTTCATTTTAGTTGTTGATTAGCAAACTTCTCAGTAACCTAGAGATATTGAATGTGTCTTTTAAACATTTACCACCTTGATCTGACTTTTAACTAGGACCTTAAATGTTAAGATTAGTAGCAGTTTTGTGAACATAATGTCTCCAAATGGATAATGTAATTTCTTTCCTGTTTTGCAGTTGAGAACATGGTAACTGTTGGAAAGACCATTCTTGAAAGGAATAATTTCACTGACTTAACAAATGTGAGGTATGAATCCTTAAAGGTAGAAAGAAAATATTAGACATTATAGACATTTTAAAACTGTTAATTCTTTATGGAAAATGGAAGCAGCAGTGTCAGAGTTTGTGGTTTAAATGTAGTTTCCCCAAAAATAAGAATATAGTTCATTGGTAGTATAAATTTAATATCTTCCTTTCATGTCTCAACAACTTCCACTAATCTCCACATACAGTTTAGATAAACAAGTACATATGTACAGTCGCTAGGCAAAAGACAGAGGGTGCCAAAAATATGTATATAGATTTTAAGAAAGGAAAAAACTATTTTAAAGTTGTAATACTGAATATGTATCCATAACAAAAGATGAATACAAGTCAGGTTTGAATTCTGCATTTAGGAGGTGCTTAAAGTGGCACCGGCGTCCAGACACTTCTGATTATGGTAAATTGCTGCTTGAGTAACACTGACCGAAGTGTCCACTTGTATGGCTATCCATGTGGTTTCAATTTCTTCCCCAAGTACTGTCAGTGTAGCTGGTTTTCTATAGTATCCCACATCCTTTAAGGCACCCCCACTCACACCTCCATTGTCATTGTACTTCCACAACGTTTTTTGTTTGTTTATTTTGAAGCAGTGTCTCACTCTGTCACCCTGAGTAGAGTGCCATGGTGTTGTAGCTCACAGCAACCTCAAACTCCTAGGCTCAACTGATCTTCTTTGCCTCAGCCTCCTGACTAGCTGAAACTACTCGTACCCACCACAATGTCCACTTAATTTTTCTATTTTTAGTAGAGATGGGGTCTCCCTCTTGCTCAGGCTGATCTCCAACTTCTGAACTCAAGCAATCCACCTGCCTCAGCCTCCCAGACTGCTAGGATTACAGGTGTGAGCCTCTGCACCCTGCCTCTCCACAGTGTTCTTGAATTTAAAATACCGCTTCAAAGTGTCTTGCCCTCCTCCAACAAAAGGCAACTGTGCTTTTGCCATTTTCTTTGTCTTGTCTGTTGCATGGTAATGGTAGCATTCATTTGATTAATACCATCTTTTAATGAACGTCATACTACATGTTTCCGCAATTCAATTCAACTTCAGAAAGTAATACATAGATAACAGTGCTTAAAATGTGTATACATTTTTTGGCCCCCCTAATAGTTATAAGTCTATTTTTTTCTTTGTTCAATATGTGCATTCTCATAAAATTGTAAGTTGAATTTTCTTAGAAAAACTTTTATGCAATTTAAAGATGAATTATATTTCTAAAATGAAATTAACTTTAATTCATCAACTTTACTCTGGTGGTATACACCAATGTTTGAACAAAAGCACATGATGTTCAATTTGTCAACTGTTTTAATTAATCTATGTGAAGTTTTTCTTTTAAAAAGATTTCTAACTTTGCTTGTGTGACCCATGCAGTACCAGGGAAGATATAGTGGAGATTACTTCTAACACGTTTGAACTGGAATTCAGAGTAGAACTGAATTTTAATGCTCTCCATGCTATTTGTTGTGTTTAGACAAGTCATTTAACCTCTCCAAAATAGTACGTACTCTGCCACCTTACAGGCTCAAATGAGATTACATATGTGAAAATTCTGTGAAAACCGTTACTTATCATCCAAGTAGATAATTACAAGGAACTGATTGCCTTTGAGATCCTTTGGTCAGCACATTTCATTCCTAGTCATAGGAGTGCTCATTAGAAAAATGAACATTGGGAAAGGAGTCAAGAGCTAAGTCTCAATCCCAGTTCTACCACTGACTAACTTTGTGACCTTAGGAAGGATCCTGGCTTCCACGTCTCTAAAATGAAAGGGGTGGGTGAAGTATTGAGTTGTTTCTAGTTTCTAGATTACTTGATTCTACATTATATGACTATTTCACAGACGGAAAAAATTTAGTCTTCTATTCTAGGTACTGGTAGAAGCTCTTGCATATGTACTGCATGTATGACTCCACACTGTTAGTCCCAGAGGATCATCACTGCAGTGTAACACTTCTCCTGTGTCTCCTTTCATACTCTCACTCACTTTTACTTTAAACATGGAAATATTTCTAGGCTTGGATTATTGTTGCAGGGGTGCCTTGCACCATTCAGCATAGGTAGACTTACAAAACTGTTTGTAAATTAATTTTTAAGAGGTTAAATCATACTTTAAAAATGCTTTTTTACCATTAAAAGGAATTATCTTAGAAAATTTTAGAAAACAAATAATTTTGAATAATTATCATGTAACTTAAATTTTTTATGATGACGTGGTCTTACTACTGAAATACTGTTCATTGGTAAGAAAATGCCTAAGTGCTTTCTTAAGGGAAAAGCACGCCATCTATTGGCTGTGTCTTACAATAAAGGAACACTACTATTTTAATGTCCAGTGATTTTTAGTTCAGTACAGAAGCATATTTTAGGAGAATTAAATCTGAATAGAATAAGGACTGAAGTGATAAGACATTATGCCAATTTAGAATTCATAAGGATTATACTGAGGCATAATATGTTATTAAGGCCTTCCTTGGTTACAAGTTTATGTTTCTGTGAACTTTAATATGAAAAGAAGAGGAAGTGTGTAAATACTCTGAAGTGCAAAAAGAAAAACTATAAAAGAGATTTGTAAGTAACCTGTTTACTTAAGGTATCTGTTTTGGATATCTGTAATATTTCTGTATTTTCATCTGAAAAAATGTGGAAACTATTGTGGAAGTGACTTTTGGTCATCTCTATCTTTCTGTTTTAGGATGGGTTTCCATGTCCCACCATTCTGTTCTATTTCCCACCTGCATCTTCATGTTCTGGCGCCAGTGAGTCAGCTTGGCTTCTTATCCAGTTTGGTTTATAGAGTCAATTCCTATTGGTTTATCACAGTAAGTGTTAATGCTGCATCAATAGCTTACAAAAATACTTAAAATATTTGTTCTTTTTGTTGCAGTTTTTCTTTTTCTTTTTTTTTGGCTGGGGCTGGGTTTGAACCCACCACCTCCGTATATGGGGCCGGTGCTCTACTCCTTTGAGCCACAAGTGCCACCCTTTGTTGCAGTTTTTCCTTTCTTGGCAGCAGCTTTTATAGATTTGATCATCTGTTCTAACATACTGCTTGCACATATCCAAAATAATAGTTTTTTTTTTTGAGATAGTCTTACTTTGCTGCCCTCAGTAGAGGGCCATGGTGTCATAGCTCCCAGCAACCTCAAACTCTTAGGCTCAAGTGATTCTCTTGCCTCAGTCTCCTGAGTAGCTGGGTCGACAGACTCCTGCCACAACACCCAGCTATTTTAAGAGGTGGGGGTCTTGCTCTGGCTAAGGCTGCTCTTGAACCTGTGAGCTCAGGCAATCCACCCACCTCGGCCTCCCAGAGTACTAGTATTACAGGCATGAGCCACCGTGCCTGGCCCTAAAATAATTTTGATTTGCAGCATTTTCCAGGTCATCAGATCAGTAGGAAGAAAAGCTATGACTAAAGCATCCCACTTTGTAAGCTGGAGAAATGATATAGAAGAACCAGGGTGTTCAGAGTTGAAACTTTGGAGTCAGAGCTGGTTTCAAATTTTGGCTCCATTATACTTACTTGAAGGGTCCAGGTGAAAGTTACATTCTTTACATGAGTTGATGAGATACTTTACGTGCAAAGCTTTTAAGATGGTATCTTGCAAATAGTAAGTATTCAATAAATGTTATCTGGTGCCTCTGTAAGGTCTGACAGTAAAGTTCATGGATTCATCCTAGAAAAAGTGCTGTGTACCTCATTGCTGAATATCACTATCATCACCTTTGAAGTACTCCCCTTGGGAAGCTGTACACCTTTGGAATTCTTTTTCTGGAATAGCCATCATGGCTGTTGTTGGATGGCACACAAAAACATGTAACATTAATAATAAACACCACTCAGAGAGACACTGCCACATACTGACACTAACACAGCTGTGAGACACTGATATATCAAGGTTATGGAACCTTACTGAATTGTTTGTATAGTGCTGCCAACATACCCGCATGGTGGCAAGTTAGTGAACTTAATTGTCACACCACCTACACAGATAGCTCTGAGGGTCATTCTAGAAAAAGAGTTCCAAAATTGCTTTGGAATTGCAAAGCTATCAGGTACTGGCATCTGTGCATAGCTTCCCAAGGGAATATTTTGAAGGTGATCATAATGATATTCAGTCCTGAGATAGGTAGCACTTTTGGGGGGATGATTTCTTGTACACATCCTCATAATTAGCATCATTATAGAACTTGATTGTTTATATTTTTGATAGTTTAAACACTTTAGAAAAAGGGCTGTAGTAGTGGTATCAACTGCCAGATCTGAAGATGAATCTTTGAGCCTAAAAAATTGTAGAAGTCTGCTTTGCTGAGGTAAAAGTAGATTAGAATTCAGCTGTTTATAAGCCTGTAGTCTGAAAGCTAAGCCTCAGTGATCAAGTGACTCTGGTTTCTCTAAGGCCACTTGATGAGTAGTTTATTAGGCTGTTTTATGTGTCTATGAAGGTAAGGTGACCTATCGTTACTCTGTCTGAATAATCATCAGGTAGTGTTTATTATTAGTTAATAATATTTCTAGTCATAGTACATAAGAATTGAAAAAGTATCTGATTTCTAGTAACTTCATATTTCAAACATATTATCCTTCTCTCCCAAATTGCCCAGATGATTTTATTTAAATAATATACATTTAAGATATATATGTATACATATGTGTATGTATTTGAAATGTAAAAAGTGGGACATTTTCTAGGGTAGTTGCTTTGGTTTTCTTAAAAAAGTTTGTATAATAGAGAAGGGACTTTTTTTCCTATTTGTATTTCTAATTTTCCATTAGATCTATACCTTTGTGATAAAAAATTAATGCACATACATTTTTGTAGTGTTTTTAACTGTATTTCTTACATGAAAGACTTTTTAGTTATAAAACAGCAATGTACAAAATGATGACATCCATTGATAGGTCAACCTGGGAATCTGAACTCTTTTTAAATCTGGAACTTTGTCAGTATATGAGACTTTGAAAAAAATAAAGATAAATATTGAAGTTTATTCTAACTCTTATATAATGTTCTAGATTATATAGGATAATTGAGAAAAAACTCTAAATGATCTAACTCGAAGACTTTAGTTTACTTTTTTCTTTAAATGAGCACATTTAGCATAGCAAAGTTGAGTGGAAAGTACAGAGTTCTCGTGTACCCACTCTGCACTAGTGCATCCTGCACCACAGTAGTACATTTGTTATAACCAGTGAACCTACACGGATACATTGTTATCATCTATGGGCCATAGTTTTTCTTAAGATTCCCTCTTGTACATTCTTGGGCTTTCACAAATGTATAAATATGTATATCCACCAGTATGGTATTGTACAGAGTGGTTTCACTGACCTACACATCTTCTGTGCTATGTCTATGCATCCGTAACCACTGATCTTTTATGTCTCCGCAGTTTTGCCTTTCCAGAAAGCTATATATTTGGAATCATAACAGTATGCAGCCTTTTCCAGTTGGCTTCTTTCACTTAGTAATTAATATGCATTGAAGATTCCTCCATATCTACTTTACTTTTTGAATCTTTAGTATTGTTATTGATTTTCGTTATCTTATTGAAACTTCTTAATGGATTTTCAATGTAGATAACAATCAGCCTATTCATATACAATATAGACCGCCTTTACTGTAATTTATAAAACTGTTACACAGATTTTTGTAAGGTATTTTTAAGAACAAAGTATGTGGTAGCTTTTCTGATGTGGTGTATTATAATAGGGATGGCAGCAGAATTATTTGATAAAGACTATGATATCTAGAATTTTAAAAGTGTGTGCTTTTTTAATTACAGGCTGAACATTTGATTGAAAAACTAAGAAAATGAAAATGTCAACAGTGGAAGATTTCCCTAATCTTGGTTCAATATTAACTAATATTTTGATCCTTTTGATGTCTAACTGCAGTTTTAAGGTTTGTTTGGTTTTATGAGAAGCTATTATTGAGTAGTTTTAAATTTTTTCTGATTATATATTTCCTGATAATCTATGATATAGTTATATGAATACTTGTCATTGACTTATAGGGTTTAATGGTTACCTGTCTAAAGATTTTATATGTATGATGCTATGGAAAAATCCCATTTAAAACAAATTCTGTTTATCAAGAAGGGTTCTGCATTTTTTTTTTTTTTTTTTTGAGACAGAGCTTCAAGCCTCCCTGGGTAGAGTGCCATAGCATCACAGCTCACAGCAACCTCCAACTCCTGGGCTCAAGCGATTCTCCTGCCTCTGCCTCTCAAGTAGCTGGGACCCCGCCACAACGCCTGGCTTTTGGTTGCAGCCGTCATTGTTGTTTGGTGGGCCTGGGCTGGATTCGAACCCACCAGCTCAGGTGTATGTGGCTGGTGCTTTAGCTGCTTGAGCCACAGATGCCGAGCCCAGGTTCTGCATTTTTTAAAAAGTCAAACTATTTTAATTCCTCAGTAGTCAATTATAATAGCATTTACTTATAAATAAATTTATAAATAAATTAATTTAAGTAATTTAATTCCTTATAAATTCAATTACTTATAAATAAACTTATAAGTAAAGTAATTTAATTCCTTATGAAGTCAATTATAATAGCATATACATAACATCTATAGGAAGTACTTTATTGGCACCTTTATTACAGTGAAAGAGAGAAAGAACTTAGCTATTTCTTGACAGTTCTACAGTTTTACACATAAATTTTCAAAAGAATACCATACTACTCAGTGATCGCTGATCTCTGAAAAGACTTATATATATGTCACTTTTTATCAAATTTCAGGTACTGGTTTTTACTTCTTTAAACCTCATATCTTTTTAAATAAATTGGCCCTGAAAGCCGTATAATATATATAACATAATGTCTAACAGTGAGTTTACAGTAACTATCAAATATGCTATCAGAAGTCACTAATTTTACCTGTAATAACATAAAAGGAAAAGAAACCAAGTGATTCACAGAAACTACTTTCTGGCTTTTTTTTTTTTTTTTTTTTTTTTAACCGAAAGGAAATTAGAATAAAAAGTGGTTAAACTTAGCTTTTTTTACAATCATGAAAAAAAAAAGCCTTGTTTGAAAGTGAAGATAGATGCAGGTTTAGATGAGAAAATTATTTTAATATCACAATGTTAACACTGATATTTCAACATCTGGGATCAATAGTGTATCATTTGTTCATTAATTTATTCATTTAGCAAACATTTATTGAGCACTTAATGTGTACCAGACACTGAAGGATAAAAAATAAAGGATGGAAATGAAAGAAATGCAAATGGAAAGTCTGCCTACAATTGCTAATACAGGGGTCAGATAAAATCAGCTATTAGAATTTAGTGTGTTAGGTGCCATAATGCTACAGAAGAGAATGTGGAAGGGAAACCTTCTGAGAGCAGGTGGCAGTGGAACTGAGTATTCAAGATAGAATGTTAGGTGAGTAGACAGTGACAGTTTAGGCTAAGAAACTCATATGTACTTTCCTTGAGTTCTACTTAGCCTGTTATTTACAGTACAATTGATGTAAATGTCCAAATTTCATCTCATTCACTGAAAGTGAAAAGAAGGATTTGGAAGTATGAGTTATGGGCTTTCAAGCTATGATGCCACAGCACTCTATGGGTGGCCACAAAGTGAGACTCTGTCTCAAAAAATAAAAAGTAAATAAATAAATAAATGAGTTATGGGTTTTCAAAATTATATTTGAAGGTTTTCCAGTATTGCTTTGTAATATAGCTCATTGCGCACTTACATAGATTAAAAACTGTAAGTTTATGAATCAGAAATATGATTAACCTCAGAGAAGGAATTTTTAACAGATGCAACCATCGGATGTTTTACTATGTGAACTTACAGTGACAGAAGTGACAACATTTAAAAAATAACATGTAAAGTATTTAAGGACTTCTTAAATCCTTTAAAGTGTTACCATTACAAATTAAAATATGCTTGGAGACTATAACGATGGGCAACTTTGGAATCCTAAATAAAAAATATAACATAGGTGTCAGCTGGATCTTTCTGGCCTTTTGTCCTTCATGGTGGTATCCACGAGCGAGCAATATCACTCCAAATATGAAACCTTTTTGAGTTTTGAGAAGAATCCACCCACACTTGGCATTTCAAGCATTTAATAACTAAACATTTACATGGCTATGGAAAAGTGTTGTATAGCTCCTGCCATCTTGCTGACTGTCTTTTCCTTTATTTTATGCCTTGCCTTTGGAACACATTTATCTTATTTTCTCATTAGACATGTTTTAATTTTCTCTGAAGCCTTAATTCTAGCCTGCATGCATGGCCCACAGGAAATGACCTAACTTAAGTAGGCTTATTTCAGATGTTTTGTGAGCTAAAGAGATTCTCTTAACATTAATTCTCAATCCAGTTGGCAATAGAGAAATACTTGTGTATTACATGTTCCTCAGAGAAAAATATTTGCAGTGCTTTGAAAATTTATTACAAAATTCTCTCCCTAAAAGTGGATAAGAAGACAACAAAACATGCTATTTATTTGTGTTACCTGGGGCTTTTGGGATTTGAAGCCTATTCATCCATTCCCCCTTTTCCCAGGAGGTTATTCTTAAACCTTAGTGTGCTTCAGAACCACTCCGTGGACTTCTTTAAAACCAACTGCTAGACCTATCCCCATAATGTCTGATTCAGGGAGTTTGGGTGTCAGGGAGGATTTTGTATTTCTAAACATTTTCCAGGTGATACTGGTGCTGCTTCTCCCAGGACCACACTTTGATAACTCCTGCTATAGTAGTTCTAAACTTTGCTCACTAAAATTAACAACAGGGGAGCTTTTAAAAATCTTTGTCAGGCCACACCTCAGACAAATTAAATTTTAGTCTCCGAGGATAGATTCCAGGCCTCAGTATTTTAATAAACTCCTCTGGTAATTCCAATGTGCAGCTAATTTTGAGAATCTGTGCAGAGCCCCGAACCTGCAAAGCTGAAGCCTGGAGCAGAGTGGATAGTATCCAGGTCTTGCTTGACCTTGTATTTGGAGCAGAGTAAAAGAAAAATGAAAGCTTTTTGGTATTTTGCAATCTTAATCTCATTGTAGACAAAGAATCAAGCTAAGGACTGATCCAGAGAGGCAATTTTAGCAGGCCCTAAGTTAGGATCCTTTCAGAAAACTTTCTATTTTAGCCAGTTGCTGAAATAAGAAGAGAATTCTCTAGTTTAGTTCAGTCAAGCAGCCATATCATGTTTGCCTGGAAATGTTTGGCGCTGGATTATTTGAATCATGGCAGCATTGGAGTTTGAGGATGACTAGGAGAGAATGCTGAATCTCTAGCTCATTTTCTTTCACATTTTTTTCTGTGCACAGAACTTTATTCACAGATACCAAATTAGAGGATATAGGTTTGTTGGGGGCAGGTTGAAAGAATGGGATCTACTTTTCTTCACTTCTGGAGATCTTGCTTGTTGGAAATTTGACCTGGAGGAGCTTAAATCATACTTAAATCAACTCCAGCTACTTAAGTCTGAATTCATATCCCTGATTATTTCCTACTAGCCTCAACACTGAAGTGGCATGTTATAAACCAAAGCTCAAAATTCCTCTTTAATTCCTGGTCCTTCCCAGGAATGGTTTTCTAGTAGTAGGCAGCTTATACCAGATTTGAAGAGTTGTAGAGAAAGCTGGAAGTATATTGCTGGTGGAACGGTCACCGGGAACTATAATGTTTTATCGTAACCTGCTCCTGAAAACAACGCTGCCCCTCGCACCCGCGGCTCCTTCTCAGAGTCCGCAGCCTGACAGGTGAGAAGCGCCTCCCAACTGCGGGCGGGGCTCAGACTCTGAGCGCGAGGAACGACGGGACAGCCCTGGCCTCGCCGAGCTTCCGTTTCCGGTCCTCAGGCTCCGCTTCAAGGAGGGGCGGGGGCCTGGACACAGCGCGCAGGCGCTGGTGGGCAGCTGCAATGGCGCTGCCGGGCACCTTGAACAGGTATCTGCTGCTCATGGCGCAGGAACACCTGGAATTCCGCCTGCCGGTGAGCCCGTAGTTTCCTCCGCAGCCTCGGACAGAAGAGGGCAGCGGAGTGGAGTTAGTGTGGGGGTGGGGGTGACCTGCACAGCCCGAGGATGCTGGGATTCGGGGAACTGTGTTGGGGCGGATCACGCGTCTCCAAACCAATCTTTGGCCCTCTGGGCGGGGTGAACTTGGCAGAGGATGTGTGAGAGAAGGCTGGCTAAGCATTTTCATTCATTTCTATGTGTGTTTGCCAAATACCAGAATTAGGCAGGTGAATATGACCGTTCATCTCACCCCTGGTGCTTTTCCTCTAGCAGAGGATAGAGACATCTGACAGAAATAGAATGTTATGTTTTAAATGTCATATTATGCTAGTCAAACTCAGTGGAGGGGGTTGGTAGTAGGAATTAGATGATTGAGAACTTGGAAAGTGTTTTATTCATTTAAGAAACATTTTCAGTGCGCATGTAATTGAATGTGCAGATTCTGGGGATATAAGGATGATAAAAACAGCCTCTTCCTCCAAGTAGTTTACTGTTTATACTGAACAGCCGAGCAGACACATAATGTAGAATTATAAAATAAAGGTGATAAATGCAATGAGAGAGAGATGCAGAATAAGAGGAGTGTGAGGCCACAGAAATTAGGAGGGCAACATTTTAGGGAGGAAGAATAAATCAATAATGTTGAATGCAGTTTTTTTTTTTTTTTTTTTGGTTGTTAGAAAAGAATGAAAAAATGTTCACTGATATTCTCTATTAGAGGGTAATTAGTTGGTGATTTTGCTAGGGCTGTTGCGGAGAGTTTTGGTGGGAAATAAGAGAACATACAGAAGGGGAATCTTTAGGAGGTCTTCCCTAGGAGATGACAACTTACACTCGTGGATGAGTAGGAGTTAGTTGGCCCAGGGGAGAAATATGTAAATTAGAATTGCAGACTGTTCGTTATTAATTAATCACCAGCTGTGTGATTGAGAGTGGTTAAGAAGAGACCAAGAGAGGTAGATAGGGGCTAGAAAATGCAAAGCCTTGAATACTCTCAAGCTTGGAAGAGAAATTTATTGACTAATTTTAAGTAGAGAAACCGCAAAATCTACTTTTTAAAGTATCATTTTGATAGCAATGTGGAGGATGAATTTGAGAGGAATAAGACTGGCATCAGAGACTAGTTGAGAGTCTGTTAGATTAAGCAGGCCTGACCGAGGGCAGCGGGTAAAAGGATAGCATAAATGGAGAAAATACTTAAGTGATAAAATCATTGGGTCTGGATTGGTTAAATGTCGGGGGAAGAGGGACCAGTGAAGGATGACTCCTTGGGTACATATAGGAGTACTCCATTTACAATATGTAACACAGGCAGAAGTATGATTTAAATTTTGTGTATACTGAATTTGATGTGCATGTGTGACATCAAATGTAGATGACCAGTAGGCAGTGGATATATGAATATGCACAGAGTGGTCTGGACTGGCAGTCAATATTTAGGAGTCTTCTGCGTATGGAAACGAAGAGAGAGGATGAAATTACTCAAAGTATAGTGTTAAAGGAATGATGGGCTAAGTACAGGTGCTTGAAAATAGAAGTATTAAGGGTCCAAAAAGGGAGTCCATGAAGAAGATAAGCAAGTGTAAGAATAAGAGGGATGTGAGGCCACAGAAATTAGGAGGGCAAAGTTTTAAGAAGCAGGGATAAATTGATAATGTTGAATGCCGTTGGTTTATTAGTTAGAAAATAATGAAAAAAATGTTCATTGATACTCTCTATTAGAAGGTAATTAATTGGTGATTTTGCTAGTCTGTTGTGTAGAGTTTTAGTGGGAGAAGCCAGAGTGCTTGGTTTAGTAGTCAGTGGAAAATAAGCAAGGAGAGATAAAGTGGACTGTTCTTAATTAGAGCACAAGAAGGAAAGTAAGAGGTTGGTTAACAGTTGGAGGGGAACTTAGGTTCTAGGGTAGATTCCTTCCATGAAGACATTGAGCTTGAGTGTGTTTGTAAGCTAAGGGGATGAGAAGAATAGATATAAGGGCACCATGGGAGGTGTTCCTCTTTCAGTTGAAGGGGAGATTGGTCAAAGGAGATTTAAGATGGGTATGAGGTAGTTGCCCAAGGGCCTCTTTTCTAGGTAATGGATGAGTTGAGGTTATTTCTTGAGAGTTGATGGGCCAGCAGTTGAATGGAGAAATTGAGAAAAATAGTAAAATTTGAAATAGTCATTGAGAGCAAAAGAGTTGTCAAGGCCACGTAAAAACACTGAGTAGAGAAGAATACAGGTATTAGAGCAAAGCTGAAAATTCATTGAAAGTGAGGATCACATATTTTTAATTGTAATTTTCTTCAGTATTGTTCAACTCATTGTCCCTAGAAGTATGAAAGAAGTTTGTAATGTTGATTCAGTATTAATGTTTTGAGGTTCATGGAGGAGGTTTGGATTTTGTTTTAGATTTAACAGGGAGCCACTAACTTTTTTTAAGCCAAGAAATGACAAGACCATTTGTGTTTTAGAGAGATAATTCTAGAGTACTAGAGAAAAGATACTACTTATAGGATACTAGAGTGGGACTTGGTATAAGCCAAGGAGGATAAGTGCACTAAAGGCAGGCAGTGCAGGGAGGATGGAGTGTTTAGGCTGTGCTCTCTAGAGTAATATTCCTAGGACTTGCTGATTTTACCTGTTTCTTGCCACTTAAATTCTTCTTACTGTATTACCCTAGTGCCAGTTTAATCTTCCAGAAGCTCATTTCTGTGTTATGTCCTCATTATTCCAAGGATAACTTCCTATAGTCTGCTTTGAGTCTTTCCTCTTCCATTATCTAATCTATTGACTAATCAAAATTCATGTAGATTTATCTGTGTTTTTATTTTAGTCTTATATTTTTTTACATGATTTATTTGTCTTTTTCCCCCTTCAATATAAAAAGCATAGTTAAAGTATGTAGCTGATCAAAGAGGTCTTGTTTGTTTCTATTATTTATTGTTTCTTTTGATTCTTTTTCATATGTGTGCTGGGTTACTTTTCTTATTAGTCTTACTATTTTTTTTTTTTTTATTGTTGGGGATTCATTGAGGGTACAGTAAGCCAGGTTACACTGATTGCAATTGTTAGGTAAAGTCCCTCTTGCAATCATGTCTTGCCCCCATAAAGTGTGACACACACCAAGGCCCCACTTACTATTTTTTTTTTTTTTGAGACAGAGTCTCACCATGTCACCCTCTGTAGAGTGCAATGGCATCACAGCTCACAGCAATCTCAAACTGTTGGGCTTAAGTGATTCTCTTGCCTCAGCCTCCCAAGTAGCTGGGACTACAGGCACCTGCCACGCCTGGCTATTTTTTGTTGCAGTTGTCATTGTTGTTTAGCTGGCCTGGGCCAGGTTTGAACCTGCCACCCTTGGTGTATGTGGCTGGTGCTGTGCTCGGGTGCCGAGCCTTGTTTGTTTTACTTAAATTATTTTATTAAGTTACTCAAATGTTAACTTGTTGTAAACAAAGGCAAGAAACATGGTAGAAGTCAGGTTTGTTGGTAGACAGACAGTAACTAAAGGCTCTGCCCAACAAATACTCAGAATCCAGAGTTTTCATGTTTTTCCATGGTTCAATTTCTCATGGGTCACTTTCCATTCAAATAATCCCGGAGACCAAATAAGATAGGATTCTTTCAGCTATGAAGCAAGAGTCTTGTCTCAGCCAAGGCATCCGGTGGAAATATAATTTATTTTTCAGGTTCCCCTGAGGATTAAAAAGTCTCTTTTACATCCCTCACCATGTTCCCTGCTCTTGGTCCTTTTTTCAGTGTCCTCTTTCTTCAAGCATTTTCTCATCTTCCCATCAAGAAGATCATTGCAATGACCAAAAAATTTCAGAATGTTGTGATTTTTGTGACATTCCTTAAGCAAGTTAATCAAAGTGTTGCATTCTTCAGTGTGAAAGTGTGGCGATTAAGTTAGGATGCTTCTTTAGGAGAACGTGATGGATCACAGCAGTGCAGTCTGACTCGTGGCCATCCGGGAGGGCTGAGGCAGTCCACGTGGAGACTCCCCCACCGATGGCCTGTGGCTTGCGAGGCGGGAACCCGGTCTGGGTTGTTTTTTAAATATGTGCCATATGCTATATTTGAACATTTATTTGAAGAAATAATTTCAGGCCTAGGATGATATACATCCTCTTGCCTAGGATGATATACATCCTCTTGAAGAGGATGGGGGAACACACAGGAGCATGAGTAATCACTTTAATTCGTTTTCAGGCATTAAATTCTGTTTGTGTTCTGATTCCCACGTACTATCAAGGTCTGTGCTTTTAGGGATCCTAATCTTTGGGTAGTTCCAAGTCTCCTCTCTTCCCCATGTGTGGCTCTGTACTTTTTTGTGTGTGTGTGTCTTTTACTCCATTAGGTTGTCAGAAGCGCTGTTGACTCTCATACCTGCTTTTGGAGTTAGTAAATGTCTCAGGGAAAATGTGGCTCCACCTTGTAATTTCTGTCCTGTCCTGGATCATTGTGTGGTAATTCTTGATATCTCTCCATGCCTTACAGTAAAGGTCCTGCTTTTCCAACTCTTCCTAGCAGGAGGCTTAATCTGAGTTACCTAGTTTGCATCTCTGAAAGTGGAAGTCCTCTGTCATTATTTGGATTCTTCCTGTTTGAAACATCCCTTCAAAACCTGAAGTAATCATTTCCTCTCTTGTACTCTAATACCTTTTTGCTTTTGCTTCTTTGAGAGCATGTATGATTTTCCACCTCATATTTCAGTTGTGAGGTTAAATATTTTAATTTCCTAGACTTGCTCCCCAGGATAAATGTGTTTATTTTCATGTAGCTCAGTATCTTGCATGTATAAGTTGCTTAATATGTTAAGTGAAATAGGATCCCATCTGGAGAAGGGAATGAAAATGATGGTCTGTGCTTTTGGGGTGGGGCACAGTAGTTCATACCTGTAATGCTAGCACTCTGGAAAGCTGAGATGGGTGGATTGCTTGAGCTCAGGGGTTCAAGACCACCCTGAGTTAAGTGTGAGACCCCCCCATCTCCACTAAAATAATAGAAAAAGAATTAAAATTTTGAAATAAAAAAAATACATACTTTTGGGCAGTAGAACCAGTAGTCAGGAAATCTGTAATGGGAGGCTGCCTTTATGAATTAAAATGGGAGATTAGAAATGGGTGGTCCAGTTTTACCTATAATAGAGTTAATTAGGTTCAATTTTAGTTGGCAGCTGTCTTATTATACTAAAAATAAAATTCACACACTTGGATTTTATTTCTGTTCTGAAGCAACCTGTATGGATGAAAGAGTGGCTGAAATAACTGAAAAGCTCATGTGAATTAATGCATTACATGTGCCCCAGATCATTCCACGTTTTTATATCCAGTGTTCAATATAAATTCTCTTCTGTTCCTAGTGTCGAAAAATTCTCAACTGGAAAGCGAATTTTCCATATAATTATTGAAAATCTTGTGTTTTGCTTTGTTAAGTAGGTTGATGGAGTAGTTTAAACATGTTTTGCTTTTCAATTTGAAACTGGGATTATCATGTTTATTCTCAATTTTAAGTGGTTGCTTAAGTTTGGGTAGTAGAACTAATGCTGTGCCATACAACTTCAGATAATCTATCCCTTCCCCCCCTCAACTCTTAGGATCTTTATATTGTAAGCTGTTGTTGATTTTTAATTGCATTTCAGGTGCAGCAAAGTGGTATTTTAGCTTGGTCATACTCCAGTGTTTTAAACATAAGGCTGATTTTACAACTTGCTATAATATAAAATGATCATGGAGTCGGAAACTTCCTGGTCTGGGTATATGTTTTGCTTTTTAATAGCTGTGGCTCATGGTGGGCTTGGTTTTAAAGGCTCCTTCTGGTTAGGAGAATAGGGCCTTGTCAGCAGCCTGCGGTGGGGACACTTACCTCTCATTAGGTTACTTCTCCATAAGACCTGCGCAGAGGAGTAGGATTTTACCTGCTTTATGTTATTTAAGGAGATAAGTTGTTAGTAGTATGAATAATAAAATTTGTATAGTCATTTTGTATTTATCAGTATAAAGTGATGGCTTTGGAGAATATGGACACCATCTGAATAGATTTTAATTTTCCATGATGCTTTAAAAGTATTTATTGGGTTAATTCACTTTCTAGTTCTGTAACTTTGTCCAGAAAGAAGAGAAGATTACATTAACATATTTGTTAAATCCATTATGATGCACCCTATTTATTTGTTTACTTCCAGACATCCTCAAATTATCTGTCTAGCTATTTATTTCTTTTTTATTGATCAGTTGTCAGATTTACTAATCTGTAGTTTCTATAATCTGTTTTTTCTTTTTTCAAAATCAGGACTTTTATGATCAGGTCTTTGGCATCTTTCCTGTTGTCTCAAATTTCTCAAAATTTTAAATGGTTATGGTTATGACTATTAAATTTTTTCAGAACCCTGAATTATAATTGATATTGAAACTTAAATGCCTTTTCAAGTAGATCATCAGCCCACTTTTTTGATTTTGTGAGTCATATTATACCTGTCTGTCTTAGTAGACTTTGAACTCTCTGTATTAAATTGTACTCTTTCTATAATATTTTCAATATAGGAAATAAAGTCTTTACTTTCACTTTTTGGAGGACAGTTCACTAGCAGTCAGGAAACTTATGGAAAGGTAAGTTCAATTTTCATTAGACCATATGTAGTATGCTTATAATAGAAGCTTGGATTTGAAGAGAACTGCTTATTGTAAATTCATATTTGTGTGCTTACTGAGATTTGTTTCTAGAGGCAATGGAGTCAAAGGGATATTTTGGGAAAAAATTGTGGCTTTGGAAAATAATTTGGATTCTAGCATTCATTTATTTTATTTAGTTTTTAATTTTTAATTGAACAGTTGTACCATAATTTGCATCTATCCTTCCATTGAAATAATGGCTGTCTTCTGTTCATGTGTATTTAGAATTAGAATTTAGAATTTGGCTGAATTTTGGGCTTATATTGGAAAACATTTTAAAATTTGAAATTGTTCATTGTGTAAGACTGAACATATGGGTTTACATTTTGTATTTGTAGTTTTTGTCAGTTTATACTTTGGAAAATAGAGAAAGAAAAAGTCATTCACAGTCCTTCCTCCTTGACATGGCTTAATAATTTGTGGATTCTGCCTTTCAGTCTTTTTTTTTTTTTTTTTGGTGTACTTTTATTGCTGTTGGAATGCTACTTACTGTGGATGTAAGAATACTCAATCTGACTCTAACCAAAATAAAAATCGCTTCAATAGTAAAAAGTTAAATTAGGATAATATAGTACAATGTGAGAGCACTTTTATAAATGACCCTATAAATGAACATGTCAGCAAATGAAATTTAAATTTAGTGTAGTTTAACAAAAAAAACCTCTAAATTTAAGTTTAATTGTACCATATTATCCTAATCAAGTATTCTTACATGAAAGTAGCAAATAGGAATTTCTCCTTTTTGATATCTTTTGAATAAAAGCATATGAGGCCACGTAGCCACTTATAAAATTAAGTTGTATATTGTTATTTCTTTCAGTCACCATTTTGGATTCTGAGCATTCCCTCTGAAGAAATTGCAAGAAACTTAATGAAACGGACAGTGTGTGCCAAGTAAGAGAAACTTATATTCTCCCGTGAATGCACATGTACTTTTTGCTATATTGGCAGTAGATAGAAAAGGAGGAATTTGTTTTCTCCTTAGGCTGCAGTTACAGCACTTGCCACAGGGTGGTGGTGGTGGAACAGGAGAGTTACCTGCTGAAACAGCAATCTCAGTGGAGGAAAAGTAGAAACACTCCTTTTAGAATAATTTTTTTAAACTTCTATATTAAGCAGCAGTCTAGTATGAATGTAAATGCTATGTTTTTACATAGAATAGATGCCACATTTAATATAACCAAAGTATTGAAAAGGCCTTGCTTATGGTTGTTTTTTATTTGAGTGAGCAGACTGGTAAAGTGTAAGGTGACAAAAGGTGGGTACTGACATGAAGTGTTTTTTACTATTTCATTTATTAGAGAAAGGAATTCTTATTATCACATCTTGTACGAATTAATGCAGTGATGTTTATCATTTACCTTGAATATTTCTGGATCTTATTGACATCTGCTCTTTTTTTCCTTTTCTTTCATTTTTTTCCTACAGTTGGAAAATTTTCTGTCATCAGATTTGAAAATTAAACTGTAGTATTTTTGACTAGCATCTTAAAAATTGAACAGCTAGTGTCATCTTTGAGCTGCTTTTTTTCCTGAACATTTTGGCAGATTGCTGAAAACTTTCTTTTCCTTAGAAATTATATTTGATAAAGTAATGCCAATAAAAATCTATATAGATCTACTTTTACTAACATGGTTAACAATGCTTTATGTTGTCATACATGATTGCTATTATTGTTGAATTGGATACAATCCCATATTTAGTTAACTTTACCCCGTTGAGAACTGCCTGGACCTCTAAATATATAGTCTTTTAAACTGAAGCTTGTTGATGGGTCTTACTATTAAATAAAAATGACTAGAAAATAGAAACATAACTAAAAACACACTTTGAATAATTACTGTTATAGATTAACATATTAAAAATTCATGGCTATAAGAGGTGTCCGAATTCTAAAGGTACAGCGTATTAGGTTTAAGTTAGCTAAATAAGTACTAAGAATTTGCATACTTTCAAGGTGTATATCTTCTTATGCATATATTTGATTAATGGTATAATTAATAGTTGTGTAATACTTACAAAAATTTCCTTGGTTGCTATTTATTCTGTGTATATTTTGTGTAGGTATATTTTCAGTGATAGCTGAGTAAGAGTATTATTACTGTAAAGGTCCCTATAAATTCAGTAGATAGAAAAGAAGGAATTTGTTTTCAAAGGATACAATTCAGAATCTAATTGTAACTTTGATTGTACTAAAAGGAGAATAGACTTTTTTTAGAAACTAATTTAATTCAAAATTTTCTTTGATAGTTTAGGGATTGAAAGTTAATTGTAATTATTTTTAACACAAAATATTTTGAGCATAACAAAAAGAGTGAGAAATGTAGCAAGCACCTGGGTACCTATCTTGTTAGATCTTAATATTTTGAGTAATTTAGTTACTGAGTGTTACTAAATGATAGCTAAATGTTAACAGTAACATTTTACTCTGATTATTGTTCTTTTTGTATAATGGAGGAGATAGGGAAACATAGATTTTTCTGCAGCTTTTTACCCATTTCTATGAAATAAGAAAGTGATTTTATGACATCATTTGTTACAGTATACAAATAGAGCCTGTAATCCTCTGGGAGGCCAACATGAGTGGATTGCTGGAGGTCAGGAGTTTGAGACCAGCCTGAGCAAGAGCTAGACCCCGTCTCTAAAAATAGCCGGTGTTGTGGCAGGCACCTGTTTTACTGGGGAGGCTGACACAAGAGGATTACTTGAGCCCAGGAGTTGGAGGTGCTGTGAGCTATGCTGCCATGCCATTCTACTGAGGGAAATGTAGTGAGACTCTCAAACAAAAACAAAAACAAAACAATGAAAACTTGAAAAACTTATGACTTACATTGAATTTCCTTTTTTTCTGTGTAAAGTTCACCTTCTGTGTATAGTTTGGATTTAAGTTATCTTTGTTTTCAGGATGCAGGTTTTTCATTTATAGTTTAGAAAAAATAGGTAATAATAGTGAATGGGCATAAATAATTAGTAAAGTAACTGTTAATGTATTAATTACTATGTGAACTGAGTTCTTTACTGAGGTTAGTACCAATCATTTATTTCCTAGGTCTATTTTTGAACTATGGGGTCATGGAAAATCTCCTGAAGAGCTGTACAGTTCTCTTAAAAATTACCCTGTGGAGAAGATGGTGCGTAGTGAAATGTGGTTTTGTATAGGCATATATGCAGATTCTGTAGAATTACTAAACATAAAAAATATATTTGTTTTTATTTTAGGTTCCATTTCTACATTCAGACTCTACGTATAAAATAAAGATTCACACATTTAATAAAACACTGACACAAGAAGAAAAAGTCAAGCGAATAGATGTAAGTGAATTTGGCAAAAACAAAAAACCTGTAGGATTAATCCTATAATCCTATAGGATTAATGTCCTAATGTAGTCTAGCCATTGTTGATATATAAGAATACCTAATGTTGAGTGGCATCTGTGGCTCAGTGGGTAGGGCACCGGCCCCATATACTGAGGGTGGTGGGTTCAAACCTGGCCGTGGCCAAACTGCAACAAAAAAATAGCCGGGCATTCTGGCTGGTGCCTGTAGTCCTAACTACTCGGGAGGCTGAGGCAAGAGAATTGCCTAAGCCCAGGAGTTGGAGGTTGCTGTGAGCTGTGACACCACAGCATCTACCGAGGGTGATAAAAAAAAAAAAAAAAAAGAATACCTAATGTCTTTAAAGTGCTTATTGTTTACCACATCTTGTTCTGAGTGTTTTTCATGTTTTATTTTATTTTATGCTGATATTAAACTTATAGGATAGGTATTATTAGATAAGCCCTACTCTTTGTAAATTTTTATAGGACATTAGAATTACTTTTATTTTTTTAGGCACTTGAATTTCTGCCATTTGAAGGAAAAGTGAATTTAAAGAAGCCACAACATACATTCTCTATTTTGGAGGATTATGGTTTGGACCCAAACTGCATCCCTGAGAATCCACTTAATATTTATTTTGGTAGATGGGTAAGCAAGTATTCTTTTTACCTATTTCAGTTTGTTTCTTTAAAAGCTAAATGTCTTTATATTTGATTTATATGTAGTACTTTAAATCAGCTGAAAAGTTAGAACCACTCATACGGATTAAAATCAGAGTATATGATTAAGCTTTTTTTTCTTTTTCCCCAGAGCATCCTATGACATAAAAGAGACTTGTTCCATATAGGTCTTAGGGAGGAAGTGGCGTACCTGGAAATGTTAAAAATAAGACTTTTCAAATATCTGGACTGCTTTTTTCATGAATTAGAGATAAGACAAAATGCTGTGATAGTTAAGAGATCTCCTTTGTGAAGAACTCCAATCTAGATCTTCCATTCTGAACAGAAATATAATTACTGTAAAGTAGTTCTGCCCATTTCCCTAAGGTTGAGTCAATGGAAGCTATGATTTGTGTTAATTTAGAGGAAAAACAAAGGGGCAAATCTTACTACTTACCCCCTGGAATAATTGCATTCAAATTCAATTCAAATTTGGTTTAAAAATACAAAGTAAATGGAAAGACCTTAAGAAATGAAAGGTTTCATCCGTAATGACCACAATCATATTATTTTCAAGGAACAAGTTTAGAGCAGTAGAGGTAGAAAGAAGTTTTTGTCAACAAGGTACTATGATTTTATCGTGAATGATTATCTTAAATTTGTTTTGTGTCGTTCTACTAACTTGATAAATATTTCTGATCTAGATTGCAGATGGACAGAGAGAGCTTATTGAATCATACAGTGTCAAAAAGAGACACTTCATTGGAAATACAAGCATGGATGCTGGATTAGCATTCATCATGGCTAATCATGGAAAAGTGAAAGCAAATGATGTTGTGTTTGATCCATTTGTTGGAACAGGTATTTTTATTTAGCTGTCAAGCTAGTATGGAGATGTTGCTTTTATATTAGTGAAGGCCATAGTAATATTTGGGTTAAAAGATTAAATGTACAGAATAATCTTCTAATTATCATTGGATAGTGGCTAAGAGGCAACCACATGCTTGTTTGTAATAGTATTTTTAACACTTTCACCACTTCAGAGATTATGCAGATAGAAGTTGTGGGTCTTATTCTAAGTAAACCACTAGAGGCGAGCATATTTTTTATTTTTTTTTTTGTAGAAAAACTTTCAATGTCATACATTGTAGGAATGTTATAAAGCTGTATAGTTTATATAAATAGGAAATCTTGAGTGAGGAGAGATACTCAAATGACAAGATAAAAAATTTATTCATCCTTTAAATTAATAACCATATATTTGGGTACAAAATAGTTTACATGTTCTGTTTTTGATGTGGTTTGTGAAGGTTTATAGATAAGTATAGGAGTAGGAAAAGTGATGAGGTATCAGTGGTGTGCAGGCCACTAAAGCAGGTTTGTGTGCCCTTCATTGGGGTGCCCTCGTAATTAATTAACTGTGTGGCAGTCGTGAACGCCAAACTTACTTCATCTGACTCTGAAGACTTTTTCTTCTTTCCACTCTTGCATAATCTTGCCCATACCCAGGGAGTACTCACATTTACTAATAGATTTGTCTGGCCAAACCTACCATGGCTCCATTTGTGGCTAGAGCCTCTCCTGTAGCCATCTTTCCCTTTGAGCATTGATGATGCACAGCTAACATTTGTTGAGCAGTGAATGTGTCAGATATTGTGCTGTGTACTCTAATGTTACTATCTGATTTAGTTCTTATAACAACTAACATAGAGATACTTTTAAAATTTTTCTTGAGGAAATGATGGCACATGGAGAGGTTAAGTGACTTGGCCAAGGTTATACAGCATGTATGTTTCATAGGAGTCAGACTCAAGCAGTACAATTCCAGAGCTCATGCTCTTTTTTTTTTTTTTGAGACAGAGCCTCAAGCTGTCATCCTGAGAAGAGTGCTGTGGTGTCATAGCTCATAGCAACCTCCAACTTGGGCTCAAGCGATCTTCTTGCTTCAGTTTTTCTATTTTTAGTAGAGACGGGGGTCTCAGTTTTGCTCAGGCTGGTCTCGAACTCAGCTCAAGCATTCTACCCTCCTCAGCCTCCCAGAGTGCTAGGATTACAGGTGTGAACCATCATGCCTGGCCCAGAGTTCATGTTCTTAATGCTGTTAGGGAGCTGCCTCTCTCTACTTTAAGATTTGCCAGCCAACTATTAGGTCATACTCTAACTTGAGGAATGTGACCACATATCATTAGGAAGAAGTAGTACGGAGATTGAGGTTTCTAACTGATAGAATGATCACTAATATTTGTTATTGTTGAATTAATCCATTCATGAGTCATTTTTCTCCCACTCTACTAGTATCTCCATATAGTCCATCCCCAACAAACTATCTCTTCTTTTCCTTCCCATCCTCATTATCCTAAGTGTCTCCCACTCACATTTTAAACTTCTTATTGGAAATAATACTAAACTTATAGAAAAGTTATAAGAATAAAACTAGAGCAAAGACCATCCATGTATCTGTAACCCAGCCTAAGATACTATTAACATTTGGCATCATTTGCCTTATCATTTTTTCTATTTATATACATAATATTTCATTTTTTATATCATTTGAAATTGTATGCATTATATCCCTTTATCCTCAAATATACATTTCTTAAGGATATATATATATATATATATATATATATATTTTTTTTTTTTTTTTTGCAGTTTTTGGCTGGAGCTGGGTTTGAACCTGCCACCTCTGGCATATGGGGCTGGCGCCCTACTTGTTTGAGCCACAGGCACCACTCCAGGATATATTTTCTTATATAAGTATAATATAATTTTCAATGTTAATAAATGTATTAATATACTTCCATAATATTCATATTCCAATTTGTTAATTGGCTACATGATATCGTTGATAGCACCTTTTCCCTCTTTGGTGTAGGATCAGGTATTATATTTTATTGCCAGTGTTTCTTGATCTCTTCAGTTTGGAACATAGCCAAAGACTTTTTTTTTTTTTTTTAATTAAATTTGTACTTTTGAAGAATACTATCTCTCCTCCCTTATTTTTTATCTAGAATGTTCCTTATTTTGGGTAGTTCGATGTTTCCTCATGATTCAATTTAGTTTATACATTCTGAGCTAGACTACTACATCGGTGATTTTTGTATCCTTCTCAAGGCTCTCGGCCCCCACCCCCACTTTTAATGTTAATTTTGATGAGCCAGTCAAGTAGTGTTTGATTTTTCCACTGTATGATTACTGTTTTTATCCCTGCAACTATTAAGCAATCTGTGGAGAGGAGGCATGTTAAAACTATGTTAATATTTTGTTCTTTACCCAAGTCCCCCCTTACCTTTGTCAGGTTGTCAGGTTTAGTATCCATTGATGATTCTTGGGTAAACCAGTGTTTGATGATTTCAAAGGGATAATCTTCCAAGCTCTAGCACTCCCTCTAGTTACCAGTAATACTATTCTATTGTAAGCAAGAGCCCTTTCTTCTCTTTCACATATTCATTTATCTATTTATCGTTTATCTGTTTGTCTGTGACATGTTTCTATCTTTTTTGTTTTGAGCATTTACTTACTGGATTCTTTTCTACCTGTTTAAGCCCTGGAATTAGTCATTTGTCATTTCTCACTGTTTCTCAGGAAACAGTGTTTCTTTTAGTGAGGAAATGGTATTAGAGATCAGTATCTGGGTTTTAGACCCTTTCACTAGGCAAGCTAGGAGACATGTATACAAGGGCTGCCCGGAACCTATCTGGCCATATAGGCTTCTTTTTTTTGGATTACATGGCTGGATACATTCTGGACAGCCCTGTACTTGGACATTGGTAGTTTCCATTATTTTACCATTACATATAATGCTTGTGATGATTCACTTTATGGAATATATGTATATACCTTTGTAATGTGGGTGATATAGAAGTAGGATTCCTGGGTTGAAGGAATCATTACATATGTAGTTTGTTACATATTGCCAAATTCCTCTTCATTATACTATTTAGGATCCTTGCCAGTAACTGAGAGTCCCTCTTTTCCCACAGTCTCACCAGCAGAATATATTGTCGAGCTTTTGAAGTTTTGCCAGCGTGCTAGGTGAGAAATGGCATCTCAACATAGTATTAATTTGTCTTTCTCTTGTTATGAGTGAAGTCTAACAAATTTGTATATTTTGAGGGGCATTTTTATTACCTTTTTTGAATTATCATGTCTTTAGCCCATTTTGCTATGGAACTTTTGGTCTTTTCACCCTCATTTTTAAAGGTTCTTTAAAGTAAGGGACATTATCCCTCCCCCTTTTTTTACCTGTGATATATGTTGCACAAGTTTATTCGCAGCTTCCTCATGATTCAATTTAGTTTATACATTCTGAGCTAGACTACTACATCGGTGATTTTTGTATCCTTCTCAAGGCTCTCGGCCCCCACCCCCACTTTTAATGTTAATTTTGATGAGCCAGTCAAGTAGTGTTTGATTTTTCCACTGTATGATTACTGTTTTTATCCCTGCAACTATTAAGCAATCTGTGGAGAGGAGGCATGTTAAAACTATGTTAATATTTTGTTCTTTACCCAAGTCCCCCCTTACCTTTGTCAGGTTGTCAGGTTTAGTATCCATTGATGATTCTTGGGTAAACTTTGCTAGTAATTGCTTCTTGCCAGGCAAAAAAAAGTTTTCCTTACACCTAAGGAGATCCACTATGTTTTCTTTTAGTACTTTTCTAGTTCTTTTTTTTTTGCTTCTAGATTTCTGGTCCATTTGCCGATTACTTTCTTTTTTCCTTTTTCTTTCTTTTTTTTTTTTCCAAGATAAGCTCTTGGTCTGTTACAGGCCAAGAATACAGTGGTATCCTCATAGCTAATTGCAACCTGAAATTCCTGGACTCAAGTAATTCTTCTGCCTTAGCCTCCCAAGTAGTACCACCACACCTGGCTAATTTTGCTTTTGCTTAGACTTGTCTTGAACTCCTGGCCTTAAGCAATTTCCTGACCTCAGCCTCCCAAAGTACTAGAATTACACTACTACTAGTGTGAGCCACTCCACCGACTGAGAGTTCTTTTCTTTTTTTTTTTAATTCTTGGAGATTCATTGAGGGTACAATAAGCCAGGTTACACTGATTGCAATTGTTAGGTAAAGTCCCTCTTGCAATCATGTCTTGCCCCCATAAAGTGTGACACACACCGAGGCCCCACCCCCCCTCCCTCCTTCCCTCTTTCTGTTCCCCCCCATAACCATAATTGTCATTAATTGTCCTCATATCAAAATTGAGTACATAGGATTCATGCTTCTCCATTCTTGTGATGCTTTACTAAGAATAATGTCTTCCACTTCCATCCAGGTTAATACGAAGGATGTAAAGTCTCCTTTTTTTTTTTTTTTTTTTTTTTTTTTTATTGTTGGGGATTCATTGAGGGTACAATAAGCCAGGTTACACTGATTGCAATTATTAGGTAAAGTCCCTCTTGCGATCATGTCTTGCCCCCACAAAGTGTGACACACACCGAGGCCCCACCCCCCTCCCTCCGTCCCTCTTTCTGCTTCCCCCCCCCCGCATAACCTTAATTGTCATTAATTGTCCTCATATCAAAATTGAGTACATAGGATTCATGCTTCTCCATTCTTGTGATGCTTTACTAAGAATAATGTCTTCCACTTCCATCCAGGTTAATACGAAGGATGTAAAGTCTCCATTTTTTTTAATGGCTGAATAGTATTCCATGGTATACATATACCACAGCTTGTTAATCCATTCCTGGGTTGGTGGGCATTTAGGCTGTTTCCACATTTTGGCGATTGTAAATTGAGCTGCAATAAACAGTCTAGTACAAGTGTCCTTATGATAAAAGGATTTCTTTCCTTCTGGGTAGATGCCCAGTAATGGGATTGCAGGATCAAATGGGAGGTCTAGCTTGAGTGCTTTGAGGTTTCTCCATACTTCCTTCCAGAAAGGTTGTACTAGTTTGCAGTCCCACCAGCAGTGTAAAAGTGTTCCCTTCTCTCCACATCCACGCCAGCATCTGCAGTTTTGAGAGAGTTATTTTCTTATAATGTAAAGAGTGGATCTGACTTACATTTTTCCAAATATTAAAGCCATTATTAATCCTTAATCTTGTTCTTCAAAAACTTTTTCTGTGAAACGAGAAGAATACATAGAATTACAACATGATTGATATGCACTCACGCGCCTAGACTAGACCATAGAGTTTAAAAAGAGAGTTGTCAGTATAAGTGACATTCCTTTCCATTGATGTAGATGAGGTTGGGTATACATAACACAGGAAATTCTAACTTACAGAAGTCAGTGTGAATCTTTAGTGTGGTGACAGACAAGAAGACTGGCTTCAGTTTATTTTAGGGCAGCTCTTCATAGTGGTAGTATATTTTGATCATATGACTATTTATATATGAGAGGGGGATCTTTGCAGAGATGGTGCTAAACTATATCTTCATAATCTGCGTTTATAGTTTAAGCATACATTTAGGATATTAGTGAGTTTTTGATACTTTTGTTTTAAAACTAGTAATAGCCAAAAATTGTGAATAGATGCTTAAGGACGGTTTCACCTCTTCTCTTTTGGGCCTTTTGCCTCATTGATGGGTAGTACCTTCTGAAGGACTGGAGAAATACATGGCTCTGTGCCCTCCTCTTGGCCATAGTTTTTCACCAAGTATTTCAGTTTCTTTCTTTCAGTTTCCTTTTTTAGTGTTTAAAGAAAAAAGTTCAAGCGCATCTAATCCCTTTTCCATTTTAAAGGTCCCAAACTGAAATTTATGTAATTTCTCAAGTATATTATTCACTGACTACTGATGTCTTGTGAGTAGGGTAGGAAGCTTCTGGGAAATTGAAACGAATATTTCTTGCCTAAATACTTTCCCTTTTTCTTTTAGAGAGTTTGCTAGTGTTACTTGGAATGACAAAAGCTGCAGAAACACATTTCCTTTCTATTTTACAAATTGATTCTCATTTTAGTAGATTGTTTTTTAAAGTGCATTTCTACTTTCCTGAGAGGGAAGATACATACCATTGGATCAGCTCTCAGTAGATAGGAAGTACTACTCTTCACATATGACTTTGGCTGAAAGAATCATCAGCATGAATTTACTGAGTACTTATAATGGCACACCCTGCTTGTGATATGGTGCCAGAGTTGGGACTGGAATACAACTGTTACTAACTGAGTGTACAGCTTTACTAACTTAATGTAATTTGTTTTGTAGCAAATCTTCTTTTTGTTTATCTAATCAGCAAGTTAATGTATATTTACTTCCATGGGTGCTGATTATGGTATAAAGAAAAGAGCAGGGCAGTGCCCGTGGCTCAACCCAGTAGGGCGCCGTCCCCATATGCTTGGAGGTGGCAGGTTCAAACCCAGCCCTGGCCAAAAACTGCAAAAAAAATAAAGAAAAGAGCAAATAGAGTGAATTAAATCTTGACAAATTACTGCGTGAATTAGGCAAGATTCTTAACTTGTCCGTGTCTCAGTTCCATTATTTGTACAATGGTGATAGTAAGATACTGTGAGAATTAAGTGAGGTGTAATATGTGTACATAATGTTCCTAGGAAGTTGCCTGAGGCATGGTAAAACATTCAGTGTACTGTCACGGTTATCATTATTACATTTAATTATTATTTTGATAAAGACTTAGATGGCTTTTTGTTGAAAGATGTTAGATATAGCTAATATTAAATGGTGATGTGGAAGAATCTGACCATGAATTCATTTTCTAGTCCTTTTGTAGGCTGATTTCCAAGATATTATTAATATGCAATTATTGGCAAATTTTAGCACACAGGAAAAATTAAAGCTTAATATTGAAAATTCTAATTGTTTGTTTATAATTGAAGTAATTGTGCATGTGTGTGCTGACCGCCTCAGGTAATGTAAAGCTGTGCAGCTATCGCCGTTCCCTGATTCCTTCTCACGCCCTTTCCGTTGTGTCGGCTCAGGTAGTAATGAGAATGCCCCAGGGAGAGACATGTGCATTCCCGGGCCTTGTCTACTGTCAGTGACCCATAGGTGTAAGGCAAGGAATGTAGCTTCTTTTGACATTTTGTCATTACGCGATAGTGGACACACAAGTAAGGTGTTGGGAAGCTGACTGTCCTGGTACTATGGAGGCTATGGGAGGAAAAGAGAAGGCTGGGAGAGTGCGACAATGGATCTCTGTGGGCCTGTGCAATATCCTCCGCTTCCCATTTTCTTCTCGTTCTCTTTGTAGTCCCCTCTTCCTCAGTCTCATAGTTTGTCTCGCAGATTCTTATTTTCTAGCAGGGCTCTTCTGTTTATCCTGTTAATTTATTTAAGTAGAGTTCTTTTTTAAAAAAACATCACATAGATGCAATGATATTACCATTTTTCTTTATTTTCTTCCTTTCTCTCAGCAAAACCAAAGCTCAGTGTCTCATTTCCCCCACATTTGCAAAGCTTTCCACTTAGCTCTCTAAAGATGAAAATAATGAATTAATTTCTATATCACAGAATAAATCCTGCTTTTTATTGTATCCCTTTGCCTATAAGATACTCTCCTAAACTTAAAGTGGTTACTATTTAAGTGATAGAAAATTGAAACACAGAGTTGCTGGTCCAGATCCATACGCCACATTTTCACTTTTGATAGCATAAAAGGAAGTGAGTGAGTCACCTTACCTGGCTCCCTGACACTTCACTTTCCATTTGTGGTGTCTTTCCTTCCACCAAAAAGCTTCCAAGAAAACTCAAGCTGAGGTATAACTAAAAGTTAAAAGAGCTCCAACTTAATCAAAAGAACAACTAGATGTCCAAATAGTGATTATCCAGTGACAGTTCAGAGAAGCTAATTTATTATGATTTTATTTTTAAAAGCTTAAAAGGCACAAAGTTGACTATCAGATGTAGTCTAACAGATTATTCATCTCCTTTCAGCAGTTGTACTGTAAATTGGGTCTTCTCAAAACTCACTCTAAGCAAATGGATAAGGTTCTGTTTAAGGAAGCACAGGAAAGCTTTTCTGTTCCCCTTGACAACTAGTTCTTCTAGGTGAGTATCTGCCTTAATTGGCAGAATTGTAGTAATTCCTCATAGTTTGGGTAAAGTCATCACATACACTGCCTTTCCTAAATGTGGACTGTTGCATTTCTAGAGCAAGAATTAGGAGGACTTTTTTTTTTTTTAACCTTCCCTGTTACATAAATGCCTTTTGTAGTAAGTATGAGAGGACCTAGGTTTTGGTTTCTGCTGTACTTTCAGTCTTCATTTCTCTTCTTCATGGGCTCTGACGGGAACTAGTCAGTTACAGGTATTGTCATGAGCAAAGTATTTTTTAAGTACGTATTACCAGACTGTGGTTTAAATGGCTGTGGAAGGAACACCTTTAATTTATAGATCTTGACCTTCTGGAGGCACTACCCATCTTAATTTTCGAGTTATGTTTCAAAAGGATGTAAGGAAAAGAGCCCTAGTTTTTTTTTTTTTCCCCCTTGTTCAAGACGGTGCATTTTATAGTCTAAGAATATAATTATGATTTCAACTTGACTGACAGACCTTTCTGTAGTATGGCTAATTAGGAATTGCCCACGCACTAAAAGCCTTTTAATTTGAATGACTTTTTAAAAAATGATGTTTAATATAAAGTACAATTACTAAAAATTTATTAAACCTTGTAAAACTTTTTCTGAAATAATTTAAAAATACCATTACCTTTTATTTTAAAGAGTTTCACTGTTACTTTAATTTTTATTAGGATTTTCAAACTTCATGTGTGACCTGGTCACATCTGTCAAATTACTTTGTCAACTTTACTGGGATAATTGTTTTTAGTTGCAGCACTAATTGGGCAAAAATAATTGTACTGATTTTTTTATGTGCATTTGATAGTTGTTATTAAGAAATGTGTATTTATAGTTTGATACAGGAGATACTTGATTGGTTATAGGAGTAACTGGAATAAAATAGTTAATGCTTACAAAAGTTAAAATACGTCCGAATATTTTAACTTCTGTAAGAACTAATATTTCACATACTAATTATGCCCTCTTTAGTTATATAAAATTGTAACTTCAGTGAGAATGGACCCCAGTTGTCAGAATTGATTGCTAGCTCTTTGTATAAGCCGTGTTATGTGTTCATTTTTATAAACCCTTGCATAGATCTCTCAAAATAAGAAAATGTCTAAATATACATTATTTTGATAAAAACACAGATAATTTTCCCTAAGTAGTGCTATTTAAAGTAATGATACAGGGCATACATTAATTCCCTACTTCGTGACCAGTTTAGTGAATACAGCGTAGGAGTTTGTTTTTTCAGTTCAGAGGCTTGATAAGGGTGGCCAGGCTCATTGTCATTCCAGGGAACTCTGCCTGCAGCTAGTTTGTAAGCTCTGGATCAAATTAAATACAGTAAGGAACAGGACTCGTGGACTTTCTGGTTAACAAGTCGTCATAATTTTGTGATTGTTTTTTTTTTCAGGTGGCCTCCTGATAGCGTCTGCCCATTTTGGTGCATATGTATATGGGACAGATATAGACTACAACACAGTTCATGGTTTAGGTGAGTAGAGGTTATAGATAGTGTTATATTTTTGCCATTACACCAGTGCCTTTAAAATAATAAAATACATGCTCAGGAGATTGAGGCAGGATTGCTTGATCTCAGAGTTGGAATCTAGCCTGGGCAACACAAGGAGACACTGTCTGAAAAAAGAAATAGGGAAGGGAGATAAAATAACAAAACACAGTTGACCCATGAAAAACAAGGGTTTGAACTACCATAGGTCCACTTATATTTGGTGGTTCTTCTGACTCTGCCACCCCTAACGGAGCAAGACCAACCCTTTCTCTTCCTCCTTCTCATCTTAATTGAAGAAGATGAGAATGAGGACCTTTTGAATAATCTATTTCCACTTAATGAATAGTAAATATACTTTTATTACATATAGTAAAGATGATAATAAGCTATTAGTTACATTTTTGGGGCATCAGTTGGTTCTGTGCAGAGTTTTGACTGTGTCAAATAGAATTTCTTACTAATTTCTCTGTAAGAAATTTAGTGTGGCAAGTGGGCACTCCTAACCTCTGCATTGTTCAAGGGTCAACTGTAGTTTTATATGATAGTATTTTAATGTTAAAATACAAAAAATTGTGATGTAATTTTACTTATTTTTACAAAACTTCATTGGTTATTATTCTACTTTTAGGAAGTAATCCAGTGTGAGCGAATTGGGTTCCTGAGAGAAAACAAAAATGAGTAAGAAAAAGCCCTTCTCTCACAGGTGTTTATAACTTAGTAGGGAGGTAGAAATTAAAGGAAAAGTAGGCAAACTGTATCTTTGGGTACTTTAGGATTGGGAGAGAAGTCGGAGAGAGATGGCCATTTTGTAATCAGCGTATACATGTTAAGAAAATAAGTAGAGTTTATATGTAAAGATTGCCAGCATTCATTTATTCAGTAATCATACATTGAGTAAATATTGGATTAAATAGTGTTTGAGCTACCATGTATGTTTTTAATTTCATAACTGACTGAAACATCTTCGAAATATTTAAGGTGATAGTAACTTTAAAGATTCTACCTTAGACTCAGGGTGTTTGAGACAGGCACCTTTACTTTTGAGATAATTTTGGAGAATAATTTAAATTCTAGAAGTTTCAATAAAGATGTGTGATAGGATAGAACTGAATGAAACTGAAAAAGCATTTCCTTATAGCTTAATAATATTAAAAATGTCGAGTTTTTATTGATGTTCTGAAATTTTTTGTGTTGTTGATATTCCATTATAGTAACTCGAATCAACCCTTATAATATTCTTTTCCTTTTCCTTACCCAGTATAAGTTACTGTATGAGTAAGAGTTATTGTACTTTATTTTCTTTTGCTGAAGCAGTTTGATATATTGTCCTGATGACCTTTTCCCTACCTTGACTGTAAGAAATTTAGTAATATTTGTCAGGAAGAAAATGAGTTACAGTTCAGGTTTGCATAAATGGGCTAACCAGAAAAGGATATTCTTTATCTGCAATATGTTGGAGTAGACAAAATGCTAAGCATTATTTTAATTTGCTTTTAGAAGCAGCATATTTGCTTTGAAGAAATTGTACTGTATAATTTACTCAAAATTTTATTTATTAAAGTTATGTTTGAAAACTTTATACATATGTTTTTATATGTTTAAAAACTTTATAACTTTCAGTCTATATAGGTAGAATTCTGATTGAAGTGGAATTTGCTCAGAGTTTATCCAAGATGCTGTTAGATATGTGCTTTGTTCCATATACACATGTATATGTGTGTCTTTTATTTATTTTTATTTTTTTTTTGTAGAGACAGAGTCTCCCTGTACCGCCCTCGGGTAGAGTGCCGTGGCGTCACATGGCTCACAGCAACCTCTAACTCTTGGGCTTACGCGATTCTCTTGCCTCAGCCTCCCAAGCAGCTGGGACTACAGGCGCCCGCCACAACGCCCGGCTATTTTTTGTTGCAGTTTGGCCGGGGCCGGGTTTGAACCCGCCACCCTTGGCATATGGGGCCGGCGCCCTACTCACTGAGCCACAGGCGCCGCCCTATTTTTATTTTTTTTAAGATCGAGTCTTGCTCTGTCACCCCCGCTAGAGTACAGTGGCATTACCATAGTTCACTGAAATCACAAACTCCTGGGCTCCAGGAATCTTCCTGCTCTGAGCAGGTGGGACTACCTTTTCAGGCCACCATGCCTGGCTGGTGTTTTCTATTTTTGGTCGAGATGGTATCTTGCTATGGCTCAGGCTTACCATGAACTCCTGAGCTCAAGCAGTCCTCCTGCCTTGGCTTCACAAAGTGCTAGGATTACAGGCGTGAGCAAGCACACTCAGGCTGTTTCTCATACTTACTGTATTCTGAAATAGTTTCTCTGATTTTTTTAAAAGTACAAAACTTTTTCTATCAGTCCTATAGGGCCCTCTAGCTACCACTTGGTTTTTCTGTTTTCTTTGTCAAAATGCTTCTTGAAACACTAGTACTTAGTTTCTATCTCCTCACCGTCTCTCACTCTCTTCTCTTCCTATTATTTACACCTTCTGTGCGTACTGTTCTGCTGAGAACACTTGCTAAGGCTAGAGAAGCATTTGGCTTATGCTGACCTTCAGAAAGCTCTCTTGATTTCCTAGACAGTGGTCTCACTGGGTGGTACTTTTACTTTTTGACTGTTTCATTTTAGTCCCTTTGCTCTGCCAACTTTCTCTGATCTCTTGCACTTAGTGCTTTTTCCAGGCATCTGTCTTTGGCCCCTTCTCCTGTCACAGTGCTTGTTGTTCAGAGTCATGGTATTGGTCTTTACACGTTTTTCTTGTGAAGTTGATCGTAGTACAGAAGAGTATATAATACTAAGAATAATTATAGAGCCAACACTTACATAACTTAATGTAACATCTAGGTTAACAAAAACCATCATTCATTCATATGAATTCAATTTAAGTTTATATATTGATATCTTCCAAGTGTATATATTCCATCCTTCAACTACCTGCTGAGTGTCTCTCTGTAAATGTTCTGTAGGTATCTCAAGATACATCAAAATTGATGTATCACAAATGAATCTCATCTTTTTTCCTAAGCTTGTTTTTCCTCCTGGTTCTCTGATTTTAATCATTGGTGTGATTGTCTCAAACAGTCGTGTCTCCTAAACTGGAACTTTTGAACTTCTTTAGCCTTTTCTCTGCTCACGCTGTAACTTTTAATGTCTCCATTTGGTCTTCTTTCTTCATGGTCACAGCCACTGTGTTTCTCAAGTCAGCTTTCTTCATGTCTAATTTATTTATCTGATTCAGCACTATCTCTACACAGGACTGTTTACTGCTAGAGGAAAGGGTCCAGGTTCTATTCAACTGTGCGTCTTACTACTAAATGCCTCAGTGAGCATTTTAAGGCAATTTTACTTGAACTGCAATGGAATAGTATCAGTTAGACATCAGTACTTTCACTATTCAAAGTATATTTTTATAGTAAGTTGAGATAAAGATAATTATTTACTTGTATACATAAATTAAGATTTTAAGCATTTTTTTTGTAGAGACAGGGTCTCACTTTATGGCCCTCGGTAGAGTGCCGTGGCCTCACACAGCTCACAGCAACCTCCAACTCCTGGGCTTACGCGATTCTCTTGCTTCAAGCCTCCCAAGTAGCTGGGACTACAGGCGCCCGCCACAACGCCCGGCTGTTTTTTGGTTGCAGTTTGGCCGGGGCGGGGTTTGAACCCATCACCCTCGGTATTTGGGGCCCGCGCCTTACCGACTGAGCCACAGGTGCCGCCCTATAAATTAAGATTTTAAATGAAAGTAAATTTTATTTGAGTAAACGTACGTTTAGATGAGTTAAAACACTACTTTTAGGTAACGTGACAGGAAGTAAAAACGCTCTGTTTGAGCTAATATTTTCTATCTTCCTTATTCTTTCCTTTTAGGAAAGGCCAGTAGGAAAAACCAGAAATGGAGAGGACCAGATGAAAATATTAGGGCAAATCTTCGTCAGTATGGTTTAGAGAAGTACTACCTTGATGTCCTGGTTTCAGATGCATCTAAACCTTCCTGGAGGAAGGGCACATATTTTGATGTGATTATCACTGATCGTAAGTTTATTTTTATACAAAACTAGCAATAGAATTAGTAGAATTAGTTTCCTAAAGTTGTGTGCACAAAATTTATCAGCATATACCTACATTGTCCACTTGTGAGTCTTCTTCCCACTCTCAACTGCTTCATACAGTGAGGAGAAAATTGTTAATGTAGGGTGGGTTACCAACTTAACTAAGTCGTATATGGTTTATTTTGTTTTTCTTAAGCAAATATATTGACTTGCCATCCATTTTCATAACTTTATGTATTAACTTGTCTGTTTTTCCCTTCAGCTTGTTTTTTGAGGCATATATTTGTTTTTATAATGATCTTAATTGGTTATTAGTATACCAACTGGAGCTAAAATGTCATTTGCAATTATAGTATTAAATTTCAAAGAAAAGAGTTTCACATGTCACACGTTTTTCTATGTGTTGGCATTTATGTTTTTGTAGGGCCTGTTTTCACTGGCATCTCCTTTCTAGAGTTATAAGAAACTTGGTATTCTGTGGACTATTGGGCTTGTGACCCCATGAGCTTCAAGAATGTGCATGAGAACTTGTTTTCCCTTCTGTCTTTAAGGTAGTGCATCTAAGAATAGATCTGCCTTTTCTATAGTATTTGACAATAAGTCTATAAATTGTGGCAACATTGAAACGTTCTATCTTATCCCTCTTTAGTTTTTTAGTAACTTAGATGGTTTCAGTTTTTTTTTATTGTTAAATCATAGCTGTGTACATTAGTGCAATCAAGGGGTACAATGTGCTGGTTTCATATATAATCTGAAATATTCTCATCAAACTGTGCAACATAGCCTTCATGGCATTTTCTTAGTTATTGTATGTAGACATTTGTATTCTGCCTTTAGTAAGTTTCGCCATTCTAAGATGCACTGTAGGTGTGGCCCCACCCATTACCACCCTAAACTCCCCTATCCCTTCCCCTTCCTTGGCTCTTTACTCATAGTCTTGTGCTATATAAGTTGGGTTATAGCCTTCATAAAAGCTATAATTTAGCTTTATAGTAGGGCTGAGTACATTGGATACTTTTTCTTTCCTTCCTGAGATACTTTGCTAAGAAGAATATGTTCCAGCTCCATCCATGTAAACATGAAAGAGGTAAAGTCTCCATCTTTCTTTAAGGCTGTATAATGTTCCATGGTATACATGTACCACAATTTGCTAGTCCATTCATGGGTCGATGGGCACTTGGGCTTCTTCCATGACTTAGCAATTATGAATTGGGCTGCAATAAACATTCTGGTACAGATGTCTTTGTTATATTGTGATTTTTGGTCTTCTGGGTATAAACCTAGTAAAGGAATTATAGGATCGAATGGCAGATCTATTTTTAGGTCTCTAAGTATTCTCCAAATATCCTTCCAGAAGGAACGTATTAGTGTGCATTCCCACCAGCAGTGTAGAAGTGTGCTCTTTTCTCCACATCCACGCCAGCATCTCTGGTTTTGGGATTTTGTTATGTGGGCTACTCTTACTGGGGTGAGGTGATATCTCAAAGTAGTTTTGATTTGCATTTCTCTGATGATTAAGGATGATGAGCTTTTTTTCATGTGTTTGTAGATCATGCGTCTGTCTTCTTTAGAGAAGTTTCTCTTCAAGTCTTTTGCCCACCCTCAGATGGGATCACGTGTTCTTTTCTTGCTAATATGTTTGAGTTCTCTGTAGATTCTGGTTATTAAACCTTTATCGGAGGTATAACCTGCAAATATTTTCTCCCATTCTGAGGGCTGTCTGCTTGCTTTACTTACTATGTTCTTGGCTGTGCAGAAGCTTTTTAGTTTGATCAGGTCCCAGTAGTATATTTTTGATACTGCTTCAATTGCCTGGGGAGTCCTCCTCATAAAATATGCGCCCAGGCCAATTCCTTCAAGAGTTTTCCCTGCATTTTCTTCAAGTATTTTTATAGTTTCATGTCTTAAGTTTAAATCTTTTATCCAGTGAGAGTCTATCTTAGTTAATGGTGAAAGGTGAAAGGTTCAATCTTCTACAGGTTGCCAGCACCATTTGTTAAATAGGGAATCTTTTCCCCACTGAATGTTTTTAATTGGCTTGTCAAAGATCAAATAACGGTAAGTAGCTGGATTCATCTCTTGGTTCTCTATTCTGTTCCAGACATCTACTTCTCTGTTTTTGCGCCAATACCATGCTGTTTTGATCACTGTTGATTTATACTACAGTCTCAGGTCTGGTAGCGTGATTCCTCCTGCTGTGTTTTTATTGCTGAGTAATGTTTTGGCTAGTCGAGGTTTTTCTGATTCCATATAAAATGAAGTATTATTTTTTCAAGGTCTTTAAAATATGACAATGGAGCTTTAATAGGAATTGCATTAAAATTATATATTGCTTTGGGTATATATAGTATAGACATTTTAACAATGTTGCTTCTTCCCAGCCATGAGCATGGTATGTTTTTCCATTTGTTAACATCTTCAGCTATTTCTTTTCTTAAAGTTTCATAGTTCTCTTTGTAGAGATTTTTCACGTTCTTTGTTAGGTATACTCCCAAATATTTCATCTTCTTTGGCACTACTGTAAAAGGAATAGAGTCCTTGACTGTTTTTTCGGCTTGGTTATTGTTGGTATATATAAAGGCTACAGGTTTATGGGTGTTGATTTTGTAGCCTGAGACATTGCTGTATTCCTTGATCACTTCTAAAAGTATTGTAGTAGAATCCCTAGTGTTTTCCAGATATACGATCATATCATCTGCGAAGAGTGAAAGTTTGATCTCTTCTGATCCTATGTGGATACCCTTGATTGCCTTTTCTTCCCTAATTGCAATGGCTAAAACTTCCATTATAATGTTAAAGAGCAATGGAGACAATGGGCAACCTTGCCTGGTTCCTGATCTAAGTGGAAATGATTTCAATTTAACTCTATTCAATATGATATTGGTTGTGGGTTTGCTGTAGATGGCCTCTATTAGTTTAAGAAGTGTCCCTTCTATACCAATTTTCTTAAGTGTTCTGATCATGAAGGGATGCTGGATATTATCAAAAGCTTTTTCTGCATCAATTGAAAGAATCATATGGTCCTTATTTTTTAGTTTTTTTATGTGCTGAATTACATTTATAGATTTACGTATATCGAACCAGCCTCGAGACCCTGAGATAAATCCCACGTCGTGGTGTATAATTTTTTTGATGTGTTGTTGGATTCTGTTCATTAGGATCTTATTGAGTATTTTTGCATCAGTATTCATTAGTGATATTGGTCTATAATTTTTTCTTGTTGGGTCTTTCCCTGGTTTGGGGATCAAGGTGATGTTTGCTTTGTAGAATGTGTTGGGTAATATTCCTTCTTTTTCTATATTTTGGAAAAGGTTTAGTAATATAGGTACTAGTTCTTCTTTAAAGGTTTGATAGAATTCTGACGTAAAGCCATCTGGTCCTGGGCTTTTCTTTTTAGGGAGATTTTGTATAGTTGATGCTATTTGAGAACTTGATATAGGCCTGTTCATTTCCACTTCATTCTGGCTAAGTCTTGGTAGGTGGTGTACTTCCAGGTATTGGTCGATTTCTTTCAGATTTTCATATTTCTGAGAGTAGAGTTTCTTGTATTCATTAAGGATTTTTTTAATTTCTGAGGGAGGGGTCTGTTTTTATTTCATCTTTACTATTTCTGATTGATGAAATTAGAGATTTTACTCTTTTTTTCCTGGTTAGGTTGGCCAAAGGTTTATCTATTTTATTGATCTTTTCAAAAAACCAACTTTTTGATTTATTGATCTATTGTATAATTCTTTGTTTTCAATTTCATTTAATTCTGCTCTGATTTTGGTTATTTCTTTTCTTTTCTTCTGGGTTTGGGGTTGGAGTGTTCTTCCTTCTCCAGTTGCTTGAAATGTCCCATTAAGTTATAAACTTCCTCTCTTTCCATTTTCTTGAGGAAGACTTGCAGTGCTATAAATTTCCCTCTTAGGACTGCCTTTGCAGTATCCCAGGGGTTCTGGTAATTCGTGTCTTGATTGTTGTTTTGTTCCAAAAAATTTTGTGATTTCCTTCTTAATCTCGTCTATAACCCATCTATCCTTCAGCATAAGGTTGTTTAGCTTCCGTGTTTTTGTGTGGGTATGCAGGTTCATGTTGTTATTGAGTTTAACTTTTATTCCATGATGGTCTGAGAAGATGCAAGGAATAATTTCTATTTTTTAAAATTTGCTGAGGTTAGATTTGTGGCCTAGGATGTGGTCGATTTTGGAGTATGTTCTGTGGGCTGATGAGAAGAATGTGTATTCAGTTTTGTTGGGATGAAATGTTCTGTACATGTCTGTTAAGTCCAGATGTTGAATGGTTAAGTTTAAATTTAAAGTTTCTTTGCTTAGCTTCTTTTGGAGGATCTATCTAGCATGCTAAAGGGGTGTTAAAATCTCCAACTACTATGGAACTGGAGGAAATCAAGTTGCTCATGTCTGTTAGAGTTTCTCTTATAAATTGAGGTGTGTTCTGGTTGGGTGTATAAATATTAATAATTGAGATCTCATCATATTGAGATACCTTTAACATATACCTTTAACAAATATGAAGTGTCCATCCTTATCCTTCCCTATTTTGGTTGGTTTAAAGCCTATTGCATCTGTGAATAGGATTGCAACGCCTGCTTTTCTCTGCTTTTCATTTGCCTGCAGTATAGATGACCATCCCTTCACCTTTAGTTTAAATTTGTAAGATGCAATTCTTGTGTGCAGCGGATATCTGGCTTGAGTTTTTGTATCCAGTCAGCCAACCTGAGCCTCTTTAGAGGACAATTTAAACCATACACATTAATTGAGAATATTGATAAGCTTTTCGAGAGTCTGGTGGACATTTTTAATCCTTTTGCGACTGTAGAAGTTGGAATTTGATCAAAATTTTCTGGGTGGGTTTACTTTTGTGGTGGAGGATTACGCTGGTCTTTATGGAGGATAGGTCTGAGAATATCCTGGAGAGCTGGTTTAGTTGTGGCAAATTTTTTCAACATGTGAATGTCATTGAATGTCATCCCGTCATAAATGAAACTCAGTTTAGCTGGGTACAGGATCCGGGGTGAAAGTTATTTTGTTTTAGGAGATTAAAAGTCGATGACCATCCTCTTCTAGCTTGAAAGGTTTCTGCAGAGAGATCTGCAGTTATTGTAGGTGATGGTTTTCTTTCATCTGGCTGCTTTCACAATTTTCTCCTTCATATTAACTTTAGTGAAATTGATTATGATGTGTCTGGGGGATGTCTTATTTGGGTTGAGTTGTGCTGGAGTTCTGAAACTGTCTGCTATCTGAATTTCAGAATCTCTTGGCATGTCTGGAAAGTTCTCCTTCATAATCTCATGGAGAAGAGACTCTGTGCCTTGTGAAGCCACTTCGTCGCTTTCGGGGATCCCTATAAGACGAATATTGGTTTTCTTCAAATTATCCCAGAGCTCTCTGAATGAGTGATCTGTTTTTGCCCTCCATTTCTCTTCCTCTTTGAGAGTTTGGGAGCATTCGAAAGCTTTGTCTTTAGTGTCAGAAATCTTTTTTTCTGCTTGCTCCATTCTGTTACTGAGGGATTCTATTGTGTTTCTCAGATCTTTGAGGGCTGCAACTTATTGTCTCAGTGTGAATTCGTTTAATTCTTGAGATATCTTTTGGGTTATTCCTTGGAATTCTAATTTGATCTTATTTGCTATCCAGATTCTGAATTCAATTTCTGACATCTCAGCTATTTGTTTGTGCATGGGATCTTGTGCTGTTTCTGCCCCATTGATCCTTGGGGGAGTTGATCTACTCTGATTATTCATATTGCCAGAGTTTTTCTGTTGATTTCGCCTCATTATTGTTTTTCACCGTTGCCTCTGGCCGTCCTCAGAGTTGGGGAGGTGTCTCTCCAAGATTAGACCCCTACAGATCACTCTATTGTTACTGGCTCTTTGTAGGTAGTGACCCTGTGTAGTTCCTCTGGGGCTGCCCATGCCAGGGAGTTCTGGTTGTGGAAGCAGCTCTGGAGTGTGACACACCCGGATCCAGCAACCGGGCGAGAGATGATGTGCGTGGTCCTGGGAGTGCCTGGTGCCCAGTGACTTTGGCACAGTGAGCCCAAGGCTCCAGCAGTCTCTGGCCAGGAGAAGGGCTCTGCGCAGAGGCAGGGAGGGCTCCGGAGGGCATGCGGCTACCAGAGTCCCTGGCCAGATGGGCATGCCGTTGTGGAGGCAGGGAGGGTACAGGAGGGGAGGACGCAGGGTTGCTCAGCTGCCACAGTTCGTGGTCAGGGCATGTGGAGGATCAGTGGGCGCGGGTCGGGGGTCGCGGTGCAGCTCTTATGCAGGTCCAGATGGTGCCAAGCCAGGAGTTTGAGGTTGCTATGAGCTGTGACGCCATGGCACTCTACCCAGGGCAATAGCCTGAGGCTCCAGTGTGCCATAACCCGTCTCACTCTGCCCTTGAGGGTTAAGGCTGTAAGCCAGCTCAGTCCACGCCTTTAGGCTGCTCAGTCACTAGGTTACTAGCTCCTGCCCCATCCTTGCTCTGTGACCCTGAGGGCGGAGCTTGCTGGGCCGTTCTCTCACAATGGCTCCCTGCGGCCCACAGCCGAACACTATTAGCTCCATCTGGCTCAGTGGCTCAGTCTGGGGCTCTAGACAATCCCCAAAGTTCTCTGTATTCCTGCTCAAGCTCTCCCCAAGGCAGTTCAACTGAGTGCCTAGTCCAAAAACACCAAAACAATTCACAGGTAAGGCCTTTCCAGTTTGCAGTCTCACTGCTGCTTGTACTTACAGCTGCGGGTGGGATTAGGTCCATCAAGCACATGTAACAGTTTTCCACTGTTTTTGTCCTCCTCTTGGGATCCAGAAGTCCCTTGCTGACTCCCTGTGTCCTCAAAGGGATGATTATAGGCAGATCCCACCAGCCAGAGATGCCTGGAGTCTTATCTCCCCTGATTCACTGTGCCCTGTTGCAGGGAAGCTGTTACTCGGCCGCCATCTTGGATTGTTCTCCAATAGTTTCAGTATTAATGAAATAAAAATTATCAAGGCATTATGGTGTCTTTGTGAATGTACTTTATAAAAATTGGATGATTTTTAAAAATTAACAGTTTGCTTTATTATTTGTTCTCTTTGTATCTTTATTTATATAAAATATAAAGTTTTTTTTTTCTCATCTGCTTGTGAGTAAGTGGCATTTGTTGTGGCTGATTACCCTTACACTTCATTGTGTATTTCCTAAGCATGGAGATAGTCTCTTAGAGAGCCAAAGTACTGTTAGCAATTTCAAAAAATCCTACAATACTTTAGTCTCTAGTTTGTCATCCAGTTTTGTCATTTGACTCAGTAATATCTTTTATAGCATATATTTTCTGTGTAGTGCAGGATCCACTCTAGAATCAGATACTACATTTAGAAGTGATATCTTTTAGGCCTCCTTTGATTTGTAACATTTCCACAGCCTTCTCAATGCCTTTTCAAACATTGACAATTTTGAAGAAGACAGCTGCCTCTCCCCCAACTCTTTATTTTGTGTAATCAAATTTGGAGTAGTGCATGGGTGATGTTGTGTCCTTGTCAGGGTGTCACATCTGAAGGTACATGGTGTGTATCTGCCCTTCATCAGTGATTCGGTGACTTTTGATTGTACTGCCTGTGTTTTCTGTCTAGCTCCATATGGTATCAGAGAATCTACAAGAAGAACAGGTTCACAGAAGGAAATACCAAAAGGGATAGAAAAATGGTAAGTAAAATTTAAATATAGTGCATTAGAACTTTGAGAGACATGTTGCCTTTTTAGTTAACTTAAGTGGTCTTAACAATGTTTCACTGATTTTAAAATTTTGTTTTCTTTGTGTAGTCCAGAAAGCCACGTTCCTGTTTCCTTGAGTTATCATCTGAGTGATATGTTTTTTGACCTGTTAAACTTTGCAGCTGAGACCCTGGCATTAGGTGGAAGACTAGTCTATTGGTTACCAGTGTATACACCAGAGTATGTAATTTTAATTTTATTTTAAATTTCATTTTTCTTATAATGTTTATATATCTGGCATAATTTTTCTTTATATTTAGTTGTGTTTAGTATCTTTGAATTTTGTGTGTGTTAGTTATGGTTATTTCGTATGTATATCAAATTGTCTCCTTCCTCTTAGTGATTGAATTATTTGGATGTTTTCATTTTCTATTGGATTGGCAAACTACTACCTGTGGGCCAGATGTGGTCTTCAGCCTGTTTTTGTAAGGCCCTTGAGCTAAGACTGGTTTTTATAATTTTAAAGAGTTGTTAAAAACCACTCAAAACTGCACACAAAAGAGTATGTGACAAAAACCTGTAGTATATGGCCCCCCAAATCTAAAATTTTTATTCTCTGCCCCCTTATAGGAAAAGCTTACCAACTTCTCTTATACACCGGACTTAGCTCAGCACCTATTTGTCATAGCTATTCAATAGCTCTTTTGCCAGTTTACAAACAGGTAATTTTCAACAATTTAGCTGAGTGATTCATGGGTCTACTACCTTCTAATGTTAGTTTTCATACATGTATATTGGCTATCACAATTATTTTAAATAAAATATATCTTTTTAAAAAACTTTGACCAAAATCAAAGCTATGCATATATTTAAAGCCTTAATTTCAGTGTTACTGATTTAAGTTTTCATTATTTATAATAGTAACTATTAAGTATAAACAGAGCTATATACATCAATAGTGAAAAACAAGAAATTTGAACAGGTAAAGAGTTTTAGATTTAAAAGATGGTATTGAGCTCAAAATTTGGGTATGTCTTCAATCCACCATAGAAATTTTTTATAAAATTGTTTTAATTCTTTTTTTTTGTTTTTTATTAAATAATTCTTATATTTACTATAAATAATTATACAAAAAGCATTGTACAAATGATAGTGATAGCCTGTCTCTTTTATGCAATGATGGGCAGCTTCTGAGCCCTTGGGATCTGTGCTGACTTTTGTTGTTTATTTCACAAATGTTGTATTAGAAGTTATCATCGCTTAATTTTTGTCATATATTTTATCCATTAATAAGACAACATACATTTGTGCCCAGACCTCTTTAACACTGAGTTTATATTTTGTTGTCAATGATGATCTCATTTAACCTCTTCAAATGAAGAAAATTATTTCATGAGTGAAATGACCTATCTAGTTAAAGACTAGCTAGCTAATTGGATTCCTATTCCCAGTGCTGCATTTGTGTAATTCAGCATCCTTCCGGATCACATAGACCTGGTGTCTGAAACAATAGGTGGGGCTTTATTAACAGTTTCAAAGAAGAGCGTATTTGTTCATTTCTATGCAACAATTCATTTCTATGCAACAATGTTCCTACCTTAGACAAGGGGAATTCCAGTGGCATGCTACTTACTTTTTGTTTTAATTTAAGTTGCAGGGCTAAAAATTTAAAAAATTTATTCTGTAATAATTTCAAACTTACAGAAAAGTTTCACATATCGTACTAAACCTTTCATCTCTTTGGTTATCCAGATATTCCAAATGTTAATATGCATCTTTCTCTATCCTTTCAATCCTGCACATCTCCATTATCATTAACCTTTTTGAAAGCATTTGAAAAGCTGTACATATTCCAGTGTATTTCTCAGAAATAAGAATATTACTCTCTAACCACTGTCCTCTCTCCAAGTCTGGAGACCAGCATTGGTTAATACTGCCATCTACATTATGCACCCTGTTCACATTTTACCAACTGCAGTCCATCCAGGAAGGTGTGCAGCGTTCATCTATCTCATCTTTTGGTCTCCTGCAGTCTGGGATATTCCTCGGTCTTTCCTGATCTTTTGTGTCCTTGACAGTTTTATGGAGTACATGGCTTACATTCTGAGTGTTGACCCTTAATCAGGGTTCAGCCAGGAGTTTTCCTGTGACCAGAATGATGTAATGCTTTCTTGGTAAGAGCACCACAAACACGATCTCTGTGCAGCACATCACAGGGCACACGAAGTGACCCCTGCTGGGGATTTTAACTTTCATTACCTGGTCATGCTGTTCTCTGACAGGTTTCTCTACTTTGAATCATCATTTTCCTCTTTGATTTGTATTTTGTGGGGTAATATTCCAAGATTACACCGTCTTTTTTTAAGAGACAGTGTTTTGTCACCCTCGGTAGAGTGCTGTGGTGTCACAGCTCACAGCAACCTCCAGCTCTTAGGCTCAGGTGATCCTCCTGCCTCAGCCTCCGGAGTAGCTGAGACCACAGGCGCCCTCCACAACACTCAGCTATTTTTTGTTGCAGTTTGACTAGGGCCGGGTTCGAACCCGCCACCCTCAGTATCTGGGGCCAGTGCTCTACTCACTGAGCCATAGGTGCTGCCGTACATCAGCATCTTGTTTTTCATTAAACCACTGTTCACACTGATGTCTCCATTGTTGATAACCACCATTGTGGTGGTTGCCAAATGATGGATTTTTCTGCTTATCACTCCTTCTGTGTTTGTAAATTGGCATTCTGTAGGGAACAGCTTTCCTTTCTTCCTTCCCTTCCTTCCTTCTCTTCCTTCCTTCCTTAACTGTGGTATGGAGTCATGGATTCTTTTATTATTCAGTGGGTTGTAATTTATTACTGTTGTTATTTTATTGCTGAAATTGTTCCAGATTTGAACAGTGGGAATGTCTGAGCTGGCTCCTCAGTCCTTGCTAAGTTGTGTGCTTTCTTACCTTGTAACATACCTGACTGCTCACCATTTTGCAATTTATGATTTAATTATAATTGAAATTATATGTGATTAAGAATTACTTTTTGAATTCTTTTATTCATTCCTTTTTAAAAATTGCAGGTACTTTAAATGTATTTCTAAAGACCGTAAAAAGTAGCCATTGGGCAATTTCTTCACTAACTTCTCTATTTTACTAATTTCGGATAGGGAGAAATTTTCCAGTACATGCAATAAGGGATGTTTCAGAAGAAGAAAAGGGAGACGTGTTTTATGAGTGTTTTTTTTTTGTCTGAGATCTTTTCTTGAGGGATAGATTGCTTGCAGGTATGTGGCTAGTAGACGTGGGAAGACTACTGTAGCATTTACTTTCCTGAACTCTTTCTCCTTGCAGAGTTATTTTCAGGTCCTCCGATGTTCATTACTAGACCCCGGTGGTGTCTTCTGTCCTTACGCTTAGTGATCTTCTTAATGAATTACTAATTATTATAAATTATTAAGTTATTAATGAATTTTGGCTAGCATTTATGCTAGAAAATGAACTATTTTCACTTTTGTAGTATATATTCAAAATCTTTACGCATTTTAAAATAACACAGTGTCAAGATTAATTTAAGACTAATATCTAGAAACGTTTGAAATAATATTCTTGCTTCTGAATTAAACAGTGTAGAATTAGTTTAATTATGCTTCATTAAAAATGTAGCCTTTTATTAGATCAAGAATAAAAATAAATTAAATTTAAAATCATGCCATACCATAGTGTAATTTTAAGACGTTTGTGTTTTTGGTGTAGTGAGTGTAGGCTTTCGATTCTACTATGGAATTATATTTATTATGCCAAATCCTGTTGTATGATTCAGGTTTAAAAATAAAATTATACAAGCTAACCAAGTTCAGGTATTATTTAAACCCAAGACCTATTGAAAAGTTTAAGACATAATTGAAACAAAATACTGCCTCAGAGCTTAGTGATGTATGAAACATTGTTAGAGCTGTTGATTGAAAAAGGACTTTCTCACTGTTGATAATGTAAATTGCAGGGAAGAAACCGCTACTCACCAACTTTGCTGTTTTCTTATAGTCTTAGACTCTTCTGACTCCAGTACATCAGACTTTCTGTCAGCGTCAAGATACTCTGTGTAGTTTATCTTTTCATTTTTATTTATTCTTTCCCCATTGCTTGAGATGCCCTTTCTTCTTTCCTCATCTGGTGAAATTATAGTCATCTTTCAAGTTCTGGCTTAATCCAGACACTTCTGTGACACGTTTGCAGACCCTTCTTAGCAGAATCAATCAGTCCTTCCTCTGGGCTCTCACAGTCTCTTCTTACCACTCATAGAGACCTATCATATAACATTAGTGTAGACTGCTGGCATTTGTGGGTTTACTGTCCACAATTTTGGTTCCTTGCAAATGAATCTGAAGATCTGTGTTATGTTTGTTTGGATAGGACACACATTTAACACGTGTGTTTGGTATCATAGGAATCACTAATGAATGTAGCTGTTTGCTAAGGTTCCACATAACCACATAGGCTTGTTATCTAATTTCGTTACATATTTACACACACACACACACACACAGGTAACTCTTATAGTGATTAGAAACTGTTTCTTTGTGAAAGATGATCTTTAACAGAAATCCAGCCTCTAGTGTTAATGATAAAAGTGGTGACATACCTATATCAAAATGTCACATAGTCCCCCATAAATTATATACAATTATAATTTGTCAATTAAAAGTTAAAAAAAATAAACCATATGTAACCCAAAGTGGGATTTGCAAATAAATTTTAATGGTAGTAAAATGAACTTTGTGGTGGTTCAGATCAGTGAAGAGGACATGTTTTTCATCTTTTACCTAAGAAATAGGAAAAAGTGATTCCTTAAACTTTTCTCAGTAAGTGTTCATCATATGAGAGATGAAATTCCGGTGACTTTTGGAAAGTAGTTGAGGCATGAAGATACACAGAAAAATGAGTGACTTTAAAAATTGATTCATGAAAAACGTAGGAGCCTATACACAACCATTTTTTTTTTTTTTGAAAAAATTGAGAGATAATTTGTATACCTTGAAATTCAAATTCACTCTTTTAAAGTATACAACTCCATAGTTTCTAGTATATCCACAAAGTTATGCAACCATCACCACAATCTAATTCCAGAACATTTCCATCATCCTCCAAACATACCCTGCACAGATTAGCACATCACCATCCCTCCAGCCTCTGGCAACTCCTTATCTATCTCTGTGGATTTGCTATTCTGGCTCATTTAGTCTTTAAGTAGATAACTTGGATTGTAGAGGGATAGTAATAAAAACAGGAAATTAAGAAAGGATACTGTAATACCATTATAGTTCAAAGTACAGATTTTTATCTGCTACTTAACAGTTTGTAGATAGTCCATTGGTATGAAATATATTGGTATATACACAGCAAAGAATTTTTTAACTGCTATTCTTTTTTTAGTATATTATTTTGGGAATATACTGTTAAATTGACTTGCTAATGTAATAGATTTGTGGTTAAAAATAAGTTTGTTAATGATAATGATGACTGACATGATGTTCTTTTATGCTTAAAATCAAAGATTGATTTGAAAAGATAATATAAAACATGTAAATAAGTTTTTCTGCTGTTAAGCCAAAACAGCAACTTAATTTCAGCAGGTTAGCATTGTTCATGTCATAGATGTTAATTAAAATTGTATTGGTTTTGTGTTTTGGGACTTTATTTATAAATTTGTTTTAGGTGTTATAGTTGTTAGGGATATAAGAATAAGAAACTTCTATCTAATACACATTGAGACATATTTAAGTTACAGTTTAATATGTTACATCCACCAGAAAATAAAATATTTTTTTAGAGAAGTGTACATTACTAAGGTTATTGTTTCAAACACTCACAGATCCTGCTGTTCACAGGCTTGAGGCCAAGAGTATATCTTCTCTTACCACATTTTTAGTTTCAACCATGGTATAGAATGTGTTCCTTCGTAACATAAATGCTTTGCATGAAGATTCCAAATTTTATGTCAACTAATGTTATAAGAAATATAATATTTCTGGCTATATAGTGAGCACTGGAGAATTATTAGGTGAGGTGAAATCTGAAATGGTCATTACTTGTTTGACAGCTCTAAGGAAGTAGGCAGAGCATGAGTTCAAGAAAATTCCTTCCGCTGATAATAGACTGAAGTGCATTATGAATGTTGCTTGGTAAGTGGGTGATGAGGGTTTTGAGAAGGTGGTTGAGGTAATGAGGGAGAGCTCATTAAAGGTCAGAGAGACCTAGAAAAATCAGTGGAAGAGTGATGGTGAAGACAAAGTTGATGCATTAGGACAGCTAGCTGAGATACGGGCCTTTTCATGAAGAACAAATCAGCACCTTTCCCATTTTGGATCAGAGGTTTAAGATGCCCATATACTAAATGTATGCAGACAGTACCCCAAAAGGCGTAAAGGTTTGTAAAGGAAAAATAAAAACTGTCTTGAAGCTATCCATAAATAGTGAGTGTCCTCCCTGCTGTTTGTCTGAATTCTAATCCATAGCTGTTTTTCCCCAAGCCTGTTACCTGTTTCTTTTGGCAAGATTGATGCCAACAACCTGTCAGATGCCCAGTTCTGAACTCTGTCCCTGACTGTCCTCGTGTCATCTTTGTTCATGAGCTGTCCAGAAGCAGTTGCACCACTTAGTATTACAGCTTCAGTTTTATTTCATGGTCTATATGACCAGAAGACTGATGTGATCTATAGTGTTTTATTTATTTATTTATTTATTTATTTATTTATTTATTTATTTTTTGAGACAGCCTCAAGCTGTCACCCTGGATAGAGTGCTGTGGCATCACAGCTCACAGCAATCTCCAACTCCTGGGCTCAAGTGATTCTCCTGCCTCCGTCTCCCAAGTAGCTGGGACTGTAGGCGCCTGCCACAACTCCTGGCTGTTTTTTGGTTGCAGCCGTCATCATTGTTGTTTAACGGGCCCAGCCTGGATTTGAACCCACCAGCTCAGGTGTATGGGGCTGGCACCTTAGCCGCTTGAGTCACAGGCACTGAGCCTGTAGTGTTTATTTTAGATGTAGTTTATTTGAACAATTTTACAAATAACTTTAGTCTTATATTTGTAAACTTCATAGTAGTGTCAAGATGTCATTAAAATTTTGCAAGGGCACTTTATCTTATAAGGGAATGTCTGTGCTATAGTGGACTTTATACTTTGGGAATCTGTAGAACTCTACAGATGAATCAGTCACTCGTGAATGTCAAGGGGTATTGTAGAGTCCATTTCTATCTGTCTTATCTGCCCTTGTGGGATTCTGTGAGGTGGAATTGTCATCTTCTATTTTTGTGGTTTAGATTTTTGGCATTCTTCTATAAAACACACTTGTATTATTTCTCTCAACCTCTCATTCTACAGGTAAAAAAGTTAAGCTGCATTTGTTAGATGTAGTAAAGTTAAAATACTTCGCTTTATTAAAGTACAGGTAGATTGGTTATAATTATATGATCAACTAGCATGTGTGGGGAAAAAATGGTACATATATTGGAAAGACGTTGTACCCCACATGGGGTGACGCTCATGATGATGTGAGTATTTGTAACAGTCAGCTATTCACCCTTCAGGTACAAGGAAGAGATGGTGCCCTGGCACCCTTGCCTGGAACTCATTAGCAACTGTGAGCAGAAGCTTTCCAGTCACACTTCAAGGCGCTTGATCACAATGGAAAAGGTGAAGAAATTTGAGGTAAATGTCCCTAGTATTTTTAGGATAAATTCTAAATAGCTTTCCTATGATTGAGTTTGGAAATGTTAGTCCTTGACTTTTGAAAAATTATAGATGAATTCAGGAAGAAGCAGAAGCTGAAGAAGTTTGTGGCATTTGGTTGGGATTGGAGGGTAAAAGTTGGGCATAGAAGTTGGGTAGAAGAATAGAAAGAGAAGTTGGGGTGGCGCCCTGTGGCTCAGTGAGTAGGGCGCCGGCCCCATATGCCGAGGGTGGTGGGTTCAAACCCAGCCCCGGCCAAACTGCAATAAAAAAATAGCCGGGTGTTATGGCGGGCGCCTGTAGTCCCAGCTGCTCGGGAGGTTGAGGCAAGAGAATCGCGTAAGCCCAAGAGTAGAGGTTGCTGTGAGCCGTGTGACGCCACGGCACTCTACCTGAGGGCGGTACAGTGAGACTCTGTCTCTACAAAAAAAAAAAAAGAAAGAGAAGTTGGCCCTAACTTCTTAGGCTTTATTTGACATACTTGTTGCTAACTCAATTACAAAGCAGCATTCTTTTTTTTTTTTGTTGAGACAGAGTCTCACTATATTGCCCTTAGTAGAGTGCTGTGGCGTAACAGCTTACAGCAACCTCAAACTCTTGGGCTTAAGCGATTCTCTTGCCTTGGCCTCCCAAGTAGCTAGGACTATAGGTGCCCACCACAATACCTGGGTATTTTTTTGTTGTAGTCATCATTGTTTAGTGGGCTCGGGCCAGGTTTGAACCCACCAGGCCCAGTGTATGTGGCCAGCACCCTAACCACTGGGCTACAGGCTCCAAGCCTTAAAAGCAGCATTCTTAGTTAAGCAACTGTTGTCTGGTTAGCAGTCTCCTAGTTATCATTTTTCTCCAAAATTAGAAACCCAGTAGTACTTGATTTCAGACTATGATAAAGAAGAGTATGTTGCTTCATGTAAGAGAGCAAGTAAATTTTTCCATCTATTAGGGTCCAACACACATTCTCTTTCTCTCTTACCACGTGCACCTCACACGTGTACCGCCTGCACACACACACACACACACACTCTTCATTTAAGTTTAAGAGGAAAGAACAAAACATCTGTTATTTTATGTCTAGATCAGAATTGATATGAATAATGCCTCATAAAGGAGCTTAATTAAATCTCCAAATGTTTTTTGGGCTGTCCTTTTCTGGATTTACAACTAAAACTTCCCCAAGTTCACTGGAAACTTGAGAATGAGCCCCCTCCTTGCTGTGGATCTTTAGGGCAATCCGAACACAGGTGGTGCTGTCTGAAGCTTTTGTCATACGCACCTCTGGTCTGCATTTGGTTTGTTTTTATCTAATTTACATCTTATAGATTCTTAGACAATAATAAAAACTAATATTTTTATAATGCTTTTTGGATATATTATTTTATATCTTTCTTGTTTTTGTTCTTTCTAATTATTTCTATCTGCTGTCTCTAATTTAGACCCTTATTACCATATGCCTAGTTTATGCTGACAGTCTCCTAAATGATCTCTCTCCTTCACAATTCTAGTTTTTATCTGTTAAGTGTCTTCCTAAACACTGCATTCTTTATATCACTTCCTTACACAAAATCTTTTAGTGACTTATTTTATTAATGAATAACATTCAAGGGTGGCGCCTGTGGCTCAAGGAGTAGGGCACCGGTCCCATATGCCGGAGGTGGTGGGTTCAAACCTAGCCCCAGCCAAAAAAACTAAAAAAAAAAAAAAAAAAAATCAATAACATTCAGAATGTTCAGTGTGACATAAACTGTCCTTCATAATTAGACTATAATATGAGGGCCTTTCAGGAAGCTAACCTATATATGTACATACGTAGTTGATGGGCATCTACTGTGCATATATTTGGAGCTGTGTGTATACAAACATACACATGGATGTATAGGTTTATGTGATACATTTGAAAGAGTAATGTCAGAATAATGATAAATTTCGGTAGAGTTTTATTTGTTTAAAACATCCAATTTTTTTCCCCAGAGGTATAATATTTCTCTAAGCAAATTTATCTGAGACAAAAGCAAAAATAGGCTTTTGAGAATTTTTGGTCTGTAGTAAAATGATTAATAAGGGTGCTTATCTTTAGTATATTTAAATCTGTAAAGGGAGTGTTAGTTTTGCCTAGTTTCCTTTTATGATTTTACTTCTGTCCTTTTCAAATTGATTTTAAAAACCAAGAGAATGGGCGGCGCCTGTGGCTCAAGGAGTAGGGCGCCAGTCCCATATGCCAGAGGTGGCGGGTTCAAACCCAGCCCCTGCCAAAAAAAAAAAATAATAATAAATAAATAAATAAATAAAATAAAAACCAAGAGAAAGCCTGACACTCAAGCAATTTTTTGAAATTGTCTTAATTTAATAAGACCAGATTTAATTGGTGAGTTTTAACTAGTATGACATTTATTATAACGAAAATCCTTTGTCGTATAAGTCATATTTGGTTTTTAATTTACCTTTTGTTTGTATGGAGAGGAGTATATATAATTGCAGCAAGTTCCAAATAATTTATAAGGCAAGTGATGACATTAAATTGTCAAATAGTTCTCACATGCATCTAACAAATTATTCTCTGGCTTCTTCAGAGCTGTTGGTTTTGGCAATGCCAGACTATTAATTTTAGATTTTTATACTTTTGTGTACCTTGTCTCTTCTTTTTTTTTTTTTTTTTTTTTTTTTTGTAGAGACAGAGTCTCACTGTACCGCCCTCGGTAGAGTGCCATGGCGTCACACGGCTCACAGCAACCTCTAACTTGGGCTTACGCGATTCTCTTGCCTCAGCCTCCCGAGTAGCTGGGACTACAGGCTCCCGCCACAACGCCCGGCTATTTTTTTTGTTGTTGTTGCAGTTTGGCCGGGGCTGGCTTTGAACCCGCCACCCTCGGCATATGGGGCCGGCGCCCCACTCACTGAGCCACAGGCGCCGCCCTGTACCTTGTCTCTTCAATTTTGATTTGTCACTGTTAGGTTTAACTTTAGTATAACTTTTGGCCCACACCATATGTGGTTTTAAAGTGTTCGTCTCTCCCTCCTTTTAAAATATAAACATTAAGTTACAACTTGTCTGAAGAATATGGATATTTTATAAAATTTTGTATCCTTACATTACTGACTATAGTTTTTGACTTGTTTATTGTACATAACTAGTAAAAAAGAAAATTATTGATAACCACGTTAAAATTACAAAGATTCCTGGTAAGAAGAGCCAGGTTTTTGCATTATTGTTGATATATTCTGAAAGCTTAGTGACTGATACATAACACTATAAGAAGGCTTTATTGTTAACAAAACTTTTCTATACATTTGACCTTATTTTCCACATTTTAATGATAAGAAACTGACCTAGGCCTATCCCAGTTCACTGGCAGAGTTGAGACCCAAGCTCTTTCCTGTACTTGAAATTCTGTGTCTTCCTTTTTCCATCATGCTGCCTTTCTACCAAAACGTATTTCTACCTTTAGAATATACTAAAATTAAAAGGTAAATATTCTTGAGCAGCATTTTTTTTTCCTGTCCATCATCTGGGCTCTGCCTTCTTTTTTTTTTACACTATTATTTTTTATTAAATCACTATTATTTTTATTAAATCATAGCTGTGTACATTAATGTGATCATGGGGCACCATACACTGGTTTTATAGACCATTTGACACATTTTCATCACACTGGTTAACATAGCCTTCCTGGCATTTTCTTAGTTATTGTGTTAAGACATTTATATTCTACATTTAGTAAGTTTCACATGTACCCTTGTAAGATGCACCGTAGGTGTAATCCCACCAATCACCCTCCCTCCGCCCATCCTCCCCCCTCCCTCCCCTCCTTCACCCCATTCCCTACATTCTTAGGTTATAACTGGGTTATAGCTTTCATATGAAAGCCATAAATTAGTTTCATAGTAGGGCTGAGTACATTGGATACTTTTTCTTCTATTCTTGAGATACTTTACTAGGAAGAATATGTTCCAGCTCCATCCATGTAAACATGAAAGAGGTAAAGTCTCCATCTTTCTTTAGGCTGCATAATATTCCATGCATAATATTTCATATACCATAATTTATTAATCCATTTGTGGATCGATGGGCACTTGGGCTTTTTCCATGACTTAGCAATTATGAATTGGGCTGCAATAAACATTCTGGTACAAATATCTTTGTTATGATGTGATTTTTGGTCTTCTGGGTATATACCTAGTAGAGGAATTACAGGATTGAATGGCAGGTCTATTTTTAGATCTCTAAGTGTTCTCTAAATATCTTTCCAAAAGGAATGTATTAATTTGCATTCCCATCAGCAGTGTAGAAGTGTTCCCTTTTGTCCATATCCATACCAACATCCCTGGTTTTGGGATTTTGGGATATGGGCTAATCTTACTGGAGTTAGATGATATCTCAAAGTAGTTTTGATTTGCATTTCTTTATGATTAAGGATGATGAGCATTTTTTCATATGTCTGTAGGCCGTGCCCCTGTCTTCTTCAGAAAAGATTCTCTTCAAGTCCCTTGCCCACTCTGAGATGGGATCACTTGTTCTTTTCTTGCTAATACATTTGAGTTCTCTGTGGATTCTAGTTATTAAACCTTTGTCAGAGACATAACCTGCAAATATCTTCTCCCATTCTGAGGGCTGTCTGCTTGCTTTACTTACTGTGTTCTTGGCTGCGCAAAGCTTTTTAGTTTGATCAGGTCCCAAAAGTGTATTTTTCAAGCTGCTTCAAATGCCTGGGGGGGTGGTCCTCATTAAAATATTCGCCCAGGCTGATTTCTTCAAGAGTTTTCCCTGCACTTTCTTTTAGTATTTTTATAGTTTCACGTCTTAAGTTTTAATCTTTAATCCAGTGAGTCTATCTTAGTTAATGGTGAAAGGTGTGGGTCCAGTTTCAGTTTTCTACAGGTCGCCAGTCAGTTCACCTAGCACCGTTTGTTAAATAGGGCATATTTCCCTACTGAATGTTTTTAATTGGCTTGTCAAAGATCAAATAATGGTAAATAGCTGGATTCATCTCTTGGCTCTCTATTCTGTTCCATACATCTACCTCTCTGTTTTTGTGCCAGTACCATGCTGTTTTGATCCCTATCGATTTATAGTATAGTCTGAGGTCTGGTAACATGATTCCTCCTGCTTCATTTTTATTTCTGATTAATGTCTTGGCTATTCGAGGTTTTTTTCTGATTCCATATAAAACGAAGTATTACTTTTTCAAGATCTTTAAAGTATGACAGTGGAGCTTTAATAGGGATTGCATTAAAATTGTATATTGCTTTGTGTAGTATGGACATTTTAACAATGTGGATTCTTCCCAGCCATGATCATGGTATGTTTCTCCATTTGTTAACATTTTCAGCTATTTCTTTTCTTAGAGTTTCATAGTTCTCATTATAGAGATCTTTCATGTCCTTTGTTAAGATAAACTCCTAAATATTTTATCTTCTTTGGCACTACTGTGAACAGAATAGAGTCCTTGACTGTTTTTTCAGCTTAACTATTATTGGTATATATAAAGACTACTGATTTATGAGTGTTGATTTTGTAACCTGAGACACTGCTGTGTTCCTTGATCACTTCTAAGAGTTTTGTAGTAGAATCCCTGGTGTTTTCCAGATATACAATCATATCATCTGCAAAGAGCGAAAGTTTGATCTCTTCTGACCCTATATGGATACCCTTGATCGCCTTTTCTTCCCTAATTACCGTGGCTAAAACTTCCATTACAGTGTTAAAGAGTAGTGGAGACAATGGGGAACCTTGCCTGGTTCCTGTTCTGAGTGAAAATGATTTCAATTTAACTCCATTCAATAGGATATTGGCTGTGAGTTTGCTGTAGATAGAGGCCATCTACAGCAAACCCACATTTAAGAAATGTCCCTTCTATACCAGTTTTCTTAAGTGTTGTGATGCTGGATATTATCAAAAGCTTTTTCTGCATCAATTGAGAGAATCATATGGTCTTTGTTTTTTAATTTGTTTATGTGCTGAATTATATTTAGATTTACGTATATTGAACCTGCCTTAAGACCCTGGGATAAAACTGAGTTGGTCATGATGTATAATTTGTTTGATGTGTTGCTGGATTCTGTTTGTTAGGATCTTGTTGAATATTTTTGCATCAATATTCATTAGTGATGTTGGCCTCTAATTTTCTTTTCTTGTTGGGTCTTTTCCTGGTTTGGAGATTAGGGTGATGTTTGCTTCATAGAAAGTATTGGGTAGTATTCCTTCTTTTTCTACATTTTGGAACAGGTTAAGTAATATAGGTACTAGTTCCTTTTAAAGGTTTGGTAGAAATCTGACGTGAAGCCATCTGGTCCCAGGCTTTTCTTTTTAGGGAGATTTTGTATGGTTGATGCTATTTCAGAACTTGATATAGGCCTGTTCAACATATCCACTTGATTCTGCCTGAGTCTTGGAAGGTGATATGCTTCTAAGTATTGGTCCATTTCCTTCAGATTTTCATATTTCTGAGAATAAATTTTCTTGTAATATTCATTAAGGATTTTTTGAATTTCTGAGGAGTCTGTTGTAATTTCGTCTTTGTCATTTCTGATTGATGAGGTTAGAGATTTTACTCCTTTTTTTCTGGTTAGGTTAGCCAAAGGTTTATCTTTTTTATTGACCTTTTCAAAAACCCAACTTTTTGATTTTTTGATCTGTTGTATAATCCTTTTGTTTTCAATTTCATTTAATTCTGCTCTAATTTTGGTTATTTCTTTTTTTCTACTGGGTTTGGGGTTGGAATGTTCTTCCTTTTCCAGTTGCTTGAGATGTCCCATTAAGTTGTTAACTTTCTCTCTTTCCGTTCACTTGAGGAAGGCTTGCAGTGCTATAAATTTCTCTTGCAGAACTGCCTGTGCGGTATCCCAGAGGTTCTGATAATTCGTGTCTTCATTGTCGTTTTGTTCCAAAAATTTGGCAGTTTCCTTCTTAATCTCGTCTCTGACCCAGCTATCATTCAGCATAAGGTTATTTAACTTCCATGTTTTTGTAATGAGTATGCAGATTCCTGTTGTTACTGAGTTCAACTTTTATTCCATGGCAGTCCGAGAAGATGCAAGGAATAATTTCTATTCCTTTAAATTTACTGAGGTTAGACTTGTGATCTAAGATGTGATTGATTTTGGAGTATGTTCTGTGGGCTGATGAGAAGTATGTGTATTGAGTTTTTTTGGGATGAAATGTTCTGTAGATGTCTGCTAAATCCAAATGTTGGATGGTTAGGTTTAAATATAAAATTTCTTTGCTCAGCTTCTTATTGGAGAATCTATCCAACACTGCCAAAGGAGTGTTAAAATCTCCGACTATTATAGAGTTGTTGAAAATCAAGTTGCTCATGTCTGTTAGAGTTTCTCTTAAAAGTTGAGGCACATTTTGTTTGGGTGCATAAATATTAATAATTGAAATCTCATCATATTGAGTATTACCCTTAACACATATGAAGTGACCATTCTTATCCTTCCTTACTTTTGTTGGTTTAAATCCTATTGTATCTGCAAATAGAATTGCAACACCTGCTTTTTTCTGATTTCCATTTGCCTGAAATATGGACGACCGTTCTTCCACCCTGTGTCTATATTTATCTTTTCCGGTAAGGTGAGATTCTTGTATGCAGCAAATATCTGGACTAACTTTTTGTATCCAGTCAGCCAACCTGTGCCTCTTTAGAGGACAGTTTTAAGCCATTTACATTAATGGAGAATATTGATAAGCCTGGTCAAATTTTGGGCATTGAGTTTTTCGAAAGTCCAGTGGATATTTTAAATCCTTTCGCCACTGTGGAAGTTGGAGTTTGATCAAAAGTTTCTGAGTTTGTTCACTTTTGTGGTAGAGTATTGTGCTGGTCATTATGGAGGATAGGTCTGAGAATATCCTGAAGAGCTGGTTTAGTTATGGCAGATTTCTTCAACATGTGAATGTCATTAAAGTATTTAATTTCTCCATGATAAATGAAAGTCATGGAGATAAAGGATCCCGGGTTGAAAGTTATTTTGTTTTAGGGGATTAAACATCGATGACCACCCTCTTCTGGCTTGAAAAGTTTCAGCAGAGAGATGTGCAGTCATTCAAATATTCTTCCCTTTGTAGGTTATGGTTTTCTTATGTCTGGCTGCTTTCAGAATTTTGTCTTTCATATTAACTTTAGTGAAATTGATTATGATGTGTCTGGGGGATGTCTTATTCGGGTTGAGTCGTGCTGGGGTTCTGAAACTGTCTACTATCTGAATTTTAGAATCTCTTGGCATGTCTGGAAAATTCTCTTTCATAATTTCATGGAGAAGAGCCTCTGTGCCTTCCGAAGCCACTTCATTGCTTTCAGGAATTCCAGTGAGCCAGATATTAGCCTTCTTTGAATTATCCCAGAGCTCTCTGAGAGAATGATCCGTTTTTGCTCTTCATTTCTCTTCCTCTTCGAGAGTTTGGGAGCGTTCAAAAACTTTGTCTTCAGTGTCAGAAATCCTTTCTTCTGCTTGTTCCACTCTGTTACTGAGGGATTCTACTGTATTTTTCAGATCTTTGAGGGCTGCAAATTCTTGCTTCAATGTGTCAAAATCTTTGGTGGTTTTGCCTTTAAATTCATTGAATTCTTGAGACAACTTTTGAATTTGTCCTCGAATTGCCAATTCCCACTTTTTCTCCATTCTATTTTTTTTAATTTATTTATTTTTATTGTTAAGTCATAGCTGTGTACTCCTCCATTCTATTAATCTTTTTTGTAATCCAAACTCTTAACTTGATTTCTGACGTCTGTGGAATCTGTTTATGAATGGGATCTTCAGTTACGTTTGCCGTATCTTTCCTTGGCGGGGTTTATCTACTCTGGTTATCCATGTTACCAGAGTTTTTCCACTGATTTTGTCCTATGATTATTTTATACCGTTTGACTAGATGAGTGGATAAAGAAAAGTTGGGTTCGGGGCTCCAGGAGTAGTGATTAACCAGCCCTTTGCCCCAAAGCTGAGACTGGTGTCTGTACCTTTTCCCCTGGAGCTTTGCCAAGGATCCGTACAGTGCTACGGCCTGAGAAACTGGGGACCTGCTTGGTGTGGTGGGGCTAAGTGGCTCTGTCTTGTTTTCAACTCGTCTTTGTCCGACCCTAGTGAATCAGTTACTCTGGGTTGAAGTCTCAGCTGTGGAGAAATACTAGCACTTACGTCACCCCGCCTCCCACAGGCAACAATTGTAAAAGAAAAATCAAACCTTCCTATAACACACACCCAGGGTCCCACTTGGATAGTCCTTGGGCGATTGGCCCAAAAGAAGTCCAAATCAATTGTCTCAGTCAGCACCTGTCTCAGGTGGGAGAGTTTAAAAGGTCTCTGGCAACTAGATCATAGGGGTCTGCTGACAACTCAACTTAAATATGACTTGCTCTGGTGCTCTGTGAGGTCAGGAGGACCCATCAGCAAATAGATTAGTCTGGGAAGGTTGGTGCCTCCTTCCCCACCTTGAATCTCTGTCACACTCAGTCACTGATAACCCTGCAGGGCTGTAACCCAGTTGCCTCCAATGAGCAGATTCTCCAGGGTTTGCACCTGCCTGAATCACAGAGAGATCTATGTCTTGTCAGCCAGGCCCCTGCTCTATGCCACTATCCGGCCAGGGGAGGTGAGGCCTGACAACCTCAGGCGCTTCATGGAGGCTGGGACTGTTCACTCATTTCCAGCCCTGCCCCTGATTGATGTTACTGACAGAACAGAACAACTTTGTGGAATTTGTTTCTGTCCTGGTAAAATTCCCCTGCAGAAGCGAAGCTGTTTTGAGTTCCCAGAACCTGTGCCTCAGGCCCTGTCTTTGCTGCTGCCTGGTTGTTTGTATTTGCAGCACTGTTAGCTGTTAGTTCTAGCCTCCTTTGTCTAGGCTGATGATCCCCTGAGGGCTGGGTGCTTCTTAGGCTCAGTAAAGCGGTCCTCTGGATCAGCCCCGCCCTGGGAATCTGCCGGCTCTGTGTGTGCATTTTCTAGTTCCTGTGTTCCAACCGGGCCAGTACCGCCTCAAGCAGACCCTTTACTCACGAGGCCTGCCTTTCCGTCCCAGATCTTTTCTGCCAGTGGCTGCCACTCGAGAAGATGCCCGGCCTCCTCTGGTTGCCCAGTGAGACAGGGGGTGTGACTGGAATATCCTGGGTTGAGCCCTATTGTTGTCAAAAAACGGCTGCTGCTCTTCGCCTCGGGGCACCGCCGCTCTGGTGTGATTCTCTCTCAGCCGACTGTCCTCTCCTCACTCCCATGCCGCAGAATCAGCACTGGCCAGCAGCAGTCCAGGCCCTGGCCGCACCTCTCTAGATAATACCGAAGAATCTGGACTCCTGGGGGACAGGCCTTCAGACCTCAAAGTGAGAGTGGAGGGGAGTACTGGGAGCTCAGAATTGCAGGTAGAGAATATATACAGTTTTATATAGTTTTATGCCTGGCATGAGAGTGCCATGGCACCCTAGTAGGGAAAGTAGGTCCAGTTTTTAGAGGGTCTCTCCTGTGGGATGTAATGGGAGGATTTTTGAACTCTGCTCGTTTGTTTATGGGGTACTCTGAACTGTTCTTATGTGGGAGGGGACTCCTATCTGCTTGGTGATGGAATTTGTACCTTTTGTTTGTATCATTGGGGTCACAGCTCGCCTCAGCTGGGTTGATGTGCATTCTTCAACCTTCTCTTGGTGCAGCTCTAATCCGTCAGGTTACTTGCTAAATTTCTGTCCTTTAACTCTCTGTCTGGACAGGAGCCTCTGTGGAAAGCTGGCTTCAGTTAGCCATCTTGTCTCCACCCTCTTGAGTAGCATCTTACTAGTTTCTTTTAAAGATAGTGTTTCCTTTTCCTATTCTATTTAATCTTGTTCATGGGGCCATGGTCAATGTCTTTTACACAACATGTAGTTGATGCTGCTATATATGATTGTTATACTGTGGTTAATTCTATAAAACATTTTTCTCATATAAAATTTATAGGATAAAAATGCTGATCTCCAGAGTTATCCAGGACAGATTATGAGTAAATAGTTGTGTCTTCAATAAAAGTCACCTAAAACCGTGTTTTCCCAACCTTGTCTACCAAAGTCTGTGTGGACTGATGAAAAAGTCCCTTTTCAACATTACATCCTTTTTAAAACTTCATGTAACTTTTATAGTCTATTCCATGATGGATACTTGATTAAATACAAAAATTGTTTTAAATTACCTTTGCATTAAATGGGCTGTTCTGTGCCACATGTATTTTGTGGCTTATTTATTGACACATTACCATATACTTCTAGTGGTTTGAGAAGTATGGGTAACTTTAATTCTAGATATTAAATGGCTGTTAATTTAGACTAAAGTTATAATACCGTGTAAATCAGTTGTCAAGTTTTATAGCTATCCAGTATAGTTCACATGATTTAATATGGGGGACATTAGAAGGTCACAGTAGGAGGTAAGAAATTTTATGTAATTTTTTGTTTTGGATTGAATGAAAGGGTCCAATAACATGAAGCTGATGAACGTATTGATCAGAATGGAAGATAGCCAAAAGCAAAGGTTCTGACTAAAGAACTGAAAGATTTTGAAGCCATGAAGGACAAAAGAACCATTAGCATTGTAGCAGTGTTTTTTAAGTGAGTAAAGGACAGAATAGACACGGTGGTTCCACTTGAGAAAATGACTTAGGAGTGTCTTGATGTGGAAAAAATTAGTCTCTGATAAGTGGTTTACACATTAAAAGATTAGTGTCGCCAGTCATAAACTGCAGTGTTTGCTGACATAATGCTGATGTCCATTTCCACTGTGTATTATTCTTTCTCAGGATTAATGTTGGTAGCTGTGTTTTTCTTCCGCAGCTATTTGAATTAAAGGTACTCCCTTATGATTGACTCTTCCTTCTGAAATATTTTGTGGTTTTTGCCTGTCTCTTGCCAGGGCTGTGGATATTTCCCTTTTGATTGGTGCTATTAATCCAACATTGAGATTAGAGATTAAATATGAAGTATTTAAAACATTTGAGTGGGGCGGCACCTGTGGCTCAAAAGAATAGGGCGCTGGCCCCATATACCGGAGGTGGTGGGTTCAAACTAAGCACTGGCCAAAAACCACAAAAAAAAAAAAAAAATTGAGTGTTAGGATATAGATGATATCTCAAGAATTGGTGAGAAAAACAGGATAGGGCAACACTAAATAAGAACATACTAATGGGACATAAACCAAGTCTATGTCTTACTATGATCTAGTATTTATTACTGTCAAAGTGTGTTGTGTATGTGAGAGAGTGAAAGGGAAACAAAACCTTTTTTAAAATGACTTCATAGTCAGAAGGAAACTGATTTGTATTATCACTAAGTTCTGTTTAACTTGAGGTGTTTGTAAAAGGCTCACAGAAACAGACAGGAGCCTGGTGAATCTGCGTGTTGTGCTACTGGAATTCAGTTTTCAGGTTCATGTGATCTAGTTAGTTTGAAATGAATTTGCTTTTGCTGTAAATTGTATTTTTCCTTGAGTTTAAATCTTGGAGGGTCATCATTTGACTTTTTTGCAACTAAGTGATTTTGCCAAACAAATTGGATTTTTAAAGTTGATGCTATCATAATTATTTCACGGTATTATTTTTGGTAAACCAAGAAAAAGCAAAACTCTGTTCCTCACAGCACCAAGAGGGCAAGCATTAAAGATATCTGGATCTTGCAACTTTTGTTGTTTATTTTATTTATTTTATTTTTTTGAGATAGAGTCTCACTTCCTTGCCCCCAGTAGAGTTCCGTTGTGTCATAGCTCAGAGCAACCTCAAACTCTTGGGCTCAAGAGATCGTTTTGCCTCAGCCTCCTGATTAGCTGGGATTATAGGCGCCCGCCACAATGCCTGGCTATTTTTTAGAGACTGGGTCTCACTCTTGCTTAGGCTGGTCTCGAACTTCTGAGCTCAAGGGATCCACCCACCTCAGCCTCCCAGAGTGGTGGGATTATAGACGTGAGCCACTGTACCTAGCATTTTGTTGCTGTTTACATTATTTACAGCAGCGGTTCTCAACCTGTGGGTCATGACCCATAGGAACTGTATTAAAGGGCCACAGCATTAGGAAGGTTGAGAATCACTGATTTACAGGAACAAGCAGTTCTCTGAAGGCAGAGAGAACATATATCTTATGGCCCGAGCTGTAAACCTCATGTTTTTAAGTTATGATAGTAAAACAGTCTTAAACTAATGGTGTTATAGAATCTTAGGCATAGGTCAATTACAAAATATAAATATGATTCAAGGATTCCAAAGAGAATGCTTTAGGGAAATGGAAGTTTCTATATGGAGTCAGTATAGTCATCTGGATCTTCTTTTATAATTCTTGAATGAGTGATATATTTTCTTATTGCATTTTTATCATATGATTATTTAGCTTCAAATTGTTTTTTGAAGTTCTTCAAATTTAAACATGAATTTGTATGTTCTTCCCACATCATGACCCTCCAAGAATTCAACCTAGAAATTTTAACATGTATTTTTTTATCCAAAACATGAATGTATAGTTTGATAATATAAAGTAAACACCCATGTACCCACTGCCAAGGTAAAGATTACAGAGTTTTGTAGCACTCCAGAAGGACCCTCCTTTTTGTGACCATTTCTGACCATAAAAACTTCCTATAGGTGTTATCACTATTCTGACTTTTATGGTAATCATTTTCTTGATTTCCTTTGTAATATTACCACTAGTAAATTTATCCTAAGCAAAATCATTTTGCCTGTTTTTGATCTTTATATAAATGTATATGCATTTTTATTAATTTTTCTTTTAATAGATAATAATAATTTCAAAAAGTTACCTAGGAGAGGAATAGTCCCCAAATTAAAGTGAGAAAGTACGTATGTGCATGCCTGTTTGTGTTTTGGTCTCTTACTCATCCTTTGCTACTTAAGAAGGTAAGCAAGATTCTTAGTTGTGTTTAAATATTAAATATAGTAATAAGTTATTACTAATTTTTTATCTGGTTTAAGTTTTAGACTTTATAGAGTTACAGATTTTAGTAGATAGTATGTAGAAAGTGCTAATACTTCTATGTCATTATGGTAAGCACAGATATCTGCAATGCTTTTATGCTTTTTAAATAGTTAGATAGAAATTATGTGCTGAGTGCCAGATGTTAAAGTTTAATTATTAATTATCACTCATTTTCAGAACTCTAGATATGAACATTTTAATATATGGAAATATTTTCATAGACTTTAGGTAACTTGCATATCTTGCATAGTAAAGAAATTTTTAAAAAGTTTATATGTAAATACCTAATTTAGAGATGAGGATTTCACTGGTACCTTGTACCCATTAAGGAAAGTGCTAGAGATTTCTCTTAATCTTATTGGATGCCAGACTTTTGACCTACTTGTCCTTAGTTTGGAAATGGCCTAGTGCTGTTTATAGTTGTATAACTTTAGCACAAGTGGTTTCTATAGCTACTGTTCAGTACCAGATGTAGAACAGTGGGAAGCTTTGATAAGGAGAGCAGGATTTTTAAACAAAAGCCGGACGTGGGTAATTACCCTGAAGCTGAACTGAGGTCCCTTATATTCGGCACTGTCATTTACATTTCATTTCACTCTCAGCTGATTACAAGAGACTACCCACTGTTTTTCTCTTCCATCTCTTTGCCTTCTTCTTTGCACCCTATTTAAGAATGTACACTGTAGCTTTAATCTGTTCTTTGATTCTAAAGTCTTTGCTGACAAAATTAGATGAACTCCACCAGATTGGTGGCTTTTTCACTACAGTGACAGCATCATTGGTTTTCACTTATCATAGAATAAGTTTCATAAGCCATTTGTATTCAAGTGTTTGCAGTGAAACTGCTGTTTTGTATAAACTACTGTCACTTTGAGAATATAAATGGCTTAAGGTTAATACTAGTTAGGTAGAAGAAGTCATTATCTCATTATCAGGAACTGTCAGTAAGTAAAAGGACAGATTAAACCTGACCTGCAATTAAAATAGAAGCCATTTGGTTTTCTGCTGAATGATTACAGAGCTCTACAACTTTATCTGCTAGAAAAAGGAGATCCCTTGTTTTTAAAGAACAGTAATTTTATAAATCTATGATTATCCTTAGGCATTTTCACTGAAGTTTTGAGGATTCTGTAAAATTAAATTCTTAGCAGTAAAGGGACACTGTAAGAGTGAATTCTGGCTTAAGCCAGAATGTGGGTAAGGAGTGGTGTGAGGCTTTAGAATCAGTAAGTAGGAGCCAGTTAGTAGTAAAGGATGGATGTAGGGGTGTAAGTTGAGGAAATCCATACCTTATGATTGCTGTTTTCTGTGTAAAGAAGGATGTAAGTTTTTGCTAAGCTTGAATAAACCAATATTAACGTAAGAACTTGAGGACAGGTAACATTTTAGAAAAAGTGCTATGAGAAATAAGAAAGAAAACTGTTGTTTAAAAATTTTTACCTTCATGGACTTTTCCTATTTTTATATACTTTCTTTCCCTGACTTGATTACCCTTTCCCTGGGGGGAAAGGCATGGTTTTCATGCTGCAGGTGTTGAGGCTGAATGGATTATTACCCTCAGAGAATTTGCACATCGATAGGAATACGGTCACGCAGACCATTGTAATGTAATGTATTCTGCGGTGATCTGTGTGATCAGGCATCTACCAGAGGAGATGGGGCTTGAGGCAAGAGAGGTGGGTAATTCGTTTGGGAAATCAACATCTAAAGCAAGGTACGGAGGTGTGAGAGGGGCTGCGGTACAGGCAGGGAGCCCTAGACATTTCAGCATGACTGGCATACTGAGCACACGTGGGAGGAACAGCTGGAGATGCCCTGGAAAACTAAAGAAAGGGATGCCCAGTGCTGAAGGGCCTTACATACCAAAGAGTTCTAAGTTTATCCTATTGGTGAGGACAAATGTACAAGGGATGTCAGCTAGAAGAGTGGCAGAACTTTGTTCTCTGAAGGTCACCCTACCTTCACTATCTAGAGGAACTTGAGTTGTGGGACAATACCTGTGGTACCAGTGAGGAGGCTGCTGGCACAGTATGCAAAGATGATGAGGCTGTAAACCCAGAGAGGTGGAAATGGGGATTGTAGAGGACATGATGGAATTGAGAGTTTGGGGGGAGGCAGATGTGGCAGAACTGGGTGACTAATTGGTTAACTGGGGTGAGTTAGATGTGAACTAAGGATGACTTTTTAGAAATCTGGCTTGGGACAACTGAGTTAGTGATAGCTCTCTGGCACATATTTTTGTTTCCTGCCCTTGCCCAAGGACCATGGTACAGTGTTATTTCCTGATGACCGTAACAGTCTTCCACTGGTTTCTCCACCACTGCAGTTTCCTCCTCCATTCCATTTCCTACACAGTGGCTGGAGTACCTTTCGGACCGTAGATGGATGATAAAATTCCCCTGTTTAAATCTCATCAATGATTTTCTGGGGAGTTTAGTATGAAATTCAGAATCTTTCAGAAAACCTGCAGACCAGCTTGATCTACTCCTGGCCTGTCTCCAACTTCATTTTGCAGCTTCTTTGTTTGCCAAGTCTTAGCCACACTGGTCGTCTTTCACGTCCCAGAATGGACTTACTGTTTCTAGACTCAGAGTCCTCTCACATTGTGTTTCCTGCCCTTGGAATGTTTCCTTCCCTTCTCTTTTTATGAGTAAGTTTAATTCATCCTTTAGGTTTCAGATACATGTCACTTGCTTAGGCAAGCCTTTCCTGTCCTTCTTCACCTCCTCTAAGTAGGTTTCTTGTATCCTTGTGGTAGCCTTTTCTTACTAGCGTTTCATCACAGTTTGTAAGTGTATGTTTGAGTGCATATTGTTTAATGTCTGTGTCTCCGACTACCATACAAACTCTGTGAATTCACAGATTTTGACTCTTTTGCTCACCACTCAATAAATATTTATGGAGAGAGTAGTAACTTTTCTGTGATTACTTTGGGCCTTTCTAGAATAAAAACAATCATTTTCAACAGTATTTAAATCATTTGTTTTTTTTGGTTTTTTTTTTTTGCATTTTTTTGTTTTGTTTTGTTTTTTTTTTGGCCAGGGCTGGGTTTGAACCCACCACCTCTGGCATATGGGGCCGGCGCCCTACTCCTTTGAGCCACAAGCGCCGCCCATTTAAATCATTTGTTGAAGGAAGAGTAGGACAGATAGTTATGGCCAGCCTAAAGGCTTCTGTTTAGAAAAACACTGAATTTTATCATTACCCTGGCATTGCTCTTCAAAAAGAGTAATGGGATGAAAACATTTTAATTCTCTGATGCCTAAGCCTCATTTCTCATGAGAAGCAACCCCAAAAAACAACCAAATTGACACACTGTAGACGATCATGACACCTTTATTTAAGGAGATAATGATAAAGGAGAATAGTAAATTTCTGGGAAAAGGCAGTAAGTAGGAGGATGACTTTACTTAAATGGAGTTCTCACTGAATAATCTTTAGTTCTTTAAAATCTGAGCTGTTTATAATGCTTAGTTTAAGAAACATTTTTAAATATGTGTAATCTCACAGTATAATCCAGAGCATCTTTAGTTCCATTTAAGGTGGCAGATTCAGATGTTACTATAGAACATGCAGGTAGATTTCTTTTCTTGAGTGTTAATTCCCCTTTAGATTAAAATTTATTAAATTATAAGCAAGTGAAGTGCTCTCCTTTCAGCATCTTTTTTTTTTTTGTTATATCTTACAGTCTCAAGCTATAGCCCTGGGTAGAGTAGCATGGCGTCATCATAGCTCACAGCAACCTTTAACTTTGACCTCAAGCGATCCTCTTGCCTCAGTTTTTCTATTTTTAGTAGAGACAAGGTCTCATCCTTGCTCTGGCTGGTCTGGAACTCTTGAGCACAAGCAGTCTGCCTGCCATGGTCTTCCAGTGTGCTAGGATTACAGACGTGAACCACCGTGTCCGGCCTTCCTTTCAGCAACCTTTTTTTTTTTTTTTTAAATGCTGTAGTTTTGATGTACAGTTAGTTGGAAAAGTAGTTAAGAAGTTGAATAAGGTCAAGTTTTTGTACTTTTTATTTGTTTAGAGAGTAATTTGCAATTTTAGGTAGACACAGATGATAATGATACCCTCCAGAATTACTGAGGTGAGTATGTATTTGTGTATTTATACCTCATTCTTTAAATATGAAATGGTATGAATAAATGCTGAAGTTGCCTGCAGGAAAGGCCGTGCTGGTCATGTTGGGGCTGTGTGACTCTAGATGTTACAGCAGTTAGGACTCACAAGTAGCTAGAACAACAGCGCTCCTGTCAGACGTATGGTCTACTCTGCTGTAAACTGTTCCCAGCCCTTCAGGAAATACTATCAATATAAAGAAGGAGTTGTCTGTTCTAGCCAGCAGAGGGTAGTGTGCACATAAAAGTAAACTACCAATTTGTAAGCCTTCCTTTGGTTTCTTTGGCAAGTGTGTTAAAATTCCTCGAGTAGTTTATGTTTAGAATTAGTCGAACTGATAGGACAGGAAATTGGTTGGGTGGGACAGTGGTTAAAGGGGTTCTGTCTAAAAGTTTACATCTGAAATATGTGCTACCATAACGTTGCTGTTCCGTGAGGAATGTCCTCTAGATGTCAAACTCCATTTTGAATGACCCACTAATCTACCATGTGGGAAATTAACTCTTTAGCAATTGTTTTGATGTAATTTCTACTCAAAGAAAAAGAAAGAGAGAGAGAGGAGCATAATGGAAAAAGGATGGGCTTTGAAGTCTGATTTAGGTTATGAATCTGGCAATGTTACTTACTAGCTGTGTGATTTAGGTTATGAATCTGGCAATGTTACTTACTAGCTGTGGACCTTGGACCTTGGTAGCTTCTTTAAACTTTGTTAGCCTCTGTTTCCCTATCTGCAAAATTTAGATAATAATCTATTGTGAAAAGATGCAGAAAATTAAATAACTTGTGTAAACACACAGTTGATAGCAAATATATTACTTCCTTTCTTGAATTGCAATTTATGTCTTGTAGTATTTGCAATTGCTGATTGTCTTATAAGGATAATGATAGCTGTATACCTGAAAGCTGTATATTTCCCTTCTGTAGTTATTTGTGGCTAGCACAAATTTTCCTACAGAAATTCTTAACTTCTGATTATAAAAAATGGTGTTAATAGTATAATCAGCAGTCTTAACATAATATTTTATTCATGTCTCCTTATTACCAATAGTTAAATTTGGGAAAGGTGGGTCTATAATCTTTTATTGCCATAATATTCTGTCTTGGCAGGCCCTAATTCATTGTGTATTTTTATTTTCCATAAGAGTATTTCTTGCTTACTAAAAATTGGCAGAACTCAGGTTTTATAATAGGTAGATGATATCATGATGGATACTGGTAGACAGATTTGGAAATGTTAGAAAAAACAGAAGTCACAGACGGGGGCAAGCTGGAGTTAATGAGTGAGATCAAAGATTGTGTTGCTTGAGGATAATCTTCTCCTTTTAAGTGAACACTTTGGCCTTCAGATACTGAGTTGAAAAAAAGAAACAAAACACTTTGGCCTTTGAGATATTGAGTTGAAAAAAAACTTTGCAGATATTCCTGGTTGAGATGGGCTGGGAATGTGAATGGCGAAGAGTCATGAAAAGGTGATGAAAAATATGTAGAGTTGAATATCATCATCTCAAGTGAAGGCCCTGGCAAACTAAACTAAAGATAGGATGAAAGAGAGATAAAGAGAAAGCAAAAATTGAGTTTGCCATTGTCTTCAGCATTAAGTTGTGCATTCTGAGTGCTGTGTATCGTACAGTTCATACGGACTGGGTATTTTTTTTTTTTTTTTTTTTATTGTTGGGGATTCATTGAGGGTACAATAAGCCAGGTTACACTGATTGCAATTGTTAGGTAAAGTCCCTCTTGCAATCATGTCTTGCCCCCATAACGGACTGGGTATTTTTTAAATGTGTCTTGGTCATAGGCTTATATAGTATTCATATGTATGATCATATGTGATGATATGTATTAGACCACGGATATACTGAATGTTTTCTGAAAAACATTATGAACTGTAGCTTTTCTACCTAGGTGACTCCAAGCAAAGTTCTTGGAGTGTCTGGTTTGTCCTGAAACAGGACTTGTGCTGCTGGGTAATAGGCTGGCTCTTGGCGGTTCTCTGGCTGCACAAGGTATTGGGAGCTTTTGGCTTTTCCAGAGTTCCTGTTGCAAATGTTCTGTTTCATAATCAGAAGACAGTTGGTCTTATAGAAAGGGGGGAAATCTAGGATAGGACCCAAACATACACCTCACATTGATACTTCTCTACTACCTGGGAAATGAGGAAAATCGATTTCTCCCACCCACAGTCCCGAGGTTGCATTTCTAAGGATGTTGTTCTTTCCTAACTTCTCCAGGAGCAAGTATGTTCTTCCCACTGTGTCCCTGTAGCATTAAACAGAACACACAGTCTAAACGCTTCTTTTGCTTTTGCCTGATTCTAAGGGAAGGTATCTTGGGTCTAAAATTATTCCAGTAAAGAATCTCAGGTAGTAAATAAAGGTTTTCTTGATAACCGTCAGTTAGCATAGTTTTTAATTGCTAGTTTTGGGTTTTCTGGCTTCTGCTATTCATTTCCAGTCTCTGATTCTTATCTTTATATCCCTTGTTTTTTTATTACCAGTTTGCCCAATCTCTGTCCTTCGGGACAAAGACAAGCTATTTTGTTAAGCTCTCTCTTTGGTCTGTGAAGGAAGTGCATCTTCACCATGCTTCAGGCCGTGCCTCCTGCCTCCCTCTGTGAGCTGCGTAACAGCAGCTTAGGTCAGCCCGGCACACTGGGCCTGGGCCAGTGCGCAGGAATCACATATTTCTCCCCCACCTCATCCTCCTCACTGCTGCACTGTAGGGTAGTCTGTGGAGGTGATCTTGTACAGCCGAGAGGGGCCATGGGATAGTAGTAGTGGTCAGGAGGGCAGGCTTGGGAAGGACTTCATTGCCTGAGTGTGCTCTCATTTCTCTTGTACAGGAGAGGAAAGCGAGATGTCATTTAGCAAACTGATGTGTAACTAAATCTAACTCCCAGATGTTAAGGGAAAGGCCTAGGATTTGGGGAAAATTTGGTCTCATGTAGCTTTTGACCAAGGAGCTGGCATATTAAGTTTGCATTTTAATAAACTAAGTTTTGTCCCAGTATGGAGAATATACTGGAGAAGGAGCCTCTGAAGGCAGGGCAACTGGCCATGTGGGGGAAAAGGAAGAGAGATGAGGAAGGCCTAGATAAAAGTACTAGAATTATGGGTGAAGAGCAGTGGATTTAGGATACAGGCCTAGATTTCAGAACTGTGAGAAGAGGCAAATGTGAGAAAAGGAGGAAGAGGGGTATGACGCAGGTTTCTGATTTTGATGCCTGGGTGGAGAGCGATGCTATGAACTGTGAGGACTGCAGCAGGATGGATGCCAGCATTTGGACACAGCTTTAAGATGGAAACAATGGAAAACATTTCTACCAGGATTCAGTTAATCCAGTGATCCTAACTGACATAAGGGCAGAATTTAGAATCTGTGGAGGAGGAGGAGACGATGGCGTGATCCTTCCTTTCCTGTCCCTTCAGTCAGACATTTGAGGAAAGTCGTCGTGAAAAAGTCAGGGTTGAATGCTGGAATGTTGTTCCACATTGTTGTCCTGGTACAGTCCCGAGATATGGACTAGACTTGAGTGCATCTGTGAAGTCAGCTGTATCCTAGTGTTTTTGTGGGGTTTTTTGAGACAGGATCTCGCTGTGTTGTCTGGGTTACATGCATGGCATCATCATAGCTCACAGCTGCCTCAGACTCCTGGGCTCGAGGAGTAGCTGGGAGGCACATGCCACCATGCCCAGCTGATTTTCCTATTTTGTCTAGAGGTCTCATGTTGCTCAGGCTGATCCCATACTCCTGGCCTCAAGTGATGCTCCTGCTTCAGCCTCTCAAAGTGCTGGGATTACAGGTATGAGCCACCATGCCTGGCCACTCCTAGGGTTTTAATATCCCTCAGCATCCCCTTGGTATGAAAGTTTTGTGTCATGGAAATGCATCCTCCTAGTTAATAGTGTCCCATGTCCAGTTCTACTCCTTTGTTGGTGAGCAGCTCAGCAATCAAAGCCTCTCAGCTCATCATCTATTTATTCTCAGAGCCCCTCATACTTATGGAGTTGGGGGAAAAGCTCTTTTGGAGAAAAACCACAAAACCCACATTACTTTGTCTTTAACAGTGCAGTTTTGAGAGTTGGGCAGATCTGTGCTCTTAGATTCTAGTTGTGCCGCTTACCAGCTGCGCTCTTAAATAATTCCTCACCTGTAAAATGGTGATAATAGTATAGTTATCTATTAGAACTAATAGTTTTATACAATAGCACATATAAAGCATTGAGTATAATAAGTATTCACTAATATCCACAATACTACCTTTCATTTGATATCTTTAGTTATATACCCATAGATTGACTCTGTAAGTGTAAAATTTACCTTTTGGGGATTGAATGTTGCCTGAAGTTAGTAATGATTATTGTGCGTCCAAGAATTTGGAACTGAAATATACTTAGTGCCATAAAATTTAGATAGCCACCTCTTTATTTTTGATAAATAGGAAATCTGGGCATGTTGAATAATTTTTAATTATTTGAGGTTTTTGCAAATATGAGTGGCAAAAATAGTTTCTGAATACACAAATAAGCCAACATTATTTTGTTAAACCTAGATATTTGTTAATGTTAGATATGAGAAAGGATGAAGAAAGATCCTTATTTCCTATAGGACTAAACAAAAATACAAAATATTTTGAAGATTTTTATATCCCAGATTTATTTTTATATTTATTTTTAGCTACCATTTTAATACTGAAGTCAGTATAAAAATTTAGGGTTCATGTTTTCTGATTGAGGCTTCATATCTATTCTCAAATCGTATTCCAAGGCAGGAAGATCGCTGAAGCCAGGAGTTCAAGACCAGCCTGGGCAACAGGGAGACCTCATCTCTACAAACAGTACAAAAAATAGCTGGGCTTGATAGCAGATATCTGTAGTCCATCTCTACAAATAGTACAAAAATTAGCTGGACTTGATAGCAGATATCTGTAGTCCCAGCTACTCAGTAGGCTGAGGCAGGAAGATGGCTTAAGCCCAGGAATTTGAAGCAGCAGAGAACTGCGATCACACCACTGCACTCTAGTTTGGGTGACAAAGCAAGACCCTGTCTCAAAAAAAAAAAAAAGAAATCATAGGAATCCATGTGTAATTGAATATGAATTTACAAGAGTACTGGGAAGTCAGATTTTATTTTTAATTAGATTTTTTCACAGTTTGGAATGGTTAGTGAAATTGGATGAGAAACTGATGTTTCAGTGTTACCTGCCAAGAACTTCAATTTTCTAAGCCAAAATGTGTTTGACATTCTAACTCAGATTGATGTTTCCATTAAATATATCAATCTGAGCACTACTCTTTACTTGTCTGTGAAGTATAAAGTGTGGAAACCTCTTGTTTAGCCTATATCTTCGTCTACTATGATTATTTAATGTTGCCAGGAATTGTTTATTTTGTTAACTGAGTATGGATAGACTCCCAAACAGTTTTATGTGTCTGTTTGACATCACTCAAATGCAGTAATTTGTTAGGTCACAACTTTTCTTGAGTAGAAGCTTCCTCGTTTGATAATTTTTATCCATAGCTGCAGATGGTTTCAGAGAGTGCTGAACTAAGAAATAAGAAAGCTATAATCTTGACTATGTTACCTGAAACGGTTCTCTTTGGCCCCTCTAAGGACAAAAATGTTTTTGTCCTCTGTACAAAGAGGGTTGTTGTGAGGATCAAAAAGAGGTAAGGTAAGTAAAAACTCTCTGGATAACCAAGCATGATATGGATGTAAAGTGATTGTGTATTTCTAATTGAAGTAATAAAGAAACAAATGTGCACCAGTGAGTGAGATTTCACATAGAGTAAATGACCGCTTTTGCTTTAAGCTAACTAAAGAAGTAACTCAGACAACTTTTTATTTTGTATTTTCCAACCAAACAGAACCGGGACCAGTATTCACGTCTGCTAAGTGATCGTTTTCTGCCATACCAAGGTCATAATTCCTTCCGTGAAAAATATTTTAGTGGGGTAACAAAAAGAATTGCCAAGGAAGAAAAATCAAGCCACGAATGAAAATTAAGATTTTACCAATGAAGAAAGAATAAGGACTTGATAGAAAAGAAATTGGATGTTAACTTTCATGTGTGATCTAGAAAACATGTACTGTTGTAAAATATTTTATATAAAAGATGCTATAAAGTAAATTGAGCAATTCTTTTAAAGTTATCTTTGTTTTATAAATATTTTGTTGTATGTGTTATAAAGATTTTTGAACCTTATTTAATTTATATTTATACTTTCAAGTATTAATGGACATCGACTCTGTTATTTTTTACAAATAATCTTCAATGGGAATATTATTGACTTTTTAAGCGTATCTGCTTATATTTAAGCATAACTCCTCATAACATATAAGCAGTTAATAGTGGTTAAGAATGTATTCATTAGGTGTATTTGTTTAATTTGACTTTTGTTGTAATTATTTGCCACTAATAAACCTTACTGAGAATTTCTAAAATCTTGTAGTATTTTGTGCTTTTTCAGGGAGACGTGAAGAGGAAATTTGATTTTTATTTTGAAATTGCAGACGAGTACTAATGATAATGGTGATGATCAGAAAGGCTGGGACCTGACAACCTAAAACAATTCCAAACTCCTTAAGGCCTGTCCACATCTGAACCTCATCTGTACCTTGGAATTGCTCCTGCATTCCTAAACCTTGACTGTTGCTCAAGTTAACTACCCACAATTTTTGGTTTAGAAAGTAACTGATAGTTAAAAGCAGTAACAACAACACAAAACCTTGATGGTTCCCTAATGGTATTAAGCCTAATCAGTGCTCTTTGAAATAGAAGCTGTATTTTTCTTGAAGGAGAAACTTTGCTGAGTCCACAGTGTGTCCATCATGAAAATATCTTGTTTGAAAACCACTACACCCATTAATTCAGGATGCTAATAGCTTTCCTGCCTTCAGTGGTCAAATGTACCTCAGCAGGGTGGCAGTAAATGGATCCTCTCTCTCTAACCAGAGCCTGTTTTATTTATGTTATTATTATTATTGTAGTGTTACTGCTGACTTTTATGAACTCACAGTGTTAACGTGGATGGCTTAGGACCTCCAATAGCCCAGCATTGCCCAAGCCAAGAGACACCAGGCTCTCTGCTTCCTTCTCTCTCCTTTTCTCGTCTTGTAGCTCTCAAACATCTCAGGAGCAGATCTCAAACATTTCAGTGATTATTTTGTTTCTGGATGTGATTTGCAGTACAATGAGGAAAATCAAGAATTCAAGGGTGATTTATTTTCAGTATTATAAACCATTTATTTGAAATTTTTTGAGGTTACTTGTATGTATGGAGGATATGTTTGAAATTGTGTATCTGACTCAATTTGGAATATGAGATTTTAGCTCACACCCCTTTTTGGGGTGTCATAAAAATTAGTCCAAATAATGCTACAAAGTTGCAGCATTAATTCTAGTCACTTCATCCTTAAAAATTATCTAACACTTTAAAACCTTTATTTATTACAAATAATCAAGATCTTTTAAACTTTAATTCTTACTGTGAGGTATATTTACATATTTACCAATAAAGTCACTTTCCCATTCCTGTAATGTTACTAGGCTCAGAGTGTAAGTTTGTGTAGTTATTTTAAAGTTGCTACTCAGAATCGAAAAGGAAACCCTGGTTTCTTTCTTTTTTTTTTTTTTTTTTTTTGCAGTTTTTGGCCGGGGCTGGGTTTGAACCCACCACCTCCGGCATATGGGGCCGGCACCCTACTCCTTTGAGCCACAGGTGCCGCCCTGAAACCTGGTTTCTTTCAACTAATTTTGATTTGAGAGCGTAGGTCTCAAGCCCTCTTATTTTAAAAAGAGAGACTTTCTTTTCTGGCAGTGGGATCTTTACTTTTTGTGTAAGTTATAGCAGATCATTTCCAGGATTGCTTTAGCTGTGTGTGTTTTTCCTGGATTCTTCATGCACTAACCAGGATGCATACTACTTAGTCCCAGTCACATACCTGCATGTCAGATAGTCCTGTAGTTTGAATTTACAGTGTCATCTGTGAGGGAGCCCTTGGTGGTCTGTGGACTGGCTTATTCAATGTTTCTAATATGATAAAATCTATAGTTTTGTTTCTGGCATATATTAAATATTCATAAAATCCAGGCTGTTACTTTGGTGGTGTTTCATTGAAGTGCTTCCTTCCTATCCATTCTGGTAAGTGCTTTTTTGTTGTGATAGCAGGGAGGGAATAGTAGAGTAGGTGGTCTTTGGTCTATTTAGCCAAAGTGGCCAGCAGATTTTTAAAAAGTTGAAAACCTGCTACAATTTTCTTAGCCACTTCCCACCCAGGGTGACCCAGCTTTGGGCCAGTTTGCCACCAACTGCCTTATGACTAACACTTTAAATATAAGGATTGAGCAATAAAACATTTTCAAACTGTTTAAGCTCTGGGAGATAATCAGTGTTGCTACTATTTCTTTTTTCTTTTTTTTTAATTTTCTCTGTACATACATATGTGTTTATTTGGTTTCCACTTTTTGCCTTCACAAAACTAAAAAGGCTTAAAATTTAATAACAATAACAATGTTTAAGATAAGGACTAGAAACAAAAACCTCGTAAAGAATGAATGAAGATAAATACATTTGGAAAAGAAATCAGACAATTGCTGCAACGAAATATTGAGCAGTAATAATAATAATTCAAAAAAAGTAACATTCACATTGTCAGATAAAAAGTATGTCTATCATAGAATGCTTTGACTCTGAGGTTCAATATGGAGTCATCAGTTAACTTCTTTTTTAATTTTTTCCCAAAGTCTCAAAAATTAGATAACTAATATTTATAACTAAAAATAGAAGATCATTTCAAAGAAAAAAAAAAAAACCAGATCATGCCAAGTCTTATAGATAACAGAAAAAGAAGAACTACTTCAAAATCATTTTACTTTATCTGGTTATACCTGACAATAAAATTGGAAAAAATATATTATTCTAAAGGAAAACTACAAACATATTTCACTTATAAATGAGGATGCAATATCCTAAACAACATATTAAGGAGTTGAATTAAAAATTATTGTTCAAATTATGTACTTTGGTCAAAATTAAATCCAATTTATGTGAGAATTAGTCACTATTTTCTTTTCTTTGCCAGTATTTCTTTGTTGAGAAAAGTCACTCAAATATTGAGATTCCCTACAGATTTAAGAAGAGTGATGATTACAACTAAAAAAACCTTTATTTCAAGTTTGTTAAGGGCAAGTACAGTATGAGTTAACATCACTGGATGTGTTGTAGTGGGTGTGTTTATTTTATTGGATAAAAAATGTGCTTTAGAAGTTTGAGACATGGAAATAGCTTTTAAGGTAATATATTTTATACTCATAAATTAAAGAAGCAGGGATTTGACTTTTTTAACATCAGGAAATTAGATGTTAAGGTCGTGTTATCTAGATGCCAATATAAGCAAATCTGGCTCTTAAATAAAAGGTCTTAGTCATTTGGTGTTACAAGAACTGCTGACATGTTGTGCTGGAAATATTATCAAGTATTGCTTATCCAAAAAGATATGGAATAAAATATAATGCTGCTTTGTTGAAAATTGAAGGTAACTTTTTTGAGACATGATCTTTCCATACCATTTTAATAAATCTTCCTTGAAAAAACACAATGGAATAAATTGATGTTAATAGTTCTAATAGGAAAAAAACCTTTGTAGATAAGGTAGGCATAAATAAATAAATTCATTAATGCAGTGTAGGGGTGGAAATGGATGTGGGTGTTGCCAAGGAAATTGATGGCCTTATTGTTGATCTGTTTGACCAAAATAGAATAAATTATTCCAAAATAAGAACCTTGGCTCTTTTTGCGAAAATACGATTTTGCTGCATTACAAGTTATTTAGAAAACTAAACACTCGCAAGAATCTTTTTTCTTAGGAGGATTGTATTCACAGAATAAGTAAAGTCTACTTTCATTTCCAACTCACTCCCATTTTTCTCAGATATTTATCAAGTAATGTGGTTTATAATTCAAACAAAAAAAGTGCCTTAATCCAGAACATACACACACGGACACAATAACACTGGACTGATGGTGCCTGTACTTTACTAAAACATTCAGATCTTCTCTAAAACTGTGGTTTGAGAACATAAGGTCTAGAGTGTAAAGAATTATAATGGAATGATAAACATATCCATGATTCTATCTATCCATAGAATCATAGAGACAGCACATTCCTGTCTGTCCTTTGGGGTGAAAAAACTTACTAAGCAACTTGACCCTGTTCCCTTAAAAGAGGTCTGCCTCAGGATGTTCATATGTTTCACTGTGTGGGATAAGCAAATTGACATTTAGACATAACTGAGGCCAACCTGGAATTTGGCTCTTAGCCCTTCCTTTATAAGCCATTGTAGACAGGCTCTTAGGGGGCTGGAGGTTTAATTATCATGGCAGCCTCTTAAGAAGCCTGGGTCATGGAACAAAATGGGGCTTAATAGATTAATGTTAAGATAAACCAGTTTCCCTTACGTAACTGCTAGCCCTATTTCTTGGGATATTAGGATGTGCTTAGTATATTTTTGTTCTAGAATTTGAAAGTTCTTACTAAGATAATCATGTCACACTCATGCCAAACTGAATTGCCTGAAAAGAAATCTGCTTTGACCTCTATGACTTTAAAAATCTCTCCTTTAATCAAGCCCCCCGACTCTCTCCTAAGGATTTATCAGAAGAACTATTTTTTGGCTAACATTTGTCAGTGAAGATTAGCTGGGCTTATGTGTGAAGTTAGTCAAATTAAAGGAAAAGAAAAGGCCCAGGAGAAAATTAAAACTGAAAATATAAATGATACTTACAATATTGGAGTTGTGCTTTGATGGATTGCCAAAGTATTTCATCTAATGTGTTGTAAGTTGAAGTGGATCAAGATGGTCAGAGTTGTTACTGGGAAGTTTAAAAAATCTGTTAAGAGTCCCTTAATATTTGTGTATAAGTCATGGACTGGAGTATTTCATCACAAGTCTAAGTTATTGCAGCACAAACAGTGAAACTTCTTGTGCATTTTTTCATTTTTCTATAATTTATACTCATTGAGAAGCAATTCTCCATAGATCTCCAACATATCTATATGTCTTTCTAATCGAAGCACTGGATTTCTTGTGTCCTGGACTGTGTTTTTAAGTTTGTTTGTATAGTGAGCATCCTTGGAAGACAGACATTGTATCTTCCTCTCCCCAGGTCTTTCTCCCTCTCTATTCCCAGAGCAGAGGTCAAGTTAGCATACTGCTTGGAAAATGATGTCTTACTTCCAGAGTAAAAGGCATGTTTATTACCCACTATAAAAGATGTGAGTTCCCTAAGCCAAGGTTCCTTCCATGTAATACAACCCACGCATGTGCAGGCACCCATGTGGGCCTATTCATGTCACTTCTTTGGGACTTGGGTATAAGGAAGAAATGATTAAAAATATGCTGATTATCATGTGCTTGCTGTGCCATGAATAATAAAGTTCTTAGTGTGTAATGCAGGAGTCTCATAGTGTCCGTGAAACTGGCAGGATAACTTAGTTTGCAATAGAACAAAATCTCAGACCCTTCATAGTTCTTGACAGTTTTTGGTAATGAGGATGGGATGCTGCAGAGACACGACTAACCATTAGCAGGATGTAAAGGAAGTTTATAGGAAATTTTTAGCAAACACTGTTGACCAAATTTCATGGTCTGCCTGATGATACATGGTCCTCAACTTTATTGCCTGTTAATGAGGAGCAAACAAGGTAGTGGTTGCAGGCCAAGTCCCAGGAAGATAGGCCTAGAGATAGCTACCAAATGGTCCCCTTTTTTTGGCTAACCCTTTTCTGGGGAGGAGAGAAGTTTTCTTACCAATCTACCAGGTAGCTTCAAGTCCATCCCACTCTAACAATTATAATAGTACTCAGATGCATCCTGAGTGGGCTGAAAGTTCTGTTGAGGTAATAGTCACACAGACACACACCTACACTAAGCACAAAAGAGGGAAATTTCCGACCTTTATAGGCAGAAACAAGGTGAATCATTAGAACTGTTTTGCTTGGGAGATACAGCAGTGTGCACAGTACTTGTTAAGGAGAATGGCAACACTTGGGCTATTTTATGGTTCAGCCCTTCCTGGCAGGCTGTCACGCCAACCTTAGAATCATTCAGAGATAATAGTAAAGGATTTTCTTCCCCTAGGGCCTTGGCTGCATTCTGGGAGCTTTGGCCTGTCAGGGAAATACCTCTGAAGCAAAATCTTACAGGGAGGAATGGATGGAGTATTAATTAGTTATTTATTTTGTCACTGCCTTGGCTAGAGTTTAGCAGGTTGATAAAGTAGACCTACTGGGGAATGCAAAACTGGCCCAGAGAATTCTAAATGAATTGCAGCATTCAGCCTCGCCACATTAGAAAAGTTCTTTTTGGGGCGGTGCCTGTGGCTCAAAGGAGTAGGGTGCTGGCCCCACATGCCAGAGGTGGTGAGTTCAAACCCAGCCCTGGCCAAAAACTGCAAAAAAAAAAAAAAAGTTCTTTTATGTTAAAATGAGGAAAGAGATATTTCTTAGGGTGCATTTGGGATATTCCTCTAAATGCCTGTTGGCTCTTTCATTGATTGACTAAGCTAAAAACCAGTAGTGTTTGAATGAACCCTTGTGGCTGTTCAGCCTCAGTGCCAGCATGCACAACCAAAAGTAAATGTAGCTGATCTGGTCAATGGGTAGAAACCAATGCTATTCTCATAGTTCCAGCTGATACTTTCTTGCTGAACCTCGTTAGGCTTTTACTGACTGTTAGGCTATTATCTGCCACTTTGGAAACTACATTCTGGTAGATTAAAGACACCCTTTCTTAGGGGCTTTGAACAGTGGAAGAAACAATAGCTACTGATAGAACTATCTGGGTCATTTATGTAGATACCCCTTGTAAAGTCTCATTCTCTGGTGAGGCTAACTAGAATCAAGCTATTGATTGAGGCATCACCAGATTGCCATCATTGTTGCCTGGATTTTTCACTGTACTAAATATGGAAACACACCCGCTGTTATAAACAGGGCACACAGTAAACCACTCCATGTTTCTGATGCAGAGACTACCAATCACTAGAACCTTGGGCTGAGAAGCTTTTCCAAAACCAGCACCCAAGAGGCGCTGTAACATCTGCTTGAAAAGAACCACTTTACCTGGTGTACTTCGTCATTGATGTTGAAGCAGGCAAATCAATATTCTAGCTGATTTATTATTTTAATTTTTTTCCCTTTACATTTTCTTCTTATTCCAAAAAAGTGTTCTTTTTCTACTTTATATTAATGGCAACTGTTGTTCTCTGTATTAGTTACATGGATTACTCTCTATTTCCATGTAATACATGTCCTAATTTGTGTCTGTGGTTGACTGGTTGATTGGTAGATGCCCAGGGGAGTTCCATACATGGGCTCAAATAACTCCAACAGAATTTAGAGTCTACTTTGGGGTGATGAGTCCTGTGCACAAAAAGCTAGTTAATACAAGGCAGGATGAGGTGAGTACTTGGGAGAAGCCTCTGTGTAGTTTGAAAGGAGGAAAATTTTCTCTGAGATTTTTAATAAAGGTTTCACAGAAGATGTGGTCGTTAAGCTGGATCCTTAAAATTTTTTAAAGTTCAGTTGAGAGGGGAAAGTCATGCATTCCAGATTGGGGGCATAGTGGGAGGAAAGTTCAGATATTAGAATGTGCAAGTGGAGTTCAGGAGTTGATAAGTACACCATACTAACTGGAATAAAAGGCTCGTTTGTATGATGGTGGGAGGGAACCTGGGAAAGGGAGGCTGAGACCAGACTGTAGAGGACCTTGAATGTCAGTCCAAGGAATTTGTAGCAGTACCTGTGGACAATAGAAAGTGGGCATGGGACTAAAGATTGAGAACAAGGGTGGTATTTTAGAAATGTGATTCTGCAAGATGTATTTGAGGCAGGGCGGGAGGTAAATGAATAGTCCAGGTGAGAATCTGAACCTACAGTGGGGATGGAACAGTAGAGACATATGGGAGACACGTCACTCATATACCCATTCATTCAACAAATATTTAGTCCATACTGGCATGCTCGGCACTTAACAGGGTCAAAGATAGGGATGATAATCCCTTCCCTGAAGATGTCTGTAACCTTCAGTAGTTGTAGAGATAGATGGTGCTGGCAGAATGTCAAGTGCAGCGAGATACAAAGGGCCCTGTGGGAATGTGCAGGCTGCTTATGTGAGGAGTGGAAGATCCCTGGATGAGACCGATAACCACTGAGTTAAGATACACTGTGCAGCTCTAAGATTCCTTCTGTGGCATTTTTTCCCCTCTGCAGGGCATGTGTATTGACTTGACTTGACCCAGTCAGTATTCATGAGACTGAATCAGGCAATTCCAAGTTTATTACAAGAAACTTATATTAGAATTTACTTGATGAGATGAAATCATTCCATTGCACCAGTTGAAGTGGCTGAGAACAACACCAGCTTTGGGTGATGTGTTTCTACCTGAACTAGATGGGCGGATTACTCCATTTGTTCTATAAGTTAGAGCATTACATTATAGAGTGGGAAGGACTTAAATAAACTGATAAGCTGTGATTAGTTGCCTCTAAGAAAAACCTGCTAAAGAGAAATATACAGGCCACCACTGTTTGGATTCAGGATGTGCATAAAGAAAAACCCAAAGGATTTTCCTCTTTTCTCTTTGTCTTTTAAAATTGAAAATACTTCCCCTTCCTTTCTTTTATTTAATTAACTGCATAATAGCTTTGGAGCAGCAACATAAGAATTACAGGGTAGGCCAGAATATGAGGAAAATTTTAATTAAATCTGGGGTTTCATGTGTTTCTTCATTTATTAAAAAAATGCTGGGCCAAAAAAAAGAAAGAAAGAAAGAAAGAAAATCCCAATTTCCCGCTGCCCTCCCTCCCCCTTTATATATTCTTATGCATTTGGCAGAGTTAATCACAATCTCTTCCTAGCTGTGGACCAGCCAAAAACATTTTCTGAAGTTCCTACCAATTTGGATTATACTGACTGGTTAAAAACCACACAGAAATGCTGCTGGGAATGTTGCGAGGTCCCTTGACATTTAATTCTACAATCTTATCTCTTGGAGCAAAATAATGAATAATATAGTTTTTGATCTCGCATTTGTTAGCTTGTTTTCTTTCTTGGTTTTCAAGAACCTAACTATAGCAGAATCTTGTTTTTGCCTCCAGTGTTGCTTTCTGAACCCAGGGAGAAGACTGTTCATGTTGTAGGTGGGTTCCTACGGAAAGAAGAAGGGCAAGACCACGGTGCCGTGTCATGAGTGAGGTTTCTGGTGAAGACTCGGCCCGTTTCCATCACAAATAAATGCACCAGGAGACTCACACCTACAGCAGGGACGTCAGCTCCTGTATGGGGACCCAAAGCTCTCCATTGAAGCCTAAGGTGATCTCTCTATGTGATTTGTTACCATGGTCATCAACAAATAAGACAGAGTTCCTGTTTCCTCTTCCTTCCTTCTTCCCTTCCTTCCTTCCTTTTTGAGACAGAGTTTCATTCTCTTGCCTAGGCTAAAGTGTGATGGCATCAATCTAGTTCACAGCAACCTCAGCCTCCTAGGCTCAAGTGATCCTCCTCTCTCAGCCTCCCAAGTAGCTGAGAGTCCATGCGCCCACTGCATTGCCTGGCTAGTTTTTCTATTTTTAGTAGATATGGGGTCTTGCTTTTGCTTAGACTTGTCTCAAACTGCTGAGCTCAAGGTATCCTCCTGCCTAGCCTCCCAGAGTGCTAGGATGACAAGCCTCAGTCACTGTGCCTGGCCCAGAGACCGTTTTCAATGAGCTTCTGATCTGAAGGTTGGGGACGGTGGGATGAAAAGAGGTGAGTAGTCAATTATAGTGTGGTCACTCTTCCTCTAGGCAGTTCAACTGGTGTATCTCAGCACACTGGTGTGCCAAGAGAGGATCATATGTGTGCTGTGAAAATTTTTAAAGATCATTAATTAAATTATTTTTGAAGAGAGTTCATAGTAAGTATATTCTTTTTTTCTTACTCTTTTTTTTTTGGATCAACATAATTTAAGTGTGCCATGGAAGTTTAACTATAGGTTCAAGTGGGCCATGAAATAAAAAAGGTTGAGAAGCACTGCTCTAAGGTTAGGCCAAGGTGAGGATAAGCATGGTATCTAATCACTTCTATAGTGGCAGAGTGCATTAACCACATATTTCGACATCTGGGGTTTTGTTGACCGTGGAGAGACTGCTCCTCCCAGAGCCAGCCAATTTCTAGAGATAAAGGATTCACCTGCCCTTAAGTGTGTCTCTTATATAAACTAACCAGTCCAGAGCTCACATATCCCATCTCCATTCCTATATACTTTCTCTGACCTAAACACTCTAAGGCCAGGTACCAGGCAACTGGGGACAGCTCCTATGCCCCCGAGCCTACTGAAATTACCCAAACTAGCTTATCCTCCGCCTGGTTACCCTGCTTCAACTGTCCCTGATAAAGACTAAGATAAAGGCTCTTGCCCATATTTCACCCTCATTCTCCTCTGCCTCTTCATCAACCCTGCTAATTCCATGGTCCTATGGTGTGGCCATGCACCCTCCTCTAGGGATAGGGAGCTGTAAAGAACAAACTATCTTTTCAATCGCAATTGTCTTCTAATCTGTCGGACTCATAATACCTGAATAATAATAAAACCTACATTTTAAAACATAGACGTGGAAGAGGATTGGGTTAAGAAAAAATTCTGAGAGATGACATCTACACAAACTCCCAAAGAAAGAATTAAAGTTGCTAAAAAATGTTAGGGGCTAAGGGTAGAGACGCAGATTCCAGGCAGAAGACCAGCCTCTGGAAAAGCATTCTCTGGGGAACTTCCGAGTAGTTGGCATGCCAGGAACTGAGGGGAAATAAAGCTGGAGAGGCCGGGAGGGCGGTGGAGGACTCAGTGTTGTGCTGTGGAATCTGGACTTGGTCCTGGGTGAGGCCTTCTGCCTCTGATGTTGCCCCCGCTGTGGTGATGTCAAGGCATTTCAGAAAATTTTAGCGTCTTTCAAAATGGTGTCCTGGGCTGAACTGCTTGACTTCCTTGGCAGAAAGCAGACGTGCCTTGGGGAGGAGTTTCTCTTTGCCTTCTAGGGGCTGTTTCCTCACTGGTTCTAGTTAATGATCTCTTCTGTGTTGGGCAGGCACATTGTGGAAGCTGCCTGAAGCAAAGCGTTACCACTGTGCAGCCTCAGTTTCTCCATCTGTGAAGCTCACTTAGGTTCCCTATTACATGTGTAAGAGATTTCCCAGATAAATGCAGCGGAAACCTTCCTGACCTTGACTGACAGATACTTGCCCCAGAGCCAAGAAACAGTCTGGAGTTGGCCTCCTGGCTGAGGGAGATGATTGTTACTGATTTCACTCTTCACACAGGACTGATGGTGTGGGCCTGCAGAAGAGCAAGCTGATGAAAATAAAGATAGCAAGCTGCCAACTCGTGTTTGTCCTTATCTCCAAAGAACAACGCAAACACTCTATCCGGGAGCAGCTTCTTCACCCCTAGACAAACGAGCTGTTGAAGTGTCAGGATTTTGAAATCTCAATGATATACTTAAAGGGTATTTTACTGATTAACCTCAAGGAATCTGTCAGAGATAAAAAATGGTTGGTGAGTGAAGCCCTGTTGCCTGTTGGAGAACTTTGCCTTGGAGCCTGCTGCGCTGTCTTCTGAGCGCAGAGTGCTCCCTGGAAGAAAACAGCTCGGAAGACCAGCACTTCCCTTTCCCATCTCTCTGTGAAGGAGAAGGTGCCTGCCCAGAGTGACCAGTGCTCTCTGAGTTTCTGTATGCTGACAACCTTGTAAGAGTCCACGACTAATGGGCAGGATGGGATCCCGCAGCCTGGTGTTTTTCAACCTGTTTTATCTCATGGCACACTTGAACCTATAGCTAAATCTTCTGTGGCGCACTTAAATTATGTTGATTAAAGAAAAAAAGTTAAAGAAAGAATATGATTACTGTGCTTTGAACGTCATTCAAAAATATTTAATTAATGATCTTTAAAAGCATTTCATGGCACAGCTACGGCACACCAGTGCCCCACTGCACACGGGTGGAAAATCAGAGCTGCAGCTGTGATCTGTCTGGCTCTTCCCTTGTCACTCCCTGCCTGCTTTTTGACTTCATGCCTGGCACACACCAACTGCCAACCACTGTGGACACAAAAGATGACGAAAGGGTGTGTTTCTTAGGCTGAAGAGCTATACATCATCTTTGGCTAAATGAATTTTTGTTAAATTGTTTTAAAAAATCACATTTATTCTGAGTCTCAAACTCCGTCACTTAAAAAAAGAAGTAACAGCAAAATGAAAGAAAAATCCAGACTATACCGCTGGATGAGATGCTGAGTGAGGGTGGGAACACTAGGCGAGGCAGGTGGGGTGCTGTAGTCCATCTTAAAGGAATTGAAACGTTTTTCTCCTTTAGTGTGTATTATTTCTTTTCATGCCTAAACCATTTGCTTTAAATGTTCACGTTTCCTCCTATAAAGTTCTAGAGTCATCTTTTTCATGTTTCCTCAGTGTTCAATAAAGTGCTACAGTCCGTTTTTAACATTTTCATCGAAATCTTCTGAATAGGCAATAAACGCTTATGATTCAAAATTCAAACAGTTCAAAATGTATGGCCAATGGAAAATTTCCCTCTTTATTCTTCTTCCTGCCAGTGGGTCCCTCCGTTCCCAGGTCCGTGCCCTGATCTGCTCACTGTTACAGATGGCTTCGCTTAGTGCCAAACAATACAGAATAGTCCCCATGTGAGCATCATGGCAGCGCCCATGTGCAACAATGGCAAGAAAAAGTACTAGGAGCCGGCCCCTCCCGGTCCTGCTAGGACAGCTCTGAATTCATCTGTGTCTTATTTCTTGCTGTTAACATAAGAATAATCATCTTCCTTAGATGGGTCCCATTTCTGTCTCCGGAATGAGAATCTGTTGAGATGATATGTATGAATGCTTTTAGAAAAAATTTATAAGGGTTATAAAGATGAAGAAGAGAAAGCCCAAAGCCTAAAGCTAGATCCATGAACAAGGAACAGAATCATGGGAAGGAGGTGAATTGTCTAGATGTTGCCCATGAAGCCCTTTCATTTAATTTCAAAGCTTCCACTGCAGACATGTGGGGAATTGGTCCCACTAGGGAAGGATAAAAAGAAAACTTATTTTCTGTCAGTTTTCAAATCCTGTCTTAAATTTCTCCATCACCAGCCGGAAGCAGTAGCCTCTGTTTGGTGCATAACTTAAGCGAAGAGCAGGACTCTTTTTGCAGATGCCTGATCGGCCGCCTCAGGGGTCAGTCAGCTGAAGCCTATTTCCTGGGCTACTTGATTCCCTTCTGGTTTGTAGAGTGGTTTCCAATCAAGTAAAGATATGGTCAAGGTGTGTGAGTTGGGAGGGAGTGCAGACTGCAGGGGACCGTGAGCCCAGGACGGATGTCATTGTCCTTGAGGTGAAGCTTGTCTTGACTTCCCCCTGGAGAAAGAATGCAGGCTCCCCCGTGCAGCCGAATGTGCACGTGTGAGGGGAGCTCTGGCCTGACAGCCAGGGGCTGGAGCCCTTCCTTATCCGCAGAAGATAGGAAGCAAGGAACAGAGATAATGAGGCTTTCACTTCTGTGAGGCTGCGTCTGCTGTGTCTGGTGAGATAGGAGGTCTGGGTCGGAGTGTTTCAGGGTGCAGTAATTGTGGGAGGGATCAATGTCTTTCCATCCAGTGAACTCTGGTGTAGCTTCCTTGTCAAAGGAACCTTAAGCTTATGCCCTTTGTAGGCTTCTTCCTTTTTTTAAGTGATAATTATGTATTTGCAGAGACTCAATGAGTAATAAACTTGTTCTGAGCACTGTTTTTTCTTTATAAAACAGCCAAAGCAAAGCCCTAGGACTTGGGGGACGGTGTTCAAAGTTAGCAAATCTTGGAAGCAATCCTCTCTCCCCCTTTCCTCTCCTTGGTTCTTTATGGCAAAAAGGAAAGTCTATTCCACTATCTGCTAGTGTCTATGGTCATCTTCACTGTCTGATGCTGGGAATTAATTCTTATGTCTTAGGTTATCTTTGAGGCTATTTAATCTTGTGTGGTGGGGAAAAATCAGATCCTTTTTGAAGAGTGTGTCAGTGAATTATATTGGGATATCTGGGTGGCATTGATTCAATTAGCTGCTCTCTTAGGGGATCTCTGGAGAAGCTTGGAATAGCCTTCTGATTGGAAGGGATCGGTGGCTTTTTGGTTAGTTTTGAATATAAATCAGAGCTCCGGAACACTGTAATTCTAGGAGAAAGCATACTATCCAATGAAACAAACAGGCTTGGTTAAACAAGTTTCTTAAAATTCACTGACACCAGCAGCTTTGTAATAGGTTTGGTAACAATTAAAATAGCTAAAATGCTTCTGCCTAGGCAGCAATTAGCCTTCAGAAAACCACAGCAAGTGTGTCATCTGCACTATTGCCTCAGTCAAACCCACCATCTTCATAGAACATAGTTGTAGCATTTTGACAGCAGTGGAACTCAAGGAACCTAGGTCAGGACCTAATGGCCTAAGTGATTACCCCATTATTGCCTTGGTCTTCAGACCATCTTTGCTAAAGGGCAGGCAAGGACTGTGGGGCTTATCTAGGCCGCTCCATCTCCCCAGAGGTATTTCAGAAGGATATGGCCCATGGAGATGACTGAGCTGGCAGGACTTGGTTCCTGTTCCTCAGACAGGCTGAAGAGCCACCTTCGGTCTTGAGGTTGCTCTCTGGACTCTTCTAGAGACAGAATTGGATGATGAATTGGCTCCTGTGCTTTCTTTATTGGAATATTTCATCTTCCTTCTGATGGCCAAGGATAGGACAAATATCAGTGCTACCATAAACTGAGTTAGTTACTCGATTTTTGCTTCTGTTTTATCCTAAGACCCTAGACCCAGAAAGATCACAGAGGTTGTGGAAACCAAGAGCAAGTCACGCTATTCAGGGTGCTTCTCCTTATTCTCCCAATATTCTTTGGACCAAGCATCTTTTGGCTAAACAGGGTACTACAGTAGCTTTCATCAGCAGAACAAAAACATGAATAGTAGGAAAAGCAGTTAGTGGACAGAAGGTGGAAGCTGGGAGTGAGCAGATTCAATTAGCTGCAGCACTTGCATTGATAATTACTAGATATATACTTAACATCTGACATTGTGGTCAGTGCTTCTTATGTGATGTTTGATTTCCAAACCCATTTTATGCCCTATCGGTTGTATCTATTTTACAGATGAGGAAACTGAAATGCACAGACCTTTAAGCAACTTGAGCTGTTTCATGGTGAGTAACACTGAGGAGGGATTTGAACCCAGGAGGGATGAGAGTTGGGCTTCTGACCCTTGTAGCTGTCATCTCTTCCAGACAGGTTTCTTGAGGATGAGGACCCAGGCCTCTTTATCTTGTAGTTCTTAATGCCTAAACATAGTGTCCAGTTGTACTGAATTAAGTCCTCTTCTCTCAGAACTCTAAGGCTTCCATTGATGTGGAATTGCATGTTCTCATGTCCAGAGATAGCTCTGAGAAAATATTCAGAGAATTTCTCTGGAGGAAAGGAAGGAAAAATCATGGCCAATGGAAACATATGCAAGTACTGTTTCTACAGACCATGGTGTTGTCTCAACTCCTCTGCACTCTAGCATGGTAGTGAAAATGAACCGAGGACCATCAGGAACCAGAGAAAGTTATATAACCCCTATGGATTTATTTCAAAAGAACTGTAATTTCTCTTCAGGAGTAGGTTCTGTTTGCTTCTGCCTTTCTTCATTACTAGACCTGGTTGCAGTATTTTTTTTTTTTTTATACTTCTTAAATTCAGAACCTTGGTTCAAGAACTCATATATAAACACTGAGGAATTGTTTTCTCCTAAGGATTAACTACTCTACTGCAACCTCTAAAAATACTGTTTGGCCTCAGAATCTGGCCTCTGATGTTTCTTTTATCTTATCACTGACTCTCCAGCTTGAGCTGCCCACCAGAGAAGTGAAAGCCCATAGGGGCTGTGATGTCTGCCCATCCCTCCTTCAGGCAAGTTAGACCAGAGCACCCTACTGACCATTGTTCCCTGTGCCTCTCTCCAGAGAGAATACGCCATTCACAGTCAGCTCTGTCACTCAGTGCCTCTGTGACAAGGTGCAGATCAAAAGGCATCACAATACCCAGAGGGTCTGGCCCTGCTCACAGGATGTGGCTAGTCATTGCCAGAGTTAAGAACAAGGCCTGGGTCCTGTCCAGTAGGCACACAATAGCTTAGTTTCAAAGTTTCTCTTTTTTCTTTTGATGGAGAAATAAATCCCTCAACTCCGATGACAGCTAATGCCCCATGTGAAGGACTGGGGTTAAGTCTGTATATTAGATTTCTGAGTCTAGCAGCATTTTTGAGGATGAAACATAGACTACTTGTTTTCTTTCAGAGCAGAGAACAAATGCTTTATACAGTTTCTGTGCTCAAGGACATGGGATCACTTGGGTAAAGGAAACCCACAAAAGTCACTGTAGTGGGCAGTTTCAATGTCCTTCCCTGCCAATACTTTCTAAGAGATGCCAAAATGTAAGTGTCCTCCTGTTACTGGAAGTGCTGGTGAGAAGTACAGTCACTGCAGGAGGGACTGCCTGAGAAAGAAAATCCCAGATCCGCACAGGAGGGAGGAGTCTCAGTCTTCCAGGACTCTGCGATTCAGGGATCACCGCATCACCACTGCCCCAGAGCTGGTGAGAAATGCTGAATCTCAGGCCCCACTCAGATCTGGCAAATCAGGACATGTTTTTTAACAAGATCCCCAGGTGATTTATATGGATATTAAAATTTGAGACACACAGCTCTAAACTCAAAACAAGATACCACCTATGTTACAACTATTGTGTGCTAGCAGAGAAGGAAGATAACTAAAGTCATTAGCAAAGTTCTAAGACTTTTGTTATCAAGATTAATTAATTGTTTATTGAAGTTAAAATAGGCTTCCTTAGTTTGTACTAGCTGATCAATTGTCTTAGTGACACCTGTAAACTTTTGAATATGCCAGCCTCTTTCTTGCTGCCTTAACCAGACTTTAGCCACAACACTTAGAAAATAGTGGCCATTGTGGACAGCTGCTGGACTTACCTGCCCAGATACCGAGTTCTCCTTCATTTGGTAATAGTACCCTCTTTGTTAGAAGCCTGCAGGTTGGTGGGGTTGTCACCCACAATCCTATCTCCTCTATTGACTCCTCCAACGAGTTGGCATATGAGCAAAATGGTGCCACTCGGACACTCTCTTATTGAGACTGAAGCTCATTTGTTCTATCACAGTAACTGAAAGGACAATTTGCTACCTAGATCCTAAGGCTTCTGGATCACATCCTCCCCCAGATCTAGCTATTCAGTTTTGTTTTCTTGTTACTCTTCCATATTCTTAGAATACACTCCATTTTTATCTGTTTAAGATAGCCAGCATCCCTTTATATTAATTCAAACCAAACAGGTTTTAGTTATATCTATTCATAGAGCTGCATAAAAATATACCTGTAAGGGTATTTTTTTAGTGAACTTAGAAACCTAAAGGGATCATATTAACTGAATGAATAAATAATACTACCTTATAAAAAAATCAACTGAACCAGGCCTCAAGAATAACTAGCATATACCTCCTAACATATTTCCAAAATGCCTTCAGAAAAAAATAGAAGTGGATCATGATGAAACATGAGCTAACATCTGTCCTAAACAATTAATATTCTTCAGCCATTAAATAATATTGAAAATTAATATTTGTTGGATGTTTTCATAACAGATAAATTAAAAAGGATATAACATGTGATCACATTCAATAATAATGTTACATATATATGGGAAGTATTATTCCAAGGTATGACAATAGTTATCTCTGGGTAGTTTTGATTTTTTTAAATTGATTTGTTTTATTTTCATTCCAATGATATGTATTTTCTGATTTAGGCTATTTTTAGTTAAAAATAGAGACTTAATGAGTTTTGGGCATATGTTAATATGGGAAGATACGTTAAAGTTTAGATATCAAGACTAATCCTTGTTGTATCATGTAGAATAGAATAGAAATACTAAATTTCCCTAAGAATGTGGCAAAAGTCTTATTAGTTTTTACTTTTTTTTTTGTGACAGAGTCTCATTATGTCGCCCAGGGTAGAGTGCTGTTACATCACAGCTCATAGCAACCTCAAACTCTTGGCTTAAGTGATTCTCTTGCCTCCGCCTCCCAAATAGCTGGGACTACAGGCGCCCACCACAATGCTTAGCCATTTTTTGTTGTTGTTGTTGCAGTTGTCATTGTTGTTTAGCTGGCCCAGGACCAGCCAGCCTTGGTGCATGTGGCTGGCACCGTAACCACTGTACTACAGGCACTGAGCCTAGTTTTTACTTTTAATTAATCAAATTCAATGGAACCAAAAATTAAGAACATACTTCTGTAATAGTTCTGTTTGATATTGAAAAGTCTTACAGTTGGAAATTTTAAAAAAGGGTAAATCAGACTTTGTGTTGTAACAGGTATTTCTGTCTGCTAATCAGAGCTACTCAAATTTTGACGTGCAGGCGAATACCCTGGGGATCGTGAAAGTGCAGTTGGGCTTGTGTGAGGCCTGGGATGCTCTGTTCCCATCATACTTGGAAGTGCAGCGGCAGCTGTTGATCACCCGCCATTTTTTAAGAGACAAAGGTCTCTAGACAGAAGTGTCTTCTTAATGACTTTAGAAGTCACTCTGAACCAAGGAAAAATAAACAGTCGGTGAGCAAAAGCTTTTATAGTTCAGGACAGAAAGCTAGGAGGACCCAAGGCTTCTGGGTCTGGGACGTGAATGTGTCATCAGAGTGGAACTGAGGCCAGAGATGGAGGAGTAGGGGTGCGGGATGGGAAGGTGGATCAGAACATGGAGGCGGGCCAGGGAGGGACTTCAGGAGCAAGACAGTGCCACTGCCTGCGTCCTGCACTGTTATTTGTCATGCCATTCTTGCAGATGCCGTTGCTGGGATTCTTCACTCAGTGGATTAGAAAGAGCTAGAGGTTGGCAACCTCTATAGAGGAGGAGTCAGGAGAAGTGGGGGCTTGTGAGCACAAGGAGGGAGAAAAAGAAGGGAGTGGTGAGGGCTCAATGTTGGCACTGACTCCGGAGCAGAGGTGGGTATGGGGTGCTTAACGCTATCTTTATCCTAAGTTCTCTATTTCCTTTAAAAATCTGTGATGCAAATTGTTCCTCCTAGAGATGGTTTTTTACCTTAAGTTCCATCTCAACCATTTGTTTAGTAGCTATGTTTTATGTTTGTTTAGTTAGTACCTTCAGGGCAGAACAGGGATAGTTAAAAAGAATAATAAGCTGTAATGACTAAATACTAGAACAGAAACTATTTCCACCTTAGAAGTTGTAGACTGACCTCCCTGCTCCAGGCACGACTGGGGCTTCGGCTTGACTCTCTGAGTGCCACTAGCCCAGGACAATACGGAAGGAGAAAGGCAAGGCAAGGGGAGCTCCCAAAGCTGGAGGTCACTCACAAAATGTGAACTGTTTGCCTATGAAAAGTAGCCCCCCAAACCAAGGAGCTAAATCTAAAGCTTTTTGGTTACTGTTAAGTAAGTAAAATCTTAAGATCAGCAAGACTACCTACCATATGTTACTTAGTTAGAGAAGTGTGAGTATGTTAGCTAGAGTAGTGTGAAGAAAAGAAGATAATTGGTCAAATAATCTTATTCTATCACAGTGTCCCTAAGCCTGGGCACTGGGAGAAGGCTTCATGACTCCTGTCACCAGTCCCATGGCCCTAGAGGTGACTGCATGGAGTCGTCCTTTAGGCAGCAGGTCAGAGACTCCCTTTGGGTTTCTCTCACTGAGAGTGACCTGCTCTTGGTGTATCTGTAGATTCCAGGCTTAAAAATCAAATAACTAACCCTTAAATTCTGGGCAACTGCTGGCTAAAGTTTGTGGTTAGGCAAGCTTGGTTCTTGACACCTCCACTCACCACTTATGACCCCTAGAGAAAATTACTTAGTCTCTTTGTGACTCGATTTTCTTAATTGTGAAATTGGGAAATTGTGAAACGTACCTATCTCATGGAGTTGTTGCAAAAATTATTTTGTGACTACACGCAAAGTGTCTAGAACAGTGCCTGACACATAGCAAGTACTCAATAGGTAATACTTAGCAATAGAAATTAGATTCTTCTTATTCTTTGGCCATGTAGTCATGAGCAAGTTGCGTTGTTTCTCTGGAGTTGTCCTTTCTGTGTACAAAGAAGATAATCATACCTCTTTCATAAGTTTATCAGGGTATAAAGGGAAACATGCTGAGACACAGGCTCTGACTGTGTAGATAGGTGGAGCTCAGATGCTGCTGGATGAGTTGGGAAGACTCTGGGTGCCTGCAAAGCCATTTCTGTTCACCTGGGAGTGGAGCCTTCTTAGGGAAATGGGCTAGAATTCTGACCCCTTCCTTATTTGATGGCTGGGGGGAGCAGTGATCAGGCTGGATTATAAATGTAGATGAGCAAAGAAGCCCTGTGAAAGAAACTCACTTTGTAGGTCAAGACCAAGGCTGGCCTCTACTCCTTGGCCAGGGTATGATGGGGTGCTCAGGGCCCAGAGCTCACCTTGCGGGGCTATTTGGATGTGACCTTTCATGGACTGTCTTACCTTGGGCTTCTGTAGCAGAATACTATAGACCAAGTGGTTTGTTCAGTAGTCTTCAACCTTTATGGTTTCATGGAAGACAGATTTTCCACAGACTGGCTGGTGAGGATGGTTTCAGGATGATTCAAGTACATTACATTTATTGTCCACTTTATTTCTATTATTATTACAGTGTAATATATACTGAAATAATTATACAACTTACCACAATGCAGAATCAGCGGGAGCCCTGAGCTTGCTAGTCTGCAACTGAACAGTCCAGACCCATCCTGTATTTATAGCCGCTCTCCAGCGCTGGCATTGCTACCTCAGCTTCCTGAGATCATCAGGCGTTGGATTCTCACCAGGAGCACTCAGCCTACATCCCTTGTTTGCACAGTTTATAGTAGAGTTCACGCTCCTATGGAGAATCTAATGCCACTGCTAATATGACAGGAGGCAGAGCTCAGGCGGAGACGCGAGTGGTGGAGAGCAGACGTAAATACAGAATCTGTGCAGCCTGCTTCCTGGCCACAGATAGGGGCCCGTCTGCTGCCCAGGGGTTTGGGACCACAGGCTTAAACAACAAACATTTACTTCTGACAGTTCTAGAAGCTGGACACCTGAGATAAAGTGGCCAGCATGGTTGGGTTCTTGGTGATGGCCCTCTTCCTGATTATGTCCTTGCATGGCCTTCCTTGGTAGGAGAGAGAGGAAGGGAGAGAGAAGTGGGGAGGGAGAAAGCTCTAACTTTTTCCTCTTCTTATAAGGGACTAATCCCATCACGGGGGCTTCACACTCATGACTTCATCTAAACCTAATTACCTCTAAAAAGTCCTGCCTCTAAATGGCATCTCGTTTTAAGATATGCAGTCAGGACCCTCCATTCTCTTTCCTAGAGATGCTGGTAAGCCCTAGACAAATTGTTAGACCTATTCTGAGGGTGGGGCTGTGGGCAAGCCACAAGGTGCTGCAGAAATAGGGCTTGGTTGAGTGCCATACACCTAGACAATCAGGACATTACCTTGAGTAGTCCAGGTAAAAAATGAGGGTGAAATGGCTTAATAACTGGGATGCTGGGAGCCTGAGCAACTTCATGACTTTATCTAAAAAAAAAATAATTTTGGGCGGCACTTGTGGCTCAAGAAGTAGGGCACCAGTCCCATATGCCAGAGGTGGCGGGTTCAAACCCAGCCCCGGCCAAAAAAATAATAATAATAATAATAATTTTGCAAAATACAGTAGAACCTTCATAGTTGACCACCTCCCTACATTGACCACCTCTGTACATTGACCTAATTTTCATAGACCAGACATGCACTAAAGGTACATATCAGTATAGTAGGCCTTGTTCCTTGTGTTGACCACCTGCATATGTTGACCAGTTTGCTAAACAGTCTTTTGGGTGGTCAACTTACAGAGGTTCTCCTGTATATCACATTTAGTAAAATATGTACAAGATAAATATATTGCTCAATAAATTATCACAAAGTAAACCTGATGTGATCACCACTTATGAAGAAATAAAATAGTGTTGCCAGTGCTACTTCCCAAACAGTCACCTCTGTGCCTGCTAAATGTAATCAATATCCTGACTCTTAGGTAATCTCCACTGCTTACGTTATAGTTTTACCACCTAAGAGGGCATCTTGAGACATAGTTTAGTTGCTTATGTTACTTAACAATTTGCAAATTCATCTCTATTGTTGCATCTAGCTAAAGTTTATTCATGTTCTTTCTGTATAGTATTCCACCATATGAATATACAACAGTTTATAGTTTTTATCAATTCTAGTGATGATAGACTTAGGTTATCTATAAGTTTGGCATTCGTGAGTAATGCTGCTGTGAACATTCTTTTACATGTGTCATGGTGAATGCATCTGGTTGGGTTTATACGTCAGAGTTGACTTGTTAGATTATATTATACCCATATTTTCTACTTCACAGATGATGTCAAATTATTTTCCAAAGTGGTTATACTGATTTACACTCCAACCAGGAGTACTTAAGAATTTTAATTACTCCACATTCACTCCAACAGAATCTTTTTAATTTTTGTCATTTTGGTAGGTGTGTACTAATTTTTTGTGTGTTTTTCAAAAAAAATTAATAACAGCTTTATTGAGATATAATTTCCAGGCCACGTAACTCACCCATATAAGGTATATATCCATGGAATTGCATACCATCACTTATTGCTTGTAATTTTGTTTTTCTTATTCCTAAGGAGGATGATCACCTCTTCACATGTTCAAAAGTGTTTGGATTTCTTCTTTGTGACATGTCTTTTAAAGTCTTTGGCTCATTTTTCTATTGGGCTGCTCATCTTTTAAAATTGTTTCTTAAGAATTTTTCAAAGTTTTCTGCATGTGATTCTTACCTCAATTTGTAGTTTTTTACTCATTTAATAATACTATCTGATAAGGGGAAGTTTTCATTTTTGTGGTAGTTAAATAAAACATTTTTTGCCTTTGTGGTGAGAACTTTAGTGTCTCATTTAAGAAATACTGGATTTTCATGACACAGGTCATGAAGCTATGTATAGTCTATATTTCCTAGAAAGCTGGTTGTTTTGATTTTCATGTTTAGACTTATGTTCTACTTGGAAGTGGTTTTAGTGTGTGGTGTTAGTTATGGAGATCAACATCACCCTGCCTCACTGCTCAGTTCCATCAAAACGATTGTACATTTTTATGCCAATACCACACTATTTTAATCACCATAACTTAGAATGTGATTTGATATTCTATATCTTATTTATATATTTTTCCTTTCCTTTTTCTTTTCTTTTTTATTCAAGAGTATCTTGGCTATTCTTAACTCACTGCATTTCCTGTAAATTTTAAAATCACCTTGTCAAGTCCCACAAAAGTATTTATTAGAATTTTGACTGGGACATTTGCTTCATGCCATCTTTATTTTTCTTACGTTTTTACTAAATGAATCCCAAGAAAGACTTATTTCTTCTTACTTTGTGTCAGTATTCCAGGTCTTCCGTGTCCAGGTGTTCTCCAGGAATCATGGACCAGGATAGCAGCCTGACATTGGTTTCTGCAGGGCCCAAACTCTGGGCCAGCAGGTGTTGTCCAGGCTGGGAGGGCCATCTCTGTTTCTGGCCTAAGTCAGGAGATGAGTCAGCATATATGGGGATTCTGGGGCACATGAGAAGGTGACTCCAGGAAAAGACACGAGTCTGCTAACCTGGGGAGTGAGAACTCAGAGTCATCATAATTTCCAGTATCAGGGTATGTACATTTTGATTTTATGATGATTGTAGGAATAAAGGGAATCCATGAGGCACAAACTGAGAAGGTGCTTAGTGAATAATATGCCTCCCTCCCTTGCTTCACCCTCACACAGCTGAACTAGGCTGCAGGCGTCAGGCAGATGCTAGAGCAGCAATTGGTGGATGGCCTGGGGCTTTGAGATCAGGGATAGGAAATTCCTTTGGAGCAGTCACATTGTCCATGACACCAAAGAAACAGAGCGATGGACAATGACCAAAATACCATGTCTCTATTGATTGTGCCTTGCTTTATTTTTACTGTTTCTGGGAGGATTCTAAAAAATCCCCAAAGCAATGATGATTTGGTTATCTCTGGTTTCTACCTAGTTTTCTTTCTATTAACTGAAGTAAACATCTCAAACAAACAATAAAACTCCAACATTGGATTATACCTGGTATTCTTGCTGGTATAGTGACTCTGTACTTAGAGACAGCCATCAAGCCGTGAAGCCTCACGTCACTCCAAATCCCCTTCGTTAACAGCTTAGCCTCAGCCACTCTCTCATGCTGTTGCCAGTGGGTGTCTCTGTTTCTGGAATTTGTCATCTAGGACCTGCCAGCCTTCAGAAGCAGCATTTTCTCTGGTTGTTGGAGGTTTGAATGAATCATTTTTCTTCTGCTGTGAAGACTGTAACTGTGGACGGGAAGTGAGAGAATGATAGAAGTGTTACCTTTGGTTTCTATACATGGAGGAGGTTTCTTACCACTTTTATTGAAACAAAGAAGCATCTGTCCATTAAAAGCTGCTGCCGTTAAAATCACCTTTATTTGTGAAGAGTCAAATAGAGTAGTTAAAATATAGCTACTTTCTATTGGTCCTTTGGAGAGGGTTTGGGGCAGATAGAGGGTCCTACAAAAGCAGAATGGCATGGATCAAATTAAAACCAAACACACAAAGCACACATTAAGTCGCCCATGGCTACCTTTCTCCTTCTGAGTTCTCCAGATGGAAGCTAACCTCAGAAAATATAGAGCAGTTTCTGAAGACTGTGGTCGAGAGGTGCTTCCCATCGGGGAACGGAGGAACTTTCACTCGTTTGGTTTTTTTCTCTGCGGCTCCCCACATCAGGATTAAGAAACCAGTTGGTTCCCACAGTGGCTTCCAGTTTGCTGCAGGTGGTCAGAGTTTAGAGAACTTGGGCAGGGCTCCAGGCTTGTCTTTGCTGCATGGACATTTTCTTCTCTTGTTTTTTTTTGTCTTTTTGCCCTCTTCCATATTCCTGGTACTCCAACATATTCTCCTTTTCCAAATTTGAATAAAAAGTGACTTTCAGATCTCACATTCATCCTAAGGGAGAGATGTTTGCAAAACCAGATGGACTCATGAGGTCAGAAACCGACAATAAAAGTATAAAGCCCCATAGACATAATTCCAGGAATCAGCCCACTGGTGGGAGAGTTTTAAAGGATTTTCTTTCCTTCCCTGGCTTTCTCCCTTTCTCTTTTTTATTCAAAAAAGTCACAAAGCTACACTGCTTATTCTCTAGGAACTTAAATTCTGGTTAGTGACACCACCCCTCATAAACCAAACTTGAACAATAATGACAATATAATGGCGCCATTTATTCAACATTTGCTTAAACAATGTGCTAGGCACCTTCTGTGTCATCTCATTGAACCACTAAAACAAAACGAAGCAATGCTATGAAGTTAGTGGCAGTAGTCACCATATTTTTAAAGATGGGGAAACTGAGGTGTAAACAGATTAAAAGCTTGCCTAAACCTGTACGTCTACCAAGTAAAGAGCCAGATTGGCCTGAGTCCCAGCAATGTGCTAATTCAGTGCCGCCCTGTGCCTGGAAGGCCACGTGATTTGGATTGCAGGAAGTAAAAGGCCAGTGAGGGAGGCTTCGCGGAGTTAATCAGATGTGAGCTGATCATGAAGGATGTCTGGAAGAAGCGGGCAAACGAGTGTCATATGTAGGGCCCTGATGATGTCCTCCACTCTGGCCCATTCTTTCTTTCAGAAGCAATTCTCCTTCTCCTTATTATCCATGAGCCTTTACAGTGTGGTAGTTTCCCACTCCAAGTGGAAACTGGTTATCATTAATCACTGCATGCAGCCCTGTTTCCTCTGGGGGGCTTCTTTTGAATGCTGATAAATCTTTGTAATTAGCTGTAAAAATCTTGAAAAGTGCACATCATGTTTTAATCCTAAACCACTTGGGCCACTGGCATTCATGTGCTAGCTAGAATTCTTCTTCATCTTCTTTTTTTTTTTTTTTCATTTAACAAATTGCTTAGAGTTTATGACATTTTTAGTAGATCTCTAAGTCCACAGAGCTCAGGATTAGAAATCCAATGAATTGTTTTCAGTAACTCAATCACAAAAAAAGCAAAGCAAAAAACAAACAAGAAGCATTGATACATTTTCAGTGATTTATTTTCCCATGCGTTGGTGGAACTTTAAAGATCTTTGAGATCTTTTCAGATAATTCAACACAGGCCTGGCTCTAAAATAAAAGCTAGCATGCTGATCAATGAGGGAGAAAATGGTTTTGTTTTTTTTCCTTAGAATCTAAAGTGAAATTTCTTGAGAACCGGGGAGAAGAATATAGGATTAGAAGGCATACTATAATTGGTTTTTAATGTTGCGGTATAGCTTCAGAAGAGGTCCAGAAAAATCAAGTCTCAACTCAAGTCTTCTTTATGTCATGGTGTACAATGATTCTCAAACTTCAGCATGTATCAGAATCACTGCAGAGTTTTTTTTTTTAATTTTGAATATTTAATTCAAAACATTTAAAGGTTATGTTACTAGTTTACATATACATATAATAAATCTGAACAAAGTTAAAAAGCTGTGATCCATATATTGAGTGTAAGGGATGAAAGGTACTAAATTAATAAATGAAGAAAAGGGATACTGCAAATAACTATTCTGTCACTTTGCTAACTCTTCACTAATATTTGTCATATTTCATCAGATTGTGATTTGATTGTGCTAATAGCACAAATTTCTAGGCCTGAGCCCAGAGTACTTCTTGGATGGAGGCTGAGACTTATATTTCTAAGCTCTCAGATGATACTCATGTTGTTGCCACCAAATTTTGACCATCTTACTTCCAGTCCCAGCTCAGTGCTCACCAGCTGTGTGACCAGAGCACTTCCTGGTGCTTTTGTCTCTTTGAGTCACCTCACCTAATTCAGCACAGATGTAAGAACCGCTGTGAGAACCACTGTGATCTATGTAACAGCATCTACTGGGATCCCGGCTTCTAAAAAGACTTACTTCTTTATTCTTTTAAGCTGGAGTGGGATCTGCTTTGCTTAAAACCTCAGTGAGGATTTTCTGTATCTGGGGAGTTCTGAAAATGAACTGATGCTGTTCACGAGCATGAGGTTATGAAATATGTGCCTCTGCATCCGGTCCTCATGTGGACGTGGACGCTCCAACATCGGGCATAACATAGTGTGGCCTGATAATTTCTTTCAGTATTTCTATTTTGAAGAGAAATCACTGTTATTTCTGAAAGTCACATGCTTGTGTTCTCATCTTTGTGTACTCCATAACACCTAATAGAAGGTCTTGAGTATAGTAGGTGTTTACTAAATTCTTATTGAGTTGAAACACTGGATTTTAAATTTAAACTTGGTGCCAATATCTCACCTGAAAAATAGTATCCTTTGAGTAGACAAAGACAATGAGAACAATTATACTTTACATGTGTGTCTTAGTTCCGTTCAGGTTGCTATACCAGAATAACAAAGACTGGGTGGCTTAAATAACTCAAATTTATTTCTCACAGTTCTGGAGGCTGGAAAATCCAAGATCCAGGTACTGGCAGAGCTGGTATCTGGTGAGGACCATTCGTGGTTTGCCCATATGTGTCTTGTGGTGCCCTCACATCACAGAGAACAGAGGTGACCTCACATCTCAGAGAACTATATAAATGTCACTTAGGATTTCAACAGAGTTGGAGAACAAATTATTTGTCTTCTTCATTCTTCATAAAAATGGAATGTAATGATAGAATCTTGAAGGTTCAGATTGTGGAGGATCCTACACAGGGAGTTTTGGTGTTCCCTGACCAGGATTTCTAAGAGTAAGTTTCTAGCTCTGTGCTTCTATGGAAGGCATCCCCCCATTCATTGATAGCTGGGTCTCAAATGCAATTGAAAATGTGGCTTGCTGGAACATATTCTTCTTAGTAAAGTGTCTCAAGAATGGAAGAAAACATACCCAATGTACTCACCCTTATTATGAAATTAATGTAGGACCTTCACATGAAAGCTATAACCCAGTTACAACCTAAGAATAGGGAGAAGGGGGAAAGGGAGGGGAAGGAGGGGGGAGGTAGGTGGAGGGAGGGGCATTAATGGGATTACACCTGCGGTGCATCTTACAAGGGAATATGTGAATCCTAGTAAAAGTGGAATGTAAAGGTCTTAGCAAAATAACTAAGAAAATGCCACGAAAGCTATGTTAACTAGTGTGATGAAAATGTGTCAAACGGTCTATGCCAAGTGTATGGTGTCCCATGATCATACTAATGTACACAGCTATGATTTAATATAAAAAAAAAAAGAAAATGTGGCTTGGTATCATTGCAGACATACCATGAGCCCCAGATGCAAACCACCTCAAGGGGAGCTTTGCCCACACTGAGCCCGAATACTACAAGAAACTACTAAACACTACTCTCTTTGAAATAGTCTGAATCATTAAACTCAGCACACCAAATATGTATTGATAATTCTAGTAAAATTTTTTTAGGTGGCACCTGTGGCTCAGTGAGTTTCATGCCAGCCCCATATACTGAGGATGGCGGGTTCGAATCCGGCCCCAGCCAAACTGCAAAACAAGAAATAGCCGGGCATTGTGCCGGGCGCCTGTAGTCCCAGATACTTGGGACTTAGGCAAGAGAATTGCCTAAGCCCAAGAGCTGAAGGTTGCTGTGAGCTGTGATGCCATGGCACTCTATCAAGAGAGAGTGAGACTCTCAATAGAGTGAGACTCTGTCTCTAAAAAAAAATAAATGAATAAAATAATAATAATAAAATAATAATAATATATTTTTTTTTTGTAGAGACAGAGTCTCACTTAATTGCCCTCAGTAGAGTGACATGGTGTCACACAGCTCACAGCAACCTCCAACTCCTGTGCATAGGTGATTCTCTTGCCTCAGCTTCCCAAGTAGCTGGGACCACAGGCGCCCGCAACACCTAGCTCTGTTTTTCTTGCACTTTGGCCGGGGCTGGGTTTGAAATCACCACCCTCGGTATATGGGGCCGGCACCCTACCCACTGAGCCACAGGTGCCACCCCGAAAATGAAATTTTTTAATGTCAGGGCAAATTACTTAACTTTTTAAGCTACTAATGAAGGCCTCTAATGGGAAATTATGTGTAGCCCACTCTTGTTTTTTATTCTTAAATGAGTACATGAATCAGAAAATCACAAGATAATAGAAATATTTGCCTAATATTCAAACAATTCAGGTGACACGAAATATACAATTGTTTCTGTTTTATTCTTTTATTCTTCTATTATAGTTAGTGGGCATCAAAAGTTTAGATTGTGAGTCAAGATATTTTTGCATTTCTTAGGAATATGTTATTTTTTAGTGTCTTAGGGAGGACTTTGGGAGTGATTTCTTTTAATTTTAAACAATATGAGATGAGTGGTTAAACAAGTTTTCCTTTTCACATCAGCTGCTAGATAGTTTGGACCCCATTTGTGTCTCATTTATCAAAATTGTATTTAATTTTATGGACTATGGTTTTGAGCTTTTGCCTTTGTGTGTGTGTGCGTGCACATATGTCTGTGTGTATTCCTATTCCTTTTTTATCGACTTTATAAAAAAGACTTTATAATTGTAAAATAATTTATATTCATCTTAAAATATTTGGAAAATATAGAAAAGCTAAAACAAAGTAAAAAACTAAACCCAAACATACTCAGAATATTTTTGGAGTCTTTTTCTATGCTTTTATGCATCTGTCTACTTAAATAAATTGGCTTAGTGGTATGTAACTCTCTTGTTACTAAGTTCTTTTTTAATAGCATATCTCTCTTATCACCTACTCTCAATTTATGCTATCCTTCTGTTTCACAGTGTTTTTGTAAAAATCCTTTTAGAACAAGGGAGGACATATGCGAATTGTCCTTCTGAGGAATAAGGCACAATTTACTTGGTTGTAAAATTATATATTTTTGTTTCTTTTTTTTTTTTTTTTGTGGTTTTTGGCCGGGGCTGGGTTTGAACCCGCCACCTCCAGCATATGGGACCGGCGCCCTACTCCTTGAGCCACAGGCGCCGCCCGTAAAATCATATTTTTAAAATTAATTAATTAATCATATTTTTAAAATTAATTAATTTTTAATTTCAGGTTAATATGAGGGTACAAACAACTGAGTTACAATGTTTGCATTTGTTAGGTAGAATCCCTCATGTAGTTGTGTCCCATACCCGAGAGGTGTGTCCTATACCCTTACATTGTGCCCATTAAGTGGGAGCACACTCATCCCTCACCCTCCTCCACTCTCTCCCAACTTGAATTGAATTTAGTTTTTCCCTTATGTGGGCATGGGTATTAGATCATCTACTGGATTCATATTAGTATTGAGTACATTGGATATTTGCTTTTCTATTCTTGTGATATTTTACTAAGAAGAATGTGCTTCAACTCCATCCGGGTTAATGCAAAAGATGAAAAGTCTTTATCTTTTTATGGCTGAATAGTATTCCATGGTATACATATACCACAGCTTGTTATTCTATTCCTGAGTTGACTGGCATTTTAAATCATGTCTTTTGTAAAGACGTTTGATAAACTGCTAGTTGTTCCAAAGAGATTCCTGAATATCTTGATTACACAAGAAATGAAACTAGCCAATCCTTCCTGCTCTCTGCACATCTTTGCCTGAGCTTTCTTCCTGTAATGTCCTTCCTTTGCATTTTTACCAGGCTGGTGACCCTTGAAGACTAAATGAAGACATCTCTTCCTTGGGGAAGGCTTTATTCATTAATATTCTACACTTAGTAGACTTGACATGTACCCTTGTAAAATGCATCATAGGTGTGGTCTGACCCATTACCCTCCCTCCATCCATTCTCCTCATTCTCACCCCCTCCTCCCTTCCCCCTCCTCTTTCCCCTTTATCTTGGGCTATAGTTGGTTTATAGCTTTCATATGGAAGTGAGGGTGCTTATATATTGGTTTCATAGTAGAGCTGATATAATACATCATATAAACAAAATAAAAAAACAAAGACCATGTGATTCTCTCAATTGATGCAAAAAAAGTTTTAGTCCTGCACAAGCTGCTGTGCCTATAGCAGTTCATGCTTCCCACTCCATAATTGCTCATTATTTTGTGTCCCATTGGGCTGTAGCTGTCTTAAGTCCAGGGCACAGATTTTTTTCTTATGACAGGAGCACAATATGTATTGAATGAATAAATTATCTCTAGACTTGTCTCATCAAAGAAGAGTTCTTGGGATATGGGTGGGGAGATCTAAGCTAAAATATTTGGAATACTAGTACTTGGACTAGCTAAGGAACATTTGGGAGGGCCATCAGAATGGAGAGAAAAGACACTAGGGCCTGAGAGTTATCTCTCATTATTTGTTTGCTACTGAGGCCCTGGGTCAAGGTATGTTTTACTACATTGTTAGTGTAAAATATCTGTCATTGGTCTTTTTTAAATATTCTTTTCCCCCCAGAATATTATGTCTGCAGAAGTGTTTTGGTTACACAAATTGCTTTTGTACAGTTTGAGTCAAAGTTATAAGTACCCCTGGATAGTGTGCATTGTACCCATTAGTTGTGCATTTACCCTTCCCTTCCTGCTCCCTCCCACCTACTTGCTCTCTGTTGGGTTTCACTACCATATGTGCATGTGGATGTTGATTGATTAGTTCCAATTTAATGGTGAGTACGTGTGGTGTTTGTTTTTCCATTTTGGTGATACTTCACTTAGAAGAATGGTTTCCATTTCCATCGAGGTCCTTACAAAGGTAAGGTTCTGCATTTTTTTTTTTTATTAAATCATAGCTGTGTACATTAATGCATTTATGGGGTATAATGTGCTGGTTTTATATACAATTTGAAATACATCAAAACTGGTTAACACAGCCTTTACCAAACTTTCTTAATTATTGTGTTAAGACATTAATATTCTACACTTAGTAGATTTGACATGTACCCTTGTAAAATGCATCATAGGTGTGGTCTGACCCATTACCCTCCCTCCATCCATTCTTCTCATTTTCCCCCCTCTCCTCCCTTCCCCCTCTTCTTTTCCCTTTATCTTGGGCTATAGTTGGTTTATAGCTTTCATATGGAAGTGAGAGTGCTTATATATTGGTTTCATAGTAGAGCTGATATAATACATCATATAAACAAAATAAAAAAACAAAGACCATGTGATTCTTTCAATCGATGCAGAAAAAGTTTTAGATAATATCCAGCATCCTTTTATGATCAGAATGCTTAAGAAAATAGGTATAGAAGGGTATAGGAGGGACTCTATTTCTTAAACTGATAGAGGCCATCTACAGCAAACCCACAGCCAATATCGTATTGAATGGAGTAAAATTGAAAACATTTCCACTCAGATCAGGAACCAGGCAAGGTTGCCCATCATCTCCACTACTTTTTAACATAGTAATGGAAGTCTTAGCCATTGCAATCAGGAAAGAGAAGGTGATCAAGGGTATCCAAATAGTATCAGAGGAGATCAAACTTTTATTCTTTGTAAATGATATGATTGCATATCCGGAAAACCCCAGGGACTCAAATACAAAACTCCTAGAAGTGATCAAGGAATACAGCAGTGTCTCAGGTTAAAAAATCAATACTCACAAATCAGTAGCCTTTATATATACCAACAACAGTCAAGCTGAAAAACAGTCGAGGACTCTATTCCTGTTACAGTAGTGCCAAAGAAGATTAAATATTTGGGAGTTTACCTAACAAAGGACGTGCAAGATCTCTATAAGTAGAACTATGAAACTCTGAGAAAAGAAATAGCTGAAGATGTAACAAATGGAAAAACATACCATGCTCATGGCTGGGAAGAATCAACATTGTTAAAATGTCCATACTACCCAAAGCAATATACAACTTTAATGCAATTCCTATTAAAGCACCACTGTCATACTTTAAAGACCTTGATAAAAACAATACTTTGTTTTATATGGAATCAGAAAAAAACCTCGATTAGCCAAGATATTACTCAGAAATAAAAACAAATCAGGAGGAATCATGGTACCAGGCCTTAGACTATACTATAAATTGATAGTAATCAAAACAGCATGGTACTGGCACAAAAAACAGAGAGGTAGATGTATGGAACAGAATAGAAAACCAAGAGATGAACCCAGCTACTTATTATCATTTGATCTTTGATAAGCCTTTCAAAAACATTCAGTGGAAAAAAGACTCCCTATTTAACAAATTGTGTTGAGTGAACTGGCTAGTGACCTATAGAAGACTGAAAGTAGACTTACACCTTTCACCATTAACCAAAATTGATTCTCACTGGGTAAAATATTTAAACATAAGACATGAAACTATAAAAATACTAGAAGAGAGTACAGGGAAATCACTTGAAGAAATTGGCCTGGGAGAATATTTTATGAGGAGGACCCCCACCCCCGAGCAATTGAAGCCACACCAAAAATACATTACTGGGACCTGATCAAACTAAAAAGCTTCTGCACAGCCAAGAACACAGTACGTAAAGCAGGCAGACAGCCCTCAGAATGGGAGAAAATATTTTCAGGTTATGTTTCTGACAAAGGTTTGATAACCAGAATCCACAGAGAACTCAAATGTATTAGCAAGAAAAGAACAAGTGAACAAGTGATCCCACCTCATTTTGGGCAAGGGACTTGAACAGAAGCTTCTCTGAAGAAGACAAGCACATGGCCTACAGACACATGAAAAAGTGTTCATCATCCTTAATCATTAGAGAATTGCAAATCAAAACCACTTTGAGATATCATCTTACCCCAGTAAGATTAGCCTATATCACAAAAACTATAGATGTTGGTGTGCATGGGGAGAAAAGGGAACTCTTCTGCACTGCTGGTGGGAATGAAAACTAATATCTTCCTTTTGGAAAGACGTTTGGCAATCACTTAGGGATCTAAAAATAGACCTGCAGTTCGATCCAATTCCTCTACTAGATATATATCCAGGAGACCAAAAATCACTTTATAACAAAGATATTTGTGCCAGAATGTTTATTACAGCCCAATTCATGATTTCTAAGTCATGGAGAAGCCCAAGTGCCCATCAACCCATGAATGGATTAATAAATTGTGATATCTGTACACCAAGGAATATTATACAGCCTTAAAAAAGATGGAGACTGGGTGGTGCCTGTGGCTCAAAGGAGTAGGGTGCTGGCTCCATATGCCAGAGGTGGTGCGTTCAAACCCAGCCCCGGCCAAAAAAAAAAAAAGATGTAGACTTTACCTCTTTTATGTTTACATAGATGGAGCTGGAACATATTCTTCTTAGCAAAGTATCTCAAAAATGGAGGAAAAAGTATCCATTTTTTTAATGGATGAGTAGTACTCCATGGTATACATATACCACATTTTATTAATCTATTCATGTATTGATGGGCACTTGAGTTGATTCCACATCTTTGCAATTGTGAATTGTGCTGTAATAAACATTCAAGTGCATGGGTCTTTTTGATAAAATGACTTTTTTTCTTTGGGTAAATACCCAATAGTGAAATTGCTGGATCAAATGGGAGGTTTAGTTTTGGTTCTTTAAGGTATCTCCACACGACTTTCCATAGAGGTTGTACTAGTTTGAAGTCCCACCAATAGCGTATATGTGTTCCTTTCTCTCCGTATCCATGCTAGCATCTGTTGATTTGTGACTTTTTTGATAAAAGCCATTCTCACTGGAGTTAGGTGATAAAATAGCTTTTTTTTCCTGAAGAATTAATTTTTTATTTTCCTTTTTCTCCCAGTCTTAAAAAAGATGCATCCAAAATGATAATGCCTCAATTTCTTATGTTAATATAAATAGATAAATAGTAATTTAATTTGTCATAATCCTGAGCAAACTAGATTCTTCCTGCACCAGATTTGAGGAAGAAAGAAAAAGCAAATAAAAATGGCAAATCATTAAGGAATTATTTTTAAAACTGGCTGCCAGAAAAAATCCAAAGGTCAGCACTCATTCAGTCTGTTTCTTCATTCACTGAAGTATATAAAAAGAATAGATTTTCACGATTGTGTTTCATCAGCAAAAAATCATTCATTTTTAAAAAATAATGATTGATAAGAGAAATAATGCATTTTAGAAAGGTTCTCATAAAACTAAAAAGATCATTTTAACATAAGCAAAACATCCTACCTAGTGTGTCATCTCTGCTACTATGTCCGAAATGCCAATTAAGTGCTCTGTGTTAGGAAAACACATAGTCTATGAATTCATCATAAAGACACACACAGGACACCCTGAAACAGCTGCTTTTACTCTCTTATTCAAGGAAACTTTCAATGTAAAGAAGTCATAGAAGAAATAATTATGTGAGATCCATGAGTAAGGCTTTTTTGAACTAACTGCTAGTTTCCATCCATCTGCAGGGCTGCTGAGAAATAGTAGTGTTTTAGTTAGGGGAATCACCACTAGCTGGGGCAACAGGCAGATCCTCACATCTCAGTAACTTAATGTAATAGAATTTATTTTTTGCTCATATGAGTCCATTTTGGGTTGGGGAGTCCTCCTCCATCTGATGGCCAGCCCATATGGAGCATAAAGCCTCCAAGGTCACCGCCATAAAAAAGGTGGAAGATGGAGAAGACACATGGTCTTTAACTGCCTTGGCTCAGAAGTGACACGTGTCACTGTGGTTTGGAGTCTATTTGGCCAGATCCAGTCACAGACCCCAGAGAACTGCAGGGGAGGCTGAGAAATGTATTTTATGAGCACGCAAGTGGTTGGAGAACATTAATTGCTTCTGCCACAATAATCTTGACAATTAGAATTTCACCCATTGCCTGAGTAGTGAGCCACTGAGGTTAGCAGGATGAGGTGTGGGAGGTAGGGAGAAACTGCGAACATGAGGCTACATGTAGTGGTTGTCTGCTATCTCCTCTGATAGCAGAGCCTCTGTTTCCTTATGAGAACCATCTGCCTCCCAATTTCTGCTCACATAGTTCTGGTTTGGCCTTTCCCTTTCTCCCAGGGCTGGGCATATGCCCTACGCCTGATTAATCAGAGACAGCTGTGGGACAGAAGAGCCACTCTCTTAGCCTTAAGGCCTCTACATGCCTAGAGTGCCAATAGTGCCACTATGGGGTATGTTTTCTTGAAAGTGAAGCCAAACCAAGGGATCCCCAAACCAAGAGAAAAGAGACAGATTTGGATGGCGCTGATGGAGAGAACCTCTGGATCAATTGGTGCCGATTTTTCCCTTGATTTCCACAATTATGTCAGCCAGATATTCCCTTAATTTGGGCTAGGCTGAATTCTGTAACTTGTGACTGAAAAAGAAGATCTAGCAGTTATCACTCCCTAAAACTTCAAAACATCATCCTATACCCCTTTGTCTCTAAACCCACATAACTAGCAGTTACCTAAAAAAGTACTGTTATTATAGCTTATACATTTATACTAAAGAATTGTTGCTTTTATGATATAGACACTGTATAAATGAGTGTCTAGTTATCCTTTGTGTACCTGGGGCTGCGGAACCTGTAGCCTTAAGCTTTTACAGAACAAATCCTTTTAATTAATGATTAGATTCTAACCTCATCTATGACATTCATAAGAAAACACTGAACAAAGATAGGAAATAACTTTCTGGTGACCTAAACTATTGTAACCCCATTCTCTAAATCACATGACGTTTGTTTACTTTCTTTCCAATGGGCTGTTTAATTATTTGTCTTAAGTGTTTTAAATCAGAAGCCAAAAGAAGTGAGAGCAGCTGAGGCCAATTTTTAAATTTAAAATTAACAGAGCAATTCAGCTGTCTCATGAACTGAAGGTGACTTTTCTTTAACATTGTCATCACCACACACTCTTACCTGCTCTGTTCCAGATGTGCAATAACTGGGCTTTGACGAGTGTGACGAGAGAATCAAACAAGACACGTGGACATCAAATGAGATAAAAGGCCACAGTGGATCTCACTCCTTTCTGAAGGTAGTTTCTCTCATCTGATTCTGTCAACATTTACTAGAAACTTCTATCTGGAACACATAGTTCTTTCTCTTTTACAACTAAGGCAGCAAATGTAAAGAAAGTTTTATTGTCTAAGATAATTAAATGAATAGAATCAGAATCCACATGAAAAATCTCCCCAATCCTTTCCCATTGAATATTCTCTGGTGATGAGTCGAACTAAGCCAAACTTCTCTCACTGGGTAGAAAGTGTTCTTGGATCCAGAGTGGTGGGTGCTCTGGGGGAATCAAGATTCCTCTTCTAGGGAGATGGGTGGGGCCTTAGTGTGTGTCACACTTTATGGGGGCAAGACATGATTGCAAGAGGGACTTTACCTAACAATTGCAATCAGTGTAACCTGGCTTATTGTACCCTCAATGAATCCCCAAAAATAAAAAAAAAAAAAAAGATTCCTCTTCTAAGAGGACTGTATTCTACATTTTCTTTTTTCTGTGTTGTTTTTCCTTCAACATATACAAAGTAAACATTATTTCTTCCCTCTTAGGGTGAAGATTAACAACTCCATTGGCATTATCATCCCCCCCCCCTTTTTTTGAGACAGAGACTCCCTCTGTCACCCTGGGTAGAGTGCCATGATGTCATCATAGCTCACAGCAACTTCAGTTTCTTGGGCTCAAACAATCCTCTGGCCTCAGCCTCCTGAGTAGCTGGGACTACGGGTACCCACCAGGACACTCGGCTAATTTTTCTATTTTTAAAAGAGATGGGGGATCACTCTTGTTCAGGCTGGTCTCAAACTTATGAGCTCAAGCCATCCACTTGACTTAGCCCCCAAGAGTTCCACTGGCATTTTCATGTGATTATTAGCTTATTTTTCTTTATTAAAACTTTCCTTCTGATACGTTTGATAGGATCATCTCATGTCTAACAAATCCTAAAGCTACATCAAACTAGGTCTGGGCAGAAGCTAGTTGTCTCAGCTGAACATTAGCAGAATCCGAGGGATTGAGCAAGCATCTGTTATCAATGCACCCTGAATACTTGCTGAAGATGCTGTGCTACATTAAGTGAATGAGAACAGCCAGTCAAGATCCCACCTGGCTCATGATTTAGTTACACTAGCATACTAGCTTAGACTAAGTGATTGTTAGTAGTTAGAGGCAGGACACCTTTTAGTATAGACTCAAAATCTCAGAAAACAGTCTGCAGTCATGATAAATGACTCTGAGATTCAGGAGTTGTTCTGAGATTTCTAGAAAGGTATAATCATGGACTGTGCACCTCACGCTGTACCCATGACTGAAAAACCCCCACCCTTAGTTACAAGATAGACTGGGTTTGGGGGCAAGGGTAGCTCCATGAGACTGCATCACCCCACTGGGAAACAGGGTTTGTATTCTACTCATTGTGGCTTTGTTGCATAAATTTTATACACATTAGAGAGAATACTTACACATAGGGGTCCTCAAACTACGGCCCGTGGGCCACATGCAATGGTGTGATTGTATTTGTTCCCATTTTGTTTTTTACTTCAAAATAAGATATGTGCAGTGTGCATAGGAATTTGTTCATAGTTTGTTTTTTTTTAAAAGTATAGTCCGGCCCTCCAATGGTCTGTGGGACAGTGAACTGGCCCACTGTTTAAAAAGTTTGAGGACCCCTGGATTCCATCCTTTATCTCTGAAAGGGAAGAGGGTTACTTTCCTGATCAGTGATAGGGCACTATGGGATTGGGAGAATCAAGCTTAGACGGAAAGATAGCCCAGCAGCCATATGTAAACTGTTTCCTCACGTAGAAACAACAGTGCACTGGAAAATTCAATAGAAAACATAGTCATTTATCATCCTTAATTATCAGTCATCTCTAACTGCATCTGGTTTGCATTTTTTATTAGAAAGGGTTTTTTCTTTTTTCCTTGAGTTGGACCCGGGCATTTATTTCTTCCGTTCCTGATTTCATTTTGTTATTCTTTTTAAAATTCCATCACTAATTCCCATGATGTGAAGAGGTTTCTATTTCATAAGACACAATAAATCAAGCAGTGCCTCTGTTGTCATGTCGTCCTTACTGTGCATTTGTCATAGGCCCTGGGTTGCTGAGTTTACTCAAGGTTAGAGAGTCAAGCCACTTTGAGGACAAACTCAGCCAGTGCCGTGGGTACGCACGTAGGCCCATCAGAGGAGCCGAAGGTATAAAACTTCGGTCAGCTTGAGGGAGTCCAGCTGCTTCAGAAAAGCCAAGTGACAAAAACTGGTGCTGGGACGTTTTGGAGTTTGAGGGCTGTGGTCTTGGTGGGCGGTGTATGATGTCCTTGTCACACTTTTATATACAGAACTGATGGGTAATGTCCTTCTCTCATAAAATGATAGTACTAATATTTGTTAAGAATTTTCTACATGTTCTACACCATGCAATGTACTTTTTTACACGTTGTCACATTCAATTCTCATGACAACCCTTTCAGGGAGGGAAATATTATGTATGTCTTTTAGATGAGCCAACTGTGGCTTTAGAAAGACATTGTTGTTCGTTGATTACTCATCTGGGGTGTCCCTGGACTGTGAAGGTAGAATGAGTCATAACCCTCAACCCTGCAGGAAGTGGGCCTGTGTTACGAAGTCTCCAGACTCATTTTAACTATGAAAATCCCAGGATAAGATAGCTCCCTGTTTTTTTCTCCTTAGATTTGGGGGTTTCTTTTATTAACTGAAGTTGTAATTTTATAGTTTAATTTTTAAGTGATGGCTGTGTTTAACAATTGGCTCATGAAACTTCTAAAAGCTTAACATGATGCTCTGGTGAGCTGACATGAACTGGCTCCAGCACATGACTACCTCCATCTAAGGAGGCTGAGATGCCACAGTCCCCAAGGCATAATGTGGAGGAGGGAATCCAAAGACTTAGGCAAATGAGAAAGTTCAGGTGGATGTGTCACACCCATTCCCTACTACCTCCCTCTAGAAAGTTCAGAAAATAACTCCTTCACTGACACTTTGTATAATACATGAGTGCGGAGAGCACTGGCATCCTTGTAAACTCTGGGGTTGCTCTCATTTGTAGACCGGATATGACTGTGGGGGCCATGCCATTGAGACGGGCACCCTGATTTCAGTGGGGTGATGGATTCTTGGAGTAGCAGAGGCCCAGTAGGCGCTCACTGATTTGCCAAAGACAATGTGGACACATTAACTCTAGTGACTGTCTTGGAGTAGCAGAGGCCCAGAGGCGCTCTCTGATTTGCCAAAGACAATGTGGACACATTAACTCTAGTGACTGTCTAGTCAATATCTGCATGTAACACATAGGTTAGTTAAATGGGTCTGTGACAGATGTCACCCTGTATATTTCAGTATTTACTGGTGGAGGAGGAATCCAAAGACTTAGGCAAATAGGAAAGTTAAGGTGGATGTGTCATACCCATTCCCTGTTACCTCCCTCTAAAGGGCGGTAGAGATCTACTAGTGATCAGAATACATGAGGTTACAGGTTTGTGATGGCTCATTGATCCCAGTGTCCCTAGGAATGAAATAGAAGGGCAGCCTGCCTAAGTACTGCTTGATCCATATAATGGAAAAACTCTTATTCTGGTGGCCAAAAACCTGACTTGATTTGCCTTAATGGAGAACCAGGGCCACTCCACTCACCACATAGCCTAACCTAACCCTTGATTGAAGGAGAGGCCTCTGTGAGGAAGGACGCTGCATCATTGGTGCAAGTAAATATCATGTATCTTCCTCCTAGTCTTTTCTCAAAGCATTTGCAGTTATCTGATAGATTGACTCTGGACTGCAGAAAAGGAAATGCCCAGATCTTTCAGGAATTACTAAGTACTTGCTCTTAATTATGTTAATCCCTGATTAACTAATCAGATCTAAATTATTCATAGTAGCCTGCCAGTTAAAAATGAAAGCTTACTTAACAAACTCAAACATTGTAACCTAATTGTTTGTACCCTTATATTAATCTGAAATTTAAAAAAATGAAGACTTCTGTGATGAGAATACAGATGAAGTCTGAGCCCAAATTTAACACACAGTGGGCCCAGTTGGTCAGTTGACCACCCTGTGGTTATTTCCCCAATTTCTGAGTGTATAATTGGAATATGCATACTTGGGAGCTGTCAGAATCCCCACTTTGGCTCTCTCACCAAAAAGTCCATAGGATAAGGACCGTGTGGTAGGAAGGGTCAAGTGAAAGCCCCTGGAACTTCTCATCCTTACAAAGATAGCAAACCAGAAGTAATATTGCATTCTTGAGGGTAATTGCAGAAATTAGCACCACCAGTAATTATTGAAATGTATAGGGTGACATCTGTCACAGACCCATTTAACTAACCTGTGTGCTACTGTTGTGCCCAGATCTCGAAATCCCCCACAAAGACCACCAGGGAGCCGAGTCCGATGCAAAAGCAAAAGGGCCGTTTATTGCAAGTTCGAACTTGGACTCCCGGGGACTCCGTTGCAACGGATCCGAGCCAGGAACTCTGGAGCAGGGGGTTCGTATGGTCCTGCACAGCGGGTGGGCGTGCACAGCTTGAAACAAAGGGGGTGCTTCTGGATTGGTTAGGTGGGGGGGTCCCTGATTGGTGGGCGGTTGTCTCATGATTTCAGGGAATTGCTTGGGCTTGCCTAGAAAGTAAACTTACTGAGTGAAATGGTGGGGGTGTGAGGAGAGAAACTCAACTCTTAAGATGGCGCTGGTCTGGTTCTTTCACTACATGCAGACATTGACTTGATCTCGGAGAAGGACTATGAATCATAAACTTAATCAGATGGTAATTCCAATTTCAAATGCCATTGCAAATAAGACCCCTTTTCTATAAGAAAGGGACATAGCTCCCAGCATGTGGTGGGGAGCTATTGACTTGAAAAATGCCTTTTGCTTCACGCCAATGTGTAAGGCCCAGCAGAAGCCGTTTGCTTTTGTCTAGCATAGGCTCCATGCTGGCTCATCAGGGTACATCAGGCCTGCTCTCTGCTATAAGACAGTCAGAAAAGTTGATTGTATTAACATTGCACAAAATATCACACTAGTCTTCTACTTTAATAACATTATATTGTTTGGATCTGATAAGCAAAATGTAGCAAATCAAATGCCTTAGAAGGTGGGACATAAACCCCACAAAAATTTACGGGCCTGGAACCTCAGTTCTAGAGAGTTCAATAGTCTGGAATAAGGAGAAAGATAAGTTGCTGCATCTTGTATCATTTATCATGGAAAAAGAGGTACAACCCTTTGTATGAAGTTTGAGGTCACACACGCCACATTAAAGTTTGCTGCTGCTACCTGTGTGCAGAGTTATGCATTGGCTGCCGGTTTTGAAGTGGACCAGAGAGAACAGGCTCTGCAGCAATGCCAGCTTCAGTGACTGCTGCCGCAGCACCTGGGCCCTGAGAGTCAGCGGATGAGACCAGCGAGAATATGTGCAGATAGGGATGCTTTCTGGAGCTTCTGGTAAGTACCAAAAGGACAATCAGTGCAGATCTCTAGGACTTGGGCAAAACTGCTCTCTTCTTCAAGGAGTTATTTTCCTTTTGGAAATAACTTCTGGGTTGCTCCTGGCCCACTGCAGAGACTGACTGCCTAACCATGAAATACCAAGATGCTATGTGACTTGAGCTTCCCTCATGAATTTGGTGTTGACTGACCCACATAGCTGTAAGGTAAGGTAGCATATTTTGTCATCAAGTGGAGCTCCTTACAACTAACTGGGGAAAAAAAAACTTGAGCCTAGTTTAGAGATGGATTGGCACATTATGCTGATATCATGGAAAGGGGACAGCTGCATCACTGCAGCCTGAGGGGTGACTCTGACATATACATATCTTATTTTTTCTGTTTCTCTGAGCCCTGGTTAATATAGTATATACTATAGTGTAATATTTTATCAATATATTATGTATTTTATTATAATATTGATATTGTACACTTTGGGAGGCCAAGGCAGGTAGATTGCCTGAGCTCAGGAGTTTGAGACCAGCCAGAGCAATAGTGAGACCCCATCCCTACTAAAAATAGTACAGCTACCTGGGCATCATGGCAGGTGCCTGTAGTCCCAACTACTCAGGAGATGGAGGCAAGAGAATTGCTTGAGCCCAAGAGTTTGAGGTTGCTGTGAGCTATAGGGACAAGGCAGTCTACCTAGGGCAGCAAAGTGAGATTCTGTCTCGAAATAATAAATATTGTAATATAATATCAATTGTGCATTGTAATACACATGTGTAATAATGCAATAGCAATTGGCCACTCTTTATGTTCTCTTATTGAAAAACTTGACTGCCAGGGTGGCACCTGTGGCTCAGTGAGTAGGGCGCCGGCCCCATATGCCGAGGGTGGCGGGTTCAAACCCAGCCCCGGCCAAACTGCAACAAAAAATAGCCGGGCGTTGTGGCGGGCACCTGTAGTCCCAGCTGCTCAGGAGGCTGAGGCAAGAGAATCATGTAAGCCCAAGAGTTAGAGGTTGCTGTGAGCTGTGTGACGTCACGGCACTCTACCGAGGGCGGTACAGTGAGACTTTGTTTCTACAAAAAAAGAAAAAAAAAAAAAAGAAAAACTTGACTGCCATCTTGTAGAAACTTGCCCAAGTTATTATCACATTTGCTTTTTATAGTTTCTTGCTCCAAAATTCTTTGACTATTATCAGTTGTAGTCCAATTTATGTTAGGACTCAGCGTTCTAGATATGAGAACCAGGAGACTTCATCAAATTTATAAAAGAGCCCCTCTCATTTATTTTATTCTTTTTTGTCACTTTGGAATTTTAAATTCTCATGTTTCATAATGTTGTACATTGTAAAGTGTACAATATTATTATCTGTTTTCAACATATAATCCAGAAGCAGGTGTACAGATTTACTATAAGCCATTGACTGTCATCGAAAAACCCTGGTTAAAAATAAGACGTGGTTAAAAGAGATCATTAAAGATAGTTTTCCTTTAATTGCCCTTGTTCTTAACTCTGACTTTTTGCTGAGAATATTTTTTCCAGAAGCCTCAGATTATTTGGAGAGCTTCACTTTTCTGATATTCTCTCAGTCTCTAACTGGTATCCTAGTTCTTGGCTCTGTGAGGCAGGCTGAAGAGCCATTGTTAAGTTGGTCAACCATACTTTCTAACTCTTCTTTCTTCCTGGAGTGCTTTCTCTTTTCCCTGACCCCAGTTTACCTGTGTTTAAGCATGAACACCACTGGCTCTGGAAAATCTTCTATGACCATTTGCACTAGGTTTAATCCCTTCAGTCAAATTGTCTGGTGTTTACTTCCACAGTACTCTCTACTTTTCTTTTCTTAATTTTCAGCAAACTTTCATCATTGGTTAAATGTTCTTCTTGTTATCATTTTATTTTTTAAATAAATTTTATTGTATATATTTGTGATATAAGGCATGGTGTTATGAGATACATCTAGATAGTTAAAAAGTTATTGTAGGGAATCAAATTAATATTTCATTATCTCATACAGTTTCCCATTTATTTTTGTTGTTGTGGAAAAAGAAACTCAAATCTACTCATTTAGCATGAATTCCATATTTGGAGCAATTTTATTACCTGTAGTGCTGATATTGTATATCAGGTCACTAGACTTGTTCATCTTACATGTCTGCTACTTTGTTTCCTCAGACCCACAATTCTCCATTTTATCTCCTCTCAACCCCTGGTAACCACAGTTTTATTCTCTATCTCTGCATTTTTGATTTTTTTTAGGGTACATACTATATATATATTTAATTAAAGTGGTAAAATTACATATATATTTATTTATTATGAAGAATTGGCTCACACAGTCGTGGAGGCTGAGAAATCACGATCTACTCTGTCCTAGCTGGAGAGCCAGAAAACCTGGTGATGTAATTCGGTCCAAGCCCAGAGGCCTGACAACCAGGGAACTGATGGTATAAATCCCAGCCTGAGCACCAGAAGAGAAATGAGATGTCCTAGTTAAAGCAAGCAGGTAGAAAGTAAAAGGAATACATTTGTCTTTCCTCCAAATTTTGTTTTATTCAGCCTCTCCAAAAACTGGATGGTGCTCACCCACATTCTACTTCATTGAATCCACTAATTCAATGCCAACCTCATTCAGAAACACCCTCATAGACACACACAGAAATAATGCTTATTCTGGACAGACCAAATTGATACATTAAAATTAGCCATCACATATGCACACATAATACATATGACTTCTCTAACTTTTGTATTTACCTGGATGGAGTTGAAGAACACTCTCCTTAGTAAATTATCTCAAGAATGGAAAAGCAAGCAGCCCATGTACTCAATAGTAATTTGAAACTAGTAGATGATCAGGCCCACACGAGAGAGGAAAAGCACAATTAAATTCAAGAAAGGGGGGAGGGCGAAGAGAGGAAAGAGATTCAGTAAGATTTCACCTAATGGGTACATTGTAGAGGTTTCTGGCACACCTCCTGGTGAAGGACTCAAATACAACTCAGACTTTTCCTAACAAATGCAAACAATGTAATCTAATCGCATGTACCCTTATTTTAATCTGAAATAAAAAATAAAATACAATAAATTGTAGAAGCCTTGTAACCATATGGGTCATGGAGGCTGAGATTGTTTTATTTTAGATTCCATATATAAGTAAGATCATGAAATATTTTTTTTCTATGTCTGACTGTAGTTAATAATAATGGATGCTTCAAATTTGCTAAGTAGATCTTAAGTGTTTTCACCCCCCCCACCAAATGGTAGCAGATGGGTGTGTTAATTAGATTGATTATGGTAATCATTTCACAATGTATACATATCAAAACATCAATTGTACACTTTGAATATATGTAATTTTTGTCAATTATAGCTCAATAAAGTTGTAAACTTTAAACTTTAAACCTTAAAAAGAATTATGTCTTTTTCTATAGTCTGCACATTCTGCTAGTTCAGGGATCTGGCATGGTTCCTAACATACAGTTTTAGAAAACAGGTGCCACGTGCTGCTATAGACCATTTATATTGATTTATGCAATCAACCTGTTCTTATATCATAGGCAGGCTAGGCCCTTTTTCCATTTTCCTTTGGTCTCTTGCTATTTTCAAATTCCTTCATCTTCTAAAGATAGCAAACATTAAAGAATGTCTGATATGTAAGGTGGCATGCCGTTTAATATGAGAAAAGCTGTTCCCCTGACCCTGAATGTGCCTTAATGTCTTCTATGTTCTCATGAAGGCCAAAGTGTCAGTAAGGTACACTACAGCAAACTTTTCTATAGTCAGTCGACATTTTGGCTGAGTTCAAGGAGATGAGTACCTTTGTCCCTTTTCTAGACTTAGAGGTTAAAAGAAATGGATGATTTAGAGCAGTGAGAATACTGTGCATGGTACTACAATGATGGATACATGTCATTATGTTTGTCCAGATCCATAGACTGTACATCAAGAGTAAACCCTAAAGTAATATGGACTTTGGATAATAATGGTGTGTCAGTGTAGCAGCGCACCACTCTGAGGATGCTGATGATGGGGGAGGTTATGCTTGTGTGGGGGCAGGGAGTCTCGGGAAATTCTCTATACCTTCTTCTCAGTTTTTCTGTGAACCTAAAACTGTTCTAGGAAATCAAGTCTTCTTTAAAATAACAGCAAAAAGAACAAAACAATAAACGGATGAAAAGTGGTATCAGAGGTCTATGGTTTTAATATTGGAGGAAAATATTCTTAAACAATTCACATTAAAAGAATGCATTTCCTAGTCTCTAATTCTCGTACTGATTTATTTTAAAGTAATAGATTAAAATTAAGAGGTATTAGATTTAGGTATCATCCAAATATGAGTGTAAATGAAATTTTATACAGCAAATCGTGCATTAATTAAACTTCCATTATTACATAAACACATTTGTTTCGCTTAGTTCTGAGAAAAATCTGTTTAAGCCACCACAAGTGTAAGAGAGGATTATTCAGTGATAGGTGTTACAAATCCATGCAATTGCCCCAGCTGGAAACTTAGGTAACGTCTTTGGTTGTCGTTTCGCCATTCTCTTACCTATCCTCATCACATCATTTGCCAGATTCTGTCAATTTCTATCTTCTACTGTGTCTCTGATCCATCCTTTTTTCTACTTTTGAATTTCTATTACTGTGGTTCATAGTTCAATTATTTCTCAGGCAGGTTACTGCATCCGCTTCGTCTGGTCTCCCCATCCTCAGTCCATTTTCCAAATCATAGCCTTCATAAACTAGATGTTGACATCTCCTTACCTGAAGTACTTCAGTGTCTGTAGAGTTAATTAAGCTCATGGTCTTTGACATACGAGGTCTTTCATACTTGTTTCTTGTTTGCTTCTTTAGTATTATCTCAGGGCACTCCTCCAAACTCAAGATTCATGACACCATGTAACTTTAAGCCTTTGCACATACTACTTTCCCTGATGGTGTGATGTGGCTTTTTCTCTTTTATTTGCACAGCTAGAACCCTTTGCTCTTTTTTTTTTTTTTTTTTTTTTTGAGACAGAATCTTACCACATTGTCACTCTGGGTAGAGTGGTGTGGTGTCACAGCTCACAGCAAGCTCAAACTCTTGGGCTCAAGCCATACTCTTGCCTCAGCCTCCCAAGTAGCTGGGACTATAGGCACCCGCTACAATGCCCGGCTATTTTTTAGAGACCAGGTCTTGCTGAGGCTGGTCTTGAACCTGTGAGCACAGGCGATCTGCCAGACTTGGCCTCCCAGAGTGCTGGTATTATGGGTGTGAGCCACCGTACCTTGCTCTTTGCTTTGACTATAGTGGAGGCACCAATGTGAGATGAGGTTCCCCTGGCCTGGCTCCCCATAGCTCCCCATACTTACTTGATCTTGGCTTTATTCACATTGTATTCTAGCTCTCTTTATTTTTCTATCTCCGTCCAGTCCCCCAAAGAACTGTAAGTTATTTGGAGACAAGAGCCTGATTTGTGCAGATGAATACATTAATGAGTAAAAGAAAAAGAGTAAATATCTTAAAGTTTCCTACTCCCTTTATTAGTTCACAAACTTAGTCAAGTGAATAGTTTACCAATTCAAAACCATCAGAAGCTCTATGCAGGAATTCACTTTTGTTTTAACCGAACACACAGTTCTTCAAAGACACAAATGACATTAAATGTTTTGTAAATGAACCCACTGGAGTGCAAGAAGGAATCTTATATTGGAAAGCATTAAACAACCTGAAACAAAAAGCAGATCACTTCCTAACCACAAATTGCAAATTAAAGAAAAATAATTTTCAATCAACATTACGACCTACTTTAAAGTCAATCCTGCCAATGCATTAAAGGGAGGGCACTCCAAATCAAAGGGATCAAGACCAAGGCTCAGAATAAAGACAAATGGTGACCAAGAAAGCAAAATGTTAGGAAGCCCACTAGGACAATAAGTGACAATGAAACAAATCAAGAGTTTTAATAATATTTCATTTCTATAGGGTTGCTCCATTGTTTTTGTTTTTCCTCATAAGCAGATTCCAGAAACAGTTCCTTTGCAGAAAGAGGCCACAGCTGTCATTGTAGCATAGTGTGTGTTTGTTCACATGCCACACAAGCAATGAATTATGAAGAGAACAGAGCCTTGCAGGAGGTAGAGCAGGCTGGTCATGCTTTTAAACTAGGTACCAACAATGAGGTCCAGCTAGAAAAACTGGAAAACCGGATTCTTCCATATGTACATCCCCCCAAGAAATGCTGAAGTTCTTTCCCCTTTCTCTCTATTTATGCAAATCTTACCCTTTCAAAACTTGTTTCAGTTTCCCCCAGCTTCCATCTTCTTCCCAGTGATTCTGTTCACTTTGGCCATTTCTCCTGATCTCCCTAAGAGCTTTGGAATCAGAATACTCAATTATTCATATTGTCGTGTTGCATTTATCTCTTATTAGATTTTTGTGTGTAAACACTGTCTCATCAGATTATCCCCTCTGGCAAGAACTCTGCCATTGACTTAAAAAAAAATGTTCTGACAGTTATTAGCATCGTGTGCAACATAGATATTATAGTAAGACTCAATAAACATTGCAGTTAAATTGATTTAAATTTTGTGAGAGAATATTTTCCCCTGTCAAAATTATTAATGGAAACAAAAATTAGGATAAGACCATCTTCATTGTCCCTGTATATCCTAAGAATTTTCTTTTCCTTTTCTTTTGTTTTCCAAATTATAAGTAGGCATTACGCCACATATGTGGTTGTCAACCCTGGATGCACATTTGAATTATCTGGAGAATTTTAAAGATACAGATGCTAAGGCCACTACTTAGACCAATTCAAACAAAAGGCATAAAGAGTTTTAAAAAATCCCAGGTGATTCTAGCACACAGGCAGGGTTGAAAAGCCCTGTGCTACACCAACTGAAGTCAGTCAGTCTATAGCATTTATGGAAGACCAGGACTAATATACTCACAATTCCCACGGTGACTGCTCCTGTGGATGTCTATCAGCTGCTAAATACATTAAGTGTGCCAAGCTGTGTGTGAGCTCTTAGGCTTCTCAATTATGCAAATATCTCCTTCTTATTATAGAAGCACTTTTCTTCAATATATCTCTTTATTAGAGTAAACAATATAGGCATCTTTCAACTGGAGAGTAAAATGGGAGAACTAAATTTCAAGAAGTTTATGGAGGCTCAGTGCCTGTATCACAGTGGTTACGGTGCCAGCCACATATACCAAGGCTGATGGGTTCGAAACTGGCCTGGGCCAGCTAAACAACAATGACAACTGCAACAAAAAATAGTGTGTTGTGGCAGGCATCTGCAGTCCTAGCAACTTGGGAGGTTGAGGCAAGAGAATCGTTTAAGCCCCCCAAATTTGAGGTTGCTGTGAGCTGTGACAAGACAGCACTCTACTGAGGGCGACATAGTGAGACTCTGTCTCAAAAAAAAAAAAAGTTTATGGAGTTTAGTGAGAATAAATGCTTAGATTGGTTTTATCTACTGAAAGGAAAAAAGAGAATTGACCGACTTTGCTAAAAATCAAATCCCAAACCATTTTTATCTAGAATATGCATCACTTTTTATATGTAAAATAGCTAGCTATTTCTCAAGAATGAGAATTAGTTCCTGATTATTTGGATAATTGCATACATTCCTAGTTTTGTTTGTATTTACAGACCAATACTGCATTGTATTCTTTTGTCCTTATTTTAAAGTTATTTATTGAGCTCTCACTACACATCAGGCTCTCTGCAAAGCTGTTTACATGTAATCTAATTATCAGACCACCAATTTGAACCATGTGCTAGTATGACACCTCTTCTGTACACAAGCAAACTGAGGCTAGAGAAATTTACCCCGGTCACACAGTTACTGAGAAATGGAGGCCAGAGTCAAACCCTGGTCTGTCTAGCTCCAAAGCACTTGACATCTGCTCTTTGCTCCCAGGAATAAACTTCTACCACCTAGTGCTGCTGAAAGAAGAACTGAACGAAATGCTTAACCCGAAATCCAAGGGTAATGGAAAAGAAAGAAACTGTAGAGGTTTTGCTCTTCATTGAAGTTCGACTGTAAGTCATTTATGAATTTATGTCTACTGTAATTGTGTTTGTAACTTTCCACTAGAATGTGTTTTGCATGCTCTTGTAAAATTTCAAAGAAAATTCATGGGATTTTTTTCCCCCAAGGTTAAAAGATGGGGAAGAGTAGCAATATGGCTTTAATGCACAATTTATTTACAAGGACATCACAGAATATATGAATATAAGTGCATCATGTTTGAATCCAGTGGTAGTTCAACCCCTGTGCCATTTCATGCCTTGGTGAATGTGCGTGTGTGCATGTCAGATTCCAGCCAATCCTCCGAGATGCTCTAGCAGCTTTCCTTTTGTTGAACTCTTTTCACCGCCCACTGTAAGAGTCGAAATACATTTTCCCTTATGCCCCCAGCTCACTCTGTCCCTTATGACTTGCTCTGTCTCAGCGAGTACAGATCATGGCAATACTTTGTCATGTGTCTCTCCTATGAGGTGAGAAGCTTCTTTGCCATGGGGCTATTTCTCCATCCTTGCATCTTTGAGTAAACTATGATTCAGACTAAGAGACCAGGCTGTGGATGTTGAGCAACAAACACCTTCATCCTGGTCTGGTTAGATGTCTTACTCTATTTGAAAACCTGTTACTTCCTAAACATTTTTGTTTAAGGGACATATAGGTGCCCATATATAAATAAGTACATTTAATGTTAAATAAAGATAAAGCCTACCTTGGAAGCAATTAGCTGATTTACAGTGCCATTGCTAGCAGTTTTATGTATATGGGAGTGTATGAATGTACATCTTGATCTCATTGTCATTGTCTCTCTTTTGAAAACTTGAGGTTGTGTGTATGTTAAAATTTAATACACCAGGACATGCTTATAACACAGTTTGCTCTATTACATGAGACTGGTTCATCCCAATATTCATCTGTGGGGTTTCCGTGAAGTAACCACTGTAAGAGAGAATTAATCTATACATGTGGGATGTGGGTGTTAGTTTGTTAATATGGGAAAGAGTATCTGAGTCCAGCTTCCTTTTTTCAAAGCTTCCTTGGAAACAGATGTGCTCTCTCAGAATCAGAGAGATTTGGAGCAACGTCTCTTGGGTGCATGGAGTCAGGCCCATTTGCCTGGTGTGGCACTGGGTCATTCATGCTGGTGTTTGACACAGAAGGGCTGATGTCTCAGATGGCAACTCTTTGCATAGAACTGCCTGGTTGCATCCCTTTTCATTGCAATATTAAAACTCAAACACTTATCTGTCAGTGCTGTGTATCTAGAGGATACAATGATTGATTTTCTTTCATATTTTCTAAACTTAAAATCACCACATGGAAATTCATTCCATTTCTTGAGATCATTTGTTTGCTCAAATTCGTGCTTCCTAAATTGTCAATAGATAGCCCATGTGTTTAAGTGATCTAGAATAGAGGTTTTTAAAAATAACTCATCACCTATTTCTATGAATCCTAAGAAACATTTAAGTTATGTATACGATTTTAAAATTTAAGAAGCTGTGCCAAAAATATAAAATAGCCATTTAAAATAGTTATTCAGATGACCCAATTTTATTTTATTTATTTATTTATTTTTTATTAAATCATAGGTGTGTACATTAATGTGATCATTGGGCACCATACCCTGGTTTCATAGACCGTTTGACACATTTTCATCACACTGGTTAACGTAGCCTTACTGGCATTTTCTTAGTTATTGTGCCAAGACATTTACATTCCACATTTACTAAGTTTCACATATACCCTTGTAAGATGTACCGCAGGTGTAATCCCACCAATCCCCTCCCTCTGCCCATCCTCCCCCCTCCCTCCCCTCCCTATCCCCCTATTCTTAGGTTATAGCTTTCATGTGAAAGCCATAAATTAGTTTCATAGTAGGGCTGAGTACATTGGATATTTTTTCTTCCATTTTTTCTTGAGATACTTTACTAAGAAGAATATGTTCCAGCTCCATCCACGTAAACATGAAAGAGGTAAAGTCTCCATCTTTCTTTAAGGTTGCATAATATTCTATGGTGTACATATACCACAATTTATTAATCCATTCGTGGATCGATGGGCCCTTGGGCTTTTTCCATGACTTAGCAATTATGAATAGGGCTGCAATAAACATTCTGGTACAAATATCTTTGTTATGATGTGATTTTTGGTCTCCTGGGTATATGCCTAGTAGAGGAATTATAGGATTGAATGTCAGATCTATTTTTCAGATCTCTAAGTGTTCTCCAAACATCTTTCCAAAAGGAATGTATTAATTTTCATTCCCACCAGCAGTGTAGAAGTGTTCCATTTTCTCCACATCCACGCCAACATCTCTGGTTTAGGGATTTTGTGATATAGGCTAATCTTACTGGAGTTGGATGATATCTCAAAGTAGTTTTGATTTGCATTTCTCTGAAGATTAAAGATGATGAGCATTTTTTCCTATGTCTGTAGGCCGTGCGCCTATCTTCTTCAGAGAAGTTTCTCTTCAAGTCCCTTCCCCAGCCTGCAATGGGATCACTTGTTCTTTTCTTGCTTATACGTTTGAGTTCTCTATGGATTCTGGTTATTAAACCTTTGTCAGAGACATAACCTGCAAATATCTTCTCCCATTCTGAGGGCTGTTTGCTTGCTTTACTTACTATGTTCTTGGCTGTGCAGAAGCTTTTTAGTTTGATCAGGTCCCAGTAGTGTATTTTTGAAGCTGCTTCAATTGCTCCGGGGGTCCTCCTCATAAAATACTCGCCCAGACCAATTTCTTCAAGGGATTTCCCTGCACTCTCTTCTAGTATTTTTATAGTTTCATGTCTTAAATTTAAATCTTTAATCCAGTGAGAGTCTATCTTAGTTAATGGTGAAAGGTGTGGGTCCAGTTTCAGTCTTCTACAGGTTGCCAGCCAGTTCACCCAGCACCATTTGTTAAATAGGGCATCTTTTCCCCACTGAATGTTTTTAATTGGCTTGTCAAAGATTAAATAATAGTAAGTAGCTGGATTCATCTCTTGGTTCTCTATTCTGTTCCAGACATCTTCTTCTCTGTTTTTGTGCCAGTACCGTGCTGTTTTGATCACTATCGATTTATAGTATAGTCTGAGGTCTGGTAGCGTAATTCCTCCTGCTTTGTTTTTATTTCTGAGTAATGTCTTGGCTATTTGAGGTTTTTTCTGATTCCATATAAAATGAAGTATTGTTTTTTCAAGATCTTTAAAGTATGACAGTGGAACTTTAATAGGGATTGCGTTAAAATTATATATTGCTTTGGGTAGTATGGACATTTTAACAATGTTGATTCTTCCCAGCCATAAGCATGGTATGTTTTTCCATTGGTTAACATTTTCTTAGAGTTTCATAGTTCTCTTTATAGAGATCTTTCACGTCCTTTGTTAGATAAACTCCCAAATATTTCATCTTCTTTGGCACTGCTGTGAATGGGATAGAGTCCTTAACTGTTTTTTCAACTTGGCTATTGTTGGTATATATAAAGGCTACCAATTTATGAATGTTGATTTTGTAACGCTGCTGAGACGCTGCTGTATTCCTTGATCACTTCTAAGAGTTTTGTAGTAGAATCCCTGGTGTTTTCCAGATATACAATCATACCATCTGCAAAGAGCGAAAGTTTGATTTCTTCTGACCCTATATGGATACCCTTGATCGCCTTTTCTTCCCTAATTGCTGTGGCTAAAACTTCCATTGCAATGTTAAAGAGCAGTGGAGACAATGGGCAGCCTTGTCTGGTTCCTGATCTGAGTGGAAATGATTCCAATTTAACTCCATTCAGTATGATATTGGCTGTGGGTTTGCTGTAGATGGTCTCTATCAGTTTAAGAAATGTCCCTTCTATACCAATTTTCTTAAGTGTTCTGATCATGAAGGGATGCTGTGTATTATCAAAAGCTTTTTCTGCATCAATTGAGAGAATCATATGGTCTTTGTTTTTTAATTTGTTTATGTGCTGAATTATACTTATAGATTTACGGATATTGAACCAGCCTTGAGACCCTGGGATAAAACCAACTTGGTCATGATGTATAATTTGTTTGATGTGTTGCTGGATTCTGTTTGTTAGGATCTTGTTGAATATTTTTGCATCTATATTAATTAGTGATATTGGTCTATAATTTTCTTTTCTTATTGGGTCTTTTCCTGGTTTGGGGATCAGGGTGATGTTTGCTTCATAGAACGTGGGTAGTCTTCCTTCTTTTTCTACCTTTTGGAACAGGTTGAGTAATATAAGTACTAATTCCTCTTCAAAGGTTTGGTAGAATTCTGACGTGAAACCATCTGGTCCTGGGCTTTTCTTTTTAGGGAGGTTTTATATGGTTGATACTATTTCAGAAGTTGATATGGGTCTGTTCAACATTTCCACTTGATTCTGGCTAAGTCTTGGAAGGTGACATGCTTCCAAGAATTGGTCAATTTCCTTCAGATTTTCATATTTATGAGAATAAAGTTTCTTGTAATATTCATTAAGGATTTTTTGAATTTCTGAGGAGTCTGTTGTTATTTCGTCTTTGTCGTTTCTGATTGATGAGATTAGAGATTTTACTCTTTTTTTCCTGATTAGGTTGGCCTGAGGTTTATCTATTTTATTGACCTTTTCAAAAACCCAACTTTTTGATTTATTGATCTGTTGTATAATCCTTTTGTTTTCAATTTCATTTAATTCTGCTCTAATTTTGGTTATTTCTTTTTTTCTACTGGGTTTGGGGTTGGAATGTTCTTCCTTTTCCAGTTGCTTGAGATGTCCCATTAAGTTGTTAACTTCCTCTCTTTCCATTCTCTTGAGGAAGGCTTGCAGTGCTATAAATTTCCCTCTTACGACTGCCTTTGCAGTATCCCAGAGGTTCTGATAATTCATGTCTTTGTTGTTGTTTTGTTCCAAAAATTTGGCAATTTCCTTCTTAATCTCATCTCTGACCCAGCTATCATTCAACATAAGGTTATTTAACTTCCATGTTTTTGTATGAGTATGAAGATTCCTATTGTTACTGAGCTCAACTTTTATTCCATGGTCGTCCGAGAAGATGCAAGGAATAATTTCTATTCCTTTAAATTTACTGAAGTTAGATTTGTGACCTAAGATGTGATTGATTTTGGAGTATGTTCTGTGGGCTGATGAGAAGTATGTGTATTGAGTTTTTTTGGGATGAAATGTTCTGTAGATGTCTGCTAAATCCAAATGTTGGATGGTTAGGTTTAAATCTAAAATTTCTTGCTCAGCTTCTTATTGGAGGATTGATCCAACCCTGCTAAAGGAGTGTTGAAATCTCCAACTATTATGGAGCTGGAGGAAATCAAGTTGCTCATGTCTGTTAGAGTTTCTCTTATAAATTGAGGTGTATTCTGGTTGGGTGCATAAATATTAATAATTGAAATCTCATCATATTGAGTATTACCCTTAACAAATATGAAGTGACCATTCTTGTCCTTCCTTACTTTTGTTGGTTTAAAGCCTATTGTATCTGCAAATAAAATTGCAACACCTGCTTTTTTCTGATTACGATTTGCCTGAAATGTGGATGACCATCCTTTTACCCTGAGTCTATATTTGTCTTTTAAGGTAAGATGTGACTATTGTATGCAACAAATATCTGGCCTGAGTTTTTGTATCCAGTCAGCTAACCTATGGCTCTTTAGAGGACAGTTTAAGCCGTTCACATTAATGGAGAATATTGATAAGTCTGGTAAAATTTTGGGTATCGAGTTTTTCAAAAGTTCAGTGGACATTTTTAATCCTTTCACCAGTGTGGAAGTTGGAGTTTGATCAAAAGTTTCTGAGTGAGTTTACTTTTGTGGTAGAGGATTGGGTTGGTCATTATGGAAGATAGGTCTGAGAATATCCTGAAGAGCTGGTTTGGTTATGGCAAAGTTCTTCAACATATGAATGTCATTAAAGTATTTAATTTCTCCATCATAAATGAAACTCAGTTTAGCTGGATACAGAATACGGGGTTGAAAATTATTTTGCTTTAGGAGATTAAAAGTTGATGACCACCCTCTTCTGGCTTGAAAAGTTTCAGCAGAGAGATCTGCAGTTATTCTAATATTCTTCCCTTTGTGGGTAATGGATTTCTTATTTCTAGGTGCTTTTAGAATTTTCTCCTTCATATCAACTTTAGTGAACTTCATTATGATATGCCTGGGGGATGTCTTATTGGGATTGAGTCATGCTGGGGTTCTGAAACTGTCTGCTGTTTGAATTTCGGAATCTCTAGGCATGTCTGAAAAATTCTCTTTCATAATTTCAGGGAGAAGGGCCTCTGTGCCTAGCGAGGCCACTTCATCAGATTCAGGGATTCCAATGAGGCGAATATTAGCCTTCTTTGAATTATCCCAGAGTTCTCTGAGGGAATGATTTATTTTTGTTCTCCATTTCTCTTCCCTTTGAGAGTTTGGGAGCATTCAAAGGCTTTTTCTTCAATGACAGAAATCCTTTCCTCTGCCTGCTCCACTCTGTTACTTAGGGATTCTACTGTACTTTTCAGATCTTTGAGGGCTGCAAATTCGTGCTTCAGTGTGTCTAAATCTTTGGTGGTTTTGTCTTTAAATTCGTTAAATTCTTGAGACAACTTTTAAATTTCTCCTCGAATTCCTAATTCTGACTTTTGAATTGCTGCTCGAATTTCTAATTCCAAATTTTCCTCCACTTTATTAATCTTGTTTATAATCCAAATTCTGAATTTGATTTCTGACATCCCAGCCAGTTGTTTATGAATGGGATCTTCAGTTACATGTACTATATCTTTCCTTGGGGGGGGGGCGGGTTGCTCTATTCTGGTTATTCATGTTACCAGAGTTTTTCCGCTCATTCCGCCCCACAATTGTTTTACACTCTTTAATTTTTCCCCTGGAGCTTTGTCAAGGACTCGTACAGTGCTATCTTCTGAGAAACTGGGGCCCTGTTTGGTGTGGTGGGGCTAAGTGGTTCTGTCTTGCTTTCAGCTGGTTTCTGTTTGACCCTAGTGAAACAGTTACTCTCGGTTGAGGTTTCAGCTGTGGAGAAATACCAGCAATTAAGTCCCCCCACCCACCACAGGCAACAATTGGAAAAGGAAAATCAAACTTCCTACAACCACACACCCAGGGCACCACCTGAATAGTCCTCAGGTGATTGGCTCTGTTCAAAAGGTCCAAATCAATTGTCTCAGTCAGCACCTGTCTCGGGTGGGAGAGTTTAAGAGGTCTCTTGGAACTGGATCACAGGGGTCTGGTTACTACTCTGATATGGCTTGCTCCAGTGCTGTATGGAGTCAGGAGGAGCCACCCAGCAAATAGATCAGTCTGGGAAGGTTGATGCCTCCTTCCCCACCTTGCACCTCTGTCACACCCAGTCACTGATAGCCCTGCAGTAGGTTGACCCAGTTGCCTGTAGTGAACAGATACTCCAGGGGTTTGCACCTGCCTGAATCACAAGGAAATCTATTTCTGTTCAGCCCGGCTGCTGCGCTATGCCTCTACCTAGCAGGAGGAGGTGAGGCCTGACAACCTCGGATGCTTGATGAAGGCTGAGGGGTGTTTACTCAGTCTCAGCCCCGCCCCTGATTGATGTTACTGACAGAACAGAACAGAACAACTTTGCGGGAGTTTGTTTCTGTTCCTGCTAGATTCCCCTGCAGAAGAGAAGCTGTCAGTTGTATCCTGCTGCTTTCCTTTGTCTATAGGCTGATGATCCCCTGAGGGCAAGGTGTGTCTTAGGCTCAGTAAAGTGGTCCTCTGGTTCAGCCCTGCCCTGGAAACTTCCCCTGTCTGCGAGTGCGTTTCTAGTCCCTTCGCTCCACCCAGGTTGGTACAGCCTCAGGCAAATCCTTTACTCATGGGGCCTGCGTTTCCATCCCAGATCTGTTCGTGGTGGTTGCTGGCCTCCCCTGGTTGCCCAGGGAGACAGGGGGTGTGGCTTCAGAATATCCAGGAGTGAGCCGTATTGTTGCTAAAAGACGGCTGCTGCTCTGTGCCTCAGGGAACTGCTGCTCTGGTGTGATTCCCTCTCAGCTGACCGTCCTCTCCTCACTCCCATGTCCCAGAGTCAGCACTGACCAGCTGCAGTTTAGGCACTGTCCACAGCCCTTGAGAAATCACCCAAGAGTCTGGACTCCTGGGGGCCAGACCTCTATACCTCAGAGTGAGAGTGGAGGGGAATGCTGGGAGCTCAGAGTTGCAGGTAGATAATATATACAATTTTATACAGTTTTATGCCTGGTCGTATTGTTGCTAAAAGACGACTGCTGCTTTGTGCCTCAGGGAACTGCTGCTCTGGTGTGGTTTCCTCTCAGATGACCATCCTGTCCTCTCTCCCGTGCCTCAGAGTCAGTACTGACCAGCTGCAGTTTAGGCATTGTCCACACCCCTCGAGAAATCACCCAAGAATCTGGACTCCTGGGGGACAGGCCTCTGGACCTCAGAGTGAGAGTGGAGGGGAGTGCTGGGAGCTCAGAATTGCAGGTAGAGAATATATACAGTTTTATACAGTTTTATGCCTGGCAGGAGAACACCATGGCACCCTAGTTGGGGAGGTAGGTCCAGTTTTTAGAGTGTCTCTCCCTTGGAGTGTAGTAGGAGGACCTTTGAACTCTGCCCATTTGTTTGTGGGGCACTCCAAGCCATTCTCATGGGGGACTCCCATCCGCTTGGTGATGGATTTTATACCTTTTGTTTGTATCCTTGTGGTCGCAGCTCGCCTCAGCGGGGTTGATGTGTGTTCTTCAACCTTCTTTCTTTGTGCAGCTCAAATCCACCAGGTTACTTGCTAAATTTCTGTCCTTTAACTTGCCTTCTGGATGGGAGCCTCTGTGGAAAGCTGGCTTCAGTCAGCCATCTTGTCTCCACCCCCCAAATGACTCAATTTTAAAGTAGTTTTAGCTGGATAGGGTGGCACATGCCTGTAGTCCCAGCTACTCAGGCGGCTGAGACAGGAGGATTGCTTGAGCCCTGGAGTTCAAGATCAGCCTGCACAACATATTGAGACCCCTCCCCTACCATCTAAACTAAATAACATAGTGTGATATGAAAACTTTATTTGGTATGATTAATCATGATTGCTTACTCATAGTGGTTGAATTCTCTGTGTTGATTTAGTTTTAATTTTATTCAAGTTCTACACCTGGTTTTCTGGAGAATGCAATGAGTACAATCATTTATCTTGGTGATTTCTAGAAATATCAGGAACTTTCACTAATCCGGTGGTTCTATTTTCAAAGATTATTTGTTGGCTGATCAGTTGGATACGTGAATTCTCACCAAAAAGTAAAAAGGATACCCTGTTAATGTGTGACTCAGAAAGTGTGTGAGTTCTAACTATCTTGGTGGAGACAAATGACACAGTTCTAGAAACTGCAAGACTTTTAAGTTTATTTCCCCTGGACCCCTTGCTCAACTTTCTTAAGTGCTGAACTTTATTTGAAAGAACTTATATGTTAATCTGCCGTATGAACTGTTTGTTATTTATGAAATACTTTCCAAACTGCTTATTTAATGGAAGTGGAAAGAGGGAACTTTTTGGGTGGGGGAAGGGGAAAGGTATTGAATTGTTTTCTTAGAAGTCCAAGCATAATTTTAAGAATTTTTAAAGTTATATCTACATTTGGTCAGTCATAAATCTGGGTTATAAGGGTAAAATAAAAACACATAACAATTAGTAATTTCATTTAGCAGGTTAACTTCATCACATTGTTTCATTTGAACTTCAGACACCTGAGAGGCAGAAATTAATACTATTGGCCTTCTGTGTAGTGCTACCAGACTGCTTTTCTCATTTCACATTGTCTGATATGCTATATATTTGAAGTTTTAAGGTAAAGTGACTATGGCTGGGCATGGTGGGTCAAGTCTACAATCTTAAAACTCTGAGAGGCCAAGGCAGCAGGGTCCCTTGAGATCAGGAGTTCAGGACCAGCCTGAACAATAGCAAGACCCCCATCTCCACTAAAAATAGAAAAAAATTAGTTATACCCCATGCCTCCTAAAAATAGAAAAATCAGCCAGCCATCATGGCAAGCACCTATAGTCCCAGCTACTTGGGAGGCTGAGGCAGGAAGATCACTTGAACCCAAGAGTTTGAGGTTGCTGTCAACCAGGCTGATGCCATGGCAATTTAGCTTAAGGCAACAAAGTGAGACCCAGTCTTAAAAAAAAAAAATAAATTAACTATAATGATAATTAGTCCCAATGCAACTATATGAGGTGAAAAGTTTGGAGACCAGTGGCAGGAACTTGTAAGTGCGGTTTTAATATGATTGCAATAGGGTTTGAGACCAACTGGGATTGATGCTCTTCAGTGTGCTGGACAAGTTAGTCTCATTTGGTACTCTAGTGCAGGCAGCAAGAAATTATTATTAATAAATACAGGGTGGCCATAAAGTTCATGTACAAATGCATGCAAACTTTATGGCCATCCTGTATATTTCTTAGTTCTGGCTGACCAATTGGATGCTGGAACATATTCAAGAACAGAAAGTTAAGAAAATAAGATTAACTTTCAGAATGTTATAACATTAACACATATTAGGAGGGAGAGTTAATTAGGCCCTTGAATATCTTAAGGCTCATAGTACACATATACCTCCTAAAACTAATAAGTTCAGTAAGCAAGTTCATAGGTCAGAAGATCAATCTATAAAAATTAATTATATTTCTACGTACTAGCAATAAATTATCACACATTTTCTGAATGAGCAAAGATTTAAACAGAATGGTTCACTCAGTTCTAGAGTTTTTCCAATGTTAAGATGTGAGCAGCAGGAGGACTGGAAGCTTTAGGGAACTGTGATCTGTCTTTGTTCTTGAGCTGACTTTCAGGGTGGTATGTTCTTGAGCAGTTGGTTCTTGATTCATGGTTATCTAAGTCAAGTGGTGGAATAGAAAAGGTGAGATAAACACACACACACACACACACACCCCCTAAACAAACTAGTAGGACTGTTTTATTGATATTTGATCTTGGCTCTGACTATATTTTTTGATGAAATGACTGGGGTGGGGATAGTCTTTCAATCATAGGCTATTGATTTTTGTCTGTGCTTTTCCATATAACATACACACACATATGTACACACACACACACATATGCACCTATATTACAATCAGCAAATTTATGTGTCAATGTTGGCAGAAGCTCAAGGAGATTTAAAAATTCCTTCCCTGGTCACCTAGATTTGATGCTCTTGATCTTGTGTTAGAGAACTAGAAACCCTCTGGCCTGCTGTATCAGATTTTCTGCCAAAACCCAGGGCCACAATAGGCACACATTTTCACATTTCCTTTAGCATCTCTGAGGAAAGGTTATTTCCTATTTGGAGGGCACAGAGAAAGCCATGGATCTCATTGAGGCCTGCCCTGGGTTTGAATGTAGAAACAAGATAATGGTTCTTTTTGTAGCTCCTTAATTACTGATGTGTGAGGTGAATGTTCAAGAACATTCTTGGGGCAAATATTGCAGGTCACACTATCTGTGGTGTATTTTCTATTTAATTAATAACAAGTATGTTATACAGAGGCTTTTCAATGAACTCTTGCATGTGTTTATCTATCAGCTCTTAAAGTGCATAATTTTATCTTCAGTGATTTTGTAAGGAAAATGGAGATCTGTGTTTTGAAATAGTGAATGAAGCCTGGACTGAGAATCAGATCAAGATTTAGGTAAAGAGGGACTTTACCTAACTTTACCTAACAACCTGGCTTATTGTACCCTCAATGAATCCCCAACAATAAAAAAAAAAAAAAAAGATTTTAGTGACTATATTTGTGGTCTCAATTTCATATTTAAACTAAGATTCTTCTAAATGCTCATTCTTTTCATTCTCTATCTAGATAAACTGAAATGCAGAGAGGTTATTTCAAGGTCACGTTTTCCATGTATAATATTTAGGTCTGGTTCTAACCTTGCAATAGCCTGCACCTCTAGAATTTAGGGATAACACACTTGGAATGTTGGACACCAGTTTAGAAATGAATCCTAGTAATAATTAGCACACAATGAATGAGACTGGTCCTTCTATGCGATCATTTACACATCAAGTCCTCCCCAAGGAGACAGGTAACCTGAGGAGTACAGACCAGGAAAGTAATCTCAGTTATTATTGCTTACTGATGATTGATGAATAGCTGAATTATTTATAGGAATCTGTCTCAGTTTTATATATAGTCCAGGGAAGAGGGAGGTATGGCCACCCTGGCCCTTGTGAGAAATCCTGTCCTAGGATAGAGTTGATAGTGAAATGCTGGAATTGCTGAATAACTCACTTATGAGGAATATTTAACTCTCTCACTCTGTTCCTTGTTTGCTGTATAACCTTCTGATACCATCTTGAATTTCAGTGCAGGCTCATGTTATTCAGTCAGCAAACATTTTTTAAGTCTTCCAAGTCCTATACAGAGTTGAAAAATGTGGTCCTTGTCCTTATCGATAGGGCTTTGTGTTCTATTTGGGATGAGAGAGAGAAAAAGAAACTAAACATGCAAAAAATAATTATTTTAAAGTAAGTTGCCTGTTGTAACAGAGGTATGAACAAAATGTAAGGAGAGAAGCTGACTATGCTGAGTCAAGATTTAAGAGGGATAGTGGAAAGAATCAGAAAATGTTCCTTCTGGGGTGTGGCATTTACTTTGACTCGTGAAGTACAGGAGAGAAATGGAGAAGAACTTTCTATGAAATATGAGCCATTTGTTAAGGCATGGAAGCTATGTTAAGCATAGCTTATGGATGGAAGAAGGCCAGGTTTTGTGTGATTGGACCTTGGATTTTAGAGGGTTATTGGAAGCCCTGGGAGAAAGAAAAGAGAGAAAACTAGAGTAAAATTGGCATCAGACACTGAATGACTTTGATCGTTAGACTAAGGTTTTTGGTTTTTATTCTCCATAAAATGATGGGCCAGCAGAGGGAGAAGGATCTGCTATGTCCAACCAGTAGAAGTATTCTGGTTCTCCTGGAAGCTTACTCATGACTGAAAAGTAGAGTATTTAGGTTTTATGTATAGTCTTTCTTTTTTTTTTTTTTTTGATTGTTGGGGATTCATTGAGGGTACAATAAGCCAGTTACACTGATTGCAATTGTTAGGTAAAGTCCCTCTTGCAATCATGTCTTGCCCCCATGGAGTGTGACACACACTAAGGCCCCACCCCCCTCCCTCCATCCCTCTTTCTGCTTCCCCTCCCATAACCTTAATTGTCATTAATTGTCCTCATATCAAAATTGAGTACATAGGATTCATGCTTCTCCATTCTTGTGATGCTTTACTAAGAATAATGTCTTCCACTTCCATCCAGGTTAATACAAAGGATGTAAAGTCTCCATTTTTTTTAATGGATGAATAGTATTCCATGGTATACATATACCATAGCTTGTTAATCCATTCCTGGGTTGGTGGGCATTTAGGCTGTTTCCACATTTTGGCGATTGTAAATTGAGCTGCAATAAATAGTCTAGTACAAGTGTCCTTATGATAAAAGGATTTCTTTCCTTCTGGGTAGATGCCCAGTAATGGGATTGCAGGATCAAATGGGAGGTCTAGCTTGAGTGCTTTGAGGTTTCTCCATATTTCCTTCCAGAAAGGTTGTACTAGTTTGCAGTCCCACCAGCAGTGTAAAAGTGTTCCCTTCTCTCCACATCCACGCCAGCATCTGCAGTTTTGAGATTTTGTGATGTGGGCCATTCTCACTGGGGTTAGATGATATCTCAGAGTTGTTTTGATTTGCATTTCTCTCATATATAGAGATGATGAACATTTTCTCGTGTGTTTGTTAGCCATTCGTCTGTCATCTTTAGAGAAAGTTCTATTCATGTCTCTTGCCTATTGATATATGGCATTGTTGGCCTTTTTCATGTGGATTAATTTGAGTTCTCTATAGATCCTGGTTATCAAGCTTTTGTCTGATTGAAAATATGCAAATATCCTTTCCCATTGTGTAGGTTGTCTCTTTGCTTTGGTTATTGTCTCCTTAGCTGTACAGAAGCTTTTCAGTTTAATGAAGTCCCATTTGTTTATTTTTGTTGTTGTTGCAATTGCCATGGCCATCTTCTTCATGAAGTCTTCCCCCAGGCCAATATCTTCCAGTGTTTTTCCTATGCTTTCCTTGAGGATTTTTATTGTTTTATGCCTTAAATTTAAGTCCTTTATCCATCTCGAATCAATTTTTGTGAGTGGGGAAAGGTGTGGGTCCAGTTTCAGTCTTTTACATGTAGACATCCAGTTCTCCCAACACCATTTATTGAATAGGGAGTCTTTCCCCCAAGCTAAGTTCTTGTTTGGTTTATCAAAGATTAGGTGGTTGTAAGATGTTAGTCTCAGTTCTTGGTTTTCAATTCGATTCCAGGTGTCTATGTCTCTGTTTTTGTGCCAGTACCATGCTGTCTTGAGCACTATGGCTTTGTAGTACAGACTAAAATCTGGTATGCTGATGCCCCCAGCTTTATTTTTGTTACAGAGAATTGCCTTAGCTATACGGGGTTTTTTCCTGTTCCATACAAAACGCAGAATCATTTTTTCCAAATCTTGAAAGTACGATGTAGGTATTTTGATAGGAATGGCATTGAATAGGTAGATTGCTTTGGGAAGTATAGACATTTTAACAATGTTGATTCTTCCCATCCATGAGCATGGTATGTTCTTCCATTTGTTAATATCCTCTGCTATTTCCTTTCTGAGGAGTTCATAGTTTTCTTTATAGAGGTCCTTCACCTCCTTCGTTAGGTATATTCCTAGGTATTTCATTTTCTTTGAAACTATGGTGAAGGGAGTTGTGTACTTAATTAGCTTCTCATCTTCACTGTTATTGGTGTATACGAAGGCTACTGACTTGTGGACATTGATTTTATATCCTGAAACATTACTGTATTTTTTTTTTTTTTACATTACTGTATTTTTTGATGACTTCTAGGAGTCTTGTGGTTGAGTCTTTGGGGTTCTCTAAGTATAAGATCATGTCATCAGCAAAGAGGGAGAGTTGACCTCCTCTGCTCCCATTTGGATTCCCTTTATTTCCTTGTCTTGCCTAATTGTATTGGCTAGAACGTCCAGCACTATGTTGAATAGTAAAGGTGACAGAGGACAACCTTGTCTGGTTCCAGTTCTAAGAGGAAAAGCTTTCAGTTTTACTACATTCAGTAAAATATTGGCTGTGGGTTTGTCATAGATAGCTTCAATCAGTTTTAGAAATGTGCCACCTATGCCTATACTCTTCAGTGTTCTAATTAGAAAAGGATGCTGGATTTTATCAAATGCTTTTTCTGCATCTATTGAGAGGATCATGTGATCTTTATTTTTGCCTCTGTTAATACGGTGGATAACGTTTATGGACTTGCGTATGTTAAACCAGCCTTGCATCCCTGGGATGAAGCCTACTTGATCATGATGAATGACTTTTTTGATGATAAGCTGTAATCTATTGGCTAGGATTTTGTTGAGAATTTTTCCATCTATATTCATGAGTGAGATTGGTCTGAAATTCTCCTTTTTGTTTGGGTCTTTTCCTGGTTTTGGTATCAGGGTGATGTTTGCTTCATAGAATGTGTTGGTGAAGATTCCTTCTTCCTCAGTTTTTTGAAATAATTTCTGCAGTACAGGAATAAGCTCTTCCTTGAAGGTTTGATAGAATTCTGGAGTGAAGCCATCTGGACCAGGGCATTTTTTGGTTGGAAGCTTTTTTATTGTTTCTTTGATCTCAGTGCTTGAAATTGGTCTGTTCAGGAGCTCTATTTCTTCCTGGCTAAGTCTAGGGAGAGGGTGTGATTCCAAATATTGATCCATTTCCTTCACATTGTCAAATTTCTGGGCATAGAGTTTCTGGTAGTATTCAGAGATGATCTCTTGTATCTCTGTGGGATCAGTTGTTATTTCCCCTTTATCATTTCTGATTGAGGTTACTAGAGATTTTACTTTTCTATTTCTAGTTAGTCTGGCCAATGGTTTATCTATTTTATTTATTTTTTCAAAAAACCAACTCCTTGTTTCATTAATTTTCTGAATGATTCTTTTGTTTTCAATTTCATTGATCTCTGATTCGATTTTGGATATTTCTTTTCTTCTACTGAGTTTAGGCTTAGATTGTTCTTCTTTTTCCAATTCCATAAGGTCTCTTGTGAGATTGTTGATGTGCTCTCTGTCTGTTTTTCGAATGTAGGCATCTAAAGCGATGAATTTTCCTCTCAAAACTGCTTTTGCAGTATCCCACAGGTTTTGGTAGCTTGTGTCTTCATTGTTGTTCTGCTCAAGGAAGTTAATGATTTCCTGTTTTATTTCTTCCTGCACCCATCTGTTGTTCAACAGAAGGTTGTTTAATTTCCATGTCTTTGGGTGGGGTCGAGCGTTTTTGTTAGAGTTGAGTTCCACCTTTAGTGCCTTATGGTCTGAGAAGATACAAGGTAAAATTTCAATTCTTTTGATTCTGTTGATATTGGTTTTGTGCCCCAGGATATGATCAATTTTGGAGAATGTTCCATGGGGTGATGAGAAGAATGTATATTCTTTATCTTTGGGGTGCAGTGTTCTATATGTGTCTATCAAGCACAGTTGTTCTAGGGTCTCATTTAAATCTCTTATATCTTTGTTTAATTTCTGTTTAGAGGATCTGTCCAGCTCTGTAAGAGCAGTGTTAAAGTCCCCTGTTATGATGGTATTATCAGATACCATATTGCTCAGACTGAGTAAGGTCTGTTTCAAGAATCTGGGAGCATTTAAATTGGGTGCATAGATATTTAGAATTGAAATGTCTTCTTGTTGTATTTTTCCCTTGACCAATATAAAGTGACCATCTTTGTCTTTTTTGGCTTTAGTTGCTTTAAATCCACATGTATCTGAAAATAAGATTGCAACTCCTCTTTTCTTCTGAATTCCATTTGCCTGAAAAATTGTCTTCCAACCCTTGACTCGGAGCTTTAATTTGTCTTTTGAAGCCAGGTGTGTTTCTTGCAGACAGCAAATGGATGGCTTGTGTTTTTTAATCCAGTCAACCAATCTATGTCTCTTCAGGGGGGAATTCAAGCCATTAACATTTATTGAGATAATTGATAAGTGTGGTAGTATTCTATTCGTCTTATTTTGTGAGAGTTCATTGCTTAGTTTTATCTTTTGCATCAGTGTGGAGGTTAGGTTCTGTCCTTTGATTTCTGAGTTCTTACTTTGCTGCTGATCCATTGTGGTGGTCAGTGTGCAGAACAGGTTGAAGTATTTCCTGTAGAGCTGGTCTTGTTGTGGCGAATTTCCTCAATGTTTGTATAGCCGCAAATGATTTTATTTCTCCGTCAATTTTGAAACTTAGCTTAGCAGGGTACAGAATTCTGGGCTGGAAATTGTTCTGTTTGAGTAGATTAAAGGTAGATGACCATTGTCTTCTTGCTTGGAAAGTTTCATTAGAGAAGTCTGCGGTCATTCTGATGGATTTGCCCCTGTAGGTCAACTGGCGCTTACTCCTGGCAGCTTGCAGAATCTTTTCTTTTGTCTTGACTTTGGACAGGTTCATCACAATGTGTCTTGGAGAAGCTCGGTTAGAGTTGAGGCGACCTGGGGTCTGATATCCCTCTGAAAGCAGTGTGTCAGAATCTTTGGTGATGTTTGGGAAATTTTGTTTTATAATATTCTCTAGTATGGCTTCCATTCCTCTGGGGCATTCTTGTTACCCTTCTGGAATTCCTATAACTCGTATGTTTGAATGCTTCATAAAGTCCCATAATTCTGACAGTGAATGTTCTGCTTTCTCTCTCTTCTTTTCTGCCTCTTTTACTATCTGAGTTATCTCAAGAACTTTGTCTTCTACCTCTGAAATTCTTTCTTCTGCATGGTCTAACCTGTTGCTGATACTTTCCATTGCATCTTTAAGTTCCCTAATTGACTGTTTCAGTCCTTCAGCTCTGCTATATTCCTTTTATATTCTTCATATCGTTCATCTCTTATTTGATTCTGTTTTTGGATTTCCTTTTGGTTATTTTCCACTTTATTAGCAGTTTCCTTCATTGTTTCCATCATTTCTTTCATTGTTTTCAACATGTGTATTCTAAATTCCCTTTCTGTCATTCCTAACATTTCTTTATAGGTGGAATCCTCTGCAGTAGCTACCTCATGGTCCCTTGGCGGGGTTGTTCTGGACTGGTTCTTCATGTTGCCTGGAGTTTTCTGCTGATTCTTCCTCATGAGTGATTTCTTTTATCTGTTTCCTTGCCCTAATTTTCCTTTCACTTCCTCTTGCTCTTTAAGTTCTCGTGCCTGTGGACTAAGGGTTACAGGACCAGAAGGGTGAGAAGGTTGAAGAGCAAAAAAGGGATGAAAGAAAGGAGGACCGAGTGATAAGAAAAAAAAGAAAATAGAGAAAGGAGAGGGGGTGCGTAAAAGGAATATTGACAAAAAGAAGAGAGGCACAGAAAGAGGGAGACAGAGCAATATAGGTGTACAGTAGGGTACTTTGACACAACCTTGAAAATAGCTCACCTTCTGGGGGTGCCCAGTGGGGTGGTTCCCTTGAGGTCAGCAGCTGTTTGCTAACCTGATCAGACACAGTACCCCACCTCCACCAAGTAGAGAGGAAAGACAAAAATGCTATAAATCAAACCAAAAGAAGCAAACAGAAAACTTTACGGGATAAAATTGGGTGGAAAACCATAATAGCAGTAGAAACACTAGCAAAAATGAAGTTCTAGTTATTGAAAAAGGCAGCAATGAGAAATTATAATTAAACTAGAATAATTGAGAAAGAGAAAGGATCTGTATGGAAAAGGTTGAAATTGAAAAAGAAAACAACATCAACAACATCAAAATAAACAAAAAAAAAACCAAACCAAAAAAAAAAGAAAGCACAACCAAAAACAAAGCAGTATGTATATGTTATTGAATATTGTCTGGGCAACAAGTGGTCTTCTGGGGTATGAGATGTTAATCACAGTTCTGATACGACTGGAGGCTGCTGATTTCTCAAACCTCAGCAGGTAGACACCCTAAATCTCTCTTCAGCCCACTTAAAAGGCACTTTGAACTTGTAAACTTGCTGAGCAGAAGCTTTCCCAGGAAAGTGCTTGTTGCTGGAATCACTGCTGAAGTGGCTATCCACTTACCCAGTGTGCCAAAACCGGTCTCACTCTGCCTTTGAGGGTTAGGGCTGCAAGGCGGCTCAGACCCCACCCTTAGGCTACTTGGTCGCTGGGTTACCAACTCCCACCTGATTCTAGCTCTGCGACCCTGAGGGCGGAGTTTGCCGGGGCAGATCGCTCACAATGGCTCCCTGTGACCCACAGCCAAACACTATTAGCTCTATCTGGCTCAGCGGCTCAGACTGGGGCCCTAGACAAAGGCCAAAGTTCTCCGCACTCCCGCTCAGGCTCTCCCCAAGGCAGTTCAACTGAGTGCCAAGTCCAAAGACACCAAAACAGTTCACAGGTAAGGCCTTTCTGGTTTGCAGTCTCGCTGCTACTGAACTTACTGTTGCGGGCAGGTTTAGACGGATTGAACACACGCGACTACTTGCTGTTTTTGCACTGTTTTAGTCCTCCTCTTGGGGTCCAGAAGTCTCTCGCTGACTCCCTGTATCCTCACAGGGGTGATGATAGGCAGATCCCACCAGCCAGAGATGCCTGGAGTCCTATCTCCCCTGACTCATGGTGCCCAGATGCAAGGAAGCTGTTACTCTGCCTCTACCCCAGGCCAATTTCTTCAAGAGTTTTCCCTGTACTTTCTTCTTTTTTTATAGTTTCATGTCTTAAGTTTAAATCTTTTACCCAGTGAGAATCAATTTTGGTTAATGGTGAAAGGTGTGGGTCCAGTTTCAGTCTTCTACAGGTCGCCAGCCAGTTCACCCAGCACCATTTGTTAAATAGGGAATTTTTTCCCCACTGAATATTTTTCATTGGCTTGTCAAAGATCAAATAATGGTAAGTAGCTGGGTTCATCTCTTGGTTCTCTATTCTGTTCCATACATCTACATCTCTGTTTCTGTGCCAGTACCATGCTGTTTGATCATTAGTGATTTATAGTATAGTCTGAGGTCTGGTAGTGTGATTCCTCCTGCTTTGTTTTTATTTCTGAGTAATGTTTTGGCTATTTGAGGTTTTTTCTGATTCCATGTAAAACAAAGTATTATTTTTTTGAGATCTTTAAAGTGTGACAGTGGTGCTTTAATAGGAATTCTATTAAAATTGTATATTGCTTTGGGTAGTATGAACATTTTAACAATGTTGATTCTTCCCAGCCATCAGCATGGTTGTTTTTCCATTTGTTAACATCTTCAGCTATTTCTTTTCTTAGAGTTTCATAGTTGTCTTTACAGAGATCTTTCACGGCCTTCGTTAGGTAAGCTCCCAAATAAATCATCCTCTTTGGGACTACTGTGAACGGAATAGAGTCCTTGGATGTTTTTTCAGCTTGACTATTGTTGGTATTTATAAAGGCTATTGATTTATGAGTGTTGATTTTGTAACCTGAGATGCTGCTGTATTCCTTGATCATTTCTAAGAGTTTTGTAGTAGAATCCCTGGTATTTCCCAGATATACAATCATATCATCTGCAAAGAGTGAAAGTTGGATCTCTTCTGACCCTATATGGATACCCTTGATCACCTTGTCTTCCCTAATTGCTATGGCTAAGACTTCCACTACAATGTTAAAGAGCAGTGGAGACAATGGGCAACCTTGCCTTGTTCATGATCTGAGTGGAAATGATTTAACTGCATTCAATAGGATATTGGCTGTGGGTTTGCTGTAGATGGACTCTTATCAGTTTAAGAAATGTCCCTTTTATACCAATTTTCTTTAGTGTTCTGATCATGAAGGGATGCTGGATATTATCAAAAGCTTTTTCTGCATCAATTGAGAGAATTATATGGTCTTTGTTTTTTAATTTGTGTCTGTGATGCATTATATTTATGGATTTACGTATATTGAATCAGCCTTGAGACCCTGGGATAAAACCCGCTTGGTCATGGTGTATAATTTATTTGATGTGTTGCTGGATTCTGTTTGCTAGGATCTTGTTGAATATTTTTGCATCTATATTCATTAGTGATATTAGTCCATAATTTTCTTTTCTTGTTGGGTCTTTTCCTGGTTTGGAGATTGGGATGATGTTTGTTTCATAGAATGTGTTGGTAGTATTCCTTTTTTTTCCTATATTTTGGAAAAGGTTGAGTAATATAGGTACTAGTTCCTCTTTAAAGGTTTGGTAGAATTCTGACGTGAAGCCATTTGGTCCCGGGCTTTTCTCTTTGGGGAGATTTTGTATAGTTGATGCTATTTCAGAACTTGATATAGGCCTATGCAACATTTACACTTGTTTCTGGCTAAGTCTTTGAAGGTGGTATGCTTCTAAGTATTGGTCTATTTTTTTTTCAGATTTTCATATTTCTGAGAATAGATTTTCTTGTAATATTCATTAAGGATTTTTTGAATTTCTGAGGCGTCTATTGTTATTTTGTCTTTACCATTTCTGATTGATGAAATAAGAGATTTTACTCTTTTATTTCTGGTTAGGTTAACTAAAGGTTTATCTATTTCATTGACCTTTTCAAAAAAACAAGTTTTAAATTTATTGATCTTTTGTATAATCCTTTTGTTTTCAATTTCATTTAATTCTTCTCTCATTTTGGTTATTTCTTTCCTTTTGCTGGTTTTGGGTTTGAAATGTTCTCCCTTTTCCAGTTGTTTGAGATGTCCCATTAAGTTGTTAACTTCCTCTTTTTTCATTCTTTTGAGGAAGGCTTGCAGTGCTATAAATTTCCGTCTTAGGACTGCTTTTATAGTATCCCAGAGGTTGTGGTAATTTGTGTCTTCATTATCATTTTGTTCCAAAAATTTGGTAAGTTCCGTCTTTATCTCATCTATAACGCAGCTATTGTTTAGCATAAGTTTATTCAGTTTTCATGTTTTTGTATGCATATGCAGATTCCTATTGTTACTGAATTCAACTTTTATTCTATGATGGTCCGAGAAGAAGCAAGGAATAATTTCTATTCTTTTAAATTTGCTGAGGTTAGTGGGTGGCACCTGTGGCTCAAAGGAGTAGGACACCAGCCCCATATACTGGATGTGGAGGGTTTAAACCCGGCCCCAGCCAAAAACTGCAAAAGAATTAAAAAAAAAAATAAAATTACTGAGGTTAGACTTGTGACCTAAGATGTGATTTATTTTGGAGGATGTTCCATTGGCTGATGAGAAGAATATATATTCAATTTTGTAGATGTCTGTTAAGTCCAATTGTTGAATGGTTAAGTTTAAGTCTAAAATTCCTTTGCTTAGCTTCTTATTGGAGGATCTATCCAACACAGCCAAAGGGGTGTTAAAATTTCTGACTATTATGGAGTTGGAGGAAATCAAGTTGCTCATTTTTTTTTAGAGTCTCTCTTATAAATTGAGGCACATTCTGGTTGGGTGCATAAATGTTAACAATTCAAATCTCATCATGTTGACATTACCCTTAACAAATGTGACGTGACCATCCTTGTCTTTCCTTACTTTTGTTGGTTTAAAACCCATTGTATCTGCAAAGAAAATTGCAACACCTGTTTTTTTCTGATTTCCATTGGCCTGAAATATAGATGACCATCCCTTCACCCTGAATCTATATTTATCTTTTAAGGTAAGATGAGAGTCTTCTATGCAGCAGATATCTGGCCTGAATTTTTGTATTCAGTCAGCCAACCTGTGTCTCTTTAGAGGACAATTTGATCAATGCATGTTAATTGAGAATATTGATAAACCTGGTAGTATTTGGGGTATTTAGTTTTTCAAAAGTCCTGTGGATATTTTTAATCCTTTCACCACTGTGGAAGTTGGAATTTGATCAAAAGTTTCTGAGTGAGTTTACTTTGGTGGTAGAGCATTGTGCTTGTCATTGTGAAAGATGGGTCTGAGAATATCCTGGAGAGCTGATTTAATTATGGCAAATTTCTTCAACACATGAATGTCATTAAAGTATTTCATTTCTTCATCCTAAATGAAACTCAGTTTAGTTGGATACAGGATCCTGGGTTGAAAGTTATTTTGTTTAAGAGATTAAAGGTTGAAGAACATCCTTCTCTAGCTTGAAAAGTTTCAGCAGAGAGATGTGAAGTCATTCTAATATTCTTCCCCTTGTAGGTTATGGTTTTCTTATGTCTGGCTGCTTGTGGAATTTTCTCCTTCATATTGTCTTTGACAAAGTTCATTATAATGTGTCTGGGAGATGCTTTATTTCGATTGAGTCATGCTGGGGTTCTGAAACTGTCTGCTATCTGAATTTCAGAATCTCTTGCCATGTTTGGGAAGTTCTCCTCGATTATCTCTGGAGTAAAGCATCTGGGCCTTTCAAAGCAATCTTGTTGCCTTTAGGAATTCCTATAAGACGATTATTAGTTTTTTTGGAATTATCCCACAACTCTCTGAGAGAATGATCTGCTCTCCACTTGTCTTCCTCCTTGAGCGTTTGGGAGCATTCAAAAGCTTTGTCTTCAATGTCAGAAATCCTTTCTTCTGCTTGCTCCATTCTGTTACTGAGGGATTCTACTGTATTTTTCAGATCTTTGAGGCCTGCAAATTCTTGTCTCAATGTGTCAAAATCTTTGGTGAGTTTGTCTTTGAATTCATTGAATTCTTGAGACAAATTTTGAATTATTCCTAGAATTTCTAATTCCAACTTATTTCCATTCTGTTAATCTTATTTGCCATCAAAATCCTAAACTCAATTTCTGATATCTCAGCCATTTATTTATGAATGTGATCTCCTGGTGCATCCGCCTTGTCGTTCCTTGGAGGAGTTGATCTACTCTGATTATTCATGTTGCCACAGCTTTTCCTCTGATTCCACCCCATGATTATTTTTCACCGTTTGGCTAGATGAGCAGATAAGGTGAAATTGGATTGGGGACTCCTGGGGTAGTGTTTACCCAGCCCTTTGCTGAAGAGCTGGGACTGTGACTGCAGCTCTTCCCCTATAGGTTTGCAAAGGACTTATACAGTACTATAGCCTGAGACACTGGGGACCTGCTTGGTGTGGTGGGACTAGATGACTCTGTCTTGTATTCAGCTGGTTTCTGTCCAATCGTAGTGAATCAGTAGCTCTGGGTTGAAGTCTCAGCTGTGGAGAAATACAATCAACTAAGACACCCCGCCTACCATGGGCAATAACTGGAAAAGGAAGATCAAACCTTCCCACAACAACACAACCAGGGTACCACCTTGGATGGTCCTTGGGTGATTGGCCCAGGTCACAAGTTCCAAATCAATTGTCCCAGTCAGCACCAAGTCTCAAGTGGGAGAGTTCAAAAGGTTTCCAGCAACTAGATAGCAATGGTCTGCTGACAGCTCAAGTGTGGCTTGCTTTAGTGCTCTGTGGAGTCAGAAGGGCCTGTCCAGCAAATAAGTTTGTTCAGGGAGGTCGATGCCTCCTTCCCCACCTTGTACCTCTGTCAGACCCAGTCACTGGTAACCCCACAGGGCTGTGACCCAGTTCCTTCCAATGAGCAAATACTCCAGGGGATTGCATCTCCCTGAATCATAGGGAGATCTATGTCTCCTAGGCCAGGCTGCTGCACTCTGCCACCAGCCAGCAGGGGGAGCTGAAGCCTGACTATATTTGGTGCTTAATGGAGCTGGGGAATGTCACTCAGTTCCAGCCCCACCCCAGATTGATTTTGCTTCCACTTATATTCTTGTGGAATTAGTGTTTCTGTCCCAGCTATATTCTACTGCGGGCCGGCACTGTTCGAGTTGACAGAAACTGACTCAGGCACACCCTTTGCTGTTGCTACTGCACCAGTTCTCATGGTGCTGGTGTCTCTGTCTCTGCTGCACTCTGTGTTCGGGTGGGCATGGTTAGAGCTCACAAAGGATTCTCAGTTCCTGCCCCTCCTTGAGCTGATGCCTCTACCATGCCTGCTTTTGTCCCAGCTATGCTTCTCTGGGGATGAGGGGTGTCTTGGGCTCACAAAAGCAGCAGTTCTGAATTAGCCCTGCCCTGGGAGTATGCTGTCTCTGCACGCTCATATTCTAGTCTCCATACATGCCACCCAGGCAGGTACACCCTCAGGCATAGCCTTTGCTCATGGGGTCTGCGTTTTCATGGCTGCCACAGGAGTAGAGGCTCGGCTCCCTCTGGTTGCTAAATGAGACAGGAAGTATTTCTCCAAAATCTCCAAATCTCACCAGGTCCGTGAGCCCTATTGTTCCCACTTCCACTGCTGCTCTGTGCTGCAGGGCACCATTTCTCCCTTTCCTGTATGGCTCCCTTGCACCACAGTCCCCGCTTTACACCTGTGCCGCTGAATCAGCACAGACTTGTAACAGCCCACTTCTTGTCCATACTTCTCGAGAAAATGCCCAAGAGTCTGGACTCTGTGGGGGACAGGTTTCCAGACTTCATGGTGGGAGTGAAAGGGGAGTGCTGGGAGTTCAGAATTTCAGGTAGGGTATATGTGGTTTTATGCCTGGTGGGAGAGTGCCCTGGCACGCTAGTGGGTCCTCTCTTGGGAAGGAGATCTGGTTTTCAGTGGCTCTCTCTTGTGGAAAAGAAAAAGAAGAGATCTGATCTCTGCTCACTCGTTTATAGAAAGTATACTGTGAGCTGTTTTCATGGGGGAGGAGATTCCCATCCACTTTGCAATAGGTTTTGTATCTATTGTTTGTTTCCTTGGGGTCACAGCTCACTTTAGCAGGGGTGATGTGTGCTCTTCAATCTTCTCTCTTGGCTCAACTCCAGAGCATCAGCTTACTTGATAAACTTCTGTCCTTTAACTCTCCTTCTGGATGGGAGCCTGTATGGAAAACTGGCTCCAGTTGGCCATCTTACCTCCTCCCCCATAGTCTTTCTTTTAAACGAGTGGACTCATGGAATTCCCAGATTGTTGACAACAAACCTGATTACTAGTGTTAACGTGTAAAGTGATGTTGTAGTTTACCATTCAGTCTGTTGTAAGTTTTGTTACTTTCAGTCTGCTCTGGGATCTGAGCCGCTATGGGTATCTCCAGAAAACTTGATTTTCTGCATTTGCACAGTGGAAGACTGTTCCGAAGTTGACAACACCCTCTGTGATGTTTCCTACTTCCTTAATCAGTTTGTCTCCAACTTGGGGTCAGCAGAAAATTGAAATTGGACTCCAGATCCTCTCAGTCCTAGCAGATTGCTTACTTCAATGCGTCATGCTACCTCTAATTTCAGAAGCCAAAATAAATCAGATTTCAGGTCCCATGAGAATCAAATGCTTTAGCATTGTGTTCATGGACATTAGGGCCTTATCATTATCTGTGGCTTTGTCCTTAAACCTCTATATATCAAAATAGATCTGTTTAATCTTTGTGTGCCCTGGAATGATCCTGCATGTGTAGTAAAAAGTCAGTTACTGCTCACTGAGGGACAACTTTACAATCATATTTCTCCTACAAATAACTTTTGGGTTATACCTAGAATCTGTCTTTTGCTGATTGTCTGCATTATCTATTAATACTAAATTGACTTAAGTGGATTCAACTTTCTTGGAGAATTTTCTTTAAAAAGACGGTCATTATATTAGGAATGTAAAAGGCTAAAATTTGGAGAAGTGAGTAATTCCTGCAGAGAAACTTGGGGTTTGTAACCACAGTCAATGGCTGGAATCATTTGTAATTATAGGGAACATTATTTGTCTCATAAGACTATTCCATATTGCAGACTTTTCTTCCCTGTAAACAGCATAACTTTGATTTGATGTTCACATGTTAAAACTAAAAAAACGAGTGAGTGGGTTTGTGTTTTTCTCAAAATGTGTGATTTGAGGGTGGTAGCTTTGAAATAAAGGAATGTTCTGATCATATTGTCATGGGAGAAGTTAGTCAACTTCAGGATTCTAATGGACGTTTGAGTGGGAAACAACTTTCCCTCTTGGGAAGGTAATCTCCCTGCCTCCGGCTCTCTGTTAGCTTTGTTGGTGTCCCACTAGCTGCTAAAAAACAGCACTAAATAATGTTTACATCACAGGGCCTATATTTTATATCAAGAAGACTGTATAGTAATAAATGGCAATTATTTTAAATAATACTCCAGGGAAAGTGGACTTCCAAGGAATACATTTATAATGTACCAAACTGATGAATAAAAGAAGCATTTTACAACATGTTAGCTTTCCTTTCCTTAGGGCAATAGTGTGTTATGGTGCTTGCCTTGAGAGATACAGCTCAATTTTTATTTTATTACATGCATATCAAGTGTGAAACTTTATTTTTAATGGTTTCTAAAGCATGATTCAGGCATCATTTTTCTCCCCAGTGTTTTCAAACTTTTTAATCAATTGAAATAAAAAGAAATTTGAATTGGACCCCACGATTTTATCTCAACTTTACTTCTTTCTCCTCTAGAACTTTAGTTGCCTTATAGAGACTGAAATTTGTTTAAGCTCTGCCATTTCCAAACTCTTTCCTTTACATTTTAATATGTGTGTGTTCTTGGGGCAAGTGCCAGGGGGTGTGGGCAGTCAGGAGAGGAAGTGGATAAAAGCACTTAAAAATGCCTCTTACCCTTTTAAAGAAACATCTCCAAACTCTCTTTGTTTATTCTTATGGTAAGTGGTTTTACAAAGTGCTGGGTAGGATAATTTCCCTGAAATTTTCCCTGGATTTTAATGACCTGACGAATTATTCTAAATTTCTTCCAGAACACTAACTGGGAGTGTGGTCTAGCCTGGAGTTCCCTCACTGTTTTTCTGGACAGGTCACACCTCTAACCTCAGCAGGCCACCCTGGAGGAGAAGTCTTCCCTTCCTCCTCCCCGCCTGCAGGCCTGGCTGCTAAGCTAGACTTAACAGTGATTTGCCTTCTGTCCACTCACTTCTTATTCCACTCCCCTCTGCGTCTTCACTGCCTTAATTTCTCCATCAGATGCACAGCCCTCAGACAGGTAACAGGTAACAACTCCTTCTACTTCTACAACCACCCTGGCTCCCCTACCCTCATTAAAACTTGTCTTCTTTTTGTCTCAGGCACTATTTAGATCTTGAAGAAAGAGTCTCTGTGATTCGTGTATATTCTTCTTAGACACGCTTGCCTTTTCATTAAGGGAATGCTTCAGAAGCATTATTATAATGCAAATAAAGGAAATGTGTTTGTTTCTAGTTCCATAAAGGTCTGAGCTTTTACAAAGTGTATCTTAAATCACTCCCTGTGGGCCACAGTGACTGCCCCTCTCTGATGTGGCTGCAGTTACCGCTTCTCTTTATCCTCCTGTTCAGAGATCTGTGACATAAAGCTGAGGGAGGGTAGGGGCTATGACCAGTTGGAGAATACATAGTGTAGTTAGTAGAAGGTTCTGTGTGCTAGGTATTCACTCTAGTGATCACTTGAGGATCAGTGTCCCTGCCAAATGGGCCTAGATATACAGACACCTCTACCACTTTGTTCTTCCATGTTTCAGTAATTTAGATTTCAAAAAAAGGGGAGTTTTGAAAAAGGACTAGGTAAGACATTATGGGCTTACGCTAGTAATTGATTTAGAAAATGTATAATGTAGGCGTTCAACGTGCATTAACTCCACAGATGGGTATGAGGACTGGCTACAAGCCAGACACATGGGTAGATATGTAAATTAGGTAGCTGTCACAGGATCAAATCTTCCTCAAGTGACTTTTCAACCTGCCTCTTTGGAAGTTACTCCTCATTGCTGGAATCTTGGTGGCATCCTTAAATTATTCATAGATGGCTTCCTATCATTTGGTTGTCCTTTAGAGTACATTACTTGTAGATAGAGTGTATACTGCTTTAAATGTGCTGGGTTTTGAATTGGGGAGGGAAAACACCCTCAGAATTCAGTAAATCTGTGCGCTTTGGTGTTAATATCACACATCTTTACTTTCATTCGCACGTACTCTACATCTTATAATACATGCTGCTGAGGAAAATTGTTCAATGGTCTTGCTGTGCATATCCCCTGTTAAATGAAAATAAATTTTATGTGTTACTTAAAATTTGGTCACATGCCTGTGAATTGAGATGAGGTCTAATTGATTGTAAGTAATTGGCTTTCTGTTTAGTGATAATTGTGACTTAATGCCGAGATCTTCCAGATGATTCTGATCAACTTCACGGGGGTCGGGGGGGGGCAAGTTGGATCCCTGTGCTTTTCTGATAACCATGGAAGCTTTTGTTTATTGACATCACCTTATGTCAATAGGCCTTATGTGCATTAACTTATTTAATTCTCTTCCAGTCTTATGGGACAATTCCATTTATTTTCCCTATTTTGCATTTGAGAAAACAAACTTAGATTAAGTGATAATTTAGCAGATATATTTGGGAGTGTTCAAAAATTCATATTATTCTTTGGCATCTGAGACATAGCAAGTATACAGTAACAGAAATATTTTCTGAATGCATTTTGAGAAGGAAAAAGTAAATGAAACACTTTAAGGGTTAATAGTCCTCCCCATATCTTTGCAAAACTAAGAGCAAAACCTAGAGGAAAAGATTAGACCATAGTAAAAAACTGGTGATATTATTAAATATCCCTTCATTTTAATATACTGTGTATGGCTGAATATGAAGCAAGCACAAGAATTAGGCAATTTTCCCTTTTTTCAATGAGAATGGAATAAACTTCTGTGGTAAATTTAAATACATGAACTCTTTTAGGGATACAAAAATTAGATAATTTGTACCTATAGTATGTGGTTGATCAACTAGTTGCCCATGCATATTTGAAATAAAAGTTTACATAAAACAATATATTGATTTAGAAATACTTCCCTCCTCCCCCCACTCTTACATTTCATGAAAGAATTTTACTTGAATTCCTCACCTAGACCTTCAATGTTATCATTTTTATCCCTGGAGGACTATTTTGAATGATCTATTTAAGTTTTCTAAACAATATCATCCTTACCATCACCTAACTATTTGAGTTGTAATACTCATTGGTTTTGTGTGTGATGGTGACCCTGGAGATTTTATTCTATTTGTAATCTCTGTATTATAAGCTTTCTATATAGTTATTTTCAAAAAGCCTACCCTGAAAGCATACTGAATATTTTCTTTGATTCCTGCCTAATACTCTGGGAAGGAAGTGAGCTTTGGAGGTAGAGGGCAAGTGGTGGTTCAAGGGTGGCTCCAGAATCAAGAAAAGGAATAGACTAAATCATTATCATTATTATTATTTTTAAATCTTGAGGTGGTCTTTGGGATTGGAAAGAAAAGTAACTGTGGTTCTGGAAGACAGGGACCCCTGCAAAAACCTGGGCTTAGAGTTTTTGGGCAATTGAGACTTTGGAGAAGACTAGTGGCCTGGGTGGAGAGAATGCCAAGGGAGTTGTGCTGCCAGCGGTTTTTCCCTCTTTCCAGAGACTGTGCCAACTGGTGGTTCTCTTTGCAAGCTTTGATTTGAAAGGTAGGTAATGATCTGGTTGATTTAGGTGTCCTAGGGTTCTCAGGTGATGCAGGGGACAGAGAAGTGGAAAACCAAGCTGAGTATGAGATTCCTGAGTTGGTTTAATTGTATTTGGTGAAATAAGACACAGGATCATATTTGCATTCCAAGTATTGTGAACATTTCAAACCAATTCCATTGTATGGATTAGGATGAAGGCAGTAGGAGATTGTCGTTCATTTGTTATCATGTGGCTGGTCATAATGCTGAGATTTCAACAGCATTAACTAGATACCTGAGGCAATCTCATTGCTTATCCATTATAACCATTAAAAATGTTATTTTCCCCCATTTTTTTACTTTTCACTTATTATCGTTTTAGAAATCTTTCTTGTTGCAGAGGACAGAAACTCAACTTGAACAAATTTGAGTGAGAAAATTTGTAGCATGGAATTTGCTGTGTGCATCTGGGGGTATACATATACCCTGGGACAAGGATGAAGCTAATCTATAGAAACATCATCCAATCATCTGTGGCCAGGCTGGACTTGTGCTGTACTGACATGGAGGCTCCTATGCTACTAATGAAGAGTGGGATGGGGCAGGGTGAAGCGAGAGGGAGATAGCTTAGCGGACAGTTCCCAGAAAAATGATGTGCTCTTGGGGCAGACAATTATTTTTTTTACTACAGTAATAACAATGATTTTGAAATTAATTACATATGCCCCATTTATTTACAAAATGATTCAATGGTGCTAATAATAATATTTTTTTTTTGTAGAGACAGAGTCTCACTCTATGGCCCTCAATAGAGTGCCGTGGCTTCACACAGCTCACAGCAACCTCCAACTCCTGGGCTTAAGCGATTCTCTTGCCTCAGCTTCCCGAGTAGCTGGGACTACAGGCGCCTGCCACAACGCCCGGCTATTTTTTGGTTGCAGTTTGGCTGGGGCCGGGTTTGAACCCGCCACCCTTGGTATATGGGGCTGGTGCCCTACCGACTGAGCCACAGGTGTTGCCCCTAATAATATTTTATGAGGAAGCTGGGTATCTTCTCTGGTGGCAGCAACTGGTGGAACAGATCTGGGATGGAAAGTGAGTAAAGGCTATGCCTGAGGTGGTACCAGCCTGGGCAGAGTGCTGCAGGGACTAGAATATGCACGGGCAGAGATGGCAGACTCCCAGGGCGGGGCTGACCCAGAGGACTGCTTTACCAAGCCTAAGATGCACCAGACCCTCCGGGGATGATAGCTGAGACAAAGGCAGGCAGGAAGAGGCTGGAACTGACAGTTGATTGTGAGCTCTAACCATGCCTGCCCCAACACAGACTGCAGCTGAGACTGGGCAGTGGCACAGATCAGGGCTGAGTTACAGTTTCCATTATCTCAAACAGCATCCAATCTACAGGGGAACATAGCTAGGACAGAAATAAATTTTGCGAAGTTGTTCTATTCTGTCAGCATCATCAATCAGGGGCTGGGCTAGAACTGAGTGAACCACCCCAGTCTCCATTAAGCACCCAAGGTTGTCAAGTGTCACTTCTCCCTGCTGGATAGTGGCAGAGAGCTGCAGCCTGGCTGTGAGGAGACATAGATCTCCCTGTGATTCAGGGAGATGCAATCCCCTGGAGTATTTGCTCATTGGAAGGAACTGGGTCACAGCCCTGTGGGGTTACCAGTGACTGGGTCTGACAGAGGTACAAGGTGGGGAAGGAGGCATCGACCTCCCTGAACAAACTCATTTGCTGGATGGGCTCTTCTGACTCCACAGAGCACTAAAGCGAGCCACACTTGAGCTGTCAGCAGACCACTGCTATCTAGTTGCTGGAAACCTTTTGAACTCTCCCACTTGAGACTTGGTGCTGACTGGGACAATTGATTTGGAACTTGTGACCTGGGCCAATCACCCAAGGACCATCCAAGGTGGTACCCTGGTTGTGTTGTTGTGGGAAGGTTTGATCTTCCTTTTCCAGTTATTGCCCATGGTAGGCGGGGTGTCTTAGTTGATTGTATTTCTCCACAGCTGAGACTTCAACCCAGAGCTACTGATTCACTACGATTGGACAGAAACCAGCTGAATACAAGACAGAGTCACCTAGTCCCACCACACCAAGCAGGTCCCCAGTGTCTCAGGCTGTAGTACTGTATAAGTCCTTTGCAAACCTATAGGGGAAAAGCTGCAGTCACCAGTCCCAGCTCTTCAGAAAAGGGCTGGGTAAACACTACCCCAGGAGCCCCCAATCCAATTTCACCTTATCTGCTCGTCTAGCCAAATGGTGAAAAATAATCATGGAGTGGAATCAGAGGAAAAGCTGTGGCAACATGAATAATCAGAGTAGATCAACTCCTCCAAGGAACAACAAGGCAGATGCACCAGAAGATCCCATTCATAAACAGATGTCTGAGATTTCAGAAATAGAATTCAGAATTTGGATGGCAAGCAAGATTAAAAAAATAGAGGTAAAGTTGGAATTAGAAATTCAAGGAGCATTTCAAAAGTTGTCTCAAGAATTCAACGAATTCAAAGCCAAAAATCACCAAAGATTTTGACACATTGAGACAAGAATTTGCAGCCCTCAAAGATCTGAAAAATACAATAGAATCCCCTGTAACAGAATGGAGCAAGCAGAAGAAAGGATTTCTGACATTGAAGACAAAGTTTTTGAATGTTCTCAAACTCTCAAAGAGGAAGAGAAATAGAGAACCAAAAAGGATCATTCTCTCCAAGAGCCCTAGGATAATTTGAAGAAAACTAATATTTGTCTTATAGGAAACCATGAAAGCAATGAAGTTGCTTCATAAGGCACAGAGGCTCTTCTTCATGAAATTATGAAAGAGAACTTTCCAGACATGTCAAGAGATTCTGAAATTCAGACAGTAGACAGTTTCAGAACCCCAGCATGACTCAACCCAAATACGACATCCCCCAGGCACATCATAATTAACTTCACTAAAGTTAATATAAAGAAGAAAATTCTGAAAGCAGCCAGACATAAGAAAATCATAACCTACAAGGGGAAGAATATTGTAATGACTGCAGATCTCTCTGTGTGCCTGTGGCTCAGTGAGTAGGGCACAGGCCCCATATACCAAGAGTTGTGGGTTCAAACCCGGCCTCGGCCAAACTGAAACCTTTCAAACTAGAAGAGGGTGGTCATTGACTTTTAATCTCCTAAGAAAAAAATAATTTTCAACCAAGGATCCTGTATCCAGCTAAACTAAGTTTCATTTATGATGGAGAAATTAAATACTTTAATAATATTCACATGTTGAAATAATTTGCCATAACTAAACCAGCTCTCCTGGATATTCTCACCTATCCTTCATAATGACCAGTGCAATCCTCCACCACCAAAGTAAACTCACTCAGAAACTTTTGATCAAATTCAAACTTCAACAGTGGCAAAAGGATTAAAAATGTCCACTGGACTTTCGAAAAACTCGATACCCAAAATTGTATCAAGCTTATCAGTATTCTCTATTAATGTGAATGGCTTGAACTGTCCTCTAAAGAGGCACTGGTTGGGTGACTGGATACAAAAACTCAGGCCAGATATCTGCTGCATACAAGAATCTCATCTTACCTTAAAAGATAATATAGACTCAGGGTGAAGGGATGGTCATCTATATTTCAGGCAAATGGAAATCAGAAAAAAGCAGGTGTTGCAATTTTATTTGCAGATACAATAGGCTTTAAACCAACAAAAGTAAGGAAAGATAAGGATGGTCACTTCATATTTGTTAAGGGTAACACTCAACATGATGAAATTTTAATTATTAACATTTATGCACCCAACCAGAATGTGCCTCAATTTATATGAGAGACTCTAAAAAACATGAGCAACTTGATTTCCTCCAGGTCCATTATAGACGGAGATTTTAACACTCCTTTGGCTGTGTTGGATAGATTTTCCAATAAGAAGCTGAGCAAAGAAATTTTAGACTTAAACTTAACCATTCAACAATTGGATTTAACAGACATCTACAGAACATTTCATCCTAACAAAACTGAATACACATTCTTCTCATCGCCCATGGAACATCCTCCAAAATTGATCACATCTTAGGTCACAAGTCTAAACTCAGCAAATTTAAAAGAATAGAAGTTATTCCTTGCATCTTTTTGGACCATCATGAAATAAAAGTCGATGTCAGTAACAACAGGAATCTGCATACTTATACAAAAACATGGAAATTAAATAACTTTATGCTGAATGATAGCTGGGACATGGAAGAGATTAAGAAGGAAATTGTCAAATTTTTGGAACAAAACAAAAATGAAGACATTAATTATCAGAACCTCCGGGATATTGCAAAGGCAGTCCTAAGAGGGAAATTTATAGCACTGCAAGCCTTCCTCAAGAGAACGGAAAGAGAGGAAGTTAACAACTTAATGGGACATCTCAAGCAACTGGAAAAGGAACAACATTCCAACCCTAAACCCAGTAGAAGAAAAGAAATAACCAAAATTAGAGCAGAATTAAATGAAATTGAAAACAAAAGAATTATACAACAGATCAATAAATCAAAAAGTTTGTTTTTTGAAAAGGTCAATAAAATAGATAAACCTTTGGCTAACCTAACTAGGAAAAAAAAGAGTAAAATTTCTCAAATTTCATTAATCAGAAATGGCAAAGATGAAATAACAACAGGCTCCTCAGAAATTCAAAAAATCATTCATGAGTATTACAAGAAACTTTATTCTCAGAAACATGAAAATCTGAAGGAAATTGACCAATACTTGGAAGCAAGCCACCTTCCACAACTTAGCCAAAATCAAGTGAAAATGTTGAACAGGCCTATATCAAGTTCTGAAATAGCCTCAACTATACAAAATCTCCCTAAAAAGAAAAGCCTGGGACCAAATGGCTTCACCTCATAATTCTACCAAACCTTTAAAGAGGAACTAGTACCTATATTACTCAACCTTTTCCAAAATATAGGAAAAGAAGGAATACTACCCAAAACCTTCTATGAAGCAAACATCACCTCAATCCCCAAACCAGGAAAAATCCCAACAAGAAAAGAAAATTATAGACCAATGTCACTATTGAATATTGATGCAAAAGTATTCAACAAGATCCTAGCAAACAGAACCAAGCAACACATCAAATAAATTATACACCATGACCAAGTGGGTTTTATCCCATGGTCTCAAGGCTGTTTCAATATACGTAAATCTATAAATGTAATTCATCACAGACACAAATTAAAAAACAAAGACCATATGATTCTCTCAATTGATGCAGAAAAAGCTTTTGATAATATCCAGCATCCCTTCATGATCAGAACACTTAAGAAAATTGGTATAGAAGGGACATTTCTTAAACTGATAGAGGCCATCTACAGCAAACCCACAGCCAATATCATATTGAATGCAGTTAAATCGAAATCATTTCCACTCAGATCATGAACCAGGCAAGGTTGCCCACTGTCTCCATTGCTCTTTAACATTGTAGTGGAAGTCCTAGCCATAGCAATTAGGGAAGACAAAGTGATCAAGGGTATCTATATAGGGTCAGAAGAGATCCAACTTTCACTCTTCGCAGATGATATGATTGTATATCTGGAAAACACCAGGGATTCTACTACAAAACTCTTAGAAGTGATCTAGGAATACAGCAGCATCTCAGGTTACAAAATCAACACTCATAAATCTATAGCCTTTATATATACCAACGATAGTCAAGCTGAAAAAACAATCAAGGACTCTATTCTGTTCACAGTACTGCCAAAGAAAGTGATATATTTGGGAGTTTACCTAATGAAGGCTGTGAAAGATCTCTATAAAGAGAACTATGAAACTCTAAGAAAAGAAATAGCTGAAGATATTAACAAATGGAAAAACATACCATGCTCATGGCTGGGAAGAATCAATATTGTTAAAATGTTCAGACTACCCAAAGCAATATACAATTTTAATGCAATTCCTATTAAATCATCACTGTCATACTTTAAAGGTCTCAAAAAAAAAAAAAACAAACTTCATTTTATATGGAATCAGAAAAAACCTCGAATAGCCAAGACATTACTCAGAAATAAAAATGAAGCAGGAGGAATCACACTACCAGACCACAGTCTATACTCTAAATTGATAGTGATCAAAACAGCATGGTATTGGCACAAAAACAGAGAGGTAGATGTATGGAACAGAATAGAGAACCAAGAGATGAACTCAGCTAGTTACCATTATTTGATCTTTGACAAGCCAATGAAAAACATCTAGTGGGGAAAAGATTCCCTATTTAACAAATGGTGCTGGATGAACTAGCTGGCAAGCTGTAGAAGACTGAAACTGGACCCACACCTTTCACCATTAACTAAGATAGAATCTCACTGGATTAAAGATTTAAACTTAAGACATGAAACTATAAAAATACTAGAAGACAGTGCAGGGAATACTTTTGAAGAAATTGGCCTGGGTGAACATTTTATGAGGAGGACTCCCCAGGCAATTGAAGCAGCTTCAAAAATACAGTACTGGGACCTGATCAAACTAAAAAGCTTCTGCACAGCCAAGAACAAGTAAATAAAGCAAGCAAACAGCCCTCAGAATGAGAGAAGATATTTTCAGGTTATGTCTCCAACAAAGGTTTAAAAACCAGAATCCACAGAGAACTCAAACATATTAGCAAGAAAAGAAGAAGTAATCACATCTCAGGGTGGGCAAGGGACTTGAAGAGAAACTTCTCTGAAGAAGACAGGTGCACGGCCTACTGACATACAAAAAAATGCTCATCATCCTTAATCATCAGAGAAATGCAAATCAAAACCACTATGAGGTGTCATCTAACCTTGGTAAGATTAGCCCACATCATAAAATCCCAAAACCAGAGATGTTGGTGTGGATGTGGAGAAAAGGGAACACTGCTAGTGGAAATGCAAACTAATATGTTCCTTTTGGAAAGATGTTTGGAGGACACTTATGGATCTAAAAATAGACCTGCCATTCTATCCTTCAATTCCTCTACTAGGTACATATACAGAAGACCAAAAATCACATTATAACAAAGATATTTATACCAGAATGTTTATTGCAGTCCAATTCATAATTGCTAAGTCATGGAAGAAGACCAAGTGCTGATTGACCCACGGACTAATAAATTGTGGTATATGTACACCATGGAATATTATGCAGCCTTAAAGACAGATGGAAATTTTACCTCTTTCATGTTTACATCAATGGAGCTGGAACATATTCTTCTTAGCAAAGTATCTCAAGAATGGAAGAAAATGTATCCAATGTACTCAGCCCTACTATGAAACCAATTTCATATGAAAGCTATAACCCAATTATAGCCCCGGAATATGGGGAAAGGGGAAAGGGAAAGGAGGGGAGGGGAAAGGATAGGTGGAGGGAGGGTAACTGGTGGGACCACACCTATGGTACGTCTTACAAGGGCACATGTGAAACTTATTAAATGTAGAATATAAATGTCTTAACACAATGATTAAAAAAATGCCATGAAGGCTATGATAACCAGTTTGATGAAAGTATTTTAAATTGTATATAAAACCAGCACATTGTACCCCATGATTTCATTAATATACACAAATTTAATTAAAAAATAATATTTTATATTTTACAAGACTATATATACTTGATCTTGAAAGTCACAACTACTCAGTGAAGTAAAGTAGTAGGTGTATCTGTTCCTGTGTTACTGGTGAGGAAACCGATGTACAGAGAGATTATATACTTTGCCCAAGGACACACAGCTGGTAAGTTATAGAGATGGAACTCAAGACTTTTCTATCCTTTTCCTAGAGGCTTCAATTCTTAAAATAAATCAACTGTATTGTTCAGGTCTTTTTTCATTTATTTGAAGGAAACAACATTCTGGATTAATTTTAACTACCCTGAAGGCACACTGAATTTCCAGACATGGACAGCTGATCATCTGATGAAGCTGTAGTGTTTCCATCTCTCTTTTGGTTGGGAGGAAGGCCATTCTCCATGCTCCTCTGTTCCTTTGATTTCCTATTGGCATCGCTGTTTTCCTCCATGCTTTTCAACATTCAAGCCAGATGCCAATTGTCTGTGTGAAAACACACTTCATCTTAAATATACCAACATGCTGAATGTATGTGTAATATTTGACCATATGTGAATATTCCAGTAAACTCCTGGGGACTTATGTTCCAGTGTCAGTGCTGAACAACAGGAAGACCATAAATTCCATCAGCTAACTAGAAAACTCACATATGCCTCATATTTATAAATATCTAAAAGATGTAGTGCAGTCTACATTTGACTTTTTGGTACAATAGAGGTGTTGCATGCTCTCTATGGAGGCAGTGACAGCTTGAAAAGATACAAATTGATGAGATCACCTGAGGTTATTGCTGGCATTACTGAACACAGCAGTTGGTTATTGCAGAGAAACTTGCAAACAAGGAACATTTCTCAAGATGAATCCTGGAAAAAAAAAAAAAAGAAGAAAAGAATGTATAAGTGGTAGCTGATAGATACATTAAAAAGCAAACAAACAAAAAAAGGTTGTACTAACTATACTAACTGGGCCAGGACAGTTTCCTTGAAGCTGGACAGGGTAGGATTTAATTCTGGAATCTCAAGCACAGCATTTTAAAGGACACAGGATCGAGGCTAATATTTTGAACAGTATTTTTGTCTTTTCTGCCCTTCTCCTCCTTTAGCCTCCTGAGATGCTGACCCACAAATCATTAAAAAACAAAAACACAAAGCAAAACCATTTTCAGGGGGATTTACTTCCTGCTAAGCTTTATTTTGGACCTGGTGAGAATTAAGAAGATAAACAAAGCCTTTGTTCTCTAGTCAATAATAGGTGAGTGCAGGGAATCTCCATTGTCAGTGGTGAGACAGGAAGCAGGAGCTGAAGGCAACATTTTTTCAGGAAAGTCACTATAGGGAGGGAGGCTGAGATTTTAACTCGCCTGTAGCTGGCTGAAAGACCTTAGGAAAAGGAAATACTCTTTCCTTACTACATTCTCTTCTTTTAAAGTGTTAAAAGTCCTATTGGTAACTCATAGTGATAATAGTAAACATTTATCAAGTTCTTGCATTTTAAATACTTTTTGTTATTTGATTTTTAAAACAATTTTATTACTTTTCCTATATCACAGCTGAGGGGAGGTTTAGAGAGAGAAAATAGCTTGCAAAAGTCATAATTTGGGGGTCATATAAGGGTAGATCCCATAGAGAATGGCATTTTCATTCTTCTGCGATCAGGGAGCATTGATTGTTTTCCAAAATAGGTGTGCTTCCTGTCTCAAATGTGTTACTCCTCATCTCTGCCAAAGCAAGACCTATTCATCCTGCAATAACCATGGGACTCCATCTACTTCCATCATAAACCCTTCCTGGGACCCAGAGATCTCTCTTTCCACAGTGTAGTAGAACTTATGTCTGCCTCAGTTACTTGGCAATTGATTATAAACTGACATAGGCTCACTCTCATTAGTCACAGATTGTAGATTTCTTCATGTTGGTAGCTTGGTCTCAGGGACAAAAGGAGTTTTCTATAATACATGTATCTATAGAGTGCATGATAAATTCCCACAAACATAGTGGCTTAAAACAACACACATATTATCTTATAATTTTTGTGGGTCAGGAGTTGCATATGTCTTGACTGGTCCTCTGCAAAGTCACCATCAGTGTGCCAGCTGGGACTCAGCTGTCATTTGGAGGCTCAAGTAGAAATGGTCTTGCCTTTAAGCTCACTCAGGCTCTTGGAAGAAGTCATTTCCTTGTGGCTGCGAGACTGAGGGCTCTGGCTTCTTGCTGGCTATGAGGTAGAGGCCTCCCTCAGCAGCTAGAGGCTGACTGCTCCCCCAACCCCAGTTCCCTGCTCCATAGCTCTTTTACATGCCCTTTTAAAAACAGCAGATTTTTTCTTCAAAGCCACAGCTCAGGGAAAGTCTGTAGAGTGAGTTTGCTGATAAGAAAAGATCTTATAAAATGAAATCTAATAATGAGAGTGATGTTCCATCTCATTTGTTATATCCTTATTAGTTCAAAGCAAGTCACAGGTCCTGCCTACCCTCAAGGGGATGGGATTATGTAAGGGCATGAACAATGAATTGGGAATCAGAGGCCCACCTTAGAGTCTGTCTGCCATAAAAGTGAAATGTGCAAACATCTGAGACTTAAATTCATTTAGCAAATCAATTCTGATATTCTTGTTCTAACTAGAACCAGCAAATATGAGTCTGATATTCTTGTTCCAACTACTTAATTATCACCAACAAAATTCAGATAGTTTTGGCTCAACAGCAAGTTCTAGCAAGGGAGATGGAGCCCAGAATGCATCCTCTACGATGAGTGTGTTGAGGGATAAAACTTGCTACGATTAATCTCACTGTCCAAAGTGATGTGGTCAACTCAAGCTCTACTCTTGATGGAGTTGAGATACAAGGCCAGCTAGTCAGAAATATGGAAAGAAACTGGGTATACTAGGACTGGAATTCATCCAGAACCTCGGGGGAGAAGTTGGAGAGGTCCGGGCTTTTGGGAACCTCCTCCTGGAAACACAGGGATCTAGCCTACTGGGGGATTAAGCTGCTAGCAGGACGCTGAGGCTGAGCTACAGCTATGGAGAATGGAGTAACATTCAGGTGGGTTTGAGGGTGGACTGTGACTTGGTGAGCATGTCCTCACTCACAGGACTGGCATTGGCTGCCCCTGTGGACATAGGGGAGACTTCTAATGTTCTCACTGCGGAAGTCTTCTCTGAAGGAAATGTCTAAGACTTATCTCATGAAATCTAGGCTCTGATTCCATACAGATCACATTCGTGGGAAGCAATACAGATTGACATTTTTTTCCTGAATGTAAGAATACAAGACACATTTATTTAATTATTTTTAATAAGATTTCATTTTTTTCTGTGTTCTTTCCTCTTCTTCCTCATGATTTTAAACACTTTAGCTTTCATTAAGACTTTTAGATTTCTCTCCAGTTCTTTTTTCTTTATTGAAACCTCATAACAAAAATATAATACTATCACTTGACCAAATTGGATCAGGTATGCTTTCTGCATATTGTTTATTTATTATACAGCTTCCTATGCCCTTTTAAATAACACGTGTTTTATGCGGGCTTTCTCCTGTGACTCATTTTTGGAGCTGCTCCGAGAAGGAGTTATTCTCCAGACGTGGCACCATTGACCCTCATTTCAAACTACATTTTTTATTTATTTTTAAAAAGATATTTCATTCACAGAATCCCCACTGAGCTTTTTATTGTGAAAAATTAGGGACCGTAAATCATCCCCCTCAGAATGCTATAAATTTTATACAATTGAAACATTCCATGGACTGAGCTTGGCACTTTGATGAAACCACTCCTTTGGTTCTCATAATTTATGAGCTTTCCCCATTCTCCTCCCTCCTGGTCCATCATCACCTTGCCCTCCCAGCAAGAGAGGGGGTGGTATTGTGCCTTTAAATTGCTCACTGGGGTTTATTGAGTCTAATTTGTGAGTGAATTTATATGAAACCACAATATTGCAACTTATCCAAAATTGTGAACAATAAAACTTTTCATTTTCTCCTGGCAGGCAGTAAGAGACATGGGCTGATCATGCAGGAGGTGGCCCAGCATGGAGCACTGAGGAAGAACAAAGTCCCTGGAAACCAGATGACACGGATTGGAGTCTTGGCTCTCCCAGTTGTTTCCTGTGAGACTGAGCCCCCCGCATCTTCATTTGTAGACTGGAGATCTTTAGGATCTTTTCAGCTCTTACACATTCTGAATCTATGGATCAGAGATGTTTCTAGGCTTGTTGCTTCTTTTAAAAGATAATTAAGAAAACCAACAGGACACATCTCAATGGTTTGATTTTGGACACAGGTGGTTTATTCTTGTTTTTTTTTTTTTTTTTTTAAGGAGAAAAAGAGAACAAAGTAAGGAGAAAGCATAAGAGCAGAGAGCAAAGCACTCCTGATTCTTATCTGCAGGTTTGCACTGTATTATAATGTCTTTGAAACAAGGGGCTGTGTGTTATTTAACTTGGAAGCTCTGGCTCTCAGTACAGAACCTGATACCTGGGTTTCTGATAAAAGCCTTGAGTAAATACAAAGGATCTGAAGGTGGGTTACCCCTATAAATTCAAGGGCTTGGAACATTGCCAGGTGCACAGTAACTGTTCAATACGTATTTATTGAATTTCCAGCTAACAGGCTCCTTGCCATCATTGGGATCATACAGTTTCCCTGTGTCTCCTTCCAGTGCATGCAACATCTTTATCTTTTACATCCAGTATTTTTCTTGACTAGATCTTTGAATGTGTCTTCTAAGAAATTGCTAGCTTTTTGGCATCACTAGTACTCACTCTTGGAAAGGTTTTGCTGCTAGAGAAAGAGGTTAGAATTTGAAGGTAGCAGTGACATGGCAACTCAGAGCTTGAGCTCTGGAATGTGACTTGGGATCAAACATGGACTCTACTATGTGTAAGCACTGTGACCTTTAGTGAACTATTTCCCTCTCCATTAAGCTCTACTTTCCCTTTCTGTAGAGTGGGGGATAATAGACATATAAATATACCTATCTCTTAGGGTAGAAGTGAGAACTCAAGTGTGTCTGTCATGTCAAGGCCTTAGCCCCATGTTTACCTACAGTATGTATTCAACAAATGTGAGCTGTGACTTGAGTGTAATTATTAATATTAGTAGTAGTAATGGTCTACACATCCATAATTGCTGTGGTTTTTACTTCTGAGTTAAAATTCAGATTCTGTTGGGGCAATGAGATTATTGAACTATGTGAAATTTATTGTACTATTAACTTCACTGTTGCTTTAGCTTTTCAGGGTGTATTTTGAGAGCCTGTAGTAAAAGAAAAGAGTATCGCTGACACTTATTGAAAGAACCTCACCATTTTAAATAGAGAATATTGCTTGGATTTTTATTTATTTCTAAGTGTAGTTTTTGTGATTCCAGGCTTTTAGGAAAGAATGAGAACACAGGGCTGTTTAAGAAGTATCTGGTACTTATTTTTTCCCACAAGATGGAAAATTTCTTTTCTGACAGTTGTCAGTTCTGACTTTGCCCACATACAATTGTAATACAATACCCAACTGCTTTAAGGAAAATACCACAAAGTTCAGAATGCAAAATGGGCTGAAACCCTGGAAAATCAAGGTGAAGTCGAATCCTTTTTCTTTGACCTACACACTGGAATATATGTCTTGGAACTATTTACCCCTTAAAGAATAAAAATGTAAATAAGCAATGGAGTTTGGGGTGACAGAGGCTCTAAAGTGATGGCTACCCAGCCCTTGCGAGTAAAATACGGCTCACTTAATGACATTTCAGTCCTAAATCACCGCACGGCAGGCAAGTTTGAGGCTGAGGGGTTGCACAAAAACATTCCTTCAGGACCATTTAAAAAAGGCTGAATAAGCAAAGAATCCTGTGTGACAACACTCAGAATATCAAAGGAGCGGTTCAGGTACACATATTATTGCCTGTGGCTCCAGGCCCAATAACCTTTTCCTTGTAGAGATAGATTCCCTGGACAGAAAACAAATCTCTTTCCAAGTTAGAGAACTTTATCAGATTTATCTCTCATGTCAGATCAGCACACAGGAAACGAATGAAGTCTGCAGCGTGATTCAAATCAGAAGGAGAGCAATTTACAGCGCTCACTGGCTTCTCGTAAACCTCATTAAAGTTTGGCACGGGATGCCAAGGAGTCATAAAGAGTCATCCTGCTAAACATTTATATCTGCTTAGTCTTTCATTATATGTCTTCAACACAGCTTAAATAATGGCAGCCAGAGCATCTCGTGAGCAGGAAATGAGAAAGTAACACATGTTTTTGACTCATAATCAAATAGTCTTCCCTATCTTTTTTAAGTCTCCCACAGGGAGGCAAAATACTATTTTTTGGTTTCATTTTTCCTTAAGCTGTTGCCTGAAATTTCCACTTTGTTTTAGATTTGTCACAGTTCTAAAATGGAATTAAGTTGCTTATTTATGCTCATGTCTTCTATTACTTTGGATTTGGGGCATTTCTTAATTCAGTCATGGCTATACAGTTGCTCGAACTCACATTTATTTTAGAATTCTTGCCCATTGTGTCCTAAGGATGTGAACTCATTATGCACAGTGCTAACCTACTTATTCACGAGGTTCTCAATGTATTTGACCTAATAATACTAATAGGGGCATTTGTTGAATATTTACTAGGCACAGGGTACTTTATGTTTATATCACATGTAATTTCATCATCACAACAACCTTACAGGGGTGAGTATTATTATCACCTTCATTTTAGAGATGAGAAAGACAGCTCCCTTGAAACACACTACTACTTCTGCTGCTGAACAGAAGAGTTGGAAAATGCATCCTGACAGCGCTCGGTTTTCTGCACTGCTCTCCCTCTTCAGAACATTAATTTATAGTTCATTGAATGTAATGTCCTAGGAAATATGAGTATAACAACGAGAGAAGAGAGGAAGAGGATTGGAAGAAAGGGGTTAAATGTACTAAGTTGGTTCTACCAGTAGTGGGGCTGAGGGAATATTAGTTGCATAATCAGTTCTTGTTGAATTGAATTGGCTTCTCAGGTACCTTACTAATGGACAGGGATATGGGAGGGCCATTTAACCACTTTGATAAATAGGAAAGGACAGTCTTTCCCTATAGAAGATACATTTTTTTGTAATTTTTTAATTCTGAAATAATTTTACATTCTCAAAAAAGTTACAAGTACAAAGAACTCCCATATCCTTTCACTCAGAATTCCTCAATTATTAACATTTTATCATATTGTTTTTATCATTTTCTCCCTCTATGGATACTTATTATTGTTATTACTATTTTATGAACCATCTTGGAATAATTTGCAGATACAAAATCCCTTTGCCTCTAAATATTTATACATATAACCACATTATAATTAGTATAATCAGGAAATTAACACTGATTCAATGCCAGTATCTAATCTACAGACTTTATACTATATCAGTTGTCCCAAGGAACATATTTGGGGAAAGATTGTGCAGGGATCAATCTGGGATTACAGGCTACATTTAGTCATCATGTTTCTTTAGTCTCTTTCAGTCTGGAGAAGTTTCACTGTTTTGTTTTTTTTTTTGACATTTTTTAAAAAGAGTATAGGATATTTGTTTTATAAACTGTCTCTCAGTTTGAGCTGTCTGATATCATGACTGGATTGAAGTTATAAGCCTGGGGCAGGAATAACACTGAAATGATGTGTTCTTCTCAGTACCTCATGTTACGGGTGGCTCCTGATGTTAAGCTGCCCAGAACTGGTGATGTTCACAGGTTTCTCTACTGTAGAGTTACACTTTTTCAATGGAGTACAGTTAAAATTTTATTTCAGTGGCAAGTTTCCTGGACATTTGGTTCAAATCAGGTCTATCACTTAAGCAGCACTGGGTGTTCTGAAAAAGCTAGCTTTCTGATCTGTAAGTCTTAGGATCAGTATGTGGAAACTGGTGATTCAACTGAGATATTCCCTTCAGAGGGAATTAAAGTAAGTCCCATCCCCATCATCATGATCTCCAAATTGTCATTCTATTTGTACCTAGCAAAGTATTTTGATATTTGGTGACTCTATAATGAGATAAATGGTCCTAAGTCATCAAAATATTTGCATACAAAAGAAAAAATGATTTTTATCACAGACTCAGATTATGGGTGAGCAGAGCCATTTCTAGAGTAATTGCTTTTGGGGTGGAAAAGAAGGACATGGTCAAATTAGGTCTGTATTGTTGTTGGATGAGCAGGTGAGTAGCCTCCTGTCTAGAAAGGAGGTCTGATTCACTGCAGCAGGATTGGGGCAAGTGGGAAGGGCTGTCATCTAAAACTGCTCCCTTGTCCTAGAGTGGAGGAAGCTGAGTTTCACAGAATATTATCTCCTACAAATAAAGCAATAAGTATAATAGTAGTGAGGAAGGAGGCAAGCATCTAGAGAGAGGCAGCTCAGTCCACCAGCAGCTCATCAGTTGTGTGTGTGTGTATGTGGGTGTGCTTGTGTGTGTCATGGAGAAATGGGAGGGTGGGTAGGTAGGACAGTGTAGATGTAGAAGAAAATTAGAAGAGGAAAGAAAGAGGAGGACCCAGTCCTAAAGGGATTGGGGTGCTAAGCAGACATAGGAACTATGGACTCCAGTTCCCCAGAAAAAAACCAGAAAATTGCAGGTACAGGATACAAGATCAGGTCTGGGCTGGCACCCAGAATGACTTGAAGGAGGCGTCATGGATGGTGCTAGAGAACAAGTTGCACTTTCAGCCTAACATCTGGACTGGTCTGAGAGACTGAAGAAGAAAACCAGAGAATTCCAGCCAGGGGAGAAGTGGGGCACAGAGTCTGCAGTCCAAGCTGGATGGACAGCATTTGCTGTTAAAGATTTCAGACTCACAATTGGCAATTATGCATGAACATTGGTACTTACCTCATCCAAGCTGCCTTAAAAATGCATTTTTACTTGGGTGATTTTGGGTCATTTTTTGAAATTTTCTCTTTCACTATTTTTCTTCAGGTACATGTCACTTATGCTCTACTGCTGCAGCTGAGAAACACACAGCATGATTGGGTCTGGGCTCCATATGCTTCCAAGACATGTCTTAAGGCTGAGAAATACGGTTTCCTTCCAGTACCTCTAAGTTGGAAGAAACTGGACACAGAATCAAAATGCTCAGTGAAATATGTGTTTATAAAAAAGTGTCAGAGTGAAATTATTTTAGAAAATAATTATTTTTAAAAGTCATCACCCATTCTTATGCCTTCCATAATTCTCCATTCACTTTCAACTTTATTTCAGTCCCTTTCTTCTTCCCTGATATTTCCTACCCACTTAATTTAAGCAATGTTCTTAGCAACCAAAGCAATGAGCTGTTGTATAAATATACAATGGGGAATAATGGAAATGTCTCCTAGGGTAACAGAAACCATAGAAACCCTCCTGTGTGTGTGTGTGTGTGTGTGTGTGTGTGTGTGTGTGTGTGTGTGTGTTTATACACACATGTGCATACAAAGCTGTTTTGGGAGTTCGTGCAAAGCTTTGCAGAGATCGTGCAATTGAGAAAATGAAGTGCTTCACTGTGATCACATTGCCATTGGGTCTATTGTTGTCACCATGATTTAACATTTATTGCGTGCCTTTTGTCCCCTGGAACTGGATGTCAACTCCACTCATTAGATTTATGCTTGAAATTAGATAGCAAAACCACAAAATGGGAAAAGATGAGAATACTTCCAAAACAGAAATGTTAAATAATGTATTCCCAGAAAAATTAAGTAAGGAGAAAATGAGTTTGAACCAGGCAGTTAGGAATGAAGGACGTGTGTGGAAGCTTACATGTCTAGATTAGGGATGGTTTCAGTCGTTTCCAAGAATGCTGGGAAGGACTGCGCAGGCTGCATGATCTAACACTTCAGCCCTCCTCTGCCACAGCTCAGACCCTGTGGGGTGGAATCTTGAGGAGGAGACTCCCTGTTTTGAATAACAAGAGGATGTCTTCTCCATAGGTGAATTTTAAGGTGGAAATCTTACTCTATCATCCGCATAACCAGTGCAACAAAGAATCATGTCCTCAAGCTGCAGGGGAAACCCTTAAAGGATATATTTTTAAGGAAATAAAGGTTGTTAACCTTTATTTAAAACTAACCTTTATTAAAAATAAAGATACAGTTTTGGAGAATAAATTTTTTTCTCCTTTACAGTGTACCTGAAATCATCTTTTTTTCCTGCTTCAGGCATTCCCCCCCCTTTAAATATGAAAAGTCACTTAATAACAAAAGTAAACTGCATTTATTTATGGAAACTGTACAGCATTTACTTTGCTAATTACATGGTTGCTCACTTTCCCAGGACCAGATCACCTCTTATTTGTTTCCAACTGCTACGGCCACCATGTGTTTTAAGAGTAAGACAGAAATAATAAACTGCAGGTTTCCAGGGTAATCACATGTTATTTCTACAGTTCACACGAGGAATTTACCATGTGGGTTTGAAGGGCACGTCATTCCAAGACTGAGTAGAATTAGCAGGGCTTTCCCTGCATATATAGCTATTGATTCCATAGGGAAATTTCAAGTAGAGCATTGGGGTCAAAAGGACCTGAGTTTAGATGCCTGGTACAACAACTTCCTGCTCAGGTGAAATCTTCTCTGCCTTTTTTGCAAAGGACTTCCCTGCCTCTTGATACTCTGTAGATAAATTGGGGATAATTATGCCTAATTCTAGTGTGGCTGTCTTAAGGGAGGTGATATAATATGGTACTTCGTATATGGTGAGTTGTAAATGAATGATGGTTCTTAGTTTCTTTCTGCTCTATTTTAGCCTCTTCTAAATTCCTGAGGACTAAGCTGAGCAGGCATAAAAGATAGCCAGAGATGGGCCAGCTCCAAATCTCTCCAAATGTTGCCTCCATTGGGACCTGTAGTATTTGGGTGGTGGGCCAAGCACAGTGGCTCACGCCTGTAATCCTAGCACTCACTCTGGGAGGCTAAGGTGGGTGGATTGCTTGAGCTCAGGACTTCGAGACCAGCCTGAGCAAGAGCAAGACTCCTGTCTCTAAAAAAATAGCTGAGCATTGTGGTGGGTGCTTATAGTCACAGCTACTTGGGAGGCTGAGGCAAGAGGATTGCTTGAGCCTAAGAGTTTGAGGTTGCTATGACCTATGACGCCATAGCACTCTACCCAGGCCAATGGAGTGAGACTCTTGTCTCAAAAAAAAAACAAAAAACCCAAACTGGGCTATATTCTGCAAAGGGGATATGCTGTCCTATGGAAGCTACTATTTGCTCAGTTTGAACCCTCCCTCCCATCTATCCTGGGTTTGTAACCTCTTGCCACCGACTGCCTGTTAAAGAGCCAGAGCGATTTGTTTAGTGATGCATGCCTCTGCATCCCAGCTTGGAGCTTGAATAAACTACCAACTCAATCAGTAACCTTTCACTAGTGTCTGCTAGGAATTGCAGGAATGGCTCAGTCCCTCTAGACCAGGGAAATAATTCCTGTGGTCACATCAACTACTTGGATCTTTGGATCTATAAATTCTTTCTGTCTCTTCCTTTTTAAAGGGTTTTCTATTTGAATGCTGTTTCATTTCAAACAGCCAGTTCCATTTTGACACAGTGGAGATATGAAGCTTCCCTCCGCTGACACAACTTGGCCAGAAGCCAGCCAAGAGAACCTCCAGGCTATTTGGGCTGTAGGATAAGTTACAGACAGCCTGGCCTTGCCCTCTGCAGTGATCAGTTTTAGTAATAACAATTGCTGGGTGTACAGTTGATTGTCTGAAAATGTGAACCTTATTAATTATACTGCATTTCTGCTTGGCTGCTAGCAAGTCTAGACCCTATTTCTTGGAATCCTTTCATCAGCCATTTCTACCACAAATCCCCTACAGATCTTTAACTGCCTACTTTCCTCTAGTTCATTGTCTTTCTTTCAGGCATTGGCTTTGTTGTGATTTTTCGCTAAACCAAAGTTTTAATATCCTTTTCAGTTATAAGGTAAAGAAACTAAGTCTCCCGAATCAGTTTCTTCCCAAGGCTTCTGGTTTCCTGTGTCTGTGATAGCCTAGATAACCCATTACTGAGAGGTAGGTTGTGTGTTTCTAGGCTCCCAAATCAATTTGATAGGCTCTTTTTGACCTGATAGTGGCCAGGCCCTGGGTGGCATTGGAGACACAGGTGAACTATCCCCCTGCCCTTCATGTGCTCACATTCTAGTTGGGAAGCTAGGCAAAAAGCAAGCAAGTATGGTACAGAGGGCTGAGTGCTCTCACTAAAGCACAAACAAACATCTTTTGGGGTTGCAATGTTGCCTCCATTGGGACCTGTAGTATTTTGACTTTATCCAATGTACATGTCTCTGTGTATCTGGGTGGTCCAGTTTATTAATAGAGGTTTCTTTTACTCTTGGAGTTTCTATTTGGATGATAAATTGTTTAGTCTCCCTATTTATAGACCCAAAACCAATCTATGAGGCTAGTTTAATTTGGGGGGAAAATTATGTTTCTATTTATCAATTGAATTGCTTAGCTTTACATTAGTGATTGAGGCAGTGGGTATGTTCCTGATCTGGTTCATCATTTCCACCAACAATTACATCAAATGCAAAGTGACAAATGTAAGGTATTTTTCTTTTCTTTTTTTTTTTGATCTTTTATTTTATTATTATTATATTTTGCAGTTTTTGGCCAGGGCTGGGTTTGAACCCACCACCTCAGGCATATGGGGCCGGCGCCCTACTCCTTTGAGCCACAGGCACCACCCATAAGGTATTTTTCAATGAATAATTTAAATAACAGTATGCGTCTCTAAAAGCACTTTCCCCTCACCCATTTGAATTTAGAATAACTCTTGCAGAGTTGACTAAGGTCAATATCTGAAAAAAGGATGCAAATCTAGACTTTATATCCCTTGTACCTTGTGCTCTAAATCCCTTGTACCATTCTGCCTTAGGATAGTGGACGCTAAAGAGAATTGCTTGCAATTATTCCTTACAGTTTAGCATTAATGTAAAGGTGAAAGCAATTTTTGATAATGCAGAAATCTAGATCTGAATTCTCTGTGATTCCAAAGAATATAAGTTTAAGTTGGTATATACATGAAAGACTGAATTGATTCTATAGGACAAACTTGACTTCAGCTATTCATTCCTTCATCCATCCCTGAATGGATAGATTCCATGCTTCCTGAGCACTTACTGTGTGTTGGCTAGTCTAGTAGGCACATAGGATACAGTGATCATCTATACTGACATCTCCCTGTCCCCATGGAACTTAGTACAGCCACAAAAAGTGATTTTAATTTTATCCACCTGCTTTGTGCCTTTTCTCTGAATCAGTGATTTCAGCACGTGTGCCAGAGCACACTGGTGGGCCTTGAGAGTGACAGGGCCGAGTGCAAAGGCCCACTGAATAGGGCCAAGTGCACAAGTCCCGTACAGAAAGGGATGAGTGCACCAACCCGGAACCTTCCCCCCTTATATTCCCATCCCGCCTTGTCCCTCACGTTGACTTCATTTTTGAACTCAGCCCACTTGCTCCGAGTGAATAAACGGGCTTGTTGCCCACACTGGACTCCATTTTCCTTTTGGTCATGTCTTGGAAGAACCTCTTGGGGAGGATCTAAGGTGTGTGAAAAATTTTAAATATCATTAATTAAATTATTTTTGAAAGAAGTTCAAAGCATAGTAAGTATATTCTTTTTTTAACTCTTTATTTTGGTCAACATAATTTAAGCGTGCCATGGAAGTTCAATTATAGGTTCAGGCGTGCTGTGAGATAAAAAGTTAAAAAACACTTAAATCTTGGTACCCAAAATATGGTCTCAATTCCTCATTCCTCAATCAATGTCACCTGGAAGCTTGTTATAACTGGAAACTCTGAGGCCCACTGTACACTGAATTGGAATCTGCATTTTCAAGCCATCTTCAGGTGATCTGAGCAGATTCTGATTCAGTGGGTCGAGGGTTTTCACTTGTAACAAGCTCTAGACAATGTCAATGTTGCTTGTCTATGGAGCACTTTTTGAGCAGTAAGGAATGGCTGGACCAGTTTTACAAACTGTAGTTGCAGCCTACCGGTGGATCATGAAATCAGGATAGTGGATTATGACCAGCACATTGAAAACTATTTTTAAATAGGACAGAGTAGGAAAAATATTCAGAGTGCACATGTCATGATGAAAGTATTGTTTCAGGAGACTTGAATCAGCCTTTTGTATACACACAGGCACAGACACATGCGGATATATAACTACTAAGTCTTGATGAATATGTGTTTCTTAACAGGGGTCTCAGGTGGTACAGTTTGAAAGTTACTGCTCTGGAAAAGCTTATCTAGGCACAGAATGAAGTCCTCAGAGGTGTCTCCAGTTTAGCATAGAGAGAGACCAAAGGGATTCTGTTAATATTAGAACCATCTGGAATCCTGGTGAAGACATCTAGGAAAAAAAAATAGTGGTGCTAAGATCATCTTCTATTAGTGTGTCAATTTGTGTGTTGATTAGATAAGAGATACTCATGATTGGAAATGTGTATCAGTTGGCATTAGGTTTTTGTATGACTCAGTATGTATTTTGGACTCCTTGAAGGCAGTCTCTATTTGTTACACTTAGAGGCTGAAACAGTGTTGTCCGCAGTAGGAGTTTTCTTTTTCTTTGAGACAGAGTCTCATTGTGTTACCCTTTGGTAGAGTGCTATGGCATCACAGCTCACAGCAACCTAAAACTCTTGAGCTTAAGCAATTCTCTTGCCTCAGCCTCACAAGTAGATGGGACTACAGGTGCCTGCCACAACCAGCTATTTTTTGGTTGTTATCGTTGTTTAGCAGGTTTGGGCCGGGTTTGAACCTACCAGCCCTGGTGCATGTGGCCAACGCCCTAACCACTAAGCTACAGGCACCAAGCTCCACAGTAGGAGTTTTCCCAGCATACTGTGACTTTTTCTATTATTTATCCTACTCAACATACCTTATGCTGCTATTGAGGTTTTTTCCCATGGGGAACTGTGTCTTACTCATCTATGTTCCTTTCTATATTCAACACCTAGAATATGGCAGATACTTAGGAAATTCATTCATCTTCTCTGTTATGCTGCAAGGAGGAATTTCTCTCAGCTGTGCTCCAACAGTGCTAGAAGGCACACGGATGAACAGGCTTGACAAAGAGCAAATCTGTGTAAGACAAACTTGCTGTGGTTTCCAATGTATAGAGCTAGATGGTTACCCTGGGTGCCAGGTTTTATGCTGTATTGCTTAACTTTCCATTTCTCTTATTTAAATTTAAGTTTTTCTCTTAAAATTATGTGCTTAGCCCTAGCGTTCCCACCTCCCAGCCTTTCCCGCTCCATGTCTCTTTCTTCCCCATGCCATGCTTCCTAATTCACTGAGGGGCTGAGCTGTACTAACACAGCCTGAACACCCACCTCCTGCCACCCTTCAGGAGGACGTCAGCTGTATTTCTGCATGGGGAGGGGTCCTCCATGGCCGAAGGCTTCCTTCTCTACCATCTACTACTCAACGTCTCCCACCTCCATGATTGCTGGCTCCAGGCAGCTGTTTTCAGTATTAACTGCCTGCCCTGTGGTTCTCAGCTAGGCTTGCACGTACAATCACCTAGGGAGATTTTAATATCCCCCTAGTCGAGGTTGTACTCCAAATTAACAAAGACAGAACCTCTGCGGGTGGGACAGGCATTAGCAGTTTTAAAGCTTCTCAGATGATTCTGATGAATAGTGGAGATTGCAGACAACTGCCTAGTCAGAGAACACAGCCTGCTGACCTTTGAAAGGTAGGGAATGTCTTTAGCCTCAGAGTATGTTCGTATCTCTTCTAGTCCTCATTGGCCTTGTCCAAATCTGTAAATATTTACATTGTTGTTTAATCTAAGGCAATGCAGTTAAAATGTACTTGTTACGTAAGAGGAAAAAGCATTAGACCAGCACTTGTATCACCTGTGCGATTGTGAAGCTATTGTTTCCATGTCAAAAACAACTTTTCTGTATTCTACTTTGTGATTCTGGGGCTGGGGCTCTCCAAAGGACCGTTCTTCTTAGCCATCCAACTCTTTGAAAGGCCCAGGGGCCTTTCACAGTAGGAGTTTTCACAGCATACTGTGCAGGAGGGAGGAGGTCTTGCTCCTGTATGCTTCTTGTCCTATTAGTGATTTTCCAAATTGGAGTGGCAGGAACTGTCTATATTTTGTGGGGGGGTACTTCCAGAATTAGTCTTATTGTACCCCCTGAGAGGTGCCGATAGCAATGAAGTGCAGGTCCAAGGTCTGGGCTTCTCCACGATTCTAGGTTGCCATAATCTTTTGTCTTTATTATCTGTGTTATCTTAGTGTCTTTTCTTTTTTTTTCCCAAGTCTTCCAACACTGTCCAACTAGTTTCCTATGCTAACTTACTATATGGGGATATCTGTTCTCTTTTTTGCACCCAAGTTATACAGTGCCTTACTTCAAATTAGTCTTCAGATTACACAGATGTAACAAGGTGGGCTTTCTGGGAAGACAAAACCCAAGAAGTCTCGGGTAGTTTTGTCTCCACTTGGAGCAATGGAAATATGTTAAAAATCTTCTAAGTGGACAAGTGTTAGAAAAGATGCTTGAATGAAGAGGTTGAAAGACATAGCAGATGACAGTACAATGGATACAAATTTTATTATTTTCACAATTTTGCTATGTCTGCCTTAGATGAGAAACTCAGAGTATGAATCAGAGATAAGCAAGAAAGAATCCATAGTAAACCACAGGAATATTTATTAGTAATACAAGCCTTTTGACCAGGCTTATGCCTGTAATCCTACCACTCTGGGAGTCCAAGGTGGGTGGATCGCCTGAGCTCAGGAGTTCGAGACCAGCCCTAGCAAGAGCGAGACCTGTCTTTACTAAAAATAGAAAAACTAGCCAGACATTGTGGCTTATGACAGGAGCCTGTAGTCCCAGCTACTGGGAAGGCTGAAGCAAAAGAATCTCTTGAACACAAGAGTTTGAGGTTGCTATGAGTGATGACTGCCATGGCACTCTACCCCAGGCAAAAGAGTGAGACTCTCAAAAAAAAAAAAAAAATACAAACTTTCTGGTCACATCCTTCCTCTTCTTCCTATAAGCCCATAGTTCTTAATTATTTTTCTGTATTTGGTGGCTTTGTCTTTAATAATAGGATAGTACGAATACCTAATCTTCTTTGGGGCATGGGACTTATAACTCTTACTGCCAACAGTAGCACGCTTGAGACCATTCTGTTCTTTTATAACTTGTAGATCCATGTAGATATAAGTCTCATTAAGGCAACATTTTATATTTGCTTTCTCAGAATTGTCCACTTTGGTCATCTTTATTTTAACTCTAAAAATAGGCGTGGTTCCATTTGATCCAAGTGCCCATATCTAATATATTTAACTTTACAAATAATTTTATTATAAGTGATAAGTTGAACAATGTATTGTGATGAGTACATTTTGGGCATTCATGAGGGAGAATTATATTCACACACCATTTTCCTAGAGATCTTCACTTTCTTGACATTTTACTATAATTTTCTTCTTGGAGTTATTTTGTGCTAAAAATCAAAAAAGTTTTTAATCATCTCCTGAGAATGTATAGATATATAGCAATGTAAGAAAAACCAACTGTTGCTTAGATGAAGTACCTAGAATCAACTGATGGCTAGGGGTTCAGCCCCAGTCCATGATTCAAGTTGACGTGCCAAACAATTATAATACAAAGGTGGATTTCTGCGGGTTACTTTTATACATTTTATTTTTGTATCCTTGTTAAAGAAGTGAGATAACTATTGACCACTATATTTAGGAAAGATTAATATTATCTGAATACTTTGCTATGAATTCTACATCTCCTGGTCTCCAATGACATCTATAGTTCTTGCTTCTGACACTTATTATTAACTCTAGAATAATTTTAGTCCTAGAATCTGTGGAAGTGGCTGAACAATACTTTAGCTCTTTATTCCTAGTTCAAAGAATCTCATCAGCTTTTCTCTGATAATTCTGTTTCTCTGTGGTATTTGTTCCTGTGTGGAATCTTTATGTGTTGGAAGGGATGTTTGTACCCTTTTTGGTAGGAGAGGAACTTCCTGTTTGTCATTTCAAAATGGTTTCCCTGTTGTCTGAGAACAATCAGGGAACAATGATCCTTCTCTTACCTGAAACTGTTAAGTTAAACAATATTGGGGATATTGTCAGGTTTACTCTTACACTGATTGCATTAGTACACTGAGTGAGTGCATTTGAGTGATCTAGATTTTCAATTGAACCCTTCATTCTGACTCAGGATTATTCAGTAGAATCCCAGATCCATTCACTAACTTAAAAGGAATATGGACGGCTAACTGTAACCCAGTCCTCTGACTGGGAAAACAAGCAAAGAAAAGTCAATAAAACATTCGAAATGTATATCACCAGAAAGGACCAAATAGCAGAAATATCACTGTAAATGGAGTCAGGAAATGTGGATTCTAGTCAAAGCACTACCACTAGTGGATTCTAGGTTCCACTTTACCACTCTCAACCTTAGTTTCCTCTTTTGTAAGGTAAAACCTAAGTTATAATAAGCTTTTTGTCTACTTTGCAGATAATGAGCTCTAACAGAGTCTGGAAATTTCCCCAGGTTGATTTTCTGGAAAAGTGCTTTATTTTCAGGGGATTTGATTATTGAGTTATCTTTATATTCTGCTGTTGTCAGTAGATTTGCCATAAATGTTTCCTGAGAGTCTCTCTCTTCAAGAGATTCAGGCTCCAGTTAAGTTCATCCCAATTAAAAATAGAACCCTGAGATGCAGCAGCTGTAGCACCTCTTAAACCTCTTCAAATAACATTGAACGATTAAGTGCCTGCTACTGTGGAGATAGTGTCCACAAAACCAGCAGCAGGCCCTCTCAGGAAACGATAACATTGTAAGTGGCTGTCACTCCTTAGTCATTTCTAGTAGTTCTGGAGATGTTGTTTTATCTTCTAAAAGTTCTAAAATTTCCTGGGCAAAAAAACTGCATATTCTATATTAAAAAAAAAAAAAATCCCCCATCCCACAAGAGAAAACCCTCCAAAACAATACCAAACAGGCATACACAATCCTAATGAAGTCTGTTATCTGAATAAGACCTACAGTTTCCTAATCATTCTGTCTGTCAGATTTGGGTGAAGGGCTGATGAAGTGATATAATTTGGAAAATGAGTATTACTTTCTAGGGAATCAATTTTTTCTTCCTATTTCTTGAATAAATGACTAGCTTTCAAATACATGACCCAAGAATTAAATTCAGCTCGAATGGATTGTTTTTGAACATCTTTCTTTTGTTTTTTTTAAGAGAGTTTAAAAACAAACTTTTCTTATCCTCACCATAACAGAAATTCCAACTATTAAGAAATTACCAGTGAAAAATTATAGAAGTCACTAAAGCTCAGAAGATCTCTTCATCGTATTTCAACAGCTGTTTACTGTAGAGACATTTTTTTTTTCCTCTTAAAGCTAAATTGCATGTATCACCATTCATTAATAAGCAGAATGACAACTATTTAGGCTAACAAATCTCTTTTATAAACATTTCCTTAGCTAGGTAGGATTTTTATATACTTTTCCAAAGGGCCAAGTTGACAGACAGGGACTTTTGCTTTATTTCCACAAAGCTCTGGATCCAAATCCCTGGGTCAAATTATATGCCATTCACTTCCTAGTTTCAGTCCTGTGATCCCTCTGATGGCTGACCCAACAGAAGCCTTTTTTTTTTGTGGTTTTTTGGCTGGGGCTGGGTTTGAACCCGCCACCTCCAGCATATGGGATTGGTGCCCTACTCCTTGAGCCACAGGTGCCGCCACCCAACAGAGGCCTTTTTGATGGGACTTTTAGCACAGCCATTAGTCACTAGATAAACACATGAATGGGATGGGGTGGGGGGAGCATTTGCAAAGTGAAATCTCCCCAGGTAGAGGGTTATCCTTTACAAAAAGAGCAGGTCTAATTTTCTTTAAAAGCTCATGGTTGCCTATGGGACATGATTTTAGAAATCTCAAACCTTTTGCCCCAAATACTTTTCCTTTTGAGCTCACATTTTGTAGTGTATTACTCTGTGGATTAAATCTGGCCTTTCCAGGCCATTTTCTTAAAAAGTAGCCATATCCCTAAGAAAGGTCCTTAATGTGTTTGACTTTATACGATCCTTTCTTCTTGACCCACATACACACACAAAAAATAGACTAGGACAAGAAAACTGGGTGGCTGGCAGGGCAAGGGTATTTACGAAGAGAACTAACGCATGGAATGGAAGGCAAGGTGCCAATGAGTCAATGAGATTCAGTCTCATTCTCTATCAGAGGTCCTGAATTTAGGAGTGAGGATTCAATGTGCCTACGAACTTTTGGAACACCCCCATGAAGTATGACTTGAGAATGTCATTCTGGAAAAACAAATTGGGATTATTTATCCAGGGGATAAAGAATGTATCAGGGCAGTCTGGAAAGTATCCAGCCATGTGTATCTCTATTTTTTTATATTACGTGGCTGGATACTTTCTGGATAGTCTTCATACAAATAATTTAAACCAATAATTTGAATAACAGGAGTCTTTCCTAAAAAAAAAAATTTCAACAATGAACAAATTTCAACCCAAAGATGTTCATTGGGACAGTATGTATAACAGCAAAAATATTAGAACAAGTTAAATGTTTATTAATAGTGAAATGAATACTCTGGAAATGAATTTATGATATATAAGTGATTAAAACAATATACTAAATATGCTAGTAATGTGATCTCAAGTTTATAACACATAAATAGATTAAATAAAGGAATTTTAATAGTGGCTATCTAGAGATGGTTGTTATCTTTATTCCTTTTTTGTGTTTTCTAAATTTTTCACAATGGTAACTTATTACTTTTAGATACAAAAAACATTATTAAAAATTTATCCAAGAGCAAATGTTTCTGTCTATGTTATAAACCTAAAATATGGGTGTCCTCTAAGGAGGCTGACTGTTGCTATATAGCAATTTCCCAGTGGATAATTAAAGATCTGTCAGACTTTCCCTTATGTACATGTTCTTTATGTTCAAGGGCTGTAACTTGACATAAAATGTCTACATAGGATGAAATTTGGCACCTGATGTTTGATTTTGGATAGTATTTTAGCTTGCTGTGTCCAAATTTGAGATAAAAACAAGTTGGATGGAGGTTAGCATTAAGAAATGTTTTCTAAGCTTTCCCTCTGGAATGGAGAACAGCCGAAACACACTGGAAAGGAAGCCTGTCCCAGCCCAAAGGTGTATTTAACAGTTTCATCTATTCACTGGACATGGACCAGGGCCATCAAACTTTTCCCCTAAGTTTGGTTTCTTCACATGTTTCAGACACATCTGACGTTAACTGAAGAGCAAGCGCAAGTCTGGTCTCATTTTGGTGATTTTTTCCTCCACCTGGATGCACCCTATACCTTCCTGGTCAGGTTCTTTACGCCCATATTAAATAATAGCTCTTCTATGAAACCTCTACTGTTGCTTTCCACAGGTGTGATCTCCCCTTCCTTTGAATGTCCAGAGCACATGTGTTTTATATTAACTCTCTATTAAAAATTGTCAATTTCTGGGCGGTGCCTGTGGCTCAGTCGGTAAGGCGCGGGCCCCATATACGGAGGGTGGCGGGTTCAAATCCGACCCCGCCCAAACTGCACCCAAAAAATAGCCGGGCATTGTGGCGGGTGCCTGTAGTCCCAGCTACTCGGGAGGCTGAGGCAAGAGAATCGCTTAAGCCCAGGAGTTGGAGGTTGTTGTGAGCTGTGTGAGGCCACGGCACTCTACCGAGGGCCAGAAAGTGAGACTCTGTCTCTACAAAAAAAAAAAAAAAAAAAAATTGTCAATTTCTTATGCTCAAGGTTTGCTGTGTCTTATTCACCTTTATATTTCCTGTGCTTTGCCCAGTTAGCCAGAATTGAATTTACTTACTTAATGAGTCAGGTGCTAGTTTGGCTGCCCCAGGGTCTGACTTGTTTCTCATGTCACATAATTTAGATATGATACTCATCTAGATCAATAAAAGTGTGACAATTTTTCAAAACTTCTAGATGAAATATATTTCTAGAGTAAACAATTTGGAAAGTAAAAACAGGGAGCACAGAGCTGCAAACTTACCAGGGCTCTCCACTATGGTTGACTTTAGTAGGGTGGAAGAACAACCCGTGTCATAAAGAACTGGGTTTGAACCTAATTTTGACAATGATTGGCCATGGGATTTTGGGTTAATGATCTGTCTTCTTCACATCCCACTCTCCTGATTCACAAAATGTGGGATTAGTTAATTAATGGTTGTCTCCTAGTGCTGCTCTGAGGTTTATATACCATGGTGCATGTAAGCACTTAGCACAGTGTCTGCCACACAGATTTAAGTCTTATAGTTATGAGAACAAAGCATCCATCATATTCAAGGTAATTTATGTCCTCTTCTAGAGTCAGATTTATGCCCACTAGACTTTGCAGGGTAATTTCTGGGTCTATTACTCTGAAATCACCAATCTATTCCCATAACACACCCCTCCTCCCTACAAATAGCTCCTTTGAAAATTTTGAGTGAATTTCTACAAGAAGAGGCTATTTGGCTATAAGTATATAACCTATGAAACTTTGACATAATCAAAGCATAACTTACTAATATAGTGGGCTCCAGGACTAAACCACTTAGCTTAAAAATTGTGCTGCTAGACTTATCTCTATTTTGCTGAGTTTTCTTATCTAGAATGTGGTGTGATAATAAAAACATTTTCCTTGTAGACTTGCTTTGAGTATCAAATGAGCTAATGTCTACCAAGCACTTCCAACAGTGCCTGGCACCTAGTAAGCAACCAAAGCTAGTGACTCCCAATAAATTGATGTAAAAGCTGGAATTCTGAAAGGACGATGTTGAGCCAAAGTATTTCAATAAATAAATGAAGCTTCTCTTGTAGAGCTGCAGCCATCTTTTGGGGACAGAAAGGAGGTGTATGATTTGAAGGTGACTCACAGTGGTTCAGATTTGTTAATAGTGTAAGTCAAGGAACATGGTGTGCTTAAAAAAGTTGCCAGACACCAAATGAGATAAGGAGCAGTTATGTGAGTAGTTACAGACTTGATGACTCCCAGCAAAGAGGCAAAGGAAGTGATGGCCAGTCTAAGAAATCTTGTCCTTCAAGCTGACACCACTGGATTATTTTTCAGATGCTTCTGACTATATACATAAACACACAAATAGTCTTGATAGTGGAATATCTTTATTTTCTGATATAATTCTGATGTCTATTCACAACACAAGTATTTAACATAATACAATAGAAATAAAGTGGCATGTGTGAGTATATAACCAAACCCCCAGATTTTCTGATATTAAGAAATAAAGAAAATGTCTAATTTGCTCTGGCTACCTGATACATATTTTACAACCAAGTCATACTGACATTTCAGGGACTTTCTTCTTGTATCTAGCCCTTTAATTTCATATGTTGGATCTCTTCTGATTTATTAGTTTTTTTTTCCTTTGGTTGTTGTTATTCTTCTTTCTCTATTATTTTCAATCTCTTGTCTTTTACCCTTTTTGAGTTTTTAAAAAACTTTTAATCTTCTAATCTTTTCATTGAATAGCTTTAAGTTTGTAATTTAACAGATAAGTCATTTAGGTTTTAAGTTCTTTTCTGTTCCTTGTGCTGTTTTCTCTGAGTTTCTATGTAGTTTTTTGTTTGTTTGTTTTTTGAATTAGGTTTCTGCATTTTATTTTATTTATTTTGTTTGAGACAGAGTCTTACTTTGCACCCTTGGTAGAGTGCCATGATGTCACAGCTCACAGCAACCTCCAGCTCTTGGGCTTAGGTGATTCTCTTACCTCAGCCTCCCGAGTAGCTGGGACTACAGGTGCCTGCCACAATGCCCAGCTATTCTTTTGTTCCAATTTGGCTGGGGCTGGGTTTGAACCCACCACCCTCAGTATATGGGGCTGATGCCCTTCCACTGAGCCACAGGTGCCATCCAGGTTTCTGCATTTTATGTTAAGGGACCTCCTCAAATGTCTGGTTGTCCATTTGTAATTGTAAATGATGCACTAAAAATGTACTGCAATGTGCTTCACAGAAGATTAAGAAAAGAACAAGTCAGATTTATCATGGAAGGGGGTCCCCCAAATGTTAGAGTCTTAGTTTTTTTCTAGGGGTCCATCAGTTTCTCAGGAGAGGGATTTTACGCTGTCTAGATGGTATAAGGTTGGATGCCAGTAACCTCAAAGCTGAATGTGGGCATGGACTAGGGATGCCCCACTGTTCAGTACACAGAGTTTCATTTAATTTCCCTCTTTTTTTCAGTACAGGTGTCACAGATGCAACAACGGCACTGATTTTTCACTTCTCTTTGTTTCTGCACACTCTGCTATCTGACTGCAGTTGTTTTCTCTGAACAGTTGGAATCTCTTTTCTTATCCTTAAGTCTGGCATGGGTTGTGACTTACTTTGGACAACAGAACATGATAGGATTGGGAGTGTATCACTTCCAAGCTTAGGCCTAAAAAAGCCTCCTGAATTTTCGCCTGTTCCCTCATGTCTATCACCAGTGTGAGACATTTGGAGCTCTCCTGCCAGAAGATGCAAGGCTTTTGGACCACAGTCACCCTCACTATCCTAGCCAAAGCCAACCTAGATCAGCCAGCCAATTTCTCAGCATTTGGGCCTGTCCAGCCAAGATCAGTCTTCCAACCAATCTCTAGCTACTACCACATTCATAAGCAGTACATTTTTATTACTGAATACCATTGTGGTTATGTGGTTGTTTGTTACAAAGCATTATTGCCATAACAGATAACTACAGGGTTTCAGCCCCATCCTCATGGCTGTAAACCTCTTTAGAAATTAACTTCCTCTCTTCTGCCCAGTTTGGGGAACAGAAATAACCAAGCTGTGTGGGGTAGAAGGAGATGAAGACATCAAACTGCCCTTTATGTTAATCTTCAACCAATACTCTTCTGAGTCATACCCTAGACCCCACACTCAGAAATCTCTGCCGTGATAATTCCTGAGCTTTTCCAGGACTCTGTGGCATGAATGGGGTTGCTTCTTTTCCAATCTCATTTTGTAGGTACTAGGTTTTGACCTTTTCCTGCTGACTAAGTCTATGCACAGCCAATTTCCGGTTTCTGAGGTTCTGTTGCTCACTTTGCTTTGCTTTGATTTCCTTCTTGGTGCCCTTCATTCTTGGGATGTGGGCTCTTTAATTTGTTTCCTGTCATATAGGGAGATTTTAGGAGGAAGTGGGGACAGATGTGTGCTTTAATATTCCATGGTTAGCCAGGAATATCTCCATTTTTAAATTTTTCTTCCTGATTCTAAATCTTTTTCTTATCCCCTGTGAATGTTCATGTGGTGGGCGTGACTTAACTTCAGGGTGTTACATGACATGATTATAAATATCTCTCTGAATAATTTACTATAATAATAATTGGCTCCTATATCAATGTTTTCTCTATTCTTTCTTGAATATCATATATTAATTTATTCCTTAGATATTTACAAAGGTCTATGGGCCATATATTGTACCAACACTGGTGAAACAGTGGGGAATACAATAGTCATAGTTCTTCTCCTTAAAACAATTTATAACATAGTGGCTACCATATAGTTTTCCCTAAGCACTTCTTTTTGCCTTGTCCTAGTAAATGTTATTAAGAGCAGAATCATATAGTTGTCAGTTTAAATATTGGGCAGTAACTTTCCCTTTTTTAGGTTTTGGGATCTTCAGGGTAGTGTGAAGTAATAAAAGAAAGTTAGAATAGCTTGTCACCATTTCAAAATCAAAATCACAGTCTTATCCCCTAACACACATGTGAATACATTCCAATTTCTAGCTTTCTTTGAAAAATCAAAAGACATTGGAACATTGGACCACTTTCTTACATGACATTGAGTGGAATTCAGTAGGGGCTGGTCTCTTTAGCTGGGTGTGGTCTGTATCACTTCCCGAGGGCCCCATGATTTCCTGTTATAGCAGATCTGGCTGTTTTATACATTTATGTTATCTGTCTGGCCCCATTAGGCATTTAAGTTTTCCATCTGCTCTAGAGATTAGGAAGTTGGGGTGTTATCTTAAAAATAATATTTGGTTAACCTGTAACTTTCAAAGACATGAGACATTCTATTTCTTTCCCCAGATATTATTGATCAGATATCCATAAATATGAATGTATTTACTCATGTATACAGTAATATACTTTAAATGTATTTTACTATTTTGTTTCACCACCTCTTGTTAATGACTAGGTTACAGATTTTGAACTAGCTTTGGCCTTGTTAGGCATTTCATTCTGTGAAATCCCCTATTAACCTGATTTCTGGCCTTGTGCCAGATCACTGTCTCTAATTCTCCAGTTTACAGCTTCTGCCTTATTTCCACTTTGACCCAGTCTCCACATGGTCCTGAACCCGTGGCTCCATGTACCAAACCCCATGCTCTCCCTCCAGAAACAATGTTTATGTTTGCTCTCCCTGGTGTTTTGGCTGAGGGAATCCCTTAAAGATCTCAGTCTGGCTCATTTTTCTAGTTGCACATGGTTCCCATTAACTTTGGTGGGTCAACAGAACTGTGCTCTGTGCTATATCTCTGCAGGCTCATGGTGTTTCTGTTTATCCCATCCCTCCTGAGATCCAAAAAGGAGGCTCAGATGTCCTGGAACCCTAAGGTCCTGTGATATTATCAAATTGAAGAGAACTCTTGAGATATTACAATAGATGGGAATGCTTGAACTTTCTACCCATGGAAACCTATGAACAAAGTTCACAGGTTTTTCCTTTCCATATAGATGTTCCTCTCCTCCTTAAGAGAAAAAGAAATCTCTGTTCCTCAGATACTACCTGATGCCCTTGTATTTTACCTAAATTTCTTCAAGAGACATGAGGCTAAGAAAAAGCAAAAGTAATCCTAGGGTGTTGTAGTAGGTGGACAATGGACGTTGACAGCTGGTCCTCTTCTCTGTGGTGTTTGGTGCACTTCTGAGCATTGTATTTTGACCTATAAATCACCAAAGATGAGGATGATGCAGATAAACTAGAAGATACCATATGGAGAGCCTTCAGGATAGACTGTGGGAACCCATGGGAGATGTGGTTGCAAAGTCTGGGTAGAGTACAATTAGAGGAGGGCAGACCTGGAGGTGGTTTGAGGTTGGGTAAGGAATGTAACTTGCATCAGAACTATCAAAGTGTTATGTGGAAGACAAAGCAGAGGACTCCAAAGAACTGAATTTGGCTCAATGTGCAGGAACCCTTGGAAAAATATATTTGGGTTCTTTTTTTCTCCCTCCCCCCCCTTTTTTTAATTTAAAGAAGAGCATTTCAAATCTGAAGTTTTCTGTCAAGGGAGACTATTTTGGATCTCTACACAATCAAGCATAAAGTAGATGACCACTTGGTGGGGATATTGTAGAAGGGATTTACCACTGATGGGCTGATTGGACAAGATGAACTTTAAGATTTCCCTCTATCCTGACTTACTAGATTGTATGAAAATTGTCATGACAGGAGATTCCTGCATATTTTAAAAATTAAAATCACACTATTGTCCCTGTTTTTAGATACCCTAAAAGTGAATTTATTTCTTCATATAATAGTGGTAATATGAAACATTAATATGTGGATATGTTCTGCTTATGGGTTACTCATGTAGGCAAATTATAACTCTTTGTTGGTCAAGGAGCACCACTATACATTGTTGTAAAAAATGTGACTTTTTTACCCATAAATTAATTACTCAGGGGTCAATTAAGATAGGAACATAAATAGCAGCTCAAATCAAATGTCACCTAATTCTTGACCCCAGTTTTGTAGTGAGAAATAATATTTCTTTCATTTCTTTCTTCCTTCATTTCTTCCACATTAGTAGAGAAAAAACATACATACTCCTTTTTTAATTATCACTTAGAGTTAGGAATATGCTAAATCTGGAAAATTGCATTAGGAGGACCTATCATTGAATAATTCAGCCTTGTTTCTTTCACATGGGGTAAAACTCAGCTTTATTAATTTTTCTCCCCAGCGCCTTCCCTAATCATCTCAATCTGAGTTCTTCCCATTTTCTCCTACATCCCTGGACCACTTACTGTGTTTTGACTACAGCATGGTTATTTGTAAACATGTCTGTTTCCCTCAGTGGATAGCAAAAAGGAATCTGTCTTGTACACTTTTGTAATCCCCACGATACCTATTGCCCTTTCCTGCACAAAGTGATTCTCAGTAGATGTTTGTGGTTTGAAAACATTTCAAACCACAAATAAGTTCATTCGCTTATTCACCACATATTCGGTCCAGCAGTTAATGTGATAGTGCTCATTAAATATCCCACGTGAGACTGCAGTGAACTTACTTTGGAAGTTATGGATTGCTACCATTATGTGGGAGGGAGGACAAACCTGATGGCTCTGAATACGCAGGAGAATGGCAAAAAAGAAAGTGCACCTGGAAGGTTTGTTTTTGTTTTTTTGCATGGTTTTTAAGTGGGGATAGCTTTTCTCTTATGGCCTGGAGCCATTGTTTTCAGAGCTTATGTGGAGTTATAAAAGAGGACAGGACACCTCAGTTTAGTCCCAGATGTACCACCAACCAACATGGTGATGCTCAGCCCAGCACCAAACCTTTTTGGTCTTAGCTTCCTTATATATATCTATAAAATGGGAGAGCTGAAACTAACTGGATTTCTAGCCCCTACCAGCTGGAAGATTTCTTGAAGTTTGAAAATTTCCTCTTTGACATTGTTCCTGTCTTTCCACCTTTCATGATGTGTGCCATTTCAAATAAGTTCCTGAGCTTCTGTGTGACTTAGCTTCCTATCTTATAAAATGGGGGATACCTATTTCTTAGTGCTATCATCAGGATTAAAAGAGTTGCCTCATGTCAAGTGTTGGAACAGTGTCCGATATGGAATAAGCACTAACTTACAGCAGAGTCTTTGGTCTCAAGGCATTTGCACTCTTGTTTGAGGTGGTGCTCTAGATATTTGGGAATGATATGCCTTGAAAAGTAATAACTAATGCTTACCAAGGAGTTCATTTCATATATAATCCTTTAATATATGTAATATATTTTAATCCTTCATCATTATTATTTGATTCAGTCCAAGAGTGAACTGAGTTTCCAAGAAGTCAGATAACATGCCAGCAGGTTGCCGAGCCAGAATGTGAAGTCAGAAGGATCTTCTGAATCTAGGTTGTGTGCTGTAACATGTTTAGAGAAGAGACTGTGATAACATGTGTCTGCCAAAGAAACTTTGGGTAAAATGCAGAGGACCTTTGTATATTTCACTGGTTTTGTTGTTAGTCTCCAGTACACTTCTGATTCTCCTAAGTGGTCCATAATTTTCCAACTTACTTTGAATTTTTGACAGAGTCATGATTTAAAGCTTCAAGCATATGATTATGAGATGGTGATTCTCAACATTACCACAATCTCCCAGCAAACCACACAACAGCCAATTCTCAGGATTTCTTCCAGGAGGGTAGAGGGATTTTTCTCCCCACATTCCATTCAACTCCATGGGAAAAAATTAGCACTGACAAATGACCCTGCATGAACACTTGAATCTGAGGTGAATATGAACTTTTGCTCCTCCATATAAGGAAGCAACCATCAGAGTATTCTCCATGAATAAGTTTGAGGGACATCATTTGAATAACTTGTGTCATTGTCTATTAGCCTTCAGGAGAATTCTGTAATTACTATGCCTGCAATGGGAAGTGTCATTGCTTGGAATCAAGTCTATCTATGTTAATATTTATAGGTATTGATATTTATTTTCTTTGGCAGACATGGACAAATACACTTTTGAAAAATACTTTGTGGAAAGACAAAACATATTTTAAAAAAATCTACCACAGAAAGGATAATAATAGCTTCCACATCTGAAGACAACAGACAAGCATAAAATATAAAAGAATTATTTTATCCTGGACAAGAGAATTGCTGTTACAGCAAATTTTGACCCTGTCACAGTCTGGATAACTCTAAGGTTTAAAACTTCCACCCCCACAGACCTCAGTCCACAAAGAAGATAACTGATCTGGGGCTTAGCAGTATTGGCAGTGTGGTGCATTACAGGATTTAGCTATAGAGTGTTTGCTCCCCAAGGAAAGAACTGCAGGAATTTTAAGAACTTGCATCAATTCCTCTGTGTAGAAGCAGTATGTCTAAGTATATTTCAAGTAAATCCTCAACTCAACACATAAAGCTGCAGTTACACCACGCCTTTAAAAGGAAATTAGAGTATGGGAACCGGGCCAGACTGACCCTCCTGGAGACAATCCCCCGTTCATCTCTTCAATTGCCCTGTCAGTCCCTGAGTATGTTCACCCCGCCTTCCATCCATCCCACTACCACATCAGTTTCAGGCTCTAGATTATTTTATTTTCGGCTTCTAACAGCACAAAACAATACATTGTTTCTTTAGCAAATTGATTTAAGATAGCAATGCTTTTTGTGATAAAATTTTAAACCCTGATTATTATTTTTTAAAGAAAGACTTCAAAAATGGTCTTTGAAGGGTAGACTTCCTCTGATGGGTATGAGAGAAAACCTCAGTCTTTGAATAAATAACAACACACCTTAGTGTTGTGGTCCCCAGCTCCCAGGGCTGCCAACTGGTACCAATCAGTGGCCTGTTAGGACCTGGGCCATATAGCATCTCCACCTGAGCTCTGCCTTCTGTCCCACCCCACCTCCCATGCCCCACTTTCCAGGCCTCCTGTCCCTTCCCCTGCTGTCCATGGAAAATTTTTCTTCATGAAACTTGTCTCTAGTGCCAAAATGTTTCCAGTCTGTGGCCCTTTAGGAATCAGACCACACAGCTGGAGGTGAGCAGCAGGTAAGGAACTGAAGCTTCATCTGTATTTATAGCCACTCCCCATCACTTGCATAATTGCCTGAACTCCACCTCCTGTTCTATATCTTTCCCCAGTCTTCTACGAAACTAGTCCCCAGTGTGAAAAAGGTTGGAGACTGCTGCCTTAGTGGCATGGTAACTAGGTTTCTTAGAAGAGGGTGCATGCTAATTAAGGCAACTTAGTGGTATAATAACTAGAGTCATTTTTATTCCTATTGTTGATTGTTCTTCAGATGTAATCTGGGAGAGAGTATCAATAAATAACCATTTTACCTGCTTCAGTAGAGAGAGTGAGGTCCCAGGGCTTATGTGGAAAAGATAGGGCAACAACACAGATGATTTCAAAAATACATAGTCAACAGTTTTTGCATTTGATACCCACAATTTTTAACGGTTTAGCCCAGACACATGTTAGAAGTAAATCACATTGCTTGTAGAATTTCAAGATAGCATTATCATCTACATGTATGAAGTGGCACATTTTTGAAAAATACTTTAAGTTTATGTAAAAACAAAGCAGAATATACTTCAAAAACATAGGGCATGTGTGGCACCAGTTCTAGGATTTGTCACTCTGGACTCATTCCTGAATTATTCAATCGCCTTTGTTCCTAGTAGATGCATTTTCAACTATTCTGAGAAAGTCAAAATGACCTGACATTATTCAAACTGTGCTTTGGTATTTCTCTTGACCTTTTGCCTATTATTTGAACTTTGGTTGAGTAAAGAGCCACAACATGGATATTCTGCCATTTCATAATCTGTTCAAGTCCTACATCTATCTCAGTGCATAGCTATAATACAGTCTTATTGTCTAATGAATGCCAGTGAAGACTGTATATTATGGGCTTGAAACAAATGCTAACTTTATTTTTGAAGAGTGATGACTAATATACCATTCCTTCTATTGACTAAAATTTATCATAGTAGTATATTATGGTCTCTTTAAAATGATAATGACACCATAACTGGTTTTAATGACATTCAACATAGGAAGAAAAACTTAGAATTCAAAACTCAGGGTGAGTGTGGTAGAAGAATTATAGTATAAAATCCATATGTTTTAGAGTTGATTCTGCTATAGAAGGTTGGAAGAACTCAGGTATGTTTTGGGTTAGTCTAGTCCCTCAACTATTTCTTTCAAATGTTTTCTTTCAACCAAATCTGAAACACATTTTGCCAAAATCTTTTTTCCCTTAATTTTTAAAGGCATGTGTATTTAAAGGGACATTTAATCCATATGTTTTGGCTCATTTACACTTAACTCATCAAGATATTGTTTTTAAGAGTTATTTGAGATCCACAAAACCCATTTTATAAGTCTTTTCTTCCGTGGTAGTAGGAAGTTGTGTTTTGCTGGAAACAGCAATTGAACCCACAAAATAATTAAGTTCGGATGAAAATTGAGAATGCACAAGATTTTTGAGAGCCCCTAAACTTAACTAGGAAAATCATACTATTCTCTTGTAATTTTTAAGTTGTTTCTAAATACCAATAATATGCTTTGGTCAAGATGCTAAACTGGATCATCTTTTAAATCTTTATTTCTGAGTTAGATGTCTAAATGCTTATTTCCCAAAATATCTTCTTTAGTGTAATGGATAAAAGTAAAGTAAAAAAATTAGGAGCATATACAAAAAAGCAGGTTCTAAACTTCTTTTGTGGTTGATACAGAGACATAACATTGAACTTTCAGTATGACTTTTATCTTTCTACAAGTCTTTCCATGTATTTCTGTTTGCGCTATCCTTCAAAGTTCCTTCTGCTGTGTTTCAGGGTGGTGACAGCTGCTGCAGTACAGGATCTCACTGTTTCTACATTCTGAGCATCTTTATAACCCTCAGGTATTTCCTACTGCATAGAGGTATAGCTTTAGGGCATTTATTAGGCATACAGTGGGATTGCCCATCTCTTTAGGATTTCTCAGGAAGTTTAGAATCTGAGGACATTCCTGGAGAGAACTCAAAAGTTAATACATGACTTATAAAGGGCATGTATAGACAATGTCCCATGAGTTGGGAGGGTGATAAAGCTTTTCAGATTAGCAATGACCTAATTTTAGGGAAGAATTGAATGCACTTTTGAAGCAAGTTTTGTCTGTCGAACCTCAGAATCCAATGAAAAGAACTACCCTTTCTCAAAAACAACAACAGAAATTCATCTACAACTCAAATTCACCTATATACCTGAGAATTCCTTGAGCAAGATTTCTAGAGTTTAGTTGCTGAAACTCTCCTTTCCCCCCCTCATGTTTGGTGGATATATGAATAAAAATTGACTTTATTAAAGAAAACATTATTAAAAATTAATAAAATTTTGGTAGTTCATAGTAAATATAAAAACATACACTATAAAACTAGTGAAGAAAATAGCATGAATGAGGCCTTACATATCAGTAATAATGTTGAATGCAAATGGAGTAAATTCTTTACTTAAAAGACTTACAATGGCTGAATGGATAAAGAAACAAGACTCAACTATAAGCTGCCTATAAGAAACTCATTTCACCCATAAAGACACACATAGACTGAAAATGAAGGGATGGAAAAGATATTCCATACAAATGGAAACCTAAAAAGAATAAGATAGTTATATTAGATAAAACAGACATTAAGTCAAAAAATGTAAACAGAGATAAAGAAGGTCATTATATAATGATAAAGGGATAAAAAGTCAATTCAGAAAGAGGATATAACAATATCATCTTAAATATAGATGTACTCAACATGTATAAAGAACCCAAATATATAAAGTAAACATTAATAGATTTAAAGAGAGAAACAGACATCAGTACAATAACAGTAGGAAGCTTCAGCATCCTACTTTCTACAACAGACACATCATCCAGGCAGATAATTAACAAAGAAATATCACATAGATCAAATGGAACTAACAGATATCTCTAGAATATTTCCTTTGACTGCTACATAATATACATTTTTCTTATCAGTACATAGAACATTCTCTAGGATAAGCCATATGTTAGGCCACAAAACAAGCCTCTAGAAATTTGAAAAAGTCAAAATCATAACAAGTATCTTTTCTGACCACAACAGGATAAAACTAGGTATAAATAACAACAGGACTCTTAGAAACTGTGTAGATACATAAAACTAAACAACATAGTTCTGAACTTTCAATAGGTCAAGTAAGAAATTAAGAAGAAAATAAAAGTATACTCTGAAACAAATAAAAATGGACACAAAATATACCAGGATCTGTGAGATACAGTAAAAACAGTACTCAGAGGGAAGTTTATAGCAATTAATTTCACTATCAGAAAAATAGAAAGACTGCAAATAAACAACCTAGCATGCACCTCAAGGAACTAGAAAATCAAGGTAAAAGCAAACCCAAAATTAATAGAAGGTGAAAACAATGTAACCTAAACATTTGTACCTTTATATTAATTTGAAATAAAAATTAATAGAAGGAAACAGACAATAAAGATCAGAACAGAAATAAGTAAAATTGAGACAAATTCCTCCCCAATTAACAAAATGAAAAGTTATTTTTTTTAAAAAGATAAACAAAATTGGCATGCCTTTATGCAGAGAAACTAAGAAAAAAATAAAAGACCCTTATAAATAAAATCAGAGAAGAAAAAGGAAGATTTCACATTAATGAATAACTATATGCCAAAAAATTGGATAACTTAGAAGAAATGGATAAATTCCTAGACACATACCACATACCAAGATTGGACCAGGAAGAAATAGAGAGCCTGAACAGACCAATAATGAATAATGAGTTTGAAGCAGTAAGAAAAAAATCATTAAAGCATTTACTGCTGAACACTATCAGAAATTTAAAGGAGAACTAATATAAATTCTACTTAAACTATTTTTTAAAAAATGAGGAGGAGAGAATACTTCCAAACTTACTCTATGCAGCCAGCATTACCTGATACCAAAAACAGACAAGGATACAACAAAAAAAGAAAATTACAGGCCAATATCCATGATTAACATGGATGTAAAAATCCACAAAATACTGAACTGAATTCAATAGCACATTAAAAAGAACATTCGTGGGCAGTGCCTGTGGCTCAAAGGAGTAGGGTGCTAGCCCCATATGCCAGAGGTGGTGGGTACAAACCCAGCCCTGGTCAGAAACTGCAAAAAAAAAAAAAAATCATGATCAAGCATGATCAAGTGGGATTCATCCCAGGGATGCAAGGATTTCAACATCAAATCAATAAATGTGATACATCACATTAATAAAATCAAGGACAAAAAAAGTATGATTATTTTGATAGATGCTGAAAAAGCATTTGATAAAATTCCACATCCCTTCATGATAAAGACCTCAACAAATTTGGTATCGAAGGAACATACTTTAACACAATAAAGGCCATGTATGAGAAGCTCACAACTAATATACTGAATTGAAAACCTTTCTACTGAGATCTGGAACAGGACAAGGATGTCAATGTTCACTACCTTATTCAATATGTTACTAGAAGTCCTAGCCAGAACAATTAGGCAAGAGAAAGAAATAACACATAATCTAAATTGCAAAGGAAGAATTCAAATATTTCTTAATGGCAGAAAACATGATCTTATTTTTAGAAAAATCCTAATGACTTCACCAAAAAACTCTTAAGAACTAATAAATGAATTTAGTAAATTTTCAGAGTACAAAATCAACATGTGAAAATCAGTAGTTTTTTTTTTTTGTGGTTTTTGGCCGGGGCTAGGTTTGAACCCGCCACCTCCGGCATAAGGGACCAGCGCCCTACTCCTTGAGCCACAGGCGCTGCCCATCAGTAGTATTTCTATCATAACAGTAATCAATCTGAAAATGAAATCAAGAACATAATCTCATTTACAATAGCTGCAAAAAATTTCAAATGAGTAGGAATAAATTTAACCAAAATAAAGTAAATGACCTCTATAAGGAAGACTACAAAACATTGATTGATGAAAGAATCTGCAGAGGACAAACACAAGAATGGAAAGATATCCCATGCTCATGGATTGGAATAATTATCATTGTTAAAATGTCCAGGGTGGTGCCTTTGGCTCAATGAGTAGGGCACCAGCCTCATGTACCAAGGGTGGCGGGTTCAAACCCGGCCCTGGCCAAACTGCAACAACAGCAACAACAACAACAACAACAAAAATGTCCAGGCTCAGTGCCTGTAGCACAGGGGTTACGGTGCCAGCCACATATATCACGGCTGGACAGTTCGAAACCAGCCTGGGCCAGATAAACAACAATGACAACTGCAACAAAAAAATAGCCGGGTGTTGTGGCGGGTGCATGTACTCCCAGCTACTTGGGAGGCTGGGGCAAGAGAATTGCTTACGCCCAAGGGTTTGAGGTTGCTGTGAGCTGTGATGCCACAGTACTCTACCAAGGGCAAAATAGTGAGACTCTGTCTCAAAAAAAAAAAAAAAAAAAAAAAAAAAGTCCATACTATCCAAAGCAAGCTGCAAAACCAACATACACAAATCAGTAGTATTTCTGTATGATAACAGCAATCAATCTGAAAAAGATTAAAAAAATCAATCTCATTTACCAATAAAAAAAAACCCTAGGAATAAATTTAACCAAAGGAATGAAAGGTCTTATATGGTAAACTCTAAAACTGGTGAAAGAAATTTAAGAGGAAACAAACAAAAAAAAAATATGTCCTATGCTCATGGATTGGAAGAATGAATATTGTTAAAACATTGTATACTACCCAAAGAAATTCAATGCACTCCCTATTGAAATACCAATGACGTTCTTCATGGAAATAGAAAAAAGAATCCTTAAATTCTATGGAACCACAAAAGATCCTGCATAGCTAAAGCAATTCTAAGCAAAATGAATAAAGCTGGAAGCATTGTACTACATGATTTAAAATTATATGATAAAGTTATAGAAACTAAAACAGTGTGATACTGTCAGAAAAACGGGATAGGAGTGGAGGGGCAAAAACCTACATAATGCATACAATGAACATTATTTGAGTCCTTTTAGCAAGGACTAAGCATCACAAAAGCGATCCATGTAATCTAAAACATTTGTACCCCCTTAATATATTGAAATTAAAAAAAAAATCTCAGACATACAAACCAATTGAACAAAAGAGAACCTAGCAATAAATCCACACACTTACATATATAGTCAACTCATTTTTGACAAAGGCACCAAGAACATACTTGGGGAAAAGGACAGTCTCTTCTATAAATGGTACTGGGACAACTGGATATCTATATATAGAAGAATGACACTAGATACCCATCTTTCACCAAATATAAAAATCAACTCAAAATAGATTAAAGACTTAAATGTACAACCTGAAACTATGAAATTGCTGACAGAAAATGTTGGGGAAATGCTACAAGAAATTGGTCTAGGCAAAGATTTTTTGAATAAGACTTCAAAAGCACTGGTAACCAAACCAAAAATAGACAATGGTATTACATCAAGCTAAAAGGCCTCTGCATAGCAAAGCAAACAAACAAAGTGAAGAGATAACTTAAAGGATAAGAGAAAATGTTTTTAAACTATGCATCTGACAAAGGGTTCATAACCAGAATATACAAGGAACTTATCAATTACCAGACTTTAAGCTGTACCACAAAGCTATTGTAACCAAAACAACATGGTACTGGTACTGAAACCAATTCATAGACCACTGGATCAGAACAGAAAACCCAGATATAAAATCTTGCTTGTGTTGCCATCTGATCTTTGACAAAGCAGACAAAAACATAACTGGGGAAAAGAATCCCTATTCAATAGATGATATTAGGAAAATCGGGTAACCACACGTGGAAGACTGAAACAGGATCCACACATCTTACCACTCACAAAACTAACTCATGATGGATAACAGACCTAAACCTAAGGCATAAAATTATAATAATTGTAGAAGGAAATGTTAGAAAAATTCTTATAGACATTGGCTTAGGTAAACAATTTATGAAGAAGACCCCAAAAGCAATCACAGCAACAACAATAAATGAATGAATGAATGAATGAATAAATAGGACCTGCTCAAATTAAAAAACCATCTGCACAGCTAAGAAAACAATTATTAGAGTGAATAGACAACCTACAGAATCAGAAAAAACATTTGCATGATACACATCTGCTAAAGGGACGATAACCAGAATATACAAAGAACTCAAGCAAATCAGTAAGAAAAAATAAAACAACTTCATTAAATTGTGAGCAAAAGACATGAACAGAAACTTTTCAAAAGAAAGTAGACAAATGGCCAAACAAACATATGAAAAAATGTTCAGAATCTTTAATCATCAGGGTTATGTAAATCAAAACCACAATGAGATATCATTTACCCTCAGTGAGAATATCTTTTACCAAAAAGTCCAAAAACAATGGATGCTGGCTTAAAAGCAGAGAGAAAGGAACACTTACATACTGTTGGTGGGACTGCAAACTAGTACAGCCTCTGTGGAAAGTAGTATGGAGATACATCAAAGAACTAAAAATAGATCTACCGCTTGATCCAGCAATCCCACTACTGGGTTCATTACCTAAAGGGGGAAAAAAAAGGACATTTTATAAAAAAAGACATCCATACTTGAATGTTTATAGCACCATAAGTCACAGTTGAAAAGATGTGGAAATAACTTATGTCCATCAATACAGAGGGAGATTAATAAAATGTGGTATATGTACACCATGGAGTACTACTCAGCCATAAAAATGGTGAACTAATAGCTTTTGTGTTATCCTGGATGGAACTAGAGACCATTTTTCTAAGAGGAGTATCATAAGAATGTAAAACAAACAAAAAAATGGAGTCGGGCGGCACCTGTGGCTCAGTCGGTAGGGCGCCGGCCCCATATACCGAGGGTGGTGGGTTCAAACCCGGCCCCGGCCAAACTGCAACCAAAACATAGCCGGGCGTTGTGGCGGGCACCTGTAGTCCCAGCTACCCGGGAAGCTGAGGCAAGAGAATCGCTGAAGCCCAGGAGTTGGAGGTTGCTGTGAGCTGGGTGAGGCCATGGCACTGTACGGAGGGCCATAAAGTGAGACTCTGTCTCTACAAAGAAAAAAAAAAAAAAAAAATGGAGTCATTTTTAAATTGGAACTAATCAATCAACACTTACATGCACATATGGAAGTTATACTCATTGGAAATCAAGCAGGTGGGGGAGGCAGAGATGATAGGTAAATTCACACCCAACGAGTACAATGCACACTACTTGGATAATATGGGAGTACTTATAAATTTGACTCAAATGGTAAAAAGCCCAATTTATATAACCAAAATGTTTATACCCATGTACATTCTGAAATACTATGAAATTTTAAAAAGTAAAACATTTAGGAAATCTAAAAATAATACCCAAGAACTCAAACAATGCAATAGTAAAAAAAAAAAAAAAAAAAGAATCTCATTAAAGAATGGGCAAAAGACCTAAATAGACATTTTTTGAAGACATACAAATGGTTAACAAATATATGAAAAATGATCAACACCAGTAACTATCAGGGAAATGAAAGTCAAAACCACACTGAGATGTCATCTCACCCCAGTTAGAATAGGTATTATCAAAAAGAGGAAAATAACAAATACTGATGGGAATGCAGAGAAAGGGAAAGATTTGTATGCTGTTGGTGGGAATGTAAATTAGTACAGCCATTGTGGAAAACATATGGAAGTTCCTCGAATAACGAAGCATAGAACTACCATATATTTCAGCAGTGTCACTAGTGGGTATACATCCAAAAGAAAGATAATCAATATATTGATAATATATCCATGTCTATTGTAGTACTATTCACACTATAGCCAACATATGGAATTAATCACAAGGAATATTATTCATCCAGAAATAAAAATGAAATCCTGTCATTTGTAGCATCATGGATAGAACTAGAAGTCATTATATTAAATACAGAAAAATAAATATTGCATGTTCTTACTCATTGTGGGGGCTGCACAAGTGGATGTTATGGAAGTAAAGAGTAAAATGGTGGTTACCAAAGGCAGGGAAGGAAAACAGGAAAGGGGAGATAAAGAAAACCGGTTAATGGTCACAAAAATCCAGTTAAATATAAGGCATAGGTTCTAATATTTGATAGAATATTAAGGAAATTATAGTTAATGATCATTTATTTTATTTTCGTAATAGCTAGAAGAGAATAATTGTAATGTTCCCAACACAAAGAAAAGATAAATGAGGTGATGATTACTCCAATTACCCTGAGTTGGTTATTATACATGGTGTACATGTATCAAAATATCACATGTACCCTTATAATATGTACAACTATGAAATATGCCAATAAAAAATTTCAAGAAGTGTGTTATAATCAGCTGAATATCAGGTGACATAAATGAAAATCTCCAAGATTTTAAAGTTTGAACACAAAGAAATAAATTTTATTTCTTAAAAGACTTAGTTTTACTATAGGAAATTGTTGCACAATATTGATGGAGTGTAATTGAATTTAATAGGACACTTTTGTGTCCTTATTATGTCTTTCCTTGTAGAATGACAGTGCATTATTTTCTATCAACATTACATCTAGAGAATATTAATTATTCAAAGCACACGAGGGATGGGAAACTTGCAGCCCTGAGCCCATATGTGACCCTTCAGATCTCCAACTGTGGCTCCTTGACCAAATCTGAAATTCGCAGAACAAATCCCTTTATTGAAAGGATTTGCTGTATAAAATTTAGATTCATTCAAAAGGGCATACTCAAAGATCCAGAAAGCCACATGCCAGCCCCAGTCATCATAAGAGGTTTATATGGAATTCTTGAAAAGTTCACTATTATTTTTTAGGCAACATTTGATTTAGCACAGATGTCCATTATTCTGAATTTTTTGAAACCTCTGAAAAGTACTCAAAGGAATGTGGATGTTTAACATCTCTGAGAAACAGACAAATTCAATAATATAGGAATATTTTCTGAAAAACTATTAAAAAAATTTTTTCATAATGAACCTGTTTCTTTGACACTAATTTATGGCTTGTTGCTAGTGATGTTGTTGGAAAAATTACATATTTAGTAATATGTATATATAAGCCTTCTCATGTTTTGGGTTTAATAGTCTTAAATTTTATTTATTGAAATTTAAAAACTTTTTTCTTTGATTAATAAATAATATTTACATATTTATCAGGTACATGTGAGTATTCATTATATACATAGGATAACAAAAGACCATGTCAGGGGAGCATATTAACCCAGGAAACAAAGCATAAGTAATAGCATGGTTAATATTTTGGATGTATATTTCCTGGTTTATTTTCCTGATGCCATTTTTGAATTAAGTAATAATTTGAACTTCAAAGAATAGTATGAAATTATTCACATAAATGTAGAACTGTTAGAATCTATTTCTTACATATTTTACATTTTGTTTATCAATTTTTGATAGTAAAACTAATAAGTATATCCAGGCTATAAAAAAAAATTTACCCATATGGCTACAATCTCCTTTGATCAGTACCATTAATTCCGATCCTTTTCTTGAGAAGTAGTAGCAATGTTTAATTTAATGTTTCTTTTCAGACCATTTTGTTTTATTTATGTAAGAAATATTTATGGACAGACTATCTATAGCAGATTTATTTTTTGAAATGTGTGTTTTAAAATGTAAATTGTATTTTAATGTATGTGCTATTCTAAAACTTCTATTTGGCCACTTTGCTAAACTTTCTAATGTAGTCTAGCAATTTGTAAATTTATTGACTTAGATTTTTTTGGGGAGGTGAATTATTGTATCATTTGCATATAACGAAAATTTTATCTCTTTTTCTCTGATTCTTTTTTTTTCTCTGATTCTTTTATCTCATTTTTTTCTTGTCTTAGATAGACACAGATAGTGAATAAGCACTGGATGGACAATAATAGTATCTTGTATTTTTCCTTATTTAATATATTACTTCTGATATTTTATTCAGCAAGTATGGTATTTGTCTGTTTCCACTAGTGACATTTATTAAGTTGAAAGGTCTTCCTTCTCTTTATAGTTTCCTAAGATGAAAAAAATCAGGTGTGATAAATTTTTTTCAATACTTTTACATTATTTAGTTTTTACCTTCTGTTTTTTAATACAGAGAATTGATGGATTTTCTAGTATTGAACCATCCTTGCATTCTTGGGATAAACCCAATTTAGCCCTGATATGTAATTTTTAAAAATACATCTCTGTATCTGATTTATTAATATTTACTTTAAGGTATAGATATATACCCTTACTTATCAATGTTATTGATTCCTAATTTCTTTTCCTATTATTTTTCTTGTTTTGGTATTAGTACTATATTTGCTTGGTAAAATAGGTCAGATGACTTATCTTTTTCTTTGCTTTCTAGGGTTTATGTGACATAAGAATTATCTGTCTCATAAGGTTGTGATAAAATTCACAAGTAAAAATTTTAGTTGGGTATCATCTGAAGTATAATCTTTTGACTGTTTAATTTCTTCAGTGGTTATTGATGTGTACATTTTCTAAATTCTTCTTTAAGCCAATTTGAATGGTTTTTAGGAAAATTAACCATTTCATTAAAGTTCATCTAGGTATGTTAAATTTGCTACCTTAAAATGAAAGATGCATTATTTCTTTCTCATATCCCAGGCTAGGAATATAGAGAGAAATTGCTCTTCTTGCCAAGATAATTTTCGCTTTGCACTTAGAAAACAACTTACCAGAGGTCCTCAAACTTTTTAAACAGGGGGCCAGTTCACTGTCCCTCAGACTGTTGGAGGGCTGGACTATAGTTTTAAAAAAACAAACTATGAACAAATTCCTATGCACACTGCACATATCTTATTTTAAAGTGAAAAAACAAAACAGGAACAAATACAATTAAATCACCTCATGTGGCCCATGGGCTATAGTTTGAGGACCCCTGCTTGAATTCATACATTGAAAGTATAGTATGAGTTCATACTATTTGAATTCATACATTGCTTTAGTTTTCGTGATATGGTAAATAAAATCAGTTGTTTTGCAGTCAAATAACTATAGGAAACTTTGCTTTTTAAAAACCAAGTGACATGTATCAATAATGCCACCTTTAACTCCAAAATTCAAGAACCATAGGATCCCCAAATATTTATAATATATTTCAACTCTATGGGTTTTCTTATGAATGATAGAAAATAATACATAGTACGTTGCCATGTCACAGTGGTAGTTATGTTAATGTACACAATGACTAGATTGGGCTTCATACAAAGTTTGTGTGTGTTAAGTTATAAAGATTAGTTTTTGTTAATACATACTCTCTGTGTTAGAGAAAATTTACTTGGCTGAAACTGAGTATTACTAAGAGACTTTTCTCCTGTAGTTAAGTAATCAGAATCAAAATCTGGCTCTTTGCACTATTTTCTAATCATACTAATTCATTCGCAGGGTAAAGCATAAGTTGACTATTTTGTCTAATTTGAATTATCAAATAAGTATACTTGTCAGCTTAACCCAAAGAACCAACTAATAAAAAGTGGTTGCACCTAATTACACTTTCAATCAATGCAATCCGTCAAATAAGTTAAATAATTAAAAGTATTTGTGTTTTCTCACTGACACACACACACACATCAATGAGAAAGATATTGCTGTCTTTCTGTAATTGTATGAAAGTAGTAGGTTTGAAGATACTATTCTGGCATAAATCTTTGGGTTGTTCTGCTGTTGCAATAATTAAAATTGACAGAAAGAGAAATTTCTCTACTCTAATCCTGCCAACCCTGGTTGGACAGTTAAGGTGATGTGAAAGAATAGTTAGGAGATGAAGTCAAGAACCTAGATATTTTGTTGTTTGGGACACATAGTTAACCAACTTAAACCTATTGTCCCTCTTTGTGCCTAGAGAAGAAGATGGGTGACATAGTAAGAAGAAATCATATACTGGAGAGAGGAGGGGAGGGGTGATCGTCAAGAAAATCATATCTGCATTGCCTTACAAAGCAAGGAGCAGTGTTTTCAGGTTAAGAATGCCACATCCTTGAGGGATCTCTATAAAAGGGGGCACAAATACCTGATGTATTGTGATTACTCTGATGGCATTTTGATTTGATTGCATTTGTGTTAAGTTATGATTTCTGAACATCAATATTCTCTATTTTATTTTTAAGTAATTGAATGGTTTTCTAAATGACTAACTTTAAATTTTATGTGGCAAAAAGTTGTAACTTCTAATTTGTAGGTAGAAATAACATCAAAAATAAGAGAATGAACATGGACTTTATAGTCAGAAAACCCAGGTTGGAATTCTAGCTCTGTCATATTTATTTCTGGATAAATTTGATGAAGACATCCCACAATTTCTGAGTTTCAGTATATGTGTCAACATGAACGATAATATCCCAGCTCTTTGAGTTGCTGTGATGATAAAATGAAATCTCTTTTGTAGAACACCACCAGTAAGATGTCTGGCAAATAAAGACCTTCAACATCAATTAAATCCTCTTTTGTGTGATAGCTGTATTAACAATGTTGGGAGCAAGGAGACCTCTGTTCCGTAATAAGTTTCATTGCTCACAAGCTTTTTCGTGACTTTGGTAGTTCTTATAAATGTTCTGAGCTTCAGTTTTCTTAAATGTAGAAAGGGAAGAAGTATGACATGTCTGTTCAAATGAAAGACATGTCTTAGAGAAATTCTGTGGTTCAAATGAGAAAATAATTTGCAAAAAAATTTGAAAATTATAGAACTAAAGAAATATGAGCTACTTCATTTACAAGAAAGTGTGCATCCAGTAACTAATATTATATACATTGTATTTTATCTTAAAAGCAGGATAGACAGACATTTAAGAAGAAAGAATTCTTAATATATCACCCCACATTTCTTTGCCACATTTCACTGCATTTATAACTGGTCATTTTCTAAGTCCATGTGCAAATAGGATTCTGTAAAAGGACTTTTCTTCCTGATGATTGACATACGTTTTGCAAATAAAATAGTGGCCCTTATTTTCCCAAGAACAACTTGGGAACAGCTTGAATCTTCTTTTAGAATATATCAATAAATACACACAATGGGGCAAAGAAGATTGGGAGTTTTATTTTGAATGAAAATAAATGGAAAATTTAAGGTTAAAAGAAAATGAGCTTATTTACCAGAATCGAACGATAATTAATATATATTAAAGGTATTTTTAAAAAGATTATTCTTATATTAAAGAAATGCCTCTTTACAGAATAGATTTTCTTGAGTGGCAGATATTCATTTTATTTTTTGATAATTGCATCTGATTTAGAAAAGAAATAAGAATTGTCTCTGTTATTGTCATCCATACTCTTTGAAGAATAGGACTTACCAACCTAGAAGAAAGGTAGATGCCAAATCTCTGACCATAGCCCTAGATTTTTTCAAAATTAAATTATATCTTCAAGTTTGAGAAATTTCTGAATGCTTTTCATAATTGTTTAGCTTTATGAAACTGAAGTAACTCATGACATCTCTTTGTGTAATTGTGTCGCTTGGCTGCATACATAAGCTTTGTGCTGGTAAGTGGAGAGTCTGTTATACTGCTTAGAAAGAAACATTTGGGGTTGGTGTCTGGGCTCTGGCATGGGGCTGCTTGACTCCCAGTGAGCTGAATTGGAACACACTGTTTTATTCCACAGCCATCTAGACAGAAAGTGGGGAAGAACAATTTACTAGTTAAAGCAACAAAGCTATTGAGGTAGACAGAAAGTAATTAGTTTTTAATGATCTTTTGGAAGTCGCATGAATAGATTGATTTCTGTTTTGATGTTGTGTGAATTACTGGCTGCTTTTGAGTTTTCAATTCCACTTCAGCATGCATTATTCCTCCGTTTCACGGTCTGGCGCTCCTGAAGTTTAGGTTTTAGTGGGCCCATTGTTCCATTTTGTAAAGCTTGGCCCAGTGTTTTAGTGTTCTTCAGCTTAAAACATTGTTGTGGTGTTTTCCTTTTATTTCTATAGCTGTTTCCTCTTGGGAATTTGATGAGGTTATTATCGCTTACACCGGGCTAACATCCAAATTGGAGGTTCTTACTTGGAACTTGAAATGGGAAGATATTGGAGTGCATTCATTACTCCCTAGGACAGTGACATGGGCTCCATACACCTTGCGAAGAGCGATTTCAGGCCTGTGCTGGGGATAGCCCAGACTTTTTTTTGCCACATTTTAGGATTATTTGAGTTACTCAGAAGCAAATAATGAGGCTGCAGGAGGCAGTTTGTATGGTTGGAGCTGCTGTTATAACTAAAAAGCTTTTGCCCAAAATAAATAGTAATTTGCTTCTCCCCAAAGCTTTGCACACAAATTAATGACAACATTCTCCATTTTTGTGCATTGTCGCCAACTCCCATTTTTTTCTTGTCAGTCAGATGGCTACATTCTTCCACTTTGCTTTCCTCTTGTCCGTTGATTTTTCAGACACTGGCTTACATTGTTTTCCATTCTTTTTTGTGTCTTTGTTTTTGGTCAATCAAACTATACATGTATGTTTTTAAAAATATTTTTTAATAAGATGTAGAAGGTTTTAAAAAGCCAAATTCCTACCAACCAGAGACTTTCGACATTTTAAAATAGACCTCTTGATTCTTCTATATAATTACATTCTTTGATATAGGATTTTTTTCATATGGTTATGCTTTAAAATAAATTTTCACTTGAAATGATTATCTTTCCATGCCAATAAGTATATATTGCCTTCCTAATTTTTAAAGACTGCCATTAAAAGTTTTCAATCTTTATGGTTGTAGATGTTAGGGTAACTATAAGAAGGAAATTGGTGTGATCTGAAAGTAATCAAAGAAGATCAAATATAATTTGATCGTTTACTATTAGTAAGTCCTTCTAGAAAGAAGAAATGAGAAGAAACTGGTTTTAAATTGTCAAAAGAAATCGCCTCCTTGTGTGAATCAACAGATTGTAGAACACTAACCAAATACTACACTCACACTCAGCGTAAATGAGCATTTGGGGACTGTGATTGATTAGTGCTGGGATGCTGAATCCCTTTAGTCTATCCTTCAACTACCTCTTACTTCCCTGGACAGAAGAGGGAAGTGAAATAGGGAGGGTACAGCAACATAGTAGCAGATACAGTGTAAAAGCCAAAGTGGGGAAGAGGAACAGGAGGAGAATGCTGTACCAGCAGGTTGGAGAAAGGCAGAAGGGGCCTTGGGATATTTACAGCCAACATTCCATTTAGCACCAGACACCCAGGGGGGAAAAGGCAATTTATCCTCGTCAGAGACCTGGCGTCAAGGATTCTCCTGCTGCCAGGCATTTTGTTTCCAGAGGGGACTATGTGGGAATGTAAGGAGAAAGTAGGAGAGGGGGAGAGCTCAGTAATTGCTTTCAGGGCTGGCAAGCAGCCATTTCAGGGTTGTATTCCAGCCTTCTCCCTTTACCTTCTGTGTTTGTTTACTACTCTTTCTGGGTTTCAATTTTGAGTTTTGTATAACTGGGCATCTCTAGCTCTCTATCTCTTCCTTTTAGCTAAGCATAGTCCTTTTAAAAATTTTGTTTAACTATGCTTTCTATTATTACATTTTCCTCAACTCTTCACTTTCAAAAGATTGAAATGTTTTGATATTTCAACGATGAATTTTCAGTCTGACTGAAGGTTTAGATTAAGCTACCAATTTTGTGGTCTTCTTATTTCATTGGCAGATATCCCATGTTTTTATTTTATTTTATAAAGACATGTAGAGTTGGTCCATTCACAGATCCTGGAGACCCCAGGCTTCATGTAAAGGATAAATAGTTATGCGCCAGTAACTGAGTTTGCATATATATGATACAAGCATGCATCTGCCCAGTGATCTCAGGGATAATTTGGATTTTGGGAAATTTTCCAAAATAAGAAAGAACTGGATCAATTACCTCTTGTTCTTATGAATTCAACTCCATTCAGAATCCAGTATTTTGGAAAATGTCGTACCTTTCCTAGCAGAAGTTGCCTAGCTCTAATAAAGACACTGTGTATTCTCATCACAAGGCATATGTTGTGGAAAACACAGACCTTCTTGCTCCAGAGGGAAAGAGAAACAGCAGGTTTAGACAATGGATGCAAATTTCAGCTCTGTCTTCTTCTATCAAAATGATTTTCTAACTGTAATTTGGTTTCCTCCTGTGTTTAATGAGATTATAATAATACTTACCTCACTGGGTTGTCATGATGATTAAATGACATTTTATGTGTGCTTAGTAAGTTCTCCATTAGTAGTAGTTGCTGCTATTATTAAATTATTCATATTATTTACCTTAATAATAACTATTAAACATACATCAAGTTGCTTATATTCTATTGGAGGGTTAAGATGATCAAACATCAGTCACCCAAAAGATGTTTAAGTGGTAAACTGTATGGCAATAACCATATTTTATTTATTTATTTATTTACCTATGTATTTGAGACAGAGTCTCACTTTGTCACCCTTGGTAAAGTGCTTTGGTGTCATACACAGCTCACAGCAACCTCAAACTCCTGGGCTTAAGCAATTCTCTTGCCTCAGCATCCCGAGTAGCTGGGACTATAGGCACCTGCCACAATGCTTGGCTATTTTTTAGAGAGGAAGTCTTGCTCTGGCTCACGGTGGTCTCCAGCCTGTGAGCTCAGACAGTCCACCCGCCTTGGCCTCCCAAGTGCTGGGATTACAAGCTTGAGCCGCCGTGCCCAGCCTATTTATTTTTTATGGTTTGTAAGTCATTGAGGGTACAAAGAATTAGGTTTTACTGATTGCATTTGTTAGATAAAATCCCTCTTATAATTGTGTCACACCCCCAAGAGGTGTGCCGTATATTGTGACCCCCCATCTACTCCCTTTTCCCTTCTCCCTACTTGCTCAGTCCCTTACCCACCCCCTTGTATTAGGTCGTCTACTGCTTTTAGTACATTGGATTCTTCTTCTTCTTTTTTTTTTTTTTTGAGATAGTCTCACTTTGTCCCCCTTGGTAGAGTGCTGTTACATCACAGCTCACAGCAACCTCACATTCTTGGGCTTAAGTGATTCTCTTGCCTCAGCCTCCCGAGAAGCTGGATGCTGCAGCCTGCCACAGCATCTGGCTATTTTTAGAGATGAGGTCTTGCTCTAGCTCAGGCTGGTCTCAAACTCCCGAGCTCTGGCTGTCTACCCACCTCAGCCTCCCAGAGTGCTAGGATTACAAGAGTGAGCCACTTCGCCTGGCCTTAGTACTTAGTACAAAGTGAGACTCTTAGAAGAATGTGTTTCACCAGCTTAATACAAAAAATGTAAAGTCTCCATTTTTTTTATAGGGTGAATAGTATTCCATGATACAAATATACCATAGCTTGTTAATCCATTCCTGGGTTGGTGGGCATTTAGGCTGTTTCCACATTTTGGCAATTTTAGCTGTGATAAACAGTGTAGCACAAATATCCGTATGATAAAAGGATTTTTTTTTTCTTTCTGGATAAATGCCCAGTTATGGGATTGTAGTATCAAATGGGAGGTCTAGCTTGAGTTCTTTGAGGATTCACCATACTTTCTTCCAAAAAGATTGTATTAGTTTACAGTCCCACCAGCAGTCTAAAAGTGTTCCCTTCTCTCATCTCCCCAAATGCTGACATGGAGCAAGGCTGGCTGCACATTTCAAATTTTATTTCCTTGTTTGGCATAGTTATTTTAGCTTTAGTGTTGTTATAGGTATGATGGAATCCCTAGTGGTGTCCAATTGTACCAGAAGAGGAAACAATTTATTCTTATTTGGTGTCTTAGTCCATTTTCTGTTGCTTATAACAGAATCCCTGATTTATAATTTATTTATCATAGTTTTGGACCCTTGAAGTCCAAAGTTGAGGGGGCACATCTAGTGAGTTTTTATTTGTATTTTATTTGTATTACATTTATATAACCCATATATAACAGTGTGTTAATTACTATATCAATGAGTGTGGGCACCATCTTATTCATGCCGGTTTTATGGTACCCAGCATAGAGTCTAGGTAATAGCAGCTGCTCAAGTAATACTTGATAATATGAAGTCTAAGTGGCATCCTATGATTTCTAAAGCCTGGGCAACAAGCTTGAAGGCATGGATCTGCTGTGCTTATTACACTCTTCCCTGACACCCCAAATTAGCAGAACCAGATACCCTGGCTTGACTTAAAAATATTATTGTTTTAGTGGTCATTAAGAATATACTGCATATTTTCTCCCATTCTGTGGGTTATCTATTTGCTTTTTGGATTGTATCCTTGGCTGTGCAGAAGCTTTTTAATTTGATCAGTTCTCATTTATTTATTTTTGTTGTTGTTGTGATTGCTTTTGGGGTCTTCTTCATGAATTCTTTGCCTAGGCTGATATCCATAGGAGGTTTCCAACGTTTTTTTCTAGGATTCTTTTTTTTTTTTTTAATTTTTTTATTAAATCATAAGTGTATACAATGATATGATTATGGGGCATCATACACTCACTTCATAAACCATTTGACACATTTTTATCCCAGTGGTTAACATAGCCTTTCCGGCGTTATCTCAGTTACTGTGCCAAAACATTTATATTCTACATTTACCAAGTTTCGCAAATACCCCTGTAATATACATCACAGGTGTGATCCCACCGATTCCCCTCCCTCTACCCACCCCCCCTTTCCCACTTCCCCCTATTGTTAAGTTGTAGCTGGGTTATAGCTTTCATGTGAGAGTCCCAAATTAGTTTCATAGTAGGGCTGTGTACATTGGGTATTTTATCTTCCATTCTTGGGATACTTTACTAAGAAGAATATGTTCCAGCTCCATCCATGTAAACATGAAAGAGGTAAAGTCTCCATCTTTCTTTAAGGCTGCATAGTATTCCATGGTATACATATACCACAATTTATTAATCCATTCGTGGATCGATGGGCACTTCGGCTTTTTCCATGACTTAGCAATTATGAATTGGGCTGCAATAAACATTCTGGTACAAATATCTTTGTTATGTTGTGATTTTTGGTCTTCTGGGTATATGCCCAGCAGAGGAATTACAGGATTGAATGGCAGATCTATTTTTAGATCTCTGAGTGTTCTCCATATATCCCTCCAAAAGGAATGTATTAATTTGCATTCCCACCAGCAGTGCAGAAGTGTTCCCTTTTCTCCGCATCCACGCCAACATCTCTGGTCTTGAGATTTTGTGATATAGGCTAGTCTCATTGGAGTTAGATGATATCTCAAAGTAGTTTTGATTTGCATTTCTCTGATGATTAAAGATGATGAGCATTTTTTCATATGTCTGAAGGCCGTGCGCCTGTCTTCTTCAGAGAAGTTTCTCTTCAAATCCCTTGCCCAGCCTGCGATGGGATCCCTTGTTTTTTTCTTGCTGATGCGTTTGAGTTCTCTGTGGATTCTGGTTATTAAACCTTTGTCAGAGTTATACCCTGCAAATATCTTCTCCCATTCTGAGGGCTGTCTGCTTGCTCTGCTTACTGTGTTCTTAGCTGTGCAGAAGCTTTTTAGTTTGATCAAGTCCCAGTAGTGTATTTTTGAAGCTGCTTCAATTGCCCGGGGGGTTCTCCTCATGAAATACTCACCCAGACCAATTTCTTCAAGGGTTTTCCCTGCATTCTCCTCTAGTATTTTTATAGTTTCATGTCTTAAGTTTAAATCTTTAATCCAATGAGAGTCTATCTTAGTTAATGGTGAAAGGTGTGGGTCCAATTTCAGTCTTCTGCAGGTTGCCAGCCAGTTCACCCAGCACCATTTGTTAAATAGGGAATCTTTTCCCCACTGAATGTTTTTAATTGGCTTGTCAAAAATCAAATAGCGGTAAGTAGCTGGATTCATCTCTTGGTTCTCTATTCTATTCCAGATATCTACTTCTCTGTTTTTGTGCCAATACCATGCTGTTTTGATCACTATCGATTTGTAGTAAAGACTGAGGTCTGGTAGTGTGATTCCTCCTGTTTTGTTTTTATTTCTGAGTAATGTCTTGGCTATTCGAGGTTTTTTCTGATTCCATATAAAACGAAGTAATGTTTTTTCAAGATCTTTAAAATATGACAGTGGAGCTTTAATAGGGAGTGCGTTGAAAGTATATATTGCTTTGGGTAGTATGGACATTTTGATAATGTTGATTCTTCCTAGCCATGAGCATGGTATGTTTTTCCATTTGTTAACATTTTCAGCTATTTCTTTTCTTAGAGTTTCATAGTTCTCTTTATAGAGATCTTTCACGTCTTTTGTTAGGTAAATTCCCAAATATTTCATCTTCTTTGGCACTACTGTGAATGGGATAGAGTCCTTAACTGCTTTTTCAATTTGACTGTTGTTGGTGTATATAAAGGCTACCGATTTATGAATGTTGATTTTGTAACCTGAGACGCTGCTGTATTCCTTGATCACTTCTAGGAGTTTTGTAGTAGAGTCCCTAGTGTTTTCCAGATACACAATCATATCATCTGCGAAGAGCGAGAGTTTGATCTCTTCTGACCCTATATGGATACCCTTGATCGCCTTTTCTTCCCTAATTGCGGTGGCTAAAACTTCCATTACAATGTTGAAAAGCAATGGAGACAATGGGCAGCCTTGTCTGGTTCCTGATCTGAGTGGAAATGATTCCAATTTAACTCCATTCAATATGATATTGGCTGTGGGTTTGCTGTAGATAGCCTCTATCAGTTTAAGAAAAGTCCCTTCTAGACCAATTTTCTTGAGTGTTCTGATCATGAAGGGATGCTGGATATTATCAAAAGCTTTTTCTGCATCAATTGAGAGAATCATATGGTCTTTGTTTTTTAATTTGTTTATGTGCTGAATTATACTTATAGATTTACGGATATTGAACCAGCCTTGAGACCCTGGGATAAAACCAACTTGGTCATGATGTATAATTTGTTTGATGTGTTGCTGGATTCTGTTTGTTAGGATCTTGTTGAATATTTTTGCATCTATATTCATTAGTGATATTGGTCTATAATTCTCTTTTCTTGTTGGGTCTTTTCCTGGTTTGGGGATCAGGGTGATATTTGCTTCATAGAACGTGTTGGGTAGTCTTCCTTCTTTTTCTACATTTTGGAACAGGTTGAGTAATATAGGTACTAATTCCTCTTTAAAGGTTTGGTAGAATTCTGACGTGAAACCATCTGGTCCCGGGCTTTTCTTTTTAGGGAGGTTTTGTATAGTTGATGCTATTTCTGAACTTGATATGGGTCTGTTCAACATTTCCACTTGATTCTGGTTAAGTCTTGGAAGGTGGCGTGCTTCCAAGTATCGGTCTATTTCCTTCAGATTTTCATATTTCTGAGAATAAAGTTTCTTGTAATATTCATTAAGGATTTTTTGGATTTCTGATGAGTCTGTGGTTATTTTGTCTTTGTTGTTTCTGATTGATGATATTAGAGATTTTACTCTTTTTTTCCTGATTAGGTTGGCCAGAGGTTTATCTATTTTATTGACCTTTTCAAAAAACCAGCTTTTTGATTTATTGATCTGTTGTATTATTCTTTTGTTTTCAATTTCATTTAATTCTGCTCTAATTTTGGTTATTTCTTTTCTTCTACTGGGTTTGGGGTTGGAATGTTCTTCCTTTTCCAGTTGCGTGAGATGTCCCATTAAGTTGTTAACTTCCTCTCTTTCCGTTCTCTTGAGGAAGGCTTGCAGTGCTATAAATTTCCCTCTTAGAACTGCCTTTGCAGTGTCCCAGAGGTTCTGATAGCTTGTGTCTTCATTGTCATTTTGTTCCCAAAAATTGGTGATTTCTTTCTTAATCTCATCTCTGACCCAGCTATCATTCAGCATAAGGTTATTTAACTTCCATGTTTTTGTATGGGTATGCAGATTCCTGTTGTTACTCAATTCAAGTTTTATTCCATGATGGTCCGAGAAGATGCATGGAATAATTTCTATTCCTTTAAATTGACTGAGGTTAGACTTGTGACCTAAAATGTGATCAATTTTGGAGTAAGTTCCGTGGGCTGATGAGAAGTATGTGTATTCAGTTTTGTTGGGATGAAATGTTCTGTAGATGTCTGCTAAATCTAAATACTGGATGGTTAGGTTTAAATCTAAGATTTCTTTGCTCAGCTTCTTTCTGGAGGATCGATCCAACACTGAGGATGACCAACTGCCAAGGGAGTGTTGAAATCTCCAACGATTATGGAGCTGGAGGAAATCAAGTTACTCATGTCTGTTAGAGTTTCTCTTATAAATTGAGGTGCATTCTGGTTGGGTGCATAGATATTAATAATTGAGATCTCGTCATATTGAGTATTACCCTTAACAAATATGAAGTGACCATTCTTGTCCTTCCTTACTTTTGATGGTTTAAAGCCTACTGTATCTGCAAATAAAATTGCAACACCTGCTTTTTTCTGATTACCATTTGCCTGAAATATGGATGACCATCCTTTCACCCTGAGTCTGTATTTGTCTTTTAAGTTGAGATGTGACTCTTGTATGCAACAAATATCTGGCTTAAGTTTTTGTATCCAGTCAGCTAACCTATGCCTCTTTAGAGGACAGTTTAAGCCATTCACATTGATGGAGAGTAAGGATAAGCCTGGTGGAATTTTGGGTATCGAGTTTTTCAAAGGTCCAGTGGACATTTTTAATCCTTTCGCCAGTGTGGAAGTTGGAGTTTGATCCGAAGTTTCTGAGTGAGTTTACTTTTGTGGTATAGGATTGGGTTGGTCATTGTGGAGGATAGGTCTGAGAACATCCTGAAGAGCTGGTTTACTTATGGCAAATTTTTTCAACATATGAATGTCATTGAAGTATTTAATTTCTCCATCATAGATGAAACTCAGTTTAGCTGGATACAAGATCCTGGGTTGAAAGTTTTTTTGCTTTAGGAGATTAAAAGTTGATGACCAGCCTCTTCTTGCTTGAAAAGTTTCAGCAGAGAGATCTGCAGTTATTCTAATATTCTTACCTTTGTACGTTATAGTTTTCTTTCGCCGGGCTGCTTTGAGAATCTTCTCTTTCATGTTAACTTTAGTGAAGCTAATTATGATATGTCTGGGAGATGGCTTTTTGGGGTTGAATCGTGCTGGGGTTCTGAAGCTGTCTGCTATCTGAATTTCAGATTCTCTAGGCATGTCTGGAAAATTTTCTTTATAATTTCATGTAGAAGGGCCTCTGTGCCCTTGGCTGCCACGTCATCAGCCTCCGAAATTCCTATAACCCTTATGTTATTTTTTTTCGAATTATCTGAGAGCTCTCTGAGTGAGTGATCCATTTTTACTCTCCATTTCTCTTCCTCTTTGAGAGATTGGGAGCGTTCGAAGACTTTATCTTCAATGTCAGAAATCCTTTCTTCTGCTTGCTCCATTCTGTTACTGAGGGATTCTACTGTATTTTTCATATCTTTGAGGGCTGTAAGTTCTTGTTTCAGTGTGTCTAAGTCTTTGGTGGTTTTGTCTTTAAATTCGTTAAATTCTTGAGACAGTTTTTGAATTTCTCCTCGAATTCCTAATTCCATTTTATTAATCTTGTCTGCAAACCAAATTCTGAATTCGACTTCTGACATCTCAGCCAGTTGTCTATGAATGGGATCTTCAATCACATCTGCCGTATCTTTTCTTGGGGGGGTTGATCTATTCTGGTTATTCATGTTACCAGAGTTTTTCCGCTGATTCCGCCCCATGGTTTACTCCCTTTGGTTTTTCCCCTGGGGTTTTATCGAGGGCCCGTACAGTGCTGTGGCCTGAGAAACTGGGGCCCTGTCTGGTGTGGTGGAGCAAAGTGGTTTTGTCTTGTTTTCAGCTGGTTTCTGTTCGATCCTATTGCAACTTCTACTCTGGCTTGAAGTCTCAGCTGTGTGGAAAAATCAGCAATTAAGTCACCCCGCCTGCCCACCTCTGGCCCCAGTTGGAAAAGGAGAATCAAACCTTCCTACAATCGCACACCCAGGGCACCACCTGAAAAGTCCTCAGTCTATTAGCCCAGTTCAAAAGGTCCGAATCAACTGTCTCAATCGGCACTTGTCTCAGGTGGAAGGGTTCAAGAGGTCTCTGGGAACTGGATCACAGGGGCCTGGTGACTCCTCTGAGACAGCTCACCCCAGTGCAGCGTGGAGTCAGGAGGAGCCACCCCGCAAACAGAGCAGTCTGGGAAGGTTGACGTCTCCTTCCCCACTTTGCCCCTCCGTCGGACCCAGTCACTGGTATCTCTGCAGATGGCTAACCCAGTTGCCTGCAGTGAACAGACACTCCAGGGGTTTGCACCTGCCTGAATTGCGAGGAAGTCTGCCAGGCCCCCGCAGACTGCCGCTATCTAGCAGGAGGAGATGGGGCCTGACATCTTTGAGTGTTTGATGCAGGTGATGGGAAGGAGGTGTTCACTCAGGCTTAGCCCCGTCCCTGATGGATGCTGCTAACAGAACAGAACAGAACAGACAACTTTGTGAGGTTCTGTCTCTGTTCCTGTCGTCGCCTACAGGAGACGGGCTGTTTTGAGTTCAAACGTCTTTGCTGCTGGAGAATTGCGTCTGAACACCTCTCTGGGTTGGCCCCGCCCTGGAGGCTTCCGGGTTTGTGAGCCGTGTCACCGGTAGCCTCCTCTGGTTGCCCAGGGAGACAGGGGGTGTGGCCTCAGAATATCCAGAAGTGAGCGTTCTGCCGTTAAAGAAAAAACGGCTGTTGATCTACCTCCAGGGAACTGCTGCTCTGGTGTGGGCACTCAGGCGACCCTTTTCTCCTCTGTCCCGCGCCCCAGAGTCAGCACTGAGCGGCCGCAGTTTGTGCTGGGTCCACACCCCTTAAGAGATCCCCCAAGAATCAGAACTCTTGGGGGATGGGCCCCCAGACCCGGATTGGGAGTGGGGCGGGGGGAAGCTAGAGTTTCATTCAGTTTCACGCAATACTACAGTCCGGGGAGGGCTCCTGCACTGCACCGCAGGGAAGTGCCGCCAAGGCTTGATTTTCCCTCAGCAGAGTGCCCTCTCCTTGCTCACGTATCCCAGAGTCAGCGCTGACCTGACGCAGCTCAGGCACTGTGCACTCCCCTCGAGAAATCACCCAAGGAGCCGAACTCCGGAGGGATAGGCCCTCAGACCCCGAGTGAGAGTAGGGGCTCTCAGCTCTCAGGGGGGAGGCCAGAGTCTTATTCAGTCTTGTGCCCGGGGAGGGCTCCTGTACTGCACTGCAGGGAAGTGCCGCCAAGGCTTGATTTCCCCTCAGCGGAGTGCCCTCTCCTCGCTCACGTGTCCCAGAGTCAGCGCTGACCTGACGCAGCTCAGGCACTGTGCACTCCCCTCGAGAAATCACCCAAGGAGCCGAACTCCTGGGGGATAGGCCCTCAGACCCCGAGTGAGAGTAGGGGTTCTCAGCTCTCAGCGGGGAGGCCAGAGTCTGATTCAGTCTTGGGTCCCCTATGCCCGGGGAGGGTTGCTGCACTGCACCGCAGGGAAGTGCCGCGAGGCGTGACTCCCCCTCAGCCCGGTGCCCTCTCCTCACTCGGCGCGCCTCAGAGTCAATGCTGACCAGTCGCAACTCGGGGACTGTCCACTCCCCTTGAGAAATCACCCAAGGATCCGAAGTCCTGGGGGACAGGCCTCCAGACCTCAGTGGGCGGGAGGGGAGCGCCGGGGATTCAGGGTTGCCGGCAAAGGATTCCCAAAGTTTTATTCAGCCCTATGTCCGGCAGGAGAACGCCACGGCACCCCAGTAGGGGAGGTAGGTCCAGTTTTTAGAAGGTCTCTCCCGTGGAGTGTAGTGGGAGGGGCTTTAATTTCTGCCCACTTGTTCAATTGTGGGGCTACAGAGCCGGTCTCATGGGGGAGGGGGACTCCCGTCCGCTTGGTGGTGGATTTTGTACCTTTTGTTTGCGTCCTTGTGATCACAACTTGCCTCAGCGGTGTTGATGTGCGTTCTTCAGCCTTCTCTCTTGGTGAGGCTCAAGTCCACCAGGATACTTACTAAATTCCTGTCCCTTAACTCTCCTTCTGGACGGGAGCCTTTGTTGAAAGCTGGCTTCAGTCCGCCATCTTGTCTCCCCTCCTTTTTCTAGGATTCTTATAGTTTCCTGCTTTAGATTTAAGTCTTTTATCCATTTGACTTAATTCTCTTAAGTGGTGAGAAGTGTGAATCCTGTTTCAATCTTTTACATTGAAAGATTGTAAATTACAATCTTTGTAAATTACATTGAAATCCTGTTTTAATCTTTTACATGTGACTGTATAGTTATCCCTACACCACTTATTGAACAAGGATTCTTTTCTCCAGTGTGTGTTTTTATCTGTTTTGTCAAAAATCAGATGAGAATATGGGGATAATTTCATCTCTGGGTTCTCCGTTCTGATCCATAGGTCTATGTCTCTGTTTTTGTGCCAGTACCATGTTGTTTTAGTTAATATAGCCTTGCAGTATAGCTTGAAGTTTGGTAAAGTGATGCCTCCTGCTTTGTTCTTATTACGTAAGGTTGGATTGGCTATTCAGGGTTGTTTCTGGTTCCGTACAAAGTGTAGAACTATTTTTTCTAGATCTGCAAAAAAACCAAATCGCATAGACATTTTAATGGGGATTGTGTTGAATCTATAAATCACTTTGGACAGTATAGCCATTTTAACAATGTTGGTTCTCCTGATCCATAGCATGGTATATTTTTCCATCTGTTTACATCCTCTGCGATTTCTTTCCTCGGAGTTTCATAATTCTCCCTCTAGCGGTCTTTCACCTTCTTTGTTAAGTTTATTCCTAGGTATTTTATTTTCTTTGTTGCTACTGCACAAGTTAGTATAAAAGACACTTGCATTCAAATGTTTATAGCTGTACACTTCACAATCACCAAAAAAGTGGAAACAGCCAAGAGCCCAGCAACCCATGAATGGACTAAAAAAATGTGGTGTAGGGGGCAGCGCCTGTGGCTGAAAGGAGTAGGGCACCGGCCCCATATACGGGAGGTGGTGAGTTCAAACCCAGCCCTGGCCAAAAAACTGCAAAAAAAAAAAAAAAAAAAAAAGTGGTGTATGTATACTACGGAGTACTACCCAGCCATAAAAATGGCAATCTAGTATCTTTTGTGACAACCTGGAAGGAACTAGAAACTATTCTTCTAAGTGAAACATCACAAGCCTGGAGAACCAAACATATGAACTCAATACCAAGTTGGAACTAAGTGATCAACACTTAAGTGCAAGTATGGAAGTAAATCAAGATGGGGGAGGGAGGGAGATATGGGTAAATTCACAATTACTGGGTACAGTTCACACTATCTGGGTGAAGGATACACTTATAACTTTGACTCGTTCTGTACAAAAAACGATTATACCCCCTAATTTTTCTGAAAATTTTTAAAAAAGGTGTACTGCTTGTTGCTATCCCTGAATTCTTGTGCCTTTGCTGACCAACAAATGATTGGATAGTTCAGCATCCTCATTTGGTCACCAGCAACCTTAGGGGAAGGACAGTTCTATTCCTTGAATTTGGCCGAGGCAGTGGTGACTGTTACAAAGATCATTTTTTATTTCACCTTATCTAAATTTTAGATCTATATTTTCCTGCTTGTGTATTTCGAGATGGGATCAGATCTGTATTCTAAATGGTTGGCCAGAGCAAAGGGCTCACATCAGACTTTTCAAGGAGGAATTTTTATACATCAGAATCATTACTTCTCATTTTCTACCCATTGACCTTTGAACGATTATTATTTATTCTTTTCTTGTGTCACTCCTATACATGTTAGGGTTATTTTCTTCTTTTTAATCATTCAAATATGCTTTCACATATTGTTAATCTATATAAAGCACTTCAGGTTGGCACTAACCCTTCCCAATTACTGATTAAAACATCATAAGGCTTTTGAGAGGGAACCGTGTAGTTCACTCTAGTTTATCTATGAGCCCTCGCTTGTCATGTGACTTGCTTAAGATCACTTAATAATGAAGTAGAGGGGTTAGAATAAGAAGTAAGTATCTTTGATTCCTGGTTATTTAGCTTCAACTTTTATTTATTTTCTTTTCCTCTCCCTTCTTCCTTTATTTCTTCCAAGGAACCCCGTTTACTTATTTTCCTCCAAATCTTTCATGAAAGTTTTAGTTTCCTTACTACATGTACAATTATTACCTTAGAATTAGAACTTGGGGTAGACCCAGTAAAGGTTGTTAACGTGGGTTAGACATGAGCTTTGTGAGACCTGCCCACTACCTCTCTCACCTTATCAGATGTTTCTCACTTTCTTGGTACCCTCTCCTATCAATTTCTTTCTTTCTTTTTTTTTTTTTTGTAGAGACAGTCTCACTTTACAGCCCTTGGTAGAGTGCCATGGCATCACACGGCTCACAGCAACCTCCAGCTCTTGGGCTTACGTGATTCTCTTGCCTCAGCCTCCCGAGTAGCTGGGACTACAGGAGCCCACCACAACGCCCGGCTATTTTTTTGTTGCAGTTTGGCCGGGGCTGGGTTCGAACCCGCCACCCTTGGTATATGGGGCCAGCGCCCTACTCACTGAGCCACAGGCGCCGCCCTCCTATCAATTTCTTGAAAAATTCTTTTTAATTTATTGAAAAAAATCAATTCTTTTACTACCCTTTTATTCACTCTTCTAATGCTTTCTCACTAAACTTTCTTTCTTTTTATTTTATTCTCTTATTTTATTCCTTTTATCATGTATTAGAGGCAGCACATATTTTTGAGTTTAGTTCCCTCTTCTTTTTGGGGGCGAGATGGGGTAAGGATAATAGTGAGGTATGCATACAGAAAAGGCAAATCTGATTTTTGAATGAAGTTTATGACTTTCTGAAATGCAAATTATGTTGCGACTTGCTAGTTCTTTTTGGATCCATGCAATATTATTGAATGTCTTAAAAAATTCCCCAATCAGCACAGTTTTGGCTTTTCAGAGTTTTAAGGAAAATATGTGGTAAAGAACAGGATAGTAGACACAAGTACATGTATATTCAGGCTTTAAGTGGGCAAAGAGAATTGTCTTTAACTTAATGATGTGTTTGAAAAGAAGACAAGCAAGTGGCTTGGGAAGTCACTGCACTCCACACTGGGAGTAATCCAAGGATTGCTGGCATTTCAAGGAGAAATTGCAGATTATAGTTGCTAAATGGAGAGATTACTGGGAGACATGCCTCAGGCTCCAAGAAGTCCATGGGGATTAACAGATTACAATGAATAGAGAGATGATATTAACTGTCTTCCCAAGATTGAATACGTCTAAAGAAAATAAGAACAACTCTTTCTCAGGTCAGAGTGGGTAGTGATAAATGAAGATGAGGTTGCTTTTATTTTATTTTATTATTTTATTCTTTTTTTAAAATTTATTTATTTATTTTATATTTTATTGTTTGAGATTTATTGAGGGTACAAAGGATTAGGTTACACTAATTGCATTTGTTAGATAACAGTCCTTCTTATAATTGTGTCCCCCCCACCAAGGAGGTAGGCCATACACCATAACCCTGCATCCCCACACCTTCTCCTCTCTTCCTGCCCCCTCCTTCCCCTTCCCCACCACTTGTATTAGTTCATCTACTGTCTTTATGTTATAATTGAGTACATTGGATTCTTGTTTCTCTATTCTTGTGATGCTTTACTTAGAAGAATGTATTCTACCTTCTTTCCAGACTTGGCCCCAAATTCTTCAGGTTCAGTGTGTCAGTCAGGGAGAAAGATTGAAGCCTTGTCCAGTTGGACACTGTTTCAAAACTCAGTCTTGATTTCCTGTTTAACACTTGTCGCCCTTCCTCAGTCACTGGCTGTTGCAATCTGAGTACTGACAGGACAGTGGGAATCAGACACCAGGTAGTTAGGGGAAAGTGTATAAGTTCCTGGACAAGTTTTCAGAGACCTGGAGTCTAAACCCATTTTTAGGTACTTCACATACTCCATCTGCAAAGCTGAAGGAATGATGCGAGATGATTTTCACAATTCTATAAGTTGCTAAAATGTAGGTACCTCTCATAGATCTACAACCGTATTAGAGCAATGGGAATCTCTTCAGTTGTTCACTGACATTGTATCTTGGAAATACTATTCCGTCATGAAAGTGCATGAAGGTTTCCTTTTTAAGAAGGCTATAACATTTATGACCTAATTTACACAGGCATTGTTTATGTGGTTTTGGAACAACTGATTTCATTTTAAAAGGGCTAATAACTTTACTTAAAAATAATACAATGAATTTACAAATAAAACGTAAAATACTGAAACATTTTCCTAAAGTATGTTTTGTTCCAAACATTACTAATCTGTGGAAATCCTCAAGCAAAATTCTTGACATTGAAGTAAACTAAAAGGAAGTTATCTAATTTAGTCTTAGTTTGAGGCATTTCATTCAGTTTCAAAGTTCCTATAGGAGTAAAGCCATGTTTCATTAGTATTCTTACATAAGATTAAAATACAATATGTAAAAATATAAAAATATAACTAAGAAGGTACTGTCACGTTAAGCTTTTCTTTAAAAAACCCTAGGGAACATTTGTAGTGGCTATACTTTCCTTATTTAGCTGGATTAAAATCTCATAATTGTCAAAGGCAGATTGATTTGTTTATAAACTTGTTAAACCATATCTGCCCACAACCACATCATAGATGACAGAGTGGGAAAAGACCACTCAAATTGTCAGTCTGTATCCACTTACCACCTCAGTCTTATTAATGTCTAATTTAACTTTTCAAGCAATATATTCCACATTGCATGCTTTGCACATTGTATTTTTAACTGACGTGCTGGCGATAATTGTTAACCATGTATGTGGTGTCACTGACAAGACTCGATGAACAACTAGAATTATTTTTTCAATGACATACCCAGGCTGGGATACTGTCAGCGAGTCATTCTCGCTGTGTTGACACTGGAGACCCCACATGCAGCCTTAAGTGCTCAAGACAGCCCGCCAGATGCCAAGCATGTTTATTTCAAGTTAGTGCCCCTAGCAAAGGGAGGAGGGTATGCCACTCTTTGGTAACTGGCAGTTAAACACTTTCCCTGGATGTCTGCCACTTTCTAAAAGCCCCCTAATTTGGGAATGAATAAAGTAAGTTTTTTCTACTACCACTTGTCTAATGAGCTCTCAACCTTTATAGCATATTATCTAACACATGGAATTAAGACATTAATGAAATGGAAAATTTCCTTAAATGTGATATTTTCTTTTTTAAGCAATTTTTATGATGGTATTGTTACCCTGATAGTGTTTGATATCAGTGTTAAAGGCGTAGCAAAGATTGCGTGTGTGCGTGAGCATTTAAGTTTAGAGAGGTGAGGTGACTTTTTGACAGGTGATAGCACTATCCCAAGGACAGAAAAAGTTTCTCTTAGAGCTGTAGACATTTCTACAACATAACTTAGGAAGGCAGAGGTATGGTTTCCTTTTCTAGATCAGTCTCAATTTTCCTCTCAGGGTCTCATTCAGCCTAGAGAAGATAATGTAATTTCTTCTAGTCCAGGGGCCTCAATTTGATCCAGTTGATTTTTTTCAGCCAAAGTTAAATATCTTAATCTCTGTTCAGTTGAAAGATTAGGTGCTTTTCAGTAAAGGGCATGTGGAAGGACTTCTTTCCATTTTCTTGCTTGGAATCTGGGAACAGGGGGAAGTTCATGGACAATCACGGCAGTAGTAGAAGGGCCTGACTCTGATCGCCTTGCTGACCTCCTGGTCTTAGCTCAGAAGTGCCTGGGCTTGCCTGGTCCAGCACAAGACTAGTCTTCTGGAAATTATACGAATTTCTGTAACTGATGCTTGTGTACCTTTTTTTTAAATTTTGAGATTCCTGTGTATGATCTGGGGATTCCTGATCAATGTTGCAGGACTTTTTTGGACTCAGGTGCTGAATACCTCTGCATCCCATGTGAGGTTCCATGGGGCCTTTTCTTTTCCACACCTCACTGGAGCACGTGAACATCCTTGCCCTTGTGTGGTTGGTCCTTAAACTCACACACAGGCCCCTTCCTTAGCTGTGAGACTGCCCCTTCCCAGGCTGTGCCTCTCCAACCACAGAGGTTCTCAGAAAGGTTGTGTGCTCCCAACCTTTATAGCATATTATTATCTAATACATGGAATTAGAACATTAAAAAAATGGGAAATTTCTGCCTAGGAAAGCAGAGGCTCAATAATGGCTCCACAGAACCCCCAAACATATGGGTGTTTCTGTGTCCACAGTCTCCTCCCTGGGGTGGGAGGATGGGAGTGTCCCTCACATCTGACAACTGTCCAGCTCTTCCTCTTGTCCTTCCTCTTTCTGCCATCACAAAAATGGTTTTCATTTTCAATACTTGTCTTCTAGGAGTTGACTCGAGGTTGTACCTTTCTCTTTTCTACTCTGGAGCATTTAGTTATTGATTTAAGCTCTTCAAGCTTGGCTTTTGTATACAAAATGCTCAGGTTTAGGAAGTTGCAGTACAACCCTTTTCTTCCTTGGCTCCTGCTAATTTAAAAGGCTTTGTATTCAGGCAATAGCTTTGCTAAGGATGTAAAGTTTTGTTAGGAAGACTGTGAGCTGATGGATGACTGCCTTTCTGGCTGTGTTTTGCTCTTTTCTTGAAACAAGGAACCCTATTGAATTAAGAGGGTGCAGGGAAGACCAGGAGAACTACAAAGCAATTAGGATTTATAGTTTACCAGGGAAGAAACTACATTGGTTTTATATCACAAAAATATTATAGCCATGATATCTACATCATCTGTAAGTCACCAATTTGCCGTTGAGATTTTTTAGATGGGTCTAATGAAAAGGAATCAGATTCACATTTGCATTTCTATTATTGACATTATAGTTAGTTCAAAAGAAGAATCACTCTAGTCTTTTTTACTTTGCTGTTATTCAGCCTTTTCTCTTTCTTTTATAATTTAGTCTTTACAGTTTTAATTTGTAAAATAAAATGCAGGTACAGAATCCCTTCCTCACGAATATGTGTGTGCATTAATGAACTGCTTTATGAACTCTGTGGTGAAAGCCTTTGTAACCGCCAGGAAATCAAGAAACAGGACTTTGTTAGCCACTCATAAGCCCCTTTTTATGCTCCATCCCAATCACAATCCCTTTCCTTCTGCCCTTTGCAACTATTATGCTATATCATGGGATAATAGTAATAAAGCTATTACTGTTATTCACCATAGTCCCTTCGTCATGTGCGTGGATATAGTTTAAAAGCTCAAATATCCATCCCTAGATACTAAAGGTTAGTCTTCCCTATTATTTACACTTTGGTAAGTCTTTTAGGAGTTTTTCAGTCTATAGTCCCTCCTTCTACCCTACTCTTTGCTTTGTAATTTTTCTGTTGAAGACTTGGGCTGTTTGACCTGTTGGGTTTCCCACAGTCTGGATTCTGCTCATGGCATAGCTCAGTATATTCCTTTGTCCTTTTGCATTTTCTGCAAGTTGGCAGCTAGATCCAGAGGCTGGAACAAAGTCAAGTTCAGTCTCTTGGGAAAGACTGTAGGGAGTGTTTAGGAAGACTACAGGAGGCATTGGATGTCTGATTATCTCTCTTTTTCTCATGGTAGCAATTGTTGCCATTTAGTGTCTGAATAGATTATATAGCCTACTCTTAAGTGTTATTTTCATTCTTTGTATTTTTCATGTATATTAAGGATTCAGAAAATGTCAGGTAAATGGGAGATAAGCTTTCCCAAATTGTATTGTTTTTAAAAAAATTTCTAAATGTGTTTTACTTACTTTGGTATAAACCAAGTTGCAAAGGCCACATGAAGCTTGGAGCAAATGTAGAGCCATAGTTACAGGGAAAAGCAAATTTCTCAGGCTCTGTCTCCCTCCTGCTCTTGTAGAACTTTTCTTTCCTACAAAAGCCTCCCCTTCTCGCTGGTTCCTACTGAAAGTCTCCAGGTGGTATCTCACGTATGCTTTGAAAACAGTATTCTCAGCTATCACATGGCATTGTCCTGTCTCTTCCTTTGCGACCCATCTAGCTCTGACTTCCTTTGGACTCCCCTCTGGACTCTGTGGAACCCCATTTAGGTGGCCCCTCAGGGCAGCTGCTACTGCACTGATGTGGGTGATGGGCTCCCATTGATGCCCCAGGGCAGAGCCTGCTAATTGTTCTCCCAAACATCCGCTTTCTTGTCCTTGTACATACACAGCTGTATTACATTTCTCAGCCTCTCTTGTAACTTAATGTGACCATATTACTAATTTCTAGATGATGTTAGGTATTTGGAAGTGCTATGTGCCACTTTGGGGGAAGCTGGCTTGCCCCCTTGGAACTCTCTTTCCCACTTTGTGCTGTTTAGATGAAAATGATGATGATGACCTAGGATAGAGGTCAAACATAGTTTAGGCTTTCAGGTCTCAATGGTCTTGCTACAACTATTATACAATGTGTCCACGATTAGATACGGTTGTGTTCCTATAAAACTTTATTTACAAAAAGCAGCAGTAGGCTGTGCTTTGCCAGCACCTGCCCTAGGGGATGGCAGAGCCATAGGACAGAAAGAGCTTGGCCTCACTGTATGGAGAAAGGCTGCCTATCAACCAGGAACACTCGCCTCCTGCCTCCAATTGCCATATGAGAGTCAAGTAAACTTTTATTGTATTTGATTCATGTAATAGTTCCTAGGGCTGCCATAACAAAGTTTTACAAAATGGTCAACTTAAAAGGAATGGAAATTTATTGTCTCATAGGTTAGAAGTCCGAAATCAAGGGCTCTGCTCTGTCTGAAGCCCAAAGAGGGGAATCCTTCCTTGCTTCAGTTGGTCCCATCAGTCCTTGGTGTCCCCTGGCTGGCAACTGATCACCGGAATCTCTGCCACTGTTGTCACATAACATTCTTTCTATGTGTGTGTCTCTGTGTCTCTTTTTCTCTCTTATAAAGACATGGGTACTATTGGGGTAAAGAGCTGCCTTATTTTGGTTTGCCCTCATCCTAATCAGCTTCTGAATTACATCTTCAAAGACTTTATTTCCCTAAGGTCACAGTCACAGATACTAAGTGTTAGAACTTTAACAGATCATTTTGGGGGACACAGTTCACCTCACAAAAAGCTGTTACAGCAGTGGTTCTCAACCTGTGGGTCACGACCCCTTTATAACAATGAAATGCATCCTGCATATTAGATATTTACATTACGATTCATAACAGTAGCAAAATTATAGTTATGAAGTAGCAACGAAAACAATTTTATGGTTGGGGGTCACCACAACATGAAGAACTGTATTAAAGGGTCATGGCATTAGGAGGCATTAGGAAGGTTCAGAACCACTGTGTTACACACTTTTGGGGGAAGATTCATCATTACTAAAGCCCACTGGACTTTGGTGGCATGCTGTGCTTCATTGATGTTGGGAAATTTTATTTTTCAAACTCTTACATCTCACCTAATGTGCCCAGTTTTGTGCCTGTTTTTTTTTTTTAAACAACTTATTCAGTATCTTTCTAGAACTCATTCTCAAGTTCATGGAGGGCTGGAAGGATGGTAGAAATGGTGATAGAGAGGTGATGGCCATCTCAACAGTGGGAAGCTTTGTGCTGAAGCATTGTTCTATCTACTACTCCTGGTGATTGCTTTGCTCTTTCTTCTTTCCCTCCCTCAGCAGTAGCTCTTTCCAGGAGGTTCATTAGCCAGAAAGACTCTTTGGCCAGAACCATTTCCTTTTCCCCTGACCTTTCAAAGGTGCTACTGTGCTCACAGGCATGGCCAGGCATGTTGGTCCTAAACCAAACAGTGCAGATGTTCCTGCTTCCTATGCTTCTATGAGAGCTCTGAAAGGTATTAAAGACAAAAGGTAATTAGAACTTCACCTCCATCTCTACCAAACAATCTTAACGGGAGTGACTAGTTCACAGGAGACTATCAGAAAATTCTGGCTTAGACAATTTCCTTCAAGCAAAGTTTTGAAATCAAGGTACAAACCAAGAAGAGTCTATGGTTAAAACTCAATCCATGGTATACTTTGAAAGCCACTGCCTGGTAAACATGTTATTTTAGTTCTTAACACGTTAGGATGCTATCCTGTGGTTAGTCTGCATAAAGAATAAAGTCTGAGAATCAGTGAAGTTTGAGAAGGCAGCGCTGTTATGTAAGTGTGTGTACGTGTATCTGTGTCCATGCCCGTGGTCACGCAGGGATGTTTCTCAAATGTATGCAAGCGGCATGGCACAGATGTGTGTTTCGGAGTCATCATCTGCTTCACAGTGCACCCCTCTTTCTCCTACCTTACACATTAGTTTCTGGGTTGGTTTGCTAATTTCTAACTATTCCACTGAGATATTCACTGTGACTGTGACCTCCAGCCCTATCAGGAGGAACTCCATCCTGGGAGAATCTAAACATATTATTCAGATGGCTGTGATACTGGAAAGAGGAGAGATTTTGGAGGGTTTTGTTTTTATTTGGGCTTGGGTCAGTGCCTCCTGTTTATGGCTGGAATGTGATCTGGATAGTTTTGGATGTATTTTGGAAGACTGATGTGGGTCTTAGGAAAGTTGCCACAGTGGGGCTTCAGAGCAGGTCGTCATACATCTCTCTTTATCAGTGATGCTGAATAATGAGGTTATGGAAATCTTTCTCTGACCCCAGCAACCTCAGCCCCCTCAGCAAGCTGAGTCAGAACTGGTGCCAGGCAGGTATTTCTCCTCACTTTTCCAACGAACTCTGACTTTGAGTGAAAAGAGATCAGCCAGGGGATTTCAAACCCAAATCTAAGAACCATGTTTACTTCTAAAAATGACAGAAATGACATTTCATTAGTGAATGGAAGGACACTGCTCCTAATATGTAGGAATGTAAGGTTAATGCACCTGCTGTGTCCTACTAATGATATAGGCCGTACATAAGAACTGCATGTTACCTTTCCTAAGATGACATGTTTCTCACTCTTGCTTTACCTTACGGGTGGGTTTACTTGTTGTCAATTCACTTATCCCATATCATTGTCTGTTCCTTTACCTTTTGATCCCCTAAGAAAACTTTCTACCTTTTTAAAAGAAAATTCAGAATTCATACAGTATGGCAAAGTTATTCTAAACCAAACCAAGCCAAAACAAAACAAAAAATAGTGTCAACATTTAGAAATTGGGAGATTGCACCTAGGAATCTACATTGGCATCTTGTAAAGTGGGTACATGTGGCAGCTCTCAGCCTGCACTTGGACCTGGGTAGATGGAGTCATCTTTCAATGGGACATGTGCTCCCATTCTTATTAAGGCGGGCAGGCTCTACCCATTTGTGGTAGCTGTCCTGCTCTTGAAGGTAGCGTTTGAATTTTCAGCATCTGACCTCATGGAAAGAGAGCTTCAATTGTCTTTTTAACTTCATTGAAATTCTAAGTGGTTTTTAGTAAAACTGGAAATGAGCCACAGGCATTGGAAATAATCAATGATAATACATAATTAAATGGACTTCTCTAGAACCACTACCTAAGTGCCTTCAGGCAACAACTGAATTTGTTGTCTCCAACATCTGAAAAACCTGACAAGATGGCTGGAGCTGGGTGGGAAGTGTGTATGTACTTTTCACAGATATATTTAAAAGGGAGACGTTTCCTCAAGAAGGTGAGCCCTCTTGGTCTTGACTTCCTGGAGCAGCTTGTTAAACTGGAATGATGGCTTCAAAGGGTCAATGTGGTCACCTGGCTGGGGAAGAAAGGTCCTGGGTCTTTGTAATATTTTACACAGAATAAGAAAAATGGAATGCTTTTAGACTTAATTCAACCTTGTTCTCTCTCCACCCCCTCCCGCCTTGAGGAGACGGTAGCCTCAGAGGAGTTCTTGCTTCTCCTCTGGGGACGGGGTCAATCATACAGGTAATATGGTTACCTGTATGATTTCTTTATGACTGGTAATAAAGAAAGTAGACTTTTTGTTATTAAAAAAATACTAACTAGAAAAAATAAAAACTGTGATAAATGAGAATACATGTTCTTCTCCTGTTTTTACTAAATAAGACAAGTATTCTTTCTATATATGTTCATGTTTCTGAAGCTCTTTAATGCCCTGCCTTCCCAGGATTTGTATTCTCTTATGATCCATTTGACATGGTCTTTTTCCAGGTATCTTTCCATCTCATTAGATTATCCATCTCCCTTCCATGCTGCTGTTTTTTCCTTTCATTTTAGAATCTGTGTTTAATTTTCCAGCTCTCTACTTCTATTCTTATTTTCCTTTTGTCAGCCTGGTTTCTTTTATTTTCTGTCTATTGTTATTTTATTTTCTGCCTCTTTGTACCCTCCTTCGGGTGCTGTACACAGGGTTTGCTTATTTTTCCCTTCTATTCAATTTGTTTTAGTCTCTGACCATACGTTCAGGCCTTCTGTTTCAACAACCAAAAACTGTTAATTGTAGCCTTTCCCCTCATTTCTTTTTATTTTTTCCCCTTATTTCTTTATAATTATACCATGCTATAAGTCGGGTTTTTAGTTTTTAAATCACCAAACTTTCATTATTACTTATAATTTCCTCCTCCAACTCTCCATAGCACGTTAGAAGTTTTATTTGTTTTTTTTTTTTTTTTTTTTTGGTGATTTTTGGCCCCGGCTAGGTTTGAACCCGCCACCTCCGGCATATGGGACCGGCACCCCACTCCTTGAGCCACAGGCGCCGCCCTGTTGTTTTGTTTTTTTAAGGCATGAATGTTATTTTCATGTGACAGCTGCTATGTGATAACCTCGGACTGGAAGTCATTATGTTAGGTTCTAATCCTATTTTGTCCCTTTGCTAGCTGTGTTTACCTTGAAAGAAGCCACAATCTCTCCTTCGGTTTCAGGTTTTCTATCTATTGAAGGCATGGGGGAGAGTTTCCTTATTGCTCAAAGTGCGGTCCTGAGACTAGTCACTGCAGGGTCAGCTGAGAGCTCAGTAGAAATGTACCACCTCAGGCCTCACCCCAGGCTCTCCGACTTGGAATCTGCGTTTTAACAAGATCCTGTAGGTTGGGCAGCGCCTGTGGCTCAAGGAGTAGGGCGCCGGTCCCATATGCCGGAGGTGGTGGGTTCAAACCCAGCCCTGGCCAAAAATCACAAAAAAAAAAAAAACAAAACAAGATCCTGTAGGTGACCTGTGTCTTCATGGAAGTTTGAGAAGCACAAACTGGATGGTCTCTGTGGGTTTTTCCAGCTTTCACTTTGCTGAAAGTACATGAAATATTTTAATAAATGAAAATGAGTGGAAAAAAAAAAAGAAAAACTGCTTTGGTCACAGGCATAGTAGAATTACTTGAGGCTTTGATAAAATTGTAATGCTTTGGGAATCCCGCCTCAGCTCAACTAATTTAGAAACACTGTATTTCGTTTTGCTTTAAATTTTAATGGCCCAGGTGATTTTGAGGAGCAGGGTGCAACCCACTTATGTGTAGGATTTGAAGGTTTCCCTTCTTTTCTGACGCTGTCTGTGCTGCCCTCTTTTGGTTGTGAGGTGAGTAATTACTATGGAGAGATGAACTCATGTTTTTGGTTTAACCCACTTAAATCCACCAGAATTTATTCTGGGAAGCATAAAGAGACAATTATTTAAGGTGGCTGTATGTATATTTATAGCATGATTGGAGCAAAAATAAAAATTCACTTTTTTTCTCTCTCAAGATTGGCTCAGACTTCTGACAAAGGGAGCATTTGTAGTAACAGAAGGAAGCAACCCCCGGGGAGTGATAGATACGTCACTGTGTCCTGAGGGTTCTGGGGATGGCAGGAAGGGGGCTATGGATATGTCAGTGGAGTGGTTTCATTTCATTAAAACTTGGTGCTGGTATTGACTGGGTAAGCACAACCAGCCACATGCAATGACTGAGTTACTGAATGTTAAGTTCTAATTTAGTTTTAATTATTTCAGGTTGTTGAGCTGTAGCTAACTTAAAAAAACATGAAACAGATTATTTTTAAGCTGCCATTATAGTATTTTTAGTATGAGAACTGATGGAAGAAGAGTTATAAAACAAGAGCAGAGGATGTGAAAATACTATTATGGGGTGACTTTTTTTTTTTTTAATGTGGTAGTTTCTCAAATCAGACCTTGAGAAATTGTGTCTTTACAGATTTAATTTACTTAAAAAAAAGTTAAAAAAATTATTTTTTGCCAGTACTCCATGAGAAACACAAGTAAATAATTATATTTTTTGAAGTGATTGAATTACTTGATCAAAAATTAAGAAAAAATATATTTTCCTTCAGCGGTTTCTGCTTAGTACAGCACCTTCTTTTTTCAGTTTTTATGTTCTGAGTTATTTCTGTGTCATTAAGTTGAGCTGAGAAGCCAAAATTCTGTCATTGTGCGGGATTTTTGAGGTGTCACATCGATGAAGACAGATATTTAGAATAAGATGTCATTTTGGTCTGCTCTTCAGTGTTGCTGCAAAAAGTTATGTGAGCAGAGAAACACTAATCTTGTAGACCATCTGTCTTTCCCATCATGTGGCAGAACCCCCAAGCAGAATCGTTAGTCAAGGTTGAACCATGGCAGCATTTCATTAGGGCCGGAGAGAGTGTCTGGTAGTTATGTGATTCTTACCTCACAAATTGCCCAGGATCACATAAAGACTCAACAAATATTTCCTGACGAATTTATTCTAGCCCTGGTCAAAATTGTGAAGTAGGAAATTTTTCTTCGAGTGTATTTTTTTCTCTCTTAGGAAAACACTTCTTAGCATTATGGGCACTTCTTTGTGCCCTGTCTGCCTCCTTCTCCGCACTATTCGCTGTCTCTGGTGGACCTTCGCAAATTAGAATCTTCGCAATTCTTCAAGCCACAGATTACTACCCTTTTTTTTTCTTGGATAAAGAAATCAATAAACTGATATACAGGGTGTCTATAAATTTCATGTACAATTTAAAGTAGTTGACTATTTTAAATTGCACACGAACTTTATTTTGGATTGCACATGAACTTTATGGGCACTTGTACAGTAGCACCTCTGTAAGTTAACAAACTGGTCAACATAAGAAGGTGGTCATCATAAGGAATGAGATCCACTGTGCTGGTATGTACACATGGTGCATGTTCTGGTCTGTGAAACTTAGGTTGACTTAAAGAGGTGGTCAATGTAGAGGGTGGTCAACTATGGAGGTTCTACTGTATTTTTATTAAAAACTAGATATCTTACTTTTACATTGTTTGATACACTTCCTTTTCTTCAGTTTTCTTTATTCTTTTGTAAAGGGGAGAAAGTTGAAAATCTTTCTGCCAAAAACTTGATTGGGACATACTAGTATGACTATTTTGTTTGATTTTTTTGGGTGTGGGGTGGGGGGAATTCAAATATCTCTTAAATCTCATCTTTCATTTTGAGAGAAAACAAATTTAAAACAATAATCAATATTCCAAAGCTAAGTAAAAGTGTCAAGTTTTCCCATTTTCTTGGAAACTTCTAAACAGAAGATTTATTTGCCAGGCTTCCATTGAGAGAGAACAAAGGGATAGTGTAATATTGGCTTGGGGATGGCCTCTGGAGTGGGCGTTGAAGAAATTTGATTGAAGCTTGGAAATCAAGAAAATCATAACATTCTTTTCCCCTCACTTTGATCTTTAGAGTATTTTGTATCTTTCTGAGTCTTTGAAACCATAATGCCAGATAAAGGTATGTTTTGTGATGTTAAAATTTAGCTAGATGAGAAAGTAGAAGGTTGACTCCATCTTACCTTAGAATCGATCTTTTTTTGTTTTTTAACACTAAGATTGACTTTGCAGACATTATGGGTCTGGAATCTTTGATTTTGAGTGATTGGCACCTTCCTAATTCATATTCATGGTTTTTGAGTCAATCTATTTTCAGGGAGATAGCAAATGTAGTTAACTTGAATCAGGGATCTGAATCCACAAACTCCAGTGACATTTAATGTAAGTGATTTCCAGTGCTTCTTTTCCCTGAGGGTGCTCTTAAATTGTGGCATAAACACTTCAGTTAGAACATTCTCCAGTTGTATGAAAATTCTCATACTCTTGTTAACACTGTGGAAAATTTAAAGAATAATAACAATAGGCTGGTTAGATTGTGATTTCTCCTGAGAGTAGCTGGAATTTGCTGTGGGTTAATGAAAACATTAGTTGCTATTCCAGTTCACAAGGCTTCCCTCTGGCTGGTAGGATTTTTTCACTATTTCTAGACTGCAGAGAGAAGTATAAAATAGTAGGCCCAATGTTGGAGACAGGATGACTTTTTTTTTTTTTTGGTTGAATTTAAATATTTGAGTTCCCTCAACTGTTAGCATGAGAGCTGGCAGAAATACTGGTCAGCATCTCCTGCTCAATTAAGAAGCCTAGTCAGTGTGTCAGAATAAGCCAGTAGGGCTCTAAGAGCTCATGTATAGAAGCCTCTTCCACCTATGGTACAATATGTAATTTACCTGGCACTAATTGGTGCTATTTGAAGGGAGTGAAAACAGCAGCAAGTTCTCCCCTACATTCCTTCTGTGGTACCCAAATGTCTCTTCTTTAAAGCCACTCCTTTTAGTTCAGGCTGTAGATAATGTCCAAATAGATATCTGAGAAGGCCAGGCTTTCTTTGTTCATGGACCAATACTTTGGATTATTTTGCTGATAGAAAGATCCTGAAGGAAGGGGGCACAGAAGAGGTGTATTTTGCTTGTGGGGTGAGAAGGACAGTCTAGAACACAGGGTGAAAGGATGTAAAAGGCTGTGGAAAGCTGTTATATTTTGTTAGATACAGCAGGGAAGGGAACTGGGCAGCCCAAAGGTACCCCAAGGAGCCATTGTTTAGGGTGAATGATTCCCCATCATTTCTATGCTTTAACCTGCCAGAGAACCAGCACAATCAGTGACAGCAACTTCCTGATAATCCTCCTTACAGAAGTGGGTCTGAGCCTGGGCATAACAGGATATTGATTAGATTCTGAGATGAGGGTGCAATTGGGAAAAGTCAATAGGGTTCTGTTTTAATAAAACAGAAAAGGTTCATTTAATTGTAGGCATCATTTACATAAAGCAGCTTATTTTCTGAGGTGGTTAAAGTTTCATTTCTTGTGGTTGTAATGGGTAGGTTCTGTAGTACTGAGAATTTTCGAGTCAGTCAGTCCTTAGACTCAGTTCGTTCTACTGTAGGGGAACACACTGGCTGCCATGGCTCTGGTTAGTGTGCTGAGAAAGGACAGTGAAGTCTTAACTCACACTTTCCGTGAACTGGTACTGCAAAATTGGTCTCTGATATTAAGATCAGATCTATGCAAGATTAGGGAAAATGAGTAGGACAAAGGAAGCTTATGGAAGAGGTGAGGGTACTAGGAAGAGAATAAATTAGTGTGGAGGAGAGAAGGGAGTTGTTAAAAGTGTGAGCAGAGTCAGGGAAACCCGGTGCAGGTGAACTCCGAAAGTTTTGAGACAGACTGTGTTTTGGTTCATTATTTCACTGCCAAGAAACACACTTGGCAGCTTCCTTTCTGATTCACCTGTGCAAGCCTGAACTTGCTCAGCTCATCTGTGTTGCTGGGAGGGCTTCATTTATTTCTCTGTGTATGGATTTTACCTTTTTTGATTTCTATGTATCTTAACACTTTCATAATGACTCATGTAAGAAGTATGTGTTTAGAGTGTATGGTAAATGAGATATGCAGGGAGTCTCACAATGCCCTCACTACCATGATGGCTTGACAGCTACCTAGGGGTATTTTATGACCACCTACTATGTGCAAGGCATTGTTCTGGGTGCTGGGGCAGTAAACAAACCTGGCAGAATTCCTGACTCCAGGTAGCTAACATGTTATTTTAGTAAAAATGTTCTCTTGACCTAGTTAAGTTTGAAATGCCTGTTTATGGCAAAGAACTACAAATGGGAGATGCTTTATGTAAAAATACACGATTTGTCTTGGCAAATCATTCTCTAGCAGAGATTAACAACAGTAAAACAAAAAAAGTATTGAGTAACATTCTCTCTGTTTCCACCTTTCTGTCAGGTCATAGATATAAATTACAAATCTGGCCCTTGTTCGCCCTCGCATAGCTTTCTGGCATCCTTTCCCATCCTCTGAACATGAGAGGAATGAGAAGGTTAGTTGGAAGGTCATTGGACTGAGGAGTTGTCCTGCTTTAATTACCAAAGAATCTTGAATTTCATCTGCAGAGACTGCAATGCAGCTGGGGCAAGCTCACTATGAGGAGCCAACTGGGGAGCAGACCCTAGAGAGGAAACGAGTAGGGGAAGTCAACTCTGTGATTTGCTTCTTTAAAAAGAATAGGCTGGCTGGGCACCCATTGCTCAGTGGTTAGGGCGCTGGCCACATGCCCTGGGGCCTGTGGGTTCGAACCTGGTCTGGGCCTGCTAAAACAAACAAACAAAAAATAGCTGGGTGTTGTGGCAGGTGCCTGTAGTTCGAGTTGCTCAGGAGGCTGAGGCAAGAGAATCAATCGCTTGAGCCCAAGTGTTGAAGGCTGCTTTGAGCTATGATGCCATGGCACTTTACCGAGGGAGACAAAGTGAGATTCTGTCTCAATTAAAGAAAAATAAATAAATAAATAAAAGAAAAAAAAAAGAATAGGCTGTGGGTGGATTTGAAATCCTACTCAAAATATAAGACTAGTATTAGTGGCTGTTTTGAGGAAAACCAAAGGAGCTTAACATCCCTAACGTGTCACGGAGACTGTGTGACCTCAGGCAGTGAGGCCTTTTTTTCATCAGATGCCTGCCTATCCTGGAACCCAGCACAATTTCTATGGTGCGTCTGGTCCCTGCTGTGTTGCAGAGGTGGTTTGTGTGTTACTGTGCGTTCGATCTCTGCCTCAGGAGAACGTGTGGGAAAATAAGAGTAGGGTCTTAGGTGGAATCGGGAGGATGGGGGAACTGTTCCCTCTCCTTGCTGGTACAGGCATGTTCCTGGGAGCTGGCTGGACTCGCAGAATCTCCAGGCAAACCCCAAAGCCTGAAGTTTACTTGGGAGCGCCGGCCTCGACCCCACAGTCCCTTCCTCATCTTTCTGCAGCCTCTCCACCCTCTCTCATCAGCTGTCCTCTGGAACAGCATCGGTGGAGGACTGAGGGAAGGCGCAGGCCACAAACCAGCCTTCTGTTCTTCTTTATTAAACTAGGACACCAAACTCTAGAAGTGGCTAAGTCACAGAACACAAAAGAACAGTCTCATCTCAGACACCTCTACAGTCTTTGCTGGTTAAATACCACAAAGCCCACAAAAAGCTGCCAGACATTTTAGGGTGTGAATTTTGAATCTGTACTCTTTGACATCTATTTGGCTACCACGACCTTCAATTTACTAAAATATGGAAACTCCATTATGGCATTCTACGTGTATAATGAGGAAAACGTTGATGTTTGTCTCAGCCCCAGGCCCCTAAAGCAAAACTGTTCTCAACCACATTTTCCTATATAGCCCTGTATACAAAAAATCAACCAAGATATTGGTTCCCCAGAAGTTAATATAAATGAAGTTTTCCTTTTTGTAACATAGAAACAATTTTGTGTCCCTTTGATTATCACAGATCTCCTGAGTAGAGGTTAAAATTCTTCAATTAGCATTATGTCTAGCTAAAGGGATTTCCTTTGCCGTCCACATCCCCACCCCGAATGTTCCTGACTTTTAGTTCTTTGTGAGTGAAAGGTAAAATCACATTTGCAACTTCATGCTATAACTGTGCCTTTGTTTTTTCAGGGGAAAAGACAGTGTGAGTGTAAGAGTAAATTGAGAAGCTGGGGAGTGAGAGACAAAGAGAAAAATAACAGGAATGGAGCAGCCTGGTGAGTCCCAACCACATCCAATACCAATTGGTGGTAACGACTCAAACACAGGCAAGTGATTTCTTGATTTCTTATGGAATGTTTTAGCAAAAGGGTCTATTATATGTGCAAGGTTGAGGCAGCTTTCCCAGGCTGGCTTCAAACTATCCAACCATAATATTAACATATTACTTTCAGCCAATAGGACACATATACTGGAATGTTTGGTATCACTGCCTACTTTTCCTGTGTCTGTCAACTTTACTATCTTAAACCCTCAGCATTAGGACAGTAATTAAACTCAGGTATTCTTCTCGAGACTCATTGGAACAGTTTAGCAGTAAACCCAAGTGCAGGAGAATGAGAACGGGACCTTGCTATAGCTTGGTCTGTTTTGAGATTAGAATCTCCAGGAGCCTCTTGTCTAACTCTACAAGCTTGCCCCCCCTCCACCCCCCACTTTTTTGACATAGGTGCGGTAAGTTTTGTGTGAATGTGTAGATATTTTTTCATTCCTAAGGTTTGGCTTCAATGAGAAGTCAGCTGTGGAGCCAAAATATCAGAGAGGCTGACTGTTTTTGTAGTAAGAGTAAGTTTATCTCGTGGTTAGGGCTGAAAAAGGAAAAGCTAAAAAATATCCTCAACTATCTGATTTAGCTGATTGCTAGGTTATGTAACTCAATGTGAAAACTTTGGATAAGCATAATTCAGACACTACAGGCAACAAAATCCTGTGTGGTTGTGTTTGCTCTCATACCGGCTCCCAGGCTGGCTACTCCTACAGTGCCTTCTAACCCTTCCAGAAGCCGGAGGGGGAGCATAACAGAAAAGGAATTTTACTTAGTTACCATGAAAAAACATGAACACCATCAAGTCATATATTTTTATTCAAGTTAATACTCTACAGACATCCTTGTTGGTGTATTTTATGCTGGGGAATTATTAGAACCAGAATTAGCCTTAATGACTTACAACACTGACTTTTTTATAAGTTTCTCCTGAAAAGAAGTTTTGATATTAAATACCCTGAAAATGACTATAGATACTCACTCTTGTTCATCAGAAAGACAGCCTGAATCTCCTTTTCTTTTGTGTTCCCTGCCCACCCCGCCTGCTTTCTCAGAGATTCACAAAGGAAACATTTTAAAAACGAATCGGTTTTGGTTAGGAAGTAACATCACTAAGGAAGTTTGGGCGGGTGCTGTGTAATCACTGAAAGGCCAATTTGTTCAGAAGGCAGGAATTAACACCTTTGCTCTAGTAAAAACAAAAATTGATGTAAGACTTTAAGTAAGTAGAAATGATGGGGATTGGATTAAACTCTTAGCAGAAAAGGAAAAGGGCTAGAGTGAAAGCAACTCTGAGCTGGCAAGCTCTCTGAGCAAATGCAAACCTCTGGTTAAATATCTTTTTCTTGTGACATAGAGAAGTTAACATATGATACAATTCAGTGTAAGTGGCTCCCTTTGCCTGAAAGGCCAATGATTTTATTAAAGAAAAAGAATCCATTCAGCTCAGCCATTATACATGGCTGTACATTTCTTGTATATAAACAAGTCAGATCTGGAAGCAGAAAACTAATCCAACTGACCACTTGAGGGAGGTGGTGGGTTATCTAGTCCAAAAAAAGGAACCCAATTCTTTCTTAATAATGTGCAATTTTAATAATTTTGAAAGTATCCTGTGACCCATACAATAAGATCCCAGAACCCCAGAAAACAGAACCCACTTGTATCCATTCTCTAATTTTCCTATTAAAATAAAGGAATAAAACAGATGTACAGAAGAGTTGAGATGGTTCGGTTAATGAATCACTTTAAAAAGAGAGAAAGGGGCAAAGTAGGGGTAGTTTATTTTCACAAATCAGTTTTAGTTTCTTTTTATGAAATAAATGAACAAGAAATCCATTAAAATGATTATAACAATTCTTCTTTTTAACTGTTTACTCTATTAAGGTGACAATACTTGACAGTTTGATCTATGAACAGTGTTCACTTGCCTAACATAAACATCAATTAAACCATGAGAATTTGATGGTCTTTGAACCTTTCATTCACATATCTAGGTTATATGAAATATAGAATTTGGAAATAAATAAAAATAAAGGTTACTTTTATTATTATTTTTTTTTTTACTTAGACTCCAATAGCTGTTTATTCTTGTTTTATGGTGGCCAAAGAAAAGTTAGCTGAGATGAAGGGTAAAATGGGGTCAAGTAGGAACAAAGTCATTGTATTTCATAAGCGCCAAGAAAATTCTTAAGTGTTGAAATGGAAAAATATTTAAAGTCAACCCTAGTACAAATACCATCACTTCAATGATTTCTTCTTTCCCACATAGCGTAAAATACATTTGAACTTGTATTAATTTCTTTTAGACTGAATTGTAGAACTATAAATCAAAATTTTCAAAGGGATTACATGCAAAATTATGGAAACATAAATTTTAATTAATATTTTATTTTATCAAATTAATGCATCACATTATTAATATTAATACATTCATATTCTAATTAATATTTAACCAAATGTTTGGTAAAATTAATCTACCAAATTATTAATTATTTAATCAAATTAATACTATTGCAAGCAAATAGTATTATAAAATTTAAAATGAAAATCAGCAGTAGTCTCTTTCGCCACTTGTCATTCCCAACTCTTAGTATACCTTGAAATGAATAAATAATGTGTTTATACTATTCTTTTAAATATACATGTGATTGAGCTTTATGTATTTTCTATTGCTTTTTTTTATAGGAGAAAATAATCCATCTTTATCAACTGTCCCCAACCACTTCACATACACTTCCTATTTCTTCATCCTCTGAATATAGCTAGGTCATGCTTTTTATTATAACCTATGGTCAGTGTTAGCTTGTTGTGACTATAAAAATACTATACATAGCTGAGATTAACAGGGTGCTCTGATCTTTCTTTTTAACTATGAATTTGTTTTCCTGCGTGAAAAATTGAATTATTTTTTCATTATCTTATTTCTGTGTACCTAGTACTGATTCACCTTCCAAATGCCGGGACAGGTATATCACCCATCTGGATGTGAATATGGATGATGCATCAGTTCCATGTTCCAGAGTGTCCCTCTCCCTGCCTTTCATCCCTTCTGGCAACTGGTTGTTCTCTGTGCCCATGGCAAGCTCATGTTCTGGGTTTTTCCTTCACTATCAAACTGGGGATTCTTCTTAACCTTTTTAGTCTTTTTTTCTGTTTCCTGAATCTTGTACCTTCCAGGTTTATTCTCTCCTTTTTTTTTGGAGCTCATTCTTCAGTTTCTGTTTTAAAAAAGATAAATGGAAGAGAAATAGGTGTTCTATTCTCATATTTTATTAAAGCTTGGTTAAGTATGATATTTTGAATGCAAATGATTTTCCCTCAGAATTTTAAAGATGTTGCTCCATTATTTTCTATCTTCTATTTTGCTGTTATGAAAGTTCAGTGCTATTTGGAGTCTTAATTCTGCACACAGGGTCGACTTTTTGTCTTTGGAGGCTTTTAGGATCTTCTCATTATTTTTGGAAGTTTGAAATTTCCATACCTCCTCCCCCCCAATATGTCCTTTCTTCCCTAATTTATTAGAGACTTACTGGGAGTTTTCAGTCTGGAATGCAATTCCCTTTGTGATATTTGTGTGTTATTTTTGTGTATTAGTTATTTGATAAATTTTTCCCTTCCTTTTCTCTATCCTTTCTTTCTAGAACTTAGCTTTTTTAGATATTAGTTTTTCTGAATTGTTTCTTCAATTTAAAAAATTCCTTTAAGCTATTTCTCAAATCTTTCTCTTTCTGTTTAATTTTCTGAAAGATTTTTCTCAACTTTATCTCCTACCTCTCCTATAGATTAAAAAAAAATCCATTATTATATTTGGAAATTTTAAGAGTTCTCTTATGTTCTCAGAATATCCCATGTTAAAAAAAAAAAAAAACCTCTATGTAATAGTCTTTTCTGCTTTTCTTGTTTCACTAGATGGACTAATATCTTCATTTAGCATTCTAAAGATATTTATTACAATTTTGCTAAAGTTTTTGTGGTGGACACTGAGTACAACCCTTAGATCAAGGAAAGACTCATTGCCCAAGATCACCTCCCCTTTTCGGAGTATCTCACATACAAAGATGTTACATGGAGGGCATAAATTCTTGGCCAAATTGGCCCAAACTGGAATAATTCTGCAGGGCTGTCCTAGCCTCAGAGACTGAGGCTGAGGCTGTCATGGGGCCAGCCTTGCAACTTGACTTCTCTCCTAGCCCACACCTGCTTTTGTCCCCTCCAAGGAGGTTCCCTAATAAACGTCTTGCGTGCTTAAGTTCATCTCAGAGTCTGCCTCTCAAAGGCAACCACAAAGGAAGCTGTGACTACCACTATGTTCTTTTCCATACAATGTATCTGTTTCTTGTCACTTTTATTCTGTTTATTCATTTTAAACTTTGACTTCTATGCTACTGGCTTTCTATTCTGCCTTATATGAAAACAAGTTGACTGGAAACTTAAGTAAGTATAGCGTGTGTTTCTTTACGATCACCAGTAGAAAAAGTGAGAAAACCAACGGTTTCTTTGGTATCTGTAGGTCTTTTTTTCTTTCTTTCTTTTTTTTGTTATTCTAGATAATTAATGCTACTTGGGGAGCATAAATGTGGCTGGCAGTTTTCTAGGACCTAATAGGAGAAGGGGCTGGGAGTGCCATGGTTAGTATAAACAATATAATTTCATAGTCTAGGTTTTTGGTTTAGAATCTCAGTTCTAATTTTAATTCTGTCTACTAAACCTCTCTGTTTTGAATTCTCTAGGGAATTTTGTTTACTTTTATTTTCTGTTAGGAGGAATCTAGTATGTCCTCATACAAATTTCAACCAATTGTTTTGAAATTAGAGTTATCAGCACCCTCCCCCTCACAAAGGCATATTTTAATACTTGATTTTTTTCTAGGGATCTGTAGTAGAAATTATGTTGCTTCTTGTGGACTTCCTTCCCCATTGTGAATGCTTGAGACCCTCTCCTTTCAACTAAGTCCATTACGGCTTTTCTATCCATTTTTCATCTTTCAAAATTCTGTTGACATTACTTGCTGTTGTTTTTGCTTCCATTCTCTTCGTCTACGTGGGCTCAGATTTTAATTTATTTATTTATTGTCATTTAGGTGGCATTTGAAAGACAATGGCTGGGGCTGCGCCTGTGCCTCAACAGATAAGATGCTGGAGGTGGCGGGTTCAAACCCAGCCCCAGCCAAAAACTGCAAAAAAAAAAAAAAAAAAAGGCTACACACATGCTTTGTTTGATTTCATTGGAGCCTGTGAGAGTGCTCTTCCTATACCAAATGACTACCATGTGACGATGTTGATTCTGTCCTCTTTTTTGGAAACATTCAACATTCTTTACTTGTTTTCCAAGACAACAGATTTGCCTGGTTTCTTTCTACTTTATTGGCTATAGGTTCTCACAGTATGCTTTTTAATCCTTTATTTCACCAAAGACAAATTTATACATTGTATGCCTTTCCAATTGGAGTTTATACCAGAGAGCTTGATATTTTGTACAATTAGTAAATACTTTTACTTCAATGTCCAAACCATAGCAATTGTTCCCATTATCCAGGAAAACCTGATATCACCTCCACTCATTGGATCGCTCAGACATATTTGGAAGGAAAATTTAGTGTTAGAATTATAAGCAAAATATTTTTTATGATGTTCATCCTCAAACTGATTAATGTAAAGAATGTACTAAGTAGGTCAAAGCTCTAGTATATAGAAACAAGAATGATACATATGGTTGCAACACAATCTCGAAATTAATGTGTTGTGTTTATTTTCCTTCAATAATTGCATACGCATGCGACCACATGAGCCTAAGACAGGTGCCAACATTTCAGTCATTTGCCACGCAGTTCTATGGTTTGAGTCATGGGAATTGCTTGCCTTAATCTGACTACAACGTTCTATCCTATTGTCTTTTCATGTAATAGAAACATGGCTTGGATGACAAAGCCCAGCTAATTACACAATTTAATTTAATAGTTTGAAATGCAAAGGGCATTCCCTGAGCAGTAAAATCTTTTGTTTGGAAATTTTAAAACAAATTATATTTTATATTTTACTTTATGTTTTATTATTTATGTAATAAGTATTTACAAGAACACAATTTTCTCAAGATTTTGAGAGTTTATTGTTCCATAAATAGGACACACATTTAGAAGGAGTTTTTTAAAGGAATATTTTAGTGATTACCTCTTGTTCAAAACATAAAACTCTTTTAGTGTTTAGTGTTACCGGAATCTTGCCCTAGATTATTTCCCTGAATCTTCTCTGTGAGGTTAATAATAGAAATGTTTTCACTCCTAATTACTGCTTTGAATTAAGATTTTGTGTCTGGGTGAAATTTCCCTCTGGCTTAATGACTGAGCTGGTAGAAATGTCTCACCTAAGTCCATCTCTTCTTTTAGCTAAAAAGATTCATAATCTCAAGCCCTTTACCATAGCCTTGCTTAGTATTGTCATCTAGTTTCTGTTTGATGATTTCCAGTCATCGAGAGATTTCTGCCCAATTTAAGCATCTTAGATCATGTTACCAGCTGTTTTCACCTTAATAAAGATTCCTACCTATCAAAGGGTTTTGTGGGTTGGACCTAGAAACAAGAAGACTTTGCCTTAGAAGGTCAGGAATGTAAATTACTCAAGGTGAACTCTGACCTAAAAGAGAAGGGCACCATTGTTCCAATGGGTTTGTGATTATGGTCATTAATAAAAAAGACCATCACCCATGTTGGGTCTCGGGGTGAAGAAGGAGGTGTTTCTCAAGACTGGGATTGATGTAAGTATCCTATTAATTTGAAGTGTTCTAAGATCTAGCCTATTTTCAGAAGAACTGAGATACTGAGTCAGCTTACTCAGACAAAGTTCGTGCCACCCTGATTTTCTTTCCTTCACTGATTCCTTCATCCTAATGACTTTTTAGATAAGGCATACTATCTGCCAATAATATAGCAAGTCGTTCTGTCCCCAAACAGATATACTTCAATAGTGGACTATCTCGGCTGAAGAAAGAAATTTAAAAGAAATTGTAGACAATTCAATCAATGAATTTACAAACTGATGGAGATGAAAGGAGACAACTAACTCATAAATAAAGCATATAAAACATGAAAGCTTTTGTAACTTTGTGGGATGTAACTCATATTGACAACAACTCTAGATGCACAGATTCATCAAAGCAGAATGGGGTTCAAAAAGTTTCTACAAAAGAAAAGGAAAGAATATGGCTTTTCAGGATTGGGGATAGCTTTGGGGTATGGAAGAGGTGTTCTCTGGAGGTGTAGGTAGGGGGATCCTTAGATTATTAGCAAAACCTCACAGAGAAAAAGGTTGAAGGGAGTTTGTGAGCAGAGCATTGCTGATTGGGATGGCATTTCTTCTTTCTTTTCTTCACTTCCTGGTGATCTTTTCTTCAAGAGGATTTGGACTCTTTCTATCACTTGGAAGGATCTGGCACAGGATTGCTCTGCCTTGCACCTGTGCTAATGGAGTTGGATTGTTGAAGACCTTGACAATCTCTTTCTTGAGCATTCTCTTTCTGACATCTTACCTTATGGGGGTCTGTGCTTGAGACCAGCATGGTTGTCTGAGTTGCCTTGCAGTACAGCCCCTTCACGTCTTTTTCCTCTTGGACAGTGCTGGGATAATTTCCCACGTGATATGAGCTTGCTGCCTTCACTCCTGGTGCAGGTAGGCAAATAGCTTTACAAATTCACTGTTAGAGAAGACACTTTTAAGACTCATAGGACTCTGGTGACATTTTGAGCTGAGAATGACTTTGCCCAGGGATGAATTGAATCATTTTCTGTCTTTTGATCCTCTGATTACCTTTATTATTTTGCAATCTCTACCCAGTCACTGTGTATTAGCCTGGCCGTACCCACAGAAAATCCCTTTTTATATTCTGTAATTGAAAAGCCCATTTCAAGCCCATTTCTGGCTATTGCACTTCATATAAGTGGAAATTCACCTACAGGGAGGTGGAGTTTGTGACACCACAGCAGGAAGCTGGACCAGCAAGTGGATTTACAGACACTTCCCCCAATCCTACTAACCCCCACACTGCAGGCTTCTTGGACTGATTGATGACATTTGCTAACAGAGCAGGGGTAAGATGAGTTATTTTGAAAATAGAATTAAAACTTTCCCTTTTTAGGAGCAAGCACTACTTTGGCAGCACTGTCAACCCCAAGCACATTAGTTCTAGTGGTCAAAATATTAACAGGGTGCTTTTTAACAAAATGTTCAGGTCATGATAAGGCCAACAAAAGAACTGTAAGACTTTTTATGAGTGAAGTCTTTCCAAATAGTGCTTGGAGTCAAAAGTACTGAGAATAAAACTTTCTCCTATAAACAGGGCCCGGATGATCTGGGTTGAGAATTTTCAGGAGTGGGCAGAGGTGTTGGAGTGTTGCATTGACTAAAATAAGCCACCTCATGAAAAGCAGGAAATGATTGGTCAGTCTACAAATGGTGTAGCTATCTGAACCACTGGAATAAAGGATCTGAGACAGGCTTACTAATTAGACTTCTTGGACAGCTTAAGAGAGTGGGGAGCCCTTTCAAGAGGTCCTAGGGAGTGCTTAGTGCTGGGGGATTTTATTGCTGCGCTCATAAACAATGGGACTGGACAGGGAATTGAAATGAGACCCTGTGGTGTGCAGAACGCCTGCTCTGGGAGCTCATCGTTATGAGACCTTTCCTGACTCTAAAGCTGACTACTTTCCTACGCTATCACCTCAGCATTTTAAACTAGAATTTTGGGTTGTTAGTGTTTACAGAGCATTTTACCTTTTTAATGAATGAGAGACACAAGCAGTGGAAAGGGGAGGGAGGGACACCTGATGCCAGTAACCTGGGCACTCTCACATACTGTTGGTGGGAATGTGAATTAGTACAGTCATTGTAGTACTGTAGAAAATACTACATGTACAAGGGTTCTTTGAAAAACTCCAAATAGAAGTACCCTGAGATCCAGCAGTCCTAGAACAGGGTATTTATCCAAAGAAAAGAAAATCAGTATTTCAAAGAGAGATCTGTGCCGCCATGTTTATTGCAGCACTATTCACCGCAGCCAAGATATATGATAGAATCAACCTAAGTGTCCATCAACAGGTGGATGGATAAGAAAATGTGGTATACGTGCACAGTGGAATACTACTCAGCTGTAAGAAAGAATGAAATCCTGTCAGTTTTTGACAACATGGATGAGCTAAGAGATGATTTTAAGTGAAAGGAGTCAGGCATTTCACTTGCACCAGAAAGACAAATAGCACATGTTCTTACTCATAGGAGGTTACTAAGAAATTGAGCACATGGCTGTAGAGGGTAGAACTGTGGTTATAGATGGGTGGAAGGTAGGATGCGGGAAGGTTGGTTAATGGACACGAAGTTACAGCTGGAGAGGAGAAGTGAGATCTAGTTTTCTATAGCACCGTATGGTGGTCATAGTTAATAACTTATTGTATATTTTCAAGCAGTTCAAAGAGACAAATTTGAATGCTCTCAACACAAAGAAATTATAAAAGTTTGAGGTGGTGGGTATCCCGATCACCCTGACTTGATCATTACACATTATATACATATATTGAAATATCACTTTGTATTCTGTAAATATGCACAATTATTACATGTATTACACAATTATTACACAATTATTACAAATATTACAAAAAGAAAAGAAAAAATACCTAAAGAAAAAAAAACTGAGATTTAATGTCTTAAAGTAAAATTCGATTAGTAATTTTCAAAAGTGATTAAAAAATAATAATAGATGATGGGAAAAGTTCACAAATCTCATAAGCCAGGTAACTTGTCTGTGGCTTCTCTTCTTCAATCTCATGTTCAGGATTTTTATTCTTGAGAGATAAGCAAAACCTCTGGTAATGGTAAGTTTGCACATGCCATAGATACAAACTCAGAAAGCCAAATGACACTTTTCAGAATTCATTAGTTTTATTTTTCATGATTATAATATATGATCTTCGAAATAATTTCTTATCTTGACATGTTCAACCACCAAAGAGAGAAAGTTGCACAGATGTGACTAATTCAGTTTCTTTCATATAGGAGTTTTTTGTTCTGCAATGTAATAGAGGTACATTTGGGGGGTTGCTGTACTCTACACATATACCTGATGACAAACTATCAAATAGTGTGAGAAGCCTTGGGTTTGTAGGCAAAAGAGTTCTGGTTTTATGACCCTATTGCCGGCCCTACTCTGGCTCTGTTAAGGTGCTTTGATCACACAAATGAATGGCTTGATTTTTCAGAGCTCATTTCTGCAGTGAGTATATAAGTATACATACGTATATATATTACACATCTCCTGTGGTCATGGAGGGGAACATACAGATTGGAGCGTCTCCTGATATATAAATTATGTTCTTGAAATGAGAGTGGCCTGCAAAGAAGGACTCTGCTGAGGAGGAAGACTCCATGATGTAGGGAAGGATAGAGAACAGAGTGAAAAGTTGGGGCCAATGGAGAAGCGATACCAGAATAGGAACTCTGGGGGCTTCCTGCATGTTGTTTACTGGCGTTCATTTATTCACACATTGAACAACCAAAGAGGGAGGCTTTACCATGTGGAGGACACCTTGCTAAATGCAGAACATACAAACATGTCTAAGACTTGGTCCTTTCTTTTAAGGAGATTGTAATATACTGTGGAGACAGATCAGTGCTATTACAATACAGTGTGTTAAGTGCAATGGAAAAGTTAGGACAGAAGGAATTCTTAATTTAGCTTAGATAGTAAGTACAGGCTCGGTGATCCATGAAAAAAAGTGGGAGTTGCTTGGTATCGGGGGACCAATTCAGGGAGAAGGAGCAGTATGTGAAAGAAACAAATGTGGAAAGCAGCCTGCTCAGGGAGCGGCAAAGCAAAGCATGATGATGATCAGTTCCAAGCGCTTAGTGGGTGGTGAACTGACCAGCAGGCACAGTCTGTGGCTACCCAGCCAGCTCAATCTGCAGCTCTGCTTAGAGCCAATGTGTGTGTGTGTGTGTGTGTGTGTGTGTGCGCGTGCGTTTGTGCGTGCGTGCATGTGAGTGTTTGTAATTTTAAAGTAAGTCAAAATTGAAAGAATAACCATGGCAAATGTCCCTCTTCCAACATTTTGCACTGAAAGGTTGTGGGAAGCACATTAAGTGGGCAATGATGTTTTATAAAAAAAAATGTTCTTAATTTTGAATGTAATTTGGAAGTTGTTGGAACAATGAAGCATGTCAATGCTTGCTACTGTGAGATTTGCCAGGACAAAAAGGGATTAAAAACCATTGGTCTTGAATTTTAAGAAGGCTGAGTGTAGTTGAAGTAGAAAGTTACTGCATTAGAACATTATCTAGCTTTTAAAAATTGGGTATTATCTCATGTTTATGAATGAGCATAAGGAAGTATTTGTGTTTTTCTCAAAAAAATTTTTATCACTATGATTAAGAGTGCCTCAAATCCTAAGGAAGGTTGGGGTTGTACCACTTCATAATCTTTGCCTATTCAATAGGCAAAAATATCTTACCGTTTTAAAAAAATAAATCAGTGGACAATCAAATCTTATTTTTCCTCCAGTACAATTTTATAGAAAATGGGAAAATTATTACTTATTTCCCCAAGGATTAGGGAAAAAGAGGCTCCCTGAGGCCACGTCAGGTTCTTAGGTTTCTTTTCCTTATATGGCCAATAAACATGAAAACAGGTTTCACTTTGCCTCTACTTCCTGTTATTAGTACTTTGAGTTTTGTTTTGTTTTTGAACAGGGTTGGGTACTTCTGGCCTAATAATAAGGCAGTATATCAGACATGTTTGCAAAATAGTTGCAAATGTATACATTAACATATAGTAATTCTAAATTTCTGCTTAACCCTCAAACTATGCAGTTTACTTATTTTTTCCAAAAGAAAAATACATCTTTATTACATACAAGCTCTTTAATTCTTTGATAGTTTTTCTTTTTTTTTTTCATTTTTTGTTGATATATCAAAGTTGTATTTTTGTCATACCTAGGATATTTTGATACATTTATACAATGTATAATAATCAAATCAAGATAATTGGGATATCAACCACCTCAAACATTTATCTTTTCTTAATGTTGGGAAAATTATAAATTTTCTCTTTTAGCTATTTTGAAATATACAATAAATTATTATAACTTTAATTTTCCTACTGTATTATAAAATAGAACTTATTCCTTCTATATAACTATATTTTTAGACCCATAACTGCCTTCCCTTATTCCTCTCACCCCTTTATAACTTTTGATAATCACCATTCTACTGTCTACCTCCATGAGATCCACTTCTGTACCTTTCACATCTCACATATGACTGACAACATGAGATATTTATCTTTCTCTGCCTGGCTTATTTCACTTAACATAATGACCTCCACTTCCATTCACATTGCTGAAAATAACTCAATTTCGTTCTTTTTAGGGCTGTTTAATATGCCATTGTATATTGAAATTAGTTAGAGTGATGCCTCCAGGTTTGTTCTTTTTGCTCAGGATTGCTTTAGCTATTTGGGGTTCTTTGTGGTTCTATATAAATTTTAGAATTCTTTTTTTCTATTTCAGTGAAGAATATCATTGGTATCTTAATAGGGATGCATTGAATCTGTTGATCTCTTTGGGGAGCATGTACCTTTTAACATTATCCATTCTTGCAATCCATCCATGAGCATAGGGCATCCTTCCATTTGTTTTTTTTTGTTTGTTTGTTTCATCTTCAATTTCTTTCATCATTTTTATAGTTCTCTATAGAGTGATTTTTCACTTCTTTGATTAAATTTATGCCTAGATTTTTTTTTGTAGGTATTATAAATGGGATTGCTTACTTAATTTCTTTTTCAGATTGATCACTGTTAACATACATAAACTCTATTGATAATTTTATAAGTTGATTTTTTTATCTTCCAACTTTACAATTCATTTGTTGGTCTGATTATTTTTGTGGAGTTGTTAGGTTTTGTTAAATGTAAGTTCATGTCTTCACTAACAAGAAGTATTTCACTTCTTCCTTTTCAAAATGGATGCCTTTAATTCCTTTCTCTTGACTTATTGCTCTTTTTAGGACTTCCAGTATTCTGTCAAATGAAAATGGTGTTTGTGAGCATTCTTATCGTGTTCTAGGTCTTGGTGGAAAGGCTTGCCATGTTTTCCCCTTTCAATATGATATTACCTGTGAACTTATCATATACGGCCTTTAGTGTTTATTCCTTCTACAATCAATTTGTTGAGGGTTTTTATCATGAAGGGTCACTGAGTTTTAAGCATCTATCAAAATAATCATATAGCTTTTGTTTTTGATTCTTCTGATATGATGTATCACATTTATTTATTTGCATATGTTGAACTGTCCTTGCATCCCTGGGATGAATCCCACTTGATCATGAAGAATGATCTCTTAATGTGTTGTCAAATTCTGCTTGCCAATATTTTTTTGAGGATTTTTTTTTTTTTTTTTTTTTTTAAGAGACAGAGTCTCACTTTATGGCCCTCGGTAGAGTGCCGTGGCCTCACACAGCTCACAGCAACCTCCAACTCCTGGGCTTAAGTGATTCTCTTGCCTCAGCCTCCCGAGTAGCTGGGACTACAGGCGCCCGCCACAACGCCCGGCTATTTTTTGGTTGCAGTTTGGCCGGGGCCGAGTCTGAACCCGCCACCCTCGGTATATGGGGCCGGCGCCCTACCGACTGAGCCACAGGCGCCGCCCTTTTGAGGATTTTTATATCTGTTTGTCATGAATATTGGCCTGCCGTTTTGTTTTATTTTTGTTGCATCTTTGTCTGGTTTTCATATCAGACTAATGCTGGCTGTATAGAAGGAGTTGGGAAGTATTCCCTCCTCTTCAACTCTTCCAAATAGTTTGAGTAGAATTGGTATTAGTTCTTTAAATGCTTGATATAATTCAGCAAAGAATCAATCAGATTCTGGGCTTTTCTTTGGTGAGTGACTTTTTATTACTGCTTCAATTTTATTACTCTTTATTGGTCTGTTCAAGTTTTCTATTTCTTAATAGCTCAATCTTGGCATCTTGTATGCATATAAGAATATACCCATTTCTTCTAGGTGTTCCAATTTTTTGACAAATAGCTGTACATTATTAGCCTCCAATGATCCTTTGTATTTCTGGGGTATCATTCCATTATCATGTCTGATTTTATTTATGTCTTTTATCTTTTTTTTTAGTTTGTACAGTTAAATGTTTGTTGATTTTGATTATTTTTTCAAAAAACCCAACTTTTTCATTTTGTCAATTTTTTGTATTTTTATTCAAAATTTATTTCTGCTGTTATTTTTATGATTTTTCTTCTAATTTGTTTTTTTGTTTGTTTTCATAGTTCCTAGAGGTGCCTGTTGTTTTGTTTATTTAGAATCTATTTTTTGATGTAGGTGTTTATTGCTATAAACTTCCCTCCTACTAATGTATTTGGGTATATCCTGTATGTCCTGGCATGTTGTGTTTCCATGTTCATTTGTTTTGAGCTATTTTAAAATAACCTTCTTAATTTCTTAATTGAGTTGTTGGTTGTCCAGGAGCATATTGTTTTTTTTTTTTTTTATTGTAAAGTTTACAGAGTTCCTCTTTGTAACGGACCGCCCTGTCGGTGGCCTTTAGTCCGAGGGAGTGCAGGGAGAAGGAACGAGGAAAGTTGAGAGGTCGGTGCAGGAAAGACAGTCTGGCACACCACGGGTGGAGTATGCAGCTGTGAATTTATTGGGTACACATGTTGGTATTTATACATTTTTACAGAGCTTACATAATGCAATCTTTTTGCTTACGTGTGCGGGTTATCTTTGCGTTTACAAGTGTGATTTATCATGCATTGTTATGTTTTAACGTTCCGCTTCCGGAGGGTGGCGGTTATTAGTCAACTCTGCCCGTTTCCTCCTATCTCAGTTTCTTATTATTTTTTTAGAACAGCTTGACATCTTCTTTACGTTAATGCTTGACTAATTCTACATTTACTATTTGATCTTATTGTTATTGATAATTATAATTTTGATTTAGAGTAAATTCCTTGACAAGTATTATTTTTCCTATTGATTTTTATTATGTGTGACAGTTGGTGAAACAAGATGTTCTGAACAGGACTTTATGGTGGGTGGATGTGTTTTAGTGACTTTGTAACCTATGTAGATAATTTGTATTTCATGTCCTTGGGCTTATCGTCTTAGCTCACTGGTGGGAAAACATCTTTAGCAGCTCACAAGGCTGTGCTTTATCTGGATTAGTAGTGCATTGTGCTCATTCTTAGGAAAGTACATATTGACAATTTATCAGAACAAACAGACTTCTGGTACAGGATGACAAACACATGAGTAGACGCCACAATCTTTAAACTTAAGCGGGTAACTGAGTATGCTAGGTAACATTTCTGATGCTGTGCATACTGGGGGCGCTGGGGGCAAAGCTCCGGGGAGCACAAACCACCTTCCCGTCGTTCTGTAACGCGGACAGCACTGCCTCACTACGGCTATATGCCGTGGGTGCGGCACCTCTTGTTATTAATTTCTAGTTTTATTCTTTTGTGTTCAAAAAATGTCTTTGAGGGTGGCGCCTGTGGCTCAAGGGGTAGGGCGCCGGTCCCATATGCCGGAGGTAGCGGGTTCAAACCCAGCCCCGGCCAAAAACCAAAAAAAAAAAAAAAAAAAAAAGTCTTTGATATGTTTTAATATTTTTGGATTTTTTGATACTGATTTTGTGGCCTAACATATGGTCTATCCTGGGGAATATTTCATACGCTGATGAGGAAATTGTGTATTCTGCAGTTGGATGAAATTTTCTATGAATATCTGTTATGTTTGTTTAATTTGAATCCTTGTTTAATTCCTTTGTTTCTTTGTTGCTTTTCTTCCTGGATTATCTCTCCATTGTCAAAAGTGAGGTGTTGAAGTTTCCTACTATTATTGTATTGGGATCTATTTTATTTTTAGATCTATTTTGTTTTATATATTTGGGTGTTCCATTGTTGGGTGCATATATATTTACTGTTGTCATACTATTTTGCTGAGTTGATTTCTTTATCATTATATAAAGACCTTTTTTCTCTCTGTTTATAGTTTTTGACTTAAAGTCTATTTTATCTGATATAAATAGGCTCCTGCTCTTTTTGGTTTCCATTTGCATGAAAGATCTTTTTCACTCTTAAACTTTCAATCTATGAGTTTCTTTATGGATAAAGTGACTTTCTTGTAAGCAGTGTATATTTGGTTGTTTTCTTAATCCATTCAGCCACCTTATGTATTTTAATTGGAGAATTTATTCCATTTGCATTCAAGGCCATTATAGGTGAGGACTTACTATTGCCATTGGTCTTTTTCTTTTTCTTTCTTTCTTCTTCTTCTTCTTCTTCTTTTTTTTTTTTTACTTGTTTTCTGTCTCCTTTCTTCCTTAATCCTATGTTACTATCTTCCTTTGTGGTTAAGTAATTTTTTCTGGTATTATGTTTCTATTTGTTGCTTTTTATTTTTTAGCATTTCTATGATAGGTTTTTGCTCTGTGGTTACCATGAAATTTAGAAAAAGCATCCTATAGTAATAACAAGTATTTGAAACTGTTGCTGACTTACCTTTGATTACAAAAAAAGAAAAGAACAAGCAATAAATGGGACCTGATAAAATTAAAAGGCACAGCCAAGGATATAATCAATAGAGCAAACAGACAACCTTCAGAGTGGAAAAAAAATATTTGTACACTATATATTCAATAAAGGGCTGAGTATCAGAATCTACAAAGAAATCAAGAAAATTGGCAAGAAAATATCAAACAACCCTTTTAAAAAGTAGGCAAAAGACATACACAAAAACTTTAGATAAAGATATACCAATGGCCAACAAACACATGAGAAAAATGCTCATTGTCAATAATCATTAGGGAAATCTAAATAAAAACAAAAATGAAATATCACCTATCTACAACAAAATGGGTCTTATCAAAAAAGTCTGAAGACCTTTATATCAGATCTCAAAAACTTTAGTTATTAAAAAGTATTTAAGCATCATTACAGAGCAGGGGCCTTAATTTACCTTTTTATGTGTGGTGTTTAAAAAATTATTAGGTAGTATGGATGGAGCTGGGACATATTCTTTTTAGCAAAGTATCTCAAGAATAGAAGAAAAAGTATCCAATGTACTCATCCCTACTATGAAACTAATTTATAGCTTTCATATGAAAGCTATAACCCAATTACAGCCCAAGAATATGTGAAAGGAGAAAGGGAGGAGAGGGGAGGGAAGAGGATGGGTAGAGGGAGGGTAATTGGTGGGACCACACCTACGGTGCACCTTACAAGGGTACATGTGAAACTTACTAAATGTAGAATATAAATGTCTGAACACAATAACTAAGAAAATGCCATGAAGGCTATGTTAACCAGTTTGATGAAAATATTTCAAATTGTGTATAAAACCAGCACATTGTACCCCATGACTTCATTAATGTACATAGCCATGACTTAATAAAAAAAATTATTAGGTAGTAAAAGCTAATTGTTTTATGATCCAAATAATTCAACAACTGCAGGCTTTTAGAAAAATGTGTTTCTTCCCTTAAAAGGAGGAAACACATAGAACCAAAAGTTTCTTGAGTGTTTAGTCAAAATGCACTCAAAACATGATGAAGGGAAAATAAAATAAATGATTCTCAGGATATATTAATATTACCTCTGCTTGTCCTATGATCACACATAGATTGCTGCTTTGCTTTCATCTGAATATTGTTGATGGTAATCTTATATATCAAGTATTTTGGTAAATTTTTATCATCTTGTGTTTCTTATCAAAATCTTTAGGAAAAAATTCAAATACCTGTGATGTGTGATGTATGCTATTCTGGTGATGGGTACTCTCAAAGCCATGACTCTGAAGTATTGTATCATGCTGCATGATACGATTTATCCATATAACAAAAAACACTAAAGATAAAAAGTTCTAATAGAAATAAAGAAAAAGAAGAAAGTAAAAACCATTACAGATGTAAACATTCTGATGTTTTTCCTTCCAGGATTTAAAAACATATATTAATATTTCTGGACACACTGTTTTTTTTAAATGTACATCCCTGACTCTCACCATTCTTCCTAACAGACTCTCATACATGTTCAGCTATCTTACCCCTCCCTTTGGTCATGTACTTTGGAGGGGAGGATAACTGCCTCATCAGCCCCAGGGGTGGACCTTGATTGGTATAAGGCAATCATGATTGTTTTCCTGCCTAGCGATTGGCTTAAGTATGTGATATAATTCTGACTGATGAGATGTAAAAGGAAGTCAGCTTCATGACTCATGAAAAGGAGTCACATTTCTTTCTAAGACATAGCACAGAAAGAGGTAGCTTCTTTCTTTCTTCCTTCTGTGGACATCTTCAAGTCTGTGTATGGCCTGTAAATACAGTTCTTAGTTCTAATCTTGTGGACGTGAAAGATGGTAGGCTAGCTTGAGAGAAAGTGTTTATACTAAGGCTAGCAGGATCAGAAGGCTAGAGATCACTTGGATCCTTGATGATTTCATTGGGTTGAAAATTAACCAAGCTTGGTCTGCTTATCATTTGCTTCTATGGTTCAGAGAGATAAATTACCTTATTTAAGCTGGTGGTTTTCACACTGTATGGCAGGACCTGGAAGAGCCACAAACTTTCCAAGGGGTATGGATAGCTTTAAAGAAATCAATTTTCAGATTCTCATCTTCTCTGAATACTCTTTCCTAAAATTAATTGACCTTTGGAATACACATGAAATGAGATATTATAGTAGATCTCCTTTTCTATCTCTCTTTCACAAACACTTTCCACTTTACAAAAGAAAGAGAGATCTAGTACTTTACTCAGTCCAAATCTTACTAAGGATCCTTGCCCAAAATGTAAAATAACAACATGAAACCTCCTTTATTGGGGCATCAAAACCAATTCCTTATTCATCTAATTAACAACAGTATTTTCGATAAAATTTTGCTTTTTATCCTTAATATTTATTCATCATTTTTAATAATTTATACATTTATAGCATTTTGACTGATTCTAATTTTGACCAATAATAATATTTGATGTAATAACTAAACTATAAGACATTTTTTATTATTTAGAGCTTTGTGGTACCAGAAAATTAATTTTTAAATTTCCAAATTTTAAAATATTTTTGTTGCAGAGTAGTATGACGGAAGGTCTAAAAAGGATTTTCAAGCATAAAAGTGCTATGAGGGAAGTATACTGGGAGTACAAATTCAAGGAATAAAAGGAATAATTATTAAAAAATCATTTTCATTTCATTTTCAAATGCATGAGAGCAGTCATAAAATTGTAATGGCATTAAATTTTCACTGTTTAATTCAAAATTGTGATATAACATTATTAAAAAATCAGTGTTTGCAATTTGCCAGGCATTAAATACTTTGAAAATATTTATTATAAAAATTTTAGATGTCAACTTAAAAAAGTGAGAAGATACATAATTTTCCAAATTGTTTTATGAATATACAAGTCAGAAATTCTTAAAATTCACTACACAATCTATTTTGAGTTGAGTTTTTTGATGCCCCAAACATCTATCTTTCCTATGTATGTATTGTACCATCTGTCTATTAATATTACATGTATTTAATTTAACATACCTTAAAATGGATAATCCTGGCCACCACAACAATTGCTCAAAGTTTCACCTCTTCAGCTTTACCTGGCCAGTTATTGCTCCTTCATCCACTTTCTAGCTTCTGACATTTTTTGACATATCTAGTTGATTGTAATTTCCTTTATTTTTGCCTTGTCATTTTGGATTTACATTAATACCTTAGAAAAAATTTTTTACTATGATTTGAATGAGATTTCAGGTCGAAACAAATTTAAGTGAATTTGTTTAGTCTGCCATGTTTTATTCAGGGGCTGAGAACCTCTTTTCTAATATATTTTAACCTAATCATGTAAGTTTGAGTTATTAGTGCAATTTCTGATGGCTGGTCTAATCCATACAGATTTCTTTACGTTCCTCAGATTTCCTATCCTTTATTTTCACTATATTGTACAAAGCAGACCTGCTCTTCTTCCTTTTCCTTCCACAAAAATCAGCTCTTTCTATTATCACTGACGAGACCATTTAAGACAGGAAATCAACAAGAACTCAAATACATAAGTTTTCTTATTTTGGCTTCTTTCCTATGGGTCTTATCCCACCACTTTTGGGCAGTGAGAGGTATCACAATCCTGCTCCCCAGCTGCCCTCAGCTCTGCCAAGGTGAAAGGTGATAAAATACAAGAGGCAATGCAGGGACCAAAGGAAAACATGAACACAAAGGGCATATACCGTCTAACAAAAGGACCTCTCATAACAAGTAGACCTTTTCTTATCCAGGTGAGAAGAAATGATAAAAGCTCCTTATCAGTCAACTTGATCTGGAGTGGGAAGAATGAATGCAGTCTTTGAAACAGCTTAATAAGGCAGAATGGACTTGGTGGGAACATTTTAGACATAGCTTACATTCTACTCTTAACCTTTCAGGACACAGTCACTGCCCTCTGTCAATTACTGCCATCTCTTCATTGACAAGCCTGATGGGGTATAAGTACAAGAATCTTCCAGATGCATGGAAAAGGAAAAAATAGACCTCTGAGACTGGTGTGGTACTTCTGGTCTAGGCTTAGGGTCAGACAGGCAAGAAGCCACAGTAGGGAAAGAACCAGCAAGAAAACTGCTTTCTATCAAACAGATTTGTCAGTGTGTAGGGAGTGTACGTAACGATGTTTCTCTTTCTTTTTTGAGAAAAATTTAAATGGTGTGTTGGGCAAAAACGAAAAGAGTTTGATTTCTTCAGTATTTCTCTATTTCTGTATCTTCTTTTCAGATCAATCTTCCAATGAATTCCCACCTGAACCTGATCCTAATTCCCAAAACTCAAAGCCTGGATGCTTTGTGTTCACTCCGTTTATTCTGTCTTTCCATGAGCTAAGGCTGTAAATCCCACAGTGAGGCATGCATAAACACAAACTAGACGGGATTAGACCACACTATTTGGTTAATCTCAGTTTACAAAACCCCTTCTTTCTTTGTGTGAAAGGCTGCCACAGAAATTTAGCAAATGCAATTTGCAAACCAAACGTGAGAACTTTCTGCACTATAGATAGACAGGGCAAAAATAACTACTTGCTTTCATAAGCCCTTTCTCTTTGACCCACCCTAGGGATATTTTTCAGGGTGAGGGATGTTTTCCAGCTCATGCTTCAAACATCATCTTGAGAGAGAAGAGCACAACTGTGTTTCCTTCCAAAACGTGAGAAGCACAATCTCTAAAAACCCCCAGGTATAGTTAAAACTACCAAGAAAGGAACCTCCTCCTGACTTTCACTTCCAACTTACTCCTCCCACCTATGTTTAAAGGTTTGGGTGTTTTGATCCGATGACAATAATGATGGTAGGACTAACACAAACATACTCGAGTTCTAGGATGAAGCATAAAAGGATGATTTTCTATAGTATGTTCACATAACTGGATTTCCATTAAATAATTGGTGTGCAGCTGGAAATAAAAATGGCTTAAAAGAGAAAACTTCCTGTAACAGCTGTTGGCACTAAGCCAATAGAGGACTGGAGGGATAAACACCTCTAATATGCTTACACAATCACCTGATGTCATGAGCACCTGCTGGATGGGGAGACCACTGTGGCAGAAGCACCCATGTGTACATACAGGGTGACAAACATTTCATTTCAGTTCTGAATTTAGACAAAAGATGCACTAGAATATATTTTTCTTCTTGCAATTCCCAGGCCTGGGCTCTGCAGGCTCCTCTTCGAATGTCCCAAAAGATCATGTTTGCTTTGGTCAAAGATCAGATAACACACCCCAGTGTTCATCCACTCTGCTCTTCCTAGCTGGAACCGCATCAGGATGCTTTCAGAGTTGAGATGTGTTGAACTCTTCCAGGGCTCTTGATGTCAGTTATCAAGTGCTGGTGTTATAAATTATAGAATTTAGTTTGTCACAGAACAAAACTTTATTTCAGTGAAAATAGTGACTGTCATGGATGTAAATTATGGGAAGCTAATCTGCTATAAACCAAAAAGAAACTAAAACAAGCAAAGGGTGGCAATGGTGGAGGTGGTGATGGCAGAGGGGTTTTTTGTGTGGCTGGTATAGTAGGAAAGATAACCACAATGGGTACAAGGCTGTCATTACTAAAACAGTCTCTGGCCCTAGTGTTTAGCTACTTCTCGTCCAGGGAATAGCAGTGTTATTTTAAGATACAAAGTCAGAAGTTGAACAAAAATACTACTGTATTGTTTAATTTCTGAAGTTATACCTAGTTATGAGCTCACTTCTAACCAATGTGTAGAGATAAAACATGACTCTTTGGTGTTTAAATCTCTGTTCTAGTCTAACACAGATTTAAAAATAAATGCTGACTCATTGTAGCCTCTCCTGACTTTTCTGACTAGGAGTGGTTCTCTCTGTTGAGCTGGTGCTTTTTAGATAAAGATGCAAACATGACCTCTTGAGGTATATAGGGTAGGGAGTGTTCAGGCAGAGATTGAGGAGCTCTGTCCTCTAATATGGTTTTAAATGTAAACCCTAGTAACAATCCAAGATACACTGCTCGCCAATGTCATATTCCCTAAGAAGTCTTGGCATCTTTAACAAATGGTATGTTTATTGATGCAGTCTCCTTGGTAACTCCTTGGTCCATGGACAAGTGCTTCTTTATGTCTGGGACAGCCATGACTGTTCACTATGGAAATTTTGAATATTGGCCATTGATATTAAACAATAAAGGTCTCATTTGATATTGACTCTATTAATAAAAAGAAAAGCCTAATAGAAACACATTTGACATGGGTCTCATTCTAAATCACTCTTTGGACAAATTGCCTTCCTTAGATAAAAGAAGGGTGTGAAAGTTGGCAGTTCCGAGGAACACAATCTTTGGTTGCACATCCTGCATGCTGCCTGTTCTATCCTACATCCTCCATAGGGGGATCATTGCCTTCTAAGAACTGGACAGCATTTCTGCAGACTTCCTTCCCTGTGGATTGGTCCTGATTCTTTTAGTTACACAATGGACCTAGGAAATGATAGAATAAGCCTGCTGTCCTGGTTTTGTGCAAAATATATTTCACAGAGCTCTCTAACCTTCTCCATTTCTCTCTTCCTTCAGACATTTGACCTAGTATCATTTTGATTTTTCATGATAGTTTATCTTGGTCCCTTTCTTCTTATTTCTTTTCTTCTTCTCTGGTCTTTTCCTAAATAATGTTTCCTTCTATTTTCTCTTCACTTTTATTTTTTCCCCCTAAATTATTTGTCTATTCCTCCATTCTCCTTATTTTCTCTTGTATTTCTTACTCATGTAACTCTACTACTTATTTTTTGCCTTTGATATTCTGCATTATGTTATATGGAATGTACCTGTGGAAACTTAGAGCCTGTTTAAAGAGCCTTATTCCACTGCACTGAACTGCATTTAGCGTGACTGCTCCACATTTCCCGCCACCATTTCTAGATCGAACAGTCTTGGTTGTATGTTTGTCCTTGTATTCTTCAAAGTCCAACACAGAGAAGAGGCCCTGTAAGTGTTTTTTGTATGCCGAATAAATTAACATTGTTTAAGCATTTTGCCAGTCACAGAAATGAGCTAACAAACTCCTCTGTAGCCCCGGGACATAACACAATGCTAGAGCATATAGGAGGTGTCCAATAAAGGTCTGTCTGATAATAATTAAGGTCTAATTAATAAAATAATCAGAGGCCAATGCTATACCTAAAGCCTGTTTTAATATGTTGTTGCCCACATAAACCCATTTTATTGTTCTTAGGTTCATGTACCTATATTCTGAAGTAAACTGATTTATTTGCAAAGAAGTCAATGGGCCAGTCAGAATTTCACTCACTTTCTAGGACTTACCTGTGTCTTACCTGTATTTTATTATAAATCAACATCTTCTCTGACTACCTAGTTGCATTTATTTCCACTTTATTTTCCCCCTGTAGCTAAGACCACAAAAAGCTTTAGCTTGCAGGAAATATACATTTCCATGGAAACCAAAGCAAAAGCAATAGAAAAATGAGGCACTGACTATAAAGTGTCTTTTGGTTGCCAAATATCAACCTATTGACTGACTTCCTTTACTTTTGTGTTGATTTCTTCAATTCAGTGTTAACACATAGACCAAGGCTTTTTAAATTAAAAAAAAAAAACTTAAAAATAAAGTATATTATTTTGTTGAGTTGAAGCACATACTTCAAACAGGCACAAACTTTCAGGATTTCAAAATACGGCCTTGGTGAATGTGGTTTGTCTTTCCATGTGGTTTTGGGGGAGCTTCATCTTCAGAGTTAAATGTGTGTGTTGTAAATTTAAACTGTTCCCTGACAGATGATGATATTTATTCATTTATAGAATTACGGTGATTATTTTTCCCCCTATATGAAGTATAAGGAAAGTGTGGTGAGATATAGTTAATAGGGGTTAATAAATGGTTACATTTGCAGTTACATAAAATATTCATCAGCAAGCTTATGAATTCCTGGCTGCGTGACCAAGCAATCATGGCAAATAACTGTTGGGTAAGCATGAGACCAGCACCACTTTCTGTACCTGGGATCTGTGTAGCTGCACAGGGCCCTGAGCTTCGGAAGGGCCCCCTGCTTGGTTTAATGCTCTGCTGTTGCTGTCTTGACATTCTCAATAATAATTTGGAATGGTTTCATTTTAGTCCAAAAATAAAAATGTGAAAGTTGATCCCTGAAAATTATCTAAATTTCTGCATGGAACTTACCTTTCATACAGTCTCCATAGCTGGTGTGAATAAAATTCCCTAACCATTTACAAATATAAGAAAGATTTCAAAGGATGAACAGAACTATCAGTATAGATACAACCTTCTGTCTGCAAACCTTCAAAATGTACCAAGACTGTTTTATGACCTCAGCCTACCCTGCTGAGAGTTGAGTGGAATCCATTTCTTGGGCAGTGAAAAGCAATTTATAAAATCATGATAAGTAAGGAATACCTCAAAGCCAACTTGTACTGGTGTATCTTATGTGCTTTGAAATGTATATGTCTCTTAACTCAGCAATTCCATCCCTAGGACAGTGCATTCAAAGCTATTGTACAAACATGTTCATGACAATGTTATTTATGCTGGAAAAATATTATACATCTACCAATGTACCTTTATACATGATTAGATAAATAAATTACACTCTACTTGATGGCATATAAAGGTAGTCATTGAAATGACAATGTAATATGTACTATTTTATTTTAAAAATAATGTTATAATATGCTATGTATTATAACATAGATTTAAAAAAATCTATAGATAGATTAAAAATTTACAAAACTGTCCAACACAATATAGTTATCTTTGGGTGGTGAGGTAATAGATCATTTTTTTTTTTTTTAGTGTATCAATATGTTCTAAGTTTTCTAGAATTTGTAAAGCAATAATACGAGTTAAGAACAACTAACCAACCAGGCAAAAACCAACCAATCATTGCTAAACTTTGTTTCCAGCTCACAAAAAGAAAAAAACAAAAACAAACAAAACAAAGAACAAGACACACAAAAAAAACAAAAAACAAAACAAAGAACAAGACACAAAAAACAAAACAAAATGGTGTATGACTTTTTCTTATTTTTCTTTATGAACTATGTCATTGAAAAAAACATACTTGCATTTATTTCTTTTCTTTCTTTCTTTTTTTTTTGTGACAGAAGTCTCATCTGTCACTCTGGCTAGAGTGCTGTGGCCTCATAGCTCACAGCAATTTCATAGCTCACAGCAATTTCAAGCTCTTGGGCTTAAGTCATCCTCTTGCCTCACCCTCCTGAGTAGCTGGGACTACAGATGTCAAACACAACACCTGAGTAAAGTAGAGATTGGTGCTCGCTCTTGCTCAGCCTGGTCTTGAACTCCGGAGCTCATGTTATCCACCTGCCTTGGCCTCCCAGAGTGCTAGGATTACAGATATGAACCACCGTGCCACACTGAACAAAACTTGTATTGAAAAAGATGTCAAATGGTGTGTTATTTCCTTCTCATTACTGGTATTATAAACATCATCATTTTCTTCTAGCTAGTCAACTATAATTTATTGTGCTTCAGCCTGCCTCCGAAACTTCTCCAGAAACCACAGCAGGTGCCGAACACGTCACCTCAGCTGTGACTGCGTGTAGGTGTGAGGGAAGTGTCAAAGCACCCATCTGTGAGCTACATTGCTTGCCAATTTTATAAAAGGATTCCGGACCAGATTCTCTGCAGTTAGACTATGACTCTGTCTTATAGCTGTGGAGGAAGACAGCATATTGTGTATACTGGAAGGGCTATTTATTGCCTTCTTTCAGTTTCCCCAACCACCTCAGATTATCCTGAGGGATAAATACACTTACCTCTGATTCTCACTTTAGAGGGCAGCCACAAGGTTGAAAGCTTATAAAACCACCCTGTCTGTACTTACATTTGTGTGTTCCTTTCTATTAGATCTTGATTCCGTAGGTTAATTGTGGCTTAATATGACAGACTGGCAAGAGCCCAGACTTATCCTGTGGTGGCCAAATTTCATTTCCTTGGTGTTGATGGAAGGTCAGTTACAGTCCTTTGTGTCTCGTTGAAACTTCTGCCAACACTGTGGAGCACTGTGCACTCACCAGGCACAGAGCCATATTATAGTTTTGCCTGTAGCAGTGGCAACACTTGTTGAGCCCGCGATTAGTTAGTAGGTCAGGTAGGACCAGTTGCCTGAACTTGCTGGCTTTTTGATAGAATCTTTGTAATAATTTTATTTGTTAAAATTCATTATAAAATAGTGATATAAAGCTTCCTTTTTCATTCAGCCTACATGGCATTTAAAAAAAATCTGGAGGCTTCTGAGAAGATAAATGTGTAATATTTTAAAATGAATGATGAAAACTCTTTTATTATTGAAATAAGCAATATACTTTAATGTTAGTGTATTGAGACCCTAGTTTAAATTTGGACAGATGCACAAGTTCTGAAAAAGTGGATTTATAGAGAAGAGATAAAATAGGAAAATTCAGTTACTTTCTATTTGCTTGATCTTTAAGATGTCAGAAAGAAAAAAATAGAAAGTATTTTTTTAAAGAAAAGCATCTTAATATAACACAACTGTGAATTAAACTCTTGTTTGGATTTAGAAAACACGTATACTCTTTTCTTGAGCATTATAACAAGGTGGAAATTGTTTCCTTGGGGAAACAAAGTATAAATCAAGGTAGTATTTTTTAGCCAAGTATCCTCATCTCTATTTCTTCTTGGCAGGAGAAATTGAAGGCCTCAGGCCATATAATTTAATGCTAACTTTTACGTTTATGATGTTTAATATATGTGGTGGACGTGATGTCATTGTTTGTCCAATATAGTCTCTCCTTCGCTTAGGAATTTACTCTCTCCACCTCCAACTGAGTGATCCTAGCAGGGCTTCTTTTTGTGGTACTCTGTTCTATATTCATAAAGGTGACTGCAAGACCAATTATATAGCTGCATTCCCCAGTCTAAAATGATTTGGTCCAAAGAAAGGTAAGTGACCCACACTGGAGCAATCAGAGGTCTGGACAGAGGAGTTGTTCTGTCCAGAGGTAAGCCTGAAGGTGCATTGCATCTGGGTCATGGAGCAGGTGGAAGGTGGACAAGAAGAGACTGAGGGTATTAGGAGAGAACAAATCCACTCAAAGACCAGCGAAGATGAGAGATGAGTAAGTAATGAGAACAGGAAGAGGGTCTTTGAGTTGTTTTAATTCTCTTTGTCTCTTCTTTCAAAATATTTGAGTTACTCAGATCTCGTATGTCAAAAGGCCCTTTTGGTAAAGCCAGTTTGAGTTGGTGGTCTACCTATTATAATCGAAAGGGACCTAGTAAATATCCAACACACAGACTTTTTTTTTTTTATTTAACAACAGTAAAATAGAGAGGTATCTCCTTGAGGTTGCTGTATCTCATGGCCATACTGTAGTCAGTGTGTGTAAACTTAATTTGCAAATAAGACTCAGAATTAGTAAGAATTGAAACATGTCTTTTTAGCAAGTGACACCAAAAGACTAAACAAATAATAAAATGTAGTTCCAGTTATCATCACAATAAGTTTGACTAAACACAGACATTTTGAAGACAAAATGCATGAAGTGAACAGTAACCTTAAAATTAAAGACATTGATTCAAGCAATAGAAAAATAAATCTGGCTTAAAAAGTAAAAGAAGTCAGGCCATTTAAAATTGAGTATAGAAAAGCAGCTTAGACTGATTTTAATAAAAACAAAGGATTGTTGGTGAGTAATGATTTGCCTACAAAGAAGAACAAGTAATATTGAGAATAAGAGAGTTTATTTTACTCTCTATAAAACATGCATCGAGATGTTTACCTAGGGATCACAGTGAGGAGGAGGGCAACGGGGAGGAAGTAACCAATCCCTGGGGTTAGACCTTTATCACCTTAGTGATGGGCTTCTCAAATTACACATGCCACTCTCATTCCTGTTTTTGTTGCTTTTCATAAGCCTTTCTCATCCCCATCTTGCGTGAGAATCTCAACAACGGAGCAGCAATGATTGATGGGGATATATAATGTTTCTCAGATGTATAGAACTTCTCTAAAGGCTGATAATGATTTCGACTCAGTAAAAGAGCCGACTCCTATTTAATGAAAAATGGAGTGATTTATATGAAAACCAAAGCATATATAATGCACTTTTTGTGTGTGTGTGTGTGTGTGTGGTTTTTGGCCGGGGCTAGGTTTGAACACACCACCTCCAGCATATGGGACCGGCGCCCTACTCCTTGAGCCACAGGCACCGCCCTATAATGCAAATAAAGACTGGATGGCTCTATTACTTCCAGTGAGATAGGACATTTGAAATTTACTTGGCTCTTGTTTTTCTTATCCATTTAGCCACTCTGTCTTTTGATTGGAGAGTATAGTCCATTCACATTCATTGTTATTATTGATAGGGAAGTACTTACTATTGCCATGTTATTTGATTTCTGGTTGTTTTGTCTTCCTTCCTCCCTTCCGTCTTCCTTTTGGCTAAAGTGATTTGTTGTTTTTTTTTTTTTTGGTAATGTGTTTTAATTTCTTGATTTTCATTTTTTGTGTCTTTTATAGGTTTGTTGATTTGAGGTAACCATGAGGCTTTCCAAAAATATTTTATGAACCATTATTTTAAATACATGGCAATTCTTCTTACAAAGAAAAAGCAAACAAAAAGAAATCTAACAAATTTTACCCTCCATTTCCCACCCACTGCTTTTTAACTTTTTTTGTTTTTCCATATATATGTATTTTTTTTATACCATCTTTTGTAAAGTCATTTTTTTTTTTGAGACAGAGTGTCACTTTGTCACCCTTATAGAGTGCTGAGGCCTCATAAACTTCAAACACTTGGGCTCAAGTGATTCTCTTGCCTCAGCCTCCCAAGTAGCTGGGACTACAGGCACCCACCACAACGCCTGGCTATTTTTAAAGGGTGGGTCTCACTCTACTTGAGGCCAGTCTGGAATTTACCAGCTCAGGCAATCCACCCGCCTGGGCCTCCCAGACTGTTAGGATTATGGGCGTGAGCCACCATGCCCAGCCAAAAGAAGTTGTTATTTTTGACAGGTTTGTCTTTCAGTTTTCCTGCCCTATATCGTGAGTTGTTTATGCACCACAATTACAGCAATGGGGTATCCTGTATTTGTGTACTTACTGTTACCAGTGAGATGTATACTTTCAGATGATTTCTTATTATTCATTAGTGTCCATTTCTTTCAGAGTGAAGAACATTTTTTTTTTTTTTTTTTTAGATTTCTTATAGGACAGGTCTGGTGTTGATGAAATCCTTCAGCTTTATTTTGTCTCAGAAAGCCTTTTTATTTCTCCTTCCTGTTTAAAGGACATTTTTGGCAGAATACTTTAGGATGAAGGTTCTTTTCCTTCAGCACTTTGCATATGGCATGCCACTGTCTCCTGGCCTGGAGGGTTTCCACTGAGAAGTCTGCTGCCAGATGTGTTGGAGCTCCTTTGTATATTCTTTCCTTTCTTTCTCTTTTATTTGTTTTATTAAGTCATAAACACATAGATGTATACATTAATGCATTTATGGGGTATGATGTGCTGATTTTATATACAATTTGGAATGCTTATATCAAGCTAGTTAATATATCCTTTACCTCATTTACTTAATTATTGTGTTAAGACATTAGTACTCTATACTTAATAGATTAGACACGTACCATAGGTGTAGTCCCACCATTTACCTTCCTCCATCAAACCTCCCCCCTCCTCTTCCATCTCCCTCCTCTTCTCGCCTTCATCCTGGGCTATAGTTGTGATTTATCTTTCACATGAAAGTGTGAGTAATTGTAAATTGATTTCATAATACTACTGAGTACATTGAAAAATAAAGTTTCTTTCTTTTCTTTTCTCTTTCTCTTTGTCTCTCCCTCTCCCCTTCTCTTCTCTTCTTTTCTTGCTTTCCTTAGGACCTTTTCTTTGGAGCTCCTTTGCCTTTTCCCCTTTCCTTCTTCCTTTCCATTTCCTTTTCCCTTTCCTTTCCCCAGGACCTTTTCTTTTTTTTTTTTTTTGTACAGACAAGAGTCTCACTGTATCGCCCTCGGGTAGAGTGCCGTGGCGTCACACGGCTCACAGCAACCTCCAACTCCTGGGCTTAGGCGATTCTCCTGCCTCAGCCTCCCGAGTAGCTGGGACTACAGGCGCCCACCACAACGCCCGGCTATTTTTCTGTTGCAGTTTGGCTGGTGCTGGGTCCGAACCCGCCACCCTCGGCATATGGGGCGGCACCCTACTCACTGAGCCACAGGCGTGGCCCCCCAGGACCTTTTCTTTATCTGTGACCTTGGGAGCTTGTTTATTCAATGTCTTGAGCGAGTCTTGTTTGTGTTGAATCTGCCTAGTGTTGCAATATGTGTTACCTTCTCGTATATGAATATTGATATCTTTCTCTAGGTTTGTTATATGTCATTATTTCTTTGAATAAATTTTCCACCCCAATCTCTTTCTCTACCTTCTCTTTAAAACCAATTCCCTTAGATTTGTCCTTTAGAGGCAATTTTCTAGACGTTGTAAGTGTGCTTTATTCTTTTTCGTTCCTTTTTTTTCTTCTGACTACATTTTCAAATAACCTGTCCAATAATACTTTCTTCTGCTTGGTCAGTTCTAATGTTAAGAGACATAAATGCATTTCTTAGTTTGTCAGTTGAATTCTTAAGCTCCAGAATTTCTGCTTGATTTTAAAAAATTATTTCAATCTCTTTGTTTTTTATTTTTTTTTATTTTTTTATTGTTGGGGATTCATTGAGGGTACAATAAGCCAGGTTACACTGATTGCAATTGTTAGGTAAAGTCCCTCTTGCAATCATGTTTTGCCCCCATAAAGTGTGACACACACTAAGGCCCCACCCTCCTCCCTCCATCCCTCTTTCTGTCCCCCCCCCATAACCATAATTGCATTAATTGTCCTCATATCAAAATTGAGTACATAGGATTCATGCTTCTCCATTCTTGTGATGCTTTACTAAGAATAATGTCTTCCACGTCCATCCAGGTTAATGCGAAGGATGTAAAGTCTCCATTTTTTTTAATGGCTGAATACTATTCCATGGTATACATATACCACAGCTTGTTAATCCATTCCTGGGTTGGTGGGCATTTAGGCTGTTTCCACATTTTGGCGATTGTAAATTGAGCTGCAATAAACAGTCTAGTACAAGTGTCCTTATGATAAAAGGATTTCTTTCCTTCTGGGTAGATGCCCAGTAATGGGATTGCAGGATCAAATGGGAGGTCTAGCTTGAGTGCTTTCAGGTTTCTCCATACTTCCTCCCAGAAAGGTTGTACTAGTTTGCAGTCCCACCAGCAGTGTAAAAGTGTTCCCTTCTCTCCACATCCACGCCAGCATCTGCAGTTTTGAGATTTTGTGATGTGGGCCATTCTCACTGGGGTTGGATGATATCTCAGGGTTGTTTTGATTTGCATTTCTCTAATATATAGAGATGATGAACATTTTTTCATGTGTTTGTTAGCCATTCGTCTGTCGTCTTTAGAGAAAGTTCTATTCATGTCTCTTGCCCATTGATATAAGGGATTGTTGGCTTTTTCATGTGGATTAATTTGAGTTCTCTATAGATCCTAGTTATCAAGCTTTTGTCTGATTGAAAATATGCAAATATCCTTTCCCATTGTGTAGGTTGTCTCTTTGCTTTGGTTATTGTCTCCTTAGCTGTACAGAAGCTTTTCAGTTTAATGAAGTCCCATTTGTTTATTTTTGTTGTTATTGCAATTGCCATGGCAGTCTTCTTCATGAAGTCTTTCCCCAGGCCAATATCTTCCAGTGTTTTTCCTATGCTTTCTTTGAGGATTTTTATTGTTTCATGCCTTAAATTTAAGTCCTTTATCCATCTTGAATCAATTTTTGTGAGTGGGGAAAGGTGTGGGTCCAGTTTCAGTCTTTTACATGTAGACATCCAGTTCTCCCAACACCATTTATTGAATAGGGAGTCTTTCCCCCAAGGTGTGTTCTTGTTTGGTTTATCAAAGATTAGGTGGTTGTAAAATGTTAGTTTCATTTCTTGGTTTTCAATTCGATTCCAAGTGTCTATGTCTCTGTTTTTGTGCCAGTACCATGCTGTCTTGAGCACTATGGCTTTGTAGTATAGACTAAAATCTAGTATGCTGATGCCCCCAGCTTTATTTTTGTTACAGAGAACTGCCTTAGCTTTACGGGTTTTTTTCCGGTTCCATACAAAACGCAGAATCATTTTTTCCAAATCTTGAAAGTATGATGTTGGTATTTTGATAGGAATGGCATTGAATAGGTAGATTGCTTTGGGAAGTATAGACATTTTAACAATGTTGATTCTTCCCATCCATGAGCATGGTATGTTCTTCCATTTGTTAATATCCTCTGCTATTTCCTTTCTGAGGATTTCATAGTTTTCTTTATAGAGGTCCTTCACCTCCTTCGTTAGGTATATTCCTAGGTATTTCATTTTCTTTGAGACTATGGTGAAGGGAGTTGTGTCCTTAATTAGCTTCTCATCTTGACTGTTACTGGTGTATACAAAGGCTACTGACTTGTGGACATTGATTTTATATCCTGAAACATTACTGTATTTTTTGATGACTTCTAGGAGTCTTGTGGTTGAGTCTTTGGGGTTCTCTAAGTATAAGATCATGTCGTCAGCAAAGAGGGAGAGTTTGACCTCCTCTGCTCCCATTTGGATTCCCTTTATTTCCTTGTCTTGCCTAATTGTATTGGCTAGAACTTCCAGCACTACGTTGAATAGTAAAGGTGACAGAGGACAACCTTGTCTGGTTCCAGTTCTAAGAGGAAAAGCTTTCAGTTTTACTCCATTCAGTAAAATATTGGCTGTGGGTTTGTCATAGATAGCTTCAGATAGAAGCTTCATAGAAAGCTTTTAGAAATGTGCCACCTATTCCTATAGTCTTCAGTGTTCTAATTAGAAAAGGATGCTGGATTTTATCAAATGCTTTTTCTGCATCTAGTGAGAGGATCATGTGATCTTTATTTTTGCCTCTGTTAATATGGTGGATAACGTTTATAGACTTGCGTATGTTAAACCAGCCTTGCATCCCTGGGATGAAGCCTACTTGATCATGATGAATGGCTTTTTTGATGATAAGCTGTAATCTATTGGCTAGGATTTTGTTGAGAATTTTTGCATCTATATTCATGAGTGAGATTGGTCTGAAATTCTCCTTTTTGTTTGGGTCTTTTCCTGGTTTTGGTATCAGGGTGATGTTTGCTTCATAGAATGTGTTGGGGAAGATTCCTTCTTCCTCAATTTTTTGGAATAATTTCTGCAGTACAGGAATAAGCTCTTCCTTGAAGGTTTGATAGAATTCTGGAGTGAAGCCATCTAGACCAGGGCATTTTTTGGTTGAAGCTTTTTTATTGTTTCTTTGATCTCAGTGCTTGAAATTGGTCTGTTCAGGAGGTCTATTTCTTCCTGGCTGAGTCTAGGGAGAGGGTGTGATTCCAAATATTGATCCATTTCTTTCACATTGTCAAATTTCTGGGCATAGAGTTTTTCTGGTAGTATTCAGAGATGATCTCTTGTATCTCTGTGGGATCAGTTGTTATTTCCCCTTTATCGTTTCTGATTGAGGTTACTAGAGATTTTACTTTTCTATTCCTCATTAGTCTGGCCAATGGTTTATCTATTTTATTTATTTTTTCAAAAAACCAACTCCTTGTTTCATTAATTTTCTGAATGATTCTTTTGTTTTCAATTTCATTGATCTCTGATTTGATTTTGGATATTTCTTTTCTTCTACTGAGTTTAGGATTAGATTGTTTTTCTTTTTCCAATTCCGTAAGATCTCTTGTGAGATTGTTGATGTGCTCTCTTTCTGTTTTTCGAATGTAGGCATCTAAAGCGATGAATTTTCCTCTCAAAACTGCTTTTGCAGTATCCCACAGATTTTGGTAGCTTGTGTCTTCATTGTTGTTCTGCTCAAGGAAGTTAATGATTTCCTGTTTTATTTCTTCCTTCACCCATCTGTTATTCAACAGAAGATTGTTTAGTTTCCATGCCTTTGGGTGGGGTTGAGCATTTTTGTTAGAGTTGAGTTCCATCTTTAGTGCCTTATGGTCTGAGAAGATACAAGGTAAAATTTCAATTCTTTTGATTCTGTTGATAATTGTTTTGTGTCCCAGGATATGATCAATTTTGGAGAATGTTCCATGGGGTGATGAGAAGAATGTATATTCTTTATCTTTGGGATGGAGTGTTCTATATGCGTCTATCAAGCACAGTTGTTCTAGGGTCTCATTTAAGTCTCTTATATCCTTGTTTAATTTCTGTTTAGAGGATCTGTCCAGCTCTGTAAGAGGAGTGTTAAGGTCCCCTGTTATTATGGTATTATCAGATATCATATTGCTCAGACTGAGTAAGGTCCGTTTCAAGAATCTGGGAGCATTTAAATTGGGTGCATAGATATTTAGAATTGAAACGTCTTCTTGTTGTATTTTTCCCTTGACCAATATAAAGTGACCATCTTTGTCTTTTTTGACTTTAGTTGCTTTCAATCCACATGTATCTGAAAATAAGAATGCAACTCCTCTTTTCTTCTGAATTCCATTTGCCTGAAAAATTGTCTTCCAACCCTTGACTCGGAGCTTTAATTTGTCTTTTGAAGCCAGGTGTGTTTCTTGCAGACAACAAATGGATGGCTTGTGTTTTTCAATCCAGTCAACCAATCTATGTCTCTTCAGTGGGGAATTCAAGCCATTAACATTTATTGAGATAATTGATAAGTGTGGTAGTATTCTATTCGTCTTATTTTGTGAGAGTCCATCGCTTAGTTTTATCTTTTGCATCAGTGTGGAGGTTAGGTTCTGTCCTTTAATTTCTGAGTTCTTACTTTGCTGCTGATCCATTGTGGTGGTCAGTGTGCAGAACAGGTTGAAGTATTTTCTGTAGAGCTAGTCTTGTTGTTGCGAATTTCCTCAATGTTTGTATATCCGTAAATGATTTGATTTCTCCATCAATTTTGAAGCTTAGCTTAGCAGGGTACAGAATTCTGGGCTGGAAATTGTTCTGTTGAAGTAGATTAAAGGTAGATGACCATTGTCTTCTTGCTTGGAAAGTTTCATTAGAGAAGTCTGCGGTCACTCTGATGGATTTGCCCCTGTAGGTCAACTGGCACTTACTCCTGGCAGCTTGTAGAATCTTTTCTTTTGTCTTGACTTTGGACAGGTTCATCACAATGTGTCTTGGAGAAGCTCGGTTAGAGTTGAGGCGACCTGGGGTCCGATATCCCTTTGAAAGCAGTGTGTCAGAATCTTTGGTGATATTTGGGAAATTTTCTTTTACAATATTCTCTAGTATGGCTTCCATTCCTCTGGGGCATTCTTCTTCCCCTTCTGGAATTCCTATAACTCGTATGTTGGAACGCTTCATAAAGTCCCATAATTCTGACAGTGAACGTTCTGCTTTCTCTCTCTTCTTTTCTGCCTCTTTTACTATCTGAGTTATCTCAAAAACTTGGTCTTCTACCTCTGAAATTCTTTCTTCTGCATGGTCTAACCTGTTGCTGATACTTTCCGTTGCGTCTTTAAGTTCCCTGATTGACTGTTTCATTTTCTTCAGCTCTACTATATCCTTTTTATGTTCTTCATATCGTTCATCTCTGATTTGATTCTGTTTTTGGATTTCCTTTTGGTTATTTTCCACTTTATTAGCAGTTTCCTTCATTGTTTCCATCATTTCGTTCATTGTTTTCAACATGTGTATTCTAAATTCCCTTTCTGTCATTCCTAACATTTCTGTATAGGTGGAATCCTCTGCAGTAGCTACCTCATGGTCCCTTGGCGGGGTTGTTCTGGACTGGTTCTTCATGTTGCCTGGAGTTTTCTGCTGATTTTTCCTCATGGGTGATTTCTTTTATCTGTTTCCTTGCCCTAATTTTCCTTTCACTTCCTCTTGCTCTTTAAGTTCTCGTGCCTGTGGACTAAGGGTTACAGGACCAGAAGGGTGAGAAGGTTGAAGAGCAAAAAAGGGATGAAAGAAAGGAGGACCGAGTGATAAGGAAAAAAAAAAGAAAAATAGAGAAAGGAGCGGGGGTGGGTAAAAGGAATATTGACAAAAAGAAGAGAGGCACAGAAAGAGGGAGACAGAGCAATATAGGTGTACAGTAGGGTACTTTGATACAACCTTAAAAAAAAAAACACCTTCTGGGGGTGCCCAGTTGGGTGGTTCCCTTGAGGTCAGCAGCTCTTTGCTAACCTGATCAGACACAGTACCCCACCTCCACCAAGTAGAGAGGAAAGACAAAAATGCTATAAATCAAACCAAAACAAGCAAACAGAAAACTTTCCAGTATAAAATTGGCTGGAAAAACCAAATACTGGCGGTAGAAACACTAACAAAAATGAAGTTCTAATTATTGAAATAGGCAGCAATGGGAAATTATAATTAAACTAGAAAAATTGAGAAAGAAAAAGGATCTGTATGGAAAAGGTTGAACTTAAAAAACAAAACAACAATCCACAATATCAAAATAAACAAAAAAAACAACCAAACCAAAAAAAAAAAAAACACAACCAAAAACAAAGCAGTATGTATATGTTATTGAATATTGTCTGGGCAACACGTGGTCTTCTGCCGTATGAGATGTTAATCACAGTTCTGATACGACTGGAGGCTGCTAGTTTCTCAAACCCCAGCAGGTAGACACCCTAAATCTCTCTTCAGCCCACTTAAAAGGCACTTTGAACTTGTTCACTTACTGAGCAGAAGCTTTCTCAGGGAAGTACTTGTCGCTGGAATCACTGCTGAAGTGGCTATCCACTTACCCTGTGTGTCAAAACTGGTCTCCCTCTGCCCCTGAGGGTTAGGGCTGCAAGGCGGCTCAGACCCCGCCCTTAGGCTACTTGGTCGCTGGGTTACCAGCTCCTACCCAATTCCAGCTCTGCGACCCTGAGGGCGGAGCTTGCCGGGGCAGATAGCTTGCAATGTCTGCCTGTGACCCAGAGCCAAACACTATTAGCTCCATCTGGCTCAGCGGCTCAGACTGGGGCCCTAGACAAAGGCCAAAGTTCTCCGCACTCCTGCTCAGGCTCTCCCCAAGGCGGTTCAGCTGAGTGCCAAGTCCAAAGACACCAAAACATTTCACAGGTAAGGCCTTTCTGGTTTGCAGTCTCGCTGCTACTGAACTTACAGTTGCGGGCGGGTTTAGACGGATTGAACACACGCGACCACTTGCCGGTTTTCCACTGTTTTAGTCCTCCTCTTGGGGTCCAGAAGTCTCTTGCTGACTCCCTGTATCCTCTCAGGGGTGATGATAGGCAGATCCCACCAGCCAGAGATGCCTGGAGTCCTATCTCCCCAGACTCACGGTGCCCAGATGCAAGGAAGCTGTTACTCGGCTGCCATCTTGGGTCTTCTCTCGAGCCTCATTTTTGTAAACACACCAAATGCAACGTACTTCCCAGAGGTGGTAAAAAGTTTAAATGAGATAACATATGGCAAGTGCTTAGCATGCTGCGTGACACAAAATTGCTGCAACATTTACTTCCCGTAAATGTTGGGGGTTTTTTGGTTGTTGATCATTAGCACTTTCCAGACCAGGTTGAACTCGCGTGTTTACCCGGCGGTGAGGGTTGTGAGAGCCAGTTGGGCGCAGGATCTCAATCTCTTTGTTAAAGTGCTCTGACAGGCTCCTGAGATCCTTCTTTGTGTTGCCTTGAAGTTCATTGAGCTTCTTCAGGATAGCTATTTCAAATTCCTTGTCTGAAAGATCACCTGTCTCCATCATTACAGGATTAGTCACTGGTACCTTATTTAGTTCATTTGGTGAGCTCATGATTTTTTGAATGTTTTTGATGCTTGTGGATGTTCATTGGTGCCTGGGTCTTAAAGAGTTAAGTGTTTATTTTAATTATCACAGTCAGGGCTTGTATGAACCCATGCTTTTGAGAAGGCTTTCCAGAAATTAAAAGGGAAGTTAGTGTTATGATCTAAGTCTTTGTTAACTGCAACCATATCAGCACTGGAGGTGCCTCCAGCCCAGTAATGCTTGACTCTTGCAGACCCCTGGTAGTACTGCCTTGCAGGACGTGGGTAAGATACAAGAGAAGTCCCTTAATTACCAAGCACAATCTCTCACTCTGTTCCCTCATTCTCCATGCTGGGGTGCTTCAGTTGAGTGGGGAGTGATGTGGACACTCCCTTGTGGCCACCAGTTCCAGGTCACCCCGGAAGCCAGCCTAGTCTCACCCAATGCCGATGGTGACTGTTGGCTGGCTTCATCTGGTGTTTATTGAAATCCCAATGTCTCTCTGGTCAGTAGGTGATGAATATTGCCAGGACTGGGTATCTCCCTTCAGGGCAGCATGTTTCCTTCTGGCTCAGGGTTGGTCCAGAAATGCTGTCTAGGAGCTAAGGCCTGGACTCATAGGCTTCAAGAGTCTGCTCAGTATTTTATTTTACTGTGGCTGAGCTTGTACCCAAGTGGCAAAACAAAATTCTCTGAACTCTTGTCTTTCCTTTCTGCAAGTGGAAAGAGACTCCCTGAGCCACACTGCCTATAGTCAAGGGAGGGGTAACTCAGGAACTGGCATGGTTGCCGCCACTGGTTTCTCATTGGGTCATATGCACACACAGTCCACTAGCTCTAGGTCAGCATAGTTGTAGGAATTGCCCAAGGACTGCAGTCTTTGTTGCCTGATTGTCTTTCTAGTTTATTCCAATTCCAGGCTGCTTTTTGTCATCGGGTGCTAGTGCTCCCTGGAACTCAGGTTTCAGGGTGGAGGTTTTCTCTCTCCCAATGCTCCTATCCCTCCACGGTCACTGGCAGGATAATGCCTGGTGTTGAGTTCCCCTGGCTCTGAGTTTCAGGGCAGAGCCCCACAGTCACTTCACTCTCCCTCCCTGGGGCACACAGACTCTCTCTCTACTTGGTGAACTGCTGTAGCACTGCTGAAGGTAATGCAAGATTGTTTTTTCTGCTCTCTTCAGTGCCTCTTCCCTTGGTATAATGTTAGAATAAGGTAGTGTGGTTGCTCACCTGATTTTTGGTTCTTCTTAAGGTGCTTGCTTGGGTGGATAGTTGTTGAATTTGGTGTTCCTATGGGGGGATGATCACTGGAAGTTTCTATTTAGCCATCTTTCTCTGCCTCGCTCCATACATCAAGAATCATGTACCCTATGGACTGCGTTACATGTATTGCATCTGCTGTCTCATAAAAAATAGTATTATTTTATTTATTTAAGAGATAAAATTGAGATTAATAGAAGCAACTTGCTCAACATCACACAGCTGTTATATAATGGGGAGTGTACTCAATTATACCATTGTTTGTTTCAAAAGCCAATGAATATTCTAGTCCTCCATGGATGAACACCATATAGCTATGGAGTGCCCATATGTATCTAAAGGACTGGTAGGGGAAGAATAATATATATAATTTACAGCATATTTCAAGTTTTTTGACCAGAAATGGAGACAATATACTCACAGTAAAGTGGAATTTACAACATAGTTTAAGTATTTTCAGCAGAAATGGAGACAGTATGCTGGCCATAGACTGGAATAATGTTTTATACACTAATGTTTATGGCTTGTGGGATGAGTTACATAAAGGAAATTATTGAGAAGAAGTCCTGGAGCAGTAATGAAAAAAATTGTTTAATCTTTTCAAATTATCAATTTAGCAAATGTTAGCAACTCTACAAAATGGTTCAATATTGTGTATTCATATGACCCCCTTGCATGTCTTTTGAAAGTGTAATAAGTGAGATAAATGAAGGATTATATGAGAATTATATCTCAAAGACCTAAAGCATCTTTAGGTTTCCTTGCTGTATTCTCAGGTATGGATGACATAAAGAATAGGACAGAATCTTTTAAATAACCCTACTTTAATTATATTGGTGATGATTTTTCTGCATAAAGCATAATAACCAATTTAAACCACATTGGATGGACTTAATGATTAATAAAAAAAAAGTACTGTTTTCAGCTCTGTGATTCAATCACTGGCTAAATGACATTGGCAAAGTTACTTTTACTAATTAGTATCATAATTGATAAAACAAGGATGTTTTAATAGGTTATTTTTAACTTTCATTCTACTTAGAAATTCTGCTGCATTAAGAGTTTCAAATATTGGTAACCCTATTTGGCATCATCAAACTTCTCTACTAGGTTGGAAAGCCTGAAATAGACCTATGATCTCAAATACCATGGTGTATTTTGGGGTAAGCCTATTAGATTTTTCATTATGGAACCATTTAAAATAATAGAGCTTCTACTTTTCTAACAATCTCAACTATGTCTATCTCATGATTAAATACTGGAATTTGTCATGGTTGTTTCCTATGCTTTATGCTATTCTCACTTTTTACTTTTTCCCAAAGATATCTCAACTTCTGATGTATGGGAAACAGAAGTCTGAGAGGATTCCCGAGATTCCCATCCTCTGATGTACACATGCTGTATATATTTTTCTTCTTTTAGTATAGGTGGGACTTGTGAACATAATGGGATTAGGCTACCAGGTTACCATAGGTGGCAAAGATGAAAGGATTTTGCAGATGTAATTTAGGTCCTTAATAAACTGACCTTTTGTTAATCAAAACGAGATTATCTTTCTTGCTCTTGATGAAACCATGTGAACCCCAAGGGAGTATAGGAGGTTCAACCTGAAGCTTGCGAACTGCAGGCAGAGTATTTGAGGACTGTTTTTCTTATCTGTGGTGTTGGATATCTTGAAAAGTATGCATAGACCTTTTTTTTGTGCTAATCAACTTTCATTAGTGTTTGTGTATTTAATGTGTGGCTCAAGATAGTTCTTATTCTTCTAATGTACAACAGAAAAGAAAAAAGGTTGGATACCCCGGTTCGAGATTTGAAGTGAGAGAGATTCATAGGGAGAGATACTGGATGTTCTCTTGCTGATCCTGGAGAAGTAAATTGCTGTGTTCTGGAGAATACATAGGACAGAGAATGGTAGGTGGCTTCCAGGAAATAAAGGCCTCAGTTTCAAGTCCACAAAGAACCAAATTCTGCCAGCAACCAGTGAGTTTGGAAGATAACCCCTAGTGCTGGCTAGCATTAGATTTCAGCATGTAAAATCCTGAGCAAAGAATCTAGCTGATCCCTGCCAGGAATCTTGACCCCCTAGAAATTTACATAGTGGATGGGTGTTGTTTTCAGTGACTGAATTTGTGGTAATTTGTGATGCAACAATAGAAAACTAATACAACATGACTTCAGTTATCACTGGGTGACTCATAAATTTGTATGTCTAGCAAAATCTTCTCTTGCACACCCAATAGAAGTCCATTTGACATGTTCTCTTGGCTGTCTCAAAGCTACTTCAATGTTAGCATGTTCAAAACCAAACTCAGTTCATCAAGTTAAATTCACTGAATAGTATCTATTATCCATTAAGCTAGGAAGCAAAAAACCTAGGAGTCATTTTGATACCTTGTTCAGCTTCATCCCCTATATTAAATTCATTACAGGTTCCTATTCACTTTACTTATTTGTGCCAGATGCTTCACTCTGGTAACTCAACATCTACTTTCTACCCATCAAGTATTTCTTCTTAGTGATTAAAAGGCTGAAAAGTTAAAGATAACATTTGCTTTTTGTAGCTCAAAGTTCTCATTAGACTTAGGTTCTGTGAGGCAGATGCATTTGCGTGAATCCTGTAAGATGGACATGAGAGGTGGCGGCTATGTGTGAGGAGCTCAGACCATCCAGCAAGCATGGGTGTGCAGACCATTGGTTCTTCTGGGGACAGTTAAGGCAATAGTTGGTCCTTAGCCTGATGAGAGTCAGGGGGTTTGCACTAGATGAGTCAGTCTAATAAGTATGGTCAATATGTCTCTTTGTTCCATTGCTCCTCAGTGTGGAGTATTCCAGCTTGGTGCTTTAACCAATTCCAGAATTCCAGAATTCTGTAAGCTACTTAATATCTTGGGGTAGATTTCTTTTTTTTTTTTTTGTAGAGACAGAGTCTCACTTTATGGCCCTCTGTAGAGTGCCGTGGCCTCACACAGCTCACAGCAACCTCCAACTCCTGGGCTTAAGCGATTCTCTTGCCTCAGCCTCCCGAGTAGCTGGGACTACAGGCGCCCGCCACAACGCCCGGCTATTTTTTGGTTGCAGTTTGGCCAGTGCTGGGTTTGAACCCACCACCCTCCGTATATGGGGCTGGCGCCTTACCGACTGAGCCACAGGCGCCGCCCCTTGGGGTAGATTTCTTTTGTTTACACTAGATTATATGGATGAATACATTTTAAAGAAGGCAGTAAATCCATCCCTTTTTTTTTTTTTTATTGTTGGGGATTCATCGAGGGTATAATAAGCCAGGTTACACTGATTGCATTTGTTAAGTAAAGTCCCTCTTGCAATTGTGTCTTGCCCCCAAAAGGTGTGGCACACACCAAGGCCCCACCTCCCTCCCTCCTTCTCTCTCTCTGCTTTTCCTTTCCCCACCTCTCCCTCCTTCTTTCTCTCTCAGCTCTCCCCTTCCTCCACCCCCACCGTGACCTTAATTGTCATTAATTGTCCTCATATCAAAATTGAGTACATAGGATTCATGCTTCTCCATTCTTGTGATGCTTTACTAAGAATAATAATGTCTTCCACTTCCATCCAGGTTAATACAAAGGATGTAAAGATCCATTTTTTTTAATGGCTGAATAGTATTCCATGGTGTACATATACCACAGCTTGTTAATCCATTCCTGGGTTGGTGGGCATTTAGGCTGTTTCCACATTTTGGCGATTGTAAATTGAGCTGCAATAAACAGTCTAGTACAAGTGTCCTTATGATAAAAGGATTTCTTTCCTTCTGGGTAGATGCCCAGTAATGGGATTGCAGGGTCAAATGGGAGGTCTAGCTTGAGTGCTTTGAGGTTTCTCCATACTTCCATCCAAAAAGGTTAAACTAGTTTGCAGTCCCACTAGCAGTGTAAAAGTGTCCCCTTCTCTCCACATCCATGCCAGCATCTGCAGTTTTGGAATTTTGTGATGTGGGCCATTCTCACTGGGGTTAGATGGTATTGCAGGATGGCTTTGATTTGCATTTCTCTAAAATGTAGGGATGATGAACATTTTTTCATATGTTTGTTAGCCATTCATCTGTCTTCTTTAGAGAAGGTTCTATTTATGTCTCTTGCCCATTGATATATGGGATTGTTGGCTTTTTTCATGTGGATTAATTTGAGTTCTCTATAGGTCCTAGTTATCAAGCTTTTGTCTGATTGAAAATATGCAAATATCCTTTCCCATTGTATAGGTTGTCTCTTTGCTTTGGTTATTGTGTCCTTAGCTGTACAGAAGCTTTTCAGTTTAATGAAGTCCCATTTGTTTATTTTTGTTGTCGCAGATGCCATGGCAGTCTTTTTTCATGAAGTCTTTCCCCAGGCCAATATCTTCCAGTGTTTTTCCTATGCTTTCTTTGAGGATTTTTATTGTTTCATGCCTCAAATTTAAGTCGTTTATCCATCTTGCATCAATTTTTGTGAGTGGGGAAAGGTGTGGGTCCAGTTTCAGTCCTTTACATGTAGACATCCAGTTCTCCCAACATCATTTATTGAATAGGGAGTCTTTCACCCAAGGTAAGTTCTTGTTTGGTTTATCAAAGATTAGGTGGTTGTAGATGTTGGTTTCAGCTCCTGGTTTTCTATTCGATTCCAAGTGTCTATGGCTCTGTTTTTGTGCCAGTATCATGCTGTCTTGACCACTATGGCTTTGTAGTACAGACTAAAATCTGGTATGGTGATGCCCCCAGCTTTATTTTTATTACTAAGAAATGCCTTAGCTATACAAGGTTTTTTCTGGTTCCATACAAAATGCAGAATCATTTTTTCCAAATCTTGAAAGTCCGATGTTGGTATTTTAATAGGAAAGGCATTGAATAGGTAGATTGCTTTGGGAAGTATAGACATTTTAACAATGTTGATTTTTCCCAGCTGTGAGCATGGTATGTTCTTCCATTTGTTAATATCCTCTGTTATTTCCTCTCTGAGAATTTTATATTTTCTTTATAGAGGTCCTTCACCTCCTTTGTTAGGTATATTCCTAGGTATTTCATTTTCTTTGAAACTATGGTGAAGGGAACTGTGTCCTTAATTAGCTTTTCATCTTGACGGTTATTGGTATACACAAAGGCTACTGACTTGTGGACATTGATTTTATATCCTGAAATATTACTGTATTTTTTGATGACTTCTAGGAGTCTTATGGTGGAGTCTTTGGGATTCTCTAACTATAAGATCATGTCGACAGCAAAGAGGGAGATTTTGACCTCCTCTGCTCCCATTTGGATTCCCTTTATTTCCTTATCTTGCCTAATTGTATTGGCTAGAACTTCCAGCACTATGTTGAATAGTAAAGGTGACAGAGGACAACCTTGTCTGGTTCCAGTTCTAAGAGGAAAAGCTTTCAGTTTTACTCCATTCAGTAAAATATTGGCTGTGGGTTTGTCATAGATAGCTTCAATCTGTTTTAGAAATGTGCCATCTATGCCTCTACTCTTCAGTGTTCTAATTAGAAAAGGATGCTGGATTTTATCAAATGCTTTTTCTGCATCTATTGAGAGGATCATATGATCTTTATTTTTGCCTCTGTTAATATGGTGGATAACGTTTATGGACTTGCGTATGTTAAACCAGCCTTGCATCCCTGGGATGAAACCTACTTGATCAGGATGTATAACTTTTTTGATGATAAGCTGTAATCTATTGGCTAGGATTTTGTTGAGAATTTTTGCATCTATATTCATGAGTTAAATTGGTCTGAAATTCTCCTTTTTGTATGGGTCTTTTCCTGGTTTTGGTATCAGGGTGATGTTTGCTTCATAGAACGTGTTGGGGAAGATTCCTTCCTCCTCAATTTTTTGGAATAATTTCTGTAGTATGGGAATAAGCTCTTCCTTGAAGGTTTGATAGAATTCTGGTGTGAAGCCATCTGGACCAGGGCATTTTTTGGTTGGAAGCTTTTTTATTGTTTCTTTAATCTCAGTGCTTGAAATTGGTCTGTTCAGGAGCTCTATGTCTTCCTGGCTAAGTCTAGGGAGAGGGTGTGATTCCAAATATTGATCCATTTCCTTCACATTGTCAAATTTCTGGGCATAGAGTTTCTGGTAGTATTCAGAGATGATCTCTTGTATCTCTGTGGGATCAGTTGTTATTTCCCCTTTATCATTTCTGATTGAAGTTACTAGAGATTTTACTTTTCTATTTCTAGTTAGTCTGGCCAATGGTTTATCTATTTTATTTATTTTTTCAAAAAACCAACTCCTTGTTTCATTAATTTTCTGAATGATTCTTTTGTTTTCAATTTCATTGATGTCTGATTTGATTTTGCATATTTCTTTTTTTTCTACTGGGTTTAGGCTTAGATTGCTCTTCTTTTTCCAATTCCATAAGATGGGTTGTGAGTTTGTTGATGTGCTCTCTTTCTGTTTTTCAAATGTAGGCATCTAAAGTGATAAACTTTCCTCTCAAACTGCTTTTGCAGTATCCCACAGGTTTTGGTAGCTCGTGTCTTCATTGTCATGCTCAAGGAAGTTGATGATTTCCTGTTTTATTTCTCCCTGAACCCCTCTGTCTTTCAACAGAAGGTTGTTTAATTTCCATGCCTGTGTGTGGGATTGAACATTTTTGTTAGAGTTGAGTTCCACCTTTAGTGCCTTATGGTCTGAGAAGATACAAGGTAAAATTTCAATTCTTTTGATTCTGTTGATATTTGTTTTGTGTCCCAGGATATGATCAGTTTTGAAGAATGTTCCATAGGGTGATGAGAAGAATATATATTCTTTATCTTTGGGATGCAATGTTCTATATGCATCTACCAAGCACAGTTTTTCTAGGGTCTCATTTAAATCTCTTATATCTTTGTTTAATTTCTGTTTAGAGGATCTGTCCAGCTCTGTAAGAGGAGTGTTAAAGTCCCCTGTTATTATGGTATTATCGGATATCATATTGCTCAGACTGAGTAAGGTCTGTTTCAAAAATCTGGGAGCATTTAAATTGGGTGCATAAATATTTAGCATTGAAACATCTTCTTGTTGTATTTTGCCCTTGACCAATATAAAGTGACCATCTTTGTCTTTTTTGACTTTAGTTGCTTTAAATCCACATGTATCTGAAAATAAGATTGCAACTCCTCTTTCCTTCTGAATTCCATTTGTCTGAAAAATTGTCTTCCAACCCTTGACTCAGAGTTTTAATTTGTCTTTTGAAGCCAGGTGTGTTTCTTGCAGACAGCAAATGGATGGCTTGTGTTTTTTAATCCAGTCGACCAATCTATGTCTCTTCAGTGGGGAATTCAAGCCATTAACATTTATTGAGATAATTGATAAGTGTGGTAGTATTCTATTCAACTTATTTTGTGAGAGTTCATTGCTTAGTTTTATCTTTTGCATCAGTGTGGAAGTTAGGTTCTGTCCTTTGATTTCTGAGTGCATACTTCGCTGCTGATCTATTGTGATGGTCAGTGTGCAGAACAGGTTGAATTATTTCCTGTAGAGCTGGTCTTGTTGTGGCAAATTTCCTCAATGTTTATATATCCATAAATGATTTGATTTCTCCATCAATTTTAAAGCTTAGTGTAGCAGGGTATAGAATTCTGGGCTGGAGATTGTTCTGTTTAAGTAGATTAAAGGTAGGTGACTATTGTCTTCTTGCTTGGAAAGTTTCATTAGAGAAATCTTCAGTCACTCTGATGGATTTGCCCCTGTAGGTCAACTGGCGCTTACTCCTGGCAGCTTGCAGAGTCTTTTCTTTTGTCTTGACTTTGAACAGATTCGTCACAATGTGTCTTGGAGAAGCTTGGCTAGATTTGAGGGGACCTGGGGTCCGATATCCCTCTGAAAGCAGTGTGTCAGAATATTTGATGATATTTGTGAAATTTTCATTTATAATATTCTCTAGTATGGCTTCCATTCCTCTGGGGCATTCTTCTTCCCCTTCTGGGATTCCTATAACTTGTATGTTGGAATGCTTCATAAAGTCCCATAATTCTGACAGTGAATGTTCTGCTTTCTCTCTCTTCTTTTCTGCCTCTTTAACTATCTGAGTTATCTCAAGAACTTTGTCCTCTACCTCCAAAATTCATTCTTCTGCATGGTCTAACCTGTTGCTGATACTTTCCATTGCATCTTTAATTTCCCTAATTGACTGCTTCAGTTCCTTCAGCTCTGCTATATCCTTTCTATATTCTTCATATCGTTCATCTCTTATTTGATTCTGATTTTGTATTTCCTTTTGGTTATTTTCCACTTTATTAGCAGTTTCCTTCATTGTTTCCATGATTTCCTTCATTGTTTTCATCATGTGTATTCTAAATTCCCTTTCTGTCATTCCTAACATTTCTTTATAGGTGGAATCCTCGGCAGTAGCTACTCCTCTGCAGTAGCTACCTCGTGGTTCCTTGGAGGGGTTGCTCTGGAGTGGTTCTTCATGTTGTCAGGAGTTTTCTGCTGATTCTTCCTCACAAGTAATTTCTTTTATTTGTTTCCTTGCCCTAATTTTCCTTTCATTTCCTCTTGCTCTTTAAGTTCCTGTACCTATGGACTAAGATTTCGATGAGTCCTTTTGGTACAGGACCAGAAGGATGAGAAAGTTGAAGAGCAAGAAGGGATAAAAGAAAGAAAGAAAGAAAAGAAAATAGAGAAAGGAGAGGGGGTGGGTTAAAGGGAATATTGACAAAAAGAAGACTGGCACAGAAAGAGGGAGACAGAGCAATATAGCTGTACAGTATGGTACTTTGACACAATCTTAAAAAACCCCCAACCTCTGTGGGTGCTCGGTTGGGTGATTCCCTCAAGATCAGCAGCTCTTTGCTAACCTGATCAGACTCAATACCCCACCTCCAGCAAGTAGAGAAGAAAAACAAAAATGCTATAAATCAAACCAAAACAAGCAAACAGAATTTTGGGATAAAATTGGGTGAAGAAACAAAAAATAGGGGTAGAAACACTAGCAAAAATGAAGTTCTAATTATTGATAAAGGTAGCAATGGGAAATTGTATTTAAACTAGAAAAAATGGAGAAAGAAAAGAAAGAAAAAAAAGAAAAGAAAAAATCTGTATGGAAAAGGTTGAAATTAAAAAACAAAACAACAACAAAATAAACAAAAAACAAACAAACAATAACAAAAAAGTGTATATATCTTGCTGAATATTGTCTGGGCAACAGGTGGTCTTCTGGGGTATGAGATGTTAATCACAGTGCTGATACGACTGCCATCCTTTACTGATTTCTCAAACCCAGGAGTCCTCAAACTTTTAAAACAGGGGGCCAGTTCACTGTCCCTCAGACAGTTGGAGGGCCAGACTATAGTTAAAAAACAAACAAACAAAAAAAAAAAACTATGAACAAATTCCTATGCACACATCTTATTTTGAAGTAAAAAAACAAAATGGGAAAAAATACAACATTAAAAATGAAGAACAAGTAAAGTTAAATCAACAAACTTACCAGTATTTCAATGAGAACTATGGGCCTGCTTTTGGCTAATGAGATGGTCAATGTCAAGTTCCATATTTGTCACTGCTAGTCGTAACAAGCAATGCAAGTTTGCATCAGTTAGTCTAGATCTGGTTGGAGATTTCAGATGTTTCATTCTGGAAAAAGTTTGTTCTCAGACTTAAGTGCTACCAAAGATGGTTGCCATTTTGAGTGCATGGTTCCTGAGATTAGAATATGTCTCAGAGGGGAGAGATGCATATAAATTAGGAAGAAAACTTGAATGCATCTTTCAGAGAGTCACAATTCTGCAGTTCAGCCTGTTCCACTTGGTAAATCGTATCCACACTTTCAGTGTCAATAGAAAATGGGTTACGGAAAAGCTGTATCTCCTGTTCATGGAGATGAAGCTCTTTAAATATAAATTGGAACTCCTTTTGCAACTTTTTCAGTTGTTTCAGTTGTTTTATTTGGGAATGCAACCAGTGTATTTTCTGCTAACAGATTTTGAGTTGTGAGGAGATGGCAGAAATTTTCCTCTTTCACTTGTTTGATGAGGAGGCCTAATTTTACTTCAAATGCTTTCACATGTGATTGCATATCACAGACGAGCTTCCCCTTTCCTTGAAGTTGCACATTGAAATTGTTGAGTAGCTCTGTTACATCTATCATAAAGGCAAGGTGCCATTTCCATTCTGCATCATTGAGCTCTGGTACTTGTTTTCTGAAAGCAGAAAAGCTGTAATCTGTGGAAGTAGGTCATAGAAATGTTTCAAAATTCTCCCTCGACTCAGCCAATGGACTTCTCTGTGGTACAGAACATCTTCACAGGCAACATTTAGCTCAGACAGAAATTCCTGAAATTGTCTGTGGTTTAGTGTATTACCTCTAATGAAGTTAACACAAGATACCAGAGTTTTCATAACAGAGTCCCAGTTCAGTGATTTACTACACAGCGCTTGTTGGTGGATGAGGCAGTGTATGGCTATTGGATGAGAATGGTTATGTTTGTCCATCTCTTGGTTAATGCAAGCAATTACTCCTTTCCTAGACTCCACCATGCTAGGAGCACCATCACTTGTCATGCTGGCTAGTTTTGCCCCGTCCAGCTCCAAACTATTCACAGTTTGGCAAACCTTTTCATAAATATCCTCTCCTGTAGTTGTTACTTTGATGCTTTGCAGTGCAGCAAGCTCTTCTGTGACTTTGAAATAGTCTTTCGTCCCACGAATAAAAATGAGAAGTTGTGCAGAATCACAAACATCATTACTTTCATCAAGTGCCAAGGAAAAATAGGAAAGGTTTTTTGCAGAGTTTTGCAAATGCTGATGCAAATTGTCTCCCATTTCTTCAATCCTTCGTGTAATTGAGGGTCCTCACTCACTGTACTAAATAAATCAGCCTTATCTGGACACATCTCTTTGGCAACAGAAAGAAGGCATTATTTAACAAATTCTCCCTCCACGAATGGTCTGCCAGTGCACACTGTTATCTTGGCAACTTGAAAACTTGCTCACAGTGATGAAGTATTTAGCTGTTTCTGCTTCACAAAAGTATTTTGCTGAGTTGTCAATGTATATTTCAGCTTTAATATTTTATCTTTTCTCACTTTTTCAACCGAACTATCATATTTATCTTTATGTTGAGTTTGATAATGTCGACGCAAATTGTATTCTTTGAACACAGACACTATATTCTGGCATATCAAACACACAACTCTTTCCTTGTACTGCATGAAAAAGTCATCATAAGTCTACCGTTCTTTGAATATCCTATACTCCGAGTCAATTTTTCTCTTTCTTGATATCATTGTTTCCTAGGAATTCCAAATTGCTATTAGTAAAATACCAATATATATACAGTGCTCCAAAAACAATAAACCAGCAATAACTTTGCTCACACAGAGACATATAGACTGCACTGCCCATCAATGCAGTCTGATCAGTGTCCATCAATGCAGCCTTGCCAGTACACATCATTTCAGCCTCACCAGTGCCCATGTGGTGGAACTCTGCTTTTACCTCAGGCTCACACTGGTGTGGTGCGGGAACAGGCACAATTACAGAGCCAGTTTCTCCACCACCTTTCCAGTTCACACTACCCTATGTGAACCACACTGCAATCTGTGAACTCGCACAGGAATCTGATCTCATGGGTGAGAAGACCCATGTGATCAGATTCCACTGCAGGAAAAAAGAAGGCATGTATGCCTTTTTTCTTCCAAATCTAATGTGAGTTCAGCCATACAAGCTTATGGCTGAACTTGCACTGCTCAGAAATCGCAACAGTGTGAACTGGGGCTTACACAGCACACAACATACAACATCATAAACAACTGAATAGCAATTAGAATATAAATGCACTTACTGGCAATTAAATTGGGTTTCCTACTCCTCGGCTGTCTGCAGAGTGAGATTAAATTCCCATGGGGCCCTAGGCAGATTACCAGTTTGGGGCCCCCATGTGATAACACTGAGCATTAACCATTTGTATTCACACTGGCCCTGACCATTTGCGATAACACTGACTGCTGACAATTTGCATTAATACTGAGCGCTAACAATTTGCATTAACACTGAGCACTTGCAATTATCATAACCACTGAGCACTGACTATTTGCATTACCTCTGAGCTCTGACCATTTGCATTACCTCTGAGCACTGACAATTTGCATTAGCACTGAGCACTGACTATTTGTGTTATCACTGTGATGCAGAACTCCAACCAACTAACCAACTTAAAAAAAAGGCTTTCCTAACTTCAAAAAAAGGTGCCCCCTATCTGAAAATAAAAAAAGACCTCCTAACTTCAGAAAAAAAGGCCCTCTTTAACTGCAAAAAAAGAAAAGGCCCTACTAACTGCAAAAAAAAAAAAAATTCTAACTTGTTCTTACCTAGGTCCTTAGGCAGCAGCAGGCTCTGCACAGGCAACCTGGTGACTCCTCCATTACACCATAGACTGAGATGAGGAGTCGAGAGACAGAGAGAAAGAGGGGTGGGGAGAGACAGAAGGAGCAGAGTTGGAGAGTAGGAGGGGAATTGTAGAGTGTGGGGCATATTCCACACATGCGCACTGCAGCCCAGGTGGGACAAGTTGGCTACCAAGCAGGACAGGAAGCTGTGGGAAAAACACCCGGCAGGCCAGATAAATGTCCTCGGCGGATTGCATGTGGCCCGTGGGCCGTAGTTTTAGGACCCCTGCTCAAACCCCACAGGGTGGAGACCCTAAATCTCTCTTCAGCCCTCTTAAAAGGCACTTTAAACTCCTAAACTTGGCTAAGCAGAAGCTTTCCCAGGAAAGTGCTTGTCGCTGGGATCACTGCTGAAGTGGCTATCCACTTAGCCAGTGGGCCAAAACTGGTCTCACTCTGCCCCTGAGGGTTAAGGCTGTAAGGCAGCTCAGTCCCTGCCTTTAGGCTGCTCAGTCACTAGGTTACTAGCTCACGCCCGATCCTTGCTCTGCGACCCTGACGGCAGAGCTTGCCAGGCAGTTTTCTCACAATGGCTCCCTGCGGCCCACAACCAAACACTATTAGCTTTGTCCGGCTCAGTGGCTCAGTCTGGGGCCCTAGACAATGCCCAAAGTTCTCCACATTCCTGCTCAAGCTCTCCCCAAGGCAGTTCTACTGAATACCAAGTCCAAAAACACAAAAATAGTTCACAGGTAAGGGCTTTCCCATTTGCAGTCTCACTGTTGCTGTACTTTCAGCTGCCAGTGGGATTAGACTGATCGAACACAAGCAACCACTTGCCAGTTTTCCACTGTTTTTGTCCTCCTCTTGGGGTCCAGAAGTCTCTTGCTTACTCCCTGTATCCTCAAAGGGATGATTATAGGCAGATCCCACCAGCCAGAGATGTCTGGAGTCTTATTTCCCCAGACTCATGGTGCCCAGTTGCAGGGAAGCTGTTACTCAGCCACCATCTTGCTCCAACTTCTATATACATTTATTCTTAAAAGACTGTAGGAATGCGCCCTGCTCACTGTGTGCTTCTGGAAAGGAATGATGGATAATGTTGTTGTTGTTCTTGCCATTTGGGGACAGCGTTTGGGTTGGTCCAGGCATTGGAGCTCTCCTGAAAAAGGGAACAAACCGCTGTGGGCTGGCTGGTGAGGAAGGTGGCTGTGTCTTCTCACTCACTCGCCTGCTCCACGCACAGACGGTGCCTGCTTACTTCCGTAAATCCATCCTTTTTTCTCCATTTCTACTACTACCAAAATCACCATCCTATTACAAGCTATCGTTATCTATTGCATGGATTCTAGCAATAATCTCTGGGCTGGTTAACCTCATGGCACTCAATAGCCTTGTGGCTGCCACCATGTCCCTTTATAACCTTTATAATCTACTCTTCAGCCACAGTGATCTTTTCAGTATGCACACCTCTTTAACTTGAAATAGTCAATCACTCCCCATCATTCTTTAGATAGGAACCAAAATCTTCACCAGTCTACATAACTCTCTAGTATAATCTCATACTCATTTCCCCTTTGTTACCACTTCAGTTGGAGACTTTTAGTCTCTTTTCCATGCATCTTATCACCACCTGTCTTTGTATAAAATGTTCCCTTCCTCAAGGAAAGCTCTTTTTTTAAACTTTCTCTAACTGACATCCAGATCAAAGCTAAATCAGCACTTCCTTAAGGAAGGTCTATTTCCTTCCCTGGCTTGGTCAGTTATCGCATGTGTTTTTGTTGTGTCATCTACCCCTTAGAGATTTCAGTTTGCATAGTTGCAATTTTTTTTTAATCTGTGTAATCATTTTATTAACAGCTGCCTCTCCCACTGTGTGGTCAACACCACATAAACAGGTACTTCTTGTTTTCACTCTTGTTATATTCCCTCTAAAAATTATTTGTTGAATGAAGCATTTATAAAGTTTTAAGTGATTTATACACATCATCTCAGTTTTTCTTTGTGAGGATACTGTGGGGTAGTTAAGATTACTTCGTTCTATCATTCAGGATACGCTAGGCTATGTTGTAGTCACAGATAACCCCCTAAAGCCAGTGGCTTAAGATGACCATGGCCAAAGTTTGTTACTTGCTATGACTCATGTAAAATACAGGTTAGCAGGTGGAAGACTTTATTGCACTTAATCAGGGACTCAGATAAGATGCTCCGTCTTGACACATGCTTCTAAATTGTTGCAGCAGGGAAGAAAGATGATGAAGAATCATATACCAGCTTTTAATGGCTTCTGTCCATTAGTGACATACCTGGGCAGAGCAAGTTGCTTAGCCCTAGAAGGAGACAGAGACACACAGTTATACCAGATGCCTATCAGGAAGAAAATCAGAAATACTGGTGATCAGATCAAAGAAATTGGTCTACCACATTTATTCCCTTTTATAACTGCTAAGCAGGCATACAGAAAAGCAACTTGCTTCAAAGTGGAAGAGCCAGAGCTTGGAACTCAGTAGTTTGCATAGTCCCCACACCCCCAACCCCTGACCTCAGATATCTGCATTATTTTTCTTTGTCCGCACTTGGGCTATCTTCCCTAGATTTGCATCTAGGGGCAAATGGTCAACCATGTTTCTGTCATTGCTTTTGTTCTCAAAGGAGAGGAGTGAAGCCACTTGCCGCTATAACCAGAATTTTGCAACCTGAAGGTAGTAGAAATGAAGCATTTCTTTTGTAAATATCTCCAAGGTCACACAAAACTGATATTCTGGCAGTCACTTCGGCTCTCTGTCTTTTTAAAGTGTCCATTTTTACCTGTTCTTTCATAAAGAAACATGGAGGATAATTTGGTCAAGTCTATGTAGTCATGTTATCCTCAAACACAAACTTTAAAGAAAGCTGATTTTAGTGAGGGTTTTTCTGACAATTTTCACCACTGATTTGAATCAATCAATTATGTGTCTTTTATTTTTCAATTAGAAAGACATTTCCTGCATAGTGTCACTCAAGGCCATTGAATGAGTTTGAGGACACGACAAGTAGTTATCTCTGGAGCTCTAAATTCCTATGGGCTTTTATGAAAATAAAATTCCAAACTAGTATGTACCTAAGTGAGTAAAACAGTAAGATACTTATTATTTTAATCATGGGATGAGAGAAAGGAGAGTGGGAAGCTTGAGTAGATGTTATTAATTATGTACTGGCTTTTGACTAATGTTTCAAATTTACAATTTTGACTGATGACCTGTTACAATTTATTTTGCCTATTAGCAGAATATACTTTCTTTTAAATATGAAATTTCAGGCAGAAAAACCATATAAACCTTGTTAATCCCAATTTTAATTATTTAAGAATATGATTTGGTACTTATTTTATAAACATTAATATTTAACCAAAATAGTCATATTAACTGCTAAAAATATATGCTATGCTTATATTGAAGAAAATTTCTTGGTTTTCTTCCCTTAATCACATGTAGAGATGAATTATAAAATTTCCAGCATGGAAATGTTAAGTGGAGTTTGGTGCCTATTTTAAGGAATTAAATAATGCTCTCTGGGATATAGCTCTGGGGCTAGTGATAGAAAAAGAATGAAGTTCAATGAAACATTAATGTTAAATAAATTATCTGTGGGTATGTGTGTGTTTGCTATGAGCCTACTTTTATTAAAGTTCTTTATTCCTCATTTTAAAATGTACATTTTTTATGGACCAGTTTGTATAATAGTCATTTTTAATTATTATGTACGTATTTTTAGGTAAATGCTATAGTAAGTAGCAAAACCCCACAAAAACTGAAGTAGCTTTGCAACCAAGGCTTATCCAGTGTTTGCTTCCTGGAAAAAGCAGGCAAATGTGCTGTTTGCCGTGGAGAACAAGGGGAGAAGATATCATAGAGTAGATTGCCTTTTCTGAATGGCCTGTCGGTCCCTTGGTATTTCAGGATTCAAGGTGTCAGAGGCCAGTTTAAGTCTCAGCTAAACAGGAGACTCCTACTGAAACCAGCCAGAGAGATTTATAAGCATCTTATCCAAGCAAGACAATTTTTCTTGTCTGCCATGGAGCCTAAATTTGGACATATTTACATACTTCCACAGAATATTTGCCTACATGTCATCCTATTTCCCCTAATAGTAATGAAATTCCCTTCTAGCCTCTGAAATTCACATTTTAGAAGATGACAGTGGCTCTTTGTAGCTTCCTTACAATGCCAGCCCAAGGTCTTTTCCCTTAACACTTTGTGACCAGCCGCTCTCCCATCTCTCTCTCACCTACCCCTGTCTCTCTGTCTGTTTTTATCTCCTTTTTTATGATGTCTCCTTGGAAATGAGACCACTTCCTGTTAAGTGATCCCCAGGACCGTGGAATGTAAAGACAACTGAGAGTGTCTTTAAAGTGTCCTGTCCTAAAGGTACATAAAAGCCATAAAACATGAGAGCAGGGGAGGGGGCACTGGTGGGAGATGAGGGTGGTGAGTTTTCCCTTGTGCTGTTTCTCTCTAGATCTGTTTTTTAAAAGTTGCTTCTGGCCCCTTGGCCAATCTGCACTTAATTACCTGTTCCTGCTGTACTCCCGAGACAGCCAGCAGTGTGGCCAGCGTATTCCCATCTCTCTGTGAGGCCCAGCTCTGGGGCTGAGCTGATGCATTACAAATGCCTTGTGGACCAAAACAATGTATGTGTCTGCTGGGATTTTCACTAAGTGGTCAGGATGCCAACCACAGTCCTGATCGTTTTAAATGGCTTGTGATCTGAGGCTGGGGAGATGCTCATTAGTGGCCGTAGGAGTCCAATATCAGGACCAGATTGAATCGAGTCTGTCTGCTCTCTGCCAGCACAAGCATTAATAGAAGACACCACGTCAATAAAAGTTCCCCAGATGAAGCCCTTGAATAAGGCACTTATGGACAATTATAAATGTTTTGCCCTGTGGTGACTCTCCTCTATCAAACCTACTCCAAGCCTGATAAGCCCTGCCTCTTTAGGGGTCATTAATTTCCCTGAAAATTTAAACAGCTGTCACTTGTGATCCTCCTCAGGTGCTCATGTGGGAGAGATTAGCTTGTGTTTATAAGCGGGTCTGTTCATTAAGCGCCTGCCGGTGTGGAACCCCCTCCACCGGCTGTGAGTCAGGCCTGCAGATCTCCCACAGATAATTGGGGGCTGCTGCGAATAACACAGAGGCGCTGGCGGCCTCAAGGATGGTGTGGCCTTATTAACATCAGCTGGGTACAGTGCACCATTTTAATGATTTCCAATAAACCCAGGCAAGCCCTCAGAGCTCCACCAGCGCTTGGGCACTGACAGTTAGAGAGGCTGCCTGGGTTTGGGTTTGTTGTAGTTACTGTCAGTCGCTTTCTCATTAACACTTGAAAATCTGGATTTAACTCTGCTATGCAGAGATTCTTCCAAGGTCTGCTTCTAAGTTCAAATTACTTCTGGTGCTTTTAATGGCTGTTATAGTAGAAAAATACACTTCATGAAGCTGTGTGGGTCCAAATGTAGGAAGTACATTTTGGCTGTGCTTTCCTTTCTTTCTTCTTTTTTTTTTTGCAGTTTTTTTTTTGGCTGGAGACGGGTTTGAACCCACCACCTCTAGTATATGGACCCTACTTCTTGAGCCACAGGCACCACTACCCTTGGCTGTGCTTTCTAAATTAAGACCCTCAAGTTTTAAATAGCATTCTCCATTTATATCATCTTTCAATGAAATTGGATGTATTTGTGTATTCTCTGATGTTACTAAATTCTTGTAAACTAATACAAAATGTTATATTTTGATGTTTTTTAACAGTTCGAAACTTATTGAAAATTCTTTGTTTAGAAGATCTTTAAATAAATAGGTTGGACAATTTAGTTTGGTAAATAGGTAAAGGAAAGATAAGGGAACAATTTAAAAACCTAACACATTTATATTATTTCAGTTACAAAATACTATTAAAGTAGAAACGTTTCCAAAAATACTTTTCAAAATACTGATTCTGTTGTAGGATTTGATTTTCGCTTTTGAAAAGTAATTGCTGGTACTCATCACTGGACCTTTAACTACAATAGATAGATTATATGTGTTTTTATATTTAAAAACATTCTTGGCAGGATCCTATGTACTATGGGTGGTCATAATCACAAAAGTTGGCAAATTTTACAAATTTAAAAGAAATGTATCCTAACTTTAAGTTCAACAACTCTTTTAAGAACTTTGACGTGAACTAAGTAGCAATCTTTTGAAGTACAAAAGATTTATTGTTCATTTTTTACTTTATTCGGAATATTTTAAAAATTCTACTAGTTTAAAAGTATTACTTCTATAAAATTTATTAGATTGATAGCTTGAAGAGCATCTCTAGCTTTAATGTCCTTGCTACTTTACGTAGCCCATGAGTGATGCAGGAGTCAGTCGACTGTACTGTGCTCTGTAAGCTTAGCCTCAAATCCTTTTATTATATTATAGCACTGATTTTCAACCAGTGTGCTGTGAGAGGACCTTAGGTGTGCCATGAAAATTTTTAAAGATCATTAATTAGGGCAGAGCCTGTGGCTCAAAAGAGTAGGGCGCCAGCCCCGTATGCCAGAGGTGGTGGGTTCAAGCCCAGCCTCAGCCAAAAACTGCAAAAAAAAAAAAAAAAAAAAAATCATTAATTAAATTATTTTTGAAAGAGGTTCAAAGGATGATAATTATATAATATATATTTTTGATCAACAGAATTTTTAAGTGTGCTGTGGAACTTTAACTATAGGTTCAAGTGTGCCGTGAGATAAAAAAGGTTGAAAACCACGGTATCATAGTCAAGGCAAAGGATCCAGTAAAGATTATATTACTATATATTATATTAGTCTTAAAAGCATTGTCTTCTTAAAGAATTTTTACACTATCGACAAGCTGTCCTTTCTGTTTTGTATTTCCTTTCATGGATGATACAAAAAAGTAGTCTTTATATTTCAGGCAAAGAAAAAAATCAACTGAGACACAAGAGAACATTACTACATTCATTTAACTTATACCAAACCTCTTCTTCTTCAGAATGTGAGATGATGCTTCTTTTGTCAAATCTTCAGAGTGTTTCCTGTGTATCTCCCAAATCTATTTGTTGATAATAGGAATGCCTTGTAGTTTGTAACTATATTGATTTCTATGAATTGTATCAGACATTTTAACTAGGAAGGGGAGGTGTTTCTCTGATGGTGTATTCCTTTCACTATTAACCAAGAAACCACATAAGTGCTTAGAAGTATTTAGAAATAGTTATCAATAAATTTGGTAAATGTTATAAATTGTTGGTTTGAGAACAGCATGAATTGCTAAAAATTGATTATATTGTGTTTGACATGCCTATATTGAACTGCTTTCTTAGAATCTTGAAATTAAGATATAATATGCCTTCATTGTGAAGTTTATTGATAAAATTATAGCGGTCTATTGTTATAAATAGTGAAGGTAAACCCATATTTCATATGGGGTTTTTGATAATTTTGAAGTTCCAGGATGAAACCTTCCTATACATGACTAGATGATCTTTTAAAAAGCATATAGTATGTCTGATAAACATTTTTATAATAGGAGATAAAATATTAACTTTTTCTGTTTTTCTGATGGTTTTCTTCTGCTTGAGTTACTAGAATTTTTTAATCTTTTGGGTTATCTGCAAGAAATTTTTAATTTACTTGACATTTTGTGAGTAAATTCATTTGAAAACAGAGAATCTCTTAGTTCATGTAGTAGAATCCCCACAAACTACAACATAATAGAATACAGTTGACCCTTGAATAACATGAATTTGAGCTATGTGGGTCTACTTATACATGGAGCTTTATAATAAATATATTGGAAAATTTCTTGGAGATTTGCGACAATTTGAAAAACCTTACAGATGAACCGTGTAGCCTAGAAATGTTGAAAAAAATCAAGAAAAATTTAGATATGTGATGAATGTATAAAATATATAGATGCTAGTCTATTTATGTGTTCATCGACTGTGTTATTGGGAAGACTATTAGTAGGCCTTCAACAGTATGCTATTAGTGGTTAAATTTTGGGATGTCAAAAGTTATATGCAGATTTTCAACTGTGCAGGGGGGTGATGCCCCACCCCCATGTTGTACAAGGGTCACCTGTATACTGGAAACAACCATATGAGAAAGTGTATTACTCTCGCTTTGCCGTGTTTTTGATGTAGCTCCTCTTTTATCTCAGCATTCTTTGCTCATTGCATGAGACAGAGGGTTCTGACATACAGACTGATTAAAGGGAGGGATGTCAATCCAGGCAGCAGAGCTTAGTTCCTTTCTTATTGCTTACATTAAAATATAAGATTTTACTACATATTTCCCTCCACATAACAGATTGTCTTTCATTAATGCTATTTGAGGGGCTACTCCCTGAAGGAAGGGGAAGAGTATCTTTGCCTCCCCTTCCTTAACCTAGCTCTGGCTATGGCTACCAGAGAGTGTTTGCAACAGGATGTGCAATGCTATGACTCAAGTTAGGGGTTTCCTGTCTTTGGAGATTGTCTTTGATCTTAATAGATACAAGTATATAATCACAAGGTAAATCTTCATAACTCATACAGTTACATCCAAAATGAAAAACGTTGGAGGTTTAAAAAAACGTTTTATTGGGATACATTATCTGTGTGTGTGTGCATGTGTAGTTGAACGCTGAGTATTTCATGCATATATCTATAAGAATGAAGCTTGATTTTTTTTTTTTTAAGATTTCTAAAATAACCTGGAGTCTTCTAAGAAAGTAAGATATTCTTAGGGAGCAAGTGATGTCTGTGTTCTTACATTTTGTTTAATGAACAATGAATAGAAGAAAACTTCCAAACTCAATGAGACCCTCCCTTTTTAAAGAAAATATGGCTTTTAGATAATAGTAGAAAACTTTTTTTTTTCCCTGACATCTTGAAGAGGTCTGAGACTCAGGTGTATGTACTAAATATGGTGGTCTTTTACAAGGGGAATTCAGTTAGTAACTAGACTATTTAGTAATATATTCAAAGAACAAAAAGGACTCTTTGGTTCACCCTGATGGATCCATGGGTAATTCAGGAAAGTACCCAGGAGGGATGAACCTGTGTCCTGAGGGTTAGAAGGAAACATCCAGGTCTGTTTGGGAAAATATTTCTCACTAAGGTGCTTTTCCCAGATATGTTTTATAGACTCTCATGTCCGTATGATGCTTTGTGTGAGTGGAAATCAGAATTCTCAGAGCCAAAAATTAATGTATAAACTTAGAGTTGAAGTTAATAAATAAGCAAAATGTACTGGACCCATCATTTATGTGAAGTATCCCTTTCTTGGAAAGTTTTTAGTCCTTCCTGTAAGTAGTCATACTTCAAAATGTCAAGTCATGTGGTACTGGCAAAAATCCATGTTAAATGTTTCATTCTTTTTCTTTCCATTTGCTTTTTGTTTGGATTCTCTTTTGATGACACTTATTGCTTTATAAAGTTTATACTCTCTTCTGGCCCTCATCATTGCTGTATTTTCTATGCTTTCTTTGCTTCCCTAAAGGGAGAAGATAATGTGGAAAGGCAATGAGTTGAGCATAGATTTCGAATATGGATAGGTCAGGATTGAACTTGGCCATGTTTAAATCACACGGAACAAATCCCATCTGTACCTTCATTTCTGTACTGTCAAAATGATTCTGCAACTTTGGGTATAGGTTTGGCTCCATGTGCCTAAGACATCAAACAGTAGGTACTTAAACTAATTGTTTTTTGTTCATATAAAATTTGGATGGGTATTGTGACTCTGCTCTGGGAAGTCAGCGGGGTTCTGCAAGATGTTGGAAACCTATGCTCTTTTTATCTTATTATTTTGGCATCCCTAGAGTGTTTTCCCCATTTACATGGTCTGAAGCCTTACCCCCATTTCTAACTACAGAAAAAGTGAATATTACCTGGAGGTTGTGTCTGTTGCTATATACATACGAGCATTGTCTAAATTTAATATCTGGCTGCACATACCTGCAAGGGAATCTGGGAGTTGTAGTCTTTATTGTGGATGTCTGTGTGACTCGCTAAAAGTGGGAGATTTCATTGGTCTAGAAATAGAGTGAATGAATACTGTAGTTTAACAAGCATTAAATGCATATTGCCTTGAGCTCACAATACTTTGGGGGTGGGGGGGGGCTCTGAAATGGCTTTAATTTTAATTTCTTTCTTTTTTGCAGTTTTTGGCTGGGGCTGGGTTTGAACCCGCCACCTCTGGCATATGGGGGCTGGTGGCCTACTCCTTTCAGCCACAGGCGCTGCCAATTTCAATTTCTTTTATAACCAGAAGAAGTAAATGAATATGGATAACATCCAACTTGGGTTATATTTCCTTTTGTTCCAATGCAGTTTTAAAATATAATTTCTAATATTTTCTTATATGGGAAGAGGAATCACATAGGAAAAAAGTGCCTATGGCCCACAGAAGTCATAATGTAGCCCAAGCCATATGACTGATATTTGGATCTCCCATTTACTATTGTAAGCATCCAAATATTATAGGTGAAAACAGATTTTATAATTACTTCATTATATTATCACTATTGGATTAGTTTACCCTTACAGATACTAGTTTTTGTGATTTTAACATCATCATCTTATTTTCCAGAGGACTGCTTCTTTCATATATAGTTATACCTACATCTCTGTTGAGAGCTGACTTGTATAATTTGAGGACAACAAAAAGGAACATTGTCCCCAATTCTTTCATCTACTAACTTTTTCTGTAAGAGAGACATTTTGGGGTTAAAACATTAATTCTTGGAGGCCCTAGGTGAAAGTTCACATAATTTGAAAAAGTTTTAGTAGAGTGTAAAATAGCAGATCTTTACCTGGATTGGTAAACACCAAATGTATAAAAAAGTTTATCACTGCAAGGCGAGATTTTATTTAATTTTAAACTTAAAATGGATAACTTTTATGAACAGAAACTCACAATAAAAACATTTTTTAAATTTAAGTGTAGTGATCAATTGGCAATTAAAATTTATTAGAATTTATTTACTGAATGAGACGATTGCCTCTTAACTGAGAACTTTGATGACACTTATTGCTTGCATATGGAAAGTGCAAGTACTTCCTAGAAGTACCCATGATACCCATTTATCCCATGATAAATACAGGTACTTCTAGGAAAGAATCAGGAAGATCCTAGATTTGTTAGGATAATCTGTACCATCATTGTTTTTTATATTTTCAAAAAATGTTTACAGGTAATTTATTCTACTGAATATACTAGAATACATTTATATTAATAATACATTTCTCTAAGTATCAGTATTTAAAACTTAAACAATATATATATATATTTAGTTCTATCAGTAACATTTATAAGGACACCTCTTTTTATTCATGCTTTCTTCTAAGAAAGGTGACTGAAGCTCTAATAATTAAAAAAAACCCAAACTCTTGCCTTCAAGGTAGTGTGTTTCTATTTATGATGTTGGATAAATACTGTGAATTTTTCTTTCTTTCTTTTTTTTTTTTTGCCACTGCATCCAGCCCTGGGCAACAATCTTTTTTTATTTTTTATTAAGTCTTTATACATAGATCATAAATACATTTATGCACATTTCAGTGTGTTGATTATTTGTACAAATTGGAGTGCTTATATCATACTAATCAGCATAGGTTTCATCTCATTTACCCAATTACAGCATTAGGACATTTGTGGTCTACACATGATAGAACCAACTTGTACTTGCAATGTGCTCCAAAGTTGTGGTCCCCCTACTATCCCTTCCACCCCCTCTGCATCCCTTACCCTCCCCTTCCCTCCTTCATCATAGACTAAAGTTGTGTTTCATTTTCCATATGCAAGTGGTGTGAGTTATTATAAATTGGTTTCACAGTAGTACTGAGTACATTGGATACTTTTTCCCCCCCATTCCTGAGATACTATACTAAGAAGAATATTTTCCGGCTCCATCCATGTAAACATAAAGGAGGTAAAGTCTCCATTTTTTTTTTACTGCTGCATAGTATTCCATGGTATACATATACCACAATTTATTATCCATTCAGGGGTTGATGGGCACTTGGGCTTCTTCCATGACTTAGCAATTATGAATTGAGCTGCAGTGAACAATCTGGTGCAAATATCTTTATTGCCAAATGATTTTTGGTCCTTTGGATATACACCTAGAAGAGGAATTGCAGGATCAAATGGCAGGTCTACATTTAGATCCCTGAGTGTTCTCCAAACTTCCTTCCAAAAGGAATGTACTAGCTTGCATTCCCACCAGCAGGGCAGAAGTGTTCCCTTTTCTCCATATCCATGCCAACATCTGTTGTTTGGGGATTTTGTGATGTGGGCTACTCTTACTGGAGTTAGATGGTATCTCAGAGTAGTTTTGGTTTGCATTTCTCTGATGGTGAGCATTTTTTCATGTGTCTGTAGGTCATGCGCCTGTCTTCTTCAGAGAAGCTTCTGTTCATGTCTCTTGCCCACAATGAAATGGGATCACTTGTTTTTTGCTTAGTAATAAGTTTGAGTTCTCTGTGGATTCTGGTTATTAGAACTTTTTCAGTAGTATAACTTGCAAAAATCTTCTCTTATTCTGAGGGCTGTCTATTTACTTTACCTGGTGTGTTCTTGGCAGTGCAGAAGCTTTTTAATTTGATCAGATCCCAGTAATGTATTTTTGATGTTGCTTCAATTGCCTGGGGTGTCTTCCTCATGAAGTATTCTCCCAGGCCAACATTCTCAAGCATTTCCCCTGTACTCTCTCTAAGAATATTTATAGTTTCATGTCTTAAGTTTAAGTCCTTTAACCAGTGAGAGTCAATTTTTGTTAGAGGAGAAAGATGTGGGTCCAGTTTCAGTCTTCTACAAGTTGCCACCCAATTCATCCAGCACCATTTATTGAATAGGGAATCTTTCTCCCAATTTATATTTTTAATAGGCTTATCAATATCAAATGATGATAAATATCTGGGTTCACCTCTTGGTCTTCAATTCTGTTCCATTACATCTACCTCTCTATTTTTGTGCCAGTACCATGCTGTTTTGATCACTGTTGATTTATAATATAGTCTGAAGTCTGGAAGTGTGATTCCTCCCAATTTGTTTTTATTTCTGAGTAATGTCTTGGCTATTCGAGGTTTTTTCTCTTTCCATATAAAACGAAGTACTAATTTTTCCAAGTCTTTAAAATATGAGAGAGGTGCTTTAACAGGGATCGCGTTAAATGTGTAAATTGCTTTAGGTAGTATAGACATTTTAGCAATGTTGATTCTTACCAGCCATGAGCATGGTATATAGTTTTCCATTTGTTAACATCTTCAGCTATTTCTTTTCTCAGAGTTTCATTGTTCTCTTTATAGAGATCTTTAACATCCTTAGTTAGATACACTCCCAGATATTTCATCTTCTTTGGCACTATTGTAAAGGAAATAGAATCTTTGATTGTTGTTTCCCCTTGACTATTGTTGGTGTATATAAAGGCTACAGATTTATGAGTGTTAATTTTGTATCCTGAGATGTTACTATATTCCTTGATCACTTTGAGGAGTTTTGTAGTTAATTCTCTGGAGTTTTCCATATATATAATCATATCGTCTGTGAAGAGTGACAATTTGATCTCCTCTGGTCCTATTTGGATCCCCTTGATTTCCTTCTCTTGCTTGATTGCAGTGGCTAAGACTTCCATTACAATGTTAAAAAGTAGTGGAGACAGTGGGAATCCTTGTCTGGTTCCTGATCTGAGTGGAAATGATTTCAATTTTACTCCATTCACTATGATATTGGCTGTGGGTTTGCTGTAGATGGCCTCTATCAGTTTAAGAAATGTTCTTTATATACCTATTTTCTTAAGTGTTCTGATCAAGAAAGGATGCTGGACATTGTCTAAAGCTTTTTCTGCATCAATTGAGAGAATCATATGGTCTTTGTTTTTTAATTTGTTTATGTGATGTATTATATTTATGGATTTACGTATATTGAACCATCCTTGGGACCCTGGGCTGAAACTCACCTGATCGTGGTGTATAATTTGTTTGATGTGTTGTTGGACTCTGTTTGCTAGGATCTTATTGAATATTTTTGCATCAATATTCATTAGAGATATTGGTCTATGATTTTCTTTTCTTGTTGGGTCTTTTCCTGGTTTGGGTATCAGGGTGATATTTGCTTCATAGAATGAGTTTGGAAGTATTCCTTCTTTTTCTATGTTTTGGAAAAGATTAAGTAATATAGGTACTAGTTCCTCTTTAAAGGTTTGGTAGAATTCTGATGTGAAGCCATCTAGTCCTGGGCTTTTCTTTTGGGGGAGATTTCTTATAGTCGATATTTCAGAGCTTGTTATAGGCTTGTTCAACATTTCCATTTCTTTCTGGCTAAGTCTGGGAGGATGACATGTTTCCAAGTACTGATCTATTTCCTTCAGATTTTCATGCTTTTGAGAGTAGAGTTTTATGTAGTATTCATTAAGGATTTGCTGAATTTCTGAGGAGTCTGTTGTTATTTGGCCTTTATCATTTCTGATTGATGACATTAGAGATTTTACTCTTCTGCTTCTGGTTAGGTTAGCCAACAGTTTATCTATTTTATTGACCTTTAAAAAAAGAAAAACTCTTTGATTGGTTGATCTGTTGTATGATTCTTTTGTTTTTAATTTAATTAAGTTCTGCTCTAATTTTAGTTATTTCTTTTCTTCTGCTGGGTTTAGGGTTGGAAAGTTCTTCCTTTTCCAGTTGCTTGAGATGACCTATTAAGTTATTTACTTCCTCTCTTTCTGTTCTCTTGAGGAAGGCTTGCAATGCTATAAAATTTCCTCTTAAGACGGCCTTTGCTGTATCCCAGAGGTTCTGATAGTTTGTTTCTTCATTATTGTTTTTTCCAAAAATTTGGTAATTTCCTTCTTAATCTCGTCTATGATCCAGCTATCATTCAGCATGAGGTTATTTAGTTTCCATGTTTTTGTATGCATGTGGAGATTCCTGTTGTTACTGAGTTCAACTTTTATTCCATGGTGGTCCGAGAAAATACAAGGAATGATTTCTATTCTTTTAAATTTGCTGAGGTTAGACTTGTGGCCTAAGATGTGATCAATTTTGGTGGATGAGCCATGGGCTGATGAGAAATAATGCGTATTCCGTTTTGTTAGGATAAAATGTTCTATAGATGTCTATTAGATGCAAATGTTGAATGGTTAAGTTTAATTTTAAAATTTCTTTGCTTAGCTTCTTTTTTGAGGATCTATCCAACACTGCCAGAGGAGTGTTAAAGTCTTCAACAATTATGGTGCTGGGGGAAATCAAATTGCTCATGTCAGTTAGAGTTTCTCTTATAAATTGAGGTGCATTCTGGTTGGGTGCATAAATGTTGATAATTGAAATCTCATCATGTTGAGTGTTGCCCTTAACAAATAAGAAGTGACCATCATTGTCTTTTCTTACTTTGATTGGTTTAAAGCTTATTGTATCTTTGAATAAAATTGCAACACCTGCTTTTTTCTGATTTCTATTTGCCTGAATTATAGATGACCATCCCTTCACACTGAGTCTGTGTTTATCTTTTAAGGTAAATTGAGATTCTTGAATGCAACAGATGTCTGGCCTGAGTTTTTGTATCCAGTCAGCCAACCTGTGTCTCTTTAGAGTGCAATTTAAGCCATTTACATTAATTGAGAGTAATAATAAACCCGACAGAGTTTTGGGTATTGAGTTTTTTGAAAGTCCTATGGACCTTTTTAATCCTTTTGCCACTATGGAAGTTAGAATTTGATCAAAAGTTTCTGAGTGATTTTACTTTGGTGGTGAAGGATTGTGTTGTTCATTATAGAGGGTAGGTCTGAGAATATCCTGAAGAGCTGGTTTAGTTATGTCAAATTTCTTCAACATGTGAATGTCATAAAAGTACTTAATTTCTCCATCATAGAGAAACTCAGTTTAGCTGGATACAGGATCCTGGGTTGAAAGTTATTTTGTTTAAGGAGATTAAAGGTCGATGACCACCCTTTTCTAGCTTGAAAGGTTTCAGTGGAGAGATATGCAGTCATTCTAATGTTCTTCCCCTTGTATGTAATGGTTTTCTTACATCTTACCTCTTGTATGTAATTGTTTTCTTACGTCTATGAAGGAGAAAATTTCAGAATTTTCTCCTTCATATTAACTTTAGTGAAATTAATTATAATGTGTCTATGAGAATTTTTATTTGGGTTGAGTCATGTCGGTGTTCTGAAACTGTCTGCTATCTGAATTTCAGAATCTCTGGGCATGTCTGGAAAAAATTCTCTTTAATTATTTCATGAAGCAAAGCATCTGTATCCTTTGCAGCAACCTCATCACTTTCAGGTATTCCTATAAGGCAAATATTAGAGCACTTCAAATTATCCCAGAGCTCTCTGAGAGAATAATCCATTTTTGTTCTCCACTTTTTTTCCTTTTTGAGTGTTTGGGAGTGTTCAAAAGCTTTTTCTTCAATATCGGAGATCCTATCTTCTACCTGCTCCATTCTGTTACTGAGGGATTCTACTGTATTTTTTAGATCTTTGAGGGGTGCAAATTGTTGCTTTAATGTGTCAAAATCTTTGGTGATTTTGTCTTTAAATTCCTTGAATTCTGGAGACAGCTTTTGAATTTCTGCTTTAAATTCTAATTTCATCATTTCCTCCATTTTGTTGATCCTGTTTGCTATCCAAATTCTGAACTCGATTTCTGACATCTCAACCATTTGTCTGTGATAGGATCTTCTGCTGTGTCTGCTTTATCATTTCCCGGGGAAGTTGATCTGCTCTGATCATTCATGTTACCAGAGTTTTCCTGCTGATTCCACCTCATGATTGTTTTTTACTGTTGGCTAGCTGGTCTGATAAGGTGAGACTGGATTGGGGTTTCCTGGGGTTGTGGTTAACCAGCCATTTGTTAAGGATCTGGGACTGATGACTGCAGCTTTTTCCCCTTAAGCTTTGCAAAGGACCTGTACAGTATTACAGTCTGAGGTTGGGGAAACCTGCTTGGTGTGGTGGCGTTAGGTGGCTCGGTCTTGTATTCAACTGGTTCTTGTCCGATTGTGGTGGATCATTGACTCTGGTGAAGTCTTTGCTGTGAAGAAATACAAGCAATTAAGAAACCTCACTTCCCCAGACAACTGGAATGGGAAAATCAACCCTTCCTGTTACTACACAACCAGAGTATCACCCTAGAGGGTCCTTGGGTGATTGTCCCAAGTTAGGGGTTCCAAACCAATTGTCCTTGTCAGTACAAACTGTCAGATAGGAGAGTTTGAAAGGTTTCCAGTAGCTAGATAGCAGAGGTCTACTGGCTGCTCAGATTTGGCTCTCTCTGGTATTCTATCACCAGGTAGCACAGTAGGACCAGGGGGCTAAGTCTCTTTCTCTACTTTGTTCCTCTTCACACCAAATCACTGGTGACCCTGCAGGGCTGCAGTCCTGTTCCCTCCAATAATGTGAAGTGCCAGGGTTTAGCGCCTGTCAGAGTCAAGGGAAGGTCAATGCTCCCGAGGCCTGACCACTGCCCTTGGCTACCAGCCAGCTGGGGGAGCTGAGGCCTGCCTGCCTCGGGTGTTCAATATCTACTGGTGAGTGTTCCACTTGGGCTCAGTCTAATCCTGGGGGTACCAGGCCAACAAATGCTTATCTCCCTCAGCCACTGCACCTTTGCCCCGGCCACTCTGCAGCACTAGTATCCCTATAGAGTGACTTCTCGTTTCCTCTGGCAGTGCACAGAGTTGGAGGGGCAGTATTTCTCCAAGATTAGACCCTGGCGTGATCACTCTATTGTTGCTGGATCTTTGGGGGAAGTGCCCAGGCACTCTCCACTGCCAAAGCCAGAGAATTCTGGCTGTAGGAGCAGCTCTAGGAGTGTGCTTCACATGGATCTGGCAGCAGGGTGGGGTACACTGCATGCGATTCTGGCAGTATCCAGCGCCCAGTGACTTCAGCAAGGACAACACTACTCCACTGGTGATTCTGGTCAGGCAGGGGCCTGGCACAGAGGCAGGGTGGGCACAGCACACAGCTTTAGCAGTCTCTGGATGGGTGGGGTGTGGCGTGCGGCCTTGGTGGTCTCCAGGCAGGCGGGGTGTGGCGTGAGTCCTTGGTGGTCTCTGGGCAGTCGTGAATTTTTCTTATATAAAAATTTTACTCCATGTTATATTTACATTAAGACAAAACATTATAGAAATGGAATAAAATGAGAAATCCACGTGAATTTTTAAAAAAGATTCAAATAAATGCCAGATGTGAGAATGACAACTCCAGGGGCTGTACATGGAGTCCATACTTTCCTTTGCCTTAGGGGAAATTATTTCTTTGGGAAAGTTTGCCAAGAGCCACTTTAAATATTTGAAGTTTTACCTGATCCATGTCCATGGATACTGCACATGGTATCAACACTTGATCAGGCCATTGAAACAAGAGAAGCTGACAAGAGCAATTAGGAGATAGCCGGATGCCAGTTTCCCTCGCCATCACATTGGCACAGTCCTGGCTTACTAAGGAGGATACTTTATCTCATGATCATATCTAGAGGAGACCCTACCTGAGTGCCTCAACAAAGCCATTTGGTTTGTGGTCGAGTTTACTATCATAATTTGGCCTACTTAAAAATTTGCCTTATATGCAACATGTTCCCATGTCCTTTGGTAAAAGGCAGATGTCAAAATGCCTGAGCACCCCCTCATTTTTTCTGAAGACTCTTTTTTTTTGAGATTAAAGAAGTTTACTAAAATTGCTAATCCCAACTTTCAAAGTTAACACATTCACTTTTTATTCCTGCTTCTATTGGCAATCAAGTAGTATTTGGTATATTTACTGGCTCTAATTAATCCCTTCCAACTAGGCAAGGGTGGATTATTTTATTTGTCCTATTTGGAATCACATGCATGAATTTGGTTATTTGAAAAGTATATTAGACAGTCGATTCCCTCTTCTCTCTGCATTGGTTCTACAGACAGAGCTTGTGAGTTATTCTCTGTGACTAGTTGGCACCTGGAAAATGTATATTTATTCATGTCACCAGGTCTTATCCAATAGTTTGTTGCTTTGAGTTCCTAAGTAGACACTTGTGGCCTGAGTTAGAATTCTTCTAAATGGACTTAACCAATTGTACTCAGGAAACAAGCTTTCTCTTATATGGAAGATTAAGTTTGAAAAATGTTCGCATTGGCCCATAAATATCTGACATGGTATAGAACATAACACACAAAAAATGGAAAGGCAAAATTAAACAAACTGTAGGCCCTTTTACCTTTCATTACCTTGTTTAGTTTAATGATAATCATCTTGAGTGATCGGGCCTTTCAGTTCTTCACTGTGAGTATGATTCTACACTCTAATAAATTATCTTCTTAGATTACTTGTTCAATGAATGTTGCTGGGAGAACTGGATTTCCACATGTAAAAGACTGAAACTGAACCAGCACCTTTCTCCACTCACAAAACTTGACCCAAGATGGATAAAAGATTTAAATCTAAGGCATGAAACAATAAAAATGCTTGAAGAAAGTGTGGGGGAAACACTTGAAAATATTGGCCTGAGGAAAGATTTTATAAGGAAGACTTCAGTGGCAATTGCAGCAACACAAAAATAAACAAATTGGACTTAATTAAATTGAATAGCTTCTGTACAACTATGGAGAAAAAACCAAAGTAAATAGGCAACCTTCAGAATGGGAAAAGATATTTGCATATTATGAATCAGACCAAAGCTTGATAATTAGGATCTACAGAGAACTCAAATTAATCAACAAAAAAAGACCCAACAATCCCTTATATCACTGGGCAAGAGAGATGACTAGAACCTTCTCTAAAGTAGACAGATGAATGGCCACCAAACATGTGCAAAAAATGCTTATTGTCTCTAATCATCAGAGAAATGCAAATCAAAACTACCCTGAGATATCACCTAACCCCAGTGAAAATATCCCACATCACAAAGTCTCAAAGCTGCAGATGCTGGCATGGATGTGGAGAGAAGGGAACACTTTTACTCTGTTGGTGGGACTGCAAAGTAATATAACCTTTTTGGAATGAAGTATGGAGAATTCTCGAAGAACATAAATTTGAACTCCCATTTGATACTGCAATCCCAATACTGGGCATCTACCCAGAAGAAAAAAAATTATTTTATCATAAGAAAATTTGCACTAGACTATTCATCGCAGCTCAATTTACAATCACCAAAATGTGGAAACATCCTAAATGCCCACCAATCCAGGAATGTATTAACAAACTGTGGTATAAGTATACCATAGAATACTATTCAGCCATCAAAAGAGATGGAAACTTTATATCTTTTGTATTAACCTGTATGGAGGTGGAATGCATTCTTCTTAGTAAAGCATCACAAGAATCGAGAAGCAAGAATCCAATGTACTCAATTCTAATATGAAGACAATAGATGACCTAATATATGGTAGGGGGTAGGAGAATGAAGGGTTGGGTACACCTCTTGGGGCAGGTCACAATTATAAGAGGCAATTTACTTAACAAATGCAATCAGTCTAACTTAATTCCTTGTACCCTCAATGAATCCCAAATAATAAAAAAACCTTTCTATTTGTATGTTCAGTTATTATTGCAATACACAAAATTCTAAAACAATGTTACACTGTGATGGCAAAACATAAACATTACTGATCATATCCTGAAGAATACATAAGACTAGACCAAATATGAGTCCATAATTAATATAGCTTATTTTGTAATAGGAAAACATTACATTGGAATAAAATGGTTTATAAAAATCAGAAACTGACCATATATTGTAGAATTGTTCACTATGCTAATGGTAAGTAAAAGTATGAGATTACTACTGAATATAAGCAAATCACTAAAAAAAGCATATGTGTGATCTCATTCAGTTGTCAAAAGCATTCTTTTGCCTTGAAAGCTGTGTGAAGAGTTATCCTTCAAAATGGTCACAGGTAGCTCTGGGGAAGGCTTAGTGGAAAAACTCATGGCATTTATAGTCATTTGTTGTTCAATAATGGGATATGTTCTGAGAACTATGTCATTATGCAATTTTCTCATTGTGTAAATATAGAGTACTTATACAAACCTAGGTGATATAGCCTACTACTTTCCTAGGATACATGATGTAGCCTATTGCTCCCAGGCTATAAACCTGTACTGCCTGTTCCTGAACTGAATACTTTAGGCAGCTGAATCACAATGCTAAGTATTTGTGTATCTAAACATAAACATGTATAAGTGTAGAAAAAGTATTGTAAAAAATACAGTATAAAAGGTAAAAAGTGGAGGGTAGGGTGTGGTGGCTCACCTGTGTAATCCTAGCTTGTTGGGAAGACAAGGTGGGAAGGTTTCTTGAGGTCAGAGGTTTTATACTAGCCAGAGCAAGAGCAAGAGCCCTGTCTCTAGAAAAAAATAGAAAAATTAGCTGGTTGTGGTGGTAGGCACCTGTAGTCTCAGCTACTCAGGAAGCTGAGACAGAAGTAGCAGAGAGCTATGATGATGCAAATTGCACTCTAGCTAAGAAGACAGACTGAGACCTTGTTTCAAACAAACAGGTATAGTTGTACAAGGAACTTATCATGAATGGAGGCTGAAAGAGTGGAAGCTACTTTGGGTGAGTCAGTGAGTTAATGTGAAGGCCTAGGACATCACTGTACACTACGGTAGACATTTTAAACATTGTGTGCTTACAGTACACTAAATTTATGAAAATATTTTTCTTCAATAATAAATTAACCTCTGCTTACTATAACTTTTCTATTTTATAAACTTATTTTTTTAACTTTTTCAAATCTCCTATAACATAAACATATTGTATAACCATATAAAAATACTTTCTTTTTTTGTCTTTATAATATCCTTTTATTTTTATTTTTTTCCCTTTTATCAAGTCAGATATACATAGATCATGAATACATTTATGCCTGTGTGGGATTCCATGTGTTGATTTTTGTACAAATTGGAGTGGTTACATCCAACTAATTATGATAGCTTTCATCTCATTTACATTTGTGCTCTATACTTGAACAAAAATACTTTCTAAATCAACAAATCTTTTTTCTATTTTTAGCTTTTTTTTTAGCTTTTAAAACTTTTTTCTTAAAAACATAAACATATACATTTAGCCTGCACACCGTCAGGATCATTAGTATCAATGTCTTCCACTTTCACATCTTGTCTCCCTGAAAGTTTTCAGGGGCAGTAACATGCATGGATGGAGCTGTCATCTTTATGGTAAGAGCGTCTTCTTCTGGAATGCCTCCTTAAGAACCTGTCTGAGGCTGCTTTAGTAACTTAAAAAAATAACAAGGAAGGGTGTATTCTAAACAATAAAAAGTATAGTATAGTGAATACATAAATCAGTGTAGTAATTTATTATCAAGTATTATGTATTGTACATAATTATTTGTGTTAGACTTTCATAAGTCTAACATGGTAGCATAGTAGAATTGTTTATAGTGGCATCAACACAAACACATGAGTAATCCATTGCATAGTTATATCTCTAAGTGACATCACTAGGCAATAGCTTTATTATAGTCTTAAAGGACCACCAATGTATATGTGGTCTATTGTTGATCAAAACATCATTATGTGGCATATAACCTTACACCAGTGGCTGGATTGCAAGCTCCTTCAAATGGACTAAACTATCACCTAGTCAGGAGACTACAGGTCTGTGAACCCTCCTAGGGCTGGGAATGAGGGAAAGCCTTGAATCTCCACCAGGATGATCAAGTAAGATTTATTCCCAACAGTTCTAGAATTTTTCTATTTTATATATGTTAAGCAGCACCTTCATAGACTGCTCATCTATTTCATTTTTACATACCCAGGGATCAACATACCACCACAATAGATTTTTTAGGTCAAACATTCTTATACCATTCTAAACACTGGAGTTTACCTGATATTAAAGCACCGCTTAGTATCTGATATTAACGCACCATCTCTGGCCTCTTCTATGTAGGGATCTCAACATTACTGCTGATGTTAGGGAAGCCAGCTCCACTGTGCCATCCTTTACCAAGATCCTTAATATGAAGATGATGACTACTGCAGGGATGCAGAGCTCTTCAAGGTGCTTGTGTCCCTCACCCATGTTAAAGGGATGCTTGGTTAAGAGAATGGCCTTTAGGTGTGGTTAAATGCTAGTGGCGGTGTAGAAAAATGCTGAGTCAAACATGGTACATTTCTAAGCAGAGATAGTGAGGATATAAAGAAAATTATATTTTTCATCAATTTCTACGCCTGCTCATTCCAGATTTTATAAATATTAACATGATTTTAGCAACTCTTAACTGGATGCTTACTGTATGCCAAGTGCTGTGTCCTGTGCTGCAGACTACAAATGATATAAAGCATGAATCCTACCATCGTGAGTTTCGCTAAGGGCTCATGTTCTATATCAAGGGTTCTGAGGATCAGTGAATTCTGTAAGTTTGATTGGCCCCACCATAGTTCACAAATTAAGAACATAACTTTTTTCTTATAACGTGTGAAACTTGCAAGATGAGGGAGTTTTCTCATTCCTTTTTTTTATTCCTCATTTTCTTTGGAGTTATGCTGGCTTTTTAGTAATAATTGAGGTAATGAGAATCATTGTGTGAACTTGCAATTATATAACACTGTTAAGTGCCGTGACTTGATTGCTCTATTTTCAACTGCCAAAACCAATAAATTTGATATAACTTGTGGATTCAGGAACTTGTGAAATCTATTTGTATGGATTTGAAATCCACAATCCACAATAACACCTTTCCTAATACCTTTTAAATTAGTCTCTTAGCACCCTAGCAACTGTGAACTAGGTAGATGGAAGAGTAACCCCAATTTAGGGTTGTGTTCGTGTGATCAATTATTTTTAAAAATGAAAAACATTTCTTGAGGACTAGCTATCACAATTATTCTATATCCAGTGATAGAAACTAAAGGATTTTTTCTTCATATATAACTTAATACTTTTCTGTAGTTTTTCTGATTACTTCCCAAATAACCACTAATATATCTGACTATATTTTTGTTCAAAAGTCTTTGTTTAATAAACTGACTTTAGATAATGGAATAAAATCAAAAGTAATAAGAGTAGGTAGATGGTTTTATCTCATCCATACCATCTATATCTTTTTCCTGATAATCACTGTAGCTAGAATTAAAAGCAAACATCACTGGTCCTCTTTAGCACTTTATATGTTAACATATAACATGCCTCAATTTGTATCTTATTCTTTGTCTCTGTCTCTATTTTTCTCCTCTCTCGTCTCTTTCTCAGAGCCCATCTGGCAAGAATTATTGTGATGCCACATTCTCACATAATTTATCATAAAACCTGTAGTCACTGGGGTTGGTATTTAATAAGTAAATTCTAATTTTGAAACCTGTAGTCATTGGACTTGGTATTTAATAAGTAAATTCTAATTTTGAAACCTCTAGAAAAAAATACATTTCTGTAATAACACATTGTGCCTCTTGCAAATCAAGTGTGCTTTCTTTTTTAGAACATTACCTTTTATAGACTTCAATTTATCTTGAAACCCAGCCAAGAAATGTCAGCAATGATTTTAAAATTATGAACAATATCTGACTTTCGCTTTCCTGATGTAATGAGCCTCTAGCTCCTGGACTAATTTTAATGGTAGAAAAGTTTCAGGGGAAAGAAATGTTAAAAATGCGAAAGGAAAATATTAGCTGATATTTCAAAATAATAAATGGCTACATAAACCAATGCCTTATGATATTGGGATAGAACTAGAATATTCTCAGGCAGATCAAGCACAGCAATATAGAACATGCTTCCAGTTTACTCATAACACTATATGTATATATTTGTTATACAGAGCTTTAATTATTCTAAAAGTTACATGTCAAGTTCTACCAATTTTACTTGAAGAATGGAACAAATCACAAATACAGTATGGTATTGACAAATAAATAGAGGTAATGTAATAAAAATACAAAGTATTTTATCATGGTAATAATAACAAATTTAATTTATTGAAATTTCAAAATATAAAAACAAATGTTAAAAACTTGCCTTAAAAGTATTAAATCTTAGGGAATTTTATCAAATGTTCAGAATAATGCAGATTATATTCTCCATTTAGAACATTATATACAATATAGCAAAGGTGACTTTTTGTTTTATATTTCTATTTTCACAGTATATAGTTGATCCAAAGAACGGGCAGAATGGAATACAACTCCATGTGAATGGAAATTTGCATAAAACTGGAAATCTTAGCTATTTGAGTATATTGGTTCCATCATTCCAAATATCTAGATTTTTAAAGTACCTATAAGTCTTTGCATAGGAAAGACTATATCATTTATACACAAGTTGGTGGGAATTAGATAATTCTTGCATTTTTTACTTTTACTGGTTATTTGGCATAACATAAACTCTTACTGTCCCAAGTGTGTTATGTGGACCACAGTGACAGCCTTATTACACCTCATTGGAAATGAAGACTCTCATTGTTTCACACTGGAAATAATGAACCACAATCTGCATTTTCATAAGATTATGATGTTTCCTCTGCACACTGAGAAGCACAAAGAGAGACAATATTTTTAAATATGAATATATTCAAATTCCAAGTTTGGTGTGAAAATTAATTTATGAATTGGTCTTTACTATAATTTGAGAAATATTTTTCTTGTGTATGTGTGCTTTTTTCTTATGTGTTTTAAGAATTATTGACTTTTGATTTGCCACTTAGCCACATGAAGCAAAAGTTTTCCAACTCTATGCCTTTTTTTTTACACTAAATAATTCTTCCCACTTTCTTTTTTATCAGTCTATCATGTAGATGTGACATTGACCAGGTTGACACACAAATAATTAACGTTAGAAGACTTTGCCTTCATTATCATAATGAACCACTCACAATAAACATTTTTTTCAAAGGTGATTTTTTTGGTAATAATATATATTAATTTGTTTTATTTTTCAACTTTTTTGACCAAAACTTTAATAGGTACACAGAAGTTTAAAACATAATACAATTTATCCATATAACAAAATTATACTTGTACACCATATATTTATACAACTAAAAATTAAAAACTAAAAAAAGGCAAATTAAGAATGTTTTTTTTAAAAAAATAAAAAATAGTCCAACATACTGACTTCACTGATATTATCTTTTGAAAGTTACAGAATGAAAGTTTTATGCAGTAAACTTACTATTGACTCTTGCTCTAGTAGATAGTTTTAATTAATGCTTGTGTACCAAACACCAAGATTCACTAGTTAACAATTTTGCCATGGGAGGGGTGGAGCAAGATGGTGGACGAGAGACATAGCTTTACTAGCCACTTGTGGTGAGACAGGAGAAAGAAAACTCCAGCCACCTCTGGCTGGGGGAATCTACCCAGGAACAACATTCTAGGGGCACAGTGAAGCAGTGGGTGAGTGCAGTGAAGCAGTGAGAAGGGCTAACACTGAGGAAAACCAGCACAGAAGGCAAGTGCTTGGGGACAGGTAGGGGCTGGCTGGCCAGCCCTCCCTTGGAAGCCTGGGGACAGAAAAAGTCTGTCCTGCAGATGTTTGATGTTGGACTGAGTGCCTTGCTGCAGCTGCCTTGGAAGGCTTATATGAACAAGTGGAGTTGAACAGTGTCAAGTGCCCAGAAATGAATAACCAGGCGTGGTGGATATCCCATTGGCTTGGTTACTAAAAGGGCATTGCCATCATGGGAAGGCCATGCAAGAGGACTGGTCCCCAGAGTCTTAGTGCACAGAAAAAAATGGATATCTTAGCTGTTGTATGATTATTTCATGTGGGAAAAATAGCTCTGGCATGCCTGCTGAGCTCAGCCAGTGTTGGGGTGAGCTGAGTGGCCCCTGCACCACCAGGAAGGCCACTTTTTTGTCAGGGGCCATTGTCTGATGTGCTTCCTAAGAAATCTAGCTAGAGTTTTAGTACTCCAATCCCTTGGGGACTGAATGCTGATGAAGCAACCAGACACTGATTGAGGGCAAATAAGTCAGGAAGACAGTACCGTATCTCCTCCACAACTGGAGAGTAGCGTCTGGTTCTGATTTTATATAGCAAAACAAGTGTGTATGTTCTCTGTCTCCTAAAATCACAGAACTACCTGGTGTCCATGAAATAATGGCTATATATATATCTGTTTATATATATATATATATTTATACACACATATTTATTTCATTTTTTGTTCCTGTTCTGAATTTTTTTCTTAGTTTTTTTTTTTGTTGTTGTTGTTGTGGTTGTTGTTTTTATTTATTTATTTTGTATTTTTATTTTTTCATTTTTACTTTCTTCAGTAGCAAGGACTCCTACATTTTTGTTATGGTTTTTCAGGCACTTTTATTTCTTTTTAAAAAAAATTCTCCTTTTTTTCTCTCTTTTGGGAGAGATTTTTCTACTTTTTCCATCTTTCCCACATGAAATACTAATACAACAGCTAAGATACCCACTTTTTTCTTTGTCTTATATAATTGTATTTTTTAATTTTTGTCATCTATTTTTATTTTTATTTTTTCTTTCTCTGATAGCAGGGGGTCATGGTATTGGTCTGGCAAAAGGAGGCCACAAGTTCATGGTCTAGGGTCTCCTTCTAGGTTTGGCTTTTGGAAAAAGGGTACTGGTAGGTCCCCATTGTGACATATTGCTGATTTTTTTCTGCATTTGGTAAAGGTGGGGGTCTTGCTTTTTTCCCAATCTGGTAAGGAAATCCTGACTTCAAGGAACCAATTCAGCCTAGCCATCCAAAGTCCTAGAGTTGAGAGAGTGTTCAAAATACCCTGACAAACACCATCATTTCTCCTGTTGTTCTCTTTCAGTCCTTATTCTCTCCTTTTCTCCAATTCTTTTATTTCACCCCATGCTTTGTTTTTATCTTTCTTTTTTTTCCTTCTCACTCTTTATCCTTATCTTCTTGGCCTTATACCAAAGGGCCTCTTTCAACACCTGAGCTTTGAGACAAGGTAATTTTAAGTGAAGATGTTGTAAGAAGAAAAATGTAGGAGAAGGAAATGAATGAGGAGAAAACACTCATGAAGAGGAAGCAATGGAAAAATTCTGACACCATGAAAAAACAAAACAGAGCAATCCTGAGGGATCATGATGTAGCTACCACAGAGGATTCCATCTATAAAGAATTAATGGAAATGACAGAAAGGGAATTTAAAATATAGATGACAAAGGCAATAAAAGGAATTAATGAGAAAATGGAAAAACAGAACAAAAATGGATGAAAGATATGAAGAAAATAGAAAGGATATGGCAGAGCTTCAGGAACTGAAGGAATCAAACATGGAACTTAAAGATGTAGTAGAAAGTATCAATAACGTATGAGATTCTGGAGAAGAAAGAATCTTAGAGCTAGAGGATAAAGATCTTGAGCTAAATCAGGTAGTTAAAGAGGCAAAAAAGAAGAGAGGGAAAGCAAAACATAACTCCGAGAATTATGGGACTTCACAAAGCATTCAAACATATGAATTATAGGGGTCCCTGAAGGGGAAGAAGAATGTCCCAAATGAACTGAAGCCATGCTGGAAGATATCATAAATGAAAACTTCCCAAACATTACTAAAGATTCTGACACATTCCTTTTAAGGGGATATTGAACCCCAGGTTGTTTTAACACACAAAGAGCATCTCCAAGTATGTTGTAATACACCTGTTCAAACTCAAGATGAAAGAGAAAATTCTGCAATTCTGCAAGCAGCTAGGAGTAACCACCAATTGACCTACAGTGGCAGATCCATTAGGGTGACAATGAACTTTTTAGCTGAAACTTTCCCAGCCAGGAGAGCATGGTTATCTATATTTAACACTCTTAAACACAATAATTTTAAGAATCCTGTATCCTGCTAAACTAAGCTTCAAAATTTATGCAGAAATCAAATCTTTTGCTGATGTGCAAACATTGAGGAAATTAGCCATAACAATACCTGCTGTACAGGAAATACTTAGACTTATTCTCCATACTGATCATCACAATGAAACTAATGGAAATGCCCTAAGTTCTACAATGATGCAAAGAATAAAACTAAGCAACAGACTTTCACAAAATAAGATGAATAGAACACCACACTTAGCAATTATCTCAATAAAAGTTAGTGGCTTGAATTAAGCAATAGATTTTCACAAAATAAGATTATTAGAATACCACACTTAGCAATTATTTCAATAAAAGTTAATGGCTTGAATTCTCTACTGAAGAGGCACAGGCTTTCTGATTGGATAAAAAAGCACAAGCCATCCATATGCTGTCTCCAGAAAACACACCTAACGTTGAAGGACAAATCTAGACTCAGGGTAAAGGGATAGAAAACAGTATTTCAGGCAAATGGAAATCAGGAGTGAGGAGGGGCCACAATCTTATTTTCATACACAATTGGATTTAAAGCAACTCAAGGAAGACAAAGATGGTAACTTCACACTGGTCAAAGGAACAATAAAACAAGAGGATATTTCAATTCTAAATATTTGTGCACCCAACTTAAATGTTCCCAGATTGATGAAACAGACTTTGAGTGGCTTGAGCAATATGATATCACATAATACCATAATAACTAGGGACTTTAACACCCCTCTGGCCAAACTGGACAAATCCTCTAAACATAAACTTAACAAAGATACAAAGGACTTAAATGTGAACCTAGAACGAATGGGATTAATAGACATATACTGAGCACACCATCACAAAGCTAAGAAATATATGTTCTTCTCATTAGCCCATGGAACATACTCCAAAATAGATCATATCCTAGGATAAAAATCAAACTTTTATCAACAAAACTAAAAGAATACAAATTATACTTTGTATCTTCTCAGACCACAAGGCAATTAAGTTGGAATTGGAATTCAACTCCAACAAAAAATTTTCATTCCCAAACAAAGGCATGGAAATTAAACAACCTTATGATAAATGACAGGTGGGTCAAGGAAGAGATAAAAAGAATTATTAAATTGAAAAAAGGCTCATTCAGAAAATTAAACAAAAATTTGGTTCTTCAGAAAGATAAACAAAATCGGTAAACCTTTGGCCAGATTAACTAGAAACAGAAAAGTAAAAACTCTAATAACCTCAATCTGAAATGAAAAAGGGGAAATAACAATGATATCAAGAGATGTAAGAGATTATATTTGACTACTACAAGAAACTCTATGCCCAGATATTTAACAATGTGGAGGAAATGGACCAATATCTGGAATCATACCATTTTCCTAAACTTCACCAGGAAGAAATAGATCTTGTGAACAGAGCAATATCAAGCACTAAAATCAAAGAAACAGTAAAAAAAATTCCAACAAAAAACTCCTTAGATCAGGTGGCTTTACACCAGAATTCTTCCAAACCTTCACAGAAGATTTTTACCTATACTATAGAACCTATTTCAAAACATTGAGAAGGAAGGAACCTTTCCCAACATGTTCTATAAGCAAACATCACCCTGTACCAAACCCAGGAAAAGACCCAACTAAAAAGGAGAACTACAGACCCATTTCACAAATGAATAAAGATGCAACAATACTCAATAAAATCTTAGACAGTGGATTATAGCCGCACATTAAAAAAATTATACGTCACAATCAAGTAGGCTTCATTCCAAGGATATAAGGCTGGTTTAACACATACGAATCCATAAGTGTAATTCACCATATAAATAGAAGCAAAAACAGAGACCATATGATCCTCTCGATATATGCAGAAAAGGCACTTGATGACATTCAGCATCTTTTTCTAACAAGAACACTTAAGAACATAGGCATAGGTGACACATTTCTTAAATTGATTGAAGCCATCTGCAAGAAACCTGTAGCTGATATCATACTGAATGGAGTAAAACTGAAAGATTTTCCACTTATAACTGGAACCAGACAAGTTTGTCCTCTATTGCCACCACTATTCAAGATAGTGCTGGAAGTTCTAGCCAGCACTAGAACTGGCACTGGACCAATACAATGAGATGGAACCAATACAATCAGTCCAGAGATGGAATAAAGGGCATCCAGGTTGGGAAAGAGGAGGTCAAACTCTTCCTCTTTGGCAATGATATAACTTTATGGTTAGAAAACCCCAGAGACTCAACCACAAGACTCCTAAAAGTGATCAAGAAATACAATAAATTCTCACAGTACAAAATCAACCTCCACAAATCAGTAGCTTTTGTATATGCCAATAACAGCTACTTTGAGAAGCTAATCAAGGACACAATTCCCTAAATAGTAGCTTCAAAAAAAAAAAAGAAAGAAAGAAATACCTAGTAATATACCTAACAAAAGAGGTGAAAGACCTCTACAAAGAGAATTATGTAACCCTAAGAAAAGAAATAGCAGAAGACATGAACAAATGAAAGAATATACCATGCTCTTGGCTGGGAAGACTCAATATCACTAAAATGTCTATACTACCCAAAGTAATCTACAGAGTTAATGCAACTTTCATTAAAATAATATCATACTTTGAAGAACTGGAGAAAATAGTTCTTGGTTTTCTATGGAACTAGATAAAAACCCCTATGGCCTTGGTAAGTTTTAGTAATAATAACTAAGCTGGGGGCTTCACTTCTACCAGACTTTAGATTATATCACAAGTACACAATGGTCAAAACAGCATGGTATTGGCACAAAAATTGAAACATACACATATGGAATAGAATAGAAAACAAAAAGATGAAACCAGTCTCTTATAGCCATCTGATCTTTGATAAACCAAACAAAAGTATACACTGGGGAAAGGAATCCCTATTTAATGGTGCTTGGAGAACTGGATAACCACATGTAAAAGACTGCAATTAGACCAATACCTTTAAACACTTACAAAAATTGACTCAAAATTGATAAAATATTTAAATCTAAGACATGAAACAATACAAATCCTAGAAAAAAGTGTGGATCCTCTTGAGGATGTTAGCTCAAGAGGAAAGATTTTATGAATACCACTTCATCGGCAATTGCAACAAGAAAAATAAATGGGAATTAAGCTAAAAAGCTTCTGCACATCAATGAACACAATAATCAAAGCAAACAGACAACCTCCAGAATGGCAAAAAATATTTTGTTATGAATCTAACAAAGGTTTGATAACTAGTATCTATAGAGAACTCAAATTAACCAACAAAAAAAGAGCACACAGTCCCATATATCACTGGGAAAGAGACATGAAAAGAACTTTCTCTAAAGAAGACAGATGAATGACTAACAAACAAAAAATGTGCATCATCCCTAATCATCAGAAAATGCAAATCAAAACCACCCTGAAAAGTTGCCTAACCCCAATAAGATTGGCCCACATTACAAAGTCCCAAAGTTGCAGATGTGGAGAGAAGAGAACACTTTTACATTATTGGTGGGACTGCAAACTAGTACATCCTCTTTGGAAAGAAGTATGGACAATCCACAAAGAACTCAAATTAGACCTCCTAATTGACCCCACAATCCCATTACTAGGCCTATACTCAGAAGAAATCATTTTATCATAAAGACATTTGTAGTTGATTGTTTATTGCAGCTCAATTTATAATTTACAAGATGTGGAAACAACCTAAATGCCCACCAACTCAGGAAGGGGTTAACAAACTGTAGTATAGGGACACCATGGAATATTATTCAGCCATAAAAATGATGGCAACTTTACATCTTTTGTATCAACCTGGATGGAGTTGAAGTGCGTTCTGAGTAAAGTATCACAAGAATAGAAAAGCAAATATCCAATGTACTTAATATTAATAGGAAGCCAGTAGATAATCTAATTCATGCCCATGTAGGAGAAAAATTCAATTGAACTCCAGTTGGGGGGGATTGGGAATGAGGGAGGGGGGATTGGTGTGCTCCCATTTTATGGGCACAATGGGAGTGGGTGTATGGCACACTTTTTGGGTGTGGACCACAGCTACAAGAGGGACTTTACCTAACACATTCAAATATTGTGACACGGTATTTTGTACCTTCACATTAGCCTGAAATTTAAAAAAATTGCCATGTAGGATTTAACTTTCTGTGTGTGGGTAAGATTTTATTATTTTGCTGAATTGCTTAATTGTAATTTAAGGGCAAGATAAAACTTTACCCATCAATATTTCTGCATGTTTCTAAAGAATAAAGATTTTTTTCCTAATCCTAGTACTGTTTTTACACCTGATAAAGTTAGCAGTAATGGCTTAATTACCCAATGTCAGTACTATATTCAAATCATTTTATAGTTCTTTTTTTTTATTCAAAAGCAAAGATCATTTGTTTTGTTTGTTTTATTTCTTTTGGAAAGGGGGTCACAAAATCAAAAGTTTATTTTCCAAATCTTCCCTTTCAAAAATGGTTTCAAACTTTAGCCTCTCTGTTTGGGTAGAAGGTATATAAAGAAGAAATGTAGAGGCAGTGGTTTTGGAAATGATTCAGGTAGGGAGGACAAATGTAGATCAAATATTTACAGATTAAAAGAATTGAGACTAACAAGACATTTGAATTTGAACAAACATTTTGAACAAGATTCCATCAGCCTTTTCTTAAAAATAAATGTTTGTATAGTGTCCTGGCACATAGAAGCTATAAGGATGCTGTTAACTTTCACTATCTGCTCTTCATTACTTTTTATGTTCTTTATGCATAGGAAAATTTACTCTTAAGTGAGAATCTTCACTATGTGGATAATTTCTCAAAGGTTAGAAGTCCTAGGTAAAGTGGGCACGGCATCATATTAAAGAGACCAGTGTATTACATGGAACAAGAGTTTTCAATAGCAAATACTTTAGGTTTGTAGAAGACCACTTCTGCAGCCTTGTCTCTTAATGTGGCCGTCAATTCTGCTTCCTCTAGTTTTATAGCTTCAAAAGTTATGAGGGAAAGAAGAAAGTGGCAAGGATTTTGGGTGGGGGGAAAGATGAGGTTTTAATGGGGCATTGATTTTACGGAGAAAAGGAGAAAAGATACCCAGGCCAAGACTTATTCTGACAACTCTCAATGTACTGATTAACTGATCAGGCTGAAATCTTTTGAAAAATTAAAAAAATTAGTAATGGAAATACAGTTTGGTAAAATATTTCACTGGGCTAAAATGGCTTTTTTTTCTTTAAACATTGAGATTTAAACACAATGCACTAATATATCCCTCCTTTTTTGACCAAATACTTTGGCATCATGTAGACACAGATTACCTAGGAACATTTGATAGAAATGCAGTCATTTTGCTACAGACAGACAAGTGGGTAACATAGTGTAAAGGACTTAGACTTTGAAGTTAGACAGAACATCGAATGTTGACTCTATTATTTGTAAATCCGGATAAGTTATTTAAAAGTTCTCTAAGTCTTGCTTATAAAATGGGGATTAACAATACTTACCTGCCAGGATTGCTGTCAGGAATACCTGAAAAAATATAGAGTACAGTCTGTGGCAAAGACAGGTATTCATGAGTGTATATCATCCTTTCTTCATTACACTTATTCATTTGATGATTTAACATATCTGATCCTGGACTACCAAACTGAACTGAGAAGAATAATCTAAAACATTAGATCTTTAAAGTTAGATAATTCTTGCCACTGTGAGAAAACTGGTAATTTATTGTAGCAGTCTGTATGGCCTATGGCTAGGAGGAGGAAGAGTTATAAGAAATACCTGCATAGCTCAATGTAACACCTTAGTGAAAAGGGCATGGAGAGAGGGATTTAGCTCTAACAAGCATGAGAGCTTGCGAGATGAGAGCAGTGGTGAATTGGCAGTCTCTACACCTGTGGTGTTGAGAGGTACGAGATCAGCCTTATTTTAGGCTGGAGGAGAAGGCAGTCGGGAGCATGCGCATTCTATCATGGATCCGCTTACTCTGACTCTGTCTCCTCTCCTGCCTGCAGAACGCCAGCACGGCGTCTCTCTGCTGAAGAGATCTCTCTCTCTCTCTCTCTCTCTCTCTCTCTCTCCCCCCCACACCTCCTCCCTCTCCAGCTAAAGTAGATAGCCCTCAGGCACCTAACAGACCTGAGCTAGGAAACATAGCGGTCAGTGTCCGAAACCTAATTAAGCTGGGGGGAGACCTGGCCAGTCCTGGGCCCTGACAAGTGGTGTCAGGAATGATGAGATGCGACAATTTGTGCTATTTTTCACTATGTTAGTAATGTGTTTCTTCAGTGTGTAATGGTTCTCAGTGAAGCCATAATTCTACCTGATCTTCTATGACAGGTAACTCTGTGGCCAAATGATATTGGTGCGTGTTCCAGACTTTGTATCCTTTCTGGAGTGTCTCAGTTTGAAGTATGGCACTAAATGCTATATTTTCTAATAAATACCTTTTAAAATCCCTAAATCTATCTCTTTATCCATTTGCTTTAATGATGTTTCCATCTTTCCTCAATTGAACACTGATAATTACTCCTACTTTGTTTTCCTGCTTTCTCTTTGGTCCTACACATCCTCTGGGGTCATTTTCTTCACATAAAATCACATCTTAACTCTCCCTTGTTTGAAACCAGCAATACTTCTCATCACTCTTGGAAGAAAATCCAAATGCTTTCCTGTGACTTATAAAATACTACACGGACTATCCTCAACCACATACCTGGGATCATCCCATCTTTCAACTCCATTGTTATTACAGGAATGCTCCAGTCCTGCATTTGCTCCCATCTCAGGGCCTTTGCACTAGCTCTTTTTTTTTCTACCTGAATTGGATCCTCTCTAATTTTTATATGGCTGGCTCCTTCTTACACTTTAGATTTGTCCCTTCTTCAGAGATGCTTTCCCTGACTACCCTGTTGAAAATAGTTCCTTGTTCACTCTATTTTAATCTTTAAATAGATTATCTCTAATATTTTCTCATTTATACCTACCTACCTACCTATATATCATTCCATCTTCACTTACTATTCTCCCACTAAAATGTATGACCATTAGAACAGGGACCTGGCCTTTCTTTTTAACTGCTTTCTCTTAGCATTTAGACTAGTGTTTGACACACTGAGCAGCTTAATAAATATAACTGAATGAGTCAATTGGCATGACCTTCTAGCCCCCACCATTCCTGTCTTTTCTCTTGTGAAGGAGCGAAAGGCACTGATAAAAAGAGGAGAGGTTAGGAAAAATGGAATAAAGAAGAAAGACAAAGATTCCATGACCGTGCTTTATCTATGAAAGTGTCTATTTATTAAACTCCTACTTGAAGACAATTTTGTGCTACAAAAAATTCTTTAGAGGAAGTTTTATTTAATTTTATTTCTTTTTTTGGGTATTGACTTCTTTTATTTATATATATATGTATATATATGTGTGTGTATATATATATATATTTTATTGTTGGGGATTCATTGAGGGTACAATAAGCCAGGTTACATTGATTGCAATTGTTAGGCAAAGTCCTTCTTGCAATCATGTCTTGCCCCCATAAAGGGTGACACACACCAAGGCCCTCCCTCCGTTTCCCCCACCCCCCTCGCTCCATCCCTCTTTCTGCTTTTCCTCCCCCCATAACCTTAATTGTCATTAATTGTCCTCATATCAAAATTGAGTACATAGGATTCATGCTTCTCCATTCTTGTGATGCTTTACTAAGAATAATGTCTTCCACCTCCATTCAGGTTAATACGAAGGATGTAAAGTCTCCATTTTTTTTAATAGCTGAATGGTATTCCATGGTATACATATACCACAGCTTGTTAATCCATTCCTGGGTTGGTGGGCATTTAGGCTGTTTCCACATTTTGGCGATTGTAAGTTGAGCTGCAATAAACAGTCTAGTACAAGTGTCCTTATGATAAAAGGATTTTTTTCCTTCTGGGTAGATGCCCAGTACTGGGATTGCAGGATCAAATGGGAGGTCTAGCTTGAGTGCTTTGAGGTTTCTCCATATTTCCTTCCAGAAAGGTTGTACTAGTTTGCAGTCCCACCAGCAGTGTAAAAGTGTTCCCTTCTCTCCACATCCACGCCAGCATCTGCAGTTTTGAGATTTTGTGATGTGGGCCATTCTCACTGGGGTTAGATGATATCTCAGGGTTGTTTTGATTTGCATTTCTCTAATATATAGAGATGATGAACATTTTTTCATGTGTTTGTTAGCCATTCGTCTGTCATCTTTAGAGAAAGTTCTATTCATGTCTCTTGCCCATTGATATATGGCATTGTTGGCTTTTTTCATGTGGATTAATTTGAGTTCTCTATAGATCTTAGTTATCAAGCTTTTGTCTGATTGAAAATATGCAAATATCCTTTCCCATTGTGTAGGTTGTCTCTTTGCTTTGGTTATTGTCTCCTTAGCTGTACAGAAGCTTTTCAGTTTAATGAAGTCCCATTTGTTTATTTTTGTTGTTGTTGCAATTGCCATGGCAGTCTTCTTCATGAAGTCTTTCCCCAGGCCAATATCTTCCAGTGTTTTTCCTATGCTTTCTTTGAGGATTTTTATTGTTTCATGCCTTAAATTTAAGTCCTTTATCCATCTTGAATCAATTTTTGTGAGTGGGGAAAGGTGTGCGTCCAGTTTCTGTCTTTTACATGTAGACATCCAGTTCTCCCAACACCATTTATTGAATAAGGAGTCTTTCCCCCAAGGTATGTTCTTGTTTGGTTTATTTATATTTTTTATTGTTAAATCTTAGCTGTGTACATTTGTGCAATCAAGGGGTATAATGTGTTGGTTTAATATACAATCTGAAATATTCTCATTAAACTGTTCAACGTAGCCTTCATGGCATTTTCTGAGTTATTGTATGTAGACATTTGTACTCTGCATTTAGTAGGTTTTGCCTGTACCCATTCTAAGATGCACAGTAGGTGTGGCCCCACCCATAACCCTTGCTCCACCCTGGACTTTCCCCCTCCCTTCCCTTTCCTTGGCCCTTTCCTCATAGTCTTGTGCTATAGTTGGGTTATAGCCTTCATGTGAAAGCTATAATTTAGCTTCATAGTAGGGCTGAGTACATTGGATACTTTGTCTTCCATTCTTGAGATACTTTGCTAAGAAGAATATGTTCCAGCTCCATCCATGTAAGCATGAAAGAGGTAAAGTCTCCATCTTTCTTTAAGGCTGCATAATATTCCATGGTATACATGTACCACAATTTGCTAGTCCATTCGTGGGTTGATAGGCACTTGGGCTTCTTCCATGACTTAGTAATTAGGAATTGGGCTGCAATAAACATTCTGGTACAGATGTCTTTGTTATATTGTGATTTTTGGTCTTCTGGGTATAAACCTAGTAAAGGAATTATAGGATGGAATGGCAGGTCTATTTTTAGATCTCTAAGTATTCTCCAAACATCCTTCCAAAAGGAACATATTGGTGTACATTCCCATGAGCAGTGTAGAAGTGTGCACTTTTCTCGGCATCCATGCCAACATCTCTGGTTTTGGAATTTTGTTATGTGGGCTATTCTTACTGGGGTTAGGTGATATCTCAAAGTAGTTCTGATTTGCATTTCTCTGATGATTAAGGATGATGAGCTTTTATTCATGTGTCTGTAGATCGTGCATCTGTGTTCTTTAGAGAAGTTTCTCTTCAAGTCCTTTGCCCACCCGGAGATGGGATCACTTGTTCTTTTCTTGCTAATACGTTTGAGGTCTCTGTGGATTCTCGTTATTACACCTTTATCGGAGGTATGAGCTGCAAATATTTTCTCCCATTCTGAGGGCTGTCTGCTTGCTTTACTTACTATGTTCTTGGCTGTGCAGAAGCTTTTTAGTTTGATCAGGTCCCAGTTATGTATTTTTGATACTGCTTCAATTGCCTGGGTAGTCCTCCTTATAAAATATTCACCCATGCCGATTCCTTCAAGAGTTTTCCATATATTTTCTTCAAGTATTTTTATAGTTTCATGTCTTAAGTTTAAATCTTTCATCCAGTGAGAATCTATCTTAGTTAATGGTGAAAGGTAGGGTCCAGTTTCAGTTTTTTACAGATCACCAGCCAGTTCACCCCACACCATTTGTTAAATAGGAAATCTTTTCCCCACTGAATGTTTTTAATTGACTTGTCAAAGATCAAATAACTGTAAGTAGCTAGTTTCTTCTCTTGGGGTGTCTATTCTGTTCCAGACATCTACTTCTCTGTTTTTGTGCCAGTACCATTCTGTTTTGATCACTATCAATTTATAGTACAATCTCAGGTCTGATAGCATGATTTCTCCTGCTTTGTTTTTATTTCTGAGTAATGTTTTGGCTATTGGAGTTTTTTTCTGATTCCATATAAACGAAGTATTATTTTTTCAAGATCTTTAAAATATGACAATGGAACTTTGATAGGAATTGCATTAAAATTATATATTGCTTTGGTCAGTATGGACATTTTAACGATGTTGATTATTCCCAGCCATGAGCATGGTATGTTTTTCCATTTGTTAACATCTTCAGCTATTTCTTTTCTTAAAGTTTCATACTTGTCTTTATAGACATCTTTCACATCCTTTGTTAGATAAACTCCCAAATATTTCATCTTCTTTGGCACTACTGTGAAAGGAATAGAGTCCTTGACTATTTTTGGGGGCTTGGCTATTGTTGGTATATATAAAGGCTACAGATTTAAGAGTGTTGATTTTGTAGCCTTAGACATTGCTGTATTCCTTGATCACTTGTAAAAGTTTTGTAGTAGAATCCCTAGTGTTTTCCAGATATACGATCATGTCATCTGCGAAGAGTGAAAATTTGATCTCTTCTGACCCTATGTGGATACCCTTGATCACCTTTTCTTCCCTAATTGCAATGGCTAAAACTTCCATTACAATGTGAAAGAGGAATGGAGACAATGGGCAACCTTGCCTGGTTCCTGATCTAAGTGGAAATGATTTCAATTTAACTCCATTCAATATGATATTGGCTGTGGGTTTGCTGTAGATGGCCTTTTAGTTTAAGAAATGTCCCTTCTATACCAATTTTCTTAAGTGTTCTGATCATGAAGGGATGCTGGATATTATCAAAAGCTTTTTCTGTGTTGAGAGAATCATATGGTCTTTATTTTTTAATTTGTTTATGTGCTGAATTATGTTTATAGATTTACTTATATTGAACCAGCCTTGAGAGCCTGGGATAAATCCCACTTGGTCATGGTGAATAATTTTTTTGATGTGCTGTTGGATTCTGTTTGTTAGGATCTTATTGAGTATTTTTGCATCAATATTCATTAGTGATATTGGTCTATAATTTTCTTTTCTTGTTGGGTCTTTCCCTGGTTTAGTGATCAAGGTGATGTTTGCTTCGTAGAATGTGTTGGGTAGTATTCCTTGTTTTTCTGTATTTTGGAAGAGGTTTAAAAATATAGGTACTAGTTCTTCATTAAAGGTTTGGTAGAATTCTGATGTAAAGCCATCTGGTCCTGGGCTTTTCTTTTTGTGGAGATTTTGTATAGTTGATGCTATTTCAGAACTTGATATAGGCCTGTTCAACATTTCCACTTCATTCTGGCTAAGTCTTGGTAGGTGGCGTATTTCCAAGTATTGGTCGATTTCTTTCAGTTTTTCATATGTCTGGGAGTAAAGTTTCTTGTAATATTCGTTAAGAATTTTTGAATTTCTGAGGGAGGGGTGTGTTATTATTTCATCCTTGCCATTTCTGATTGATGAAATTAGAGATTTTACTCTTTTTTTCCTGGTTAGGTTGGCCAAAGGTTTATGTATTTTATTGATCTTTTCAAAAAACCAACTTTTGGATTTATTGATCTGTTGTATAATTCTTTTGTTTTCAATTTCATTTAATTCTGCTCTGATTTTGGTTATTTCTTTTCTTCTGCTGGGTTTGGGGTTGGAATGTTCTTCTTCTCCAGTTGCTTGAGATGTCCCCTTAAGTTATTAACTTTCTCTCTTTCTGTTTTTTGAGGAAAGCTTGCAGTGCTATAAATTTCCCTCTTAGGACTGCCTTTGCAGTATCCCAGAGGTTCTGATAATTTGTGTCTTCATTGTTGTTTTGTTCCAAAAATTTGGTGATTTCCATCTTAATCTTATCTATAACCTATCTATCCTTCAGCATCAGGTTATTTAGCTTCCGTGTTCTTGTATGGGTATGCAGATTCCAGTTGTTATTGAGTTCAACTTTTAGTCCATGATGGTCTGAGAAGATGCAAGGAATAATTTCTATTTTTAAAAAATTGCTGAGGTTAAATTTGTGGCCCAGGATGTGGTCGATTTTGGAGTATGTTTTGTGGGCTGATGAGAAGAATGTGTATTCAGTTTTGTTGGGGTGAAATGTTCTGTAGATGTCCGTTAAGTCCAGATGTTGAATGGTTAAGTTTAAATCTAGAATTTCTTTGCTTAGCTTCTTTTTGGAGGATCTATCCAGCACTGCTAAAGGGGTGTTAAAATCTCCAACTACTATGGAACTGGAGGAAATCAAGTTGCTCATGTCTGTTAGAGTTTCTCTTATAAATTGAGGTGCATTCTGGTTGGGTGCATAAATATTAATAATTGAAATTTCATCATATTGAGTATTACCTTTAACAAATATAAAGTGTCCATCCTTATCCTTCCTTATTTCAGTTGGTTTAAAGCCTATTGCATCTGCGAATAGGATTGCAATGCCTGCTTTTTTCTGCTTTCCATTTGCCTGGAGTATAGATGACCATCCCTTCACCTTGAGTCTATATTTGTCTTTTAATGTAAGATGCGATTCTTGTATGCAGCAGATATCTGGCTTGAGTTTTTGTATCCAGTCAGCCAACCTGTGCCTCTTTAGAGGACAATTTAAACCATTCACATTAATTGAGAATATTGATAAGCCTTTTGAGAGTCTGGTGGACATTTTTAATCCTTTTGTGACTGTGGAATTTGGAATTTGATCAAAATTTTCTGGGTGGGTTTACTTTTGTGGTGGAGGATTATGCTGGTCGTTATGGAGGATAGGTCTGAGAATATCCTGGAGAGCTGGTTTAGTTGTGGCAGATTTCTTCAATATGTAAATGTCATTAAAGTATTTAATTTCTCCATCTTAAATGAAACTCAGTTTAGCTGGGTACAGGATCCTGGGTTGAAAGTCATTTTGTTTTTGTTTTAGGAGATTAAAAGTCAATGACCATCCTCTTCTAGCTTGGAAGTTTTCAGCAGGGAGATGTGCAGTTATTCTTATATTCTTCCCCTTAGAGTAATGGTTTTCTTTTGTCTGGCTGCTTTCAGAATGTTCTCCTTCATATTAACTTTAGTGAAATTGATTATGAGGTGTCTTATTCGGGTTGAGTCGTGCTGGAGTTCTGAGACTGTCAGCTATCTAAAATTCAGAATCTCATGGCATGTCTGGAAAGTTCTCTTTCATAATCTCTTGGAGAAGAGACTCTGTGCCTTGTGAAGCCACTTCATCACTTTTGGGGATCTCTAAAAGACGAATATTTGTTTTCTTAGAATTATCCCAGAGCTCTCTGAGAGAGTGATCTGTTTTTGCCCTCCATTTCTCTTCCTGTCTGAGAGTTTGGGAGCATTCGAAAGCTTTGTCTTCAATGTCAGAAATTCTTTCTTCTGCTTGCTCCATTCTGTTACTGAGGGATTCTACTGTGTTTTTAAGATCTTTGAGGGCTGCAACTTCTTGTCTCAATGTGTCAAAATCTTTGGTCATTTGGTCTTTGAATTCGTTGAATTCTTGAGACATCTTTTGGGTTACTTCTTGGAATTCTAATTCGATCTTATTTGCTATCCAGATTCTGAATTCGATTTCTGACATTTCAGCTATTTGTTTGTGCATTGGATCTTGTGCTGTGTCTGCCCCATTGTTCCTTGGGGGAGTTTATCTACTCTGATTATTCATATTGCCAGAGTTTTTCCTTTGATTTCATCTCATGATTGTTTTTGACCGATGCTTCTGGCCATCCTCAGAGTTGGGGTTGTGTCTCTCTGAGATGAGACCCTAGGGGGATCACTCTATTTTTGCTGGATCTTTGTAGGGAGTGGCCCTGCAAAGTTCCTCTGGGGCTTCCCCAGCCAGGAAGTTCTGGTTGTGGGAGCAGCTCCAGAGTGTGACTTCCCTGGATCCAGCAACAGGGTGGGGGTTGGTGCACACAATTCTGGGAGTGCCTGGCACCCAGTGACTTTGGCACAGAGGGCCCAAGGCTCCAGCCATCTCTGGCCAGGATAAGGACCTCATGCAGAGGCAGGGAGGGCTCCAGAGGGCACGGGGCTACCAGAGTCCCTGGCCAGAACAGCAGGTGGTGTGGAGGCAGGGAGGGTACAGGAGGGAGGACACAGTGTTTTGTATGGCTCCTGGAGTTCCTGCTCAGGGTGTGGGGAGACCTGATTCCAGCACAGCTGTTATCAGGGTCCGGGCAGGCATAGCTCTTTTGGAGGTCCGTGTGGGTGTTGATTGCGGGTCCCAGCGCAGTTCTTCTGGAGGTCTGGGAGGGTCCCAGCGCAGCTCTTACCTGAGTCTGGGAGGTTGCCAATTGTGGGTCATGGCGCAGCTCTTCCAGAGGTCCGGGAGGGTCCTGGTGCAACTCTTATTGGGGTATGGGAGGTTGCAAATGACAGGTCCGGGAGCAGCTCTTATCAGGGTATGGTAGGTTGCCAATCACAGGTCCTGGTGCAGCTCTCTTGGAGGTCTGGGAGGGTTTTGATCACAGTCCCGGTGTAGCTCTTTTGGAGGTGGGATTGTGCCAATCACGGGTCCCTGCGCATCTCTTCTGGAGGTGGAAATTTTATTTTAGTAGAGAAATATCTCACAAATATTAGAAATATCTTACAATTGTAAGATATATCTCACAACCATTAGAAAGATCTTACAACTGCTAATCTGATGAAACTTGATTTACTAAGTGATTTGCAGATGTCCTGTGTTGTTTGACTTCATTTGATAATTAGTAGTTGTGTTATCTTAGGTTTATAAGATACAATCTATTTCTCCTTTTTGATTTTTTTCTACTATATATGATTACATTGCATGTAAGTTTCACTTACAGATTGTAAGTACTTATAAAGCAAATAGCATGTATTCTAATGACAATTTTTTTAAGAGACTAGGTCTCACAGCTCACTGAACATTGAATTCTTGGGCTCAAGTGATCCTCCTACCTCAGCCTCCCTAGTAGCTGGACTACAGGTGTGTGCCACCACACCTGGATAATTTTTTCAGATTTGTAGAGATAGGTTCTTCCTATGTTCCCCACGTTGTCTTCAATTCCTGGCCTCAAGTTATTATCTTGCCTTGGCTTTCCAGTGTTCTGAAATTATAGGTGCCAAGCACATGAAAACTTTTTTGATTACTTTGCTTTGTAGTAAGTTTTTAGTTTAAGTCTCTTTGTCTATTTTAATTTTTGTTGCCTGTGTTTTCAAGTCTTGGTCATGAATTCCTTTTGTAAACCAATCTGGAAAAGTTTTTCTTAGATTTTCTTCTAGTATGTTTATAGTTTCAGGTTCTACATTATGTTTACATTGATGGAGCTGGAAAATATTCTTCTTAGTAAAGTATCTCAAGAATGGAAGAAAAAGTATCCTATGTACTCAATACTTTTATGAAACCAATTTATAATTACTCACATTTTCTTATGAAATATAGATCACAACTATAGCCTAGGATGAAGGAGAGAAGTAGAAGGGGATGGGAGGGGAGGGGGAAGGTTTGATAGAGGGAAGGTAAACTGTGGGACCTCACCTATGGAGCATATTGTGAAGGTACAAGTCAAACCTACCAAGTATAGAACATAAATGTCTTAACACAATAATTAAGTAAATGAGGTGAAAGCTATATTAATTAGTTTGATGTAACCATTCTAAATTGTATAAAAAAATCAACACATTGGGCGGCACCTGTGGCTCAGTCGGTAAGGCGCCGGCCCCATATACCGAGGGTGACAGGTTCAAACCCGGCCCCGGCCAAACTGCAACCAAAAAATAGCCGGGCGTTGTGGCGGGCGCCTGTAGTCCCAGCTACTCGGGAGGCTGAGGGAAGAGAATTGCTTAAAGCCCAGGAGTTGGAGGTTGCTGTGAGCTGTGTGAGGCCACGGCACTCTACAGAGGGCCATAAAGTGAGACTCTGTCTCTACAAAAAAAAAAAAAATCAACACATTGTACTCCATAAAAGCATAAATATATTCATGATCTACGTGTATATGACTTAATAAAAGGAAAGAAAAATAAAATATTATATAAATGGGAACATAAAAAAATAAACTTTTTAATCCATCTTGAGTTAATTATTGTAGGTGATGAGAGATAGGGGTCCAATTTCATTCTTTTCCATCTGGCAATCCGATTTCCTAGCACCATTTATTGAAATGGTGTCCTTTTTCTAGTATATTTTATTGTTGATTTTTTCAAAGATCAGTTGACTGTTCATATGTAGCTTTATTTCTGGGTTTTTTTTTGTATCTGTTAATAAATTTATTTGTACATGGTATGAGATAAATGCAAGTACATATAGGCACATACGTATATAAGCATACACACAAATACAACAATGTCAGAGTCGCGTTAATAGCAGGTAATTAATTCGTATGTAGATATAGCTGGTTGAAGGGCAGAATAACATTTTAACATCTGAATATCACAGCTAACCCAGAATGTACAACAGTTTCGTTATTTTATTTTATTTTATTTTTTAAGTCATAAACACTTAGATTATGTATACATTAATGCATTTGTGGAGTACAATGTGCTTATTTTAAATACAATTTGGAATGCTTACATCAAACTAGTTAATATAACCTTCACCTCACTTACTTAATTATTGTGTTAAGACATTTATACTCCATGCTCAATAGATTTGACATGTACCCTTGTAATATGTACCATAGGCGTGGTCCCACAGTTTACCCTCCCTCCATCAGACCTCTCCCATCCCCCTACTCGTCCTTCCTTCATCCTGGGTTATAGTTGTGATTTATCTTTCATATGAAAGTGATTGATTATAAATTGGTTTCATACTGGGTTCTTTATTCTATTTCATTGATCTATACTGGTGTACATTTTTATACAAGTACTGTGCCAGTTGGATTACTGTAGCCTTATAGTAAAATTTTAAATCAGGTAATGAGATGCCTCTAACATTTTTAATTAAATTAAATTAATTAATTGATTTATTTATTTTGTTACAGTTTTTGGCCGGTGCTGGGTTTGAACTTGCTACTTCCGGTGTATGGGGCTGGTGCCCTACTCCTTGAGCCACAAGCGCTGCACTCCTACAGCATTTTTTGTTGTTTGTTTTATTTTTGCTTAGGATTGCTTTGGCTACTCATGTTCTTTTATGGTTTAATGTGAGTTTTAGAACTTTTTTTTAATTCTGTGAAAAATGATGTTGATATTTTCATAGTGATTGAGTTGAATCTGTAGATTGCTTTGGGCAGCATGGTCATTTTAATAATGTTCATCTATAAAAATACATTAATCTATAAAAATATCTAAATGATCATGTATCATGATCAAATAATTTTCCATTTGTTTGAGTCATCTACAATTTCTTTCATCAGTTTTGTAATTTAATTTTCCTTATAGAGATCTTTTGTCTCCTTCATTAAATGTATTTCAAGGTATTTTTTTGGTAGCTATTGTAAATGAAATGACCCTCTTGATTTGGTTCTCAGTTACATTGTTATTGGTGTAAAGAAATGATACTGATTTTTTTATGTTTGTTTTGTGTCCTGAAATTTTACTGAATTCATTTATCAAATCGAAGGATTTTTTTTTTTAATAGAGTCTTTAGGTTTTCATATCATCTTTTCCAATTTGGATACATTTTATTTCTTTCTCTTGCCTGATTGCTCGGGGTAGGATTTCCAATATGTGTTAAATAAGAGTAATGAAAGTGGGTATCCTTAGTGACAGAAATAATTTTGAATAGCTAAAGGATAACATGTCTAAACATGAAGTTGATGTGGGTTGCTTCATGGTAAGTTTGTCTAAGTTAAACCCATGGAATGGTCCAGTAAAGTGTCTCCATATTCAGTTGATGGCTATTACTCAGAGATAACATGTAAGAAATGGTTCAAGACCTTTTACTAGTGATTCAATATATATATATATATATATATTTTTTTTTTTTGGCCGGAGCTGGGCTTGAACCCGCCACCTCTGGCATATGGGACAGGCACCCTACTCCTTTGTGTGGAGAGACCTGTAGGACGACTACGGCCGCTGGCCTAAAATGGCGGAGGGATGGGAAAAACCTAACCTGTAGAGATAGCTGCTCCCCAGAAACAGATGACGCACTAACTGCTTGTACTACATTAGGCAACCTATAACGGAGCCCCTTCCCTAAGCCCGGGGGCCCCCTTCTCAGCCGGTGAGACTCAGTACAGAGGCGTCCCTCCAGGAGGGTTTTAGACTCTGTAGGGAAGATGAGACAATAAGGCTTTCTTGCCTGAGGGCCAAGAGGAGCCAGATTATTTTGAGTAAGGATGATTAGTCAGGCAGGTGTCCGTGCTTTCTTAAGTAATGGTCATTAGGCGTGATTCAGAGCCACTGTTGTTCTGGCCACTACTTAAGGCTTTCCACCCGGGGGGACGCTGCGGCGCTTGCTCACCTGTCCTCCGCAAGCTGCCTGCAGGGCGCCCCACGGGTCTGTCCGAATCCCGTGTGAACCTTCCTGCCTCAAACCCTGGCAGTACAGATTCCATTTCAGGAGAAAGAAGAGGAAGGAAGAGGAGAGCTTGCTTTTTTCCGAGCTGTATCATTTCTACAATAAAGTGCCCTTGATCCTTTTGTTGGTGTCCTCGTCCCTGCTGGTTAGCGGCCCTGCGACACCGACAAGTCTTTGAGCTATAGGCGCTGCCCATGATTCAGTATTCTTATTTGTTGTTGGTCTGTTGAAATTTTTATTCATAATGACTAAATCTGGGTAGGTTGTATGTGTCTAAGTATTTATCCGTTTCTTCTGTTATCACATTTTGGGGCACATAGTTATTCAGAATAGTCTCCTACTATCCTTTGTATTTTGATGGCATTATGTCTCCTTTTTCATTTCTAGCTTTATTTGAGTCTTCTCTCTTTTATTCTCAGTCTGTTAATGATTTACCTTTTATTTTGTTTACTTATGATCTGAACTTTATTATTTCCTTCCCAATTTTGGGTTTGAGTTTTCTTGTTTTTCTAGTTCTTTGAGGTGGATTTTTAGGTATGTTATTAGAAATGTCTTTTTTTGAATATAGACATTTATTGCTACAAAGCTGTAACTTAGAACTGCTGCTGCTGTGTCATATAGGTTTTTAGTATGACATGTTTTTATTCTCATTTGTCTCAAGAAAAATTTTAATTTCCTTCTTAATTTCTCTCTTGTTTGTTTAAAGGTTTGTTTAATCACATATGTTTATAAAGTTTCTGAAGTTTTTCTTATTGCTAATTTCTAGTTTCATACCACTGTGGTCAGATATTTAATATTTATATATTTTTTAATTTGTTAAGTGTTTTATGGTCTAACATGTGATCTTTTCTGTAGAATGTCCCATGTGCAGTTGAGAAGATTGTGGATTCTGCAGCTATTGAAATATTTTGTATCTGTTAAGTTCATTTGGTATATGGTGCAATCAAGTTTGACATTTGTTTACTTTTCGAATAGATGTCTGTCCATTATTTAAAGCAAGGCATTGAAATTTCCTACAATTAATGCATTGCAGTTTATCTCTGCTTTTAGTTCTAATGGTATTGTTCCGTATATACGGGTGTTCTAGTGTTGGGTACAAAGTCCTGACAATTACATTTGTAAACTAATCCTAGAAAAAGTGCTACATAGTGAACTAATCCTAGAAAAAGTGTTACATACCTCATTTTTGAATATGACAATTGTCACCTTCAAAGTACTTGCCTTGGAAATCTATACATCAATGCCAGTGCCTACTCTACCCTTAGAAGAAATTTTGGAACTCTTTCTGGAATGACCATCAGAGATCTTGTCATACAGCACACAAAAACATGCAACAACAATAATGAATGTCATTCAGGAAGCCACCACCACATGTCAACATAAACACAACTACAAGACAGTGCTGCCAATGTAAGGAAGTTCATGAACCTAATTTTCAGACATTGTAGGATGATGGCTCTGATTATCATGCCAGAAAGAGTTCCAAAATTACTTTGAAGGGCAGATGAAGCATTGACATTTGTGCATAGCCTCCCAAGGGTTGTAGTTCAAAAGTGATGGTAGTGATATCCAGGAATGAGGTATGTAATACTTTTTCTAGGACAAGTTTGCGAATTTAATTTTCAGACCCTTGTATATATTTACAATTATTATGTTCTTTTGTTGAATTGATCCCTTTATCATCATATAATGACCTTCCTTGTCTCTGTTTCTGACTGAAAGTCAATTTTACCTGACATACATATGGCTATTCTTAATTGTTTTTGGTTTCTATTTGCGTGGAGTATCTTTCTCTTTCCCTTCACTCTTTTTTTTTTTTTTTTTTGAGGCAAAGCCTCAAGCTGTTGCCCTGGGTAGAGTTCCCTTCACTCTTAATCTATGTTTGTCTTTACCAAGGAGGTGGTTCTCTTGTAGGCAGAATATTTGGGTATTTCTTATTTAATCCATTCAATCACTCTATTATCTTTTAGAATGCATCAATTTATAGATAGATTAGGAGTTACTTTTGCAATTTTGTTGTTTCTGGTTGTCTTATAGGTTCTTTCTTTCTTTCTTTCTCTCTTCTTTACCTCTGTGATTGGTGGCTTTTTGTGGTGCTAAGTTTTGTTTTCTTTCTCTTATTTGTTTGTCTGCTGTAATTTCTTTCTCTGTGGTTATTGTTAACTAACACAAAAAGTTTTATAGTTATAACAGACTATTTTAAAAGTGATAGCAACTTAACTTTGGTCACATAAAAGTCACATAAAAATATTCTATAATTTTTCTCTCCCCAATGTAAATTTTTGTTTCATTTCCTTCTTTATCTATTATGTTCTTTAGCAATTAATCACTGTTGTTGTTTTTGACCATTTGGACTTTAAGCCACCATAATAGAGGTGACATATTTACATAGCACCATTACTACGGGCCTATTCTGCATTTGATTTATGAATTTACCCTACTAGTGAGGTTTATACTTTTATGTGTTTTCATGTCTGACAATAATTTTCATCCTATTGTTTCTAATTGGAGCATTCTGTTAAGCATTTTGAGCAAAGTTAGTCCAACGATGATAAGTTCCCTCAGCTTTTGCTTATCTGGGAAGGTCTTTATTTCTTCTTTGTTTCTGAAGGATCATTTTCCTGGATATTGCATTCTTGGCTTATAGTTTTATTTTTTCCTATAGCCCTTTGAAAATAGCATCCCTTTCTCTCCTGGCCTCAAGGTTTCTTCTGAGAAATCTGTTACTGGAGTCTAATGGAGATTCTTTTATATGTAACTTCATACTTTACTCTTGCAGCTTTTAGAATTATCTGTCTTTGACTTTTGCCTATTGATGATAATGTACTTCAAAGAGGATCTATTTTTGATAGGATCTAATTGAGGCACTTCTAGCTTCCTGAATCTTGATGTACATCTATATTTTTCCCAATACTTGGGAAGTTTTCAGCTATTATTTCTTTAAATGAGTTTTCTGTGTTTTTCTCCATCTCCTCTAGAATTCCTATAATGTGAAAGTTTACTTGCTTCATGGCATCCCATTATCCCATAAGTTTTCCTCATTATTTTTTATTCATATTTCTTTTTTCTCCCTCTGACAATTATGTCAAACAACCTGTCTTCAGTTCAGATTGTTTTTCCTGTTTTATCTAGTCTGGGTTTTTAAAATTCTCAATTGTTGCTTTTATTTCATTCATTGAATTCTTCAGCTCCAAGATTTCTGTTTGTTTTTTTTATGGTTTTTATCATTTTGTTAAAATTTTTCTTCAGATCATACATTGTTTTCCTCATTTCATTTAATTGTTTTGTTCTCTTATATTTTGGGGCATTTCCTTATAGTAATTATTTTGAATTCCTTTTCAGGCATTTTGTTAATGTGCTTTTCTTTTTGGCCTGTTATAGGAGACATTGTAGTTCTTTGGGAGGAATCATGTTGTCTCACTTCATCATGTTTCTTGTGTCCCTACCTTGATTTAGGCATCTTGTGGAATAGTCACATTTTTTCAATTTTATAGAATACATTTTGTAGGGAGAGACTTTTTCCTATAGATAGGTCCAAGTGTTTTTATTTGAGCATGGTGTATTGGCTTTGGTTCTAGGTAGATTTAGTAGCATGAGCTTCAGGCAATTTATTTGGCTGTAACCTTTGCCAGCAATTTTTGCAATTCCTTGTATGGCCTAGGCTGTTAAAGTTTGTGATGGCAGTGGTGTAGTTTTGGTGGTTGTTGGGGTGCCAGAATGGTTGTTGGGCCTGGCATATGTAGGCAAGATGGGCAAACTATTTGTTGAGCTTTCTAGGAAGTAATATCAGGTTTAGTTCAGGGGCACATGGGTGCGGCAGGGCTGAGTGGTCCTTCAGTGGTGTCTTTGGAGGATGAGCGGCTGCCAGGCCAAGAAGTATGCCAGGAATGGGTTGATGTGGGCACAAAAGAGTGAGCATCCCTGTGACTGTCTGTCCATAGAGGCCAGGTTGCTGCTGGACTGGCTATTGAGCTTATATGCAAGTGAGTATCCTGTTAGTCTTGTGGCAGTCAGTCTGGAGAAGTGGGGCTGCCATCAATCGATGCATGGGTGCAGCGTGAGTGTGATGTGCCACTCCAGTGGTTTAGTGGCAGGCTGGGCTGCTGTAAGATTGGATGTTAGATTGGGCATGCGTTACAAGATTCATTGGGTCAGCTAGCTGTGAATATGAGATATGAGTGCACATGATAGGGGGGATGTCAGGCTGGCTGTTTGTTGGCTTCCCCATTCTGCAGGACCACCTGTTCCCTGTGGGGAGGGTGTGTTGCATAGGTTTGGATGCCAAATCTCAGTTGTCACATCTGGCCTAGACTTCAAGTAGCTGGGCTTATGATGCTGTAACCACTCAAGTGAATGTAGTGGAACAATGATGGGCCTTAGAGATGGAGAGAGTCAGTTGCCACAACCCTCCAGGGAAGGACACATTCTGGTAGTGTGTTTGGTTTCAGGATGACACTGGGCCATAACAGCTTCCTGGGAGTAGGGAGTGATTCTGGTAGGCTGTTACTTTCCGGCAATGCACCTGTGGGAACTCTTGGCTACTCTCCAAAATAGATTCAGGTCCTATGAGAACTGGTGGATGGTATTTGTGGTGGCAATGGGGACTGCTAGGATCTCAAGCTCACCTTTGCCCATAAGAAATCCCCCCTGACTCTGGTTAGGGAAACTGCTTGGAAGAGGCAGAATGGATCACTCCCCTCTCCATGCTTCCATTTTGGCTTCTGTGCTCCACAGGGATTTTGCTATTCCTCTGGTGCATTTTAGCATACTTTTAGCATAGTCATTTGTTGTCTTGGCCTATTTTTTGTGAAGGGAACCAGAGTCAGGTAACTGTAGTCAGCCATCTTGCTGATACCACTCCTCCCATTTTATCTTTGATTTGTATAAAGTTGTTACAATCTCCTAACTGCTGACTACCCCCTTCCTTATTCTCCTCACTGTTAAAGGTTGGTTTTTTTATTATAATTTTATAGGGATCTTTAGTGGGAGAAGAGAGTTGTGTTTATTTCAGTTGCCATCTTAAAGTGGAACTCCTGTTCTTTTTTAAATTTTAAATTAAAAGAAATGATCTGCTCTTCATTTTTCATCTAGATTCTGAAATATATTTCTGTTAGACATGCTGATTTTATTGGAGAAAAAGAAATACCAAATCAGAGTTCTGTGTCTTATGTCTCTATTTGCTGTAGAATTAAACCTCTATGTCTAAAACTTGTATGTCCTTAGATATAAGATAATATTTGTCATTGGAAAATATATAGATAAATCACTATATATAAGGATATAGATTTGGTAAATCTTTATATATTTCCTCCTTTGAGGATAATTTATTAAAATATTACAAAACAAAAATTTCCATCAAAACATGTGGAATGTCAAATGTATAATATCTTAATGTTGTGTGAGTTCCAGATGTGCCTAAGACATGAAGAGCTAATTAGAGGTAATAAATATTTATCTCTAGTTATAGGGGCTAAATTGGACAAAACTTAGAAAGCTCAATTTAGATAAGCTTTCAAGTGCTTGGCTGCAAACCCAAGCCTTATCGGAATTCTCTCAACCTCTCTAGTCTTGAAAACATGGCTGGACATCTTATGAGAACAGCTTCGTCTCAGGTATTTGAGTATGTTTGATTCCAGCTGGAATCCAAAATTGGATAGAGAGGTACAAATGAAAAATAATGGGAGAAACTCTGAACTTATCAAACCTCAAAAAGAGGCTTTGGTTAGATTTTGGAAGAAAGTTTAGAGATTAAGAGCAGCTTCTATTTTATCTGGCTGCATTCATCTACCCTTAAAAATTCTCTTTTAATCTTTTAAATGGTAGGTCATTAATATTATTTTGTTTTTGGTTGAGGAATATAGTGAAACATTCTTTCAAACAGTGACCCTCTGCTTGTTTTACATGTCAGAAGTAAGAACTGAACAGCAAATGATTGCTCCAGAATGGCAGAGTGCATATTAGTGATCATTAACACATGCCTAGGTGTGGTTTTAGGCATCATCCCAAATGGAGCCTTAAATCAAGTTAAAGAAACACTATAAAATATATAGTACACTGTAAGCACAGAGTAAACAAGGGTAAACATTTTCTATTGTGTTCTTCTCTATCAACTCTCTGAAGAGTATACAAAATCAAAATACATTTTGTTTATTTTTCTTTCATTTTTCAGTTTTGTTTCCCTTTAAATATACCAATTATACTTGAGGGATTTGGGTCATAAAATATGTACATGTAGAATAATGATAATATTTATTAATTACATACTATGTGCTATGTTTACATAATCTTGCAACACCTCTGAGAGATAAATTAGGATAAAATTATTACCCTAATTTTACAAAGACTGAGATTCAGAGAGGCTTTTTTTTTTTGCTTAAACTTACACTACTAGTGTGATGGCTAATTTCATGTGTTAACTTAGCTGGGCCATAGGGACCAGATATTTGGTCAAGAATTATTCTGGATGTTTCTGTAAAAATTTACATTTAAATTGGCAGACTTTGAGTAAAGCACATTGCCTTCTGTCTTGCAAGTAAGTCTCATCCAATCAGCTGAAGTCCAGAATAGCCTGACCATCCCCTAGCAAGGCAGAATTCTGCCAGCAGACTGCGTTTGAACTTCATTTGCAACATTGGATATCCCTGGTTCTACAGCAGACTGCCTTTGGACTTGAACTGAAACTGTTTCCTAGATCTGTAGCCAGCCACCCACATCAGATTTTGAACTTGCCAAGCCTTTATAGTCACATAAGCCAATTCCTTCAAATAATTATCTTTCTCTCTATATATACACAGCCTATTGGCTCTGTTCCTTTGGAGAACACAGACTAAAACAGCAGGAAAGTGGGAAGGTTAAGGTTCAGATCTAATTCTGCTTACTTTCAGAGCATTACACCAAATTTCATTTTACATAAACACTTCTTTATCTGCTTACCGAGTTAGCAATTAAATGTGTTACTATATATTCTTATTTACATTCATATACACATAATGTATGCATGCCATACTATGTCAATACATAGTTATTGAGTATTTGCTAAGTGGTCTTATTTATATATGTATGAGACACAAAGTTTTAGCATTTGCTATGAAACTCCTTAAATAGAATAATAAATCGTCCTCAACTTGTACTTTTGTGAAGATAGGCTCACTTTACCCTATTTAAAATTGTATAAAATAATTTCCATCTTATATTATGATTAAATTTATCCCTAAATTTTGCCTATATCCTAATAGCTAATATTTTTTTCAATTTTTTCCCCCAATTTTGGCTTGCTGAAGATATTTTTCTAATTTTTTATTGCTAAAACAATCATAATTCCATTCAATTATTCAGTGACTCTGACTAGGAAGCTGAAACATCTAAAACAAAATAATTATAGAAAACTAAGAAATAAAATGATACTACCCTGTTTCCCTGAAAATAAGACATCCTCTGAAAATAAGACCTACTTACAGGAAAGATAAGATGTCCCCTGAAAATAAGACCTAGCGCATCTTTGGGAGCACACCTTAAAATAAGACACTGTCTTATTTTCGGGGAAACAGGGTAGCATAATTCTAAGTAACACCCTGGAATGGCAATTTCAAAGGCCCTCTGCAAATTGCCTAAATGAGGTAAATTTCAAGAAATATTACCTATAGCTATTTAGCTATCTCTGTTGCTAGGTAAGTATATAGCTGTTTACTTGCCTATCTCTGTCTCTCTTCACTGAATCATGGCCCTCACTGTCACATCAGTTCCAGCTTAGGTTTATACTTGACAATACATTTGTTTGAGAGACAGGATGTCTTAGTCAGTCTGAGTTGCTATCACAAAATACCTTACACTGGGTAATTTGTAAATAATAGAAATTTATTGTTCCAGTTCTAGGGGCTGGGGACTCCAGGATTAAAGCACCAGCAGATTCAGTGTCTGATGAAGGCCAGTTCCTCATAGATCGCGACTTGTGTGGGTCCTCATACAGCAGAGTGAAAAGGGGACAAAGAACTCCGTGAGGCCCCTTTTATAAGGGCACTGATGCCATTTGCAAGGGCTCTACCCTCATGATCTAGTCACTGCCCAAAGGCTGCACCTCTTAATACCAACACATTTGAAATTAGATTTCAACATATGAATTGTGGAGGGAAGCAAACATTCAGAACGTACACAGGGATCAGAACTAGGGAGTATAAACATAGGCAAAGAGTTTAGGTGTGTGTGGCGATGGGAGGGAGTGGTTGTGGATATTTAATATTTGTTTCTCATCTTCTATGTGCTGTTCCCTGTCTTTATATCTGTGTTTGTTACCATAATTATCTAATCACAATATTGTGACATAGAAATTACCATCCACATTTTACAGGTGAGAAAATTGAAATTCAGAGAGGGCTGTCTAACCTCCAGACATCTAGCACATGGTAGAGGACACTACAAAACCATGTTTGCCTAATTCTAAATTCAATTTCCCAATTATACCATAGTAAAACTATGGATGCCATGAACGATATGCCACAATAAAACCCTTCTTGCTCATACCCTCCAAAATGCCTTGGTATAAACTGAAGTTACCACTTTCAATATTGTCTTTTCCATTTTGGCCATAAGTTCTAGTTGTAATCTTCAGACTTGTTTATTTCCTTCACCTCTAGACATTGAGAAACCTTTGAGTAAAAATGTTTCTCCACCTTAAGCTCCCCTTTTCCTTTCCTATGTATAGAAGGTAAAGTTCCTAATTTGGAAACACCTTCTCAGTGGTTCCTTTCTTCTTTATTTAAATATTAGGATTCCTCCAAGACATCTGTAGGTCCTTTTTGCATTTTCTACTTTCCTGTAAGATTATTTCATCTCTACCCTCAACTTCAGTTAACATTTCTACACTTAAAATAGGAATAATATTCTTGAACTGTAATTAGGTAATACAAAAATTGGCCATATAATATGCAACCTCAGGTAATTTTTTTCTGAGAACAAGTCATTAAAACTAGAAATTACAAAGGAAACCACATTTCATATTCTCCTAAAAGCAAAACATATTATCTCTTCTAGGGAAAAGAGTTCAAGTATACCTACCAGAACCACCCCTTTGACTCTGTTTTGGTGTTGTCTCACCCTTAATCCTATTCCAGGCAACAACTGCCCCTGAGAAAGGAGGGAGGGCCTTATCAATATGGAAATTCCTCTCACCCTCTCCAGGTGGAGCTTTGGAGAGGGAGCACGTATAACAAATGGAATTGAGGAGGGTGGAGCCTGTAGCTCAAAGGAGTAGGGCGCCGGCCCCATATACTGGAGGTGGTGAGTTCAAACCCGGCCCCGGCCAAAAACTGAAAAAAAAAAAAAAAAAAGTTTAAATGGAATTGAGGACACCTGCTGATCATTTGTAACATCCTACACCTCCTGAGAGCCTGCCCTCAGTTTGGGCCAATAAAAAAAACAACTTGAGCAAGTCAGTAAGGGAATGAGTCAGTCAGTCTGTCTCTCCGTGCTTATGGAAACAGCCTTGGTTCATTTTATAATAAAGAGCTTCCTGTGTAAGATTGTTTCTGTGGTCACTCCATCATATTGGTCGTGCTGGTGACTTTTCCCTCCTAAGGAGTCGAGGACCAGGATAATAGAACCAGGAAACTGGACTTGACACTTTGGTATGTTCAATCAATTATTCTTTGTCCAAGAACACACCAAAACCCAAGGACAGACTGCTACCTGACACAGTAGCATCATCATAGCTCACTGCAAATCAAATTCCTAGGCTCAAGCAATACTCCAAGTATATGCCACTATGCCCAGTTAATTTGTATGACATTTTTCTTTTTTGGTAGAGTCAGGGTTTCAAGTATATTGCTTAGGCTGATCTTGAACTCCTGGACTTAAGCAATCCTCTCATCTTGGCCTCCCAAAGTGCTAGGATTACAGGTGTGAGCCATTGCACCCAGCCTAAACATATTTTATATTCTTTCTATTTTTATTTCCTTAAAAAAATCTTCCTTGTATTAATTACAGTTATACTTTTTCACATTCATTCATGTGTGTTTCTTCTAACAATTTATAAGCTGTGTAGTCTCATAAAACCTTTTACCATATCACTTTATAGTTTTATAAATTCATAGTTTTTACCTTAAGATATAACTTTACCTGATACATTTAATCTTCTATTTATTAGCAGCTACTGCTTATTTGGACAAAAATTCACTAGGCTCCCAATGATTAACTGTAACTTATCCTGTGATTTCTGCTAAGAGTTAGGAAAGTTGACTCAGCATCAATAATATTCATCTTTGTATGTTAGTTTTGAAAAAAAGAATTATATCCCAATTGAGAGATATTATATATCATTCTTTTAAAGCTATATTAACAGAATATAGCTTTGTTATTTTAAGGTCCAAAGAAACATATGTCTATAATTTGTTGGCGTGTCTCTCCAAGTGTTCTCCCGGCCATACTCTATCAACCCTTAGTTTGATTTCCTTTTGGAGAACAGAGTCTACAGAACTCCAGATGATGAACCACCTTTCCAAACAAAAATCTTTATTGATGAAATATAGTTCATAATCAAAATTCTGCTCTTGAAAATGATATCAAATCTTCCAGTTACATTCCTTTATTTTCTAGATGAAGAAATTGTGGCCCAGGGAAGTTAGATGACCAACTCTGGTGACCCAACTGGACTCAAAACAAGTTTGCCTGATTTCTGGTACATGTTATGTCTTTAATTGAGCATGTTGTTTTCCTTATGAAAATAGCCCTAAGAAATTCCAAAATCAGAAATACTCCTTGAACCACTTAAGGAGTTAATAATAAACTTTTAATCCGTGACCTCAGTCACTTATTACCGTGTTTCTATTCAGCATCAGAGCTTTCTGCAGTGTTCACTTATGTGTGTCTATTTTAAGGCTAATTGAAGTTACTGGCAGCTTTCCTGGGTGGTTGTAAGCATTTTAAAGAATTATGAATTTGGACATCCCAGAAATTCTGTATTTCTGTGCTCGATGTAAACTTCCTATATTCAGGTCTTCCTATTTTAGGTACCAATTCTTTGTTATGGACTGCTATCTGTGTAGGGGTTTCTTTTTATAAAAAAGCCACCCATCTTTTTCTTTTTGTCATCTAAATGATAACAGAAATGAGGCACAAGGCCTCTCCTTCTCATGTTTGATTATTATTCTAAACTGCATGGCAATATCTTCACAAACGAAATCTAATATTTTCATTGCCATAACAAACTGTTCCTAGCAATTTCAACAATTTCTCTGGGCTTCATCTTATTTCTAAAAGAGAACTGTTCTTTTACAGTGACTTTCTTTCATGTCTGATTATAGTTTCTTTGTAGTCTAAGTGAGATTCCTGAAAGCATAGGCAGATAGTTAAACATCATAGTCTTCATTTGTCCCCTCCCTGCTTTGCCTATAAAGATGAAACAAAATCAGAAGTATGTTGGCACAAAGGTACTGGCAGTAGAGTGACATGAAAAGAGATCATTATTATTCATTTTTGTTATGATAAAATGTTACTACATATTTTGGCATGTCCTATTTTAGGTCCTTTTCCCATATAGGCCTGACCTTTTTTAGTGTGGAACTCTAGAATGAAGGTGGACTTAGGGAATGAGATTCAAATTTTCCCTGTGTCAGCTACCGGAGCTTGGGTAACACTTAACCAATCAGAGTCATAGTCATAAAAATGTTGTATTGCATGATTTGATGTATATGTGATACAGTGTAATAAGGAAAGTGTTCCGGGGTCCTCAAACTGCAGCCCAAGGGCCACATGAGGTGGTGTGATTGTATTTGTTCCCGTTTTGTTTTTTTATTTCAAAATAAGATATGTGCAATGTGCATCGGAATTTGTTCATAGTTTTTTTTTTTTTTAAACTATAGTCTGGCCCTCCGATGGTCTGAGGGACAGTGAATTGGCCCCCTGTTTAAAAAGTTTGAGGACGCCTGGGCACAATGAACCTGTCACATTGCAGAGCTCTGGAAGCATTAGTTTCATTTTCTTTTTAATCTCTACTGTTGCCTTTAATTTTAGAATTTAGGACTCTGGGCCAAGATGGCCCACCTGAAGGGCTTGCAGTCAATTTTTCTCACAGTCTCTCTACCCTTGCAGGTGGGAGATCCTAGAGCCAAATTATATACTTAATAGCGAATGTCTGTAGATATTGTCTCCAATTAATTTATCTTTCCATTAAATTATTATGAGGTTTAGGATTAATTAATTCACTGTGCTAAATCTACCACGGTGAAAGAATTCAGTCCCAGATACCATAGGCAAGCTCTCTAGAGAGGTTAGAAGATGGTTAGGCAGTTTTGTTTGTTTAAGGAAAATGAGCAAGAAGGTTTTGCATAATGCCTTTTGGAGCAGTCTTATTCTTCATAATTGCCTGAGATATATCAAGGTGCTTTGCTATAAATCTGAAGGCTTAAAAACATTGTTTTACAGTCTGGCCCACTAAGAATAATGACCTCTCCTGTTCCTTGTTTTTCCGGATGATTAAGGGTTTCCTGACTGGCCGTAGGCCATCTGCCCTGTTTTTTTTTTTTTTTTTTTTTTTTTTTTTTAAGATTTAGAACCATATTGTCAAAAATAATCTCTTACTTGGAGAGATTTTTTTCAAGCCCCAGAAGATAGAAAGTGTTTGCTGTGTGTGTTCCAACCCTGCATGAAAAATCTTGCAAGTGGTGCTGCTTGTTGATGTTATAAAGCAGTCCCATCATTCATGCTCCTTAAACTAAATTAGGTGTAAATTGTTTCAAGGAGGCCAAAGTTCTTGTCTGTGCTCCTATGAGGATAATTTCACAAATACACAGCACGTCCCTCCAATCACAGATTTGGGGCAGGGAGACGAAAACAAGAAGAAGGAGAAGAGTGGTCTGGGGCCAGTGCACACTCTCCATAGGGGGTTTCCAGCATGTGGGTGATTTTTAACCAAGCTGACATAAATCAGACTGTGTGGAGCAGTGACATTCTGATCACTGTGCTGGGAGACACCTGGATAGTGTTACACTTCCCTCATTAGGAGGCACTGGACTTGAGCTGAGGAGTTGAACTTTTAGCTGTATCAAAATAACAGTGTGGGAGCAAAGAAGAGGCTGGCTTGATGGGGTGTACCCATAATAACCCAACCTTTACGGATAGGTTATGTGAAGTCTTGTGAACTCTTATCCTTTGACATAATTTATTTACAAACTGAGATCAATAGAATCATGAATAATTTGGTCCGTGAAGGCCATGGTTTAAATCTTTGGAGGAGATTTGAGCCTCATTCTTTTTCAGCTGGAACATTCTGCCACAGTGGCCTATCCTCCCAATCTCTATTAAAACTGAGTTCATACTATATAATAAAAGTACTTAGCGTGCAGGAACATTTTATTTAAGCCAAAATATTTATCATTGATAGTTAATTTTAAATAAAAATTAGATGCTAAGATTGAGTGTTAAATGGAAAATTGGGATATAGGTAAAATATACAAACCATAAACCAAACAAAAATTTAAATATAGCAAAGAACATAGAGAAAAAAAACATGGTAAATATAAACTAAGGAATTATAATATGATAGAGTTGATAGCAAACATATCAGTTATGTGAACGAGTCTAAATTACCTAAAAGAAATAAAGATTTTCAAATTGGCAAAATACAACTGTGTGCTCTATACTAGAGGCATATTACATACAGAAATTTAAAAAATGCTAGAAATAAAAATATGGGCAAAGATCTACCAGGTAAATGAAAACAATAAAAAATCAGGTCAGGTTAGAGGTTGATATCAGAGAATGTAAAATTGAACAAAATTATACGCATGCACTTTTTAGCTCTGCAATTCTACTTTTAGGAATTTACTCTGAAGATTCACTTCCTACCACAAAACTTACAGATGAACAAAATTATTCACTATAGCTTTGTTTATAATTATAAATAATTAGAAATGCCTATACAGGAGATTGGTTGAAAAAATTATATTCATATGCACAGTCGAGTACAATATAGCTGTAAAAATAAGAGGAGGAGCTCTATGATGTGATAGGAAGTTATTTCTAGGATGTATTTTCAGTGAAAAAAGCAAAGTATAAAAGACTATGTAGTGAGCTATCTATTATATAATATCCATGTAGTGAGCTATCTATTATACAATAAGGAAACAAGTATATATCTGCTTCTTTTTCCAAAAAGAAACCCAAGGATAAATCAGAAAATACTGAAACTGGTTACCTATAAAGACATTTCAGAGTGGAATGGACAGGGGAAGGACACATTTCTGAGCATACCTTTGTGTACAGTTTTGACATTTGGAAGCATGCCGAGGTTCTATATATTCAAAACCAAAACTAAACCAAGAAGGATGGTAAAAACATCCCAAACTAAAAACAAGAAATATTTCAAATAAATGACATAAAGGACCTAATCCAAATAATTTGAATACAGTACTCTGATCTGCATCGTAAACTGTTTAGATAAGCTTTTTTTTTTTTCTTTTAGTTACATGAGGGTAGAAATTCTGAAACTTTGCAGGAGTCCTCAAACTTTTTAAACAGGGGGCCAGTTCACTGTCCCTCAGACTGTTGGGAGGGCAGGACTATAGTTTTTTTTAAAAAAACAAAACTATGAACAAATTCCTATGCACACTGCACACATCTTATTTTAAAGTAAAAAAACAAAACGGGAACAAATACAATCACACCACCTCATGTGGCCCACGGGCCGTAGTTTGAGGACCCCTGGTAGTGTATTGCTGTACTGAACCAGGGTTCTAACTCTGGAGACACAATTTGAACAAGGGATAGCAAGAAAGAACCTGTGAGATAGGATTAGAATTAGTGGTATCAAAATGACTTCATGGGTTCTCATATATACATATTTAAGTCAAAGTTGTGGATAAAAAGGAAAGCCTGAGGCACTTTTCTAGGTTAAAGGAGACCAATGGGACATGGCATCTAAATGCAGTACATAATCCTGTACTGGAGCCTGTACTGAAAGGAAACATCTATTGTAAGGGATTTTGTTAGAACAATTGGTGTAATGTCACTATGGACTATAAGTGTAAATAAGATTGAAAGTATTGTTTCAATGTTACACTTACTGAGTTTGATCATTGTGCTGTCATTATATGTGTATAAGATCATTGTTCTTAGGGAGTGTGTGCTGAAGATTAAGAAGTGAAACATTCAGAGAGAGAATGATAAAACAAATTTACAAAATATGAAATAATTAGGTGAAGAATATTAAGGGGTTCCCTGCATTATTCTTCAAGCCTTCTGTAGGTTTGAAATTATTTTGAAAGAATAAGTCAAAAGTTGTGTACTGCATTTGAAATTACTTCCTGTTATCTTGCTTGCCAAGAAAAATAAAATGCCCCATGTATCATTATGTTGCTATCTTATGATCCCTTGTTTTTCAACCTTTATCCTTTTTGTGCTTTCCTGAATACTTGGAAAGCACATCATGTGTTCTTATTTTCTAGAGCTTGCCATCTTCTAATTCTTAAAGTCGTATTTTTCAAATACTTGTTGATTTAATTTGGTAATACACAGCAAAATTTATTTTTGAGATTTAATCTCTTAATTACCCCAAATATGTTATCATCACACATATTTTTCAAGAAATAGAGCAAAGACTTGTTCCTTTAAAAAAAAACTGTCACATGGCTTTGTCTTGAAACACTGTTTTCAGTCACTTTTTTGAAATTTGAGGGCAAAACTGACCCATGTGTTATTTTAATAAATTCTACTTTTCATCACTTTTTATTACTTCCAAAATGGTTTACATATAGATGACCTATAGAATATTAATGTCTGTTAAATTATATGTCATAAGGAATCACAGCAAAATATACTTCTGGTAAATATGATTAAAAAGTGTTGTATTTACATCTGTCTAGACGAAATGTTGTAACTTACCAAAATATCGAATTTAACACCTTAGATGTGTCATCCATACAATATTGGACATTCAGTGACTGACGCTGTTGTCATAGGGTGTAACATGGATTATACATGAAATGTCAAAAGGTTGAGTAAAGGGAGGAACCATTTTCAATTAAGACTCTAGAAAGGTCATAATTTTATTTTCCAAAAAATAAAAGGAGAAGAATTATAGAAGATTTCTCTCTAAGAGCACTTGATTAAGAGGCAAAACATCCAGCAACAACAAATAAACAGGACCAAGTTAACAACGTTTACTGTGAATGCTAATAAGGACCCAGAACCAAGAAGAGGAAGTGTTACTAAGGACCAGATTGTGTGGACAAGAATACAGGACATACAAAAGGTGATCTTTCGCGGCAAGGCCTATTTTCAAATGCACTGGATATGCTTTATGACCAGTTCTTTAATTATAAATTGCGACCAGTTCTTTAATTAATGAGGAGAAACTGGAGATACGTATCAGAACGCTGAATATTATATAGTTAGTTTGCATAGAAGTGCAAAAATAAATGTATATAGTTATGATTATAGAATATAGGTTTAGTCATTATGAATAAATTCTTTAGTCACTCTCATGAATTTTCTATTTAAAAGCCATGTAAATATTATAGTATAAAGGTGGAGCATGCTTTATAGACAAAATTCTGGTGTTCAAAATAATCAAAACCAAGTAAGGGGTCCCTTTTCAGAAATCCGTGTTCTTTTCCTTTCTTCATTTCCTTGCTCTTTTTATTTATTTATTTGGTTTTTGTTTTTTGATTTCAAAATATTATGGGGGTACACATGTTTTGGTTACATTTATTGATTTTGTTATGCTTGAGTGAGGGTTGTAAGTGTGACCACCATTCAGATAGTGTCCATTGCACCTGTTAGGTAGGTTTTTGCCTCTCCCGTACCCCCATGCTTGATTTACACTGAGTTTTATTTCTATCTGTGCACATGTATGCTCATCGGTTGGTTCCAATTTAATAGTGAGGATGTGTGGTGCTTTCTTCTCCATTCTTTAGTTAGTTCACTTAGGATAGTGGTCTCCAGTTCTATCCAAACTGTTGCAAAAGGCCTTAATTCATCCTTTTTAATGGCTTAGTAGCATTCCATAAGCATATGTATACCACATTTTGCTGATCTCCTTATGAATTGATGGGTACTTGGGTTGATTCCACACCTTTCAAACTGTGAATTGTGCTGAAATAAACATTTGAGTGTAGGTATCTTTTAGAAAAAATTACTTCTTTTTCTTTCGGTAAATAACCCGTAACAGGATTGCTGGATAAAATGGTAGGTCTACTTTTAATTCTTTGAGGAATCTCCATACTGGTTGCTATGGAGTTTATACTAATTTGCAGTTTTACCAAGAGTATATAAGTGTTCCTTTCTCTCTGCATTGATGGGAGCATCTAGTATTTTTGGACTTCTTAATAAAATCCATCTAACAAGGTAAGGTGATATCACATTGTGATTTTAATTTGCAATTCCCTGATAATATGTGGCTCTGAGCATTTTTCATATGTTTATTGGACATTTGTCTATCTTTTGAAAAGCTTCTGCTCATGTCTTTTGCTTAAGTTCTTTGTAGGTCATGATTTAGATATATAGCTTGGGAATATTTTTTTCATTCTGTAGATTGTCTATTTGCTCTGTTGATTATTTCCTTATTTGTGCAGAAGCTTTTTATTTAATCAAGTCTCAATTATTTTTATTGTTGCTATGATTGCTGTTGGGGTCTTCTTCATAAATTCTTTGCCTAGGCCAATATATAGAAGAGGTTTTCTAACATTTTTTCTAAAATTATTATTGTTCAAGCCTTACATTTAAGTCTTTTATCTGTCTTGATTAATTTTTGTGAGTGGTAAAAGTTATGAAACCTGTTTCACTCTTCTGTATGTGTGTATCCAATTTTCCCAGCACCATTTATAGAATAGGGTTTCTTTCCCTCAATGTATATCGTTGTCTGCTTTGTCAAAGACTAGTTGGCTATATGTGGATGGTTTTATATCTGGATATTCTGTTCTGTTCCGTTGGTTTATGTCTCTATTTTTTTTTTTGTAGTTTTTGGCCGGGGCTGGGTTTGAACCCATCACCTCTGGCATATGGGGCTGGCGCCCAACTCCTTTTAGCCACAGGCGCCGCCCATGTCTCTTTTTTTGTGTGTGTGTGTGTGCCAATACCATGCTATTTTGGTTACTATCTACTTATAGTACAGTTTGAAGTATGGCAATGTGATGCCTCCAGATTTCTTCTTTTTGCTTAAGGTTTCTTTTGCCATAGTTGCTATTTCTAGGTTCCAAATGAAGCATTGAATTATATAATCCAGATCTGTGAAATATGACATTGGTGTTTTGTTGGGGATTGTATCAAATCTATAATTCAGTTTGGGCAGTACGGACATTTTGTCAATGTTGAGTCTACTGATTCACGAGCAGGATGTGTTTCTCTATTTGTGTCATCCGTGATTTCTTTCCTCAGTGTTTCATTGTTCTCTTTGTAGCAATCTTTTACTTCCTTGGTTAAGTATATTCCTTCGTATTTCATTTTCTTTGTAGCCATTGTGAATGGCATAGTCTTTGATTTGACTCTCAGCTTGATTGTTATTGATGAGTAAGAATGCAACTGATTTGTGTACATTGATTTTGTAACCTGACACATTGCTGAGTTTATTTATTTATTTCAAAGTCTCTTGGTGGACCCTTTGGGTTTTCTAGATACAAGATCATATTAGCAAAAGCAATAGTTTGACCTCCTCTTTCCTGATTTGAATACCTTTAATTTCTTTTTCTGTTTCTTTTTCTTTTTTGCCTGATTGCTCTGTCTAGGATATGTTTAGTAAAAATGGCACAGTGAGCACTCTTGTTCCAGTTCTTTGTTGGAATGTTTTCAACTCTTTCTCATTCGGTATGATGTAGCTATGGGTTTGTTATATATGGCATTTGTAATCTTGAGATATGTTTCTTCTATGTCTAGTTTGTTGAGAGTGTTTATAATAAAAAAGGTGCTATATTTTGTTGAATGCTTTTTCTGCATCTATTGAGATGATTATATAGTCTCTGTTTTTGCTTCTGTTAATGTGATAAATCACATTTATTGATTTACATATGTTGAACCATCCTTGTCTCCCTGAGATGAAGGCCATTTGAACACGGTGGATTATTTTTTTGATATGTTGTTGAATGTTGTTTGCTAGTATTTTACTGAGGATTTTTGCATCTCTGTTTATAAAAGATATTGATCTGTAGGTTTCTTTTTTTGGTACTGAAATTAAGGTGATTTGACCTCACAGAATAGTTGGGCAGGATACCCTTCTTTTCAATGTTGTGGAATAATCTCTGTATTATCTGTAGTAGCTCTTCTTTGCAGGTCTGGTAAAATTTGGTTGTTAATTCTTCTGATCTAGGGATTTTTCTCAATGAAAGATTTTTTAAATTACTGCTTCAATCTTGTTGCTCATTATCTATTCAGAAATTCTATTTCTTCCTGACTGAGTCTTGGGAGGTTGTATGTTCCCACCAATTTGTCTATTTCCTCTGTTTTCATGTTTATGTGCATAGAGATTCTCATATTCACAGATGATATTTTGTATTTCTGTAGTATCACCTGGTAATATCTTCTTTTGCATTTTTTTTTATTACAATAGAAACAGTTGCTGAGTTAAAAACATCCAACTGATATCATACAACTCATGCTTACAAATGGAGGCTACTACAGGTAATAGTAAATGTAACTATTTTACCTTATGTATAGATTCAAATTAAGAACAAGTCTATAGAACCTATCTTGTTCTTTTTTTTATTATTAAGTCATATATCATGAATACATTTATGCCTTTGTGTGATTCAATGTGTTGATTATTTGTACAAATTAGAGTGCTTACATCCTACTAATTAACATATCTTTCACCCATTTACTTAATCACAGTGTTAACACTTTGTGTTCAATACTTGATAGATTTGACTTGTACCCTTGCAATATGCTCCCACCATTAACACTCCCTCTATCAAGCCACACTCTCCCTTCCCATCCTTCTCCCCTTCCCTTCTTCATCCTGCCCTTAGTTGTGATTCATCTCTCATATGAAAGTGCGAGTAATTATAAATTGGTTTCACAGTAGTACTGAGTACATTGGATATTTTTTTTCCATTCCTGAGATACTTTACTAAAAAGAATATTTTCTAGTTCCATCCAAGTAAACATAAAAGGGGGAAAGTCTCCATCTTTTTTTAATGCTGCATAGTATTCCATGGTATACATATACCATAGTTTATTAATCCATTCATGTGTCAATGGGCACTTGGGCTTCTTCCAAGACTTGGCAATTGTGAATTGAGCTGCAATGGACAATCTGTGCAAATATCTTTGTTGCCAAGTGATTTTTGGCCTTTTGGATATACACCTAGTAGAGGAATTGCAGGATCAAATGGCAGGTCTACATTTAGATCCCTGAGTGTTCTCCAAACTTCCTTCCAAAAGGAATGTACTAGCTTGCATTCCCACCAGCAGTGCAGAAGTGTTCCCTTTTCTCCACATCCATGCCAACATTTGTAATTTTCGGATTTTGTGATGTGGGCTACTCTTACTGGAGTTAGATGATATCTCAAAGTGGTTTTGGTTTGCATTTCTCTGATGATTAAAGATGATGAGAATTTTTTCATGTCTCTGTAGACCATGCCCCTATCTTCTTCAGAGAAGCTTCTGTTCATGTCTCTTGCCCACAATGAAATGGGATCACTTGTTCTTTTCTCATTAATAAGTTTGATGGGATCACTTGTTCTTTTCTTGTTAATAAGTTTGAGTTCTCTGTGGATTCTGATTATTAGACCTTTGTCGAAAATACAACCTGCAAGAATCCTCTCCCATTCTGAGGGCTGTCTGTTTGCTTTACTTACTGTGTTCTTGGCAGTGCAGAAGTTTTTTAGTTTGATCAGATCCCAGTTGCATTTTTGATGTTGCTTCAATTGCCTGGGGGGGTCCTCCTCATAAAGTATTCTCCCAACCCAATTTTTTCAGGTGTTTCCCCTGCACTGTCTCCAAGAATTTTTATAGTTTCATGTCTTAAGTTTAAGTCCTCTAACCAGTGAGAGTCAATTTTTTTTTTTGAGACAGAGCCTCAAGCTGTTGCCCTGGGTAGAGTGCGGTGGCATCACAGCTCACAGCAACCTCCAACTTCTGGGCTCAAGCGATTATCCTGCCTCTGCCTCCCAAGTAGCTGGGACTACAGGAACCTGCCACAATGCCCGGCTATTTTTTGGTTGCAGCCATCATTGTTGTTTGGTGGTCCCGGACTGGATTCCCACCTGCCAGCTCAGGTGTATGTGGCTGGCACCTTAGCTGCTTGAGCCACAGGTGCCCAGATGAGAGTCAATTTTTGTTAGAGGAGAAAGGTGTGGGTCCAATTTCAGTCTTCTACAAGTCACCAGCCAATTCACCCAGCACCATTTATTATATAGGGAATCTTTCCCCAAATTCATATTTTTGATAGGCTTATCAAAGATCAAATGATGAAAAGTGTCTGGGTTCATCTCTTGGTTTTCAATTCTGTTCTATACATCTACCTCTCTCTTTTTGTGCCAGACCATGCTGTTTTGATCACTATATCTTTATAGTATAGTCTGAAGTCTGGAAGCATGATACCTCCTGATTTGTTTTTATTTCTGAGTAATGTCTTGGCTGTTCGAGGTTTTTTTCTGTTTACATATAAAACAAAGTACTATTTTTTCCAGATCTTTAAATATGACAGAACTTTAATAGGGATTGTATTAAATCCGTAGATTGCTTTGGGAAGTATAGACATTTTAACAATGTTGATTCTTCCCAGCCTTGAGCATGGTATATTTTCCCATTTGTTAATATATTCTGCTATTTCTTTTTTCAGATTTTCATAGTTCTCTTTATAGAGATCTTTCACATCCTTTGTTAGATACACTCCCAGATATTTCATCTTCTTTGGCACTACTGTAAAGGGAATAGAGTCCTTAATTTTTTTTTCACTTTCACTATTGTTGGTATACATAAAGGCTACAGATATGTTAGTATTGATTTTGTATCCTGAGATGCTGCTGTATTCCTTGATCACTTCAAGGAGTTTTATAGTTGAGTCCCTGGGATTTTCCAGATATACAATCATATCATCTGTGAAGAGTGACAGTTTGATCTCCTTCTATCTTGTTCTTAATCTGAGGACTGCCTGTGGTTAGTGTGGCTGATTTTATGCCATGTAATTTAAAACAGTAAAAGAATTCTATTACTTAGAATCCTTCAGATCATATGGACATTCCTTTGCCTATTAAGCTAGAAGATTTCCATGTTTTATTAAAAAAAAAGAACAATATCTGGAACCAGTGATTTTTTGATAAAATGTGCTGGATTGCATTGCAAAGTGTATTTCATTGTTTTCTTTTCTAGTGTGTTACTTGATGTCAAGAAATGTAATGTCAGAAAGCTTTGAGCATAAAGAAGAAAAAATAATTTGAGAACAGTAACAAATCTGTGTTGCCCTCTTCATTGCCCTCTACTTTCCTCTCCATCTGTCCTTTTTTTAGTTCTAAGTTTTATGACTATATACTTTCCTTTACACCTCCTTCCTCCTTTTTGTCATTATCTGATTCTTACCAGAACAGTTGGTTCCCAGGATTGAAGATGGTAGGAAAGGGAACTGACATTTAATTTACTGTGTTTGGAACACTGTATATAGATTATTTCCTTTATTCTACACAGAAACTCTATGAGGTTGTACTTACTGTGTTTATTTTATAGACGAGGAAACCAAGGCTCAGGAAAGATATTGCCTAAGGGTAAAGGTACCAAGAGAGAGAGTCGAGATTTTATCCAGAAAGAATCTGAGTTCGGACAGTACATTCAAACTTTCTATGTTCCCAGCACCCTCAGAGTTGAATTAATCTTACAGGATTTTTGCTTTCAATCCTTGACTTCTCCACTGTCTCTCAGAGGTCAATGTCTAAGTTAAAAAACAGAGAACCAAAGCAGTCTATGTAGACTATGTGTGTGGTTGAGATAGCTTTGAAAGCTTTGAATGCGATTTGGAAGCCAATACTAAATGCTGATTCCAAAAAAGGGGCTGTTTATTGAATCACTGCATGTAGTTGCACCTTGGATTTTCTTTGGTGGTCTTTCTCCTAAGTAATGACAAAGTAAGACCTAGTTTATTTTATGAGAACTGAGAAAGTCACAGCACAGGGTGGTCTTAAGTCTCAGAAAAGTTTAGCTTTTGTTAACATAGATTTTTCCAGTCCTTAAAGTCACACTTCTATGCATAAACAAAAGTTTTAAGAGTCAGATGTTTTCAACGGGCAATGAACTCCTCAGTAAGCACTTCTCGACGCTGGCCATTTAGTTGTGGGAAGTGAATAGGTCAGAACTGTGATGTAACTCATCATATTTGAAAATCAGTTATGCTTTGCCAATACTGCCTTATGTTTAACTTTTATGAATTTTTAACATTACCAATAGATGTATTATGAGTTTCCACAAACTTGCTGCTTTCTGATTAATTTTTCACTTCAAACACATGAGAATTGACTTTCTTACATTCCAATATGTATTTCCCTAGGCATAACTGGCTGAAAGAAATTAAGCTCAACTAATTTTTTTTCTTACTTTTTGGCTTGAAACGTTCCCAAGGCTTTGCACAATACAGGCGTAAGCTATATTTGTGGCCAAAAGAAAAAAGTCACTTAAACATATATTAAACTGCAGAGTCAGATAATGATTATACATTTACCTTTATTAAATTTTATTGATATATATTGAGGCTTTATTTGATTAAGTTTAAATAATTGTTAGCCTAAATGCTTTGTAATATATAGTAATCATATGCATGCTAGGTGCTTTCCTTAAATACTATAAAAACTGAAAATAAAATAATAAGGTAAAAGTAATAAAATATGATAAAAATATTACGGATTTCAACTTGAATTGGTTTATAATTATTGCATTTAACATTTCTTTCTAAGTGAATGAATAATTACAAATATAATAAATAAAATAATTGTACTTTTGTTTGTAAATAATATATTTTATGTCTTTTCCAGTATTTTTTTTTTTTAAGACAGAGTCTCACTTTGTTGCCCCAGGCTACACTGTGGTGGCATTAGCCTAGCTCATAGCAACTTCAAACTCCTTGGTTCAAGTGACCTTCTTGCCTCAGTCTCCCAGAAAGCTGGGAGTACCCATTGTGCCCACCACAATGCCCAGCTAATTTTTTTTATTTTTAGTTAGGGTTAGCCTCTTGCTCAGGCTGGTTTCAAACTCCTGAGCTCAAGCAGTCCTCCTACCTCAGCCTCCCAGGGTGCTAATATTATAGGAGTGAGTCACTGCACTTGGCCTTTCTTGTACATTTAAAAAAATAAAATGTATCTAGTTAATTGCTTTTTACAACTACCCCTAATTTGATTTCTCATTTGAGATAAATACTTCTATCTGTCAGAGCCCAATTAGGAGAAAGAAACCACACAGTAATATAGACAAAGTTTAATGCAACATATTATGAAGTGCATATGTATCAGAAGATTGGTTTAGCATGGGATTGGCTAGTAACAAGAGAATACTAAGGGGTATATGAATAATAGATAAAAGAAAATACTGTTCTTAGAACTGAGACAGACCCCAATAATGAGGTCCCATTCCCTAGGCTGAGATTCAGATCTTATTGGAGGATGGCACAGCCATCACTGTAATAGTACATCAGTGGAATTTGAGACAGATCCATCCTATGGTGTACTAGAAAAATCTGTTCATGGGAGGTATCCTATTAGAGGTATTCCACTATGAAACCAGTACCCGAAGGGGATGCTAGGGGAAATTCATGGTCACCAGGCACTGGTAGACACTGTGTATTGTAGGAGCCTGCCCAGTGAGAACATGGAAATCAGGAAACACAACTCTTTTCCTGCTGTCATATCTTTTCAGTGCCATATAATGAGAAAGCTTCAGTGCCAGATAGCACAGAAAAAGAAATTTAAAGGGTCCAGATCCATTTTTACAGAGGTAGCAAGAAGGGTGAATTTGGAACAATTGGTAATCAATAATCAGCATAGTATCAGATTTTTAAAAAGACTCAATATATTATATTTTAATATTGGTGGTAGCTATATGAAATACTATTTTTTGACATGTACATTATTACATAATACCAAGGGCTCATTTAAAGGGGCAGATTTTATTTTAAACAATTACTTGAAACCAATATTTATGTAATTTGTACAATACTTCACTCCCCCCATGCAGCAATGTGTAACTGAAAAAATGATTCTTTCAGATCCTTTGTTTCTGTTAATACAGGAATGAAACCATTTATAAATCAATTACATAAATTTTCCACAAAAATAAACTCTGTCACTATGAATACAATTATAGTTTGCAATATTAATTTCAAATGTATCTGAATCTGCGAAACTGAGGCATCAATGGCAATGGTGATTTTGGATGACAATTTCTATTTTATCATGCGTGTATAGAGCGGATGAGAACAATGGTGAAATACATTGAATAGCAGGAACATTGGTTCACAACTGCTGGACAAGGGCCTCTTGACCTGCTGAGTCTGCACCATTAACCTTCCTAAAAGAAGGAGGTGGTAGTGAAGAAGGGGATAAAATAATAACATGCACATAGACACATACCAGACGGGAAGTGACTTGCAAAATAACATATTATTAAGGTATGTTATAAATTACACTTATCTTTTTGCATTTAACAATTAGTTTTGCATTTCCTAGAGTATTTTTAACATATTCATTTATTAATTTCAACTAACAAATACATATATTAGCAGCTGTGCATTTGCATTCCTCAATATGTTCTCAACGGTCCAAAACAGTTTGCTTTTGTTGAACATCGTAGTTGTTGCCACTTCAAAACCAATTCCCTAGTTTTCTGCACCTTTAAGCAACTGTTCTTCATGACCTACAATCACGTCCAAAAAAATCTTCACCACTCACTTTCCATGTAGCTCCACAATGTGCATTACTCTATCATCTTTAGCTGAAACCCTGCCTCCAATGATAATCACTTTCTAAAAAATTCGTTCTTCAGATTTTACATCACCTGCTAATGACTTATTGCTTATAATCATTCAGCAATGTAATATAAGGATGTTTTAATCCTTTAGCCATTGGCATCAGTGTTTAGCTGTTTTCCATTGTGTTTATGTAATCATATCATGGGTTGGAAGGCTAGGAGTGTGTCAGGATATTAGAGGAAAGGGGCACCATGTTAATTGACACTGAGCCATAAAAATGGCTTGTGCACATTTGATATATTAGCAGAACCTTAAATTCAAAGTTACAGAAAGCAATATATTTCTACGCTTTTAGCCAAAACATTTATTAAACGAGTCTCAAAAGAGATATGCCATGATCTGCACTTTCAGATATGTGTGCCAAGGAAATTTGGCCTCTTGGTGCCCTGCATTTTGCAGAATGGTAAATAAACCTGCTTAATTATTCTATTGGCTGCACTTCCCTAGAGTTGAGGTCATTCTGGCTTTGGCCACCTAAAATTTTGTGTTCTCTCTCCATTGTATATTCTCACCAAGGTAATTTCTTTGAACATCTTCATTCTTGCCTGAATATTATTTTATAATAACCATTTTTGTTTCTTTAGCTTGAGAGGATAATGTATGTATGAAATTATGGTCTGAAGATACTACCTTTCTAATTTACTTCAAATTATATAAAGTTTTATGTTTCTTTAAATGAAAAAAAATCTTGCCACATGATAAAAATTATTCCTGTGCCTGTACTAGGAATGTGCTGCTTATAGCTTCAGAGATATGTTTCTGCAGACTCTTGATGTTTTCCCCAAATAAAATTTAGGTCAAAAACCATCATCCTTACAATATTTATTATTATTATGTTCACAATTTTATACAGGTTAAAGCATCTATAGAAGTAATTTCACAAATTATTCTTTCTTATATCCAGTGGAAAATATGGTAGAATTACTCACAACATAGAGCCATCAGCAAATTTTCTATTGGCTGTCATAATTTATTACAAACTCATATATATATATATATATACGTATACATATATATACATATATATGTACATATATATACATATACAAATATATATATATATATATATATGCAGTTTTTGGCTGGGGCTGGGTTTGAACCCACCATCTCTGGTATATGGGGCCAGCGCCCTACTCCTTTGAGCCTCAGGTGCCTCCCCAAACTCATATTTCATCCGTAAGTACTAACATCACACTTCAGCAAAAATAAAATTGTTGAAACGTGAATGTAGGTGTGGTGTGGGTGTGGAAAGAAAACTCACTTGCTTTCTTCTTAGTCCTTGTCTAACCAGGGCATATTTCCTCACATCTACCTATTTTATACTCGGCTTGTGCAACTGCTTCACTCCATAGTAACAACTTGTGGTTGATTTTATTTTTAGGGGTCTTTTTCCCAAGAAATAAATTCAAATATTTTAGAGGTATTATTATTTATGTTCAAAATAAGAGAATAATGAACTATATTGAAAGATAGATGCTTGCTAGTATGTAAGGCTCCATCTAGCAAACTAACCTCATGGTATATTCAGTTCAAATTTGTGCCTGAACCTAAATCAAATTATTATAGGTCAAGTTCTCTCATAGTTGTTGGTAAATTATAACTTCCCCAAATTATTCCATAAATATAAGAGGATAGTGTAGAAGAAAATATTTAGGGATGAATTTACTATTAAAAATTCAATGAACTTCAGTTTGGGGGCATCTATTGCACATTGAGAACTGTCATTAAGCCTTTGAGATGATATGTTAAAATGGAAAACTTCATTTTATCTCTTGGTATTTATAATAAAATATCTTCAAGGATATTCTATGAATATTTATTGTTTTTAACTCAATTTAAGTATGAGCCTAAGGAAGTTCAAATAAAACAACAATTTGCTAAGTATTCATCATGGGAAAAGTACTATGCTTACAACTTCAGGGACAGAATTTTAGTTCTATGTGCAGAAGATTGCCATTTTTATCACCATCATTTTCAACATCTTATTATCTCTGTGATCGTCATTCCTATGTTTCTTATTTGTTCACTTACGTATTTTTGGGCCAAGCTCATAGTAGAACTGATTAAATAGCATACAGTTGGCTTATAAGATCAGTATGGTGTCACAGCTAGGGTTATTGGCTTTGCATACTGCCTCCAACGCCAATAGTTTTAACTGCTCAACTCTACTGGCTACTTTTTCTAAATGAACTATTGAATTCTCAAGTGAGCTCATTACCAGAAAAAACAAAACATTCAACAAATATTGTAGACAAATGTTTGAAACCATGTAGGGTTTTCAGAGCTTCTTAAGGCAGATGAGAGTAACTAGTGAGATTAGACTGCAACCTTCATGAACTAGAAGGATATGACTGAGTTAATGGTGGGTGATCATCCCATAATAAAAGCCCTGTGTCTTTTTGGAGTAATCAGAAGAGTTATGATGGTAGCTTTTGAGGCTCCAATAGAAGAATCATAAATCTTTAGATGTAGAATGAGAGAAACTCATGTTAGGGCCTGAGGCAATTTATCTAGGCACTTCTAGGCTTTATACTTCTATATTGCAGAAAAAGACCTCCTTTTAGTCATTACCATTGTTTTTATTTATTTATTTATTTATTTATTTGTCATTACCATTGTTAGGAATAATTTCAACAAAATCAATGACAATGGTCTCAAAATATACATTTTTATATTCTTTGCATTATGGAAAACTAATAAAGAATTTGAAAAATTCTTACATTGTTAACACATTATAAAAACTTTAAAAATCAAGTTGGTTGAACTTTTTTGTGTCTTTTGGTAAAATATAATATTAGGTAGAGTTAAAGTAGGGAAAGGAAAATACTTATGCTCTTGGAAAACTGTATCAATGGTAAGGTGATGATGTGATTGTCTTTTTATATCTCAATTTACCTATAAATGACAGTTAAATAATAAAATATTAGGACTGTACTTTAGTTCAAGTTATTCATTTAAACATTTATTTAATGTTTGCTTATCAAACATTTGTTAAGTTTTCTCTGTGGGCAGCTACTGGACTAGGTGGTAGAGGACAAAAAATGAGTATATAAGTCATTTGTCCCTGATTTCAAGAAATTCAGTCTAACAGGAGAAAAAAGTAGTTTCACAGATGAGAAATGTTTAAAATACTGTGAGTAAAAAAAAGAAGAAAGGAATAGCCTTAAGAGAGTTTAAGAAACCTTCAGAGAAGAGGTAAAATCTTCCCTGAGTCTTGAAAGCTAGGGCTAAAGAACAGAATCTCAGACATTAGGAATAGTGAGTGTGCAAAGGTTTGGAGAAGAATGAGTATTTTTAAGGAACAGTGAGAAACTGAATATAACCTGAGGAGCTGGGTAGTGTGGTGAGGGGTGAAGACGGAAAAAATAAATGGTGAAAGATTATATTGGCCAAATTAAAGTCTGGACTTGATCCTGCAGATAATGGGAAACCATTAAAGGTATTTAAACTTAATGATGATTTTTTTTAAACTCAGTGTGTTTAAAACAGAATGGATAGTGCATAATCTCTTTTTTATCCCTTTTTGGTTTTGTTTAAATGGGGTGCCATGAAGGTCCTCAGAGTATCATTATTTTTATACTCTTCAGGGCCTCATTGACTTCCCTATGACTCTGAATCACTTTCATTATAAACGACTTTTTTAAGTGCATGCCAACTGTGCCAAAGTGAAAAGATATGGTAAACGTAATCCCTGAGGATAAATAAATCCTGAAATGTAACACATATCCCTGAATCAACTGGTTTGACCATTCATGCATTTACATTAACCATAGAATTGCTGCACTTGGGCTTTAACAATTTGCCTTGTTCTACAGAGCTGAAGATGATTGATGTAGTACTGGAAACATGGAGGAATCTAGGAAGGACTGAAAGCTTAAAATTAACATATGTGAACGTTTCTGATTGTGTTGGCCAAACTGAGTTTCTCTGGGCATAATGAGTTTTGAAAATTACTTGCAAAATATAAGAAATATTTGTAGAATACTATGATATTTTTGGATGCAGGCTTGCAGGTAAAACATCAAGAACAATTTTACTAATGTTCAAGAGTTTGAAATGCCCAGTGTTTTTTGCATTTGTAAAATATTTGGCTTAACCGATATGTCAAAGGGTACCTCTTCTGAGATGTGAAGGTTTACTTGGTATATTAGTTTGAGAGAAAGTAATTCATGTTTTCTTTCTTTCTCCATTGTTCTATTTATAAACTACTTAAGGATATGTATAATTATAGTTACTTGCTGTTTATTAAAATACCTATAATTAGTATAAAACATTTACTTTTAAAAAATGAACAGATGATAAAATATCTCCATAATTTGTTCAAAATTGAGGGTGAAAATGAGAATAGAAGAAGATAATTAACATGTGAGTATACATATATAATATACACTGTACATATTTAATAGAAAACATGCAGTATGAAATGATTTAGAATTTCTTAAGCAATGAAACACTAATCATCTGAGTTGTTAAAAGTTGTTTCATGAAAAATCAGTCTGCAATCAAATAAGCTTGGTAGCGATTACTTTATTTTCCCTTTTTAAGCACTTTACTCCTTAGATCATAGATCAGCACTTTAGTGTCTTCTAGAAGTTCTTCCATAAAGAAATCCATTTAACTTAATGCTTCTAAAACTTATTTACGTTTGGAAACTCTTCCTTCCCTAGAACAATTTTAAATGTCTCATGAGACTCTAGTATTCTAAGGAAAAATTGACATAGAATGTAGGGATATATAATTTATTATACACACAGAGATGTACACAATAAACACATTGCTCCTGATTAAGTAAGGAAGGCTATTCCCATAAGCTACGTACTTGGAATTCTTACAAGTGAATACAATGCTTGGAACACAGTAGGTACTCAATAAATTGAAACAAACTAATTTTTGCCTGTAAATGCTTTACTTTCCCTACTCCCAACCTCAAATGGTCAGTTTCCTAATACACTTCTTGAAGTTACTTTTGCCTACACTGGACAAGAGAAGTTATTATGATCCCTTGTAATTAAAACCCTGTGCTGGGTGTATTTTAATTTGCTATGTTATGGCAAGGAGCTCCTTTTGGTGGTTGTAAAACACCCCTTGTCCATGAAACCCTAGCATTCTGAAATGGATCATGTAGTCATTAACTATCAGGATTGTTTTGTCAATGTTATATTACCTCTGCCCATGTTGAAGAAGGCATTGGTCTTCAGGGCCCACTGCTTTTCCTGGGCCTCACACGTTTTCAGCTTTCTGTGTCCTCACCACATTTTTTTTTTTTTTTCTCTCTCTTAGGATTTGGCCATTGCAGGGTTTATGGCTGTGCGTCCTATTTCCATGGGAACTCGGGTATTCAAATTCACTCTATATCTTCTGTGATTTAAAAGATATCTACTAAAATCTATTTCTATGTTGCCTTATCTCCCAAGATAATTCATATACTTTGTCAGGAAACATTTATTTAGTGCCTGCTGATTTTTGAAACTACAGAGCTGAAATAGAAACTACTATTTTATGTGCTAATAACAGAGCATACACAGAAAAAGCACTCACATTTCTGTGTGACAATAGAGAGGCTCCAAATACATCCAGGAAACAGTGTAATCTCAGAGGAAAGTCATCCTCTTACCATAGTCACAAAATACCCTCAGATTCTTTGCCTTTCTTCATCTACCAAACACCTGCAAAAACATTCATGCTCATCTCTTCTGGACCCAAAACACTACTGGAGAAAAAACACACAACTAGGCCAGTGGTTTTAATTTTAAATTTGTGATTACAAACTTTAAATAAATTCTTAACAATGTTCAGTAATTCTGCTAAGTCTTTCTCAATTTGGAATTCTTTAAGGAAACGCTTACCAGTCTTTTTTCTCTCCTCAACCCTTCCCCCCCATCTATTAAATACTTTCAGTTAATTATCTTGCCTTTTTTTTTTAATAGAAGACCCTATAATAATTCCTTTGTCTTCCTGTCACCAAAGGTAGAGGCTCCCCATATCATACTATCTTCTCTTTCCTTCCTCCTGTTGCCATGGAGGTGGTGTCCTTCCTTCAGTCAAGCCAGTGCCTCCACAATTGCCTTGTATAGACATTTATCTCAAATATTGCTTCTCTCTGATAATTAATTTCTTCTTCTCTGCTGGAGCATTTCCATCAGCTTAAATAGTTTCTGATTATCTCCCATGTTGAAAAAACGAAAGATGGTGGAAGAGGAGGAGGAGGAGGAGACAAGAAAGAAGCTAACCCTTTAAATACTTCCTCTAACTACTAACTCATTATTGTGTCCCACATCATATCCAAATTTATTGAAAGATCTGTACGCTCCCCACTTCTGCTTCCTCACCTCCATCACTCTTCAGCATCCTCCAATCTGGCTCCATTTCTGTATTTTTATTTTGTTATGTCATTGAAATTAATGAACTCTTTTTCTGTCCTTATTGGCTCTCTCAACAACATGTGGTATGACAAGGTCCTTCTCTGAACCCTCTTTGCCCTTGACTTCTGTACCTGCTCTCCTGGCTAACTTTCTACCACACTGGCCACTCTCTTCATTCTTTAATGGTCTTTAGCTATTGTTATTCTTCTGAAGTTGGCTTCCTTGTGTGATTCTATTCATTTCCATGGCATTACATTTCTCTTTGTGTTATAACTCTCTTGAACCTGAGACTCATATTCAACTACCTACTTGAACATATTTCATCATTGTCTAGTTTAGAAAGAATCACAATGTAGTCTCATTTGGCATTTAATTCTATTCACTGTGTGCACTCTTCCCTCTCAAACTGTCTTCTCCCCTTTAAGTGTCCAGGGCTTTCTCAAGGCTTATGAATCCCTGGCATTTTGCGTAACGACTTGTCTATTTGTCCATATGTGGTAAGTCAGAGAAGGATCAAATAAAATCTGAAGGACCAACAGGAGTCATTCCTGCTGAGCAGTGGCTGGGAGAAGTGCCAGAGACTGTTAAAGAGATGCTTTTATTAGTCATCAATGAAAAGAACAGCTTTCACAGCATCAGGGTACAAGGGATGGACAGAAGTTGCATAAAAGTAGGCCAGGGCACTCATTCGATGATGACTTCTACATGGCTCTGAGGTGCCTGACCAATGTTTCTCCACTGTGGCTCTTTGCTGACCTAGTCTCCATTCCCACCCACATGGAGCATTTAAGCTCAACCCTCTTGACCTCTCTACTTTCATCACTTCTTTGTTCCATTTTAACTCAGGGGATCTCTTCTTCTCTGGCTGCTTAAGTAGAGAAATGGGATGAGGCAGTAGTTGGGGCAAAGGCTTGATCTACTTTATTATCTCTCCCGAACACTTTAGTGCTGTGGGGCCTCTCTGCGTTTTAACAGAATCCAAAGCCAATGTCTCCTTCTAGTCTCTGGATTCTACAGTCAGGTTCTTACCTTAATTAAATTTGGTACAGAATGGCATGGATATGTGAGGAAAAAAATAAAATCAGGTAATATCATAAACTATTTTCTTACCAAGATGTCTGTATTAGTCTACTCATGCTGCCACAACAAAATACCATTGACTGGTGGTTTAAAAGATAGAAATTTATTTTCTCAAATCTTTGGAGGTGGGAAAGTCCAAGATTAAAGGACAGTGGGGTTCAGTGTCTGCTGAGGGCTCTCTTCCTGGCTTTCAGATAGCTGTGTTCTCACATAGTGGAGAAAAAGAAATCTCTGGTGTCTCTTCCCCTTTAATAAGGATACCAGTTCTATTGGATCAGGGATTTACCTTATGATCTCATTTAACCTTCATTACCCTCTTAAAGGCCACATCGCTAATATTGTTATGTATGTTAGGGTTTTAACCTTTGAATTTGGGAGAGGGGACACAACTCAATTCATAGCAATGTCTAATAGGAATCTCAAATTTAAACATGTCTAAAACAGATTGCCTGGTTTTCCCCAGTCCTCCACACTTTTCCATAAAAACTCCCTTTCACAGTCTTCTTCTCAAATTGAGTAATCAGCACAATTATTGAGCCACTTGAGTCTTTTCATTTCCTTACTCTGCATTATTAAACCTAATAGCAAGACATATTGCTTCTATCCCCATAGAATTGAATTTGGTCACCTGTTTGTCTTTAAATCCAAAACCTTAGTGCCATAACCTGGACTGCCAGCCTCCTTAAGGGTATCTTTGCTTCTAATTTTGCCATTTTATAATCCATTCTCTACTCTTCATCAGAGTGATGATATCACTTTGCCAATTAGGGCTGGGTACAGTGGCTCACACCTATAATCCTAGCACTCTGGGAAGATTGCTTGAGCTCAGGAGTTCGAGACTAGCCTGAGTAAGAGTGAGATCCCATCTATACTAAAAATAGAAAAGTAAGCCAGGCATTGTAGTGGGTGCCTGTCCCAGCTAGTCGGGAAGCTGACGGAGAATTGCCTGAAGCCAGGAGTTTGAGGTTGCTGTGAGCTAGGCTGACACCAAGGCATTCTAGCCTGGCCAACAAAGTGAAACTCTGTCTCAAACAACAATAGCACCCCCAAAATGCCAATCAGATTAATACATGCACCTGAATAAAATCTTTCAGTGAATTTCATTGCGCTTAAAATACAATCCTATTGCCTTATCCTGGCCTACAAGATTCTGGAAAAATCTTTGGATGTTATAGAACAGATGTTTGGATGTTATAGGCTTTTAAATAGGTGAGAAAAGCTTACATTTGCCCTATGAGAGATGGTAATTTGTAAGCAGCAGAGAAGACAGGAAGAAGATTAAGGAAGGGATATGCATAGTGTAATGACATGATCCAGAGGAGGCCGTGGGCATTTAGAGGATGAAATATATTGAGGGGTATTTATAAAATGTAGAAAAAATGTCCAGATTGAACCAATGTAAAGGTAAGAGACAAGCAGTAAAGGAAATCTTTCTTAAGCTTCTTACTCTGGTACCTGAGGAATGTAGCATCACTCACTTAGATAGAAATTTAGGAGGAGGGGAGAGGTAAGTTCTTTTTGACACGTGCTAAGTTTGAGAATCTATGGAAGATCCAAGTGGGTCATGTTCATTTTGTTGTGGGATATGGATGTATGGGACTTGAGATATAAAGATTTGGGAATCAGGGAGGACTCAAAGAGCAGAAGACAGAAACCTTGATTGCACACTGTTGTGGCACATATTGGAGGACCAGGAGTTAATTGAAAAAATGGAGAAGAGGATTGACATGTGAGTTGAAGATCAGTCTATTAGAAAGCTAAGGAGTGAGCAGGAGATGATGGCAAATATTGCAAAACAAATAACATAGGTAGTGACTAAAAGGCGTTTTTGGTATTTTCAGCCGTAAGTCCATAAAATATTTTGAAAGCAGTTTGGTCAAACTGCAGGATAACAGCTGGATTTTAGTGATTTGAGGAGTGAAAGTTGCTTGGGTATACAGAGGGCTAGGCTGTTATCTAGTGAGAGTAAGATAGAAAACAGGTGAGGAGGCTAACAGATGCTAGTAGGCTGAGTCCCATTGCACAGGAACAGGAGAATGCTTAGTCAAGGACCACCTGTATTCAAACTTGTCCTTGTCTCAACTAGTCAATAGAATGATATCAAGGAAGATATTTTTATAATTTGTGGAATGGAGATTTATATTTTCTATAACATTTAAAAGTAAGTGATGTGTATATGTCTTATCTCTAAAATACCTAAGTTAATTTTGTCATTGACTTCTGTATGACTTACAACTGAAGAGTAATAGAAAACTCATTTTTTTCCTTCTTGGTGGGTGGTCCTGGATAGGCAAAACTCGACTAAATTCTGCAATGACATTATTCCCTGACCTCCTTCCTATACAAACAGAAGTCTTTGTGACTGTTGTAAGTTAAACTATAAAGATTTCAAAAACATTGCCACCTCTGCGCTGTCCACTGCTGAAGTCCTAATTACTCCAGCTATAACATGTTTTGCTTTGTCTTGGCTTTTCATTAGCTCTTTGACACCAGTTCCTTTCTCCACAATTTAATTTCTTTTTATTTGACAATTTAGGCCCATTACAGGAGCAATTGAAAAACTCATGTAATTAAAATTCACAGATCATAAAGTTTAAGTCAGTGGTAAGGCTAAATTTCCTCTAAGCTATTGAATATCAGTGATTACTTTTTCAGTGAGAGTGAAGACAAAGGCCATTTTCATCACTTTTATTGGTAATATAAATTATCCCCACCAAAAATACTCAAGTGAAGGTCCTAGAAAACATCTTAAGCATGAATCAAAATTGTGCTATAGTAGATGGTGAAGATTCTGTTCTCAACTATAATAACATGAGATGATTTTAAAAAGAAAGTGTTAAGTGTAATCTTCTAAGAACTAAGTGGAGTGAAAGTTGCTTAGGTGAAGAGAGAGCTAGGCCATTAGCTAGCTCTCTTGGATGGGCCCAAACATCATAGAAATAGTTTACTGCTTAGAGGTTTCATTGGTTGACATTGTTCTAGTGGTAGGAAGAGTTAAATGCACTTTGCCCTGGGGAGAGGGAATGGGTTAGAGCAGTGGTTCTCAACCTTCCTAATACCACAGTGTATTTTCATTGTTAAAAAGGGGTTGGGACTCACAGGTTGAGAACCACTGGGTTAGTAAGGAATACTTGAGAACAGACAGCTGAGAACTATGAATCTTAATCCTTTCTGCTTCATGTCATCTGGTCGTGCCGGGCATATTTGTCCATGGAAGCAGACTATGCATCTATCCTTCTAGTTGTTTCTAAAATAAAACTATACAAGAAGTATTTTTTTTTTTTTGCAGTTTATGGCTGGGGCTGGGTTTGAACCCTCCACCTCTGGCATATGGGGCCGGTGCCCTACTCCTTTTAGCCACAGGACCCTACAAGAAGTAATTTTTTAAAAAGATGTAGGTAATATTTTAAAAAAATGTAGTTAATTATTTCTGCTGGGGGTAGAATTAATTTATAAGGTGCTACCGTTCCCCTGCCACAGTACATATGACTTGTTGCTACATTGTGAAAACCATGGAAATCCTCAAGTCTTTTTTTCCCCCTTTCCTTTGTGTGCTTGAAATTCCACGATATGTACGGTTTATTTTGGTTTGTTTGCCTATTTGCATAATTTAATTTGTTTATCTGTAAAATGGCAATAATAATGCCACCTACCTCAGAGAGCATTTTGAGAATAAAATGAAATTAGTCCATTTATAGCAATTAGAATGTACCCAGGACAGATTAAAAATGTGTAAATGTCAGTTATTATTATTTATTACTCACTTATGCAACACATGTTTATTAAGCACAGATTATGTTTAGGATGCTCTGTTGACACCGCAGTAATTCAAGTAATACATGTATTTAAGGAACATATATATTGAGTTTGGTATTGTTCTTGATGCTGAAGACACAGCAGTAAATATATCAAAGTTTGTACCTTCATAGATCTTGTAGTATACGCGGAATGAGAGACAATAAACAAACATAGACTATATCAGGATGTAGGGCTTAGAGAGATAATTTATATGAAATGAAGTAATAAGCAAGATAGATGCAGATGTCAAACACACTAGTTAAGCTCTGGATAAAATAAAGACAAACATGAGAGTTTAAAATTAAGGTGGGGAGAAGTTGTGGGTGGTCAGGAGTGTAGGTGGTTGAAATGATGTAGGGGAGAGTGCACTGGGGTTGCAGAGGCCTAGAATCTACGAACTTGGGAGTAGAATGGCACATCAACATACATTCTGATTTGGTATTGACCCCATAATATGGGAAAGCCCTAAACTAGAACCATCTTTAGTCATACGGAACACAAATGTTATTGTAAAATACAAGATGAGATATGGTCCAGATTAGAAACTGATCATAATGGAAAATGTTTGGTTTGTAATTAAGATATTCACATCATGCAATTTTAAGAGGCATTACATTTTGTTTTCTTTCTTTCTTTTTTTTTTTTTAAAGTAAAACAAATTCTTTTCTGAATAGGCATCCTAAAAACTAGATGTTGCTTCACAAGACCATAAGAACAAACTGTATATTTTGGAGATCAAGGAACTGAACAAGTATTCCAATAGGAAGAAAATAGAAGCTGCCTATCTTCTTAACACCTCACCTCGAAAGTCCCAGGGTATCATTTCGACTGAATTGTATTGGTCAAGGTAGTACATGGCCAGCCCAGATTCTTCTGAAGGGGAAGTAAACTCCTTATCTACATTGGAGTGTGATATGTGTGTATAAATGGAGAAGGAAAGAATTGATGGCAGCTACATTTGGCGACCAGAAACTATAGTGCAATCATATTCAAGAATGCTTATCTGAGAGGGAAGGAGGGAGAGGGGTGGGGCCTTGGTGTGTGCCACATTTTCTGGGGGCAAGACATGATTGCAAGAGGGACTTTACCTAACAAATGTAATCAGTGTAACCTGGCTTATTGTACCCTCAATGAATCCTCAATTAAAAAAAAAAAAAAAAAGAATGCTTATCTGTTTTACTAAAGTTGTGAGTTTAAAATATTCAGATTTTGTTCTGTCAGTGAAATTGTGTGGACCCTGGCTGATTTAACACAGATAGTACTCTGGACCCCAGAAGTCAAATTTAGAAAAGCACAATACCTTAAGCAGGGTTTTTGCTTGCTTTTGTAACCAGATAGGGGTCTAAGATTTTATTTACATTTTGTCACTAAACTCTTTAGTAATATTAGCAACTAACCTCTTGTCTTAGTCTATTCAGGCTGCTGTTACAAAATAGACTAGATGGCTTATAAATAAAATTAATCTATTTTTCACAGCTCCAGAGGCTGGCGTGTTCAATCCAAGATCAAGGTGTTGACAGATTTGGTGTCTAGTAAGAGCTCACTTCCTAGCCGTTTTCGTATTTTAACCTCAAAAGGCAGAAGGGAAGAAGGTTCTCTCTAGGCCTCTTTTATAAGGGCACTAATCCCAATTATGAGGGTTCTATCTCCATAACCTAATTACCTCCCAAAGGCCTTTCTAATACCATCACCTTGGAGCTGAAAATTTCAAAATATGAGTCTAACAGGGGATAACGGAAACATAAACTTTCAGACTACAGTCTCCTTAGTAAGTCAAAATAGTCATTTTTTAATTTTTTAGTTTGAGATGTCTTATTTGAATCTTCCTGTTGGGTAATTGGAAAGCATAATATTCCAAAAAAAGAAGAAGGTGTTTTAAGATGGTGATGACTATGTGTTAAATATATATATTAATTCTTTCTCTTTTTTAGAGGCAGGGTCTTACTCTGTCATCCAGGCTGGAGTACAGTGGCCCAATCATAGCTCACTATAACCTCAAACTCCTGGGTTCATGAGATCCATCTACCTCAGTCTCCCTAAGTAGCTAAGACTACAGGCACGTGCCACCAAACCCAGGTAATTTTTTTTAATTTTAAAATTTTATTTTTTGTAGAGAAAGGGTTTCACTATGTTGCCTAGGCTGGTATTGAACTCCTGTTCTCCAGCAATCATCTCACTTTGGCCTCCCAAAGTGCTGGAATTACAGGTGTGAGCCACCACACCTGGCCCATTTATTCATTAATTATATAGAAAGTAGCCATAAATAATATTACAGTTCAATAACATTCACTTTTCACAAAAATCATGTCCAAGTATTATTTGTACAATACCTATTTAATAAATAAAAATAACAAAAACCTTACTGAACCTTTTTCTTGGTATCTAGCATTTAATTCCCAAAATACTTGTTTTCTTTACTAGAAGTTAAATTCACGTCTAATACTTGATAAAACATTCAGTCAGCAGTATATGGTGACCAGATTGTTGAGGTTGGCCAGAGTCAAAATCCATACGGAAATGAATGGCTTCAAGCTACTCTATTCGGGTCCCTTGTGGACAAAGCTTATCATAGAAACAAAATCTAAGCTGGTAAGAAAGTTGCATTGCTGCTTTGAGCAATGACCCCTTTCTTTGCTCTCTTCATTTCAGGATTCTATCTATATGTTTCCACCTGTTGATATTTGAGTTCAACTTCTTGATTTATTTTTTTTTCCCTTAGCTCCTGACACTGGCCAGAGACAGATTTTAAACATTATTTTTTCATTTGGCCATTATATACAAATACATGTTTGATAATTGCCCTCTGGTTTTACACAGCAGAACTTGGCTGATGGGCACTCCGCCTTTCCTCTACTCTCTTCTTCCTCCTTTTTCTCCCCAGCCTTCCTCCTTCCCTCCTTCCATTTCTCATCCTCCCTTCCTGTTTCGTTTTTCCTCCATTCTGTGTTCCTTTCTCCCACCTTCTCTACTTACCTTTCTTTCTTAATTATTATTCACACTCTTAAAGTGTTTAGAGCACCAATTTTGATACTTAGGATCCAATGACCAAACAAGGTCATTAACCAAGCATTAAATACTTTCAAACTTAATGATTCTGTTATAATCGTAAGTGGTATGAAGAAGCATAGGATGTGACGAAAAAACACTATAAGGACTCTTAAAGCAATCTTGGTGTGGAGGATCATCTTCCTGGAGTAAGTGACATTAACTGTGAAATCTGAAGAATGCATACGAGTTAGCCAGGGGAACGATGACAGCAAATTGCAGAGGGAGTAGTATGTGCTAATGTCCTAGGCAGAAAAACCTAGGGAGTATTTGAAGAGTTAGAAGAGGCAGTGTGGCTGGGGCTTATGGGAGAAAGAGAGAAGGATGGTGAGAGGCGAAGCTCTAAAGGACGTAGAAGCTAAACAGTGCAGTCTGCCTTGTAGGTGATAAAAGTGAAGAACATAAAGTGGAGAGGGATTAAGAAGTACTTAGCACTGGACTCGAGAACCAGGCGTGACCATTACTGGAGGGAGGAAGGAAGAGAGAGATGAAAGGACAAAATTCACAATTTAAGTAAAACTTCGAGGTAGTCTATGGTTTGCGCTTATTCATTTTATACCCATTGGTGAACAATCTTTCAAATTGAACACAAGTGTAGTTTTGTTTGTTTTTCTTTTACCTAGAGTATGCGCTGCCTCTACTGTGACATACGAATCCCTGTCTGTTCTTTGAATTGAATTCAGAAGCCTCCTTTAACTGGTATATTTTTGGCCTTCACATGAAAGTGAAGGAGGATCAAGAGAATGCTGCGGAGCTGTTTGTAGTTCTCTGTTTATAAGAACATATAGCAATCAATGTTTGCACCCCATGGAAATATGGTTTCAATTTGGTCCTTGAAATATGAGAGGAGATGTCTTGCCAGAACATATTTATTCCTGCCAAGCATTTTCTTATTTCTAGAGTGTACAGACATCTTATGAAATTTTGCTTTCAATTTGTTTCAAGTTTAGTTTCATTTTAAAGTTATGAACACCTGATAGATGACAGCACTTGTTATAATGAAGAGAATATTAGCTGCAATGATGCGTCAACAGAGACCACAGGTAGACAAAGTGTGCTGAGAATATCATCTCCTGCCTTATTTAGTGGGATTTATTTTTGAATGTACTGGCTAATTTTCTAATTTGAACTTTGCATTGAATAAAGTTGAAACTAGAGGGAAGGGTTTTAAGGGTGGATGTTTAAAACTTGTTACATTTTGAACTTTGTGACTTATTACCACATTGAAAAAAGTAATGACCCCCAACTTGAAAGCTCATAATAGACATATCACATGGTCCTTTACAAACAATTGGAATTCTTGAAGTTTACTTATGATAAACAATATGGCCCATAGATGGCAAAAGTATGACAAATATTAAGGTTTTCATCTTCTCAAATCAATAATCCTTTATTGAACTGCATGTTCATATTTGTTGAATTTTTATATTTAGCATTTATAGAGAAATAATAGTATATAACCCAGTGTGGCCGTAAAGAAAACTAAAATATGAAACATGTTATTTTGGTGAATTCACACTGGAATATAAAGGTTCTATCATGATAAAAGAGTGGAAAATCACAAAAGCTGGCCTGGAATATTTTTAGGTTTCTTCTTATTACTATTGTATTCAATTATCCTTTTTCTCTTAGATCAACACATTTCATTACCGTTTCACTTTTTTCACTATTATATCTTTGGAAGTTCCTGGAGAGTATCCCTTCACAGTATATCCTCAAATTACTGACAGCAAATTCACTGTATTGAAGAGATCCAGAGAAGTTCTAGAATCAGAGCGTATATGAAAGTTTTGTTTAAACTTATCCAACACAGTATTTCTTACTATTTCTCCAAGGGTAATGACATTAATAGATCTGCACAATTGGGGGCTGATTTTCAGTTAATATTTGTAAAGACTCATCAAATCTGGATTCTTCTCCCAGGACACCACCAAAATTTCTTGTATAAAATTTATTGATAATATCCCACTTGCCAAATCCACAGAGTTTCATGTTTTTCGTAGCATTTGTCATTGTTGATTGCTTTCAATGGTAACTCATCACTTACCTTTCTTTTGCTTCTGCTTTCTCATCTATAAAAGGAGGTTTATATTAGTTTGAAATAAGTTAACATACAGCGATCTTAGAGAGTCTAGCACACAATAAGCCAATTAATACTTTTTTAGTCCAATATCATTATTGCATTTTTACTTTCCAGCTGTGTCCCAGCCTGCATTTTTTTCAAAAGTAGTGTGTGAAAGAATAGCTGGCATAAAAGTACGTTATTGTAAAATGATCTTATAGAAGAAGTGAAGGATCAGAGGAATAAAATAGAGAAGGAAGAAAAGCCAGCATGAAGGTGCATTTTTAGGTTAGCTCTTGCTATGGAAGCGTGTGTAATGCATTTTAAAATTGACTGCATTTGTTTATTGTCTCTCATACCCCATGTGTCAAAGATTTTCCCATGGGCATTAATTCCCCGATACTTTCAGGTTGGAAAATTGTTAGTACCAAGCTGGTTCAGAGTGTTGGAGAAGGCAAGAAGTGACAGGATATGGTCAAGAGCATTTTAGGCAACGCTCAAGATGTGTCCAGCGCATGAATTCTCTTTGTTTCCTCATACCTCCTGCGCCACTCTTTCTCCCCATCTTCTTTACCTTTGCCCTCCTTATTTTTTAATGCTTTGAAAAAAATCAAATTGTGAGGTGTAAGTCACATAAAATAAAATGCACTTATTTTAAGTGTACAGTGGATGGTTTTAATAAAGGCTTACATACCTATCTATGTAACCTCCATGCCAATTAAAGGCATAAAATATATCCAGCTCACCTAAAATTCTCTCTTTTACTCATAAAGGGCACATACACCCACTCTTGTAGTTTTGATAGGACAAATTTGTATTTAATTTTAACACCTCATTACCAGGAAATGATGGGACTCTTGTTTAAATGTGTTAAGGGAAAGCTCCATCCTACTCTTACCTGAATTCTGTTCTTCATTTATTGTCCTAGCTCCAAATCACACACTCTTTCTCTTGTAGTTTCAACATTGTATCTCAGACTAGACAATGTCAGAATTATGTTATTTATCCTGATTTCATAGCATAAATGCACAACCCCTTTTATTATACTTGCTCAGAGCTTAGTATCAGTCATATTTACTTGCATTTTTGTGATCACAGCTACTATTTTTTCCCATGTTACTACAGAAAAGATCTGTGCAAAATTACAACATAAAAAAATTTTCATTTTTCTCCAACACTTGAGCTAAAAAATATATGCTATATCATTTAGTATCCCAGAAAGGCTTCATATTTATTTGCACTGTACACTTAGCCCTGTTTCTCTCTGTCCTTGAGGAAAGGATTATATAGGTTCACTGGTGGGGCAGAAAAGTAGGAAGAAAATAACTTACACTGTCAGTATTATTTAATTTGTTTCCCACACTTTGAAAAAAAGTATTGACTTTATCTAACTTTGGTCAAAAACAATCTTTTGGCTGTAGTATCAAAGCATGTTTTATTTAACTTGTTTATGTGCCCTGGGTAATCACCATACCTGTCTTTGCCATCTAATAAAAAGGAGTAATGAGCATTTTCACAAGTCTAGTAGATTGGAGTTTCAAATATTACTTGCCTATGTGCAGGCCTGACTCTGAATTTACTTGTTTTATTTGAGAAATGCTAGCTAGCTTCTTCTTCGTCCTTCCTCTGGAAAGTAATGAGAAATGCTTATGCTGGAAATAGCGCTTCACATGACTGAACAAAATAACAAACTTAGATAATATATTATCCTGTTTTCTCTGAAGTTTATGATAATAGGGCTTTTTCATTTCATTCTATCTTTACTATCTTGGATACACCACTGAAGAGAATACCAAAGGCAGAAAGGGAAATATACGCTGGAAGAATACAACTTCTGGAGCTCACTGTACAGAAATTAAACATGCAAAATGGTCTCCTGAATAAACAGTGTTCTGCAAAGCAGCACTGGGTGACTGTAACCTGAGTGAATGGCAGTGCTGTGGAAATAGAAATCATCAGCAATTATTTAAATAAATGTTGCATAAATGTTAAGTGTCAAAATACCTCAGATCTAATGATAGATTTATATTCCTCTCAAATATTTTTAGATGTTCAAATGAGGGATCAGGAAGATAGTAAGAGATGGAAACTCAGTAAAGCAATAAATGTCCTTCTACTGTCTTTCATTTTATACATTTATTATGATCATTTAAAACATTCTTAATCAAAATCATCTTTATATTGGTTTCATACCAAAATATTGAGTTGATATGTTGGATAGCTGACTTCACAGAAATACTCTTTAAGAACACTGACTTTGAAGCTAGAACTTGGATTTGAATTTTGGCTTCTCTTCTAGTGCTCCAACTAGTTGATTATCTCAGTCACAATTTACACACTGGTGAAACTGATGTAAGAATACTTACTTTATAAAGTTATTGTAAGGCTAAAATGAAAGAATTTAAGTTAAATATTTAGTTTGGTAGTTCACTGAATGACAGCAAAAATAAAAAGAACAAAAATTATTTTCCATTTTGTCATAGGTGCCCTGACTGAATATAAGTAAATATGCTTAGGGATGATTACTTTAACCGAAACAATTGAATGTGTGGCAAAACTTTATAGAAGTACATATAGGCGTGCACACATACACACAAACACAGCATTTGTATACATACAAAGATTGGGGGACAAAAAGCTTTTGGTAGTAAGAAATGAATGTTCTTAATCCATTTATGTGTGTTTTAAAATTTTGTAATATTTGCATCTGTCTCTGTATTAGTGCATCCCAGGAGAATAAGCAATATTTCTAGCACTGCATATTGAAAAACACATCTGCATGTACTTTAAGAATCCATCAGGGTGCTAAAGTCCCTGTAGTATGAAGCTGTGAGTACAACTTAGGCTGGGAAGTCTTTCATGGATAGCATTATCATCCCATGATTTCATGCACGTATATTACAGGGCTGGCATTATTCCCGGTGGACAGGAGAGACACAAATATACACACTGTCCAAACAGATTAAGATGAATTACCTGAAAATACTTTAAGACTAGGATCAGCAAGGACAGTTTACTAATTTTCATCTAAGTGTTTTATCACTTGAAATCATACTGCCTATTTAGGAACATACTGTCTTCCAATTCTGTTTCTTTATTAAACCCCAAATGTTTAACTTTGGAATCAATGACAATGAGCTGAAAAGGATGTTGAGAAAACAAGAGCTTGTAAAGACTACATTTTAAATAAGACGACTGAAAATATCCAGAGAATAATTTTTATCATCAGTAAATATACTTTTCACCCTTTCCTCTTGATTCACATAAATTTAATAAAGAGAGTTTTAAAAAATGTGTGCTGGCCTGCATTTTATTATGTAATAACGTTTGCATGGTACCGCTTTTCTGTTTCTCACTTCATCAGAACTGTTTTTCATTTGGTTGGACCTCCTCAGCTGTGACGGTGTTGGAAAAAAAGCATCTGTAGTTGTGCAATCGTCTACTGAAAGCTGCTCTGTTTCCATGTAACTATATGTCTCTTTGAGACCAAGTGGGAGATGCTTAATGTTAATAAATAAGCAGTTTCTGCATAAATAAAGGCCAGGCCCTGAAACCTACAGACTTGATTAATTATTATTTTTCTGTGCCAAGCCAAATGGACTCATAAAACAAGTGATAAAGCTGTGAATTGTACACTTAGTTACAAATGCATTCAGAATAAATGTGGTTTCTATTTGTAAATACAAATATTATAGTGCTATGGGACTCAACTTTAATCCATTACAATAGAGAAAAAGCCAAATATATAACCCTTGTGCATAAGACATATTTGTACCAAACTATTACAGCAATGGTCAATGCTCACCCTTGGTATTCAATATGATCACATAGGTACGTTGTATGGTGATAGTTTGTTTTTCAAATGAGATTGCTTTATACATCTCGGAATAGAGTAACCATGGACTTTTATAAAAAAGGAATTTTGTTAGCTATTATTTTCTATGGCTATAAGATTTGATTTTACTACTCTTTGAATAGTTTGTACAAATATTCTTTTATTGAAATTTTTCTCATTTCTGCAAAAGAAACCATAATGTGATTATTAATCACAATAACCGATGGTTACTCTACATCAAATTTGATATCCCAGATGTCCCCAATTCAGTAATTGAATGTTACTTGAGTATCAAAATGGTGGAGAACTTAAGCTAAAAAGAAACAAAACCCTGTTGAAATATAAATAGCTCTGGTAATTGTCTGGAATAGTTAAAAGGATTATGAAAAACTTTATGAAAAGTAATAGATACATGTTTGCTCGACAAGAATTCAGAGTTACTTCTGAATGTTTACAAAGAAAATATAAATTAAAGATTTGTTTTTTTAATTTATGGCCTTTCCCCCCATTTAAGAAGAAAAACTACTTTATGATGAGAAGAGTATGACAAATTATTTCTTCTTTCTATAATATTCATAACACAAAGAAATGATAAATGCCTGAGGTAATGGATAACTCACTTATCTTGATTTGACTATATATATTTTATGCCTATATCAAAACATCACATGTAACCTATAAATAAATACAACTCTTACTATGTACCCATAATACTTAAAAATTAAAACTGTCTAATTTAAACTGTTTATTAAGAGCAATTTTTTGACTCAGCCAATCAATTTAATTTTATTTACTTATTTATATCTTTAAACACTGGCTTTTCTCTCTCTTTTTTTTTATTTCAGATTAATGTAAGGGTACACATGATTAGGTTAAGTTGTAGTTGAGCCATTTCATCTAGGAGGTGTGCCACACACCCCTATATTGTGCCTGTTAGTGGAGAGAACACTAAACTCTCTCCCTTCTCTGTACCTCTTCTCGAATTTAATTGTGGGTTTTCTCTCAGTTGGGTGTGTAGTTGTTCATCTACTAGTTTCATGTTAGTATTGAGCACATTGGGTACTTGTTTTTCCATTCTTGTGATACTTTACTTAGAAGGACATTCTCCAAATCCATCCAGGTAAATACAAAGGATGTAAAGTCTTTACCTTTTTTATGGACAAATAGTATTCTGTGGTAAACATATACCATAGTTGGTTTATCCATTCATGAGTTGATGGGCATGTCAGTTGTTTCTACATCTTGGCCATTGTGAATTACTGTGATAAACATTCTGGTGCAAGTATCTTTATAGCAAAGTGTTTGTGTTTTTTAACCTCTGGGTAGACTCTTTGAGTGGAGTATTCAATTTTTTGGCAAATTTGCGTCCAAGTGCTCTCTTCCTTCATGTAATTACTTCATGAAATTACGTCATGTAATTTTTCGATAGGGTCATAAAGATGAAGACACATATATATATTTTGGAATGTTTGGATCTAAGGAAGGCTTTTAGGATGGATATATTAACTTTCCTCCCATACTATGTAGTTTTTTTTTTTTTTCTTTTTTTAGAGACAGAGTCTTACTTTGTCACCTTCGGTAGAGTGCTGTGGTGTCACAGCTCACAGTAACCTCCAGCTCTTGGGCTTAGGCGATTCTCTTGCCTCAGCCTCCTGAGTAGCTGGGACAACAGGTGCCCATCACAATGCCCGGCTATTTTTTTGTTGCAGTTTGGCTGGGGCTGGGTTTGAACCCACCACCCTTATTATATGGGGCTGGCGCCCTACTGACTGAGCCACAGGTGCCACCCCCAAACTATGTATTTTTTAAAAATCAGTGCTCTATGTATCCTTTTATGTTTTACTTTTATGGAGGAAAGAATTTACATTTTCATCTTTCTATTAGGAATAATATGGATATTCTGAAATTGAAAACCATGCTTTCATTAGTCATTAATTAGTCTATTTTAACTTGCTACATTGTCCTTTAGTCCTCTCCAAAGAGCCTAAGAGAATTTGGAGCATAAATCACTATGTCACAAAAATCAGGAAATTGAAAAGATATGCTTATTTTTTTCTGGTGTCAATTTATTTTCTTGAATGTTAAATAGTAAAGTGTTTTAGTTTATTCTTTGCCCATGTCTTTAGAAGGATTGCAACTACTTTTAGTATCAATGATATTTGTAGTTATCATTAAAGTTGAGCTTTCTTTTATTTGGGTTTCAAACATTTTATGATCTCAGTTAGTAAATACACGATGGCTGTTAAGGAATTAAGAGCCCATTCATGTTTTGATTGAAAGTGAGATAAACAGCTCTTAAACTAGCGTAAGTGAAAAAGGGAGATTTGTAGGAAAGATGCTGCAGTGAGTCACATGAAAGAAGATGTGAAGAACTGGGACCGCCTTAGGGATGTCAGAGCCTGTCTACCTGTAATATATGCCTCTGTCTGGGTTTTGGGAACATGGCTGCTGGTAGTTCTGGGGGCTCATAGTTTGAGTTTCATGATCAGTGAGGAAAGAGAGTGTCTTATCAACTAATTATAATAATGTAGTGATGAACTTGACTGACTCACCTGGACCAATCCCTGTGGCCAGAACTAAAGCATATTATGAGTATTCCACCTTGGATCATGTCATTATACTTATGGTCAAGATATAAGGGCTGTTTTCCAAAGGAGGGTGATGAGGATGCCAGGCCAACAATGGCAATAGCCACTACAAAGAGAAACCAATTATTTTATTTTATTAGTCTTTTATGCTCCATTCTGTAACATTATAGAGAACATAGAAAGAAAATTTATGTGAGGTGTCAAATATTTGTAATGCTACTATTGTTTTGAAGGAGGAAATATTTTTTTCTGTATAGCATTTACATATTTGCTGTGGATAGAGAATATTATTATAAAATAACCACTATTAAGGCCAGATGTTAAAGTGAAAATGTAATTGAAATATTAAAATATAATGGGTTATGAAATTCTAAAACGAGAGGGCAGACCAAAGTGAAAATTTTCAAAGGAAATGTGTGTGAATGATATTCTTGACTCTAAAAGACCCTTACTCTCATGGGAATATAAATAGTAAAGAAGCAGAGGGTGGGGGGAAATTTGTAAAGAGGATTTTGTAAACAAACCTATGATTCTCTGTTTATCTCAGGTCAGGAGAGAGCTCTTGTAACAGATTACTCAGAAAGGCTGAGCTTTGGCCCTGCAGTTAAGGAGTCACAGGGAAATACAGAGGGCAAAGGAGTAACTAGTTATAATGAGAGCAGAACCAATCTCCTATGTTAGAGTTGTGCGGCTGTCCTAGATGTTGTGGGGTCAAGGATGTCTGAATGTTTCCCGCACATAATATGTGATGGGGAGAGAGGGTTGGCATAGATGCTTTGTTAGATACTGTACATGCAGGTCCACAGAGGGCAAATGGGCCTCAAGAGACGTTACAGGTGGACCACCAGATCGCTGTGACCAAGAAAGAAGTAAGTGATTGCTGAAATGCAGAGAATTTACCTCTTTCGTGTTTACATGGATGGAGCTGGAACATATTCTTCTTAGTAAAGTATCTCAAGAATGGAAGAAAAAGTATCCAATGTACTCATCCCTACTATGAAACTAATTTATGGCTTTCACATGAAAGCTATAACCCAGTTACAACCTAAGAATATGGGGAAGGGGGAGAGGGAGAGGAAGGAGGGGAGAGGATGGGCAGAGGGAGAGTGATTGGTGGGATTACACCTACGGTGCACCTTACAAGGGTACATGTGAAACTTAGTAAATGTAGAATATAAATGTCTTAACACAATAACTAAGAAAATGCCAGGAAGTCTATGTTAACCAGTGTGATGAAAATGTGTCAAACGGTCTATAAAACCAGTGTATGGTGCCCCATGATCGCATTAATGTACACAGCTATGATTTAATAATAAAAAAAAATGAGTAGGAAAAAAAAAGGATTTATCCTAGTCAAGGGGACATGGGAGGAGGGGGGACTAGGACATTCAAAAACAAAACAAAACTCAAGAAAGTTCCTCAGAAGAGTTGTTAATTTCCAACATTTGCCAACCCTTGAAAGATAAAAGGGCAACTTAAGACAGTGAGCAAGAACTTTCCTGCCCCCAGCTCATTCTTTTTCCTTTTTCTCACATTGTTGCTGGAGAGAAGGTTTGAAACCAGCAGGTGAAGTTGCAGGAGTGAAGGCTTAAAAGGTAGAAGAGGGAAGAGTATAAAAAAAAGTTCTGCTCTGGCTTTACCAGCTTCTTACCTACAACAGGCCTATAAGTTTCACCTGGAGGACCAAGAGTAGCTCCCATTTTGGGTAGATTTGGGTACTTGTACGTTGATGATTCCACGAGACTTAACATTCAAATCTTTGAAACCTGTAGTAATTATAGTACTTATGTAAAACTGAGAGTAGACGTGGGGCTACCTGCTTTATTCCAGAAAAAAAAGTAAGAGCCCATATTACTAAATACATTTTAAAGGGAAAGTAGGTGAAAAAAATGTATACTTTCTAAATACAACCTTTGAGTTCTGTGAGGTTTTTGTTGTTTGTTTTAGCAGATACAGTCCCATAACTGAAGTATGAGGTTCTTAGGGTATGAATAAATAACCATTTTTGCAATGCATTATCAGTTTGATATGTAGAATTTTTGTACTAGGCTACTTGTGTACCAATGTACGTATATTTTATATTCTTTATCATTGAGGTCATCTGGTGTCTTGATTATAATATCAATTCCAGGAACACCTCTATTGAACTTAAAAATTATTTGAGTTAGACTCATATTATAAAAGCAATAGAGAAAAATCAACCACTAATTGGAGCTTGCAAAATATATTTTTACAGATTAAAATGAAAAACAAAATGTCACTTAAATGTTTTAATTGGTTTCAGTTTTACAACTGCAAACCAGATGGTTTCTTTTCAAGCAGTTTACAATGTCTTTGCCGAATAACTGAATTACCAATGCAGCTGTGATTATTAACATTTACCTAAACAGAAAAACATGTCTGCTATTTGTTTGCTAAGGAAAGTACCTGCTTTGCAGAAGTTTGGGAAACAAATGATGATTCCAATTACTCTAGCATAGTATTTTAGTAAAAATAGGGAGCAAAGATAAATAAGAATAACTCACATCCTAAAATAAGTGCTAATTTTAAAATTTTGTTTACTTAGAAGTGTTAGAATCTCTGTGAACTCTTCAAATTTTATGTTTCTACAGTTGTATAATTTATTAACACTTATAGTTTTAATGTGAAAAGTCTGCTTTGAGGCTTATTTAAAATTGTGTTAATAATTCTCTTTAACTGTTGGTTAAAATGTTCTATATGGTAGTAAGTACTCATGGAAATTTGTTTCTCATATAAGCCGAGGTGTTTTGTTTTTTTTTAACATCACACTCTTAGCAAGAATAAGCTTGATGCCAACTGTAACTGGAGTACTAGATGCAAATTCAATTCTTAGAGCCAATAAAGGAAGGAAACATTAAAGAGGAGGTAATGGTGAGGAGGGCTATTTTAGTTCTTTTTCCAGAGAGATAAATTACCAGGAAAAATTCCTGTTAGATGATGACATTGTAAACATTCCATGGCAGTCATTTTCCAATCAGAATTCTTCTTGGTATAATTTACTGTTTTGGTAAAAGAACAGAAACAAACTAATTTTTTGTCTTGCAAGTCTCTGATTGCCAAGGCATTTCTGTTGATCTGGGTGAAGCTCCACAGTGAGGGAGGTGGTTGGTGTGGCATGGTCAGCGTAGAGTCAGCTTAGCTCTTCTCCAGGCTTCTCACATCTCAGCAAAAGAGACTGCGTATGTTCCCAGGGTCATGGTGAAGGAGTAAGAAGGGCAGCAAGAGAGCAAGCCCCAAGGCACAAGACTTTTCTAAGCTTCTGTTTGCCCCATGTTTAATAACATTCCTTTGGCCAGGGCAAGTCATATAGTGGAGCCCATGGTGCAAAATGCTCCTCCCTTCCCATTCTTAAAGCGAAAAATAAAGAGTTGGGGCCATTCATGTGATCAATGGAACACAATTTCTTGCAGGTTTACACTACTCTTTGGTAGCATTTCTAGGTATGATGTTCTATAACTTATTTTCCTATTCATGAATATTAAGGTTGATTCCAATGTTTTTTCAATTATAATCAATACTGCAATAAAAATAAACATACACCATTATGCATATGTATTTTTATTTTTTTTATTAAATCATAGCTGTGTACATTAGTATGATCATGGGACACCATACACTTGGTTCATAGATGGTTTGACACATTTTCATCACACTAGTTAACATAGCTTTCCTGGCATTTTCTTAGTTATTTTGCTAAGACCTTTACATTCCACATTTATTAAGATTCACATATACCCTTGTAAGATGCACCGCAGGTGTAATCCCATTAATCCTCCTCCCTCCCCTCCCTTTCCCCCTTCTCCCTATTCTTAGGTTGTAACTGGGTTATAGCTTTCATGTGAAGGTCCTACATTAGTTTCATAATAAGGGTGAGTACATTGGGTACTTTTTCTTCCATTCTTGAGACACTTTACTAAGAAGAATATGTTCCAGCTCCATCCATGTAAACATGAAAGAGGTAAAGTCTAGAAGAGAGTGTAGGGAAAACCCTTGAAGAAATTGGGTTGGGTGAGGTTTTTATGAGAAAGACCCCCCCCCCCGGGGCAATTGAAGCTGCTTCAAAAATACACTAGTGGGACTTGATCAAGCATATGTATTTTTAAAGTAATTATGAAGCATTTTAAATACACAAAGATCTGTCCTTACCACTGAGATTATGTAACTTTTCATATTTTTTCATACTTGTTTCAATCTTTGTATCTTATTTGTTGGTTTTAAAAAACAGGAGGAGCTAATTCTCCATCATTTGCCTCCCTTTTCAGAGGCAACCACTGTCTGAATTTGCTGTGTCATTACAGTGTATGCTATATATGCTTATTAGGTATGCACAATTATATTGCCTTTTTATATTTGAATATTTCACATTTGAAGTCAGTATTATACTGCATGTAAGTTTCTTCGGATTCCATTTTTATCAATATTATCTTTTGAGATTTGTCCATATGAATGCGTGTAGATTTATTTTATTCATTTAAATACCTACATAGCATTATTCCACTGTATGAGCAAGCTAGTTAATGGAAGGCAGATGTAGTTTTCTAAAGTTTTGCTATTGGAAAAAGTGCTCAATAGCAATCCTTATACATATTTCTCTATGCATGAGTGTGAAAGTTTAGCATATGTAGAAATAAGAATAATTTCTGTTTACTAGAGTATGCACATCTTGCTATTTTTGTTTACAGTTCTAGGAATGTAGGAATGATTCACCTTTTCTGACATCTTATGAAAATTTGTTGTTATCCAGCCTAATAATTTATGCCCATCTGATGATTCTGAAAATTTATCTCATTGTTACTTAAATTTACATTACCATTGTAAGTATATTTTTATATGTTTATTTTTCATTCCAGTTTCTATTTTGCGTCTTCACTGATTTTTATAAATTTTTGGATCTGCTTGTCAACTTCTACAAAAATCCTGTGGGTTGAAATTGATTTGGTTTTATGAGTTACTTTTGGGGAAAATTGTCATATTTGCATTATTTATGATTGTTAGTCATAAGCATGGTGTTATACTTAAGACTATGATATGCTTTTGCATAGTGTTTTACTATATAATCATAGAGGTTGCTGTATCTCATTTATTAGATTTGGTCTCAGGTAATTTATGATTTTTGTTACTACTGTAGATGATAGCTTTTTAAAAGTACATTTTCTGTTCATTGATAGAGTATATGACCAGTCCTGATTCTATATATTGAGCTCATATCAAATAAAATTTCTAACTCCTTTTACTGGTTTGCTAGTAGTTTTATTAAACTATGAGTGTGTGATGTTTTGTTTTATTTCTATTAAAATGTTCATATGATTGTTTTCTCCTTGATGTGCTATTGTGGTGAGTTACATTAATAGCTGTTCCAAAGTTATTTATGCATTCCTAGGTTAAATATATTTCTTAATATATTGATTTTCATTTTGCTAAGATTTTTATTTAGGATTTTTTGCCTAGTTTATAATTAAGGTCCTCCTATAATTGTTTTCCTTTTATTTGTCTTTATGTATTATAGTTTTATGTTAATGTTATGTTTTCTTCATAAAAAAATTAGGTAATTTCCCTTTCATGTTACCTTTTAAGATCTCTACTCTCTGGTTATTTTTTGCCATTTCCCTATGGTACATTTGGTGTAAATTAATTTCTTTTTTCTTGCATGTACTTTAGGGATCTGATGTTTTGTATTTCCAGTCAACTCTGGAAAATTCTGGCCATGTATAAAATATTTGGAACTCATTTTCATGTTGGACATTCTCATTCTATCTTTAATTTCTCTTAATTTCTCTTTATGAATTGATATACTTTTATCTCTCTGTTCCACATTCAAGATAATTTCCTTATATCTAATTTTCATTTGGTAATTCTCTCTTTAGCTTTTACATATTTAATCATTTTAACAATGCTGATTTTTCGATTCTCCTTTATATATTTATTCAATCATCTCGTATATGTGTGAATGTAGTGTTGCTGTTTGTCCTTTCTCACTTTGACTAATTCCATTGTTTTTCTATTTCTTTTTTTAGTGAAAATTATATCTTTTACTACTCTTCTTTTTTGAATTCCTCTAATATTTTAATATTAGTATACTTAATAAAATATAAAGTTATTCAATATTTCCATTTTCCTTCCCTCAAATTAAAGAGTATCAGACTATTTCTATTATGATTCTTTCCTCCTATCTCACATGCAATTTTTGTTCAAGATTTAACTCCCCAAATTCCCTCAAATTGAGTATTATTATTATTTTATAGAATCAATGTTTGTTTAGATTTATTCACTTTGAACTACTATTTACATTCAATTTCTTTTCTTTTTTTATAGATAGTATCATTTAGTCATTCTGTGAAGGAAATTGATAATAATGGGGATAATTTTTGTTTATATAAAAGTGTCTTATACATTTCCTTCACCTCTGAATGATAGGTTTTAAAATCCTAAATTGAGTATTATTAGCTTTTAAAATCCTAAATTGAGTATTATTAGCTTTTAGCACTTTTATTACACTGACTTTGTTTGTTTTTATTCTTTTTTTTTAATTCTACTGCCTTTTGACTTCTTTTGTTACTATAGAGATTTATGTTCTGTTTGTTTTTTCCAAATGCTTTCATGATTTTCCCTTTGTCAATGGTATTTGATAGCTTTGTTTTTCTAAATTAGCACGTTGTAGTTTTTATATATTTATGGCATACAATTAATGTTTTGAGATATATATATAATAAATACATATATATATATTTTGAACAAATCAGGTTATTTAGTGTGACCATCACTTCAAGCAAGCATTTGTCCTTTCTTTGTGGTGGGGATATTCAAAAGCCTTTCTTCTAGTTGTTTTGCATTATACCATTGCCACTCAAATGTGTAGTAGAACTCAAGAACTTATTCTTCCTATATAATTGCAACTTCATACCCATTGACCAACTTCTTCCAACCCCCTACTTCCACTACCCTCCTCAGCCTCTGGTAGCCATGGTTCTCTCTCATCCTGTTATATCAACTCTTTTTTATAAATTGTTAAATTCCACATACGAGAGAGATTTCATGCTATTTGTCTTTCTGTGTCTGGTTTGTTTCACTTAATGGTGTCATGAAAGACTATCCATATTGTTGCAAATAACAGGATTTCATTCTGTTTTATGTCTGAATAGTACTTAATTCACTCATCTGTTGTTGGACACTTGGGTTGATTCCATATCTTAGCTATTATAAATAGTTCTGCAATAAGCATGGGGATGCACATCTCTCTTCAACTTACTGATTTCATTTCCTTTGGCAATATACCCAGTTGTGGGATTACTGGATCATATAGTAGTTTCATTTTTAGTTTTTTTTGGGAGCCTCCGTACAGTTTTCCATAGTGGCTATACCTAATATACAATCTTATGAACAGTGTCTAAGTGTTTGCTTTTCAACAGATCTTCACCAACACTTGTGTTCCTTTTATTATTATTATTATTGTTTTAGAATCAGATTGATTTCTTCATTATACTGTTCAACATCAATTGAGTTTTGCCTCTCACCTTGATTTTTTTATTTCAAAAACTTTAGGATTTAGGGCGTACAAGTTTTTTTTGTTAGGTGGGTAAGTTGTATTATGCTGAAGTCAAGGCTTTCAGTATACCTGTTACCAAAAGGGTGTACATTGTACCCAATATGTAAGTTTTTAACCATCATTCCTCCCATCCTTATCTTTCTTAGTTTCCAATGTCCATCATTGCTCTTCATGTCTGTATATATCCTTCATTTAGCTCCTACTTATAGGTAAGAACATGTGGTATCTGTTTTTCCATTCCTGAGATACTTCACTTAGGAAAATGGTCTCCATTTTTATCCAAATTGGTGCAAAAAATATTATTTCATTCCTTTTTATGACTGACTAGTACTCTATGGTATATGTATATATGTATATGTATATGAATAATTACACGTGTGTGTGTGTGAGAGACACACAACATATTTTCTTAATTAATGTTTTTTTTTTTGTGCAGTTTTTGGCTGGGGCTGGGTTTGAACATACCACTTCTGTATATGGGGCTGGCGCCCTACTCCTTTGAGCCACAGGGGCTGCCCCACACCATATTTTCTTTATCCACTCACGAATTTATGGGCACTTATGTTGGTTCCATATCTTTGTAATTGTGAATTGTACTATGATAAACTTTTGGATGCAGCTGTAAAATGACATTTTCTCTTTGGGAATATACTCAGTAGTGAGATTGCTAGATTGAATGGTAGGTCTAGTTTTGGTTCTTTGAGGAATCTCCATTCCGCTTTCCATAGCAATAGTGCAAGTTTATATTCCCATCAATAGTGTACAAGCATTCCCTTTCACCAAAATCTCACAAACATCTATTGTTTTTGGCTTTTTAATAATGAAGATTCTGTCCGGAAGGTGTTACGTCATTGTAATTTTAACTTGGATTTCCCTGATAATTAGAGGTGTTAAACATATTTTCATATGTTGTTTGACCATTTACCTATCTTCTTTTGAGAAGAATCTATTCATGTATGTTGCCTAATTTTAGTGGGGTTTGGTTTTTATTTCTGTTTTGTCTGAGTTCTTCATAGATTGTGGATATTTGTTGTCAGATGTATAGTTTGTATTTTCTCCATTCTGTAGGATTATTATTTACTCTGTTGATTATTTATGTTGCTGTGCAGATAGTTTTGTGATCTGCCACATAAGCAGAATAAAAACCAAAGACCATGTGATCATCTCAATAAATGCAGAAAAAGGATTCAATAAAATCTAGCACTACTTCAACAAACTAGGCATAGAAGGAACATACCTCACAATTATGAAAGCCATATATGTAAAACTATGGCCAACTTTATACTGAATAGGTAAAGCTGAATGCATTCCCTTAAAAAACAAAACAAGGATGCCCACTCTCACCACTTGCTGGAAGTCCCAGCCAAAGCAATTAGAAAAGACAAACAAAGGGCAACCCATTAAAGAAAGAGAAGGTAATAAAATATCCTTGTTTGCCAGTGATAGGATCTTAAACCTAAAAAATCCCTAAAAACTCCAGAAGAAGACTTTTAGAATTGATAAATGAATTCAGTAAAGTTTTAGATTACAAAATTACGGTACAAAAATCAATCACATATATATATATATATTAATAATAGTCAATCTGAGAATCAAATCAAGAACACAATACCATTAACAGTAGCTACCAAGAAAATAAAATACCCTGGAAATATATTTAGCAAAGGTAGTTAAATGCCTCTGCAAGGAAAACTACCAAACACTGGTGAAAGGAATCATAGATGACAAAAACAAATAGAAAAGCATCCCATGCTTATGGATTGAAAGAATTAGTATTGGATCTGGCAGTGAGGTTCTAATTGTTTTAATATTGCTTGAGGCCAGTGCCTGTTTAGCTACTAGAAAAAAGAAAACTTATGGCAGTTAGAACATAGTTTATTCCTTAAATGTAGGGGTGTGTGACTTAACCTTGTCTTGCATGTCCTTAGTTTTTGCTATAATTTGGTATCTTATTGCTACAAAGTTTGTTCTGTCTAAATCTCAAAAGGTAGGGGTATAAGAAGGCATGTCTGACCTCCCCTCCTGTCATGGCCAAGAATTCAGTTTATCATGTTTTCTTGGTCTAAAAGAGGTCCATTCAGTCAGTTGGGGGCTTAAAGATTTATATTTAATTTACAATCTCAGAGTGGTTCACAGATTAGCAATGTTAGTATTTCCTCTGCTGAGTACTGTACCTTTAGAAATGCACATTCTTGAAGCCCATCAGATCTAGTGAATGAAAAACTCTGGGAATACAACTTTGCAAACAGTGTTTCAACATGTCCTCCAGGTGATTTTGATGCACCTGGAAGTTAAGAACTACTTCTATGGTAGCACAGAAGATGGAGAATTTAACTGCTTGGGGAAGTAACAAACACTTCAATGAGTTAGCATTTAAACTACATCTAAAAGTTACTGCAAGGTTAAGTGGGAGGACCCTAAAAATTACACAAAGAAGCATTTGTAAAGAAAAGCTAGAATCATGAAAATCCTAAGGTAAGACCAATGAAATTACGTAACAGTGCACATTGTTAACTGTTAGTATCAGAAAAATCACCAGGAAGGCACTGGTTCTTTGGGAATTCCGATAAAACATCACAGATTTCTTTTTAATCATTTACTTTTTAGCATCTTGGTATTAGGCTCCTATTAGGGTCCTGTCACACCCCACAGGTGGAGAGCCGCTGGTATAGAGAGCCTGGAGAGTAAGGAGAGCTGCCTTAACATTCCAATCAACCTCTCCACAATTTCCCATCAACTCTAAGGAACCTAGGAGAAATGCTGTTAGAGCAGTTGTAACACAGAAAGGGATGAAAGGAAGCTCTATAATGCTGTCATAGAGCCCCCGGGCCCCGCCCATCTGTGGTTGTTTTTCATCTACAGCTGGGCGCCTCCGGGGGCGGGGCTTGCACGTCTTGACGTCACTATGGAGCGCCGGGCGCGCTTTGTTAGCGGTGGATTTGAAAATTAGAGTCCGTTTGAGGCCCCGAAGAGGCGTTGGAAGAGGTAGATTGTTCTAACTGTTCTAGCGGCTGGAAACTTGTGTGCGGTGCGGAGAAGCCCTCGGAAGCTGAGGCGGCTGCTGCCGGACAGGGAGGATGGCGCTTTCGAATACGGTCTCCCAGAAGAAGTACATAAAGCGGAAGGCTCCCCGCGGCTTTCTAAGGCGGGTCATCAAGCGTCATAAACCTCATCTTCGTCTGGATAAAGGTGGCGACTTACTGGTGAGCTTCCATCCCCTCTGGGACTGGGGCTGGGGCTGGGGCTCGGGAAAGTACGAGAAATGACCCTTCAGCCCTTGTTTCTCTGCCCCGAGCCATTCTGTAGCTCGTTCAGGCCCATTTTTAAGGCATATCCAGCAATGACTAAGTTTGCTCCAACCTGGCAAACACGTTTAGTTGTATCCTGATCCACCGAAACGCAAATAAGCCTATTTAAAAAAGGCTATTAGCCATGTCACCTTAAAAGAAAACTAACCCAAAGTTCCTGCTTATAGTTTTAAAATACCATTGTTCAATAACACAGGTTGGCACTGTGATTAGAGTATTTGTAAAGGGTATGAAAAACACAACCCTTTACTTCATAATCTTACCCAGCAGGTGTCCAGCATCATCCATGAAGTTTTCCACAGTTAACGCACTTTTAATTTCTTATGTTTTTTGAACTTGAACGGTAGTGAGAGTGTTCATACAATTTAGCTATTAGAACTCTTAACACTGTTCGCTAGGTGTTTCCTATGTTGTCTCCCAGTGCGGTATGCAGCTTCTTTAGGGGAAGGAACCATATTTCCTTTTCTGTCATCTCTATCTTTAACCTAAAATGAATTTACTTTTACACTATCTTTTATGCACGATATTTATTCTGCCTGAAGATGTCTTCTCTCCACTCCACTTGAAAAACTACAAGGATCTTTCAAAATCCAGTTCAAATGTCACTTCTTCAGGGAAGCCTTCCTTAATCTCCTTAGAAAGGATCAATTTTATCTTCCAGTCTGTCGTCTGTTGTCACACATTTGCCGTTAGTTCCTTTATGTGTTTGACTGTCCTACTAGTCTGGGAACTTGAATTGGAAAATTTTTGTATTTATAGTGTTTAGCATAGTACCTAAATTGTTCCATTTTCTTGTGGCCCTTTAGCTTATGTATGTGTCAAAAAGGAATGCTGCACAAATATCTGGGTGCCTTATGGTTTGTGTAAAATTCAAAAGTGCTATGACAATAAAAGGAGAAGTCAGGCTGGCCAGTCTTTCTGTCAACTGAGACTGTCAAGAAGTGGAAATTTCTTTGTAAATTATCTTTTGATTTACCTTTCAAGCAAGCTGATTTTTTTTTCAAGTTTGAATGCCCAGCCAAATTACCTTGATGCTAGTTTGACCATTTTAATAAGCTTTAGTTCATTTTAGTGGCACCACTCAATTGTTTTATGACATAAGTATAGGTTGCTTAAAAATATATGTGTCATCTGAAAAATAATACAAATTTGCCTCAGTATGTATGGTCCCCTGCCCGAGATGAAGAAAGAACATCCTATGCAGGGTAATAGCATGAACTAAGTTTTAAAATGATGTGGCTCAATTTTGACCTTATTTGGGAAGATATGGAAGGATCTTTTCTTCAGGAAATAATAATTATTGGCTACCTAATGTGTATTGGACAATGGACTAACGGTTACTGGAGATCAATATTGAGAAGGATAGACATAGTTCTTGCCTTATAGCATATTCAGGAAGACATTTAAGAGAGAAAATACAGCATAATGTGTTATGTCCAGTGATGGGAAGTTAAGGGTGATGTAGATTACCTTCCATATTGGGTGAAGTTGGCCTTTTCAGGAATGTCAACAAACCATAAGATCCTCAGAGGCAAGGTTGTATTTGAATTCTAAAAGAAGTTCAGAAGACTTCGTTTAGAACTGGAAGCTGAGAAAGGTAAGAGATGAAATTGGAAAGTCTAGTCAAGTGGGGTTTAATGTTAAGAGTTTGAAATGTGTCCTGAGAATATCTGGAAGCCATTTCTCTTTAGAAGTAGAAAATAAAGATTAACAGCTGAAATAGTACCATATTGTGGAATGTTTTTGCTACCAAAGGAAATGAAATATCATGGAAAATTTAAAAAATGGAATGACATGGTCCAATGTAAAGAATTAGAATTGAGGCTCAGCTCCCGTAGCTCAGTGAGTAGGGTGCCGGCCACATACACTGGGGCTGGCGGGTTCGAGCCTGGCGTGGGCCTGCTAAACAACAATGACTACTGCAACCAAAAAATAGCTGTGTGTTGTGGTGGGTGCCTGTAGTACCAGCTACTTGGGAGGCTGAGGCAAGAGAATCGCTTACCCAAGAGTTTGAGGTTGCTGTGAGCTGTGATGCTATAGCACTCTACTGAGGGCAACATCAGAATTGAGATGCTTTACCTTTACCTCGGAGTTCTTGTGACTTAAATAAAGTGCATCAAGAAAGTGCAAAAAAAATTATCACTTTGTCTTATTAAATTTAAATTCACAAAGTCCTTTTTTCTCCAAATATCACCAGAGCATTCTCAAACACATATATAAAGATCCAATAAAGATTTCTGTGTAATATAAAGAAAACATTTAAAAATGCTACATTACTACAATAGTTTAGTGAACTAGGAGTGTTTGTGGGCAATACACTAGATAGTGACTATTAAGTGTTATGTATGAATTGTTCTTATAACTTCAAAGATTGTGCGCTAAGATATAAATAAAGAAGTCCCATATTAAAGGTATTATCTGATTGGATCCCAGTAGGTAGTGTCCTCAGGCACCTGGCAGAAGCAAAGGATGGAGAAGACGTGAGCAATAATACAAGTATAAATAATAAAGGAATACTACATATGACCTTTTTTAAATTAGATCAAAACTATGTACTGTACTGCATTTACGGGGTACAATGTGCTGATTTTATATACAATTTGGAATGCTTCCATCAAACTGGTTAACATAGTCTTCACCTCACTTATTTAATTATTGTGTTAAGACATTTATACTCCACTCTTAAGATCTTTGACATGTACCCTTGCAATATGCACAATAAGTGAGGTCCGGCTGATTACCCTCCCTCTACCTGCCCCCCTCTTCTCTCATTTCTGGGCTATAATTGTATTTTATCATTGGAATGAAAGTGTGGGTGATTATATATTGGTTTCATAATAGTACTGAATACATTGGATATTTTTTCTTCCCTTCTTGAGATACGTTACTAAGAAGAATACAATACAGCTCCATCAATGTAAACATAAAAGAGGTAAAGTCTCCATCTTTTTTATGGCTGCATAATATTTCATGGTATACATATACCACAATTTGTTAATCCATTCGTAAGTCGATGGACACTTGGGCTGCTTCCATGACTTGGCAATTATGAATTGGGCAGCAATAAACATTCTTATGTAGATGTCTTTGTTGTAAAATGATTTTTGGTCATCTGGATATGTATCTAATAGAGGAATTGCAGGATCAAACAGTAGGTCGACTTTTATTTTCCTAAGTGTTCTCCAAACTTGTTACCAGAATGGACGTATTACCCTGTTTCCCCAAAAATAAGACAGTGTCTCATTTTAAGGTGTGCTCCCAAAGATGCGCTAGGTCTTATTTTCAGGGGACATCTTATCTTTCCTGCAAGTAGGCCTTATTTTCGGAGGATGTCTTATTTTCGGGGAAATAGGGTAGTTTGCATTTCCACCAGCAGTGCAGAAGTGTTCCCTTCTCTCCACATTCACACCTATGTCTGTAGTTTTGGGATTTTGTTATGTGGGCTGATCTTACTGGAGTTAGATGATATTTCAAAGTGGTTTTGATTTGCATTTCTCTGATGATTAAAGATGATGAGCATTTTTTCATGTGTTTATAGGCCATGTGCCTATCTTCTTGAGAGAATCTTCTGTTCACATCTCTTGCCCACAATGAAATGGGATCACCTGTTCTTTTCTTATTAATTAGGTTGAGTTCTCTGTGGATTCTAGTTATCAAACCTTTGTTGGAAGCATAACCTGCAAATAATCTTCTCCCCTTCTGAGGGCTGTCTGCTTGCTTTTCAAACTGTTCTTGGCTGTGCGGAAGCTTTTTAGTTTGATCAGATCCCAGTAGTATATTTTTGATGTTGCTTCAATTGTCTTGGGAGTCCTCATAAAATATTCTCTCAGGCCAATTTCAAGTGTTTTCCCTGCATTGTCTTCTAGTATCTTTATAATTTCATGTCTTAAGTTTAAATCTTTTATCCAGTGAGAATCAACTTTTTTTAATGGTGAAAGGTGAGGGTCCAGTTTCAGTCTTCTACATGTTGCCAGCAATTCACCCAGCACCATTTGTTACATAGGGAATCTTTCCCCCTCTCTATGTTTTTGATAGGCTTATCAAAGATGAAATGACAATAAGTGGCTGGGTTCATCTTTTGGTTCTCTATTACTACATATGATCTTAAAGGGAGGATTGTAATAGGACTTTAGCTCACCTTACATTCTCTCTTACTTGAACTATATGTACCTTAGATATTTTTGAGGAGTGTACATGTAGATTAAATTTCACTTTTTTTTTTTTAATTTGGATAGTGATTTGGGGTAAAATGCTTAGCAAAATGTTGATTGTGCATATAATTAATGATATATATATATAAACAAGCTGTATAAAACATGTTGTAGAGCTTTTTTGTACATATAAAATGTAGAGCTTATTTATATATATTATTATATAATGGTGTATATATATACATACACACATATTACCTGATTATATATGTATGTTTTACTTATATTTAGAGCTTGTTCCTATACAAAATGCAAGTCATCATCAACAATGGTTGACTGGGAAATGATGTAGGAGGGAGAATTGGTTTTGACAGCCTATTTTCTTTGTAGAATTTTTGTTTTATGTTTTCATTTAAAAATAATTATAGACCAAAAATTGCAAAAATCCTTTATCCAGATTCCCATAATGCTAACATCTTACATAGCTATATTTCTTTACACAGCTAATTCCTGTGTATTTTTTACCCAGCTTCCCTAATGCTAATGTCTTACATAGCTGTACAAAAAGGTTTCTGACTTTTGCACTCTGTTTATACATTATCTATTTTAAATAATTTTTAAGAAGAGGCTTAAAGATTATTTATAGGAGATACTATTTTATGGTACTCGTTGTATGACAAGTAACTTTGCTTTGTACATACACTTTTCAATTCAGCAAACTTTAAAAATTTAATTTCAACCTATTAGTTTTTGAATAGATATTTCAAGTTAAATATATAGTTAAGGAGTCTTAGACTTTAGATTGTAGAATAAGAGGTAGCCCAAAACATAGTTGTGGATATGTTCTAATGTAAAATTTTCTGGAAATTTTGAATTATATTATAAATGTAAATTTATTTGGAATCAGAACCAGGAATATTTGTTCCTTAATAGAATCTTATGCAAATTTTGATATATAGTGATGCTTTATAATGATGCTATTGCCTGTTGCCTTTGGTCTACTTACATAGCCTTGTTTTATGTATTGTCACGTCCAAATCTCTTTGTAAGGATTCTAAGATGTACTTAGACTGAATTCTGTGTAACTTTAAGTAGAGGAGTTAATTAACTTAATCATAAAATAAATAAATCAATGTTTGAATTTAAAAATCTACTTGGATTTTTTCTTTTAAAGGTTCATCTGAGTTGTTTATTGTTTGTTCATCGATTAGCAGAAGAGTCCAGGACAAATGCTTGTGAGAGTAAGTGTGGAGTCATTAACAAGGAGCATGTAATGGCTGCAGCAAAGGTAAAATCTGAATTTCTTTTCTTGAGCAAGAATTAACTCAAAAATACCACCTGGTTCATCATCTCTGCCTGATTTATCATGGTTTGGAGAAAATGAATATTTGCTAATTTGTAGGCTGAGAAGGTATATCACCTTGAAATTTATCAAAATTTACTTTCTTCCTGATAATTTTAAATTATACTAATTACCTAATTAAACTATTTTATTTTCTAACTTTGAGATTTGAGAACTTATGAGTGAAATCTCTTATATAAGCATAGAAGATTGCTTTTTATTGGTATTTTTCTATATAATGTAAGAATATGATGCCTAGGGCAAAATTATCCAAATATGTTCCTGAAAACATTATTTCCAGAAGATGTTAATAGATGCCCTACCTCAAAAGTTTCTGTAGTCAGACAAATGTAGGTAACTAAACAAACCATATCTCCTTGATTAATCACAGTGTTGTTTATATATAGAACTTGTTTCTGTAAGAATATGTAATAAACTGGCAACTATAGTTGATTGGAGGATAGTGTGGAAGATAAACTTATTTTTGACAGTCTATCTCTTTGTAGACATTTTTGTTTTAATATTTTTATTTTGAAATAATTATATACTCATAAGAAGGGGCAAAAATAATTTCGCAGTTTCTATGCGTCTTTTTCCACAATGCTAATATCTATTATAACTCTTAGATTTGTATATCGTTTTACTATCTATAAAGATACCAAAGGTTATGAGATACATAGAAGTAAGGAAACTTGTTAAACTGTTTAATTTAGCATTTTGTAAATTCATAAGAGTATATAATATACTCGTATTTTGAAAATTAATTTATGAAGAACTTGTGATAACATCTTGTACAACAGAGAACACTGGCCCAGGGTAGAGAACTACTTGATAGCCTTGGTGGAAGCCTGTGAGTGTTCTTGCCCTGACATTTTTTAGGGACTTTAAATTCTCTGCAGTTAACAACACATTGTTCACCAGCAATTTTATGCAGAAGCTATTCCAGGCCACCAGCTATTATTTTGTAATTGAATATGTAAGCGAAACAGTCTAAGTAAACTTCAGTATACTTTACTTATATGTAATGAATTGAAATGAAACTTTGTACATATCTTCTAGTTTTATAAAGTCTGTCTTCACTAGATGTAGCTTATGAATTATCACTAAGATGAAAAAAATGTAAGGATTTGCTTGGACTCATTCTGGTCATAGTTTTAGGGAGTATTAGTGTTTCAAGCAAAGGGGCCAGTGACCAGTAATCTCTCCAATGTGATTTTTTTGTTTGTTTGTGCCGTCAATATCAATAAATGGAGAAACGTTATATCGGTGGTAACTTCAGTCCATGGTAAAGTTTTAGCAGCGTTTTTATAAAATTGTTCTATTTGGCAGTGATATAGATTATTTTGAGAAGTAACTAAATCAAAAAGGTCATTATCAAAAAGTAAATCTGTCACTTCACTGTTACTCTGTGGACCACTAATTCAGCTATAAATATTTGTATAATCTTCCAAGGTTAGTGTATATCATTTTCAATATCAATCTACTCTTCTTCAAAATCACTTTCACTATCAGGTCCTATTACATTTCTTTTTTGCTGTTTTGGTGGTCTAATATCAGATTCATAACTGTCTGCTGCTAAACCTGTGGTTCTCAACCTTCCTAATGACACAATGTATTTTCATTGTCAAAAAGGGATCACGACCCACAGGTTGAGAACCGGTGCGTTAAACTGTCATTTTCCAGATCACTACAAAATATTTCAAAATCACTTGGACAATCAGATAAAGCATTTGTATATAATTCATTGAAAAATTCTTTACCATCATGATCTGTCATTTTTGCAATAGTAGAATTGTGATAAAAACCTGAATATTTAGAAAAATAATTTTTTATAATAAAGTGAGCACTACTGAACACAATTAAGAAAACTTTTACATATCCTACATTACCTTATGTTTTTTTTTTTTTTTTTTTTTTTTTTTTATTGTTGGGGATTCATTGAGGGTACAATAAGTCAGTTACACTGATTGCAATTGTTAGGTAAAGTCCCTCTTGCAATCATGTCTTGCCCCCATAAAGTGTGACACACACTAAGGCCCCACCCTCCTCCCTCCATCCCTCTTTCTGCTTCCCCCCCCCATAAACTTAATTGTCATTAATTGTCCTCATATCAAGATTGAGTACATAGGATTCATGCTTCTCCATTCTTGTGATGCTTTACTAAGAATAATGTCTTCCACTTCCATCAAATGGGACTTCATTAAACTGAAAAGCTTCTGTACAGCTAAGGACACAATAACCAAAGCAAAGAGACAACCTACACAATGGGAAAGGATATTTGCATATTTTCAATCAGACAAAAGCTTGATAACCAGGATCTATAGAGAACTCAAATTAATCCACATGAAAAAAGCCAACAATCCCTTATATCAATGGGCAAGAGACATGAATAGAACTTTCTCTAAAGATGACAGACGAATGGCTAACAAACATATGAAAAAATGTTCATCATCTCTATATATTAGAGAAATGCAAATCAAAACAACCCTCAGATATCATCTAACCCCAGTGAGAATGGCCCACATCACAAAATCTCAAAACTGCAGATGCTGGCGTGGATGTGGAGAGAAGGGAACACTTTTACACTGCTGGTGGGACTGCAAACTAGTACAACCTTTCTGGAAGGAAGTATGGAGAAACCTCAAAGCACTCAACCTAGACCTCCCATTCGATCCTGCAATCCCATTACTGGGCATCTACCCAGAAGGAAAAAAAATCCTTTTATCATTACCTTATGTTTTAAAACTTGAAATAGCTAATGCAAGTGCAAACATGAGTTAACTCATGATTGATCAACAATGTTTGTGCATGAAAACACATCTTAACTCATGACTAGTCAACATTCCAACAAGTTTCTAGGTTGTTATAGTCAGTGTAAATATTTTTCTTTAGGTAACCAAGCTTATGAGCTTGAAGTGTGTATATATGTGTTTTAATTTTAGAATTTGTATTTATTAATAAACCGGGTTTATTTACTTACCTAAAATAGTCTATATTGATATAATTCCAGCCCAAATATAAAAAATTTGGTGTTGCAATGGATTTATTCTGTTTTAGAGTTGGGAAATGCCAGACTTTTCAAGTTTTAGAACATTCTTTAACTCTTTGGATCACTAAATTGTCCAGAAAGGTTAAATTTGGAACCATTAATGGAGGTGGTTTTGGTTTACAATTGAAGAAATTAACATCTAGTAGTGTTTATAAAACCAGGTTTTGAGAATCTGAGTAAGTTTCACATTCATTGAAAGAGGTGGACTATTTTAAAGAAATCTAAGGCAGTTTATAAGGCAAAGATTTCCTAACCACTTTCCAAATTTGATTTTATATTCAGTTTTACATAGTAGGCATATAGGACTATTTAACCTTCTGTTAAGAAATTGTTTTATTTTTCATAGGTATAATATGAATTTCATTTCTTTTCTCTTCACAGATAATTCTAAAGAAGAGCCGAGGTTAGATATCAAAGAACACGTTCTGGAAAATAACATGATCCATTATTCTAGGTGGTAACAGTTCATAAGAACATTTTCTGCATATCATGGATTATTAAAACATTGGCTAGTTCAGGGATATGTGTTTTTTTTTTTTTTTTGTTTTACTGGTATTGAAATATCTTAAGTAAATATGTAGGACTATTTTTTCTTTTTTAAAGAATTGTGTTTTTTTCACTTTTAGTGCCCTTTGTTTTGCTCTGTTTTGTTGCTATTGCAAATTTTTGCATACCAAACATGAAATCTTATATTAACTAGCTTGGAGAGATTTATTTCTTAGAAATAAGTTTGTATGTAGTAGATTTGCCCACAATTAACTATGGTATTAATTTAATCTCTGAAGAAAAAACATGCTGTCAAATCTTGGTGTACTTTTAAGTATTATTCATTTTAATGCAAAACAAAGTAATCATTTTTATCATGCCAATAGTAATGATATGATTTCTCATCTGAAGGATTGTAGACATCAACTAGGTTTCTTCAAAACCTATCTCCTTTCTAAAACTAAAAAATAGAAATTATGGAGCAAACTAACATATTTTCTTTGAATTATATGGATTTAATAGGTAGTTTTCTCCCTAAAAGGAAGCCTTGAGAAGTTTATTGTATATCATCTAATATTTTTTATTATTTTTAACTTTTTATTTTAAAATAATTATAGATTGCAACATGCAGTGTCAAACATAGTACAGGGCTTGTATTCTGTACCCAGTCTTGCCCAATAATTATATTATTATAGCATAATATCAAAGCCATGTGGATTAATGTATTCATTACTATAGAACTGTTTTATTACCACAGAGATCTCCATTGTACCATCCTTTTATCATTACACCTAGCCCACCACATCCCCCATCCTGACCACTGACCCTGTCACCTGGCAACTGCAACCTGTTCTTCATCTCTGTAATATTATCATTTTGGGAATGTCATAAATGGAATTATACAAGGAATGACATTTGGGTATTGTGTTTTTTTCTTAGTATAATGTCCTAATCTGTTGAAGCTGCTGCATGTATCAGTAGTTTATTCCTTTTTATTACTAAGTAGTATTCCATGCTATGGATGTACCACAGTTTGTATGATTATTCACTTATTGAAGGGTATTTTAGTTCTTTACAGTTTGGGGCTATTACAAATAAAATGGCTATGAATGGTTATGTATAGGTTTTTGTATGGTCATAAATTTTAATTTCTTAGTGATAAATGCGTGTGAGTTTGATTATGGGTAAAATGGTAATTATAGGTTTAGTTTCCAAAAAGATATGACCAGTTTTCCTGAGTGGCAGTAACACTTTATATTTCTATTAGCAGTATATGAGAGATCCACTTTCTCAATATTCTCACAAATATTTGGTGTTATTATTTTATTTTAGCTGTTCTGACAGGAGTATGTCTCATCATGGTTTTAATTTGCATGTTCCTAATGGCTAATATTCTTAGTTTACTCTCCTATAACAAAGTACCATGGACTGGATAACTTATTAAACAATAGAAATTTAATTTTCACAGGGTGAAAGTCTGAGATCAGGGCACCAACATGGTTAAGTTCTGGTGAGGGTCCTCTTTTGGGTTATAGACTCCTAACTTCTTATTAGAAAACTTTCTGGAGGTTCCTTTCGTAAGAGCACTAATCCCATTATGAGAGCTTTACCCTAATAATCCAATTATCTCCCAAGCTCCCATCTCCTAATACCATGTATTGTTGATTAGGTTTTAGCATATGAATTTTGAGGAACACAAACATTCAGTCTGTAATATTAAGGATGATGAACGTATTTTCATATGTTTCCTTGCCATCTGTATATCTGCTTTGGCAAAATGTTTCTACATATCTTTTTATCTATTTTCTACTTGGGTGGTTTGTTTTTCTAATGATCGCTTTTTTAATTTTTTTTTTTCAGAATTGTTTTGTATATTCTAGTTCCTTTGACTTCCTGTGCAAATTTTAGAATGATCTTATCTGTATCTACAAAAGAATCTTCCTGGCATTTTGATAGGATTTGCATTAAACCTGTGTATCAATTTAGAAATAATTGCATTTTACTATGTTGAGTCTTCTAATTCATGAATATGTACTATTTCTCCATTTATTTACATCTTTGATTTCTTCATTATTGTTTTGTAGTTTTTACTTTTATAATTTCATTTCTGCTTAGAGAACTTCCTTAGAGCTTTTCTTTTAGGGTTGATATGCTTGTGACAGATTTTCTTAATTTCCTTCATCTAATAATGTCTTGATTTCTCCTTCATTATGGAAGCATTTTTTTTTCCTTTTTTTGCTGAATATAGAATTCTGTGTTGAGAATTCTTTTAGAATTTGAAAATATATCACTTCCTTCTGGCTGATTTCAAGATTTTTCTTTTTCTTTTAATTTTTAGAAGTTTGGGTATGATTTGTCTTTTCATATATTTCTTTGGTTATTTCCTGTTTGGTGTTAACTCTGTGTTAGTGTATTTTGGCAAATTTGGGAAATTTTCACCTATTGGCTGTTTTGAATACTTTCTTTTTTTTGCAGTTTTTGGCTGGGGCTGGGTTTGAACCCGCCACCTCCTGCATATGGGGCTGGCGCCCTACCCCCTTGAGCCATAGGCACTGCCCCTGAATACTTTTTTTTTTTTTTTTTCCAGTTTTTGGCCAGGGCTGGCTTTGAACCTGTCACCTCTGGAATATGGGGCCGGCGCCCTACTCCTTTGGGCCACAGGCACCACCACCCTGAATACTTTTTTATCCTCATTCTGTTCTCCCTTTCTTTCTGGGACTCTGGTGACAAAAATTTTAGATCTTTTAATGTAGTTTCACAAATTCTTAAGACCTTATTTGTTGTTTTGGTTTTTCATATTGGGTAGTTTGTGTGTTTGTGTGTTTTATCTTCTAATTCTGATTCTCTCCTCTATCTCCCCCATTCTGTTTTTGACCCATTGAGGTCCCCCCTGTTGTTGTACTATGTAGTTGTCAAAGTTCTACTGTTTCTTCTTTATGTCATCTATATTTTTGCTGAGACTTTCTATTTTTTTAAAATGTATTTGTAATTACTTGTAGCATTTTTATGATGACTTTGAAGTCCTTGCCTGATCAACATCTATGATAATCTCATTGACATTTGTTGATTGTCTCTATTCATCTTAAGATCTTGATTCTTGGGATTATGAAGGATTTTTTATTGAAAGCTGTATATTTTGGGTATTGTAAGACTTTGAATTTTATTTAAATCTTACATCATTACAGCCTTTCTCTGACTTTCTTCTGGTACTTGAATGGTGGCATTGCCTTGTTACTGTCAGTGAGTGTGGAAGTCCAGTGTCTCCATTTAGCCTCCAGTGGCAACTGTTAATGTGGGGAAGGAGCTCTCTTTTTGTTATTGCTGGGGAGGGATGGGAATTCAGTCTCCCCACTAGGCTTTTGCTGATACCATTCTGGCTGGAAGGGGGAGGGCTATGGACATGGGGCACGTCTCCTACCTGTATTCCACTGATGTGAGAAGGTGGTTTTGTTATTGCTGACTAGTGGTCTCTATGGCTCTTTGATAACACCTAATGGGGAAGGGAAGAGATTCCTTGTTATTGTAGCATGAGGGTAGAACATCAGGCTCCTTGTGTCGTCTTCGCAGATACTGTGAGTGGTGGTGAAAGTCCTGTCTCTCTGGTAGCCTGTGACACTTCCCAACAAGGGGAATAGTGTGCCTTGTTACTGTGTAGTCACTGCCAGCCATGGATGAAATTTTGGGCTGAGGATGAAATTCTCAGCTTCTTACTTGGCCTTCTTTGACATTACCTTAAGGGGAGAGGAGAATTATGGTGCCTTATTGCAGCCTGGCAAAAGTAGAAGTTTAGGCTTTGTATTTGGCCCTTGCTGATGGGAGTGGGGAAGAAGGGCTGCAGTTCTGTTGTTGTATTTTTCTTTTTTGTGATGGTTGGCTGGATAGAGTGGTAATTGTCTGAAAGTTTTCTGCCTTGCTAAGATGCCCCTTGTTCTTTGGTTGTAGAGAGGCTTTTCTTGGGACTTTAAAAAATGTGTTGTTTTCTCTTTTGTTTATGCTCATTGGTGTTTTCTGAGTTGCCAGCTGGGATATGAAAGGCAAAAAAGAAAACCCAGGTAACTCATCACTGTATTATTCTGTTGGTTTCTAGCCTTCTCTCAATCTTTCAGGCTTTTATATGCATATATTCTCCATCTTTTTGAAGGTGAAAGTCCTAATCTAATAGTTATTTAAGAAAAACACTTCAAGGAAGTTCAGCTAAGTGAAATATTTTATTCTTAATAAATATAAAATAGAGAAAAGAAATGTATCTACTTGATGATGGTGTAATATAATTGTGATCTTAGTAACCAGTGTGTTTATTTGGTATTTATTTGATGGAGTTTTATAATAAATGCCCTAATGAATATCAAATTTCCCCGTGTACTGCTTTTGTGGTTGGTAGATAGGCTTAGGAACCCTGATTAGTGATTCACAAATCCATTTAGATATATGTTTTATATAATTCCATCTAGAATTTTAGCTCTGGAACAGATAATTTTTAATATTTAAATCATTGTTTGCCAGAATTTCATTCTGCTTACCTTGTGACTTACGCTTATGCTCTGGTTTCCTTAGAGTTTTGAAGTATTCATGGAGTTGGCTCTCAATTAGGTTTTTGCCTTACTTGATGATGGCATGCTGAATAAAAGCTTTTCCTCCATTTTGTAGAGCTACCTAATTTTAATTGTTTAGCACAATTTGGAAACAAAATGGGAGTTCTGGGATATCCTTTTAAGAGGAAATTGAGACTCTTGAGATATACTTCCAAAATAATTTTTTAAGAGTGACTTTAGCAAGAAGTCTCAATGTTCCCCACCTCCTGGACAAAAATAATGAATAAATAATTACATACAGATGAAAATGTCTCTTATAGAACTGCTCCAGAGTATAGTGAAGCATCCAGTGTTGCTTCCCAGAGGAACACAAAAACTGAGAAAGGCTGCATAAAAAACAAGGCATATTTTACCTGTGTCACCCCCAGCCCGAGTTTACCAAAACTTGGCACCAACAGAAATCCTCTCCACATACCCTCCTCCCACATGGGAAAAGGAGAGCAGGAGGGTCTCAGAAGCCCTTGCCATCACTGTGGACACCTATAGATTTTACCACAAACAACTCTTGTGGTCTTTGCCTATGCTGACCCCAACTGATGCAGCTGCCCGGAATTCTTGTTCTACGTACTGCACCTTACCCCATAAGGCAGAGCCAAAACTGCCACCTCAGGGCTTATCCTGCTACCTTCCCATGCCTTAGAAATTACGTGCCTGTCCTGGAGGTACAGTTGGTTCCATGTGTGCTGATGCTTAGGACCCAGACGCCGGGGCTGTTCTTGTCTTGCCTATGCGTCAGATGTTGGTATTTGACCCTTAAGGCAGGAACTTGGCCTTCAGTGGCTGCTCAAGCCAGTAGCAAGTGTCATGTTCCATGCATGCTTTCCATAGACTTTTTGCTGCCCAGTAGTCTGGCAGTTTGAATTGGATGGTGCTGTCACATTTTTCTATCTCTGCAGACCTAACTTTAATGTACAAGGTCCTGAGCTTAAAGGAAATTTTCAAGATTTTTGACCAAACAAAACACTTGAGTGTCAGCCTGTCTTTGTAAATAAAGAGGCTGTTAGCACATACCCCTGCTTGATGTCCCCTCCCGCACACCCCTGCTTGATGTCCCCTCCCGCACACCCCTGCTTGATGTCCACTCCCTCTGAATCCTTGGCTTGATGTAGATGAACACTATACATGGGATATACCTTTGTGTGTTCTGTGAAGTGAGAATCAGCTTGTGCTGTTGGCACACCCTTGTAGGTTTGATATACCTCTGCCACCATCTCTTCTAGCTCCTTAGTCTCTGTGTGGGCAAGCTGGAATTCCCTGAGGTCACGGCTTCTGGGTCATAGTTTCCAAGTTCAGCCTGCAGTGTGTAGGATTGCAAGACAGCATAAGTCACAATGAAGCAGGGCAGGTGGCCAGAGCAATGTCCTACTGAGCTGAAGGCACAACAGGTATCGAGTGATACCTTAAATCAATTGAAAAGTATCAGGAGGATAAAACTTCACATTAAAAGTGAACAGCCAGCGAAGATTTTGTAGTTGTCTTTTTACTTTTATCATGTTTTTCCACGTCACAGCTGTATTCAGTGCCATTTAAGAGGCTCACTTTACACTGGACGGTTTGGTCTTCTTGGTGGCTTTTTGAGAGGGCTTTTCTGCTTTCAGCTCATGGGTCTGCACTTTCTTGGTCTCTTTTTTTGCTGCTGCTCCTTTTGCTTTGTTTTTCTATATTTCCTTTACCTCCTTCTATCTCTTTCTACTTACTGATTCAGCAGGGTGTGTCTCGGCTCTGCTCACAGGAGGTTTTTCATCCTTCTGCAGGATCCTTCTTTCGTCACTTCTGCAGCATCACTCTTGGCCTGTGTCTCTTCTTCCAGAAGGGGTTCCTCTTTACTAATAACCTATTCTCCCACAATAGCTTGGGTAGGCTCTTTTTTATCTCCTCCATCTTTGGCCACTAATAAAGGTACATGACTTTGTTTCTTTTTCTTTTTTTTTTTTCATTTATTCATTTATTTTTTATTGATAAATCATAGTGTGTACATTTGTGAAATCAAGGGGTACAATGTGCTGGTTTCATATACAATCTGAAATATTCTCATCAAACTGTTCAACGTAGCCTTCATGGCATTTTCTTAGTTATTGTATATAGATATCCTGCATTTAGTAGGTTTCCCTGTACCCATTCTAAGATTCACCGTAGGTGTGGCCCCACCCATTACCCTGCCTCCACCCTGACTTCCCCACTCCCTTACCCTCCCTTGGCCCTTTCCCCATATTCTTGTGCTATAGTTGGGTTATAGCCTTCATATGAAAGCTATAAATTAGCTTCATAGTAGGGCTGAGTACATTGGATACTTTTTCTTCCATTCTTGAGATATTGTGCTAAGAAGATTATGTTCCAGCTCCATCCATGTAAGCATGAAAGAGGTAAAGTCTCCATCTTTCTTTAAGGCTGCATAATATTCCATGGTATACATGTACCACAATTTGCTAGTCCATTAGTGGGTCGATGGGCACTTGGGCTTTTTCCATGACTTAGAAATTATGAATTGGGCTGCAATAAACATTATGGTATAGATGTGTTTGTTATATTGTGATTTTTGGTCTTCTGGGTATATACCTAGTAAAGGAATTATAGGATCTAATGGCAGGTCTATTTTTAGATCTCTAAGTATTCTCCAAATATCCTTCCGAAAGGAACATATTAGTGTACGTTCCCACGAGCAGTGCAGAAGTGTGCCCTTTTCTCTGCATCCATGCCAACATCTCTGGTTTTGGGATTTTGTTATGTGGGCTACTCTGACTGGGGTTAGGTGATATCTCAGAGTAGTTTTGATTTGCATTTCTCTGAAGATTAAGGATGATGAGCTTTTTTTCATGTGTCTGTAGATCATGCGTCTGTCTTCTTTAGAGAAGTTTCTCTTCAAGTCTTTTGCCCACCCTGAGATGGGATCACTTGTTCTTTTCTTGCTAATACGTTTGAGTTCTCTGTGGATTCTGGTTATTACACCTTTATTGGAGGTATAACCTGCAAATGTTTTCTTTCATTCTGAGGGATGTCTGCTTGCTTTACTTACTATGTTCTTGGCTGTGCAGGAGCTTTTTAGTTTGATCAGGTCCCAGTAGTGTATTTTTGATACTGCTTCAATTGCCTGGGGAGTCCTCCTCATAAAATATCCACCCAGGACAATTCCTTCAAGAGTTTTCCCTGTACTTTCTTCAAGTATTTTTATAGTTTCATGTCTTAAGTTTAAATCTTTTATCCAGTGAGAGTCTATCTTAGTTAATGGTGAGAGGTGTGGGTCCAGTTTCAGTCTTTTACAGATCGCCAGCCAGTTCACCCAGCACCATTTGTTAAATAGGGGATCTTTTCCCCACTGAACGTTTTTAATTGGCTTGTCAAAGATCAAATAACAGTTAAGTAGCTGGATTCATCTCTTGGTTCTCTATTCTGTTCCAGACATCTACTTCTCTGCTTTTGTGCCAGTACCATGCTGTTTTGATCACTATCTATTTATAGTACAGTCTCAAATCTGGTAGCGTGATTCCTCCTGCTTTGTTTTTATTGCTGAGTAATGTTTTGGCTATTTGAGGTTTTTTCTGATTCCATATAAAACGAAGTATTATTTTTTCAAGATCTTTAAAGTATGACAATGGAGCTTTGATAGGAATTGCTTAAAATTATATATTGGTTTGGGTAGTATAGACATTTTAATGATGTTGATTCTTCCCAGCCATGAACAATGTATGTTTTTCCGTTTGTTAACATCTTCAGCTATTTCTTTTTTTAAAGTCTCATAGTTCTCTTTATAGAGATCTTTCAGGTCCTTTGTTAGATTAACTCCCAAATATTTCATCTTCTTTGGCACTACTGTGAAAGGAATAGAGTCCTTGACTTTTTTCGGGTTGGTTATTGTTGGTATATATAAAGGCTACAGATTTATGGGTGTTGATTTTGTAGCTTGAGACATTGCTATATTCCTTGATCACTTCTAAAAGTTTTGTAGTAGAATCCCTAGTGTTTTCCAGATATACAATCATGTCATCTGCGAAGAGTGAAAGTTTGATCTCTTCTGACCCTATGTGGATACCCTTGATCACCTTTTCTTCCCTAATTGCAATGGCTAAAACTTCCATTACAATGTGAAAGAGCAGTGGAGACAATGGACAACCTTGATCTAAGTGGAAATGATTTCAATTTAACTCCATTCAATACGATACTGGCTGTGGGTTTGCTGTAGATGGCCTTTTAGTTTAAGAAATGTCCCTTCTATACCAATTTTCTTAAGTGTTCTGATCATGAAGCGATGCTGGATATTATCAAAACCTTTTTCTGCGTCAATTGAGAGAATCATATGGTCTTTATTTTTTAGTTTGTTTATGTGCTGAATTACATTTACAGATTTACATATATTGAACCAGCCTTGAAAGCCTGGGATAAATTCCACTTGGTTGTGGTGAATAATTTTTTTGAAGTGGTGTTAGATTCTGTTCATTAGGATGTTATTGAGTATTTTTGCATCAATATTCATTAGTGATATTGGTCTATAATTTCTTTTCTTGTTGGATCTTTCCCTGGTTTGGGGATCAAGGTGATGTTTGCTTCATAGAATGTGTTGGGTAATATTCCTTCTTTTTTTATATTTTGGAAGAGGTTTAGTAATATAGGTACCAGTTCTTCTGATAGGTTTGGTGGAATTCTGGCGTAAAGCCATCTGGTCCTGAGCTTTTGTTTTTAGGGAGATTTTGTATAGTTGATGCTATTTCAGAACTTGATATAGGCCTGTTCAACATTTCCACCTTGTTCTGGCTACGTCTTGGAAGGTGGCGTACTTCCAAGTATTGGTCGATTTCTTTCAAATTTTCATATGTCTGACAGTAAAGTTTCTTGTAATATTCGTTAAGGATTTTTGAATTTCTGAGGGACGGGTCTGTTGTTATTTCATCTTTACCATTTCTGATTGATGAAATTAGAGATTTTACTCTTTTTTTTCTTGATTAGGTTGGCCAAAGGTTTATTTTATTGACCTTTTCAAAAAACCAACTTTTAGATTTATTGATCTGTTGTATAATTCTTTTGTTTTCAATTTCATTTAATTCTTCTCTGATTTTGGTTATTTCTTTTCTTCTGCTGGGTTTGGGGTTGGAATGTTCTTCCTTCTCCAGTTGCTTGAGATGTCCCATTAAGTTGTTAACTTCCTCTCTTTCCGTTTTCTTGAGGAAGACTTGCAGTGCTATAAATTTCCCTCTTAGGACTGCCTTTGCAGAGGTTCTGATAATTCGTGTCTTCAGTGTTGTTTTGTTCCAAAAATTTGGTGACTTCCTTCTTAATCTCGTTTGTAACCCATCTGTCCTTCAGCATAAGGTTATTTAGCTTCCATGTGCTTGTATGGGTATGCAGATTTCTGTTGTTACTGATTTCAACTTTTATTCCATGATGTTCTGAGGAGATGCAAGGAATAATTTTTGTATTTTAAAATTTGCTGAGGTTAGATTTGTGGCCCAGGATGTGGTCAACTTTGGAGTATGTTCCTGGGCTGATGAGAAGAATGTGTATTCAGTTTTGTTGGGATTTAAATGTTCTGTAGATGTCCAGATATTGAATGGTTAATTTTAAATCTAAGATTTCTTTGCTTAGCTTCTTTTTGGAGGATCTATCCAGCACTGCTAAAGGGGTGTTAAAATCTCCAACTAGTATGGAACTGGAGGAAATCAAGTTGCTCATGTCTGTTTTTCTCTTATAAATTGAGGTGCATTCTGGTTGGGTGCATAAATGTTAATAATTGAAATCTCATCATATTGAGTATTACTTTTAACAAATATGAAGTGTCCATCCTTATCCTTCCTTATTTTGGTTGGTTTAAAGTCTATTGCATGTGTGAATAGGATTGCAATGCCTGCATTTTTTCTGCTTTCCATTTGCCTGGAGTATAAATGACCATCCCTTCACCTTAACTCTATATTTGTCTTTTAATGTAAGATGTGATTGTTGTATGCAGCAGATATCTGGCTTGAGTTTTTGTATCCAGTCAGCCAACCTGTGCCTCTTTAGAGGACAGTTTAAACCCATTCACATTAATTGAAAATGTTGATAAGCCTTTCGAGAGTCCGGTGGACATTTTTAATCCTTTTGTGACTGTGGAAGTTGGAATTTGATCAAAATTTTCTGGGTGGATTTACTTTTGTGGTGGAGGATTATGCTGGTCTTTATGGAGGATAGGTCTGAGAATATCCTGGAGAGCTGGTTTAGTTGTGGCAGATTTCTTCAACATGTGAATGTCATTGAAGTTTTTAATTTCTCCATCATAAATGAAACTCAGTTTAGCTGGGTACAGCGTCCTGGGTTGAAAGTTATTTTGTTTTAGGAGATTAAAAGTCGATGACCATCCTCTTCTAGCTTGAAAGGTTTCAGCAGAGAGATGTGCAGTTATTCTAATATTCTTCCCCTTATAGGTAATGGTTTTCTTTTGTCTGGCTGCTTTCAGAATTTTCTCCTTCATATTAACTTTAGTGAAATTGATTATGATGTGTCTGGGGGATGTCTTATTTGGGTTGAGTCGTTCTGGAGTTCCAAAACTATCTGCTATCTGAATTTCAGAATCTCTTGGCATGTCTGTAAAGTTTTCCTTCATAATCTCATGGAGAAGAGACTGTGCCTTGTGAAGCCACTTCATCGCTTTCGGGGATCCCTATACGATGAACATTGGTTTTCTTAGAATTATCCCAGAGCTCTCTGAGAGAGTGATCTGTTTTTGCCCTCCACTACTCTTCCTCTCTGAGAGTTTGGGAGCATTCGAAAGCTTTGTCTTCAATGTCAAAAATCCTTTCTTCTGCTTGCTCCATTCTGTTACTGAGGGATTCTACTGTGTTTTTAAGATATTTGAGGGCTGCAACTTCTTGTCTCAATGTGTCAAAATCTTTGGTCGTTTGGTCTTTGAATTTGTTGAATTCTTGAGACATCTTTTGGGTTACTTCTTGGAATTCTAATTCAATCTTATTTGCTATCCAGATTCTGTATTTGATTTCTGACATCTCAACTATTTGTTTGTGCATAGGATCTTGTGCTGTTTCTGCCCCATTGTTCCTTGGGGGAGTTGATCTACTCTGATTATTCATATTGCCAAAGTTTTTCCTTTGATTTTGTCTGACAGTTGTTTTTCACCGTTGCCTCTGGCCATCCTCAGAGTTGCGGTGGTGTCTCTCTGAGATTAGACCCCAGGGGGATCACTCTATTTTTGCTGGATCTTTGTAGGGAGTGACCCTGCGTAGCTCTTTTGAGGCTGCCCCAGTCAGGGAGGTCTGGTTGTAGGAGCAGCTCCGGAGTGTGACTCCCCCAGATCCAGTAACAGGGTGGGGGGTGGGGCACACAGTTCTGGGAGTGCCTGGCGCCCAGTGACTTTGGCACAGAGGGCCCAAGGCTCCAGCAGTCTCTGGCTGGGAGAAGGGCTTGGCGCAGAGGGACTGAGGGCTCTGGAGGGCACTCGGCTACCAGAGTCCCTGGCCAGACGAGCCTGTGGTGTCGAGGCAGGGAGGACACGGGATTGCGCGGTTCCCGAGTTCCTGGTCAGGGTGTGGGGAGAGCTGGCAGGCGGAGTAGCGGGTCCCTGTGCAGCTCTTACCGGGGTCTGGGAGGGTCCGAGAGTGTGCTGATTGTGGTCTCGGTGCAGCTCTTCCTATCACGGGTCTCAGTGCAGCTCTTCTGGAGGTGTGATGGTCATGACTTTGTTTCTAAGCGTTGGGGGTAGAAATCAAGAAATACTGCTTCTCTCAGATGACTTTCCGTCTCTTCTGGTGGCATATGCTACTTTGGCTTTCAGCTACAGGCGATGGCTGGGAACATTTCTCCTCTTGGTTAGATTACTTATTCTGCTGGTTTTCTGCTACTTCTTTCGGTTTCTCCTTGGTTGTGTCTGTTTCATTTGGTCAGAGTCCGTCTTCTCTTCAGACGCAGAGCCTATTTCAGTAGTCATGGTTGCAGCTTATGTTTTGAATCTAATTTTTGTTTTATGTATGCATCTGTCATGACATGAAAATATACCTTTCCAGATCAAATGCTAAGTGAGAGGTGGCAGCTACAGAGGCTTCAATAATCTTTGCAAATGCAAATCATTTCAATACTTTAAGAAAAGTCTTCTTGAGCAAAACTTCTTCAACACACATTGTAAACAGGATGGAGAACCTTCTTAGAACTGAGAATACTGGCCAGCTTATGAAATTCTCTGATTATTCTTGTGGATGTAATTGTGTCTTTCTCTAAATTCCCAGAATATTTTCCTTGCACTAATCAAAGAGACAGCCTCTTGTAATATAGATAGTTTTAAATATATCTTACTGTACTCCAAAGTGTCTTATATGTATGCACATAATTAGTTCAGTTTCTTTGTCCTAAACAGCCCTGTGATTTGTTTCCCAAAATATAGTAGAGGTAGTAGGAACATCTTTTTGAAGTACATTTCTGTCAAGGTCAGAAAACTTGACTACTCTGAGTGCCTTTCCCATACAGAGAACTGCCACCGTGGCCACCATCTGCAATTGGAAAGTATGTTCTTGTTCAATGCTATGAGCACGAAGGAACTCATGTCATAAAAGCTGGCAGCCCACACCTTCTGACACTAGTCAGCATTCTTACTGACACCAACCCCAGCTCGTCCTCATCTCTGTTTATCTGATGAAATTCTTAATATTTTTATCTAGCTTGCCCATCCATTCTTTTCTTAGACATATTTATTGTATTTCTTTTGAGGCAATTATCAGTTAATTCCAATATTCGAATTATGTTACTTGTCTTTTAGCAGGCCTAATAAATTTTAATCATATGCTAGATATTGTGTTCAACATGAAAAGAATGTTCTCCTCCACAGAGGGGTCATTCTTTCTCCACTATGCAGATGGAGTGGTGGTTGCTCACCTTAATCTAATCAGTGACTATGCTGACTCAAGGCTAAGTTGTATTTCTGATGAGGCTCAATTGGCCTCGTTTACCCTTGGCTCTCCAGGTATAACTGCGATCTTGATTTTTTTTTGGGGGGGTGGGGGTCTCTTCTGGCATGTATTGACAGAAGAATACCAAAAGCTCTGCTTTACTTCTCAGAGTCTTTGTGCATGAGTACAAAAATTTTATAAATGTCTTGAATAAAAACTGATCTTGAAAGTCGTAGGTTTCCATCAAAAACTCTGCTATAGGAGCCTTGAATCTCAACTTTCTTTGCCTAGAATTGGCAAATGCCCCCATGGTGATATCAGCAGAGTCTTAATCTCTGCATTTGTTACTGCCATAGCAGATTTTAGCTGTCTTAAATGATTTCTGTAATAATATTATTTAGTTTTTTAGGTTTACAGTGGGAACATTGGCCGTTAAGTTTACTGCAGCTAGAGTTACCAGCAATTACAGGAAATCATGGGGGGAATATCAGAAGTAAAGAGAGAACAGAAATGAGAACAAAATGCAATGTAGATTTCAGGAAGGTTATACATGAAATAGCTTCTCTCCTTCAAGGCTCTAATATAAACAAATTGATTTCTGAGCCCCCTAATACTAATTTTGTTCCTGTAATTGTTTTCAAAAATTAGCTTGTACTGAAAACTAACTTTTCAAAGTTAAGATTCATGCTGGAATTACTCTTCTTGTTTTGCCTAAATCTACATATAATGAGAAAAAAAACTGCTGGAAGATAGAAGTGGTTTCAAGATATAATTTTTATGGAGTTGGGACACTTCAATTTTGGCTTGTTTACTTACATTTTAAAGCATTTTAAAAACATTTCTAGTTAACATAGAAATATATACTTTAAGAGAAAAATGGCCTACATCTGTCAAATCTGCTTGAGGATTCTTTGTGGCCTCACAGCCTTCAGAAACTCTTATTTCTTTAGTGAACAGCAGCATTGCCTAAAGACAGTATATTACAAAGTACAGAGTATCTGGGATCTGTATGTTGAGTTCCCAAAAGGAGGTAGACCAGCTGGGGAAGGTAGTTTGTGTTCAGGTTGGAGTCAACTGGCCATCTACAGTAGGATGGAAAAACCATACGTCATAAACTGGCAACCCGCAGATAAGTTTTTTTTGCCCCATGTAAAGGTTTTTCAAAATGAATTCAAAGTTGAATGCATTTCAAAATTGAATTCCACATATAAGTTTAATTACTGGATTCTTGGGAAAAATTGGGCAATATGACAATAATACATCCATAATCACTTAGACCTGGGAAACACATTTTTTGATTCATTATACTTAGGTTTTGCTAATGTTAACTGCAGCACTTCTGTGAACATTTGAGTCCAAAATCCATTTGAAACGTATAATCTGGCTTTTCTCAGGCCAATTTTAGTGGCATGTCCTAGCCATGACTCAGTTGTGTTTTCTTCATCAGCATGGTATTTTCTAAAATTTTCTCATTTTTGTGATAGCACTTAGCTGTATTGGTTTCACTGCTTGCTTAATTGCAAGTCCACGAGCAACAGCCAGGTCCTGCAGGAATCTTGTGTCAGGCAGTAGAGCAGGGCAGAATGTTTGAACTCGTCTGAGAATATCTCCTATCAACCTCATTTCTCCCTCCAATTTGTTAAGAATTCTTGTATTTAAATAGTATAGATTAACTAATGTCCAATTTAGAGCTTCCCAAGGGAGTTTCGTAGACTTTCTGAATTTAGTGTACAGATAATGCTACCATGTAGGACTTGGCTGTTTGTATAGTCAGCACCAAAAAGGACCTTCTCTAATTGTACTTATCTCAACTATATATATATATACACACAAACATATATATATTTTTTAACTTGGTGATGTTGTCCTAGGATGTGTAATAGCACATAGTTATTTGTCTTGTACTCCTTTGTTTCCTAATTCTAAGAGTTTTAGAGGCATGGTGAGAATATACTATTGGTAAGTTTTAGAGTGGTGATTTAAGATGCATCTGATTCTAAACCTGAGGTCTAGAATTCTGGATGGGTAGTCTTGCAAAATGTACTACTGTCCCGGCATCAGTTGAGCCCTCAGGTACATACTTGTTGAGATGATGGGTGATGGAAACCGCTTAATCCCATCCTTTTGGGCCTACTTCTGTATCACATTCAAGGAAATAGAAACCTGTCTTCAAATGTTTTGAAGAATAATGCAGATGGTAGTTCTAGGCTATCTTAAATGAAAAAGGAAAAGGGTTTTCTGTAACATTTCACACATAAGCTTCTAAGGTTTTTGTTCATATTGAAGTTTCCTATTGATGAAATCTGCTAAAATTTCTGCTTCTCCCACTCTCAGTGGAGAATTGTCACCACTATTCTTTCTGAGTGTTTAGTGGCTCTCCTCAGCACTGCATTTTCAGCCATCCTCTGTGTGAGCCTCCATGTCCAGTGCTTTCTATCAAGTTTGCTTTTCTCATGAGAAACTCTTGTGAAGGGGTAAATAAAACTGTCCACCTTATTATATGAAAAACATGAAAACTTAAAGGGAATTTAGTGTGTCTGTCTTTAACCTTGTTCCCCTCCAAATCTCTTTCCACTTGATCAGGATTGGTAGATGTGAAGAGGGAGATTTACTGAAATAGTGTGAGATATATAAATCAAATTCAATACCTTGGTAATCATGATGGCGTAAAAGCATCCCAGAAACACCCTGTTTGCATAATGGTTAGGGTATTTAGTCCTAATAAGAAACCTGTAAGAAATACGTTATTCACAATTATTCAGTTAGTAGCATATCAGGAAACTTGATGCTCATATGATGTTGAAACTTGCCTGTGGCCGGCAATTTTCATGTAGGTAAATAGGCTGAAGATAATCGTCCTGGTGAGGCTTGAAATCTTGGAGAGATGTGAAATGACTTGGTATTTCTTAATACTCAGGTAGAACAGACAATATAATCTGTCCTATCCTTTAAATATTGGAAACTTGCAGGTCAAGGATGTAGTTAAAATGGAATTGTGACATAATGATAGATTTTCAGGACTTTACATGAGTTGGAATTAAACTGCAACTAAGATACCTTAGTGTAAGGAAAAATGATGTTATCCAGGTGTAAAAATATGTGTGCTTATGATGAAAGAGTATTTAGAGATTTCATAACTGATAAAGCAGAAAAAACACGTTTTTTTTTGTTTGTTTTGTTTTTTTAAGTTCCTAGCTCTGACATACAAAGAAGGAAAGGAAAATGAGCATTTTTTATGTTTTGCGACAGTGAATTTTCCACCTATAGTTTGCCAATGATAAAACTCCTTAATTTCTGATTGAGCAATTCGTTTCTAATGGGCTTTTAAATCAAATGTTATCTCTGAGCTTTGAGAGGTAAGGGTGCCAAGATTTAAATGCAGAGAGGAAACATTCATTTTTATTCCTACTGGCATTTAAGTTTAAGACTTTGCAGTTCATGAGACATAATTGCTAAAATTCAAATTTGAAAATAAAGTTGGGATTGAGTGTACTATAATTTTCGTTATATTTACTATGCGGGGAACAAACACTGGACTTCAATATGTATAGTATAGTTACATTTGATTTGTATTATAAGTTCAAGTTATAGCCTTGAAAACAAATTTCTTTTATAAAATTTTACTTTGTGATTATTTTTTAAAAATTACCTTCCTTATAGAGTATATATCTTTACTTCTCTTAGTTAATGAAATAAGGGCAAATTTCAAGATTGTACAAAATTTTCATGCACTTTAGAAAGTTTATTAAAATTTAGTTATATGTTAAATCATTAAATTTTTTATTTTCAAAATAATCATATACTACTAGAAACAAATTTTCACTAATATGTACATTTTTGGTCAATTTAGATTTTACGTGGATCTTAGATTAATTATTAATGAACCATACTTGCATAGGTATCTTTGAAATCTAATAATATCTTCTTGGGTAATTTCTTACGAATAGTCTGAATTTGTAAATGTATATCATACATGCAGTTTTATTGGTCATGTTTATTTCATTCTTGCTGTGTGTTGAGCACTCAAATAGAGTGAGAGATAAGATTCTTTTACTTAAGAAGTTTAGTTCATTTATTTATATGAGAGTATATCCTAAACACTTGAGCTGCTATAACAGAGTGCCTAAGATTGGATAATTTATAAAGAACAGAGATTTATTTTTTACAGTTCTGAGACTAAGAAGTCCAAGGTTTCAGGCTGTCTAGTCTGGGCCTTCTACCTGTGTCATCTTATGGCAGAAGATGGAAGGGCAAGAGAACAAGATGGAACTCACAGCCTCAACCCCTTTTATAATTGGCATCAATTATTCATGAGGGTGGAGCCCTCACGACCTGAACACCTTCCTTTAGGTCCCACCTTCCCACACTATTGTATTGAGGATTACGTTTTTATCACAAGCATTCTGTGGGACACATTCAAACCAATGCAGAATATTCACTATAGAATTTGCTTATTTTCATGTCTTTTGCCCAGTTTTTAAATGGGTAGCTCAACTAAAAGTAGACCTACCATTTGATCCAGCAATTCCACTACTATTTATCCCAAAGGAAAAAAATAATTTTATCAAAAAGACACTGCACTAGATTGTTTATTCAGCACAATTCACAATTGCAAAGATGTGGAATCAACCCAAGTACCCAACAGTACATGAGTGGTTTAATAAAATATGGTATATGTATTACATGGAGTACTACTTAGCCATAAACAATACCTTTTGCAATAATCTGGTTGGAACTGGAAACTATTCTAATTATTATAAGAATGAAAAAAATAAATGTACTCACTTAAATTGGAACTAACTGATTCATTTGCACAGATGGAAGTAAAAACTCAAGGGAAATCAAGCAGATTGGAGGGGAGAGGTAGGGATGGGTGAAATCATACCTACTCGATACAATGTATGGTGTCTGGATGATTGGCACACTTATAACTGAGTACAAAAGCAATTTAACCAAAATATTTGTACCCTTGTAAAATTCTGAAATAAAGAATTTGCTCAAATATTTGTCAGTGAATTTTTTTAAAAAATCCATGTCATAGTAATCACAGGGATACATTTTAAAGGATTTGGGTCAGAAAGGCTTTCTAATGCAATTTTGTGTGTGTGTGTGTGTGTGTGTATGTGCCAAGTTCAGGCTTGGTGGAAAATGATAATGTAGGCAGAAAATTGAGAGAAAACACATAGGAAATGGTACAATGAGACAAGAAGGACTAAATCACAAGAGTAACTCGAGAATGAAGGCACATGTGTTGAGATGGGAGATGTAGTCGGAAGACGTCTGAATGGTGGAAGACTTGAAACAGTGATCTGGAGTCGGTGAAGGGGCCAGCAGACAGTGAAGCTCTTTGGTTGTAAGTAAAGGACATAGTTTCCAGAAGATTATTCTACTTTGTAGGGTGGTGACTCAATGAGCTCACAGTGCAGGTGGAGAAAGATTTCTTACACAAAGATTAGGATTGAAAGTCGGAAAACGTTCATTTTACTTATTGGAGAAAGAATTAGGAAGAGGAAGAAAGAGAAAATGACAAGGCACTGAAAAGGTACAGGGTATTGCCCGCAGTTAAGGAAAAGCTACTCAAACTTTTAAAGGGTAAAAAATGGCTTTTTTAAATTTACTGTTGACTGATAACTGAGGACTATAAAGCTTTGTCTGTTTTTATGTTTGTTTCTTTTTCTCTGTGAGGCCAGCTTATCAGAGTCCTTGCAATGAGGTCTGGTGAGAATTCAAGCGGACAGCTCACAACCCTACTGTCCACTTAGGACTCTTCAAGGCTGTGAGACAAACTCAGAGATTTTTAACAAGTTAGGCTTGCAGATGAATTGAGTCCCAGGTGTTCCAGGCATTTAATCAAAACAAAATAAGGACACTTGTGCTTTGAGTTTTTCTTTAAAGGGGCAATTGTGTGTTGTGAATTTCTTTGTTTTTGAAATGAAGTTTCACTCCATGGCCCTGGGTAGAGTGCAATTATATTATCATAGCTCACAGAAACCTCCAACTCCTGAGCTCAAGCAATCCATCTGCCTTGGCCTCCCAGGATTATAGGCATGAACCACCGTGCTGTTGCCCTGTCCTCTCTTATTTGTTTTGATAGTTTCTTTCACTGTTACCTGGTTCATTAGCAAGGACACCTTTCAGTAGTAACTCTGATGGGTTAAGAGAAAATAGGACAGGCTCGGTGCCTATAGCACTGTGGTTACAGCACCAGCCACATACACCAAGGGAGCCGGTTCAAACCCAGTCCAGGCTAGCTAAACGAAAATGACAAGTGCAACAAAAATTAGCTGGGCATTATGGCGGGCGTCTATAGTCCCACCTACCTGGGACACTGAGGCAAGAGAATTGCTTGAACCCAAGAGTTGGAGTTTGCTGTGAGCTGTGATGCACTAGCACTCTACTGAGAGCAACATAGTAAGACTGTCTCAAAAAAAAAAAAAAAAAGATAAGAAAATAGGACAGTGAAACTAATTTGGATCTTGTTATAATGGGTCAGGTCTGAAACGATTACCCAAGAGCCCTGAAGTTCTGAAAGAAGTAGTAGTAGATCAGGGAGAATTCCCAAAGGAAAAAAAATTCACATAAAGTGATTTGTTTAGTGTCTGACCTTTGACTTTTAATCAGTTAAAAGTAACACTGATAGATTATGACTTGTGATGATACCAGATGAAGGTAAACCTTCAAATGAAGTGAAGCTCCAGAATACTTGTAACTCTATAATAAGAAATAAATGTAGTCAGATCATTAGGTATACCTCATACACTTTGTTCCCTAAATGACATTTGATGTAGGTGCAAAATTGTACAGCTAAAGATACTTAGCCAATGAGATCATTAAATTGATGAAATATTTCTGAAGGTTTTAAGAAAAAAGGTTCTGAAGGTATGTGTGGTTATTTGAAACATTTTTCGAATAAGCCTCCAGTGATACAAAGTTAAAATGTCTAGCCAAAAGATTGAATCGCTGAAGAAGTACAGAAAGAACTGGCAATAAACATGCTAACTGTTCTTGCTGGAAATGCAACCATTTCATTGCTACTCACATAAGTCTTCTAAAGTGTTTTGGGGTATTACCAGTAATATAGATTCTATGCTCTTGAGTAATAGAATCTTACTTGCAGTCGTTTGGAATTTTAAATGTTACTTTGTGGCTGGATACAGTTGAGTCATTTTTCTACTTGGCTTTTTAAGGGGGGCTTCAAAGTAACTGTTTTCTGATTAATAACTAGCATGCTTCATGTATGAAAATAAAGGTATAAGATATAAATGATACCAAAATAATGTTTCAGATTCTAAAACTTTATTCATGATATATTCCTCAAAGTGTTTTAATATATAAGGAAATTATTTATAATAATAAAACTTGTTTTATTCTGAAGTTTCTAAGGGCAAAAAAAATTAGATGGGACTCTATAATTTTTAAGATACTGAATGTTATTTTACAACCTACTTTTTAAGGCACTGTGCTTGAGAATGAGGGGGGATATAAAGCATTAAAACACATTCTTGGCTGCGGGGGTGGCTCACGCCTGTAAACTTAACACTCCTGGAGGCTGAGGCAGGTGGATTGCATGAGCTCAGGAGTTGGAGACCAGCCTGAGCAAGAGTGAGATCCCGTCTATATTAAAAATAGAAAAACTAGCCAGGCATTGTGGCGGGTGCCTGTAGTCCCAGCTACTTGGAGGGTAAGTCAGGAGGATATATCTTGAGCTCAAGAGTTTGAGGTTGCTGTGAGCTATAATGACACCATGGTACTCTACCCAGGGCAACAGAGTAAGACTGTCTAAAAAACCCAAAAGATTCTTTACCATGAACATGTTTATAGTTTGAAGATATATCACAGAAAACAACTTGAAGGCATAGGACAGTTTACTAATATTCAAAGCCATGCTAGCTATATAAAAATCTATGTTTCTAACATGACTACCTATTTTGGTTACTTATTGGTGTATAACAAACCATGCTAAAACATAATGGCTTAAGATAAGAGCAATTTTATTATTTTCCATATGTTGTGAATTGGCTGGGGCTCAGCTGTGCAGTTCTTCTGCTGGTTCACTTGAGTCTCTCATGCCATGTTAAAGAGATGATAGCTAGACTGGGCTAGACATGACTTCTTCATTTACATTTGGCCTTAAGGATCCCTCTCATGGAATCGCTCTCTCAGTGATATTTCATCCAGAACTATTCATGTGTCTCTTTTATTACAGGGGTGGTCTGGACTTCTTTCATCATGGCTTAAGGCTTCCAAGAGTCAGAAATTTGAGTTTTTTGGCACTTTTAAGTCCTGGGATTGGAAATCTCAGAATGTTCATTTTTGCAACATTCTGTTGGTTAAGGCACAAGTCCATCTCAGAACACCAGACGGTGGTATGTGGATATAAGCTCTACCTCATTTGAAGAACAAAAGATGGAGGAGGAGGCATTTGGAGGGCCTTCTTTGGGCTTACCAGGCAATTAAAGTCTAGGCTTTTACTGCTGTGAGAGTTCTAAGAAATAGAGGACTCTGAATTTGGGTGACTGAGGTAGTCTCCAAAGATTAACAAAGGCTTTACTTCTGAGTCTTATAGGCTGGACGTAGAATTCTGGGATCCTCTATAAGAAGAATAGCATAGAAAAAACTATATGGGAAAACAATGTCATTGGATTAGTAATAAAAATAATTAAAACCAAACTAGTCATTGTCAATGCTATGATTGCTAGTTTCAATAAATGTAGAAAGGACTAATGAAATTGTATAGGAAGTAGATGTTTCTAAAGGTGGATGCAGTTAGTATGTTCAGGGAACATATTAACAATAGCAAAGCCAGCAGATCTTTATTTATTTATTTATTTATTTTTTATTAAATCATAACTGTATACATTGATATGATCATGGGGCATCATACACTAGCTTCATAGACCATTTGACACATTTTCATCACAATGGTTAACATAGCCTTCCTGGCATTATCTCAGTTACTGTGCCAAAACATTTACATTCTACATTTACCAAGTTTCGCAAATACCCCTGTAAGATACACCACAGGCATGATCCCACCGATCCCCCTCCCTCTACCCACCACCCTCCTCCCTCCCCTCCCTTACCCACTTCCCCCTATTGTTAGGTTGTAACTGGGTTATAGCTTTCATGTGAGAGCCCCAAATTAGTTTCATAGTAGGGCTGAGTACATTGGGTACTTTTTCTTCCATTCTTGAGATACTTTACTAAGAAGAATATGTTTCAGCTCCATCCATGTAAACATGAAAGAGGTAAAGTCTCCATCTTTCTTTAAGGCTGCATAATATTCCATGGTGTACATATACCACAATTTATTAATCCATTCATGGATCGATGGGCACTTGGGCTTTTTCCATGACTTAGCAATTGTGAATTGGGCTGCAATAAACATTCTGGTACAAATATCTTTGTTATGTTGTGATTTTTGGTCTTCTGGGTATATGCCCAGCAGAGGAATTACAGGATTGAATGGCAGATCTATTTTTAGATCTCTGAGTGTTCTCCATATCTCTTTCCAAAAGGAATGTATTAATTTGCATTCCCACCAGCAGTGCAGAAGTGTTCCCTTTTCTCCACATCCACGCCAACATCTCTGGTCTTGGGATTTTTTTTTTTTTTTGTAGAGACAGAGTCTCACATACCGCCCTCAGGTAGAGTGCCGTGGCATCACACAGCTCACAGCAACCTCTAACTCTTGAGCTTACGCGATTCTCTTGCCTCAGCCTCCCGAGCAGCTGGGACTACAGGCGCCCGCCACAACGCCCGGCTATTTTTTTGTTGCAATTTGGCCGGGGCTGGGCTTGAACCCGCCACCCTCGGCATATGGGGCCGGCACTCTACTCACTGAGCCACAGGCGCCGCCCCGGTCTTGGGATTTTGTGATATAGGCTAGTCTCACTGGAGTTAGATGATTATCTCAAAGTAGAAGTAGTTTTGATTTGCATTTCTCTGATGATTAAAGATGATGAGCATTTTTTCATATGTCTGAAGGCCGTGCTCCTGTCTTCTTCAGAGAAGTTTCTCTTCAAATCCCTTGCCCAGCCTGCGATGGGATCCCTTGTTTTTTTCTTGCTGATGCATTTGAGTTCTCTGTGGATTCTGGTTATTAAACCTTTGTCAGAGATATACCCTGCAAATATCTTCTCCCATTCTGAGGGCTGTCTGCTTGCTTTACCTACTGTGTTCTTGGCTGTGCAGAAGCTTTTTAGTTTGATCAAGTCCCAGTAGTGTATTTTTGAAGCTGCTTCAATTGCCCGGGGGGTCCTCCTCATAAAATACTCGCCCAGACCAATTTCTTCAAGGGTTTTCCCTGCACTCTCCTCTAGTATTTTTATAGTTTCATGTCTTAAGTTTAAATCTTTAATCCAATGAGAGTCTATCTTAGTTAATGGTGAAAGGTGTGGGTCCAATCTCAGGCAGGTTGCCAGCCAATTCACCCAGCACCATTTGTTAAATAGGGAATCTTTTCCCCACTGAATGTTTTTAATTGGCTTGTCAAAGATCAAATAACGGTAAGTAGCTGGATTCATCTTTTGGTTCTCTATTCTTTTCCAGACATCTACTTCTCTGTTTTTGTGCCAATACCATGCTGTTTTGATCACTATCGATTTGTAGTAAAGTCTGAGGTCTGGTAGTGTGATTCCTCCTGTTTTGTTTTTATTTCTGAGTAATGTCTTGGCTATTTGAGGTTTTTTCTGATTCCATATAAAACGAAGTATTGTTTTTTCAAGATCTTTAAAATATGACAGTGGAGCTTTAATAGGGAGTGCTTTGAAATTATATATTGCTTTGGGTAATGTGGACATTTTAATAATGTTGATTCTTCCCAGCCATGAGCATGGTATGTTTTTCCATTTGTTAACATTTTCTGCTATTTCTTTTCTTAGAGTTTCATAGTTCTCTTTATAGAGATCTTTCACGTCTTTTGTTAGGTAAATTCCCAAATATTTCATCTTCTTTGGCACTACTGTGAATGGGATAGAGTCCTTAACTGCTTTTTCAACTTGACTGTTGTTGGTGTATAAAGGCTACCGATTTATGAATGTTGATTTTGTAACCTGAGACGCTGCTGTATTCCTTGATCACTTCTAGGAGTTTTGTAGTAGAGTCCCTAGTGTTTTCCAGATACACAATCATATCATCTGCGAAGAGTGAAAGTTTGATCTCTTCTGACCCTATATGGATACCCTTGATCACCTTTTCTTCCCTAATTGCGGTGGCTAAAACTTCCATAACAATGTTGAAAAGCAATGGAGACAATGGGCAGCCTTGTCTGGTTCCTGATCTGAGTGGAAATGATTCCAATTTAACTCCATTCAATATGATATTGGCTGTGGGTTTGCTGTACATGGCCTCTATCAGTTTAAGAAAAGTCCCTTCTAGACCGATTTTCTTGAGTGTTCTGATCATGAAGGGATGCTGGATATTATCAAAAGCTTTTTCTGCATCGATTGAGAGAATCATATGGTCTTCCTTTTTTAATTTGTTTATGTGCTGAATTACATTTATAGATTTATGTATATTGAACCAGCCTTGAGACCCTGGGATAAAACCAACTTGGTCATGATGTATAATTTGTTTGATGTGTTGCTGGATTCTGTTTGTTAGGATCTTGTTGAATATTTTTGCATCTATATTCATTAGTGATATTGGTCTATAATTTTCTTTTCTTGTTGGGTCTTTTCCTGGTTTGGGGATCAGGGTGATGTTTGCTTCATAGAACGTGTTGGGTAGTCTTCCTTCTTTTTCTACCTTTTGGAACAGGTTGAGAATATAGGTACTAATTCCTCTTTAAAGGTTTGGTAGAATTCTGACATGAAACCATTTGGTCCCGGGCTTTTCTTTTTAGGGAGGTTTTGTATAGTTGATGCTATTTCGGAACTTGATATGGGTCTGTTCAACATTTCCACTTGATTCTGGCTAAGTCTTGGAAGGTGGCGTGCTTCCAAGTATCGGTCAATTTCCTTCAGATTTTCATATTTCTGAGAATAAAGTTTCTTATAATATTCATTAAGGATCTTTTTGGATTTCTGATGAGTCTGTTGTTATTTCATCTTTGTTGTTTCTAATTGATGATATTAGAGATTTTACTCTTTTTTTTCTGATTAGGTTGGCCAGAGGTTTATCTGTTTTATTGACCTTTTCAAAAAACCAGCTTTTTGATTTATTGATCTGTTGTATTATTCTTTTGTTTTCAATTTCATTTAATTCTGCTCTAATTTTGGTTATTTCTTTTCTTCTACTGGGTTTGGGGTTGGAATGTTCTTCCTTTTCCAGTTGCTTGAGATGTCCCATTAATTTAACTTCTTCTCTTTCCTTTCTCTTGAGGAAGGCTTGCAGTGCTATAAATTTCCGTCTTAAAACTGCCTTTGCGGTGTCCCATAGGTTCTGATAGTTTGTGTCTTCATTGTCGTTTTGTTCCAAAAAATTGGTGATTTCTTTCTTAATCTCATCTCTGACCCAGCTATCATTCAGTATAATGTTATTTAACTTCCATGTTTTTGTATGAGTATGCAGATTCCTGTTGTTACTCAATTCAAGTTTTATTCCTTGATGGTCTGAGAAGATGCAAGGAATAATTTCTATTCTTTTAAATTTACTGAGGTTAGACTTGTGACCTAAAATGTGGTCAATTTTGGAGTAAGTTCCGTGGGCTGATGAGAAGAATGTGTATTCAGTTTTGTTGGGATGAAATGTTCTGTAGATGTCTGCTAAATCTAAATATTGGATGGTTAGATTTAAATTTAAGATTTCTTTGCTCAGCTTCTTGCTGGAGGATCGATTGAACACTGCCAAAGGACTGTTGAAATCTCCAACGATTATGGAGCTGGAGGAAATCAAGTTGCTCATGTCTGTTAGAGTTTCTCTTATAAATTGAGGTGCATTCTGGTTGGGTGCATAGATATTAATAATTGAGATCTCATCATATTGAGTATTACCCTTAACAAATATGAAGTGACCATTCTTGTCCTTCCTTACTTTTGATGGTTTAAAGCCTACTGTATCTGCAAATAAAATTGCAACAACTGCTTTTTTCTGATTACCATTTGCCTGAAATATGGATGACCATCCTTTCACCCTGAGTCTGTATTTGTCTTTTAGGTTAAGATGTGACTCTTGTATGCAGCAAATATCTGGCTTGAGTTTTTGTATCCAGTCAGCTAACCTATGCCTCTTTAGAGGACAGTTTAAGCCATTCACATTAATGGAGAGTATTCATAAGTCTGGTGGAATTTTGGGTATCGAGTTTTTCAAAGGTCCAGTGGACATTTTTAATCCTTTCGCCAGTGTGGCAGTTGGAGTTTGATCCGAAGTTTCTGAGTGAGATTACTTTTGTGGTATAGGATTGGGTTGCTCATTGTGGAGGATAGGTCTGAGAATATCCTGAAGAGCTGGTTTACTTATGGCAAATTTTTTCAACATATGAATGTCATTGAAGTATTTAATTTCTCCATCATAAATGAAACTCAGTTTAGCTGGATACAAGATCCTGGGTTGAAAGTTATTTTGCTTTAGGAGATTAAAAGTTGATGACCACCCTCTTCTGGCTTGAAAAGTTTCAGCAGAGAGATCTGCAGTTACTCTAATATTCTTTCCTCTGTACATAATGGTTTTCTTTCACCGGGCTGCTTTAAGAATCTTCTCTTTCATATTAACTTTAGCGAAACTAATTATGATATGCCTGGGGGATGACTTATTGGGGTTGAATCGTGCTGGGGTTCTGAAGCTGTCTGCTATCTGAATTTCAGATTCTCTAGGCATGTCTGGAAAATTTTCTTTCATAATTTCATGCAGAAGGGCCTCTGTGCCCTTTGAGGCCACTTCATCATTCTCCGAAATCCCAGTTATTCGTATATTGCTTTTCTTTGAATTATCCGAGAGTTCTCTGAGTGAGTGATCCGTTTTTGCTCTCCATTTCTCTTCCTCTTTGAGAGATTGGGAGCGTTCGAAGACTTTATCTTCAATGTCAGAAATCCTTTCTTCTGCTTGCTCCATTCTGTTGCTGAGGGATTCTACTGTATTTTTCATATTTTTGAGGGCTGTAAATTCTTGCTTCAGTGTGTCTAAGTCTTTGGTGGTTTTGTCTTTAAATTCGTTAAATTCTTGAGACAACTTTTGAATTTCTCCTCGAATTCCTAATTCCATTTTATGAATCTTGTCTGCAATCCAAATTCTGAATTCGATTTCTGACATCTCAGCCAGTTGTTTATGATAATGGGATCTTCAATCACATCTGCCGTATCTTTTCTTGGGGGGGGGGGTTGATCTATTCTGGTTATTCGTGTTACCAGAGTTTTTCTGCTAATTCCACCCCATGGTTATTTTACTCCCTTTGATTTTTCCCCTGGGGCTTTATTGAGGGCCCATACAGTGTTGTGGCCTGAGAAACTGGGGCCCTGTCTTGTGTGGTGGGGCTAGGTGGTTCTGTCCTGTTTTCAGTTGGTTTCTGTTCGATCCTATTATAACATTTACTCTGGCTTGATGTGTCAGCTGTGTGGAAAAACCAGCAATTAAGTCACCCCGCCCACCCACCTCTGGCACCAATTTGAAAAGGAAAAGGAAAATCAAACCTTCCTACAACCGCATACCCAGGGCACCGCCTGAAAAGTCCTCAGTCTATTAGTTCAGTTGAAAAGGTCCAAATCGATTGTCTCAATCAGCACCTGTCTCGGGTGGGAGAGTTCAAGAGGTCTCTGGGAACTGGATCACAAGGGTCTGGTGACTCCTCTGATATGGCTTACTCCAGTACTGTGTGGAGTCAGGAGGAGCCACCTAGCAAATAGATCAGTCTGGGAAGGTTGATGTCTCCTTCCCCACTTTGCTCCTCCGTCGGACCCAGTCACTGGTATCTCTGCAGATGGCTAACCCAGTTGCCTATAGTGAACAGATATTCAAGGGGTTTACACCTGCCTGAATTGCAAGGAAGTCTGCCAGGCCCCTGCAGTCTGCCGCTATCTAGCAGGAGGAGATGGGGCCTGTCATCTTTGAGTGCTTGATGCAGGTGGTGGGAGGGAGGTGTTCACTCAGGCTTAGCCCCGTCCCTGATTGATGTTGCTAACAGAACAGAACAGAACAGAACAGAACAGACAACTTTGCGGGGTTCTGTCTCTGTTTCTGCTAAAATTGCCTACAGAAGACGGGCTGTTGTGAGTTCAAACGTCTTTGCTGCTGGAGGTTTGTGTCCGATTACCTCTCTGAGTCGGCCCTGCCCTGGAAGCTTCCCGGGTTTGTGAGCAGTGTCAGGCAAATCCTTTGCTCACTGGTGGCCTCCTCTGGTTGCCCAGGGAGACAGGGGGTGTGGCTTCAGAATATCCAGAAGTGAGCCGTTTTGCTGTTAAAGAAAAAACGGCTGTTGATTTGCCTCCAGGAGCTGCCACTCTGGTGTGGGCACCCAACCGACCCTTTTCTCCTCTGTTTCGTGCCCCAGAGTCAGCACTGAGTGGCTGCAGTTTATGCTCCGTCCACACCCCTTGAGAGATCTCCCAAGAATCTGGACTCCTGGGGGGCAGGCCCCCAGATCCCCGAGTGAGAGTGGGGGGAAGCTAGAGTTTCATTCAGTTTTATGCCTGGCCATATTGTTGCCCGGGAGGGCTGCTGCACCGCACCGCAGGGAAGTGCTGCCAACGCGTGACTCCCCCTCAGCCGAGTGCCCTCTCCTCACTGGCGTGTCTCAGAGTCAGCGCTGACCAGTCGCGACTCGGGCACTGTGCACTCCCCTCGAGAAATCACCTAAGGATCTGAACTCCTGAGGGACAGGCCCCCAGACCCTGAGTGAGAGTGGGGGGAAGTGCTGAGAGCTCAGCGGGGAAGCTAGAGCTTCATTCACTTTTATGCCTGGCCGTATTGTTGTCTAGTGAGGGCTGCTGCACGGCACCACAGGGAAGTGCTGCCAAGGTGTGACTCCCCCTCAGCTGAGTGCCCTCTCCTCACTGGCATGTCTCAGAGTCAGCGCTGACCAGTCGTGGCTCGGGCACTGTGCACTCCCCTCGAGAAATCACCCAAGGATCTGAACTCCTGGGGGACAGGCCCCCAGACCCCGAGTGAGATTGGGGGGAAGCTAGAGTTTCATTCAGTTTTATGCCTGGCCGTATTGATGCACGGGGAGGGCTGCTGCACTGCACTGCAGGGAAGTGCCGCCAAGGCGTGACTCCCCCTTAGCCGGGTGCCCTCTCCTCACTAGCGTGCCTCAGAGTCAGCACTGACCAGTTGCAGCTTGGGGATTGTCCACTCCCCTTGAGAAATCACCCAAGAATCCAAACTCCTGGGGGACAGGCCTCCAGACCTCAGTGAGTGGGAGGGGAGTGTTGGGGGTTCAGGGTTGCTAGCAAAGGATTTTTAAAGTTTTATACAGTTTTTTACCTGGCAGGAGAATGCCATGGCACCCTAGTAGGGGAGGTAGGTCCAGTTTTTAGAAGGTCTCTCCCGTGGAGTGTAGTGGGAGGGCCTTTAATTTCTGCCCGTTTGTTTAATTGTGGGGCTCTTGAGCCGGTCTCATGGGGGAGGGGGACTCCCGTCCGCTTGGTGGTGGATTTTGTACCTTTTGTTTGCATCCTTGTGTTCACAGCTTGCCTCAGCGGTGTTGGTGTGCGTTCTTCAACCTTCTCTCTTGGTGCAGCTCAAATCCACCAGAATACATACTAAATTCATGTCCCTTAACTGTCCTTCTGGACGGGAGCTTCTGTTGAAAGCTGGCTTCAGTCCGCCATCTTGTCTCTCCCCCCCAGCAGATATTTAAAATGGAATCATTATGGGTTTAGAAATAAGATGATGAAATGTGAGTTAGAAGAAATTTGTGATTTTCATTGGTTCTCATCACCTTTGAGACTTTTCTCAATTTGTCAATAATACGGCATGTTATTTGAATTTGGGACAAGTAAGGAAAAGTGGGAACAGGCATAGCTTGGGAATTTTGATTTCTGAATGATTAAAGTTTGTAGAGTACAAGAACATAGCAGCTGAGATCATAGCATTGAGGTGAGAACTGACAGCTCAGAGAGTTATAATACATGTCTCCTGTGAACAAATAGATCTTGACCTTATGATAGTTACAGATGGTATGAAATAAAAGTCTAGAGTGAACTCTTAATAAAGGAAGTCATTTCAACCGTCTCCACTTTGTATTTTAAATAACAAAATCAACTCCAGGTAAATAATTAAGAATTCCATTTATTAATTTATTTAACATTTTTATTGATTACTTGCTATATGAACTTTCCTCATACTGAGGAAAGCCAATAAAGGAAAAACTATTCTAATTTTGAAAGTTCTTTATTATTTAAGGCTGGAAGCTATGTCCTATTTCTTCCATGCACTAGCAGTATTTCTGTGATCTAAAAGAACATAAATTAGTCTTTATTTATTTTTTTGCAGTTTTTGGCTGGGGCTGGGTTTGAACCCATCACCTCCGGCATATGGGGCTGGCGCCCTACCCCTTTGAGCTACAGGCACCATCCATTAGTCTTTTTTTAAACAAGATACTCCTAAATCATCTGTAGAAACAAGCATTCCCATTGCCAAGTCTTGGGTTTCATCTGTGACCTAGACACTGTCAAAGTGACTTATGAAATAAGACCTCTAAATATGGGAAATCACCCTGGAGAAGGTCTTTCAGGAGAGAGTTACAACTATGTGCACAAAGGGCCTGATGAGAAAATAAACCTAACGTGTTCAAGAAGAGAAGGGGAGCCTCGCTGTAGCATGCTGAAGAGGAGGTAAATTAGGCCAGGTAGTGTGTGCACTTGGAAGCTGTAAATGGGACTTGGAATGTTTTTCTGAGTGGGAATAAAGAACATATTGGAATGTTCTGAGCATGGTTGATAGAATTCCCTTTATACTACCTTGTATAAAAATCATTTTAGATTCTGAGCGGAGGAGCAGCAAGGGTCAGAAAGATACAAGAAACTATTGTAATAATTCACAATGATGATGCCATCCTGTATCGTGTGGATGGGTGAGAAGTTTGATGTTCTCTGCTTCGTACCACTTTGTCTTCTCCATTTTTTTTTTCCTCCACAAATTGCCTTTTTCCCCCTCTCAACTTAGTGCAATAGCGGGTGAGGAGCTGTTCTTTACCTCATCTGCCTTCAGCCCCCTTTCTCTCCTATTTTACTTTCTCCCCTATCGCTTCCTGCATTATCCTCTCTGGTTTCTATTTCTTTTCTGCCTCATTCCTTTCTGTTACTTTTTTTTTTTTCCTCAGTCCTTATTTCTTTTGCTATAGTCAGGACTTACAAAGGCCATCTTCTTATTTCCATTTACTGATAGACCTGAATTTCTAACTCTTTACCCCTTTAAGGAAGTGTATCAAGAAGCTAGTCTTTTATAATTAGCCAGCCTAGGAAATTTAAAGTATTCTGATTTGATCTCTTCCCTATGCAAGGATGTGTAGAACTTTTTCTCGTTATAGCCTTGGCTGGTAAGGACAAGGTCTCAAAATGTAGTAGCTCATCAAAGGAAGATATCAATAAACATGTCGTGAATGTCTGAAGAGGCAACTGGTTGAGATACCAACTCAACTTTTATTTGGCTATGCATAAGAATATTGCTTACTGATGAGAATGAGTGAATGAATAAATTAATTAGTGGATATAAAAACTTAGTTTAGGAGAGAAAGTATTTTCTGGTCTACACAAGGTAATAGTGATCTATCCTTTTGTGCATAGCCAAAAAAATTTACACTTTCCTAGTTGTGTTCACATCACTGGTTGATGCTTGGGACCAACACAGAAAAATGTGTCAGGCAGCTCACCATCTTCCAGAGATGATTGGATATCTTTCAAGGGCAGCAGGTTCCTGATTTGGGATTGCAACTGTCTCTAATTTTATATTACTTTAAGGAGATACTTTTGATGAAGAATTATATTGCTACACTAGTAGTGGCAGGCCTCTCTGGTCATTCCAGTCATTAATGTTTAGTGTTAATAACTCAGGAACCACCTAGATCCTGTCGTAACACTGATAGAGCTGACAGGGCTGCATAGGGGTAGCCAGAGAGCGGATCAAGAACAGGTGCCGCAACTGAGGTCCTGGAACCAGGGACTTCTTAGAAATGCACATGAATTGAAATTTCTGTGCCTAAGTCTGTCACACAAATCATAATTTTAGCTATGTTATTAAAATACTTAAATGTTCCCTAGGGGAAACTGAAGGGCACAAAATAATGTCCCTAATCATAGGGTTTGGCAGCAGAAAAGTGTTCCACTTGGTGAATAACGTGCCATTGATTGATAGGAGAGGAGCACAGAAGTACCTTGTGCTGATGGGGCAGCCTGGTGCTCCTGCATATCAGAAATAGGGCTGGGGTTGGTGTATTGGTTATCATTTTGACAGATTTACTACAAAATTAATTCATCCTATGTGTACAATTTGGCTGTGTGCACACGTCTTTAAGTAAAGATGTTTTTTGTTTGTTTTTTGAGACAGAGTCTCTGTCACCCTTGATAGAGTCTTGATAGAGTGCTGTGGCGTTACAGCTCACAGCAACCTCCAACTCTTGGGCTTAAGCGATTCTCTTGCCTCAGCCTCCCAAGTAGCTGGCACTACAGGCACCCACCACAACACCCGGCTATTTTTGTTGCAGTTATCACCGCTGTTTTAGCTGGCTGGAGCTGGGTTTGAACCCATCACCCTCAGTATCTGGCGCCCCATCCACTGAGCCACAGGGGCCGCCCAAGTAAAAACGTTTTATTTTTGTAAATGAAGGAACTCAGCAGTATGTCAATCAAATCATGTCTTTAATTAAATTTTATTTTTAGATTCTGGAGTCTAGGGAGAGAGCTAGGACAAAAGCACGCAGCATCTTTCTCCTAGTAGTGTGGCATGTGCAGAGAGCAGAGAGTCGGGAGACTGGGAAGTGCTGGAGAATGCTTGACCCCGACCTCGATTCACAAAGGGTATTGAACTTATACTGCTATTTTTCAACTGGAATTATACAGAGGATACTTGAAGAAAAAGTATGTATCCTTTTATGAAAATGTCTAACCTCTAATTAATAGTTCACTACTTTACGTATTCAGCAGTTTATTTCCCTGCTAGTATCCTTTTATAGATAAAGAAGTCCAGAGTTAGTCACTATAGCGTTGAGTTTAATTTGTGTTGCTGTTATTCAAAAACGTTATTTTAGACCTTGGTGACCTGTAGTAACATGCAAGTGGTATTACTGTTCACTTAATTTTCAGGATGGCTAAACTCGGGTTGCAAAGGTGATAGTTAAGCACCTTCCTAGACATTTTAGCCACTATGAGTTTATTGTTCCACATAATTGGTAGTTAGGAACTTTTCTCAAGTCACTCAGACTTTTTAGAAACGAACTTTAAATGCATCTTTTGACTTGCTTCGCACAAGTGAGTCACATGCTCATACACCACTTTGAGAGCATTATCCAAATATCACAAAGTCTGCTCCAAAGTCCAAACAGTTACCAGTCCCTCTGTCAGAAAGTAAATAACAACAAAAGACCTAGCAAATATAAGTCAAGCAGAACCTTTTGCAGTACCTTGCTTTGCACAACAAGGAGAGGAAATTTTGTGAATAACTCACAGTAGGGAGCAAATAACTCCACAATACTCAGAGTATATTGCCCAAGTCACATGAGATGACTAAGTAAACATTTGCATAGTACTTGTGCAAAGGGGGAAGTGGTGTGAAATAACCACGGGAAGCTCCTCCATCTCTTAAACCCCACCTTAGCTGCAGCTTGGCTCTACTCAGCCTCCACAAGGTCCAAGTGTTACAAATTATTTCCTCCTTTGGCTTGAGGAAAACAGAAACTTAACTTTTCCACAAAATACTTCTAATTATTGACATACTAAAATGAAGGTAGAAGAGGGTATGCGTGGATGATAGATGCTGCTATTTCTGGTTCTTTTGTGCATTTTGCAGGTCAAGCATGTGTCAACTGGCTCTGAATAACTCAGACATAGATACAATTATTCATATATTCATTTAGTACCTTTCTGGCAAAGAGCACAAGATGACTGATCTGTGATGGAGTTTCCCAGCATGGATGCAATTCCTAGGTAATTATAACAGTGCCATAAAATCATGCCACACCAGCTTCATTAAAGTAGTTTTGCACTTGACTATAACCTCACAAATGGGGGTCATCAAAGTTAAAATGTCCCTTGAGTTTTTTCTAGTATTAACTTTATTTCAACCACTGTGGATAGAACAAAACAAAAAACAATGTACTGGCTTTAAGCACTGTATCCCTGAATAAGGTAAGATGGTGAGACAGTTTATCATACTGCTTTAGAACTCATTCTTGTTGTGATATATGGCCCAGTGCGCCCTGGGTACATAAAACAGGGATTGGTAATGAATCTTATGTGGAATGTATGAACCTCAAGTCCAGGAGAGAGGAGACCTGTGTGTACACAGTGAGAGCCACATAATGCAGAATGTCAGACATGTTTATGTGAAAATTTGAAAATATTATTCTCTATTCCCATAGCTGCATTTTTCAGAGAATAAGGAAACATACCTCATATTCTTTATGGAAAAAGATCATGTGTAAGTAAGTCTGAATAAAGAAGAAGCAGGAAAGATTTGCTACTAGCATTATAAATGGAAATATGTTGTATATAGAAACTTAAGAATTTAATCTTAGTATTTAAGAATATTACATACAGAAGAAATAAACATTTTATTTTAATATATCATAAAACATGTATTGTTATGTCTCAGCATATTTTTTTTGGTAGATAAATAATTGGTTCTTCAATATCTGACCTTAAGCTGGTTATAAAACATGTTCACTTTTATTTATTGAGATTGAAACATTTTAAAAAGTTAATGTTGAAAAATGAATAAGTTATATGAACTAATAAATTCATTTAATAAGCATAGGTGGGAGATGTTCTCTCTGTAGGAATAGGGACTGTCCAGATGAGAAATGTTTCTGTCTCTAAGGAGCTCCAAGTGCATGAAACTCACAGTGGAGGTTTCTGTAATCCCAGGAAATAGTTATTTCTTTTGTGAAAAATTTCAACATTACAATTTAAATTATGAGGTGGAGACTATCTTTTTCTTTTTGTAAGAGGTTTCTTCATGGAAAATGGTTAAGTTTACTGAAAAAGAATGAGAGGAAATTTTACTAATACTTGAGCACGAAGCCTACATTATATATGCTTTGGGAATAAAGCAAAGATATTGGCCTCCAGGGCTGTCAGAGAGGCCCTTTAGGTGAATTTAATGCTCTTGATTTTTATTGTGCTACTGACCTTCTGCTTCCCTTGAAACCTATGCTTCTTTATTCCAACCAATGTGGTCTGAATCCCATCCAACATTTTACTAATATTTATCATTGCTAAACTTAGTATTGCTTGATAAGTCAAATTTGTTGCAAATCACTTCCAGTTGTACAAATACATTATTTACGCATAACTGGTAAAAAAAACGCCATGCTGTCATTAAATGAGTTGACATGCTCATGTAATTACCTGGGCTGGGACTCTGGGTAAGTGTGATTATTCTGGAAAAAGAAAAATCAAATAAAGTATAATTTCATGAAAACTATAATCTTGACAGTTACAAAAGTTGGCATTTTCTAAAAATATACTTCACTTTAATGTAACATTTTTGCTTCTCTCTTTCTTTTCATTAAATCCATGTAAATTCTCTGAAGTTTGGATGAATTTAAATATTTGAATCAAGGTTTGGCAGCTGATGACCTGAATCTAGTTTCATTACCAATTCCAACTGACCAATTCCCCTAGACCGAGTTCATGGGTTGTACCACCAACTCCTAAAGTTCATCAGTGAAGCGACTTGTTGCCAGAGGAAATATGCTCATGGCACAATTCCAGTTTGGAACAGAGACTGAAACTTGATTTAAGCTTGAGAGCAGAGGTAGAGAGGGAGCCAAAGTCTAAGCAGAAACTGGAATAGGCTGTTATAGTACTGAAACATATCCTCTCAGATCAACTGTGTCTTAACACAATAACTAAGAAAATGCTGTGAAGGCTATGTTAACCTGTTTGATGAAAATATTTAAAATTGGATATAAACCCAACACATTGTACCCCATGATTGCATTAATGTGCACAGCTATGATTTAATAAAAATAAATAAAAACAAAAACTAGTGCGTCTCAACTTTCAGAATCACTTTGCATATAAAACATGGGAGAGTTAACTGTTTAAAGAAAGTAAATTTTTTTAATACTGATAATATAAAACTATAGTTGACAAATACTTTGAGGTGCAAGAAGAAAAGTAGATTGCTCTTAGGGAAGGTAATATCTTTTGATGTTGGGATTGGTTGAGATATATCTTTGGTTGATGCAATAAGAAATAAATGAGGAAATACATTCCTTAAAATTTATGAAAGAAGAACTAAAATGTTGCTTATCTATATTGGAAAGAAGGAGGAGAAGAGATTAGAGTTCTTTATAAGCTCAGCTTTCATGTAACCAGAATTCAACTGATAATACCTGAAATTCATAAATCAAGAGATAGCAGTATAAATGCGTTGTTTAGAAAGATGGAATTTTATTGAAGGTAAAAGTTATTGTCCTGAGGAGTGAGAGTCAGGATTAAAAGGAGTTATTTTAAGCCATTCTGTACCATTAGATTTTTTAAACATGCACATAATATATATTGAGTCCAATTAATTTTTGTTTGGCCTTCTCCTATTTAAGGATAAGAGCTCAAAACCAGACTCAAGGCCAGGTGGGAAACAAAGGCCATCTTCTTTCATACTTGCAACCTCTGCCTCTGTTAGACTGTTTTGCTGTCTCCTAGTTACAAATCATGGGAGAAAACTTCTGTGAAGGTAATATGATCAACCATCTCCCCAGACTATAGTGGGTGAGCTATAACTCACACAGTAAACCTATTCAATATCCCTAGTAGTATGTGACCATATTAGGCTCCTTGCTCAGAATATAATGGTTAACAATTCTTTTAGTTAACTTGTGTTACTTTTTTGGTTCATTATTATCATATTCTTATACATTTTACCATTTTAATGGGTTTATGTATCACCAATTGGCAAGTTAGAGTTTATGTCTGTAATGAAAGGAAATTGTCATACAGCGTACACGAGAAAAAGTGTCCAAGTTGACGAGCTTTCTTTTGGTTTTTAAACGAAAAGTGTCATTCAACACTCAGTTTTCTCTTCCAGTTAGCTTCTTGCAAGTAGTGGCACAAAGATAAATGAGACATGGCCTTGATATTGGAAGAACTCATAATCTGATTGTAGAAATTATAGTTCATCTTGGTAAGTACTATGTTTGGTCACAAAGTAGCACGGAAATGACACAGTGGGAAGCAACATAATTAAAAATGACATTCTGCTTTTTTTTTCCTTTTCTTTTTTTTTTTTATTAAATCATAGCTGTGTACATTAATGTGATCATGGGGCACTAGTTTCATAGACCATTTGACACATTTCACATTCTGCTTTTGAATGAAGTAGACTTTTTGGAATTTGGTCTGTGTAGTAATACCATAAAATATGATCACAAATTTAAAAATAAATACTGATAACTTACCTCTGATAAATTACTTTTAAATGAGTGATTTACTTAAAGATAAATTAACTAGAGTTAACTTAGACTAGAAGTCCAGAATATAAATCTTTAATTTTGATTACAAATTAACTGAATTAATGAAATGATTTTCTAGTTTTTCTCCTTACGTATAAATTCCAAACCTTTCTGCCTTTCACTGAGAACTTGCCCTAATGAATCCTACCCTTTGTTTTTGTTGTTATTAACTCTCAATTAACTCTACCATTGGCTTTTCTGGATGTGAAATCTATGTGTCTGCAGACCAGGACACATACTAGCTGCTCTCAAAAATAAATCATAGTAAAACATGTAAACTCTGAAGCATGAACAAGTGGTTGGAAGAGTTAAATAAATACAAATGTGATGTTTTATGTATTGTGTACCTTGATTTCTGAAAGTATATGCAGATTCTATAGAGGAGAGTTGCTGTTTATTAATCTTGATTTTCTAACTTAAATGAAAAGACTGTCATAACGTTTTTGCCATCTTCACTATACAATGAAGATGGCATTTTCTGAATCAGCATTTGAAGAGAAAGTGAACATGATCTCTACTTTAGAATTTTAAGCCTAACAGCATGATTGCACACTCAGATGCAAAAAGGACATGAGTTAGTCAATATAATCGACTAGTTACAGCTTAAGTGTCTTCCCAAATCAATAAATAAATGATCTCTAACTACTTGAGTTTATATATAAACTACTTTGGAGCTGTAATTATTAACAGGTAAACTTGTTAAAATGTCTAGATTTGTTTCCAAATGAAAGGGTAGACTTGATCTAGAATGATAGTTCATATATAATTCAGAAGGGCCAGCAAAACTGCCCAGGTCCACTTTCCCAAGTGCCAACTGTGTGTGTTTCTCCCTTACTACTCCAGTGTAAGCTTGAATTCTAGACAATATGAAGCATATTAGCCAGAATCCCTCTGACTTTTAGTAAACAGAATTGAGTGTAAATAATATTTAGGACCCTATAGACAATTGGTTGAATCAACCTTAAACAATAGTTTCATTCTGCTTATACAGCAACATTTCACCAGCTATAGTAGCTCACTCACATACACCAAAGGACACTCAGACCAAGCCAGTAGGAAAGACAAAAGTGTAATTCAACAAGGAAAGAAATGAATAAAAGAAGGTGACTAAACTGAGACTTTATACAATTGTTTATTTGTCATAAATCCATCCATGAACTAAGACATAAGCATAAGCATTAAGTGAATGACAGTTGTTTCATTGTGTTTTCAACATTTTTTAGTTGTATCTTAAAAAACACCAGATGCTGTCCACATGATGCCAAACATATGACTTTTGACTGTGCTCGTGTGATCTGTAGTGGATTGCTATGATGTACAGGGCAAGGGAAAAAAGCAATTTACAGATAGCCCTGGCCTGAGTGCTTCACAGCTGGATTTAATTTTACTGAACTGATGTCTCTTCCCTCCAGCACCTTCTATTTTATCAAATACCACATATTGTTTTTTGAAGTGGTTCTTGTCATACTGAATACCACAGATGGATAACACACAGGACATTTGGGTGTCTGTTTTCTGACTAGGGTCAGGCCCTACTGTTGTTCATGTTTGGGTGGAGGACATATTTCACAGGACTGCCCAAGAAAACTAATGAGTTTCAGCTGTCTGAGAGATACTGTATAAGAAATTGCTTACGTGGTTGACATACTTGGAGGCCATTATAATCATTTAGGTTTTTCAGCACTAGTGTGGTACCTCCCATATTGGTATGTATTTTCTTTGTATCAGTTACTAAGCTGACATATCACTTGGACAAAAGATGAAAGGGGCAAGAAGGAGAATAATAAATGCTATTAATTACACAATTGCACTGCTATTGCCTATTTTCTTTCTCCCTTACTAGATTTTAAGCTTCTTGAAGGTAGAAAATGTCTTCAACTTTGAATAGGCTGCACTTAGCCCATGGGCTTGTATATAATGGAGACTTAAATGTCTGTTGAATGACTAGATGAAAAAGCAAGGATTCCAAGAGTTTCCATAGATTTGATGATTACGGAGGAAGTGCATGAGTAGTCTGTGAAAAGTTCATAGATATCATTCTGTTTCCTAATATTTCCTTAACCTCTAATTTTTCAAAGTCCATCTTTGTTATTTGAAACAATCTGTTTTTTCTAACTGTGGTATAATATCCTCACGTGCAATCTGTTTTGGCTGTGATGTATCACCCTTATGTTCATTTTCTACCTTTTACCTATCACTCCCTAACTGATGGATGCCATGGTTCCCTGTAATTTAAGAAAGGATAATTTCCACCTATCTCTATTGCTGTCATGACATTGAGATATGGCACCATATTGGGAGATAATCCCACATTTGCAAGTGGGGTTGGTCGAGTTTTTAAATTTTACTGAGGGCATATTTAAAAAAAACAAATAACAGGAAACTTTTCTGTAAGGATTCTACCCCTTCGGCTTCATTTAGAAAACCGGGCACTGGTTTTCTCCAAATGTTTTAGGGATTCTGTTGTCCCCAACTGTCCTATCTGCTTATCCTTAGAGAGAAAAGTACTTTTCTTCTCACTCTCTACAACTCAATCTTCTCTAACTAGGAAATTAGTTCATATTGTCAGGGCAATCAAGCTATATATATTGATATATAGATGTAAACTTTGCCCAGTGATCTTCATGGCTTAACTCTGTGGAGTTCCATAACATCTAGCTCTAGCAAATCAAAACCTTTGGGATGTAAGACCTTTATCTATAATAGGTTTTAAGAACCAGGTTTGGAACTTAAAGCCATACATTATGGTTTTTGTTTCCTTTGCTTTTTTTGTATGCTTTCCTTAAAATAGGAGAGAAAACTCATGGGATAGGGAGCTAGAAATCGTGTAAAATCCACTTAACACCTCTAAATTTTATTTCCACCATATATACATTATCTAATTTAATTTAATGAACACATACCTCATAGATTTGAAAGGTTAAACTCAGAATGCTTAAATAATATGCCCATGGGCTCATAGTTAATGGAAGAGGAGTTTCAAATAAAGGTTTGTTTGATACTCAATTCCCCAATTCATTTCAGTCTGCTACAATACTGTCTTGAAAACAAAATGCTCCTGCCACAAATACAATTTTCATTATATATGTTTGCATTATCATTAGACATATACTGTCTTTTATAGCCACATTTTCTCACAGAGGTGATTCATTTTTTAGAATTCATAGGGAAGGACACATGTAATTTTGGCATAAGCCAAAAAGCTGAGTTCCAATCTTGATTCATCACTCTTCTTCACAATTTATATTTAATCATTAAACTCTAATTATGTCTCAAATTCGTCATCTTTATCTCTATTGTAACCTGCCTAAAACCATACTAACATCATCTTTCTCCTGTAATCCTGCAATAGCTTCCTAACTGGTCTCCCCATATCTATTTTTGCCTTCTTATGATCCATTATCCACAATTCAGCTAGAAGGTTCTTATACAAATGTACACCTGCTCATGCCACTGTAATGGTTAAAACCCCTTCAGAGCTTCCCCATTGCTTGTTACCTGCTCCTCTTGCATTACCAAACTCATCTCAGTATTTTCATTCTCACTCTTTTAGCTGTTTTAGTTCGTCAAACTTGCCATATTCCTTCTTGAGTCAGAAAATTTTCACATCCTGTTCCTTGTACCTGATTGTTCTCAGTAATCCCGACACCTTCTGTGGAGAAAATCTCAGATGTCACTTCCTCAAGATTTTTTTTGTGAATTACCAAACTAGGTCTGGCCCATTATATGGCCGCTTGGCCTCCTACACCTTGCATGACTGGTACATTCCAGCTTTTTCCTGGCAATCCAAGTTTATTTTTATTGTACAGACATAACTATTAATAGCACCTCATTTTGCTCTCAAAAATTTTAGTCTGTATTGCAAATTATATGGTATTCCAACTTGGATTAACCTTTGTTGTACATACATAACTACAGTTAAAAAATAATAGTGTAAATTTTCATTGTGTATCTTCAATTTAAACTTCATAAGACAAGAATTACGTCTATATTGTTTACTTGATTCTTAGAGTACCTAGTACTTAGTAGGTGCCAAATAAATATTTGCTGACTGATTACTTTTATTATTATTTTTGGGACAGAGCCTCAATCTATTGTCCTGGGTAGAGTGCTGTGGCATCACGGCTCACAGCAACCTCCAACTTTTGGGCTTAACTGATTCTCTTGCCTCAGCCTCCTGAGTAGCTGGGGCTACAGGCGCCCACCACGCCTGGCTATTTTTTGGTTGTAGTTGTCATTGTTTGGCAGGCCCGGGCTGGATTCAAATCCGCCAGCTCTGGTGTATGTGGTTGGCACCTTAGCCGCTTGAGTCACAGGTGCCAAGCCTATTGAATGATTATTAATGGACAAAATGTGCCCTGAATTAGATACAGTCCTCCCTCAGTATGTGTGGGGGATTAGTTCCAGGACCCCACTCCTCAGCAGATACCATCATGGATGCTCAAGTCCCTTATATAGATATGGGGTAGGGTATGCACATAATCTACGTACATCCTCAGTTATACTTTAAGTCATCTCTGAATTGCCTATAATACCTACGCAATGTAAACTTGATGTAAATATTTGTTATATTGTTAGTGTTATGGCTTATTAATTTTTAAAGTATTATTTTTATATTTAAGTTGAATTTGTGGATGGGGAAACCTAGGGATATGAAAGGCTGACTATATCAAATGAGAAACACCAGTTGAGGGAAATTGTACTATCACAAGAATGGGGTGGGTCAACGCTCAATAAGCAAGTGCCTGTGCTGATTTCTCTCATTGGCAGCACCTGTTTTTCAGGTTGGTTGGTTTCCCTGCAAAAACTGGGCTTCATTATGGGTTAAAGTTAGATTGATATTTTTTATATACCCCATTTTTTATGTTGTTTTAAGTAGAGGATCTATTTTAAGTTTTATGTATCCTTTATAGAATTCAAGTCAAAATCTGACACCAAGGGACAGGGTCTCACTCTGTCACAGAAGCTTGAGTGCAATGGCTCCATCACAGTTCACTACAACCTTGAACTACTGGCCTCAAGCAGTCCTCTTACTTCAGGCTCCTGAATCACTGAGATTATGGTGTGAGTCACCATGCCCAGCTTAAGTTTTAAGAGCAAAACTGAGATAGTTATTACAGAAAATATTTCTATCTTGGTCTCTTGTTCTTTCTTCCTTCACCTCTCTCTCTCACTCTCTTCTTTCGTTAAAGATTTGTTGAGATACAATTCATATATATCCAATTTTCACATAATTGTGCAACAATCACTATACTCAATTTTAGAGTATTTTCATCACACCAAAAGAACCCCGTCCCATCAGCATTCACTCTCTATTTCTTCTACTCTCCCACCTACCCATACCCACAGGCAACTGCCAACCTAGTTCCCTCCTCTATGATTGGCCGATCCTAGACATTTATATTAATTGGATAATTCAAAGTGTGGTTCTTTGTGGCTATGTTATCTTATTTACTATAAAGTTGGTAAGGTTCATCCCTATTTTAGGATATATCAACATTTCATTCCTTTTTATGGCTGAGTAATATTCCTTCATCTGGATATATTGTATTTATCCATTCATTATTTGATGGACATTTATATTTATAGATGATATTTATTTTGTATTTCTGTGGTATGAGTCATACTTTCCATTTCTGATTGAGCTTATTTGGGTCCTTTATCTTCTAATCCTGTTTAATCTAGCAAGAGATCTATTATTTTTGTATATCCTTAAAGAATTAACTTTTTGTTCAGTTGAACCTTTCTATAGTTTTTTTTGGTTGTTGTTTTGTTTTACATTTTGTTTACTTCTGCTTGACCATAGTTGTTTCTTTTCCTCTGCTAGCTTTGGATTTGCTTTGCTTCTCCCTTCGTAGTTCTCTGATATGTGTCATTAGATTGTCAATTTTTTTTTTTTTTTTGAGACAGAGTCTCATCTTGTCACCCTCGGTAGAGTGCCGTGGGGTCTTAGCTCACAGCAACCTCAAACTCTTGGGCTTAAGCGATTCTCTTGTCTCAGCCTCCCAAGTAGCTGGGACTACAGGCACCGCCACAATGCCTGGCTATTTTTAGAGGTGAGGTCTGGCTCTAGCTCAGGTTGGTCTCGAACCTGTGAGCTCAGGCAATCCACTCGACTTGGCCTCCCAGAGTGCTAAGTTCACAGGTATGAGCCACCGTGCTCAGCCTCAGTATGTCAATTTTTAATCTTTAATTTTTCTGTCTTTTTGATGTAGGAATTTAAGGCTATGAGTTTTTCTCTTATGACTGCTTTTGGTAAATCCTTATAGATTTTTAGATTTGAATATCTTCTATTCCCTTTGTCATTCAGTTTGAGAAATATTTTGATTTATATCTTAATTTTATTATTGACCCTTTATTTTTCAGCAGTAGGTTTTTAATGTTTCTAACATTGCATAGATGTGAGTGTTTCTTCCTTTATGTTCTAAGAAGATATGTGGCATGATTTCTTTTCCTTTGAATTTGTTGAGACATGCTTTGTAGCCAAGTTATAATCACTCTTGGAGAATTAATGATATGCTAATGAGATGAATCTATATTCAGTAGTTTGGGGGTAGAATGTTATCTGTTAGGTTCATTTGTTATAGAGTCCCATTTTTGTCCAGCATTTTCTTATTTATTTTCTGCTTGGATATGTCTAGCTGTCTCAGGGGGTATTGAAATTCCTGGCAGTTATGATGCTGCTCCTTATCTCTTTGTTCAGATCTAGTAAAAATTGCTTTATGAATATGCAGGCTCCTGTATCAGCTGTGTAAATATTTAGTATTGTTATGTCTTCTTTTGTAATTTCTCCTTTTACATGTAATCTTATAATGACCATCTTTGTCCTTCTTTATAGTTGTTGATTTAAAGTAAATTTTATTTGATATGAGAATGGCTACACCTGCTTTCATTTGGTTTCCGTTTGTGTGGAATATTTTTTTCCATGCCTTCACCTTGAGTCCATATGAATCCTTGTGGTTTAGATGTGTTTCACAGAGATGGTAGATGCTTGGGTTATATTTTTTTTCATTCATTCAGCCAGCCTATGTCTTTTGAGTGGGACATTCAGACCATTTATGGTAATTGGTAGAATTGATATGTGGGATGATATTCTGTTCATTGTGTTGGGTATATCTTATTGCTTTGTTTTTTCTCTTATGACATAGTTTTATATGAGCTCTGAGCTTTAGGTTTTGGGTGATTTTATTCTGGTAGGTGTCTAATTGTGCTCAGTATTTTGGGCAGGCCAGGTCTGGTCTTGAAAAATTCACTAAATATTTGTCTGGAAAAGTCTTTATTTCTCTTTCATATATGAAACTTAGTTTTGCAGAATACAAAATTCAAAGCTTGCAGTTGTTCTGTTTAAGAAGACTGAAGACAGAGCCCCAAGTCTGTGATCAGCCTGATGAGTTTTCCTTTCTAAGTTACTTGGTGGTTTTGCTCCACAGCTTTTATAAGTTTCTCCTTCATGTTGGCTTTATCCTTTCTAATGGCTATATGTCTTGGTGATTGCCTCTTTGTGGTGAATCTCCAAGGTGTCTGTTGATCTTGTACCTGGATGTTTAAATCTCTACAAAGACCAGGACTTTTTCTCAATTATTCCCTCAAATAGGTTTTCCAGACCTTGTATTTTCTTCTTCACCCTCGGGATGAATATGGTTCTTATATTTGGCCACTTTACATAATCTTGTATTTCTCACAGGGCTTTGTTTTTCCTCTTTAATTTTTAGTCTCTTATTTTTAACTATGTTAGTTCAAAGAAATTATCTTCAAGCTCTGAAATTCTTTCTTCTGCTTAGCTTGGTCTATTCCTGAAGATTTCCACTGTCTGTTGTATTTCCTTAGATGATTTTTTTTTTATTTCCATAACTTCTATTTGGTTTCTTTATGTGTATCTCTTTAGTAAATTTTTTATTCATTTCTTCAGTTGTTTTTCTGGTTTCTTTGAGTTGGTTTTCCATTTTCTCTTGATTTCATTGAGCTTTCTTACAATCTATATTTAGAATTCTTTATCTGACATTTCAATATTTTCATATTTGCTGGGATCTATTTCTATAGAAATGGTGTGCCCCTTTGGGGGTGTCCTTTCATTTGAATTTGTCATGGTTCTGGAGTTCTTGTGCCAATTTCTTCTCATTGGAAACAGCTGTCACTTCTTATTTTTGGATTTATTTTTTGTGTAAATAGGGCTCTTCCCCCTCCCCCACTATTAAGGGTGCATCTATTGCATATGTTGGGTAGGTACCCTTGGCTTTGCTTCTGGGTGCTTAAGTGGAGGGCTTGGTTCTGAATGAATGTCTTCATTATGCGAAATCTGACAATTAATTTGCCACTCTGTGCTTATATTGGCAGGACTGTACAAACAACTCAGTAAGGTTTCATAACCTTGATATATCACTGTCTCACAGCTGTGTTTTTGTCAACATGTGGTGGTGTCTTGATGAGTATTGTTCATTATTGTTGTTTCATGTTTTCATTTGCCAACATGAGAATGTCAGCTTGGATCAGAGCAATGAACAAACATTAAATTGCTTGTTAAGTTTGGCAAGAGTGGAAGTGAAATCAGGGACATGTTATTCCAAGTTTATGAGGATAATGGCATGAAGAAAATGGTAGTGTAAAATGGATTAAATGTTTTTCTGAGGGCAGAGAGCATCACTGATAAAAAGAGGTCAGGGCAGCTAGTAACAAGCAGAACTGATGAAAACATGGCAAAAATTTGTTTAACTGTGCATTAAAACTGTAAGTTGACTGTGAGAAGGATAGCAGACCAAGTAAACATTGATAGAAAAAACAGAAACATCTGAACTAAAAATCTTGGCATGAGAAAGGAACACCTCTTGCATTTCGACAATGCACCAGCTCATGTGGCAGTCTGTGAGGGAGTTTTGCCAATAAACAAAAAATAGTGTTTGAACACTCTTCTTACCACCTGATGTGGCCCCCAATGACTTTTTTCTTTGCCTAAAGATAAAGGAAATTTGAATGGAACACATTTTGATGACACTCAGGACATCAAGGGTAATATGATGACAGTTCTGAAGACCATTCCAGAAAAAGAATTCCAAAATTGCATTAAAGGGTGAAATAGGTGCTGGTATTGGTACACAGCTTCCTAAGGGAAGTACTTTGAAGGTGACTGCAGTGATATTCATCAATGAGGTATGTAGCACTTTTTCTAGGATGAGTTCACAAGCTTAATTGTCAGACTTTGTACAATCATTAGTGCTAGTTATTTGTAGGCTATCACTATGGTGTACCAAGCATGTGAGGAGATACCCTGTTTCCTGTCGATGAGGGAAGATGGAGATCTTTGAAATCCTTTCTCTTTCTCTCACCTTGTCCTCTTAATAGCATGAATTATATTGGGATGCCCAGGTTAATCTCTGTAACAGTAACTAGTGCTTGTGGTTAAGAACCAGATGATTCAGCCAGTAAGTGCCATAAAGGAATTTTACAAATTAACCTTCCAGCCATTAGGTGGTGCTTGCTGGAAAGAAGTAGCTGCAGTGTTGTTTGGGGGACCTGTGACTGACTCTGGCCCTTTAGGAGAAACTCTCAAATGCCCTAGGTGGTGGGTGGAGCCCTGAATCTTCCAGGTGAGTTCTTGTTCCCCACTACATAAGAGGTAGGTGTAGAAGTTAAACTGGAGGGATTGTGTGTGTGGTGAGCCTACCTTCAGGCTCCACAGAAGTTGGTAAGGTAGTTAGCTGTGTCTTGCCAGGGGTTCTAGGTCCACTCCCAAGCTTTTGGAGAAAACTACCAGGGAGGTGAAGAAGTGGCTTCAGCAAGTAAGAAAGTCTCCTTATGGGGAAAGGGCTGTCTGAGCTCCCTGCAGGGCGGTCGGGAGTAAGTTTCACTTTTCTCTTCCCTCCCCTGCCCCACCATCTTATTTTGGCATCTGCCAGCAGGCAGGAACTCAAATTAGCTCAGTGGTACTGTGGGCTGGGAGCTTCCCTGTCCAGGATCCTACCCTGAGCTGAAAGCATGCCTTTCCTGGGGGGTGGAGGAGAAACAGAGTTGCTCCATAAATGTGGTGCAGCTGGGACTCAAACTGCTTTCTCCTTTCAGTTCTGCCCACACAGGCTCCCTGGTTTCCCAAGATTAGTTCACAAATCTCCCCGCTGTTTCTCTGAGCAACAAGACTGAGTACTCAGGCTATGGGTTCTCATGGCCTGCTGGCCTGTTCCCAGATCCCTAAAGTTCAATCCCTGACCATGCCAGGGAGAAGCATGCTGGTCCAAATTTGTCCATGGAGTTCTCAATTTCAAGAAGGTTTGATGCCCTCCTCTGATGGAGTAGCTGGGCAATCACCATCACAGAGGACTGGCAAGTCGGGAGTTCACAACTACCCTTTGGTTAGCTGCAGGACTTTATGGGGAAAGGTTTTGAGCCCCACTCTCTGTAGAATCCTTGGTGTGGTGGGTGCACTAGCCCCACTCTCTGTGGAAGCCTTAGTCTGGTGGGCAGACTAATAGCGGAAAAGGTTCTGCTTCTGGGAGCATTAGCTCAATTGTCTTTCTTGGTGTTAGTGGGCAGCAGAGATCTAGAGGATTCTCTAATCATCTCTGTCCCTCTCTCCAAGAAGCAGTGCACCCAGAATGTTTAAGCTCTTGGGTCACGCATATCTCCCAGGATCCTCTGGCCCCTGTGGCACCCACAGTCTTGGCTGGAGTTGGGACTTCTGAAATAGCAGCTAGAAATATGCCAACCCCAATTCATTATTTTCCCAAGATTCTTGGAGAATCTCTTCAGCATAGAGTAGAACTTTAGCCTTTCCTTTATGTAGGTAGTGTTTTACTTCCATTTTTTGAGGTAATGACAACATGTTGCATGTTTTCCTTTACTTGATAAATCTTCTGAATTTTATCAGATATTTGGTTACCCATTAGTAACCAATTACATTAGAGTGACATCACAATGACATCTAGTGGCTGTAGACTTTTTTAATTTTATTGTTGGAGATTCATTGAGGGTACACAGAACCAGTTACATTGATTGCATTTGTTAGATAAGGACCCTCTTATAACTGTGTCCCACCCCCAAAAGGTGTACCATGGTAGAAATTTTTTTCACCTCCAAGAAGTACATCTTTTTTTTTTTTTTTTTTCCTTTCAGTTTTGGCCGGGGCCAGGTTTGAACCCGCAACCTCCAGTATACGGGGCCGGTGCCCTACTCCTTTGAGCCACAGGTGCCACCCTCCAGGAAATACATCTTTAAGCATAGAAATATTTTTTGAAGCTAGAAATGAGAAAGGAGAATGAGCCATTATAAGTCAGTAATTTTCTTTCCAACCTGTGCTGTTTTTCAACCTATTTTACTCTCCTGATTGTACTATTCTATATAGAGAAAGGATGCAGAGAAATTTGACGCCTGACAAAAAGTGACATATTTATGTCCATTGTGCCACTTCAGGGACTCCATCTTGCATATGAAGAAATAAGAAGTCTGATACAAAGGTGTTGATAAATATACACAGAGTGGTTTTCAGGGAGGAAACAGATGTGGATTCACACCCATGTGATGTAGACAATTTTAATAGGAGAACCAGATGAAAGTTACCTTTTATGTATTTGCATAGGAAACAAATAGGAAGACATTGGCAATAGTGGAAGATGGTCTAGGGAGTGGGTAGTGGTGGTGGTATGTAACATGAGATTTTTTTTTTGGACAGGGGAATACTGTGCTTTCCAATTAAGGCAATATGGTAAGTATTCACAGATGAACTTTGTTACTGGTAAAAGGCAAAATGTATATGGAGTATTTTTTTTTTTTTGTCACACTGAGAAATGTGTAGTTTAAGTTGTTAATCTTAGATAACTCATAAATTTAGATTTTATAAAAGAAAATTACACTAAGGCTTTTGTTTAACTTTTGGAAGAAATTATGTGATTAAAAATTCCTTTGATTTTTAATATCTTTTTATTTTTACAGTATAGTAAGTAATATATAGAACTTAGATTCTTAACTTTGTTAATAATATTTGTTATCTCAACAACTTTGACCAAAAGGCTATAAAATATTCTCCAAACTTTGATTTTATATCTTCTTAGAAAAAATAACACTTCATTTTGTCAGGTTCTTGTCCTGAAGACCACACACTAATAAACTAAATTCCATTTAATTTATAATTTTAGAGAGGCAAGTGGCTAAGTTAATCATAGCATATGTGAACATATGGTTTAGACCACAAAAACATTTTATTCAGCCAATATAATATACTAGATTTCTGCTCATTCTTTTTCACTGGAATTTAGGGATATAGAGCTTCATAGAAAAAGTAACTGGGTCCTTTTTCACAAATACAAAATATGGTTGAAGGATTAAGTAGGACATGTTGAGTATATGTACCTATGTGAACATAAAATAATTTGTAGAGAAGGAAATTAAAACTACACGGAAAGCCTCAATTCTTACTTCTCCCCTTAGTGGTAATTCTTCAACTCAAGCTGGAGGATAGACTATTGCCATTTGGGGACATGATGAATCAAGTTCTGCACCCCTGTTGGAGGTATTGTGCTCATGTATTTAATTTTTGGAGGTGGTGCTTTCCTGTTACTTTGTTGTATGATTATTTGTTGTATGAGCATTTGACTAGGTGGTGGCTGGGTAACAATGTTTAAGGCCCTGAAGATCATCAATTTGAGCTCTGCATTATAAGCAAAGGCTAAGAGAGGGTCACTATTGGGATTAGTAGACCAAATCTAGGCTGGGATCCAAGAATTCTAATTACCACAAAACTATAGATCCCAAGCCTAATGTCTAGTGCCTGCGGCACCTGATAAAGGGGTATGGGCAAATTATTTAATTTAATATTTTCTTTGTTTAATTCCTAGGTCTGTTTACTAATATCTAAGATTCTGTGTGGAAGTTTTAGGGATATAAGACAATATACGTTCGCCTTTGAGAGACCAATATTGTAGCTTATGTGGCTGTATTTTAAACAACTACTTGTTTAATTTCATGGACATCTTGGACAAAGGGTTTTACAGCTTATAGATATCGTATAGTTCTCCCTCTATTTTCATAACTTGTAGGTGTCTCTTCACTCTTAGCATCTTTTATAGAGGATAAAAGACAGGCTTAAAGTGATCTATCCAAAATTCTCCTTCAGAGTTAAAATTTTTGGACTCCAACTGAGGCCAGTTTTTCTTCTACAGTTGAATTATCTAAGTTCCTCTTTCTCTCTTGTCCTTTCTCCTCTCTTTCTCTCTCAACCTCTTTTGAGAACAACCAAAACGACCTCTATCTTGAAGACAGGAATCAGTTTGCCGATATAACAAATAGCTAATAGCCTTTTGAGCTGAATATTATATTATTAGTCATTATGGACCATAAACTCTTTTTAGCCAAAACGTTCTTGTGAAGTTATCAAATAGTATTGTAATGTTTTGTTATACTTAATAAGATTGGTACTATACCAGACAATCTTATGTTTATTATAGAGATTATCAAATAGATCTAAAGTGAAAGAGTTTGGTATTTAGGATAAGCAGTGTTTCTTATTTGTAAGGTCTATCATAGTGATACAGCTACCAAATAGGTGTCATCTGTTCCTGAGTACTTTCCTAGTTTTTTTTCTGTAAAAGTTTGATTATCAAAGCTAATTCTCAAAAAGAAAAAAATTCTCAAGTTTTGTTTTGGTAGAGACAAAGTCCCTTTCAATCAGGAATACAACATGAAAGGAAGTTTAAGGTTACTTGTCTCTCTTTCTTTGGCTAACTGTAGTATTTTTTTTGCCCTAAAAATTCACTTACCACAAATACATCAGGAAATCAATCTCATGTAGTACAAGAAACTGGGCTAAAGGAGCAACACCCAGCCTTTTATAATACCAGTTGCTTATAATGCAGGACTACATTTGCATCATAAATCACTCCTGGGATTAAATTCAATGCCTGGCTACAGGTTTTTGAAGAATTCTGACCAAAAAAAAAAAAAAAAAAAAAAATGCAATTGAACCAAGAAGTGGTTAAGGACAAAAAAATCGGTATTAATGACAGGGACCATGGTTATATGTGAATCTATTACAAACATCATAGTTAGATATTAGTTCTTTTAACAACTTAGAATCTTAAATTAGCAAAGAGGAAAGGAAAAACAAGCCACAAAAATGGAGAGTGGGGAAAAGCAAGCAAATTAAAGTGAGATAATCTATAGTTGTGATCACTTGGACCTTCATGTGTGGGTTTTGAATGGAAGCTGTTTTTTCTTGTGGTTGTCCCCTTGGTAAAAGACCTTTGATCGGTGCTAATACTTCTTGAAAATTGTTTGTGTAACGAGAATTTGCACTTTTAAATCTCCCAATTAGAGAACACTCCAGGTATCAGAGGGTAAAATACGGTGTTTTTAAACTGGGACACATGAGTAAATAATCAAGATATAATTTGCAGAGAATAGATATGTAGGTCACTGGAACATCATAGATAGTCAGAAATAGATGATGTATACAGAGGGAGCCAAAAATATATATACACATTTTGAGAAAGGAAAAACTTGTATTAAATTTGTAATACTCAAGTCACATTTGACTTCTGCAGTTACAGGAGGTGCTCAATGTGACTCGTATTTTAGAAAATGTATATGAGCATAAAAAGAAAACAAAACCACAATTATATCTACCACTTTGTGGTAACTTCTGCTACTGTTTTTGTATGTGTTCTCATAGTTCTCTGCCCCTGTATATACTGTACACATACATAATTTTTTCAGTTAACAAAAAAGGTGAAAATAATCTATCTTATTAACAATTCTTTTTCAGTATGTTTAATGCCTACATATTTTATTTTGTATTTTCCAATAATTTATGTAACCCGTTTCTTATTTTTGGACATTTAATTTTTTCCCAAGTTATTTGACTAGTAAATAATGTCCCCTAATTAATATCTTTGTTATTATATCTTCTTGCAGACTAACGATTGTTTCTTAGAACATATCTCAAGAAATATGAAAAAAAACTTTCCAGTTTCCCACGCCCTTGGCAAATCTGAACATTATTATTTTTATTTTCTAATCTGAGAAGTGAAAGATGAATACTTTAAATTACATTTCTTTGGCGTCCAATTGGCTTGAATTTTAAAAATACATTTATTAGTCATTTAGATTTCTTTTTTTTATAGGTTTATTGTGTTTCACACAATTTCTACAGGGATCTCAAGACTCTCTAGAAAACATAAAGAATAAAAACTGTCAAAATGCTTCTCTTCTGTTCCCTCAAAGTTATTTTCTCATTAATACAAGGAAAACAAGATACATTTTCTTCATGCTTCCATGCCTTTGTCTGTGTTTGTCCTTTTTCCTCCAATATCTTTCCCCACTTGGGGGAAAATGCCTTCATAGACCCAGGGCAGCTCAAATATCTCGTCTCCCACAGTATTCTGTAACTACTGAAATCTATTTAAAGGCTGCATCTCCCTATGTTGCCCAGGCTGAATTGGAATTACTGGGCTCATGCAATTCTCCTGCCTCAGCCTTCCCAGTAGTTGGGATTACAGGTGCATACCACTGTGCCTGGCATGAATGTTTTGTAAAAAAAATAAGACCATATCTTTTACTTTTCTTCCCTGTCAATATCCTACACACTTGTGCACAGAGATATAATCAAGCCAACTGAAATCACTATCTAAGGGACAGAAGAATTTTCCTCTTATTTTATCCTAAGTATCCTCAGGGCAGCTGAGGAAGTTGTTAAATAGTATAGTTGGATTTTATTAGATAAAACTTATTGATTTAAAAGTACATAATATTCCAACCCATTGGATGATTAGAAGAGGGACTTTCCTCTGAGGTCTGAATTTAGCATGTTGAACACTTTCTGTTTTATTTCCCAAGTACTTTTGTTTGTTTGTTTGTTCCCAAGTACTTTTGTTTGTTTGTTAGTTTGAATCTGCTAATGGATTGAAATTTAAATGGATGTCCAGTTGAACTTGTGAAACAAGACAGAGCAATGGCTGAGATTCCCTCATCCCTTGAGGATTTTTCTTGACTAAACAAAATATATGTGATTTGGGGATTGTTTCTCTAAGTCCATAGTGGGCCTGATTATATTGGTGACAACACTTCATATGTCTCTCCTTGGTTAAGTATATCAATACTTTCACAATACTTTCAAGTAAAGTGTCTGCTGAGTAGTCCAGCTATCTGCAAGGTATTCTTGACTCTAAGATATAAATACTTTTTTTCCTACCTGAAATTTCCTCTACTTCTGCACACCAGACCCCATGATTTATTAATCGTGGAAATTATTTAGAAAAATTGTCAGCACATAATTTTAAGTGAAACGTTATTTGGGATGAGATCTCTGAGGGAAAATGTACAAAGAAAGATCTGAGAATGAAAGGTAGAGCTTGGAATACATGACCACTTAAGAGGTGTACACAAGAAGGAGAAATAAAGAAGTCTAAGATGGAGGGGCCAGAAAATTAGGGCAAACTCAGGGTTACAGAAACCAAGGAGAGAATTTCAATAAGGGGAGAGTAGTCAATAATGCCAAGAGCATTTGATGTTTTGGTTAATTATCTGATTTCCCTTGTTTCCAAATGAAACCAATGAGTTTATCCAGCAATGCATTTTTTATAAGATTCTTCTTTGATGCCAAAGAATCAGATTTTCCCTGAGTTATTACAATCTGAACTACTTTGAATCCCAAATGATATATAAGCAATAAATATTCAACTCATGTTGTTCTAGGCCATAGCAACCTAGAGAGGAGGGTATTAACACGTATACAGATGGATTGTTGGAAATGGGCAAATTTCTTTGGTTTTCATTTTCATCTCCTCTTTGGAGATGTGCCTCTATTCAAAGTTTTTCTTATATCTGAGAATTATGCTGGTAACATTAATGTGCTCTCCAAACGTTTTCAATATCCACAGATACCCACAGCCCCTGCTACTCTGGTCTATGTTCCCAATCACATTGCTCTTAGGAAATACTGCCACTGCCACTGCAGGTAGTTAGCTGGGTGCTGTGGCCCACTGCCCCTGGAACTGTGGTATGACTGATATCCTACAACTACAATGCTTTGGCCGGTGTATCTTTCTATTGTCTTAGTACTACTTTTCTTTCCTATGGATATATCCCAAAGGATTGGCTTGAATTTCAACAGCTTACAAAGTTTTTTTTTTCTTTTAAATATAATTCAGATTTTAAAGTTTTGTTTTCTTTTCTAATTTATAGTCTTTACGTCCTTAAAACAATCAGATTAATAGTAGACTCCTTACTGTACTGCCTACCACTGTTTTTATTGGACAAAATCTATAACCTGACTCTGTCATCCATTAGAATGAACTGTGTCAGGCAGAGTCTTTGCCTCTCTCTTAGATAAAAATCTCTCTGGCTCACCTGTAGTCTGTGAGATGTAGTCATGTCTGTTTGAATATGGGCTGTGCACACCACTTACACTCAATCTGAGACTTTCTACACTATGACAATCTCTCTCCCTGCCACATAGCCATTGCTCTAAACATGGTTCAAATGTCATATCTTTTTTTTTTAAGACAGAACCTAAAGCTGTCTTCCCGGGTAGAGTGCTGTGGCATCACAGCTCACAGCAACCTCCAGCTCCTGGGATTAAGTGATTCTCTTGTCTCAGCCTCCCAAGTAGCTGGGACAATAGGCGCCCACCACAACACCCAGCTATTCATCTTGGGCCATAGTTGTGATCTATTCTTCATATGAAAATGTGAGTGATTGTAAATTGGTTTCATAACAGTATTGGGTACATGGGATATTTTTCTTCCATTCTTGAAATACTTTACTAAGAAGGATATGTTCCAGCTCCATTCATGTAAACATAAAAGAGGTAAAGTCTCCATCTTTTTTAAAGCTGCATAATATTCCATGGTATACATATACTACAATTTATTAATCCATTGGTCGATGGGCACTTGGGCTTATTCCATGACTTGGCTATTATGAATTGAGCTGTAATGAACAATTTGGTGGAAATATCTTTGTTACAAAGTGATTTTTGGTCTTTTGGATATACACCTAGTAGAGGAATTGCAGGATCAAATGGCAGATCTACTTTTAGATCCCTGAGTATTCTCCATATTTCTTTCCAAAAGGGATGTATTAGCTTGCACTCCCATTAGCAGTGCAGAAGTGTTCCCTTTTCTCCACATCCACGCCAACATCTATAGTTTTGAGATTTTGTTATGTGAGCCAGTCTTATGGGAATTAGATGCTATCTCAAAGTGGTTTTGATTTGCATTTCTCTGATGATTAAAGATGACGAGCATTTTTTTCATGTATTTGTAGGGCATGCACCTATCTTCTTCAGAGAAGCTTCTGTTCCAGTCCCTTGCCCACAATGAAATGGGATTACTTATTCTTTTCTTATTATTATGTTTGAGTTCTCTGTGGATTCTGGTTATCGAACCTTTGTCAGAAGCATAACTTGCAAATATCTTCTCCCATTCTGAGGGCTGTCTGCTTGCTTTACTTACTATGTTCTTGGCTGTGCAGAAGCTTTTTAGTTTGATCAGATCCCAGTAATGTATTTTTGGTGTTGCTTTAATTGCCCAGGGGGTCTTCCTCATAAAGTATTCCCCCGGGCCAATTTCTTCAAGTGTTTCTCTTGCCCTCTCTCCAAGAATCTTTATAGTTTCATGTCTTAAGTTTAAATCTTTTATCCAGTGAGAGTCAATTTTTGTTAATGGTGAACGGTGTGGGCCCAGCTTCAGTCTTCTACAAGTCACCAGCCAATTCTCCTAGCACCATTTGTTAAATAGGGAATCTTTCCCCCAATTTATATTTTTGATAGGCTTATCAATGATCAAATGGCGATAAGTGTCTGGGTTCATCTCTTTGTTTTCAATTCTGTTCCATACATCTATTTTTTGTTTGTAGTTGTCATTGTTGTTTGGCAGGCCCAGGCTGGATTTGAACCTGACACCTCTTGTGTATGTGGTGCCCCAGCCGCTTGAGCTACAGGCGCTGAGTCAAAGAGTTTTTTTTGTTTTTGGCCAGGGCCGGGATTGAACCTGCTACCTCCAGCTTTTGGGGCCAGCTCCCTACTCCTTGAGCCACAGGCGCCACCCTCAGAAGTCATATCTAAAATACCAGTTTGCCCTACTACTTCAGATCAAGAAGCATTTTATCAAGTAGTCTTCTTGTGAGTAAAACCTATTTTTAAGAACACTTTAGGGAAATGAATGGTAAGGGGGAAAAGCTTTTGTGCCAATTGTCCTGGAGTCATCTAAATTTGCCTACCTTGCTCAGTGGAGGCCTGTCATTTGTGATCCTTTCCTTTGAAATCATCTCTATCTATACCAATCCTGTACATTGTTTTCAAAAATTTATATATATTTTTAGATTATGCCTAATATATTTAATTTCAAAAAATACATGATTCTTGTTCACCCTCTGTCTATATATACATATACATTTTGAGATAGAATCTTGTTCAGTCACGTAGGCTAGAGTGCAGTGATGTCATTATAGCTTACTCTGAAACATCCAGTTTCAAGTGATTCTCTTGTCTCAGCCTCCTGAATAGGTGATACCACAGGCACAGGCTACTATGCCCAGCTAATTTTTAGATATTCTTGTTTGGACCGAGGTCTTGCTCTTGCTCAGCTGGTCTTGAACTTCTGGCCTCAAACAAACCTTTGGCTTTGGCATCCAAAAATACTAGGATACCAAGCATAAGCCTAGTCCTTCTTTTTAATACTTTTCATTCTGAGAAGAGGTATTATTTCTACTATATTCAGTAGTTCTTAAGATTGTAGAAAATATTTAACTATTTAAATAGTTAAATATTTTCATGTTTAACTCCTCTTTCCCCCTCTTCTTACTATATATTAGGCTCTGTGCTAGAATATATTTATCATGATAATTCAAAAATCCCATCAGAATCCCAGTGGTTGTTTAAGAAGAGTGGACTGAGCACCAGCTGATTATATGATAAATGAGGTTATTTCCTTAAGTTAATGTGATTTTCTCAGGCTATCGGTACAGCACATCAGAAAGTGGCTGTGCTGTTCCATTAACTTTGTCAGTGCTTTTCAGGTAGCAGAAAACTGAGAGGAGGAGAATAGATTCAGGGAGGGGATGAGAATTGCTTTACAAATCACAAGTGAAAAGTAGGTGGGAAATTGAATCAGCTAAATGAAAATTAAAATACATGCAAATGAATATTCTAGTCAGGTAGTTTAAGAAAATGCAATGTAAACAGGTCTTAGAAAACCTTTTATTGGGCAAAAGCACAAATTTTAGTCTTAAGTCTCAACCTTGGCTTGATTATGGGGATTATGAAGAAAAGGAAAGCTGAATTTAGGGGAATGTGCATAGAGGATGATGACAATGATAATTGTAATTGTTATATCACTTTAATATTTTGCTGTTTTGGAAGTATACCATATATACATAACAAATGTAACTGATCAGTTTTATATGGAATTCAGGGTATAAAACTTTGAAGCTGACTAGTAAAGTGGACATTTTAGTTGAGGTGATTTTCTCTCTGGAGCCATTGGAAAAGATTTTAATAGAATTTCTTCCAAGATAGGCAAGCGTTTGCAGAAGCAAAGCAAAGTGCTGGTATGCAATTTCAGAAATCTGTTGACTACATGTTCCCATGTGAGTTCCAGGAAATTCACATTTGGATTGCAGTACAACGCAGAGTTATGGTAGTATTCTCCAACACTTTTTTGGATGGTAATTTGCTTGATACCAACATAAGACTTGCCAAAACTCAGCAGGCCAAATCCCAGCTCTGGAATATGTGGGAACCAAGAGATTAGCAGTTAAATGATGAAGGCTGTATCACTTTCTGTTCTCTAAGGAAAGAAATTCTACCTAATGGTCTAGAAGGTAATTTTGAATATAACCAATAATCTCTTAAAAATGAAATGTTTCTTTTGTGGTATATTATAGTGCATGTAACATTTAATAATGAAAATATACTGTATTTCTTCTTCTGAATGCTGGCTAAAACGTCTCAGCTTTTCAGACTTAATTATGGCTGGCTAGACATGTGCAATTATGCTTACCTTTAGAAATGAAAACACACCAGTATTCACTGTGACTGTGTGTATTAAATCAAGTTAGAAATTCACTTTATAGCTAATCTGTTTCAAAACTGCGCTGGTTAGAGTGATTAGGTTGGCATTAAACTTATTCAATACAGAGTTTCTCATCTTCCTATAAAAGATTGCTGTTAACTTGGCAAAAAAATGATGTGTTAAAATTACAACTACTATAATAAAATAAAATTACTACTCACAGTTGACTAGGAATGCCTATTTCTGTTCCTGAGAATAAACTATAAAATCCAAATGCTGGACGGGACATAAAAGATCAATGATCAAGTACTTAGTGTTTTCACAAAGGTTGAGCCAAGTCATTCAACATGAATTGACATCTATTCTGTTCTTAAAGACCTAGATCACGTGCCCTCTTTTCCCATGATCTTTCAATGCTTGATGATATAATGAAAAATTGTACAGTAATCCTAAGTGTGTACTCTCCTGCTAATATCTAAAATGATTCCACTAATGAATCAAAAATCTTTTGTAATGGTATTGAATGATTATTTAACATTCTCCTAAACGTAACAGCCTTCCACTCTAACCGAGTGGGTAAAACATCTCCTTTGTTTAAACCATCTAACTTCTTAGTATGTAGTAAGAACTGCTTTACCTTTTTAAAATAGTTTTTATTTCAGTGCCTAGAAATTTTATTTTTAGCTCTTTCAAAAGTAGAGAAACTAAAGCTCTTGAATGAAAGTTTTAAAATGGCAAGTACATTTTTTTACTTTTTAATCTAAATCTGTATATTTATGTTCATATTATACTCAACTTTTATATTAATAGTATATTTAACCTCTCGGTCATCCATCTTATATCTGTTTATTTGAAGGGAGAAATTCTGGAGCATTTAGTAAAACTTTATGACTTATCAATAATCCATATCTGTTATGGAAATTAGGTAATTTAAGGCCCATAACATGCAGTTAAGTAAAAAGTGAATTTGGCATTTTTATGAATCCTGAAATGGACATTACTTTTATACTTAATTTTCTCAGATAACTACTATTATTCTAGTTTTACTGCTTAAAAATGATACATATGAGGCCAGATCGTTTGCCCATTGTAATCTGTTACTAGACAGTCATATGAAAACCTTTGACCACTGCTTTCACCATAAGACCACACTATTAATATTTTTATTTTTTTTTGCATGTAGCTATTTCTTTAGATTCTAAATGCTTCATTTCTTGTTCTTGAAAAAATGTACTAAAAAATGCAGTAGAAATTCTGGATAAAAAAATATTTAAAAAATAAATATTCTTTTCTAAAGTAAAAATAATGTTTCAAAGTTGTTATACTAGCATTAAAAGTTTATCCTATAAATGTATATAATCAATTGAAATGGTTCATTTTGCCACCAACTTTTTGCTGTTTTGGGGTCAGAATAGGTAAGGTTTATAATGATATAAAAAGTATTTCCTAATAATGAAATCTCTGGGACTAGGTACATAACTATATAACTGATATGAGATATTTCTTATATATTTCCCTCCACGAACTGCATTTGCTAGATATCTAGAGTTAATACTGCCTACAATCAGGGATGTATGGTAGTCATCTTTAAAATCCTTTTTCGTCTATTTGTATAAAACTGGGTAATCGAGGAAATGGTAATTTTAACAAGATGCTTTGCAATTCACCAAAGTTATTTGTGTCCAAAATGTTAGTACTACATGTTGATAACAATCATAACTCTGTTAGTTGAAACATAACTTGTATGGAATCTATATTACAGTGTCTTTTAGGGGTCCGTATTTACTGAGGACTGTTGATACAAGTCTATTTACTAATGTCACCTCCTCAGTCTTAGACATTGATTCCAGCATTGCTGAGAAATCTAATATTTCAAAAACTTCCATGATGTTGAAATACAGATTAGAGTTCAGGCTCCTGAAATACAAAGCACAAAACCAAGGATGAAAACTTCGGAAAATATTTGAAAAGATCTATGATCTCAGAAATATTTTAATTTTCTCAAAAATGTTTAAAATGAATTTATGTTTAATAATATGTTATCATAATTTCTCTTTTCTACATGTGTGTCACTAGGCTAAAAAAAAAGACATTTCTCTTCAGTTTTCAATTTGCTAACAGAAAAAATATAGAACTTACAGATATGCCATCTGATTTTTCTGAGGCATCTGGCCTGCTTTCTCTCTGGTCTCACATTAATGTATTTTTTTATGTATTTTTTTATTTATGTATTTTTTTAATGGTTTTTTTTTATTAGGATATAAGAAGTGACAGTTTATAGTAAGGAGATTAAGTATTCTAGTGCCACATCAGGCAAAAGTCTATAATAGGTATTGAAGTTTATTTTGTTCATAGGATGTGAGTTAATTGGTGAACTATATTCGGACAACCTGTATATGAGTCATTGAAAAAGTTTTCATTGATTAAGCATAAAAGAAGGAAGCCTATACATAGTAACTTTATATTTAATGCCAAAAGTTTTCTCTGGGTGACTGACTGGTTCATTTTTTCTTTAAAGCAAAGTTTCATGAACAAATATGTTGAAAATTACCTGGCATGACAAAAATCAAGCTAAATTTGTTAGAAAGTGAAAAAATAATGCAAATACAGCTTACATTCATTAATAGATATCTCCCAAAATAAATCTTCCCATACCATAAATTCTTACATAAAACAACCAGATATATCAGTATCTTGCTCAAATTTTGACTCTGACCCAGTTGAAATTGGTTTTCAACCAACTCTGCTGAAGGCCAAGGCTGTGGTCCTCATAACTTGAGCCAAATCAGACAACAAGCAGCCTCTTTGGCTCTTTGGTTGATTGGAAAGACTTCATAATATTATAACCTCAGTTTGAGCAAAAATACAGCTCGAAATTATAGTGTCTCCTGGATTTCTTTACCCACTTTTGTCTATACATGCAAATTAATTTGTATATTTACTGAGTGACATGAGATACACTTTAATAAAGCATATTTCAGTGATTCTAAGAATCAAAAATATTTAATAATTATATTGAAGTTACCATAACACTTTTAAGCTCATTGAATTTTTATTTTTTTAAATTAATCAATTTTATTTTTTTCTAATTTCCTTTTATTCCCAGGTAAGAGCTGTAGACTGAAACACATTTTCCAGTGTGTTCTATTGCTAGTGTGTTCTAGTGTATTCTGTGCTGATATTTCTAGAGGATCCAGAATAATGTAGAGTCAGGTTATAATTCATACTCTAGGTTAGCCTGAGAAAACGTTGTGGTAATTGTCTCTGTTTAAGTAGCTATATTGCTCTGGAGTTTGGACTTAGTATATAAAATTAGAATTAAAATATAAAACACTTTTATATAATGAGCATTTATGGATCCATTGGCATACTATGTGATACTGACTTTTTTTTTCTTCCAACGGAAAAACCTGTAAGATCTCCATAATTAACTGAGGGTTTTGTATTCCTCTCTCCTATTACTAATAGTCACTCTGGAAGAAAACATGTGATGTTTATGCCCAGAAATATGTAGTCTGTCTGTCTCTCTCTATATATTTTCAACTTCTCCAGAAATTCTCTTTCAATTTCTTTTAACATTTTATTTTACAAATATAAGCCTTTTTTAAGGGCTTATATTTTTATGGAAACCTACTTTAGATTATACTTCACAAATTAAGAAACATATACGAAGTTATTTTGTTTGGATATGAACTTAAATAGAGCATAGCTGAATGATATGAAAGCTACCACAAACTAAATAAAGGCTCCAAAGGACCAAGGTCAAGTACAAGAAGGGTCCTACCTGATGTCACCAAGACACAGAAAAATCTATTTGCTGATGGAAAAAAATGATCACATATCAACATCTGGACTTCATGTGGATATGGTATTTGCTCAGTAATTAGTCGGGCCTGTTCAACTACATTCCTACATCTGGGAACAAAACATCACAGGAACTAAAAATAAAGACAAGGAGACAAATAAAAAGTTGCCTGCTATAAAATACTACGGTTATTCTACATTATAAATTAAAAGGACTTGTCACAGTCTTTGAGAGTGAAAGCATACTTTCTCCAATAGATATATCCCAGATACTTCCCACATTGTATTACATATTCAAGGGAAAATAATTATAATTTTTAGTTATGCTTAAGTGATACTACATGTAGGACTTAAAGAATAATTACAAATATTTAAAAAGCATTTGCATGCTAATGTACTTTTAATTATAGAATATACCCATTGATAGGATCATTATCTCATATGATTCTTTAGGGAATAGTACCTAAGAACTGTTTAAACTATATATCATGATATGTAGAAGGTGGCTTATTTAGGTTTAAAAGAGTGCACATTGGTTAATTTATTATGGCTAGAAAAGGCATATATTTTTGCATACTCCTACAAGGGAAAATTACAGAATTCAAATTACACTGGATGATCTGCAATTTTTCTCTTATTAAGAAGGGCACAGTGCGTCAGTTACAGTGGCTCAGGGTTATAATCCAAGCACTTTGGGAGGCTGAGGCAGGAGGCTCCCTTGAGGCCAGGAGTTTGAGATCAGACTCAGCAACATAGCAAGACCTCATCTCTATAAAAAACTAGAAAAATTAGCCTGGTATGGTGTTGTGCACTTGTAGCCTCAGCTACTTTGGAGGCAAAGGCAGGAGGATCTCTTGAGCCCCACAATTCAAAGTAGAGTGAGCTATGATTGGGCTATCGTTCTCTAGCTTGGATAACAGAGTGAGATCCTGTCTAAAAAAAAGTAAAAGAAAATAAAAAATAAAAGAAGGGGACAATTAGTGTTTACTTATGCCTAAAAACAATCTAATACAAGTTTCCTAGATTGTAATGCAAATTTGTATTCTCTGTTAAATTGTAGGTTGTATAGAAGATGTGTTACATAATTTCTCCAATACATACTAAAAATGTTTTATGAGGTTACTTGTCTTTTAATTGACTAGAGATTAAGCCCATATGGTAAACATAAGAAGGGCCTGTAATTCATTGTAGGGATGGAAATATTCTCCAAAGATTTGACATTTGCTTGCCAGGTCCCTCTAGGACGGCTGGAAAGAGGTTGGTCATTGCCTCTGCCACTGGCCCCAAAACCCTGGAACAAGGAAGCCTTAAAAATGCCCATGTACCTATCAGAGTTGGTTATGGATATCTGGAGTGGGGGAGTTCTGGGAGATATAAAGAAATGAGGACTACACTCGCAGGGGTCCTCAAACTTTTTAAACAGGAGGCCAGTTCACTGTCCCTCAGACCGTTGGAGGGCCAGACTATAGTTTAAAAAAAAACTATGAACAAATTCCTATGTACACTGCACATAACTTATTTTGATGTAAAAAAGCAAAACAGGAACAAATACAATCACACCGCTTTGTGTGGCCCATGGACCGTAGTTTGAGGACCCCTGCATAGTTTTGTAGTTTTTTTCTTCTTCCTTGGTTTTAATTATTGTCTCTTTATTATATTGGTTGAAAAGTTTCAGTCTATCAACCAATCGACACTCTTCTGAACAACTAACCGCTAATGTTTGTACATGAATATTTGTACCAAATTTATTGATTGTATTAGCCCATTGAATATAACAATGTTTATAAAAACTAATAAATTTTGAAATACACCTGCTTTAGGCTAATAGAGCCAAAGATTTCTAGACATTTACTTCCTGCCTTCTTAAATTCCAGACCAGGGATGGGGAAACTTTCATGTTGGAAGGCCACGTTAATTTAGCTATAATCAAATAAGAACACATTCAAGAAAATTCAATTACATATACTTAAATGTACATAATTTTATAAAAAACATAATTACTATGTACTTAATAATTTCAAAAAATGAAAACTATTCATTAATTTTAAAGTTAACTAACATTTTAATGACTTTGTTGTGTCTGCTTTTTGTTGGAAAGCATTTGGATATTTGGTTGCAGCATGGAGGTCTACAGTTTTAGTGGACCCTCTAGATGGGTATTAATCCTTTTTGTGACCATTAGGCTGTCTTAATTTGGGTTAGGTAGGAAAATAGATTTGTAGCAATAAGTGGTTGAAGAGCAAGAAAGCATTTTGGGTGCCAAAGGAGTCAGTATTCTTCTGTGGTTTTCTAAATATCAACTGGATCTTTTTTTTAATCATCAAACTATGACTTTAAAATGTTATTGACAGAGAGGTCAATCAATATCAATTGTGGGTTTTTTGGTGCATAGTGATATCAGCTAGGTGAGGCTGAAATGCTAATTTAAGTGTCATGTTATGATTCTCAAACTCAGTGAACCTTTCACTATATTGTCCAACTAATAGGTCTATACACACATTTAAGGTGTGTATTCTTTAAATGATGAACATGTATCATCCTGTTCATCAGTAACTTGCTACCTGGAGAAAAAGTTCATTTGAAATTTTCTTTTCAAGAAGAAATGTTTTTTAAAAAGGCAATTCTTTTAAATGCTTGGATTTTTTGCCACACATCCATAGACTTAGTTTTACTTTGCAAAGAAATACTGAAATCATTTGATATGTTATCACACAGAAATACTTTAGTCCTTTAGAAATATTATTTCAATAATTCACATTGGTATTCTGTTCTTCATAAAATTTAACTATTTTCTCACAGAGAGATAATTTTGGCTGACACCTGTCCCTACAATAGCCAACATACCTTAGAATGACATGGCAAATAGATACGGAATAACTCATCATTTAACTTTAGCATGTTATAGAACTGTGGATGTGTTGTAGTTGCATGTATACAGTTAACAATATTTATAACTTGTTGCAAAGTGTCACTTACCATCAGAGCTTCAGCATGGAGATTTTGATGATGCAAGATAGGATGAAAAGAAATGAGAGCAAATGGGTCAATCCATTAGTACTTTTATTGTCTGTGCAATAAACCCTTCCTGTTTTCCTGTCATGGAAAGTGTACTGTCTATATATACACTTATTAGATTTACCAAATTCAGTCCAACTTCATGACATTATTTTGAAAGCTGTTGAAGATATCTGTTCTCCATGTTCTGTTTGCAAATATAACCAAAGTGAGTAACTCTTTGTAGCAAAGAAAATCTTCTATTGTGACCTAAATGAAGTATAAAACCCATGCTGAGTCAGCAATATCAGTTGGTTCATCTAAAGTGATTAAATAATATATATTTTACATTTGAAGAATTGCATAAAATTGTTCTTTTAAGTTGGGCACTAATTCATTCTGCTGATGAGTATGGTTCCACTTGAAGAAGGCAGTTTGTACTTTGAAACGTAATTGGGGTTTATCCAATCAGCTAGCCTGTGCCTTTTTCAGAGGTGAATTCAGTCCATTAACGTTCGTTGAGAGAATTGATAAGTGCTGTATTTTTTTTTTTTTATTGTTGGGGATTTATTGAGGGTACAAGAAACCAGGTTACACTGCATTTCTTAGGTAAAGTTCCTCTTGCAATTGGATCTTGATAAATGTATTCTATTCATCTATTTTGTGGCAGTCTATTGCTTAGTTTTATCCTTTCTGTCATTGTGGAAACTAGGTTTTGTCCTTTAGTTTCTGCGTGTTTACTTTGCTGGTAATCCATTGTGATGGTCAGTGTTGAGAATAGTTCTAAATATTTCTTGTAGAGCTGGTGGTGTTGTGCCAAATTTCCTCAGTGCTTGTATAACCATAAAAGATTTGATTTCTTCATCAATTTAGAGGCTTAGTTTAGCAGGATTCAGAATTCTGGGCTGAGAATTGTTTTGTTTGAGAAGCTTAAAGGTAGATGACTCTTCTCTTCTGGCTTGGGAAAGTTTCTGTTGAAAAGCCTGCTGTCATCCTTATTAAACTGCCCCTGTTTGTTAGTTGGTACTTATTCATGACTGGTTGCAGAATTTTCTCTTTTGTCTTGACTTTAGACAAGTTCATTACAATGTGTCTTGGAGATGTTCTGTTTTTGTTGAGACAACTAGGATTTGATATCCCTCTAAAAGGAGTCTTTCAGAATCTTTAGTGATACTTGGGAAATTTTCACTGATGATATCCTCCAGTAGGGCTTCAATTCCTTTGGGAGATTCTTTTTCCCCTTCAGGGATCCCTGTCATTCATATGTTTGAAAGCTTCATTATTTCTCTGAGTGAATGTTCTACTTTCTCTCTCTTCTTTTATGCCTCTTTATCTACCTGTATTAGCTCAATAGCTTTATAGTCTAACTCTGAGATTTTTTTTTTCTTCTCCATAGTCTAATCTGTTATTGATACTTTCCACTGAATCTTTAAGTCCCCAGATTAACTCCTTCAATTCCTTACAGTCTGTCATATCCTTTCTGTATACCTCACATCTTTCATTCATTTTTTGGTTCTGTTTTTCCACTTTCTCATCAATTCCCTTTATTGCCTATCATCCATATTTTTGAATTCCCTTTTTGTCATTTCCATTAATTCTTTATAGGTGGAGTCCTTTGTGGTAGCTTGCTCATGTTCTTTTGGGGTGAGGGGTTGCTCTATTTTGGTTTTTCATGTTGCCAGAATTTTTTGTGGTTCCTCCTCATGTGTGTTTTCTTCTTGTTCACTTCTTTCCCTACTTTTTCCTTCTCACTGCCTACTTTGCTTTATATTACCTTGTCTCAGAGCTTAGGTGTTGAAGTGGCCTTTTGGTATAAGGCCAAAAAGAAGAGAAAGGTAAAGAGGGAAAAGGGAGAATAAAAAGAAAAAGTAAAAAAAAGAAAGGGGGGTGAAAGAAGAGAAAGAGAGCGACTAGAGAAATGGTGTTGTTTGGTAGCGTGCTATGGCCACACCTACAACTCTAGGACTTTGATGGTCTGGATTCAGTCAGTCCCTTGAAGTAAGGAACTCCTTACCTGTCTGCGCAAAAGCAAGACCCCACCTCTGCCAAAATGGAAGGAGAAAAAAATAATCAAAAAAGAATTAAAAATTAAAAATTCAGGGCGGCACCTGTGGCTCAGTGAGCAGGGCGCCGGCCCCATATACCAAGGGTGGCGGGTTCAAACCCGGCCCCGGCCAAACTGCAACAAAAAAATAGCCGGGCATTGTGGCAGGTGCCTGTAGTCCCAGCTACTCGGGAGGCTGAGGCAGGAGAATCGCCTAGGCCCAGGAGGTGGAGGTTGCTGTGAGCTGTGTGACGCCACGGCACTCTACCAAGGGCGATAAAGTGAAACTCTGTCTCTACAAAAAAAAAAAAAAAAAAAATTAAAAATTCAGCAGTATGTCACAGTGGGGACCTGCCAATACTGTCTTTCCAGAGACCAAAGCTAGAAAGACACACTAGACTGTGAGGTCTTGACCTGCTTAAGCCAAACCAGTGCTGTTACAAGCCAAGAGACCAATGCTGTGTAACCACTTAGCCCTCAGAGAAAAGAAAATAAAAAACCCCAAATTAAAAATACAGTTATGTGGTAGTGCCTATGGCTCAAAGAAGTAGGGCACCGGCCCCATATACCAGACGTGGTAGGTTCAAACCTGGCCCCGGCCAAAAAAAAACCCAAAAAAAAAAAAAAATACAGTTATGTAAGATAAGTATAAAAAAGGGATAGCTGTTGTATGAGAAATTTATGTGAGAAAGATGAGAATACTAGTGAAGTCTCTACTAAAAGAGAGAAAGAAAAGGAGAGAAATAAAAGAAAGAATATAAAGGGCTGAAAAATTGTAACAAAAATGGAGGAGCCTGTGTTATTGAAAAAAGTAAAAATGAAAAAATAAAAATACAACTACTGGGTGGCGCTTGTGGCTCAGTCGGTAAGGCGCCAGCCCCATATATCGAGGGTGACTGGTTCAAACCCAGCCCCGGCCAAACTGCAACCAAAAAATAGCCAGGCGTTGTGGCAGGCGCCTGTAGTCCCAGCTACTCGGGAGGCAGAGGCAAGAGAATTGCTTAAGCTCAGGAGTTGGAGGTTGCTGTGAGCTGTGTGAGGCCACGGCACTCTACTGAGGGCCATAAAGTGAGACTCTGTCTCTACAAAAAAAAAAAAAAAATACAACTACTAACCAACCAAGGGGGGAAAAATAAATATCTATGTGTATATAACTAAATATAAACATAAATATAAAAGTATATATATATATATATATAGAGAGAGAGAGAGAGAGAGAGAGAGAGAGAGAGAGAACAATATATTGCCTGGACACCAGATGGCATGGTGGTATTAGGAGATAGAGAACACACAACTGTTCTTTTGTGAAAAATTAGGTCCCAAAGCCACTTTCTAGTTGCAGAGAAGATCCAGTCCTGTCTTCCTGACTAGTTGCCCTCAATCAGGGCCTGGTTAATTCATCAGTATTTAGTCCCCATGGAATTGATTTCCTAAATCTCTTGCCAGATAAATTAAGAGGCATGTCACGTAATACCCCCTGACAATTCCTGGGTCTGCTCAGCTCCCTCCAAGGGTGGACACCTGAGCTCTGAAGGTGTGCCAGAACCAGCCATGCCATAGGGCACTGCAGACTATTTCTCCCACACTGCCTTCCCACAATTGCAGGACCTAGATAGCAGCCCAGCTGATGGGAGATACACCCCACCCTATACTCAATTCTGGGTACTGGACAGTGTTCAAGTTTACACACTTCTGTATGCCTTCCAAGACTCCTCCATTGAGCAGGTTTTGGTCCAAATCAAAAAACTGCAGGACAACCCTTTCTTATTCTTAGTCCTCCAGTTGGGCTGGCCAGCTGATAACTGTCCTTTCCCAAGCACTTGCTTTCTGTGCTGGTTTTCCTCAGCTCCAGACCTCCTTGCTGGCTCCTGTAGTCTTCCACTGCTTCACTGTGCTCTTGAAGTGATGGGTTTCCCATCATTTGTCCCAGGGTGGGTTCCCACAGCTAGAGGTGGTTGGAGTTTTCTCTCCACTGCTTGCTGCAAGTGGCTAGTAAGGAGATGTTTCTCATCCACCATCGTGCTCCGCCTCCCTCAGTACTCAATTTTCAAGAATTCTTTGCTTTTGCTTTTCATCTTTTTATTTCTGCAATACAACCATTTGTGCCTCTCCCTCTAATTTAAAATATTTGTGTTTCTCATGAGTGTTATAATGCTGATGGGCCTTGAATTCTTTATTTTTATTTATTTATTTATTTTTTTGGTTATTGGCCGGGGCTGGGTTTGAACCCACCACCTCTGGCATATGGGACAGCGCCCTACTTCTTGAGCCACAGGCGCCGCCCAAATTTTTTATTCTTGATGTTACAGTAGCACAAGGCAAGCAGAAACAAGAAAATATTGCAATTCCCAATCCTCATTAAAAAATCTGTTTTGTTTCTTCAGCATTTTCTTGATCTTCTTTGAAATGGTGAGCTATTAAACAGACAGAATTAAAAAATACCGTCCATCTGCGCAACTCTGCACAAATTCCACTTCAAATAGAAACATAAAGCATTGTCAAAGCTGATGATAGACTGGTGTACTTGACCCCCACAAACTTTCACCGAACAGCCTCCTGTGGTTGTGGTGCTAGGCAGGCAGGAGAAGTTAGAACTAAATCATGAGTATAGCATCCATCAATTTAGACCTTATAGTTATTAATGTTCCGATTGTCCCCATCAACCTGGGAGGCTCATATTTTTGCTACTTATTTTATTCCTTGGTATTTTAAATACATTCATTTTAAAAATAAAATAAAAATATAACAGATGAACAAAAAAGTATTAAAAATAAAAGGATTTGTTCTGCAAAATTTGGATTCACTCATAAGGACCGTAAAGGCCACATGTGGCCTTAAGGTGGTAGATGGGGAACTTTAAAATGCTGCAGACCATTTCAGAATTCTGTGGCCCAAGATCATGGCATTATCTTTGCATCAATAAACAATTTGCTTTTCGTTGCCTTCTGTATCATATTCAAACCATGAAGGAAGAGTGATTCCTTTATCTCTTTCCTTACTTCCCTATTTTGAAGTCCAGTCTTTTACAAATTTTACTTGTTTATTTGTTTTCTTTACCATTTTGATTACAAACAGAATTATAAAATTTGTAAATCTGGTAACATCTTGTAGGCAAACTGATGTGATTTGAAGTATTTCTGAACAGTTTTACTCTTAGAAGACGTCCCTTTTTCCTCACTGGGTTTACTTATTTTTAAATTATTTTATATGTATATATGTCTTCCTGGGAAAAAGAAAAAAGGCTTTTAAAGAAAGGATTCATTCATAGGTGAGAACATGAGCAAATATACTTGCATGATTCTTTAAACTCTAAAAGTAGTCATAAGCAGTGAACACTGAGCTGAGAAAAGAAAGGGCAGTAGTCTTCCATCTTAGAGAAAATGAATTTTGGAACTTGACCTTGTTTACTGTGAGTGTCATTTAGAGGTTATTATTTTGAAAAAATAATGTAGTATTCATGTGATTTGGCTCTTTTTAAAAGTAGCATGTATTAATATATTCTAAATATTCTTCAAAGATAATTATCTTTCTAAATTTTAATAACTTTAGAAGATAATATACAATTAAAATATAGATCCAATTAAAGAAGCATATGCTAATATATATGTAATATGTTATAGATAAGAAAAAGAATTATACCCAAGAATAAAGAATCATACATACTCAACAAGTTGAATAGGTATCTGCAAAATCAAAATACTTACATAAACATCAGAATGTAGTGGAATATTTCAGCAGATGTACCATTTCTAAAGAACATCCTTCTGCTATATTTGGAATGAATTAGACAAATTCTGAATAGAATATAGGGTCAAGCCTAACAAGATTTTAGTAGAGGATTTGGAATGACTGGAGAAACCTAGTAAAGTTAAAAGAATTGTCCATTTGAGGAGACTTAGAGGACTGGGCTGTGCTTGTATTAGAGAGGGAAAACTGGCAAATTTTAAGTATTTTAAAACACAGTGGAAAATAATTATTTGAGTTCACCTAGTAAGTATTTGACTCTGTTCTAGTACATCTTCTTGTTCAATACAGGCTAGAATACTGTACTTGTATTTCCCAGAATATTTTGTAGGATGGGTTCTAGTTGTGACCTGCATTCCACCAAGGCCATACACCTGGAGGCAGAAGTGAGCAGCAGTAGTTATTTTAATGAGATCTAGTCAGTTGGCATCCTGGGAGCAGAAGCATGTCATTCTTTTATGGCAGGCAATGTCTTAGTTTCTGGCATCTGGTCCCTGGTGTCTTTGGGATTAATCAGCAAGGTAATACTGTAGTTTGGGCATTTTTCTCTGTTTCTCTGTTCTTGTCTCTGTAGTAACTAAACTAAATGTTTTGTTCTCCTAGAGATTCTGTAAACTGTCCAAATTTCCCCAATCCTACACCAGTTTTTTTCTAAAACTGGATATAAGACATTACTTTTTCTGTAAGTTTCCTAAATGATACAGCTATTTATACAAATTATTTTTATAATAACTAGTAAATGCTTTTTACATACAGCATTTTAAATACTATTTCATTTAAACTTTACATATACTTCAAGAGACTCTAACTTTCCCCAAACCGCTCAGTGGTTACTGATGAAAAGATAGTAAAATCTAAGTCTGGTGTTAATATAGCCATTTCTAAGATGTCTAAATAAAGGGTATGAGTCCAAATGTTAGTTGGAGAGACCATCTTGGACATGAAGATAGTTTAATAGAATATTATGTTTGTAGAATAGATTTATCAGTGAACTCAATATTTTATCACTGAACATCCTAAAAATGACGGGTTTGGGGCCAAGAAGTAATTAATTAGGCTACATCTCATCTGACATAGTTTATAGCATTTTACTTTATTTTTATGCATAAAATTTCTAAATATTTATTTGATCAATGTAATCTGTTACTGTCCCATGTTGTAATACTATAATTGTATGCTAGCACAGTAGTAGGAAAAAAAGTGAGAAAGTAATACAGATGAGATTTTGTAGTGAGCTGTTTATTTTTTCTAAGAAACAAAACTATAAAATGTTAAAAGTCCTCACTATTTAATTAATATTATCATATATCCAGAAAAGGTTAAAATTTTCTCAGTTGCTTCAAAATTATTTTTTTAAGATTTAGTTTTTTCAAATCAGAATTCAACGTTTACACATTGCAATTGCTTGACATGTATTTTAACTCTCTTTTGATCTCTAAGTCTTTTTCACCCTTTCCCCCCTCTTGCAATTTATTTATAGAGGACCCTGAATAATATGTCTGAAACAATTTCTCACAGTCTGGATTTTGCTCATTGTATCTTTGTAGGATTATTTAATATGCTCTTTTCCTTGCATTTTCTGTAAATTAGTGGGAGTTAGAGACTATTTTAAATTCAGATTTGATTTTTTTATAACAACAATATGTCATAGATCATTCTTTGCACTTCTATAAGGATGCGCATGTTGTCTGGTTGTTTCTCTTTTTTATGGTATTACCATTAAAAATTATTGTCTGTATCCATTATTTTGTTAGGGGCTGGTGATAGTCTAACTGTATGGTACTTTTATTTATTATCTAGCAGCTTCTTTAAGGTAACTAGAAAGTTCATTCTGTTTTCTATAGTCTTTTCTCCTTCTCCTTGAACTTTTTTTTTTTTCTCTAGACACAGTCTTACTTTGTTGCCCTCGGTAGAGTGCTGTGGCATCACAGCTCACAGCAACCTCCAGTTCTTGGGATTAGGTGATTCTTTTGCCTCAGTCTTCGGAGTAGCTGGGACTACAGGTGCCCACCACAACTCCCAGCTATTTTTTTGTTGCAGTTTTGCTGGGGCCGGGTTTGAACCTGCCACCCTTTTTTTTTTTTTTTTAATTAAATCATAGCTGTGTACAATAATGCAATCATGAGGTACGATGTGTTGGTTTTATATACAGTTCAAAATATTTTCATCGAACTGGTTAACAGCCTTCATGGCATTTTCTTCATTTTTGTGTTCAGACTTTTATATACTACATTTAGTAAATTTCACCTGTACCCTTCTAAGATGCACCGTAGGTGTGGACCCTCTAATTACCCTCCCTCCACCCACCCTCCCCTTTCCCCTCCCCTCCCTGGCTCCTTTCCCCATATTCTTGTGCTGAGATTCATACGAAAGCTATAAATTAGTTTCATATTAGGGCTGAGTACATTGGGCACTTTTTCTTCCATTCTTGAGATACCTTGCTAAGAAGAATATTTTCCAGCTCCATCCATATAAACATGAAAGAGGTAAAGTCTCCATCTTTCTTTATGGCTGCATAATATTCCATGGTGTACATATACCACAATTTAGTAATCCATTCGTGAGTGGATGGGCACTTGGGCTTTTTCCATGACTTAGCAATTATGAATTGGGCTTCAATAAACATTCTGATACAAATATCTTTGGTATAATGTGATTTTTGGTCTTCTGGATATATACCTAGTAGAGGAATTATAGGATCGAATGGCAGGTCTATTTTTAGATCTCTAAGTATTCTCCAAACATCTTTCCAAAAGGAACATATTAGTTTGCTTTCCCACCATTCTTTGTATATGGGGCCAGCGCCCTACTCACTGAGCCACAGGTGCCGTCTGCTCCTTGCACTTCTTAATAATTGTGCTGTGTGTACATTATAATAGCATATAGCCATTATGATGTTTCTTTATATTTATTATTCAATCTTAGTTCTACAGGTAAATATATATTAAAGTTTTACTTCTACTCTTTTATTTGGTCCTTCTTGTCTAATCTCTAGTCATTTGGTTGTGTGAAGTTTGTTCTGTAGTAGAATCTTCAGGAAGGATTTATACTTCCTAAGTATTTGTACATTTACAAAAGGTTCAGCATTTTTATTTGAAAGTCATGTGTGAAATTCTTGGCTCTCATTTTCTTTCTTTGGGGCTTTCAAATATGTTAAGATATTTAGTTCATTGTCTTCTGCCATAAAACTTTGCTGTTAAAAAGCATGATGACAGTCAGGTTTTCTTTCCCTTAAAAGTGACTTGGTCTTTTTTGTTTAGACACTCAAAAGACTTTATTTTGTTTAAGAGTTAGTATTATTAGAATCTCAACGTGGTCTCTTCTGATTAAAATTTTCTAGGCATGTGGTTTGTACTTTCAACATGTATATAGCTTAAAGTTTTTATTTTTTTCAGAAAAATTTTCCTGAATTATATGTTTTAGTATGGATTCTATCCAATTGCTTTAGATGTCTTTTTTGCAGACTTCTTTGGTATTGGATTTTGCCTTTTTCTCTCTAGTGCTTTAAGTTGTTTTCCACTTCTTTTGACTTTTGTATTTTCCTTAAATTTCCTCTTTTCCACATTCTATTTTTATAAGGCATTATTCATGTATCCAAAGGCTTTATCCATTACCCCAATCCATTTATTTGTTCTTGTAGTTTAGTCATTTCTGAAATGATGTTTCTTTCTAAGCCTTTTCTAAGTTTTGTCTTCTTTCTTTTCAAATATTCCATGTTTTTCTCCATCAGCTGATTTCTGACTGTGTCTAATTCTTCTGGTATTCCTTCATCGCTTCTATTATTTTTCTAAATTCTTATAGCTTGTTTTGAAATAGTAGCAATTTTTTAAAAATCTATTTTGTGGAATGGTCTCTGGCATGCCTTTATCGCCTACATTAATCTTATTGTGTTCATTATTCTTTTTCCTTACAGAAACTTTACATGAAATCTGTTGATATGCGTTCTAACTGATTTTAAATGTGAAGGATTTTTCTGTATTCAGAGAAAAGGAAGAGTCATGTGAACTTGCCTAGTTTCACGGCTTTGGGCTTCTCCGTACTTTTATTCTGGAGCTTCTCTTTCCTTTGTCCTCAGTATTTCCACCCTGCTTCCATTTAGTTTGTCCTCCCTGGGATTTCTCCTTTTAAAGGTCAATTTGGTGAGTTACTCAGGTTAGGTCTCTGTTGCGTGATCTCTCTGTTCTGTGGTTCCTTAATCTCTCTCATGAATCACAGCTTTTGAAGGCCCTTCCCAGGTGTGTCTGCCATTTTCAGATTGGCTCCCAGAACTTTCATCACTAGCGGGCATACCTATTTGGGGGGTAAATATCTGTTTCTGGATCTCAGACTCTTCAGAAGTGCTTTTGTTTTCCCCCTGCTTTTACTCATGCAGGTGCCTATACCAGGTTGGCCTGATGTCAGGTTTAAGTTTCAGAGATGCAGGAATATCTTTTTTGTGAATTTTGCTATAGATGTTGGCCGCAGAATATCTTTTTTATTATTCTAACTTCTCGATCTGTTTTTATGGAGGTTTGGAAAGATGAAGAAATTAGGCCAGTGTTGCCTATACTATCTTGCTGGAAACTAGTTTATTCTTAATCTTATGACTCTATGAGGATTTGAACTCTTTTCCTTAAAGAGTTCTACAGCAGGTTATTAAAGGTTATCAAAGAAAATCACTTTGCATATTTGGGGCTCTGATCTGCTAGGAGTGTATGAATTTTACCATATGCTCTTTTGGGGTCTTTTGCCATTGTTATATCCTGTCACATTACAATGTGAACTTTAGAAAAGCAGTAAATAGGTTCTTGAGTAATAGAAAATGTGTCCTGTATAAGTCTGTGTAGATACACAAGCTTACTATACATAAAACATATTTATTAAGGTATATAAAAAATCACAAATTGATTTTGTTTACAATTTTTTAAAGAGATGTGAATTTTCTAAAATTAAAAAATAAAATGTGAATTTAATTTTGCTTATAAAAGACTAAGGAATGCTTTCCCATTTTAATCATTTTTGCTTTTATCTTAAATGTTTTCTTTTCACCTAATAAAAAAGGGAAGGAATGTTTTGCCAACCTCAAGACCCATTTGGATCTGTGGTTTCTAAACGTCAAACCCAAATCGAACACTCTGGAGTTTAACCTTGTTTGCTTTTGGCTAAAGTGGCTTCCTGTTTCTAAGAAAGGAAAAAAAAAAAAGTAGATTCCAAAAGTCTATTAAAAAGATCACAAGTTTTCTCTAAAACCCAGTGGCTCACATGACAAGACACTTTGATGAATTGAGTGCAAATGAATCTACAAATGTAAATTAAATTTACCTGTAAAATACTGTTAGCTTTATAAATTCAGAAAGGGAGTAGTAAACTGAGACAAAATGTCCTTAGGAAAAAAGCTGCTAGGGTTTGGCCAAACCTAAACATCTGAAAACACTGTTGCTGGAAATGCATAATGAACCTCAAATTTGTGCAGTTTTTGTGTTTTTTCTTATAATTTTGTTGTACTTATTCCCACAGCCAACTTCAAACAACTCCTTCCCTGCCCTTCCCCCTGAAAAAAACAGGGCAGCTGAAAAGTTTGCTTAAACTTCTTAATACTTTTAATCCTTACTCGTTATAATTTGATTACGGAGACAGATTTTCTCTGTGGGCCTCCTATTAAATCACTTTCAAGTTGAAACAAACCAGAAATCCTTTTAAATAACAGAGCTAGTATTCACTTTAAGCTGCTCGGAATTTATATGGAAATTGTAGAATGTCTCTTCTAAAATGCTGTAAATGTGCTCACAGACTACTGTAATGGGCTTACCCTTCCAATCTAACCAAAAATAAATAAATAATAAATGAATGAACTTGATGTTCTGGCTTATAAAGTAGAGAATGACGTAACTCTGCTTTATATTTGATTATATTTATTTTCTGTGTTCTTAGATATCGACATTGACAGGGTTACCTCAAATTAACATTGGAGGTAAATTTTAAATTCTGTTTGCTTTGATAATTATAAGTGTCTGGTCCAAAACAATCTTTACATTTTATATTTTTAACATGAAAAAGAAACTGTTTTGTCATATTAAAATGTTTTTTTATCTCTCTATTTTTGAATAGTTTCAGAATATCCAGGCCTGATATAGATGTTGCGTCTTCAAGAAGCTACATTAAATTATTTACCTGAAAGGAGTAACTCAAAGTAGAAATTTTATAACAGCTGAGGTGTGTGGGGGAGGGGATGATAAATGGAGAGAGCAGGAAGTACCACAATTCTTAATTTTTTGTGCATAGAAACTTCTAGGGAGACCTCTTAAAAATGGCTGTTTCAAGGTGCTTACCTCCAGAGATTCGGAGCAAGTAGATTTAACCTTAGACTAATTCAATCTATATTTAAAACATGAAATACCTTCATGTCTTAGTTTGATAAATAACTTTATTAGAAGTTTAGATGCCAGATCTAAGAAGAATATAAAAGCAATTTGAGAACCTTAGTGCCCAGGGTAGAATTGTTTTCTGACAAAGAAAATTAGCAATTGTGCTGTAAATAATGACAGAGAAAAAGTTGGGACAATGCTTATAAAAATGACGGGTGGCTTGATGGTTGAAAAAAGAAGACTGATTAAATAGAAAATTGAAGTATGTTTTTTAAACTATAAGGAACTTACACTATTTTCAAATAAAAACAAGAGGGATTTATAGATATTAGTGTCTAAATAGACACAATGTTTTAAATGCTCAGGCCTACTTCTCCCAGCTCTTTCAGGTAAGATGTCACATCAGCCCCTGCAACATAAAATTGAGTCTCTGTTCTAAGCAGCTTGCTCTAAACCACTTTGTACTTTTGTTCTGAATGTGTTCCTGATTTCCTGGATTGTCACTCCCTGACTCATATCTTAACTAACAATTCCTCAGCAATGGCTTTGACCTTTGGATTCCCTTCTTTAACCACAATTTAGACAGAACTGGCCATAATACCGTCCACTGAGCCTGCTTCCTCTACCCAAAGCTACAGAACCATGCCATCCTTTAAGGGCTAGGCCACCTGGAATTGGAGTCAAGGTTGGGCTGTGAATTCACAACTATTTGTCATCACCACTCATCATTGCACTCTTGTGCTGTTCGTACTGGTGCTGACTGGAATAACATTTAGCTTTTGGGGTTATGTACCATTTGCTGTGGTGTGTTTCAGAGTCAGCCTCCTATAGTCCGATCAGTCTCTATAGGCTTTATGATTCTAAAATTTTTATGTTCCCTGAAATTATCAGTGGAGTGTGTTAAAAATAGCATTGTCTTATCACAGTGGTTCTGGAGAGCAGTATGATTAGTGTTATCCAAAGTGTGATCCTCAGGCAGCATCAGCATCAGTTGGGAACGTGTTACAAATATAAATTCTTGGGCTCCCCCTCCAACCTACTGAACCAGGATCCCTAGGGATTGAGCCTAGGAATCTGTGTTTTATCAAGGTAAGCCCCAGCCTAACTTACTGACTCTGAGTGATACCAGTGCTGGCCTTTGGTACTTAAAATATAGTGTGATCACAGATCTGCTGAAGCAGAACTTGTATTTTAACAAAATATCCAGATTTTTGGAAGTACTTGTTTAAAACTGTTTTTAACAAGTTACCTGAGTGCAGACCATCTGCACGAACACATGTCCTGCGCTCAAGCATAGGGCAGTACTGTTCAGTCTCAGCTTGATGTTTCTTGAAAGATTTCGGTTCAAATATATTTCTCCTAGTGCCCCTATGGTTCATAGCACCAACCCTGTGTAATATCCATGTTTCAGAGCTGATTTGAGGCTTGACTACTTAATACCTATAAAACCTGTTGAGATCCTCTGGTAAATCCCAGGGTCAAGGAAGCATCCATATATTTGAGGCTTTGCTGTCATGAGTACTATAATAGATTTTACCATGACATTCATATAACTCCCTGCAAAGGATGAAGCCACTCTTAAATCAGTTCTAAGATGAAAGAAATAAACCAAAAAAGTAGAAAAAAAACCAACACAAAGCCTATACCTACTTGCCTTCACCCAGAGTAGGATAAGAACCAACAAACTATCCATATATATTCTTCTATTATTTATTCAAATGATCTTGCTGCTAACCAGAGACTCTGCTGGGTTTGTGATGTCTTATCTGTCATTACTGTAAATTCCCAAGCATGAGCTCTAATTTCTGATTAATGTATCAAACTAATGAAATTTTATTTTTACAGATATAAATTGCAAATATTTATCTCACAAACCTTCTCTGATCTCTTTTAAAGATATCACAATATTTTACTGCATTTTCTTACAAAGATAAATGAGAACAAAGATCCTGTAACTGGCTTGCTTTTTGAAGGGGTAGACATATTTATTTCATTAGAGATTATTCTAAAAGTATATCCTTATCGCACAATCTACCTTGTAATGTAATTACTTGTGCATGTGTCTATTTTCTCACTAAATTGTTAGCCTTCAGAGAACAAAGACTGGGTCTTATTTACATTTGAAATCCCCACAGTTCCTAGTGGTGCCTTTCAAAGCCTCCATAAATATTTATAGAATGAAAAAAATGATCTTCTTACTCCTTCTTCAGACTGGAAATTTGTTCATCCTGTGTCTTTTTAGTCTAGTGCTAACCAGACTTCTGGCTAACCAGTAGGATAACTGAGCTCAAATCTTAAGAAGCTATTTGGCTGATAGGTGGGGACCAATTAATCCCTGCAGATTTATCTGTTTTCTCTGCTCTGTCAGGAGGGATTGTGGATTAAGTGAAACTAGGAAATAGATTCACAAAGAAAATAAAGTTGATATTATTGCCAGTACAAACATAGCCTTTTCAACTCATTTAAGTAATGACCTAAAAACCTCATGATCATTTCCTATCTATTAAACCTTCTTATAAGCAGTCTTGCTCACAATGTAGAAAAAAGGCAGAAATACTGAAAGAAATTATGTCTACTAAATTATGGGAAAGGCCATATTAAAAAAAAAAAAAGACCTAAGTTGAATAATAGGAAATTGCTATTTTTGTAGACAAAACTGATCAAATATTAACAATTTCCTATGGTTTAGCTTAAGAGCTTTTGTGGTTCCCAAGAATATTCTATTTGAAATCTTCACAATGCCTATGGATGCCTTTCAAGTAAAAGTAGTTCTTTCAAATAAAAAGACTTTAATTTCTGTCAACTCCAACAGTTGAGTTCAGGAGATAAATAAGTTTTGTAAACCAAGATTCTAAGAACACTGATTGTTAGAAGCTTTGTGAATTTCTTTTTTAATTTGAGTTCTGTTTTTATTACTTTCTAATAAAAAAGGCGTAAGATAAAACCATAAGGAAAATGGAATATTTTATTATATTTTCAAAATTGTCGTTGCTAAACAACATACATTATATCACCTTTGGTGTTGTTAAAATGAAAATTTGTAGGACTCACTTACTGAATCAGAATTTTGGGTTGAAGTCAGAATTTTTACTAAGTATTCAAAATGAATCTTATTGTACCAAATCTACTGAAAAACACTGAATTATAGCCAAATCCCTCTTTCCCAGAATGAAATAACTAAAGTCGGAAGATATTAATTGAGGTGTCCTAATGTCATCTAGTAACTAGGATAGGTTTTCTTATCCAGGCCTTTTGATTCCATTTTTAATTCTATCATGTAAACTAAGCAGACAAAGTTTTTTTTTTTTTTTTCTATCCTCTCCCCCTAGATATCCTATTGCTTTTTTCCTTTCATTGAATTTGTTATAATCTAAATGAAAATGAGAAGCAACTCATGGAAGGGCAAGCTTAGGTAGTGGTTTTTCCTATAAAGGCATATATTTTCCCTACTTCTTTAAGTTAATTTGCTAGTGGGTTTACGGAATGTTGTGTTTAATTTACATAATCCATTTCCATAGCTTTGGTGGCTGCATCTAACAATTTAGATTTAGTTTCCCCGTGCTCCAACATAGACATCTTCTTATAGGTAATTTTGAGAGATATAAACAATATAATGTTTAACCCATAAAGTTCTAATGAAGAATTCTCATTTTCAAGCAATAAATAATTAATGTTAACTGAACTATCTCAAAAAAATGGCTAAATATTTTTAAAACCAGTTTGGAAAAATGCCATAATTTTATATCTAAATACGATAGCCCAGGATAATATATAAAACTATAGAACCAATTGTACTTATGAGCATAGGTGTCAAATTTCTACTTGACATATTAGTAATTCTATTTCTACAAATATTAAAAGAAAAATGTACCAAATAATAAATGGGATTTATATTAGGAGTATAATCAAAATTAAGTACTAGAAACCTTTATACATACTTCTTTAGGTTAAACTTAAAGAGATCTGGTTTGGGTTAAATAGCATAAGTACCGTCTCTCCCCCTAAATGTGATAATAAAACTTTGACAGAATGCACAGAAAAAATTTGAATAAAGCAAATATTAGCAGGAAGATTAAGGAAGAATACTACAACAAATATATCAACAAATAGTCAGGAAGCATACCATTTCATTCCCATTGGTATTCCTTGGCCTGAATGCACAACCTGAAATATGGATGTGGGCACCAGAGTGCAGAAAGATCTCTGGGAAAAAGTCCTTTAGTTCTGGCTCAAGGAGAAAGAAATGAAACTTCTGAACCTCAGAAAGAGGGTATGAAATTCCTGGAATTTGTTTTCTTTTCCTCTACCCTAGCCTCCAGGCAAGACTGTAGTGGCGGAGAAACAGGCTTCAATGGGGACCTGTGGGAAACTAAATTCTAAGAGACAGGGAGCTTCTTCTGATCAGTCAGTGGAGCTATTCCCCAAGAAGGTGGGATAAACATTCCTCTATTCTTCCCTTTGACTGTAGATGTGGATGTAGTTACAGTAGTGTGTGATAGAAGGGAGTTAATAAAATCCCATCTTTCTGGTAGGAGCTATGAAAAGTGGAGCCCAAGAAAATTGCTAAGTACTGGGGAGATTATGGAGAAGGAGGTACTTAGGAAAAAGATACCACAAATAGAATATTAATTTCTGATGAACTCACTTTTGTGCTGCACATGCATGGATCTGATCCTAATCATACTACTAAAGATTTTGAGAAGTGAACTAACCAATGGACCACAACTCTGGTCATAGACTGACGCTAACTGGTATACATGTGAGACAGATACAAACAGAACTATAAAGGCTTTGAAAATCAAGCTGACATTGGCATAATAGACCACAGAAGGTCTATGACTTTAGAACTTACAGCCTAAACTTAATCAGGTTGATTGACTACTAAGACAAAAATATCGACATTCTCAATAAAATTTAAGCAAGACATACAGTCTTATAATGTAATGTTCAAAGCACCCAGGATTCAATTCAAAATAACTTAGCATATTAAAAACTAAGAATATTTAAATTTGTGTTAAAAAGACAACAAAGAGATCCAAGAATAGAAATGACACAGAATTGGAATCATCTGACAAAGACATAAACCTCTTATTATGGAAATATCAGCAAAGAAATTGCAAACACTTTTGCAATGAATGGAAAAATAAAAAGTTTTAGAAGAGAAATAAAAGATCTGTAGAAGAAACAGTTGACAATATTGGAGCTGAAAAAAGAGTAATAACAACCACAACCAAACTAAATCCTCATCGAATGTGCTTAAGAGCAGAATGGAGATAATAGATGAAAGAGTCAGTGAACTTGAAGATGGATCAATAGAAATTGTGGAATCAGAACACAGAAGAAAAAGATTTTAAAAAATAAGAACACTTATGGACCCGTGTAATAATGACAAAGTATCTAAAATTTATGCTAATAGAATCTCAAAGACAGAAAGAAATGCTAAAAAGAATTTTGAAGAAAAATAGCTAAAAAATTCTAATTTGGCAAACAACATAAACCTATAGATTCAAGTTCAAGGAATCTCAAGCATGATGAACTCAAAGAAATATATACCCACATACAGCATAATCAAGCCAATGAAATCTAAAACAAAGAAAAAATTATTAAAATTATTCAGACAAAAATGGTGCTTTACTTAGAAAGAAATGATGAGCTTGCTATGGTTCTATTTCTCATCAGGAACCTGGGAGGCCAGAATGGAGTGGGAAAACATTTTAAGAGTGCTAAGATTTACTCACTAGTAATTTGGAACTAATTTATGGGCCATATGGGCACAGAAAGAAGTACAAATTATTGGATGTCAAGAGGGAAGAGGGAGGCGTAAAAACCTACCTAATAAATACAATGAACACTATTTGGGTGATGGGCACACTTACAACTCTGACTAAAGAATCATAAAAGTTTTCCATGTAACTAAAACGTTTTACTTTTAGCATTACAACTAAATATTAATATATTAATATTTTGAAATTTAAAGAAAAGTGCTAAGAGAAAATAATAAAAAACTCAGAATTCTGTATTCAGCAAACTCTTCCTTTAGAAATGAAGGTACAAGAAAATAAAGGAATTCTCAGATGAAGGCAAATGAAAAGAACATCCAGCAGACCTGCTCTAGAACCGTGAAAGCAAAAATTCTTCAGACTCAGAGGAAAATTACATGAAGGTGGAAGGGAATTTGCAACAGCAGGAATAAGGAAGAGCAACAGAGGTAATATCTGGCAAATAAGAGGCTATTCCTTTCTTATTGAAGTTTTTAAATGTATTTGATAGTTAAAAGCAAAAAAACTATGTGTGATTTGATTTTTAATATATAAATATAATCTATAAGACAGATAAATAAAAGTGAGGAGGTATAAAGGACCTTTATAGTGGAAAGCTTCTCCGTTCTCTTCGAAGAGGTAAAATATTGATTCTAAGTAAACTATGAAAAGTGAAGTATATACACACTTTAATCCCTAGACAACTACTTTAGTCGTACAAAGATACAGAGTCAAAATCACAGTATGTTACTTAAAATGAAATACTAAAAATGTTCAAATAACCTAAAAGAAGGCATTAAAAGGGGAAGAGAAGATCAAAACAAAGAAAGCAAATAATAAATGGTATACTTAAATCCGAACATATCAAAAATCATATTAAATGTAATTGATAATCTAAGCACACCCATTTAACACACCAATCACACACAGTAACTGTCAGCATAGATTAAAAAAAAAGATAAAAACATCTCCTCCCCAAATAACACTCAACTTTATGCTCTCTAAAAGAAATTCACTTTAGATAAAATGATATAGGTAGATTGTAATGAGAAAATTATTGAAAGATATATGTCATATGTATTATTCATCTCTTCCTGTATAACAAACTATCCCAAAGTTAGGGCCTTAACCAACTCATGTTTTACCTTACAGACCCAGTGACTTAAGCATCTATACGTAGCTAAGCTGTGTCCTGTGGCTTAGGCTAAATCAAAATATTGTCTGGAACTGTATTTGCAACACAAGACTTGGCTAGGGAAAGGATCTGCTTTCAAGCTCACATACCTGTTTGCAAGATTCGGTCTCTTATAGGGTAGTGCACTGAGAGCACTAATACCTTGCTGGCTACATATAGAGCTTGCCTCATAGGGCAACAGATCAGATGGCAGCTTGACTGATGCAGAAATAGCTGGAGAGATAGTGCAGGGCAGATGGAAGCCATAATATTTTATAACTTAATCTTTTAAAGGGACATCCCATCACTATTGCCATGTTGTATTTTTTTTTTTTTTAATAGGAGAAAATGGCTATGTCTTGCCCATACGAAAATGAAAGGGATTATACAGGCCATGTATATCAGGAGGTAAAGTCATTTGGAGCCCCTTTAGAAGCTGATTACCTCACCATGTGAACACTAATAAAAGAAAGCTGGAGTGCCTTATTTAATATCAGAAAAGTGGACGTCTAAGAAAAGAAAATTACCAAGGATAAAAAGGGATTTTGTACAATGATAAAACACCAGTATTCCTTGAAGGAATAATGATTCTAAATGTGTATGTACCTGTGAGCTCAGCAAAAATAGACAAAAAGGGAAGGAGAAATATATGAGTCCAAAATTTTATTGGTGACTATAATAATCTTCTCTTAATACTTAATAGAAATAGAAAATCAGCAAGGATAGAGAAAAACAAAACCACCAAACCAACTAGATATAATTGATACTTCAGGACACTCCACCACACAGCAGAATACTCATAATTTTCAAGTACACATGAACATTAATCAAAATAGATAGTATTCTGTGTGATAAAACCTTAAGACATTTATAAAAAAATGTAAGCTAAGTAGGTTCTCCAACTATAATGTACTTAAAGTAGAAACGAATAACAGAAAGATTATAGGAAAGTCTCCAAACACTTAGAAACTGAACAATACACTTTAAAATAATTCATGAAGAAGATCAACTGAAGTTTCATTAAAATATTTTTTATGATATGAAATGGAGCATATGTAAATTTGGATGCAAATTAAACAGTGCTTAAAGGGAAATTTACAGCATTAAATGATTTTATTAGAAAAGAAGTTCTCAAATTAAAAAGAAAGCAAACAAAATAAGCCAAAACAAGCAGAAGTAAGGAAAAACACAAAAAGTAGAAATTAAAGAAATAATAAAATAGAAAGGCAGTACATAAAAACAAATGAAACCCAAAGCTGCTTTTTTTTTTTTTTATTGTTGGGGATTCATTGAGGGTACAATAAGCCAGGTTACACTGATTGCAATTGTTAGGTAAAGTCCCTCTTGCAATCATGTCTTGACCCCATAAAGTGTGACACACACCAAGGCCCCACCCCCTTCCCTCCTTCCCTCTTTCTGCTTCCAGGTCTATAAATGAATAAAAGAGAAATGACAGGCCAGGTGGGGTGCTCATGTCTGTAAACCCAGCACTTTTGGAGGCCAAGGCAGGAAGATTGCTTGAAGGCAGTAGTTTGAGACCAGCCTGAGCAATACAGTGAGACCTCGTCTCTAATAAACAAAAGAAAACAAAAATTAAAGAATAGATCTCCCTATTCAGGAGACTGAGAGGCTGAAGCAGGAGGGTTACTTGAGCCTAAGAGTTCAAGATTACAGTGAGCTATGATCGTATCACTTCATTCTAACCTGGGTGACAGAGCAAAACCATTTCTCTAAAAAGAAAAGACAGGCAATGACATAAATTGTCAATATTCAGAAAGAAAATAGATATCATATACCCCACAGATGTTAAAAGGATAGTAAGAGAATATTTACATAAAATAGACCAATTTCTCAAAAAGTATTAACTATGAAAACTCACTCAAAATATATTAGATAATCTGGGTAGTTCTATAACTCTGAAACTAAATTTGTAGTTAAAAATCTGAAAAATAAATCTCTAGGCTTAGATTGTTCTACTGGCTAAGTATAAAAAAAACAAACAAACATAATTTGGTATATTCCCTTCCAGAAATATAGAACCAGAGGGAATACTTTCCAATTAATTATATGAGGCCATCATAACCCTGATGATAAAAACCATACCAAGGCATTTCCAAAAAGAAAACTAAAGACAAATAGTATTCATGAACAAGGATGCAAAAATCCCTAATGAAATATTAATGAACTGAATCCAGTTCATTACTAAAAAAACATATCATAAACAAGTGGTGTTTATCTTGACAATATAAGGCTAGGCTATATTTGAAAAACAAACAGTATAATTCATCATATTAACAGTCTGAAGAAATAGCACTTGATTATATCAAGTGTTGCAGATAAAAAATTTCATAATTAGAAAAGAAAAACTCTTAGCAATCTAGAAGTAGAAGGGAACTTCCTTAGTTCATAAAGGGCATCTACATAAACCCACAGAAACTTTACATTTAGAGGTAAAAGACTAAATAGTTTCCCCCAAGGACTGATAACAAGGCAAGGAAGTTCACTCTTACAACTCCAATTCAGTATCATGCTGGAAGTCCTAGGCAAGAATAAAGATAAATAAATACATAAAGCAAGAGAAAGAAATAACAGGCATACCGATTGAAAAAGAAGAAATAAAATGATATCCATTTGCAGATGAGATGGTTGTCTAGGTGTAATATCTCATAGAAACTACAATAAAACTTATAGAATTAATTCTGCAGCAAGTTCACAGTTAACATGGACAATGCATACAAACTGTTGGCATATTTAATACCTTAATGAATCTCAAAGACATCATAGTAGTGAAAAGAGCCAGTCTTCCATGTATAGGGTGTCCTGTATGACTCTATTTATATGACATTCTTAAAAGACAAGCTATGAGCAGTGCCTGTGGCTCAAAGGAGTAGGGCACTGGCCCCATATGCTGGAGGTGGTGGGTTCAAACCCAGCCCCAGCCAAAAACTGCAAAAAAAAAAAAAAAAAAGACAAGCTGTGTGGGTAAAGAAAAAACTAACAATTTCCAGGTGTGAGAGATGAGCAAAGGATGAAGATGTTTTTATGAGGTGGCTAAACTGTTCTATACCCTGACTATGGTAGTCATTACAATAAGATGTTTATATACATATTTTAAAATAAATAAACTTGTATGCCAAAAATGTTAATTTTATTCTGTGACATTTTCTTTTCATATATCATAGAAAGTTAATAATAAATAAATATCATAAAGAAAAATAAATAAATCACTAATAATTATCCAGATAAAATTCATTAAGGAAAGAATATATATGTTGCTATAATAGTTTAATGTGATAACCAGACTAAAATAGTTAGTACAGAAACATATCTAACAATACATAGACCCTAATATTGAAACACTTTGCAAAATACATATTATTCATTACATAGTATTGGAACAAAATGATATCCATTTGGAAGAAAATGAGATTAGAATTCTACTTCATACCATTTCTAAAAATTAATAGTCAAAATATTAATGATAGACTGTGAAAAAATATTTGCAATTTATGTAACAAAAACACCCTTAAGATAAAACTACTGATTGCAGATTAATATAAACACAGACACACAATATAATACACAAAAGAAAGATCATACAAAGGGACAGTTTATCAAAGAAACAATGAAAATTATCAAAAACTGTACAAATATGTTTAGTCCCATTTTAGATTTTGAAAAACATGACCTAAAGGGAGATACTAAAACTAAGGAAATTGTCGATAAATGTATACTGTACTATTAGCACTATAAATTATTATAGCTTTTCTTGGAAAATAATTTGTTAATAAATTTTAAAATATAAAATTTTAACCCAGCTATTTATTTTTGGAATAAGAAACATAGCACAAAAATCATGAACAAAAATGTGCACTTTATCAGTGTATGCAAATATCCAAAAACGGAGTCAACCTGAATGCCTAGGCCAGGGTTCCATCCTTTTGGCTTCTCTACGCTACATTGGAAGAGTAGGATTGTCTTGGACCACATGTTAAATACCCAAACACTAACGAAAGCTGTTGGGCAAAATGAAAAGGTTCAGGCATAATTTTCATGGTATCTGCTAACACAGAGAAGCAAAAATTTCTCAGATAATAATCCTTATTAGGCAATGGTCAATTCAGAATCATTTAAAATTGTCAAGCAGGTCCCAGATTTGTGATCGCTAACATAGAGAATGTATGTATCTGAGTCATAAACATTTTTGTTTTTTTAATATTTTTTATTTTAAAAGTAAAAGAAAAGTGGGCTACATTAAACTGGTGGGATATTTGACATTGTATTTGAGACTCTAATGCATCAATGTATGGTTTGACAGAAGCAGTTGCAATTCTCAGTGAGTTCTCACAGTGCTTATCAGATATTTGGTTCTAATTTTACTCTTAACGTGCTTCATTCTTGAAAATAGTTGCTTGCAAATGTAGGTACTGCTAAAAAGCAATGACACAAATAAGGTATGACTTAAAGTAAAAGGTATTTGTCTCTGGGAAGATAGGGCCTATAAAAGTTCAGTAAGGAGACACGATTACATCTTTCTGTAAGTTGAATGTCAGACTGCAGCTCTGTGCATTCCTTTTGGAAAATGGCAGGTAACATTTATGTTGACTGAAAATGGAGTTGCAAATACACCAAGATATTATTTTCCTGGAAATCTGTTTTCAAATTCTTGTATCAAATTGAAAAGCAAAGCTGCATACTTTGCACTGTTCACAGGACTCTGTTTAGCCAATGTGTCAAAATGCATAAAACTGGCTTAATTTGTGCTTGCCATAATTTTAGTTTCATTTGGAATGTTGTATGGCTTGAAATATTGTATTGGTAAGTTGATTTTCACCATGAAGACACACGTTTAACTCATTCAGATGAGCAGTTAAAACCACTAAAAACGCTAAATCTATGAGTCAGTTTTCGTCATCAAGTTTTGGCACAAATTTGGGTTTTTAATGTCATAAGCAACTTAACAACATGGAACGGGACAATCATAAAATCTTTTTGACATTTGACTTCGACTTAGCAATCTTACTTCTGAAAAGTAAATAATGCCTCCATAGTCAGCATCAATACTTTTAAGGAATCCCTGGAATTGGAGGTGATTCATTCCTTTGGCCCTTAAGAAATTCACAGTCTTGACGATTTGCATGATGTTATCCATTTTTAAAGCTTTCGTGCATATATTTTCTTGATGTATCTGCAATGATACTTCATCAAACATGAGTTTTGGGTGGCAATTGCATTATCTTCTGTTAATTTTGTGTTCCCTGTCTTTTACCTACTGTCACTAGGTCACCGTCAATAACAATACCAGATAAGTTGACAATGGAAAAAGAAAATTGCTTTAATATATTTTTTTCTGCTTTGCATAAATCTCCCTTTTCTTTTTGAGACAGAGTTTTATTTTGTCACCCTCAGTAGAGTGCTCTGGAGTTACAGCTCACAGCAACCTCAAACTCTTGGGGTTCAGTCTCCCATGTAGCTGGGATAACAGGTGCCCCCTATAACGCTGAGCTATTTTTAGAGATGAGGCCTCACTCTGACTCACGCTGGTCTCATACACAAGAGCTCAGGCAATCCACCTGCCTCAGCCTCCCAGAGTGCTAGGATTACAGGTGTGAGCCACCACGCCTGGCCAAATTTCTTGATTTAGTTGTCTTTTAATGCCACTAAAGAAGTCATTTCTTCAGTGACAGTATGTTCGTTATCAACAATTCTAATGAAAATGGCAACTTGAGTCATATCGGTAGCATCAGTGCTGTCGTCTGTTGCCAAAGCACAAAATTTTAAATTAGTAGCTTTACACTCCAAACTTCTTTTGATAGATTTTCTAAATTCTTCAATTTGCCTGACAGTCTGATGAGACAAACTGATTTTAGGAATATCTCCTTTTTTGTCAAGGCAAATTATATATACCACACATTCCATACATTACTTAATAAACACCATCAGTGAATGGTTTTGGGTTTTTTTGCTATTAAATATGCTACCACTTAACTAGCTTGTACAATGGAAATTGTCTTGAGTTATAACTTATAAAAAAAGAACAACTTTTGGTTGAGAAGACAGGCCTTTTTTTTGTTGTTTGTTTGTTCTGCTATTTTGTCCTTATGACATATTCTTTCATTGGCATGGAATTTGGCAGCATGTTCAAATTATAGTCTTTGGAAATTTACACAAATTCCTAACAAAGTAAGCAGAGTGCCTTAATAGTTGCCTCGACAAAAAAGAAGTCATCTCTCCACTTTTCATTGAATAACTTTCCTTTATTCATAATTTTTTCAGGGGGGGTTCTGTTTTCTTTTGAGATGTTATAGAAGTCATGCTGGTATTAAAAAATAATAATAGATAAGGGACTATATTTACTTCTTTCATGAAACATAATTGACAGGAAAATAGGAAGCAAGGTTTAGGCCTTTCTACATCTCGGCTGCTGATGCAGGGTGAGGTGGCCAGCGAGGTGTGGAAGTATCTGTAAATAAATAAGAAATCTTACCCGACTTTCAAACAACACTAAATGCCTAACGGTGCAATGGCCAGATTGAAATATTATTGATAATAGCTGCCTTGACATGTCACCGGGAATACATGTAACATCTGATGGTGTCTATTTGACTGTCTGCACTTAGACAACACACTGGAAGCTGCACACTGCTATAGAACTAAAGCCACACATGTGTACAGATAGCAAGAGTGTATATACGTTTATTTTACATGACATTGCAGCACATTGTCATCTACAAGTTCCACTTGAGAAATGTGCAGTTGAGTTTCACCAAAAACTCACAAAAAACTCATAATATTAAGTAAGTTTACGATTTTGTGTTGGGCCACCTTCCTTGTCATTCTGGACTGTATGTGGCTCGTAGACCGTGGGTTGGACACCCCTGATCTAGGGAAATGACTGAATAAATTGCTGTGTATGTATAGAACACTCTACTACTAAGGCATATCTGTATGTTTAAAGATCTATATATGGTTGAAAAGATGTTCTCGTTATTCCATTAAGTAATAAAGCAAATTTGATTGTTTTAAAATATGAATCCCCCTCCCACCATACACAAATTCTTTTATACTCTCCCATCAAAAGGCGAGGTCTGCATCCCTTTCTATTGAATCTGAGCCCTGTGACTACCTGACCAATAGAATATTGGCAAGTGATAGTGTATGTTTTTTTAAATTTTTATGACCATTCTTTGAGAAACTGATACCTTCTTATCTTTTGGATGACCTTTGAGAATGAACCACCACAATGTGAAAAATCTCAAGCAGCTTTATAGGAGGCCCACCTGGTGAGGAATTTAGGCCTGAGGGTTATAGTAGGGGCTGATTTTCCAGCCACCAACCAGCATCAACTTGCCAGGCAAGTGAGTGAGCTATTGAAAGTGGATCTCCCAGTACCCGATGGAGCCCCGTCATATATGGTGTAGAGCAGAGAGACACAAAGTACATCCCTGTCCCTAGACTTCACCTAAATTGCAGATTTATGAGCAAACTAAGTGACTGTTTTAAGTTGCCACGTTTTGGGGTGGTTTGTTACTTAGCAACAGGAATAGCAAAGTACAGAATATATATAATGTTATTTAAAAAAAATCAAAATTAAAGACAAATGCTCTGTACTTGTAAAAGCACTTGAGAGGATTAGGATTAATTTGCAGTGAAAAAGACTCTCTCAACTTCACTTTTAACCTTTGTAAATCAATGACAAAAAAGAAAGTATTAGGAATAAAAAATAAAAAAATTTAAACAAAAAAAATCAATACAGTTCTAAAAGAACTTAAAATAGTTTTATTAGAGGATTATTTTTCGTATCATTCCTGGAAGCATATCAGACTAAACAGAATTATTTATCCTTTTAAATTAGTCTTTGAGGGTGTTACTCATAACTGATGAAATGGAAAAAGTATGTCCTTAGCTAAAATCAGTCTTACTTTTTTCCTCCTATCATACACCTTCTATTACCTTCTCTTCATGTAGCTAATGTGTCTTAACTTTAACCTCATCCACTGACATTTCACAGAAGGTCTAGATGATTCCATTGAATCAGTAATATGGAGTAAGCATTGGACAAAGCACATCAGACGTTAAGGTTCCAGGGAATGAGTCGTTGGCAATATGGATGTCGTTCTCAGCATTGTTTACATTCGCCTGAAGAAAGCAGAGCTGTCCTTGGTATCTTTCCTATAGTGCCCCTGTAGCTGAAGTTGGGGCAAAGTCTGAATTTATTTACTGGATGACAAAAGTAGCTAACATCATGCCATGAATAATTTAATCTAGGAGTTTTCAGACCTGGCTGGTTATATTTTGCCTGAAGAACATTTGAAAAATATATATTTGGGGTTTCATCTGGAGATCCTGATTCAGTAAATCTGGAGTTTCCACTTAAGAAACTATACTCCGAAAAAGTTCCCCAGGTAGTATTGACAGAATGAGGTTTATGAACTACTTATTTAGTAACCAAATACCAAACAACAATGGTTGGCGGAGGGATAGTTGATAAAGTTTAGGCAAGAAACTAGGGGGAAAGTGATTTTTACTATTGTACCTGTACAAAGAAAAGTGGCTAATGACTGTTTGGTTTTCTGAGTTAGAGAAATATGCATACTTCTCAGTAAATACATATATGCAGTTTATGTAAAGTTAATTCATTCACCATTAATAAATTAATAAATATTAGTTGAGCATCTAACGTGATCTAAGACTCTGAAAAATAAGCAATGAGTAAAACAGACAATAATCTTGATCTTATGATGCTTACATTCTCCTGGGTGTACACAAAAATAAATGTAATGGGTGAAAAAATCATGGGTAGATTAGAAGTGATAGCAAAGTATGAGGATGGAGTTTGAAGTGGGAGGAAGGTAAAATTGTAAATAGACAAGTCAGGAAAGTACTTAAGAGAAGACAACATTTGAGAAAAAACCTATAGTAATCATCACCTCATGAGTGTCTAATTTGCTAACAGCAAAAACCAACACCAAGCCCCCAGTACGGTGCTATTCCTGGGCATCTAGTAATATTTTTACCTGTTCGGAGGTTACTAGACATCTTTTTAATGGAAAAAGCATATATTTATCTTCACTGGAATTGAGTCATATTCTTATTAATCTGCCTTCCCTTCCTGTAGCTAGCATTACCTTCCTATAATGCTTCTGCCAATAACAACATCTAGTACTTAGACCCTTATCAGCTGTCATGACATTCTCTATTCCCAAATTGTGTCTGAATAGGAAATTCATTTCACAGGAAAGTGAATACAACAATGGGCCTATGAAATTAACTCATTGCTTCACCTACATCATCAGCTGGTAATGGCTGGCCTAAGGCAAAGGTGAAATGACTTGTTGAAGATTCAGCATTATACTTGGAACACAACAGTTGGAAAGGATGGCATTTTTTTTTTCATACAAGATGCAGTATATGCTTTGATTCCAAGATCATTCCAGGTTACAATCTCCCTCATGGCAAGAATATGTGAGTCCCAGAATCAAGGGATGGAAGTAACCACCCAGTAATCTCAATTTCATGCCTGGGACTGTTCTTATCACTGTTATCTTTCCAGCTCTCTCCTTCTAGAATCTTTATCTCAAATTCCCTTTGACACCACTGGGAATGCAAGACCACAGCATCTCATTGTCTTCTCTTCCTCTATCTTCCGGTCAATGATAAACATTTCTTGGATATCCCTTTGCTTTTCTTGCCCTTCTTTTCTTATATTCTCCTGGCAAAAGCACACTCCTGCGTAATTCCAACTTTCTACCCATTTCTCATTTGTACCTATGCAGTTGAATGTAGCTGGAGAAAAACATAAAATCACCCTGAGTGGTCTCACTTTGAATTTATATCCATGATACTTAAAGAGGCCCTTCATACTTTCAGGAATTGTACTAATTGCTTTCTCACTTTTCTCAAAAAATCTTTCAGATCTTCTCTTATATACTCAAACCACAATATCTCTCCTTCCTGTTTGTATTAAACTCCCTGATTCATTAAGGAAATTGAAACAATTGAAATAATTTTCCCCATGACTGTCATTTGCCAGCATCCATACTTAATCTATCAGCATATTACCAGTGGTATGTTCTCCATGGCCCTACCTAAGGATGATCTCTCCATTTGTGCACTGACTCTAGTTCCCTGATGTAATAAATTTTCATAAAGACAGTGAGAATCCTAGCAGAATCAATCAATCAATTTTCTTATAATGAATAATTCATTAATCATCAATCAATCAATTTTCTCATAATGAATAATTCATTAATGTTGCTGGCTGAATATTGATGAAGGAGTAATAATCAGTTTTTAGCAATAAATAAAGATAACCACATGTAGTAATATAGTTTTTGAAGAGTTTTAACCAACAGATCCTGATATCTCAAGGAATTAGAATAATAATAAAATGAGTATTACACAATTTACTTAATTTTATACTTCCAGATCCCTTATTGGTATAGGCAGGAGGCACTTAGGGATCTGGTTTCCTTGCCTGTGTATAAACCTACCTAGCATTCCTTCATGGGCCAGCGAAACCACCTTCTCTAGGTTATTTTCTATGATTTTTCTAGTATTCATTGATCTCCATTGTGTGTAAATTTCCATAACATTATTTGTGCTGTAAGTTTTATCACTTCTTCCTAAATCATATTTTATTGCCATTTATTTAGTTTACATCTCACTCCAAGCTCTGACCTCTGTTCTGATTTTCACTTACCCCAAACTAATGGATTTCTTTTCTTCTCTATGACCTGCTGTTCTCCACACAGATTTTCAATTATTATATGAAGAAACTCTGCTATGGAGTCTAATGTTAGATGACTAGTAGCAATGTAAGGTGAAATGATAAAGAATTAATAAACTCTAAGGTAAGAAAAAAATTGAAAGGTTGATAATAATTTATGAATGCTGATATGATTTACCTTAAAATATACAAAGCAAGAAATGGAAAATATCCATTATAGTTAACTTGTTTAAGGCAAGACGGCAACTGTTTACCTTACAAAAGGATTCAGAAATGTGAAATTCACATAGTAACCTGTGGGCTAAATGATCAAGAAAAAAGTATTAAAATGAAAATTATTTTTGAGATACATACCAGTTGGGTAAAATAAGGTATCATGTATTAAAAATATCTCATGTATTTCCAGTAACCTATAATATTCCATGTTAAATGCATCTTGTTGATTTCAAGAGCAAGTCAGTGAATTATCTGGATTTTAAAGCAAATTCAACTTATGTAAAAATCACAGTATTAGAAAGATTTACTCAACAGACCCTTAAACAATTCTGTTGTTAACTTTGCTCTTCTTACCCTTCAAATTCCAGGACTTTAGGATGGTTATCCCTTCACACTGAAACACTAACTGGAAACATTAAATTCCTCGACATAATGTCAACATCATGTCTTGCCTGCCAGCTATTTTTTTTTTTTTTAATGAGAGAATTTTTCTTTGGCGATTTACTTTTAATTATTTGCTTTTGAATAAATAAAACTTATTCTTGTGGGTAATTGTGTTTTCAATAAACAAAGATATAGTATTGCTGTTCACATTCAAACTGGAAGAAAAATACACTCAAGTAATGACAATTTTGACTTTAAAGTTTAAATCAAATTTTTGGTAATTTAATTCATTATTTATATTTATCATGAAAGTCTGAATTTTCAACCCCATGTGTTAATGTGGAAACAATTCGGATCAAGGGAGTGGGAATTTGTTTTGAATTCACTTAAACTTAGGAATCCTGAATTACACTTGAGACTCTCAATTAAAGATTTTTAAAGTTTTTTTCTATTGACTACCAGCATAACCAATATTGTTCTCTAATGCTCTTTATTAATAATACTCAAATTTATGTTTCTGAGAATTTTGCCTGAAAATCATGGGATTTTTTTTTTTTTTACTTTTTTTTCTTAGGTTTTCCTATTGCTTTCCTGTGTCATGGAAGTGCTTTACAGAAGGGGAGCATTCTCTCCATCATTCTGGCCTCAACTACCAATAGTCTACTAATATCTTATCTCCTCTTTTTTCAGTGCCCTTAAAAGTGCCATGATTCCCCCCTTGCACTTAAGTTGTTATATTGTGGCAGTTTGTTTTTCTGTTTGTCTCCTTACTAGTGTTGAAGAAAAACAGAGCTCGATAGTAGTCAGAGAAGTCAGAAAAGATTTTATTCAGATTTTGTTGCAATAGGGGAAAAGAGACCGGGTATTACACTGGTCTCAATTCCTAATACAGCTTAGACAAGTTGGGATTTATAGCCAAGGACCAGGGTGGGGTTATGAGTTACTTAGAAGAAACATCTGAGCTAAGAGAGGATTCTGGCTAAACCAACTTAACAGAATCCTTGTTGAAAGAAGGCCAGTGTGGCCAGATACCCAGGGCAGAGAATGAGGAATCTAATCACACATTTAGGATCATAAGGTGATTCTTGCTATAGCTGGGCCATGTCGGCCTAACAAGAACAGATGTCAGTGATGAGGACCTGAGTGCTTAGAAGAGCCTGAATAAAGTTCAGTCAAGGAGAGAGTCTGACCAGATTCCTTCAAGGCACAGAGTATATCTATTCCCATTTCTCAACACCATGGAGATCAGGTAGAAGATGCTCACTAAATGTTTTTGAAGGGTACTTTACAAAGAGTGTGTTGGCATCTACTGAGTCATAATGTGTTCCAAATATTAAGTTCTCTCAAAGAAAGAGTGCTGGATTTAGAATCAGACAGACTTGGGTTTGAATCCTGAACCTAACAGTACTTGTGTGACTATGTACAATTTATATAGTTTCCAAGGATTAGTTTTCTCATCTTTAAAATGGGAGTAGTAATACTTAGCTAAAAGATTTGATGTGACAATTAAATGTACATTTTACCTCCCAGTGGCTATATTCTAGCTATTTCACCTCATCTTTCTTTTAGCACACTTTCCACTATGTTGAGCTTCTTCCCACACAGAGAATGATGGCTATTATACAACATTGACCTCATTGTGAATAATACTAGAGAAATGTAAGTTGATGAAAAATATCCAGGTGTGACATTAAGCCAGGCTCTTTCATGTGTATATATGAAGATGCTCAGATGTATATATATGAAGTGCTCAGATGTTTCTTCTTAGTAATATATATAAATTTATATCTAGTAATATATATAGTATATCTAGTATATATAATATCTAGTAATATTTATCTAATATATCTAATAATATATATTATATATAGTATCTAGCAATAATTATCTAGTAATATATATTATATATCTAGTATATATTTATATATTTTATAGTATATATTTGTACTATAGTATATATTTATATGTTATATGTATATTACTACATATAAAGTATTAGATAATATATTACTATATTATTATATACTAATATAGTATAGATAATATATATTACTGTATATAATACTATATATCTAGTATTACTCTATATATTACTAAGAAGAAATATCTGAGCTAAGAGAGGATTCTAATATTTTATATATATATTCTTAATTATAAAATTAAGAGGTATAACTAGATGATCTCTAAGGTTTCTAGAAGTAACATTCTTGAATTATACTCCTTAGGATTTATAGTCCAGAAGCAGATCCATTTCTAGCAACATTGTAAGGTAGGCTCAGTGCCTGTAAGTCAGTGGTTAGGGTGCCAGCCACATACACCAGAGCTGGCAGGTTTGAACCTGGCCCGGGCCTGCTGAACAATAATGATAACCCATAATAACAACAAAAAATAGTCGGGCATTGTGGCAGGTGCCTGTGGTCCCAGCTACTTGGGAGGCTGAGGCAAGAGAATTGCTTAAGCCCAAGGGTTTGAGGTTGCTGTGAACTGTGATGCCACAGCACTCTACTGAGGGCAACATAGTGAGACTCTGTCTCAAAAAAAAAAAAACATTGTAAAGTAGACAAATTGACCAGTAAATTCTTTGTTAGATATTAGGAATTTGCTATGATATTTTCCTAGGATAATTTTTATTTAAAAAAACAGAGTTAGGATATTGAAAAGCTTGATAGAGTAGCTTGTTCATAAATATTGAGGTATCAATGGGAAAATGATTCTCAGGAGGAGAGACAATTTTTAACATTTTTAAATTCTTTATTGTACATATTTAAGGAATACAACATGCTGTTTTGATGTACTTATTACATAGTGACATGGTTGTTAGTGTCACACAAATTAACCTATCCATCATCTCATGAGGAGGGCCATCTTTCTAACGTCTCCCTTTTTAACTAAGTTTAAACTGATAGAAATATACAACCCAGGAGTTTTTAGCTTCTCTGAAGAAGCATTTTATTGATTTCATTTGGATTCTTTAGAATATTCAAGAGCATTGTTTAATATTCTTTTAGTTTATGTAATGAACTAAGGAGACAAGGACATTTTTTTTCTCTTGTTCCTTCCTCTTCTCTTTCCCATATTCTTCTCTATCCCTCTTCTCTTACGTGAGAGTTTCTCCTTCTCACTCTCATTCCATTCCTTTAGTTTAAATGTTAGATTTCTTTGAGGACTGCAACATATTAAAAAAAAAAACAAAATACTCTGTGTCCCCGACAGAGACTGCTGTATGAAATACTACATAAAAATTATTTTTCCTACATTTTTAAACTCTCAGAATATAATGGAGGATGCACATGTTTGGTTACAAAAATTCTTTTGTGAAGTTTGAGTCAAAGTTGTAAGTGCGTCCATCACCCAGATAGTGTACGTTGTACCTGTTAGGTGTGAATTTACCCATCCCTTTTTGCCCCCTCCTATCTGCTTTCTTTTTGCTGAGTTTTACTACCAAATGTGTATATAGGTGTTGATTAATTAGTTCCAGTTTATATTGAGTACAGTGGTGTTTGTTTTTCCATTCTTGCAATACTTCACGTTGAAGAATGGTCTCTAGTTTCATCCTGGATGAGATAGTATTAGTTTACTATTTTTTTAATGCTGAATAGTACTCCATGGTATGCATATACCACATTTTACTTATCTACTCATGTATTGATGGGCACTTGGGTTGATCCTACATCTTTGCAATTGCGAGTTGTGCTGCCATGAACGTTTCAGTGCATGTGCCTTTTGATAAAATAACTTTTTTTTTTCCCCTTTGGGTAAATACCCAGTAGTGGGATTGCTAGATCATCCATCTGTAGTTCTTTGAGGCAACTTCGTATGAGTTTACATAGAGGTTGTACTAATTTATAGTCCCACTAACAGTGTATAAGAGTTCCTTTCTGGATCCACACCAGTATCTATTATTTTGGGGGGTTTTTGATAAAAGCTATTCTTACTGGAGTTAGATGATATCTCATTATGGTTTTGATTTGCATTTCCTGGATGATTAGGAATTAGTTCATTAGTTATTGGCAATTTGTCTAGCTTCTTTTGAAAAGCTTCTTGGCTCTTGCTCACTTTGTTATCCAGAAATGAAAAGCAACACAGCTAGGACCCCCTGTTTCAGAGTTCCTAATGGAAAAATCTTCCTGGGCTTCTTTCTGTAACTGCCCCTCTGTTGATAGGGTGCATATGTGATGAATGAGTGAACCGCCCCTATCAACAGAGGGGCAATTACAGAAGCCCAGGAAGTTTTATCATTAAAAACTCTGAAACAGGGGCCTAGCTGTGTTGTTTTAGCCAAAAGCCCTTGGAGAAGCTTTCTTCTGTACCTCTACATCAGCCTTTTCTGACCGTCCTGTGATCTGAGTTCTAGCCATGCTATATATAATTTATCTTTTCTATCACTTGGAACAATCCTTTATGTGTCATATTCACTTGATTTTATCTCATTGTTCTCTGGGTTCTTCTTCCTAGACAACTTTAGTTTGTTTTTATTTTGTTTTCCCTTAAAAAAAAGTTGTTGTCCCAGGACTCTATGTCTTTAATCCATTTTTCTTTCCACTCACCCTCCTACCTGGCAACCTCCTTCTATCCTGTGTCATCAGTAACTACCTACAATGAATATTGTTAATTTTTTATCCGCAACTCAGATCTTGGTCCTCAGTTCCAGACTCTCACATTTATCTACTTATTCTATATCACCTCCTGAGTATTCTACAAGTCTCTCGATTCTATGATTCTACTACATTAAAAGTGATCTCATCATCTTCATCTTCTTTCCCTCAGATTCCCCTTCTCACCAGTAGACTTTATAATTCATCTGCCCCCTCCTAAATAAAAAGATGGAAGAATCTGGAGTTACAGTCTACCGGTCTCTAAAATGATTCTGTCTCCTGAATATTCTTCAGTATGTTAAGGAAAGTGGGTGGTGTGGGAAGAAGGGATCATAGATCTCTTTCCCTTACATTTTTAAATCCCATTTTCTGGATTGATTTTCTTTTATAAGAAGCAAGGGTTTATATTTGGATCTTTAATTTCTCTCAGGATTTTGCTGTAATACATAATCTTTCACTTGTTACATGAGAACACTATAATTTAAGAAGTATCTTCCATATTCTATCATTTTATTTTATTTTTACCCTTTTTTTTCCTTAGCATTCTGGGAATTTTTTCCCAATGCTTTTCTTAACTGCTTACACAACCACTTAATATATGGCTTTCAATGTCTTAAAAATAAGTACTCTCTGACCAAACTGACCTCCCACCATGCTCAGAGGACATGAGTGTGAACCAGAGGCTCAACCCAACCATGTAAGTGTTAACACTGGTTATATTTCTCTTCCCATCTTCCCACCTCCTTTTGGTGTTTTTATGCAGTAAAAAGGCCAAAGAATATACACAGTTTATTAACTTTTAAAAAGTCTTTTATCTACATAGACTCACAGAAAAAAAAATAGGAACAACATAAGACATTCCATAATGTCAAGGGAAAGGTTAGAAGAAATCACAAAGATTCTTTTACTTTAGAATAGTTAGGTTCATCATTTTAGGTTTTGAGGTATGATGTTGTGGTCTATGGATATGGGACCTAGAATCAGGATTTTTTTCTTTTATGTAAGTAATACTGTCTCTGAAAATGAACTCTGTGTGTGGCCATGGACAAATTACTTAATACCTTTGTTTCAATTACTTGATGACTTCTGGTTTCCAAGGTCATTAATTTGAGCCATGATTCAGCTAAATAAATAATGCACTAAGGTTTCATTAAGAATCTCAGAAATGCAGATTTCTTTGGCATCATAATATATTTAATTTGTCATTGATAATCACCTCAAATGCCACAAAATGAATGGGAAAGGGAACACTATGCAAGTACTCATTAAAAACATCCACAAATGCTGGAGGAGACTTCTTAGAATTAAAGAATACCTTGTTTTGTGGTAGAAAACTTTCATCTGAGACAATAGAGACTGATTTGTATTGGTTTCTTAATTTTACCAGATGCCATCATTTTCTTGGGCTATTAGATCAAGTTTGTATTTTCAGTTCCACATTTATCCTCAATAAAATATCTTCTAAAGCTGGAAGAGTACCTTCCAGCAAGTACATTAAAAATTCAATGTCTTCTAACAGAGGGGAAATGTTTACACTGGGAAGTCTTTCACCTCAGAGAACAAGAGGATGCCAAAAATCTCTACCACCACATATTGCTTGGTAGTAAGATCAGTAGGTCATATGGAGTCAGCTTCAGTTAGCTCTAAATCTGGATACATGTATTAAGGGCCTGTGTATTGGACTACTTTAATCATAATAAATTATGTATTTATTTCATCATCTCAGTACTGTTATTTGTTTTCTTCCTTCCTCTCCTCTTACCTTGTTCTCATATTTGATGAACTATGTTTTGTTGGCTCGGTGCCTGTAGCTCAGTGGTTAGAGCACTGGCCACATGCACCAGGGCTGATGGGTTCAAACCTGGCCAGGGCCTGCTAAACAGCAATGACAATAATAACAAAAAATAGCTAGGCATTGTGGCAGGCACATATAGTCCCAGCTACTTGGGAGGCTGAGGCAAGAGAATTACTTAAGCCCAAGAGTTTGAGGTTGCTGTGAGCTATGATGCCACTGTACTCTACTGAGGGTGACATAGTGAGACTCTATTTAAAAAAAAAAAATGAAATATGCTTTTTTGAAGTCTCTAGTTTCAGATGATCTGACTTGAACATGGAATTCTTTGGATTGTGTAGTTCATGTAAATATGCACTTGTTGCATATTTAGAATGTAACTGTTGGATCTTTTGATACTCATATTGTCTTAGCTATTTTCTGCTGCTATAAGAGAATACCATAAACTAGGTAATACATAAAGAAAAGAGATTTATTTAGTTCACAATTCTGGAAGATGAGAAGTCCCAGAGCAAAGGGCTTCTTTTGGTGAGGGCTTTTTTGTTGTGTTATAAAATGGCAGATGGTGCCAAATGGCAAAGAAGTGTGTATGCAAGAAAGGGAGACCAAACTTCATCCTTTTGTCAGGAACCCATTCCAGCAATAATTAACCCACTCCTGTGATAATGGCCGTAATCCTAGTTATTTCTGAAGTCTTACCTCTTAGTGCCCTTGCACTAGCAAATTAATTCATCCATCCCTCCCTCCCTTCCCCCCTCCCCCTCCTCCCTCCCTTCCTTCCTTCCTTCCTTCCTTCCTGAGACAGAGTCTGACTGTCATCCCTGGGTTAGAGTGCCATGGTGTCATAGCTCACAGCAACCTCAAACACTAGGGCTTAAGTGATCCTCTTGCCTCAGCCTCCTGGGATTACTGGCGCCCACCACTCTGCCTGTGTAGTTTTTCTATTTTTAGGAGAGGCAGGATTTCATTTTGCTGAGGCTGGTCTTCAACTCCGGAGCTCAAGTAATCCAACTGCCTCTTAGAGTGCTAGGATTACAGGTGTGAGCCCACTGCGCCTAGCCACAGATAAATATCAGCATGAGTTTTGGAGGGACATTCAACTATAGTATGTATATTGGCTATTAAAATGCCAAACTGTTTCTAATTGAATGAGCCAATTTTAAACTTTCACCAACATAATTTGAAAATGCAGTTACTCAACATCCACACTACACTTGGTATAGTTATTTTAATTTTAGCAAAATAATGAATATGTAGTAATCCTAAATTTTGGTATTAATATAAATTTCCTAGATGAGTCATGATATTGGGAGGTCTAGCTTGAGTGCTTTGAGGGTTCTCCATACATCCTTCCAAAAAGGTTGTATTAGTTTGCAGTCCCACCAGCAGTGTAAAATTGTTCCTTTCTCTCCACATCCACACCAGCATCTGCAGTTTTGAGATTTTGTGATGTGGGCCATTCTTGCTGGGGTTAGATGGTATCTCAGGGTGGTTTGATTTGCATTTCTCTAATAGATAGGGATGATGTAAGTAGGTGGTTATCTTTGAGAAGCAGAATGTGGGAAAGAAGGGCTAGTTACTTCCAAGATTTGTTTGTCTTTTTAAGAATGCTGATAATTCTTTCTTTCTTGACCTGGTTTGTGGTTTTATGGCTTATCATTTTCTGATAATTCACTTAGCAATAATTTTTGTCTTGTGAAGCTTTCTGTATGTAACATACTTCAATTGTTTAAAATGAATTAGTAAAATATTGTAATAAAATGGCAAACTTCAAATACATTGCAAAAATCCTTTCCCCTGTATTTCATAATATAAGAATATCAATAACAAAATTACCACTAAGCAAGCATAATAAAAACAAAGGATCCAAATTTCATAACACTAAAAAAGTATCATCCTAAACAGATTATTCTGGAGCAACACAATTAAACAATGCTACTAACCCTGACTACCTCCTCTTCCTTCCGTTCCCATTTTAGAAACTGTGTCTGTGTGCAGACAAAATTCCGAGACTGCACCTTAGGTACCTTGGTGCTGAAACGGGCAAACTGAGTGAGGATTCTCATTTAAGTTTTCTCACTGAGGAGTAATGTATATTAGCAAAGACATAAAAGCAAATAAAAAATAACGCGTGTGCCATAGTTTCAAGTACTTTAGGTAAATTATCTCAATTATTTCTTGTAAGAAATGTTATGTGTTAGTACTGTCATTATTTCATTTTTTGCAGCTAAGAAAACTGAGGCAAAAAGAGTTCGAATAAATTACCAAAAGCCAGATAGCTAGAAAATTACAGATATTTGATTTTAACTTAACCAATTTGATACAGGTTGAATACCCCTTATATAAAAGAGCTAGGGCCAGGAGCCATAGAGTCTTATTTTGACGAATATGACGGTGAGTCGCTGGACGCCGAGCAAGAGACGCGAACCAACATGCTTTTGGAGCTTGCAAGGTCACTTTTCCATAGTGTGGAATTTGAAGACTTGGGGTTGATAGTAGATTGGGAACACTGTCTGCCTCCACTTACAGCCAAGACGGTGGTGGAGAACCTCCCCAGGACGATTACCAGAGGTCCTCAGGCTGAGCTCAAGTGCCTGGTGTGTCTTTTGGAATGTGCCTTACCATCACCTCTTCCATTCCAACCGCATTCTGTCCTGGCGAAGCAAGACAAATTCCTGCCACCTGCGCCTCGGTGAGCTGCCCCTGATGATGACATGAGGAGCGCAGCTGCGGTAAGGCTGGAGATGAATGTTTGTGTATTAAATATATCTATACATAGAAAACATACAGTAATTATGTATTGCTGTAATTTTTGACAAACACTGTCACATATGTGGACCATTGTTGACTGAAGTGTTATTATGTAGCGCATGACTATATCACATAACCACTCTTTTGGTGGTTACATAAATGGTGGATTTTAAAAACCATCAAGCTCTTTACTTATTAAACTTTTTTGTACATATTTTATACTTTAATAAATTTCAGTAAGTTTTCAATAAAAGCAAAATGCTTTTAGCATTTATGCTTTAAACAAAAGCACTAAATAAAATGCAGACATTATGGCAAGATGTTCAAATTTTTAAGAAGTTAAAGTTATATGCCAAGCATGATAGCAAATAAATAAAATTATTCAAAATGTAAAGAAATTTGACGACATATAATTACAGTGAAAACTTCCTTATGTATGTCTCAGAATTAAACTAATCTGAGAAGGACTATATTTTATAGGAAATAATTTGATACCTATAAATGCCTTTATATTTATTTCAAGTGCCTTCTAGTCCCATACTATAAAACTAAATTTGTTTTTATTAAAAAAAGTTCAATTTTTGTTTAGAAATATAATTTTATTTAGCCTTCAATCAACTTCCCACCCACCCACCAGCTGTATCTCTATATGTGTACAGGAAAGTTTTTTCTAGGTGGTTTTTTTCAGTCTGTTGTCAGTATTTCTTGCTTATTTTAATTGGAAAGGCTATTTCCATAAAGCAATATGATTTTTATTTTAAAAATGTTTAAATATTCATAACTAGAATTATTTTGTAATTTACCAGAACTAAATTGATCAACAAATTATTTTAGATCACAAATTCACAGTTACTTTAAAATAAGAGCTCTTTTTTTTGTGGCATTAGGCATTTGAAAAATAACTTTAAGAATAAAAATTTTATTATTATAACTATTTTGTTTGGAATGTTTCTAGGTTATCTTTTCCCTGACTTTTTAAATCATATATGACTCATAGTTTCAGAATTGATCACTCAGCCATTATTGAAAATTTTAATCACTGGACAAAGCATATTTTCTTCAGGAATTACTGACATGGTTATGCTTACACTAAATGGCCCTAATCTTCTATTTTGTGAAAAAATATTGTCCTTTTTAAAAAAATTTTCTCCGCTGCTGAGATATCCTCTATCATTTCTTGCTTTTGGCCATGTGTCAAACTTGATCAGCCTTTCTCTATTTAAAACTAAAAGTAATTTTTCTGATTATACTAATAATGTTGTAAAGTTTTAAACTATATCTATTAGAGCATGAATTAAACCAGGCTGTGTATATATGTCTTGAGAACTCAACAAAAAAGAAAAGTTTTTTTGAGAAAATAACATAGATGAAATTCATGAAATAAAATGTATCTTATGCTCACAAAAAAGAAATAATAATCAGGAAAATGGATGCTATATGTCCCCAAATAAAATAGTCTCCTTTTAGTTAAAATGCTCAACACATCATTTAACTAATAATACAATTAAAACAAATTCTACATGAATATTTGTATACTTTGTTAGACTTACTTGATTACTGACTTCCTTTCTTAGAAGATTCTATGATGTGTGTAAATAGTGCCTGTTATATAACAGATACTGAGTCAATAGTTGATGATAGTATAAAATTATAAGTTGTTATGAACGGTTTTGCTATTTATTCTAAACTCTGTCAAAGTATACATATTAGTTTAAAGTGTATACTACTATAGTTAAAAACACACTTTTAGAGTGAAATCAGTTATCCCTAATAACTTTGTTCACTGCTCAATTTGAATTTTTGATATTATTTTGAATTTTATTTTATTTTATTTTATTTTTTTTTTTAATTTTTTTATTAAATCATAAGTGTATACAATGATATGATTATGGGGCATCATACACTCACTTCATAAACCATTTGACACATTTTTATCCCAGTGGTTAACATAGCCTTTCCGGCGTTATCTCAGTTACTGTGCCAAAACATTTATATTCTACATTTACCAAGTTTCGCAAATACCCCTGTAATATGCACCACAGGTGTGATCCCACCGATTCCCCTCCCTCTACCCACCCCCCCCTTTCCCACTTCCCCCTATTGTTAAGTTGTAGCTGGGTTATAGCTTTCATGTGAGAGTCCCAAATTAGTTTCATAGTAGGGCTGTGTACATTGGATATTTTTTCTTCCATTCTTGGGATACTTTACTAAGAAGAATATGTTCCAGCTCCATCCATGTAAACATGAAAGAGGTAAAGTCTCCATCTTTCTTTAAGGCTGCATAGTATTCCATGGTATACATATACCACAATTTATTAATCCATTCGTGGATCGATGGACACTTGGGCTTTTTCCATGACTTAGCAATTATGAATTGGGCTGCAATAAACATTCTGGTACAAATATCTTTGTTATGTTGTGATTTTTGGTCTTCTGGGTATATGCCCAGCAGAGGAATTACAGGATTGAATGGCAGATCTATTTTTAGATCTCTGAGTGTTCTCCATATATCCCTCCAAAAGGAATGTATTAATTTGCATTCCCACCAGCAGTGCAGAAGTGTTCCCTTTTCTCCGCATCCATGCCAACATCTCTGGTCTTGAGATTTTGTGATATAGGCTAGTCTCATTGGAGTTAGATGATATCTCAAAGTAGTTTTGATTTGCATTTCTCTGATGATTAAAGATGATGAGCATTTTTTCATATGTCTGAAGGCCGTGCGCCTGTCTTCTTCAGAGAAGTTTCTCTTCAAATCCCTTGCCCAGCCTGCGATGGGATCCCTTGTTTTTTTCTTGCTGATGCGTTTGAGTTCTCTGTGGATTCTGGTTATTAAACCTTTGTCAGAGTTATACCCTGCAAATATCTTCTCCCATTCTGAGGGCTGTCTGCTTGCTCTGCTTACTGTGTTCTTAGCTGTGCAGAAGCTTTTTAGTTTGATCAAGTCCCAGTAGTGTATTTTTGAAGCTGCTTCAATTGCCCGGGGGGTTCTCCTCATGAAATACTCACCCAGACCAATTTCTTCAAGGGTTTTCCCTGCATTCTCCTCTAGTATTTTTATAGTTTCATGTCTTAAGTTTAAATCTTTAATCCAATGAGAGTCTATCTTAGTTAATGGTGAAAGGTGTGGGTCCAATTTCAGTCTTCTGCAGGTTGCCAGCCAGTTCACCCAGCACCATTTGTTAAATAGGGAATCTTTTCCCCACTGAATGTTTTTAATTGGCTTGTCAAAAATCAAATAGCGGTAAGTAGCTGGATTCATCTCTTGGTTCTCTATTCTATTCCAGATATCTACTTCTCTGTTTTTGTGCCAATACCATGCTGTTTTGATCACTATCGATTTGTAGTAAAGTCTGAGGTCTGGTAGTGTGATTCCTCCTGTTTTGTTTTTATTTCTGAGTAATGTCTTGGCTATTCGAGGTTTTTTCTGATTCCATATAAAACGAAGTAATGTTTTTTCAAGATCTTTAAAATATGACAGTGGAGCTTTAATAGGGAGTGCGTTGAAAGTATATATTGCTTTGGGTAGTATGGACATTTTGATAATGTTGATTCTTCCTAGCCATGAGCATGGTATGTTTTTCCATTTGTTAACATTTTCAGCTATTTCTTTTCTTAGAGTTTCATAGTTCTCTTTATAGAGATCTTTCACGTCTTTTGTTAGGTAAATTCCCAAATATTTCATCTTCTTTGGCACTACTGTGAATGGGATAGAGTCCTTAACTGCTTTTTCAATTTGACTGTTGTTGGTGTATATAAAGGCTACCGATTTATGAATGTTGACTTTGTAACCTGAGACGCTGCTGTATTCCTTGATCACTTCTAGGAGTTTTGTAGTAGAGTCCCTAGTGTTTTCCAGATACACAATCATATCATCTGCGAAGAGCGAGAGTTTGATCTCTTCTGACCCTATATGGATACCCTTGATCGCCTTTTCTTCCCTAATTGCGGTGGCTAAAACTTCCATTACAATGTTGAAAAGCAATGGAGACAATGGGCAGCCTTGTCTGGTTCCTGATCTGAGTGGAAATGATTCCAATTTAACTCCATTCAATATGATATTGGCTGTGGGTTTGCTGTAGATAGCCTCTATCAGTTTAAGAAAAGTCCCTTCTAGACCAATTTTCTTGAGTGTTCTGATCATGAAGGGATGCTGGATATTATCAAAAGCTTTTTCTGCATCAATTGAGAGAATCATATGGTCTTTGTTTTTTAATTTGTTTATGTGCTGAATTACATTTATAGATTTACGTATATTGAACCAGCCTTGAGACCCTGGGATAAAACCAACTTGGTCATGATGTATAATTTGTTTGATGTGTTGCTGGATTCTGTTTGTTAGGATCTTGTTGAATATTTTTGCATCTATATTCATTAGTGATATTGGTCTATAATTTTCTTTTCTTGTTGGGTCTTTTCCTGGTTTGGGGATCAGGGTGATATTTGCTTCATAGAACGTGTTGGGTAGTCTTCCTTCTTTTTCTACATTTTGGAACAGGTTGAGTAATATAGGTACTAATTCCTCTTTAAAGGTTTGGTAGAATTCTGACGTGAAACCATCTGGTCCCGGGCTTTTCTTTTTAGGGAGGTTTTGTATAGTTGATGCTATTTCTGAACTTGATATGGGTCTGTTCAACATTTCCACTTGATTCTGGTTAAGTCTTGGAAGGTGGCGTGCTTCCAAGTATCGGTCTATTTCCTTCAGATTTTCATATTTCTGAGAATAAAGTTTCTTGTAATATTCATTAAGGATTTTTTGGATTTCTGATGAGTCTGTGGTTATTTTGTCTTTGTTGTTTCTGATTGATGATATTAGAGATTTTACTCTTTTTTTCCTGATTAGGTTGGCCAGAGGTTTATCTATTTTATTGACCTTTTCAAAAAACCAGCTTTTTGATTTATTGATCTGTTGTATTATTCTTTTGTTTTCAATTTCATTTAATTCTGCTCTAATTTTGGTTATTTCTTTTCTTCTACTGGGTTTGGGGTTGGAATGTTCTTCCTTTTCCAGTTGCGTGAGATGTCCCATTAAGTTGTTAACTTCCTCTCTTTCCGTTCTCTTGAGGAAGGCTTGCAGTGCTATAAATTTCCCTCTTAGAACTGCCTTTGCAGTGTCCCAGAGGTTCTGATAGCTTGTGTCTTCATTGTCATTTTGTTCCAAAAAATTGGTGATTTCTTTCTTAATCTCATCTCTGACCCAGCTATCATTCAGCATAAGGTTATTTAACTTCCATGTTTTTGTATGGGTATGCAGATTCCTGTTGTTACTCAATTCAAGTTTTATTCCATGATGGTCCGAGAAGATGCACGGAATAATTTCTATTCCTTTAAATTTACTGAGGTTAGACTTGTGACCTAAAATGTGATCAATTTTGGAGTAAGTTCCGTGGGCTGATGAGAAGTATGTGTATTCAGTTTTGTTGGGATGAAATGTTCTGTAGATGTCTGCTAAATCTAAATATTGGATGGTTAGGTTTAAATCTAAGATTTCTTTGCTCAGCTTCTTTCTGGAGGATCGATCCAACACTGCCAAGGGAGTGTTGAAATCTCCAACGATTATGGAGCTGGAGGAAATCAAGTTACTCATGTCTGTTAGAGTTTCTCTTATAAATTGAGGTGCATTCTGGTTGGGTGCATAGATATTAATAATTGAGATCTCATCATATTGAGTATTACCCTTAACAAATATGAAGTGACCATTCTTGTCCTTCCTTACTTTTGATGGTTTAAAGCCTACTGTATCTGCAAATAAAATTGCAACACCTGCTTTTTTCTGATTACCATTTGCCTGAAATATGGATGACCATCCTTTCACCCTGAGTCTGTATTTGTCTTTTAAGTTGAGATGTGACTCTTGTATGCAACAAATATCTGGCTTAAGTTTTTGTATCCAGTCAGCTAACCTATGCCTCTTTAGAGGACAGTTTAAGCCATTCACATTGATGGAGAGTATTGATAAGTCTGGTGGAATTTTGGGTATCGAGTTTTTCAAAGGTCCAGTGGACATTTTTAATCCTTTCGCCAGTGTGGAAGTTGGAGTTTGATCCGAAGTTTCTGAGTGAGTTTACTTTTGTGGTATAGGATTGGGTTGGTCATTGTGGAGGATAGGTCTGAGAACATCCTGAAGAGCTGGTTTACTTATGGCAAATTTTTTCAACATATGAATGTCATTGAAGTATTTAATTTCTCCATCATAGATGAAACTCAGTTTAGCTGGATACAAGATCCTGGGTTGAAAGTTTTTTTGCTTTAGGAGATTAAAAGTTGATGACCAGCCTCTTCTTGCTTGAAAAGTTTCAGCAGAGAGATCTGCAGTTATTCTAATATTCTTACCTTTGTACGTTATAGTTTTCTTTCGCCGGGCTGCTTTGAGAATCTTCTCTTTCATGTTAACTTTAGTGAAGCTAATTATGATATGTCTGGGAGATCGCTTTTTGGGGTTGAATCGTGCTGGGGTTCTGAAGCTGTCTGCTATCTGAATTTCAGATTCTCTAGGCATGTCTGGAAAATTTTCTTTCATAATTTCATGTAGAAGGGCCTCTGTGCCCTTGGCTGCCACGTCATCAGCCTCCGAAATTCCTATAACCCTTATGTTATGTTTTTTCGAATTATCTGTGAGCTCTCTGAGTGAGTGATCCGTTTTTGCTCTCCATTTCTCTTCCTCTTTGAGAGATTGGGAGCGTTCGAAGACTTTATCTTCAATGTCAGAAATCCTTTCTTCTGCTTGCTCCATTCTGTTACTGAGGGATTCTACTGTATTTTTCATATCTTTGAGGGCTGTAAGTTCTTGTTTCAGTGTGTCTAAGTCTTTGGTGGTTTTGTCTTTAAATTCGTTAAATTCTTGAGACAGTTTTTGAATTTCTCCACGAATTCCTAATTCCATTTTATTAATCTTGTCTGCAAACCAAATTCTGAATTCGACTTCTGACATCTCAGCCAGTTGTTTATGAATGGGATCTTCAATCACATCTGCCGTATCTTTTCTTGGGGGGGTTGATCTATTCTGGTTATTCATGTTACCAGAGTTTTTCCGCTGATTCCGCCCCATGGTTTACTCCCTTTGGTTTTTCCCCTGGGGTTTTATCGAGGGCCCGTACAGTGTTGTGGCCTGAGAAACTGGGGCCCTGTCTGGTGTGGTGGAGCAAAGTGGTTCTGTCTTGTTTTCAGCTGGTTTCTGTTCTATCCTATTGCAACTTCTACTCTGGCTTGAAGTCTCAGCTGTGTGGAAAAATCAGCAATTAAGTCACCCCGCCTGCCCACCTCTGGCCCCAGTTGGAAAAGGAGAATCAAACCTTCCTACAATCGCACACCCAGGGCACCACCTGAAAAGTCCTCAGTCTATTAGCCCAGTTCAAAAGGTCCGAATCAACTGTCTCAATCGGCACTTGTCTCAGGTGGAAGGGTTCAAGAGGTCTCTGGGAACTGGATCACAGGGGCCTGGTGACTCCTCTGAGACAGCTCACTCCAGTGCAGCGTGGAGTCAGGAGGAGCCACCCCGCAAACAGAGCAGTCTGGGAAGGTTGACGTCTCCTTCCCCACTTTGCCCCTCCGTCGGACCCAGTCACTGGTATCTCTGCAGATGGCTAACCCAGTTGCCTGCAGTGAACAGACACTCCAGGGGTTTGCACCTGCCTGAATCGCGAGGAAGTCTGCCAGGCCCCCGCAGACTGCCGCTATCTAGCAGGAGGAGATGGGGCCTGACATCTTTGAGTGTTTGATGCAGGTGATGGGAAGGAGGTGTTCACTCAGGCTTAGCCCCGTCCCTGATGGATGCTGCTAACAGAACAGAACAGAACAGACAACTTTGTGAGGTTCTGTCTCTGTTCCTGTCGTCGCCTACAGGAGACGGGCTGTTTTGAGTTCAAACGTCTTTGCTGCTGGAGAATTGCGTCTGAACACCTCTCTGGGTCGGCCCCGCCCTGGAGGCTTCTGGGTTTGTGAGTCGTGACACAGGTGGCCTCCTCTGGTTGCCCAGGGAGACAGGGGGTGTGGCCTCAGAATATCCAGAAGTGAGCGTTCTGCCGTTAAAGAAAAAACGGCTGTTGATCTACCTCCAGGGAACTGCTGCTCTGGTGTGGGCACTCAGGCGACCCTTTTCTCCTCTGTCCCGCGCCCCAGAGTCAGCACTGAGCGGCCGCAGTTTGTGCTGGGTCCACACCCCTTAAGAGATCCCCCAAGAATCAGAACTCTTGGGGGATGGGCGCCCAGACCCGGATTGGGAGTGGGGCGGGGGGAAGCTAGAGTTTCATTCAGTTTCACGCAATACTACGGTCCGGGGAGGGCTCCTGCACTGCACCGCAGGGAAGTGCCGCCAAGGCTTGATTTCCCCTCAGCGGAGTGCCCTCTCCTCGCTCACGTATCCCAGAGTCAGCGCTGACCTGACGCAGCTCCTATTTTGAATTTTAAAAACCTCTTACATTTGTTTTGTTTACACATTCTTTGATTACTTATACTGTGCTTCATTATACCAACTAGCTTTAAGCTAATTGGTACTAAGCCATTTTTATTTCCTAATTTAATTTAATATTCAAAACGTCTCATAGTACCAACTAATTCTTAGTTAAGTAAGATTAAAAAAAAAAAAGATAGTGTTTTCTGTTCGGATAATTTGGTGGCTCAGAATACTTACAACTTAACCATAATGATATTTTCAGGGTAAACCTGAAGGCAAACTTAAGAAAATAAAAATTCATCCCTTGAAATATACTAAGAGATGGGGGAGAGAGATTAAAGATGGCGGCCGAGTAACAGTATCCCTGCAACTGTGAACAGCAAGTCTGGGGAGACAAGACTCCAGGCATCTCTGGCCGGTGGGATCTGCCTATAATCATCCCTTTGAGGATACAGGGAGCCAGCAAGGGACTTCTGGACCCCAAGAGGAGGACAAAAACAGTGGAAAACTGGCAACGACCTAATCACGCCGGCAACCGTAAGTACAAGCAGTAGTGAGACTGCAAACTGGAAAGGCCTTACCTGTGAACTGTTTTGGTGTCCTTGGACTTGGCACTCAGTAACTGCCTTGGGGAGAGCTTGAACAGGAGTGTGGAGAACTTTGGGCATTGTCTGGGGCCCCAGACTGAGCCACTGAGCTGGGTGCAGGAAGCCATTGTGAAAGAACTGCCCTGGCAAGCTCCGCCCTCAGAGTGTCAAAGCAAGGATTGGGCGGCTCAAAGTAACCTACTGACTGAGCAGCCTAAAGGCGGGGACTGACCTGCCTTATAGCCTTAATCCTTAAGGGCAGAGTGAGACGGTTTTGGCACACTGGAGCCTTGGGCTATTGCCCTGGGTAGAGTGCCATGATGTCACAGCTCATAGCAACCTCAAACTCCTGGGCTTGGCGCTGCCCAGACCTCCATAAGAGCTGTGCAGCAACCCCCGACCAGTGACCTGGACTCACTGGGCCTCCACATTCCCTGACCAGGAACTGCGGGAGCCACGCAACCCTGCGTCCTCCCTCCTGTGTCCTCCCAGCTTCCACACTAGCCCGTTCATCTGGACAGGGACTCTGGTAGCTGTGTGCCCTTTGGAGCCATCCCTGCCTCTGCGCAGAGTTCTTCTCCTGGCCAGAGACTGCTGGAGCCTTGGGCTCTCTGTGCCAAAGTCACTGGGACTTGGCACTCCCAGAACCATGCGCACCACCCCCAGCCCTGTTGCTGGATCCAGGTGTGTCACAAACCGGAGCTGCTTCCACAACCAGAACTCCCTAGCTAGAATAGCCCCAGAGAACTACACAGGGTGACTCCCTACAAAGATCCAGCAACAATAGAGTGATCCCGCTGGGGTCTAATCTTGGAGAGACACCCCCCCAACCCTGAGGACAGCCAGAGGCAATAGTGAAAAACAATCATGAGGCAAAATCAACAGAAAAACTCTGGCAATATGAATAATCAGAGTATATCAACTCCCCCAAGGATCAATGGGACAGAAACAGCACAAGACCCCATGCACAAACAAATAGCTGAGATGTCAGAAATTGAATTCAGGATCTGGATAGCAAATAAGATTGAATTAGAATTCCAAAAGTTATCTCAAGAATTCAATGGATTCGAAGACCAAATGGCCAAAGATTTCGACACATTGAGACAAGAACTTGCATCCCTCAAAGATGTGAGAAACACAGTAGAATCCCTCAGTAACAGAATGGAGCAAGCAGAAGAAAGGATTTCTGACATTGAAGACAAAGCTTTCGAATGCTCCCAAACCCTCAAAGAAGAAGAGAAATGGAGAGCAAAAACAGACCACTCTCTCAGAGAGCTCTCGGATAATTTGAAGAAAACCAATATTCATCTTATAGGGATCCCCGAAAGTGACAAAGTGGCTTCACAAGGCACAGAGTCTCTTCTCCATGAGATTATGAAGGAGAACTTTCCAGACATGCCAAGAGATTCCTAAATTCAGATAGCAGACAGTTTCAGAACTCCAGCACGACTCAACCCAAATAAGACATCCCCCAGACACATCATAATCAATTTCACTAAAGTTAATATGAAGGAGAAAATTCTGAAAGCTGCCAGATGAATGAAAACCATTACCTACAAGGGGAAGAATATCAGAATAACTGCAGATCTCTCTGCTGAAACCTTTCAAGCTAGAAGAGTATGGTCATTGACTTTTAATCTCCTAAAACAAAATAACTTTCAACCCAGGATCCTGTACCCAGCTAAACTGAGCTTCATTTATGACGGAGAAATTAAATACTTCAGACATTCACATGTTGAAGAAATTTGCCACAACTAAACCAGCTCTCCAGGACATTCTTAGACCTATCCTCCATAAAGACCAGCATAATTCTCCAATACAAAAGTAAACCCACCCAAAAAATTTTTGATCAAATTCCAACTTCCACAGTCGCAAAAGGATTAAAAATGTCCACCGGTCTCTCGAAAGGCTTATCAATACTCTCAATTAATGTGAATGGTTTAAATTGTCCTCTAAAGATGCATAGGTTGGCGGACTGGATACAAGAACTCAAGCCAGATATCTGCTGCATCCAAGAATCGCATCTTACATAAAAAGACAAATATAGACTAAAGGTGAAGGGATGGTCATCTATATTCCAGGCAAATGGAAAGCAGAAAAAAAGCAGGCATTGCAATCCTATTCGCAGACGCAATAGGCTTTAAACCAACCAAAATAATTAAGGATAAGGATGGATACTTCATATTTGTTAAAGGTAATACTCAATATGATGAGATCTCAATTATTAATATTTATGCACCCAACCACAATGCACCTCAATTTATAAGAGAAACTCTAACAGACATGAGCAACTCGATTTCCTCCACTTCCATAGTAGTTGGAGATTTTAACACCCCTTTAGCAGTCCTGGATAGATCCTCCAAAAAGAAGCTAAGCAAAGAAATTTCAGATTTAAACTCAACCATTCAACATCTGGACTTAACAGATATCTACAGAACACTTCATCCCAAAAAAACTGAATACACATTCTTCTCATCAGTCCACGGAACATACTCCAAAATCGACCACATCCTAGGCCACAAATCTAACCTCAGCAAATTTAAAAAAAATAGAAATTATACCTTACATCTTCTCAGACCATCATGGAATAAAAGTTGAACTAAATAACAACAGGAACCTGCATACCCATACAAAAACATGGAAGCTAAACAACCTTATGCTGAAGGATACATGGGTTATAGATGAGATTAAGAAGGAAATCACCATATTTTTGGAACAAAACAACAATCAAGACATGAATTACCAGAACCTCTGGGATACTGCAAAGGCAGTCCTAAGAGGGAAATTTATAGCACTGCAAGCCTTCCTCAAGAAAATGGAAAGAGAAGAAGTCAATAACTTAATGGAACATCTCAAGCAACTGGAGAAAGAAGAACACTTCAACCCCAAATGCAGCAGAAGAAAAGAAATAACCAAAATCAGAGCAGAATTTAATGAAATTGAAAACAAAAGAACTATACAACAGATCAATAAATCCAAAAGTTGGTTTTTTGAAAAGATCAATAAAATAGATAAACCTTTGGCCAACCTAACCAGGAAAAAAAGAGTAAAATCTCTAATTTCATCAATCAGAAACGGTAATGATGAAATAACAACAGACCCCTCATAAATTCAAAAAAAATCCTTAATGAATACTACAAGAAACTCTACTCTCACAAATATGAAAATCTGAAAGAAATCGACCAATACCTGGAAGCACGCCACCTAGCCAGACTTAGCCAGAACGAAGTGGAAATGTTGAACAGGCCTATATCAAGTTCTGAAATAGCATCAACTGTACAAAATCTCCCTAAAAAGAAAAGCCCAGGACCAGATGGCTTTACGTCAGAATTCTACCAAACCTTTAATGAAGAACTAGTACCTATACTACTAAACCTCTTCCAAATTATAGAAAAAGAAGGAATATTACCCAGCACATTCTACGAAGCAAACATCACCTTGATCCCCAAACCAGGGAAAGACCCAACAAGAAAAGAAAATTATAGACCAATATCCCTAATGAATATTGATGCAAAAATACTCAATAAGAGCCTAACAAACAGAATCCAACAACACATCAAAAAAATTATACACCATGACCAAGTGGGATTTATCCCAGGGTCTCAAGGCTGGTTCAATATATGTAAATCTATAAATGTAATTCAACACATAAACAAACTTAAAAATAAAGACCATATGATTCTTTCAATTGATGCAGAAAAAGCTTTTGATAATATCCAGCATCCAATATCCATGATCAGAGCACTTAAGAAAATTGGTATATAAGGGACATTTCTTAAACTAATGGAGGCCATCTACAGCAAACCCACAGCCAATATTGTATTGAATGGAGTTAAATTGAAATCATTTCCACTTAGATCAGGAACCAGGCAAGGTTGCCCATTGTCTCCATTCCTCTTTAACATTGTAATGGAAGTTCTAGCCATTGCAATTAGGGAAGAAAAGGTGATCAAGGGTATCCACATAGGGTCAGAAGAGATCAAACGTTCACTCTTCGCAGATGATATGATTGTATATCTGGAAAACACTAGGGATTCTACTACAAAACTTTTAGAAGTGATCAAGGAATATAGCAATGTCTCAGGCTATAAAATCAACACCCATAAATCTGTAGCCTTTATATATACCAACAATAACCAAGCCGAAAAAACAGTCAAGGACTCTATTCCTTTCACAGTAGTGCCAAAGAAGATGAAATATTTGGGAGTATACCTAACAAAGGACGTGAAAGATCGCTACAAAAAGAACTATGAAACTCTAAGAAAAGAAATAGCCGAAGATGTTAATAGATGGAAAAACATACCATGCTCATGGCTGGGAAGAATCAACATTGTTAAAATGTCCATACTCCCCAAAGCAATATATAACTTAATGCAATTCCTATTAAAGCTCCATTGTCATACTTTAAAGATCTTGAAAAAATAATACTTCGTTTTATATAGAATCAGAAAAAGCCTCGAATAGCCAAAACATTACTGAGCAATAAAAACAAAGCAGGAGGAATCACGCTACCAGACCTGAGACTGTCGTATAAATCCATAGTGATCAAAACAGCATGGTACTGGCACAAAAGCAGAGAAGTAGATGTCTGGAACAGAATAGAGAACCAAGAGATGGATCCAGCTACTTACCGTTATTTGATCTTTGACAAGCCAATTAAAAACATTCAGTGGGGAAAAGATCCCCTATTTAACAAATGGTGCTGGGTGAACTGGCTGGCAACCTGTAGAAGATTGAAACTGGACCCACACCTTTCATCATTAACTAAGATAGACTCTCACTGGATAAAAGATTTAAACTTAAGACATGAAACTATAAAAATACTTGAAGAAAGTGCAGGGAAAACTCTTGAAGGAATTGGCCTGGGTGAATATTTTATGAGGAGGACTCCCCAGGCAATTGAAGCAGTATCAAAAATACACTACTGGGACCTGATCAAACTAAAAAGCTGCTGGACAGCCAAGAACATAGTGAGTAAAGCAAGCAGACAGCCCTCAGAATGGGAGAAAATATTTGTAGGTTATACCTCCGATAAAGGTCTAATAATCGGAATCCACAGAGAACTCAAACGTATTAACAAGAGAAGAACACGTGACCCCATCTCAGGGTGGGCAAGGGACTTCAAGAGAAACTTCTCTATAGAAGACCGACGCAAGATCTACAAACACATGAAAAAAAGTTCATCATCCTTAATCATCAGAGAAATGCAAATCAAAACTACTCTGAGATATCACCTAACCCCAGTAAGAGTAGCCCACATAATAAAATCCCAAAACCAGAAATGTTGGCATGGATGTGGAGGAAAGGGCACACTTCTACACTGCTGGTGGGAATGCCCACTAATACGTTCCTTCTGGAAGGGTGTTTGGAGAATACTTAGAGACCTAAAAATAGACTTGCCATTCGATCCTATAATTCCTTTACAAGGTTTATATCCAGAAGACCAAAAGTCACAATGTAACAAAGACATCTGTACCAGAATGTTTATTGCAGCTCAATTCATAATTGCTAAGTCATGGAAGAAGCCCAAGTGCCCATCGACCCACGAATGGACTAGTAAATTGTGGTACATGTATACCATGGGATATTATGCAGCCTTAAAGAAAGATGGAGACTTTACCTCTTTCATGTTTACATGGATGGACCTGGAACATATTCTTCTTAGCAAAGTATCTCAGGAATGGAAGAAAAAGTATCCAATGTACTCAGCCCTACTATGAAGCTGAATTATAGCTTTCACTTGAAGACTATAATCCAACTATAGCACAAGACTATGGGGAAAGGGCCAAGGAAGGGGAAGCGAGGGGGGAGGTTTTGGTTGAGGGAGGGTAATGGGTGGGGCCACATCTATGGTGCATCTTAGAATGGGTACAGGCGATTGCACTAATGTACACAGCTATGATTTAACAATAAAAAAAAGAAAAAAAATGAACAAAATATACTAAGAGATGCTTTTTTTTCCTGCTACCAACTTTGATGATGGAAAAAATGCCAGACCATAAAATTATTGACTATGAGATAATAATAGTTTTTCTGTGAATATCAACCAATTTTAAAACATTGTAAGGAAAAGGGACATGTAATCAACCAATCAATCAAGTAAAAAACTGTTTAATCATAAAATGAAAAAAAAAAATTAGAGTTCTAGTTTACCATGGAAATCTAGCCTGGATTCACTTAATAATATAATTAGTAATCTTCCCAGTGCAATGAAAATCACAGCCACTTAAAACAGGTGATTCAGATTTTATGCAGCTGAAATTTATTGTAGTTCTGTGTAGTGAATCAAATTCTGCCTCATAATAATGGTCCATCATTTTGGGACACTTTTATGTTCTTTTGAGACACACATTAATGATCATTGCTCTTTAGTTTTTTTTAAATATTTAAAGATGACTTTCATATAATACTAGAGTCTCTTCCAGAATAAACAGTTATAATTACTCTATTTTCTCAGAGAAAAATTTTTGACTTATCTCTTTTCCCCCCCCATTGTGTTCTAATTATGTACGTGTTAGTACAAATGATGATAAAAACTAAAAACAGAACAATACTATTGCTAATAGGCATGTATCACCAGAATAGAATAGCAATACTGAGTACATAGTATAGCCTAGGACAATATTAGACATTCTTTGATGCAAACACTAGATTTTGGTGCAGTGGGGCTTTTAATGAGGTTGAATCTCTGTGTCTTTTTCACCTGAAGTGCTATTGACATGTATTGCTCATTAATTATAGCTTTTATTTTGTTTTTCATCTATCTAATATAATATTTATCATTTTAATTTCATACAGATTTAACTCAATTTTCTGTCTGAAACATTTCTAGTTTAATTAATTCATTGTTATAAGTAAACCAAAACCTAAAACAAAACCGTAATTATTACAAGTTGGATACATGTGATTGAGAGTATTAATTCTCATCCTACCTTTAGATAACTTCCACCCATAATATGCTGGCTATCTATTTAGCTTATTGATAAAATTATTGAGCAGAACAGGAGCTGGGACCAAAAAGAAAACATTCAGGGTGATATTATCATTTGCAAACCTTTAAAAAAAAACATTAAGTCCAATATAAATTGACTTATCTACACTATCAAAAAATTCATATTTCTCTATCTTAATCCAGATACAATTAACTGAAATATTTGGCCAAAATTTATTTATATATCTCTGTTCTTCCTCTTGTTTGCCATTTTTAGCACTTTATACAAGAAATAATATTGGTTTTATAGAGTTTATTTGTAGTGGTTTTAGGACATTATAATTTTCTTTTATTTTTGTACTTCTTTGGTTTAATAAACTATACTTTTCCCTGAAATTAATATAAATTTAATGATAAAATAGTTTGTAGTATTTTTTTATTTTATTAGAAATAATTTGCTTGTCTTGGTTATTTGTCCTATTGTTGTACATTAGAATTTTAAAAAAATTATTTAAGTATGTTCTAAAACTGTATCTACAAATTCTCTCAATAATTTGAGATATAGCTTTCTGGGCAAAAACATAAATTAATTTATGAGTTCTGACCATTTACTTGACTACCTGGGTCTGAGTTTATTTCTTTATATGTTTTTCCACTTTGTAGTCTTAAAATTTATTCTTGGCTGAGAGTACAAAAAGAAGTATTTTTTTTTTACTATAACTTTTTTTTAATTAAATCATAGCTGTGTACATTAATGCAATCATGGGGCAGCATACACTGGTTTTATATACAATTTGACATATTTTCATCACATTGGTTAACATGGCCTTCCTGGCATTTTCTTAGTTATTGTGTTAAGACATTTATATTCTACATTTAGTAAGTTTCACATGTACCCTGTAAGATGAACTGTAGGTGTGGTCCCACCAATTACCCTCCCTTCACCCATCCTCTCCCCTCCCTACTCTTTCCCTCCCCTCCCTTTCCCCATATTCTTAGGTTATAATTGGGTTATAGCTTTTATATGAAAGCTATAAATTAGTTTCATTGTAGGGCTGAGTACATTGGATACTTTTTCTTCCATTCTTGAGATACTTTGCTAAAAAAAATATGTTCCAGTTCCATCCATGTAAACATGAAAGAGGTAAAAAGTCTCCATCTTTCTTTAAGGCTGCATAATATTCCATGGTGTACATATATAACATCTTATTTTTGACAAAAGGCCTACCTTTCTTTCTGAATATAGTTCTAATTTATCTTTATAACATGCCTAAGCATTCTCCCTCATATTTAATTTCATTCTGGGAGTTAACATCTTGATATTATAAGTGATTTTTTTTACAATTATTATAATTATTTATTTAACTGTGCAAAGATTGAATATTTTTCACATTCAAATTAATGTGCTCATAGATAAGACTAAAAGTGAACTATATTGTGAATAATTGTGTGTGTATTATTTATCTATGAGTATTTCACAACTTATACGGGACAATAAAAATAAGCATACCAATAATGTAAGGATGGGTCAACTTTAGAAATGTATTTATTTTGAAACGTCTCATAATAAGATAAAAGAGAAATTTTCTATATGATTTTATCAATAGATGCAAATACTTTACAATAAAATTCTATATTAGTCTAGGTTAGACAAAAACCCTTTAAGTTAGAAATAGATGAAAACGTCCTTTTTTTCTAGAAAGGAGTTGACATAATTAAAATTTTTTTTATTAAACCATAATTGTGTACATTGATGCATTTATGGGGTACAGTGTGCTGATTTGATATATAGTGTGGAAAGCTTACATCAAACTTGTTAACATAACCATCACCTCACTTACGTATTTGTTGTGGTAAGACATTTATACTCTACTCTTAATAGTTTTAAGATGTGTTGACTTTAGCTCATGATGTTTCCTTATAAATTCATCTTCAGTATAACTTTATAAGTGGGAATCATGTGTGACCTAAGTTAATGGTTTATACCTCAGAAGTAGGTAAGTATTCTGCTAGGTGCCTCAGTAATAACATAAGCCTAACATAAATTTTTATTTATTTTAATTTAATTTTATTTTTGGGTACTTGCTTTTCCATTTTTGTGATTCTTTACTAAGAAGAATGTTCTTCAACTCCATCCAGGTAAGTATAAAAGTTGCAAAGTCTCCATCTTTTTAGTGATTTAATAATTGAACACCAATTTTCATGTGAGGTACTCTTTAGGGCACTGGAATCTTTCTTCTATAAAATTTACTCTTGAGAGATTATCTTATCTCATTATATTATAGTAAATTTGTGCCACACAATGATGCTTTTTCTTCCTGCATTTGAAATATGGGCACAGATGTTAAGAAATAGCCACTATTGGTCTTGATCTTGTTTCATCTTTTATTATCTTACTAAACAATTGAATGTGTTTTATTGTCATTTTGATGGAGATGGAATATCTAAGAAGAATCAATTAATATTTAGTACTTATCAAAGCAGTGATTATCAACCTATTAGCAGAATTTTGCCTTACTACAATCCTCTCTTTCCTGTGGGTTGATGAAGGGACAGGTCTTCTGCAAGGGAACTCAAGATGCTATAGAAGCCAGTTGTGTACCATGAGTGTGTGTGTGTGTGTGGGGGGGGGGGTGATGGAAGGAGGGGGGTTACATATGCGTGGTGCCTGAAAGATGGGAGGGAGGGCGTCACAGATGGAAGAGTCTGATTGTGTTCATTGTACTTGTTATGTAAGATTTTGCCCATCCTTTTCTTCTCTCTCCCCACTGCTTGATTTCTGCTAAGTTTTAATTTTCTCTAATTACATGAGTGCTTTTTAATAGTGAGTGCATGTGGTATTAATTTTCCAATTCTTAAGATATTTCACTTAGGATAATAGTCTCCTGTTCCATCTAAATTATTCCAAAACATCCTTCTTCATGGCTGAGAAGTATTCTGTGATTTACACATACCACATTTGTTAATTCACTCAAGAATTGATGAGCTCTTGAGTTGATTCCATGTCTTTGCAATTGTGAATTGTGCTGCAGTAAACATTTGAGTACAGATGTCTTTTTGATAAAAATGACTTCTTTTTCATTGGGTCGCCCAGAGGTGGGATTGTCAGATCAAATTATAGAACTATTTTTAGTTTTGGGGGTATCTCCAAACTATTTTCCATTGAAGTTATACTAATTTGCAGTCCCACCAGCAGTAAGAAGCATTCCTTTCTTTTTGTAATCACACCAGCATCTATTGTTTTTGACTTTTTATAATGGCCATTCTAACAGGGTAAGGTGATATCTTGCTGCTGGTTTTAATTTGCATTTCTCTGATGATTAGTGATGATGAGCAGTTAGTTTTCTATAAGTTTGTTGGCCATTTGTCTCTTTTTAAAAGCATCTGTTAATGTCTTTGGCCAAATTTATGATGTAGTTGTTTGATTTTTTCTTGCTGATTTGCTTGAGTTCTTCGTAGATTCTGAATACTAGTCCATTATCAGATGTATTGCTTGTGAATATTTTTTGTCATTCTGTAGGTTATTTATTTCCTCTGTTGATTATATCCTTCACTGTGAGAAGTGTTTAAATTTAATTAACCGGCCTTCATCAATTTTTGTGTTTTCTGTGATTGCCTTTACAGTCTTCTTCATATAGTCTTTCCCTTTTCTGATACCTAAAAGAGTTTTTCAAACATTTTTTCCTAGAATTATTATGAGTTCATGTTTTACATTTAAGTAATTTTTCTATCTTGAATTAATTTTTGTAAGTGGTAAAAGATATAGATCCCATTACATTCTTCTGCATATGGTTATCCAATATTCTCAAAACTATTTAAAACTGAATAGAGATTTTGTTTCCCCAAGAGTATAGTTTTATCTGCTTTGTCAAAGATTAGTTGGCTATTTATGGATAGTTTCATATCTGAGTTTTCTATTAAGTTCCATTGGTCTATGTTTCTGTGGTAATGCTGTTTTGTTTACTTTGTCCTTGTATTATTTGAAGTCCAGTAATGTGATGCCTCCAGAATTGTTTCTTTTGATTAAGATTGTCTTGGCTTGGGTTTATTTTCTGGTTCCAAACAAAGCATAGAATTATTTTTTCTAGCTCTGTGAAATATGATACTGGTATTTTAATTTGGCTTGCATTGAATCTGTAAACTACTTTAGATAGTATGGACATGTTATCAATGTTGATTCTACCAATCCATGAACATGATAGGTTTTTCCATTTGTTTGTATTCTCTGCAATCTCTTTTCTTAGTGTTCCGCAGTTCTCTTTGAAGAGTTATTTCACCTTTTAAGTTGATCATATTCCTAGGTATTTTATTTTCTTCATTGCTATTGCAAATGGTATTGAGCCTTTGATTTGATTTTACTCTCAGCTTGACTGATATTAGTTCTATTAGTTCTTAATATATCTCATAGGATACTCAGGCCTGTGGGTTATATATAATAATACTCAGATCTGGTTGGGTTATATATAATAAGTAATTTAGAATGTCACACTACAACCAAACTTTAATGATTCTTTAAAATAGCTGTACACAAATGTGTCACTGAGAGAATATTTCATTTTGTGGACTTGATTAAATTCAATATTACATGCCATTGAGTGGCCTATAAAAGGAATTTCAATAATAGGTAATCAGTGATATAAAATTCAATGCATATCATAATTTTTTTTTTAGTTGAGACAGAGTCTCACTATGTAACCCTTGGTGGAATGCTATGGCATCACAGCTCACAGCAACCTCAAACTCTTGGTTTAAGTGATCTTCTTGCCTCAGCCTCCCAAGTAGCTGTGGCTACAGGTGCCTGCCACAACGCCTGGCTATTTTTTTGTTGTAGTTGTCATTGTTGTTTTAGCAGGCCCGGGCTACATTTGAACCCTCCAGTCCTGGTGTATGTGGCTGGTGCCCTAACCACTGAGATACAGCAAATCATAATTTTTAAGTGCAGTATATGCTTTCATAAAGGCAAAAAGTTAAAGCTGTTTGTATTGATAGGCTGGCAGTACCCGAACAAAAGTGAACATTTATTTCAAAGGAAGAAAAATTATGTTTTTCTTGAATAACTGTGTTTCACATAGAAAAATGTGAATTGAGAATTTTAAAGGACAATGTATTGCAGAGTTTGATTATTTAAAAAAATAATTTTTTATTGGCAAATAAAATTATCCATATTTATCATGCACATTATGATGCTCTAATATATATATACATTGTGGCATAGCTAAATCAAGCTAGTTAATATGTGCATTACTATACATACTTATGATTTCTCATGGTAAGAACATTTAAAATCTCCTCTCTTAGAGATGGTCAAGAATGCAATATGTTGTTATTAACTGTAGTCACCATGTCGTACGGTACGTCCCTTGGACTAATTTATTCTAGATAAGCATATATATATATATATATATATATTTTTTTTTTTTTTTGCAGATTTTGGCCGGGTCTGGGTTTGAACCCACCACCTCCGGCATATGGGGCCAGTGCCCTACTCCTTTGAGCCACAGGCACTGCCTGATAAGCATATTTTTTATCCTTTGACTTTAGCCCCCTGTATCTACCTTTCTATGAGTTCAACTTTGTGAGATTCTATAGATGTGTGACATCATGTGGATACATGTTTTCCTATGGAGTTTTCCCATATGTTTTCTTCCAGGAGTTTTACAGTTTCAGATCACACATCTGAGTCTTTAATTCATTTTAAGTTGAATTTTTGTGTGGTATGAGATAAGAGTCTAATTTCATTTTTATGCATGTTTGTAACAAGTTATCCCAATACTATTTATTAAAGAGACTTTGCCCATTGTATATATATTTGGCATCTTCATTGAAAATCAATTGACTACAAATGTATAGATTTATTTCTGGGCTTCTATTCTGTTTCATTTATATATGTCCCTGTGTTATGCCAGTACCAGTACTACTGATTACTCTAGCTTTGTAGTATATAATGCTGCTAGCTTCATTCTTTTTGGTCAAAATTGATTTTCCTATTTGAGGTCTTTTGTAGTCTCATATAAATTTTAAGATTTTTTTCTATTTATGTGAAAAATGTCATAAGCATTTTGATAAGGATTGCATCAAATCTGTAGACAGCTTTGTGTAGTATGGACATATTAAGAATATTAAATCTTCTAATCCATGAACATGGGACATCTTCCCATTCCAGAGTTTATTTTTAAAAGTATTGTAACTATTTCCATGTTCCTGGTAAAAATCCTCCCCAAGGACTACTTTGCCATCTCCTAGAAGTTGTTTTCTCATATGAAAATAGTACTTCATCTCACCCTATCTTTTTACAAAAAACAGTAAGAACTTAACATAGTAAATGCTGATTAGAACATTATTATAAGTTTCTCTGTCACACTAAATTTGTTTTGTTTTGTGAGTTATCATAGTTGCCCTGTTTGAAGTATAGCACGGACTAATGAAAGATAGTGAAATGTAATGTTTATGATTCTGCCTCAATCAACATTAGACCTATGGGAAAGGATATACAACTGACTTATTTTACTATTATTTCAATGGAAAATTACATTCAACTTATGCAATTTTAATTTGAAATCCTTGACTCAAGGATTATATTAATACTGATTATAAGGGATATGACTGATTATATTTATACTTCTTATTTTTACTTAAGGAGTTAATTTTGACTGACTATATTTATACTTCTTATTTTTACTTAAGCAGTTAATTTTAAAAGATCAGTTATTCAGATGGAGATTTTAGAACATCATTGATCAAAACAGATTTAAAATTTTTCACTTTAATAAGTGTAAAATGATGTAGAAAACTCATCTAGGTGTTAAACACTTATTTTCCCAAGAATGCTTAGAATAATAAAGCAACATTTATGTTTGGAGGAAAGTACACTGTTTCTCAAAATGAGTTTCTGTCTGCAAGAATGCATAGAATGCACAGACTGTATTGGTCCAGTCTCTTAGGTATTGGGCTGTTTTTGAAAAAAATAAGTCAGTCAAACGTATTTAATTTTTCTTCACCTGAATAACCAGAAGATCAAGTGATTAAACCTCTGTGGTGTGCCTCGCACATTGATCAAGATTTCACATCATCTTTTCAAAAAATAACCATCCCAAACAATTTTTATGGAGTGCAATAGTCAAGGTGTGGAAAATTTCCCCTCCAGCCCGCCTTCAGCATACTGAAGAAGGAGAAACAGACATGATTGCACCAGCCCTTTTCAGTGTGTAAATCCAAGCTGTGGTGCAGAGAACATCAAAGGGGTCAGAGGAATAGTAGAGGTTTTTGTGTCCCAACTTGTCTCTATTCTCTTTGTGGTAGCTGATCCCATCTGTCTCCAGGAGCTGAGTGTAGCTTATTCTATTGTAAGCATTGTCCACAAGTCACCTAAGTAAAGATTAAATTTGTGGCTCCTTTCTCATGTGTTCAGTCTGGTGATAAATTGTAGAAAAATAGGCATGTACTTGTATGAGGACACCATTATAAATAATGTTAGTCTATAATGCAGAATAACAAGTAAATTGTTTAATGATATTAATATGGGAAGCATTTTGTTCTATTTTTATCACTTTTAAAGATTTTAGAGATTTGTATAGCCAAATTGGGTTATTAACAGCAAGGGTGCTTGTGAAGCTGGAGATTTATCTATAGAAAATACCGAATGTAGTAACTGAGAAGTAATAAGTAATAGTTATGAATCATTACAACTGAGTTTCTGATCATAATGAGATTCATTAGCTGAAGAAAGATGTTCTTGATGGAAAAGGATGTATTTTTATATTTTCTAAAATCTTTGCCTATTTTCTAATCTCGTTTTAAGCATCAGAATGACAGCTTTAGTATAGTGAGCCAGTACCACATGCAAACACTCTGTTGTTGCTTTACATCCAAGATGCTGCAGTAAGTATCTTGTCTCATAATTCCCCACACTTCACAGTCCATATATTTAACAAGAAAACAATAATATTTAAATTGAGAGATAATCATTCATTAACTCATATACATGGTTTTAGAGGAAACAGAGACAATGCACTTTAATATTAAAATATTCCTGAAGTACCTATTTTAAGAGAGCTCTAGAGACTTAAGGTACTCAGGCGACATCGAATGTGAATTAAACTATGTTTGTATACATTGTTTTTTCTGACTTATTTGTAATTACTGAGTATACTTTACTATTTGGCTCACAAACCAGGAATGGATTATCATGGACATTTAGAATATTTTTCACAATTAAAAGAGTAAGTTAAATTGCTTTTATGTTCTGTGAACACCCCTGCTTTTTTCATTATGGTAAATGGGGGAAATACAAGTCATTTGATTGCTCTTTAACCTTTCATTATATTGACAATCTGTTATTGCCTACCATCAATTCTGTTCTTCTCAGAAGGTGGCTTGGCATTTTTGTGGCATTTTCAATCTAGGGAGATAAATCTGCAGCTCCATCTGGATTGACCAGATGAGGCTCCCTTCAGAGCCAATTAACACTTTACCAATGGGGTCACCTCAGCATGGTAGGAGGTGCTTTGCACCTCCAGGGCGATCATAAACTGTCTCTACAATGCCTCCAGATGCTTAAAGTCTGAAAACCAATCAATCTTTTGCATAGTGGTTAGCCCACCTACCCCAGGGTCCTAAGAAGACAAGTCAAAAGATGTATATGGCTTTCCAAGTCTGAACCTTTGAATATCCTTTTGTTAGCCTCTTCGTATATTTATACAGACTGAGAAGAATGTTCTTGGCACATAAGAAAGCAAATTGAGCTTGGTGGGCAACGCATACGCCCTATTCCTATTAAATTTTATAGTCACTGAAACATATTATTATCACTTCTTGACTAGCATGACTAAATATTTCTCAACAATCTTACTTGTGGCCATTGAAAACCGTAAATCAATGTGAAAAACTTTTTAGCACCCAGTCCAGGGTAAGAGTTACAGGTCACACACCTGTAAAAATGTTTAAAGCCTAGCATGGCAGCTCTGATGCATCTGCTTGTGACCTCCTGGCAGTACCTAGGATATCTGTGGTTATTGCTATAGGAATCCAGACTTGGTTGACAGATTTCTTAGACTTTTTTTGTATAGGTGTCTCATTTAATGAATCAATTCCCTTGACTTTGCTTTAGCTGGGAAAGAATGCAAATTAAATATTCTTTAGTAGAGTGGGTAGGGGTCTGATGAAGGAGAAAAAGAAAAAAAAAAAAAAAGCACGGGAGAGCTCAGTGGAGCCATGACATTCCCTCAGTTGGCTGCTAACTAGCTCAGGCCTTTGTGTAGACACTGTCTGCCTGTGGGATGGAGCTGAGAGACAGAAGAATGACAGTCTGGAGGAAGAAAGAAAGACAATAATTATGGGATGCGTGTGATTAGTGCGGTAGCCAGAGAAATTAAGCCACAAGTCCTAGGAATCTTCTCTTCTGTATGGTACCTGCAGCGGGAGAGAAAAGACCTCACTACAGAGTTTAGTTGGAATCTGCTCCCTGCCAGCTCAGCTTGATTGCTTTCTGGGTTACCCACTGTGGAGGTTCAGCAGCTCGACCTTCCTTTCAGCAAAGCTATATTGTCCTGCCCTGAAAAAAAAGGCAGATTAAGAATTACAGGGATCCCTCCATCACTGGCCTCTGACAGGAACACTCAGGGAGCTGATTTTTCATGGTTCTGTTTGCCTAGGGCCAAGATTCTTATCAAAATATGTTCTGTTAATATAAAGTGCCTCTACAGTTTTAAGAACTATCAAACTTCCAGTTAAACTTTCCCTCTCATTTCTTCCCTAACTGTCCTCTTACAGGTGGCATTCTTTTGTAACAACTTTACTATTATTTTTATTCTTTGAGGAATGTCTACATTTGAGTTCAGATTTATAGTGAAGAGTAAATCATGTCAGTTAAGTTTATAATTATTTTGTAGGTTGGTAAACTGTATTCTAACTGCCTTGGATCTGAATATTCCTGGCTATAATTCATATCATACAAGCTATTTAATGTGATTAAAATGCTTTAATTAAAAGCTATATGTTTGAAGAATTGAAAAATGTTTTTTGTTAATGTGAAAGCTATTAATTGCATCAAGCTAAGAAGAAACAAAGGCTACTCAGTCTCTTCTTAGTTTAATGGGGTTTTGAGAGCTGTTTCTAATAGTAGAAGGGAGGGGTTAGTCAGATTTTGAGCTGGGGTCATGTTAGATGTCTGCACGTATGTCATCTTGAATAGTTCTCATTAAGTCTGAGTATTTCTATCACTCATACCACCTCTTTTATTACAAATGTTTTAACATGAATATATTTTTTAACAATACCCTTTAATTAACCCAATATATCACAAATATCTTTTCAACATATAACCGAAATGCATAATTTTTAACAACCTATGTTTTTTTTTGCCATTTTTTATTATTAAATCATAGCTGTGTACATAAATGCGATCATGGGGCACCATACACTGGTTTTATAGACCGTTTGACACATTTTCATCACACTAGTTAACATGCCTTCCTGGCATTTTCTTAGTTATTGTGTTAAGACATTTATATTCTACATTTACTAAGTTTCACATGTATCCTTGTAAGATGCACTGCAGGTGTAATCCCACTAATCCTCCTCCCTCCACCCATCCTCTCCCCTCCCTCCCCTCCCTCTCCCCCTTCCCCATATTCTTAAGTTATAACTGGGTTATAGCTTTCATATGAAAGCCATAAATTAGTTTCATAGTAGGGCTCAGTACATTGGATACTTTTTCTTCCATTCTTGAGATACTTTACTAAGAAGAATATGTTCCAGCTCCATCCATGTAAACATGAAAGAGGTAAAGTCTCCATCTTTGTTTAAGGCTGCATAATATTCCATAGCGTATATATACCACAATTTATTAATCCATTCGTGGATCGATGGGCACTTGGGCTTTTTCTATGACTTAGCAATTATGAATTGGGTTGCAATAAACATTCTGGTACAAATATCTTTGTTATAATGTGATTTTTGGTCTTCTGGGTATATACCTAGTAGAGGAATTATAGGATTGATGGCAGATCTATTTTTAGGTCTCTAAGTATTCTCCAAACATCTTTCCAAAAGGAATGTATTAATTTACATGCCCACCAGCAGTTTAGAAGTGTTCCCTTTTCTCCACATCCACACCAACATCTCTGGTCTTGGGATTTTGTGATATAGGCTAGTCTCATTGGACTTAGATGGTATCTCAAAGTAGTTTTGATTTGCATTTCTCTGATGATTAAAGATGATGAGCATTTTTTCATATGTCTGTAGGCTGTGCACCTGTCTTCTTCAGAGAAGTTTCTCTTCAAGTCCCTTGCCCAGCCTGCAATGGGATCACTTGTTCTTTTCTTACTTATATGTTTGAGTTCTCTGTGGATTCTGGTTATTAAACCTTTGTCAGAGACATAACCTGCAAATATCTTCTCTCGTTCTGAGGGCTGTTTGCTTGCTTTACTTACTGTGTTCTTGGCTGTGCAGAAGCTTTTTAGTTTGATCAGGTCCCAGTAGTGTATTCAATTGCCTGGGGGGTCCTCCTTGTAAAATACTCGCCCAGACCGATTTCTTCAAGGGTTTTCCCTGCACTTTCTTCTAGTATTTTTATAGTTTCATGTCGTAAGTTTAAATCTTTAATCCAGTGAGAGTCTATCTTAGTTAATGGTGAAAGGTGTGGGTCCAGTTTCAGTCTTCTACAGGTTGCCAGCCAGTTCACCCAGCACCATTTGTTAAATAGGGAATCTTTTCCCCACTGAATGTTTTTAATTGGCTTGTCAAAGATCAAATAACAGTAAGTAGCTGGATTCATCTCTTGGTTCTCTATTCTGTTCCATGAATCTTTTCTCATTCAACTTCTTTCAGTATTTCTGCTAAAAACTTGAGGTTATGCTGGTAAATAAATTGGGTGATACTTGCTTTTAGTACTTCACTAACAAACGAGAATCCTTAATGTTGTGTGTTTTGCTAACAGGGCAAGGAAAAAAGTGGAAGTAACATTTATTCTAATAGAGATGAGATGGTTTAACGGACTGTAATGATTTTCCAGCAGGAAGAAAGAAAACATCTTTGTCTGCTATTTACTCAGTGCCACCTGGCAGAGTCACATCCTGAGCAGAGGCCCCTATCTCCTCACTCAGCAACAATGCTGCTGCCTATGGGTGGTTTCTGATATAAAAATTTTTGACTCATTGCATTTTGTTATATGTTTTACATCTTTAAAATAAGTAATTTGAGATTTATTCATTGAAATCCATTTTGTTAGAAACAAGGGATCTTGGTCCCTATTTTAATGAGATTCTGGTGATGTTAGGTCCATTATTCAGAAATTCAGAATAATGATTCCATAGACCTTCTCTCATGGCATCTTATCTCTTCATCCTTACTTTCCCCCACACAACATATAGAAGTACAATGCAGGAGGACTAGTACTGTTTGGTATCTCTGAATGATTTTGTTTTCTGCAGCTATGTATTAATAGTTTATAGTAATTTCAAATGAAAGATTATTATTCTTCCTTCTAGTTATGTCCCAATATTTATTGATAATATATCTGAAAAATTCAATAGGCAACATCAATAAGTATCTCATGGACTTTTGCAACAAAAATATGCAATTGATCAGGCTATTCTCATTAAACTCTAGCAGATAAAACTTCTAAGCCATTACTCTTTGTAAACGTAAAATTTCCATTAGCTTTTCTTGATATTATTAGGAAAAAATTCAATCTAAAGCACTGGAACAACCAGCTATGGCATTCTTCTAGTAATGATTCCTTAGAAGGGGTGAAAAATCTAAAAATTAAAAGGACAGGAAATTTGAAACTGAGTTGATTGTTACCATATTTCATTAAGAGGATAAAATAAATAAGGTAGTTAGAAAGATTAAAGTTACTTGAAGACATTTACATTAAAGATTTCATGTCGGGAAAATCGTCCAAAAAGTCATGCTGGAAAAAGTTATAAAACATGATCCTTGACCAGGCAAAAAAAGGCTACCGAATTGCCGACAAGGCTAAATGAAGGATAAATATTAGCCTCCAACTGACATAGTGGGACAGACAGCTTTGTTGGGATGCACAAAAATATCAAAGAGAGCACTGAGCAGGTTGTGATGTTACCACTGTACAGCAGAGTGTGCTAGCATTATTAGTACCGAACTACACAGTAAGGGCAAGTCTGTGTTACTATAATAGAGAAGAAAAAAAAAAAAAAAAACAGCCAAAGGAGAAAAGGACAAATAAGGAAACTGGCTGTTGATAGCTTGCACACTTGTATGCCATAAAGGACTTTTTGAAGTTCTAACAGAGACAGTCCCTGTGGAACACTGATAACGGGAGAGACAGACATGATGTGTAAATGACATCATCACTGGAAGCCACTTTCACTCAAGCAGAGTCCCAGATCGTATTGAGGTTCAAAGGGACTCTAATCTTAACCCATTCATTTTTTTCTCTACTAAGTTCTTGCCAGAAATGAGGGAAACACAGAGAGGCTTGTTCATGTTAGCTTTTCTGAATTGACCTGGAAACTGGAGAGTCATGTAACTAGACAAGGACTATCCAGAGTTCACAGATTTAAGCATCAAGTTTGTGAGGACATTGACTTGGATTTAGATAAGGACAGTAGTTAACATTACATAAGCTTGAACAACTGTCTCAAGACATGTCAGTCCTCTGAGAGAAATAAAGTTGTATCAGCAGTCTATATCAAAATATGAATCTATAATAATGTTGTTAGAACTGCTTATGATAGGGAAAAGCCTGCTTCTGCTGCCCTGGACATTTTTTTCCCTTTCTGAATAATTTGGTGCTTTGTAATTTGATCTTTTATAGGTTATACTAATCAACATTCTGCCCTTTTTCAATGGAAGAAAAACCTGCTTAGCATCATGAGGAGGGCACATCCACTTTCTGAGGGTCATTATAGAATTCTTAGGGATCGCTATCTTTCAAAGAATTGGATATTAATGATAGTTTCATCTAACTTTACATATATAGTATAAATAATCTCATGTAGAGTGGTTCATAAATCAAAAGTCATGAAGCACAGTACAGGAAAATTCACACTGAAGGGCAAATCAAACAAGGATATTTTGCCAAATGTTATCCCCTTATAAAGGACTATAGATTTGAAATGTCTCTAAATTCAAATGACAAAGCCCTTTTGCAGCATAAAGTGTTTATATAGCACAGGCTAATTAGTATTATAAATATCTGCTTTATTTCCTTTTCTCTGTGGCTTAGACATCTATCTGGGAGAGGGCTGGGTACATCAAGCGTTCCTCTCAATGTAAGCAATAAGTAGTTCACTTCCTGTACTTTCCATGAACTTTGTAATGGTTAAATGGAGCTGCATTCAACATGAACTTGTGAATACCTCTCTTTTAAATTTTTTTTGGCCAGAATTGAAATCTCAATATAAAATAAAAATTATTTGACTTTCTGTTCAAACACCATAATAATTTCTCTTGTGAGATGGTAATAGTAATCAGATGTGGCAATTCATTATCATTATAAGTTAAATGAGACTTTTTTTTTTTTGCTGTAGAATGTTTCACTAGGTTCATATTATTACATATCCCTCAGCTGTTAAAATATTATTTAATCTTTGTGGAAGTCTTTAGAACACTTTTTACAGTAATTATTTGAGTATCAGGCTGGCTTTAATTTATCCAGTGAGAGTTGCTGGTGTGGTATCTTTGGTTATAATCAGAGGAAGAAGATGCCCGATGAGAGAAAGTTTAAGTATATGCTAACTGGAAATGGGTAAACATTATGGCCAGAATTCTAGCTGGCAACTTGACAATAAGTCAAATGTAAAACTCGAGGTTCATGTGTAGCAACTGGTGAACGAGAAGATGAAAAGGGAAGTCAGAGTAGTAACTGGAGGAAGCCAGCTTTGGTAGGTCACAAAGAAGTTTCATTACTCGGCTTTATGGGGGCAAGACATGATTGCAAGAGGGACTTTACCTAACAATTGCAATCAGTGTAACCTGGCTTATTGTACCCTCAATGAATCCCCAACAATAAAAAAAAAAAAAAAGAAGAAGTTTCATTACTTGGTATTCCCCAGAGAAGCAGAACCAATAGGATCTGCGTAGCTATATAAGAAGAGACTTATTATAGGAGTTGGCTCACACAGTTAGTGGAGGCCAAGCAGTCCTGCCGGCATCCAGGAAAGCTGGTATAATTTAGTTTGTGTCAGAGACTGAGGGCAGGAGAAGACCCATGTCCCAACTTAAGAAAAGATAGAGAAAAGTGAGGGTGATCTTTACTCAGTCAAGTGATTCAAATGCTAATGTTTTCTGGAAATAACGGCGCAGACCCACTCCGAGGTTGTGTTTTACCTGCTATGTAGGCATCCCTTCACTGAGGCAAAGTACCACATAAAACTAACCATCACAGGAGCAGTGTCTACAAACATGTTCCTGCCCCTCTCCCACTGATTCTCTCACCCTTTGTCCTGTGCTCTTACTTGCTGTTTAATCTTTTGCATGTTCTTTTCTCGATAAACGTGTCCATGCTAACTCTATCTTTCTGGATATGTTCCCATTCTCTCTTCCCATTGACTCTCCTTTGCTCTCTCTTCATCCAAGTTCTGCCAAAGTTAACCTCCCCAGACATTGCTTGAATCTCTATACTCATCTCTGTGTCTTCTTTCGGTGCCTTAATTCGGGTCCCAGACATATCTCCTCTGGCCTAGGAAACGTTAGATGAGCCGTTGTCTTTCTATCTGTAGTCTATCTACTATAGAACTGACAAAGTATTCTATCTAATCTGTCCATATCACTTTCCTTTCTAAAACAGCTCTTCCTTACTTAGAAGATAAAATTCAACATTGTAAAGATATTTTCAAGACCCTCCATAATCTGGCCCTTGCCACTCATTTTGGCCTCATCTCTGTTCATTTCCTGGTTTCAAATTTTTCTGCTTGCAAAACACTTCCTTTGAGGACTTAGGTAGATAACTTAAGTAAATGAAATGGACTGGATAGAAGAAATAGGGAGTTCTGGAACTTGAGGCAATTGGGAATATACAAGCACCACAGTACGAATCCAACTTTGTGTTAGAGCAATAAAACAAGACTATAGGACAAAGTGGGCCCTTTACCAGTTGATAACTGGTGCTAGTAAACACCAAACTGCTTAAGTTGGTCTGCTGTATTTTTTTTCCTTCCATAATGAATTTCCTTATGCTATCTCCTTTTTGGATAATGCTCATCAAAAGAATGTTTCTCCTCACTGAACGTCATCCTTCTCAGGTTAACCACTTCTCATTATATAAGATTTAAATCAGATAGTCATATTTTTTAAAAGTCCACGCACGATCCTTATTTTTTTCCTATAGGTTTCTGTAAATTGTCTATAGCACTTGCTATATTTATTTTGATTATATGCCTCACTCTCCCATCTTACTCCCATACCTCAGAAAAGATACATTGTATTAATTTCTATATCCTGAGGATGTAGTGGAGAACCAGGTACATAGTTAGTTCTCAATGAAGGTATGAAGATGATATCTCCAACATAATTATAGTTCAACACTTTAGCTTAGCCTTAGCTGTGGAAGTCTATGGAAATCTTGGGGAGTCATTTGATACCAATCAGGAAAAGAGAGTGGCAAATTTTATCTCGGTAATTTTTCTATCTGTGGGTATCTAGAATTATGTCCATTGCACTGGGAAGGAGAACAAGAAGGATGAAAGGTGAGAAGAAAAGAAGAGAAATATTTATTTTCTTACTGCAGAATTGCTATAAAGCAGGGGGAAAAGATGGGGGAGGCAGAACGATTACTTGAGCTGAAGTGAGGAATAGAAACGGCTGGTTTGGAAGAATGAGGACTTTTGAGAATAGATGCAAGGCTAAACTGAGAATAGGTTAAACTCATAAAGCACTGAACCACTCTGTGTCACACTTAGTACCCCCACCAGGAACTGGGTGGGTTTCGTTGAATATTTTAAGAACATTTCCTCCTAGTATAACATAAATGTGTGCTCAGATATTATTTCTTCCTTTAGTAACTCATTTTGATTTTCCCCTATCCTTACTTTGATAATGATACACGAGAGAGGAGATGGGACATTCTCAAGCAGGTAGCCTCTAGGAAGGGGTTCGTAGTCTTTAAATGACAGGGAGTGGGGGTATCCTAAACATGGGAATATACCACAGTGACACTGCCTTTTTGCCTGGTCATGACCCCTGCCATCAACCAGGGGCACATTTAAAATGTCTCTGACAGTTACATCCTACATTCACTCCTGGTAAATTTAAAATTCTTAACGAAATACCACCAGTTAAGAATATAACTTTAAGTTTTGACGGTTATGTGTCAATTTAACTCAGTATACATGGTAATAAAAGCAGGAGGAGCCTTAATAATGTCATACAATATTTCTGGTTTGAGTAGAGCAATTTGACAGTCTGCCTTCAAAGTGTTTGTTCCCTACCAATACTATGGGAAATGAACAAAACAGAAAGTGCCTAAAAGTCCTTGGAAGAAAGATAAATACACAGGATAAGCTTCTTCCAGTTTTCTTGTGACCTTTTTCACAGGGCTGCCAAATGACTCTACTGTTTGCCTCACACCAGGGGTGTGTCAATGGTGTATTTTCACAAGTGCTTAAATACTGTGATAAAAAGTGTAGTTGGAGTGTCAAAGGTGGACTCAAATACAAACCCTTCACTACTTGCCAGTTTTCACTGAAGATAAATAGTTTTGCTTTGTAATAACAAAGGATATCCATATTTCTAAGTCAGCTACCTTGCAAATCAGGAAATTATTCTCAAGGTGGCCCCAGATCAGAGCTGACGTACGTAGCCCAGTGGTGGGGGAGTGGTGTCCTTCTGGTGCACAAGATAACATATTGTATAACTCTGGCATTTTAAGTTAGTTCTTGAAGCATGGTTACCTTTGTTGACGTGGATCTAGAGCACTGCCTTTTCAGAACTCTTCTTACGATATAACCACCATTTTCCTTCCTACCCATAACTCCACCCTAACAAGCACTTAGGTTTGAATAATAAATGTGCTAACAAAACTCACCTAGACGACTAGCACAGAGAAGTCTGGTAGTCCCATTTTTATTACAGCAGACAACAAGCCAGTTTAAAAAACATATATGTGTGTATATATATATATATATATATAGTGTGTATATATGCTTATACACACACATACACACACATATTCTGTATATAAAGAGTAAAGTAAATGGAAAATATTACAGTTAGGAGTTAAAACTTACAGTAAAATATTTCCATTATTAAGTCCTTGGAATTTCTGTAGGGAGTTTTATGATATAGACGAATAAAAATGTTTAACTTTGAGGTGAATAAAGGGATAAAAAGAAAAAGAAAACTTGGAATTCAGAAGAATGCAAGAACAACTAATCCATTGACAATGAATGTTATCTAAAGGGGTTAAAAGAAATGGGCTTCCCTGTGGGCTGTGCATGGGGTATGCATTCTGTGCTGTCATTAAAGTATTCTTTTCTCTGTTAAGCAAGCATTAAGCAAGCATCGCCTGCTGGGACATCTCTTTGGTTTGGTGGGAGTCTGGAATTATATATGAAGTGTGGGCTATCAGCTAGAAATTACTCCACATAAAAATTTAATGTTGTTGTCCTGGTTATTTTCCAATTAGTGATTGAAAAATCACTCACATGACTCAGATTATTGAAGATGTGAATTATCATTCTGTGGTAAAATATGATTAGAGGCTATTTTTGTTTTTGTCATTGGTATCATTGTATGATGAAAAACTTGGAGAAACAAAAATAAATATAGTTAAAATAATTTTAAATACTTAACCATTGACAACAATTCTGAAATACTAAATTATCTCACATTGGTTAGTTCAAGGGTTTCATTTTAATTACCTTAAAAATTGTATGCACAGTGTTCTATCACTGCACTTTTCTTTTTGCTCCCAGGCCTCTGTATTTAAATCCATCAGTGTCAAGGGGCAGTGGAGTTTAAGAAAGTATTTGGAAGGGCACCAAGCCTGAGTGTTTTGAGCTAACCAAGATACACTCACAGGACTGCATGTATTTTCACGGAGATTGAAATAGATTTTTTATTTTCCTGAGAACATTGTAGGAGAAAAATCTGGCTATTTACAGAGGACAGTGGAACCCGTCAATATACAGAGCAGCTTTGCTTAAATAAATATATGATCTGTTCTCAAGTAATCCTTGAAAGACACCCATACTATCTTTTGTGGCATATATATTTATTTTCTTCTTTGTAAAACAAATTGTAATAATTTCTTTTGTAGAGTATGTATCTTTTAAGAGAAGTACAGCCGTGAATTTTGAAAATGAAATTGAGTAATCTGTTGGAGGTTATGCTGAAATCAGATCCTAAATTTAGTAATATTTGTTGCATACTTCCTGTTCAAGTCTAATTTATATTATACTTTTGTATATTTTTATATTAGGTATCTTTAGGAGTAATATGATTTTTATAACATGTCATTCATTTGTTTTACATGGATTTTCTCCAACAACTAGAATTTAATTTAAAATTAACTTTTGGAATTCTTTTATTTTTAGCTTTCTATAAATCAAATGAATACTGGCTGGACATCTGGATCATTTTTTCATCAGAATTCCCTTTGGGAAGTGACTGATTAATTAAAGAGGGAATCCTCCAGAAGTGTATTATTCCAATATCTCTTTCAGCACCCCATATATTGATCTATTTAACATCTTCCTCATGTATAACCCAGAATAATCTCTGATAATGTAACATCAATCAATCAATGCCATAATTAGAACCTAAGCAAGTGACTTCATAGACAGATGCAGACCTGGATATTGTTTATGGTGAAGTGTTTCAAAGCTTATCCAGTCAAATCCTCTATTTCCCTAGATCTGTGAGTAAACATATCCTCTTCTCTTTCTTGGCTTATTTTCAGTAACTAAACTGTGTGTGTAAACCCATATATGTTTTGTGTTAGATATGTGCAGGTATTATAGTAGGGTAATAAATTATTTTTCCTTTCTTTTTTAAAAATTTACTTTGAGAAATCAAATGTAGAATAGGGCAAAAACCCCACAAAAAATATGGTACTACTACTGTCCCAAATTATCAATTGTATGTTGCTTTTCTTATTTTTTGGTTTGAATGAAAAGTTTCAATTTTCTAAAAATGGATTTTATAAGTGCTAATTAATAATAAATTCCAAGTTTTTTCATTCTTCATTTTAAAAATCATGGCTATTAAAATGTACTGAAATGGAAGAGTCTACAATGTGAATTCTGCTTGGTTTCTGTAAAGAACTTTTAATAAAGTTGGTAATGTTATTAGATTTAGGAGCACTTAGTTGCAAAATAACAGAGAGGGCTCTTAATTTGGAAAGTTTAGCACATTGGCAAAGAATAAAATGTAAATCAGCTCGTACGCTGCCACATTTCTCCATGATTTTATTTCTTTTTTACATATTTTGCTATCATCTTAGAAATAATTTTTCTATATTGCTTAATTTAACTTTTTCTAATGAGTTTGTCCTATCTCTTAAGAATACATGTATAAAAAGTGTTTCAATAAAGATACTACCTTTTAATTCTTAGTAAGAATTAGTCTGGTAGCAAGATGGTGGGAAAGTTTTTCAGTTAGAAAAAAAAGTCTGTGAGACTGTTGCTCCAAGTCAGATTTCATTATTCTCTGTTTGGAATAGTAGAGAAGTAATTTTGCCAGCTTTAAAATACAGTACACTCACAAATACAGTTCACTCAAAAATTATAAACTCTAAGTTTTGAGCACATTTCAGAATTAGTTTGGCTCAATGCAGCCAAGTGATTTTGGGTTTGCTTTTACTTTCAATTCTCTTGGTAGTTCTAAAGGAAAGAATGAATTTCACAAATGCATTTTTGTTTGCACATGGTAAGCTGTTTTTTCTATTTCAAAAAAAAGTAATTGTGTGATTAATGTTTTTCTGGAAAAGAAATGCCCTAAATGAAAGAGAGCAAAAATTAGAAACAAGTTATAAAAATATGTTTTCTCTTCTTTGTAAATGCTTTCATGAAGGAGTCTCTATTTCATCCCTGTAACAGTGTTTTTGTCTTATATGGAATGATAAAGATGGCTTGAACTTGCTATCTATCACCATTAATTGAAGAGTTATATACATATTATTATCACTTGTATTTTCATAATGGCTGTGCGGCTGGTTGCTGTCAGGGTGGCTGCAGCCGACGTTAATTTTCATTGGTGTGAATGAAAGAGACAGGAGAATCTTCTTTCCAGTTTGGATACAAGTGAATGAATGTGTCCTTTCGTTCTTTCTTTATAATTTTTGCTGACAGTCAGAGGGCTTTTTTACATGTTTAGATCTCCCTTATCTGGTTTGCGTTTTTTTTTTCAAGGCAGGTGGTTTCCTATTTTTCAACAAAACTGGAGGAAAACCTAATCTTGTTGTCAGCTGGTAGGTCATTAAAAATAATTTTTGATGATTGATCACCATGTGAATTTTGGTATGAAGTGCTGACAGAGTTCAAGGAATTTTGTGACATTTGTATTAAAACAACCTTTCCATTCTCATTTCCTTATATTTCCTTATTTTATGAAGTTTTCCTAATGTCACATTTACAAGGTGAAATATATGATAGAACTGATGATCTGCTCTGTGTCATCCCAGCAAAAATTATATTATTTATATTATAATGAACAGATTGAAAAATTCTGCCTCATCCATCAAATTGAGAAACTAATTTCCCCAAAGATTTAGTTTTATATTTAATACTTATTAAAATTACAGTATAAGCATACTGTATTGACTAATTTTGTGCTTCCATTAGTATTAATAACTCAATATAGGATATTTATCTTAAATGTTAAATACTTTATAACCAAGAAAAATAGATGCCATTACTTTCTGTTTATATGCTTTTTTTTTTTTTTTTTTTTGGTTAGAGAAGTGTTATAAAATAAGTTTTTTTAAGCATACAAATAGATGAAATAAAATTATGTTATGGATGTGGGATCGAAATAATTTCTAGACAAAATATTAACAATGTAAAACTTAAGTGAGAACTTATCCATTTTATTTAAACAAATGGTAGTTGATATATGTCAAAGTACCCCTCAGGTTCTATTGGATGTATTAATATTTAAAAGGGGGGTATAGCAACATTATTTTAAAGGTCAACATATTTTATTTTTTAGAAACTGTATCATTTGAAAATATTTAAATTTATCATGACAACATTAGATGTTAAAAATATGAGAAGGAGTATGTAGATTTCGAAAGGATTTAGGAACAAAAGGCAAGTTTGAATAGCACTATCCCATACTAAATCCCAGTGTACTTGCCTGGATTTTTGCCATTTGCTTCACTCTTTTTCATCTTTTTTATTCCATCACCCAGATCATGACTTAAGCCCAAGTCACTTAAATGGGCGATTTTCCATCTTACCTCACAGTTTCACACTTACCTCTCAGCTGTAATTAAAAATTTGTCCTGTAGTAAAGGGCTAGCCCTCCTTTAGGCCTGAGATAAAAATCTGACTCTCCTTTGATACTGTTCAGATGGAAAAAAATTTTTTTCTTCTGTATCTTTTAAGAAAATTAGTTTTTACCACTTGTGTAACACCTTTCACTGCTTTTCAGACAGATTCTGAGCTTCTTACTCTTCTACATGATTATAAACTCTGATGTGGCAAGACTGTATCTTCCACACATGTGTACACGACTCACAGTGCCCAGCGTCTAACCGCATACATGGAACGTTCATTTATTGAGTCGATGCATAAATGAATTATGTATGTGAAAGGGAAAACATTTTCCATTATTTTACAGCTCCTTTGATGTAGCTTTTCCTATAACTTTTGTTTAGGAATCACGAGGGATACAGAAATCAGAGGGAGAGAGATGGGATTATTGCTGAGAAAGCCACACCTGGAAAAGTATTCTAGATAGGTAAATCTGTTAGAAGAAATGAAGTCATGAAGAGTTTGGGAATGGAAAAAAGTAGAAGCATTTTCAATCTGATATAAAGCAAAGTCAAATACAAGTGATTTTGAATGAGACTGAAGGAAAAATGAAGCACTAAGCCAGTAGGTAAACATATGGCACAAAATAATACTATGTATCAAAGGGGATGAAAGGAAGCAGGGGACATTATTAACAGAATTGTCATTATTGAGCTTTTTTTTTTTTTTTTGAGACAGAGCCTCACTGTGTTGCCTTCAATAGAGTGCTGTGGTGTCACAACTCACAGAAACCTCAAACTCTTGGGCTTAAGTGATTTTCTTGCCTCAGCATCCCAAGTAGCTGGGACTACAGGTGCCTGCCACAACACCTGGCTATTTTTTTTAGAGACAGAGTCTTGCCATTGCTAATGCTGGTCTTGAACTTCTGAGCTCAGACAATCCACCTGCCTCAGCCTCCCAGAGTGTTAGGACTATAGGCGTGAGCCACTATGCTGGACCTGAGGTTTTTTTTTTTTTTTTTAATCCAGCTTGTAGGAATCCTATCTAAGAACTGTATGTCCTGAACAGCTGTACCTTTAATTGTTTTATTAATTATTTTTTTCCAACATGAATTCCAAAGTAATCAAATTACTTAGACAAATATAAAGGGTTTTTTTCCATCCTATTTTCTCATAATATTTTTGTTTTGTTTAGTTTTTATTGAAGGATAAAATATTTCCCAACTTTCTTTAATTTTAAAATGATGTTCCAGAGAACAGCTATCTATAATCTAGAACCTGTGAATTATTTCATTCCTCAAATAGTGGATTTTATGGTCTCATAACCCGTAAACCGATATGGCGCCCAGAGCCAGAAGTCCAGTGTAGATTAGTAATGTCTTCTGAGAATCTACTGATGTTAAGTTTTATGTTTTAAAACACAGAGCCCAAGGTTCTGGTGTGAAGAGTGTATTTTGGGACCTATTTAGGCATTCTTACTTTTTCTTTTTCCTGTTTTGGAAGAGGGCAGTGATTATTTTAGAGTTGGTTTTGCTTTCTTACTGATAATATATTCTTGAAATGCAGTACATTTGGCAGCTAATAGCAAAGACTTCAGAGTTGCAAAAGAAAATTTAACTATAGTAATGGCTAAATTAGGTAAAATCTTATAAGGAGTTTAGAACAATTATACGATACTTAGAAGAAAAAAATAACAAGTAAGTTCCAATATTTGAGAAGAAAATATATATGGAAAAATATATGTATGTGAAACTCTGTATTTCCTGGAATATATAGAATTTATATTGACATTTCAGGTTTTTAAGATCTGTATGTTAACAAAGAAGTACACATTCTCCTCTTCTACACTATACCACTGCAGAATTAGAAGCCCGAAAAGAAAGACACTAATTACTAACATTTACAATACTCATTTGCAATGAAACTATGTAAATCTGTATAGTCTACAGATATAAAATACATGTAACATGTGCAATTCTGTCTGCATTCATATAATAATACAAATCAACATTTCCCACATATTTGGATAGCACCATAAAGTTACACGTGCATTTGGATATAACAAAAAACTTATGGACACATGTCAAGATACTCTTATTCTAACAAGATGCAAGATCTGAGGATTTAAATCAGGAGAAATACAATGTTTATAATCTACATTTTTATTAATTTAAAATAAAAATTGCTTAATGAACCCCCGTGTTGTGGATCACACTCTTTTAATTATGAATTCTTGCTTTATTAAATAGAAGAATATAAGTAAAAAAGCGATATTCTTTGGCCTATTCAGTTCTTAAACATCTTGAATTGTTGGAAAGTTCTGTTCCTTCTTTTCTTCCTCTTTCTTTCCCCCTTTCTTCTTTTCCTTCTCCTTCTGTTATAAGTGAAAATCTAACTTATCTATATTTTTACTCACTGGTCCTCCAAAGTGATATAGAATGATCTAGATCTTTTTTCTACATATTAGCCCTTTTTTCAAAAATTGTTTTTTTAAATTTATTTCAATAGATTAAGGGGGTACAATTTTTTTGTTGTTACGTGGATGTATCCATAGCCTGAATAGCATAGATTGTAATTTTTCATCTGTCATCTCCTTTCTACTCCCCCCTTCTCAATCTCCAGTGTCCATTATGATACTCTCTATAACCATGCATAGCCATAGCTTAGCTTCCATCTGTAAGTGAAAATATTCAGTAATTTTTTTCATTGCTGAGTTACTTCACTTAGGATAATGACCTCTAGTTCCAGTCAAGTTGCTGCAAAAGACATTATTTTAATTATTTTTCATGGCTGAATAGTATTTCATACATACCACATTTTCTTTATCTGCTCATCGGTTGATAAGCACTTATGTTGATTCCCTATCTTTTTAATATAATTTCTTTTCCTTCCAGAAATTACATAGCAGTGGGATTGCAGGAACAAATGGTAGATCTTTTAATTCTTTGAAGAGTGTTCATACTGATCTCCATAGAGGTTGTCCTAATTTACATTCCCACCAAGAGTGCATAAGTGTTCCCTTTCACTACATTCCCTTTTCACTACATCTTTTTTTTTCATGAGACAGAGTCTTACTTTATCACCCTCGGTAGAGTGCTATGGTATCATCACTGACAGCAACTTTAAAATCTTGGGCTCAAATTATCCTCTTGTCTAACTCTCCCAAGTAGGTGGGACTATAGGTACCCACCACAATGCCTGGATATTTTTGTTTGTTTGTTTGCTTGTTTTGAGACAGAGTCTCAAGCTGTCACTCTGGGTGGAATGCTGTGTCCTCATAGCTCACAGCAACTTCAAATCTTGGGCTCCAGTGATCCTCTTGCTTTTTATTTTCTATTTTTAGTAGAGACAGGGTTTTTCTTTTGCTCAGGCTGGCCATATGCCTTCTAGGACTGTGGCTCTAGGACCAGAAGTTGGAAACAGAGTATTATAGTTTGTGTTTATTTTTACTTGCTGCACTTTATAAGTTATTACAAGAAAGAGATGAACTAAGGCAAATATCAACTGCCTTCAGAGCCTAAATAAGAGGAACTAGATATAATCCAAAAATCTAAGGCTTCTGATGGTTGAAAAAGCTTAAGGCTCTGGACCCCAATTGAGTAAGACTGAAAAAAATCTCATTAAGATTTAAGTTAAACAGGTGGTCTCAGCTCTAAAGTGAAGATAAAAGAACTTTAGGTGTCATTATTGACACTAGCAGCAAACAGATCAGTTGCCTAGCAAGGGAATTTTGAGCCCAAGACTAATGAGAGAGCTTCTGTTGTCACCAGGGCAGATAAAGGTCTTCACAACACCTGCCTGGTAACAGTTCCTTATTGCTGTGGACCAGAGACAATGATGTGCTTCCCATTCTTCTCTTTTCCCAGTGGGAGTTATTATGGTGATTGTTCTGTTCCTGCTACAATCTTGTATTTGGGTTGTCAGGAGTGTGGAGGGAAAAAAAAAATAGTTTTAGTTCACAGGTCACCAGACTATGATTTTCCACATATAGATCTGATGGAGAGAACTGTGTGTCACTCAGAATTCCTAGATTTTTGAACTGGATGCCATACTGGATGGAATGTTGAATGATACAGTCTGGAAAGAGCGAGTGTGTTCTAGGGGGGAAGAAAAGTATACCAAGATAGTTAATGGTCCAAGGAGTTCACTGTGGCTTAGATGGGAAGGTGACTGTGTAGTTTATATCACCCCTTCTATATTGTTGAGTTCCCACTAGAAAGAGAGGTATTCCACCAGGAACTAATTACCAGGCTCATTTACATCCACGTGGATCATATGATTTATTTTAGCAATTACGAAAATGATGGGAATAAGCCCTGTCATATTAATAATAACTTTGAATTTGAAAGGATTAAATTTCCCACGTAAAATATAACATTGGATTAAAAAGTTTGAATCAACGATATGTTGCCAAAGAAACTAGTTGTTCCTGAAAAAGACACATAAAGACTGAATATAAAGTCCTAGGCTTTTCTTTATTGGACAGTTTTTATTATTAGTTCAGTGGTGTTACTCATTCTTGGTCTGCTCAGATTTCCTATTTTTCTGTGATTCAAACTTGGTAGATTGTATGTGTCCAGGAATTTATCCATTTCCTCTAGGCTTTCTAGTAGGCTAGAATATAGTTGTTCGTAATAGTCTCTGATCATATTTTGTATTTCTTTTGTTTATATAATTTCCAAATTCTTCTAGTTATTGATTTTTAGTTTTATAGCACTATAGTTTGAGAAGAAGCTTGATATATTACTTGTACTCCTTTTTTGTTTCTGATTTAATTTATTTGAGTCTCTTTTGTTTTTAGTTAGTCTGGACAGCAGTTTATCAGTTTTGTTTATCTTTTTTGAATAAGCATTTTATTCAAATAGGAGATACTTTTTATGGAGAATTGACACAGTACAGGCCCTCCTGCTTGTCTCATGTATGGATTGTAGTAGGAGCTGAAGTTTGGCCAGCTCGTTTTCATTTTGGGAAATATATGCCTATGAGTAGAACTGTAGATTCATTTGATAACTTTTTATTTAACTTTTTGAGTAACTGCCAAATTGTTTTTTAAAGCTACTACAACATTTTGCATTCATATCAACAGTGTGTGCAGCTTAAAATATTTCCACTGTTTTTACCCCCTTTTCTTGATAATGCCCAATATAATTTTGTGTGTCTTTTGAAAGGACTAGATTTTCATGTCATTGATCATTTGTATTGCTTCTTTAATCTCTGTTTCATTTAGTTCTACTCTGATCTTTTTATTTCTTTATACCTATTTGGGGGATTATTTGTTCCTCCTTTTCAGTCCCTTAGATGTATCATTAGGTTGTTTATTTGAAATCTTTACACTTTTTACATGTGGATGTTTATTGCTACAAACTTTCCTCTTAGCAATGCTTTTTCGATATTCTATATATTTGGTATGTTGTGTTTCCATTTTCACTTGTTTCAAGTAATTTTTTGAATTCTCCCTAACTTCTTGGCTGACTATATGGCCACTCAAGAACCTGTTTCATTTCTGTGTGTTCATATAATTTCCAAAATTCCTCCAGTTATTGATTTTTAACTTTATACCACTGAGTCTTAGAAGATGCTTGATATGGTTTTGATTTTTTTAATTTGTTGAGACTTATTTGTGACCTAACTGATGATCTATTCTGGAGAATGTTGCATGTGCTGGTGAGAAGAATGTATTCTGCAATTGTTGGGTGAAATGTTTTGTAAATGTCAGGTCCATTTGGGCTGAAATGAAGTTTAAATCTAATGTTTCTTTGTTACTTATCTTTGCAAGTGATGTATCTAATGTTGACAGTGGAATATTGAAGTCCCCAACTATTACAATCTTGGAGTCTATATCTTCCTTTAGATTTAATAATATTTGTTTTATATATCTTAGTGCTTCTTGGGTGGGTGCTGTATATTTTGAATTGTCATATGCTCTTCCTGAATTGATCCCTTTATCATTACATAATGACATTCATCACCAAAATTCTAAAGAAGAGCTAACACCAATTTTCTCAAACTTTTCCAAAACATACATGTAGAAGAGGAGGAAATTCTTCTTAATTCTATAAGACCAACAAAACTCTGATACCAAAACCTGACAAGGACATAACAAATAAAGAACCTTCATGCCAATATAACTAATTAACACAGACACAAAATCCTAATACTTGCAGACCCAAACCAACAGCATATCACGATGGAGTGGGATTTATCCCAGAGATGCAAAGATGATTCAACATATGTAAATGAATAAAGGTAACATGTTACATGAACAGAATGAAGGACAAAACCAAATGATCATTTCAATAGATGCAGAAAAAGCATTTGATGAAAATCTATATGGTTTCATGGTGAAAACTCTCAACAAACTAGGGATAGAAGGAACATACTTCAATATAATAAACTTGCATATATGTTGAACCCACAGCTAACACACTGAATGAGGGAAAGCTGAAAACCTTTTTTTTAGAACTGGAATTACACAATGATGCTCACTTTGATCATGCCTATTCAACATAGTATTAGAAGTCCTAGCTGGAGCAATTAGGCAAGAGAAAGTAATGAAAGTTAACCAAACTGGAAAAGAGAAAGTCAAATATTTCTCTTTGCAGATGATATGATTTTAAATTTAGAAAAACCTAAAGCTACTCCAAGAAACCATTAGATCTGATGAACAAATTCAGTATAGTTGCAGAGTACAATATCAACATACAAAACGCAATAGCATTTCTATCCACCAATAATGAACTAGCTAAAAATGAAATCAAAAGGGAAATTTTATTTACAATAGCTACATAAATAATACCTAAGAATAAGTTTAATCAGAAGGCGGAAGACTGCTACAAGAAAAACTACAGGACACTGATTAAAAATAATAATAAATAAAAATATATACACATATAGGCATACACATTGGAATGCTATTCTTTTGTTTAAAAAAAAAAAAAGAAATGATGTCATTCTCAGCAACATGAATGCAACTAGTGGTCATTATGTTAAGCAAAATAAGCCAGGCACAGAAAGACAAATGTTGCATGTTCTTACCCATATTTGGGAGCTAGAAAAAGTTGATCCCCTAGAGGTATAGAGTAGAACAATAGTTAACAGAAGATACCAGGGGTTTGGATGTGTATATATTGGCAGGGAAGAGAGATTGGTTAATGAGTAAAAACATAAAATTAGATAAAGTAAATAATTTGTAATGTTTCATAGTTAGAGTATAGTGACTATGTTTCAAAGCAATCTGTTGTATATTTCAAAATAGCTACAAGAGAGAACTTGTAATGTTCTCAACACACAGAAACAATAAATTATTGAGGCTGTGGATATTATAAATACTCTCACTTGATCATTACACATTCTATGCATGCAACAAAACATCATCACACATAACCCTAAATATACATGTATGTACGAATATTATGCATCAATAAAAAACTTGGCTATAGAATTTAGGATATTAAAAATTTATAAACTGTTTTGGTAGGACATAGATTACCCAAAATACAAGGACAAAGAGTATGTATATTTGTTGGACAGAAATAAAATTAGAAAAGTAAATTAAAGCCATATCATAAATTGTAGCAAAAACAAACAAACAAAAAAAAACTGAAGAGAATAATGGAAGGAAGCATGATGAAGAGAACACAGAGTTCTATATCCAAAAGATTTTGTTTTTAGCTTGTTCCTCCACTAAACTTCTGGTCTAAATTTGATGACTCATATAATAACAGTAATAACTACATCAATCTTTATTATTTATTTACGACTTTTCCCCCAAATACTCACTTCGAGACTTTGATGCATTAGTTGCATTCCTCACTTGTTAATCCTTGGCTCTACAGAAGTGCAGCAATTAAAACATTTCAGGAAAGAAGTGAAATATTTAGCCCACTGTCTCTTGTGTATCTTCCTATGATCTTCTCTCCTAGCTGTTTCTTCTGTTTGGTCCTTCATTTTCCAATTACTGCCTCTCTAATCTCTTTCGTTACCGTACCAAGCCTTAGAAACCCACATTGTCCCTGCTTGTTTAAGATTCTCTGGCTTCAACTCTTTGGTACCTATTCCATCAAAATGTTGAGTCACCTTTGAATTTTTTGAAAAAAAATTTAAACTGGACACAGAAGTTACAAACTCAGATTAACAATGTTAAAAGTAAGTTACACGTTACACATAGGTACTATAGGTACATTATGTGAGTATGAGTCACTTCATTGGGAGAAATAACTATGTCTTATAGAAAACTGTCATTTTTTTAATTCTTTGCTTTTTTCCCTGCCAGATCAAATGATCCTTCCAATTTTTACAGGACTGGACAACTATGGGTAGAGTTCTCCATACTTTTATGGTGTTGTGAGAAGAGAAATACTTCCATGGACATGTTAGCAACTGAATGTACCTCATACTCCTCCTGAAAGTCTATGTTTATGTTTCAATGTTCAAAAATTATTTTTGTTTTGAGTACAATGGTGCATTTAGCTCATTTTACTAACACAAAGGCTTCCAGGGCTTTTTAAAGCTCTTTTTGGAGCTTCCATGTCCTACAGAATCAACACTATATGCATATTCTGAGAATGTCACTGATTCCAAACATTGCTAGTACTCCTAGGAAACATACTTTGTCCGTGATAATTTTCCTGGTGTGCCCTGTTAAATAGATATTTTTGTTTGGTTTGTTTTATTTATTGTTTTTGTTTCTTTAATGAGGCTGGCCTGTGTTGAGTTTGGTTTAAGGCTATGGAAACCAATGATAAAACACAGGGAGGCGTTCCTTTTCCTTTCTTAGTTGTTATTATATATTACACCACTAGAGTTATTCTGTTTATAGCAAACTTGTATTTTGTTTAGTGCATGTTGAGAGAACAGAAGGAGAAAAATGTTTCCAAAATGAATGGGTTTTGGCAGGCACATGACCTGCATATCCGTACTAGAGAAGGAAAAATTTACTCTGATATTATACTGCTTTTTATGAGAGTCCCGTCCTTCTAGTCATCGTTTGTACGCATTGAATGCCTGAGACATTGAATGGAAACTTTGGGTCATAAAACCAGAAATTCCTTCTTCTACTTGTTAGATATGTTTGTGAAATAAAATTATTTGGTGGGCTGTTAGTTTTCATTACATACAACATATAACTTTGTTAAATTGAGACATGAACTTAAATAGCACTTGGATGATTGCCCAGGTGTGAGAAATCCTTTGGGATTAAGGGTGGATGATACTGAATTCACAATAAACTTTGTCAGCTAACAGGAGATGTTAATTCTTCTGGATGCATTCCGAAGTCTGGTTAGTAACTAGTTTGCCCTGCTAATAAACCTCAACAAATTCAGAGGTTAGGCTTGAAAAACAACTCCCCAAATTTAGCACTCTTTATCTTAACACTGATCTCATCTTTAGATTTATCTGAAGCAATAATTTCTACTTCTTCCTAAATCCACAAAGTATTAAACTTTCTTAAAAAGAGGGCCTCTTGAGGCATAATTGCTGTTTTCTTGTCAATTCTGTCCTTGGTCAAGAATTAATGAGATTAGAGTGATAGTGAGGACAGAGTTCATCTGTGAAGCATGGCCCTATTGATTTTCTCAACATTCAAGATTCTTTCTAATTTGTGCCCTTTGTTTCCTCTGTGTCTTGCTTCTATGGGTAGAAATAACCTGTGCTCTTTTGAAAGTGGCTAGTTTATCTTAAATTCTTTCCTTTTGTCCAACATTTCCAGGACATGACAATCATGGAGTAGAGTTCTCCATTCATGTATGGTATTTGTGAGGAGAGAAATATTTCCATAGAAGTTTGAGCAACTGATTAGGTCAGTGTTAAAAATGCTCATTTCTCATTTAAAGTAAAAACATACTAAGGAATTGTGTTTTGTTAAATCCAACACTGCTTGGTTTGTGCAATGTCTGTAAGTGGACAGTTTGCTGGGAACATAGCTTCTTTTCAGTAAAACTACAAAAAATTTTCAAAAAGGTGTGGTGACCAGGCAGTCTCATATATATGTGTTTAAATGTGGGAGGAAGCTCAGAGGTCAATGTCTGAGAGAGCAAATGCCCCTCTCTAATGTCAGGATCCCCAACTTTTTAGTAGATTGTATAGCAGCAGGGACATCAGAGGCAGTAGAGACTCAGGTAGCCAAGAAGATAGGAGTAAAATAGTAGAGGGAGGCTGGACATGGTGGCTCATGCCTGTAATCCTAGCACTTTGGGAGGCTGAGGGCAATGGATCACCTGAGCTCAGGAGTTCAAGAACAGCCTGAGCTAGAGTGAGACCCTAGTTGGATGTTGTGGCAGGTACCTACAATCCCAGATACTGGAGAGGCTGGGGCAAGAGGATTGCTGGGCCTCAAAAGTTTGAGATTGCTATGAGCTATAATGCCACAGCACTCTACCCAGTGCGACAGAGTAAGACTTGCCAAAAGCAAGAAAATGTTCATATCTTTTAAAATAAATTATATAAAATAGAAATAGTAGAGGGACTTGAGGCCGGTGTCACAAAAGGATACAACTTAGTGGGGTTTGGACAGAATGGAAGAAATGTTTGCAAATGCAGAAGCAGTGGTGGTAGCTAAAAGTTTCGAAAAATGAGGAAGGCGAGAGTAAGCCTTCTGCTATAAACTTATTATGCTTTTGGCATTTGTTTTAAAGAAATCTATTAGTGGATTGTGTCACTGAAGTCTGCTGCAGGGAGCCAATCATAGAAATCATTTTAGAGAACTCATTATCATACTTCTCATTTGCACAACTTACTGTGCAGAGGTAGATTTATCCTCTCAAGGGAGACATGAGGAATGCCTGGTTCATGGAAACATTTTGTTCTATTTATTTATTTATCTAAATTTCAAATATTAAGGGGGTACAAATGTTTTAAGTTACATGGATCACTTTAGTAATTTTTGCTAATCTGGCCAAAGATGTGCCCATCACCCAAATAATGTTCATAGTACCCATTAGGTAGGTTTTTACCCCTCTCCCTTCTCTGTCCCCTCTGGTTGGTTTCCACTGAGTTTTACTTCACTTTGTGCACATGTGAGCTCATGGGTTAGTTCTGATTTAATAGTGAGGACATGGTGTTTGTTTTTCTGTTCTTGAGGTACTTCACTTAGGATAATGGTCTCCATTTCCACCCAGATAATTGCAAAAGGTATTATTTACACTATATCTTCTTCATGGATGAGTAGTATTCCCTGATGTATATGTACTGCATTTTATTCATCCACTCATGAAGTGATGGGCACTTCTCTCTTTGAAACTAGATGAAACCACATGGGGTAAGGCAGTCAAGGAAGTCTGGAGTTGCTCTGAGAGAATTAGGCAGGAGAAGTGTGATATATGGTTTCCCTCATTGGGAAATGTTCTTGGAGATAAAGACCAATCCTGATACTTCTGTGTTGCTGTCTGAGACCACTCTTTCTTGCTTTATTCTACTTACGTTTGTCTCTATGGTTCTTATTTATTTTTCACCTCAATGTTTGTTTATCTCATCATTCCTTTGCTTGGCTCACCACTTCTGGTTATTCACTGCTGGGTATGTGCTGACCAAACCAGTGTTCATTCAATATGTGTGGACTGCAACCAACCTCACTTTATGGAAAAGAGGAAAAAAGTTTGTTGATTGGCATATTGTCTCAATTATTATCCAAAAGTCAATATTCACAGGGTATGCCTGCAAACAAACCTCAATTTATCTAATGGTAGTATCATCTTCCTGACCTCATTTCTTCTTATTAATTAGATCTTTAAAGGCTTTATCAAATGCCTTTCTAAAAATCAAGATATGCGAAATGTACCATCTTGAAGGGTAGCAATAATAATACGTAGTTGGTGTACAAAATTCTTTTGCAGTGAGCAGGTAAGTTCCTGATGACCAGAATGTTTTTCAGAACTATCCTACAGGTGTTCATTCCAGAATCTCCTATAAACTGATGTAGAAGGTGCTCGTTTGGAAACTTCTTGTAGACCTCATAAAAATATTGGCATATTTTGGCAAATCTTCATTTCCCAAGAAATCTTATTACTTATAGTATGTATGTGCCTGGCTTTGTCTATGGCTTTAGGCAGAAATACCAAATACAGGGTGTCTTCATTCCATACAGTCTATGAAATAGTTAACAAAATTTTGACAACTCAGTAAAGGGAATTATGAGAAGTGGTGTAACATACATATGAATTAATAACAGAAGCCCATATACAGAAACTACACTTTCTTAGGGTATAAAGTTCCCAGGAGTGAGAAGATGGTTGAGTAGGTTATTAAAAGAAGAGTGATATCTTAAAGTGGAGAAATCTTTTGACATTTCTGGCATAACAAATAGACAAAATCAGAATGGTATAAAGTTATATGTTTGGGAATTGTCAGATAATCTTATATAGCTAGAACATGTGGGTTATATAATAGAAATGTTGAGAAATGCAATCATAGTTGTGACATATACATGGGTATTCCTGATAGCAAGCCCAGGGGGTTTTCCTGCAGTGTACCTTTTCATTTTATGCTTAGTAAAAGAGTAAGGCAATTCAATTTTAATTAACATGTCACTCTAAAACTCAAACTAACATTTTAAAGATATTAGCCTCGATTTTATGAATACATAATCTAAGATGCACTGAGATTAGTGGATTTTATAAATTCATGTAAGTTTTGAAGAGAGATTTAAAACTAGGTTTATATAATTAAATATCTACCGATTTGATTAGGTCTTCTTTAATGGAGGATAATTTTGGTAAGGATGGTTGGGTAAAGAGAAAAATTTTTCAGAGTTGAACGAGGAAATATGCATTCTTATTACAAATAAAAAATATATAATGCTGAAAGAATGCTTCAATATTGATGCTTATTCCTTATATATTTAAATATATTTATTTGGAGGAAATTGATCCAAATCTATTAAAAAATGGATTCTATTTTTGAGAAAATATCAGGTAAAATTTAGAGTAGTAGTAGAAAAATTTATTGCCTTCTCTTTTTTTCACTCCGTTGTAATACTTAGTCAAGATTCAAACAGAAATTTCCAAATAAAATGTATAGAGGCTGTACCAGCTAGAGGATTTACCAAGAGAAATCTGTAGAAGGAACATTTCTTTATATTTGACATCAACTCCTATATTCAAATGTTTGCACTACTGAAAAAGTAACATTCTCTCTCACATCATACAATAAGAGAAGCTTATGAAAATTTTTGAATAAATGATGAAATTCAGAATTAGGTTTCCTGGACAAAGGTGGTCATGTATATATTTGGAAATCTGAGTAGGTGCCTACATAGGTGTACACTGGAAGACACCATCACAGAAATAGAGTGCCTACAACTTGTGGATGTGTATTCACTTATAAACTCATTTGAATGGCAATTGGATGTATTAACAGATCAGCATAAGTTTGAATTCATTTCATCAATGATATTTAAGGCATTTCTTCCATATATGTATCCACTGGTTCTCTAGTCAGCCTTCGAATGGCTCCCAAAGATTTGGAATGCTTCCTGATACTCAAAAGGTCTTTATGATTTTCACAACCTGGTGGTGTATAACAAAAAAATGATATAAAAGAAATGAAGGTTGGGATTTTTAAGCCTCATCATAAAAGACATTATAGTGTTTGCATTGCTCTTTTAGATCAGTTGCTTTGGGGGAGAAACAGCTAGAGTGTCACAAGGACATTCAGAAAGTCCTGTGGAAAGAGTTGGAGAAGAAATGATGCCTCCTCCCAACAAAGGGAAGTATTTGCCAGGCATCTGAGTGGACCATATTTGAAATGGACCCCTCAGCCCCAGAAAAACCTTCAGATGTCTGTAAAGGCAGACATCTTGACCGACATCTTGACTGCAGCCTCCTGGGAATAGGAGACCCTATGCCAAACACACCTATGTAAGCTGCTCCCAGATCTTTGATGCATAGAAACTGTGAGCTAATAAATGTTTCCTATTTTTTAGCAGCTAACATTGAGGATAATTTGTTATGCGGCAATAAATAACTAGTACAACTGGCCTAACTGTTCAGGTTAGAATCTTGCACAGAGGTATTTCACTTTCTATTAAAAATGGTTTAGTCATATTAAATTAAATTTGGTCACTACCTCCAAGCTTACATTTTATGTAGAAAATGTCTCAGGTCAGCCAACAGTCTCCTAACTGCTTCAATCTGTTTCTCAATAACAATAATAATGCCATTTACTAAGGTGTTATTATTGCTTAAAATTTCATTATGTTTTATGTGATGATGGATTTAAAGTAAAATAGTACTCTTATGTTTAGAAAATGGGGTTGCTTTTTTAATGTTATTCTAATCATTATATCATAGATATTTCTATACAAGTCTTACAAACAGACACTAAATGCCTTCTTCACTCTTACAGGTCCTTCTTGACTTATAAATTATTTCACCTTTCTTTTTCTTGGGTGAGGCCCAGACCTCAGTATGTATTAAATATTAGAAAAATGGGGATGACTTTCTTTGTACTATATCCAGTGGAAGAAAAATAATGCTTCTGAAATGGCTCAAAACTTTAGAATTGTTCCAAAAACAAAACAGACACGCGCGCACACACACATACACATGCACACACATACACAAATAAAGTTGTATATGACCCCAGCCTACCTTTTTTAGTTTTATAAATAATTAGCCCTTGAGTCCAAGAAGAGAAATGTTAACTCTGGGAAATACCAGGAAACTAAGGCCATCGATAATAAACAATGTGGGTAGAATTTTGACAATGATTGAAGGAGCTAGTTTTAATAATCTATAATTATGACATTTCTTTCAGTGGAAGGAAAGATTTAATGTGGTCTGAAATGACAACCTGTTCTCTGCAGTCTTTGGTTGCTATTTTGGCTGAGGAACATTTGGAAGGGTTGGGTTGGACTAAGGCAGGTATTTCATTCAGCACTCAGAATTAATTGTACCAAGGCACTGGCAATGTAAAGTATAAGAAAGAGCTGAGAAGCTGCAAACGTCTACCTGCCCCAGGGGCAGCTCATGGAGCATTCTACTCACAGTGTTGTTGGGGCTTTGCCCCTGTCTGTCTGCTGATGAGAAGCAGATCCATGGTGCAGCATCAGTGCCCATTCTGTGGTTATTACTTATAATGCAACACCAATAAAATTGGGAGAAATATCAATGACAGGACAGCTATGTAATGAGGTGAAAGTTAAGGAGTGTTAAACTGTGCTAGACATTTCTATTTGCTGGTGTTAAAACATGCTGCCTGCTTCAAGTGCTCTCCCTATGAAAGGCTGGTGCACCGTATTGTTCTCAGGCAATTTATGAAACCTAAGAGTGGCTTGCAGGCCTAGCCTGGGAGGTGGGTTGCTTGCAGCCCTGTCAATAGCAGCCCCATAATAAACCACAATTGACCACAGTACAAACAATCCATCTTCCCCATGTGTCCCACAGACCCACAGTCTTTTTCTTTCTAGTCAGCCATGACTGTCATATTATTAGTTGATTTATCCCTAAAACAACACAGAGTCTTGTACAGATGTGTAGAAACAGATTTCTCCCACATCTTTCTTGTTTCTTCACCATAGACCCGACTGGAAGGGAGAAAAGCATTACATGTCTTTATTTTCTCCTGTATCAGACATGAGACGAACACTCATCATTCCCACTAGCAACTTGCCAAATGATGTGGTGCTTACTTTATCATTCAACTCATATTTATTGAGTCTCAATAATAATGTCATGGGCTCTGTATATAGCGGTAAAAGAGAGATACATATGGCTCTTGCTTTTTTAAAGTTTCAAATTGGTAGGAGAGACATACTATAAGTCTAATAAATGTTATAAATGGAAAAATTTAGGAATACTATGTGAATAGATGTCAAAGAGCAAAAGCTATTCTAGGAGATTTCAATCTGATATAAAGTCAAATGCTACCTCATTTTTAAAATATGATTTTCGTTTTTATGTGTGCACGGGAATCACAGTATAGTGGTGATATGATAGTTAGAATGAGCCAATTAATATGGTTTATATAAGACTTTGTTATGACCAAGAATACCATCATCTGTTTGGAAATGTTTATCCAAAGCAAGAGGCAGAGCAGCGTGCTTCCAGTAACAGTTTCAGTAATGATTCTCAATCTTGGCTGCACATTAGAATTATCTGGGGAGCTTTTAAAAATCTGATGCCTAGGCCACCCCCAAAACCAATTAAAATGGAATCTCTAGGGGTGAGACCCAGACACCACTGCTCTTTAAAACTCCCCAGGTGATTCCAGTGTGCAGCCAATTTAAGAACCACTGAGTTATAGGCTTCCTAGGTTTTCCAATATTCCCTACAAGGACCTACGGCTGCCAATTTTACCACTTTCAGAGGGAAAAAAAATCACCAGGTGCAAGAAGCTTCTCTTTGCCATCCTAGGGAGTTTTAACTACATTTTAAATAATTAAGGTATAATTATATAGTAAAATGCACATAACTTAAGTGTAGAGTTCTATGAGTTTTGACAAAATATATACTCATGTAATGAGCACATTCATTGAAATATATAACATTGGCATCACCTTAGAATGTTCCCTAGTGTCCCTTTTCATTCTCTAGACATTTCTATTTATTGGTGTTAAATTATGCTGCCTGCTCCAAGTGCTCTCCCTGTGAAAGGCTGATGCACTGACTTGTTTACAGATTTTTGTCCCCACTAGAGATGACCCTAATTTATGTTCCATAGATTAGTGTTGACCATTCTTGGACTTTATAAAAGTGGAATCATACACTATGTACTCTTTCGTTCTGGCTTCTTTCCCTAGGCATAATGCTTTTGGGATTCATCCATGAGGCTGGATGTAGCAGTAGTTTGTTCCCTTTGTTGCTGAGCGGTGTTCCATTGTATGGTTATATCACAATTTATTTATTCTCCTGTTGGACCTTTGCTTTGTTTTCAATTTTGTTAATAAGTATAAATAAACCACAGTGAGCATTCTAGTTCAAGTTTGTGTGAGCATATTTTTATTTCTTTTTGTAAATAGCTAAGTGGAAAATTGCTGGGTCACAGGGTAGTTGCATATTTAACTTTAAGAAATTGTCAATTTTCCACAATGCTTGTACCATTTCATAATCCTCTTAGCTGCTCTGCCTCTTCTCTAATTTTTGGTATTGTAAATTTCTTTGGATTATTGTTTAAATTCAGTCATCCTCTCAAGCATGTAGGGGTAAATAACTATGGTTTTATTTGCCATTTGTGGTGGCTAATGATGTTGGGCATTTTCACATGTTTATTAGCCATTTGTACATTTTTTGGGAAAAGCATCTGCATAAAACTTTCCCCCCTTCTTTTGTATTTTTTATTGTCTTTTAATCATGGTTTTTCAGTTCTTTAATCTCAATATCAGGTTTCAGAATATATATCATGAATATTTTCTTCTAATCTGAGACTTGCTTTTTCATTTTCTTCATGGTGTCTTTTGATTAACAATAGTTTTTAATTTTGGTAAAGTCTATTTTTAAATTTTTTGTTTATAATTATTGATATTTGTTTCTGTCTAGGAAATCTTTGCCTATATCAAGGATGCAAAGATGTTTTATTATGTTTTCTTCTAGAAGCATATATTTTTTAGCTTTTGTGGTTAAATTGATAGGTCATCTTGAATTAATTTTGTGTATAGTGTTAAGCATGATTCAGGATTGTATTTTTTCTTTAATTAGTTTTCAATATCTAGCAGTCCAGTGTCACTCATTTAATAGATTCTTCTTCCTCTATTGAATTATGTCAGTTTGTCAAAAAAAAAAAAAAGAAAAAGCTTGTATCTGTATGCTCCTATTTCATTTCTATTCACTCCACTGATGTATTTATCTACTAAATATCCTTATGTCACATCGTACTGATCACTATAAATTTATAATAAATTTTGAAAGTGGATTGCACAAATTTTCCAAATTTGTTTTTTTCTGTGTTTGTTTTTACAAACTGAAATAAATAGATTTTCATTAGTATTAGTTTGTCAGTATCTACAAATAAGCCTGTTGGGATTGTTATCTTAGTTACTTAGAATAACTTAGGGAGAATCAGCATCTTTAACAATGTTAAATCTTCTCAGCAATGCTTTGTACTTTTTTTCTTGTGCTAAATTTGTTCCTAAATATTCTATTTGTTTTTGATACTATTCTAAATGTAATTAATTTTTTAAATTGTGTATTCTGTTTATTGCTCATACATAGAGATATAATTGAACTTTTATATGGTCATGTGTAGTATAACAGTGGTTTGGTCAATCAAAGACCACATAATAATGGTGTAAAACTACCTTTAATGCCAATTAAAGGCATAAGATTGTCATACTGTATTATTATTGTAATGGTCCCATAAGATTATCATACTGTATGATTATTGCACCTTTTCTATCTTTAGATACACCAAACTCGCCATGTGTTACAACTGACTATAATATTGAGTACAATAACATGTACATATTTGTAGCCTAGGAGCAATAGGTCATACCACATAGCCTTGGTGTATAGCAGGCTGTATATCTAGGTTTTCATAAATACTTTCTATGATACTCACAAAATAATGCAATCACCTAACAACGAATTTCTCAGAGCATATCCCCATCATTAGGTGATGCATGACAGTGTTTAAGCATATATCCTGACCTCTTGATGAATTCACTTACTGGATCTAGTGGGGAGTTTATGGTATAGATTCCTTTGATTTTGTACATATATAATCATACCATCTATAAGTAAAGGCAGTTTTATTTCTTTTTTTCTTTTCTGTTACTTATCTCTTTTATTTCCTTTTCTTGACTATTTCCTTAAGTAGTCCCACATATGCAATGCTAGATGGAAGAGAAATGGTGTGCAGGAGGGGGAAGATGGCTAAATTAAATCCTCCAGTGATCACCATATTCAACAACTATCCACACACACAAGCACCTTCAGAAGAACCATAATTTATGTGAGTGTTCATACTACCTGGTTTTAACATTATGTCAAGGAAAGAAGCACAGAGGAGGGAAGAAAAGACAGTCTTTCATTGCCTTATGCCACCCCTCCAGTAGGCAGAGTAGAGAGAGAATCTGTATGTCAGGGCAGAGCAAGGGAAGTGACTGTGAGAGTTTGCATTGAAACTCAGGGTTGCCCTGGCACACAGCATAGGACAAAATTTTGTCAGTGCTCACAGAGAGAACATTTAGACTGGCCAGCCAGAGAGAAATCCTCCACCGAAAAAACAAGCCCAAGTCCTGGCTAGCCCCACGACTGGCTGACAAATAGCAGCTTGGGGCTTGGACTAAATTCATAAGGCAGTTGAGCCACAAAGGGTAGGGAACTTGGGCAATTCCTGCAGCTGTGCTGGCTCAGAGCCAGTAGACTTGGGGTACGGGTACACATGACCCAATGAGACATTAGCAGTGGCAGCCAAGCCAGTGCCTGTGTCACCTTGCCCCATCCCTCAACTACAGGCAGCGTGGCTCAGGGAGTCATCTTCTACTTGGGGAAAGGAAAAAGAAAAGTTCAGAGAGCTTTGTTTTGCAACTTGGCTACCAGTACCAGTAAAATAAAATACGAAGCAGATTCTTAAAACTCTTGAGTCTGGGCCTTAGTTCCTCCCCTGGGCCAGAAGGAGACATGCTGACCTAAAGGGAAGGAGCCAGTCCTGGCAGGATTAAATACCTATTGACTAAGGAGCCCTTAGGCTTGGAATAAACATCAGAGGTAGCCAGACAACAGTCAGCACTGAGTGGACTGACTTTGTGTATGACTTGGTACTGGTAGCCTCAAGGGAGTGTGCACCTCACTTCTCCCTCAACTCCAGCAGCCCAGCACAGAGAATGAGGGAAGAGTAAGAGGCTTTACATGGTAATCTAGAGAATTTTTTTGTATTTTACCCAAGTCCACCAAAGTAGTACCACCAGGAGTTTGCAAGAGTCACAGCATTACTGAGCTTGGGTCACACCCAGTACTGATATGGCTGCGGTGAGCAGAGACTGAGATCACAACATTTAATTCCCTTTGATTATCTGGAAAGCCTTCTCAAGATAGATGGGTTCAAATAAGCAGAGACTGTGAAGGTTAAAATAGATACCTAATCCTTCAATGCTCAGACATTGATGAAAATCCATAAGCATCAAGAAGACACAGAAAAATATGACCTCACCAAACAAACTAAATTAAGATGCTCATGGAACAATCCTGGTGCTATCAAGATATGTGCCATTTAAGACAAAAAATTCAAAATAGCTATCCCGAACAAGCTCAATGAACTTAAAGGCAACACAGAGAAGAAATTTAGAAGCCTATTAGAGAAATTTAACAATGAGATTGAAATAATTAAAAAAGAAATGATGGAGCAGAAGAATTCAATTCACAAACTAAGAAATACGTCTGAGCAGAGTTGATCAAGCAAAAGAAAGAATTAATGAGCTTGAAGACAAGCCATTTGAAAATGCACAGTCAGAAGAGAAAAATATCAACTAAAAAAAGAATGAAGTACACCTATAAGATGTAGAAAATTGCTTCAAGATCTAGGAGTTTGCCTTAAAGGAGGAAAATCTTTAAGGCAAATCTAGGAGTTTACCTTAAAGAAGAGGTAGATAGAGAGATTGGGGTAGAAACTTTATTCAAAGAGCTAAAAACAGAACTGTCCAAACCTAGAGAAATCCTTTGAAGTTACGTGACTCACTGGTAACAGAAAGAACATAAATACAGAATACTCTGCTATAACTGTGGTGTTTATACCACTCATATAAGGAGACTAAAAGGAAACTAATAAAAAAACCCCAACTTTTTGCAAGATATTATAAAAATACATGGAGGGAAATAACAAAAAGTGAAATCCTGGGGAGGGGAAGAGAGTCAAATGGTGGAATTTCAGTTAGATTTCTCTTTGCTTATTTATTTCTTTGTTTGTAAGTAGAACTGTCATATGTTCAATGTAATTGGTTATAAAATGTTTTTGGCAGGCCTTATGGTAACCTCAAATCAAAAAACCTACAACAGACAAAAAAATAAAGAGCAAGAAATTAAAACATACTACCTGCGAAAATCACTTTCAACAAAAAGGAAGACGGGAAGGAAGGGAGGAAGAGAGGATAAAAAAACAACCAGAAATCAAATAATAACATACCAGGAATAAATTCTTACCTATCAGTAATAACATTGAATTGAAAGGACTACACTCTCCAATAAAAAGACATAGAGTGGCTGAATGAATAAGAAAAACAAGAGCCAAGTGTATGTTGTCTGCAAGAAGCACTTCACCTATAATGACACATGCAGATTGAAAATAAACGGAAAATGATGTTCCATGCAAATGGAAACCAAAAGAACAGGAATAGGTGCACTTCCATCTGATAAAATAGATCTTAGAAGAAGGTCATTATGCAAATGATAAAAGAGTTAATTCAGCAAGAGGATATAACAACTCTAAATATCTATACGCCCAATACTAGAACACTGAAATATATAAAGCAAGTATTATCAGAGCTAAAGAGGGAGACCCCAATCATTGAAGACCACAACGCTCCACTTTCAGTATTGGACAGATCATCCAAAAAAGCCAACACAGAAACATTGGATTAAACCTGTACTATAGACCAAATAGACCTAATAGATATTTACAGACTCTTTCATCCAACTGTTGCAGAATATATGTTCTCTCTTCAGCTCATGGGCATAGTTCACATGTTAGACCATGAAACAAGTCTTAAAAAATTCAAAAAAATTGAAATTATACCAAGTATTTTCTCTGACCACAATGGAATAAAACTAGAAATCAGAAACAAGAGAGGAATATTAAAAAATACTCAAGCACACAAAAATTAAATAATATGCTACTGAATGACCAATGGGACAATGAGGAGATTAAGAAGTAAATTTTAAAAATTTCTTGAAACAAATAAAAATGAAAAGATAACATATCAAAATCTACACAAATCAGAAAAAACAGTAATAAGAGGAAAGTTTATAGCAATAAGTGCCTATATAAAAAAAAAAATAGAAAAGATTCAAACAACCTGAAAAACGCATCTCAAAGAACTAGAAAAACAAGAGCGAACAAAATCCCAAATTAGTAGAAGAAAAGAAAGACTAAATATTAGAGAAGAAATAGATGAAACAAAGAAAAATACAAAACATCAACAAAATGAAAAGTTTTTTTTTTTTAAAGATAGCAAAACTGATGCACTTTTATCCAGACTAAGGAAGACAAAAAGAAAGAAGACCCAAATAAACAAAATCAGAGACATAAAAGGAGACAATACAAATAATAATGCGTAAAGCTAAAGGATTGTTAGAGACCAATAGGAGGAACTATATGCCAACAAAATGGAAAACCTAGAAGAAATGGATAAATGATACTGTTTACCAAGATTGAACCAGGAAGAAACCTAAAATTGGAATAAATGAATAAGAAGTGACAAGATAAAGGCAGCAATAAAAAGTCTCCCATTAAAGAGGGGCCCAGGATCCAATGGCTTCACTGCTAAATTCGACGAAACATTCAAGGAAGATGTAATGTTAACCTTATGTAAAACTATTACAAAAAATCGAGCAGGAGCGAATACTCCCAAAGTCCTTTCACATTCAATGTTATTACTGTTAGGTAAGAACTTATTACTGTACGAGGCCTGTATCATCTTGATACCAGAGCCAGATAAAGACAACAACAACAATAAAAAAATATATATCTCTGATGAACTTAGACACAAAAATCCTCAACAAAATATTGGCAAACTGAACTCAACAATAAATTAAAAAAGTATTCATCATGTTCAAATGAGATTCATCCCAGGATGCTCAGATGGTTCAACATAGGGAAATCAATCGACAGAAGAAAGGACAAAAACAATATGATGATTTCAATAGATGCTGAAAAGTATTCAATAAAATTCAACATCTTCTCATGATAAAAATCCTCAAAGAAAAATTGGGTATGTAAGGAACTCACTGCAACACTATGAAAAGCCATCTATGACAGATCTACAGCTAGTATCATACTGAATCGGGAATCACTGAATGCCTTTCCTCAAAGGTCTACAAGATAAGGATTCCCACTTTAACCACTATTATTCCCGATTGTACTGGAAATTCTAGCTAGAGCAATTAGACAAAAGAAAGAAATAAAGGGTACTCAAACTAGAAGAAGTCAAATTATCCTTTTTTGCAGATGATACCATATTACATATGTATCTAGAAAAAATGACTCCCCCCAAAACTATTTAGAATAGATAAACAAATTCAATAAGTTTGCAGGATACAAAATCAACATACAAACAATCAATAGCATTTCTGTGAACCGTAAATGATCTAAAAAAGAAACCATGAAAGTAATCCTATTTACAATAGCTATAAATAAAATAAAATATACCTAGAAATAAACTTAACCAAGAAGTAAATTTATTCCTAGTTTGCTGAATCATTTTTTTTTTAAATTGTGAATAACTTTGGTATATGTAATAAAATCCTTGGTTGAATCTACTAAAGTAGTCAGATGATTTTTCTTCTTTAACCTTATAGATGAAGATTTGTCTTAATTATTTTTTAATAACTTCAAGCTCTCTGCTTCACATCTCTGGATTGTACTTGTATTCTCACCAGACAGAAGGAATAAAATTGTCAAAATAAAACAAACAAACAATAACAACAACAAAAACCTTGTGGAACTGACCTTCAACTTCTCCGACAGTGGTTTATAGCAGAATCAGTCTAAGGCTAGCATCTGCAATAGGGATAAATGAGACTTATGTATAGACCATGTGATTTATGGAGAAATTTTTATCTGAACAAACTGTGACTTATGCAAAAATATACCAAATCTCAGAAAAACCTTGAATTTAAGGCCAAGATATTCATAAATTACATCAAAGATATTTAAGTAAACCATTGTCTTCTCTCCATTTTCTACTCTTCTTTACCCATAGTCTTTGAATTATATGTTTTGGTAATCTAAAAAGTCTCTTTGAAATGTGCTCCATTTTCAATTTTGTGGCTATTGGCATTTAGGATTAACAAAATGGATATATGACCCCAAACAGCACAGTGCCCTTTTCTAAAAGATTCAAATCCAGTAGAGGTTGATCTTGTTGCATGTGGATCAGTAGTTGTTTGTTTCGAAGTATCTCTAAATGCCCTGATTACCAGTTTTTGGAATTATTTTAGGTAATAGCAAAATAATGCAGAGGGAGCAGGGGTTGATTGGAGGAGAGTAGGCTTGAATTAGATCTGTAAGTGTCTTATTCTCTGCTATGCACACCAACTACAGGCAGAGAGAAACATCCACCATTGGTTATAAAATTCCCGAGTCTTAACTTGGCCAAGAGTAACAGAAGTAGAAGCCTTCAAAATTATTATTGTGGAGAAGATACGAGATGAAGTTCAGAGCTCATCAGCTGCCTTCTTGATTTTATTCTCTTCCCTTTATCAGTTAGCCTCATCAAAATGTTATCATTGTTGGTTCCTATTTGCTGTTAAACAGTGTTTGATCCAAAGCTTTGAAAGCTGTTTTCTGGGAGAAATTAAAGATCTCTGAATGAATCACCATTATATAGTAGTTGTTTTCTGACTTCAGTTATTATAACAATTGTATCTATCTATCTATCTATCTATCTATCTATCTATCTATCTATCTATCTATCTATCTATCTATCTATCTATCTTTATTTATTTAATTATTTTGAGACAGAATCCCATTCTGTTACTCTGAGTAGAGTGCTATGGCATCATCATAGCTCACAGCAACCTTGAATTCTTGGGCTCAAGTCATTCTCTTGCCTCAGTCTCCTAGGGAGCTAGAACTATGGGCATGTGCCACCATGCTTGGCTAATTTTTCTATTTTTAGTACACAAGGTCTTGCTTTTGCTCAGGCTGGTCTCCAACTCTTGGCCTCAAGTAATCCTCCTCCTCTGCCTCCCAAAGTGCTAGGATTACAGGTGTGAACCACCATGTCCAGAAGTATTTATTATATTTTAAATATAATTTTTATTTAATATTATAAATACTGTGATAAAATCATCTATAGAACTTTCTAGGTGCTTAAGAAGATTTATTAACTAATGTTAATTAAAATGTTAATTTATAAAATGTGCCTTTGCTTTCACTTAGTTTCAGAATTTTAGTTACATTTCATCTCCTCTTTTATATCAAAAGAGGTAAAGACATTGGAGAAGGCTTTTATGGTTTTAATCTGATCATGAAACTAAAGGAGAGAGAATGGAATATAAATAGAGATTAAAAATAAGGGATATTGAGGGAAAATTACTCTGGGAGACAAATTTTGGAAAAGAGCAAATTATTTTGGGGGGGGAAATGAAGTAGACTAAATGTTAATAAATAGTATTTTCAAATAGGAAAAATCAGTTGAAATGACATGCCAAAAAGCAAAACCTAGTGAACTATTTTATGTTGTAAGTTCTCTGTGGAACAATATGAAAAATTAGCAATTGGCATTAAAGTATCTTTTTCTTCACCAGAAACTAAAGGTTCCCTTTAAGACAACACATACTAAAAATTAGCATTTCTTTATACTAAAAACAATATGAAAAAACCTCACTACCTGATTTACTATAGCTACCATCCCATATATACCTAGAAATAAATTAACCAAGGAGATGAAATTGAAGAATATTAAAATATTTATGAAAGGAATAAAAGACACAAATGAATGGAAAACTGTCCCATGTTCATGTGTTAGTGGAATTAATATTGTTAAAATCTCTGTACTACCCAAAGCTATCTACAGATCAAATGCAATTCCAATCAACATTCCAACAATATTTTGCCACAGAAATAGAAAAAAAATTCTAAAAATTGTATAGAGCCACAAGACTCCAAAAAGCCAAAGCAATCTTGACCAAAAATTCTAAAGCCAGAGGCATCACACAAGCTGACTTCAAAATATCCTACAAAGCATGGTACTTGCATAAACATAGACACATAGACCAATGTAACAGAATAGAGAGCCCATAAATCAATCTATTTATTGACTGTCAAAATTGATTTTCAGCAAAGATGCTGACAACACACAATGAGGGATGGATGGTCTCTTCAATAAATGTTATTGGGACAAGTACATATCTATAGGCAGAAGCATTAAATACTTACCTGATATCATATACCCCAAAAAACCTAAAATGAATTAAAGACTTAAGTAAAGATGTGAAACCATAAAACTACTAAAAGAAAACATGGAGGAAAAGCTCTGTTACATTTGTCCGGACAATAATTTTTTTAGATACGAGTCAAGAAGCACAGGCAACAGGAGCAAAAATAGATGAATGAAAGTATTTGAAGGTAAAAGCTTGTTTCTGTGAAAACAATAAATAGAGTAATAAGACCACCTACAGTATTGGAGAAATTATTTTTAAACTCTACATCTGATAAAAGGTTAATATCCAAAACATATAAGGAATTTACATAACTTAATAATAAGAAAACAAATTTTTCATTTAAAATGGTCAAAGGTAAATTCCCAGATATTTCATCTTCCTTGGCACAACTGTAAAAGGAACAGAGTCCTTGGGCGACGCCTGAGGCTCAAAGGAGTAGGGCGCCGGCCCCATATGCCAGAGGTGGTGGGTTTAAACCCAGCCCCGGCCAAAAACTGCAAAAAAAAAAAAAAAAAAGGAATAGAGTCCTTAACTTTTTTCAGCTTGACTGTTAGTGGTATATATAAAAGCTAACACAATAATTAACAAATGAGGTGAGGGATATATTAACCAGTACGATGTAAGCATTCCAAGTTGTATATAAAATCAGCACATTGTACCCCATAAATGCATTAATGTACACATGATCTACCACTTTACAATTTAATTAAAAAAATAATTTAAAAAATAAAATGGTCAAAGGACCTGAATAAACATTTTCCAAAAGAAGACATAAGAATGTCCAGCAGGTATATGAGAAAATGTTCAACATCACTAATCATCAGAGAATTAAAAATTAAAGCTACATAAAAGATACAACCTTATACCTGCTAGGAAGTTTAATTATCAAAAAGATGAAAGATAAATGTTGGAGGGGATGTGTAGAAAAGAAGATACTTGCACATTTTTGGTAGAAATGTAAATTAGTACAGCTATTTCAGAAAATAGTATAAAGATTCCTCAAAAAAATTAAAAATTGAGCTATCATATAAGCCAGAAATCTTATTACTGGGTATATGTCTGAAGGAAATGAAAGTGGTATCTGAGACAGATACCTATATTCCCATGTTCATTGTAGCATTATCCGCAACAGCCAAGATATGGAATCAACCTAAGTGTCCACTGATGGATGAATGGATACGGAAAATGTTGTGTATATACACAATGGTATATATACACAGTTTTAAAAAGAAGGAAATCATCATTTCCTGTGACATGGATGAACTTGGAGGACATTATGCTAGTGAAAAAAGCCAGGCACAGAAAGATAAATGCTGCATAAATTCACTTAGAAGTGAAATCTTAAACAAAACAAAACTGAACTCATAAAAGTAGACAGTAGAATGGTAGTTACCAGGGCTTGGGGGCAAGAAATTTGGGTAAATGTTGCTCAAAGAATATAAAAATGTTCTTTGAGGAGGAATAATTCAAGGGATCTATTGTACAACTTGATGGCTCTGGTTAATATCAATATATTATTTTCTTGAAAATTACGAAGAGTAGATTTTAGGTGTTCTCCCCACAAAAAAGTAAGTATATGAGATAATGGATAGCTAATTAGCTCAATTTATCCATGGCAAATAATATACGTATTTCAAAACATGTTGTACATGATACATATGTAGTTTTGTTTTTCAATAAATACATACATAAAATCAAAACAAAAACCACAAATGACCACCACAGACAATTAGGTAAAAACAGGGGGCTGCCAATTGCCTGAGTGTTAGGCAGTTCTTTTCTCTTTTTATCTTTTTCTACTATTAACTAAATTATTATTTTATTTGCTATTGGTCACAGACAATGATTCTTCTTTGAAGAAAGAAAAGTAGATACTAGTGTTCATAATAGAGCAAAACAGTAATCACTGACCTTCTCTTAACCTATGATTCCTTCTCTTTTTTTCTGGTTTTATATACCATTTGATATATTTTCATCACATTGGCTAACATAGCTATGGTTCCTTCTTTAAGGGTGTAGCACAAATTTAGACAACAGAAAAAGTCTCTTTTAAACTGTTACCTGCTATTTTACTAATGAACAGGTAAAATGCTTTTACAATTTTCTAGCTTCTGTAAATCTATAGTAAATGCCTTGGTTAAATAAGGTAACCATTAAAAAATTGATTTGGGGAAATACAGATACTCCATAAATGTGTTATTTGTCATTTCAAGGCATAAAGTATGGATTATAATTATAGAGATAACCTGAAGTAAAAGTTATATACTTTCAAAGTGGGTATGAATAAGTTAGTGTTTACCTGGCCTATGTTGTTATATCCAAAAAAGACATTGCTAATCTGACCACAAAATGAGAAAAATACAGCTCCCACAGAGATAACAGAACCAAAAGTAAATCACATACTTGTATCAGTACAAGTATTCATAGCCAGTTGGCGTTAACGTTAATCAAGAATTACAAGTCATCCTCAAATGTAGACTGAGAACTTAAATGTTGCAAAAAGATATTCAGGATAGTCATTCTTTCTTTACTCATTTAACATGCTCAAACTATAAGAGAAATTCAATTCTGTGAATGGTAATCAAGTTACCTTTGTAGAGTCCATATAACATTCATCTCTGTCAACTACTTTTGGTGTTTCTGCCAAATAACAAATACTACATTGTTTACTGATATGTAAGAGGGTCTATGTTCTGATGACCACCAAGAAAGAATCTTGCTACTGTCAGCAGTCAAATACTTGTTAGAAAGATTTTACTCAGTATTAATCAAAAATCGATGAGTATCAATAAAGCCTTATGGAATCCTATAAAAACTAGGTTTTCAGGAGTTCCTGAGGTGTATGTGTATTTCTTTTTACATCATCATTGCAGTTTTTTACAATTCAATGTTAAATGTTTTTTTTTTTCAATGTTAAATGTTATACACAATATTGTAGTCAGCATCTTTTTCACAGCATCTTCTACAAGAAAAATTAAGGACTTTTGTTTGATAACTTAAATATAATGCAGAAAATATCAAAACAGATGAATTTTTTAACAGGAAAAAAAAATGCTTGAGGAAGCAGGCCAGAAACAAACATTGTACATGAAATTCTCGTTGCCATTGTGTGGCTATCAGGGCCATTGTTCTCACTAAAAGATTTAAGTGACTCAGCTAGAGTGGTATGTGTAAACTATAGACTTTTTTTATGGTAGTTAGTGGTATTTTTACTTAATATCAATAAATAGTAACACCTACCACGTTAATAATTTAAATCAGAAAAATTCTTTTAGGAAATAATCTATGGCTATCCAAAAATTAATATCAACAGCATCCTCTGGAGGCTTACAGGAAATGTCAAAGGAAAAAAATAGACACCCAGATACACTGAATGTGCATTTAAACAAGATCTCTAGGTGAGTTTTATACTCTAAAGTTTGAGAAACAAGGTTTCTGGTTTCTTTATTTGAATTGGGGAAAATGTTTAGGCTTTCTACTGAATTCTCAAACCTTCCTCATCAACCCAATTTGTGGCAAAATTTGGAGAGTGTTTGCAATTTATTTACTTTTAATTTTTTTTTTTTAAGGTTGCCCTATTTCAAAAGGGAAATGAGACCTCTGGGAGTAATGAGCTTTTATTTTTTAGAAAAACAAGGGTTCACCATCAGAGCAGAAGAGGCCAGGACCCAAAGGTCAGAAAGTTTGTTCTTTCTTGCCAGCCCAATTCTCAGCCACATGACTCATCATTTGGATCAAGAATTTGTTTCTGCACACTCTGGTAATGCAGGCAATCTTCACTTTAGGAGCTGATTGTGACCCATTTGTAAATTGGTGATTTGAAATTTTGAATTGATTTCCCCATAGAAACAGTATGATACTTGTTTTGTATGTAGGTTTCTGAGAAGCCTAAATGAAAACCTACCTAATTGGTAATGTACTAAGAAGTAAAGTGTTAGGAGGAATTGGGAAAAATGAAGCCTGTTAGAAAGGTTCAAATCTTGGTTCTACCAATATCTACCTCTTCACCTTGAGCAAGTTATTTAACCTATTTATCATCTGTAAATGCAAGAATAATTACCTCAAAAAAATCTCTGTAAAAAATGAAATGTGTATTAAATCACTTGCTGTTGAATTACTTGACTCTGGATGATTGGCCATATAATAACAATTTAAGAGAAATTTTGTCATTTAATACTGACAAGTAAGAATTGGGATGCTTGATCCATGGAGAAAGGGGGTGAAAATCCCAAGGAAGACTTAGAGAAAATGACACCAGGGAAAGTGAGGGGTTCTATTCATAGCGTCACTTGGGCAGTAAGGACAAAATGTTTTAGCCTGAGGTCATGACCTAGAATTACACATGTGTGTAGAATACAGAGTAGAAAAGAAGACGTTCAATAGAGTCGGGCTAAAGACTTTAAAAAACTATTTGCGGCATTTTCTTTTCTTTTCTTTTCCCTTTCTCCCCTAAGTAGATCCCTCCATTTTTACATTTTGATATATTTGACCTACATCAAGCACATAGCAAAGACCAATTCAAACCAAGGACTAGAGTTAAATAGAGAGCATGACAGTTTTGACTGTGGTCACCAGCAGCAAGGAAGAAAGTGGGGAGAAGAAAAACAACTGTCAATGGTAGAACCTGGAGGGCAGGCTAACTCATGTGACCTTTTCATCACCAGCAATGAATACTCTTAAGTCATAAGGTGGCAGAGGTAATATATGTGCTACATTCTTGATATCCATTGTCACTTTGTGGTGAAGAGTCAATCTAGCATTCTACTTCAATTTGAACCAAAGGTGACCATGGGTCAGGGATAATATCTGGTTATATGTTGACTTTTGATAGTCGACTTTTTCTTCTGGTGTCTTTGTGGTTATCTTTTGTTGACATTGTCATTTTAACAAACCCAAACTGTGTTTTCATTCACAAAGCCAAGCAAAGAATTGGGACAATTATCTTCGTATCAGTAGTTCTGGAGCCATGAATTTGGCCAAAATTAGTGTGCTATTCTGATTGGTACTTGATATTTTCTATTATCTTCTCTGTGTTGAAATTTTGCATTTTAAATGATAGCGATATAGAAACACATGTTTTAATGCATTACATCATAGAGTGAACGAACTAGAAAATAAAATACATAATTTCTTGAATCAAATCACAGTGAGAGATCCATACACCTGTGGACATTCAATAAAAGTTTCTTTACTGATTAGAGGAAACATATAAATATAATTTTCCATTAAGTTTTCTAAACATATTTGAACATAAACATTGACACTGGTAAACATCTATAGAAAATAAAATATCACTTATACTTATGGTTTTATCTGAGAGCGTGACTGAGGGTGCAACAAGATTGTATCATATCTACTTGAAAATAAAACTGCAATAGGTGCATTAGTGTTTTTGTATATTTTATACAATTCCACAATTTTCTCCTGTGCAAGAATGAAGTATGAATGTATATCATTTTGTGATACCAAACTTTGGGAAATGATTTCAATTTAACTCCATTCAATATGATATTGGCTGTGGGTTTGCTGTAGATGGCCTTTATCAGTTTAAGAAATCTCCCTTCTATACCAATTTTCTTAAGTGTTCTGATCATGAAGGGATGCTGGATATTATCAAAAGCTTTTTCTGCATCAATTGAGAGAATCATATGGTCTTTGTTTTTTATTTTGTTTATGTGCTAAATTACATTTATAGATTTACGTATATTGAACTAGCCTTGAGACCCTGGGATAAAACCCATTTGGTCATGGTGTATAATTTGTTTGATGTGTTGCTAGATTCTGTTTATTCGGATCTTGTTGAATATTTTTGCATCAATATTCATTAGTGATATTGGTCTATAATTTTCTTTTCTTGTTGGGTCTTTTCCTGGTTTGGGGATCAAGGTGATGTTTGCTTCATAGAATGTGTTGGGTAGTATTCCTTCTTTTTCTATATTTTGGGAAAGGTTGAGTAATATAGGTATTAGTTACTCTTTAAAGGTTTGGTAGAATTCTGACAGGAAGCCATTGGGTCTCGGGCTTTTCTTTTTAGGGTAATTTTGTATAGTTGATGCTATTTCAGAACTTGTTATAGGCCTATTCAACATTTCCACTTGATTCTGGCTAAGTCTTGGAAGGTGACGTGCTTCCAAGTATTGATCAATTTCCTTCAGATTTTCATATTTCTGAGAATAAAGTTTCTTGTAATATTCATTAAGGATTTTTTTAATTTCTGAGGAGTCTGGTTATTTCATCATTATCATTTCTGATTGATGAAATTAGAGATTTTACGCTTTTTTTCCTAGTTAGGTTAGCCAAAGGTTTATCTATTTTAATTGACATTTACAAAAACTCAACTTTTTAATTTATTGATCTATTGTATAATTCTTTTGTTTTCAATTTTATTTAATTCTGCTCTAATTTTGGTTATTTTCTTCTGCTGGGTTTGGGATTGGAATGTTCTTCCTTTTCCAGTTGCTTGAGATATCCCATTAAGTTGTTAACTTCCTCTTTCTGTTCTTGAGGAAGGCTTGCAGTGCTATAAATTTCACTGTTAGGACTGCCTTTGCGGTATCCCAGTGGTTCTGATAATTCACATCTTCATTATTGTTTTGTTCCCCAAAAATTGGTAATTTCCTTCTTAATCTCATTTCTGACCAAGATATCATTCAGTATAAGGTTATTTAGTTTCCATGTTTTTGTATGAGTATGCAGATTCCTGTTGTTACTGAGTTCAACTTTTATTCCATGATGGTCTAAGAAGATGCAAGAAATAATTTCTCTATTCTTTTAAATTTGCTGAGGTTAGACCTGTGACCTAAGATGTGATCAATTTTGGAGGATGATCCATGGGCTGATGAGAAGAATGTGTATTCAGTTTTGTTAGGATGAAATGTTCTATAGATGTCTGTTAAATCCAAATGTTGAATGGTTAAGTTTAAATCTAAAATTTCTTTGCTTAGCTTCTTATTGGAGGATGTATCCAACACTGCTGAAGGGGTGTTAAAATCTCCAACTATTATGGACCTGGAGGAAATCAGGTTTCTCATGTCTATTAGAGTCTCTCTTATAAATTGAGGTGCATTCTGGATGGGTGCATAAATGTTAATAATTGAAATCTCATGTTGAGTGTTACCTTTAACAAATATGAAGTGACTATCCTTATCTTTCCTTACTTTGGTTAGTTTAAAGCCTCTTGTATCTGTGAATAAAATTGCAACACTTGCTTTTTTTCTGATTTCCATTTGTCTGAAATAGAGATGAACATCCCTTCACCCTGAGTCTATATTTATCTTTTAGGGTAAGATGAGATTCTTGTATGCAGCAGATATCTGGCCTGAGTTTTTGTATCCAGTCAGCCACACTGTGCCTCTTTAGAAGACAATTTAAGCCATTCACATTAATTGAGAATATCGATAAGCCTGGTAGAATTTTGAGTATCAAATTTTTTGAAAGTCCAGTGGATATTTTCAATCCTTTCACCACTGTGGAAGTTGGAATTTGATCAAAAGTTTGTGAGTGAGTTTACTTTTGTGGTGAAGGATTGCACTGATCATTATGGAGGATAGGTCTGAGAATATCTTAGAGAGCTGGTTTACTTATGGCAAATTTCTTCAACATGTAATTTCATTAAAGTATTTAATTTCTCCATCATAAATGAAACTCAGTTTCGCTGGATACAGGATCCTGGGTTGATAGTTATTTTGTTTTAGGAGATTAAAAGTTGATGACCACCCTCTTCTAGCTTGAAAGGTTTCAGCAGAGAGATTTGCAATCATTCTAATATTCTTCCCCTTGTATGTTATGGTTTTCTTATGTCTAGCTGCTTTCAGAATTTTCTATTTTATATTAACTTTAGTGAAGTTAATTATGATGTGCCTGGGGGATGTCTTATTCGGGCTGAGTCATGCTGGGGTTCTGAAACTGTCTGCTATCTGCGTTTCAGAATCTCTTGGCATATCTGGAACGTTTTCCTTCATAATCTCATGAAGAAGGGCCTCTGTGTTTTGCAAAGCAACTTCATCACCTTCAGGTATTCCTATAAGGCAAATATTATTTTTTCTTATAATTATCCCAGAGCTCTCTGAGAGAATGAACCATTTTTGCTCTCCATTTCTCTTCCTCTTTGAGCACGTGGGAGCATTCACAAGCTTTGTCTTCAATGTCACAAATCTTTTCTTCTGCTTGCTCTATTCTGTTACTGAGGGATTCTACCGTATTTCTCAGATCTTTGAGAGCTAAAAATTCTTATCTCAATGTGTCAAAATCTTTGGTAATTTTGTCTTTGAATTCAGTGAATTCTTGAGACAACTTTTGAATTGCTCCTTGAATTTCTAATTCCAACTTTACCTCCGTTCTATTAATCTTATTTGCAATCCAAACTATGAATTCAATTTTTGACATCTCACCCATTTGTCTATGAATGGGATCTTCAGTTGTGACTGCTATATCATTCCTTAGGGGAGTTGATCTACTCTGGTTATTCATGTTACCAGAGTTTTTCCACTGATTCTGTCCCATGATTATTTTACACCGTTTGGCTGTATGAGCAGATAAGGTGAAGTTGGGTGGGGGGCTCCTGGAGTAGAGTTTAACCAGCCCTTTGCTTAAGAGCTATAACTGGTGTCTGTACCTTTTCCCCTAGAGCTTTGCAAAGGACCTGTACAGTACTACAGCCTGAGACACTAGGGACTTACTTGGTGTGGTGGGGCTAAGTGGCTGTGTCTTGTTTTCAGCTGGTCTCTTTCCTACCCTAGTGAATGAATTACTCTGGGTTGAAGTCTCAGCTGTGGAGAAATACCAGCTGTGGAGAAATTAACTCACCCCACCCCCCATGGGCAACAACTTGAAAAGGAAAATCAAACCTTCCCACAACCACACACCCAGGTACCATTTTGGATAGTCCTCAGGTGATTGGTCCAGTCTGAGAGATCCAAATCAATTGTCCCAGTCAGCACCCAGTCTCAAGTTAGGGAGTTCAAAAGGTCTCCGGCCACTAAATAGCAGGGGTCTGCTGGCAGCTTGAGTGTGACTCCTTCTGGTGCTCCGTGGAGTCAGAAGGACCCTCCACCCCCCAGCAAATGAATTAGTTTGGGAAGCTTGATGCCTCCTTCCCCACCTTGCACCTCTGTCACGCCCAGTCACTTGTAACCCTGCAGGGCTATGATCAAGTTCCCTCCAATGAGCAGATGCTCCAGGGGTTTGGACCTGCCTGAGTCACAGAGAGATCTTATGTCTCCTTGGCCAGGCCTCTGCACTCTGCCACCCTCTGGCAGAGAAAGCTGAGGCCTGACAACCTCGGGTGGTTAATGGAAGCTGGGGTGGTTCACTCAGTTCCAGCCCCACCCCTTTTGATGTTGCTGACACTTATATTTGCACAGAATATGTGATTCTATCCCGGCTATATTCCCCTGCAGACCAGGCATTGTTTGAGTTACAGAAACTGTGACTTAGCCCCAGTCTGTGCCACTGCCCATAGCTGGTGTTTTTATCTCCCCTGTAGTCTGTGTTGAGGTGGGTGTGGTTAGAACTCACACTGGGCTGGGAGTTGCAGGCTGGGCCCTCCTGCCTTTGTTTCAGCTATGATCCCCTGAGGGCCGGGTGTTTTTTAGGCTCACTAAAGCAGTCCTGGTGCAGCCCTACCCTGAGAGTATGCCATCTCTGCACACACGTCTTCAATTCTATGTCCTGCCGTGCTCCACCCAGGCCAGTACCACCTCAGGCATACCCTTTGCTCATGGGGCCTCTGTTACCATCCCAGATCTATTCTGTCAGTGTCTGCCACTGAAGAAGATGCCTGGCTTCCTCTGGTTGCCCAGAGAGACAGGGAGTGTCCTTCCAAAATATCCCCAGGGGTGTGAGCACTATTGTTCCCAGTGCTGCTGCTACCGCTCTGTGCTGGGGGGCACCGCCTGTCCCTTTCCCCGTATGGTTCCTTTAGTCCATCATTTTCTCCTTACTCCCATGCTGCAGAATCAGCACAGACCTGCAATAGCCCATGCCTTGTCCACATCTCTTGAGAAAATGCCCAAGAATCTGAACTCCATGGGGGACACGCTTCCAGACCTTGGGGTGAGAGTGGAGGGGAGTGCTGGGAGTTCAGAATTGCAGGTACAGAATATATATACAGTTTTATACAGTTTTTTGTCTGGCAGGAGAATGCCATGGCACACTATTAGGGGAAGGAGGTAAGTTTTTTAGAGGGTTTCCCCCGTGGGATAAAATGGGAGGATGTTTGAATTCTGCTCGTTTGTTTGTAGAAAGTATAATGTGAGCCATTCTCATGGGGGAGGGGACTCCCATCTACTTGGCAATGGATTTTGTATCTATTGTTGTTTCCTTGGGGTCCCAGCTTGCCTCAGCAGGGTTGATGTGTGTTCTTCAACCTTCTCTCTAGGCTCAGCTCCAAACCATCAGCTTACTTGCTAAACTTCTGTCCTTTAACTCTCCTTCTGGATGGGAGCCTCTGTGGAAAGCTGGCTCCAGTTGGCCATCTTGCCTCCTGTTTTAATTTTTTTATAATTTTTTTTTTATTGTTTGGTGTTTTTTGAGGGTGCAAAGAATTAGGATTACACTGATTGCATTTGTTAGGTAAAGTCCCTCTTATAATAGTGTCTTACATCCAGGGGGTGTGTCATACACAATGACCCCCTCCACCTTCCTCCCCTCCCTCCACTTGTTTATTCTCCTATCCCTCCCCCCTCATCTACTGCCTTCATATTAGAATAAGTACTTTGGATTCTTGCTTCTTCATTCTTGTGATACTTTACTAAGAAGAGTGTATTCTACCCCCATCTAGGTTAATGCAAAAGATGTAGTCTCCATCTTTTTAGTGGCCAAATAGTATTCTGTGGTGTACATTTACCACCACTTATTAATCCATTCCTGGGTTGGTGGGCATTAGGCTGTTTCTACATTTTGGTGCTTGTAAATTAAGCTGTGATAAACAGTTTAGTGCAAATGTACTTATGCTAAAAAGATTTTTTTTTTTCCTTCTGGGTAGATACCTAGTAATTCAATTGCAGGATCAAATGGGAGGTCTAATTTGAGTTCCTTGAGAATTTGCTATATTTCCTTCCAAAAAGGTTTTATTAGTTTGCAGTCCTACTAGCAGTGCAAAAGTGCTACCTTCTGTCCACATCCATGCCAGCATCTGCAGTTTTGAGACTTTGTCATATAGGCAATTCTCACTGGGGTTAGGGCATTTTTCTGATAATTAGGAACGATGAGCATTTTTTCATATGTTTGTTAGCCATTTGTCTGTCTTCTTTAGAGAAGGTTCTATTCATGTCTCTTGCCCAGAGAGCTATGTGATTGTTGGATCTTTTTTGTTGATGAATATGAGTTCTCTATAGATCTAAGTTAACAAGTTTTTGTCCAATATTTTTTCCCATTCTGAGATTTGTCTGTTTGCTATAGTTGTTTCCTTAGCTATACAGAAGCTTTTCAGTTAAATTAAGCCCCAATTGTTTATTTTTGTTGTTTTTGTTGTAATTGCTACAGAAGTCTTCATAAAATCTTTCCCCAGGCTGATATTTTCAAGTGCTTTTCCCCACACTTTCTTTGAGGATTTTTATTGTTTCATGCCTTAGATTTAAATCTTTTAGCCATCTTGAATCAATTTTTGTAAGTGGTGAAAAGTGTAGGACCATTTTCAGTCTTTTACATGCTGTATCCAGTTCTCCCAGCACCATTTATTGAATAGGGATTTTTTCCCCCCAGTGCATGTTCTTGTTTGATTTATCAAAGATCATGTGGCTGTAAGATGTTAGTTTCATTTCACGGTTTTCTATTTGGTTCCAAATGTGTATGTCTCTATTTTATTTATTTATTTATTTTTTGCCAATACTATGCTATTTTGATCACTATGGTCTTGTAGTATAGCAGAAAGTTTGGTAGGGTGATACCCCTGGCTTTGTTTTAATTGCTAAGAATTGCCTTGGCTACACAGGGTTTCTTCTGGTTCCATATAAAATGAAGAATTATTTTTTTCCAAATCATGAAAGAATGATGATGGTATGAGAATTGCACTGAATCTGTAGATTGCTTTGTGTAGTATAGACATTTTCACAATGTTGATTCTTCCCAGCGATGAGCATGGTGTGTTCTTCCATTTGTTACTATATTCTACTATTTCTTTTCTTAGGGTTTTGTAATTTTCTTTATGGAGGTCTTTCATCTCTTTTGTTATGTATATTCCTGGGTATTTCATTTTCTTTGAAGCTACTGTGAAGGGAATTATGTCCTTCATTTGCTTCTCATCCTGGCTGCTATTGGCATATACAAAGTCTACTGATTTGTGGACATTGACTTTATATCCTGACACCTTGCTGCAGTTTTGATCACTTGGTGGTTGAGTCTTTGGGGTTCTCTAAGTATAAGATCATATCATTCTCAAAGAGTGAGAGTTTGACCTCCTGTGTTCCCATTTAGATGCCCTTTATTTCCTTTTCTTGCCTGATTGCATTAGCTAGAATTCCCAGCACTATGTTGAATAGTAGTCATGATAGAGGACATCCTTCTCTGGTTCCAGTTCTAAGTGGAAAAGCTTTCAGTTTTATTTCATTCAGTATAATATTAGCTGTGGGTTTGTCATAGATAGCTTCAATCAGATTAAGAAATATGCCACCTATGCCTAAATTCTTAAGTATTCTAATTAGACAATAATACTGAATTTTATCAAATGCTTTTTCTGCATCTATTGAGAGGATTGTATGGTCTTTGTTTTTGCTTCTGTTAATATGGTGAATTGCATTTGCAGACTTGTGGGGTTTTTTTTTGTTGTTGTTGTTATTTTTGTGGGATTTTTTTTGGCCAGGGCCGGGTTCAAGCCCACCACCTCCGGTATATGGGGCCAGTGCCCTACTCCTTTGAGTCACAGTTGCTGCCCCCCAACCCCCTTTTAAAGACAGTCTCACTTTGTGACCCTTGGTAGAGTGCTGTGATGTTATAGCTCACAGCAACCTCAAACTCTTTGGCTCAAGAGTTTCTCTTGCCTCAGCCTCCCAAGTAGCTGGGACTATAGGTGCGTACCACAATGGCCAGCTATTTTTAGAGGCAAGGTCTCACACTGGCTCGGGGTGGTTTCAAACCTTTCATCTCAGGCAGTCTACCCATCTAGGCCTCCCAAGTGCTAGGATTACAGGCATGAGCCATCATGCCCAGCTCTGAACTTGTGTATGTTAAACCAGTCTTGTATCCCTGGGATGAAACCTAATAGATCATGATTAATGATTTTTTTTTTAATGTATAGCTATATTCTATTGGTTAGGATTTTATTGAGAATTTTTGCATCTATATTCATTAGTGAAATTGGTATAAAATTTTCCTTTGTAGTTGGGTCTTTTCCTGGTTTTGGATTCAGGGTGATGTTTTCTTTGTAGAATGGGTTGGGCAAGATTCCTTTCTTCTCAATTATTTGGAATAATTTCTGCAGTGTGGGTATAAACTCTTCTTTAAGCATTTCATGGAATTCTGGTAGAAAGCCATCCAGACCAGGGCATTTTTTGGTTGGGAGATTTTTTATTGTTTCTTTGATCTCATTTCTTGAAATCTGTCTGTTCCTTCTTGATTAACTCTGGAGAGAAGGTGTGATTCCAGGTATTGATCGATTTCCTTCGCATTGTCAAATTTATGAACATAGAGTTTCTTGTAGTATTCAGAGATAATCTCTTATAACTCTGTGGTACCTGTTGTTATTTCCCTTTTATAATTTCTGATCAAAGTTATTAGAGATTTTAATCTGGCCAAAGGTTTATTGATTTGATTTATTTTTTCAGAAAACCAACTTTTTGTTTTGTTAATTTTCTGAACAATTCTTTTGTTTTCAATTTCATTAATCTCTGGTTTCATTTTGGTTAATTGTTTTCTTCTGCTGGAATTGGGATTATATTGTTCTTCTTTTTTAATTCTATAAGACAGTTCTTGAGTTTGTTGATGTGCTCTCTTTCTGTTTTTCTAATGTAGGCATGTAATGTGATAAATTTTCCTCTTAGGACTGCTTTTGCCGTATCCCACAGGTTTTGGTAACTTGTGTATTCATTATTTTTATGTTTGAGGAATTTAACAATTTCTTTTTTTATCTTTTCCTGAACCCAACTATCATTCAGAATAAGGTTGTTAATTTCCAAGTCTTCATGTAGGAATGAACATTTTTGTTGGAGTTGAGTTCCACTTTTATTGCCTTGGGGTCTGAGAAGATAACAAGGTTTAATTTCTATTCTTTTAATTTTGCTAAGGTTTGATTTGTATTCTAGGATGTGGTTGATTTTAGAGGATGTACCATGGGCTAAGGAGAAACATGTATATTCTTTAGCTTTGGGGTTATATGTTTCATATTTTTAATGTTCTATTAATTAATTAATATTCTATTAATCCCATTTGTTCTAGGGTCACATTTTAGTCTTTTGTATCTTTGTTTAGTTTCTGTTTAGAGGATCGGCCCAGTTCTGTCAGAGTGGTGTTCAAGTTCCTATTATGGCATTATGGGATATCATATTGCTCAGACCCATCAAGGTCTGTTTCATAAACCAGAGAGCATTTAAGTTGGGTGCATAATTATTTAGAATTGAAATGTCTTCTGGTTGTATTTTTCCTTTGACCAATATAAAGTGTCCATCTTTGTCTTTCGTAACTTTAGTTGCTTTAAATCCACTTGTATTTGAAAATAAGATTGCAACCTCTCCTTTCTTCTGATTTCCATTTGCTTGAAATACTGTTTTCCATCCCTTGACTCTGAGTCTTGATTTGTCTTTCAAGTTTAGGTGCATTTCCTAGAGGCAGCATACCAATGGTTTGTGCTTTTTTATCCAATCAGCCAGCCTGTGCCTCTTCAGTGGTGAATTCAGTCCACTGACATTTATTCAGAGAATTGATAAGTGTGGTAGAATTATATTCATCTTCTTTTGTCAAAGTCTGTTGTGTAGTTTTATCCTTTGTACCATTGTGGGAGCTCAGATTTGACCTTTAGCTTCTGGTTGTTTACTTGTTGGTGCTCCATTGTGATGTTCAGTTTTGAGAATAGGTCTAAGTATTTCCTGTAGAGCTGGTTTTGTTGTGGTGAATTTACTCAATGCTTGTATATCCACACACAAAAATTATTTCCTCATCAATTCTAAAGCTTAGTTTAGCAGGATACAGAATTCTGGGCTGAAAATTGTTTTGCTTACAAATGTTAAAGTTGGATGACCGTTCTCTTCTGGCTTGGAAGATTTCAGTTGAAAAGTCTGCTGTCATTGTAATGGCTTTGCCTCTGTAGGTTAGTTGGCACTTACTCCTGGTTGCTTGAAGAAGTTTTCTTTCATCTTGACTGTGAACAGGTTCATTACAATGTGTCTTGGAGAGGCCCTGATTGAGTTGCGATGACCCAGGTTTAGATATCCATCTGAAAGGAATGTGTCTGGGTCTTTAGTAAAACTTGGGAAGTTTTCATTTATGATAGTCTCCATTAGGGCTTTCATTCCTTTGGGACAATCTTCTTCCCATTCGAGAATCCCTATTATTCATATGTTTCAATGCTTTATGGAGTCTCATAGTTCTCTAAGTACCTGTTCTGCTTTCTCTCTCTTATTGTCTGCCTCTTTAACTACCTTGGTTAACTCAAAAACTCTATATCTATCTCTGGGGTTTTTCTTCTTCGTGATCTAACTTATTTTTTATGCTATCGACTGCATCTTTACATTCCCTGATTATCTCCTTCATTTCTGTAAGCTCCGCAATATTCTTTCTATGTTCTACATATCTCTCATCTGACTTTTGGTTCTGTCTTTCCCTTTTATCAGCCATTCTTTTAATTGTGTTTATCATCCCTATTTTATTGCCATCAGTGATTTCCTGATTGTTTTGTCAGCATGCAGACCCTGCCGGGTTGGGATTTTAAAGCTCACCAGAATCCTCAAGGGTAGGTCTCAAAGTGTTCCCTGACTCCTGTTCCCATGGGGTGCACAAGTCCCTCAGCCTGTCCCAACAGTGGAGTTCTGATCCTGGCAGGCCGAATTAAGGCAGACTTTCTTTAGGCTCCTGCTAAGACTTTCTCGTGACCTTCCCACAATGGCAGCCTCCTGGCTGCCAAGATTTCTCAGTATGGCTGCTTCATCAGCCACCAAACGTATGGCAAATCCAACTGACATTCAAATCCTGTTGCTGTATACTGTTTGAGTCTGCCCACTCTTCCAAGCTTGCCACTCAATGCGTAGCTTCCCTCAACAACTGAAAACTCTGGAAAGGCTTCTTCTTATCCTGGGCCTCTGTGGGGGTGCCAGCTGATCCTAGCCCATCGTGATCACTTGCCTAATTCATCAGATTTCCACCACTCTAGATCACAGGCTATATCCATTTCACCATCTCCTCACTCTGCTCCCTGAGTTGTGACACTGGATAAAGTCCCTGTGCCTTGTAAGCTGGGTTCTCTCTTTTTCCTCAGTCATTCCAGGAGAGCTCAGCTGAATGGTCCTTCTGGTTTGCCATCTTAAACTTAAAATGAATAGCAAAAGTAAGCAGATTTTCAGAGTCAAACTTAGTAAGGAAGCACCAATTCAGATAAGTGAGTAGACTTCAGATATGGGTTTGTTGCAGCTCATCTTTGATAGGCAAGAGTTTTAGTTTTAATCAACCATATTGAAATAACAGGAGAAAAACTATAGATTTTAAGTAAGGTGATAAATCATATTAGAGAAACCTATGCAAATGTAGCCCTTATAAAAGGACAAATGATTTAAAAAACTAAAAAATCAAAAACATATAAATCTACCACCCAAAGGTGATGGATGTCTTGGCTCAGCTGTAGGAATAGAATAAAATTTTCCTAGAGAATCTGAAACACAGAGCAGCCTATCAATTGGACTTCAGATATGTTTCCAAGTTAAAGCAATGAATTCACTGTGATAGTATTATCCATCGGCATCCAGTTGATGCTAATACAAATCCCCTTAAGAGAAATGTGTCATAAGGCCAGGCCTCCAGATTACTGCATATCTAAGATTCAAGTAAACACAAGCTCATTGTCAAAAATCACAAAACAAATGAGGCAACAGACAACTAAGACAGTTAGAAGAAACAAGTATCAGAATCAGAGTGCAAATAATATAGCTATAGACAGTAATAGATAGGAAATACAAAATAAATAGGCCTCAATAGGCCTGAACAGATCATAGGTGATATCAGAAGTATGACTGAGAAAATGCCATCAAACATAAGCACATGTATTAAAAATATATCAAATAAAACTTGTAAAAGCTATACAATTTGATCAAAACCTAGGTGGAGAAGCAAAGTGTCAGATTAATCACAGCTAAAGAGATGTTAAGAGACATGTAAGATAGAATGAACCTATTTTTATAATCCTAAAACCAGAAGTAAATTAGAAAGTAAGGAAAGATGATAGCTGAAGAAAAAAAAAAAAGCTGACAATTGTCTGTTACTGGTAGAATACATGAATCATCAGAATCAAGAATTCCAAGAAAAACCAAGCAGAATAAGGAAATCAGTACTTACCAAACTCATAAAACTGTAAAGTAACAAAGACAAAAAGATGATCTTTGTAGTGGATGCTGTTATGCACCACCAAGTTTCCTCTCTAGAATTAAAAAACTTTTTCCCCCACTGTTGAGAGTGCTATTAACTATAACTCTCTTTGAAAATTGCCACTGGCTAAAGAGAAAGCTTCCTTACTGGAGGTCATGTTCTTTTCCCCAGGATGGTCTGTAACCAACGATTGTTTGATGTAGGAGTCCAAAGTCCTAGCCCCCTTATCACATCATGGAAGATGGATCCTAAAGTCCATCTTTAATCAGGACTAGAGTAAACAAGGGTATTTGTTGATAACACATCACAGCTCAGCTTTTGCCCAATCCTACATCATTTCATTCCCTTCCACAAGTGTTTATCCCAGGAATATCCCTTAATAAACTTTCTGCACACTGACTACATCTCAGAGTTTGCTTCCTGGGAAACACAACTTGTAATAGTTATTTTGGAAAACCAACTGTATAAAGCATCATTGAGACAATTGGGAAGGTTTGGCCTTAGCATTATTTTCATCTGGAATATCATTCCCTGATAACAACTACTCTAAAAGATAACATTTGTTTAGCAGAACTTTGTATCAAGCACTCTTCTAAATTTTGTATATGTATCAACCTATGTGAACTTCTAGCAGCCTGGATAGGTAGATAATATTGCTCTGATTCACAGATGAAAAGAAAATAATGAACTGATGCATAGATACCTAAGTATCTTTTCAAAGACATATATTTGGTGTAGAGTTGGGAGTAGAATTTCAGGAGATGTTTCCAGTCTTGAGAATTTAACCTACATGCTACATGCTGGGGTACACTACTGGTATCAAATTTCCCAATTCTAGTTTCTGCCTCTTGGAATCTTTTTAAACAGTGGTTATTTCTATGAAGTTAATTTTTTCCTAGACTGTATTTTACCAAATACAGTAATTTAATTTTGCCAAAGACTTTACTATACCTTAAATTTTGGTTAATAATATTGCTAATTTCTTCATTTTTTGCTATTGTCAACTTTACTTTGTACTGAATCATTCTTACAGTAATATGAGCTTTGGATTTAAAAATAAGATATATCATCGGCAAACAGCCTTGACTAGGAAACCCGAGAGGAGCTGCAGGCATCATATGATCAACATACCAGGCCAATTCAACAAGACTGAAAGAACTTTCATCTACTTTCAGCTAATTTTTCAAAATAAAAATAGAATATTGTGTGGTTTGTAGTAATTACTTAGCTGATTTTTATATTAAATAATGCATTGAACTTTAGTTAAATCTTTTCTCCTTCATAAGTTAGTATAAATTCCTTCATTAACCTTCAAAAACTTTCAATTTAGAGAGTTTTTTCCTTCAAATTACATAGGTATATTAACCTGTTCCAATTTTATGTAAGTAGATTTTGATGTCATGACTCCATATTGTAATAATAACAAAATAAAAACAATAAGCAAGTATTACATTAGAAAAACACTAATATAAATACTTGGAAACTATTGTTGAATAAACAGTACAAGGAGGTCAGTAACCAGGGAACCAATTTGATGTGGAATACAAAAGGAAGCAGGACTTGGATTTTGATTTTACTGGTTTTCATTATTAAGGCTTCTCTTATTAGATGTTTAAAGAGAAACAGTCAAGTTTAGCCAACAATCTAGTCTATAAACTTGAATTTAAAAGAGCAACTTGTTGGAGGTATAATTAAATACAACTGCTTAACTAAAATAACTAATTTATTGAGCAGTCTAAACTTGAGGGTGGAACTTGCTCTTTTCCCTCTAGGCTTTAACTACTGAAGGACAAATCTCCATTTTCCAATATTTCAGTGACATCTTGAATGGATTCTATATGTTTCTGGTCACTTTAAAGTATAAAAAAGTTCTAATCCAATCCAATTAAATCCACTTTAAATTTCAAGGTGGATTTAAACTTGACCCTGGGTCAAAGGCTAGTACTAGGTAGCACTGAGGGCTGCTCTTTCCTTCATCCTTCCTTACATCTTTCTGGGTTCATTTCTATTCAGTCAGACAGAAATAGTTTAGAGAGAAGAAGAAAGTTCACCATCCTCATTTTTGACTCCCCCCCCTTGTGCTAAGCCCTCTTTGTGGCAAGCATTTAAATGGTGGTCTCTCATCTGTGGTATGAGTTGATTCCATGGAGGCACTTTGGGAAATTCATTTTACATTCACAGATCAGAAAGATTATTTTCTCACTTTACCTCTTTTGAACTGGTTATTAGATCTCATCTCTGGCTGTTTATCCCTAAACTGTTGTGAGGATAACTTGATAGAATACCAGGAAATATCTAAAGCCCAGTTACCTTCCATATCATCCATTGGGCCCCTGAGATACACATTACTGTCACCCAAAGAAATGACAGTGCAGACTGCTTCATCTTAATTCTTCCTGTACACAGCTTTGTCTCCCCACTCTGCCATATGCCTCCAGTTCTCTACCCTCCCTGTACCTCATCCCCACTTTGAATGGACAAGCACAGACTAGCAGCTCTATTGCATAAATAGACATTCAACTGAAAAATTACATGACTATTTTTTTTTTTTGAGAGAGAGAGAGAGAGAATCTCACTATGTTGCCCTTAGTAGAGTGCTGTGGTGTCACAGCTCACAGCAACCTCAAACTCTTGGGCTTAAGAAGTTCTCTTGCCTCAGCTTCCCAAGTAGCTGGGACTACAGGCACCTGCCACAACACCCAGCTATTTTCTTATTTTTTGTTGTTGTTGTTGTAGTTGTAGTTGTCATTGTTGTTTTTTGGCAGGCCCGGGCTGGGTTCGAACCTGCCAGCTCTGGTGTATGTGGCTGGCGCCCTGGCCACTGAGGTACAGGTGCTGAGCCTACATGACTTTTTTTTTTTTTTTTTTTTTGCAGTTTTTGGCCAGGGCTGGGTTTGAACCTGCCACTTGCGGCATATGGGGCCGGAACCCTACTCTGTTGAGCCACAGGCACCGCCCCTACATGACTTTTTTTATTATAATCAAATTATGTTCATGTATCTCCAAGACATCTCTAATTTTTTGTCGATGGGTATTGGGAACTACAGTTAGGGTAGAAGAAACTTCTCACACTACTAGTACATTTCATGCAAATGTATCTGGTGGCTTAATCTGACTCAATTCATAGTTTCTTTTTGGTAGTCACAAAACTTTGGAATGAGTTTATTATTGTTTATAATATTTTATTCTGAAACACTTTAATTCTGTTACTAGAAGAGTGTGGCCAAACTATCCTCATATTTATTCCTTGCCTTAAAGAGAGAAATGTCAAAAAGTTCATTTAAATTTAAAATTTTTCAAATGAACAATAAGGTAAGAATTTCATTCAATTCTTTGATGAAGTCTTTTTTTTTTTTTAATTAGAATCAGGATATAATTTGAAGTTGTTATTGTTGCCATTGATAGAAAGCTTTTCCATTTTTGTTTCTCCACTGCCCCATCCCCCAATGCACAGCCAATACCTCTCTTTCAAGACTGGCAGCCAGTCTGCAGCCATGCAACACTGAATGCACTGATCTCAACTGCTTTTTCTATCTAACACCTCTTACTCTATATAAACAGCTAATTTCCATAGTACTTTCAAAACAAACTTGAAACATTCCTTGTTGTCTCCCCTCAGATGGCAGACAGTGAGGGAGTTACACTCAACACTTTAGAAAAAGAGACTGAAATGAAGTTTAGCAAATAAATAAGAAAGAACACATAGTTAAAAATATTTGAAAATGTACTACACTTAAAATTTTGTGAAAAGTTTTAAAAATATAAGAAAAATTCTTTGTGAAATCTTTATATTTTTCTTCTTAAAATATATCCTTCACGTGCTGCCATTTATAATGATAAAATGAAAGTAATTTTGTTAAAGTGATGATTTATTTTGAATGTATCACCTTTTGCTTAAATAGAAGCATTCATGTCATTTAATTCTTATTTAGTATAAACTTTTAGTTACACATTTGATTAAGAAAGTAGACCTTATTCATCAGTCGTTCATATATTTTGGATGAAGTAGAAAAAGTCTTATATTTGGTACAAAGGTGAGGAGCCAGGAAACTCTAAAACACTGAAACTGCAATGTCTACTTGAATTCTGATTGTGAGGAAGAAATAATGTAGAGATGATTGTGCAAAATTTATTTATTGAGTTAAAAATAATAGTCATTAACTTTGAATAAATAGTACTCCTTACCTGAGAGCTATCAAAAGAGCTGGGATATCTGACTAGAGAAAAAGTTGGTCCCTAAAAGTGTATTTGGGGAAGTAAAATAGAGTTAAACTTTAGTTTGTGTGAGTAAGCATGTATGTGTTCTTAATATAAAATACCCAGGGATTTCTTAACAAATTGGCAAATTATTTCTGAGTAGAGAAACAGCTATAATTATTTCTGAGTAGACAAATAGCCCAATTTTAGTGGGCTGGTTTATAAAATAGATTTTGAAATTGTCATGATCTATTGATGCAAAGTAAAAACAATAAGGAAAATAACATCAGTATTAGGTGCTTTCCATCTACCATCTCTTTTAACCTATTACTTATTCATCTGAATCCACACAGATAATTTAGATAATTCGTCCAAGATCACATAACTAATAACTGGCAAGACCAGGATTATAACTAGGTTTTGTACATCTTCCAAGATAGTGATTTTCTCAAAATTTCACATGATTTTCCAAGAAGTAGAAGGGTTCAGCTTTCAGAGTTGGACAGAGGAAATCCTGAAAGAAGTCATGCTATAAATACTTCATGTGGGCAGTGCCTGAAAATGTCACAAGATGGGTCTTCAAAAAACAGAGGCCAGGGAAAAATTACTGAAAGAAAATTGAAGGGTTAAATGTTTTTGAGTCTTTTGTCAAGTTATTTCTTATAATTCTTTAATGGGGCTTTAAAAATGATTGTAAGAGCCAAGAGAATCTAATGACAAAACATTCAGGGAGATAAACTAGAAGTAGCAAAATGATTCACCATAGTGTTGGCCCTATTTGTACTATAAAGTCAATTAAACAACCTATTTTTTCTGTGATTTCTGTAAATCTTGATCTAATATGCATGAATAATTTATGGTCTCATACATTAGAATTTATAGATTAAAAAAAGGAACAAGTAATTGTGTGTGTGTGTGTGTGTGTGTGTGTGAGTACACCTCATCTCTCTGTAAAAATTCAATTCATAAAGGAGTGTTTCTTTGATATATTTTGAGTGTATTTCTCCATCTTCTTACTATTCACATACCTAAGAAGATGGTGCTTCTGCTCTGGTAATTCACCACTTGCCAAGTAAAATACCTTGAAAATGCATAATATGACTTATAAACACTTTCTAAATGCAAATTGCTTCCTCAGTGGTAATCTTGCCATTAGAAGAATTGCAAGTTGTTATTTTAAAATCTCATGCTAGTTTGTATATTGTCTTCCCATCTACATACTTTAATATATACGTGTGCTCAGATGTGTGTCTATGTGTGTTCATATGTATAAGTATACACACACAGAGACACATGCTTTGATGGCTTTGTTAGCATACTCAAACAGTAAGTATTCAGAAAAGCAGCTAAAGTGTCTGTATTTAAACAGTAGGAATGGTAGCAAAGTGAACACCTTTGTCATAGTAAATGAAATTATAACTCACTGAGGGTAATCTGCACTTTCATGAGATATGATAGTATTGAACGTAATAAGTACATACAGAAGACAAAAAGCTTACCCTTTAAAATCTTCACCTTTTTAGTCTTGAAATACTTCCATGTGTCATAAACAGCTTTCCTACAATTATGGAAAATACATTCCTATATCTTATATTCCAAATTCAACTTTATGTAACTGAATTCACCCCACTGCCTCCCAAAATATTTCCATTCCATTCCAGCACAATCATTTCCATTTAAGCCCATTTAATTTCATCCCCATCACATAGAAGGCTCAAGGATTCCCCTCACCCCAAATGGATCCTTTCTTTTTCTTCCCCTGTGACTCTTTCATGATGCGCATGTCAACATGCTTCCAAAATTACCATCAAATTCAGTCAATTCAATGAAAAATGAGATCAGTCAAGTTGGTTGCTAGGCTCCCTGTAGACAAAACATTCAGCTGATTGAGTAGATGTTTCACTTATCAACTGTTTGTTTTGGCATTATTGAGACATCGTCTTTGTCTCCTTGCTTTCCCCCTTTATGAGTCCGCTCTAATTGCTTTTGTACTATCTTTTTTGGCACTCTGCTAGCTTCTTCCTTCTATTTTGGATTGTTTATACAGTTCTAATTATAAATGCATTCTTCAATTGATCTATATGATACGTGTTCTAAATGGCTTAGCACGAAGTATATAGGCTATTTATCTTGATATTCAGTCTGTGCTCAAAAAAACTTTACTCAAAGTTTGAATTGGACTAAGATTCAAGCCACATGTAGCATATTGTTTATTTTTTATATCTGAGCCAGTATATTTTTTATACTGAGCTTTCTAGTATTTTTAGAAAATGTACATGTGATGACAAAGAAAATAATGATCATATATTGAGGTATTGAGATCTTTCTTCTTTGTAATTTCACTTTAATCCTTACTTCCCTTAGATTCCATGATGGTCCAGCCATTCATCTGACAAAACTTGCTGCTAATTAAACACATTTTTCTGCCTACTTTCTAAGTGCACACAAGCAGCAAAATTTGGCAAAGAAAGAAAAGGCACACAAGTACTCAGAATAGACTTCATTTAAATATTGAAGGGACACTCTATACTTCCCCAATACCATTATATTTTCCTACTAAATTCTCTTTCCTGTCCTTTCCTCCCCATATCTTCAATAAATCCTTCTCTTAAAGCATTCATATGACAACCTCTCAAAAACATTCACTGAGAAAACCAGTGCAATATGATGAAAACAATGGCTCATGTTTCCACCACCAGTTCTGAAAGCCTATCTGCATCTGCACCTACTTACTCAGCCCTATCCTGTAGGAAAAAGTGTCTCTGCTCCCCAGGCCACCTCCCACTTGACACTGAACCTCATCCCCTTTTCCTCAAAGTCTTCAGTCCTGCACTTACCTACCAACACTCTCTTACCTGCATCACTAGTTTGTTCCGCTCTATAGGATTAGCCCACACTTGCTTTAACATCACCCTTCTTTAAAATACAAAAACAAAACTCATCTCTTGACCTCACATCCTCCACCAGCTACTTATCTAGTTTCCTCTCTCTTTAATCTGCTCAAAAAGTGAAACTATTTTTGCTGTCTCCACCGTCTTACCTTCCATTCTCTCTTCAACCCACTCCAAGAAGGCTTTTAAAAAATTGTTGTTTCTTGTTGTCCCCCCCCAAAGATTTATTGAAGCATAAAACAAATGGGTCAAATATTTGATGGAAAAAAAAGCAGTTAAAATGGTATTCAAAATATTTATTCAAAAACTGGACGAGCATAAGACTACTTCATCAAGTAGATTGTTTTACACTTTTTTTCCTAAATCTTTTAGAAGTGTTGGTTCTTGACAACTACAGCTTATTTCCATTCCAAATATACCTTGTCCTACTGAAAATCACAGAAAAGCATTTGAAGGCTGTTTTTCTTATGATATGGATTTCTTTTTTATTCTTGCTGATTAATATATTGCTGTACTGAGTGTGTGCAATTTTCATTAAGATCATTATGAAGCAGAAAAGTTTTGTTGATAAACTGCCCATAGTGGATTCCGAGGTGGCAATCTCGATGCCCAGGGCATGAAAATGTTCCTTAGGTCCAGATATTTATGAAGGTGGCAGGTCATTTCTTCCTGGGGTTTCAAATGTCATCTGCAGGAGGTCAGTAGTGCCTTAGTGGTTAGCTGCTTCCACAGCAAAGTTCCCATCTATTCTTCACACCTGGCCTTGCAGAGACTTCTTAGTTCCTGTAAGTACTTGGCAAGTGAGGAACTGGACCTTTTGACTGAAGGCTTTGCGTGGAACAGAGCACCACTGCCCAAGTTCCATTAATAAGCCTTTGAAGGGTCAGCAAGTTTAGGCTTGTAGCATTCTTCAACTTCCTGAGGGTTCTTGCAGCCACACTTTCATACTGATAACACAAATTATTTAGTGTAGCCATCAGGTCAGACTTGGAAACGTCTACGTGCATTTGTAGCATTTGTACTGCTGTTTGCACCCTGCAACACCTGGACTTCATTCTTGCACAGTTTCTCCAAAAAAAGGCAATTTCTTTTTGCAGGGAGTCCACTTTACATTGACAGTCATAAAGCACCAAAAAATCATTGTCAATATCTTGTCTGAAACTTTGCAGGTTTGCAAGGGTGCTCTGGGCTTCCTTTTCCTGAAGCGTCTCCTCTTGCAGCTCCTCCTGAAACCCTGGCTGGGATGTGGTCGGTGCGTCCTGATGTCAGCCTTGCCGATGGTGAACTGGTCCACCTGCTAGTGGAGCTTCCACATCTTCTCCACGTAAGGATCCTCCAAGGGGACCTTGCCCTTGTTCTTGAGCTGCTTCAGTTTGGCAGCCAGGATCTTGTTCTTCTGTTCCAGAAGGGGTACCCTGTAGTTTGCTGATGTAAGTGAAGTTGTCATTCAGCTTCTGGGGCTCTACCTCACTGGCACAGGCCTTCTCCAATCTGCTACTGACGGTGCCTGGCTGAGCAGTGTGTGGCATACACAGGGGCTGGCGAGGAGGCCTGGAGGCTGCATCAGGGTTCAGACCCAGGCCCAGGCCCAGGCCCAGGCCCAGGCCCTTATTAGATAATTGTGGTAGAAGTGGTCACGTAGCTTTGACTGGGGCTAGGCCATCTTGCGGTGCCAGGGATGCTGAAAATCCTGAAATAGGACGATAAGGACTTAGATTTGGATGACATAACCATGGAGGGAGGCCCTGGACGCGACAGCGGGGACGGTGCAGTCTGGCAAGGAGAGGAGAGGTGCACAGGGTGAGGTGGACGTGGGCTGCCGCGCCGTGCTGCATCTCTTGCCTGGCGGTGGACCCCAGAGTGGCAGAGCTCTAATAAGGCTTATGTTTTCTCTACTCCTCTAAAATAGCTCTTATCAAGGTGACAGATGGCTTTTATATTGCTAAAGCCATCAGTTTTTTGTCATTTTCTTTTACTTCCCAGAAGTACTTGAAAAGGCTGGCCGCTGCCTCCTTTATAAAATCTGTTCTCTCTTCAGGCTTCTGGTCTTCCTGGTTTCCCTCCCTCACTGCCTCTCCTCGGAATCACGTCCGGCCTCCTCATCCTTTGTCTACTGGCTCTCGATTTTGGAGTGCCTGTGGGCTCCGGCCTCTCGCATGTGATTCTTTCCTGTACCTTCAGATACTGCCCACATATTTTATTGATTCAAGGTTTTTGGCTAGCATCCAATTTTCTTCTTTGAGTCCTTGAATCATCTATACAATCTCTCTTCAGTCTCTGTCTGAGAGACAATAAATATTCCAAATTGTACATGACAATAATATAATTTTTTCCTGCTAATCCATTCTATCTTAATCTCTCAGTATCTCAGAAAATTTGAAAGTTATTTAGTCCGTAAAGCTAAATGCCACCTTTGATCATTCTCTTTGTATACTTTTTTTCAATCACCAGTACCTTGAAAATATATCCTGAAATAAGACCACTTTTCACCACCTCCATCACTAGGATGATGATTTAGTCTGCTATTATCTCTTATGTAAACAATTTCTAAACCCCTGAATTATTTCTCTCTATATTCCATTGCTACCTCCTTTCAAACCATCATCAGCTAGAAAAATGTTTCTAAAACATAAAATAGATCGTGTTCAAATCATTATTTTTAAATTTCTACTTAAAACCGTACATTGCATTCTTTTTCATTTTGCTCTACAGATTTATGGTCTTCTATCTCTAGAGTTATACCATATGCCAATAAATTCAAATTGCCATAAAAGAAGCTTTATGTAAGAGACTTTTTTTGATTCATATCTGTCATTTCCCTTTTCCTGCCACAGTTGCACAGGTATTATCTTGTATGTTATCTACTCAAAAATGTTTGTGATATTAAATTAAATGATAATCTCATAAGAATGGTCAGGAGATAAAACATTTAAAAAATGCAAAGTATTAAATTTTGTAATTTACTTTTATCTGTGATAAAGGATCAGATTTGGGTACAAGGTTGAGTTCTACTCTCCAATTCCATTAATCAAGATAATTAGTATCGGATCATTTTTAGAATCTGTTAAAATTAAACAAAACGTGTTTCCTTTTTTGATTAATAAAATAAATTGTTGCTCTTGCAAATATCAGGGATTTTAGATTTTTTCTCATTTTTTTCCTGATTTATATATTTTTAACTTATTTCAAGCTTATCCACCAAACTTGCTATTTTTCATCATCATATATGTTCTAATCTAAATATAGTTTTGAAATATTATCTCACCAAAGTATTTCACAATGACAACAAAAAATATATATTTTTAAACTTTTGTGTCATCGGGGAACTTGCTTTTGTAGGAAGTATGTCCAGTGGTAACAAACTTATAATTGGATCAGGGAATTAGGTTGTTTTACAGAAGCTAGTTGTTTCTTAGATATTTAAAATAAAAATACAGACTTTAGTTCATAAGATCACACTTATTTAACTATGGACCTCTTCTGACTCATGAACAAAGCACATGGTTTAGCAATAGCCATGTGGTTAGAGGACTCTGGTATAATTTGATATCACTATACTCTCTGCATATTGACATGACTATCGTTACAATAAAAATAGGCTCAACCATAACACAAAAATTTAAATAAATGTTTTTTAGTATGGCATACACTTTAAAAAATTTTTTAAATTGAAATAGTCACTACATAAAGCCAGACCCACATGAACATTATACTGTGTCTTCATATGTAAAAGCAAGAATGGAATTACAGTAGAACTTCCATAGTTGGAAGTTGACATTGACCACTTCCTTTAGTTGACCCAATTTTCATGGACTAGACATGTACCACATGTAGGTATCAGTACAGAAGGCCTAGTTCCTTTGTTGACCACCTCCGTATGTTGACCAGATTTTTAAAGTACCTTGGATGGTCAGCTTACAGAGGTTCTACTTTACGTATTACCACCAGTGGTTTTAACTACATTTCTTAATTAGTTGCACCTTGCGAAAACATAGGCCAACACAGCCTCCAGAAGAAAACACTTTAGATGTACCATTGCAAACCTAGCTTTCATTTGCCTTTTACCTAAGTCATGAAGCACATGAATGTTATAGTTGTGTAAATAATCTTACTTTCAGTAAATAAAAAATTGCAGTATTACAACAATGTTCCAGTCTAGGTAAAACCATTTGGCCTTATGTGAGGTAGTTATGAGTGATGTTAAGGTAAAATGAAGGGTCAAAATAATGTGTAACATTTCCAGGTGAAATTCCTGGTCAGAATGTTCCTCTTCTGATAAAGGAAGTGAAGTACAATGCTCCCCATTTCCTGGTAGAGAAAAGTGAAACAGGGCTGACATCTGACCATTGAGAGAAAAACTGGCATTTTTTAGCACCTAAAGGAGGAAGTTAGAATATGTACAAATCAAATGATAAAGCTGTACATAAGATGAACTTTGAACAAGTTCATGAATAGGAATTGAACCTAAAGGCTTGATATAAAGCAGTTCTGTCCTGTAACAATCTCATATGATACACAGAATATTGGCCAGACCTTGGAAAACAGAAATCTAGCTGGGACTAGAAGAAGGATTCTTCTCTTAGCATGTTCCGTAAAAATTTTTCATCAGGTTAGTAGTGAAAAGGACTTATGTGAGAAAACTACTATATTGCTTTGAAGACCTATTTTTATGTATTTGATTTTACATAAATAATACAATAAAATGTGTATTTTCCTGATTTCTAATTTGGATTTCATCATCCTGAATGATTCATAAGGTCCCGGGTTGAGTAGCCATTGTTTCTGAAATTCTGGGCCAACTTCCTTCAACCTGACCACTTCAGTCAAGCTTTAGAATAAAAAGTGAACAGACTCACACGAGAAAAGGTCCACAGGCAATACTTATTTCTGACCTCATGGATGTATTAAAACATGCATACATACACCTTCACACACACACACGCGCGCGCGCACACACACACACACACACAGATATATAGCAGAGTAGGTGACCATTAAATTCAGTCTAAGTCACTGATACAATCACCTTCACCATTTAGATGTCGGGACCACATTTGATGCTAAAGATGTAAACTTGGGGCAGAAAGCAGTGAGAGACTTATACTTGTTTTCATCCTCTTGGCTAGGCTTAGACAAAGTAATCAAGGCAGCAAAATTGTAGTAAGTAGACAAATTTCGAGGCCTCTTCCACATTTTCTTATTTCTAATATACCAACTGTTGCTTGTATGAAATTTCGGTTTAGATTATCCAAAATTTCTAGTATACTGAATCTTTGAATAGGAATTTGAATGATGCACATACCAACTGAGGTTCCCACAGTAGGCTGCCTCTAGGATGAATGTGGGCCCGCATGTTGGCTTCTGGAAACTGCACTCACGGCAGCCCGACTGTGCACACTGTACCCTCCCAGACTGTCTCCAGCACGTCTAGTATCTGTGAGGAGCAGAGAGAATTCTTTCTAGTAGATGAGAGGTCAGATAGAGTGCAGCACACACCATTAACAATAAATAAATACTATTCTACTTTGGGATACATTCAGCTACCACATCCTGAACGTTATGAAAATATCTTTCTTATAAACTTTGTGTCATGGTTGTTTTAGAGAAAGCAGCTTTCCTGTTGTATACAGTTTAGCTTTCCAGAGAGTGAAAACTTTACTTCCCCTCTCAAACAAATAAACAGTGAAGTGTTAAGTGAGAGTTTGTGGCTAAGAATGTCTGTCAGTCAAGGGTAAAATTTACTTTAATGAAATGTGTCATTTAGCTTCAAAATGCTTTTGCCTACTGCTTTATGGGAATCCTTGTGATCTATACCTGAGAAATTAAGGGACGAAACAATTTTAGATTTTATCGTACACTAGCTGACAGTTTCGTAGGAGGGTAGACCTAATTTCTCAGATATACGGTAAAGAGATTTTCCATTTGTACTATAAAGCTAGCTGAAAGGAAGGGATCAAAGTCTCTTTAAGCAAAAGGTTGTTCTAATTTCTTTCCTTGCATGTGAAACTTCTGGATATAGAATATTTGTCTTTTAATTGCAAAAGAATATAGTAAGAAACATCAAAAAGGCTGCTAACTAGAAAAATTTGGAGAACAGTAAAACCACATTTAAAACATTTTCAAAGTTTTATTCAATGTAAATGTATTTGCAGTTTCAGACGTTTACAATACCAATTGATCTATACATGAATTTGATGCATATCCTATTATGAAGATATGCTGAGATTATTTTTGATATTTAATTAAATGTTGGGGTTGGGAAGTTCCACTTACAGATGGTTCTACTTTTTGAACTAGCTGTAATTGATGATGAGTTAGAAACAAGGAATAGTGGTGTTTATTTTACTGTCTTGTCTTAGAGAAGTTAAGGCTAGTAAAGCTTTTGTAATTCCAAAATGTCCTAGCGTATAGCTGAACCAAATTTATGTACCACATTTGACAGTCATAATCTTCCCATGAGGTTCTGCAGGTTGTGTGTTTAGCAATATCCCTTTTAATCTAATCCACTTCTCCCCCCGGCCCCACGTCTACCCCTTCTCCTGCCCACGTCCACAGCCACCCCCAGGTATATACCAAAGGACTTCTGGAAACAGCTACTGCAAAGTATAGGTTGCTAACCTCGGCGACCAGCATTGCTATGTCTTCATAATAAAGTTTATAAAGTAGGTAATGTGATCTGTAAAATGAACATTAAATATGAGAATGTTTAAAATTCTGCCAAAATATGTATTTTTGACTTTTTATATGCTATTCATGTACATAAAGTTCATTGTCATTGGCTAGAAAACCAGCATCAGTGGAAGTGCAAAAGGATGGAGAATGACTGTTTACTGTTTTCTAAGCTAAAACTTACTATTCTTGATTCTAGGACTATTCTTTGCTGCAAGATCAACATCTCCTCTTTGAACTTAATACACCTAAGTCTTTGTGATTACAATAACTCTTCTGCTAAAAACACCACTCTGATTCCCAGAGTTTGCTATTTTTCCTTCCTCCTCTGCAGGGATTTCTCAATGTGCCTTTATTTTGGGGAAGGAGAAGCTGACGGTCAATAAAAAGTTTCTTGGGCTCTTTGAGGAAGGACTTTTAGCGTCAACTTGTACTTTTCCTTACTTTAGTTTCCCTACTGCTCCACCCCCACTCCCCACTCAGCTCTATTCCTAGTCTTATCCATTCCTACCCACTTGAGTTTGCACATTCTCATAACGTTTCATATTCCTTTAGCTTCCTTTAGTTGATACTTCTCTAGCTGTGGCATTATACACATTTAGATGGTTTTAATGATGTGTACTGTGATTCATATTCATATATCCTGCAGAAGTGGAGCTGCCATGCGATACTCCAAATTGAGGCTTCTAGTAACCATTATTTGTTTAGCTTTTCCTGTCTTCATACAGAATAGGAAAAAATGTCATGCCATAATTTGGGGCAATGGACAATATTGAGATAAATATAGATCACAAATTACATATCACATAATATAAGAATAACATGGCCGTAGTATAGTTACTTGAACTAGTTTACTTTCTCATAAATGTCACATTTAAAAATTCTATCCTCCTTTAAATTTTAGGCTCATCCTAACTTTCAGCCCATCTTTTATACCATCATTACTTAGTAAGAACATTAGCATATATCATTGTAATCCTTTTTGTTGGTGAATGGAAGAACTATCATTTTCTATATGAACTTTCCAGTTAGAAAGACTGCCCAAAATGGCATAGGAAACTGACTTACCTGTTCCAAAGTTTCTCAAGTGAGCTGCTGTAAAATTCAGTTTACTCTGTCTTCATGGAACTTGGACTCATCCATGTTCTTCTTCAAGGCCGTCTTGACTTTCCTTTCTGTCTCCTTTCTACCCATAGTTTTTATAACCAAATCCTTCCTCCAGAAGAGATGAAAAATAAAAAGTTTTAAATTTCTCAATAGTACATTTATCTCACAGAAAACAGACTCATCTTATCAAATAGTAATTGTGTCATCACTATAGTCTGGTTGCCACAAGAGTTTGCCTGCTCAGACCTGTTCCTTTTCAAAGGACTAAAGTTTAAATCAGAGTTAATTTATAGCTTTGCTATAATACAAGGTTTCTGTTTTCTCCAGCACTTTTTCCTGCTGTGGGAATTGAAGGTATCTTGTTGTTTTGATTCTAATGTGCTTAGAAGGTTAATTTTAATCTGGCAGAGAATAAAATATGAGAAACACTTTTTACTTTGTTCACTGCTGTATTAGTGTAGTCGTTTTGCTTCATGGTATGGAAATAAAACTTGTCTGAGTTAATGACTAAAAACTATAAAAATAAAAATTCCTTTGTTGAGTAGATACACTATGATCGCATCTATATTAGTTTTAGAGCCAGCATATCTAGTTTGTGATGATGGAAATCAGAAGAGCTCTTGCTTACAGGGAATGGATATTGAGTGCAAGTGACAGAGAACTTTTTAGGGAGAAGGGAATATTCATCATTTTGATTGATTAGACAGATGAGTACATATGTTAAAACTTATTAACTATACTTCTTCATTTCACTCTATAAGTTTTACCATACTAAATTATAAAAAAATTGCTTTGGATAGCTGTAAGATTTATTATCAAAGTATCAGCTGAGTATCTTCTTCCACCATGCTATGTCTTTTTAATTGCTTTAGCCCTTTTAAAAACATTAGAACATTTTCTGATTTTTGTATGGATTTAAACAATAAATTAGTTGGATATAGTATTTTATCACCATTTATTTTATTTAAAATGGCAAATGAATGTAACTGTGTATATTACTCAAGTGACATTGCAGAGATAACGTTTTGGTTTCCGATGGTACTTTCTTGGGCTTCTCACTTTTTTTACTATCTTGGCAGAGCTTTAAATTTACTACATTCCTTTGACTTTTTTCCCACACACAGACAATGTCTTCTATAAATTAGACAACCAAATATTTAGTTCTGAATACTCACATTGCAATCTCAAACAAAATACATAGTACTAGGCTTTCTGGGTTAGTAATTTGACATTTGTTCTAGGCTATTATACATTTAATCAAGATATTTCTGCAATTCTTTTGGAAAGGCATCTGAAAAAATTATATTCTGAATAACTTTTAGTAAACATGATTAGAGGCACATGGAAGATGCCAAGCATAGAGGACATTAAAATGGAACTGTTTCATGGTAAAGACAAACCAGTAGTCAGCTTGTGATTTTCTGCTGATGACCATAATGGTGCTGATGGTGATAATGCTAATTGGTCCATTTATTCTGGTGAATTCTTTTAAATATGTTATTGCATTAGTCTTCTGGACAATTAAGAGATTATTAACATTATTGTAAAAAACAGGAAAGTGAATCATAGGTTAATCAAGTTGTCTTCTTTCTGTACAGCATTTTTGGTAGAATTGCAAATCCTCTAAAGAATCCTCCTGAAAAATATTTTCATAGGAAGTGAAGCACAGCTCTCTGAGAACTCCTGCTTACCTCACCCTGCTGACTGCCTCTTACAGTGTCTCTCTCTGGTCAAATGAAAGCAAATAGCAAAACATATACACAGAGATAGGCTGGGGTTAATTGTTGCAGAGAAAGGAGAAGCATTAGGACTCCAGAAAGAGACAAGAAATGTTAATTTGAAAAACTAGGGGTGGCTTTGGAAGGCTATGCACCATTTTTTCCTAATTGTTCATGCAGGCATTTTTGTAATGGAACCTGGGTGGTTAGCAGTGTGTTTGATACAGTTGTAGAAACAATGAAGTACCTAATACAGATTTGCTTATAGGATCTTTTAATCGACTTTAAGAAAGAAATCTGGATAATATTAAAAAGTAACTAGTACTCATAGTAGAAAATAATTCTGGATTAGTATCAGATAGATCATAGTGTTTCAGGAATACTGAAAACGGATAATGATGGACTTTGAAGGAGGTAAGATGTGTAACAGACATAAAAAGGACAAGATTATGGATAGATTGAGAATGGCAGAAGAGAATATGTGGAGAGTGGAAAGGAAGATATGAGATTATGGTACCTGTTTCCTTGAAAACTTTATGAGTCACTCCTGGGTAGCAGTAACAGAAAACATTCCTTTTCCTAAGATCTGGGAATGTGATTGTTGCTTTAATTCTGCTCAGGGGAATTAGTATGTGTTTGTAAAGCTTATTAGAGGTGCATGTGTGTGGGGAAAACAGAATGAAACGCTGTGTTGACAAGAGCTGTCTGTAAATGTCTGGGCTTGGACCGGCTTCATGGCTCTTGGCTTCACACTTCTGGCACAGACAACTCAGGTCAGAAAAAATGGAACTGAAATGTTTTAAGCAATAGTTTTCAATAGGAACACTACAAATATATTTTATGTAGTAAAATAATACAAAAATTTGCATGAAAAATGTGTGTAGCCTCTATTTTAAACTATTTGCATAGCATGTTTAGAAGACTTGTACTACTTTCCTAGTAAACACGTACATGTTTGTAAACATCATAAACAAGGTAGAACAGTAGGAATAGAAGGAAAATAACAATGACCCACAGCATCGCTCCTCAAATACAACCTCTGTTAAGGTGGGTTTCTGAATTCTCCTCAGTTGTCTTTTTTTTTTTTTTTTTTTTTTTTTGCCCAAAAAGAGAAACTTGGAGCAATGAGATATGAATACATTTCTTTTGAAACCTATATATTTGTCTGAATAGATAAACCTATGCACAAGGAAAGCATAAAAACTATTTGAAATTTTTCATAATTCTCCTATGTGGAGCTATGTAGATATCTGTGCTTTTTTAGATGGAAAAATCTTTGGAAAAGTTTATATCAAACTATTAGCAGTGATTCCCCATACAGAGGAGGAATTTGGTGTAAGGAGAAAAAACATGTGTAAACACACACACACACACACAGAGGTGCTCACGTGCCCCTCTAATTGAAAGCAGCACCTACTACTTGTGAAGAAAAGAAATCAAAAGCCAGCACCAAGCCCTTGAGTGTGAATTCTTTTTTTTAATGTAACAATGCAAGAATAAAATTAATAACTAAATATTTTATAGTATCTAAACATATAAAAATCATTTAAACCAAAATATCTTAACTAAGAGCTAGTTAAGGTACATAGAAAATATTGTTTTGTAGAGTAATTCTCATCTCCATATCACTGCCGGTCTGCATGGAACGATTAACCTTCAGTAACATAGGTAAGGTCATCATTTTGAAAAAAAAAAATGAGTGCCAAGTGAATTTGGATTAGGAAGATTTGCTATTTGAGCTGAAAAAATAAAGTTTTTTAAAATTGTCAAATAGATATATAACCTTACTAATTAAATACTTTAAATGAGTGTGTCAAGCGTGTAAGTTTTGGTTTTTGTCCATAGAGAGGGTTAGGATAAAATGGTGTGAAACAGGGATGATTTTACCCACAGAGGATATTGGTAATGTCTGACAATGTTTTTGGTTGCCACAACTAGGGGAGGGAGCTTCTGGCATCTAGTGGGTAGCTGTCATGGAAGCTGCCAAACATTATATAATGCACAGGACAGTTCCCCGCAGCAAAGAGTTATCTCCTCATAGCCTGATTTCAAATTTAATTATTTTTTTATTATCTTCATCTTTAAATGTTCTTTTTTCTTTAAGTTTACTTTTATTTACATTCATTTTTGAATTTAAGACTTTTAAACATATACTTGAAAATAATAGTACCTGGAATATAGGCATGGGTATGAGAATGAGAACTCAGCCACCCAGCAATTCTGACAGTAAATTGTCGCTTACCATGGGGATCTGTATGTTTAAAGTATACATTCCATTACTGGGTTTTTTTGCAGAGGGAAAAATCATTTTATCATAAGGATATTTGCACTTGAATGTTTATTGCTGCTCAATTTATAATAGCAAGGATGTAGCAACTACCCAGTGCCCATGAATGGACTAATAAACTGTGATAGATAGATAGATAGATAGATAGATAGATAGATAGATAGATAGATAGATAGATGATAGATAGAGAGATAGATAGAATATATACACCAGGGAATACTATTCAGCCATAGACAATGGAAATTTGCATCTTTGTATTTACTCAGATGGATTTGGAGAATATTCCCCTAAGTAATGTATCTCATGAATGGAAAAGCAAGCATCCCATGTATTCAATAGTATGTTGAAACTAGTAGATCAGCAACTACAGGCCCACATGAGAGAAAAACACAATTAAGTTCAAGAAGACAGCAGGGAGAAGGAGCCTTTTACCTATATGGCACACTTCCTGGGTGAAGGACTCAGTTGCAACTGGGACTTTACCTTACAAATGCAAACAATGTAACCTAATGGTATGGGCCCTCATATTAATCCGGAATTAAAAAAAATAAAATAAATGTATACATGCCTTTGACCTAGATTTACCCATTTTTTAATTTTAAAACTTCCTCGTATCATATGGTCTATTGAGTATCCTGCTTTGGTCTAGGTTGTTTACTATTAATAACTGATGAGCAATTGTCATCTTGGGACATCTTTTGGTTGTTTTTCTGGGCTGAATTCATTGTTTCCTGAATCCTGTATCTTTCTCTTTTTGGTTAATCTTCTTATTTTGATGGTAGATAACTTCCAGAATTCTTAATAAATTTTAGTAAATTTTCTGATTCTTTAATTACCCAAAAAGTCATTGTAGAAACTTACTAATTGATAGATACTTTTTTTTATTCCTTATAACTATTCCTAAAAGATTTTATAATCTTTTCAGATGGTAAGTGTTGGTAAACTTTCTAGTCTATATTCCTTATCATTTGGCCTATAAAAAGTTTCCCGTCACCTCTTCAAAAAAAATTACAGCCTCAATTTTCTCTGATATCCCTTTTTGAAACTTTATTGTTTGAATGTGGCATTTCCTGTGTTAGGCCTTGTGTATTTAATTTTTTGTACTCCTGCATTTGACCTTTTTTGCACTTTTTTCTGTCTTTTGTAAAAGTTTTTAAAAGTTACTGTAACTTTTCTATGGAAATGTACATTTTGAAAATGCATTGAATTTTTTAAAGTTCATTCTTAGGATCTTTTTAATATCATTATCTTTATTACTGCTTTCTATGGATGCTATATGAGCCTAACTAGAGAGATATTGCCTTTCCAGGTCTTTTACTCTTCTTTATTGTAGATTTTCTCATCAATTGGTGGCTCTTCTCAAACTTAGAATCATCCATTTGTCCATTAATTTTTCAAAGAGTGAGGTTTTAAAAGGTTGCTGTGGTCTCCATATATGTTGGTGAGACATTTTAGTTGGTGGGCTGTGCTTTGACTTGACTGAGTGGGGTGCTGGCTATGTGGGTGATCCCCACATGAGGTTTATCCTCTCAGACCATTTGCAAGAAGTAAAAGTATAGCTGCTGTGATCTGCATGTAAGAAAGCAGATAAGGGATATAACTCTTATTTTCTTCTCCTCTTTGGCAGTGGCCTGAAATAAAAGTCACAGCAGACATGCTACAATTAGTTCAAAGAATTTCTGTTAGCCAAAGCAATGACTTCAGCCTTCTTTGGGGATCAATTTACTAGCATAGTTACATGAACAGTCCAGGTTTCTACAGGTCCCTAGGTATACTGAGCTACCCAACATTCAAAACATCCTCACACCTGTTTCAACCTGTGGGTTGACTGCAATGGATCGTCTCCTCCTTCTATTCAGTTTTCAGAAGAGGACTAATATTCTAAAAAAGAGAAAAAGAATTTTAGAATGTTAATATGATGCAATGAACATTTCTTAAAAGTGCTAGAGAAAGTAAGCTTTATGGTAATAACAATGTGTGGGATAGATAAAAAGAATGGCACATGATATGACTGGTACAATTTATGGAGAAATGATTTGCTGATGGTGAAATAGGAAAAAAGAAGACCCATGTTATCATGGGAGTTTTTCAGAGCATTATAAACTTATTCAGGCATCTCAGATTTTCCTGAACAATAGCTGTTGGTTTTCATTGAAAGTGGCAGCCACTGCTAAGGCATTTTCCCTTATATACTCAGCCAGGAACAAGTCTGCCTCATTGGAAACATAAATGATAGGCTGCGGGATTAAATAGTAGACAAGCAAAAAAAAAAAAAGAAAAAAGGGGCAAAAAATCCTCAAAAAGAGTTTGAGAAAATAAGTTGATTGGTTTTGTAATTAGGTGTGTATAAAATAGTAAGGTTTTAGAGTGGTATTAAAATCTGGGAAGTCAGGGTAGAGCCTCAACAGAGCTAAACACTCATAAAGACAGGATGCTGGCCCTTTGGGTCAAAGCTTCTATCCAGCACCCTGGATAGCTCCCAGGCAGCGCGACTGCTCTGAAGTCTAAGGTCTTGTGGAGGTGTCCATTGTTTCCTCCCAAGAGGATGGAATTCTCTGTCCTCTGCTCTGCTTAGTTACCTAGAAGTACATTATCATCCCTGTTTCACCTACAAACTTTGGCTTTTCTCATTAGATTTAAACTACCATATCTTTAGACAGAGTAATAAAAAAAGTTTAGCAAACTTGCTTGGAGAGAGAAAGAGTATATTCTTGAAATCATGGAGTAACTTATCTTACGGGATTTCTTTTATTTGAGGGTTAGGAGTAAAAGAATCAGTTCATGGGAAATGTACTTAATCTTACTTCAAATTAAATAAATATGAATTAAAGCTAGATTTATTTTTGGTTCATCTCTTTGGGAGACATGCAGGTAATATTGACTGACTGAGAAGGTTTGGGAAAACAAATTCTTATATGCAGTAAAGGGAATGAATTTCAATTGCTAGAAGGTAATTTGGAAATACACACACACACACACAGTGTACCACAAGTTGCTTCTAAAGTCACCATATACAGAGAAAATGTGAAATTATACCCTAATGTACCTTTATTTACAGAATATTCATTACAAAACTTTACTTTTAAAATATCATCTATGTGTTGGCCAAATAGTAATGTAATTATGGATTTGTCATTGTTTAAAAAATTATGGTACATTCAAAGGACATAAAATTGGTAATATAAGTGTTTAGCTATATAATTATAAAGATAGACATGGAAAGATACTCATATAAAACCATTCTTAAGGTATTTTTATAGCTATTTCTTCCTTATTTCATAATATTATAGGAATATACAAGTTTTTATTACATAGTTTGCTTCGTACAGTTATTGGGTGCTACTCAGATAGTGTTTATTGTACACATTGGATGTGAATTTACCCGTCCTCCCCCCACCTCCTATATGTTCGTTGAGTTTTACTTCCATATGTGTGCACATGTGCTGATTGATTAGTTCCAACATAGTATTAAGTGCCTTTGGTTTGTTTTTCCATTTTCCTGATACTTTACCTAAAGAATAGTCTCCAATTCCATCCAGGTTGCTACAAGATGCTGGATCACTGTGTCTTTTAGGCTGAGTAAGTACTTCATGGTACATGATATACATATTCCACATTTTATTCATTCATTCATGGATTGGTGGCGACTGTGAACTGTACTTCTATAAACATTTGGGCACAGGTGTCCTTTTTATAAAATGCCTTTTTTCCTTTGGGTATACACCCAGCAGTGAGACTACTAGATCAAATGGTAGGTCCACTTTTAGTTCTTTGAGGTATTTTTATACTATTTTCCATATACATTTTACTAGTTTGCATGCATTCCAAAATATCATTTTGTGTGAAAATTATAAACCCTCCACTCTCCTCTAATATATATTTATAAATAGAAGTCTGAAATGATTTTTACCAAAATTGAAACTTCTCTGAGGTAAGCTCTGCAAAATACATGTATTTACTTTCTTTATATGGGTGGTATTTTTTAATTTTTCTAAAATAATCATATATTTTTTTGAAATAGATATTTTATAACAGTATTTTATTTATATTAGTGACTTATCTTTTATGAAAGACTTATTAACTATGTGCTATGTTCTAGGCACTGACATGGGAATTAGCAGTTGCGATATGATTCCTGACATTTATAGAATTTACTGTCAAAGGAAAGGCAGAAAAGAATAGTCAACAAAAATAACACAATAAAATGGAATAAGAGCAATGAGACCAGTAGTGCGCTGGTAAAAAAATTTAACTGGCTTTTAAAAATAAATATATTAAAAAATGAACAAGTAAATAAGCTTGAATTTGTAGCATTTTCCAATTTATATGATTTGAATACTTCCACACTGGCCGATTTCAAGCTGCCGATGTGTGGGTCCCGAATAGGACATTGAGAATAAGTGTTCACAACTGGCCTTGGTGAGCCAGCATGAGAAACCATTAATACTGTAGGGGGAAAGGGCTATAGAGTAGAAGGGGAGGAGGGGAGATGAGAAAAGCTTTAAAGGAGACAACATTTAGGTTGAACCCTGAAGGATGAGTAATTATCAGAGAAAGGGGTTGATAGTAGAAAGCGTCGAAGGGGAGAGAGAAACTGAATTGAAGGGTGGTGAGAGAATAGTCAGTGTGATAGTTAATGGTAGCTATACTGGAATAGTGCCAATAGGCTGGAGAAATGTCAAGGAATTATTCAAGTTATGCTCTAAGAAAAAATATGTTTCAAAATATTCTTGACCTCTCGGTTTCCTTCCAATTTCACAATGATATGGTTGCCAAAAGTATGAATCAAACTCAGGTAACCTAGATGCATGGATTTTGTTTATATTCTTCCTTAGTTACTCTTAAAATGTTCCAGATATGAGCATTTAGTTTAAAATATTATGGACACAAATGAGCAAAGTGAACAGCAGGTACTATCCAAAAGTCCTTTGGGTTCCTGAGGTACCCAAAGGAACAATAATTATAAAAACAAAAGAAAAGTTTATTTTATTGGTTTATTTATCATAACTGACAGAATCCAGAAGTATACTGTTAGCAGTAGTGATAGTAACAGTGTCAAAAAGATAACAAAATATTGAATTAAACAACTTCCTAGGCATTTGCCACCCTCCTAGCCCCACTATCAGGCAGGTGTCAACAATCAGCATTTTAAGAAATATTCAGATAGTGATACTTTAACTCCTTAGAGTCTTTATAGATTTAGAATGAGTCTCCCTGAAGATGCTATGTATAGCTTTCTGTATTGAGTTTTGTGGTTGAAGACACAATTCTAACAGAATTAACATGAGTTTCTTCCCTTCTAAGTCCATGTCATCTTTTTCCAGTTTTCTAATTTTCTAATATTCACATTTGACCCAGAATTACCTTTATTACCATCATTAATATTCACAAAGGTACTGGGGATTCTACAGACATCCTGACTGTTCATGCTCGGTCCTCTGTACTCTCACCTTCAGAGGGAGGAGGCACACAGTTAAGAAAGAGATAAGAGTGCAGTAATTATTTTTCTTAGGCTCTAAGCTCCTCAAGGATATGAATTTTTAGTGGCACCATCTTCCACTGCTGGGGACTGGATCCAAAAACTATTTCTCTACCTTCAGAGAACTTGTTGTGCTTAGATGAACATTACAAAATGCCTACTGAGGCAATTTTTGGTGCTTCATTTACATATATTTTCCACAATTACAGACTTTTCTGTTGTTTGTTGCAGCTACATCTATTCTATATACTGGGGAATCAATAGGGGTGGTTGTCTCAAGAGAGAACACTCTGAGTCTCTGGCTAACTGTCAAAGATAAAGTCATTGTATTTTGCTGCGTGGCAGATGAAGAGGGACTGTCACAGTCATCTGAAAAAGCAAACCTGAAGTCCTGTGGCATTGTTTTCCAATTGATAGGATTAAAATGATCTCTTGACAGAAGGGCCTCTGCAACCATGTGTAGAGCTTGTTTTGTGCCCAAAGGCACAGGCCAAAGATGACAATGGAGACCGAATATAGCCTGTGCTCTCAACTAAGCCTCTGAGGAGGGTCCACCTCTGCCTGGACGTGGGCGCTCTGTGGGTAGGTGGATGTTCCAGCCTGTGGGCAGAGGTTCTCAATCAGGAATGGCAAATGAAGACTGATGAAGGTACTAAGCAGTTGGAACCACTGCCTTGTTGGAGTCTACTCCAGCACAGGAGAAAAAGAGTGTCCCAGGAGAAACAACGCCAAGCTGTAGGGAGGAGGAAAGGATGATCTGAGCCGCCTGGATCTTGCAGCGGCACTGGCTTACTAGAAATAAGGTGAGGCCTTCATGGCTTAGACAGGGGTTTGGAACATTATGCAGTTTCAAAGGGAATTCATTTGGGAGCTCACCCTCACCCTTAATTTCCTTCTCCATTAGTCTAAAAAAATTCTTCAAGTTGTGCATGATGGTGCCCAAAAGGAGGTGGAGAGAGAACCTTTGGCTGTGAACATGGCTCCTTTTTTTCCTTTTTTCCTTAACCAGGTGAGAGGAACATGTTTCCCAGGCTACCTCAGGACCTCTGAAAGGGATATATATTCTACCATCTATTACTTTTGAAAAATGTCCTATGGCCAGTCGGCATGAATCTTAGATATAATATCCAATCTACAGAATTAGAGTTGGGTTTAATAGAGACCTTGGTTGATTAAACTCAAGTTAAAAACAAGACAATGATACTGATTATTTATTATATTATTTTTATCTGAATCAGAAGTTATTGCCCTTTCTAGGCCAGGCGTGGTGGCTCATACCCGTAATCTTAGCACCCTGGGAGGTTGAAGCAGGTGGATTGCTTGAGCTCAGGAATTTGAGAACAGCCTGAGCAAGAGTGAAATCCCTTCTCTAAAAATAGCCCAGTGTTACGTGGGCACCGTAGTCTCAGCTACTCGGGAAGCTGAGGCAAGGGGCTCACTTGAGCCCAGGAGTTTGAGGTTGCTGTTAGCGGTGACACCATGGTGCTCTGGTGAGGTTGAGACTCTGTCTCAACAACAGCAACAACAAAAAAAAAAAAAAAAAAAGGAAAAGAAAAGAAAAAGAAAAAAAGAAAGAAAAAGGATTGAGAGACCTTTTGCTATTGTGTGGTGAATTTGAGAAAATTCGGCTAAGTTTCTATTTAATGATTTTGATTCCCACAGTACGACTCAATTACTTCTTTCTTTTCCTCCTCTATTTCTCTTGCTATAGAGCCATGATAGCCACAGAATATAGAACTCATACGAAACACCACAACATGAAAAGAGAAAATCACAGGAAGATCAAAAATCAGAGTATCCTGAAGACACTAGATTGGATTTGGAAACAGGCCTTGGTTTTTATCCTTCATTTTGTGCCAAACTTAAACAGGGCAAACTATGTTATAAACATAAATCACACATAAATGATTAGTACCCAGATGGCTAAAACCAGAGTTTGTATGACTCAAAACTGTACTACAAATAAGAGCAATCTATGTTATATGCGAGAACACTGTGATTGCTAGGCCCTCATTTGTAAGATGCAATAAGGTCACAAAACATGTATTTTGCCTCTAGTTTTTTAGTTGTCATCTATGTTTGTGTGTTGGGGATGGGGAGTGTTTTAAAGAAGGCATGAAAAGTTCAATGTAAGTAGTTTTTAACTTAAGCTTTCTGAAAGTTGCTGAAAAAATTCAACTTGAATAAAAAATGTAAACCTCTGAAATTTAAGTTTGTTCATTGTTATTGCTTGAGGGTGCCTTTATTATATCTGGCTAAGCTTAAAATAACTATGAGAGGAAAGGAAGTAGGAGTGTACTTTTGATCTTAATATAGGAGGAGGGGAAGGAAAAAAAAAATCAGTATTCCTGAACTGCTCATAAGAGGCAAAGAATCTTTAGTCTTTTCTAGAAGATAATCTTACTAAGCTTATTTATCTGTTTTATTTTGCTGATTGATTTTTAGTGGCTATTTCATATTTTGTTATCTCCCGTGACACCTCTGTTTTGACTGTAAATTTCCCTACAGCCGGTTCCTCACAGATAGAAGTGTGACTTCCGTCAGTGTGGCTACCTTACTTAAGAACAGTTGATTTAATCATTGGCATGATGTAGCGTTTCCTATGTGATCTTTGTTTAAAAATATGTTCTCATGGGCATCTGTGATACATGGTCATCACTATCTATTATAGCATAAAATTTCCACTTTGAGATGTGTCTATTTTAAAAGGAACTTGTCAGTTCTGCAGTATGGAAAACTCTCCAGCCTTATGTTAGGGTTGAGATTTGATGTTGTTTTAGGAACTTTTTAGCCAGAAGAGTATCACAAGTGATTTATCACCCAAGGCTTGAATAAATAATACTTTCACCCATTAAACTTTAGATGTGTTATGAGAGATGTAGAAATAAATAAGATACTTTGTCTACAGTCAGGAAGGTCATAGCCTCAGGATGGCGATTAGTACTACCATGAAAATGAAGATGGTGATGATGACTGAGAGGAAAGAGGAAAGGAAAGGAGAGAGGGAAGAGAAGTAAGTAAGGACAAGGGGAAGGTGCAACAGACCCTGAACTATATGCCAAACCCTCAGCGAAACTTCATATGCAGTGCTTTTTTCTTCTTCTTCTTCTTTTAATACTCATGGAGGGAAAGTCTCTTTATTATTCCCATTTTGCAGATGAAACTGAGGGCCCCCAAATTAAACAAATTGGTTAAGGATACAAAATTGATAGTCTGCCTTCACAGCTTAAATTATGCTGTACAACAGCCCTGCCTTTTGCAGTATGACATAGTAACTATGGAGGTGGAGCCCTAGGCAAGCAGGTCTAATTGCCGATGGACTTGGGAATTGTGGTTTTGTGTCTACGTTTTATCACTTTGTTGCCTAATTTGTGCTTATTAGTTCATTACAAAATCTTTCCTCACCTTTGAAGCAATAATGATTTTTGTGTCATATTCGGTATTACTTAGAACATGGAGAAAGTTCAGTTAAAACAAAATTTTAAAATGTCTGATCTTGGCAGTTGTCCCGTTCTTCCTTCGGTCTAACAAGGTAGAAGTTTTACTTGCTCACTGGCCCCTCACTGGAAGCCTCTCCGCAGCCACTGCACTCTCAAGTTTTCACAAGAGTGGCAGTTTTGGACCCACCATGTGCTAAAATTGATGAAGCAAAAAACATGACTCTTGGTGTTGAAAGCTATATTGGGACAGCCAGGCAGGTCCTTGAATGTCCTTGTCATGCCAATAAATCCAGCCAAAAAAGCATTTTTAATAGTTGCATGAGTACCTGGTATGTTAAGAAGGCACCCACACAGAGGGGAGAAGAATAGGGAAAGATCAGATTTTCGAGCACTCAGGAGGGGAGTTTGCTTTCTCTGTTAAGCTTCACCTGCAGTCTAAGGCAGAAGGCTGGTGCCGAGTCTGCACTCGCACGGCAAGCTTCCTTTATGTATTGTGTGGGATCTGATAAATTTTTCAGGATCCAGTCCAGCTGTGCTCTCATCACATTGATTTAATGGCCCTTAAGAGAAACCATAAAAGTGCTTTCTGGTTAGTGGGCCCCAGCTGTTTCTCGTGGTGTTGCACAAGACAGCAAGCTGCGTAGCTATAGATTCATGATATTAAAATTCAGCTTTTTCCATAACATTTTCTTTTCATACTTAAAAAGTCTTAGAGCAGATATGTGATTTGTTAAGTTAGATTGTTAGGCCCAAAGGAAAAATACCTAAGGAGATTATCTGATTTGATCCAAAAAAGCCCCGAAATAAACACTGAGTCATATTAACATATTGTACTAGTGTGTGTGTGTGTGTGTGTGTGTGTGTTTTCCCAAAGGGTGACGTGAAGGCCAATGGCTGGAAGGAGGGTTCTGTTTGCATTACCAGGCAACAGAGCAAAAAGCCAACAAAATTATTTGAGGATTATCAGGCTCTCTGATGAGGTTAAGAACACGAAAAGTCGGTACAAAATGAATAGCTGTGTAGATTTACAATGTCATTGATGTCAGCCGAGCCCTTTGGGTTTTGTAAGCAGTAGGGCGAACAGCATTACCAAGGCAACCTGCTTAGGACTAAGTCAGGGTTTGTAACCGTCTGCACTGAAAATGTTACTGTTCAGAAACAGACATGAAGCACTTAAGAGCCTTACGCTTCAGGTACTTTTAGGGATGGCAGTCCTCAGAAATAAAGTAACTTGTTTTCTCACCTATGTTTAAACAATGGGAATATGGGATGAGAACAATTACAAAAAAAGTATTAATTGTAAAACCATGATTTTGGTATTTAACCAAATGACAGCTCCTAAAATCAAGGGGTGAAGCATAGAGTCACTGAATCTAGAAGTCATCATGGAAACAAACTACTGGAGAATTACAATGATTATTTCACTAATTTTTGGTGATCAACTCTGATTAGCACAGCCTTTATTTAAATATGACCGCATGGAAGTGAGTCATCCTTTAGGAGTGTAGAATCATAATGGCCCTGCACTGTGAACCATTGAAAACTTGAAAGACTTGTAGTTTAGATTGGAAAAAATTACTTTTACACAATTAGTAGTAAAAAAAAATTGCTAAGCATAGAATTATATATATATAATTATATATATATATATATTTTTTTTTTTTTTGCAGTTTTTGGCCAGGGCCGGGTTTGAACCTGCCACCTCTGGTATATGGGTCTGGCGCCCTACTCCTTTGAACCACAGGCACCACCTATAGAATAATATTTTTAAGGGACATTCATTCAAACAATTTCAGAGCATCCATTGATGTATAGAGCTTTTGTATATTTGCATTTACTGACTATTATTGTGCTTCCCAATAATAATATTTGTATTGTTTATTTTAAATTTCATTTGATTTTAAAACATCGAAAAGTCACGTTTTAAATTTGAGCATTCTTTTCTCAATAGGTTTAAGCAATAAAGATAGTTTTATGTTTTTTTAAAGCTGTTCACGGATTAAGTTAGTTGTAAAACTGCTGTCTATGGTCAATCCAAGGATAAAGAAATTCATGGAACTATCCTACCAATGGTACGAAAGTGGCATATTTGTATAAAACTAGGTAATGATTCAAGGTCATATATATCCTTCAGTATTATTCCTTTGGGGAAACTGGAGATTCATGTTAGAGCCCTTAATAGACACCTATGGATAGAATGAGAGCAAGAGAGAGGCTATTACTAGGGGTATTTTAAGGTCAGTATTTCAGTAGCTGCTGTTTTTCATTATGTGTCATGTAGACCAGTTCCTCTGTACTGAATAACATTAGCTTGAAAAATCAAAGGCTCGGTGGCCTAAATAGACAACAATAACCAATATCTTAAGTTTGCCAGATACTTCTGTGGGAAAGGCAAAGCCATGTCAGTATTTGCCATTGTTACATTTTTAGCCAATGCTCTAAAGGCAAACAGTAGTGTTGCTTGTTCATAAGGTGGGAGAGGTTAGAATGTGACATCCTCTGGTTACACTGATTGCCAAGGGGGGTGAGTTTTTCTGTTGCTACCAGGAGCAGCGCAGCTTGGGTTGTCTGTGGCTCCCTGTGGTTTGCATGCAGTTCCAAACTCAGAGTTCAGGATGAGAAAGCTGTTGGCAACCAACAGCATGCAAGTGAAAAAAACGCCGGGCTGAAGTAACGCAGGCTTCTATTTCACTTCAGAATGAAAATGTAATGTTCCTGAAGAGTCTGTTACAGAGGAATGCATTATGGTTATCTTGTGAATGATGGGTTCTAAAAAATAATGTTTGTGCAACATATTTTTGTGGCTATTTCAGAAAGTACATTACAAGATGCAAAGAGCCAACAGGGAGATTGATGCTAAGACTAAGTTAAAAGTAGAACTGGTTCAGCACAATCTGAGTTTTTTTTTTTTTTTTTTCTTTAGGTCAAGGGTAAAAGGCTGTGTCATGTAAGGCAAGCACTTTTTGGAAGGGTACCTCATTAGGCATTGTTTTGTAAAGGTTTTTTCTTGTCTTATTTGCCCGCTCTGGGCAAATGAATGATTTTGCAGTTTTTCTAATTAGTGTTTCACTATGTGCTCATTTAAAAGAAAAGGAAACTAGAAGGAAAATAAAAAATATAAAGCCCATCCATAAATGAATTCTTGTTAGCATACTATGAATATCCTTCTAATAAATCTTTTTTTGTATATAGACTTTAAAACATAGTATGATCATGATAGCATTAGATTAATGTAGAAACATCTAATCACAACCAGATTAATTTTTCATTTATCACTGAGTTGAAAGCATTTTTTTTAATATGTAGAAGAGGTTCTCTTTAACATTAACCCCAACTAATAATGTCCTAAAATCTCACATCATTCAATTAGCATGAAGGCTTTCAGCAGGCTCCATTCTCAAAATATTTCTGGGGCCCTGAAAAAAAAGCTCATATGATCCCATATGTGTCCTGGTTGTGAGATGTCACCTTGATGCTCTATCCACTCCAACACGCTCTCAATGTTGCTGTCTCTTACCACCCTATCATCAAAGTCTCTAGCCTGCATTATTATGTCTGTCCTGATTGCCATACTTAAAGAATGAACCCATTGTTAACTTTCTAAATGAGACCTAATACTAAGCGATTATTGGATACTAAAACTTTATAAATTGGGGGGTTACCAAAAAAAAATCATGAAAGGAGGAAAAAAGGTTAGAACTATTTAAATGGGTACTTACTATTCTTTTGAGACAATCTAACATTGCCATGGGCACTTAGATTGTTTCAATTTTTCATGTTTAAAAGTAATTCTTATATGAATTTTGGTGTAAAATCTTTATGATTCTAATTTATATACCCTCTCTATGCCAGGACATGTTTTTTAGCTCTTGAAATCTATTAAAATGTTTTGTGGGAAAGAAGTTCTATAGAAAGAATTTCTAGAGTGACTGACTTTAATGGTTAGTGGTAGTTTGTGTTTTCTATTTCCACTTGAGTGAATTTGATAAATTACATTTTTCTAGGAACTTGACCCTTTCACCCACATTCTTAAATTTATTGCCGTAATGTTTGTGGTATTACATTCTCTGTTGCATATCTGCAGTTACTATTTCCTATCTTTTACTTCTGAAATGTCGTGTGGGTGAATGTATGTGTGTGTGAGCCTTTTAAAATTTTCCTCGATGGCTCTTCCTAGGGTTTTGTTAATTTTACTATGAAAACATGTTGGGTTTTATTTTTATATATCATTAATTTCTGCTCCTATCTTTATTATTTTCTTCCTTTTACTACTTTTTGTTCTTTCCCCCCCTACTTTAAACTCTTTTATTTAAGTGGTTAATTAATGTCAGCCCTCATCCTTTTCTAATAGACACAGGGCTATCCATTTGTTCCTAAGCACTGCTTTAGCTGTACACGGAAGTTTTCATCTATTTGTTCATTTATTTGGGAGAGCACAGAAATTTTTTATCCTTTGAATGCATCACAAATGAATGTGCATGTGTACACATATGCTGACATAATTTACAACCACACTTCAAAGATTTATAGTCTATAACATTTATATATTATTTTTATGAAATAAGTTGATAATGGATTTTACAACCACAAGGTAACAAAAGTTGGAAACTCCTCTAGGGTGATCCTTCCTATGTGGAAACTGCAGTGGTAATGTTATAGTCTTTTTTTCTTTTTTTGTACAGAGTGGCCATGAAGTGTCCAATTTAAAATAGTGTGCAAGTTAAAATTGTACATGGACTTTATATACACCCTGTATAATAAGGGGAGGTAGATCATAGTTCTAGGGAAACCTGGAAAAATAGTGGGCATCTTAGGCTCACTCCAAACTAAACAGAAGCTCAAAAAATGCGGTTCAACTAGTCTTTATCCATAACAAGTATGACATCTTGGCTCCCATCTTTACTCTTCATTTCTTCTTTAAATTTCTCTTAACCTGGGTAGGGAAGAGTTATGCTACTTCTTTAGGGTCCCACAAAATTAGCATTAGTATTGTCCCTCTGATCCTCTCATCTACATTTTAAGAAGTGCGAAGCCTACTCTTTACATGTCAGACAAGCTTTACTTCAATTAAGTAGTGAGAATTCAGGACCACTGAAGGGGAAAAAAATAGATCTAATAAATATTTTAAATGTATAGGGAAAAGGAAATCAAAGTAACAAATGATGAAAATTATAATGGAGAGAAGCCAGTGGCAGGATCAGAAAATTCTAGTTCCGATTTTCTGCTTATTTTTACCAAGTTTTTCTGGCTCTCATAAAAACTAGCATGGAGGGGCAACATGAACCCCAGTTCTCAGGAGTATATGTCCAAGGATTTTTCCTATTTTTAAAGTAGTTATAACTCGTACAACCAATCATTTCCATTTTTAAAGTTTTTTTTTTTTTTTACTTTTAACTTTATTGCTAGGTTAAATGAATTAAACTACAGTAGGTACTAATTTATCATTCAAATAAATAAAATAACCCTTAACACATATTTATTAAGTGTTTACCATTTACAAAGTTCCTAGAACGTATGAGAAGAAAATTTTAAAATGATACCTAGGGACGTAAGAGAAGACTTAAATAAGTAGAAAGACATACTGTTTACAGAGAAGAAAATTCAATACATTCAAGCTTTAAGGTCTATTTATTTTTATTTTGTATTTAAAAATATAAAGTGGGTACAGATGCTTTTGTCACGTAGACAGCTTTTGTAATGCTTGAATTAGGCTGTAAGTGTGCCCATCAGCTGAGTAGTTCATGTACCTGTCAGGTAGGTTTTTGCCTTTCCCCTTTGCTTGATTTCCAAAGACTTCTGCTTCCTCTGTGTACATGTGTGCCCCTCAGTTAGTTCCAATTTATTAGAGAGTACATGTGGTGTTTGTTTTTCTATACTTGAGATACTTCACGTATGATAATAGTCTCCAATTGCACAGGAGAGTATTATCATATGTGAAGTATCTCAAGAATAGAATTCCATTCAAATTGCTCCAAAAGGCATTCATTTTGCTTTTTTTATGGCTGAATAGTAGGCTATGGTAAACATACACCACATTTTGTTAATTCACTCATGAATTTATGGTCACTGGGGTCAATTCCACATCTTTACAATTGTGAATTGTGCTGAAATAACATTTGAGTTCATGTCTTTATAATGAAATGACTTTTTTTCCTTTGGGAAGATACCCAGGAGTGGGATTGCTGGATGACATATTAGGTCTACTTCTAGTTCTTTGAAACATCGCCATACTGTTTTCATGGAGGTTGTACTAATCTGTAGTTCTACCAAGAGTGTACATGCATTTCTTTCCCTCTGCTTCCATGCCAACATCTGTGGTTTTAGATTTTTTGATAAAGGCATTCTAATAGGACTAAGGTGGTATCTCATTGTGATTATAAATTGCATTTCCATAATGATTAGTGACATTAAACATTTTTCATATGTTTATCGGCCGTTTGTCTATCTTCTTTTGAAAAACTTCTGTTACCATCTTTTGTCCAATTTTTTTTTTAACTTTTATATAGCATTTATATTGTATTAGATATTTTAATAAATCTTGAGATGATTTAAAGTATACAGGATGATATTGATATGCAAATACTATGCCATTTTGTATAAGGGATTTGAACATCCACAAATTTTAGTATATGTGGGTGATCCTAGAACAATACCCCACAGATACTGAAGGATGACTGAATTCACTAAATTACATGAGATATTCAATACTTTATTATAAAATTGGCTTTGTGTTAGACAACTTTGCTCAACTGCAGGCTAATGGAAGTATTCTGAGCACCTTTAAGGTAGGCTAAGCTGTGATGTTTGAAAAGTGTATTAAATGCATTTTCCACTTTAGGATGTTTTCAGCTTATGATGGGTAAATCAAGATGTAATCTTATCCTACAAGAAGTTGAGGACAATCTGTACTCTCTTCTTTTTTTTCCATTTTTTTCTTTCTCCTTCCTTGAGTGGTTATTTTCTTCCCTCCTATCCTCCAGTTCTTTTGTCCAATTTTTAATGGGATTGTTTGCTTGTCTTTCTGATTTGTAAGTTCTTTATGAATTCTGGATGTACAGTCTTTGTACCCTCCATAGGATGTATAATTTGCAAATTTTGTGTTTTTCTGTGCATAATGCACACTTATTGCCCAAATATTTTAGGGAAAATAAGGATGTACATTATACATTGATAGTTTTAATTCTGTTATCTATATAAATATTTTCAATTACTTTATTTATGCATATGCATTAAAAGTGTAACTCTAGAAGGAAATAATAATATCTATATGGAAAATAATACCATAGAATACAGTAATCAGTTTTGTTGACTTTTTGATGAATTTGTAACAAAAGTATTTTTAGCCAACGAAGAGTGACTTATTTCTCTTTGTACACTTTAGGCAGGAGCTAGAAATCTAGCTGATATTTTTACAAAAGTTATTGGAAAATCTGTTATAAAATGTCAAAAGCTGCTTCAGATATCAAGACAGAGGAAGGTAATACAAGCGAAAACTCCAAAGTGACTGGAGGCGGAGCAGGATGTGAAGGCCTGGACTCCGGAGCAGCATCAACTGGGTATCAGTTTCAACGGAGATGATACAAGAAGAGGGTAAAAGAATTGCACAAGGAAAAAACATGGTGATTTCTTAGCACCATAAATATTGCTTTCACTTAATGAAGAGAGAAGGTTTGAGCATGAAGGCCTGGAGGATTGCTTATAAAAAACCAGTTTTGCTTGTTTCTGATTACTTCAAAATCCATGTTACACAGAGTGCAAAAGCAATTGCAGCAGACTTGAAAACCCAACTTGCTGTGATACCTATGGTAACTGCAGCCTCTTGACATGTCAGTATAACAAGCCCGTAAAGGCCCTAGTTAAGAAAGAGTAGACATTGTTGCTGTATTCACCTGGGAATGATTTAGCACTACAGACAGAATCAAGAAAGCATCCATCCCTCTGGATTTGTGATTGGATCCTAATATCATGAAACCGTGTTTATGATACAGTTTTAAAAATGAAGCATCAGCAATGCTATGGATGGAACTGAAGATGATGAAATTTACCGGGAGGAGAAAAGTGACTTTTCAGAAGACACTAGTAACGTGGAAATTGAAGAGGACAGTATTTCTGATATCGTCAGTGATGCAAGGCTCTGGGCCTTTGATGATGTGTAAATGTCATTAATTTGTTATCAGCACATATAAACAAATAAAAATTTGAAAAAATTGAAATGAAAAATTTTTTTCCTGAAAGTTTGGGCCAAAAATGTGGGTGCACATTATACACCAGAGTGAATAAGATATGGCAAAATATGGTAGATAGCAATAAAAACCAAGAAAGGAAAAAAGAATTAAAGGCAGAGCAATAAATTTACTTCCAATTTTGAAGTTCAATGAATAATCTTCCTATTGCTTATATATTTTTTCTTTTTTTTTTATTAAATCATAGCTGTGTACATTGATATAATCATGGGGCATCATTCACTAGCTTCACAGACCGTTTACCAAGTTTCACATATACCCTTGTAAGATGCACCAATCCCCTTCCCTCTACCCACCTCCACCCTCCCTCCCCTCCCTCTCCCCCTTCCCCCTATTCTTAGGTTGTAACTGGGTTATAGCTTTCATGTGAAAACCCTAAATTAGTTTCATAGTAGGGCTGAGTACATTGGGTACTTTTTCTTCCATCCTTGAGATACTATTGCTTATATAAACCATCCTCAATTCAAGTGAGCTCAGGGACAGTTAGTGGAAATAGGAATGTGTCAATCAGATGTTTGGCTGCTGGTTGATGGTTTGAGAAATAAAGCTGCAAAACTGTCATCACATTGCAATATAAAAATGTATTAGAATATAAACTGAATGAGAATCCATGACCCATGTTCCCATCGCCAAGTGTTTGTCCTTTTCTTACAGCATTCCTCACACGCTCTTCTGTGACGTTATGCATAATATATGTTATATCCTCAGATTGTCAGTGCTTAGAAGACAGGAGCCACCTTTTTCCCATTTAAATCTTTATTTCCCTGGAAAACCTAACTTAGTTCTTTTCTTTGCCACATAAGTGCACTTAGCTGCTTTCTACACCCAATTGTTATTTCTTCTGTTACTATAATTATAACATCTTGTTTCACCACCAAAGGAACTTTCAAAGGTTTCTAAATTTGTTTCTGATCCTGACAGTGACAGCAGCAGCTCTCCACCAACCTTGGGAGCTCGGGTTTAGGGTTTCCAATAAAGGAAGTGGCTGCCGTTCAGCAACCCTGGTCTTCGGTGGTCATGAATATTGCCAGTAACAGGCAGAACTTAAAGCGTGGTTGTAGCAACAGCAACAAGTGAGAATGAAGGTTCCTGGATTCTTTGGTGTTCTTAGGAACATGAGTTGTTGGCTTCTTACTTTATGATTATGGTTCCAATGGCAACAGCAACACTAGAGTGATATTACTTTCCCTTTTGCCCCCCTAGTCCTTCTACACCGTTGTAAATGATTCTCTGTGTTGTACACTGTTGTCTGAAACACCGGGAGTTATTTTTTTCCCAAGTGAATGCTGTTTAATACAATCTAGGTGAGAATATGGCAACATTATATCAATGTAGAAAGATTATATAGACTCATTACATTGATATTGACTTTGGCCATCTGACTTGTTTTAACCAATAAAATGGGAGCAAAAGTGTCATGTGTAATGTACAAGCAAAAGCTTTAAGAGACATGACCTGGTTCACTCTATTCTCTTTCACTGCCAAGACAAGACCAACAATGTCACAGGGAAGAGATGCCTGTCAGTTTGGATTTTGAAGTAGAAACATGAACCTGAGACATATTCTATCTATGACAGACATGTAACATGTAAATTGTTGTTGCGGTAAAATTTAGGATGACTAAGATAATTTGTATTTTCTTTTACTTATTATGTTTGAGAATAATCTCTTTTAAACTGAGATATTATGTCATTTTTCAATTCTGAAAAATTCCGTCATTATAACATTGTGAAAATTGCCTTCCTAGTCTATTCTCAAGCCTCTTTTTTTTGTGTGTATGTGTGTGCTCAAATTAGGAAGATGTTGACTTTCTTATTACATTCTCTTCATCTTTTAACCTCTCTTTGCTATTTTCTGTTTGGATAATTCTTGGTGTTATATAGTAAATAATTTTCTCCACCTATCTTCTAGTATATCTGAGCCCAATATTCTTTTTTTTTTTTTTTTTTTTTGGCCGGGGCTGGGTTTGAACCCACCACCTCTGGCATATGGGACCGGCGCCTTACCTGCTGAGCCACAGGCGCCGCCCTGAGCCCAATATTCTAATTGTCCTTTATTTAATGACCATATGTTTTACTACTGGAACGTCCATTTTTTATGACTGCTTCTTTCTTATAACATCCTGAATTTTCTTTTGATTTATGTTTGTTCTTTTGTTTTTGCTTATTTGAAATAAATTTATTGACTGAATTAACAAATGAATTTATTTGTTAATCTCTCATTTGTTTATATTTTGATGGAGTTAAAATTCTTTTTTTTTTTTTGTAGAGACAGAGTCTCACTGTACCGCCCTCGGGTAGAGTGCCGTGGCGTCACACGGCTCACAGCAGCCTCGGGCTTACGTGATTCTCTTGCATCAGCCTCCCGAGCAGCTGGGACTACAGGTGCCCGCCACAATGCCTGGCTATTTTTTTGTTGCAGTTTGGCCGGGGCTGGGTTTGAACCTGCCACCCTCAGCATATGGGGCCGGTGCCCTACTCACTGAGCCACAAGCGCCGCCCTGGAGTTAAAATTCTTATTTGTTAGGATCACTGATTCTTCTTCACGTGGATTATTTCCTCATTTATTTTGCAGTATTTAACAGGGAGCTCATCTTCAATGAGGAATTTATCCTCTTCTAGGAAAATTCTGCCTCCTATACTGTTGTAAAGATATTTAATAATTTTGTTTTACATTTCCATCTGCCACAAGGAATTCATGGGAATAGGTCTAATTCCTCTACTAATTTTTTTTTTGGCTTGAGAAGTCAACCACTATGACATTAATGTAAATTTTATTTCTCAAACATGTGTGTAGCACCAATTTGATCATTTTGATCAGTCATAGAGAACTATATTCATTCGTATCTCCCAATAAGAGACAAATATCATGTTGCATTACTGGAAAAAGTTTCACTGGTACAGTTTTTCAGGTTGTTTTTCACTAAAAAGATGTCCTTTCCAGGACCTCATTTTCCTACCCAGCTATTAATCCTACACCTACCACTTCACTTCATGTGAGATTAAAAATCCACACACCTGTTACCCTGGTTCTCTGAAAATAAGACAGTGTAGGACTTTTCTCCATATTAGATAGCAGATAAGGCTAATCAAATACCACACCAAAGATCTTTAGTGTCAGGTGGAAAGATTATTACTCTGTCTATTAATTCTAGTTAAGTTTATGATACTACCCTGTTTCCCCGAAAATAAGACCTACTTACAGGAAAGATAAGACGTCCCCTGAAAATGAGACCTAGCGCATCTTTGGGAGCACACCTTAAAATAAGACACTGTCTTATTTTTGGGGAAACAGGGTAGCGGTTGTAGTTCAGTATTTGAAGTTTTTTGTTATTTTATACACATTGCTCGGTAAAGAATTCCTATGTTGGCTTAAAATACAGGTTGGACATAAAGTTTGTGTGCAATTTACTACGTTTAACTGGTCTAAACTGCACATGAACTTTATGTTCACCCTGTATATTAATGGTATATAAATAAATATATAGCCTAGAACAACATCAAGAAGTTTTTCTCCTATATTTTCTTCTAAGGATTTTAAAATTTCAGGTCTCAAGCTTAAGTCTTTAATCCATTTTAAGTTTATTTTTGTGTATAGTGTAAGATAATGATTCAGTTTTATTCTTTTGCACGAGAATATATTCAATTTTCTCTGAACCATTTGTTGAAGAAACAATTCTTTCTCTGTTATATGTCCTTGGCTCCTTTGTGGAAGATCAGTAAACCTCACATGTGGATATGCTTCTGTGGCTTCGCTTTTATTTTTGTCTCTGTGTCTGTCTTTATGCCAGTACCATAAAAGTATTATAATTACTCCAGCTTTGTAATATATTCAAAAATTAAGAAGTGTGATGCCTCTAGCTTTGATCATCTTTTTCAAGATAGTTCTGGTTATTCAGGATCTTTTGTGATTCTATATGAATTATAGAAAATTATTTTTCTATTTCTGTAGAAAATATCATAGGAATTTGAGAAGAATAGCTATGAAGCTGTAGATTTCTTTGGGTAGTTGTTTCCATTTTTAAAATATGAATTCTTCATCACAAATATAAAATACCAGTAAAATATGCAATTTTACTGAATTTGTTTATTAATTCTAACAGGCTTTTGGTGGAATCATTAAGGTTTTCTACATATGAGGGGTCATGCCATTTGCAAACCAAGATAATTTTAATCCTTTCCATTTGGTAGTCTTTTATTTATTTCCTTTTCTTATCTAATTGTTCTGGTTAGGAATTTTAGTACTATGTAGAATAGAAGTAGCAAGAGTAAGTATGCATCCTTGTCTTTTTTCTAATATTAGAAGGAATTTTTTTTCACAATGTGTACAATGCTAGTTATTGGATTGTCATATATTGCTTTTATTATGTTCAGGTAAATTCCTTCTATACCTAATTTGTTAAGAGCTTTGTTTAGTATGTGTCAAAGGGTGTTGAATTTTGTCAGTGTTTTTTGATCTATTGAGAAAACCCTATTTTTTCTTTTATGTTGTTTATATAGTATATCACATTTATTGATTTGTGTGCATTAAGCTATCCTTGCATCCCAGGAATAAATCCCATTTGATTGTGGTGTATGGTCTTTTTACTGTGCTGTTGAATTTTGTTTTTAAAATTGTACTGAAATTTTTTTGCCTCTATGTTTATCAAGGATATTGACTTACAGTTTTCTTTTCATGTAGTACTTGGGTTTTGGCAGCGGGTAGTGCTGCTCTAATAAAATGAGTTTGAAAGTGTTTTCTCTTCTTTAAATGTTTAGAAGTGCTTTGAAAGAACTTTAGAAAAATTAAAATTTATTGGTATAGCATTCTTGGTTGACAAGTTTCTTTTCTTTCAGTACTTTGAATATTTTGTCACCATCCTTTCTGGTCTGTAAGATGTCTTCTTTTTGTGGCCGGGGCTGGGTTTGAACCCGCCACCTCTGGCATATGGGACCAGTGCCCTACTCCTTGAGCCACAGGCACCACCTGTAAGATGTCTTCTTGAAAATCTGTTTGAGCTCCCTTGTATGTGGTGATTTTCTTTCATTTGCTGCCTTCAAAATTCTCTCTTTTTCTTTGACTTGGGTCAATTTGATTATAATGTGTCTCATTGTATATTTCACTTCCTATTTGGGGGTCTTTTGGCTTTCAGAATCTGAATGTTTAGTTTCCTTTCCAGATTTGAGAAATTTGAATTATTATTTCTTTTAATAAGTTTTCTTTCTCTTTCTCTCTCTCTCCTCCTTATGAGATATGCATATGCATATATGTATTGGTTCATTTGATATGTTTCATCTTCCCTTAGAGTTTGATCACTCTTTTTCATTCTTTTTGCTTTTTCTTTCTCTGACTAGGTAATTTCACTTGCCCTACCTTCAAATTTGGTAAAACTTTCTTCTGCTTGATCAAGCTTGCTGTTGATGTTTTATATTTAATTTTCCAGGTTAGTTATTGTATTTTTGGCTTCAGAATTTCTAACTGGATTTTTTTTATAGTTTCTATCTCTTTGTTGATATTATAATTTTGTTTATGTATAATTTTTCTAATTCATTTTTTGTCGTTTTTCTGTGTTATCTTGTAATTCACTCAGCTTTGGAAGAAGGTTATTCCATTTCTTTAAGATTGGTTTTGAAGAGGTTTTACCTTTTTTCCCCTTTAGTTTTGTCACATATCCTACACATCCTTAATTGTTTGTTTGTTTTTTACGTAAACTTGCATTGGTTTCTGAGCAACTGAAAAAATAGCCATCTTTCCTAGTCTTTACAGATTGGCTTTGATGGGGAAAGAACTTCACCAATTAGCTTGGCTAGAGATTCTAGGGGTTTCTCACACCTTTCCATTGATGCCCACTCTCTATTCTTCTTACTCCTTCCTGAGCAAAACTTTTTATTTTATTTTTATTTATTATTATATATTTATTTATTATTTATTATTATAAACTTTTTATTTTATTTTTATTTATTATATATTTATTTATAATATACATTATATATATATATATTTATAATATATATTATTATGTATATTATTATTTTGTTTATAGGCCCTGGCCAGGTTAGAACCTGCCACCCCTGGTGCATGGGGCTGGCATTCCAACCATTGAGCTGCGTGCACCCAGCCTGGGAAAAAAATTTAGTATTGTTTACTGTCTCTCATTCTCACAGAGCTAGGCTGGCTGTAGTTAATTGCCCATATTATTTCCCTAGCAGCGGTTCTCAACCTGTGGGTTGCAACCCCTTTTTAACAATGAAAATAATTGCAGCATTTGGAAGGTTGAACCACTGCCAATGCACTGAAAATTTGAGATGCTAGATGCATGCTGCCTGCCTCTACCATCCTCTTGAGGGAGAAACCTCAGAGTTGCGAGCTATCTGACAAAACCATCCAATCTGACAAAGCCATGGTGGCTCCAGTAAGAGTTTGTCCAGTTTGTTGTTGTTGTTGTCGTTGTTGTTGTTACCCTCCTCAAGTCATCTGAACTGTGCTGATTCCATTAGTATTTTGTGTGAAGGAGGACAAAACTGGCAGTGCACTGAAAGACCTAGAACATTAGAAACATTAGAAACTCTCTTTTTTTGTCTGAGGGAGAAACCACAGGCCAAGGCAAACTCTCTGCTGAGCTGGGTGGGCAGGGAAGAGGAAGAAATGTGGTGAAAATGAAATTGCTCATTTTACCCCTTTTGGTGCAGATTTTCTCAGTTTTGTGTTTGTCTTTGGGGTACTGATACCTCTTAACTGGATATTAGAGCTCTCATTACAGATTTCTGGCCCACATATTCTTGTTAAATCAGTGTTTCTGTGGGGAGACATAGGCTGGGACTTCCTATTCCACCATATTGCTGCCATCTCCTGTCACATTCTTCTTGATGAAACATTTTCTATCTTTGTATATTTAGTTTTCATCCAGGCAATTTTTATTTGAGATCAATAATTTTTCAAGGTGGGCAGTGCCTGTGGCTCAAAGGAGGAGGCGCTGGCCCCGTATGCCAGAGGTGGCAGTTTCAAACCCAGCCCCAGCCAAAAACTCCAAAAAATAATAATAATAATAATTTTTCAAGGTAAAGATTGACTCATGCACCTAGTTGCTCCACTTTTGTAGATATTACTCACAACCTAGCAGCATAGCTTTAAGCAATATTCTACCTACCCCATCACAAGTGCTAAACATTTATCTCTTAAATTAATTTTATTTAAATACTGGTTAAGTATGTTGTTAGTATTATTATAGAAGATTAAATATGAATTATCCTCAATATAATTTTAAGCAATCTTTCAAACATGAGAAATGTTCATTAACTGATTTAAATTAGTTATTCTCAAACATGTGAACTCGTGAATCCTGAGAATATATTTCTATTTTCCTGAGGAATCCATAACATACTCCAGTGAGAAAGACTGCCTTAAAAACTGATTCTCATTAACATCTTCCCTTAAGTATGTTAATACTGTACCAAATTTTATACAGCTGGAGCTAGCTGACTATTTTAGCAGTTTAAGACAGCTATTGTTAGGGATAATGATGCTTTTTTTATCTTCATGGTAATTGTATGTAAATTTTAGAATTTACCACAGGGTTACTATTTGTGGTAAACTTGTGAGAGTAGTTATATTTCCTTTTTCTTTTAAGGAAAACTGCCAGTATCAGGAATCACTGGCTGCCTCAAAATTACAGCTGTGGTTGTCTTCTCAGATTACTAGGAAATTAAAGCAGCATTTGTAGCAAACTTGAACATTATTATATAGCAAAGACTTGATACTAAGAAACACAGTTAATGAATAAAGACAGTTAAGAAGAAAAGAGTAAAAATAAGGAGAAAAATTTAGAAATTGTTAAATTAACTAACTGGTCTTATGCAAGAGGAAAGAAAGAAAAGAAAAGAAAAAAAAAACCACTATGCTTGAAATTCCTCTTTTAAGATTAGATTTTTTTCACTCTCTTCTTTATTTAAATGTAATGTCTTTGTAGATGATTGTTTATTCCTACATATGATTAAAGTGGAAAGAAAAGTTCAAAGCCAAATAGAAATGGATACATAATGTTTTTAATAAATCACATTACTATGAACAAAATTTAATAGCTCATAAAATGGAAATCCTGGTTCTATTTTGTAGACTAATAAAAGCTATCACCCCACTTTAATTAAATGAGAAAAATTTTAGAAAAATAAATATTTGTGAACAATAGTAAATTTTATAATATTGCTTATGACAACCTCCTGAAAAATGAGTTTGAATGTGTTCTTATCCAGCACTATATTTTATTATGTGAGACTCACTGAAAGTTTGGATGATATCTACTGTCTTCATTTGTTTTCTTTCTATACATGGACAATTAACTACTCTAGAAAACTCATTCTGATTCTAGTAGAGATTTCAAATGTGTTGTGAAGATTTCATGACTCATGCTACAAAGTGCTGTAAAATAAAATTAAATACAAACCAGAACTATGTTTAGTATTCTGAGATTGTTCATAATTAAAGTAACATTCATTTTATGATTAGGCCTCACAGTTAAAGGATTATTTAAAGAAGCTACTTAAAAAAATAATAAGACATTTCTCTCCATATTACATGCTGCATCTTCTCATTCTTCACCCCCTAACCACACTCTCCCAGGATTTGGCTCAGTTAAATTTCAGCATTAGTGTTCTTTCTGCTACAGTTGTTCCAAGGCAAAAGTATTCCTCGTTATGTCAATACTTATTTTTTTACTAAACAAATTTTCCTAGATCTGTTGGGTCATTTAAGACCATTGAAAATCATGGTGGGTTTTTGGAAAGTAAATCAGATTCCAGTTTCTTACTAGTGATTTGTCAGTTATGATCAGCCTTCATATTATTTTTAAGATAAAGCAGACAATTTGTTTTAGAGACGGGAAATTCTTAAAAAGACAAGAAGTTTTGGTTGGCTCACTACACAAAATAGTTATGTTTTCAAATGTGTAAAATGCAAACAGTTTCTAAAATTTAGCAAATGATTTTCCAGAAAGTCATGTAAGAATGGCTTTTCTTGTAAATCATATATATGGTAGATGTTCAAACCTATGTGAATGAGCTAACTTCAGATTATTCTGGGAGTGCCAAAATAAATTTAAGAAAAAAAAGTTTTCTTGGAAAATTTTGATGCCCCAAATTTAGTTGCATGCTTCTCTATTAAATTTTCATTACACAGATTAATCATATCCTTTTATATTATTTCTTGAAATAAATAGTAATTTGTATTTGCATATGTAAAATACATAAAATAATTTAACATCTTTTTTCATTTAAATATATTGATACACTTGTGTCCTGCCCCCAAGAGGGACTTTACCTAACAAATGCAATCAGTGTATCCTAATTCTTTGTACTCTCAATGAATTCCAAATAATAAAAATAAATACATAAATACATAAATATGTTAGTATACTATAGAATAAATAGATAGCAGAATTTGAGGTGTGTTTTCTAGAACTCTGACCCAAACTTAAATGTTACAAATTTGTTCCCTCATTTCTTTGGTGATTTTAAGCTTTTGCTAAATTTTTGAATGGAAAACTTAATTAAAAAATTTGCGTCACAGGAATCTTTACGAGAATTTTAATAAATATGTAATTACTTTGATAAAGACTCTGAAAATAATGGCGTCATAATGATTTGGCCAATCATTACGTTACTTGATTTGAAAATTTGCAAAGCTTGCATAGAAAAGAAATACAGCCCTTATCTAAGAAAGTCTCCCTCAAATGTACTACAAATGCTGAAAAAAACAATGTAGAAAAATATTTCACTTGGACTCAAAAGTATTAAATGTCTTGCAAAAATGCCTGTTAGCAAATTTATTTTTTTCATGGATGATGTAATAAATGGAGTAGATATCCTCTATTTTAATGATAAATGTGCACATAAATGGTGTGCTAAAGAGATTCGTGATGGTTCATACCATGGTTCCTTGATTTGGCTTGGTTGGCGAATCATAGTAATGAACAATGTAGTGATAATTACATAAAAATGGTAATATTTATGATGTTATTCTAAAGGACTGAATATTGAAATTTGATTTGGTCAGAAACAACTGTCGTGCCATTGAAACTAAGCTACGGGTGAGCCAAAGTGTTGAGCCAGCAGATGTCAGAGAGCTGACTCCACCATCGTAGACAGCACATAAGTGTATTAGAGTGAAAAATGAAACTCCATAATTAATGCTGGCCTCATGCGTGATTGATGAAACTAGAAAATTCAAAATGCTAAAATAAAATAAAGGAGTAGAGAGGAGGGAGAAGTGAAAGAAAAAGTGAAAAAAGTGGTGCATGTTTGTGAGAGAGATTTACAGTCTTGACACAGCTAATTTTCTTCTACTAAAATTTCTGTCACACTTTTTTCTGAAAAGAGACCAAAAACTATTGAGTGGAACCATATGAAATTTCTGATAACTTAACATTTTTGACCTACAAATATAATATTTTCACGTGCTTCCTCTCAATATAGAGCACCTAAGTCACGGTTTGATTTTTTAATGAGGGTTAATAACTCTGGGGCTCCCAAGTGCTATTGTAAGCTGTTAAAGAAGCCTGGTATTTAACAAGTGTTTATCGGACCTTTACAAATGGCAGAGGAGAACAGACTAGACATCTTCAGGGAGCGTGGCTGGAAATGGCCCTTAAGTAGCATGAAATGTTGCTGAAACCTCGCATTTGTCTCTAAATAGTAAGTGCCTATTGTAGTCCAATTTACTATATATCCCCCAGATTTTTATTTCTGTTGCTTTTCTGCTTAAATGTCTTGGAGAAAAAAATGATTTCCATGAAAGTACAAAAGTACAGACTTATGATTTCTAGCACCTCTAGATTCCCAGTTGGGTGTCTGTCTAGCCAAGTGTGAGAAGCCGGAGCCAACTCCAGAAAACAGGAGTGAAAAAAAAGAGGTTCTGAGAAGCATAAATATTGTGAGCTACAGTAATTGGAAGTTTCGCAGAGGAGTGGGAACTAAATCTGAACTTTTAAAGCTGAGTAGATGTAGGTACAAAGGGTAGAGAAGGGAGGCCAACTAAGGAAAAGAACAGAGACAGGAGGAATCTGTGAGGCAGATAGAAGAAGGCTGGTCACCAAAGAGATAAATCAGGAAGAAAGCAACACGATGGTGTGATAATAAAAAATTGTAGTTAATACACAAACCCACTTGCTTTTGTTTTCTTTGTAATTTTCAGGGACATGCCATGATGTCAAAATTATACGTTCATGAAAATACATATATTTATTTGTACACTCTAACCAAAAAAGATCTTGAAACAAGGTGTTTGCTCTTACACAGACTGTCAATGTTTGAGAATGATGTCATCTCTCCTGTTTGGGGGGCTGTAGCCCAGGTTTCAATGCTGTTAGAGTAGAAATGATAGCAATAGGAGAAATGGGAAATATAGCATCATGCTTAACACTGTGGTTTTTATTAGACATATTTTATTTAATTTGAAATCTTTCCTTGATCTGTAGCATATTGTTAACTAAGACTCCTTTGATTATCAATCGTTTTTGATTTGTTTGAGTAGAATAATGAGTTCGGCAGATTCGTCTTTTCTTCTAGTGTATATTTATTTTCCTTTCATAAAATTAGGGTTTCATTTATTTCCAGTGTCCTGAATCCCCAAGACATCTTTCACTTTGTATATTATTTAGTTAACACTTTGTAAGTTTTTAACTGTCATTTAGCACCTTTGAAGTTTTTATATGTCATTTGCTTTATATGGAATAGCAATATAAATACCTGAAAAATATCCATTTTTTATTTCTGGCAGAGTTTTTTTGATGAACAGGATATTCCTTAGAACAGGAATATTCTGGTATTCCTTTCTCATTTCTGCACCCTTTTCTCTCGGAGTTTGCAGCATAGATTATAAGTTAGGAACAAAAATGGTAATTGAAAGAAATATGGGTAGTAGATATAGGCATGGTCACACTGTGGCCTAAGCACTGACATGGCAATAAATAATGGCCATGGAAACCTTCTTTAGACCTAGCATGTAGGACATAGAAGAAAAGAAGAGAGAGAGAGATTGCATTGAGAAAGCAGAAGCAGCAGCTAAAGAATACAGTACATGCCTGACTACCCTCTTCTTATAATCTTTACCATCTCCTTCTATCTCTGTGTGCACTTAGCTCCCTCTGTTGGATTGGTGTTGTTTATACCCAAGAGATATTTGTTCTTTGAAGAGACAGCCAAACAAAATTTCCCTCTGATATTTCACATTCAAAAGAGAGAAGAAAATGATCTCTGCTTGGTATTTTTACATTAGTATAAATGTTCTAAGTGGTGACAACAACTAAGGCGAGTTGTTTGTACAACTCATGACTTTTCCTCCAGCTCTTTATTCCAGCAGAGAAATTTAAGTATTTTGTATCTTTACCATGCTGCCTTTCTCACACCACATATTCAAAATTGCAACCACATTAAGGGAGAAGTTTGGAAATTGTTCTATTAGAAGGCAATCATGATAATTTTCAGTAACCACTAGACTTCTTGTGTTTCTGATTTCAATATAGTCATAAAGCCTTTCTTCCCAATTGGGTGAAAGGTATGCATTTTTCTAATAGTTTAAGTCATATTTGGAGATAAGAGAGGAATACTAGGAACTCCAGAGTTTGGGAAGATTCTAGAGTAGCTGTAATTAGAGATACAGAGTATGTTGGTCTACGAATGCTTTATAATATGCAGTATGTGAGGCTGGAGGTCGTATGCCTTGTTAATTATTTCATGGAGTCTCTAAATATTTCTTTATTTACTGATTTTAGGGGAAAAAAACTTGAAAAAACTGACTTATAATTTTTCCAATCAGTCATTCATTCATTAGTTAGCTTCTCAAAAGACACTTAGGAAGAACCAACTATGTCACAAGTATGTGCAGAGTCTAGGACATTCAAAGGTGGATTAAAACAGACATTTTCCCATTCTCATGAGATTTATGAGAGTGGTTATTTGCATCTCTCACACAAGAAACTTTATATCTTAGATTAGAACAGTGGTTCTCAACCTTCCTAATGCCACAATTCTTTAACACAGTTCCTCATGTTGTGGTGACCCCCAACAACATGAGGAACTGTATTAAAGGGTCGTGGCATTTGGAAGGTTGAGAACACTGGACTAGAATGTACTAGAGAGATTCTGGAGATTGAAACTAACTTGATGATAATATTTCTGAGTGACCCTAAAATTTGAATGTGCATTAGGCTTGTTTATATTATCTAGAATGGAATGAATGGTTTGTGGAGGAACCCACAGTTTCTCCCTAGTTCCCAGTGTTCATCTTATTAGAAATGGCAATGTTCTGCTAGACATTGACTTTCCATGACCCTCACAAGAAGACTACCTACCTTCAAATTCATATCTCTGGGAATCAATCTTTCTTTCTTCTTTCTTTTCTGTTGAGACAGAGTATCACTCTGTCACCCTGGGTAGAGTACTATGGCATCATAGCTCACAGTAACCTAAAACTCTTGGCTCAAGCAATCTCCTTGCCTCAGCCTCCCAAATAGCAGGAAATACAGGCACCCACCACAACACCCAGCTATTTTTAAAGATGGGGTCTGGCTCTTCCTCAGGCTGGTCTCAATGTCCTAAGCTCAAGCAATCCACCTGCATTGGGCTCCCAGAATGCTAGGATTACAGGTGTGAGCTACCCACCTGACCATCCCTGGGATGTGCGTCTATACATATGTCTGTCTGTGTGTATGAAGAAGTGGGCAGGTGAGGAGATGTGACAGATAGGGAGACCTGTGAAAAGCAATGTATATGTCTTTATGTAAAATTTTGATCTTGCTGTTTTTCCTATTTTTAAATTCTGCAACGTACTACAGGATATTGAAAGTGGGATATCCGTGTAGATTTCAATGCTCTTATGGTCTCAGGTATCAATGACTCTAAGAAAATAATAACCTCTTATGTGCATTTAATAAATGAGATTTATCTTAGAAAACCAGGGAACAATATGAAGGAAATTAGGGTAGGCCTAAAAAGGTTCTGTAATGAGGGATTGTTATGTTGACCAAGAACATGGGGTTGTCATGTAATGATCTCTTTCCTCCTGTGATCACATGATCCTTCAGTTGTATGGGCATCTGTTGACAGAGCTAATTTTACTGCTGTCACATGATCTTTATAGCTGCCCTAAAATCTGCCCCAAGCCCTTATCACCTGCCATGGCTGGACCCAGCACTAACTTGCTTTCACATTCCCAGGGGAAAGACCACGGTTACCTCAGCTTGTGTTGTATGCACACTATGGGTTTAACCAGGGAGCTGGGCATTGAGACTAGACCAGGATGTTTTAATATCAGTTCATTGGCAAGTTTATATCACATTCCCCAAGAAAGGACATCATTAGCAGATTTAATATTTCTGCCTCAATGTGCAAATACTACTTTTTAAAACAAGAGATAGCAGAATAGTCTAATTCTACCACTGAATGCTAAATTGAAAATCAAGACTTTCTTTTAATAATATTTAATAGATGCCAGGAAATGCTCTACTTTAGTGGAAGTACCTGCTGGTTTGTTTTCTTTTCCAGGGTGCTCTGAGATTTCTAAATATGGGGGTTGTTGAGAATAGTGTTCTTATACACAATGTGATGGCCCATCTCATTTCCTATTAATTAAATTCTGCTATTATTTTTACTCCTAGCTAAACAAAAAATAACAATAGAGTGTTATGCTATAACAAAGACAATGTAAGTGTTTTTAAATATATTTTGAGTACTCTTGATGCTATTTGTATGTACAAAAGGAGTTGCTAAAGGACTTGGACCATTTTATAGTCTGTATTAGGTTTCAGAACTTGCACACACAAAAAATATTCATTCAGTTATATAGAGAAAATTGAGAGCCAACAAGAACTTTAGAATTTATTAAAAGCAGGTCACCCTTTTAATGGTGAAATGCTTTGTGCTAAAAACAGGAATAATTCTCTTTAGTAGAATTGTTAATGCTTAAAAGAAGACAAATAGTTCTTGAAAAGGATAATTAAAGCACACAAAATATTTGTAAAACCAAATATTATTTTTTTCCAAAGGGCAAGGATATTTATTAGTTATCACCTTTCATATCAATGAACTATCTGTTAATGTTGAAATGAACGAGAAATATTCTGTGTTGTTACAATCAAATTCTATCTTACAGACCATGAGAAATTATTAATAATGTCCATTAACCATTGGAAATGTTAAAATATTTGCCTTTTCTGTATTTTTATCTATGATTACTTCTGAATATATTTTAAATTTATTACTAAATTTAGTCACTAACATTCTCCATTGACTAGTCAGCTGTCCTAATATTCCGCTTTTCATAGCTCCCTGATAAAGGAAGGAAAGACAAACTCATAATCTTTATGCACCTATTAAAATAAACCAAGTGCTTTCTAAAGTAACCATATATTTCATCTTTAAATAGGTGTATTATTTACAGAAGAGGAAAATGATCACCAGAGGAATTAAATAAATTGTCTAAACTCAAATAGTCAATAAATGTCAGAACTGGGAGTTGATTAGGTCTGGATATCTATATAGTACGTGCTTCAAAAACAACAAATGAAACTCCCCCTGTGCTATGCCAGGGATTTCTTTTTCTTACACTATCAGGCTAAATCTGCTCAATCTCGTTTTCCAAGTGCTCCTTATTGGAGGTCTCCTCACTTCACCCTCTTTCCTTTTGCTGCTCTCTGACAGGAAGCCTGGTTTTCAGTCATCCGTCTGCTTCCACCTCCAGGATTTTTACCCAGTCTGGCTGGAGCCAAAAGGCCTAGACCTTCTTTATATAAATTCAGACCAAATTTTTCTGTGACAACCAGTCCCTTTATTGTAACTGAAATTTCTTGTTCCTTTTAGTTGTTACCTTATTGTCTGCTTGCCGTTTTTTCCTGTGCTGCTGCTTTTTTGAGATGGGACAGACGCCTCTGCAGGCTGAGCTGTCCGTCCTCCTGTCCGCTGTAGACGTTGAGGTTACCTATGTCTCTCACCACCTGATTTGAACACGGGCTCCTTTGCTTCTAGATCCCATACAGAGTACATACTTAGTGACCATGTGGCCACACTGTGTGTGTGATGAGAGTATGTAATCTAACAGGATGGATTTTAGCACCCACTTTTATAAATGTTTTAATTCACTAAGAAAGCAAAAGCATGCAGATGGTTTATGCATGGAATAGACTGTAATACACAACATGCAATACAAAAGTAGAATTTTATCTTAATATGAAAATAGAAAAGGGACCTTTTTTGTTTTTCCCCGTTACACACACACACACACACACACACACACACACACACGCATCTAAATCATGTGACTTTATATCATCACGGATAGTAGAAGGGAAGGGAGACACGGTACCTGACAGAATGTATATCCTTTTAAGCATTTTCTTTCTGATCACCAGATTTGGTAGTTTTATCTATCTTCTTCCTATATATATGCTGATATTAATTCAAGGTTCTGAAAATCAAATTAATTAAACCATACCACGTTTAGAAAAAAAATTCTTGCCTGTTAACTTGAGGAAAGTAATGGCTTTTAACCCTCATGTTAGCAAAAAAGGATTCTACAAAGAAGTTAGAGCCTGAGATTGCATGATTAGGCTGCCAAATTTAAGAATCATCAAATGCTCTGTGGTTTCAAACACCATTTTTTCCCCCAGTGAATTACTACTTACATGGGGTGGTGTAATTCATGTTTTCCTATATTTAGCTGCATTCCAAAGAATTTCATAAGCATTTCCCTGAGCTCGGTTTCCCATCCTCAGTGAGATGGCCAGAAGCGAGAGGGGATTTTTGATGAATGTACCAATATTTTGCGTCTGGGAATGTAGATTCGGGGTATTTTCATAGGGAGAGGAAAGGGATTGAGAATGGTGGGAATGGAGGTGATTTCCTCTGGGGATCCTCACTGTTGCTGATGATGTTTCTGCACTGGGTTAGTGACTTGTGCACCAGGAGATAGGGGCTGCCACACGTGTGTGCTTCTCTCCTTATACTTTTCACCTCATCTGAACTTCTATACACCGATATGACATCACATTTTATTGTCCCACTCATAAGACAATATGCTTTTCCAACCTGCCCATAAGAACTACACTACAAACGAAGAAGAAATCCACTAATGGAAAGAAGGAGAAAACGAGTCAATTAGCATTTTTTCATAATTAATCTATTTTCCCCAACAATTAGGGCAAATGATATCATTACCTGTCAACCCAAAGCTTCTTTGTTCAATCAAAAGTTGATTGAACAACTTTTACAAAAGTGCTGGATATCTTTGATTCTAATGTCCAGCTCTCCAAGGGTGTTCACAAGCATATGTTATCTTCACAAGCAATTTGGGGGATAGATGGGCATGGAACTCACCAGTCTCAGAGCGACCGACAAAGGTGCTGAACTGCTAAAAACTTGTGAGAAATCCTTAATGTTGGCCCTGGTTGTTCATAGCTGGCTTTTATTTTTTCATTCTTTCTTTAGGTTTTTGTAACAGTACATCTATATATAAGTCAAGATTAACCCTTAATGCTCCATGTGAAATGATCTCATCTGAATCAGGCTCAAAGCAGAATTAACTCTTACTGGAAATTGGACTCTAAATGCCATTATTATATATCCTACAGTTTGTAGGATATATAATAATGGCATTTAATATATATATATAACTCCAAACTGGAGTTCCTTTATTATTAGATGTGAAAAATATGTGTAAATTCTGTCATTTATCTCTTCCAGTGAAATATGTGGTAGAACCCAGGGCTGTTTAAGTGTTTGTCTAATTTATTTTTTTCCCCAATCATCTTTCAATTGAACTAAAAACTCTGAAGTGTGGCTATACATTTTACTTCTTTAGATTGCCCTTACATAAGTTAATACACTTTATTATTTGATTTTGTTTGTATTTTTTTCCATCAGAGAAATTCAATGCGTTTTTGTCAAATGAATGGATGAAATAATTGATGAACTAATTCTGAGTTGGAATGCTTAAGTAATAAACAACATAAGATGACTTTTTGTTACCCTGTAAAAAACTCTGATCTCAATATGTCTCCTCATATATGACACACATTTTGTGGGTGACTAAGGTACCCAGGCACATGCTAAGCATTTTAGTAAGATGACAATAGATTAGACTCAGTCCCTGTCTTCTGTAAGCTTTCAATCTAGTTGATTGAAATCTGAGGTCCTGGGGGAATACTTTAACTTTGACATTAGAGAAATCTTACTCTAGAAGTTTCTGCCAATACCAATTATAGGTATTTTCCCTCAGGTTTCCTGAAGCCAAAGTATACAAAGTCTGGAAATTACCTGACTACAGAAATGAAATCTAGAGTAATCATTGAAAAAGAAATCCCAAAATTACCAAAAAAATTTTAAAAATCACACATCCATCTCTCATGGCTCCAGGAGACATACAAGAAGTCAAAGGACAGAAAGCAGCATCTTCACCTGACTCCATGTGTTTACTTGTCAGAGCTACTCAACGTCAGCTTTCTAGACAGTGAGTGTGATTAGACTGGAAAAGGAAAAAATGATGTCAAAGATCTCAAATTCCAAGAAACATTTGTGTTCCAAATACTTCAGTATATCTGTGGGTACAAGTGATGCTGAAGATATGCAGATTCACAATTTCTAATTTTTAAAAAAATGACTTTTTTTCCCCTGCTAAGAAGTTACTGACAGTGTCAGATGCCTGGAACTTACTGGATGGTTGAGAACTTACTTCTGACTTTTCAGTTAGGCATAGATCAGTTAAAATTGAGCCTGACAGCCCACCAAAACCATGAAATATTGATGCCGCTGCTCCACCTTCATCCCTGCTATGGAAGCCATGCAAAGTATTTTTCACACAGTTCTCAATCTGTGGTAAGGAATTAAACCCCAAATATCTCATCAACTTTCCATGTTGACTTACTAAACAATCAAGAATGCACATTCTTTTCTTCCTTCCATAGATTTGTGTCATTATTTTATTTTAAAATGTGTGGCTTTGTCTTTACCCACATGTTCCCAGAAATGGTTAGATGTGTACAATGCATCCATAGCCCTTTCTTTAATCTGGGGGTTGCAAAACACTGAGGAAGAAGAAAGTTTTGTGAACAGCAAACATAGGAGTCGCTGGCTGACTGAACAAGCCTTTCTACTGGGGCTAGTGAAGATAAATACTCATCCATCCAGTGCCCTCATTTCTGTAATGTCTCCCTGTCCAACTTAATAAATGCTTTCTTGCTGGTTTCTTGGCATCTCTTTGAATGAGGAATGTAAACTGAAAAGGCCAAGGAGACTAACACTGGCACAAAACTCTATGATGAATAATATCAGGAGACACTGAGACTAGCTCAGGAGTCCTATATGCTGTACCACAGTCTTTACCCGAGGACAGATGGATTTGGTGCCTGGGACAGGGTTGTTGCATAATTTCTACATGCGTAAAAAAGAAAAAAAAAGTGAGAGAGAAAAAGAAAACATACTCAGTCTAATTTTATGCAAATGAAAGTAAAGTATAAAGTAAGAGATTCATAGGAAGGATAATAAACAAAGCCATCAACATATATTTAATCTTTAGATATTGAAAAGGAAAGCATAATATGGATTTTTTTTCAAGAACATTTTAAAGTTTCTGGAGAAAGTGCCAACAAAATTAGAATGAAACTATTATTTAGTTATCTCTGTATTTGCACTATCACTATTACTGCTTAAAGACCTTAAAAAGCCCCTAGAAAATCATGTTCATTTTTTCAAGTTGTATACCACTAAAATAAGAAAAGTTACACTGGGTGAAGAGAAGTCTGACTGCAGTCCAAATTTTATTCCCAAGGAAGCTTTCAATTATACTGTTTAAACTTTTTATTATTATTATTTCAGATTGATATGAAGGTACAAATGTTCAGGTTACATTGTTTTCATTTCTTTGATAAAATTCAAGTTGTGATTCAGCCCTTCACTCAGGGGATGTGCCGTATACCCCTATATTGTGCACATCAGGTGAGAATTTGCTAATCACCCTTCTTCCTCCTTCCACCTCCTCACTAGAACATCCTTGTGTTTTTCTACATGCTTGGGCATATAATTTTTTATATATTGGTTTCATTTTAGTTTTGAGTACATTGGATACTTGCTTTCCTATTCTTGTGATATTTTACTAAGAAGAATGTGTTTCAACTCCATCCAGGATAATACAAAAGATGTAAAGTCTCCATATTTTTTATGTCTAAATAGTACTCTATGGTATACATATGCGACAGTTTGTTAATCCATTCATGAGTTGATGGGCACTTGGGTTGTTTCCACATCTTGGTAATTGTGAATTGAGCTGCAATAAATACTCTAGTGCAAATGTCCTTGTGGCAAAATGATTTTTTTTCCTTCTGGGTAGATACCTAGTAATGGGAGGTCAAATGGGAGGTCAATTTTTAGTTCTTTGAGGATTCACCATACTTCTTTCCATAGAGATTGTATTAGATTCCAATCCCACCAGCAGTGCAAAAGTGTCTCTCTCCACATCCATGCCACCATCTGTAGCTTTAGAATTCTGTGATGTGGGATATTCTCACTGGGGTTAGGTAGTATCTCAGAGTGGTTTTTATTTGCATCTCTCTGATGATTAGGCACGATGAGCATTTTTTCATGTTTGTTGTCTGTCTTCTTCAGAGAAATTTCTGCTCAAGTCTCCTGCCCAGTTATAAATGGGTTTTTTTGCTCTTGTTGATTAATTTGAGTATCATATCTATTCTAGTTATCATCCCTTTATATTCAAAAATATCTTCTCCTGTTCTGAAGGCTATTTGTTTTGATTGTTGTACCCTTAGCTGTCCAGAAGCTTTTTAGCTTGATCATATCCCTTTTATTTATTATTAGTGTTTTTGAAATTGCCAAGGGGGATTTGGCAATTTCATAAAATTCATAAAAATTTTTCCCAGGCTGATTTTGTCAAGAGTTTTCCCATACTTTCGCTGAGGATTTTTATCGTTTCATGTCTTAAATTTAAATCTTATTCAGCAAGAGTCAATTTTTGTCAGTGGTGAGAGGTACAGGTCCAATTTCAGTCATCTACATGTGGTTACCAGTTCTTCCAGCACCATTTATTAAATAAAGATTCTTTCCCCAGTGTATGCTTTTGTTTCACTTATCAAAGATCAGATGGCAATACATGGCTGGGTTCATCTCTAGGTTCTCTTTCTCAGTTTTATTTATAGATCTTTCGGTCTCTTTTTGTCCTGGTAGTATACTGTTTAGGTCACTGTAACAATAAAATTCCTATTTTTCTTTTCACATATTAGAAACTTTCCTCTAAGATATTATGTTCAAATCTTTGATTATAAAATTGAAAGGAACCATGTTCCCAGATAATATGAAATAAGAATCTATTAATTCAGATCCACTTAGTAAATGGGTAGCTTTGATTACTCAGTATCTTTTATGAATTGTGTCACAGCAGATAAAAGTGAGGAACCAGAGGCAGCACTTGTGGGGGAATGACTTACAATTAAGGCTCGCTGGAAGAGGTAAGGGTTGGAGTTTATTGCAACAAAGGATGTGTTAATTATATTTCTAAGATTCAACCAAATCACTACCATAAAGCTTTAATAGATAAAGAGAAAGTTTAACTCTTGCTACATGAGGGCTCTTAGAACTCCATACATTATAGCAGTGAAAAGAAAGAGGAAAGAGATGAGGATGGGAACCCTTTTCCTTTAAGGAAATTCCCTAGTAATTGTTCAGACTATCTCTTTAAAACCCTTTGGTCACAGGAGAGGTACTGGTCAGACCTAGTTGTAAGAAAAGCTGGGAAATGTAGTGATTTCTCCCAGTAACCAGGAGCCCTCATAAAAATTGAAATTGTGTGGAATAAAGAGAAGGTGGCCACTGTATTGGGGAACAAATAGATTGCACCACCATGAGAAAAGGCTGGCTGTGTACTTTAATGAAGAATGTGATCACTTATAATTGATCATTATTATTTCAAAAGGAAATTAACTTTTCTAAATTATCCTAATATACTACATATCAGAATGTTGTTGTTGAGTTTAGGTTCCCTAGGGGAAAGTTATTCTCAATCAAAAATTTCCTTGGTATTTATGCATTTTAAGGATCATGAATAACCTGGTAATATCTCACACTTTATATTTTTAAATTTATTTATTATTAAATCATAGCTGTGTACATTAATGCAATCATGGGGCACCATACACTGGTTTTATATACCATTTGACATATATTCATCACACAGGTTAACATAGCCTTCCTGGCATTTTGTTAGTTATTGTGCTAAGACATTTATATTCTACATTTAGTAAGTTACACATGTACACTTGTAAGATGCACCGTAGGTGTGGTCCCACCAATTACCCTCCCTCTGCCCATCTGCTCCCCTCCCTTTCCATATATTCTTAGGTTATAATTGGGTTATAGCTTTCATATGAAAGCCATAAATTAGTTTCATAGTAGGGCTGAGTACATTGGATACTTTTTCTTCCATTCTCGAGATACTTTACTAAGAAGAATATGTTCCAGCTCCATCCATGTAGACATGAAAGAGGTAAAGTATCCATCTTTCTTTAAGGCTCCATAATATGCCATGGTGCACATATACCACAATTTATTAATCCATTCGTGGATCATTGGGCACTTGGGCTTCTTCCGTGATTTAGCAATTATGAATTGGGCTGCAATAAACATTCTGGTACAAATATCTTTGTTATAATGTGATTTTTGGTCTTCTGGGTATATACCTAGTAGAGGAATTGTAGGATCGAGTGTCAGGTCTATTTTTAGATTTCTAAGTGTTCTCCAAACATCTTTCCAAAAGGAACATATTAGTTTGCATTCCCACCAGCAGTGTAGAAGAGTTCCCTTTTCTCCACATCCACCTCAACATCTCTGGTCTTGGGATTTTGTGATATGGACTAATCTTACTGGAGTTAGATGATATGTCAAAGTAGTTTTGGTTTGCATTTCTCTGATGGTTAAGGATGATGAGCATTTTTTCATATGTCTTTAAGCCATGTGCCTGTCTTCTTCAGAGAAGTTTCTCTTCAAGTCCCTTGCCCAGCCTGCAATGGGATCACTTATTCTTTTCTTGCTAATACGTTTGAGTTCTCTGTGGATTCTGGTTATTAAACCTTTGTTGGATACATAACCCGCAAATATCTTCTCCCATTCTGAGGGCTGTTGGCTTGCTTTACTTGCTGTGTTCTTGGCTGTGCAGAAGCTTTTTAGTTTGATCAGGTCCCAGTAGTGTATTTTTGATGCTGCTTCAATTGTCCAGGGTCCTCCTCATAAAATATTCACCCAGGCCAATTTCTTCAAGAGTTTTTCTGCACTTTCTTCTGGTATTTTTATAGTTTCATGTCTTAAGTTTAAATCTTTAATCCAGTGAGACTCTATCTCAGTTAATGGTGAAAGGTGTGGGTCCAGTTTCAGTCTTCTACAGGTCGCCAGCCAGTTCACCCAGCACCAATTGTTAAATAGGGAATCTTTTCCCCACTGAATGTTTTTATTTGGCTTTGTCAAAGATCAAATAATGGTAAGTAGCTGGGTTCATCTCTTGGTTCTCTATTCTGTTCCCTACATCTACCTCTCTATTTTTTGTGTAAGTACCATGCTGTTTTGAGCACTATCAATTTATAGTATAATCTGAAGTCTGGTAGTGTGAGTCCTCCTGCTTCGCTTTTATTTATGAGTAATATCTTGGCTATTTGAGGTTTTTTTTCTGATTCCATATAAAACGAAGTATTATTTTTTTCAAGATCTTTAAAGTATGACAGTAGAGCTTTAATAGGATTGCATAAAAATTGTATATTGCTTTGGGTAGTATAGACATTTTAACAATGCTGATTCTTCCCATGAGCATGGTATGTTTTTCCATTTGTTAACATTTTCAGCTATTTCTTTTCTTAGAGTTTCATAGTTCTCTTTATAGAGATCTTTCACGTCTTTTGTTAGATAAACTCCCAAATTATTTCATCTTCTTTGGCACTACTGTGAACGGAATAGAGTCCTTGACTGTTTTTTCAGCTTGAGTATTGTTGGTATATATAAAGGCTACCGATTTATGAATGTTGATTTTGTAACCTGAGACACTGCTGTATTCCTTGTTCACTTCTGAATGTTTTGTAGTAGAATCCCTGGTGTTTTCCAGATATACAATCATATCATCTGCAAAGAGTGAAAGTTTCATCTCTTCTGACCCTATAGGGTTACCCTTTTCTTCCCTAATTTTCATCTCTTCTGACCCTATAGGGTTACCCTTTTCTTCCCTAATTGCTATAGCTAAGACTTCCATTACAATGTTAAAGAACAGTGGAGCCAATGGGCAACCTTGCCTGGTTCCTGATCTGAGTGGAAATGATTTCAATTTAACTCCATTCAATACTATATTGGCTGTGAGTTTGCTGTAGATTGCCTCTATCAGCTTAAGAAATGTCCCTTCTATACCAATTTTCTTAAGTGTTCTGATCATGAAGGGCTGCTGGATATTATCAAAAGCTTTTTCTGCATCAATTGAGAGAATCATATGGTCTTTGTTTTTTAATTTGTTTATGTGCTGAATTATACTTATAGATTTACGTCTGTTGAACCAGCCTTGAGACCCTGGGATAAAACCCACTTGGTCATAGTGTATAATTTGTTTGATGTGTTGCTGGATTCCGTTTGTTACGATCTTGTTGAATATTTTTCATCAATATTTATTAGTGATATTGGTCTATAATTTTCTTTTCTTATTGGATCTTTTCCTAGTTTGGGGATCAAGGTGATGTTTGCTTCATAGAATGTGTTGGGTAGTATTCCTTCTTTTTCTATATTTTGGAAAAGGTTCAGTAATATAGGTTCTAGATCCTCCTTAAAGGTTTGGTAGAATTCTGATGTGAAGCCATTTGGTCCCTGGTTTTCTTTTTAGGGAGATTTTGTATAGTTGATGCTATTTCAGAACTTGATATAGGCCTGTTCAATATTTCCACTTCATTCTGGCTAAGTCTTGGAAGGTGACGTGCTTCCAAGTATTGGTAAATTTCCCTCATATTTTCATATTTCTGAGAATAAAGTTTCTAGTAAAATTCATGAAGAAGTTTTTGAATTTCTGAGGAGTCTGTGGTTATTTCATCTTTACCATTTATGATTGATGAAATTAGAGATTTTACTCTTTTTTTTCCTGGTTAGGTTAGCCAAAGGTTTATCTATTTTTTTGACCTTTTCAAAAAACCAACTTTTTGATTTATTGATCTGTTGTATAATCCTTTTGTTTTCAATTTTATTTAATTCTGCTCTAATTTTGGTTATTTCTTTTCTTTTATTGGGTTTGGGGTTGGAATGTTCTTTCTTTTCCAGTTTCTTGAGATGTCCCATCAAGTTTTTAACTTCCTCTCTTTCCGTTCTCTTGAGGATGGCTTGCAGTGATATAAATTTCCCTCTTAGGACTGCCTTTGTAGTATCCCAGAGGTTCTGATAATTTGTGTCTTCATGGTTGTTTTGTTCCAAAAAATTGGTAATTTCCTTCTTAATCTTGTCTATGACCCAGCTATAATTCAGCATAAGGTTATTTAACTTCCATGTTTTTGTATGACTATGCAGATTCCTGTTGTTACTGAGTTCAACTTATATTCCATGGTGGTCCAAGATGATGCAAGGAATAATTTCTATTTCTTTCAATTTACTGAGGTTAGACTTGTGACCTAAGAGGTGATCAATTTTGGAGTATGTTCCATGGGCTGATGAGAAGAATGTATATTCTGTTTTGTTGGGATGAAATGTTCTGTAGATGTCTGCTGAATCCAAATGTTGGATGGTTAGTTTTAAATCTAAAATTTCTTTGCTCAGCTTCTTATTGGAGGATCTACCCAACACTGCCAAAGGAGTGTTAAAATCTCCGACTATTATGAAACTGAGGAAATCAAGTTGCTCATGTCTGCTAGAGTTTCTCTTATAAATTGAGGCGCATTCTGGTTGGGTACATAAATATTAATAATTGAAGTCTCATCATATTGAGTATTACCCTTAACAAATAGGAACTGACCATTCTTATCCTTCCTTACTTTTCTTGGTTTAAAGCCTATTGTGTCTGCCTATTGTGTTGCAAATAGAATTGTAACACCTGCTTTTTTCTGATTACCATTTGCCTGAAATATGGGCAACCATCCTTTCACCCTGAGTCTATATTTTTCTTTTAAGGTAAAATGAGATTCTTGTATGCAGCAGATATCTGGCCTGAGTTTTTGTATCCAGTCAGCCAACCCGTGCCTCTTTAGAGGACAATTTAAACCATTCACATTAATGGAGAATATTGATAAGCCTGGTAAAATTTTGGGTATCGAGTTTTTCAAAAGTCCAGTGGCATTTTTAATCCTTTTGCTACTGTAGAAGTTGGATTTTGATCAAAAGTTTCTGAGTGAGTTTACTTTTGTGGTAGAGGATTGTGCTGGTTATTATGGAGGATAGTTCTGAGAACATCCTGGAGAGCTGGTTTAGTTATGGCAAATTTCTTTAACATGTGAATGTCATTAAAGTATTTAATTTCTCCATAATAAATGAAACTCCGTTTGGCTGAATACAGGATCCTGGGTTGAAAGTTATTTTGTTTTAGGAGATTAAAAGTCAATGACCACCCTCTTCTGGCTTGAAAGGTTTCAGCAGAGAGGTTTGCAGTCATTCTAATATTCTTCCCTTTTTAGGTTATGGGTTTCTTACGTCTGGCTGCTTTCAGAATTTTCTCCTTCATATTAACTTTAGTGAAGTTAATTATGATGTGCCTGGGTGATGTCTTGTTCGGATTGAGTCATGCTGGGTTCTGAAACTGTGTGCTATCTGAATTTCAGAATCTTTTGGCATGTCTGGAAAATTCTCTTTCATAATTTCATGGAGAAGAGCCTCTGTGCCATGCAAAACTACTTCTTCGCTTTCAGGGATTCCTATGAGGCGAATATTAGCTTTCTTCGAATTATCCCAGAGTTCTCTGGGAGAATGATTCATTTTTGCTCTCCATTTCTCTTCCTCTTTGAGAATTTGGGAGCGTTTAAAAGGTTTGTCTTCAGTGTCAGAAATCCTTTCTTCTGCTTGCTCCACTTTGTTCCTGAGGGATTCTGTTGTATGTTTCAGATTTTTGAGGGCTGCAAATTCTTGTCTCAATGTGTCAAAATCTTTGGTGATTTTATCTTTAAATTTGTTGAATTCTTGAGACAACTATTGAATTGCTCCTGGAATTTCTAATTCCAGCTTTTTCTTCCTTCTATTAATCTTATTTGCAATCTAAATTCTGAATTCAATTTCTGACATCTCAGCCATCTGTTTATGAATGGGATCTTCAGTTATGTCTGCCATATTTTTCCTTGGTGGTGGGGGGTGAGGGGGTTTATCTACTCTGGTTATTCATGTTACCAGAGTTTTTCTGCTGATTCCACCCCATGATTATTTTATACCATTTGACTAGATGAGTGGATGAAGAGAACTTGGGCTGGGGGATCCAGGAGTAGTGATTAAGCAGCCCTTTGCCCCAAAGCTGGGACTGGTGTCTGTACCTTTTCCCCTGGAGCTTTGCCAAGGATCTGTACAGTGCTGTGGCCTGAGAAACTGGGGATCTGCTTGGGGTGGTAGGGCTAAGTGTCTCTGTCTTGTTTTCAGCTGGTCTCTGTCCTACTCCTACCCTAGTGAATCAGTTACCCTGGGTTGAAGTCTCAGCTGTGGAGAAATACCAGCAAATAAGTCACCCTGCCCGCCACAGGCAACAATTGGAAAAGGAAAACCAAACCTTCCTACAACTACACCACCCAGGCTACCACTTGGATAGTCCTTGGGCAATTGGCCCAATTCAAGAGTTCCAAATCAATTGTCTCAGTTAGCACCTGTCTCAGGTGGGAGAATTCAAAAGGTCTCTGGCAACTAGATCTCAGGGGTCTGCTGACAACTCAAATATGACTTGCTCTAGTGCTCCATGTGGTCAAGGTGACCCACCCAGCAAATAGATTAGTCTGAGAAGGTTGATGCCTCCTTCCCCACCTTATACCTCTGTCACACCCAGTCACTGATAACCCTGCATGGCTGTGACCCAGTTGTCTCCAATGAGCAGAAGGGGTTTCTGCCTGCCTGAATCACAGGGAGATCTATGTCTCCTCAGCCAGGCCACTGCTCTCTGCCACTATCTGGCAGGGGAGGTGAGGTTTGACAACCTCGAGTGGTTAATGGAGGCTGGGGCTGTTTACTCAGTTCCAGTCCCACCCCTGATTAATGTTACTGACAGAACAGAACAGAATTTGTTTCTGTCCCAGCTATATCCCCCTGGAGATCAGACAGTGTTTGAGTTCACAGAAATTGCAACTCAGGCCCTGTCTGTGCCGCTGCCCAGTCTCAGCTGCAGTTTATATTTGACAGGCACGGTTAGCTGTTGGTTCCAGCCTCTGCCTACCTGCCTTTGTCTCAGTTAATGATCCTCTGAGGAACAGATGTGTCTTAGGCTCAGTAAAGTGGTCCTTTGGGTTAGCTCTGCCCTGGGAATATGTTGGTTCTGTGCATGCTTATTCTACTCCCCGCACTCCACCCAAGCCAGTACCATCTCAGGCAAACCCTTTACTCATGGGGTCTGTGTTTCTGTCCCAGATCTGTTCCACCAGTGGCTGCCACCACAGAAGATGCCTGGCCTCCTCTGATTTTCCAGAGAGACAGGGTGTGTGACTCTGGGATATCCAGGGGTGAGCTCTATTGTTGCCGCTGCAGCTGCTGCTCTGTCCCTTGGGGCACCACTGCTCCTGTATGGTTCCCTCTCAGCTGACCATCCTCTCCTTACTCAAGTGCCACAGAATCAGCACTGACCAGCAGCAGTCCATACCCTGTCCACTCCTCTCGAGAAAATACCCAAGAATCTGGACTCCTGGGGGATAGGCTTGCAGACCTCAGAGTGAGAGTGGAGGGGAGTACTGGGAGTTCAGAATTGCATATAGAGAATATATATAGTTTTATACAGTTTTATTCCTGCCAGAAGAGTGCCATGGCATCCTAGTAGGGGAAGTAGGTCCAATTTTTAGAAGGTGTCTCCCATGGGATGGGAGGACTTTTGAGCTGTACTCGCTTGTTTGTATGGAGTACTGTGAGCTGTTCTCATGGGAGAGGGGACTCCCATCTGCCTGGTGATGGATTTTGTACCTTTTGTTTGTGTTCTTGGGGCTGCAGCTTGTCTCAGCAGGGTTGATGTACGTTCTTCAACCTTCTCTCTTGGCTCAGCTCTAATCCACCAGGTTACTTGCTAAACTTCTGTCCTTTAACTGTCTTTCTGGACAGGAGCCTTTGCGGAAAGCTGGCTTTAGTCAGCCATCTTGCCTCCATCCCCTCACACTTAAAAATGAATAGTTCTCTGAGTAATAAAATTTCAACTAACAAAGCCATTTGCCTGCTCATGATATTTACCTTTGTAACTAAGAATAACATTTGCTTATGTTTCAATGAGATTCTAAAGTTAGTGTATTATTTTGTTCCTCAGTTGTTTATGTTCCACAAGAAGAATTATATATACTATGTGGGGATTGTATATTAATACTTAAAAGTTGGGAGAAGGCAATGCACTTGTATACTTGCAGAAAGATTTTTTTGGGCCAAAGTGAATGTAACAATTTCTTATGATGTTACTTCCTAGAAGTAAGGAAGACAAGAAAATTGAAATTGGACTGTGGTTTATATTTGTTAGCTTTAATCCAAAACATAATTAAGGTGCCAGTAAGATAGTGTTCTTTGTACGTATTCATTCATGTTTATCATATGGGCTGTACTGGAAATACATTGGTGAATAAAAGTCATATATCCAGTCTTAAAAAATCTTGCTATCCACCTTCGGTTTTTTATTATATAAGATGAACATCAAAAAAAATAAATCCACATATTTTAGTTTTAGGACTACATACAGGGTGTCCATAAAGTTTGTGTACAACTTAAAACATTTTACTATTAAGCTATTAAACTAATAGTTATATTAGCTATTAGTTTAATAGTTAATATTAATATTAAAAATTTTTAAATTGCACACAATATTTATGGACACCCTGTATTTACATTTTAATAGCCATTCCTGTCAATAACACCAACAAGGGAAAAGTATGAAAAGCTAACTCTTTTACATTATTCAAGAAAAGAAAAAGTTTTAGAAACAGCCCAACTTAACGCATGTCTGGGGTGGGCATCAGCTTGATTAGCATCTTGTCAGTACAGCTTCAGAATGAACTCATAGTGAGGACAGTGTCTGGAGCACACTTGGCACCTGGTGGGTAAAAGGCCCTGGTCTATGAGATTTCATACAATTCAGCTTCTTTCCCACAGGCTCTCATTGCTTCAGTGTAATGTATTAGTTAACCGCTGCTGTGTAACAAATTAACCCAAAAATTAGTAGCTTGAAAAAGCAAGCATTTGTTACCTTATAATTCAGTGAATCAAGAATGAGGATATGTCTAAGCTGGTGTCTTTGGCTCAGGATGTCATACAGACTGCAATTAGAGTGTGGCTGGGACTGTAGTCATTTCAGTGTTCCCGAAGGAGAATCTGCTTTCAAGCTCATTCATACATTTATATGGAAGTTGACTGGCCTTGAGTCCTTACTGCCTGTTGACTAAGACCTCACATCCTGGCCACATACAGATTTCCATAGCACAACCTGTAGCACAGTGGCTGGCTTTCCTCAGAATACGCAAGTAAAACGTCAAAAGAGGGAGTACCGTTCATGGGAGACACATTCGCTCTCATCTAATTTGGGAAGTGACAATATACCATTTTTTCTATTTTCTATTCATTTGAGGGGATCAGTAGGTCTAGGTCATGCTTAAAGGGAGGAGATTACACAAGGGTACAAGTATCAGGAGGCAGAGAATCACTGAGGGCACAGGCGGTGGCATTTTATAGACTACCTGCCATCACTTGTGGAGCAATTTAACGTGGAGGAAAACACATGGGCTCTTTGGTATGCCTCCAGCCTTTATTGTGAAAGTAAATAGATGAATGCTAATAGATCCTACCATCCTGCAGGTCACATAACATAATGTGTGAAGTAATACATAATTCTTAAATTTGTTCTTAGGATTAAATCATGTAACTGTACATAACATGTAGGAAACAGCAAATATTCCATATTCTCTGGTAGAAGTAACAAGTTTATTTATAAATTCAAGAAAAATAATCATTCACAGTAATATACTATGAACTTCTTAGGTTCAGTATTGGGGCCTTCTTGCAGAATAACTAACATATTTATATCTTCAGAACTCTGTAAAAGTGGTGGTTATTTTGGACCACCTTCTGTCAGGAGTGGAATATTGTGACCCAACTGAAAGAAGATATTTTTCCTAACTTTTCTTTTTTTTTTTTTTTTATTTTTCTCTTTCCCTCCCTGGTACTTGAGGTCAGCCAAGATTCAGCAATTTCTCATTATTCCCAGTTAATAGTTAGACCTCTAAATGGTATACTTTGCACTTGGCGCTAATCACACAACTGAAGTGTTTTGATCATTTCTAACTTTCACATTTTAGAAGAGGGCATGGACAAATGGGAACCTATCCAGAGAGAATAATCAGATTGATGAGTGGATTCTAAAACCAGCCACATGTCATAAGGAAGATAAACTTCAGAAAAGAGAATGTCTAATCAGGGATAGAGTGGACAGAGATGGCTTTGAATTTTAGTTTGGCCTCCTACTAGATAACCTTTAAAAATTCACTTATCCTCTCAGAGACTAGGTTTCTGAATCTGTAAATTTACAATAATGATTATATTAATATATTATAGATCTATCATGTGTCATCTACTGAACCAAGCTACTTTTTATATGCCATCAATAGTCCTAAAGATGGTTATTGGTGTATTTTTTACACAAAGGGGGGGGGGGGCAAGATTTGTGACAATTAAGTTTCAACCTTGTGCTAAAGAATTTCTCTTCAATATTGTTGTTGGCTCCTTAAACAAGCTAGGACAGAGTATCTTTTCTAAGTGAAGTTATTGCCTATGCTAGTGATCAAACCTGTCAGTATTCCACTTTTATGTGGCTAAAAGTTGAATTTGAAAATGAGTAGCCAGTATGGGTTTTCAAAGTCTCGGGACAAGGATGTTAATTATAGAATTCATTTTTTATTACAAATTGTTTTAGCAAATGTAAAGACCAGAGGAAAAATAAAAATCACAGTGGAGATTCCAAAGCAACAAAATCTATGTTTACTTTCAGTTTATTTGCATTTATGGCCAAAATTAATACATTGTGAAAAGATTTTTCTTTGTCAAATCCTTAAAAGGTAACCTAATCTCTGAGTATCAGAGTTGTTTTCTTATGAAATGAGGAAATTACAATGTGTAGCTCCTTTGAGTGTCACATATCTGCAGGTCAATAATAAACTCAAATTACTGCATGCATTCAAAATAAAAAATTAATAGAACTCTTTAGATTTTACTTCTTGCATTTACATATTATAGTTTAGGTGAAATGAAAAGTCATCTTTTTTGAACTTGATAGTGTTCTCCTGGCATTCCTCAGATTACATAGTGTATTCCATGAGGAACTGAGTCAAAAATAATGTAAAATCAGTTTTTAAACACAGAACTTTGGTGATAAATATGATTGTAAGGCTTAAGTTTTTTTTTAAATTATAGAACATTGGCTATCTTAATGAGAATTTTAATTTTCTTTACAAATAAGCAGTGAGGTAGAGCTATATGAATGAAAGAAAAATAAAGAGAAAAAATATTAGAGAAAATATAATAAGCTTGGAAGGCAAATAAAGGAAATCAACTCTTTCATAATTAGAGTTCCCAATACAGAAAAATAAAATTTAGAAAAAGGACAAATGATTACAGTTATAATTCAGGACTTTTTTTTTTAAAGAAATAAAATAATACTTGAGCGTATATATTAAAAATACACAATGCATGTGGAAAAAAAAGATCCTGAATGGTCAGTATTAAGACATTACTGCATCTGAAGAGGAAAGAATGTTTCCTGAAGCAGTAAAAAAAGTAAATATGACCTACAATAAATACAGAAAGCATCAAACTGTCCTTAATTTCCCCCACAGCAACATCTATTGACATTCAATTGAGTAACATCTAAGAAATTCAGAAAAAGAAAACATCATGAGACAATTTCATATCAAGCCAAACTATACTTCCAATAGTTAAACAACTAAATAATAATATGCCTGCAAAATTTTACTGAAGTTTCTGTTAGAAAACTGCCAGGGGGGTGAAGTTCAGCTCACTAAATGATAAATGAGGAAAGTACAAAGAACGCATGATATGAGAACAGTATACGTTTAAATGTTAAACTAAAGTATGTAGCAAACCTTTATATCCTATTTTCTTTCTACTAGGCATTGTTCTAAATGCTCGTGACATTATTAACTGTAGAGATTATATTGACTGGTGGGAATATAAATGTGATATGCTTCCATAATTTATGTATTAGCCTCAAGCTTCAAAAGTAGAGTTTAGAAAAAGTTTGCCATTTACATGTAAACCTAGAGAGCCAAATTATTTCATTTCAAATTTAAATAATTCAAGTAATAGAAGTATAAGTTGATTTAACCATATAAAACAAGCACTAAAAAAGACAATATATTGACTAATTTTGGGTGATAGATGTGTGGTTAAAAAAAGGCAATATGATAATATTAAAGTGATTGTGACAGAAGAGTAATGTAGCTTATAAAGAAGACTGAAAATACAATATAAAATTGTAAAAGTAATCCCTGAAATAAAAATGTAAAAAAAAATTACTACATATCTGAATGATTATAAACACTCATAGCCACAAACAAAGGGGAAAAAGAGACTACTTACTGAAAGGCATTAAAAAAACCTTAAAAACAGAAAACAGCACAACATAAAATACAGTCAGAACTAAGACCAGATACGTGCATCATATTAATAAATATAAATGACTGAAAAGAAAAAAATTATTAAAAGCAAAAGATTGCCTTTGGCTCGCTGAGCACCACTATGGTGGTCAGCAAGAACAAGCACCTTACGAAAGGCAGCAAAAAGGGAGCCAAGAAGAAAGTGGTTGATCCATTTTCTAAGAAAGATGGGTATGATGTAAAGGCACCTGCTATATTAATTATAAGAAATATTGGAAAAAACACTAGTCTCCAGGACTCAAGGAACCAAAATTGCATCCAAGGGCCTCAAAGGTCATGTGTTTGAAGTGAATCTTGCAGATCTGCAGAATGAAGAAGTTGCATTTAGAAAATTCAAGATGATTACTCAAGATGTTCAGGGCAAAAACTGCCTGACTAATTTCCATGGCATGGATCTTATCTGTGACAAAATGTGTTCTATGGTTAAAAAATGACAGACTATGATTGAAGCGCATGTTGATGTTAAGACTACCAATGATTATTTGCTTTGTCTGCTCTGTACTAAAAAAATGCAATCCGATACAGAAGACCTCTTATGCCCAGCAGCAACAGGTTTGCCAAATCTAGAAGAAAATGATGGAAATCATGACCAGAAAGGTGCAGACAAATGACTTGAAAGAAGTAGTCAATAAATTGGCAAAATTTCTACTGAGAAATTGGAAAAGACATAGAAAAGGCATGTCAATCTATTTATCCTCTCCATGATGTCTCCGTTAGAAAAGTAAAAATGCTGAAGAAACCCAAGTTTGAATTGGGAAAACTCATGGAGTTTCATGGTAAAGGTAGTAGTTCTGGAAAAGATACTGTAGACGAGACAGGTGCTAAAGTTGAAGGAGCTGATGGATATTTATCACCAGTCTAAGAATCTGTCTAAAATTCAGACTTTTAATAATGACAAATAAAGAATCCTATTTGTGGGGGTGTGGGAGAAAGCAAAAGATTATCCTATTGGATCACAAAGGAAAACCTAACTCTGTATTGTGTACATAGGACACCTAAAACCTAAAGAAATCTATAAAATTTGTATATGTATATATAAATATGCCAAACAAATGCAAAAGTAAGAATTTTGTGCTACCAGAAATGGCAGAATAATTTGTTGCAGAAGAATTCTTGCTTAGGGAACAACTGTAAAAGTAGAAAACACATACATGTGTGGTTTGTCTGTTTTGAGACACTGGAGAACTAAGCATTGAGACCTCAGAGAACTTCAGAGGTATGAGGGAGAAGGATAGTAAAGAGAGAAAAGCCAATAATTCAGTATCACTTTTCCACTTGACTTTGGTCAGTTTGCAAGCAGCAGCTGACAGACTGAGAAACTGAGCCAAGTTCCTGGCAATCCTTTCAGATTATGGAGGCAAAAAACAAGCTTCAGGGTCTACAAGAAGAAAGATCTGACATACAACAAGGAGAGATGAGATGAGACTGATGAGATGAGACTTTCAACGCATCACAGTCTAGGTATAAGACAGAACCAGAAATAGACCATCCCTCTTAAAATACAAACTTTAGTTAGAGAGGGTGAAATGCTGAATTGTTTTTTGTTGTTGTTGTTGTTGTTGAAAAGACTATATTTTATTTTCATTGAACAGTGTTGGCACTCTTGTCAAAAACCAGTTGACCGTGAATATATAGATTTATTTTGAGACACTCAATTCTATTCCATTGATCTACATGCCTATCCTTTCACCAGTACATTATTTTGATTACTATAGCAGTGTAGTAAGTTTTGAAATCAGGAAGTATAAGTCTTCCAATTTTGTGCTTTGGATTAAGGTAATGTTCCTTCAACTTGTCTGCCTAAAACACAACTAATCCTCTCCTGAGGAAAATTATATCATCTGGAACTTCAAATTATCTTCACAAAGTTTATTTTTAAAAGTCTGTCTTTTTGGTCAAAAAAATACCATGCATATATGTAGACAGACTGCATGATAGAAAAACAAAGGGGAAGTACCATGCTGTTTTGATCACTATCAATTTATAGTATAGTCTGAGGTCTTGTTAAAATGTGAATCCTATGTAAGTAGATATAAAATGTCTATTAATGATCAATAATTAGTTGATTTGAATAGTGAAATTTATGAGCACAGTTGAATTTTGTTATTTTGGTCATTAGAAAAGATTTACAGAAAGCTATAACCCAATTATAGCCCAAGAATATGGGGAAAGGGGAAAAGAAGAGGAGGGGACAAGGGAGGATGGGTGGAGGGAAGGTAATTGGTGGAACCACACCTAGGTGCATCTTACAAGGGTACCTGTGAAATTTACTAAATGTAGAATATAAATGTCTTAACACAATAACTAAGAAAATGCCATGAAGGCTGTGTTAACCAGTTTGATGGAAATATTTCAAATTGTATATAAAACCAGAACATTGTACCCCATGATTGCATTAATGATTTGCAAACATAGTACCAGAATATCTTTTAGTTTGCATATTCAAAGAAAGTCCTTTTGGAATGGCATTCTATTAAGTTTTCCCACTTCAGTAAGTATATCTTTGGTTACGTCTACCTAAATGTCTCCTAATGAAGTTGACAGAAAAGAAGTTAACATGGACTCTTGAGATCACACCAGGGCTCCTGTTGGAGGAAATATATTTGCATATTGAAAAACACAAGGATTTCTTTAATATGATTGCCATTTTAGGCTGTAATATCTTTCTAACCAATAAGAAAATAAAACAAAATTTTGAAAAAAAAGGAAAGAAAAGCAAAGGGGAAAAACAACCAACAGAAACAGAACCATAAGAGATAATAGATATTGGAGTTATCAGGTGATATACATATCAAGAATTGATAGTTCTTGGACTTTTGAGTAGAATTTACAATGTTACCTCAGGCCTATATATTCAAAGTTCACAACTAGGAAAAAGGATGAATTATTTAAGAATCTTTGAAAAGACAGCATATAAATTTAGACGCTATGAGGACTAAATGGGTCTATATTAAAGACAGGAAAAATAGTCAGTGGTGAGTGGCCAAATAGCAACTGTGTTTTTATGTGAAGAAATTTGCCAATTTTGGGTGTGAACTGAAGTGGGTGGTTTGGCTCAGACAAAGAGCAACAGCTGAAGGGTGGAAGAACTGGTGTATCTTTTAGCAGGCACATGGGATTAGAGAGACAATATTGAAGGCGTAAGGGATACAGCAACATAGAAATTTTTCACGAAAGATATTTTCTATATTCTAAGACTGTGAAAGAGGCTAAAACCTAAATCAAAATCTATTAGAATTTAGCAAAATCTATGGCAGTCTCACAGTAATTAGGAAACAAAAGTCTGAAAACAGAAAAGGCAAGAGACTAAAACCCTAGAGAGTGTGATGTATTGGCACTGAGATTTATAGCCTTTTTTTGATAATCAACTCTAAATATAGCTAAAAGTTGAAAAACCAGACCATCACTGCTGAGGCAAAATCATTGAATAAATTTGAGGAGAAGGGTATTTATACATTCCCAAAGCATCTCCCCAAATACTGTTTAGTACTTACAGGGGGAAAAGGATATTTATATTAAAAAAATATGATAAACTCCATCTTAACAAATGATTAAAGTAAACATCAAGAACAATAGAGCAAGTAAATATTCTATGCCTCTTTAAATGGTATGCTAAGAAGTACACAGCACATCTATCATATAGTACATAATATCTATATCTGTGTTGGTATCTATGAAGAAAGAGAGATAATAAAAGTTTTTCAAGAATAATCATAGTCTGCCGGGTGTGATGGTTTATGCCTATAATCCTAGCACTCTGGGACGCCAAGGCAGGAGGATTGCTTGAGCTCAGGAGTTCAAGACCAGCATAGCAAGAGCAAGATCCCATCTCTACTAAAAGAAAAATACTAGCTGGGCATTGTGGCAGGTGCCTGTAGTGTCAGGAGCTCAGGAGGCTGAAGCAAGATGATTACTTAAGCCCAAGAGTTTGAGTTGCTGTGAGCTATGACTCCATGGTGCTCTATCTGGGGTGACAGAGTGAGACTCTTTCTTAAAAAAAAAAAAAAGAGAGAGAGAGAGAGAGAATAATCATAGCTTGAATCTAATCATGGAGAAAATAGTAGGCATGTACTTTTTAAAAAAGTCTTCCCATGAAAAATAAAGATTAAGGAACTTTCAGAATAAAAAATATTAAGGATATGTGACAAGCATTTATACCTGATTCTGCATTGGCTACCAAATCAGAAATGAATGTGCTATAAAGGACAACATTATACATTAGACGGCATCATTTGTACTAATTTTTAATTTCCTAAAATTAATACTTGTGCCATGTTTTATGTAATAAAATTTTCCTTTTTAAAGAAAATGTACCTTGAATTTTTTTAGGGTGAAAGGTCATAACATCTGACCTATCAAATGCTTCAGTTGATGTCATGTGTGTCTCTGTGTGTATGTGTGTGGGTGTGTATACAGAAGAAAGTGTGGTAAATGCTATTAACATTGGTCACTCTATGTGAATATATCTTGGAGTTAATTATATTATTCTTGCAAACTTTTTGCCAGTTTAAATATTTTCAATTAAAGTTAAAAAAAAATGAAAGAAAAAGAGTGTGTGAAAGCTCTGAAGAGCCATATTATAAGAACAGAAGCAAACCAGAGGCAGCTTGTGTCTTTCCATCAGCTTATCACTGATGGATATAGTGATCTTCTAGCAGAGATAGAAAATTCTCTATAAGGAATTTTCAAAAATCTTCAGGCAGCAGAATATGGTACTCAACAAAAACTTAGATCTACACAAGGAAATAAAGAGTATTGTAAATGTAATAAATAAAAGTAAAAATAAGGATGGTACCTGTGGCTCAGTGGGTAAGGAGCCGGCCCCATATACCGAGGGTGGTGGGTTCAAGCCAGGCCCTGGCCAAACTGCAACAAAGGAGTAGCTGGGTGTTTTGGCAGGCACCAGTAGTCCCAGCTTCTCAGGAGGTTGAGGCAAGAGAATCAGCTAAGTCCAAGAGCTGGATGTTGCTGTGAGCTGTGACACCACAGCGCTCTACTGAGGGTGACAGGGTAAGACTGTCTCTAAAAAAAAAAAAATAAATAAAAGTAGTCTTTTTTCTTTCCATTAATTGCTCTAAAACCTGATTGACTCTTGAAAATAGGGATCAGCAAACTTTTCCATGAAGGATCAGATAGCAAATTCTTTTGATATGTGGGCCAAATGGACTTTGCTGCAATTACTTAATTTACCATTATAGTGCTAAAGCAGCTGTAGGTAATATATAGCAAGTGAGTGTGGCTGTATTCTAATAAATACCCTGTTTCCCCAAAAATAAGACAATGTCTTATTTTAAGGTGTGCTCCCAAAGATGCGCTAGGTCTTATTTTCAGGGGACGTCTTATCTTTCCTGTAAGTAGGTCTTATTTTCGGAGGATGTCTTATTTTTGGGGAATCAGGGTACCAACATGGTCTGTATTTTCATCACACTGAGCTCTTTTTAACTTCTCTAAAGTACCATACTCCTTTAATTCTTCATAATTTGCTCTTTTGGTCTCTCATTACTAACACACATCATCTATCTGTATTATTAACCTTCCCCACTGTAGATATTATTCAAGACTTAATTCAGGCATCTTCTCTTTTGAGAGTATTTACCTAAACTTTTATTCCTAAAAGGTAAAAATAGAATCCTGTTCTTATGATACCATATGAAATTATGCCTCCTAGCTATACCTCTGACTTGGTTTGTGACCTTTAGAAGTTTAGTATCTCTAAATCACATTTTTCTCATCTACGAGGTAATAATAATACGTATATTACAGGGCTATTGTGATAACTAATGTGAATTACATAACATAGAGACTAGTCCACAGAAAACATTTAAAATGTGAAATGACATCTAATAATATTGTGATGATAATTATTATTACTATCATACTACTTAGTGATGAATAATATTGGCCAGCATAAAGTATGTTTGGTTATTGTTCTAGCAGACTTGTCTTATAAGAAATACTAAAGGAATTTCTTTAGTGTGGAAGTAAGTGACCCCAGATAGTAATTGTAATCCACACAAAAAAGGAAAATAGACAAGTAAAGGGTAATCATGCCATTATGACGTACTGGATAAAGGCATACTTTTCTCCTTCTCTTAACTGATTTAAAAAGCCATTGTGGCTGGTGGTGGTGGTGGCTCACATTTATAATCCCAGCATTTTGGGAGGCCAAAGTGGGAGGATCTGCTTGAGGCCAGCCAGGGCAACATAGGGAGTCCCTGTCTTTATAAAAAAATATAGAAAAATTAGACTGGCATGGTGGCATGTGCCTGTAGGCCCAGCTACCTAGGAGGCTGAGATAGGAGAATTGCTTGAGGTCAGGAGCTCAAGGGTTCAGTGAGCTATGATCACACCACTGTACTCCTGCCTAGGTGACAGAGCAAGATTTTATTTCTAAAAAACAAAACAAACAAACAAAAAGGCTATTGCTTAAAATAATAATATATTGCTGGGTCTATAGTGTATAGAATTGTAATGTATTCCCCCATAAAGAAGGTGCATAGGAGTAAATATATATTAGAATTAACAATATACTATTGGATTTGTAACATTTATTGATATATAACTTTGATAGGTGTAACAATAGTGCCACAAAAAAGAGGGGAGAGAATAGCATTACAGAGGAGTAGATGTTTCTGTTGTTCACTGGAATCAAGCTAGTATATATCTAAAGCTGATTCCATAACTTAAGGTATGTATAGGAAGTTGTAGAGCAACCACTAAAACAACAAACCTCAAAAAATGTAGTGAAAAATTATAAAATAAATTTAAATGTGTCATTAGGAAATTCTTAATGCAAAAGAAAGCAGTAAAGAAGGAATGAAGACACAACAATAAAAGACCCTATGAGATGCATAGTTGACCAAAAGTAAAAATAGAAGCTGTAAATTCTCATATATCAGTATGACATTAAATGTGAATGGTTTAAATAATCTGGTCAAAATGCAGAGACTATCAGATTTAATTAAACAGTATCCAACTATATACTGTCTGTAGTAGACACATTTTAGACATGAATATTTATAGCAGTATTATTTATAATTGTCAATGGTAGAAACAGGTAATACTGACAAAATGAAAAGATGAAATATGCTCATATTTGTTTACATTTTGTGCAGCATAAAAGGAATAAAGTACCAATTTATGCTACAACAGGGATGAGACTTAAAAACATCATGCTCAGTGAAAGAAGCCAGTCATAAAATATCATATGTTGTATATGTCCATTTATATAAATTATCCAAAATAGCAAAATCTGTAGAGACTGAGAGGAAATTAGTGGTTGTTTAGAAATGAGAGTTAGATGGAGACATGGGGTTGGGAGATAATGAAGAGAGTGTGGAGTTTCTTTCCAATGTGAAGATATGTTCTAAAAGTGACTGTAGTGATGATTGTATATATCTATGAATACAGTAAAAACATCAAATTGTACACTTTAAATAGGGAATTACATTATATGTGAGTAATGTATTAAGAAAAGCTTTTAAAATTTTTTAACAAGAGTAAAAAAGAGTAAAGGGATGTATTGAGAAGTGAATGAGCTAAAATTGGGAAATTCAAGAAGAGCATACCACTAAACCATGATTGGGAATACTATTTTAGCCAAAGCCAAAAAATATTTAACAGTTCTTTTGTGAGAAAGAACAAGAAATTAATATCAGAAGCCCATTGTACTAAATACACAATCTATTGTTTACATTTCTATTTAAGTTTATTAAAGTTATAGTGTTTGAAAAATAAATTTAAAAGAACAAAGACAATACACAATATTTCATAGGCATATTTACATATGGAATAAAAGTAGAAAATACTCTTGGGTCACAGTAATTGTTAGGGAGGAATTTCCCTCTCCAGGCTTTATGTTTTCAAGTGTATTGACCTCCAGGGGCCAATTGTTTGCTTTTCTTTCCCCATTCACTGATTTCTTCAAAAGGGAACAGGCGTTCATTATCTGATTGGTGATTTGAGGAGAGAGTTTTGGTTGCTCTAATTAGCCTTTCCCTCTCTTTTCTGTGCTGATCTGCCTCTCTCAGAGAGAATGACCATGTCTGAGTTTGGTGGAGGAAGCTCTGTTGTCAGAAGGGCAGGACAGTGAGTGCCCGCATATCATGTGGGTGCAAACATTCACCTCTGTGTAAAGGAAAGGAGAAGAGACGGGGCAAAGATCAGGGCCTTCAAATTGACTTGTGATGTTTAGTTCATTAGCTTCAATATTGCACATCCCAATGTTTATTGTGCTCTTCTTAACATATTTTCACTAGTAAGATATATATTTTAATAAATTAAAAAATAAAACTGAACTTTATAGGGAATGCAGTTTCAGAAGGGGGAAATGGGAGAAGGATTTTTAAGACAATCTGTGAAGCTCAACATTTCTGGTTGCAAGTTTTTCCAAAAGAAAGATTTCACGAACCTGTAATACAGCAAGCCACTGTTTGCAAATGCTTTAAAAAGTGGCACGCTTCTATGTAAACATTTACAGAAACAATGGAGCAGAAAAGAGCTCAAGCCCACATGGCGAGAGTGCCTCAGCCTTTTGCGTTGAAACCAAACCAAAAGCCTCTGTGTTTATTCTCCTTGAAGTTTCATATATTGTCACACATCACTAATTAGAAAACTCTTTAAAATAATTCCCACTTGGCATGTTTAAGATTATTTTTTCATTGTGAGAAAGTTTGTGGGGGACATTTGTATATATGTGTTTTAAGACAAGTAGAATTGTGCGACCACAGAAGAGATGGGAGAGGCAGTGAAAACCGTGCTTTGCTGCCAAGGCATTGTCTCAGGCACTATTTCTCAGACTGATTGTGGTAAGACGGTTGTTAAAATGTAAACATTTTAAAAATTGTATTTTAAAATACTTTTTACATTTTTAATTTTAATTAAAATGTAAAAATGCTTTTACATTTTTAATTTATAATTATATATATATCCCTTTAATATTTCTTCCTTCAAAACATTTCAGCATGGTTTTCTGTTTCCAGTTTTATGTTATGCTCTGAATCTTTTTTTTCTCTGTCTTCAAGCAGATTTTATGAGAAAATGACACTTTTCCCCTTTCTTTCTCTTGGTGAATAACTGAGCATCCCTGATATCAAATTGCCTCAGTAGCAATATTCACAGGTGGTAGCAAAATTCACAGGTCATTCTATTCTGTCCTCACTTGTCCTCCCTTCTATTTCTTCTTCCCTCCACTCTATCCTTATTCCTCCCTCCCTCTCTCCTTCAACAAATAGCAATTGAGTTTCTAGTCTATGCCAGGAATAGGCACAAGGAAGTTGTCCTGGGCCCCTGTCCTCGCGGTGCCCAATACCCACCAGGAAACCACTTGTTGAACACATAATTAATTGCTTAGAAAAGGGATACATTCTACAAAAGGGAAATTGTGACTACTTTGATAGGGTTAACATAGATGAAGAGATGTACTAACCTACTTAATCTAGAGGACAACATGTTATATTTTTTAAAAAAATAAATTGCATTTGATATGCACCATCTTTATTTTTTATATGTATCATCTTTAAAATGAAACTTTATCTTTTCAAAATAGGATTGTTAATTTTAAAGAAATGAATGACATATTAAAGCTAATTTAATTTGGTTGAATTTAATGAACTTGGAAATAATAATGCAATTATTATATGTGTGTGTGTATCAAACCTCCTGTTTATTCTTAAAAATACAATGATGGATTGCTAAAAATTTATATTTGGTACTAGATTAGTTTGGAAGAATATGCATCCTTTTATTGTAGAATCCTAGAAAGTGGAACACCAAAAACAGGCAAAGGAAGTTAGTTAATTTCTCTTCCATCTGTGTTGACAAAAAGCATTTAGTCTACTGCTCGGTCCACGAGTTAAATTTGTTCTGTAGTAAGTGTTCTGGAACTACAGTCCTGAAAACACTGCTGTTAACCTTACTGATATTTATGTCTATGCTTTCTTTAACAGATATATCTTATTTAGTGTCACTAAGTTTGTAAGAATGATTACTTTTATTTATCTTCTTGCAGAGTTCAGAACAATGTCAGGAAACCTTGAGAGTGGAGTATTTCCACATGTAAGGAAATGCACTTTCCATCAGGGGTTTGCTTGTTACAAAGGAAGGGTCCTCAAATGAAATGCCAAAAAGAGTTCATTTCTCATATTACAAGATCAGAATGTCTTTATTTTAAGCTATTAGGTTATTAGCTCTTATACAAATGGAGTGTGTTCAAATGGTAAAAATATACAAAAAACTCATATTGGCAAGGAAGACCTAAATTTTATATTTCGATTGTTTAAATTGACTTTTTTCCATTATTGTACAAACATGCCATATTAATTAATATATCTATTTTTACTGTATCTGATTTTCTTACTCTTGGGATTTTATCTCTAACCTCTTCCCCCATGTGTCTTATAAGCTTTTCTTTTTTTATTTTTCCATCTAACTGTCTTGTCTTCTTTTTCTCAACCATAGAACCCATATCAGATACAGATTTTTTTTTTTTTTAATTTCTTGAAGTACATCACTTTAAGCATACTTGGAGAGCCAGTGAAATCCCTGCGCTTCCAGCTCCTGTTTACACAGGCCTCAGGGTCTACAAATACTGAAAAGGAACACCCCCGCCTTTCTTGTACTGCAGAGCACAGGGTGCATGGCTATCTATTCCTCAGGGGAGTGGCATCGGTTCTTCCAGGGACACTCCATCTGAGTCTACACAAAGTCACAGAGCCTACAAAGAGTTGAGATGAGAGTAATCACGATGCCATGGTTAGCCTACTCCATATGCACATCTGGTAAGCAATTGTAGTCCGTGAACCTTGTAAAATTGTAAATGTGGCCTGTTGAGCATAAGGGCCCTTTATATCTGACATTATATTGACCAGGCTCTTGCTGTCCCCTCTAGAGAGGCCCTTCACCCTACTCTGTAAACAGAGAAAGAAGTCAGAGGCTTACTGTTGCATGCAGGCGGTTGGCAGATTACCCTGAACTTGCTTTAGCCACAGCACACTCAGGCGTCATGGTCAGTGGATATCGTGAAGCTTCAAAGGTGAGTCCACTGCTCAAAGGGAGACATTTCGATGACCCAGGATTCCTGGCAGATTTTATTTCAGTTGCTGGAGGGCTCTCAAAAAAAGCTCAAAAGCCCCCCAGCTGCCTGGAGACTGTGAAATGCATGCAGTAGGTCTCCCAGACAAAGCTTTTGAAAGCTGCTAGTGCTACAATTCCAACCCAGACTCTGCATCTTGATTTCACTAGAACAGATGTTATCTGCAAGCAATTAACATACTTGTCATCACCAGTGAAACAGATACAGAATTCTTCAGGTTGATTTTTTTTAATGCCTCCTAAAAGAAAAGTATTTTTGCACAAAGAAAAAATTTTTACATTACTATTAAAATAATATTCAGTAAAGAAAGTTTGCATGTGTCAATTTTTCAGTGTTTTCCAATTTGGGGGAAAAAAGATACTATAATAATTTTTAGAAAACTTTTAGGGAATAAATGTCACCAGAAACATAAATATTAGTGTATGCTGTCTGTTCAATTAAAGTACTATCATTTGTGATTATTGTGTGTCTTCATATAATGATTGACAGAATTTGCCACTTGATATATTTTCCATATTTTAAGGAGTATTTAATTTTATGGGTTTCTATGTAAAATAACAGGATTTATTTTTGTTTTTTTATTAAATCATAGCTGTGTACATTAATGCAGTCATGGGGTACAATGAGCTGGTTTTTTATACAATTTGAAATATTTTCATCACACTGGTTAACATAGACTTCATGGTATTTTCTTAGTTATTGTGTAAAGACATTTATATTCTACATTTAGTAAGTTTCACATGAACCCTTGTAAGATGCACTGGTAGGTGTGGTCCCATGAATTACCCTCCCTTCACCCATCATCCTCCCTCCTGTCCCCCAAATACTGAGTAGCAAAATAGTGATTACAATATTCCCCTTTAACATTAGGACAAATGAAAAGTTTGGTGAAATCAATATGTGAATGTCCTAGATGGTAAAACCACAATAGAACCAAAATAGCAGAACTTATAAGCTCTTCACTATTTCCAAAAAATATACAATAACATAATACCTTTAAATTATATTACTATTCTTTAGGAATCAAATCATTTTCTTATAGGTTAACTCAAAAGATGAGGGTTCTGAGTTTCTATCTTCTTTAAGTTCATAGTTTTCATTTAATATTCATACATTCACACTTTTTAAATTATTAAAAAACTAAAAGCACTAATTTCTAGCATTTCAACTTCTGGTAACAAACATTTATACAGAGGCTAAATAAATTTTTTATATGTCTTTTAAGTTAAAAAATATAATTGTTTTCGATGTTTCTGTTATAATGACAAGTTAACTGGCTTGAAACTATAAACTTAAATCATGCTGATGCTAGGACTGATCTATTCCTTCTAAACAATTGTACTTATATTTGAATGGATATCACAGCTACTGGGAGGCAGATACGGGACAGTGCAAAGAACACCAGACTAGAGTCTGATATGCTTTATCACCCTCATAGGTCTGCAATTTACTACCTGGTGACCTAGAAAAATGACTTAAGTGTTTTACCTAGAAAATTATGACCTTCTTAAATGATTTATTAATTAAGATAACTTATATAAACACACTTCATAAATTGTAACTCATTATACAAATGGAAATAACCTTTTAAGCATGGAATATTGCATGTGATGTATACTCAGTGAATACCTGATGGAAGGCATTATCAGCTTTACTAGGCAATCCTAGCTAATGTGCCTGTTTACTTTTGGTGCTTCCTCTCCAATAGGAGATGTTTAATCAGTGCAGCTTAAATGCTAAATAGACCAGTTAATTTATCTACTGAAGAATCCCTCATGCATTATGCAGAGGCTTAGGTGTACTCACACTTTTCACTCAACCTCTTTTTTCTCTGTCCTTGTATGAGGCCTTACAGCTTTCCAGGGTCATACTCAAGTCTTGCATCAACTGAGCATTGGTGTGAAAGTCTAATTCTTTAGTTTGTAGGCTCCACACCATTCATTAGATAGCTTACTGCCAAAGGGAAGCCCACTTTATATTTTAATAACTTTTATTTTTATTGATTCTTTTTTTTCTTTTCAGTTACATCAGAATCCACTTGTGGTTTCTCATTCATTTTAAAAGTTCCAGCTCTTATTAAACTTCCCTGTAAGATATCATTATCTAAAAGTCTGTTAGTATTAAAGATTTGAAGTCTCTAAAACCAGAACCTAGATGTTGGATGTTGTGGGTGAGCGCTCATCCAAGTGAGGGCGGAAGTCCTGATACCTTGTATGATCCACTTGATCTATTTCTCAATCAATCCTTTAGCAGAGAGGCAAATAATAGTAATAATAATAATAATTTTTTTTTTTTTTTTTTAAAGAGAGACAGTATTTGGAGATTGATCTACCTATTTGTGTATTTTTGGAATTCAATCCTCAATGCTTTTAAAAATATTTTCTGAGCCTTCATTCTAATCAAAACTTCTGGTTTATGAAAACAATTAATTTTAAAAACTTCTGGGTTTTTTGTGAATTTATTTATCTATTCAGTAAGTATCTATGAAAGAACTTCTCCATGCAAGTCATTGCTCTAAGCACATTTGGTACAAGCCAAGGAAGGTACCCTCTGCCCCTTGGAGTCTAATTCTACTGACCAAGACATGTGACAAAGTAAACCTACACATAATGAAATTGTTTTAGATAGTTAAACACCCAGTGAAAGAAATAACAGGCTACTCTTTTAGAGACAAGCAGACGCAAGAGGGCCCTTTAAGTCGAGTCCAAAAGGTACAATTTAAACTGAGATGTAAGGAAGAGAAGAGGCCCATTGTGCCCAGAGCAGGTAGAGAATAAAATGCTCAAAGTCCATAGTGCTGAAGAACTTGATGTATTCTTTTTTTTTTTTTTTTTTTGCAGTTTCTGGCCTGGGCTGGGTTTGAACCCGCCACCTCTAGCATATGGGACTGGCGCCCTCCCCTTTGAGCCACAGGCGCCACCCAGAACTTGATGTATTCTAACAGTTTTCAGAGGCCAGAGTGGGTAACGCATAGTGAGGGGAAATGAAAAAGGCATTGGATAATATAAAAGAGATAATAAAAGCAATATTATTGGCAAACATTTATTGTGGGGCTTTCTGTTGCCAGATACAATACCAAAGGGAAGCTCATCTTAAATTTTAAGTGCTTTGCAAACTACCTCACTAAATCCTCACAACAATTCTATGAAGTAAATGTTGTTGTCAGTATTTTACTGATGAAAAAACAGATGCTTAGTGAGGTTAAAGAAATAGGGTCCCTATCAAGAAATGACTTGTAGGGTAAATAATCTACATTTGCTTTAGTATAATGAAAAGCCATTAAAAAATGTTAGGCAACAGAGTGTTAAAATTCGTTTCATTAATATGTTAATGTAAAAATTTACCCTGAAGGACAGGTGGAAGACAGATTTCCTAACTTACTGTTCTCCTCTTCATATCTGTCTTTTGTTTGTTTGTTTGTTTTTTGGTGACAAGCAGATTATGAACCCATTTGGCAGGGTAGAAACTATCACTGCTGCTGGTCATTTTATACCCAGTGCTTAGCCTGGTGTTTAGCATATGGTGGATGCTCAATTAATATTTATTTACTGAACAGTTGTACTCAATACCTGCTAATTTCTAGTTTCTTGAATTCTGATTTGAGTTACTGATTTTAAAAGTAATATTGTTTCCTATTTTTTTAGTCCTATAATTCTATTTCAGGTTCATTCTTTCTTGAGATTTTAATAAGAGGGTAATTGTGTACCGTAACAAGTATACATTGTTTATTTTTTTGTTTGACTATATCTATTGTGCCAAATTCCACAGTAGCTGGGTGTCCTACTCAGTTTGGGTTTCTAGAGAAAATGTCATAGATACTGCGTGGCTTATAAACAACAGAAATTTATTTCTCACAGTCTGAAAGGCTGAAAAATACAAGATCAAGGTCCTGGCTGATTTGGTTTCTAGTGCAGGCCAGTTTGCTAGTTCACAGATGGTGGCGTCTAGCTGTGTCCTCACTTGATAGAAGGGGTAAGGCAGCTCTCCAGGCTTCTTATATAAGGGTTCTTATCCCATTCATGAAGACTCTGCCCTTATGGTTTAATCCCCTTTTAAATACCCCACCTTCTAATAGCATCACATTGGTGATTAGGTTTTAATATCTGAATTTCGAAGAAACACAAACATTCAGACCATAGTACTGGGGAAGAATGGAGATGGAGCTGCAGCCAGACAGGTCAGAGAGGAGGCCACAGAGGTACAAGGGATGTGAACCAGGAGGGCAGAGTCTAGGGGAGCAAAGAAAAATGAAATTTCTCTGCTTTTCTGAGCACTGCAAAGGCTCATTCCCCTCAAGGACTCCCACTGTGCTTTCCCTTGCTCATTAGGCTATGTGTCTGTGGCTTTTGCTCCCCACTGCATCAATAATACCTAAATAATAGTAGTTATATCTGTTTTGGTGAATATAATAAACTAAATGAGTTCATTCTAACTCATACCTTATAATTTAATTTTTTATTCAATATAAATTGCATCTACCTTGAAAAATAGTTAAGGCAAAAATTCATGGATGTTTCTCATTAAGGGTTTTACTTTAAATTTTGAAAACTTTAATTTTTTTAATTATAAAATATAATATTGGATCAAGCAATTGCTCAATGTTAATCAGTTTGGGCTAGCTTTTGCTATTATAGGAAACTAATCCTAAATCTCAGTGCCTTGACAGTGGGATTACCCACAGATCAGACTCTAGTGTGCATAGTTTCACTCAGTCGCCCACGGTGACAGAGGATGTCCATTTTATAGCAGCACCTGCTGAAACATTAAGCATCCTTGATTGTTAGGAAAGACATAGGAGGATCGTGGGTGGAATTTTACCCTCTTACACCTGTAAGTGATGTATATATATTGTCTACTCTCATTTTACCCGCCATGACTAGTCACGTGCTGATGTTTAACTGTCAAGGAACTAAAGCACATGGGCAAAAAGATGGCATTCAGTTAAGCATCATATATTCTACAATGTTCTTCAAATATACCATTCTCAGAAAAGTAGCAAGAGAATAACTTGCTTAAGTTTAACTTTTAGTTGGTTTAGAGGAATTGTATTACTCTTTCAGGTCTGTATTTTCATTTTGCTTCTACTTTTCTTTAGAAGAAAAGAAATGTTTCCATAGTTCCTATTCATGTAGATCGTTAAATAAACACATACCATTCCTAATGAGGAATTTGTAATTCTTCTTGCCTAATATAAAATATTTTATCAATATTTATCTATTTATCAAAATTAGAAAATTTTAAAATATTTCTCATGGTTTTATAGTAGGGTCTCTAAGAAGGGTTAAGCTTAGAGCTGTCATTTGTCCCAAGTGTTCTGTTCATATGTCAATTGATTTGAAACATAACTTCAGGAATTGTAAAAACATCTTCCAATTTTTAAATGGGAAGCAGTTGCGCTATGTTTCTAAATGATATACTGTGTTGGCACAATACCTATATGGTGTCATCGTTATTGTAATACTGAATATTCAGGCAAATGTTTATTTGTGTTTTCACTTATTTTGGAAAATTGGATTACATCAATAAATTTACCAAGAAAAAGGCTATGGCTCAAATATTTTTTAAAAATATCTTTCAAATATGGTTCTAGGATTCAAATAAAATATCATTGTGAAATACTTCTGGGCATGTTGGAAAGCCATCTGTGGAATGCTGTCAAAGGAATTCTTGCATCACTTAGGAGGTTAAACTTAAGGACTTCTGGATTTTCTTAGAAGGTTCCATTCATTTCCACATTCTTCTATTTCAGAGCCTGACATGTTCATTAACCGTTTTTGTTTTTGCCTGTCTTTAATCTTCAGATTCGGAGTTCAAGCCTACAATACTTCCTCTTCCTTTTCTAAATGAAAATTTGCAAACAGATGATCATGAATTTTGAGTTAATCTAACAGATAAAAATTGAATTATACTTTTGGTTCTAGCAATGCGGTGGATCAGATACCCTTAGAGTTTCCTTCCAGCTAACCTGCAGTTAGAAACTGCATTCATTATAACAAACAGCTATTAATCATGGATTTTCTCACTACAAAAAATTTAAAAATATGATATTTGAGCTCATATCTAAAAAAAAAAAATGAAAATTAGCAAGAGTTAAAGAAACAGAAAGCAAATGAGAATCAAGGATCAAAGCAAGGAGTACTGAAGAAAGCTAATTGTATCAAACTAATGGACTTAATAGTTTTTAACAAATATAGTTTTTCCCCAAATTGATACATAGGTGTCAACACAATTATGATCAAAATCCAAGCTGAATTGTTTTTGAAGAACTAGACACATAGATTTAAAAATTAATGAAGAAATTCTAGGGCCCAAGAATTGTTAAAATATTTTTGAAAAAGAGAAATCATATTAGGGAATTGTCTTGCCAGATATTTAGAATTATTATCATGAACTCGAATAGGGTTAAAAACAACCAATAAAGTAGTATAAGCACTGCGAGATAAACTTATTAATATATGGAAAAGAATATATGCCTGAGTCAGCATCACAAATGACAGAAGAGAAAAGGAACTATGAAATACCTTTGCTGGGTCAGCTAATTATCCATATGGAAAAAATTAAACTGAAACATTATCTCAGACTATGTACAAAGATCAATTTATGATGAACTGAAAAAAGAAACTTTTTTAAATATTAAGAAAAATGTGTAAAAGCATCTTTGTAGCATTTTGATACAGTAATATTTCCTAAGCAAAGCATAAAATGTACTAACGGTAAAGGAAAAGATGTATACATCTGACTATAATAAATTTATTAACTTTAAAAAATAACCATTAAAAAAAAATAAAGACACATTATTGGAAAAAAATAAGACAGTTAAGATGCACATTACCAGGAAAGGAGTATTAACTAAAATATACAAAATTTGTAAAAATAATAAAAAGGTCATCTAATTTTTAAATTGATAAAAATATACACAAAAAATTTCACAAGAGGAAACATGAACTGCCAATAAACACAGGAAAATTGTTAAACTTATTAGTAATAATTAATAATCATAGAATTAAAATGAAAACTATAGTTAGATATCATTTTTCTTACTCCATTCATGCTGCTGTAGCAAACTACCTGAGCCTGTGTAAGGAAAGAAATTTGTTTTCTAACAATGACACAACAGATTTGCCCTCTGGCAAGGGCTGCTGTCTGCTTCCAAAATAGTTCCTCTTGCTGTGTGGCAGGAGGGAAAAACGTTGTGTTCTCACTTGTGGGAGGCCCTGAAGAACCTCATGGTCAAATGAGGACAGTTCCTGGAGCTTTTTTATAAGGACACTAGTATTATTTATGAGCATGAGCGCTCATGACTCAATCACCTCCTGAAGGCCCAACCTCTTAATACAATATAGGAGATCAGTCTTAAGTTTCAACATATGAATTGGGAGTGGGAGCATATACATTCAAACCATAGGACCACAGTTTTACCAAAGATGAGGAGCAATGGAGATTTTAATATCCTTCAATCAGGAATGAAAATCGGCACAGCTTCTTTAGAAAATAGTTAAGCATTATGTAGTACAGTTGAATCATGGCACGCCCTTACAATCGAAGAACTCCATTCATAAGTATTGTATCAGTCAAGGTTTGTTACCAGAGTAACAAAACCAGTCGGATAATTGAACATATCCAACCTACCCACACACGTGTACACCGTGGTCCATCTCACATGTTTGATCATTTCTTTGTTTCAAAGAATCATATAATGTTGAAACTAGCTTGTAAAGTCCAAAATCTATAGGGCAGGCTATCAGAAATGGCAAGCTGGGGATTCTTAGGCAGGAGTTGAACATTCAATCCATGGGCGAACTTTCTTCTTCCTCAGAAAAGCCTTAGTTCTGCTCATAAGGCCTTTCAAATGATTGGATCAGACCCACCCAGATCATTGATGATAATCTTTAGTTAAAGTCAACTGCAAATGTTAAGCACATCTACAAAATTCCTTCACAGAAACACTTAGATTAATGTTTGAATAACTTGAAGCTACAGGGGTCCTCAAACTTTTTGAACAGGGGGCCAGTTCACTGTCCCTCAGACCATTGGAGGGCTGGACTATAGTTTTAAAAAAAAAAAACTATGAACAAATTCCAATGCACAGTGCACATATCTTATTTCGAAGTAAAAAAACAAAACGGGAACAAATACAATCACACCACCTCATGTGGCCTGCAGGCCGTAGTTTGAGGACCCCTGGCTGACCATCACAGTATATAGCCTAGAGGAACTCTTACACTTGAACACTGAGCTGTGTACAAGGCAGTTTATAGAAGAATAATTTATAAGATCCAAAAAACTAAAAGCAGCCCAATGTCCATCAGAAGAATAATAGAGAAATAAATTGTAAACTATTCACACAATGGTATATTATGGAAGAGTAAACATAGAATATAGCTATTAATAATGTGGATAAATCTTAAAAACATAAATGGAATGAAAATCAACTTCTAGAAGGTAATATTCAATAAATAATTTTTATGAAGTTCAAAAACAAGAATCTTAGTTTATATGTGAGAAAATAAATAGAAAAATGTGGGAGTAATATATTCAGAATCACCGTGGTTAGTCATGTTGTTTTCAGGGAAGTCAGTGGATTTAATAATGAAGATGCATATTGGAAGATTCAATGTTACTGAAATTTTCTAGGTCTCAACTGGAGTGGCATGTTCACAAGTGCTTGTTTTATAAAATATTTCATAACTTTCATGTTGCCTATATTGTTTAATATCAAATTATACATAATAAAAATGCAAAATTTCGGAAAATATGTCATTTGTTAGCTGGTGCTATCATTTTTGGTTATTAAGTACTAAGTGCTGGTTCAAGCCTACTAAGCCAAATTTATTAGGCTGTAAATATTCAATAAATATCCTGACATAATTGATTTTATATTTGCAAATACTTCCATAACTTCTGCAGACTTTCCCTATTTTCCTTAGCTTCATTTCTTTGTTTTTTTCCTGTTAGCTCTCATTTCTAATATGCTACTAAGCTTTGACTCCTGGGCTAGGCTTTACCTAGATTTAGTGTCAGAAATGCTTTATTCTAACAAAGTTAGGGAAAAGCCTTAGGTTAGCCCGAAATGTTTTGGTTGGGAAGCAAGCAGCAAAACAGGCACTTCCCTCTGACTACCAGCTGTGTGTTCCTTGATTTGCCACTGATGTTTCCATCATTTTTTTGAGCACATTACTCCTGCTTTCACACTGCTTGCTCTAATATCTTTCAATCCTTACCCTGATAATCATTGTGCCAATGGAAAAATACCATTAAAAATATCACTTTGTTTTTCCCATTCTTGTGATACTTCACTGATATTCTGTAATTAAAAAGAAAATACCACTTTGAAGATTGGGACGGGGAAGTCGTTGATCCCATCTGTTACTACATTGTCGCTTAGGGTCTCAAGTTCATAATAAGGACTTTAATTTCACCCAATTCTGACTCCTGTGTTATCCCCCGTGTTAGGCAGGTCTGGTCTTATTTCCACGTTGGAACTGTGAATACAAAGGGACATGACTTACAGTTCTCAAGATGAGAAACAATAAATGCGCAGAAATGATTAGGTACTTGAAATGTATGTAATGAGGTCTTTTCATACTTTCTTAGTTTTGTAGCTTGTACTACAAATAATTTACTATCATAAACATTAATTAACAATGTTCTATTAAAGCAATTAGAAAAGAATGAATAAAAAGATAGGCTCACATAACTAAATTTAGAAAATCTGTTTCTATTAGCTTCTCAATGATTTTTTTTTTTTAAATTCAAACTATCAAGTTTCTCTCTCTCTCTTTCTTTCATTCTTTCTTTTCTTGCCAGAGTCTCACTTTGTTGCCTTTGGTAGAGTACCATGAGATCATAGCTCACAGTAACCTCAAACTCTTGGGGCCAAGCCATCCTCTTGCCTCAGCCTCCCAAGTACCTGGGTCTACAATTTCCCACCACAATACCAGGCTATTTTTAGAGACAGGCTCTCACTCTTTCTCAAGTTGGTCTTGAATTCCTGAGCTCAGGCAATCCACCCACCTCAGCCTCTCAGTGTGCTAGGATTATAGGCATGAGCCACCACATCCAGCCCATCGAATATAGTTTTTAACAATATTTTCTTCATGACCCAGGCAATCCCACTCCCACAGAGGACAATTGTAGAGGTGAGCAGGTGACGGCTTAGGCAGCTCTTATAACCGGGACCTGCTGGAGTTGAGTATATATCCAGCTGTCACACTGGGGCCTGAATTCTGACCATTTAAGCTATCCACATCTGTGGCCCAGGATGTTGAGTCCCTTCAACCCTCCAGCATGGAGAAAACATGTGTGGAAGCATATGCTCTCTTTTAGATCAGCTTCCCAACGATACCACAAGTGAACCTCACCGAGAGAAGACAGCATGTAGCTGACAGAAGAGATTAAGAGCTCATGAGCAAAAGATCCATTAAAACAGACAAACTGGGGAAAGAGTTTGTTGTTGATGTTTTGTATAATTTCTTTTGTTCGTTTTTTATAACAGAGATGAGTCAGGCTAATAAAGTAAAAACCAATTCCATGTATTTCAAATTTCTAATCCTGTCTGCATATTTGTTTCCCTTCTTGACATCTATGGCATGTTATTCCTCTTTGAATTCTCAGTACCAACACAGAAGGAGTAGAAATGAAGCGTCCTGTGGCAATTATATATTCCTTAGTTTAATTCATTAATTGCTATTTATCTATCTGTCATATCTTTTTATTTTTCGTTCTTCACTTATAAGTGAGAATATATGACATTTATTTTTCTGTTGCTGACTTACTTCATTTAGGATAATAGCCTCCAGTTCTATCCAAGTTCCTGTAAAGACATTTCATTCTTTCTTATCTTTGAGTAGTACTCCATGGTATATACACACCACATTTTCTTTATCCACTTGTCAGCTGATGGGCAATTAGGTTGATTCTATAGCTTTTCAAATTGTGAATTGGGCTGTGATAAACATATTTTGGGATATAATGATTTTTTTTTTCCTTTGGGTAGAGACCCACTAGTGGGATTGCAAGATCAAATGATAGATATGCTTTTAGTTCTCTGAGAAATCTCTGTCCTGATCTCCACAGAGAGATCTAATATACTTTCAAACAAATATACTTCTAATGTACTAATATACTTTAAAACAAAACAGTGTTTACGTTCTCCCTTTAAACTGCATCCATGCCAAGTTCTTTTTTTTTTTTGGCTTCTTAATGATGACCCCTCAAATTGGAGAAAAATGGTATTCCATTGGGATTTTCATTTGAATTTCTCAGTGATTAGTGAGTGATGTTGAGTGTGTTTTCTTATGTTTCTTGGCCCATTTGTATGTATTTTCTTTTGTGAATGTTTGTTCATGGCATTTGCTCACTTTTTACTGGGGTTGTTTCTTTCTTTCTTGATGAGTTGTTTGAATTCCATGTAGATTCTGGATATTAGTCCTTCATAGGACACATTTTGCAAATATATTACCCCATTCTGTAGGTTGCCTATTTACACTTTTGATTTTTTTTTTTCTCTGCAGAAACTTTTCAGTGTAATTAAATCTCATGTGTCTACTTTTGTTTATATAGAATTTGCTTTTAGGGTCTTACTCATATATTCTTTGCCTGCTTCGGCCAGTGTCCAGAAAGATTTTTTCCTAGGTTTTCTTCTAGGATTATTATTGTCTCAAGTCTTAACTTTTAAGTCCCTAATCCATCTCAAGTTAACTTTTTATATGGTGAGACACAGGGAACCAGTTTTGTTTTTCTGTGTATGGTTATTCAATATTGAATATTGAACAGTGTATCATTTCCTTGGTCTATGTTTTTGTCTGCTTTGTTAAGGATCAATTGGTTGTAAGTATATAGTTTTATTTCTGTGTACTCTATTCTGTTCCATTGATCAACGTGTTTGTTTTTATGCCAGTACCCTGTTTCCCTGAAAATAAGACAGTGTCTTATTTTAAGGTGTGCTCCCAAAGATGTGCTAGGTCTTATTTTCAGGGGACGTCTTATCTTTCCTGTAAGTAGGTCTTATTTTTGGAGTATGTCTTATTTTCCAGGAAACAGGGTAGCATGCTGTTTTCACTACGATAGCCTTCTAGTATAATTTATGTGATGTCTTCAGTTATGTTCTTTAGTTCTATAGTAATGTGATGTCTTCAGTTATGTTCTTTTTGCTTAAGATTGCTTTGATTATTAGGGCTCTTGTTTGATTTTACTTAAATTTTTGAATTATTTTTCCTAATATGTGAAAATGACATTGGCATTTTGATAAGAGTTATATTGAATCTATAGATTTCTTTGGGAAATAAGGTCATTTTAACAATTGTTTCTTCTGATACATAAACATGGGATGTTCTCCCATTTGTCTGTGTTGACCATGGTTTCTTTCACAAGTATTTGTAGTTCTCCTATTAGAGATCTTTACCCTTCTTGGTTAAATGTGCTGCTAGCTATCTTTTTCATTCAAATTTTCTAGGTCTATAGTTTTTGTTACTTTTCTATTTTACTTGACTAAATTCTTGACTTATTTCTGCTTTTTATTATTTGAGAAAATATTTAACCACACTTTATATTATATCTCATATACTGGGTGTCCCCCAAACTGCCTCTACAGTCACCATACATAGGGAAAAATGAAAAATTATGGCTAAATATGCCTTTATTTACACAATATTTATTGTAAATAAATTTAATAAAATTTTACAAAATACTTACAAAATATTCTCTATGTGTTGGCCACCTCTTTGTAAAATTTTGTAATGAATGTTTTGTAAATAAAAGGCCATTTAGCTATAATTTTACCATTTTCCCTATGCATGGCAACTTTAGAAGTACCTTTTGGGACACCCAGTATTCTGAAATACCATATTGCATTAATTGTAGATTTCTATAGCTGAAATTTGATATTGTCTTTGATAAGAAGCTGTGAAGTATTTTGAATTTTTTAGTCATTATTTCATTAAAATCTGCCTTGTGGATCAGATATGTTTTTTGTTTGTTTGTTTGTTTTTTTAGAGACAGAGTCTTTATTGTGTTGCCCTCGGACAGTGCCGTGGCGTCACAGATCACAGCAACCTCCAGCTCTTGGGCTTAGGTGATTCTTTTTTCTCAGCCTCCTGAGTAGGGTCATATATGATTTTGTTTGTTTTCTCCAGACAGATGACTGTCTAAAAAGTGTGATGTTATTCAGTGTAAACCTAACTAGCTGAAAGGATTTATTAATTGATGGAATAGAGATAATTAATGATTTAGAAGTTAGAGATGAGAAAAAATATGAAAAAATTTTGGAGCAGGTCTGGTGTTTTTGAAATTTGGTTGAGGTTAGGACAAAAGAAAAGAAATAAATCCAAATGGGAGAAGTAGAAGTTGAAAGGAAAAAGGAAAGAACTTGATTCTTTCTCTGGTAATTTCTAGAAAACATGCATAGGAGTATCATAAAAATTAAGTACCTAATTGGTGTAGTTAACTGGTTATAAATCAGTGTAAATGAATAATCTCTCACTAACTTTAAAAGACCAAGAATCAGAACTACCATACTAGTCCTGGTCCTTTCTACTCTGTAAGCGAAAAAGTTATCTTCTTCCTTATTTTTCAGACGAGTCACTCATGGAATTTGAAGAGCATCTTCTATGTAATAATTGCTTCAGAATGGATGATTAAATGAATAAATAATTCAACCAAGTTTAGAGAGCAGATACCAAGAGAAGAATTGGAGGTAAGTGATCCTGGTTTTCTGCCTCCTAAGGCTATATAGTCTTTCCAACACATTATATTCACCTGTGTTTTTCATTATTTCAGGAAAGGACATACTTAAACTTTCATTTAATAGGGTAGAGTATTGTTTCAGTTTCTGCTTCTCCTAATCTTTAGAAGGAGAAAAAGAAACAGCCAAAGGAAGCACTGGTAGACATGAACAATGACAGCATTAAAGAAATATGTACTAAAGAGAAGGATTGCGGAGGCCTAAAGTAGGAGTGTCCAGAGAGTACAAATAATCTCATATGAATTATTACCACTTCATCCCAGCAATATACACAGAAAAGCTGAAGATCACTCAGCTAGGGTAATTGCATATGGTATAAGGATAGAATATAGGTTATGCACTACCAACTCCAGTAATTTGATGGAGGCTTTATGGAATACTAAGTTGAAAAAATTTCAAAGGTCATGCATGACTTCAGCAAGAAATGTGCCTGATTGATTCACAATGTCTGTCATAAATATGGAGGGAGATGCAGCATTGTGAATATCATACATATCTTTGACTTTGACTTATAACTTATGTAATTGTTTTAACATCAGTTAGTGAATTATCTTGCCTGGCAGAGACTAGGGCATAGTTGACAATTTGTATTTGTTGAATTAATTTTTGTTAAAATGGCACTTTATTTATAGCAGGGGTTAAATAGATGTTTGATGAGTTACATATGGAGCAATCCAAGACTCTTGAGGTATGCTGATAGGAAGACATATTAGGAAAAAATAAAAGAATATCATCCACAGTGTTGCTCACTGCATATCTCTATTGCCTGGAAGTGAAGAGGAAGACAGAGATTTCTTGGTACCAAGTAAAGATGATTGACATCACCTGAAATATCAGGAGTCAGATGAAAAAATGTCTTTTAATTGCATTACTTCAGAAAAGTTCAATCCAGTCTACATTTTGAAAATTTGAGCACTGCAGTCAATTAAATAGTACAAGAGAACTGGGTCAAACTTGTGGTTGATGTGGTTGATTCAGTGGCATGTGGGACACAATCGTGGTTGGACGAAACCATCATCCAAGTTTAGAATTCACTGAAACCTGTGGCTTTTGTGATCTGAACCCAACCTGAACTTTTTGGTGTGGTATCTTTTCTTTTTATTTTGTTTTCTTGCAAGAGAACATATGTCTCTATCTGTGTGTGTGTATATCCACTTTAAAGTTTATAATAATCATTGCAAAGCAAGTTGGGAAATAATGTTTTTAAATACACTTTAATGAGTTCACTGTAAATAGATTAATTTTAAGAGGATTAAATTTCCATTAAAATATATGAAGATTTAAAAAGTGAAAGATACTTGGAAAAACATAGTTCAGGTTTTACTCAAACCAGAACATTTGCTAAAATAGATTGAAAATATCAAATGATCTCAAATTGTGGTCCAGGTCAAAACCTTAAGTTACACTGTTTCCCAAGATTCAGACTCTCTAGGATCCCCAAGCAATATAAGGTAAAACTATTGCTCCTCAGGGAAGAGAAGTTCAGTTCTCTTATTTTGGTCTCCCTCTCATTCTTCAAACCACAATGGGACCTGTCCTTGTTTGGGTAACATATAGGGCCACCATGCAAGTTCTAAGAGCCACCTGGGAGAAATGATTAAAATCATGTGGCTAAGCTCTTCAAAACATATAGAAAAATTGATATGCCTGTCTCTGTGGGAGGAAAGAAATCCACAAGAATAATGATCTTAGTGGAGCCTTGGTGTTGCTCGACTTCCAGCGTGTACACTGTAGTGCAGCCAAATCTCCTCATCTAAAGAATTGTGGTGTTGGCCAGCAAAGGAGTGAAATAAATGCATGGAATATTGGACATTGTTTGTGCGTGGCTTCGTGAGAATATCACCCTTTTAAATAGTATGTCTTTTGCAATTTTTACTCAGTCTATTGTATTACTTTACATATTTAAAAAGGTACCATTTTAGTTTAATAGAGAAGAAAAAGCACAGGCTTTGGATTTAGACGGATCTAACTTTGTCATTTACTAGCTGAGCACACTGGGGTAAGCACTGTGCCTGGCACGTGGTAGGGGGCTATGTCATTTCTACCTCAAAATGGTATGGTTGTGAGAGTTTGAGATTTTATATGATCTGGTATAATGGTATTATTTTATATAATCTGGTATAAAGATATTCAATAAAGGTTATAACAAGGTTTATGTTTTTGATCTAATAGCCTCAGAAAGTGTGTGTGAAAAAAAATTACATCTTAAAAGGAATAAAATTTCCTCATGACTGTCACCATGTCTCTATTTTTCTTGTACTGGGACCAGATTACTAGGCATTTGATTTGAAGGATGCAAGAGTAGAACTTCTTTTCCCTACTGAAGATTCTTGACAAAGCTGAGACAAGTTAGAAAACCAATTAGGCTTCATCATAAGAAAAGAGAAATTAAGAGATCACGTTTAGAATTTTCCCTGTCAGTTTGGATTGTACAAGTGTTCAAACATTGTTCTTCAGCTCCACTGAAGTACCAGACTGCTATGATAGTCAGAAATCAGTAATGACTTTTTACTTTTGCAGATTAACTTTTGAAATTTATACCACTGGATGAGAAAAAGTTTTCCTGAATCTAAGTTAATTTAGCAAAGAAGAAATGTTTTCTGATCTCTACAGGCCTCCCTTAGACAAGTTTCTGGATATTGCTGATTGCTATGGAAAGTGTTTATCCATTTCAGAAGCTCCTGTAGGCTTAGGAATGTCTTATACCACAGCGCTTCCAGGACACAGCTGTATCCATATAGATTATTAGGCAGCATGTACTGACTTGGGTATTTGGAGGTGCATGTGTGCCACATCTTTTCTCCACTCTGGAACCTTGGGTCCTAACAAATGAGCAGCAGTGAGTGGTGATTTTTAATATAAATCTATCAGAAAAGTATATTTTGGACATAACTGCCTTCTGCCTTTATAGCTTCTCTGTTCCCTTTGGTTTCTTTTTCTTTACTATTGCCTCCATATTTGAGACTCTCATAGTTTATAGTTTCAATTATAAGAGGCTTCTACCTGACTTTTCAGTCTCTTTTTTCACCCATCTTATCAATTTGTCTGCCATAGTCTTAATTACAATACGTCTGTGACCGCCTACAAGCGTTCTCTATTGTCAGCTATTGTAAAATTGTGGGACCTACTTAGGTGAGCTCTAAGAGCTTGAAATTAAATTTATAAATATACCTGAGTTACATTATAAAATCAATACAATACTGTTAAGGGCAGTCAACTAAAATAAGAGTCTCAGGTAACCCATTTGAATATGCTCATGTATCTAGGCAGAGAGTGAGCCTCTCAAAAAGAGGGATTTGTCATTCCTAGACATATAAGAAAGAAGAGGTTTCAAATCTGTATGTTGGAAATATGTATCTAAAGATTGTCCAAGGAAAGGGAAATTGACCATCTAGTCCAGACTATTCCCATTCCTAATGGCAGAGACAACACTATCTAGGATGCAGGCGAGGTAGGTAGAGTACATGTTAGTTCTCATTGTCAATACCATGCTTATTGTGGGATGACACATCCACCTAGCTTAAAGTGAAGCCAGTGAACAATAGGTTTGCCTAATTTTGCTTATTCATATCCACGTTCACCAAGCAAATGTGTTTATTAAAAGTGTACAAGGATGGTCTACTTTTATTACTTAGAAAAATTCTTTATACTTTTTTCCATAGAGGTTATGTTATACTAATATAAATATATTATGATAATAACTTTCCTATCCCTATAAAAAGGTTGCTCTTGGAAAATCAGTAAAATTATATCTAATTATTATTTAGCTTACTGTGTTAGTCATTTGTGCTTGGTTTCCTTCCTAAGAGTACTCCAAATTTATGCAGGTATCTATCCTTTTTCTTGTAGTCAAAGGCTTCGTAGAAGCTGGAAGCAGCCTCCAAGCAGGAGGTGAATCAATCCTGATTCATCCATACTGAGCACTAATTTCCATATTCCATAGAAGTGCCTTGTTGTGCATAGAAACAGTCCTACCTTGGAGACATAACAGCATCTGTCTGGTGGGTGTCAAGACAGATTCCTCACTCCTCCATCAGTTACAAAGGGGAACATCCTTTCCCCTTATTAAAGGCCCTGTCTTCTGCATGATACTCTGGAGTACTGCAGTGACCACAGAAGAAAGTTAGCAAAGGATGGTAGAGAGAGAGAGAGAGAGAGAGAGAGAGAGAGAGAGAGAGAGAGAGAGAGAGACAGCAGCCTTGACGATACTCTAATCATCTGAATAAATTAGCTTACAAAACCCTCTACCTCTGTGCTAAACCACATGATGTGAATTTAAAGCTCAGGTTTTCTATTATTTGAACTATCTCATAGTTTAAGGCAGTATACTATTGAGGTATACTATTCAGCCTGGGGTTCGGAGCCAACTGTCTTATTGTGAATCCCAGCTTTGCCAATTCTTTAGCGCATGGATGTGGGGAATTTAATATTGTTGTGTCTTCGTCTCTTTATACTTGTTATATGAGCTAAAAGAATTAATATAAAGAACTAAGAATTTTTATAAATTGTAAATTTCGATAAATATTAGGAGAAGCAAATTACAGCAGAAAGCAAGATAATTTACATGTGTCTAAGCAATTGGACTATAGATAGAAAATACGAGACAGATATTCTAATTCTTCTATGTGTTTCTTATTTGAAAGAAACAAGTTGGCATCTTGGTATCTACCTCAGTTTTATGTATATTAAAGTTAACATGAATCATTCTCATGAAAATCCTTTGGCACTGGCAATAATGAGTTTTTGAACCTTAAACATGGTGGCCTAGATGATCCAACAGAGCTGCTGTTACATTATTTGTTTCCAAACCTCTCTCTGTGGACCTGTGCGGCCTGTGATGAAGTGTTCTCCAACCTCTAATAAAATGAGAACACAAGAAATGGGTTGTTTTACAAGCCAAATTTCTAATTCAGAACAATGTCCTTTATTTTGAGATCATATGTGTTCTATATTTTAATTTCCAGATTAATTTTATTAAATTTGATTTATTAAAACATGAAATTCTGAAGTTTTTGTGTGGCTGTTCTTGACCATCACTGTTCAGTGTGTTTTCTGAGCTCCATTTAGATGAGATTCCTCACTTTCCCTTGACCTACTAAATTAGAACCTCCACATCCTGTCAATGCCCCACCCCTTAATTACTTCTTAGAGGCCTCAGGGTGTATCTAATGATGCCATCGCCATCAAATCTTTGGTGCCACACAGCAAGCCCAAGAAGAACTGTCTGAGCCGCACCCCTGCAGCATGGAGAGGGCCACTCCCGTCTACTCTTGACAAGACTGCACTTTTCTGGGGCCGTTCTTTGGAGTCCCCTGGCAATGGATATCAAATTGGGAAAATTTCTCTCTCTCTCTCTCTCTTTCTCTCTCGTGTGTTTCTCAGGTGGTCTAAAGCAGAATTATCTGGGGCCTGCATTTTTTATTTGGGTTCAAATGGCAGCCTCTGTCATAGACTCATATATCTGTTCTCTGCCTGTGACTAAAATGAACCGCATGGTTAAGTTCCTTAGGCCTGGCATGCCCTCCTCTTTTAGAGAGCCATCCCAGAAATTTATTCAGGATCTTGTGTTGAATGGCTATAGTAAAGCCACCCTTCACTACTACCCCTCTGTGTGTTTGAACTATGGCAATGGATGGAATATGAATTTTATCCAGATGATACGAATCCTTTGTATCATTAGCTTGACAAATAGAGCGGAAACAGCAGTTGGTGGTAGAAGTCCACGTGTAGCTCAAGCTGAATCATTACTATCATCATCATTTAGGAAGTTGGAGATATGGAAATAGTCCCTAGAGATCAAGACTGCAGTTTTTTCAATTATCCTTAGGAAAGTAGTTAATCTCTTTGGACCCCTGTGGCTCTTTATGTAAAATAGGGACAATAATAATACTTACCTCCTATGTAAACTGAGTTAGTAGATTAGGAGGGTAAATAAGAGTGAGTATACAGTAAATCCTGCAGGCGTGTCAGATATTATGATCACGATTATTAATTCTGTCACTCTGCTTCCTAAGCAGCATACAGACATTTCTAATTGATTAAGCTAGTGTATTCTGACTTCCCTTCTTTTAAAGACACACATAATGCCTTAAAAGAGAAACTCTTATAATTTATTATGCTTTATCACTACATTTAAACTTTACTCTGAGAAGTTTCTAGACTTTAACAGATGAAATCTTAGAATGCAATACCTACCTAACCCAATGAATTGATTATAAAAATATCCTATATTACTAGGTGCATAAAATTGGTAACAGCATGACATAAGAAGATAGGCTATCTAAGCTAATAGAATGGAAAATTTTCTTAATCCTGCACATTATCCTTATTCTGTCTTACTTACCCAGCAAGTGGCAGGAAAGTTCAAATGACTACTCACGTTGTACCTTCGTTTAAGTCACAGCTCAACCTCACAGAGGCCCTACTGACAATTCCAGATGTCCATTGGTCATGGAACCTTGGAGACAGACCCCATGGATCAATTTGTAAGCTGTGAACAGATCATAAAATGTGGTGCCACTATTCTGAAAACATACAGGCTATTAGTCTAGAGCTAAAGACAGAATTTGAATGCTAACTTAAAAATCAAAGAAAAAGCATGTAAGAAACAATGAAATTTTAAAAAGAGAAGAAAAGACTTTGAGGACAGAAACAAAGGTAAGCTGTAATGTACAAGAGAGGCCAAGTTTTGTGGTCATATTACTGTCTTTGATTATTACATGGGGCAGACTCATGTTCATGCTGCCTGAAATTATGTCTAACATTTTACACCAGCAGATTAGACTAGCCAGAGGCTTGGAACCTTGTGGATTTGTGGCTTTTCAGATGTCCTTCTGTATTGGAATGTGTTTGTTTTTGCCTTTATTTGTTTTTAATACAAAAAAAAAAAAAAAAGCTTGAAGAAGTTTCTGCCTTGGTAGATTTTCTTTGGAATCCCAGAAAGGGCTCTTGAGGGTTCTGTGGCTCTTTTGTGATGATAAACCAAAGCTTTGAGCTTGTCCCAGTTAAAATTCCAGACACTAAAGAAGCCAACTTTAATTACTATTATTGTTTTCTACAGAACTGAGCCCCTTTCTGATTATTCAGGTTTATACTAATAGTCTTATAAATATATTGCTTTTTATTTTGGCTAGGACTATAAAACAAAGCAGGGGAAACTCCACTATAAAGTTTCAGAGGGGCCAAGTTTTAAAGTCTACCAGGAATCTACCTGCATTGTGGGGGGAAATATTGGTAGGAAAATGTTAATAAAAACAGGGCTTGCAGTAAAGAACACGTTTTATAAAACTGTAGAAGAGACTATTACCTGAGAGAAGATAGCAACTGAGAGAAGAATGGATTCTGTGAAAGAAGAAATTTGGCGCAGTATCTGAATCTCCAAACTGAGACATTAATTGATAATCATGGAATCTTAGCGTTATAAGGAATCTTACATATTTACAACTCCAACCTTAATTTTCTGCAAGAATTAGCTGTATCTGGTCCCAGACAGATTATTTAATTTCTACCTAAGCATATACCCTAGCAGAAATTTCACTATCATACAAGACAGCCCTTTCCAATTGAGAACAACTCTGACAAAAGTTTAGTCTCACACTGGGTCAAAAGTTATTTCCTTTTAACTTTGACCTACTAATCATAGTTCTGTCCTCTAAAGTTACTTCTTCTTTGATCGAGTACCTGCCAATTATTGAGAGTAGCTCTTATTCAGCCCAATTCCCTAAATTCTTTTCTTGTCAAGAGTCCTAAAGCCCTATAACCATTTCTCTCCTTTAAACTAAATTAAGTCAAAGTAACATTAATTGAATATGAATGACCACGAACCATACTCTGTGGTAGGATCTCAGAATACAAAAGTGATCTATGGTCTTAAGATTGCAACTGAGACCAGGAGACTGAGTGACATACAATCTTATCATTACAGTACCTTCTAAGGAATGTTAACTAGAAGTGGACACAGACTGGATAGTGGCCAGGGAGTGATTTGGTCTCCTCAGGGAAACTGGAAAATCAATGGCTAAATAATAGCATTTTTTCAAATAAAAAAATTAAGGAAAGGCATTTCAGGTAAATCAAAGTATGTGTGTAAAGCATCGCTGCATGAAAGCAAATTGTGTTAGGAGAAAGGAGCACACACAGAGTATTATGAAATTTTTGATACGAAGCTTGAATGAGTCCTCCAAGCACCCAGGATGCTGAACAGAGAGAAGCCAAGGGGAAGACAGTGGCTGTAGCCCCTGCTGACTTGAAGTAGGAGGCAAAGAAGGTGGTGAATGCCCTTGAGAAAAGGCCTAGGAACTTTGGCTTTGAGCTGTACATTCAGCCCTGGCTTTGGACAGGACATCACTGGCTTTGTAAAATGACCTTGCTATGTCTGGTTGTAGCAACAAAGAACTATTCTCCATTAACTTCTAAAAGTGCTTTCTATGATTAGCCAGTTTACCAGTATTTGGTCCACACCAGACAACTACTCAGCTCCTTAAGCTGTCCCACAAGTACAGACCAGAGACAAAGCATGAGAAAAAGCAGAGACTGTGGCTTGACCTCAGAAGAAAGCTGCCAGGACTAAGAGACCACCTGTCTTCCAACAGGCCTTAACATTGACACCACCCTGGTGGACAAAAAGGTTCAGCTGGTGGTGATCACACATGATGTGAATCCCACCAAGCTGTTTTCCTGCCTCCCCTGTGTCAGAGTATTGGGACTCCTTGCTGCATTTTTAAGGGCAAGGTCATGCTGGAGCACATAGTTTACAGGAAGACCTGTGCCATGGCAGTCTTCACACAGATTAATGCAGAAGACAAAGGAGCTCTGGCTACGTTGTGGAAGCTGTCAGGACCAATTACAATTACAGATATGTTGAGATCCACCATCACTGTGCAGGAAATGTCCTGGGTCCAAAATATGTGTCTCAGATTGCCAAGCTGGAAAAGGCAAAGACTAAGGAACTTGCCACTAAACTGGATTAAATGTGCACTGTTGAGTTTTCTGTACATAAAAATAATAAATATTCTCCTTAAACAACAACGACAAAAAAGACTTGAATGGACCTAGAGATTTTATTAACATAATCAACTAGGGGCTATTTTCCAGTCTTCTAACTTATCTTGAATTTCCATCTCCTCTTAAAAATGTTTATTCTTTCTTTTTTGGTTTAAGAGTAATTCTATTTGATAAAATGACTTTTTCCCTTTGGGTAAATATCCAAAAGTGGGATTGCTGGATCAAATGGTAGGTCTAGTTTTAGTTCTTTGAAGTATCTCCATATGACTTTCCATGGAGGTTGTAGTAGTTTGCAGTCTCACCAAAGTGTACAAAATGTACAAAGAGTACCTTTCTCTCTGCATTCATGCCAGAATCTGTTGTTTTGGGGTTTTTTTGATAAAAACCATTCTCACTGGAATTAAGTGATATCTCATTGTGGTTTTATTTACATTTCCTTGATGATTAGAGATGATGGGCATTTTTCATATGTTTTTGGTCATTAGTCTATCTTCTTTTGAAAAGCTTCCATTCATGTCTTTTGCCCACTTTTTAATAGGGTTGTTTGATTTTTTTCTTGCCGATTTGCTTGAGTTCTTTGTAGATTCCAACTATCAACCCTTTATTGGATGTATAGCATGCAAATATTTTTTTCCCATTCTGTAGCATATCTATTCACTCTACTGTTCCTTAGCTATGCAGAGGCTTTTTAATTTAACTAGACCCTATTTGTTAACTTTTATTGCTGTGATTGCCTTTGTGGTCTTATTCATTAACTTCATTTAACTTCTCCATTAACTTCTAAAAGTACCTCCTATGATTAGCCAGCTCACCAGTGTTTGCTCCATACCAAACAACTACTCATCTCCTTAAGCTGTCCCACAAGTACAGAAGTAAATAAATTTTTGCCTGGGCCTGTGTCTGTAACAGTTTGGCAGTATTTACTTCTAGAATTTGTACAGTTTTGTGCCTCAGGTTTAAGTCTGTTATCCATCATGTATTAACTTTCATGAGTTGTAAGAAGTAAGAATCTTGTTTTAATTTTTACTTGTGGCTATACAATTTTCCCAGCATCATTTATTGAATAGGGATTCTTTCCCTCAGAGTAAGCTATTGTTTCTGCTTTGTCAAAGATCAGATGACAATATAAGGATGCTTTTATATCTGATTTTCTGCCTGAACCATTGGTGTATGGTCTACGTCTCTTGTGCCAATACCATGCTGTTTTTATTACTATAGCCTGGTGTACAGCTTGAAGTCTGATAAAGTGATGCCTACTGATTGTCCTTTTTGCTTAAGGTTGTTTTTGCTATTTGGGCACTTTCATGATTTCACATGAAATGTGGAATTATTTTTTATAGATCTGTGAAAAATGAAGTTGGTATTGTAATGGGGATTACATTGAGATAAATTACTTTGTGTAGGATAGACATTTTAACAGTGTTGGTTCTGCTGATTCATGCACATGGTATATTTTTCCATTTGTTTACATCTTCTGTGATTTCTTTCCTCAGCAATTCATACTTTTCCCTACTGAGGTCTTTTACCCCTTTGGTTAAATATATTTCTAGGTATTTCATTTCCTTTGTTGCTACTGTGAAAGGTATTGAGTCTTTGATTTGATTCTCAGTTTGACTGTTGCTGGTGTATAGGAATGGTATTGATTTGTCAGCACAAAACATAATCACATAGGTGTGGAATCCATCCAAATACTCATTGTACCTGGGTGGATTTATGAAACATAGTATATGTTCTGCCAGCCATAAAAAAGTGGTGAACTAAAACCTTCTGTAACAACCTGGATGTAAATGGAAACCATTAGTCTAAGTGAACAAACACCACATGTACTCATTATTAAATTGGGATTTATCAATCAACACTCATGTGCTCATTTGGTAGTACTATGCAAAACTCAACAGAAAGCAAGCAGGTGCAACATGGTAGGAGGAGAGGGGTAAATTCACACCTACTGGGTAAAACACACACTGTCCAGGTTATTGGCACACTTATAACTTTGGTTCAAACTGTACAAAAGCAATTTATGTAACCAAAACATTTTTATCCCCATAAAATTCTGAAATAAACAAAGAAGAGTAATTTTGCTTCACAAGGAAGATAGTAAAATAGGATAGGAATTGAGAATTTTGGTTTTTCACAGTTTTCTTCATCAGAACACTCTCCTACTCTAATCTATTGGTTTCTCCCTCTCTTTTCCTGATTCTTACACCCCAAATATCTTTCAAGTGCTTCCATTCTTTGGATACTTAGCTCATTAAAGGCTTTGTTCTTACCAAAACTATTCTATTTCTACTCTTCCACTCTCTTTGATTCTTTACCCTTTTAGTATTTTTTGTGTTTGTCCATTAAAAATGTTCATTGAGAGAGTTATCCATGCTTTTTTTAGTTGAAAATAATATTTATTTATAATTATTGATCACTGTTCCAAGAGCTTTAGATACATTATTTCATTCAATCTTTGCAATAGCCCTACAAGATGATTATTACTATTATTCATGATTACCAGATGAAGAAAAAGGTCCTAAGAGGACAAGCAATTTAACCACAAAATTTCATTTCACTCTAGCTTTTTTATCCAATCCATTGTATTAAAAACACTGTAATTTTTAGATCCTTCCTATTTTAGCAACTTCATCTTAATGATAATTAAAAGTGAGAAAACTCCATTTTTATTCCCCTGTTGTCTACTTCCCCCCCCATATGCTATAGCCTATAAATAAATCTATAGTTATGTAAGCAAACTTTTTCTCCAAACATTTTGAAATCCTATTTCTGGTTTTAGTCAAGTATGCATTGGACACCACCTGAATGACCCCATATGCATACTCTCTGGTGAAGTCTATAGATGTATCCTATAAATATGAAATGAAACTGGAGATACTTTGGATGGTTAGTTTAATTTAAATAATTTTTATTTTGGAATTCACAGTTCTTTCTAAATGATTTCTTATATTAAGACTTATGAGCAAATCAAGAATGGTCAAGTACATATGAGAATTTAAACTCAAAGTTGTCAAATTAGAAGATTATAAAAGCAAACGTGAATCATCTTCATTAACTCTTGAAATTCAGTATTTTATGTTCTTTTTTGCTGATCTTCCAATTCCAGACTCTTAGGCCCTCATCCAACCCCAGAGTGACTTTTGGGCAGCCACAGATCTTACCATCACTTCAGCTTTTAAAGACCTAGGCCATTACTTTAGACCTAAAAATAACTAGAGCTTGGGATCATCATAAAAATTTGTTGGCAGATGCTAAAAACACAAATAGGAAATTCTGTTACATTAGCTTTTATAAGATGTAAAAAATGTGTTTTGTCAAAGTAAAAGGCATACTTAGGAGACTTCTGTGGATAAAAAGGATGGCGACTTATTAGAAGGCATCAAGGGGAAATTGAACTGGAAGAAGAACAAACAGAAGCAAAGTTGGAGACTTTGTTAAAGCAAAGTACACTTGTTATTAGTTTGCATGATATAAATCTTTTGGAAGAAAAATAAGCTCGCAAAAACAGGACAGTTTCTGTCTCTTGTTCCTGAGAACATAGGAGAAAAAATAGAAGTATACATGTTCTCTACAAATGAATAGTACTTGAAGAAAATTATATCCTGCTAAACACAAAATAGATACCACAGAGATGATGATGATGGTGAAGGAAAACACAGAATATATTAGAGATGATACATAATTTTAAAATGATCTCCTATATATCTGTTTTCTTCTTATAAAAGAAGCCACTGAGAAGTATTTCTGAAGTCATTCATAATTCTGTTATTTTTTTTTAATGTGAAAATTCCTGCTAGGCATTTCTTACAGCATACTGAAATTATGTCCCTGCCAGTTCCAGAGAGGAGAAAGGAATATCTCCTGGGGAGAAAGAAAGGGAGAGCAAAAGGTGTGAAGAGTGTTGAAGTAAAGGAATGCTGTTCTGGCATCTCATCCATGTCAGTGACAGCAGGTGCCACAGAGGAAAAGACAACCCAATAAAAGCCAAGGAAACCAGGAGAGTACACACAAAAGGAGAAGCAAATCCCTCTGCCCTATGCCTCATTAATCTTGTCAAAAATGCTGGCCGCTGAGAAATGCTAATCTTCTCACTACCCAGAGTAGCCTCCCTCACAAGAATGTTTTCAAAGTCTGGTATATCTAATGACTGAGCCATTTAATAAATTACTTACTTACGTTACTATAAAAGCCAGTCCAGCAGCTGTAGCCTACATGTAAAGCATTAAATCCTTTAACCTGACTTTCTAAAGGTTCCTCTAAATCATATTTGGTGACAGGGTGAGGTACACAGGAATCAGGATTTAGTGGCAGGGCATACTTCATGCTGTTTTGGGTAGGTCAGGAGGTCTGACTTGGATTTCTTCCCAGTAACCTGATCTAGGTGAATCAGCAGGTTATAAATGAAAGTCAGTTTCTAAGATCTCTTGACTTTTTTCAAACTATCAGGAACTTTATAGGAACCTGGTGAGAAACAGGAAAAGACCAAGAGATGATAAATACCATTGACCAACATTGTGATATTGTAATTTCTCTTTTCTAAGATAACGTGAATTGGGTGCCATTTTGTACAACTAAATATTTGTATAGATTCCGAGTTTATTTCTTTGATAGACAGAACAAATATTGAAGGGACTAAAAAGTGTTTTAGAACTTAAGTGGTTTTTCTGTGTCACAAAAGGTAGCATTAGATTGTGAGTCCCTCAAGGGCAGGTTAGGTGAATTTCATATACTTCTATCATTCATAATATGGAAATATGTCCTTTTAAATCCTTACATTAAAAGATAGGAAAGATAAGGGAGAAAAATGTAAGCAAAAGAAGCAAAATGTATTGAAGAATTGACACAATCAAAGTACTGGCATTCATTGCCTCATTTCATCCTCGTAGCAACTCTGAAATGAATTAATAAACTTTAGGTCAAGTCATGATATCTACAATAAATTAGCATTTGAGTCTAGCTTTGTTGATTTGAAACCTTCATCTGTTGTCTCTGGAGTAAGATTTTTGTTACCTATTAAACCATACCGCATTGATAATGGTCTTGTTCTATGCATAACACAGCTCTACACTGAGTTGTGGAGAATTTATAAGTTAGCATGGCATAGTAAATCTAAAACTTTATATTTGCAAAATCTAAGAGAAATCCAGGGGTGTCAGAAGCACTACCAGTGACACATCCCCATCATTTTGAATAGGACAATAGCAAGGCACCGCCTGTGGCTCAAAGGAGTAGGGCGCCAGCCCCATATGCCAGAGGTGGTGGGTTCAAACCCAGCCCAGCCCAAAAACTGAAGAAAAAAAACAACAATAGCACTGGCTGTTACTGAAACCCATGGATACACTGGAAATATACAGCTACATTGTGGGTCATAATAGGAAAAGCATATTAAAAATGAAGCAACCATTTCTATTTTCTTATCCTATTAAAATGGCAATAGCTCACAGATATGAGCATTGACAAGCTGCTATATGTAAAATGTGTAAGGCAACTCACAGCATAGAATGAGTATTACATCATTGCTTTTATTAATGCTGTTTTTTATGCTTATGATTAGGATTATTGAGTTCCTATTATCTCAAATAAGAGTTCACTAGCTCCAGGAATATAAAGTAAAACCCTTTTCTTTTACTTTTCTTTTAATGACAATTCCAGTTTTATTGTTTCTATTTTATACTCTGGGAGTGTGATTGGGTAATGAATAAAGTAAATATAAAAATAAGCTATAGATAGTAAGAAACTGGTTATACTTGCAAATACAGTCTTTAGTAATCTGTTTGTTTATAAATAGCTCAAGATTCCTTCCACACAGGACATGTAATAATAACTGAAATTCAGTTTCTATACACCCACTTCAAGACACTCCTTACTCCCCAAAATAATTAAATATAGCAGACTGTGTGGCCATAGCTAAACAAGAAAGCTCTGCCTTTACTGCTCACATTTTTCTAAAAGTCTTAATGTTTTTCGGGAATATTTGCTTTTGACTTTGCTAGCTCACTTTTCTGAGATGACTGATTTTATTTTTATATTTGTTATGTACTGGGGTGAGGACAGGCAGGTAGAGTTTAGACTGTGTGATATCCAGAGACTGGAAATTGAAACCCCTTGTTTCTCACAGCACAGATGTGGTGCAGACAGCCCTGGCCTTCACATTTCCTCACTGTGTCCTAAAAATGACCTTAACCCTGACACAGAAAGAGAAGTAATATCACGGTGAAAGGCTATTGTTGGCTGGCTATGTGGGAGGGAGCTGTTTTCTAAGCACTGGGGCAGTATCTCGTTGCCCTCTCCCGTGTAGTAACACTTTCAGTCTTTCCACATTGACCTGGATCCTCGGCATCTATAAAAGGGTCAAAGTTAATCCTTAGTGTTCATGAAACTCATTTAATGAGTCTGTTCCATAAAGCAATAGGAAAATAACTCAGATCAATTCTATTCTTTCTATTCAATCTTGAAATCTATTGAAAATAATTGTTTTCTTTTAGGATGTTTTGCCCAAACACACTCTGAATTTTATATCTCTTGCTTTAGTCTATAAACAAATAAGTAAATGTGTGTGCATGCATATATGCAAAATAATCAAGCTATCACAATGTTCTATCACCCCAACCAACTGCATTTCTCTTGCATTGCTCAATCATTTTCTATATATTCCATATCTTTACCAATTACAAATCTGGGATTTATGGTATTGACCATGTAGCATTATGGTACAATGTTAAAAGTGTTTTTTTAGGGTTTTTAAAGAGTACATGTCCTTGTTTTTCCCTTTAAGACAGATGTTCATGCTTATATGATGTCTAGGTTTTATAAAGTCCAAGTAGGAGGATGTGTTCATCTTTTCCTTCTACATTTTCAGGATAGAATGATAGAATCAAAAAACAAAATCATTTAAGTAAATGGAATTTTGTAACCAAAATTTATTAAAACAACTTGGACAGGTTTTATTCTTTAAAAAAAAAATGACTGGCAAAACTAGTGTTACAGAGTATTTCTTTCAATCATTTAATTACATTCAAGTTTAATGTACTGTTATTCAATGCTTTGCAAGAAAACATCACTTTTGAGAAAGAGCCATTTCTCAATGTTCACCTGATTTTCTGGACTAAAGCCCCAACATTTATGTGACTCCCAGCAACCCTTACTCTATCTGCAAAGGCTCTTAAATACTGAAAACTGAAAATGAAGGAACAAGACTACTGATTGTTTTCTTAGGTTTCTTGGAGGATCAATGTCAGTTGGTGAAAGTGTGATGATTTACAGATGTAAAGTGATCTCCTATTGTCCTTTGCTTGTATGTACTTCCTCAGAAAGATGTCCAAGAAGAAAACTAGTTCCTACTGCAAATCTCTTCCTATGTCATTACTCTGTTGAGCTTTCATATATAGAAGGAGATGTTTGTGAATTGTTTTTGGGTATTCTGACTAATCAGGACTTAGGTAAGATCATGGCTAATCACAGATTGCAGGATAGTATGACTTACATTCAAATATACTCAAAAGGCGACATTTCCTCTCATTGTCAAAATCCTGCAGTGAATGGCAGGCCGCTAGCTTAGACATGTTGGTGTGGTTCATTTGGGGCCTCCTTGGCTACAGCACAGAAGACCCTGTACAAGTGATGCTTTTTCAGGAATTGACCCTGAAGGAAACTGTGGCTCAGATACCTTGGGCACCAGGGTGACATGAAGTTTTTATTCTTTTTACTTCCTTCAGTGTATGTCCTCCCTGGAAATGTATTTTCATTAATAACTAGGTCTTAATATGTTTACCAAGATACCAGCCTAAACGATTGCTCTCCACATGAATGCCTTTAGTATCTAATATGTAGATATAGGCCATTGTGAGCCAACCATGTTAGTAGGAAACTAAACTAATAAATATGTCTCCTTTGCTTCCTATTAAATATGAAAAAGCAAGACAACATTGCTCATGCCAGATCAGGTTTTGATTGGTATGTGCTTATCCTTTATGTAACAAATGCATTTTATATGAAAAAACACAGGGGAAATATTTTTATTTATTTTAATAGTTGTAGAAAAGCCATGTTGGCAACTGAAGAACCAATAAAATAAAATTGTTTCATGTGTTTCTTATTACAGAATCAAATAGAAATGCAAAAGGCAAGCACACACCAATCATAATTCCATCTGGCTGAAAGAACAGGAAAATGTGGCTCCATTTTCATTAGTAAAGAGAGGCAAATATTTCATGATGCGTTCAAACCTGGCTCTAAAGCCACTCCCAGGGTACTATGCATTTTGTACCAGTCAAGAGGTGTCACCTCTACTTATACAGGTTAACATAGTTAACATGACTGAGAGGGACAAGACTGCTCTCAGCCTTGCAATGATATGAACAGAGGACCAAACTGAGACGAGAGCACCATTCCTTGGCATTCTGGAAGAAAAGTATGCTGAAGTATACATGGTATATATAGTCCTTGCAATATAGACTTGGCTTATTTGCAATGAGCAAATTGACATGCATGTAAGCACCAAAAATACATTCCAAAATGTTACATCATCTCAATAACCAGACAAAACCATTCCAGCACTGAAACCAAAAGACTGCATGCATAAATATTTTCTAAGTTCTTCCAGTGCTGTTTTGGATTTATCTCCAAAGAAATATAGAGGTAGTTATTATCAATAGAAGGTAGATATTTACTTATGGGGAGTTGGGTCAGCAATACACTGCACTGATTAATCATCTCTGGAACAAGGAAGGTCATTTTGGCCTCTAGGGGGTATTGACATGTAAGAGCACTAGTGTTTTATGAAGAACAAGAAAATACTGTCCCTTGAGAATCAAGGTTGATTCTCTCTGACAAAAATGGCTTTCTGGCCTTTCTTTTTTACTTACTTTTAGGGCTTTTTTTCCCCTTAAATGTTTACCTGTTTGTGAATAAATGACTAGGTGATCACATCACCCAGAAATGAGTCTGAGTTTCCTAATTTTTGACTTGTGTGTAACACATCTGGGATGGAATGATTTCTCTATTCTGAATATGTTTTGGAGTGCAGAAAAATTGATAAATTAGTAGTTGATGTATTTTGTTCAATTGGTGTGAAGTTTATGTCTAACACTGAAAATAAGCGCAAGAGAAGACACAAGTCACACAAAGTTTCGGATTTTTAATCCTACCTGAACACCTGTATGTTTTGTAAACATTCATTTAAAATAGAGTCAACAGACAAAACATGAAACTTGTGACTGTTTTTTAGAAGGTAATACAATGTTCTCATCAGTAGTATCCATAATTGCTGAATGTACCCAAACCTATACTAATGGACCTATTTATGTGATGACTAAGTATTTGATTAAAGATATCATTGGAATTGAAACAACCAATCTACTGGATACTGACCAACCATAGAATATGATGTTATGCTAGAGGATCTAAAGTAGCTCCTTACAAAAATTTTCATTGGCCCTCTTCAGGTCTATTATATATGAAATAATTGTGAGTTGCCAGTCATATGTAGAAGGTCTGACTGTCTTCTGTCAATATTTTGTTTTCTCTTAAGAAAGGCTTATTACGAAAAAAAAAAAAAAAAGTTACTGATGCCCTCACTCTGGCATCATGAGGCCCTGAACTTGAATACTAGATCTGCCATGTAACAACTTTGATGTTTGTTTACCAGATACCTTTCCTTTGGAAATCCAGTGAGAGAATGGATCACAAGTGTTTCTGCTTATTATCTAACCCTAAAGCCTTTTCCCATATGGAGCATAGAATAGATGTTTAATACATATTTTTAGAAAAAAAGTGAAAGAATATGTCTAAACTTAATTTTTTTATTTATAAAACACTAATATTTCTCTTAAAGTGTTTTTTTTAAGAACTAGATATCATACATAAAACCTAGAGTAATTCTTGATGTGTCATAGATGGCTGTTAAAAAGATGCAATAAGAGCTATTTGTTTAATAGATTATCCACGTACAGATGAAATACTTTAATTTTTATCTCTGTTGTCTTCCTTGACTTTACTTAACAATTGATTTGGCTCGGCACCAGTGTTCAGTGGTTAGGGTACTGGTGACATGCACCAGGGTTGGTAAGTTCAAACCCGGCCCGGGCCTGCTAAACAACAATGAAAATAGCTGGGCATTGTGATAGGTGCCTATAGTCCCAGCTACTAGGGAGGCTGAGGCAAGAGAATTGCTTGAGCCCAGGAGCTTGAGGTTGCTGTGAGCTATGATGCCTCAGTACTCTTCTGAGAGTGACAAAGTGAGACTCTGTCTAAAAAAAAAAATTGATGTGGCCCTCAAAGAATATGAGGTAAATTGAAGAAAGAACAAAAATAATGTAGATTTAGAAATAATATAAGGGAGGTAGGATCAAAATGATGGACTAAACACAGGTAGTATATGGCTCCTCTGTGCAGAGGAACCAGAATAGTAAACAGATTCTCACATTTCAAATAAATCATCTAGGAGAGAATGCTGGGATTCATCAGGGAAGCAATGGGAATCACCAAAGTGGGTAAGGAGAGGGTCCATGGCAACTCTCTTTGTCAGGACCTGGTTAAAAGCCAGGAGAAACTTCTGGATGCGGGGAAATATGACTCCATATTCCAAGATAAATTTTTGTAGTTTGACTACAAGAGAGCACCCTGATTCATGGTGAGGCCTAACATAGGAATCTGCTTAGAGAGTACACATAAACATTGCTTCAGAAAAGGAATTCACATGGACTCCCACAGGCCTGCAAGCCAAAAACAACAAGAGCCAGGCGTCATTCATAGATACCAGGGACCTTCAGGTGCACTGGTAGCCACTGCATGGCTCTGAGAAGGGATAGATGAGCCCAGGTACTCCTGAGCTTGGGTACCCAAACCACTGCCTGACTATGCACTGATGTTGAGACTTGAGACACGAGCAGACAGCATTTTCCATAGTTTCTCACACATGCTGTTTGCCTGGATGAGACTGGTTCCTGCCAGTACAGTATGCCTGAGAAGTGCTCTTCCCTCTCTGATTACAGGCCCAAGAAATAATTTTAGGTGATTAAAGCTTGGCAATGCTCTGTCTTTGGGTTGTGTCTGGATGATGCAGCTGTAGTCTTGCCCAGCTGAGGAAGAACAAGGGCATGCAAGCTCATCCACATACAACACACTGCTCCACTATGGGCTTCTGTGAGGTTGAGAGGTAAGAAAACTCCATTGTCCATAATTTTTAGCCCATGCCACTTGCCTGAGAGGGTCCTTGCATCTTTGATTGAAAGCTCACATCTGGTACCATTTCGGGACTTTGATGCCAGACTATACTCCAGCCTTGGCAGAGTTCAAAGTGAAGTGGGTACAGCTACCATCAGCCCAGGAAAGGACAGGGGAGACTAAGCTCTCCTAAGCACTCTTAGGACAATACCCACTGGCCTGTTAGAGGAAGTGGTGGATTAGAGATTAGCCTGCCCAATCTATCACAACTGCCAGTAACACCAACACAGACCACTTGGATGCTTCTGATGGCTCCCCCATCACTTCTGCCACCTTTCACACCACACCAGCAGCTCAGGGGCCTAAGACCCAAGTGACACACCAGCCCATTCCTCCAACTGCTAGCATCTGAGCAAGCTACCTGCAGGTCCAAGAACTGGCCTTCCAAGATATACTAACTAACTATGCTGCCAGCATAAGCTTCTCTGGGATGGAAAATCAGGCATATTCAGGTTTCTGTTTCTAACACTGGGCCCCCCAAAACTAGCATGTCCAGTTTTCAATCTCTAGCAAAAGTTCACCTTAGCCTTAAAGTATAACTAAGTCACAGGAAAATCATAGATACCACTGACCCCGTGTACTGCCTGAGAAATACAAATACTACACTACTTTAGGCATCCAAAAACCAAAGTCAAGGTGTCTTACACACACACAAAAAGTATAAATCTTCAGAAAAAAAATTGTCTTTCAAAAATAATTTCAAAAAGTCAGTACAAACAACTGCTGCAACAGATGCACAGATATCAATGGAAGGACACAGGTAACACGAAAAAGCAAAGAAATAATGACACTACCAAAAGACCACAACAATCCTCTAGTAATGGATCACAATCAAAAAGCATTCATTTTTTTAGTCTGATAAAAAGTTACAAATATTAATTCTAAAGAAATTCAATGAGATGAGACATAAAAGAAATCAGAAAACCAATATAAGAAATTGGAAAATCAATTCAGAATATGAATGTGAATTTATTAAGGAGCTAAATATCATTTAAAATAAACTGGAAATTCTGAAGCTGTGAATTTATTTTAAGGAAATACAAAACATATCCAAAAGCTTTAAGAATAGACTAGATCAATCAGAACAAAGAATCTCAGATCTTAAAGATTTGTGTTTTGAAATAATACATTAAAAAAAGAAAAAGTACGAAACTTAAAAGATTTTAAGAAAAACTTTCATGATGTCTGGGACTACATAAAGTCATTGAATTTATGAATTATTTGTATTCCCAAGGGTCAGAGAGCAATCAAAAGTTTAAAAAATCTATTTAAGAAAATAATCAATGAAAAGTTTCCAGAACTAGTGAGAGAGTTATACATTCAAACACAAGAGGCCCAATGATCTTCAAGCAAATACATTTTTAACAGGACTTCACCACAGCATATTATAATCATAATAACTAAGGTTAAAATGAAAGAAAAAAATTTAAAAGCAAGAGACTTTTCTATAAAGGAAATTTTCTATATAGGAATTTCTATATAGGAATTTCCTATAAAGGAAATTCTATCAGACTAACAGTGAACATCTTAAAAAGAAATCTTACAGGCCAAAAAAAAAATATGTGGCATTTGCAACGTGCTGAAAGAAAAAAACCTGACAGATAAGAATTTTGTGTCCTGCCAGAATAAGCTTCATAAATGAAAGAGAAATAAAGTTATTTACAGGCAAATAAATACTGAGAGAATTTCTACCACTGGATTGGTGCTGCAGGAAATTCTTAAAGCTGTCTTACACATGAAAATCAAAGGCTAATATTCAGCATCACTTAAACCCAAGAAAATATAAAACTCAAAGGTCTAATAAAATAATCATACATGAGAAGAAGAAAGAGTAATTAAGTGACAATATAACAAAAATTCTTTCAGCTACTCACAAAAAGAGAAAAAGAAAGAATATATAAAGCAACTAAAAATCAATTGACAATATGGACAAAAAGAAAATCTCACATCAGTATTCATCTTGAATGAAAATGGATTCAATTCATGGCTCCACTTCAAAGTATAGATTGGCAGAATGGATTTTTAAAAAGGCTCAACTGTATGCTGCTTACAAAAAACCCACCTTATCAATGAAGACACACAGAGCCTCAAAATAAAGGGTGGAAAAAAGATAGTCTGTGCAAACAGTAACAAAAAGCAAGCAGAAGTAGTTACATCAGATAAAACAGGATTTAATCCAAAAACAATAAATAAAGCCAAAGAAAATCATTGTATTATAATAAAGGATCAATTAAACAAGAGAATATAACTATTCTAAATGTGTGTGTACACAACATTGGAGCACCCAGATTCATAAAACAAATATTACTAGACTTGAAGTGAGAGATTACAACACAATAATAGTGAAGGCAATTCGACACCCATTTACATCACTCCACAAATCATTGAGACAGAAAATTGACATTTTCTGTTGATTTTAAGTAAAAGAAACATTTTACTTAAATTGGACTTTAGACCAAATGAAATCAACAGACATTAACAGAACTTGCACCCAACAACTATAAAATATATATTCCTTTCATGAGCATGTGTCATATTCTCAAAAACAGAATACATTTTAAAATACAAAACCAGTTTTAATAAGTTTTAAAAATTGAAATCATATCATGTTTCTCCTCAGAGAACAGTGAAATAAAGCTAAAAATCAATACAAAGAAGAATTTTAGAAACTACCTAAACACATAAAAATTAAACAACATGCTTCAAAAAAAAATCACTGGGTAAACACGGAAATAAAGATAAAAATTTTGAAACAAATGAAAAAGAAAACACAATGTAAGAAAACCTGTAAGATCAACAAAACCAGTGCAAAAATAGAAATTTATAGCATTAAATGTCTACAACAAAAAATCAGAAAGATTATGTATTAACAGCCTAACACGGCAACCTTAGGACCTAAGAGAACAAAAAAAACCAAACCAAAATTAAGGTAAATAAATACATAAATAAATAAAATTAGAAGTAAAAAAGAGAAAGATCAGACCAGAACTAAGTAAAGACAAAAAAAAAAAAAATACAAAGGTCAACAAAATAAAAAGTTGGTTCTTTTCATTCAGAAGTTTGTTATCTTTTTAAAAGTTAACCAAAATGGATAAATCAGTAGCCAGACTAAGAAAAGAAGAGAGAAGATCCAAATAAACACAATCAGAAATAAAAAAAGAGAGATCATGAGAGACTGTTATGAATAACTATATGCTCACACACTGGAAAACCTAGAGCAAATACATAAATTTCTGAAAACATACTACTTTCTGAAAAAATAGAATGGCTCAATAGATCAGTAATAAAAAGTGAGATTGAATCAGTAACAAAAAGTCTTCCAAGGAATAAAGTTCAAGACCAGTTTGATTCATAGCCAAATTCTACCAGATGTACAACAAACTAGTGCCATTCTTACTGAAAGATTTCCAAAAGTTGAAGAAGGAAGGACTTCTTATGTGCTCATTAATGAAGCCAGTGTCACCCTGAAACCTAAGCCAGGAAAAGAATGCAACAACAAAAAAGAAAACTACAGAACAATATCTCTGATGAAGGTAGACACAAAAATTTTCAACAAAATACTGGTAAAATGAATCCAACAGCACATCAAAAGAATAATTCCCCACATTCAAGTGGTTTTCATCCCAGGGATGCAAGGATGGTTCAACATGTACAGGTCAATGAATGGGATTCACCACATAAACACAATTAAAAACAAAAATCATATCATCTTAATAGATGTGGATAAAGCATTCAATAAAACCTAGCATCCCTTTATAATAAAAACCCTCAAAAAATTGGGAACATAGGAGGAACATACCTCAAAATAATATAAAGTGTATATGATAAACACTCAACGAACATCATACTGAATGGAGTAAAGTTGAAAGCATTTCCTCTAAGAACTGTAATAAGACAAGAATGCCCACTTTTACAGAGCTCTATATTGGAAGTCCTAGCCAAAACAGGTAACAAAAAGAAACAAAGGGCAATGAAGTTGGAAAAGATGAAGTCAAATGATCTGTTTGCTGATGATATGATCTTACACCTAAAAAGCCCTAAGAAGTCCTACAAAAGACAAGTAGATTTTATAATTGTATTCAACAAAATCTCAGCTTGTAAGTACAAAGTCCAAAAATCAATAGGATTTCTATATATTAGCAATGACCAGGCTGCAAACCATGTGAAGAACTCAATGCTATTTATAATAGCTGCAAAACAATAAAATACCTAGGAATAAATTTAACTAAGGTGGTAAAAGATCTCCAAAAGGAAAACTGAAAATCACTAAGGAGAAAACATAGATGACACAAATGGAAAATGATCCCCATGCTCATACATGAGAAGGATCAGTATTGCTAAAATGACCATACTGCCCAAAGCAATCTATAGATTCAGAGTAAAAATACCAATGTCTTTTTTTTCAACAGATGTAGAAAAAATAATTCTAAAATTCATGTGGAACGTAAAAGGAACTGAAATAGCCAAAGCAATCCTAAGCAAAAAGAACATAATTAGAGGTATCACATTAACAGACTTTAAACAATAATAAGACTATAGTAACTAAAACAGCATGGTCCTGGCATAAAAGCAGACACATAGATCAATAGAACAGAATAAAGTCCCCAGAAATAAAACCACATTCAATTAACTGGCCTTAGACAAAGCAGACAAAAACCACATTCAATTAACTGGCCTTAGACAAAGCAAGCAAAAACATATATTGGGGGAAAGACTCACTATTCAATAAATGGTACTAGGAAAATTGAATAACTATATGCAGAAAAATAAAACTGGATCTCTAGTACTCACCATATACAAAAACTAACTTAAGATGGAGTAAAGATTTTTGTAAGACCAGAGATAATAAATATCTTAGAAGAAAACCTAGGAAAAACTCTTCTGGACACTGGCCTAGGCAGGCAAAGGATTTATGATTAAGATCCCAAAAGCAAAGCAACATGAGCAAAAATAGACAAATATTACTTAATTAAACTAAAGGAGTTCTACACAAACAAAGAAATAACCAAAAGAATAAATAGATCACCTACAGAGTGGAAGAAAATATTCACTGTGTCTCCTAAAAAAGACTACTATCCAGAATCTATAAGGAACTCAAACAGCTCATCAAGAAAGAAAGAAACAATCCCATTAAAAAGTGATCAGATGCCATGAACATAAATTTTTCAAAACACATACAAATGGCAAAAAAATATGAAAAAAATGCTCAATATTACTAATCATGGAAATACAAATTGAAACCACAGTGAGATTCCATTTACTCTTATTAGAATTACCGTGATTAAAAAGTCTAAGAACAATAGATGTTGGCACAGGTGCTTAGTACAACCTCTATGGAGATCAGTACGGTGATTTCTCAGAGAAGATCTACCATTTGATTTCGCAGTCCCACTAGGGGTATCTACCCAGAGGGGGAAAAAATAATTATATCAAAAAGACTGTTTCACTTGTATGTTTATTGCAGCACAATTCACAATAACAAAGATATGGAATCAAGCTATGTGCCCATCAAATGATGAGCAGATAAAGAAAATTTGAGAAACACACACGTGATAGAGTACTACTCAACCAAAAGAAAGAATGAAATAATGTCTTTTGCAGCAACTTGTATGTAACTAGAGTCTTTTATCCTAAGTGAAGTGACTGAGGAACAGAAAAATAAGTGCTTCATGTTCTCACATGTAATTGGAGCTTCACTGTGGTTGCACAGGGTGCACAGAGCGGTATAATGGACATTGGAGACTCACAAGAGGAAAGTGTGGAAAGGGAAGAGGGACTAAAATTACCTATGGGGAAGAACGTACACTGCTCTGTTGGTGGGTATACCGAAAGCTCAGACTCCACCACTATATAATACGCACATATAACAGAATTCAATTTGTACCCTCTAAATCTATTAAAATTTTTTTCAAAGTCTGAAAAAAAGAAATAAATTGGGAAGACTCACACAAACCAAAACATTTTTGTCTCACAAAATACCCAAGCCTTAACCCATGCTAATATGTCTGCGTTTAATCCCTAGAAGGCTTTTTAAATACAAGTCAAATGTAAGTAGATTATATGGTCTTTTAAAAAAAGTCTTTCAATCTACTGATGTGAATTCAACAGTACTGAAGAGAGGGATGCACGAAAGCTCTGTTTTTCTTCCATGAAGGTAACATTTTTTCTAGAGTTCTGTTCACCATATCATGTAGATCAGCATAAATAAGACAGACCAGAATGGAAAAGAAAGTATTGCACATTTTAATGCTTTATTGCAGGGTGACTCACAGCAACAGAATGAGGGAAAGAATAGAGAAAGAGTTTGGGGAGGTCAATAGCACTGCAGACCTGGCAGGCAGAAATCAACCAAACCTAACCCTAGAGCAGGTCTGCCAGGAACTGCTCCCCTGTGGAAAGGCAAGATAGCAAGGCAGGAGAGCACAACTTTTCCGTGTCAATTTTTGGGACTGTCTATGTGCATGGCCCCAGGCCTCCGGTACATGGCCCACTGATTAATCCTTTGAGCAACTTTGCTTCTGTTTTCTGAAGGCCAGGCTGGAGCTCCGTGCAGCTGCCGTGCCAAGCCACTAGAAAGGAAAAGCAGAACCGGCGCTGATCTTTCAGCACTGTGTTCCCATCTACAGTGTTTGTTTCTCTAAATCTTTTAACAATTAAAATACTCTCAATTAGTATACAAGCATCTTTATGATTTGCTGTATTTTTTTCAACTTTCAGTGTAACATTATTTATTTTAACTTCAATTCACTTTTGATGTGGTGCATGTATACAATTTACCACAGAACCCGTTTTAACATTTAACAGCATGCTTCCTTTTTCCTTTCTCAAACTATTTTAAATCACATGTTTTGCATTTTCATTGGATTCAGATATGTTTTCAGCAGATAGACAGTAAAACAAACAGAAATAAATTGATTTTGGTAAACAGCAGAGATGTAACACGAGGCAAAAGTTCAATTTACAATTTTCGTGTTTCTCTTATCCTTTTTTTTTTTTCTTTAGCCAAAGGGTACAAGTTTCATTTTAACAGGTAAGATAATCCAAATGAGAGCAACAAGCAGAGTGTTACAGTCTAACTTTTCCTTCATTTAAAGTGGTGGTCTTTTCTCCTATCTGAATTATCACCCTGTGCCAGCTTATGTTTAATAGTTCATACTTGGTGTGTGTGGGGGGGAGGGTTGTAATACAAATGTTATCTTTATTTAAAATACATGAACTATAGCCTAGGATGAGGAGACTATAGCCTAGGAACTATAGCCTAGGGAGAGGAGAGGGGCGGGGGATGGGCTGATGGAGGTCTAGTAGGCGGACCACACCTATGGGCACATTGCAAGTTCAAGTTGGATCTATCAGGTGTAGAACACAAATGTCTTAATGCTGTAATTGGGTAAATGACGTGAAAGCTATGTTGATTAGTAGGATGTAAGCACTCCAATTTGTACAAATAATCAACACATTGAATCCCATAATGGCATAATGTATTTATGATCTATGTACAAATGACTTAATAAAAAAATTAAAAATAAAATACAACATGAAGAACATAACTACTCTAAATGACATTAGAGTAAGAAAGAGTGTATCTATAAGGGATACTGTCAAAAAATTTTAAGTATGTTGTACATAATTACATAATTAATGGAATCTATGGGAAAGATATCTTAGGGGTAGCACAATAAAGCATTTGGGGCTAATTAAGAATTTGTGAAACCATAATTAGTTTATAGAATATAGAAATTTCTTACCATATTTAATAAAAATTCCTTTTTAAAAACAAGTGGACTAAAAATAACAATTCTGAAACTGTTTTTTTTTTAAATATTTTATTTACTTTTTGAATTGATACATCTAGTTAGTAAATATGATCATGGCATTCCATTTAGGTCAAATCAAAGTAAGACAACATTTGTAACTGCCCACCAAATACGAAACCCTTCCCTCGGAAACTCAGTCTTATCCCTACATGTTTCAAAGGGCCAATTGGGAAAAGTTTCTCCCTTTTGAAAAGTTAGACTGTAACACTCTGCTTTCTCCCTTGAAAGTCATTCCAAGGTGTTTCAAGATAGTGGAATCTTAGGAAGTAAAAATAGAGGAAGGCACCACAGTAATGAAGCTCTCCATATGGTTTGGGAATCCTGATCTCTTTCCAGGGGAGTCTCTAACCATTGTGTTGAATGACATATGGTTAGAAAAGGATGCTTTCTCCATTACACTTGGGGGAGGTAGGCGCACAGAGAGGTAAAAGAACTGGATTGCAATCACATGGAAGAGTCACCATCCTGGTCAGTACAGCCCAGTTGCCCCTGTAGACCATATTCTGAAGGAATTTACTTGCCCACAGAATGAAGGGGGAGGGGCAGGGAAAGAGAGTTAATTGGTGTGGATTCTGCTTTGTTTTGTACCACCTCCTTGATTGATCTTGAGCTCCTTGTTAATTTTGCTCAATTAAATCCCCATGTCCTGAATGAGGTTCTATTGCTTCATAACAAATAAGCACAAAATTAACAGCTCTAAACAACATTCATTTATTAGTGCACAGTTCTGGAGGTCAGAAATTCAACCAAGATTGACTAGGTCCTTTACTCAGAGTATCACATGTCAGAAATCAAAATGTTGCCAGGGACAAGTTCTCCTATGGAAACTCTAGGGAAGAGTCCTCTTTTCTGTTTGTTATTCTTGCTGAAAGAATTCTATTCCTTTCAGTTGTTGCACTAATGGCCCTATTACCTTGCTGACAGTCAGCAAATTCCTCTAAGGTCCCTTCCATGTGGCCTCCATAGATGGCTCACAACGTGGCTTCTTGTTTCCTTTCAGGCCACCCAGAGCTTATCTCTTCTTCTTCCATCATATGGAGAACATTCTGTTTTTAAGGGCTATGTGATTCAATTAGGCTCACTGGATAATGTCCCTTCCTTAAATTCAGCTGTACTATACCTTATAATCTACTCATGAGAGTAAAATCCATTGTCTTCACAGTGCCAGGAATTAGAGCAGAAATCTTGGGGGCCATTATGGACTTTAGACAGCCATGGTGAGATATCAGCTAAAGTGATTCAAACACTTTATAAATGACATTAGAGTAGGAAAGAGTGTACCTATAGGAGTTACCTTCAAAATTTTGGGTAGATTGTTAAGTACATAATTGGTGGAATCTATGGGAAAGATATTTTAGGGGTAGTATAATAAAGCATTTGGAGCTAATTGAGAATTTATGAAACTATAGTTTATAGAATACAGAAATTATTTACCATTTTTAATTTCTGTCTTATATGATCAACATGCTAGTATTTAAGTTAAAAAGTGTTCATATAATGCTGGTCTTTTACCAAAACTGGTACTACCATAGTATTTGTATAAATGTAACCATGAGAAAGAGGTAAAGTGAATCATTTCTATAGACCTCTGACTGCTGTGTGCCTCTGGCTTTCCCTTTTGTTATGTGGGAGTGCTTTAAAAAGCCATCCTATGCTTGTTCTATAATTGGGTATTGCATATTTGGGGAGCAGGTAACTCATCGCTTTAGTTATTATGTCCTTGGATTAAAATGAGTCTCTCTGAAGAAGTTGTACTTGAGGAACTGCACTGATTCAACTGATTCAAATGAGGAAATACAGACCTTGAGCAGTTACCACAATGGGAAGAGACTTGGAAGACTTAGGGAAGAGAATGAATGCCATTTGCAAGTGGGGTAGAAAGGATGTGAGTTTATGATAGACCATGACCCTATATTTCCAAAGATGGGCCATATGAGGTCAAATGAAAGCCAGGTCACATTTTTTACTGTCCTCAAAACCTTGCTACTCTTCCCACTGAGTGGTGAAGTCCACGTGCCTTCTCCCTGTACTGGGCAGACTTTAGTGAGTGTCTCAAATAGAGTCTGAGAAAAGTGACACTACTTGACTTTGAGGCTAAATTATAAAAATGCCATGTGCCTCCTCCTGGCTCTCTCGGGACACCTGCTTTTGGAATACAGCACCATGCTGTGAGGAAGCCCACACTAGCCCGCAGGAGAGACTGCGTGAAGAGGCCATGTGCAGCTGTGCTGATCAGCAGCCAAGCTGAAGTTTCAGCCAACAGCCAGCACTAGTCATCAGACAAGTGAGTGAAAATACCTTAAGGTGATTTTAGGCCCAGACCCCAGACATTGGGGAGCAAAGACTTGCCATTTCTGTTATTCTCAGTCTGAATTCTTAACTCATAAGCATAATATGAGCATAATATACATATAGTGATTGTTTTCACCAACTTTGGCGGTAGCTTCTTACGTACAATAGTAGCTGGAACACTGGAAAATTTAATTATGTAGTCTAACAACTATATCTTAGCCCTTTGCTTTATTGTGATAATTCTCCGGTAGTGTGATCTCAGCAGAAGCCATGCATCATGGAAGTTCTAAATATTATAAAAAATGTTGTTGAAACCACAACAGCTGTCACAGAGTTAAGCTGATAGACACTTAGTGTCATACATTGTCCTTATTGCTAAGTATGGAGGAGTGAAGAAAAAAATAATTTAAACAAGTAATTATAATGGATATTTTCAAGTTTTCATCTTAGTGGTTAGTCTTTGGTATTTTTCTTTTCTTTAGAATTTATGGTAGATTTTTATGATACTGATATAAATACAATCTATACACTGCTGACCAAATTAAATTTCACCGAGCTATAGAATTAGGCTAAATTGTTCATTCCATTGGGAAAGAACTGATGTGCCTCTGTAACTACTTTACCTTCTTGTCATAAGCTGAGTATAGGAAAGAAGAAGCTGGAGTCTCCCAAGTGAATGCAAAAACCTGGAGGATTCTGATAAGTCTGTCTACAATGGTGGCTAGAGTGGCTGGAAAAAGAGATGAGGCTGAGAGTATCTCAAGTACTCAGAAGGGCACAAAAGGTGTCTGAAATTGTATCTAAAATCCTAACAATAGGAAGCTTGGTTGGATAGAAATTGCAAACAGGACAGTGGTATTTGTTGGGTTGGTCCTCAGGCATAAGCAGGGCATTTGTTTAGTGAAAGTGGGTGAATTAACACAAGAGTCTCAGTCAGATACATAATGTCTAACCTTAATGGCATCTTACTTTTCTTTTTCTTTTTTAATTTCAGGTTAATGTGAGGGCACAAACAAGTAGGTTACAACGTTTGCATTTGTTAGGTAGAGTCCCTCTTGTAGCTGTGCCTCACACCCAAAAGGTGTGCCACATACCCTTACATTGTGCCCCTTAAGTGGGAGCACTTGAATTGAATTGAGTTTTTCTCTTATGTGGGTGTGTATTAGATCATCTACTGGCTTCATGTTAGTATTAAGTACATTGGATATTTGCTTTTCCATTCTTATTATACTTTATTAAGAAGAATGTGTTTCAATTCCATCTAGGTTAATGCAAAAGATGTAAGACCACCAACACTACGGTAGACTAGAATAAACGTTGGTAGAAAGGGAAAAGGGGTGAGCATATATTCTCTGCCTAATTTTTTGCCCTTTTAAACTAATCTGCATTTTCTTAAACTTTATTTGTTACACTAAAATACCATGGTTTAAATTACCTATTATGTAAGCTCTGAAAAAGAATTGTCAGGAAAATTGTATTTATGGGTGACCATGTAGTTTTATTTTTAAATTTTCTTATAGAGTCCCTTAGTTATCTGGGAAGAATAATTAATTCTCTTAAATTTAGTTTTGTGGATAATCTTATTCCTATCCTCCTTGGTGATTTAACTTGGGTTTGTTTTGAGCTATAAAATGAATGATTTTTAGTAAGCACTGTACATTTTTCTTGTCTACTGATTTTGAGATTAAAATCCTCCTTTAGGGTCACCCTTGGAGGTCTGCAAGGTAGCTTTGTAAGGGCCTCTGCTAGCTCAGAGGAAAAACAAGAATCTTTTCTCTGACCCTTGGAGAAATGGTTCTTCTTCTAACTACTACTTCCTCTTTCCATTTTAAGGTGGAAAATGTAGGAGGCAATCAAATGAAGTAAACATGCAGAAAACTCAAAGCAAAATAAACAGCAAACAGTAAAAATAAGGCATGAAGTAACAGAAGTATCAGCTAGGCAAAAACCTTTCAAAATGTCTATGTTTTTTGAAAAATTGAGAAAAATAAAGAGGAAAAAAGTCCACCAAAACCAACTAACTGACAACAAACAGACAACAGAGAATTCCTGACTGACTGCCAAGCTTAGCATTCGGGGTGAGGAGCAGGCTGTTAGGAAGGTCCCAGGCAGCCTATATAGACCCTACACTCATCCCTCTGTTACTTCAAGGGCAGGGCTGGACCATCAGTTTTTGTGCTGTAAGAGAAATTATTTTCACTGTAGATCACAGCAAATTGACCTCCCTCATCTCAGCTACCACATTATCTGCTTCTAGATGCTGCATTCCCGACATTTTGATGTTTTCTGTTCAGAAACAAGTGATTTAACATCGACATTTCTTCCTACCAACAAATAAGACACCCCCACAACACAGCGGGGCTTAGCTTTATTTATTTATTTATGAAATTATTTGGTAATTTTATTTATTTATTTTTATTTTTATTTTTTTATTTATTAAATCATAGCTGTGTACATTGGTATGATCGTGGGGCATCATACACTAGCTTCACAGACCGTTTGACACACTTTCATCACACTGGTTAACATAGCCTTCCTGGCATTCTCAGTTACTTTAGAGGCAATTTCAATATGTTAGGTACCACAGTACCATGTAAACTTAGGCCATCAAAATTCACTGCCTGCTCTCTGCCCATCCTTTCCTACCCATCCTCCAATCCCATTTTGAGTTCCCATACTCCAAAATCAAAGAGCTACTTCTATATCCTCATTCTAGGCTGGGTAACTTAAGTACTAGAGATTTTCAACAGCAGAAACTTTGGATCAGAGATGGAAGCCAACACCTCATACAGTATCTGAACCAGGAAAGTGAGCCAAGGGGAGAAAACATCATGAGAAAGAGCCTGACTGTGTGCACAAGAGAAGTGTTTGGCTAGGAGACTCAAAAACTTTAAGACTGAAGGACAAAAGTGTAAAGACCAGTGAAGGAACTAATACTTTTCCTCCCTCCACAACCTACATCTGGAGTTCCTTCTGAATTTGGTCTTCTCACAACACCAAATGCTGGAGCAGATTATCTGTGGCTTAATTTTAAAGCAATGAATGTTTTTAAATGGAGATTAAATGCCAGGTAAAGGAGGTAACATGTAAGTGTTACAATGCAAACTCCAGAGAGATAACACACCAATGTGAATCAAGCTCAATCAAAATGCAAAGTGTGCTGTTTTGATTACTTCCTGCTTTTTTTTTTTTTTTTTAGAGGAAAGAGATGGTGTGGGGCTATAACTAGGAAGCAATAAAGAGGGAAAAGAAAAGATTCGTACCATAGATAGTAATTTTATATGTATATAATTTTTAGATTAATAAAGAGCATGAATATATAATCTCTCATCTATTAATATATAATATACACAGATATATATGCATATGCATGACAATATAGCTTAGATACAGATGTATAAATGTTCTTTATTACTTAGAAATTTTGTCTGGTCCAAAGCCTAAAAAATGAATAAAGCAAAAATTAAAGTAAATATGTAATTTACTGTCATATTTTTGTCACAGATTTATGGCTATACACATCTTCCCTCAGGCAACCTTCACTGTAAACTTAGGCCCTTATATTATCATTCTCAATTTCAGGATGATGAAACTAAGGTATTAACAGTTTATGTAATTGCCTATGATGAAGCAAGCAAAGAATTATTAATAATAGAGCCAACACTGTGACTCAAAATATTTGATTTTAGTTCTTATGTTCTTTCTATTCTACAAGACCCACCTCCTGTTTATTATACCTGGCTTCAAACTGAGAGGAACAGTACCCAGTACCTTTGGATAGCTTTCATTTTCCAAGTACTATCCCCTCAAATAAATTCTGTGCACAATATTATATTCTTTCATCTTATAAAAATGGTTGCCTGAACAATTGATGGAATATTCTGAGGTGTGTTGCTTTTTCTTTTGAGAAAATAATACAGTATGGACTACTAATGATCTTTGGGCTGGTAACTATATCATAGGGAACAATAAAGAAAAGCCAGATATCTTAATTATAAAATTTTGTTATTTATCCCATTGGTTAGCATGACATAGTTAAAATAGCTATCATTCATGTATTTTGAAGCTAGAATAATAGGACAGAATAAATTACAAAGCAAGTAGGTATATTAAAGTCTTGTAACTTCTTAATGATGGCAAACATTTATCCAGCTGGACTCTGTTAAATGCTATCAGCTGTATCAATTGTAATCCATATAGGAGCCATAAGAGCTGGGTGCTGCTATCAATGTGCACTTACCTAGGAGGAAACTGAGGCCTAGAAATGCTAAGTAACTTGTCTAAGAGTTTATAGTTAGTGAGCTACAGAGCTGGAATGGAAAACCATGGGATCTGGTTACAGATTCATACTCTGAACCATGATGCCCCACACACCTATATCACTACTTTGGAAAGTGAGAATTCTACTTTGTGCCTCACTTTTAGGATAAGTTCTCTGTTTTGTTAACTGTACGGTTACTGGACATTGTTCTTACTGCTAGATTCTTTCTGAATTCATGGGTTTTTCAAACTACTAATTGTTGTCTTTCATTTTGATAACTCTGATTTTTACCATTGTTTTTCATCTTTTATGATCAGGAACTGAGTCTTTGTTTTAGTCTCAAATACAACTTGAGCTTACAGATACACTCTTTGAAGGACCTACCTAATTTGTTTAATGAATAGATTAATAAATGAATGGGTGAATTATCACATGAGATAGTAAAATGTTTACAAACCTAGTTGGACATAATTTTCTGAGAAAAGAGGTTCTGTTCAAAGTTTTCCCTGAAATGAACTCTATATGGAGGTCATGTAGGAAAAGTACAGGAATATAGCTAGAAAACTTGGAGCGAGGGTGGCGCCTGTGGCTCAAAGGAGTAGGGCATCAGCCCCATATGCCGGAGGTGGAGGGTTCAAACCCAGCCCTGACCAAAAACTGCAAAAAAACAAAAATAAAATAAGGTGTCTTTAAAAAAAAAAAAAAGAAAGAAAAGAAAACTTGGAGCGAGAGTATAAACTAACAAGTTTAAGTTAATTTTCTTGGGCTTTATTTCCTTTTCTATGAAATAAAGTTTTGGCCTATGGTTTCTTTGATCCTTTTCAGTTAAAAACTCAGAGATGACCAATATTTAAAAGCATTTGGGTTTTGTCAGTTGAATTTTGCTGGGCTTACAAGTACCAAATCATTCTTCTCTCTCTCTTTCTACCTTCTTCCCCTTTCCCTCTCTTCTCTCTCTTTCTTAAAAAAAAAAAAAAAAATTCCCCAAGTGATATAGTTATTGCTCAGACTCTCTCACAACTGAAATTATTTACTCACATAAAAACCCTAAACTAAGCAGTGACATATCCCTCGTAACATATTCACAAGCTATTCAACCGAGTGAAAAATACGTCTTTGCTCATAAGGGGACATTGGCAAAGATTAAATAGACTTCTATGAAGTTCAGGGGGTGAAAGCCATATTATGTCATTATCAAAGCTAGATATTTTCCTTCAAGTAATGGGTAACAAGAGAGCCTCTTTGGTTCTTGCTGTGCATGTGGAAATCTCTTGGACAACAATGGAAACTTTGCATGAGGAACTGAGCATAGAAAGCTTCTTTTAATTATTTATTTATTTGATTTATTGAATCTTCCTTAACCTCTGAAGACATGAACATAACTATAGAAAATACTAGTACACATAAATCTTAGTTTCTTTCCCAACCCCACAGTTGAGATTCTCCATATCAATCAGACAAAAGCCTGGATTCAGCCCAGGATATTAATGAAAGTTGCATTCTCATTTTGTAGTCCTAAACAGAATTACATTTGTTAACACATTTTCCTCTGTGATCACTGTCCAGAATGCCTCAGGTTTTCTAATGTTTGTTTTGTTTTTCTAATTCATTTTCTGCTTCCAAGAGCCAATTGTTCTGCAAAATGAAGAAGGGTTGATGGAGGCTTTTTTTCATCAGGACTCAAGTCTTAAATGCATTTTTCTTGGGAAGTATGACCCAAGGCGCTCAACAGAACTAGGAGAGAGAAACTGGCTGGCAATTTTCTTTTGTAGTAAAATGTCCAGAATCTTATTATTTATGATATTAGATCTACTGAAGCAAGAGATATTGATTACTGACAGGAATTGGTTACTTGTCTATGCCTGTTCTTGAAACAAGGTCACTTTCAAGGTTCACGTAAGAGAAAGGTATGAGATCTTTGAAGTAACGCAGGGCCCCATGCTTACAAGGGCTCCTAGCTTGCTTTAATGCTTTGCTTCTGCAATCTAGAAAGTCCATAACTTTTGAACTCTACATTTTTATTTTACACTGGGCCTTATACCTTACATAGACAGTCCTAATCAGGTGTATAATCTAATTAAGTAGTTCAGTGACATCATAGATGTCAATTTTACTCCTGCACCAGGGCTAATTAAATTAGAAAAGTAGTAGCAGCTGTCATTCCATGATCTGCATGTATCCAGAACTGTATAACAAAGGTCTTGATGTTTAATTACCGCCTTAAAACTTGAAGATTTCATTTTTCTCTTAGAGATAAGAAATCTAAGACTTGAAGACTTTAAATAGCTTGCCTAAAGGCACGCAAGAAGTATCGTACATGGAACTCAGATCCATGCCTTCAGCGTCTAAGGTCCATACCCTTTCCGGTGTGCCAGGCTATTCTATGTGAGTCTTTGCTTTAACATTGTATTGGAGATGGAATCATGGAGGGTATAGATGGAATCATGCTTCATGTATAGTCTGTACTAGATTCAGAAAGATTTAGATGGACTTTATCAACCAAAATCTAAAATTTCATAGGGGTATCCATTTGACCTGTGTGTAGTTTCTAAAACGTGAAAGGATTTCTTAAACCATGGTAAGAAAGATACCTCAGAGTTGGTTTATTTTACTTATAAGTAAAGATATCAGTGTTCTCTTTGACAATGTAGACTATGCCTTGAATCCTCAGAGCACTTTGTACACTGTAAGTCTCTAGAACTGCATTGGTAAAAATGGAGCTCTCTATAGCTAGTCTTCTGAGAATTAAATGTTAATATAATTTCATTGTCTCATACCATTTTTAATATTGGTAGCTTAAAATTTTCTTCTAGTCACTTCTCAAAAATGTCTCCTTTAGGCGGCATCCGTCCTTTCAGTTGTGTCTACGGGTTGGACCTTGTGGACATCCACACTTTTGGCCAGAAGGAAATCACTCTGCCGAATCTTCTGTTCCTCTTAACTTTTTCCATACACTCAACTATAATATATTTTCTTTTAATTTCAAATTAACATGAGGGTACAAATGTTTAGGTTATATTGTTTTCAATGGTAAGGTAAAGTTCAAGTTTTATTTGAGTCCCTCACCCAGAAGGCATGCTGAACACACTCACATTGTGCACAATAGGTGAGATTTGGCCAGTTGCCCTCCTTCCTCCTGCCAATCGTCTTTCCTCCTCTTTGCTCCTCCTCCCTGGGCTCCCCTACCCTTTGCTAGATTATATTTGTGTTTTACCTTTCATGTGGGTGTGTAGTTATTTATATATTGGTTTCATATTAGTATTTAGTACATTGGATACTTTACTGAGAACAATGTGCTTCAACTCCATCCAGGTAAATACAAAAAATATTAAGTCTCCATCTTTTCTTATTGCAGAATAGTACTCCATGGGATACATACACCACAGTATATTAATCCATTCATGGGTCAATAGGCATTTGGGTTGCTTCCACGAGTTGGCAATTGTGAATTGAACTGCAATAAACATTCTAGTGTAAAAGTCCTTGTGCTAAAATGATTTTTTTTCTGAGTAGATACCTAGTAATAGGGATGATAATATTTTTAACTATTTCCTGACCTTGACATCCTTTTTTCATCTTCTAAAAAATTAACTTAAATGAAATTATAGACTAAATATTTGTGGTAGTTCACTCAGTTTTTTACAAATTTTCTGCCAAAATTGAACTTGCTCTGAGCTCTCATATTTCATGATTGACATTAAAAAAATTAACCAATGATCTGTATTCTTTACTAATGAGAAACAAAGCATACTTATTTAATAAAGAAGAGCTTATGTACAAAGACAAGTAGTTGCAAAATCTCTTTCACAGTGGGCAAATGGTGAAAAACAGGTTAATTTTAAAATGCTTTATAATACACTGGTAAGATCTGTAGTCTCTTTGGGAATATTGCATGTTATAATAAATGAAGAAACAACAGTCATGAATTTTAAAAATAATAAGGAATATAGTTTTGTACGTGATCTTATTAAAAATTTCTTGTTAGTAAATAATTATTGAGAAAATGAATAAGCCTTAAATTTTTTATATTGTTTATCTTCAGCTAATGGATTTTAGAGACTTAGCAAGTGGTTGTTGGATTAATGGATATGTTTAAATTTCCTCTCCCTTTGTCTTCAGAATATGGTTTAGGAATTCACCTCCTCTATTCCCTAACACACACACATATACCCACAAGAAACAAAGAGACTAACAAATAGCATAAAAGACTAAAGTACTTTTTTTTTTTTTTTTTTTAGATTTTGAGTATACAAGAAAGTTACTGTTTTCTCATTGAACAAATAATATAATGGTTTTCAAGTATGTGATTTGGGTCATTCTCCAAGGAAGTACAGGTTACATTGTATTTATTTTAAACAAAACCCAACAGAAAATGGGGACTAGGATAATACTAATACAGACTAACAGCACTTTCCTTGGAGTCTGCCTACTCCATCAGTTTTTCACACCCTCTTCAATCATCCCTTTTATTCCTGAGAATATGAGATGCAAATCTGCCAGAAGAGATTTATCTTCTGAATTGTTAAGTCCTACCAAAGTTCAGGAAATGAAGAAAACATAACTTGTTGAGCTTCAGAAAACATAAAATATCAGAATGTGTGCAAGGGAAGGGTCCATGGGTATCATAAGAGGCCCAGCTCTAGAACCGAGTCGTATGTTCATTCCCCTAACATAGGGCTGGGGCCTGGAGAAGCCCCAGTCAATCCAAGGGTTCTGGAAAGCCATATCCATATGCTCCTTATGCGTGTAGATTGAAGTGGGGTTTTCAATTAAGGTTGGGCATGAGGTTGGGCAATTAAGTTCGCAAACTTGTCATAGAAAAAGTGCTACATACCTTATTGCTGACTATTACTACGGTCACCTTTGAAGTACTCCCCTTGGGAAAACATGCACCAATGCCAGTGCCTCATCTACCCTTCAAAGCAATTTTGGAACTCTTTTTCTAGAATGGTCCCCTATAATCATATGAGATATGACAATTAAGTTTGTGAACTCATCCTACGAAAAGTGCTGTATACCTCATTGCTGAGTATCACCAGATGGCCAAGGGGAGTACTTTGAAGGTGGCTATAGTGATCTCTTCTTAGCTGTGTGAACTTGAACAAGTTATTTTGCTTTTCTCACCTCCATTTCCCATCTGTTGAATGATGATAATAATTTCTACACCATAGGGCCATTGTGAGGATCACATGCATAGTTATCATTGAAATATTCATACCAATTCCTAGCACATGACACAGACTTAATAAATATTAGTGCAAGATCTGTCCTGCAATTTAAAGTGGTTCTACCACACTTAGATGAATGAGCTTGAGAGATTCATTCTTTAGGATAGCCAACCTAACTAAGTTTAAGAAGACACCCTCTCCCCTGTGCCATTATTAACAAGATACTTTATATGTATTTTTTTGAGTGACAACTTCACAACAATTATCAGTAGTAACTATGTTGCTTTTAAGTTTCAGTAGGTGATTCTGTTTTGGACTCTTCCCTTCCCCAACTCTGCAGCCACATTTCCAGGCAGGCCTCTCTTCTTTCCTTTAAATCCCTGAATGTACATCATTTGAGTGTTATTCGTGGCAAGTTTGGGACTAAGACCTCTGAGAGCTGGAAAAAGTGGGCATACACAATCTGAGGGTCACAGTCGTAAAGAGAATGCTGATTTGTTCATGGAAGCCATTCAAAGGGTTCCAGCACCTATCCACAAAGGCTGTCACATTGTTATACAACATTAAACACAGGACTGTGCAATATTGATGTGTTTCGTAACTTGAGAAATAATAAAAACCTCAACTGCTTCCAGGCTTTTAATTTCCTTTTGTAACCATTGTTAACTGACTCTTCAATGCAAAATTAAAAGCTAACCCTCAAACCCACTAACCCCCCCCATCCCTCTCTCTAATGCCCCTCCAGCACCCACTTAAAAAATAGTCCAGTCTCCTTGTAGCCTCATGTCTTAGTGGAGCACTCGTTCTTCTCCCAGGCAGATCCTCAGTATGGTATTGTCTGTCACTGTGGTCAGCCTTCATGCCAGGCCTGCTGGAAAGCTCAGCCCGGCTGGCGCTGTTGGGTTCCAGTAGCAGGTGAATGCTTTGAATTCCCTGAGTTGTCCTGAGCATCGCTCTCCTCAGATACACCTTGGGATAGTCAGGGGCCTCCTGTCAAGGAGAATCTCGCCATGCTCTTTTCTCACCCCAGGAGAAAAATAAAAAGGAAAGCAGTACAAAAAAAAGACAAAATGCTAGGTGGAGTAGGTGGAGGCATAGTGGCCCATGATTATAATGCTAGCACGTGAGGTATGAGGATTGTTTGAAGCCCAGAGTTTGAGATCAGCCAAGGCAATGTAGTAAGACCCCATCAGTACAATATATATATACATTATATAATTATTGGGGTGAAGTAATGTATGCCTATGCTCCCAGCTACTCAGGAAGGTGAGGCAGGAGGATCACTTGAGCCTAGGAGTTTGAGGCTCCAGTGAGCTATGATCAGGCCACCGTACTCTAGGTCAAGCAACAGAGACCGACCCTATCTCAAAAAAAAAAAAAAAGTTTAATTTGGATTCACAAGAGCTAACTGTACTATAAATGCAACATACATTCTGTAAATCAAAGATAAGAAGATAAAATTAACTGCAAGCCAAAGTGAAATTTGGTAAGATTTACCTTGATTTTTCTCCTTCAGCATTCTTTTTCCCCATTTAACCACTGTGTTCTCCATTTCTCCCAGGGTTCTTATTTCTTCCCTTGTGAATACAGAACTCTCAGTAGAGTTTCCATGATGCTCATTGGGCCTTTTCTATCCAAATGGCCTTCACTTTCTCTGGCCCAGAGTTTTTTGCACTTGTTTGCTTAGCCCGGGTCTAAGTGGCTGGCTATTCAGAAAATCTAAAGTGTATTAATGAGTTAAGAATGATTGATATAATAAGCTTTCTGTGGGGGGCATTTGCATTTTCCATCAGGAATCAGAGATAAAATATTATATTCTAAATTGTAGAATAAATTCAAAGAAACTGATATAGATTTGGGGGTAAAAGACTAAATGTACCACCTGCACATAAAAATGGGCTATTGAGACACTGTGTGGCTTGTGCAGTGTCTCCAGAAAAAGATCAGTGCTGGGTGTTTGAAACTAGTGGGGAGTGTGATGAGGGAAAACAGTAAGTTAAATTTTACAGTAACATTTTATATTTGGAAAGTAGAAGTATTACTTTTGTAATATCCTAGAAAATAAAGTTTTATAAATTTTTTCTAGGGGATTTGGTGATTTTTCAACCTTAGGTAATTCTACATTTCCATCTAGGGAGGTGAGGGGTGAGTATATTAGACTCTTGTAGAATTAGATGTTCACTTATGTTGCTGCATTGAAGATTATGATGAAACACAGAATGGAAGAAAATGCATGGGCTTTGAAGGAAGGTAGACTTAAAATAGAATTCTTATTCATCTCACAAAGCTAGGTGATCTGATATAGGCTACTTAACTCTTTGAATCTGTTCTTTTACCTATAATACAGGAATGTCTTATAAATCTGTCTTAACTTAAGGTTGTTGAGCTCCTGTGGGTCAAGGGCCTAGCACAATGCCACCTATAGCAAATAGTCAATAAACTGTTTTATTATCATTATTATGTTTCCTAGAAGAAACCCTGCATTACTATTTAATAGTAATTGGAAATTTTCAGGAAGGCCTTGAGCTAAATTGGGATTTGTTCTTTTATCATTAAGGCATGATTAAATGACAATGTATGCAGTTACTTTATGCCATTTAAAAATGTATCTATCCATTCGCCACTGAAATTAGCTCAATTCTTTGTAGTTAGTAGGCATTCAACAAACATTTGCTAAACTGATAAATCTGACAACTGGTAATATCCATATGAGGTACTGGATAATTCTGTTGATTTAGTCAGAACACCCCTAAACCTCAAGGCAATGTGGTACTCTTGAGTGCCAGCAGCAAAAGTTATAGGGGACATCAGGTTTTTATTTTCAGTGAAGAAATACATTTGCATGCAAGTGTATGTATAAAACTAAAATGTTCTGGCATAAAGCAAATATCCAAAGGGCAAACTATGGGGAGGTTATTTATTTATTACAAGTTATGGATGAGTTCTCAGGGCTCCTTCATAGCTCAACCATATGTGAGAGCTATGAAAGAAAAGGGTCTTAACAAACGTGGAAATAACAGAGCTTGTCCTGGTTTGCCCACAAAATAGACATCTATCCCCCTTAAATAACCCCATTAGGGGAAAGAAGGTGATTTCTAGAAAGCCTATGTCTTCTGGTATTGCAGAGCATGGTAGAGCTGGCCCCATATTTGAATATTAAATTAGTGAAGGCAGAATCTACACAATACCAATGGTATTAGTCATGTCTGCTGGGGCATCCAATACCAGATGTCACTTTTCTGATCTTTCAGGCTCAGCCTTCACTGTTTTTGGCACTTCAGAGTTCGCATCTGAGTACAATTTAAGTTGTAACAATGCAATCAGCATGCCTAACTATTTTTTTTGCCTTCCTCTCCTGCTATTTTGGGAGCTGAAACTATGAAGTCCGTCTGCCTATTAATCTAGGAAGTTACAGATGATTTTCCTAGTTTCTCTTCCCCCATTTCTTTTGAGAGAATCAGAGAACCTGTTCTCTGCTGTCATACAAACATTCATTTGTAAGATTTATGGCAACCTTGCAAATAACCATTCTCCAATGGAAAGTCATAATTTATGTTGGGGGGTAGAAAAGAGTTCTGATCCCACTCTTTTTCCCACCTGTGCACCTCCTGGGAGGGAGACACTGGTCAAAAAAAAATGGATGTGTACTGATGAACTGCTTGTACTTACTTTCAAGGTTAACTTAAAGTTTGATAGTTGGGAATTCACCCATCTGCTTTCCCTCTTAAATTGAGTTTAATTTGCAAGTAAGAAAGGGCCATAAATCCAAGTGTTCCTCATAGTTTTTAATCATTAAACAATAAGATTGAAATACATGTTATTAAGCCCTATAATCTTCAAAGTTTTATCTGTGGACTGTGCTCCAAAAGTCCTTTGAACAATTCTCATGCGTAATCAATTCTGATGTGATTATTTCTTTTTTCTATGGGTAGTATACGTTTGGGACATTTGCATGAATGACATCTCTTCTTTTGGATTTTGAGCTTTCTGAGAAAAGGCAGCATGGGTTTGCATCATAGTTTAGTGCTGTGCCTGGTGTACAATATGACCAAAATGATACTTTTGTTGAACTATATTACACTATGTATGCTATGTGTACCCTTTACTCTTATAACCCTAGTGCAAAAGTTACCTTTCTTGCCGATCCCCAGATCTCCTTTTGAAGAGCCTGGTTTTTCCCTAACCATATATATTAAAGTTCCAATTCTAAGATATAACAAACAATAATTTCATTCCAAATGTTATTGGACAAAGATTCTGAGATGCTCCTTAAATAACCACTGGGGAGAGGTTGAAATGGGGGGGATCCCCCCAGCATACTCTTTTTCCCTTGAGTCCATTTTCAACTTTGCAAAATGAACTTTCTCTTTAGATTTTAACTAAAGGAAAAGGCCTTTTCTACTAAAGTAAACAATGTATTTTGTTTATTAGCCAAAAGGAAAAGAAATATAAGATTTTCAATTTCTATTGAAACATTGAAGATTGATCTTTTCTAAGTAATTAGTGGTAACAGACATAAATAAGAAATGTTAGGGATTTTTGCCTTCCCTTTCTTACCCAATTGTTCTATTGAACTCCTGACACCCTTAATTTCTTCCACATAATAAGATTCTCACTCTATCATTGGCAAGATCTTTTAGTGCCACTGTTCCTCTTCGGGTGTTCCGTCACTCTTCTCTCACAGTGCAGAACCTCTCCTGTTCGCAGATATTCTAGTGGCTAGGAATTGATGCTTTCATAATGCAGAACCTCCATGATAGGAAAAAAGCTCCAGAGTACTGCAACCCATAGGAACGGTTCTGTTCTACCGTTACTTTTTAATTGCTCCTCTCTGATCTACCATTGCACTTTAGAATCTGCTGTTTGAAATCTCCTCGTGTCACCATCTCAACAAGACACAAATGGCACTTTCAAATTGGGTAATGTGAGAAGAACGTAAAAACAGGACTACTTGCAAAAGTGTGGGCAGGGTATAGAAAACCATAAGAGCACAGTGCCCTGGGGTTAGTCATGATATAGTGTTGTTGCCATTAGAAGGGATGAAGAAGGGAGATGTTCCTTGAATGTGAAGACAAAGCAAGCAATGTTGAGAGGGCTGCCTAAGAGGACTCTGACATTTTAGGAAACTCATGTAGTCTTTGGGAGGTCAGCAGGGAGACAGCCAAGGGAACAAATAACCTGACATTTCCCCATTGGCTGAATCAAACAGATGCCAAAGAACAGGGAAAGATGGCAGGATGGAAAAAGTGGAGAATAGATGTGGAGAAACAAATTGAAGCTATCAGACACACTTTTTAAGTATGTCTGGCTTCTTTAAATAGCTCCAACCAGAGTCCTTTCTGCTTCCAGTTAGGATGTGGAAGTATGTGAAAGATCTTCCCTGGTACCAAAACAGCAAGAAATTAATATTAAGCTGAAACTTCCTACTAATGAGGAGCTTTAGACACAAAGAAATCTAAAATTACTGACGTTTAGTCAAACTCTCAGAAAGATCAGTGGGCAAAGATCAAAGAAATGCTCAGACTTGACTCAGGTAGAGAGCAAGATAGTCTTTGCTGAAATGAGAAAGAAAACCAACTTTCCCCCCAACCTATGGGCTGTGTATTAGACTTTAAGCTGGAGAAGTCCCAAATCCATTCATTAATCTGCCAAGCAACAATCTCTGAGTCTTGCAGTCTTGGTGATTTTGCAGTCCTGCAGATCTAAAGTTGCAAAATCTGTGATCTGCAAAGCTGTGTCTCACAGTTTCACAGTACGACCCCTCCACACTCTGGAGTCTCAAAGCCTCATGGTTTTCAGCCTCGTAATTATGTCATATTTGATGTCTAGTCAACTTACGTCTCTATCTCCTGGTCTAGTAGTCTAGCAGTCTTGCAGTTTGGAGGTCACAGAGACTCAAGGTCTTACAGATTTGAGGTCTGACAGTGTTTGGTCCTAGTGTGGGTCCAGAGAGGGAGGATTGAAATCATTTTCAAAGCATCTAATACTAGAGGAAAATTGAGTCTAACTGAATCTTCATCCAAAACCACATCTGATTCAATGCCTGATAAGATCAACAACATTCCACCCAGTGGCTAGGCAGGAAGCTAAAGCTGGAATGAAAAACAAAGAGATAGCACTTGTGGTGCTTGAATTCTAAGGTCTTGTTGGAGATGTTAAAGCCACATAACCCTGCCTCAGAGTAGCTAAATGTATGGTCAGAGCAAACTGATCAGCCTCTTAATCTGTTGTTTTAATAAAGAACATAGTGTTTCTTATTGAAAAAACATACATAATACGATAAACTAGAATATGATATGATATACAAAAACATTTGTACAATAATTGTATAATATATTTTTAAAATCAACTATAACTCCTATTGTTCTTTTAGACCCACTATCAAGCATATAATAACATAAGACATGCAAAGAAATTTGAAAACATGACTTGTATATACTCAAGACAAAAATAAAGAGAAAGGTGGATTTGAAGTCACAACAAAAACATTGAAAAATCTATAGGAAAAATGCATGTAATGTAAAAGTACAGGTAAGTAGAGGATGTCAGATAATTTTTAGAGAAACAAATATCCAACTGGAAATGCTAGAATGAGAAATATAATACCCAAAACATAAAATTCACTGGATGGTGTTAATAAGATTAAATACAATAAAAAAAAAAGTCGACTGCATTAAAACAAAAAAATCTAAGCTAAAGCAAAGATTAAAATTTTAAGAAAGAGACTTCAATGATATATGGAGCAGTATCAAAAGAAGGTCTAGAGGAAGAGCAAAGAGAATGGGCCCCAAAAACTGAAGAATTGTCAGCTGAAAATCTAATTTGATTAAAAAACCCCAGAACCTACATATCTAAGAAGTGAGTTCCATGAATCTCCAGAGGATCAATTATCAAAGAAACCACTTCTAAACACAAAATTGTCAAATTGCTGTAGGTCAGACATAAAATCTCAAAAATAGTCAGAAAACAAGTCATATTATATGAAAAGGAACAACAATAAGAATAATGACAGCCTTTTCATCAGATCCAATAGGAGCCAGGCAAAGGTGAAACAGTATATTTAAAGAGACAAAGAAAGAGAACTTTCGGTTGTATATTCAGTGAAAAGTATTTTTCAGAAATAAAATTTAAGATCAACAAAACCCGAGAGATTTTGTTGCTAGCAGACCTACAGTATATCTCAGGAAGAGTTCTTAGGTGAAAGAAAAACTATACCAGGAGAAAATTAGGACTACAGGAGGCAATAAAAACAACTGAAAATGGCAATATAAGAGTAAACGTAAATTTTTTCTCAATTTTTAAGAGTTAATTGACTAAAGTGAAATAATTATATATCATGGAATGTATAATATGTTTACAAGAGGTAAATAAATATATGATAAACATGGACCAAAGGGCAAGAAAACCTATAACCAGGTTGGTAAAGTTCTTATGTTAAATGAAGTGATATAACTTTAATTTAGAGAAAAACTGTGATAAATTAGGAACACAGAATTCCTACAGCAATTACTAAAAAGGAACTAAGGAAGTTGCTATGGTTTAGCTATGTTTTGGGCGGAGGACCCACTGAATCTCATGTTGAAAATGGATCCCCAGTATAGTGGTGTTGGGAGGTGGGATGTGTTGGATCATGGGAGCAGATCCCTCATGAATCCATAAATGTCCTACCTCAAGGCTGAGTGAATTTTCACTGTTAGTTCCCATGAGAACTGGTTGTTACAAAGAGCCTGGCATTTGCCCCCGTCCCTTTTACTTCCTCTCTCACCATGTGATCTCTGCACATACTTCCTGCCCTTCACCTTCCACAAGCAGTGGAAGCAGCTTGAAGCTCTCACCACATGCAAGTACCCAATCTTGAACTTTCATTCATTAGAATTGTGGACCATATAAAAATTTTTTCTTTATAAATTACCTAGTCTTCTGTATTCCTTTATAATGACACAAAATGGACTAAGGCAGAAGTATAGTTCGACAAGCAATAGAAGACAAAGAAGATATTATTTAAAAAGTACTTAGTGGAAAAAGATGGGAAGGGAAGAAAAAGGACCTAAAGAACAGAGATCACAAATAGAAAATGAATGTCAGTATATTAGGCTTTGCTACACATTAAATAAATGTAAATGGATTGCCCATTCCAGTTAATAGACAAAATTGTTAGGTTTTTAACTGTATTAAATAACCAGGTTTTTAACTGTATTAAAACTAAGCAAAGCAGCCTCATGCAGAGTACAAGAGATATAAAAGAGGTTATTATTAATGACAAAATATATCACTAAGATAGTATCTTTGGAAATCATAGATAAATGATATCTCAAAATTTTTACAGTTCTAAAATTAGAATTTAAACAGGAAGAAAAGAAAAAACAAAACAAAATGAGAAAACAGACATAGAAGTTTTAGCAGTCTTTTTTTAATAAGTAAATCACGCAGACAAAAAATTTCAGAATAGGTATACATTTAAATGTGATCCAACAACTCAACCAACAAGATAATAAAATTAAAAAATCAGTAATGATATATTTGGAAATTAAACACATTTCTAAATAATTTGTGGATCAAATAAGAAATCCAAGGGAAATTAGAAAGTATTTGGAACTCCATAGTAGCTAAAATACAATGTATCAAAATTTGTGGGAAGGAGCTAAGGTAGTCCTTATAAGAAAGTTTGTAACATTCAGTGCTTATATTGAACAAGAAATAAGTACTGAATCAGTGAACAAGACTTCCAGTTTAGGAAGTTAGCATAAAAATGCTAGAGGAAAACACTAACACAAAGAAGAAATCCTAGCTAACCAATCAAGAATAAAAGAGAGAGGACAGAAATTAGGAATAACATGATTGAAAGGGTAAGCAAAACAACAGATGCCGGAGATGGTAAGAGCACAGAAGGATGTTTTGATCAATTCTGTGCTAATAAGTACAATACTTTAGATAAAATGAACAATTATTTGAAAAACATATCAACAAAGCTGACATAGACATAAAAAATTTAAATGAACCTAAATCTATTATAGACATTAAATGCATAATTGAAATTCTCCTCATTATGAAATCTCCAAATTTGGATTCACTGGTAATATCTGTCAGATTTCTTTTATTGTGCTAAAATATACACAACATAAAAATCACCATTTTAACCATTTTTAAGTATACACATTTTTGTGCAACCATTACCACCATTACTATCATCTGTTTTTAGAACTTTTATCATTTTCCCAAACTGAAACTCCATACTTATTAAATAATACATTTTTACCCATTTTCCCTCCAGTCCCTGGAAACCACAATTCTACTTTCTGTTTCTGTGAATTTGACTACTCTGGATACTTCAAGTAGAATCATACAGTATTTGTTATTTTGTGACTAATTGCACTTAACAAAGTTTATCCATGTTATAACAGGTGTCACAATTTTTGTGCTTTTAAAAGCAGAATGATACTTCATTGTGTGTATATATCACATATTGTTTACCATTTATCTGCTGATGGATACTTGGGTTGCTTCCACCTATTTGTTAGACTGCTCCATCCCAGAGCACAGCCACACTCACCCAGAAAGCCCACCTCTCGCTTGGGAGGAGGCGGCCTGCAGAGGTGCTTCCCTAGTCAGTATCAGTGTGTGTTACAGCTCTGCACTTGGGAGCCCAGGCAAGCAAGTGAAGTGCCGCGCGGTGGCTCACACCTGTAATCCCAGCATTCTGGGAGGCTGAGGTGGGTGGATTGCCTGAGCTCACAGGTTCCAGACCAGCCTGAGCCAGTGTGAGACCTCTACTCTAAAAATCGCCAGGTGGTGGGCAGGTGCCTGTAGTCCCAGCTACTTAGGAGGCTGAGGCAAGAGAATCACTTAAGCCCAAGAGTTTGAGGTTGCTATGAGCTATGACTTCACAGCACTCTACCAAGGGTGACAAAGTGAGACTCTGTCTCAAAAAAAAAAAAAAAATAAAAGAAGAAGAAGCAGCTTCTGCAGCTTCAGTAGCAGCAGGCAGCAGCTCCAGTAGAACCCATACCACTGCACACAGCCTGTCCCGCCTTCTGGGGCTGCCAGGTTTGAAGTGGGGTGACATGCAACCTCTGGCCTCCCTCTTTCCACCTGCAAGGATGTTGTAGTGGTGGGGAGGGGAGACGTGCCACCTTGGCCCTCAGCTTCTGTCCCTGATGGGTAGGGAGGGAGCTGCTGGGCCTGGCAGGTGACATACCACCCCGGGCCCAGCTTCTCTCCTTGATGGGACAGAAGACTAAGGGGTGCGGTTGGGGTCTCTTCACGGACAGAATGGGATCCGTCTCACTCTTGAGACAGGTTTTCCTTATGTTTACATGTTTTTTTCTACAATAAATGTATGTTGATGGTGATCAGTTTGTGTCTTGTGATCACTCTGTCATGGACTAGGCACCAGTGCTCTCTAGACACAGGGAACCATGAACCAGGGAGCATCCTCCTCCAGAGAGACCTAACATTTGGCTATTGTGAATAATGTTGCTATAACCCAGTATTCAAATACGTGTTCAAGTCTCCGATTTCAGTATGTTAGGTATGTAAACAGAAATGGAATTGATAGAACTGATGGTAATTGTATTTTTAATTTTTTGAGGAACCTACAGTATGCACCATTTTACATTTTTACACAGGGTTCCTTTCCAACTTAATTTCATTTTGTAACTAGCCATCCTAATGGATATGAAGAGTATCTCCTTGTGTTATGATTTCCATGTTCCTAATAACTATTGAGAACCTTTTCATATACTTATTGACCATTTGAATATCTTCTTTGGAAAAATGTCTGTTCAAGTCCTTTGCCAGTTTTTAAATTGGGGTATTTGTGTTTTAGCTATTTATTTCTAAGGGTTTCCCGTATATTTTTGAACACTAATCCTTTATCAGATATATGGTTTCCAAATACTTTTTCCCATTCTGTAGGTTGCTCTTTTCACTTTACTTTGCTGAACAGAAACTTCTTCATTTGATGTAATGCCACTTGTGTATTTTCCCACTTGTTGCCTGTGATCTTGGTGTCATATCTAAGAAATCATTGCCAGGGCCAGTGTCAAAGAGTTCCCCCTATGTTTTCTTCTGGGGGGGTTGGAGTTTCTAATCTTAGATTTAAATCTTTAACCTAGTTTGAGTTTATTTTTATATATGGCATAAGATAAGGGTCCAATTTTATCCTTTTGCATGTGGATATCAAGTTTTCCTAGGACCGTTTATTGCTAAGACCATCCTTGCCTATTGAATGGTCTTGGCATTTTTGTTTAAAATCATTTGCCCATATCTTACACATGAGGATTCATTTATGAATTCTCTATTCTATTCCATTGGTTTATATGTCTTCGTCTTATTACCAGACTGTTTTGATTATTATAGCCTTTGTAATGAATTTTGAAATACTTATGAAATCTCTAAATTCATTCTTTTTCAAAATTGTTTTGATTATTTAGGTTCCCTTGAGATTTCATATAAATTTCAGGATGTATTGATAGGCCTTTAATACCGAGCAACCAATGACCTATGGGAAGTCTTGTGAAAGAGGCTTCGTGATTTTGAATTTAATGTCTGTTTTAAGATATAGGGCTATTTACATTTTAATACATTTACCTTTGTATCAGTTCTTACAACATCTTTTTTGTCCTTTTATTTTTATTTTTATTTTGCTTGCAGTTTTTGGCCAGGGCTGTGTTTGAACCTGCCATCCTGGGTATATGGGGCTGGCGCCCTACTCCTTGAGCCACAGGCATCACCCCAGAAATATTTTTTAATTTAAATTTTTATTAAATCGTAGCTGTATACATTTCTGTGGTACAATGTAATGATTTGATATACAATGTGGAATGCTTAAATCAAACTAATTAACAAAACCATCACCTCACTTACTTATTCTTTGTGGTAAGACATTTATAATTTACTCTTAGTTGTGTTGAAATGTACCCTTGCATTGTGCCCATTAGGTGAGATCCCACCAAATGCTCCCCCTCTTCCCTCCACCCACTCTCCTCCCTCCCCTCCCTTCCTTCTTGCTGGACTATATTTGTGTTTTATAATTCATGTGAATGTGTAAGTGATTATATATTGGTTTCATAATAGTACAGATACATTGGATACTTTTTCTTCCATTGTTGAGATACCTTACTAAGAAGAATATATTCTAACTCCATCCAGGTAAACATAAAAGATGTAAAGTCTCCATCTTTTTATGGCTGAACAGTATTCCATAGTATACATATAGCACGATTTGTTAATTCATTCATGAGTTGGTGGGCATGGGCTGCTTCCATGACTTGGCAATTATGAATTGGGCTCAAGAAAACATTCTGGTGTAAATGTCTTTGTTATGATTTTTGTTCATTTGGGTAGATACCTAGTAATGAAGTTGTGGGATCAAACTGTAGGTCAACTTTTAGTTCCTTGAGAATTCTCCATACTTCTTTCCAAAAGGGCTTCACTTAATCAATATTATGAAATGTATTGACATATGTTTTTTAAAAATAATTCTTCCTTATAACAGAAACTATTAATTCATGGCTAAGAAAAATTAAAGAAAATTTAACTAAATGAAGATATACACTGTAATTTTGAAATAAAAGATTCAATATTTTTAAGAGATCAGTTCTCTCCAATTTGATCCATGAGTTCAATGCATTTCTCACTAAAATTCCAGTAAGCTTTTGATAGAAATTGATCTACTACAGCCGAAATTCATATGGAAATGCAAAGGACTGGAATTGGATAATACAATTTTGTAAAAGAACCAAGTTAGAGGATTTAGGCCAGGTATGGTAGCTTATTTCTATAATCCTATCACACTGGGAGGCCGAGGCAGGAGGATTGTCTGAGGTCAGGTTTTGAGACCAGCCTGACAAAGAAAAAATCCCTACATCTCCATAAGTTAGAAAAATTAGCTAGGCTTGGTAGTATACACCTATAGTTCCAGCAACTCTGGAGGTTGAGGTAGGAGGATAGCTTGAGCCCAGGAGTTTGAGGTTATAGTGAGCTATGATGACACCACTACACTATAGCCAGGGTGACAGAGCAAGACTCTGTCTAAAAAAAAAAAGTTAGAAGATTTATTTAATCTGATTCAAAGACTTACCTAGAGCTAACTAATTAAGACAATATGATATTGACATAAGAATAGACAAATAGATCAAGGCAACAAAATATATAAGTCCAAAAGATAAAGTCAAAAACATAATTAATTTTTGAAAAAGAACCAAGCTAATTCAATGAGGAAATAATAGTTTTTTAACATGTACTTGCTAGCATAACCAAATATTTCATTTTAAAAAGAACCTCAATCTCTCTTATTATTCACAAAAGTTAACTAGAAATGTATTTTAGACCAAAACCTATAAAACTTCTAGAAGAAAACATAGAAGAATGTTTTCCTTATAATTATCTTTTTGACCTTGGAACAGGCAAGGTTTTCTTAAACAGTAAAAAAAAAAAAAAGAGAGAGAGAGAGAGAACATGATAAATTGGATTCTATCTAAATTAAAAATTACTGATCTTCAAAAGATTCCATGGAGGAAATAAAAAGTAAGCCACACACTAAAAAGAAAAAAAAAAACTTCCATGTGAAAAACTACTACAATTCGTTAATAAAAAGACAATCAACTATGGTTTTTAAATAAGTAAAGAGCTCAAAAAATACTTCACACATACAGATACACAGACATACTCAGGCATGATATATATATACATACACATAACACAACACAAATGTCTAACGGTCACATGAAAAAGTGTTCAACACAGTTATCAAGGAAATATAAATTAGATCTGGAATTCTTATATATCTGTATGACTGTAAAATTGTGTAGTCACTTTCAAAAATCGTTTGGAATTTTCTTAAAGACAAAACCTCATGTTATAACTTGGCAATTTAGTTCCTAAAAATTTACTTATAATACACAAAATCTGAAATCATGTCACATTTCCATCAGCAAGAGAATGAATAAACAGAGTATGGTACATTTATATAAGGAATACTACCCAACAATACAAATGAATAAATTGCTATTATGCTCAACAATATGGATGAATCTCAGAAACATTACATCGGAAAAAAATATCATACAAAATCATGCAAACCATATGATTACATACAACTTTCTAGAATAGAAAGACTAAGCTATAATGACACACGTAGAAATCAAAATAATGAGTAAATGAGGATTGACAGGAAGGGGTGTGAAGGAAATTTCTGGGTTGGTGGAATTGTTCTTCATCTTTAATGGGTAGTACTCACGCAAGTGTATAGTTTGAAAGAGATCTTAAACCCTGTGCGTTTTTTAGAATATAAATTATATAGCTATAACATTGTTTAAAAAAAAAAAAGTTGTTCTACCTTCTTTCACTTAGGAAATCAGTTAGCTCACTGATTGGATCAGAATAAGGACCAGCATTTTCTACTGTTATCCTGTGGGAAAGTGGCCTTGAGAATACATCAGTCTGTCTATTTTCTTTTGCTTGTGAATTCAGGTATGTTAATGTCCTTGGCAAGCTTCCTGAAGACGTTTTCAAGTAGAGGACATCAGGGTGAGCTGATGTCCAATGTAGGGTGAGCTCTCCAGGGCACCACATGTTTCCCATGAATCCTTGAGGCATTCATGCAAATTATTTTTTGAGTCTTTGTTACACTGATTTTAATTAGTTAGATCACTTAACATTCATCTTATTGAAAGAATATTACCACTTCAGTTATTTAAAAATAGTTCATTTTTTCCTTAGTAAGTCTAGCAAACTTTTGTTTATGGTATTTGCGATGACAAACAATTATGGTAGAAATTCACTATTCAGCAGGACGTTTGTTTAAAGAGAAGAATTTTAAATTTCTAAACACCCTTTTTTCAGGTGGAATTGTCAGAAGTCATTCCAGATTGATTTGAATTATTTCCTTTTTAAGAATTCACCAGGAACATTTTCATCTTTTCTTTGCTATCACTTACAATTATAGCCTTTGCAGCTGTTTTCCCAAGGAAACTCTTTTTTTTGCTTGAAGTCAAATCCTTTGTGCAGAGATTTAGTCAAGCTGATGAGGCAAGGTATTCATCATGACCAGCAATCTTGGACCTGGCAAGTTATTAATCAGTAGGCAGCAGAGGTGATAAGTAGCTAGTTAACATAATAGGAGTGGGCTCAAGAACAGCAAAGAGAGGAAGGTAATTCTGATCATCAGGATAGGCTAGTATATATTACTATAACAAAAAATCTCAGAGGAGTAAAACAATAAAGATTTATTCATGATTATGTTCCATTTCTGTCTAAGGTCGGTGGGGTTAGGCTATGTTGACTCTGGTCCAACTCCTCCTCACTTAGGAACCCAGATGGATGGAGCTGCCACTGTCTGGGCAATCACTGTCACTCCCAATCACATTTCATCAGACAAGTCACTTATTGGATGCAGGCAAGTCCAAACCTCAGAAGAAAGAGTAAGTAAGAACAAATATTGCTTAATGGTAAGGTTGTTGACCACATTGATATTTAAAAATAGAAATGGTCAAAGGTTCTCAAAGGACCACACGTATTATCTGCAAGCAGCAAAGCTTCAAGATTTCATAAAGTGATTGCTCTGGAGAATAGAGACAGAGTTCCGATCCCATGAGGTGGAACTACCAAAAAACAAGAGGAACTAGCAGAACTGAACAGGAACTTGAAAATGGACACATTACATCTCTCCTTTTGCAAACTGTGCCAGTGAGGACAGATGTTGCAGGTTCTTACCAATAGGAATAAGGTCTTTATTATAAGACCACCAATGGGAAGAAGGCGCAGATGGAGATCCAGAAGGCCAACCCTGGGCCATCGTGTCTTGAAGCAACCAAAGAGAAGACCCCTAGGTTATCTCTGGTTGGTTCTTCTGAGTGAAAATTGAAGGTTTCAAAATTATTTGTGCTTCAAGATTGTATTTCGTCAAAATGGGGACACTAAACCATTAAAATCGGAGGAGGAAACTTAGGAAGGAGAGACAGATAGAATGGCCTGGGTTTAACAGTCTCTACTGTTGTTTCTTATAGTTTACTGGTGTGAGGAGAGGAAATACATACATGGAAAACTAAACAATTGACTGCTTACCTGTCCATTAATGTTTTAGAGTGCATTCACAGAAGGGGAGCTTCCAGAGAAAACTTGATGGAGAAAGTTGAGCTCACAGAAGGTGCTCAGCTGGGAAGACTTCCCATGGCTGCATACCCAATCCAGTCCGGTCTACTGCAAAAACATTTATTTGCTAGCTCCCTGGCAGCATGCATGCTTTTATAGGAGTGCAGCTCCAGAAACAATAAGTATACTAAACAGTACCTTTTATATCATACTGGAGAAATAATCTCTAAGACATTTGATTTGGTTCAACCCCACCCTAAAAACATGCTTTCTCAGTTAGATCACAATTTATACCTGAGATATAAGAGGATTCTTTCAGGGAATGTTTTATTTGAGTCTTATTTTAGCTGATAGTAAGCGAGTGAGAAACTCTGGACTATGTAATACAGTTAGTTGTATAACTTCAAATTTTATCTCTTCTCCGAAACTTCCAAATCTAAATTGTACCCTAGACTCCCCTTTCCAGCTTTGCATACTAAGCTGCTTTACATCCATGCACTAAAGGCATTTCGAATTAACAAGTCCCCCCCAAATTTAGGATATTTTCCCCCAAACAGATTGCTCCTCCTGCTTGCCTTAAGAGAATAGGCTGGTTACCCAAATTAGAAACCACCATTCCCTCTTCCCTCTTGCTTCTTCTAAACACCAAAATCCAGTTAGTCACCAAGTCCTAATAATTCTTACTTCTTAATAGCTGTCAAATCTGTTCCCTTTCCATGTTCCCGCGGCTTCGGGCCCTCAATATTTCTCACCAGGGCTGTATTCTTGCCCCTGTTCCTCCACCTCCATTCTCTGCCCGCCCCTTCCTCTCTCCACACTGCACCCAGAGGTTTCTTCCTACAATGTGACACTATCATGCTAATCCTCTTTCAAAAAGCTGTTGCCCTAAAGATAAGCTCCAAATTGTTTAGCTCAACCTTCCCATCTGGCCACTGCTAATCTCTCTAACCTTTAATTCTCTGCCTACAGTCCCAGCACTCAGCTTTCCAGAGGCATTGACTAACTTTCACTCTCACAGATGAACTCTGATTTTTTTTCTTTGCTCTGGGCTTTCACACATAACCTTCTGGGCCTCAGTTTTTCCTCCAGAAAGTGTTTTAAGTAGTGCTTTCACTCAGGACAGCATGCCTGTGTGTCCCCTAGCTTGCGGTGAAGCCAACTAATCACCTTTATGGGTTATGGAATGCCAGGTTCACATACAACTCTGGCCTATGTACATCTAAATACTTCAGTTATTCCGTGTTAGACCCATTTAGGTCAGGGTTTCGCAGCTCTGTCAGTTTGCTCCAGTCTCTAGAGATAAAAGAGTAGATACAAAGCAATTTTTACGTTTATTACTGAAGACTTTAACTCCTCAATGTTTACCACAATTATGATTAATCTTAAAATATAGACCAGGAAAATACTATTTTTTGTTAAAAACATAATGAGTTCCAATTATACCAAAGCCCCTATGACTAGAATGAGACATTCAATTTTCTTTGAAATCTATTTCAAGCTGATCAATTTTGCTCCTCAACTATAATCCAGAAAAAAAAAAATTATAAGAGAAATTAGATGGAAGAATGTAAATATATCCATATAGGCCCATCACATTATCAGAAATTTAATCCAAGCCCCTTTATTAATGGTGGCCTAGTAAAATGATGTATATAAAGAAAAATAGGTTGTTTTCATTAAATTAAAACAAAATCTCAGAGCTTGGTAATATTTATTGTCAACAAAAGAGTTGTTCGACTGCATATACTAACAAAAAACAAAATATTTAGCTTAAGATAATTTACATTTCATTATTTCCTTATTAAATATGTTCGTTACTGAAAATAGCCCCGACTTTAATGATAACAATTCTGGGTTTTGTTATATTGTATTCTAATTAGCAAATGTTCTTTAATTGCAAAAGGAAGCTCTGAGAGAGCCATGATCAGCATTTTAAGGACACCGAGTTTTTCTGCCTCATCTGCTGCACAGGTGTACACAAGACTAAATATTTTATTTAACGCTACAGAGGATTATCCTCAGCTTAATCAACATTTGATATAAAAACTAAGCTTAATTCTATTAATTCTAGGATTGATAGTAGATAACTAGAACTAAAATTCAATCAATACCAGAATTAATTGAAGAGGTAACTATGATTTTATGACTAGAAAGTTGTGGTTCTACTAAAATTAGATCTACCATTTGATCCAGTTATCACACTACTGGATATCTACCCAAAGGAAAATAAGTCATCATATCAAAAAAATATACTTGTTGCAGCAAAATTCACAATTGCAGTGATATGGAGTCAACCTAAATGCTCATCAACCAAGGGCTGGATAAAGAAAAATGTGATATATATACATACACACACCACAGAACACTAGTCAGGCATACAAATGAATAAAATCATGTCTTTCATGGCAACTTAGATGGAGCTAGAGGTCATTACCCTGAGTGAAGTACCTCAGGGATGGGAAACCAAATATTGCATGGTTTTGCTTATAAGATGGAGCTAAGCTATGGCTATGCGTGGTCAGAATGACAGAGTGAACATGGAGCCTCAGAGGTTGAGATATGAAAAATTACCTATTGGGTATAATGTACACTATTTGGGTGACAGATGCACTAAAAGCCCAGACTTCCTCCCCATATAATTCATCCATGTAACAAAAAAAAATCATTGTACTCTCCAAATTTATTTAAATTAAATAAATAGTAGGTTGTAGCTCTAGGAGTCAGAAATACAGAGATAAAGTATAACACTAGTGACAAGCTGAGTTAAAAATTCACAGTACTAGGCACGGTGAGGTTTCACTGTCATTTCACAGAGTGTCTCCTCCACACATTTGCCTTTGGTTCAGGTTAGATTGACGAGGAGGAGGAGTGGTAAGTCTGGGATCAGAGGTGGGGCAAGTGATCGTGGCCAGGAAACCAAGTACCAACCAAGCAGCAAAGCTGAACAGTGAATTCTAGTGTGCAGGCTGGTTCGTGCGGGCTTCAGGCTCCGCACACCTTGAGCAAAACCCCCAACTCTGAGGCAACTTGTGTGCTTCACCTGAGTATTTCAAGCGGCCAGAAGTCAGCGTAACATTCAAATTTCATTGGAACATTAAATCAGATAACCTACAGGAAAATAGCTGGCACATAATCAGTGCTAAGAGAAGCTATAATTCCCAGTGCAGGGTGACCCAGCTCTAGATCAGTGGAAATCAGAGCAGTGACTCAAATTCAGGAGCAGCCTCATGATTCACGGATTAATGCTGTCAGCAACTTAAAATTGGATCCCAAAGGGAAGACTTCTTTCCATTGATAAAGAAAACATTTCACTGCCAGGCAGCTTGAGAATATTCTGCAGGGGCTTTTGAACAGCCAGCCTAAGTCTCTAAATTATTAAAAAGGAAAAGCAGATAATTCTCAAAGTTTAGATGTGCTGGAAAGCTTTTTTAATTCATCAGTGTTTGATTTTCATCTGTTCCTGTTAAAAGTACAGCAATATATAATTAATTAACAATGGTTAAGTGTAGTCTCTAGGGAATGGAATGGTATAAGGTACCTTGCTTTGTAGGAAAGAAACATGATATACTGCCCACGACAACTTGTATCATAAAATAGGGCTACTGGTTGTCTTGTGCTTACAAATATTTTGATTGTAGTTATTTGAATTCAATAAAATGTAATAAGCTACTTTAAGCTTCTGGGCAAAACTAATACAGAATTTAATTTGCACTACTCAGCTGAAGACACAAAAATATTCCTAGGGAAAATTCTGCTGTGCTGCACAAACATGTAACACTTACTTACAGGTCCATGGAAATTCTGTGCGCAAACTTCCTAGGCAAGTAACTGAGGTGGAGCTGATAACACCCCTGGAATGAAGCAGAATGTTCACTATTTGACATAATAATCTAAATTGTTTCTAGACCTTAGTTTCCTCCCTAAAGGTCAATATTTTCATTTTTGAAACTTCTAGTTAGGAGCATTGGCAAAAACATCAAAACAGGGAGGGGGGAGGATGTTTTAGGGAAGTTTGGTTTACTTGTTGGTGGTTAGTACATGCATGACCTCCCACAGTCATGAGAACTGGAGGCGAAGGTGACTTTCTCTCAGTAAATGGGATAGGGGATCTCTTTTTCTTCCTGAAGAGTCAGGATTATTTGACCTTATAAATTGGTCTCATTACAGAGCTACTGACAGACAGACATATTGGTTGCTGCCAGTAGGCATATGGGCTGAAATTTGGAGGAGGAGGAGGGGAGAACAGATGGAGGGGAGAAACAGCGTGGTGGACGGGCCCCTCACACAGAGACCAGCTGGTAGGGAGCAGGTCATGTCTGTTTCTGCTAAGCTGGGGAAGATAAGAGTGTCTGCAGTGGGAAAGGTGACAGCCATCAATCAGCTTCTTCATTATGGTAGGAATGAGCCTTGTGGTCTGAAGGTGGAAGAAGGGGGCTGGTCATCCCATACCCCACAGGTGGCAACTCCAAAGGGGCTTATCTTTCACATTGCCAGAAAGAAAAAGAATGTGCCCTTCATGAGTTACCAATAGTCAGTTGAGGGACCCTCAGAGAAAATTCAGCTGATGATTTGATATCCTTTTCAAAGCACTTTTATTTTGAGTCAAAAATTAGGTAACTGTCACATTTCTTACTGTAAGAAAGCAACATTGCACAGGCTTCCCAGGCAAACTCCAGGGTCTCATCTGTCTCTATGCAATGACCCAGGCAAATGGGGTGGAGGCAGGAAGGCTCTGTAAGGGGTTTTGGGAATGTGATCTTGAGAGTCGTAACCTGTTGGTCTCACTCATTTCTAATACCCAAGTGCCTAATGCAGAGGCGCGGAGTAAATATTTATTGAATCCATTAAGTCAAAATTATAGGATATGCCTCAAAATGATTTTAACTTCCAATATATTTCCTGGCTCTTTCCCTGACATCTATCATCACTTTACCAACTGTTTTTTTCTGCTGCTGAAATTCTGGAGATATAAAAGGCATCTTAGGTGAGGAGCAGCAGCAAATGGAACATTTGACACTAGACAGAGTTAACAGCTACACTGTAGTGAAGACTTGTGCTGAAGTCCCACACTTTGCGAAGACATGATGGAATCATTGAAAGGAATGTTTTTATTCTGGGGAGTATTTCTCTATGTCATATATAATGCCGAGAGACTGCTTGGCTCTGCTTCAGGTTCCTTGAAGACAGAATAGAATCTTATTTATTTTAGTACTTAGTATCCTGAAAATAGTGATGCTTGTGAATGAATTTAAATGATTATTTTCTATTCACAGAATTCCCTGGTAAAGTGTAATGTCCATAGACAAATTTGACACTCAAAATATTTCAGAGAGAAAAAAATGACCTGAGAGAAATAGAAATATGGTCCAAAGGTTAATTTATTTGAAAATATTCTGCTTTATAACATTATTTCAAGAGAGACACATATATCCTCTTAAATATGGTAGAACCTCTGCAAGTTGACCACCCATGGGACTGTAAGAAACTGGTCAACATATAGAATTAGACCCACTGTACTGATATGTACACCTGGTGTAACTCTGTTCTATGAAAATTAGGTCAACTTAGGGAGGTGGTCAGTGTAGGTCCACTATGGAGGTTCTACTGTAATAAAAGTTTAGTAAAACTATAGGCACACAGAAATTAGAACAGTTTTGGAAGTTAGAATAGCAAATGATTAAGTCTAAAAATTGACCTTAATAATGAATTATTAATATAGATCTATCAAATATGAGGAAATTGAGAGTTATTGACTTGTAGATACTTTTGAAGCTTATTAACCTGGTGAAAGAGCTTAAATATCTGTGATTCTATTTTTATATTTTCTTTTATCTTCTAATTGCAGGGTAATAATATATATCAACCATAATGTGAATTTTTTTGAAGTTTCTTAGCTAATTAATTTTTTAATGTATATGGCTTTAAAAATCCTGTATACGCTCTCTGTTAAGAGATTCTTTCACATCTTAACATAAGGCTATATGCTTAATTACTTTGCATATCCTAAATGACAACTGTCTTTTTATGAAATGAGGACAGATTTTGAATAATTGTAAAAGAGTTCATCAAATTTGAAAATTTGCCCCTATGTAAAGTGTGTGGGATAGCTGACATGCCAGTAAGATTCGCTTCAAGGATCTTACTGAAAGAACGCCTTGCTGACCTCAGTAACTATTTCAGAAAGAGGTTTCCTAATTAATAATGATGGCTTTGAACTAACAAATGAGTCTTGGATTGGAGACGACTCACTGCTAAACATGTTAGGGGATAAGACAAGGTGACGCTTGATCTCTAGACTAAGCAGGACCTGACTCCAAATCTGATCCTATAGCCTTACGTGAGCTCATTTATGGTTTTTTTCCTTGGGTGTTCATGTGGACATTAAAACATATAAGGCATGTGAAGCGTTTACCATAGTGTCTGGAACCATTAGAACTCACAGAAGGCAATGATTTTATTTTTGCTGTCACTGTCAACTATACTACTATAGTTTGATTCCTAAATACCCCAAAGATATTTAGTGTTTTCTTTGTTTCTACTCTCTAAAAACTACCTTCAATGAAAATCTAGGAATTCATTCCTTCTGAATCCTCCCTCCCTTCCTGCCTTCCTTATTTCCTTCTCCATGTCTACATAGTCAACAGATTAATACGTAGATACTTACAGATTAATATTTACATATGGAAATGCAAAATATTTTTCAGTAGAACATTTAAAAATGTAACATTGCTGTTTCTTTGTAAACAGAACATTTTATACTATCTGAGTTATACTATAATGGAGAAAATACTTTATAAGGGGAAATGCCTGATATTTGTATCATGTCCTATATAAATATAGACAGGAATTTGAATTCTGAAGTAAAATTATTTTCATTGAGTAATATTGATTATCGTATAAAATTCATGATATATTGAAAGTATGCCTTTTTTCAGGGTCCTAGTAGCTTACATGATGGTTACTTTCTTGACTATTTCAAAATTTACAGTAGCATTTTTTTCTGAATCTATTTGCTCTTCCTGCTGTCTAAGAGATTTACATGATGGTATTTATTAAAATAAACTCACTACCATTTATATTGGGAGTGTGTGCCACTTCCTTCCTAGGGAATCTCTCCCCTTGTTCTTTATTCAGTTTGTGCATAATTATTTTCATTTCTCTTGACCCTAAAATAACATGAAAGTGAAAATAGTAAAATCAATGTGCCCAAGTATTTCTATATCTATACTTAGAATTTGGGATTTGAAACTTCAGATATCAAAGTACAGAAGTTGAGAATTGACTATGGAGGAGAGAGCCCAACCACACTCTGGATTATTTTTCAAATGCTTTAGGTCTGGCAAAAATGAAAATGTTTGTTGCCAAGCCTTTTTCCTCTTAATTTTAAAAAATCATGTGTGTTTCAAGGGAAATTTAATACACATGTTTCTGATTCATTTGCACTTAAGCTGTCAAACTGTTTTTTAATCACAAGTCTCTATCTTTTCCCCTCTACAGAAAGTCGAGTTTTTCCAAGTGTGGATAAACAATAGACTTTCAGAAGAATGAATTGAATTTCAAATTCAGAAGTCAGGGATGGGCAAGATGAGTATATTTCACCTGCTCTTGGGAAAGGAAAATATTTGGGGGCTTTTGACCCTGAATTAAACCTTTTGATGTAGACATTCACTTGCCCTTGGAAAGTGAATGTCTTTCCTTCTCTCCATGGAAAAGTATTTTTATAGGTCGAAAGATACAGTAGAAGGTGCTAGATGACCAATGAAGCGAGAAGATTTTAATTCTTCAAAATCATATGGAAATATGACCATGAATAATATTAGTGTTTTATTTTATACCAAAACCCACTTATTTTAAACTTTGTATTTGTCACAGTGGGGTTTATTTGTGATGATCAGCTCTTCTTGTCTTAGGCATGAGCTTAACAAAGCTAGAGTGCAAGCTTTCTTTCCCCAAAATACTTTATCTAAAATGAGTTTAAGTTACCAAAGGAAAACTTACAGGGGGAATAAAACATCATTTTTTTTGTTTTATTCAATATTTACATATTTTTCTTATAAAACATTCTGTAGTGAGAGTTCAAATACTAAAGCTGACTATAATAGAATGTCCCATTTGGGAACATTAAGAACTTTTGTTTTATGAGAACCCTACCATAGTTACTCCCATTTGGATCCCTTAGGAATTGCTAATTCTGAACACTTCCTCCTTTATCATGAGATCAAACCATTTGGATAGCTTATTATCATGTACCCAGTAAAACTCAATCTGTTGTGTTAATTAGTTATGTAAACACATTTTATAATTGTGGAGACAAAGCAGAACTAGACAACTGGGTAGGTGAGAAAAGATCAAAGATCTTCCTTAATAAATTGTTACATAATTAGTGTCTGTCTTGTAGTTGTCCTCCAGGGGGTCTTTTAAACTCAAGCTTGGGAAAACCAGCTTAGGGAACAAGGATGCTTTTGGAAAAACAAATCTAGCCCAGCTTCCCAAACTGACTTAAAATCAATGGAGTGAGAGAAAAGGGAATACAAGTAAGAAGAGCTAAAAAGGGCTATTTCTATGGGGGAGCCCCTACTCTCTAATAGCATAAGAGTAAAATATGGGAAAGAATTATCAGATCACACATAGCCTATTTTTATATTAGACAACAGCTTCCCAACAACCCTCAACCCACAACTAAACTGATTATGTATAGCTTGAAAATAACGAAGATACTGTAATGTTTATACTTTTCAAGAAATGTTATTATAAAGTACCTAAGTTTGAAGAAGACCAACGCCTCCATGGCCCACCCACTCTCAACATCACCTGCCCTTCTTCCTGCTTTAAACTAACATACTATCTGCTTTTGCTCTCTTGCAATTAGAAAGACCAGGCATGAGAACAGTTTTCTCTACTTGTTTTCCATTGGTTTGTGCAGGAACTGCTTGACTAAATAAAAGAATGAATAAATAGTAGTCTTTGAAACATTTCAGAAAAAGCTTGGTTGTAATATGGAGTTGTTCCGCCCTTTACATGTTGTGGAATGGCCTTGAGCAATTTGCTTCATTTTTCTGAATTCTATTTCCTCCTATGTATACGTTCTTTTTATTATCTACTTTTCAAAGAGTTGTGTCAAGATTGGAGATGATTTATGTAAACTGCCCAGCAGAGTGTCCAGCACCTGATCCATGCTCAGTAAGTCCTGGTTGTTTTGTTATTATCATGCCCCCACCCCCCACTTTGTCTATATGCAAGAAAAAAATTAGAAAGACCCTTAGATTTAGTTACCATTTCTCTTTGCTTTTTTACCTCGCTCCTCTTTTTAAAAGTCATGTTCATATTTTCTTAATTTTATAATATGTTCTTGGTTGTTAGTCATCTCAACTAAACAAACAAATATAGTAACTATAATAAAAATGTAATAATTAAATAAATGAGACAATTTATAAGAATGATTCTTTAATTTTCTTCTAAAATTTCCACCCATTAGTAAATTACTACTTATCTTCCCACTTTCATGTGGGTGGATTCTCTGGGCATCTGCCTGTTTCACAAGTTTCCAGTTGTTATGTCATAGTCAACTTAAAAATACTTGTTTACCTGTTACAAAAGTAATACATAAAAATGGTAATATGTATTTTGGCAAATTTAGAAAATATGAACAAACAAAATGAAAATGAGTAAAAATAACCTATAATCGCACTTGCTGTGATGTTTTTAGCCTACAGCTATATATAATCACAAAAATGTAGTATCTTGTATATACTGTACATAGTATTTTGAAATCTGTTTTTTTCTCTTTATATTTTAGTTTAAATGTATTTTTAGCATTAAACATATAAGCATCATTTTAATTGATATCATTGAATGGATATATCATTGTCTATTAAAACAATCTTAAGTCAGAAAAGTGATGGAAAATCTATATATTGAGAAAAACTGAATTTGTGGTAGATCAGAGGAAAAAATTTTGTAGTGTTAGTTTTTTTTTCCTTGCCACATAACTTATTTTAAATTCTTAGATATATTTTTTCTTTTCTCTCAGTGCTTATAAATAAAAGCACTTATACCAACTATAGACCCATATCAGTAACTTGTAATTTTAATAAAAACCTTTGCTTGTTCAACATTTTCTCTCTCATTTTATTCATGTGCTACTCAAACAATAGTTGGTAATAAATATTAGTTTGATTATCGAACAAATGAATCTAAATCATAGGCAAATATCATCTTATGGAGTATATGATTACAGTTTTACCAGCTCATTTGTTTTACCCCTGTGGGAGTGAGTGAGTTGATACGGTTCTCTTTTGGCTCCATTCCTTAAATGTTACTGTTGCCAAAGGCCAGTTGTGTCAGTGCTCTGCAAAAAGTGGGTCATCTGAACCGAATTACCTGGACAATCCCTTGATTTGCTGATAGAGACTATTTGTTTAAATTTAAAGCCCAGGAACGTCAGAGAATTAGTTTTAGGTGGGGGTCACACCAATTAACCAAGTTTTATATAGCAATCAATAAAAGAAGCATGGAACACGTTCCACTTCTCAGCATGTGTGGACCTGTGGATCACAGGGAAAGACAGGACTGGGGGTAAAAATCTGATCTGTGTTTTCCTAGAGATAATGATCTTCCTTTCATGGTGGTAAGGATCCAGTGAGGGTAAAGAAGTCCAGTTTCAAGGCCAATTTTGTTTTGTATGGAAACAACTTCATTGGTCAATTTTGACTAGGAGAAACAAATTAGATAAACAACCCAGGTTTATTTCTTTGCACTGCTCATTATCAATGGTATCTTTCAAGATTCCAGTGAAAGTTATTAAGAAATACACCTATCCATCAGTTATAAGCAAGAATCTAATATATTAAGGATGTTTTATTTTATATTTTCGATATACATTAAAGCTTTAGAAGTATCAAAATTTGCTTAGATATTATTCAATTTACAAATGAATTAATCACATCACTGTGTCTAATCAACCCGATAGAACCAAAAACCAATCTTAATTTTTATTTTTTTGCAGGAAGATGTGAAAATTAATATGGCATGTAGGTGCTGTTGGTTCCAATTAAAATCAATCTGTCCTGATTTGTGCCTCTTGTCTCTATGACAGCAAGGGGGCTGGCTAAGGGGATACAGCTGCTCCTCTCTCCCAAAGGGGCTCAAAACAAGTGAATGACCTGCAGTGTTTATTATTAAGTTTTCAAAGGGAAAGTTGTTTTGGTCTAATTGAAGCAATAATACGAGAGAGGTTATTTCTGGTCAGTTCCCTGCTGTTTTCACTCTGGAGAATACATTCCAGGTGTTCTCTGGGCTGCACTGCAGTCCAGTGCGGCCGTCCCCTGAGTTTAGGCACGCTAGTGCCAGTGGAGCAATAAACTAGTCTTAGTAGTTCAAGCCAGTTTTGGCCTTTCAGAGATACTGTTTTAGTTAGCTTCCTAGTAAACCAGATGGTTAATGACCACATTCATTTTCAAAGGGTCTAGTTACCATAGAATAAAGCAATGACATTTTATAAATTTCTAATATATTAAAGAAAATTTTCTTTTATTTCCCTTTACCCTAAGTCTTTGCTACATCATAAAGCATAGATATAATGTCATGGCAATATGTTTTAGATTAATTACTGATTAATCTCAAGTAAATGAGGAGAAAAAAAGTTAAAATCTCTCTGATTAGTCAAAGAAATAACCATTATTGATTCATAACCATCTTTTGTATTTCTGTTTTTGAAACATATATTCTAGACTTATGATTTTGCAATATCCCTGAGATGTCAAAAAAAAAAGAAAATTGTTAAGACTATAGATGCTGAAACTGAACTTTTGATATAAATGCTAATCTCTAGTACCTAGTGTTTGTCTATAATTTGCCTGAGGTACATACGTGCGATTTGTTTGCAAAAGTTCCAAAAAAAAGTTGGAAATTTCAAGGGGTGATTTTTACATATTAGCTGACAAATATATGGCATAACCTTTATATTATCTTGTTATTTTTTTCTTCAAAATCACAAAATTAAAAACCACATATTGTTCAGTGCACGTTTATTTTAAGAATCCTATGCAGTATTCACTTAAGACTGCTTAATTTCAATTAAATTCCCAGGTAATCCATATTGGTAATTGCAGGAACAAAAGACTATTCTAAAATTGAAATTAATCTTCTTCCTGGTTCCAGGTGGAATTCTTAGTCTTGATTTTGCTTATATTCATCTGTGAACCTAATATGAACCCACAGACCAAAATAGTCACATTAAGAATATGGGCTGATTTCAGGCTAATCAGGGGAAATGCCTGGGGAGGGTGGCGGTGGTGATGTCTGCTGTTCACCCGCTTAATCACACAGACTGTTTGAGTCCAGGATACTTCCAGAGTCTGAGTGGTAGCGATTTCTCAGTTCACATTCCCAGATGTGCAAGTCAAAGAGTCTAGCACCGAATGTTCTCAAAGGAGGGGCCCGAGGATGAGAATAGCTTTGCCTCTCCAGAGAGAGAATAATGAGTGGCACCCAGTATCAAGGGCATCATATTTATAAAGCACTTTGGGTTTTTGGATGATATTCAAAATGCTCTGCAGGATGATGACTTATGTATTTTCACAAGCTCCAGGGAGAGGGCAGAAACCGAGCTCGGTGGCTGTGTATGGGCAAAGGAAGCTGACACTTGCATTCCTCTCATTATTCTTTCCCTGCCCTCCAAATACCACACACATAGCAACAGTCAATTACAGGAGAGCAGGTGAGGTGTGCAAATTAGCACAGGAGAAACGTGGTAAAAGTTGTGGGGGTGGGCTGGGAATGGAGAAGAGCAGGAGAAGGCAGGGACTGCCGGGTTGGGAAGGCGAGCCACACAGTGCCACTTAATAAACATGACAGTTAAGAAAAGAAGATTTAAATTCTTGATCAGGAACTAAACAACACAAAAAGCCTCGTGGTTCCATTTTGAGTGCTTCCAAAAGGCTTCTGATGTTATGGTCTCCAACGGAGGTGATTTGTCTCAAAAAATATATAAATAAATAAAATAAGGAGGTTCCTTTTTAATATGTAACTACAAAGGAAATAATCCTTGTAAATAAAATGATTTAAAACAAGGAAAAATGGAATGTTATCTCATTTCAGGGGCCTTTGTTGTGAGAGTGTGCTCAGATCATTTGGCTTATTAAAGGCTGTAGTCATAGTGAAGAACTAATTATTTGCTGATATTTAATAGTCATAAAAGAACTCTCAGAGAAGATGGTGACATAAGAGGGCAAGTATCCCTTACTTCTCGTGCCCTTTGTAAAACCTCACAGCAGGTAATGCCAGAAACCATGGCAATCGCTGCCAATCTTAATAGACATTAATGTCGAAGGCTTTACTGTATAATGTAGAATTCATTATAATTTCAAAGTTAGTATCTTCACTGATCATTCCAAGAAGATAAATAGCTGAACCATAAAATTAGATCCTGAGTACATATTGTTCTATGGCTCAAGATGTGCTTAAATTAGAAAAAAATGGAGGTCCATTTGAAAAGTTCTTTGTTTTGCATAAGAGCCACATTTTTAACAATTAGAGGATGGTAAAATGCATGTGGTGGTTATAATTATAAAAGTTTATAATCAGTGATTATAAGTTAATTTTTTTATAATTAGAATGCTTTTCAGGGTCCTACAATAATGCATAGTGGTAATGAGCTTCAATTATCACTTTATTGGAGACATTTCAAAGAGATTTATAGTTGACAGAATGTGAGATAAAAGATCATTTACACTATTATTCTTTAAAACACAAAGGTGACTTTGAAGTATTTGTTTCCTTACAACCCCTCTGTGAGGCATGGCAAATTATCTTATATTTTGGGGTTTGAAATAAGGAAAACTGAGTCATAAACTGATTTATTCACTATTAAAAAGCTTTGATCTCCTGTATTTAAACCTGCTGTTTAATGATAAAGTTTTTAAAAAGCTTCTATCACTGACATCATAATTTTTGGAATAAAAGCAAAGTGGCTTAATAAAAAAAAAAATAAAAGATACAGCTTCCCACAGTGTTTTGCTGTACACAAATGAGGTGGCTTAGTAATCACAGTAAGCTGTATCAATGGCTTCCCCATCTTACTCTTCATAGCAACTGGTACTCTTAGGCTGAGGGTCTGAGTGACTGGCACCACCTGGGTGATTGTAGATAAGTCTGCAGCAGAGGTTGTCTTGGCATATACACAGGGATGGTCAATATTATTTTTGCAGCAGCTATTATAGATTCTAGCACCTCATATTTGCATGTTCATAGTGTTCAAAGGTCTTTGAGCATACCCTCGTAGAATTTGAAGACCTTGAAGATCAAGTAGCCAGACCCCTTGTTTTCACAGACAAAAAGAGCTGAAATGAATGGTATTCATCATACTCCCTAGGATCAGACATAGCACTTGAAGACCAAGGGCTAACTTCCAGGAATCCTGAGCATTTTACTCTATGACCCCATACTGTCTTAATACATATATCATATTTGATCCTTATAATATTTATATGATATGGGAATTGCTATTTTTACTTATTTATAAACAGGAGACGTGGGTTCAAGGAGTTGCATGACACTCCAACCAAAGTGTCAATGCTTTACCAAAATTTGATTTGGTATCCAGGGTTTGTTGACAATTTTTATAGTCATCTGAAAAGGATTTCTACTGAGAAACCCTTGTATCTTACTATTTCGTTTTATTTGTGTGTTACCTATGAAGGATCAGTTGGAACAAGCATTGGTTTGAAACTAGTGTGGTCTGTGTTAAATTACAATTTCCAAAATGCTGAAAAGTTTCATTATGTTCCTAATTTTGGACAATAGTTATTAAGGGATGGCCTAAGTAATTCTGGTTATGGTTGTTTTTGAGATCCTACACTTGAAGCTCTCATTCTAAAATGAAGCTATAAAAAAGTTTCAGCTTTGGGGGCAGTGCCTGTAGCTCAAAGGAGTAGGGCGCTGGCCCCATATACTGGAGGTGGCGGGTTCAAACCTGGTTCTGGCCAAAAACTACACAAAAAAAAAAAAAAAAAACCAAACAACTTTCAGCTTTTGTTTCTAAACTGTTCTTTTGCCACAGTATTCCTTTGGTTTCCTAGATATTCTAAATTGTTTTTATTTTCTGGCTACATGAGGATCCTTGCCATTCCCAATCAAGACTTTAGCACAACCTGATAGTCTGTTTATGTACTGGTTATCTTTCATTGACTCATTTCATAAATGTTAATATTTACTGAGCACCTGGTTCATGGCAGGCACTATTACCAGAGCTAAGGAAAGTATTGATAGAATTAGAAAAGGGTTCCTGTCCTCCAGTTAGATTATGGTTGGGAGAGACATTGAAAAAATAAATTATAGGTTATTTGTTAAATTATTTTTTTTTAAGTTTTATTTGTCCACTGAATACATGTATAACTTGTCAGGTGTGAAATTTGAAAAGGGTGAAAATGAAACTGGGGAAAGAGGTGAGGTGAGGAGGAGGATTGATGTGTGACACACCAGGGTCAGGAAAGGCTTCTGTGACGGGGAACCGAAGCAGCGAGCTGTGTAGAGATCTGAGGGAATAGCATGTTGAAGAAACTGAGGCAGGACTGTGCTTGACACTTTTTTGACCTGAGATGAGGTCAGAGTAAATCAGAACACACAGGGAAGGCCTCGTGGGCCTATCTTCAGGGCAGTGGGTGAATGACAGGAGGAGTCATTGAAGGGGTCAGAGCTGTGGAATACTAAAAAGATGTTAGTAAAAAGACTTTCAAAAAGTCTGTGTTGACTATTTTATGAAAATAAGCTGAAGGGGGAAAGATAGAGGAACAAAGAGCCCAGCAAGGAGACAATTTAAAAAAATCCATGCCACAAATGGTGGTGGCTTAGGTCAGGAGAGGTCATCAAATTTTGATCATATTTTGATGACAAAGATAAGAGAAACTATTCAAAGATTTGATATGGAGTGTTAAAAAAGAAAGCAATCACAGACATTTATAAGAATTTTGGCACAAAAAGCTAGAAAGATGGCATTGTCGTTTTCTAGAAAAAAACCAATAGAGGAACATTTTGTTTTGATGGTGAGAAATCAGAAATTTGCTTTTTGATATTCTATGTTTGAGATGCCTACACATAATTGGAGATCTTGAATAAAGGAGAGGGGGGATGTTCATGAATGGTAATGATTACTGGGGACCGTTTAGGCTCAGGACAGTGGTGAGACAGTCCTAAACACATAAGGAGGTCTCCCGTAGACCACTGAGAAGAAACAGCCAGTAAGGAAGGACACACTCTCTCTGAAGTCAAACCAAGCAAGAATTTTAAGGAACACACAGTTTTTTTTTTTTTTAATTAAATCATAGCTGTGTACATTGATGCGATCATGCGGCACCATACACTGGTTTTATAGACCGTTTGACACATTTTCATCACACTGGTTAACATAGCCTTTCTGGCATTTTCTTAGTTATTGTGTTAAGACATTTATATTCTACATTTAGTAAGTTTCACATGTACCCTTGTAAGATGCACCACAGGTGTAATCCCACCAATCACCCTCCCTCTCCCCATCCTCCCCCCTCCCTCCCCTTCCCCTCCCCCTTCCCCCTATTCTTAGGTTATAACCGGGTTATAGCTTTCATGTGAAAGCCATAAATTAGTTTCATAGTAGGGCTGAGTACATTGGATACTTTTTCTTCCATTCTTAAGATACTTTACTAAGAAGAATATGTTCCAGCTCCATCCATATAAACATGAAAGAGATAAAGTCTTCATCTTTCTTTAAGGCTGCATAATATTCCATGGTGTACATATACCACAATTTATTAATCCATTTATGGATCAATGGGCACTTGGGCTTTTTCCATGACTTAGCAATTATGAATAGGGCTGCAATAAACATTCTGGTACTAATATCTTTGTTATGATGTGATTTTTGGTCTTCTGGGTATGTACCTAGTAGAGGAATTATAGGATTGAATGGCAGATCTATTTTTAGATCTCTAACTGTTCTCCATATATCTTTCCAAAAGGAATGTATTAATTTGCATTCCCACCAGCAGTGCAGAAGTGTTCCCTTTTCTCCTCATCCACGCCAACATCTCTGGTCTTGGGATTTTGTGATATGGGCTAATCTTACTGGAGTTAGATGATATCTCAAAGTAGTTTTGATTTGCATTTCTCTGATGATTAAAGATGATGAGCATTTTTTCATATGTCTGTAGGCCATGCGCCTGTCTTCTTCAGAGAAGTTTCTCTTCAAGTCCCTTGCCCAGGCTGCGATGGGATCACTTGTTCTTTTCTTGCTTATAAGTTTGAGTTCTCTGTGGATTCTGGTTATTAAACCTTTGTCAGAGACATAACCTGCAAATATCTTCTCCCATTCTGAGGGCTGTTTGCTTGCTTTACTTACTGTGTTCTTGGCTGTGCAGAAGCTTTTTAGTTTGATCAGGTCCCAGAAGTGTATTTTTGAAGCTGCTTCAATTGCCCAGGGGATCCTCCTCATAAAATACTCACCCAGGCTGATTTCTTCAAGGGTTTTCCCTTCACTCTCTTCTAGTATTTTTATAGTTTCATGTCTTAATTTTAAATCTTTAATCCAGTGAGAGTCTATCTTAGTTAATGGTGAAAGGTGTGGGTCCAGTTTCAGTCTTCTGCAGGTTGCCAGCCAGTTCACCCAGCACCATTTGTTAAATAGGGAATCTTTTCCCCACTGAATGTTTTTAATTGGCTTGTCAAAGATTAAATAACGGCAAGTATCTGGATTCATTTCTTGGTTCTCTATTCTGTTCCAGACATCTACTTCTCTGTTTTTGTGCCAGTACCATGCTGTTTTGATCACTATCGATTTGTAGTATAGTGTGAGGTCTGGTAGCGTGATTCCTCCTGCTTTGTTTTTATTTCTGAGTAATGTCTTCACTATTCGAGGTTTCTTCTGATTCCATATAAAACGAAGTATTGTTTTTTCAAGATCTTTAAAGTATGACAATGGAGCTTTAATAGGGATTGCGTTAAAATTATATATTGCTTTGGGTAGTATGGACATTTTAACAATGTTGATTCTTCCCAGCCATGAGCATGGTATGTTTTTCCATTTGTTAACATCTTCAGCTATTTCTTTTCTTAGAGTTTCATAGTTCTCTTTATCGAGATCTTTCAGGTCCTTTATTAGATAAACTCCCAAATATTTCATCTTCTTTGGCACTACTGTGAATGGAATAGAGTCCTTAACTGTTTTTTCAGCTTGACTATTGTTGGTATATATAAAGGCTACTGATTTATGAATGTTGATTTTGTAACCTGAGATGCTGCTGTATTCCTTGATCACTTCTAAGTGTTTTGTAGTAGAATCCCTGGTGTTTTCCAGATATACAATCATATCATCTACAAAGAGCGAAAGTTTGATCTCTTCTGACCCTATATGGATTACCCTTAATTGCCTTTTCTTCCCTAATTGTGGTGGCTAAAACTTCCATTACAATGTTAAAGAACAATGGAGACAATGGGCAGCCTTGTCTGGTTCCTGATCTGAGTGGAAATGATTCCAATTTAACTCCATTCAATATGATATTGGCTGTGGGTTTGCTGTAGATGGCCTCTATCAGTTTAAGAAATGTCCCTTCTATACCAATATTCTTAAGTGTTCTGATCATGAAGCGATGCTGGATATTATCAAAAGCTTTTTCTACATCGATTGAGAGAATCATATGGTCTTTGATTTTTAATTTGTTTACGTGCTGAATTATACTTATAGATTTACATATATTGAACCAGCCTTGAGACCCTGGGATAAAACCGACTTGGTCATGCTGTATAATTTGTTTGATGTGTTGCTAGATTCTGTTTGTTAGGATCTCATTGAATATTTTTGCATCTATATTCATTAGTGATATTGGTCTATAATTTTCTTTTCTTGTTGGGTCTTTTCCTGGTTTGGGGATCAGGGTGATATTTGCTTCATAGAACGTGTTGTGTAGTCTTCCTTCTTTTTCTACCTTTTGGAACAGGTTGAGTAATATAGGTACTAGTTCCTCTTTAAAGGTTTGATAGAATTCTGCTGTGAAGCCATCTGGTCCTGGGCTTTTCTTTTTAGGGAGATTTTGTATGGTCGATGCTATTTCAGAACTTGATATGGGCCCGTTCAACATTTCCACTTGATTCTGGCTAAGTCTTAGAAGATGACGTGTTTCCAATTATTGGTCAATTTCCTTCAGATTTTCATATTTCTGAGAATAAAGTTTCTTGTAATATTCATTAAGGATTTTTTGAATTTCTGAGAATTCTGTTGTTATTTCATCTTAGTTGTTTCTGATTGATGACATTAGAGATTTTACTCTTTTTTTTTTTCCGTTTAGGTTAGCCACAGGTTTATCTATTTTATTGACCTTTTCAAAAAACCAACTTTTTGATTTATTGATCTGTTGTATAATTCTTTTGTTTTCAATTTCATTTAATTATGCTCTAATTTTGGTTATTTCTTTTCTTCTACTGGGTTTGGGGTTGGAATTTTCTTCCTTTTCCAGTTGCTTGAGATGTCCCATTAAGTTGTTAACTTCCTCTCTTTCCGTTCTCTTAAGGAAGGCTTGCAGTGGTATAAATTTCCCTCTTAGGACTGCCTTTGCGGTATCCCAGAGGTTCTGATAAATTTGTGTCTTCATTATCATTTTGTTCCAAAAAATTGGCAATTTCTTTCTTAATCTTATCTCTGACCCAGCTATCATTCAGCATAAGATTATTTAACTTCCATGTTTTTGTATGAGTATGCAGGTTCCTGTTGTTACTGAGTTCAACTTTTACTCAATGGCAGCCCGAGAAGATGCAAGGAATAATTTCTATTCCTTTAAATTTACTGAGGTTAGACTTGTGACCTAAGATGTGATCAATTTTGGAGTGTGTTCCGTGGGTTGATGAGAAGTATGTGTATTCAGTTTTGTTGGGATGAAATGTTCTGTAGATGTCTGCTAAATCCAAATGTTGGATGGTTAGATTAATATCTAAAATTTCTTTGCTCAGCTTCTTATTGGAGGATCGATTCAACACTGCCAAAAGAGTGTTGAAATCTCTGACTATTATGGAGCTGGAGGAAATCAAGTTGCTCAGGTCTGTTAGAGTTACTCTTATAAATTGAGGTGCATTCTGGTTGGGTGCATAAATATTAATAATTAAAATCTCATCATATTGAGTATTACCCTTAAGATATATGAAGTGACCATTCTTATCCTTCCTTACTTTTGTTGGTTTAAAGCCTATTGTATCTGCAAATAGAATTGCAACACCTGCTTTTTTCTCATTACCATTTGCCTGAAATATGGATGACCATCCTTTCACCCTGAGTCTATATTTACTTTTTAAGGTAAGATGTGACTCTTTCATGCAGAAAATATCTGGCCTCAGTTTTTGTATCGAGTCAGCTAACCTTGTCTCTTCAGAGGACAATTTAAGCTGTTCACAATGGAGAATATTGATAAGTCTGGTAAAATTTTGGGTATCGAGTTTTTTGAAAGTCCCATGAACATTTTTAATCCTTTTGCCACTGTGGAAGTTGGAGCTTGATCAAAAGTTTCTGAGTGAGTTTACTTTTGTGGTAGAGGATTGGGCTGGTCATTGTGGAGGATAGGTCTCAGAATATCCTGAAGAGCTGGTTTGGTTATGTCAAATTTCTTCAACATATGAATGTCATTAAAGTATTTAATTTCTCCATCATAAATGAAACTAAGGATACAGGATCCGGGGTTGAAAGTTATTTTGCTTTAGCAGATTAAAAGTCAATAATCCCCTCTTCTGGCTTGAAAAGTTTCAGGAGAGAGATGTGCAGTCATTCTAATATTCTTCCCTTTGTAGGTAATGAATTTCTTACGTCTGGCTGCTTTTAGAATTTTCTCCTTCATATTAACTTTAGTGAAGTTAATTATGATATGCCTGGGGGATGTCTTATTCAGATTGAGTCATGCTGGGGTTCTGAAACTGTCTGCTATGTGAATTTCAGAATCTCTTGGCATGTCTGGAAAAATTCTCTTTCATAATTTCATGGAGAAGGGCCTCTGTGCCTTGCGAGGCCACTTCATCACTTTCAGGGATTCCAATGAGGTAGATATTAGCCTTCTTTAATTATCCCAGAGCTCTCTGAGAGAATGATCTGTTTTTGCTCTCCATTTCTCTTCCTCTTTGAGAGTTTAGGAGCATTCAAAGGCTTTGTCTTCAATGGCAGAAATCCTTTCTTCTGCTTGCTCCACTCTGTTACTGAAGGATTCTACTGTATTTTTCAGATCTTTGAGGCCTACAAATTCTTGCTTCAGTGCATCAAAATCTTTGGTGGTTTTTCCTTTAAGTTCGTTAAATTCTTGAGACAACTTTTGAATTTCTCCTCAAATTTCTAATTCCGACTTTTGAATTGCTCCTCGAATTTCTAATTCCAAATTTTCTTCCATTCTATTAATCTTGCTTGCAATCCAAATTCTAAATTCGATTTATGACATCTTGGCCAGCTGTTTTTAAATGGGATCTTCAGTTACATCTGCCATATCTTTCCTTAGGGGGGTTGATCTATTCTGGTTATTCATGTTACCAGAGTTTTTCTGCTGATTCTGCCCCATGATTATTTTATACCATTTGATTTTTCCCCTGGAGATTTTTTGAGGACCCGTACAGTGCTATGGCCTGAGAAACTGGGGACATGTTTGGTGTGGTAGGGCTGAGTGGTTCTGTCTTGTTTTAGCTGGTCTCTGTCTGACCCTAGTGAAACGGTTACTCTGGGTTGAAGTCTCAGCTATGGAGAAATACCAGCAATTAAGTCACACACACACACACCCCCACACACACACAGGCAACAATTGGAAAAGGAAAATCAAACCTTCCTACAACCACACACTCCGGGCACCACTTGAATAGTCGTCGGGCAATTGGCTCAGTTCAAAACGTCCAAATCAGTTGTCTCAGTCAGCACCTGTTTCAGGTGGGCGTGTTTAAAAGGTCTCTGGCAACTAGATCGCAGGGGTCTGGTGACAACTCAGATATGACTTGCTCCGGTGCTCCGTGAAGTCAAGAGGACCCACCCAGGAAATAGATTAGTCTGGGAAGGTCGATGCCTCCTTCGCCACCTTGCACCTCTGTCACACCCAGTCTCTGATAACCCCGCAGGGCTGTGACTCAGTTGCCTCTAGGTAACTGATACTCCAGGGGTTTGCACCTGCCTGAATCACAAGGAAATCTATATCTGCTCAGCCAGGCTGCTATACTGTGCCTCTATCCAGCAGGGTGAGGTGAGGCCTGACAACCTCGGGTGCTTGATGGAGGCTGGGGGGTGTTCATTCAGTTCCAGTCCTGCCCCTGATTGATGTTACTGACAGAACAGAACAGAACAAATTTGCAGGAATTTGTTTCTGTCCCTGCTAAATTCCCCTGCAGAAGAGAAGCTGTTTTGAGTTCCCAGAGTATGTGCCTCAGGCCCTGTCTTTGCTCCTGCAGATTTGTATTCAGTTACTTGTCAGTTCTAGCCTCCTGTCTTCCTTTGTCTACAGGCTGATGATCCCCTGAGGGCTGGGTGCGTCTTAGGCACACTAGAGCCCTCCTCTGGTTCAGCCCTGCCCTGGGAACTTCCCGGCTCTGTGAGTGCGTTTCTAGTCCCCACGCACCACCCAGGCCGGTACCACCTCAGGCAAACCCTTTACTCACGGGGCTTGCATTTCCATCCCAGATCTGTTCCACGGTGGTTGCCACCTGAGAAGATGCCCAGCCTCCTTTGGTTGCCCAGGGAGACAGGAGGTGTGGTTTCAGAATATCTGGGTGTGAGCCCTATTGTTGCCAAAAATGGCTGCTGCTCTGCACCTCGGGGCCCCACTGCTCTGGTGTGGTTCCCTCTCAGCTGACCATCCTCTCCTCACTCCCGTGCCACAGAATCAGCACTGACCAGCTGCAGTCTAGGCCCTCTCCACACCCCTTGAGAAATCACCCAGGAATCTGGACTCCTGGGGGACAGGCCTCCAGACCTCAGAGTGAGAGTGGAGGGGAGTTCTGGGAGCTCGGAATTATAGGTAGAGAATATGTACAGTTTTATACAGTTTTATGCCTGGCAGGAGAATGCTGTGGCACCCTAGTAGGGGAGGTAGGTCCAGTTTTTAGAGGGTCTCTCCCGTGGAGTGTAGTGGGAGGACCTTTGAACTCTGCTTGTTTTTTTTGTGGGGTACTCCAAGCCATTCTCATAGGGGAGGGGACTCCTGTCTGCTTGGTGATGGGTTTTGTACTTTTTGTTTGTATCTTGGAGTCGCAGCTTGCCTCAGCGGGGTTGATGTGCATTCTTCAATCTTCTCCCTGCAGCTCTAATCCACCAGGTTACTTGCTAAATTTCTGTCCTTTAAATCTCCTTCTGAACAGAGATTTTTCTGTGGAAAGCTGGCTTCAGTCAGCCATCTTGTCTCCGCACCTCAGGAACACACAGTTAATCAAACTAGATATTAAGGGATTGGGTCAAAATGAATATTAAGATTATGTAGTTTAAGTGTGATTACACACTTAAAAAATTTTTCTTTTAAGAAAGATTTATGGGAGAGTTATTAATAGTTCTCTGTCCATAGAATTACCACTTGTATTTATTTCTTTTCCAAATAATAGTTGGGCCTGAGAAGATTTGCTCTAATTTAATTTTTCATTCTCATAAAAAAGGCAATATGGAATAATTCAACAATTTTGCAGACTGATTTTTCTAGAAAAGTAGCATGTAATATAAGGAACACAGGCATTTAGAAATACTTTGTATATGAAATGGTGAAAATTTGGACAAGTGCCTCCCCCCTTAAAATGGAGATGTTAAGACCTATCTCCCAAGATTACTATAAATATTTAAAGAAAAAATTCAGATAAAGTATCTAACACATTGTAAACACTTGTTATTAATCGCTAGGTCATTGAGTTTCTTTCAAATGATGACTTGCTTTGAAAAAATTGCCAAGCATTTTAGTATCTTCCTGGTAGACAGCAAATTATCTTGACTAGAAGTCAAGATAAATAAATAAATAGTGACTTGGCACTATTTGTTTAGTGACATATATAACTTCCTATAGTGAATGGATTTAGTACTTAAAATTTTAAAGCCATTATTTATTTTCTTCCAGTGTCAACTGTGGGATAAATAAGTAAAAGAAGTCCTCTATTTATCCTCTTTTCATTTAGCTATTCTGGCGAAATTCAATCTGAAGAAAAGTAACTTTGTCTTTCTGAGACTTTGTTCAACCCAGCTGGAAGATGTGAGTAAGAAATACCTCCCTGAAACAGCTGCTGCCATCAGGTTGAAGGGAATTCTCTAAAAAGAATATGTTTTCTAAAACATAAAGAAAATAATGTTGTGAGCATTTTAAGCACTTTTTGCATATTCTCTCTCAATTATTCTTTTGAGCAGTGGATAAGGAACCTGAAGGGATGGTTGTCTATCTCACCTCAATCTCACAAAGCAATTGCAATATGAATTCAGATGATGGATCTACAACCTATTATGAAATGAAAGAAAATTTATCTTCATAAGAAACATGAATGAAGAAGAGATTCTGATTAGATGCAATTTGCTCTCAGTGGTGCTTTTTCATCCCTGGGGTCAGTTCCATTGTCACCAAGACACTCTATCATTCAGTTTGCAGAGACCAGACTGGATTGCCTCAGAGCTCATTAATGTGGAACATCTATTGACTGGAGACATGGCTTTGGTTAAACTTGAAATCTTCTTTTCTATCACTGAAGACCTTGGCCTAACTGCCTCCAGTGTGTGCTTGGCAAAAGAGATCTAAGATACTGAAGCCAAAAAGTATAAAGTAGGACTTAAAGCATTAAAGAGAAAAATGTTCTTTTTCTAATCTAGGTTAGTCTAGAACAAAGGGGAAGAAATGAAACTTTCTTGGAAAAAAAGAGGCAAAGAATTGCTCTAATCATCAACTCTCATCAGCTTAGTTTGAGGTCTACATGATTTATGTGCTATATATTTGAAAATTAGAATGGACTGCAACATTTGGAGTAGGGGACTTTTTATTAAAGTAAATGCAATATGATTTAAACATCTGTTAAAAGTTATAATTAGTGTGGAATAATGAAAATCATATATATTGAGTATCAATTCATAGGAAATACTTTGTTAAGAAACAAAAGGCAATAAATTAGAGAATAAAGTATTTCTCTTGTTTTCCAAAGGAAAAGTATGCCTTTCCTTAACCATTAAACAAAATTACAATGTAAATTTTACACTCATCCTAGATTGACCACTGTTTAATTCAAAAGTATAGCTGGGCGTTGTGGCGGGTGCCTGCAGTCCTAGCTGCTCTGGAGGCTGAGGCAGGAGAAATGCATAAGCCCAAGAGCTGGAGGTTGCTGTGAGTCCTGTGACGTCATGGCACTCTACCCAAGGGCGGTACAGTGAGACTCTGTCTCTACAAAAAAAAAAAAAACAGTATCTATTGAGTGCTTGCCATGTACCAAACTCTGTACTAGGCACTGATATTATAACAATGAATAAAAAAAAAAATCTCTTCATCAAAGGAGACTGGTTTCCACTTGGCATCGACAAAGACTCAAGTGAACTAAGAAAAGGATACAAACCTATTAGCTGCAACACAAAATTAAGTGAATGAATCAAGGTGCACAGCAGAGAAAGGAGTTGTTGATGGTAACCATAGAAGTCTGTCAAAAAATTAGGTAATTTTGATTAATCAGACAGCTGAAAAAAAACTTCAGAGTTGTGAAAATTCTTAATTTGTTCACAGAATGAGGAATAGCCAAAGCATGGAGTCACAGAAGAATGAAATAGGAAAAGTTTTGATGGGTAACCTAGAAGTCTGGACTTAATCCTATATAAACTTGGAAAGCTATTTTGGATAGCTGTATGTGTCAACTTATCATTAAGAAGAGATCATTAGGACTATATATGAATTCATCATCAGACAAAAATGTAATTTGCCATGTTAGCTCTAAATGATGAAGTGCAGATAATTTTTTTTGGATGTAAGTTCCGTCTGCTCTGAGTTCTTCCTTCCTCTTAAAATTTCAAAATGTATTTAATATTCTTCCCTGACATTTAAAATTACTTCTGTTCCCAATAGGGATAGGAACACCATTGGCATCATATTTTGTAGAAGGTTTAGATACGCTTGGCATTTGGTCTTGTCAGCACTAAACTTATTCCACACCCTCTGTATTTACCAGTTGGGCTCATTAATTTTTCTGTAGGGTAGTATATCCTACCCTCATTCTTGGTACATCCTGAAATAAAACAAATGTCCCAACTCACATTTCTTCTTTTCTGCTCAAGTTCGGTATTCAGAGGTCTTTGTGTTGGTTATTGGGCTCTTTGTCTGCCAGCTATACAAAGAATCTTGCATCAGCCCAGAGAGTATATTGCCTGTCCCTCTTCTCATCACTCCCTGCTGCCAGCCGTGGGGTTAAAGCTCCATCTCTGAACCCTATACCTTGCTTTATAGGAATGTAGGGACACAGACCAAAGGACCTTAGCTGTCTTTCATTCATCCCATTTGTAATTCCCACCCAAAGTCCTATGCCTCTGACTACAACCACAGTCAATCTTTGCAGCTAGGAGAGTTCATTGACCTGTCTACTTATTGAATGAGATCTCTTGTGAAATCGTAAGTTTTCATTACTTCTTACATTTTCCTATTGTTGTTAAGAACCATTGTGCCTCATGTATGAGTGTCCATATGTAACAGTCAGGGCTAGAAAGCGTGGCCTCCTAAAATATACAAAACTTGAAACTTTTCCATAGGAAATCGACAAAATATAAACTTTTGCACTACATGAATTAACATGATGATCAAAGGTTGTTTAGTCTGCATTTAGGCTTGAAGGAATCAAGAGTTTAATGGTTTCCCTTCACTCATACAGGCAAGCAAACATCTGCACTGCTAGGTTCTATAACAGGCTGCCTGTTGAGGTGACTTATTTCTCCTCATGTCCTGTCATCACCTGGCTTCCCAGCCAGAGTTCAAATTGTATTTAATCACAGGAACATTCTAGGAATGCAAATTGAAAGAAAAGGAAAACAGATCAATTGATTGTTGATTGGTCTTTTGGCTAATCCCATAGCAAAAGAAAGGTCTCTCATATATTTTTTAAAGGATTTAATTTGTTAGAGATAGAAGAAAAAAGGTCAAGGACAGTATACTGAAGGGAAAAAAAATTGAAGGGCAATTTTTAAAACCTTTAAATCCTAACTATATTTTCTCTATGTACTGCTAACTATTGATTTTAGAATCTTAAACTTCATAGCCTGTGCTGGACTAATCAACTGTTACGGTTACCAAATCTGGAGGGTTAAGGATTCCTCCCAGACCTCTGGAATGAGAGTCTTCCCATGGTGGTGCTCTAGAACTTGTCTTTTTAATAAGCCTCCCAGGTGATATGAATGATAGTTATAGCAGGAACCCTCCCCATTAGATAATACAGAAGTATTAAAGTCAAATTAATTTATATTTTATATTTCAATTGATAACGTCCTGTTTCATTGTGTTTAGGCTGCTACAGTTAAATGCTCTAGACTGAATGGCTTGTAAACAACAGAAATTTATTTCTTATAATTCTAGAGGCTGAAAGGCCAAAATCAAAACACTGGAAGATTCACTTTGGTTCATAAACAGCCATGTCTAGTTTGTCCCCTCATGATGGGAGAGGGAACATTCCAAAGTCTCTTTTACAAGGTCACTCACCCCATTTAGGAGGGTGGAGCCAAATCACTCACTTACCAAAGCTCCCACCTTCTCATATTGTCAGGTTTGGGGTTCAGATGTTAGCATATGTATCTTGGGGGTACATAATACAGTTTATAATCTTTTTAAAATTTTTCTTTTAGAACCAGGATGTGCTTTATGGATGAGACAATTGTCTTGGTTGTTACTATGTTTTGTTTTTGTTTTTTTTTTTTGGCTGGGGCTGGGTTTGAACCTGCCACCTCCAACATATGGGGCCAGCACCCTACTCCTTTGAGCCACAGGCACCGCCCAGTTGTTGCTATGTTCTTAAGTCACAATTTTCACTCTTCTTAGGACAAAATGAAACAATCAAGTAATCAGAGTGAGGTTAGGGCAGTGAGAGAAGTTAGTGAGAAACATGAGACAATCTGATGAGGGAGCAGAAAATGAAGTTTGCAGGCGTTTGTAGGAACCAGAAGAACTTTTTTTTTTTTTTTGTAAAATAACGATTTTGCCTAGGGCAGTTGGTGAACCTAGAGCTTAGTTCTCCAGACTAGGCCATCTAACCTGTAATATGAAAGGGTAAAACTGACTGGACCCCTGGTATAGGAAACAGAACCTTGAATCCTCTCACTGAAAGAGCCCAGAAGGTTACCTAGATTATCTGCCATCACAGTTTAACACCATCAGGCAAATACAAACCAAGCACGGTTAATCTCAATTTCAGAGAGCACCGGAGGGCATTTAACACTTGCCTAATTATCTTATTCTAGTTTTTCACAGCACTTGCTGCAAGATAAATCTCTCATCTATTTAATTTAACTCGTCTCCTTAGACCATTCGCTTATTTTTTTTCCTTGAACTCCCTCAGTGGAGATGGGGAACAGCTGGTCAGCTCACCTCTCAATGGTATTTATGACTATGCTGTTTTCTTTTAAAATCCAAGGACTCTAAGCAAGAGTTTTTAGAGCTCTTCACCTCAACCCAGGTTTCTGTCTTCTTTTCTCCTTGCTTTTTCCATATAAACATTTTAGTAATAGAGCTGAGCGGATAACTTGTACACAACTGTTGTTTTTCATCTGGATTTCAGCTCTATCTAAACTTTAATATATTAGGACAATAATTAAAAATATGTGCAATCCTTTTGAATTGACATTTAATTATTAATATTAATAATTAAAAAGGCCTGCGGAGTCCAAACATTAGGCAGTCAGCCCATCTGTTGCACACTTGAATTTCTTATTAGGTACAAAGAGTTTCTAGGCAAATTGCTTTTATCATTTTGAAATGCAGTGAACAGATCCTCCGTCCTTAGCTTCAGCCTCTTCTTCTCTTTCCCTTACTATTTTTCTCTCGGTCCTATGGATTTTCCATTTCTTTTGTTTTCTCTGGTGATCTTGCTTACCTCTGTGTCACTTAAAAACCCAATAGTCCTTTTCCTCCTTATGCTTTTAAGAGAGGCCTCTCCTTTTACTCTTATTAACATACTACCTAAACAGTAACATCTCGATAAGTATTGCAAATAAAATGACAGTGTCTTTTGTAGTGATTAAGGGAAATAAGGAGAAGCTGAAGTTGAATTCACTTCTTCCTCATTCACTAAGTCCTGACACCATCTTCCACTCCCCGCGTTAGGAAGCATACACAGCTGTTTTCAATCTTTTTCAGTGGCTATGAAGGCCTCACCCTTTCCCTTTATTTTTTCCTGTAACATCAATAAAATATTTTTCTGGAGGAATGGAGAAGCAGGGAAATAGAGGGATCTTTATGAAGAGAAAGAACCACAACTTTGATCCTTAAAGTCCATCGAGTCTGAGTTGCCCAGCAGAGGAAAACGAAACCACCTAAACTTAACAATTGGCCATTTGGGGTCATCAGTAGGCTTCTGTGATAGTGTTAAGTTTGGTGCTGTGAATTCCAGTGTGACTCAGTGGGTGAGAGCAGCTTGACCTGGGTGACAATCACCTGGAAGGGCCATGTGCTGTGCTAATGCTCCCTTGGAGAATTCTTACTCAGTGTGAAATTGTAAAGTAATGTACGGTGATTCAATTTTGATATCTTAATGAATGGTGTCCATCAGATGGTGTGATAAATGTCTTAAATAATATCCCTGCCTAAACACAATAGGAGGTTGCGCTGTGCTGGGAGATTTTTCCCTCCTCCAAATGGTAATTTAGGAAATGAGTCCTAAGCCCTATGTGCACACGTGTACCATAAAAAGCCCATTAACTAAGGTGCAAGTGAAATGGATCTGATGGCCACATGTCCAGCATGCCATCTCCAAAGGTGCCACTTACTAGCATTCCTGACATCACCTTGAACCCCCAACGAGAAGGGAAAATGAGAAAAAGGGGGAGGGTTTTTTTTCTACACTTAGCAAATCAAGGGGATTTTTGTCTAAGGCAAAGCAAAGCAAAGTCAGGATTGAAAAAGCAACAACATGATATATCTTGGTCTTCATCCAGAATCAGTGCGAGTCCTTGCCAAAAAGTAAGAAACAGTATCTGAAATGTTTGAAAGGCAGGGGCGCTGCCAGCCCTCCTCCACAAGGTTACTTGAGACGGGGATGAGGAGTTCCTGAGTGATTGGCAGGACTTGTTGCCATTATCAGTTAAGGGTTAGAGAGCTCACTTGATACGCCTGGCCATGTTGCCCAGTGCCAGAAAAGCAGCATTTTTTCATGGTTGAGGGTGGATGAGGTCTGTGTAACGCAGCTAACCAAAGAGTGGCTATAAAGGCAATTATAGGTTTGGTGGGATTTGCTTGACAGCGGCCATGGGCCCAAGCCCAGGCCCTAGATGATGTGCCAGTCATTACGCCACTTGGTCATTTATCAAAGATAAGCTCTCCTTCAGGTCAAATGGCACCTACGGGCAGTGATAGTGGGGGCTTCTCACCCTCTCTAGATAGTCTGTACAAAATGCAGCATTTGGACATGGAGAGTCTTGTTCAACATGTCATGCACTGGGTTGTGGTGGTGCGATGCAGACAGTGTCCCATCTGATAGCAAAGTTGGTTCATTTTTCCTTTGAACCTTGATTCTATCCAGACTCTTTCCAGGAATACAGAAGGGAGTGCAGTATGGCAGAGGTCACAAATGGGTACAGAGGAGAATGTCCAGTTTGCACCCCTGCTCTCTTCTCCTGCCTTCTTTGTGAATACAAAACAGAGTGGGGCTGTAGAAATAGAGGTAACAGCAGATGAGATGATGATAAAATCATCACCATGCCTTTTCTTCCCTCCTACTTTCCACTTAAAGAAATAAAACCTGAAAATATGGGGTTTTTATCTAAGAAATGATTTTCCAGGTCTTCCTAGAAAATAGACCATTTCTTCGTGGAGGGCGGGGGTAGGGGTGGGGAATACACTAATTTCTTCAGATAACTGAAATGCTCATTTTAGGACCATGCCCTCTATGTCTGGTGAGACGCGTGACTCTGAACAATGACCTGTCATTCATTATTGTATATTGTGTTTGATACATATTTGTGAACCAGGAACTGAGCTAGACTTCAGGGATACAGCAGTTTTATGACATTAAATAATTGCTTACGAGAACTACATTGTCTTAGAAAGACTGACCCAACAAAGAGTTTTTTTCCCCTCTCCTCTTCCTCTTCCTTTTTCTGTTTTTGAAGTATTTTAAAGACACTCAGGTTACATCCACTGAAACTTCCTTCTGCAAGCAGGGAGATTTGGGGTCCAATGAATGCACTGTTAAATTTTGAGGTAAATTTAATTGCTTTTTATAAGAATGATATCTTTTATATTATTTAGAATTCACGCCTTAGAATATTTGGAAGTTATCTTAGAGAAAAATCTATCTGATGTTCCCAATTTAGAGATGAAAAAGTTGAGATCTAGAGATATTAAAACCAACTTTTGGTTAAAATTTTGGACTGATACACATATGTAGTTATTCTAGTAAGAGAAAACCTACAAAAAATGTTATGAAAGGATACATACACAAAAAATGGAAAAAACAAGGGCAACAACATTTAGAAAGGTAGAAAGCAGACAGTTGAGAGTTGAGTGGTAATGGACTTGACAGATTTTAGAAAACTGTATTGTAAGTCGGCAGAATTAAAAACAGAAGCAACTGGATTTATGTCCTAGAACTTCCCAAAGCTGAGGGATTGGTGGTATCCGTTAATCCTAGAGCAGAGACTATAGTGGCAATAAACAACAGAAGCTTCATTGTCATCTCCATGGATGGATGATCCACATATTGAAAAAATCAAATAAATGTTTTAAAGGGAGAACTGGAATAAAGGCCTAGAAATATGGTTTACCATACTGTGTTTTATTCATTGTATTTAGGTGGTGTGTGTGTAAGTGTGTGTATGTGAAAGAGATTCTTAGTAATACGTATTTATTAGATGCTAATTTAACAAAACTAACCATGACATACCTTAAAGTTCATTATGAAACTATGAATGATTATATGGAAATTAAAAATAAATTCCTGTTCAAATGCTTAGACATAATTTGAAAAAAACAATTTTTGGAGTAACTATATTGATGATTTTTTTTTTCTTTTATTGTGGGTTGATTTTGAGGCTGTTTTTTTCTTGCTAAATCACAGAGTTCCTGGAAAATGTCTAATTTATGTACTGACTGAAAGAACTTTGAAAAGTGGGCAGCCTACCACAAGTTGTGGCTCCATGTGAGTTTTAAGGCTCCCTGGGAGCAAAGTGCCAAGTACACTTTGCGACTCACAGGTCTCCGGGGTTATAATTATCACGTGAAAAGAAAAGAAGGCTGTTCCAAACTGAAGAGTTTGTTTTAATTTCCTCACAGAAGAGCCTGAACATGAAAGTTAAAAACAAAAACGAACAACAACAAAAAAAACTAGTTATTTACAAGATATTAATAAAGAGGTGAAGTATTTAACAACCAGATAAACCAAAGATTATTAAAAGGAAAAAATGTTATCATTATGGAAAAATAACTCCTCCACTGTACCATAACCATATCCAAATTCTGGAATTTTAAAACAGAACACACACAAAGCAAGAAAGCAGAGAGCGGGGGAAGGAGGGAGGACAGGCAAGCAGAGAGCAGAGATCATGAAGGGAGCTGGGAAACAGACCCACTTCCTGAGAACCTGGGCTAACTTCAGAAAGCGCTGGCATCAAGAGAAACTTAGGAGACACCCAGGGAAGCAAAAGAAATTTATATTTGTGTGGGGAGAGTGGTAGATCCGGGGAGAGAGGAGACCGCTACTAATTAAATAGAAGTATGCACAGAGAGGACTGAAGACCACATTTGAAAACGGTCATCCGTATTCTGGCTAGACCATTCCTTGTAGACTATACACTTTGTAAGTGATACACTGCTCTAGATATTCTCAGATTTGTGACTGCTGTCTCAGCTTAATTATTAATGGTACCCTCTTAAATTTCAAAGGTATCTTGATGAGGATAGTACGTAGTAAATTGTGTGATCACAGTAGATTCAGGGCCATTATAGTCCCAGGAAAGAAAATTGAAGTCTCTTTGGAAGGAATAAAAAGGAAGGTTGGAGAAGAGAAGGTGGGGTTTTCACTGAAAACAATTTTAAATACATTTCCATGGTTCTGTTTGATAAGGACTAAGAAATAAAATAGGGAAGTATGGATTCCAGAAAAGTGTGTGTTTGAAGAAAATATAGTAGAACCTCTGTAAGTTAACCACCCAAGGAACAGTCAAAAACTGGTCAACATATGAAAGTGGTCAACATAAGGAACTGGGCCCACTGTACAGAGGTGGTACATGTCTGGTCTATGAAAATTAGGTCAGATTAAGAAGGTGGTCAATTAGGAAGGTGGTCAGCTATGGAGATTACAATATATTAAAGTATTATCACTTTGGGGCAAATCGAAAGTTCAGTGATAGTGATCTAGTTTATAATTCTAAGTATTATTCTTATTTATTAGACTATATCCTAGCCCAGGAAACTATCTTAAAACACTCCATGAAATAACTCTATAAATGCAATTTCTCTTTTGTTTTTTGATTTTATTAAGATGAAAATTTAGTTCTTAGTCATAGCATAGAAGAAAATTCAAAATTTTTATTTATACTTTTTTCCCTCAAACATCATTACTTATATTCACATAAGAGTGTATCTTTATTAGAACTATTTTCAAATCAAATGTGCTTGTATCTTGTATCTAGTTCCACAGAACCAGTAGAAAAAAAAGGTTGCTTTTTTTTTTCTTTTAAAATATTGACATTAAGGTCAAAGTTCTAATTATGTAATAATTAACCATAGATAAACCGATAAAATAAAAGACAATTAGTAGATGCCATTCATTATGTTCCACTGTGAACTTTAGCCTGAATTTGGCCTGCTGCTGAAATGTTCAGATGTAGTATCAGGGTGACTAGCTCCTTCTAGTTTACCTGGGACATTCTCCCTTTTCTAACTGAAAAGTCTCACATACAAGGAAACTTCTCAGCCCCCAATAATCTGAGACAATTACTTACTGTAATTTATATATCATCAAATTACTTAAAAAGGATCAACTGAGCATCTCAATGTTAAAAGTTTTCATAAACATCTGTACTCTTACTTATGATCTAAAATATTAAAGTGGATTTTTTTCTTTGTTAATTTCTTATTTGCAGTTTGTTGTTTGCAGCTTCAGAACCAGAGGTGCCAAAATTTTTTTATAAAAGGCCATCCTCATGTGGTTCCAAGCCAGGTCCAGTTAGAAAGAGCCAGAAATTTCCAGGCCAATTCTGAAGACTTAAAAGGTTCAGATAGTTCGGATAAGCTTTGGACAAGCAGCCAAATTCTGGAAGCATATTTGAAATTTCTCCAAATCACAAACCTTTTGAGGTTTGCTTCTCCTTAGTCCAAAGCCACTGCAAGAGCTGACAGCCTCTTCACAACTTTACATGAGCAATAATGAGTATGAGATTATTGGAGGCGCCAAGTCACGCCATCCCCTCATTGTTTGGATAATAAAGTTCAGAAGTACTGAGGATAATCTCACTAGAGAGACAGAGACCAACTTTTACTTATCATTCTTGTGTTCACTTCCTTTTTAGCTAATTAAACCTTAGTTCTTCACAGGAAATAAAATTTTGCAACCTCCATCATAGTTTGGCTTGGTAATATCGTGTATATCTTTCCCGGTTTGTCTGGAAAAACAGGAAAAGAGAGGTGCCAGTGTGAAGACCCAGAAGAGTGAGCTATCTTTTAAATTAGCAGATTTTTCATGTGCACATGGCCTGGACTGGCTCTGCCGTCAGGTCAACAGGGATGCCTGTCCTCCATCTCTGTCTGGAAGGCTTAGAGAGAAGGGAAGAGGAATGGGGGCATGATAGAAGATGGGGAGAAATTTTAGAAGAACTGGACAAGTCAGCCATTTCTACCAGTGTCAAACAGGCTCCTTTATGTAGCTGGGTGGCCATAAGGTTCATGTGCAATTTAAAATGGACGATTTTAATAGACAAATTGCACACAACCTTTATAGCCACCCTGTATAAGCTCCCAGACAGGCCAGGTTCATGTGCAAATTAAAATGGACAAATTGCACATGAACTTTACGGCCACCTTGTAGAAGCCTTCGGACAGGCGAGGTAGGAGGTTACAGACTGTGCTGTGATAAGGAGAAGGAGAATGTTAGGGTAAACACATTTTCAGGTTTTAGTCATATTTAAGGAATATGGTATTTGTCTATTTCTATCATCTTTATGGGGACTCCAGATTCACATGTAGCCACAACTTATCTGTTTCTTGTCCACTCAGAGAATTATGAGGAAGAGACAAGAAGACAGATATGATGGAACTAGAACTTTCTACAAATTCACACATAGAATTATAAATTCTATTTCAAAACTTATCAGGAGAAATCTTTTTTCTAATGTAGTTCTGGAGAAAGATGAGGCACAGAGAAAATAAAAATTTATAGATGTAATTTCATAAAATTAACACATTTAATCTATCACTTGGAATTTTACATATGGTATCCAGTAAAAATTAACAAATGTTCCTACGAGATCACAAACTGCCAAGTAATGTGCTAATTAAACAGATTTGGTGCAATAAAGAGATGGAATAAATATGCTAAAATTAGAAAGGAACTTGGCTGGAATGAGTATATTTCTTTATGTCTATACTTTGGAAAATCCTGTGATTCTCCCACCTTTAATGATTATATTATTTAATAATGAGGATTTATTGTAATTTTTGGCTTATATAGCTAAAACCATTTTATTCTTTTTAGTGGTATTTAAACTACCACTAACTCAATGTATAAGAAAACCATCTTATTTTGTATAATAAATGGACATTGAGAAAATATTAAATCAACTCACTATAAATTGAATAACAGATTGCTATTTGAAAGCAATTTTTAGGAAACTGTGTTATAAACTAAGTACCTCTTTTGTGGCACAACTAACTACTTCCTTATTTTTCTCTTTTTGTGATAAATCTACTTTTTTTGTGTCGAAGAAAGGGCCATATTTTAGATGAGTATAAGATATATACACACACAGGAAACTTAAGAAAATAGTTTGTTGTCATAGCAAAAGAAAAAATAGAATTTGTTTAAGAATTTAGGCCAAGAACAGTGCTTAAAACCATAAAGTAATATTGGCTTTGAACAAAACTGTATAGGAATTTAGATTTCTAGATGGACTCTGTAACACATTCACAGAAATCAGTTTGTGAACTTGTGGAAGAGAACAGGCTATTTGATAATGGATAATAAGCATCAAGACTGAAAGAGTGGTTAATGTCAAATTAAGCCAATGTACTTTGATGACGATAATAATCAAGAGTCAAAGATATTTGAATCTTAATGATGTTAAATAACTAATTGTAATGCTTAGAAAAAAATTTCATAAATATTTATGGGCTAGACACTTTATGAACTAAATAAATTATACATTTTAATACTAATAGCAATTTTATCTGTTGTACTTCCAGTAGAAGGTAAAATGCTCCTTTTTACAGAGGGAGTGCTGAAAGGAATATCTAAACTCCTTTTTGCAGTTATCCATAGGCAAAGTATTTATAATGGGGCTACGAATGGGGCTGGGTGTTGGAGACCCCTCCAAAATTGATCTCCATTGGTTGGAAAAAACTAGTAATGGTGATGGGTTGTTGCTACAAATAATAAAATGGACATATGCCCATTTGGCTTCCTCCACTCCCTGTTGGCCAGATATTTCAGTTACTACTCCGGCCCCTAGCACTGCTCAGAGCTCTGCAGGCAGCAAGTCAAGGGACTGAGCCTGCCAGAGATTCACATCTCTTACTCAATTTGTGTTTCCTCCACGCAACTGGTAATTGCAACTAATTTCAGATAAAGATTAAGAGCCAATAATGAGTGCTCTTCTCCGTATTTTTTTCCTAGACCAGCCATGAGGTTGGGACAACATTTTGGGCTAGAAGAGGAACGGGAAGAAAAAAGTGGGGAAGAGGACAGGATTTTGTTCCCCTTAAACGGTTACACGTGCTATGGACAAGGCTGACTCTTTCTGCTAGAATCATTGAATGTTAGGGCTGAAGGAAACGAAGATATTATGTAGTTCAACCTATTCATTTTAGAGCTGATGAAATAGAGAGGCCTGAAAAGGTTAAACAATTTTGTCCAGCAATTTTGTCACAAAAATAAATTAATGGTTGAACAGGGATGAGACTCAGACCTCCTTAAACCCATTGTAGAGTGAGATACAGGACATTTGTGCTGTTTATATTTTTCAAGCTCATAATTTTCAGAAAAACTTTACCCTCATCAGATTCTCCACACAATCTTTAAAAAATCTAAATTCTTGTGTATGTATGAACATTCAGTGAATACATATTATTCACATAACCTTTAATATAGAAATATTCTTCCCTGGATATTGCCTGTTCTACCCTGTGGTAAGGCTGATAAGGCAAATTATTTATTTAGTTTGTGGTAAGTTTATTGATACAAAGGAAAATGATTATGAAAAATAAAATAATTTTGATTACAATTGTTATGCACATTTATGGTTAGATATTATAATATTACATTTTATTATAATTGCACGGTTTTATATCATCCATTTGAATTACATTTTATTATTAAAAAAATTAGTGAATATATGTTAAAATATATTTCGTAACATAATTCAACAAATCCTCAATGCGTGTAAGTGTATAATGGGCTACAATGTTATAATGTAAGCAGCTATTTCTCTCTCTCTCTCTCATTCACTCACCCTGGACTATTGAAAGTTTATTCAGCTGTTTTTGATGTCTTCAATTACTCTTTTTAGCCATCTGTTGAATTTTTTTGTCCTTTTATAAAAATAGACTGAACCTGTATACATAGCGTTTGGGTAAAATAATTATTTTGACTTCTTGTTGATTACATGTGAAGAGAATTTCAGCTTCAGATTTAATAAGCATATCAAGAATATTCATTCTCAGTATCCACCAGACAATGGTGTGAATTTTTTTACCCTTTCTGTGCAGACAGCATTATTCACTCTAAGCATCATTAAAGAACCAAGTGTCAACGAACCCAGCAGTGAAGTGACAGTTACTTAAACACCACATGATCCAAAGCTGTTTGAGGAATGCCAAATGCTTCTTTTTTCAACAAGTTCATTTCATCCAAGGGGGGTAAAAATCATTTTATGTAAAGATTTATATTTATGAACACGTTATGAATGTTCTGGATGTTCCCTGTAATGTTTTATGAAAGATACAGATGTGTTTCCAAGAATCATGAGGCAAGCCGGCTGGCCAAGAAGACAGTTTGGCTCTTAGTGGTCAAGATCCAAAGGATAGAAGGAGCGATGTGAGCCCTGGAGAGAGATTACACTTGCTTGGCAGTGGGGTCTGCTGACCCTCCACCTGACAGTGCTCTGTGGTCTCCCCTTTGTTCTGACTGCTTCTTCCCAATTCCCTCCCACCCCAAGGGTAGAGAGAAGAGGACAGCTGCTTGGGAAAATAGTCAGGAGAATCATTCCTAGGAGCCCTTCCCAATAATCCAGGTTGGAGGCCAACCACCTGAAAAGGTTGTTAGCCAAGAAGTACTTCTCCGACTCTCCGGTGACCTGCTCTCTGGAGCTGGTTAAGAGGAGAGGGCCAAGAACAGCAGAAGGCTGTCCAGAGGAAAGGGACAGATGGAAGCCGAAAGATAATTCAGGAATCTACAACACATTTCCCTCCTTTCTCAGAGTTTATATAGTTATCTGCCATTCCAGTAAAAATAGATTTGCTGTTATTGGGACTTTCCTCTTAATTTAATTTTTAGATGTTTTCTTTCATTCCCTGGCCTGATCAAGTTGCTTGGTTAAAGCATGTGGCTAAGTAAAGAGGATCAATAACTGAGCCTTAGAAGAATCTGTCAGCACTCCCCAGAATTCTTTGTATTTATGTGGCTGGAGTTTGCCTCTGCCAATGTGGCCAACTTTCTTCAATGCCTTATGGCTGGGTAGAAGAGTAATCATGATAAGATGGAGAAAGTTTAAGCATGATCACTGGCCATCCTGGAGAAATCAACGTTGTGTACATCTTCCTGGTTGTCGGTGACTTAGCTTGAATTCCTCAGAAAGCTGAGCCTGAGACGAGGGCTTTCATGTGGATAGCTTATTTTGGCAAATGATCCAAAGAAATGGGAGTAGGGAATGGAGAAAAGTGAGACAGAGAAGGAAAAAAAAAGACTAGGCCTGTTTATCAGCAGATTGTCCCTCAGATTCTATGTATCCTGTTGGGAATCCTCTGAAGAGCCTTACGGGATGCACTTCAGAACCGCCTGAGGAGCTGAAGCAGGGCATATAGACTCACCACATCTATTCTCCAAGATCAAGGTTTTTAACTCCCTTGGACTGGTTCATGCTCTCAGTAACAGCTGAGGGGTTCGGCAGGCAATCTACACAGCAGCTGCAGGGCAGCCCTGGGTAGAGAGTGAGACAGGCAGTGCTGCTGAGGCAGGTGTTGTCAGAGTGCACCCTTGAGCCCTGGGTGCTCAGCCACGTCTGGAGGTATAAGGTGCACCCAGTGAGTTGAGCTGTGGCACAGGGTGGATCCCAAACCAGGGCCTGTGCTTTGTGTAGTGGGTCTGTCCCCAGTTCATTCACCTTCTCAACTCTGACTGCAACGTGCCTCTTCCTTGCTTCTTAGATGTTTAAGTAATGCCTTCTACCCCTCCACTCTCCTGACCCCCTCCACTTATGATGTTGCTTTTGAATTTTATGTAAAAAATAGAATTCATCAAGAGATCTATTCCTCTTCTTTCTACCACTAAATCTAGGGTCTTACATATATCAGGACTCTCAGACTCTGCTTATATTTCTTTTATAATGGATGAGTTTCTGTGCTCTTATCCTAAGCCAATCTCTCCGTTGGTGCACCAGGTCCCTTCCCCTCTCACCCAGTAAAGGGCTTTTCTCTTGTGCTCTTCTCTCTCTTGCATTATGGATCCACCCTCCACTTCCTGCATCATTCCCATCAGCATCACAACAAGCCGTAATAGTTCAGTCTTCATAATAAAACAATCCTCCTCTGTCTTCACCCCTCCATCTAGCTAATGCCCCATTTTTCTATAGCATTTTAAAACGCTGTATTTGTTCTCATACTCCTTAACCCCTCATTTTCTCCTGAGCATATCTCCAGTCTTGTTTTTATTCCTAGCACTATATTGTAGTCAATCTTGTCAAGCTTACCAACCTCCAATTTACCATGTGGAGGTAAATTTATCATATTGATTAATGGTCAATTTCCAATATTTTCTTCCTTGACTTCTTGATACCAATTGATCTAGTGAATCCACATGGTTGATCTGTCCTTTTGTGAAATTTTTCCGTAACTTCTCACTCTTCAAATAATTTGGTTTTCTTTATAGTTATTCCTCATCAGACATGTGGTTTCAAATGACATCTAGACTCTACTTATTCCTAAATGAATGCTTTCTCTTCTGACGTCTGAGAACTCTGACCTCATATTGTCAACTCCCGACTCAGTATGTCCACTGGGCCGTCTAACAGGGGTCTCAAAGTTAACACATCCAAAAGGGAGCCCTGAGATTACTACTCTAACCAGTGTCCGTGTTTCTAAACTTTTAAAAGCTCCACTGTTTTTGGAGTGCTTAGGCCAAAAACCCAGAGGACGTTGCTTTTTCCTCTCTGCAATAGCCACAAAACCGATCTGTGTTCCTGCTTTTACTTCCCATCAGTACATTCTCCTCTCTGGAGCCAGAGGAAGCTTCTAAAAGTATAATTCAAATCATGTTACTTCCTGCTATAAACTGTCCAATGGTTTTCCAGAACGTTCAGATAAAATTTGTATGCTTGCAGGATGTGCATGATCTGGTCTCTGTCTAGCTCTTCAGTGTTGTCTCTTATATTCTGCCTCCTACTACCCTTCAACTGCGCTGACCTCCTTGCTATTCCTTGAACATGGCAGGCTTGTTTTTGCCCCAGTTCAGTATTTGCTGTTTCCTCCATCTGGAATGCTGGTTCCCCAGATTTTTAACAGCATTCAGCTCTTTGCTCAAATAGCATTTTCTTCAGGAAGTCTTTCCTGAATAACTTTACTAGGATCTTATACATTCTCACCTCTAGTTCTGTTTTACCCATCTTTTTTGTATGTCTTTATTTTGTCTCAATACTTTCTGACTTATATGTTTGCTTATTCATTTGCTCTCTGACTCCATTAATGAAAGATAAGCTGCATAAGGCCATCAAGGCAGGGCACTGTGATAGTTACCCTTGGCATGGTCAATACATATAGCAACCTCGGACATAAGAGGAACTCAGTAATATTCATTTAATGAGGGAACAAATGAAGAGATACTTTAATTGAAAATACTACTGTCAAGGTTTCCCAGATAGTCACCTATCTGAGCTAATAAATATACTTAGAATCCTGCTGAATTTACAATCTCCAAGATGTGAAAACAACCTAAATGCCCATCAACTCAGGACTGGATTAGCAACCTGTGGTATATGTATACCATGGAATACTATTCCTCCATAAGAAAAGATGGTGGCTTTACACCTTTGCTATTAACTGGAATGGAATTAAAACACATTCTTCTTAGTAAAGTGTCACAAGAATGGAAAAGCAAATATCCAATGTGCTCAATTTTATTATGAAGCCAGTAGATGATCTAACACATGCCCGTATAGATTAAAAAATTCAAGTTGGGGGGGGAGAGTTGGTGTACTCCCACTTAAGGTAGGGTTGTACGGCACATTTTTTAGGTGTGGGACACAACTACAAGAGAGACTTTCCCAAACAAACTAAAATATTGTGACCTTGTTGTTTGTACCCTCACGTTAACCTGAAATTAAAAAATATATCTATCCATTTGATGGAAGTATACAAATTTCTATAATAGAGAAAAAAAGAAAACAAAGTTTCATAGAATTCAAAAGTATTAGTAACATTTTTATTTTCAAATATATTTTAAATGATTAAAAAGCAGTCACATGGAGTTGTGGAGAGTCCCAGAAAAATAGAGATTAATTTGATCATTGTTTTCCAACTTAGGTTGTATATACACACTGGAACAATAGTTTCTCAAGAGTTTATTTTCCAAAAAAAAAAAAAGACTTTAGTTTTCAACCAGCAACGTGGGCCCCTCTTCCAGCTCCTTCCCTCCACCTAAGCTTTGTAGCAAAGGCTCTCAGACCCCTGTGCCTGCTCAAGACGCTGGGCTATTCTGTTGTCTTCTTGATGTCTGAGAAAGCATTGGTGGTCTTTTGGGCGGCGCCTGTGGCTCAAGGAGTAGGGTGCCGGTCCCATATGCCGGAGGTGGCAGGTTCAAACCTAGCCCCGGCCAAAAACCACAAAAAAAAAAAAAATAAAAATAAAGCATTGGTGGTCTTTCTATTACCAGAATAATAAGATCCAAGATCAAAAGAAATTGGTAGAGGGAGCAAAATCAAATCTTGTGGCCTGTTCATTTTTAGGCCAATTTAGCCTAATTAAAGGAGCATCCCTCGTGTACAGCCTGGCTTTTCAATGTTCTCAATGAAATCTGTGATCAACCCTGTGGTTTGGCCTTATCCTACTCATATTTTCCTGAGAGTCGTAATGGGAAGACCAACTAGATGTGATGCTCATTATTTTCTATTTCTTTTCCCATAAGCATCTACACCACCATATTTTGATATGATTTTATTACATTTTCACTTTGACCTAAAAAAGCAAAAACACTGGGAAAAAGCAAAATTCTTAGTAACAGAATGATAATGAATTTCAGTTCTTCAATTCATTCTTTATTTGTTCATTTCTATGGTGAACAAATATTTGTTGAGTCCTCACCATATACAAGGAACCATGCTAAACACTGAATCTAGAAGATTGCCAAGCATCAACATGGTCCCTGCCATGGAAAATATTCAAATAATTAAAAATAAAAATACTTATACCATATGAAGAAAAAACTAATATATCAAATGAGCCCAACTTAAAATGAGTAAGAAATGATCCAGAACAAGACGGATTGTATGAAGGGCAAAAAAGGAAACAACAAGGACAGTGGCTCGTGGTGGAAAGGAAAAGAAGGAAGACATAATAAGAGAGCAGGCAACAAAGACCCATAAGGAGGCAAATGCAAAGAGGCAGCTCCGTGCAGGCTTTTCAATTGTATTTGTGTTGTGTGTTTTATCTGAAGAAACACTGGAAGTTATTCCTGTATATCTTAATTTTTTTTTGTAATTATATTATTGGAAGTAAAAATAAAGTCAGACATATTGGGTATGTCTCATAATGTCAGCTGTACATTATAGTGATATGGAAACATAACAATACTGTTTTAAAAAACAGAAATTCAAGTAGATCAAAATATATTGACTCTGAACTTCAATTTGCCAAAAAGTGCCAACTAATGTCTTTTCTCTTTTACTGTTTTGAAAGAGACGATGATTTATAATCACAAGGCCCTCTGAAACTGAAGTGAGAAGTAAAATTGAGGGATTAATTACTTCCCGAAAAGAGATAGAAATGGTAAAAAATGGAAACTCCATTGAATTTATAATGAAGCCACATTTCACAACTTTTGGACAAACAGATAACGATTTTCTTTTTTACAACTCCCCTCTTCTTCATTATAGAATAATTTTTTTACCTGCAGTAATTTCATGATATGATTATTAAAAACTCTTACATGAACGCCTAAATGTATATATAATTAACTATATTATATATGCTTCTATGTTTATGTAAACGTATATACTAGCCTCTAACTTTTTAAACCTTGATTTTACTACCAAGATTTATAATATTTTCTCTTTTTTTATTTTCTCTCTTGTTAAAAATTACATAAGACCTTCATTAACAGGTGCTTGCAGTTTGTTGATTTTTTTTGAAAAAAATTAAGTTGTAAACTTTTATTACAAATTAAAAATGAAGTTCTTAAAAATCTCAACTTGACCAGATATGAAACAATTTAAAAACCTTTAAAGGTGTTTTGAGAAAAATGAGGCTTTAAAAAAAAAAAAAAAACAAGTTTGTTATTACCAAAAAAAGATGTCTTTAGTCAAAAATAATAAAAACACCATGCTACATATAATTCAGATAGTTCTAGTTATCTGGTCAACCGGCAAAAAGCAAGCACTTAAGGCCTTCAGTTCCAATCTTTTGTTCATTTCTTTCTTTTTTTTTTTTTTTTCAAACTTCATGTTTTAAATCAATTTTAAATTATATTAAAATTGAGAATGTAGTACAGCATTAGTATATGACATACAACCATGTGCAACTATTATAAACACTTTACACTAATATAGTACATTTGTATGATAGACAAATGGTCTAGTTCCTTCATCATTTAATTTTAAAAGCCCCACTCATTCATTTCCAAATGAATTTAAGACAGCACATTTTCTCACACCGCTCTTAAGTAAGGGTTATTCTTACATTTGTAACAGAGTTACAAATCACAGTTGTCACAGTCCGTTTCTTCTTGTGGGATGACTAAACCGGATGATGGTGGAGATGGTGAGTGGCGTTTACTCACCCGGCCCTGCTCATCCTGGGGAGTGCACGAGTTCTCAGCTGGTGGATGGGCTGCTTTGGTCTCTTTGCCACCTTGTGGTTTAGGGTTTTCCAGGCATCTGCGTTCGTGCGACGTTGATTCTCTTTATCCTCCTCATTGCTGTCCTCTCCGGGCAGTCTTTGGTGAGCAGAGCCCCTGCGGAATGGTGGTCTGTAACCCCGATGCATGTTCTGTCTTACTGGTCTACCTTGTTCTCCTGCACCCTGGCTGCCAGCACCTCCATCTCTTCTCCCCGTTAGAACATTGTGGTCACCACCCCCAGGGTCTCCGCATGTAGTAAGATGGGACCTTCACCTGCGGTAGGGCCAGCATTGGTGGGCCTGGCCTTTAGGACACTCTCCGATCCCTCGTTCTTTCCCCCACTCTCACTATTCTGATAATTTTGTTGGTAATTGCATGGAGGCCCCTGCAACATAGATAGCGCCTATAATGGTCACCGTCTGCCTTGGACTGGAACTCCACCAGGGCCTGTCACATTTGCTGCCTCCGCACCTTTTTCTCCTTTAGCAACATCAAACTCCACAGTGTCCCCATCCCCTACACTGTGAAGGGACTTCCCGGAGTCACTCTTCTTTGTGGCAGTCTGTTGTACAAACACATCATTCCTGTTGATGAAACCATATTGGTTTCTTACATTGAACCATTTTACTGTTCCCAAAATTTTCGTTGCAATGATCCTCTTGCACTTTTCTCTTTTTAGATCACTTTTTCAGATTAAGTAATCTTTAGTTATATTGAGGCGTTATATTAAAATATTTTTGCAAGATTCTATCATAATTTATGTATTTAGTAAAAGCCTACACAGTAAATTTCTCAAAACACTGATCAATTTAGTGATTTAAATGTCCACTCCTAAAACTTAGAGCTATGAAACTAAAGGGGCAATTACTTTAACAGTTTTCTCCCATGCTTCATTGTCCTAGGAATTCTGAGTTCTTGGGATAATTTCCCATCCAAGGATATTGGGATTACTTGCCCAGAAATTAAGAAAGGTAAAACAAAGGCAGAATTGAGTGAATGAAAAGTCGGCACAGACAAGTAAGAGTTTATGCAAAACAGGAGATGGAGAGGGATGTAGATGCCCAAAGTCAAAATCAAGTGGTGAGGTGGTAAAATACTGGCACGAAATTACCATTAAAGGGCCGGGCAGAGTCAAAGAAACACAATACCAGAAACAAGAGGACCTAAAAAGAACTCAGTGCTAGTTAACTAAAGCAAAAATAAACAAATGGAATTACATCAAACTTAAAAGCTTCTGAACAGCAAGGGAAACAGTCAACAAAATGAAAAGGCAACCTATAGAATGGGAGAAAATATTTGCAAACCATGTATCTGATAAGGGGTTAATGTCCAATGTATATAAGAAATTTATCCAACTCAATACCAAAAAAAAAAAAGAAAGAAAGAAAGAAAATACTCTGAATTTACCGCAGGCAAAGGTCATTTTTTTTCCAAAGAAGACATACCAAAGATGGTCAACAAATATCTAAAAAGATATCCAGCATCACTAACCACTGGGGAAATGCAAGTTAAAAACAATAATCAGATACCAAATCACACCTGTTATGACAGTTATTAGAAAAAAAAAGAGAAGAGTTAGGTTTTTGATGAGGATATGAAGAAAAGGAAATCCTTGTACATTGTTGGTGGGAATGTAAATTGGTACACCCATCATAGAAAATGGTATGGAAATTCCTCAAAAAGGTAAAAATATAATCCAGCACAATCCAGCTATTCCATTTCTGGGTTTATATTCACAAATGATCAAGTTAGCGCGTCAAAGAAATATCTGTACTCCCATATTCATTGTAGCATTATTTACAATAGCAAAAATATGAGAACAACCACTTGTGTTGACAGATGAATGAGTAAAGAAAACGTGAGACACACACATGCACACACACATACATAATAAGATGAAATGTTAGTCAGCCTAGACCAAGAGCAGTGATTCACGCCTGTAATTCTAGCACTCTGGGGGGTCAATATGGAGGATCGCTTGAGCTCAGGCATTTGAGAGCAACCTGACCAAGAGTGAGACCCTGTCTTTACTAAACATAGAAAAACTAGCAGGGTGTTGTGGCAGACCCTTTAGTCCCAGCTACTCAGGAGGCTGAGGCAAGAGGATTGCTTGAGCTCAGGAGTTTGAGATTGCTGTGAGCTATGATGCCACAGCACTCTACTGAGAATGACAAAGGGAGACTGTCTCAAAAAAAAAGGAAGGAAGGAGAAAGAGAGAAAGGAAAAAAATAGAAAGAAAAGAGATGTTATTCAACTATAAAAATAAAAAAAAGAAAATCTACTTATTTGTGGCAACATAGATGAAGCTGGAGCACATTATGCTGAGTGAAATAAGCCAGTCACATAAACACAAATCCCATGTGATCTCACTTAGATGTGGCGTTGAAAAAAGTCAAACTCACAGAAGCAGAGAGTAGAACAATGATTGCCAGGGACTGAAGGTAAGAGAAATGGGTCATGTTGGTCAAAGGGTACAGACTTTCAGTTCAAAAGATAAATTAATAAGATAAATAAGTTCTGTGACTCCAATGTACCTCCTGGTGACTACTTACAAAAAAAAGGACTCACTGCCTGTGAGAGGTGACATAGCAGAGCATGTACCGTTACTTATAACTCCACTCAGGGTATCCCCTGGGATCATGTCCTTTTCCTGCTTCTGAGCCAGCCAATCACAGTAGAAAACAAATGGTCAGGTAGTTAATTACACCTAAGGCTGATCTGGACTCCGAGCACAGGAATGGCCTAAACCGCTGATGCTGTTAATGCTGTCACATCACCACAAGTGCAAAAAGAACCTAAACCATTCCTATCCAAAATAACAATAATGTGAATTTTTTATGGTCAAAAACCAGTTCCAGTCTTTCTTGAGGTAACATAAAGAGGAAAATTTCATTTTGAAATCTTAAAAATTATTTTGGCTTTACTCTAATTTTGTCTTTGCAGTAAAATAGGTATTGTTCTGATTTTGAGGCTTCCCCTCAACCCTGAGCTCTTCTTATTTAGGCACAATTAAAATTCTACTTTTAAGTGCACATTTGGAAGTAAATCTCATATAAAAGCAACTGGGAGAGGGGGAAGGAAGGGATGGGTAAATTCACATCTATTGGGTATGATGCACACTGGGGGGGGGGATACTAATAACATTTGACTCATTTTGTGCAAGAAACAAATTAACACGATACCACCTAATACTCTGAACTTTAAAAAGAAAGAAAAACAATAAAATTTTAGCCAGCTGCTCTCTGTAATTATTACTTTATTCAACTCAACAATCTTTTTGTTTTGCAAACATTTTACCTAGATATGGTCTCCAGGATATTACCAGCTTATCATGTTTGGTGAGATTTGTCAACTATATGGTTCAGTACAAATGATTCGACTGTGCTTTTTGAGTTCCTTCTGTTTTCTCTGAGAGGTATTACAGGGCTTCCTCTCTGCTGGCTCATTCTTTTTTTTTTTGGAAAAGAATGGAAACTAATCACTTAATATTGCACTTCCTTCTCTGAGACTAAAGTGTTATGGTATTTAAATCCCGCCATGCATGTAACACAGAGCAAGCATCAAGTGAGAGTTCAAGGCTCTTTAAGGCCTGGTGATTTCTAGCGACTGTGATGCTGCTCTGGATTGGGGACCACAGAATTTGATGAACAATAATATACTAATTTGGAGATTTTCTTCTCAGGCAAACCATGGATGGCCTCAGATTTTATTCCAAGCATTTTTTCTGTATCTTATTCTAGGAAGTTTTAGATTAGCTAAAAATATGTGTAAACAACTTTGAAGATTTTGTTTTCTGTAATTAGTGTAATTTTTTGCACTCTCTGTTCCGCTCCTTGAAGATAAAAAGTCTGTTGAGATCTGTAAGTTGTGGGGAGATAATCTTGTCCATAACTTTTTCATGCCATTTTAAGAAGTTTCAGACCAAAAAAATGAACTATAATAATAAATGTAAGTAGAGTTATTTCTTGCAAGTTGATTTAATTAAAAAACTCTTTAATTACATTTTATTTATGAAATAGTTAAATTGATACATGCTTTTTTGTGTTTTGTTTCTGTCATGTTCTTTAAAAAATAGAGTAAATTAATCTCTTTAAAACCATTTTTTAGGAGTGTCTCTTGTTTACTTGGTGCTTTATCTATCAACACATACCTACAAAATTTGCATGTCTTAGAGACCTTCTTCTTCCTCGGCCTTCAGAAATTTATGGTTAAGAAGTGGGTAAGATTTTTGACACTTTTGTGTGACTACCAGTAAGGGAGAAACAGTGAATTTAAGAAGCACCTTCCCATTCAGGATTTGACTAAAGTGTTCTTTGTTCTGCTGCTTTCTGGCATGTGGATTGACCCAATCCTAACAGCAGGGATTAAACCAGGCATTCTCAAACTAAATCTTAGAGTCAGAGGGTGGAGGAGAAAAGAAGGGGCCTGAGAATGAAATCCATGTTGCTCTGGGGATGTTTTTTTCCCCTGAAACAATTTCACATAAGCCTACTTTATTAAAACACACACACACATATTCACTCTAATGAACCACTAAAATGATCATCAGAGACTCAGGAGTGTGTAGTATTAAGAATCACCAAACCTCCCCAGGGAAGTGCAGAATTAGCATGGCACATTACCTAAAGTGAGTGTATGTCTCCTTCTTCCCTCCTTCCTGATCACACCTTTTTTTTTCCTTCCCTCACTGTTGTCCTGACACTATACCATTATGTTGCCCAGAATTTCCTTCAACAGTTCATTAGGGCACCGAGTTTCCAAGTTCTTGAGAAAAAATGATTTAAAAAAAACTTTTTTTTTATTTTTTACAATGGACGTGACCAAAGCATTCCTTAATTATCTACTTGCACTTTTTTTATGAGACCACACAGAACATTTTCCCTGAGATCTTACAATTAGTTTGTCCTCCCCACATTCTCCAAGGAAATCTTCTAATCTGATTTACCCTAGACCTATTTTCATTTGTGCCTCTACCTCTCTCCTAAGGGCTTTACTTTACTAGAGACTTGGAGTATATCGCCAAGACACAACTGCGAGGAGTCCATGAGGACTCAAACCCAGTGAGGAATCTAGGACTGGAAGACGACAGGTATCAGAGTCAGATAAAGGCAAGTCAAAAGGTCAGCACCATACAGGCAGGAGGAGAGAGAGGTAGAACGAAGACTAGAATAATTCAAGTAGAATGATGACTAGAAAAATTACTACCTCAGAAAGGAAATCCTGTAGCATATGAGCCAATCTCAGGCTATGGCCCTATGTATATGAGGATCTTCTAGTGTGACCGCATGAGTCATTCTGAGTGCTGGCAAATTGGTTAACAAGACTTAAATTAGGAAAGTGGTTCTGTCTGCTTGCTCCATTCTGCCCTACTTACAACTTGTCCCAACTCCATTCAAATGGATCAAACCCACAATTCTGTTTTCACTCAACACCCTGCCAATAACAGTTGCCCTCTTGTCTATATATGATGGGAATGTGTTATATATTTAAGTTTATATCACCCTTTTCTATATATCCTGTAGACTTTAATGGGGAAATATTTAAAAAAAAAAAACTCTTCCTAATTTCATAGCACCTAGACAAGAGATGGCAAAAAGAGTATTACACACAGACTCCCTCTGTAAATCCCACCTCTGGCAGCCATTATATTAATCAGGGCACAATTTCCTGTTGAACTCTGGTTCTGTCTCAGCCTCCTTGTCAGCATAGCTCTTCGGGAAGCTATAACCAGTTGGACTGAACAGACACGAGAGTTGACACATACACCTCTCTGGCCCATCCTTTGGCTATTGGAGAACTTAGATGTTCCTGATGGTGATGTTGGCCAAAGGTTTTGAGAGGAAATTGCTTTACTTTTTTACCAAAAGTATCATCAGATTAGTTATATGAAGCAAAAACATATACAGACATTTTAACCAGGTATTGAAAATGGGCACCATTGCTTTGCTGAGACAAGTACGAGCAACTCGGGTGTGAATGTACACAGTGACTTGAAGTCTTAGTAAGAAAGTTTCTCATTTTTTCTCTCTGACTTTCTCGGTGGGGAAGTGTTTAATCCTCTTTGCAAACAGAGTTCCTGTTCTCAATAACACTACCTACTGTGTTGAATTATTTACAGAGGTTTCTCTGACATAGACCACTGTCCTCTAGGACAAAGACTGGTCCCACGTAGAACTACAGGTCAGAGTAAAACCTGCATGTCTCTGGCAAAAAGCCAAAGCTTTATTCACCACATCACTCAAACTTTTTCCTCATGCTATATAATTACAACGTGAATGCTTAGCCTGACATTTCAGCATGAGTATAAGTGGATATAAAAATACAATCCATGGATATGGCAGACGAGAGGCTATCAATTTTTGCTTTCAAAAATATATAGACTAGGTTAAAGGACAGGAAAGGACTATAACAATTTAGGATGCTAACTTTTAGTAGTGTTAAGTCATTGTAAACCATCTGGACATGAAAGGCCCAAGTGAGAAAACTTTATAAAAGGGGTACAATCATGCATATATGCATGTGTGTGCACCTTTTTGCTAAGGTGTTAGGAATGTCTTAAAGAGATTAGTGTAGGGGCAGAAGGCGGGAGGTATAATACAGTCCGTTATGCGGTTTCACATGAATGCTTCATTGTTTTGCAACCAAATCTTCCTGTAGGTGGCAGCACTACCAAGGCTGGGGGCAGAGAAGAAAGGTTTCACTTGGGATAGTGAAGAAGAATTTTTAGTAATGAGAATATAGGAAGACATTAAAACTTGTGTTTTGCCTTTTTCATTAAGTATAGATGGCTGAAATTCTTTCAAGTAGCTAACCTATTACTCAAATGAACACACAGACAGGCACACATGCAGAGCCATCTCATTTAAAGAAAATAGACCAAGTCATCAATCTAAAATGTTTCATGTTGTCTGTGAGAATGAACATGGTCTGTTTGGCTTGAAGTAGAGAGGAAAAATTTAACCCAGACCTTTTGTGTCAGTGAAGACTGAATGGTTAGTCATGGCGATGTTAGTACCCTGTTTCCCCGAAAATAAGACAGGGTCTTATATTAAGGTGTGCTCCCAAAGATGCGCTAGGTCTTATTTTCAGGGGATGTCTTATCTTTCCTGTGAGTAGATCTTATTTTCGGAGGATATCTTATTTTTGGGGAAACAGGGTATCTAGAGTTGGAATTTCAGAACCTGTGTTCGAGGACAGTGAGCATAATTTCACATTTTATCATTATCTTATTATTCATTAATCGATCTGGTCATGCAGATAACAATAAATTTCCAGCCAACTAACCAATAACAAATAAACACCAAGATTCAAGATGAGTTAAATAGGTATAGTCTGTTGGCAGAAAGAAAAAGGAGGGCTAAAAGTGAGCATGTGGAGAACTGCGGTTTGTAAAGTTTAATTATTACTAATCATAAAATTCTAAATCTCTGATCTTAGCCATGGTCTTGATTTAGTATTTGACACAGTATGTTCTTCTCTCTAATCCCTAATTTATAAAATCTGTTTGGGGGTTTGTTTAGTTTCCACACATAGACTATAAGCTCCTGAATAACAACATAACTTCATTTTCAGCAGGAGCAGCAGTATGATTGAATTTCGAACAGTCTGTACATAAAATTCTCTTTATACGAATCCTTCCAAGAAATGTGAGGGGTGAAATTGTTTCTTCCATCTTTCATACTGAGAAGGTGAAGATTAGCAATGTAGAGCAGCTAGCCCCACCGCGTCTGGCCACTCAGGGCCAGTGCTAGAGTGCGGATTCCAGGGCCCAGAGACTCTTTTACTCATTCTCACCACCCTCCTGCTTGTTGGTAGTTCCCAGCCCGAGCAACATGGAATGTCCATAGCCAGCCGCTCAAAGGATAGGTTTCATTATTTTAATATACCACGATTCTAGATGATTCTGGTTAATTCAATATTGCCCATTATCTATGCTCAAATTAATGAAGTGGGTTTTTTTTTTTTATGTACAGGGAGGGGTAAGGGAAGTTACTATTTTCTTGTCAAATGATTGGGGTGCTAATGACATTCTTCATTGGAAAGAGGCCTTCTAGAAGGAAGTTATAAAATCTGTCATCACCTTCTGCATTTAAAACATAAAGACATTTTCTTTGGAAAATGTGCGCTTATACTTTCATTGGTATTGTTTTATTTAATCTTCGGGGGGATTTTTTCCCTCACCTTGTAAGTCAGAGTTCTGGATTGCCCAGCATTATTCAGCAAAGTTTGCTTTTTATGTTAGCTAACTGATCACCCTCTGTCCTCCATCAAATAAAGAAATTCCTAGGATTTCCACATCACCTTTCTGGAACAACAGTAACGATAAAAACCAGACTATATATTACATATGAGCTATGTTGGCATATATTCAGTCTGTAAGAATTTTAGTCTGAATACCCCCAAAGAAAAGCATTTTTGTGGTATTTCTTCTGGAAATCTCTCAAGAACAAGCGATGTGGTAATATTTCTCATTGAAATGCCGCATTTTTCTTCCCATGATGGCAGAAGGAAAACATGAGAAAATTTGCTTTCTTAAAAGGCATCTCTTCTCTCCTGGAAGGTTTCTGAGGGAAGCAGTGGAATCCGCAGGTGGTGACACTTACTAAGGGACCTTTGCACTCACACGTGCTTCTAACTAATGAATCATAAAGTGCCTTGTAAGCGTCAATTAATTAATCCTCCCAACATTCTTATATGGTAGGTAGATTATATAACCAGAACCTAGTACTCGCTGCAGTTTTGTGACCGGGATAATAGCTACAGAGCTGTCCACCATAAAACTAGCTCTGTGCCACAGAAGAATGCTAATGTTTGTTGTGTAGCTGGGAGGAGAGCTAACCTACTGTGAGAGAGGTACGGTGGTGAGCACCTGAATCATTTTAACTTATTTATACCTCATTATAACCTGGCAAGGAATTTATTGTCATTGTCACCTTATCTAAGGGTCAAACACTTCGAAATTGCCAAGTTCGAGTGCTTCATAAAAAGAAAGCTGCATGTCTCACCCTGTGTCTGGATGGTTCTGAAAACTGTTTGTTTCCAAAACATTGCACTGCTTCACTGACTGTGAATTGTCCTATATTGAACCCAGAGAGCTTCTCTGACACATCTTGGACATTCTTTTGCTATCCAGTGCTTTCTGCTGTTTGGCCGGATTAGAACATCTTTCTCATCTGTTCTGTTAGGAAAGATGATTTAAACTCAGGACAGGACTAGAAAGGTAACTTTATTGTTTTGTACACATTTTTAATGAAACATTTCATTTTCTAGGGTTGCAATTCAAATTGCCTCACAACAATTCATTTCCTAGATAATGAGTACCTTAAATCAAAGAACAATAACGTAATTGACTTGAACCTCCCAAATTTAGCACCATGTCTGGCACACACTAGGTAGTCAAAAGAGATCTGATTAACCAACCAAATCAGAGGCCCCTTTACTACTGATATCTTGACTTCATTCATTTCCAATCTCCATAATGACTTCTCAAAGCATAATTAAGCTAGGCAAATTTTGGAGTTTTTACAATCATTATAAAGCTACTTTTCAACTCAGCCTTTTATAATATTGACAAATATTACACATACTTTGCTATCATTTGTAACATAGCATAGTAATATTCTCTCTGTCTCTATTTCATGAAAGCATCATGGAACTTAGGAAACAAACAGAACAGAAAGTGTTGCCAAGGTCTCAGCCATTGCTATACACTATAGGTCTTTATTTTATTACAGAATATTTCAGTGATTGAGACAAATAAAGTAAAAAATACTACTGGGAACTATTTTTGTTGTAAAGATGGTATAAATTGCGGTAGAATAACTTCTTTTGGAAAATACAAACCATAGAAGAAAATAGAAACTATATATAATATATTTAAACCCAGCTGTAGAATAGTCTTATTAAGATATGAATCAGACAATGTTAACCACTCCCCACATTCTAAACCTACTGCTTTCCCATCACATTTAGAATAAAACCAAACACCCTACGATGGCTAAAAGCTCTGAGGGCGCACCTGTTCCTTTTCTCAGGTCTCTTTTTTAACATACTCTACTTGGTCAACCTTCTCTTTCTCCAGACCGATTGACCTCCTCTTTGAACAGACCGCAGGCCCTTTCCATGTTCTCATGCCTCTTGAGAATTCCCTTGTGCTTACTCCTGTTTTCCTCCTGGCTCCCCCACTCACTTTGTTTTCTCTGCTCACTTTCTTCTCTCTCCACTCCTTTACCACATGCTCAATTTTCATCTTCCAGGAGGTTTTACTTTTTTATTCCTTGCCCTTATCAGTACTGGTCATTATCTTGAATATTTATAAACATATGCCTGTCCCTTCCTACTACAAAGCTAGGTCTATGAAGACAGAGATTTTTGCTCATTTCTGTATCCCAGTGCCTAGAGCTCATGGCAAGCTGTCATGAATGAAAGAATAAATGAGTTGTGCAATGACTTCAGAGCATAAGGAAGTTATTAGAGGCACATGATATTTCATGATACTCTATTGCATAATGATACTTGGTGTTTTTAAGGCATCACACTCCCCCTGCACAAACATGGTGCTTTTAAAAATGCAGCCTAGGGCATTGTTGCAAATATTCCTCATCCTCGCTAAGGTTTTTCAGGCATAGACCCTCAATTATATCCTGAGCAGAAGCAAAAAGCTATGATAGTTCTTTGATTTCTTTAACTTTTTAGATGTTACCATAAATGCAATTTAGGGTACTCAGCCTGTTCAGGGTTAGGTACTCAGACAAGTCACTACCTCAAAGGCTGTACTGTAGTAACTGCGTGTTACAAATTGATTTAAATGAATATTGTTTTTACCCTATCTCCCTTATTCCTAGAACTATATGGCTGATAGTATGTCTCCATTTTATAGGAGTTGACTCAGAACAAATAGTGAAAAATTTTTTAGACAAGGTTATATTATTAGGTGGGTTGAAATAGAAACACGAATTCCAGCCGTGTTTTCCACCACACTTTCTTCTCCACATTTAATGGAGGAAATAAAAATGTTTCCAAGGCTAATCCCAGAGGTCCTTATTCAAAAAAAGTGTAGCTAAACTGGTCTCGGGAGGAGGACTAGCAAAGTTTTACCGCACTGCTGGTCAGCTCTTTACGAAGAAAAGCTTTCCTCTGAGGGGGATATTTTTCTCCCAAGATAGATGTAAGGAAAAGGTCATATAGTATTTTATACAATATTGAAAAATAAATTTCTACTTTAGTTGCTTTTGGTCTTTTTTTTTTTTTAAGTTGAAATACCCTGTGAAAATAAACCTTTCTAACAACTAACAAAATAAAATATCTCTTATTTTGAATGTCATAGACATAATAGAATTTTGGAGTTTTAACAGGCCTTAATAAAACTCATTACAGCTGAGTGGGTCCGTGATTTGCCACTGACTATACTTGGAAATGAAGCTAATTTTGAAATCTTTATTTCACAGCAAAAAAACTTCCCAACTAAAATGGAAGAGCGCCAGAAATGTATCTGACAACAGTGATGTTTCTTTCCAGTGCTAAAGTTCCAAAGCATTTTAATGACCCAACAATGCGACAAATATGGGGGCTTTAATGGGCGTTTGAGCTCATAAATTCAACACTAAATATACCATTTTCCTGATTAAAGTTATAACACATTTAACTTAGTGAAAAATTAGGGAGAGTGACAGGTTTTCCTTGACATGACATGTGACCACCTTCATTTGGGGGACATAGCACCTTAATTTTTAGGAGCTATCACTTTGTTCAGTCTGTACTTTTCCTGAGGATAACAACTCATGCGTGCAATTTTAGCCACTTGACAAAGCCTCTTGGTTGCTCTGTTCTCTGATACATCAAGAAGACAACTGAAGTTTGACCTAATAGCTTAAAATTCTGCATTCTCCTTTTCCAAATTTAGATTGGCTGGCTGATGGACACTGTATGCAAAAGAAGGGTTTTTTTCTTTTTTTTTTTTCTTTTGGGCAGAGTCTCACTATGTCATTCTCAGCAAAATGCTGTGGCATCACAGCTCACAGCAACCTCAAACTCTTGGGCTTGAGCAATTCTCTTGCCTCCGCCTCCCAGGTAGCTGGGACTACAGGTGCCCCCAACACAACACTTGGCTATTTTGGTGTGGTAGTTGTCTTTGTTGTTTGGCAGGCCTGGGCCGGGTTTGAACCCTCCACCTCTGGTGTATGTGGCTGGCGCCCTACCCACACGGGCGCTGCTCCAAAAGAAGGGTTTTAAGGAAAACATAATCAGTTTTCAGTTGTGCCTAGGGAAACTCTTGCCACTACTCTATAATCAAACTTTATGCTGAGACTGTTTAAGGAGGTTATGTATAAAGGACAATGCGAATGAATTGATAAATGCTTAGATTACAGAGTCATCTGGACCTGGGACTCACTTATCTTACCAACTGATACATCCACTAAGTTTACACATATTTCATGAGTTGAAGCAGGTACAACTATATGGGCTTACTGTGAGGGTCCTTATCCTTGCTTTGGCCGGAGACCCCACTGGCAGTCTAATAACTACCACAACTTCAAAGTAGTGCTGACCACAAGTGATATTCCCAGGTATCTGCAGTACTCACCATATGCTATAAAATGTCTGTGAAAACTCTAAATTTCACTTTGAGGACATTAAAAAACAAAAGTGTAATTTTTCTCCATCATGTATCTCCTGAACTGTATGCACAGATCAAGGAGGTCTAAACATCAACAACTGATATTTAGAAAGTTAGTTTAGAGAGACAGAAGAAAAAACTATATTTACTACACTTATTAGGGGAATGCAAATCAAAACCACAATGAGTATCACTTCACTCCAATTAGAAGGACTATTACAAAAAGACAAAAGAAAAAAATGTTGGTGAAGATGTGGAGAAAATGTTAGATTATCCTTGTATGCTGTTGGTAAGATTTTGTTTTTTGTATATTTTTTTAGACAGAGTTTCACTTTGTCACCCTTGGTAGAGTGCTCTGGCATCATAGCTCACGGCAACCTCTAACTCTTGGACTCAAGCAGTTATCTTGCCTCAGCCTCCCAAGTAGCTGGGACCATAGGTGCCTGCTACAACGCCTGGCTATTTTTAGAGGGGCTCGCTCTGCCTCAGGCTGATCTCAAACTTCAGGTGATCTACCTACCTTGGCCTCCCAAAGTGCTGGGATTACAGGCGTGAGCCACTGTGCCTGGCTTCTTGGTAAGATTTTTAAATTAGTACAGCCATTAAGGAAAACAGTATGGAAGTTTCTAAAAAAACTAAAAATAAAAAAAATATATGATCCAGAATCCTACTATTGGATATACGTCCAAAGGAAAGGAAATAAGTATACCAAAGAGATATCTGTACTCCCATGTTTATTGCAATGCTATTTACAATGGCTAAGATATGCAGCAACCTAAGGGTCCCAAATAAATCCATGCACAAGGGAAATGCGGTGGCATACACAATGGAATAGTATTCAGCCCTAAGAAAGAATGAAATGCTGTCATTGCAACAACATGGATGAACCCAGAGGACATCATGTTAAATGAAATGAGCCAGACACAGAAAGAGAAATACTGCAGGTTCTCCCTCCTATGTGGGATCTTAAAAAAATAAAAATTGATGTCCTAGAAGCCGAGAGTAGAGCCCTGGTTACTAGGTACCAGACATTAGGGAAGGAGGAAAGGGAGGTTGGTCAACAGCTACAAAGTTACAAGTACAAAAAATAATTTCTGGTAGAAAAAAATAATTTCTGCTGTGTATCAATATAAAAATTATATTTCTCTATTGCATGCACAGCAGTGTGATAATGGGACAGTTAATAGCAAAATGTTCCATATTACCGAATAACTAGAAGACATTTTTATCTTTGGCCTCATCTTTCAGGCATGTTTTTCGTGGACATGCTGGATTTAATCTTTGAATGGAAGCCATTTCTTAATCTTAGCCTTGAAATAAATTAATTTCAAGCACAGCAAAAAAAAAAAATAAATAAATAACTCTAAGACATTTAATATTCTCAGCCTTTTAATATTCTCACAACAAAGAAAAGATAAATGTATGAGATGATGGATATAATCACCACCCCGAATAGATCATTATAAAACGTAAACGTTTCCTGTTGAAACATCAAATCGTACCCCATATATATGTGTGTGTGTATACATATATACACACAATTACAATGTGTTGATTTAAAAAATATTTTTTAAACAAAGACTACTTAAACGAAAATCTCTATTTACTACAAAGCAAAATGTAAACATCACCTTCAAGATGAGGTTTATTTAGTCCTTCTTAGGAGACAGTCTAGTTTACATAAACTGTAATAAGCTTTAATGAATTCATAAAAGGGTATTGATAGAAGAAAAGGGGGGTGAAGATGGAATACACACATTCTTGTCTTACCTTTTCCATATTGTTAGTCTTTTCTGGAAAACATAAAATCCAGATGCCTGGTTAGAACAGTTAAATATCCTGGTGACAAAAAGTGGACCAAGAGCTCCTGCCTCAGTGTTTGACTCATGTACTTATTTCCTCAGAGTTCAGTAGTTTCATATTTATACACTTAGGCTTCCTTTGGCCCAGGCAATTCTTTGCCTTGGCCTTGTATTACCAAGGCAAGTGTCCAGATAATTTTAGCCAAAATCCATGTTGGACATTTCTGGGTTTTAAAGAGCCATGTGTGAGTCTTGTAATTTATTCATTAAAATTTTATGTTAAGTTGAAATTTACACTCCATTTCATTTACAGGCAGATGTTTGAACAAAAGAACCTTGATAACTGAGGTTTTTCCCTCTCAAAGTTTTTTCCCATTCTTTTGTTGTTATTGTTGCCGAGGTTATTAACTAATGTGTTCATTGTTTAATTACATCAAAACACCTTAGTAACTAAACTGTGTAACATCATACTAGGGAATAACATATTTTGGCAAGCATATTTTTTCCCTCAGAATTAACCAAATAAGACTATACTAAGTTGAGTAGGACAAAAGTGAAGAAACGGTCCTAATAGCTATCCATGATTTCTTATGTATCAGGCATTGTATATGTTATCTCATTCAATCTTTATAACTGTAAGAGAGAGGCATTATCATAATATTATTACTGGAAAACAAGATAATGTGATTTCCTAAGGTCACCACTAATACAGTATATGGAATTCATGCCCAGGTATATTTCTGTCCCTCTATGAATGACAAAGTTCTGAAAATGTAGCTAAAGAAAAAAAATATATAGCCATTATGGACACAATTTCCAAGACAGTTCATAACAGGTTGACCTCAAGCCAATAAATAAAAACACACTTTGGCTGGGAGTTAGATTTTTTTTTCCCTTCATATTTTCCCAAGGAGCTAGTTTCATTTACACTTCATGATTCTTTTATTATTATTATCATTATTATTATTGTTATTCTTTTCACACAAAACTGAGTGAAGATATCAGTTTTTGAAGTATAAAACTAATTAGTAAATGAGAACATTCTCAGGGAAGTTGAATCTACTCTGAATGTATTTTTAAAACCATATTTAAATAAGGTATTTCTTTTTCAAGTTGTATTTTTCAGCAAAAAAAAAGATATTTTGTTAACTAATTTAACAATTTCTGAACTATACTGCTAAATAGCTTCATTCTTATTTGTTTATCTGTGTTATTTTATTCTTATTATCAGATAGATAACAGTACTAGAATTTTTTTTTTTTTTTTTTTTTTTGAGAAATAGGGTAGGAGTAAGTAGTGGACAGACCACAATAAAAAACAATCTTCCATCTTTGTGTAACATCCGAGGAAGGAGGTTTGAATCTTTTATCATGCTGGTAGTCGGTCTCTCTCTTTCGCTCCTCTCCTCTGCCCTAGGATGGCTGCGGCTATGTGTGTTGGGGTCAGTAAGAGAGCAGCTACCCATTTGACACAGTGTTTGGGTTCTTACCCCTACACAGCAGACCCTCATTACCAAACTGTAAATCACTGCCAAAGGAGCAAGTCCCCTGACAGCTCCCAAGCCCCCAACCCCCAAAGTAGATCTTTCCACACTTGGTATCAAATTGCATTGTGGTTACAACACCAGGACTGGGTCGTTTAATTGTATATTAGCTCTAGGAGACTTTTCTTTTCAGCTTTGGTTTAAGTGTTTCTTAAAACTAGTTCATGATTGTACATCAGTAAGAAGGATAGAGGTTGAAATTTGTTCTCACAAACACATCCACGTAAATACCTGAAACCCAGCTCTCTTTGAGCCAAAATTCCACTCCTAAGAGTTCCAACCTTTAAATGCAGAGTTGTATATATGTGAGATATATATATCTCATTGGAAATTGTCCTATATTTCATTTAGTTATAAGTTTAGTGACACAGCTACTTATTGGAAACAAAAGTTTATTCCATCAGCAGTCATTTCATTTACTTGATGCCAGATAGGTGAGCTGGCTGATGTCTTTTATCCACCCAGTGGGCTCATTGAAATTATGTGGTGTGTTGATAGCATGGAAACAGAGCCAAGAAGCAAGGAGGTGGAATGCGCTTTAATATAACAACCCACATAGCTAATTTCAGTGTTTCTGAAATATCTTTATTTTTAAAATTGTTTTCTAAAACCTAAAGCTTTATTAAAAATACAGACTCTTTAGCAACAATATGAAGACTAACGACAATCACACAGATAGACAACTTGGTCTTATATTCATTTATTGCATTGGTTAAATAGAGAGTTCATGCCTGATTGGTGTTTAGTTCATTTCTTTCATTTTTATTCCAGTTGCATTTTATGCCAACAACATTTCAAGGGACATGAAATTGATTATCTCAAACTATTAATGTTCATGAAACCTTTAAATCACAAATTCATATTTGTGGAGGATGATTTAATAATGATAGGTGAATAAAAGCAACATCGAGCAACGCTCGGTGCTGTGATCTGTGATTATACTTCTGTTGGTACTGTAGTTCTCTCATGAGTGGTTGAATATGGTACTAATTAAGATTCTGTTGCTTGTAAGTGACAAGTCTTGTCTAAGTCAAATTGGCTTAAACCAAAAGGGAATGTATTATAACTAGGAAAAGTCAAAGTAGAATTTGCTACCTGCAGGCACTGTTGGAGTCGGGGGCTGACATGGGCCACTGGGCTCTGATTCCCTTTCTCCACCTCCCTGCTCCCTTTGGTTTGTTAGTTCTCTTCATATAGTAGGCAAGATGAACTCTGGCTTAATCAGTGTTTATTTTTCTAGCAAGAGCAATTCTTTCTCTTAGGATCTATGCATCAATTCCTGAAAAGGACTTGGCTTCCTAGTGTTTGAAATTCATGCCATCATTACAATTATGACTCTGTGTAAAAGAATTCAAAATAATAATTGGCTCACAACAATAATTGGCCCAGCTTCCCTACCCTGAGGACTGCTAGCAGGTTTCCATGATTACAGTCCTACCCAGACTCCGTGGGCCAGAGGAGGATCGTTTCTCCAAAGTAGTGATACAGTCAGCGTAATTGACATACTTTCCCCCTCTCCCTCCAGGTGCCAACAACAGGAGTGACAAGCAATTGAGTTAATATTCACAAAGTATGAAGTCCAAGAATTCAGAAGTCTGCCATTATTTGCACTCCGTCTCTCTACCAACCTAACTCCTCAGCACAAAGACATGACTTAAACCAATGCAGTTTCCTCACCATCTTTCAATTTTACCATCTCTATCCTGTAGTCTGCATTCCACTTTCATCCTGGACTCTCATAGGATTAGCTTTGCTCTCTTTATATCCATTATTCAAACTACATGTATTCATATAATGAAAGTCCTTGCATAACTAATACAAAACAACACTTAAATTTTTCTTCTCTTCTTTCTTTCTTTCTTTTGTAGACAGTCTCACTATGTTGCCCTCAGTAGAGGGCTGTGGCATCATAGCTCACAGCAACCTCAAACTCTTGAGCTTAAGCAATTCTCTTGCCTCCGCTTTCCAGGTTAGCTGGGACTACAGGTGCCCAGCACAATGCCCAGCTATTTTTTTTTGCGCAGTTGTCATTGTTGTTTAGCTGGCCCAGGCTGGATTCAAACCTATCAGCCTTGGTGCATGTGGCTGGCACCATAACCACTGTGCTAGGCACCGAGCCTCTTCTCTTATTTCTTATACCATTGTATTAATCATTTGTTATATGTGCCTTTTATTTCCCAAAGTATTAAACATACTAAGTTTTACAGTTTTGCTTTCCTCAGTAGAATGATATGGCTGCCCGTAGGCACTGGAGGAATTTCTCTTTGTTTATATTAGTGTGCACATGAGTAAAAGAGGGAACGGGGGTGCAGGGGGATGAATACAAATCTTGGTTCTCTTCAAAGAAGATCTGAGCAGGTCTCTCTTCTAGTAGTATTAGCATAAACTGTCTTAGACATGCCCTTCCAAGATCCAATCCCTGGCCAGGAAAAAGGAATATTTTGACAACCATAAATTGATAGACCAGTCACCTGAGACAAAATGAAATCAATAACAAAATCACTATTATATCAAATCCTAAATTAAAAAAGCCCCTATCCTCCTGAGCCAATTCAATATAATGAGTCATCAGTTTCAAAAAAAATTATAAAGATTTAATTTGATCAAGTCCAATACACATTTTTCTCTATGTCCTAATGATCAAGAGCTTGAGAAGTGTCAGAGGGAACAGTATATGATTTACTGTATACTCATTCCCCTTAATACGTGAACATGGTATTATGTTTATATAATGTTACAGCACAGGACTTCTAAAGAGGCAAGAACTTGGAAATAAGTGTGGGTCTTGACATAGGTGCATTATGTTTTCCTTTTCCCCTCTCTATAGGCCTGTGGGAACGTAAGTGTCACTTAAGCAAAAGCATTTCTCACTTTCTTTTCTGAAAAAAAGATCTTGGAAGGTGATTTGTGCCTAGGACTGAGTGGTCCTAGGTATAGTCAAGAACTTTCTTCATCAGGGGATAAAAGAGAATGAAACCTGGATAAAGATATTAATCTTAGACAACAATAGCACTATTATATCTCAGTACATATTACTATGTAACTGGTGTTCCAACATTCTAAATTAAGTTTTATCCTTTAATTTTCCATGTCTCTCTGCCTAGAGATCTGTACATATGTGTATATTTACACATGTGTGTGCATGCATGTGTGTATACATGTGTGTATACTATTATTCATTCCAAGAAGAAACTGGGCAAAAAAAACCCCTCCTTAAATTAATAAAGTTTTAATCATTTTTGTCCCCAGTATTTGTGAGTGAGCCATGTAAGGCAATCCTTTTCACAATGTTATTTCCCAAAAACCTTATTAAACAGCTGCCAATGGATTACTATTATTATTTGAACATGTGGACATTTGCTATTTAGTAGGTCAAATTCACTCCCCAAGCTTCTTTGGAAGTTTTTCTCTAGTACTCTGTGCCTCACATTTTTCTTGGACTCCGGGCTAAAGGAAATTAGAAAGCAGCAGAATAGAACAAAATTGATAGATTGTTTGCGTTTATAGAATTATTTTTCTTCTCTGGTAACAGAGCAATTCTAGAAGGATTCTAAAATAACTTTAATACACAAAGAAATGTAAGTATAGAAAATAATTTTAGGTACTGAGAAATGTTTATTTTTTTCATTATCCTATAAAATGAGGATTTTAAAAGGTACAATATTTTATTTTTATTAAATCATAACTGCGTACATTACTGCATTTATGGGGTACAATGTGCTGATTTTATATACAATTTGGAATACTTACATCAAACTGGTTAGCATAGCCTTCACCTCAATTAAGCCTTACTTAATTGTTGTGTTAAGAAATGTATATGCTACTTTTTAAATTTGACATGTACCCTTGCAATTTTCACAAGAATGTTTAGGTAGAACATTTTTAAACACTAATAAATACTACCTATAGGTAACATCAACTTACATACCGATTAACCTCCATGTTTGACCTCAGTTTTCAATATAGTGAGTTTTCCTATATTTCTTACCTATTAAGAGGGTGAAAGTATCAGAAGAAGAGTATGACTTATTCAGTATTCATTCACCATAACATCTGACTAATACTTTTCTATAATGTATTATGACATACACTTTCCCCCCAAAAGAAAAGATTTGAAATTTAGTACCTAAGTATTGACTCAGTATTTTGAATTCATATGTTAATTATAGCCAATCTATAGTTCTGAAACTATCTGAAATTAGGGAACTAAAGACATCGTTGTACTTTCCTACATACTGTCTAAAAATAAAAAATAGCATATTAGGACATATGAGATGATCTGACACTAAGTAAATTGCCTGGGTGTGTGAATGTTGTATATTTCATGACTAAGGCACATTCCATATGCAATCGTTAACTAGTTCATAACATGAATTAAAATACCAAAGTGATTTATTTGGAACATTATAGATTAATTCATAGTGTTATCCCTAAAAATTGATATTATCAACTATCTTTGGGATAAATTAAATAAAATGTATTGAGTTAAATTTTAGATTTAAAAACTAAGCTATATTTTAGGATATTTGGAAATTGTGAACTACAGAAATGTTTGTTTATTTCACAGAACTTTCATTTAGATTTTATTTTAAAATATTTAGAATTTATTACTTAAGATTTGGAGCATTAAAGCAACAAACACCTAGCATTCTATGCCTTTTATAGTGCCAGGAACAAATATAAGTTATTTGCATATATGTAATTGCTTTTTAAAGTAATCACTAACTTTAGATATATTGGCACATATATATTTTTTCCTCAGAGATATGAAATAATTTATGATAGAAAAATACTATCAAATAAACTTTCCCCTTCCAAAAGTTGTAAAGATGAAAATCCCTATTTTATCTTTCACTAATTTGTACTTATAGAACCCTATTCTGCCAGAACTTAAGTTACTCTCTAGGACTAAGCTGGCCTTCTTTGGAACCCACATGAAAGTTTCCTCACCCTGAGAGTATTATTCAATTGACAGCTGTAATCTTCCAGTAAGATTTGAAAAAGTAAGTTTCCTAAGATAAAAACTAAAACATTACCAAATGGCAGCTCAGTACTCATCAAATAGCTCTGAAATCTGGCTGACCTATACTGACCAATAAGGTAATGCTCAGAGCCCTGGACCCTGAATTATCCACAAAGTTCTCAGACTCAAAGAATAGAAAAAATGTTAAAGGAAGAAAGTACTATGTATTATTTACTCTAATTCTTCGGGTTTACAAATTGAAAAAACAAAAAAAGGTTCAGTTAATTAGCCTCAAAATCAAAGCTAGAACCTAGGTCACCTCTTCCTGCAAATCCCCCAGAGCCCCTTTCTCTTGGAGAAAGCTGTTTTGGGGATGGCCTTCTAGGGGACACATGATGATCTTTCTATGGATTCTTCTACTCTGCCAATTCATTTGATCCTTTAGTCCATTGATCTACTAATTTTGTGGGTTACTCTTGTTTTTCTTAAATATCCTTAGGAATTAGGTGAATTAACCTAAAATTATTCCGCTGCCACATATAAAGAAAAAGGAAAAACAAAATTCTAAACTCTCGATGAACATTTACAGCTTCCTAAAGGAATTAATTTGCATGGAGATTTAATTTAAACATATAGGAAGAAAGATATAAAGCCAAATCTTGGTTTTCGAGATAGAAATTATCTTAGTCTTTGATCCCCAAGAGAGTTTTGTTTTGGAAACAAAATGACATTAACAGTAACATTAGATAATGATTTATGAAAGGGAGGTCATGGTATCTTCAGATAACCTGATAGGTAAGTATTACTAACTTCACCACCATAAGAATGTTAATATGGAGGCTTAAACTCACTAACTAACTTACTCTTCATAACAGAGCTAGTTATTATGAATGCTTGAACTTAAACCCAGGCATTTCAACTACAAATCAGAATTCCAGCTTTCTTATTTCTTATCACATATCTATAAAATGTTCTGTACAAATGCACATGAATTCAGTCTCTATATAGTGAATGAATTTTCACTGTTGTCAGCAGCTATAAAATGATTTTATACTCATTATCTTACTGATATTAAGAGTAGCTTCATGAATTAGACAGCACAATTATTATGACTTATATTTCATTAATGAGGAAACCAAGGGTCAGAAAGTTAAATTGATTTAATGAAGGTCACATGGTAGCTCTGTGACAGAAACATGACTGAACCTTCTGTTTCTCACTCTCAGTTGCCTGCCAATTAAAACTTAAATGCCTCCAAAAGCTTTTATGTACATTTTCTTTTTCTTTTTTTTTTTATTAAATCATAGCTGTATACATTAATGCAATCATGGGGCACCATACACTGGTTTTATAGACCGTTTGACACATTTTCATCACACTGGTTAACATAGCCTTCCTGGCATTTTCTTAGTTATTGTGTTAAGACATTAACATTCTACATTTACTAAGTTTCACATATACCCTTGTAAGATGCACCGTAGGTGTAATCCCACCAATCACCCTCCCTCCGCCCAGCTCCCCACTCCCTCCCCTCCCTTTCCCCCTTCCCCCTATTCTTAGGTTATAACTGGGTTATAGCTTTCATGTGAAAGCCATAAATTAGTTTCATAGTAGGGCTGAGTACATTGGGTACTTTTTCTTCCATTCTTGAGATACTTTACTAAGAAGGATATGTTCCAGCTCCATCCATGTAAACATGAAAGAGGTAAAGTCTCCATCTTTCTTTAAGGCTGTGTAATATTCCATGGTGTACATATACCACAATTTATTAATCCATTCGTGGATCGATGTGCACTTGGGCTTTTTCCGTGACTTAGCAATTATAAATTGGGCTGCAATAAACATTCTGGTACAAATATCTTTGTTATGATGTGATTTTTGGTCTTCTGGGTATATGCCTAGTAGAGGAATTATAGGATTGAATGGCAGATCTATTTTTAGATCTCTAAGTGTTCTCCAAACATCTTTTGAAAAGGAATGTATTACACCAGCAGTGTAGAAGTGTTCCCTTTTCTCCACATCCACACCAACATCTCTGGTCTTGGGATTTTGAGATATGAGCTGATCTTACTGGAGTTAGTTGATTTGCATTTCTCTTATGATTAAAGATGATGAGCATTTTTTCATATGTCTATAAGCCATGTGCCTGTCTTCTTCAAAGAAGTTTCTCTTCAAGTCCCTTGCCCAGGCTGCGATGGGATCACTTGTTCTTTTCTTGCTTATACGTTTGAGTTCTCTGTGAATTCTGGTTATTAAACCTTTGTCGGAAACATAACCTGCAAATAGCTTCTCCAATTCTGATGGCTGTTTGCTTGCTTAACTTACTGTGTTCTTGGCTGTGCAGAAGCTTTTTAGTTTGATCAGGTCCCAGTAGTGTATTTTTGAAGCTTCTTCCATTGCCTGGGGGGTCCTCCTCATAAAATACTCGCCCAGACCGATTTCTTCAAGGGTTTTCCCTGCACTCTCTTTGAAAGAATCAACATTGTTAAAATGTCCATACTACCCAAAGCAATATACAATTTTAATGAAATCCCTATTAAAGCTCCACTGTCATACTTTAAAGATCTTGAAAAAAATAATACTTCATTTTATATGGAATCAGAAAAAAACCTCAAATAGCCAAGACATTACTCAGAAATAAAAACAAAGCAGGAGGAATCATGCTACCAGACCTCAGACTATACTACAAATAGTTAGTGATCAAAACAGCCTGGTACTGGCACAAAAACAGAGAAATAGATGTCTGGAACAGAATAGAGAACCAAGAGATGAACCCAGCTATTTACATTATTTGATCTTTGACAAGCCAATTAAAAAAATTCAGTGGGGAAAAGATTCCCTATTTAACAAATGGTGCTGGGTGAACTGGCTGGCAACCTGTAGAAGACTGAAACTGGACCCACACCTTTCACCATTAACTAAGATAGACTCTCACTGGATTAAAGATGTACATTTTTAATAACAGGTTTAACTTACTGCCTTCCAGAACCATAGTTAATGAACCATAATTAATTTTTCCCTTAGCAATTCTATTAAGGAACTCTAAACAACCTCTACCTGTCATTTGAAATGCATCTTTAGAGATGCTTTGGACACATTCAGGTTTTAGATAATGTCCAGTCATTCCAATTCTCCCACAATGATTTAAACACAAATGTGAAATAGACAGACTAACCCAACTTTTGCTCCATCAGCAGTTTTAAACTCCTTCCTTATAGAAGTTGTTCGGTGAACTAAAACCTTTTGAGGATTTATGCTATATAATAGAGATAGCTAGAAGCCATGAAAATAAAACAATCTGTATATTCTGAAGGCAGAATAAAATGTAAGTTCATTTTAAGCATGACATTGCTGCGAAGCTGGTGCTGTGCTTTTTTGGATTAATCTCCATGTGTATGTTCATTGGTGCAGTATGTTAGATGATAGTAGCTTTTCATTTAGCAAATTAATTTCTTCTCTAATTCAATGAGGATAAAAAATATTAAAATCTGCCCTTTTTATAAGACACTACCAGTTAAAGAGGCCCTCTTTCTAAGAAAAGTATAATTTTGAAGTATATGTACTAGATATTCTAGCTCAAAAATGGGATAACTTATGTTTAGTCAGGTCACTTGAATACTTACAGATTTGTGTTAGCCATAATTTTTATTAAAAACTATTAAGCCTTGAATTGTTAAAGTATTTCCATAGAAAAGAGAAAAAATGATATGATCTTAGGGTTACTTTAGAAACAATACCAACAATGAAAGAGAGAATTTTATAAATTTGGTGCAAAGCTTTGATGTTGATATTGAGTTGGCAGCAGTGGGGGAGGGGTCGATGGAAAGAAGGCTGGTATTAAATTGTGTGCCCCTGGTAGTTTCATTCCCCTAATGAATTTTCAGAAATCATGCTTCTGATGCTGATATAAGTGTCAGACTACAGTTTCCACATTATCAAGTATCCTTGTTTTGTTAAAGTTTAAATTATTTTTGTTAGCTGGCCACGTGGGATGTGAACGAGAGTCAAGTTAAAACTTTCAGATAAGCAAAGTAGCTATGGCCATTAGCTTTCTTTGCCCTTTCTGCGACATAGTTTGCCTCCTGCCTTCCCCATCCAATCTCTCTCTCTCTATATATATATACCCCCATTCTCTCTCTCTCTCCCCCTCATCTGTACTTTCCTCCAGAAGAAACAAAAATAAAGTGAAAGAACACAGGAATTTTAAGAGGGTATCATGCAACCCCAAATAGATCCATTTTCCATGATGAAAAGCTTCTGCCTGTGCTGGGTACTGGGGTAAGTTTGTATGATGGTATAGTTGCCCTGACTTCCATTACGTTAACATCAAAAATTTAGCAATGAAACCCAAAACTTTCTAGTGGTTTGACACAGGGAGAATTTGTTCAAAAAGCATCTCAAAGAAATTTTGTTCAATGTAGAAAAGCCCATCTTTTTAAAGTAAAAATTATTAAAAATATGTTGTTTTTCTCAGTAATATTTGCTAATTATAGAAATGTGGAAAATATATAAAAATAGAAGGAATAAAAAATGAAATAGTACCATGCAAAGATAATTCTGACATTTTCATTGCCAACATCTTTGGAAAAAAGTGAGTGTGTGCATTCCTAATGTGTATATGAGCATATATCTAGATATAGCATTGTATATATGTATATTTATCATACATATTCTTTGTATTTTTTTAATCACCACATCATAATAATTTTCATGTGAGATAATCATTCTTGTGCATAATATCCATAAAATGGATTTTCATTTCATAGATAGATTTATTAACTATTTCAACATTTTCTACTTTTGGACAATTAAATATATCTACAATTTTGTTCATAATATTAGAATTTTACTCCATGTGCCTAATATTTTAATTTGATATTTCAAATAATTTCCTTAGGTATATTGTGAAGAGCAGAATGGACTGGTTACCGAGAGTGTACATTTTGTTAACAAGAGAAGACTATGACTTTAAAGAAAATTCTGTCATATCCATAAAACATTTCACAGTAATAGAATTCTGATAAACTATTGCCCTACTAATTAGTATGTGGGATAATTAGATCATTAAAATGGAAACATCACGTATTACATTGTTATAAATACACAGAAACATAAGAAAATAGAATTGACAGTGCATTCACATAAATATTCCATCAAGTATTATGAGCATTCTATATTATGAAGAATATTGATATAACAGAGTGAAATAATGAGAATTGAAATATTTCGGTATCTATTATCGTACAAAAATTATTTAATGACTTAAATGTGTTATCTCATACATCTTATGAGAAGGATAATAGGATGGCATACAGCTTTGCCTCCTGTCGTCTTAAAAGGATACCAGAACCAACAGGGAAATTTCTCTGGTTCACTCAGCGAAGATCTTTATGTAATCAGCTTTCATTCAACCTGGGATGAACTCTTTTGGAGACCACAACATTTCAGCATATAGGTCTGATCTGCTTTATATAAGGGGCTTCTCCGTCCTACGTGGGAAGGCAGGCTCAATGTCTCTTTCCCAGTGTAAAACTGTGGTACTTCTATGATTTTAAACACATTATAAATACTTCCCAGTAGTTGTTGTTTTTACTTTTCGATTAGAACTTTTACCTTTAATAATGTTTAATAATAAATTTAAGCTATAAAAAATGAAAGTATATGTAACAGGATCACTCATTTTAATCCAGGCAATTTTACCAACAGTTTTGCCGCTTTTCTTTTCGGACTCCAGGAACATAATGGAAAGAAATGGGAAAGACTGGGACTTCTTAGCACATCACATTCTGGAAATAAAATATGAAACTTTTTCCTCTGACAGTACTGAATAAATGCATCACCTTATAAAAGTGGTTTTGACAACAACTTTTTGAAATGAAATTCTGCAGAATACAAGTATAGCTGGCAAACAAAAATGGGAGAGGAGCTATGGGGAAAAATAAGAAAATTGTGATTATATGTTACCATAAAACTCCTACCTATAGAATATTCATGACCCTTGGTGTAGGATACCTGTGGTCATGCAAGTCGCCATAATCCCAAGGACTGACCTTGCAGTTGAAATTGTGAGGTGCAATTATTACTAAACCCACTCGCTGGGGCAAATCAACAAAAGAGAGCTGGGCAAACATTTTCTTCTTGCATTCCTAAAATAGTTTGAGGTAACCTCTCAAGATCCAGTATCTGATTCTTCAGACTATCTTGGGAGAAGGAAAAGGAAGTCAGAACAAAGTCATGCATATTCTGATACAAAAATAAATAAACATGGTTTTAAAAGTAAAAAGAAAAAAAAAAGATGACAGACAAGAACAAACATTCCCTTAAAACTGTAATGTGTTTGGTCTTCAAAACTTTAGGGCAACAAGGGATTTTATATCAAGATGTGACAAATTCCTCACAGATGGGAAAAGATATAAAATCCTGCTTGGTAAGCATTCATTTTAACCAGAAGGGACTTTCTCATACAATGGCAATACACTCTGTGTGGCAAATTATAAAATAAATAGATAGCTACTGACGAATATTCTGCTGCATTAGTCTAGAGGCCAAAGCCACCAGTATAATCTTTATCCCATTGAAACACAATCTCTTGGTTTCAGAATGGCCACACAGATAGATTTTATCCATCTACTTGTGGAAGAAGCTTCCTTACTCTGTTGACATATTCTAGAGATATGGCACATGGGAACTCACCCAAACAGTCTTTCCATTTTGTTCCTAGAACCGTAGCTGCCCTCAGTACTTCTTACCACAACCTATGCACCCTGCTAAGTCCCTCTACAAAGTGCTTCCATCTTTCCCTGGGCCATGGCTAACTGGCTAACTGGCATTGACACTGTATTGACACGTTTGTTTTCTTTTGTTTCCTTGCTTACCTGCAATCTCAGTAGCACACATACTTTTCTCTCTGTGTTCAGTGCTAGCTCACTGAGCATCACAGGAGGTCAGAGGATATCACACGGGATAAGGGATGAATAAATGAAAAAAAAATTGGTTCTTAAAATGTCTGAGAGTAATAGGCTCCAAAAAGAGAGTAAATTGCCTACGTTTTGAGGATCGTTAACTCCCTGAAATCATTAGGTTACATTTAGTGCAGTTTGCCAAGCGCTAGATCTGAGACCAACATCAGTCAATGGCTCCGTTGTTATTCTTCCACGAGAAGGATATTAAAGTTTATTACTGAGTAATATAAAAATGATTGCTTTTCATCACCGCTAGCAATGACTATTGCATTTCACTTATCTGCATTTTGTGCTGATGAGATTCCCCACATAAGAGCTGAACGCACGTGTCCCAGTTTGTCTTCAGCCCCTGACTCCTATCCTCAGAGAAGAGCAACCCCTGGTAGAGTGTCCAATCCCAGGTCAGGAAGGAAATAGGATGCCACAAGGCTCAGGGTGAGCAAATGCTGGGAGAGAGTGAGAACTAGAAGAGAAAGTTGAGATGAGAGTGGGAGACAGAATCATGCCCCAAATCCAAACTTAGAGGGGAAAAAAATGAGTGATTCAAAAGATAAATCTTATAATAAAATAAGATGAATTTTAGAAATTCGAATAACATTATTCTATAAAGAATATATATGTGAATGCACTGTCAATTACATTTTCTTATGTTTCTAACATATGTAAAGTTTTGAAAACAGCAGCTATACACCAGTTAATCTCTTCTAGCAGATAAGAATTTAATGGGTTGAAAGAGTTAATTTACTTCCACAATACAAGATATGCACTCACTTCTTACTGGCAGGTACAGATTACATCCTAAAAATTGGACAAACCAGCCATGTGCATGTACATGACATAAAAACTATGTTCAATCTATTTTAATCAGGTTCTGTTTTGTTATTAATCTCCCTTCTCTACACAAACAGCTCTACTTTGCCCACTGTATGCCATAAGGAATCAACTCTATTGAAACTCTTGTAATCTGTGAGTCTGCTCCAAAACTCCCATAATTATTTTGACTTGCTATTTCTAATAAGATAAGTATTTATCCAAAACTCTTCCCCACATTAAAATCATAATCTATCTGGGAGTAAAACATGATCTTGACTTCTTTTTGTGTTCTATTTCTCATGGAGTTTTGATATCATCATGGATCCCTACCAAATAGATTATGTCAATATTTGCAAGAGCAGCTGGTAAACAAGTATTGGTGGAATAAAATTTTAGGGCAGAAGGCAACTCTAATCCAAGGAGAGTAAGAATTGTATACTTCATGTTAATTTGGTCTTAATAAGAATTCCCATCTTAAGATCTCATAAAATTCTACTGCCTAATTGGTGTCCATGGTAGATGGCATTTCATATGTTCATACATTGCTAATAGAATCCTCTTTTATTCATATATTGATCAGTTAGCAGTGTGGCCTGATAACATAAGCCTCTCCCTTGGTTTCAGGAGGTAAATCACATTTCCTCTCAACTGGTCATGAAAAACACGTTCTATCTTTCTCATGAATGATCCAGCATTGGTCATATGATACTATTCTAAAAATACAAGGTGGAAAATGTTGTGCAGAGAGTACTGGGGGTATCAGAGGAAGATGTATTGCCCTGATGCATGAGGAAATATGTGGGAAACTGGCCTTTTTTCTGCCTGTTTCATTTCTTCCTGTGTGTGAAACCGTGATGCTTGGAACAGTAGCAGCAATCTTGTGACCACGAATTGAAACTTTAGAGGAATGATAAAAAACCAAACTACTAAGAAAGGCAAAATGAAAGAATGGAAAAAGCCTGAGATATTTCCCTAGCTCTGGAACCGTCTGATTTCAGAATACTTCCTCGCCCTTGCCTTCTGTAGTCTATTATTTATAGCTAAACGCATCCTGGTGCAAAATTTATGTGAAGTTTTAGAAAATTAAAAGTTGGGACAACAGGAAAATACACCCAATTTTGTTCTTTTGGCTGAAAATGAAGACTAATTGCCCTTTAATGTCATCAGGCACAAAGTTGGTTATTGCTTGAGTTGATGACAAGAACCATCAAGTTATTCCATTAGCTCCCTCAACCTCAGGCAACCCTGACATTGTGATGCAATGTCAAAAGCTTTCGGGTTGCTACTCACTATGTTGGTGTCCTCTTTTTATCTAACAAAAACACCGTATTAGTGGATGTCAGCAAGAAATTAAGGTTAATTTGCTCTAACATCTCTTTCTTTATCAAATAACTCAAGAAACAGCTCCAAAAACTTAGTTGCAAAGTTAATGATGACAAAAATTTTATCAAGGTAAATGCTTAGGGGAAAAGAAAGTATTTTCAGTTCTTGTATTTCTTTTCTTAGATTCATTGAATCAGTAGTAAGAGACCCCGCAGTGGCCCACAGTTTTTTTCTTAGTAGAATATATTCTTCAATAAATACCAATGTAAGGATAATCATAGTAGAATAGAAAGACCTTTTTTTATTATTTAAGGCTTCAATCATTTCCAATATTGGACAAACCACTTAAAAATGATTCTCAATTACTGTGTGTAAAATATTTAAGCTAGTTTTCTTAAACTCCAAATCAGTTTACAGATAACATAAGATATGGATAACATAAAGAACTAGGCCTACTCCATGAGACGTTTGTGGGATGCTAGGAAAGTTTTTAGACAGTCTGTGTTATGGTCCATTATCTCTGTTCCAAGAGACACAGTTGACAGCATCTTTTCTGATTCAGCTGTTCAGGTATCACCCTGCTGGGCTTGTTGGTGTTGCTGGGAGGGCTTCATTTGTTTCCATCAATACAGATTTTACTTTTCTTGATTTTTGTGTACCTCAAAACTTGTCATGACCCATGTACATGTGATGCATGTCCAATCTCTGAAAATTAGGTCAATTTAAGGAAGTGATCAAAGTAGGGAGATGGTCAACTATGGAGGTTCTACTGTATATAGACATTCTGGAAATGTCTATCTGCGTTTTCTGCTTTTGCTTTTAATCTTGTTTGGTTTTGAGGGGAGTAATAAAAAAAAATTGTAGTTAGGACTCTTAAGATCTCATATCAGGCTTGGCGCCTGTGGCTCAAGCGGCTAAGGTGCCAACCACATACACTTGAGTTGGTGGGTTCGAATCCAGCCTGGGCCCACCAAACAACATGATGGCTGCAACCAAAAAATAGCCAGGCATTGTTGCGGGCACCTGTAGTCCCAGCTACTTGAGAGGCAGAGGCAGGAGAATTACTTGAGCCCAGGATTTGGAGGTTGCTGTGAGCTGTGATGTCACCACACTCTACCCAGGGTGGCAGCTTGAGGTTCTGTCTCAAAAAAAAAAAAAAAGATCTCATATCAAACAAAAATGGCAAACATTGTTCCCCTTGTTAGATTGAAATTATATTCATGCAGTTAGGCTTAGTTCTTGGTTGAACTGATAGTTATGTATGTTTAATATTATATTTCTGTAGAGGAATAAGTCCCTACCAGAATAGCTTGTGTAATTACAAAAATGCAGATGCAAAGCCTGTGAAGACAAGTGACAATAAGGAAAAACAGGAGGCAGGGGCCCTTCTTCCTGCCAAAGCCTAGAGTCCCGTGCAGTCCCTCTTAGAAAGCTTCTGACTGGTTTTAATAAACTACGCTGTCTTTCCTTAGAACTCACATTACTAGGTGCTACTTTGATGGCATGCGAAACTACTCCTTAGAGTAATATTCAGAACTTCAAACCACATACAAATAGGTTTGTAGGCAGATGATAAAGGTAAATAGCAACAAATACCAAGCAAGAAAAAAAGAATTGAGGGGAGAGCAATAAATTTACTTCCAACTTGGCAGTCCAATAAATAATCTTCCTATTGCAAACCAATCCGCAATTCAGGTCAGCTCAGAGATAGTGGAAATATAGGAATGTGTGAACCAGGTGATTACCTGCTGAGTGATCATTTGAGAAATAAAACTACAAAAGTGTCACCACTTTACAATACCAAAATGTATTCAAATATAAACAGAATTGGAATCCATGGCCAGTGTTCCCATCGCTAACAAAAGGGTGTGTCCTTTTGTTACAGCACGTATCACAAGCTCTTCTGTGACATTATAAATAGCGTATCTCCTCAGATTGTCAGTGCTTAGAAGACAGGAGCCACTTTTTTCCCCCTTAAATCTTCATTTCTTTGGAAAACCTCATTCAGTTCTTTCCTTTTCCACATAAGTGCATTTAAGTGCCTTCTGTACCCAATTATTACTTCTTCTATAATTTGATCTAATGCTATAATTTTGACATCTTGTTTTACCACCACGGGAGCTTTCTAAGGTTTCTAAATTCTAAAATTTCCAAATTTGGTCCTAGAGATGATTTTAGTACTGTGTAGGGATTGAATGTCTCTTTTCTATAAGCAATCAAGGGTTTCCTACTCCCTGGAAATCCTCTAATTTGTAAGGTTTAGCAAAAAAGGCTACAGGCCTGGCTTTTCACATCATCTAATTACATAATACTCAGGCTTCAGTGAAGAAAAATCTTCATGAATCAAAATTTTCCTGACGATAACTAGGACCCTAAAATTTATTGTGAATTGTTTCATCTTTGCTCTGGATATTAATATGTTTTTTCTTTTGAAAGCCAAACTATACGTATCATACCGTCTCTACATGAAAGTGCATCTTTTCAGGAAACAGGCAGAGTGTTTAACCAATGATATACCTGACTTCATTCCAAGCCAAACAACATAGCCTTTTTATTTTTCTTCATGCCGCAGGCTATCTGAAAGTATTAGAGTTAATGTGCAATCAGGTAAGTAAACCCATATTACATATCTGTAATTTTCATCCAGTAGAAAGAAAATATTACATTACAAGCCTCCATAATTGCATTCAAATGTAATCAAATATAAAAGTTTAAGATCCCAAATCCTTTGAGTTACAAGATCTCTTTTTCTATACCTTTAACCAGGCTTATAGCTGCATTAAAAAAAGTTGAAATAATTCTCAATGCATTAAAAAAAATAACGAGATTGCCCATACTGCCTTGCCAGCCCCAGGCTCTGATTCTTTTAGAGCACTGTCTGTGGCAGCCATTCATGTGCTCAGAAAGCAAAGGGCCAGACAAAGATAGGGTTAGAAAAATAGCTCTCTGGAACTAAGTAAAGTTTCTTTGGTTAGAGCATTGGGTGAAAACCAATATTGTAATAAACAGAAGTTATACATTTCTTTTTTGATCTCTGAACCAAAAACAAGACTGGAGGGTTTTGGCATCGCATCAAAATCGAGAGAATCTGAGTTTTAAGAAAAGTCTTAGAAAAGAGACTCCTCAAATCTATGAATAGGATTTAAGCTTTGAAAATTCAAAGTACATTAAGTTAACGGCAACTCTATTTACCGTGGGCTGCTTCCTTTCTTCCTTTAATTTTTTTTTTTTAAATCATGGGAAGAATATAGAGTGACTTGAAACATATACATGGATGTGAGTGTAGTTGCTGCTAAATGATGTGGAGCATTTTCCCTCTAGTCTAGACTAGTTAAAGGGAAACAGACTTTTGAGTGTGTAAAGGGGTTGGAGATATTAGATATAATAAAAGACTAGAAAACTACATGGCAGGGAAAAGAAGTTTTCATAATATTACCGAAATTCTATGAATTAGAAATTCATTGATATAAATGCTATTCTCAATATAAGATTTTTTACTATAAAAAGTTGTATCACATGATCCTTTACCCGCAGGATAAACACACCCATCAAGCCTTGCTCTCCTGCCCTCCAGCTGTGTAAGGGATTTGGGAGAATCCCTGGCAGCCATGGGGCAAGACAACTAATCTCGTCTCTTTGAAAATCAACATCATAGGTAAAAAAGCAGGAAAGATTATCCTATGGTAAAAGAGACATAATAAACAAATGTACTATAAAAATATTGATTAAAAGCTTGTTCTAACATCAGCCAATAGGCATTTTGAGGCCAGTTGGGAAAATTTGATTTTGACCCATTGTAAATGATATTAGAGAAATAATGTTAACTGTTTTAGATGCAGTAATAATGTGGCTATGCAGAAGAACATCTTTATTCTATGGAAATGATGCTGAAGTCTTTTGGGGCAATATCTCAATATGACTTCCACTTCCTTTCAAATAGTTCAGCAGAGAATTCATGGAAAAGACAGAAGGAAGGAAGAAAGAGAAAAACAGAAAGGGACAATAGAATAGTATACAATCATGATAATGGGTATGAGAATATATATTATATATCCTTTCATATCTTTTTAATATTTGAAATTTTTATAAGGAGAATTTGAGAAATTTTTTTTTATAAATCTGGACTAGGAGAACAACTGCTACCTTCAGAAAGACATCGCATTTGTCTACAAGGAGAAGAAAAAAGAAGCATCAAATGAAATCAATTCCTCAAAGTATTCATTCTAGAATGCTCCCAGATGAAATAAACACCAGAGACAACCATAAACTCAAAAGAGACAGAGTTGTAGCTTTTCCTTAGGTGGTATTAAAGCAGGGAAATTGAAAGGGAAAATGGCTAATACTTTATGCATTTCTGAAATAACTTGATAAAATTGACTTCAATATAATTTTTCCTTTTCTAACAAAAGTTTTTGAGTTCAATAAGTAGATATTTTTACAAACATATAAAGATGTTCCCAAAAGGAATTAAGAAAACAGTAACATTTTTTCATGTGTTTGTTAGCCATTCGTCTGTCATCTTTAGAGAAAGTTCTATTCATGTCTCTTGCCCATTGATATATGGGATTGTTGGCTTTTTTCATGTGGATTAATTTGAGTTCTCTATAGATCCTAGTTATCAAGCTTTTGTCTGATTCAAAATATGCAAATATCCTTTCCCATTGTGTAGGTTGTCTCTTTGCTTTGGTTGTTGTCTCCTTAGCTGTACAGAAGCTTTTCAGTTTAATGAAGTCCCATTTGTTTATTTTTGTTGTTGTTGCAATTGCCATGGCAGTCTTCTTCATGAAGTCTTTCCCCAGGCCAATATCTTCCAGTGTTTTTCCTATGCTTTCTTGGAGGATTTTTATTGTTTCATGCCTTAAATTTAAGTCCTTTATCCATCTTGAATCAATTTTTGTGAGTGGGGAAAGGTGTGGGTCCAGTTTCAGTCTTTTATATGTAGACATCCAGTTCTCCCAACACCATTTATTGAATAGGAAGTCTTTCCCCCAAGGTATGTTCTTGTTTGGTTTATCGAAGATTAGGTGGTTGTAAGATGTTAGTTTCATTTCTTGGTTTTCAATTCGATTCCAATTGTCTATGTCTCTGTTTTTGTGCCAGTACCATGCTGTCTTGAGCACTATGGCTTTGTAGTACAGACTAAAATCTGGTATGCTGATGCCCCCAGCTTTATTTTTGTTACTAAGAAGTGCCTTAGCTATACGGGTTTTTTTCTGCTTCCATACAAAATGCAGAATCATTTTTTCCAAAGTGAGAATGGCCCACATCACAAAATCTCAAAACTGCAGATGCTGGCGTGGATGTGGAGAGAAGGGAACACTTTTACGCTGCTGGTGGGACTGCAAACTAGCTCAACCTTTCTGGAAGGAAGTATGGAGAAACCTCAAAGCACTCAAGCTAGACCTCCCATTTGATCCTGCAATCCCATTACTGGGCATCTACCCAGAAGGAAAAAAATCCTTTTATCATAAGGACACTTGTACTAGACTGTTTATTGCAGCTCAATTTACAATCGCCAAAATGTGGAAACAGCCTAAATGCCCACCAACCCAGGAATGGATTACCAAGCTGTGGTATATGTATACCATGGAATACTATTCAGCTATTAAAAAAAATGGAGACTTTACATCCTTCGTATTAACCTGGATGGAAGTGGAAGACATTATTCTTAGTAAAGCATCACAAGAATGGAGAAGCATGAATCCTATGTACTCAATTTTGATATGAGGACAATTAATGACAATTATGGTTATGGGAGGGGAAGCAGAAAGAGGGACGGAGGGAGGGGGGTGGGACCTTGGTGTGTGTCACACTTTATGGGGGCAAGACATGATTGCAAGAGGGACTTTACCTAACAATTGCAATCAGTGTAACCTGGCTTATTGTACCCTCAATGAATCCCCAACAATAAAAAAAAAAAAAAAAGGAAAAAAAAAGAAAACAGTAACTTTTTCCTGATATTATAATTAAGGTGCTTTTTATGAAATTATCTGAAAATAATATTTCCTTATTTTCTTGTTTCAATTATTAAATGAATAAAGGATTATATGACAAATTACAATCCTCTTTTTCTGGCACCAGAGAGTTGTAATGGATAGATACTATAATATGTCAAATGCTTGATAAAACTATTCAATTCTAGGAATTATGATTTTTTATAAACCTTAACCTTTGATTTTTGTCCCCAAAGAGCTGATCAGTCCCTAAGGGCCAAATTCAATTGTGAGTTATCCATGCATGGTTCCCATGACTTCAATGATTAACCATAGAAGCCAAATTCCCCTGGAGGATGTGTGTATGCAGCTTTATTTGACGTTAGTAGAAATCAAATATATATCCTAAGGCAAAACTTGGCCCAAGGATTCCATATTAATCAATGGCTGTTTTAGCGTGCAGAACAATGGAAAAAATATTGCCACTACAAAAGTAAACCAAATGCTAAAGACAGCTCTCCAAGAGGAATCTAGAAGAGACATAAAGAAATACAACTGTGTTGTCATGGTATTACTCTGCTTGAGACTGAAAATAATTAAGAGTCTAATTAGATATATGTTCCAATCACAGAATTTCTTGGATGATGCAGCATTTGCACACAGGTCTGGCCCACACAGCCATTTCAGGCTTCGGCTTTTCCTTCCATGAGTGTGTTAATCTTCTGACATTCATCTGGCTTCCACACAGCACTTATAAATGATACTTGTATTTTCCTTATAAATCTAAATACAACATTAAATGTGGATAGCCAGTTTGGTGACCAGATTTTCTCCGTGTGATTCTACAATCCATGTCTCCCTACACTCCCACACTCAAGTAACAATTTATTTGATTTCTGTCACTATGGATGAGTTTCTATTTTTTAGACGTCTGTGTGCTGGAATCACTCACAATATTTATTTTCAGATTTATCCACGTTGTTGCCTGTGTCAATTGTTCATTCCTGTTTATTGCTGAGAAGTATTTTATTGTGTGGATGTACTATAATAATTGTTCATCCATTCATCAGTTGAGTTGATGAACATTTGTAGGAATATTAAAGATAAAACTATTATGAAAATCTATATACAAGTCTTGTTTGAATATATGTTTTAATTATAGAAAGAAATAGATGGCCTGGATCATACAGTAGGGCCTAGGTATAGCTTTTTAAGAAACTGAAAAATGTTTCCCAAAAAGTTTTTCAAAGTTATGGTACCATTTTACATTCCTATCAACAGTAATAGGTGTTCTAGTTGCCCTGTGTTCTCATTAACAATTTATTAGCCTTTTAATTTTAGCCACTCTAATGGAGGGTGGCGCTTGTAGAAAAGTAGTACAAGCATTGTCACCCAACATTCCAGATATTATTGATCAGTGTACTGGCTCTTCAGTTATACAACTTAATTTTGACATGTTCCTCTTTACCTATATAAACGTGAAGGAATTATTTCACATTTCAGAGTCTTTGTTTACACATATTTAAAGGGGGACTATTTATAATATCTAGTGATGCTATAAATTCTAAAAAAAAAAAAGTTTATGTCATCATTTCTCCCTGTTTTTCTCCTCTTTCTCTCTCTCTCTCTCTTTTGTTGTTATTGAGCTCAATGTTCAGGAAAGTTCAGTACCAAAAAGCCTTAAGGTTTTTTTTTATTATTATTCTTTGAGATTCATTGAGGGTACAAAGAATTAGGTTATACTGATTGCATTTGTTAGATAAAAATCTCTCTTGTAATTGTGTCCTGTCCTCAAGAGGTGTGCCAGACACCGTGACTCCCCATCCTCCTCCCCCATCCGCTCTCTCCACTTGCTCAACCCTTTACCCCCACCCCTTGTATTAGGTCATCTACTGCCTTCCTATTAGAATTCAGTACATTGGATTCTTGCTTCTCCATTGTTGTGATGCTTTACTACGAAGAATGTGTTCCACCTCCATCCAGGTTAACACAAAATATGTAAAGTCTCCATCTTTTTAATGGCTGAATAGTATTCCGTGGTGTACATATACCACAGCTTGTTAATTCATTTCTGGGTTGGTGAGCATTTAGGTTGTTTCTACATTTTGGCAATTGTAAATTGAGCTGCAATAAACAGTCTAGTGCAAACGTCCTTATGATAGAAGGATTTTTTTTTTCTTCTGGGTAGATGCCTAGTAATGGGATTGCAGCATCAAATAGGAGGTCTAGTCTGAGTTCGTTGAGGATTCTCCATACTTCTGGGTAGATGGCCAGCAATGGGATTGCAGGATCAAATAAGAGGTCTAATTTTAGTTATTTGAGGATTCTCCATACTTCCTTTCAAAAAGGTTGTATTAGTTTGCAGTCCCACCAGCAGTGTAAAAGTGTTCCCTTCTCTCCACATTCATGCCAGCATCTGCAGCTTTGAGACTTTGTGATGTGGGCCATTCTCACTGGAGTTAGGGGATATCTCATGAGATGAAACTAATATCTTATAGCCACCTGATCTTTGATAAACCAAAAGAGAACATGCACTGGGGGAAAGAATCCCTATTACATGTAAAAGACTGAAAGTGGACTCACACCTATCACCACTTTAAAAAATTAATTCAAGATGTATAAGAGATTTAAATCTGAAGCGTGAAACAATAAAAATCCTTGAAGAAAGTGTGGGGAAAACACTTGAAGGTATTGGTCTGGGAAAGATTTTATGAAGACTTCTGTGGCAATTGCAACAACAAAAATAGACAAATGGGACTTAAGTCTCCACTCTTTATTCCATATATTTGTGTGCGCACATGTGTGTTCCTCAATACACATAGTCTCAAGTCACATAACATTTTAGACAATGATGGAATATATATATAGATATATATATATATATGACAGTGTTCCCATGAGACTATATTAGAACTACACTGTCCTATGCAGGTGTACCATTCTTTATCTTTAAATTGCATTTTTACTGTAGATGCTTAGAAATATTTAAATACACAAAAACTTACCATTGTGTTTTAATTTTCTAACATTCAATACAGTCACATGTTGTACAGGTTTATAGGCTAAGGGCAATAGGCCATACTACATACAAGGTGTGTGTAAGTACAGTACATGCTCTAATGTTTACATAATGACAGAATTGTCTAACAATGCGTTATTCAGAACATATCCCTGTTGGGCCAGGCATAGTGGCTTACCCCTATAATCCTAGTACCCAGGGAGGCCAAGGCGGGTAGATTGCTTGAACCCAGGAGTTCCAGACCAACCGAAGCCAAAAACGAGACACCCTCTCTAAAGACAGCTGGCATTGTGGTGTGTGCCTATAGTCCCAGCTTCTTGGGAGGCTGAGGCAAGAGGATTGCTTGAACCCAAGATTTTGAGATTGCTGTGAGCTATAACACCAAGGCACTCTAGCCAGGGCAACAAAGTGAGACTATGTAAAAAAAAAAAAGAAAAGAATATATTCCAAAATTAGCCATGAATAACTGTATGTATATATTTTTTCAAAAAATTTGGAAAAATAAATAACTTTAACTCCATGCTAAATAAAAATGAATTAATCATACATTCCAGTCATATTAGCTTTAACCATAGTTGATCTAAACTGCATTTTTAAAATGTAGTCTAGGTGACATAAATTAAATAAATGCTTATTTTCTCTTTCCTTCTTACCAGTTCTTTCTTTTTATTTCTCTCAAAACTCAATGATTTGTTTTTTAAAAGGTCAGGTCATGAGTGATTAAAAGCTGAGTTCCTATGTATAAAAACGTTTTGGCGTGTCACCCTTTCTTCTCTCTGAATCATTTCTTCCTGGAAATATCTAAAACAACAGTAATTTATTTTAGATTTAAAAGAAAATTCTTATAATGTGTATTTCAAAGGAGAATTAAAATTACTAAAACATTACAATTTTTAAAAATGAATAAAGCAAACTTTACAAAACTAAGACCACATTATTAACAAACTTTTCTCTCTTAATAGACTGAAATAAATCAATTTTTACTTAATTTACGTTCAGGGATTAATGATTTATTACAAATAGCAAATGATGGAAATTCAGAGCAAAAAGAAGGTACAAGTCTTACATTACAAATGTGAACAACTTTAAAGAACAAACAGTTCTTGGCAACTGCAATTAAGCATAATGCTCTAAGAACGCCACAGATTCTGACAATCTGCAAATTAAATTCTATTCTGAGAAATAGTAGGTATAAAGAAAGACAGATGGTTGATTAACATTAACGGTTGACCTTCCCTGGCTGTCTTGCCCCTTTTCATAACACCTACTTTCAAATTAAGAGTATACTCTTTCAACAGTCTTTTTTTTTTTCATTTTCTTTGTCGTATGCATGCTACAAATGTTTTTAAATTTCTCATTTACCTTCCACACGACAGTTTTGTTCTTGATTTAGGATTCTAAGGATGCCTGTGGGAAAAGTTTTCTGTCTTTGCTGCCATTTTGTCTCCACCTCCAAAATTATAGAACATGGGTTGGTCATGCAAAGCCAGCAGACAAAGAAAGGGTTTCCAAATCATAAGCTAATACTGTGCGGTCAGGTTCCACGTAAGGACATTTCAGTCAATGAGGTACTGCATATAAGACACGGTCCTGATGGATTATAATACCGTGTTTTTAGTGTACTTTTTCTATGTTTGGATATGTTTATAGTCATGAATACTTACCACTGTGTCAGTCACCTCTGGTTTGAAGTAGAATAACATGGCAGGCTTGTAGCCTGGAGCAACAGGCTACAGCTCACAGCCTGAGTGTGTAGTCGACTATGCCATCTGAGTCTGTGTTAAGCACATTCTATGATTGCATGACAATGAAATTGCCGGGGGACACATTTCTCAGAATCTCTCTCCACTCTAGTGACACATGACCATACTATCTTCAGTCCCAAACATCATTCACTGGACTCTCTTTGCCTGAGGTTAATTCAAATTCACTAAAAACATGCACGTGAGTAACTCTTGCAACAGATGTAAAGAGATGTAGCAGCAAAAAAATGTTTCCTCAAATTTAAGATGCACTGAACTATGACTCAAAAAGGAAAAATACTGCAAATTAAATTAGGGCATACTTAGTGCTACTGACTATAATATTTATCCCAAGTTCAGAGGTAAAAAAAATATAGATAGCAAAATGTGCAGATTAAAATCAGTGAAATATAGGTACATTATAATAAGGTTTCTGTGCAAAATTAACACATTGCTATGTGAGACTGGATGGGTTATTTGTAACTTCTCAGTGCCTTAGCTGCCTTATCTATAATCTAAAAATTAGGTTATAGTATAGGTTAGATAGTATAATATAGTACAATATATTAAGTTATATTAATATTACTTATATTACACAAAAGTGTAAAATATAGTATTACCCATCCAAAATGTTTGAGAGCAGAATTGCTTCAGATTTCATATTTTTATAATTATGGAATATTACCATATGCATAATCAGCTTTCTTGGGGATGTGACCCAAATCTAAATACAAAATTCATTCATATTGTATACATACCTTATACAGATGTTAATTTTATACAATATTTTTAATAATTTTGTGCATGAAACAAAGGTCCTACACATTGAACCATCAAAAAGCAGAAGTGTCGCACTAGCTCAGCCACCTGCATGGACAACATGTGGTTGTCTGGCATCGTGATCATTCCACTCTGAATTTGTATGCTGCTAATAAGCAATCTTTTATTTTTTCTCTCACTCTGTGGCTCCAGGCTAGAGTACCCCGGTATCATAGCTCACAGCAACCTCAAAGTCTTGGACTCAAGAATCCTCCTGCCTCACTCTTCCATGTAGCCGGGACTACAGGTGCCCTCTACCATACCTACTAGTTTTTCTATTTTGGATAGATATGGGGTCTCAGGCTGGTCTTGAACTCCTGAGCTCAAGCAATCTACCTGCCTCAGCCTACCAGAGTGCTAGGATTATAGGTGTGAGCCACTGTACCCAGCCCATTTTCTTATTCACACATAAGTATTTAATAGCGAAAAATAAAACATACTATTAATACAGTGAAAACAAATTGTGTGTTCATGTATCACCGCAATACCTAAGTCAGCTGTTAAATAACAGCAACCAAGAGAAGACTTTCAGTTTTTACTTACAGTGTGATATTTGGACTAAAAATTTACTGTCCACTTTATTTTATTACTTTAGGTGACAAGAACTACCAGAAGCAGCTGAGGGATCAGGAAGTGGGTCCTCTAGGGATGAGGAAGCACTCTGCTGGATGGCTTTTTAAAATGTTTCCCTCAGAGTCATCTGCTTTATTAACTGTGGGTTTTGCCTTAAAAGTCTCTCTCTGATATTTTTATACACTGACATAATTTCTATTCTGCTATGAATGCACTCTGCTCTCTAGTCCTTCAATAAGCCTATCACACATTTTCACCATGCCATCTACAGGTACTATTTCCCCTTGGGGACACTAAATCAACCATGTGTTGTGCACCTGTGTTTTGATTGCCACCTGTCACATAAGGTCAGTTGTCGACTTTTCCATTATGAGAGCATATCAGCAAACTCAAAAAATGTTGCATTTTGGAGCATTTTGGAGTCCAGATTTTCAGAGGACTGAAATTTTAAGTGATACTTTGGTGTTATTATCTTTTTAAAATTGAGTTCTTGTAGCTAAAATATAGAAACTGATGTAAAATAGAATAGATACAATCAAGATATTGTGAAATAAGCAATGGTTACATTAAGAAGTAGGGCAAGGCAGATGCATCAAATAAAACTTGAAATCTTGATAAGAGCTTGACAAAAGGGTTTAATTTTGAATGGGTAATGGGAATAACAGGGAGACATCCCGGTGGTAAAAAGAGACTAAGCAAAGGCATTGAGGTGGGAACGGTGTGATACACACATTAGGTTCAATAAAAAGAACCCTCGGCGTAATACATGGGAACCGAATTTTATTCTGTACTGTCATCAGTACACGTGACACTTTGGACAAATAATCCCTCCTCTCTTGGCTTCATTTTTTTTTTTTTTTAATCTTTACAAAGCTAAATTTAGACTTAATTATTTTATGATTTCTTCTTCCCCTAAAATTTCCAATGTCTAGATTATACAGAAAGGGAGAAAAAAGTGAAACTTCCCAGAGAGAAGGGATTACACTGAGGGGAAGTAAAAAGGAAGGTTGAGTATTATACTCTACAGAAAATAGATTTATTTCAGCCAAAATGAAAGGGCAGATTTGATGCTGGTTATTCCATTGGTATACGCCATTCCATTGTTCCTAACATAGCTAGTGAAATTATACAGATACACTCATAATGTATATACTAATGAGTATAGAGATGACAGGGAACCTTGTGAAAATTATTATGACAAAGAGAATTGATTCTGTTTCTTGAAGGATTTTAAAATGAGGTATTCTTTTTAGTCAACCATTTTGCTTGAATTAATACAAATACTATACATAAATTTGTAATTTTTGAAATGTAATGATAGCCTATTAAAATAATTTATATTTTAATTGATAAATCAAGAACTAATTTGAGGAACTTTTAGGATAATTTTAATAACATGAATTCTCACTTCCCAGTTGTGGGTGGAAATGCCATTTTATGAGCTTGCCAATGAAACTTTTACATACCAGATCAGAAAATATAACAACATCAATTATAATACTATTTATTTGCTAATGTTATGTTTCTTCATTTTTTCCAAGTTTAATGCTAGTACTCATGAGAATGAATATTTGTCCTTAGGAAGGTTTGTGTGAGTGCGATTTGACAGTTACCTGCTGATCACTCTGAAAGATAGAAAAGCACATTATCTTCAGTAATGGATACACTAATATCCCTAACTTCACTTTAGTGCAACACATCTACGTAACAAAATTAACTTATACCCCACACATTTATTAAAAAAAAAAAGAAAGAAAGAAAGAAACTTTAAAACAGCAAAGAAGCACATATTTACATACTGATGGAGAGGCCTGGAAGGGGTACCCTGCCTACCGATTTTGTTTTTACATGGGCCTGTGCCACAGGGCTTAGTATGCCAACGTGATCCCTTTCTTTATGGATTGAATTTGATCCCTCTGCAAAATTTATAGGTTGAAGCTTTAACCTTCCATGTGACTCTCTATGGAGATAAGGCTTTCAGGAGGTAATTTGGGTTAAATGAAGTTATAAGAGTGGGTCTCTAATCAAACAGCATTGGCAGCCTTATAAAAAGAGGAAGAAATTCCCCCTACACATGCATGCTATGGGTAGGCCAGTCAGGCAAAGAGCCTTCATCAGAACTGAGCTTTGCCAGCACCCTGATCTTGGACTTCCAGCCTCCCACAGTGAGAAAAATAAGTTTCTATTGCTTAGGCAGCCCTGTCTATGGTATTTTGTTACAGCAGCTCAAGAGGATTAAGACAATTTGCTTCCTATGGATTTATCTGCCACCACGTTTTATCTGCCTGGAACTCTCCAGAGTTTTGGGCTAACCCGGCCTTTCTCAGTCTTTCTACTTTGGAGAAATATTTGAAATCATTTTCGAGGCTCAGAGAAATCTGCATAACAATTAAATTTTCTTCAACTCATGGTACATTTACATTAATCATTTGTAGATGTAATAATCCACTAATAATTGTCAACGCTCTCTTGAGTAGAGAACAATAGTTTTCTGTAGCTGATTATTTCAGCCAACTACTTCTTAGTCTGCTCTTTCTGTGTGGCTGCTTGAATACCAGTCAGTAGTGGAGGCATGGGAAACTTCAGCTCTACCTTTTTTAAATTTTCGTCTTGACTTTGCTACTTTATCCAAACAGTTCCAAAACTCATATCACAAATTTCCACCATACAAGGTGCTCTCAAGTTATGTCCCATGATACATGTTTTTTCTTCCATCTTAGGAACAAAAAATTACTTTACAGCCAAACTTTCTTGGGAAAAAATGTGTTATACATAGTTTAACTTGCCTTGAAATAAATTTTTCTTTCCTTTTTCTAAGTTAGCAAACATAGTAAATTTCTGTTATATAACTGGCTAAAGCTGAAATGGGATATTTTTCTAAAAGTAGGCTCAGTAGATTTAACTTAAATAGATGTTGTAAATTGATTTTAATTAGTCTTATTTATGATATAAAAATTTGTTAATATGTAGCATAGTAACATTACTAAACCCCCAAGTTAAAGAAATATAAATAAACATACGGCCTAATACAATTTTATAGACCTATATATGTGCAAAATGTATGTCTTTTTAATGTGAAAACCACGCTATATGTGTACTCAGTTTTTGATTGCATTTGAGATAACTACACAGACTTTCCATTTTCAGCTGAGTAGATTTCTGCTCTTAGCTCATCTTTAAGAATTGCCTTATTTGACCATCAAAATACAGAGCACCATAAATAAATTGTAAAAGTTTGCAGAAAAGCTATACGATAAAAGTGTAAAAATATAAAAGCTTCACAATGCTTCTGCAATAAGAGTGAAGTGTCCGGGAAGCAGCCAAATCACCGCATATAAAACTTTCTCCATTAGAGTGAACTGTGTGTTTTGATTTTTTTATTATGCCAGAAGAGTGTGTTTGCTTCTGAGTGTTTGTGACAACATGCAGGAGGAAGATGTCAGAGTTACCATAGGAGGGAGAAGCTCACTTTATCAGCTTCTTTTCCCCCTCTGTGCAATTCCCTGCTCATGCATTATAATTGGCCTCTAAAAAGTCATGTCAAAAGTAAAAAAAAATACAACTAAAAATCCCTCAACCATTGGAAAATGATCCTACTGTGTACTGACAAATGGGGGTGATGACTGCTAACAAATGACTAATGCCGAGCTTTATTCAATGTCTATCACTGAGTGCTCTGATCACATAACATTCGGGAACATAAAGAAACTTCTTTTCCTTTCTGTCCCTCACTTATGGAATCCCAGTCATCTTCTGGAACACTAGAGGTGCTGTAGAATCCCTGCTGAGAAACTCTGGTCTTACTTCCTCTGTCAGAACTGAACTGTAATGTAGAAAGAAAGAGAAAACAACTGTTTTGGAAGAGGCCATACAATACAACCAGGAAATGGGATTTTGTGGAAGGTGATGGAGAGTGGCTTCCAGGTGATTTAAGAAAGATGAGACTTTCAAAAGGAAGCAAAACCCTGAAGACAGGGTTGCAAAGCTAGATAGAAACTTTGGATTCTCATAGGACTTTCATGAAGAATTCCTTGTGACAAACTTTCTAGTAGGTGGTTTTGCCCTTGAACTGTAAAAACAATCATCAAAAAATAGCAATGTTCCCCCTTTAATGATCCTGACCAAGTCAGTAAACCCAATATATTTGTACCTTATGTGATGATATTGTAGAAAATGAAGTAAATGGGCCATAATGGCAAATGTGACCTACCCTACTTTCACTCCCCCATTGTTTCCTGGATAAAGAAAACAGAAAGCAATCTATTCAGGGGACTGGGTACAACCAGCAGTGAAGGGGAGAGTTGTTGAAAGCAACACGGGAAGGGCAACTACTGAGTCTACAGCTCACAAGGAATTATGGGTGACCTCTACTTTTTCCATCTACAGGAGAGTTATAAGGAAGGAACAACATCTGGATTACATACACTTTCTCTCTCTAACACCTCCCCTCAATACCTTCTATCATCTACTGAGGCAGTGCTTATAAAGTCATCACCAGTCTTCTAATTGCCAAATTCAGCAGATATTTTCCAAACAAACAATTTTTTGAAGCCTCTTCCTCATTTGGCACTATTATCTCCCTAAAATTTTCAACTCCTTTCACTTCCCAGATATCACACTCTCTTCATTTTCTTTCTTCTCTACTTCTTTTGGGGGGATCCAATTCTCTACTTCCTTCCAGATTCATTCTCCTTTGTTTTAATGTTGGCCTTTCCAGGCCACCTTCTTTAGTCCTTCCATAGTCCACTACTTTGCTCACCCTAGACAAAGTCCCTGGATGGTCTTTCTCTTTGACTTTACTACACAGGGGGTGGGGGTGGGGAAGAAAGAAAATTGAATACAGCAGAAAACTTAGTCATAGAATTATATTTAATGGTGCATAAAATTTCTAGGAAGGATGCAAAAGCAAGTTTAGGAGATCAGAGGGAATAGAAGGGAACTAGATAGCAGAAAATGTGGTCAAGTTTACCTTGCAGAAAGCTGGTTTCCTCTCTTTGCTCATTCCATTCCACATGAGACTCAGGAAGACCCACCACTGTCATGAGTGCTCACTTGATATTCTTATATCATGGCATACCAGGTTCAATTCCTGGGCAGGTGCATCTGAATTGTTCATGCTCCTTTGTACAACGAGAATGCCCAATCCCCTTGGGAGCCTTCCTTCCCATCTAAACTCACACAATGGGAAATTCCTCAAAGAAAAATAAATACACTCTGGCAATCAGCACCCAAAACAATGTATAAATAAGTAAATTAATGAAAAAATAAATAAATAAAAGAAACAGCATTCCAGAGTCCTTCCCATGTTCCCTTTCTATCTTAACCATGTCTGACTGCTTCTCCCCTCCATGAACACCCTTGTTTATTCTGGCCCCTCTGCCCTCATCGTGCATTTTCCATTCCTCATACCCATTTTATCTCCTTCTAACCTGACTTCCCACCCCAAGGCAACCTTATGAGTATTCTGTCATGCACTTGAAATATCTTCATTATTTTCTCCACCATACCATATGATGCTGATTTGTGTATTTGTGGCAGCAACTCTTTTCCTCAATACCCTAGCTCCAGGATTTAGCAGAAAACCACCATACAACATATAATCAATAAAAATTTATCATACAGATGAATTAACCTAAATTCAGACACCTGGGTTTCAATTCCAGGTATCCCAATAAAGAGATAATCTACTTGAGTTTTGGCGGGTTGCTTAGTCTTGAATTTTCTGAATTGTTAAGGAGAGGGTTCAGAATATCTATCCAATTGATTCAGGTTGCTAAGCTCAAATAAGACAATGCAATCAGTCACTTAAACAGGTGTGTGGGGTGTGTGTGATGCTAACTGATTAGAAAAATAGGTTTGTGTCTTACTTTGTGTTGTTTTTTGCTTTTATATGTTTTAAATTCTTTTTTCACTTGATATTTCAGTTAGGTTACATCTGCTTTATTAAGCTTAAAATCCCCATGTTATTAAATGTTATACGTGGTGCTTAAATAAACATACAGTTAAGAATCACGTAGTTAAGAATTCCATCAACCAGATGAATCTAAACTAAGACCATTTATAATTTAAAATACATAGATTTTTAAAAGCTGCTATTGCTTATCCAAACTAAACCTTCAGCTTTCATTGCGTGTGGTAAGCAGCAATATATCTTGGAAGAAATTAGGATTCTTGCAACTTGATACTTCTGAAGAGGTTCACACTGTGTAAAAAGTCCATTTGTGCCCATACACTAGCTGATGTATAATCTCAGCTCCATTTTGCATTTTTAATACAGGCAAAATGCCCATTAAAACGAATGCATTTATAACATAAAAGTATTTATTATTTATCCTATTGGCTGAGTTAATCTTTAAATATTAAAGGCAAATATAACCTTACTTTACTGGAAAGAGGCTGACAGAAACAGGATAAAGTCATTGGGGATAAAGGCAAGGTAGTAAATTGAAGAATGGAAAAAGATGAAAAAAGATCCCGATAAAAACGAGAGAAATTTAGGATAGAGTTATAAACGAACATGCTTCACGCAAGCAGCCAGGCAGATATCTTTGCAGGCGTGTGATTCCTGGAGGGCACGTGGTCCAGGGTTTGTAGACCTTAAGTGCTGGTGATTGTAGCTAACAGCATCAGGCCCAGCCTGCTGAGGGAAGGCTCCACATCTGCTTCTGCTCATGACCATGCTGAGACTTTTGACATTGCACAAGAAATTATGAATTTCTATGTTATGTGAATTTTCTAGATTTTAAATGTTACTTCCATTTGTCTAAGCTACGCAGGCCAAAAAACACAGCTTTGAATAGGATCAGACTTCTTTTCTAGGAGTATGCGAGATGTAGGCCTGCAAACAGCAGAACAAATGAGGATAACATTGAATATAAGTTGAGCATCTGCCAACAATGCAGTGAAATGAAGAGAAACATCTTATTGTAATTGCTAGTAAGAAAGATGTTTATGGTTAGCATTAGTTATCATTAGCTTATTTGATATTCTTTTTTATACTTTTAATTTTCAGAGCAAAATATAGCTATTAGATATGTATAGGAAAAATTATTTTGAATGACACAGCTGGAAAGGTTAAGAAAAGGTTATTCAGATCCTCATTGACGAGTTGTAGTTGTTTATCCAATTTCCTATGAAAATTAAAAATGGTGCCTTATTACCTCACCTTTGGGTTGTTGCATTTGCTGCTTACTTTCATGAAATTTCCTTCTCTCTAGTCCTTACCTGATTAATTCTTCCTGGATAACATCTCCAGAAAGCCTTCCCTGTATCTCTAAAACTCAACTAGTCACTCCTCCTATGTTTTTTCATGTCATTTAGTGTATATTCATATCAGATCACATCTCCCGTTATGATATTTCTCTTCCTCCTCTGTACCATGAATTGAGGACTATGTCTTGTTCATTTTTAAATCCTGGGGCCTACCCTAATTATGACATATAATAGATACCTAATAAGTATTTGAAAGAATATTCATGAATAAATGTATCAGTGGATAAATGACTCCCTCATTTGCTATAACTATACATGGGCTACTACTATTTTTTGGTTCTCACTAATTTACATTCTACCAGAAAACCCTACTTGGCCTCGCAAACATTTATCATGTGTTTCAAAAACTAGGCCTGCAGATGTGATAGGAAAATTAAAGTTGTTAGTATCTGCTGATTATCAACTATGTACCATATTTCATCAATCAATTCTCATATTAACTCTTAATAAAATTAAGCATTATTATTCTCATGTCACAAAGAAAAAGAGTAATAGGTATTGAGTAACTTGCCTAAGATTACGTCTGGATGAAGTCAGGGAGCCGCAATTCTAAGCTCCCATGAAATATGATTACATCTCTTTGCATTGTGGTTGTCTATTTTCTCATGAAGGAGATGATGACATGCATGAGATCAGGAACTGTGAATATTTTATGACTGAATAAATAAATGAAAGAGGCTATTATTTAAATCTTATTTAAAATGTGCTAGGATGTCTTTGTTTCTGGAAATTTATTAATTCTGTTGGGAACACTTTCAAGAGCTCCATTATTATGTAACATTTTCCATTACTTGGGAGAAGTGTACAATAGAATAACTCTACTGGTTCTACAGACGTCTTCTCATCTAAACTCTCGGTAAATTGAACACAGGTGAGAAGCAGACAAATTCGCAGGGAAGTTCCAAGAGCTTACTGAGAGAAAATTTACTGTAAAACTCCTTCCCTCTAACATTGAACAACTTTACAATGTCTTCAATTGTAAAGATTGGGATAATCTTTAAAGATACTACCTTGTGGGAGAGTATACCAACCAGTTCTTTCTTTTCCCCTTTCTACATCTCATGGAAATAAACAATTAGGACAGGATAAAATTGGTTCAAACTTAGTGCCAAAAAAAAAAAAAAATTATTGTCATCTTGCTCAAAGGGATACCAAGATATTAAGGATAGGTTTTAATTTTAATTTTTAACATGCAACTTGCCTTTAGAATAGGTTACTTTGGCTGTCCAAAAAATAGAATTTGTAGAAAATAACGTGGTCACTGTGATATACTTTAACCTTCTTAAAACATTATCTAGTTTTAAGAAGGTTAGTTGACATGCTTTAATTTAGATTGTCATTAGACTTGAACGAGTGCTCTGTTTCTCTTATTTGCTTAGATAGTACAAATATTGACATACTAATATCAAAATTCACATTTTACCTGCATCAAGGGGCAAAGAGAAAAACAGAAATTACTCTAAATATTTAATACACAAGAAATTATTACAGGAAATTGATTTTGCAGATGAGCAAAGAGTCTAAAAATCCAATTAGGACAGAGCGGGTCAACCCTGAGCATAGGAAAAGCAAGAAAACGGTGCCTAAGCTGGGAAAACAAAAGTAGGAGACATCATTACTGAAAGCAACTGGAGGAAGCAGGAATCCTGGTGGAGGTTACAAAAGTAATCTGCCTCCTTGCTTCCCATTATTGCCAACCTGTTCATAGTCTCTGGAAAACCAGCTGACTCAAGAGGTTAGGAAACAGAGTCTGCTAAGGTTGGGCCTCTTGAAGTACAGAACAAAGCAGGGTGAGGGTGAGAAGTAGAATGACCCTAAACACTAGCCCCAACTTCTCCACTCCCATCCGTGATAGGTCATGCCTAAGCTCCCATGAAATATGAGTACATTTCTTTGCATTGTGGTTGTCTATTCGTTTGTGCCGGAGATGAAGAGGTGCCTGAGCTCAGGGACTGTGAATATTTTATGACTGAATAAATAAGTAAATGAATTCCCCACAGCACCCCCTTCACCTGCTAATAGATACTGTGCTCTATTTTCAGTCTCATGTTGCTGATTGCTTACAAAAAAAAAAAGCCAAACAAACCAAAAATCTCAAGTCCTTGAACACTGAGGTTTGCCCATATTATAAAATCTTGACAGTTCATCAGGGCTTAAGTTCTGGAATATTATAGCCAATTGTCATTGCAGACATTAACCATTCCTTTCCATACTATCATTCTAAAAAATACATGAATTTTTACAACATGAATAAGCTTTATCATTTATGCAAATTTTGAGAAAATGCCTAAGGAATCATAAAATGCTTACTTTGTATTAAATCTTATTGCAGAATTATGTATTTTTTGTAAAATATTTTCCTTCCTTTAGGTTAATGAAACTGGAAAATTACATCAAAGAATAAAATTATTTTTCCTAATTACAGCTGTAGGTTAAAGACACTGGAAAATTACATTGAAGAATAGTTATTTTTCCTAATTATAGCTGGCAGTTATTACTTTCTTTTTTAAAAATCTTGATATTTTTATTTGGTTTACGTAAAATTGATAAACATAGAAAGAGCTCACATTTTGAGAAAATTAAGTTTTCCCATTCAAAAACATGAAACCATCTTCCCACTTCAAAATTTCCCAGTAAGTTTGCCGCAGTAAAGAGCATATACGTTGTACTTTATATAGGTATTCATTGATCTAAAACCAGTATTGGATTTTTTCTGAAGAATTTTTAGCCCTGCACTTGCTATGCTATGGAAATTATTCCTCTCATTATGCACTTTTCTACTGTATATTAGGTTTTTAAATGTATATATTAAAAGTAAAAGACTGTATATATTTACTTTTGTTGGTTAAATCACTTTAAAATTGCCAGTTGGATAGAAAACCAGCTCAAGTTTTCTTTTTGTCTTCTTGCCCATAAAAATAGCCTGAAATTTCCACTTTTCCAAAGTTTTTGTACCCCAGGTGCTGTGGAGCCTATGGAAGGCAGAAAGCAGAGCACCCCTGCTGAGGAGAGGGTTCAGGCTCTGGGCTTGGGAAGGGTCATTCTCCCACATCTGCCCCCAGCTCAGTCCCCCCCCAGCTCACGTAGCTCCTACTGCCTGCTGTGAATGAAAATTCTCTGAAAAAGAATCTGGAGGAGTGAGTCTTTAGTAATAATGAACAGTTTGAAAACTGGGAACATGCTGCCTTTGGTGCAAAAACCAAGGTGTCATCCAGAGAACAAAAAGAAGATTCCGAGTATTACATTAAAGGTTCCTGTCCACGTCCTTAATCAGGCCCATTTATGCAAATGAAGTATTGAAACTTGCTTAGTTCTGATTGGTCAATATAGCTGAATTCTGATTGGTCAATATAACTAAACCCTGATTGGCTAATGTAGTTGAGCACTGATTGGCCAAGGTAGGTGAGCTCTGATTGGATGGGTTCTAAGCCCGCAACCAGAAAACCCTGTGTCAGTTGATTCTTTCAAGGTGGTTGGGGTGACTTCTGTTGGCAGTTTATGTTGGCACTAGCGAAAGGAACTGGTTTGGCTTGATTTCAAAAGGGAGCTCTTGTGATACTTTTTCAGTATCTTTCTGAGAACACAATTTGTAACGGCACCCTCACCCAGCCATTGCCACCTGCTTCTGTTTTAACTTAGAGCATCTCAGCTGTGGGGAGTCATTCTGTTGACCAGGAGTCATCTTTATCATTCAAGACATTTTTTCCTGATCAAAAGGATATGATGAACTTTAGTATTTTACTCATGCCAGCAGCTTTTGTGTAGCTTTCAGAGATTTTTGACTCAGGTCTGATACCTGGACTGTGAGTAGACACTATTACCCTTCTCATCCCCAATGCCAGTGCCGTTTTTGCCAGGTAAAGAAGCCTGAGGGTAATTCACCCTTCTTACTCCTGAAGTCAAAAATCTTCATTGCAGAAATTTCTGACTTTGAAGACATTTCATCTTCCCCTTGGCTTTTTGCCACCTCTGGAATCCAATACTAGAAAGCCACCCTGGTCTGGTCACAACATCCAGCAAAGGCACTCTGCAGCTTCCACTTTCTCAGAGTAACTAGTCCAACAGTTATTACTTTTTGTGAAAAAATTATTCTAATGAGCATTTGGTGCCAGATATTTCTGCAATTCAGAAGTGTCTGAACTGAAACATACCTCTCTTATAGAGGAGCTTATTAACTGAAAAATGTTACCCAAACTATGTTCTGTGGTTGGTACATAGCAATAGGTATTACATGAATAGACACATTTTGTGGCAGAATAATTTGGGGAAAGATTAATAATGAGAGAGGGGGGAGGGAAGGAGAGAGGGAAGATGGCTGACTAGAGACATCAGTTGCCATATGGATCCAGAGGGGAAAAAAAGGTTTTTGATAAAAGGGGGGCAAACAGCTCAGGTATAGTTTGAGATAAAGGTGGCAGAGCCTGCCTGAGATTCTAAGGGGGAAAAATGCAGATTAATTAGAACAGGAAGAAACAAAGTATCAGAGGAGTAAACCACAGAGAAGCTTGGAGCCTGGCAGGGAGAATAAGTGGGGGGTTTATTTCTCCTTTCTTCACACCTCTGGTAGCCGGTAGACTTCTGAGCTTCTGGAGGTCAGTCCCTGTGGCAATGGTCTGGAGCTGAGAGAAGAGGCACCACACTGTACTCGTCCTTTTTCTGACTTGGAGAGCTGTAGCCTTTCGATTTTCATGTCACTCCCGTACAGGTGGTTCCTAACTCTGAACTGATGGTGGTAGGCCTCAGAAAATTTGCATGATCCCCATGCTTGGACATTTCATGTGGGCTTCCTTCCAAGTAGAGGGATGAAGAGGGCTAGAGTGCTGGCTCTCCTCCGTTCATACTTTAACTTCCCTACTGTCCCCCCCAGTATGCCCTGGGCACTGCAGCTGTGAGGCAATACTCTTAGAAGTAGTCGGTGTGTCCACAACACTGAGGCTTTCCACATCTCTCTCCTTGGAGACCTGTAGTGTATGTAGGGGTGCTGAGTTTGGGAGCTGTCTGCCTGCCTGCACTCCTCAGTGAGGTCTTATCCAGAAGTGGAGGGATGTTAAGCCTGCTTGAGCACTCCCCAAATAACTTGGGACCAGCCTAGTTCTCATTGCATAGTCAGGGAATGGATGTAAGAGTCCAGGAGGCAGGCCCATAGACCAGATCCCATACCCATAGAATGAGATCAGGTTACTCCTAGGCACAGAGGAGAGTTTGGTGAACTGAGGAGGCAAGGGAACCCATATGGACAGGACTGAAAGAGTGCAGTGTGTGTCAAGCGGGGCACTAATGGTACACCCCCTCTCCAACCCACACCCACACCCCAAACATGAAAGCTGTGTTTCAGACTGGGCAGTGGGAGGACATTGGGCAAGGAAGTTCCCAGACTGTGGTACCATTGCTGGTAAACCCAGCAAATTCAGGATCCCATTTGCAACCAGACATTGGAAGGAGACTCATGGAGCAGGGGAGGAGAGAGAAGAGTAAAATCCACTCCCAATAGCCTGTCTGTGAATGCCAGATGACCCCTTCCTCATGAACAAACTTTGTTTTGTGAAGCTGCTCAAGCCCTCTATGGTGCCTTTCTATCCTGGGAGCTGACCTTTGATCTCTGCTGTGATAATTCTTGTGGCTGCCTGAAGACAGGTTCTCCTGCCCCAGCCCTGTGCAGCCTTGCTCCCACACCCACCTCTATTGTGGTGCTGAACAAGGAATCCCTGGGAGCTGTAGGGCCCCACCCTTTGCCTAGAGCATTTGAGTGTTTCTCCAAAGAGACTTGAGATGATCAAAGGCCCCAAAGAACAACACTGCTGCTGACTCTTTCCTGCACACAACCACCTCCTGACAAGGAAAATTTATACAGCCCACTATAGCATCTACTAACTCAATCAGATAGGGCATAGGTGATTCTTAGCCAAGACTATCACCTACCATCTCAAAGGTTAATTTGAATGTTCCAATATAATTCACATCGCTGGGAGCAGGGAAAGTAGGAGTCTAGAAGCAACTCACAGGGGGCTACATTTAAGGAGAGGAGTAAAAGTAGCAGGCAGCTAGAACTGTGAGGGGCCTCCCTCCACCACCTCAGAACTTCGGACGGTTCGGGAGCTAGCTACTCAGAGTCTGCAAATCTATTAGCCCAGAGCAAAATCTCTATAGACATCAATTAGTAAAGGAATGAACAAATTCCTAAATATACACCGCCAGGACTCAAGCAGAAAGAAATAGAACTCCTAAACAGACCAATTATAAGCAGCAGGATCAAAACAGTAATAAAATAATTTCCAACGAAGAAAAAGCCAGACCAGATGGACTCACAGCCAAATTCTACCAGACCTACAAAGAAAAGCTGGTACTCATACTACAGAAATTATTTCATAGCATTAAGAAGGAGGGAATCCTCCTCTACTCATCCTAGGAAGCCAGTATCAAATTGATATGAAAACCAGGAAAAAGATACAACCAAAAAGATAAATACTATATCCTTTGTGAATATAGTTGCAAAAATTCTCAATAAAGTACTAGCAAACCAAAATCAACAGCACATCAAATAATAATGCACCCTGACCAGGTGCACTTCAACCCAGAGTTGCAAAGGTGGTTTAACATATGTAAATGAATAAATGTGATTCACCATGTAAACAGGAGGAAAAACAAAGAATATGTGATCATCTCAATAAATTTAAAAAATACATTTGACAAAATCCAGCACCATTTCATGATCAAAACCCTCAGTCAACTAGAAGAAACATATCTCAAAATTATAAAAGACATATATGACAAACCCCCATCCAACTTCGTACTGAATGGGGAAAAGTTGAAAGGCTTCTCCTTCAGAATTGAAACAAGGGTTCCCACTGTCACCACTTGTATTCAACATAGTACTAGCTGTCCTGCTAGAATAATCGGGCAACAAAAAGAAATAAAAAGGTATCCAAAATGGGAAAGAGGTTGTCAAACTATCAGTTATCATCAGGGAAATACAAATTAAACCACATGCAATGTCATCTTACCCATTAGAATAGCATTTATTTAAAAGTCCAGAAATGCCAGATGCTGGTATGGTTGCAGACAGAAAGGAACATTTATATACTGTGGGTGTACAAATGATACACTATTTTTGGGACTACAAATTAGTACAACCTCCATCAAAAACAATATGGAGATTTCTCAAAGATCTAGCAACTCACTGCTAGCGTATGTGGTGAGAGTAAGATGGAGTCAATCAAGCAAGAGCCGGCTTGACACGGCTGGTCTGGTCCTTTAGGTCCTAGGTGACCTTCACCTCCTGTCTCCCATTCTTATTGTTTTGTAAATTTAGCTCCTACCCTAAAGATGCCCGCCTGGAATAGTTTAGGAGGATCAATTTAGGAAATTTAACTTTTGCATTGGAAATGTTGTAACAGGTCACTGAGTTGTGCTGATTATTATTTAAAATAAGAGTTAATGTTGTCTTTGCTTTGAACCTTTATGTATAAAACTGTGATTTTGGAAATGGAAGAACAGAACAGCCTTGGTGAGGCTACTCTCAATTTTCTCCAGAATCACTGGCTTTCTGACGGTTAAGTGGACCTGTCCACTTAACCGTCCATCTCTGCATATTGGCTGACAGTGACAGGCAGCTGTACTCTCTTCATCTGGTAACCCTACTGGTTGTCTACCCAAAAGAAAAGAAATCATTTTGTCAAAAAGACACCTGCACTCAAATGTTTATTGCAACACAATTCACAACTGCAAAGATGAGAAATCAACCCAGGTTTCTATCTATTGCATTTAACAAAATGTGGATGTATATTCTATGGAGAACTCCTCCTCAGTAAGAATAAATAATGCCTTTTTCAACAAATTGGGTGGAACTAGAGACCATTATCCTAAGTAAAGTATCTCAGGAATGGAAAAACAAATGCCACATGTACTCTCCAGTAAGTTAGAGCTAACTCACGGACACATAATGTCACAGAAAGAAGTAAAAGTCATTGGAAAGCAGGGGTGGAAAGGTAGGGGTGGGAAGGTGGGGAGGGGAGGGACAAAAACCTACCTAACAATGAACACTGCTGGATTCAATGAACACTATTCAAATGATGGGGGTACACTAATAGCCCTGAGACATGCAATACAAAAGCTCTCCCTATAACAAAAGTATCTGTACCCCATTAATATTTTGAAATTTAAAACAAATTAATTTGAATAATCTAGTTTCTCTACTGGAAAAATTCTTAGAATCCTTAATATGTTCATGTACTTTGAATGTCCAATGAAGGAAAAGAGAATCTTTTTAGCAGAATACTTGTAAAATGTGAGAAATTCCAAAAAGAAGAAAATAAAAATGTATTAAAAATTAGAGCAAACTACTCAAGCATTAATTTTATTGAATAAATGAATGAATAAGTAATAGTAATCCGTCAAAGTCACAAACTGCTTGGAAAGATATGTTTTGTCATATGTATTTTAATCCGTTAGTATTGCCCTTAAAAAGATATTTTTTCAAATAGAGGATTAGTTAATATTTCTATTTTATTTAATTATTAAAATCTTTTTTATGGGAAAAAGCCCCATTGAATGGAAAGCTATGTTACTACATTTATTCTCATATCAAAAGTTTAATCTCAGACTATGATATGATATGAAAAGTGTTATCTTTTATCTGGCAGGAGTATGACCTCATATGAGCATATCATGAGGAAATAAGGTCTCTGAAGTGCTGGATTTATAATCTCACATTTGTAAAATAATCACAGGTGTTTGAAGTACAATAGGAAAAGTCATTCATTCACTCAACAACTATTTGATGTGCTACTATGCAAAGGCATAAGTAGTCATAAATATTTAACTCTAAAACACTAGTGTATGTGTACATTTGATTGTGTTACAGATAAATGACCTAATACCTGGAGATATTTAGGCCTTAGAATTATGATTGTGTACTTATTTTTACATTTTTTTGTCTAACTTTGGTATTCTCATAGAGAAAGTCTTTGTGTATAGATTAGTCATATTTCTAGAAGAAGAGATAAATTGTGGCACTAGGCTACTGTACCTAAATTTGGAAAAACAACCTAGAGTTGATTATACAACGTTTCTTGTACATATTTTTTAAATCACATGATATTTGTTGTCTTATGCTCTCTTGTATATGTGATGATAATAATATAACCATTGTTTAAATTGTCTTTAATTTCTTATCTTTATTTTTTTCAAAGTTATAATAACTTTGAAATATTGCTTTTAACATTTGATTTAAGCAAAAGAGTGGATTTCAGTCAAATTGATAATGATGATTTGGTTAACCCACCCCTCAACAAGAAAAATTAGATAAGTGAAACAAAGAATTCACTGGCACGGCAGCACCTGTGGCTCAAAGGAGTAGGGTGCCAGTGGGTTCAAACCCAGCCCTGGCCAAAAACTGCAAAAAACAAACAAACAAAAATTCACTGGCACTACCGCAAATAAAATGAAGTGACAACATACCCACAAGAAACCAAGAATATGGGCAAATAGGGTTAAATTTTTAATAACTTTAAATGTAAATGTTGGGCAACAATATGGTGAATTCTAATAAAGCAGATTTATGTATCCTGAGACTCAGCAGCCCCATTCATAGGTATTTATTGGAGAACCTAGAAAAATACTAACATATGTGTATAGAAATATTATTTGTAATAGCAAAATGTTAGCAATAACCTAAATGACTATGTTAAAACAGATAAATGGAGTGCTATATGTCCGTACAGTGAAATATAGTAAATAAAGAAAATAAAGGAACATGGATAAATGTAAAGAATTCTTAGAAACAACATGAAGTATTGAGCAAAAAGTTTTTAAAAAGTAGGTTGCACATTGTGATGAAAATGTGTCAAACGGTCTATGAAACCAGGGCATGGTGCCCCATGATCACATTAATGTACACAGCTATGATTTAATTAAAAAAAAAGTGGGTTGCAGAATAATGTCAAAGAATAACTATTTAAGTTTAAAAATGTATTATATACTGTTTAAGGATATGCCCTTATTTAAGAAGATACATATATATTTAAGAAGATACATAATGTAAATATAATATATATTATTACATATATATTTATATGAAAGTCATGGAAAAATAATCACCAAGTGTAGGATATTGGTAACTTGGATGTATGAAGGAGAATGCTGGGGAAATGCCAGTTTTTACTACATGAATAACATTTCATTTCTGGACTAGGTGGTGGCTCAGATGATCATTATATTATTCTTTATGCCTTTACATGCCTTAAATACGTTATGGTAAATTCAAAAAGTCAAGCTAAACTATACTTTTTCCATGACTTTGACATAGGTTTCTCCAGTTACACCTATAGCCTGGAGCAAATCTCTCTCCATTGTTTCTTGGGTTCCAATCCCCAGGGTGCTTACTTCTCTATGCCACAGGCACACAGACGTCTCTCCTTTCCCCTTTTTCTTCAGAAGTTCATCATTATTATTTAATAACACTTTCCAAATAGGTATAGATAACGTGCTGTTCAAAGCCATCATAGAAAATGGTCCTTGGCAAAGAACCTACCAAGAAGGTTCTTTTCCCTGAATTGTATTACCCAGCCACAAATCAACTTTCTCTTCAGAACTGCAGGAAAGTTATTAGGGAACGAGCCCCTAGTTCCCAAGTCTCTTACCCTGCAGGACATTGTGCCCTCTGGTGCCTCATGTGTCCTCTAGCTCTCGAAGTGTTAGCACTTCACCCAAAGTTTTGCTCTTCCCCTTCCCTCAATTTAAAACAGAATGATCAAAATACACATTTTTAAAATGTGGTTGCTCCATATTCTTCTTAGACTTTAAGTGTCTTTCATCACATTTCCCAAAACACAGTCTCTGATTTCATACATAAACCTTGCCATACATGTGAAACTTACTAAATGTAGAATATAAATGTCTTAACACAATAACTAAGAAAATGCCAGGAAAGCTATGTCAACCAGTGTGATGAAAATATGTCAAATGGTATAGAAAACCAGTGTTTGGTGCCCCATGATCGCATTAATGTACACAGCTATGATTTAATAAAAAAATAAAAAAAATAAAAAACATAGACCTTGCCATTTCTCTTTAAAGGAGAAAAAAAAAAGACATTTCATACAGCAATGACCCTGGCCTATCTTTGTTATTTCCAACATGCCCAGATTTTCTTCATTCCGACATGTTTGCAATTCTGGGAGACAGTGTATACTGACATGGAGATTTATTGCCAGAAGCTCCCCAGTGGAGTCAGTGGCAAGAGATAAAATTTGGTCACAATTCACATATGTTTGAAATGAGCATTCCAAGAGAAAATGATTAATTTCTCCTTAAAACCCAAAGGATAAAATACCAAATCCATAAGCATTACTACCTCTACAGTTTTTCTGTCTCTTCTTTGCTCATTTGATTCTCATATTTAAATTTTCCTCATTTTTGTTGCTTTTCTTCGTAAGAAACAAACTATGAAGTAACTGTTACTCAAGAAAAAAGCTTTATAAGCAATATAAAAGGACTTTATTCTGTCACTAATACTTTTGGAAAATAATGAAATAAAATAGACTTGAAATGGTAATGAAAGACTGTAAAAAGCTAGCACTAAAAAGGGCATTACACCTAGTTCAATATCCTCATTTTGTTAATTGAAACTGAAACCTAAAAAGTTTAAGTGCTTTCTCCAGTCATTTCACCCTTGTAGAAGGGTCCAGATCCAATTCTGAGGGTAGGAATCTCAGCACTTGTATGATCACGCCAGAGGCTTCATTACCAGAGCTTCGTGTATTTAGCTCAAAAGTCTGATCCATATTAAAATATTAGCCCGCCTTTCCCTCCTTCCAAAAGGATATTTAACATTTCAAATCACTGCCCACTATATTATGCCACAAAAGAGCAACAAATAAAACAATTTCTGCAATAGTTTTAACCATTAGAATATCAAATGGAACTAACTTATAAATGTCACATTGCCTCAATATTTAAACTGTATTAAAATTACATGTACATTTCTTGCCCTATATGGGTCAATCAAGAGGATACATGACAAGGCTTTTGTTTCCTTTAATCTCACTGTCAAAAGATATTTTCCGAGTCCAATAATGAGGAACATCTCTAAATAGAAACTAACAAAACCAGTAAGAAAATAACTTAAAAGAAAAAATGTAAGTACCAACACACTTCCTTTCAATTCCACCCCCCAAACTCCCAGCATGGTCATCCTCACTACCAATACAAAGTGAATGAGGTTGGGTTCCTGGGACATCTCATATCCTAATGGACTACTATGCAATGCAAGCAAACTGTCGACAAAATTGAGAAAGCAGAAATCAGAAGGGCTGCAAAAGAAGCTGGCAGCCCGTGAATAGAAAGAACTTCACTTTAAAGTTCTGAAGAGTGTTAGAGTCAAAGAATTTCAGAGTTAGAAGGGATCTTAAGTGGCCATTTACTTTTCCATTTTAAAATAATCCTCTCATTGCTAAGTCATGGAAGAAGCCCAAGTGCCCATCGATCCACGAATGGATTAATAAATTGTAGTATATGTACACCATGGAATATTATGCAGCCTTAAAGAAAGATGGAGACTTTACCTCTTTCATGTTTACATGGATGGAGCTGGAACATATTCTTCTTAGTAAAGTATCTCAAGAATGGAAGAAAAAGTACCCAATGTACTCAGCCCTACTATGAAACTAATTTAGGGTTTTCACATGAAAGCTATAACCCAGTTACAACCTAAGAATAGGGGGAAGGGGGGAAGGGAGGGGAGGGAGGGGGGAGGTGGGTAGAGGGAAGGGGATTGGTGGGATTACACCAGCGGTGCATCTTACAAGGGTATATGTGAAACTTGGTAAACGGTCTGTGAAGCTAGTGAATGATGCCCCATGAATATATCAATGTACACAGCTATGATTTAATAAAAAAATAAATAAATAAATAATCCTCTATCTAACACATGTCCACTGAGTGGTTTCTTCAGACTCTGCTTAACCAACTCCACTTATCAATGCTATACGCCATTTTGGAATGTCTTTCATCATTAAATTCTCAGTGTAAACTAAGTAATCCTATATTGTAACAGTCTGTGGATTCAGATAGGGTCCCACTGAGGGACTATCTATATTTCAATGGCTTCTGCCTCACAGCGGCTCATACAGGAACCTAATCTTTATAACATTCTTCCCACAAGTACTTATATTTCTTGGTTGTCCCAGGAAATGTCTCACACATGTTGATCAACAGGTCGGATCAAGTGCCCAGTAAATGGTCATGTAAAACCTACTACTGCTAGGCATGGTGGTTTCACTCTGGACACTTGCCACCTTCCACCCTGCTCACTGAGATGGGAGTAGCTGAGGTAGCCCTGAAACCTGTAGTAGCTGTGGAGAAACGAGAGAGGCTTTTGTCCTCTTCTTTGTGGTGTTCTGTGTTGCTGCTGTGTGCTCCATGACACCCCTTCCAACCTCTATGCCTTCTAAGGTTTTAAGTTGCTGCGCAGTCTCATTTCCATTCACAGAAAAGATGTATCTCCAAGGGGAGATAAATGCCAAGATTAGTGCAAATGACAGATCCATCCTTGTACTCAAACAGGCTTTACTACTGGAAGTTCCTGAGTTGTTCCTGAGCATGGATTTCTGGGAGAACACCCAACCAAGTGATCAGCAAGGTCAAGTCTACAGCCCAGTAATAGGCATAACTTAGATGCAAGAGCAAAACTGTGATATGTGGAGGGCCCTTGCACAATGTATCGATCAGGCACAAAAACAGGATGGCTGAGGCGTACTTTAGGCAACCTGCTCGGCAGGCTGCACCCTGGCAACAACCTTGTCGCCCGTGCCCTTTGCGCTCATTGGAGAGATGTCTAAGTCAAGAAACCACAACAGGAAGTGTCCTAGAGTATAAATATAGAGTGCTGTAAACAAGGTTAGAGCTTTTCCATCCTGCTCTCCCCGGACAAGCTGCTTGCCCCCGATAATAAACTTGCTGAAAGCTGTTTGCGTTGGTGTGTTCCTCCCTGCTGGTCGGGGGCCGAGCGACACCGACAGTGATACACTTGAATTGACTAAGGATGTGCATCTTATTCATTCTGATATTCTGTGCAACTAGAAAGTGCCTCACATGTAGAAATGTAATTATCATCATCATCACTTACTAAATCTCACAGCTTTATAGGAAATATTTAATCTTCACAGAAATTCTGAGGTAGATACTACTCTTATTTTATATTTATAGATAAGTATATTGAGTCATGAAAGGCTTCATTAAGGGATTAAAAAAAAAAGATACATAATTTGGTGTCAACATATTCCAGTCGAAAAAAGAATAGAAACAAATAAAAAAAATCCCAGACAAAAAAAAAGAATGACAAGATACCCAACTTTAGATATGCAGTTGAAACTTTAAAAAAATTCAAGATTAAACAACTTAAAACTTTCAAAGAGATAGAATAGATTACCAACAAATTACGGAAATTAACCTAATGAAAAATTCTCCATAACACTCAGTATCAGAATTAAATGGAATGATTTCTATTGCATTTGTCTTTGAATAACTTATTATACATTCAATATGTGAATACTGCAGCAAAATATTTTCAAATCCATACGAAAAAAGAAAATAAACTACCCAAAATTGTTTCTAAAATTTTGTTTAGCTCTTGTTTTTCAAGTTTATTAAGGCTTAATTGAGGCTTATATCTATTTAGAGGTGCACAACATTTTTTTTAATGTAGTATTCTTTTGTTATCTATAGAGCATATGTCCAGGAATACAAGTGGATGCCTGAAGCCATGGAGAATACCAAACCCTAAATATACTATTTTTCCCTGTACATAAATACCTATGACAGAGTATAATTTATAAATTAGGAACAATAAGAGGTTAACAACCATAAATAATAATGCAATAGAACAGTTGTAACAATATACTATAATAAAGTTATGTGCACATGTTCGGGTATCTTAAAATGATTTATATCTCTTTATTGACCATATTTTGTTCATGTATTGTTTTTCTGATAATGGTGAGCTGTCTCTTTGCATTTTCTTATAGTTCACTGACTTCCTTAGAACAATTACTTTGAATTCTTTCTCAGGCAAATTCATAGATCCATTTCTTTGGGGTTAGTTATAAGTATCCTATTGTCTTCTTTGGTAATGTCATGTTTCTCAGATTTTTCATATTCCTTGAAGTCTTGCATTTAATAAAGCACTCACATCCTTCCCTTTACTTGGGTTTGAGAGAGGAACGCCTTCACTAGTCAGCTTTGCTAGGTATTCTGAGGCTTCCTCAGACTTTTTCTACACATATGTCCTCTCCATACCTCTCACTTCATCTTGTAGAATGAAGTCTAAGATTGTATGCTTTCTCTCAATCCTGCAAAGGCAGACCAGGTTCTGAGTGCCATCTGCTTGCTTTCCCTAGAATAGTGCTTTGAAATGCTTACTCATATGCCTTCTCCCTGTTCTGCTGCATTGACTTACCTGTCTGTGTGAGATGCTTGCATTTACCTTCCATGGGGGTATGCTCAGGGAGTGAGCTAGGGGTGGGTGAAGTGAAAGATGTATATGAGGTGTCCTTGGGCCAGTTGGAGAGTCCATAGGTGAGGCATCCCAAGTGGCTGGTGGGCAAACTTTCTAGTCGAGTTCACTGGAGCAGTTAGAAGAGTCTGCATCTTCTCTTCCCTGCCCCAACCATCCCAACCTCTCAGCTCTGCTAATCACCTCAGTGATCTAGGTTAAGTGATAAAAGAAGTGGGCTTCTTGGGTAGTATTGCACACAGCTAGGTCACTGAGACTTCATTCACTGTATTCTCACTTTCCTTTACGGGAGATATAATGGGCTGAGGAGATCTCACTTGGCACTGAGCTGTGCCACCTTAAGGGAGGCGTGACATAGGCAAAGTGAGACTGTTTTTCTTATGCTCTTCAATGTATGCATTTTCAGATCTTTATTCCAATGGTATGTGGAAACTTCTCTGCTAGACTCTCAGACTCCCACAAAAGTGCTCTCAAATATGTAGCTGTAAAATGGATGCTTCTGTGGGGGGATGACATTAGGAAGCTCCTTTTCTATCATGTTGATGTCCTGAAAACATTTCTTACGGATATATTTCAGGCCTGGCGCAGTGGCGGTGCACACTTGAAATCCTAGCAGTTGGGGAGCCTAAGGTAGGAAAATCCCTTGAGGCCAGGAATTAGGGACTGGCCTGGGCAACATACCAAATGCCTATCTCTACAAAAAACAGAAAAATTAGCTGGGCATGATGGTACATGCCTGTACTTTCAGCTACTTGTTAGGCTGAATCAAGAGGATTGCTTGAGCCCAGGAGTTGGTGAATGCAATGAGCTGTGATCACACCACTGAATGCTCCTACCAGGCAAGAGACTGAGATCTTATTGTAAAAAATACATATATATATAAAATATATATAAAATATGGATATGTACACATACACACACTCCAGATAGACTCAAGAGCAAGAGCAAAACACACATAGCATAAAAAGCAGTAAATACTCTGATCATTTAAGTAAAAGAGGTGACACTGTAATAATTACTATGATTAAAAACTTCAATGCACAATAATATAATACATTAATATTTCACAATATATATGAAAATGTGTATCTATTCTTGTTTAAATTTATAAAAAAAAAAAGAGGAGAAAGAGTGAAAACCTCCAAGTTCTGTGTCATTTAAGTCAAAAGTCATATATTTTCTTTCACATATTTTTTTAACTTGATTTCAAAAATTTAAAGAGGAACACTTACAAAATTTTGAATAACCACTAGAAGAGAAAACAAAGGAAACAATCACATGGCAAATGTCTGACCACAAGGAAAATAGCAAAAAAAGTTTACAAAACAAAAGCATTCTGTGAAAGAAGGCAGGAAAACAATCTTCAACAATAACAATAAGAGATTGAACCTCTTTTATTAAAGGAAAAGGCAAATTTTTAATAAGTTAATTTAACTATTAATATATGCTTCATACAGGGGTGTCTACAAACCAGGACAAAAAAGTTTAATGATATCAATTACTATTTTTATATATGAGTTCAGGTCAAATGTGATTAAAAAAGTATTGATATAGAGGATTTAATTAATAGAATACTAATACCTTAAAGAACACAAAATATTATCTTCCATAAACATATTATATTTATATACATTTATAAAAACTACTGAAATTTTTCAACAAATTCTAAATAATACAAGTGTTTAAGGAACATTTGGCCATTATAATGACATACCCAAATTTAGAAGCAAAATTATAAACATAAACATCCCATTATCTTGATGTGTAATTAAATTTTTTCATACAACTAGAATAATTGACAACAAAAGAAAAAGCTAAATGCACTTTAAATTCAATAAATATAAAAATACTAACATCAAGATATATGGGATGTAACCAAACATATATTCAAAAAAATTTTATAGATTTATGAGTTTATATATTTTTTTTTTTTTTTTTTTTTTTTTTTTCTTGAGACAGAGTCTCACTTTATCACTCTTGGTAGAGTGCTACGATGTCATAGCTCACAGTAACCTCCAACTCCTGGGCCTAGGCAATTCTCTTGCCTCAGCCTCCCAAGCAGCTGGGACTACAGGTGCCTACCACAACGCCTGGCCATTTTTTTGTTGCAGTTTTTGGCCGGGCCGGGCCTGAACCCGCCACCCTCAGTATATGGGGCCGGCACCCTACCCGCTGAGCCATAGGCACCGCCCTGAGTTTACATTTTATTGAGAGGGGATTAAAAATTAACCAACATGTTTAAAATTGAAAAAAAATTCCAGCTTTGATAGAAAGTAAATATAAACCCTAAAGTGAATTACTTATATAGAAGAAAATAGGAAATACAGAATTAATGAATCTAAGAACTGATTTTGTGGGGAAAGCAAATGAAATGAAATACACAAATGTTTTACAAATTCAAAAGTAAAAATTCAAAGCAACTTTACAAATAATAATTTGGAAATCAGAAAGCAGACATAATAAAAACTGAATTCATGGTAAAGTTTTTAATTCTCAGGGCTTTGACTTACTCATTGTATTAATTCCTGACCTAGCACATCCCGGAAATGAAGGATATTCAAAAATTTTAAGATGATACTTTGCACAGCTGTATGTTCATTAATTGTAAGAAAGTTTCAGTTTCAAAGAATTTTATGCTCGATTTTTCGATTTTTAAGGGTTAAATGCTTTTTATTTATGCTAATAAATAGAAAATATGAAAAAGTTCTAATTTTATAAAAGTATAAAACATAAAGTCTGACAAAAATAGAAAATAAAGAAAAATTGTAACAAACATGCACAAGCACAAAAATAAGCAAAAGCAAAAGCACAAATCTTACCTATGTATGATGGGAAAACACTAAAAAGTGCTAGCAAACTTAAAATATTAAAAAAATAGTTCACCATATTGCAGTGAGATATCTTCCAGGGATGTCGGTGGTTATAAGTATGACCAGGGATCCAGGCAGCTTGATTTAATTCCCTGTTCTTCACTTGGCAACTGTTTGACTTGGAGCAAATGACTTTATCTCTTTGTGCCGTAGTTTCTTCATTTGTAAAATGGAGATATTAATATTAATAGTATTGATCTTAAAAGACTCAGTCGTGGAAATTCACTGATATATAAAATGCTCATCATGGTGCCTAGTGTATGTGTATATCAGTGAAAACTTTATCATTATTATTATTATCACCATAGTTTATCTCTTTTTCCAGTACCAGGAGAAACACATTTTGCTTTGCAGTAGGTGTGACTATGACTCATTCATAGCCAATGGTTGAGTCTAACCTGGGAAAATCTGAAGCTCTGAGTACATGTCTTTGGCTCTGTGACACTCTGCATCATGGTGTACCTACACCTGGCATGGGAAGATTTTGCAACGTGTGACTACTTCATAGTAAAGATGGAAATAAAGTAGTAGGTGAGCTATCTTCCAAAATCTAGAGATGTGGAGATGGCATCATTGCTATGAATTTAAAGGAGGGTTGTGTTTACTAAGGGAACATGGCCAGTCAGGGTAGGAGACAAACTAGTAAATGTCCTACTTTGGTCCACCAGGTTCAGGGGAGATCTATAGTTGGCTCCGAAGTTCTACATGTGGATATAAAGCCTGTGCTTGCTCTTCATTGTATAGAATAAATTTGCTGCACTCCTTACTTTGAAATATGAAATGAGGATCAAATTATGCTTTCAATTATGCAAATAGTTGTGCAAAGGAAAAGATTGTCCTACTCTGGTAACTTCATAAACCAACCAAAGAAGTAACCTTTAAATCCTCTGAAGTGGTTTGTAATTTGCTAGACTCAGATTTTGATTCATTACCACTATGCTCACCATTCTATCACTGCCTCATGACACCATAATTTTACTGGCATTTAAAACTACCTTGTAGTCACAGAAAAACTGAAGCTGGGCACTAAAGATCTGTCCTTAAAAAACAAACAAAAAAAAAAAAACAGGAAGTGGAGAAATACCACCTTATAAATTTCACCCAACCACATTTAACAACCACCTGGAGTTTACACCAACCAACTGTGCATTTCCAGTGATAAATATGCCTCTATCATAGTGTTGAGACCATTGAATGTCTCACAGACTAAAACTTGATTTAATGTGATTACCCCTTATCTGGAAGTTTTAGGAACCACTCCATTCATAATTATAATATTGTCTAAAGTAAGATTAATCTCAGTGTTAGATCCACATTAAGTACTAGTATCTTGAGAAGAAAAGCTATAGCTTGTTTTCACACTTCAGAAGACAATATGGATAATTATAAAATGTATCCTCTAAATAGAAGACATTTGAGAGTGAAAGCAAACATGAAAAATCATTAAATTTATATAAGTTTTATAAATTTTTATGTTTGAAAATATGTATTGTCTGAAATTTTGTATACTTGTATTCATGCATTCATAAAACAATTCTATTCATAAATGCTTTTGAAATCAAAGTTGTTTCTTAAAGATAAAAATACTATGTATTTGTGCATTCTTTAATTTGTTTTAATACAAATTAAAGATCATGATGCTTATATAAACCATTAGAGTCTAACAAAAGCTAAAGGAATATTATTGACACATATTCATGTACCTTAATCATCCCATTAGTTAAATCTGTCTCTAATGTGTTTTATAAAACATAGTCTTATTATTTTTATTTTTCTATAAAATTTTCTATAATATTTTAGAATTAAAATTCTTATTTAAAAATTTGAAATCATTGATATTATTAGACACTTTCTGTTAGAAGAAAAGAAAAAAAGAAAGAAATTATTCTCTCTAAATGGGCTGAGAAAGTTGCTTTATCTCCAAATAAATTTTACTAAATGAGATACTGTATATTATTAATTTCAGTTTATTTTCTACCAAAATGCATATGTATTTCATTCCAAATAGTTTCACAGGCCCTGTCTCTTCTGCCTCTGTTTAGAGTTGTTCCTTCAACAATTATTTTTATAAGGTATCATTAGTCAAATAAGTTGTCTCTACTTATGATTTCCTTGAAAGTTTACCAAATTTAGATGCTAAAAATTATAAGATTTTTTTGATTTTGTTCCCTTTTGACATGGAATATAAATTTATCCAATCAAAAATTGATCTATCACCAAATTCTTCCCATAAGTCAAATGATCCAAAACTATTATGTAATTTCAAAACTAAATGTTATACCCTGTGATCTCATTCTGCAATTTGTTCAGCTTCTCCTTGCTTTTTTTTTTTGTAGTTTTATTTTATTTTATTTTATTATTGTTGGGGATTCATTCAGGGTACAATAAGCCAGGTTACACTGATTGCATTTGTTAGGTAAAGTCCCTCTTGCAATCATGTCTTGCCGCCAGAAGGTGTGGCACACACCAAGGCCCCACCACTCTCCCTCATTCCCTCTCTCTGCTTTTCCTTCCCCCACCTTAATTGTCATGACCTTAATTGTCATTAATTGTCCTCATATCAAAATTGAGTACATAGGATTCATGCTTCTCCATTCTTGTGATGTTTTACTAAGAATAATGTCTTCCACTTCCATCCAGGTTAATACGAAGGATGTAAAGTCTCCATTTTTTTTTAATAGCTGAATAGTATTCCATGGTATACATATACCACAGCTTGTTAATCCATTCCTGGGTTGGTGGGCATTTAGGCTGTTTCCACATTTTGGCAATTGTAAATTGAGCTGCAATAAACAGTCTAGTACAAGTGTCCTTATGATAAAAGTAATGAGATTGCAGGATCAAATGGGAGGTCTAGCTTGAGTGCTTTGAGGTTTCTCCATACTTCCGTCCAGAAAGGTTGTACTAGTTTGCAGTCCCACCAGCAGTGTAAAAGTGTTCCCTTCTCTCCACATCCACGTCAGCATCTGCAGTTTTGAGATTTTGTGATGTGGGCCATTCTCACTGGGGTTAGATGGTATCTCAGGGTGGTTTTGATTTGCATTTCTCTAATATATAGGGATGATGAACATTTTTTCATGTGTTTGTTAGCCATTCATCTGTCTTCTTTAGAGAAGGTTCTATTCATGTCTTTTGCCCATTGATATATGGGATTGTTGGCTTTTTTCATGTGGATTAATTTTGAGTTCTCTATAGATACTAGTTATCAAGCTTTTGTCTGATTCAAAATATGCAAATATCCTTTCCCATTGTGTAGGTTGTCTCTTTGCTTTGGTTATTGTGTCCTTAGCTGTACAGAAGCTTTTCGGTTTAATGAAGTCCCATTTGTTTATTTTTATTGTTGTTGCAATTGCCATTCTTGGGCAGTCTTCTTCATGAAGTCTTTCCCCAGGCCAATATCTTCCAGTGTTTTTCCTATGCTTTCTTGGAGGATTTTTATTGTTTCATGCCTTAAATTTAAGTCCTTTATCCATCTTGAATCAATTTTTGTGAGTGGAGAAAGGTGTGGGTCCTTTTACATGTGGATATCCAGTTCTCCCAACACCATTTATTGAATAGGGAGTCTTTCCCCCAAGGTATGTTCTTGTTTGCTTTATCGAAGATTAGGCGGTTGTAAGATGTTAGTTTAATTTCTTGGTTTTCAATTCGATTCCAAGTGTCTATGTTTCTGTTTTTGTGCCAGTACCACGCTGTCTTGACCACTATGGTTTTGTAATGCAGACCAAAATCTGGTGTGCTGATGCCCCCAGCTTTATTTTTATTACTAAGAACTGCCTTAGCTATACGGGGTTTTTTCCGGTTCCATACAAAACGCAGATCATTTTTTCCAAATCTTGAAAGTACGATGTTGGTATTTTGATAGGAATAGCGTTGAATAGGTAGATTGCTTTGGGAAGTATAGACATTTTAACAACGTTGATTCTGCCCATCCATGAGCATGGTGTGTTCTTCCATTTGTTAAAATCCTCTGCTGTTTCCTTTCTGAGGATTTCATAATTTTATTTATAGAGGTCCTTCACCTCCTTCGTTAGGTATATCCCTAGGTATTTCATTTTCTTTGAAACTATGGTGAAGGGAGTTGTGTCCTTAATTAGCTTCTCATCTTGACTGTTATTGGTGTATACAAAGGCTACTGACTTGTGGACATTGATTTTATATCCTGAAACATTACTGTATTTTTTGATGACTTCTAGGAGTCTTGTGGTTGAGTCTTTGGGATTCTCTAAGTATAAGATCATATCGTCAGCAAAGAGGGAGAGTTTGACCTCCTCTGCACCCATTTGGATTCCCTTTATTTCCTTGTCTTGCCTAATTGTATTGGCTAGAACTTCCAGCACTATGTTAAATAGTAAAGGTGACAGAGGACAACCTGGTTCCAGTTTTAAGAGGAAAAGCATTCAGTTTTACTCCATTCAGGAAAATATTAGCTGTGGGTTTGTCATAGATAGCTTCAATCAGTTTTAGAAATGTGCCACATATGCCTATACTCTTCAGTGTTCTAATTAGAAAAGGATGCTGGATTTTATCAAATGCTTTTTCTGCATCTATTGAGAGGATCATATGATCTTTATTTTTGCCTCTGTTAATATGGTGGCTAACGTTTATGGACTTGTGTATGTTAAACCAGCTTTGCATCCCTGGGATGAAACCTACCTGACCATGATGAATGATTTTTTGATGATAAGCTGTAATCTATTGGCTAGGATTTTGTTGAGAATTTTTGCATCTATAAACATGAGTGCAATTGGTCTGAAATTCTCCTTTTTGTTTGGGTCTTTTCCTGGTTTTGGTATCAGGTTGATGTTTGCTTCATAGAATGTGTTGGGGAAGATTCCTTCTTCCTCGATTTTTTGGAATAATTTCTGCAGTACATGAATAAGCTCTTCCTTGAATGTTTGATAGAATTCTGGTGTGAAGCCATCTGGACCAGGGCATTTTTTGGTTGGAAGATTTTTTATTGTTTCTTTCCTGTTTGCAAGATTTTGTCTTCCATAATTTTAGTCTTCTAAACGCTTCAACCAGAAGCTGCTATTTTTCTTGCCACACCATTTCTTGGATACTTTGTCTAAAACTTTTCAGATTATTTTGAATGAAATTAAACCAAAATTTAGAGAGCTAATTTACCAAAAGATGAACATCATTGTAGGACATGAAGGTTAGTTTATAAAGTAGTTATTCAAAAGATCAAACATTCTTAAACATCTTACTGATGAGAGGATGCAAAGAAAGTATAGTGCCGCACTGATATTTTAATTAAACTTTAGCTTATCACAAAAGCTTAATTATTCCAACTGTGTAGATATAAAAATATTTATAGATTTTTGGCAACTGCAGCTTCTATTCCAATTGGTAGAATATTATATCTTTGGGGGATAAAACTATAAATTATGAATATACCACAACCAATTGCAAATACATCTCTCTTCCATAGGTTTCTTTTTTTATTTTATCATTTCAGAATATTATGGGTGCACAAATGTTTTGGTTGAATTGATTGTATTTGTGCTCTTAAGTCAAAATTGTAAGTGTATTCATTACCCAGACAATGTATATTATGCTGGTTTGGCAAGATTTCACCCATACCCTTCCCACACACACACCTACTTGATATCTGTTGAAATCTGTGCACCTGAGTACTGAACAGTTAGTTCCAATTAAGTAGTGAGTGCATGTAGTGTTTGTTTTTCCTTTCTTATGATGTTTCACTTAGGAGAATAGTCTCCAATTCCATAAATGAATTAACACCTTTCTTAATGTAGTGAGAATGTTGTTACCATGATGTGCTCCACCAAAATGTCTTTTCTTATTATCTCAAATAATTTAATTTCATTATTGTACTTAAAACATTCCAAATGATCTCAAGACATTTCGCTTTTGAGAGAATGAATTATAAAAAGCTTTACTGTCAGAGCTGTCACCAAGAAAGCAGGCTGGATCATGGATTGTAAGCTAAAAGCTTGCAGGAGGGGAGCCCATATGTGTTGGGAGAGGCCTCAGGCGACCTCCGCAATCGCTATTCATTGAAAGTGCCTGGCACATGCATGAGCAACATGCTCCCTCCCCCAAAGCTTCCCCCAACCTGAAGTTCCATAGCTGTTCAACATTTAACATTCACCATCTGCTCCTTAATATCCAGGTGTCTATTTGTCAATGTCTGATGTCTGCTCATTTCTGCAAGCCTGATGTCCCGGCTCCTGCAACCCTAGCTCTGGGACTCTGGGTGTGGGTTGTGAGCAACATAAGGTGTACATGGAGGGATCTGCATGGGAGGAGAAACTGACAAGCACCCCGTCAGCTGCCCATGAAACTGAGGCACGCCCAGGGTCCTCCTGCTGATGAAATTAATGAGTGCCCGGGTCCACTGGTGTATGAAACTGAGGGATGCTACAGCCCTTCACCACCACCACAGATTCAAATCCAGCTCCTGTATATCCCCCTTTCTGTTTAAGATATTATTGCACAGGGTGAGGGAGAAACCTGCAGCTGTTTTATTTCACTTGTTCTTCTTGTCAAGTACCTCACCTTCTAGCTAGGTGGAGAAAGAGAAAAAAAGGCACAGGATAAATAACGAAACTACATCAGAGGAGTCAGTGAGGGCCTTCACTAGAGAAAAGGCATCTAGTATTTATGATGTTGTGTTCTTCTAAACAAATAAGGGTAATATTGATCTTACATATTTCATCACCTAACTGTTTCGGGCTGACCCCTGGGGTCCTTGACGTTTCCATAAGAAGTATTAATCAATGCCCAAATTTTCCTGCTTCTGTACATTATCCATTGCACCCATTTGGACAAATGAGCAGCAATAGGCATAGTACAGACTGGAATTTCAGGTGGGGAAAGGGTAGTGTAAATATTGGGAGGCTTCTTAAGCGGTGGAACCCCGTATAGATCCTCCCTCTCAGAAGCTCTCACTGCCATTAGGCAAAAATGGTGCTGACTGCTCCAAGCTACTTCCTGCTGAGGATGGATGGTTATATGGGAGGCAATTAGTGGTTTCTCAAAGGAGGTTGATCTAGGGTTCACAGTAAATGAAAATTGAGGTGGATAGTTTGGAGCAAAATGTTTCCGTGAAATTTCAGGCCTAGGAAATTGAGGTTCCCTATTCAGATTGGGATGAAGGAACCTTGTGTCAATAGATGGAGTTACTAAAGATGGATTCATCAGGGTGTTGGCAAGATCTCCTGCTCATGACCAGGTTTGATACAGCAAGCAGGCAGACACTGCTTTTCTTGTTGTTATATGATGATATGAGCAAATCGTCAACCACAATGTAGCACATAACCATGTTTCCATTCAGACATGTAAGGTTTCTTATAGATAATAGGTTGCTTCACTTGGGAAAGTGGCGGATGGGTAAGAGATGTCCAGTGACATTCAGCAGCTGTTTTTTCATCATTATTGAGATTAAAAAATTAAGGGTGAACAGGGCTCTAGTGAGAATTTATCTACAGCTATTATTCAGGGGTATATACAATCTCCCCCTTTTTGTTTAGTTATCACATCTTTTAATGTTTTGTGATGGTATTCGATAATGGCTTAGCCATGAGAATTATAAGGAATACCATGAGAAATTTGAATATTCCTGAAGGTGAAAAATATGCAATTTTTGAGCAGAGTAAGGGGGTGCATTGTCAGTCTTAATGGACTTAGGGAGCCCCATGACATTAAAACATTCTAGCAAGTGTTGAATGACATGATGGGTCCTTTCTTCTGGTAAGGCTAAGGCCCAGGAAAAATGAGAAAAGGTATCTATGGAATGGTGAATATATTTTAATCTACCAGAGGATGGGAAAAAGGTCACATCCATCTGCCATATTTGGTTTGCTATTTCTCCTCTGGGATTGGTACCTTCATGAAAAGGGGACACACGTATTTTGGAACAAGGACAACTGGAGAGAATTTTTTGTGGTTGAATTTTTGTGAGATGAAACTTCTTACTAAGCATCTTTGCATTAGTATGTGTATAAGAATGATAAGTGGATGTTACCTGGACAATACCAATAAGGGCTTGATCTATTTGAGAGTTCAGAGAAGTCATGAGACCAGGTAGAATGGTGTGTGCTCTATATGAATAATATATATATATCATATATTATATATATCATATATAATATATGATATCATATATAATATATGATAAATATGGTATCTAAGGAGCCTCTAGATAGATTGGAAGAGGGAAGAGATTTCATCATTATGAGTGATAGTCACTGTTTCAAGATGTCTAAGAGCAAAACTGGAATATTGAGAGTCAGTGACAATGTTCATAGCGCAATGAAAGTTTTGGAGTAGAATAAGAATAGCATACATCTCATTCTTTTGTACAGAGTTATAAGGACTTTGAATGACTTTGAGATTATTACCTTGCTGTGCTTATTGTCATCCGTGTAAAAAGTAATAGCCTCTGCAAATGGGGAGTCCTTAAAAATATGAGGGAGAATCCAGGAAGTAAGCTTTAGGAATTGAAATCTTTTATCATGAGGATAGTCATTGGTAATCAGGCCTATATAAGATGCCAGAGCGATTTTCCAAGGCTTTGATAATTGAAAATTAAGTTGAATTTGTTTTTCTGCAAAAGGAACAACAATAGAATACAGATCATAGCCTGATAGTTGACAAATTCTGTTTCTGTCTTTAGCAATTAGTTCACAAATTTTGTCTAAATATTGTTGCAATTTTTGTGTAGTTTCATTAGAAAGGAATAGCCACTCTAGAAGGGTGTCCTCCTGATAAATAACTCCAGTTGGGAAGTGAGAAGTGGCTATAACTACTAGTCAGATTGGAAACCTAATGTCAATCCAATCTAATTCTTTTGAAGCAAACTCCTTTTCAATTAACTGCTACTTGGGAGGCAGAGGCAGGAGAATCACTTGAGCCCAGGAGTTGGAGGTTGCTGTGAGCTGTGATGCCACAGCACTCTGCCCAGGGCAACAGCTCGAGGCTCTGTCTAAAAAAAAAAAGTATAGGGAGATGTAATTTGAATTTTTTCAGGTGCAATTTGAAGGCCATAAGATTTTTAGGCAAATGTGGCGTGCTTACACATGTCCTGCAAGATGGCCAAATTTTGGTGTGCAAGCAAAATATCATCCATGTAATGAATGATACCGGCTTGTAGTATATTTCTTTCTAATGAGCTGTAATGGTTGATCCACAAAATGCTGACATGAGGTGGCACTATTCAACATGCCTTGCAGCAGAACCTTCCACTGAAAGCATTGCTAGGGTCTGCTGATTATATGATGGAACAGAAAAGGCAAAACGGGGGGGGGGGGTCTATCCTCAGATGTAAATATATAGTGAAGAAACAATCTTTCAAATCAGTGATATATAAATACCAACTGGAAGGAATCAGCACAGAGGAAGCCCAGGTTGCAAAGGACCCATGGGGATAATCCTTTCATTGACTTTATGGAGGTTGGTGAGCATTCTCCATTTGCCTGTTTTCTTTTTTATAATAAAGACGGAAGAGTTCCAGGGACTGGTGGAGGGTTCAATATGTTCTTGTTCTAACTATTCATGAATTAAAAATTGTAAAACATCCAGGTTTTCTTTTGTTAATGGCCACTGGTTCCACCCACACGGGATTACCGCTCTTCCAAGATAATCTGAGAGCGTATTTTGGGACATTGGCCTCTAGGCTAAATTTGACATCTGAAAAGAATTCGCAGAAGAGGAGGGTATGGTTACCATAGTTTTCCACTGTTGAAGTAAGTCATACCCACACAGGTTGATGGCTAAATCAGCTATGTATGGCTGAATTTGAGCATGTTGATTATCTGGTCCCAAAAAGGTTAAAGGCAAAGCACTTTGAAAAACTGAAGTTAAAGTTCGTATACCCATAAAAGTAACATCAACTATTTGTTTAGGCCATTCCTTAGGCTGTTGATTTAAAGCCATAATGGAAACATCTGTGCCAGTATCCAACAGGCCAATAAGGAGTTTATCTTTCAGGGTGAGTGTTAATTGAGGCCTATTCTTATCAATGGATGTTTGCCAAAAATACTGTTTGTCCTGCCAAAATCATTGGTACATTTTTTATCAGTTTAATACAAGGCAGAGCAGCAACTGGGCAATCTTTTGTCTGGCTAGAAGTGTGGTTCTCAACCTCCCTAATGCTGTGATCCTTTAATACAGTTCCTCATATTGTGGTGATCCCCAACCATAAAATTATTTTCGTTGCTACTTCATAACTGTAATTTTGCTACTGTTATGAATTGTAATGTAAATAGATGATATGAAGAATGTATTTTCATTGCTACAAATTGAACATAATTAAAACATAGTCATTAAGCACAAAAACAATATGTAATTATATATTGTGAAATATTTATTTCTAATTACAAATAAATGAAATTTTGTCTTCAAGCATAGTGTAGCACGGGATGGTCTTCATATTACAACAGTAAACTACATTGCTACATTTTGTGACAGTATGTGTAAAAAGCCAACGTCAATGCGAAGGTTGAGATTTCTTCTTTCTCACCAAATCAGAAATTCTCAGGTCAGTCTTTGCAAGAGCGCAATGAAGATCATCTTCCACAACAAGTCTACTTCTGCATTTAGACTTGATAACTAACAAAATGGAAAACCCTGTTTCACAAAGATAAGTTGTTGGAAAAGGAAGAAGAAGGCGCAACACAGTCTCAGACACAACAGGATAGAACTGCAAACACTTGATCCAGAATTTTGTAACTGGCATTGTAGAGAAATCAGTTCTCGCTGCATCACTGTTAATAAGTTCAATGAACTCTTGTGCTGTCTCAGGAACATCTTCAACTTTGACTGTGAATGGGCTTCTGGAAAGTGCAAATGGGGTGTAGGTAGATTTGGAAAGTATGATGAAATTTCATCTGCAAGCATGTGCAAGTGTTCTTTCACAGAAATTATCATCATAATCCTTTTGTCTGGTTCAATGTCATGTTCCTCAAAGAAAGCAGATAAGGTAGGCAACATGTAAATTTTATTTTCATCTTTTTATTTGCCAAAGCTGGAGTTTCATTTGGAATGATTGGATCTTTTCAGACAAATTGAGGCATGTTGCATTTGGTCCTTGCAATGATAAATTGAACTCATTCAAGATGGTAAGGATGTCAACCAAGTAAGCTATTTTCTGCAGTTCACTTTTATTGCTGAAAAGTGCTTCAAACTGCAGTATTGCTTTCTGATTAAAAAATGTTTTGAGTTCATCACGAAGCTCAAAAACACGTTTTAAAACTTTTCCTCTCAACAACCATCTCACTTCAATGTAAAATAGCAGAGCATTGTTTGGCCCATCCAACTTGTTGCACAGTTGTAAAACTAGTCGACTGTTTAAAGTGCTTGCCTTTACAAAATTCACAGAACTTATGACACTTTTGATTCCTTCTTGTAACACTTGTGGCAGTGTCTTCATTGCTAATATTTGCTGATGAATCATACAGTGAGTTCTGATGACTTTTGGTGACTCATTCAGTACCAAACATTGAAATCCAGATGGACATTCTAGCATAGCTGGAGCACCATCTGTGCAAGCACCACAAACCTTTTCCCAGGAGAGTTTACGCTCTTTCAGAAATAAACCAACTATGTCAAATACATCACGTGCAATAGTTGTCATTTCAAGAGGTTTTCAAAAAAGAAACTTATCTTTAAAGTCACCATCATTAACATACCTCACGCAAACCAGTAACTGAACAGTTTGCAATGTCTGTAGATTCATCAAGCTGGATACTAAATATTGGAACTGGAGCAGATTTAATTTCCTGGATTACCTGATCAAGAATATCAGCAGACAAGTCATCTATTCTTCTGGAGACAGTGTCATTAGATAAGGAAATTGCACTCAATTTTGTAACAATTTTTTCTCCAATCATAACTTGAACAATGTCTTTGGCCACTGGCAACAGTGAATCCTGAGCAATGGTGTGAGGTTTCATAGCTTTGGTGATTCTGAGTGCCACCAAATATGAAACTTCAATGGCTGCTACATTTTGCTTGTGGTACTTGCCCACCAGTGTCAAGTCTGGTTTTTGTGAGTCCATCAGCTTTCCTACTAAAATAGTTGGTATCCTTGCCAGCAAAGCTCGGATGCTTGCTATCAAAATGGTATTTTAGTTTGTTCAGCTTCATAGATTCGGCTGATAGAACTTCACAACAAATAACACATTGCAGTTTCTCAATTCCTGCTGTAATTATCAAGGTAAAACCATACCATAAAAAATCCTTTCTACATTTTCTTTTTTAATGTTCTCTACACAATCCATTGCCATGGGATGATCTGCTAATGAAAATAATATATAACAATAGCTTTAATAATACAAAAGATGATGCATGGCATAGTTCAGTCAATACAGTTCATTAAAGTTTCCTATATTTTACCATTCTCTGTGGTTTTTTTACATACCTGTTACCATTACAAGGTGGAAGTATTCACATCAACCATAGCTGAATATAAAAAGACCAATCAGCATCCAGATTAAGTTCCCATGGCACAGATATATATTTTTTGCAGTAGTTCATGATTTTATAGCACATGATTTTACATTTACCCAGTAATTATAATTAATGAAGTGTCATTTTACCTCCAATACTGCTGCTTTCAACACAGCAGCTGCTTTCTACACAGTAGCTGTTCTCTACACATGTGTGACTGGTCCAAATAAGTACATTATGGTGCCAACCCTGTCACAGACACCTGCATTTGTATGGGGTGTATGTGATGGGGTTGGTGCGAAGATGTCATCACGCTGGGTACTCGTATGTGGGTGTATCTGCATGTGGGCGGACCGTCCTGAGCTGGATAGAGGAGCAGTGTCTCAGTTCCTAAGACCATCGGAAATATGTGTTTTCCAATGATCTTAGGTGACCACTGTGAAAAGGTAATCCTACCCCCAAAGGGGTTGCAACCCACAGGTTGAGAACCACTGGGCTGGAATTTGAGTGGATTGGTTTACTGAGATCATGATCTGTATATTCCCTAGGAAGTCGCTATTGATAACACTTGTGTGGACCAGCATGCCACGAGATGTTAAACCACTTTTTCCTAGCAATAGCCCAACAGAGTCTGGGGGAATAGGGCCACATATCCCTGATATTAATTTCTTTCCTCTCATGTTGGGAAGTAAATAAAAGAACATTATCACATGCTGGCAAATCTAAAGCAGCAGTACCTAGGGTGACATGTAAAAGGGATTGGATGGGCTGAAGTTGCTGGTGAGTAAATCCCCATGCCCATATTCTTTGTCCGTTCCATTCTTAACAAATTGGGAGCAAGCAGCACCCATTAGCCTAATGGAACCCTCTTTTACACCTGGGGCATACCCCTGGGGGATTGCATTTTCCTTGTTTCTTTTGATTATTAATATTACCCTTCCCATTGGTATTCTGATTGCTATTCCTTTTCCAATATTATTTTCTTTTATGGCCTGGCTTCCCACAATTGTGGCATATAACAAAGTTTGATTTGAACCCATCTTTTAGGGTAGCAGCAAGAAGGTTAGCCTTATAGTGTTCAGTTCCCACATCAGAACATGCTCGTATATATTCCTCTAGGAGCATTTTGTGCCCTCAGAGGATGCAAAATCTTTCGACACTCAGAGTTAGCATTCTCAAATGCTAACTTTTGAAAAGCATATCTCTATGTTCTGGCTAAGCAACATCTTTATCCACTGACATTTTTAATCAAGCTAAAAAGTCAGAGTAAGTTTCATTTTCCGACTGCATTACTTGAATGAAAGATTTAGAGACATCTCCAGGTGCCTGAACCTTTTCCCCGGCTCGAGGACAACACAGCTTTGTTTGTACTATAGCTATATCATCATATTGAAGTTGTTTTGGAATGCCCATCCACTGACCAGAGCCAGTGAGCTGTTCTGAAGTTATGGGAACATTCCTCTGCTGGTTCTGGTGACTTATCAGGTCAGCCTCTTCCCTCCACCAAGTTTTAATTTGCAAATATTGACCAGATTCAAGAACTGTTCTGGCCATCATGTCCCAGTCATATGGGATAGTCGCTGCTCTTGTGCAACTCCCTATTATAAGCCTCTAGAAAACGGGGACTGCATGCCATACTATGTTAGCCTGTTTTAAATCTTTTAGAATCTCAAAAGTAAACATATGGTAACTAAAGTATTTGCCCCCTTGAGGATACTGTGGACTTGGAGGGAGATAAGTAACTGTAATAGGAAAGAGCCCCAGAGTATCTTCTAAAGTAAAGTCTCCTGTTTGGCGACCCTGTAACAGTGCTTTCATAACTGGAGTGGTGGGAGAGCTATCTTCATAAAAGGGTGCCAAGGGCAGTGTCAGGGGTTGTATATGAGTAGTCTTAACTGTGAGGTCATTTGATTGGTCTTCTGAATAATCTGAGTTGCCATTATAGTTATCAAGATGTCTCCTTTAGTATTCATGTCACATTCCTTTTCCAAGGAAAGATTAGAACTCTCACAAGTTTCACATTCCCTGACTTTCAGGGTTTGATTTAGCTTAGCTTTATTGAAGCATGAGGTGGCAATGGATGGGAGGACACAGAGTCCAAAGACTGACATTCCTCCACATCCTGCTGTGATTGAACCTGCTGTACCACCTCATCACCTTCTTCATCAGTCTGGAACTGTTGCGACTCTACAGACTAGGAGCAACCCATTGCCTTCCTGTGATTCTTTTTGCTATTTCTATTTGCTATCTCCCACTTCAATTGTCATTCCCCTTGGTAGGACAGAAAGGGAATGACTTATTATTTGCCAAAGGTCTTAATTTATATTTGATAGGTGCCTATGATTTGCCAAAGGTGTCACTCACTCCAAGTGACCCTATCCTTTGGTAGGTCACCTATTTCAGGTTACCTATGATTTGCTAAGGATCCTACTCACTTTAAGTGATGTTGCCCTTTTGGTAGTACCTTTGGTGGCCAAAAACTATGTTGTCCCTTGGTCAGTCTGCACGGAGAGTCCCTTTTTCCTCCCCGTAACTCCCTCCTGCCATATTGCTGAAGGGTACACTTACTCGAAGTGATATTCCCCTTCAGTCCATGTCAGCTATCCTGCTGACTATGCTTGGAGCTTACAATCCATGGTCCAGCCTGCTTCCTTGGTGACACCCCCACAACCAAGAAAGCCTTTCCCAGTGTATTGGGAAAGACCTCAAGCAACCTCCGCAATTGCTATTTATTGAAAGTGCCTGGCATGCATGAGCAACATGCTCCCTCCCCCAAGCCCAAACCCCACCCTGAAGTTCTATAGCTATTCAACATTTGCTCCTTAATGTCCAGTGTCTGCTTGTTAACGTCTGACATCTGCTCGTCTTTGCAAGCCCAATATCCTGGCTCCTGCAACCCTGGCTCTCAGATGCGGGTGACACAGACCTTCATAAGATGCACCTGGAAGGACCCCAAGAGGAGAAACTGACGAGTGCCCAGGGTCCACTGCCACTGAAACTGACGAGCACCACAGCCCCATGCCACCACCACTGATTCAAACCCGACTCCTGCACTTCACTTTGATTCTAACAACCACAGATGGGGGGAAAATAAATCAGTATTGGAATTAACTGATTTTCAATTTGAAGCATCTACTGAGACAAAGCTGACATCCTTTGAGCTTGAAAAGTTATGCTAATAATGGAACCAATTTTTCTGCTATTGCTTCCTGTTTCATGCATGCACAAAAACTTGGAGAATCTGTAAAATTAACTTAAACCAATGGTCAATTGACTGAAATAAAAACTCAAGCTTCAGATAATTACATGTAGACATACCTTTTGTGGCCACATATGTAAAGCTGTCTTTTTGAATACAGTCTTCACAAAATAATAACTTCTGAGGTTAATGCTGCTGACTGCCAAGAATTTTTGTTCTCTAATTTCCATCTGTTTTGTGAAATCATTACAGCCTTCTGATGAATAAAAAACTTAGTACTTTTCTAAAAAAAATAAAATTACACATGTGCTTTTTTTTATTTTGTGGTTATTGTAGCATTTATTGCAAAATTCTGAAATACATACACACATATATATATACATACATATCTATAACCAAATAATATGATAGATATATGGCTACAGACTTAAAATTGGTAAATGACGAATTCACTGTATCAAGAATATTCAAACTACCTTGCTACACCTATGTGATGTTTACACAGCTGTAATTTTCCAAGCTTCCTAGTGACTCTTTCTTCTAGGATACTGGTAGATCTGTGCATTTTGTAAGCCTTATAGTATGCAACACAACTGGCTGTTATACCAAGTGATAAGTGAGGAAGCAGCATCTAATACTTCTACTATCACAGGACAAAAGAATTAGTTGCTCATACCTGAGCACCTTGCCTCTTATCTCTGAATACAGAGAGAATTTTTTAAAAAATTATAAGGAGAGAGGCTATTCCTGATTATCTTATCCCCAGTGTACATGTGTCTCATACCAACTACCTGAAGAAAATAACAGAGGTCTACCAGACATATCCTGACTTATTTTTGTACAACTATTAAAAATAGTGTTTCAATAAAAATTAATAAACCTGGGTAGATGCCAACTGAACAGGACTCAAGAAATATAAGGTAAACTAAGACTGCTCCATGCAAACTGAGATGGATGATCACCTTTCACAGAAGCAAGCTCTTAATGGCATTATGTGCTAAAGAACGATTTAGTGAAGGACAAGCCTTATGGTACTTCAGAGATTAAACAATGATAAAAATATAATTCTTATTCTTTGGCTCTACCCAGTTTGCATAGTTCAGCTTTATAAAGTATGCAGTTTTCAAAGACCATTCTCACACTTACCTTCTTTGTTTCAGATGTGCTTTGAGAAGCACACTATTTATCTTTTCCGATAACCATTTTTCCCCATGTCATTTAGTTCTGCTCTTTCATTATTTGTTTTCTTCTGCTTAGTTTTCTCTTCCTTTTCTAGTTTCTTGTAGTGTGATATTAAGTTGGTCATTTGTGATTATTTCTGTCTTTACTATATAGGGATGTAAGGCTATGAATTTTTCCCAAGGATTGCTTTTGCTGAGGGCCATAGATTTTGATAGCATGCGTCCCCTCTGTCATTCAGTTCAAAGAATCTATTTCCGTCTTAATTTCATTCTTGACCCAGTAGTCATTCAGCATCAGATTCTTTAATTTCTGAGTTTGTATGAGTTCTAATGTTTCTCTAGTAATTTATTTCTAGTTTTTTTCCACTGTGGTCAGAGAAGGTATTAATACATGGTATAATATCTATTGCTTCATTCAGAATCATAAAAGAGCCTGAATAGCCAAAGTAATCTTTTTTTTTTTTTTTTTTTTTTATTGTTCGGGATTCATTGAGGGTACAATAAGCCAGTTACACTGATTGCAATTGTCAGGTAAAGTCCCTCTTGCAATCATGTCTTGCCCCCATAAAGTGTGACACACACTAAGGCCCCACCCCCCTCCCTCCATCCCTCTTTCTGCTCCCCCCCATAACCTTAATTGTCATTAATTGTCCTCATATCAAGATTGAGTACATAGGATTCATGCTTCTCCATTCTTGTGATGCTTTACTAAGAATAATGTCTTCCACTTCCATCCAGGTTAATACGAAGGATGTAAAGTCTCCATTTTTTTTAATGGCTGAATAGTATTCCATGGTATACATATACCACAGCTTGTTAATCCATTCCTGGGTTGGTGGGCATTTAGGCTGTTTCCACATTTTGGCGATTGTAAATTGAGCTGCAATAAACAGTCTAGTACAAGTGTCCTTATGATAAAAGGATTTTTTTCCTTCTGGGTAGATGCCCAGTAATGGGATTGCAGGATCGAATGGGAGGTCTAGGTTGAGTGCTTTGAGGTTTCTCCATACTTCCTTCCAGAAAGGTTGTACTAGTTTGCAGTCCCACCAGCAGTGTAAAAGTGTTCCCTTCTCTCCACATCCACGCCAGCATCTGCAGTTTTGAGATTTTGTGATGTGGGCCATTCTCTCTGGGGTTAGATGGTATCTCAGGGATGTTTTGATTTGCATTTCTCTAATATATAGAGATGATGAACATTTTTTCATGTGTTTGTTAGCCATTCGTCTGTCGTCTTTAGAGAAAGTTCTATTCATGTCTCTTGCCCATTGATATAAGGGATTGTTGGCTTTTTTCATGTGGATTAATTTGAGTTCTCTATAGATCCTGGTTATCAAGCTTTTGTCTGATTGAAAATATGCAAATATCCTTTCCCATTGTGTGGGTTGTCTCTTTGCTTTGGTTATCGTCACCTTAGCTGTACAGAAGCTTTTCAGTTTAATGAAGTCCCATTTGTTTATTTTTGTTGTTGTTGCAATTGCCATGGCAGTCTTCTTCATGAAGTCTTCCCCCAGGCCAATATCTTCCAGTGTTTTTCCTATGCTTTCTTTGAGGATTTTTATTGTTTCGTGCCTTAAATTTAAGTCCTTTATCCATCTTGAATCAATTTTTGTGAGTGGGGAAAGGTGTGGGTCCAGTTTCAGTCTTTTACACACAGACATCCAGTTCTCCCAACACCATTTATTGAATAGGGAGTCTTTCCCCCAAGGTAAGTTCTTGTTTGGTTTATCGAAGATTAGGTGGTTGTAAGATGTTAGTTTCATTTCTTGGTGTTCAATTCGATTCCAAGTGTCTATGTCTCTGTTTTTGTGCCAGTACCATGCTGTCTTGAGCACTATGGCTTTGTAGTACAGACTAAAATCTGGTATGCTGATGCCCCCAGCTTTATTTTTGTTACTAAGAACTGCCTTAGCTATACGGGGTTTTTTCCGGTTCCATACAAAACGCAGAATCATTTTTTCCAAATCTTGAAAGTACGATGTAGGTACTTTGATAGGAATGGCATTGAATAGGTAGATTGCTTTGGGAAGTATAGACATTTTAACAATGTTGATTCTTCCAAGCCATGAGCATGGTATGTTCTTCCATTTGTTAATATCCTCTGCTATTTCCTTTCTGAGGAGTTCATAGTTTTCTTTATAGAGGTCCTTCACCTCCTTCGTTAGGTATATTCCTAGGTATTTCATTTTCTTTGAAACTATGGTGAAGGGAGTTGTGTCCTTAATTAGCTTCTCCTCTTGACTGTTATTGGTGTATACAAAGGCTACTGACTTGTGGACATTGATTTTATATCCTGAAACATTACTGTATTTTTTGATGACTTCTAGGAGTCTTGTGGTTGAGTCTTTGGGGTTCTCTAAGTATAAGATCATGTCGTCAGCAAAGAGGGAGAGTTTGACCTCCTCTGCTCCCATTTGGATTCCCTTTATTTCCTTGTCTTGCCTAATTGTATTGGCTAGAACTTCCAGCACTATGTTGAATAGTAAAGGTGACAGAGGACAACCTTGTCTGGTTCCAGTTCTAAGAGGAAAAGCTTTCAGTTTTACTCCATTCAGTAAAATATTGGCTGTGGGTTTGTCATAGATAGCTTCAATCAGTTTTAGAAATGTGCCACCTATGCCTATACTCTTCAGTGTTCTAATTAGAAAAGGATGCTGGATTTTATCAAATGCTTTTTCTGCATCTATTGAGAGGATCATGTGATCTTTATTTTTGCCTCTGTTAATATGGTGGATAACGTTTATGGACTTGCGTATGTTGAACCAGCCTTGCATCCCTGGGATGAAGCCTGCTTGATCATGATGAATGACTTTTTTGATGATAAGCTGTAATCTATTGGCTAGGATTTTGTTGAGAATTTTTCCATCTATATTCATGAGTGAGATTGGTCTGAAATTCTCCTTTTTGTTTGGGTCTTTTCCTGGTTTTGGTATCAGGGTGATGTTTGCTTCATAGAATGTGTTGGGGAAGATTCCTTCTTCCTCAATTTTTTGGAATAATTTCTGCAGTACAGGAATAAGCTCTTCCTTGAAGGTTTGATAGAATTCTGGAGTGAAGCCATCTGGACCAGGGCATTTTTTAGTTGGAAGCTTTTTTATTGTTTCTTTGATCTCAGTGCTTGAAATTGGTCTGTTCAGGAGGTCTATTTCTTCCTGGCCAAGTCTAGGGAGAGGGTGTGATTCCAAATATTGATCCATTTCCTTCACATTGTCAAATTTCTGGGCATACAGTTTCTGGTAGTATTCAGAGATGATCTCTTGTATCTCTGTGGGATCAGTTGTTATTTCCCCTTTATCTTTTCTGATTGAGGTTACTAGAGATTTTACTTTTCTATTTCTAGTTAGTCTGGCCAATGGTTTATCTATTTTATTTATTTTTTCAAAAAACCAACTCCTTGTTTCATTAATTTTCTGAATGATTCTTTTGTTTTCAATTTCATTGATCTCTGATTTGATTTTGGAGATTTCTTTTCTTCTACTGAGTTTAGGCTTAGATTGTTCTTCTTTTTCCAATTCCATAAGGTCTCTTGTGAGATTGTTGATGTGCTCTCTGTCTGTTTTTCGAATGTAGGCATCTAAAGCGATGAATTTTCCTCTCAAAACTGCTTTTGCAGTATCCCACAGGTTTTGGTAGCTTGTGTCTTCATTGTTGTTATGCTTAAGGAAGTTAGTGATTTCCTGTTTGATTTCTTCCTGCACCCATCTGTTATTCAACAGAAGATTGTTTAATTTCCATGCCTTTGGATAGGGTCGAGCATTTTTGTTAGAGTTGAGTTCCACCTTTAGTGCCTTATGGTCTGAAAAGATACAAGGTAAAATTTCAATTCTTTTGATTCTGTTGATATTTGTTTTGTGTCCCAGGATATGATCAATTTTGGAGAATGTTCCATGGGGTGATGAGAAGAATGTATATTCTTTATCTTTGGGGTGGAGTGTTCTATATGCGTCTATCAAGCATAATTGTTCTAGGGTCTCATTTAAATCTCTTATATCTTTGTTTAATTTCTGTTTAGAGGATCTGTCCAGCTCTGTAAGGGGTGTGTTAAAGTCCCCTGTTATGATGGTATTATCAGATATCATATTGCTCAGACTGAGTAAGGTCTGTTTCAAGAATCTGGGAGCATTTAAATTTGGTGCATAGATATTTAGAATTGAAATGTCTTCTTGTTGTAGTTTTCCCTTGACCAATATAAAGTGACCATCTTTGTCTTTTTTGACTTTAGTTGCTTTAAATCCACATGTATCTGAAAATAAGATTGCAACTCCTCTTTTCTTCTGAATTCCATTTGCCTGAAAAATTGTCTTCCAACCCTTGACTCGGAGCTTTAATTTGTCTTTTGAAGCCAGGTGTGTTTCTTGCAGACAGCAAATGGATGGCTTGTGTTTTTTAATCCAGTCAGCCAATCTATGTCTCTTCAGTGGGGAATTCAAGCCATTAACATTTATTGAGATAATTGATAAGTGTGGTAGTATTCTATTCGTCTTATTTGGTGAGAGTCCATTGCTTAGTTTTATCTTTTGCATCAGTGTGGAGGTTAGGTTCTGTCCTTTGATTTCTGAGTTCTTACTTTGCTGCTGATCCATTGTGGTGGTCAGTGTGCAGAACAGGTTGAAGTATTCCCTGTAGAGCTGGTCTTGTTGTGGTGAATTTCCTCAATGTTTGTATATCCGTAAATGATTTGATTTCTCCATCAATTTTGAAGCTTAGCTTAGCAGGGTACAGAATTCTGGGCTGAAAATTGTTCTGTTTAAGTAGATTAAAGGTAGATGACCATTGTCTTCTTGCTTGGAAAGTTTCATTAGAGAAGTCTGCGGTCACTCTGATGGATTTGCCCCTGTAGGTCAACTGGCGCTTACTCCTGGCAGCTTGCAGAATCTTTTCTTTTGTCTTGACTTTGGACAGGTTCATCACAATGTGTCTTGGAGAAGCTCGGTTAGAGTTGAGGCGACCTGGGGTCCGATATCCCTCTGAAAGCAGTGTGTCAGAATCTTTGGTGATGTTTGGGAAATTTTCTTTTATAATATTCTCTAGTATGGCTTCCATTCCTCTGGGGCATTCTTCTTCCCCTTCTGGAATTCCTATAACTCGTATGTTGGAACGTTTCATAAAGTCCCATAATTCTGACAGTGAACGTTCTGCTTTCTCTCTCTTCTTTTCTGCCTCTTTTACTATCTGAGTTATCTCAAAAACTTTGTCTTCTACCTCTGAAATTCTTTCTTCTGCATGGTCTAACCTGTTGCTGATACTTTCCATTGCATCTTTAAGTTCCCTGATTGACTGTTTCATTTCCTTCAGCTCTGCTATATCCTTTTTATATTCTTCATATCGTTCATCTCTGATTTGATTCTGTTTTTGGATTTCCTTTTGGTTATTTTCCACTTTATTAGCAGTTTCCTTCATTGTTTCCATCATTTCTTTCATTGTTTTCAACATGTGTATTCTAAATTCCCTTTCTGTCATTCCTAACATTTCTGTATAGGTGGAATCCTCTGCAGTAGCTACCTCATGGTCCCTTGGCGGGGTTGTTCTGGACTGGTTCTTCATGTTGCCTGGAGTTTTCTGCTGATTCTTCCTCATGAGTGATTTCTTTTATCTGTTTCCTTGCCCTAATTTTCCTTTCACTTCCTCTTGCTCTTTAAGTTCTCGTGCCTGTGGACTAAGGGTTACAGGACCAGAAAGGTGAGAAGGTTGAAGAGCAAAAAAGGGATGAAAGAAAGGAGGACCGAGTGATAAGAAAAAAAAGAAAGATAGAGAAAGGAGAGGGGGTAGGGATAAGGAATATTGACAAAAAGAAGAGAGGCACAGAAAGAGGGAGACAGGGCAATATAGGTGTACAGTAGGGTACTTTGACACAACCTTAAAAAACCCCACCTTCTGGGGGTTGGGTGCCCAGTTGGGTGGTTCCCTTGAGGTCAGCAGCTCTTTGCTAACCTGGTCAGACACAGTACCCCACCTCCACCAAGTAGAGAGGAAAGACAAAAATGCTATAACTCAAACCAAAACAAGCAAACAGAAAACTTTATGGCGATAAAATTGGGTGAAAAACCAAGTGATAGCGGTAGAAACACTAGCAAAAATGAAGTTGTAGTTATTAAAAAAGGCAGCAATGGGAAATTATAATTAAACTAGGAAAATTGAAAAAGAAAAAGGGATCTGTATGGAAAAGATTGAAATTAAGAAACAAAAGAACATCAACAACGTCAAAATAAACAAACAAAAAAACCCAACCAAACAAAAAAAAAAGAAAAAAAAATACACAACCAAAAACAAAGCAGTTTGTATATGTTGATGAATATTGTCTGGGCAACACGTGGTCTTTTGGGGTATGGGATGTTAGTCACAGTTCCGATACGACTGGAGGCTGCTGATTTCTCAAACCCCAGCAGGTAGACACCCTAAATCTCTCTTCAGCCCACTTAAAAGGCACTTTGAACTTGTAAACTTGCTGAGCAGAAGCTTTCCCAGCTTTCTCGCTGGAATCGCTGCTGAAGTGGCTATCCACTTACTCAGTGAGCCAAAACCCGTCTCACTCTGCCCCTGAGGGTTAGGGCTGCAAGGCGGCTCAGACCCCACCCTTAGGCTACTTGGTTGCTGGGTTACCAGCTCCCACCCGTTTCTAGCTCTGTGACCCTGAGGGCGGAGCTTGCCGGGGCAGATCACTGACAATGGATCCGTGTGACCCACCGCCAAACACTATTAGCTCCGTCTGGCTCAGCGGCTCAGACTGGGGCCCTAGACAACGGCCAAAGTTCTCCGCACTCCCACTCAGGCCCTCCCCAAGGCAGTTCAACTCAGTGCCAAGTCCAAGGACATCAAAAGAGTTCACAGGTAAGGCCTTTCTGGTTTGCAGTCTCGCCGCTACTGAACTTACAGTTGTGGGCGGGTCCAGACGGGTTGAACACACGCGACCACTTGCCGGTTTTCCACTGTTTTAGTCCTCCTCTTGGGGTCCAGAAGTCTCTCGCTGACTCCCTGTATCCTCATAGGAGTGATGATAGGCAGTTCCCACCAGCCAGAGATGCCTGGAGTCCTATCTCCCCAGACTCACGGTGCCCAGATGCAAGGAAGCTGTTACTCGCTGCCATCTTGCTCCGCCCCCCCCCAAAGTAATCTTTTTTAAACCAAATCTTTTTATACCAAAACAGCATGGTATTTGGTATAAAATAGAGATACAGACCAATAGAACAACCTAGAGAACATAGAGAACCTAGACATAAAACCACCAACCTACTTCCAACTGCACTTTGATAAAACAGACAACAATGTACAACTGGAGAGAAGCCCTATTCAATAAATGATGCTAGGAAAACTGGATAGCCATATGCAAAAGAATGAAATAGGACCCCTACCTTTTACTACTCACAAAAAAATAATTCAAGATGGATAAAAGACTTAAATATAAGGCATGAAACCAACCATACGAATTAAAGAGAAAAATGCAGGAACAACGCTTTTCGATATTGACCTAGGCAAATAATTTATGAATAAGACCCCAATGATAATTGCAGTAACAACAAAAATAAATAAATGAGATTTGGTTAAAATTAAAGTTCTCACAGCTGAGGAAACTATCAACAGAGCAGACAACCTACAGAATGAGAGTAAATATTCACAAGCTATATAGCTGATAAAGGCTATAACCAAAATTTACAATGAACTCAAGAAAATCAGCAAGAGAAAAAGCCCATTAAAAAGTGGTCAGGAATATGAATAGAAGCTTTTCAAAAGAAGATAGAAAAATGACCAATAAATACATGAAAAAAATGCTTAACATCACTAATCATCAGGGAAATTCAAGTTAAAACTAAAATGTGACATCATCTTACTCCTTTTAGAATGGTTTATATTAAAAATTCCAAAATTGATAGATATTTTTATGGATGCAGAGAGAAAGGAACACTAACACACTGTTAGTGGGACTGCAAATTAGTATAACCTCTATGGAAAATAGTATGAAGATTCCCCAAAGAACTAAAAGTAAACATACCATTTGGTCCAATAATCCACATATTGAGTATCTACCCAAAGGGAAAGAAGTCATTTTATCAAAAGGACACCTGCACCTGAATGTTTATTGCAGCACAATTCACAATCGCAAAAGTGAGGTATCAACCCAAGTACCTATCAATTCATGAATGTATTAATACAACATGGTATATGTAAACCATGGAGTAGTACTCAGCCATAAAAAATGATGAATTAATGCCTTCTGCAACAATTTAGATAGAGCTGGAGACTGTTCTCCTAAGTGAAATATCTCAAGAATGGAAAAACACCACATGTACTCGCTGTTAAATTGGAACTAACATGAGCACACATGTGCACACAGGGAGGTAAAATTCAGTAGAAATCAAACAGCATGGAGTGAAGGATGAAGGGAGAGATGAAAACTCTATTTAATTGGTACAGTGAACACCATCTGGGTGATGGGAACCCTACAGCCATTACTCAAGCATTACCAAAGCTATCCTTGTAAACAAAACCATGTTCACCCTTAGTATTTTGAAAGAAAAGAAGAAACAGCATACTGTCCCCTTTGCCACCATTGGCTTTAAGAACTTTCCCAACACTTATTCCATGAGCAGCCAACACGGCAGACTGCCATGTGCAGCCTCTGTGCTGTTTTGAGGACAGCACCCTTCCAGGGGCTGACAGGATGGGCCACTGCTGTAACTGGCTTTCTCACTCAGCCTCTTCTCTTGGTGCCATTCAACAGCTTCAAGAGCAGCCAAAGCCACAGGAATGTCAGGGTGATTATTGGCCAATGTCAAACTTACTTTAGAGCACAGGCCCTTTAAGTTCAGGAGACAGATTTACCTTTCTTATGGGCTTAATAGAATTAAGTAAATCAGCACTTCCTGCAGGAGGCGGGCTGCACCGCCACCAAGCTAGCAGTATCATTAAGCAAGCACATGTGTTTAAAATAAAATTGTTTCTAACAGTGAGACTCAAATACCTGCTATTCTGGCACAAGTTTTGACTTTAAAGATTGCTGTCAAGCTGTGATAACTTTAACCTTATTCTTTGAAACACTCTCCTTTCCTCTACTCATCTATCAAATGAATTTCTTCTAATGAAAACAGAAATGGAATATACTCAAAATACACTTAAAGGTTAAGCTGCTGTTATTTTTTTCTTCCCCATAAAGACATTTGCACTTTATTTCAACCAGTGGTTCCATTATTTTTTGTTTTCAACCAAGAAACACTGGTCTCCCTCACTGGTCTGGGTCCTGTAAGTTGCCAATCTTTGTCACATTTTTCTAAGAACTAACTTTTTTTGAAATTTCTGCTTACTCTTTATTCCTATGCTATCTCTCCAATCTGAGCCTTAATAACCTCTGTGAGAATGAACCCAAATTTTCACCTTTGCCACTCTGGTGTTGCAAGAGGGTAAAGCCAGAATGGTTCAGTTTCTATCCCAGCTCTAATTAGTAGGTTACCTGGGAAGATCTTTTAACCCCTCTGTGATTCAGTTTTTCTTCTATAAAATGGGGTTAATAATAGAACTTGCTCTACTAGGAATGTTGTCAGGATTGAATGAGTCATTGGTAAAGCACTTGGAAAGATACCTGGCTGTTAATTTCACTGCCTGGTTCCCCAATCTGGGTTTTAGGGAATGAGATAGGGCAGAGATGTCATTCACTAATAGTCAATGTAGGGAAGATTTGCAAAATGCTCAAGGCAACTTTCAAGGTTGCTTGATATGGGATGAGAATAATGTTTTTAGAAAGAATATGAGTTCTTCACACAGAAGAGATAGTGGTCTTCAGAAGGAAATCCATCCTCAGGGTTTGGGGCTATCCATCTGATTTCAGATATTTCAGAAAAAACTCGGCCTCAGTCTAGAATGTAAACCTTGAACAAATATCAGAACTTTTTCTTCACAATTTATTCTAGTAATTTAGAACATAGCTATCAATGTTCTTTTCAAAACACTCCAACCAGAGACATTAAAGAATTTTTCTAAAACATTATTACCAAATATAAATCTATCAGTTATTTTTTCTTTTAAAAAATATATATAACAAATTTTTATCCTTTATTTTGTGAGACACACATAGCCAAGTCTTGGGTATATAATTATTACACTACCTTTTTTTTCCCCATAAATTTCACGGACAGAAAAATTGGTTCATTAATTCATTGATCAATGTTATTAAATTATAAAAAATTCTTTTTAAAAGTTATATGAGTTTTTTGAACCAAATCCTTTAGCAATAAATTTAGGATAATTGCACCAACTGCCAAATTAATCTCAAGGTGAGATAATGTAAGAAAAAGTACCTTGTAACATTTCCAAATGTGAGATAATAAACCACAGAGCTGTGGTTTTCAGCGTTTGTTTTGTTTAGTTTTTGATGGTTAGGGGGTGAATATGGGCAAGGGGACTAGTTCATGGAAATTCAAACTGCAGTTGTTAGCTCATTTCTCTTGACCAGTACTCCACGTTATATTCTGCTGTCACCATCTCAGCCTCCCATCTAAGGGGTGACAATAATTGTTACCACTTTTTAAGCACTACAATTTTCTTGACATTAGGTTAGCTACTTTAAATATCTCTTGTGTCATCATACCTTTGGCCCTCTAAGTATCCTTGACTGTCTTCTGCGCGGGTAGTTAGGCTTGCTCTGTTCTTGGTTTTAGTTAGTCTGTATCATTCACAGGGCCTCTTTGTCTTCGCAACAAAGATGTCCCAAGGATTCTGACAGTGGATAGACATAAACACATCTCTGAAGAGACTCTTTCTTTACTCTGAGTTACCAAGGGCCAGACACAAATTCAAGCTATAGAAATGAGAGGCTGTGGATCAATAATGCTTTGTCCCCAAACTCAGCCCAACTGTCCTTGTCCCTGAGCCAGAAGCCTCATCACCAGACCTTCAGTGTGATCCTCTTATAACAATGTTTTTCAACCTTTTTTATCTCAGAGCATACTTGAACCTATAGTTAAAACTTCTGTGTACACTTAAATTATGTTAATCAAAAAGAAACAGTAAAAAAAGAATTTAATTACTGTGCTTTGAACTTTTTCTGAAAATAATTTAATTAGTGATCTTTAAAATTTTTCATGGCACATCTAAGATTCCCCCTCATGGCACATTGGTTGAAAATCATTGCCTTAGAGATATTCCTCAGCTGGCCCTTCCTCCCTAAAGCCTTCTTAGCACATACCCACTTAACCCCCACTTAAACCAGTGCCTTGGTTAATTTATTTTTTCATCTCCCTTCCTTTCTTGGCTCTGGTCTTTCTCCAGCAGTCTTCACACCTCTTTCATTTTCTGGTATCCCATGGCCTCCTGAGATGGACCACAGAATTTTTATCTTTCACCTGTTTCTTTTATTACTAGGTAATCAAAAAGGAAACTGGAGCTCTGAGAATAAAAGAGACCCGAGAAGGCATCAGGGTGCATTTTCTGCTTTGGTTTGCTGAGTGTTTTACATTTATTGTTTTTCTGTGCATATTTGTCTGTCTATTTCTCTTTGTCTTAAAAGGGATGAAGGTGTTTCATCTTCTGCCAACAGAACTCATTAGTTCTTCATAGAAGATTCACATCACCCTGAAAGCATAACTTTTGGATCTTATTAAACAATAAGAGAACTGTTTACTTCCCAAACTTGAGCAACATTAAAATCCTTCTTCTATTAACTTCTATCAATGTGGTGAATCACTATTCTGAAACTGGATTATTTCTTCCCAATTTCTGTTTGTTTGCTCTTTTATTATATGGAGAAGAAGTCAGTTATTTTATAGAAAAAAAAGGTATCTCTAATCCCCATATCAACATTCCAAATTGGGCACTGTGGATCTTAGCCCATAAATATTTGCTAAAATTTATTAGAATTTCATATCAAATCATTGGCAAAAGTAAAAATAATCTTTGACCCAAAGCTTACTGAATGAAGCTTCTGGGCAGAAAATAGCATTAAAATGTGCCCAGAAGGAAATTTTAACATATTTAAAATTTTACCAATATACAGAAAAATCTATGACCAGTACTACTAATGCTATTACTATTATAAGTAGAAAATATCGTAGCCGTCATGTGGTATAAGGGCTCCTCAAAGAGATACTTGAGATCTGTAACCTAGAGTGATAAAGGAAACCCCTGTCACTCTCGTGGCCATACTCATTCCCTTTTTTGTTCTCGTGGGCCACTGCCTTCACTTCTGAACTCAAAGGATCCTTTCATATAACTTGGACTACAAACATGTGCCAACTTGCCTGCCTAAATTTATATATATATATATATATATATATATATATATATATTTTTTTTTTTTTTTTTTTTTTGGTTAAGATGGGATCTTGCCATGTTGTCCAGACTGGTCTTAAACTCAAACTCAAATGAGTCTCCTATCTGGCCTCCCAAAGTGCTGGGATTACTCATTGTTCTCTTAACTTCTATTTCATTAACTATACTGTGCTCCCTGTTATTATAAGCTGATTTACAAAAAACAGTTATCTAGGTAGTCACAGAGAAGTACTATTATAGAAAATCAATAAGAAGTTATGCTTAAAACTATGAAGAACTAATTAGTTACAATTTACAAATGAGAAAATTGACCCTGCAAAGTTAATTCCTCTAAATTGCTCGATTGATGTGGCTAGAGATGGAAACTTGAGTCCAAACTGATTATAACCTTTATTAAGGAAAGGCTTTTACTATAATTTTTATGCAAATGTATAATATTTGAGGTAACCAAATATTATACATTTGGTTTGGTTCTGTCAAGATATACTCCTATGTTTGGCTCTGAAAAACAATAAAATGTTACCAAAACCATTTTAAGTCATTTTACTTTTTATTATACATACATTCTTCAGGGATTTAAAATGATGTTAAATAATATAAGACATAAGATCAAGCTACAAGATCATCCTTGGCACTCGTGATGCATAATTAGATCCTATATTTCTTCAATCTTGGTGGCTTTTATAAGGGACATCACAATCCCAAGACATGACAATTACATTTAACTCTGCTCTATTTTTGAGCTATTGCTTAGTGATTCTGCTGCTGCCTGAAGAAAAGGTCAGGGTCCCACAGAAATAGCAAGAATCTCTCCAGGCAAGATCCTGTAGTAGCAGACCCTGGTCTGGCAAAGCATTTCTGCACCCAAACCCTACACTGCCAAGATGTCATATGACCCTGGATGTCTTTCAAATCAAGAGGAGGTTTTTTTGTTTTTTAGTTGTTGTTATACATTGCTATCATGAAAATTTAATGTAAGCCACTGTAAGAAAGCCTGGCAGTTACCCTTCTTTTTTGAGATGTCCCTAATGATTCATTTCCTCTCCACCCACATATCTATACAAATGCTTTTATGTCTTCATACACTGGCTTTATTACCAGTATTATAACTCTCAATTTTGCTCACTTATATTGACCTAACTAAATCACCTGTCACTCACAAAATGTCATCTTTGATCAACTGAATAATGAATGATGTTTTTGAGCTATTATCTGCTAGTTCTGATGCTTGTCTAGGAAAAAAGGGTCAGGCCTTTACCAAACCAGTAATGGAAAATAGTTGGATGAATCTGGAACTGGCACCCGGACTTTGCTGGGGATAAACATATTTATGGCTCTTTCCTTCAATGCTAAGAACAAATAAAGTTCTTATTTATTTATTTTTTTAGAAAACAGTTTTATTGATATATAATGTACATACCATTATGCTCATCCATTTAAAATGGATAGTTCATTCAATAGTTTTAATATATCCATAGGATTTTACAGAAAAGGGAATTCGGAGGGTTAGGGTAACTGAAATGTTGGAGTGGATTTGTGTCTTAAGACCGACTCACCTTGGAAGAGTTCAGATAACATACTTCTCACCAGTACCTCTGCCATACAAAGACGAGACAGGTTGAAATAGGTAGTTAGAAGAGAAGCCTCCCAAAGAGAGGTCCAACAAGAATATTAGGGGTAAATTGTGGCTATATGGTAAGAGATGCTACTGTGGAAGGAAAGCTTTGGCCCTGTCCCTTATTTATCTTGGCAAGGAGGGATAATAGTATTAATAAATTTTGTTCTGCTTCCTGTAGCTGGGATGGGGGAAGAAAACTTAATGGTAAAAAGAATGAAAGATTATGTTAGAATTAAACATCACAAACTTTTAAATATTGTAATAAACTTTCAAATACATTGAAAAAAATAAAAGCAAATAAACATAGTTCACATGCCAACAAGAAAAAATAAAAGAAATGCTAATAAAGTATCAAAAGTAATAACAAAGGACATCATCTGTGACTTTTGAAATAAACTGGTTAAACCCTCATATGTAAAGCTTTACAGATTAGTGTAGGACAATCCAACTCTATGCTACTTACAAGAGCTGCAATAACATAGAAGAAAAATAAAAATAAAAGGATGATCAGAGTTATCTCATAAAAACAAAATAATAGAAAGCAGTGCTAGAAGAGTCAATGAAAAAGCCCACATTCGTTGAGCAGAATTATCAAACAATAAAATAAGATGACTAAGAATAAAAGAAAAAATACAATATTTTACAAGAAAAACTTAATATATTAAATTCAAGGAAAAATACACTTTATGAACCCATGAATTATTGGCAATAAAAAAATACATGTTATGAATCCATAAATTATTGGCAATATATTAAAGCAGATCTATTTCTAAAAGAATATGATTAAGAAAAGGGAGAAGACAAACAGAATTAGAGAAAAGATACAAACATGAGATAGAATAAAATACATAACAGACCGCAATGCAAGACTGCATGGAACGTTAGTAAAATCGTGAAATGGAAGATGTTCATGAAAGATATTAACTAGGGATACAAATGTATAAAAATTTTAAAAGCCTGGGGCGGCGCCTGTGGCTCAAAGGAGTAGGGAGCTGGCCCCATATGCCGGAGGTGGCAGGTTCAAACCCAGCTCTGGCCAAAACTGCAAAAAAAAAAAAAAAATTTAAAAGCCTAAAATGAATAATTACCACAGGCTTAATGAAGAACTTCAAAAATTTACTCCAAATTTTCAAGGGGTTGTTTTACTGCAAATGATTTGAAACTTTAAAAGAGCTAGTAAATTCAGATCTATATAATTTGTTCCAGATCCTAGGGGGAAAAGCATGGTAAGCAATCAAATGTATTTTATAAAGCCAGGATAAGTTTGAGACCAAAATCTGATAAACATTATACAACAAAAACAAACAAACAAAAAAATCCCAAAACACACACACACACAATAAATACAGGTCTCTCTTAAAGACACAGATTCACAAATGAATTGATAGTAAGAAATGCTGTGCCTGACATTCCTTAGTTCCCCACCCCCCAACAAATGCCTTTACATCATTAAAGAAAGCAAGGGTACCAGAATGAGTTTCCTCAGCTTCCTGGTCCCACCTCTACACATTTGATTTACCTGTGAACTCATCCTCAGCTCACTTCCTTCTTTCTGCTTCAGAGAAAAAAAAAAAAAAAAAAAAAAAAATGGCGTTTATTTGTTCAAAAAGTGAAAAACATTCAACCATGCTCTGGATTCTATCCCACAAGTGAGTCAGGATTCCTGCTTTGCCAATTACTTTTCTGTAATTTTTTCCCCCAAATCGCTTTCTATTAACTATTTCCTGTCACCTCTTAAAGATTGTTTCCTCAGTTCCATAGTCTCCTCATCATCACTTGTTTTATGAGCACTTAGTAGGTGTTAGATGGACTTGGGAGTTAGGACCAGATGACATGCAGCCCTTGCCTTCAGGGAGCTTTCCATCATCCAGAGGCAGCTAGGTCAGCAATTGCAGGCCATGTAGTAAGTGCTAAAATGTGACCGTGTTCAGATACTACTAAAGCTCATGGAAGAAGGGCCTGGGAAAGCTTCCCTTCCAGCCTTTGTCATGTCTTTACCACTTCCTCCACTGCCTGCCTTCTAAAAAAGTATAGCTTCCTTCCATTGCCCTCTGAAAGTCCCTGGAATTCCTTTGCAGGTTCAACAATATTTTTTCTCTTGCAAAATCTAATGGTGACAATTTATTCCATGTGATATTTTTAGCTCCTTAGAGCATTGAATAGGATAAGATATTCCCCCCCTTGGAAACCCTATGACTATACACATTTCTGCTTTTGCTTTGTCCTCTTGGGCCTCTCTTACCCATTCTTCTGCAGACTCCTAGTCTTACACCCCCTTGTTATTATGGCTGAGCTGTGTTTCCCGTAAGGAATACTTACGGCTTTTACCTGCTCAACCATACACTCTCTCAATAGACATTATCCCTCATCTATTTCCAGGGTTATAACCTAAATGCTGCTTCTCAAGCTCTCTAAGGTCCAGAATCAGAACTCTAGCTCTATACTGAATCTCTCCACATGAATGCTTAAACGGGATCTAAACACAGGTCCAAAACGAATTTAGTATCTTCTCAAATCTTACTTTTCTCTATATACATTCTATGACAAGAAAAAGCAGCACGGGGCGGCGCCTGTGGCTCAGTGAGTAGGGCGCCGGCCCCATATGCCAAGGGTGGCGGGTTCAAACCCAGCCCTGGCCAAACTGCAACAAAAAAATAGCCGGGCGTTGTGGCCGCCGCCTGTAGTCCCAGCTACGCGGGGGGCTGAGGCAAAAGAATCATGTAAGCCCAAGAGCTGGAGGTTGCTGTGAGCCGTGTGACGCTATGGCACTCTACCAAGGGCGGTAAAGTGAGACTCTGTCTCTACAAAAAAAAAAAAGAAAAGAAAGAAAAAGCATCACTGTACTCCATTGCCCAAACTATCCACTATTCCCTTCTCCACCCCTCTTCCATCAACCTTAGACCTCAGGTCTTATTCTCCATACTTATTTGGATCTTTCGAATTTGTCTCTTCTCTTCTGTGACCTCAAGTTCAGACCCTCAACATTTGTTATTTGCATTTCCGCAGAAACTATTTAAGTTGCATCCTTGCCTTCTTTCTTGCACCTGCTAAAACATTTTTTTAAATTTCCACATCTTTTAAAAGGCAAATCTGCTAAGTGTAAATGTCTATGCATCAATTTCTTTAATAATACCTCAAGATTCTTAGTGCATTATACAAGGCCCTCATGCATGACTCCCCTCTGCTCCTTCTGCCTCATTTCCATACGGTTGATAGATTTATGACTATGGCTTTTTTTCCCCTTAGCCCAAAGGAAATGTATATTTTGGCCACAGTCTGATAATCATTGTCCGTAACCACATAAATGCCCTCAGCTAAGTCCCTCCTGTTCTCTTCACTCTTTTGGAGACTCTGCCAATCTCTTTTTTATTTAAAAACTTTCATTTCCTGCTTCCTCCCCCACCAACAACCTACAGGTTACCACCTATCTTAGTAGCAAGACATAAATGGCACTATCTCTGCCCCTTCAATGAATATCATTCTTCAGGCATACTATGCACCAGGTAGATGGAACTCTCCTAATTCCCAAAAGGTTGCAAGACAATTACCTATTCTCTAAACACTTGAAAATTAGTTTCCAATTAAGTATCATTATAAAATGGTCTATAAAAAACATACAATCATTATAAGATGGATTATAAAAGAAATACAATACCATAAAATCAGAAATCTACATTGCTACTAACTCCATGGGATGAGTGCATATATTTAAATAAGCCAATCAGAAGAAGCCGATTGATGGAGGTAGAGAACTATTTGGAAGAGGGGAAGGAAAAGGAGGTAAACTTGGCCATAACCAACTAGCACACTTTGTGTAAAAAAGCATTCTATGAGGATGTCACCGACACAGAGGCATGCGCTTCATGTTATCCAAATGGAAGTTTCATATGCATTCTGATTTTAAAGCAGGTGCCCTTGTTCTGATCCAAATTTTGCTAAGCAATTTCTGAGAATGCTGTCTTCCAGATGGGGACAGACTTCTCTGTCCAAGACAGCACAAGGATATTTTCCAATTGCATTAGATTTATATCATAGTGGGTGAACATACTGTCCTTCCAGTTCTTTAGGTTTTATGAATGAGGTTTGCTGGTTTGCATTAATGTTCTCCGTTCTTTCAAGTCTGGAACATTAAAGAAACTGAATGATCAAATCTGAAGAATTGACTCTAGATGCTGAAATGTACTGAGTTTAGTAAAATACTTTGAGAGACTAGGATGGCCTTTCCAGGTAACACTTCCTTTGTCTTACTCTAGACGGTGTCCATGTTGCCCTCTGACATTTTCCCCTCCCACTCTGGGCAGGGCTTAGCCCCTCTTGGGTGGGTGTGCCCTCACAGCCCTTGGTCATTGCCTCTCCAAGCCTTTTCTTGCAATTACTTGTTTATATGCCCCGGCCCAAACTAGACACTCAGAATTGTTCATTTAGTCAACTAATCCAAGTCCTGATATTTTGCCCAATTCTTTTCCCTTACTTCTCTTTAATTATTAGGCTGAAAACAAAATAAGACACTTTCTCAGAAATGAAGGCTGATGCTGTTAACAAATAAGACTTCAGAAGTGAGTCTGATTCCAACCTAGACTGTGTTTTAGAAACAGACTGTATCCATTTCAGCTTCCATTGAACACACCAACCCTGATAGCATGGTTACTTAACTCTTTTTGTCACAGAATCTAAATGGGACTATTATGTTTTGATTTTGGTTTGGTTTCATTTGTAACCATTAATGTGCCTGGGCTCAACCTCCTCTACCATTTTGCCTCTCAAAAAAAGTAGCCATTTAATATATAATAGAGGAAGCCTTTGAGTTCTAAAAATTCTTGACGGTGTAAAATACGCTTGTAACCTACAGCTTATAGAATCAGTGCATATCCTAATGGTTGTTCAGTAGTTTAAGAGGTGTTTGAATTATGAGGTGAGGGAAGTCACTGTAACAGTTAAGCAAAATAACTAAATACATCTGAAACCATATAATTTAATGCATTAGGAACAGATCTTTTGAAAATTTCCAGAAAGTTATCCAATATCCTATTGACCAGCATTTTAAGACACATTTTATAGCTCAAACCCTCAACTTAAGTGCCTATGTTATCCACTGAGGGAGAAAGAAATGGCATAATGGTAACCCTAGCCATAGGGGGGGAAATGCCATTTCCTCAGTGTACCTTTATTTCCCAGTATGTATTGTAATTGAGAAGAAACTTCCCTTAAATGTGCTAAAGCAATTAATTACCCCCACACACACACTTGCTTTAACATCCTGCACTATTGAAACAACTTCCAGATGTCACATTTGCTAATAGCTCTTTGTTCATCACGTTTTAGGGAGTCTACTATATCCATACGGCTAGGAACACAGAGACGCACAGAGTCGTGGCCCTCCCATCTAAGAATCGCTCTGACAATTGGGCTGAGGCTTGACTGGGCAGGGACTAATTTGCTATCTTAAGTAAATAATTTAATCATTTTCTCTCTTAGCTCATCTACAGATCGGAGTAATGATTGGTGGTGCTGAGGAAGCATTAATAGCAAAAATGAATTTGAGAATTCTGTGTTTTGCAAAGAGTTAGATGGGTGCTTAATAGTAATTATAGTTCGATGTTCCTCATGTTCTTGAATAAGAATGACTTCATTAATTTATTTTCCCATTGAGAAAGTGTGTATGGCAGCGTTGCACTGTTTGCTATTAAAGTGGTCTTTTTTCATTTAAAGTCTAATGCTTGTTTTATTTTAGCTCATTTTAAAAAAAAATGTTATTCTAACATACTCAATGAATTAGATTTCTGAAGTCCACTGTCATAGAGAATCTGAACAGCATCATGTTTACCCTCATCATAAGTTTTATTCATTAAATGCCATTTTACAAGATGAAGAGATACATTTGGAATCGCTTTGCTGCTTGAAATTCTCTAGAACCTTTAAAACCACATCACCATTAGCTGAACTTATTCTCAAGTTTGGAGCATTCTACTAATATAAAACCATAAGGCAAATTTGCTTTCAATAATTTTCTTCAAGCTTTGTGCTTTATTAGAAATTACTCATTTATAGAAAACCTTTTATTGGATTGGTGGTGAGAATAAACACGTAGTTCTCAGAGACTTTTATTATTTATTATAAAGTCATTTGGCAGGGTGTCACGTAGGCAACTAAATGAAATAAAAGATTAATCAGAACTACCAATCTTTTTCTGATTTGCAAAGTAACAGAAAACAGCAGCCTGGTCCTGTTTTACTCCCCGAAGGTTCAGTTCAGTATGTGCCAGTGATGGAAAACATCATCCGCCTATAAAGCAACAATTAGGGCTGGTTTCCATCGACTCCATCAGTCAAATGTAAAAATACAAAAGACTGATATAAAATAAGCCCTCTTCTGTGAGCCTTCACATGCCAGAAATGTGAACACCCTCGACGAGTATGTGTTGTTCCTGTTATTTACCAAAGCGCCACTGGAATTTTTAGGTTTAAAAGTTCATATTTGAATTGCAGATTGAATACAGAATGGTCAAAATCAGCAGTTTTCCCCTGGTTTATGGCAGACTTTAGGGGGAAAGACTTTGCTAGAAGGAAAGAGACCTAAATTCGTTTTTTGGATAAGGCTATAGTTAAAGTGAGACTAATGGTTAAATTTCTCAGCCTCTTCCTATGTATTTGCTTTCCTGTACTTGTCTTCTATTAATCGATATAAAGTATTAGGGAAAATGCAGCCTAATTAAATTTACCAGCATTCTTGGAAGTAAGCACATCAGTTATAATTGTTTTCTTAAAAGAGCCTCCATTAACATGCCTGTAGCTCTCTGATGAAAAAGCAACAGAAAGCTATTTGTATTAACATCAGTGTATGCAAGTTGAAACCTTAAAATTAACTATCCTATCAAAGGAGGACGAAAATATGGCACTTGAGAAAAGGTGTAAAATTATTTTCTGGGAAATAAAAAGCAAATAGGATAAGAACATATCTGGGTGATAAAAGGATATTATACATTCACTAACAACCAAACCATTTGTTATTTATACACACACAAAATAGGTTTGAGTTATATGGCATGAATTTGGGGTAAATATAAGTGAGCTCTGATCTGGCATTGAGGTAGAGAATTGAAAATAGTCATTGACATAGTTTACTTCAGCTATAGGAAATACCATTCTTCTGTGAACAACAGAAGGATGAACAACATTCCTGCTTGAGAGAAAAGAAGAGAACTAGGTGGTGTTAAAGGGCTTTTCCAAATGTAACCCTTGTTTAAGAATCTACGTAGAGACATTACATTAACAAGATACTATGCTCATTCTTATTATCAGCCATCTTGTCGATAATATCTCATCCAGTCTGAAATGTATTGAAAAAGTAAGATTTTTTTTTTTTATTCTTGGGGATTTATTGAGTTCATTCATCAGTTACACTGATTGCATTTGTTGAGTAAAGTGTGTCTTACAATTGTGCCTTGCCCCCTAAAGGTGTATCACACACAGAGACCCTACCCCCCTCCGTCCTTCTCTCTCTCTCTGCTCTCCCCTTCCCCCACCATGTCATTAATTATCCTCATATCAAAATTATACATAGGGTTCATTCTTCTCCATTCTTTTTTTTTTTTTTTTTTGGCCAGGGCTGGGTTTGAACCCGCCACCTCTGGCATATGGGATGGGCGCCCTACTCCTTGAGCCACAGGCACCACCCTCTTCTTATGATGCTTTACTAAGAATAATGTGTTCCACTTCCATCCAGATTAATACAAAGGCTGTAAAGTCTCCATTCGAAAAAGTAAGCATTTTTATTATTGCCTCAGAGGATGTGAAAAGCATCACATCCTTACAAATCTTCTACATAGCTTTGCAAAAGGTAGTATTATTCTTGTTTATCAATTTTTAAATGAGCAAACTTCAGCATCATTTGTTCCCTGACGATATAATGACATTTGCTTCAGTTTGACATAATATGTAATAATAGTTCTGTGTCTCTGGGTTCTCTGCCACCAGGCCTGGTATCATGACTATTTGTCCAGGCCTGTTCTAAAATAAGAAATCAAGAATGAGAAGAAATTTCTATTCTGGTTAGAATTAGGAGATGCAACAGAGAATGACAGGCTTCCTGATGAACTTTCGTAATTTACAGAAAAAGAATTAACGCTTCTTACTGAGCTGATGATTTCCAGGCCTTTAGCCATCTGGCTCTGCTTGTCTCTCTCACCTCATCTTGAGCCCCTTCCTGATATTTTTACCTCCTCAGCACACCAAACTGCTACTACTCTCCTGATGTTACATCCTTTTACCAGGGGATCTTTTAAGTATGAATTCTTCTGTCTTGAACATGCTTTCGTCTATTCATTCAGAAAGTTGAAACTATATAACCTTAATATTTTTTCTAAGAATCTTCAGGTAGGGGGCTTCTTTTTTTTTCATTCTTAGCATAGTAGGTAGTGTAGAGTTGGTGTGTTCAAGCTCCAACTTGCCATTCTGTAATGAACATTTTTTTTAAATGTTTATTTTTATTAAATTAAATTTAATTAGTTAATAAATTAGTTTAAAAAAAAATGTTGAGACAGAGTCTCACTCTGTGCCCTGGATAGAGCATCATGTAGAGTAGTTCACAGCAACCTCAAACTCTTGGGCTCAAGAGATGCTCTTGCTTCAGCCTCCTGAGTAGCTGGGACTGCAAGTGTGTGCCACAGTACCTGGCACACACAGGCACACAATTTTTCTATTTTTAGTAGAAATGGGGTCTCCCTCTTGCTCAGGGTGGTGTCAAATTCCTGAGCTCCAAGCAGTCCACTGCCTTGGCCTCCCAGAGTGCTAGGATACAGACATGGGCACACTCAGCTTCATGAACTTTCTTTCAATGCAACTTCTTTTCATAATTTCCTGGCACCTAAGATTCTGGCTAAAAAATTCAGTTCTCTTACTTTGATGTGTCTATGGAGGGTCTGGAAGAGAGAATGAGATGGTGCCATCTTTTCATGCTTTTCAGCTGTTTCTAGTGGTTTGCAAGATAATGGAGACAACATTTTTCTGCAGTAGCATTTCAGTTGCAAGGGCAACAACGACGTGTTTATATTGATCACAGCTATGATGGGATATTCTTGTGTTCAGTAATTACAATGGCAATTCAAAGCAAAAGTCAGTTAAGATCATTATTTTATATTATGTAGAAAAAATGACAAAGTTTTTTATTATTTCCTGTAGTCTCTATCAATTTTGCTTATCACTATTATAGGAATCTTTTAACCAAATTCTGTAGAGACTTAATCATTTTCAGAATCAGGGACAATATGGACAGTACATTAACAAAGCATTACATAGATTAATCCAAGATAGAAATGTTACCCCCGGATCATGTTCTTGTCAGTTGTGTCTATGGGCAAGCTTCAATATCAGGTAATCTATGACACTTCTTTACAAGTACTATTTTGACATTTGCAGAAGAAACTCCATATTCTGTCTCTCATAATGTTACTCAGATTCCCAACCCCAGAGGAGAAAGGGCAATTGGATGTTCTTTTCTGTCTGTGTGAAAAAAGAGAATGAAAATCACTCATATTGCCAAAAACATTTCATAGTATATCCCAATTATCTTTAGTACTAGACAAGACAATGTCTTAATCTTTCCCATTTTTCTGAAATGGAGGCCTGTACCAAACTGAACAAAGATCAATTATTTTATACCGATGTAAACAAATTAATTGAAAGTGCCCAGGAAGTGACAGGAGGAATGTACCACCATAAAACACAGAAGCAAAACAAAAGGAAAATCTACTAAATAAAGGGACTAAAAGTGACAGAGGATAAGTCATTGAATAACCAACAAAGTGATCTGAGGGGAGGATATAATGGTGGACATAAAAAGGTGATGTATCTAGTGAAGTCTTTACTTTCCATATTTGAAAGGCTATTTGAAAATGGTGTTGATATTTTATATTTGAAAATGGCCACATGGATTCATTCAGTTAAACGTTAGAATTCACTGTGCTGTTGAACTCTTATTTTTCCCTAACCACAGTCTTGTGCTGTTATTTTTAAGGTGTGATTTCTTCACGATCATTTAGCTCCTGATTAAAGCATACATTCTGCACGTTATCTCCTAAATATCTCCAGGTAAAAGCATCGTGTTCCTTCCTTCCTTTTGTCACACTTATTTCGATGATATCAGCATTAGTAATAAGCTGTCCTATGTTGTCACTTAACTGTGGCATCTGAAGAAAAAGGAATATGCCTTATAATTGGTCCGTGGTCTCTTGCCCCAGTGCTGATGATCGCATGATGCATCTAGATTGTCCCCCGGTGCACCTTTATTGAGTGAATAGATGCCTAGTACAGTTTGCCAGAAGTAGTGAAAACAAAGGCCTCTACTGGGCGTGAGAGAAAGCGTTTCAGCTCTGCCAGAAGATGGCTGAGAAGCAGGGCATTCCCTCTGGGTTTGGGGTCCTTGATTTACTTATCTGTAAAGAAATCTAATGCCTCTTCCAACTGAAGTCCTCTAGTAAAATTTGGATGTTATCTACACATAGGAATAATACCTGCTTGAGTTGGCATCACCAATATGCTGAAAGTTACAGAAATGAACAAGAATATGGCTGCTAAAGGAAACTTCAGAATTATAGATTTACTTGATTAGCTTGTACGTGCAGAAACTGTGCCATAGGATACTTCTCTGTATAACACACGACTCTGAAAACAACTTGCCACTAAAACTGCTTCATGAGCTACAAATCTTTTCTAGCAAAAAATGTACCCTAAAAATACATGGAAATCAAAGAGGAAAGACTAGTGTAACGCTATATACATTGATGCCAGGAAAAGATTAATGAAATGCAACCTATTTCAGTGAATATGTTGTGTCATTTCATAAGGTGCCATTTCACCAAAGGAAAAAAGAGATTGGAGTCTAATTCTTCTATTAATGATGAGTAGTTGTGACTTTCACATAAAAATTGACACTTGTTTACAACATTATTATTTTAATAATATTCAAAACTTGATATGGAAATTACCAATATATTGATAATCCCTACCTAAAACTGTATTTGAATTATATATTTTACCAATTTCACATCCTAACAAACTGAATCTTTCTTAGAACTTCAAAATAGGAGAAGGATCATGGAAAAAATGTGGGGCGTATGGTCTGTGGGAGTGTGCACATGTGAGTGTGGGTATGCTGGTACCAAAGATAAAATGAAGACTTCTCTCTTTGTGATTCAGGTAATTTTGTAACATGGTAATTTTTACTTTGCAAAAGCCCTTTTTAACTTTAGGGAAAAAGTGCTATGAGATAAGTAGCAAAAAACTGTGGTGTGGCTTTTAACCATTGTGAAATCATTGGGTCTAAAGACGACCTCTGGCTCCTAGTACAGTGCCGGGCACATGCTGTGCCAGACGTTCAGTACACATTTCCTGAATTAGGCTTCCATTTCTGAGACTCATCTGTTAGTGATATATTACACTTAGGGAGTAATTGTGTCAGCAATCCTTCAACAATTAAATTTAAAGTATGAAGTATGGATTAGAAAAAAAAAATTCAATATTCCCAGATCCCACTTTAAACCTTAAATTATGTTTTCTTCCTTATAAACTAACTGAACCTAAACTAAAGCTTTGACTGATAAGCCCAAGAAATTCTTCTTCTTCTCTTTCTCTAGATCTTAGTATTCACCAACACCAAATTGGTTGCCATGCCATGCCACTCTTTCTTATCCACAGAGCCTAGTCATTTGTTATACAGATGAACTCAGACAGTATTTTTATCAGATGGCTCATTCCCACATGCAATACTAATTTCCACATCCGATACTTGTGAATGTGGAAAGGTAAATCAGTATCCTTTCCATTTAAGTTTAGATTTTCATTTTTATGAATTCCCTGAATTGCCATATTCTTTCTTTCTTCTATATCCCTCAACAGAATCTTCTCAGACCTTTATGAACTTCAGGCATCAAATAACATATTATTTATTCTATCATTTCCCTTATCTTAAACTTTATGACCTTGACCTTTTAAATCTATCATAACAGCAAAAATCCTCCATCATTTAGTTAGCCCTCAGGGGTACCTGCTCTAGATTTAGAATAAACTGTAAATGAAAACTCCAGGGTATAATCTGAAAAATAGCAATTTTGTGTTTGAATTTTGTTTAAAAGTAAAAGTGAAAAGAAATGGGAGAGAGATAAAAAGAAGGAAAGGCAGAGAGAAAGGAGAGAGAGAGAGTTTCTATATCAAGTTCACTAAACAATTTGGTCAAGCTGTAATTTCTGCAACAGTAAAAACTGACAGACTTTTCGTTGAAAGTTACCAGACGTTCCTCTGTTTAACAACAACTTCTGCCATGTGTTCAAGAGCAAAAGTATGCCATTTAAATAGGAAGATAAAATCTGCTTGTCTGACTTCCTTATATTAAGGGAAAGAATGAAAATACAGATCTTTATATTACATATTTTGTCTTAGACTGTCCACTATTTAAGCTGAATAATGATGATGACAGTGATGATGATGATGATGCAAATATCTCTGGCCAGTAATAAAGGAAAAACACTTAAAAAGTTGCAGAATTTCCTTCTCCAACTCAAAGACGAAGCAACATTAAAAGGCAAAGATAGGCTCAGCGCCTGTAGCTCAAGCGGCTAAGGCGCCAGCCACATACACCTGAGCTGGCAGGTTCGAATCCAGCCTGGGCCCGCCAAACGACAATGATAGCTGCAACCATAAAATAGCTGGGTGTTGTGGCAGGCGCCTGTTGTCCCAGCAACTTGGGAGGCGGAGGCAGGAGAATCGCTTGAGCCCAGGAGTTGGAGGTTGCTGTGAGTGGCATCACCCATGGCATTCTACCTAGGGCGACAGCTTGAGGCTCTGTCTCAAAAAAAAAGGCAAAGATAAGTCCTTATACATACATGTATAGATATCTATATTTGTTCTACCATGAATTGCATGTGGTTTTTAACTCTGCTGAGGGCCCCTAGTAAGCCGAGGTAGTGAGTCAGAGCCAATGGTACAACCAGCTGATTTAGTACATTTATTCCAACTACTGATCAAATCCAAAAAGTGAGTCAACTGAGCTGTTTGGCTGAAATGCTTGATTGATTGAGGGAATAATATAGCCAACAGTGCCAAGTAGACTAAGAACTCAGCTCCTCATAGGCCAGTTAGAGAAAGGCAGCCTCTTGTGACTGGATAAGTAACGTATCTTTCTTTAGCTGCTCAGTCTATCTTGGGAAAGACCCAAAAAGACTCCTGTGTTGGGAGGTTTATGCTTTTTAAAAAGACCTGGAACTTTGCTTAGATTTAGGCCAGTGTCAAATCTTATCATTCTCTTCATTGGCTGTCTGTCACTTTTGAGTTTTCTCTGAATGTTAACTCAACATCAACAATTCAAATTTTCAGCTGGCTTCATTGCAGCCAAAAGCTTTATGATATTTGAATATTCAAGATACAGATTAAATTGCATCACAGTGGCTGCCTGCCATCTTAACAGTGTGGAGACCTGCATGCTCAGGGCTTTAGACATTGCTTGTTTTTGTGCATGAATAGAAAATATTGGTAAAATTTATACCGTGAATGACAAGAGTAGAAATGAAAAAGTACCATTGAATGATTTTCTGTCCTGATGAAGAATGAAATTTCTGTCACTTTCAGCTTTGCTCTTACATCTGTTTCCTGGAAAGAAGGAATTCAGTGCTCATAACAAGTATGCTAATTACAATTTGGGCCATAGCTTCAAAATCTTTAAGTAAATGCTGAATGATTCAGTCAGGAAATTTGCTAAGACACATTTCTCCTGACAGCTGCCAAGGACAATGTCTGTTTTTAATACTTGAAAGATATACTAGATTTGCACTTTTCAATAACCACAGTTTACAGCTCCTATTGGAATCTTATTGAGCTCTTGACAATATTTACAGCACTGAATGTCAGAAGGTGATTCCCTTCAGTTTTAAACAGTTTTTTTTTTTTTTTTTGAGCCAACCATACAACTATTCTGGACAGCATTTAGTTCAGAAAGAGCTCAAAAGAGCTAATTAGTTTTTCTTTTTTATTGTATGTAAATTCAGCATAATTAAAAAATGACAGACATAATTGTACAGCCCGCTGGTACCCGGAGTGCACAGGCTTAGGAACCCAGCAGGAGCCTGGACCAGCCAGCCTCATTCACCCCTGGCTATCCTCATGGGCAATCCCGATCCTCACACTCAGATCCCTTGGGGGATTACCCTTACTATTTTCAGATAGAAAATGAGCATTTTTATGTAGTAGTATCTTCATTTTCCTTCTTTAAAACTGGCACAATCCTCCAAATAAGGCAACCAAATTACCGATGAATAGAAAACACCGTCCAAGTCCAAGTATAATTCTATGTTGCTCAATATGTTTATGAAAAAGTAGTAGAGGCCAACCTTTATTTCAAAGAACCTAGTTTATCAATGTATCAAAGTAGACCTGCATAAATGTTTCACATAAATTTCTTCTTCCTCCTCCTTTTCCTCATGGTGATAAAGAAACCTAACTCTTGTCCATGAAGAAAGGTCCATGTTTATTTACAACTAAGCCAAGCTACATCTTCTTTAGCATAACTTTGCATTATCCTTTCATTACAGACTTGCTCAGCATATGATTTCAATATAGTTGAAACAAATACTGACTTTCCAACACAGGCAATAGTCTGAATATTGTGGCAGTTTATGGGCAAATCACCCATTTTTCTGCTTGTTTAAACTCTGTAATAAAACCTCATGAGAAATACTAAAAATAGTCCATGCCTTGCAGTTGTTCTTTTCACATTTATAATACTACTTAGAATTTGATATTCTTCAGAGGAGGCAAAGGAGCAAACAGGTACTTAATCATCTCTATCAGTATGATCAGCGTTGCGTTCCCTATTTCTAAAGTCACTCTATGCCAAGAATTATAACAGACACTTAAACTGCAATATCTCACTTAACATCCATAAAAATCATGTTAGGTAAATACTATTATTCAATTTAATAGATGAGGAGGCTAAGTTTTAGAAAAGTAAAGTGGCTGACCCTAGAATATAGAGCTGAAATCTGGCAGAGCTGAAATTCACATCCAGGTCTGGTAGACTAGAAAACATTTGCTCTGTCCTTAAAAAATTGCCCCTCCTAGGTTTTCTAGGTAGAGGACAGGGCAATTTTTCCTGGGAAGATTAAATAAAAAAAGGATGTGCTCTATTATTTGTTCTGTTTAGTCATCTGAGAGCATCTGGCCTTAAAATATTGATAAAATATATCATGAGCTGCAAAAATCTTTCTTTATATGTCTCTTGTCATCAGAACACAGGGCACAGACAAGTAGGAGTTTACAGATTAGAAGTTGTGTGAATACTTATTGATTGACTACAAACTATTAATATGTCCAAGTTGAAGTTTGGTTAATAACAACAACAAAATAGGAGAGATATGTTATTGTTAGAAGAAGGCATAGTAACTGAAAGAAGATTCCCAAATTTTTAGGTTGAAAGGACTTTAGACTCTTCTAATGCCTGAACTATTCTACATCTGATTATTTACTTGAATAACTTTTGTAACTGACACAAACACTTTCCTCTTCTGAGTCATTTCTTTATTTACTCATTCAACACATCAATAAATATTTGTTGAAATTGCTGTGTGCCATGTACTGTTGCAGGCACCAAACGGATACCTTGAACCCACAGTCCTTTTCCTCAACACCTTTATTTTATAGAACCAAAGTGTCTTTCACTACTACTTCAAATCTTTATATAAGTTTTACCCACAAAACTATTTGAAATAGTGTGTGTTTGCAGGTGATACCACTTCAACTATCTCAAGTCCCTGAACATGCCACTTTGGAAGTAGGGCCTTCTACTGTTGCTTTTCTTTTTCTTTCTTTCTTTTTTTTTTTTTTTTAACTTTTGCTTTTTGCTTTCAGAAGAATCACAGCGGGAAAACTTTCTCCTATGAAAAATCTTTGGGTTTACGCCACTCAATAGGATATTGGCTGTGGGTTTGTTGTAAATGGCCTCTATCAGTTTGAGAAAGGTCCCACCTACGCCTATTTTCTTAAGCATTCTTGTCAAAAAATGATGCTGGATTTTGTCAAAACCCAAATATACTCCATATTAATGTGAAACCAATATAGAAGCAACTATATGCCCACACAAAAGAAAAAACACAAATACAGTCTAGTAGGGGGAAAGGGACAGAAGGGAGAGAAGAGGGGGAAGGAGGGAGAGTAATTAGCGGGATCTCACCTGATGTGCACAATGTGAGTTGAAGGGCTCAACTGCAACTTGAACTTTACCTTAGAATTGAAAACAATGTAACCTAAACATTTGTACCCTCATATTTGTTTGAATTAAAAAAAAGTCTTTGGTTTTAGTGAATGAGGGAGTTACAGGGAGAAGCATGGGGGAAGGGAGACATAACTGGTTGTTTAGGGATAGCTTTAGTTTGACTTGAAGGGATTATGGTAAAGGGTATTCTTGACATATTTTTAATATTGTCCTGAGGTTAAGAAGCAAACAGAGGTTCGAAGGAAACAGTAAACATGTATTTGGCTAAAATAATTCATATCTTAACATCTCCCAAGGGTCTAACTGTAGACAGAGGTGGCTAGGTGGGGTAGAAACTCAGGAAATGAAAGGATACAGTCTATATATTTCCTCATATGACATTGCTTCCAACTTTGTACCTCTCCTAGCAACTATTCCCTCTAAGCTTGTTCTAGTTTGTCTATATCTGTAATAAAATGTGGCACCCTAAACTGAGAATACCCTCAGTATCCCCAGGAAATCATTTCCAGGACCCAGCAGATACCAAAATCTGTGAGTGGTCAAATATCCTATATAAAATAATATTGTATTTAACCTGTGCACATCTTTCTGGACACTTTAAATCATCTTTACATGATTATACCTAGTACATCCAACTGCTATGCAAATACTTGTTATACTGAGTTGTTTGTATTATTTTTATTGTGTGTTTTAAAAATTTTGTTTGATTGATGGTTGCATGGAACCCACAGAAACAGAGGGATGAGTATATTATATTCCTAACATACACAGTGGAAGTAAAACAGAATAAATGATTGTCTTATTCTAAATACTTTATTTTTAACAAGTACAACCAAACTTTCTTTTGTCCTAGCACTGAATCACTAAAGCTAGCTTATTTTCTATAATTCCAGATTCTTTACAATATTCACTACTATACCAAATTCCTGTTATTATCTGCATAGGCAACTGCTGCTGAAATTTATTTTTTTAGAATTGGTCTTTGACACCAAATTTGTAGCCCTAAATATATTATTACAGAATAGTCACACTTTGTCCTCAGTTTCTTGATCCATAAATTTGATAAGCATCCTATATATATTTTTATTTGCATCTTGATTAAGAAGGGAAGATGGAGCCAAGGACAAAGGGGTAGCACTCTAATAACCACCTACCTCAAGAGGGGAAGAATCTCACTTTCCATTAGATTGGTTAGCCATTCAATGGTTATTATCCTTGCATCTGGTTAGCTCCCTCATCGTGTCCATAAGAAGAGATAAAAATAGATGTCAACTGTCTGCTTAAATTTGCTTTTACTTTTTTACCACACTTTCTTATCTCATGGTCCAAAAAACTATTCACATACAAAAACAAGGTATCCTGATTTTAAGGAAGCCATGATGGATCCAGTGAATTCCATTTTTTTCCTTCAGGTGCTTGTGAACTCTTACAAATAAATAATCATGCCATTACTTATGAATAACTTCCTAATAAGGGCATTATGTTAGTGGTGGTAGAAACAGCCTTCATGCACACTCACTGTCATCAAAACATGGCAATTGTCTACTTCCTACTCATCTCGCTATATTTATCAATGTAATATTTGTTTGTTAGAGTCCCAGAATATAAATATCCAAGATCAGGAAACTTACACAAATTTGGAGATTCTAGAACTCAGAAAAGAGTCTTTTTGCAGTATCCCCTGCTTTGACTGGCCAGCACTGAATCTACCGATGCCATATAGTGGTCTATAGAAATCAAGAACTTTTAAAGTTATGCCTGCCTTTTTATTAGGACAAATTTAAATCTTCCTAATTAAATATTCCTTTGACTTTCAGGATAAATGAGTCAAAAAGAGAAAAGTTCAGGGAATCCAGAAGCAGCTGATCAGGCAGTAAAATGACAAATTGACTCTATAATTTCCCTACCTGAATTGTCTCTCACTATATAAATGAGGGCAGCTCAAAATTATGCATCAGCATCTCCTCAGAACTTACTGGAAATACAGGATATCAGATCCCTCCTCAGACCCAGTGAATCAGACTCTCTGGAGATAGGGGCCAGGAATTTGTGTTTTATCAGTTTTCCGGGTGATCTTAATCAATGCTAATGTATGAGACCCACTCTTGTATGTCAGACTCTATGGGAAGTTGTCCTTTAGGCTACATTCCCAGTGATAGGATAGGATAGACAGTATAAAGAAGGTAGTTTTGGAAAACACATTTTTTTTTTTTTTTGAGACAGAGTCTCACTTGGTCACCCTTGGTAGAGTGCCACAGCATCTGAACTCACAGCAACCTCAAACTCTTGGGTTCAAGTGATTCTCTTGCCTCAGCCTCCCAGGTAGCTGGAACTATAGGCACCCACCACAACGCCCAGCTATTTTTTAGAGATGGGATCTTGCTCTCACTCAGGTTGCTCTCTAACATGTGAACTCAGGCAATCAACGTCTCGGCCTCCCAAGTGTTGGGATTATAGGCGTGAACCACCTCACTCAGCTAAAACCCATTAATTTTTTAAAATATTGTTTATATAACACTCTATGATGATTCCCTCCTTTTACTTCTCAGATGTTTAGAATAAAAAAATCTTCCAAGTGATTTTAAGTCCTATTAGTGAATTAAATGCAAAACTTTCATTAAGGTCAAGGTTTCTTTACTCTTTGTTCAAACTCAGTTTATTATTTTTATTTTCCTTCACAAAGTTCCCATTTGCCTCTCCTAAGCAAAACGTTTTCTTCTCACTAAATCTCAGGATATACCAGGAGCCAACTCTAATATGTTCGCTTTACAATAATTCTCTTCCTGATATATCTGTCTATAACAAACTCTTGCCAAGATCTTACTCATCACTGCAAAATCATCTGATGATGCATTGTTCATTGGAAGCTTGAGCCAAATCAAGTATGTGTATATTGAAAAGTGCATCAGTTTTAGAGTCAGACTGATCTAGGTGTGACTAATGGTTCTGCCACTTACTAATTATGTAATCTTGGATAATTAATCTCTCTGAACTTTAATTTTCCTATCCATTGGATTTGTAGTGCAATAATTGTTTATTTGTTTATCTGTATATATACCTCACTCATTACAAATAGTTGATAAGGTGACTAATGAGATAATAAATACAAAGTGACTAGCCCTTTTCCTGGAGCCCAGAGATGTTTAATGAAAGTTAATTCCCTATTATATTTTCTTCCTTTATTATTTTTTCTGCTGCTGAAAATTGTTCTCACAAAAAAGTCAAAGCATCTGTGGAGCAGAACAACAGTGTATGGTCATAGGCCACCTGGATATTAAAAACCAAATATAGAAGGCAAAAATGTGAAGTTTGTCAAGTCTATCCATGCTTTAAAACCAATATGGTGGCCTCCTGTGGTTCCTGAAGACTTGAAATGTGTCTAGTCAATACATACCACATTTCACAGGTAATCAGAAAAATGAAAGAACGCAAAATATCTCACTAACATTTTTTATTCTGATTATATATTAAAATTACATTGTAGACTTATCAACTTAAAAAAACATAGCGTCTCACTATGTCTCCTTCAGTAGAGTGTTGAGGCATCACAGCTCACAGCAACCTCAGACTCTTGGGCTTAAGCAATTCTCTTGCCTCAGCCTCCCAATTATCTGGGACTACAGACACCCACCACAATGCCTGACTGTCCTTCTACTTTTTTAAATGGGCCTACTAGATAATTTAAAATTACATATGTGGCTCACCTTTGTGGCTTTTTATATTTCTGTTGGACAGCAACATCCTAAATCATTGACCTATAGACCACGATTACCCACCAAGTAAGTGTTCTTTTTTTTTAAATTTTAACTCCATATGGCAACTTTAAATATCCCAGTGTCAATAGTCCTACTGAATCAAATCAAATATATCAAATATATTTTAATAACTATAGAGAGGAGAACAAATCCTCAGTGAACTTGCTTATGTATCATTGTTTAAGAAATGTAGAAGCGGCTGCCTCTGGCCCATGCTGCCGCCTCCCTCTTCTGCTGCTCCTGGGGGTGCCTGTGTGAGTGTTTGGTGCAGACCTTGTACCCCTTTAGTGAAGTGACTGTTGAGGGAACTCTGTCTCCTGCCATAGCAGAGGAAAAGCCTAAGAAAGAAGTCAAGATTGACAGTGATGATCATATTAATTCAAAGGTGATGGGACAGGATGGTTCTGTGGTGCAGTTTAAGACTAAGATGCATACAGCACTTAGGTAAAGTAAGGAAAGCCTATTGTGAACCACAGTTTGTTAATGAGGCAGATCAGATTCCGGTTGGAAGGGCAGCCAATCAGTGAAACAGACACTTTGCACAGTTGGAACTGGAGGGCGAAGATATAATTGATGTGTTCCAACAGCAGACAGGAGGTGTCTAGTGAAGAGGGAACCTGCTACTTTATTCCAGAACTCTGTTCCTACAGAATAAGGCTACATTTTCCATTGGAAAACTGTAATTTGGTTCCACTACATCCCAACTACTATTGTACACTTTTCTCTAGTTTTTCATTTCCCCCTTCCCCATTCCTCTACTGTACATAAAGTAACTGGTATATGTGCACAAGCATAATGTACTGTGGTTTGTTTTTTGGTTGTTCTTGTTGTTTTTAACTAAATGGCCATCTGTATGTTTTGGTTGACATTAAAATGGAGATGGGATGGGAAAAAATACTGGTACTTTGAAAATACTCCCTTTCTCCATTAGTGGCTTGTTCGTTCAATTCTTATCTTTATATACTAGTAGGTCATTTTGTTCTTTCTTTCTGTCTTCTCTCTCTCTCTTTTTTTTTTTTTTTTTTGAGACAGGATCTAAAGCTTTTGCCCTGAGTAGAAGGCCATGGTATTATAGCTCACAGAAACCTCAAACTATTGGGCTCAGGCGATTCTCTTGCCTCAGCCTCCCAAGTAGCTGGGACTACAGGCACCTGACACAGCACCCAGCTATTTTTTTGTTGCCCTTTTCTTTCTTTTCTTTTTTTTTTTTATTAAATCATAGCTGTGTACATTAATGTGATCATGGGACACCATACACTGGTTTTATAGACCGTTTGACACATTTTCATCACACTGGTTAACATAGCCTTCCTGGCATTTTCTTAGTTATTGTGTTAAGACATTTATATTCTACATTTACTAAGTTTCACATGTACCCTTGTAAGATGCACCACAGGTGTAATCCCACCAATCACCCTCCCTCTGCCCATCCTCCCCCCCCCCTACCTTCCCCATATTCTTAGGTTATAACTGGGTTATAGCTTTCATGTGAAAGCCATAAATTAGTTTTATAGTAGGGCTGAGTACATTGGATACTTTTTCTTCCATTCTTAAGATACTTTACTAAGAAGACTATGTTCCAGCTCCATCCATGTAAACATGAAAGAGGTAAAGTCTCCATCTTTCTTTAAGGCTGCATAATATTCCATGGTGTACATATACCACAATTTATTAATCCATTCGTGGATCGATGAGCACTTGGGCTTTTTCCATGACTTAGCAATTATGAACATATAAGCAAGAAAAGAACAAGTAATCCCATCACAGCCTGGGCAAGGAACTTGAAGAGAAACTTCTCTGAAGAAGACAGGTGCACAACCTACAGACATATGAAAACATGCTCATCATCTTTAATCATCAGAGAAATGCAAATCAAAACTACTTTGAGATATCATCTAACTCCAGTAAGATTAGCCCATATCACAAAATCCCAAGACCAGAGATGTTGGTGTGGATGTGGAGAAAAGGGAACACTTCTACACTGCTGGTGGGAATGCAAATTAATACATTCCTTTTGGAAAGATGTTTGGAGAACACTTGGAGATCTAAAAATAGATCTGCCATTCAATCCTGTAATCCCTCTCCTGGGCATATACCCAGAAGACCAAAAATCACATTATAACAAAGATATTTGTACCAGAATGTCTATTGCAGCCCAATTCATAATTGCTAAGTTATTTTGATGTTGTTGTTGTTGCAGTTGTCACTGTTGTTTTAGCCAGGTTCAAACCCGCCAGCCTCAGTGGACGTGGCCGGCGCCCCACCCACTGAACTACAGGTGCCACCTACCTTGTTCTCTTGTAAAACAACAACATAAAAAACCTTGCATACCTTGTTCAATTGGAGAATTTTAACGTTTTAAATTTATCATTGTAAAACCAAGAACAATTTTAACTTTTTTTGTATGTAGGCATAACTGTTCTATGTAAGGCAATTTGTCTTTAAGGGATAAATTACTCTAAAAAAAATAAATTGTAGATAGTTTTCCCTTCAAGTCAAGCATCTTGTTTAAATAAACTTATTGTTTAAAATGAAAAAAAGAAAGAAAAATTAGAGACAGTCTAGGCACAGCCACTCCATGCACAGCAAGTCTTCCCATCTGGTTTTTCCTAAGATAACCAGGCTTTGTGGCCAGTTTAATAACTTTCTATGTTGACAGAGAGTAGGGCCAAGAATAGAAATTATACACCTGAACGGATCTGTCCTGGTAAGCTGTCACTCTTTTGACAGCAAACACGATGGGTAAGCATTCCTTATGTAGCACCATCTTTCAAGGCATACATTACATTGGAACTAAACAAAGTTGTCTATTTTCCCTTCACTTCTGTCCCCAAATTAGACATGCATTTCTTCAGCCTCTTCTGCCTTATCTTAACAAAACCAGTATCAAGTCCTAGTTTGTACATAAAGCCTTCCCTAGTTCAGTTAAACCTCTCCATTATTTGACATCCGATAACATTACTATTTGTAGTGTATGTGTTAGCCCTTTGCTAAACATGATTGCTTTCACTACCTGATTATATTTTAGTGTACGTCTTACTTACCTATCCGTGTTCTGGTCTCCTCAACCAAGAGGCATATCTATATATCTTTGTATTGCTCACATAATTCCTTTTAAGCAGACTGAATAATTTTGTCTATGATGATAATAATGAAGGTAAAAAAGAGGAATATAGAGCAGCACCTGTGGCTCAAAGGAGTAGGGTGCTGGCCCCATATGCTGGAGGTGGCGGGTTCAAACCCAGCCCCAGCCAAAAACTGGAAAAAAAAAAAAAAAGAGGAATACAAAAATGAATCCCTGTAAAAAAAAAAAAAAAAATACAAGCTCTTTGTGAACAAGAAAGGTCCTATTGAGCATTTTGGCCAAAATACCCTTCCTGCATGTCAAATTCAAAGCTAAAGTTGAATTTATAATTGTTCCTTTCCTAACTTGCTCATGCTTTGATTCCTAATTCACCAAGTGCTACGACTTGCCTTCTACTCTGGCACATGCACCTTGGCTTGCTCTCCTTCACCTCTGCATTTAATTAGACCACAGACCTGATATCCTTCAACTCAATTCATCTGTTTCCATCCTCACGGTCAATCTCCAATCTCCACACTTCATGCCTCTCCCAGCCCACAACCCAGTCAGACTGAACTGTTAAAAACATATATCTGAACACGCCACTCTTCTGCTTAAGATCCCCATTCTGGGGTAAAGACTTAATGTTTTTATAATAACACGGTCCATTTACACCAAATCAACGTCAACTCTTTTCCCTCTTGCTCCCAACCCCAACTTCATGCTGATGTTATTCTGGCTCTCCTAATCAGCTGTTCTTTTTCTCACCCCTGGGCCTTTCACACTTGATTTCCCCCAACCAACTGGTCAGTTGATGCAGGATGGTATGTTCCTGTGGCATTTTATGGAATTCTGGTTAGAATGCTGCTTGTCTGACTCCTCTCTGAAATGTGAACAGAGTCAGGGTATACTTCTGTTGCTATGATAGCTCTTCCCCTTAGCACTGTGTCAGTCTCTGGCAGGACTCAATCAACATTTTTTGAAGAAAGGAAAAATGGGTTGGAGGAAGTGAAGGAAGCAGATAGATAAAAAGAGAGAAAGAAGGTTAAAAAATTATCTTATTATTCTATTGCTCTCAAATATTTAATCTATGGAGGCCATTACTGGACACCATTTGGGGCATACCCTTAAGTTGTTGCTTTTTTGCTACCAACTTGAATACAAGTTCTTTTTTGCAATTAGGCTCACACATTCGTAAGTAGGTTGATTGAACACAAGAGGCAACATTCATAAGTCAAATTAATCAATCCAGGGACCAACACCCACCTCTCCCAAAGGGCAGTACAACCATGCTTTTCCAAACTGAAACAAACAGCCCACTGCAAGTAGCTGCTAATTACCTCCGTAGAGACAGTCTTCAGCAGAGAACTTGATTAAACAAGCAATCGATTAAGAAGTTAATGAGTATACCCAGAAGACCAAAAATCACATCATAACAAAGATATTTGCCCCAGAGTGTTTATTGCAGCCCAATTCATAAATGCTAAGTCATGGAAAAAGCCCAAGTGCCCATCGATCCACAAATGGATTAATAAATTGTGGTATATGTACACCATGGAATATTATGCAGCCTTAAAGAAAGATGGAGACTTTACCTCTTTCATGTTTACATGGATGGAGCTGGAACATATTCTTCTTAGTAAAGTATCTCAAGAATGGAAGAAAAACTATCCAATGTACTCAGCCCCACTATAAAACTAATTTATGGCTTTCACATGAAAGCTATAACCCAGTTATAACCTAAGAATAAGGGGAAGGGGAAAAGGGAGGGGAGGGAGAGTGATTGGTGGGATTACACCTGCAGTGCATCTTACAAGGGTATATGTGAAACTTAGTAAATGTCTTAACACAATAACTAAGAAAATGCCAGGAAGGCTATGTTAACCAGTGTGATGAAAATGTGTCAAATGGTCTATAAAACCAGTGTATGGTGAAAATAAAAAAAAAAGAAATTAATGAATGTTTGTTCTACATTCATCATCATGCTAAGCACTCAACAAATATGAAATGAGGTATGTTTCTTGGGAATCTGGAATTTTTAAAACATTTTTGTCTAGCTAAGGAAACATAGTCAAAAATAATTTTAAAAGTAATCATGAAAAAATACTGTGCTCAAGGAGTGATTCCGAATTCACACATCAGAGCAATTCAGAAGGAAAGGTCAAGATGATATTTGATCATTGTATATCAAAGAAATATCAACATCAACTGAAACTTCAAAATGAGCAGGTGAAAGATACTAACCTAAAGAGAAAAAGGCTCGATGGAGTTAATAAGCTAGATGTTTACTCACCAAAATCTCTCAGTAAAGGTACAATCATGAAGGCCTGCTCTGTTCTCCCTGTTTACATGAAGTAGAATGCCAAATATAGGGCATTTAGCAATTACTCAAGCTATCATTCTCAGCCAAAAACATCTCTCTGTTTGGGAGCAACAGCCAAGGTGTTTTGGTCAGGCACTGTGAAATTGCCTTGGCTGACTTGGGGTTATGTGATTCCAGCAAGGAAATAATACCCTGTCTTTTTGTTCCACCATAAGCAAAAAGGAAGAAATGATTCCAAAGCAGCCTATTTTGTGCTCAAACATTCAAACAGTACAAGCTAAAGAGTGTATAGACACTTTCTTCTCCCAACCAGTGAAAGAGAATATTTGTTAAGATGTTGAAAGAATACATGACAGCTTAAGTTAAGAAATCTCTTGGACAGAAAACCATTTCCCTCTGTAACACTGAGCTTATGTAGCTGCCACAGAGAATTCTACCGCCTATATGGATTGCTAATGGTGAGGGCTAGAACACAGTGCAATGATACCCTATAGCAATGAAAGAAAAGGACAAGATCTGGGAATGTGCCCTGATTATACATTATATTGGTTCAATTATTAAAGTTATTTTTGATGGAGGTGAAATATTTCAAACACATTTTATCTTCTAATAGTATAAATAAAGTATGAGACAAACAATGAAATAAAAAATAAAAAGTATGTCACTCACTGAGACCCCACCACTCTCCCTCCTTCCCGCTCTCTGCTCTTCCTTTACCCCACATCTTGTATCCTCAATAAATCCCCAACAATTAAAAATAAATAAATAAATAAAATAAAATAAAAAGTGTGTCACAATAATAACCAAATATACTTCCTGGTCTTTCTTTGCAATAAAATTAATAATACAAGAGAGTATTATAAAGCAAGAAAGAAAGTAAATCTAGAGCTAATTTTTCATCTTGACTCTATTCAATGTAAGGCAATCTATGTATTTATCTATTTTTATTCTTTCTTTTAACTCTTCTGTTTATTGGTATTTCTTTAAGGTACTTTTCACTTATAACATTATTTAAATGTTTTTATGTGTTCTGCATTGCCAACCACAGAGTTTTGCACATAGCAGGTGGTCAATATTTTTTTCTTAAAAGCAACCATGTTTATATCTCAATTTAAAATGCCATGGCCCAATTGGAAATGGCTGTGTTAATAATATAGACCCTGTTATTTGCAATAAAAACTCCAGGTTCTAAAAACTACAACACTTGCCTTAGAGAGGTATCTCAACAAAATATGTTTATATATATATGTGTGTGTGTGTTTGTGTGTATTTTTTAAAAATTTAGCTTATTTCCTTATTGTTTGATTAAAACCAATGATAATGGCTAGGCACAGTGGCTCATTCCTATAATCCTTGCAATTGGGAAGGTTGAGGTGGGTGGATTGCCTGAGCTCAGGAGTTTAGACCAGCCTGAGAAAGAGTAAGACCCCATCTCTACTAAAAATAGAAAATTAGCTAGGCATTGGGGTGAGTGAGTGCCTGTAGTCCCAGCTACTCAGGAGTCTGAGGCAGGAGGATCACTCAGCTTAAGAGTTTGAGATTGCTGTGAGCTATGACAGCACAGCTCTCTACCCAGGGCAGCAGAGTGAGACTCTTTACCAAAAAGAAATTAAAAAGAAATAAAAGCAATTTTAATATCATTTTATATTAAGAGATGACTTACAGTCCCTGATAACCATGTCACCTATTCATCATCATTGCTATCATTTAATGGTTCATCTGAACTTTAATATAGTATTTATGGAAACCCAATTAAACTTGTATGATATAGCTTAAGACTGTGAACCGTCCTATTGTGTTGCCAAGAGTGAGAACAGAGGGCAGGAAAGAAGGGTACCCAAGGGAGTCAGGGAATACAAAGCCCCATTGTAAGAGACTCAATTCCACCTCACCTTGTAGATTTGCAGGGAGGAAAAGTATATATGTATTTCATAATACTCCTTTGTACACAAACATGTTATTTAACTTGTCAAATTTTTTTTTTTTTATTGTTGGGGATTCATTGAGGGTACAATAAGCCAGGTTACACTGATTGCAATTGTTAGGTAAACTCCCTCTTGCAATCATGTCCTGCCCCCATAAAGTGTGACACACACCAAGGCCCCACCCCCCTCCCTCCTTCCCTCTTTCTGCTTCCCCCCCCATAACCATAATTGTTATTAATTGTCCTCATATCAAAATTGAGTACATAGGATTCATGCTTCTCCATTCTTGTGATGCTTTACTAAGAATAATGTCTTCCACGTCCATCCAGGTTAATACGAAGGATGTAAAGGCTCCATTTTTTTTAATGGCTGAATAGTATTCCATGGTATAAATAGATAAACCATTGGCCAGACTAACGAGGAATAGAAAAGTAAAATCTCTAGTAACCTCAATCAGAAATGATAAAGGGGAAATAACAACTGATCCCACAGAGATACAAGAGATCATCTCTGAATACTACCAGAAACTCTATGCCCAGAAATTTGACAATGTGAAAGAAATGGATCAATATTTGGAATCACACCCTCTCCTTAGACTCAGCCAGGAAGAAATAGAGCTCCTGAACAGACCAATTTCAAGCACTGAGATCAAAGAAACAATAAAAAATCTTCCAACCAAAAATGCCCTGGTCCAGATGGCTTCACTCCAGAATTCTATCAAACCTTCAAGGAAGAGCTTATTCCTGTACTGCAGAAATTATTCCAAAAAATTGAGGAAGAAGGAATCTTCCCCAACACATTCTATGAAGCAAACATCACCCTGATACCAAAACCAGGAAAAGACCCAACTAAAAAGGAGAATTTCAAACCAATCTCACTCATGAATATAGATGCAAAAATTCTCAACAAAATCCTAGCCAATAGATTACAGCTTATCATCAAAAAAGTCATTCATCATGATCAAGTAGGCTTCATCCCAGGGATGCAAGGCTGGTTTAACATACGCAAGTCTATAAACGTTATCCACCATATTAACAGAGGCAAAAATAAAGATCACATGATCCTCTCACTAGATGCAGAAAAAGCATTTGATAAAATCCAGCATCCTTTTCTAATTAGAACACTGAAGACTATAGGCATAGGTGGCACATTTCTAAAACTGATTGAAGCTATCTATGACAAACCCACAGCCAATATTTTACTGAATGGAGTAAAACTCAAAGCTTTTCCTCTTAGAACTGGAACCAGACAAGGTTGTCCTCTGTCCCTTTACTATTCAACGTAGTGCTGGAAGTTCTAGCCAACACAATTAGGCAAGACAAGGAAATCAAGGGAATCCAAATGGGAGCAGAGGAGGTCAAACTCTCCCTCTTTGCTGACGACATGATCTTATACTTAGAGAACCCCAAAGACTCAACCACAAGACTCCTAGAAGTCATCAAAAAATACAGTAATGTTTCAGGATATAAAATCAACGTCCACAAGTCAGTAGCCTTTGTGTATACCAATAACAGTCAAGATGAGAAGCTAATTAAGGACACAACTCCCTTCACCATAGCTTCAAATAAAATGAAATACCTAGGAATATACCTAACGAAGGAGGTGTAGGACCTCTATAAAGAAAACTATGAAATCCTCAGAAAGGAAATAGCAGAGGATATTAACAAATGGAAGAACATACCATGCTCATGGATGGGAAGAATCAACATTGTTAAAATGTCTATACTTCCCAAGGCAATCTACCTATTCAATGCCATTCCTATCAAAATACCAAAATCGTACTTTCAAGATTTGGAAAAAAATGATTCTGCGTTTTGTATGGAACCGGAAAAAACCCTGTATAGCTAAGGCAGTTCTCTGTAACAAAAATAAAACTGGGGGCATCAGCATACCAGATTTTAGTCTGTACTACAAAGCCATAGTGGTCAAGACAGCATGGTACTGGCACAAAAACAGAGACATAGACACTTGGAATCGAATTGAAAACCAAGAAATGAAACTAACATTTTACAACCACCTAATCTTCGATAAACCAAACAAGAACATACCTTGGGGGAAAGACTCCCTATTCAATAAATGGTGTTGGGAGAACTGGATGTCTACATGTAAAAGACTGAAACTGGACCCACACCTTTCCCCACTCACAAAAATTGATTCAAGATGGATAAAGGATTTAAATTTAAGGCATGAAACAATAAAAATCCTCCAAGAAAGCATAGGAAAAACACTGGAAGATATTGGCCTGGGGAAAGACTTCATGAAGAAGACTGCCATGGCAATTGCAACAACAAAAAAAATAAACAAATGGGACTTCATTAAACTGAAAAGCTTCTGTAAAGCTAAGGAGACAACAACCAAAACAAAGAGACAACCTACACAATGGGAAAGGATATTTGCATATTTTCGATCAGACAAAAGCTTGATAACTAGGATCTATAGAGAACTCAAATTAATCCACATGAAAAAAGCCAACAATCCCATATATCAATGGGCAAGAGACATGAATAGAACTTTCTCTAAAGACGATAGACGAATGGCTAACAAACACATGAAAAAATGTTCATCATCTCTATATATTAGAGAAATGCAAATCAAAACAACCCTGAGATATCATCTAACCCCAGTGAGAATGGCCCACATCACAAAATCTCAAAACTACAGATGCTGGCATGGATATGGAGAGAAGGGAACACTTTTACACTGCTGGTGGGACTGCAAACTAGTACAACCTTTCTGGAAGGAAGTATGGAGAAACCTCAGAGCACTCAAGCTAGACCTCCCATTTGATCCTGCAATCCCATTACTGGGCATCTCCCCAGAAGGAAAAAAATCCTTTTATCATAAGGACACTTGTACTAGACTGTTTATTGCAGCTCAATTTACAATCGCCAAAATGTGGAAACAGCCTAAATGCCCACCAACCCAGGAATAGATTAACTTGTCAACATTTTAATTGTCATTTTTATTTACCTTTCTAATACATCTTCAAGATAGAGTAAGTATTATTAGTTTTATTCTGCAAGACTTGGACATAGACCAATTAACTTATTTACTTAAGGTTAAAGTAAATACTAACCTTGGTATTAGAAGCTAAGTCACCTGACTCACAATCTTTTAATCTTGTTAATATTCTATTTTAACAGAAGAAAAATTCTATCATTCTACATTTCAACATTTTAGTACTGAAAAATACCCCATAGTAGCAGCAGCAGCAGTATTAATAATAAATTGAGCCACCTTAAAATGTTTTAAATCCCTCATTAGATTTTGTAAGGGTGAATTGACTTTTTTAAGAGCTCCAGTGTTTTCCTTGGGTCGAGTTTTAGGAATTTTTTTTCCTTCTAAACCCACTGAACATGTTCTGTTTCTTTAGAGGAGTTTAAGAATGGTGAGAACTTCAATTCTGACCAGTGTAGATATGAGCACACTTTCTTTTTTTTTTTTTTTTTTTTTTTGGTTTTTGGCCAGGGCTGGGTTTGAACTCTCCACCTCCAGCATATGGGACCGGCACCCTACTCCTTGAGCCACAGGTGCCGCCCCCTACAAAACAAACAAAAAACGTCTTCCACATAACATGTGCTTAATCAATTCTACTTTCATAAATGAAATTACTAAAAAAAATTGTTTCTACCATCAGCTGGGATTACAGGCAAATCACTGGTTCCCTTCTACTAAAAATTTTCTAATACAAAAACAGCTTTCCTGAAAATGAAGAAATAAAAGCATTGGAAAGATTTCCATGACCGCTGCTGCTAAGAATAACTGCCCCTTTGATTGACTCATCAAGCATTTACAGTCTATACTATTGTTTTGCATAGGTATCCTGGAATAGGTTTTTCTCTACATATCTCCCCGTAAAATTTTATATTTTAAGGGTTGGATGACACATGAAACTGATTCACAATAAGATGTGAATATTCTATGAAGTAGACATTCCTTTTGACATATGGGTGCTGAGTGACAGCATTTTATGTTACTGATGCTTTTCTCAAAGTGTGGTCTTTAGACCACCTGAGTCACAAGCACCTGGGGTATTTGTTAAAAATGTAGCCTCTGAGACCATACATAAGATTTCTGAACCAGAATCTATGGATGAGGCCCAAGAATCTGTGTCTGATGAACACCTGTGTTTGAAAATCAGCGAACAAGAGAAGATAAGGGTGGGGGCACGAAAAGTTACAAACATGGATGGAAAAAAAATGGCATAAGGTCAGGGCAGGCCAAGTAAAAACAATGCACCAGAGCCACATTGCTCATCTCTAACCTCTGCCTGACTGTTTCTCAATTTCCTGCTCTGTAGGTTCATGGCACAAGTCATTTCTCACCAAAGATTATTAACTTTCCTTATGAGATGAGATTTCACTGGAAATGTGAAATCGCTCTGCCAGAAACATCACTGGTGGGTTCTAAAGAAGCTGGCTTCAGACAGCCTTGAATGACCACATTGACCGTGATAACTTTGTTCCCTGATGGACTCAAGGAATTTCTATAGGTTGGGTGGTCTCTGCGCACGGTACTTCAAGGAGTGGGACAGTAACACTAAATGTCATTTAATATAGCACACAGTCTCAGCTCTGACAGGAACAGGTCTGATCCCATGTGGAGATTGAATTACCTCCCTGCCCATAGATGGATACCCTACCCTGTCTCCCACCACCATTGGCAGCCTCTGTGGGAAAGCTTACCAAGCAGCTGCGCTACCTTATCTAGTTCAAGGAAAGAAAGAGGTCATCAGATTCCAGGGCTGGCAGTTGTTAAACCTTTATAAAAACCACAAGGGGAGGGTGGGGGAGCCTAAGGAGTTTTAAGGAAAAGATACACACACACAAATAGTTCTAATTCCTTTGAGAACATAATCCAGGATTTATTTTCTGAAATAAAAACCTAGAAAGAAAAAATAAACACACATTAAACTATTAATGACCAAATATCACTTAGGGATTTGACTATATTTTTCTTCCTATACTAATGTTAATGGAGCCAAAACCAGAATACTCAGAAAGACTAATCACAAATGAAATTGATACGGCTAAGCATTTGATTAACTTCCGTCAAATTCATTTAGTATATTATACTGGATTACATTAGTATAAAGAAAAAATAAAATAGGAACTAAATCTCTTAACCTAACAACAACAACAACGACAAAAATTAGCCATTAAACAGACCAGTGAGAAACTCTTGGCATCACAAAGTAATCCACCCAGTGAAATCTTCAAAACCAAATTCATGGTATTGGCCATGATAATGATAAATCTTGTCTATATAATGCTAACAGAAGCTAAAACAAGCCACACTTTGAATTGAGTATTTTATTTTCAACTTTCCTTATAAAAGGCTAAAATGAAAATTTCAAGATCTTGGATCCCAAAGGGACCAGAGTTTTCTAGAAGCCATTTTATTTCGTGAGGCACTGGAGGGGAATGACAGCATTCTGCTTCCCCACAGCCTCCAGGCAGGGCTTGCCACTCTCTAGCCTTGAGATTGACTCCGTTTTACTGTTATCTTGCATTTGTTTACCCCTATCTTAAAGCTTAAGCCTCTTAGGTCAAGAACCCTGTCTTTGGTGGTTTATATTTCCTGAAGCAATATACTCCTCTCTAAATAATTGTCTTGGGTCAACACAAGGCACTTTAATTGGATTATTATTATTTTTTTTTTGTAAAAGAGAAAGTTATTTAAAGAGTGCTTTATAGTTAAGGCACAACAGAATACTTATTGAGTCTTTTTCTATAAGCTCCCGCAATACATATACAACCTGGAAACCTCCAGGCATAGCAAAGCTGAAGTCACAACTAGGGAAGGTTGAAGTGTTTCCTAGAGAGCCTAGATTATGGTCAAAATAACACTGGAAGAACACCTATATCAGGTAGAAAGTGATAAATCTGTTCATCATTATTATTATTTTAGGAGAATTGACTAGCAATAGTTTACTTGCTTCAGTAAATTGACTATTTTTTTTTTTTTTTATTGTTGGGGATTCATTGAGGGTACAATAAGCCAGTTACACTGATAGTAAATTGACTATTACTTGGGGTATTAAAGATACAACTACAGCTTCATTACTTGAGATCATGATCATAGTATGTATTTGATGAATTTCCCTTTTCTCTAGAATGTATGCATATTGTCGTTTTGGACTTGGTGGGGCATCTAATCACTAAAAAACATTTGGAAAAATTAAAACAATAATCACCAGATTTTAGATAGAGCCTGGGAATCTGTATATGTACAAAGCTCCAAAAGCAAGTCTGATTTCTGATGCTTTGCCGAGTTGCAGATACATGCACAGGCCCAAATAGTGCAATGGATGCCCACAAGGTGCTGCCCTGCTATTCTCCTAAGTACCTGGTGTGCCTCCAGTGTATAGTCCAAAGGGAGCTGGTGCCCCAGACTCAGAATTCAGGTGCCCTCTTAATTCACCACTATGCAGCCTCCTTAAATGAGAAAAACTCACCTGGAATATGTTATTAAACAGCCACGCCTGGTCTCTTTCCCACGAGATTCTGATTTAATTGATCTGAAAGGCACCTTGGCATCCATCAGTATGTTGTAAAAGCTTCCCAGGTTATTTTAATGTAGTCAAGTTTGAGATCCACTGTTGGGGATTAAAAAATAATTCTGCAAGAGACTTTTGATATTTAAGTCTCATAACAATATTTCGAGGTAAGGAGCAAAACTCTCATTATGCAGTTAAAAAAGTAAAAAATATGTTAGAACTTTTCTAATCAAAGTATGGTCCTGGTATCAGCAGCATGAACATCACCTAGAAGCTTGCAAGAAATGCAGAATCCCATACCCAAGCTGGGTTTTCTGAATCAGAACCTCGTATTTTAGCATGATTCCCCAGTGGGTTGTATGCATATTCAAGTTTAAAAGGCACACTGCTAGGAGGAGGATTCATGGGTGCGTGTGAGGCTGTACATGCCTGCCTTGCATATGAAACTGTTTGTACCAATAAAAAGACTGCCCTCTAAGGAGCATAAGTGAGTGAACTGTGATTGTATCACCTGACCACCCCACCTTGACCTGTTCAGTAAAATAACTCTGTATGACTTAGTAAACAAGACATATCCTAGAGAACTTAAAAGATCAACTTTCATCAGATGCTCTGAACTAATGGCTTGTATGTTACCTACCTTAACCTTTGGCTCCATGTCTGATGCCTTGTTTGAACCCTCAACTCCTGGCTTTCACCCTCCCTCTCCCTAAACTCCAGCAGAGCAAAGGGGGAAAGAATCTTAAAGTCTACATACAGATGGAGTGTTTATGTTTGATAGCATTAATTTATTCATTGTTCACCAATTCTGCACTCCTGTTATGACTCAAAAGTGATCGGGTCAGTATTCCTGAATGTAATTAATTCATAAATTAATGGGAAAGACAAATAGTAGCAAATCGCTATAAATATGTGTGATTTGAGAATAACGTATGTTGTTGAGGGCTTAAGTTCCATACCTTATACATTGCTTGTTGGAGTATAAATTGCTGCAACCTTGCTACAAGCAATTTGCTAGTATATATTCAAAGATTTTAACATTTTCTTGAATTTGGATAGTTTATAGATGACACATTGAGAAGCCATTTATTGTATGAAGTTTAGTAGGGAGGATGCGAACAGATTTATATTTTAGAAAGTTTACTTTGGCTATGTAGGAAATGGATTGGAGAAGTGCAAGGCTGAAAGCCAGTAGATTAATTAATAGGATGTTGTAGCAATTCCACAGTTTCCTAATAAAAGAAAAAAATAACCTGAAATAGGGCCATGATTATGTTTGGCTTCTTTGACCCTAATATGTTTCTAGTCTTACCTCAGAAGTGATTCTTCTAGGAAAAAAATCAGGGATGGACCATAAAAAGCAAAGATTTACATGGCCCTATTGCCATTGTGATGTTTATAATAGTGAATAAGTAAAAGACCACCAAAATACTCAAAATTCAAATCATCCTTAAACAATTCATAATATATCCATTGGGTAGAATTCCTTTAGTCATTCTAATAGTATTTATGAAAAATTTTTATGAAGTGGGGCTGGAAATATGATACAACACAATTAGGGAAAATCCTCTAATTGAAATTATCAAAACATCTTGGTATGGTCTACAAGTTCACTAAGGCTCAAATCACTGCCTAACTGTTCTATATCCCTTCACCTGTAATGAAATACTGGAAATTTCAAACGTACAAGTTTACTCACAAGTCCATCCTGTTGAACATGCTATTTTTGTAAAACAAAATACTTCAAAAAAAATAAAACACAAGCTATAATTTCCCCCCTTTTCTTATTTAAGGAAACTCCAGGTTTCTAGAGTCATTTGTTAAATTAATTAGTTAATTATCTATTTAATTGAATCATATCATTTTAATATACATTCCCTCAGCTTGGTTCTGGTGGGTAGAACCCACCACACAACTTGGGACTGTAGTCTCCCCATTCAGAGCCTCTTCCTCCTGATGAATAATTACCTAACTATAATAAAAGACTTCTCAGAGGAACCAGACCCTTTTCCTCCTGTATATGTGAAGTCCATAAAACAATGCAGCATGTGCCTTACACATGCTATTCTGACTTCTTCAGAAATTAAATGAGAAATATTTATAAGTAAGTTGATGAATATGTCGCTAAAATGGAGGAACTATTTATTGGGTAAACAACTTCTTGATACAAGCAGATTTAATGATAAGTAAAATAAGGTATCATTATAATAATTGATTTTAATAGGAGTAAAAAGATCAGTAAAAAGTTCTGCTTAAAATATGCTTTATCTATGTTTAAAATTAGTGACACAAACATTTTTTGAGTGAGGATTATTTGAAAAATTTACGAACATAGGAGGGGGATCTTGGAAAAATGGTTGATTCGAAGCAGCCCACACGTTCTGCACTCAAGGAAGGAGTGAAAGTTACAGGCAATAGTTTGCCTATGGATGGCTCCTCTTGGAAAGAACATTGTAAAACACCAGAGAGGTGACAAAGGACATTCAGAATGAAGGGGAAAGTGATCAGTCCATTCCTTTGGAGATATAGAAGGAAATCTTGGGGAGGTATCCACATGTGGAAGAGGGTTAGAGGAGAGAGCCTTGGAGATCCCCCACTCAAGCAGCAGACACTGCAGACAAGTCAGGAGGGCCCACCACCACCACTGCAGACCTCTGGACTCATTGGGGAGCTGCTTGGATTCTGTATAGCAACACTGCAATGGAGCGTGGGTACAACAGGGATCTGGGGGCTACCAATCCCAGTTTACTGCAACTAACACTACTCTGAGCTCTCATGTACAGGGAAACATGTCTGCCCAGAGCTCAGCTTTGTAGCCGCCACCTTCACATCACCCTTCCCAGGCCAGGGAGGGAATGAGCAGAGTGGATACTTCCCTGTACCATGTTCTGTGACTGGGGGCTGAGCATCCTTCCTCATCAACATGGTATCTAACCACAGGGGGAATATCAGGAGCCACAGACACCACCTAAAAAGCCTTGTGATGACTACTTTAACAGGATCTGGGCAGGGGGCAACCCCAGCCATGAAGCAGCCCAGCACATAGCCCCACTCCCTGAGACCCGATGCTGCCACCCATCCCATGTGGCTCCACTGCAGCTTCCCAGACTGCAGCTTCACCATGGAGGACCTCAAGATTCTGGCCCTCAGGTTTTAGTGCTGTCACTAATTGGACAACTCTGTGTCCCAAGGGTCCAATGCTGCCCTGTGACGAGGCTCTGCTCCCATGGTTCTGGTGCTTCTGTCACTACCACAACTCCACCCTCAATATTTCATCTTGGCACATGGACTCTAAAACTCCACCCTCAAAACTGTACCACTGCCTCTGGGCATGCAAAACCACCCTGAGGTCCAATGTTTCACTACAGAGCCCCCAGTCTTAATTGCCATGATACCTGTACTGGGGTCAAGCAAATTTCCCACAGCCCAGACCTAGAACCTTCACTCACCTGCCCCTGTCAACTCCCTAGAACCTTCACTCACCTGCCCCTGTTAACTCCCTAGAACCTTCACTCACCTACCCCTGTCAACTCTGTGGAAAGACCCAGGGCAGAGCAATACCCTACATTTCAGTCTCCATGGAGAGGTTATCAACCAACTCCTCCCAACTTGAACTTCCAACAACAATCTGAGGAACAACTCCTCACACTATAAAAAATCATCCAATAATTGCTTAAACTGTGACAATCACATGGGCACAAGACAAAGCAGAACAGCTGCAATACAGTTTCTCAATATACCTGCCTCTCTCCTGCCAGGTCAATATTCCAATATAGGAACACAGAAGCCCCATCTAGGGATCTCCCTTCTTCTCACTAAGTAGGGGAGTTCCCAGCAAAGGAGAACGGGTGTTTTGCAAACTTGTAAGCCCTGAGCTGAAAGAAGAGAATCCAGATGAGAAGTAACCAGAAAACAACTCTTGCAATATGAAGAAGCACAACAGTTCAACACACCTAAAGGATCACAATAGCTCTACAATACTAGACCCCATACAAAAGGAAAGTATCAGTAATGCAATTCAGAATATCATAGCAAACAAGATAAAAGGAATTGAAGAGAAAGTGAAAAACCAAACCAAAAAAAAAAAAAGCCAAAAAAATAAAATTCAGGAAATGAATGTAAAACAAAAAAATGAAAAAGTGGCTAATGAGCTACGAAATATAGAAATGATATAACAGAACTTAACAAAATGAAAGAGTCATTTAGGGAATTTCAAAATATAGCAGAAAGCTTCAATGACAGGCGAAACCAAGTAGAAGAAAGAAACTCAGAGCTTGAAGACAGAAATTCAATGTTGTAAAAAATAGAATAAAGGAGATAGAACAAACATTCACAGAAATATGGAACTATGCCAACTCAACAAAGATAAGAGTAATAGATATCCCTGAGCGAGAAGAAGAAAAAGCAAAAATAATGGAAAATCTATTTGAGGAAATTATTGAGTAAAACTTCCTTGGTATCACTAGAGATTCAGATACCTGGTCATCAAACATCAGGGAGAGTCATAGAAAATAAGTCATCTCCAAGACACATAGACATCAAATTGGCCAAAATAAAGGAAAGAATTCTCTGAGCAAAACAAAAATTAACCACTGACCTACAAAGGAAAATCCATCAGGCTAACAGCAGGCTTCTCAACAGAGACCTTAGAAGCCAGAAGAGCCTCATCTTAGTCTTCTTAAACAGATCAACCACCATCCAAGAACCTTGGATCCTGCAAAACTAAGTTTCATAAACATTATACAAATACTTTCTCAAACAAACAAATATTAAGGGAATTTGTTCCTAATAGACCTGCCCCACAGCAAAAACTCAGAACTATATTATGCATAGATTAGCACAATAGATACCCACCAGTAAAATCACTCTAAAGCTCACAGCTCTTATAAAACAATAAAACAAGAGGGAAAACAAAACAAAAATGTTCTATCCAACATGATGAACAGAATAGCACCCCACATTAGCAATACTAAAATCTAAATGCTCAAAAGACATAGGCTGAATAGATGAAAAAACACAACCCAACTATCTGTTGTCTACAGAAAATATATGTAACTCACAAGGACTCACACAGACCTAAGTTGAAGAGATGGGGAAAAAAACATGAAAACATGCCACTCAAATGAAAATCAAAAGTGAGCTGGGCCCGGTGGCTAATGCCTATTAATTCCAGCACTGTGGGAGGCTTGAGGTGGGAGGATTTTTTGAGCTCAGGAGTTTGAGGCTTGTCTCAGCAAGAGTGAGACCCTGACTCATGAAAAAAAAGAAAAAATGGAAAAACCCAGCAGGGCCCTGCAGCGAGCGTCTGTAATCCCAGTGGTTTCGGAGGCTGAGGCACCAGGATGCCCACAGCCCAAGTCTGAGGTTGCAGTGTGCTGGGACGCTATTGCACTCTGCTCAGGGCATAGAGTAGAACTCTGTCTCAACAACAACAACAAAAAAGTGATCAGATCTAATCATTCTTCTATCAGATAAAATAGGCAATAAATCACCAATAATAGAGACAAAGAAGGCTATTAGATAATGGTAAAGTGTGTAATTCAGTAAGAAGACATAAGCATCCTAAACATATGCACCTAACACAGGAGCTCCCAGATTCATGACACAAATCCTACTAGATCTACAGAGAGAAACAGTCACATAATAACTGCAAGGACTTCACTCCACTGACAGAGCTGGACAGATCATTGAAGCAGTAAATCAAAAAGGAAATGCTGGATTTAAATGGGACTCTAGAACAAAGGGACCTAGGAGAAATCTACAGAATATTCCACCCCAAATCTACTGAATATACATTCTTCTCATTATCACATGGACATTCTTCAAGATTGATCATATTTTAGGTGCACAAAATATGTCTCAACAAATAAAAAAAATCAAATTTATACCATATATCTTCCCAGACCACAGTAGAATAAAACTAGAAATTAATTCAAAGAGAACAATCAGACTTACACAAAATCATAGAAAGTAAACATTCTGCTGCTGAATGATCCCTAGATCAATGATGAAGTTAAGATGGAAATCAAGATTCCTTGAACTGAACCACAAAGGAGACACAGGCTATCAAAATCTATGAGACATAGCAAAAGTAGTCATAAGGAAAAAAATTCATAGTCTTAAATGCCTATATCAAAAGGTAGATCATAACAACTTAATGTCACATCTTGAGAAACTAGAAAAGGAAAAACAAACCAAATCAAAATTCAGCAGCAGAAAAAACAACAAAGTTCAGAGCAAAACTAAACAAAATGGAAACTTAAAAAAAAGATACAGGCCAGGTGCCATGGCTCATGCTTGTAATCCTAGCCAAGGAAGGAGGGATCACTTGGGAGGCCAAGGCAGGAAGATCACTTGAGTTCAGGAGTTTGAGACCAGCCTGAACAAGAGACTCCATCTCTACTAACAAAGAAAAAAAAAATTAATTGTGGTGGACGCCTGCAGTCCCAGCTACTGGGAAGGCTGAGACAAGAGGATTTCTCAAGCCCAGTAGTTTGACGTTGAGGTTGCTGTGAGCTACAATGATGCCAAGGCACCCTACCCAGGGTGACAGGGTGAAACTCTGTCTCAAAAAAAAAAACAACAACAACAACAAAAAAAAAAAAACAGATGCAAAGGAACAACAAAACAAAATGTTACTTCTTTAAAAAGATAAAATTAATAGACCTCTAGCTAGATTAACCAGAAATATAAGAGAAAGTACCCAAAAAATCTCAATCAAAAATGAAATGGAGTAGGAAGGGAGGGGAGGAAAGAGGTTTAATAGAGGGAGGGTAAACGGTGGGACCACACCTATGGGGCATATTGCAAGGGTACAAGTCAAATCTATCAAGTGTAGAACATAAATGTCCTAACACAATAATCAAGTAAATGAGGCGAAAGGTATATTAATTAGTTTGATGTAAGCACATCAAATTGTATAAAAAAATCAACACATTGTACCCCACATATGCATAAATGTATTCATGATCTATGTGTATATGAACTAATAAAAAAATCCTGTAACTTTACAGGTAATAATAAAAAATGAAAAAGGACACATCACAACTTTTACTACAAAAATACAAAATATCACTCATGAATAGTATGAAAATCTCTATGTACATAAACTAGACAATGGAGAGAAAATGAAAAATTCCTGGAAACACATTACTTCCCAAGACTTAGTCAGAAAGAAATGAAAATCCTGAACAGACCAATAATGAGTAGTAATGTAGAGGTGGTAATAAAATTTTCCCATTCAAAAAAAAGCTTTGGCCCAGATGGATTCACAGCCAAATTCTACCAGACCTACAATGAAAACCTGGTACCCATTCCTTAGAAATTATTTCATAACATCAAGAAGGAGAATATCTTCCCTAATTCATTCTATGAGAATTAAGTATCATTTTGATATCAAAATCAGGAAAGGGCAAAACAATAAAACTACAAACCAATATCTTTTGTGACTACGGATGCAAAAATTCTCAAAAAAAATACTAGCAAATTGAATTTAATAGCACATCAAAAAATATATACATAAATTACCAAATTCAAGTAGTCATGTATCCAGAGATGCATGACTGGCTCAATGTATGTAAATCAATAAACACGATTCACTACATAAAGAGAAGCAAAAAAGAGATCATGTGATCATCCCAATAGATGCAGAAACAACATTCAACAAAATCCAATACCCTTTCATGACAAAAAACTCTCAACAATCTAGGTATAGAGGATATACACTTCAAAATTATAAAAGCCTTATATGACAAATCCACAGCCAATATCATATTGAATGGGGAAAAGTTGAAAGCATTTCCCCTAGGAAATGGGACAAGACAAGATGCCCTCTATCTGTCCAGAGAAATCAGGCAAGAAAGAAAGGATATCCAAATTGGGAAAGTGGGGGTCAAACTGTCTGTTATTGCTGGTGATACAATCTAGCACCTAGAAAATTCCAAAAACTTCATAAAAACTTTTTATCAAAACTTTTTTCAAAAAAAAACTTCATAGAAACACTTATAGAATTGGTAGATAAAGTCGGCAAATTGTCAGGTTATAAAATCAATGTACACAAACCAGTAGCTTACCTATATTCTAATAACAATCAAACTAAGAGTCAAATCAAGGACTCAATTTACCATTCACAATAGTTACAAAGAAAATAAAATACTTAGGAATATACTTAACCAATGGAGTACAAGATCTCTACAAGGAAAACTGTGAAACACTAATGAAGGAAACTGCAGATGACACAAACCAATGGAAAAACATCTGTTCATAGATTGGTCTAATCAACATGGTTAAAATATCTGTATTGCCCAAAGTGATTTATAGATTCAACACAATCTCCATCAAAATGTCAATGTCACTTTTCACAGACATATAAAAAAAAATTCTATTCATTTAGAAACAAAAAAGAGCCTGGATAGTCAAAGCAAACTTAAACAAAGAGAACAAATCCTGAGATATCACATTGCAAGACTTCAAATTATACTATAAGACTGTAAGAAGCGGGCGGCACCTGTGGCTCAAAGGAGTAGGGTACCGGCCCTATATGCCAGAGGTGGTGGGTTCTAACTCAGCCCCGGCCAAAAACTGCAAAAAATAAAAATAAAAAAAGAAAATAAATGCTATCATTTAAAAAAAAAACAAAACTGTAAGAAGCAAAACAGCATGGTACTGGTATAAAAATAGATATACAGCCAAATGGAGCAGAACAGAGAAACCAGATATAAATCCAGCTATTGAAAAACAAAGATTAATCTTTTACAATGATGACAGTAATGTAAACTAGGGAAAGGAAACAGTATTCAAAATTGGGGTGAGAAAACTTGATAGCCATATGTAGAAGAATGAAATGAGACCCCTATCTCTCACCATATATGAAAATTCATTCAAAGTGTATAAAAGACTTAAATGTGAGGAATTCTACAAGAAAGTGTAGGAAAAACTCTTCCAGACATTGGCCTAGGCAAAGAACTCATTCCTAAAACCCCAAAGGCAATTACAGCAACAACAAAAATAAATAAATGGACCTTGATTAAATTAAGCATCTTCTGTACAGCAAAAGAAATACTTGACAGAGTAAATGGACAACTTACAAAATGGTAGAAAATATTCTCAAACTCTATATCCAATAAATAGCTAATATCCAGAATCTACAAAGAACTCAGACAAATCAGCAAGAAGAAAATAACTTCTTTATACAGAGGGCATCGGACAGGAATAGTTTTCCAAAAGAAGATAGACAAATGGCCAAAAAGCTCAACATCACTAATTTCGCTGATTCCATGGCTCTGAGGATACCCAGTGGTAGGGAAATTGATTGGAAAAATTCTCGAAAGGACCAACTTTGGTATTTGAATGCTTGTGTTGAAGTGTTTAAACTTTATTTTTTTTTTATCTTGGATATTCATTGAAGATTTTTTTATATGTATAGGCAATGACATAATTACCTGTGTGTTTTGGAAATATTGCTGAAAGTGTGTGAGAAGAATGCCTAAGAAGAGAACGTGGAGGCTGGTGACCCAGTCCTCTTTCCCATCTCTGTTGTATTTTAATGCAAACGTTTTGGAAGTCTTATGACATTCTATAATTTAGAGGAAAGCCTCCTAGGATACTTCTGTATTTTTAGTGCTGAGATTTTCAAACTCCCTATTGACATTTCTCCTTTATCCTCTGTTGTTTACACTGTTTTATTTGACTCGGTTTCTACTTAACATATTTTCTTTTTCTTCTGTCATCCCTTTTTTCCTGCTTCATTTCATGCTTTTATTACTCTCTGTTTTATTAGTGGCATCATAACATACAGGACTTTAAGACTAAAATCTCCTTCCATTGACATTGGTCTCTGATTTGTGGTCCGCATAACTGAGAGTTTTCTGGACCAAAAACCAATATAGATATGAGGTATTGTTCTGGCCATGTGCTAAGATTAAGGTCATGTCTTGAACCTTTGTCTTCTTAGCCAGAGCCAGGCATATACTGAGTGTTAAGCCTTTCTCCATGCAAGACTCTTTTACCATCAGGAGTTGCCTGGGTTGCCCTACAAATCATGGACCACTTAGACTTTCAACATTCAATCTGCAAAAGATTCTAGCTGTAATATCCCCTACCCATGTGCCAAGTATTGGCACTGAACTAGAGACACATGGTAAGACTTTTCCTCTCTCTTCTAGAAGCTCACAGTGTTGGGGAGAGGGTAGACAACTACTTGTGTAATTGCAATAAAGTGTAACAGATAAAATGTATAAACATATTGCATTAATTTTTCTAAAAGTTACATCATAAACTAAGTTCTCACTCTTGCATACCAGTAGTCTCTTCCTTCTAGGGTGGCCACACCCAGTCCCCAGGCAGGACAAGTCAATATCTCAATGTTTACTAATATACACTCTTAAATATCAAAAAGTGACCTAATTCCTACTTGATTAGCACATTTTCATTTAGTGAGTAAATTCCAGCTCTGTTGCACTGGCAATAAATTCAAACACTGGGCTGTAAATAATGCATCAATTTCCACTTTCTTTAGTCTCTAGATTTCTACCTCTTGTTGAACTTCCACACTCATGAAAATGGAAAAAAATATTACTTACCTTCCTGGGAAAGAAAAAAATGCTGAAATCAGGAAATATTTAGGGCCTCTGTAGAAAATGGCTACTTATAAAGACTTTGTGATTCTCATGCCTCCCATGGCAATTCTTTACTCAACACCACAGAGATTATATGACGATATAGATACTGTAAATACATTGGCAATTAGGGAGGAAGAAGTTGATTCTTTCCTCCTTGGTGATATGAGAAAGTTTAAGGCCTCAGTATAGATTTAGAGTAACTATGGATCTTCCAAAATGAGTTTGTCAGAGTCAGTGAAAATAAGCATATGTTGATATGTAGTATAATATTATTACAATGAATTCATATTTATATAGTGCTTGATAAATAACAAACTGCTCTTCTAATAAAATTGTTATTTTATTATCACAACTGCCCTCTAGAGTGAGAACTTTTTTTTCTTGAGACAGAGTCTCACTTCATTGTCCTTAATGGAGTGCTGTGATCATAGCTCACAGCAACCTCAGACTCTTGAGCTCAGCAGATCCTCTTGCTTCAGCCTCCCAAGTAACTGGGACTACAGGCACTGCCACAAAACCCGGTTAGTATTAGAGATAGGATCTCACTCTAGCTCAGACTGGTCTCGAACTCCTGACCTCAGGCAATCCACCCGCCTTGGCCTCTGAGAATGCTAGGATTACAGGCATGAGCTATCACTCCTGGCCAGACTGATTTCTTTTATATTAATTTTGATTGTAAGAAAGTCTGGCTTGCTCCAAGCCACACAACTGGTAAAATCCAGATGCAGGATTTAAAATACAGATTTATTAATATTCGTATTTAAAAGTCTGAGAATTCTTGTATTTCTCAAGAGCATTCTTTCCATTTAAGGTGCCTAAGTCTTCTCCAACCTCCCACATGCCTTTTATTTCCTAGGATTGTAGGAAGAACAAAAACTTACATGCTGAGGTTTTTTGGAATAGAAATATTATTTCAGTGACTTGTTCTAAAAAGTTCTCTTCTGATTCTTAGAAAAATAAGACATGTTTTATTTTTACTTTCTTAATAAATTACTTTCAGGATAAGGGAAAACAGACAAAACAAAAACACATCCAAAGTAAAGAAAACTATTCCATTTTTTTTTTCAGAATTTTTATATCCTGACAGACAGCATAGGTTCCTGAGTGAAGTCCAGTTTTAGAAGTGAGTTACACAGGCAATGTTTGATCTCTCTTTCTTTGTTTGGATTTTCTTTTTATCAGTAGTAATTACCACCTTCTCACATACCACATAATTTTCATTTTAATTATTTTAGTTTATTGTCTTTCTCTTCCAACTTAATGCTATAGATGGGCAGGGAACTTTCTTTGATTTTCTGATGTATCCCAAAACTAGCATGGTACTTGACATACCGCATATACTAGGAACTCAATAAAATTTGCTGATGAATGAATAACATGCATTTGGGTTGAAATTCTCATTTACCAACTGCAGAACTAAAGAATGTTATTTACTACAATTTTAGTTGTAGTAAAGGATATTACAATGTTTAACATTTTAACCATTTTTAAATGTATACAGTTCTATAAAATTAAGTACACTCATCTTATTCTGCAAATACCACCATCATTGAACTCCAGAACATTTTCATCTTCTCCAACTGAAACTCTCTACTTATCAGTGAAACAAATTCCCATTCCCTCAGCCCCTTTCAACTATTCTTCTACTTTTGGTCTCTGAATTTGACTCTAAGCACCCTAGTATAAGTGAAATCATACAATACTGGTCTTTTTGTGGCTGGCTTATTTCACTTAGCATAATATCTTTAACATTCATCCATGTCGCACCAAATGTCAGACTATTCTTCCTTTTCAAGGTTGGATAATATTCCACTGTATGTATAAATCACATTTTATTCATTCATGCATCATGAGCACTGGTTGTCTATTGTAAATACTGCTGCTATGAACATAATGTAAAGATTATCAGTTCGAGCTCCTATTTTCAACTCTTTTGTGTTTATACACAGAAGTGGAATTGCTATATCATATGGGTAATCTTGTGTTTAATTTTTTGAGAAATTGCTGTTATTTTCCACAGTGGTCGCACCATTTTACATTTCCACTACCAATGCACAAAGGTTCTAAATTCTCTACTTGTTTGCCAACATTTATTATTTTCTGTTTGCTTATTTATTTTGACACTAGCCATTGTAGTGAGTATGCGGTAAACTTTATTGAGTTTTAATAACTTTATCTGTACTGTAGGGATATACAAAGTGTTAACTAAAAGCAGCCTTGTTTCTGTTTGTTGTTATATCTGGGAAGAAAAGTTCCATATAATGTTAAGAGTCATGTCTACTTTATCTGTTAGTATCTAATATTCACTCAGTATAAGTCTATAATATAGACTGGTATAGACTTAAATCAAACTAGAAGACTTGAGTAGAAGGGCATAGATTCATCCATGAAAGGGACTATTAATGAGTGGATCTAATGGAAAAAGTTGAAATAATTACAAACTGAGACAAAATGTTTTCTTTTAGTTGGATGAACCTGTGATAAAAAATAAAAATATTAAGATAATTCGATTCATGTATAAAAAGTTCTATCCTTGAATTAAAACAGATAATTACTTCAGCTGATTGAGTTATCTATTCATACATTTTTAAAAAAATTATCGAAATTGGTTGCTTGATTCAAGTAAATTTTTGATTGATTCTATCATTTTCTTTAATTTAAAAAGAGTTATAATTGTTCTTTCTGACCCCGAGGAGAATCATGCTTACTCTACAGTTAATAAATGAAGTGTTTGGCGCTTAGAATATTTTAACTTCAATGTTCAGTTTAACTAGCTTCAATTCAGCAAATGTTCATTAAACAGTTGTCATGAGCAAGACATATATACAAGCAAAGAAGAAGAAGATGGAATCTACACTTTTAAGAGCCTGTGATCCAGACAAGAAGAAATATGATCATTATTTTAGCAGTGAAAGAATATTAAAAATTAAAAAAAAGGATTAGATCAATATTGTGGAAAGAAACATACATTACCACTTTTTTGTTTGTTTAAAACACCATGAAATGAAAGAAAAATGGTATGTTTAGCTCTAACTATATCTATACATATATCTGTCTATGAATAAAAAAAGAGGGGAATACAATAAGCTTTATTTTAATAATATCCATGTACCACAATAGGACTAGAATAATATAGAAGAAAGAACATATGCCTTCTATCTAAAATCTAAAATTCCATGAAATAAAAATATATTTATAGTTAAAATAATAAATATGTAGTAGTTCTTAGAAAACAGTAAAGAGGCCTAAATAATTCACATAGTGTGAATTATTATTTTTCTTTCAAAATCACTAAAGCAATTTATAATAAATACAACTGGAACCCATACTCAGGTGGGCAAGGATTATCAAATAAACAATAGTCAAAAACTAGAAAGAATTACCAATAATTTGAAGAAAACCAAACTTCATGTAAACAAATAGCTATAAAATAAAAGAGAGAGAGAGATGCAAAAAAAGAAAATAAATTCTGTCTCCATAAAATAGAAAATAGAGACTATGGAAATGAAAACTAAGGTATGTGAAATAGAAAAAAAATTAAAATAATAACAAAAAAAATACCTCTATAGCTAGATTGGATAGAGGATTGGACAGCCAGATAGTAAATCCATGAGCTGGAGAAGGGAGCCAAGGAAATCTCCAGTACTCAGAACAACACAGAAGTAAAGACATGGAAAGAATGAGGGAAAAGTTAATAGACGAAGAGAAGAAATTCCAACATCTATTGAATAAGAGTTCCAGAAAGAACAAAGAGAATGGAATGGGAAAAATGACAAAGAAATCATATAAACTACAGGAGAAAATTTTGAATCAAATGGTATAACTGAAAGGACTTATTGAATACACCAAGCACAATGAATAAAAATAGACATATACCAAGGCTAGAATTTAGGAAATCCAGAGATGAAAAGAAAATCATACAAAATTTTGGAGAGAAAAAATGGGTTAACTATAAAAAAATACTCCACAAATTAGATGAACAAGAAATTATCACTTGGCAACACCAAAAACCAGAAGTTAATGCTGCCATATATTTAAGGTTGTCACCAAAAATTGTCTTCAACCGAAACCCACTAAGCTAAATTAATATTCAAAATAACGACATTGCCAAAGGTACAGTGAGGCAGAAAGTTTGCCACCCACAGTTCTTCTCTGATAAAATTATTCAAGTATAACATTGGAGAAAAGAGTCCAAGAAGTAGGAAGAAGTGGGCCACCAGAAAAAAAGCAGGAAGTAAAGAAACCAAGAAACCCAGTTAAGCTTATATATTTGGTGAAGCATAATAATAAAAAAAATAGAAATCAAATTCTGAAATAAAAATTCATATGATTTTAACATAAGGAGATAAACATTCATTAAAATAGCATTCATGAATAAACATTCATTAAAATTTTATAACTAATAACATCTACTAATTATTATAGTTGTATATATTGCCAAAACCATTAAAAGAGAAATCATGTGACAAAAATACTTTACCTGGATTCTCTGTTTTGTTCCATTGCTCTATGTTTTTATTTTTGTGCCAATTGGTTTATTTTTGGTTACAATAGCCTCGTAGTGTAGTTTGAAGTCTGGTAATATGATGTCTCCAGATTTTTTGCACTTTTGCTTAAGATTGCCTTGGCTATTTGGGGTCTTTTTGGCTCCAAACAAAGCATAGAATTCTGTTTTTAGATTTGTGAAATATGACATTGGTATTTTGATGGGGATTGCTACAGATCCATAAGGATCATATGTTTTTCCATTTGTTTGTGTTTGTAATTTTTTTCCTTGGTGATTGGTTGTTCTCTTTGTAGAGATCTTTCACTTCTTTAGTTAAGTACATTCCTGGGTGTTTTATTTTCTTTGTAGCTACTGTGAATGTTACTGAGTCTTTGATTTGACTTTCAGCTTAAGTTTTACTGGTACATAGGAATGTTACTGATTTGTGTATGTTGATTTTGTAACCTGTGACACTGCTGAATTTATTTATCAATTCCAGGAGTCTCTTGGTGGAATCTTTGGGGTTTTCTAGATATAAGATTATATTGTCTGCAAAAAGTGATAGTTTGACCTCCTCTTTCCTGATTTGGATACCCTTTATTTCTTTCTCTTGCCTAACTGCCCTGGCTAGAACTTCCTGCACTGTGCCGAATGGGAGTGGTGACAGTGGGCACCCTTGTTTTTTTCCAGTTCTTAGTGGGAATGCTTTCAACTATTTCCCATTCACAATGATGTTGGTGTGGATTTTTTAAACATGGATTACATAATCTTGAGATATGTTCTTTCTATGTCTATACAAACAACTAATCTTTGACAAAGCATATAATGTAACTGGAGAAAAGAGGCACTTGCCCAGTGGCTCAGTGAGTAGGGCGCCGGCCCCATATGCTGAGGGTGGTGGGTTCAAACCCAGCCCCGGCCAAACTGCAACAAAAAAATAGCCGGGCGTTGTGGCGGGCGCCTGTAGTCCCAGCTGCTTGGGAGGCTGAGGCAAGAGAATCGCGTAAGCCCAAGAGTTAGAGGTTGTTGTGAGCCGTGTGACGCCGTGGCACTCTACCTGAGGGCGGTACAGTGAGACTTTGTCTCTACAAAAAAAAAAAAAAAAAATAGCCAGGTGTTATGGTCAGCAACTGCAATCCCAGCTACTAGGGAGGCTGAGGCAAGAGAATCACTTGAGCCAAGAGTTTGAGGTTGCTGTGAGCTATGACACCACAGCATTCTACTGAGGGCAACAAAGTGAGACTGTCTCAATGCAAAATAAATATAAATAAAAAGCAATTTAGTGGCTAAAAATCTAGTGGATAATAGAAAAACTAGAACTGTTGAGAAGTGCCAATAATGGCATTGAGAGACATGTACTCCATAATACTAAGATCATTATAACAGAAAATATTCCTTTATTGGCTTGTAGGATATTTCCACCAGTGACCTCAAAGGTGAGCTATTCTTAAAAACTTATCATTGATGCTGGTTGTAAAGCTCCCAGTAAAATGAGAGAAAACACAAACTTCTGTGTAAACCATTGCTTCTGATACAGAATAAGAAGGAAAATCTTTTTGAGGAAAATTGGAAGGCAGATTTATTGATAGTGTTTTGATCCTCGCTGACATGGCAGAACTCCTTCAAGGGCATAACCTGCACTAGTTTATTCTAAAAATATTCCTGGCATCTGCATTTAGTCCTGCCTTTCTAAATAATATTATAATAGTATAAAACTGCACCCTATTTCACTAAATTCTATGGACCTGATAAGGCAGGAAGGGAGATAACACTCCTAAGAATTGTGCTATGGACTGAATTGTGTTCCATCAAAATTCATAACCTTGAACCCCTAACTACTGATATGAGGACATTAGGAGATGGTGCCTTTGGGAGTTAATTAGGTTCAGAAGAGATAATAACAATGGGGCCTTTATGATGGGATTATTGCTCTTCTAAGAAACACCAGACAGAGAGGGTAATCATCTATAATCCGAAAAGAGAGCTCTCACCAGACCTTGACCATGATGGGACACTGATGTCAGATGGTTAGAAAATATCTCTGTTGTTTAAGCCACATAGTCTATGGTATTTTGTTACAGCGGCGTGAGCTAACTAAAACAAGTGGTATCACAAACCAGTCAGGGACAAGAAAAATGTGCCAGGTTAGCAAGCTTTACTTAGACATACGTGTAAGGATGATCTTATCTAGATGTAAATTCACAAACAAAATATATTTTATAACTCATCACAAGTTAAAAACATCACATATAAAATCAGAAATAAACAATGTTAGCTGAGCTTTACATACATAAGGATGGACTTACTTAGATATAAATACATATACAAAATATATTTTATAACGCATCACAAATAAAAGCCCCAATGGTACAGTGTCAAATAACGCCAATAGAAGTCTTTAAATGCTAAGTCTTTGGTAACCTCCTGGATTGCTCTAATCAAGTGGAATAGCCTAGATCCTGTGTCATACACTGTAACCTCTTAACCCTGCTCTTGGCCAAATTCCAAGTACCTGCTTTCACCCTAGTTTCTGCGTGAAACCCCAGAGACAGTCCTCTTAACCTACACAAACTCACAGTAAGCACACAGCTCTAAGAAGTTATTGCCAACATTTGTTTTTTAATTTTTCTAACCTTTGCACAAATATGAATAAGACAAAGTGCATCCCAGAGGCGCAGCAAGCCCATTAACTGTGCTTTCTGCAACCAACTAACAAATGGAATGAGAATCTAACAGAGAGTTCCTTACATACCACTCAGTCCTCAGTCATGTAGCTGTCCTACACCTACAGAAAAGAACTTTCAAGCACTAGAGGATGGCGACAAAGAAATTCCCTTTTTTCTAATCTTTTGTGTTGTACTTATCCTCTTCCATCTCTTCTCACTTCTCCATAACTTTTATATTTAATCATCCTCCTCTACTATTTCTTTTCTGTTCCTCATGATTTGTCTGTTTTTTTATTCTTTTTTCATTCATGTTTAACTAACCTACCTCTTTTGGCTTAAAAAAATCTTTTTCACTTCATCCACTAAATTCAAAACATACAGAATTCTAAGTGGAAATTTTAAATGGTTGCTTCACATTCATACTAAAAATGACCTACTTTTCTCTCCATCTCCCCAAGAATACACACTTCCTCACATTGCCTAGACAGCTCCAGTTTTATTTGTGGCCTTTCTACTAATAAATATGACTTGTCCCACCTGATGAATTTGAGAGAAGGAATAAAGTGAGAAGGGAGAGGGAGCTGCCTTTCATCACTGAAAGGATGGCTATTTGGGGGGTATCAGGCATGAAGCCTTGATGGATTGTTTTGGCCAATTCCCACTGTACCCCACTGAAGCCTACACCCCTTGTGTACTTAAAGTCAATGATGTGTGCTTGTGAATATTTTCTGTATGAATGACATTTGGTTTAAAGACATTTCCTGAATCTGAACACTTTACCATGCACTGTTTAATTGCAATAACATTGATGAAAAATGTCTCAGAAAACCAGTAGTCTATCAATCTGTGATTTACTGTAAGAGAAAGAAAAAATTAAATGTTTCAAGCTCTTATTCGCACCAAATATAAAACTTCGTATTTTAATATCCAGAATCTCCTGGATAATTGTGTAAAATTTGATTTCCTTGCCAATAGGTGATACTGGGATGCTGAAAGTTACTCCAGAGAATAAAGATTCCCAGGCTCTGAGATCTAACTTTGGCCATTTGTCTGACTAACTAAACATCTTGAACAAATTATTACCCTACATGCTGGCTAACTTTTTCTTTTTTTTTTTTTTTTACTACAAAAGCTGGTAATCTGGCATAGTGAAGCAGCATGCACAGCAGGCGAAGCAGAAACTGCGTATTCCAATACTGGCGCCAACTTGGCCAGTCATTTGTTATATATCATTGGGAAAATTGTTTCTCTTTTTTTTATGTGAGGGTACAATTTTTAGGTTACATTGTTCTCACTTCCAAGGTAAAAGCTCAAGTTGTAGAAGAGCCCCTCACTTAAGGAGGCATGTGGAATACCATTGCATTGTGTACATTAGGTGAGTTCCCACCAAATGCCCTCCCTCCTTCCACGGATCATCCTCCCCCCTCTCTTCCCCTCTGTCCTCCCCCCCTTGCTAGACTATATTTGTGTTTTTTCATTCCTATGTGTTTATATATCGGTTTCATATTAGTTTTGAGTATACTGGGGTTGTTTTCCCATTCTTGAGATACTTTACTGAGAAGAATATGTTTTGACTCCATCCAGGAGAACATAAAAAAAAATGTAAAGTCTCCATCTTTTTTACGCCTGAATTGTACTCCATGGTATACACATGCCACAATTCGTTAATCCATTCATGGGTTGATGAGTGTTTGCTTCCATGACTTGGCAATTATGAATTGAGCTGCAATAAACATTTTGGTGCAAATGTCTTTGTGGTAAAATGATTTTTGTTCTTCTAGGTAGATACCTAGTAATGGGATTGTGGGATCAAATGGAAAGTCAACTTTTAGTTCTTTGAGAATTCTCCATACTTCTTTACAAAACTGTTGTATCAGTTTGCAATCCCATCAGCAGTGTAGAAGTGTTCCCTTATCTCCACATCCTGGAACAACACCAAAAATAAATAACTGAGATTTGATTAAGCTAAAAAGCCTCTGCATAGCAAAGGGTACCACAAACAAAGCAAGCAGACAGCCTACGCATGTTATGAACTTGACAAATTACTTCTATTAGCCTCAATTTCCTCATCTGTAAAACGGGGATAAGAAGTGTATCTATTTATTAGAATTTTAGAGAATTTAAGAAGTTAATACCCTTAAATAACTGTTCTAATATATAAAACTTAGAACAGTTTTTAGTACATAAGAAGCACTAAATATATTTTAGCTATTATTCTTGACACTAACTCAGTCACCTTGAAAACTACACTGAGTTTCTCAGGCATCATTCTGTATCTCTACCCAGTCATTTGAAGTTACAGATTCTTCAATACTTGGGGTAATCATGTTAGCTCCTTTGTAGAAGTTGATCAGCATACTGGGCAAATGTCCTGCACCATGGTCTTATGACCATATGTGAGTCATTACAAAAGTTTTGAGATACACAAAAATTAAAAAAAAAAGTAAAATTCTTGTGGATGGAAAAAATGAAGCCCTCCCAGCAATACTCATAAACTGACCAAGTTAAAACTTGCAGGAACGAATTAGAAAGGACACTGTCAACTCTGTTTCTTGGCAGTGAAATAATGCACCATAGCACAGTCTATCTCAAAACTTGCATAATTAGAAACTCTAGAGTTTTTGTTTAAAACCAGTTTGTGGCCATTAGTTGATATTTTTTTATTGATTAATTTCAGGATTTAAAAGACATGAAACATGGAGGCTGATTGGCCTAAGAAATCATGGTCCATGAATTTCAAGTTATGAACTAGATACTTTGATTTTGTCATTCAATAAAATTAAAATCAAAGTAGCTTATTTAGTACCTACATAATAATATATGGCTAGGTACCTATACATCAATAAAAATTAATTTGCTAGCCTTGATTTTAAATATATCATATCAATATTCAACTTTTTATTAGTATTTGGAGACACTGTATACATTTAATGTGGGAAACTGGGGCCATACCACTGGTATTTGAAATCTGTCTCCACCACCTACCAGCTACATGATCTTGGGTAACTTATCCTCTTTTCTCTACCTCAGTTTTTCATTATAAAATAGATAAATAACTTAATCTCTTTTGGTGGTGAAAACTAAATTACATATATATATATACTATATGCCAGGCATGTAGTAAACCCCAAATTTCTTACCTTACATTATTATTTCTCACTCATTTTTTTTTTGTTTTTAGGTCAACATTCTGTCTGAATATTAATGGTCTTATTATAAAATCAAATGGCATTTTAGTGGTCATTTAAATTTAGTTTATTTTAATGGATCACTTAATGGTGATCTTTGCATCACCATTACATACACCCACAAGAAAACTGGATTAAGACACAATAGCTGGAGAACTTACTTGAAATAAAATGAATTTATTTTGGTCATATCCATAGTCCATGGCAGCTACCTGTCCTGGGTACAACTTGTTCAATCATACCTATCCTATAAGGGAGAGGTGAATTACCAGTATGAAAAAAAACACACGATTCCTGATCTTAAAGTGTTTGTAGCCTAGTGGAAGAAATTGATTAAGGGCCTAGAAACTACAATAGAGCCCTGAGTTAATGATTGTAGATATTACAGGTGCAGATAGGGAGGAATGATTAGTTCTGTCTGGGGAAATTAGGGACATTTTTACACAGGATTTAACATGATTAAGTCTCTTTAGGACAACGAGGTACTTCCTTCCTGGAAATAAACCATATTTCGCAGGGCCTGAGACATGTGGAAACGTGATGTGTTCTGGAAGCAGTAGGTCATTACGGCTATAATAGAGGAAGTGTGGATGGAGGCGGAAGACCTGGAGGAAGAGATGGGAGTGGTTGATGCATCATGTGTTCAAATAAGTTTAATATGTCTCTTTCATCTTTCTTCTCCTCCTCCCACCAGCCTCCCTAGTGTGACTAAATAAGAGATGCTTGGAAGTTCCTGTTTTGGGTTCTGGAGAAGGCAGTGAATCTATGTGACTCTGAGAATAGCCTGGGGTGACCTGAGCATCTGGAAGGACGATTTTCAGTGTCCAAGCTGGGACCGTTGAGTGGGTAGCAGTGTCATCAAGTGACTCAGCAGGATTGGGGCCTGTTATTGGATTTTCTCATGTCATAGCTAATAATGTCAGCAAAACATAAAGCATTGCTTACAAATTATTGTCAGATGGACTTTTTAAGCTGTTTTATTGAAAATTGCATTCATGGTGCACTGGCATAGATAGGGAGCCCCGTGTGTGTGTGTGTGTGTGTGTGTGTGTGTGTGTGTGTGTGTGTGTGTATTTGTGCTCTAACTGCACATCGGTCTCACAAACTCTGAAAAACAGGCATGCTCTTCTAAAACTGTTATATGCACACATATCTGTGATATGTGCATATCTCAGATATGCACACATATCTGTATATTTAAGACAAGAGTATAGTGGAGGCTTTTTGTGCCCTTGGAAGTGCCGAAAGCTATATCAGGGGACACGGAGATGTGAGAATGTAACTTTCTATTGGCTATTTCTTCTCTGGTCGACAGTGTGGAAAGGACTCAGCTTTCCTCTAGCCACCTTCTTCTCTGCTCAAGCCTTTCCAGCATGGCTGAAACAACACTCTTTCCTCTTTAGTCTAGATCATCCAAAAACCTTCAGTCTGGCCGAAAGACGTAGCTCAATCAAGAAAATTCTTTGTCAGTGTTGTCCTGGGACTCACCCCAGTAACATTCCCTGGAAGCTCTGTCTGCCAGACTATATGAAAACACCAAATAGCTTAGAAGAAAAGGAAACCTATATGAAAAACAGGGAGTTGCCAAAAACAGTCTCAAAAGGAACAATAAACTAACCGGTTAACATATTCAGAAGTATCTCAATATCTGGCCACTCAAAATTGAGTTAAAGTAAGAGAAAAAAAAAACACACCAATATAACACAAAGAACAAACAATGAGATTTGTTCACTAGGTCAGTCTACTAGATGGTGGTGCTCCACAAAATTTAATTTGCATATTTCAACATGATCTGCTCTTAAGGCATAAGAAACTAAAACCGAATACGTTTTCTTTTGGCATCTTATAAAAAAGTTCTTATAGAACTCAGTCTAATAGTTCATCACCAGCAGCACCAATTTTGTGTGATTCTCTTGAAAACTTTCAGCAGAGAAAAATCTAAAAATGTTCACTTAAGCAGTAGAGGTCATAAATACTCCGCCAGAACAATAAAACAGAACAGAATTTTGGAAGTTATAATTTTAGTGGCTACAACTGCACTTTGTGAAAGGAAGGCCTCTGGGATGCAGAATAAATGCAAAACTCAGACTGTCTAAGTAAAGCGCAGCACTAACCCATCTGCAAGTGGTAAATTATCCCCAGTCCCAGGTGTGCTGCGTTATCCGAGGGGTGTCCAGTGATTAAAGGTAAGAACGTGGCTAAAATCCAAGGGAGCATTGAACGTTAGTGATGGCTGAAATTGTCAACAATTTCTCTGAAAGTTTGATTCCTTTCAATTTGCTCGCATTAGCCAGGCCCAAATTTCAGCAGATTGTCTACGATCCGTTGCTGGTGTGCCAAGTGAGAGAGGCCCAGGGGGTGAAACGGAGAATTTGGCTCTCCATTGGCCCCAGAAGAAGTTCAGACAGAATGAAAGTGAAACAATAATCCTATTGCTTGAAAATGATAATCCTATTACCTAGAATCCCCTCAGGCTCTCACAAAAAATAGACAGGCACTGAGGCCATTATCCCTAAATTCAAATGATGATTGCAAAGCAACATAAAAATGTCATTATATTTGTGCTTGCTTGGATGCATCACTTTTCTGTTTAGTACACATTTGCATAAATGTTCTTTCATATTTATGTGTCTGGGTCTTGGAAACTCCCCAAATGTCAAGGCTGTACTTATTGGATTTCCTACCTCAACCTCCCCCCACATCCTTACAAACATGTAAAGAGTATTGTACATTTGAAACATAAAAGACTATTATTTCATAGTTACATCCATAACTTTTATAATCTTTTAAGGTATCAAAAATGTCCACCTCCTCTTTTTTCCCCACCTATTTGTTGAATTGTCCCCCCTAGCCCTAACCTAATTTGATTGGTATACCCTAGAAAAGTGATGATTACAGTATTGAATGAGGGTGGCAGGGATAAGGAAGTTACATCTGAAGAGCAGATGAAAAAAGTTTTCACGCGAGGAGGCCCAGGCTTCCAATTTTTTGTCAACATTTGATTGTGGCCTATTAAAATGCCAAATCTCTTTGCAATATTGTGCTGTGTCTTCACAGCTTAAAATAGACACTGTGAAATAGTCAAGCCACCCCAGTTTTCCCATCTGAAAATAATAAAACATTGTACCTTTTGCTGTTGCTTCTAATTTTTTTGTGTGTGTTGGTTTTTATTATTGTGTAACTGAAATGTCAGCCTCTTGCTTCTAAGGGTCACCTTCTAGTTTATTTGGAAAATAAAGGAATCTGAGGGTTGGTCTCGTGTCTCCCTTGAGTCATCAACTTGGCAGTGCTGTCCGTGTCATGTGCCCCCTCGTCTTTGCTTTCTCTGTGGCCTCTGGTCACTGCCCTGTTCTTTGCTCTTCCCCACCTGCAACTTGGGGATATGGTACCAGTTCCAGAAGGGGCCGCACTCTCCATCACTAAGCATCACTTTGCTCCCTCAGTACTCACCCACAAAGCTTATGTGTGTTATGGACTCTGCTGCAGTTTTGGGGATTGGTCCAAGTAACACTCTTGAGCTGTCTCTCAGAAAAAACAAATAACAATTTAAAAAAAAAACCTTGCCTGAGACTCATATGGGTTGATTTTCTCCATGGCCTTTTCTCGGTCAGGGCTTCCTGGAATGAAGTAATCATCCTGTAAGGTATTTCCCAAAGATACGGTAGAGAATCCAAAGTGAGGCTGTGAGAACTAGAGGTGGGGACAACTGTATTGGGGAGGAGAGAAGAGTCTGCCGAAAAATAGGCCTCTTAGCCAGTGTGCTGTGAAGCCAGACTAGGCCCTTGGATGGACATGTATTGTTTTTGCACACCCAGCGTCTTTCCCTTTATACTTGTAATAGCATCTTGAGTTCTTTGGGGATCATCACCACCACTTTCATTCCATGTGCTTAGGTGGGGCTGTCCCAACCCCTGGAATCAGAGAAGAGTTCATAACCAAGATATGGACAATTGGTACTGTGATCTGTCTGTGGTGTTTGGTTAATCACTCTTTGCTCTAATCTATGTAATCCCAGGAATTTCTTTAGAGTAACTTGGAAAGATAAATTGTGTGTGTATGTGTGAATCTAAGACAGCTAGCAGAAAGGGAGAAGTAAATCTGAGCTACCATCAAGAACCATAAAAGCACAAAAGTAAGTTCACCTCAGAAGAAAGCAGAGCTAAGATTTGAAGAGAAACTGGCTCTGGTGAGGGCATTTGAGACCCTTGAATTCAGCCATGATTAAAACTGGTATTGTTGAAATTTTCAATATGGGAACCAAGTTTTTTCTTTTTCACTTAGGCCAATTTGAATTTATTTTCTGTAATTCAAAATCCAAATCTTCCTGATGGTGTTAATATATTCTTGAATTATTTTATTTACGCCAGTTTTCCCATGGATAATAGAATAAATGCACACACACATACACACATGCACAGAGAGAGACGGAGAGAGAGAGAGAGAGATAACCAGACACACACACTTCCCATGGACAAACAATAATCTCAAAAAATATTGCAATATAAATTATTATCAAGAGAGAAGCATAGGGGGCCAGGCGCAGTGGCTCACACCTATAATCCAGCACTTGGGAGGCTGAGATAGGCGGATTGCCTGAGTTCACAAGTTCAAGACCAGCCTGAGAAAGAGCAAGACCCTGTCTCAAAAAAATAGCCCAGCATTGTGGTGGGTGCCAGTAGTCCCAGCTACTTGGGGGTCTGAGGCAAGAGAATAGTTTAAGCCAAAGAGTTATAGGTTTCCATGAGCTGTGATGTCACAGCTCTCTACTGAGAGTGACAAAGTGAGACTCCGTCTCAAAAAAAACCAAAGAGAGAGAAGCACTTTTTGTAACTATAACATAATATGCACAGATATATGCACTGTGTATATTTTATATTATTATGCATAAAGTTTCACTTTACATTTCTTCTTTCTTCTTTCCAGATAATAATCCTAGATTTTAGTGGTGTGAAAGAAATGGCCTCCTTTAGAATCCTGCAACAAGTACAAAAATACTTATTTCTTTGGTTAAACAAAAAGTTAGCTGATAGCGAGATGAAAATTTTTGACATTCAAGGTCAAGTTATTAAGCAGGTGTTCACCCCTCCCCCATCTCCCCTTACCTCCAGAATCGGGAGCTCACAGCATAGGATTTATTTTTCTGTTCAAATTCAAGAATGAGGAAGAGGGCATTGGGCTGGGCTGGTTTAACCAATGTTTATAAAGAATATGAAATCTATTTACATTTTTACAAATTCTTTATGATCTTTCTCGATACACATATATTCATCTCCATTTATGAGAGGAGAGTGGTTTATATTAGGTAGAAATAGTCTGGTAGAGGGAGGGAAAGTTGATAAATCACCATACTACTCTAGAACAGATGGTGTTTGTTGTGAAAATTCTTATCATGGAGTTGAAGATATGATTTAATTAATTATGCTCAGCTTGAATGGAAAGTATTTCAAAATTGTTTTATGTGGAGAATATTTGTTAAAAGGCTAAATGTTTTAGCAAACCAAAGTTAGGTTGCCCAGGCTTCTATTCCCTTGTTCCTGGCATGGTGTTTCGTGTGTGTGCAGAGCGAGCACAGGTAATGAAGGCAGAGGGCAGGGAGGAAACGCTGCCATTCTTCTGTCTCCCCCTTGAAGGGGAATGAGGGTGGTGCACAGGAGAATCCCAGTTAGGGTATCAGGAATTATTCTTATTCAAAAGACTCCAGTCTGTGTTTTACATTAATATGATGGTGAATAATAGGTAGTTCTTTTCATGCTCAGTGTTGATCAAATGCAACCCCTGCCTCCAAGATCAGTATGAGAATTTGCTTAGCTCACTAATAATTACTTGGCTCTCAGTCCAGTGTACATTCTGATTCAACGTATGTATTTAGCTGTTTTTGTTTTTTTTTAAGTATATCAAAGTGTTACGGTATCAGGAATAAAGAATTGTGTATCTTCTTAAATACCCCCTCTGTTTTTTAGCAATTGATTTCAGCCAGTCTAAAGTAGATACAAGATTTTTAATTTGATCAGGCTAGAGAACAATAGTTATTTGCTTATCTTAGTTAGGTATTTAACTGCTTGGATCTTAATCTCTGGAAGATGGTTACCTTTAGCCTAATCTGTGACACATTTCTATGGGATAAAAAGCTTTTCCCTTCCCCTACCTACCCCTTCCACTTAAGCAGGGCTGTTTCACTCCCACTAATTGCTACCTGTTTGGTTTGACTATTCATTAAGGGCTATTTGTTCTTTCTCTAGGCCTCTCCATATATAATAGAGCTTGTTCTTGGCTCACTTTTCCCCCCTAGTAAAAGCCAAAGTATTTAGCATAGCATTTGAGGACCTCGATGATCTTTAATCTTCATTTGATTAGATTGAAACTTCTACATTCCCGCCCATGCAGGCATCCATGTACCTGGTTTTAAATGTTGAGCACATTCTCTATTCCTGTAACATCATTTACAAATACATACTCAGGATAGCTTTCTACTCAATGATTATTGTCCACCAAGATGTTTATTACTTTTCCTGCTAATGAATTGGATTCTGCTAAAGGTTTTACTCATGCTATACAAGTTTTCTTCTTTGAATAAATTCCATATGTTCACAGTAATTATTTCAATTTGAAATATTCAGTTTTAAAATTGCATATAGAATTTCCTAAAATATTCATAAATAAGTCAAAATTATGTTAGTTTTTAGACTTTTCAAATGTTGGTACTAAAACTGAATGTGTTTCATAAAGTCAGTGGGGTAATGGAATGTGTTACTTGTCTACATTTTCCTACTTCATATCACAAAGGAAACATTCTATAGAAGTTTTTAGACAAAAGTCTTTGGGGATCAGATTTTGATAATTGTAGGAATAATTCTTTTGTTTTTTCTTTTCTTAATGCATCACTTTGGTAACTGTGTACTTGTGCTAGAAGATTTCTTCTGTTTATATAGTGGTCACATTTATTAGCCCAAATAAGCCATTATATAGCCAATCTGCTATTAAAAAGAATAACATTTCTTTTGCCCCAGTGGCTGATTGGAAAAACCATGTAAAAGGAGTATCTTTACTGGCTAAGAGCATAGACCCTTGAAGCCAAATCTCCTTCCTGCCAATCATTAGTGTCTCCTTAGCTCAGTATTCAACCTTTCTATGTCCCGGATTCCTCACCCTTACAATGATGATGATAATATCACAAATATTGCAAAGGTATCGTAAAGATTAAGAGTGTGACTATACGGAGACTTACCTATGTCTCGTGGGTAGAAAGTGTGGCTACTACTTTATGTACCATTTGTCTAACAAGTTCCTCAATTATAAGAAGTCTAAATTAGAATTCTGATTCACTACCAATCTCCCAAATCTGCTCCTTCTACAATCCTCTTCTCAGTAAACCGTACCCAATTTTCACAAATTTGCTTGCTCCAAAAAACTACTCTCTGCAAGTCTTATCAGCTCTGAAATTAAAAATATCTTCCGAGTTGGACAACTTCTCACTGTTTCCATCATTGCTGTCCGAGTCCGTGGCGGGATCACCTGTACCATGCCTGTTCTCCTTGATAATCTGGTCCACTGCTATTGCCACTTCATCCCAGTCTCCACTCAGCTGCCAACAGCTGCTTCTCAGAATACAAATGGGATCAAGTTAGCTTGCTGCTAAAATGTGCTTAGGTCTTTTTTACAACACTTAGAATGAAACTCACATGCTTCATTCTGATTGGAAAGGCTTGTATACACTGGGCCTTTTCCCTTCTCAGGTCCTTCTTGCTCCAGGCACAGCTTCTTTGTAAAGGTGGGTGTCTTCAAATACACCAAGCTGGTTTCTATCTTGTCCTTACAGTTTGCTATTCACTCTGCCTCGAATGCTTTTCCACAAGATCCCTGATAGCTGGTTGCTTCTTTTCATTTGTCTAGTTGTGATCTCAGAGAGGCCTTCTCTAAATTGCTCCCTCTATAATTATTTATTCGGCTTATTTTCTTCATAGCACTATTTACTTTGATCTGAAAGTATATTATTTATTATTTGCATAGTTATGGCCTTTCTGCATAGGGGCAGGAGCTCAAATCTTTGATGTTCTGTGTGGAAACAATCAGGGCCCATACAATGCACAGAAGTTCTCAATCAATATTTATTCGATTAGTCACTATTTAACAAATACCCCCATTAACTAGTTTTTCCTTTGCAGCTCCTCACTCTACCAGCTCAGGCCCATAATACTAGCGCTCTGGAAGGGTAAGGCAGATAAGGAGTTTGAGAGCAGCCTGAGCAAGAGTGAGAACCTATCTCTACTAAAAGTAGAAAAAATTGGCCAGGAACGGTGCTTCATGCCTCGAATCCTAGCACTCTAGGAGGCCGAGCCTGGTGGGTCACCTGACCTCAAGAGGAGGAGACCTGCCTGAGCTAGAACGGGACCCCATCTTTAAAAAACTAGCTGGGCTGGTGGCAGGTGCCTGTAGTCCCAGCTACTTGGGGGGCTGAGGCAAGAAGATCATTTGAGCCCAAGAGTCTGAGGTTGCTATGAGCTATGATTACACGCACTCTACCAAGAGCAACAAAGTGAGAGTCTGTCTCAAAATATAAAATAAAATAACAGTAGAAAAATTAGGTAGGCACTGTAGGCTAAGGCAGAAGGATCACTTGAGCTCAGTAGTTCAAGGTTTCTGTGAACTAGGCTGACCCCACTACCCCCTAACCCAGGGCAACAAAGTATGAATCTGTCTCAAAAAAATAATAATAATAAGTAAAAAAAGATTAAAATATTACAGCTACTGACTCCTCTGCCCCTTCTCACTCCTCCTTCCCTATGGTGAATGCGACCAGGCCTCTCTCCTGCATGGAAGGCCTGAGCCTTTCCCTATCTTAAAACTTCACCTGCTTTAAATTTCTCTAAGACAAAACCGATCTGGGTATGCTCATCATTGGTCATCTGCCATATACAATAATAAATCTGAAAATTTGAAAATTAATATTTTTGCCTTCTCTCTAAAAATGAGCTTAGAAGTATAACTTTTGTAACTGCTTTTCCACAGAATTTATCTCCTACTGACAAACATAGGAAACCTGAGGACACATGGAGGTGAAGTTTAAGTATCTTCCACCTCAGGCGTATTTCTCACATATTTCTAGGTTCATAAACACAGCCAAAACTGGAATTCCCATAAATGCCAGACTTACCAACACATTCATTCAGGAGATGCAAAGAAAGGTGTTGAACAAATGATTAACTTCCATATGAAGGGGGGAATCATCTTAATTATTTAATGAAAACTGATCTGAATAAATAAGCAAATATCTGTGTCTATCTACAGTACATATTAAAAATATAGCATTAAGATTGTTCTTAAATGAGAGATCCAAAGTGTTTGAGAGCCTGGTAATTCTCCTGTTGAGTTTCAAAGGAGAAACAGGTCCCATTAGTAATATTTCTCACTGATAATAATAATAAAAAAAAAAGAATGAGTACACACAACTAGGCCTCCTTGTTGCTCTTTAACTCACTTCTCTAACCATGAAAATAGTATGGCTTGACCACAAAGAACAGAAAAGAAGTGTTGAGAATCAATCCTTTGGCCTGTTGCCAAAATAAAAAGTCAACTCCAGGACAAATTTAATTCCTTACTCAAAAATGTTTTCTTCACATACCACTAGATAGCCTCTAATAGTTGATAAGACACAGATCTTGATATTGAAAATGATATGAAAAAATACCAAAAAACCTAGATACTGTGGCAAAGAGGCAAGTCTATAGCTAAAAAATAATGGTTAATATAAAAATATTTAATTTTAAAAGGGTAGATATAAAATAAAATAAAACACCTGTATTTTAGGGCACTCATCTCCCTTTGTAGCAATTTCATTTCCATCAATGGCTATTTCCCTCCATGGGCCTTTTTATTGGCTTGGATCGTAGTTTATTTATCTTTGACCCTTCCATTTCCAACAAAGTATTTGCCACAGATTTGTGACTACAAAAGTGCAGTAGGAATTAATGAACAAACACTTGCATTTATAAATCCAAGTAGTATCTTTCTTCCTTTCATTGGTAAAAAATACTGAGCATTTATGAATCACCTTCTGAATTTCTTATTATTTTATCTAATCTATAGAAGGATTGCTACTATTATGGAAATATCATAAATAATTGATAAAATAAAAATAACTGTTCAATGTCATTTTAAATAAATGGGATATGATGGAAAAAGCATTGGCATTATAGAAAAAGGGGAGAAAATGAGACTCGATATTGAAGTTTCCTCTCCATCCCTAGTACAACTGCATGAACCGGAGAACTTACCATTTTTTACTCTCAAGGAAACACAAATTAGTTAAGGATAATAAAACCAACACTCAGGTTTGTGTCTGTGGGTTGAACTGCCATATGGAATAAGAATATGTTTTCTGTGGCATATTTTTATAGTGGAACAGCCAAAATACCACGAATGCATAGCACAAGCTCTGAGCATTCTGGCTCTTCCAGGCATTTCTGTGGCTTGGCAGTGATAAATGCAGGTGAGATAGAGGTTGCAGTTGGGTTCAAATTACAGCAAACACTGCCTTTTCCAAAAATATAAGAGTTGCTAAAACAGCTTCCCTATTACCTTGGGAGTCGATGCCTGTCTATCAACAAGCTCAGACTTTAGAGCAAGTTCTCACAATTGCACCTTTTCAGCGAGCACAAAACCTGAGCCCAGTCAAAATAAAAACAATAATAAGTGACCCTTACCTCACATTTCCACAGCAATCCTGAGTGGTGAGCACAAACGCACATAGGCTTCCTTCTCCCTCTCCTTTACCTTTTTTACTCTTAACAGCGTATTTTTGTTTGCCTTTGACTTTAGGTGTAAGATGATTTCTAAATTTCAGAAATGGCCAAAAAAGAAAGAAAGAAGATCAGTACCCATAAGTTTCCTATGGAATCCTTCTTATTACTTTCTAGGCCCACCTAATAGTGATGTTTATCACCTATATGATTTCCTAATATATGAGAATCCTTATATGATTTTTCCTAATATATGTTTATCCTTTTATGATTTCCTATATATGTATCTTCATTTATAAGATACAATTTGTTAATGGGAATTTTTTTTTGTATTTTTTTCCAGTAATACTTTCCCTCATTTGGTTATCAGATAACAACATAATGTAACTTGGAAAACACCATGTGGTACATATGATAAGCTCAGCACTTGGTAGTCGTTAATTAGGCTATTTAACTTAAGATATTCCTTCTTAAGCTTACCCAAAAAGTCTTTTTCATATCTATATGATTTTAATTTACTTTTCTGGCATAATAAATAGGAAATACATTTTATAGGTTTTCTATGGCTGTCGACTAGATCCATATTACATTTTCAGTTACATTCTGTGATAAACTGTTTAAGGTGAAATCTGTTCTTTGGAATAAAGCAACATGGCTTTTCTGAAGTCCATAGATCTTCATGCTCACCACTTCTTGTGTGGGTCAGTGTCTCAATATTTTGACCATCTATCCTTGAAAACATTTTTATGTGGCTCTTGATCTAGAAACTAAGACTGCTGTTGCATTTGTGACAATGAATTAAATATTGGGGGGCCCACATGTTTAGATACACATAAGGTTACGCTGTACTAAAAGTTCTAAATTATAAGAGCAAGATTTAAAACACTGCAGAAAACAATACTAAAAGTCTCAGATTATTCTCACATAATGAAGTCCTCACACACCATCCATCATTCTCCTTTGTTTCGCTTCTCTGTGATGTTCCTTCTTACCACTTTCAACCAACTCCCTGTGGATATTTTGACCTTAAGACAACTGCCACCATTCTTATAGCTACACAAAAGACATTTATTACAGCCAGATCAATGCAAAACTGAGGCAGTTAAACCATTTTCTAATTAGCTCCCTCTCCAATTAATCTCTGATGAATGCTTTCCACTAACTCAAGTGTTTCGACCAACTTATGTTTTGTTCTTTTCTTTTTATTTTGACAAGGACAAATTGAATTTCACATTACCCAGGAACACACTCATAACAATTACTTACATTTGCATTGGTGAAAATTTTAGCCCTCGGGAACATTTAGTAATAGAGGACTGCACATGTTGGAAACAGTAAAAAGACAGTTACCACATAGTCTAAATTCAGCTTTTGTATTGAATAGTTCCATTAGCATTATAGAAGATGGTGGTAAATTGCTGTAATCAAATTGGCAGTGCAAATCAAATGGGACAGGATAGGTATTAGGCAATGAAACAGCTTTCTAACTTCAACATCATTTATGTGGCGCTATGATATCTGACAGAACGCTGGTGATTCATTGCTTCTTGATATTAGAACCACGTGCTTGGGTTCTGAAGTTAGGAAAGAATCTGGGAAGCACAGACATAGTTTTAACAATGCCAAAACAAGCTTGGAAAGGGACACAGTCTAACCAATGATTTGGCAGCATAAAAACCCAACAAATATGTTAATTGATGTTTATTTTAATATTGAATATGGTCAAATCCTTTTTATGTGAAACCAATCCGTTAAAAGAGACACCCTCTGAAAGAGAACAATTGAGCAACAGAAGACAAAGTATCCACTGAGGCATTCCTCCTGAAAATGTAATAAAATGTAGCTGAAACTTTTTGATGAGGTTTCAAAATGAGAGGGAAGGGAGAAATGTCTGAAAACTACGCATACCTTTAGATTGTGTATGTCAGCATTAGCCAACATTTGCAGAGTAAGAAAAATTTTTCTCACCAAATTTTAGTGCTCAAAGCCTGTAAAATAGAAACGTGTTAGCTGAATATTTGTGAAAGTCCTTTGAAATGTTAATGTTTTAATTCAACATAAATTACGTATGAAATGTTATGTACTCTAAAATTGCAATTTTCTGTTTAGGGAATTTGTCTGCATTAAAATATATTTTGAACTAACCTTCTTTTCTTCTTTAAGCTTTTTCTGATTTTACTTTTGCCAATATCGCTATCATGTTGCAAGATGTGTAAATTCAATTGATAAAATGATGATTTGCATCGGCACACTGCTAATTCATTAAGCACATCCTAAACATACCCCTTATGCTCAGAACCAAAGAACCACACTGGGTATGGCTTATTCTACTATAAATCCTACTAATCAATGCTTTCTGGTAAAATAAGGTGAAAGGCACGTTAGAAAATGCGAGTCAAGGTTAACAATACTTTTACTTAAATAGGAACATAATAATGATAATAACAGTAATAACAATAACCATATATCAAGAATCCATTGAATACCCAACTCAGAAAATGACAATTTAGATGTTTTCTTTTATTTAATCATTAAACATTATCATTCTCATTTTACAGATAAGGACGCTTGATAAGTAGTTTGTCCAAAATTAATCACAGAGGTAATGTAAAGCTGAAACTCAGTCCTTAAGTACTGAAAGCCAATGCCGTTTATACTCAGCAACCCAGCCTAAATAAAGGCACATTGAAACGCAGGGGCTAAAGGGAGAATGTGGTGTCTTCTAGTCAAGGCCATATTGTGATTTTGTGTTTTGAAGGCATGCCCCCCTACCTCCATCCCACTCTGAACAGTTGTGAGAAAGAAATGTTTTTTGAAGAACAACTAAATGATGAGCCCAAATTAAGGAAAATTGAGACAGAGATCTCTGTGAACCTGAAGGGGAAGAGAAACAAACAATCAGGGGGAGGAGCATGACACTCCCTTGTCTGTCTGCCCTCAAATCCATTTCTTCCCTTCCTCTTGGCTGTATTTCCAGTAGCCACATTTCTAAGGGTTCCTTGATATCTGGCTTTGGCTAGTTTGGGCCAATGACAAAGGCACAAATTTGTAGCACAAGGAAAAGGAAAGGCCAGAGTAACCTGCCCCCTGGCTCATCTCTACCGCATTTGGCACTGACTATCTTTTTGGTGCTTCAAGCTTCTGCCAGACCCATTCCCTTCATGGTCCCAGCTTCCAGCCAGGCTGGTTCCAGTTTCTGCCCAGTGACCCGGGTGGCTAGCCTCTGATAATAGCAGCTTGTTCCAGTGTCTCTTCAGTCATAGGGAAGCAAGTTCATAGAAAAGTAATAAGTAAAAAGATAACCGAATCAATACAACAGGAGAAAGAAAAATACACACAAAAAGAATTGACAAAGCAGAAATAACTATAGAGTAGGAAGAAACTAAAAGGCTCATGTGATGTCACCTGATCCCATTCGAACAACTTTGTACATCTTGATGAAATAAGGGATTTTCTAGAAAAAGATAAATTTCAAAAAAAAATTCCCAAGAGATTTTTTTAAAAAAGGAAACAGTTCAATTGTCACAAGGCAAATAAAGAATTTGTATTGTGCTAACTTCTTCCTTTCTCTGCTCCAAAGCATTAGGCTAAGATTGTTTCTTAGTGTGTGGAGCAGAGAACCCTAAAAAAGTTCAAGAGAATAGGCGAGGAAAACAAATTTATAAATTTCTTAATTTTTATACCCAAATCTAACAACAAATATCACTAAAAATAAAGAATACAGGGCGGCGCCTGTGGCTCACAAAAGTAGGGCGCTGGCCCCAGATATACCAAAGGTGGCGGGTTCAAACTTGCCCCAGCCAAAAACTGAAAAAAAAAAAAAAAAAAGGAATCCAACATGTGCAAAAATACCAAGAACACATTCATAATTGATTTTCATTTAATTCTTTTAGTTCTACAGATTTAGTGGAGAAAGATTATTTAGAACATTATATTGATTTTTGTCTGAGTTTGATTCTGTTTCTGCTAATTAATACTTATGTCATGTTTTGGTGACTAGATATTAACAGAGGTCATGTTTTCACTGCAGAGTACGATGAAATGTACTTATAGCTAAAGACCCTTCTTTGTCATATTTCATGTTTGTGTTCTGTTTTTAACCATTTCTAATATGGTATATTTAAATTATACGGTATGTCATTGTCTATCCTTTAATTTCCAATCTTTCTGAGTCACTTTGTGGTAAATAAATCTCTGTTACTGCTTGTTTTGCTTGGACCAGTCTAATGATGCTTTTCTCTTAATATGAAGGTGTGCTTAGTTCCTTTGCATTTAATTACATAGTGTGTTTCTTCTTAGTGTGGCATCCTACGTGACGTTGTATTTTCTGTTTTATAATATATTTTAACCTTACTTTGTACTTTATAGTTATGTCCAAACTGTATTTTCCCGAGCTCTGAAATTTTATTTATTTGTACTTTTTTGGATACATTGTCCAACACTGCTTGAAATACATTGTGAAATAAGAATGAGGCAAATAGATATGTAGATAAATGTGTGCGTAGAGAATGTACACCTATACATATGCATGTACCTATTTTTAAAATTTATCTGTCTAACAAATAATTTTACATTGCTCATATCACCAATGGCTAAAAAGACAGTTCTATGTGGTGTAATAGACAAAATAGTGGAATGAGACTCAAGAGACCTGGATTCTTGTTCTGGTTCCACATCGTACTAGCCAGAGCACTTTGGATGATGTCATTAAGCTTTTGTGTAATAGTAAGAAATCATACCAGGAAAGCCAAGTTCAAAAACACCAAAACAGGGAACACTTTTACACTGCTGGTGGGACTGCAAACTAGTACAACCTTTCTGGAAGGAAGTATGGAGAAACCTCAAAGCACTCAACCTAGACCTCCCATTTGATCCTGCAATCCCATTACTGGGCATCTACCCAAAAGGAAAGAAATCTTTTATCATAAGGACACTTGTACTAGACTGTTTATTGCAGCTCAATTTACAATCGCCAAGATGTGGGAACAGCCTAAATGCCCACCAACCCAGGAATGAATTAATAAGCTGTGGTATATGTATACCATGGAATACTATTCAGCCATTAAAAAAAAAATGGAGACTTTACATCCTTTGTATTAACCTGGATGGAAGTGGAAGACATTATTCTCAGTAAAGCATCACAAGAATGGAGAAGCATGAATCCTATGTACTCAATTTTGATATGAGGACAATTAATGACAATTAAGGTCATGGGGGGGAGGAAAAGCAGAGAGAGGGAAGGAGGGAGAGGGGTGGGGCCTTGGTGTGTGCTACACCTTCTGGGGGCAAGACATGATTGCAAGAGGGACTTTACCTAACAAATGCAATCAGTGTAACCTGGCTTATTGTACCCTCAGTGAATCCCCAACAATAAAAAAAAAAAGAAAAAAAAAGAAATGACTGCTAGTTTGTCAATAAAACATCCTTTCCCTCCCTGGAAAACCTCCATCCCACAATTGAAGAAATAAAATTGGTTTTTACAAAAAAAAAAAAACAGAAATCATACCTTCCCTCTTTCTTTTATGGTAAGAATTTAGAGACGTTAACATCATTGTGAGAGTTTTCTAAAAAGATAAAATATTTTCAAATGTAAAGTATTTTTAGAAATATAGGCTTTCTGTTTTCTTTGAATTCTCAAATGATCACCTGTCACAACAAAATTAGAAGTCAAAACCTTTACATTCACATCATGAGTGAATCTGACTTTGAAATACTCTCCTACACAAATTCAGAAAAATAAAACTTGTAGAAGCCCATTGAGTTTTATCAGATCGGTCACTCTCTGCAATAATTTGGACCTTTGCCCATTCAGATGTAAACTTGACTGTGCATATAATCTGCATAAATGCTTCTGGTGACTTTTAAGTACAAGGAACGGCAGGCGCCTGATGATTGCCACAAAGACAACATGCCATTGTGTCTGTTATGCAATGGTAGCTGGTGGCTTTGAACCTGGAAAGTAATGGGCAGGAGATCCTCAGCCATTCGGAGTTACTCTTGAGGCTCCATGAAGATCGTACATATTTCACAACATGAAAATAAAATAGCAAACATTCCTCACACAAACAAGAAATCAGAAGTGGGTCCAGAATGCAAAAGGTAACATGAGCTTAGCTGGTGTATGAGCTCATACATCATTCTTCTGTCCTTTGTTATTCCTCAAAATAGAAAACAAAGGCCACCGGCACCTCCTGCAACAATCTAAATCGTCATTAATTTACAATCTCAGTCCCCTGTCACCTAGGAACCTATGTGTGCATAAATCAAGGCTATAATGTTACCGTAAATAAAAGCTCACTGGGCTGTTTTGATTCATTAATTCCTCACTGTTTCCAACAACAGGCCATTTCATGACACAGGGGATCTCCATAGACATAAAGAAAAAGGCTGTAAGTATCTCTAACAACACACATCACTACACATATGTGTAATGGAAAGCTGTTCTTTTAGATAAGAATAACTGTGGCTATTAAAGGTAAATTAAACTAATTGGCTATGATAAACGGAAAGGCTATCCTATTTTATAAATAAAATTATGTGTAAAGAAAAGTATACAATTAAAAGGCACAAGATGATTGATTTCATTGAAATAAAACTTGTCAAATTCTACTAAAGGATTGACAGAAGCTAACAATTATTTACTATAATTGTTAATAAGTGACCTATAAGTGCGCGTACAGGTAGATCTGCTCTTTTTTTTTTTTTTCGGTTTTTGGCCGGAGCTAGGTTTGAACATGCCACCTCCGGCATGTGGGACCGGCGCCCTACTCCTTGAGCCACAGGCACCACCCAGATCTGCTCTATTTTGGAATCTTCGTAGCAACTGTCAAGTTATGTGTTATGTTCTTATTTCACTGATGAAATAAGCCGCTTAGAATTGCCAGCACAGTATTCAAACACATGTTTGTCCGTCTAGAACATCACACCATTTCCTATTTACTCCAAGGAGCAATACAATGGAGACATCTAAACCCATTACTTTACCTTAAAAATTAGCAGATCAGAATCCACAAATAAGTACAAAGCAAAATATGAGAAGAGGTTAAAGACAGTAATTGTAATAAAACAGGTCTCAAATTCAATTTGCAAAATTCGGAAAAAAGTTCATGAACAATGTGGAATTTTAAATCGTTTTTAAAAGATTGGAAGAATTTTGTAAACAAGAACCGCATCACTGAACACACCTTATCAGTTGTATTAAATCGGACGTGCTATTTACTCTGTTTTATAAATACACAGTAAACAGTTTAGATTTGACATAGTGTATGTTGTCTTTGGCAGATGAGAGATTTTTGCAGGTAATAATTATTAAATCTACGCTTTAAACATGTCTGGAAAAAATTTTCTAGACAGTTTATTAAAAATGTGAGTGTTTTAGCCAAATTAAAAGTAATGAATCCTCTCTTATCTATAAATGAACACACTGAAAACAATTTCAACAAAGAAGAATTGTCATAAAGGCATGCCAATTAAAGTTCTGAGGTGTATATTGCAGTGTGTATATATTTAACACCTGGGTAACTTGTTGACATGTGTTCTTGGGAAAATACTCCAGCAATTTAAAATTCAGCTGTGTCAAAGTTCTGGAGTTAAGACTGAACTCCAAAGACCTGGACAAACTGGGTAATCTTTAGGACAGTGGGCCAAATTCTTACACACAACTGCTACTGACATCAGGGAAAGAGATCAGACTTCAGTGGAAGGTGACCTTGAATGATTTGGAGCAGCACTTGTCCTCCAATCGACTATTAAATTCAGTTAAAGCAAACTTATATAAAAATGCAAAAGCTGTGTTTAGGCATTCTGAATGAATGCTACTTTTCTGCCTTTCTACCACAACATGAATACTGTAGTCATCTGCTTGATTATTTCTCATGGCAGGGGTCACAATATCTTCCGAAAGAGTCCATATTATGATTCAAATAGTTCTATTTGTTGGAGAATAATTTCTTCTAGTTAACTTTTTTTTTTTTGGCCATAATTTCTTGCTTTAGTTCCAGTGGTTCTCAACCTTCCTAAGGCCACAATGTATTTTCATTGTTACAAAGGGGTCACGACCCACAGGGTGAGAACCACTGGTAGACTAAACTGTATTTTAACTTTCTACTCAAAGTAGGTTTATTTTTTGTTTTGTTCTGTCACTTACCTTCCTCATGTGTTATTTGTTTTCATTGATGCTGCAACAACATACCCTGTTTCTTACTCAGGAACCATGTTCCATTTTTTCAATGAGCTAGGAATACATTTACTAGCATATTGTTTCTTTGCCATCTATTTCAGTCACTTTCATGTGCATTAGAGGCTAAACACAATGCAGTTGAAAGTGGCATTTGATGTTCTGAACGTGGGGCAGATGAAGAACATTTCTAGAAGAATTGGAAGGCTGCACAAGAGGGGTCTGTGAACAGTAGTTATGAAACAGTGCCAAGTTCATGTCTAAAAACACCCTGCTTCCTTTAGGAACCTCCGCTTTGCTCTTCCCTCCTGAACACTTAATGCTTCAGACAGAACTTCTCCCAGTGCCTGTAAGTCATGACATTCTGACCTTCTATCTTTGTGTGCCTTGACTCAGACACCACTTATCCAAACGGCCAATTATACTAACCATTCAGATTTTAGTCTCATCATCACCTACCCCATTGCCCTTCTCTTTGTTTACTTCTCTCCTTCTACACACACACACACACACACACACACATCTCAGTTAGATGCCCTTTGTGTTATGAAGTTCACATACTACCCTGACATTCAATTGTCGGCTTACTGATCTGAATCTCATCCCTCTGGTAATCTCACTGATGGGGCCTGTTTGACTGGTCTTGTTCACAGTTAGACATCTCACAGTGTCTGGCACATGGTAAGTATGCAATAAATATTTATGGAATGAATAAATGCATGAATGAATGATTGACTTTCATGCAGTACCCGTATTAGACATGCAAGAGTTATATTTGCTGGCTATATATGTAATGATTGACATTATTTCTCCAATATTGCAGTAAGAAGACAGAGAAAGACTATATAGCAATATTAGGACTTTTAAACAAGCTAGATAATAAATTTAAACAATTTGGGCGTATGGGGAATTTCTTGTATAGGGAAGATTAAAAATATCAATTTTCTTGATATTTCCGAATTTACTCAAGTACTCTGGAATCCATCTGGTCTAGTCTCTCTTAAGTTATTAAAACTTACAGAGCAATTTGACAAGAAATTAAGTGCCTCAAACATTTGTGCTGGCTCCTTACTCCGGTCTACAGTGCTGGGTAGAAGAAAGTGACAACTTCAGGACCACACACCTGAGGTGGCATTCTTTTTCAATACTTATCTATAACTACACCTGGTCGGAATGTATGTGACCGCTTCTCATTCATAGAGCTATGTCAGGCATCCAGCCATACAGATGTTTTAAAAGCTCCAGTGCACTCCTGGCTAAACATTGATGGATTGGATGAGACATCTTTTAACCTTCCTGTGCTTTCTACTCTCTGACATCTATGAATGACACATTCCCAAATTTAAAGCAATTTCCACTCTGAGATAGACTGGAATGTAAAATATTTTGGGATCTTGGGGCTAGGGAAGGAGAAGAAACAAGATGTTGGAATCAAACAAAAGGATCGTGAAGGGAAAAGGACCAAGACAGCAGGGGAGTAAGGTTGTCACATATAATGAAGATTTAGTTCCTCAGCAATAAATCTAAATCAGTTAGAAGAGCACGCTGCCAAAACACTGTGCAAGAAATACCCGCAAGGTATCCAGTGGGGTCTTTTTAAACCCTGTTCACTTCACGTTGCATATTTGAACACAGACAGTTGGAGTTTAGAGAGCACACATCTGGGTCACCTGCAAGTCCCCATTCTCCTTTAAAAAATAAAATACATGCACTCCACCTACTCTAGACTTGCACTATTCCGGAGTCTGCCAAGGAAAACTACTCCATTTTGGAATACAAAAGCCAAAAACACAAAGTGGAACCAACTCACACAGAGTCATCATGCTCTGCTACTTTATGTATCCAAAGAAAGAAAAATATTTGAAGCCCAAATTATCAGATTACTGCTCCAAAAGGCAACTGTACCCAAGGCTATTTTTTTTTTTTTATTATGATTGTCTTCCCAATGAAGACTGTAAATCTCCAGGAATCACAAGCATTAACAAAGCGATACTCACCCCATCTACTTCTCTCGTGCTTCACATAGGATTAAGCTCCATAATCACAGTTTGATGTGGCATGCTATTTGTATGTTGTTTTTAAGTTTATCATGGTAATATAAAGAGAAAGAATTTGTAAACTTTAAAATGTTATCTGTAAAAGAGAAAGACTTTCTGATTAGAAACTGTGTTCGTTTCACTTTTATTTTGTACCTTGGAAATTTAACATAGAAAAGCAAACACATGCAACTGTCTCATCATTGGGATTCTCAAGCTCAATTGTTTGTACAGAACTTGCTACATGAAAATAGCTATATGCGTTTTCAAAAAATCACTAGGTTAAAGAGGAAATTATACATAAACAGGTGCTTGCTAAGTGAGTTCCATGATAATCAAAGCAGCAGGGAGAACCAAGTTAAGTCAACTTAACTAGAGCTACTAACAGCTGTGATTCAGGGTATAAATTAGTTTAAAAACTACATCAAAAACTATACATGTCCTATTTTAGAATATATTCCTTTATAGGTAATAATAATTATATCTGATAATTTGAGAATTCAGATCTCTTAGAAAAAATATGTAAAAACAACCAATCTTCAGTAAAATAATCACTACCCTTCCATCTTTTATCTCAAAGTACAAATGCAAATATCAAATGAGTAGGCTGAGAAGAGCTTAGCCTCTCCCCATTTTCCTTATTTTTATTTTATTCAAGATCATTTTCCGCTAGTGAGTGCTGCAAGATAATCAAGTACTTTGATTTTAAATACATTTAGCCTCATTCCTGTCTTGCTTTCTTTACCAAGATCTGAGCTGGAAAGAAAATAAGTCTAAATTATGATGTCCACCCTGAACTGCTTTCTATATACTTGGGACAAGTTGCTTTTTTGCCTTCCCAAGTTGAGAGACACCAAGCATAAATTCTTGATGAATTAAATAGCAACATAACTTAAATGTAACAACCAACAAATATACAGATATAACAAAACAAGTAGAGACCATAATTGTTGAAAGGGGAAGATCCCTGTAGACCACTGTGGCCTGAGTTTCTCTATGAAATATTGCCGATTTTACTACTTATATAAACTATTAAAAGTGTTATTTGAATGAATTGATATAATTGATGTGAAAAATATCTAAACTCCTTGATAATGACTGTGCAAATATTTACATAAGTAATGAGAACTTGCATCAACAGACATATTGTTGATAATAGAATACCTTATTCTAAAACTCAGGAGTTTACAAAACAATTTCACCTACTGTCTAACTTTCTTTTTTTAATGTAAAACACCAAGCTCCTATAGTTGAGCCTTATTTGAAGGATAAATACTAACTTTGGGAGAATTTGAAGGGATTGCCTAAATTTATGTTTGTTCATGGCAGTTTTTACTCAGCCCTTATCTGTTTATTTCTAGTAGAACATCAATGCCACTACAGAATTTTAAAAATTTTCATAAGGTAAACAACATTTACCTAAGACTCAATGACATTTTAAGTTTGATGATAATTAAGAGTTAGCCCTTAATTTCTGAGTTATAATAACTAATGTTTATAGGTTGCCAAGTTGGAGTAAGAATTTTACATATACTACCTCATGAAATCCTTACAGTAATCCTCTGTGTTGGGTACTTTTAATACCCTCATTTAACTTACGGAAAAATAAGTTAGAGTCAAAATTCCAACCCGGGCCTATACTGGATCAGGAGGCTTCCCCTGTGATCATCTATGTACTTTCTGGTTGATATTCTTCATAGTAAAAGATGCTTTGTAGAATAAAATTATTCATTGGCAGATACAGCTAGAATAAATTTTGAACTTCTACCTATCATCATTATGCAGTATAACCTGATGGCTTACCACACACAGATCTAAAGTTAGACTGTAACCCACTTTACAATTGAATATCACAATAAGAGAAATTGCATTCATGTTGAGAATTGGAATAGCTTTATAAAATAAGAATTTTTGGTAAGCATGAAATTCATGGGTATTTTTTAACCTCTGGGTTAGGTAAAGCAAAGCTAGATTGACTTTTAGCAAGACAAAAGAACAAATAAGACTCTGGACTTCAAACAATTTTATGCTGACTAGAGAACACTTTTTTCTTTCTTTTTTACAAATCGTTCATTTTTAAATTTTTAACTATTGTAAGTATATAAAGTATATAATAGTTGCATTTCTTTATAGGGTACATGTGATGTTTTAATACAGGTATACAATGTGAATTAATCAAATTGGAATAACACCTCAGACACTCATCATTTCTTTGTGTTAAGAACATTTTAGTTCCATTCTTTTAGTTATTTTAAAGTATACCCTAACTTAATGTTGATTATAGTCACTTTGTTGTGTTATCAAATATTATTCATTTTGTACCCATTAATCATCACCATTTTATTGCCCCTCCCCACTACCCTTCCCAGCCTCTGGTAACATTCTGGTCTCTGTCTCCATGGCTGTTAATGGTTTTTGATATTCAGCTTCCACTTATGAGTGAGAACATGTGTCACATGTGAGAACAAGTGTCACACATGAGAACGATATTTGTTTTTCTGTGCTTGGCTTATTTGACTCAACATAATGTTCTCCATTTCATCCATGTTGTTACAAATGGCTGGATTATATTCTTTTCTTGTGGCTATGTAATATTCTATTGTGTATATGCTCTATTATTTCTTTACCCATTCATCCACTGATGGACTCTTAGTTTGATTCCAAATTTTGGTTATTGTGAATAGTGCTGTAATAAACATGGGAATGCAGGTGTTTTTCTATATGCTGATTTCCCATTCTTTCCTATACTATATACTTGGTAGTGGGATGGCTGAGTCATATTGTAGTTACTTTTTACTTTTCCGAGGAACTTTCACACTGTTGAGAGAACGTTTTTTAATTCCATCAACATTGAATTTCCAATATGAATTCAAATTTTTTGTTTAGATTGTTTTTTTCATTAAGCCCCTTCCATTCTAGGATTAGATGATTTTTAAAAGTCAGGTACTATATTCAAAATTTTATTCAGTTCAATCAAAACAAAATTCACCATGGAAAATATGCTGTTACTACTTTTAACAGATATTACTATGGTTAATTAACTTATTTTCAGATCTACAGTTGGTAAAATAAAAAAAAACAACATTCACACTTAAAGAGAATTCCAGTCCCAGATTCCATATATCTAAACAGATGCTTTTCCTTTCCTGGAAAACTTTCAAAGAACTCTAAAACAATTAAAAATGTTCTTAGTTATAACAGAGGTATATGAGCCAAAATTTATTCGAAAACATGCAGATTCTTTCGGTGTACCAATTCTTAGTTTTGGGATGACAATGGAGTATTCCTATTTCTATACAGCTTTGCAGAATTTTTTCTTGTGCAGCAATCCAGTGTCAATGAGGAGACCTGTATTTGGAAATTTCTGCAGGAGAATATTTCATTATCTCTCAGTGCTTGAGCATTAGGTGTCATATTTATCTCAAATAACTCTAACATGAATGGCTTATAGGTAGTACTTGACGGTGGGTTAGTTTATGGAAAAAGGCACTATAAATCAAGTCTTATTTTTATATGACAAACACTGAGATGATTATTACATTCATGATCTGCCACTCAGTATTTAACAAAATTGACCACAGATATTATATTGAATCAAGTACAAAGTAATTGTCTCTAACATATTTTTTTTTTTTACAAAAGGAATTTTGTCTTATTTTTAGTTATGTTACTAATAATCAAAATAGGGCAGCATCATGCATAAAACATAGATGACTGAAGGTAATAAAGAGGTAAAATGGGACAGGCCTTACATACCTACACTAAGAAGTTTAGCCTTAAATATAATTAGTAAATATTCAGGCCAATATTTTAAACAGGGAACTGACATGATGGAGCTTGTGTTTTAGAGGATCTCTTGAGGTAGTTCTGGATGATAGACTTGAAGGGGGAGAAATTAGCAGCAAAGAGAACAACTAAGAAGTAACAGATGATGAGAATTAAAAAACAGCGAGATAGAGTGGCAAAGAATAATAACGATTAACCCTTCAATAATGCTTCCTGTGTGCCAGGCAATGTTCTAAGCCATGTACACACATTTACTCATTTAATCTTCACTACAATCCTATGAAGTAGTGTTATCACTTGGCTTTTCTAGGTAATAAACCCTTAACACAACCACCATTTATTCACTGCCTAATTCTGTAGGTTGGCTGTTCTTCTGATCTTGGCTGAGATCACTCATAATCTGTGGTAAGTTGCCAAGTTGGCTGGGGGCTGGCTGGTCTATGGTGGTCTCAGCTGGGAAGGCTTGTCTCTGCCCCATAAGATCTCCCATTCCCTAGAAGCCTGACCCAGACTTATTCATGTGGAAATGGGGTGAGTTTTAAGAGAACAAGAGGATTTAAGGTCTCTGAAGACATAGCCTTAGAACAGATACACTCTCTTTTCTTCCTCACTCTATTAACCAAAGCAATTCGCAATCCAACTAGACTCTAACATAGAGAAATCAACTCCATCTTGATGATAGGAGCTGCAAAGTCACATCACAAAGGTAAAGGATAGAGAAAGGAAGAAGACTGTGGCCATGTTTGCAATCCACTTTAGGTAGGTATTATGATTGGCTGAGATCACTCATGCCAATTTTGCAGATAGAGAAATAGAAGCCCAGAGTTGTTAAGAAATTTGCCTTCGGGCGGCGCCTGTGGCTCAGTCGGTAGGGCGCCGGCCCCATATACCGAGGGTGGCGGGTTCAGGCCCAGCCCCGGCCAAACTGCAAAAAACCAAAAAATAGCCAGGCGTTGTGGCAGGCGCCTGTAGTCCCAGCTACTCGGGAGGCTGAGGCAAGAGAATCGCTTAAGCCCAGGAGTTGGAGGTTGCTGTGAGCTGTGTGAGGCCATGGCACTCTACCGAGGGCAATAGAGTGAGACTCTGTCTCTACAAAAAAAAAAAAAAAAAAAGAAATTTGCCTTCAGGGCGGCGCCTGTGGCTCAAGGAGTAGGGCGCCGGTCCCATATGCCGGAGGTGGCGGGTTCAAACCCAGCCCCAGCCAAAAAAAAAACACACACACAAATAAAGAAATTTGCCTTCGGACTTTGGGCTACAGTCCAGGTGTTAAAAGGAATTTATCTGTATATCTCTAAAGTTATAAACCAGGGAGAATGGTTAGAGAAGTATCACCAAAAAGAATCCATGTGATTTAGTCCAGCCATAGTGGCTCACATCTATAATCCTAGCACTATTGAGAGGCCGAGGCAGGAGAATAGCTCAGGAGTTCAAGACCAGCTTGAGCAAGAGTGAGATCTGTCTCCACTGAAAATAGAAAAATTAGCCTGGCATCGTGGCATACACTGTAGTCTCAGCTGCTTAGGAGGCTGAGGTCAGGAGATCACTTGGGCCCAGGAGTTTGGGGTTACAGTGAGCTATGATGATGATGCTGCACTCTACCTGAGGCAACAGAGTAAGACTCTGTGTCTGAAAGAAAAAAAATAGAATAAATATGATATAATGATTGATTAGACTTGGGCCAGAGAGACAGAGAAGGAATAAGAGAAGAGTCAAATTTGGAAAAACCGTGACACTTAAGAATTGATTGCATTTGTTGGTAATAGCACTATCCACAATTAGGAAATATAGGAGCTACGTTCACAATATCATGTCAATAAATAAATAAATAAGAAATATAAGAGCATGATTATGTTCTGACAAGAGGGTAAGAATGGGCTTAATGTAGATTTGATCACTGAAGATTGAGCTGAGTTAAGGTTGTTCAGAATAACATGCCCATTGGCTGCTGAAGGTATAGCTTTTTACTCAAAAGAAAAAGATCTGTATAGAGACACAGATTTGGGCTCCAGTAATGGAATGCATGAGACTAGATGAAAGTTAAAAGAACAGTACCAAGGATAAAGTCCAGAGAAGTGTAGAGGCAATACAGAGGAAGAGGATCCTTCCAAGGATCTCTCAGATGACTAAAACCAAGAATCAGCAATATCAAAAAAAGTAAAAGTCACCTCTTACCAGTGGAAAACTAGGTGTTTCATTGCCAACTGAAGACTACTGGAAAAACTATATAAACTAAATTATTTAAAAATAAATCAAAATATATCCTCGAATAAACCAGAGAAACAAGAAGATAGTATAGCATTACCAACCTACAATCTACATAAGGATAGAAATTCAGGAAAGCAAGCACAACATTTGAGTTATTTTATCCTGGCAGAGGCTGACAATTAGGGAGGAGCCTCTGAGAGATTGTGCTTTGTGCCTTTTGGAGCCTCATGGGACCAGGAGTGCCATAGGCAAGACCAGAGCCTACCACGGAGTATGGCCAAAATATACCCCCTTTATTTGGTTTGGGTCTCTGCATATCTGCACTCTAGGTATAAGAGTTAATCGAAAATAAATAGGCTTTATTTCCAGAGCAGTGCAGTTTCTCTTTGACTCTTTATATCTTGAAGTAGATTGAGGAAGTTTATAGGGGAAGAAATATTGGCCAAGTGTGGTGGCTCATCCCTGTAATCTTTGGGAAGCCACAGTGGAGGATTTCTTGAGGCCAGTGAGAACAGCTTGAGTATCAGCAAGACCCCATCTCTACCAAAATTAGAGAAATTGCCCAGGCCTGGTGGTGAGCAACTAAAGTCCCAACTACTCAGGAGGCTAAAGCAGGAGGATGGCTTGAGCCTGAGAGTTTGAGATCTCAGTGAACTTTGATGATGCCACTTCATTCAGGCTCAGGTGACGTAGTAAAACTTTATCTCCAAAACAAAAAAAAAATATATGAACAGGCTCAGCGCCCATAGCACAGTGGTTACAGTGCCAACCACATACACTGAGGCTGGCAGGTTCAAATCCGCTCAGGCCAGCTAAACAACAATAACAACGGTAACAAAAAAATAGCTGGGTGTTGTGGTGGACACCTGTAGTCCCAGCTACTTGCGCAGTTGAGGCAAGAGAATCCCTGAAGCCCATGAGTTGGAGGTTGCTGTGATCTGTGATGCCACAGCACTCTACCCAGGGTGACATAGTGAGACTCTGTTTCAAAAAATAAATAAATAAAAATAAAAATTTAAAAAAGTATGACTAACACATATCACCAGGCATCCCATAGTGCCCAAGCCACTGTGAGAACCAAATGCATTTAAATCCTTTCTATGAGATGATAGCATCATCGTAGGCTTCAAATTATTTTTATAAACTATTTTAACATGAAACCCAACACAATTAAAAGTACCCAGGCATACTAGAAAATAAGGCAACATGAACAAAACCAAAATACCTGAAAGAAAGACGAAGAAAAAAATAGACTGAATAAATCACAGAGCCTTGAGAGTACATAGGACACGGCAATGACTACATATGAGGTTTTAGAATATTGGACAGGAAAAAATAACAGAGAAAAAAAAGGGAAAGGTACTTGAACAGACACATAGAAAAGATGGTATTCACATGGCCTGGACATTTAAAAAATGCATTTTACTTCACTACTAATCAGAGAAATGCAAATTGAAAACACCAGACACCACCATTGACTTGCCAAAGCAACCAAAATTTCAAAAGATTGAAAATGTCAAATGTTGGCAAGGACATAGAATGACAATAATTTACATACACTTGTAGCCACATAGGAAAAAGAGGAAGTCGTTGATTAGCAAAACCTAGAAATGGGGATTTCTAGTTTTAGTTTGGGGCAGGTGAAACCTACCTTGTCTTCGAGAGGAAGAAATAGTGGATAGAGACCCAGATTGGACTGGGGCCAAATGTTGAGAAGTTAGATCTGAGAAAGTTCAGAAGGGGCTTTTTGTTCATTGTTGGCAAGAATGAGCCCACAGCTAAAAGGGAGGAAAGAAGAGGTAAAGGGGCAGTTTGCAAATGTGGAGGAAAATATTGTAATAGATTTTATGAAGAATGGAAATGGGAGTTGACCAGGCATATATGGAAGGGTGACTGAAAGGCAGCTGATAAAATAATGAAATCTATGTCACCCCAATCGCAAATGTTTTAGAGATTTTTCTGGTCTCACTGATGTAGTAACAATTTTGATTCGTGAATTATATCAAAGATATCATCAGTCAGTTATCTCTGGGGCTGAATTCTTTCTTTTAGTGAAAAATGTGTTTATACTGTACTTGCTGTAAAAAGGCATTATGTGGGCGGCGCCTGTGGCTCAGCGGGTAGGGCGCCGGTCCCATATGCCGGAGGTGGCGGGTTCAAACCCAGCCCCGGCCAAATTAAAAAAAAAAAAAAAAAAAAAAGGCATTATGTATCTGTTCAGAGAAAATTAGACTTAGTTACATAGAAAAGCATGCAAAGAAAAGAAAGGCAGAGCTCTTGCATTGAATCTAGAATACAATGGTGAACTTGACCATGAAAAGCTACTTAATCTGCATACTTTCCTAGGGACAGTCAGGCATTTAAACCATCCGAGGCTCTCTGGCATCTGTGCACCTTAAGCCATCCCAAGCAAAATGGTGTAGGACATCAAATGTCACTAAACTTTTCCACCATTAGAGATCCAGCCAACATCCTTTGTAGACCATTCTAGTTTCTCCCAATTCTCATGGCCCAGGGATACTTTCTTACATGTTTTATGGTCTATTTAACTTTCCCTGAAGTCTGGAAAGCCTCAAAATCCCATTGACAGCAAGGATTTTTAAAAGTCTTTCTTGAGACAGCCAAAACTATAGCTCACAGCCTGCATAGGAACCTTGATTTTTACAAGCAGACCAGAGATATTGGTTTCCCTCCTACACTCAATTACATTCCCTAATTTCAGTTGGGCTTTGCATATGAGTTTTATAAAGCTGAGTTTGACGAGACGAAATGTTGTTAAGAACTAAAAGTCAAGATCATGGAAACACCTTGCCAGAGATACACTTAATTAAAATGACTCACCCTAATGGCAAAAGAACAGTAATTTTGTAGGTTGTCCCCCAAACCTTCTCTTCGTCCCACCAAACCTCACATGGTCTAACAAAAACAACAAAATGTCTTGACTCAGAATGCATAAAATCTGCAAAGGTGCACATGTTTACTTGGTACCCTTTTGCATTCTACTATTCCTCTAAACACTAAAACAGGCAGGCCAGAGGTTTGCAAACCCAGGAGAGACTTTCCACGGCAACCTTATCTTGTTTGAAAGTTTGCTCGGAGGTGGTGTGGTGAGCCAGTGCCCAGCTGACAGTGTGTCAAAAGGTCCCTCAACTAGAGAAAGAAAGCCCCATTGAGGGAACAGAGGTCCAGCATCTTTGGAATGGGTAAATTGAAACAATATGAGACACCTTGTCTAAAAACATTCCATTTTCTGCCTTTGCAAAAGCAGTTTGTGGCCTAGATTTTTGAGCAGCAGAGACAATGAAAATAAATAAAGGTAAGTGGGTGTCAGAAGTGTTGAACTCTTTTTTGTTGGTGGTGGAGGTGGTGTTAAAAAGAAAAAGGACACAAGTACGTGGCTAAATACTTAGACAGCAGGTTGTTCAAGAACCTGAAAACTTTCAGCAAGCCCAAATAGCATGTACCTACTGTCCAATTTGAGGGAATCAGGACAGTATTGGATTTCACAGATAGCACCACAGATAGCCATTAAAGTCTAATCCAGTGTCACATTTCTGCCCAGCGCTGGCTAACAACCAGCCCAATTTGCTGGCTTCGCTCACTGTGTTTCTTCATTGTTTCAAGCCAGGCAGAAACTTTTCTTAATAATGAGTCAATCCTCAGCCAAATGTGTTCAATTGAAGGCCACCATGGGAGAATGGCAGGATATTGTCTTTCCAACAGCAAGTGAATTGCAGGCAGCTTAAGGCAATATCCATTTCACTATAATGCTGGTTTATGTTACAGCCCTTTTCAAACTTCTAATTGCCCTATATTACTGACATTTATACACATGCCCTATTTTAAATGAAAACACAACGCTGAGGTCAGGAGGAGGCTCTGGGACAGCAGAGACCCCAGGTGAAGCCAAAGGGGGAAATTACTTTAAAACTTCTAAATGCCAAACATATTTGAGAAAAAGAGGGAAAAAAAATAAAGTCTTAGGGCAGAAAAAACATTAATCATGGCCCCATGGCATAAATTAATAATAGCTATATTTAATACTCCTATGTAAACACTCGATGGTTGGATTATATAATTTTTAAATGAAAGTAAATATTATTCACTTGGCTTTGGTAAGTCTGGTAAGTCTCAGCTTATATGGAATAACTTTGAATATGATTTTTTTCCTCCTAATTTCACATTCATTTTTTTAAAAGCAAATATACCAACCTAACCAGGTTTGTCAGCTGCTTTTAGCAATCACTATATGTTAAGAGTGTTTCAGATCATTCTAAAAGTCACAATGAATAAAATAATATTTCACATTTACCAAGGGCTTTTCACCTAGTATCTCATAGCCTTTTATAAGCAATAAATCATTCATTCCAAAATTGCAACTAAGGAGTCTCAAGTGCAGTTCTAATAAATAATTCCTCACTGGTAGCACCAGTAGAAGCAAAGGATATGTAGACTATAATCATTTTCATTTGCACTTTCGTACATTCATTCACTGAGTTATTGAGTCAAGGATTCACATCCTGAACAAATACGTATGCATGTGTGATTAACACTATAGATTTCAGGCTATATAAATAAGTGTTAAAGAGCTTGCACTCTAGTTGGGTTCTGGTTAGGAAATGAATTGCTTAACATCCAACTGTAAATTGCCAAAACAAATTCTTTTCAACACTATATTATCTTAATCTCCCTAGGAATATCTTACTGAGGAATAAGAAATTAAGGAATAGTCAACACCAGTGTTTTTCTTTTTTTTTTTTTGAGACAGAGTCTCATTCTGTTGCCCAGGTTAGAGTGCTATGGGGTCATAGCTCACAGCAACCACAAACTCATTGGCTCAAGTGATTCTCTTGCCTTAGCCTCCTGAGTAGCTAGGATGACAGCTGCCACAATGCCTGCTAGTTTTTTTTTTAAGTAGAGACAGGGTCTTGGTCAGGCTGGTCTTGAACTCCTGAGCTCAAGAAATCCACCTGCTTCAGCCTCCCAGAGTGCTAGAAATGCAGGTGTTAGCCAGGGCACCCAGCCTTGTTTTTCCTTTTATATAACTACATATACTCATGGAATTAAAATATAGAAAATAAAGAAAAATGATCATTTAAAATTTAAAAATCACTATTATTCCTAGCACATAGAGATAAACATTGTTAATAACTTGATGTCCATTTTTTATCTGTTACAAATTTTTCTGTGTGTATATAAAGTATATTCATTATTCACATAATTAAAATAATGGTACACATACTGATTTATGGCTGACTTTTTAGATTTTATCAATATGTTATGAATATTTTCTCATGTTATTCAATTTATGCTTTCAGTATTATCAAGTTATATTCAATGGCCCCATGAGTTTTGTTTTTACTTCTGCTTCAAGTTTTGATAGGACATTAGCCCGCTACTCAACTTGCCCTAAAGAAATAAAAGGCTTAAATAAAGTTAACTATAAGATAAATATAAAAGACGACGTAAACTCAATTTTTGATTTTAACTCCTTATTTGCCAACCTCCCAATTTAAAAACAACTGCAAAATAGAATAATAAATCTAAGTTAATGGGCACACAATGTGTGATTATACCAATAAAGAAGAGCAGAGAAAAAGAGCTACACAGGAGCAATATTTCTATATATTGCCAATATTAAGCTAGTAATAATCTGACCAAGTTTAATATTATAAATTAAAATTTTATGGGATGCTTCATGGAAGTCACTAAGAAAATAACTCAAAACCATATCAAAAAAGAAACTAGGTAATTAAAATAGTACACTAGAAAATATCTGCTTAACACAAAAGAAAGCAGTAATGGAAGAATTAAAGAGAAAAATACGTAACACATATGTGTATAGAAGTTGGTAAGTGCAAAACTTACATTATTAGTAATTAGATTAAATGTAAATAAATTCTCAACAAAATGTGGAGATTGGCAAAATAATTAAATAAATAAATAAGTAATCTGGGCTGAGACAGGAGAATCGCCTGAGCCCGGGAGCTGGAGGTTGCTGTGAGCTGTGACGCCATGGCACTCTACCGAGGGCGACAAAGTGAAACTCTGTCTCTAAAACAAAAAAAAAAAGAAAAGAAAAAAATAAGTAATCCAACTCTGTGCTGTCGAAAAGAAAAGAGACTCACTAATATAGAGTCAGTCACAAATAGATTGAAAGTAAAGGTTGCAAAGAAATATTATCTTGCTAACACTCAAAAGGTAAATGAAAAAACTACATTAATAATAATAATAACAAAATGGATTTTAAGCCAAGAACTGTTACCAGAAACAAGAAAAATTTCACCATAATAAAAATGTCAATCCAGGGTGGCACCTGTGTCTCAGTGGGTAGGGTGCCAGCTCCATATACCAAGGGTGGCGAGTTCAAACCTGGCCCTGGCCAAACTGCAACAAAAAAAAATAGCTGGGCATTGTGGTGGGCACCTGTAGTCCCAGCTACTTGGGAGGCCAAGGCAAGAGAATCACCTGGGCCCAGATGTTGGAGGTTGCTGTGAGCTGTGTGACGCCATGGCACTCTACTGAGGGCGACAAAGTGAGAATGTGTCTCTACAAAAAAAAAAAACCTCAATCCATCAGTACAATATAAAAATTATAAGCATATATGCACCTAGTTATAGATTCCAAACATGTGTCAAGCAAAAACTGACTGAAGTGAAGGGAGAAATAGATAATTTAACAATAATAGTTGGGAAAAGTTACCAGTGAGGCTCAGAAAACAATATCAAAAGCATTGTGCTTTGGCATGTTGTGTACTTTGTCATGTTGTGGACTTTGCTTCTGACATCTTTCTAATCTCTTTCATTAGACATTAGAAAGATGTCAGAAGCAAAGTCTCTTTCAGACCTTCTTTATCCTGCTCTTCTTTCTCCTCCAAGGCCGGCCATAGAAACTAGAATTCCTCATCTCCAAGACAGGTCACAAAAACTAGAACCACTCTTGTACAAAGCCAGCAGTAAAACTTAGAAATATTATTGTAAGCTTCCTCCACTACTTTTGAAACCACAAGGGGGTTTCAGTCTAAGTCCATTTGCTCATCTCATAAAAATCTAATTATTGAAACAACAAAGATTGCCAAGAAGGAAAAGAATTTTTAGTACAACAGACATTTTGCCAGCAAAACGGAAAAAGCTACCATAGATTGGTCTCTCTGACTGAGGGAGATCAGAGGCTTTTAAAGGAGGGGCTGAGTAACTTGGGCAGACCATGGGGTCACTAACAAGAAATTATGACATTGAGGTAGGTCATGGAGAATGGTGATTCTTGGCATCATGAATCTTGCTTAATAGACTTTGGAATGCCAACTTTCTATCTTATAGAAAATCCATCACTTTTGGAAATAACTCAAAAGATCAAGTAGTTAGTTAGGAAAGAGGATTATACAGGAGTCAATGAAATTTGTTCAATGGTGGCCAGTTACGTTACCTTTCTTTTTAAGAGTTGACCATAAAGAATCCTCTGACCCACCTTTTCTAATAATAAGTTATAGCACCCTCATTCCAGAGAGGGTTCTATACTTGGGAGGAAGGAATGATACAAAACAGATACGAGCAGAATCTGAACCCACAGAACTTTCTGGGTTACCCTCTTTGTCTATTACCATTAACTTATTCTCTCTTTTTTTCAATCACATTTCCATATGTTTGTTCATTTGTCTTCAAATCTAAGCATACAATATAGTAAGTAGTTTCCCATTGTCTTTGGGTCTTCAGTTCTGAAGTCTTCCATGTCACATAAAATTTTGATTAAATAAGTTTGTTATACCTTTCTCTTATTAACCTGCCTTTTGATATAGGAGTGTCAACTATGACCCTTACAATGAGTGAGGAAAGGTATCACACCTTTCCACTTCTACACTAGTTTTAATAATTGATAGAACAAAACAGAAGATTAGCAAAGGAACAGAGGACATGGACAACACTAAAAAACCAACTATACTGAACAGAAATTTATAGAATAAGTTGCCCCAAATAGCACAATACACATTCTTCTCAAAAGTACCTTCACCATTTTCCAGGATAGATCATAGATATGCAGTAAAATGGGTCTTGACAAATTTACAAAGATTTAAATACTACAAAGTATGTTCTTTGACCATAGTGGAATAAAATTAGCAATCAATTACAGGAAGAAGTCTGAAAATTCACAAACATATGCAGAAATTAAACAGACTCTTAAATAACTAGAAATCATAAAGATAAGTGGCAAATGCTATAGGATGAATGCAAAGAAAACATAGTCTACCAAAATTTATGGCATACAGAAAAACAATGCTCAGAGGAAAATTTGTAGTTACAAATGCCTACATTGAAAAAGAAGAAAGATCCAAATCAAGAGCCTAAACCTTCACCTTAAGAAAGTGGAAAAAGTAGACCTAACTAAACCTAAAGCTAGCAGATGAAAGAAAATAATAAAGAAAAGAGCAGAAATGAACAAAATAGGGAATGGAAAAATGACAGGGAAAATAGTCAAGAGCTGATTCTCTGAAGAGATCAACAAAATTGAAAAACTTTTAACTAAACTAACAGTGTAAAAAAGAGACAAGACCCAAAATAAATTGTGTAAGATACAGCATTCTTACTTTATAGCGATAAAAAAGACAATGAGAAAGTCCTACAAACAATTGTATGCCAACAAATTAGATAACCACAGATGAAATAGGAAAATTTGGGGTGGCGCCTGTGGCTCAGTGAGTAGGGCGCCGGCCCCATATGCCGAGGGTGGCGGGTTCAAACCCAGCCCCGGCCAAACTGCAACCAAAAAATAGCCGGGCGTTGTGGCGGGCGCCTGTAGTCCCAGCTGCTCGGGAGGCTGAGGCAAGAGAATCTTGTAAGCCCAAGAGTTAGAGGTTGCTGTGAGCCGTGTGACGCCACGGCACTCTACCGAGGGTGGTACAGTGAGACTCTGTCTCTACAAAAAAAAAAAAAAAAAAAAAAAAAAAGAAATAGGAAAATTTGTAGAAAGACACAAACAATCAAAACTGACTGAAGAAGAAAGAGAAAAATTGAATAGACCTATAACTAGTAAAAACATTGAATCAGTAATGAAAAAACCCATAATGAGAAGTCCAAGACTAGATGATTACTGGTGAATTCTAAACACTAATCTTTCAAAAAGTCTTCCCAAAAATTGAAGAGCAGGAGGAAATACTAACTCATTCTATGAAGTCAATGTTGCCCTAACAAAAAAATCAAATGAAGATATCGCAAGAGAAAAAAATTAGATAAATGCCTATATGAATACTCACATGAATATATGTGCAACAATTCTCAAAACAGAATTATAGGAAACCTATCCCAGCAACATCTAAAAAAGATTGTGCATCATGACCAAGTTGAATTTAGCCTATGAATGTAAAGTTATTTCATCCAGCTATCATTTCATTTCTTTTAAAAACAAATACCTAGTCTCCTACTTACTATCAGGAAGCTGAGCAAGTTATGATTAAGAAAACTAGTTGTTCATCTATAAATTTAAGATGATAATATTTCTGTCATCAGATTGTTAACATTTATGAGGATGAGAATATGCACTTAGAATACTGTCTACAATAGAAAAATTACTACATAAATGATATTGAATAGAAAAGCAAGACAACTAGATTAACAGCTAAGATATGTACTAACTACTATTAGGACAACAAAAGAGAATGAAAGGTGTGCTTAATGGAAGAAGGGACCAGAGACTCTTCAGATCTTCAGATATCAGTAGAAATATGCATGTGTGCACAGGTGGGTGGAATAAACAAACTAATAATTCATAGGCCTGTGCCTTGTTATATACATGTACATACATACATATATAAATATACATAATTTGTTTCTCCATCAATGCAGAAAACCCACCCATTCCCCACTCCAGATTAACATAGCATTATTTCTAGGGATTCAACTCTTTGCTTAAATGTTACCTTTTCTTTTTTCTAATTTCAATTTCTTAAGGGAGTATACAGGTTTTGGGTGACATGGATCATTTTTATAATGCTCAAGTCCAGACTATAGATGTGCTCAGCACCCAAATAGTGATGATAGTAGGCTGGTTTATTCCCCTCTCTTGTTCTCCCCTCCCTGCTAGGTGTTTTCCATTGAGTTTCACTTCTGTCTGTGCATTTGTGTGCTCATCCGTTAGTTTCAGTTTCATAGTGAGTATATGTGGTGTTTGTTTTTCCATTCTTGAGATATTTCACCTAGGAGAATGGTCTTCAGCTCCTTCCAAATGTTGCAAAAGGCATCTTTTTAATGGCTGAATTGTACTCCAATGGTGAACATATACCACATTTTATTAATCCACTCATGTATTAATAGGCACTTCGGTTGTTTCCAAATCTTTGCATTTGTGAGTTGGGCTGCAATAAACATTCAAGTGCAGGTGTCTTTTTTATAAAATGACTTCTTTTCCTTTGGATAAATACCCAGTAGTAATATTACTGAATCAAATACCCAGTAGTAGAACTACTTTTAGTTCTTTGAGGAATCACCATACTGTTTTCCAAAGAGGTTATACTCATTTCCAGTCCCACCAACAGCGTGTAAGCATTCCTTTCTCTCTGTACCCAGGTCAGCACCTATTATGTGTGGACTTTTTAACATAAGCTGGTCTAACAAGGGTAAGGTGATTGTGGTTTTAGGTGATTGTGGTTTTAATTTGTATTTCCTTGATTGAGCAATTTTTCATGTTTCTTGAACATTGTCTTTCTTCTTTTGAAAAGAATCTATTGATGTCTTTTGCCCACTTTTTAATAGACTTGTTTTTGTTTTTTTTCTCGCTGATGGATGCTCAAGTCCATTATATAAATTGGGTGGTGCTAGCATATAACCCGCACATATCCTTCTGTATACTTTAAATCATCTCTATTTAATATCTAATACAATATAAATGCTATAAAAATAGTTGTTACATTGTATTATTTTTATACGTATTATTTTTTACTGTTGTATTTTTTTAAATATTTTTGATCTGCAGTTTGTTGAATCTGCCCATATGGAACCTGCACTTAGGAAGTGGTAATTGTACATATAAATTATACTATAGTATAGTAAAATATAAATACACACAGAAATATCAATATAACATATAAAAACTATCAACAATATATACTATATAGATTATATGAACACTATACAAATAGTATTGTATTGCAATTTAGTAAAACATGATATACTAAGCATTGTCCAGTTCCTAATAGTTTAACATTAAGACCATTCAAGTTAGCTAAAAATTATAATATAATTGAAAGGTACAGAGATATTCATTAAAAAATGCTTACATGAAATTTGAGAATAACCTAAAGTTATAACAATTCAGAAGGACAAATAAGTTATACCATATACATCCATTGAGTTAAAGAACATACTATTTCTTTAAAGACCTAAACTATTTCAATCTTTTGAAATTTGTGGGGCTTTCTTTAAGATCTAATACATGTCGTATTTAGAAACATTTCATATATGTTTGTCAGACTAAGATGAATAGCTACACAGCAGGGCATGCAATTAGCTTTCCTAGCATCTTCCCAAAGGGGCTAGGAGACACAATTTGTACATGTAGGAGATTCGACTTTCAATGGGACAACATTTGACTAATGATAGACAGGAGATGGGGTAGCAGGAGAGCTAAATGCTAAATCACTCTCCCTTCCACCCTGTTTCAAAGTGGGTTTTCAGTAGGGAGTTTCTAGAAATGCAACCAGGTATTTCTTTATGTTCACAAAGCAGTCAGCAGCTCTGTAACATAGAACCTCAGACTCACTTCCCATTTTTCCTTATCCCTTTCCTGTCACTTTGATGATTTGGACTTGTACTTTTCAATAAAATGTCTGTTCTTTAGACATGTCTTGAGCTTTTATTTTACAGAATCCCAGCAAGGACAAAAGGATGAAATGGAATTAAATTAAAACACGTAAGCTATCATATCTAGTTGATAAGACTTGTGAAATATCTCTGATGGGAACAGCATTTGAACTGGACCAGAAAGGGAATGGGTGTGATTTCTGTTGGTTGAGAGTGCAAAGCAAGGAAATAAAGAAGAATTGAAGGTAAAAGGAAAGAGAGCAAAGGTAGGAGGCAAGGCATAGACCTTTTATAAAAGGAGATAGTTCCGGATATCACAGAGGGAAAGTATAGAATTCATATTTGACGGGGTGGTTTCAAGTATTAAAGATTGAGTCATTAAAAATCTGTAGCCAAAGAGTTCTGACTGGAGAAGAAGACCCAGAATGGAATAAAAAGTTTTCTGATCATTGAAATATGAGGAGATATATCTCCTCCTGAGTCAAATTCCTATTTGGCAATTTCTTCCTTCCTGCCCAAGGATTTGGGTATGCTGCCTGTCTTTCCTTACTGTGTCAGTCAGGACAAGCTAATGCTGTAATAGAAACCACAGTCCCAGTGGTTAAAAATCCAAAGGTTCATTTCTTGTTTATATTACCTGCCCATCTCAGCTTGTATTGTTGAAGTCTTCACTCTGGAACTCAGGCTGGAATAGCTTTGCTATCAAGAGTATTCCCAGTTACAGTGGCAGAGGAGAAAAGAGAACATGATACAGGAGAAATAGCCTCTTAAAAGCTCGGTTTGGAAGTGACAGAGAATACAAAAACTAATTCTTACTGGCTAACACAAATCACTTGGTTTAGCCTGACTTCAATTATGCAGGGAAATGGAATCCTTCCTCAATGTGGGAAGAAAACATTAATGAACAATCACACATTTTAACACTGAAGGCATTCTGTGGAATTTCCTTCTCTTATTTGACTTCATACCCACTGAGCTGAAACTCAGATGAGCATATACAGTCTGACAATTAAGTTCGTGAATTCATCCCAGAAAAAGTGCTACCTACCTCATTGCTGAATATCAATCACTTCGGTTATCTTCGAAGTACAATCCTTGGCCTTGGGAGTACTCCCTGTGGGAAGCTATGCACTGACGCCAGCACCTGCTCTATACTTCAAAGCAGTTTTGGAACTCTTTTTCTGGAATAACCCATAGTGGTATCATTGTACAAGTTCTAACAATTAAATTCACAAACATACCACTGTGCCCTTTGGTTGGCACTGTAAAAACAACTTGGTGAGGCTTCAGAACCTTGGTATATAAATGTCTCCCAACGTGTAGCAGGTCTTGCTGAGTGGTGTTCTTTATCGCTATTGCATGGCTTTTTTGTGCCATATGACACAAGGGGAGTACTAACTTGCCTTGTTTATGTTTTAAAGACTTTGTTTTTTAGATAAGTTTTAAATTTCAAGCAAAATTAAGAGGAAGGTACAGAGATTTTTCATATGCCTTCTGCTCTAGACGTGCAGAGCACCACCCTCCACATTCTCGACATTCTCTACCAGATCGGTAGGTTTGTTACAACTGATAGACTCACATTGCTATATCTAACCACCTGAAGTCCACAGTTTAGATTACTGGATTTCACTGTACATGCTCATGTTCTATTTCATGCTGTTTTCACAATCTTCAGTGAACCAAGGAAGAAAATAATAGTAAAAGACTCAGAAGGTGAAAATATATCTTATAGAATATTCATTATATTAGTCTCTGGCCACTGAAAACTCTATCTTCATTCTTAGCCATTCCTTTCAGTTCCAATAATGATCATATGGACCAGTTTATGGCAAAAATCATCCTCTAGCATCCTTTCTCTCCTTCACCCATTTTATAGTACAATTATCATAGGAACTGGGAACATTTATGCCCTGCTACAGACTTAATTTCTAGTCCCCTTTGTTGTAGTTCTAGAACTAGTCTCCTAGTTTTTAGGCAACTAATTATGGCCTTATCATCATCAATTATGTACCAATAATTTGAAGTTCAAAATAATGTGTGAAAATGTTAAATAATCTCCTTAATGATATAAGATGACTTTTCCTGGATAGGGACAATTTGAGGAGGTGTTCACTGCATATGTTTGAAGCCATGAGCATATACATTGAAGAGGGCAGAGCTCATCCACTAGTTTAATCACCCATTCATATTTGACCTGTTACCTATGAGGAAAATAAACTGATTATTTAGGCCACTGTCAACGGTGTGTCTTTGTTATAACATCTTGGCCCATACCTCAAATAATACTCAATAATATTCACTTGTTAGATTTTGTTCTATGCTTAGTCAAAACTCAGCACCTTTATTTACCATTTCCCAGTTTTGTCTGGACCCAGGCTCACTGCTAGTCTGTGGAGAAACCTCAGAGGAGCTATCACAGTCTTGGGACTCTCCCAGTTCTTTCCAAACACCAAACAAAATCTTTCATTCTTGGGCTTCTCATGAATTGTTGGCTTTCAGTCTAAGAATAGGCTCTAGTTCTAAGTTCATTTACAGAGCATATTAAGACAACAAAATCAATTAAAGTTTCCTCTGCTTAAGTAACTAGATCTTTCCAACTTAGTGAGTACATTTTTCTCTTCACTTAAATGCACTATAGTAGCTCCCCCCTTATCCGTGCTTTCTCTTTTCATGGTTTCGGTTACCCTAAGTCCAAAAATATCAAATGGAAAATTCCAGAAATAAACAATTCGTAAATTTTAAATTGAATGCTATTCTGAATAGTGGTGAAATTTCACACCATTTCACTCCATCCCACCCAGGTCATGAATCATCCCTTTTACCCATGTTTCCAAGCTGTAGATGCTACTCGCCCATTAGCCACTTAGTAGCCAGTTATCAGATCAACTGGCAAGTATGTTGGTGCCTGTGTTTGTCATATTTATTTTACTTAATAATGGCTCCAAAGCACAAAAGTAGTGATGCTAGCATATGGTTATAATTGTTTTCTTTTACTATTGGTTATTGTTGTTAATCTTTTACTCTACCTAATCTATAATAAATTAAATAACCTATAATAAATTAATGTATAATAAATTAAAATTTATCATAGATATATAGGAAAAAACATATTAATGAACAATAACACATTTTAACACAGAAGGCACTCAAGAGAATGATATATAGGATGTGGTGCTACCTGTGAATTCAGGCATTCACTAGGGGTCTTGGAACATGTCCAACACAAATAAGGGGGACTTCTCTTCTAATAATCTTCATCAAAGAGAGTGATCTGCCAGAATTCAGTTGGCATAGCTTTACTTTATCAAAATATCTCAATATAAAGTTTGAAAAGCAGATATAATTCCCTTGAGAAAGTAAAAAACCATTTGCTCAAAAAGATTTTGTATTACTTGTTCCATTTATTTTACCGTCTGATATGGATAATGAAATTTGCAATATGAAAGAAGCGTTACTATTTATCTAATATTTAGAATCAGAGAATCTCTGTGGATAATAACCTGTTTTGTTTTCTCTGTAAAATATTATAATCCCAAATGTTCCTTAGCCATCTATTTCAAAATGCTAATGAAAACATGCCCAAGGCTAGTATTGTTTTATAAAATGTCTATTGTTCACATGAAAAACTCTACTAAATCACCAACAGTTCATTATCTGTCTTAAATTTGGTTGAAGCTTTAATGTTGCATAAGGCATCGTTATGTATATTATACAACTGCTCTGTCTTTCATGCTTTCCGAATTCTTTACAGACTTCTACCAAAGAACTTATATCACATATCGTCTATTGGCTTCCACAACTGGGTCATGAGCTTCCTTGGGTTAGATGTATTATATCTTCTGTTTCCCCATTTTCACCTGGTTGGTCTTCAATTATCAGTTACTGACTAGTCATGTATTAATGGATGAGTGAATGGACAAATGGGTATATGTGTGAAGAGAAAAGTATTCAAGTACTAAGACAATCTGGGCTCATATTTTTTCCTCTAAGTATGGGTAAATAAAATTGTTAAGTAAATAATTAATAATGAAAAATTCTCTTTTGTCAATATGTATATGTTACCTAAAGTTACTTACCTTATTATGAAGACAAGATAGCTACTAGATCTTAATTTGGAAAGAAATAAATTTTTTGTTAACCTCAAAGTGCAGGTAAAGATAGGCCTGTAGTAAATGGAAAATGGAGTTGCGCAGCTCCTGTTGCTCAGTGGGTAGGACACCAGCCCCATATACCAAGGGTGGCGGGTTCAAACCTAGCTCCGGCCAAACTGCAACGAAAAATAGCCAGGCATTGTGGTGGGCGCCTATAGTCCCAGCTACTCAGGAGGCTGAGGCAAAAGAATCGCCTAAGCCCAGGAGTTGGAGGTTGCTGTGAGCTGTGATGCTACAGCACCCTACTGAGGGCAATAAAGTGAGACTCTGTCTCAAAAGAAAGAAAGAAAGAAAAAGGAAATGGAGTCTAAATCACATTAATCCATCCTCCCCATGAAAGAAGATGCTGGGGTGAGAATAAAGACTATTGCGTGGAGACGTCCATGGAAAACATCTGCCAGAGGCGTTTCAAAGAGTGAAAAGAACACTTACTCTTGCTACTGCCAAAGCCCCCCAAAATGCAACATCAGTGAAATGCTGTTTGTTTTTTCTGTAGTCAATAGATCAAAAGCCTGAACAGTGGTGTAATCTGCTCTTTGTAAGGAGAAAAGGTCTATCCAGAAAAATGGGGAACACATCTGGAAATAGCTGTCTATGAAGCTGCTTGAAAAATCACCATGTAGCAGGAATAGGAGAACCATCTGTGCAGTGTGCGGCAGACTAGCCAAGGAAAGGGAAGAACCATATAATAAAGACAAAGACCAGGGTGGAGACAGGCACCCCTTGAATGACAGAGCTTCCCAGATCCAATTTTGAACCACGTGTAATCAATATGGACAATTTTCCTTTCCAAAGGATTTAGATTAGCAGCGCCTGCTTTGGGCATAGTAAAGCAAAAGTAAAATGCAATATGTTAAGGTAATCACTCAAAGAGATCTCTAAAAAGTCATTGAAGAGCAGAACCATTTTACTTGTTCACTGAGAAGGTCTCAATACTAGGTATATAACAGTTATTCTTAAATCATGCATTACAGCAGTTCATGAATATGAATTTTAACTCAAATATTTTATTTATTTTATTATTTTATTTATTTTTATTGTTAAATCATAGCTATGTACATTAGTGCAATCGAGGGGTACAATGTGCTGGTTTCATATACAATCTGAAATAATCTCATCAAACTGTTCAACGTAGCCTTCATGGCATTTTCTTAGTTATTGTATGCAGACATTTGTATTCTGCATTTAATAAGTTTCGCCTGTATCCATTCTAAGATGCACCGTATTACCTTCCCTCCACCCTAACCTACCCCCTTCCTTCCCCTTCCTTAGCCCTTTCCCCATATTCTTGTGCTATAGTTAGGTTATAGCCTTCATGTGAAAGCTATAAATTAGCTTCATAGTAGGGCTGAGTACATTGCATACTTTTTCTTCCATTCCTGAGATACTTTGCTAAGAAGAATATGTTCCAGCTCCATCCATGTAAACATGAAAGAGGTAAAGTCTCCATCTTTCTTTAAGGATGCATAATATTCCATGGTATACATGTACCACAATTTGCTAGTCCATTCATGGGTCAGTGGGCACTTGGGCTTCTTCCATGACTTAGCAATTATGATTTGGGCTGCAACAAACATTCTGGTACAGATGTCTTTGTTATATTGTGATTTTTGGACTTCTGGGTATATACCTAATAGAGGAATTATAGGATTGAATGGCAGGTCTATTTTTAGATCTCTAAGTATTCTCCAAACATCCTTCCAAAAGGAACGTATTAGTGTACATTCCCACCAGCAGTGTAGAAGTGTACCCTTTTCTCCACATCCACGCCAACATCTCTGGCTTTGGGATTTTGTTATGTGGGCTACTCTTACTGGGGTTAGGTGATATCTCAAAGTAGTTTTGATTTGCATTTCTCTGATGATTAAGGATGATGAGCTTTTATTCATGTGTCTGTAGATCGTGTGTCTGTCTTCTTTAGAGAAGTTTCTCTTCAAGTCCTTTGCCCACCCTGAGATGGGATCACTTGTTCTTTCCTTGCCAATACGTTTGAGTTCTCTGTGGATTCTGGTTATTAAACCTTTATCAGAGGTATAACCTGCAAATATTTTCTCCCATTCTGAGGGCTGTCTGCTTTCTTTACTTACTATGTTCTTGGCTGTGCAGAAGCTTTCTAGTTTGATCACGTTCCAGTAATGTTTTGATACTACTTCAGTTGCCTGGAGAGTCCTCCTCATAAAGTATTCACCCAGACCGATACCTTCAAGAGCTTTCCCTGCACTTTCTTCAAGTATTTGTATAGTTTCATGTCTTTTTTTTTTTTAATTTTTTTTTTGTAGAGACAGAGTCTCACTTTACTGCCTTTGGTAGAGGGCCATGATGTCACAGGACTCACAGCAACCTCTAGCTCTTGGGCTTCCGCGATTCTCCTGCCTCAGCCTCCTGAGCAGCTGGGACTACAGGCACCCACCACAACGCCCGGCTATTTTTCGGTTGCAGTTCAGCCGGGGCTGGGTTTGAACCCACCACCCTTGGTATATGGGGCCGGCAACAGGTCTTAAGTTTAAATCTTTTATCCAGTGAGATTCTATCTTAGTTAATGGTGAACGGTGTGGGTCCAGTTTCAGTCTTTTACAGATTGCCAGCCAGTTCACCCAGCACCATTTGTTAAATAGGGAATCTTTTCCCCACTGAATGTTTTTAATTGGCTTGTCAAAGATCAAATAACGGTAAGTGGCTGGATTCATCTCTTGGTTCTCTATTCTGTTCCAGATATCTACTTCTCTGTTTTTGTGCCAGTACTATGCTGTTTTGATCACTATTGATTTATAGTACAGTCTCAGGTCTGGTAGCGTGATTCCTCCTGCTTTGTTTTTATTGCTGAGTAATGTTTTAGCTATTTGAAGTTTTTTCTGATTCCATATAAAAAGTAGTATTTTTTTCAAGGTCTTTAAAATATGACAATGGAGCTTTAATAGGAATTGCATTAAAATTATATTTTGCTTTGGGTAGTACAGACATTTTAACAATGTTGATTCTTCCCAGCCATGAGTATGGTATGTTTTTCCATTTGTTAACATCTTCAGCTATTTCTTTTCTTAAAGTTTCATAGTTCTCTTTGTAGAGATCTTTCACATCCTTTGTTAGGTATACTCCCAAATATTTCATCTTCTTTGGCACTATTGTGAAAGGAATAGAGTCCTTGACTGTTTTTTCAGCTTGGTTATTGTTGGTATATATAAAGGCTACAGATTTATGGGTGTTGATTTTGTAGCCTGAGACATTACTGTATTCCTTGATCACTTCTAAAAGTTTTGTAGTAGAATCCCTAGTGTTTTCCAGATATCCGATCATAGCATCTGCAAAGAGTGAAAGTTTGATCTCTTCTGACCCTATGTGGATACCCTTGATCACCTTTTCTTCCCTAATTGCAATGGCTAAAACTTCCATTACAATGTTAAAGAGCAATGGAGACAATGGGCAACCTTGCCTGGTTCCTGATCTAAGTGGAAATGATTTCAATTTAACTCCATTCAATATGATATTGGCTATGGGTTTGCTGTAGATGGCCTCTATTAGTTTAAGAAATGTCCCTTCTATACCAATTTTCTTAAGTGTTCTGATCATGAAGGGATGCTGGATATTATCAAAAGCTTTTTCTGCATCAATTGAGAGAATCATATGGTCTTTAATTTTAGTTTGTTTATGTGCTGAATTACATTTATAGGTTTACGTATGTTGAACCAGCCTTGAGACCCTGGGATAAATCCCACTTGGTCATGGTGTATAATTTTTTTCATGTGTTGTTGGATTCTGTTTGTTAGGATGTTATTGGATATTTTTGCATCAATATTCATTAGTGATATTGGTCTATAATTTTCTTCTCTTGTTGTGTCTTTCCCTGGTTTAGGGATCAAGGTGATGTTAGCTTCGTAGAATGTATTGGGTAGTATTCCTTCTTTTTCTATATTTTGGAAGAGGTTTAGTAATATAGGTTCTAGTTCTTCTTTAAAGGTTTGGTAGAATTCTGACGTAAAGTCTTCTGGTCCTGGGCTTTTCTTTTTGTGGAGATTTTGTATAGTTGATGCTATTTCAGAACTTGATATAGGCTGTTCAACATTTGCACTTTGTTCTGGCTAAGTCTTGGTAGGTGGTGTACTTCCAAGTATCGGTCGATTTCTTTCAGATTTTCATATTTCTGAGAGTAGAGTTTCTTGTAATATTCATTAAGGATTTTTTGAATTTCTGAGGGGTCTGTTGTTATTTCGTCTGTGGCATTTCTGATTGATGCGATTAGAGATTTTACTCTTTTTTTTCCTGGTTAGGTTGGCCAAAGGTTCATCTATTTTACTGATCTTTTCAAAAAACCAACTTTTGGATTTATTGATCTGTTGTATAATTCTTTTGTTTTCAATTTCATTTAATTCTGCTCTGATTTTGGCTATTTCTTTTCTTCTGCTGGTTTTGGGCTTGGAGTGTTCTTCCTTCTCCAGTTGCTTGAGATGTCCAATTAAGTTATTAATTTCCTCTCTTTCCATTTTCTTGAGGAAAGCTTGCAGTGCTATAAATTTCCCTCTTAGGACTGCCTTTCCAGTATCCCAGAGGTTCTGATAATTTGTGTCTTTATTGTTGTTTTGTTCCAAAAATTTGATGATTTCCATCTTAATCTCGTCTATAACCCATCTATCCTTCAGCATAAGGTTATTTAGCTTCCATGTTTTTGTATGGGTATGCAGATTCCTGTTGTTATTGAGTTCAACTTTTACTCCATGATGGTCTGAGAAGATGCAAGGAATAATTTCTATTTTTTTAAATTTTCTGAGGTTGGATTTGTGGCCTAGGATGTGGTCAATTTTGGAGTATGTTCCGTGGGCTGATGAGAAGAATGTGTATTCAGTTTTATTGGGATGAAATGTTCTGTAGATGTCTGTTAAGTCCAGATGTTGAATGGTTTAAATCTAAAATTTCTTTGCTTAGCTTCTTTTTGGAGGATCTATCCAGCACTGCTAGAGGGGTGTTAAAATCTCCAACTACTATGGAACTAGAGGAAATCAAGTTGCTCATGTCTGTTAGAGTTTCTCTTATAAATCAAGGTGCATTCTGTTTAAACGTGCTTTTCTTCTATAACTTATGTATATAAGCTTCTAATCAAAAGTAGCTTAAATACATTATTTTTATCAAAACTAATACGAATTCAGTAATTTTCTTAAAACAAGTTTTTTGGTTTTTTGTTTGAGTTAGTATCATCATACTAGACATAAATATGTATGTCAGTAATCAGTTGCATATCATTTAAATACAAATTTACTAAATTATTTCCCACATTCCTAATTTGATAGCTTAATTGATTTTTGATAAGTTAAACTAACTCTGTTATTCAGTCAAAATAGGAAGTTAGAGTCTTCATTTGTATCTATTATTAAAATGCTGTACTGCTATGAACATAGATGAAAAGTACAATGTTTTTGTTATTTGTGAAATTTGGCCTGTAAACATGCTCTTCCCAATATTGGCATTAATTAACAAGTTGTCACTTACATTGGGCTGAAATTGTCTACTACTTTCATTTTTCGACTTGAGGCTGTATTTATGCTACAGAGTGCAACCTGGAGGAAATCATATTGATATTTCAGACCAAAAAATGTTTGCTCTGTGGAGGAAAACATCAGGGAATTTTGTCAGATCAACCACCTTGGCTTTTATCACTGAATTGTTTCACTAGAAAATTATTCAGTCCTTTTCATTTTTCTCAGTCCGCATTGCCAGAATTGAAACATATATATTTTTTTAACAATCAAGATAGTCTCCAAATAAAACATCTTACACATACGATTTACAAATTATTTTTATACTTTGGCTCACTTAATCCTTTCTACCCTTGTATAGATGGTCTCCAACCTACAATTTGTTCCACTTAATGACTTTTTGATTTTATAATAGTGTGAAAGTAATATGCATTCAGTAGAAACAATATTTTGAGTACCCACACAACCATTCTTTCTTTCACTCTCAATACAGTACTCAACATTATATAAGGCATTCAATACATTATTGTAAAATAGGCCTTGTATGAAATAATTTTTCCCAGCTGTAATGTTCTGAGAATGTTTAAGGTAGGCTAGATTAAACTATTGTGTTTGGTAGGTGAAGTGTATTAAATGCATTTCCAGCTTTATGATATTTTTTAATTAAAATGAGTTTGACAGAAGTTACCCCCTCATAAGTCAAGAAGCATCTTTATTAAGATTTTTGTAACCTTATTTTGTGAATGACAAATTTAAAATTCTAAAAAGTGACTTAAGTTGGGCAGCGCCTGTGGCTCAGAGGAGTGGGGTGCCAGCCCCATATGCCAGAGGTGGCGGGTTCAAGACCAAACCTGGCCAAAAACTGCAAAAAGAAAAAAAAAAGTGACTTAAGTTGCTTCAAGTTAAATAACTGATAAATGGCAGACCTAATGTTCATATGCAAGTCTACTAGTTACAAATTAAATGCTTTTTTTCTGAATGCTTTTTAAGAATCTGAAAAAACTATCAAAGCCTGAGAGTGGAAAAGCCTCTTATAATTATACATTTCCTGTGTATAAGTTTTATAATATGATTTATATACATTATTTAAATTAATATTTTCCAACTTTATTAAAATTAAAAAGGTCTGTTTTATGAAAGATGTTGTTAAAAGAATGAAAAGACAAGGTACCAACTGAGAGAAAATATTTGCAAAACACTTATCTGTTTAAAAAAACTTGGGGAAAGGGAGGGGAGGGGTGTGGGAAGGATGGGTGGAGGCAGGGTAATTGGCGGGACCACACCTCGGGTGCATCTTACAAGGGTACATATGAAACTTACTAAATGTAGAATATAAATGTCTTAACACAATAACTAAGAAAATGCCATGAAGGCTATGTTAATCAGTTTGATAAAAATCTTTCAAATTGTATATAAAACCAGCACATTGTACCCCATGACTTCATTAATGCACACAGCTATGATTTAATAAAAAAAAAAAAACTTGTATCCAAAATATACAAAGAACTCTTAAAACTCAATGATAAAACAAGCAACTCAGCTTAAAAGATATGAAAAGACACTTCATAAAAGAATAAAGAGTAATGCTTTTAGCAACAAAGCCTGGTACCTTTACAATGGTCAGTATTTACTTTTTATCACTTAGCTTCCGTCTGAGACACTAAATGTTGGTAAGAATATGTAATAACCAGAAATCTCATATATTTTTAATGGAAATTAGGAAAACATAGGGCAATTTTTCATAAAACTGAACATACATTTACCTTATGATTTAGCAATTCCATTACCACATAATTTCCTAAGGAAAAGAAAATGTATATACAGGAATACTCCAGTTCCTTTTATTCATGACAGGTCAAATTCAAAACAGTTTGGAGATACATAAAAGTCAATAAATGTAATATTCACAAAGGCAGAAACAAAGGAATCCCTCTCAGCAACACCAATAAGCCAAACAAGATAAAATTTGCACAAGTGAATCAGAAGGGATGCTGTTGACTGTGTTTCTTAGAAGTGACATAGTGGACCATAACACAGTCTGTCTCAAAACTTTCATAGTGACCGATGTATCCATTGACAGACCAATGGATAAACAAACTAGTATATTCATGCAATGGAATCCCACACAACTATTAAAAGGAACAGATTACTAGTAAAACAAAATGAAAAAATGAATCTCAAAACAGTATACTAAATGAAAGAAAATTTTTTACATAAAAGAGGATTGCCTTAGAATGGCAAATTTATGGATAGCTGAAAAATAGCAGAGCATGGGGGCAATTACAAAAAGTAAATGATAAAGGAAAAAGATTTTAGGACTGATAGTAACATTCTGTATTTTGACAAAGGTCTATTTTATAAATGTATATGGAGTTGTCAGACTCATGGAAAGGTCCATGTAAGATTTGTGTCTTCAATGTATATGACTTTTATGTCCAAAAATTAACTAAACAAATACTGACTGCAGCTATACATAATATGATGAAGTGTTTAGGGGTGAAGTATTCTGGTGTTTGCAATTTACTTTAAAATGAATTAGTTACTAAGATGGATTTACTTACATGTAGAAGGAAAAGTAGAGAGATGGACATAAAGCAAATACACCAAAAAGTTAAAGGTAGAATTAAGGTAGTAATAGATGCATGTCCACTATAAAATTCTTTCAATTCTTCTGAGTAATTTTTTTTTTTATTAAGAGATGGGGTCTTGATATGTTGTCGTAGCTAATTTTTCTTAGTATTTAAAAATATTTATAATAAAATGTTGGTGAGGGAAACTGACTTCCTGTTACTTCCTCATCTACGCCCTCTGTGATGGGTAATATGGTTTACTTCTATTTAAACATCTTTGTTATTTGTCACCTCTGTATCTTTAAACCATAAATACTCCCTCAATTTCTTTCATACTTAAAACTAAATCCAAGCCATAATTTGGCTCTTCAAAAAACTTTTGATGACTAATTCTATCTAAAACAGTAGTTCTCAAACTGTGGGTCACAACCTGCAGGAAGTGTGTTAAAGAGCCATGGCATTAGGAAGGTTGAGAACCACTGATCTAAAACTCTCTGTTGAAATAAAGTTTAATGAATTTAATTCTTACACTTTTACTTAACTATACATTCTAACAGGAGGCATTCTGGCATAGTGACAGAGCATAGACCAGGTGTGGAAAGAAAGCACCTAAATTGTAATCCCAGCTCTATGATTTACTCACCATACAACTTTGATTTCAAATTTCTTACCTAAAAAACCACTACCTCCCTTAGATGACTAGTGTGAGAAATAGATGTGTTAATTTGTGGTAATATTTGCACAGAACCCAATAAATTTTAACAATCATTACTTTATAATATTTAACTAGTACCTGATTCTGTATCTTAAATCCTCTAAGCTCCTTGAAAGCATAAATTGATATAGACATAATGTCTCATTGCCTTATTCAGCAAAAAATGTATCATATTGCTGACATAATGACTAAGAAAATGCTGCTTTAATGAATGAATGAGGAAATAAAAAGCTTTGGTGTATTTTATTCTTTGCTATGCTGTCTCTGTCTGACCCTGTGTTCCAGAAATACAGCCTTAGCTAAAGAATCTCATCTAAGCACCAAATAGCAAAATTACTTACAAATGGAAAACTATGCTTTTTAATTGAATGCATGCTTTTTCACTGTTGTTTTAGAAGTACATCAATGTCTGACTCATTTTACAATCATAAAAAGAAATATTTCTTATGAACTGCTATTTCACCAGTGTTTCCTTATGTACTAGGATCCAATTAGCCATTCATCTTCTAGAGTGGAGCATTCTGGAGTTCCAGGGAGGTTGAACTTTGAAGGCCAGTAATAAAGAACAGAATCAAAGAAATAAGAGTTGTATGTCTTTGCTATTTCTTTAGAAAAATATTAAAACACTGCTGGAAGCTGTAATTTTATAAACTTCAAAAGCTAGAAGAAATAAACATCCTACAGGATCATGGTAAAACTAAGTCCCTTCTTCACACCACAGTGAGGACAATGCAATCACATTTCTGGGATATAGAAGCATAAAGGGCTCATGATGAACTGAGAGAGAAAATTACAAGGGGTGCTATAGAAATTGTAAATGAGTATAAAGCATTTTGGAAAGCCTATCAGAGTGATTACTTTTGGTTCCAAAAGCTTACATACATATTTCAGAATTCCAGAACCATGAGATAGTTAGAAATCATAAGTACTTTTGTGTGAACAATCCTCTTTTTACATGACATAATGAGAATTTAAATCTCATGCACAAGTGGCTTTGAAAAGTCAAGGTAAGTGCTGTTCTGCACTTTCTACTACCCAGAACTTTTAGAGGAGCTTTGACATCTTTAATTTATGCAGCAGGCCTAAAGAAATGCAATCCTAAAGAAAGCCCAATGTCTTTGTTTGCTTCAAGACCAAGATGAGGTGCTTTATTCCAGCCTGGCCTCTTGGAAAGAAGGTTCCCAGTCATGAAACAGTCCACGGAAAAGTGTGCTCAGACACACAACTGGAACAGCTCAAGATAAGAAGACCACAAAGGTCTGGGCACATCTAAGGGTGAATTTGTCAGGGAGGGTTTACCTGCTCCTGCCCACAAACTAACTGGGTACAGTTAGCAAGCAGCAGACATCACTCATGATTTCATCAGAGGACAAAACGTGAGTTCAGCTGAGGGCTTTAAGAACTCACCAAGAGACCATATAACTGGAGGTGTCAACCTTTGGGGTCTGTTACTTTATCACCCTTTATTAACAAGTGTCTCTTGAGTTGGTCCTTGTGTCTCAGAGGTATTCACCAGGTTACCTACATGAGGGCAAGCTAGAGCCCTTGCACAGAAAGGTGACAGAGACAGTAGCATTAATTTACAAATATCATATTTTATGTAACTAAATCCCACAGTCCATTTTTCCTATCCCTGTAATTGCACCTAATTGCCTAACCCACTAAGAAGTCAGCTTCACGTGCCTACTTGTTAATATCAATGTCTGATAACAATGTTTGCCTCCGGAATGATGTCAGATTCACACTCATCTTTTCTTTTCTCACCAAAGTGTTTTTTTATAGAGTCCTGGGCTCTCTTCTCTCTCTCTCATCCTCCAAGGTTTAGAAAATTTCTACATATTTTAACCACAAGGGATTATCTGACAATTCTGAAACTCTGCCTATACGTATGTGTATATGCACATGTGATATGTAGATACACAAATATATGTACACACACACACACTAGATATGCCTAAACCTAGCAAAACCTGTCAATAAGCAGCTTCAAAACAGAGAGTACTAAAACTTAAAAGAATCTATTTCCATCTGCATTAGTTTCCTATGGGGTTGTCACAAAGTACCACAAACTTGGTGACATTAAAGAGAAAAAATTTACTCTCTCACAATTGTAAGGTCTAAAAGTCCAACACCAGTATCACTAAGGCAAAATTAAGATTTCAGCAGAGCCGTATTCCAGCTCAAGGCTCTAGGGGAGAATTGGCTCCCTGGCTCTTCCTTGGATTGTGGCTTCCCCTCTCCAAGGTCTGCCTCTATCTTGGCATCGTCTCTGCTGTGTGCGTATCTTCCGTACTGTGTCAAATCTCCCTCTCCCTCTCTTTTATAAGGTCATGTGATGGCATTTAGGGTTCACTCTAATAATCCAGGATAACCTCCCTATCTCAAAATCCTTAATTAAATCACTTCTATAAATACTTTTTTTCCTTATAAGGTAATATTTCTGGGTTTCAGGAATTAGAACCTAACATCCTACAGAGAGGGGGCTTACTTTACCTTCCAATCATCCTCCCTCCATTCTGAGTGTTTCCTATGCATATCAGGGGACCACTTTGCTCCTCTACAGGTACCTTTCTTTCTTTTTTTTTTTTTTTTTTTTGCAGTTTTTTGGCAGGGGCTGGGCTTGAACCTGCCACCTCCGGCATATGGGGCCAGCATCCTACCCCTCTGAGCCACAGGCACCACCCAGTACCTTCCTTATTGTAAGAATTGTATTTGGATATGGCTACATATTAAGGACTGAAGGAGTAAAGCTCATTCCTAATCTGATAGCTGAGGTCACTTCTGGTAATTCTCAGACAAAGAAAACAAATTAGCAAATACAAATTCCCAGCAAGGAAGGACAGTGCTCCATTAGTAAGAGAACGTATCAGGGTCCCTTTGCCTTAATCATGAGCATGCTACATGATTAAGAAAGTTATGAAAAGTATATCCAGAAAGGGAATCTAAAGTGGTACCAAGTGAAAACAGGCTAGGAGATAAATCATGAGAGTCCATCTAATTCAAAGTAGAGACATAGATGAGACAAGTTCATAAGCCGGGGGGCAAGACTGTCATCACTGTTCTAGAAAACTATATACATCATTTATTGCACTGTTTACATTTCTTGAGCCCTCCGTGCTAAAGTATACAAGATGTAAGACCAATGTGAAACTGAAGGAGGCAGAATGAGAGCAACGTGATCAGCTGCACATCCCCGCCTGGAGAGTCTCCTTCCAGGGAAAATTCATAGTGTTCCCTCAAAAGGGAAGTTAGAATTGCCATAGAGCAGGGGTCTTCAAAGTCCTCAGAGAAGCTAAAGAACAGTATGCACCCCCCTGCCATATGCCTATTTCTAACATAGCAGTTCTATTTTCATCTGTTTTACATCTTGGGCTTTTAAACAAAGGGTTCCGCAACAAGAACAATGAAGATTGAAAACTCCTGCTTTGAAAGAACAGCCCCTACAGTGACCACGAAACTTCTCCTGCAATGTGGCATGTGTGGGAAACAACTCAAAATGCACGCACAGTGGATGGCAGGTCAAATCCATCTGATCTGAAGGATGGACTATTAAACTAAGACTTAAGCAATGACAGTGACTGGTGTAGATGATGATAACCTGATTCTCTCTGGTGTTTCATTTCTTCCTCATGTGAAAGGAAAGATAACCAGGAAGGGAATAAAGAAATGCAAACGGTTATTTTTCACAATGCTTGCCATCTATCCAGTGATAATTTCTCTGCTTCTATTCCAAATGTTCTCCTCTTTTGAAGAACTTTACATCTTTATGAGTTTATGAAGCGCTGTCCATGAGGATTGAAAATGCAAGGATCATGGAAAATTGCAGAAGTCAGGGTAAAAAAAAAAAGAAAGAAATTGAGTTGAGATCTGGAAGTCTGATGAAAACCTCCTCTTATCCACTGTGTGTGTATCATTTTTATTATCTTATAAAATTTTAGAAAGATGAGAATAACTCATAAATCCCAGACTACACTAGCCTTTGGGTAGGATAAGGTAAAAATAACACAACCAACAATGTAGTCTGGCTCTGTTTCTGCCCAATCCAGTCTTTAGAAAATTCTTCCCAAATGGTTCTGAGTTTTCCTAGGAGGCATCTTGTCTTTAGCATCTCATACTATGAGGATTTTTCATTCTTGCTCATAGTCACAATTTCTTTAGTAATTGTTGATGTCAAAGGTGATCAACTTGGGAGAACTGCCTAAGGGTCCTAACACTTTAATGAGCCCTGCTTAATTCTCAATTGTGCTGGGACCCGCAGGGGGCCTGCAGATAGAAATGAAGGTAGCTCAGAGATTGTCTGCAAGCCCCGAGCACCAGATGTATTTTTGCACAGACAACAGTAAGGGCCAGACTGTGGATCCCTCTGCCCCCACGCCTTGCCTCTATCTATCCAAATGTTTCAGAACACAAACACAAATTCTGGGAACAGAAGTGGAGGAGATATTGTCTGAATGTCTGTTTCTGTCTGCAGAAGAATAATAGTGCTATAGACAACAATGTTTTATTTTCATATTGCCTGAACTCATTGACTGATAACCTTTCTTCTTTACATGAAATAATGAAAATTATTAATTATATAAACTAATCAATTAAATATAAAATATGACATATTAGAATAGAGTGTGTTTATAATAATAAATTATTAAAATTGTGCATACATAATTTTAATAAAATACTAATTTATGTTATATATAAGAAAATTTTATATTTTCTCAAATGCATTTTATACTATTTTATCTTTTTGGATATTTTATTTAATTAGCTAAAGTTTTTAAAGATATATTCCAACTTTCAGCCTTTCTTTGCTTTATAAATGGCATATTAAACCAACTGGGCTCCAACACCACATATTTCTAGAGAAAGGAGTTTATGCTCTAGTCCTATAAATCAAGAAAAAAAGCTATTAATAAGGCAGTGGTGAAAAAAGGAAAGGTGCTCAAGTTCAGGACCCCAATGAGAAAAGGCTCTAAAACATGTAAACAGAAAATTGCTTCTTCTCGAACATTCTGTTTATTTATTCACTTACTTACTTATACTTATTTTTAGAGAAAGGATCTTGCTTTGTTGACCACACTAGAGCACAGTGGCATCATAGCTAACTGTAACCTCACACTCTTGGGCTTAAGTGATCTTCCTGCCCCAGTCTCCCTATAAGTTGGGACTACAGACATATGATGTCCCATCTGAATAAATTTTTTTAAAAAATTCTTTGTAGAGATAGAGTCTCACTATATTTCCCAGGCTAGTCTTGTACTCCTGACCTCAAGTGATGCTCTGCCTCATCCTCCCAACATGCTGGGATTACAGGCATGAGCCACCACACCCAACTTTATTTATTTAAGGAAATTTCTACTAATTACTTTAGGCACTACTGAAAATTAAGTCTGTGCCTGCTGAAGAATTTAAAAATATATCACCACTGAAGGGGGCTAAGGTAACTCCCCACACACCTGGCAACAACCCACCAACACACCATCCATTGCACCTGAAAATTTCAGCTGTGCAGGGGAGATTGGGCAACAGAGTATTGTTTTAAAAGAACAATAGATTTTCTTATAGATTCACTAGAGACATGAGCAACAAAGCAACTACTGGAAAGTCTGGTAAATCTTTGCATGCATCTGGAATTGATAGGAAGAAATGACATAGGACATTATTTGTCTTATATGAATTTAAAAAGTCATCTTGTTGAATGTTTTATTTTTTTCCCTAAGGATATTTGTACTTCAACATAGTATAGCTCTTTCTTGTATACAGATGTACGTGATGGATGAATAGAGCAAGGGCCTATGGTTTCAATGTTCTCACCCTTCCAAACTGAATTATACAAAGATGCTGCTAATTACACAATAGTTCTTCTAAATGAAAGCTCACAGCAACAAAACTCACAGTAGGGGGTTTTAATGGATAATATTATAATATTGAATAATTAAATCTGTAGCTCTTGAAGAAGTTTTCAGCTGTGAAAGTTAAAGGCAACCAAACCTGGGATGAGAAAAGGCCATACAATTAATTAAGAGAAGAAACAGTACCAGAAAACAAAATAATTTTCTTTTTACCACATTTCCTCCTCCCTGGAACTTTTGTATGTTTATTACCATCCCATCAAGGCTTAAGTATTATATTTACTTTACATGCAAATGTTTTATATCACATTAAATGGAATGTCAAGTAAACTCACAATAATAGAGCTCTTTTTTTCCTTAATCTGAATAATTATACTACCACTAACACTAGTTATTATTTTTTACTATTAGTAGCTACCATTTTTCAAGCATCAAAGCATGATGGTAAGACTTTAGCATTAAATTAATTTTCTCAGCAATCCATGATCCATGTTGTACGGTAGTACTCTTACAGATAGAAAAATGGAACAAGTAGCTTTGCCAACGTTACACAGCTAACAAGTGTTGGAGAGGTGTTAAAGAGAGAGGGTTTTCTGAGTCTACGATACAAGAGAGTTTCAATAATGGTTGTTTCCTTCTTAACTATACTTTATTGCCTATTTAACTGGAGTGATAGAAATGCTCAAAGCCCTAAATAGGCTATAGTTCTAGCCTTGTTGGGAACTCAAGTTCGTATATGAAATAAATTATCATCCTTCATGAGAAGTGATGGGTGCTTCAAACAAATAATACAGAACTAACTTTTTTTTCCACATGAAATGTCCTTGGCAAAGAGTCAAGGAGACTTTACATTGCTTCCTAGCTGTTCAGGTCAAGTTTGGAACAATTCTAAGTCAAAACCTGCTTTTCAGCAGAACACTAGGGGCATGTAAGGTGAAACAATTCTTTGCAGTGCTGGACTATCTCAGACACTGAAAGGCATTTGCAGCCCTAGATGCCACCTACAAAATTACAGTGGTACAAAAGGCCCCATCACAAATACAACTCTAGGAGTGGTATCGCCTCAAGCTAAGAGCTCACTGAGCTCAGTCCTAGAATGTTCTTTTGTCAGCAGGAACTTCTACCTAGCTGCAAAGAGCAGTCTCACACTGTCTGCGCAGTGTTTGTTACATTACTTTGATCCTAGTGGTAGGAGCAGGTAACCTGCTGCAGATGTGGACTAAGCCCTGGCTATGTCCAAAAGCTGTATTAGATCAAGGGAGATGAGTTAGAGCATCAAATCAAGATGTGTCAATGAGGACCCCATACTGAGGAACAGTCATCAGCGAGAGGGAAAGGCAAAAGCAAACACAGAAGAAGGTACATTTCTCCAGGGCACTGGGAGCAAAGAGCAGCCGTGGAGCTCAGCGCAGGCTCCCCCGGCTGGCTGCCAGCTTCCCGCATAGTATTGGCTCACGACATGGCAATTCTCTGTCTGGAGCCCAACCGTGCCTTCAGCCTTTACAATTACTCGTCAGTCACCCAGTAACTACTCTTGGGCCCCACAGAAGACAGGCCAACTGTCTACTTTCATGTCTGTTGTAACTTATTCTCAAAATATGTCACCGTGAAGACTAAAAAGCTTGATGCCCCGTTCAACACATTTTGAGTTATACTTTTGAAAGAGGATGTTTGGGCAATGACATACAAATTACACGCACAAAGAAAATTAATTATTTGCAGACATGTAGTATAATTATATGGGTTTATGCTATCCATCTGTGAACCTTGGTCTCCCCTGGTACAAGCACTGCTTATAATAAAATATAATAGCTTTAAAAACTGTATTATGCTTACATTTGCATCAGAGTAAACAATTCATTATTTGATGACATTCATGGGCTCATATGGATGTGGGGAGCCTTGAAGGTCTAACTTATCCATGCCTTAGAAGTCAAGAGGAATAACTTGCAATAAAACCTTGGAAAATAGTATCAAGGAAGTACCATAGCCACTTGAAGAAAATGTTTCCTTCTTTAAATTTAATTATATTTTCCCTTTTTTATTTTATTTTACTTTTTTTTTTTTTCTATTTCAGGTTGTTGTGAGGATAAAAATAACCAGGTCATAATTGTTTAATAGGTAGAGTCCCTCTTGCAGTTGTGCCCTGCATCCCAAAGATGTGCCATACACTCCTACCTTGTGCCCCTTAAGGAGGAACACACCAGTCACCCCCCCTTCTCCTTCTCTCTCATTCCTCTCCAAATTGAATAGAATTAGGTTTTTCTCCTACGTGGGCATGTGTAAGATTGTCTACTCTTTTCATAATAAAATTGAGTACATTGGATACTTGCTTTTCCATTCTTGTGATACTTTACTAAGAAGAATATATTCCAACTCCATCCAGGTTAATAAAAAGATGTAAAGTTATCAGCTTTTCTTACAGCTGAATAGTACTCCATACCCCAGTTTTTTAATCCATTCCTGAGTTGATGGACATTTAGGTTGTTTCCACATCTTGGCAATTGTAAATTGAGCTGCAATAAACATTCTAGTACAAATGTCTTTATGATAAAATGAATTTTTTTCTTCTGGGTAGATACCTATAAAGGGATTGCGGGGTCAATTGGAAAGTCTAATTTGAGTTATTTGAGGATTTTCCATACTTCTTTCCAAAGAGGCTGTATTAGTTTGCTGTCCCAAGAGTGTAAAAGTGTTCCCTTCTTTCCACGTCCACGCCGGTATCTGCAACTCTGAGATTTTTTGATGTGGGCTATTCTCACTGGAGTTAGGTGATATCTCAGGGCGGTTTTGATTTTCATTTCTCTAATGATTAGGGAAGATGAGCATTTTTTCATATTTGTTAGCCATTCATCTGTCTTCCTCAGAAAGATTCTATTCCTGTCTGTTGCCCAGTGATAGATGGAGCTGTTTCCTCTTTTTTTGTTGATTAATTTGAGTTCTCCATAGATGCTAGCTATGAAGCCTTTGTCAGATTCGTAATATGCAAGTATCTTTTCCCATTCTGAAGGTTGTCTATTTTCTTTAATTTTTTTGTCCTTAGCTATGCAAAAGCTTTTCAGTTTAAATTAAGTCCCATTTGTTTATTTTGCTGTTGTTGCATTGCTGCTAAAGACTTCTTCACAAAATCTTTCCCCAGGCTGCCATCCCCAAGAATTTCTCCCATACTTTCTTCTAAGACTTTTATTCTTTCATGTCTTTGGTTTAAATCTTTTATCCATCTTGAGTCAATTTTTGTAAGTAGTGAAAGTTGTGGATACAATTTCAGTCTTTTACATGTGGTTATCTAGTTCTCCCAGCACCATTCACTGAATAAAGTTTTGTTTCCCCCAATATATGCTTTTGTTTGGTTTATCAAAGATCAGATGGCTATAAGAGACTTATTCCATCTTTTGGTTTTCTATTTAGTTCCATATGTCTCTATTTTTGTGTCAATACCATGCTGTTTTGATCACTGTGAACTTGTAATGTAACCTAAAGTCTGGTAGAGTGATGCTTCCAGTGTTGTTTTTATTACTAAAAATTACCTTGTTATACAGGGTTTTTCTACTTCTGTACAAAATGAAGAACTATTTTTTCTAGTTTTTCAAAGTGTGATGCTGGTATTTTAATCAGGATTGCATTAAATCTGTAGATTGTTTGGGTAGAATAGACATTTTATTTATTTATTTATTTATTGAGACAGAGTCTCATTTTGTCACCCCCAGTAGAGTGCCCTGGCATCACAGCTCACATCAACCTCAAACTCTCGTGCTGAAGCAATTCTCTTGCCTCAGCCTCCTGAATAGTTGGTACTACGGGTGCCCATCACAACACCCAGCTATTTTTAGAGACGAGGTCTCACTCTGGCTCACTCTGGTCTCGAACCCATGAGCTCAGGCAATCCCCCCACTTTGGCCTCCCAGAGTGCTAGGATTTCAGGCATGGGCCACCACACCCAGCCTTAAATAGACATTTTTCAAATGTTGATTCTTCCCAGCCAAGAGCATGAATTGGCATCATGCCATTCATTAATGTCTTCTACTATTTCTTTTCTTAGGGTTTCATAATTCTCTTTGTAAATATTCTTCACCTCTTTTGTAAGGTATATGCCTAAGTATTTCACTTTCTTTGAAGCTACTGTGAAGGGAATCGTGTCCTTGATTTACTTCTCAACTTGGTTATTATTGGCATATACAAAGGCTACTACTGGTTTGTGGACATTGGTTTTATACCCCGAGACCTTACTGTATTTCCTGATGACTTCCAGGAGTTGGGGTTTTCTAAATATAAGATAATATGGTCAGCAAAGAGTGAGAGTTTGACATACTCTGCCCCCATCTGGATGCCCTTTTATAGCTTCTCTTGTCTGATTGCATTGGCTAGAACTTCCAGTACAATGTTAAATAATAGTGGAGGTAGTGGTTATCCTTGTCTGGTTCCAGTTCTAAGTGAAAATGCTTTTAGTTGTACTCCATTCAGTATGATGTTAGCTGTGGGTTTGTCATAGATGGCTTCAATCGGCTTAAGAAATGTGCCACCTATGACTATTTTCTTAAGTGTTCTTGGTAGAAAATGATGCTTTGTCAAATCCTTTTTCTGCATCTATTGAAAAGATCATAAAGGTCTTTGTTTTTGCTTCTTTTGATATGATGAATTACATTTATGGATTTGCATGTGTTAACCAGGTTTATATCCCTTGGATGAAACCTATTTGATGGTGATGTATAATCTTTTTTAATGTGTAGCTGCAATCTATTGGCTAAGATTTTGTTGAGTATTTTTGCATCAATATTCATTAGTGAAATTAGCTGTACTTCTCATTTTCAGTTGGGTCCCTAAATCAGGCTGGACCTATTTCAGTCTGCTCTAGCTGCCCAGTCCAAAATTAAAATACTGCAGGACAGCCCTTTCCTGTCCCCAGACCACCATGGGAGAGCTGGCTAACCAGTCAGCCTCTGTTCATACCCAGAACCTGCCTTCTGTGTTAGTTTTCCTCAGCTCCAGACCTCCTGATTGACCCCTGAAGTCTTTTGCTTCTTCACTGTACCCCCAGAATGATGTTTCTGTGTGGATTCCCCCAGCTGTAAGTGCCAAAAGTCCACTTTCCTCTGTCTCACATAAGAGGCCAGCAAGAAGATGTCGCCAATCTGTCACCTGAGTCCGCCCCCAACACTTTAACCCCAGGAAATTTTGCTATTACTGCATCTACTTCTTACATCGATTTAAACTATGCACAATAATATAGGACTCAGCAATGCTAGATATTCATCTCTACTATTCATCTAGAGATGAATAGATGGCTATTCATCTCTACTATGTTAAAGTGCATCATGACCAAGCAATGCACTACTTTCAGCCTTTCTCCATAGGTATTACTTCATAAAACTTAATAATTTGAAGTAAATCTTATACAAATTTCCAGTACTCATTTTTTTAAAACTATGGAGTCTCTCTCTCTCCATCAACTAAGCTAGAATATACCTTACTATACCCTCAAAATCCTGCACTCAAGCAATCCTCCCATCTCAGCTTCTTTTGTAGCTAGTACTATACATACTTGCCACCACACCCAGTATTATGTATTTATTTATTTATTTATTTGTTCATTTATTTATTTATTTTGTAGAGACAGGGTCACTTTATGTTGCCCGGGGTTATTTTGAACTCCTGGTCTCAAACAATCCTGTTTTCTCTTTTTAAATTGATGTATGATTTTAACCTGATTTTAACCTAATCATATGTTCCTTCCAATTAACTCATAATAAAAATAATAAATAAATAAATGTATGAAAAAAAAAAGAAAGATTCAAGATATTTCATCCAAGTCAGCATGCTAATACATAAAGGAAAGAAGGAAAGTAAAATATACTGAGCATTGTCTATGACTGTGTTGGCTACATCAAAAATCATATACATAATTTTACTTCATGTGCTGACCCGCATGTTATCCATAATGAGACTGAAGTCCAGAGGAGTTACTACTTTGCCCACAGTCAGACAGAAAATGGATAGCAAAGACAGAATGAGGACCCAGGACTAGCAGATGATAAAGTACATTTTTCTGTGTTCATTCTATCACTCTTTCATTCCAAAAGAGGTGGATAGCTGTTGGATCATGAGGGCCTTGATTGCACATGTAAGGAATTTGAACTCTCTTTCATAGACCAAAGAGAGTGAAGTAATTTTTAAAGTATTTACTTTTAAAACAAACATTATAAAATAGCTCTCATGATGGTGAGGGTCAGAAAATTAAAATATTTGAAATGGCTGAGGAATACACTGAAGGCAGGTAAGGAAAAAGCCTAGAATAGATCCAATGAGAATCAAACCCAGGCGTCCTCAAACTGCGGCCCATGGGCCACATGAAGTGGTGTGAATTGTATTTGTTCCCGTTTTTGTTTTTTACTTCAAAATAAGATATGTGCAGTGTGCATAGGAATTTTTTCATAGTTGTTTTTTTTTTTTAACTATAGTCCAGTCCTCCAATGGTCTGAGGGACAGTGAATTGGCCCCCTGTTTAAAAAGTTTGAGGACGCCTGATCTAACCTATTGAAGTAGCAACGAGAGTGACATGGATCAATCAGATAGATTCAGGAGCTCTTTCAAGGTTGTATCTCCAGGGCTTGGTGACTGCTTTGATGTGGGAAGGAAGATCCATGAAGAGTCTGGGATTACTCACAGATTGCTAACTTCAGCAGACAATCAAGGTAGTAAATGTCAGAAGAAGCAGCCAATTGGGAAGTACAAGATAAAGTGTTTGAGTTTCGGACATGTTGAATTTGAAACAGAATTGTCCCAAAGTTAAAGAATTCTCTGGAAATGGGGTTTAGAATACCCATGGGTTGTCAGAGACAAAAACAATTATCCTGGGGAAAGACATAGAATCAAGAAGGTACAGACTGAGGGGTGAATCCCCAGGGTTATCAACATTTTTAAAGTAGAGAGTAGGAACTGAAGAGGAAGGAGGTTCAAAGGCCTGATCCAAGAGGGGAAACATGAATCAAAAGGTATGATCTCAGAATTGAAGACAGAAGGGTATTAAGGAATACCCTACCCTGAGCAGTAGCTCAGGCAAATGCTACAGAGAAGGCAAGTGATGTTAGGAATGATGATAGTCTGTTACTTTGAACAATTACAGCATTAGTGGTAACATTGGCCAGAGAAGATCAAGTGAAGTCATTTAAGATAACAAGGGTGAGCTGAAGAATGAATAGGAAGTAAAGAAGTATAGATAATGGATTAAAGTGCATTTTAAGAGTTTAGAGCATCATAATCAGTAAACTGAATATACAGAAATCTTGAGATATGTTCATAAACATAATTTTGCTATCTCTTTAAAACTTAACTTGTAGTCCTTCCCTGCCCTCGAAAATAAACTAAGGCAAATCCCATGACTTTTGTTTTAGTTAATAAAAATTCTTGTAGACACTTAAGGTCACAATTCTAGATTTATTTCAATAATTAAAATTGTGGAGAATGAAAAAGTAAATAAAGTTTTCAATGTTCAAAGATAAAAATGTGTTCCCTTCTCCCTCTACAAAGGAAGGGAACTTCAGGCAGGCACCTCCTCTTGTCCTATTTACCTTCTCAACCTCAGCCAATGATTTCAGGACAAACCTCAGTCACCATCACTGTTGCCTCATCTCCAGACACTATACTCTCTTTTACCCTCCCTATGTCCACCATGCTTTAATTAGACCTGTGGAGACACTGGCTCTCTTGCCACTTCCGTATTCTGCAAGAAATAGAGTCTGGCTTTCCTAGTGGTTGCTTCATGGGGGTTGGGGGTTCTGGGAACACAACCAAGAAGGGTCAACAGTAGGGAACTTCATGCCTCAAGAATTGAACTTGGACCAAAGAGAGACGAGAGATGTGTAAAAGATCAAGTGAGCGCTTCTCCCTGACTAGGCCTGTCCACAGATGTGCCCTGGGAAGAAACAAGCAGTAATGTGTGCTTGTGAAGCTGTGACATGCTCAGTAATATACTACCTGCTATAGGCTTTCCCTCTTTCCCTATCTTACTTCCCTTTTTCTTAAATTTTCCATCTTAAAATTGTCCTTTCCAACAAAGTCTTAATGCATGAACTTTTTTTTTTTTTTTAATTGTTGGGGATTCACTGAGGGTAAAAGAAACCAGGTTACACTGATTGCATTTGTTAGGTAAAGTCCCTCTTATAATCGTGTCTCGCCTCCAAAAGATGTGTCACACACCAAGACCCCACCCCCCTCCCTCCTTCCCTATCTTTCCTCTTCCTTTCCTCCACCCCTCCCTCCATCTTTCTCTCTCTGCTCTGCCCTTCCTCCACCCCCACTGTGTCATTAATTGTCATTAATTGTCCTCATATCAAAATTGGGTACATAGGATTCATGCTTCTCCATTCTTGTGATGCTTTGCTAAAAATAATGTGTTCCACTTCCATCCAGGTTAATACAAAGGCTGTAAAGTCTCCATTTTTTTTAATGGCTGATATTATTCCATGGTGTACATATACCATAGCTTGTTAATCCATTCCTGGGTTGGTGGGCATCTACCCAGAAGGAAAAAAAATCCTTCTATCATAAGGACACTTGCACTAGACTACTTATTGCAGTTCAATTTACAATCACCAAAAAAGTGCATGAACTTTTAATGGGGCTTCACTTTTTAGGGAACCGAGACTGAGACAGGAATGGCTGGCTGGTTCTCTCTTTCTCCTCACAAGATAATAGCTTTTTGTCTAAGTCCTTGAGGGCAGGATTTGACTGTTATAGCATGGCTTTATACTCTGGCTCTCTTTTTTGTAGGTCTCTGTTTGGAGACCTCTGGGTGGGTACCCTCTGACTACAGTTCCCATGATGTAGGCCAGGCTTTTCATTTGCCTCCTTGTTCTACGTCCACCACTACACCCCGCCACTACTGTCTTCAGTGATACAGCTCAGAGCCTCTTATTGCCAGGCATCCTTATGTCATGTTAGTTAGTTGGTTCTCTTGCTGTCCCTCATAAGAGTTAGGTTGCATCCCTCATTACCGTGGACATAGGGAGAGAGGTCAGGTAAACTCAACAGCACTCCAGTGACTCTCCCCAAACAGCCATCTCAAAAAAAATTTCCCTTATTTCTACCTTGAGTATATGATGGATTGAAAAATCAAGTAATGCACTTTTGGTTATTTATCATGAAATTCTACATAAGATCAAATATATCCTTTAAAATTCAACATTTATTGTTTTGCTTTGGCAAAGTCCAGATTTAATGTCTTTTGGTAAACAAAGAGATGAGAAATAGGATGTTGGCTAAAGAAAGATCTAAAGTTTAAGTAGCATTTTTAATTTTGTTTTGTTTTGTTGTAAAGTAGAAAGATTTGCAAAGTTTCAAAATTCTATGTACATAGACATATTAAAGAAGAAAAGATTGAAAAGTTATAATAACAAAGGAATATTTATATTTCTCTAGGTTAGTTTTCTAATCTGCAAAATGGAGCTAATTATATGTACTCTTTATACAAAGAGACTGTGAGCATTAAATAAAATAAAAAAATGTTAAAGGCATTAGCTATATCAGTTCCAGAATATGAGCTCAAAGCATCTGGAATTAAGGTGGACAAATTAAAATGATTTTCTAGAATCATGATGTAATGCTCTTTTTTCAATTTAACTATGAATCTGACAGCTGTTCAGTGTTTCAGTAACTTGGATTAGAGTAATCAGAAAAGATCTATTCTTTAGAAATGTAAGACATCTTTTCTAGGTGTCTGTGAATTGCCTTTGGTATTAATTTCTCATTTTATTTCTTACAATTTTCAGTCCCATTCATTTATGAGTATGAATATACATGATGCATCAGTCCATGTTTTTACCTTTTAAGGAACATTCTGACTTTTTTTTTTTTGAGTTTTCATAATAATTAGTATCCCTGGACTGACTTTGTACAGTTGCTTTATTAAACTTCAGGTAAGTCATGTAGATCTACAAACTTTTCTATTGTGAAAATATTTACCTTTAATAAAATGATGATAATTTTTATTTTATTTCAAAATATTAAGGAGGTAAAAATGTTTTGTTACATGAAAAGTTTATATAATGCTTGAGTCAGAATAATAAGTGCGCCCGTCATCTGAATAGTGTTTATCGTATCCATTAGGTAGATTTTTGTCCCTCCCTTGCTTTACCCAACTACTCTGCTTGATTTCCAATGACTTTTACTTCCTCTATGTGTATGTGGGCCCCTCAGTTGGTTCCAGTTTATTAAAGAGTACATATGGTGTTTGTTTTTCAATTCCTGGGTTACTCCATGTAGGATAATAGTCTACAGTTCTTCCAAATTGCTGCAAAAGGCAATAATTCATCCCTTTTTATGGATGATTCATGTTTCATTTTATTAGTCCATTCATGAATTGATGGGTACTTGGGTTTATTTCACTACTTTGTGATTGTGAAATGTGCTGCAATAAACAAGCAGGTGCAGGTGTCTTTGTCTACACGTATTGAGATAGTCATGTAGTCTTTGTTTTTACTTCTATTAAGGTAGTGAATCACATTTATTGATTTACATATGTTGAACCATGCCTGCATCCCTGGGATAAAGTTCATTTGGTCATGGTGGATTATTTCTTTGATGTGCTATTGGATTTGTTTTGTCAGTATTTTATTCAGGATTTTTGCATCTGTAATCATAAGATATACTGGTCTGTAGCTTTATTTTTTGTTGTGTTTTCTCCTGGCTTTGTTAGCATGATGATACTGGCTTCATGGTATAAGTTGAGAAGGAATCCCTTTGCAGTGTTATGGAATAATTTCTGCAATATGGGTACCAGCTCTTCTTTGTAGGTCTGGTAGAATTTGTGAATCCATCTTGTCCAGGGCTTTTTTTGCTTGTAAGATTTGTATTACTGTTTGGGTTCACTGCTTGTTATTGTCTATTTAGAAGTTCTATTTTTTCCTGAGTAAGTCTTGGGAGATTGTGTGTTTGTACGAGTTTGTCCATTTCCTCAACATTTTCTATTTTATGTGTGTAGAAATTTTTTTAGTATTCATGAATAATATTTTATATATCAGTGGTATCGCTTGTAATATCCCTTTTTTCATTTCTGATTTAGCTTATTTTGGTCCCTTCTCTTCTATTTCTGGTTAATCTAGCCAGGGGTCTATCCATTTTCTTTATCTTTGCAAAGAACCAAACCCTTGTTTCATTGGTCCTCTGTATCATTTTCCTGTTTTCAATTCTATTTAGTTCTTCTCTGACCCTAGTTATACTTTTTCTTCTGCAGGCTTTATATTTAGTTTTACCTACCTTTTCTAGTTCCCTGAGATGTGTAACCAGATTGTTAATTTGTGATCTTTCTGTCTTTTTGATGTATGCATTTAAGGCTATGAATTTTCCCCTCGAGACTGCCTTTGCTGTGTCCCCCAAACTTAAAATAAATAAATAAGGAGAAAAACATTGAACAGATACTGAGTACTTACTGTGTTAAATGTACTATGCTAAGAAAGTTATTTACATTCTGCCATTTAATACACACAAGGTCTTATGAGACAGGTATTTTTACTATCCCCATCTCACAGATGAGAAAAAAAAAGCTTCTTCTCCCAAAGTTGCTAATATCACAAAAGCAACAAATTTTCAGGAAGTGAAAGGGCCTTTCTATGGAGAATAGGTAGGGAAGAGTGCAGTGACCAGGCCCCACTATGGGCCTACAATGGGAGCCATACCTCTTTGCCCACATGTAGTCACCTCCTGTGGAGTAATCTCTGTCCTAATGTGAAAGTAACTCTGTGCCAGCATTTCTGTTCACCCCAGAGACATATCTCACTCACAATATACTAGCACAAAAAGGACGTTTTATGGAAGAATACTTAGTATGATACCAAAAAGTATTTGGCAAAATTTCATAAAATCCTCCTCAGCCTTTTCTTCCTCTAAAAAATCCCTTTCTTCTTTTACCTCTTAAGGAAAAGAATCACCTTAGTTTGGATATCCCACTGAACAGACAATAGCTAGGCAAAAATAAAGCAGTTCAAGGATATTAACTCAATACCTGCTTGAGTTAGTAGGGTAGGGGGCAGGTATAACTCACCCACCCATCCCCAGTGGCCTACTCAATTTATTCATTATATATTTGAGGTTTATTAAAGGTGGGGGTGTGACAAGGTCCATTTGAATGTTTATAAGAAATTGTTCTCTTTACTTTGCTGGACTGAGATCAGAGTCAATTTCCTAGCAACAGAGAACAAAACACAATATAAAGCAGGATTGGCAAGCCCTCTTGGACACTCAGAATAGTGGATACTCAGAATACTGGATAGAGTATACCAGTACTCTCTTTTCTATGAGCTTCATACATTGAGAGAGAAATGCAGAATTTAGTAATTTAATTAGCATTTTTTGTATTCAACTAAGTCCTAATGCTTACTATTTTTACTCAGAAATTTTTTTTAGAAAAGTAAATCATAGGAGAAAGTATGTGAGTCTCTCTCTGTGTGTGTGTGTATGTGTGTGTACATGCCTTTTTATGTTTGTAGTTCATTAAGGGAATAGCAGTTATGCCACATTTGCTATTCTGGACATAGCACCTGGAATAGCTACTGGCACAGAATAAGAGGTTGATGCACATGACACCAATTAATTAATAATCATTGTATTCCTGTTTTATGATCCAAACTACCATGTACAATGGCGACTAAAATTGTGAAACATTGTCCATTTTCTTTAAAAAGCTTACAGCTAAATACGAAGACAAGGCCACCTGTATAAAGCTATTAGGAATTCATTAAAGAATAAATATCTTGAGATAACAATGAAAGATAATAAGTATGTGGTTAGGTGTGAACAACTGCACTTAAGAACAGAACCAGACAATGGTGTTACATTTCATAAACTGCAGCATCAGAATAGTTCTCTTCCTCCTGTATCCAAAACAAAGGTGTCCATATTACATGCTATTTACAGAGATAGGGCAATTCCAACCTTGAAGCAGACACAACTGAGCCTCTACTCATGCCCCAACATGCTTCTTTGCTAATGATACCCAAAGTCTTGATTGAGGGTAACAGGTGTCATAGTACTTATTTAGTTGCTGTCCACCTCATCTATGAGGCTAAAATGCTTTCTGATATCTTTAATACTGACATAATAGCTAATAATATGAGCAAACTGAAAGACTATATTCCATTGTCCTTGCATGGTATCGAGCAGAATTTAGACAGCCATATAGCTGGCCCTCAAGGACTTTTTTCCCAAAAAGGGCAAAAAGTTCTAGAAAGCATATAATGCAGAAAGGAAATTAATTTTCATGAGTTTTATTTTTAAAAAGAATATTTTTATTTGAAATTTTGGAAAATTACAGGAATTAAAGATAAAAGAAGCACAGATCACAGCATGGAGAATATGACTTTTATACTCAAATGATATTGCTTTATATCCTAAACAGTTATGCTGAAAGCAAAATGCCTTGAAGATTTCCCTTTGTTTAATCTAAACCAGTAGTATTTCAACAGCGCTCTCTAGAGAAGCTTCCCAAATCACACAAATGTTTGGTAGAAATATGATTTCTAAACATATTTTGACAGTTTTAAAACTACAAAAATGCATGATACAATTCTATTTTGACACACTGAAGGACCTGTGATACTCGTCTTGACACCTACATATGTTTTTGTTTTGTTTTTTTATGCCAATGTTGGAATAAGGTTTCTTATGCCATTTTCACAAATGTAGGATTCACTAGGAAGATTATCACTTTATATTTACCTTGTTAAATGATCAGACTTACACGTGTCCATTTCCTCTAACAGTGGATGAATGAAGGGAACACCACAGAGTACCTCAACATTGTGCAACTAAAACCAGCCATTCAAATAAACGGGCTGCTGAGACTTCCTATCAGTTAGTAACCATTGCTTGTGAATTCAAATTTCATATTTTTATTTTCATTACTACAACTTAATGTACATACATACCTTTTTGTGCATTTCCTTTGTACGTTCTATCAATTTATAAACACACACACATTTCATCACATAATAGATATGTGTAATTTTAATTATAAATTTGATCATCTACAAAATGAACTTATGCTGGTGGAACACACATTAGGTTTTTGTTTCTTTTACTTTTAAAAACAACTTTCTTATAATTATTAATAGTTAGACTAGAGTAGCATAATATTGATAAACATTTACTCAAACCAAACTTCATTCTTGCTTCCTTTTTGTTTTACTATTTAGTCTAATAAAATAGCTCTATTTGAGAGCAACCGGGACCTTAACAAGACCTACCACCATCACTGGGTCCCCATTCTCAATCTTGCATATTTTGTTCTCACTGTCCCCTTGAGGTTCTTGGACTTCAGTGGCTATGTGTTTCCTAGTTTGATTTTTATCTCTCTGTTCATCTGTTTCCTTCACTAACATTTGGGATAGCTTTCCCCTGACCATTAACATGTTAATGGATTGTACATGTGCCAGGAATTTACTACTGCATTAACAAACTGTTCTAAAACTATTTAATAGCATAAAACAGCCATTCTATTTGACTTATGATTTGGAGCTAAGTTGTCTGAGAGGGGCTTGGCTCAATGAGTCATCATTAACCTTTTGACATCTGCTGGTATTGCTAGGGCAGCTGAGGAATACACTTGCTAAAAGGCAGCTTCCCTCACGTTTTAAAAAGTGTTCCTTGAGTGTGTATTCTCTCCCTCTCTCTCTGCCTCTTTCTCTTTTCCTTTCTCCAGGGCTTTTCTCCATGGCTTGCCCTGAATTTCTCATAGCACGGTGGTTTCAGGGTAGTGACAATGACGGTTCTCACATCACAGCTGGGTTTCCAAGAGGCAGAAAGTAGAGGCTTCTAGGCTATTCAGATGTCTGGTATAACATCACTTCCTCCATATACTGTGGTATTGCTGCTTCAGTGAGAGATTATCTGACTTGAAATACCTTCCTTTTGCACTCCTTCAATTCGTGTCTCTTTTCCCTCAGAAAACATTCTTGTGTGACTTCTTTCCAGTTAACTTCGTATCTCTAATAAGCCCTTCTCCCTCGGAACTTAGACACCACCGTCATACATCATTCTGTGTCCTGGACGTCTCTAGCCTTTTGACTATTCCTCACTGAGCCCTTCTCTGACTATTTGTAATCCAGATTTATTTGAAAAAATCGATCATTTTGAAGACATCTTTGAAGATGACAGTCACTTCCTTCCACAAAAAGTGTCTTATTCAGGGTTCTCCAGAGAGAACCAACAGAACGTTTATATATATAAAGAGATTTATTTTAAGAAATTGGCACATGTGATTATAGGACTTGGTTCTGTTGGGGTGGATCAGCAAGCTAGAGTTTCAGGGCAGAGTTACATTTTAAGTCCAAAGGCAGTGTTCCGGTAGAAATCTCTTTTGGGAGGTCAGTCTTTGTTCTGTTAAGGCTCTTCAACTGAGGCCCACCCTCATTGTGGACAGTATTTTTCTTTATTCAGAATCCACTGGTTTTAATGTTAAGCTTATCTAAAACACATAGAGAAATATTCAGAATAAAGATGGACCAATAGTTGGGTACCTTATCACAGCCAAGCTGACACATAAAATTAAGCATCACAGAAGCCAGACTGCTCCTGACTTGCTCAGCTGCACATACTTGGTACAAGTTCAGCAGAGAAGATTTTGGTTTCTTGGTTGTTGTAGCTTTAGCACTTAATGCAATGGTACTGGGAAAGGGGGAGGTCATCTTCGTCACAACAGCAGCAGCAAGAGCGTGGCATCCAGATTATACCTGGCAAGTGACTACAACTCTAGTGTCAGCTGCCCAGTGCTCTGTGGCTTCTTTGGTTTCTTCTAGATGACAAACCTGGTCCTCTGACCTTTCATTGAATCTGGACACTGTAGATATACTTCTGATAAACTGCATGTTTTTCTAGATGTGAGCAGGATTGGTTTCTGCTGCTTGGAACCCAGGCATGTTTAATGCTGTTATGCTAATATGGACAAGAGTTATAGTGAGAATAAACAAGTTAATAAATGAGAAGCATATGGGGCAAATTCCCAACACAATAAAGTGATCATTGGATTATATTAATTTTTTCTTCATCTGTATCCTTTTCTTGTTCCTATTTTTCCTTATTATTAGTATTATTGTAAGTATTGTTAGTAAACTTTCTACATGTGTTTTGAACAAGAAATATGGCTCCTGGCATAGCACTCAGGACCACTTAGTACCCAGCATAGCCTCCTTGTCTCCTGCACAGTAAGACGAAAGTCTTGAGACTTTAAGGTACTTAGGTAGTTCACACAAAAAGTTCTCCAGTTCAGTGCTGAACTCTTTACACTATGCTACTTTTCACATACTTGAAATATTTTGGCTAGCTACAGAAAAGAATCTTAACAGCATGGAAATCATGGATGAAAAAATTTAAGTTGATTTTACAGAACTGCAAATGAACGTGTATTCGTATTCAAAGTTAGAAGGTGCCAGTTTCCTGAAATTTCCATCAGTAAGTTCCACAAAATACTGCTAATGGATATGATATTTGTAGGGTGGGGGAGTTGAAAATGTTTTGAGATTAGGTAGAAGTGATGGTGGCACAACTTTGTGAATATACTGAGAATTATCTGAACTGTACACTTTAAAAGTGTGAACTTTATGCTAAGTGAATTATATCTCAATAAAAAGGATTTTTTTTTTTTTTTAAGAAAAAGCAATTGCCATGCTATAAATATCTCACTAGAGATTCAGATTCTGGGTGTTTATTTTAGAGTTTCTATTTTAGAAATACTTCTATTCTTTTTTGTATAGCTAGGATCCCCCTATTTCTGGAGGAAATTTTAAAATCACTATTACTTATTTCTTGGACAGTATCTAAACCTGTCATGTTTTGTATTCACTTTAAATGAAAACTTCATCATTCTGATTTCAGACTTCAGGTAAAATGTAGTTGTGGAATTCAGTCATTCCTAATGGACACATATTTTATCATATCTGGAGGCTTATCTGGCAGCTACTTAGGAAAGTAGGGAGATGGATTGATTCCAACAATATTAGAAGTTGTGCAGTGCGCCAAAGCACCAAGAGCATGTGAATAAATCAATGACGCCTTTCCATTTCTTTAACATAGTTGAAATGCTCACCCATGCTTAGGAGTAGTCGCACCTAAACACGTTTAAGGTGAAAAAATAAAATAAAAATAATAAACATGTTTAAGATGCAGCATTCATTGTTCTTTTGTTCTACTTCCTAGCACATAACTGGGGACAAATAAATTTCACAGGATATTGATGCTGGTGGCTATAAATACCTCACAAGAAACACATCCTTTGCATATTATTAGCCTATAATGCATTACCTCTTAAAGGAACAGAAAGGGAAATATTTCAGTCCTCCGACTCAAATTTAAGAAGAAATATTTTACAATAATTCACTTGTTCCATTGAAGAAGCCTGATGCAGCTCCCAAGACTGTTCTTTAACAGAGAAGGTATCTATAGTCTCTGCAACACGAGGAGAAGAAAGGGGAGGAGGAGGAGGAAGAAGGAAGAAGGGAGGAGGAGGAGAAGGGAAAGAGGAAGGCAAAGAGGAAGGAGGAGGAGAAGGAACAGTTGTTAAAACTGGCAACAGACCACAATTGACGCTCAGTACTCCATTGCATAAAATGGGAATGGGCCGTTTTATCTGAACCTCAGTCTCTCTCTCTTTCTGTCTCTCCCTCTCTCTCTCCCCTTCCTTCACCTCCTCATATAAGTAACTACTTATCATTGTGCCCAGGCTTGATTAGATTTATAGTTTGTTTATCTGAGGGCTCAATGCTTTATTGCATCCAGAAGCCAAAATACGTGCACCTCCACAACCCAGCTGAATAAAACAAACTCATTTTGATCTTTGTGTACAAAGCCATCAGCACTGGTTCAAAGTGTAGCGCAGCCGGTTCTGGACAGCAGATGCAGAGCTCAGCTCTTCTCCCGGGCCCTTGGTTTCAATTAGGCTGTCCGCCAAATGGCCCATGTGCCTCTGTGTGCTGAAACGTTTCTTTGAGGCAGCTTTTTTAAATTAGGAAATAAAGACTTCCCATGTGATTTGCTATATATACAATTTATGACAATTGATTTTTATAGTTAAAATACGTACATTTTTTACATATTTCTCTTTCTGCACAATAGCAGCTTTTTAACTAGAAGAGAAAATTAGTGAAATGTAAATACTGCATTTCATTTATTCTTCCTACTCTAAACTTTACTCAAATATACATTAAAGGGATACTAAAGACCTCTGGGTTTCCAAAATAAATTACTTCTTTGTCTTAAAAGAGGGAAAAGGGATAAGTATTTCTAACTTCTAGGAACTGTAAATAGGGGAAAAAATAGGACCAAAACAAAAGCTGTAATTCCTTGACGTCTGCCAGTTCCTAAACCAGAATAGACCTTGTTTTCCTTGCTTTCACTGCCATTTGGGCCTTTTGCCTACTGAACTTTCAAATACCACCTTGTCCCCTGGCAGTAGATATAACAAATTCCAAAAGCAAACTTCTGATGTCCAGCTGATTCCCACTGGAACCATGAGTAAAGGGTACAGAAAAGGTCTGTGCTTCACATCTCCAAATGCACATGTTGCCTGTAAACAATTCTCACCAATGCCTGCCCCTCTTGACAAAAAACTAGATACTACTGAAAGTTGTTATCTAGTTGCTCTAAGCTATTGATAATTATTCTTCTGTTACTACTTAAACAAGGAAGCAGCCAAATCCTCAGAGGCCTGGATGGGCAACAGCCATGCCATAGGAAGTCCAGGCTGTGTAAAAACCAGAAATACTACTTGCAGCCTTTTCTAGGCATTCCGGTCAGCCTTGAAGAAGCTCTCCCACAGGCCTAGGTCACCCTTCAAGTCAATTCATGGACATTTCAACTCTAAAGACCTGGACCCCAAACTGGAGCCATTATTTAGCAGATGTTAGTCACTGACACTGCAAAGCTAAAGTAACTGGGCACTGAATGGTAACCAGCTGTCGGTGGTGGCTTTCAGCAGGCCCCGTATCATGCTAGGTCACTCACACAGCAGGGACACATAAGGGTGACATACACATTTTATTAGTTGGGAAGCATAATAGTCAAATATCCACTTCTTAATACTCATACTAGTCTTATCAATGGTCATATTATCTTGCTGTAAGGGAAAAGGTGATTAAATCTATATATAAAAATCAGTAATCAGTTTTTCATGGAATAATTTCAATATAATAAAATACCTGCTGTGGGGGAATCTCATAGATTTGAGACAAAATCTTAAATGTTTTTCCCCAATTTTTGTCAGGAATATTTTTCAGTGAACTACATCTTGGGAGTAAGCATTTTGAGCAGCTGCAGACTGGCATTAAATGCAATGAAAATATATTTGCCAAGTGGGCTCAAGTAAATGAAATGGAAAAGATTAATGCAAATATCAAGTATGTTCTGCCTGCCCTCAAGTAGAACTAGACTTTTTATCTTATGCACCAAAACATCCTTCACCTACACTCACAGACACACTCATACTTACATGCTCTTATCTATGAAATTGGAAGAACTCATCTAGAAATTAAAGAATCCTGGTGTCCTGTCTTCCCATGGTCCATTAAACATGGAGGAATCACCAACAGAAACTAAATCCCAGCTGCTCACAATTTCTGTTTCAGGAAAATTCCCCAGGCTTTAGGAATTCAACCTGCTGCTCCTTCTCTTACAAAACTTACTTCTAGATTCTGGCTTCAAATTCATTGGCACTTTAATTTTTATTAAAGTGAATTAAAGACCCAATGTGAATCATTTCACTGATTTATAGTACATTTATTTTTCATTCAGCACCTGTCTTTGTTCACTCCCCTGACTTGGTGTCTACCACAGCTTTAGGTGAAAGTCCTTCCTCAGGCCACAGACTCTGGAACCCTGGTGGCTCTGAGTAAACACCATCATCATGGAATAGGATCTGGACACATGTGAACAAACAAACAAATTTTAAAAAGAAAGAAAATGTCCTTAAATATCGACTCATTATTTTTTGTGTTGTGACGAGATTGCTCTTGAACTTGATCCTCATATTCTTTACATTTAATATTGCAAAGATGATGTCCCAGGTGACGGTAATAGGATTCTATAAGCTCAAATACAAAATAAGGTAGTAGCCAGTTTACTCAGGTTCAGAGAATTCCTGGGCATTTTCTATAACTCAGAGTCAAGTGCTACTTGGAATTAGTTTTAACTGCTACATTAGTAATAAAATACTACATGCCATAAACTTGTACAATGCTTCCCTTAAGCTTAGGGCTTGTAAGATTGAAAAATGAAAATCCTAAAGTCCTCAGTACTTTCTTGAAACAGTCATGTCTACCTGAAGTATAAAAATAAGAACACCAGTAAAGGAATGACTTATTATCACCTGTTATCTCTTTGTTCCCTGATGCTAACACGGAACCCTAATTTGGTTGGTTGGGCTGAACTACATGGAACTACATGGCAGGCCATAGCCTAGAATTAGTGCTCCAACTTTCCATATGCCTTTCTGCCATTGCCAAGGTCATGTTGCTGTCTTTTATTACAGGAAATTTAATTCGAGGGTTATCAAGCAACCTTGTTCAGGATATAGCAGTTCACCTGCAGGAAAGGGCATGAGCCTACACTCACAGCCACACTGAAAGAAGGCAGACCTAATAGAAAGATGGAACTAAGTGGAGAACTTTCTTCACTTAGTTTTGGATTCATCCATTCCTGTGGTCCTCATCCTTTGACTAAAGTAGATTAAAAGTATCGTAAGCATCTCATGGAGGCTAATATGGTACTAGTGATGAGGGGTCACGATTAGAAATGACTAAAGTATAATTAAAAATAATAAAGTCTTGACTATTCAGATATTTTAGAAAATTATCTGTTAGTTGAATTTTCTAGACAGCTTAGGTGTATTCCTTTCAGAATCCAAAACTATGTCATCTTAACCATTATCCTTAAAAAAGACTTTCTAAATAATTTCTAACATTTCCTAACGTTTTACCTAGAGTTAAACTCACATAATGTCACCTTTAATTTTAATTTACTTTACCTAGAAATATCACCAAGTTATGTTTTATTCTTACCAACATAATATGACTAAGAAAAATTATGAACCCTTATAGTGATACTAAGTGCCAGGTATTGTTCTTAGTATTTAACATATATATACTATTTCAATTTAATCATTCTAACAGCCAAGGAGATAAGAAGCCCTATTCTTGTTTATCACATGATTAAATGGAAGAACATAGATTTCATAACTTGCTTGGCTAAAAAGTGGCAAATCTGAAAAGCAGATTTGCTCCAAATCCGTGCGTATGGCTATTGTCTTCCATCAGTGCCTTTCCATTTCTATTATTTCATCCCAATCTTTACTGGCAAAAGAAGCTCTTTTACACAGCAGTAACCAGTCTTAGGTCTATGTGAATCCATGATCACTTTTTTACTCAACACTGTTGACATTCCACGTGTTTATACAGTTTTCATAATTATTACCTAAAAGACAATATCATATTCTATTGAGTTGATGGGCCATCTTTCAGTAAATCTTTCCCCATTGTGGAACACTTAGATTTCTTCAATTGTTTTGAAATCACATGTGTTTGTTTTAAATGTTTTGTGTCAAATTTCATAAAGCCATTGAGCTTAAAGATGGTTTTATGTGCTTAAAAGAAATAATAGGTGGAAGGCCAATTGTAAGAATTCTATTAAAAGTATTAATTATAATCTGAAAAAGATATTTTATAACTTGATACGTTTAGATTGCTTGCATGTTTATGGTTAAGAAAAATACAAGATAATATCTAAATGTGAAAACAAATGTTATTCCAGGCATTGCTTTAAAATTTTTACTGCATACCTGTTTTGAAATAAAACACAGAATTAAAAAAATTAAACAAATAACACATCATAAGTAATCAGCTTTTAAGAATATATGACAGGCAGTATTCTTGCATTTCCCACTAAAAATAACTGTTCAATCTAGCCTTGCCTACCTCATAAGTGGTGACTTGAAAAAGTTTATATTTAAAACTGATATTATTTGTTATTATAACTTTGTTTTAAGGCCTTCAGTTTTAATTCTTTACCCTGTGGATTATGTTCTTTCTATGCCTTCATTGTCACATTGAACTTGCAAAAAAAAAAAAAAAAAGAACTTTGTACCCTGAAACACTGCACAAAAAAATTATAATCATTTAAATTATTTTTGAAGACTCTAAGCCAGGCATCCTCAAACTGCGGCTTGCAGGCCACATGAAGCGGTGTGAATTGTATTTGTTCCCATTTTGTTTTTTACTTCAAAATAAGATATGTGCAGTGTGCATAGGAATTTGTTCAGAGTTTTTTTTAAACTATAGTCCGGCCCTCCAGTGGTCTGAGGGACGGTGAATTGTCCCCCTGTTTAAAAAGATTGAGGACGCCTGCAAGTCTAAGCCATTATTACAAATTTAAATTATTCACCGGTGATGTGCCGCAGCAATAGCTTGCAAACTAGCTGACAGGTGCAGCCTGTTTATATAAAATGAACAAAGACCCCTCTGTTTTTTGAGTTATGTCCATTTCACAGGGTTTCATCTTTAGTCTCTTCTTGTGCTACAAAGCTGAAAGACCTCACTTCTGTTTTCAGAGAATGTACACCTCCCCTAAATTTAATTTATTGCAACTATAATTTTGTTACATTATGTAAATAATGAATAAGTAACATCTGTGTGAAGTTGCCAGTGATCTTTTATGAATGAAACAAGGATTTTGCTCTTCCCTTTCACCTGCAAAAGCTCTTCCCCACACTTGCCTCCTTTGTTTCCCATGAGTGAGAGCATTTGGTAGCAGATCTACCCACAGTTGACCTTCTCTTGTATTGTAGTAGTGAGAAAATAAAGAAAATGTCATTGCAATAAGGAACAATAAGAGAGTGAATTCCTTGAGATTCATAATTGGCATGTAAAATATGTAAAGTAAAGATTCATGGCCTAAGATGTTTCTCTCTAGAAATTTATGTTAACTTTTTTTGAGACCTTAGATAAACTCCGTAACTTAATGTATGAGGATACCACACTAATTAACAATAATAACAACTACATTTAAATTATAGTTTTAATATTTATCATTGACATTTACTACATGCCAGAACTGTAAAATGTGATGATGTAAATGTATCAAAGATATATGTGACATAATATCTGCTTTTAAAACTTTGGATCCATCTTGGTCTACCATAGAAAGCCATTTAGAAAGTTAACATAGACCCTACAAATGCCAAGTAATAAACAACATTGGTGGGGTTTCCAAAGAGAAGGCTTGATGTTACCAAATGTGTTTGTTAGTAGTTACATATTGATGCTGAAATGTGACTCTTGGTAAGTTTCTGCAGATACAGTGAATTCTGTATTTAAGATAAAACAAACAAAAACACTGAAGAATTTCTCAACTGTAGAGAAAAGAGAAAAATCTCAGGAAAGAAAAAAATGCCTATAATTCTTTGGGAACCCAACAGACTGGTAGTCTTGGCTATGATGGATTACAGGGGAATGTGGGAAGAGAAATACCATGCATTGTTCTGTAGAATTTTTCTTTTCACTGCCCCTTTGCCATTTATTTAATGTTTGCCTTATATTAATAGTGACTGATATGGAATAATCAACAGACTTGGGCTATAAATCCAAAGAGAAAACTGCAAAGAATCTGAGGATTTGGCCTTGTTTATAATTTTGCCAGATAAATGGAAAAGAGCCGAAGAAATGGAATAAAATTAAAGGAATACCTCACTTAAATTTTATGCATTATGTCTGTATATAGTATTTCTGCTGAAAGAAATACGAAAATGTACACAAAAATATATAACTTTTCTCATCAGCAAGCATGAATTACTAGTAAGTGCCACCAAGAAAGAAGCAAAAGGGAAACATAAGTTATAATCACCATCATGTGTTAAGTTCACATATTTTCATTGCATTGGGTTAGACGTGTTAAAAGTACATTATATAGGCATTATCCCTTTCCTATAGGAACTTAGGATTTAAGACAGACTGCGTAAGCAAGTCAAATGTAAGAAAAGCATAGACAAATATAAGCTCCTCAAAGAAAGACATAAATTGACTGAAAGAAGAAATAAAGAAGCAGTAAAATAAATCCTTTCTATTGTTTATAAGTTGTAAGTTGAGGAAAAAAAGAGAATGGCATGTCTCTGGCATGTTCTGAGTTTGGAATTTAACCACCAGCTGGCCTCAATGGAATGATTTTGGGGAGATATTGCTCCAATAATGGTATGAAATGATCTGAGCAAATTAGGGGATCAGAAAGCTAGAATATTTGAGATTCTGAACTGAGAATTAGGAAGCAGTGCTTTGCCATAGACAGATTCTTGAATAACGATTGCATACATTATGGTCCCATATTTTAGCATGATCAGACAACTCTGGAGTATTTCAAAGAAAGAAGTAATGTGGTAAAAATGATAGAGAATAAATCAAAACTCCATGTATAAAATAAACTTTGAAATGCCAATCATTTTCCCCAGATAAAATTATGGCAACAATTTAATTTTTGTGTTTATTATTTTAGAAATCATATGTAATTATGCTTTTATCTTTAGTTCTGTAATGATCTTCAAAATACAGACTATTCTGAGCTTGTGACCACAACAAAATTTTAGAAAAATTTTAATAATTAAGTTAAAATTTCATTAGTCCTGAAATTAGTTACGTATGTATTTAAAATTTCTAAATTAATAAAGAGAGGGAGGGCCGAATTTTTTTAATTACTGGCTTTCCTGATTCAACCTCCATGAAGCGTTATTTTAAGAAATAGAAATAGCACAATCAGGATGGTTTTGTCATATTTTTGCAAAGTAAAAAAGGGTTGTAGTAGTTGCACAGTTTTATGATTTTGAAAATACCCTTGGTGTTATTCAGTGTTATTCAACCCATTTCTGTGTTATTTTTTAATTTGTTCACCATTGCCTGCTTTGCAAGAAAACATGTGTTTGCAATTGTATTTAGTAAAATTCATGATCTTAACCTTGTATACCAAAATCCAATGTGCCTTCCTGGCACCAACCAGCCAGTATTCAAACACTTTTCTAATGTTTGGGGTTTCTGTCTCAATTGACAAAATTGGAAAATATGTATTAGCCAAGCAAAACCACTATCTCAAAGCCATGTTGAAAATTACTCCAACCTGTCAAAGCCAATTGAAATTCCCTTCCCAGCCCAATTCCCAATTTCATTTTGTATGTGAATAGAAAAAGTTGGATTTGATTACAACCACATGCAGAAGGAATCAAGAAATCACATATATCTCATATTGTTAATACTACATACAAATTTCTTTTCAAATAATTTTATCTATTTCTTTTTCTATCATTTATTGCATCTCACCTGTTCTGAATATGTTACTTATTTGTAGTATCCCTGAATGAGCAGTTTGATTAGCAATGAGTTGTGTAACACATTTCAAAAGTCCCAGCTGGGACGTATCATTTTCACCTTGGAGATGAAACAATCCTAAAGAAAAAGATCTCTAAGATCTGTTCCTAACGTAGATTCAGAAATCTGGGATGTTACTCAATGTTGACATATTTTCTATTACTTATTGTCTTGTATCCTCACTGCAGCGATCTTCTAAATATAATGCCCAGTTGCTGTTAATCCAGTTCTAACAAAAGGTCATGATTTTGGCTTTCCAGTTCACCATAGAAGAAAACTCCCTTCTTTGAGATGAAAATCAACTTTAAAAAGAAATAAGAATTGTAAAAAGAAAAAGAAAATCAACTTTACTTTATACCAGAATAAGGCGTGATCCAGTATGGAAACAAGTTATCATGAGGCTATGGTACCACACAAGATGAAGAACTTGACTAAAATATAACCCTTCCCCCAATCGATGTTGGGCAATACAAGCTACTTGAAAATTAGAAGGCCATAAAATCCCTGGCAAAACTTAGAAAAACAACAAAAACAAAATAAAAAATTTTCCACTGAGGAAAATAAAGGCAAGTCATTTGGAATAAACAATATGATTTCCAACTATAAAATCACCCCAGAGTTCGTTATATTTTACATTTATGAGCATTATCTAAAGGAAAAGCAGGTGTCCAAAGAAGTCTAAGTGACAATCATGAAAGAAATCACATCTCATTTCACTGTTAATTATTGATAAAGTATTCTAGAATTTTTATGAAGGCTTTGAAGCAATTATTTCTCATTTTTGCTGCGGTAATGGAGACTTGGGTATAGTGATGGCAAGTTCAATATCAGCCACACTGCTGTTAAGGGATGAAATGAATTAGAATCTAACTTTTAGGCACTTGAATGGTTTGAGACAGTCAACCATTTGGGGTGAGTGAAGGTTTGGATTCTAATTTGAGATACTTAGGCGTTTCATCATTTATACTTGCTTGTGCATGAAATATAAACTCAAGGGAGAAAGCTACCTGTATGATTTCATGGGCTCTTCCTTTTCCCGCCACAGTAATCATGGAAGCACTTGCATGTGATCAAATTAGCCTAGGATTCAGAGCTCCCACATGGAAGACAGCTGCCCTGGAAAGTTTTCTGTACCCTCAACAGACCTTGAGAGAGTAAATAAATAAACTGTCGTATATTAAGCCACCGGGATTTCAGAATTCGTTTTCAAATCTTACTGTAACCTATCTTGACTGATATGTTAACCACTAAAAAACTGTTAATACATTTGTATTATCAATCCAGCATTATTTTCTATGTATATACATGCATAGAAATTGGAATCATGTTATATGCATGTATATGTTGATGTGTGTGAACATTTCTTCAAGTCACTAATTGTTTTCTAAAATATTATTTTTAATAGCTATACAATATTATTTTGTGTAACCCATTTGGGATGGGATCCCTGTGACCCTCCAGATCCCCAAGGGTGACCTCGTGTCTAAATCCAAACTTAACAGAGCAAATCTTTTTATTAAAACAATCTGTTCTATAAAATTTGGATTAAGTTGAAAGGCCCCGCTCAGGGATCCAGAAGGCCGCACGTGGCCCCAGGGTCGCAGGTTCCACATCCACCCTATTCCATGTCTTTCTCCACATTCTGATTACTTTTCCTAAGATGCAGTCTCCAAAATGAAAATGCTGCATAATGTGTATGCATATTTTAAAGGCTTTTGATATACATTGCCAAGTTACCCTTCAAAAAGTTTATACCAATTTATAATTTCTCTAGAAACATATAATATATCATCATCACCATACTACTGATAGCTCTGAAAATTGTGATTTCTTAAAACTGAAAAATTTGATAGATATTGTCTCATTTTTTAAGTTGCAGGCGAAGTTACTAGATGTAGGGGATTTTAGGAAGATCTATTATTCAATTCTTTCCTATAAAAGGGAAACTTAAATAAGGTTATTATGCAATATTTCATTGTCATTATTTTGTGACTATTCTCAGATTTGATTTCACAGTCAAGATAACTTTTTTAATTCCAATCTTTGAGTTTGCTTTTATTTCCTTACATATTTATTACTTGTTACTAGTTTTATTAATTCACGATTTGAGAATGATTTGTATAATTCAACCTTTTAATCTGAATTTATTTATTCAGTATTTAAATATTTTTTTTGTGTCCAAGTATATACCCATTGTTTAATAAGTTTAATCAGTTTCAGGATCATGGATATGGTAGACATGGTGAATTTGGTACTAAGTGTCTTTACTACAGAGTCTAGAAAGCTAAAAACCACATTTCTGAGAACAACTCGCAATTCCGGATCAAGATGTAAATTAGATTTCACTAAAAATGACCCCACTGCATCCCTTGAAATTGGGAAGGCACAGCTTAGGCAGAGAATGACTTTTTGTTTAGCTTTTTGCTGCTGGCAAATAAGGACAGAGGTACAGCATCACTCCAATGTCTAGTCCCTAAAGTCAGGAGCACTTGCCGTGGAGATGCCAGTGGCAACTTCCTGATCCCTGGATCACAGTGCCAGAGGTGTGTCCTTGAACTAGACAGTTCAAGAGGTACTGACCTGATCACCCACTTTCCAATTATGACAAAGGTAGCAGCAACCCTGGCAGGCCTATTTGGCAGTGTGATTCTGGAAATTGGTCCTGGGAATCAGTCCACAGCCTAACTCCTGTCTTCTCAGACATTTTTTAGGCACTAAGTTACGTGTATCAAATGTCTTCCTGCTTAAAATAGCTAGAACTATCTCTATTTTCTATATTCAACCTTCCTATAATTCAATTATATGAAGTTGAATAGAAATAATATTTAAAACGTATTCGTCCTTATAAATTTATAAAATTTGATGCATAGAAATGTTTACAATAATGATTTATTACATTACTTAGATTGACAGTATTTATTTTTCTTTTGCCTACTTGCTTTTAAAACACAGAGAAAGTTGTATTAAAGTTCACTTTCATTGTTACATTCTTTTTTCATTTCTCCTTGATTTACACTTTTGTTTATCAATTTTGATGTTCTATTTGGTTTATGAAAATTTTACCTGGTAACACTTCGTTGTGCGTGGAATCTTCTCCAACTAAAAATATGGCTACTTTATCCAGTTCCATGCTTTTCTTTTTCCTTGAATTCTTTCTTTTTTTTTTTTTTTGAGACAGAGCCTCAAGCTGTCGCCCTGGGTAGAGTGCCGTGGCATCACAGCTCACAGCAACCTCCAACTCTTGGGCTTAAGCTATTCTGCTGCCTCCACCTCCCAAGTAGCTGGGACTACAGGCGCCTGCCACAACGGCCAGCTATTTTTTGGTTGCAGCCGTCATTGTTGTTTGGCAGGTCCAAGCTGGATTTGAACCGCCAGCTCAAGTGTATGTGGCTGGCGCCTTAGCCGCTTGAGAGGCTTTCTTGTGTGATACCAATGTTGTGACCTGAAGCTTTATTTTGTTTGCATTTAACTGATACAAATTTTCTTTTTTTTTTTTTTTGTAGAGACAGAGTCTCACCGTACCGCCTGCGGGTAGAGTGCCGGCGTCACACGGCTCACAGCAACCTCTAACTCTTGGGCTTACGCGATTCTCTTGCCTCAGCTTCCCGAGCAGCTGGGACTACAGGTGCCCGCCACAGCGCCCAGCTATTTTTTTGTTGCAGTTTGGCCAGGGCTGGGCTTGAACCCACCACCCTCGGCATATGGGGCCGGCACCCTACTCACTGAGCCACAGGTGCCGCCCTCATTTTTTTTTTTATCTTCAATCTTTATAATTTACCTTGGCTTTCTATATGCAGAAATGCATACACAATGACAAATTTGTTTGTTATCTAGGGTGAGATGCCAATGTGTTCAAATAGGTAATTAAAAGGCATAGTTAGATTAGGAAGTTAGAATGAGTTAACTCCACAATTATTTCTACTATTACTCAACCTCAACCTTACTAACGCCAATCTTGTCTAACACAGATTGACTTAAATAATTTTTTTTAAGACAAAATCTCGCTCTGTCATCCTGTGATGATGTCATCACAACTCATAGCAACCTCAAACTCTTGGGCTCAAAGATCCTCATGCCTTAGCCTCCCAAGTAACAGGGACTATCGAGCCCGCCACCATGCCCACCTAATTTTTCTATTTTTAGTAGAGATAGGATGTCACTCTTGCTCAGGCTGGTCTCAAGCTCTTGAGCTCAAGCAACCCACCCACCTTGGCCTTCCAGAGTGCTAGGATTACAGGTGTGAGCCACCACTCCTGACTAAATAATTTTTCAAAAGTAATATTATCGATGTGTAACTTATGCCATAACATGAAATTCTAACTCTGCCTTAAGATACAACTCCACTATTTATATTAGATGTGCCTCTAAGATAAGGTGCAACATGGCCTACCATACATAATGAGCAAAAATTAATTATGGCTCATGACAGGTAACCACATAGACAGTAACATTTCGTATTAATGATACTTCACAATAGTAACTTTATTAAGACATTTAACCAAAATTTTAAGATATAAATTTAATTTAGAAATCAATGGTTTGTGTGATTCTAATGCAAGTAACTAAAATTAACTGTGTTATCTCACAGTGCATGTAGCTCAGAAGTCCAGGCTGAGCATTGCTCAGCATCTAAAGTGGATATAATCAAGGTGTTGGCCAAGGCTTGGGGCTCTCTTTCAAGACCATTTGAGTTGTTAGAAAGTTTCAGTCTCCCATTTTCTTTCTGACTATTGGCTAGGGTCTACTCTCAGCTGCTAGAGGTCAAGCCTAGCCTAGCCTCGTGGTTCTGCCACAACACGGCAGCTTCTTGGATGATAGCCCATCATAATCACAGGTCCTACCTACATTCTGGGTGAGGGACTCAGACAGGGCACACACACCAAGGAGCACTGGGGGGCCATCTTTGAATTCTACCTGCTACACAGTGGCTGTGTGCATGTTTAATATTGTGTTAAGAGCATGACTTATGCCCTTATGTGTCACATGAATGCATAGAAGACAAGGTTTCTGCCATAAAGAACAGGAATTGAGCCTTGGGAGAAAATGAAAAATGAATCTTTCCTTTACTAGAAAGTGAATTCTGATGACTATTTGCTTTTATTGTTGTCTCCTTAGCTGCATGGAAGCTATTCAGTTTAATTAAGTCCCATTTGCTTATTTTTGCTGCTGTTACAGGGAAAGCAGGGAAAATAAATTAAAACATTGAACTTAGATGCAATATAACACAATAGGAGTTTTTCCCCTTAAGACCAAGAATTAGCATTCAAAACATTGTGATTATATATTTTTAAACACCGCAGTTCTGACCTATGCTGATAGTCAGTGTTAACACCTAATCAAATAACAGCTCAACACCGTGACTAATAAATGTCCTGCCTTAAATAACTTATTGTATTGTATACAATTAAATAATTTTAAATGATTGTTTCATAAATCTAAGTTGCTTACTCTGCCCTGCCTTATTTTACAGTGAAACATCAAGGTTGCTATCATGATTTGTATATCACTACATAGGATTTTTAATAAAAGTCTAAAGGTAAAGATCATCCTTGCCTATTATACTACATTGCAATCTCTTTTTCAGTTATACAGTGTTATTGATAATCCAGCTATTTTATGAATAATCATGAATTTTTAATACTTAGTGGTTCATATACTAAACTCCAGATATGTGAAATTATATTCTATAGTAAGATGTACTTCAGCTGTATTTTTGTATATGCTCTGTTTTCTAAAACCATACTGGCAAAGTATTTTTAAAAGCTTAAAGAAATTCCCTCTGGGGCAGCGCCTGTGGCTCAAGGAGTAGGGCGCCGGTCCCATATGCCGGAGGTGGCGGGTTCAAACCTAGCCCCGGCCAAAATAAAAAAAAAAAAAAAAAAGAAATTCCCTCTGTATGACACTGTGATGTTAGTATATCAAATAACTCTGCTTTCATTGAAAAAGAAAATTAAAATACTTAAATTGGGAGTAATATAAATCTGAACATGTACATAAACTTCCATTAGAAAGGATATAAAGCAAAATGCTAAATCTGTATGTAAAATATCATGTGTTATCCTTTAGTTTCCTTGGCCACCTTCTTGACAGATGTTAATAGGGATATTGCCATGAAATATAAAATAGCATAAAACAAAGTTATGTATATTTTCAATCTGTGATTAACTTACTGTGCTCAGAAAGCAGAAACTAAACCACAGAGAGTACGGAACTAAATATTGTGACAAATTTGAAAAGTTATAGCATTCAAAAGCTCTATATCTCACAGACAATTGTTCAAATGTCCAATTTCACAGCGCTTAATAATGGGACCAGTAATCAGGACCAGAAAAGCTGATAGAAAAAAGCAATTCTTTCTATGAACAGAATTTGTCTATGCTGTAGTCCTATGAAGATTTTTCTCAGAAGGCTTTATATCATTGTTGCCATTACACAGAAACAGTCTGAGGTCTTTAAAAGAAATCAAAAGGCCCTCATTTGATATCACAAGACAGAAATCCAACTCAAAATAGCAAGGAATCTTTCCTTTACTAGAAAGTGAATTCTGATGACTATTTGCTTTTATTGTTGTCTCCTTAGCTGCATGGAAGCTATTCAGTTTAATTAAGTCCCATTTGCTTATTTTTGCTGCTGTTACAATTGCCACTGAAGTCTTCTTCATAAAGTCCTTTCCCAGGCTGATACCTTCAAGTGTTTTCCCCCCACTTTCTTCAAGGATTTTCATTGTTTCATGTCATAGATTTAGATCTTTTATTCATATTGAATCCATTTTAGTGAGTGGCGAAAGGTGAAGGTCCAGTTTCAGTCTTTTACATGTAGTTATCCAGTTCTTCCGCACCATTTACTGAATAGCAATTCTTTTCCCCAGTGTATGTTCTTGTTTGGTTTATCAAAAATTAGGGGGCCATAAGATGTTAGTGTCATCTCATGGTTTTCTATTCAGTTCCAGATGTCTATGTCTCTATTTTTGTGCCAGTATCATGCTGTTTTGATCACTATGGCCTTGTAGTACAGCCTGATGTCTGGTAGGCTGATGTCCCCAGCTTTGTTTTTATTACTAAGAATTGCCTTAGCTATATGGTGTTTTTTTGGTTCCATACAAAATGAAGATTTATTTTTTCCAAGTCTTGCAAGTACAATGTTGGTATTTTAATGGGGATTGCATTGAATCTGTAGATTGCTTTGGCAAGTATAGACATTTTAACAATGTTGATTCTTCCCAGCCATGAGCATGGTATGTTCTTCCATTTGTTAAAATCTTCTGCTATTTCTTTTCTTGGGGGTTTGTAATTTTCTTATAGAGGTCCTTTACCTCTTTTGTTAGATGTATTCCTAGGTATTTCATTTTCTTTGAAGCTATGATGAAGGGAGTTGTGTCCTCATCTTGGCTGTTATTGGCATATACAATAACTGATTTTTGGATATTTATTTTATATCCTGAGACCTTACTGTATTTTTTTTTATTACTTCTAGGAGTCTTGTGGTTGAGTCTTTGGAGTATTCTAAGTATAACATCATATACTTAGAAGGGGGAGGGGAGAGTTTGACCTCCTCTGCTCCCATTTGGATGCCCTTTATTTCCTTCTCTTGCCTGATTGTATTGGCTAGAACTCACAGCACTATGTTGAATAGTAGTGGTGATTAGAGGACAACCTTGAATGGGTCCAGTTCTATCTAAGTAGAAAAGCTTTCACTTTTACTCCATTGAGTATAATATTAGCTGTGGGTTTGTCATAGATGGCTTCAATGGGAAAAGATATTTTCATATTATGAATCAGACAAAACATTGATAACTAGGATCTACAGAGAACTCAAACTAAGCAACATAAAAAGAGCCAAAAATCCCTTATATCAATGGGCAAGAGAAATAAATAGAAACTTCTGAAAAGAACTCTAAATAGAAAAGAAGACTGACAAATTACTAACAAACACATGAAAAAATGCTCATTGCCCCTATTTATTAGAGAAATGCAAATCAAAACCACCCTGAGATATTACCTAACCCCAGTGAGAATGGCCCACTTCACAAAGTCTCAAAGCTGCAGCTGCTGGCATGGATGCGGAGAGAAGGGAACACTTTTACATGGCTGGCGGGACTACAAACTAATACAACCTTTTTGGAAGGAAGTATAGAAAACCATCAAAGAACTCAAACTATATCTCCCATTTGATCCTACAATCCCATTATTAGGCATCTACCCAGAAGAAAAAAAATCCTTTTACCTTAAGGACACTTGCACTAGACTGTTTATCACAGCTCATTTTACAATCACCAAAATGTGGAAACCACCTAAATGCTCACCAATACAGGAATGCCCACCAGTCCATGGAATATTATTCAGCCACTAAAAAAGATGGAGATTATACATCTTTTGTACTAACTTGGATGGAGGTGGAACACATTCTTCTTAATAAAGCATCACAAGAATAGAGAAGCAAGAATCCAATGTACTCAATTGTGATATGAGGACAACGGATGACCTAGTAGATAGTGAGGGGTGGAGCAATAGGGGAATGGAGAGAGGGAAGGAGGGAGGGGGCAGGGGGTCACAGTGTTTGGCACACCTCTTGGAGGAGGAACACATTTATAAGAGGGACTTTGCTTGACAAATACAATTAGTGTAAACTGGATCTTTGTACCCTCAATGAATCTCCAATAATAATAATAATAAAAAATAGAAAATGCAGACATGGGACCATATTTAGGCTTCTCGTATATTCTCTCAAGGATTCATCTCTGCTACTCTATGTGCTTTGCAAAGCACACATTGCAAACCAATCATCAAATGTTAGACCTTCTATCATGTCATCTATCAGCACCATTTGTCATGGTCGACCAGTCTCTTCAGCTCTTCGCTTATCTTCCTGGATAATTGTGCAATAGCTTGTGTTTGTTTGTTTTTCAAAATACTTAAATCATTTTATACCTTTGATGAAATATTCTAAACATTATCCATGTCATTTAGAATAAAATAGTGAGCTGACCAGTCCTGCATAGCCTGTCCTCTCCTTCTCATCTCCCACCTTCTCTGCTTACTCGTTCTGCTGCAGACACACAGGACATCTTCCTCCACCTCCGGACATGTGTATTTACTATTTCCTCTGCCAAGGCCTCTTCTCCCAGATATCTAAATGACTTCCTCCCTCACTTCTTTGATGTTTCTGTTCTAATGTCTCCTTTCCAGTATTTCTTTCCTTGATCACTCTCTAAAAAACAAGTCAAGAAAACCCCTCCCACTCTTTTCCCTTACTCAGTATTCATTGACCTAGTATGTACGTGCACATGTATTTGTGTGTATATTTACATGCTCATATCTATGTCTATATTTCTTTCTCTCTTTCCTAAAAGCAAGAAATTTTCTGTTGTGTTCACCACCATACTATACAGTACAGAACAGTATCTAAAGTACCATTGATGATCAATTCATACTTTTGAATGAAATAAATATTCAACCCAGGTGTTTAAATGGTGTCATTGGGAACCTGCTTCCCCTTCTACTTCTCAGCATTGCCGTTTCTGCTTGTCCTCATTCTGCATTCATGACAATTCAAGTGTTCAGCAAGATATCCACTGGCAGCGTGAGACTCATATTCTTCTAGATAATCCATCTTAATTAATACAGAGATCTTCTCTCATTAAGCCGGCAGAAACACTGTGGAAGCAACATAGCCTTCTCAGCTGTTTTGTATCACATGCCTCCTCTCTACTGGTCCTGTTGTCCAAGGAAGTGTAAGTGTTCTGACTCAACCTGCCGGGATCATGGGACTCTACAAGAAGGACAGAGTTAGAGCATTAATACCGATGGTCCTTCTAAGACCCCAAGTATGGGATAAGGATAATTATTTCAAGGAAGAAATAATTAGTATGTGTCTACGCTTTTGTTTATTAAACAAATACTTAATGGGGCATACCAATGTGAAGCATATTGATGAGGAAATAGAAAATAGCAGGCTCTCAAGGATCGGTAAATTCAACTCTTTTGTTGCCTAATAGTAAATTTTAGTACATTCTTTTCTCATCATTGACGGTGTCACTCTGAGTATCATCACACCTCTGTAATACATTTTCAATTTAATTCCAGCTCACAAAAACATTGTGAGACTCAATATGGTAAAGAATAGGGGAAAGTAGTTTACTTCAGTAAGGGTAAAACTAGTCTGAAAATACGTTCAGTTTAGATTTTCCATTTCCAAACTTTATCTCCAAACATGCAATCAAGATGCAATATCATGCAGAGGTATAATGGCTCTTAACTTAAGCAAAACTGAAATCAATCCAAACTCTGCTACTAATTGTCTGTATGACATTAGGATGTTTTTAAATCACTTGTCACCAGTAAACAAAAGCTTAATAGTAGTAACTAAACCATAAGGTTGAAGTGAGAATTAAATGCAATTATGCCCCAAAAGCTCATTGTCAACCAGTATATTCTCAAAATATAAGTTAAATTGAAAAATTCACCTGTACTTTTTGCTCACCTTGCTAAATTCCCTCTTCATTCCTCACCTGGCAAGGGCAAGAGGAAGGACACAGTCACATTCCAACTCCTGGGTAAAAGGAACATTCCAGGATTGGGATGTTATCCTGGTGCCAGCCACAGTGCCCGGGTCTCACAAGCCAGCCATCGCTTCTCTTCAGAGCCACACGGCTTCACAGCCTTCAGTCACATCTCTGTATCTGTCTAGAATCTGATGCAGTGGAAGGGCCCACCCACTGCTACAATTGTGAAATGCTCAGGAAAGGCATGAGCCCTGAGATTTTTCTCTTCTTTCCCTTTCTCGTGTGCGGACAGCTTTCCTAATTACCTCTCCTGCTGAACAGCTCATCTCACTTCTCTTTCCTTCACTTCAGCCTTCCCAACTCTCCATGGATTCCCAGGACTCTCACTTAGACAATCAATCCAAAGGTGGGTTTTTATTACCGTTTTTAATCCTTTGCATGAGAGCGGCATTGTGCAGTCTGCTTTTAGTCTGCCATCTAGCATTATAATTTTATGATACCATCATATATATTTTCAATAAATTCTCTACTATTGATTACTATAGTCATATTTCTAGTCATTAATATATTTAATTTCACTATAGTCATTTAGAACATACTCTTGCTTTTTAACATTAACATCAGCATAATATGTCTTTCTATCCTTGTACATTCACCTAATTCATTGAATTTGAGGTGAGTTTCTCAAAAGCAGCATATAGTGGGGTTGAATTTGTTATTGACACTAACAACATATGTCTTCTAATTAATACATTTTGGCCACTTATATTTAAGATAATTATTGACATGTCAGACCTCAGGTCTTCATTTTATCATTTATTTTGTTTGTTTCCTCTGGTTCTTATTCTTCTGCTACACTTTTATGGGTTTTTTTTTGGGGGGGGGTATTTTTACTTCCTGAGGTTACTTAAAACAATTTTTAGGATTCCATCTTATAGTGATTTTGAGTATATCTTCTTGCATAATTTTCTTATTCATTGCTTTGTGTATTATCAAAGTCTTCTGATATTAACCTCACATGACTTAGAGTGAAGTAGAGAGATTTTACTTCCATTGAGGCCCCTTTATCCTTATCACTTTTAAATGTCATTGCCATGAGTATCGAAAACATTATTATCTTTTCCAGTCATCAGAAATGATATAGAAATCTCTTGAGGAAAAAGTTGTGTTTTACGTTCCAATATTTCTGCTCTTTCTGTTGTATTTTGATAACTTTCCTATGGTCCAAGATTCTTTCCGTTATCATATACTTTCTGTTTGAAGAATATTACTTTAAGTATTATTAAAGGGTAGGTCTGCTAATGACAAATTCTAGTTGTTCTTTATCTGATGTCTTTTTTTTTTTTTTTAACTTTTTTTTATTAAATCATAGCTGTGTACATTAATGCAGTCATGGGGTACAATGTGCTGGTTTTATATACAATTTGAAATATTTTCATCAAACTAGTTAACATAGCCTTCATGGCATTTTCTTAGTTATTGTGTTGAGACATTTATATTCTACATTTAGTAAATTTCACATGTACCCTTTGTAAGATGCACCATAGGTGTGTGATGTGTTTATTTTTTCTTCTTCATTTTGACAATGTAGTTCTACTAGATATAGAATAAATAGTTTCCATTCCCTCACCACTTAAAAAAGTGTGTTCAATTCTTTTAACTTCTGTAGGTATAGATGAGAAATCTACTGCCTTTCAAACTGGTATTCTCCTATGGTTAATATGTTCTAATTTGTCAATTGATTATTTCATGACTACACTTTTCCTGTCATATGTAAAAGAATTTTTCTATCCTAAATTCATAAAGATTTTCTCTTCTGCCTTCTTCATCCAACAGCTTCGTAGTTTTAATTTTTACAGTAAAGTGTATGATACATTGTTTTGTATGCAAGTTATAAATTAAAGTTCACCCTTTATATAAATATCCAATTTTCTAGCAGTATTTGTTGATGTTCATCTTTTATCTAGGACCTTTCATCTACTTAATTGCTTTTGTGTCTTTATCAAAAATCAGTTGTCTGTATTTTTATGAATCTATGTCTTGACCGTCTATTATATCCCACTGATTTGTCTATCTTTATCCCAATATCCCACTCAGTTGATTAATATAATTGTAGTTCGATAATACATCTTGAAATCAGGTAACATTAACCTTGTCAGTATTTTCCAAAGTTGTTTGTATATTCTAGCATATTATAGCCAGAATTTTAAGATGGCCCCAAAGGATTTTTGCCCTTCACCCAGTGTACATGCCTTACATAAGATCTGGAACCATGGAGCTGATGAATTTTACTCCTATGATCAAGTTATTATATGTGGCACATTTTAACTTAAGAAAGAGAGAATAGTGAGCAGGAAACAGTAACTGTTGCCCTATAACTACAAAGAATAAGCTGCCGCAAACTATTTGAAGCAGACATTTTCTCAGCCTAGCAACACCATTATTTTAATACCCTGGAACAACACCTTTCAACACCTAAGCAGAGAAACTTGTCATGCTATGCCAGACTTCTGGCCTAAGGAACTGTGAGCTAAGAAATAGGTATTTATTTTAACCAACTTGTAATAATTAGCAATGTAGCAATAGAGAAGTAATGCAAAGTTCCTTTGCATTTCCATGTGAATTTTTAAACTGGTTTCCCAGTTTCTACCCAAAACATGGCTAAATTTTGAATGGAGTTATAGGCAATCAAAAGAGAATTTGGAAAAATAACATCTTAACAAATTGAAGTAAGTTTTATCCTACCATCAATAATTATCTTTCATGAAAATACATATCCAAGTCTAACGTAGAATTCACTTAATTTTTCCTTTGTTATGTGTTTGGAGAAGTTCCAATGAAATCACAGTAGAATGTTGATACCTTAGATGTTCTATCTGAAATATATCCAACATTCTTTGGAATCTTCCACTAAACTATCTTTCTATATTACTGTCCAAGTTTTTGTTTCTAATAGCACCGTAGGAGGACTACAACTGACAATAATATATAATTTCAAATGACTAGAAAGAAGATATTGAATTTTCCTAAAACAAAGAAATAATAAATGGTTGAGGGGATGGATATGCTAATTATCCTGGTCTGATTACCATACCTTATAAGTATTACACCATCATTTTGTACCCCATTAAAGTATAAAATTATTATATGCCAATTAAAATGACATATTTGCTTTCCATTTCTTAACCTGTAATTCTGTATTCTAGTGTTTTATGTGCCTAATTCTTCTATTTCTTTCCCTCTTTATACTACATATTTTTTTCCTTATTTTGATTGGTAACTTTTTATTGTGAGTTTATTTTGATGGAAACTATTTTCTCTGTGGTAATTTCATGTGGCCTGGAGTATGAAAGTGTTCTCTTAGATACTCTGCCAGGTACGTTGAGAGCATCACTGGATCAAGATAATTTGTTTTATTTATTTCTTAGCAGAGAGCACTCCTGGAGCCCATAAGTCATGCAAATTTGCATCACAAATCAAAGCAAGTTTCTTTTCCCCCCAGAGTCTAGGCTGGAAAAAAATTCTTACCTTCTTTTCGAGCTAAGAAGTGTTTATGAGACTACATTATCACTTAGCTGTAGTTCTAGTTGATTCTGGGTCTTCCCTTTTTATTTCTGCCACTGTTGATCCAATGATTTCTTCAAAATACACTATGCAGAAGAGAAAGCATGGTTTGAAAATTTTTCCTGGCTACTAATTAGGTAGTACCGGTAGAGAAGTGAAGGTAATGATGATAATAGCACGGTAGATTACATAAAATGAATAGACATTACTTAAAATATTTCAGTCTGTACACACTGTCAGTTCATTAAGGAATAGAAAAGTCTATTTTATTAGACTCTTTATTTCATTTATTCATTGACTTACTCTGCTGGCAAAAATGTAAAATTCCTTCGTTTTTATTATTCAAATTGCTTATATCCTTTCATCTCCTCCACTACTTAAACTCCGGGTCCACCTTGGCACAATCAGAACCTCATCGAGTCCCCCTCTTTGCTCCTTTAGCTTTGAAATTACAGGCTTTTTTGCTTTATCATAAACAAATTCAATTTGTAGAATCAAATAAAGTCTAATTTTTTAAATAAATTCTGGATAACCTTCAGAGTGATAAGTTAATTGCCACGTATACGTGTATAAGTAGGTATTTAGTCATTCCCTATGGTTATTATTACCCTTTTGGACAGTGATGCCCAATCTTTTGGGTTCCCAGAGATGGATTTCATGGAAGACAATTTTTCCATGGACCGTGGGGATGGGGAGAAGGTTTTGATTTGAGTTTACAAGCAATTGACTTATTATGGTCTCTGTGCAGTCAACCCTCTCTACTAATGATAATCTGTATTTGCAGCTGCTACCTAGCACTATCATCACTACCTCAGCTCCACCTAGATCATCAGGCATTAGGTTCTCATAAAGAGCACAGCCTAGACCCCTCATAGATGCAGTTGACTGTAGGGTTTACGCTTCTGTGAGAATCCAGTGTCACGGCTATTCTGACAGGAGGTGAGCTCAGGTGGTGATGCGAGCAATGGAGAGCAGCTGTAATTACATATGAAGCTTAGCTCCCTCTCCTGCTCTCACGTCCTGTTGCTTGGCCCAGTTCCTAACAAGACAATGACTGGTACTAATCCACAGACTCAGAGTTGGAGATCACAGCTTTAGATTATAAATTGATAAGATTCTGCTTTTGCTATAGCATGCTTTCTAGTGAGAGACATTTAAGCTTTCATGGGAAGACTACAGATGTACTTTCTAATACATTGATAGAAGTAGAATGAAATTTAGGGTAGTTTAAATTAATAATTAAAAGATGCTTCTAGTTTCCTGGGCCTTCATGTCTTTAAGTGAAATTCAGTTATCTATCTCAAAAATAAGTTTTAGTTTTAGTTTTGTAGAAAATCTGTACAGGAAGGCTATATCTAGTTTTCTAATGTAAATATATCCTTGCTGTCATGTGTATAGGTGATTGTCATGGCACTCAACCAGTTATTCTGGAACTCAGGACTAGGACTTCCAACCATCAAGAAAGGCTAAGTCTCACTTTAACTATTCCCAGTGGGCCTCTGAAAAGAGGGAAAACCAGGCACAGGTGCACCCTAATGCTACTGGGCTGGGAGCCAACTCAAAGATGTCTACTTCTACACTTTGGCCAATGTGAATGACAATAAATACCAACACTGCTATTTTCCTGAGCCACAAATATTACACTTATCTCAAGATGATGACATGACAAGATGAAAAATTGTATCTGGCCCCATAACTTTCAGCATTCTAAATGTAGCTTTCTAAAATGGGGAAATGATAAGTTTATTCAAACTTGAAATTCAGTTATTTTTTTCCTGTTGATTCTTTTTTTTTTTTTTTTTTTGAAACAGAGTACCACTCTCACCCTGGGGTTGAATGCCATGGCAACATTAGCTCACAGCAACCTCAAACTCTTGGACTAGAGTGATACTGATGCCTCAGCTTCCCAGGTAGCTAGGACTATAGGAGCCTGCCACAATGCCCAGTTAACTTTTCCATTTCAGTAGAGATAGGGTCTCAGCCTCTTACTCAGGCTGTTCTCAAACTCTTGAGCTCAAGCAATCCACCTGTCTCGGCCTCCCTGAAGGCTAGGGTTACAGGTCTGAGCCACTGCACTTGTCTCCTTGTTGAGTTTTTGACATGTACATATTTTATACACACACACTCATGTGCATATATACACATACATACAAAACAAAATATTAATTTTTATATACATAGTATATAGTTTGTTGCATTCTCTTCATTTTTTTACTAAATGGCTATAATAACACTGGTTATATCATCTGACCGGAACCTCTAATTAGAAGTTTGATGTCTTAATATTTCATAGAAAGTGAAGAACTGATTATTATTTTAATAATAATACTATGTAAGTAGACAGATTCTTCAAATACATAGAAAGAAAGGTAGGGTTCTCAGATATAACCAATTGTAATTCACATCATTGTCATTAAAAATAAAGTAACCAAACATAATTCATACTCTGCTAGAATGGTTGTCCTTGATACAACCCTATTTCATTCTATAAATGCTACCACATCCTTCAACACAGGTGACAAAATCTTCATCTAGGTCTTGGTCTCTTCATGTCTTAACTTTTTGTGATCTTTTCTTGACTGTGCATGTAGGTGCACACATGCACATGCACACATCCCACTTTACAGTGTTTCTCTTCAATTTCATATCTGATATATAGTCTTCATCGAGTCAATTGCCACGTTGTTGTATAACCCTCTTCTATGCTGTTTACCTTCATGTTTATCTCAGTGTTTATTTCAGTGCCCCACAACCCATAGATACTCAATAAATACTTGGAGAATAAGAGAATATGTCCCTTAAACATTAATCTTTCTTTTTTTTAATAATTGCCCATTGCATCACTATACAAAAAGAATGCTTAGATTGACCACTGAAAACTGCAAATAATTTTGTCCTTTTCCACTCTGCCCATATCAGGAAGCACTCTTGAGTTGATAGGATTAACCACCTCCTAGTGGCTAGTATAGATACTAATTAGATATATACTACATGGCACCTTTAAGGGATTGGAGAGGTCCAAACAATTGGAAATAGAAATAGGTTTATTGGTAATGGCAGGAACAGTAGTAGGAAAAAGCCAAGTAGAATCTATCTAGGTCCTGAATGCACCTGGACACTTTTGTCCTGGGTCTGGACTATTTAATGTTCCTTTGAGATGTTTGCATATAACAGTGAGGACACAGATACTAGACTTCTAAATCCAAATCTCAAATCTTCCACTCACCATTTGAATAACTCTAGACAAATTACTCAACCTCCCTATGTTATATTTTCCTTATCCTCATAAAATCAGGATGTACTATTTGGTTCCTCATAATCGTAGTATCTACACCAAGGTTCATTTGAAGAAGAGATACCACAACTCATATGAAGATTAACACAATATCTGCCCCTCAATGAGGACTCAGTAATTGAGTACTATTTCTGTGTTGAACCAGTCTCATCCTGGATAGTCTGTCTTCCCATGTAATAAGAAGTTTGAAACAGCCCCTGATGATGCCACTTATTCCTGCAACTTTTCTCCAGGTCAAGTCTTCATTTCTATTTCCTTCTTTTGCTGAATAAATATCTGTTTCTGGCTCACCTGGACCCTGTTCCCCTTACAAGTCCAGTGCTTGTTTCACTATCTATTCTCCATACTTCCTTCTTTACCTAAGAATATCTGTGTCTGCAGTGAAGTTCTCACATTTTCATTTCTATCACAATAGAGATAATTCCATCTTGGGTACTATCTATTGCCTGTAAATGTACCACTTTGGGCACCTTACTCTTTCTCATGTCTCCTATTGCATATTCAATTTCTCCAGAAACAGTTATCAACTCTTACTCCCACTCTCATCTTTTGTTCTGTAGTAATGTGATAACATGAGTGTGGGTCTATAAAATTTTTTAGTCTTTAGAAAAGACTATATTTTTAGGTCTTTATAAAATTTTACATAAAATTAGCCCTAAATTCTACAAAAGCTGTTGATCTTTGACTACCTTTAACACAGCCATGAATCTACTTAAAACCTTCACAAACTTGCCATTTTCTAACTCCCTGTCTAATTAAAATATACTTTTCTTTAAGCATCAACCTATGGAGAAATATTTTGAAGTCCTTCTCATATAGCTTCATCGTGCAAAACTGAAAACATTTTATTACATATTTATACTTCAGGCCCATGTTTTACTGTATAAAGTGAATAATTATACTAATCCTAGAAACCTAATCACCACCTAAAATATTGCTATTATAAGATTGTGTAGGCCAAAAAACTTATGGTATACAAGTTACTTCTAACTTGGGAACCGGATATAAGAAGAATGAATACCATGTCTGAGCTAAACTATTTGGGCCGAGTTCTGCCAGGCATGTCCCCTTGTTATTTTAGGTAGTAAATAATTTAATATTAGTTTTGTTTTGTTTTCCCCTCCCTGGTGGAACAACTATCCTTTGAGATTTGCAATGATCAAAACAGCACCAACAGATACTTTTCACTCAGATTCAATTGAGCACATTCCAAATGTATTACTTAGTGATGACAGTCGTTTGTTCATGCGGATGTTCACAGTGTGTTGGGCGTTTGAAACATCACTCATGGAGATAGTAAATTTCTCAGTCACAGCGCAGACTATGAAATTTCCTTGGTTTGTTGCCCACATTTAGGTAATACAGTTTGTTCCTGTACATTTGGGTGAAGAAGTTACCCTCTTATTGGTAAGTGCAGCTGTACCAACATAAGGTTTCATTCTGTAGGTTTCACTCTCAAGCTGGGACATCCTTCTACATATCATAGACCAGAATCCAAAACTGTGAAAATGTAAAAGCCAGTTGCATTTCCCTGATTTGGGTCTGCTGTGGCTTGCGAGTCTTCCCTGGGTCCTTCCAGAGTACACTGGCAGAAGTTCCAGAATCAGGCACCAGAAGAAGCTCCAGAAATGAGAGTCATCCCTTGACCCTCCCAGAATACACTGGCAGAGATTCCAGAACCAGGCACCAGCAGAAGCTCCAGAAATAGGCACAGGGCAAACAGCCAGAGGGGCTGTGCGGATCATAACAGATAAGACTCTTAACAGATGAGAACTTGAAATGTGGTCTTCTTGACTTGTAACTCCTGCTTTGGAATATAATATGGATGTGGAAATATAGATTTATTTCATGATGCTAGACAAATTCATAAAAGGACAGAAATCCTCACTGCTAGGACTAAAATTCTTCTACACTCCATATGAGACTTTTAAAAATCAATTCGTTGTAAGGTTTTGTGGTATTGGATTTATTTTAAGAGTCAGAATTTTACACTCAAAATTTTATACTGCAGACATAGAAGGAAATTTAAAAAATAATTTAATGACATTTCTGTTAATATCTGTGGCTGAGGGCCTCTTCTGAAGTTTTTGTACTTGGTTGTAAAGTCTCTATCCAGGTCCGATTAGTTCACTCAATTCAACCTGAAGCAATTTTTACCGAATTATTCTCCTTTTCTAAAACCATAAAAGGAAATTGGTAAATTTACCTAGAGAGCTCGCATGATTTTTAGGAGAAAAAAAAAATCCCTTTCTATCAAACCTCGTTTATAAATAGTCAAATTCATGCCCTCATGACACATATGAACTCAAAACATTTTTTCCAAATGTCTGTCAAACAATGAGAGTATAAATAAAAAGTAAGCTAAGTCTCACTCTCACTCACAAGGAGGGAAATAATACACAAATGTGATAGAATCAGAAAACAATTATAAATACACAGATAATAAAAGTACTATAGTAAATCAGTAATCTGAATATTCTTTATCAAAAAAGAAATTGCGGAATGACAGTCAAGTGGTATCCAGGTCAACAAGGGATGACATAAGCAATCTGGAAGATGGAACTAAGAAAAGGGAAGCCATGAATTGTATGTCAGTGCAACTGGAGGGTGAAATGCAGACTGCCATGAGAAAAGAATGGAAGAGTATTTAAGATGATGATTCTGTTACTTAATATGAAATACCCCTGAAATCAAGTATTGGTTTCAGAGTAACTAGAGATGACTGAACTATAAATCAAGAAAGAAAATATTTCATTGCTTGGACGCTATAGCCTGCTTGGTACAGTTTGATATATTTAGAAATTTTAATCTAGTGAATGTTCTGAAAGATTTAGGTAGGTGGGAGTTCTCTGCTATATTTAAATCTAATACTAGAAAACACTTAGATATAACTATTTAACCCTGGAAATTACACATGAAAAGACACAAAACTAAATGTAAGAGAAATATGCCAGGATGTTGTGAAAGTTAGACAAGGAAATAAATCTTTGGCCCCAAATGAGCAATATTAACCAAATAAACAGAATCACTACTGAGGTAAACCACCACTGCTATCACTTTTGTGAACAGAGCACCATTAATTGATTAACCTAGCATCAAAGTTCTTCTAAATAGCAAAATAGAGATGTTGACTGATGGAAAAATTACTTGGAAATCAAAGAGTTTTCCAGAATAGGAGCTAATAAAAGCTCTGTCATGAGGGAGAGGTATATAGATCTGGAGCAGACATTCTCCTCAGAGCCCTGGGAAAGGCAATGTATAAGAAAGGTCACTAGTTCTAATTTTGATTTATGTGATTTAAGATGATACTATTTAAAATACTGAAATTCAAAAAACTTGTAAACAAAAAGCAAATAAAAAAGGAATACTGAGAAAAAAATAAAATATTTATGTCTCAAATCCTACAAAATAATTCCCCCCACATTTCTCTTAGCAGGCGGCTTCTGGGAGGACTCTAAATCTCCATCACCCCATCATCCAACTCCCAAAGAATGATCATCTCATCTTTGCTCCACCTTGAATCCACCTCTGTCCTAACAGTATTGCACATTGTTACATATTAATAATGAACACACAACACTTGTAATACACTGAGAATTCCTTGGGGCTTGCATTTCCTTAAACAGTGCCTGGCATCTTAACCAGGGATGTGAAAACAGCTAAGAAAGGAAAAAGGAAGTTAAAGTTGCTTTTGTATCATTATTAGTAGTTGGATATAATTTATTATATTCATTCATAATAGCTTGGATTTTTTATGTTATCTTTTGTACATTTACTATTAAGTAATTACCATTGTAAAGATTTCTATAATGAGTGCTTCACAACATGTTAAGACTTATGAGAGCAGTAATGTTCTTTCTTGTTTAATTATGTGAATCTCTACCTTCTAGGACAATTTAATAGATGATCAATAAATAATTGAGTGAATAGGTGAATGAAGGAATGAATTAGTAGACAAATTCATATACTATTTTTTAACTATCTCCTGATTTTCTTAAATAAATCATTTATATAAATATATTATATATTAATTATATAAATTATTGATAATATGTAATAAATACATAATTAATATTATAAATTATGTAGCCTGTGCTGATTATGGGGCTCAGAGTAAAATGAAAATTGAAGCACTTGTTCATAAAGCCAAAAAAAATGCCATTAGAAGTTACTAAAATATAAAACTTTTCCCTTTATTTGGTGGTTTCTCTATGAAATTATGGTGTTTTTGTTTGTTATTTGATGTCATCCTAAGTAAAGAACACTTAAGATTTTAAATTATTAGCCTAAATGTTACTGTTCATTTTTATATTGTGCAATGCCACTTTTAGATGCAAATATAAAAACATCTAACTTGTAGCAGAATCATTGAAATTATACAATTCCTATTTGGTAGCTCACATGTAAATGGGTATTTTGTTTGCACTAGAACAATTAAAGTCTGCACAAAACTAACTCAACAGTTGTCATTTCACTTCTTGGTATGTACACACTGAACTAACACTCAGCTACCCTTTAGTAAGGAAAGAATGAAACAAAAAGAAACTCTAGGTTCGCTTATCACTTAAAATATATTTACCTTGAGCTTGCCTCAAGTCTTGCTAAACCCCTACCCTTCATGGGTCAAATGTAACTCTGCACCGGTAGGGCATCAAAACAGCTACAAGCCAATGTGATGGTAAGAAACTGTAGACACACCTATTAGTCGCATATTCTATTATTCTATCAAACAACTTCACTTACAAAACACAAGTTCTAAGATGGAATTCTTAAGAACATCAAGATGATAGCAACAGACATTTCTGAGCCCAAAATTTTATGTGACCTGAACAGGTCCTAAACTCATAAAACCAGTCCTTTTAGGGGCCCTCAGTTGCCCTTTAAACAACAATCCCATCAATCTAAATGAGGTAAGGGGTGGGGTCAAACACAATTGTCTTGTAAATGTCACTAGCATCAGAGGGCAAATGACTTACATTTTGCCTTAAATTGGAAGTTGGAGGCTTTGATTGTTGATCAACTGTGTCCAAAAATAATGTTATTTTTCAGACTGTGAAAAGGAATGCTAATAAGGTGATTGCCAAGAATCTTGTAAATTTGAAGCTTATATAGATGCTGTTTGTGGTAATATAATCAGAAAAAAGAAGAGTCCATTACGGATACATTTTATATCTTAAGTAGAGAAAGATTTTTAAGCTAAGATGCATTCATTCTTTAGTGGACCTTAAAATCAAATTATCAGGTTGTAATCAGCATTTTTTTAATTTACGAAACAGACCAAACAAGAGCAGAAAAGATCAGAGTTTTCCACATACAAGCAAAGATGTGTATAATTTTATAAATATTTGTTTCATGTATATTCATATGATACACACATAATACATCAAAGCATGCACACATATACATGTACATATATATAAAAAATATTGAGATATAATTCAAGATGTATTTCTTACTGTGAGTTATTACTTAAAAAGCCACTGTAATAAAAATTTGTATCCTCTGAGGAAGTGTATGGTTTATAAATCTAGAAACCTGCTTTTCACAGTATAAAAAGCTTAATTTCAGGAAGACCATATTCACAAAAGTCGGCCTGAAATGATTTTTTTTTTTATAAAATGTTACCAGCCTTACAAGCTTAGCTTTCTGTGAATGATTATGTAGACAATGGATTTGTAGATAATGTACCCAGGATTTGTAGAGAATGTATTCAACAATTCTACCATTTTCAACATCCTCCAAAGACTGGGCATTTAGAAGCAAACAAAGAAAAAACTTTGTTTCTATTTCCAATTTAATTTTCACAATAACTTCTAAGATAGATAGCATTGGTGCTTTTTTATAGGTGAAACTCAAAGATTTTAAGTAATTTGCCAAAAGTCACACATCTTACTAGCAACAAAAGTTACTTAGGCTGTCTATATCAAAGTCCAGCATTTCCATGTCCCGAGGTGTTATAATCTTATAAAAAATGCAAAAGATTAAAATTAAAAAGAGAAATAACATAACTGGTGCACAAAAATCAAGATATGATTGTGTTACAGTCTAGTGAAATATAATTTAATTTTGGACTCCATTTTCCCACTGAACCATACCGTAACTAATAGGCAATATTCTTTTGTGAATCAGAGCCTCAACATTTGCGTTTTCTTGTGGTTACATTATAAAAAATAATGTGCAAATGTTTTGATTTCTTTGTACCCACAATCTAAGCCATTCAAAAACAACAAAATTCCACAAAGGAGGAGGAAAAAACAAATCTTAGAAAATTTTGGAAAGAACAGTATCGATGTTTTATAGCAATCATAAGAAAATCATCTACATTCATATCAAATATCAGGTTTCCAGCACAGGAAAGAAAAACTGCAGTACCTGCCATTCTAAATTACTCCCTGTCATGTTTTTATTCCTCCTCCTCCCCTGGGATGTTAACGTCTTGAAGAAATATGTGTGTGCTCTGAAAATATTTCCTGAAGTCAGTGGATTCCATATGTTCCTAGGGAAACAAATTATTCACTCCGTGGGTCATTCCTGGCGACATTAAGCTCTTCTAATCAGTATATTTAGGCCCCATGCACTTTGTATTTTCAGAGCTCTCACATGTACACCCAGCTAGCTCTCATGAACTATTTTCATTGAATCAAACCTTCCTTTTACCTAAAAGAACACACATATACTCTCTCTCTCACACACACACACACACACACACATCCACATGGACATACAAATATATATATTTTTATAGTTTAACTCTAGTCATTGCTATAAGAAAATTCAGGACAGTTATTTCCAACTAAGTACATGAGAGTTCCAAATTCAAAGGAAATATAAGAAACGTATGAGAAAATACACTTAATATGCATAGTTCATAGAGTTGATTAGATGGGAAAGGGCAAAAATAATAAATGAGAAGAATTGTTATTTGATGTGTGTTTGTTTTGTTTTTATACAAAAAAAGGCCAATCATAAGAGTGTGACTTTTGCCTTCCTTTCAGCAACAACAACAAAAAGGTATAGTTCTTGAAACCTTTTCCTCATTTTGTTTCAGAGTGCTACTCTTTTTCTGTCCTCTAAAATCCCCTTCGAGATTCTTTTATTTTCTTACTCTGATGTTAGAGGCCCTCAGATTATGTCACGGGTCCTCTTCTTTAGATTGATATGCTATATACTCCCAAATATATATATATATAATTTATTGGATACAGATTTGTTGATTACTAATGTCCCAGAAATTTATATGAGAAAGTTACACACCATGATCCTATAACTTAACCAAGGAGTACTAATAAATATGTAAGTATACCAAATAAGCAAGTAAATACATAAAAAGTAAATAAGCAAATAAGAAAAATTACATGACAACAGAGCCAGGAAGACCAAAAAGAGGACACAAAGTAAGAGAATAAGGGAGGTGTAGGAAAGTCTCTGAGAAAGTGACATTTAAGCTAAGATTTAAAGAAAAAGAAATTTCCAGTGTAGCCAGGATCTGGGAGAAAATAGATCTAGGGTTTTTAGCATGGAATCTTTCACCTTCTAATACCTCTGAACATAATCCAACCATTGCCCTACTGGATAGTCCATTTGAGTGGTCTATAATTTTCTTGATTTTAAAGAGAATGAATTGGACTTTCTAATTTCCCACACAAATCTAGTTGCCCTAATACACCTCCCTCACTGCTATTTCTGTCTTGTCAAAACTACTCGAGTTAAACACCTCAGAAGTCTTGGCAAGAATCTTCTTTCTCCCTCATATCTTACATTATCCCTCATCAAACTATGTACATTCTACTCTACATAGAATTCATTTAATAAGTGTCCTATTATTAGTAAATTAATGACTCAATTGATAAATCAATAGAAGGAGTAGATTTGTCACTGGGCTCCTGACTACTGATGAGGAAAGTTTCTAAGTGCCACCACCCACGCTAGCCTAACAACAATAGTATATGTTTCTTCTTCATTTACAATGCATACCTTGCCTTTTGAGGGAATTTAAGCTACTTTTTATTGAATTTATCACAATATTGAAGAACTGGGTGAGAAATTAATGCTATCTTGCTACAGACCTCACTCAGTCTGAAATTTGGTCTTGATAAATGGAATTTGGTAGAACCCACATTTTTATTTTAGGAAGTTTTGTTTCTGAGGAGGAGCATTTAAAAAAAGAGAAAAGGATGCTCATCTTTTCCCCATCTTTGGTTATCCTTGCACATCAGTCTTGGATTTGGACTCCTGCCCATGTCTCTTCTTTAAAACCTTTATCTATAGTCTTGTATATCCAACTGTCTACTCAGCATTTCCAATTAGACATCTAATTCCTAAACATAAATATCCAAAATGAATTCCTTATATTATCTCCCAAATCCTATTTCTCCAAAATAGTCTTTATCATCTGAGTCAATAACAAGTCCGTCCTTCTATTCCTCAGGACCAACAATTTGAAGCCATGCTTAACACTTCTTTTTTCCTTATAGCCCATATCCAATGCTTCATAAAATCTTGTTGGCCCTACTTTCTACAAATTTCCAAAATCTAACCAGTTATCACTAGTCCCACCTCTGCCACCATGCCCTAAATCCACATTGTCTCCTTTTTGGATTATTACAAAAATTTCCTAAATACTTTCTCTGTTCCATGCTTATTCCCCTACAGTTCTTTCCTAACAGTAGCCAGAGTAACATCTTCTGTTCAAAACTCTCTGATGGCTCTATCTCATCTGGAGTAGTATCCCAAGTCCATACAGGGATCAAATGGGTCCACACTGACCTTCCCCATTATTACTTAGTTACTTCCTAGGCATCAACTGAACGTATATCCCAATTAGGATCTGCAGATCTTTGGTCTAACTCAAACTTCCATGCCTTGTCAACACTCTCAACTGTTGCACGGCCTCTCTGGAACTTGTGGTTTGTCATCTCAATAAATTCAATATTCTCAGCCTTTTCTCTACTGGTGTCTTCACGATGTCAGATCCAGAATAATTTGCATGCTTTTTTTTTTTTTTTTTTTGAGACATAGTCTTACTATGTCGCCCTTGGTAGAGTGCTGTGGCATCACAGCTCACAGCAACCTCAAACTCTTGGGCTTAAGCCTCAGCCTCTTGCCTCAGCCTCCCAAGTAGCTGGGACTACAGGTGCCCACCACAATGCCTGGGTATTTTGTTGTTGTTGTTGTTGTTGCCATCATTGTTGTTTACCAGGCCCCGGCCGGGTTCAAACCTACCAGCCCCGGTGTCTGTGGCTGGTGCCCTAATGGCTGAGGTACAGGCACCTAGCCAATTTGCATGCTTTTGTCTTCCATACTCAGGGTTATAGTAGATATTCTTTTAGCCCTTCATTTTCATTTCTGTCCACCCCTCAAATAAACCAACTAATTTTAAGTACATCCTATCAGTCTCAAATATGTAATAACCTACCACCCTGTTGTAGATGTATATTATTCTCCAGGTCATTTCCTCTTAATCACTGAATATTTTATCATTTAGAAAGCATCTTTCTCTTTACCCCTAGCCCTGTACTACATTTGGTGATATCAGTGTTCATCAAACACCTGACTATTTCGTTCATTGACCTCCCATTTATTGTATGCTATTTCTGTGCTATACTCTAAAAGCAAACGGAACTATGTTTCTCAAATAGACCCAGTGTTTTCCAGCATCAAAATATTTGCTGAAGCTCTTTTTCTATTCTAGAACACTGTCTTTTTCATCTCCATGTAGCAAATTTCTATTCTCCATACCTTGCCTGCACAAATGTCATTTTCTTCATGTAGATATATAAAATGTATTTTTAAGTGATTGTCATTATACACGTTTGTGGGATACAATTTGAAATGTTGATACAAATATGTTCTGTAATGATGAAATCAGGGTATTTAGTGTGGCCATTGCCACATGCACTTGTCATCTCTTTGTGATGAGAACAATTTAAAGCCTCTCTTCTAGCTATTTTGTAATAAACAATGTTTTACTGCTAACCATCACCATCCTGACATGCAACAGAACAGAATTTCTTTTATCTCATTATAGTTTTGTTGACCAACCGCTCCCATTCCCCCTTCACTACCTTCTCAGTCTCTGGTAACTACTGTTCTACTTTCCATGGAGCCTCACTTGATGATCTAACTTGGTTGTAAACTCTCCTCTCAAGATCTTGTGCCATTCTTATATTTTTCCTTAAATTACACTCCTTTGTACTCTTGTCCTCCATTATCTCACAGAGATGTGTGTTGTTATCATTATGGCAAACCCTTAGATTTCTGGGTGTCTTCTTACCCATGATGAATCTAATACAGAGCCCTTTTCCTAAGCAGATGCTCAAAATTATTATTACATTGAAGAATTATAACTTATTCAAGTTCCATATTTTTAAGATGTTTTGAATTGTAACATCCTACTGGGTCCAAACAAAGGGCTAGAGTAGCAAGTTTTTTTGAATTCTAACTGCCTACTACAATGCTTTGATATTCAAGTAACTTTGTTGACTGAATGAATTCTGTTTTGTCTTTGTAGGACAGAATTTCCTACACCTAACATATTTAAAGCAAGACATTCATAAGCAAAAGACAACCTACAAAAAACCTGGAAGAGAACAATAATACAGAGTAAAGTGGTGGCAATCCTCTAAAATTCAAAGTCAAACCTTGTACAATCATAAGAATTATTTTGAGAGTATTGAAAAATACGCAAAGAAAGATTCCTAAGCCCCATCACGACACACTAATTAGAATCTCTGGGTGCAGAAACAATGAGATGAATAATTTACAATCTCAAATGAGACCTTTTAGAAACCCCTTTTGAAGGAGACATGCCTGAGAATTGGTTCCATTTCTTACCAGTAGAAAAGATCTCTACACTCCATCGGTAGTGAGAGACCTATATGTCTAAGTGTTTATGATTGTCTCATTTGAATAAGCATTTAGGAAATATGATTCAAGCAGTATAAATTTGACAAATCTTTGGTTTAGTGATAATTATACATATTTTTAAAATATATAATTTAGTGTACATCTACTTTATTTAAAATAGATTTATATCATATATATAATACAGTTTTGGCATATGAAAAAGAATTTCCAATGTAGTGTTTTTCTAAGATTGTTGAACACAAAAAGGTTAGGAAATGTGAGTTACTATGTATTTGATATTAGTTGTTCTTGGCTGGTTATGTATAATTGTGTCATATGAATAGGTCCAAGCCAAGTAGAGATAATTTAGCAATGTAAAAGAAGCATGACAGCTCAGAAAGATTATTTAAGGTCACATGAGATGACCAATTAAAATTCATGTTTGTCAATCGTGGGGTTAATCACAGTGGAATAGCACTAATTTTACTTAGCTAATCCACATCTCTCCCATTTTCAGATAAAACTAAGCAACCACACCTTCTTCTTAGAAAAGACTTAATAACTGAGAATTAAAGTGAGATTGAAATGTCAAGTAATATTTTTCATAATAAAATTAAAAGCATTAGGCAAGAGGCAAAACACTAGACATTGCTGAGTCAACTTATTCAAGTTCTTATACTAATTCTACCCCTGAATTGCTATACAGAAAATAAGAGCTGTCCTTTTAAATATGCCTGATTTGAAATTTAACAGTATTTTTAAATCTTAATATTAGTTAATAATAAAAGACAAGCTTAAATTTTTATTTCAAATGTGTTAGGGATAGGAAACTCTGACCCATAAAGACAAAATAGAATTCACTCATTCAACAAAAATAATTTGAGCATCAACATATCATAATAGACACTTAAAACCACTCCCCCCCCCCAATAAAAAGCCTCTCTAGTTCTTTGGACTCATGGTTTAATAAGAAGGCAGATATAAAAGTGATTATATTCATTAAATATCTATTGTATAACCATCTGATATGAGATATCTGTAGACTTTGATAGCCATAAAAAATTTTTTTGTTTTCTTATTTAGACAGAGTCTCACTTGGTCACCCTGGGTAGAGTGCCGTAAGATCTTAGCTCACAGCAACCGCAAACTTTTGGATTCAAGCAATCCTCTTGCCTCAGCCTCCCAAGTAGCTGAGACTACAGATGCCCGCCACAACACAGGACTATTTTTTCTTTTAAGAGACAGGTCTTGCTCTTGCTCAGGCTGGTGTCAGGAGCTCAGTCAATCCACCCACCTTGGTCTCCCTCCCAAGTGCTGAGATTACAGGCGTGAGCCACTGTGCCCTGCCACCCATAAGAAAATTTAAGGAAGAGAAAGAATATAATTCACTTGAATAATAAACAGAAGGATAATAAGGCATGAGGAACTAATCTAAGAAGTTTACTATCTAGTAAATACAGTTTTACTATGGTTCCCTTGAGAGTCATGTGATCTTCATAAGACAGTTAGCTTTTCTGAACTTCAGGTTTCTCATGTGAAAAATGGACGAAAAAATAAACCCACCTATCTCTCATATTGTAGTAATAGAGAGGATGAAATTAAGGAAGGCTATATAAATGCTTTGGAAACTTCAAAGAGCCATGAATATGCTCCAGGTGCTTTTAGTGGGGAAATGATGTGCATCAAGACACAGAGGCCCCCATGGGCCGCTTCATGGAAGTGGGGAACGGACAGTAAGGAAGCTAACCAGGTTGGAGGGGAAGATTTATTGGGAGTGATGTGAAGCTGAACTCAGTAGATTTCATTGGGGTCAAATGATTTTGTTTTCAATCTTGAAAAGATGTTCAGAGTTATGTTAGAAGGGAACATAAAAGGACTCTAAGCTCTTACAGTTTAGAGCTGGGGGGGGTCAAAGTATAGTATTGTCCTGCAGAAACTATGCAGATGAAGCAAAAGTGGAAGACCAGATCAAACAACGGATGCCTATAACTCTCAGAAATATTTGATGACAATGTATGCTATTATAGAATATTATTTATGATGATGAAAGGGAAAAGGTAGTTCTGAAAGGCTTTGTGAAGGCAGGATTAATTTGGCAGAGTAGGTGACCTGTTGCTAAAAACAGATAGTCCTCCATTTCCATCCATATTGCTGCAAATGACAGGATTTGATTCTTTTTTTTTTATGGCAGAATAATATTGCATCATGGGTCTACACTACAGCTTCTTTTTCCATTCATCCATTGATAGACACATAGGTTGATTCTGTAGCTTGGCTATTGTGAATAGTGCTGCAGTAAACATGAGAGTTCAGATATCTCCTTTATGTACTGATTTTCTTTCTTTTGAATCTGTACCCAGCAGTAGAATTACTAAATTATATGGTAGTACTATTTTTTTTTGTTTGTTTGTCTTTTGAAAATGAAAAGGGATTGGCTATTTTCAAAAATAGAGTGCGAGACAGTACACTGTACAAAAAAATATATATATAGTGAGTACGAAAATATAGTGAGACAGAAGGAACAAGTTTTAGCACTTGATAGCACAATCGGGTATCCAAAGTTAATAATAATTTACTGTGTATTTCAAAATAGCAAGAGAAGAGAAAAATTAGAATGTCTGCAACACAAAAAATGATAAATGTTTGAGGTGAAAGATATCCCCTTTACCCTGATGTGATTATTACAGATTGTATGCTTAAGTCACATGTGCTTCATCAATATGTACAACTATTATGCAGCAATCAATAACTAAACATATTCCAAGAGTATACACAAGATTTCATGTTGTTTTATGCACATGAATAGAAGTGAAATATGGGGAAAATTATTTTAAGTATTCAAGAAATTGGAAAGCCTAAAAGAAAGGGGACAAGGAGAACTAGAAAATGGTAAGGTTTGTTTTATCATATTGATATACCTAAAAAATGAATGTAAAGTTTGGGTAAAATAGAAATATTGACCTCATAAATATAGAGCTGCTAATGGAAATGTTAAGAAAATTTGACTTATTTGTATGAGAAAGAGAGGCATAGTATGTGCTAGAATAAGAATGTTTAAGAAATTAATGAAAGATGAGAAAAATTTTACAATAAATAACATTACACTAAGCTCTAACAATTAAGTTGGTGAACTTACCACCATGCACTTACATTGGCAGCACTATACAATGAGGTAAGGTTTCACAACCTTGTTATATCAGTGTCTCAGAGCTGTGTTTGTGTTATGTGTGGTGGTGTCTTACTCAGTGGTGTTCATTATTGTTGTTGTGTGTTTTTGTATGTCATCATAAGAATGTTAGAGCTTGAATTAGAGCAAGAAAACAAACATAAATTTCTTGTTGAGCTTGGCAAGAGTGGAAATGGTATCAGGACCATGTTAGTCCAAGTTTATGGGGATAATGCCATGAAAACAATGGCAGCATTCAAATGGATTAAATGTTTCTCTAAAGGGAGAGAAAACATCACTGATGAAGAGAGTTTAGGATGGCCAGTAAGGAGCAGAACTGATGAAAATATTGAAAACATTTGTGAAATTGTGTGTCAAAGTTGTTGGCTGCCTGTGAGAAGCATAGCAGACCAATTAAATATCAGTAGAGAGACAGGAATATCTTAACCAAAAATGTTGGCATGACAATGTACTAGCTCATGCCACACTGTCTGTGGGGAAGTTTTTAGCTAGGAAACAAATAGCTATGTTGGCACACCCTCCCAACTCATCTGATCTGGTCCCCAATGATTCTTTACCCCCAAATAAAGAAAACATTATGGCAGCACCTGTGGCTCAGTGAGTAGAGCACTGACCCCACATACTGAGGGTGGCAGGTTTGAATCCAACCCCAGCCAAACTGCAACAAAAAAATAGCTGGGCACTGTGGCAGGTGCCTGTAGTCCCAGCTACATGGGAAACTGAGGCAAGAGAATCACCTAAGCCCAAGAGCTAGAGGTTGCTGTGAGCTGTGATGCCACAGCACTCTACCAAAGGCAACAAAGTGAGACTCTGTCTCTAAAAAAAAAAAAAAGAGAGAAAGAAAGAAAAAACAAATATTGAAAGGAAGACATTTTGATGACATTCAGGACATCACAAATAAAATGACGAAAGCTCTGATGGCCATTCCAGAAAAAGAGTTATAAAAGTGATTTGACAGGTGGCCTAGGCACTGGCATAGGTGCATGCATTCCCAAGGGTAGTACTTCAAAGGTGATATTTAATAATGAGGATTATAGCACTTTTTCTAGGAAGAGTTCATGAACTTAATTTTCTGACCTCATATGAGTGCTCTTTCAGTTATTTTCATAAATGTAAACTTTCCAAAGTATTAGAATTATTTAAATGTTAATAACAAATAAAAGGAAGCCTTTGAGTGAATCTTTAAAGTTGTCAGGACAACATTTTGTATCATTGTTTAGTGTGTTTGTAAACAAAAAGGAATCGGGGAAAAATAGGAAATTTAAGAAAACAGATCCCAAGAGAAACCGACTGGAATGATGAGATCAAAGACCTTACAAAAATCTAGAGGGAAATATAAAAGTGCCCTTCGTCTTTCTGTTTTTCCTATCAAATAATGTCCATTTTTTCACAAGGTAGCTTGGGGCGAAGAAAGACAAGAAAAGTAGGCATTGCAATCCTTCCATGCACAGTGGTGCAAACACCCAGTGGGCATAAGGACCATTGCTGACTGTGAATGTCAGAGGACCCGAGGGAACTTGGAGCAGTGGAATTTGGGACTCTTCCCCTAAGGATCAGGTATTCAAGTGGGAGTAGAACTGATTCGTGTTGAATGCTTACTAGACACCCGGCGTCATCCTGGACGCTTTATGTATATCTTAGTGAGATAGATAGTACTATTCTCATTCTTTGAAGAGCCTCACAAAACTTAACAATTAACCAAAAGTCAAATAGCTAGTAAGTAGCAGCACAGGGATGTAAATGTGAATACACAGTTCTCCAAAGCCTACATACTGCCTCCTCTTTTCCTACTTCAGTCTTTCCTTACTGTAAAATGCAGATGTGGAACTAAATGTCCTCTCAGGTTCCTTCCAACTTTAACCTTCTCTTCATCTTCATTACATTAGTCCTTTATTGGGCAACTCACCCTACTTTTTCATTGCCAGTGAAGCATAGTTCTAAAAGGAGTCTGTTGACTAGTACTAACCATGCCTCCTTTCCCCCAACTTCCTCTGCTTGCTGAACACCCAACATTCCATCTTCATACGTCTTTCATTTAAAAGAACACCCTTAATTTAGTAGATATGTCACATTTAGTTTTGAAAAAAAATATTTTGTCTAGATTTTCGCCTGTTCTCTGAAAGGCAGTAGTAGAGGTTAGATGTTAGATAAGAAATGATCTAGATAGCAATAAATATATGTTGGGAAACTGAGATGATATAATTTCTTCTTCTACACTGGAGGTAATAATTCCAGAAGGGCAGCTTCAGAAATTCTATATCATTCAGCAAAATTTTAAAAATTATTCTTTTTTTATATGATTGCATTTTACAGATGAGATCACCAAGTTCCCAAAATATTAAGTTAATAGAGTATTCAGTAATGATTACTTAATAGTAACAATGATTTCTACGTCTGATTTTCAATTGCCTTGTCTGTAAAATGGGGATATTTATACCACTGAATTGTTGAGAAGATTCAATAATTTAATGTATATGAGGAAGTTGGTATAGTGCCTAACCCAGAGTGATTTCCTAAATAAAAGTTGTTATTACTTCATCAGTATCAATATCACCCCTACCATGCTCATCCTTATTCAGGGTTACTCAGAGAAAACCCTGAACCCCTGGCCATGTGAGTCCTATCCCCGTAATTCTTTCACATTAGTTTCACTAATTTTAAGTTAGTGGAATTTTAAGTTAATGATAAACAGGACTGCAGCTGGAAAAGTTTTCTTCTTGGGAACCTTTATCAACATTGGAAATTCTGTGTCAGTAAACACTAACCTGCACGTACTTTTCACAACCAAACCCTTGGCATAGTCCATGTGGATGAATGCTCTGACAAAAAAAAGCAGTTATAACTCCTCATCACAGATAGCAATATTACAGAGCTGAAATAATTAAATACGCCATCACTTGAAGGTAAATTGAAGTTGATACTTTTTATCAGTTTAGCTGTTTGCAGCGCAACTATTCTTTAATCCTTCTGCATTTTTCAAATAGTAATAACAATAACCCTCATTTGCACAGCACTATGGTTTATAGAAAAGTCTTCATTTGCATTTTTCCATTCTGTTCTCACATATTTTTATGCAACAGAGTAGGTATTACTATTCTCCTTTTATAGAAGAGGACATTGAAGCTAAGAAGTGACTTGCTCAGGGCAACCAGGCTGATAAGCAGCTAAGCCTGTGTCCAAACTCAAAAATTCTGATTGTAAGTACATATATGCTCTTCCTGTTGCAAAAACCAGTCAGCCGAGGTTGATTTCTTACATATATAAATAATTATTTGTAATAGTCAAAAAGTGATTTTTTTGGGTTTTCTAAGTATAAGATCTTATGTTCAGCAAAGAGAAATACTTTAACCTTTTCTGTCCCCTTTTGGATAATTTAGATACCCTTCTCTTGCCTGATTGCATTGGCTAGGACTTTCAGAACTCTGTTGTACTAGTGGCAATAGTGGACATCCTTGTCTGGTTCTGGTTCCAAGCAGGAATGCCTTCAGTTTTTCTCCATTCACTATGATATTGACTGTGGGTTTGTCATAGATGGCTTCTATCTGCTTAAGAAATGTCCTATCTATGTCTATTTTCTGAAGTGTTATAAGAACACTTATAACTGAAGTGTTATAAGAAAATGATGCAGAATTTTGTCAAATGCTTTTTTTGTGTCTATTAAGAGGGTCATATGGTCTTTGTTTTTACTTCTGTTTCTGTGGTGAATTACATTTATAGATTTGCATATGTTGAAAACAGCCTTGCATCCCTGGGATGAAGCCCATCTGGTCGTGATGAGTTATTTTTTTGATATTTAGCTGAATTCTGTTTGCTAAGATTTTATTGAACATTTTTGTGGTAATATTCATTAATGATATTGGTCTGTAGTTTTCTTTCTTGGTTGCAACGTTTTCTGGTTTGGGTAGTAGGGTGATATTTGCTTCATAGAAGGAATTGAGATGGGTTCCTTCCTTCTCAGTGTTTTGGGATAAACCATGACCCTCCTGGAAACAATCAGAAAATATAGTAATGACTCATGATATAAAATGGGTATACACAAAGAAGTAGTCATCATATATGCCACAGAGTCCAGCCGAAAATCAAATCAAAGATACAATGCCCTTCATAATAACATCAAAGAAAATGAAGTACCTTGGAGTATGTTTAACAGGGGATGTGAAGGATCTCCACAGAGAGAACTATGAAACACTAAGAAAAGAAATAGCAGAGGATCTTAACAGATAGAAGAACATATCATGCTCATTGCTTGGAAGAATCAACATTGTTAAAATGTCTACCTGAAGGAATCTATGGATTTAATGCAATCCCCATTAAAATACTAATGCCATAGTTTTAGGATTTTGAAAAACTAGCTCCACAAAAAAACTCAAATGCTAATGTAATTCTACAAAATAAGAGCAAATCTGGAGTCATCACTTTATCAGATTCAGGTTATACTACAAGTCTATAGTGATTAGCGATCAAAGCAGCATGATATTGGCATAAAAATGGAGACCTAGATCTATGGAACAGAACAAAATCTATACATGAAACCAGCCTATATTGCCATCTGATCTTTGACAAAAAAGTAAAAGCATACACTGGGAAAAAGAATCCCTATTTAATAAATGGTGCTAGGAGAACTGGTTAGCCACATGTAAAAGACTGAAACTGGATCCGCACCACTTACCACTTACAAAAATTAACTTGAGATGCATAAAAGATTTAAACCTCAGACACAAAACTATAAAAACCCCAGAAGAATGTGTGGGGAAAACTCTTAACCTATCGGCCTAGGGAAAGAATCTATGAAGAAGCTCCCACTGGTAATTGTAGCAACAGCAAAAATAAACAAATAGAACGTGATCAAGTTAAAAAGTTTCTGCACAGCTAGGGCGGCGCCTGTGGCTCAGTGAGTAGGGCGCTGGCCCCATATGCCGAGGGTGGCGGGTTCAAACCCGGCCCCGGCCAAACTGCAACCAAAAAATAGCCGGGCCCGGGCGTTGTGGCGGGCGCCTGTAGTCCCAGCTACTCGGGAGGCTGAGGCAAGAGAATCGCGTAAGCCCGAGAGTTAGAGGTTGCTGTGAGCCGTGTGACGCCACGGCACTCTATCGGAGGGCGGTACAGTGAGACTCTGTCTCTACAAAAAAAAATAAATAAATAAAATAAAGACAATACACAGAGCAAAGAGACAGCCTTCAGAGTGGGAGAAGATATTTGCATGCTACAAATATGACAAGTGCTAATAGCCATCATCTATAAGGAACTCAAGCAAATCAATAAGAAAAGAACAAACAACCTCATTAAAAACTGGGCATGAAACTGAAATTTTTCTCACGAGGAAAGATGAATGATTAGCAAACATAGGAAAAAATGCTCATTGTCCCTAATTATCAGAGAAATGCAAATCAAGACCACTTTGAGATATCACCTAACCCTAGTGAGAATGGTTCATAGCACAAGGTCCCAAAGCAACAGATGCTGGCACGGATGCAGAGAAGGGAACACTCAGACACTGCCAGGGGAGGTGCAAACTGGTACAGCCTCTTTGGAAGGAAGTAAGAAGATTCCTCAAAGAACTACGAGTAGACCTACAATTGGATCCTACAATCCCATTGCTAGATATCTACCCAAAAGAAAAAAGACATTTCACTATAAGGACATTTGCTCTTGAATATTTATAATACTCAATTCAAAATCACAAAGATGTAGAAACAACCCAAGTGCCCTTCAACACATAAATGGATTAATAAGTTGTGGCATATTAAACAACCTAGACAGATTTGGAGAACATTCTTTTAAGTAAAGTATCGTAAGAATAGAAAAATAACGGGCGGCGCCTGTGGCTCAGTGAGTAGGGCGCCGGCCCCATATGCCGAGGGTGGTGGGTTCAAACCCAGCCCCGGCCAAACTGCAACAACAAAAAAAATAGCCGGGCGTTGTGGCGGGCGCCTGTAGTCCCAGCTGCTCGGGAGGCTGAGGCAAGAGAATCACACAAGCCCAAAGAGCTGGAGGTTGCTGTGAGCCGTGTGACGCCACGGCACTCTACCGAGGGCAGTAAAGTGAGACTCTGTCTCTACAAAAAAAAAAAAAAAAAAAAAGAATAGAATGTACTCAGCATTGTACTCAGCACTAAATTGAAACTTGTAGATTAACAACTACAGGCTTACATGAGAGAAAAACTCAACTAAGTTTAAGTAGAGGGGAGGAGCAAAAGAGGATTGGTAAGTTCCCATCCAACAGGTACAAGGCATAGGTATATGGCACACCTCCTGGGTGAAGAACACAACTGCAACTTGGACTTCAACTTTACAAATGCAAACCATGTAACCTAATCATGTGTACACTCGCATTAATCTGAAATTTTTTTAAAAGTGATTTCTATTTTCAGATCATATTCAAGTATGAAAAAGTTGCTAAGTAAATTCTAGACTGACTAAAATACACTTGCATCCTGTGAAATGTTACTAGACCTTCAGAAATCATTAGTCTGGTCTTCTAGAGCTTCAGAGGTAGCACACTTGACAGAGAGAATTAGAAACCTGTGAGCAAGGAGCTAGGAGAATATTTCTTTATGTCTTTGCAGTATACAGAGTAAACTTTCTAGTAAAAAAAAAAAAAGGAAGAAAGAAAAGAAAAAGAAGGAAAAGGAAAAAGAAATCTGACAGAGCAAGAAAGCAAGCAGCAAGAAAGCAAGCAATGATCATCTTTTTAAGTTGTTATCAAGACTTCTGTGCAACATCTGATTCTGCAATCTGTCATTACCCAAAGCCAAGAAATAGAGAAAGTGGGAGTCAAGTCTCTCGTAGAAAGCAGTGGAGTTGTTGGGTGCTTTGTTCCCTTCTTTGTGCCAAATGGAATGGGACTCTGGCAGCAACACTTTTTGAATAAATCGTGAAAACAGTTCTACCTCATAAAGGCCAAGAAATTACTTCATAAGGGAGAGGGAGGGAGAAAGGGAAGGAGGCGCTGGATCCCTGGGGCAATCCATTTATGTGCTGTGGTATGAGATTTGATCATCTTTATCTGATTTGTGTAACTTCAAATACTATTGGTCACAAAATACCCTGAATTTTTAAGATCTCTCACTCATTTTTTAACCTGGTAACCTATCACTACATTCTGGCTGGGAGTTCTACTTCCTCAAGTAATTTAATATGAATTAGCTTCCTATTCCCTAAGTGTATTTTCTTGTCTTTTAAATAGCATTACTTTTCATTTTTGAATTGTGCAATTCTGATTTATTTTTCAATATCAAGCTAAAATGATAACAGCAGCTTGTAGGGAAAAATGTTGAATTCGGGAGATGGAGATTTGAATTGAGGTCCTGGTTTTGCCATTAACTATTATACCATGTATGCCATTGATCATGCTATTTTCACCTCCCAGGAGCTCAGTTTTCTCCACTGTTCAAAAATATACTTAATTTCTAATTTCTAAGGCCTTCATACATCCTAAAATTTAACAAATTTCTGAGTTCCAAACAATCCACAGGAATTCCCATGTTGCCAAACTCTGCAGTGGGATTTCTGAGAAGAGCATACTCTCCTAGCACTCTGATGGGAAGGTGAAAAAATCTAAAATCCATAGGAAATACAGACTAAAGTTTTCTAAGAATTAAATAAACAGAAACAAAATCAGTGGAGATTTTATTAATATGTATTTGTTCATTCTTTCCTTTTACTCACAATCATAAAATAATATAGAAAAATTAAAATAAGAAAATTGTAAGTAGAATCAAACATTAATACCATAAATATAGAATAGTGGTATTATATAGGTTGAAAAGTCTCATGCAGTAATTAACATTGGCTTTCACAATAGTCCTCAGATGTTTTTCACATGCTTACATTTCACAAACTATTGTGTGTAGTAGCAAAACTAAGCTTATTATTTTCAAGGTCATATACTTTAAATATTTGTTGTCTTTTCTTACAAAATATCCATCTAATCCATAAAGATGTCACACACATATTTCTTGGGACCTAGATAATATTTGAAACACTGGTTCTACATGATCTTATGAAAATAATATATTCTTCACACTTTTTAATGCATGCATGTGATTTATACTGAAATAGGTTTCAAATCCAAGATCTGGATCTTTATTGAAACAGTTTTCAAAATATATCTCCCATGTGTATGTTACTATTTGATTCTTGTGACTACTGTCAATCCAAACGATACAAATCAAGTAAAGGCTTGATGTCCATCTGGCAGGGATCTTAATGAGGACGTTCATGCTTTGGATAGAGTCATGCTTCTTTCCACAAAGCTAGGGAAAACTGGGTGTGGACTTCAACCCTGTGGACCAGTTCTCAGGCTTGAGATAGAATTCAGACACTTGGTTCTTTCAGATTTGTTCTGCAGAGCACAGCAGAGAAATGTAAGCCAGGGAACAAGCATTACTGTAACCACTGGGATTACTGGTGACTCTCAGGGGAATATGCTTGAACAAAAGTTATGAGAAACAAACATAAAGATACAGACCAGAAATGAGACCAAAGGTCAGGATAAAGTAAAAAATCAGAGAAGAAAGTGGCATGTAGTGAAATATTCATCGTCCTGCTGTATTGGCAGTGAATAAAGCAGCGAGGCTGCCAGAGCCTTTCACTTTTTCTTTTTCTTAAATGGCAGGTGCCCAGTTAGGTGAAGGGAATATCAAGCTAGATATTTCCCACCATGGCTACCCAGTACAGAAGACCTCTGTGTAGAATCTTGCTCCTAAAGAAAAGTGTCAAACCCTCTTAAAATGTCCTGGGTCTCTTGAGGCCACCTGAGCATCATTACTTTTGCAGAATATGCAATAGCCTTCTTAGGATATCTTAAATGTAGGATATCTAAAGGAAAGGAATTTTACATAGGTGCTATTTTAATTGTTTCTCATATTAAACCCATGGACTCAATAGTGTTGGAGCATCAGCTCCCGCTGGTTCATGACAATCTATTTGGTGCCTCTTTTCCCAACTTCGTGCCATATCACACCACATTAGAAGCTTGATATTGAGTATCCCAGGGGTATTTACACCATAAGCACTGGCAATTGCTAAAATAAGGGCTTTTCAGTTTTGGAATAAGGATTTATGTTTATATATGTATATTTCAGATTTGGGCTTTTCTTTTTATGTTTCAGTTTATCAATTTTGTTTTGTTTTTTATTTATTTACTTTTTGTGTGTGTGGCTAAACAGTTGTTAAACACGTGACAGTAAACCACTATTGAAATGTCATTTATTCATAGTCTTTTAATCCATAAATACAGATTTAGAAATGGAAAATTGTAGCTTCCAGTTATGTATGGCAGATAGACTACCTGAGTTTATCTTTCCTCCTTTCTAAAATTTTACACACACACACACACACACACACACACACCACAGTAATGAAATAAATGTGAAAAAAGGAAGGTGAGAAATCAAAGCCAGAAAGAGGTCAAAAATTCCCATAAGCGGATGGTTGTGACTTTCCTAGCTGAGTGGAGATGGCCATACTCAACTTTTCACATTGACTTCATTCTGTTGCCTGAAGTCTTGTTGATAGTAAACTTAATTAAATGCTTTATGAAACAAATTGAACAGATTTGGCCTAGCTTCTATTGATGAAATTAATCAGAGTGGCTGATCAAGTTGGTATCAATAGATACCAATTGAATAGAAGTTATTTTTTATTTATTTATTTTTTTTGTAGAGACAGAGTCTCACTGTACCGCCCTCGGGTAGAGTGCCGTGGCGTCACACGGCTCACAGCAACCTCTAACTCTTGGGCTTACGCGATTCTCTTGCCTCAGCCTCCCCAGCAGCTGGGACTACAGGCGCCCGCCACAACGCCCGCAGTTTGGCCGGGGCTGGGTTTGAACCCGCCACCCTCGGCATATGGGGCCGGCGCCCTACTCACTGAGCCACAGGCGCCGCTATAAGAAACAAACATAAAGACACGTCAGAACATAAATGAGGCCAAAGGTCATGAAAAAAGTCAAAAATCAGAGACGGAAGTGGCGTGTCGTGAAATATTCATCGTCCTGCTGTATTGCTGGTGAATAAAGAAGCAAGGCTGCCAGAGTCTTTCAATTTTTCTTTTTCTTAAATGGCAGGTACCCTATCAAGCCAGATATTTCCTATTTGTAGGTGTTATTTTAGTGTTCAAGCACCATCCCCTCTGGTTTGCGGTGTTGAACAGGGGTGGATTTTATTAGGAGACAATTCTTTATGAATTCTTACATTTTCCATGTCTGTGAGCAGAGCCACTTTGTGTCCATTTTCTAAATTATCTTTGCAAGGATACTTATAACATAAACAGCATTGGAATATAGGACAGTGCTTTCCACCAAGAGAAAGGGCAGGTTTTCTTACTTTCCTGTGTAATAAAAATTATGTCTATTTTTAGAGCAAAGGGCAGGAATGGTTCCTGCACATATATTATATGCTCTCTAATCCCAGGACAGTTCTCCTTTTGCACAGACATGTTCAGACATTACCTAAACTTTATCTGCACTGTCTTTATGGAAGCTGGGGCATGGGAAATCAGCAACAACAACAACAAAAATGTTGATCATCTAGCCATTGCTATTATTAAATCACAGCAGTCTTTGTCTCTGAAACAGGAGTCTCATGTCTTTGCTAGCATACATGAAATGTGGTGCACTGATTTGTTAGCATTCAAATAGTGTAACATTTCATACAGAATTTTTTAAAAATCATTAAAAATAGTTGCTATGTGAAAGAACTATCTTAATAGACTCATCTTTGTTAATTGCCCACAAGTAAATTGGTCATAGGCTTAGGAGATTTTAAAAAGGGGGTACTAAATAATCCATATGCTTCATATTGCGTTTGTCTATGTATTTTAGATACCAAAAATATTGGCTCATATAATATCACTTTCAAAAACCTGTGAATACCTACTAAAAATAAACCCATTCATACCTAAAATAACATTGAGTATATTACCTCTATCCTAAACCAAATGTCTTCTTCACTGATAAAATTTGGGTTTAGAAATCCTATGAATTAGATTCTGAGTTTCACCTTAGATATTTTCTGCCTCTCCCCCAATTTGCACTTAGTTTTTATTTATGTCTTCAGGATATTAAATATAGTTGCAAGTCTCAAAAGGTACCAATAATTTATAATTGAACTATATTGGCATATGGTTTTCAATTATCACATCTACAACATTTAATTTATTTGTCCAGGGCAGTACTGTAAGCCTTTTATTAAAAACTCTGGAGACTATGAATCATGTCTATACAGTAGTCTTTATGGGAGTTTCTTAGAATTTAAAAAATTCTTCATTAAAGAAATTTTAGTCAGCATTTTGTCTAGATTGGAATATTGCAGCTAGAATATGGCTTGAGAAAGATACAGAAAGAGATGATGAAGGATCACAATTTGCAAATATAAGTGAAGAAACAAAATGTACGAACTCAAATAAAATATCAGACAAAGAGGTCAGTAAATTCCAGAGAAGTCTGTGATGGGAGGAGACCAAAGTGGCAGAGGTGACAGGGCAGGTGGCCTGAGGCAGACATACTGGTGTAAACCATGTTTGGATAATCCCATTTTATAATTTTCACGTTCTGAACAAGTTCACGTACCACCTTATTCACTTCACCAAGTCTTTGCAAAAACTCAGTGAGTTTCAGTTTAAATACATCACACAGATGTTTACATTCAGTAGAGAGAGAAATTTGAGAATTTCCATCAGGATATACAAAAATTGAGTCTGGAAGTTTGTGGTCTAACAAGTCCTCCTACTCAAAAAGCAAGGCTTTCCTGTGAAAAAGGCCTTTCCAGAGAGGACAAAGGATTGCGAGGTTTCAGAGACAATGAGAAATAGCACACCCGCCCAAACTAATCAATGCAATCTTTCTGGTCACACCAAATTGGCCAAGACCAGATTTACGTGCTTACTCAACTTGGTGTCACACAAAAGAGGAGTTGTTTATTTCAATAACTACACATTGGAATTCATGGTTTTGGTATTTTTTTGAGATTTCAAGATAGGGCCCCCTGGGTAAGCAAGTCCTTGTTCCTATCAATGGAATTTTTTTTCCCTGGAGTTTACAACATTTTAAACTATAATTTTCCTTTTAGTTTACAGTTTTCCATTCTTTGTTAATTATGCAATAAAAGTCATTGATCATCTACTATAGTTAAAGTACTGTACTCATTATAGGGACAAAGAGATGGATAAAACAAAATCCCTGCCCTAAAGGAACTTAAAGTGGGCAGTTTTCTTTGGAAACAGACCATCACAGAAGCAAACACATATTGCCACTCCAACAAAAATATTTAGGTTGTTAGTTGGTCCAGCTTACCACATTTATTAAGCAATATCACCTATCAGAACGAAGATATGTTATAAATCTATGTACATACAATTCTACTATACTTTTGAAAGTGAAACAAAGTTACAAGTGACTCTGCTCATTCTTGTTATCCATTTTTATTAAATTGTATGGTACTAAAGTTACAAAAACTAGACGGGATTAAAAATTAATAATAATAATGTGTGGTTTTTCTATAACCACTGTCATCCCTATTCTCCAGTCATACACCCACTGCTTTGATTGATCGTCCTGTTCCGCCTCTGTCAAGGAGCTGCCAAGTCAATCTCATCTTATGGTGAATTCACTGCCATTATAAGCTGTGCATTTATTTTCAAGTAAATGCAGGGAAAGTAAATCCAAGGAAAGCTTCAGACAGCATGGCCAGGATAAGAGATGAGATAGATGTTGAAGACTCATCCTGCTATCATCTCCAACAGCATCTGACAGTCACCAAATTTATTTATTGTTGGGGTTCATCCTAATAACAGTTGCGTCTGTTGTCACACATGGGATAATTATCACAATGAGATATCAGCCCATAGAAAAACCTCAACTAAGAAATCTGCACCAGATCTGATCTTAAACCACATGGATGAAAATGGAAAGATCATATTGCCCTTTGCTTCAGACAGAAAAGCCACTTTATAGTCATTCATATGTGATCTTTACCTAATATCTAAAGCAGCCGGGGATGGGAAGGGAATAAGTAAATGAAATTTAAATCCTAAAAACAACCATCTAATTCTCACCATTTATTGCAAATCTTACCTTCTCCAAACTTATTATACAAAAGTTTAGATACCCAACCTTCAACCAAATTAAGGTTTCTGGACCCTTTTCCCATCTTTTCTCTCCAAGACTCTTGACTTCTTCCCCATATGCATTATTTCAGTTGCTTCTTTCACGGTCAATACTCCCCAAAGCCTAGCACTTTCTGTTTTTGACAGTTCCCAATCTCCAGTCCTTTCACAGTGCCCATTTAGAAAAACTTCGAATTTGTTACAAACCAAGAAATCCACTTTCTTGCTTCTTACATTCAGGAAATAAGGAGAAAAATCACTTATTGTGAAAATTGTTTCCCTACAAATTTGTGGTTTCTGGCGTCCCCTGGGCCTACAATGTTTCACTGACCCTTGTCTTTGCCGCTCATTCTGTCCATTTCAAATTTTCCTTCCCGCTCATTCTGTCCATTTCAAATTTTCATGGCTCGTCTTAGGGATGCTCTGCCCCACTTGTCGTGGCCCCAGCAGATGATACCTTCCTAACTACATCTCTACCATGGTCTTGACTGCTTATTTCACAGTGAGCTTCCTGAAATGTAATCCATGCCTTTTTTTGCCCTGTTACTGTTTGGAAGTCACTGATCATTTCTTTCCTGGATTATTGCAGTTTTCTAACTGATCTCCCTGCTACATTCTCATCTTCCCTGGCAAGAGTCCCCTCACGTGCAGCATATCCCTTCACCCTAATCCTACTTCCATATGCTGGCAACTCCCAAAGCCCTAACTCCTACCCTGACCCACCTCCTAAAATACAGGTCCACAGTTAACAACCAGCTCCTGCAGATCTCCCAATGGACTTCATGTATCTAATATGCCAAAACCTGAACTTTTTAATTTCCTACCCTGAAACTTACTCCATTCCTGCACTAAGTTACTGAATCCATGGTGCAAGTTAGAATCTGTTAATCAGGCAGGGGATGGGGTGGCTCACACCTATAATCCCAGCACTCCAGGAGGCCAAGGCTGGTGGATTACTTGAGCTCAGGAGTTGCCTGAGCAAGAATGAGACCCCATCTCTACTAAAAATAGAAAAAAAACTAGCTGGGCATAGTGCCAGATGCCTGTAGTCCCTGCTACTTGGGAGGCTGAGGCAAAAGGATTGCTTGAACCCAGGAGTTTGAGATTTCTGTGAGCTATGACACCATGGCACTCTACCCAGGGCAACAGAGTGAGACTCTGTCTCAACAACAACAAAAAGAAAAGAATCTGTTAGTCATTTTGAGTTGCTTCCTCTTACTCACTAACCTCCCCCAAATGTCAAGCACATTACTAAGCCTTGTTATTGTATTTCTTGAATATCCTATCCTTTTCTCTGTAATCATTTCTCACTGATACTCAAGTCTTTGTCATTTTTGGTTGGGATTAGCTAGGACTGTGAACATAGCCTACCAACAATTCTCACTTCCTTGTCCTCATTCCCCAGGGATGTGTCTTCCCTACCAACACCAGAGCAGTATTTCCAAATTTACATAGATGATTCAGAAAGATTGGACATCTTTGATACAGCTTCTCATTATTTATATTTCTATAAAAAATAAAAAGATAATGTAAAACTGGTAATGAAGATGGATGATAAACTGACACTAGAATTTAGAAAACATTCAGAAATAATCCTTACTAATGCAAAAGTCAATGGCACTACCAGAATCTGAGGCAGCCTGACGACCAGAAAGAAGAGGAGGAAGGAATATTTATTGAGCACCTGTGGCGTGTCAAGTTATCCAGTTTGGATCAGAAGTGTACTATTGAGAAGGGACTCCACTATATCCTTAATGGTCAGCATAAGACATAGTATAGATTTGGGGAAAAGATGAAGTGTCTCTTCTCACTTCTACCTCCCAGCCCCATCCTTAGGAACTCCCATCCCAGAATTGCAAGCTCTGGTCTGAGCTTACAAACTCTCAGAAACTGGGCAGGAAATAGAAGATGGGCATGATAGTAATGGCACATTTAATTGTGTAACATATACTCCTTACAAGTCAGCCATTGCAGACATAAACAGAGACAAAGTTTGTAAGGGGGATATAGTAAAGATTGCAATTTTTCAATGTACACGTATGCTCGAAATGACACATAGCAGGCAGTGCTGTGTAAAAGTAGATCACATCTCTTTTGAGGGCGCCACCACCATAGACTCGGGACGCTCTATGCGTCAGCGCCCTCGCTACCCAACACTTGTATCTTCCCGTCAGCGTTTGCAGACCAGGCTGTTTCTTGAAGACTGTGCAGCCACCTTCCCGAGAATGGAAAACTGAAATGAGGCATCCTTCTAGAGCAGAGATTCTGCAAGTGTATTCCCCAACCAGAAACATCAGCATCGCAAGAGAACTTCACAGGCCACACCACAGACTGGCTAAAGCAGAATCTCCGGAATCCGGCCCAACAATCCGTGTTGTAACAAGCTTCCAAGTGATTCTGATGCATGTTAAACAGTTCTCCATCAGAACACATAGGAAACTGGCCAGGAGCACAAACATGTCTCAGACAGAGGACAGAATACCACGGTGCTAATAGCCTCGTAGACAGAATTTCCAGGAAATAAGTCACTGAGAAAAGGCATTTGCAGAGTGCCCAGGAAGAAAAAGCTGCTTGCATGAGTACTATGAAACTGAAGACAGAGGTAAGTCGCACTCAGGAAATGTAGTCAGGATCTCATAGTTACACCCACAGCCCCTTACAGAAACAAACAAATGAAAACAACAACACAAAACAAAAACAAAAGCTCAAGGGACTCCTTTTAGTGCCTATGGAAAGCTCTTAGTCTATAATCTAGGTATGGTTAAAGGACTAAATATTTCCTGAAAATAAAATATAAGATAATTGGAGGCGGAGCAAGATGGCAGCGAGTAACAGCTTCCTTGCATCTGGGCACCATGAGTTTGGGGAGATAGGACTCCAGGCATCTCTGGCTGGTGGGATCTGCCTATCATCACCCCTGAGAGGACACAGGGAGTCAGCGAGAGACTTCTGGACCCCAAGAGGAGGACTAAAACAGTGGAAAACCGGCAAGTGGTCGCGTGTGTTCAATCCGTCTAAACCCGCCCGCAACTGTAAGTTCAGTAGCAGCGAGACTGAAAACCAGAAAGACCTTACCTGTGAACTGTTTTGGTGTCTTTGGACTTGGCACTCAGCTGAACTGCCTTGGGGAGAGCCTGAGAGGGAGTGCGGAGAACTTTGGCCTTTGTCTAGGGCCCCAGTCTGAGCCGCTGAGCCAGACGGAGCTAATAGTGTTTGGCTCTGGGTTACAGGCAGCCATTGTGAGCGATCTGCCCTGGCAAGCTCCGCCCTTAGGGTCGCAGAGCTAGAATTGGGTGGAAGCTGGTAACCCAGCGACCAAGTAGCCTAAGGGCAGGGTCTGAGCCGCCTTGCAGTCCTAACCCTCGGGGGCAGAGGGAGACCAGCTTTGGCACACAGGGTAAGTGAATAGCCACTTCAGCAGTGATTCCAGTGACAAGCACTTCCCTGGGAAAGCTTCTGCTCAGCAAGTGAACAAGTTCAAAGTGCCTTTTAAGTGGGCTGAAGAGAGATTTAGGGTGTCTACCTGCTGGGGTTTGAGAAGCTAGCAGCCTCCAGTCATATCAGAACTGTGATTAACATCTCATACCCCAGAAGACCACGTGTTGCCCAGACAATATTCAATAACATAAACATACTGCTTTGTTTTTGGTTGTGTTTTTTTTTTTTGCTTTGGTTTTTTTTTTTGTTTATTTTGATGTTGTTGATGTTGTTTTGTTTTTTAAGTCAAACCTTTTCCATATAGATCCTTTTTTCTTTCTCAATTTTTCTAGTTTAATTGTAATTTCCCATTGCTGCCTATTTCAATAATTAGAACTTCATTTTTGTTAGTGTTTCTACCGCTATTATTTGGTTTCCCACCAAATTTTATCCCGTAAAGTTTTCTTTTTGCTTGTTTTGGTTTGATTTATAGCATTTTTGTCTTTCCTCTCTACTTGGTGGAGGTGGGGTACTGTGTCTGATCAGGTTAGCAAAGAGCTGCTGACCTCAAGGGAACCACCCAACTGGGCAACCCCAGAAGGTGGTTTTTTTTAAGGTTGTATCAAAGTACCCTACTGTACACCTATATTGCTCTGTCTCCCTCTTTCTGTGCCTCTCTTCTTTTTGTCAATATTCCTTTTACCCACCCCCTCTCCTTTCTCTATCTTTCTTTTTTTTTCTTATCACTCGGTCCTCCTTTCTTTCATCTTTCTTTTGCTCTTCAACCTTCTAACCCTTCTGGTCCTGTAACCCCTAGTCCACAGGCACGAGAACGTAAAGAGCAAGAGGAAGTGAAAGGAAAATTAGGGCAAGGAAACAGATAAAAGAAAACACTCATGAGGAAGAATCAGCAGAAAACTCCAGGCAACATGAAGAACCAGTCCAGAAAAACCCCACCAAGGGACCATGAGGTAGCTACTGCAGAGGATTCCACCTATACAGAAATGTTAGGAATGACAGAAAGGGAATTTAGAATACACATGTTGAAAACAATGAAAGAAATGATGGAAACAATGAAGGAAACTGCTAATAAAATGGAAAATAACCAAAAGGAAATTCAAAAACAGAATCAAATAAGAGATGAACGATATGAAGAATATAAAAAGGATATAGCAGACCTGAAGGAACTGAAACAGTCAATTAGGGAACTTAAAGATGCAATGGAAAGTATCAGCAACAGGTTAGACCATGCAGAAGAAAGAATTTCAGAGGTAGAAGACAAAGTTTTTGAGATAACTCAGATAGTAAAAGAGGCAGAAAAGAAGAGAGAGAAAGCAGAACGTTCACTGTCAGAACTATGGGACTTCATGAAGCGTTCCAACATACGAGTTATAGGAATTCCAGAAGGAGAAGAAGAATGCCCCAGAGGAATGGAAGCCACACTACAGAATATTATAAAAGAAAATTTCCCAAATATCACCAAAGATTCTGACACACTGCTTTCAGAGGGATATCGGACCCCAGGTCGCCTGAACTTTAACCGAGCTTCTCCAAGACACATTGTGATGAACCTGTCCAAAGTCAAGACAAAAGAAAAGATTCTGCAAGCTGCCAGGAGTAAGCGCCAGTTGACCTACAGGGGCAAATCCATCAGAGTGACCGCAGACTTCTCTAATGAAACTTTCCAAGCAAGAAGACAATAGTCATCTACCTTTAATCTACTTAAACAGAACAATTTCCAGCCCAGAATTCTGTACCCTGCTAAGCTAAGCTTCAAAATTGACAGAGAAATCAAATCATTTACGGATATACAAACATTGAGGAAATTCGCCACAACAAGACCGGCTCTACAGGAAATACTTCAACCTGTTCTGCACACTGACCACCACAATGGATCAGCAGCAAAGTAAGAACTCAGAAATTAAAGGACAGAACCTAACCTCCACACAGATGCAAATGATAAAACTAAGCAATGGACTCTCACAAAATAAGATGAATAGAATACTACCACACTTATCAGTTATCTCAATAAATGTTAATGGCTTGAATTCCCCAGTGAAGAGACATAGATTGGTTGACTGGATTAAAAAACACAAGCCATCCATTTGCTGTCTGCAAGAAACACACCTGGCTTCAAAAGACAAATTAAAGCTCCGAGTCAAGGGTTGGAAGACAATTTTTCAGGCAAATGGAATTCAGAAGAAAAGAGGAGTTGCAATCTTATTTTCAGATACATGTGGATTTAAAGCAACTAAAGTCAAAAAAGACAAAGATGGCCACTTTATATTGGTCAAGGGAAAAATACAACAAGAAGACATTTCAATTCTAAATATTTATGCACCCAATTTAAATGCTTCCAGATTCTTGAAGCAGACCTTACTCAGTCTGAGCAATATGATATCTGATAATACCATAATAACAGGGGACCTTAACACTCCTCTTACAGAGCTGGACAGATCCTCTAAACAGAAATTAAACAAAGATATAAGAGATTTAAATGAGACCCTAGAACAACTGTGCTTGATAGACGCATATAGAACACTCCATCCCAAAGATAAAGAATATACATTCTTCTCATCACCCCATGGAACATTCTCCAAAATTGACCATATCCTGGGACACAAAACAAATATCAACAGAATCAAAAGAATTGAAATTTTACCTTGTATCTTCTCAGACCATAAGGCACTAAAGGTGGAACTCAACTCTAACAAAAATGCTCGACCCCACCCAAAGGCATGGAAATTAAACAATCTTCTGTTGAATAACAGATGGGTGCAGGAAGAAATCAAACAGGAAATCATTAACTTCCTTGAGCATAACAACAATGAAGGCCCAATCTACCAAAACCTGTGGGATACTGCAAAAGCAGTTTTGAGAGGAAAATTCATCGCTTTAGATGCCTACATTCGAAAAACAGAAAGAGAGCACATCAACAATCTTACAAGAGATCTTATGGAATTGGAAAAAGAAGAACAATCTAAGCCTAAAGTCAGTAGAAGAAAAGAAATATCCAAAATCAAATCAGAGATCAATGAAATTGAAAACAAAAGAATCATTCAGAAAATTAATGAAACAAGGAGTTGGTTTTTTGAAAAAATAAATAAAACAGATAAACCATTGGCCAGACTAACAAGGAATAGAAAAGTAAAATCTCTAGTAACCTCAATCAGAAATGATAAAGGGGAAATAACAACTGGTCCCACAGAGATACAAGAGATCATCTCTGAATACTACCAGAAACTCTATGCTCAGAAATTTGACAATGTGAAAGAAATCGATCAATATTTGGATTCACACCCTCTCCATAGTCTCAGCCAGGAAGAAATAGAGCTCCTGAACAGACCAATTTCAAGCACTGAGATCAAAGAAACAATAAAAAATCTTCCAACCAAAAAATGCCCTGGTCCAGATGGCTTCACTCCAGAATTCTATCAAACCTTCAAGGAAGAGCTGATTCCTGTACTGCAGAAATTATTCCAAAAAATTGAGGAAGAAGGAATCTTCCCCAACACATTCTATGAAGCAAACATCACCCTGATAGCAAAACCAGGAAAAGACCCAAACAGAAAGGAGAATTTCAGACCAATCTCACTCATGAATATAGATGGAAAAATTCTCAACAAAATCCTAGCCAATAGATTACAGCTTATCATCAAAAAAGTCATTCATCATGATCAAGTAGGCTTCATCCCAGGGATGCAAGGCTGCTTTAACATACGCAAGTCTATAAACGTTATCCACCATATTAACAGAGGCAAAAATAAAGATCACATGATCCTCTCAATAGATGCAGAAAAAGCATTTGATAAAATCCAGCATCCTTTTCTAATTAGAACACTGAAGAGTATAGGCATAGGTGGCACATTTCTAAAACTGATTGAAGCTATCTATGACAAACCCACAGCCAATATTTTACTGAATGGAGTAAAACTCAAAGCTTTTCCTCTTAGAACTGGAACCAGACAAGGTTGTCCTCTGTCACCTTTACTATTCAACGTAGTGCTGGAATTTCTAGCCAATACAATTAGGCAAGATAAGGAAATAAAGGGAATCCAAATGGGAGCAGAGGAGGTCAAACTCTCCCTCTTTGCTGACGACATGATCTTATACTTAGAGAACCCCAAAGACTCAACCACAAGACTCAACCACAAGAAGTCATCAAAAAATACAGAAATGTTTCAGGATACAAAATCAATGTCCACAAGTCAGTAGCCTTTGTGTACACCAATAACAGTCCAGATGAGAAGCTAATTAAGGACACAACTCCCTTCACCATAGTTTCAAAGAAAATGAAATACCTAGGAATATACCTAACGAAGGAGGTGAAGGACCTCTATAAAGAAAACTATGAAATCCTCAGAAAGGAAATAGCAGAGGATATTAACAAATGGAAGAACATACCATGCTCTTGGATTGGAAGAACCAACATTGTTAAAATGTCTATACTTCCCAAAGCAATCTACCTATTCAATGCCATTCCTATCAAAATACCAACATCGTACTTTCAAGATTTGGAAAAAATGATTCTGCATTTTGTATGGAACCGGAAAAAAACCCATATAGCTAAGGCAGTTCTTAGTAACAAAAATAAAGCTGGGGGCATCAGCATACCAGATTTTAGTCTGTACTACAAAGCCATAGTGCTCAAGACAGCATGGTACTGGCACAAAAACAGAGACATAGACACTTGGAATTGAATTGAAAACCAAGAAATGAAACTAACATTTTTTTTTCTTTGTTAAAACTAACATTTTACAACCACCTAATCTTTGATAAACCAAACAAGAACATACCTTGGGGGAAAGACTCCCTATTCAATAAATGGTGTTGGGAGAACTGGATGTCTACATGTAAAAGACTGAAACTGGACCCACACCTTTCCCCACTCACAAAAATTGATTCAAGATGGATAAAGGACTTAAATTTAAGGCATGAAACAATAAAAATCCTCCAAGAAAACATAGGAAAAACACTAGAAGATATTGGCCTGGGGAAAGACTTCATGAAGAAGACTGCCATGGCAATTGCAACAACAACAAAAATAAACAAATGGGACTTCATTAAACTGAAAAGCTTCTGTACAGCTAAGGAGACAATAACCAAAGCAAAGAGACAACCTACACAATGGGAAAGAATATTTGCATATTTTCAATCAGACAAAAGCTTGATAACTAGGATCTATAGAGAACTTAAATTAATCCACATGAAAAAAGCCAACAATCCCATATATCAATGGGCAAGAGACATGAATAGAACTTTCTCTAAGGACAACAGACGAATGGCTAACAAACACATGAAAAAATGTTCATCATCTCTATATATTAGAGAAATGCAAATCAAAACAACCCTGAGATATCATCTAACCCCAGTGAGAATGGCCCACATCACAAAATCTCAAAACTGCAGATGCTGGCGTGGATGTGGAGAGAAGGGAACAGTTTTACACTGCTGATGGGACTGCAAACTAGTACAACCTTTCTGGAAGGAAGTATGAAGAAACCTCAAAGCACTCAAGCTAGACCTCCCATTTGATCCTGCAATCCCATTACTGGGCATCTACGCAGAAGGAAAAAAATCCTTTTATCATAAGGACACTTGTACTAGACTGTTTATTGCAGCTCAATTTACAATCGCCAAAATGTGGAAACAGCCTAAATGCCCACCAACCCAGGAATGGATTAACAAGCTGTGGTATATGTATCCCATGGAATACTATTCAGCCATTAAAAAAAATGGAGACTTTACATCCTTCGTATTAACCTGGATGGACGTGGAAGACATTATTCTTAGTAAAGCATCATAAGAATGGAGAAGCATGAATCCTATGTACTCAATTTTGATATGAGGACAATTAATGACAATTAAGGTTATGGGGGGGGGAAACAGAAAGAGGGAAGGAGGGAGGGGGGTGGGGCCTTGGTGTGTGTCACACTTTATGGGGGCAAGACATGATTGCAAGAGGGACTTTGCCTAACAATTGCAATCAGTGTAACCTGGCTTATTGTACCCTGAATGAATCCTCAACAATAAAAAAAAAAAAAAGATAATTAGCCACATTTGTTACCTGAAAGAAAAGAACAGAGACCCTTTCCACCTGTTGCCACGAGGATTTTTTTGATTTCTAATTTAGTGGGTTAGTTATTGTATCTAATATCTGTTCTTTTTTTTTTTCCTCCTTGGTAATCCCGTTTGTACATCTTCCACTATTTGAATAGATTTTGTAACCAAAAAATGACACAGTGAATCTAGTGAAAAATAAAATTGAGTCCTGAATTTAAAAAAAAAAAAAAAGAAAAGAAAAAGTAGATCACATCTTACATAAATGATACTATATAAACAATTGCAGTAGTAAAAACGGGTAAATAACACTATGCACAAACCAGCCTTATAACCCTAAGTCTAAGAAGTAGATGTAACTGTCACTAAAGTAACAGATTCTGAAGCCAAAGGGAAATGCACATGTCCTGTGTGTTGGCGAACACCAAACATGAATAAATACAAAAATGAAACAAACAATAAACAGAAAAAACAGACTTATTTTTTTTTTTTAGACAGAACCTTAAACTGTCGCCCTGGGTAGAGTGCCATGGCATCACAGCTCACAGCAACCTCCAACTCCTGGGCTCAAGTGAGTCCCCACCTCCGCCTCCCCAGTAGCTGGGACTACAGGTGCCTGCCACAACACCCAGCTATTTTTGGTTGCAGCATCATTGTTATTTGGGGGGCCCGGGCTAGATTTGAACCCACCAGCTCAGGTGTATGTGGCTGGCACCTTAGCCACTTGAGCCACAGGCGCCGAGCAGAAAAAACTAAGACTTCTTTAAAAAAAATAAATAATGACAACCTGTAAAGGTCACATTAAATCAAAGTTCCAGCGGAGGAAAGAGACCTTGAAAAAAATAAATTTAAAATGTATATATAATTAGGAGAAAATAATTTGCAACATGTATGAAGTAGAAGAGAAGTCCTTAAAGGTCAGATGATGACCAGTAGAGTCACAGAAAAGAGATATAGACGAAATTAGAAATGATTTCTTTTTTAAGCTGAAATGGAATAACAGAGTTAAAATCCACATTAGAAGGAGTAAATGACACTATGTACACTGTGGTAACTGAAACTAGTCATCCAGTGAGAATGTTTAATATATTCTCCCAAAATAATGCAGAAAAGGAAAAAAAAATCCTAAATGATAGCTATGTAGGCTAAGTAACAAAGGTCTAGATAAGCAACAATAGTTAACACAAAGCACCTCTCAAAGCACTTCAGATACTTTTAACACATTTATCTTCCTCAACAACCCATCCCGGTATTTATAAATATAAAAATTGAGTAGAAAGGATAAAATGACTAGTCAAGGTCAAAAAAGCTAGGAAGGAGAGAGAAAATAGTACAACCCAGGTCATTTGACATCAGAATTTGCTGTTAGTCACTTTGCTATGCTATTATTTCCCCCCAAAAGAACACTAGAAAGAAAGAAAAGCCAAAGAAAGAAAAAATTTCAACTGATAACATGAAAAGTTACATCAAATGTCAGAATTAATCTATAAAAATAAACGCTAACTAGACAAAAATTTTACATGATGAAATAAAGAAAAAGAATAGCTTACATAGCTTTTTTCTGCAATAATAATTGGCAAAAGTTGTTGAGAGAAAAACTTTTTGAGCCAATAATTTAATATTCAGCCAAGTTATTATTCATCTGTGAAAGGCTCAGATGATATACCAACCTCATATACTCCAAGGCTCAGAAATATACCAACCTCATAGCAGTTATGAAAAAAAATGACACACTCAAAAAATTTGGCATTATTGCAGTTAAGTAGGAAAAGTAGGTTATAAACAATAAGTATTAAAACAATGTACCCTACAAATACATACAACTATTATTTGTCAATTAAAATTTTAAAAATATAAAATTATAGCCATTAGTTAAGCCATTTTTGAAAAATAAACTATTTTACAAATATATGCATTAAAAAATCTAAAGATTATATACCAAAATGTTGGCATGTATGCATATGAAAAGTTTTGCTTTTTGTTTTTGTTAATTTGTTTTGTTCACTTTGGGGTTTATTTGGTGATGTTTGGTTTTATGTTGGGTTTTTTCTGGGGAGGGTAACCAAGAAATGAATCAAAATTAGGAACTTAAGAATGGACAATCATCCTATTAAGAATGACAATAAATGCTGAACTGCATTAAGCATAAAATCAAGTTGATATATTCACTTGATAATGAAAATAAATGAAAAAACACAAGAAAAATAATTATGTGTTAATAGTACTCTAGTATAAAATCTAATTTAAAAAAAAATCAGAGGCTAAAAAGAGTAATATATTCCTGTGTATCTCATCATACATGTGGGCCCAAATGCCGCCATGAGAAAAGTAGAAATTGTGGTGGCCAGTATACACTGAAAGATATTTGTCATCCTTAATTAAGGGAAAAAAATTGAAACAACAATGAAATTTTATCTTTCAGATATAAGCTTGTCATAAGTATATATCTAGTGCTGAAAGTGTAGATAAAATTGATCACAATAAAAAAATCCATAGAGATAATAAGAGGTGTAAGACTTGGGAGTATCTAGTAAAATGCGTAACATTCAACCCCAGCAGTATCACTCATAGTATTTCTCTAATTCCAAAGAAATCTTTGAACATGGGTACATAGAAGCACTTACAAAAATATTTATTACAGCATTATTTGTAATAATAAAAAATTGGAAACACATGAATGTAAGTTAAAAAGGGAATAGATTAAATTAATCTATTTAATAGATTAAATAGTGGCCCATCCTGATGATACCATCCTGGTATTTCATTGTATGAAATACTGTGTTTCAAAGACCAAGAACACTGTGTACTGATACAGAACAATCTCCAAGATCCATTGTTTCATGAAGAAATAATAAAAGTGCAGGAAAATGCATAAAATTATTTCATCTATAAAAAAATACACAAAGCGAAAAAAGATACATTATTTATCTTAAATATATACAAAAAATTGTTAAAATCTGGGGGGAACTAGGGAAAGAAGAGGAGGGGATTTATTCTTGTAACACCTAACACCTACATGTTTATAATTCCATAGGAAATTTATTTAAAAATAAGTAGGTATCTGTCAAGACCCAGGTTTTCTAGAAAACAGAAGCTAAGCTTGGATTTTAATGCTTTATTGGGGGAAACAGTCAGGCTGGGAGAAGGGTATGCAATCCCAGGGGCAGCAAGATTAAGAGAAATAGGAGCTTGAGGCAGGGAATCAAGGAAAAAGAAAACAGCACGGGCCAGTGTGGAGCTGGCAGAGCTTTGCAGGAAAACAGCTGGGGACTGTTTTCCTGCAAAGGAAACACTGGAACACTGTACCTTGGAACACTGGGGAGTGGGATAGGGAGTAGACTATGGTACCAGACTTCTCATCTCTTATCTTCATTGGTCAACTTTTCCCCACAAGTTAATTCCCCTGAATTCCTGGATTGGGTCAGTCATGCCCTCCAGCTAGTCCTTGTGAAAGGCAAATCTCAGGCCCAATGTTCAGTGTTCATCAGAATGCAGAACCAGGGGAAGAGACAGACTTGTCAGGCATTTAGTTGATTTGAACCCAGTTTAGATGCCACAGTAGGTCCTTCCTTCAACAGGTGCAATAAAACCTTACTACTTGCCAGAGGAGCCTAAGGCAGCAAGTGGCATTTGAGATGAGGTGACTCCACAGTGAGACAGCCAAACATGTACCCTGAGCAAGTGGCCAAGCCCCAGGGAAGCAGGTGGGCCAGGTGAATCTGGGAAGATGCACATACGTTTGATTCTGAAATGTGTTCATTAAATTATAAGAATGCACAAGTTTTAGAATTAAAAATGAATAAACCAAAGTTGCTAATTTAATTTTAACCTTCAACAATAAGAGAATCGAGGAAATGAAGAAAAATTTTTTGGAAAAAAATGAAGGCTTTTTAGTAGTAGAATTAAAAATGGGATACTTGTTTTCCAAGTTCCTAGACAAGTAAAACTAAAATATAGGTCATAATGGTATAAAAAGGGGAAAAGAAGAATGCAAAGAAGCACAAAAATTAGGAAGCATAAAACAAAGTACCAAAAATAAACATGATACATTTCAACTGTACAAATGGTTAATAGCCCATCAAGAGACAGGACACAGATAGTATTAAAGCTAGCAAAACAACAATATCCAAGTGTTTATGGGCAAAATACTTTTCATCAGTTCTTCCATGTCTCAGTGTACAAACTCAGAAGTTACCTTCATCTAATGCAAAGCATCACTAGCTGTCAATAGAAAGTCCCCAAAAGGCAGAGATGAATATAAATTTCTAAAGCATATGCAAAAAACATGATGTTCAAAGCTGAGCAATTTAGAAATCTGAATTTAAACACTTAATGACACCCAAGTTACCATTAGCAGTAGGGATATGAGTCTACTTCGTTGATTTCTAACATAGGGAACAAAAAGTATCAATTTTGAAAACAAAAACCATAGTAACAATGGGATTTGGGGGAGGGGTGGAGGAAGAGCATTAATTCTTATGCTTTGTGAAGAAGACCATTGGGAGCTTTACTTTTTCAGGTTTTTTTTTTTTTGAGACAGAGCCTCAGGCTATCGCCCTGGGTAGAGTACGTGGTGTCACAGCTCACAGCAACCTCCAACTCCTGGGCTTAAGTGATTCTCTTGCCTCAGCCTCCCAAGTGGCTGGGACTACAGGCGCCCGCCACAACGCCGGCTATTTTTTGGTTGTAGTTGTCATTGTTGTTTGGCAGGCCCCGGACTGGATTCGAACCCACCAGCTCTTGTGTATGTGGCTGGCACCTTAGCCACTTGAGCTACAGGCACCGAGCCTACTTTTTCAGCTTTTTTGATTTAAAAACAATTTTGACTGAACAGAAATATAAAGGCAAAAAGAGCAGTTCAGCAGGAATAAATTGAATAAGACTTTTAAGAGAGCATGTTATAGTTAACATCATTGTTCCTGTGCCTCTGCAGCAACACCAACATAGCTTTGTCTCCCCCCAAACCTTTCTTTAATGTTTTTGTATTATTGAAAATAAAACTTAATTTCTGCTCTCCGTAGTTCAAGGATTTGGGGCAAAATTTTCAAAGTCAATATCTAAACATTTGAGATAATTATTGCACTTCAGAAAGGTACATCAGCCCTCAAAGCCTATTTTATCTAATTTTTAGAAAAACTTACAGTTAAAATGGAAAATAATTATTGAATTTTGTTCTATTCCTTCATTTTTACCTGTGATATGAACGGCATCTAGAACCATAAAAAATATAAGGAACAAAGACCATGCACCAGGAAAAAGGCAATGAAGACGACCAGAAACATTTCTTGGTTGTAATTAGCCAACAGTTTACTAAGGAAACTGCTCTCATGGCACTAAGTTTTCCCTAAGGAAGGATCTTGGTACTGGATTTATATGTCTTCATAAATAAGCACAGTAGCTATAATGTGTTTAGTTTTAGATTCTGAAAATAATTTTATGGCTTGGTATTTCTTTTTCTCAGGATACTCAAGCACTAAAATTATCAGTTATCCATTTTAGTAACTTCAAAAAAGATTTGAGTTCAGTACACACCCACATGCACATACGCACACACACACAGACCTCAACATCAGGTATTTAAAAGAAAAAATGAAAGAAGGAATAAAGAAAAGAGGAAAGGAGAAGGGGAGGGGAAGAGAGAAAAGGAAAGAAGGAAGCAAGGAAGAGAAGGAGGGAAAAAGCAGGGAGGTAGGAAGATTTGTTAAAGAGTAAGACTTGTCCACAGAACAAGTGTAATGCAAAGCAAAATGCAGAGAAGAAAAAAGAAAGCAAAATTCAAGTGAACTTTAAAGGAAGCTGAAATCATTCCTATAGTGTGTTGAGAAGGGACAAAGACTGGGCCTTGAAGAATATTTAGGATTTCTATAGTTATGGACAGAAGTTGAAAACATCCCAAAGAGAATAGTAATGTAATAAAAAGAACAAACACTGGAAAGGCACAGAAGGTATGAGGTGGAAGAATGTGTGATCCATTTGTGCAATGCTTAGTGATCATATAAGCAGACTAAGAACAAAATGATGATACAAAGTGATGATACAAGCATACTTAGACGTCCAGGATTTTTCCAGAAGCTATTAGCTCATACCCAGAATTTCAAGACATACTTTCATACAAATTATAAACTACCTTCTATACAAATAAAATCATAAAATTTAGATCTGGACCTTCTAGTTCAACTCTCAGTTTTAGCAGAATGAAAAAACTGAATTTCAAAGAAGTTAAGTGGTGTTTCCAAGTTCACACAGTTAATTAATGGCATCATGGAGACCAACATTGCAGTCTTTTATCCCAGTCTGGTAGGAAAATTTTTCCTGGCCCTCAAATACTCTCTTACTCCACACTCTACTCTCCCTCTCTTCCCATTCATGCCAAAGTATGCACACGTTCACATGCTGACCCAAGCACTCTGTCACCAAGAGAGAGGGCATTTTTCTCTGTAAGAGGCTAATTGGTTCACACAGGAAGTCAGTCTTTACCTCAGCCTCATTAGCTCCAGGTTCTAACCAATTCCTGGGATGGACCTTTATTAACCAAGAGGGTCAAAACAGATTGTCACCAAGAAAAGGGATTCATAAAAAGAACCAACAGCACTTGAAATGCATTAAACATAACTTTCTAAGATTTGACTCCCTCTAGAGTATGTTGAAGGAAAAGACCTGATCCCGTAAATTCTTTTCTAATACACATTTTAAAACATGGGAAGTTCATGCTACAAACCCATCCATCCCCTCCAAGGGGAGGGAAGGAAGATAGTTCTTAAAAATAAAAAAAAGCAAAAACAATTCAATGTATTTTAATGGATAAAATTAAAATATTTCTGTTGAATAAAATACTCTCTAACTCATTCACCTGGTGGTTCCAGGGCCGGAGATCTCTAGTCAAGTCATTAAATACTGGCATTGTGATTTAAAGCATGAAAATTCCAAATTTATAATAATAGATTTTGTATGAATCAGATGGTGTTTTTTTAAAACAAGCTAGCGTTTAATAAACACTATCAAATCAAATAAACCTACCTACTGTAGAGCCTTTATTTCTACAATTTAAACTACCCTACCTGAACTCAATGAAATTCAGCTTCTCACATCTCTGATGAACATATATTCCTTTGTAAGGATGCAAATGTTACTTCTTCCTTTATGGCAGAATACACATGTACTAGCTGCAAACTGCAAAAAATGAAAAGAATGCAAAATAAGGAACTGGCTTAATTCTCCTGAAATCTTAACATTTGAAAACATTGAAGAAAATTGTTTCGTGAGTTTTGCATTTTCAATCTCAGGTAGACCTACTTAACATAATAGAAATTTTCTCAATGTCACTGAAGCTTTATGGACCATACATCCATTATAACAAAAGTATGAAATCCCTCATAGAAATAATTCTTCATACTAACATAATCAAGTTAGTACAATCATAATCAAGTTAGTATGAAAAGAGCTAATGTATAGTTCTTTTTTGTCCATTTCCATTCTAGTATGGAACCTACATAAAATACACGTTAACACACACACATAAACACACATCTGTGATGTTTATCTGTAATATGTATTTGTGGATTTTAGTGAGCTCCATTTCAATGAGCTTCTATATCTCATGTCACCCTACTGCAGTGTTACTTGACTTAAGTAGCTAAATAAACTTGGAAATAATATGGAAAAAGAAACCATAAAATCTTAATTTGACTAACAACTCAATCCTCAACTGTATATCTGCACAAATTCTACTCTGTAGAAAACACAGTCCATTTTAGGCAAAATGACCCCTTACTTTATTCTGTCTCAGTAATGCTCCTCTCAGTAAAGAAAGCTCTTGCTTGGTCTTGGATTCCCCAGAGATTAGTTGACTAGTAACATGCTTTGGCTTGTCTGCTAAAATCAATAATTAACTTGACTGATTAATATATATTAAAAGGGTAGAAGAAAGTCATGCTGTAAGGGATTGGCTTTTTATCTGAACACTGGGCACATCAAGGGTTCATTTTGACTTTTGTGAATCCCTTAAAGCAGAATTGCTCACCTTCTGCAGAACTGAGAAAAGAACTCCAGTTTTTCACAAGTTGCAAAATCTAGTGACTAATCCTTATAATATTGTATTACACAGTTGTGTGGTGTCTCCTGATGTCAATAGACCATTTCCCATTCCACAGACTGGACTCACTTGACTTTCTGTTTATTTAAGTGACACTTGTTTGAAATGCTGGGTGCTTCTTATCCCTTTGAGTCACACGCTGTGTCTGGGAGCCTCTGCTCTGGCACTTTTAGCACCTCATTAATTACTAACTCCAGCAAAGTCCTGCTGTTTTGCAACTCTCCTGCTTTTGTTGGGAAATCACAAGCCCTTGCTAGAAGGAGAAGGCAGGACAATAGTTATCAGCCAAATGTTCAATTTGGGTGCAGGTTACAAAGGCTAATTATCTTAGGGTCTTGTAATTTCCATAGATACTCAACTAGATAAGATAACCCATTGTGTTTCTAACCATCCTTTAAATTTAACACCAGGGGCAATCCAGGAAGCACTTTTTTTCACTAACCAATTTATAGTATTTGCATTCAGCTAACCAATATTCAGAAAAGCGAAATAATCATTAAAGTTTTACAGTTAAAATTGGTGATGAAATAAAAAATAGTCTTTTGGTTCAAAAAGACAACATTTTGAGGGAGAACATAGACAAATATTCATGAGCATAACAGAACCCTCAACTCCTACGGCACTTACTGTATGGAATTGATCACTGGCTGTCAATATGTGCTGTGTTCCAGCAAAGAAGTTCTAATATCACCACCCCAAATAAGTTTTAAGCCTTGGCCCAGTGCCCATAGCTCAGTGGCTAGGGCATCAGCCACATGTACCCGGGATGGCGGGTTCGAAACTGGCCCAGGCCTGCTAAACAACAATGACAGCTACAACAAAAAAATAGCTGGGCGTTGTGGTGGGCGCCTGTAGTCCCAGCTACTTGGGAGGCTGAGGTAAGAGAACCACTGAAGCCCAAGTGTTTGAGGTTGCTGTGAGCTGAGACACCACAGCATTCTACCGAGGGTGACATAGTGAAATTCTGTCTCAAAATAAATAAATAAGTTCTAAGCCCTTCAGAAGCAGGGGCCATATCCCTTAACAATCTTTTCTATCTACAGCGCCTAGGAAGGTGTTTCACTTATTTTTCCATGTAGATGCTTAAAATACATGGTATTTCTCCCACTATGAAATACAAATAACACCATAAATAATCCCATGAATCAGTGTATGGTATTAAGAAAATACTTGAAAGGCAATTTAACATAATTTTTTACAAAGTTCATGTGTCAAACCAACCTGTGTTCTATGTCAGGACAGACGATATATTGGAAAGATGCAATGAGTATAATCAATACTAATATTAGAAATGTGCTGTTGTTCTTTATGACCCGTTAATCAATAAAGAGACTATATATTCTTGAAGTCAGTATTCCTCAATCTGAGGATCACATAAAAGCAAAAGGAATCCAAAGGATGGATTCCCACCATCCTAAAAAATACCAATTCATCCCCTTCTTATTGAACCATAGGAAGCTCAGTCAAATTAACCATTCTGATGTGCCTTCTCTCTTCCCTCAAAATCATGGTTATCTTCTCTGGAAATGTACCCTTTTAACTCTAGTCCCTTCCCAAACAAAAAGATTTAGAGTTGTTCACAATCATTCACTGATCTAAATGCAGTTCTTGATAAAGACAAAGGGATTCGGTCTGATTTGAGGGCCACCTCCACCTCCGCCCCCAGCCTGTCAGATACTTTAGAACCTGAATCTCACCTCACATTCTCTCCTTTCTGTGTCTGTCTGCCTGCTTCTCCACAGTCCACATCCTCTTGTCACTGGGTGAAGAATGGAACAAGACTGAGACAAAAATAGGCTCCCACGAGGTCTCCAGATAAAAATTCTGCAGAAATTCCACTGGAAATTCTGATTTATGATACTGCAGAATCTAGACTGGACTCTATGAACAAAGGTTCTAGGTGATTTTTATCTTTAGGTCCTTTTGGGAAAGAGTAGAGCAGTGTGTCTCAACCATGAAAGTATACTATCATCTCCTGGGGAGTATTTAAATCATACAGATACCCCAATCACCAGAGATTCTGACTTAATGGTGTTGAAATGGAGTCCATTCAAGTGTCTTTTTTTTTTTTTTTTTTTTTTTTTGCAGTTTTTGGCCAGGGCTGGATTTGAACCCACCACCTCCTGCATATGGGGCCAGTGCCCTACTCCTCTGAGCCACAGGCGCGGCCCTAAGTGTCCTTTTAAACACTCCCTCAGATGATTCTATTCTGAAGCACCTTCTCAAATGTTCATGTACGTACAAACCACTTAGGAAAATGGTTAAAACAAGGAAGTAGATTGTGATTTGGCAGGATGGGGTGGGGCCTGAGATTCTACATTTCTGACAAGTTTCCACATAATCTTAGTGCTGCTGCTCTGAGGACCCAACTGTAAGTAGCAGGGCCTATTAAACTGAATATTTGGGGGAATAAAGGCAGAGCTGAAGCCAGCACTTGCTCACACATCCCTCCACCACCGCCCATTCCCCATCAACATACATTACATATGTACTTTCTTTTTATAGGTAGAGTGCCATGGCATCATCATAGCTCACAGTAATCTCAAAGTCTTGGGCTCAAGCAACCTCCTGCCTTGGCCTCCTGATTAGATGGGACTACTGGCACCAGCCACGATAGAGAGTTTTTCTATTTTTAGTAGAGATGAGGTCTCCCTCATGCTCAGGCTGGTCTCAAACTCCTGAGCTCAAGCAATCCACCCACCTCAGCCTCCCAGAGTGCTGGGATTACAGGGGTGAGCCACCATAGTAGGCCTTATATTTTAGATTCCTGTGGTGAGTAAGAAGCATGGCATGGAAGAGAAGATTGAAAATAAACTGCCTAGATGGAAGAATCTTATGATCACCAGTGAAAGGACATACCATAGGGCCTTGCTCAAGGCCTGGAATGAGCTCTCAGGATTTGCTGCTGATGGGAGTCTGAACATTCCTCAGGGGCCTCATGCAGGGAGGGAGTCAGGCATTGGTCTCAAAAAAGAAAGGCCAAATTAAATGCCTACTCCTTCCCTCAAAGAGTAATATATTCAACACCTAAACCCCTCTTTCACTATATCTCCATTAGATTTAAACTTAGATTTGAACTTGCTTCAAATTTTGGCTTACCACTCATGTCTTTAAAACTGGTTGGTACCTTATCTAAATGGACCTTGTTCTGCTCTTTTCTCTGTAGTCTAAGGGTGACTTTTTTCTAGTGATAAAAGTACGTATATAAAACATTTTGATTGTTGGTATATTTCTTTAGGTCTTCTTCATGACTTAGTTATGAGCTCCTGGAGAGCTGTGTCCTTCATTTCTTTGGTGTTATTCTCACCACACTTGTTAAGTTTATACTTATTGTCCAAAAACTGGTATGTATATGCTCAATGACAATGGGAAATAGAATCCACATAATGTTTAGACATGGCAGCTATTTAAAAATAAAGAAACAATTTTCATCAATACAAATAGAGGGTAATGCATTAAATGCATTGCCTGATTTGAGAAAGGTATTATTTTTTCCTTAAGTGTGACTAAAAAAAAGAAAAAAGGGGATCAGTTTTCTGCAAAAAATTCATATGGATTTCCCCAATTATAAAAACAAATAGTGATTTCAGTTATCAAAATAGATGCAGAAATATTAGGGCTTCTTTCTATTATATTTAGAACTCCTCAATAAGAAGTATATGAAAGTCAATGAAGAATTATTAAGATAATGAAAATTAAAATGTTTAATCCGAAAGTGGATAAATTCATAATTGTTTTAAACTTGATGAAGGGTGTTCTGAAATATAATGAGGATAAGGACAATGCCCGAAGAGGGTAACTACTGAAGGAATATTAAATAAGTGTAGGCCCAGTGCAGTGACTCATACCTGTAATTCCAGCACTCTGGGAGGCCAAGGTGGGTGGATTGCCTGAACTCAGGAGTTCAAAACCAACCTGAGCAAGAAGAGTGAGATCCTGTCTCTAAAAATAGCCAGGCATTGTGGCAGATGCCTGTGGTCCCAGCTACTTGGCAGGCTGATGCAGCAGAATCCCTTGAGCCCAGAGAGTTTGAGGTTGCTGTGAGCTATGAAGCCACAGCATTCTACGACGGACATTAAAAATAAATAAATAAATATGTTAAATAAATGTAAGTAGGCTCATGCCTGTAATACTGAAACTGTGGGAGGCGGAGGCGGTCGATTGCTTGAGCTCGGGAGCTGGAGTCCAGCCTGAGCAAGAGTGAGACCCCCATCTCTACTGAAAATAGAAAAACTAGCCAGGCATTGTTGCAGACACCTATAGTCCCAACTGCTTGGGAGGCTGAAGCATGAGGACGACTTGAGCCTAGGAGTTTGAGGTTGCTGTGAGCTGTAACGCCACAGCACTGTAGCCCAGGTAACAGAGTAAAACTCTGTCTCAATAAATAAATAAATATATGTGAGTAAATGAAAGAATGAATGAATTGCTGAATGAATGAACTATTCTCAGACTCTATTGATGTGAAACTAGCGTATGGATTTCTAAAATAGAATGAGTGATGAAACACTGAGACAGAATTCAGAATCTTAGTCAGTGTTGCTAGTAGGACCTTGGACAAGTCATTTGGTCTTTCAGGCATCAGTCAAAATAAAATTATGTATATATTAGATGATCTCTAAGAGTACTTCTGGTGCTAGAGAACCATAAATTTTGTAGGTCAAATTAAATTGGACCAAATTTGATTCCTTAAGAATCAAACGTTTTACCATTTTCTAGGCAAAGATTTCAATTTGCCTTTGAAATTTCAGGTCAGTAAAGAAGACTTATGCTGGCATACCTTGCCATTAGAGAGAAGTGAAGTTTGTTCTGTACATAGAAAGGTTCTAAAGAAGATGGGAAATTCCTTCCCTGAAAGTCTTAAAAACAGTATACATCTTTGCCTCTCAAGGATGTTTAATCATTCCCCTACCTCAGGTACAGGTGGAAAACAGGTTTCATATTCTATTCCAGCTCCCATCAATTAGCAGTGACTTCATAGAGTGGTTTGCATAAAGGATTCTGAAATCCCTTAGGCCTTGGGGTCCAGAGTGCCAAGATCACATCTGTCACGTGTGTTTCAGAAGGAAGCTGCTATGGCACAAGACTGAAATATTTGCCCAGTGTGAAAGATTAAACTAACTGATCTTTCAAGGACCCTTCAGATTCTCTAAAATATATGTTTCTCCACTTGGTATTAAAGGTAATCATTCTTTAACAATGAACATGATACATAGTATCTTATTCCAGGGGACTCAGATGCTCCATTTTTGAGTCATTCTTACCCATCATCAATGAGGACCTATTGAATTTAGTCTGTAAATTACCATTACTTTCTACTTTGGTATTTTGATGAAAAGTATCTATTTTTTATTGTGTGATTTATTCCTCTTTTGCATACATATTTTGATTTTTATATGTGTGAACTTATTCTGACTGAGGATATGCAATGTAACTCAGTTGCCCCAAAACTACAAAGTTAAGTTTCTCACTCATGTTACGTGTCCAGCGCAGGTAAGTGGGGGCTAGGGAGAAGGGGTTTTTCACTGTAGTCATTGAGAAACCTGACCCATGCTTCCATGATCATGACAGCATTAGAAAAAGAAGATGTTAAATTCAACCCTGGCTCTGGAAACTTACTTTGAAGTGACCAATGTCACTTCTAATCTCCTTTTTTTTCAACTTATACATTCCATGTATAACTTTAAAAAGAGGTGGGGAGAAATGGGGAGATGTAATCCCTGCATGTGTCCAGAAAGCAAGGTGAGGAGAAACAGAGCTAATAGCTGAAATGCTCCATGGTGACCACAGAAGGCCGTGCCAGGGTCAGAATTACAGGGAAAATTGCTTTGGCCACTTTTCACCCATGCTTGAGTATTGTGTAAGATGTCTCTGGCCTCCCAAGCAAATCTGCCATTGAGCAATTATATTAGTTCCTACCAGCGCAAAATTAATTATAATTTATCCTCCAATATGTGACTATACGTTCCTTATGGACATTTTACACACAGCCCTAAATGTCCATAATTCTACCCCATCTGACTGATGAGAAGTCAAGAGGAGACTAGAGTCTGACTTCTTTGTTCTACTCTCCCACTCTCTTCCCTCCTGTTCCAGAAGAGTTCTCCATTTCCTCTTTCCTTTGATAGGGATATTTTAAGATTGGGCGGTGCCTGTGGCTCAAGGAGTAGGGCGCCGGTCCCATATGCCGGAGGTGGCAGGTTCAAACCCAGCCCCGGCCAAAAAAAAGATATTTTAAGATTTCTTGCTACACAGTGGCTTTCAGTGAAACTGTGTATTTGGACCCAACTTTGCTTGTATATACAAATGAAATTTGAAGTTTAGAATCTCTTTCTCTCAACAAATCCATGGCAAGACTAATATTGGCAGGATTTCAAGGAAGGCAGCTTTGAAACTCAAAGCAGAATAATGACATTGTGTTCTAGGGGTCATCTGCTCTTACCCCAAACAATAAATGGTCCTGATTCAATGGGCAGAGTAGCACAGGGCAACATAATGTTCATAGAATGAAAAATACATCTGCTTATCATTTTCAAAACTAGTACCTTCAAATTAACCAGAATATCAAACTTCAGAGCTATAAATTTAACCAAAAGTTGTTCTTTAAGTGGGGTAGTCTTTAAATTAAAATATAATACAGGTACTAGTATCCAGTCAAACATATCTATGTTGCTACTCAAGTTTCCTCCAAAGAAGCATTTAGAAGTTGGTGGTGCAGAGGAAATACTTTCGAACAATCCTTACTAGTCAGTATCAATAATAACACCAATTTTGATAACAATTACTTTAAAAAGAAAATGGGTGCAAAGTAAAAATGGTGTATGTGTTTTGCCTAACTTCCTTATGTTCAATAGAATATATGCACTCGCTTTCAATCTTTGGGGCAAGTTCTGGATAATTTTTCTTCTTTCTTATTTATGCCAAATCTCAGGTGAACCTACGTCAGGGAATTTTTATTTACATTTAGAACAATCCATGTGTAAACTTTTATACAATCTGTCCTTATGTTTAGTAGATTCCAATAGGTATCCAATTTAAATTTATATTAATGCTTCATAGGCCTATCTAGAAAATAAAGTTCATCCTTGTAACAGCCACACTTCTCCTTTATGGCCTGGTTTTTCTTGCAGCTTCCATTTCTTCCCTCACTTCTCCACCTCCCATACTTACTCAGCATCCTTATGACACAGGTGTTCCCCCTACGCACATTTCATAAAGCCCTCCACAAATCAGACCTTCTTGCCTTGCCAAGTGTCCAAGATTTGTTAAGAAGAAACCAACTTCATTAAAATAATTCACTCATTATTAACTTCCTTGGGAATATTTGCATTTAAAATAAATTACTAAATGTGATGATTCCAAGGAGTACATCTAGTGATGTGAATAATTCCAACAATGAGAACAAAAAGAGGAAAAAATATAAGTACAGGTGCATATCTACATAGAGGAAAAACAAGCTAAACACATGAATATAATTATTGGGGGAGAAATCCTTGAGGTATTTCTATTAGAAAGCAGGCTGGCCTCTAATTTCTAACTATTATACCATGTGCTCAGTTCATTTGGGCTGCTACAAAAAATACCTTAGACCTACTGAGTAATTTATAAAGCAACATAAAGGTATTGCTCACAGTTCTGGAAGCTGAGAAGTCCAAGATCAGAGGCACCAGAAGAGTCATCAGCTGGGAGAACTTGCTCTCTGCTGCAAGGATGGTAGCTTCTTGCTTCGCCTTCACATGGGATGAAAGGCAAGGGAGCTCCCTGAGCCACTTTTCTTAAGGGCACTCATCTGATTTATAAGGATGGAGCCTTCATGACTCAATCAGTTGCCAAAGACCCCACCTCTTAATAAAATCACTCTAAGGATGAAGTTTCAACTTTGGGGGAGACACATTCAGACCATAACATCATGTATCTTTTAAAAAACATAAAAGACACCATACTATATGTAATTTACAGTATTCCTTAAAACAAGTATTGATTCTTATGACCACAAATAATGAAAATTCACCCTAAAGTCAGTAAAATCCAATGTATCATTCTTCAGTAAATCAGAGAAATCAAGTAACACTGAGGACGTAAATGCATTAATTTACTTGCCTTATTCTCTAAATCTTTAAGGCAAGTTCATTTTTTAGGACAAAACAATTGTACGTCATTTCATTAACTCTCAGAATTCTGAAATTGAATGAGGTAGTGCTTCATGTTTCTGCACTCTAAAATGGTAAGCCTTACTGCCAATTTTACTAGACAAAAGGCTGCCCAGAAAGGAGGCGCTGATGCAGGGGTTCTTTTTAACGAGGAACCTTCTATTTTGTATGTACAAATCTTAAGTAATACTATGTATGCTAGCTCTTGAGACAAGACAGAAAAGAAAGAAAGAACAGATTAAAGTTTTGTCTGTACAAGGAAAACCCTTGTGACTTCCCCCAAAATGAGAATGCCACAATGATTTTTCTCTACAAGTTCCAAACCATAATTGCATTTTACTTATGGATCTAAAACTGAAAATTTGTCCCAGAAATGGCCTGTAACTTTGTGCTGCTTTGATATTATGAGGCTTTGAGTCTAGAATGGAAGCTCAGTTCACAGAAACAGCTAATCTAGAACCAGACAGTCCCTGTAGGTGGTGAGCTAAGGTATGTGGTCAACCCTCAGTTTTGCTTTCTTTTTTCAGTTCAGTGTCAGTTTTCTGACTGGCCAACGGGTTCAAAAGTTTGACTTTCTACGTGAGTCAATAACCTGCTCATTAGCTCTGTAGAGGATTAAAAATAGCCAGCAAATCTTTGCAATTCCTCATACCAAAAGACAGGGTCTGTTGGGTAAACCCTGGAATCTAGGCTGGCCCTGGTAGCTTGTTTTGACCAATAAAATGCAGTAGAAGTGACAGTGGATGACTTCCAAGGAGCCTTCCAGTTTCCTTTCGCATGTTCTGGAATCCAGAGAGCTCCATGTTCTGAAGATGAAAAACCACCTGGAAAGAGAGTCCTGCCATCTCCGACATCTCAGCTGAACCAGCCGCTGGATGCGGCATGTGAGGGCCCTGGGGAGATCAGCAGAAGAATCGGTCAACCCACTAAGTGGTGAGAAACCAAGTATATTTTAAGCCGCAAAATTTAGTGGTGGTTTGTGATACAGCAACGCACAGCTGACACAGAACCTCTAGGAAGAAAGTCCTTTGCTTCCTGCCATCCTCTTGCAGAATTCTTCTCACTGAGTCCATCTTACCTACAGACAGAAACCACCACCTGCCACATGTGAGAGTGGGAAGTGGGCTGGCAGCCATACGTCAGGACCACCAGCCACTCAGACCTTGTTCAGTTCCTCAAAACGGCTTGGTATCTCCCACATCTGGGGCATGTGCTAGAGGCCAACTGAAATGAAAATATGTTTCTGGAAAGAAAGGATTATCTGGGGGAAGAGAGGGAGAGGAGGGCAGAGCTAAACCAGCCCTTTATCACGAATAAGTGAGCAAGGGTTAGGATCCAGAGTAGGCGACTTTTCAGGTGGAGGGAACTGGAAGGCTGAGTGGATAAGACTCAGTGGGGGACTTCTGACAAGGCCTGGGGTACAGAACACTGTCTGGGGGGAACAGGTCCAAAGGAATACAGAAGGTACAGAGAGGGCCGGGGCAGGGAGAAAGGGCCACAGAATGAGAGCAACCTTCATTTCTTTGGTGGCTTCTCTAAATATGCTCAAACTCTTGTAGGAAACAGAAGGTAGAATGTCATTTTTTTCCACATGACAGGAATCTGCCCACATTGTCGCTACAGTAAACCCGTCAAATCATTAACCCGCACAGACCTCCACACAGGAGGTTAATGTCCTTTCCTTAATAACACTCCCCCGCAGTCAACACCCCCAGAGCCACAATGGATTACTGGAGGAGGAAGGGCCTGGTACCACCCTCGGGGTGTGGCTGCCTCCCTGGCAAGCAGGCGGCCAACCGTGTCTACTGACCACTGCAGAGCAACAGACCAGCTCAGCCCTCCACCTCTGAATCAGGGCCAGTTTAAAGCAAAGGAAGGACTCCTTCCTTATCCGGATGGCGATTCACCCTAAGTCCTTTCAATGCTGGACATCTTAGATGCAGAGTTTATCTTTTTCCTGACCATCCCTCAAGCATTGTTTCTTTTTCCTCTTCGTACAACATACCACAGAGCCCTTATCACGTAGCACTTATCACATGGAAACTTGGATGGGTTCTGTGTCTGCCTCCCTCCTCAGGCTGTTCACTTTGAGAGCGGGGTCCTGGTCCCCATAGCTTTACCTCTCTAGGGCCTGGCATGGGGCTTGCCACATAGTCAGTGAATGTTGACATGAAAGTAACCAGCTGACCAAAAGTAGCTACCCACCTGCATCGGTGGTAATAAATGTAAACGCTAAGTGATAGGTAAGTGTACAGGTGAGAAAGGTTTTGTTCTGTTTTGTCTGTAAACATAGCTACTTTGCAAAGATGTTTCCTAAAGTTTATTGTTGAGCATGTGCTTATATACTTTTACATGCCACTTTGATTCTATTATAAACTTCATCTTGGCTTTTAATCAGAGCACAATATACCCCATGAAGTCATTCCTTTGATATTCTTGCCTTAAAGGCCAGGCATAAATCTCTGCCTCAGTGTTCTGCCTGGAGTCACTCACAGTAGGCACCATCAACAAATATTTATGAGAGGAATGGATGGCAAGTTGACCTTAGCTTCCTCCGCCTGCCCTGATCCCCTCTCTTCATCCAGCTCAGTTCTAATCAGAGTGCATTCCTCTAGAAAAGCAGGATGATACAGTGGAAAAAGCAGTGGTTTAAAATCAGACAGCCTGGTTTCAAGTCCCAGTCCAGACACTGAGACCCAGCATGAGTTTTTGAAAGAGAAATAGCTGTATAAAATGATTAATTTTTAATAGTGGACAGGGTTAAAGGAACCAACAGGAGATAATAAGACACCCAGGAACTAGGAAGGTAAGGCCATTTTCACTCCTAGGTCCAAAGTGTCAGGAGGAGTGAAAAGTGGTATTGAAACCTAGTTGAGAGATGAAGTCATGAAAAGGGGCTGCCTGACAGAGCTGAGGTCTCCCAAGGACTATAACCACTTCCAGAATGATGCCAAAGCGGGGAGGTGGCATCACTCTTTCCTCCTGTGCCCTGATCCTCTGCAGTTGCTCCCCTTTGGCTGAACTCAACCAGAAACCAGAGGAAGGGAGCTCTGGTGATTCAATCCCAACCTCCTGGCAAACATGGAAGGCAGAGAAAATAAATCTTGATGTAACCCAAAATATCAAGAAGGTTTTTTACAATTTCAGGTAAGTGGCACCTTTCTGGCTTCAGTTGTCTCCTCTATGAAACAATGTGTTGTAAGTATTTTGAGATACACGGAAAAGCAATTCCAAAAATTTGTTCATTACTATGTTCCCTGATCTAGTACGCTACATCTTATATTATTTTTATGTCTTTGGCACCCACAACTTAAGGCTGGAACCACAGATACTTAAACATCCCTCTTGATCTTCTGAAGAGGATCCTAGGACAAAAGAGATATAGCTGTAAGTTCTTATCCAAAGAGATGAGCAGAAAAAAATAACAAGTAGCTCGGGTGGTGCCTGTGGCTCAAAAGAATAGGGCGCCGACCCCATATTCCAGGGGTGGAGGGTTCAAATGTCACCCCTGGCCAAAAACTGCAAAAAAAATAAAAAGTGACTCTTATTTCCCACTTTTTATTCCAAAAAAGAAAGTAACAACACAAAATTAAAAGAATGGTCCTCACTTTGTGAAATACATGTATCTTCCTCACCTATGATTTCTATAAAACCAAATAGAATCTCTTCTCCAAGAGATGCAGAAGCCCTTTTCTCTACTCTATTTAGCAGTCTGCCCAGAATCCTCAGTTTAAAATTTGGTCTTCCTTGTTGTCCCAATGTCTACAGAGATCTAGATGGATTAAACTAGTCCTGGGTTTATCTTCACTGGGCCAGAGTCATCTAGGATTCTTGTAATGGGTTAGGCATTTCCAGAAAGTCAATGAGCTTGGAAGCAGATTTCTAAATCTGGACCTATTTAATTAAACACAATTCCATAAGTGAAAGCTGTGATGTCACACAACTAGAAATAGCTTTGACATTTGCAACTACAAGTCTGTCTTTCTTATTTGGAGACATTGCCATTATTTTCAGAACTAAACAGGACTTTGGAAATTCACTTACTTGAATTTCCTTATTTTTCAAATGAAGAAACCTGGAACACAACAATACTGTATAAATACAAAACAAGGACTCACCTCAGCCCCCAGATTTCCTAATCTAGTGCTTGCCAACTGCAACACACAGCCTCTTTATGGTAAAGCTCTATAATCATGCAAAAATTTCTCAGGCATTAAATTCTTTATATTGAGTATCATTGGACATCCACATTTTAAGTGAGCCCAGCAATCAACTGATTTGTGAAAGGAATTTTAAACATAGGCATACCAGACGGTACTTGCCACAAATTTATAAATGTCCCATAACTTCATCTAGGAGGAAGAACATTCTTTCTTGTTGACAGCAAGTAATCCATCATGGGTCTTGATGTTCTCATTTTCTTAATGTTATGTAGATATTTAATCACTTTTTAAGTCATTATAATAATCCTATCTCCCTTCTTTCTCTCTCTAAATGTAATATTTGTCCTTCATCTAGGAATCTCTCTGGCTTTCAAATACTGCTGTCTGCTCTATATTTCAGGGATAACTTCTAGCCGCATCAGCTACATAGACCCCGCCAGCAGTACCCTGTGTGACTTACTGACTCAGATGCCTTCAGATCTGAGCAAGTGGGGAGTTGAGCATTTTCAAAATCTGCATATTAGCTCTGTGGTATAATGACTGATGTCAGCCCTGACTCTGCCAAACATCTCTCATCACTGCTAGTTATATCCCTTTCCAAACTATTGCGCTTGCTCTTTCTTTCTGGAGCACACCCCCTTCTACATATTTGCAGTATGGATTCAACAATATGACAATCATTTTCATTCTTTAAAGTGCCACTGCTACAATGGATAAAAATAACTTTTTACTGTTGTCACTGCCTGGTTGGGAGAAGTGGTAAAGGAGAGAAAAGAAGTTGCAATAACTAGTCTGGATATGCTTAACCTCCTATCTTGGTCCAAAACTATTCTATTCTCCTGGCCTAAGTCTCCTAAACTCTTAGTTGTCCAAATTCCCTGGGACTAATGTTTTTTGGAGAAAAATGACAAACAAATGTTGACCTTCTAGGCTAAGCCTATGGTTTTTAACTACTTTAGGCTTGAGTTTGCAATCCACAGGCAGCCACAGGCTTCTGTGAGCGATTTCTTGATTTAAAAAAAAAAAAAAAATGGGGGGAGAGGGTACTATGTTAAACAAAATATACCATGGCATGATTTCCATAAGCTTCTAGGTCAGTCGAGGGAATGTAAGACTCAGCCAGGCAAGTAAACACACATTTAATAGTACATTAACATGGATCAGGAAAAAGTTATTCTAAAGCATAGCGTCAAGAGAGAAAGAAGACTCTCCCCGTTTATTTAATGTTTTCCTTATGTTTCCTCCAAGCAGAGCTTATTCCTTGACAAGCTTTTCCTTCCCACTGCAACTAGCACTTCTCTTCTGGGATGGCTCAAGAATTGTAGCTTCTCACTGAGTTTGTTTATTTATTTACACTGCCGTTCTTGTTCTCATCCAAACTAACATATGTCTGCACAACACACGGTGAAAAGTAAATGTCTTCTTTCATGTTTATTTCCCTGAAGTTGTTCACCAAATTGCTTTTTTACATCCCTTTTGCAATCTCATCCCATCCGGCTCAAGTATCCCAGATTAGAAAGGCTGTCTCTGGAGTCCTTTTCAAAGGGAGCCTCCCATAGCCTTTAAATCCCCATGTTTTATGGTGTAGATACTCAGGATCTGAGGTATTAGGTAAGAAGGAAAGCAAAGCTGATGGGGGCAGGCTCAGACAAATAGTGACTTCTTTTTGGATAATCATTATTGGAATTGTCCTGTTATCCTTAACATCTGGTTCAAAGTGATAAACTCAATCATTTAGTACTAGACATTAGGCAATAGATAAAGGGCAGAGAAGCTCTCTGTGTGTGTTGGCGTGTATGTGTGCCGTCCTACAGAAAGACAAATGTTGTAAATGAGAACTCTTAAAAATAAGGCAAAAATCATATCTTGATGAGGTTATCGCCTTCACCTAAACCTCAAGAAAACTATGCCTACTTTCAAAATTTCAACATAAATATGCAAAATGATAAATGATATTTAATTAAGGAATTAGCAACAAAAGGTCAGTCTTTCAGATTGTAATTTTTAACACCTTGAAAAGAATGTGTATTTCAAATTCCCTTGCATCCAGGCCATTTTATTGCCTCAATTCTGCCTTTGGGGACTTGTAACAAATACAGCACCGGAGGCCTGCAGAGACATACAACAATGTGTAGCATTGCAAACTTACAAGCTCGCGTGGACAGAAGTAATAACCTCTTTTTCTAACACACAAATTGATGGCAATCCAGTAATAATGATTACAAATGGAGAATGGAGAGAGAAATACAAATCTTACTTGTTTTCCCACAGGGCTTTGGTGATTTCTTAAACCAAAATTATTTGAGCATAAGAATTAGCAAGGTGTCTGTAGATCAGGAACTTTTTCATAGTGGCCTCCCAGGAAGTTTGCTACTGTGTAAAGCTGTAATGCTACAGAGTGTACAGAGGTAGTCCTTCAGATATTTTGTTAAATACAACATTTAGGACAGGTTTATACAAAAGTTACTTTGTGAACTTGTGACTTTCAAACTAAATACTTCTTTCAGTAACTGCTGAAGGCTCAAAGGCTTATGCTACTGGAGAAAAGAGGTGGTAAGCTTGCCATTGACTGACAGCCAGCGTGTACTGGACTCAGAGGTGCTGGCCCTCTTCTTCAAACCCTGGGTGGGCCAGGGGATCCTATTCTTTGCTTTGCTGCCAGGGGTCCCCACTTACGCTAGGAATAGAAGAAAGTCATGGGCTTTCCACTTCTTCCTTAAGACGGGAGAAATCCTTCCAAATATTATTCCCAGTCCCCCAAATGAGAAATGAAAATGCACAACAGATCCTCGCAAGAACTTTAGGAGGCAGAGCTGGGGGGCGGAGAGAGCGCGCCTAGCGATGGCGAGTTGACTAAGGAGGGAATTGCCTGGGGGAGGAGGAGTCTTCCAGACCCACAGTAAAAGCTTGGTTTGGAAGAAAGCCCCAGCACGATTGAATTTCCAACGGGACGGTCCCCAGCGCACACACCTGTGGGTCCTCCCCCCTCGGAGCAGGTAAACCGCGGCGGAGCTGACCCGCAGCGCCCATGGAGTTTCCTCCGGACCACCGGCCTGGCGACCAGTACAGCTACTTTTATTGAAAGAAAGAGAAAAAGGCAGCAAAAGAGAGGGTCGGAAAGGCTGAGAAGGAGTCCGGATCCAGAAACCCTCCAGCGATCTGCCAAGGGGGCGAGGGGCGAGCTCCCCCAGGCCCAGGCATTGCTCTCTGGCTCTGGGGGAGCGGGAGACTGCAGGGGCGTGAGGGTGCTCGGCCACCGAGAGCAGGGTGCGCCCAATCTGAGGCCGCGGAAAGAAGCCGCACTGGGCGAGGGGCACTCCCGTCCGCAGTACCTCCGGCATCTACCCTCCCAGCCCCAGCGCGCCCAACTCTCCCCGCCGGAGCTGCCCTTCTGGGGACTCTTCTCCGCACGCAGTGCTCCGGCTCTGCCCCCGCTCCTGTTCTTCCGCCGTCTCAGCGGCGTCCAGAGATGCTCCGCCACAGACCCAGGACCCCTTAGGCGCCTCTTCCAGTCCCTCTGCCAAATCGCAACGCCTGTACTTTTCCAGCTCCCTCTTTCCCTCTTGAAATTGAAAGTTATTGAGGTCGCTCTGGGTTGTTGCTGCGGCAGTTTCCTTCCCCGCCCCCCGCGGTCATCCCCCCTCCCCTCCCCCCTCCCCTCCTGCTCCCCTATGGGGTGCTCCCGGGAGCCCAGCCCAACACTGGAGCGGCTCCTGCTCACGAAAGCCAGAAGCAGCTCGGGGTCTCTCCGCCGCCCCTTGGCCATGGCCGCGGTGCCGACGGCGCCCGCTCCCGAGCACTCCTGGGGCCCCAGCCGCCGCCGCCGCAGCTTCTGAGCCCAAGGGGCTGCCGCCGCCGCCGCTAGCCCGCCTGGATCCCGCCCGCGGCCATCGCCGCCGCCCACCATGCTACCTGAGGCCGCCCCCGCGGCTCCTGGAACCCTCCTTCGCGGCGATGACAGCCACCCCAGAGAAGCCGCTGCAGTTCAGTGCTCGGACAATTTGAAAGTACAATAGTTGTTGCCCTGTCCACCCGCCCCGCTTCGCTTGCCATCACAGCACGCCTATCGGATCTGAGTGGAGAAGTCCCGCTGCTCGGGTCCTCTATCTATACGCCTAACACCTACATATATTTTTAAAACAGTAAATATAATTAACGATCAAAACTATAAAGGAGAAAAGGAGGGAAACATTACTGGGTTACTATGCACTTGCGACTGATTCCTTGGCTTTTTATTATTTTGAACTTTATGGAATACATCGGCAGCCAAAACGCCTCCCGGGGAAGGCGCCAGCGAAGAAGTAAGTGCAGGGGTTTTTACGCATTTGCTCCCTCCCGCCGCTCTCACCTGTCGGGTCGCTTAGCCTGTCCTAAGTTGGCTCCCAGAGACAGCGGTCTTCCCGCCCGGCACCCCACGCCTTCCAAAGGAGATAACAGGTTGGGCTCTGGGGATACTGACAGCGCCCCTCTCTTCCCCGGCATCCTACTCCGGCGAACCTGGCGCTAACGTGGCTCCCGCCCCCCACGTAGCTCAGGTTCGTTGGAAAGTTCTGTCCTTGGTTAGACTCGCTCTAGGGATTTGTGCTTTCCTTTTGAAGATGGACAGGGGTCGGAAGCTTGGACGCTAGGCCCGCAGGGTATCTGACCGCTGAGTAAACGCCGGGGGAGGAGCAGCCGCGGGGGCCAAGGCAGCCGCTCCCCTCTGGTAGCGGTCTCGCGCCGGGCCACCTCGGCAGGGGCCTTAAAGCGGCGTTGGGGGTTCGAAGCGCCGACCAGCGGCCCAGGGAGCCAGCCAGCGAGCCAGCGCCGGCTGGGCCGAGTCCCTAGACGCGCGCTAGCGAAGCAAAGGGGAGCGTAGGGCGCGGGGGCTAGCGTGTCCCAGCGCTGGCGGAGCAAGCTAACGTCCCACGCCTGGGGGGCTGAAGACAGAGAAAACCCAGCCTCTGGGAGACGGAGGTGCCGGTTTCCAGTTACTGTCTTGCCTGTCACATGTGAGCCCTTTTACGATCTCAGGCCCTTTCAAGTGTGTCCCCTGAGACACACACACACACACACACGCGCGCGCGCGCGCGCGCGCGGAGGATGAGGTTCCCCCAGACACTCTCGCCTCCTCCCTGTCCTTTATCCTGTCACTTGGGAGGCTGGAGTTTTAAGAATTGTCCTAGCTGAGATTAAACCCTCCAACCAGACTCCGTCTGTCCAAAGGTGGCAACTTCCCGAGATAAGAGGACAAAAGCGAAGGCAGCTCGTAACTCTGCTCTGGGGTCGTCTGGTGCGCTTGCTGCTGCGATGTGTGTGCTCGGGTGGGGAGTCCCTTCTCAGACCCCAGAGCCGCCGGGAACGACCCTGGCTCCATCGTTGGGGGCGCTGGTGGGAGAGAGAGGAATAAAGCTCCCATGGAGCTCGAGAGGCGCAGAGGGCGATGTTGCTGCCTGGGCCCCTCGGATCTCCGCGCCGGCCAGCGCACTACCTTGGTTGCGCCTGGTCCCCCAAGCGTAGCCCTCTGCAGCGTCCAGCCAGGGAAGCCCCTCCGGGCAGGAGCAGGGGCAGCTCGGAGGACACAACACTGGCTTGTGTAATATGGAAATTTTGTAATTGCTTCTCGACCGCTATTTGTCCTGCCCTGCTCCTGAGCACTAGGGTCCCCTGAAAGGTGCCTTTGTACCGCTCGCCCGGGGCAGACAAGGTTTAATTCACCCGAAAATTGCTTCTAAGAAACGTGGCCGGGCCGGAGCGCCAGCGGCTCTGGTTCGGCCTCAACGCCTCTAGATCGCATAGCAGGGGGCAGGAGGGCCTAAACTAAATAGGTCATCCTATTTATTATTCTTGGCCTCTGAATGGTTTGTATTCTTCCTAACTCCCCTACCCACGCTGTAATTCAGGTCAGGAAGCCCTCTCGCTGAGGGCGCACTCTGGGGCTCAGCCGTGCCCTCGCGCCTGGCCGTCCCGTCGCCTCTCCTCGCTCCTCTCCGGTAGGGTCTGGCCTTGAGAACTGAGTCCCGGGGTCTGTAGGGAAAGGGGAGAGGCGTTGCCTGCAGCCTTCTATCCGATCCTCCAGTCCCTGCTGGAGGGCGCCCACAGACACTACCTCCTTCACTACACGAAGGAGCACCGCACCCCACCCCAACCCCAGCCGGGAGCCACGCTCTGGCAGGGGCGAGGCAGGGTACTGATTGTCAGTGTTATAGGCATCTCTGTTTGCAGCTTTGGGACCCTGTTTCTGAAGGAACACGCTGGAAAGAAATCTTGCTGCCCATTTGTTCTCACCTCCCCCGCGAGGACCAAGGGAAGCTGCCGCATTACGCTGCCCAGGTCTTTGGGGTGCAGGGGGACGCTTCACCTCTAGGCTGGGACTGGAAAGGAATCTAGGAGTTAAAGGGGGAAACTGCTTTAAGACCTGTCTTTATTGTGTCAAGGCCAATCAAAGGCGCCCTCTAGTTGTGTTGAGGGGCTATAAGAGGGAAAAGGTTGAATTGGGCTGAAATTTCGATTATTTTGTGGGAGTGGGTCTGAGAGAGAGCGCCTGCAAGCGATGCTCCTTCGCACGTGAATCTGCTTTTGCGACTTGGTTTGCTGTCGCAATCCTGGGAGAGGGGCGACCCCTTGCGTCCTCTGAGGAGACGGACGAGACTGCATTGGCAGGTGCAGTGCGACTTTTTGGGAAAAAAAAGTGGGTAGTGGAGAGCCTTATTAAATGCACAGAAACTCGCAGTCAGACTGCCTACACACAAACTCGCATATATAGTTTGTTTGGAAGTCTCTCAAAAGTGAATAAAACCCTTTTTGTCAAATAGGGACTAAAAAGAATAAGGTATTGGCAAAACTATTTTTTTTAAGGTCAATTTTCCTATTTTTTCTTCCAGAAGCAACTAAAGTGAATATTTAAGAATATTCCTCTGGCCTGTAGATAAATATCTTCACTTTCCTAAACATTTAAAACTGCAATTAAAGATATGAGAAGTTGGAAATTAAGGTGTAAGAACTGTTTTTCAGGGGTTTTTTTTTAATGCTATCTTTGTTTTAGTAGAAAAGTTTCTTACAAACTGAGGTAGATATTCATATGCAGTGTTAAATATTGTCAGTTCTAAATAACCATGGCTTATCCTTAGAAATAGCAAGTAAAGCAGGATCAGGATTGTCCTGTTTTCCCTAAAACAACTTTTATTCCATTTGTCCCTACTTGGTTACGAACCAGTGATCCTAGTTGTTACAAACTAATGTTTCTTCATATAAAAGAAACAAGATTTTAAAACAGGAGTCTTATAATTTTTAAACATTTATTTAAGTAATGGGTAGACAAATAAACAATAACTTTTTATCTACTTGAGTTGATATACAGCTCCTAGAGATGAAAAAAATTGAATTTATTCAAGAAAAAATTAAATACTGTTTTTATTTAAAACTACCCAACCAGCAATGTTTTTAGAGGTATGCCTTAGCTTTAAATACAACATGCTAAGTCAAGAACCTTGAACTCAGTTTCTGTATTATTTTCAGCTCAGCCTTTGCAGCTTGATAAAATCAACCTTTAAATTCCAGGTTGTGTGCTAATAAAATTAAACAGCATCTTTGCTGTCATAATGGCTGTCATACCTTATTAGTGCATCACAGTCTCACTTTGATTATTCATTTGAGCCCTGAAGAAGCTATGTGAAGTGTAGAGGCAGGTGTTCATCTTTTCATTATGCAAAGAAAGGACCTAGAAAACAGGGGTTAAGTAACCTACCAAAGCCATGCAAACAGTAGGTGGAACTTACCCCTTACCATGAATCTCTAAAATTATTTATACATTTATTTTATATGCTGATCCATTTCATAGAAAGGATATCAAGCTTATTAAGTAATAAATTTAATTGTTCCAAGATCATCATCCAATCTAATATGTTTATAGAATAAGCTGTTATCCTTGACTGGAAAATTGTGAATGATATTTATGTGTATTATGTATTGGTAACTAACATCAAAGAATTAAATATCTAATAATGATCATAAAGCTTCATAAATAGAATATTATTTGATCATCCAGAAGGTATTATAGGATCATATTGTGCTAGAAGTTTGTAGAAACATAAGATGCCATTTCATGTCCTTTTACTAGATGCTATCTATCAATTGGGTTTTAATTGCTCAGTTTCTAGAGAAATGGAACTTTTGAAAAGTCATTTATGCATAATAATTGAAAAGTGTTCACTGTACAATCTATAAAACTTTTTAAAGTCTTTCATAAAGAAATCCGAACAAAAGGAGTGAGAATACAAAGGAACAATTTTAATGGTAATAAAGGAAAAATAGACTTTCTGGAATATACTGGTCATTGCTCACGGCATTTTTTCAGACATCGAGCTATTGTTTGAAATTATGAGACACTCTTGGTGAGCATACTGCTAACCCTAGAAAGTAACAAGTTAACTAATAGAACAGAAAAATTCTTTAAGTCTACTATGCATTTTGCAATATTAATTTTGGATGAAAGTTGAGTTTAGATATTGGCTACAATGCATTTTTCTCACCTGTCTACATTTGCCATCAGTCTATCTTATTTTTGAGAGAGATCTTGTTTTACAGATAGAGACAGGAACAGAATTTTCTGGAGAAAGTACATTCTTTCACATGTACTGTGATATCTGTATAAATCAAAGACAGATTCAAATGCATAGGCAGTAGTGTCAACATCTAAATATACTCAAAAAAGTCTTTGTCAATTCTAATTTAATCATCATTATGCTGTCCCATGTTTAAAATTTTCTTGGTTTTATAATATTTTAATTCTCTGTTTATTACTCCACTAGAAGTATTTTACCAAGAACATTAGGAACATAATTTTAAAATAGTCCTTTTAGTCCCAAATTTCTCTAAGTAATTAAGAATGTGACAATAGCTGTGAAACTGATTGAATGTCATTATATCAATATGCCTTAAGTGTGAAATATGAACAGTATTTCAACTTGTAAATAGATAAGCTTTACTAAATTATTTCTCCATTAAATATTTTTCTGGCATTTAGTATTCTACAAATTAGATCCCCAATGAATGGAAATACAACTTGTAAAACTTGATTTTCAAGATATTATGGGGTAAACCTTACAACAGTACTACAAAATGAATGTAGTTGCCATATGATCCTTTTAGATGATTTGAATCTGGATAGAGAACTCTAGATTGCTACTAAATGTCTACAATATTTTCTAGTTAAATGGTTAATCTTTTTTTAGATGCAATAGTTCTTTTGAGTTTTATGTAATGTTGAAAGCATACTATATAGACTTGTCAGGAGCCTGTATAAAATTAAGACCAAAGATCCCAGCGCAATTATAAAAATGAACTATCAAAATGTAAAACCATTCTAAATATAGTGATTTACGAAGTCATCCTTTCCCCTTTCTATCTAACCAAATGTTTAATTCTGGACATTGCCCTAACCCTCTCTCCCTCACTATTCATTCACATATCCTATTCCTACCCTACTCCAAATCTTGAAATGCCATGAGAATGGATATTGTGTTTCATAAAATGTAAGAATCAACTTTGCTTACCATTAGGAAAACATCGTTTGGTTTTGAGAGCATGGTAAGAACCGTGCAAGACAGTGTGTTGAAATTGTATGTTTAACTTGGTTAGGACTATTTCTTCTCTAACAGTGCATTGTATCCTGGCATTCTTTTTATTTTATTTTATTTTAGAGACAGAGTCTCACTTTATCACCCTTGGTAGAATGCTGTGGCATCACAGCTCACAGCAACCTCCTGCTCTTGGGCTTAGGTGATTCTCTTGCCTCAGCCTCCTGAGTAGCTGGGACTACAGGTGCCCGCCACACGCCTGGCTGTTTTTTTGTTGCAGTTTGGCAGGGGCCAGGTTTGAACCGGCCACCCTTGGTATATGGGGCCGGCATCCTACTCACTGAGCCACAGGTGCCACCCTGACCTTCTTTTTAGAATGATAATTTGAGAAAATGATCCATCATAAATTATAAAGATTTTATTTGCCTTGCATTTGGTTTAGAAAGAAGAGACAAATTTCTTTCTTGATTTCCGAGTTTTTTCAGGATTTAATATGATGGAATTATCTTAAAACTTAACATTTGTTTGTTAACCTAATAAATTTGAAATGCTTTGTAATTACATGTATACCTGAACAAAATATCTGAAATATAAAATATACATCTGTAAAATGTGCCACCCATTTTTTTTATGTTTCTTTAATTCTGACCATCAACTACTTCCATTCAGGAATATTACTAGCATTCTGATTAAAGTACTCATCAAATAATACTGAAAAGCATAGAACGTTCCATTCTCATGAATGGTGGGGGTGCTGAGAATGCTAAATATCTAAGTGTGCTAACCAATCCCCTTTTTCGCTTCAAAGGTTTCAATAACATGAAACTTCAAAGCAAAATACCTTATTTCTTTTCACAGGCGCTCAGTTTGATTAATAATTTTCAAAGTTCATTTTTTAAAATATGGTTGCAGGTGCCTCTTAGAGCATTTCTGCCGTATTTATAATCTCGGCAAAGACCTAGTTGCCATCTGCTGTAGTTAAATTCTTCTGGAAGTATTTTAGGGAGAATTCAGCGGTACTAAAGAATATTATTGCCCAATGAAATATATCAAATACCTTTTAACTGTCTTTATATTTTATGTAAAAATAGAATCTAGTTTTGAAAACATCATCTTGGTGTTCTACATGACCTTTAAGAATTTCATGAATAGCAAGTATCATAAGTTTGTAATAGAAACTGAGACCTGAGAAGGAAGACTCCCCAGTGTGTGTTGGGTACAGGTTGACCAAAAAGTTGAAGACCTGGGTTCAAGAGTCAGTGCTGCTACTAACGTCTGGATAACCCAGGCATTAATGCAGGCAAGTGCTTTTACCTCATTAGGCTGATAGTTCCTCATCTGCAAAATGAGGAGATGGATCAAGAATTTATATCCAAGCGTCCCCTACAGTCTCTTTACCTTGCAATCTTTTGGTATGAGAATGTTTAAGTCATGTCTAGAGAATTAAACAGTAACTTACTTGTCTTATTCAATTAAGTTTAGCAGATAAAGATTAAGAATACAAACAAATATAAGCATTCATTTGTTAGAAGTAAATTCATCACCTACTGATTAAAGAGTGAGTACCAATGTGAAGAAGGAATTAATTATGATATGCACCAACCTTCACAATGTTTAGTGTCTGAAAACCATAGTCACAGCATCAGTCAACATAGAGTAGGTTCATCTTGTCTTTGGGCTTGGGTCACAGGGACCAGGTTTAACATACCAACTAGAGGGATACAACAGAGCTTCCCTACCATGGCAGGCTTTCAGAGGCAGCCTGTGCTTATGAAAAAAAAAAAAAAAAAAAAAGAGGTGATTCTATTAGTCTAGCTATAAGGTAAGGAGGCCCTACCCTATGACAGTGAATGATTCAGCAAGAAAGTATAAATGGCAGATGATTTCTTTTGATCAAATCATCAGTTCTTGAAAATTAATTGGATATGAAGGGGAAAGAAGAGGAGGGCCATATTTGGCACTAAATTTTGGAGAATGAGGACTCAGGTCTGAGTGAATGGATAATGATGGCAACAAACAAAAAGAAAAATAAGAGAAGCAGGTTTTGTAGGAAATCTATTTGTCTTTTGAACTGATTTTACTTTAATAAGTCAGAAGACTGTTTAGGAATGCAGAACTAGTTTCAGGGAGTATCAAGGGCTGAAAACAAGTACTTTACAGTCACTCACATACAAGGGATGTTTACTATTATCAAAAGTGTTTGCAGTGCTAACATTGAAGCTCACTCTTCTTGGTGGTATCAAAATAAAACTAATTACATTAAGATTCTTTTTCTGTTTTAAATAGGGTTTAATATATCATTCTCAACTGTGATTTCTTATTTTTATAGCACTCTCTGTATTACATAAGGGAATGGTTTCTGGTATGAGCTATAGCTTTTAGTTGCCAAATCTTGCAGCTGAATATTATACTTAGAGGTCTCATTGCCTGTGGAACTGTTACCTTGCCACAGATCATAAGAAGACTTGAAACATTTTATGGTAATGAAAGACAAATTTCCATAAGATGTAATAATGAGTATTTGAAATACTCGATTTGGATCGAGTATCTATTCATAACAGTAGCATGCTACTTTTCAAGTAGGTTCCTCCATAAAGAGTGTTCTCTTAAACTAAGAGAATCTTAGGATGGGATAAAACTTGAAGGACTCCAATCCAAGTACATAGTGTGAGGATTCCATTGACAACATCCCCAATGAGTAATTTATCCAGCCTCAGTTACAGGCAGGCTGCAAGCTAGCTTGCTTTTTTTTTCCTCTTACCCATTCTGGGGCTTCTATATTGGAAGCCGTTTATTCTCCTCCTAGTCCTTTTCTGAGAAGTTGGCATTGGCATGGGATTAGATTTAGTTACCTTAAAACACCTTTCTAAACTGAGTACACACTAATGCAATGTACTATATTCACTCCCCCAAAAAAGTCCTCCAAAAACTAGCTGGTAAGCATATTTATAATTATACCCCAATACAAAGCACATTCCTGAGAGTAAGTGGTAAAGCAGCCCCCATTTTATAACCACATTATACAAACCACTACCACACAATATAAAATAACAGAATTTGTGAGCTGCTTATTTTAGAACACTGTTTTCTTAACATATGCTCAATAAGTCGGTAAGAAAAAGAACAGTAGTTTCTTATTGTTATGTTCTGTTATACAAAGGGATCTCAAGAGTATAGGCAGGGTCAACTTGACAAAGGCTGACATACAAGGAGAGGAAATACCTGTCACATTTTGCTAAAAAGAAAGAGGAAAAATAACATGCCAAAATATGTGCAGATGTCTTCTCTTCTATTTATACATGTGTATCTTCAGATGAATATATATTTCATGGGCAGCACCTGTGTCACTGGGTAGGGCACCAGCCCCATATACCGAGGGTGGCAGGTTCAAACCTGGCCCTGGTCGAAACTGCAACAACAACAACGACAACAAAATGAATATATATTTCTTAAACTGAGTGCTCTAATAATAATTAAATTGCTCCCATGTTTCAATTACCTGTGGGGGTGCCAGACCCTCTATTTGATGTTTTTGCAAAACTTGTCTCATTCCAATGTTATCCACACTCACCCTGTAAGGATTGAGTCAGTAGTCCCACTTTAGTCTATCATTCCGGAAAGGTGATGGACCTGAAATTGCAGTCAAGGCTTCACTCCAAAGCCCAGCTCCTGGCTTGAGTTCTCCACTCCACCCTAACCACTGGGTTGGTCCTCGAGGCAGTCGTGGAAGCCTTTTATCAAATTCCCCCTTACTTTTTTCTTTTCCTTCCCTCTTTCTCTCTCCCTCCTTGTTTAACAAACCACAAGTTCTTTTCAAACACTTACCATGGATATTGTTTCTGGTATTCAAGTTCTCCCCCCCACACACACACACACATTTCTCTCTTTTCTCCACCCATCCTTCTCTTTCCTTAAACTTGCCCCATTGATGGTTTTTAAGCATAAAAAGTTGCTGTTTTTTTTAATTAGAAGCAATAAGATTTCACTGTTTATATGAAATATATGAAGATTATTCTATCTACCGTATGCATATCCAAGGGAAAATTAACATAGGCTTGAGGATGTGGGAAAAGTTGGTAATTTTGCAGTTAAAAATCAAAATCCTTCTATGTGATTTATAACCACAGTAGATATTTCACTGGCTAGTTTTTGTTATCCAGAAAAATTGACTTTATGGTGTTTCATAAAATTTGACATTTATATTATTTTTACCACGACCATCTACAGTAACTTCTACTCTGAATTCTTGCTTTATGGGACTTGGTACAGAGATTCTCAGCCCCTGAGTTCACATTAGAATCACCTGGGGATCTTTTAAAAAATAGTATGTACTAATGCCCAGAACCCACCCTGGAGAAAATGAAACAATCTCCGGGCTGGGGCTGACATATTAGTATTTCTAAAAGTGGTCCTGGTGATACATGGTTGTTCTTATACTTGAATTTGACAATAAGATAAATAATTGAAGAATCCTAATTTTGGAAACTTAGCAGCAAATTTGTGACCTGCGTTTCTCAAGCAAAGCTGAGAAATATTGTCAGAGCCTTAAATCAAGAATAACTTTTGACAGCCAAAACAAACTTGTGCAGAGTGTGATAAGACAGGAGATACATGTCATTTGAACAAATAGTAGTTTAACATATAGAGTAATCTGATAGCTGTGTGTTGTTTATCAGTAAAGTTATTGTTAAACTTGCAGCGCTCCCTGGTGCAGACAAGACTATCTGATAGAGAATTATGTCAAAGAGTCCAAGAAAAAGAGCAAGGTGCACACAGGAGGGTGTGATAGTGACTTTATAACTGAGGCTGGCTTCCTAGAAGAGGAACACTTGTGCGGGAGAAGTGCGAACTGTGGCTGAGTGGGTTTGCTGCTGAACTAGACTGTGGGTGTGTGTGGGGGGGGTAAATAGGAAAACTGTCGAAGATGGGGTCTCACACATATTCATTTTTTCTCCAAAGCTACTTAATAATAAACAACTGTTTTTTTATGTCTAACCAGATGATTGGTAACGTGCCACAGAATCCTCCTTGTTTTTAGGAAAAACTTAATGGTTAGGAAACTTCCTAACAAGAAATAAATGTCCCGCTCTTTTATAGTTTCTAAAATTCCCAACTCACTTTCAATTGACTACTGATGATCAGTAAAACCACTATAAATAGCATAGTTTCAACTCTATCTTACTCAGTTAAGTTTTATGGTAGGTGGTTTAGTCATGAACTTACTGTTTGTACTTCACTCCTAATGTGCTCTTCTTTGAGGAGTTATCTTCATTAAATCTTGTTTATTAGTCTTTTCTAGTCCATGAAGGATTTTCAAATCTTGCCATAAACTGGGGAAAGCTCCATGTAAAAGGGAGGTGGAAGTCTGGGCTTCCTGTCACACTTAATTCTGCTTGTTAAGGGGGCTCTTTGGGAAAATTTGGGTTCCAACGAGTCACTAGGCCAAATCCCAATAACCACAATTGCCAAAAGTAATTAGACTGAGGAAAGCCAGGCTCCTTGGAAGGGAGGTCGTTGCAGCACGTTTTAGCCGTTGCTTCTCGGTCAGACCTTGTTACCCCTCCCTAAGGATTGGGAGCAATCATGAGTTCCAGAGAGCAGGAAATCCATCACAATACAATGCTTTCCACCCATTTTTTCAATAGATAATTCACCCTAAGCATGCAAGAGATAACCTATTTTCTTAATAGCTTATTCGCCCTAAGCATGCAAGAGATAGAAATGTGCCATCAGGACGTGCCTGTCAGCATCCCCTTGTAAACCACCTTGTCTGCCGCGTGAGCACACGTGCCCACATAGAAAACTCCCGCTGTCACCCCTGCAAGCTCTCCTCCTCCCTTCCTGAGTAGATAAAAAGAACCCAAGGAATTTTGTCTAAGTCTTCATAAAAGAGGTGTATGACTGGGATGGAAAAGGAAAGGAAGGAGTTCTTGTAAACATCCTGAGGTCAACTTAGATATAATATTATTGAAGTAACATTTGGCAACAAAGAAATGGTAGTACATTACATCAGGACAGGAGTTGTAAAATCTCTAGAGCTAGAAAAAGGTCAAGCGCAAACTCATGATTCCTTATGTTTAAAACAATACCTTTTACAAACATGGTGTTGAAAGTTGTGAAGTAGAAATTATCAACAAATCAGTGGTGCCGTAACTTTAAACATTTAATATATGAAAAGTTAAGACTGTTAAACCTTCCCATAGGAAAATATTCAAGTGGTACAAATGTGCCTGTGTTTAATAACTGAAGTCAAAGTTTGATTTTGAAACGATTGGCTAGCATACTCAGAAAAGATATTCTACCGCTCCATGGGATGCATCTTTAATTGAACAAAGACCAGAGCTACCACTGGTCATAGTCCTTACAGTGGTAAGTTTCAAATTCCTTTTTGTTTCGGGATGACTTTGGTATATTTTAGTATTCCTTTGAGCCTAAGCTACTAGTTCTCTTGTTAAATACATGGATGGGAGATTGCTTATTTTAAATTACGGGAATGAAATCAGATTCCTTTTCCAGCCAGCTTTTTCTGACAACTGGTAACTTCCAGGTATCATTTAGCAAATAAACCCTGTCCTTATACACTTTGCACACCTCGAAATTGTAATGACTTGCATGTCACTATGACCAATATAGTGGAACAATACATATGGTTTTCTTTATTCTTGAATTTGACAATAAGATAACCAAAGAAAAGAAGAATCCTAATTTTGGGAAATTTAGCAGTGAAACTTGGACCTGTACCACTTGGCATGTAGTTTTGGCCCTGAAACACAATACATACAGACTAACACTGGTTGGCCATAAACTGAGGATGTGTTTTTTGATCTAGAGTCCAAAACAACCCTCGTTTACTTGTTTGGTAACAAGAAATAGGGTCCGAACATGGTATCCCTAGCCTCCATGGATTGAATTTACATACATATTTCATGCTGTCCTCAAGATGGTAACTCTTAGTCCCCTCCACAAATACTGAATATAATTTTAAAGGACCAGTCTCTCATATAGCACATTTTTAAAACATCCAGCCAACTTTTTAATTCTTCCCAAAGGATTTTTTTTTCCTCCCCTGACAGTGTCTCATTTACTTGTCTTGGGGTTGAATGCCCTGGCATCGTAGCTCACAGCAACCTCAAACTATCCTCTTGCCTCAGTCTCCCAATTAGCTGGGATGACAGAAACCCACCGCAATGCCCAGCTAGTTTTGCTATTTGGAGAGACAGGGTCTTGTTTTGCTCAGGCTGGTCTCAAACTCCCAAGCTCAAGCAATCCACCAGCCTCGACCTCCCAGAGTGCTAGGATACAGGTGCGAGCCACTGCAGCCTCTTCCCACAGTTTTTAACAGATCAGTGGGATCATCTTGGAGGTCAGCTAGTCTTGCGAGATTACGTAGATGCATACTTGGCCTTAGCATAATAAAGAGCATTTGTTATTACACCCAGCACCACGCCTCTAGGACCAGCTCCTGATTCATGTTCATTTTCAGACCTGTGGACATTATGTGACCACATTCCAAAGTTTAAGTTCTAACAGAATGAATAAGAGCCCCACTGAGAGTATCTGCAGACCATTTCAGGCTACCACTACCATGTTCAGCATCTCACTGACATACCAGAAATTTATTTTAAAGAATTTTTTTCTTGACTGAATATGTTGTTTATGCTACAAAAGGAGAGTTTACAACCTCAAAAACTTTATGTACTAGTTTTTAGCTAAACTACTTAATTCACAGGGTGTCGAGCAGAAGTGCTATAGTTCATCAGATAAGAACATGTTTCAAATGAAAATTGCCAAGATTTTTCAATATAGGACCTTTTCTTCACCTTTTCTACCTGAAACTCACTTCCTCATCCATCCCCCAAATTCTAAACCAGTTGCTAAAATGAATTGAACACTCTTAATTTTAGAATTTTCCAAAGAAAAAAATTAAATATGCAGACAGCTGAATTAATTTATAAAATACTACCACGTTTATCTTGGCATTTATCTAGGCAGATTTCGGTTATCACATTCACTAAATCTTGTGTGCTGGCTCTACTTAGCCCCTCAGGAAGGAACACGTTTTTTTCTATGCCTTAACCACCTGGAGGACCATTGCACAGAATAAATTTGGTGTTTCTTCACACTTCTTGTACAAATTTCTTTCCTCATAGACAATTTATTTACTGGGTCTCTGAAGCCTAAATAATCCCTTTATTTTAAACCTGAAGCAAATGGAGAGTCGTTTTTACAAGAGCAATAAACTAAAGTGGCTGTTCAAATACTTGCTTCTCTGCACGCTGAAGTACCTTTTTGTTAATACAAACCCTTCATATTCTAGCAGGTAGCTCCCTGAAACTCTAGGGCTGCTTCTATTTATATAACCAGGAATCTCCCCTCCTCCACACAGCAGCCCCCTTGCTCCTGGGTGTATGCCAGCAATTTTGTAGGATTCATTCTGACAACTGCTCCGGTGTAAATATTTAGAGAAATCCTTTCCATTAAAGATTAAACAAAGTGTAAGTAACTGTTCCTAAATGATAGATCTTATTAATGCTTGCAACGGCAGGTCAGATGCTATCTGATGCGTAGATTTTAATATGGTTCTCTAGAGAAAAGACTAAAGAAGAAAGAACCAAGAGAAATTAGAGTGAGTTGTGTGTAATTTGAGCTGTAAAATATTTTAAACCATCAATAAAGAGGTGATTTTTTTTAATGTGCACAGATGTAGGAAAATGAGTCCATTATAATTGGCTGTAGTAAAAATTAGCTGCTGGCGCTTTAATAGTTTAAAAAAGGTGGGGGCAATTATACATCTTCTAATCATCCTGCCGGCTCAAATGCAGTACAGTGCTTGGCTATTTCTCCACATTCTCACCAAAATGAAGTAACATATCTGAGATCTGATCTGATGTAAGCTCTGGTTTCTATGTTATTATTCAACTATTAAAAGGGATAATGACTGAGCTCTTAGGCTTATACTGAATATCATTTATTAAAACAGGGTGGTACCCCAGGCCTCCAGGGGTGAAAGCATACCAGTGTTCCCTTTCCGCACTTTCCTAGTTACACAGAATTTTTCAAATGTTTATTATATACTAGGGGATTACACAGCTAAGCCATTTAAGGCACCAGAGACTTCACTGACTCAATATAAATTAATTCTACAATATTAATGATCCCTGCCATACATGACTAGAAAAGGTATACATAATTTAAACAAGTTATTATTTCCTCTTTCTCTTGATGATGTAAGGCCTACATTAAACTATAAAAAGCCATGAATTTTAATTCTATTTCTTTGTTGTTAAGTTCCAATCTAAGACTGCTTATTGAAAGGCATGTTAGAAAAAAATTCTACATAAATAATATTAAAGCTTTTAAAGGGAATTTTTCTTTTCCTTGTTTTGCTTCAAACATATACTGGCAGTCATTCACTACTGAGTTGCCAATCGAATCCCACTTGAATACTGTATTTATTATGATTTAGCAAAGAAAATAATAAGAAGGGATTTATGGGATATGAAATGGAAACTTCATAAACTTCATTGGAGAAGAATCATGTCTTTCTAATGACTTTACAAACCAGGTTTTCTTGGGTTTGAACCATAGTAAGAAAAATCCCACAGTAGGAGGCAGGGAGATTGATTTTCATTTACACACTGCTAGATAATTTACAGATCATTTAGTCTACGGTTCAGTTGTATCCACTACAAAATAGGACTCAGAATCTTTCATTTATCTGAAAACAGAAAACTGATATTGAAGCCCCTCCAATAGTAAGATCAGTGAGCTTTCCCCATCCATTCTTGGAGTATGCTGTAGCCTTAGTTGTCTAGCACAACTTCTAGAATGTGGAGTTTTGAAAAAACTTCGAAAGGATAGGTTTCTCTTTCTACTTTCATGGAATTTTCAGGCCATATTTTTCAAAAGCTACCTAACAAGAAGGAAATCTTATTAGGGGGAAATATGAAAGAAGAACTTAAATCGAACTTAGCCCGAGCTAAAATATCATACATTTGTTTATTCACTTAACAGCTATTTAATAAAAAATAATGCTGTCCTGAGATTATAAAAGTGAGCAAAAAATACCTGAAACCTGCCCTTATAGCAGTCACAGGAATTAGGGAAAGAAAATATGAAGCCAGAATTTAAAAACAAGATTAAATTGGAACACCTAGCTATCATTTCTAAGGTGCGTAATTTTTTTTAATTTGTTTAAATAGAGTTGGGAATTAATTAGGTAGTTTACAATGAGTCTAATACATTCTCAGATTGTTCTCCAGAAAACAGGGATACATAAGTCAGCACGTAAGGATGAAGCAGGAAGGTGGAAGGAAGATCAGCTAAAAACACTGGAATTTATTAGGTCTCCCAGCATTTTCTTGTCTTAAAATTTATGACCAATGAATGGGAGTCATCACGTAGCATGACGTTTGAGACAATCTTCGGAAATTTGCTATGTGCACTATAAACGCAGTTGGCATTGTTAGGTAAAGCTTGTAATGGAGTGGCATAGTTTGGCTAAGGGAATTTCCATTTTCGGCACATGACTAATTTCTATAGCTGAACTTTCACACTTGTTCATTAACTGGAATTACTTTTATTAAACAAACACTAAAATATTGCGTATTTAAAAATAGTGCATTTTTGTCCATCTCTCCGGGGCATTTTTCAAACCTTTTATGGTAACCTCTTGACCACAACATGGAACATACAATCTAATCTACTTAAAACACCAGTTTGGCAAACCCATGTCAACAAGTTATTTGGATTTCTTATGTAAGTCTGTTGAGAACTATTGATGACCTTTCCTTTAAAGATGACAGTTGCCAAAATTCAGAGTCTTAAAAAAATAACTTGATTCAGTTCTTTTCTTTAGGTTGTCACTAACTTGTGGAGGATTTTGAATAAAAAAAGGAAACTATCAGCTCTTTTCACATGCGTTTTCCCATTTAACCCTCCCAACAATTTTGTAATAGACTGTTGTCCATTCTATAAATGAGGGAAACTGAGACTCAAAACAATTAAGGAACAGATCAACATAACGTAGAAATGGTCGACCTAAAATGTGCACCCAGATTTTCTAACCCCCTGATCAGCTTTCTCCATTGCTTTCTGCTTTTCCTTAAGCCTGTTATAGGATGTTTAAGGAAGGGAGAATTCTCTTTCTGCAACTGAAATGCAATTATGAATACCTCATGAGCATGCCCAGCATGGTGGCTCACACCTGCAATCCCATCACTTTGAGAGGCCAAGCTGGGAGGATGCCTTGAGGTCCAGAGTTCAAGGCTTCAGTGAGCTGTGTTGCACCACCAAACTCTCCATCCTGGGCAACAGAGTGAGAACCAGTCTCTAAAATAAAATTAAACAAATAATACTTCATTAGAGAAAAAGTAAGATGAGAGAGATTGAATGGGTTTAGTTGACAGAGTGGTTACTTGGGAAGGGCAATGTAAAGGTTTTAAACTGGTTTTGAAGCAGAAGCCCAGTAAAAGATCACAACTGTTGATCGTAAAAAGATCCTCTCATTGCTGAATGGTAGCATTAGTGGTAGTAAGAAATGGAAAGATTTGACCTCTGTTAATGGAGGAGGAGGTAGCATTTGTAGGAAAGATTAGAGATGGGGATGAGGAAGGCTTCTAGATTCCTGGCCTTAGCAACTAACTATATAGCCCCATTTACTGAGATAGAAAATAGTAGAGAAAGAGCTTGTGTCTGTTCAGTGTTCAACACATTTTAACAGCTAGGAAGATCTAGAGAATGACGTATGCAGCATAGCCTCCTTGTGTTATTGAAGAAGATAAACAGACACTAGTGAAGTAAGTGACTTGATTGTTACAGCCAAGAGGAGAAATGACTCCTGTGGCCACTCTGTAACACCAAAATGCTACACAGCAGACTCACATTTCACAGAAGTGCTCTATGCATATTCTGGCAATCTGGTTTCATATTTGTTTAATAATGGTTTTCTCAGAGAGAATTATCTGTTTATTAGCTGAGTCTTTATTTCACAATCTCTTTTATTTCCTTACTCCAAGAGATGTCATCCCTTAAAAAGTTACAATAACCCGTTACCATAAGCTAAGAAGACTTGTGATGGAAACACAGTTTTTAAAAACAAACCTATTACATATACTGTACTCTCATCAAATATCCATTTCCTCATTGAGAATATTCTTACTTTATTCCTGGGAAGGAGGGTGTTTCAAATCTGGCCCCAAGCTGGCAAAGGATCATTTTGTTCATTTCAAGCAATTCCTTATATCAGTATAAGCACGCATAAGACATTGTCTCATCATTATCGTCTTTGATTTGTTTCAATACCCTTTGGAAATGGACAGAGCAGGACTCACCACACACACTTTACAGATAAACCTCAAAGATGTTAAGTGATTTGCATAGTATTACGAGGCTAGTAAGTGACAAAACGTAGTTTCAGTGTTCTTGTAGGATGACAATTTGTTTTGTTTTTCTACACGTTCATGACCTTTCCTGCACTGACACAATCCCCATATATCTACTGTGAGGTTTTCGCTATTAGTATGAATTTCTGTGGGGTTGGCAATAAAAACATGTAGATTAGAGACAAATCTTTGTTATAGGTAAGACTCCTGTTGGCTAGCAAAGTAAGTTGGCAGATCTTAAGGTCCTGTCCCATTTGAATACCCACCTAGAAGCTCATCTTGGGAGGAGGAGTTGCTCACAGCCAGAACACCAAGCATCCTTTGACAAACTATCTCAAGGTAAAAGAAAAACCTTACTGAGTGCTCTGTATGGTAGTAGAACTTCCTGAGGAACAAGTTGAGGTTTGAGATGAGGGGGTGTTTATTAAGAAATATTGCTACAAAGCAATCGTATGGGCTTCCTTCAAATATCATAATATTTGTTTCACTGGAGAAGTGGTTTGAACTAGATACCCCAAAGTTCCAAAATTTTATGATTTTTATCAGCTGGGAGCTAATTAACTATGTGTATCTCAGTATTCTCATCTGAAATTTAAAGAAGGAAGAGTTTGAAGATGCTTTTGCATTCCACAGTTATATTCACCGTCTTCTCAAATATTCTTTATGGAGTCCTACATAAAGAAGTTTGTTCATACCATTTCCCTCTTTCTCCTTTTCTGTTTTTCTAAGTTATTTTTTTCCTTCAACCTCCATAACTATTTAATTTCAGATTAATTTGAGGGTACAAAAGAACTAGGTTACAGTGTTTGCATTTGTTAGGTAAAGTCCCTGTTGTGTTGTGTTCCCAGGAGGTGGCCCACATCGTGCCCATTTAGGAGCACACCCATCTCCCGCCCTTCTCTCTTCTCCATCCTCCTTTCTTCCCCCCAACTTGAATTGAATTAAGTTTTTCTCTTGTGTGGGTGTGTACTTAACTTGGATGGAGTTGAAACACATTCTTCTTAGCAAAGTATCGCAAGAATGGAGAAGCCAGTATCCAATGTACTCTATACTAATATGAAGCCAGTACACAACCTAACACACACCTCCATAACTATTTTCTCTATAGTCTCCAACTGCCTCAGCTATCAGTAGTTGCTCCATCTTTTAACTTGTTGCATTAAATCTCTCGTTTATATATTCATGGCCTTTAGCATATAAAAAGATGAGTTTATGAATTGTATTGTAGGCTTCTTAAGTCAGAGACGATATTTTATCTCTCAATACAATCATTCCTTAGAGGACTGCTTCTGGTAATCACTGAAGAGATGCTTCTTTGTGAAGTTGTAATGATGTGATAGTGAAAGTATAATATCTATAATCACGTGTGTTAAACTCACCTGGGTTGCTTCCTATAACTGCAGCTACCTAAGTCCACCATCTTTATTTCCAAATAAAAATTCTTCTAGTGAAACTTGTGCACCTGCATTTTAAACAAGAAATGCAGGGCTATGTCTACATACGATAGAGTTTGGGTCCCACAGGTGTAGACCTTTGGCTTCTCCATGCCTCCTGATATCGTTTCCAGGGCATGTCTTACTTCTTCCAGTCCATTTAAGCAGGTGCTTGTCTTCAGTTTCTAGAGCCCTGTAGACCTTCTTGCCCAGAATGCCACGTGAGACTACCAGTGATACCCATTAAAGTCTGTGTCTGTAGTCCTTAACCAGTAGCCACTCCCTGTGACTCTTAGTGCGTCCTCTCATCTCCTGTATTAGAAGGAAGCATCAGCATCTGCTCCCTTTCCAGCCTCCTTGCTTAGAGGTTTTTGAGAGCTATTTCTGGATAAAACTGCCAGCTGCCTCCAATACAGATAGAAACAACACAGAATGGAGTCAGCGCCTCTTGAGTAAAACCAACTGTCTTATACCTACTGATTTTTTTAATGGGTGCCTGTAAAAGTGCTAGGTCCTTTAAATAGCATCTTTCTTGAGCTTCTCAGTATAATATATCAAGCATATATTCCCTAATTGCAGACAGAGAAGCCCAGGCTGAAAGATATTAAGCAACCTTTGACTAAAGAAATCATCAACCTGTGTGTGAACTCCTTCACACAAAGAATTGGTTTCATTCATCTTTGTATGCTCACTAACTAGCACTGTCTCTGAATGTCAAATAATTTAATTTTTTAAATGAATAGCTAGAAAAAAAGAGATAAATATTGGTAATTCTTCTAGAAAATGTCAGGATTGAGATTCCAAACCAAACTCTGTACGAGTCCAGAGCCAGCACTCCATCCCTCATCGCTGTGCTCCTGCGGGAAGTGTGCAGGGCCCGATTCCGAATGTGCTGGAATGAAGGGAGCCAGGCACTGAGTACCAAACAGCATCATGCTCACAAATGAGCACATGTGCTCCTCTTCTGTCAACAACTTCATGAATTTAGGAAAAAAAATTATTAATTTTATTTGCTCAGGACTTTAGATACAACACAGAAAACTGGATTTTTTTCCAATGGTATACCCACTATTTGCACCCCTTCTAATGCCTGTTAAAATACCACAGGTCCCTCGCCTGCTGTTTGCTTATGCTAAGCCTTCAACCACCAGATATGCGACTTAAGCATGCTATGTGGCAAGAAGACCCAAGTTTATTCATAATATAACAAAGTAGAGTTTGTTTTTAGCACAGACTTAAGTTTGTTTCATGTGAACAAATATGTGAAGTTAGTAGTTATGGACTCAGACCCAGGCAGATTCATTTCCATTAAACTATCACATTTTCTGTTTATGTTGATTTCTAATTATTTCTCCCCTTTAAAAAAGAAAGAAAGAATAAAGAAAAAGAAAGAAAGCCTCTCTCAGCCAGACCAGAGCACATAATGATTCCCACTGTTGGATGAACACTGTTGGATCTGTCTCATGAAAAACGCTGCTATTACCACCCACTAACTCATCAACAGGTCCTGGCTCTCTACAGAACCTGGGTCTCCATTACCCTTGTCCAACCCCTCTTGTCCTCTATTCACCTCTACTTGGGAACATGGCCACTTGCAGAAAGGGAAGCTTTCCCTCACTTAGCAACAGCTGGAGTTGCTGATTCCGTCTTACACTTACACCCATAGCAGAGTGTGTTAGCTATAGGACAGATTTTCTACTTGTGATTGGTGGGATAAAACCTGTTTTTGTTCTACAAATGCTTTGTTACAGTCTCAGCTGCAGTATCAACTATAACAAGCTGTTTGGTCACAGGAAGATAAATATAATTTTCCCTGCTTTGGAAGAATCAACTTGAAATATAGACCATAGATTATTCATTCATTTAATGAACAAAAGAACATAATACTGACATTCTAAAAAAAAAAAAAAGGTTACATTAGAAGTAAAAAACAGCAATGTTCTAAATTATTTAGACTTGTAATAGGCATTTTAAATAGCAGGAATTTAGAAAAATGCAAGGAAAGATATATGCAACAGTTTTTTTTTTTTTTTAGTTTTTATTCTTTCTTTGTTCTCATGACCCCTTGTATGTATCATAACTTTTCTCTTTCTCCTCCTCTATCCGCCCCCCCCCCACACACACACACCTCCAGTAAAACTAAAGGAACACTTAAAACCTTGAAGGAAACTAAAATTACTGCTGGAGGGAGATGGGGAGGAACAGAGGAGAAATGAAATGTTCCCAAGAGCAAAGAACATGTCAATTGATGCACAGTGTCTTCAAAGAGTGGAATCTTGATGTAAATTCTCAAGTTCATTACTAGTTGGAACATTCTTCTCTGATATAAAAGTTAATAAGAAAACATATTTTCATGGGATACAAGATGCTGGGTCTGCTCCAAGATCCATAAAATTAACAAAAATTAAAGTGAATAACTATCAGGCAAAATTAGTCCTTTCCTTTCCTCCTGATATTGGGAATACCAAGTCTAAATGTTACTAGGCTCTTTACTTCAGTCCACAAAGACCCGACTCCAATGCCCTTGTCTAATCACGTCCTGTCACTCCCAGTCTGCAGCCCTGTTGGTTCCCATGTGCTGTTCTTCCCCCACAGTCTTCCACTCTCTTAAGATGTTCTTCCTTGGTTTTTCGTAACTCCTCTGCATTCTCCAAGTCTCAACCAAACAGTAACCTTAAAGGGTCTCCCTTGACCACTGTATTTAAAGACATTCCTAGAGTCATTCTCTGCCTTATCCACCTGTTTATTTCCTCCACAACACTCCTCACTGCCCCGGCCCGCGGGGAATTCAACGGGGACCTGGGAAACAAAGGGGTCAGTCGAATGAGGGGACAAGAGACACGAAAGAATGAGAGCAAGTCAAGAGTCTGATCAAGCTCCGAAGAGTTTATTTTTCAGCTGGGCTTATAAGCACACAAAGGAAGTAACTAAGGGCTGTTCCTAGCAGGGCGGGGAGGGGGCTAGTTTCTGGAAAATTACTAGGAGAAGGACCCTAAGGCGGGGGGTGCATTTTTGAGGAGATATGCAAGGGGAAAGTACCGTTGCTGTTTACGGTTGAATTCCTGAGAATAGTTTGCTCGTAAAATCAAGATAGCAAGGGGTATTCTTGTGAGATGTTTTGGCTCCTGGCATCTCCTCCCTTTTAGTTTTTTAAATTGTTGGGGTCTGTCAGTTGTCGGCGTAGAAGAGAGGGCATTAACCTTTTGGGGGGAAGTATTGACCTGATTCCTCCCGCGGGCATAATGACCGCATGATAAGTTTGAGTGTCTTTTGGGGAGGAGAGGAGAAAATTTTACGACGCTAACCTCTATGCAAATCAGATTTGCTTCCAAGGGACTCAGAGAGGCTGTTTATGCCTTCCCTCTGCAGTGTCTTTATTGCACCCCGTAAAAAGGTACCCAGGTTGTACTCACATATGATGGTGAGTCAACGTGCATAGCTCTGAGTGCTTACGCAATTCCCGGTGGAATATCTTCGTTGGCAAGGCCCCGGTCTGCAAGGTCGAGTCTATGATAATGGACTTCAATGGGTTTTGATGCCAGGGAGTCAATCTGTGATTTGATAAAATTCATGATTTTGTTAAGAATAATGGGTCCAAGGGTGATTATTAATAGCAAGAATAAGGGGACCTGCAAGGGGCATGAGTAAGGAGTACATGGAGGATTTCCATCACTCGTTTGCCTCAGAAGAAAATTTTTGTTTTTGTAAATCTGAGCTAAGCTTATGAAGTTTGTCAATCTGTGTTTTCATCAGTCGAGTTTTCAGTTAAATAAAAGCGCCAAGCGAAGGGCTTGGTAACTGCTGGAACAGGTTGGCCCAGTGCTGGAAGGCAGAAGATCAGGAGATAAGGCAGCATCATGGATGGAAGTCCGTGGTTCTGTAAGGGAAAGGAGAAAGATAATCTCAGGGAGGTTTTTCTCCCTGGATTTTAGAATTGTTATCAATTTGTTTTACTAATCTTTCAGGCAGCCATCTGGCTGCATGTTCTTTCATATTTGGACTGCACATAATTAGTCTTACTTGGGCCAGGCTGTCTCTGCCCCAGAGATTGACTGGGAGGCCAGGCACAACATAAGGTTGGACAGTACCAGTGTTGCCTTCCTCGTCTGTCCATTTGAGGATTTCAGCACTCTGTTGGGGGTTGGAGGTTTGGCCAATACCCGGGAGATGGGTTAGGGAAGTAGTGAGGGGCCAGGAAGGGGGCCAGTATTTACTGGCGATTACTGTGGCGTCTGCCCCAGTGTCAAGTAATCCTTCAAAAGTTTTGCCATTTAATTGTAGCTTAAGGAGGGGTTTTTCTTGTGTGATTTGTCTGACCCAATAACCGTCAGAGGAACCGAGGTTATGAGTACCCCGGGTTTTTAGAGAATAAGGATGGTTGGAGGGTAAGAGGGGAAGTCATATTAGCTGAGCTATTCTTTGGCCTGGGTGAATGGTTATAGGGCCGAGGGAGGCGGAAGCAAGTATTTTAATTTCTCCGGCGTAATCATTGTCAATGATGCGGGGGGAATAGTGAGGCCTTGCAGGGTGGTACTGGCATGGCCAAGAAGAAGTCTGAAAGTGTTGGGGGGCAAGGGGCCATAAACCCCAGTAGGGAGGATTTGGATGCCCATTTCAGGTGTTAGTATTGCGCTGGTGGAGGAACAGAGGTCCAGTCCTGCGCTGCCGGCAGTTGCTCGGGAGAGGGAGAGGAGGCTTGGACTTGAGGGGGCGGGTTTTGGGGGACAAACCTGATAGCCCCAGATTTTTTATTTTGGAAGGTTTGTTAAATATCAAAGGCCTAAAACATTTGTTTAAAGAAAATTACCAGCCAAAAGATTTTAAAGGAAATACATAGTCAACTGGATCACATGTAAATTCTTTCACAAAGTCTCTTTTATGAACTTCATTTAACCTGCACAGACCATCTACAAACATTCTAAACTTTCTTTAACTTTTGCCCTGCCTTTCACTTTCTTACACAACCATTCTGCTTCAGGACAAAATTTATCATACAAGATTCTTTCTTTACACAATGCCATTCTCCTGTCTAATTTCTCTTACTCTTAAAAACTCACTTTCCACAAAACAGGATCCCAGTTTACCATGAAGTCACCCATTCACTCAGCCTAACTGATAACTAGAAGGTTTAAAAGGTAAGAATCTTACCCTAAGACCAAGATTCAGTTTCCCCAACAATTTAAACAATCAAATTATTTCATTTTACAAATGAGAGGCATTTATGAGATGTAACATTGATACAGGATTTTCCCACTCAGGGCTGGACAGGGAACCCCCATTTTTCAGGCTCCGGCATAGGAACAGAAACAGAAGGGCAGGCTGAGGGTGGTCTGGAGTGTTCTTTAAGTGCCTTCTCTCTTTCTTTAACAACTTCTTGGATATCAGGCCATTGGTTGTAAGTTTTTAAAATATCATAGATCAAGTTCCAGTAGGAAAATGCATGAACGGGGATTTTTTCGGGGCCAAATGTTCTATAACAATCTTTTAGACAATCACCAACTCTAGTCCATCTCAGAACATCAATAGTGCCTTCTTGGGGGAACCAAGGACAGATATTACCAATAAAAACAAAAAATTTATAGAGATCCTTTTTCTTTACCCAAATTCCTCGTGTCTTGAGGGACTCCTTGAGTCCCTGAATAAACAAGTTATGTTTACTTAACGTTTGTCCCATAAACTCGTTGCTTTTTCTTACCTTGACGGATCAGACTCGCAGGTGGGCAATTCTGCGGCGATCTCAGTGCGGATCTTCACTCACGTCCTTCTTGTGGCGCAGCGATCACAGTGCGGATTTTCACTCACAACCTTGGTGTTGCGGCAATCCAATGATAAGGGTACCCTTACTGGCAGCAACGTTCGATGACACCCCCGTACCCTTGCCCCTCGTCGGGCGCCAATTGCCCCGGCCCGCGGGGAATTCAACGGGGACCTGGGAAACAAAGGGGTCAGTCGAATGAGGGGACAAGAGACACGAAAGAATGAGAGCAAGTCAAGAGTCTGATCAAGCTCCGAAGAGTTTATTTTTCAGCTGGGCTTATAAGCACACAAACGAGGAAGTAACTAAGGGCTGTTCCTAGCAGGGCGGGGAGGGGGCTAGTTTCTGGAAAATTACTAGGAGAAGGACCCTACGGCAGGGGGTGCATTTTTGAAGAGATACGCAAGGGGAAAGTACCGTTGCTGTTTACAGTTGAATTCCTGAGAACAGTTTGCCTGTAAAATCAAGATAGCAAGGGGTATTCTTGTGAGATGTTTTGGCTCCTGGCACCTCACCATCTTTAATAATTCTTTGTTTACTCGCCTATTAACTGACTAACGTCAGGACTTGGAGGTCTTGTTCCCCCTGCATTTTCTGCATCACATGTAGTGTTGGGCACATTGAGCTCTCAGAGAATTTTGTTGAAAACCTTACTCAGAGTGTCCACATATATAATGAAACCCACTTTCATCTATTTTTCCTTTCTAATCCTGATTCTGTAGCATGTGGTCAGATGCAGCATAGCCCTGGGCCACCAAACTGGCATCTAGCTACCAAATATTCATCATATCTTAGATTTCAGGGATTCTACAGCTGCCATCACTTCTTGGCCATTTTCTTAATATTTTGAGCTGACTTGATTTTAGTGGAAAGTCTAGCTAATTGCTCTTTAAGTCTAGGTTTGTCTTATTGCTGTGGTTTTATTTGGAAGTATTTATAGAATATAAATATTAGACTCCCTGCAGGAAATTATTATTCAGTAAGAGAAAAAGAAAGACTTTCCAAGTTCTCAGAGAAATCATGTCCATTAAAAACAGTATGTTTCCCCACATAATGATAGTGGTGGAGGACCAATGAGGCTGTATTCAGCAGCTCCTGAATACATTCGTCTCTGAGACTATTAAGACTCTGAGACCATTGGCGTAGCCATAAACTTTCAGAGTAAAGGTTGATTCAGTGGGACAAAAGATGCAATAGACTGTTATCCTAGCTGTTTCAGCTCAATTAAAGCCTATGCTTGTTCCTTTGGTAAAAGACCTAATAGAGTAAGTGTGGAGGTATGTGTGCACATGCGTGTATATGCATGCATCAATGGGTTTATAGCTGTATATACGTACATATATACATTCATATGGAAACACACACATATATACATATTTAAATACCACAGGTGAACTTCAATTCATTTAATGATTAGCACATTGGTATAGTAAAACATTAAAATCATCAGGTAATAGTTTTGAAATGTACGATTGCATCATGCACATTAGGTACATTTCAAAACTATTAAGAAAGGAGTATAATTGTGATGGATGTGTTACTTAGTTCAATGCAAGCATTTCACATTGTATATCGAAGCAGTACCCTGAACCCCATAAATGCATCAATGTAGCAAGTAATGATTTAATAAAAAATAATTTTAAAATATCATCAGGTAATAGTATTTCAAAATAGCAAGATATATATATATATATATATATTCAGACATACAAACATGTGGCTCTTTCAACAAATTATTAATCAGAAATACAATATAGACTTCTATTCATCCAGATACCAATGTTTGAGAATATAAAAGAGTGCTATATGCCATAAGTAATTATATTCATTCAAAAAAAGGTTTTATACATACAGCAGAAGAACAGGCTCAGAAAGAAGAAACAAAAAAGCTTTTGGATGTATTTTGCTGTCTATATCTAACTCCCCCAAATTGCCTGAATAGTTGTGGAAACCTGGCCATTGTCGGTTCTACTTTGGAAGCTTTACCTAAGGAGCAAATAAGAAATATAGACTTGCAATACTTTCTTGGATCAACCCAATAAAATTTGAAAGAGACTGCCAAGTCATTCAAATTTTTAACATTATATTTTTCTTAAAGTGAACATTGCCAAGTATTCCAGAGGAACCACAAAACATCTCTTAATTTTCAGTAACCATAACATTACTCTAAACATAAATACGACTCTTTAACAATCCAGTCCCAAGATACGGTAAAAATGTGCTATCCTAACTTAGGCAAAGAACTTCACGTTTTCTTAAGGTGAACAGATTATTGAAGTAAATGATACTGCAAAAGCTTTGATTATTTTATTTTGAATGATTTATTGTATAATTAAGCATTCAAAATGTATGTAACTTGGAACATGATTTCTTTACCAGATATTCGTAGGCATAGCCCACTTAAAATCAACTAGTATAGATATTTTCTTAAGCACTTACTGTTTTAACATAATTATTATTTCTAAAAACACACAAAAGTAGCTTATCCCTTTTATTATATGTACGCCCTTCATTCACGGAGTAATCAAAAACAGTTTATTGAGAACCTATTCAATAAATAGCCACCCTATGTAGAAGCTGGGAATTATCGATAAAATTATGAAGAAATTATCAAACCAGCCAGACTCCTTCCCTCAGAACTATACAATCAATGTGAACATACTTGTAAAAAGAGAAGGCATGGAGGAAAAAACAGATGTAAAAATAACTTTGGTTATGAGATTTCTTTGGTTTCTTCTCTACATCCTATCTCTTTTTATTTTTCCTGATTTATTTTATTTATTTTTAAAATTTCATGTTAATGTGAGGGTACAAATCATTAGGTTACAATAAGTTACCATGTTAGTATTTGTTAGGGAAAGTCCCTGTTGCAGTTGTGTCCCATACCCAGGAGGTGTGCCATGTACCCTTAAATTCTGCCCATTAAGTATATCCTGTCTCTTAAGGCCACTGTATACAGAAGAGCAAGCAATGTATGCTGTGAGGACAAAAATCCCTTAAGGGGACTGTCCATCACTTTTTGTAATTAAAAATAACTTTTGTGAAATTTGAACCTATTAGATTTTAACTAAATTACAAAATCAATAAGTTATTTTAGTATATTTGGTATTGCTTTGAACTCAGTTAAACCCATTTTATTAATCTAAAGTCTGTTGAATTTTGTATTTCTGGAAATTCTCAGCCATGAATAAATGACCATCAGAGGTAATTGGCACCAAGCGATAATACATTTCTTTCACATAGCAATTTACAATAGATAATAGTACATTTGCAATTGATTTTCATAGAAGGGTAGTAAAGTAAGGCAACTCCTTGAAGCTTGCACTTAAATTGTTATGCAAACAGATTTAGTTTCCAATACTGTATGTGGTTGGATACATCATAAACATTGAAAATAAGCAGCCAAAGGTTGTATATTTACCAAATATTGTTGTTCCATTTAAAATTCTGTGTTCTGGATGTTTTACCAAAGTTGAATTAACACTCATGAGTATAACAAATTCCCTAGTAACTATTCCATCAGTTATATTATCACAAGTTGAAGGTTATCGGATAAAGAGTAGGAATGGCTTGTTTAATAGCTGGAGAAATTGAAGTCCTCACTCAGGGGATGTTTTCAGTTCAGACTCTGCAAATAGATTTAAGTTATGAACAAATACATGCTCTTTTCATATGCTTAACCTTCATAAACAAGTTAAGAAAAGACGCTTGCATCTTCCTCAATTTTGAAGAAAGACATTAATTTTACTGTGTATACAACGTATTTGTGATCAGAAGGTCCCAACTTAAAATTCTCATGAATTATATCCATTTTCCCATTCATATCTGTCCCCTATTATGCATACACATAGAAAGAGATAAAACCAGAAATCAAAGATCTAAGTTCTAAACTTTGCTCTAAACTCACTATTCATTCAGTAAGTTACAGCATTTCTTAGAGTCCTACATTGGGGACTCAACTCATAAATGAATTTGACAGCTTCTACTTATTTACATACTTGCTTAATCACAGAGCAATTACATTAGATAATTTAGCTTTTTATAAGATCCATGCTTTGAAACCAAAAGTGATAAGTAAATTTAAAGTATTATAAACATCTGCTGATAAAACACATTTTTCCCTCTTACTGAATGTCCCTTATTTTGGATTATCTTTCCTTTTCTGTCATTTTCTGCACATGTCCATTTCATGATGCCTTTTTAAATTAAGTTAACCACCACCAGAGACTCACATGTACATCTCCAACAGCCCCCTCAAAGTAAGCTCCTCTATTAACCGTCACTTCCTGATGTTTTATAAAATCTGCAAAATTAGTGTTCCCAAGCCATGTTTATATTTGCAGTTCTTTATTCTATGCAGATTGCCCCACCCTCCAACTTCAGGCTTCCATCCCCCTGGTAACTCTTCCTCTCTCTACTCATTGGCTGCAACTAGAAACACATTCTCAACTCCTTTCTTGCTCAATCAACATTCAATTAGTCACCACATTTGATTACTTCCACCTCCTAAATATCCTGGAACACGCATCCCTTCCTCACCACATTATACTGCTTCTGCTATGTTGTAAGTTATTGTCAGCTATATTAGTTACTGTTCACTATATTAGTCTTCTAGTTTCTATGCTTGCCACGCTGCCAGGGAAATTACCTTTCTAATACGAATCTGACCATATCACTCACTGGATTGAAATTCCCCCATGTCAACAGAACAATCTCCTTGGCCTAACCCACAAACAATCTTTTAATCTAGATCTACCCTATGCTTCCAGTCTTCTTGACCTTCCCCATTCCTTAGCCAGTCTTCTCGATTTGGCTAAATGCGTATATTTACCTCTACTCCGGTAAGGGCACTGGTGAACTCTAACACATTTTAAGACTTAAATTCAAATGCCAGATAGTCTAGTAAACTCCCCTACCTCTCCATGACTACCATCTCTATTTGGTCATATGAAATAACAGGGGAAAAAAAGGGATTCATAAATGAAAAATGAAGTTAGTATTAAAAGGGGGAAAAGAAGAAAGAAGCATGAGAAAGTAAAATCCTATCTTAGAATCACAAGATTTTATGGCTAAAAGGGTTGTTACAGTCAATCTAGACCAAAGTTTTCTGTGATTTTCATATAAAAGTAAAGCTCTTCCCTTCAGATGAAGTTTGGGAAATGTGTATCTGGTTGTGTAATCCTGACTGAATAATTTGGGTGATCCTTATACAGCATTCAAGAAAGCAGCTGCTACACTACTCAACCATAAAAAGAAAAAACTAGATTCATGGAATCTGAGCTTTGTAAGTCTCAATTTGTCTCTTCCCACAGCCAAGTATTTCAGCCTTCATGAAGAGATAAAGTTTGTCATTTCATATTCCAGATCCATTGCCTATATTCAGAATTTACTGATTAAAAACAAATGAAAAAAATGTTTTTATTACATAGATAATGCTAGAGTCAGGGCTTTCCATGTACCTGTCACCAGAATAGTGTACATTGTACTCCATAGGTAAATTTTTATCTTTCACTCCCACCTTCCTCCTTCGTAGTTTCCAATGTCCATTACTCTCTTTATAACCCCATATATCCTTTGTTTAGCTCCACTTATAGGTGAGAACATGTGGTATTTATCCATTTTTAGATGCTGCCTTAGAATAACTGTCTCCAGGTCCATCCAAGTTGCTACAAAAGACGGTAATTCATTACTTTTCATGGCTGATTAGTATTCCATGGTGTGTATGTATGTGTACTATATATGCATGTAAACACAATTTATATAAACACAGACATGTTCCTCTGTCCTCTGTAAATTTCCCTTAGATTTAAGCATTTACTTATATTTTTTCAAGCTATTTAATTATTTGGTGGGGAGGGAACAAGACCACATAGGCATACACCACATTTTCTTTATTTACTCCTCAGTTGATGAGCACTTCCATATCTTTCTAATTATGAATTGTGCTGTGATAAACATTATTTGCAGGTGTCTTTATATATATATATATATATATATATATATATATATAATGGCTTTTCCTTTAAGTAGATACCCAGTAGTGGAATTGCTGGATGGAATGGTAGTTCTACTTTTTTCTTTGAGGTCCATACTGTTTTCCACAGAGGTTGTACTAGTGCACATTTCCACCAAGAGCTTGTAGGTGTCCCTTTTCACCAAATCCGTACCAACATCTATGGTTTTTCGACTTTATTGGAGGCCATTGTGACTAGCATAAGGTGGTATCTCAGTGTAGTTTTAATCTGCATTTCTCTGATAATTAGTGATTTTGAGCATTTGTTCATATATGTAAAACTAGTAGAAAATTTCATTGTAAGTTGGAACAACAGGTCTTTTGTGATTTTTTTAAATCTGTTTTTTGAAAAACTGTTGTTAAAAAAGCCAAAGTATAAAAAGACAAAGAAAAGAGAACTATTGTAGCACCGTGTTGACTACTGCATTTCATCACTAAAAGCTTTAGAGAGAAAGAGGGAATTGAGCAAGGTGTTTTGGCATATCTCATAATTTTAGTGCAAACTATTACCAATCATGAGACCCAAACAGAGTTCTCTTGGACAAGTTTCCAAACATCAAAACCTAATTTTTTTAATGAATTTTTTCTTAAGGAATACCAGTTTTGGTGCTCTAAATATGAAAATTATATTTGTATTAACAAATGATCTATATAAAGTTATATCATAATTGACAAAAATTTCAGGGTGCATAGAATTAAAATTTTGTGTTTCTTCTCCACAGACATGTTTCCGAAATAGAGATAAATTGGCGTGGACCGATCTGATCCCCCTTCATTAAACCCAGAGTCACTTAGTCCACAAAGCTTGGAGTGATTTTCTTTCAAGTTAAGGTTCACTTTTGCACAGGCAATTCTTATGAAAAGGTTTTACAGGTTTTTACCTACACACTTGGCTTCTTGCAATGAATTCTTAACACACAGAGCTCCCTTGCCCCTTTTCCTTTTTTGGGTGTTGTCAAGCTTAAAATACATACACATTTTCTGTAAGTCTCCAATGCTGAGTTACCGGCATGAAAAATGACCCTGTTACTTGGACGGCAGTTTTCACTCACAAGTCCCCCAGGCCCTATAATGTCTAAACCTCCTGTGCCACTTTATATGGCTGCCCCACCCCACAGAGGAACATGTACAGGAAAAGCAGACTTCCCTTCCCCCACACATTTCCTCAGTTTATTTACAAAATGTCTTGGAATGAGAATGAGCTGCTTGTGGTTCCTGCGGCTGATTCAGAGATGGTTTCCTAAAGGCAGAGGATGCCGCTCAACCGAATGACCTCTCCGTAGCTAACCCCTGCACCCCATTAGGTCTTATAGGTCCCCCTTCTAACTGAGCCTGGAGGAACCTGTGTTTGAGGTAGGAACTTAGTAACCAAACATCACTGTGAAGACAGATTTAAGAATGACAAGATTCATCACTGCCTATCTCTTCCACTACCAACAAAAGAAGTGGGAAATACACTTGAGATGGCTTTAGACTCCTGTCATCAACCTTCCCTTCTTAAAGGATCATTTTTTCCCTTCTGGCATCCAGAAAGGATGATAAGCTATTAGTATTATAGTTGAATCAAGAATACATTAAGAAAGAAAATCATCTCAAACACCAACTACATGGGAGACCCCCCCCCAGTCAACAGTTTCTACCAGCTCACACATAGGTGATGATGATTAATGAATAGTTAGAAGATTTAAAGTTGTAAAGATCTTAAGTCAACATAACTCTCCCAAATAGTTCATTTATTGACAAAAATTTCAGGGTGCATAAAATTAAAATTTTGCTCAGACTTGCTAATGAGCAGTCTGGCTGACACAGTGGTGACACTTGGAAACTTTGGAATATGTTTAGTGATGATCCCTAAGGTAGACAGGTCCAGCCTCACCAAATATACATTCAATTTGAGTAAGTGAAAAATGAGGGCACAGAAACTATGTCTTCCCTCCCCAAGGATAAAAATATTGTATGTAAACTACCCTAAATAGTGACAAATGATCCATGTGGAAATACTAGTAAGATAAATATTACATTTTCACTATTATATGAATTTGAACTGGTAATATTAACCTCTCATGAGAAGAGATATTTCTGGAAAGCATTAAGGTGTTTTCTGAATAGCTATTATACTTTCATAATCAATGCACACTGGATCAAAAAGTAAAATTGTGTTTTCTAAAAGACCATAGTTGAAAAGAGATATTATAGAACTTAGGGTCCTTATTCAAGTTCTGTCCCAATGTATGTTGTTTTACTTGCTGAAGAAACAAGAAGCATGTACTTGTCATCCAACATACAAATGAAAAGCAAAACTACTGTAATGAGTATTAATTTCAATGTGTAAAGAGCACAAAATTACCAGTCTCTGACCTCCCAGGGTGGTATTTCAGTGAGGATATCAGATTCAGACACGTATATTCTATAAGTCCTTTGAGGAAATATGTTCTTACTTCTCAAATGCTCAAATTTTAAGAACTTTGAAATGAAAAACAACAAATATGCTAAAGGGAAAAATAGGAAAAAAAAATCCTACCACATTTATTCATTACTACCAAATTGAAAGCTAATGACAGAAAAAGTATGGCCTGCCCAGGAAATGTCATTTAACCTCTATGTCAACACATACGATTTAACCTTTGTTTTTGCCTTTCCATTTGTCTCCCCAGTGCATCCTAACGTCAGTCAAGGCTGCCAAGGAGGCTGTGCAACGTGTTCAGATTACAATGGATGTTTGTCATGTAAGCCCAGACTATTTTTTGTTCTGGAAAGAATTGGCATGAAGCAGATTGGAGTGTGTCTCTCTTCATGTCCAAGTGGATATTATGGAACTCGATATCCAGATATAAATAAGTGTACAAGTAAGTGACTACACAAAATTGTATTTTTATCTCATCCTTGGGGACTTTCCCAGGTTGAAATGGCCTCTCATATATTTGTGATATTTGATGTTATGCAAATAAAAATGTTTATCTGATAATTAGGCTCAACCATACTTGGACTTAGCCCTTAGGGCAGGAAAATTTTCACCACTAACTTACCAAAAAAGCACTTAAGTGTTTGTTTGTTTGTAGTTTTTGGCCGGGGCTGGGTTTGAACCTGCTTCCTCTGGCATATGGAGCCGGCACCCTACTCCTTTGAGCCACAGGCACCACCCAGTGTTTTTTTTCTTTTTTTATAAAAGTGAAGATTGAGAACATGACCATTACTTATCGAACTTATAGAGAATGACTGGAATCCTCACTTCCATCTGAGTTCCCATTAATATCAGAATTCTTCAATAACCTGAAGAATCATTTCAGGTATTTTGGCTTCAAGGATTCGGGTATAGCAAACAAAACATTTATTAATCAACTAGAAATCAAGATCAGAAGCACTCTTGTCTATACCCTGAAAGTCTACTCTCTACGCTGTAAACCAAGTGCCCTTTTAAAACTTTAAATCAGGAAATATCACTTCTCTGGACAGATATCACATGCATACCTGCTTCTCTCTCCAAACTTATTTCCTCCTACTCCACTTCTGCCATCTGGCACCACCCTCGCTGGCCTTCTTACAAGATCTTCCTATCTCAAGCCTTGCAATGATTGCTCTTCACTAGCTGTTCTGGCAGTTTGGAAAGCTCTTTGCCCACACCTTTGCAAGGCTGCCCCACTCATTTCATTGAACATTTTGTTCATATGTCATCTTCTCAGAGAAGCATTCCATGACCCATTGTATCCAAAATAATCAGCCTGTTCCCCATAGTAGTTATTTTTTATCTCTTTTTCCATGTTTTCCTATTGTCATTTTTTCACCACCTTTTGCTGTTTTTTATTTTTTATTTTTTTCCAGAACACTCATCACTGTGGAACCAAACTGCCTGGTTTCAAAAACCAGTGTGCTCTGTGGTTCTAGACTAGTGACATAGCCATTTTGAGCCTCAGCTTCCTTATCTGTAAGATGGAAATCACAGTAGTGACTATCTCATCAAATTGTTGTAAAGTTTAAATGACTTAATACTGTAAAGCGCTTGTAGCAAGCCTGGCTTACTGTAATTTGCCATATAAGGGTTGACTATTGTTCTGTTTATCATGTCTTCCTTCCTAAAATGTAAACCTGGAATGTGAAGTCTGGGCCTTATTTCTCTTGTACTTGATGCTGCTGTCAACCAATACCTAAAATAATGCCTGGCACATTATGGACAAAAAAATATTTGTTGAATAGTCCTCAAGAATAGCACAAAGGCAACATCCCAGTACATTTTATTAATGTTTAGATGAAATGTTTTTTAATATCATTTAATATAAATATAGTCTTGGTTTTATCAACATTCTTGGCTTAATATTTATTAAATTATTAATAAATAAAATAATTTTATAAGGCAATCAGTACAATGATTCTGAAATTAATAATAAATGTGCATAAATTAGATGATTGTAGAGGAATCCTAATTCAGTTTGGCAAAATAGTTTTGAGCCCCAAGTGTTTGACATAAAAGTTGCACATGCCTGCATTGTACACATCCAGAATTGATGGTTAAGATAATAAAAGCAGAATTTCTGGCTCGGTTCTTATAGCTCAGCAGCTAGGGGCTCCAGTCACACTGTGGCTGGCAGGTTCAAACAACGATGATAACAACAACAACAACAACAAAAATAGCCAGGCGTTATGGCAGGCACTTGTAGTCCCAGCTACTTGGAAGGCTGAGGCAAGAAAATCACTTAAGCCTAAGAGTTTGAGGTTGCTGTCAGCAGTGACACCATAGCACTCTACTGAGGTCGACAAAATGAGACTCTGTCTCAAACAATAAATAAATAAATAAAAGCATAATTTCGTTTTTTTACTTTTTCAGAATGCAAAGCTGACTGTGATACCTGTTTCAACAAAAATTTCTGCACAAAGTGTAAAAATGGATTTTACTTACACCTTGGAAAGTGCCTCGACAATTGCCCAGAAGGGCTGGAAGCCAACAACCATACCATGGAGTGTGTCAGTATTGGTAAGGAGAACCTCTAAGAATTTGAATGGATGATAATGTCGGTCTCCACGGAGGTGCTTATCGGAGTCTTATTTCACAAGAACCTGGAGGATGTCTCTTAAAGGCTCTTTTCATCCTTCTTTACAAAGATACAATCTTAAGGTGCTCCAACAGCCTCACCTGTCATGTTCCATGAAGCAATTTAACACCCAGTGGGTGCTCCATTATTTCTTAGGAACTGTCAATAATTGTTTCAATTCTGATCATTATACATTTATTTTGCATCATTATTTAATGAAGTTTTATTTACAGTAAAAGGGTATATATACTACTGTATATATATATATGTGTATACGTGTGTATATGTATACGTGTCTTGAACTAAATTTTCACATTAGGGCAAGAGTTTCATAGAAAACCTATGTTTAATTTCACCAGTGACCAAAATTATTTTCCAGAGGGGGAAAATGTAGTCTACTGATACAATCCATTCATGCTCAATAGATGGATCAAAAACCCAGAGAAACAGAATTGATACAGTTAAAAATCTCACTTTTCTCTCTCACACCGCTTTGCTGAAATGTTCTGCTTCAAGAGGTATTCAGAAATAAGAAAGAGAGGACTGTGGACTTACTCAAACTGACAGAATGAGTCAGTCCCAGGGTCTGATTAATTGCAGGCTGAGTTTCGTGGTAGGGGGAGGTCCTTCAGACAAGTTGTTTGTCTAAATAACAGATCACTGTCAGGCTATATTTTTCCTCTTTTAAATGTTGTGCAGCTACCACAGCTACAAGTTTGATGAACACTTGGGGAGCAGATGCTAAACCAAATGGGAAAACAGCCTACAAAATCTCAAAATCCCCTGGGCAAGAACTCCAAGAACCTTTGATGCTGCTGTGATGTTGGCATACGCACACAAATGCCCTCTTGATTCAGTACAAGATAGTCTCCAGATTTCCCCTTGGGGTCCGCACAGTACAGATCCCATTAGAATCTTAAGTGCCAGAGTAATAACTCTCGTGTCGTGGTTTAACCATTTCAGGTCCACCACAGACCTGAAAATGGTTTTTTTTGTTTCTAAACAAAGTTTTTGGTAGTATGAAATAAACAGATGATATTTTAAAGGTAATTTCAGAAGTATCTGGAAAACAACAATCCTGAACTAGTTCACGGCTCATTTTTTGTTAAATCTTTTCTTTGGTATAAAAAGACAGGGAAAAAAATTATTAGGAATAGGGTAAAGGGTACTTGAGAAAGCACTTGAAGTTCCTGTCCTTATAGGTCCTGAGGGCTGACAGTTAAAGGTAATAAGTTCCAAACAGTGGGAAAAAGAGGAAACACTTCTGTGGAATATTCGAGGACAGAAATTCAGAATGAGTTGCAGAAAGTTTGTGGGATTTCACTATGGAGGTAAAAGGCACATATGTAGATGTTTTTAATTGTTGAAGGTATAGCATTCAGCCCTTGGAAGGCTAGGAAGGCTATTTATCTTAAATTTATTAATGTTTTTCTATAGGGTCAGCATTTAATACTTGATGCTGTTGAATTAGCCTTTAATACTTACATAATTTATATATTTTAGAATAGGGTTGAGCAGTCTAAGGGCAGTTTACTGAATCTGGAAATCAAATCTGAATCCTTATGGGAAGTCTCTCATCATGTGGCCCCTGCCCTAGAAACACCACCCTTGCCTTTCCTGAAGGCTTGCCTCAGAATTCCAAAGAAAAGGATCACCTCTTCCTTGTCATGGAGAAATAGTAAAGCCTATCCTTTTAATGAATATGAAAACTAGGATCCAGAGAGCTGAAATGAGCCCCAGGGAAATAGTCTAAGTTACTGTCAGTGCTATAATCAGTACTTTGACTTCAGCTCCCCACTACTCACCCAACAAGTTAAAGAATAAGTCTTTCTCTTTGCTAAAGCCTACACCTATATTTTAAAGGAAAGATCATAAACTGACACTACCCTGATATAGAGCTGATGTAAAGACTTACATTACAACATATTTCCCCTTGGTTTGCAGCTTAAATTAAACGAAACCATTCATTGAACCCCATTTTATAAAAGAACATATTCTTTGCACTGTATCTTTCAGATATTTGCTTCCTTTCTGCACTGTTATTTTGTCTTCTTTGTTGCTTCTCTGGGTGAGCACATTATTCACATAGTCACAGAGGAATAAGGATCCACTCCAAACAAAAGGAACACAGAAGTTTGGTAGCTGGTAGTTCTGTTTTTTTCTTATTTTCCTCTTAACCATCTCTTAATCAAGTCATTCCCCAGTTTTTAATTGTTAATTAAATGACATGAATACAACTTAAATAGCACCTGTCAGTTGTCTTTAGTATTCTTTCCAAAGTTTCTATTTTTTTTCCTGGAAATGTTATTTGAATGCTAATATTATAGGTTTGTTCTATAGTATTTCTATAAGAAAAATTCACTGACTCTCATGGCTTTCTAACTATCTGGTCTTGTTAGAGTTTTTTACTGTCTAAACCAGTGGTTCTCAACCCTCCTAATGCCACGACCCTTTAATATATTTCCTCGATTTTAATTGAACAAACTGGGTCTCCATTTTCCTTTCATCTCACGCCTCAGAATAATCTTTCATCTTTGGCTCGGTAACCTTTCAGGGACTACAGGCATCCACCACAACACCTGGCTAGTTTTTCTATTTTTAGTAAAGACAAGGTTTTGCTCTTACTCTGGCTGGCCTCAAACTCCTGAGCTCAAGCAATCCATCCACCTCTGCCTCCCAGGGTGCTGGGATTACAGGTGTGAGCAACTGTGCCTGGCACTATTTGAAGATTCTTGACTCAACAGGGAAGAATACAATTTTAAATCAGATGAATTATTGGTACAGATGCTGGAATGGAGCTTCATGTATAGGTGATGCCTAGACTGAGAAGCTTATCCCAGAGCTTTACCTGCAGTGGACAATGGAGTTCAGCACCACACCACACAAAGTTTCACCATTAAATTCTCTTAAAATCTTCCTGAACTCCAAGAGAAAAGCTCCTAACAAGACAAGAGTAAAGACAAACACTGTCCTGGTGTTTCCGATCCTGAGGTCTGATTTTACATCTATCAGGGACACTTAGGAATCACTTCAGGCTTAAAGAACAAATTTTAAAAAGAAAAGATTCCATTTGTTCCAGGGAGGAGCAAGATGGCAGCTGAATAACAGCTTCCTTGCAATTGGGCACGGTGAGACTGGGGAGAGAAGACTTCAGGCATCTTTGGCTGGTAGGACCTACCAGAAACATCGCTTTGGGGACATAGGGAGTCAGTGAGAGACTTCTGGACCTCATGAGGAGGACAAAAGCAGTGGAGAACTGGCAAGTGGTTGTGTGTGTCAGTTCAGTCCAATCTTGCCAGCAGCTGACTCATCAAAATCCTAAGCCAGAGTCACGGCAACTTAAACAGCAAGAGGAAGTGAAAGGAAAATTAGGGCAAGAAAACAGATAAAAGAAAACACTCATGAGGAAGAATCAGCAGAAAAATCCTAGCAACATGAAAAACCAGTCCAGAGAAACCCGCCAAAGGGACTGTGACGTAGCTACTGCAGAGAAGTCCACCTATAAAGAAATGTTAGAAATGACAGAAAGGGAATTTAAAATGTAGATGATGAAAACAATGAAGTAAATGATGGAAACAATGAAGGAAACTGCTGATAAAGTGGAAAATAACCAAAAGGAAATCCAAAAACAGAATCAAATAAGATATGAACAATATGAAGAATATAGAAAGGATATAGCAGAGCTGAAGGAACTGAAGCAGTCAATTAGGGAACTTAAAGATGCAATAGAAAGTATCAGCAACAGATTACACAATGCAGAAGAAAAAAATTCTCAGAGGTAGAGGACAAAGCTCTTGAGATAACTCAGATTGTTAAAGAGGCAGAAAAAAGGAGAGAGAAAGTAGAACATTCACTGACAGAATTATGGGACTTTATGAAATGTTCAAACATACGAGTTATAGATATCCCAGAAGCAGAAGAAGAACGCCCCCAGAGGAATGGAAACCATACTAGAGAATATTATAAATGAGAATTTCCCAAATATCACCAAAGATTCTAACACACTCTTTTCAGATGGATATTGGACCCCAGGTCACCTCAACTCTAACAGAGCTTCTCCAAGGCACATTGTGATGAGCCTGTCCAAAATCAAGACAAAAGAAAAGATTCTTCAAGCTGCCAGGAGTAAGTGCCAACTGACCTACAGGGGAAAATCCATCAGGGTGACTGCAGACTTCTCTAATGAAACTTTTCAAGCAAGAAGACAATAGACATCTACCTTTAATCTACTTAAACAGAACAATTTCCAGCCCAGAATTCTATATCCAGCTAAGCTAAGCTTTAAAATTGACAAAGAAATCAAATCATTTACTGATATGCAAACATTGAGGAAATTTGCCACAAGATCAGCTCTATAGAAAATACTTCAACATGTTCTACACACTGACCATCACAATGGATCAACAGCAAAGTAAGAACTCAGAAATTAAAGGACAAAACTTAACTTCCATAGTGATGCAAAAGATAAAAAGCAATGGACTCTCACAAAATAAGATGAACAGAACACTACCACACTTATCAATTACCTCAATAAATGTTAATGGCTTGAATTCCCCACTGAAAAGGCATAGATTGGCTGATTGGATTTAAAAACACATGCCATCCATTTGCTGTCTGCAGGAAACACACCTAGCCTCAAAAAACTAATTGAAATTCAGAGTTAAGGGTTGAAAGACAATTTTTCAAGCAAATGGAATTCAGAAAAAAAGAAGGGTTGCAATCTTATTTTCAGATATATGTGGATTTAAAGCAACTAAAGTCAAAAAAGACAAAGACAAAGATGGTCACTTTATATTGGTCAAGAGAAAAATACAACAAAAAGGTGTTTCAATTCTAAACATTTATATACCCAACTTAAATGCTCCCAGATTCTTACTCAGTCTGAGCAATATGAAGTCCTATACCACCATAATAACAGGGAACTTTAACACTCCTCTTACAGAGCTAGACAGATTCTCTAAACAGAAATTAAACAAAGATATAAGGGACTTAAATGAGACCCTAGAACAACTGTGCTTGATAGACACATATAGAACTCTCCATCCCAAAGATAAAGAATATACATTCTTCTCATCACCCCATGGAACATTCTCCAAAATTGATCATATCCTAGGACACAAAACAACCCTCAATAGAATCACAGGAATTGCAATTTTACCTTGTATCTTCTCAGATCACAAGGCACTAAAGGTGGAACGCAAAGCCAACAAAAACGTTCAACTCCACACAAAGGCATGGAAATTAAACAACCTTCTGTTGAATGACAGTGGGTGCAGGATGAAATAAAACAGGAAATTATTAACTTCCTTGGGCATAACAACAATGAAGACACAAGCTACCAAAACCTATGGGATACTGCAAAAGCAGTTCTGAGAGGAAAAAATATCGCTTTAGATGCCTACATTTGAAAAACAAAGAGAGTGCATCAACAAACTCACAAGCCATCTTATGGAATTGGGAAAAGAAGAACAATCTAAGCCAAAATCCAGCAGAAGAAAAGAAATATCCAAAATTAAATCAGAGATCAATGAAATTGAAAACAAAAGAATCATTTAGAAAATTAATGAATCAAGGAGTTGGGTTTTTTTAAAAAATAAATAAAATAGATAAACCTTTGGCTAAACTAACTAGAAATAGGAAAGCAAAATCTCTAGAAACCTCAATTAGAAATGATAAAGGAGAAATAACAACTGATGCCACAGAGAATACTACCAGAAACTCTATGCCCAGAAATTTGACAATGTGAAGGAAATGGATCAATATTTGGAATCACAACCTCTCCCTAGACTTAGCCAGGAAGAAATAGAGCTCTTGAACACACCAATTTCAAGCACTGAGATCAAAGAAACAATAAAAAATCTTCCAACAAAAAAAAAAATGCCCTGGTCTGGATGACTTCACACCAGAATTCTAGCAAACCTTCAAAAAAAAAAAAAGCTTATTCCTATGCTGCAGAAATTATTCCAAAAAATTGAGGTGGAAGGGATCTTCCCCAACACGTTCTATGAACCAAACATCACCCTGATACCAAACCCAGGAAAAGACTCAACTAAAAAGGAGAATTTCAGACCAATTTCACTAATGAACATAGATCCAAAAATTCTCAACAAAATCCCAGCCAATAGATTACAGCTTATCATCAAAAAAGTCATACACCATGATCAAGTAGGTTTCATCCCAGGGATGCAAGGCTGGTTTAACACATGCAAGTCCATAAACATTATTCACCGTATCAACAGAAGCAAAAACAAAGACCATACGATCCTCTCAATAGATGCAGAAAAAGCATTGGATAAAATTCAGCATCCTTTTCTGATTAGAACACTGAGGAGTATAGGCATAGGTGGCATGTTTCTTAAACTGATCGATACTATCTATGACAAATCCACAGCTAATATTTTACTAAATGGTGTAAAACTGAAAGCTTTTCCTCTTAGAACTGGAACCAGACAAGGTTTTCCTCTGTCACCATTACTATTCAACATAGTGCTGGAAGTTCTAGCCAATACAATTAGGCAAGACAAAGAAATAAAGGGCATCCAAATAGGAACAGAGGAAGTCAAACTCTCCATCTTTGCTGATAATATTATCTTATACTTAGAGAACCCCAAAGACTCAACCACAAGACTCCTAGAAGTCATCAAAAAATACAGTAATATCTCAGGATATAAAATCAATGTCCACAAGTCAGTAGCCTTTGTATACGTCAATAACAGCCAAGATGAGAGACTAATTAAGGACACAACTCCCTTCACCATAGCTTCAAATAAAATGAAATACCTAGGAATATACCTAACAAAAGAGGTGGAGGACCTCTATAAATAAAATTATGGAACACTAAGAAAGGAAATAGCAGAGGATATTAACAAATGGAAGAACATACCATGATCCTGGCTGGGAAGAATCAATATTGTTAAAATGTCTATACTTTCCAGAGCAATTTACCAATTCAATGCCATCCTGATTAAAAGACCAACATTGTACTTTCGAGACTTGGAAAAAATGATTTTGCATTTTGTATGGGAGCAGGAAAAACCCCGTATAGCTAAGGCACTTCTTAGTAATAAAAACAAATCCAGGGGCATCAGCATACCAGATTTTAGGCTGTACTACAAAGCTACAGTGGTCAAGACAGCATGGTACTGGCACAAAAATAGAGACATAGACATTTGGAATCCAACAGAAGGCCAGGAAATGAAACTGACATCTTACAACCACCTAATTTTTGGTAAACCAAACAAGAATATACACTGGGGGAAAGACTCCCTATTCAATAAAGGGTGCTGGGAGAACTGGATACCCACATGTAAAAGACTGAAACTGAGTCCACACCTTTCTCCACTCACAAAAGTCGATTCAAGATGGATAAAGGACTTAAATTTAAGGCAAAAAACAATAAAAATCCTCAAAGAAAGCATAGTAAAAACACTGGAAGATACCAGCCTGGGTAAGACTTCATGAAGAAGATAATTGCCATGGCAATTTCAACAACAACAAAAATAAACAAATGGGACTTAATTAAACTGAAAAGTTTCTGTACCGCTAAGGAGACAACAACCAAAGCAAATAAACAATCTACACAATGGGAAAGGATATTTGCATATTTGAATCAGACAAAAGCTTGATAACTAGGATCTATAGAGAACTCAAATTAATCCACATGAAAAAAGCCAACAATCCCATATATCAATGGGCAAGAGACATGAATAGAACCTTCTCAAAAGAAGACAGACAAATGACTAACAAACATATGAAAAAATGGTCATCATCCCTAATTATTAGAGAAATGTAAATCAAAACCACCCTGTGATACCATCTAACCCCAGCGAGAATGGCCCACATTAAAAAATCTCAAAACTGCAGATGCTGGCGTGGATGTGGAGAGAAAGGAACACTTTTACACTGCTGGTGGGACTGCAAACTAATACAACCTTTTTGGAAGGAAATATGGAGAACCCTCAAAGAATTCAAGTCAGACCTCCCATTTGATCCTGCAATCCCATTACTGGGCATCTACCCAGAAGGAAAAAATCCTTTTATCATAAGGACACTTGTACTAGACTGTTTATCGCAGCTCAATTTACAATCACCAAAATGTGGAAACAGCCTAAATGCCCACCAACCCAGGAATGGATTAACAAGCTGTGGTATATGTACACCATGGAATACTATTCAGCCATTTAAAAAATGGAGCCTTTACAGCCTTTGTATTAACCTGGATGGAAGTGGAACACATTATTCTCGGTAAAGCATCACAAGAATGGAGAAGCATGAATCCTATGTGCTCAATTTTGATATGAGGACAATTAATGACACGGTGGGGGTGGGGAAGGGGAGAGCAGAGAGAGAAAGAAGGAGGGAGAGGTGGGAGAAAGAAAGAACAGAGAGAAGGAAGGAGGGGGGGTGGGGTCTTAGTGTGTGACACACCTTTTGGGGGCAAGACACACTTGTAAAAGGGACTTTACCTAACAAATGCAGTCAATGTAACCTGGTTTCTTGTACCCTCAATGAATCCACAACAATAAAAAAAAAGTACAATTCCACATGTTGTAGTGACCTCCAACCATAAAATTATTTTCGTTGCTACTTCATAACTGTAATTTTGCTACTGTTATGAATCATAATGTAAATATCTAATATGCAGGATGTATTTTCATTGTTACAAAGGGGTCGCAACCCACAGGTTGAGTACTCCTGATCTGAACTCATTAGTTTTGAGTATGTTCCCTCCTCCAGCGGAATTATCTAAGACTATCCTTGGAATTTCATTTATAGAACAATTCATCTTTTTTTTTTTTTTGCAGTTTTTGGCCAGGGCTGGGTTTGAACCTGTCACCTCCAGCATATGGGGCCTGTGCCCTACTCCTTTGAGCCACAGACACTGCCCAACAATTCATCTTCTAAATACAGCTAACCATTGTCAAGTTATTACTTTTTAAATCTGTTTTTCTGAAGTCTAAGTATACATTTGCCTAGACTTTTGCTGTTAAAGAAAGGCACCAAAGTTCTGGTCATTTCCACATAAGATATTTTTTCCTAATTTAGCTCTCTTAATTCTGGTATTAAATAAATACTGAAGCAAGTGACAGCTTGCAAACTTATTGTCCTTTTTCCATTTGATCTCTTGAAGGTGTTTTTATTTATATGTGCTGAAGATCCAATACTTTTTAATGGTTAATAGCATGGGATTCTGGGAAATAAGGCCCATAACTGGCAAGAGATTATAGTATTATGACTTATTTATTCTATTCTTTAATCAAAGTTATATTGGTATAACTGAGCATGAAACTGTTTTGAAATGGTTCAATAAAGCTCATTTAATTTCACAGAAACTTAAATTCACTTTAACTAATGGCTAACCCATTTAACTCTGGGTTGCATTCAAGTAAAATGAAAGTGACTGAAAAAGCCTGTGAAAAATGAGTGACAAACGGATTTAAATTTCCAAAGCATTTAGGTTATCTTTCTCCATGTTGTGATGAGAATATTGTGCTCTAAAATGAGAGTTCAGTAACCAGAAAGCAGCAAAAGAGGTTACCAGAAACTTGTTTGTGTGGAAAGAGATTCTTACATCATCTGAAAGAGCTATTGATGCCAGCTGTTTCAGGTCTATGTTAAGAAATTTTACGGACACAAATATAAGAATAGCACCTTTCAGATTTTTCTTTTTATTAGAGGGGCAAAAATCTGTTATAAGACCTGAGAACATGGTAATTGAAGAGACTAACACATAGAAGGAGAGGATAGAAATTTACAAAAGAAGCTTCAGAAAAAGTACATCAGTTCTTAGGAATTGCTCAGTCAAGTTAATTTTAGAATCAGTTATCAGATAAAATGGATTCAGACTTCACCTAGAACAGATGTTGTTATACTTGAACCATGCCCAGTAATAAATGACAATATTTAAGTGCCCAACAGCACATGAAGTAGAAAAGGCAATGAATTGTAGGCCAAAGCCCTTGATTTGTTTTCTACTCAACAACTCTCTAGCACAGAGGTTCTCAAAGATGAGCCCAGTACCTACAAATAAGCATCACCTATATGTTAGAAAGGCAAATTCACAGTCCCACCCCAGGCAACTGGGTGAGGCCCAGCATCTCTTGTTTCAGGAAGTCCTCCAGGTGATTCTGATGCATGCCAAAGGCTGAAAACCAATTCTCTAATACATAATAACAATTCTATCATGTTCTGGTCAGGATCAATCAATACTTGCAGAGGTACTCTAGAAAATATTTAAAAAGATCAATCGTGGGTAATTATATTAGTGCCTGAGTTAATCAAATTTATAGAAAAAAGGAAATCTAATGCAAAAAATAATATGAATACTAAAAATGAAAATATTTCATTCCTACCTTTCTCATTTTCTTTATCTTATATTTCAATCATCTCACTCACCTTTTATCTGCTAGATTTCTGCTCAGAATCTGGGCAAGTACCGATAGAAACAACAAACCTTTCTTTTCCCTTAACAGAGATGAAAGTGATTGACAGCCAACTGAAGCACTTTCTGCTGTTCTGTTTCAGTGCACTGTGAGGCCAGTGAATGGAGTCCTTGGAGTCCATGCACCAAGAAAGGAAAAACGTGTGGCTTCAAAAGAGGGACTGAAACACGGGTCCGAGAAATAATACAGCATCCTTCAGCAAAGGGTAACCTGTGTTCCCCCACAACTGAGACAAGAAAGTGTATAGTGCAAAGAAAGAAGTGTCAGAAAGGAGAACGAGGTAGGATCATAATAACAAAACGTGCTTGTGTGAATCATAACTTGATGCATATTTCTTTATATATTTTAGGGAAATCTTTGGTATTATTTCTCATGTCTAAAACCTTCAAATGCGTATCAAACACATTTGATGGCTTTAAATTAGTGTACATAGATACAGTATTCTACAGGAATTGTAGAATGTGGAGCCTGATATCAGAACTTTAAACTGCTGAAGAAGTATGCTAATTGAATCTTGATTAATGAGGCTGTATTGTAAGCATTTGGGCCATTGTCTTAATATACTCCACATTATATTAAAGTGGATTATATTTAATCCACTGGTAGCTAAAAAAACTTTGGAATGTCCCACAGAGCAAAGGCCTAATGCTACTTGGTACAAAAACCACCTTCAACTATTCCCTTCCTCATTATCTACACACTAAGGTGGTGCTGTTAGGTTGTATATTTTTGTAGCTAAACATATATTTTTAATACTGATTTTACATTTGAATTAAATGATCAAGGCCACATTTCACGAATATAGCTCAACCATCCATGTCATTCTGTACCGCAGTATTTTTCATATTATAGCAACTTTGTAGACAAAATCACAACCTACCAGATCAATATTAACTGTGTCAGTGCTGGTTCTGAACTCTCGTGAGGGCCAAGAAGAAATATACTATTTAATATGATGCTTGAGGGTGAACGGGCTTCTAAATAGAAGTGCATAGTTGGTGACTTTTAAAATACCATCTTATCATCTTCCTCACTAATGTTCTCAGCACTACTGCCTACAAATATGTTATATATTTTAGACAACTATTGGTAGTTATCTGGTGAGCCCATAAATGATTCTCTCCATTAACTGCAGCTTGAAAGGAGTTTGGTTGCCTCTGTGGTTGAACTTCCTTAGCTTATTTCATTTATTTATTATACAGTCTTACTTTATGGCTATACATGTGCTAAGCCCTAGGGATTCACAACTGACTAGGGTACTATCTCTATTGTGAGGGTGCTCTCAATACTTAGAACTAAGGTACTCTTAGTGGACGGTTGAGATGGGTAAATAGACAGTCACAACATCATATAGTGTGTTTGCCCATTTGTGTTGCTATAAAGGAGTACTCCGGGTTGGTAATTTATAGAGAAAATGGTCAATATGGCTCACGATTCTGCTGGCTGTAAGAGTAGGCTTCTGTTGAAAGTTTCAGGCTGCTAACACTCAAGATGGACGGTAAAGGGGAGCTGAGGTGTGCAGAGATCACACAGTGACTGAGAGCTAGGAGATTCAGGCTCTTTTTAACCACTAGCTTTTCTGGAAACCAACAGAGTGAGAACTCACTACCTTGAGGATGGTACTGAGCCATTCGTGAAGAATCTGCCTCCATGATGTAAACACCTCTCACTGGGCCCAACGCTGGGGATGAAATTTTAACATGGGGTTTGGAAGGAAATTATGGACATGTGAACTACATTCAGTGGGAGCACAGAAGACATGGTGCAAACCTGAACGTTACTCAGACATTTGGTCACCTGTTCTTTGCAACGTGTCTTTCACTATATTAACTTTCCATTAATTATTGTCCATTATAAAAAGGTCTGAAGCTTGTTGTTGGCTAATGCCAACAACATTGTGGTCTGAAGCTTGTTGTTGGCTAATCAAGTAGTTAATGTGATAAAATTCTCAAAAACATGGGTTATTTTAAAGCGCACTTCAAACCCTTGTAAATTTGTAAGAGGTTTTAGTTAAAATTTATTTTAAGGAATGGAAATTGGCTACGGAAAAAGGTCTTTCTGGCATTTGTTACCAATTAATTTAAAACATTTTAGAGTTTGAAAGTTGGATTTAAAAGTCAAAGATTTCATCACTCTACTTGGTGGTATGCTCACATAGCCGTTTACTTATGTTTACTAAATTTTCTTAAAATGTAATGACTTACAAGTGGTCTTCATTCGTATCACTATTAAAACAAAGATTCTGCATTACTAATCAGTATTCAATCAACTTAGCTTTTAAAACATAAGAAAAGCTTATCCAATAGAAAAACTAAATTATGAAACTAATTAAATTTTACTACTCTTATTTGAGAATGTGGCCTTCTACTATAGTATATTTATTGGCACTTAACCATTAACATTGAAAATGTCCATTCTTAAAAGAATGTCAGTTCTTAAATAATGCCACCAGAAGTTTGAAATAGTAACCTGTGACATACGTACAAGTTTCTGTCTGATCATTTTCCCTACCCTCTGAGGATACAGTGGCATTTTACATTTACAAGAAAACTTTGTACAATTAGAAAAATGTAGATGTTTTAGACCAACAAGTGAGAAATGTGGGTCACATTTCTAATTAAAATTCCAGATTTAGCTCCATTTTTATTTACTTTTCATTTATCTTCCAATGTGTTTGTCAAAAATTTTTCTCAAGTAGCCTAGAAACTTAAGGCAGGAAGTAAAACACTTCTCCCTTCATTTTTTTATTTCTTTAATGGTTTTCTTAACATCTCTCAAAGTTTACTCATCAAATATCCTATTTGAACACAAACCAAATAGAAAAGTAATTATGACCTATGGCTATCTCCCTATAGGCACCGTACTGAGCATCACACCAAAATAATAACATTGCTTGGAGTCCTCATGTAGGCTCCGATGTATACTTATATGTGTACAATGAATACTTAAAATTTCTCTTTGTCTTGAATTTGTAATCTAAGTGGTGAGAATCACACATACATAAAGAAAGAAGTATATTATCAAACAAAATGAAGCAGAAGACTTTGCTTTCTCCTTACATTTTTCTATGTGAGTTAGTATTTCTTATTTTAAGAAATAGGAAAAGCATTAGACACATTTAAGTAACTTTAAAGATAAACACAATAAAGGTGTAAAGACATGATTTCTCTTACCACATAGCTATTATTTGAGTTGCTCCTAAATGCTTATCGATTCATAATAACATAAGAAGATTCTGTTAGGATCACTGATTGAAAATTTCTAGATGAGGAAGCTAAAAGATAAGATTTATTTTACAAAATTTTGCCAGAAAATTTTGCATTTAAACTTACAGTTATGCCTAAGAGGTTAACAATAGGCAGAGAGGGATAACTCATAATTGGAAAAGGTATGGAGCATGTGTTCGGGATTTTCTCTGCTGTGTTGTAATTGCCAAAGACAAAGTCTCCAGGGAAGAATGATAAGATCCAGAAATGACTTTCCCAATGTACACAAAGAAGAAGCTGAATAGAGGAAATAGTTTTTAGTGACAGAATGGATTTTTCTAGTCATGAGATACCTTTTAATATGTATGTGTTGGAAAAATAGGTTGCAAAATCTTATACAGTTTTCTTTACTGCCATTAGGTGTAGAGCAGAAACAAAATGAATCTGAGGAGATAAATGTAATTGTTGCAACCCCAACTCTATTTTCTTTTACCTGTCATATCACCTTTTAATCAATCTTAACTTCTTCGTCAGTTGCGAGCTTTAATATGAGAAGTCATTAGCATTACAATTTTTTCTAGCTTGAACCTATCTCAAAGAAATTATATATTCAAAATGTGGACAACATATATTTTAAGAGATTATATAGGCTAAAATGTAGACTAGTCTAACGTGGATTAAAACAGCATTGAAATAGAAGTAAACAAGGAAAAAAATGTACTGTCAGTGGTTGTCAATTTATATTTATTGATTCAATTTATATTTAGTGACTCTTTTGATCTACTGAGCGTAACCATCTCAGATAAGAAGAAGTCAAAGAGTCAGGGATGTGTGTGTGTGTAACTTGATCTAATCCAAAATGGGGTGTGTGTGTGTGTGGTATCAGTAGAGTGAACAAATACATTTCTCATTAATACCATCCTCTCATTAACTGAAGATAATTTCCAGTAGATGATTTTTAAGGCAGTTCACAAAGAATGAAAGAAATTTGATTCTTTGGTTAAATTCTTGAAGAAGATTTTCATTCATTACCGGTAGTATATGATCTTGGGATAGAAAGGAGAGAAAAGAGGAGACTCAGAGAAGAAATGAGGTTGAGGTCTTGCTACAAAGATGAGCTAGCATCCATTACACCAGAGAAATGAAAAAGAAATCTTTAAAATAGAAAGAAATAAAATGTTCAGAGACGTTCCAGGGAAGAAACAAGTGTGGGAGCCATTACATCATTGCACTAATCTAATATGTTCTAGGTTGGCTTATGTGCCTTCTCTACAAAAAAGAAAACGTCTCACTTGTTAACTTACAAATTGTTAATCAAGCTCTCTAGTACAAGTGTGCATTATATTTATTATGAATACAAAATTTAAAATTGCAGCAAGATCAATTTTTAAAACTCTAACAAAAAAAATGACAAGGAGTCGGCTTTGTCTCTAGATTTTCTCCTCTATCTTTTATAAATCTTTATAATTACTCCAGTGCCATATATTTGAGTTCTACTGAAGCATTTATATTAAATATTAATTCAAACTCAAAACAAGATATTCAGCCAAGATTCTCAAAACAGTTCATCACAATCCAAATAAATGGATTTGTTAACTCAAAACTGTGGCTGCCAACTGGCTTTTGAGATGATGTCTGCCCACGTTCACCTCATGAATTGCAGCTGGCCGAAACATAATCATCCTGTTAGGCACTGGAGGGTAGGAGCTTTCTCTACACCCACTAGTAAACTGGCCTCTTGACATAGGTCAGAGAAAACATCAACAAAGTAAGAGATGAGATAATAATGGCACTAGAGATTGTGGTTCTTGGCTGGGACAGCTCCCCAGGAGACATTATTATCTGATAATATCACCATGGATGATAAACTTTGGTGGAAACTCAAAACTCTCTGTATTCCTTCTTGAGCCCTGGTCCTTCTTTACGCAAATGGGTTGCTTGTTCAGATTCTGGAGAGGACGGGTTGCCACCAGGGAAAACCCATACATGGCAGGAAGCCTTGACAACAAGAGCAAAAGGGTGGCACAGAGGGGGAAGGTAATAGTCAATTTTACTGAAATTTAATATTTTTTTAAAAATATCCCAGTGCCACACAAAAATATTCAACTACATTTAAAACCTCCAAGAAAGGTAATCCATTGCAGTAAATAACAACTTTCCTTCTAGAGACATAATCCTTAATGGAAATATATGTGTTTGCCCTCTTAAAGGGTAAGCCAAATATTTTATTTAATGTCTTCGGTGGACAGGGCTGCCAGTTGTTGCATTGCTGTTTATGTTTCCCTTTCCCAAAACTAATTCTGTGGCTGAAATTATTTTTTGTTTTGTAAGACTCTCCTTTCTGTTAAGTTGAACTGTATGCAGTTACTTCTTTATAGGTCATAAATAGTCAATATGAGCAGTTTCATACGGCTGAACCTGAAACTTTAAAATGTTTTTCTCTCTAAGTTTTTCAAGTATTAGAACCATACTTGGACTGCGGTTGTTAAGGATTGAAAGATTATAGTTTGTGTATGCTGCAAACTATTTTAAATATTAGGCTTTTAATAATTATAGGCATATAATTGCCTTTAAAAGAAAGTAGGTGCTCCTAATCTATAAAGACCCTTTTTAAAAGGCCGGGTGTAGTGGTTCACACCTGTAAATAGGCACTTTGGGCGGCTGAGGAGGGTGGACTGCTTGAGTTCAGGAGTTCAAGATCAGCCTGAGCAAGAGAGAGGCCCAACTCTTATTAAAAACTAGCCAAGAGTCATGGCCCATGTCTATAATAGTCCCAGCTACTGGGGAAGCTGAGCCAAGAGGATCGCTTAAGCCCAAGAGTTTGAGGTTGCTGTGAGCTATGATGATGCCGTGGCATTCTATCCAGGAAGAGAGTGAGACTCTGTCTCAAAAAAAAAAAAAAATCTTCATAAAAGCATGTTTCACCTTCAAATTTTTTTAGTCATGTTCAAATCCTCCCTTATTCCCTGTTTTTATATGACTTGTCATTTTTCTCCTTAGCTACATTACTCATCTTACTCTTTTTGGTTCTTTCCCACCAACTCCAATTTAATCACTGAAGCATCAAATCATCTTGTAAATCTAGTGTGTATGTGTCAGAATTTATTATCTATACAGATAAAAACACTGGTGTATGTTCTTAGTGACAGGCCCCAACCACTTAGTGTTTCCTCTGATATTAACATCACAATGGCAAGATCTTTGTGAGGATTCTCTGGTGCCCAGGTTTATGGGTTGAAGACCAAACCAAGATCCTTTATATGTATAACTTAATTCCCCTGTGTCATAATAAAGCAGTAGGATCACAGCTTGCACCTGAATAGATGTAGGAAACTTTTAATGAAAGTTACTCAGTGTCTTGCTCTAACACATCTTTCCATCCTATTAAACTTCTCAACATTAAAGAGAAAGCTCTGCAGAAAATAACAAAGATGGGCGGCACCTGTGGCTCAGTCGGTAAGGCGCCGGCCCCATATACCGAGGGTCACAGGTTCAACCCCGGCCCCGGCTGAACTGCAACCAAAAAATAGCCGGGCGTTCTGGCGGGCGCCTGTAGTCCCAGCTACTCTGGAGGCTGAGGCAAGAGAATCACTTAAGCCCAGGAGTTGGAGGTTGCTGTGAGCTGTGTGATGCCACGGCACTCTACCGAGGGCCATAAAGTGAGACTCTGTCTCTAAAAAAAAAAAAAAAAAAGAACAAAGACTTTATTATCTCAATCCTGGGTATGATATCATTCTTTTTATAACTCAACCAGCAGGTATTACCTCTTTATTATAAAGACCAAGTTTATATCATCCATTTTTGTCCTAAGATTTTTTGAGACATTATTAATGTTGGTCAAAATACATGGTGGATGTTCTCCATTATGGGAAATTCTTAAGTGTCACTATTATTTATGTTGTCCCTTCCTTCCTGCGGTGGTAGAAAATAATTTGAAGGCTTCTCTGCTGTATTGGTAGGTCCTTCAGCATCCCTATTCTAACATGAGCTTTATAATAAATGATCCTTGAAAATGGCTACGAGATTCTCTGAGAATTTTTTTGTAATGTTTTTAGATATCTAACTCTTTGGACCCACTGGTACCTGTTGCATAGCACACCTGATCAGTTCATTGAATAGGGTAACATCTGCACCGTACAAATCACCCCTCAGCCTCTAAGCAAGCAACGATCTTGCCATTGTTTAGATTCAGTACATGATCGTCATATCATTACCTTGTACTAAATAGCAAACAAGTGGATCCCTATGAAAGTTCTGAGACAGAATTAGTTATGTCCATTATTTTACCTTTAAGAAACAATGATGACAGCATCCTTTCTGAGTCACCTGTGTAAGTTTCAACTTGCCTCCATACCAGTGTTGCTGGGAGGCTTCATTTCTTTCTGTCCACACAGATTTTATGGCTTTGGGGGGTTTGGGGGGATTTTTTTTTTTTTACAGTTTTGGCTGGGGCCAGGCTTGAACCCACCACCCCTGGTATATGGTGCCAGCGCCCTACTCCTTGAGCCATAGGCGCCACCCCAGATTTTATGTTTCTTGATTCTTGTGTATCTCAAAACCTTGAGACATAACCTCAAAACATAGGGGCTTAAAAATAGCCATCAATCAACCAACAATCAACAACCAACTACAATCTGTATATGGGCAATTTAGGCTGAGGTCCACTGGGCAACCTTGTTCTTGGCTGGGCTCCCTCACATGGCTGGGTGGCTGAAGACAGAGGAAGCCACTATATCCCTAATGTCATTAAGGTGGCAGAAAGTTCTACAGCCTTCCAAGCAGAAGAGGAAAAGTGGTTCTTCTTGAGGCTAGACATAGAACCTGTCACAGTTTTATTTTCACCATATAGTCACAAGCCCAGTCCTGATTCAAGAGTTGAAGAAATAGATTTCCCCTCTGATAGGAGAACTGCCAATTTACTTTGCAAGGTGGCCTGCCTAGGTTTTTCTCTTGATCGTAGTTGGACAAATATGGTTGCTCATTCATTCAGCATTCTCTTACTGTCTATAACACTGTCTCTTCCTTTATAAAAACACAGTCAATTGTTGTTACAGGAGATGATGCATAGGGTATTATGTCTATCGTACTTTTCAATTTAATGAAAGCAGAATAGAAAGAATAAATAAAATTCCAGGCCAAGATAACTTTATACATTCAACAAACATTTATTAAAGCACCAGCTATGTGCTAGGCACTCTTAAGTGCTGAGGATATAGCAGAGCAAAAAAAAAGACTAAAGTCCCTTTCATTATGTATTTATAGATCTTATAAAATAAACGTAGAATAAATATTCTGAATATCAGCATCATGGCTTATGTCAGCCCATAAAGTAGTAACCATCAGTAACAAGCATGTACCCATGTCAACAGTTTTCATCTTTGCAATTTGTACCACCAGTAGCTGTAACTGCAGTCTTCATCAGAGTTTGTCGACACATTACAAATACATTTGTTTATGCTGGCAAAAAAAAAAAAAAATCTCTCTGCTTATATTTTGTTTTAGTCTCAAGGCAAATACACATATTTTTTCTGTGACCACCATAATGATTTTGATTTGCTAATATGTGTTTGTAAGATGGCTAAGTAGGGTTAAAGATACAGCCAGTGGCTGTGGAACAGAGCTGAGTTAACGGGCCCTTTGGAAAAATGACCCCAAGACCTTGGCTTTCTTTGTAGCCTGTTCTAGCCAACCTTGATCCCTGCCAATTAGGAGGGTTCCCTAGAGAGAGCCTCCAAGAGTATCAGCATAAATTTAAATTCTGGACCCCCAAAGATAGTTTCCAAAAGAGCCTTCTTGTCCTTTGCTAATTACAAAGTAAACATTTCTCCAGCAAAGAGACACTCCCTCCTTTCCTGCTCCTGTTTCTCCTTCCCACCTCCCTAATGCACTCACTCCCTGAAACTGCTGGTGTAGCTGAAACCTCTTTGGCACAGGAGATAACCAGCATTTGAAGGCACAGAAGAATTATTCTTTCCATAGATCATTATCTTGTTTTCTTTTTTGTCTATTCCAGCAACTTCTTTACAGAACTATTACAGCCTAACTTTGTAGATGCTGTAGCGTACAGAAAGGACTAACTAAACACCTTGTCCCTACGCCTCTTAAGAGGTGTGACCAAGCAAATAGAATAGGTTGCAATGAAACTCTGTGACATCATTGAAACAGAAACCTTCTCAAACTTGTTTACATTAAAACCATGTCTTTTTACATCACAAATGGGAATGCACCATTGAAATGGTCTAATTCTTGTGCATTCCTGTCAAACCAGATTTCAAATGGGATATAGTGTATATGTTTTTACTAATGAACAAATCTAAGATTAAAGATAAGCATAAAGGTTCCAGCACAGTAGGTTATTATATTAGTATGATAAAAATAGATGTAAATGGAAAATTCTTTAAAACCTCTTTATCGACTATATTCTCACTCTCTTTCACATGTAGCTCTTTTTTTTTTTTGCAGTTTTTGGCCAGGGCCAGGTTTGTACCCACCACCTCCAGTATATGGGGCCAGCGCCCTACTCCTTTGAGCCACAGGCGCCGCCCATCTTTTTCGAATTAATTTTAAATTCAGTCCCTTTCACCTTTTGTCTAAAGCATCACCTTTCTCATGTCCCAAAATGGAAATACTTTTCTATAATTTTTCTCTCTGTCTTTCATTTTCTCTAAAAATAAGTTTGCATGATATATGTACTTTAATAGAAAAACAATCTATCTGTATTTATTCCTCATTGAAAGCTTTTTCTCACCAACCTCATTGTTATCTCTTCTGTAGTCATTAGAAAATTTTAGTTGAAAGTCATGGATCTAAATTATTATAAACAAAATAAAACTATTGGCTTAAAGCAAAGATTGCTCCAAATGCTCAATCAATATCATTGGATCCATCCTCTCTCTCTTTCTCTTTCTCTCTCTCCCATTTCAACTCCCCCTGCCTGTATTCCTCATTGTTTATTGGCTTGTTCCCCTCTGCTGTGGAGTCTTTCTCCATTTGGACGAAAGCTAGCTCTGGGCAAGTCTATGTTCATATTGCTCTAAATCTAAAAGGGTGGTGCTCTCTCTTTCAGTGTCCACTCATCTTATCTCGTGAAAGAATTCAAACTGACCCGCTTAGGTCACATGTCCACCCTTGAACCAGTCACCATGGCAGGAGAATTGGGGTGTCTAAATCACAGGCTTGCCGTTGAAGCCAGAGACCAGTTGGCCATTTTGAACGGCAGTTCTTAGAAATAAATGTGCTAGACTGACAAAAACAACACATGTAAGTAGCCCCCTTAAAAAAAAAAGGCAACAAAATTTACCAAATCTAGAAACTTATGTTCTACAAGATAATCCCTGTTCAATATTACTGATGAAACAAACTTAAGTGAGAAAGAGCAATCAAAGTTTTTTCCCATCTAATTCAGACTAGATACACAGGCCCAGAATAATGCCAATAAAGTACAGACATGTCCATTTCCATTTCTTGCTGCTGAGCATTCTGTGTGAAATATATCAGAGTGGGTAATGACCTTCTGCACCAGGCCACTGAAACTTTAAAATTAACTCAAACCTCATTACTGAACTCTTATGTTTATATTGTGTATACACCACTGGGTCATAACTCTAGCCTTTGTGAATCCAGGCGGCTATAATTGAAAAATATGCCTCGTAAAAGATTGTTTTGTTCATTTGTTGTTTCTACTGGAAGAGCCTGCTTTTCCTATTTTTGCAAAGAACCAGATTTTGAGAAGGATTTTTGCACAAGGTCTAATTACATTTGATATCTCAATGCGAAACATGTACATTTTCAAATGACATATTCCTTTCACTTTTGATCACATGAAATCTAATATCTGGAATCACAATGTCATGTCACTTTATTTTTTCTTTTTTAATAATATCACATTTTATGCAAGGGAATACCAATACACTAATCTCATACTTGAGAAATATGAATATTTTTAATTCCAAAGTTAAAAGATATTGAAAAAGTGTGCCCCCTTAGGGTCAGCAATTAATATCTAATTAATTGTAACACACGAATAAAAATTATTGACCTAATTAACAGAAATAATAACTGAGATTTTTATAATGTGATTAGCAGAATGCTAATTAGACCGGTAACTAATTTTCATGGAATATAGACATATGATAGCGAAATATTTCTCAGATTAATAAGCAAACATTGTAAACATCTGCTGTGCTACTTAGGTCTTTTCCCGCCAACACCAAAATCAAGGAGGGATTTTTGTTTTGCTTGAAATTTGGTTTATTTCAATAGCTAAGATGCAGTTACTAAAGTAATACTTCGTGGGCTGTTAGTCAAGGTTTGTTTTGAAATGTGTAAAAGAAGGGAGATTTTACTTTTCATTTCTTTCCCTCGGCACCTTGGCTTCTTACCATGTTACGTGGTAAGAAGTATTTCTTCTATCCCACCTTATTATCCTTTCCCTCCTTCTTTCCCTGCAGTTTTCTTCAACTTTGAATACAAATTATCTGCCTGTAGAATCACAGTTTCTTCTCGTGTTCATAATCTTCAAAAAATAATGTTTACTATTTCAGTGTCAGCCTAGTGAACTAAAAAAGCCAGAACCCTCTGAGTTCAGCTAGGGGTTGTCCTTTATTTTGTTTTCACAAAAGCTCTATGATTTTTAATATCAATAATGGTACACACACTCTTGTAAAAATTTAAAAACTTAAAAGGTACACAGATAAAAAAAATGAATAATCTCATTTTGCCTCAGTCCAATCCTATGCCCCAAGAAAAGCAAAGTTAAAATGTATTGTGTAACCTCCCGTATTATTCTTCTGCTTATAAGGATATACCCATATAAAACATATTCTCATAGATAATTAACATAATTTGGCCTATTCATTCTCTATCTACAGAGGGAGGCTGTACACCCTGGTAGCTCAATAGTGTATGTGTCTATTTGTGTCACTTTTTGATTTATCTGTCACAGACCTCTTTCCAAGTCATCCTTTAGCTGCAAAATGTGACATTCTGTGAATATGTTGTGATTTATTCAACCACTCTGCTATTGATGGACAATAACTATTTTTCTCAGCTTTTGCTCTTACTCTTATGTGTGTGTATAACAAAAACCTCTATAATGTTAATGAACTGTTACACTCATTTTCTATCAAAGGTAAAGGAGATGATGCATTGGGGTATTTAGAACACAGGCTTTGGAACTATCTTTTTCCAGATTTCAAATGTGCTTTTCACTAGATCTGTGACTTCAAGAGGATTATTTAGCCTTCTAGATCCAATTTTCCTCATCTGTAAAATGGGATTACACCAGTGACCACTTCACAAAATTGTAGTGAGTCATTAGGAGTGTGTATAAAACTCTCTGCCTTGTGCCTGGCACCTAAGTGTATGCTCAATAATTGTGAAATTTAATATAAAATGGAGTACCAAACATTGGATGAGTAAATCGAAGAATGTGAATATTTTAAATATTAATATTTCTGCCAGATTATTTTTAAAGAGGCTTTACTAGTTCACACTTGCAATATATCAGAAATGCCTGATATCCTCATCCAAAATGAGTATTATCAGTCATTTAACCTTTTGCCAATATAATAGATCAACACATCGAATCCTATTGTTTTGCCGTTGGCATTTTCCTGAATATAAGGCTAAGCCCATGGTTGCTGGCTGTTTGAATAAATAGGATGTCTATTTATATGTTTCCCCCATTTTTCTAATTTTTCTATTGAGTGAAACAGTTGTAGGAACCTGTTGTATTGTAGGAATTTTTTTTGTCATATGTGTGGCAAATGTTTTCTTCTTCTATTATTTATTTGACCATAGTAGGATTTGCCTGTCTTTTAAATAATCACAATTTTTCCTTCTGGAATGCTGATTTAAGAAAAAAAAAAATGAAAAACTTGTTAAATGCCATAATCGTACATGTGTAGCTATTCGACAAACATTACTGAGTTGGAATTTGGGAACTGTGTGCTAGACACAGTGCTGGGCACACTCATGTAAATGTACTTCTGTGTAAACGGGATAATCCAAATATGTAAGCTGTCTTGCCACCTGTATCCTGCACAAATCCACTTCTGCCTCTACTGATATAATTAAGAGGACTTATGTTTGAACTAATTTTATTCTAGATAGCCTCCTCTTGCATAGTAATAAAAAAAATACAAGACATTAGAATAGGTCAGAAGGTTACTTAGAGATGCACAGTTAATCAGTTGTGTAGCTGCGTTTTTTGACATCAAAGATTTTAAATGATTTTGCCCACGTGACCTTATCACAGGCTGGTAATGACAGAAGGGAAATAAGAATGTTTGCCAGGTGTACCGGCTCACGCCTGTAATCCTTGCATTCTGGGAGGCCGAGGAGGGTGGACTACTTGAGCTCAGGACTTTGAGACACCAGCCTAAGCAAAAGCAAAACCCCATCTCTAAAAATAGCCAGGAGTGGTAGGTACCTATAGTCCCAGCTACCTGGGAGGCTGTGGCCAGTGGATCCCTTGAGCCCAAGAATTTGAGGTTGTTGTGAGCTATAATGCCATGGCACTCTACTGAGGTCAACTAGGTAAGACTCTGTCTTTAAAAAAAATAAAAATAAAAAAATGTTGAAGTGATTAATTCAGTTCGTGGAGCTATCCACTTATCTAATCGTATGTCATCATACTAACTCTACCTGTTTTCTCCTTTTTTAAATCACGAGCCCTATTTTTAAAGAGCAAAGGGAGCCACCTACTATCCCTTGCTAATGGAAAAATCTCTTTTCAATGAAATGGGTCTTCTAGAAGATTGTTCTCATTGTCTGGGTGACTTGGGACAAGGTGTTCTAGAGAGCAAATTTAAGCATTAGGTTGAGAAAGATCTCCTTGAAAAGGAATACCAGAAAAGGTGGGGCAAAATAACGATCGTGATAATGATGATGAAGAAAAGGCAAGTAGAAGTAGTAAGAGGAGCTTTTTAGTGGACATTTTCCTAGGGCTTGTTTTGCTCCTGGTAATAGTAGATTGCTTGGTTATCTACAGATGCTTATAAAATGAGAAAATTATATTAGAAAAGTGGTTTTTTAAAATGGATATTTAGTAACAGAACTCTCTGTGCTATTGAAAGTGTTTGCAGATCCCAACATAATAATAGGTAAAAAATAGAAATGCCTGTTGTTGGCAAGAATAGGGGAGGGCAAGGATGTGGAGAAATCGGAATACTCGTGCACTGTTGGTGGGAAGGTAAGATGGAACAGCAGCCATGGGGAAACAGCATGGTGGTTCCACAAAAACTCGAAAATAGAATTAACATATGATCCAGCAATTCCATTTCCGACTGTATACCCCAAAGAACTGAAAATTCAATTCTTAAAGAGTTATTTGTACACCCATGTTCCCAGCAGGGTTCTTCGTAATAGCCAAAAGTTGAGTTGGGGGCAACCCAATGACTGAGACATGGATAAACAAAATGTGGTAGGTGCATACAATGAACTTCATTGTCTTAAAAAGGAAGGAAATTCTGACTCTTGCTGCAACACGGATAAACCTTGAAGACATTATGCTAAGGGAAAGAAGGCAGTCAAAAAAAGCAAATACCATATGATTCCACTAATATGAGGTACCTAAAGTAGGAAATTTATAGAAAGAGAAAGTAGAATGACAGTTTTCAGGAACTGGGGTAGAGAAAACAAGACTTGAATGGGTACAGACTTCTCAATTATGCAAGATGAAAAGAGCTCCAAAGATGGATGGCGGCGATGTCACACACAGTGTGAAGCTACTTGACGCCGCTGAACTGTATACATCAGCATGTTTAAGACAGTTATGTGTATTTTACCCCAGTTGAAAAAACAATACAGTGTGCTTGTGTTGAAGGAAGGTATAAACAACCAAGAGCCCTGCCCTGAAGTACTGTATTTGAAAACTGCTGAACCAGATGATTCCTAAAGCCTTACATTTTTCAGTTATAGTTGTGGTAAAATTTGAATTTGACATTCCTGTGGACCTTTCGCTACAAAAAAAGCATATGGTATTTTTTGTAGGAAAATTCCTTGAATCTCAGATGGAAAAAATATGTCAGTGTGCTCTCCAGGGCATAGTGCAAGGTTACATCAGCGGTCTTGGAGTCCCGCAGGCTGTAGCTGTGGGATGTTGCAGCGTGGCAAGAATCCATAGGTGTGAGAAGTGGCGCTCTCAGGGCACACGGACGCAGTGGGCTTTGTGTTTGTTCACGTCTAGGTTTTTCTCCTCAAGTTAGTATTCACTTGTCCTGATTGAGGAAATGGCCCTTCACGTTTGTCATCTGTGACTGTAGTCAAACTACAGAAAACAGATGAAATTTTGTAAAATTTCTAACACATACACCACACACGCAAACTATACTTTGTAGTTATGTTCAATGTATGGCACCATAGCATTTTCAACAACATCTCTTGCTGTTATTTGTCCCGTGTAATCCCCTGGCATAATGTTTTTTTCAGGATTTTTGTCATGTATTCCTCCTGTTTTGATTGCTAAATACATAATCGAAAACATTAGGTTGCAAACTGGCCTTAAATTGGCAAAGAGCTTCGGAGAACTACTCTGAAAACTTTTTATATAAACTCCAAGAAGGTCAAATTTTAGAAAAACCTCAGCTGCTGGACTTGGATCCCAGGGGCCCATGATTATTTATAATTAATATTAATAAATGGCAGATGACAGATGCTCATTGCTTAACTAAAAATGTGTGTGCAATACTAAGTTTTTTAAAAGTTAAAGAACCAAAGGACTTGAATATATGAATTGGAATAATGAAAAGAATAAAACTACCAACCTGTGATCCAGAATGCTCTCACTATAAGCACCTAAAGTTCTGTAGGAAATATAGAAGTATTTTTAATTTACCATATTAAACATTGGATTGCCATGAAATTCTTTTCCTTTAAACTAGTATGTCTGTTTCGCAAGCCTACATTTCTCTGGAAAATGGGCTTTGAATCATTTTATATGCATGTGTATGTACACACTCCACACACATACACTAAACTATTGCTCTCACAGTCTAAAACCAAATTGTTTACCATATACAGATTTTACAATCAGAAATTTTTTTAAATAATGGCCAAATGTTGAGTTGGCTTAAATCCTTATGTTCCATAGAGTCCCACTAAATAATATAACTGGCAGGGATTTATTCATCTCTGGACACTAACCAGTTAGGCCACAGTAGTTTAGTTACCTGGTTATATAATTCTGGGAACTTGATAAGATGATAAAAATAGACATGAGACTCCAGTTATTTCAGGGGAAGCAAAATGGCTTTTCCGGGGAATTACACATACACTCAAAATCATCTTACAAAAGCCAAAAGACAGGAAAATAATTTGCTTGAGTTGTATGTCCTCATTCAGCCACACCCATTAGCATAACCATATCCATTCACATAGTTTTCTCCAGTTGGGCTGTGATTTAATAATATGGTTTATTTAAATCTTGGAAGTTTTCCATGATTATCTCACTTGATCCTTTAAATATTCCAGGCATGTGAGCATTATTATTATAAACTCCAATTTAAAGATAGGAGGAAATTGAGGCTTTGAATGCAAGTAGCTGACTTCAAACCCCACGAAGTTAAGTGTCAGACCAGGACTCACACACAGCCGTGACTCCAAACCCAATGATACTTCCCATAACAGAGTGTGAAAAGAATATACAACTACCTTAAGAGTGTCAGTTAATAAATTAGTCAGGACTGGAACCTGGATCTGTTGACTGTTAATCTGATCTTCTTCCTTTTCCATCTTCCTCTGCACTTGCCACATGTTCAGGATGACCATTTATTTCCATGTGCCTGCCCTTTTCTAATTATACCCACCAAACATGAAGGCTACCATTAATCATTATTTCTTCTTCTTATCATTGTCATCATTGACAAAATTGAAAACGTTCTATTTCTACCACGAAATCTACTTAGCCTTTCTCTGTTCTATAACCATTTTTGTTGTTCACAGAACAAACTCGAACTTAATAAGCAAATTGGCCAGCGATTCGCCTTTTGCTTCAAATCACAGTGATGTTTTGAAGCCAAATAGTTTTCACAAATTGTCAACATCATATTCAAATGCAGTAAATGGTTATGTTAGCGTATCATGTTATCTAAACAAAGATGCTGTCAGTCAATAAAGTCAGTGACCTACAGGCTGTAAGTGGTTTGTGCAATTTTCACAGGGTTATGTTTAAATATAGGTCTTAATAAAGAACTGCATTTGGCTAATAGGTTAGGAAAATAAATACTTAATCCAATTACCGTAAAATAACATGGAAGACATAAAGTAAAATTCATTTTAAAAATGTATTTCGAAGACTGGGATTTTCTTCTCAATTTATGATGCATGTATGGTCTCCGAAATGTTGTGTGAATCAGTGGACATGCCAGATATGAAGCAAAGTTCCCACCCCAGGAGGCTTCCCAGCCTGAAGCAAGATGTCAGTGCGCACAGTTCCAAGAGAGAACACGATGTGCATGTGTGAACACAGCAGATGCAGCATGACTTTGGGTTTGTTCTCTGGGAACACACGACTATATGGAAAAATCACATGCTGCTCTCAATTGCTGTAGACATCTGCTAAAGGCACGTGAGATGGAGAACGGGGAAATGGTGCAAAATTTCTCCCAGAATATCATAGCTGAGCTTTGGAAACACAAGGAAACTGTTAACAGAGTAAGAATTCTATTCTAATGTGATAATTATGCATCAAGTTCATTCATGTAGGCAAACAGAGGCATGAAGCTATATATTTGCAAAAAGACAGGACCGCGTATTTCCTGGAGAGGTTTTAGATGATACCTACTTATGCCTTTGACTTTGGGTTGTCAAAGATCAGTCCATTTTTACTTGCATGCATGTGTGTGATACTTTGCTCTTGGCTAAAGCTTGAAAATTTAAAGAGGCTTTTAAATCCTTTTTAGGCATGAAATTGACCTCACAAAATAAGCTTAATGGCAAATTAGTCAGAGACACATGGATATGTTTTCTTTATATTATACACGGATTTTCAGAATTAGGATGTGGCACAACTTACCCGTGGTCTATTAAGCTTTCTAAATCACTCGAAACATAATTATGGATTTGCAAATTCAAGGTCAGCCGAATAGAAATAGGAACAAATTTGTGGTTGCATTTTGGCATTGCCTGCATAGTTTTATAAACACTTGATTGAGTTTTGAACTGGTGGATATGCTCACATCAGAAGAACAAGAAGTGTGAAGAGAGAAAAAGAAACAGGGGATGTTAAGAAATCAGGGTAATAATACATGAAGAAACTACTTCTGTGCTAGGTTTCATTTTGTTCCTGTCATCCTGTGGGAAGATGAGGACTGTGGCTTTTCAGGTTGACCTCGCTGCCCCCTACTCCTTAGAGCCATTAGAATGGAACTAGTCTTCTTACTCCATTTTCCCCAAAGTTTATGTGTGTGCATGCTTCACATTTATTTATTACTTTAATCATAAAATAATTAAAAGTAGTATGGTATGGAGTCAAAGAACTAGACTACATTATTTAAACCAAGGGTATTTTATTATAGATTTTTCTGTGTTACAATAGATTTTCATTTGAAGTACTCAGTTAAATTTTCCTAGGCTGATGTGAAGGGTTGACAGAAATAGTGTTTAGGTTGGGAGAGAAGCTTTCTACTTTTGGAATGCTTTATCTTTAAACTTGCCGTAGAATCGTGTGTGTGAGAAACTCTTAGATGTCTTTGACTTATATTCCTGAGGTTAAGTACAGATGCATGAAAGTTTATATAATTTTAAGATTTCTTAGTGAATAGATTTTTTAGTACTTTTCACTGCAAAAGTAAGTGATGTTTTTCCCAGTTTATCAAAAGCCTTCAGTGCTTATTCTTTTTACATTTGGTAATTCATTTGTCCCCTACTGTATATTTTCTCCCAAAGTAAGAGTTATTTATTGCTGTCAATGACGCCCTATTGTCTGTCTTTTCTTCAGTTCGCCCATTTGTTTTGTTTTATTCATTAGTCTAACTTAAACAGTAGAGTTCCCTCATGGAAGATAAAGTCCAAAAGCACGTTATTTTATTTGTGTGTGGGGAAGCAGATTATGGATCTTGCAGATATTGAAAACCCAGAAAATCTAAAGAAATAAGAGCTTTGCTAGTCTGAATCCCAGAACATGTTTAAAATGCAGTTATGTTCTTCAATTGGGCAGGTAACTGCTTCAGTTATAAAAAAAAAAAAAAAAAAGACTGCCTAATAACATTGATTTTGTTCATAAATGAGTATAAAATGCTAGGACGCTTTATACTTTTTTATCGTTTAAGTTGAGCTAAGCACAACTTATTGTTTCAAAATTAATTTAAGATCCCTTTTCCCTGGCAATGCTGCAAAGGTCAATTTTAGCACAGTTGTGACATTTCTTTCTAAATCATAAATTCCAAATCCAGGAACTTAAGCTGATTTTTTTTTTTTTTTAATTAGCCAGCCTCATTTCTGCATCGCCAGTTTGGTCTCAGTCTGAAAACTAGTAAAACTAGATCAAACCTGGATATTCTTGAGACTGTACTCTTCACAGCTGGTTCACCACATTTTCTAATACTGGTTAAGTGTGAACATGTTACTGTAAATGAGAGTATTGTTAACCAAATTCTCTCTAAAATTTTCTTCTCATAAGCATTGTGTATTTATAAAAAAATTCATTATTATTTTAAAATACAAAGTGCCCATCTGAAAATGAGATGCTGCTGGATGCTCTGTGATGTTAAACAGATCCAGACACAAAGACAAAAGCAAATTCCAGAGTATTTTTGTAGCCATGAAACCACCATAAAAAGAGGTTGGTGACCCCAGCGTTACCTTAACATTGTCTTCAGCATTTCATATTTAATTACAGTAGATTACTCACCAATATAATAAATATAGATTTATGAGATACTTTAATGTTCTTAAAACAAATGAAAACCACCCAAGAGGAGCCTCACCAAACCTGAGGTTGTCCAGATTGCATTGGCTTAGATTAAGCAGAAGATCATTCATCTCCAAGGGTCATGCAATTAATCTCGGAGTGGGAGTTAAAGCAATGACTAAGCAGAAAAGGAAGCTGAAGTACAAGCCTGTAGCAAAAAGAGTTGGAACTCCAACCTTAAGAAACTTGTTATTTCCTTTTTTGTAAATAGATGTAAAACACTCACTTCTTACTAGTGGCTTTGAGTTCTAAAATCCCACTTGGTTAGGTTAGCTACTCTTCATAACTATTTTTCATATGGTCAAACAGATACACAGAATAAGCTTTTCAAAGAGCACAATGGATTTTAACATCTAGAAAGGAAAAAAAGAAGATACTTCATCTTAAGTGTTACCAGAAAGTAATTTAGGATAAATATTTGATAATCCAGGGTCTAGACAATGCAAAAGCTCAAGATACACTTTAAAGAAGAAATATTCTACTCCAGGGTTCATATGTTTATTTAATTTCAAGTAAAAGTCAAAGTTGATCCTTACTTAGCTCAGGTGACAAACTGTTGCAAAATACCGAGCAAAATTTTTGACCCTCATTTCCCAGAGCTGAATTACCCTAGCCCTGATAATCCTTAGAATTTCCTGTGGCAGCAAATTTTTATTTTCAATAAACACTACCTGTTCCCTAACACACACCAGAGATTCTCAAACCTTACATTTTAAGCCAATAATTCTTTTGAATGTAGTCTTTCCTTACCAATAGGGCTTCTATCTGGGGCAAATTCTGACCCAAGGTTGGCCTGCCCGATACGTCATGGCTGATAGCCCATGAAAGTGACTGCTAAGTCTAATGCCCACGTCAAAGTTCCCACTGGATATTTTGCTCATTCCTTGGGTATTTAAAAGAATAACAAATAACCAACAAATCATCAAAAACTATAACATGTTACCCAATTCTTGGGAGTAAGCCAATAAGGCTAAAATCTGCTTAAACATCACAAATGTGAATTCTCAGCCTTTCAAGCTACTCAATTGCACCAAATGTTCACCAGTGACAAATCTGTATTTCAGCTATACACAAGGAGCACATTCATCCAGTAGCTGTCAAGTATAAGGTTCCAGCTCCTTCTTGAACCCAGTTGGTCAGACAAGCAGGCAGGAGCTGCGTGTTTGACCTGGAGACAGAGGGTCAGACATGCAGCCCCAGAGGGCAGTGCCCTGCCAGGAAGGCGAAATGGGCAAAAATGGAATCTGGAATGGATCTGAGGTTGGCATCAGAGGTTCCATGACTGATCACAAGAACTCTACTCTGTATTCCATGAGAATTAGTGATAGGGTGTGAGGTAGTTTACAATCTAGAAGAGTGAATAATAAAAGCAGAGTGAAAAACTCAAATGGCAAAATAAGAATTGAAGTTTAAAAAATATATAAATTAAAAAGATTTATGTCTACTTTCTCTCTTTTTATAGCCTTAGTAAAAGAATTGAAAGACAAAAGAGGCAAGCACTGGGAAGAAGCCAAACGTTTTCTTACAAATGTGTTTATTTTTTCTCAAAAGCCAACTGTAAATGCTATTCAGGGAAGGGAGTGGGAGGGAGCCAAACAGTGGTCTTAAAGTTTTGTTTTTGTTATTGAAGTGCTGTTGCTGTTATCTGAGAAACACTGAAATAACTTTTATTGCAATAGTTTTAGTCTCATAATCGTGGTGCACAGTCCTTTGAGTCATTTCTAAAATAGAAATAGGTGTGAGTGAACCTGACATTCACTGAATATAACAGGTACACTTAGGTGCACGTCTAGGAGAGAGCCCTGACTAATCCGAATGTTGAAATGTTGACTAATTGTATTTAACTGTGTAGATTTTTAAATAATAGATTATATTATTATATCTGACAAGGGGAAACATTCTGCATTATTTGAGCTGGACAACAACTAATATCACAGAAAAATCCTTGAGATTCTCTAAGTTCTACACTTAGTAATCTTAGTGGTTAAAGCTGCTTTAAGATAGCCTTATCTTAAAGATGTGTATCTTAAAAAAGCTTTAATTAGAATCCTGTTTTTCAATATAATTATAAAAATAAAAAACAAGTAAATTGGTACAAACTTAATAGTTTTAGATATCTCTTCATAGATTTTCCTAGAATGATTGGGAATCTGACAAATAAAAATAATCTCCAAGCCATAAATATGCTCAGTGATAAGTCAGAATAAACAGTAGGATGCCAGTTTCCTATGAATTTTCAAAGGAAAACATGCTGGGCTAAAGGTAAACATGATATTACATGTATTGCCTTGTATTTCATTTCACATATATATACATATATTGTTTTTGTGAACTTTTATAAATGAAATCAGTAAAATATGTGTGTATATGAAATACATATTGTTCTGGATCTCAACTAGATTTTTTCAATTATACTTCAAAAGTATGAAAATATTGCTGAGAAAAGAGCATCTGTGTCTTTTCACATATAACTTTTCTTGATTATTTCTAGGAAAGCAGACTAAACATGCAGTTCTGACATAATGCAGCTTCCCATTTGGATTTCTGGTTAGCTCAGAAGACTTCACCAGCTGGAAAAAAAAATCCCTGAAAAGGGCAATCCATCTGACCTCAGGAGGTTCTGATAGGCAGAACCAAAGCAGTGAACACTGACTGCAGAGAAAACATTGAAATAAATTCCCCAGTGTTGTGTAACCACACTGGTGTGGGTGCATGGAGGAAGGCATAATTTCATTCTTAAAGACTCTCCCTGTTTTCACATTCTTTCATTCTTCTTACAGCTGATCTTGCAGATGATAAAGTCCAGATGAATTTCTGCTTAATAGGAATTGAATTTTTATTGTCAAATTGACACAAAAATATACCCACCATGTATATAAAAATGAGGTGGAGAATAAATACCCAACTGTACTTCAATATCTTCTTCAGCTAATAATTAATCAGATCATTTTCAAGAAAGAAACATTTTTGCTTTTATTAAGAATTGAATTGAAAGTAGATGCACGAACTTATAATAAAAAAATAAGATGTGGTTTCTTTCTGATACTTAACTTCCTTTGATTTATAATTTTGCATCTTATCAATAAATTCAATTTCTTCAAATTTGCTGAAACAAAGTTTCAAGAAAAGAGAATTGACGCTCTTATGTTCTGATGGTCTGTGTAGACAAGTTGGGTGCTGTTCATCACCAAAATGATCTCATTCAATTTATCCTAGGGTATTTAAGTAGTGGCATAGTGGTCCTTAAAACTGTTTTTGATGCTTACGAACTGAAATATGAGCAAATAGTTACAAACTGGGGCTTGGTTAGTTTTCTGTTACTGTAATAGATTACCAAAAACTTCGTGTCCTACACAACACAAGTTTATTATTTTACATTTAGGTAGGTCAGAAGTCCAATGTAAGTTTTACTAGGCTAAAATCAAGATATCTTGATCTTTCTGGAGCAGAATCCATGTACTTGCCTTTTCCAGATTCCAGGCTGCCTGTACTCAGGGACTCCTGGCCTTTTCCTCCACCTTCAAAGCCTGAAATGGCAGGTTAAATCTTTTTCACATAGCCTCTCTCTGGCCCTTTCTTCTGTCTCTTTTTAATTTTATTACATTATCTGCTTTATAAAAAATACCAAGTAACCATTATATTTTAATTACTCCAGAAATACTGAGATTTTTAAATTTCTTTTAAAAATTTTATTCCACTTTTAAGGATCCATGTAATTAAATGAACCAACCTGGATAATCCCAGATAATCTCCCCATCTCAAAATCAGCTGATTAGCAATCTTTATTCATCTTTTCATATTAAATCACCTATTCACAAGTTCCAGGACATGGGCATCTTTGGAGGCAATTTTTCTCCCTGTCATAGGAGTGCTTCTTAGAAATTTGAAGCACCCTTAATTTACATAGCATGCTCTTCATGGACCTCAGAAGAATGGTCACTGGGCCAAGGACAAACATTACATGGCTTTGCTCATTTTGTGAAATGAATACTCATGGTGATGATTTCCTCTGTGAAAAATTATTAACAAGTTTAGCTAAGTCTGTCCAGTTCTTTCATTTCTATCTGTGTGTTTTTCCTCTAATTTTTACTGATTCTAAAGGAAGATTAATCCTTCTGAGAAGCATAGTGTAGAAAAACGTGACTAAATCTTTTACTCTTAACTCATGTATGATTGTGTTGTGGATATTTATCAGAGGAGAAACTGAGCCTAGATGCCATGGTACCTGGAGTAAGCCTTGGATGCAATGGTAGTGAGAGTAAGCCTTGGATGCCATGGTCCCAGGCAGTAGTGGGAGTAAGCCTTGGATGCCATGGTCCCAGGCAGTAGTGGGAGTAAGCCTTGGATGCCATGGTCCCAGGCAGTAGTGGGAGTAAGCCTTGGATGCCATGGTACTGGGAGTAAGCCTTGGATGCATGGTCCTAGGCAGTAGTGGGAGGAAGCATTGGATGCCATGGTACTGGGAGTAAGCCTTGGATGCCATGGTACTGGGAGTAAGCCTTGGATGCCATGATCCTAGGCAGTAGTGGGAGTAAGCCTTGGATGCCATGGTACTGGGAGTAAGCCTTGGATGCATGGTCCTAGGCAGTAGTGGGAGGAAGCATTGGATGCCATGGTACTGGGAGTAAGCCTTGGATGCCATGGTACTGGGAGTAAGCCTTGGATGCCATGGTGCTGGGAGTAAGCCTTGTATCTTCATTGCTCTCAGCTGGGGTAAGGTGATGCCCCATGTGCCACCACACTCACATAGAACAATTGTACACCCTTTACTAAGAACAGTATAATCATGATTTTTTAGAGGTGCCTAATAAAATGACCTGTACTACTAGGAAATATGTTTTTTTGCTTTTGTTTTTTTGAGACAGAGTCTCACTCTGTCACCCTTAATAGAGTGCGGTCCCATCACAGCTCACAGCAACCTCCAACTCCTGGGCTCAGGCGATTCTCCTACCTCAGCCTCCCAAGAAGCTGGGACTACAGGTGCCTGCCACAATGCCCAGCTATTTTTTGTTGCAGTTGCCACTGCTGTTTTAGCTGGCCAGGCCTAAGTTCAAACCTGCCACCCTCGATGTATGTGGCTGGCGCCCTACCCACTGAGCCACAGGTGCCACCCAGGAAATGTGTTTTTATAAACAGAATTGTCATAAATCATACCATTATTAAGCCCTGTAGTATCATTACAACATGCTTTGCGTCATTTTCGTATTGAACATTTTGTCTATTCGTTCTTTTAATTTCATTCTGTCTATTCAGCTTTCATCTACTATATGAAGCAATTATATGCTAAGCATTTAATAACTACTGTATTCCAGGAACTGTGCTAGATGCTCGAAGTGAAAATAACAAGGAAGACTTACAAATATATGTGAGATTCATTTGAAAGTTCATAATTTCATGGGAGAGTGGGTTGTAAACAAATAAATACAGAATAGACAAAAGCGTCCTCTGGAAACAGAAGTAAATTATTATTGGTTCTTGGAGGTCAAGTAGAATTTTTCCAGCTAAAAAGGCAGAGAGGAACTTTCCATTGAGAAGGAACATTGATAAACACACAAGAGGAAGAAAGAGTAGAGAGTCATCAAATACTAGTGAGATCTATAGTGTGGCTGAAACTAAGGCAAATTAAAGAAAGAGATAATGCTCTATAAAATAGGCTAGAGTCAGATTCTGAAAGGATTCTAAACCATGCTAAGAACTTGGGAGTACAAGCCTGGGGAGATTTAAAAACAAGAGACCAGCCCTTTGCATTTATAAGAACGTAACCTGACACCAAGGTGGAAATGTGTCTGGAAGCAAAGAAACACCCCCCCCCAAAACAAACAAACAAACAAATGACCCAGTTTTTGCAAAAATAAAATCTAGAGATGATAAAGGCCTGAAGGAAATGAGGACAAAGAGGAAAGGACATGTTTAAGAGATATGCAAGAGGTATAATGTTTTAGAATTGTACTAAGACGGATGGGTTTGAGTGGGTTAAGGACTTTCACCAAACATGTTAAGAAATTAAATACTCTTGAAATTTTACCTTAGCCAGATTAATCCTATTCTATTTTCTTGATTCACTCAGCTGTCTTATAATTTCATGGAGACTATTATTATTATTACTAATTATTATTACTTTAAGGGTTATCATTTTATGTTTGTTTTCATTTTTCTGCGTATGCATCATTTATTTCTCACATCTACCCCAAATAGTGAGAAAAATAAAAATTGTTGGTTCTGTTTTATAAAGGAGGCAACCGAAGCTCAGGAAATGCTTCCGCTATGGCTGGCAGGGATGCAACCACATTTAATGGGCACATTTTCTGATGCTTCATTAAGATTTTTAACAGCTAATGCCACACCTTTTTTTAAGCACAGTTTTAAAGATGAGGTCAGGAGAGTTTAAGTAACATCCCCTCAAAATAGAAAATGACTAACGGGCATGGCAGAAAATCAAGCTCAGATCTTTTCTGACATCAAAGGCCAAGGTCGTAGCAGCTGTACTTTACTGCATCCTTCCTCACCTGCTGGAGAATGATCAGGAAACACTTCGTGGGGAAGCAGCCCTTGAAATGTGTCTAGAAGGATGTACATCGGCAAGGAGAGATTTTCAAAATACTTAACGACTAGCGATGTAAAATATGTAACCAGACTAGTCCATGTATAAATAAATGTATTAAATATATGAACACACATGGATAAAGAATATAACTGCTTACCGTTTATGACAGATAATGGATAATGAAGTGATCCATTATCATGTCTGTGACATCATTTAGTGATGTCTGAAATATGTAGTATTTGCTGATTTTTAGAAATCATTTGGTATTGGTTTCTGCTTATTAGGGTAGAGTCACCCAGACCTGTTTAAACTCAGGGAAGGCTCTTAAGGAGACATACTGTGCTTGATTCCTTCAGGCCTCTGCTGCTTAAAAAGTTGCAACAGAGTTCACAGGGCCCAAAAATGTGCTTGATCAAGTGTATCAAAGTATAATGGAGAAGGAAGGATTCTCGCTTCTTCCCCTCAAACACAGACACAGCAGAGGAGCGCCAATCCCGACTTGTGCTTTCCTTCCATGTATATATATATATATATATACTTTTTTTTTTTTTTGGCTGGGGCCGATTTTGAACCCACCACCAATGGCATAAGGGGCTGGTGCCCTACTCCTTTAAGCCACAGGCACCACCCACCTTCAATATTTTTACTCCCTTGTATTTTGAATTACCCGCTGACGACTACCCTTTCTTCTGAAAAATCTCTGCTAATAAGGAAAGGGCTTACGTAGAATTATTGACCCTGTGTCCCCCTTTCTACCTCAACATGATCTTAAGACACACAGAAAGATGGAAGTAAAAACCAAAAACCTGGGTTATCAAAAGCTCGTTACCTATTTAAAGATTTGTTCGGTTTCATTTGGCCTTCTTATTTCCAGGATCATTTTATTTGTCACTAAATACCTCTGCTAAACAACAAAGACTTGTTTTCCTGGAGGAAAAGGCAGGGTTCATTCCTTTAGGAATTGTCACATGGTCTTTAATCCTCAGCACATTTGCTTGTCTTCCGAGGACTTTCTCTTCCATTAGTTTCTTTGCGTATAACATCTGCTGCCCTTGCTGCACCCTCTTAAATGGAAAGTTTCATCATACCACCCAGTGGTCCTTCATCTTGGTGGCAGCCACTGAAAGCAAAATTCAGTGGATTACAACAAAAGCCACAGTCCCTCAAAACTCCAGGGGAGGACATGCTTCTGAGACTGTGGAGTACCATGTCAAAAGAGTTTATAAGCCCTAAGATTGGGGCAAGATGAGCCAGAATCATATATTATGACTTTAAAAGAAGACCACATTCCCAACCCCACCAAATAAAACACTATTTATGCCTGCTACAAAAGATAATTTAAGGAAGAAAAGGTTGCTCTGGCATCTTTCAATTTTTGACAATCACCTTATGTCCTGTCCTCTCCTCCATGTCCCTTTCCTGACCACCTCTCTTTCTCCAAACAATTTCAGAAAGTTTTTGTTAAGCCACTATTTTCCAGATTTGGGCTGGGAAATGGACTCTGGCCTACACACGTCCAGCCTCAGGGAAGCTTTCAAATTCCTAAAGCTCCTCTCGAATTTAAATGCTTTCTCAAAACAGGAGAAAAGAATGCAATCTGCTGTATCTTTTCTGTTGCGACCTGGACTTTCTATGGCCACTTCTTGAATCACCCTTAGGGATAATCTAGTTATTCATCACAGACTTGGTTTCAAAGATGATCTATCAGAGCATGACAAGTCAAAATGATTTCCCTGAGATCATAATGTAGTTCTCCTGAGTTCTCTTAAAGCTCATATTGATACAGAAGCCACTAACTGGCTGAGGACCTCAGAATAATAAATAGGATTTGTTGAGACAAATTAGGACAATGGATAACCACAGAATGTTTGCATATAAGAAAGTAACACCAAAAACATCTCTGCCTATGCCTGCCCTACCCCAGCTTTCCCTCAAATTGAATGACGGCCATGAAATTAAAAAGAGGGAGCATTACTCACCTTTTTCATTTAATTTGTTCAATAAACATCTAAAGACCAGCCAGTATTCAGTGTGCAGACTTTTGCCAAAGAGAAAGGTGGTTTTGGTGACAATGCTAGCCCTAGGTATGTGGGCTTCATATGTCTCCCCTAGTACACAAAATTGTACAATCAGATCCAGAATCCACTGCTAGATGCTTCCAATGCTATCCACCCCACCCTGTAATATGAATTGTATTTTCTTTTTGATGATTTATCAGATGAATCATAATTACAGTTGAGTTTCTATAAAGAGAAAGTTCATTATATTTGCAGTTGTTACTACTACTACTATTTGTTCCTACAAATTAGGAACAATATAATTGTTCCTAATAGTATTTAAAAAATATAAATTTAGTTCAATATCACCTGGACAAATTGTAGAAGGACTTCAAGCTATAGACCCAAACTCAGTAGATGATACATTGTTACGCACATAGGGACCAACCAGACAAGGAGGGAAGGACACACACTAGTTAGTAGCAAAGAAAGAGGAAGGGAATTAGGCTACTGACTAAGATGTCAATCCTGAGAGGAAAAGTTTGTATAGAGGAGGCTGAGTAGCTAAAGAATGAAAATAATTCTTTTATTTCATCTGTCTTAATCAGATGCTTATTAGAGAGCCATATTCTATCTTGACCAGAACATTTTGAAAGTATGTGAAGAAAAAAAGTCATTAAGGTACAAATGTTAATTTAACAGATGGAAAATATGGTTGATAAGAAAAAGTCATATATGAAAAGTCATATAACTTCTTAATTTAAAATTTCAAGTTTCTGAAGGACTATTGTAAGAGGATGACTCTCCTTTCAGAATTATTGAAATTAAATTGGAAAACAGGCTGCCTTGTAATTGATATTTTAAAATCTATCCCTCAAAGTAGAACTTTTCCATCTGTCACAGAAAGGAACTTGTAAATAAATATGTGCCTATATATTTTTATCTATACACACAAAAGTCATATTTATTTTCCTAATATTAATTAATAATGATAGAAGAAGTACAGTGAAAAGCTGTAGACACAGTAAAATCTGACTAATCTTGCTTAATTACAGGGTGGATATTTCTGGATTAGCAAATGACTGCCAAAAATTTTAAAGAAATTAAACCAGTTGTATTCCACTCAAGCGCTAACCACTTACAGTGTAAGCACTATTGATGAAGTCATTATAAGGAGCTATCTTGCTGCTTAAGGAAATGCTTGCAGAAAGTATATCTAATTAAGAACAGATATTTATTGCAGCAGATAGAATGGGAGAAAAAGGCCTTAGAACAATCTGCATTATCTGCTGCAGGTGAAACATGCTGCATATGGTCTTATTTACATCAGGAATAAAATTAATATATTACAAATTTTGATATAATAGAGGCTGAGTGAGATTTTCTATATTTTTCAATAGAGTTAAGAAACCAATAGTCTGACACAGCATTTGCAACAAAGAAAATGAAAAATTAAAATACTGAAGCAAAATGAAACCATCTAAGAATGTATTTGCAAATGCATAAAAATTAGTTTCACACTGATAGTCAATACATAGCTGAAAACCTTAAATGCTGCTATAAAGGTATGTGACATCGTTAGCTAAAATATTATGGTGCAGCATGTATGGTACATTGAATAGCACTAATAAGAAACTCAATAATTGGCTGGGTGTGATGGCTCATGCCTGTTATCCTAGCTCTCTGGAAGGCAGAGCCCAGTGGATAGCTTGAGCTCAGGAGTCTGAGATCAGCCTGAACAAGAGTGAGACCCCCTTATCTATGTAAAAAAAATTGAGAAACCTGCAGGGAGTGGTGGCTCATGCCTGTAGTCTCAGCTACTCAGGAGATAGAGGCAAGAGGATCACTTGAGCCCCAAAGTTTGAGGTTGTTGTGAGCTATGATGCCACAGGACTCTAGCCTGGTACAACCCTTTTAAAAAGTTATGTTGATTAGTATGTTGTAAGCACTACAATTTGTACAAATAATCAACACATTGAAAATGGCATAAATGTATTTATGATCAATGTACAAAAGACTTAATAAAAAAATAAAATAATAAAAAAAAGATTTGCCAAAGGGGGGAAAAATAAAGTTTTATTTTTTTAAAAATAAAATAAAACAAAAATAAAGAAACTCAGTAGCTGTTTTTACCCTGGTGATGCAATTCCAGATTAGAGTTATATTTTTACCCCACATCTCAGGGGGAAAAAAAGCTTCAAAGGAAAGAAAGAGTGGTCTTAGTATAATAAGAATTAGACAGCAGAGTCAATTATAACATAAAAGGATGAAAAAGAGTAGAATAATATCAAGACTCCTAGTAAAATCAATCACTGCAACCTGTCAGCAAGCGTGAGGCCATCGCCTCCTGTCAATGCAATGGAGTAGACTAAGTGGGTAATGGAGGGAAGACTGCACAAACACGGCCGTCAACACATCTTTTTCTGTCTCAGAAGACTACAGTTCTAAGACAGGTTCTTGGAGCAAATGGAAATTTATCCAAATAAAAATCAAATGATAAATGCCCAGAGAATATCCATTCTTTGGAATTCCTTCAATTCTTTAATTTAACCAGCTGGAATAAATTTTCAAGTAGCATTCTGTTCAGGCTTTTGAAATGAAGGACTTTCGTGTTAATTGGAAAGCTATATTTCATCAAAGATGAAGACAAGGCTTTGGGCTTAGTAATGCTTTGAAAAAAGGGGAGGGTTGAGGGGCATTTGATGGATATTTACTATAAACAAATTCCACATCCAGAGCATGTATTTCAAGCACGAAAGAATGAATTCTGAGTCTACACAACTAACTAAATAAAATAGGGAAAATTCAAATGCAAATTTCATTCTAAACGCTACATGAAAAGTCACTTTCACTAGGTTCCTTCATGAGAGGAGTATGTAAAGACAGGAAAAAAAACACAAAAGCTATTATTCACCTTGAGAATCAAATATTGATCATACATCTGAGGTTTCTGATTTTCTGAGGCAAATGAATTAGGTAAGTCAGCACGTTTAAGCATTCTTAATTGTGTTGCTTGAATAGGTGCTGTTGGGGCTAAAAAAAGCATGACAACTTGGAAAAATGTAGCAAAAAAATAAAAATTCACAAGGAAAAGAATGCTTTTGAAGATATTCTTTCAAAGCAATCTGTACTGTAGGCAGTACTTTCCATTTAATTGTTGTTTAGTGACATATTAAGTAAAGTTACATTTGCATTTTAAAGTGGCATAAAATCAGGCAAAACAATCTACCACCAAGAATGTGAAAAGTTTGAAAAAATTAATTATGCTCTTGTACTAAAGAAATAATTTTTTTTAGACTTCTTAAAGGAGTCACTTCCTAGGTGATCTGAATGATAATCATGTATTCTGCTTTAAAATAATTTTATAGGAAAACTTACAGCTGGTACTATTTATGTACTTTAAGTCTGGCAAAATACATATATAATGGGAATTTTCAAAGAAGATATTTCACTATTATTATTTAAATTTCTGAGAGAGCTTTTTAAAGGGTGATAGGAAAGATATTTGACACGAACATATGGTAGATTCACACATATTCTCTAGCTTGAAATCAAAGTTTGGTGGTCTACAGCAGCAGAGGGCGCCACCGCGCACGGGTGAGAGAAAGAAGACAGGGCAGAGTATGATGAGTGTTACAAAAAAGATGGAACACATCACTTCATTTTTGAGATAATCATTAATGCTTTGAGAATGCTAGGCCCAAACTGAAAATTTGGGATAGGACATTTGACAATGTTACCAAGGCAAGCATTCATTAAAATATTAGAGATCAGCCACGCAACTGTCTAAATTTAACTAAGAAAAATCCCAATATTATAAGTTCATAAACAGTGCATAAAATATACAAACTATCCTATGCAGAGTTTGTTTTTACTTAAGGAAACAATACTATTCATTTTAAAATCTAATCACAAAATTCATGGCAAAAGTAATAAATAAAATTTGATTGGATTTAATAGTTTGAAATTCACCAACACAGCATTTAACATCCAGTAAAAATTAGATTAATTTATATGCTTACCTAATAGATACCATTGTTAAGACCCATGATGTGGTTTAGAACACATTAGGCAAACATACTTATACGAAGAAATTTTCAACATGTAAATTAATGTGTCTGATTGAGTTTCCAAAATGTAATCTAACCTTTATGCGGTAGTCAAGAACTTTTACACTGAAAAAAGAAACACTAAAATTACTTATTTCAAATAAACTTTTCACCAAAAAGCAATTGATTTAAGAGAAATAAGCTCATATAATAGAATACTAAGTTCATTTGTTGATTGATGGATTGATTTTTATTTTTTTTTAGACAGGGTCTCACAGCAACCTCAAACTCTTGGGCTCAAGCAATTCTCATGCCTCAGCTTCCCAAATAGCTAGGACTATAGACGCCCTCCACAACACCCAGCTAATTTTTCTACTGGGGTCTCACTCTTGCTCAAGCTGGAGAATACTAAATTTAAAAATATTTATCTAGTATAATTATAATATGCTGCTATGTTTTTTAAAATATTATACAATAAAATACAGGATACTCCTTACTTTTATAATGATAAATAATGTATAAAAAAAGTCTTTGGTAAATATCGTACAAAAGTATCTTTGGGAACTTTCTCCCTTTTGCATTTTTAACTATTGTTTTAATGCTGATAGTTTACAGCAGGCAGGCATCCTAGTTTGTAATATTCAGTATCTTTAACACTTTCTTTTGGAAATTTCTATCAGGACATAAAGCCAAAATCTGAAATTCTAGATTTGAATCTTAAGTGGATAATAAAATTATTTAAACAACAGAGGAAAAAACACACGTAAAAGCCTGCTAACAATAGTCAATTTATAAGGAAAGCATTTGATTTGGCAAAAGGAAGTTCATTATGCTTAAAGTAGACTATGAAAATATAGATTTTTAAATATAGTGATTATTGATATTTATGATATTGGATATAGGATGAAATGATTTATAATAGGACTTTATTCAAACCTCCACAGGATTCTTAAAATTTAAATCCATATAGTTTGTCTCTCTTTTTTTCAGTCATAAGTATAACAACATATACAAATACCTGATAATTTCTCCAAGATTTCAAAAAATATAATGGTGGTAGCTTAACAGTAAAATAAAGTTTCTAAGATAGTTATAAATGAGATAAATGAGATATAATTTTCAAATTACACATATATCATACTTCCATATGTTGGGAGAGTGGAATTATTAATATTTAACAAATAGACTTGTAGCAATAGAAAAGAACAGAGCAGGCAGTAACTGAATGATGTGGACGCAAAGACTCTTTTCCAAGCCTTCTTAGGTTCTGAGTTAGTTCCTGATAAGCAGCAAGCTGCCTAACAAACTCAAATTTCAAGAGGTTATGTAAGCACATTCCAAATCTTTATTTTTATAAAACTCTTTTGCCTTAAAAAGTTAATTCACACCTGGGCACTTTCCTTGTGTCAGTTTTTCTACTCAGTACTTGAAGCGTGAAGGAAAATAAGGATGGCTGGTCACACTGGGCTCTGCTGAGACGTAAAGTGAAGCAGGTGTGTTCTGTGGTCAGGAGCCCCCGTTGTCCTCATCTGTGACACTGGGGTTAGGACAGAGCTGAAGGGACACATACTCTTACCTAGAAGTCTGCCTGGTACACAGAGGTGTTTGTTGAATTTCGGTTATCATTACTCTTACTATTTTTAAAAACAGACTTCCCCAGTCATCTTCACCTTGATTATTGCAAGAGGATCATGATTGGGAGCTGAGGACACAGAGCGGGGAAATGACCCAGCCTAGGAAGAGGCTGGAAGATTGAGGAAGATTTCTCTGAAGGAGGTGATGTGGCCAGAAAATTAAACAGGAAGTCAGAGTTAGGCAAAGAAGGCTACAAACTGCATTCTAGGTGTACGTTATTGTGGAGTGAGTACAGGGGTGACAGAAGACACATAGGAAGGCCAGGGAGGGTGGGCAAGCGGAGGCCAAGTCACAGTGGACAAGGACCTTGAATGCCATGTTAACAAGCTTGAGAGTACTTGTTTTCACCTCCTAAAATTTCCACTCAGTGCCGTATAACCAGTGCATTCTCATTTCAGAATTCCCCAAAGAACACAATACAAACAGATAACATCTCTTAAATTGACCCTTTTCAAATGGTGGTAAAATGCTTTTTCAGTCTTAATGTATTGTAATGATCAGAGCTTTCTTTGCAAAAGTGAATCCAAGGTAATATCCCAAATTAACAGCCCTTGGTAAAATACACAATAATATGTCAAATGATTTTTCTTTGAATAATGAATCCGAAGCATCTTGGAAGTTAATAGAAAAGCAATTGAATTTGTTCACGTGTAAACCCACAGAATAGGTAATTCAGGTAGCTTTAAATGTCAATTTCAGAAATTATCTGCCTATTTATCAAAAAGGAAAAGACATTCATTCTTTGATATTTTTACTTATTTTTATATTCCTAGGTTAAAATTATAAGAAGGGGGAATAAGTTTTTCTCAAAGACTAAAGGTTTGGGTACATTTCTCAAGTCAATGCTCCTTGGTAACCATGTAGCTAAGAAGGAAATTGGTGATTTTCAGCTGTGTTCTTTGCCACAGGGTCAAACTGTCCTGTGCTCATATAGCCCACATTTCAAAGATACTTAAGTATCTACACAGGAGATTACAATTGCTTTAAAAAAAAAAAAAAAAGTTATACTGCAGCAATTCCTCTTCCTTAAAAAGTAAAAACAACAGAAAGCTGGAATTTCCATTGTCTGTGCATAAAAATCAGATCCAACTATAGATTCACAAATCATCAGATTTACCTCTTTTTTACATCATTTATGGCTTTTAGAAGATTCAAAGCCATAGGCTTCTAACTGAATTTCATTCCACACCAAATAAGAAGACCTACCAATAAATTTTTTTTAATGTAATATTTATCCAATTGCTTTAAATCATAAAATCAGTGATATTCAGTTTTAGTCTACAAAAATGGATGCATTTTTAGCTTTGTGGGAAAAATTATAACCTAGTTTGTCTCAGGCTGTGGGGCTACTTAAAGCTCAATGGCTCCCCTTAGTGGCACCTTGTGAGAAATTCAGAAAGAAGCTGGCTTTTGTGAAAACTTGTGGACAGATTTTATCTAAACATCAACGAAATAATTTACTGACATTTATAATTCAAGCAATCCTCAATAAATAGATTAGTTTTTTTTTATTCTAGGAAGATCATCCCTTTTAGTCATAACCTCACTCATTACATTTCAAAAGGTATTAAACAGGTTCTGTGTTTTGTATTTCCACTTGGAAGGTAAACATGAAACTTACGAGAAATAATTCAGCATTGTTTTCTTCTCCTTCTCTTATAATTACACGTATATTCCTTTTAGTTCAGATCTTTATTTGGAAAGGTTTTAGAAAGACAATTTGAAGCTGATTTTCATTTTATATCTGGATACCAATTCCAAATGTTCCTTATTAGAAAACTTAACTTAAAAATCAGTAGCTGCAGAAACACAAAAACATATTTGATATTGATTAAGAAAAAAATGCTCATTTTTTGTGATTTGAATAAATTTTCAAAGTATATATTTAAGGAAATCGGGTCTTCTACTACTCAATAGCTGTGGTTTTTCAGTGTGGCTGTACATCAAAATAAATTGGGGGTGAGTGAGCTTGTTCTTAATACAAATCTGGGGCCCCTCATAAGAGCTACTGAATCATAATTTCCAGGGATCAGACCAGGAATCTGTATTTTTAAAAATCATCTATGTTCGGGAACCTGGTCTGCAGATGACCCTCAGAAGTACTTATATGAAGAAACTATGTATGTTTGTATTAATAGAAAATAATTTCAGAGTCTCAAAAACTTCAATTCCCTACTCAATTATAAGATACTAGGTTGCAACCAAATCATAAATAATATTGGCTTTATGGTCTACATAGAAATTTTAGTTGCTCTTTAAGGCTCAAAAATAAACACCAGCCATTGACGACACTCGTGTATGGCTTGTATTACTTATAGCAATTTTCTAAAATAGGAAATAAGGTCACATTTCAGAATATTCTATCGGCTTTTTCTAAATTAGTCACAGAAACATTCAAACTCTTCCCTGACCCCGAGTTCTGATACTTGCCCTTCTCCAGTTTTCAGTACCACTGGCCCTCAGAACAAACTCCCAACATGGCAATCAAGGCCTGTATGTCTTTCCAGCTTTTCTGGGTAATATCCTATATATAGACCCTGATCAAACCCAGGAAGTCAACTTTCAGTGCCCCAGATTTACCATGTCCTTGCGTGCCTTCATGCTGTTAGCATATTGTTCACTGCCTGACATGCCCTTCTTCCACCATCAGCCTGGCAAACTTTCAGTCATTCTTTCAGGCTTAGCTCAAGCATCACCCCATCTGGGGGATCTTTTTCAATCTCTATTTGCAGAGTTCAATGCTTTCCCACTGTGTTCCCAACAGGACCTCATGCATGCCTCTATTTTAGCATTAGCCTGTGACTATAATTATTGCCAGTCTCCCTATCTCATTTGTATCCCAGGTATTAACACACTTTGGGCTTAGAGCAGGGGTTTAATTCATCTAATGCATTAATAACTTTAGCTTTCCTTGGTCTCATGATTAATATATCTCAGGCACTCTACCAAGTGGTCTACACACATTTTCATCTAATCCTTACAAAGTTTAGCAAGCAGTGGTGATGATTCATATTTTAAATATTAGACGATTAATCCTGAGAAATATCAACAACTTGAAAAAGGTTACACACTAGTTGGGGACAGGCCTAGAATTTGAGCACAGGGTTTTTCTGCCCCTAACAACAGTATTCTTAAGTGTCACACTATCTTGCAAGTGCTCAGTATGTTCATGATTGCTAATAGTGATTTCTCTTTGACAGTTATACCCAAACACCCTCATCAGTGAGACACTGAGGAAAGATTAACATTCTTTTAATCATTAGAATGTAAAAAATAATAATAATTAGAATGTTCCACAATCCAGTTCGAAGACGTGTCTGCATGTGCACACGCACACACACGTTCAGTGATGACAAAGCACCACGTATATGTTAGATTGTTATTACTGGGATGCTTAGTTTGCAAAATGGCAAAAAAGAAAAAGTTGAAAAGTAACCCATTAAACACATCAATGAAAAGGAACTAGAGTAAAAAATAAAAAAAAAGGTCTCCTTTAAAGAAAACCTTACAAAATTATTTCAAATTCCACGTGATTTTTAATGGACTACAGCCACTGTTCTGCATTTCTATTTTATTTCTTGGACAAGAGAAAAATATATTTATGCAAAAGGGTAGTTAGTGTTTCCAACCACTAACACATGTCCTGTAAAAAAATAATATTCCCATATTTCTATTGTGCAATAACCTTCTCTTGGGCAACAACAATGTACAATGTGCTAGTTCCCTGTTACTTTACTAGAGCCTCCCCTTTCACTCACCACCCAGACTAGTTATTCCTTGGATAATTAAGCTATAGTACTGAGTTTTAAGCTTTTTCCAAAAATGTTTCTGCCTGTCTTAGGAAATAATCGTATCAGTTTGCCAGTAAGCAGAAATACACTGTAAGTTGAGTAGTTGTCACATATGGCTAAAAAACATATAAATCAATCTGTGACTAAGGAAGAAACAATATATTTCTTATGTGTCCAAAACATTATGGTCGGGATCACAGCTGTAAGATGTTGGACTATCATCAAGAGAACAATGTCAAACACTAGACTTCTGGATGACTTCCATAAAAATAACATTTTGTTTGGGGTCAGTAGTTTTTATGGAACTTTGGAATAATTTTTGCTGACAATTGTTTTTTTGGAGTTGAACTTGAACACCTCCAAAACACTCCATAATGTGGAAATATTGTATAATCCAACCTTTACCGCCATCTCCTTCTGAATACTAAGCACATACCACAAAAACCAAACCAATATTTCTCTCTTTCAAGTTTGTGCAGCTTTATAAAATTTATGATCAAGAAGGTAAATTTACTCTTCAGTTTTTCCTTATTTAGTTACTGCGTTCAAGTCAGCTCTTCAAATGTGTAGTCATTACACCCAGCTGAAGCCCCTGGTTTCCTTCTGCAGAAATCTTATCCATCTAGTGATGTTCTTTTAGTATCCTTTTAGGAAAAGGATAATGGAACTGGCAAATCAGTGTTCAAGAAGTTCATCTCTATATGCCCTAAACAATTTGACTGATTTTTGCTTCACCCTGGGCTGAATTTTCATTTTTGTTAACTGTCCTCCTAGAGTCCAAAATTTAGAGGTATATTATGTTGAGCCCCACAAGGCAAGTTTTCATAAAGTAACTAGATGATCTTGTAAATATAGTCTCACGACAAAGCTAGTTGTGGCATAAAATCATTAATCTAGGGAGACTATACTGGCTTAGTTTACCTATGCAGAATTAATAATACCACTCCCTAGGATTCTGTAACCAGAGCTCAAGTAAAGGCAAGCCAAACCACTGAATTCAATATTTGCAGCCTGTTTTAGGACATGAAAATATTTTTGTTCTTTCATACAAATAATTTCTCCAAAATACTCTTGTCCAAAGTGGCTTATTGTAATCAGACAAATTTCAAATTTTACATTGTTCACGATGTGGGGATAAGCATTCAAAATTCGTACCATATCGGAAAGTCGTTGGTTGGTTCCTAGTTTTCATTTATTATGATACTTATTTGAATCTAAATGATCTCTCATTGGGATACATGTGTTAATTTATGGTTAAAACCATGCATTCAGAAATTGTTTAAACTATAACTTGTATGTGTAAAATTTTTACCTAATAATAAAACATACAGTTAATTCACTATTTAGAAATAAAATAACCCATTCAATTTGGTGCCAGACTTATCCACTTTGATCAAATTACTCTCTTCCTTTAAAACTCTCAGCAGTTTTTCAATGCCAGCAGAATAAAATTCAGTCCTCCACCTTGGCTCCATGTTGACTACAGTATGCCTTCCCATGTCAAAACCCTTAAGGTCATATTGATTCTACTTTAAAAATTCCTCAAGGTGTGAGTTTGAATTAAATCTGTGCTTCAAATACAGCTCAAGGTCAGAGGTCTCCATGGAATCCATATACATCCAAAAAATATCTACTGACTCATAGTTCCTAACCTCATAGCTTGTACCATAGGGTCATTGATAAGGTACCACACTGCATATAGAGAAATTGCAATGCAAATTAATTCCAACATACAAATATTTGTGTTAAAATACAGTTACTCAGTAATCATCATGAACTATTATTTCCATAAATCAATTCTCTTCTATTAGATGGTATGCAAATATCTGGAGAGATTGCAAATATTCGGAAATATTTGAATACTAAAATAGTGCCTTAAAAAGGAGCCAGGTAAAATATACATATCAATAATGTTTTTAAATGGCAAGAAATCTGTTCAAAACTTGCCATTAAATATGCATAATTATTATACAAAATTAATTCCAAATGTGTAAGAATAGAACTTTCTTGAGGTATTATATATTAGTTACTTTATTCACTTTATTTACACATATATTTTGCATATATGTGTGTATATATATGTCTTATATTTATATGTCTTTCCATTGTTTGGAATATATCACAGACTAGAGTAGTTGAATGAATGATTTAAATAGTAGATATTTGATGTCTATTATTATGGTATGCAACCTATGAAAAATTAAGTCATCTTTTAAAACTTAAAGTAACCAAATAGAACATAATTGTGTGTCATGTTTAAAAGAGTATCCTTTTGTTTCAGGGAAAAAAGGAAGGGAAAGGAAAAGAAAAAAACTTAATAAAGAAGAAAGTAAAGAAGCAATCCCTGAAAGCAAAGTTCTGGAATCCAGCAGAGAAATTCCAGAACGAGAAAACAAAGAGAAACAGCAGCAGAAGAAGAGAAAAGTTCAAGACAAACAACAGAAATCGGTCTCAGTCAGCACTGTACACTAGAAGGTCCCATGAGATGTTTGTAGACTCATGATGCTGCTATCTCAACCAGATGCCCAGGACAGGTGCTCTAGCCATTAGGACCACAAATGGACAACCTATCTATTACTGCTCTGTCTAAACAACATTCCAAATAGTTGCTATACTCTTCATACAAGCATAGTTAACAACAAAGAGCCAAAAGTTCAAAGAAAGGGTACTCTCAAATGGTTATCCTAAGTGCTCTGTGCATTTTTAAAAGACAAGAAACATTGTACATAATTATCAATAGTCTCAAAGATGTAACAACATAATGATGGCATCTAAAGAAGAAACATCTTTTTGCTATAAAAATACATTTTAAGAAGCAAAAGGTCATTCTGCAAATTCAAAGATGCAATATCCCTTAAAAATACTAAGAGATCAGAGGAGAGAAACATCATTCAAAGGAAGTGTTGTTTTGTCCAGGAGATCTATAGAGTGCTCGGAGTTAGGGCCTGGCATTTGGAATTGTAGGATTTATCATCACAGAAACAACTGTTTTAAAAAGTAGTTCCACTGCCCTCATCCTGTACTTCTGCAAGAAACATGAGTGCGCATATCAGAGCTAAATAATATGTATGGGATTGGGAAAAGGCAAAATGTGGAGGAAATAGAGTTGGAGATGACTTTCGTGCTTTACAAAACTGTAAAGGGTTGTGATCACGTGGAACAAGTCTCCAATCTATGTCAGCACTATGTGGTTTAGCCTCTGCTGCCCTTTTAATTAGACAAGTCTGTAAACACATGCCTGTAACTTACTTCCAAAAAAAAATCGTACTTATTCAAAGAAAATTCTGATTTCATAGAAAACAAAAAATAATAGAGCAAGAAGAATATAACATGTTTGCAAAGTCAGGCATTTTCTCTCTCAGTGAAGGAAAAACAGTTTTATTACCTGCTTAATAATGGTCCACCCAGAACTAAAAGGGATACTACTTTCTAACAAGGTGTATCTAGTAGGGGAGAAAGCCACCACAATAAATATATTTGTTAATAGTTTTTAAAGTTTTATTCCCTTTGTTTTGTCGTCTATCTTATGGGGTCATGGTCACTGTTAGAGACTCATGAATTAGGAAAGAGAATTCTGCTCAATCAGAGAACCAGTGTCCTGTGTAATTCATAACATACTATATTTCTCAAGGTTTGCTTTTTGAATCCTCCTTTATCTGAACTGATGATGCTTTACTTATATTAGGAGATTTTTGTTCCTCTTTCTTATTTTAATCAACAAAATTCTAGTTATAGACACACGGGCCTCTCTAAGTGATTTCGCATGCTTCCCCTCTGTTGCTTAGAAATGAGCATCTTTTCTTGCATGTCAGTTTTTTCTGCATCTTTAACTTTTAGCCTTTTCTTATGCATATTTTCCCAGTCTGTGGACATCTTTGGGGGATTGAAGTCCCCCTGGCTGAAGGCCTCACCAGTGTTTGACAGAGGACACAATGGACCCCATAGAGGAGGAGGCATGTCTGAGGGACAGAACCCCATGACCCAGCTTCACCTTCCTGTTGTAAGGGAAGGACACACAGCAGCTCTGTTTGCTGTGCTTCCTAACCCTCTCAAGGTCACTGCTTTCTGAAGAAATTGCAATGAATCTGGCTTCCGGCTGCCTGTCTTTGGGCACCTTTTCTCCACCAGCTTGTAATACGCCTGAACTGCTTGGCATAATTGATTTTCCGCTTTTCTTTTCTTCCTCCAAGATATAAAAATTTCAAATCATGTATTCCTGTGTCTGAATCTGGTGTTTCTTTTTCCTTATCCCCAAGAGGTAAGTGTTTCAACTACTTAGATCTATTGCCAGTGTCTAAAATAATTCTATTTTCAATGAAAACATACACTATGAAGGAGAAGCAACCCTTACCCTATAGAATTATGCCAGGTGGAAGTATGTTCCCATGTTTTAGAACTTTTGGATAATTTCAAACACCAAAAACCTTTGTTCTCAGCGTTAACCCTGTTGAGTGTAAGTAGCCAAATTATTTCTGCATGTTTCTCTACACTTGTTTTGTCTCCATTTGTTGATAAGCACTTATGGGGACGGTCTACACATGCACATGCAGTGCTGGAGAAAGGATTAAAGAAACCAGAGCAGGATGTGATGAACGACTGTCAGGTCTTCCCATGTGTTTAGGCTTAAGGACCTTGTGGTCCTCCAGACAATGGCAGAGGATCTAAACCCAGGATGCCACATTTAAACAAAAATAGAATTATTACAAAGGAAAAATAAGAGAAAATTAACATTCAGCTAAAATATAAATGCAATCAAAGATAATATCAGTTTTAACTGCACAGTCTAGATCCTTAAGTACACGGAATTATACAGTATTCAAACTAGCAATCTCCTCAACTTTGCACAAAAACTCTTTATCAACTTCTGGTAAAGTGCCTGCACCAGATGCAGAAGGCATCAGCTTTTTGCTCTGATTCTGTCTCTGAGATCTGGTAAACTGTTGATGGTAATGGATGGAGGGTGAATTCTGGATACAAAGAGTCAAGAGAGTGCAGCAACATAAATCTGTTCATATCTGATCTATGCTCCTTCCCTGGTCTCCAAATCCTGCTTTATCACTGAGGGGAGGTCTCTTTTCTACCCTCAGAAGACTTATGTTCTAGTCTTAGTAAGTTACTTAACCAGATTTGGGTCCCCGTTTTTAACATGCAACAGGAAAGAGGGAGACTGGAGATGGTCACTGTAGACCCAGGAAAGGGACCGTTTGATAATTCTTTTACTTTAGGGTTATGCCCCTGATGAGTCCTTACTAATGACAACCAAATCTTTTTCCAAAAAGTGAAAATGCATAGCCCATAGGAGGAGGCAGATAGAACTCTGCTGCTCTGATGTTTGAATTAAAAGTTGTTCACATTAGTAGTTATTAAGATATTGAGATGAATAACCTTGGGAAGAAAAAGAATATATAAATATATATACATCTAATGCCAAGAATACAGGCTGATCTCCAGAAAGGAGACAGTACAGAAGGTGGGATGGGCACCTTATGCTAATGTCCCAGTTCTGCTACTAACTGGTTATAACTTGTGTGACCTTGGGCAAATCATGTGGTCTCTTAGAGCCTACATCCCTATTCTGCAAAACAGAAATAGCAATACTTTTCTTGCAAGGTTGTTATGAAAATTAAAAAGTTTATAATTCAATATGATAATAGCTATAGAAATATCAATTAAAAATTGTGATTAATTCCACAAGTCACACATATAAATCAGTTTTACTTCTTGATTAATGATAATGTGATACTATCCTTATATGTGTAATAATTTCAAAGAATAAACTAGACATGAGAATCATGGAAATGAAATAAATCATAGCGACTAGTAACTAAAATGTAAATACCAATTTTGTCTTGGGTCCTCTTAAAATTAAGAAGTTACTTATTCTTTAAAGTTACTTTTTTTTATAAATAAGCCTAAATAAAGACAGTATCTTTTCCATGGATATATTTTTATAGCAGAAGAACTAACTAGATTCTTTCTCAATATTACTACAACTATTTCTGGGCAAATTACGGAGAAAGGGCTTCTTTTCATGGCTGATCTATTACAAACAGGGTGTAACTTCCTGTAACACAAAGAGAATTTGTCTGGAATCCATCCTCCACTAAAAGAATAAGATTAAACAAAGCTGGTGGTTGGATCAACTGAGACTTTTCCCAATTCAAGCAATCACATTTCATCTCATTAATTAATATATTATTATTTTTTTATATCTAGATTTCTTAGTAAAAGAAAAACAAAGTAAAACAAACAGCTGTACCCCTGTGATGCCAGCCACATACCCTTTGACTATATTATATAATTATCCCAAAAGCTCTCTGAGAGAGTTATTGGAATCCGTGTTTAATGAAAGAGGAAACTGATGGTGGCGCCTGTAGCTCAGTGGGTAGGGCACTGGCCCCATCTACCAAGGGTGGCAGGTTTGAACCCAGCCCCAGCCAAACTGCAACAAAAAAATAGCCGGGCATAGCCTGGCACCTGTAGTCCCAGCTACTCGGGAGGCTGAGGCAAGAGAATCACCTAAGCCCAAGAGCTGGAGGTTGCTGTGAGCTATGACACCATGGCACTCTCCCAAGGGTGACAAAGAGAGACTCTGTCTCTTAAAAAAAAAAAAAAGGAAACTGAGGCACAGAGGAGAGCCCAAAGTCACACAACCAGCAACTGGTAAGCCTGGAATTCACACCCAGCCTCGACTGACTCCAAAGTCTATGTTCCTGCTTCTTCAGTATATCTCTCAAAATCACACACCCATTTATGATGAATTCCAAGGTCACCAGTGTCATGCAACATCGAAGTGTATTCTCATGATCTGAAATAGTACTTTATGAAGAAGCTGGAGAGGTCAAATAATAAAGTCCTCAACCCAAGATAAGACTTAACTTTGAATTCAAATGTGACTCTGTGTGCTTGGTGCGGGGGTCAAGTGCTGTTCAGAGACCAGCTGGTGGGACAGTGGTTGGGGGAAAGCAAGTGTTTTAGGAGGCCAGAACTATAAAAAAGGAGAAATGAGAATTACATGCTCTCAGAGAAAGATCACACAGCTCAAATAGAAAGGGAATCGCAGGTTGGGCTCCTTGGGAAGTCCCGATTGCTGTAGACTTTTGTAACTGTGGAGTAGCCCTCCACTCAGCTCCATTCTGGTATTATCAGGCCATTTACCAGCACTGTCATCACTCGCCTGAGTCCTTGTTCAGAATTCCAATGATCCGGGAAGAAACATCAATGGATCTTCACTGTTGGAACTACCAAACAACTTCCTTCAGATGATGTCTCACTTTCTCCCCAGCTACTTTCATGCATTCAGTGATCAGGCTTTTCATTTTGCCCATCTTGTCTCTCAAATAATTCTGAGGCTGACATATTCATCACATAAACAGGTGCAAAAAAAGAAGGAAGAAGAAACAAGAGGAGGGAAGGGAGGAACGACAGAGGGAGAGATGGCGGGAGGAGGGAAAGAGGGAGGGACCCAGAAAATAGTAATCACCTTTACTTATAGTCATTAAAATACAATGATAACACAACTTCAATGAGTAGAAATATATCATTATCTAGAAAACTGGCAACATTGTAATTTCAGGAGACAGAATTACATGATTGCAAAATAATGAGATATATAAAGTTTGCAAAATATCTTGCACCTTTATATCTATAGTTGTGTGCAATGAAAATTGCTGCTTAAAATGATGCTGAATCTATCCAAGATATTGAATCACCTACTAAAGATTAAATTTTATTTTTAAAAACAGAAAACTGAAAAATACATATCAGACAAGTGTTTAAACAAAGTTGAATAACTTTACTTACCGAAGTCTTCTGGCTTGAAATTTAATTGATGTATTAGCTTTTGTACTATTACCCATCCCTTAATTCCCATCACAAATGGATTTAGATTTTCAATAAAATCTAAAATAATCCAATGCACTGTAAGTGCTTTGAAATTATAAAGCACAATAAAAATATAAGCACGCTATCTGGGAGATAGGCACATTTATAACATTGACTCAAGCTGCACAAAAGCAAATCATAAAACCGAAATGCTTATACCCCCATAATATTCTGAAATAAAAAATAAAATAAAGTAAAATTAGATTAAAACAAATTAAAAATATGAGCTATTATTGTTGCTAGCCAGTTGCTAGCTTCGGCAACAGATTGATTTTCCTTTTCCCATTTCTCATACTAAAGCCCTCACTAGAAATTTTAGTCTTAGAAGAAATTATCCATATTCTTTCCCAAAAGGAGACAGTGGAAATACCAACACCTAAGGCAACCACATATCTGAGGATATAGCAGTGCAGCCTTTCCTTCTAGTGCCTTTTTTTCTATATCTGCCTGCAATGGAGTTACATCAAGGTAACACAACAATTGAAACTTACTTCACCTTGTAAATTTTCTGATACCCAAACACAGTAAAATAAGCTACCAGTAAATATTGAATCTTGAGCTGGAGACATATCTGAGTCAGTTAATGCTACCATCTGCTGTGTCCCAGAGCATTCACACTTCAATTTGGACCCAATCTCCCAAGAGGTAGGAAATTCTGCAACAACTCAGTCAACTATCTGGTCACAATGATCTCAAGGTTGGTAAAAAAGAAAAAAAATTCTGATCCCAAAAGACAGAAAGAATGGGACTCTTAGAGTTGCTCAGTGGCAACCACATGCTGCCCATCCGCAAAATGCCACATCCTGGGACACTGGGCTGTCCCTGGTAGCAGTCAAACCATTTTGGCCTTTGACCTCTTTTGCTACTTTGGTTCTGTACTTTCCTTACTTATGTTTTTTAATCGAGTAGTTTGACAGAAGAAAAAAAACCAAAAAAACTCTACCGAATGATTTTAAAATTAAGAAAAAACTGGAGAAGAAATAGTTCAGTAGGGGAAACAATATTATTTGTACTTCTTAAAACAGTAGTATAATAAAACAGCAAAACAGAAAAATAAAAATAAAAACACTTGGTATTAACATCCAAGGCATTTTTCTCATATGGTAACTATTTAGAAGGTCCTATTTATCGCTGAGTTTACATCTACTGATCTTTTTCCCATAGTAAAAAATGGTTATGACTCACTTTAGGAACACAACAAATGCTATAGGAAAATAGATTTTCATTTCATCTAAACCAGCAGTGAGAATAACTTAAGATTCCAAAAAAGACATAGACATGCAGAGTCAATTTAGGAAAGTGAGTCAGTTTCATGCAAATAAGTTATAGCTTTGTCAATTGAGAGTCTCCCTTTAAATGTTGGAGTTTTCAGGTGGGGGTGGAGAATGAAGGATTGTGGTAAACCAATATTGCTAGTTGTTGAGGGTGGACTATCTAAAGGCTTGTTTAATATACACATGTGAAAGGGTCAAGAGAATAGAGTTTGTAGTCAGATGATCCAATCAAATCCAAAATGGTATTATTTATAGAAGAGATCATAGAACATGCTGTGCTAGGATCTGTAGTTTTTCAAATTTATTATGAAACTTATCCTTTTCACCATCATCTAAATACATTATTTCATCATTGACATCCCTACAGGCCTAAGCAATTTGAAATTCAGAGCCTATATCAGTTTCCTGGCCTCCACCCTTTCACCTCCCCTTCCCCCAAGAAATCAGTCAATTAGATTACAAATCACTTAAGACCATGTTGACAAAGAATAATGTGAAATTAATAAGCTAAAGGAGAACTTACTACACACCAGATCATTAGTTTCATGTTCACTTTGGGACAGAAATACAGAAACCAGTCAGTTCATCACTCCTCTCATCCACCAATGAGCTGTAATTTGCATAAAAAAATTATCTATCTATAGGTTCTGCCATGCTCAATGTATAGCTAATTAGCAACAGTGCTTTGAAGCACCTGATTAAAATATCTTCAGATGTATAGGCTATATACATTCTCCTAAATTTTCAAGTTTCTAGGTGAAGGTGTTATTTTGTAATAATTAATATACTAAGCCCAGCATCCACAATAAATATTGCTTTTTTTCCTTCCTATGAAAAGATAGGAAAATATATGATTGCTTTCATAGTTATATAACTGTTAAAGTTTTTGATACCAAGAAAACCCTAGAGACTGTGGAAAATGCAGATAGTTATAACTTGGCAAAGATCAAGAGTGAATTAAATATCAATTGAAAGAGAATTTCTTCGTATGTAACTACTGAACATAACTGAACTACTGAGCTAACTAGCAAAATTAAGTTCTCAAACTGCTACTTAAACAGTCTTTCAAATGACTGAACGAAACCAAATAAGATAAATGATACCTTTGAGTAGCATTTCAACTTCACCTTGGAGAAGTAGCCAGTTATAACGGCTAGCCACAGGCAAAGTGTTTACCAAGAGTCTCTTTAAAAGGTGTAAGATTATTTGAGATCCTCAAAGAAAAATCAACAGATGGGCCTGCTTTTCCCTGTGTCTCTTGAACATAATACAGGACTCAAATATTAAGTTAGAAGTGAATTGAGAAAAATATTTCAGAAAACAAATTTATCCCCAAATCACTTTTTAAACTACAGGAAAAAATAATGCTAAAGTGGAGGGAAAAATTAAAAGTAGAAATCCCTGTACATTCTAATTTGCAAGATGACGCTTCAGTCTTACTGCAAAGTACTGTATTATGGTTCTAAAAATGTCACACCAATTCTAACTGAAAACTGTCCTCAGTACTAGCCTTTGCAACACATCACATTGTCAGATTCTATTTTGTCCTGCCCCTGCACTCCCACAAACTGGATTTCTCAGTAGAAAAACTCAGCATGCTGTGATGAACTCAGCAGAGGTAAGGAAAACAACTGTTGGGGGGAAAAAATTCTGTTTTCAGAACAATTTTTGAAACAAATGCTATCCAAAATTACCAAAATAGCACTGAAGCAGTCATGACGGGGAAAATAGAAACTTGGTTGAACTCTCTTGTACTGGTTTCACAATTTCATATTGTTATATTTTGCAATAGATAAAGAGATAACAGAATCTTTCAACAACCTTGGTCCAGCCCTACTGCAAAAATACATCCAACTACTGCCTCCTCGCTTTCCTGCTAGCCAGTCAGTCCTCCGCCTTATTTGAGACCCACCAATAATTCTATTAAAGTACAACAAACTGCTGTCCATCCTGGAGGCCTTGAGAAATTCTCCAGCTACTCCTTCCTGTTTCACCTTTGACGGGACTGATTTGTAAGCAAAGGTGCCAAGGCCCTATCTCTCACTCGGCTTTGTGTTCCGTTCATTTCCTGTGCAGGGTAACTGCTGCAAAACTCCACTATTTCTCACAGTATAAACTATACGAAACCTTCCAGAGGCTAAAAAAAAAAAAGAAAAGAAAAGAAAATTAACAAAAAAGAAAACATAGAGTTCTCATAATGAAAGGAGCTGAGAGGAAACTGGCACACTCCTTCCTCCTAGGGCTGTGTTGTTTAATCCACACCCAAAGTAAGCTGCCTTCACTTCAAGAAGCTGTCTCTACATAAACTGACCGATGTATCTTTAAGACATAAATGACTGGGATTGTCAAAATAAACATTGCGAAATAAATACCAAATAACATCTGGAGGCAAAGTTTTGCACGGAGTGGGGTGAGCGTGAGTGCTAACTTTAGTATTGTTAATAAAGTACGGATTTCACTTTTTTAGTTTGAGAAATGCTTTCCATTATTAGCCAAAGGCAAATCAAAGACTTACTGATTTTACTTAAAATTCCAAAGAATGTAACACTATCTGCACATAATCTTTTCACTGGTATTTTACTTCCCTCATTCTCTGCTATTTGAAACTCACACTTGGTCACTAAGCAGTTTGTTTAGCTATGAAAACGGTTTATATTTAAGTCTAATTATTGTTGAATTAGTAGACAAGATACTGTTCTTTTTGCCCTGGAAAACCAAAATCTCCAATGTCCTGCACCAAGAAAAGACAACACTTTCATCTTAAGAGAATATTATAATGGTTATGATACTCGACCATTATTTTTCATTGCAATGTAAGCAAAAAGAGCATACTTGGTGTGCTTTCTTTATGCGTCCAACTAATGTGTAGCTATCTCATTCAATTAACATTTATAGTAGGTCTACAGCAACTAGTTGGGCTGTTTCCTATGAAAAATAATTACGTATCATTCTTAGCAAATTTAAAAATTATTATCTTTATACTTGACCTAGGAATCACTGTTTTACATTTTATTTTCATAGGTGATATAGTAAACATTGTACTCCAATACCAAAGAAACAAAAGCATTAGAAATACATGCAATTTGAGAGTACACTGTTAATACCTCCTAAAAATCCATTATGCATAATTTATAATAATGACAATAAAGAATGAAATTAATTATTCCAAATAATTATTTCTCAGTTTTGTTACCAGGGCATAAATCTTGATTTAAGAAAAAAAAAACCTGTTAACTACTAATGGAATAGTAAATATTTCTCATTTAGTCAAATAAACATGTAAGGATATTTAGTCTTATAAAAGTGTTTTTTAAAAGTGTACTTATCTGTCTTTCCACAGAGAGTAGAGCTTGGCAGAAGAAAACTGCTGAGGTGTCTCTGAGATAATTTCATCTCCTCTCTGTCTGCTCCTGATAACACATATTCATTGTACCTCTCACCTGGCCTAAACTACAACAGCAAAATATTTGACTCAGTTTTACTTTCAAATAAATTATCTTTTAAAAATAATAGGCATTTCATTAAATATACTTTTTTTTCTTTTTCTTGTTTTGATCAATCAAAATATCAGTTGTAGGCAGGCTGCATAAAGGACATTCTAAATTCTAATTTCTCTTTCATCACATACTGCAAAGTTTGGAAGTAAGGTGACATTTACCCAGGCTACAAGTTGTGATAAACTTAAAAGAATCATATTTATCCTCCGTGGTTAATCATTCCCTGTCTTTCAACAAAAATTCAACAGATAAGAATAAATACAAATCTATCTATAAATATTTTGAGCTTTGAAAATCAGAAAACATGAATTTAAATCTTTCCACCATTGACTGTACAATCTGGAAAAATAATTTAAGTGCTTAATATATAAAATAAACACATGATTGTAGACTGTATAGAGTTGTGAGGATTAATGGAAACAATGTGTGTGGCATGCCAGATACAGGGTAGGTGTTCAGTAAATTGTTGCTTGTTAGATTCTATGTGTGCTTTGTTTAAAATGAAATTTCCAAGTTACTCTTAAACACACACTGTATATACATGTATATATTACACACCTAAATATGCTTATACATATTTCCTTCAATAATTAATCTTTCTATAGTGTTCAATTTAATCAGTGGGAATTTACAGTATACCTACTAATTTTTATTTTATTTTTCAGTTTGGCCAGGGCTGGGTTTGAACCCATCACCTCCGGCATATGGGGCCAGCGCCCTACTCCCTTGAGCCACAGGCGCCGCCCCAGTATACCTACTATTTGCCGGGCAACATGTTCGATACTGCGGATGCAAATCCATGAGACAAACTGTTTATCTTTGCATCTTCTTAGCGGAAGAAGCACATAAGATACCCAAATGCTGTCTTTTTTACCTAAGTATGTGCCTGGTGGTGTGGAGGTCAAAAGGAACGAACGTTAACTCTACCTTGGATGCAGAGGAAGGAGAGGTTCAATGTCTGAACCAATTCCTCAAGTATGAGTAGTTCTTTGCCAAGTTAGGAGAAGAGTGTTAGTTTGGGTATCACAGGCCATAACCAAGGCGTGATACAAAAGAACATGCAGATTGGAGAACTGCAACTAGTAGTTTTTATGTTTTCTGGCAAGAGATTAGGGAAGTATACGGGCAGGTAACGGGTGGCAAATGGCCTTATATGTTATAGGAATCTGGACTTTATTCTGAAAACAGTGATGAATCTGTTAAGTATTTTATGAAGAACAAAACGATGATTCTATTTGCCTTACAAAGTTGCCTGTGGTGGCAAAGCATGGATTTTTAAGAATGAAGACTCAGACAAGTAGCAGTTTTAAGTATAGGAATGTAAAATTATCTTAGCTAACTCCAAAATAAATAGAACTGAATTAATACAGGGAAAGATGAAGGAGGGGAAGTAATACAGAGATCGAAGGCAGGAGCCATGAAACAGGGCTACCAACAGAAGGAAATAGTAAAGCGAATCCCGTGTTTCCCCTGGGTATGTCTGCAAAGAACAGAGCCATTAACTAGACAATCAACCACAGCCAAGATCAGATTGTTTGTTTTGTTGATATTGAGGTATATGAGAGACATTCAATGGAGATGAACTCACAGAAGTCTGAAATTTAGGTCTGTCCTTGATTAAACTGTATGAAAGTTGAAGATACTAATTCGGAAGTAATCATCTAATAAATAAATCAGAAAGCATGGGTGAGCGAGTCTAAGAAGAAAACAGTGAAAGAGAAGAAAACAGATTGAACGCAATTAGCATTATTTAAAGAGTGAACAGAGGGAAAGGAAATTATGAAGGAAATTTCATAAATTTCACAACTATCACAACAAAATCAATAAATCTAATGACAGGCAGGTGTCTCCTGGATTTGCCAGCCAATCTATTGATCTTTCAGAAATTGTTTCAGGAAAGTTGTGGGCAGAATCCAGGTCTCAGTGCTTCGAGAAAAGATTAGAAATTAGGGAATTGCAGATGTGGAGTATAGACAACTCAATGAAGAAGCTCTTTTATTAGTAGACAAGAAAGGAAGCCCAAGGCAAGGCCTACGTACGGTCAGGCATGTCATGCTAGACGTGCTCTAGCATGTTCACCTGCCGAAGTAAAAAAGAAAGGCCAGGCACAGTGGCTCACGCCTATAATCCTAGCACTTTGGGAGGCCTGGCCAGTGGATTGCTTGAGTTCAGGAGTTCAAGACCAGCCTGAGCAAGAGTGAGACCCCCAGATCTACTAAAAATAGAAAAACTAGCCTGGCATTGTGGTGGGTGCCTTTAGTCCCAGCTACTCAGGAGGCTGAGTTATAAGGATCACTTAAACCTGAGAGTTTGAGGTTGCTGTGAGCTACGATGATGCCAGGGCACTCTACCCCAGGGCAACAGAGTGAGACGCTATCTCAAAAAATAAAAACATATGCAAATAAAAATAGAAAGCAAAGGAGAAAAGAATAAATTTCCTATCTTAACAAAGAGTAGAATTACACTAACCCGTGATAAAACTCCAAGTGCAACTGAAAATATTAAGCCTGATGGACAAATGTCAGTGCTAATAGTATCCATTCTAACCTGTTTCCTTCAACATTTTTTTTCCAGCTTTCTCAGCTTTCTCTCTAGGTTTCCCATATCACTTCATAATTCTCTCCAAGATAATTTTGCCTTCTTTACTTGTCTGTCCTCTTTTCTATTTAAATGTATTTGGTAATGCTCCTTCCATCTTTTTTGTTTGTTTGTTTGTTTTGTTTTAGAGACAGTCTCACTATGTCACCCTCAGTAGAGTGCTGTGGCATCACAGCTCACAACAACCTCCAGCTCTTGGGCTTACGCAATTCTCTTGCCTCAGCCTCCCAAGTAGGTGGGACTATAGGCACCCGCCACAATGCCAGGCTATTTTTTTTTTGTTTTTTCAGTTTGACTGGGTCTGGGTTCGAACCCGCCACCCTCGGTATATGAGGCTGGCTCCCTACTCAGTGAGCCACAGGCACCGCCCTGCTCCTTCCATCTTAACTGTTTTTTCATATAAAACCAATCTATGTTATTGCCCTCCTTAACACCTAGGTCAAATTTCTCAACTTTTGGGCAATATTGCCCATTCAACTCTTTGTTCAAAATTTATATATAGCATATTAATTTCTAAGTTTTGAATGTTACTTTGTAAATGAATTTAAAATAAAAATCAGGGTAATTATATTTTTTAATATAAAACACTGTAAAATATGAGGTATGGTTTTATTATTGATATCAATTCAACAATCCCTTATCTCCTCCTCAGTCAAGTTGCTATCCAGTATTTGAATCACAGATACAAATATTGACAAGAAAAAAGAAACTAGTTCCAGTTAACATCACTACTTAGTAGAAAAATTTCACTCATAAAAATTTAAACCTGTTCAATGAATCCCCAACAATAAAAAAAAAATTAAACCTGTTAATTATTTTATGTAATTAAAATATATAAATTTTTGTTCCATATTTTCTTTAATTTTTTCAAATACAAGCAGCCACAGTCTATGATATGCCATCCTGTTTAATGCCACCTGTTATGTTCTGTAACAGTTTACAATTCCGTCTTTCACATATTGGCACAGTTTCAGCTATTCAATTAAAAATGAGATGTTTTATTAACATTCATTTATTGATGTAAAGCATCTTGTGCTTAGCATAGTCAGCAAAAATAGGACTGAATTATCTCCATTAACTTATTATTTAATCTTTAAAAATAGAAATGTAACGTAATGTTTATGGTATGCATCCAATGAAAAATACAGCATTCCAGTTTTCTGACCTAAATAAACCCAGATTGAACAGCAAAAATCACACATCTTCATAGCTCCTCCAAGTCAGTAAAAGAGAACTGCTTACTTTCAAGTTAGGTTCTAAATCATGAGGTCAGTTAAAGAAGAACAGAAAATAAAGCAATTTTCTAACATCTATTGTATGTCCTTTTGAAAAAAGTCAATTGTGTTTTAGCACCCCTCAAAAACTGCTCAGTTTCAAAAACTGCTTTATTTTCAAAATATATTTTCTTTCACCTAAATAACAGGGCTTGCCTGGAGGAACAAATAGAGACTTTGCAAACTACACTAAAATTGTGTGCTGATTACCTGGCAAAATGTTTAAAATAAAGTGAAACTATAGATAAGAAGCTAGAAGGCCGACTTAAAAAGATGGAAACTTTACATCTTTTACCTTTACCTGGATGGAGTTGTAATACATTCTTCTTAGTAAAGTATCGCCAGAATGGAAAAATAAATATCCAGTGTACTCCATATGAATATGAAATCAATATGTAAATAATTACATGCTCATAAGAAGAATAAAACACTATTATAATCCAGTTTGGGGGTAGAGGGAAGCCGGTTGGGGAGGCAGAAGAAGGGAGGGCAGGAGGCGGGATCTCACCTAAGGAGGACACTGCAGGGTAGATAACACCCGCCCTGCGTGAGGGGCTCTTCTCCAAATGAAACTTCACCCTGGAAGTGAGAACAATGTAACCTAAAAATTGTACCCTCGTATTAATTTGAAAAAATTTTTAAAATTCTCAAAAAACAAAAAAACAAATAAAACAAAACTTATCTACTAATGGCCCACTGTGGATTGGAAGCCTTACCTAAGAACTGTCGATTAACACATATTTAGTACACTATATGAATTATGTATTATGTATGGTGTTCTTACAATAAAATAACCTAGAGAGAAAAAAAAAAAAAAAAAGAAAAAAAAAGCTAGAAGGCCAGACTTTACCATCAGGGAAAACTCTACAGGACATGTGGAATAACCGGGGCTCCCAAACATCAGGCTCTGCCTTACTAATCTCATTTCCTATTGTGCTGTTTTGATTTTTTAGGGTCATACAAGCAATAAATCAGGGAAATTTCATAGAATGTGTGTTGACGTTAACAAAGGATTTGGCAGAGCTTCTCTGGATGCCTTCATGAATAAGATTTACAGGAGGTGCTCCAATCACAGGGCTCCAGTGCTGATTCAACATCAGTGTACAATGAGTATTGATAAAATTATCTGTGTCAACTGCAAGTCCTCTAATGGTGCACTGGAGCCTTCCTCCTGTACCCTGTCTTCATAGCTTCATGTCAATAGCTCAGATGAAGCTACAGAAAACACGCCTGCCTAAATTTGAGAAGAAAAAAATAAAAAAACAGGACAATGTTGAAAGAACTAACTGATACTTGGGAGGAGAAAATCAAAACTGAAAAATAGCAAACAGGCTGAAATGATAGGCGTGGGCCAAAATGATAAAATCAATAAGAAAAAGCAGAAGCCTACATTAAAGTATAACAGACTACACAGGAACAAGGGAATTAAGAGCAATGGGCATAGAGGAAAGTCAACTCTGAGAGGTTTTATTTGACCACAAGCTTACGAGGCGTGATGGTGTTGTGGGCAGCTTGCCATCTCCGCGGCTGCTGCTATTTCTACTCCAAGGTCAGGTCCTGGGAACCAGCTAATCTAAGTGCCTGCATACCTGGACTAGAATTTCCTCAGAGGCACCAACATAAAATCTTCACACCAGTTAGTTTGAAGCCTTGAAAATGACCTTTTATTCACATATTCACAGCTTGCTCAAGTTCACCCCTGAGCTCTATCAGGAAATGTGAAGCCAGGGAAATCCAGCACATGAAGTGGGATTGTTTTTTACAAAGCCACCCCTATTTTTAAGAAAAGTATTCAAATTTCAGCTAAATCAAGGAAATAGCTCAATTTAGAATAGTTTTATGTTGTATTCTAGGTATGGAATTGGGAGAGAGATGGAAATGAGATGGATGAATCAGACTCAAAGCAGCACAGAATAAATTGGAAAAGGATAGAATTTTTACGGCGTGACAAAAGATGAGCAGGATGTACATGGAGAAATAAGAGCCAAAAGAATGAATTTCATGTTACTGCTTTTAAACTTTAACTTCTCCTTGAAGGCCAGGACATCTAATGAAATCATTCTTCACACGTATGCACCATTGCCGTTTTCTCACTTTCTTCCCACTCCCCCACACTCATCAAAGACTTGAGTAGATCAATAACACAGTTTTTCACCCTGATTTTTCAGTCATTTTGGACAACTGCCACTTTTGTGTAAGCAACATACTCAACTTACTCTTTCTTTTTGTGTGTGTGTGTGTGTGTTTTTTTTTGGCCGGGGCAGGGTTTGAACCTGCCACCTCAGGCATATGGGACTGGCGCCCTACTCCTTGAGCCACAGGCACTGCCCCTCAACTTACTCTTTCAACATACCCAATCTTACTCTGTATATACCTCTATGTAGATACCTTAGGCCACATCTTATCCAGCATTTGTCCAGCTCTGGATTTATAACTTCTGTATTATGACATCTGTTCACAATCTCATAAATCTTCAGCTTCCTGAAATTTTTGGTGCACTAACAACATTTTTGTAACCTCATTGGTTCTTCAATTTATTTTAATCTCTCATCCTCTGCCTGAGAGCAGTAATATCCACCTCCCTTGTGTGATGTGAGAATTAGTGATAAATTATGTAAAACAGCACTGATCCTTACTAAGAGTAGACATTAAGTGACTATTACCAACATTAATTCACGTAAATGTCATGGTATGTTACTTAACAATCTCAATACCATTACTTCTCTTGTTCTTTGTTCTTCTTCTGCACGCAATTAGCAAAATCTAACCCCTGGGTCAACTGGTCACTCCCTTTCCAGTCATATATCTGGCTGCCAAATGCCACAACCACGAGGATCAAGGCCACTACAAATTCATGGTCTTCCACATCACTTGAGCTATTAACACTACACAGTAGAACTTCTAGTCCACTTCCTTTCTCATTCCCCACAATAATATTTTCAAACTTTCACCAGTCTGGTTTTTGTCAGCAAATGAACTCTACTTCAGAGAGAAAATACAGATCATCTTGGAAAAATGTTCTCCACTTCTTCTCTCTTCCCACAACACAAACAAGCGTAAATACAGCCTTACCTCTTCCCTTCCTATTTTAGCTAAATGGTCCTACATTTCAAATGTTAGTCTTTCCATCTGTTCTTGAATCACACCTTCCCATTTCTGTGGGAACCTTACTTCAGTTGGGTGTATTTTCTCTCTTTGGTATTTCAACTTCTCGTTTTCTTTCAGCACCTCCTACTTGGTCTCTTCATCTCCTTCTAATGATCACCTAGATTTCCTTTTAACTCAGAGCCATGTTTCTTCAAAAAGTAATTTGTAGTTATCTCCAGTGTCCCCATTTCCTAGGACTGCCTCAACCACACCATCTGGGTTTCTCTACCTCTTTTACCAGTAAATTCAATCTTGTAAATGTCTCTCTAGTTGCAAAAAGTAACAGACGGATTTCCGTCCTTACCTCACATGACTTCTCTAGGACCCATGATGCTCTTTATCATCTTTTTGAAATTCTTTTCTCATATGATTATTATGGTATCACATACTCTTAATTTCTTTCCTTTATCTGCCATATAGAAAATCTCATTCATTTGCAGAATTTTGACTACTGTTCAACATTAATTATCCAACATCTGCATTTCTGACCCTGTTCCTCTCCAGATCCTTGCAGCTAAGGGATAATTCAAGAAAACAAATAATCAAAACTTCCTAACTTGACTGTACTATCACATTTCAAACTTATTATGTCCCAAAGTGAACTCACCATCTCTCATCTATATTTAAATTTGTTTATCTCCTGCTTTTCCTATCTTGGGAAAATAGTACCACCTCCCATGTCTGGTTTTACTCACGTGAGAAATTATATTCAATCCATTGATTGAGTCCTGTCAATTTTTTCCCCTGAATATTCCTCAAATCTATTCTTTTGTTATTGTTATTTTTCCATGATTACTGTTGCATGCTTGGCTTTCTGTCTAGTTTTCTACAAAAGTTTCCCTGACTGTGTCTGCCAAAATTTGTTGGATTCATACTCATCATCCACATTGCTGCCAGATATCCACCAAATCAAAAATTTTCTCCAATGTTTCCCATTACTTTAAACAAAATTAGTAACAACTACAGTTTATTAAGTACTTGCTTTTATATGTCATTTAAGTTAACCCTAAAAATAATCTTTCAAATAGAAATAAAATGGGGAAAGAATAATTAAGATAACCAAGATTAAACAGTAATAGAAGGAAGCAAAGCCAGAATTCAACCAAGAGACTTTCTGACTGGAAAAAGTAATGCCCATGGGGCGGCGCCTGTGGCTCAGTCGGTAAGGCACTGGCCCCATATACCGAGGGTGACGGGTTCAAACCCAGCCCCAGCCAAACTGCAACCAAAAAATAGCCGGGCGTCGTGGCGGACGCCTGTAGTCCCAGCTACTCGGGAGGCTGAGGCAAGAGAATCGCCTAAGCCCAGGAGTTGGAGGTTGCTGTGAGCTGTGTGAGGCCACGGCACTCTACCGAGGGCCATAAAGTGAGACTCTGTCTCTACAAAAAAAAAAAAAAGTAATGCCCATAATGGTTGCTCTAAAACTGAGCCAAAGGTGGCCTCTGTGTCTCAAGCTGAAATCCATTAGATCAAAATTCCACCAGCACCAAACTCAAATTTTTATACGTGCTATTATTTTTGAATAGTCCACACAACCAAATTTTTAGCAATTTAAAGCCTGCCTGCTTTGAATGCCATGAAAAACCTCACACTACAACTGCTGACCAGGAATGAGGCAGAGCCTCTCACAAGACATGATGCCAGGGCAATTTTAAATAGAGGTGACATGTGAGTGAGTCTGGGATTTTACTCTGGGAAAAATGAGGAGTCATTGGAGGAGTTGAGAAGTTCCATGATCTGTCTAATATTTCAACAGAGTCACTCCAGCTTCCAGGTTGAGAATCAACTTGAAGGGACAAAGGACAGGAAGCAGCTGAGAAAAGATGGTGTCTACAGCAGGGCAGCAACAGCGGAACTGGTGCTAGCAGGTCAGATTCTGGAACTATTTTGAAAATTGACTTACCAGATTTGCTCATAGATTATAAATGGGATGTGAAAGAAAGAGAGAAACTAGGAAATTAGGAATTACTCCAATGTATTGTGGTCTGAATAACTTGAAGAACGGAGGGGCTATTAACTGTGATTAGGAAGGTTTCATGCGAGGACTTACGGTTGATTCCATCTCTCCAAGCTTTTTTTTTTTTTCCAGACTTGTATGAGGGTACAAATGTTTAGATTACATTGTCTTCTAAGGTAAAGTTCAAGTTGTAGTTGAGTCCTTTGCCCAGGGGGTCATGCTGAACACCCTCACACTGAGCACATTAGGTGAGACCCCCCCAATCACTCTCCTACTCCCCACCCCCTTCCCCTCCTCTCCTTTCCCCCTTATCAGACTATACTTGTGTTTTTTTCTTTTATGTGGGTGTGTAGTTATTTATATATTGATTTCATATTAGTATTGAGTACATTGGATACTTTTCCCCCCATTCTTGTGATACTTTACTAAGAAGAATGTGTTTCAACTCCATCCAGGTAAACACAAAAGATGTAATGTCTCCATCTTTTCTTATGGCTGGATAGTACTCCATGATGTACATATACCATAGTTTCTTAATCCATTCATGGGTTGATGGGCACTTGGATTACTTCCAATGAACAGAAATTGATAATGTGCATAAAAGCTTTGAAAAAAAATACCTTGATCCCTGGAGAAAAAATAATAACAAAGCAATCCCATCTCAAACTGTACAATGAACTACAGTAATGACACATTGGATGGATCAGTGTGTACCAGATATTCTGACATTTCCGTATGGTCTAAAGAACAGTATAATCCAGACTGCATCCATAAGAATGAGTCACAAACAGGGATTGTTTAAGACTTGCAAAAATACAATATAAATCCCATAGTTGATTTTAAGATTTATTTTTGAAAAATCTATTTTTCTTTACTTTTGTTTTAAGATCCTCTTCCTTGTGGCTCGGTGAGTAGGGCGCCGGCCCCATATGCCGAGGGTGGTGGGTTCAAACCCAGCCCCGGCCGAACTGCAACAAAAAAATAGCCGGGAGTTGTGGCGGGCACCTGTAGTCCCAGCTACTCGGGAGGCTGAGGCAGGAGAATCGCGGAAGCCCAAGAGCTAGAGGTTGCTGTGAGTCCTGTGACATCATGGCACTCTACTGAGGGCGGTAAAGTGAGACTCTGTCTCTACAAAAAAAAAAAAAAAATCCTCTTCCTTTTCCTCCTCCTTCTCCCTTTCTATTACCTTCTGCTTTGTTCTTTTTTTCTCCTTTCTAAAATTGTGGGGGGTGGTTTTCTTAGTTGTGCTGTGGCCCATTAAAGGTTTAAGGCATCAGTTTTATCCTGAAATTGAAGTGTGATTCCTGTAGCATGTACAGATTAGAGCTCATCCAAATCCATCATGTTTTATTCCAAGCAGCCTCTTCCTATCAGCAATGCAAAAAGACCCAGTTCTACTATGAAACCTAATTGGTAGCAGAGGGGCAAGGGTGCGTCTCTTATTATGAGTAGGTGGAGGAGGTGCTTGCCTCAAGATTTGCCTGAATAAAATATACACACTACCTTAAAAATAGAAAGCCCTAGGATGATAAGAATCAAATATTTATATCAGCTTGAAAAACTGCATAAATTTTAAAGTCAGAAGACGTGGGAACTGTGGTTTCCAGTTTGCAAACTAACTGATCTGGGGCAGGTCACTTCACCTCTCCAAGTCTGGGCTTGCTCCATTGTAAGGCATTGTTGCGCATTTTTTGTTTGTCTTTTCTTCCTGTTAATATTATTTTTCCCTACTTTCATCTTTGCTTTTTCTCCTTACCTCCATCTCTCCTTCCCTCTTTTTTCCTTCCTTCTTTCCTTCCTTCCTAGTATACCTCATGCCATATGGCATTTCAGAGATTTCAATAAGAATAGGTCCAATAAAATAACAAGAAAATGAAAAGTAAGTATAGAGAGCCAAGAATATAAATAAATAGCTTTAAAAAGCACCTACCAAGATCTCTAAGCAATTAAAAGTTGAATAGTCCAGCCTAAGTTGTCCTATTTTGGTTAGAATTAAGGTGTTCAGTCAACACTGTCAGCCAGACGGGAGCAGTCACAGCACATTGTGGTGGTGTTTGCACCCTCAGTTCTTACCTTTTCTATCTCTTAAACACATGGTATTGGTATAATATTTCCACACTTAATATGGCTTTCTAAAATTCCTCCTTCTGTGTACTTACTAGGTAGATAAACTTTGGAAAGGTATTTAACCTCTCTGAGCTCAAATCACGGAACTACATATTGCCATAAGAATAAATAAAATATGTGAAAGTGTCTGTATTCATTTTCTATTGCTACTTTACAATAGTACCACACATGTAGCAGCTTAACATATATCTGTGGGTCAGCAGTCCAGACCTGGCCTGTCTCTATCCTCTGCTCAGAACCTCACAAACCTGAAATCAAGATGGTGGCCATACTGCTGTTCTCTTTTGAAGCTCAGAGTCCTCTTCCAAGTTTATTTAGGTTGTTGTAAGGATTTAGCTTCTTGATGTTGCAGGACTGAGGTCTTCATTTTTTTCTGACTACTGGCTGATGCCCACTCTCAGTGTCTAAAGACCATCCTAGTTCCTGACCTTGTGGCTCTGATAAGGAGTTCATAGCATTTTGTTGGCTTTCTTCCAGCAGAAATATGTCTGTTTGTGCTTCCTATTTCTTTTAAGAGCTTACTTCATTAGGTCAAGCTCATTGAGGCTAACTTTCATTTTGAGATTAATCAGATAATATAGTAGCAACCTAATCATGAGAGTGAGGTCTCATCATACTCAGTTTCACTCACACTCAAGGGGTGGGAGTTTTACAAAGTCATTAGAGGTTATCTTAGAATTCTGCCTGTTGTGTTAGCATAACATAGCACCCCTACCATAAACAGAACAATTGAAATAAGATTTTGTTAAGTGCCACATAGTATAATCTTTTTAACACTCCAGAATCTTAACTATCATAATCAACTCAATCTAGGTACCATTACTGAATAATACTACTTCAGAGATTTCTCACACTAATGAATTTTTTCTGCATTCCTTCATATTTTTGTCATTCATTTTATAATCATGTGTTGACTATCTACTGTGCACTAGGCACTGTACTAGACACTGATGGCAAAATAACATAGTCCTGGTTTCAGCCTTTGCAGAGGTTATAGTTAATATGAAGAATAAGAAAACTAAATACGAACAACAAAGGAGACAAAGAGGTACAGTGTTTGCTAATTGTGTTCAGACCTTTCTGCAGGTTAGTGACATTACTCAATTGGTATATTTAGAAGATGATTCTGACATTTTGTGAAGAATTGACTGATTATACAGTAACATCTGTTGGGAGTTCTGAACCCATTCACAAAATATGAATTCCATACTTATTACTGCACATAAACATAAATATATTTTCCTTTAGGAAGAACTCAAACCTCTTTTACAATCCTACCTTAAATTCTACGCACAATGAGGAAGAATAGTATAGTCTAAATTTTTTCAAGACTCTGAACGCGATTAGGCCACAATCTTAGGGAGTAGAACTAAAATGTGTCTACTCCCGTCTACTGAGAACACTTCTCATTGTTCTCTGGGCCTTCTGGCCATTGGATGTGATCTCAGCTAGAATTTTCTCCAACTGGAATGGTCCATCACGTAGGATTACTTTGGCTTCATATGACAAAATGATAAGGATTTAAACTAGATAGAAATTTATTTCTATCTCATGTTTTTAAAAAAGCCTGAAGATGCCTGTAGTCCCAGCTGCTCGGGAGGCTGAGGCAGGAGAATCGTGGAAGCCCAAGAGCTGGAGGTTGCTGTGAGTCCTGTGACATCATGGCACTCTACCAAAGGTGGTAAAGTGAGACTCTGTCTCTACAAAAAAAAAAAAAAGCCTGAAGATATGTGTCCCCTGGCTAGAAGCTCCATAATGTCAGAGACCAAGCTCCGTCAACTTCAGCTCATGATTCGCACCTCATGGTCCCAGAGAAGAGGTCAAGTTGCAGCTGAACTACATCGCAACCATCTGAAAAGAGGGAGGCTCGAAGAAGAAACAGAGAAAAGGCCATATGCCAGTTAACTATGAGGGAGGATTTACAGAGCTTTAGAAAGAAGTCTGAAAATTTATGCAAATATCTCATTAACCAGAACTAATCACAAGGCTGTACCTACCTGCAAGGAAGATTTAAAAATGGAGCTTTAATTCCAGGTGGCATATGTCCAATTAAAACTTAGGGTTGTCATTACAAGAAAGAAAAAGAGAATGAAAATTAGAGTCAACTACTAGCTGTCTCTACCATGTAGGAAAAGCCATAAGATGGATTCAAGTGGAGGTGGTCAAGTCCTCTTAGACAGTTTTTTCTGGGTCACTCCGTCTACCCCCACTGAATAAAAGGAGTCCTCTACCTCTACATGGCCCAGCCTCTTCATCCCCAATACAGGGGTTGAAGCAGAAGCTCTAGTTAGAATGGGTGTAGCAATGTTTTGAGGAAAAAATGAAAGTCTTGGTATGTTAGGACTCTATCGGCTAGATGTGACAGAAACACTTTGAACTAGCTTGAGCAAAAAGGGAGGTTTTACTGTAAAGATATTTGTGTAATATTCAGAACTTAGAAAATTACTAAATAAGCAAGACTTTGGGAGAACAGATATTGAACTAGCCTCAGGGATAAACTAGATACTGAAAAAAAAACTTCTACATATGGTAATATTGTTAAGACGTTCTCCCTACTTCCCATCATCTCTATGTCTTTGGGGTGTTTATGTCAGCTTTATTCTCTTAAATTTCCCAATGTGATGAATATGTGGAATGACTCCTAACTAACTAATCCAAGGCCATGTCCCATGGTTCCTGATCAGAGAACAGGTAGAGAGAGATTTAATCCCTGGGAAGGGACTCTGGTTTGCCCAGTTTGGAGAATATTCCTGTCCATAGACTAATCACTCTCAATCCCCAACTGAACTAGGTGGATGAAAACAGGAAAGAACAGGAGCTACACAGGATGAAGGGAGAAAGATACTGAGCAAATAACCTTAACAGAGATCTGCTAAATCTGGAGTGAACATACTAAAGCTTTGAAAGTCCCGAACACCAGTTCCAACAGCAGCATAAAAAGCAAAATGAAAATGGATGTTGCTGTACTTCTCTAGAATTTTAATACTTCTTCAGGAATAATTCGAAGGTAAATTTTATTTAAGGAACTTCTCATTTCTCTGTGGGAACAAAGGATATTTTTGATTAGGAAAATGTGCTCATTTGGACTACTTTTATAAAAAGACAACAATTTTCAGGCACTCTATATTTCTCACCTTATATAACGGAGCTGAGCTTTTATCTGGTGTATGTTATATAACTCTGGCTGGTTCTTCTACCAGCGGCACAAAAAGTGCCAGGGAAGCTCCCTGGAGTTCCCCTTCCGGCTAACCCAAAAAACACAGAGGATGGGAATCCAACCAGCTCTGCCCTCGTCTGTGGGCCAAATACTGTCTTAGTTTTCTGTGCTTCCCTCCACTGCTTGTTGTTGGAGAGTGCTGACATTCAGAATTTGGACTTAACTTCGGAGTAGCAGCAAAGAAAGCAAGTAGTCCCTTCACTCAACTTTGGCCATAGACTACTTAGGTCCAATTAACCAAACCAAAAAAAAATCAGTAAATTGTTAAGCTAACCCAGTCCACCAGAGCTTCATGGGAATTTGGAGCCAACCTCAGGCAGGAATAAAGGTTTGGTTTTACTTTTTATGCAGATATTTTTCCGGACTTGGGGGAATGGGAGAGTAGCATGAAGGTGCTTTAAATGCTATATCCTGACTGGCCATATGTATTTTCATAAAATCTCTTGCAGTTCACACATACATATATACATATACTTACACATTAGTAACTAACCTAACTTAGTTACATATTATATCTAAATATATACATATACAGAGGGTGACAAAAATGTATATACACTTTTCGATGCGTTAAAAACCTGTATTAAAGTTACAGTTGCTTTGAGCACCTCTTATAACTGCAGAAGTCAAAAATGATTTGAGTATTACAGTTTTAATAGAGTTTTTTCCTTCCTTAAAATGTGTGTGTATATATATATATATATATTTTTTTTTTCGGTTTGGTGCACTCTGTGTTACAGCTAAACACATTCAGTTACATAGGTTTTAATATATTAACATAGTAGGGTTCCAAAATTGACGTTTAGCTTTTTTCTAAGGATCTTAGGAGACCCTCTCAACCTGTTTGGATGAGGGTACCTAGTGTCTTCACTGCTCCAATCTGGAATCCTCTATCTATTGTCCTGATAGTTTTTATCAGGTCACGTATGCTGGGATTTGTGTCTTTCTTATTTAAAAGCCCTCATTACTATTTTCAGAGTAGACTTATTTTTTTGTATCTACAGATGCTGAAATTTCACCATCAGTTGATTTCTATAGAGAGTTGACTCTTCTAATTTGTTCCACAAAATACTTTCAGCCTGCTTTACTTTTTAACCTTGACACGCTCATGTGTGCTTTTGCCCAACCCCCACCCCCTTGTCTGTTTCTTTCTCAAGTAGGTGGATGGATGAAAGGAAGGAAGAGACCAGGGAGGGAGGGAGGAAAGAAAAGGGAGGGAGGGAAGGAAATTCTCAAGAAAGCATTGGCATCATATTCTACAAACTTAGCAAAAAATTATTTCCAGGTAGGGTAATAACTTTAAATTGTCCCATGTGAACACTGACTACAGTAGTTGGGGTGTATATCTATTTAGACATTTTATACACAGGACCATAGAGTTTCTAGCAGAAACAGCTAAAACCCAGGTTTTGTTTCCTTCTCTTTTGGTAGAAGAGAAGTACAGACTCACAGGACTCTCTGAGGATGCAAAAAGAGACTCAAAAAAAGAAAGCCATGGCTGCCAAATACAAGCTTCTCTACTTCCCTGCTGCGTGCGTTGGCCTCAGCTAACCTTTTCTGTGGTTTAAGAGCCAGTTATGGAAATCGGCTTTGCAGGGCCCAGGAGTGGGCTCGAGGGTCCGTGTGGCAGCTCTGAAATCAGGGAATCAGTAAGCAATGACCTCTCTCTCAACATGACCTTTTCACAGTGGCCTGAGTGATTTCAAAACACCCAAAAAGGTCAGAGCAACCCACTATTGCCACCTCATTTGAAATTCTTACTGACCTGAAAAGGTTAATGAACCTGTGTTAGCAATTAACCCTGAAACGAATCCTCTGCTCTTTCTTACATCATTATTACTTGTGCCAACTTGCAGATACAATCATAACATAAGAAAAATGAATTTGAATTAAGGCACAGATATGCTATGTTACCATTATGTTATAGAAAAAGAAAAATGGAACTAAGCCTTTTGGGGGAATATCTATATATCTAAGCTAGTTAGATATAACCATGTTGTGACACAGAAGGTATAGCCACTAGATAGGGAGGGTGACAGCTGCTATGTGTTAAAAGTGCCAGCACTTGTGAGTGACTTGTTTTTAAAAGTAAATTTGAACAGTTTCAAATGTTATTCTTAAAGTATTTTTACTCTTATCCCTTGCATTTTAATATGTGTAGGGCCAGGACACCCTCAGTGCTCTGCCCAGATCCTTTTGAATCTCTTTTGGATTCCTGAGCAGCCCTTCACCAGTTTTTGGCCGGTACCTAAGACTGTTATGAAAACTGCCTGAGGCCAACAGACTTAGAGCAAAGGAGCTGAACGTTCAGGAAAGCTTCTGTACCTCTCACACCCCCAGCTCTTGGTCAATTACTTACTGATGCGAAGATATGAAAGCCCGAAAGCCCAGTTGTTTTCCTCTCCAATCAGGAAAATGCCATGACAAATTTTACATTACAGAGAATTTGATATTCCCCCAAAAGGCTGAGGCTCGTACCAGGCTTCTGCCCTCCTGTCCTGCTGACTTGGGGTTTTTCCTGATATTGCCTGTGAGTACTTCCTTTATAAATCACTTGTGCACAAATCCCTGTCTCAGAATTGCAATGCTTCTGCTTTGGAGAAACACTACCTAAGGCAATATGTTCTCTTGAATAGAAGAGAAAATAATGAACTTGGAGATGTTCTGTCAGAAATTGCACAAGCCTCCCAGTTCACTCACAGAATTATCCCTCCCTGGAATGTTATCTGTCAGATGTATCACTCCAAAAAAAAAAAAGAAAGAAAAAGAAAAAAAGACTGACATCCTTCCTTAAACTAAGCCTGGATGTGGAATTTTTTTTTATTATGTATGTTTGACTTGAGGAGAGAAAAATTAAAAAGTCCGTTTTCAGATGAGTTTAAAGATTCTTATATCACTTGGAGAAATGTTTTGCCTCTTTGGGAAATGTCTTATGAGCTATTCATGTTTTACAATTAATAATGGGGATGTTGAATTCTATTGATTTACTCAGCAAATAATAAAATTTCCACATCAGTTACCATCCAGGGAAACGTGAGGAAAAACAAAAGAAAAGACCAGGGGACAAGGAATGGAGACAAAGAAACACAGTGAGAATCAGAACACCGTCTACTACCGAGGGACTATTATTGTCTTCATATTTCAGATGAGAAAACTCCACAACACTGAGATGTAAAGAGATTTGCCCAAGGTTTTCATAGAGTGAACAGCAGAGCGGAAGTCTGGCCCCAGGCTACTGGGCTCCAGAGTCTAAGTTCTAATTCACTACCTCTGATCCACTGTGTATGCTGGACTGCCTGCCCTCGGAGAAAGTCAGAGAAATGAGTAGAAAGAGGCAGAGAAAAAAAAGGGAAAGTAGAAAATTAAACTGCAAAAACTAACTCATACACAAAGGTAAAGAAAAATAAGGCAGAAAGGCATCAGCAGCGACACACACATACGTATCCCAAAGAGGGGATGAAAACTGATAGACGTAAAGAGAGTCAGTCTCATTGCAACATAATCACATAGATTGATTTACCCAAACTGGAATGCATACTTTAGAGAAGCAGACCAATATACAAACCAAGGCAGGAAAGGATGTTCATATAAATAAGCAGGGCTGGATCAGCTCAAGGAGACTTGGGGACTGGAATTCAGGCAGGAAGCCTTTAAACATGGAGGGACTGGCCATGATGGTGCAATGTGGGGACAACTAACCATCTTTAGCACAGAGAGAAAAGGGGAATTGACATGAACTATCTTGGAAGGGAAAATTAAGTCCCAGATTCAGAATACCTAATTGTTTCTATTATCTATTGCTGTTAAAACTACCAAAACTTAATGGTTTGAAACAAAAACCATTTCAGTATATGTCATTTCAGTAGGTCAGAAAATCAGGCCTACTCAAATGGGCAATTGTTTAGCTATGCAGAGCGCAGATTCACCAGTTTTTCACCTGGAGGCTGTGTTGAACATGGGGATCTAGGGTGGCTACACTCCCAATCAGGACACCTTGCCATGGTCAGCTGGAAGGCTAGGATCAGCTACCAGGGGTCCTCAAACTTTTGAAACAGGGGGCCAGTTCACTGTCCCTCAGACCGTTGTATGGCCAGACTATGGTTTAAAGAAAACAAACTATGCACACTGCACACACCTTATTTTGAAGTAAAAAAACAAAACAGGAACAATACAATCCCACCGCCACCACCGCATCTGGCCCCCAGGGCCATAGTTTGAGGACCCCTGCTGGACCCTTACACTTCTCTCCCTTTATTCTCAGTGATTTCCATGTGGTTTCTTCAGCAGTGTGAGCTAACTCATTTGGGGGCTTTAAGAGGAGAAGCTGCCAAAGTCATAAAACAAGGTCTAGAACTGCCATAGTCACCTTCATTGCCCTCTGTTAGTGGAAATAGCTTTTTGCCAGCCCAGATTCTTTGCCCAAGGAGAGGGCAAAGAGACTCAATGCCCGCTTAGGAGGAACATCAAAGAGTCTGTGGCTCCTCAAGCAGAAACTGATGTACAGATGTCTGAGAAACTAGCAAGGGTCTAAGCCATGGGTTCTTTCCAGAAAGAAGTATCACGGGAAGGTAGAATTTATGAGCAGAAATTTTCTTGGAGACAACTAGTAAAACTGAAGATTGGATAATTGTGAAAAAAGAAAGAAATGAAATGACAGACTTGTAGTTATAATCACACACCTTTATTTGGAACTAATGAAACATACTATACCATGTGGCCCAGAAGGTTTTTACGTTCTAAATGACGTGTTTACCCTGTGCATATTGTCCTGACGGCCTACGTGATTTTCTCAATTCTATACAACCATGTTTTCAAGAATAATCTTAAACGTGATTAAGATTAACTTAAGAACTTTATGTTCTTGAAGGTATTCAATCTCTAAATATATCTGGATACATACAATACTTAATTAAGAGACATACAAATAGGTATAAATGGATACATGCCTAGTGCACTAGGACTAACCATTAAGTAATTATATCAGCAGTAATTCTCCTTACCAGGCCGAAATAAAATATTCACAGCAAAATAGGTGCTATTGTAGCCAGAATTTTTCTGCAGGTCCTTGATCTCGAGTTTCAAAAAATGAAACCACAGATCACTCGAGTAAGCAAAAGGACAGACTTTATTGAAAGATAAAGAAATAGTTGAGAGAAAGAAGGGACACAGAACGTCTGGCAATGCAGCAGGAGCCCAGTGGGCAGCCTGTTTGGGACTTTTGAGGAGAGGTGTATTTACTGCTTTTCCTTTACTGCAGGCGGGGGTTTTGGGGAGTTGTAGGTCCCGAATATTTCACCATTGGCCCGGGGCCTGCAAGCAGAAAATAATCCCAAAATTAGCAAAGGAATACAGTCCTTACAGTGCTTGCCCCCGGCAAGGCATTAGGATGTGTGCTCCCTACTCTAGGGAGCACTGCCCAGATGAAGTACTGATCAGTTTGCTTTTTCATGACCTTGCTGTAGCCCAGAGAAGTCGAACTGGAAAGGACCTATTGGTGTCTAGAAAAGAGAATCTGCTGTATGATGAGACTGATTTCTGAGTTCACCCAGGCCAAGAAAATGGGGGTCCCTATCTAGACCTGAACAGGGGAACCCTGTATCAGTTTGGCCAAAACTTTCACTGTGTAGTCAAGCAGAAATCTGCAATACCATTTGCAAGATGCATGATTTTAAATCTTACATAATATGAAGTTAGCACTACCTATATTCTAGGGTTGTTTGGGTTATTGAAGAAGATGCATATTATAAATTGAAGAAGGTATAAATTTTAAAAAGAATTTTATGGACAGATAGCACATAATGGACATTCAATAAATTGTAGTAATTATTATGAATAGTACTTCAACTATAATATAATGCCAGTAAGGAACTCGATAAAAATGACTAAAATCCACAACGTAGTCCATGGATTTGGCTAAATCTCTGTGCCCTGGAACTTTAATTTATAAAACAAATAAATAAGATAATATCTATATATGACTTATATAATTACATATTATCATTAAATTTGAAAATACATGTTACATTGTGGTTATTACCCTAAATTTATTTTTAGAAATATTACTTGTTCTTTGGGGGATTTGATTTGACCAGTATTTAATTTTAAAACTTCCCGTTTGCATATTTTTCATTTTTGCACAAGTACATGAAAATTTAGAAGATATTATTGTTTAGAAGAAATTGAATTTAAAAGCTAATAGAATAGATTTTTAAAGTAAAAACTTTTATGGCTATAACAATTGCTTTTGTAACTAAGCATATTTTTTAGGTAACATTATGTCTTAATAATTCTCATAATGTAAAAGTAATATACTTAAAAACGCATATTTTACCCCAAAAGAAAGTTCCTGATAGATTGGTTGTCTACTAAAATAGAATAATACTCAACATAGATCTCCACGTCTATTTATATAGATTTCCTTAGCCTGGCATTATCTATTTTGTATATCTTTATGATCTGGTTACCCCATCTGTTTCCTCTTCTTTGCTTTCCCCCCAGCCCCCATTTAGAAGTAATCTCTACCTCACACTCCCTGGTTTTTAAGGGGAGTATATTGTGGGTTTTTTCTATAATAACTATTTTAGCATTTTTATTTATGATTTACTCATGAATTGTTTATGTTTATGTCTGTCTCCCTTACTTGATTATGAATTCATCAAAGGCAGAAGTCCTGACCCTGTGTCCCCAAAATACAAAGCAAAAGCTTTGCACATAAAAAGATATTCAATAAAAGATATTAAATTTACTGATACATACACATAAACCAATGTATTTCATTAACCAACCAAACACAGTAAATGCTAATATGAAATAATAAATACTAAGTTTTTATAGAAACATGATTATTTTTTATACTGGGCTATTTAAAACATTTAGCCTTACTAAAGTATTTCTGACAAATTTTAATCCGAAAATACATCATCTAGTGTCTTAAGACAGAATTGCAACTAGTATAATCTCTAGTTTTAAACCAATACTACTCCAAATATAGCCTGAGGACCAGCAGCATCATCAGGACCTGCCAGCTTGTTAGAAATGCGGATTATCTCCCTCCACCCCCAGGGCTCCAGATCTACTGAATGAGAATCTAGAATTCCCAACTCTCACGCACGGGCATCAGGAATCTGTGCTTTAACTAACTCCAGGTGATTCAGATTCAAACTAAATTTGACATATACTAATCTAGATACCTATACAATCTCCACACTAGAAGAAAATCTTAGGGTCTTTTAGTCAAGCCCTTCTTTAACTGGATGAGAAACTGAGGCTACGTACTTGTCTAAATGACAAAACAGAGATCACAAGCAAAACATTTGATTCCTAGCGAGTGTTCTCACTCCTAAAAAGTCATTTTTGTCTTAAACCAAAATAAAGCAAAATGGCTTTAAATTAATCCTACATGGAATTTCAGTTACTACTAGGCAGAATTTGGGATCCAAAATAGTCTTTGCTTGTTGTCAAGTTAACCAAAAGATTGTTAGGCCTAGGCTAAAGTAGAAAAATACCAGTTAACTCCCAGCAAATTTCCAGACTGAAAGCCTTCAAAAAAAAAAAAAACAAAGAAGTCTAGTTCACTCCCAAGATGGATGGGAAAGTACTAATTAATTTCTTGCTTCTAGTTCATTCCAAATTTCTTGCTTGGCTAACTCCTGGGAAACAGACGGGGAGATATCAACTATTCCTGGGCTGACTTTTAAACAATACCAGGTAGGGAGCGTACTGAAACTAAGATGTATAAGGGAAAATATTAAAACAAAGATGTATGATTAACTAACCGCAAAATTCTGCTTCTGTTCGATGTTTGCTTGCTACCCTACTCAGACCCACCTGAACAGCCTGCGTGCCAACCAGGATGCAGACCAAGCCTTAAAAACCAGATCCCCTAAGCACTTGGGGCTGCTCTCAGAAATCCCACGTTGGGACACTGAGGTAGTCGCCAGCTGGCTCTTCAATAAAAGGACTCCTCCCTAAATTTAACTTGTTTGGCAGTGTGGTCTTTGTGGAACTCCTGGGCACAAAATTATTAAATGAAAAGAAGCACTGAAAAGTTGTAGTCTATGGGCTTTGCCTGCTGGGAAGGAATCCTGCAGGCTGTGTCCTTCCTGTTCGTCCTGGTACTAAGCTGTACGCAGGCAGGCATCACGTGTACACGGCGCAACTATTCATATTCATACACAACTCTGCTATGACAACGTCCTTCCTGCCAGTGACGGATTTGAGAAGAGCAGACGTCTATGTCTTATTTCTGATCATAAAGGTCAAACATTACTTCTTTTACCACAAAATATTCACATGCTGTAGATTTTTCCAGATTCCTTTTATCAAGTTGAGAGAATATTCTCATGCTTTTTCTTTACCAAGAATTTTTATTAGAAATAGATGTGGGATTTTGCAAGTGCTTCTATTTACTTGTTCACCCAGATAAGTTTTTAATATGATTGTTTTTCCTTAGCTTGTGATATAGTCATACAATGTTGTATTTTCTGTTAAACTGACCCTGTATTTTTTGGATAAACTCCACTTGTTTGTAACACATTGTTCATTGAATGTATTTTAGGGGTCAATTTGCTAAAATGTTTTGGAATTTTTTTTGTAGATGTTTATGAAAATATTGATAAGTAGAACTTCTTGTTTTGTTTTGTTTTGTTTTTTTCTTTCCTGAAATACCTTTGCCTTGCTGTGGTATTAGTTTAATAGTAACCTCATAGAACAAGTTGAAAAGTATTTCTTAGTTATCAATATTTGCGGCAGGTTGTGTGGAATTGACACTGCCTTTTTCATTAAATATTTGTTAGAGCTCACCAAGGAAGCAACTGAGACTGCAGTTATCTTTGTGGTTTACAACAGCAATTTTAATTTCTTTAACAGACATAAAAGTGTTTAGATTACTTTGTTTTGAGTGAGGTTTAGCAATTAATATCTTTTAAGAAACGTATCCATTTTCATTCCTACTAAACAGCCTGGAAGCTCTCTTAATGCATTAAACTGTGATGATCATAGGACCACCTCATTTCTTTCTCATGTCTGAGAAATAGCTGTTCTTCTTATCTTACGTACAATGTTTTGAAAATTATTATTTCTCATTATTTATACAATTTTAATTGGGTACCTAGGTGTGGGTATCCTTGATTTGTCATCTTGCCCAAAGTCAAAGTCCTTCCTCAGTCTTTTGATTCACCTCTGCGTGGTACACATTATCCCATGCAAAGTATATATTTCCCCATGCTTTTACATTTAATCTATCTGCCCCTTCTTATAAGTTCAATTTCTTACAGAAATCATGGTCATGGGCCTGCCTTTAAAAAAGGAAAAATCCAATCTGGCTATCTCTGCCTTGTAATTGCTATGGTAGACTATTTATATTTAATGTAAACATTAATATTTATGTATTGAAATCCACCATAATGCCATTTATTTTCTAATTGATCTATCTACTGTGTTATCTGCTTTTCTACCTTTTTTTGAATTCATTATTATTTTTTATTCCATTTTCTTCTTAATATTGACTTTTTTACCTACTTCTTATCTCATTGTTTAGTGCTTGCTTTAGGTTTATAATATACATCAATAATATCACAGTTCACCTTTAAATAGTATTTTTTAAACCCATGTATATTCTCACAGCCATAAAATCATATGTAGTAAATGTTCATTCCCCCTGTGCTTCGTCATACATTTCATCCTACTATTTTTGTCATACATCTAATTCTGCATATGCCTTAAACTTCCCAATACACTGATACAACTTTAGCTTTAGAAAGTCATTGTCTTTGAAAAATGTTTTAAATGCATTAAAAATAAGATATTCACCTTTAATCTATTTACTATTTCAGGTGCTTTACATTTTATAGTTTAAATTTAAATTTCCTTCTGATATAATCTTCCATCTGTTTAAGATGTTTCTTTACTATTTCCTGTTGTACATGTCTTCTGACAATTCCTTCGCTTTATGTGTCTTAAAAAATGTTTATTTTATGTTAATATTAGAAATGTGTTTTCACTGGCTCAAGAATTCCAGGTTGACCATGTTTTCTTCCAGTTCTTTGAGGCTGTTAACTCACTGTTTTTTGACTTAACAGAAGTCTGCTATTAGTCTTAAATTTGTGCGACCTTTTCTCTGCTGTGAAGATTTTCTCTGATTTTTTGTAATTCGATTACGATGTAATTTGGCATGTTCTCTTAATGATTTTTATTGAGTTTCCTGGGTCCATGGATTTATATTTTTCATCAAATTTGGAAAATGTTCAGCCATTGTTTCTTCAAATATTTTTTGACACCCCCCACTCCACCTTTTCTCTAGAATTTCAATTATGCATATATTAAACTACTAGATATTATCCTACTAGATTTTGATTCCTTGTTGGGCATTTTTAATCAATATTTTTTTCTCTCTGTGCTTCATTGTGGGTAGTTTCCATTGCTATATCTTCAAGAACACTAATCTTTTCTTCAAAGGTGTCTTGTCTGATCTTAGTTCCATATAGTGTGTTTTCCATTTCAGTTATTATATTTTTCATCTCTAAATTTCCATCTGGGATGTTTTTATATATACTACTATTTCCTCATCATTTTTGTTCGGTTCTAACTTGGTAAGCATTTGTAAAAGCTGTTTACACATAGTTACTAGTTTCATCCTTGCTATTATTTCTAGATCAATTTCTTTTAACTGATGTTTCTCCTATTTATAGTTTTTGGCTCATTCGAAGAACATTTTTAATTTTAATTTTGATTGGTAATAAACATCATCAATTTTATATTTACAGTTTCTTAATATTATGTTGCTTAAATTGCATTGAATTTTATTCTAGCATGTTATTTGGAATGTATAAGTTATGTAAGGGGTAAGTTACTTACAATCAGTTGGATCATTTTGAGTTTCCCTTATCATTTTTTTTACAGTGTGTGTGTAGTGTAAGAACTAAAATTCCAAGCGTTATCTTGATATCTTCAAAACTCACATAGTCCCAAAGTCCCAGCCATGAGGCCCCTGATCTTGCCAAATGTACCATCTATGCATAGAGGCTGAGCAGCTGGCCAGTTCCCTACCACACAGACCAGCTGCACCCCACCTGGTCCTCAACCTAATGTTTTTTTCCTCACTGCTAGTCTACAGAATTGTTCAGATAAGCCTGCTACAACCTCCTGTTACCACAAAGCCTGTCTCACACAGCCCATTTGGGTTTGTTCTACTTCTATGTTAAGTATAACCTCTAGATGGCCCTGCAGGGCATATGGTGTCCACTACCACCCTGGGAGTTTATGGGACCAATAAACTGATGCCAAACTCTACCATCCATTTTCATGCACCCTTTGTTCATTTATTTCATACCATTTAGTGTGGGGGAATCCTTCTTTCAGCAATGAAAGGAAGTTATTAGAAGAATGCCCAAAGCAGCCTTCAGTGTGGGGCCAGTGTAGTCCCACAAAGGTGATACCCTTCGGAGAATTCTATCTTATGCACTTTGTATTATATGATCTTTACACATTCATTGCCAGGAACATGAATAATTCCCAATCCCATGTGAATTATAGAAATTATTCTGTCTACTCCTTTATGCTGGCTGCTCATTTGTAGATCACGTCTCAGTTGTAGACTCAAGGGATTCCTCTAAAAATCTCTGGGACTCTTTTTGGTGTACTTCTTTTTTGTCTCAGATAGCAAATTCTAGCCAGCTCAGCCTGCGCAAGTCTGGGTTCTTGTTGTTGTTGTTTTCTTTTTTTTTTTTTTGGTAGAGACAGAGTCTCACTTTATCGCCCTTGGTGGAGTGCCGTGGCCTCACACAGCTCACAGCAACCTCCAACTCCTGGGCTTAAGCGATTCTCTTGTCTCAGCCTCCCGAGCAGCTGGGACTACAGGCGCCCGCCACAACGTCTGGCTATTTTTTGGTTGCAGTTTGGCCGGGGCCGGGTTTGAACCCGCCACCCTCGGTATATGGGGCCGGGGCCTTACGGACTGAGCCACAGGCGCCACCCATTGTTGTTGTTTTCTTTTCAACTTAGCAAGATCACTGGGCTCTGATTGGGTTTCTATGCCTGCACTGCGGAATGAAAACTACCTCTGACCAATAAACTGGTAAAATCATCAGACTTAACATTGCTTTTTTTTTTTCTTCAGTTTTTGGCCTGGGCTGGGTTTGAACCTGCTACCTCTGGTATATGGGGCTGGTGCCCTACTCCTTTGAGCCACAGGTGCTGCCCTACATTGTCTTTTTTCTTCTCTCAAGGATCACAGTTTTGTGATGTCTGAAAACTTTTGTCTCATCTATCTTTTTTTGTAGCTATTTAAAGCAATGTATGTAAGTAAAATCTGATCCCTATTAGTTCATCTTGAACTAATTCGAGTTCACAAGACAAGAAAGTTCTCATTTAAAAATTTAAAGTGTATGTCATTAATTGTCCTCATATCAAAATTGAGTGCATAGGATTCATGCATCTCCATTCTTGCAATACTTTACTAAGAATAATGTGTTCCACTTCCATCCACATTAATTCAAAGGATGTAAAGTCTCTATCTTTTTTAATAACTGGATAGTATTAATGACCTAGTACATGGTGGGGGGTGAGGGAAGGGAGAGCAGAGAAGGAGGGAGGGAGGTGGAGGAAAGGAAGAGCAGCAAGAGGGGAGGAGGGAGGGGGTGGGAAAAGAAGGAAGAGCAGAGAGAGGGAACGAGGGAGGGGGTGGGGGTCTTAGTGTGTGACACAGCTTTTGGGGGCAAGACACAATTATAAGACACAATATTATAATTACCTAACAAATGCAATCAGTGTAATCTGGTTTCTCGTACCCTCAATAAATCCCCAACAATAAAAAAAAAAAAGAGGGCGGCACCTGTGGCTCGATGGAGTAGGGCACCAGCCCCATATGCTGGAGGTGGTGGGTTGAAACCCAGCCCTGTCCGGAAACTGCAAAAAAAAAAAAACTAGAAAGAAAGAAATTGTTAGAAAGCAGGTATCATCAAGTAAGTGTGAAATTGAAGTTGCACAGCCCAAAGAAATGTATAGGCAGCAACAGCAACAGCAAAAGGGAGGAAGAGGCATTGCAACCAGGGGCTGAGGGGATCCTAGGAGTAGAGGCAAAGGTCAGGGCCAAAACTAGAACCGAGGATTTAATACTATTATGATCAAGGATATGGAAATTGCAAGGGTACCAATGGCGATGATCAAAAATGCAGTGACATGGCAGATATGCTTATCCTGGGTGCATCTATGGGAGCTATGGCTATGGACAGAGATATGCAGGCTACAGTGGCCCACAGAGCCCAGACAGCAAGGCGTCTTGAGGCAGTGGCAATTACCAGCCATACTACAGGAGGACATTGGAGAAAACAAGAGGAAATGCTATGTAACCCATCTTGCAGGATCACATGGAGGACTGGTCTTCTCTTGATCTAAGAAGATTATTTTGTGAAAGACTTTCTAGGGTACAAGACACAATTGTATCCAATTGTGTATGGCTGGCAATTAGTTTTCTTCAGTTTTACTTCTTCTTTTGCTATCTGTGTTATAAGTCAATGTGGATTTGTGTTTATATACATTTTATTTGTATGATTTCATGTTAAATCTCAAATAAATGCTTCCTTATGTGATGGTTTAAAAAAAAAATGAAGGACATTCTGACATATGGCTACATCATGGAGAACCATGATCACTTAACGCTAAGTGATATAAGCCCATCCCAAAAGGATGGGATTCCATGTAAATGAGGTAGTAGTCAAATTCACAGACAGAGAGTAGAATGGTGCTGGCCAGAGAGAGAAGAGGGAGAACTAGGGAACCACTGTTTAATGAGTATGGAGCTTCAGTTTAGAAATAAAAAAAATGTGTTAGAGATGGATGGTGGTGAGGGTGGTATGCAACACGAATGTACTTAATGCCACAGAACTGCACACTTAAAAATTGTTAAAATGGCAAATTTTATGTTATTTATGTTTCACCACAATAAAAAATAATAAAATGAAATAGAGTAAGATATAAAAAAATTAAAGTGTATTTTAAACAAATATCTGTTTGCTCATAAATCTCCTTAAATATTTATTTTTTCAAATAGAAATAAGAGCTAATTTTCCCTGCAGGAATTCTAAGATTTGTATAGATGTATGAAGGACTTAGTTTTTAAAGATTTACTTTAAATTCTAGAAACTGTCAGTTTTTACAAAGATATATTTGTTATTCCTTAGCAATGTTTGCCAATTTTTCTCAATTCTATCTTGTAGAGCTCTTGTCATTATATACGTGTATCACTTGGTAAAAAATAAACTCCTATCTGGGCTTTCTAGTTCTATTCTGGACTCCTTTTCCAATATCTTGCCCACCAATGCTAACTAGATTATTCTTCACCACTTTCTTCATCGTAATATTATCCTACTCAAAACCAAAAACTATTTCTAACACTTGTATAATTAAACCAAAACTTACAAAATTTGAGCTACCTTACAATCTATACAACAAATGTTTTATTAAATAGTAGTGTTATAGTCTTTTTACACTTCAAAATCCTACAAAATTTGTTTCCAAATTATTCCTATAGTGTGGGCCACAAAATCGATGATATTAAATTAGAACATGTTTAAACATGTCTGTTTTTTAAATTTACTTCTCAGTATTTGAATGTTGCTTTAAGGATAATTATCCTAACTTTGAGATCTATCATTTACTGAATGTTCACTATTTGCTAAGTGTTATATTACATAAAATACATATATATGTATATTATATATCATACATAATATAGGTTGTATATAATATATACTATATATAGGGCTACATAATATATAAATAATAGGGTTGTGTGTAATACAGTATTAAAACACTTTACATATAACAGAGTGTTTAATTTTAATACAAGTCTGTGTATGAATTCCACACCTAACTTCATTTTACAGGTGAGAAAATAGACAAAGAGGTAAACAGACATACGCAGTGAGTGTATCATAGATCCGACCAAGTTGTGTCTATGATGCCTGTTTCCAGAACTGATCATCTTAACTGCAATATGTAAACGGAAAATGTAGACAATATAAGCAATGCCATTTTATTTATTCATGAAATCTTGAAATAATAAGTGATGATTCAAAAAAATAGTAAATAGGAAAGATGTGATGTATGTGGCAATGAGAAAAAGCTGCAATAACTCTTTAATAGTCATATAACTTCATCTAGCATTGCATTTTTTTTTTTTTTTTTTGCAGTTTCTGGCCGGGGCTAGGTTTGAATCCACCACCTCCAACACATGGGGTGGGCACCCCGCCCCTTTGAGCCACAGGCACCACCCAAGCATTGCATTTTTTATATACCACATCACTTTTTTTTTTATTAAATCATAGCTGTGTACATTAATGTAATCATGGGGTACAATGTGCTGGTTTTATATACAATTTGAAATATTTTCATCAAACTGGTTAATATAGCCTTCAAGGCAGGCATTTTCTTAGTTATTTTGTTAGGACATTTATATTCTACATATAGTAAATTTCACATGTACCCTTGTAAGATGCACCATAGGTGTGGTCCCACCAATTACCCTCCCTCTATCCTTCCTCTCCCCTCCCCTCACCCTTCCCTCCCTCTCCCCTTTTCCCATATTCTTGGGCTCTAATTGGGTAGCTTTCAGATGAAAGCTATAAATTGGTTTCATAGCAGGGCTGAGTACATTGGATACTTTTTCTTCCATTCTTGAGATACTTTGCTAAGAAGAATATGTTCCAGCTCTATCCATGTAAACATGAAAAAGGTAAAGTCTTCATCTTTCTTTAAGGCTGCATAATATTCCATGGTGTACATATACCACAATTTATTAATCCATTTGTGGGTCGATGAGCACTTGGACTTCTTTCGTGATTTAGCAATTATGAATTGGGCTGCAATAAACATTCTAGTACAAATATCTTTGTTATTATGTGAATTTTGGTCTTCTGGATATATACCTAGTAGAGGGATTGTAGGATCAAATGGCAGCTCTGTTTTTAGATCCCTAAGTGTTCTCCAAACATCTTTCCAAAAGGAACATATTAGTGTGCATTCCCACCAGCAGTGTAGAAATGTTCCCTTTTCTCCACATCTATGCCAATATCTCTGGCTTTGGGATTTTGTGATGTGGGCTAATCTTACTGGAGTTAGATGATATCTCAAAGTAGTTTTGATTTGCATTTCTCTGATGATTAAGGATGATGAGCATTTTTTCATATGTCTATAGGCCGTGCACCTGTCTTCTTCAGAGAATTTTCTTTTCAAGTCCCTTGCCCAGCCTGCGATGGGATCACTTGTTCTTTTCTTGCTAATACGTATGAGTTCTCCATGAATTCTGGTTATTAAACCTTTGTCAGAGACATAACCTGCAAATACCTTCTCTCATTCTGAAGGCTGTCTGCTTGCTTTACTTACTGTGTTCTTGGCTGTGCAGAAACTTTTTAGTTTGATCAGGTCCCGGTAATGTATTTTAGGTGTTGCTTCAATTGCCTGGGGCGGGGTGGGGGGGGTCCTCCTCATAAAATATTCACCCAGGCCGATCTCTCCAAGTGTTTTTCCTGCACTTTCTTCTAGTATTTTTATAGTTTCATGTCTTAAGTTTAAATCTTTAATCCAGAGAGAATCTATCTTAGTTAATGGTGAAAGGTGTTTCCATCTTCTACAGGTCCCCAGCCAGTTCACCTAGCACCATTTGTTAAATAGGGAATCTTTTCCCCACTGAATATTTTTAATTGGCTTGTCAAAGATCAAATAACAGTAAGTATCTGGGTTCATCTCTTGGTTCTCTATTCTGTTCCATACATCTACCTCTCTGTTTTTGTGCCAGTACCATGCTGTTTTGATCACTATGAATTTACAGTATAGTCTGAGGTCTGGTAGGGTTATTCTTCCTGCTTTGTTTTTATTTCTGAGTAATGTCTTGGCTACTAAAGGTTTTTTTCTGATTCCATATAAAACAAAGTATTATTTTTTCGAGATCTTTGAAGTATGACAGTGGAGCTTTAATAGGAATTGCATTAAAATTGTATATTACTTTGGATAGTATAGACATTTTAACAATGTTGATTCTTCCTAGCCATGAACATGATATGTTTTTCCATTTGTTAACATTTTCAGCTATTTCTTTTCTTAGAGTTTCATAGTTCTCTTTATAGAGATCTTTCACGTCCTCTATTAGGTAAACTCCCAAATATTTCATCTTCTTTGGCACTACTGTGAATGGAATAGAGTCATTGACTGTTTTTTCAGCATGACTATGGTTGGTATACACAAAGGCTACAGATTTATGAGTATTGATTTGTAACCTGAGACACTGCTGTATTCCTTGGTCACATCTAAGAGTTCTGTAGTGGAATCTCTGGTGTTCCACATCACTTCTTAAAATAACTTATTTAACTACCATTTGAATAAAGACTATTTGAGAACCATCAAAAATATAATGCAAAAATAGCTAAAACTAAGAAAAAAATTTCAGAAGTACAAAAGGAATAAATAAATGTACCATGCCATTCTCAATTCATGAATGGTCAACTGGATAAAAACCTAATTACAAGGTATCACTTCATAAACTCATTAAAAAGATTTATTTAATAACTATGTATTATTTAAATTCTGCAGAAGTTACACAGACTTTTCAATTATCTTTGTGATATAAAAAAATGAATGCATGATTTTGCATAAGCAAAGCCTCAACAAATTAAAAAAAAATGAAGGACAGAATAATGTGACAAATAGAAACTAAGAAAATTATATTCATACCTATACCCCCCAAAGAAATCCTTATAGACAGATCAAGAGTCTTGAGTGCTTTTATACGATTGAGTCAAAAATAACAAGAGAGTAGGAGTTTCAGTCTAATAAATCAGGAGAAAAAGAATAGCAAATGAGAAAACAAACATGAAGGAATTACAAGGCTGAAAGTTGGAATTTGTACCTTAGTAAAAAGAAACAGTAGAATTGAGGCCTGACACAGCAGCTCATGCCTGTAATCCTAGCACTCTGGGAGGCCACAGCAGCTGGATTGCCTGATCTCAGGAGTTAGAGATCAACCTGAGCCAGAGGGAGATCCCATCTCTGAAAAATTGCCAGGCGTTGTGGCCCGCACCTGTAGCCCCAGCTACTCAGGAGGCTGAGACAAGAGAATCTCTTGAGCCCAAGAACTTCAGGTTGCTATGAGCTGTGAAACTATGGCACTCTATTAAGGGTGCCAAAGTGAAACTTTGTCCCAAAAATAATAATAATAATAGTATTGGAAACTATGAGAAAAGCATGAGCAAATGCAGCAGGGTGCACTGGTATAGGTGCTTCCCTCTGACTATAAACACATAGAAAATTCCAGATGGAATACTTTGGTAATGGCTTAATACAACTCTCAACTTGAAAGACAGAGGAAAAACCTCCAGGAACCATAAACAAAGAAGTAAAGCAAAAAAAGAGAAAAAAGTGAAGTTGACGTCCTGACAAAGAAGTATTTCAGTAGGGGCTGGGATCTCAGTTAAACAAGGAGAACAAAGTATGGAAACGCATCTAAATAGTGAAAAATTTTAAAACATTTCTCTCAGAAGCTGATAGTCATTGCAGATCATTTTTTTTTTTTTTTTGTAGAGACAGAATCTCACTGTACCGCCCTCGGGTAGAGTGCCCTGGCGTCACATGGCTCACAGCAACCTCTAACTCTTGGGCTTACGCGATTCTCTTGCCTCAGCCTCCCAAGCAGCTGGGACTACAGGCGCCCGCCACAACGCCCGGCTATTTTTTTGTTGCAGTTTGGCCGGTGCTGGGCTTGAACCCGCCACCCTCGGCATATGGGGCCAGCGCCCTACTCACTGAGCCACAGGCGCCGCCCTGCAGATCAATTTTTTAAAGACAGGAGTTGAGCAACAAAATTAATAACTTGGAGAACTAGGAAATGCACATTACTTTCAAGTTCACATGAGACATTTTCAAAAGTTGACCAGGTTCTGGGCCACAAAATAGTCTCAACAAATGCCCCAAATTAATATCATATGTACCCATTTTATAACTGCTCCCAGTTATAAATCATTAAAAATTTTATTTTCCACTATGAAACAAAATTAATAATGAAAACATGGCTGATAAAAAGCAAGTTACTCAAAATCATAATAATAAACATCTAAGCATTTAGAAAAGCATAGTTCAAGATAAACCATGTGTCAAAGAAGAAATCATAGTGGACAGAGATTATTATTAAATATTGAGTTGTGAATTACGATTAAACTTCCATATAGTAAAACTTGTGGAATTCAGTTAACACAGTTTTTAGAGATAAATGTACAGTCTTAAAATGCATGCATTACAAAATAAGAAAAATCTAAGAATTAATGAGGCAATAATCCACTCAAGAACTAAAAAAAAGAAAAAAATAGGATAGATACTAGGAATAAAGCAGAGAAACTAATAAAACTAAGAGCAAATAACAATTAATATAAAGACAAATAACAGACTGAAACTAAAAATTCTTTTTAAAAAATTAATAAAATAGAAAAATCTGCCAAGTGTGGTGACTCATCCCCTTAATCTTAGCACTTGGGGAGGCTGAGGGAGGAGGCTCACCTGAGGCCAAGAGTTCAGGACCAGCTTGAGCAAGAATAAGACCTTGTTACAAAAAATATATAAATTAGCTAGCATGGTGGTATATACCTATAGTCCCAGCTACTTGAGAGGCAGAGGCAAGAGGATCACTTGAGCCCAGGAGTGTGAAGTTGCAGTGAGCTAAGATGATGCAGCTGCATTCATTGACAGAGCATAAATGTATAAATATGTATCTATCTCTTTTATTTAAAAAAAAATAGAGAGAGAAGAAAAGGAAAAAAAATCTATAGCAAGTTTCCTCAGAAGGAGAGAGGGAAAGAGGGATGGAGTCGTACTGGTAAACCAGCTCTTTCTGGAGCGGGGGCTTAGGCCTCGATTCATAAAGGTTTCTAATTTCCATATTGTAAGTATCCCTGCCATTGCTAATTTTAATCTACCAACAAGATGCCACCAAATTCAAATTTTGAAGACATACATAGACAGACTCTTGGCTCTGGAAAGCCCAATATGAGCTAGCTTTAGCACATCCTGGAGACATCATGAATAAGCAATATTAGAATTGAAAAATAAGGCACAATGAAGTAAAACTTTAGAATATTATAAGAGAATATTCTGAATAACCTTGTCAATAAAAGGGAAAACTTGGACAAAATAGAGTTTCTTAGGGAAATATAATCTACTGGAATAGACCTCAAAGGAACCTAACAAAAACCAGATCATTAAGATAGTAATAATTTAGTAATAGTAATAGTAAAGTCATTTAAATAGTAATAATAAAGTTATAGTAAAGTCATTTAAATAGTAATAATAAAGTCATTCATTACTTAACAAAACAAGCAAAACAAGGAAGCTCATCAGCTTTGATAAATGAGTTTTCACAAATTTTGAAGCAGTGGTTCTTAAATTATATTCCTGAGAACAAAAGCATCATCATCACCTGGACCTTGTTGGAAATGCAAATTCTCAAGTTTCACTTCATACCTATTAAATTAGAAAATCTGGGTGTGGATGGTGCCTATGGCTCAGTGGGCAGGGTGCCGGCCCCATATACCAAGGGTGGCGGGTTCAAAGCCAGCCCTGCCCTAACTGCAACAAAAAAATAGCCAGGCATTGTGGCGGGCACCTGTAGTCCCAGCTACTTGGGAGGCTGAGGCAAGGGAATCGCCTAAGCCCAGGATTTGGAGGTTGCTGTGAGCTGTGTGAAGCCATGGCACTCTACCACGGGTGGTTAAGTGAAACTCGGTCTCTATAAAAAAAAAAGAAAAGAAAATCTGGGTGTGAGGTCAATGAATATTACAGTGATGCATGCTGAAGTTTAAAAATTAGTGTTTGAAGTGAAAGATCAACCCCAAATTCTACAAACTTTTCTATTTTAAAGAACATAAAAAGAAGAAATTTCCCTCTAGTGATGTCATCTTGTGAGAGTAAGATAGTCTTCACTCCAGGATCAGATATAAATACCATAAGAAAGGAAAACTACAAGCTGATTTCTCATGGACTTTAAAGCCTTTAAACAAAATATTTGCAAATGGATCCCAACAAAGCCTGTGTGTGTGTCTTTGTCTGAGTGTACCATGACTAATTTGGGAACACATATACCAAAAGAAGCTTTTACACTGGGAAGTATATTACTGTAATTTCCATATCAACAAATTAAAAGAGAAAAAACATATGATAATCTTTATAGGTATAGAAAACATCTTTAATGTGTTTCAACATTCATTCATGCCAAAAATAATTATAAACGCTCAGCAAACTAGAAATAGAAAAGTATTAACCTGCTCAAAACTATCTGTTTAAATGTTCAATTAGCAGTATTTTTATGAAATTATATAGGAGTCAGGTTTGCAGTGTAGTTTAGACCAGGCATTCCTGGAGAACTTGTCTAGACCAGAGTCTGAGTTACTCAGAGCACAGGGTGTCTGGCCCCTGACAACTCAGGGCTAGCAGTCCAGAGATCCTGTCTGACCCGAGGCCAGGATTCTGGCCTTCCAGGTGCTATAGATGGCCTGATTGATATCTTTTTTTCCTTTGTTAAATCATAACTGTGTACATTAATGCATTTATGGGGTACAATGTGCTGATTTGATATACAATGTGGAAAGCTTATATCAAACTTGTTAACACAACCATCACCTTTCTTACATATTTGTTGTGGTAAGACATTTACACTTCTAATTGTTTTGAAATGTACCATTGCATTATACACATTAGGTGAAGTCCCACCAGATATCGTCCCACCTCCCACCCCTTCTCCTCCTTTTCCCTCTCCCTCCTCTTCCCTCCTTCTTTCTGGACTATAGTTTTGTTTTATCATTCATAAGAATGTGTAGGTGATTATATATTCGTTTAATAATGGTATTGAGTACATTGGATACTTTTTTTCCATTCTTGAGAGACTTTACTAAGAATAATATGTTCCAGCTCCAACCAGTTAAACATAAAAGACGTAAAGTCTCCATCTTTTTATGGCTGCATACTATTCCCTGATATACATATACCAAAATTTGTTAATCCACTCATGGGTTGATGAGCACTTGGGCTGTTTCCATGACTTGGCAATTATGAATTGGGTTGCAACAAACATTCTGGTGCAAATGTCTTTGCTGTAAAATTATTTTTGATCATATGGGTATATACCTAGTAAAGGACTTGCAGAATTGAATGGTAGGTCTACTTTTAGTTCCTTGAGTATTCTTTAAACTTCTTCCTTTAAAAAGGCTGTATTAGCTTGCAGTCCCACCAGCAGTGTAGAAGTGTTCCCTTCTCTCCACATCCATGCCAACATCTGTAGTTTTGGGATTTTGTGATGTGGGCTAATCTTACTGGAGTGAGATGATATCTCAAAGTGGTTTTGATTTGCATTTCTCTGATGATTAAAGATTATGAGCATTTTTTCATGTATTTGTAGACCATGCACCTGTCTTTTTCAGAGAAGCTTCTGTTCAAGTCTCTTGCTCACAAAAAAAAAAAAAAAAAATGGGATCATTTGTTCTTTTCTTTTCTTTTTTTTTTTTTTTTGGATTTTTGGCGGGGGCTAGGTTTAAACCCGCCACCTCTGGCATATGGGACCGGCGCCCTACTCCTTGAGCCACAGGCACCGCCCCATTTGTTCTTTTCTTATTAATAAGTTTGACTTCTCTGTGGATTCTAGTTATCAGACCTTTGTCAGAAACATAACCTGCAAATATCTTCTCTCATTCTTAAGGCTTTACTTACTGTGTTCTTGGCTGTGCAAAAGCTTTTTAGTTTGATCAGGTCCCAGTAATGTATTTTTGCTGTTGCTTCAATTGCCCAGAGGAGTCCTCCTCATAAAATATGCTCCCAGGGCAATTTCTTCAAACATTTTCCATGCACTCTTTTGTAGTATTTTTATAGTTTCATCTCCTAAATTTAAATATTTTATCCAGTGTTAATTTTTGTTAAAGGTGAAAGATGTTAATGGGTCCAGTTTCAGTCTTCTATAGATCTCCAGCCAGTTCATACAGCACTGTTTGTTAAATAGGGGATCTTTCCCCCAGTGAATGCTTTTGATAGGCTTATCAAATATCAAACGATGATAAGTGACTAGGTTCATCTCTTGGTTCTCTATTCTGTTCCATATATCTATCTCTCTGTTTTTGTGCCAATATCATGCTGTTTTGATCACTATAGATTTATAGTATAGCCTAAAGTCTGGTAACATGATACCTCCTGATTTGTTTTTTTTTTTTGTTTTTTTTTGTTTTTTTTTTTACCATGTCAGTGTAGTTTTTTAATAGATTAAAGGGGTAAAAATGGGTCCCCTTTAAAGAATTTTTTTTTTTTTTATTGTTGGGGATTCATTGAAGGTACAATAAGCCAGGTTACACTGATTGTAATTGTTAGGTAAAGTCCCTCTTGCAATCATGTCTTGCCCCCATAAAGTGTGACACATACCAAGGCCCCACCCCCCTCCCTCCTTCCCTCTTTCTGTTTCCCCCCCATAACCATAATTGTCATTAATTGTCCTCATATCAAAATTGAGTACATAGGATTCATGTTTCTCCATTCTTGTGATGCTTTACTAAGAATAATGTCTTTCACATCCATCCAGGTTAATACGAAGGATGTAAGTCTCCATTTTTTTTAATGGCTGAATAGTATTCCATGGTATACATATACCACAGCTTGTTAATCCATTCCTGGGTTGGTGGGTATTTAGGCTGTTTCCACATTTTGGCGATTGTAAATTGAGCTGCAATAAATAGTCTAGTACAAGTGTCTTTATGATAAAAGGATTTTTTTCCTTCTGGGTAGATGCCCAGTTATGGGATTGCAGGATCAAATGGGAGGTCTAGCTTGAGTGCTTTGAGGTTTCTCCATACTTCCTTCCAGAAAGGTTGTACTATCTGAGTCAGGTATTGGCTATTCGGGGTTTTTTCTTGACATCTTGAAGGTGAGAACAAAATGCTTACCAAAGATCACTATTGCCTGAGTCCTATGCAGGTATAAGCTAAAAATCAGTGAAGTGAGTTAGGAAAATAAAATTTACCCCCTAATTTGTAATAATCACATGATGTGTTTACTCAAGTTCCCCTCTGTTGTTTCCCCATCTTTTACTGAAAATGATCGCTAGGGTCATCTTAAATTGAATACTAAAATTAACTTCATCTTTTATGTTGTGAACATGATTTATGGATTTTTGCCTGAATAAAGAGACCTTTGGGTGAGGGGATCGGGCTGCAGCACTTTCTGGATGCTACTAGCCGTACTATACACCTGTTGCAGGCTCCTGTTGGTTACGGCACCTGAGATAACTGAGTCTGAGTCTTTTCTCGCATTGACTGCTCTCAATGCAAATCCCAGCAAAGGGAGTAGGACTCAGACCCCCACAAAATTATAGATAGATCCCTTTTAAATTAAGAAGAGGATAAGGATATCTGCTGTGATTTATCACTTCTACTGACTATTGTACTGGAGGTCCTAGTAGGTCCTAAGAGGTCCTAATAAAAAGAAATAAAATGGATGTGGATTAGAAAGGAAGAAATATAAGCTTATTCTATTTAGTTTAGATTATTGTGAACACATAAATTTAAAACACATTATAGATTAATAAAGCAAAACAGGTTGCTTGCTGTAAAAACCCTATACAAAAATAGGGTTCCTTTGTAATAATAGATACTCACAGAAGCTTGAAAATTTTTAAATCACTTAGGAATAAATTTAACAAATTAAGCAAGATATGCAACCCAAATTATTTAGTAATGTAAATCCTAAATAAGTAGAGAGGATAGCATGTTTGCGGAAAAGGTGAGTTGATATTTTAAAGTTTTCATTTTCTCCTAAATTAGGGTTGCCAAGATTTGGCAAATATAAATATATAAAACCCAGTTAAATTTTAATTTCAAATAAATGAAGAATAACTTTTTAGTATGTGTTCCCAAATATTACATGGGACATATTTATGTTAAAAAATTATTGTACTCATTACATAAGGCATAAGAATACAGAGAGAGAGGCAGACATATATACAAATATAGACATATAGTCAGACATCACTTAACAACAGGGAGGCATTCTGACAAATGTGTTGTTAGGTGATTTTTTTTGTGTGTAATCATGGAGTATATTTATACAAACCTAGTTGGTATAGCCTAGGGTATATGATATAATCTATTGCTTCTAGGCTATAGACCTGCACAACATGTAATAGTACGAAGTATTGTAGGCAACCGTAACACAATAAGTATTTATACATCTAACCATAAAAAGGTCCAGTACAAATAGTGCATTATAGTCATATAGGAACACTATTTTCTGTGCAATCTATCATTAACTTTAATGTCGTTATGTGACACATGACTACAAATAAAATTTGTTGTTTACCTGTACTTCAAATTTAATGGGGCATCCCATATTTTATTAGCCAACTTTATGCCAGATTAATCTATCAATCCAGTGTCATTCAATATATATTCCTAACAGTTTTTTTTTTTTTTTCATGGAATTTGTAATCTTAAAACTCATATGAAAGAGTTAAGGGTATAACATACAAATATGAAAATAGCTTTTCCAAGAATAGTGAGTAGGTTTTTGTTTTCAACTTATATGTTTAAAGAGACACTCCTAGATGAGTGGAAATCTTCAGTTTTTCATCCCAGAACTCAGAAACTTCAGTCCATTTGTACTTGCGTTGACTTACTGATTCCTGCAGGTTGCAGCAAGGGGCCAAAGAAGAACCCTATAGCACTGATGCTTACTTTAATTCACATTTTTCTTTCTTTTTTTTTTTTAATTAAGCAATCAAAGATGCTTTTGAGTTGAGGCAATGAAATCCAAGAATGAAGCCACTGTAACTGAAACTGCATCATGGAAGTGATTTTACCACAATAACCACATTCCAGGTGTGACGTGATGCTATCCCTACCCTGTGCGTATATTCAGCATCTCATGAGAAAAATAAACCAGATAGACAGATGGTGCTGGTGAGATGGTAGGAACAATTCACTGTTCTATTCTAGCAGACAGGTGAAACCCAGTAACAGAAACTTTGGGGAAGGAACATACTAACATAGAAATGCAATCATGGGTAGAATTTATATCAGTTAGGATTCCTTAGGTACAATAATCAGAAATCAACTCAGCCTAACAAGCTCAAAAGAATGTATATAACAGGACTGAAGAACATAGGACACCTTTGTACAGTTTTTGAGTCAATCTTAGAGAAATCAAGCAACAAAATATCTGGGGAAAATGGAAACTAAAGGACAGTCCCAGTCATTAATCCCACATCTTGGATTCATCAGTGCAAACTGCCTTTACTTTTTTTTTTTTCTACGCGTCACATGAGCTCCAAATTCCAAGGAGAGGAAAGCATCTGATTGGGTCACAGGTCCAACCCTTGGCCAGGGGAAACGGGGACACCTTGACTGACAGTTTCCTGGCTGTATCCAATGTTGAAGGAGCAGCTTTCTCAATACAAGTTCAGGGCACCATTTCAAAAGAAGGGGAAATGGACTTTTGGCAGGCATAAACAACAGATGTCCACTGCTTAACTGAATAACACAGATTTTGGGAAATGTATCAATGCAGCACAATGTTGTGATGGCCAGTTAAACCTTAGTGCAAAGCGCCTCTTATTTGATAAAAGAAATGATTCTCTCAAGATGAATCATTCTGGAAAGAGGCTAAGTAGATTAAAGAAATGAGGTGGGCCTCCACTATTAGAGGAGGGAAGGTCTTCTTCACTCTCTGGGGCTCTAGGCATTGTGCTGACACAACGACGTTATTCTAGAGCTTCCCCTGCCTTGGTGGCTGTGTTTACTGTGCAGACAGCAGCAGCAACAACCATGAGAAAACATAAGCCACTTTCTGAGGCTTCTGGTGTCTGTGACACACGGATACTCCCCTGCAAAGAATAAACCTCTGAGTTAGTGGGGGATGACTGGTGCGTGACAAAAACAGAATGAGCTGCCCCCACCAAAAACAAAAACAAAACAGTCATTTGCACTACAGGAGGAAGTTTTCTTTGCTCGAGATCAAGATGGGGTTTCATAAGTGGTGACCAGAAGAAAATCTGTGGCCAGCGGAGTAACCTCAAGAGAATCAGAAACAACAGCAGAATAGCAAAGGAGCAAGATGAGAATGCTGGGGTGAAAGAAAATACTTCCAGAGCAATGCATGTACGCTACACATTCAACAAAACCCCATGTAACCATTCCTCATACTAAGGTAAAAAAACAAAATGACTATGAGGAAAACAGAAGAACACACACACATAATGTTTTAAATTATGTTTTATCATACGTATATATGTGTAATAAAACAACATATACATGTCATTTAGGAAATATTTGCTAGTAATATTTTCAGTTTTTTATTCTTTCCATTTAATTTTTTTTGAGACAAAGTCTCATTTTGTCACCCTCAATAGAGTGCTGTAGCATCACAGCTCGCAGCAACCTCAAACTCTTGGGCTTAAGCTATTCTCTTGCCTCAACCTCCCAAGTAGCTGGGACTACAGGCGCCCACCACAATGCCCAGCTATTTTTTTGTTGTTGCTGCAGTTGTTATTTATTTATTTATTTATTTATTTTTTGTAGAGACAGAGTCTCACTATACTGCCCTCGGGTAGAGTGCCGTGGCGTCACACGGCTCACAGCAACCTCTAACTCTTGGGCTTACGCGATTCTCTTGCCTCAGCCTCCCAAGCAGCTGGGACTACAGGCACCCGCCACAACGCCTGGCTATTTTTTGTTGCAGTTTGGCCGGGGCTGGGTTTGAACTCGCCACCCTCGGCATATGGGGCCGGCGCCCTACTCACTGAGCCACAGGCGCCGCCTACTGCTACAGTTGTTATTGTTGTTTTAGCTGGCCTGGGCTATGTTTGAACCTGCCAGCTTCAGTGTATGTGGCTGGTGCCCTACCCACTGAGCTAAGGGTGCCGCCAATTTAAGGGATTTTTGATGTGCAGCTTGCTATTTTTATGGCATCAAACATATTTTTTTCTCTATAATTTCTTCCATGTCTTTAATGCTTGGAAAATGTTTCCCTATAAAGACCAATGCTATGGTATTCATTTTTTGAAACTTTAACATAGACAGTATGTAATTATGTATGAACTACTTGCCCTAAGTTATGCTTTCCATGTGGTCATTTGCACTAATCAGGAATCCCCATACAAAAAGTGATAGTCTAGCATTTAATCAGAAAACCCACATTCCAAAGACTATAGAAATGCCATAGCTAATTTATGTCTGATCACCCCCAGAACTTTTTCTAGACAGTATATGAATAATAGAAAAGGACTTTTGTTAGTAAAATGGATTCTTATTGGTACAATTAATGACATTTAAGTTATAAATTCAGGGGAAAAAATTCAGAGACACATCCCACCCTTGCATGAACAGTATACAGAAATCCAGGAAGCCCTGCGTCCTGTTCACTTGGGGAGGGCACCAAGGCTTGATCCTTAATGAAATCTTTTGCCCACTTCCTAATGGTTGTACATGTGACAGAATTTGGTCTCAGAATTGTATTTTTTGCATCCTGATAGAGAGGTTGTATGGAAGTAGTAAATCCTTTAAATTTTGGAGGCTACTGTCATGAACAAAAACAACCTAAGAGTTATACAAGATCCAATTGGCTTAGGCCAGTTTTCCAAAACCAGTTAAATAATCACCTGTATTTTCTTTTATTTCATGGTTCTATCTTTTTTTTTCTTTTTTTTTTTTTAGCCAGGGCCGGGTTTGAACCTTCCACCTCCAGTAGATGGGGCCGACACCCTACTTCTTGAGCCACAGACACCACCTGGTTCTATCTTCTATATCTAACTCTTCCCCACCTAGCGCTTTTATTCTCAAATGGCTACAGGAGCCAGCCATATAAATGTGTGAGCCAAACCGGCATCAAATAGGAGGTGGAAAGAACTGTGCCAAATTGCAGAGCACTGGGGGTGGTGAGGGCTGCCACCCCTCTGTTCTTGCCAAATGCTGCCATCTGGGAATCCAAGTTGCTGTATCTTCTGATAAATTTTTCCCCCATTTTAAAAAACATTTATATTTGACATAAATTTTTCTGAGTTTTAAAATACCATGCCACAAACAGTAGTAGACATTTGTGGCTTAGGTAGTAGAAGAGTGGTCAGTTTGTAATCTTTGGTTTATAGTGTAGGAGGTGAATGTAATGTACTTTTCCTCCACATAGGCAATTTTTCCTCAAAATTGTCTGTTGAAAAACATAGTCTTTCTTGTTAAGAGCTCATCTTTCCTTCATCAAATGCTGTACACTTGTATGCTATTGAGGGTATATTCTTCCACCATTCCCACATTATTTTCAAAATAATAAATGCCACACAATGACTTTAACTATAATTATTTTGAGAGTATTTTAGGAAATTTGAAAAAGAAAAAAAGTATCCTCGCCTATTTCAAAATTAGCATCCCTGGGCGACACCTGTGGCTCAAGGAGTAGGGTGCCGGTCCCATATGCTGGAGGTGGTGGGTTCAAACCCAGCCCCAGCCAAAAAAAAAAAAAAAAAACAAAATTAGCATCCCTCCATGGGTATTGTTTTTCAACATTTTCTTGCCTATTTTTTCCTGCACATTTGGGTAAGTTTAAGAATAACCGTGTTCATTTCTAACAACATCTTTTGAGATTTTGATTTAAAATTTTATCTTCTTTTTTTTTTTTTTTTGGCACAGGCCAGGTTTAAACCCACCACCTTCGGTATGTGGGGCTGGCGCCCTACTCCTTGAGCCACAGGTGCCACCTTGAAATTATATCTTCTAATAGTTATTGCTAATATATAAATGCACTTTGCATATTCACTTTGTATGTCTATATTTGACATAAGTTTCTTTTGGTTCTAAAATTTTTTAATTTATTCTTTTTAATTTTCTGAGTATATGTTTGGATACCTGGTCATAATTTTTATGGGCTATCAAAATTTTATACAGCATAATTATAGAGTTTTTAGCCATGGAAAGCTTGAAAGTGGTCATTTCCAGTACATTTTTATGCCTTGGGACTTCTTTCTAATATAATTTATTCTTACTAGATATATGTTTTGTGATTCTAGTCACTTTTGTTTTCCAAAACAAAATGTATTTACTTTAGACTTTCATTAATAGCAACTATGTGCCTCTATTCTGTGTGCACTGGACAATAAAGACACACAGGACTCTATCGTTAAAGAACTTAACATTCTCAAAAGAGAAGACAGATAATAAACAAAAAAATAAAAATTTTAAATATTAGATAATGATAAATGCTTTTCTGAAATCAAGAGTGTGATATTGTGGACAGTGACAGTCAGAGGAATGTTGAAAAATTATGAGTAATGAGAAAGATAGAGAAATGTCACTGAGAAAGTGACCTTGAAGCTGAGAGATAATTGATGAGAAGAAACCATCAAAGATACAGGGAAAGAGGTTTCACATAAAAGGTACGGTTATTCCAAAGTGTAAGAAAAATTTCTTTGCATACAAATAAGATTGGGATGTTCTAGTTACTCATGCGACTGGAATTTTCAAATTTATTAGTATAGTGTTATCTAGTAATATTAACTTCCTTCACATCTCTGGGATTTGTAACAACATTTTTCATTCTTAATAATGCTTGGTGTTGGTGTTTTACATTATTTTCTTTTTTTTTCAGGTTTTGGCCAGGGCTGGGTTTGAACCCACCACCTCCAGCATATGGGGCCGGTACCCTACTCTGTTGAGCCACAGGTGTCGCCCTATATTATTTTCTTAATAAAATTTGCCCAAGATAAATCTAGTATATTATGAATTTATTCTTACATCCAAATAAAATTTTAGATTATTAATAATTCTACTTTGATTCTTAAATTTAGGATTTAATTGCTCTATCTATTCTTGTTTCCTTTTTAAATATTTGTTTTTTATTCTTTATTTTAGTGATAGAATTTTTTGGATTATAAATTTTCCCTAAGTTTTGCCCACATTCAAAAAAATGCTAAGGCCTTATATATTTTGTACTCTTATTTTAAGATTGTCTCAAATTTAAAATTCATTTTATTGTTGGCTCAAAATTCAGAGACTTTATTTTGAACTTCAAAATGATAGATTTTCTTCCAACTTAATACCTTGTCATTATTATTCAGTCATTATTCCACCATTTAATTATGTTGCGTCAGAACCTATGACCTGATGAACTTTTGATTTGAGAAATTCACTGAAGTATTCTTTGTAGCCTAAATACATGAGTTTCTTTCTCTTCCCTGTCTCTTTTTTGTAATTATTACATGGGCACCTAGATATAAGTTATATTCTTCTCTTACAGAGACAAACATTATTATGTGCCTATAGATTTAACCTTAAATTATCATGCAGTTTCTCCTTGTTGTTCCCCGCCCCCAACTATTTATCCTGAAGGTTAAGAGATGTCTCAGTTGTTCAGTTTGGTGTTTTCCCCCATGTTTACCTTCTATGTCACCAATAGTTTAGTAGCATTAAGAAAGTAGGAGGGCCCAGAATGTGAAAGTTTGTAACCGGAGTATAGAACTGTTTGTAGCCAGACGTAGGAACTGTAGCATGTCTTACATGTTTCTTCGTGTAAACACCACCTGAAAACATAACTCAAACCGACTTTACACAACACAGGGGCTGTCTGTGCTCACACATGTGAGAAGAACAAAGATAGGGTGGCAGCTTTATAAATGTGTTTCAACGAGGCCTCTCCATTCTCTGAGTCCTGCTGTCCTCCACGTATCAGTTTCAATTTCTCGCTGGCTTCCCTCATAGTAGCAACACGAATAGTAGCAACAGAAAAAAGCCAGCTCCAAGTGTAACATTTGCACTTGATGTCATGCAGAGGAAAAAGAGGTCTGTACCCTACATTATTTGCCAAAGTCTTGGAGGTTCACATGATAGTACTGTCTTAGGTCAAACCTTTACCATCCTTAGCCTTGGTATGCACCTCCTGGCTCAGTGCATTTTGCATGTTTCATTTACAAATGGACTAGTGTTTCCCAGAATCTCATGGACCCCAGGTGGAAATTAGGGACCATGGGTGTATTAGTCAGGTTTACAGGAGAAAAAGAACCAATAGGAAATACATACTTGTATAGAAAGAGATTTATTACAAGAGATTAGCTTACACAATTATGGTGGCTAAGAAGTCCCACAATCTGCCATCTGTGAGATGGGGGCCCTGGAAACCTTAGTAAATCTGAAAATCTCTAGCAAGAGTCAAGATTATCCCGTCAAAGGTGATTATTTCCTTAATTCTGTCACAATAGAATTATAGTCTAAAGAATAATAATGACTAAGTTTAAACATGACAATGCTGTATATGATCACTCCATGTTATGCAAAATAAAGTTTATTTTTAGGATTTTGTTACTGTAGAAAGACCTTAATTAACTCTAAACAATCTTCCCCAAAGTGGAATTAATGGAATTAGAAGAAAAATTTTCTATATTGAAGATGAGTTCTAACCAATATAATTACTACGGATTTACTTTTATTTGTGAAAGTTAACAATTAGAATCTGTAACCTGTATTACTGGAATTGTCAAAAAATCAGATTTGGGCTTCAAATTTATATTTGAGAAATTATAATGTTTTTGTTTAGGAAATAATTTATTAATTTTTACCACAAGGCAATGGAAGTTAAGAAATAATGAGTGTTTGTTTGGTTGCTTTGGAGTGGACTGAATGAGAGCTCTAGGTTCTCAACCCGTGGGTTGCGATCCCTTTGTAACAATGAAAATACATCATGGCATTAGGAAGGTTGATAACACTAGGTCTAGTGGAACTAATTTGGGAATTTGAGGCTAGTTACATATGTATCAGAACAGCTTTCCACCTTGGCTAAGTTTTTTATCTTATACTTCATATCAGATCTATGAACAGAGGTAATAATTTTCCTGTTTTATGCCTACATGCAGGAAAATGGAGGTTTAGAGATATTAAATAGCATGCTTAGTTCATGGCACTCCTGTTCCCAGGATTCTTATCTTTACTGACTCTATTGACTGTGGCCCGTACTTGTGGCTCAGGCAGGGTCTCCCTACTCACTTCAGTTCTACTCTGGGCAACTTACGAATACTGGTAACTTTGAGTTTCAACTGTCTTGCAGTAACATAGGCTAAAGATATTAAGGATCTGGATCATTATCCTGAAAAATAAAGTTTCTTAAGTGCATAGAAAATAACAGGCAATCTACTATTCTAGTTATTTATTTTAGAACATCTGTCACCTTGAGCAATATAATGAATCATTTTTTAAACTTTGTGAACCAGGTACTTGATACCTAGCCTCACACTGGCACTTCCATACTTTGCTTCTTTAAGGTGAGAAAAGGTCATTTTCAAGAATCCTTGTACAAATGGTTTTCTGTTTGGTTCTGCCAATGAAAGGGAGAAGGGAGGTGTCTATTTTTCTAAGAACACAAAGCTGAGTGAGCTGTCTATGAGGTCAGAGAGGTATAATTGGAGGATTTTAAAGACATTGTAAGGACTTTGGTTTTCACTTTGTGTTGGGAAGCCATTGCAGACTTTTACACAGAGATATGGTATGATAGCACTACTTTTTTTTTTTTTTTTTGGCAGTTTTTGGCCGGGGCTGGGTTTGAACCCGCCACCTCCGGCATATGGGGCTGGCGGCCTACTCCTTTGAGCCACAGGCAATACCGATAGCACTACTTTTTTTAAATACATTTACTTTGGCTTCTGTGTTGACAACAGACTCAAAGGAAAGCAAAGACAAAAATAAGATGATCAGTTTCTGTTCTACTATAATACAGTAATCCAAACAAGAGATGATGTAGATTGTATAAGGTGGTAAGTAGCAGGATTCTGGACTTTTGTTGAAGGATGGGTCAACAGATTATTTGTAAAATGGATATGGAACATAAGAGAAAGTAATGAATTACAGGTGAGTTTGGACAAGAACAGTCATTTGTTGAAATGACAAAGACTGTGAGTGTGGCTGACAGAGGGTTTGATGACTGGAAGAACACTACAGAGGGATTCCTGTTGATTCATCCCTGTCTTATGTGCTAATTGTAAAGACAGATAGATAGAATATAATTTATAACATTAATTTAAAGAACCTGTTCTAAATACGCACACAGAGCAACTGAAGAACTGTCAAAAACTTTTCCTAAATTAAAAGTATTCCTAGACCAGGAAACATACCTGTGTTCTGATCCCAGCTCTATAACAAACAAGTAGGTCTTTTTAAGCAAGTCATTTAACCTTCTTGTTTCTATTTCCTGATTGATGAAAATAGGAAAATGAAGAATTGGACTAGATGACCTCTTATCTCTTCCTGGATTCAAACCCCAGCTCAGTGTCCGTTTCCATAAAATGGGAATAACAATAGTAGTTCCCCCATAGCTTATTATGAGGATTAAATGAATATATAGGTTTAAAGCTCTGAGAACACTGCCTGACACATTGTTAGCATCATCTCTTCAAGCAGGAATCTTTACACATTGAATTTTGCTAATACCTGTTCATGGGTTGTGTAGGACAGAAGGGTAAACGGGTTGTCTAATAAAAGTAGGGAACTAAGCTGAAAGCAAAACTACAGGGTGCAATTGCACAAGAACATTTTATGTCCACCCTGTATATCTACAATGTTAGAATTTATACGAAAAACAGTATTGCTGACATGAGTGAACATCGCTGAACTAGATAACACTCTTCCAGAGATTGATTTATGTATTGATATATGTGAACAAGAACTGTGAAATATATTGATTTCAGGGAGTGACAGAAAATGTACACATTTCCATACATTTAAGGACACTGAAAACTTCCAAACGTGAATGAAGTCAATGAAATCTCAAAATGCAACGTTAACTGTACATAAGAAGATATATTGTCATAGTGTTGAAATATACTTTTTAAATATACTCTTTGAAAGATAAAAGGCATGCTCTTTCACCTTCATTTTAATATGAATTAAGAATACTTAGATCTGAAAAACGCAATGCACATGCTAAAGTGAAGAACGCTAGCGTTTGATATTTAAAAACACACTCTTAAGATAAAATAATCTATTTCTTTTATTTTAGATTCTTGCGCTTCCAGCTTCTTAAGCACTGTTCCGTCAAAAGGAAATTAATATACACTTTTATTATATTTTCAATCATTCCGAAAGTGAATAAATTGGAACGTCCTAGTGCACTCTTCCTCCCCTGCTCCCCTTTTCTTCATAAACGGGAACAAACAGGACTTTTGCTGAGGGATCTTCAGGCCAAAACTCTGCTCGGCGCCCAAGGGCTTCTTTGGGGTTTCAAACCCGGCGTCTTGAGTATCACTCCCTGCTGGTCTTACACGCTTCTAACTTTTCCACCCCCAATCTTCTTCCAGTGGACTTGCTTTAGAGCCTCTAGCCCCTAAGGCAAGTAAACATTCAGCAGTTGTTTGAAGATGCCCGGCAAATCGCTGGCTCGCACAGGCGGGGCCCAAGGGTGGAGCGAAGGGAAAGAGGACGGCGGGGGAGGCGCCCGAGCTCGCTCACGAGCGCGCCGCTTCCGGAGCGCGCCGGCCGGTCACGTGACGGCCGCGCGCGTCCCCGGCCGCTGCGGGCTCCGGGGCCGAAGAGAAAAAGACTGCGAGGTGTCCGCGGCTGGGGCCGGAGAGGTGGGAGTCGAGCCGAAGCCCTCGCGGTGGGGCGGGGTGAGGAGGTCCCTCCGGGTTACTGACTCGGGGAGAGGAGGCCCAGCTGGCCGTGTCACCTCCCGCCGCGACGCGCCCCGGGGCGGCCCTGCGCTTGGGGCCTGAAAGGGGCGGCGGCGGGGTCAGGGGCCGGTACGTAGTTGAACGCCTTTGGTCTGACGCGGCCCCGGCTGTCCGCGCGGAGGCGGGTTGGGACAGCTCAGCCTTTTCCGCCGCCCCCGCTTTGGCTGTTGTCGCAGGCGAGAGGACTGTGACGGCCTCTGCGTTGCCCGCAGGTGCTGCAGCCCCTGTCCTGGGCGACGGCCGGACCGGGCTTGGTCGGGGTGCGAGAGGCGGAGCAGCGGCCATTACTGCGCAGCCTCTTCCGCCCGAGTCGGCGCCGCTGCCTTGGGTGGCAGGCGGGTCCCGGTCCTCCCCCTCGGCGGTGGTGTCAGGCCTCTACCCAGGGACCTTCTGATCTCAAGGTTTAGGGGTAGCGATGACTCGGGGGGTAACTTGCTCCCTGTTTCCCGTTAAACACTTTGGGCCTTGGGTCAGATCGAAGCCAGGGCGTACAGTTTGCATTTTGTCTTTTCCCCGAGTGTCTCCGGCTGCTGCTTTCTCTTCTTCCCCTCCTCCTAAGTGTCAGGGTCTAGGCTAATAGGAAGTAGAGCAATCCCTCCACCTTGTCCTAGCGAAACTAAGCGCTGCGTATTCTTAGTTGTTTGGACGGCTGTTGGAGCATCGGAACGGTTAGATTTCTCGGAGTATCCGTTGAGCCTCCCCAACCTCCCTGCGTCTTAAAAGCTGAGGCTGTTGCTTTGTTCTTCTGGTTGCTGGGTGCGGAGTTCTCTTCTTACCCTCTATCCCGTCCGCAAGAGTGCGGGTCTTCCATTGTTGTCTCTGTTTATTAAGGTTCCTACAGAAAGGCTGTAAAATTGTTTTTTGAGAGGGTGGCAATGGAACCGTTCTCTCCATGGGTAAAATCTATAGGACTGTAAGTTTACGCACACGATCTGGCAACTATATTATTTTTTCTTGTTACTTATTTTGGTATATGTTTTTATTTAAGTCCATTTTAGAAAGCATTTATTTCTCAAGTTTGAACATTTTGTTTTTTTAAATGATTTTTGTAATACTGAAACAGTGTAGGACAGATGAGAAGAAAGCCAAGAAATGACAGAAAATGCTTTGTTCTTTGTATGATTGACATTTCAGGTGCTGGGCTTATGGCCCCCCCGCCCCCCCATTTCTTGTTTCAAATGGGATGTGAAGTATAATGTTGGCATTCAAAACGGTATATCATCACAGAATTTGAAAGACCTAAGACATATTAGTAAATGAATGTATGTTTAGACTTTTAAAAGACGTGGCATGTAAGGACACATGAAGAAAGTGACAACACCAGTTTTGATGTTGGCTTTGATGTTTTTTGACTAATGAATTTTTTTGTGTGTGTTGCTGCTCTAAAAACACATGAAAAATAGGTCAAGTAAATCTCATTTTAAAGAGAAAACTGGATGACTGAATGCCACTCTAAAAATAGATTTAGATATTTGTTTTGGCCTTGTATGCTTAAAGTGGAGGATGGTGTTAAGCCCAGCCATTAATTTAGAATTTATTTCTCAAATGGTCCAATGTAAGTTGTGGGCAGAATGAAAATACAGTACTTACAAAGGTTTTTGTTATTTGCTAGTTCAGAACTTGGTGGAATTATAATCATCAGGAAAGCTTTCTCCAAATAGCTGGTCATTAGACAAGGGAGGAAAAAGAAAGAAAAAAAAATTTTTTTTAAGGAGACCTGTCTACTGATACAGTGTTTTGTTTCCACTAACTTGAATTGTCAGAAGAAGGGAGCAGACTTTTTGAAAGGATCGAAAGTGATACTTAGAAGAAAAAAAAATGTTAATGTTTTCACAATATTGATCTGTTTAGTATTAGCTATGTAATAGCATGAAGTGCCTGACAACATTCTCTGTTGGAAATTTTAATGTTTTTTTTTTTCCTCCAGTGTTAGTATTAGAAGGTGCAATTTTCTAATTCTAAATTTTCTGAAAAAAAGTTTTTCCATTCTCTTGTCTGCTTGTGCCTAACCAAGCTAAATTCATGAAACATCAGGCTTGATTAGGAGCAGTCTTTGTAGGTATGGAAGCCAGTTTATTCATACTGGATACAACTACCTGTGTTTACTCATGGGCTCTTCAGTTTTCCACGTCTGTTACCTTTTGCGTTAATTAAAACCCAAAATATTGTTCAATGAATGTTAATTAAAGCTTAGAGCTTAGAATTACAGAATTATAGAGTAGGGTGAAATGACAAAGACATGGGAGTTATGACTTGATGAAGGTCACACAGATAATTAGCAAAAGAGCCTCTTATTTATAAAATGGTTGCTGGCCACAAAACTTCAAAGTTTGATATGATTAAAAGACAGTATTCACATGTACAACTCAAAATATAAAGTCCACATTTTTTTTAGGGGAAATTTAAAAGTTTAATTTTTAAGTATTAAGATTGGCAGTAAGTAGATAGTCATACAGTAATTTTTTTTACGGTAGGTAATTAGAAATACAGGAAGTAATTCTTTAATAGAGTATTGCACCTCATTTAGTTGAAGTGTCTTGACTGAAGACTTGTTTCCAAGCGTTACTTATGCTTTTGAAAGTCAATTTTTAATGGGATAATGCTAAAAATTTAAAATTTAATTAGGGCATTTAGTTGTGTCTTTCAGTTTAGGATTCTTAAGAAATATTAAGATGTATCTGATAAATCACAACTGCTCTTTTCTTCTGGTCTTTTTTTTTTGTTGTTGTTGTTATGTTTTGAGTTGTACACCAAAGTTGGATTTTTTTTCTGTCACTGAAAACTTTTATATAGAATGTTTTCAGTTCTGGGTATTTTGAATAAAGGGTAAAAACCATTAAACAGCTGTTAATTAGGAAAATACAGAAAATCTTCGCAAGTTTATGACTTGATATTTTTCTGTGTTTTATATTGATGTTACATGCTCATCTTTTTCTTTGATTAAAGATAGTCATTTATTTGAATCTGAAATAAAAACTTTCTTGAGTTTGTGACTGATGTGAAAAGTGACAGCATGAATTTGTTGCATGGTCACAAATTCTTCATAGTACAATATTACGTCATTGTTATATTTATTTTTTATTTACTTGGTTGAGTAAAGCCTTAAATTCCCTATATCACATTTTGCCTGCTACTTTTTTTTCCTTTCAGAATAGTTAAGGGGTAAAGTATCTCATTTAGTTTTAAATCTTTTCTCTTTTTATGTTACCTTCTTGATAAGAACATCATGCTGAATTTGGTGTATATTTACAAGTCATTCTTTGTAGCAGGAATTATGTATGTTTGAATTGTTTATGTTTGCTAAATTAATTCTGGCCTGTAGTTAAAATTTCACTGTTCTACCTTAAATCTTCCTTTTGCTTAAAATAAAAGCATCACTTCTTGCCCCACTTTTTAGAAACCTTTGGTTTCAAATAATACAAAAATTTTCCTAGTGATTTTTTTTACATTACTGTTCTATTACAAGCATACTCTATTTTGTGCCCAATTGACATAATAGTTGATGCTTGAGCAACTCAGTTTGAGGTGTGAGGGGCCTCCTACAGAAGGATTTTTTTTTTCTGCATTCGCTGTCTCTCAGATAAGACCAACCCCTCCCCTTTTCCTCCTCTGCCTACTCAGTGTTAAACTCAAGAGGATGAAGATCTTTGAAGACCTTCCACTTAATGAGTAGTAAATACATATTCATTCTTTTTCTTATGATTTTGTTAATACTTTATTTCCAGCTTTCTTGTATATATAATATATATAACATTTTGTATAGATATGTACATATGTGTGTGTATATATTATATATATAACATACAAAATGTATGTTATTTGATTGTGTATGTTACCTGTTAGGCTTCCAGTCAGTATTGGGGTATCAGTAATTAAGTTTGGGGAGAGTCTAAAATTATACATGAATTTCTAATTGTGCATTGAGTAGGCACCCCTAATCCTCAAATTTGTTCAAGGATCAACTGTATAATTCTCAGGGATTATAGTTGATGGATCAGCTTGGCAAAATTGGGCACATCTAAACTTATTAACTTTGATTACAACAGAATATTCCATTTTTTAAAAATAATTTCTGTTTAGTAAAGTTCTGGGTAAATTAACATGGAGTTCATTTATTCCATTCAGTGATATCTGTAGTAACTTACCAGTTTTGTATTAAAAAGATGAATACAGATTAAGGGTTCTTTGAATTTCAGAATTGCAGAGAAGATTGGGAGCTGTGTATAAGCTGTTGTTGAAGAATAAATCTCCTAATTTTAAAGATACAACTTACCGAACGCTGATGGGTGAAAGTTTGTTGTAATTTTCTCATACATTGCTCCTAGTCCCTTCTGCCCTCCACTTAGAAGCTGTTCCCCAGTGAGGCAACATGGTATGTTGGGGAGAAAGACAGGCTGTCAGAATCAGGCATATCTGGTTTTAAATTTTGGAAGATAACAATCCTGATTTGGAGTCACTAAACCTATCCTTTTAATTTGGGGATAAAATGTAATCAGTAATAAGATACACCCAGCAGAAAATATCTGTCTGAAACAGAAGGGCATACTTCATACTGTTTTAGACAGTAGAGTTTATCTGTTCACTCCCTAAGACAGAAATATCATGGAGCCATGTTAAATCTGTTTAGAGAAGAAGTTGAGTTTGATAGTAACAAAACATTGGAACTGCCATATCTATTCATTTTGTACTTTTCCTTTTGTTCACAAAATAAAGTTTCAGGCAACTTTTAAGAGAAAAATATTCATACAGAGCCAAATGAGAAACTTTGCATCCCAATTACACAGAAGGAAGCTAAGAATTTTTATTAATATTAGGTCTGAAAACTCAACACCTCTTCCACCAAGTGACATGTCTGCACCCTCTTCACTGCAGAGCTCTTAAAAACCTTGTATAGAGAAGGTAACCAACCAGTCATCCTGATTGTCAAAAACTGCTCTTGTTCAGATACCTCATTGGAAGCTTCCTGAGACCCTCACTAGAAGTAGATGCTAGGGCCATGCTTCTTGTAGAGCTTGTAGAATGTGAACCAAATAAACCTCTTTCCTTTATAAATTAAAAAAAATTAATATGCAAGACATTCTAGACCTTCATTGTCCAGTATAGTAGCCACTAGCCACATGTGACTTATCAAGCACCTGATATTTTGTCAGCCTCAATTGAATTATGGTGTAAGTGTAAAATATACATGGTGTATTTGAAAGAGTATACACAGAAGAATGTAAAATATTACATATTTATATTGAATGAACATTGAAATGGTAATACACATCATAGATCATTGAGTTAAATATAGTACTGAAATTAATTCTACCTTTTTAGAATTGTACTTAATGTCCTTAATAGGAAATTTGAAATACATGGCTTGCACCATTTATTTAGTCTCTGATTTGAAGATATATCCATGGGCTATAAAAACTTAAATAGTCAATGCCGGAGGTGGTGGGTTCAAACCCAGCCCCGGCCAAAAAAAAAAAAAAAACTTAAATAGTCACCATAGCTTGCAGCATTTACTAAAGTTGTATATGTTTGCACTCTTAGGGTTACTGCAGGATTCTTGTATACAGCTGTAAAGTTTTTCGTCTGCTTTTAGCTGGAGTTCCTTTTTTGGTAGGGTAGTATTGCTAAATCTTGATCTAGAAGAGCTAAGTTATGTTGCTTTACAAATACATTTTTGAAAGTACATAATTAAAAGTCATAATTTTAACAATTTCTAAGACATAGGCAGATAGTACAGTTGGCCCTTGAACAATGCATGGATTTAGGGACATCAACTCCCACAACACAGTAGAAAATACAAGTTTAAATGTTGTGTTTGGGTTCTTTTTTTTTTTTGTACTTAGAACAGAATCTCACTCTTTCTCCCAGGCTAGAGTGTAGTGGCATAATCACAGCTCACTATGACCTTGATCTGGACTCAAGTGATCCTCTCACTTCTTTTTTATAGTGATGTCTTTGAACTCCTGGATTTAGGCAATCCTCTGGCCTCAGCCTCCTTAGAGGATTGCTTGAGGTATGATCTCTGGCAGGGTATGTAAGTTTTTATTCCCTCAGTGCTTAACCATTAATAGCCTACTCTTGACCAGAAATCTTTTTTTTTTTTTATCCTTTGAGACAGACTCTCAAGCTGTTGCCCTGGGTAGAGTGCCCTGGCATCACAGCTCACAGCAACCTCAAACTCTTGGGCATAGTGATTCTCTTGCCTCAGCCTCCAAAGTAGCTGGGACTACAGGTACCCACCACAATGCCTGGCTATTTTTTTGTTGTTGTTTCGTTTTTTTTTCTTGTTTTGTTTTTTTTTGAGACTGAGTCTCACTTTATGGCCCTCAGTAGAGTGCATGGCATCACACAGCTCACAGCAACCTCCAACTCCTGGGCTTAAGCGATTCTCTTGCCTCAGCCTCCCGAGTAGCTGGGACTACAGGTGCCCGCCACAACGCCTGGCTATTTTTTTTTTGGTTGCAGTTCAGTCGGGGCCGGGTTTGAACCCGCCACCTTCGGTATTTGCTGTAATGTTTTTGCTGGCCCAGACTGGGTTCTAACCTGCCAGCCGTGGTGTATGTGGCCAGGGCCCTACCCACTGAGCTACGGGCATTGCCCTTGACAAGAAATCTTAACTGATAACATGAATTGTCAATTAATGCATATTTGGTATGTTATATATGTTATGTGCTGTATTCTTAAAGTAAACTAGGTAAAAGAAAATATTAAGAAAATCACGAGGAAGAAAAAAATATATTTACTGCATTTAACCCTATAAATTTATATCATGTGTTTATAAGATGAATCATTTGTCTGAAATGGTAGTTAACTGCAGCCGTAGACCTGTGGGTATGGTACATATCAAGCAATTCAACTTTTTCTTGAAATACATGACTTTTTTCTGTTTCTGGGGAGCACTTCTAGCATCCCTAATGGCACTCATATGGGTCCCGTGGTGTTCTGCAGGGTTTATGGTATTGCACTGACTACGATCAGAGCAGTTTATACTGTAGGATGTATTTTATTGAAGAGAGGAATTGCTCCTGTGGAGATGATTAGTGTCACACGACATTTTAATTAGAAACTTAAAATACTTGAGCTCACCGCAATAGGACAGGACATGGCTATGAAATTATAGTAGTGTAGTATGTACTACTGTTAATTCTATGCAGTTATGATTTAATATTGTAAATTTACATTTCTGTTGGCTGCTAATAGTGCCATATAGATTGAGCCTGTGTTTGTGTAAGTTTTGATAAATTTTAACTTTTTATAATTTGACATTTATATTTAAAATAGACCAAAGTCTTCATATATTTTGTGCAATCATGGGATACATTTTTTTTAACTTTGGGGGGATATTTCTAGGCTACACTGTTTGTGAATTTTTCAAATTGTCATAAACCCGAAACAAATTTTTAATGTGTTTATTGAAAAAAATTCTCATATATAGAGTGGACTTGTATAGTTCCAACCCATGTTCAGGGATCAACTGTATGAGATTATTTTATTATCTTTGGAAAAAGAAATGAAATCATGAAGATTTTGAAAATTAGAGGAAAGCATTTCTAAGAGAGTCCTAGAAATTATTGTAGACCAGAATTAGAGAAAAAAAAATTGAGAAAATATCAGGCTGAACAAATATTGTTTGTTTTTGAAAGGGCTATTATATAAGGAAAGGTCATATTAGAAGGTGGATTAAGGTCATTGATACAATCTTTTGTTAAGAGCTAAATGTAACTACAGGGGTGTGATGAGGGGAAGGGTGTTCTTTGTATTAAAGAAGAGGTTCGTATTAAAGGAAAATGTCATTGTTCATGATACTTTGGTGTTATTTGAGTACTACTGAGTAAATAGGTCCCTGTTCCGTGTTGATAAATTACTTGAATTCAATTATTAGTCTTCAAGTAAGGGAAGCAAAATGAGGATGCTATATCCCCTTGGACTAACTAGAACTTTTTTTTACTACTTTTTTTCCCCTAGTGTATATGTAGCAAAGCAACTTAATATTTGTGGCTATAGCTTTATCTCAACTAGGTGAAACTGCTTTTTAAAAATGTTGACAACTTTTTTAGGTGCCCAAATAGGGATTTTTTTAGAGGATTTTTTGTGCATTATTTTGGAGCTACTTTGCTAGCTTCCTTTAAGAATCAACTTTATTTTCAGAGATAAAATATTTATGGACAAGACCTGAATAAAGGATGATGAATGAGGTATGTTAGAAAATGTGTAAATAAATGTAAGAGAAGAGGGAGAAATTAGAACAAGTGTTTCTGTGTATTTCCTAGGTGTAAAACTGCGCCTTCTATCATCTGACTACTAAAGTATAAACAGATAAAACAAGATTTTTAGATGAAGTAAATAAATCTTCCAAACTAGGGGTTGTAACATTAAATCAAATATATCCTAGGAGTAAGTATAAAATGATGGCTTGGTATATCTTAAAATATTTGTATCTCCATTTTAGAAATGTGGGTAAAATAAAATTAAATTTTGAATGATGGTCCAGAAATTTTTGTGATAGTTAGAAGTTAGAGGTGTATATAGTATATTTTCTAAACTGGAATATGTCAAGAAACAAAGGGGCAAACTGTATAGATGCTCAGCTCTCATGTGGTCATCCTAGTGAACAGTCTTATTACCTTTATTGGCGAAGTGGCTTTGTTAATCTGTTTTGGCTGTCTAGAAACCCATTTTAATTTATGCTTGGTTTTTTATCTGCGTTCTGGAAAATTTGTTGTCACTAAATAGATAAATGATATGTTTCTCAAAAGATAAAAAAGATTGAATCTTGTGTTTGTAAATGTAAATACTTAAGATTTTAAAATTCTTAAATAAAGGATTATATATTAGATACATATCATTATATAGTTTGTATGCCTTGTTACAATTAGAACTCAAATGTTGTGTTATGTAAATAAATTTAATTCTTCAATATTTTGTTTTTTTCAATGGTTACTTTAAAAAGTTAATTTTTCAGTCATCCAACAAATACCAGTTCAAATCAACAAAAATTGGCAGTTTGCTAGCCACTTAGAAATATAAATATAGTTTTTATCTACAGAGGGCTCTTGGTTTAATGGAAGTCCAGCTTCATAAACAATGTCAGTGCATGTGATAAGTTCAGTAATAGAAAAATACACAAAATACAGAGGAAGAAACAGTTACTTCCAGAGGTAGTCAGGAAAATTAGTAGGGATGACTATTCCTGTTTGATGTATTGAAGAAAAAAGCTGTAAAAGACAGTAGCTATACCAGATAGGATACAAAGGGAGATTTGGAGAACTGTGAGTAATTTGGCATAACTAGAGTATTAAGCTGTAAGAGTAGTTGTCAGAGATAAATAAGCTTAGAGAATTCTTCAGGGTTCAGATCATTAAGGCCTTTGAATGTTGTCCTGAGGAGCCTTCTCGTTATTGCATAGTCTGGGGAGCCAATATTGGACTTTAAATATGGAAAGAACATGGTCTATTTTGTCTTTAAATATATCACTCAAAGGCTTATTAGTGAGTGAACTTGAGGGGGTGATACTAAATCAAGATAGTTAGGCTCAACAGTAGTGCAGGTGAGAGATGATAAAGGCCTAAACTGGGCACCATCAGTGGCGAAAGAGTACAAGATAAATGCCTGCATTCTAAAGGTAGCAGAGACACAAGTTGACAGAATTTGGTGTGGTTAGTTAGTGGTGTGTGGGAAGGGATGAGTGGGTGGTGTAAGAGGATTTTCTCTTTTTGTCCATTAACATTAAGTGGTTAAAGCATGGACACTGAGATGTTATACTGTAAGAATCATGCTGAAGTGGAGGTTGTAGAATATGTGTTTAGATGAGAGAAAAGACACGAGGCAGCCAACTTCTGTTAAGAAAGTAGTTAAAATAATTGGATTCCAGATTGAGCAGGAAAGGAAATGAGATCAGGAGTTGGATAAAAGAAAGGGATGACAAAAGACTGAAAGTTCCCATGAAATTAAAGAGCAGGTGTGGGAATGAGTAAGTAATCTGAGAGTGGGATTTAGATTTCATCAAGGCAGCAGTTTTAGATGACAGCTAGTTCCAAATGTGGCCGTGATATTTTGTTGCTGGGGAGATGAGCTTCATTGAATTTAGGATTTTAGGAATTGGAGATTGAGAAGGGTGTTTCTCAAATTGTATATGATGGACAACCTGCAACAGTATCACCCAGGGTGAGATTCTTGGGCTTAAGCCTGTGTCTGCTGGCCTAGCACTTCTATGAACTAGAGCCTGAGACTGCATTTCTAATAAGGAACTTCAGTGATTTTGACGAACAGACATTGGGGCAAGTTTGGGAACCTCTGAGATAGGTGGATATTTAAATAGGCTCACAGTGATGTCAGGAGTTAGGGTAAAGGGAATGATCAGTAGTGAAAAGATGAAGTTAAGGCCCTAAAGTTGAGTGAGAACAGTTGTAGGGGATTGTGGACTGTGCTGTAGCCAGTTGTAATGGTATTAGAACAGTAGTGTCACCTCTGTTTTGGAGATAGGAAGTGTGTGGGTGGGTGCATACTTTGTTTGAGTGGGCTGCAGGAGGGAAATGAATAGAGTCTTCCGTGGTGCCATTAAAGTAGTAGATCCCTAGAGGGTAAAGTGGAAAGGTTAGGAGGAAAGTCATAACAGTGGGGTCCATCTCATCTGAAGTCAGAGTGAAACAAAAGCAGGTTACTCATAAACCTTGTTTTAGTCAGTTACTGTTGAAAGTTCTCTGATTTTGAAACAGAATCATTAAACATTACATGGGTAAGTCAGCTTGTATTTAGAAGCCACATGTGGCTTAAAAATATTTATCTTTAAAACTAGAATCTTAGATACCTTAGGGAGAAAGATATGCCTACACTGTTAGAGGCACATGAGACTGAAAAAAGATTCAGGAAGACTATCTTGGCTTTACTGTGAGGTCTGTATCTCTTTAGTTATCATGCATGCTTGATTTTCTCTGTGATACAGTGTGCCTCCTGGTGTGGGCATGGTAAAGTAGATGGAGGAAATAATGAGAACACAGAAAATTAATGACTGAAATGATATTTTGGATAGTGCCTGATAAAATACAAGTGACGTAAAATTTACTATTTTAATCATCTTTAAATTTTATGATTCATTGTGATTAATTTCATTTACAATTTTGTGCAGCCATCACCACTGTATTTCCACAGCTTTTTCATCATTATAAACAAACTCTGAACCCATTAGGCAATAACACCCACTGTCCTCTCCCGTAGCCCCTGATAACCTTTAATACTTAATTTTTCCATGAATTTGCCTACTCCTGATATTTCATATAAGTGATATCATATAATACTTAGCTCTTTGTGTCTGGCTTCTTTGACTTGATAAATGTTTTCATGGTTCATCCATGTTGTAGCACATACCAGAACTTCATTCCCCATTATTCCTGAACATTACACTCTTGGATTGGTATACATTTTGTTTAGCCATTCACACCTTTTGACTGATATTTCAGTAGTGAACACTGGTGTATGAGTGTGTTTTAAGTCCTTGTCTTCAATTTTTATTAGTAAATACCTAAAAGTGGAATTGTTGGATTATATAGTAATTATATGTTTAACTTTTTGAGGAACCACCAAATTGTTAACCACAGCAGCTACACCATTTTACATTTCCACCATCAGTGTTCGAGAGCCCAATTTCTCTGCATCCTTGTCAGTTTTTCCTCTTAAAAAAAAAAAAAAATTATAGCCCTCAGATATCATTGTGATTTTGATTTACATTTTCCTATAGACTAATAATGTTAAGCATCATTTTGTATGCTTTTTGGTCATTTACATTTCTTTGGAGAAATATTCAAATCATTGCTCACTTTTTAACTGGGTTGTCTTTTGCTAAGTTACAGGAGTTATTTATATATTCTGGATATTAAATCCTTATCAATTATATGATTTGCAAAGGTTTTCTCCCATTCCGTAGGTTGTCTTGTTACTTTCTTGAAAATTTCTTTTGTTGAACAAAAGTTTTTAATTTTTACAAAGTCTATTTGTTTCTTGTGCTTTTGATGTCACATCTAGGAATCCATTGCCAAGTCCAAGGTCATGAATGTTTGCCCCTGTTTTCTTCTAAGAGTTTTATGATTTTACTTCTTATATTTAGATCATTGATGTATTTTGAGTTAACTTTTTTACATAGTAGAAGTCCAACTTCATTCTTTAACAAGTGGAAATCCAGTTGTGCTAGCATTTGTTGGAGACTGTTTTCTCCATTTAATAGACTTGCTGAAACCCTTTTAAAAAAATCAGTTGGCAATAGATCTATGGGTTTATTTTTGGAGAACAATTCTATACTTTGGGTATATTTATCTGTCATTATGCTATTATCACCCTGTCTTGGTTACTCTAGCTTTTTAATATTAAGTTTTGACATTGGGAAGTATCTTTTTGAATATTATTTGGGTTATTTGGGGCCCTTTGCAATTCCATGTGAATTTGAGGATTGGCCTTTCTGTTTCTGCAAAAAAAGTTGTTGGAATTTTGAAAAGAATTATATTGAGGCTGGAAGTCCATAGCTCAGCGGTTAGGGCACCGGCCACGTACACCAAATACGTGGTGTTCAAATACGGCACTGGCGTATTTGAACCTGGCCCAGGCCTGCCAAACAACGACAACTACAACAACAATAATAAAATAGCCAGACGTTGTGGTGGGCACCTGTAGTCCCAGCTACTTGGGAGACTGAGGCAAGAGAATCCCTTAAACCCAAGAGTTTGAGGTTGCTTTGAGCTGTGATGTCATAACACTCTACCGAGGGCAACATAGTGAGACTCTGTCTCAAAAAAAAAAAAAAAAAAAAATATATATATATATATAATCATATAATCTATAATCACTGTGGGTAGTTATCGTCATCTTAACATGTTTAAATCATCCAATCCGTGAACACCAGCTTTCTTTCTATTTTCTTAGCTGTTCTTTAGTTTCTTTCAATATTGTTTCACAGTTTTCTTTTTTTTTTTTTTTGTAGAGCCAGAGTCTCACTTTATGGCCTTCAGTAGAGTGCTATGGCATCACACAGCTCACAGCAACCTCCAACTCCTGGGCTTAAGCGATTCTCTTGCCTCAGCCTCCCGCGTAGCTGGGACTTACAGGTGCCCGCCACAACGCCCAGCTATTTTTTGGTTGCAGTTCAGCCGGGGCCGGGTTTGAACCCGCCACCCTTGGTATATGGGGCCAGCGCCTTACCGACCGAGCCACAGGCTGTTTCACAGTTTTCAATGTACAATCTTTCACTTCCTTGGATAAGTTGATTCCCAGCTATTTTATTGCTTGATATGATTATGAATGGAATTGCTTTCTTGGTTTCCTCTTTGGATTGTTGACTGCCAGTGTATCAAAACACAAATGATATTTATGTGTGTGTTGAACTTGTAATCTGCAACTATGCTGAATTTATTAGCTTTTTGGGGAATTATTTCAGATTTTCTATATAGACTAGTGATAGTTTTACTTCTTTCTTACCAATTTGTATGTCTGTTATTTCTTTTACCAATCTATTTGTTTTGATAGAACTTAACAGTAGTGTTGAGTAATAGTGGTGAGAGCAGACATGTTTGTCTTGAATTTTTCGTCACTTTTAAGGTAAAATTGGTCACTGCATTTTGTTACAGGATGGTACATAATTGATTTGGGTTGATCTTAGCCTGAAGAGAAGCTGATGTTGGAATTTTTTTCTTTTGTAGCAACAAGAATGAACCAGCAGTGGAAGAGAAAATACTGCAAGCTTGTTGGCTGCTGGTGAAGAAGATGCTTTATTTCTGTGCAGGTGTCTGTGATCTGTAATAGAAATGTAAGTACAGTACTGTGGTTTTTCCAAAGCTGCAGTAAATTAATGGGTTGGTATAAAGTACAGTAAATCAAGTATCTGCCATTTTTACTTTTATTTATACAAAATAAGCATTTTCTGTTGACTTAGAGATACTTTAAATAGAGTTAACAATTTTATTCACATTACATTATTGTTAGTGTGCATTTCCAAAAGTTTCCTCGGAGGAAAAGAAATCACTATAAGGAGTGAAACTGAAGAGAGAGGAATTTGCTCATAGAAGGCTAAAAGACTGGTAAGAGCTTCAGGTCCTCTAGATTCTTACCTTCTCTTTACATACCCTGTTCCCTCGAAAATAAGACAGTGTCTTATTTTAAGGTGTGCTCCCAAAGATGCGCTAGGTCTTATTTTCAGGGGACGTCTTATCTTTCCTGTAAGGAGGTCTTATTTTCAGAGGATGTCTTATTTTCGGGGAAACAGGGTAGTAATTAAATAACCAAGCAAGGCACATAGTATCAGCTTTTATAAATAAGAGCGACTTCTGGGTTAGCAAAACATTAGTTACTAAAAACTTATTTTCACTAAAGAGAAGGACTTTCTTTATACCATAATATACATTATTGCTCTTTATTCATATTGATTCACTTTGACCCTTAGTGAATTTGGCTTTCCAGTTATTTAATCTTTGATTAATAAAGGGTTCCACAACCTTGAACTTGCCCATACTGAACTTCATTCTAGTATTATTGATGTGTCATTTTTTCCACAGTGAAAATTCAGTGAGTTATTTTATTGACTTAATATCTTGGAGATTGCAGTGCTTAAATTATTGGACTAAAGCATGACTCTGCTAGATATTATTTTACATTTTCACAGTTGAGTAACTTTTACTATCTACTTTTCAGTATGACTGTGTCATTCTTATTCAGTGTTGAGAATTTGATAAAAGAAAAAATAATAACCAATAAGCATTTTTCTTTAAAATTGGAACAAATATATCTTTTACTTAATCCCACCCATTTACTTATATAGGTCAGATAGTCTAGGTCAGTGGTTCTCAACCTGTGGGTCGCGATCCCTTTGTAACAATGAAAATACATCCTGCATATCAGATATTTATAATTCATAACAGAAGCAAAATTACAGTTATAAAGTAGCAACAAAAACAATTTTATGGTTGGGGGTCATCACAAGAGGAACTGTACTGAAGTGTTGTGGGATTAGAAAGGTTGAGGACCACTGGTTTAGGTGCTGGTCATCACTGAACTTACTGTGATCTAGTAAGTGAGACACATATATAATTAACAAACAGCAGGGCAGATGCCATATTGATATAACAATAAAATGTTACGGGAACTGAGAGGAAGAAGAGATTAATTCTATTTGATGGAATGAAGTGAAGACTTTTTAGCTTGGCTTTAAATAAATAACATTTTAATAGAGAAAAGTAGGAAATATTTTTCAAGTCAAGGGAATGAGGAGGGGTATGCCTGCCTACTCATCAAGGCATTTTACAGGAATTAGGGAATAATTCTACATGGTGGTAGGGTGGGAGAAAGACCTCAAATTAAGTTAAAGGGAATGAACATTATTTATTTAGTACTTCCTATATTGTCTGGTGCTTTCTGGTTCTACTTGGATTATTGAATCTCTGTGTATGATAGTAGTAGCTTTACTTACTAAGGAAGAAACAGGGTTAGAGATACTAAGTCTTATACCTTGGTCAGTGTTACCATGTTTTTCTGAGAATAATCTCTTGGTACCTTTGTTTAAAAACCAGATTCCTAGTAGACCCTCATCCAGACCTCTGGGTCCACATTTCCAGAAGAGAGCATGTTAATTCTTAAAGGAATTTTGGGAAATGTTGACATAGGTCAACACACTGAGAATGTATGATAGAGCCAGGATTTTCACTTAGTCCGTTTTACTGCAAAGGCTGTATCAATGGTTCCGAAAGCCAGTGTTTAGGATTTGGATTAGGTTATGCAGGCAGTAGTTGGTAACTTACTTTTAAAACAACTGCAGTACTGTAGATGGAGAAAGGACTAAATAGATGTGATTGAATTGAAGAAAAAACACTGGAAGAAGAGACTCAAGTCAATTGGAAAGCTAGTATTTTATACAAGAGAGTATGTCCAAGAGCCTGGAATTAGGGTCACACAGTTTGGGAATGAACAAGACACATATTTTGAAGAAGTTTCTGTTGCATAAAAGAGATGTGACAAAGGGACAGGGGAGCACTAGAATGGCCCTAAGTTTCATCCAAAATAGAAAACAAAGGAAGAAAATGCAGATTTAGGGGAGCAGATAATTCTGGTTTTAGTTATGTTTAATGTCACATGCCTAGAGAATACTTAGTAGACTTTAAATATAGAATTGGATGTTAGGGTCTGACATGGAGTGATTCTGGATTTTAGATTTGGGGAGTCATATAGATAATAATTGAAATATTCAGTAGATTGTCTAGGCATAGAATATAGTGTAAAAATAGGGCCACCCACAGAGCCTCAAGAGTAGTAGTGATTATTTAAGGGAGCTAGGGAAGATGGAAAAAATTAAAAAGAGAAGAGAATTAGGAGTGAGTGCTGTAATGGAAATGAAGATAATGTTTTAGAAAGAGAGTAGGTGGTTAGTAGTGTCATTTAATGCAGTGGGATCAAATAGATTGGGGCTAAAGAGACCATTAAATTTAGCATATTGATTGATTTTGAAATTTAGGGACAGAATATTGATCAAGTCTTGGAGGAGGTAAGGGATGGTTCTAACTAGATGTTGAGGGGCAACTAGCAGTTAGCCCATCCAGAACAAAGAGGAATGATGATGAGGCAGAGTAAAGATAAAAATAAATTTTGAGAATTTCTTTTTGGCTTACATTGTTTCTGAATGATTTGGGAGTCAGGATATCTCTTAACTAGGAGGCTAAAAAATTTTCATAATAGTCTTTGGGGGAACATAGGGAAAGAAAGATGATTAAAAAATTAGAGTTAAACTTCAATTTTTAAAGTCTTAATTTCAGATGTTCTACTTGTCAGTTACCAAAACCATATTAATATATGGTAGTATTTACAAAACCACCAAAGTAATATCCTAAAAGGCTATAAAACTGTTGGCTTCTATAATTGTAATCTGAATTTTAGCTATTTTCTATTTCTCTAACTACTTTCTGGACTGATTATAAAATCAGTTGAATGGGTTGTGCATTTTTAAATCCATTTCTGTCTTACAAATTCTATGAGTAAAAATGATATATTTATTTAAAATCTATATATACCTTAGTGCTGGGCGCAGTGGCTCACGCCTATAATCCTAGCACTCTGGGAGGCTGAGATAGGTGGATTGCTTGAGCTCACCAGTTCAACACCAGCTTGAGCAAGAATAAGACCCTGGCTCTAAAAATAGCTGGGCCTTGTGGAGGGCACCTATAGTCCCAGCTACTTGGGAGGCTGAGGCAAAAGGATCACTTGAGCCCAAGAGTTTGAAGTTGCTATGACACTGTGGCACTCCACCGAGGGTGACAAAATGAGACTCTGCATATACCTTGGTGGTTGTATCTTTTTTGCTTAACATTTGTGTACTATAAGTAAAAACTGATGACACGCAAACACAGATCAAAAAGATTTCTACACTCACTTTTCTTCTTTCCTCTTTGGATCTCTATTCTAGGATTTTTTTTTTTTTCCATGAGTCGGGGTCTCACTGTTTTTAATGTGTGTAATAGGTATTTAGTATTTAATAAGAGTTTCCATTAAGATGTTAGAAGGATGGATTAAACATTAATATTACATATGTTTTTTCTTATTTTCTTAGGATGGCTGGCTGTGGTGAAATTGATCACTCAATAAACATGCTTCCTACGAACAGGAAAGCAAATGAATCCTGTTCTAATGCCACACCTTCTCTAACCGTCCCTGAATGTGCCATTTGTCTGCAAACATGTGTCCACCCAGTCAGTCTGCCCTGTAAGCATGTTTTCTGCTATCTGTGTGTAAAAGGAGCTTCCTGGCTTGGAAAGCGGTGTGCCCTTTGTCGACAAGAAATTCCAGAGGATTTTCTTGACAAGCCAACCTTGCTGTCACCAGAAGAACTCAAGGCAGCAAGTAGAGGAAATGGTGAATATGCGTGGTATTACGAAGGAAGAAATGGGTGGTGGCAGTATGATGAACGCACTAGTAGAGAGCTGGAAGATGCCTTTTCCAAAGGTAAAAAGAACACTGAAATGTTAATTGCTGGGTTTCTATATGTTGCTGATCTTGAAAATATGGTTCAGTATAGGAGAAATGAACATGGACGTCGCAGGAAGATTAAGCGAGATATAATAGATATACCAAAGAAGGGAGTAGCTGGACTCAGGCTAGACTGTGATGCTAATGCTGTAAACCTAGCGCGAGAGAGCTCTGCCGATGGAGCGGACAGTCTATCAGCACAGAGCGGAGCTTCTGTTCAGCCTCTAGCGTCCTCTGTAAGGCCTTTGACGTCAGTAGATGGGCAATTAACAAGCCCTGCAACACCATCCCCTGATGCAAGCACTTCTCTGGAAGACTCTTTTTCTCATTTACAACTCAGCGGAGACAACATAGCTGAAAGGAGTCACAGGGGGGAAGGAGAAGAAGATCACGAATCACCATCTTCAGGAAGGGCACCAGCACCAGACACCTCTGTTGAAGAGACCGAGTCAGATGCCAGCAGTGATGGTGAGGATGTAACTGCAGTAGTTGCACAGCACTCCTTGACCCAGCAGAGACTTCTGATTCCCAGTGCAAACCAGACAGTGCCTGATCGATCAGGTCGATCAGTAGCTGGGGGCGGGACGGTGAGTGTCGGTGTCAGATCTAGAAGGCCTGATGGACAGTGCACAGTAACTGAAGTTTAGTCTTCAGCTCCACGGCTGAAGGTTGAAAGGGGTATCTGTAAATTTCTGCCCACATAACATTATATTCATCCCTAGTAGTGCATTTTGGGAATTGGGGTGGGAAGGGATATGGGAAGGATAGACCTGTAATTAAAATGTCTAACATGTCTCTGTTGAGAGAAATTTATTTAATGTAAGGAACCCGTGTGTTAATAGTTGAGAGCCGCTGAGTAATAATCCAGTTTTCTTGAGGTCTGTTTACTTCATAGTTTTCTGTTAATTTCTTCACTTCTTTTGGCCAATGTGTGTGTATTATCTGTGCATTAATGGTCCTCATCTGACTCTTGAACTATGTCTTATTTTTCTGCATGGACTGGTATAAAACCATTACTAAAATTTGGCACTTAGGAGATGTTTGGTATCCAGTATGAGCAGGAAGCTTAATGTGAGAATTTAAAATAGATCAATAACAACTATTTTATAGTAAAGTTATTAAAATGGGAGAAATGTAAAGAAAACAGCTAATAACACACGATTCAGAATCTTTGTAACACACTTCGTGCTGTTCCCATAGGCTTTGCTGTCTAGTTCTTAAGAGTTTGAGGTTTCTTTTGATCCACATTTTTCTTTTTGGTTACAAAGTTTATAATTTAATAAATACTAGAATTAACAAAATGAATTTGTCTCTTGTTTGACTGTGGAAGAAGATGGAAACTTTTTGCCATTTGTAGTCAAAGGTCACTAAGGAAGTGGTAGTTTGATTTGGTTAAATTGAAGGTCAGAAAAGTTTGATTTCTACATAGAGAATATTTAAGCAAAATCTATATGTTGGAAATAAAGCCTGTGGTACTTAAATTTCTCAAATAGCTTATACCATTAATATTTTATACTTTCCCCTCCACTCTTCATTAGTTTTCTAACACTCTGGATAAAATGGCACATTTATAAACAGCCTTAGCCAACACAAATTCACTTTATATAAATGCAATAGACACATAACTGTCTTTCATTGGGCAGTTTTGTCTGTGGCAAAGTTGGAAGTACTGAGTTGACATAATCTACAATTTTTTTTTTTTGAAAAAAGTAATGTCTTACTAGTTTGCCTAACTTAGAATAGTAGAATGTTGATAAAGCATATGCAAGTTATTTTTATTGTGATACTCAAATGTGAACTGAATGTTAAAAATAGCAAATAAAAACTGTCATTACTTTTTTTTTTTTTAAGAGACAGTCTCACTTTATCACCCTCGGTAGAGTACCGTGGCATCACAGCTCACAGCAACCTGCAACCTCCAACTCCTCCTGGGCTTAGGCGATTCTCTTGCTTTAGCCTCCCAAGTAGCTGGGACTACAGGTGCCTGCCACAATGCCGGGCAATTTTTTTTGGTGGTTGCAGTTTGGCTGAGGCCAGGTTCGAACCCGCCACCCTTGGTATATGGGGCTGGCGCTCTACCCACTGAGCCACAAGCATCACCAAAACTATCACTACTTTGAAACTCTTTTACTTCTTGTGATAGGTCAGAATTAGAACGTACATGGTTTTTTGTGTTACAAGGTTTATTTTTTAAGTCTTACTCGGATGATCATAAAAGTTTTGAGTTGTGTGTTTTTATTTTTAAATTTCAAAGTATTAATATTAATGTTTTTGTTACATGGATATCTTTTGTAATGAATGAGTTGGATAATTAGTGTGCCTATCACCCAAATGGTGTTCATTGTTAGGTAAATTTTTGGCCCTCCCCCCACCTTGATTTCCAATGACTTTTACTTCCCTCTGTGCACCTGTGTGCCCACTCTTGGGATACTTAATTTACTTTTAAAAGACAGCTAGTTATAAAAGAAGAAAGGTTAGCTGTTTATCAGAAAAAAAAAAAAAATAGAAATCTGATGTAAAATGCAAACTTACGTTGCAGAGTGTTTCATGAGTCCCTGTGAGTAGCTTCAATTTCAATTATTGTATTTATTACTAGTTTGGAAACTCCAGGCTATACGAATGAAAGGGTGGTTTATAGGATCAATTGACTTTCTATATCATGTCTATTTCTGATTAGGAGATAATTGAAGATTGACAAGTAGTTATTGAAAGATCAAATAAATAAAGTTCCAAATTTGTAGGGGGTAGTGAGGTGCTTTTTATTTCCAAGGACAGAACAAAAATTTTAGGAAAATAACCCCCGGAGTAGGTTTTCTGTAGAAGCTTTTCCTTTTAAACACTGGTCTTTAGTTAGCAGCCAAAAACTATTACAGAAATATAAAAAATGTAGATATTTTTTAACCCAAAATTTTAGCTAAATGTGCCAGATTACTTGGTAAATACCCAAATATTTGATTTTTTAAAAAAGCTAGGCTAAAGAGTTCATATAGTCAAAAAAATATTAAAAACATCAGACTATTAGTAGTAGCCTTCAAAGTAATTCTGATATGCATAATTAATGCCATTTAACTTCAGGAAGGGCATTGAAACTTTATACTACGTCCACATTTTTAAAAACTACTTATTAAATTTTTCTCTCTTGGCAATAGCCTCTAAATTTGCAGGTCCACCCCAAACTGTTCCTAAAAGATCTCTTTCATTCTGTAATGCCTCCTCTAAATATAGCTCTTTACCTGAACAAACAGATATTTTCAATGCTCTAATTACTTCTGGTGGCCCTTTGATAAATTGCATAAGCCATTCTTGAGCTTCTTCTAGAGATTTAGTTTCATCTGAAGATTGTAAGACCTCCTCAACCATTCCTATGTTTAGAGCTTTTTTTGCATCCAGTTTGAAGGCACCACTTAACACTTTGAGAGCTTGTCTACTGCCAATTATTTCGACGAGCCGGCTAGTGCCACCCCAGCTTGGTATTATACCCATCTCCTTGTGGACAAATCTGATCTCACTGTCTGGTGTCATTAACCTGCAAAAGAAAAAAGAAAAACCTCAATTGTAGCTACACACACACCAAGTGTTCATGATCTGATATGAAATCACACATCTTTTTAAAAACTGAAGGTTAGAAAAACATGGCTGTTTCATCTAGAATTTAATTTATATAATACCTAACACTTCCCTTTGTCAACAATGTCAGTGGTTTTGTTACCTTTGTTTATCCTTTGTAAATAAGGACTTTGTTTCTAAAAGCACAAATTTTATCCTTCAAAAGTCAGTGGTGAACTAAAGAAAAACCTGGATCAAGAAAGGATGGGCGTAGGACATTCTAGGTGTATGCTATGGGAAACAAAACATAAATTACGGTGCTCAATAGTCTTCAGAAAAAAAAAGTTTTTTGGTTTTTTTTTTTGAATTTTTTTTATTTTTAATTTCAACTTCCTTGTTCATTCTTCTTCATTTGAAGTACTCTTTTTTGTCTTCCTCTGGCGATGTTCTTGATGTTAGTAGAGACGGGGTCTTACTCTGGCTCGCTGCTGTTACATACAGGTCTCGAACCTCTGAGCTCAGGCAGTCCACCCGCCTCGGCCTCCCACAGCGCTGGGACTACAGGTGTGAGCCACAACGCCCGGCCAAGTTTTTTTTTTTTTTTTTTTTTTTTGTGGTTTTTGGCCGGGGCTGGGTTTGAACCCGCCACCTCCGGCATATGGGACCGGCACCCTACTCCTTGAGCCACAGGCGCCGCCCCAAGTTTTGTTTTTTAATGGAAAGTTTATCTAGCAAATTTAGGTGCTGAGACTGCAGAAAAAAGCAAAATGGAAATCTCCGTGCCCAGGAGCTACACTCCAGTTTGGACAGAAAGTCAATAAAGCATATAATGTCAGTGGTGACAAGTCCTCTAAAAGCAAGGTAAATAAGTAAACTCCTACCTAACAGGTACAGTGTATAAGGTTTATGGCAGACCTCCTGGGTGAAGGACTCAATTACAACTGAGATGCTGCTTAACAAATGCAAACATTTAACCTAATCTTATGTACCTTTTTATTAATCTTATTTTTAAAAGTTCACATGTAATGGCTCGGCACCTGTAGCTCAGCGGCTAGGACGCCAGCCACATACACTGGAGCTGGCAGGTTCGAATTTATCCCAGGCCTGCCAAACAACAATGACAACAACAACTAAAAATAGCCAGGCGTTGTGGCGGGGCCTGTAGTCCCAGCTACTTAGGAGGCTGAGGCAAGAGAAACAAGCCCAGGTGGTTGCTGTGAGCTGTGACACCGTGGCACTCTACTGAGGGCAACAAAGTGAGACTCTGTCTCATTAAAAATAAAAAAAAAAGTTCACATGTAAAAATAAAAAGTAAATTTGGGCCAGGGACTAAAGCATGAGGTTATGTATGTTGGGGTGTGCTTTTTAGATGGAGAAGGCATCTGAATATTTGAGCAGTTACCTAAGGGAGTGAGCAATGGACAAATCTGCAAGGAAGCACTTGAGGAGGAAAGAATTACAAGGCCCAAAGGCCTTGAAGTAGAACTTGCTTAGTATCTCTGGGGACAAGGTCACCATAATTGGAACAGAGAAAGCAGAATAATGGATGAAATCAGAGAAGTAGACTTAACAGGCTATAGTAAGCAGTCCAGATTTTATTTTTTAAGTAAGTTATTTAGAAGACATTGACTAGTTTATGAGGGATGTTCTGGTTGCTGTATAAATGAATACATTTTATTTAGCATCTTATGGCACTTTGAGGAACTGTCCATACAGCTATGGCAGAGCCAGGATTTAAACCCATGTGTCCTATTAACTTCCTGGTAAACTAAATAGTTGGCTAGACACAAGTGGAAGAAGGGAAACCAGTAAGAAAATTGTGGTTTGGGGATAGTAGCCTGACAGCAATGATTCCCTATAGCAGGGCTTCAGTTTTCCCAAATTATGAGATTTTTATGAACAGAATGATTAATAAAGTAATAATAAAGGAGAGTTAACACAAATTGGTGGGCCTAGCAAAAGGCTTTATATCTGCCAGTTAAGTATTTCTTTACTATCAAACTGAGTAAAGCTTTGTGGTTTAAGAAATACTGTCTGTTAGTTTTGACTGCATGCTTCAATGAGAAACTTCCGTAAGTTATGTGACTTTTGTTTAAGCAAAAATTTTGCTTTCAACCTACTCACTACATAAAAGAAGACCTTAAATTAGTTTGGTTTCCCTAAGTGTTAAATATTCAATTGCAGGTATTCTTTTACACTAAGAGCAGACTCAGTCCTTGACCCTTAAACAGGAGAATTATTTCAGAATAGAATTGCCACAGAATCCCATCATACCCTGGGAATCTACAAAGGAAAATATGCCTCTAGTATGAAAAATTCTAGAGGCAAATAGCAATGAAAATTGTAGTTTTTAATAATTTTTAAATGTGGAGGAAGACAGAACAAGTCTCATAAGAATCTGAATCTAGCACAAAATTGTGGGAGGAGTACTGCCTCAGAAGACAATGTCACAAATAAGAAGTAGAAATTATAGACATTTACAAAACCACATTTCCTTTAGAGATAGGAATATTGTTAATATTGAACCCAATTCTATAAAGCTTTTCACAGAAAGAATTAAATTTGTAACTTTTAAATGTAATCCTGGAATTGACACTGATGTTGGCTTAGAGCTATGCCTACAATGAAGTATGTGAAGAATTATGTCAGGAATATATTCATTTATAATAAGCAGAACATAAAAGTTGGCTAAAGTCCTCGATGTTAGAATAATGTAGATGAGCTATGACAACAAAAGTTATTACTAAGTATATTTATATTTGGAATTCTTTGCTTCTAAAGAATCATCTTCATTATTATCTTATACCTTGTGCTTTTTTCTTTATTTTACAAGGTAAAGTGTGCCTTTTTGCATTATATTTTACAACTCTACAGGTCTTGAGGTAATCTTTGTGGAAATACTTGTGATCAAATTCTAGTCTCCATTCTTTATAAATCATATGCCTAGGGTATAGTTTTATACTGATACACATTTAATATACATTAAATAAATGTGAACAAAAATTTATTGGTGACGAATACAAATGGTCTACTCAACAATGATAGAAGTATACAGTATTCGGATGGGAACCTTTCACGGGACTATTTAACATGAAAATTGAAGTTAAAATATCAGATTTTAAAAGTTGAAAAATGTAACTGAAGAAGACATAATCCAAATCAAAAGATACACCCCAAAGCAGAAACTGCTTCCTGATTTTACAGAACTATACAACAATTCCTTCTGGTGTTTAGATGCAGTTACCTGGTAATGTAACTGACAGCAGGGGTAGAGTACTGGAAGAATTAGCTCTTGTAATTCTAAACACAACTGACTCAATTTATAAAACCACACTAGCCCTTACTTTGACATGTAAAATAATTATAAAGTCTTCTGACTTATTAGTGACATTGTTATCAGTAATGTTTAAAATATCATGTGACATGCTGGGAAGAGGAGATGAAATTAATCAAAAGTGGGTATGTTTCTTGTTGCTGTCTTGATGAAACAATGTTATAGGAAAAACTACCCATAACTGAGGAAAGTGGATCACATTTGACAAAGTCCAGTGTTTATACCCAGAACGACTGTTCAGTGAGCTCCTACTTCCTGATGAATTAACTGTGTCAGGTCTCTGAATAAATGTTTGCAAGAATAATTCTAAAAAGAAATTATCAACTTTTACTAAAATCTCCCTACAAGAAAAGTTTTTAAAGATGTTTATTAAATAAATTAGTGATAAAGGACAGAAATAATTGAATTGGGAGACGGTACAGCTTTGATGTAAAGTACACAGACTCCGAAGCCAGACTGCTGGGCTTGGTCATAAGACGGACTGCATACTATACCTTGTAAAACACTGCAAAGGAAAAAGAAAATTGGTATAGAGAAGATGAGGAAATTCCATCTCTAAATCTTAGAAAGCTACTTAACATCTCTGGGCCTCAGTTTGCTGTCTACAAAATAAACATAATAAATAGAACTTATACCATATAATTATTATGAGTATTAAATGAGTTAATACGTGACAGGTACTTAGAACATACATACCCCACAATTATTTTATAGATAATCTTGGATCATGTGTGTATGATTAAAAAAAAATATGTGAAACTGCTTCAGCTGTATCTATAGTAGACCACAGTATTTAAACTTTCATTTGGAAATATAAAGCTGTATATATTTTGTAGTCTGACACATATTAAACTATATGTACTAACTTTTATTTATTAAGTTGGTCATATTGATAAGTCAGTACAATTAACAGTAGTGCTTCTGCTAGAGAGTATAAAGTATTTTCCTAGATTAAAATGACTCAATCCCTAAAGTATTCAAAGTAAAAGCTATAATCACACTGTGAAACCCAGCAAATGATGTTATACTATCCTTCAATGAAGACTATACAGGGTGTCCATAAAGTTCATGTGCAATTTAAAACAGTTTTACATCGTAAACTACACATGAACTTTATGGACACCTTGTATATGATGGAGACCACAAAATACATGCAATTTTTATATTTCCCTAAAAATTTAGAATTCATGCAGTTTGTTCTTCTATAGATAGGGCTAAAGCAGAAGATTCCAAAATGATTTTATTTTAAGAAAAATACATTTATCCCTCTAAAATTTCTTAAGGAGAACTGCATAATACAAGTAACAGCATGAATATCTTGAAATTTTCAGGAAAGCATTGATGTTACAAAATTAACATGATGTAATAAATTTAAAGTTTTAGAATCACTGATTTAAATAAGCTTGAGTCTAGGGGTCAGAAACTGCTGGTCCTTTTACATAGCATATTAAGAGCCAAAGACGACAAAGCAAACTCTGCTGACCGAGGGAAATATGGCACAGAGAATTACGTAATTAGTAATGGCATCGACTCAAACAATTTAAAAATCATGTCTTGAATATTAACTTAATTTTTTCGCACATGTACTTTCCTAAAACCTTGTCCCTTTTGCTGTCCACCTGCCATTACATCACAAGACAAGCTATGGAAAACAGAAAGAAAGAACCTACGGATTCTTACAATAATCTCAGCTGTCTGATTTCCAGCTCTCACATGACTGGTCTTATGAGGCTCCATTCATTTTATACAGGGGCTGCTTGAGTAAGAAAGTATATAGTGGAAGGAGTGAAAATGTTTATTTGTATGTTATATGGTGGTAGAGTGAGGAAGAGGCAGACAAGTAAATGTTCTGTAATACTGAAGTCTGACTTTAATATCTAGTCAATAATCCTAGCCATGATCAGAGGTGGATTTACTTGATATCACAGGCTCTAAAGCAAGAAGTTCCAAGTAATGTGACAATTATAAAACAAAGCAACATGGGCAAGGTGAGTGCTTCCTAAATCTCATATTCAGAGTAGAGACACTTCCAAATCGAAATGGAATCCATTCTTTTAGGGATGCATGTGTGTGCATGCATTTACTGTGTATGTACAAGTCTGAGTATTATATATTTTGCATTTTATTCATTAAGCTGGTATTTTAATAAAAGGCTACCTACAGTAAGCTCCTTTGGGGAAAGCGTGTTTACAACTCCCTTTCTCTGTAATAATGCTTTGAACTAATGGGTAGCAGCTGGAAATGTTAATATCTGAAGATGAGGGTTATTTTTATTCATGAAAACAATGTTAGAGATGGAAAGCAAATTGGATGGACAGGTTCTGAATTGTATAGTTGAAAATTTTATTTCACTAGGGAGATGGAAGAATAAAAATTTGTTTTTATCTGGTATACAAACAACTCAACATCCCAAAGGAAAAATGAAAAAAGAAATGCAGCCAATTCTCTCTCTGAGACACAATCAATGAATATATGAAAATGTATGCCACACTAAAAATCTATAAAAATGCAAATTAAGTTGAAGTATTATTTTTGATAACTAGAAAAGATCTTTTTTTCTTTTTGCAGTTTTTGGCCGGGGCTGGGTTTGAACCCGCCACTTCCACATATGGGGCCTGTGCCCTACTCCTTGAGCCACAGGCACCGCCCTAGAAAAGATCTTTTAAAGGATTACTGATCATTGTAAGAAAGGAAGTTCTCAAACAGATACTCATTTACTACTGGTAGTTGTGTAAATTGGTAACATGCTTCCTGGAGGACAACTTGGCAATTATCAAAAGCCTTGAACATTTTCATATCCTTTGAGTAAGTACATGTAATAGTACTATTACAGGACATATTTTCAGGAAATACTGTGAAAAGTAGATAAAGCCTTATGTATAAGTAGTTATTACAGAATTAATTATGATGGAGAAAAAATGGAAACAATGGAATAGAACAGAAAATCAACAGACCCCGTATGTATCATGTACTAGGAAATCTAGTATATTATAAGATGATATTGTAGGTCATTAGAACACAGAAGACCAGGCAAGATGGCTGACTGCAGCCAGCTTTCCATAGAGGCTTGCGTCCAGAAGGAGAGTTAAAGGACAGAAGTTTAGCAAGTAAGCCGACGGTTTGGAGCTGAGCCAAGAGAGAAGGTTGAAGAACGCACATGAACCCTGCTGACGCGAGCTGCGATCTGAAGAATACAAATAAAAGGTACAAAATCCATGGCCAAGCAGACAGGAGTCCCCTCCCCCATGAGAAGGGCTCGCAGTACTCCATACAAACAAGCGAGCAGAGTCCAGACATCTTCCCACATTATCCCACGGGAGAGACCCTCTGCAAACCGGGCCTACTTCCCCTACTAGGGTGTCATGGCACTCTCCTGCCAGGCATAAAACTGTATAAAACTGTATATATTCTCTACCTTCAATTCTGAACCCCCAGTACCCCATGGAGTCCAGATTCTTGGGTATTTTCTCAAGAGGTGTGGACAGGGCATGGACTGCTGCTGGTCAGTGCTGATTCTGAGGCAAAGGGTAGGAAGAGGACAGTCAGCTGAGAGGGAACCATATAGGAGTGGTGGTGCCCCGAAGCACAGAGCAGCAGCCCTGGCGGGAACAATAGGGCTCACACCCTTGGGGATATTCCAGAGTCACACCCCCTGTCTCTCTGGGAAACCAGAAGAGGCTGGGCATCTTCTCTGGTGGCAGCCACTGGCAGAACAGATCCAGGACAGAAATGCAGGCCCTATGAGTAAAGCATATGCCTGTGGCGGTACTGGCCTGGGCGGAGCTCAGGGACTAGAATATGCACGTGCAGAACTGGCAGATTACCAAGCAGATTATGTGGCTGACCTAGAGGACCGCTTCACTGAGCCTAAGATGCACCTGGCCCTCAGGGAATCATAGCTGAGACAAAGGTGGCGGGCAGGCAGAGTCTAGAACTGACAGCTGAATCTGAGCGTAATCGGCTGCCCCAACTGAAACAGCAGCCGGCGGCAGAGTCCCAGTTTCAGTGAATTCAAACAGCGTCTGATCCACAGGGGAATTTAGCCAGGACAGAAACTAATTCTGCGAAGTTGTTCTCTTCTGTCAGCAAGATCAATCAAGAGTGGGGCTGTAACTGAGAGAACCACCCCAGCCTCCATTAAGCACCTGAGGTTGTCAGGCCTCACCTCCCACTGCTGGATAGTGGCAAAGAGCAGAGGCCTGGCTGAGGAGACATAGATCTCCCGGTGACTCAGGCAGGTGCAAACCTCTGGAGCATCTGCTCATTGGAGGGAACTGGGTCACAGCCCTGCAGGGTTGTCAGTGACTGGGTGTGACAGAGGTGCAAGGTAGGGAAGAAGGCATCAACCTTCCCAGACTAATTTATTTGCGGGGTGGGTCCTTCTGACCTCACAGAGCACTGGAGCGAGTCATACTTAAGCTAACAGTAGACCACTGCTATCTAGTTGCTGGAGGCCTTTTGAACTCTCCCACCTGAGATAGGTGCTGGCTGAGACAATTGTTTTGGTCCTCTTGAGCTGAGCCAATCACCTGAGAACTATCCAAGTGGTACCCTTGATGTGTGGTTGTGGGAAGGTTTGATTTTCCTTTTCCAATTGTTGCATATGGGGGGGGTGGGGTGACTTAATTGCTGGTATTTCTTCACAGCTGAGACTTCAACCCAGAGCAACTGATTCACGAGGGTAGGACAGAGACCAGCTGAAAACAAGACAGAGCCACTTAGCCCTGTACCAAGCAGGTCCCCAGTTTCTCAAGCTGTAGCACTGTACAGGTCCTCGGCAAAGCTCCAGGGGAAAAGTCAAATGGTGTAAAATAATCATTGGGCGGAATCAGCGGAAAAACTCTGGTAACATGAATAACCAGAGTAGATCAACCCCCCGCCCCCAAGGAATGATATGGCAGATATAACTGAAGGCCCCATTTATAAACAGATGGCCGAGATGTCAGAAATCAAATTCAGAATCCGGATTGCAAACAAGATTAACAGAATGGAGGAAAATTTGGAATTAGAAATTTGAGGAGCAATTCAAAAGTTAGAATTAGAAATTTGAGGAGAAATTCAAAAGTTGTCTCAAGAATTCAACAATTTTTTTTTTTTTTTGTAGAGACAGAGTCTCACTTCTAACAAGCCATGCTGCAGGTGTAATCGCATTTAAAACAACGTTTGTATCACAGAACCCTTTATAAGTTAGGTATGTAGTCATTCACTAAATAATGTTGTTTCAATCAAGGATGGACCACCTAAACAATGGTGGTTTCCTAAGATAATGCAGTTGAAAATTTTCTGTACACTGGTGACACCATAGCTGCAGAATGTTGTAGCACAATGCAAAACTTACGGGTTTGTGGTAATTATAGTATAAACAAATCTACTGCTCTGTCAGTTGTTTAAAAGCATAGCACATACAATTAGGTATAGTACTTGATAATGAATGACACTGGGTTGTGTATTTACTATACTATACTTTTAATCATTACACATCTTCTACTTACAAAAAGGTGTTTCCTGTGAAACAGCCTCATACAGGTTATTAAGACAGTATTCCAGAAGAAGGCATTGTTACTATAGGAGATGACAGTGCCATGCACACTACTGCCCCTGAAGACTTTATTAGTGGGACAAGCTGTGGAGGTGGGAGACAATGGTATTGATGGTCCTGACCCTCTGTAGGCCTAGGCTCATATGTATGTTTTGTGTTAGCTTTTAACAAAAAAGTTTAAAAAGTTAAAAAAAATATTAAATAGAAAAAAAATTATAGAATAAGGATACAAAGAAAGAAAACATTTTTGTGTGGTTAACAAAGTATATTTTTGTTTTATGCTAAGTGTTGAAATATGAGTGTTTTATGCTAAGAGTGAAAGTGTTTAAAAAATAAGGCTCAGCACCTGTAGCTCAGTGGCTAGGGCACCAGCCACATACACTGGGTATGGAGGGTTCAAACCTGGCCTGGGCCTGCTAAACAACGCGAACTACAACAAAAAAACAGCCAGGTGTTGTGGCAGGCGCCTATAGTCCCAGCTACTTGGGAGGCTGGAGGCAAGAGAATCACTTAAGCCCAAGGGTTTGAGGTTGCTGTGAGCTGTGTTGCCATGGCACTCGACTGAGGATGATATAGTGAGACTCTGTCTCAAAAAAATAAAATTTAAAAAGTTTAAAAAAAGTTGAGAAAGTAAAAATTTATGGTAAGTTAAGTTAGTTATTGAGGACAGAATTTTTATTATTAATTTGATAAACCCTAAGTGTACAGTGTTTACAAAGTCTACAGTAGTGCCTAATAATCTCCTAGGCCTTCGCATTCACTCCCCACTCACTGACTCGCCCAGAGCAACTTCCATTCCATTCATAGGAAGTACCCTCTTATGGGTGTACCATTTTTTATCTTTTATAGTGTATTTTTACTGTACCTTGTCTATGTTTAGATACACACATACTTACCATTGTGTTACAAATGCCTACCACATTCAGTACAGCACCATTCTGTGCAGATTTGTAGCCTAGGTGTGCAGTAGGCTGTAACATCTAGGTTTATATAAGCACATTCTGTAATGTTCTTGCACAACAATACAATCGCCTAATAATGCATTTCTCAAAATGTATACTTGTCACAAAGCAATGCATGACTGTATATGTATTACTAATGTTTTCTAAAAGTATCTAAACAAAATTTAAAAAATAAAAATACAGTTTACAAAATTAATTTAGAATAACAAAGTTACCACCTTTTACTAGTGAGCAAACAGAAGGAGAAAAGTTAGCAACAAATCTGACAACTATATTCTCTATGCCAAGCCTCCAAATGACCCCAAAAGACATCCATGCCCTACAGAACCTGTGCCTGTGTTACCTGACATGGTAGAAGGAAATCTGGAGATACCATTAAAGTTGCGTCCTTAAAATAGGGAAAATATCCTGGATTATCTGTGTGTACCCAGTCTAATCATAAGAACACTTAAATGCAGAGAACTTTCTTCAGCTGGAGTCAGAGCGATGCAGCAGAAGGGTAAATAACAGAGATTCATAGTGTGAGGGAACTTGAAGCACCATTGCTGGAGATGGCCATGGGGAAAGCAAGAGAAACAGTGGAGGCAGCTTCTAGGAGCAAAGACTTGCTCCTTGCTGCCAGTCACCAAGGGAACCAGGACCTTAGTTTTCCAAGTACACAGAACTGAATTCTGCCAATTGGAACATGGATGAGCCTGGAAGTGGATTCTTCACTACAGTCCTTTACAGCCAGTCCACTGACACTGATTTTGGCCTTGTAAGATGAGGTTTAGAATCAGTCGAATCCAGTCAAACTTTAGATCTATAAATATGTATGTGAGATAATAAAGATGTTTTAAGCCATTAAAATTAAGGGAATTTTTCACAGCAGCAACGGAAAACTACTACATATATAAATATTTTCTTATTTTATGTTTCACTGTAAATATTAAATATGTTTAATTTGTCAAAATGGATTAAAAAGTTATTAATAGAAGCAAATTATTTAATTATAGTTCTAGCTTTTCATTTCCTCACATCAATTTTACCATTAAAATGGAAACATGCATGACTGACTAGATTCTGAACATTAAGGAATGCCAATTTTTAATCAACAGGTGACTCTTGCTCTAAAAAAACATTTTTATAAAGCCATTTTCTATTGGCTTTCTATTGTTTTACATAAAAATTATGACTCAACTGAATGCAATTTAAAATGAGGATCTATGTGTATCAAGCAGACTTGAGTGTTCCTGACATATGTTCATTAGATCTATTATCAGCTAGTGCTTACAGGGATTTTGGGGGAAAGGGCAATGCTAGAATGCTGTGTGAGCTCATTTTTTTATATGTAATATTCATACTAAGTGAATCTCCATCTGTTAGTGTAGTTCCCATTGGCATGGGTAAAAATGTTAGTTGAGTGAATTCCAGGCAATTAAAAGGTGCCAACACATATACTTAAAGAAGGAACTTTCTAATTTTAGCAGCTTTTGGTGTTCTTTTGGAACAAGCAGATAGTCTTAAGAGTATAACTAAAGCAATTTGTCATAAAAGATAACCCACAAAGTACTGATAAAGTTGGAAAAAATGATCAGCTAGAGGAACTTGTATTGATTTATCACTTCCTTGTTAACTTGAGCTACTAATGAAGTTCGTTCAGTAAGAAATTTCTCCAATAACATCCTTTTTTTCCTTTTTAACAGATGGGGTCTTGAACACCTTCATTCAAGTGATCTTCCCACCTCAGCCTCCCAAAGTGCTAGAATTATAGGTGTGAGCCACAATGCCAGCCAAACATCTAACTTTTAAAAACTATAGTTGCCTTAGGTATGTAGGTTTAGAAAGGGTTGAGTAAGCTACTGCTTTTTAAATTTCTATGGTAAAAGTTCAATTTCTTTATCATTAAAAAAGAATTTCTAATCAGTTGTAGACCAATGCTTTTGTAAAATATTACAAAAATGTATTACTAAAAATTGAAACAAAAAGCCCAAGATGTACAAATTTTTTTGTATGGCTGTGCCTGGCATTTGTTTGAGGAATAACACCACTTCTAGAAACCTCAGTCCACAAATAAATGTGTTTTCGCTGGACGCTGCTCTTCTTGTATTAGTGAATAAACCAAAGGGACAGTAGCAGCCTCAGATATGTCGTAACAAGTAAAATTAGGTATTTAATATGAGGCTTTACATACAGTATCCTTTCTTTGTTTAGAGAACAACAAATAAGACAATTTAGCAGTATCACCACATATAGGATTAACTAGTCTCTGATTCCTTTTTTTCCTGCTGTTTTGCCTTTTGTCCTTAACTACACCCAAACAGACGAGGAATAAATATGAAAGATACAGAAGTCTAATAAATGCAGAAGTGTAATAAAGATGGACACCAGAATCTGTTAGAGGATTTTCACTTTTTCCATAGGACATCTAAATTAAGATAATCTGCACTCACTTTTATGTAAAGGATTTTTAAGTATAATGCACACTTACATATAGCTTAGAATCTTGAAATACATTATGTATTTAGATATAATTTTATATTCATATATTAACATATTATATATATGTTGAAATTATGTATTACATAATCACGTGTATGTCAGGGTAAAGTAAATAAAGCATTTAATTCTTTCACACTTACAGCATTTTCTATTTAGTCCCACATCATGCCAAAAGCCAATGACTGTCTCTCCTCGCAGAATAAAATGCAGCCGCATCGTATGCAATCTGCACTGATGACAGCAGAGGGCACTGTAATATAAAATGGCCACTTCCCACTGTGTACAAGAACCTGTTCTGATTGGCAAGTACTAGTTTCAAACCCGCCAGGATTTCTGTAAATTGTCATCTATACTAAAACCATTCTAAAATCTCTTTGTGGTACAAAGTGACATATTTTAACTGATAAATTTAAACCTGAATCACAAATTATAAAAAGGAAGAAAAATCAAAATAAAATTTCATAAATTTTGTATGAATTGATACTGAATCTTTTCTTATACTAGTTCTAATTGCTTATAGGTTGGATATAGAGTTCATGTGTAATTTAAAATAGTTTATCATAGTAAACCGCACACAAACTTTATATCTACCTTATATGATGCCATTTATATGAAGTTGAATAAAAGGAAATATACACAGTAGTATCAATAGAAAATAAGCCATAATACTCTGTAAAATAATTTGAAGAGGTATATTATGAGCCAGATTTGAGGACTATGACCTGGAACCACATCCAAGAAAACTTGAGTAAGGAGACTCACTGTGGTTGGGTTAGTTTGGGTTTATGGATTTCAGGGAGACAAGAATTACAGGCAAAGCCACAAATCAATACATGGAAGGCATACATAGGTTTGGCCTGAAAGAGTTAAGCTTTGTCTAAAAGACCAAGAGTCAACTGAAAAGAATGCTGAGTTAAGGTAAGGGTTTGCTAATTAGAAACAAGCTTCCTAAACAAATGCGCTGACTTTAAGTGGTTTGTTTGGTATATTGAGGACCTGCAAATTTGTCCTGTATGGGTAGCCTTAAGCCTGTTAAGAGTTATAATGGATGTCTTTAAGAAGAGAGTGGAATATAAGGAGAAGGTCTGACCTCCCTTCTCACGGCTAGTAATAGTTTTAGGGTATCCTCTCTGGCAAAAGAGAATCTATTCAATAGAGGCTGCAAGGGATAGTCTGCTGTCTACTAGAATATACTTTGAACAATGCACACAGGTTAAAATGAAAGGACAGAAAAAGACATAGCATAGAAGCGTTAATCACAGTGAAGCTGGGATGTCCATATTTATATAAGACAAAATATTCTTGATTAGATGCTGGATCAGGAAAAGATCATTAGTATGATAATTTTAAAAATTTGAATGAGGTCTGTAAATCAGTTAAAAGGTATTATATAAAATTTTTTTTTATTAAATCATAACTGTGTACATTGATATGATCATGGGGCATCATACACTAGCTTCATACACCATTTGACACATTTTCATCACACTGGTCAACACAGCCTTCCTGGCATTCTCCCAGTTATTGTGCTAAGACATCAACATTCCACATCAACCAAGTTTCACATGTACCCCTGTAAGATGCACCGCAGGTGTAATCCCACAAATCCCCCTCCCTCCCCTCCCTTTCTCCCTTCCCCTTATTCTTAGGTTATAACTGGGTTATAGCTTTCATGTGAAAGCCCTAAATTAGTTTCACAGTAGGGCTGAGTATACTGGGTACTTTTTCTTCCATTCTTGAGATACTTTACTAAGAAGAATATGTTCCAGCTTCATCCATGTAAACATGAAAGAGGTAAAGTCTCAATCTTTCTTTAAGGCTCATAATATTCCATGGTGTACATATACCACAATTTATTAATCCATTCGTGGATCGATGGGCACTTGGGCTTTTCCCATGACTTAGCAACTGTGAATAGGGCTGCAATGAACATTCTGGTACAAATATCTTTGTTATGATGTGATTTCTGGTCTTCTGGGTATATGCCCAGTAGAGGAATTACAGGATTGAATGGCAGATCTATTTTTAGATCTCTAAGTGTTCTCCATATATCTCTCCAAAAGGAATGTATTAATTTGCATTCCCACCAATAGTGCAAAAGTGTTCCCTTTTCTCCACATCCTCGCCAACATCTCTGGTCTTGGGATTTTGTGATATAGGCCAGTCTCACCGGAGTTAGATGATATCTCAAAGTAGTTTTGATTTGCATTTCTCTGATAATTAAAGATGATGAGTATTTTTTCATATGTCTGAAGGCTGTGTGCCTGTCTTCTTCAGAGAAATTTCTCTTCAAATCCATTGCCCAGCCTGTGATGGGATCCCTTGTTCTTTTCTTGCTAATGTGTTTGAGTTCTCTGTGGATTCTAGGAGAGTGCAGGGAAAACCCAAGAAGAAATCGGTCTGGGCGAGCATTTTTTGAGGAGGACCCCCGGGCAATTGAAGCAGCTTCAAAAATACACTACTGGGACTTGATCAAACTAAAAAGCTTCTGCACAGCCAAGAACACAGTAAGTAAAGTAAGCAAACAGCCCTCAGAATGGGAGAAGATATTTGCAGGTTATGTCTCCGACAAGGTATTATATAAATGTTAATTCCCTGGTTTTGTAATTATACTGTGGCTATACACTATATTAACATCTGAGGAAGCCGAGTGACAGGTATATGGGGATTATACGTGTAAGTTTTATAAGTTTCTCAAAAGTATGTAATTATTTCAAAATGATAAATTGAAAAAAAATTTTTTAAAGCTATAAATTTCTACTCTTCAAAAGACACATACGAAAATTAAAAAGCAGGGCACAGGCTGAGAATAAATATTCATGATACTTACATAGTTATCAAAAAATACTAAATTTGACTTTTATAAAGGTATTTCACTGAGAATATGTAAAGAACTCTTATAATTCAGTAAGAAGACAAATTAATTTTTAAAAAGGGGCAAAGAATTTAAAACAGCAAAAAAGAAGATACATCAAATTGCCAATAAACACATGGCAAAATGCTCAACACCATCAGTCATCACAGAAATTCAAATCTAAATTCACCATGAACTTCTACAACAGCTAATCTAAGAGCCTGACAGTGCTAAGTGTTGACACATATGTAGATAGTGCAGCTGGAGCTTTCGTCCATTGCTGACAGAAATGTAAAATTGTATAACCCACCTAGGAAAATGTAAGAAACCAATTTGCTATCTTCTTAAGTTAAACACACACCTACCACAGGACTCAGCAATTCCATCCTTAGGTTTTCACCCAAAAGAAATGAAAATGTAAATCCACATAAACACTTCTACATGAATATTCACAAAGCTTTATTTGTAATAGCCCCAAACTAGAAACAGCTCATGTGTCCATCCATGCATGATACTTACTGTACACAGAGGCAGAGAAAGGAATATCCTAAGCAATAAAACAGACCACCGATACAAACCAAAACAGATGAATTTCAAAAAAAGAGTATGTCTACACAGTAAAATACTTCCCACTGTTAAGAAGGAATAAAGCATTGACACAGAGTACAACATATGTGAATGTGAATCTCGACCTAACTGTACTTGGTAAAAGGCAGACGTTAAAAAGTACATACTGTATGCATTTATTTACATAAAATTCTAAAAAAAATAAAACTACTTCAGAGTGAGAAAGTAGTAAGTTTGCCTTAGATGAGGGGTGGGAACTGACTGAGAAGGGGTACTTGCAAACATACGGGAGTGATAAAACGTCCTAAGTCTTGATGGTAGAGGTAGTAACATGGGTACATACATTCATCAAAATTCATTTACGCTATACAATTAAATTCAGTGCATTTTAATGTATGTAATTTGTACTTTGAAAAATTTAATGTTAGAAATTGTTAAAACACCGCACATGATGCTTTGACACATCCAGAGCATTACATGCTAGAGCAGAATGTCTGAAAGTGAGCCTCAAAAGTTTGCCAGAAATCTCTCACTATGTGCTCCAACATCTTTCTCAAGCCAAGGTCAAGTGTCCAATGAATAGAACAAAAGGGGTTATAAGTAAGGCCAGGGTTATTCTTAGGGCTTAAAGCATCCCAAATGAAAAGAAAATGAGTTTAAAAGCACGCCAGAAGGTTACCTGATTGGCATTTCTATAAAAGAGTATAGTATAAAGTAATCTTGAGACACTAAACAATAATTATGTGTACATTGATATGTTCTTTAGGTTAAACATTATGCTAAAATCTTTATATTCACTATTTCTTTTAAATATATCTACAAATATTCAACAAAAATACTTCCATTTTATAGATAAACAAAGAGAGATGAAATAGTTACTTGATCAAAGTCAAATAGAGTATTATAAAAGTGGAACACTGGGATTGAACTTAGGTCTTTCTGACTACAGTGCTCAGGCTCTTTACTGTTTTGCCATTTTACCTCCAATTATGCCATTTATTACCTTTTGCATTATAAAGAGGCTCAAGTGCATGAGCCTGTACAGACTTAGAGAGCATTGGTTTTGATTTCCTTTTAGCCATGCTACTAGGTCTTGGGATAGTACAGAGAAAGCAGTTTGAAGCATGTGGAAAGCATTCGATTCTACAAAATGTCATTCCTACATATGGTAGCTATCGAATACTAAAAATAATTCTAAGGACTGAAGAGCTGCTGTTCCCAAATAGCTATCTCTAACTTTATTTCCTAGTCTGCCCAAAACTCCATAAAGTACTATAAATCACAGTATAAAAAAGATATGAAAAGGATCTCAGAAAACCTCTTTTAATTGGGGAGATGACAGCTATAGCAGTCTCTCTCATTCTATTTTCCTTTTTGTTCAGTTGTTCGCTTTCTTTTTATAATTCTTTTAAACTTTGAAGTTTCAAATATTTCCTTAGCTTTCCTCCCCAGGAGTTTTGCTAATAACAGATGTGATTTACTCAGAATTACTATGTTTTGTTAATTTTTCAAAATGTATAGTAATAAAGAAATAATGAAGGTGGAATTAAAATTATCTACTTTAATGACAAAGGGGAAATATCCCCTAATTGAATATCCTTTTTAAGAATATATAAAATATTTTCATCCTACCTGAAATCACATGCTGTAGTAAATTCTGCTCCTCCACCCAATGCCCGACCTTGAACCAGTGCAACGCTTATCAAAGGCAGTCTGCATATAGGAGGAAAAATTGATGTTAACACTTTCAATTTCAATATTAATTTACAAATGTCAGTTTTTAATATGTTAAAATGTAATGGAAACAGAAGTACTGTATTGTCTTTATAATAATAAACACACATCAAAGGATAGTGGAACCCTGACCTTGTGTACCATGAGAGGAAGAATAGTATAATACTAAAGATTTAATAATTCATACTAAATACCATATAAGTTTATCACAATATCTCCCTGAATCACCATTTATTTTGAAAATATAGCCATATTGTGACATTCTTTAAATAAATGGATGCTTTTGTAGCTGGCAACTGAGAATAATTCAATGTGATACTGTCTTAGTCCATTTGATAGATGGACTAAGTCCATTTGATAGATTTGTAGCTGGCAACTGAGAATAATTCAATGTGATACTGTCTTAGTCCATTTGATAGATTTGTAGCTGGCAACTGAGAATAATTCAATGTGATACTGTCTTAGTCCATTTGGTAGATATCAAGTTAAAGATGGGAAAATTAAGGCCATACCCAAAGGAAAGAAATATGGTATAGAAGATAGAGCACTAAAAGGGAGTTATGAAGATTTCCATCAAAATTCTTCTCATTATTGCTTGAAGTGATGCATAGACTAATACTATGTAAAGGAATGACTTTATGGTAGTAGCAAATCTCTTACCTTTACAGTCTGCAGGAGTGTCTGAATACTACAAGGTAAATCTAAAATGTTTTCAAAGTATGAATTTTTTTGTAGATTCTAACCAAAATGCAAAACTGTAAATCTAACATACACTGTTCCCAAATAGAAAATATTATTTAAAAAGAATAACTTTGCAGATTTATCTAAGAAAAAGTCAAATGCAATAGGAAAAGGGAAGTTAACAATAGCTAAGACAATAAAAATAGTACCTTATAATGATAATGTTATGGTTCTATTACTCTTTCCAGACTCTCAGATACGAGTACCCCAAAATATAGTGATGTTCACGTAATAACTATGCTTAAGTAATATAAATTTTATTAGTTTTCATAATTTTAAAATTATCTACACTTGAGTTTGAAAAGAGAAAGCTAATGAGTCAAAACATGTCACAGTTTGTAACCCCAAACACAGAATGATAACCCAGAAGAATTTTTCCCCTTTTATCGTCTAGGTGCAAAGTGACTCCATCGTCCTTAGAAAGCTGTAAAAGCCTTCTCCAATCCAGAGCTCTCTTTCTCCCTCCCCTGATAGCAACCACTTCACTACGAAGTCTACTGATTTTGAATATTAGGTAATTTTTATGTGTCATCTCTTTATCAGTGCTTTTATTTTGCTATAATATCAGCATTTAACTTTCCCCATGTCTATTCCTTAATACAGCTAGTTATATACGCTCTTTAGGTAAATGTCTATATCTTACATTCCTTTTATTCTTCATTTCTCTTATTTTTAAAATATTCTGTATACTTCATTTAAACAAACAGCTGTCCTCTATGAGACAAAGAAATAGTTCATTGTTAGAATAAATATAAACCGGAAATAAGCTATTTTTTTTAAACTGGTGCAAATAATGGAATAATATAGATATAATATGGAATAATTTGGATATTTTAGAAATTATATTTTAAAAAGATGATACATTACCTCATAAATCTTGTTAAGGTGTTCTGCATGAACATACATAAGGCCACTCCATCCTTTAAATAAAAGTAAGCATAAACACTAAAGGTATAAGGCAAACATATAAAAAAAATGTAATTCAGGTTTTAGAAAGTAAAAGTCAAAAATACATCTTTCTTTTTTTTAAATGAGGTTTCCATTTCAAACTCTTTGATGCTGTCTGAAGTGTGAATAGTGCTGCATTTGGCTCTGTTGATATTCTAGGGCTCCTTGAGCTCAGATTTGAACAAGGTTTAGCAAAGATGTAGGCAGGAGAGTCAGATCACCTCCCCAGAGCAGCGTGAAGCTCTATACAGGATAATGTGGGGGAAAGAAGCATAGAAACTTCCCTGTTATCCCAAAGAAGATAAAACAATGGAAGAGGGAGAGGAGGATGAGAAAGCCAATGTTAAACTTGGATTTTTTTTTTTTTTGTACTTCTAAGGCTTTTATCTTGGTATCTCCACAAATTATAATTTTCTTAAACAAATTTCTTCATAGTCCTCCAAACTCACGGCTGCTTCTTTATTATCTCATGTACTTCCTTCAGCTTGTGTGATAAGACCTTCCTTCAGCTTTGTCCCAAAAGAATCTCCTCAAAGGGTTCTAATAATAACCTATTTGTCAAATTACTTGACTTTTTCTTATTTCTCTTTTTCTTTCCTCTTCCCAATACCTGGTACCTTTCTTTGGCCAGTTTGAGCATTTTAATAATTTCTCATAGTTTCTCTTTCTTTTTCTTTGATTGTTCCTTCTAATTTTCTTCCTTCGCTCTTCTTACTCAGCTAATCCCCTTAACGCATGTATCCCCAAATATCCAACCCATGAGTTTATCTTCTTCATTTATAATTTCTTTTTTCTTTTTTTCTTTGGCGGGGGAAGGAGGAAGTCTCATATACTCCTATTGCTTCACCGGTTTTCTTTCTTTCTTTTTTTTTTTTTTTTTTTTTTTTTTGCAGTTTTTGGCCGGGGCTGGGCTTGAACCGCCCACCTCCAGCATATGGGGCCAGCGCCCTACTCCTTTGAGCCAGAGGCGCTGCCCCACCTGTTTTCTTATTAAGTGCTAAAATCTACTAAACATTTCCATATCCTCTCCACACCTCAAATCCAGCATGGCAAAACCAACTGGCGGTAAATGACTTGAGTTGGAATCTGATGCTACTCAGTAACAATGTGAATATGAGCAAGTTATAACTATGAATTGCAATCTCCTCATCCATAGGCACATGGAATAAAAAATACCTGTTCAATTTGATGCAAAGGGTGGTTGAAAGATAAAAACATACCTAGACACTTTCTGCAAAAAGATTACATAAATATAATGGGTCTGTGCTAATGAAAAATGTTAGTGTAAGAGTTCTGATCTAGCGGTCAACAAAGCTCAGAATTTTGGTACTAATTTTAATCTTCCATTTCATAACTCTTCCACCTTCTTTTAGCTATCAGGTACTTCCCCCTCAGTTCTCCCTTTGAAATATTTCCAATGTATATCCATCCTCCTTACATTCTCACTGCTGCTACACCAGGTCAGACTTAGTTACTCAAGATTAGATTATTACAATAGCTTTGCTTCTGAATGAAAGGACTTCAGGAAATTTCACCCCCACAATAAGCTTCCTTGGTATCAAGGGTTATTTTGAATTAAAGGCCCTTGGATATCAACAAGCCTTAGAAGGGCTTTCCCTCTATTTTTACGAACCAGACAGACACATCACGAAAAACAATGGACTTCCTTTCCTTTCTGTTGTCTCAATTTACTACAAGAAAGAACATCAAGAATGCAACCAGACCTTGCCCAAATCAGTTTAAATATAATACCTGTCTCTCAGGTTAATTTAATTTGCAAAAGGAATCACTGACAAGTCAATCTATTTGCCCCAATCTATTTATTCTCCTAAGTATCTATTCATCCTCCTCAGTAACCATTTATTGTCCCTAAACAAAATTACCTATATTTTTCATCTTCTTCATGCCTCTAAAATGAAGGTATATAAACTTATGGACCCCACAGGGATGTTGGAAAATTACTCTGTGATTCTCCCTCTGCCCATGGTAAATAAACCTTTTTTTACTTATTAATCTGCCTTATTGTGAGTTTATTTTTCAGTGAACCTTCTGAGGTGAAGGGGAGGTTTCCTCTCACCGCCACATTACAGTCAAGTACTAACCAGGTTCAACCCTGCCTTACCTCCGGGATTCAGATGATATTGGGGGTGGTATGGTCATAGAAAACAGCTGATACCTGATAAAGCTTCTTGTAGGGTGACAAAATTTGTTATCAACAATAAAGTAAGTCTAAATTTCTTGGCAATACCTGATCTCACCTGATCCCAAACTATCTTACCAATTTTATTATCATACCCCTTGTGGTTGGTAAGATAGTTTGGAATCAGGTGTATGGTAATAAAGTTTGTGAGATAGTTGGAGATCAGGTGAGATCAAGTCTGGTACACAGAATATCCCTCATCTAGCATCCCAATTTCGGCCACAACAAATTATCTGCCATTCCTCTAATACCTTACACTTACCACCATTCCTCTGCTTTGCTTACATCATTCTCACGATTTGGAATAGCCTGTCCTTCTCTCTCTTTTAAAAAATGTCCAGATCATACAATATTTTTCCATCAAGATTTTCTAATTCCACAATAATAGTTTTCTCCTGTGTTTCCACAGTTCTTTTATTTTTGTAACTGAATACATCTATATTGTCCTGTATTAATTATGCGTTTGGATTATTAGACACATTATTTATATAAGATGGAGGCTAAGGAACAAAACGAGTCCTCCATAATCTTACCAGAGATACAGAAATGCAACAAGTATCAAGGTATAAGATAGTAAATATTTTCAAAATGCTCGAACAAATTGAAAAGAGTGCCAAAAAAAGAAACATTTCATTTTGATTTGGATGGAGATAGTTGGGAAGGCTTTATAGAGGAGAAGAGGAGGTGGTATTTGCTATACCTAAACTCTAAAGTTTCTTGAGGTTGACAGTATGCCTTTATCCTCAGTAAAATCTTTTGCATGTAGTTAACACAATGAGATGAATTACCGATGGAAAAATTACAAAATGAATGCAGTCCAGGCTCGGTACCCATAGCTCAGTGGTTAGGGTGCTGGCCACATACACCGGGTCTGGTGGGTTCGAACCCGGCCCAGGCCTGCTGAACAACAATGACAACTACTAAAAAAAAAAAAAAAATGGCCGGGCATTGTGGTAGGCACCTGTAGTCCCAGCTACTTGGGAGGCTGAGGCAAGAAAATCTCTTAAGCCCAAGAGTTTGAGGTTGCTGTAAGCTGTGATGCCATGGCACTCTACCAAGAGTGACATAGTAAGACTCTGTCTTTAAAAAAAAAAAAAAAAAAAAAATACAGTCTAGAAAAGGTAAAAGCCAATATGGTAGAAATTTCCTAATCCAAAGCCTTTATCAAGAAAATCAGTATATATCACAAAGTGAAGAGAAAATTAATACAAGCACAAAGAGCTAAAAAGCTTTAAAGGTAGGCTGATTTATATTGCCAAAAACCTTTCCAATAGAGCTTGTTCTATTAACCTACATAAAGCAATTTTAATATGCTATTTTCTCTTGCAAGGTTTAGATTACTTAAAATTCTGATGGACATATCTATACTTGATAGAAATAAAGGTGAAGCAGACAGTAGCCTGAATGCTATTGTAATTTTTGTTCAAAAGCTAAGTCACATTAAAGACATTTAGAAGCCGCATGAGATACTAGTTAGGAACACAGACTCTAGAGCGAACTGCCTAGGTTGGAATGTGGGCTTTACCACTTAGTACTTGGATTTTGCTCAAGTTACTTAACCTCTCTGTCCCTCAATTACCTCATCTGTAAAATGGTGTATAGTGTAGTGTAGTACCTATTTCACTAAGGGACTTAGAAGTGATGAAGTTTGGTACATAAAAAGCTTAGAGCAGTCCCTGACATATAGTACAAGAACAGAAATGTTATCTATCATCGTCACTATTAGTATCACTAAGATGTCAGTATTAGCAATCAGACAATGAGTGTTTTGGCTTTAAATGTATCATAAAATAGAAAGTTAAACAGTACTAGCCAACATGATCTAGTGATAAGAAAAACTGAATTATATTTGTATCCTGAAGCTGTTAAGCCAACAGCGGTTATGTGTTCAGTCCTACTGGGTTGAAAAAAGAAAGTAAGCCAGTAAGAGATAAACCCTCACCCATGAGGAATAAGTTAAGGGTAAAGGACTAATGAAGACTAGACCTACTCTAATGCACAGAAGCTGGGAAGTACTGAAAAGTACTAAGGAATAAGTTCCGAGAGCTGGAGATACCTGAGGCCCTGCTCCTCTTACTCCCCCCAGTGTAACAGAGGTAAGAAGCACAACGTTCAACTCAAGGGCTAAGGGAACTATTATCATCAAATTTACTTCAAGTTAAGTTTAGAGTAGAAAAATGCCCAGCTTGCAAAAGTACCTTATCTTAGATATTTTTTATAATGCTTATTTTATGAATTTATTAATGTCCTCAAGAAACATGGAAGGGTTTAGAGAGAATTAAAATAGCTTATCTATAAATAAATAAGGCTAAAATGGAGTAGAACCTCCATAACTGACCACCTCCCTGCAATGACCACTGGCTTACGTGGACCCAATTTTCACAGAATGGACGTGCACCACATGTACGTATCAGTAAACAGGCCGAGCTCCTTATGTTGACCACCTCCATATTTTGACCCATTTGTTACAGTCCCTAGGGTGGTCAACTTACAGAAGTTCTTCTGTATACAAAAGTAAGAGCAAACACAAAGAAATTAGACAGAAACTTTGAAGTCACTGTAGAAATTTAAGCAACAGAGAACTAAGGAACAAAAGATTGTTAGAAAGGTAACAAGGGAGGTCAGGGGGTAAAATCTTCAAGCTAGATTATGAATATAATGATTTCTAAAATACCAGACTTTCTCTTAAGACATTTTAGCCATTCATTGCGCAGTAAGCAGTGAAGTTATAAGCTTCTCCGTATTCTGAAACTTATATCCTGAAGGTTATAACTGGAGTATGATTACGTATTCCCTCTGAAAAGACACTTCTTGTAGTCTACAGACTATCTGTGGCATCATATCTAAATCTTATAAATGGATTAATATTTACATTCGCTATTTTTCTATTTTATTCTTTTCTCCTTCCCATAATGTTTCAGGGCTAATTTTTGTCTTCTGCCAGTCCATCTCGGGGCCTCTACTTTTCAATCAAGTATAAACTGCCCAACAGGCACAGCTGGAACTCTTCTTGCTCATTAAACAAAAGATATGAAAATGAAACCAACATTTTTGTTTTTTTTTGGAAACAGAGTCTCACTCTGTTGCCCCAGGTAGAGTGCCATGGCATCATAGCTCACAGCAACCTCAAACTCCTGGCCTCAAGTGACCTTCTTGCCTCAGCTGGGACTACAGGCACCCACAACATCTGGCTATGAAACCAACTTCTTAAGGGATCAGTTACACTTATAAGAAAAGAAAAAAACAGAGTGATAGATCAAACAAATACAATAAAATGTTGACAGTTGTTGACGCTCTCACTCTCCAAAAAAACTCCCAACAACTTACAGTGCTCTACTGAACTAAAAAGAACACTGTCAAAGATTTTACTTAAGTACCTTTTGCAAGTACTCCATTGGTGTAATCTTAAGAATCATTTATTTCCCCTATATATTACCACTATATAATTCCCCCATATATTGTTTCCTCTATATTAGTCCCCCAGTAATTCCACCAAAAACAAAACAAACAAAAAAACCCTCTGATCCTTTGAGCTATTAAAGTCCTCAAAATAATCACATAAGTAAAATATAAATATCTCAGCCACAGATGTCTGCTAAGCATGTAGAATCTAATGCAGAGCTCATGCAACACTTGCCTCTGAGGTGCCTAGTGCTTTCACAGCATTCAAATCGGATCCTGAAGAGAAAGTATTTTTCGCCCCTCGGACAATGACGCCTTTTCCCTCTGCCCAATTTTCTAATTCAATCACTTTTTCCAGAAGTTGTAGCATCATAACACCTGCCAGAGAGAAGAGGGGAAGTAATAAACACATGTAAGACTCTGTAAAAACAGAAATAATTTATAGATCGTAAGATGTTGAGCAGTCCTCTTAGGTCATATGTTTTACTAATATTTTCTGATTGTGTAATGCCAATTGTATACTACTATGGAGTAAGACAAAGAGGTATGTATGACAGGCCCTGCTTTAAAAGTTTAAATTTATTAGTATAATTTTCTCCTGGGAAATCACATAAATATCTGATTAGGTAGAAAAATAAGAATATATCCTACATATGTCTTAAGAAAATTATAATGTACAATGTGGAATATGGTAATATGAAAAATTATTTCTTATGGTAAAGATAAAACACAGACTTCTCAGCAATAAATGTTAAGTGTCTCAGTCAACAAGCTATATGGATGTAACATATATGACTTCAAGGAGATCTAATATATATTGGACATATGGTAAACAGAAAAAAAGTGAGATTCCTGTCATACTCATATCACAGCTAATATAATAGGATGTTAGTTCAGGAAAGGGGTGTAAATACAAGTAAACCTTGTTCCCTGGTTGGAAACCACGCTCTGAGGAGCCCAAGGCATACTATGGAAGTGTGTCATATGCCACCAACCACCAATTCTATAATTTATAGACTAGACTGTTACTTTGGTATCTTTCAAAATTCCATTGGAGCTTCTTTAAAAATTTTTTTTTTTTTTTTTGTAGAGACAGAGTCTCACTGTACCGCCCTCGGGTAGAGTGCCATGGCGTCACACAGCTCACAGCAACCTCTTAACTCTTGGTCTTACGCGATTCTCTTGCCTCAGCCTCCCGAGCAGCTGGGACTACAGGCGCCCGCCACAACGCCCGGCTATTTTTTGGTTGCAGTTTGGCCGGGGCTGGGTTTGAACCCGCCACCCTCGGCATATGGGGCCGGCGCCCTACTCACTGAGCCACAGGCGCCGCCGGAGCTTCTTTAAAATTTAAAACAGAAACGCCAAGGACTGTCATTTTGATATCTAATCAGTAACATTTAGATATGCTTATCTTTGGTTACCTTCCAAGTTCATAAAGCTCATTGTTCTCAACATGATTCATTTTATTTTTTTCTACCTAGGAAATGCTATAGAAGCTAATATAAAGATCATAATACAGGTTAAAACTGGCAAAGAACATGTGCCACAAGTTTCCAAAACTTACTATATAGACCCCATTAAACCATGTATACTTTTTTGGAATAAAAACCCCACAATGTCAAGAATTATTAGTTTATTTGCCATTTTCTGAAGTAAACAGTAGGCAAGTGGTCCTACGATAACTATTAAACCAATATTATTAACTCACATATAAGTTGTGAGTAGATATCCTTTCTAATTGCTAACAGTAGATTGCATACACCATGGTGGTCCCATAACATTCTAATGGAATTGAAAGATTTCTATTGTCTAGTGATGTCAAAGCCATTGCCCTTTTGTAGTGCAACAGAGCACATTGCTCGTGTGTTTGTATTACAACTGCTTACAATATTCACACAGATCATGCTATACAAGTTGGTAGCCTCTGAGCAATAGGCCCTACCATATAGCCTAGGTGTGTAGTAGTCTATATCACCTAGTTTTATCTAAGTTAACTCTATGATATTCACTTACATGATGAAGAAATCGCCTAATGTTCCGATCACTGAACAATGCATTACTATATTTAAAACTGTAACCCTTCCTAAGGATGTCCTATATGCTTTAGAAATATAATTCTTGCTCTCAAATGATTTACAGTCTAATAAGGGAAATAAAAAACCCCACATATTTAGGATAAGAATAAATCTATAAAAGTAAATATGGACCTTTAATCATTACTCAAAATATTTAAGCTTCTAAAAAGTAATGCTGTCCTCCAGTATAAAAAAAATGTATACTAGTAATCTTAAACATGTTTTTACCTCATAAAATAAACATTAAGTTTGGAAAATAAAGAATGTCTAATTGAATGATTTTTCAGTAAGAGCCTTGAGGGTTCACTCATCTTCTCTCCCAACTCAACTGAACCAAACAGGTTAGATTTAGTAGGATTCTTTAGGAGAAAAAGCATCTCTAATACCTGAGAATGCATTCATTTTACTTGGATTGTTCAGAGTAAGAATGCCAATGCCATTGTCTTCCTTCTGAAGGTCAACAGATCCACCAGGAAACTGTTTCAGTTTTTCCTTCACTTCTTCTTCATGGAAGCCATGGGATGTACTATACAATGACAATCCCATTTGATGTAGCAATTTTGTCCTTGCTGACAGGGATGATGTCGTCAAAAGACTTTTTGCCATTTCTGGAAAATAGAGATGAATGTGCAATTGTCCAGATGAACAGACATTCATTTTCTAATATTACGTGTTAACAGGCTGTAATAATGGACCTTTCTGTTGAATGGGGAGTACCCCCTCATTTCTAAAAGCACTTCTTTACAAGAGGGTCAGTATGGAATTCTTTTCATTTTACCCTTCCTCTCAAACCAAATAATTCACAAAGCATGTCATTCAGTGTATCATCGAAAAATGTTAACATAATTACATTTACTGGAATCTAATACACAAGATTTAGAAAAAATATTTCTGTTCTATATTTAGCACCATCTCCTGCCTCCAGGTGGTCTTTCTCATCAGGGTATTTCTTCCAACCCTTAACTTTTTCAAAATCTAAGAATAAATTCAGTCCAAGTGTCCCCTTGGGAACAGTCTCTATGCAGAAATTTTGTAAGAGCAATCCTACCAAGAGAAATTTTATTCTTAGCATTAGAATTATTAGTATTACCTTCTGCAATGCTTTCATATAAAAAGCTGAAAGGGGCCACAAGGAAAATGAGGAAGGAAATGGGAATGTGGTTTTTGCATTCCGCAGGGTTCCATCACTCTCCTCGTCTTACTCTGTATCTACCTCCTGGGTAATCTCATCTCTGTCCCTAGGCTTTTCATTTGCTCCATGCAAACATTTTTTGTTGATACAAAAAGTCATTCAGAAAAGTATACAAAACCTAAGTTACAACTCAGTAACTTTTCACAGGTACGTTCTATAATAGAAAATGGCACCCGAGTCAAGAAACATGAAGTAACTTGAATTTCAGAAGGTCTTTTGTGCCAACTTTTGGTCATCACTCCTCAAATGTGAATAACTATATTGATTTCTAACACCCAAGACTAGTTTGCTTGCTCTTGAACTTTACATAAATTGAATAGAATACATTCTTTTATGTCCAGTTTCAACTATTTAGACTATATTACCCTTATTATGAATCTAAATAGTCTATTATTCTCATTGCTGTATTCTATTTTACATAAATATACCACAATTTATATATTCTAATGTTAATAGACATTTAGGTTGTTTTGGCATTACAGAGTTGCTGTAAAGACTCCAGCATGTGTCACTGGTCAATATGTATGCATTTCTGATGGGTGTATGCGTATATCTAGGAATGGAACTGGTTGACTGGTACACTGTTTCCCTGCTTAAACAGATCATTAAATGCTGAAGAATTGTGCAAGTTGTTTTTTAAAAAAACCACTGTTAGCTTGAAATTGACCATGGTGGGAGTATCAGCAAACACATTCTCTCTTTCTCTCTCACAGACAGTTTACCAGTACATCACCAATTACATGTAGTAATGTGCACACACAGACTTGGGCATTTGTTCAACTTTAGAGGCGTCAACTGCCAAAGAGGCTTTCAAAATGGTTGTACTAATGTACACGCCCACAGATAACGCTGCAGTTGCTCTCCAACCTTGTCATCACTTATACATCTTTCCCCCCAATTTCAGGCATTCTAGTGAACAGTATCTCATTGGGGTTTCATTTTGTATTCCTGTGATGTCTAATGCAGGTTAGCCCCTTTTTCTTTAGCTCGTTGGTCATTTGTATATTATCTTTTGTGAAGTGCCTTATAAAGCTTGTTGATCATTTTTTTCTATTTATTTGCCTTTTTATTATTGATTTGTTAGAGATGTTTTATTCTTCCCACAACTTCCCTAAAACCCATTAGACAACAAATCTTACATTTCTAACTCCAACTCAGACCTTATTTTGTACTCCTGACTCAAAGCCATTGCCTACCAGAAATAAACTTCTCTTACCCCTCACTGCCAGATACATCATAGGCTTCTCAAAATCACTGTCCAAACTGAACTCATACTTCACCTAAAACTTGTTCTTTCTTTATTCCCTCTCTTAACTATTCACTGTATCATCAACTCAGTAATTCATGCCAGAAAACCTCTAGGTCAACCCAATCTCTTTATCCTTCCTTACCTCCCATATACAGTGTACCTCTAAAACAGCTCCTCTTTCTTATTTTCCCATCTTCCTTTTTTTTTTTTTTTGAGACAGAGTTTCACTATGTCACTCTCAGTAGTGTACCATAGTGTCACAGCTCACAGCAACCTCAAACTCTAGGTCTTAAGCAATTCTCATGCCTCAGCCATCCAAGTAGCTGGGACTCCAGCCCCCCCGCCCCCACCATGTCCAGCTACTTTTTGTTGCCGCTGTCATTGTTGTTTAGCTGGCCCAGGATGGGTTCAAACCCGCCACCCTCAGTGTATGTGGCTGGTGCGTAACCACTGTGCTACGGGCTCTGAGCCCTCTATTCCTTGTAGTACTAATGTACTGCAAATCTTAATACATATCATCTAGATCAGTGATTTTAAACCAGTGTGCTATGAACATTTTTAAAGATTAATTATTTTCGAAAGAAGTTCAAAGCACAGTAAATATATTCTTGTTTTTACTTTTTTTTAATCAACATAATTTAAGTGTGTCACACAAGTTTTACTATAAGTTTAAGTCTGCCGTGAGAAAAAGGTTGAAAAACACTGATGTAGACTGATACAGTGGTCACCAATTAGTTTCACACCATTCCTTGTGTTAGTGTGGATAGCTCTGTAATCCAATCAGGACATTTTGAAGTTAAGGCTTTTATAATAAATGGTTCTCTACTACAAAAGGATCAAGTTCAATGAATGCCCTTTCTGATCTGATCTGGTTCTTATCTAAACCTTGACTCTCTTCACTCATGACATGTCTACATAATAACCAGAGTCCCACAAATCCACCATGCCATTTTATAATTAGTACCCTCCCCCCCGAAATGTTCTTTCCTCCCTCATTGGCCTGGTAAATTCCCCATCATATTTAAATCCGAATTCCTAAGTTTTTACCTAACAGTGATTTCATAAGTAGAAATAATCACTCCCTTTATTTATTCTAGAAAATTGTAAGAGCGTTATTCTATCTCAACACATGACACACATCATTTTATTTTTCATTTGCCTTCCTCGGGAGGATGTTTCCTGACAGCAGTACTCTGAAGCACATACTCGGTGTCACTAGTGCCTCGCACAGTCCTCATCACATAAAATATACTAATAAATGGTTGATGAAGGAAAATATAAACAAGTGAAAAATCATCAAGTAGCTAAAAGGAATGTCACAAATTTGTTTTAAAGCTTTAAAAATGTCTCTAATCTGTGAGTTATAAAATGATGTACGAAACCAATGAACAACATCCATCAAAAAGAAGGTTACAATGCAATATTCCCTCTTTCCACTTTACATTGCTTCATCTTCAGATGACATTTTTGTGGAAGTCTCAGCAGAATACTTGGCATTGTGTAAGTATCCATAATAAAAAGAGTACTCAGTGGGATGTAAAACTCCAAACAGACATACTTCACAAACTTGTGAACAGTATTTCAAAATTTTACCCACTTATAAACACAATATTGAAGAGACCAGCAGCCCAGCATGTCTCTTATATCTCAAGGAGAAATGTGACTCTTATTAGATTGTGACCTAATACACTATAATATATTCTAGAGGATTTAACAAAAAAGGTATTGAGGTGCTTGTTTTAGAGAATGATACACAAGAATAAGGAACTTGATGCTATTTTTTCCAAGAAAAAAGCTGCTCTATCTTGCATCACAAATCCGTGATGGGACCTGTTTTCAACTGTCATAACTTTATTTTTTCCCATAAGCATTGGGTGACTCACTGAATGGATTAGTAAGGTCTGGGTCAATGTGAAAAACAGAACTAATAAGTAACCAAGAAAGCAGTCAAATGTCACAAGCTGCAAAAGAAAATAACTAAATATTTAAAAGTACCTTTAGTATCTTCGTCTGTTATCAATTTCATACTCAATATTTAGCAATAGAGAGCAAAACTGCCCTAGGCAAAAACAAATCCTTTTCTTGGCAGTTTTCTTGCTCTCAGGTACATAGAACTCTATTGTTAAATATTACCACTAAGCTTAAGATATTTCAGTTTACTTTTAGAAACTGCATATTTATAACCATATATTTCTAATCTACACCCCTAGGAGAAAAAAATCAATGAACAGACTCTCAATGAAAAAAACGAAAGGATATAAAATAAGGGGGCCTTAGAACTTGAACATGAACCCAAAGAACAAACCTGAAAGAGAAATAAAGTGATAAAAGTAGAAAATTCAGGTCCATAGCAAATGGGAGAAAAACTTCAAATATGTTATAAAGTAGTTATGAAAAAACAAGGATTTTGGAGACTTCTTAAGTTATCACTCAAATGTAAATATCAAGTTATTTCAAGTTCTCTTAGCTAGTAGAAGAAATCTAAACTAAAAATTTCAAATTCAAATTTCAAATTATTAAGAAAGGACAAGCAATAGGGCTTGAAACAGATTAGTCAACTAAACCTGTATACTCATGACAGGATGGATTTATTATGAAGTTTTATATTCATAAGCTCCATTCATAGTCATAACCCTCTTGTCCCCAACCCACTATTCTTCCTTTTTCATCTCTCCTTTCACTACTTGAAGTTCAGTGGTCAAAATCTGTGAGAAAAATGGAAAAATATATCAAAATATGTCATTCAAAGTGAGCTGAAGTCTTCTTTGCTTTCATGAAAACAAATTTTGAAAAACTCAATAACTAGATTAGCAATTAAGACAAATATTTTAAAACAGGCTGGTATTCTTTTTTCTTTTTTTTTTTTTTTTTGAGACAGAGTCTCAAGCTATTGACCTGGGTAGAGTGCTGTGCTATCACAGCTCACAGCAACCTCAAACTCTTGGGCTTAAGCAATTCTCTTGCCTCAGCCTCCCAAATAACTGGGATTACTGGTGCTTGCTACAACACCTGGCTATTTTTTTGTTGTTGTTGCAGTTGTCATTGTTGTTTTAGCTGGCCTGGGCTAGGTTCGAACCCAGCAGCCTGGGTGTACGTGGCTGGTGCCCCATCCATTGAGCTACGGGTGCCACCCTCAGGCTGGTATTCTTCATTGGATTACTTAAAGTAGATTACAGCTAGAACTTTAGGTGCAATCTAAGAATTGCAAAAACACTGATGCATTTCTTGGCATACGGGCTATTAAGGAAACAACACTTGGCTATTATGGCCAAGAAATTAATAGGCTATGATTCAAACGTACACACATGCAATATGGTCACCCATTTGTTAAAAAGGTAATTGTGTAGCAACTGTTTGGTGAACAGCTATTTGGTGAATTATTACCAGTGATCTCCCCTTTGCTAGCTATTTCAGAAAAAAACTAAGCATCTTCATGATCAAAAGTCTTCAGTTTCACTAGGAAAACAAAATATACACACATAAACCAAAAATAATTCAAACACCTAATTGAAAATGAAGTCTTTTTCTTGAGCTTTAATAAAAGAGTTGCTTTAAATTTACATTACTGTCTTAACTTCATAAAAAGGTGTCTTTTTTTCTCTCACCAGCAAACTTTTATCACATATTCTAAGGATGTACTATAGGTGTAAACTGTGCTTGGATTATGTTAACACTAAGCATTAAATCAGTGGTTGGGATTATGATACTCTATTTCCCTTCATTTTTTTCTAGTTTTTGAAATTCTGCAGAAGTACAACAAAAATCAAGCAATACACCAGCTCTGCTGGGGAGCACGCAATTAAAGGGAAACAAGCTCAGATCACCTTTTGTTTTGTAGTTCCTTATGGTGGAGCTATGGACAGAGGAAATTATTAAAATACTCTTATTCTACATATTTTCAAAGTATTATTTCTTTTAAAAGATTGTTAGAGCTAATCTACTGCAGAATGAAAATTATATCCTATCCCCTTCCCAAAACATATTTATAAGACAAACATAAAACAATTCCCTGTTATGCTGTTGTTATTTTTTTTTTTGTCCCCTCTAAAATTCATACTGAAATTTAATCCCCAATGCACAGCATTAGGAGGTATGGCCTTTGGGAGGTGCCCTTATAAAAGAGCTTTATGGTAGTAGTTTGTTCCTCTTGCCCTTCTTTCTCCTGCCATGAAAGATCACAGGGTTCACACCCACCCGCCATTAAAGACTGAGTTTTTAAGGAGCCATTTTGGAAATGGCAGCCTTCTCCAGATGTTGGCTTTTCTAGCCTCCAAAACTGTAAGAAATAAATTTCTCTTCTTTATAAATTACCCAGTCTCAGGTGTTTTCTTGTAGCAACACAAAATACACTAAGATACAACTATATTTCTATTTTACAATTAGTTAAAATTTTCCTTTGTATGCAGCTTTCCTCTATCAAGGCTAACCTTTTTTCTTCTCTGTTGCAAACTGGAATAAGAAATACCTTGGACTACACATTAAATATACAAACACTAATGAAAGCTGATAAACAAAACCCCAAAGGTCTGTACAGATATTTCATGATAGCTGATAGTGCAGATAAGCAAAAATATTCCTCACATAAAATTCATGCAGCCCCCTAGGCCACAGGTTGGACATCCCTGTGACAGTAGCCTGTTTATTGTCACATTTACGGAGAATACAAAAGCTTTCAACCAAAGTCCTCATTTTCAGCTTTTCTTCCAAATAACAACTACATTTTTAAAAAAACAAATTATCAATGTGTCAAACGTTTAAAACCTGAGACACTCAGATCACTCCATAATTGCCTTGAATCACAAGTATTTTGAATGTGCAAGAACATAGCTCACATACAGGCTATATGATTAAAAATAGGGTTCTGAAACAGTGGAAGAGTAGTGTTACACACTACATATTCTATAAACGATGATTTTTGTGACTGTAACAACTAGGTGAAGAGCTGCTAGGTGGCCAGCTTCAGTACCCCAGTTGTTACTTCTGTACCTAGTTGTTACTTTCCCAACTCACCTTGTTTCAAGTCTATGCCTCTTCACAATCTGGCTTCCCGTCCTAGAATGGGGGAAATGCTGCTGACTGGCCGTGCCCGAAATTGATTATTATCCACTCACCTTCGGGTCAGGAACCAATAAGATGTCATGAAAAGATCAGCTGTTTTATTACAACGTTCCTCCCGCCCCCGGCTGATTTCACGCTATGCCTCTTACTGCAAGTTTGTTTCTTCCAGTGGAGTGCTAGTTCGTCAAAAAGGTCCTTTGTTATTCCTCCCCATGTCCAGTTTCTGTAACTCCAGCACTCACAGCAATAACAGGTATACAGTAGGCTTTCAGATGTGGAAATGAGGAAAGAAAAGAGAGGCGTTGGCCTTGACGCTCTCTCAAGCCCCTTTCAGCATTTTCATCCTGTAAGTTGTGATTTTACCCCCCTACACTTTTTGCAGTGCTGAACGGATTATTGCAGCGCAAATTCTAGAAGGAACCCATACTAAAACTGAGTTGATTTTGTTGTTAAAAAGCTGGCTGCACTATACAAACTTCTAATTAAGCAACATAATACATAAGTACAAAGACAATTACAAAGGTCCCAGGGGACATTACCTAAGAATTCAGGTATTAAGCTGGTGCGCTGAAAGCAAATTTCCTTTTCCTTATGGAAAGATTAACGTCGCTACTTTCTGCGCTTTCCTGGAAGTTTTAACTCTTCCTGGCCCAGCACTCTCCTTCCCTGGGCAAAGTCGGTCCGGGGCGCCCTGCAGTGCGTCCCCACGCCCAGTAGAGGGCAGGTGTGTGCTGCGTCTGCGCAGGAGACAAGCAGCGGAGCCGGGGGTGACGGGGATGCTCCCCGAGGTGTAGAGTCCATTCCACAGCGACCGTCTAGGAGTCTCCCCTGGACGGCACTAACAAGTGTAGCCCTAACAGCAGTCCCGAGGGCCCCACGGCCCTAAACGGTAGGGCGGCGACTTCCCCTTCCGGTTTTCCGCGACCCCTCTTCCCCGGCCCTGCATCCCGCCTCTTCCGCCTCTGCAGGCCCCTCTTCCGCTCTCCGCAGACCCTCTTCCGCCCCGCTGCCGTCCCAGCGCTGTCCCACGTCGCGCGGCTGCGGGTCGCGCTGTCGACGCTCCTACGCTCTCTTGCCTCTGCGCCCCTGTTTCCTTCTCCCGTGAACCGGGAAATCGCAACCCCGCCGCGAGACCACTCTTCCCGCGCCCATTTCCCGAGGGAGACTGCGACGGCGGCCTCCAGTTGTTCTTGCTTAGAATTTTCGGTTCTGCGGTGCAGGTTAGGGCTGGTGCAGGGAGGGCTGCGGAACTCCGCTTCTTGGTATGATCCACTGTAAACATAGGAGTTGTAAGAAGGAAGTCAGGTGAAGGCAATAGCGAAAAGGGAGGGTAGGGAAACATCCTGAAGGCTGTCCTTTTAAGATACCTTACCTGAGTTGAATGTCCTGAATGTGACGTTGCATTTATAAAGTTCAGAAAGCTTGAAATACTGTACCATTACCTGTATTATGCAGCAGACAGGGAGGTCATATTACACCACATAAACACAGCTACGCATTAAAGAAGTGAAAGCGGATTTTATTTAGTAACTAATGACAGAACGAGAAAACTGAGCTATGTTGCGATTTGTGCAGGTGTGATTTTTTAAGGGGAGGAAGAAAGGGGAATGTGAGCCCTCATTAGAGTCTGAAGAAGTACAAAGAGTTGTTGATCAGTGTAAATGTGATTAGGCCAGCTATATTTGTTAGCTGGCAGTTATCTAAGTTAGGATTCTAACCTCTCACAGAGGATGGGAGATAATCCTTATCCTTCATTTTAAAGGAGTGATTTTCAGATCCTTGAGAGAGGGCTTCTGAGTTGCAAGAGACACACATAATAAACCCCTCTTACTAAAAGCACGAAGAAAGGTAGATCAAGGGCCTATTGTCAATTGTGTGTTGGCTAGAACTAGTTCAGCTTAAGCAAGCACTGTACAGGTGGCTGGGGTCATCTTAGACACGGGGCTTTATGTTGCTAGAAGCTCTGCTAGAGTTTTGTCTAGTTCTCAGCGCAGGGTTTTGTATGGCGTTATCGTGTGCCTGGAGTTCTGCAGTTGTGGTAGATAAGGTATGAATAAGTAAGGGGAATATTCTAATGGCACGACACCAAGTGTTAGAGTACAGAGATGTGTATGATAGGAAGAAGTGGGAGTCCAGTTTGCGCTGGCAGGAAGAAGTTATTATTAGAAGTATTGCATTAAATTCCTTTACTATGAAATGGGATCTTAAGCCATTATGCTCTGGTGAACAGGAAAGTCACTTGATTAAATGGTGATTTGGAAGAACTTATTTGCGGGGTTGGGGGAGTGACTTAATTTATTATTTGTGCCATAATTTTGTATATGGACTTGTGATACTACAACCTTCCAACGTTGGGATCTGTGGCTAAGGGGCTTGACCTTTGGACATCTTTGTGTAGTCCCTGATAGTACCTTAGTAAGTAAATAGAAAACAAAGTCTGTCATTTGTGCATATTATTTTCATGCCCTATTTTTTTCCAAGTACATGTTTAGTTACTTGCCAGTTCTCAATATATCTACAACAAATTGAGGAGAAAAAATGTGTAGAAATTTACTTAAAAACTACCAAAAGTGGTCTAAGGTACAAGAGGAATTTGGAGAAGGGAAAAAAATCTTGGCAACTGATGAAAATTCAAGGAGAGCAGCACAATGGAAGACATTATTTTCAATACTGTTACTATGTAAACGCTAAGATAAAAAGCATTCTTTTTTCTACTCCCATGTAAACTGCTTATTCACTTACAGCTGTGGGAGTAAAATTGGAGATGAGGATTGGCAGTGATTTAAGTGTCCTGAGAAGACAGGAAGATGGGAGCTAGGAAGATATCAGATAACCAAGTTATCTGATACTTGGTTATCTGATACTTCCTATACCCTAGAAACAAAAAGTTTGCTATCCCAAGATCTAGTCCTCTTCACTTTCCCCCCTTTTATTCCAGTAGTATTCTGATTGCTCATCTAGATGTATAGAAAGTCAGCAGACCTGCACACTTAACCTGCTGTAAAAATACCTTTCATTGCAATAACCAATGTTGTAAACCAGAGACTAAAAGTTAATGCACTGCAGTATTATCATGTCAACACCTGTTTACCCTTTAACTTTTAACCCAATCTAAAAAATTGGATGGCCATTTCTTCTATTATTTGAGTTTTCATAAAATACAAGCCCAATTGTAATTATTCTCTTCCTCTTTCAAGTTGAGTCACTGTTTCACTGTTCCCCCCAGCCCATAACATGTTCTACACTCAGATTTTTTCAATATCTAGTCCTCGTAGCTTTCAGTGTTGATGCATATAAAATTTTCTTTCCTATATTCCATTTATGAACTTTTTTGCATTTTTTATAATAAGTCCAAAAGACTTTGTGTACCTTAAAAAGTATTTTGATCTAATTGAACATCTAATAGTGATGTCACCACTCCAGAAATCCCAAATGAGGGTTAATATGCATATTTTTGTCAAATAGTAAATGTATCAAGTGGCTACAATTCGTTACTTTGTGATTTTCTACTTTCTTGTCTCTCTCTCATCCTCAGTCCCTCTTTCAGACCCTTCCTACGTAATAAATGACATTGCCTACTATTCTCATAGCTATTTTTTTAAACAGTATAATTCTCTACTGGCATTAAAAATACAAATTTTTGTTTTAGAGATATAAAGTTCTTGGGCATATACAAAAAAGTTAATAAAATAACAAGAAAATTTCATAATCCCATTACACAAAAATAACCACTAATACTCGAGAATGTTTTTAAAAATAGATTGATATAATCTGGCTATAGCCATATTTATACATATGAACATTTATAAAAACATATATACTTAGCAAAATAAAGTATTATAAACACTTCTCCACAATGGCAAATATTTTTAAATTATTATTTAACAATTTGTTATTATTCTCCTTCCACTATTTTAGGTGTGTCTCTTGCAAGCAGCATTTTGTTCAACCCAGTCTAATAGTATTTATCTTTCAGGGCTGTGGTCCCCAACCCCTGGGTGCCAGACTGGTATAGGTCCCTGGCCTGTTAGAAAGTGGGGCACACAACAGGAGGTGAGCAATGGGCTAGCCAGGAAGCTTCATCTCTACAGCTTCTCCCATTGCTTGCATCACCCCCTGAGCTCTGCCTCCTATCAGATGGGAGGGGCATTAATTCTCATAGGACCATGACCCCTACTATAAACTTCATATGCCAGAGATCATACACACTCCTTAGGAAAAATATAATGCCTGATGATCTGAGGTGGCAGTGTAATGTACTTGAATCATCCTAACCCCTCCCCCACCCCACTCTGTCCATGGAAAAATTGTCTTCCATGAAACAGGTCCCTGGTGCCAAAAAGTTGGAAACCATTGTTTTAGGGGAGTTTAAGCCATTTACATTTGTTTAATTGATTTAACCTTTTTTTACTTAAGGTTTATACTTCATGATATTCTACTTTGTCTAAAGGGATATATACACACACACAAATGCATGTGTGTAAGTCCCTCCCGTTTACATACATATCTCAATGTTCATCGTCTCACTGGAGTGATTTGGACAAGAGGAAACCTGAAATAGCCTACAAAGCTCTTTGGTTTTACTTTACAAAAAGCTTGTAATTTTTAGGAGGAGCTATAAGATAATTGATTAAATAAAAGAGAGATGATTTGAGATCATAAACAAAATGCCTTGGTCAGTATTAGGTAACTAGAGTAAGGATTCCTTTATAGACTAAAAAAATTTTCTTTGGCGGAGAGAAAGAGTAGGGTGTCTGAGCCTGGCAACTTCCTTGCAGAACCACTGAGAAGAACCACAGGATCTGATGGCTATGGATCTGGGCCACAGGCAGGCAGAAATTTTGCCGAAAAATTCCTGTGCCCTAAGTGACGTGTGGAATCAGAAAGCTGCAAGACTTGAAAAAGCGATGCAAACTCTGGTTGTGTGAATTTCACAGGCAACTTAATGTGTTTTTATCTCAGGGACTAGATTGCCCGCCTTTGCACAATTATATAAACCCCTCAGAATGTTGTTAGACCACCAAGGCAGACAGTAGCAATCCTTAAAGTCTGACCTTAAAATTGTCCACTTTCCAGTCAGAATGGAGGCGTTAGAAACTCATTTGAGCCAAAGTAAAAGAAAATCAAATTCCTTGTGTACTTATTTATGGCTTGAGATTTATACCTCAAGTTATATATGCTTCTTGTCTTTGAGTGTGCACATGTGTATATGATTTTTCTGAATTATCGTTACGTGAACCATTCCATTTTATTACCCTCAATGATTTAGAAGTTAGACATTCTGATTTTAATTCTACAGGGCCTCACAAAAGTCACCATATATAGGAAGAATTATAATAGCAGATATCCTGGAACATGTTTGCCATGAGAGAGAGAGAAAACTTCTTATGTGTGCAGAAAGAAGTGACCAACACATAGAGAATATTTTGCAAATATTTTGATGTTTCGTAAATAAAGGTATATTTAGCTACAATTTCCCATTTTCCCTATGAATGGTGACTTGTAGGACATCCTGTATTATGGTTATTTACATTTTCCAAGAATCCGTCAAAACAAAGTATGACGTTTTAATTTACTCTGTTTTGTTATTGGTTCATTGAGGGTGAAAAGAATTAGGTGACACTGCTTGCATTTGTTAGGTAAAATCCCTCTTATAGTTGTGATTTCCTCCTTTTTTGGTTAAAAAAAAATTAGCATTTTTACTTTCACCTTCCTTTCTCTTTTTTGGTTTTTGGGTTTTGTTACATATTTTAATTTACTACAAAATTGTTTTTGTACATTGTGTATCTCAGTAATTTTTCAAAGTTTCATTTAGTGTTCTAGATCCTATTTAGAAGAATGTAGACTTAACCTTGTATTTCGTTTTTACATTTTTCCCAATAGGAACATCGTATTGCCTATTTCTTAGCCCATGGATATGAGCTACCTTTTCCCTTATTCCCACATGAATTTCAAGTTGGCTAGTGATCTATTCTTAGGTTTCACCTTTCCCTTATTCTTTTCTTCTGCTAGAGGAGAAAGCTGAGGCCAACCTGATATTTGTACTTTTATGTAAGATTCCTTTCCCTCATTTATATGTTGGTAGGACTTTTATACAATCCTACGGTGTTATCTGTTGTTACACAAATGTTGCTTAGGCATAAATCTCTTCTCGGTGATAGATTATGGGGCTACATCGCCAAGCTGACAGGTGGGGAGTGAGTAGCAGGTTCATCCCTGATAATTCCAGTATTACGTCACATTCTCCTGTTCTATGTACATTCTCTGGGCAGGTCCTGGGTGAATTTACCCTCTAGTCCCCTTTTTGATCTATTCTACTTTGCAAAAGATGAACTCTCAACGTCAGTTGGTTTATAGCCAATGACAATTACTGGAAAGAAACTGTAGGGTTAGAGAAAGATGGAGACTATGGCTTTCTTCCATCTTTTTGCCAGTGGTGTTACAATCGACAGGAGTTGTGTTTCCCAGTGTGGCCCCAGCTCCATCTCAGTGACCCTGATCCCTGTACTCCGATAACACCGCTTCCTTTTATCCCTTCGAGTGATTTCCCACTGTTTGAGCTTTGGCGGGTCTCACTGTCCTCTACTGGGCTTCTCTGTTCATCTGTGTGTAGCCATTTCCCTCAAACAAAGTCCCTCTGTTTTAATACTCAAGTGGTTTTTGTTTTACGGATTAGATCTTCACACACACCCAGAATGCTTTATACTTAAGTATAAGCCTCAGTGCACTTGTGATTGTGCATTTTTAAAAAAGTCTTTATGTTTTTCTTCCTCACCTCTATATGGTATAGTGATTGGCAGATGATAGGAACTGAATAATTATTTACTGAAGGAATGAATGAATAAATTCTTCAATCGTTTCAGTCGCTTTGTCACTTATATTTTCCACTGGAAGAAAGAAGGGACAACAGAAAGAGGCAGAGGAAGCCGTACTTGCTAATACATCCTCATGTCATCTGAGCACCAAGAAAAGCTAATTCACATACAAAAATCAAGTAGCATCTGCCCAAATAATTAAAACAACCTGGAATATTTTAATGTGCCAAAGAAAAGCACAGGAAATTTATGCAGGTAACTTGAGAAGCCCATAATGGGGAAACTAAACCTGATGTGGAAGATACACGTCCAGAGGAGAACCAAGTGAACACTGAATTGGTTTTGTTTTAATGTGAAACATGTTCTTTCCTGTCTTTTTTTTCTCTGACAAATGACTTGAACTTGAATGAATCATGCCACATTTTGAAATGTGTTACTATATATCTAATTTGATAGGAAAAAGGAGAGAATTTATTTTGAAATTTTAGAAATTCTAAAATGTGTATTAATTTTTTTTTCTTTTTTTTTTAATTGTTGGGGATTCATTGAGGGTACAATAAGCCAGGTTACACTGATTGCAATTGTTAGGTAAAGTCCCTCTTGCAATCATGTCTTGCCCCCATAAAGTGTGACACACACTAAGGCCCCACCCTCCTCCCTCCATCCCTCTTTCTGCTTCCCCCCCATAACCTTAATTGTCATTAATTGTCCTCATATCAAGATTGAGTACATAGGATTCATGCTTCTCCATTTTTGTGATGCTTTACTAAGAATAACGTCCATCCAGGTTAATACGAAAGATGTAAAGTCTCCATTTTTTTTAATGGCTGAATAGTATTCCATGGTATACATATACCACAGCTTGTTAATCCATTCCTGGGTTGGTGGGCATTTAGGCTGTTTCCACATTTTGGCAACGGTAAATTGAGCTGCAATAAACAGTCTAGTACAAGTGTCCTTATGATAAAAGGATTTTTTTCCTTCTGGGTAGATGCCCAGTAATGGGATTGCAGGATCGAATGGGAGGTCTAGGTTGAGTGCTTTGAGGTTTCTCCAGACTTCCTTCCAGAAAGGTTGTACTAGTTTGCAGTCCCACCAGCAGTGTAAAAGTGTTCCCTTCTCTCCGCATCCACGCCAGCATCTGCAGTTTTGAGATTTTGTGATGTGGGCCATTCTCACTGGGGTTAGATGGTATCTCAGGGTTGTTTTGATTTGCATTTCTCTAATATATAGAGATGATGAACATTTTTTCATGTGTTTGTTAGCCATTCGTCTGTCGTCTTTAGAGAAAGTTCTATTCATGTCTCTTGCCCATTGATATAAGGGATTGTTGGCTTTTTTCATGTGGAATAATTTGATTTCTCTGTAGATCCTGGTTATCAAGCTTTTGTCTGATTGAAAATATGGAAATATCCTTTCCCATTGTGTAGGTTGTCTCTTTGCTTTGGTTATTGTGTCCTTAGCTGTACAGAAGCTTTTCAGTTTAATGAAGTCCCATTTGTTTATTTTTTTTGTTGTTGCAATTGCCATGGCAGTCTTCTTCATGAAGTCTTTCCCCAGGCCAATATCTTCCAGTGTTTTTCCTATGCTTTCTTGGAGGATTTTTATTGTTTCATGCCTTAAGTTTAAGTCCTTTATCCATCTTGAATCAATTTTTGTGAGTGGGGAAAGGTGTGGGTCCAGTTTCAGTCTTTTACATGTAGACATCCAGTTCTCCCAACACCATTTATTGAATAGGGAGTCTTTCCCCCAAGGTAAGTTCTTGTTTGGTTTATCAAAGATTAGGTGGTTGTAAGATGTTAGTTTCATTTCTTGGTGTTCAATTCGATTCCAAGTGTCTATGTCTCTGTTTTTGTGCCAGTACCATGCTGTCTTGACCACTATGGCTTTGTAGTACAGACTAAAATCTGGTATGCTGATGCCCCCAGCTTTATTTTGTTACAGAGAACTGCCTTAGCTGTACGGGGTTTTTTCCGGTTCCATACAAAACGCAGAATCATTTTTTCCAAATCTTGAAAGTACGATGTAGGTACTTTGATAGGAATGGCATTGAATAGGTAGATTGCTTTGGGAAGTATAGACATTTTAACAATGTTAATTCTTCCCATCCATGAGCATGGTATGTTCTTCCATTTGTTAATATCCTCTGCTATTTCCTTTCTGAGGATTTCATAGTTTTCTTTATAGAGGTCCTTCACCTCCTTCGTTAGGTATATTCCTAGGTATTTCATTTTCTTTGAAACTATGGTGAAGGGAGTTGTGTCCTTAATTAGCTTCTCATCTTGACTGTTATTGGTGTATACAAAGGCTACTGACTTGTGGACATTGATTTTATATCCTGAAACATTACTGTATTTTTTGATGACTTCTAGGAGTCTTGTGGTTGAGTCTTTGGGGTTCTCTAAGTATAAGATCATGTCATCAGCAAAGAGGGAGAGTTTGACCTCCTCTGCTCCCATTTGGATTCCCTTTATTTCCTTGTCTTGCCTAATTGTATTGGCTAGAACTTCCAGCACTATGTTGAATAGTAAAGGTGACAGAGGACAACCTTGTCTGGTTCCAGTTCTAAGAGGAAAAGCTTTGAGTTTTACTCCATTCAGTAAAATATTGGCTGTGGGTTTGTCATAGATAGCTTCAATCAGTTTTAGAAATGTGCCACCTGTGCCTATACTCTTCAGTGTTCTAATTAGAAAAGGATGCTGGATTTTATCAAATGCTTTTTCTGCATCTATTGAGAGGATCATGTGATCTTTATTTTTGCCTCTGTTAATATGGTGGATAACGTTTATGGACTTGCGTATGTTAAACCAGCCTTGCATCCCTGGATGAAGCCTACTTGATCATGATGAATGACTTTTTTGATGATAAGCTGTAATCTATTGGCTAGGATTTTGTTGAGAATTTTTCCATCTATATTCATGAGTGAGATTGGTCTGAAATTCTCCTTTTTGCTTGGGTCTTTTCCTGGTTTTGGTATCAGGGTGATGTTTGCTTCATAGAATGTGTTGGGGAAGATTACTTCTTCCTCAGTTTTTTGGAATAATTTCTGCAGTACAGGAATAAGCTCTTCCTTGAAGGTTTGATAGAATTCTGGAGTGAAGCCATCTGGACCAGGGCATTTTTTAGTTGGAAGCTTTTTTATTGTTTCTTTGATCTCAGTGCTTGAAATTGGTCTGTTCAGGAGGTCTATTTCTTCCTGGCTAAGTCTAGGGAAAGGGTGTGATTCCAAATATTGATCCATTTCCTTCACATTGTCAAATTTCTGGGCATAGAGTTTCTGGTAGTATTCAGAGATGATCTCTTGTATCTCTGTGGGATCAGTTGTTATTTCCCCTTTATCGTTTCTGATTGAGGTTATTAGAGATTTTACTTTTCTATTTCTAGTTAGTCTGGCCAATGGTTTATCTATTTTATTTATTTTTTCAAAAAACCAACTCCTTGTTTCATTAATTTTCTGAATGATTCTTTTGTTTTCAATTTCATTGATCTCTGATTTGATTTTGGATATTTCTTTTCTTCTACTGAGTTTAGGCTTAGATTGTTCTTCTTTTTCCAATTCCATAAGATCTCTTGTGAGATTGTTGATGTGCTCTCTTTCTGTTTTTTGAATGTAGGCATCTAAAGCGATGAATTTTCCTCTCAAAACTGCTTTTGCAGTATCCCAGAGGTTTTGGTAGCTTGTGTCTTCATTGTTGTTATGCTCAAGGAAGTTAATGATTTCCTGTTTTATTTCTTCCTTCACCCATCTGTTATTCGACAGAAGATTGTTTAATTTCCATGCCTTTGGGTGGGGTCGAGCATTTTTGTTAGAGTTGAGTTCCACCTTTAGTGCCTTATGGTCTGAAAAGATACAAGGTAAAATTTCAATTCTTTTGATTCTGTTGATATTTGTTTTGTGTCCCAGGATATGATCAATTTTGGAGAATGTTCCATGGGGTGATGAGAAGAATGTATATTCTTTATCTTTGGGGTGGAGTGTTCTATATACGTCTATCAAGCATAGTTGTTCTAGGGTCTCATTTAAATCTCTTACATCTTTGTTTAATTTCTGTTTAGAGGATCTGTCCAGCTCTGTAAGAGGTGTGTTAAAGTCCCCTGTTATGATGGTATTATCAGATATCATATTGCTCAGACTGAGTAAGGTCTGCTTCAAGAATCTGGGAGCATTTAAATTGGGTGCATAAATATTTAGAATTGAAATGTCTTCTTGTTGTAGTTTTCCCTTGACCAATATAAAGTGACCATCTTTGTCTTTTTTGACTTTAGTTGCTTTAAATCCACATGTATCTGAAAATAAGATTGCAACTCCTCTTTTCTTCTGAATTCCATTTGCCTGAAAAATTGTCTTCCAACCCTTGACTCGGAGCTTTAATTTGTCTTTTGAAGCCAGGTGTGTTTCTTGCAGACAGCAAATGGATGGCTTGTGTTTTTTAATCCAGTCAGCCAATCTATGTCTCTTCAGTGGGGAATTCAAGCCATTAACATTTATTGAGATAATTGATAAGTGTGGTAGTATTCTATTCGTCTTATTTTGTGAGAGTCCATTGCTTAGTTTTATCTTTTGCATCAGTGTGGAGGTTAGGTTCTGTCCTTTGATTTCTGAGTTCTTACTTTGCTGCTGATCCATTGTGGTGGTCAGTGTGCAGAACAGGTTGAAGTATTTCCTGTAGAGCTGGTCTTGTTGTGGCAAATTTCCTCAATGTTTGTATATCCGTAAATGATTTGATTCCTCCATCAATTTTGAAGCTTAGCTTAGCAGGGTACAGAATTCTGGGCTGAAAATTGTTCTGTTTAAGTAGATTAAAGGTAGATGACCATTGTCTTCTTGCTTGGAAAGTTTCATTAGAGAAGTCTGCGGTCACTCTGATGGATTTGCCCCTGTAGGTCAACTGGCGCTTACTCCTGGCATCTTGCAGAATCTTTTCTTTTGTCTTGACTTTGGACATGTTCATCACAATGTGTCTTGGAGAAGCTCGGTTAGAGTTGAGGCGACCCGGGGTCCGATATCCCTCTGAAAGCAGTGTGTCAGAATCTTTGGTGATGTTTGGGAAATTTTCTTTTATAATATTGTCTAGTATGGCTTCCATTCCTCTGGGGCATTCTTCTTCCCCTTCTGGAATTCCTATAACTCATATGTTGGAACGCTTCATAAAGTCCCATAATTCTGACAGTGAACGTTCTGCTTTCTCTCTCTTCTTTTCTGCCTCTTTTACTGTCTGAGTTATCTCAAGAACTTTGTCTTCTACCTCTGAAATTCTTTCTTCTGCATGGTCTAACCTGTTGCTGATACTTTCCATTGCATCTTTAAGTTCCCTAATTGACTGTTTCAGTTCCTTCAGGTCTGCTATATCCTTTTTATATTCTTCATATCATTCATCTCTTATTTGATTCTGTTTTTGGATTTCCTTTTGGTTGTTTTCCACTTTATTAGCAATTTCCTTCATTGTTTCCATCATTTCTTTCATTGTTTTCAACATGTGTATTCTAAATTCCCTTTCTGTCATTCCTAACATTTCTATACTGGTGGAATCATCTGCAGTAGCTACCTCATGGTCCCTTGGTGGGGTTGTTCTAGACTGGTTCTTCATGTTGCCTGGAGTTTTCTGCTGATTCTTCCTCATGAGTGATTTCTTTTATCTGTTTCCTTGCCCTAATTTTCCTTTCACTTCCTCTTGCTCTTTTAGTTCTTGTGCCTGTGGACTAAGGGTTACAGGACCAGAAGGGTGAGAAGGTTGAAGAGCAAAAAAAAGGGGATGAAAGAAAGGAGGACCGAGTGATAAGAAAAAAAGAAAGATAGAGAAAGGAGAGGGGGTGGGTAAAAGGAATATTGACAAAAAGAAGAGAGGCACAGAAAGAGGGAGACAGGGCAATATAGGTGTACAGTAGGGTACTTTGACACAACCTTAAAAAACCCCACCTTCTGGGGGTGCCCAGTTGCGTGGTTCCCTTGAGGTCAGCAGCTCTTTGCTAACCTGGTCAGACACAGTACCCCACCTCCACCAAGTAGAGAGGAAAGACAAAAATGCTATAAATCAAACCAAAACAAGCAAACAGAAAACTTTACAGGGATAAAATTGGGTGAAAAACCAAATTATATCGGTAGAAACACTAGCAAAAATGAAGTTGAAGTTATTAAAAAAGGCAGCAATGGGAAATTATAATTAAACTAGGAAAATTGAGAAAGAAAAAGGGATCTGTGTGGAAAAGATTGAAATTAAAAAAACAAAAGGACATCAGCAACGTCAAAATAAACAAACAAAAAAAACAACCAAACAAAAAAAAATACACAACCAAAAACAAAGCAGTTTGTATATGTTATTGAATATTGTCTGGGCAACACGTGGTCTTCTGGGGTATGAGATGTTAGTCACAGTTCTGATACGACTGGAGGCTGCTGATTTCTCAAACCCCAGCAGGTAGACACTCTAAATCTCTCTTCAGCCTGCTTACAAGGCACTTTGAACTTGTAAACTTGCTGAGCAGAAGCTTTCCCAGCTTTCTCGCTGGAATCGCTGCTGAAGTGGCTATCCACTTACCCAGTGTGCCAAAACTGGTCTCACTCTGCCCCTGAGGGTTAGGGCTGCAAGGCGGCTCAGACCCCACCCTTAGGCTACTTGGTTGCTGGGTTACCAGCTCCCACCCGTTTCTAGCTCTGCGACCCTGAGGGCGGAGCTTGCCGGGGCAGATCACTGACAATGGATCCGTGTGACCCACCGCCAAACACTATTAGCTCTGTCTGGCTCAGCGGCTCAGACTGGGGCCCTAGACAATGGCCAAAGTTCTCCGCACTCCCGCTCAGGCCTTCCCCAAGGCAGTTCAACTCAGTGCCAAGTCCAAGGACATCAAAACAGTTCACAGGTAAGGCCTTTCTGGTTTGCAGTCTCACTGCTACTGAACTTAGTTGTGGGCGGGTTTAGACGGATTGAACACACGCGACCACCTGCCGGTTTTCCACGGTTTTAGTCCTCCTCTTGGGGTCCAGAAGTCTCTCGCTGACTCCCTGTATCCTCATAGGAGTGATGATAGGCAGTTCCCACCAGCCAGAGATGCCTGGAGTCCTATCTCCCCAGACTCATGGTGCCCAGATGCAAGGAAGCTGTTACTCGGCTGCCATCTTGCTCCCAATGTGTATTAATTTTTAAAAGTGCAAAAGCATATATGCTCCCCAGAAGTCATTAAGTGGGCAGCCTCTGTGGAATCTGTACACATTTTGATCACGTCAGAGCTCACTGAGCATCTCCCTGTAGGACTCTCTCTCCTTCCTTCTTTTCGTTCTTCATGAGAACAGCAGGAAGGACCCATAGTGGGCAAGAGAGGGAGGTGACAGTTTCAGTCCTTTGCTTGCCATAATTACAAAAAAAGTTCCTGCCAAAAAGAAATGGAAGAAAGTGAGGCAGTACCTAATGTGGGCAAAAATCATTTAGTCACCATTAAAAAACAACCAAAGAAAACCAATTTGATTATATAACAAAATTGTGCAACAATTTTGAATGTGGAATCCAAATCCTTTTATGCAACATTTCAGTAACATTCTGAAAGTTACTCTGTGATGTTCTTACGATCAAAATAGGATAACTTGCATTTGCTATCTTGGTTTAAAATATTCACAAAAATATTTAAATAGTGAGCTATAGTACAGCCTAGAGAATAGCAATCTCCAATATATAGCTATAGTGGTTTCATTTAGACCACACAGTATGAGGCAATTGAAAGGCTTTAAAAAATAAACTCTTTGATATTATATTTTGTTGTTTAAGTTGCCATTTTTTAAAAGTGTCTACTACATATCATAATATAACTCAACTGGACATGAACAGATTTAAAGAAAGATTCAAAATGATGTAGGAAATACTGGTTCTGATTTAACTTCCAAAGCAAACAATGGTGATTCGAATTCTTTCTAGCCAGTCTGCTCGACGCCCATAGTGCAGTGGTTACAGTGCCAGCCACGTGTGCCAAGGCTGGTGGGTTCAAGCTTTGCTGTGCTATTGCACAATGACAACAGCAACAAAAAAATAGCTGGGCATTGTGGCAGGTCCTACTTGGGAGGCTGAGGCAAAGAGAATCACTTAAGCCCAAGAATTGGAGGTTGCTGTGACCTGTTATGCCACGACACTCTACTGAGGGCAACATAGTTAGACTCTGTCTCAAGGGGAAAAAAAGCCAAATTCTCTCTAGCCAGTTGTGTGTGTGTGTGTGTTGTATCAATCTTGGGTTAGTAAGTATAAATATTGTTCATCTTTAAGGGTGACTGTGAAGATCAGTGGAAAATGTAAAAGGTCTTATGAGCACAAAGCTTCTTTCCAGGTGTTATGAATGATCAGCTCAAACATTGAGAGGTGAGGGAAGTTCAGGCCACACAATCCTTCCATCAGAAAGATGCCCCCTGCCCTTCATAATATTGTTTAAATTGCTTAACTTTTGTCTATTTCAAGCCAGGTGACTATAGCATGCCTGCCAGTTTCTTAGGCATTCAATCACTCCTGAAAAGAGAGGAGGGAAATGCGCCACGTTTATGGATGGGTGGTGGTGATGGGATACAGAAGCGTAGAAAAGGAAGAAGAAAAACAATATTTTATTTTTAACTGGTAATTTATATCTTCTGACCTACAGGGCATTAGAAAACACCCTGCTGTTCTCATACAACATTTTTTCCATTCTCTTTTTCAAGTGCATACAATTGCCAAATGCCTATTTCTCTCATTAGATCTGAGAATCTTGAGAGCTAAATAAATATGTCACATAAGTGAAAAAGCTGTTTCAAAATTCAGTTATTTCAGGACTAACCAACTTTCACACCCAGAAGCAAAGTGAATACCAGGTTAAAACAAATGTTTAATTTTTAGCAGTTCTGATTAAACTTCGTTGCCCTTGTTATTTTTACAGGTACTTTGTTAGATACAAGAAGCTACAGGATTTATGATGTGCACTCCTTGCTTTGGAGGAACTACAAATGTGGTAAGGGAAGCAGATTTGCAATGACACAGTGATACCAAGGTGGGAAATCACTGAAGACTTAAAACTAGGGGTGTCACATGAACTGAATTTTGCAAGATTAGCAGCATTTTACCAAGCAGAAGAGTAGAGGGAAAGGCACTTCAAATAGGAAGCAGCAAAGATGTGGACGTACACATGGTTCATTCAGTATAACCGGAAGTATAGCTGTGTAACAGAAATGGGGGAATACCACAGACTCCTCAAATTCCTCTGAAGCTGTCTGCATTTCTCTGTTTTTTCTCGATTATAATTGCTGGGGATGTTAGAGGATGGTAGATTCAAGTATTGGCCCTATTCTTCGTCTCTCTCCCTGTTACCTCCTTTCTCCATGTAACTGCCATGTTTCCTTTCTCTAATGCACAGAATCAATCCCAGGTATTTCACTTTGGTCCGTGGGATGTAAGCAGATGGTGTGGATGTGAATTTGAAATGTACTTGCCCTCGTGCACCTCTGCTCTTCTGCTCTACTCTTGCTATGCAAAAACTTGCCTTGGATAGCTGCTGCTGGCTGATCTTGTAGACACCCCAGAATGAGCACACATGGAGCAGAGCCTTGCCATGTAACTCACAGGTGCAAGAGTGAAATAAGTACTTACTGCTGTATGCCATTACCATTTTGTGGTTCTTTTTCTCATGGTGTTGTTGCAATGGTATAGAGTATGAGCCTTAGGTGTGTTTGAACATTGGCTTCATGATACTGAGCTCTGAAATCACACAGCTCTCCAGACTCAGTTACAGCGTGTTTGGCACACAGAGGCTGAGACTCTTCCCTGGAAACTGGAGCAGGATGGCTGTATTTGGTAGGCTAATCCCAAAGGCCTTCCCTAGGGGAAGGGGGAAGACATCTGGTTCCTTTTTTCAGCTTTACTCATAAGATAATCTCCATCTATAAGACTGAGTAATTAATGGCCTACTTTTCAGAGTTCTATGGGGGTTAAATTAATCATATAAATAAAGCACCACAACAGTGCCTGATACAGACTGAGCTCAACATCCATTATTCCTCTTATCATTGCCAACATTTTTTCCCTACACTATTCTTTTTTTTTTTTTTGAGACAGTCTCACTTTGTTGCCCTCAGTAGAGTGCTGTGGCATCACAGCTCACAGCAACCTTAAACTCTTAGGCTCACGTGATTCTCTTGCCTCAGCCTTCCCAGTAGCTGGGATTATGGGTGTCCACCACAACACCTGGCTGTTTTTACAGATAGGGTCTCACTCTTGCTCAGGCTGGCCTCCTGTACTTGAACTCCTGTGTTCAAGCAATCCATCCGCCTCGGCCTCCTTAAGTGCTAGGATTGCAGGCATGAGCCACGACACTTGGCCTCCTACACTATTCTTGCTTCTGTTTTGTGTCTTTGTCTCTTATTCTTTCCTTTATCTTTCCCCTTTTCCCTTTCTTCTAATCCCTCTATCTTTCTCATTCAACTCTAAATTAAGGATACCATTTACTGTTATATTTTATCATGTGTTCTTTTTCTTTCTTTTGGCAGTTTTTGGCTGGAGCCGGGTTTGAACTCACCACCTCTGGTATATGGGGTTGGCGCCCTACTCTTTTTCTTAATGAACAAGTTCAAGGCATGAAACATGTGTGTCCTTCTCTAAACATAAATTGAGCTGAATCAAATTCAGCTCAAAAATCTAAGATCTGATTTCTAAAAATCAGTTTGGATATTCAATTGATTTTTACATTTTTGGTCACGGGCTCTTAACAGTGAAATCTTCCATCTCCGTATGTGCTATCTAATTTTTCATGTTTCTGTTTCTGCTCATGACTTCCTAGGGAGAAAACACTCTCTCATTCTAACTTACTATGTGCTGTATTTTTTATTTCTATTTCAAATCTTTAGACAGAGCATTATGTAGGTCACTGATCAACACTGTTGTGTCTCCATTTTCGTCTATCTTTTTTTGTTAGTGGAATTGTAAAATTGATGTTGAAGGATTGGCACAAGAGAGAAAAAGTATACAAAGTCTATCACAGGGACTAAGTGAAGAGGTTACTTAAGGGCTAGCAGACAAAAAGGAAGGAAAGGAGCGGGGAGGGAGTGAAGGGAAGAAGGAAGAAAGGAGGGAAGGAGAAAGAAAAAGGAATAAACAGCTGTGAACTTGGCAGTGATGTAAACATGAAAGGAATGAATAGAGACCTGTCTGTTGAGAGAAAACAAAGGGACAACCAGTCCCACTTGCCTTAGTGCAGTGTGTGCAGTGTGACCAGAGCAGAGGCAGGGCAGCCTACAATGCGATGAGTGGGGCTGGGGCACAAATAGCCCCTGGGGCTGCAAGCTTCAGGACAGTCTCTAGGTACAGATGATCCAGCTCATTATTTCCAGCTTTGGAACATGAAAGACAATGCCGTGAGGAAAAAGCCAAAATAACTTAAAAATATTGGTATGCAATAACTGTACAAAATGGTTTATAAACACAAAATAGTACTCACAGTCAAATGATTCTCACAGTTGGCTTGGTGCCTATAGCACAGTGATTACAGTGCTGGCCACATGCACTGAGACTGGCGGTTTCGAACCCAGCCCGGGCCTGAACAACAATGACAACTGCAACAAAGAAATAGCTGGGCATTGTGGGTACCCTTGTCCCAGCTGCTTGGGGGACTGAGGCAAGAGACTTGGTTAAGCCCAAGAGTTTGAGGTTAAGCAATTAATTAAGTGACACCACAGCATTCTACCGAGGGTGACATGGTAAGACTTTGTCTCAAAAAAAAAAAAAAAAAAAAAAATGATCATCACAGTTGAAAATTTCAGCTCTCCATCAGCACTTTATTAGGGTAAAATATTTCCTGAGGTTTTGAGAAGGTGCATTTTTATCCTATAGCTCATTTTTTGGAGCACTTGAGGGAGCCAGCTCATCTTTTCTTCTTTCGCACACACTCCTCTACGAATGCCTGCAGCCCCCTGTGTGGTAGGAAAGGGGGAGCAGAGCTTTCCTCCCTCCACAGCAGTAACATTTGCTTCATTTAAGGACATGTTTCTCTGATCTTCCCATATTTAGTAAAGCCACAGGATAATGGACTGAGATGCATTAATAATGCTGTCAGGTTCACGCAACAACGCCTGAAGGGGAAAAGGCAAGAGAAATCTGGATACAGTATGCAATTTTCCCAGATCAGAGGAGACTTCAAACTTTGTGTCTGAAATCTTTAGACAGTTTACTTGAGATCATTGAAATTTGTATGTAGAATTGGTTTTATTTTTAGATGAAAATATCATGAAACCTGAGAGTTTTACATTTGTAAGTGGTTGATTTTTTTTCCCCATAGCTTTATATTACATTGTTTTATTCCATTGTATTCAGAGAGTATGTCTTCCCTGATATGATTGTGCATTACCCAATCTGTTAAGGGCCAGAACAGAATAGAAGATGAAGGAAGGAGGAATTTGCTTCTTTTTCTCTGCTTCACTGCTGGAGCTGGAACTCCTCATTCTATATACTCCAGGCCCAAGTCAGGAATTTTCATCACTCTCTCCCCTGGTTCTTAGGCCTTTGGATTCAGACTGAAATCTAACACTAGCTTTCCTGGGACTCCAGCTTACAGGTGGCAGATTATGAGACGTTTCAACCTTATAATCACATGGGCCAGTTGCTCAGAATAAATCTCTCTCTCTCTCTCACACACACACACACACACACACACACACACACACACACACACACACACACACACCTCCTATTGGTTCTGTTTCTCTGGGGAACACTGATTAATACAATGACGATAATGCTTTGAGTGAAGAAGAAAAACAAAAACCTGAACAGAGGGATGATATTTCCTGGCTGTACTAGCCATGTATTTATGATGTTTCCTTTTGGTTAATTTTGAATGATTCAGGTAAAGCTTTTGTCCTCGCCCACATTCAGGCCTGAAAAGCCAGATGTAGGGTTTTAGCCAGAAGCTGGACTCATATATGTTGCAAAAGTCTTCTTCCTACACATCGTCTATTTTTTAACTTCTTAAATAAGTTAAAGTTTATTTAGTCCAAACTGCTCCAGAGTCATAAGTAGTCTCATAATTTCCTAACACTTGTGCTTTTGCTTATCTTATTGACAGCGATTTTTGATGTAGATGTAATTCTGTTTTGTGTAATTACAGTTATTAAGCACTTTTTATTGAATTGTCCATCTTTTATTATTGATTAGCCATGTAAAGCTACTTGTCATAAATCACGTTTCTCTTCACTTGTACTTCTGTTTCTAGGCTTCCTATTCCTATTTTTTGTTTGCTTCTGAGGCAATGCAATATTATCTCAATTATGATTGCTTTGTAATAACTGTGAATTAAAAATAAAATCATAACCCCCACCCCACTGCCTGAACATACCCCTTTTGGCCAAAGGGACCCCAGAGAAACCTTAAAACTGAGTTACCAGCCTTGATGGGACGGGAGGTTGAACATGCATCATTTTAGTCCTCCCTTGCTAAATATCAAGGTTTATTTTCCAAGGACCAGAAGAGCATTCTTTCCTGATAAAAGACCATCAACCAAAAGAGTAGCGCGCCGGCCCCATATGCCGGAGGTGGCGGATTCAAATCCAGCCCTGGCCAAAAACTGCAAAAAAAAGACAATCAACTATTAAGTGTTTACCACTTTACTGAACATGCACAGACAGGGTTTTCAGGTCCTTGTTTCACCTTTTTGACATACAGGATGGCCATTTTTAAACATGGACCCCATAAAAGGACAGAAAGTCCCATTGCTAGTTCTCCTACTATAGCTTGTTAAATATGTATATCCATATTTATATGGGTTTGTTTTTGCATGGCATCTTCAGTTGTCTCTACTTTGTCATTTCTTGTGTGGGGGGGGGTTGGGGGTTGATCTACTCTGGTTATTCATGTTGCCAGAGTTTTTCTGTTGGTTCCTTACCATGTTTGTTTTCCATCATTTGAAACTGGTAGGTTGAGATTGAATTGGAGTTCCCAGGTAGTAGATATAGCACCTTACCAAAGTTCTAGGCTTTGTAATTGTGCCTTATCTCCTACAACCTTACAAAGGCCTCTTTGAGAGTTTTAGCCAGAGACTCTGAGGACCTACTTGGTGAGATAGCACAAGCTAGCTCTGTTTGTTATCAGCCAACCTCTACTCTATCCTAAGAAATCACAGTATTAGGTTTAAAACTCGACTGTGAAGAGATACAAACAGGTTGGCGCCCAGCTCCCACCCTTCAGTTCTTTTCCACTACAGAACTCAAAAGTCAACCTCAGAATATCCCTGACTGGACAGCCTCAGACACGGGTTCCAACCAAATTGTCTCAGGCAGTGCAAACCCTGCCCAACAGAGAGGGATTCAAGGGTCTCCAGCAGCACAATTGGAGCCAGGAATCCACACTCCCATCTGCCAGACTCAGTCCACCCTGTTGTTCACTTCTCTGCTCACAGGCCCAGCTGGAGCCAGGGGCTATGCCTGCACCCACCAATCTCAGTCCACATCCAACTAGCCTCTGCTTGCCAGACCAGTTGGGATCAGGGGACCATGCCCCCACCTTCCAGTCTCAGTCCACTGCCTGGCATGCCTCTATTCACAGGTGCTGTTGGAGTCAAGGCACCGGCCCTGCCCTCTGGTTTCATTTCACACACAACTAGTCTCAGCTTGCCAGACCAGTTGGATTCAGGGGACCACATCCCTGCATCCCAGTCTCAGTGCACTGCCTGGCAAGCCTATGTTTGTAGGTTCTGTTGGAGTCAGGGCACTGGGCCCCACCCTTTGGTCTCAGTCTACACACAGCTAGCCTCTGCTTGCCAGACCAGTTGGAGTCAGGGGACCATGCCCCTGCCTGCCAGTCTCAGTCCATTGCCTGGCAAGCCTCTGTTTGCAGCCTCTGTTGTAGTTAGGGCTCTGGGGCCCGCCCTCCAGTCTCAGTCCACACACAGCTAGCCTTGCTTGCCAGACCAGTTGGAGTCAAGGGACCATGCCCCCACCTGCCAGTCTCAGTCCACTGCCTGGCAAGCTTTTGTTCACAGGCTCTGTTAGAGTCAGGACACTGCACTCCACCCGCAAGTCTCAGTCCTCACCTGGTAAGCCTCTTCTCACCAGCCCTGCTAGAGACAGTGGGCCATGCCCTACCCCTCAGTTCTTGGTTCACACTCCGTAAGCCACTGATGGAGGGTTCTCTTGGAATTAGGAGATCACGCCCTTGCTCTCAGGTCACAGTCCATGCCTATCAAGCCTCTGCTCACAGGCCCAGCAGGGGCTGGGGACCAGCCCTGTCTGCCAAACTCAGTCCACACGGGGCAACCACTTTCCTGATGTCACTGCCATCAGAGCTGGGGGTTCTCACCCTGTCCCACCACACACAGCCAGAACCGAGGGTCAACACTATGACTGGCCGGGCATAGTCATAACTAGGGGACTGCTCCCCCTCCCACCAAGTGTCCCTTTCTTCCCCGTTAGTCACAGATTCCGTCCTGATGGTTGGCAGTCCACACTATGCCCAGTTCTCTCAGGCCCAGACCAAACACTCTATGCTCTGCAGGGGGCAGAACTTCAGACCATGATGTGAGGGGGAAAGGGTAGACTGGGAGTTTAGACTTGTGGGGGAAAATATCTGTTTAATTTTATGCCTGGCGGACTGGTGTCTAGGTTCATAAGTGGGACCTCCCAGGAGAAAGAGACCTGGAGTTCAGTGGCTCTCTCCAGCAAGGTCAAATGAGAGGTCTATTTGTCCCTGCTTGTTCTCAGATAACCTGCAGCAGACCCCCTGGTTGGGGGAGGGGTCTCCCATCCTCTATTCAATAAGCTTTGTACCCGTAATTTGGTTTCTTGAATGCTCTTCCTTGGAGTTACAGCTTGTTGAACTTCTTTCTTGGCTCAGCTCCCCATCTTTGGCTTCATAGAGTTCGATTCCATCCAGTTTTTCTTCCTCTGGTCAGGAGCCTCTGCCGAGGGTTGCTACTAGTCAGCTATCTTCCCAGAATTCTCCTAGTTGTTAATATTTAAAAAGTAATGCATTAAAATGGATTTGCTCTATGTGAATTAAATGAGAAGCATTAAGATCCCCCCATCAATTATGTTAGCAGCCATTGTTGTCTGGCAATGATAAGTTATCAAGAACTGAAATTTCATAATATCTTTTATTTTCTTTCCTTCTTTAATACATTTTATGCTCATATATCTGTAATATTTTACCATCAATCTTTCCATTAATCACAAACCTTTAAAATAATATTATTAAGTTCTCAGAAAATGGTTATTGGCTTCATGATATCTCATAATGTGAAAATAGTATGATTTGTGTAACCATTTCTTTGTTGGAGAGTTAATTCTTGCTTTTATGAATAAATAGCACTAAGAATTGAATCTTTAAAAAATTCTAATAAAATCTATAAATAGCTGGCTAGAAATATCTAATCATCATAAATAAGTTTTAAAGACATTTGATATTTGTTTCCAATTTGTTTTCTGGAAAGGTTGGAGTACAAAGGTGTCCAACCTGTGACTACACAGCCACATGCTGTTTTTATGAGGACTATTTTGCTTATCTGTGGCATCAGAGATCACGGAAGTATATATAGATCTTTTTGGTTATCCATTAATGTTTACTTATTTAATGTATAGCCAAAAACAATGCTTATTATCCCAGTTTGTAGCAGTTTGGACATTCTGATAGCCCAATGTACACTTCACTAGCTGTAACACAATCATGTTTATTACTGTAATTTTATATCTGGGTATATTTACTAAAAATTTAAAAACATGAACTTATGTTTGAAATTTGTAATACTTAAGTCTACAGGTGTTATTCCTAAAATATACACTAGATTTGTCTTATACAGATAGATACTTAGTTGCCAAATTGATGGACATCCACCTGTTATTGTTACACTAACTTGTAATGTTCTCCTTCTGGTCTGCTTCTGTTGAATTTCCCCCCCCATTTTTTTTTTTGCCTAGAAGAGATTATTTGTGATTCCATATGGATTCTATTTGAAAACTGTGTGGTTTTAGATACCAACTATAACTGCCTTTTGTAGCAATAGACATAGAATCTAAAAGTAAATCATTTTAGACTCTTTTTCATATGAAATTTTATCTTTCTACAATAACATGGAGTCCTTCCTGTCTAAGAAATGGTGCTTATTAGAGGTCAGAGACTATACTCTTTAGATTTAAAAATGTTTAATTTTTTAAAATGTGAAGGTATTGAGGTTATAATTTAAATTTTACTCAAAATATACATTTCCTGTAAGTTGTGGAAAACAAGAGTTGCATTTTCTAATGTATTTCAGTAAGTTATTTTTAGAAGAAAATTAATGGTCCAGTGCTATTTCACACAAATATACTAGCCAACTTTTTCCTTGAGCAAAGAAAGTTGTCGTATGTTAGGATACTCTCTCATTAGATCAAAACTCATTATTTTACTGGCATGATAAAATCAGCATCATTCATTGATATTTTAAAACAAATTTAAACTAACTTGATGTACAGAGTATTTTAATTTAAAATTCCTCTCTTTGGAGAGAAGGAAAAGACTTTTTCCTCATAAAGGCATCAGGAATCAGTCAATACATAGGGGGGTTGTTTTGAGTAGTAGGCAGACTTCTTGTTATCCCTGAAGGAATATAGTTTAGAAAGCCACTGACCCCCTTGTACAAGTAAGACTGACCTTGATCTCAGGACCACTTGACCCCATGGACTTACCATAATAAACAAGCAAGTTATATGCAACTGGAACTTATTTGCTTTTAGGGTTGAGCTCAGTAATCAATGCAATCAATACAAGGAAGTCCGGGGTGCCTATTCCCTCTTCTTTAGTCATTATTTTTATTTTAGTAGTGCTTCCCTTGAAATTTTTAAGAATTAAATTTTAATTTAATTAAAATTAAATTAACTGGAAAAAAGAATCTGTGGGGGAAAATCTGTGCCATCTTTCTTTAAATTAATCACCAACTGTTTTTTTTTTTCATTTAAGTGAATGTAGCAAGCTACATTTTAAAAGACAGCATGATACAAACAAAATATAGCTTCTACCTCCTTTGAAAATTAATTGAGTGAAATTTTTATGTGGCCACAGAACTGGTGCTTTTAACCTCTGTGCTTGGCGGCTGTTCACGATCCCTCTTACCTGGTTTACCATGGGTCTCATTCCTGCTCAGTTATAATACTTCTTAGGGGGACCACTCTCTTTCACTCTCCCCTCAACATTCCCTGTGCAGATTTATCTGACCCAGAGAAACCTTCCGTCTCCTTGCTATCAGTTAAAATGCTGTACAGGCTGAGCAATGCCATGCTATCCACTGACATTTTACTTAAAAAGGTAGAAAATGCAGGCAGTGCCTTTGGCTCAACAGAGTAGGGCGCTAGCCCCATATGCCCGAGGTGGTGGGTTCAAACCTAGCCCTGGCCAAAAACTGCAAAAAAAGTTAGAAAATGCTCCTCTCTATCTTATACGTCTCCTATCACTGTACCCTTAGAATTGTATTCATGTTGTTTAATTTTGTATACTCTTTCTTTTTGTCATTTTGAATTTATTTCTTTAATTGCTTTGGTAAATTTTATAATGCTTAGTATAAATCTCAATATCATAGGCCCCTAAAAAAGACCTGTTAACTAGAAAGAGATGATTTTAGTTCATTCTAAAAGATGTACATTTTTGTAATGATGGAAGAGTTGAAACCTTATCATGATAGAAAGTTACAAGTAGGATAGCAATGACTCCAACAATAGAAAGCATGATTTTCTTTCTTGGCTGTTGGCAACCTTTTAGAATGCTTTTTAACAAAAACTAAATAAAAGTTGGTAATGCAAACTCTTTGAATCTAAATTTCCCAAGGACAGATAAGCATACTTTGGGCCCCACATTGGAATGGTGACAGGTTATGTGGTACAGACAGAGTAGGGGTAATAGATGGTGAAAGGATAGTTCTTTGCTCACTGTAGTGTTTGACATATGTGCCCAAGAAAGATGCAACAGACCAGCCTCCACTGGGAAGGAAGTTGCCTGTATCTGCAAACTCCTATCTTTCCTATGAAGACCTCAAAAGAAGTATCTCATTTGCCTTTGTTTTATCAAATATTTTCTGACATGTAGTAGTCACTCAAAGCATGGCCACTGAATGACTTGTTAATGATGTGTTCTGTGATCTCCTCAAATAGATGTATGTACTTTCATGTCTGTTGCCTGTGTAGGCTGTACACACCTGTACTATCACATGCACTTGTTCAAACATTTGTGTTTTTTAGACTATTTACCCTGAAAGGATAGGATTAATCCTTTTATCTCACATATGTGTCACCAGACACTTTATAAATATTGGTTAGTGAGTGAATATAAGAATGTATGCCTAAGTAAGGGAAGTCAAGCTCCATCATGGGTGGAGGTACATGCTACACACTCTAAGCAGGAGAATCAGTGGTGTGCTGGAGTTTGCTTATGAGCGCCAACTGATATGTTTTCAGGAATGTTATGAGCAGGTTGACATCACACTGGTGGCTGGAAATTGGCTGTGATCAGAACAACGGATACCATGAAAATCAGAGAGAATCAGAACAATGTACACCATGAAAATTGGCAAATGCTACAACCAGGTTTTTTGTTTTTCTTTTTGGTTTTGCCTTTCCTTCCCAGAAAGCCAGTTGTAAAACTTTGTTGGCACTCCGCAGTCAGAACCCTTGTCTTCAGGTCAATGTTTATATGTGTTATATCTCAGAAGGAAAGAAAAAATTATAGATAATCAAGGCTCATCCAGCTGCTCCACAGCTGTTTCAGTACAGACACAGATCACTCAGCAGACAACAACTTCCCTCACTTCTTCCTTCCCAGCTTGGCACGTGAGTACAGATTTTAATGCTTTGCAAATTTGATTAACTACGCTAGATGCCTACCAAGAGATGACTGACTTTCCACTGACTCAGTGGAATAGATAGAAATGTTCTTCCTGGGCCACGCCTGTGGCTCAGTGGGTAGGGCACCGGCCCCATATACCGAGAGTGGCGGGTTCAAACCCAGCCCCAGCCAAACTGCAACACAAATAGCAAGGCGTTGTGGTGGGCACCTGTAGTCCCAGCTACTCGGAAGGCTCAGGCAAAAGAATCGCTTAAGCCCAGGAGTTGGAGGTTGCTGTGAGCTGTGACACCATGGCACTCTACCAAGGGTGACAAAATGAGACTCTTGTCTTTACAAAAAAAAAAAGAAAGAAAGAAAGAAAGAAGAAAATAGAAAATGTTCTCCTCTCCTTTTCACACAGAAAAAAGGACCAGAAAGATAATTTGCTGGGTCAGCTCTTATAGTTACTCTCAAGTTATCTTATTTTTTAAATATACAGTTCATTTTATTCATTTTTCATGTTGAAAACTCAGTTTCTGAGTGAAGTCATGATCTTATAACATGGGTTCAGAATGAATTTAGCTCTTCAAAACAAAGGAAATAACTTAGATGCAAGATTTAGTAGAAGAAAATTATAAGGCAATCCTAAATGGAAATTCTGAAATAAATACAAAAAGTATGGGTAGTTATATCATGGGAATGGAAAATGAGCTTAGCCTATTTGCCAAAAGTACCATGGTGAGTATGATGTAGATATATCTAGTTTATTAATTCTTTCTTTCAACAATTTTGGCATACTTAAATAAATGCCCAGCCCTGTGCTAAGTGCATAGGATTCATTGGTAGCTTGGCTCCCGAATTTACTTCAATTAACACATCATTTGGGCTTGCCTTGCTCTCTAATTTGTATGAAGAATGGTGATAACAGCAGAAAGAGTGGCAATGATATCTCTTCCTACTGCTGTCACTACATACTGTCTGAATGGTGACGACTGAGCTTTCCCTGTAGAGTTGGTATTAACAGTTTGGGTATTCTATCTTCTCCAGATGATAGCTGGATTAAGGGTAAATTTACATAAAGACACATTGTGAGGAAATCTAGATGAACCGATGAATAGCTTTTTAAAGAGATTCTCTGGAACATATTCTTCTTAGTAAAGTATCTCAAGAATGGAAGAAAAAGTATCCAATGTACTCAGCCCTACTATGAGACTAATTTTTGGCTTTCACATGAAAGCTATAACCCAGTTATAACCTAAGAATAAGGAGAAGGGAGAAAGGGAGGGGAGGGGGGGGGAAGGTGGGTGGAGGGAGGGAGATTTGTGGGATTACATCTGTGGTGCATCTTACAGGGGTACATGTGAAACTTAGTTGATGTGGAATGTTGATGTCTTAGCACAATAACTGGGAGAATGCCAGGAAGGCTATGTTAACCGGTGTCATGAAAATGTGTCAAACTGTTTATAAAACCAATGTATGGTGCCCCATGATCACATTAATGTACACAGCTACGATTTAATATTAATAAAAAAGAGAGATTCTCACTTAATACAGGTAATTAAGTAATTCAAAAGTGGCTTTGTTGAATTCTTGGCCAGAAGCAGAGTAACAACTTTTCAGGGAAAGCCTCTGAGAATTTTCCCAGTGGAGAGATTCTAGCTCACTTTCATTCTTCTTGTATAGCTACACGTCAGTGTGGTGCATGCCTGAAAACCCTACAGCCTCAGTTCCATTTCTGGAGTGGTGTAGGGTAGGTTCTTAACAGAATAGTGACCTAGCGTTCTCCAGGCTCAACTGTTCTCACCTTGCTGTAAACCAGCTTCATTAGTGGGGACTCAGAACTGAACAAAATAGTGGGTAAAGCCTAGAGACAGTTCTCATGCTATTCTACCTGACGTAGAAATTTAAAAAGGCAGAAGAAAGTTCAGCAAAACATAAAACTACAAAGAGCCAGATGTGGTGATGCACACCTATAATCCCAGCTGGTCGGGAGGCTGTGGCAAGAGCATTGCCTGAGACCAAGAGTTTGAGGCTTCAGTGAGCTATGATTGTGCCACTGCACTCCAGCCTGTGCAACAGAGTAACACCCTGTCTTTAAAAAACGTAATATTAATAATATTAATTAATAGCCGGGAGTTCTAGCGGGGGCCTATAGTCCCATCTACTTGGAAGGCTGAGGCAAGAGAATCGCCTAAGCCCAGGAGTTGGAGGTTGCTGTGAGCTGTGACGCCACAGCACTCTATGGAGAGCAATACAGTGAGACTCTTGTCTCTAAAAAAAAAAATAATAGTAATAATATTAAGTAAGGCTATTAAAAAAGGAGGGTGGTGGAGTAGACGGGGAAGTGATATTCACTAATGTCCAGTTTGTGGCTTACTCTGCTAGCAGCTTAACATGTAATCACATTCAATATTTAAAAATATATTTTTCCATTATAAATATTTTTCTATTTCTTTTTTTATTAAATCATAAATACAAAGAAGCATTTTTCTGTTTCAAAGATGAGGAAAAAATCCATGGAGGGAAGTCATTCTCATTGCCCAGAGCTACTAAGTAGCAAAATTAGGATCAAAACTCCAGATGTGTGATTTTAAAATCATGCTGTTTCTACCACATGTATTTCTTACAATATTTCTGTCTTAGTTTCTAAAAAACTAAGAAAACTCACTTAAAATTAATCCTCAGGGTTCATAGTTACCACTTAACTAGTAATCCCCTGTGGGAGGCAAATAAAAATTAATAAAACAATATTTTTAAGGACTGTGTTCTGAAGTCATCATGGCATAAATCATTAAAAAATGGGAGAAAGCTTGAACATGTCATGCTTTAAAAGATGTTGAAGAAACAGTGGAGCTAATGAAATATCTGTTTGGCCAGAAACTATTCTTAACTTACATAGTATTTCCATTATTTAAAAATGTATACTAAGCACACTTCCCCTAGAGTTTCATTGAATGTATCAGACAGATTTTTATATCCTGTTCTTCACTTGAACAAATAAAATAATAAACTTAAAGTACCTTTTGTGAAATAAGGACAGAATCAAGCCAGAAATTGTCTTTGAATGAGAACACACACTTTATAGAGCCAAAAAAATCTCTGGACACTTTCACGTGATTGAATAAGGAACAGAGGCACTCACTACAGCATAGGGTAGAGAGTAGCACCGGTTTTTGCAATGCTGCAGCTATTTCCATGACTAAGAATGTAACGCCTTAGAACCCCTCACTTCCAGACTGGTTGGCGGGGCAAGTGTGTGACAACTTTGCAGTGACTGCATGCTAGCAAGCGAGGCGGATTCTTCTCACAGCAGACAGAATAAGGACAATGTAACCCAGCTCACAGGCAACTAATTCACCTCCTTGCCTCCCAAAGCTCACAATTTCCCATTAGTGCTCCCCTCTGAGGCCACATCTGTATAATGTCAAAAGTTATCTGTGTAAATGTGTAATAATCAGTCAAAGATATGGCTACGTAGCCTGCAAAACATCAAGCCAATAGGCATTTTTTCCGTTTTTTTATAACAAAGTCTTTCCCCCTCATTTGAAAGCTTGACATCACTTAAACGCAATCCAGGACTTATTAGGAAGTTAGAAACACTCCTTTACAGTTCAAATTATCAGCATGATATCACCACCTGGCTATAAAGAAATAATGATTCTATCAGTGATCTTGCTGTCTCCCTCACACAGGCGAATGATAAACTCCTACTCTTTTTCTCCAGAGGAAGCTCGTGTTTTGGTATTTCCAGTGTATGGTTTATAATAGACCCCATACACAAGGTCCTTCTATTTTTACATCTGCAAGAACTGAGACTAAGAGACTTAGGAGCTATTTAGGGTATTTCAGCTCTGCTTGCCATTCTGACTTAAGGACATGTTCAAGGCTCAGGCTCCTTCAGTCAAACCCAGCACACGGACATGGCTGCCTCCTTAAGCAGATGACTCACTTGGACTGTGGCTTCTTTCAGCTTAACCACAGCAAAAAGTCACCTTGATTTACTGTGTCACTGTCTAGCTCAGAGACCATCCATGGTACAGTGATAGATGAAAGTGTGGTTTTAGCTGGACAGACAATGTTTCATTTACCATTACCATTATTAACTTGAGAATCACAACATTTTAGAGGTAGAAGGAAACTTCTGGGTCACTGGTATTCCTCTCCCTTATTTTTGATACTAGGAAACAGAGGCCAGGCCAGGGGTTGCTGGAGACACAAGTTCGCCCATGAACCAAAGGGAGGTATATTTTCAAATTAGGCAATATCAACCTCAGATAGTTTCAAAATTGGATGAGAGTTGCAGGGTTTTATACAGAACAAGGGCAGGAAGTCCTTAGGTACACGATCCAGGGAAGTAGGCAAGGAGTTATAAAAGACAAGCAGAAGTAGTCTACACTGCAAAAATGCATAAAAACAGAGGATTGTGATGGGCCCATAGCCAGCTGACTTTTGGCCTGACTGTACAAAAGGGGTGTTTGAGAGGAAGACCTTTCCTACAGGATCTAGCTGGCTGGTTTCAGTTGATAAAGGATGACTCTCCGGCCTTCTTTCTGTCATCAATTTGGCTTATTTCTGAGTGCTACCTAAAAACTCTTCTTTGGATCTAAAAAATTTTCATATAAAAAATGACCATATGTGTATACATATAGATCACTAAACTTCAAATGGGTAAAAATCCTTACTTTCTGCCTCCCCAAAACTCTCATCCCCCTCCCATAGTGTTATCTCCTTAATTTCATTCTATTGCTATTCATTCATTTACTTGTTTTCTCTTTATTCTTTCATTCATTTATTTCACGCTTCTTGAATACTTGCTTCGTATGATACACATTCTATATACTGGATGAGATACAAAGATGTATAAGATATGCTGCTGAAGGATTTTACAATCTAGCATGTCAGGCATATAAACGAACAAATCACAATATCACAATTGCACAAGAATGACAGGGTTGCTGTTGGAGCATATGACAGGGTGTTGCCTACTCTACTCGAAAGTCTAACATCAGAGAAGAAACTTGGAGGATGGGAGAAGTTGATCAGACATAAAAAAAGATCCTTCCTTGCAAGTAATAACATGTATAAAAGTACAAAGTCATAAAAGGAACCGGCCATGTGTGGAAAATGATAAATGAGTTAATGTTGACAAAATAAAGAGATGGATCTAATAGCTCCATTAGAAGTTGTTTGACTGGTTTGATGCTGGCAAAAGAAACTCTACGATTTCTAGTTTAGGAAACAGAATAAAGAGTGCATATAGCAGAAACTTCTTTGAGCAAGTCCAAGAATAGAACATGGAGTTCAATGTAGAACATTTGAGAATATAAAAACTCTGAGGTCATTTGTAGAGATCAATTATTGCTCTATTTTATTCAGTAGCTAAAAAAAAAAAAAAAACAGTTATAACGTTGTAAAAACGATTATAACATTGTAGTGTTAACAACCAGGGAATAAAAGAATAGGTAAATACAATGGCAGATATTAACTTTTAAAAAATAATTATATTTCACCTTATCAAAAGATAATACTGGAAAACTGGACCACAATCCTACTGTGATTCTACTGCACTTAATTTATTAAACCAGGGGCTTATTTATAAGCATGATTCAGCTCTCCAGTATGATCCATTTTTTAAATAATTGAAACAGTTGTAACACACAACTTGAAATATTAGCTATTAAAATAATTGACTTTAGAATAGATGCAGATTATTCTAAATGGGGCCTAACAAGGTTGAAAGGTACTAATGTTTAAAAAAGTCAGATCATGAATAGGGATCAATAAAACCATTATTTTTTAAAAGTTATTTATTTATATCAATAAATACAGTTTTATGGTATGACTATTAGTCTTTAGATGTATCTACATAAAATAATTAATTATAAACTAATGCATAGGATTGAAATAGAATACTATATTATATTTATTTGTTTCCTTTTTCCTAAATTTTAAAATAGTTTTTCAAATTTACAGAAAAGTCACAAGAAAACTCTCATATACCCTTTACATGATTCATCACTTATTAACATTTTAACATATTTGCTTCATCATTCTCTTTCCTTCGGATTTATTATGACTTACTTTTCCTGAAGCCTTTAAGAATAGTTTGCATGCATCATACAACCTATTGCCTAAGAACAAGACTATTTAACTTAACATAATCACAATACAGTTATCAAAATTGGGAAATTTAATATTAATACAGTAGTTTTGTCAAATCTATGGTTATATTATAATTTTGGCATTTTTTTCACAGTGCTTATATAATATTTTCCTTCTAGTACAAGACCAGTCTAGGAGCATGCCTTGCAAAACAATTGTGTGTCTCTGTGTTCTCCTATCATCTGAAGCAGTCGCTTAGCCATTGACATTTGAAGGACACAGACAAGTTATTCCATAGAATATTATTGAATTTTTATTTGTTTGATATTTCCTCTTAGTCAGATTCAGGTAATGCTATTCTTGCCAGAATGCTACAAAAGTGTGCTGTGTCTTTTCGGGGTCTCATATCTAGAGGCATGCGCTATCCACCAGTGTCTCCTTAGTGATGTTAATTTTAATCACCAATGTGTTGTCTGTTTTCTCCACAATATACTTAATAATTTCTCCCTTGCAACAGAGATTTATGGGGAGACACTGTGAAACAATGCAAATATTCTGTTTAACAAATTCATCACTCAGTCATCTACATTCAGGTTTCATATCTATGGATTACTCCTAGCCACGTAAGTATTAGTATTGGTGATGGAGGCAAAAGGATGATTTTGCCTCTAGTACCCTCCATGTTTATCAGTTGTCATTCTACTCTAAGAGCCCTTTCCTCTCTATTTATCAATCTTCACATGGACCTATGGATTCCTACTTTGAAAGACATTACTGTACTTATTTATTTGAATAAATTGTTTCGGATGCTAAAACAATGGACACTCCAAGCTGGCTCCTGTGTTGTTCATTCATCTTCCTCCCTTCCTTTCTTCCTTCTTCCTTCCTTATTCCCTCCCTCCCACCCTCCCTTCCTTCTTTTTTTCCTCTCTCTTTCTTTCTTTCTTTCCCTCTCCTCTCCTCCCCTCTCCCTCTCCCTCTCCCTCTCCTCTCTTCACGTCTTTTATTTCTTATGTGAGTTGTTCCAGGCTTACCTTGTTACTTTTTGCTTGATGTGCTGAGAAAAAATATTAGAATATTCCCTTTTAACAAGAATGTAGAATGTGCATGTGTGTAATTTAATCACATTTCTGTAGATTAACAAAATTAGTACTAAGGGATTTGTAATGAAACTTGTAAATCATTCTTACAATATTTTACTAAGAAGAATGTATCCAATGTACTCTATGCTAATATGAAATCAATATATAAACAATTACATGTCATAAGAACAATAAAACACTAATATAGTGCAGTTTGGGGGTAGAGGGAAGCAGGCGGGGGACGGTAGGAGGCTACAGCAGAAGGAGGGAGGGCGTGAGGCGGGACTCACCTAATGTGCACACTGTGAGGGTGGATAACACCCCCCCACCATGAGGGGCTCTGCTACAAATGGAACTTTACCCTGGAAGTGAGAACAATGTAACCTAAATTTTGTACCCTCATATTAATTTGAAAAAATAAAAATATTCAAGAAAAAAGAAATCTTGTAAATCAGAGATTATTATACTTGACCCGAATATTTTCTTTAATGTCTAGGACATGTTATCATGACCTCAGGTGCTAATTGCACATTAACTATTACTGCCATAACAGCAGCAAGTGTAAAATCTTTATTTTGCTACCCAACATCAACTGCTTATTAGCTCATTACACCTATCAATTCTGGTGATACAAGCTGTTTGCCTCCTATCACATTGTCAGCAGTAAAAACCATTTGATCACCGATTTTGAAACAATTTGCAGTACCAAATGTTATTTTTCTTAATCTGGTCTTTCATCCAATGATCCAATAATGGGTTTCTCCTCAAAATGAAACATTGCATAGCTGTTGATTAAAATTATCTTAGTTAAGTTACATTAGAATGCAAAGATGGGTAAGTATGGAAATAGATTAATAGACCCTTTTCTAATGCAAGCCACAATGAAATTACAGTCTGAACAACATCCTTAGCACATCCTCCAAGATCTAATCCCAGCAGGCCTATAGGCCTTTCTTTCACCCTTATTCTTCTTCTCTATTCCGGACGCACTGGCCTACTTTCAGTTCTTAGGCTTATCTACCTTTATGCCTACTTAAACACTGAGTTTATGGTTGCTCTTCTGGAAGACTCTTTCTCCATCAGTTTGCTTAAGTAACTCCTACTGACCCTCTACCTTTCAATTAAATGACATTTCTTAGGGAAGCTTTACCCAATGTAAGCCAAGGTCTTCTTTTATATACTCTTAACATCCTATATATTTACTTCATAGAGTTTAATAGAGTATAATTAAATAATTATCTGTCTAATTGCTGGTTTAATTTGTGTCTTCCCACTTTGTTTATAAGCAATTTTGATGATACTCCATATTGTGAAATAGATGAATGAGAAGCATAAATATGTTGTAACTACTGAGACCTTTCTGGCTTTAATGAGTATTTACTGTAGGGACTTCTCATGTCTAGAAACAACGATACTAGATATTCTCATGGTGAGATTTGCCAACAAACGTTTGGGCAGCAAAGAGTATATTTTCATTCTCACCTGTTGAGAGCAAGTGAGAGATGAAAAGAAAGAGATTGCTTTCTTGGAATACCAGTGAAAATTCTCTTTTCAGTGCTTGCTTCAGCAGCACATATACTAAAATTGGAACGATACAGAGAAGATTAGCATGGCCCCTGCACAAGGATGACACCCAAATTTGTGAAGCATTCCATGTTTTTATGGAGACTTTACCTCTTTCATGTTTACATGAATGGAGCTGGAACATATTCTTCTTAGCAAAGTATCTTAAGAATGGAAGAAAAAGTGTCCAATGTACTCAACCCGACTATGAAACCAATTTATAGCTTTCATGTGAAAGTGATTACTCAATTATAGCCCAAGAAGAAGGGGAGAGGGCAAAGGGAGGGAAGGGGAGAGGAAGAGGGAGGACGAGTGGAGGAAGGGTGATTGGTGGAACCACACCTACGGTGCATTTTACAAGGGTACTAGTTAAATTTACTAGGTGTAGAATATAAATGTCTTAACACAATATCTAAGAAAATGTAGTGAAGGCTATGTTAACCAGTGTGATGAAAATATGTCAAATTGTATATAAAACCAGCACATTATACCCCATAATTGCATTAATGTATACAGCTATGATTTAATAAAAAAAAAGAAAAGAAAATTCTCTTTTCATCTGTCCCTTCCCATGGGAAGAATAGCATGTCCCCACCCCTTCCATCCCTTTCACCCCTAAGGTGAATGTTTGCTGAGTTGCAAGAGCTACTGTTCCATCCTGTGCCTCTAGAGTGTGGAAAATATCTTAAGAGTAAGTTATCTAATATATATATAGGGATATATATATATTAGACATTATACATATATATGGGACAATCAAAAATCAAAGACTAGAATAAAGATGTTAATTAAAGCAACACAGTGGTGATAAGATTTCTTTTTTTTTTTTTTTATTGTTGGGGATTCATTGAGGGTACAATAAGCCAGGTTATACTGATTGCAATTGTTAGGTAAAGTCCCTCTTGCAATCATGTCTTGCCCCCAGAAAGTGTGACACACACCAAGGCCCCACCCACCTCCCTCCTTCCCTCTTTCTGTTTCCCCCCCATAACCATAATTGTCATTAATTGTCCTCATATCAAAATTGAGTACATAGGATTCATGCTTCTCCATTCTTGTGATGCTTTACTAAGAATAATATCTTCCACGTCCATCCAGGTTAATACGAAGGATGTAAAGTCTCCATTTTTTTTTTTTTTTTTTTCTTTTTTTTTTTATTGTTGGGGATTCATTGAGGGTACAATAAGCCAGTTACACTGATTGCAATTGTTAGGTAAAGTCCCTCTTGCAATCATGTCTTGCCCCCATAAAGTGTGACACACACTAAGGCCCCACCCCCCTCCCTCCATCCCTCTTTCTGCACCCACCCATAACCTTAATTGTCATTAATTGTCCTCATATCAAGATTGAGTACATAGGATTCATGCTTCTCCATTCTTGTGATGCTTTACTAAGAATAATGTCTTCCACTTCCATCCAGGTTAATACGAAGGATGTAAAGTCTCCATTTTTTTTAATGGCTGAATAGTATTCCATGGTATACATATACCACAGCTTGTTAATCCATTCCTGGGTTGGTGGGCATTTAGGCTGTTTCCACATTTTGGCAACTGTAAATTGAGCTGCAATAAACAGTCTAGTACAAGTGTCCTTATGATAAAAGGATTTCTTTCCTTCTGGGTAGATGCCCAGTAATGGGATTGCAGGATCAAATGGGAGGTCTAGCTTGAGTGCTTTGAGGATTCTCCATACTTCCTTCCAGAAAGGTTGTACTAGTTTGCAGTCCCACCAGCAGTGTAAAAGTGTTCCCTTCTCTCCACATCCACGCCAGCATCTGCAGTTTTGAGATTTTGTGATGTGGGCCATTCTCACTGGGGTTAGATGATATCTCAGGGTTGTTTTGATTTGCATTTCTCTAATATATAGAGATGATGAACATTTTTTCATGTGTTTGTTAGCCATTCGTCTGTCGTCTTTAGAGAAAGTTCTATTCATGTCTCTTGCCCATTGATATAACGGATTGTTGGCTTTTTTCATGTGGATTAATTTGAGTTCTCTATAGATCCTAGTTATCAAGCTTTTGTCTGATTGAAAATATGCAAATATCCTTTCCCATTGTGTAGGTTGTCTCTTTGCTTTGGTTATTGTCTCCTTAGCTGTACAGAAGCTTTTCAGTTTAATGAAGTCCCATTTGTTTATTTTTGTTGTTGTTGCAATTGCCATGGCAGTCTTCTTCATGAAGTCTTTCCCCAGGCCAATATCTTCCAGTGTTTTTCCTATGCTTTCTTGGAGGGTTTTTATTGTTTCATGCCTTAAGTTTAAGTCCTTTATCCATCTTGAATCAATTTTTGTGAGTGGGGAAAGGTGTGGGTCCAGTTTCAGTCTTTTACATGTAGACATCCAGTTCTCCCAACACCATTTATTGAATAGGGAGTCTTTCCCCCAAGGTATGTTCTTGTTTGGTTTATCAAAGATTAGGTGGTTGTAAGATGTTAGTTTCATTTCTTGGTTTTCCATTCGATTCCAAGTGTCTGTGTCTCTGTTTTTGTGCCAGTACCATGCTGTCTTGAGCACTATGGCTTTGTAGTACAGACTAAAATCTGGTATGCTGATGCCCCCAGCTTTATTTTTATTACAGAGAACTGCCTTAGCTATACGGGGTTTTTTCCAGTTCCATACAAAACGCAGAATCATTTTTTCCAAATCTTAAAAGTATGATGTTGGTATTTTGATAGGAATGGCATTGAATAGGTAGATTGCTTTGGGAAGTATGGACATTTTAACAATGTTGATTCTTCCCATCCATGAGCATGGTATGTTCTTCCATTTGTTAATATCCTCTGCTATTTCCTTTCTGAGGATTTCATAGTTTTCTTTATACGGGTCCTTCACCTCCTTTGTTAGGTATATTCCTAGGTATTTGATTTTCTTTGAGACTATGGTGAAGGGAGTTGTGTCCTTAATTAGCTTCTCATCTTGACTGTTATTGGTGTACACAAAGGCTACTGACTTGTGGACATTGATTTTATATCCTGAAACATTACTGTATTTTTTGATGACTTCTAGGAGTCTTGTGGTTGAGTCTTTGGGGTTCTCTAAGTATAAGATCATGTCGTCAGCAAAGAGGGAGAGTTTGACCTCCTCTGCTCCCATTTGGATTCCCTTTATTTCCTTGTCTTGCCTAATTGTATTGGCTAGAACTTCCAGCACTATGTTGAATAGTAAAGGTGACAGAGGACAACCTTGTCTGGTTCCAGTTCTAAGAGGAAAAGCTTTCAGTTTTACTCCATTCAGTAAAATATTGGCTGTGGGTTTGTCATAGATAGCTTCAATCAGTTTTAGAAATGTGCCACCTATGCCTATACTTTTCAGAGTTCTAATTAGAAAAGGATGCTGGATTTTATGAAATGCTTTTTCTGCATCTATTGAAAGGATCATGTGATCTTTTTTTTTGCCTCTGTTAATATGGTGGATAACGTTTATAGACTTGCGTATGTTAAACCAGCCTTGCATCCCTGGGATGAAGCCTACTTGATCATGATGAATGACTTTTTTGATGATAAGCTGTAATCTATTGGCTAGGATTTTGTTGAGAATTTTTGCGTCTATGTTCATGAGTGAGATTGGTCTGAAATTCTCCTTTTTGTTTGGGTCTTTTCCTGGTTTTGGTATCAGGGTGATGTTTGCTTCATAGAATGTGTTGGGGAAGATTCCTTCTTCCTCAATTTTCTGGAATAATTTCTGCAGTACAGGAATAAGCTCTTCCTTGAAGGTTTGATAGAATTCTGGAGTGAAGCCATCTGGACCAGGGCATTTTTTGGTTGGAAGCTTTTTTATTGTTTCTTTGATCTCAGTGCTTGAAATTGGTCTGTTCAGGAGCTCTATTTCTTCCTGGCTGAGTCTAGGGAGAGGGTGTGATTCCAAATATTGATCCATTTCTTTCACATTGTCAAATTTCTGGGCATAGAGTTTCTGGTAGTATTCAGAGATGATCTCTTGTATCTCTGTGGGATCAGTTGTTATTTCCCCTTTATCATTTCTGATTGAGGTTACTAGAGATTTTACTTTTCTATTCCTCGTTAGTCTGGCCAATGGTTTATCTATTTTATTTATGTTTTCAAAAAACCAACTCCTTGTTTCATTAATTTTCTGAATGATTCTTTTGTTTTCAATTTCATTGATCTCTGATTTGATTTTGGATATTTCTTTTCTTCTACTGAGTTTAGGCTTAGATTGTTCTTCTTTTTCCAATTCCATAAGATCTCTTGTGAGATTGTTGATGTGCTCTCTTTCAGTTTTTCGAATGTAGGCATCTAAAGCGATGAATTTTCCTCTCAAAACTGCTTTTGCAGTATCCCACAGGTTTTGGTAGCTTGTGTCTTCATTGTTGTTATGCTCAAGGAAGTTAATGATTTCCTGTTTTATTTCTTCCTGCACCCATCTGTTGTTCAACAGAAGATTGTTTAGTTTCCATGCCTTTGGGTGGGGTCGAGCATTTTTGTTAGAGTTGAGTTCCACCTTTAGTGCCTTATGGTCTGAGAAGATACAAGGTAAAATTTCAATTCTTTTGATTCTGTTGATATTTGTTTTGTGTCCCAGGATATGATTAATTTTGGAGAATGTTCCATGGGGTGATGAGAAGAATGTATATTCTTTATCTTTGAGGTGGAGTGTTCTATATGCGTCTATCAAGCACAGTTGTTCTAGAGTCTCATTTAAGTCTCTTATATCCTTGTTTAATTTCTGTTTAGAGGATCTGTCCAGCTCTGTAAGAGGAGTGTTAAAGTCCCCTGTTATGATGGTATTATCAGATATCATATTGCTCAGACTGAGTAAGGTCTGCTTCAAGAATCTGGGAGCATTTAAATTGGGTGCATAAATATTTAGAATTGAAATGTCTTCTTGTTGTATTTTTCCCTTGACCAATATAAAGTGACCATCTTTGTCTTTTTTGACTTTAGTTGCTTTAAATCCACATGTGTCTGAAAATAAGATTGCAACTCCTCTTTTCTTCTGAATTCCATTTGCCTGAAAAATTGTCTTCCAACCCTTGACTCGGAGCTTTAATTTGTCTTTTGAAGCCAGGTGTGTTTCTTGCAGACAGCAAATGGATGGCTTGTGTTTTTTAATCCAGTCAACCAATCTATGTCTCTTCAGTGGGGAATTCAAGCCATTAACATTTATTGAGATAATTGACAAGTGTGGTAGTATTCTATTCGTCTTATTTTGTGAGAGTCCATTGCTTAGTTTTATCTTTTGCATCAGTGTGGAGGTTAGGTTCTGTCCTTTAATTTCTGAGTTCTTACTTTGCTGCTGATCCATTGTGGTGGTCAGTGTGCAGAACAGGTTGAAGTATTTCCTGTAGAGCTGGTCTTGTTGTGGCGAATTTCCTCAATGTTTGTATATCCGTAAATGATTTGATTTCTCCGTCAATTTTGAAGCTTAGCTTAGCAGGGTACAGAATTCTGGGCTGAAAGTTGTTCTGTTTAAGTAGATTAAAGGTAGATGACCATTGTCTTCTTGCTTGGAAAGTTTCATTAGAGAAGTCTGCGGTCACTCTGATGGATTTGCCCCTGTAGGTCAACTGGCGCTTACTGCTGGCAGCTTGCAGAATCTTTTCTTTGGTCTTGACTTTGGACAGGTTCATCACAATGTGTCTTGGAGAAGCTCGGTTAGAGTTGAGGCGACCTGGGGTCCGATATCCCTCTGAAAGCAGTGTGTCAGAATCTTTGGTGATATTTGGGAAATTTTCTTTTATAATATTCTCAAGTATGGCTTCCATTCCTCTGGGGCATTCTTCTTCCCCTTCTGGAATTCCTATAACTCGTATGTTGGAACGCTTCATAAAGTTCCATAATTCTGACAGTGAACGTTCTGCTTTCTCTCTCTTCTTTTCTGCCTCTTTTACTATCTGAGTTATCTCAAAAACTTTGTCTTCTACCTCTGAAATTCTTTCTTCTGCATGGTCTAACCTGTTGCTGATACTTTCCATTGCATCTTTAAGTTCCCTGATTGACTGTTTCATTTCCTTCAGCTCTGCTATATCCTTTTTATATTCTTCATATCGTTCATCTCTTATTTGATTCTGTTTTTGAATTTCCTTTTGGTTATTTTCCACTTTATTAACAGTTTCCTTCATTGTTTCCATCATTTCCTTCATTGTTTTCAACATGTGTATTCTAAATTCCCTTTCTGTCATTCCTAACATTTCTGTATAGGTGGAATCCTCTGCAGTAGCTACCTCATGGTCCCTTGGCGGGGTAGTTCTGGACTGGTTCTTCATGTTGCCTGGGTTTTCTGCTAATTCTTCCTCATGGGTGATTTCTTTTATCTGTTTACTTGCCCTAATTTTCCTTTCAATTCCTCTTGCTCTTTAAGTTCTTGTGCCTGTGGAAGTTGCGGGCGGGTTTAGGCGGATTGAACACACGCGACCACTTGCCGGTTTTCCACTGTTTTAGTCCTCCTCTTGGGGTCCAGAAGTCTCTCGCTGACTCCCTGTATCCTCTCAGGGGTGATGATAGGCAGATCCCACCAGCCAGAGATGCCTGGAGTCCTATATCCCCAGACTCACGGTGCCCAGATGCAAGGAAGCTGTTACTCGGCTGCCATCTTGCTCCACCCTCTCCTGTACAGACCACTCGTTGTTGGTTTTCTCACTTTTGTAGAGAAGTTGTGATGGAACAGGTGCCATGTACTTCATAGGATGTGGTTATAATGCTTTTCCTGTTGGATCCGAGTATGCTGACTGCAAATGTGTGGCTAGGAATCCTCCCCTGGTGAACGTGGTCTCTGCAGAGTTGAACCCAACTGCGCCGGTCTTGAGCCAGCAGGCCGATAAGATTTCTTGATACAAGAACAGAGAGGACATAAAACGGTGCACCAATTATATTTAAGGGCAGATCAGAGGAAGAAAAAAGCATGCTGAGTGGGAGCAGCTAACAGTAGGGGAGAACATGGGAAGGCTGTATGCTTTGGTGGCTGAGAGAAGACCTTCAAGTCAGTGCTTTCATGATGCAAAAGAATTTGAGTATGATTTCACACTTTTCAAATTTGTTTCCAACAAGGAGATCATTGAAATTGTATAGGCTTAACGTGGGTGCACATCATAGTGCAGTGATGGAAGGAATGGCTGTGAGGTAGAAAACTCCACAGGAATCATGGCTGTGAAAAAGAAAAGGGAGATGTCTTGGGGCATGGTGGCCATGTCAGCTCGGGAAAGCTATTGTGTTTTAAGGAGAACATATTTAAAGACTCATGGAAAAGAGATCATAGAGAGGGAAAGATTTAGGATGCAGAGACAGGGAGGGGATGTTTGATGAAAGGAAAATTCTTAAGGGGGTAGGAGGACATACCTCTTGGATTCAGGAGATGACTCAACCCTTGGGAAGAAAAAGGAATCAAGGTAAAGTGGGAGAGAAAGATAATCCTATTTTTATGGACTTTTGGGTTTTTATTGTGGTGGTGGTTGTCTCCATTCAAAGTCAAATAAAGTACAGCATGGAAAATGAGGAGGTGAGGAGAACATGTGAAGGAGAGGGCTGGGCAGAAGTGGAGAAATAAAATGCCCACAGGGCCAGGAAGAGAGTCAGTGTTATCACTGCCTATGGTGAGAACACAGTTCTTGGTAGAGGTGCAGGATTTTTCTCTAACTTGATCATCAGTCCTGATAGATAAGAGCAGAGAAACTACCAAATTGGTCTAAATCTGCAACCTTTCCAGGTTAATGAGATGACTAGGTATCCTGTTTCCCCGAAAATAAGACAGTGTCTTATTTTAAGGTGTGCTCCCAAAGATGTGCTAGGTCTTATTTTCAGGGGACGTCTTATCTTTCCTGTAAGTAGGTCTTATTTTCGGAGGATGTCTTATTTTCGGGGAAACAGGGTATGTATATTTCTCTCTTCTCCTAATACTTGTCATTTGAATCTTGGAAAAAATTTTAAATTTAGAAAAGAGGAAAGAGAGAAAAACATACTTCATCATATGAAAACATACACCAATAGCAATTTGGTACAATCATTTACATCTTTTTAATACATGTTTTTATTTTTTATCTAATGAAAATCAGGGACTACATGAGGTATTTTTCTTTTACATTTAAACAATCCTTTATAATTACAAGGTTAAATCTCAGTCAAGTGGGAAGTTCAGATGCAAAACACTTTACTGACAATGATTAGCAGCTGTTCCTGAACTCTCACCTCCTTCTGATGACGGACTGAATGGTCTGATTTCTCAGTCTCATATCTGTCTCACAACCAGTTTGACAATTCTGAAGCAATATTTTGCCCATGTAAGAACTTGCAAAGGCTTTTGGCACAGCTCTTCAAATTGCTCTGTTGGACTCGCTTAACAAAGCAAAAACAAAATAAATACTCTACATTTTCAAAGGTTATTAGTTCATGCAAATGTCATCTCTTAGAGATGTTTAATTAGATGGATAACTTTTATAGGATATGATAAAAAGAGATGAGTTCAAAGGTTAGAAGTTTTTTGTTTTAATTTTTCATTGTGATAGAACTAGAAGAAAAAGCTTAATAAAATTTGTTGAATAAATAAAAAGGCAAATATCAACATCTTTCAGCATACTTGCCCTGCAGAAAGAAGAGTAATGAACAGGCTAACTTTGTTGTAGACAGTATAACACAAATTTAAGAACATAAAATATTCAGGGAGGAGGACTGCCCTGCCTTTAAATTAGTGTCTATTGGGGTCCTGATACCAATATTAATGTTTTGTTACACTTAACCTCAGTTAGGATGAGGTTTTTAAGGATTTCTTGATTTAATTCTTTTCCTCTCATTTTTCTCTTTGATTTGTCTAAAGCCACAAATCAAATTCAAAAGGTCAGAAGGGAGTCCTATAATCCCACCTATTAGAGACCAATTATATTATTTCTTTGCTTTCCCACACATGGGCATATAATAATATCTTATAAAATTGCTTTTTCCAGCTTGGCGCCTGTAGCTCAACAGCTAGGGTGCCAGCCACGTATCCTGGAGCTGGCGGGTTCAAATCCAGCCTGGGCCTGCCAAACAACAATGAGAACTACAACCAAAAAATAGCCAAGCATTGTGGCAGGTGCCTGTAGTCCCAGCTACTTGGGAGGCTGAGGCAAGAAAATCACTTAAGCCCAAGAGTTTGAAATTGCCTAGAGCTATGATGCCACAGCACTCTATCCAGGGTGACAGCTTGAGACTCTGTCTCAAAAAAAGTTGCTTTTTTCTCTCATTTCTGCTCTATCTTTGGCTGCTTGGCGTCATGGCCTCTGAATGGGCCTATTAATGGTCCGTGCCACCTGTTTACCCTACGGATGAAAACAAGATCGTGTCCTGGCTACAATGCTGGTATATAAACTCCTTGGCAGGAAATACCTCTCCCACAGTGTGTGCTTGTGTTGTGAGTAGAACGGAAGAGGTGGGAGACTGAGAATAAAAGGGGGTTTCCTGCCATCACTTCTCTGGTTACCATCTTCCCTTCGCCCATTCAGTCTTAACCTTGCTATACTCCAGGGCTATGCTGGAAAACATCCCTGACCCTGACTCTCTCTGCTTCCCATCCTGTCCCACGAGAAGTGCCCCAACACTTTTCTCCCAAACTCTCCACTTCTAGTTGGAAGGAAATTCACTTTATCCACCTCTGCGGTCAACTCCCAACCCCTGCCCCATGCCCAAACATCCTGAGTTTTCTAAATCTCTGAGTTCTTGCCACACTCTACATAATTCATATTAAAAAGAAAGATTTAACAATTTTAAGCTAGACTTATCTGAATTTGCTACCTTTACTTGAATTCACCAGACAGTAATTCATATCAGTGCTACGCTTAAAGACGTAGGCTCTATCTGATAGGCCATCAGTCACTTACAATTCCTTTTCGATTTCAGGATTGTTTGGGGGGCTCTGATGTCCTTGATTTAAAAAGACATTCAGAGACTTACATAAAACATGAAATACAATTTTATGGGATGTGTTTTGAATGCTGCTGTCCCTTACCTCCTGTGACTTTGCATAGTCTAGAAACAAGCTTTCCAGTAGTTCAAGTTTCTGTGAGAAAGAAGATTTTTCTTGGGTGTGGTTTTATCGGATCTCTGAGATTATGCCATGTCCCAGGTGCTACATATACTTCACAGAGTCAATTTGAATTCGGAGTCCTCCCTACCTCTCACCCTGAGCAATCTAAAAATCTGCATCATAGCAACTGTATATAAGAAAGGGAGAAATCAGGGCACAGCATAGCCAATGGTGAACTTCATCTGAACCTGGGCCTCCCAGTCATGTGCCAGGTTCTTGATCTCCAGCCATAGCTTTTTACATGTTCTTCTTAGGTCTATTCAAGGAAAAGACTGAAGGGGCAATTTTCACTAGAAATGTTCTATCATGTTCCCTGCCTCAGAAATAAAATGACAAAGGATCATATAGCTAAAATTAGGTTTAGACTGCTCGGTGAATAATTTTATCTAAAACATGAAAGTAAATGTGAGCTCTCGCTATAAATAATTTTTAATAATGTATTTATATAATTTATCAAAACTATTATCATATCAATATGTAATCAGTACAAAAGTTATTAATGAGATATTCTGTTCTTTTTTATTGGTAGTGTGTCTAAAATCAGCGTGTTTTGAAGGGGCGCAGAGCAAGATGTCCACTAGAGGCAGCTTTCCTCAGAAGCTCCTGCCCAGAGGGAACGGAGAAGCCAAGGGTGGGAAGTTAAAAGGAGTTAAACAAAAGGAGAAGAATGCCAGGTACACACCATCCCCACTGAGACATACTTGGAGGAAAAAGAAGAAAAAGGTTAGCGGAATATAGTTACAGAGTGACTACTTGGAAGGCTCTTGTCAAAGGGATGGAAGACCCCTACCCCAACTGGGGGGCCCATGTGGTGGGTTTTCCATGAGCAAGCAAGGAACAAAGGACCACTCACCTCAGTCCACAGGAGAGGGTCTCGAGTTCCCGGTTCTCCTACACCCGGGAAGCTCCAGCTCTGAGCCCAGTGTCCATCTTGCCTGGCACAAAAGAGAAAAACTTTGTCTCTGCTATTCTGGGCCCATAGGCTACCCTTTCCCCCATCTGTTTGCCTGGCACACTGACCCCTTCAGAAGCTGAGTATTTAGGGAATATTCTAAGGGGCTGATCCATTGTGTGGGTCGCTGAGTAGTGGCAGGGAAACAGCTGCAGTCATAACTTCAGTGTGGAGAAGTGTGGTCTCAGCTGCCTCCCTTGCTTATGGAAAGAGTTCTTTCCCCATCCCCTCTTTGCTTGCACTGAATGGGCAAGCTTGGCCAGAAATCTTAGTTGAAGTTGGCTATGTATTCTTGCTCTCCTGCCACTACTGTTTGACTTCGTTTGTGCTGTGGTGAGGGAGATTGTAATAGGGAGAGGAGATTCCATAGGTCTAATGCAGATTCTCCTCCAGCTACCACCAGTGAGGGTGGGGGTGTGTGGGGGGGGGGCGTAGGTGTCTGGATCTTGATTCAGCAGAGATTCCAGCTCAGTGCTGCAACACTTTGGGATTGAGTGGAGGACGAGCTGATGCCAGGACACAACCAGACTGCACTGACTCGCCAGGTAGGCACTCAGAGGCTCTGGTTGCAGCCCTGAAAGGGAGTTTTGCAAAGCTATTGGGGAAAGGCCACAAGCACAAGCTCCAACTAATTTGGCAAGGGGCAGTTAGCTCTAGTTCCTGGGACCTTCCAATCTGATCTCAACCCACCAGTTTTCATTGTCTTCCATTTGATCCTGCAATTCTTTTACTAGGTATCTACCCAGATGAACAAAAATAATTTTACCACAAAGACATTTGAACCAGAATGTTTACCTCAGCTCAGTTCATGATTGCCAAGTTGTTGAAGCAACCTAAATTCCCTTGAATGGATTGACGAAGTGTGTCATATGTACACCATGGAGTACTATACAGACATAAGAAAAGTTGAAGACTTTACATTTCTTATGTTTACGTGGATGGAGTTGAAACACATTCTTCTCAAGAATAGAAAAAAAGAAACCCAATGTATTCAATACTAATATATAAACAATTGTATGTCTGTAGGAACAATAAAATACAAATATAGTTTAGAAAGGGGGAGGGAAAAGGAGGGACAGGAGTGGAGAGAAGGGAAGGGCAATTTGAAGGAGAAGGGTGGGCAATTGGCAGGGTTTCATCTAATACGCCCCCCCCGCCCCCCACACCATGACGAACTGAACTACAGCTTGAACTTAACCTTGGAAGTGAGAACATTGTAACCTAAAAAAATTGTATCCTCATAATAATTTAAAACAATAAAAGAAAAAAATAAAAATATGTGTGTATTTCGTACTTATGGTGCATCACTAGTGAAAGACATACAAATAAATTGTATGGAGTGTATGATTATCTATTAATTACATTTATTTTTATTTTATTATTTATCACTTCACTTGTCTGTCAACAGAACACCCAGACATGTGTTAACAGTATTTGAACTCAGTCAAGTTTCATATTCTGCAGACTGTTTTTATACATGTACATATACATTTTATACATGTTTTGCAATTTTGTTGCTAGGGAGGTAGATGACATATGGACTATGGGTCTCCCTTTGTGTTATTTCCCTAAGCTCCACAGATGTTGGCGGTAGGTCTGATTTCTTCCTGTCCTTCCTGTAAGCAGGTACAAGGGCAGGAGAGACTCCCGAAAAGCCCCAGAGCAGCTTCATGACAGCGCCTCCCACTGTCATGGGAGCTTCGTCATCCCGGAAAATTGTCCCACATTCTCTCCCTGATTCTCCTCAACTTTTTCCTTTCCATGCAGTACATATTTTGTTGGTTAAATAAATTAGTGGGTTTGTTTTCCAGTATGGCAGAAAGTCATCTATTCGATGCACAACAAATGCAGTAGAAGCAGCACTTAAGTGTTATGATCAAAGTTTAACAAGTAGTTGCCCAGGCTTCTTATTCCGAGTCGTTGCCCTTTCAATTTCATTTTGTTGCTTCTTTTGGAGTGTCATTTGGACCAAGAGAAATGGAGGGAAGGAAGCCTTTCAAGAGGTGAGAAAACAGCATGAGCAAAGAAGCAGAAAATAGTATCTCAGGTTGCTAAAGCCCACGGTCTGTGTTCAGGAAAAGCAAAAAAGGTGGGAAAGAACAGGGCTGTGCTGATGAATCCTTGGGTGTCAGGTTTGGGATTCTTCATTTTGTTCTGCTGACTGTATGCTGTATTTTTAGATAAATGAATCGAAATAAAGAAGTGCAATTTTTTTATTATTAAAAATGCTATTTATGTGTCCTTGAGAGGAAGCTGGTGTTCATCTGGGGAGTGAGAGGATAGATAGGTAGTTCTGGCCACACCTCCCGTGTCTGTCTGTCTTCCTCACCCTGACCAGCTGGCTCCTCAGTGCGCATAGCTGCTCATAAGCATGGCAGGCTGCAGAGGTTGAATGGGTCAGTTCCAACTCTGACCACCACTGTTCAGCCACGTGGCCACATGAGCATGAATTAGTCACATCTTTGTGCACTAAGGACAAAATATTTACTTTTACAATTGATATGTGATACTTTCATATACCTTTATTTTAAAGTGAAATAATTATATGCCTAGACTTTTTTTTAGAAAAATCTGAACACAACAGAATATTCCTTTTTTTTTTTTTTTTTCCTCAAACAGAGGCTCTCTCTGTTACCCTGGGTAGAGTGCCATGGTATCGTAGTTCACAGAAACCTCAAACTCTTGGGCTGGAGCAACCCTCTTGCCTCAGCCTCCCAAATAGCTGGGACTGCAGGCACCCACCCACAATGTGTGGCTAATTTTTCTATTTTTAGTAAAAATTGGGCCTCACCCTTGCTCAGGCTGGTCTCCAACTCCTGAGCTCAAGCAATCCACCTGCTTGGGCTTCCCAGAGTGCTAGCATTACAGGCGTGAGCCATCACGCTTGGCCCAGAGTATCCCTTTCAAAACATGTGTAGGATCATGCCATTCTTTTGCTTGAGACAGAGTCTCACTGTGTCACCCTTGGTAGAGTGCTGTGCCGTCACAGCCTACGGCAACCTCAAGCTCTAGGGCTTAAGCAATTCTCCACCCCAGCCTCCCAGGTAGCTTGGACTACAGGCGCCCGCCACAACACCCGGATTTTTTTTGTTACAGTTGTCACTGTTGTTTAGCTTGCCTGGGCCAGGTTCAAACCTGCCAGCTCCAGTGTATGTGGCCGGTGCCCTATCTACTGCACTGTGGGCACTGAGCCCCCAGAGTGGTTTTTTATGTTATCCAGAGAGAAAGTCCTTAAAACCTGCTGGAAGACCTTACACAACTTGGCCCCTCATTATCCTTCTAGTCTCGGTTCTATCTCTGTTTCTCTTGCTCACTCTTTTTGGTACCTTGGCTGTGCCTCTGACACACTAGGCCTACTCCTGCCTGGGGATGTTTGCACTTGCTATTCTCCCTGCCTATGATACTCTTCCCCACTCACAGCTATACCCCCTGACTTCCTCCCGATCTGTTCCCAGACAGCCTCTTGTCAACGAGACCTCCCTAACCAGTCTTTTTAAATTGAATTCCTGCCTCAGGATACCATATCATATTTTTATTTCATTTTCCAACAAGCCTTCTGACACCTATATCTTCTATTTAAGTATTTGTTTTCAGTCTCTCTTCTGACCCCTAAAACAGTGATTTTCAACCAGTGCGCTGCAGCACCCTGGTGTGCCATGAGAGGATCTTTAGTGTGCCACGAAAAATTTTAAAGACCATTAATCAAATTATTTTCAAAAGAAGTTCAAAGCACAGTAAGTATATTCTCTTTTTCAGTCTTTTTTTTTTTTTTTGAGACAAAGTCTCACTATGTTGCCCTCGGTAGAGTGCCGTGGTGTCACAGCTCACATCAACCTGCAACTCTTGGACTTAAGCGATTCTCTTACCTCAGCCTCCCATACACGCCGGCCACAATTTTTGTTGCAGTTGTCATTGTTGTTTAACTGGCCTTGGCTGGGTTGAACCCACCAGCCTCGGTGCCTGTGGCCAGCACCCTAACCACTGTGCTATGGGTACTGAGCCTCTTTTTTTTTTTTTTTTTTTGATCAACATAATTTAAGTGTTCCGTGAGAGTTTAACTATGGGTCAAATGTGCTATGAGATAAAAAAAAAAAAAAAGTTGAAAAACACTGCCCTAGAATGTAAGCACCAAGGGAGAAGATTTTGCCCATTTTTCTCATCGTTGTTTCTGCCAACACCTAGAACAGTGCTTGACACACAAAAGTGCTTGCTAAAAATTAATGGAATCAAATAAATGAGACCTTTTATTCTCTGGTGGTTGAGCCACAACTTATCATTGAGCCTTTTGCTTTGTTAAAGGAACTTCTGATTTCCTTGTTAATTTTAATGAATGTAGAGAAATGTATTCATTCCCCTTGGTATTTGGGGTTTCTATGTTTAAGTCACCAGAGTTTTAGTCAGAATGTCTAAAGATGATCTGTTTCTTCTAGGTCATAAAACAGAGCATTGCAAAGGTCAGGTGTGGTGAATTCTTATAATTTTATGTTGCCTTGGTATCCGTTTTGAATACAAGTTTAACTTTTCCATACTAGAAGCAGTGCACAGTCGCCCAAGACAGTTCCCAGTTCTATACTCACTTAAATGGCTTGAGCCATTAAGAGAGAATAATTAGGGACATGTCTCCTGCTTAGCGGTCTGGACTCCGCCCCTTTCCTTTAAATGGACACTTCAGGCACTTGTCCAGGAACCTAAAGTGGTCTACATACCAGTCCCTTAAATGTATAGCCACTTGTTCTCTTTTCTCTTTGCTTGACTCTTCATTCCTGCTTTGCATGACACAGTGATGGAGGATTGCTCTCCCAACTAACTACGTTCTCCTAGCCCAAGATTTCTAAATATTAATAAAAAATTTCCAACTTGTTTCCTATTGTAGTGGTATACTGAATTTGTACTTTCCTTCTGAAGAACCAGGGGCTGGCCCTGGCCAGGTTTTCCCTATGATGCTGGGGAGAATACAAGATTGGATTCCCAGTGACAGAGTAACAAGCAGGTGTAAACTGGACACAGATCAGACAAAAGCCACAAGGGCATTTACCATGTAAACAAGTTTCCTGTGTAAGGGAACCCTAGTTGAAGGTTGGACAGCGGGACCATTCCAGGTAAAAGTATCCCATGAAAGTCACAGTGGAAACACCCAGGCCCAGCTCTTTTTCATTTCCTGTTAGGGGAAAGTTTCTTGTCACTGTGGTACTAGAACCCTAATTTAACTGGGGGCTACCAAGACACTGGGACCTTGCAAAATTTCCATCTTCTGATTGTGACATAAGCTCCATCTGTGGTTAGAAATAGAATTATTCAATCTGTCTAGTTATAGGTTATATATTATATGTGTGTCTGATTTGTACTATTACAGTATTTCTTTATGCTTACTGACATCCTAACTTTGAAAATAGTTCAAAGCATCTATTGCTTCTTTATAGAACCAGTTTTAATACTTGAGGCTGAAGGAGTTTTCTATGTCAAAATAGTAATGTGCCCAGAGGTTCAATAAATACAGGTTGATGTGGTATACTGATGACTGTCTTTTAATGATGGATCAAATAATGCCACAGAAATTATAGTTGTAATCCATGGGTATCAGTGATATGTATGTACCAAGTTATTCAAGATCCACAAAAGGACAAATAAATCTTGCAAGTCCTGAAAATATCAAGACATGGGGAATCAGAGAATAGAAGGAAAGGAATAAATGAAAGGGTAACTTTCTATTATGTTGCTTCCATATTTATCTCCAATTGTTTAAACATCGAAAACACTTTCAGAATGCTAATTTATCTTTTTCATCCTGGTGTGTCTTGTTTCTATATAGTTATAAAAGTAATTGGCATAACATTCATAAGAATAACTTTAGTGATTCCTGCAAATTTACAGATTCTCAGGGGCGGAGACAAGATGGCTGACTGAAGCCAGCTTTCCACAGAGACTCCCATCCAAAAGAAGTTAAAGAACAGAAATTTAGCAAGTAACTGGGTGGATTTGAGCTCCAACCTTCAAGAGAGAAGGTTGAAGAACGCACATCAACCCCGCTGAGGCAAGCTGCGACCCCAAGGATACAAACAAAAGGTACAAATCCATCACCAAGTGGATGGGAGTCCCCTCCCCCATGAGAACAACTCAGAGTGGTCCACAAACAAATGAGCAGAGTTCAAAGGTCCTCCCACTACACTCCATGAGAGAGACCCTCTAAAAACTGGACGTACCTCCCCTACTAGGGTGCCACAGCATTCTTCTGCCAGGCATAAAACTGTATAAAACTGTATATATATTCTACCTGCAATTCTGAGCTCCCAGCACTCCCCTCCACTCTCACCCTGAGGTCTAGCGGCCTGTCCCCCGGGAGTCCAGATTCTTGGGTGATTTCTCAAGGGGTGTGGACAGGGCCTAGACTGCTGATTCTGTGGCACAGGAGTGAGGAAAGGACGGTTGGCTGAGAGGGAACCACACCGGAGCGGTGGTGCCTGGAGGCGCAGAGCAGCAGTCATTTTTGGCAACAATAGGGCTCACTCCCGGATATTCTGAAGCCACACCCCCTGTTTCCCTGGGCAACCAGAGGAGGCCGGGCATCTACTCAAGTGGCAACCACCATGGAACAGATCTGGGATGAAAACGCAGGCTCCATGAGTAAAGGGTTTGCCTGAGGTGGTACTGGCCTGGATGGAGTGCAGGGACTAGAAACGCACTCGCAGAGCTGGGAAGTTCCCAGGGCAGGGCTGACCCAGAGGATGGCTTTAGTGAGCCTAAGATGCACCCGGCCCTCAGGGGATCGTCAGCCTACAGATAAAGGAAGACAGGAGGCTAGAACTAACAGGTAACTGAATACAAACCTGCAAGAGCAAAGACAGGGCCTGAGGTGCAGGGTCTGGGAACTCAAAACAGCTTCTCTTCTGCAGGGGAATTTAGCAGGGACAGAAACAAATTCCCACAGAGTTGTTCTGTTCTATTCTGTCAGTAACATCAATCGGGGCTGGGCTGGAACTGAGTGAACCCAGCCTCCATCGAGCGCCCGAGATTGTCAGGCCTCACCTTCCCCTGCTAGATAGAGGCAGAGCACAGAGGCCTGGCTGAGCAGAAATAGATTTCCTTGTGATTCAGGGAGGTGCAACCCCCTGGAGTATCTATTCACTATAGGCAACTGAGTCAAAGCCCTGCAGGACTATCAGTGACTGGGTGTGACAGAGGTGCAAGGTGGGGAAGGAGGCATCAACCTTCGCAGACTGATCTATTTGCTGGGTGGGTCCTCCTGACTCCACGGAGTACTGGAGCAAACCATATCAGAGTAATCACCAGACACCTGCAATCCAGTTGCCAGAGACCTTTTAAAATCTCCCAACTAAGAGAGGTGCTGACTGAGACAATTGATTTGGACCTTTTGAACTGAGCCAATTGCCCGAGGACAATAAGGGTGGTGCCCTGGGTGTGTGGTTGTAGGAAGGTTTGATTTTCCTTTTCCAATTGTTGCTTGTGGGGGGTGGGTGACTTAACTGCTGGTATTTCTCCACAGCTGAAACTTCAACCCAGAGTAACTGTTTCATTAGGGTTGAACAGAGACCAGCTGAAAACAAGACAGAACCACTTAGCCCCACCACACCAAACAGGGCCCCAGTTTCTCAGGCCATAGCACTGTACGGGTCCTCGACAAAGCTTCAGGGGAAAAATCAAACAGTGTAAAACAATCATGGGGCGGAATCAGCAGAAAAACTCTGGTAACATGAATAACCAGAATAGATCAACACCCCCAAGGAGAGATATGGCAGATGTAACTGAAGATCCCATTCATAAACAGCTGGCTGAGATGTCAGAAATCGAATTCAGAATTTGGATTGCAAACAAGATTAATAAAATGGAGGAAAATTTGGAATTAGAAATTTGAGGAGCAATTCAAAAGTCAGAATTAGAAATTCGAGGAGAAATTCAAAAGTTGTCTCAAGAATTTAACTAATTTAAAGACAAATCCAACAAAGATTTTGACGCACTGAAGCAAGAATTTGCAGCCCTCAAAGATCTGAAAAATACACTAGAATCCCTCAGTAACAGAGTGGAGCTAGCAGAAAAAAGGACTTCTGACATTGAAGACAAAGCCTTTGAATGCTCCCAAACTCTCAAAGAGGAAGAGAAATGGAGAGTAAAAATGGATCATTCTATCAGAGAGCTCTGGGATAATTCGAAGAAGGCTAATATCTGCCTTATTGAAATCCCTGAAAGTGATGAAGTGGCCTCGCTAGGCACAGAGGCCCTTTTCCATGAAATTATGAAAGAGAATTTTCCAGACATGCTAAGAGGTTCTGAAATTCAGATAGCAGACAGTTTCAGAACCCCAGCACGACTCACTCCCCATAAGACATCCCCCAGGCATATCAAAATTAACTTCACTAAAGTTAATATGAAAGAGAAAATTCTGAAACCAGCCAGACAAGAAATCCATTACCTACAAAGGGAAGAATATTAGAATGACTTCAGATCTCTCTGCTGAAACTTTTCAAGACAGAAGAGGGTGGTCATCGACTTTTAATCTCCTAAACCAAAATAGCTTTCAGCCCCGGATCCTGTATCCAGCTAAACTTAGTTTCATTTATGGTGGAGAAATTAAATTCTTTAATGACATTCATATGGTGAAGAAATTTGCCATAACCAAACCAGCTCTTCAGGATATTCTCAGACCTATCCTCCATAATGACCAGCTCAATCCTCTACCACAAAAGTAAACTCACTCAGATACTTTTGATCAAACTCCAACTTCCACATGGGCAAAAAGATTAAAAATGTCCACTGGACTTTCAAAAAACTCGATACCCAAAATTTTACCAGACTTATCAATATTCTCCATTAATGTGAATGGCTTAAACTGTCCTCTAAGGAGGCACAGGTTAGCTGACTGGATACAAAAACTCAGGCCAGATATTTGCTGCATACAAGAGTCCCATCTTACCTTAAAAGACAAATATAGACTCAGGGTGAAAGGATGGTCATCCATTTTTCAGACAAATGGTAATCAGAAAAAAACAGATGTTGCAATTTTATTTGCAGATACATTAGGCTTTAAACCAACAAAAGTAAGGAAGGATAAGAATGGTCACTTCATATTTGTTAAGGGTAATACTCAATGTGATGAGATTTCAATCATTAATATCTATGCACCCAACCAGAATGCACCTCAATTTATAAGAGAAACTCTAACAGACATGAGCAACTTTATCTCCTCCAGCTCCATAATAGTTGGAGATTTCAACACTCCTTTGGCAGTGTTGGATCAATCCTCCAATAAGAAGCTGAGCAAAGAAATTTTAGATTTAAACCTAACCATCCAACATTTGGATTTAGCAGACATCTACAGAACATTTCATCCCAAAAAAACTGAATACACATTCTTCTCATCAGCCCACAGAACATACTCCAAAATTGATCACATCTTAGGTCACAAGTCTAATCTCAGTAAACTTAAAGGAATAGAAATTATTCCTTGCATCTTCTCAGACCACCATGGAATAAAAGTTGAGCTCAGTAACAACAGGAATCTGCATACTCATATAAAAACATGGAAGTTAAATAACCTTATGCGGAATGATAGCTGGGTCAGAGATGAGATTAAGAAGGAAATTGCCAAATTTTTGGAACAAAACAACAATGAAGACACGAATTATCAGAACCTCTGGGATACCGCAAAGGCAATCCTAAGAGGGAAATTTACAGCACTGCAAGCCTTCCTCAAGAGAACGGAAAGAGAGGAAGTTAGCAACTTAATGGCATCTCAAGCAACTAGAAAAGGAAGAACATTCCAACCCCAAACCCAGTAGAAGAAAAGAAATAACCAAAATTAGAGCAGAATTAAATGAAATTGAAAACAAAAGAATTATACAACAGATCAATAAATCAAAAAGTTGGTTTTTTGAAAAGGTCAATAAAATAGATAAACCTTTGGCTAACCTAACCAGGACAAAAAGAGTAAAATCTCTAATGTCATCAATCAGAAACAACAAAGACGAAATAACAACAGACTCCTCAGAAATTCAAAAAATCCTTAATGAATGCTACAAGAAACTTTATCCTCAGAAATCTGAAAATCTGAAGAAAATGGACCAATACTTGGAAGCACGTCACCTTCCAAGACTTAGCCAGAATGAAGTGGAAATGTTGAACAGGCCTATATCAAGTTCTGAAATAGCATCAACCATACAAAACCTCCCTAAAAAGGAAAGCCCGGGACCAGATGGCTTCACGTCAGAATTCTACCAAACTTTTAAAAAGGAATTAGTACCTATATTACTCAACCTGTTCCAAAATGTAGAAAACGAAGGAAGACGGGCAGCGCCTATGGCTCAAGGAGTAGGGCACCAGTCCCATATGCTGGAGGTGGTAGGTTCAAACCCAGCCCTGGCCAAAAAAAAAAAAAAAGAAAATGAAGAAAGACTACCCCACACGTTGTATGAAGCAAACATTACCCTAATCCCCAAACCAGGAAAAGACCCAATAAGAAAAGAAAATTATAGACCAATATCACTAATGAATATAGATGCAAAAATATTCAACAAGATCCTAACAAACAGAATCCAGCAACACATCAAACAAATTATACATCATGACCAACTCAGTTTTTTCCCAGGGTCTCAAGGCTGATTCAATATACGTAAATCTATATGTATAATCCAGCACATAAACAAAAAACAAAGACAATATGATTCTCTGAATCGATGCAGAAAAAGCTTTTGATAATATCCAGCATCCCTTCATGATCAGAACACTTAAGAAAATTGGTATAGAAGGGACATTTCTTAGACTGATAGAGGCCATCTACAGCAAACCCACAGCCAATATCGTATTGAATGGAGTTAAATTGAAATCATTTCCACTCAGATCAGGAATCAGACAAGGCTGCCCATTGTCTCCAGTGCTCTTTAACATTGTAATGGAAGTTTTAGCCACTGCAATTAGGGAAGAAAAGGCGATCAAGGGTATCCATATAGGGTCAGAATAGATCAAACTTTTGCTCTTCGCAGATGATATGATTGTATATCTGGAAAACACCAGGGATTCTAGTACAAAACTCTTAGAAGTAATTAAGGAATACAGCAGCATCTCAGGTTAAAAAAATCAACATTCATAAATCGGTAGCCTTTATATATACCAACAGTAGTCAAGCTGAAAAAACAGTTAAGGACTCTATTTCATTCACAGTAGAGCCAAAGAAGATGAAATATTTGGGAGTTTATCTAATAAAGGACGTGAAAGATCTCTATAAAGAGAACTATGAAACTCTAAAAAAAGAACTAGCTGAAAATGTTAACAAAAGGAAAAACATACCCTGCTCATGGCTGGGAAAAATCAACATTGTTAAAAAGTCCATACTACCCAAAGCAATATACAATTTTAATGTAATCCCTATTAAAGCTCCACTATCATACTTTAAAGATATTGAAAAAATAATACTTCGTTTTATATGGAATCAGAAAAAACCTCGAATAGCCAAGACATTACTCAGAAATAAAAACAAAGCAGGAGGAATCACCCTACCAGACCTCAGACTGTACTACAACTCAATAGTGATGAAAACAGCATGGTACTGGCACAAAAACAAAGAAGTAGATGTCTGGAACAGAATAGAGAACCAAGAGATGAATCCAGCTACTTACCGTTATTTGATCTTTGACAAGCCAATTAAAAACATTCAGTGGGGAAAAGATTCCCTATTTAACAAATAGTGCTATGTGAACTGGCTGGCAACCTGCAGAAGACTGAAACTGGACCCACACCTTTCATCATTAACTAACATAGGCTCTCACTGGATTAAAGATTTAAACTTAAGACATGAAACTATAAAAATACTAGAAGAAAGTTCAGGGAAAACTCTTGACGGAATCGGCCTGGGTGAATATTTTATGAGGAGGACCCCCCTGCCCCGGGCAATTGAAGCAGCTTCAAAAATACACTACTGGGACCTGATCAAACTAAAAAGCTTCTGCACAGCCAAGAACACAGTAAGTAAAGCAAGCAAACAGCCATCAGAATGGGAGAAGATATTTGCAGGTTATGTTTCCGACAAGGGTTTAATAACCAGAATTCACAGAGAACTCAAACGTATAACCAAGAAAAGAACAAGTAACCCATCGCAGGCCGGGCAAGGGACTTGAAGAAACTTCTCTGAAGAAGAGACGCACATGGCCTACAGACATATGAAAAAATGCTCATCATACTTGATCATCAGAGAAATGAAAATCAAAACTACTTTGAGATATCATCTAACTCCAGTAAGATTAGCCCATATCACAAAATCCCAAGACCAGAGATGTTGGCGTGGATGTGGAGAAAAGGGAACACTTCTACACTGCTGGTGGGAATGCAAATTAATACATTCCTTTTGGAAAGATGTTTGGAGAACACTTAAAAATCTAAAAATAGAGCTGCCATTCAATCCTTAATTCCTCTACTGGGCATATACGCAGAAGACCAAAAATCACATCATAACAAAATATTTGTACCAGAATGTTTATTGCAGCACAATTCATAATTTGCTAAGTCATGGAAAAAGCCCAAGTGCCCGTCGATCCACAAATGGATTAATAAATTGTGGTATATGTACACCAGGGAATATTATGCAGCCTTAAAGAAAGATGGAGACTTTACCTCTTTCATGTTTACATGGATGGAGCTAGAACATATTCTTCTTAGTAAAGTATCTCAAGAATGGAAGAAAAAGTATCCAATGTACTCAGCCCTACTATAAAACTAATTTATGGCTTTCATATGAAAGCTATAACTCAGTTATAACCTAAGAATAGGGGGAAGGGGGAAAGGGGGGGTGGGCAGAGGGAGGGAGATTGGTGGGATTACACCTGTGGTGCATCTTAGAAGGGTATATGTGAAACTTAGTAAATGTAGAATGTAAATATCTTAACACAATAACTAAGAAAATTCTAGGAAGGCTATGTTAACCAGGGTGATGAAAATGTGTCAAATGGTCTATAATACCAGTGTATGGTGCCCCATGATCACATTAATGTACACAGCTGTGATTTAATAAAAAAAAAAAAAGGTACAGATTTCCCTTGTACTTCACTGGTAGAGAATTTTACAAGTGTGGCCAAGGTCTATTGAAGAAAGTACTAGTGGAATAGGCCTTTATTATGTTATCTTGGCAAGATAAAAGATAATTACTTCAATCCCGACATGGATAAGAAAGACAGAGGCAATGTTTTCTAATTCAAGATCTGACCTATTAGTAGGTCTTGGCCTACTAATAAATTTCAAAGCAGTTGTCATTGCTATATGACCATTCACCTCCTTTCTGTCATTCTTCTCCTAGTTTTTTTTTTTTTTTTTTTACATCTCAAGGCTTTTGAAAAACAAGACTATTCTCAGAAAATGTTCAAGATCCTTGAATAGAGAGACTACTTGGCTCTTAGAATGGCTCTTAGAATTTCTAGTCATTGCTACAAAGAAACAGTTGACTTAAGTGGATATCCCTTAGCTCCTGTTCATTAGAAGCTGAGCCTCTGTGAAGCTGAAGCCATTTTGACAGCTCATTGACAACTGTAACAATTTTGTAATAGTGGTCTGAAAATGTGACCTCTTACAGCGCAAGGCTCCTAAGTGTAATTTATTTAAAAATATGAAGAACAATTCCAAGTTATCTATCATATTCAAGCCTACCATCATCTTCAAAAGCATAATGTCATTCCTCTGTTCAGAATAATATTAGTTTACCTCTAGTTTACAGAATTAAAGTAATTTATCTTTACCATTCAAGCCTCTCTGGAAGCCTTCCCTCCTGGCAAGCTGTTCTCCTTACTGTCTTCCAAATTCCAAAGGAAATCCCTTAAGAATTGCCATTGCCACACTTTTGTCCATAAATTTCTCCTGTACTTAGCATGACCTCTGTAGGTCCCTTGGTCTAGTCAAATCCAGCATCTGTCATGAATCCTCTCTTGGTCTGGCCATGCCCCAATTCTGATCTTCTAGTCACTTAATATCTTGTAATACTCAGGATCATGAATTTGGTATCGAATCTTGTAACTTACCAGCAAAAAATCTTGAGCAAGTGCAATATCCCTAAATCCCAGTTTTGTCATCCATTGAATGGTGCCCACAATACCAAACACACAGAATTGTGAAATATTAAACTTTGTGAACTCTAAAAAGTTACAGAAATATTAGATATATCATTATAATTGCTGTCCAATGCCATGTGTTGTTTGGTTTTTTTTTTCTAGTTTCCATTTTATGTACAGATACCTTATTTCTCCATTTACATCCTAACATCCTTGACAGCGCTGGATAGTTTTTAGAATTTATCTCTTTAATATGCCTGGTCAAGTGTCCAGTCTATATGAACAAAAATATTTTCCAGTTGATGGATTAGATTTAATACAGTGATGAAATGCTTCACTGGTTAGTTACATGTGTATGTGAAGATAGTGCCTAATTCTTTCTATTGTTATTAATTACAGGATCTCTTGGGTAATTGAAAAAAGAACCATTGTGACAAACAGGAGCTATGTTCTTTATATTAATTTAAAAATTACATACTTCTCTTTTTCATCTCTTTGCTGGAAAACCAGTGCTAAAATGATGAAATGCTAACTGTTATGTGTCTTTAGCATTATAAGTTAGGACCCAACTTTAAGTCTCTCCAGCTGTAGACTGATTTGCAACTTAACCCACTGAGGGTGGGCTATGTTTCAAAACACAGTGGCTTTTTAATGACATCTTTAATGAAAGCTTTTGTTAAAAAGGTGGAGAAACTGGTGATGGGGTGGGAAAAGAGAAAAGATGTTTTCTTTTCATGACTTCATTTTTTATTCACGGACAGAAGGGATCAGTGGCTGCTTTAAGGACTTGTATCAGTGGAGTCTCGGGGTTTACTTCAGTTGTTATCTAGAGCAAGCATGATGGTCTGGAGCAGAGCAAGTGTAACGTAAAGCCAAATAGATTATTTTGAAAGCCACTCTTCACTTACTCATAGGAAGTTGAGCAATTTGTTTCTCTGCATAAGTATAAAATTACCCCAAGTGTTCATGAAGGCTTTAAGGCACATTGGACCGCAAACTGAGATTTGCCTCCACCCCTTATCTTTGACAGCTGCTATTTGGCTTAGTGGAGGTTCACTTGCTTCCAATGAGGGCAACGAGCACTGGGCTCCCTCTTAAAAGGGAGAAAAAAGAAAAAACAGGGATATTCCTTTTTATGCTTCCCAGTGGATTTGAATGTTTTAGGGTATCTAATTAAAATTATTAAAATCACTTTAAAAATCACAGGAACTTTACAACTGCTTGATGAACAAGGGGGAGAGAAATTACTGGATAAAACATAGTGTTACTTCTAAAAATAAGATTTAGCAATTCAGCAACATCTGTCAAAAACTTTAAAATGTTTCTTCTTATTTACTCAGAAATCCTATTCCTCACAATCTTTCAAAAATAAATAATAGTAAATATGTTATTTACAAGATAGTTTATGTTGCATAAAATGAAATAAACGTATAATGCAACCATTAAATACTGCTGTTGAAAGTGATGTTTATAATAAGATGGGATAATGTTAAGAGAAAAAAGCCAGACATAAAATTATACAGGAATGTGTGGAAAATATCCAGGCACTTTTAATACTATTCTTCATATTTTATGGCTGGATACTTTCTAGACAACCCTAGTATATGTTGTATGATAAAATCTGTAAAAAGCAAACTAAGTAATATATAAAATATACCACAATAGTAATAAAATTGGCATAAGTAGTATTGCGTTCTCTCAAATTTTCTGTTGATTTTTGTAAGGACAAATACAACTTAAAAATGAAGGGATTTAATTACCCTTGCTGAAAATAGTAGAAGATATTTTTTTCCTCTTCTTTTTCCCGGATCATTAGTTTTAGAACAATTGTAAGTATCCATGGGGATTGCTTCAAGGACACCCATGGATATCAACTTCTACTGATGCTCAAGGCCTTATATAAAATGGCATAGTATTTGCACACAACCTATGCACATCATTCGGTATACTTTAAATCACCTCTTGATTACTTATAATACCTAACACAATGCCTGCATATCACATTATTTGCATTCCAGATCTGCTTTTTGAACTGTTTTGGGATTTTTTTCTCTCCAAACACTTTCTATCGGAGGTTGAATCAGTGGATGTACAACCCATGGATCTGCAGGACCACTGCACTTTCTCCTGTTCTTGAGATGTATATTGATCATTTTGAAGACTAGATAGGCCTTTTATCAGATCAGGAATATCTCTCTTAAGAACCTAGGAATGATCTTTTTGAAATGTAAGCATCAAGGCAGATAGAACCCCTACCTTCTAGCTTTTGTGTGATGGCAGGAGGCTACCTTCAGTGCACACCTGGCTCCAACGGCAAAACTGCCTCTGTCATAAGAATATGAGAAGTTTTGTTTTTTCTCTGAATAATATCAATTAGCTAACACAAATGATCACTCCAATGACTAGGTAAGGGAAGGAACTGTGTATGACAAATGGTGCTACCATTGTTTTGCCTGAGGAATAAGTGTTATCTTGGAACCATGTATGCGATGGATTGTATCTGCTCGGCTGTCCAGGGGGGTGAGCTTCCTCTGTCTTTGTAATCCTGGTGGACTACCTGCGATGTGCCTCATGGGTAATGTTATTCAATAACACAAAGGTTTTTTCTTTCTACTGTCTTTATGAAGAGGATTTCTGGATTGGGAGATTTGTTTCTAATTATAATCCATTAATTTTAAATTGTATGTAATGAGCTTTATTGTACTTACAATGGAAACATATATTTTATAATTGGTGTCTTGTTTTCCCAACTGATGATTTTTTTATCTTTTTGCCAACAAGGAGTTTATAACCATGTTGTTAGTTTATCCTAATTTAATCTATAAGTTCCCCTCCACTCCAAATTCTCTTCATTTGAACACTGTGTTCCATTTTCTTATGAACTACATGATGTAGGGTTTTACTCCTGGGAAGTCCAGCAGTACCGTATGGCTCTGATTAGGAGTTCCACTAGTCTCTGGGAAAAGTCAGCCTAAAGCCTTTCCTCTGTTTCAAAACAACCATTTATCATTCATTCTGGCTAGCTCTTCTTTTGGTTTCTGCTTTCAGATTTTAAAATATTGCTTCTTTTGGTGGGTGTGGCAACTCACATCTGGGAGGCTGGGATGGGAAGATCACTTGAGCTCAGGGGTTCAAGATCAGCCCGAGCAAGAGTGAAACCCCGTCTCTACTAAAAATAAAAAAAATTAGCAAGGCATGGTGGTGTGTGCCTGTAGTCCCACCTACTTGGGAGGCTAAGGCAGGTGGACTGCTTGAGCCCAGGAGTTTGAGGTTGCTATGAGCTATGCTGACGCCTCAGCAATCTACCCTGAGCAACAGAGTAAGACTCTGACTCAAAAAAAAATAAATAAACAATTTTTTTCTTACTTCTCTTTATTCTCTGAGCTCCTTTGAGGGCTTTGAGTTTCATTTTATATTAAATATGCACAGGTTTTGTATATAATTTAATGTTCAAACTGGAACACATTTTTTTTTTTTAATAGTTTTTGGCCGGGGCTGGGTTTGAACCCATCACCTCCAGCATACGGGGCCAGCGCCCTACTCTGTTGAGCCACAGGTACTGCTCCAAACTGTAACACTTTTAAGAGTGAAAAAGGTGAGGTTAATAATTACTTGGGGGTCATGCTCAAACCAGGACTGTCCTAGGCAAAACTGTATGCATGCAGGACTGCCAGATAAAATATGACATGCCAAGTTAAATTTGAGTTGCAGATAAAAAAATATATTTTTTTCACTTTGGGTTTGTGTTTGTGTGCACACATGTTTATTTACGCCCAGTAACAAGCCTGCTAAAAACCTTCCAGGTTGCAGCTCTGAGAAGAAAATGGAATGGACTGTGCACAAGTCAAAAGCATCTAGAAGCATCTGTGTCTCAGAGTAGTGGTTTATTGGTAATAAACCAACAAATTGACTATGAATTGAAAGTTAACATAAAAATAGGTAGACAGACAGATAGATAGATAAATGCAAAGATTGGGGAACATACTTATACCAAAACAATTTTTTGTTGATTATCTGAAATTCAAATTGAACTGAGCATTCTGTATTTATGTTTGTTAAATCTAGCAGTTGCAGGTGTATGGTCATCAAAAATATACTCATTGAGGGTGGTGCCTATGGCTCGAAGGGGTAGGGCACCGGCCCCATATGCTGGAGGTGGTGGGTTCAAACCCAGCCCTGGCTAAAAAAAAAATGCAAAAAAAAAAAAAAAAACCCCAAAAAACCAAAAATATGCTCATTGAAAGTGTTTTCCTTAAGAGTGGTAATTTCTTCATTAGGGCTAGGGCATATAACTCAGCATATACAGTAGTGATTTAAAATAAGTTAATAAGTTAAACACATTAAACCTAATGAGTAGTGCCTATATAATTTAAATGAGTAGAAAAATTTATGTATGTGATAAAAAAAGCTATTTCCTTACTCTTTAGGGAAAAAATTAAATTAATTTTCCAACTAGGACACTAAAGAATAGACATTATTTGAAAGGCCAAAGTAAGTAATATATTCTTTATATCTTTTAAATTTTACTTTCTCTTTTCACATACTTGTTTCCATAAACATTTTGAGTAGCAAATACAAAAAAATATTTTACTACATAAAAGTGATCATCCAATTTTTTGGTATTCTACAACATAGCAACATTTTTCACTACAGTCAAGAGTACCTATTTGCTAGTAAGTCTTCTGAAATTTCTCAATAAATGTTCATTATTCTTCTCTTGGCCGGTAAAGTTCATGAACATAACAAGGAGAGACTACTTGAGAAGGCAGGTGTGGGGAGCTCATTTACTCCCCCTTTTGGTAGCTTAGCTTGACACCCCTCTGAGTCAGTTAAACAAAAGAACAAGCTGAACTCTGGGTACCCTCCACCCTTTGAAACAAGGGTATGTTTTTCATGTCCCATAACATGGTTAAAGAAATCTCTCCTCGTCACATTGTCAAAATCAAGCAGCCTGACCTTCCTCTATCAAGACGTAGAATGGTAGTGTCAGGTGAGGTCCTAAGAATTCTTTCCATGCAGTGTCCGGACTGCCCTTGCCCCAGTAGGCCTCTCTGTGAGATGACACAGGCCAATAGAACAGCAGTGTGTACTTTGCTATTTTCACTGACAGTATGTTCCCCAAGACTCCCACTTTACTTTTATGCCTCTGGTTGCTAATTTTGTATGAGTTTATGCCTCCACTCATGACATGTACTCTCCGGATTTGGGGGAAATGATGGTGGTGTGATGTCAGACCAGATCTGCCTTTTCATTGTACCTTTGTGAGGCAAAAAGGGGTTCTCATCCAAAATCCAAACTGAAACCAGAAAATTCAACCACTTGTAAGGCATCCTTCTTTCCATTCTGAAAATCTATCTCCCTTTGCTTTTTATAAAATTGCAGAAAACAGAACTGTTAAGGAAAATAAATGTTTTTTTCCTAAAAATCAAGATTTCAATTAGACTTTACTCCTAATATATTTTCTTTCTTAAAATGGACTTCAGATTTAAATACGTAAGTTTTGACAAGTTTAGCAAGTTCATGTCTTTTTAAACAATAAATGTTTTCAAAAGACATGAACATTTTAGAGTGTAAATTTCAGGGTTAGAAAAGAGATATTAGGTGAATAGAGTTATCTGGGTTAGAGATGCTTGCTTAAGGCACAAATGTGAAATATAGTTTAAAGAAAAAATTTCAATGACTTATTAATCTTTTATCCTTCCCCCCAACCCCTTAGAATATATTGAGTACTTTTATGGTCAAAGTCTTCTTCCTTGCACTTCTCTTTCATATAAACAAGCTAATATCCTGACTACAACATAAAACAAACCAACCTCTTTATTCTCTTCTCTGGCAATTTGACATTTCTATGCAGTATTCTCTGCCAAATTAAGCTATAAATCCTCTTTGTTGATTTTACTGAAAGCTTTAAGTAAATGATCCTGCTACATATTAAAGATAATTTTATTTTGGTCTAAAATCTTGGAATAAACAGAAAAATCACCCCACAGACCCTTATCTACTATCATTTTCCTCTTGTTGAAGACAGTTTAAACCAAATGTTTAATTTTAGAACAAGTTCTACAGAAACATTTAAATTTTCCCCAAATGCTTGTGTGTACTTTGCAGTGTATGGACAGGGCTGGGAGACTACAAGTTACATTTTTAGACTCCTTTGGTGCTGGAAGAATATCTGAAAAATAATTGAAAAGAGAAGCTTCTGGTCTCTAGCTTATATCAGTAGTAGTTGCTGGTAGTGTTGTTATGGTATTGGAACTCAGATTATTTCAGACTGTACAGTTGGAAATGGAAACAGAACTTTTCCACATGGACTGGTTCATTTTTAGTGTTCCACAATCAGCAAACGGTGAAGGGTCAGATGTGCTGTACAGGCTGGGGCCATTAGCAGTTTCTTATCTCTAGGTATTATTTCCATTTCCTTCTTTCTCCCCAGCCCCTTTGACCAATTTATGCTTTTAATATTCCAGCATCTTTGTTTCCAATTTCCTGTTATTTGTGCGTACTCTTAGTGTTGTTTCTATTCTCTTTACTGGACACTGATTGATAAAGTACAGATAAGAAGCTACTAGGAAAATAAAACATATGTATTTGACACTAGAAAAAAGAGCCACCTCAAAAAGTATGCTTCTTTTGTAACAAGGTATATCATTTCATAAAAGAATGATGAACTACCTTCATACTTATGAAATGGAAGTGGAAGCTGTATGCCATATTGTAAACTCAGCACAACTTTCTGGAATTACAATTTTGCTTGAAGATTTGTATGTTAAAGGACAATTTTTTTTTTTTCACTAAAAGTTTTGGGACAGATGGTTTTACTAGTAAATTATACCAAAGATTTAAAGAAAAATTGATCATAATCATTCACAGACTACAGAAAATAAGAGGCAAGAACACTTCACATCTCATTCTATGAGTTTAATATGCATATTACCCTCACACTAATGCCAGACAAAGTCATCACAGATAATAAAACAATAGACAAATATTCACTATGAATACAGATGCAAAAAGGCCAGCAACATATTTATCACAGGAATGCAAGGTTGGTTTAACATACAAAATCAGCTAAATGTGATACAATGTATCAATTACATAAAAGACCAAAAATCACCTCTTTGATGAGGTCTGGCAAGTAGAGGCTAGTTGGATGTGGACTGAGACTATGTAGGTAGGGGTGTGACCTCTGGCTCCAGCTGGGCCTGTGAGCAGAAAAGCGAACAACAGTGTGGACTGAGTTTGGAAGGTGGGAGTGTGGATTCCTGGCTCCAATTGTGCTGTTGGAAATCTTTGAATCTCTCTCTGTTGAGCAGGGTTTGCACTGCCTGAGACAATTTGGTTGGAACTGTGTCTGGGGCTGTCCACTAGGGGACATTCTGAGGTTGACCGTCCAGTTCTGTAGCGAAAAAGAACTGAAGGGTGGGGGCTGGGTACTGCAGCTATTTGTATCTCTCCACAGTCGAGATTTAAACATAATACTGTGGTTTCCTAGGATGGGGTAGAGGTTGGCTGACTTAAAACAGAGCTAGCTTGCACTATCTCAACAAGTAGGTCCTCAGAGTCTCTGGCTAAAACTCTGAAAGAAGCCTTTGTAAGGTTGTAGGAGACAAGCCACAATTACAAAGCCTAACACTTTGCTAAGGTGCCATCTCTACTACCTGGGAGCCCCAATTCAATCTCACCCTAGCAGTTCTAACCACCAAACAGTGGAAAATAAACATGGTGCAGACCCAACAGAAGAATTCTGGCAACATGAATAACCAGAGTAGATCAACTCCCCCCCAAAATGACAAAGGAGATACAACTAAGGATGCCATGCATAAACAAATGGCAGCAATGTCAGAAATCGAATTCAGAATTTGGATTGCAAATAAGATAAATAGAATGGAAGAAAAGATAGAAATTGAATTCCAAAGACCAGTTCTAAAGTTGTCTCAAGAAATTAATGAATTCAAAGCCCAAGTCACCAAAGATATGGACATAATGAGAAAAGAGATAGTAGAGCTCAAGGAAACAAAAAAGATAGTTGAGGAGCTCCAAAACACAGTAGAATCCCTCAGTAATAGAGTTAACCAGGCAGAAGAAAGGATCTCTGAAACTGAAGACAAAGCTTTTGAATGTTTCCAGACACTCAAAGAGGCAGACAAATGGACAGTAAAAACCGATCATTCCCTGAGAGAGTTGTGGGATCACTCCAAAAGATCAAACATTCATCTTATAGGAATTCCCGAAGGAGAAGTGGATGGTCCTAAAGGTACAGATGCTCTATTGCAAGAGATTTTGGAGGCGAATTTCCCAAGCACTGTAAGAGATACAGAACTTCAGATAGCAGACAGTTTCGAACCCCAGCAAGACTCAATCCAAATAAAGCATCTCCTAGACACATTGTGATTAACTTTGCCAAAGGTAACATGGAGGAGAAAATTCTGCAAGCAGCCAGATATAAGAAAATCATCACCTACAAGAGGAGAACTATCAGAATGACTTGCAGATCTCTCAGCCAAAACATTTCAAGACACAAGAAGATGGTCATTGACCTTCAGTCTCCTAAAACAAAACAACTTCCAACCCAGGATCTTGTATCCAGCTAAACTGAGTTTCATTTGTGATAGATAAATCAAATACTTTAATGACATAGACATGTTGAAGAAATTTGCCATAAGTAAACCAGCTCTCCAGGGTATTCTCAGACCCATCCTCCACAATGACCAGTGCAATGCTCTACCTCCAAAGTAAACTCACCCAGACATTTTTGAACAAAATCCAACTTCCCCAGTGGTGAAAGGATTAAACATGTCCACTGGACATCCAAAAATCATGACACCCAAAATACAACCAGGCTTATCAATTCTCTCAATTAATGTGAATGGTTTAAATTGTCCTGTAAAGAGGCACAGGCTGGCTGGCTGGATACATAAACTCAGACCAGATATCTGCTATACACAAGAATTTCACCTTACTTTAAAGGATAAAAATAGACTCAGCGGGAAGGGATGGACTTGTATCTTATAGGCAAATGGAAAGCAGAAAAAAGCAGGGGTTGCAATTTTAGTAGCAGATACAATTGGCTTTAAGCCAACAAAGATAAAGAAAGATAAGGAAGGTCACCACATATTTGTAAAAGGAAACACCCAACATGAAGAGATTTCAATAATTAACATTTATGCACCCTACCAGAATGCTCCTCAATTCATAAAGCAGACCCTAATGGCTATCTTTCTGTAATATAATAGTTGGAAATTTTAATACCCCTTTGACAGTTTTGGATAGATCCTCCAAGAAGAAACTAAACAAAAAAATATTAGACTTAAACCTGACCCTAGAACAAATGGACTTTACAGACCTCTACAGAACATTTCACCCTAATAAAACTGACTATAGATTCTTCTCATCAGCCCTTGGGTCATCCTCTAAAATAGATCATATACTAGGAGACACAGGTCTAACCTCAGCAAATTTAAAAGTGTAGAAATTATTCCTTTTGTCTTCTTGGACCACCATGAAATAAAAGTTGAACTCCCCAGCAATGGGAATCTTCAGACTCAAACAAAGTCATGGAAGCCAAATAATCTTAGGCTGAATGATAGCTGGGTCAAAGATGAGATTAAGAAGGAAATACCCACATTTGTGGAACAAAAAGACAATGAAGACACAAATTATCAAAACCTGTGGGATACTGCAAAGTCAGTCCTAAGAGGGAAATTTATAGCATTGGAAGCCTTCATCAAGCAAACAAAAAGAAAGGAAGCCAACAGCTTAATGGATCATCTCAAGCAACTGGAAAAGGAAGAACAGTGCAAGCTCAAACCCAGCAGAAGAAAAGAAATAACCAAAATTAGGGCAGAATTAAATGAAATTGAAAACAAAGAATCATTCAGAAGATCAGCAAAACAAAAAATTAGTTTTTTGAAAAGATTAACAAAATTGATAAACCTTTGGCCAACCTAACCAGAAACAGAAAAGTAAAATCTCTATTATCGTCTATCAGAAATGACAAAGGAGAAATAACAACAGACACTTCAGAAATTCAAAAAAATCCTCAATGATTACTACAAAAAATCTCTATTCCCAGAAATATGAAAATCTGAAGGAAATGGACTAATACCTGGAAGCACACCACCTTCCTAGACTCAATCAGAAAGAATTAGAAACCTTAAATAGACCTATATCAACCACTGAAATAGCATCAACAGTTCGAAATCTCCCTAAAAAGGAAAGTCCGACACCAAATGGCTTCTCATCTGAATTCTATCAAACCATGCAAGAGGAATTAGTACCTATATTATACAATGTTTTCCAAAGCATAGAAAAAGAAGGAATACTTCCCAACACATTCTATGAAGGAAATATCACCCTGATACCCAAACCAGGAAAGGATCCAACAAAGAAAGAAAATTATAGACCTATATCATTAATGAATATCAATGCAAGAATATTCAATAACATCTTAGCAAACAGGATTTAACAACACATCAAAAAAATTATACACCATGATCAACTTGGTTTTATTCCAAGGTTACAGGGTTGGCTCAACATGTGTAAACCTATAAATATAATACAGCACATCAGTAAATAAAAAACAAAGACTACATGATTCTCTCAATTAATGCAGAAGAAGCCTTTGATATTTTCCAGGTACCTTTCATGATCAGAATTCTTAAGAAACTAGGAATAGAAGGGACATTTCTTAAACTAATAGAGGCCATCTACAGCAAACCCACAGCCAATATCATATTGAATGGTATAAAATTGAAAATATTTCCACTCAGATCAGGAATGAGGCAAGGATGCCCACTGTCTCCACAGCTGTTCAACATAGTAATGGAAGTCTTAGCCATCACAATCAGGCAAGAGAAGATGATTAAGTGTATCCAAATAGGGTCAGAGGAGATCAAACTTTCACTCTTTGCTGATAAGATCCTATACCTGGAAAATCCCAGGGACTCAACATAAAAACTCTTAGAAGTGATCAAGGAATACAGCAGCATCTCAGGATACAAAATCAATACGTACAATTCAGTAGCTTTTATATACACCAACAATAGTCAAGCTGAAAAAACAATCAAGGACTATCCTTTTACCAATAGTGCAAAGAAGATGAAATATTTGGGAATTTACCTAACAAAGGATGTGAAAGACCTCTCTAAGGAGAACTATGAAACTCTGAGAAAAGAAATAGCTGAAGATGTTAACAAACAGAAAAACATACCATGCTCATGGCTGGGAAGAATCAACATTGTTAAAATGTCCATACTACCCCAAAGCAATTTACAGATTTAATGCAATCCCTATTAAAGCACTATTGTCATACTTTAAAGAACTTGAAAAAATAGTACTTCGTTTTATATGAAATTAGAAAAAACCTCGAATAGCAAATACATTACTCAGAAATAAGAACAAATCAGGAGGTATCACATTACCAGGCTTCAGGCTATACTATAAATTATAGTGATCAAAACAGCATGATACTGGCACAAAAAGAGAGCAGTAGATTTATGGAACAGAATAGAGAACCAAGAGATGAACCCTGCTACTTATCATCATTTGATCTTTGACAAGCCTATCAAAAATATTCAGTGGGGAAAGACTCCCTATTTAACAAATGGTGCTGGGTGAACTGGATGGCAACCTGTAGAAGACTGAAACTGGACCCCCACCTTTCACCATTAACAAAAATTGATTCTCACTAGATAAAATATTTAAACTTAAGACATGAAACTATAAAAATACTAGAAGAGAGTGCAGGGAAAACACTTGAAGAAATCAACCTGGGAGAATTTTTTATGAGGAGGATCCTCCGGGCAATTGAAGCAACACCAAAAATACATTACTGAGATCTGATCAAACTAAAAAGCTTTTGCACAGCCAAGAGCACAGTAAGTAAAGCAAACAGACAACCCTCAGAATGGGAGGAGATTTTTGCAGGTTATGCTTCTGACAAAAGTCTGATAACTAGAATCTACAGAGAACTCAAACTAATCAATGAGAAAAGAATAAATAACCCTATTTCTATATGGGCAAGAGACTTGGACAGAAACTTCTCTGATGAAGACAGGTGCATGGCCTACAAACACATGAAAAAATGCTCATCATCCTTAATCATCAGAGAAATGCAAATGAAAACTACTTTGAGATATCATCTAACTCCAGTAAGATTAGTCCACATCACAAAATCCCAAAATTATAGATGTTGGCGAGGGTGTGGAGAGAAGGGAACGCTTCTACACTGCTGGTGGGAATGAAAGCTAATAGGACCTTCTTGGAAAGAAGTTTGGAGAACACTCAAGGAACTAAAAGTAGACCTACTGTTTGATTCTGCAATTCCTCCACTAGGTATATACCCAGATGGTCAAAAATTATTTTACAACAAAGACATTTGCACCAGAATGTTTATTGCAGCCCAATTCATAATACCAAGACATGGAAACAGCCCAACATCAACCCATGAATGGATTAACAAATTGTGATATATATACCATAGAATACTATGCAGCCATAAAAAAGAAGGAGTCTTCACATCTTTTATGTTTACCTGGATGGAGCTGGAACATATTCTTCTTAGTAAAGTATCTCATGAATCGAAAAAAAAGTATCCAATGTACTCAATACTACTACGAAATCAATATATAACCACCTACACACTCATACAAATGGCAAAACAAAAACAAAATTGTAGTCCAGAATGTAGAAGGGAAGAGGAGGGAGGGGAGGGGGGGGTATTTGGGGGACCTCACCTAATGTGCATGATTCAATTGTACATTTCCAAACTATTAAGAAATGAGTATAATTGTGATGGATGTGTTACTTAGTTCAATGTAAGCATTTCACATTGTATATTGAAGCAGTACCCTGAACCCCATAAATGCATCAATGTACAAGGTTATGATTTAATAAAAAATAATTTAGAAAATAAGAAAATGGACAAAAGCATGTGAAAACATTTTCACAAAGGTAAGGCATGAACTGAAAATAAGGTCATTAGAAGATGTTATCATCATTTGTCATTAGGAAATGGACATTAAAAACCATAATGAGATATCACTATACGCTTATTAGATCATCTAATTAAAAAAATTCTGTTGGCCTTCTATATTAGCAGGTTCCCCATCAGCAGATATAGAGAGTTCTACTGTACTAGGCCATTTTGTATAGGACACATTCTTCTTAGTAAAGCATCACAAGAATGGAGAAGCAGTGTATGGTGCCCCATGATCACATTAATGTACACAGCTATGATTTAATAAAAAAAATAAATTGTGGTATATGTACACCATGGAATATTATGCAGCCTTAAAGAAAGATGGAGACTTTACCTCTTTACCTCCGTGTTTACATGGATGGAGCTGGAACATATTCTTCTTAGTAAAGTATCTCAAGAATGGAAGAATAAGTATCCAATGTACTCAGCCCTACTATGAAACTAATTTATGGCTTTCATATGAAAGCTATAACCAGTTATAACCTAAGAATATGGGGAAGGGGGAGAGGGAGTGAAGGGAGAGGAGAGGATGGGCAGAGGGAGGGTGATTGGTGGGATTACACCTACGGTGCAACTTACGAGGGTACATATGAAACTTAGTAAATGTAGAATAGAAATGTCTTAACACAATAACTAAGAAAATGCCAGGAAGTTCATGTTAACCAGTGTGATGAAAATATGTCAAATGGTCTATAAAACCAGTGTATGGTGCCCCATGATCGCATTAATGTACACAGCTATGATTTAATTAAAAAAACAACAACAAAGTAGAGATGTTAGCTGTGCAGATTCATGGAGGAAATTATAGGTAAACATTGGAGCAGAGGCTCTAAATTAAAGCACATCTAGAGTCTTCAGGAAACAGCAAGAAGACTAGTGTGGTTGGAGCACACTAGTGTGGTGGTGGTAGTAGTAGTAGTAGTAGTGTGGACAGTAGATCAGAGAGAAAAGGAGAAGGTTGATTTTAAACTTTTTTTTTTTTTTTGACAGAGTCTCATTTTCTCCCCCTCTGTAGTGTCACTGCATCATAGCTCACAACCTCAAACTCCTGGACTCAAGTGTTCCTCTTACCTTAGCCTCCAGGGTAGCTGGGACTACAGTCACCTGCCACAATTTCTGGCTGGTTTTAGAGATGAGGTCTCACTCTTGCTCAGGCTGGTCTCCAACTCCTGAGTGAAAGCAATCCACCCACCTGGGCCTCCCCAAGTGTGGTTTTTTAACTTTTAGTAAGGTGGGTATTTATTGCAGGGGTTTGAGCAGATGAGCAAAATTATCTAAATTGTTTTAAAAGGATCACTCTGGCTGTAGGACTATAAAGGGGCAATGGTTGCTGACACACCAGTTAAGTGACTTATATAATCTAGCAGTAGCAGATGTTCAATAAATATTTGTTGCTTTGAAGAGAAAAAAAAATTTCAATTTGTATGCACATTTTCCAGTGCATTCAGGTTCTCAAACTATGGTGACACAAAAAGCAAAACTACTATACAATGTAAATTGGGTCAGCTTGATTTTTATCAAATAAGTAAATTCAGTTCAGCTGTGATTAAATAAGGAGGCAGAGAGGAAAACCTTTTTCATTTTTCCTGATAGTACTTCATTAAAACATTTAAAATCGCATTAATTCATTCAACCTAATATCTGCTGGCACTTTTCTAAGTGTTTGACATAATTAGTGAGCAAAGCAGACAGAATCCTGGTTTGCTTATACACTAAAAATTTTAAAGTTAAAACCCTTCAAATTTGTTAATTCATTCGTGGGTCGATGGGCACTTGGGCTATTTCCATGTCTTGGCTATTATGAATTGTGCTGCAATAAACATTCCGGTGCAAATGTCTTTGTTGTAAAATAATTTTTGATTATCTGGATATATTAGAATTGCAGGATCAAATGATAGGTCTACTTTTAGTTCCTTGAGTGTTCTCCAAACTTATTTCCAAAAAGGTCGTATTAGCTTGCATTCCCACCAGCAGTGTAGAAACGTTCCCTTCTCTCCGCACCCTCGCCAACATCTGTAGTTTGGGGATTTTGTGATGTGGGCTAATCAGACTTTTGTCAGAAGCATAACCTGCAAAAATCTCCTCCCATTCTGAAGGTTGTCTGTTTGCTTTACTCACTCTTGGCTGTGCAAAAGCTTTTTAGTTTGATCAGATCCTAGTAATGTGTCTTTGGTGTTGCTTCAATTGCCCAGAGGGTCCGTGTCATAAAAAATTCTCCCAGGCCGATTTCTTCAAGTGTTTTCCCTGCACTCTCTTCTAGTATTTTTATAGTTTCATGTCTTAAGTTTAAATCTTTTATCCAGTGAGAATTAATTTTTATTAATGGTGAAAGGTGAGGGTCCAGTTTCAGTCTTCTACAGGTTGCCATCCAGTTCACCCAGCACCATTTGTTAAATAGGGAGCCTTTCTCCCACTGAATATTTTTGATAGGCTTGTTGAAGATCAAATGGCGATAAGTAGTGGGGTTCATCTCTTGGTTCTCTATTCTGTTCCATAAATCTACTGCTCTGTCTATTTTTATCCTTTGAGGTAAGGTGAGATTCTTGTATACAGCAGATATCTGGTCTAAGTTTATGTATCCAGCCAGCCAGCCTGTGCCTCTTTACAGGACAATTTAAACCATTCACATTAATTGAGAGAATTGATAAGCCTGGTTGTATTTTGGGTGTCACGATTTTTGGATGTCCAGTGAATATTTTTAGTCCTTTCACCACTGGGGAAGTTGGATTTTGTTCAAAAATGTCTGGGTGAGTTTACTTTGGAGGTAGAGCATTGCACTGGTCATTGTGGAGGATGGGTCTGAGAATACCATGGAGAGCTGGTTTACTTATGGCAAATTTCTTCAACATGTCTATGTCATTAAAGTATTTGATTTATCTATCACAAATGAAACTCAGTTTAGCTGGATACAGGATGCTGGGCTGGAAGTTGTTTTGTTTTAGGAGACTGAAGGTCAATGACCATCTTCTTGTGTCTTGAAATGTTTTGGCTGAGAGATCTGCAAGTCATTCTGATAGTTCTCCTCTTGTAGGTGATGCTTTTCTTATATCTGGCTGCTTGCAGAATTTTCTCCTCCAGGTTAACTTCGGCAAAGTTAATCACAATGTGTCTAGGAGTGCTTTATTTGGATTGAGTCTTGCTGGGGTTCTGAAACTGTCTGCTATCTGAAGTTCTGTATCTCTTACAGTGCTTGGGAAATTCGCCTCCAAAATCTCTTGCAATAGAGCATCTGTACCTTTAGGACTATCCTATTCTCCTTCAGGAATTCCTATAAGATGAATGTTTGATCTTTTTGGAGTGATCCCACAACTCTCTCAGGGAATGATCATTTTTTACTGTCCATTTGTCTGCCTCTTTGAATGTTTGGGAATGCTCAAAACTTTGTCTTCAGTTTCAGAGATCCTTTCTTCTGCCTGGTCAACTCTATTAGTGAGGAATTCTACTGTGTTTTTGAGCTCCTCAACTAACTTTTTCATTTCCTTGCACTCTACTATCTCTTTTCTCATTATGTCCATATCTTTGGTGACTTGGGCTTTGAATTCATTAATTTCTTGAGACAACTTTAGAACTACTCTTTGGAATTCAATTTCTATCTTTTCTTCCATTCTATTTATCTTATTTGCAATCCAAATTCTGAATTCGATTTCTGACATTGCTGCCATTTGTTTATGCATGGCATCTTCAGTTGTATGTCCTTTGTCATTTTTGGGGGGAGTTGATCTACTCTGGTTATTCATGTTGCCAGAGTTCTTCTGTTGGGTCCTCACTGTATTCATCTTTCACCATTTGGTTATTAGAACTGGTAGGGTGAGATTGAATTGTGGTTTCCAAGTAGTAGAGATAGCACCTTACCAAAGTACTATGCTTTGTTATTGTGGCTTTTCTCTTATAACCTAACAAAGGCTTCTTTCAGAGTTTTCGCCAGAGACTCTGAGGACCTACTTGATAGCACGAGCTAGCTCTGTTTGATATCAGCCAACCTCTACCCTATCCTAAGATATCACATCATTAGTTTTAAATCTCAACTGTGAAGAGATACCCAGCCCCCACCCTTCAGTTCTTTTCCACTACAGAACTCAAAGTTCAACCTCAGAATGTCCCCCTAGGGACAGCCCCAGACACGAGTTCCAACCAAATTGTCTCAGGCAGTCAGTGCAAACCCTGCCCAACAGAGAGGGATTCAAGGGTCTCCAACAGCACAATTGGAGCCAGGAATCCACACTCAGACTCAGTCCACACTATTGTTTGCTTCTCTGCTCACAGGCCCAGCTGGAGCCAGGGCCCCCCACCCACTAGTCTCAGTCCACATCCAACTAGCCTCTGCTTGCCAGACCAGTTGGGATCAGGGGACCACGCCGCCGCTTGCCAGTCTCAGTCCACTGTCTGGCAAGCCTCTATTTGCAGGCTCTGTTGGAGTCAGGGCACCTGCCCCGCCCTCCAGTCTCAGTCCACACACAACTAGCCTCTGCTTGCCAGACCAGTGGAGTCAGGGGACCACCCCCTTGCCTGCCAGTCTCAGTCCACTGCCTGGTAAGCCTATGTTTGCAGGTTCTGTTGGAGTCAGGGCACTGGGCCATGCCCTTCAGTCTCAGTCCACACATAACTAGCCTCTGCTTGCCAGACCAGTTGAAGTCAGGGGACCATGCCCCCACTTGCCAGTCTCAGTTCATTACCTAGGAAGCCTCTGTTCACAGGCTCTGTTAGAGTCAGGGCACCACACTCCACCTGCAGGTCTCAGTCCTCACCTGGTAAGCCTCTGCTCACCAGCCCTGCTAGAGACAGTGGGCCATGCACTAGCCCTCAGTTCTTGGTTCACACTCAGTAAGCCACTGCTCGAGGGTTCTGTTGGAATCAGGGGGTCATGCCCTTGCTCTCAGGTCACAGTCCACACCTATCAAGCCTCTGCTCACAGGCCCAGCAGGGGCTGGGGACCAGCCTTGTCTGCCAAACTCAGTCCACACAGAGCAACCACTCTCCTGCTATGGGTGCCATCAGAGCCGGGGGTTCTGCACTCCATCCCGCCAGACACAGCCCAAACAGAGAGTCAACACTACCACTGGCCGGGCATAGTCATAACCAGGGGACTGCTTCTCCTCCAGCCAAGTGTCCCTTTCTTCCCACACCCTCTTTCTTCCCCGTTAGTCACAGATTCCGTCCTGATGGTTGGCAGTCCACACTATGCCCAGTTCTCTCAAACACTCTGTGCTCTGCAAGGGGCAGTACTTCAGACCACCATGTGAGGGGGAAAGGGTAGACTGGGAGTTTGAACTTGTGGGGGAAAATATCTGTTCAATTTTATGCCTGATGGGGTGGTGTCTAGGTTCATGAGTGGGACCTCCCAGGAGAAAGAGACCTGGAGTTTGGTGGCTCTCTCCAGCAACGTAAAACGAGAGGTCTTTTGTTCCCTGCTTGTTCACAGATAGCCTGTGGCAGGCCCCCTGCTTGGGGGAGGGGTATCCCATCCTCTAGTCGATAGGCTTTGTACCTGTAATTCAGTTTCTTCCTTGGAGTTACACCTTGCTGAACTTCTTTCTTGGCTCAGCTCCCCATCTTTGGCTTCATAGAGTTCAATCCCATCCAGTTTTTCTTCCTCTGCTCAGGAGCTTCTTGCCGAGGGTTGCTACTAGTCGGCCATCTTCCCAGAGTTCCCTCACTGGGTTTGTTTTAAACACAAAATTTTAAACAATGTCTGAAGTAAAAAATATATAATTTACATTAGATAATTTAGTAACATTTTGAGACTGATCAGCATTACATAGGGAAAAATCCCAAATCACAAGATAGCTGGATTGAATTTAATGATTCTCATAAAATTCCCATGAATAATTAATTTGAGAATAAAGCTTCAAAAAGAGACTGATGGTAGAGTGCAAGTATAGTCACATTGCTGAATGGTAGAGATATGTTCTGTGAAATTTGTTCTTAGGTGATTTTATCACTGAAAGAACATCTTATAGAGTATTCTTACACAAATTTCCATGGTATAGCCTACTACACATCTAGGATATGTCATATAGCTTATTGCTTCTAGGGTGAAAACCTGTACAGTACTGTACTAAATACTGCAGGCAGCTATAACACAGTGATATGTATTTGTGTATTTGAACAGATCTAAGCATAGAAAAGGTACAGCAAAAATACTATATATAATCATAGGGTCCATCATTGGGTATGTGGTTTGTCTTGACTGGAATGTTTTTATGCAGACATGACTGTAATTTTGAGTGAGATTTAAATTGGAAATAACTGCATACTTGCTATGATTTGAAAGTGTCCTACAAAAATTTAAGTTGAAATTTAATCTCTAATGCAGTAGTATTAAGAGATGGGGCTTTTAGGAAGTGAACATATCAGGAGGGTTCCTCCCTCATGTAGGAGAAATTATAAAGCCCTTGTACAAAAGATTTCACATAAGATTTGGCTATTTGCTTTTCTGCTCTTCTCCCAGGTAAAGACAGAGCACTTGACTCTTCTGCCATGTGAGATCCCAGGAACAAGGCACCATCTTAAAAGCAGAGAGCAACACTCACCAGACACTGAAGCTACTGGCATCTTGATCCTGGACTTCTCAGCTTTCAGAACCGCAAGAAATAAATTTCTGTTCTTTATAAATAACTCAGTCTTAGATGTGTTAGTGTAGCGGCATTAATGGACTAATACGGTGCTTCATGTGAAATGCCTTCCTTTATTCCAGAGCACATGGAAGTCATATAGTGTGAACGTTTTCTGTGATTCTTTTCAGACCGAGAAGGTCAGGATTCTGTTAATGCTATAGATGAAGACTACTTGGCCATTTATTAGTTTTACTTCCAAAATCGTGTCCCCCACACTTAATTTATTTAAAACCAGACTATAGGCATTAAAAGTTGGAAATATTTTGTGAAAGTGAGCCTCATTGAAAATGTTTTGTATTTGTTGGAACCATATAAATCAGGAGTGATAACTTTTGATGAAAATTAAAAGACAGACTCAAGAGAAACTCTCAATGAAAGCAAAATAAACAATGTCAGTGTTATGCATAAAACATAAAAAGAAGGAAAGGACTATTCACTCTTTTCCTTCCTCTTTTTCTCCTTCTTTGGAAAAGGAAAAGAGCCTGAGCTAGGAGACCGAAGAACCATCTATTTATTTCAATGATCTTGGAAAATATTTATTCTAATTATTATTTTGACTATTTAATTTTTCCTCCCATAATTAGAAATCACAATGCATGCCTTGAGGTTTAAGGAGCAAACAACAGCTGGGTGTCATGGCATGTGCCTGAGTCCCAGTTACTTGAGAGGTTGAGCCCAAGAGTTTGAGATTGCTATGAACTATGATGATGCCACGGCACTCTAGCTAGGGTGACAGAATGAGAATGAGACTATCTCAAAAAAAGAAAAAGCAAACAAGTCATGGAATATGTAAACAAATCATGTGCTTTGGAAACAATAAATTCATAGACGGACATGGTATATTTTTACAGGGAGGCAAGATACCAGTATTTGAGCCCAGGCTCGAATTCTGTCCATGTAAACTTGGCAGCCACAGGGATGGGTCTCAGGTTTCTTACCTCTAAATGAGATTGTTCTGACTCTCTATTCTTAGGTCCTTCCAAATCTAGACTCTTCCTTGATTTCTGGACTTTTCAATCACTACATCTAAGCAGATTTTCTTTTCAGAATTTAACCTAGAGGATCCATAAGATCATTGAAATAAGTCTCATGATTTTATTCCCACTAAAACAAAATTATTCCCCATACTAAGAAAAAATTATATGATAAACATGGTTGCATCAAAGTTGTTATTTGGCACTTGCCTGAAGGACCTCTCCCTTCCATTTTTCTTTGATTTTGATTTTTTTGCTTTATGAGGCCCATGTTTTGAAGCAGCATATTTCCTGGGTAAGACAAGTAAGTCATAGTTGTAATTTCTGATAAACATACATGCTACTTAAGAAAAACATGCAGAATTTGGAGGAAAATAGTACTATACTACAAGTCTGAATCAGCCTAAACATAATTTAATTACTTTTATCATGTAAATCTAAACTTCAAAGATGAATGCTGTTTTCAAAGAAAATTTTTCATTAAATTAGCAGTTAAATGGGCACAGAGAGGATGTCAGTGTATGAGAAACCATATGGGATCATGTGTGGCCAGGAGTAAAAAGTTGGATAGATTTGACTTAAATTCTTCTATATAGAGATACTTTGGGAGAGGCTAGATTGGATTGCAGACATATTTGAGTTTAGGCTTCATAACACTCTCACCTTTATTGGAAGTCACTGCAGAGAAGGAGGAAAATAAAAATGTTCTCAATGTATACAATTGCCACAGTGGGTGTTTCCACACCTATTTTATTCAATAGCTTCTAATGGCTGAAGATTTCAATATCAAGTAGTTGTTTATCAGCAAATATGCCTAACAATAATTTTAAAGATCTTTGGAGGGAAGCATATACACTTTTTTTCAAACCAAATTTTTTTCTTTTCAGGATAACATGGAGCCTGTTCAAATCACCCATTTAGAAATAACTCATGTTTTATAGTAGTATCTACAAAATGAATGGTCTTTTAAACAAATGAAAGTTATGGATAATTTCTGATAAAGTAAATTATACAAAGCATCATTTATATTTTTATATTTGGCATTGGGACATAAGGCGTATAGAGAACACATGTGATGGTGGCACATGCGCGCGCGTGCGCGGCACACACACACACACACACACACACACTCTCAAGCACTCTTCTCTGCCTCATTCTTATTCCTTTCTGGGATCAGCCTATAATATCAGTAATCCTCTGTTGAAATAATGTAAGATTTTTTTTCCTCAAAGTCTGCTAGGGAAAACATCTATCATTATAAATGTTTCTAATCAAGTATTTCTAGAAATGTTTACAAATCCTTTAAATCTAGCAATGATGGTATTATGAAAGTTATGTTGTTGGAAAATGCCCATCCAAAGTAGAAAAATTACCAGTTAAAAATCACAATACATCAAAAAGTATTTTCAAGGATGATTCCCATTTCCTCAGAGTTTTTTCCATTAAAAATTATAAAATGTTTAGAAGACAAAAGAATATTCAAATAATCTATTTTAGTTTCTTCAGTTTTATAATCAAGGGGTTGGACTAATCCTAATTGCTTTTAGCTCTAATATTCTATGATTTTAGTCAACATTGGAAGGTATTAAAATTTATCCCAATGGTTCATTCAAAAACTAACCCAAAAAGTAGCTTGAAACTGTGAAGCCTGACAATAAAACCCTTTTAATTTATGGATAACAAAAGCAAATTTCAGGGGAGAAAAGTGACCACCCAAGGGTTACCCAACCATTCAAGTATTAATCAATGTCACTGCTTCCAAATCTATTTTGCTTTGCTTTCTTTTGTTCTATGAAAGACTCCCAGAATCCCAGTTCCCACCTCTGGAAATTTTGCTTTAGTAATTATGGAAGGGAATTAGAAATTTCATTTTTTAAAGAGATCCTTAATTTCTGGTTGATTGGTAAAGATAGCAACCACGGATCACAGCAGACTACCTGGGTGGGACACAGTGCTGGAAATGAACAGATATGTCACACAGTCCTTGGGCAGGTCTGCCAAGGTCACATGGCAGCATTTTCCTAACACATCCATTATTTTATGCCCCGAAGTTCCACCTTCCTGGTGTTTTCTCCCCTCTAGCTGAAAGTACATTACGAGAGTGATATTACTTAGTGTCTTATTTTTCTTTGATAGGCTTTCTCTGGAAAAAATATTGCTAAAGGAAACAAGAATTAGAAGAGTTCATCTATAGCCCTTACTTACCATCTGATCCAAACTCACATTCTAAAAATTGAATCCTGCCTAACTCCTGAAAGTCTCTTTATTATAAAGTATGGATTTAGATATCACCAACCTACCGTGTTGGAACTTGCAAGGCAATTGCAATTTGAAAATTATTTACTTTACTTCAAGTCATGGTGTAGAATGGTTTCTAAATGGTTAGGACACATGGTGAGGAAAAGGCTTTTTGAATATGTTTGGCGTAAGAATTGCTTAAACTTTTTTTTTTGGTAGTACGAGAAAAGCTTACATAGAATTTCTAACTAATAATATAATAGGTTTTGAATTGGTTGAAAAGTATCAGTTCTCACCATAGATTTTATGGGTTTGCTGTATGCAATTTGCAGCCAAAATATATGTTTCTCTTCTCCATGTTATTATGGATGCCAAAGTTTAGTTTAAGGCTTTCTTTTTTTTTGGTAGCACACTATAAGAAACATAATTCAGGTCTCAAGTAAATATTATTCCTGATCTTCCTTAGTAATAAAAAAGTGAATTATTTTTTTATCTACCAATTTTAAGGAAAAGGCTAGAAAAAGAAAAAATTGAATGACTTACCTCTAAATATGTATGACTCCAAGTAAAGTGGCTAAACTTAAAGCTTGCCACAATTTTAACAAAGAGTAAAATGCAACATAATTTAATGTCTTTTGCATCCTGTTTAAGGAATATATGTTACTGAGGTTGACAAATTCATTATTTAGTCATGTCATTTATAAGGCAGGCTTATGACCTTGGCTCTGAGGGTCAAGTATACAGGTAAATCACACTAGACTACAAATGATAAAAGCATTTATGAACATTTTATGCTTGCTTTAGAAGGCTGAGCTGTTAAACCTGTGACACTTCAATTTGAAAAAGAATAAACAAGGAAATTGATGGCATTAGTTTATCCTTGTATGGGTTAAGAAACTATTTATGAATTGTATTTAGAACTCTATCAATATTAGATATGTGTATTAATTCTTATTTTTCAATGTAGCTGGGGGTCAAGGAAGTGGCTAATTAACATATGTACCTCAAATGCTTAGGTGGATACCTATTCAAAGGTATATAAAATATAAATAGTACTATATATTTTCAAAACTTTCAAATAAACACAAAGAATATATAGGTATACATGTTATAATTTCAAATTCAACACTAGCACATAAGTTTTTCTTATCTACATACACACTAGGATACTTCTTATTTCAACACATGCACCTACAAACACATGGCCATGCACATAACCTTGCTTTCTGCCACTTGCAAGAAAGTCAGAATATACACTATTGTACATTGTTTCACCTTAAATCATATTGGAAAATTAAATGAGGATGGTATTAAAAAATTCTGATCTAAGAAATCAAAATACAGGAAAATAATTATTTCATAGATTAAAAACACTGAAGACTGATGGAAAGTTAAGATTAAGTTGCTTGTCCCAGTGGTCTTGAAAGACAGAGAAGAGAGCAGGACTGGCTGTGAACACTCAGAATGCTCTGTTTGACAATCAGTACGAGACCTTTTGTAATCTAACAATCCAGGCCAGAGACTTAGTTTATTGATGCTTCAGATCGCCGAGAAATGGTTTGGCCGTGGGCAGTCCCCCGCAAGGCTGGGGGTGCTGATGGAGATCTAGATGCCCATCTGGATGGGAGACGCCTATTTGCTGGTCTAGCAGGTCGGGAAAATCCTTTTCCATGTGAAGTTTTCACTACCATGGATTCCTAGGACACAAATGAAAACCTCTCTTACTATACAGGCACCAACAATCAGCTTAATATATGCTAGATCCCAACATATTAGCATATTTAAAAGCAAAAACAAGCACGGAAAACTAAAGAAGGTTTTTGTCTAATATTTGTGGTTTTAAATGTTTTAATCCAAACAATTCGATTTTAATTGAATTTGGAACATGGCACTTGATAATCTTATAGCTTTCCTCATACTGATAAAGTTTAATATAATTGAGCTCTTTGCAGAATTATGAGCACAGTATTCAAAAACGGTAAATAATTTTGATATGATAGAACTACAGATCTTTCTTAAGTGAGATACTAGGATGTTTTAGTGTTATTTAAAAATAAAAAGATAATTTATGGAAGAAACTATCTGTGTTAGATTATTGATCTTTAGAGTTCATAAGCAAAAGGCACAAAATTGAATTATTATTATTATTTATTTATTATTTTTTTTGCAGTTTTTGGCCAGGCTGGGTTTGAACCTGCCATCTCTGGCATATGGGGCTGGTGCCCTACTCCTTTGAGCCACAGGCGCCACCCCCAAATTGAATTATTTACCTGATGCTATTTTTTACTACATTCTTTCTGAAAAATTTAAAAATCGTCATTAAAATACTTTTAAATACAACTTCATTCTAATTGTTAAGATAGAGTTTCAGTCTGTACGAGGCATGGTCAGATGAGTGCAAACCTTTTCCTTTTCTTTTCTTCCTTTTATTTCCTTCCTTCTTTCTATTATTTCAATGGAAGAAAAGCATTTTTTGATCCTTACGATTAAAAAAATAAAAACGCTTTCATGACACATTTATACATTTGATTCTTATTGAGCTTTTTAACCAAGTCTATGCTCTTTCGTCTGAGATGGGCAGTGAAGATCGTCTCTATTTCTCCTGTTTCAGTCATAGCCTGACAATAACCTGCATTTTTTTTTCTCTCTTTGGAGAGTTATTGATTAGAGTTTGTCACAAAAAAAAAAAAAGTAAGAATGTAAAGTACAGGATCCTATTCCCAAATGTCCAATCCATGCAAAAAGGGGAAATATTTAGTATTATTTCTTGTTAGTTATGGAGCGTTTAGGTTGTTCATTGTGTACGTGTTTCCACTTCTGATCTCTAACTATAGGATGTCCTTACTTGCATTTATGAGCTCAACTTTTAAGCTTTTAGTTTTTTAAGCAGAGAAATACAAATGCTGAATAATTATTTGTATCTTCTGTCAGAAACAGGCAAGGTTTCTGATAAAATGGATACAAAGTGATATTTTTGCAGGATTTGAAATCCACATACTAATTTTTTTATATGAAAAGGAGTCAGCCTGCATAGCTCAAAATCATGCTGCATGCACACAGCATTCTGTAAGACTAGAATCTTGGAATCACTGGCCAATAATAACAATAGGCCACCTCATAACTTTTTGTAAGTTATGTTCTTAATAAATTATATGCAAAAAAAGGCCTGTTGTATAACTCTTCATTGTGGATATCAATTTCTCGGGCCTCTTTTTCTCCTATAACTAATGAAGATTATACTCTTTTTAAATGGATAGAAACAAAAGATAACAGCTTATTTAAATACCCATTTAATTTTTTTCCATTTTCCATGCTACGAATATATACAATATTTTTAGTTCCACAGATAAAAGAACCCTATCAGGCACTGTTTTAAATGATGTGTTATACCCACATTCACCACTAAAGTGACTGATGCTCAGAGAAAGAACATGAACCAAATGCTGAGAATAACGGAACCAATCATAGTTGTTAACTGAAAAGTAAAAATTACTTTAAAATTATTTTCTATATGCTTTAAAAAAGTAAACCTTTAAAAGAATAAAATTTCAACCAACATCCATTCTGAATATTTTTTCAAGAGAGAAAAACAAACACTTGACCTTCTCAAGGTTGAAATCCACTGCTTACATTTATGTTATTTCAGAATCTTTAAAGTTATAATATCCCATTCCCAGACTTAAGACCCATACCTTAGAAGTTCCTGTTGAGTTTTATTTATTTAAAAATAGAGGGTCAAGCAGCTAAGAACAGACCAAAATGTATGCCTACAACCTACTTATACAAATGGGCAATGGATTGGACGAAGCGGGGAGGTATTTCTACCAGACTATGTTCTTTGCTTTCTCACCTCTGTTACAGTTTTCCGATCTATTTCTTGCTTCACTTGCTGTCCACGACACATAGCTGCCTTTTGCTGAAACTCTTGCTCCATTTGGAGCATTTCTAAATGCTGATTTAATGAGGTACCACCACTGACATCAAAATTACATTTGGTCCAATTATCTCGGAAGCAGTTAGAGTTTTGCAATGCAGACCCCATTGACGTCTCATAGGTTTTCAGCAACTTTTCCACAACACCATAATTTGACCTGGGATCAGCAGACCTGGGTCGACCAGACAGATTACTTGGCCTCCAATCATGCTCGTGGAGCATATTCCGATAGCTGCGAGGACTTCTGTGTCCCTGCATTTGTCTGCCTAGTCCTTTTGTGGATTTCTTGGTAGGATTATCAGGCACATTTTCCACGGGCACAGGCATGTGGGCACTGGCTTTCCAAATACCAGACACATTGTCATTTTCTGATATGTTACCTGTATGAGCAGACGAGGTATCATAGGGCTTAAGATCCTCAGATGATTTCGAGTAGCTTTGATTTTGCTGTATGGCATGACAATTTCTGTCCGTTCTAAATACAGTTCTGTTAAATTCATCAGTCTTTGCTGCCAGCTTTTCATTCCTTGTAGTTCCTTCAAGGCCACAACTGAAACTCCTAAGTGGGTTACTGCTCCGTGTCACCGAGGAGCTGCAGTCATTATTTACATGAAGATCAGGATGAGATTTAGCAGGGTGATCCGGGATCACCATTTCATATTTTGCCTTATTGGGAGTAGAGCAGGTTTTCTGAAACCATAAAGTGGAGGGGCTCTTTTTTGCACCTATCCCAATGTCGTATGACCACATGCTAAGTCCAACATCTTCTTTACTTGGAGGTTTGCTATCTATTTTGATTTCTGGTGCCAAAGAAGAAAACACAGTATCATCTTTCAAAGTCTTCTCTTCTTTTGGACACAACGTAGACATCTCATGCTTCCTCAAAAGGAAGTGAGGATTGCAGGTCGTTTCACTTAGGTCCTCATGGGCCAACCAGTCATTGTGTTCTAAACCTTCCTTCAACCTTTCATAGGCTTGTTCAGAATCTGAGCTGGGAAAATTTCGGGAGGTGCTTCTTGGAGGAGGAGCTGGTGGAGTTTCATTTCTTTGCAAATCAATTGTTTCAATTCCATATTTTTTCATAGGATTAATTTGGAGCACATTGGCACAGCTCAGATTCTTCCTATATTTCTGTTTTTCTTTTTCTGAATTAACTGGAATAACACATCGGCCATTGTTGATAATGTGGTCCCCATGAGGCATATTAATTGCATTTGGCATTTCCTGGAGAAAAGAATCTGACTTCATCCTAAACAATAAAATATGCTGTATTAGTTACAACTTTATTTAGGATAAGTTCTCAAAAATACAGTTAAATAAAACAAACAAGATATAAAAACAAGGTGACTATAGTCAAAAAGAAGTTATTGTATATTTTATAACTAAAAGAGTGGAATTGGAATGTTTCCAACATAAAAGATGATAAATACAGGCCAGGCATAATGCCTGTAATCCTAGTACTTTGGGAGGCTGAAGTGGGAGGCTTGCTTGAGGCCAGCAGTTCCAGACCAGCCTAGACAAAAGTGCAATCTCAACTCTACTAAAAACAGAAAAATCAGACAGGTGTGATAGTTTTAGCCTGTAGTCCCAGCTACTTACAAGGCTGAGGCAGGAGGATTGATGGAGCTTGGGAGTTTGAGGCTGCAGTGAGCTATGATGAGGCCACTGCAGCTATGATGAGGCCATCCTTACTGTTTAGGATGAAGTCAGATTCTTTTACTCCAGCCTGGGTAACAATGCAAAACCCTGTCTCAAAAAAAGTGATAAGTACCTATCCTTGAGGTAATGGGTACTTGAATTACTTTATTTGATTATTATGCAATGTATGCTATATCTAAATATCACATGTACCACAAAATATACAACTATTAAGTACCCATAATAATTGTTTTTAAAACCCTAAAAATCAAAGAGCTCAAGAAAACATTCAAATCCCCTTTAAAACCTGGCTTTGTTGAAGCCTTCAGAAATGCTTTACACTGTAGGAGTCAGGTTTGCAGTGTAATTTAGACCAGGCATTCCTGGAGAACTTGTCTAACCAGAGTCCAAGTTACTCAGAGCACAGGTGTCTGGCCCCTGGTGACTCAGGGCTAGCAGTCCAGAGATCCTATTTGACCAGAGTCCAGGATTCTGGCCCTCCAGGTGCTACAGATGGCCTGATTGATGACTTAGCAAAGATCACTTCCTCCCCAGGTATAAAACAAAAATCAGGGAAGCAAGTTAGGAAAGTAAAAGTTTCCTCCCTAATTTATAATAATCACACGATGTGTTTACTTGATTTCCTCTGTTGTTTCCCTCTTTTACTGGAAATGATTGCTTGGGGTGCCTTACTTTGAATGACTAATAACTAAAATTAATGTTTATGTTTTATGCTGTCAACATGATTTACAACTTTTGACTATAGAAAGAGACCTTGGGGTGAGGGGATCGAGGCTGTACTTGATGCTACTTTCTCGATGCTACCATGATAGTGTATGCCTCTCATGGGCTCCCATCAGTTACGTCACCTGAGATAACTGAGTCCGAATCTTTTCTCACGTCAGCTGCTCTCAGTGCAGATCTGGGCAAAGGTAGTGGGGACCCAGACCCCCGCATCACATCAATTGTAAGGAGACACTTTCAATTATATCTCCTGATAACCATTTTGTGAAAATAATTATTATTATTCTCTGAAGAAGTTCTTTTATAAAACTTCTATTATAAAAAAAAAAAAAGAGCCATAGTTTAAGCAATAGGTTTCTGCTACAGGAAAAGGAGTCACAACTCCCTCAACATCATTTTTACGTAAATCTCCTAGTGGAGAACTTCAAGTCATACTTTGGCTTTAATGGTAGTATTACATTCAAGGCTCTATAGACTCTGAACCAAACCATCGTTCCAAATTTGTGTTCTATTTTCTCTGTTACCTGAGACTTCACCTATACTTAGATTAGACTGTGTAGTCTCTTGGGTTGGTGCTATTTTTATAGCTTTCTCTTGCCATTTCCCTCTCTGCCTACTGAATTCCTATTCATTACGTAACGTGAGCTCAACTTTCTCCCTTTGAATGTGAAATAATATTTTCAGTAGTGAGATAGAAATCTGAATGAAAGTGCCATGAGACACGAGTAATTCCAAATGGAAGGTTTCACTTGGACTTGAAAGAAAAGTAAGTTGTTTTTTTGTTTGTTTTGTTTTTTGGACAAATTGAGCAAAATGCAAATAGGCAAAGTGAATGTTTTTCACAAAACAAAAAAAGTTTATCACTTGTGATAAAAATCATGTGTCCCTTCCAGGGACAATAAGTACTTCAGTACAGAGGGATTATAAAGCAGAACAGGGAGCATAATGAAAGATAAGAGAGAAACATTAGGTCATGTCAAGTCATCATATGGATTATACATTAAAAGTTTTGAATCTTGTTCTAACTTTGGCATACATCAGCAGCCCCTGACCTTTTAGCACCAGGGATCAGTTTTGAGGAAGACCATTTTTCCAGGGACTGGCGGCAGAGGGGATGGTTTGGGGGTCATTCTTTTGCATTACATCTCCACCTAAGATCAGTTGGCATTAGATTCTCACAAGGCCAGCATAACCGAGATCCCTCACATGCATGTTTTATGGTAGGGTTTGCACTCCTATGGGATTTGAATGCTGCTGTTGATCTGATGGGAAGCAGAGCTCAGGCAGTGATATGAGAATGCAGAGCAGCTGTAAATGCAGATGGAGCTGCGCTCACTTGCCTGCCCCTCACATCCTGCTGTTTAGCCTGGTTCCTACCAGACCACAGACCTTATGTAGGACAGTAGGTACAGATGAATTATAAAGCAGAGTGGGGAACAGGAGGAAAAATGAGAGAGAAGTAATAGGTCGTGTCAAATTATCATGCCTTTGGGTTACATGTTAAAGACTTTGAACCTTGTTCTAAAGGTTGTGGGGTGACAATGGGGCTGTATACCATTGTGACTTGTAAAACAAAACTGTCAAGTTCTGAGTTATTAAAGTAAAAACCTAAATAAAGCAACGATCACAAATCAAACTTAATCATATTGATAAATATAAATCATACATATATCTTCAACTTATAAAAGATTATGACATATCTTTCAATTCAGTACAGATAAGTATTCATCAACAGAGACTAGTAAACACAAGGTAAATGGGTAAGTAGCTAAAAAAAAAATGTACAAAACATTTTTGGTTTAAAAAATTCTATTGAAAGTCAGCACCAAAATTCTCTCTGGGTTTCCTAAGAGCTAAAGAAAAATAAGGGAATATATTGTTGCAGCTTTCTGAGAGAAGAACACTGCCCCACAAGGAGATAAATGTTGGTCCCAGACTATTCTATCTTTATTTACCTAGTGGTGAATTCCAAATATGTTTTTTTAACTTACCTAAAAATTACTGTTACAATTATCTACTGTTTCTGAACTGAAACAGCATTTTTGGGGCATGCGTGTATACGTAGTTCCAGTATGTTTTTCAAAAAAAAAAAAAATGTATCGATTATATATGTATTATATTGATACTAATTGTATAGAAATAAACTGAGTCTTGAGCATAAAATGTCAGAACATCATTATATAACCAGCCTACCTTCTATGGTTAGATCGCTTTCGAATTTCCTCTTGAAAGCTGCATAATTCTTCACTAACTTTGGCAAGTTCTTCAAGAGCCTTTATATATATAAGCAATAGCAAGTTAGCACTTTGAAATGTAAATATTTCTTTAGAAAAGAGTTCTAGGCTATAACATCTCACTTACTGTGCTGAGGGCACCAGAACAGCTCTTGCTGTCTTCCTCAGAAGTCCTCAAGCCAGGCCTGGCCTCACATTTCTTTTGAGTATCTGTGGCCAAAGGATCCATAAACTCTACCTTTGATTTTTTTGTTACCTTTAGTTCCTGACATGTTTGATTTCCTTCACTGAGTAAGCTCTGCTCTGCTTTATTTTCTTTTCCCAGATCGTCCCAGTGATTCATCCCTGCAAAGTTACATTGTCCTGAATTGGGAAAATCTGGAGAAGATTCCATCATTTTGTCTTCAGTGGCTTTCTCAAGATCAAGACCAATCACCTTAGCACGTTGATTCATATTGATCTTCCTCCGAAGCTTTACTTCCTGGCAAAGCTGTAAAAAAACAAAATTAATTTTTTTCCTCTGAATTCATTTTGTAATATTCTTTTTTTTTTTTTTTTTTTGGAGACAGAATCTCACTATGTTGCTCTGGGTAGAAGGCCGTGGTGTCATGCTCACAGCAACCTCAAACTCTTGGGCTTAAGCAATTCTCCTGCCTCAGCCTCCCAAGTAGCTGGGACTACAGGCACCTGCCACAAGGCCCAGCTATTTTTTGTTGCAATTGTCATTGTTGTTTAGCTGGCCCGGGCCGAGTTCGAACCCACCACCCTCAATGTATGTGGCTGGCACCGTAACCACTGTGCTATGGGTGCCAAGCCTATTAATATTCTTGATACTAAGCAAACTGTTTTGAGTTCTTTTTGCCGTATTACTATATTCCACCTGGGTATAATGCTTATTCTTCCAAACAGTGCTTGTAAAATATGGATTAACTAGAACAATTTTGATGAACCAAAAGACTGCTTTAGAAGGGCGATGCACAGATGCCACCTTCTTTCTGATTAGAAATCAACTCATTAAAATAAAATGACTATACCTACATACACACAGATAGATACCCAAGTGCTGTCACAAGATTAGAATGATCCAAATCAATGACTGGCTATGTATCTAACTGCTTTCAGAAAGAAGCAGGAGTTTCATGTTAAAGTCATTCTTTTATACTATACAAGCCTACTTGTATGCCAACATTTAACACTCTAAAAAGTTGCTGATGTCATATAGTAAGTCAATTTATTCTGTTCCCTAAGCAGGTCTTTGTCAATCAAAGAATGTTACCTTTGGTCAGTTACATTGGTGAAGCCTAGATATTACTGAGGGTTTTCATTTTTTTTTAATGCTAAGGCTATACATATTCTAAAAATTTTCTCATCCAGATTAAAATATATGTGATAATTCCCTATGTGGTATGATAGAATGTTACGGTTTTGATCATCTATTCGTCTATGTTAAAGTAGACCCAATTATTCCTTGATGAGACCTTAGATAAACCTACAGGTGTCACTCAACTCACCTGTGAATAGAGTAAGGCTGTGGCCTTCTTAGGCTTGAGTCTTGGAAAAGCTTGTCAAATTTCAAAAGAGACTTTGAGATAACTATTAAGCAAACAACTTTACATTTTATAGCCACAATCACTATCTGTACTACATGTATTATTCAAGGACATAACAGATTTAACTGCTTAGTAGTTACCCAAAACTCAGTTGAGAGAAGCACTACTTATAATTGATGCCTGAAAACTAATGTGGGGCATTTGTTTTCCTAGGACTAAGACATTTACTTGTTATTTACTGTATAAAGTCAGGATAGGATCAATCTGCAGCCACGAATCATTTGTTCTGGTCCTGTAAATGTATTTGTACTGAACTGATATGGGAATTGTGATTTGGGATGATCTCGAGGGATTATTATAAGAAACAACACTAAAAAGTGACATTTTAAATCTAAGGATGCTGCTGGTGACACTGTCCTCTTTTTGAGAAGCCATGGATAAAAACACAATTTCTTTAGTTTAAAAACCAGGAGGGAAAGTGCTATTCCTAGGAAAAAGGTTTGGTTTGTCTTCTGAATATTAAGAAGTATGCACCTGATAATTTTTGAGTTAGCTTCTAGACTCACTGCTGAATTTTACATCCACTTCTTCCTCCTGTCTTCACCTCATCTTTCTATTTTTGTTGTGCATACTTTATCTCAGATGTAATTTTATGTCATCTTAAATTTTTAGGGGATTTAGGTGGTGGAAAAGTATTTATTTTGCATAAAGGAATCTACTCAGCCCTTATCAATGGTTATGTGATTTTTCTATCAAAAGAGAACAGGCAGGAAAGATTAGTGTGAAAAAAAAATCTCAGATGTCTGTAAACTTTGTCCAGAATTTCTATCTGGATTCTTCAAAGTTATTTCAAATGATATGAGTATGTATATCTTGGTTTTGCAAGAGCAAATGCAATGATAGTGGATAGTGGCTGAACAGAGAATCATGAACAATTTGATATCCAACACAGTATCCTTGTTTTAGATTCTATTATCACATGAAAGTGTGTGTGTACCTGGGAACCTACAGTTCTCTAGCCCAGGACTTAATAATTTACATCTGATTTAGTACATAGAACTTAGTGATAAATTTTAAAGAAGTATAGTCTATTATGCTTAAGTCGTGATATTTTTTTTCCAAGTGCTCATTTCTTTATTTTAGCCTAAAAATTTGTCTTGATTCTCTGTGACATGGGAAGGTACTTTCCTCGTTTTCCTTTCTATGCTCTGTAGCCCATAAGAAGGTGCCTTTAATACATGTTTTGATGTATGGTAAGGGGAACACAATGCTGGTATTCAGATATGGAAAAGCCTCATCCATGGGCATCCTGCATAAGCACATTGTGTAAACATATTCCCAGCCATGAAGCTGTATTGCACAGTCAGCAAAACATAAATAGTAGCACAACTTCTCTCCAAGATGAAGGAAAAATATTACAGCCCTCTGTTTCCCTGATTCAGAAAGGGATCGTATATCTATGAGCTACGAGCACTCCTATGTTTAAAGAATGTTTAGTGCTCATTAATTGACAAGGCTGATATTTATCTTGAACAGACACTACAGAGTTGTCAGAATAATTATTGCACAATAACAAACTTAACCAGATAGACAGTTTTAGCTACAGCTTAAACAACTGGCTTGACTAGTCCTGCATCCATTAATTGTTTTGCTTAGATGCTAGAAATATGTGAGACTGTTATCAACCAGAGCTTCCAAACATTTGGGAGACAAGAAACCACAATTATAGATCAGTTTCTGATTAAACTGGAGTTTTGGATTCTGATCTGACCCAGGCATCTCTTTGTCAACCCAATCTGAGTCTCTGGGTAGGAGAATTAAGGGAGGAAGCAAGACACATTTCCCCAACTGTAGAGGAAGGAGAAGTAGATTCAACCTTCAATCTTTAATTATGCGCTACATGCTGCCTGCTCAGCTCTATTTTAGAGAAAAGGCTTGACAACACTACTTTTGTTTCTTCTTTCACTATGACAATTTGTATTTTACTCTCACCTATTACATGGCTGTTAATGAGAAAAATGTTTGCATCATAAACATAAAGCACTTACTTTGCCCGCAAATAAAAACCAAGGGGCCTTAAAATAACCACTTTTGGTAATATGCATAGTACTGACCACTACCAGTCAGTACTATGGATGTTACCAGAAGAAAGCAAGAAAAGTATAAGGAATTTGCAGTTGTAGCAAGGTTGAATATTCACCAATGCAAATGCTTGAAGGAAGTGTTCCAGGCCTAACCACCGACAGATGGCTAATGGCAATAAAATGACTATTTGCATCAGAGTTATGACATGTCATTTTTCATAACCCTTTTCCTAACAAACATGCCAATAACTATGGTACACCATGCCAGAACACAGCTCGTGTCTACCACCACTTTCTGTTTGATGTACGATACTCCTTTTGATGATACTGATTTATCTAGCACGGAACTTCCTTTACATAGACATTATTTACATATCATCTCAGAGAAGATATCTATCTTCTAAAGCCCAATGGTAATTTTGCCAATATACGTCTCAACAATTATGTCTTCCTTGTATTTTACTCCCAGGACCTGGTATTTCAAAACTCGTGCTGAATACATGCCTCGCTTTTGAAACCAAGGCTTTCTAGCCAAAAATAATAAATTGAAATATTTTAGACTGATATTTTAAGTCCTTAACTGTCATGCAAGGCTATAAAATAGTTTTTCAAGTACCACTGGGGGGTAAGAAGAGTATGCTATTTTTGGTCTAGTAAATGTCACTGAGGCAGGCACCTCTTAGGAAATAAGGAAAACAGGAATAGTGTCTAATACAAATGAAACATCTACAGAATTTTCATTCTCAGCTTGAAGTGTAGGGTACATTTGGAACCAATCAACTTGTACCTCTTCTATTTTCTTCTGCATGATCTTCCACTGACTCTCCCATTCCTTTCTTTCATTGTCGAACCGGTCCAGTAATTCCATCTTCTCCTTGTGCCAGTCAGTCTCTGTGTTCTCCCACTGCTTACGCAGGTCCATGGCAACAGTGCAGGCGTCAGCCAAGAAGCGTTTCTGCTCCTCTCTGCCTTCTCTCAACTGTTTCTTGGATGCTTGGAGTTGCCTTTAAAGTAAAGCCGAATATAACAAAAGAGAGTTCCAAATCCATGTGAATTCCAGAAATATACCTTATCATTTTGTTAAGAGCCATTGACATAAGCAAAGCATAGGAAAACCGTACTCAAAAGAAGAGGTTACAATAATCTTCTTAGGAAGAGGAAACTAACACAGTCACTAAAGTAATAAATGTTGTCTAATGTTATTTTTTTCCCTTTCTGAGACAAGAGAGCAAAATCACAGTGGACAAGATGGTCGAATGTACATGTGAGATGTAAATATTGCTTTAACCATTTTACCTAAAAATAGAATTTTTCACGAATATCCAAGAGCAGAAGTATTAAAGTCAAATGTATCAGCACATCTACAAAACGGTAGCAGATTCTGCTGCGATAGAACTACCCTTTCTGTTCTGATGCAACCTGATTATAAACGTGTATTTCCGTGACTTCAAGTCTTGAGTCAGTGCTGGACTATATTCTCCATTCTATATTCAGAAATCAAGCCCAGGCCAAATTACTGCATCACTTGAGACCCTGAAGCTGGTAGTCAACTTGGGACTTACATATCAACAAGAAACTCACCTCACTTATAAAAGGTATATGCATATTTTACTTACCAAATAAAATCTAAAAGCATCAAAACTATTCCATGAGACATGTTGAAATGTATCCATTCTCTAATAAACTATATACTATAAAGTTTCTAGGATTCTGAATATAGAAAGTTGAAGAAAACATTTTGCTTAGTTGGCAGGGAATATTATATTAAGTAATGACTAAAATATGAAATAACTAGATTTCTAGCATTTGGGGGATGTATATTTAGGGTTGAAGATGCAAAATACCAGATATACAACTCTGCTACTTCATCTCACATGCCTGGAGTTTAGTTTATTTACATTAAAATGGGGATATTCACTAAATTATTATAAAAGTAAACAGTATATTGAATATAAAGTAGATTGAGAAAATTCAGAAATTTTCCTGTATTTTGCTTTATAAAATTTTGCTTTGACTTCAATTGAAACTAGTTTTTATTAATAAAGCCACATACTTTTTTTTTTTTTTTTTTGTACAGACAGAGTCTCACTTTATTGCCCTCGGTAGAGTGCCGTGGTGTCACAAAGCTCACAGCATCCTCCAACTCCTGGGCTTAGCTGATTCTCTTGCCTCAGCCTCCTGAGTAGCTGGGACTACAGGCACATGCCACAACACCTGGCTATTTTTTTGGCCAGGATCAGGTTTGAACCCACCACCCTTGGTATATGGGGCCAGTGCCCTACCCACTGAGCCACAGGTGCCATCCCACATACCGTTTTTAATGGGTCAAAAAGCATGTTTAAAATGTTTGAAAGTCTATTTAAGATAATTATGCCTATTAGAAGTCTAACTCTTTAATTTATTATTCCATTACCAAAATGCTGGAACTTAACAATGGCAGCTTATGCTAATCATGGACAAAGTTTCCAATAGTCACTAGCCTCATGGATGCTGGCATCATAGAATTAAACTCACATACCCAGGCAGCAAGCACCAGTTTTATACTCACAGAGGACATCTGCATATTTCACATCCCAAATACAAGATGCAAATCTAAGACTAACTTAATTTTTGTCAGACTTTTATGGATTTTTATTAATTTTTAGAGAGGAGGTCTCACTATGTTGCCTAAGCTGGTCTCAAACTCCTGGCTTCAAGCCATCCTCCCACCTTGGCCTCCTAAAGTGCTGAGGTTACAGGTGTGGGCTACTACATCCCACTTGTCACACTACATTGAACATACATACCTGAGTGGTGATCAGTTTGGAACATATACATATTTTTTGAGCTGCAATCTATCAGTCAGTTATAACAGACTAATGAGAATAAAAAATATTGTCTATCTGCAGGGCTTCACCTTCAAAAACACATTAGTAACCTTAGGATGTATGTTGTTACTCTTCTCTCTGACTATTTGCTAAACACACTGATGATTTTTTCCTCTTTCTTTGGCACCAATACTCCAGGGCATCCCAAAAGTTGCCCATACAATTGCCACACATCTGGAAAATGGGAAATTGTAGCTAAATGTACTTTTATTTACAAAAAATTCATTTAATAAATTTACAAGATATTTACCAAATATTCTCTATGTCTTGGGCACCCCTTTGTCAATTCATTTTGTAATAAATACTTTATAAAAACGGTACATTGAGCTGTAACTTCCCATTTTTCCTATGTGTGGAGACTTTATAGTTGAATTTGGGGAAACCCTGTTTTGTGGTTAATTCGGTCAAGAAAAATATGCAACTTCAGGCTGGGCACCTGTAGCTCAGTGGGTAGGCTGCTGGCCACATACACCAAGGCTGGCGGGTTGGAACCCAGCCAGGCCAGCTAAACAACGACAACTGCAACAAAAAAATAGCCGGGCGTTGTGGCAGGCACCTGTAGTCCCATTACTTGGGAGGCAGAAGCAAGAGAATCACTTAAGCCCAGGAGTTTGAGGCTGCTGTGAGCTGTGACACGGCACTCTACTGAGGGTGACACAGTGAGACTGTCTCAAAAAAAAAAAGTAACTTCGGATCTGGCTATGAAAGATGCCTTCATGTCACATTTTCTCCACTTAGCTCTATTTCTAACCTCATTTTCCATGCCCTCTGTTACCCCTTCTCTCCTTTGCTGCCCTCCACACACGTAAGTCAGTAACCACAGGACTTGCCATAATAAATCTCAGTGCAAAACTAGCGAACTGAATAGAGTAAATAATATACACAGTTTGAGTTTTGGTTTGTCTTGGTTAACCTAATTTCCAGTGATCATGATTACCCAGTACATCTTTTAGGTTCATCTAGCAACTTTTCATAGGACATGCAGACAGTGCCTTATCCAGAGACTGGGAGACGGCTTTCAAACTACGTATAATTAACTATGTGCTGAAACTGCCTGGCTGACTTGAAGGTATTTATCACTGGAACTTAGGAAGAGTGGAGCGGTTTGAAATAACAAGAGAGAGTTGCAGAGTTTACCGCAGAAGCTATCAAAAGGGAGCAGACTAATTTCAAGCTACCTGGAAAAGAGGTGCTATGATATTATTCATTTTATCAGGATTGTTTTGAAACACTGAAAATGTCCAGAAATCATAATCATACAGTTTTCCTATAATTATGTAAGAGTTCCAATTTTTCCTTCTATCACTAATTCTTCTTAAACTACTTCCATACCACAGTTGAAAAGGTGCCAGCTCCTCTCCCCTCATTTATTTTAACCTACCAGTAGATTATCCAGGAAGACTCTGAATCGGTCTTGCTCATGGCAACAACTGTTATCTGAACTCAGGTAATGCTCCTGAAGCAGACTAGCTTTGCACTTATTTGCCAAGAGCCAAACTCATCACTTAATATGGAGAAGGGCCAATCTACAGTTCCCCTTTCCAAGGCCAGAGCAATTTCTAATGCCAGGAAATGCAATAGTTATGGATCAGAAACAAGCCATTGCAAGAAAATTTCCATAAAGCAGTATCTGTGCCAATTTTTATGGGAGGATTTAGTTAGCTTTCCTATCATCTCTCTCTTGTCATAAATATAAATACCAAATGTAATATGGCTAAATATATTGCTTCCTCTTCCAAAGAAAAAAGGAAGTGGGGAGACTGAATTGTTTTGAGGATTAAGTGAGCAAGAAGGAAAAATGCTTCAAGAAGTGTCTGGCGCTGTTTGGATCACAGTGGCCGCTTACTAATTTCTCGCTTTCTTCTTTCTGACCCTCCCTCCCTCCTTTCTTTCATCTAGTCCTCTCCATGTTTTCTTTCTCTGGAAAGAAATAAATGATTTTATCTTTATTTATTTAAAAAAGTGATAGAAATTAAGTGTAATTGTGTGAACTTTCATATTCTCCATCTCTCCCTTTCCCTTCAAGTATTTTTCCAGCGTTTTAAGGATACACGTCAAGTATTCAGAAAGAAGTTTTTATTGTAAGTAAAAAGTCTAAATAAATCTTATATAAAACTGCTTTTGTTATAAAACACTCAAAAATATTAAACGAAAGGGGCAAACTTTGTAGGGACAGAATGTTCCATTAGGAAAAGTTACGGGGTGAAGTGGTTCAGCAGATTCAAAAACTCAACTTAAGCCCTCTCTACTGAGGCAAAAAATAAAAGTTCTCTTTGTTCCCAGTTGTCACTCTCTTTCTCCCACTCTTTTTCTGCCAGCATCTATGTGGGAGAAAAGGAAGGATTTCGGCTGCTCTCTGAGCCTCCCTCCCCAGGGGCTCTCTGGTTCTCATGTCACTGCAACCCTTCCAAATTTCATTCAGAATAAAAAAAATATTAGAGCAAATGTCAAAGGACAGAGTGAGCTGCATCACTTAGTGACACACATTCTCCCCCCAGTAACTCCAAGCTAGCATTGCATAATCCCCTTTAACCAACTTCCCTTCTCCAGGGCTGAATGCCAGAATTATAAAGAGTTGTGAGTGGGTTGCCTAAGTATGGGGATGGGAGGCAAATAGTTCTGCTGACCTTCCGGCCCTACAAGTAAACAAAATTTAAGAGCAACACAGAGGTCTCACAATAAATTATTTGCATCTCCCAAATTAGTCCCACTTTGGTCGTGGTACCACTTCTCTACCTGAGGGGTGTTTCCTTCTTACTACACCTTGGGCATCACCGTTGCAACCTCCACGTCCCAAACACACTGAACAGGGTTAGGACAGGGCACTCCTTTCTACCTCTCCCTTTTGAGATTTTTGTTCAGAGTGTTTATTTCTTGCTCTACTATTTCTTTTTCCTAAACATATGACATTTCATATAATTGAAGATTTTCCATTTAAAAGAGGTTACATATTCCAATAATGTGCCACACAGTAGGTACTGCCAACCTCACAATTCCTAGAAGAATCATTTGGCCTGAAGATGCTTTGCTTCTAATTAACTTTGAGGTATTCCCAGGCCTATACCTATCAGCATAATGTGCCATTTGGCTCCAAAATTCTCTAGCTATCATGGGTCACTTGGGCCATTTCAACTAATTAACAGGTCTCATTCCTCCCTTATTGTTCACTTGCAAATACATCTTTCCAAAGATCATCATTTGATTTAGTTAGAGAGTATAAAGAAATTTTATTAAAAAATTTCTGTTTATGGGTATTCAGAAGGTTTCTTCTGCTCCAACAAGGTCACAGGCACATCACCACATGCAATTCCAAGTTAATCAATTTTGCCTTCTCGTTTAATTACCCTCTCCTTCCTCGTTTTCTCTCCAGTTATCTACTTAAATGAGAAAACATTCACACTTTAGGCACATCAATTTTACTTTTCTTAACATATAAAATACAAACTTAGAAAAAAAACTTTTGGCTTAAATAAATGTTTAAAATTAACCATTTTGAACAGAGATACGGTAGTTAAGCTTCCCTCTTAACTGCAGACTATCCCATTCTGAATGACACAAACTTCAGCTCAAATTGCAGAAACGCTTATCCTATAGCAAGGACACCACCACCTTAGATGAAATTACATTTGCTTATTTTTCATTACAATTTTCAGATACCAGCCATCTCAAGGGTTGTGAACTTTATTATTTTTTTGCTACTTTTTATTAAATCATAAACACATAGATCATGTATACATTAATGCATTTATGGGGTACAATGTGCTGATTTCATATAGAATTAGGAACGCTTACATCACACGGGTTAAAGGGTTGTGAACTTTAATTTTCAAATGTTAAAAAGTCCCCATCCTAATAAAACCCACATTCTAATAAATAGTGAAATCCCATAATGAGCAGACTTTTTCAAACTACAAAGCAGAACTCAGAGCGGATGGCACTGTCAGTCCAGACGGGAAATCCACCCTCAGCAGCTGAAGGGCCTCTTCCCAGGGAGTCAGTACAATCCGTTATGTACCCCACCCACTGTTTTTAAACCCAGTCACAGACACCAGCACAGCAGAGCAGCACAGGCAGATGTTGAAATCACCCTCCATGTAAACAGTATTCACAGTACAAAACATGTTATCTGCAGCCCCTGTGCATCTTGCCATAATCAGACACTTGCTTGCAAACTTGCCAGAAAGAAACATACCTTTTTGCACTGGGGAGAAATCCTATGGATGCTTGACCACGGGCCAACCTAGCAAGGGGAGGAAGCAGAGTGGGTGGCTAGCTGTCTGAACAGAAACAGAAAACTCAGCTCCGTGAACCTTGTTTCTTTACAAGTAAAAAGGGAATGCAGAGTAAGTCCCACCATTCCACAGAGCAGTACTGACAAGTCCCTCGGAAACCTTCACCACTTTCACAAGTCAAAAAGCTGCTCAGCTCAGTGTCACAGCAGCAGCTGAGACGACTATGACGTCAGTGGCTTGGAGGCGGTCTTCAAGCCACCTCTTCCAACCAGAGCCCTGTAACTTTAGAGCGGCTTGTACTCTGGGTAAACAACTCCAGGTCCAGGACATTTTTAGCTTTTATGATGGAGCCCAGTATTTTCAAATTTGCCAAAAGAGCTGTTGTTAATATCACACAATGACAATGGACAGTTTTAGAGTTCTTTTATTGGGAAAGTAAACTCATCTTTTATAGGCCAGAATCTCTCCCCTTCCCAGCCAGCGTCAGAAAGTCTTCTTCAGAGTCTTTAGAAGTGTGTGTCTGGATGTGGCAGAACACGTGTAGCAATCACATACACGTAATCTCAGAAGGTCTGTGAAAACTTACTGAACTGTCATCTATTAAATAAGACAGGAAGGGGATGTATATAAAGTCCAACCTAATAGCTCTTTGGGATTCCCAGAGTGTATTGCTTCTCTCTACAATGAGAGGACAATGTTAGAGGAAATCAGAGCCCAGGGGAAAGGATGATAATTCTTATTGTGGGAAGAGAAAAGCAAACACATAAACCACCCAGTGAGATACCTGTGTTCTTGTTTTCAATTGAGATGTGTCTCAGCCAAGTCAGGAAAACTAAACAAAACTAAACAGCCCAAGTGTATGGAAAAGCTCCCTAAATCATGATCAGCTTTGCCTACCCCAGGACGCCTAATGTGCCTGGCAACATTTCCAGCTTTATGATAACCTAGCACACAGGTGCATGGGATGGATGTTTGGTTTAACTGAGTCAAAGAAAATCCCTAGAGCAATATTGTATCTAATTTAGCAAATACACTGAAGTTTAAATAAGTTAAGTTCTTGTCCTCAAGTCTGAAGAGCTTCCCTCCTGTGGTTTTTAAAGCACAATGTCCTAACGCTCATGTTATTTTAAACCCAGTCACAGACACCAGCACAGCAGAGCAGCACAGGCAGATGTTTCTAGATAAACATTTCATGGGGAGATAAAATGTTTAATAATAGTCAACTGCCCGCAGTAGGATGTTAATACATGTATGATAACTGAATGAAATCCTACCCTGTGTTTGGAAAGCCTGGCATCAGAATCTCAATAGCAACAACGGTTACAGTAATAACAGTCATTTTCACTGACGGGCAACTCTGTGAGGCTCTGTGCTAAGTACTTCAAATAGATCTTTATCTGAGCTCACCCTCACAGCAATTGTGTCTATAGATATTATTAACTAGCTCTTACTGACAATCCCAGGGCCAGAGAGGTAAGGCATCTTGCCAAAGTTTACAGAAACACCTATGCAGACGAGGAGGGCTTGGAACTGATTGGAGATCCAGGAGTTTTGCCTCAGAGATCTAGGTTTCCATTCCATTGCCACCACTTATCTGTGTGATTTTAAGAGACGGTGTTTCTTTTCGGCTGCACAATATTAATCATTCATGAGTCGATGGGCACTTGGGTTTTTTCCATGACTTAGCAATTATGAATTGGGCTGCAATAAACATTCCACACACCCAGGGTGCATCTTGGAAGGGTACAGGTGAAGTTTACTAAGTGTAGAGTATAAGGGTTTGAACACAATAATTAAGAAAATGCCATGAAGGCTATGTTTACCAGTTCAGTGAAAATATTTCAGACTGTATATGGAACTAGCACATTGTACCTCATGATTGCATTATTATACACAGCTATGATTTAATAAAAAAAATTGAATTTATTTAGAACAATTTTAAAAATAAACAATAATAGTTACTCTAAAAAAAAGAGACAGTGTTTCTTCTTAAAGGGATAATTCTATTTTCTTGGAGAGACTGTAAGCACATGAGAGACCCGTTAACAGTACCAGGCATACCGTAAACGCTAGCTCGTGTCTGCCTCCCTCATGCTCTGAGCAGGAAGGCGATCCTCAGAGGAAGGTGGAGGGAGAGAGTCGCCTAAAAGCACCAACACAGAATCATCCCATCACGTCGTTTCTTCTACCCTTTCTTCCACTCCAAATGTTTTCATTTCCATGTATCCTTTGTAAATCAAATTAAGACTATTTTCCAAATTGTTACCAGAAATTCAGATAATACATGGCTAAGTTAGAGGAGAAATTATGTTGGGCTATACTTCACACTGTCACTAAATAGCACCCATTTCCGGCTGGGTGCAGGGGCTCATGCCTGTCATCCCACCCATCTCGGAGGCGGAGGCAGAAGGATCCCTTGAGATGAGATCAGGTGTGAGATGAGCCCCATCTCTACTAAAAACAGAAAAAAATTAGCTAAGCATTGGGGTAGGTGCCTGAAGTCCCAGCTACTCAGGAGGCTGAGGCAGGAGGATCACTTGAACCCAGGAGTTTGAGGTTTCCGTGAAGTATTAGGCTGATACCACAATCCTCTAGCCTGGCAGCAGTGTACACAGTACCCATTTCAATGCTCTTTTCATGGATGTTCCAGTAATTCAGGTGCCCCATCTGCTTCTTGTCATAGTAAAAATGATCTTAAACTAGTGGAAACATTGACAACAATTTTACTCTAAGTTTACCACTTACTCTAGTATTTACCAACACTTTCTGATGAATAATTTATATATGTGTGTATTTTTATACACATATATAATCTATAATTTCCAGGCCATATTTCATACCTAATAGACATAAAGTAACTCAATTAGATCACAGAATGCAAAGGTAACAAATACTCAGCACAGCTGTCAAACCATTCCCTTGAAAATACCTTTTTTTAAAGAAAATTTTGTTTTAGTAAAAGTTTTACAATCCTGTAACATAAAGTGAATGTATTCCAAAGACTAATGCTGGTATACTCAGCCCTACATTGATATTCAGACATCTTGAACAGACTGACATTTTCAAACAGGTATCAGAATGACTGAAAAATTTATGGAAAAAAAATGCAGTTTTAAAAAATGTGTTATCCAGGTTATTTTTAAACCATTTGTACCTTTAAATCTTCAAACATCAAATTCAACTTATTGCTCTGTGTTTTGAAAGGAATTAAAACATTCATACCCCATGCCATATTAATCCTATTTCAAGGCATAATAGATATGTAAAGAAATGTTTATAATATCATTTAATGGAAAATAAATGTGGAAACCCCAGCTGCTGTCAACAAGCAAAAAAGAAAGTTCTAAAAAGGACTTGAATAGATCTATATTCATCATAATATTAAACCACAAAAGAAAACATTTGGAAAGGGTGAAAGAAGAATACTTAGTGTGTAAATATCACTAGCAGGTGTTTACAGACTTAAAGAATTTTGGAGGCAGAAAGAACCCTTGAAATCATCTAGCTAACCTTCTCATTTTACAGCTGAGGAACGAGGCCCTGATCGTAAGTCATCTGCTCAAGGTCACAAAGCCATGGACTAGCCATGCCAAGAATAGAATGTAGGTCTTCTCATTCCTGGTGGAGCGCCATTAAGTTTAAAATTACAAGGAATTCAAGGAAAGAAAACTGAACCTGGGGATAAGAGCACTGGATCTGAGACAAGAGTGAGAAGTTGATTTCTGGCTGTGCCAAATTTTAAATTCAGTTTTCCCCTATGTGCAAATTAGAGAGATGATAGTCTATCTTCCAAGCATGACATAAGAGTCATATAGCAGGTGTTTATTTTGATGACTATTCATCTAAGGAGGCTGTATCCTTAGCTAATGTAAATTCTGGGTCAAAAGAAAAAGTGAATAGGATTTTAACTTAGTAGTTTAAAAAATCTGGGGATAAAAACAACAACAAGGCCTTAAGTATGCTGGTATATGTTTAATCGATCATTTTCTATGAGGAGGATGAGTGCCATAAACAGCACTCATGTAAACTCTTTACACCATGACAAGCCTGGTCAGTATGAGACTGAGGGGCTTCTGACCTCTTGCTTGTAAAGTTTTTCAGTTCCTTTTTCCTTTACCCATTAAACATATTTAATTGTCAAATGGGTATTGTGTTTTTGTTTTCATCAGAAGGGAAATGGAAAAGATTGAAAAAGAGGGGGCGGAGCAAGATGGCAGCCGAGTAACAGCTTCCTTGCATCTGGGCACCGTGAGTCTGGGGAGATAGGACTCCAGGCATCTCTGGCTGGTGGGAACTGCCTATCATCACTCCTATGAGGATACAGGGAGTCAGCGAGAGACTTCTGGACCCCAAGAGGAGGACTAAAACAGTGGAAAACCGGCAAGTGGTCGCGTGTGTTCAACCCGTCTAAACCCGCCCACAACTGTAAGTTCAGTAGCAGCGAGACTGCAAACCAGAAAGGCCTTACCTGTGAACTCTTTTGATGTCCTTGGACTTGGCACTGAGTTGAACTGCCTTGGGGAAGGCCTGAGTGGGAGTGCGGAGAACTTTGGCCGTTGTCTAGGGCCCCAGTCTGAGCCGCTGAGCCAGACGGAGCTAATAGTGTTTGGCGGTGGGTCACACGGATCCATTGTCAGTGATCTGCCCCGGCAAGCTCCGCCCTCAGGGTCGCAGAGCTAGAAACGGGTGGGAGCTGGTAACCCAGCAACCAAGTAGCCTAAGGGTGGGGTCTGAGCCGCCTTGCAGCCCTAACCCTCAGGGGCAGAGTGAGACCGGTTTTGGCACACTGAGTAAGTGGATAGCCACTTCAGCAGTGATTCCAGCGAGAAAGCTGGGAAAGCTTCTGCTCAGCAAGTTTACAAGTTCAAAGAGCCTTTTAAGTGGGCTGAAGAGAGATTTAGGGTGTCTACCTGCTGGGGTTTGAGAAATCAGCAGCCTCCAGTCGTATCAGAACTGTGACTAACATCTCATACCCCAAAAGACCACGTGTTCCCCAGACAATATTCAACAACATATACAAACTGCTTTGTTTTTGGTTGTGTATTTTTTTTTTCTTTTTTTTTTGTTTGGTTGGGTTTTTTTGTTTGTTTATTTTGACGTTGTTGATGTTCTTTTGTTTCTTAATTTCAATCTTTTCCATACAGATCCCTTTTTCTTTCTCAATTTTTCTAGTTTAATTATAATTTCCCATTGCTGCCTTTTTTAATAACTACAACTTCATTTTTGCTAGTGTTTCTACCACTATCACTTGGTTTTTCACCCAATTTTATCGCCATAAAGTTTTCTGTTTGCTTGTTTTGGTTTGATTTATAGCATTTTTGTCTTTCCTCTCTACTTGGTGGAGGTGGGGTACTGTGTCTGACCAGGTTAGCAAAGAGCTGCTGACCTCAAGGGAACCACCCAACTGGGCACCCAACCCCCAGAAGGTGGGGTTTTTTAAGGTTCTGTCAAAGTACCCTACTGTACACATATATTGCCCTGTCTCCCTCTTTCTGTGCTTCTCTTCTTTTTGTCAATATTCCTTATCCCTACCCCCCTCCTGTCTCTATCTTTCTTTTTTTTCTTATCACTCGGTCCTCCTTTCTTTCATCCCTTTTTTGCTCTTCAACCTTCTCACCTTTCTGGTCCTGTAACCCTAGTCCACAGGCACAAGAACTTAAAGAGCAAGAGGAAGTGAAAGGAAAATTAGGGCAAGGAAACAGATAAAAGAAATCACTCATGAGGAAGAATCAGCAGAAAACTCCAGGCAACATGAAGAACCAGTCCAGAACAACCCCGCCAAGGGACAATGAGGTAGCTACTGCAGAGGATTCCACCTATACAGAAATGTTAGGAATGACAGAAAGGGAATTTAGAATACACATGTTGAAAACAATGAAAGAAATGATGGAAACAATGAAGGAAACTGCTAATAAAGTGGAAAATAACCAAAAGGAAATCCAAAAACAGAATCAAATCAGAGATGAACGATATGAAGAATATAAAAAGGATATAGCAGAGCTGAAGGAAATGAAACAGTCAATCAGGGAACTTAAAGATGCAATGGAAAGTATCAGCAACAGGTTAGACCATGCAGAAGAAAGAATTTCAGAGGTAGAAGACAAAGTTTTTGAGATAACTCAGATAGTAAAAGAGGCAGAAAAGAAGAGAGAGAAAGCAGAACGTTCACTGTCAGAATTATGGGACTTTATGAAACGTTCCAACATACGAGTTATAGGAATTCCAGAAGGGGAAGAAGAATGCCCCAGAGGAATGGAAGCCATACTAGAGAATATTATAAAAGAAAATTTCCCAAACATCACCAAAGATTCTGACACACTGCTTTCAGAGGGCTATCGGACCCCAGGTCGCCTCAACTCTAACCGAGCTTCTCCAAGACACATTGTGATGAACCTGTCCAAAGTCAAGACAAAAGAAAAGATTCTGCAAGCTGCCAGGAGTAAGCGCCAGTTGACCTACAGGGGCAAATCCATCAGAGTGACCTCAGACTTCTCTAATGAAACTTTCCAAGCAAGAAGACAATGGTCATCTACCTTTAATCTACTTAAACAGAACAATTTCCAGCCCAGAATTCTGTACCCTGCTAAGCTAAGCTTCAAAATTGACGGAGAAATCAAATCATTTACGGATATACAAACATTGAGGAAATTCACCACAACAAGACCAGCTCTACAGGGAATACTTCAACCTGTTCTGCACACTGACCACCACAATGGATCAGCAGCAAAGTAAGAACTCAGAAATCAAAGGACAGAACCTAACCTCCACACTGATGCAAAAGATAAAACTAAGCAATGGACTCTCACCAAATAAGACGAATAGAATACTACCACACTTATCAATTATCTCCATAAATGTTAATGGCTTGAATTCCCCACTGAAGAGACATAGATTGGCTGACTGGATTAAAAAACACAAGCCATCCATTTGCTGTCTGCAAGAAACGCACCTGGCTTCAAAAGACAAATTAAAGCTCCGAGTCAAGGGTTGGAAGACAATTTTTCAGGCAAATGGAATTCAGAAGAAAAGAGGAGTTGCAATCTTATTTTCAGATACATGTGGATTTAAAGCAACTAAAGTCAAAAAAGACAAAGATGGTCACTTTATATTGGTCAAGGGAAAACTACAACAAGAAGACATTTCAATTCTAAATATCTATGCACCAAATTTAAATGCTCCCAGATTCTTGAAACAGACCTTACTCAGTCTGAGCAATATGATAATTGATAATACCATCATAACAGGGGACTTTAACACACCTCTTACAGAGCTGGACAGATCCTCTAAACAGAAATTAAACAAAGATATAAGAGATTTAAATGAGACCCTAGAACAATTATGCTTGATAGACGCATATAGAACACTCCACCCCAAAGATAAAGAATATACATTCTTCTCATCACCCCATGGAACATTCTCCAAAATTGATCATATCCTGGGACACAAAACAAATATCAACAGAATCAAAAGAATTGAAATTTTACCTTGTATCTTTTCAGACCATAAGGCACTAAAGGTGGAACTCAACTCTAACAAAAATGCTCGACCCCATCCAAAGGCATGGAAATTAAACAATCTTCTGTTGAATAACAGATGGGTGCAGGAAGAAATCAAACAGGAAATCACTAACTTTCTTAAGCATAACAACAATGAAGACACAAGCTACCAAAACCTGTGGGATACTGCAAAAGCAGTTTTGAGAGGAAAATTCATCGCTTTAGATGCCTACATTCGAAAAACAGACAGAGAGCACATCAACAATCTCACAAGAGACCTTATGGAATTGGAAAAAGAAGAACAATCTAAGCCTAAACTCAGTAGAAGAAAAGAAATCTCCAAAATCAAATCAGAGATCAATGAAATTGAAAACAAAAGAATCATTCAGAAAATTAATGAAACAAGGAGTTGGTTTTTTGAAAAAATAAATAAAATAGATAAACCATTGGCCAGACTAACTAGAAATAGAAAAGTAAAATCTCTAGTAACTTCAATCAGAAATGATAAAGGGGAAATAACAACTGATCCCACAGAGATACAAGAGATCATCTCTGAATACTACCAGAAACTGTATGCCCAGAAATTTGACAATGTGAAGGAAATGGATCAATATTTGGAATCACACCCTCTCCCTAGACTTGGCCAGGAAGAAATAGACCTCCTGAACAGACCAATTTCAAGCACTGAGATCAAAGAAACAATAAAAAAGCTTCCAACTAAAAAATGCCCTGGTCCAGATGGCTTCACTCCAGAATTCTATCAAACCTTCAAGGAAGAGCTTATTCCTGTACTGCAGAAATTATTCCAAAAAATTGAGGAAGAAGGAATCTTCCCCAACACATTCTATGAAGCAAACATCACCCTGATACCAAAACCAGGAAAAGACCCAAACAAAAAGGAGAATTTCAGACCAATCTCACTCATGAATATAGATGGAAAAATTCTCAACAAAACCCTAGCCAATAGATTACAGCTTATCATCAAAAAAGTCATTCATCATGATCAAGCAGGCTTCATCCCAGGGATGCAAGGCTGGTTCAACATACGCAAGTCCATAAACATTATCCACCATATTAACAGAGGCAAAAATAAAGATCACATGATCCTCTCAATAGATGCAGAAAAAGCATTTGATAAAATCCAGCATCCTTTTCTAATTAGAACACTGAAGAGTATAGGCATAGGTGGCACATTTCTAAAACTGATTGAAGCTATCTATGACAAACCCACAGCCAATATTTTACTGAATGGAGTAAAACTGAAAGCTTTTCCTCTTAGAACTGGAACCAGACAAGGTTGTCCTCTGTCACCTTTACTATTCAACATAGTACTGGAAGTTCTAGCCAATACAATTAGGCAAGACAAGGAAATAAAGGGAATCCAAATGGGAGCAGAGGAGGTCAAACTCTCCCTCTTTGCTGACGACATGATCTTATACTTAGAGAACCCCAAAGACTCAACCACAAGACTCCTAGAAGTCATCAAAAAATACAGTAATGTTTCAGGATATAAAATCAATGTCCACAAGTCAGTAGCCTTTGTATACACCAATAACAGTCAAGAGGAGAAGCTAATTAAGGACACAACTCCCTTCACCATAGTTTCAAAGAAAATGAAATACCTAGGAATATACCTAACGAAGGAGGTGAAGGACCTCTATAAAGAAAACTATGAACTCCTCAGAAAGGAAATAGCAGAGGATATTAACAAATGGAAGAACATACCATGCTCATGGATGGGAAGAATCAACATTGTTAAAATGTCTATACTTCCCAAAGCAATCTACCTATTCAATGCCATTCCTATCAAAGTACCTACATCGTACTTTCAAGATTTGGAAAAAATGATTCTGCGTTTTGTATGGAACCGGAAAATACCCCGTATAGCTAAGGCAGTTCTTAGTAACAAAAATAAAGCTGGGGGCATCAGCATACCAGATTTTAGTCTGTACTACAAAGCCATAGTGGTCAAGACAGCATGGTACTGGCACAAAAACAGAGACATAGACACTTGGAATCGAATTGAACACCAAGAAATGAAACTAACATCTTACAACCACCTAATCTTCGATAAACCAAACAAGAACTTACCTTGGGGGAAAGACTCCCTATTCAATAAATGGTGTTGGGAGAATTGGATGTCTGCGTGTAAAAGACTGAAACTGGACCCACACCTTTCCCCACTCACAAAAATTGATTCAAGATGGATAAAGGACTTAAATTTAAGGCACGGAACAATAAAAATCCTCAAAGAAAGCATAGGAAAAACACTGGAAGATATTGGCCTGGGGGAAGACTTCATGAAGAAGACTGCCATGGCAATTGCAACAACAACAAAAATAAACAAATGGGACTTCATTAAACTGAAAAGCTTCTGTACAGCTAAGGTGACGATAACCAAAGCAAAGAGACAACCCACACAATGGGAAAGGATATTTGCATATTTTCAATCAGACAAAAGCTTGATAACCAGGATCTATAGAGAACTCAAATTAATCCACATTAAAAAAGCCAACAATCCCTTATATCAATGGGCAAGAGACATGAATAGAACTTTCTCTAAAGACGACAGACGAATGGCTAACAAACACATGAAAAAATGTTCATCATCTCTATATATTAGAGAAATGCAAATCAAAACATCCCTGAGATATCATCTAACCCCAGAGAGAATGGCCCACATCACAAAATCTCAAAACTGCAGATGCTGGCGTGGATGTGGAGAGAAGGGAACACTTTTACACTGCTGGTGGGACTGCAAACTAGTACAACCTTTCTGGAAGGAAGTATGGAGAAACCTCAAAGCACTCAACCTAGACCTCCCATTCGATCCTGCAATCCCATTACTGGGCATCTACCCAGAAGGAAAAAAATCCTTTTATCATAAGGACACTTGTACTAGACTGTTTATTGCAGCTCAATTTACAATCGCCAAAATGTGGAAACAGCCTAAATGCCCACCAACCCAGGAATGGATTAACAAGCTGTGGTATATGTATACCATGGAATACTATTCAGCCATTAAAAAAAATGGAGACTTTACATCCTTCGTATTAACCTGGATGGAAGTGGAAGACATTATTCTTAGTAAAGCATCACAAGAATGGAGAAGCATGAATCCTATGTACTCAATCTTGATATGAGGACAATTAATGACAATTAAGGTTATGGGGGGGGAAGCAGAAAGAGAGAGGGAGGGAGTGGGGTGGGGCCTTAGTGTGTGTCACACTTTATGGGGGCAAGACATGATTGCAAGAGGGACTTTACCTAACAATTGCAATCAGTGTAACTGGCTTATTGTACCCTCAATGAATCCCCAACAATAAAAAAAAAAAAAGAATCTTAAAAAAAAAAAAAAAAAGATTGAAAAAGAGAATAGCTTTTGAAAACCAACTCATTTTTATGCATTTTTAAGTTCAGAGGCTACAGTAGGTGACATATTTAAGTAATATTTCCTTCTCAAATAATGTCTGCTCTTTGCAGTTTTCAAAGTAAGATACATGATCCCAGTTGTTCAGCAAAACTCTTGAATCTTAAATTATCTTCCATCCCCAAGGACAAGTCTTGGGGACTTCAATATTCCACTTATCAAATATTTGTTGTTATGAACTCTGTGCCAGGTTAGACCAAGAGGATTCAAAGACTAAGACAAATCCTTGTCTTCATCAAGCTTGATTATCTCCGCAGGTTCCCTGAAATGTGACCCATGACTGCTCACACTTTGAGCAGCCCACTGTCTCTAAATAAGCTTACTGACAAATATGGAGAACCTCCCCAGGGAGTACCCACAGCATTCCACCAAGGGGATCATGATTGAGTGTTACTCTCAGATCATGCTGCAAACTGAAATCACTCAGGGAATTACAAACAAACATAGTAAAGCTGTAACTATGCCCAAGACTTTTTGAATCAGACCATCCAGTGCTGAGGTGTAAGCTTCTGAACTTTCACAAAGTTCCACAGATAATTATGTCAAATTTGGTTCTGTGTTATTTAAGTCCTAGAATAGTAGAATTTCAACTGTGCATTAATAAAATGAGTTTTATACTCCCAAGATGCCATTTTGGGGTATAAAATTATGAAAGTCATATACAGAGCATTTATTATCCATGAAAACTGCATACTGAGATTATTGCGTTCCAGCTAATGTACTATTTTCTCAGTTCTGGAAGTTTTTCCCTAGAATCATGGGATGCTGGCTCTTCTATTCTGAAGGCTGCTGACATGTCAACAGATTTGTTAGCCAAGCAGATCTGTCATGGGGCTTATGTACAGGCATTTCCAGATGACAGAAATATTCAAAAGAAACAGTTTTGAACTATTTGTTCTTTTGAAGTATTGGTCCAAATTCTGCCCAAAACAATAACATATTTGACAAGTGTGAGCTATTTTAAAGTTAGAAACAGACCTTGTTCACATTTTTTCAAAAAAAATTTTAGCATCTAATTATATTATTTACAGATTCTTTATTTTGGAGATGTCGATGATGATGACAATAAAATCGAAATAATAAAGGCACTTTTCTAGGGCCACCTCTTATTTAGTGCCCAGAAAGAAGCCTTGGGAATGCCTATCCACCACCAGAGGGCCACCCTGAGTCACATCTCTCCGCTAGGGTGTTCCAGCCATAAAGCATGGCTCAGAGAGGACACTCAGCCAGTGTGATAGGAAAGGTCACAGCAATTAATCCATACTCCCTCAGGGAATAACTAGTTCACATTTATCTTCTACCAGAAATTTCAGGTTTCCCACTTCTGGGTGACAATATTCTATTTCCAGTAAACTGTCTACTAAAATACCACTGATAGGAATTGCTGGCTACTCACACCTGGCACAGAAAAGTACAGCTAACAATGGAAAGGACTAGAAGGAACAAGTCAGTAGAGGTAAGCTCTGATTTGAGCTCAAGAACCCTATTTCATTCATGGGGCATGGAGCGGGAAAAGAAGGGAAGATCTGAATGGGAACTGCGTGGGTGGGAGCTAGAGTTTGAGAATGTGGTGTTAGGTGAAAAGAAAAGTGGCATCATGATATGAGAAGGCTACAGTGAAGGGTTTGGAGATGAGGGTGTAGAATGGAGGCCTAAAGTCATGCTCTGGTGTAGCCTCCAGGCTATGCTAACCAAAGGACATCTGCAGAGCAGCCAGACCCCTTCGCCATGGCTATGGTCCTCCCGTCAGTCCACATGATCCTGTAATCATAATGCCCAGAGAGGTGGCTTGCCCCGGATTATCTCAAAAATCCATAAAGGAACAGAGAGTCACAAAATGGTGGTAGGGTGTAAGGCAAAAAGATATTCAAGTGCAGGAAGAAAGTGACAGGTTACTGAGTATATCCCCAAAAGTGGTTGTGCCTGGTCTGTATACTATATTCTGTCATTGCTGAAACTAGCTATATATTTTATGCAATAGATTCTCATAACTCAACTTTTTCTTATTCAACTCTTTTGAATCCACCCTACCAATGTGAAACCATTCACTTTCTACAAACATCAGTATCTTCAAACAAATAGTTACTTCTGAATCAATTACATTCCTAAAATTAGGGCCCTAAGCAGAGACATAAGTTTCCCCTCCACATTTGTGAGGTCCAAGGATAGGAGAAACTAACTTTCCTTCATCCACTTGCCTTTGGCTGCTTCACTGTGGTGGTTTTTATTTTTGACTAGATGGACCCTCACCATGTTAGATTCACCAAGGGCCTCAGTGCAGCGGCCCTGGAGTCACAGATGATACACGTTTACTTCCAGGTAAAAGTGCTCCAATTCCTAGGAGTCATTTAAAATCTCTGAATAAACTATTCAGAGTTTGGTAATTTGTCATTTTGAAACTCCTCCATTTAAGTTCTAAATGGCTGATCTAGGTCAACCCATAGGATGGTTTATTTAAAAAGACTAACTATTGTATCTGTCCAGGGGTTAATGACAAATGGAATGACATAGAATGTGAAAATATTCATGAAAAACAAAGAAGGGAAATTACAAACTACACATTAAACTAAGTTTTCTGACTGTAAGAGATAAAGGGCTGTATCCACTATTAAAAACAAAGCTCTTAAATTCTCACCCCTGCTAATCATTTGAAGTGGGAAAACTGATGAGCGTCTCTCTGTTCCTGATAACCTCTTGATATTTAAAAGCGTTAGGTTAAGGAAGGTGCTTTTGAGTTGAACTTAAAAAGCTGAGTCTGTTTGTTTGTTTTTTTAAATACCGTGTCATTCTGTTGTCCCAGGCTAGAGTGCCATGGGGTCATAGCTCACAGCCACCTCAAACTCTTGCGCTCAAGAGATCCTCTTGCATCAGCCTCCTGAGTAGCTGGGATTACAGGTGCCCACCATGGCCAGCTAGTTTTTCTATTTTCAGTAGAGACAGTTACTTGTTCTTGCTCAGGCTGTTCTCGAGCTCCTGAGCTCAGAAGATCCATCCAACTCAGCCTTCTAGAGTGCTAGGATTATAGGCATGAGCCACTGTGCTTGGCTTAAAGAATGGACTTTAAAGGTATATCATGCTGGACAGCCTCAGAGAAGAATGACATCATTTCCCACCCTTCAATGATCACTTGTATGTATGTCTTGTTTGTTAAAATAAACAGCTCAACTCAAAACATTCAGAAAAGACTACAGAAAATAAACAGGCAAGGCATACTTTTTCAATAATTGCATTAATTACTAAATTAAAATAAATCAATAATTTTCAGAGCTCTATTTCTGCAATATGCAGGATATTAATACTTTTCAACTATAGTAGTCAAGAAATTGCACCATTCCTAAATAATTCTGGGTGGCCTGCCAATTTGTCAAATGAATCAGTATTTTACACTTTTTAGTTCTAGTTTTTAAATTCTAGCTTTTATTTTTATTTTTTTTCAGTTTCTGGCCGGGGCACCACCTCCAGCATATGGGGCTGGCGCTCTACCCCTTTGAGCCACAGGTGCCACTCTAAATTCTAGCTTTTAAATTAGTGTAATGCTTCACTTTATTGTTGATTTAATGTTAATTTTGACGTAAGATAAAAAGTTTAAATATTTAGTTAATCTATTTAAACATGTACTGATAATGTAAATAAAAGATATCAAAATAGCAGCAAGATTTTATGATCTGAAATTTAAATGTCCTAAATAGAAATTTGGGTTAGATAATATTAGAAAAAAATATTCTAATACGCAAGTTGGTAAAATTATATGAACATTTTTGAAAAGGCAGAAAAACTGCTAACCATCACTGATTATATATTCTTGTGTTACAGTAAAGTTTTGCAATTTTATTTTTAGATGTTGGATTTTGGTAGTACCTTATTTTGAAAAATAGGCATATTTTCCAATACAGGAAAATACTTGCAACTAGGAATTTAAAAACTTTCATTGTAACAATGAAATCAACTAATCAGGAAATGTCAAGAGATTTAAGTTCAGATGTTTGTTTAGAGCAAGACCTGTCTCTAAACAAACATCTGAAACAGAAAATGAGCTCTTTAGGACAACACATGCAGCTTAACAGTGTGGGTACTACAAGGTGAAGATTTCTGAAGTTTCTCCTTATTTCTAAAGAGTGTTATATTTGATGCCCTTATTCTTTAATCAAATGGGTATAACAATACTCTATTCAAAAGGTGTTCCTGGAAGTGTTTACAAGTTACCCAGAACTGCACTAGGATAACCACAGATCAGAACTGCCAGTGAGTGGAGAAAATCACCTTTAAGCAGAGGTGGGATGAAACTGTATTTATTAAGTTAGATGGAAAAGATCTTTACAGGTTCTAAAATTTTGCACACTTTCAAAATGGCTAACATGGAAAACAGCCATCACCACTTCCTCATCTCTCCACTGATCAACACAAAAGCACTGTTCAGAAGAATTCGAGATGTTACCACACTTACTACTGCAGCCCCAAAGATTTCCTGCCATGTTCAGACCATAAGGCATTCTTACTTTGTATAAATTTCCTCTAAAATTTCACCAGTAGGCTGCTGAGAATATCAAGACCTACCTGTGAGATGTTAGTCTTATCAAAACGTGTACAAAATCACTTCACCTATCAAAAACCAGATCAAAATTAAAAACACAGAATCAAAATTATCTTTGAAGGCTAGGCACGGTGACTCATGCCTGTAATCCTAGCACTCTGGGAGGCTGAGGTGGGTGGAATGCCTGAGCTCACCAGTTCAAGACCAGCCTGAGACAGAGCGAGATCCCCATCTCTAAAAAAAATAGCCGGGCGTTGGGGCGGGCACCTGTCTTCCCAGCTGCTCAGGAGGCAGAGGCAAGAGAATCGCTTGAGCCCAAGAGTTTGAGGTTGCTGTGATAGTTCACAGACGCCATGGCACTCTACCGACTGCAAGAAAGTGAGACTCTGTCTCAAAACAAAAAATTATCTTTCATAATTTTGGTTTATATAACTAGGGTTTAAGCAACTACATCTTCACACACATTGCACCAAGTTCCAGTAGTTTAATAAATGGTCCCAAAATTATTTTGCTTCCTGGTACTACCCACTTTCACTTCTATGGCTACATTCATTAGAGCATCTGACCCAAAGCATGCCTCTGCCAGATGAACTGGGCTGTCGTTCTGTGAGAATGTAGCTGTAAACACTGCACAAATATTTGGTGTTAAGGCTGAGCTACCAAATTGACGTTCCAAACTTTGCTGGCAGCTGATTAGATAATTATATCCTATTCTAACACAGAAATTGAAGATTGGGGAATGCAGGCCAATACACATTCCAAGCTCAGCACTGAGGTTTTTTTTTTTTTAATGAGTTTAGTCAGTTATAGTTAAAAATAGCCAACTGAATTCCTTTTTTCTTACATCTAGGCCAAATTAATGACGACACTTGTTCCTAAGGCCAAGAATGTGCATGCAAGGGTATTTTCTATAATAGGGTTTGCTTTTTTGAGTTTAGTTTCAGTGTGATATTTAAATAACACAGCTTCAAAGGTGCAAACAAAAGAAGATCTCGTCTCACTAATTGGGGGACTTTGCTCTCTTGGTGAACAAAGAAGCATGTGTATTCCTCTTTCAAAACTAGCTTAATACAACAAAAATGCAGATTAAAGGGGAGGGGATGGAGATTCTGGGAACTTTCTCTCACAGTCTTGGGCACCATCTTTGTTAACGGCTCTTTCCTAGTCTATGTCCTGTGATGTATGAAAAAGACACACAGATGCTGGATGTCCATGGAACAGCCTGAAGCTACAGCAAGGGAAAAAGTCACTTCATGCCTACTGGTAGTTTGCTGAGACCACCTTTAACCCCGGGCTCCCAGCATGTCCCTGGAGATACAGGCAGGTCTGAATGCTCTGTCCCTGGAAGCAGTCCTCATTCTGCAGCCCAGTGTGACGGAGGAGTCTCTGCACACATGGGCTTAGCAGGGAAGCTGTCCATACAGTGGGTAGGGAAGAGTCGCAAAGAGTCTCCCTGGAATTCCACTATATGGTAAAGTTGCCTCACTAACTTCAGAGGAGCTGTAGGCTGATCCCAAATCCCACAGAACCTGGGAGCAGCAGTCAGGGCAGCCCTGTTTCAGGCTACTTTCTCCTCCCCAGTATCTTACAGAGGTCCCATGTATAGAGGACCTGGACAGGGTTCAAGATTCTCATGAAATTCTTCCACCCTGTGGCCAGAATGCATAGTTCCTAAAAAGAGATCTAAAGACGAGGCCTTTCTTTCCTTATTCAGGTCACAAGTTGTCACAGAGGTATTTGGGCCATCCCTGCAAATATTTATGGTTGTCATTCCATCTAAGAATGCATTTGTTACCGTAATAGCATACATGGTATTGTCGGATCATCTTGAGGCTTGAATTTTAAGGTGCGTGTATGACCTTGCACTCACGCTCTTCATCTTGGTTTTCTTTTTTATTACATATTATTCCTACTTGTCTTTGATTTTCTTGGTTTTGAGAACCTGTATTAATGCAAGGAGAGTATTCTGACACCCCCAACCAGTGTAGAAACAGAACTTCTTTGTTCTGAGTAGAAGTGTCTAGACAGGATTCAGACATCCACTGAGTCACTGCATCTTTAAGGTCAACTCAAACCCAGACAGCTGATGATCCTATGTCCTAATATCACACAGTTTATTATAACCACTGCTGGGGCTATGTAGAATGTGTAAGGAGTTCAGATAATCCAAATATCTAAAAGCAGTGGTTCTGCAAAGTTTAAAGAAACATAAATACTTACACCCATACATTTAGTTTCAATTAGCATGGGGTAAGGTCCCAAGTAAAAACAGCCCAGAAATTCTGATGTGCAATTAGGGTTGAGAACTACTCATCTAGATACCCCGTTTCCCCGAAAATAAGACGTCCTCCAAAAATAAGACCTACTGAAAGATAAGACGTCCCCTGAAAATAAGACCTAGGGCATCTTTGGGAGCACACCTTAAAATAAGACACTGTCTTATTTTCGGGGAAACAGGGTATTTAGTTCTCGATTCCTCTCATGACAAAGAAAGCCACAAAGAGTGGCAAATAGGCATGATGTTTCTGGGGTATCAACTGCATCACACACCACGTTTCTCCACAAAGACAGTATCAGTAATTTGAGCAAAACAATTATTTGTGATGTGGAATCACAGGGAGCTTTAAATTCTGAGTTCTTCCCTCTAACGCCAGAGAGTTTCCCAGGCCCTCTGACAACCTGCAATACTTCCGGACATTTCTATACAGCCGTCAAATACTGACTTTCAGTTCTTTGAGTTGGTAACCTGGATCTAAAAGATAAATTTTGGTTTTTAATGTGGTTACTATCCCCTGAGATAATTTTTTTAAAAAAGTAAACTTGAATCATAATGATTACCCATGGGATTTATCTTATTTCATTCATTTTTGTAAGGAAGTTCTACCTAGCACTTTGAACCTCCCAAATGAAAACACAGAAGTACGTATCAACAGCTTGCAACTGTTGGTTAACTGAGAAGTCACTCTAGGACTTCCCTCCAAACACCAAAAACAAGCAAACAAACAAACAAACAAAAGTCTATAGAGAGTAAGCGCAGTTATATTAGATTGAACTTTCAGACAACTGTGAAGCTGTTTAGGGTTTTTTGTTTTTTTAACTAATACTTGAAGGAGAAGGAAAGTGTTGGCAGGATAAGGCTATAAATAAATTGTGGTCTGTTACAAGCTAACTTCCTGGGATTCAAAAGGCTGTTACCAGTACCAACTTTTGTGTCAGAGCAAAGTTTTTTCACACATTACTTTTTGCCAAGATACAAGCTATTTCTCTTTACCAAAGATTTTTATAGCCACCAACCAACCAGTGAGTATTATTTACAAGTATATGACTTTACAAGTGCTGAGATTTCTGAGTCTTGGGTGGCACTGGCCCATTCCAGCTCTCCACTGGGTAAACTACTGAGACGGAATAGGGTTTTTGGGTACCTGGAATCTCTCTAGGCAACCTTATATATGAGGAGTAAGCGGGATGCTCATGTTTATAAACTAAAGTAAGTTTGTATCTTGAGAGCACCTCCCACTGGAACTGTGCTACTGGTCTTGGATTGTGATTTAATGAAATCTAGAGAATGACTGTTTTTTTCCCCTACTCTAAACAATTCACATACCATTTTTACAGCATATGTCCTGTTCTGCAGGCAACCTATTGAAAGATGACAGGACTCCAGGCAACAAGCTTGATTTGTAATATGGCTATAAGAAAAAGCTGAAGTGGCTGGTTTGGTGGGAAGCTGATCAAATACAGTAGGAGATATTTATTTTTGTGTGTGTGGTTTTTTTTTGTTTTTTTTTTTGTAGAGACAGTCTCACTTTACCGCCTTCAGTAGAATGCCATGATGTCACAGGACTCACAGCAACCTCCAGCTCTTGGGCTTCAGCGATTCTCCTGCCTCAGCCTCCCGAGCAGCTGAGACTACAGATGCCCGCCACAACGCCCAGCTATTTTTTGGTTGCAGTTCAGCCGGGGCTGGGTTTGAACCCGCCACCCTCGGTATATGGGGCTGGCACCCTACTCACTGAGCCAATTTAAAACTTAATCTACTCTCATGCTTCCAAGTATATCTCTGTAAACAGAATAGACCGGCATTACAATACATTACTATTTTCTATGAAGGTCACATTTCATTTATTCATCGTATTTTTCATAGTTATTTATTGGATGTCAAAATTACCTTGTTAGTCTGAAGCAACCTAACAAAGGTACTTATAAATCTATATAATTTCTATAAATGTGTCCAACCTGTGAATATCAACTTTTGAATTACCATAATCATGAACTACTAAGAAATAATTATGAATGATTTCGTTAATTTGGGGAGTCAATCTGTCAATTATTTATCAAGAAGAGCACAAATCAAGATGTAAAAGAAGGAAGCAAAAATTACAATGATTTGTAACAAAAGGTACTTACATCCTTACCTGAAATATTTTAATGCTTGGGCTTCTTATTGAATTTGGTAGTGGTAAGATGAGTTGTGTCTTTTTAAAGAAATAAGCAGTCTTCAGTGTTTTTACAGCATTGGTTACTACAGAAATTAAACTTCTTTTACTTCTGGTCTTGAAGGATGAACAAAATAAACAAACTGAAAATACTATAATGAATGGTGAATGATGAAATTTTTACAGTACAAAAAATAACGTAAAAAGGAAGACAAGTTTAAATATTGTTGTGTAAGAAAGTGATGAAAATAATACGAGAATGAGAATAAGTAAAATGATAGGCTGGAACATCTGGGAAGGTAAATGCAAAAACAAAGAGAAGCGTTAATTAGTAATAATTTTTAAAACTTAAATTTATATCTACCAATCTAAGTATTCATCCAACTTGAAGAACACCTCCCCCCTTAAGCCTGTATTTATAAAATCTGAAAGCTTGTTAATGTACAATGCTTCTTCTCACTCTGATTTCCCCTGAGGATAAATAATTTCAAAACTACATGCTCATAGTATTCAAAAATCTGCAACAAGGAAACTAAAAGCCAATTCCCTGATACAATAGATAGAAAAAGGTAAGCCTTAACATATCGAAATCCAAGTTTTATCACAAAAATTATTATTTTTTTCATAGCAAAGCACAGCAACATGCAAGATAAATTAAGCCATAGGGCTGCAATTTTCTTAGTTGAACTAATAGGCAGTTAATCTAGTATCATGCTTCTGTGTATAAAACGATTTTTAAAAATAAATGTATTGCGGGTCTTAAAAGCCATGCACGCTTTTGTACTTCCGTGAGTTCTCCCATGGATACAGGACACCAGGCTTGCCAGCGGGAACAGCACTGCCTGTTTTGTTTCATTAATTATCTTTCACGTGGTTAACTCTGACAAAATGCATTGGTCTGTAAGTGGCCACCATACCTGGCCAAAGCAGCTCAGTCCAATTCATCCGGAGTGCCTCTACAAATCAGGATGGAGGAAAAATACTGGTTTTCCCTGTTCTGGAAGAGTTATTGCTATTTCTCTGAATTAGTGTTGCCTTCAAGTACAACACTCCTTTCCCAGTCCTGAGATTCTCCACCACAGAACTGACAGTGATTTTCTCTGGAAATAATGATCATGTTACTTTAACTTAACCATAAACGGAGGGCTTTCATTTGTTCTCTTTGATAGGGCTCTAGACACCAAATCATGCTCTTTACAGCTGGTTTCTATCACACATTTACAGGTATCCAGCATTATTGCCTGATTAGTTGTTATATTTATTTTTAAAAAGCTAGGCCTGCCAGAGCTTTTGCCTGGATTTCCTTTCCTTTTCTATTTTTACTATTTTTTTCTTTTTTAATATATATTAAAGACAAGGTCTCACTATGTTGCCTGGGCCAGTCTAGAACTCCTGGGCTCAAGCCTCCTGCCTCAATCTCGACCTACAGGCACAAGCTACTGTGCCCGGCTCAAGAAATGTTTTAGCTAGTGAATGATGCCCCATGATCATATCAATGTACACAGCTATGATTTAATAAAAAAAAAAAGAAAGAAAGAAAGAAAGAAAAAAAGAAATGTTTTAAAATCTTAACACTCAACTATTGGAAGATTTCCTATTCAGGACCGGCTTGCAGTTTAAGGTGTTAGCAGAGTCATTTTGAAAAATGTTGACCTTCCATAATAATAATGAATCCTAAAAATCCTTCAACCTTTACACAAAAAACCGAGGGTGACGGTGCTAAATTTCGGAGGGGAAATAGTGACTTAGAGATTGGGGTACGGAAACCTCAGGCCTGGAGAAGAGCAGCGCCAAGGCGCGGAAGCCGGGCCCGGGGCTCCGCCCGCGGCCGACTCGGAGCAGGGACGTCCCTGAAGCGGGGCGCGGCCGTCTGGGCGCGGAGACGCCCCGCCGGGGACGGCAGCTCCGCGGCCAGCGCGGCCGGCGCCCGGGCTCGCAGTAGGCAGAACTGTACCTGACTCACGGATATGGGCTCCTCGGCGCCGCGCTCGTCGGCGGCCTTGGGCACCTCCAGGCGGTCGATGAAGGTCTGCAGCTCCTTGCGGAAGGCCTTCATCTGCGCGTTGATGCGGTAGAGCAGCTCGTGCTCGCGGATGCGGCTGCCGTCGTTCTCCTCGTCCATGAGGCCGAAGAGGTCCCCGTTGGCCACGTAGATGCGCGCCTCGGTGATGATGGTGCTCGTGTCGGCGATGAGCCGGTCGATGGTCTTGCCCAGGCGCTCGGCCTCCGAGCGGATGTCCTTCATCTGCTGCCGGTCGGAGAAGCTCTTGGGCCAGGGCCCGGGCGCCGGGTAGAAGGAGCGCGTGGGCGTGAGGCAGCGGATGTTGCGCACCTCCTCCGAGTCGCTCTCGCCGCCGATGGGCCCCTCGCGCTTGCGGTGCGGCGGCCGCGAGTCGTCGTCGCTCTCCTTCTTGCCCGCGTCGCTCTCGGCGTCGCTGTCGCGGGGGCTGCCGCGGATGCCCAGGTGCGAGGCCAGGTCGTAGCGCTGCATGTTGGACATGAGCACGCGGTTCTCGTACTGCAGCTGCATGACCTTGCCGCTGAGCTCGTTGATCTGCAGGCGCGCCGCCTTCAGCTCCTCCTGCAGGGCCTCGGTCTTGGCGTTGTCGTGGTGCCGCGCGCTCTCGTGGCCGCCCGACTTGTACTTGTACTTGGTGAGCTCCGCCGTGATGCGCTTGTTCTGCTCCTCCAGGTCGGCCACGTTCCTCCGCAGCAGCTCCGTCTCGTCTTCCACGAGCTGCAGGTGCTGCCGCAGCTCCGACAGGGATTCGCTCTGCTCCCGCATGAGGGGGTTGGCCGAGCCGTTGAAGTCATCGCCCCTCAGGTCGTCCAGTTCGGCCTTCAGGCCCCTGTTCTCCACCTCAAGTTCCACGATTTTCCTGCCCAGGATGTTGGCTTCTTCCTCCACCAGCCTCAGCCGTAGCTTGAGCTCGGCCTCCCTGGTGCTGGGAGGCCCCCCAGCTTCTCCCTTGGGCAAGGGACTGTCCAGATCCCCGTAAAAGGATCTGTATTTCTGGAGCTCGTGTTCGAATCTGTCCTTTTCTTTATCAATCTTGGCCAGTTTCTTTCTCATCAAAGCAGCTTCTTCCTTAACAAACTGCAGCTGGCATTTCAGATCTTCATTGTCCTCCTCATGGTGGGGAAAAGAAAGAAAAGGACAGGAGATCATTTTTAAGCAAATCAGGACAACAACCCAAAAGGGACACCTGTGAAAGGATTTTGCTTTTCTGCAATCAAGATTTATTGACACACAGGGAAAATAGATGCTGTGTACTTTCTTCAAATCACTTCACATCTTTGGCAAATTAGAGATTAGGTTAGGACAATATTACATCCTGGGAAAAAAAAAGGAAAAGGAATACAGAAAGAGAAAAACTGTGTTCATCACTGTTCAGAGATTATGTGTTATAAAGGTACCCAACCATTGGTGGTCATTTCAACAGAGCTCTTTTTGTTTATTTTGCTGTTACTGTAATAAATGCAAACCCTATTCACTGGGGGAAACATGGTTGATATGCACTCACTGCCATTTATTGAACATTTCCTCTAAGCCAGATGCTGTAAAGTTCTTTACATAGATGATCTAATTTAATTTTCACAGTAAACTTAAGTTTTACTTAAGTAAATTGTTGAGCTCCACCATGACACACTGGTTCTGCTTCTCCAGGTTGTAAGTATTAAATTCCTAGTTTAAAGATGTTCAGTGACTTAAGGTTACCCAGCTAACAAGTGGCAGAGGACAAAGGTGAAATTTGAATTCAGGTCTGCCTGAAACTAAGGCTCAGACTCATAAGCACTATGCTATCTAAGAAATAATCTGCCCTCCACATTCATTCAAAGGAGAATTCTTTTAAAGGGCTTTTTGGAACAGGTGGTCCACAGAGAAACTGTTAGGTATTCCATATAGCTCACCTTTAAAGTAGGATGTACTCCCACAAATCTGAAATGGATAAGGTGGATCTTGCTGGAGAAAGGATACTGGAGAAGAATCTGTAAAAGGTCCTCTTACACATTCTTATCACAACATTCAAAGCCTAATTGTCAACTAAGCAGAAAAGTACAAAACGAGAAGTGGAAATCCACTCTTTCCCTGAGACCTGTTTTAGAAGCATGTTTCTAAGTCCCAGGACATACCTCACAAAGACAGGTTCCCAAAATTCTCTTTTAAGTATGCACTTTGGGGCCAATCATGTAACTTCTCTGAACTTTGCTCTCCTCATTTTTTAAATGGGAATAAAAATGCCTGCCTTACATAGTACTTTGAATCACCTGTGTCTGACATGCATTCTGCTAAAGAAGGAGCAACCTTTGGTGAGGACGGTGAGGAGAATGATGAACTTCTGTCAGAGATGCTCAGTAAATAAGGCCCAGAGCCTTTGAAATGGAAAAGATGGAGAACAGGGCACAGGTCTCCTGTCCTCCCATCTACTGATGAGAATACAGGGGTTTCAGCCTGGGTGTGCACAGGCTGAATATAACTTGTATCATTAAAACCCAAATCAGCCCTACAAGACCTCCCCTTTACCAGTAAGAGAGGTTTATTCATACAGCAGAGTACAAATTACTAATGACAGAGCACAGTCTGTACTCAGGCTGATTCCAAAACTCATATTCTTTCCATTGCACATGTTGCTTCTAGAAAAGAAGCATGAAAGAAGAAAAATACGTTAAGGCAGTAAAACCAAAGCCAGATGTGTTGGCTTATCTACTTTCCTCTAGAAGAGGAGAGAAGCACAGCCAGAAGCGACAAGAGAGCCTCAGCAGCAACAGAGGGGCTGAGAGGCTGAGTCACAGACAGCTTTGATGGGAGAATCCGTTTCACAAGGGTAGAGGGAAGCTCTACAGGAGATATGTGTGGAGACCCTCCCACTAACTCAGTGAGGATGAGGCCGAGGGCATATCACAGTGTTTAACACATTAACTGCCATGTCCAGCAGATCTCTTGACCTATTTTGACCTAATAAAACACCCATGGCCACAAAGAAAAAAATGTTTTCTAGTATTAAGATTTTATTATCAGAAGCATCAAAGATAACCCTAGATTTCTGAGTTTAGGTATCTCCCTGGATTGTACTGCCAAAAACAGAGATGGAGGATGAACAAAGAACAGATTTTGTGGGAATAACATGGGCTTAAGTTTTTTAACTTGCTATCTTTGAGGTGCATCAGCAAAAGGATACAGAGTGGAAATATCTATCCACAGCGTATGTAATCTCAGGCTCAAGGTTACAAAGATTACAGCTTGGCACCTGGAGAACTCAGGTCCACAGAGGGAATGCGAATGAGATGCACAGAGGGGCTGGCTGAAGTTCCTGCAGTGGTCACAGAGGTAACCAAACAGGAGAAGAAAAGAAAGGGAGACAGATAAGAAATGATCAGAGGTTTGGGAGGGGAAGTCTAAGATCATGTAGGTGGATAATTAGAAACAATGTTTGAATCGAAAAGTGACCAAAAATATCAAATACATTTATACAAATAAGCTAGGTTGTATTAAAAAGTCAGAATAGATAAGACTGGCAAGCTAGGTAGGGCTACATGGGTGATGGAAGTCCTTGACTGCAAGGCCAGGCCTTTATTTGCTAGTAGCAAAAAAAAAAAATATATATATATATATATACACACACACACATATACACACACACACATATATACACACACATGCATATGCTGCAGTTTGATTCTAACCAAAACAGCAGTGGGTGTGACACCAGCTACAGATTGGAGCAGAATAACACTTCACTGGGCTATGCTAAGCCAAGAAAAAAAAAAGAGAGAGAATATTTGATTTGTGTGTACATGAGCTCTCTTGCCTGAAGAAATGAAAACATAACAATTATTTTAACACTCAGACATATTCTGCATGTAATAAAGTCATTATGCATCTCGTGAGGGAAGGAGTTACATCAAGAGAACGATGGGCACGATAATCATTTTCTTCATTTATAAAGAACTCTTTTTCTTTAGCAAAGCCTGCTAATTTCTGCAAGGCAAAGAGCTTGAGAACCCAATCTGCCAACATGCCCTGTGTCCCCACTTTATAACCTAATTTATTGCAAGCTGAATTTGGAACTGGGCATAGAAATACTATTTATCAGCGGTGCTCAACCTGTGGGTCGTGACCCCTTTTTAACAAGGAAAGTACATTGCGGCATTAGGAAGGTTGAGAACCATTGCTATATATAATTGTTTAAAAAAATAGAAGATTGTATGGGAAATGGCTGGCCCACAGTGACAGAGCAGTAAATGTTTGCTCGTATTTTCCACAATGAATGGTAGGTAAGAAAGATTAAAATGCTCTGAGGTATGAAGCCAATTATTTCTTATTTTTGTGTATGTTAAAGATTTGCTCACTCACTCATAAGAAGGTACAAATGATTATGAGGAAGGGAACATAGGATGATGGTCAGAAAAAGACTAAGCTAAGCCTACCTTTGACTTAAAGAGCCACTACTAGAAGCTAAATTGCATTTACGTATATTAACCCATTTAATCTGTGCAACAACTCTCTATTATGACTTCCGTTTTATAAAATGAGGAAATAGCAGCACAGAAGGAATATGTAACTTGTCAAAGGTTGTAACAGCTGGTATAGGCCAGAGATTTCAACCTAGACAACCTAGCCCTGGAGCTACAGTTCAGAATCGCTATGCGATACCATTTCCCAGTAAATGAGGTCACTGCTGCTGGAGGAATATGCAAGGAATAGATCAAAGAAGCTGAAGCAAATAACAAAATGAAATACAAAGCTATACGGATATGGTAGCTTGGACCATATGAAATCGCCATTTCTGTAGATCAAAATCAATAGCGTGTTGGCAATTTCGTGTGGTTCGATCTAGAAAAGGGAGATATGTACAGGCAGTCCCTAAGTTACAAACATCCGATTTACATACAACTTAAACTTATGAACAGAGGGTATTACAGTAAATCCCTGAGTTACAAATATCTGACTGATGTATGACTTGCACTTATGAATTGAAGCTTTTACAGGTAATAGGTAAATGTACCTCTTCCAACTTAAATACAAATTTAACTTAAGAACAAACCTATGGAACCTATCTTGTTGGAACCCGGGGACTGCATGCCTGTATTACACACGTGCAGGGTGCCGGACACTAGATACAGACCATGTAAAGCTGAGTAAGATGGGTGCTGTCTACAGAATACCCTGGCTAAGATGAACACCTAAACAGGAATTAACAGAAGGTGATGCTTGCAGGAATATACGTATGTGGATCAGTGGTCCTCAGCCTTGACTGAGCAACAGAATCATTTTGTAACTTTACAAAAATGGACCATTTTATAATTGAGATATCCTACTGGGGACAGTCTGATCAATCTCCTGGGGTGGATGTTTGAAAAGTGACAGGTCAGCTCGGCACCTGTATCTCAGTGAATAGGGCACCAGCCACATACATAGGAGCTGGTGGGTTCAAATGCAGCCCAGGCCTGCCAAACAACAACGACAACTACAACAAAAAAATAGCTGGGCATTGTGGCAAGCACCTGTAGTCCCAGCTACTGGGGAGGCTGAGGTAAGAGAATTGCTTAAGCCCCAGAGTTTGAGGTTGCTGTGAGCTGTGATAACACAGCACTCTATGGAGGGTGACATAGTGAGACTCTGTCTTAAAAAAAACAAAGTGACAGGTCATAACCTGTGAAAATAGATGTGTTGGGAATGATAGTAGGGAGTTCAAATACCCAACAGTATATGTCTAAACATCCCAGGGAGTTCGTGCTCATGAAACAAAAGCTAGCGGATGATAAGGCATCTTGACTTTCCTAAGGTCCCAGGCCCCCTGAGACGCTAACGAAAGCTGTAGATGTCTTTTGCAAAAAGGTCCCCTTAAGCCCGTGCATGTGGAGTGGAAGTCCACGAGGCCAGAAACACACAGCTTAGAATTTGAGAATTCCTGGATTAGAGAATATTAATGAAAAAGTAAACTTTAACATAGGAAGTTTAAGAATAGAACAAATGTGGTTTGTTTTTTCTTCAATAAACTGCTAAATAAGCCAACTTAAGATTTTAGAACTCGGAGCTTATAGCATCTACCCCCTAAACAAAGATGGTAAGAAGACTCACGGCAGCATGAAATGAGCCACAGCCTCATCTTTAGAGAGAGGTGACAAAGCAAAACCAGAGAATAAAAAAGCTGTAGTGACACAGCATATTTGACTTATTAAGGAAACAGGGAGCAAGGTACAAAAAAAGTGTTAAGATCTTGACATAAGACTGTCTGGGATTCTAGAAATCCTGAGGCCTACAACTGTTCTTGTACAAGTGGCAGGAGGGAAATTAACCAAGAAGAGAGCAAGGGGATAGCGGAAAAGGAAACTAATATACATTTAATATGGTAGGCTTCCAAAAAATGACTGAAATAAACTTTGCCAAATTTCCATTATTTAAATATCACTTTAGTTTAATGAGAAAACACCTTGAAATAATTTTTAAAGTGTATTTTTAAAATACATTTAGTTAAAGGGTGAAGATTTATATCATCTGAAAATAAACCAGGGTATTAATATACATTTAGTTAAACAGATTCCAACTTACATGTTTAAAAGTCAGTATCTAGCTATGTGTTAATGTCACTTCTATCCCAAATATTTCCTCATTGTTTTAACATCTCCTTCCTTACAACCGTCAGCACCTTCTGCTCACCCCAAAAGCAGAGCTAGTCTTTACTGTGGCTGTTTCTAAGGTAGTTAAGAAAAGCCCGTGTTAAGTACATCTTGTCAGCTTTATTTTTATTCCTTCGTTTCCTTTCTTTTGCTTCTCCAATCACTGGCACAGAGAATTACTTCATTCTAGGGCTCTCTGAAGACAGCATGAGCCTTTCTCTCCCTTCTGCCATCCCTTACTACAACATTCCTTTCTTTACCTTCCCCTGATACTATAGGAACAGCCATTCTTTTGACCTTATTAATTATGAAAGAACAAGATTAACATTGTGGGTACAGGTCTTAAATACGGCAGAACACAGAGCACTAATGGCATGTTGCGGTTTGCTTACAGTGTAAAAGCAAGTATAACGGGGATATCAGCGTGGCTTTATACTACCCGTATCGACAGCTACCTAATTGATGTGCATAATTTACTTTGCCTATTTGACCATTATGGTGCACAAAAGCCTGACTATAGTTAATAATAAGGTACTGTTCCAAAATAACTAAAAGAGGGGAATTGAAATGTTCTCAGCACAAAGAAATGACGAATGCTTGAGCACCCCAATTGGCTTGTATCAAAATATCACATGTACCCCATAAATATGTATAACCATTATATATCCATAATGATTAAAGTAGAAAATTAAAAAAAATTATGTCTGTACAAGTAGCTAATTATATACATCTGAGATACTTGAAATTTTATTTCTACGTACCTCTGTGGGGGTCTGTTGAGCCTTTTTTTCAGATTTTGGCAAATCTTTGCTTCCTCTTCTTTTTAAGGATAACTGAAACAAAGAAGGAATACATCTGGTTTAGTAAACTGTAATTTTAATTAAGGTAAAATTTGAATTCTATTTTGTTTTTAAGTGTCCTAAACTCCTATGATGAAACCAAGACCAAAGTTCAAGAATCATAAAGAAGGAAAACAAACCAACCAGAAAGGTTTAGATATATTTTTACTGTGGACCAGGATACATATTCCAATAGACTGTAGCAGGAAATTATCTGATTAATTTGAGATATACAGAAATACCATGACTATGCAGGAAAACAGCTCAGACAAAATTTCGATTGATGACTCAATGGACTATAAAGTTCAAATGAAGGCAAATGGCTTGTGAGCTTCCCCCATCACTAAAGAAGGGGAGTAAGTTATTATTTCCAATGTTGAAATTAGGTTGCTATAAGCTTATAAAGACAAACTTACAGTGAATTTGTGCAGAATTCGAAGAATTTCAATTCTTCCCTTGCCACACATCCACACAAACACCCCCCCACACACACACACACACACGTAACACGACAGGGCATGGTAGGGGTGCGGTGATAAAAGAGGATGTGCTTTAGCTCAGGGAGCAGGTGGACTGAAGTGGATTCTCTTACTGGCAAAGTACAGGAATGTGGGATTTGGGGATTTTTCAAGAGAAGCTAGAAATCTGGATTTCTATAAAGTCTCCTGCGTTTTATTAGTCAATCCTAAATAAAATTCAAACAAACGACCCTTGTAGGTCAAAGAATGCATATTTAGTGCCACATTGTTTCATGGACCAGCAGATTATGGCTCTTGATACTCAGTTGCATTTCTCACACTATATAATAAGAAGGGTGTCTCTATGTAAATAATAATTCCCCACATGTACAAATCTACCATATATAAGATACTGAGCCTGAGACCCAAAGTTCTTTTAGATATTGTACCTACCCTCAGAAAGTTCAAATTTAGCATGAGAGACAGGAAAATAAAAGAATTACGATCTATAATTTTATAAATGTCATGCTTTGGATTCTGTGAAGCAGAAACTGTTTTAGCTGGCATCACCACCCTGAGAGTAATAATGCTTGCCACATGGCAGATGGTGACAAAATACTGCTGAACCAAGGAGTTAGTATAAAATCAGAGGCTCTGAAGTCAAAGAGAAGGACGGGGGTATAGACAGACAGTAGAAGCAGGAAAGGCTTTTCGCAAGAGGAAGATTTGGGAATTTGCAAAGAACTGACAGTTAACTTCTTCACATGTTAATTTCTAGCCCATATCCACCGGGAGATGAAGGCATATGTTCACGCACAGAGAGCAGGGGGTACACGGCTGCAACTGTTTGATTCAGTATGAACTTGAAACTGTAGAGACAAATGAATAGTCCACGTAAAAAAAAAAAAAATAGTCCACATAGTTAATCATTTCTAAATCTTTACAGAAGGAAGCTGTATATACTGCTCGTATAATTTTCTTAGAAGCAAAACCTATGGGGACTGACTCACTATAACTAAAAGTGACTTAGAACCTGATCAACGAAAACAGTCCCAAGAACACCAAGAATACAGCAAGCAGCACAGAAAACCTGAGACATCCCAGGTAGGCACTACCTACAGGAAGCACTCAGGTTGTCTTACTAAATATTTATTGAATGCTTTCATTTGAATTCACTCCATTGGGCGGTGCCTGTGGCTCAGTGAGTAGGGCACCGGTCCCATATACAGAGGGTGGCAGGTTCGAACCTGGCCCCCGCCAACAAAAAAATAGCCGGGCGTTGTGGAGGGTGTCTGTAGTCCCAGCTACTCAGGAGGCTGAGGCAAGAGAATCGCTTAAGCCCAAGAGTTAGAGGTTGCTGTGAGCTGTGATGTCATAGCACTCTACTGAGGGTGATAAAGTGAGACTCTGTCTCTAAAAAAAAAAGAAAGAAAGAAAGAAAAAAAAATGAATTCACTCCATTATATGTTGATTTAGTAACTACCAATGCCTTTCATATGGTAACGCACAATTAGAAAACCAACATGATCTCTGCTATTTATGGAGCTCTTATTTATTTGGCAAGGTCTATTCAGTCTGCAATTCAATATACTGTAATGAAAATGATGATAATATAAAAATAATATTAAGTTGCACTGATTGATCACTAATTCATATCAAACACTTTATACGCATTATCTTAACTAGTTTTTTTAAACATCCCTTTTAGCCTTTTACAGAGGCTGAATCTAAGCTTATGGAGGTAGATAAATTATCCAAAGCATTAGTTCTCAAAGTGTGCTCCCCAGAACAGCATCATCTAGATGTTCAAAACACCTAGAAAGTTGTTTTGAAAAGCAAACTCTTGAGACCCATCCCAGACTCACTGAATCAGAAACTCTGAGGATGTGGCCCAGCGATCTATGAGTTAACTTGCTCTCTAGGTTGTTCTGATGCATATTACAATTTGCAATGGTCTACAGTTACTGCTTGGCAAGTGGCACGAGCAAATAGTAACCTAAGTCTCTCTGATCTCTAACTGTTATCTAGAAGATCACCAAGAAGAAATGCTTAATCCAGTCTGGAACCAGAGATGGTTTGGGAATCTAGAGATAATTTCCAGAATGAAATATCTTACCTTGAATCCGGTGATGAATGGCAGCCAGTGACAGATGGAGAGAAAGGGAAGGGAAGAAAAGAGTATTCCAAGTAGAAAAACCATTTCTGGGTCACAAAGAATTTCAGTCTGGGTATAATGGAGTGTGAGGAGAAGAGTGATGTGAGATTTTCTCAAAGCATAAACCAGATGTTAAAAGACATCCAATAAAATTTGAATTTTATCTCACTCAGGCCAAATTATTGTTGCAAAGTCATTTAGGATCATTGAAGGGTTTTAAGCAAGGAGTGTCATGATGAGACCATCATGGAAGACAAAAGGGCACAAAGGTGCAGTACGAATTACCATGAGATAAGAAAGTGACAGGCAAGTGTTTTGAAAAATAGTATGTTCTGATTCTGAAAATGTTATTTATATGTTATTCATTCCACAGATATTTGTTCAGATTCTGTTATACATGTGGTCCTGGATACTAAACACTTATAACTAAGAAATATTTTACTTTTTCCTCGAAGAGCTAACTATTTATGATGATAAGAAAGATGCCATTAGTTAAAACAGAAGACAGAATTAACTAAGGGCAATAAAGAAAGAACAAGGGACTAAGAGAGGAAAGGAAGAAGCTGATTCCACATATGGGAAATCAGAGAAAAGTATCCAAGTGAAGTGATGTCTGAAAGACGTGCAAAATTTCATCAGAAACAAAGTTGAGCAACAGTTTTAGGAGTAAAGATACGGAGGAATGAGCGTGACTTAAAGGTGTATTGACGGCTGAAAAGAAACGAAGGAGGTGGGGTCTTTGTAGAGATTCAGCCGAAGACGACCCTGAAAATTAAAATATTGAGGTCAGTTTGTGGAGCTGAGAAATTTAGACATTATCCTGTGGGCAATGTCAAAACGAGACCTATAAATTAATATAGGAGAAGTGATGAAACTAGGACATTCTTTCCTAAGAGGAATTTTCTATTTTCCTTTTATTAAATATCATTCAAGGGGCAGTATTAAACTCAAGTAAAGATCTAAAAAAAAAAACAAGGTTTCCCCTTGAATAAAGGTACATTGCTCTTAAAGTGCCTCTAGGGCTATGAGTACCTTCAAATATCACATTTAAATCTTCAATAAATATTTAATCATCTTTTCATATCCCAGTAAGTTTTTATAAATTTTCTGACAATTATGAAAGATGACAGATTCGTATGGTTGGAGAAAGTCAGAGAAATAATCTAAGTCCAAACTGTCCCTCTCCTGTGAGGATAAAACTGTGTCACCTACCCCCCTGTCATCCACCCCCACCTTAGATGGTTCTCTAGATAAATATACTGGAAACAATTCTTGTTTACTTCTTAATTCTTTGCATTCCCAGCCTCAGCTTGTCCAAAAGAAACTGCTATTCTTTTTATCATGCAAAGGTCAGGAATCAGAAAGCTTTGCCAATAATTATGTTTGCACAGCAATGATATAAAATGGATTGTTTGTGTTCTGAAAATGTTTTTGAGATTGCCTTTCTCAACTGAAATGTGGTCCACTTCTGAATATGGACCAAATTGTTAATTACTTAAAATTAAATAACAGAGGATAACATGATTGAAACGCTACCAAAATGTATATAATGTATATAAATGTCCCCTATGTTGTATGGTGATTAAATCGAAAGGAAACTATAGAGGAATTAAAATTGAGGATTTATTGAGGACTAAATATATGCCATGCATTTTCCTAAGCACTTTAAATGTTTTCATTCATTTAATCTGTCAACAGCCTTATGAGTCTGACACCGTTATCTGAAGCACACAAAAAATAAACTAGTCAGCTAGAAAGTGTTAGAATCAGGATGCAAGTTACCCAGTTTCAGAGTTCTCACTCTGAACAACTTCATTGTACTGTTACCCCAAAGGAAAAAAATGCAATTTAGAAAATATATTCTTTCTGAGCGCATCCTTCTCTGTGGCAACAGAGCATAACTGTGTGGGTCTGTGGTGCTAGTTTACACAAACTACACACGTTCCGAGTATTTTGGATTTTCAACACCTACCCAGCAGATGTGACACACACACTTACTGGTTGTCACAGTCAATCTGTAAGTGTTTGAGGCTTCAGGGCCACACTGGGAAGGAGGCCTGGGTATCACTGACTGAAAGCTAAAGGGAAACTGAAAGAGGCCAAAGCTCTAATTCCAACCTTTCTTGGAAGGAACCAGGAGGGTGCTTGTTCCTAGGTGTCCTCCTCCTTCCCTTTTATATCCTAGACACTTAAGTAAAGAGACTGGCAGGAGCAGGACAGGTGAGGCACTTAGGACCTCATCCTCCACTCTCTCCCCACAAGGACGAGGCAGGATCCTAAGCTTTATACCAAGGCATGATCTTGGGGGCCGGAGGAGAACATGGGTGAAGGAGAGGCAGATACCAGAACGATCAGGCTATGTCATTCTTCCCTGCAAAGTCCTCCAGCAGTGTTCTGTTTGCTCACAACCAGAGCCACATGTTACTAAGGCGTACCAGACCTTGACTACACACTAGATTTCCTCTGGTAATGTTTTAGAAAGGCTTTACCAGGCTTCAACCCAGAAGACAGATTTTGGAGTTGGGCCTAGGAATTTTTGCAAAGCTCCCAGGGTGACTACACTGGGAGGCTGTGTAGGGGGCTGTGAACCGCCTCCCTGCTGTCACCCCACCTCTCGTCCCAGACAGGCACTCCAACCACACTCCTCCCCACTTTCTTTGCCCTCGTGTCACAGACTTTCTTGCATTGCTCAAACATGCCAAGCATGACCCTGATTTGAGGACTCTGGGCTATGGTTTCCTCTGCCAGTGACCTCTTCCCTGTAATCTCTTGTGACCTGTCCCACAGTTTCTTCAGGTCCCTAATCAGAGAGACCTTCCACTTCATATAAAATAACGAGGACTTCTCCCATTCTCTTCTTCCACACACTCCCCGTCTTCCTAACCCAGCTTTTATTTTTCTCCAGCTCCTTTCACCATCTGACTGGTGTCCTTGTTGTTCCACGTCTGTCTTTCCGTTCAGCACTGTGAGCCCCATGGGTAGTCTCTCAGTACTGGATTCTGTGACAGCATAGCCCCTGCTCTAGAAATACACCTGGCCCAAAGGAGTCGCTCAGCCAATATCAGTTGAATGAGGAAACAACTTATTTCTTATTTCTTACATAGTTTTGTTTTGGAAGTATTACTAAAAGTTGGCAGGTGGTTAAAATGTACACATAATTAAAAGTCTATTTTAAAAGGTCCACATAAAAAGTGCCCTTTAAATCTGGAAAAATCAAAATGTCTCAACCTTTTCAATGAAGAGACTAAAGCACAAAAACTGCAGGAGTTGAAGAGTTTTTAAAATGGGACCTATAATACAGCTGGCCTCTGTCTCTGTGAATTCCACATCTGCAGAATCAACCAACTGTGCATTGAAAATAATTGGGAAAAAAGCAGTAAAAATAACAATGCAACAATAAAGGCTAATGCAAATAAAAATGCAGTGTAACACTATTTACATGGCATTTAGACTATATAAGCAATCTAGAAAAGATTTAAAGTACAAGTACACTACCTGATTCTGTGCTTTGCATTATTGCTGTTCACAGATGCTGCATGTTTTACAAAATGAAGGTTATGGCACCTGCATTGAGTAGGTCTGTCAGTGCCATTTCAACAGCATAGGTTTGCTTTATGGCCCTATGTCACATTTTAGTAGCTCTCACATTATTTCAATTTTTTTTGTGATTATTATTATATCTGTTCTAGTAATCTGTGATCACTGATCATTGATGTTACTACTGCAATTGTTTTGGGGTGCCATGAACCACACTCGTATAAGACAGTGAACTTAGTCAATAAATTGTGTGTGTATGTGTGTTCAGACTGCCCCCCCGCCGTTCCCCTTCACCTTCTCCTCAGGCCTCCCGATTCTCTGAGACACAGTAATTAATAACTCTATGATGGCCTCAAAGTGTTCAAAAGAAAGGAAGAGTAACAGGCCTGTTAATTTAAAAATCCCAAAGCTAGATCAAAAGCTGGAAATGATTAAGCTTAGTGAGGAAGGCATGTCACCTGAGATGGGTGGAAAGGTAGATGGCTCTTGCACCAAACAGCCAAGCTAAAAATGCAAAGGAAAAGATCTTGAAGGATACTAAAAGCACTACTCCAGTGAACACACGAATGATAAGTAAAACAGCCTTATTCAAGACCCAGGAAAAGTTACAGTGGTCTGTCTGTCTGGAAATGAGAGGATATTCATAAGTTGTGGGCAAATACTACACCATTTTAAATAAAAGTCCTGAGTGTCCATGGATTTGGGTATCCATGTGGGTCTTGGAACCAATCCCCTCCACCCCTCACAGATACTGCAGGTGACTGTACTGTCATTCTGTTTTAATGCTTTGCCTAGTTTCTACCAATCCATTTTTATCAGTGGTGTAAATTAAGATTCTGGTTCTCCGGGTCATTTTGTGAGGAATGTCTGCTCCTCACATTCTTATGGCTTATTTGCCTTTGTGGCTTCTACTCATCAGCTCCTCTCCCATAACTCTTTTTTTTTCTTCTTCTTCTTTCTTTCTTTCTTTCTTTTTTTTTTTTTTTGAGGCAGAGTTTCTCTTTGTCACCCTTGGTGGCGTGCCATGGTATCAAAGTTCACAGCAGTCTCAAACTCTTGGGCTCACGTGATCCCCTTGCCTCAGCCTCCTGAGTAGCTGGGACTCACAGGGGCCCGCCACAATGCCTGGCTATTTTTGGAGACGGAGTCTCACTCTGGCTCAGGCTGGTCTCGAATTCCTGAGCTCAGATGATCCACCCGTCCAGGCCTCCCAGAGGGCTAGGATTACAGGTGTGAGCCACCGTGCCTGGCGTCTCCCTTAATTCTTCTGTGGTTATTCGTCCTCCAAGTGCCTGAAGCCTCTGCTCTACTGTCCTGCCCTGAAGCCCAAGTCACAGGGACTCTTCTCCAAGTTGCTTTCTCAAGGGCCTGGGCCTTCTTTTTGCCTTTACTCATGGAAGGAGTGCTTGGGCAGAAGTCAAGTCAATGACTCTTCTGATTCTTACACCTTCTGTCCATTTGGGAATATGTCATAATTCTCAAGTGAACTAAGTTATTTTCCATGTAATATAATTCACCAAGAGTTTCCAAAAACTCATTTGGAAATTATGGGCATAAGGACAAAACGTTGAGCTCCAACTAGCATCTATTATATACCAGACTTAAGATTTTTACTAGTGAATTAGGCTTTCCTTGGTAAACGCTTTATAAAACTAGCTGTATTTTTTCCCTCCAGTAGGCAGGTCCATTTGTAACATGCTCCTTCCAAAAGAAAGGTTATTTTGGTACTTTTTCATACTCAGCTGTCCTGTGACTTGCTTTGATGAATAAAATGTGGTGATAGAGATGGCATACTAGTTCTGAGTCTACCCTTGAGAGATCTTGCACATGTCTGCTCACTGTCTTTTGGAAACCTGCTACCCCATGTTTTAAGTTGGAATTATCCTGCTTGATGAAAAGAGTGACTCCACTGCTCCTATTGCCAGCCAATAGCCCCTCAACTGGAGGAAGCAGAGCCCCCTCAGCTGCTTGTTAGCTGACCACAAAGTCATGCATAAATTCATGTATTTGAGAAGACAATAACCCAAGTGACGGATGCAGAATTATGAACTAAATAGATGTTGTTTTGAGCCACTAATTTTTGGAATGCCTTGTTATACAATAATAGCCCACTAATCCATTTTCCAAACGTTTCTCACTACTGGGATTGAAAAAGACATTAGGCTAATGTACTCAGGCCATAGTTATGAAAAATATTCCTTATTTGAATCCCAGAAAACCAAAATTAAAAAAAGAAATCAGTATAAAAGGCCAGAAGAAAGAGTGAGAGGGTAATCAAACACCGGGAAAATAAGGCTCAATGCATTTTCCTTGCTTTTATTTTTCCCCTGCTTTTGCCAGTATTTTCATTCCAGAACAGTTTTTTTTTTTTTAAATAAAACTGAGCTTTAAATAAATTATTTTAAAATCTCACCTTTCAGTTCCAAATTGTAGATGCTTCTTTTAATAAAAACAGGTGTTCAATTAGCACAAGAGGCCTGCTATGAGTAAAAAGTTAATAAATTTCATCCTAACGTGCATGCTCAGTACTGGCTCTGAATCAGCACATTTTTGAAGCATTTCTTCTGTGTGAACTTAGCTTTTAGTCTTTATTTTTAAGAAGAAGTGATATATACATATTAACACGCTTTCCTTGATCCATGTTTCTAATTTTTATCTGTCAAGTCCACCCATAGTTTTAGCAAATTCTATTTGTCCTTCTGTTTCTGTAGCTTTCCTAGGCAAGGGAAGACAAATCACTTTAATTTTTATAGGACTTCTTAAGTCAATTTACAGAGTTGAAATATAAAAACAGATACAAAGTAAGCTACACTATATACCCAGAAAATTCTCAATTGCCATCTAAAGATAAGATTTTTCCAAACTTCTGATAGTTAAGAAAGCCAGAAAGTATAAACAAATATAATAGAGAAAGGGGAAAAAAAACCCAAAGTTATATTAATTTACCTATTCCAGGAAATGATGTTGGCAGTTATGGGAAAGGAAATAGCTCAACAATTTAAATCTGGATTTGTTCCCAGAAGGTACTAACAAACAAATAAATAAAAATTGTGGACTTCTCATTCTTGGAGAAGATTTCCTCCTGGCGATGGTCACAGAGGTACACGTCAGAGGTGAGAAAGTGTCTGTGGCATACATCTGAGCATGCCGAGGACGAGCAGACTAGGATCTGCAACCAAGAACTCTACCTTTTTTTTCCCACACACTATGTCCTCCCTCCATCCTATAAGCCTAGGCCCCATTCCTATCATCTGAATTATGACCCCATTCCTATTATCTAAGTTATGAGGCTGCCAAACTTATTTTTTCTTTTTATCTCCAGTGAATGCCTAAATAAAAGAAACTTAAAAGCTGTAAAAATAATTTTTGTGCTCTAAGAACTTTGATCTAATGCTAAATTGAAACAGCTGGGGTTACGTTCTTTAAGATTTTTTTAAATAAACAAATCCACTGAATTTTCTTTTCCTTAGTTTCTCCATCCTTTACCTTTGGTGGCAATGTGGTCAGGCTGACTACAGAATTAGACAAATTCTTTGCTGTTAAGGAATATTAATGTGTGAATTTTGTAAAACATGGTATTGAACCAGAAAACTTTTTAATCTTTTTCTGTATAGGGATTGAGAGTTACCACCTTGGGATCAAATGGCTTTGAACGGCCCTAGGATGCACAGAATTGTATACTGTCTTCTTTCTTTAAAAAAAAGTTAATTCTTGGCTTGGCGCCTGTAGCACAGTGGTTACAGCATCAGCCACATGCACCAAGGTTGGTGAGTATGAACATGGTCCTGGGCCAGCTAAACAACAATGACAACTGCAACAATTGTGGCGGGCACCTGTAGTCCCATCTACTTGGGAGGCTGGCAAGAGACTCGCTTAAGCCAAGTGATGCCACGGCACTCTACCGAGGGCGACATAATAAGATTCTGTCTCAAAAAAAAAAAAAAAAAAAGTAGTTAATTCTTCAGTGCCAATTATTATTTTAGAATACCGCTGATCTTCTCCTAGTATATTGCATGCTAATAATGCTCAAATGCATTTAGATTGAAACCTGTTCTGCATAACTACCTCAGTGAAATTTAGGTAAGCCAGAAACTTGAAGAGTAAAATGCTGAAGAGAAATACAGGCCTCTCTTGTTAATCGGATGTGTTTACTCTAGAAATGCAGGAAGTAGAATTGGGAAGAAACTATGATCATTGAGGCCTACAAGATCTTTGTGAAAATATTCCCTTTAAAAGTCAGACGTGGACCCAATAATTGCTTCCCTTCCATTGTGTGGTTCATACTATATGATCAAAACATTTCATGGATTCTTAGGGAGAGTCAGTGTCTGTATTCTCTAAGTCTGTCCAGGACTCCCCAGGGACTCCAGGCTACTAGTGAGACAGTTTCTAATACAAGTTACTCTTTTGTCATTGAAGAAACCTTCTTTTGGAGCATGCTATAACTTGTAGAGGATCTGCCAAATTAACAATAATAAAATTATCGCAAAGGAAGAACACCTTGCTTTCAAAGAGGAATGGCAACATACATTATACTTGGATGAACATCATGCAACGGCTTCAGAAGCTCCACTCAAGCAAATGGATTTAAGACTGGGAGATTTCCCACCTGAGATTTTTTAAAATCTAAGAACCTGGTTAATAACTTTTGAAATAATGATCACTAAAATATTATTTAATCTATCTATGCCTTAGATACTCGGTCCACAGCAAACATCCATGTATTAGCTATGGATAACATCAGCAAGTGCAGAGATTCATATTCTCTTCTAATTTGATTTTTTTGATGGATTGGGTTTTAATCATCCTCACATTTGGCAACTAAAACACATTTACAAAATTATGGCTGGGCAATAACCAGAGTTCTTTACAGCCTTTGTCTATAATTAGGCAATGAAAAAACCATGGCCAGCATTTATAATTTGAAAGAATGAGTTGTCCAGTTTTTTCTACATTGTGCCTCAACCTACTTCTGACTCATGAAAGCAGTGATGTTAATATCTTTGCTGTATCAGGTTCAGAATCTTGTAAGAAATATGCCTGGAAAGTGCCATTACAAGATGGCAGGAGGCTAAGGGGTGCATATAACAAGAGGGATAATTAGAAATTGTTCTTTATGCGTATGCATTTAAGATATTTCACAATAGAAACGTGAAGGTCAGAACACTCAATAATGTCTAAAATTCACACCAAAGAGAGTAGAAGTAAGTTTTGGGGGGTAATTTCTGGACTATGGTAAAAAATGATAGCCCTTAAGTATGCTTTAAAAGTTTTAGAAATAGTTGCCAAATTTCATAATGTGAACAATTTACAGTGGAAAAATCCGTATTTCCAGTTTCACTTGAACAACTAGAAGACTTGGTAATGTTGGGTCCAGATTACAGCATGGCAACCCTGGGTTGGAAGTGAATACTGAGACATGCTGTGGTCTGCCCTGTCACTTTTAATAGACAGCTTTGCTCATTTACATACCTCACTTGACTTCTAGTGACCTCACCATTTTCAAATCTGCCTTGGACTGCTAATGGCAAAGGGTCCAAGAAAGTCAAGCTTCAGTGCCTTACAAGAATCCTCGTCCACCACCTAGACCCTGCCTGTGTTTTTCCAGTGACCAGGAGCTGGCTACTATATGATGCAGGCAAAGCATTCCCTTTACAGGTGGATATAATGGTCTTTATTTGGATGTCAAAACTACTTAAAGTTTTGAGATATTATGCAGCCATAAAAAAAAATGGAGACTTTACCTCTTTTATTACATGGATGGAGCTGGATCATATTCTTCTTAGTAAAGTATCTCGAGAATGGAAGAAAAATATCCAATGTACTCAGTACTATTGTGAAACCAATATATAATCACCCACACTTTCTTTTTTTGGGTTTTTATTTTTTATTTTTTTATTTTTATTAAGTCATTTGTACATAGATCATAAATACATTTATGCCATTATGGGATTCAATGTGCTGATTATTTGTACAAATTGGAGTGCTTACATCCTACTAATCAACATAGCTTTCACCTCATTTACCCAATGACAGCATTAAGACGTTTGTGTTCTACACCTGATAGATCCAACTTATACTTGCAATGTGCTCCATAGGTGTGGTCTCCCTACTAACCCTCTATCAACCCACCCCCCCTTCCCTCTCACTCCCCTTCCCTTCTTCACCCTAGGGTATAGTTGTGTTTCATTTTTCATATGCAAGCGTGAGTGATTATAAATTGGTTTCACAGTAGTACTGAGTACATTGAATTTTTTTTTTCCATTCCTGAGATACTTTACTGAGAAGAATGTTTTCTAGGTCCCTCCATGTAGACATAAAAGAGGTAAAGTCTCCATTTTTTAATGCTGCATAGTATTCCACAGTGTACACATACCACAATTTATTAATCCATTCATGGGTCCACCCACACTTTCATATGAATCATAAAACACAATTATAGCCCAGAAAGGAGAGAAGAGGAGGGTGAGGGGAGGGGAAGGGGTGGGCAGGTAGAGGGAGGGTAATGGGTGGGACCTCCCTTGTTGTGCATATTGCAAGAGTACATGTCAAATATCTTAAGAGTGGAGTATAAATGTCTGAACACAACAATTAAATAAGTGAGGTGAAGGCTATGCTAACCAGTTTGATGTAAACATTCCAAATTGTATATAAAATCAGCACGCTGTACCCCATAAATGCAGTAATGACCTAATAAAAAAAAAAAAAAAACTTAAAGTTAAAAATCCCTTAAAGTAGTCTGAGATCCCTTTGCACATTGGAAGAGAGCCGTGACATCAAGTGCTTTCTTCTCTGGGCTACGTACACTCCCTGGTTCTTTAAAGCATTCCTCATACGACATGATTTCATACCGAGCTTATGGTCAACTAAATTTCCTAAGCCTTTTTGTGTAAATAGCTGTGAATTTATTTCACTCCTTTTGTATGTGTGTAAATTTTAAAAAATAAAAATCAAATTGTAGGACATGATCTTTATTCACATTAAATGTCATCTGGTCAGTCAGTTTACATTTATCACTCTAGTATGTTGACACCATTCCAATTTTTTTTTCTGTCCTTACTTATATCTTTCTAGTAAAAATGATTCTGCTTAGATTTATTAAGAGTAAAATAGTTACTAGAGACATAATTGAAGTAACTTAAAGCAAATGGCACACACAGAAAAAGACCGAGTTAACTTCTTGTTACAAATTTACAGAAACACCATTCCAATTTCTGTAACCTCTACCTGCATAAGTAAAAATCATGAATAAAGCAGGCTTATAGAATATTTCCTTTGAAAATCTTAAATGGATTGAAAAAAATTTTGTTTTCTTGGTTTGATAAAATAATAATCAACTATCCCTGGGGAATTGGCCTTTTTCTATTATTAAGGATAAGGAAAGTACAGGCAGAAAGTAACTGGTTTCATAAGAAATTCAGATTACAGAATACTTAAAATGGTAAAAAACTGAACTCAATCTTCTAAAATCTAATAACTCCTCCATGGAGTGTGTTTGACTATATTATTCATATATATTCGTAGAGCAAATGTGTATGAAGGTGTGTGCATATGTGTGCATGTGAATATGTACATATATGTGTCAGAACATACATGTGTATATATGTATGTGTTTTAGGTTCTGGAAGAAATGTCAGTATATCATAAAAACTGCTAAGTGAATTCTAAAAGACAAGGACAATCAGAATCTTTATAATCTTTATCCATATATCAATACACCATTTGAAGTCTATTACACGTTCCCATTAAAATATGTTACAATTTGATTTTACTTTATATTAATGAGCATCTTGTTATCCTATGGAAGTGATTTGTGTTTGATCAGATTGGTCATCTTATTTCAAAGTAATTTTGGATTAAGTGGACAAGCACTAAATTTCTGAAAATTTAATTCAAACAAAAGCGTCATGTTTCAGGCTAAATAACTTGCTTAGTTTCATGACAATGCTGAGGAATACGCACACATGCGCAAATGTCTTTTACAGGCGTGAGAGTAATTAAGAGGTACTCATGTAGTAGTAATTTAACAAATAATAAAGAACTATCTGGGGAATACATGCATGAACATCAGAGCGTGAGAAATCACTGCAATAGTAATAAAATATTACACATTCTAAGGAAATTATGGAAAGTGATTATAGATGAACCAAATTTGTTTTCTAAAGTATTTTTTAAAACAAAAGTTTACCCTTTTCATATTATTACTCAAATTGACAGAATTCTTGGTTAATATCACATGAAGCTATCATGTATTACCTATCCAAATTATACCTGAAAGCAAAGGTAAAAATGTAAAAATAGCAATACTAAAAACTAAGGCTAATAATTAAGCATTTGGTAGAATCTAAGAAAAGTTTCCTTTAATAATAGTATCAGTGGAATTCAAACAAGAAACATAGTCTATCTAAAATATAGACTTTACTGTCTGAAATGGAAGAATTGAATATTCAGACTAATCAAAACTAGCCATCCCGTTTCCTTCCTTTCTTCCTTCCTTCCTCCCTCTTTCCCTCCCTCCTTCTCTCTTTCCTTCCTTTCTTTCTTTTTGACAGGGTTTCACTCTTCCACTCAAGCTAGAGTGCAGTGATGTCACCATGGCTCACAGCACCTCAAACTCCTGGGCTCAAGTGATCCTATTGTCTCAGCCTCCTGAGTAGCTGGGACTACCAGTGTGCACCACCGTCACATCTGGCTGATTTTTCTATTATTTGTAGAGAGGGGAGTCTCACTCTTGCTTAGTATGGTTTCGAGCTCCTAGCCTCAAACAATCTTCCTGCCTCAGCCTCCCAAACTACTACAATTACAAGGCAGAAACCACCATGCTGAGCCACCATCCTGTCTCTTAAAAGATTAACATAAATTTTCCATATTACCTGGAAATTTCACTCTCGGATACATACCCAAGAGAAATGAAAACGTATATCCACAAAGGATTTGCACAAGAAAATTCTTAACATCATTATTTCTAGTAATCAATACTTGGAAACAACTCAAAAATATCCATCTACTATGAGTGGATAGATAAAATACAATATCTGTACAATGAACTATTATTTGGCAGGAGAAAAAGAAATGAACTACTGATACATGATATGACACAAGTGAACTGCAAAATGTCCTAAGAAACCAGACCTAAGAGACTACACATAGTGTGATTCCTTGTAAATGAAAAATCTAGAAAAAGCAGTCATAGATATAGGAAGTAGATTAGCAGTTGCCTGGGGTAGCAAAAGAGAGGGGAGGAATGAGACTCTATAGCAACCAGGCAGGAGAGAGCTTACTACAAAATTGCTGAACTGTACAATTGGAATGAATTAATTAAACGATATGTAAAACAAAAACAATAAAGTTATTTTTTAAAAAAACCTATCAGAGAACAACATGTCTGCACCCTAACCCTATTTTTTCCAATACGTGCATAAATGCCACACAGACAGCATTGCAGTCAGCAGCTTGTTGGTTATTACAATTCCAGTACAAATAAGAACTGTTCAGGGAAAAAGAGCTTGATGATTAAATTGTGCAGTGAATTATGAGCGATGGTCTTTCTTTATCTAGAGCTGCTCAAGTAGAAGCATAGGCAGAAAAGGTTTGGAGCACCCATGTTGGCAGTTATTGTTTTTCCCATACAAAAGTCAGGTGAAGAACAAATTTTTCTTCCTCAAAGTCAGTGTACTTGAGGGCTGTGCTAGTAAACTTTGCTATTTCAGACAAATAGGATGAAATTAGATGAATGTCTATTAGCCATCAGAAATTGTTTGGAATTGTGCACATCAAGCTGCTCCACACCTTGGGATCTGGGAGGGGGCAATTAATAGCCCAGGGACAGTGAGGAGGAGTAAGAAAAGAAGCCACGCATGGAGCATCTTAAGTCAAAGTTAAATCCATAAAGAATGGTTAACATTCAATGATATTTTCTACAAGAAAGAAAAAGGCAAAAAGGAGATAAAAAGTGCACTGAATCAAGGAAATTCAGTGGGGAGAGGATATTTTTTTCAACAAATGGAGCTGAGGCTTTTTGTGATCCATGTGCAAAAAGATGGTGTGAAACCTAACTCACACCACACACAAATATTGACTCCAGATAGATCTTAGATCTGAATGTAAGAGCTAAAACCTTAAAATTCTTAGGAAGAAACAATAGAGTGAACCTTCCTGCAGGTTTGGCAAAGATTTCTTAGATGTGCCACCGATAAAGATATACATATCTTTTATTTCTTATGCTTTATATATATTGGATTTCATCAAAATTAAAAACTTTTGCACTTCAGAACACACAATTAAGAATGTAAAAAGGCAAACCATAGAGGAAAATGTTTTTTCAAACCTTTCATCCCATAAAAGACTTAGGTTCATAATATATGAAAAGTAGTCAAAAATAACTAGTTAAATAACCTAATTAAAAATGGGAAAACTTTTTGAATAGACGTTGCAAAAATAAGATATATGGATGGACAGAAGGACACGAAACAAAGACATGAAAAGATGTGCAACATCATTAGGACAACACAAATTAAAACCATAATGATGTATCATTTAACACCCCATAGAATAGCTAGAGTAAAAGAAAAAAAATGAAGCAATCAGTATTGGTGAGGATCTAGATAAATTGAAGCCTTCATTCATTTCTAGTAAAAACGTAAATGGTACAGCCCCTCTGGAAAACAGTTGGCACTTTCTCTAGAGAGTTAAGCACAAATTCACCATATGACCCAGAAATCCTACTCTTAGGTATCTACCAGGAGAAATGAAACACACGTTCATGCAAAAACTCGTATGTGAGTTTTCACAGCAACATTATTCATAAAATTAGAAAATACCCAATGGCCATCAACTGATGAATGGGTAAACAAAATGTGGAATATACTTACAATCGAATATTATTTGGAAATAAAAAGAAATCAAGTACTGATACATGCTCTAGGGATGAATTTCAAAACTACTAGTCTACTGAAAGAAGCCAGATGCAAAAGAGCACATGTCGTTTGCTTACGATGATAAGAAAGATTCAGAAGCTATAGATTCAGATAAGTGGTTGACTAGGGTTGAGGTTAAGTATGGAGGGTGACTGCAAATGGGCACAAGGGATCTTTATAAAGTGACAGAAATCTTGTAAATTTAGGTTAAGGCAATGGCTGCACATCTCTTAAATTGCACACTTAAGTCAAGGTATGATATGTAAATTATACCTCAATAAAGTTGTTAAAGTAAAATGCATTGGATCAATAAAAAAAAAACAGCTGACGAGAATGAAAAAAATCTCAAATATATCTTTGACATCTACTATGAAAAAGAGAAGATGTCTTTAGAAAATATTGTATTCTTAATAAGATAACGAAGATGGCTTCTATAAACTAACAAGAAGGGCAAAAGAGAGAGAATTCAGAGTACTTCTCATTTCACTTTTGACACCACATCTCCAGCAGTAGCTAAGTCCCCTCCAGGTATTAGATCCCAATGGGTGAACCCTACCCCACTGTTCCAGATTCACTGGCCTCCATAGCAATATTTCCTCAGTTACATATTAATCTCTAGAAGAGTAATGATGATTTCCGATTGTTGCTAAGTCTTTTCAAAATGCCTTGTTAGTCCTGGTTTGTTCCTGCCCACATCACTGTGAGTAATCATCTTGGGTGAATCATCTTGGGTAATAAATTCTGTTCCCTACTGGGGGACTCCAACTGATACAAAGGGTAAAGAAAAATATTCATAAAGACACACAGATAGGGGCCAGGCATGGTGGCACATGCCTATAAATCTAGCACTTTGGAAGGCAAAGGCAGGAAGATTTCTTAAGGCTAGGAGTTTGAGACCAGCCTGAGATAGAATGAGAGTCCTTCTCTATAAAAAATAGAAAAATCAGCTGGGCTTCATGGTCCCAGCTACTTGGGGGCTGAGGCAGGAGGATCTCTTAGGCCCAGGAGTCTAAAGTTGCAGTAAGAAAAAAAAATACATAAGAAGAAAATAACTTGATATACAGAAAAAAAAAAATCAAAATTAGACTATTCTCACTTCTCCACTGCAAAAGAATATGCCAGACTTACTGTAAGATAAGATATAGGACAATGATATAATGATATATGTAAGAGAAAAAATTTTGATTCAATAATTCCATTCTGCCTTTCCTGTGTAGTTAACCAAAGGCTATTTTCCAAAGTGCAAGGGCTAACAAAATATAACATCTACGAGCTTTTCCTGAAAAATAGTCAAGTATTATTTACTCAATTAAGGATTATTTAAAATTAAGGTTTCAGAAACATAGAAGTTGTGATTTAAAATTATTGATGGTAAATATTAAAATTGTTTGAATACATAGAATTGTTTTTATGACTATATATTTTCATATAAAAGCAAAAGATAGTTTTTAAAATAAAACCGTATGCTATAACAATGAATAACTTAAACAAAGACCAAGTTGTAGCCTGAGGGGTGAGACTAACCAAAAGCATTTTTTAAATTGCTTGTTTCATTTTTGATTTTGGTAATTAGGAAAACAGAGAATCATACATGTGTTACAAAATAAAAAAATTAACACCAGTAGGATTAAAAGTTGGGTAAATACTTTCAGAATCATTATAGAACAAAATTATTTTAATTTAAATTTAGCCTTACTACTAAATAAATGAATCCAATTGCTATATTTTACCCTTGAAAGACAATACTTTCATATAATGGATCTTCCTAAATACACACAGATGGATTTACTTGATTAAGGTCTATGAAAACCTTTTTTTGCCCTGTGCAAGGAGGTAATGGATAACCACATAACCAACTCATTAGCTGCTCCTCATGAGCCTAAATATAATACAATTGGGCTATCTAATTATTTCTATGATTATTTAAGTTTTTTGGCCAATGTAATGGTATGAAACTCTTTGTGAAGTAAGGAAAAAAATAACCTAGTTAATTTTATTAACCACTTACCTAAGAATAATTGGATAGACAAATTGAAAATGACTGAGCTAGCCAGCAGATGAATAGAGAATACTTTGAATTTTTAATTTTAAGTGCTTCTAAGTTGAATCATGCTGAATATAAATGGCCCTATTAAGTGAAATATGTAAGTATAAAATGGAAAATGTCGGGAAAGGGGCTAAATGACATCTTCAAATGTCATCTTCAAGTGTCATTTACCATCTGGATAAAGACCAGCTTAACTGACCCTGAAATGCAAAAATGGAACTAGAATAGAAACATCAAATAAATAATTATATTACCATTCCAATTTGGCCAAGACTAAAATCTTCAACCTATACTAAATTTTCACTTGGAACTATTACACAATATAGAGTGAAATTGCAGGCTTTATTTACTTGAAAGTAATAAAACAAGCATTGGAAAACAAAGGAAATCAGTAAATTCTCATTAAAGGAGCTAAAGATGAGTCCACCAACAGCAGTCTTATCTTGAGAACCTCTTCTCTTATCCAAGCATTTATTGATAGTTTTTGTCTGTATAACAGTATGTATATGTTCAGAGAGCCAAGAATTTAGCTGTGGAGTCCATAAAAGCTATAAACCGATCCAAATTGTCTTATGCTTAAATACTTTTGATCACAGAACAGCCCTGCTCTCTCTGCTAAGGTGTTCCGCTTCAGGAAGCATATTTATAGAGCAGCAAGGTAGGGGAGAGACCTTTAACAAGACTAATCAGCATAGTCAGCCCTGTTGATAACGGCAGTGGCAGATAGGCAGCTGGATTAAATTTTCGCCCCCAAAACATTTGCAAACGTGAGCTAACAGACAGTAAGGCAGTAAGAATTGAAGACAAACCTAGTGGAAGAGGGAGTGGGACAGGTGGAAGAAAGTTGAATGGCTTTATAAGGAAGGTGGAAAGGGGAACTTCAGAGAGTAATAGACAGTCATGAAAAGTAAGACCGCAAAAGTGATTCAAAGGCCTGTAGAAAAGAATGAAGAGTCGTGGATCAATCTAAAATCTCACTCTTATAGACTTAAAAATTCTTTGTAGAAGTCAAGTCTTAATCAGCTAACCTAGAGCTATGTGAGAAGAATAATAATATTATTTGATATGGTACCTTACCATTTATAAAACACTTTGATACATAAATATCTCGTGTTATCTTTGTGAGGAGACTCAATAGAAAAATATTTATTTTCCTTTACGAGATGATTACACTGAGAGTCAGCTACTGAGTGACTTATCAGAAATAATGGCTATTCCATCTATAAAAAGGGAAAAGAATCGACAGACATGAAAACCTTTTTCTAGCCCTATATTTCTAGTTTTTTTCCTCCAAAGATTCCCTTTCTGTGAGATAACATTGATTTGTTCCTGCAGACACCTTGGAAATACACTCTCAAGGCTTGATCAAAGCGTCATCAGAGGTATAGAATGTGAAGACTGGAGGAGTACTGAGGTCGCTAAAGAAGGTAGGTTATTTGTGGGGTGCAGAGGCCATGGAGGGGCACCTTGAGGCCTCACAGCATGGACTGGTAGAGACTGTGCACTGGAGAAAGACAGATGGGTGTAGACGTGGCCTGCTAACCTCTCTGAACCTTCATCTGTAAAATAAAGCTATTAACAACATAATTAGACATGGACTATCTGACACAGTGACTGCAACATCATTAGCACTCAACACTGGTGGCTACAGAGCAGCTGAAGCCCTGGGGGAAATTTCCATATCTCTCCAGCCAAATTAACTGCTGGATCGACTGTTCCAATTTTTGAAGATTTGAAGCAGATTCAACTGGATAGTCTTTGGGAGGAACAGGATCTGCAGTCTTGTCTCATTCCCTAAATTTGCATCTCACACTTTCTTACCAAAGCACATACAAGTTAAACTGCAGAGCCAATGCCCAAAGTGTCAGAGCTATCTTCTTGTTCTGAGGTTCTATTCTCATTCCTCTTCCCCCAAACCTTGTGAGAGCTTATTTCAGGCAAGACTTGCTGCTTCTGAAGGATCATGGAGATTTGAGAGGAACAAGGTGGAGGACTGGAAATTTCAGCTGGAGTTACCCACCCATTTTCTTCTAATTTGTCTGTATTTGCCTTACGTACCACAGAAAAAGCTCTGATTCTGAGTCACTTTTTTTTTTTTTATCTCTCTCTGCAAAACTTCCATTCATTCTCTATTCAAAGTTACTTATTGTTTATCGGCTTTCTGGCTATTGTGAACACTACAATGAATAAGACAGACTCCATCTACACCCTCAGGGAGTTTACAGTCTAATGCACGAAGAAGCTATGCACAAATGTGGTATGAAATTATGACATTATTACATAAGAAAGGGGTCTAATTGCCTACAAGTAGGGCACTGAATTGGATGCTGAGGGTGCCACTGTGACAAAAAGCAGGCATGGGCCTGACTTTGTAGAGATTATAATCGTCTATCTTGTGAGGACGTCATGCGATAACAGACATTAAAGTATTTGGTACACAAATGTGTACATGTACATGTAGCTGCCTGTACAAGGCTGTCCTTTCTGTCAGAAAATAATTAACTTGATGGCAGGGGTTACTCCCATGGTGAGATTGTCTGTTACCCCCAATTTTTGCTAAATTAAAGTCAAAGGTTATAGATTTTTACATTTATGTAAAAGGCTGAGACAGGGAGAGGATGCTATTTTCTGCCACTTCCAGGGGCAAGGACATTCTGAGGCAGCCAAGAGTGGCCATGGTAGAGGGAAGTGGTAGAGAATAGTGTCATTACTGGCCAGAAGTCTAAAGTCATAACAGGGTCCACTTAAATCAGGGCTGTACCCTCAGAATCCTGTAAGAAAGGGACTGAGGTTGTTTAATGCAGGTCAGTTCAACATGAGGTTTATGCCTGTCACACAAAGAAAGGCCAACTTGATCTGAGCTCAAACAGATTTGTATCATGCTCTTTTACATAGAAAGATTTGTAATGTCAAAAAAATCAGAGACGTCATGAGGAATAAAAATAAATTTCAATAATAGCAAAATACAAAAGTTCGGATGTTTAACTGAGGATCAGCACACATTAGCCACTTGCTGATTTTGTAAGGACTTTTTTTGCTTATCTGTGGTGTCAGATATTTTGGAAAGTGTGCATGGACCATTTTCTTTTTTTCCTGCTTATCAGCTTTCTTTAGTGTTTCTGTATTTAATGTATGGTCCAAGACAACTCTTATTCTTCCAATATGCAGCAAAAAAAAAAAAGGTTGGACACTCCCCGTTACTCCCTGTGGGGAGAGCCCCACAGCTTTTCATGGGCAGAAATCAGGAGCAGACTGCACCCCAAGAACTGTATGTTCAAGAATTCACATTGGAGACTTTCTCAACAAATTAGAATATTTGGTGCCATCATTCAGTACAGTGGTTTATTTATTAGAAAAGACAATAAATTCTTTGGTTACCATATGATCTTTGTGGCTTCCTAGGGTGGAAAGTTAAGGACTCTCAAAAAGTGTGGCCCAGATTATTTGGAAGATGCCACTTGTCTTCAGCCCTGCACATCAGATCTTCAGTTCTAATTTCTACAGTACTAAACCAGGCTCTGAAATACAAGTCAGAGAGATCACCATAGGTCTTATTCTGAGTTAAAAACTCTTTCATGAGGCCCTTCAGTGAATGCAAACTTGAAGTTTAATGCAACGCTGTGCCATCAATATCTTTATGCCCTCTGTAGTATCTACATGGCCATAACATAGCAGCTATTCAACTGTTTTTCAGCTGGGCCCAGTGGTTCATGCCTGTAATCCTAGCACTCTGGGAGGCTGAGGTGGGTAGATTACTTGAGCTCAGGAGTTCAAGACCAGCCTGAGCAAGTGTGAGACCCCATCTCTACTAAAAACTAGAAAACCCAAACAGGCATTGTGGCAAGGTGCCTGTAGTCCCAACTACTCAGGAGGCTGAGGCAAGAGGATCTCTTGAGCCCAAGAGTGTCAGGTTGCTGGGAGCTATGACACAACAGCACTCTATCCAGGGAGACAGAATAATACTCTCTCAAAAAAACAAAACAAAACAAAAATTCCCCATTTTTTAATAAATATCTGTTGACTGGATATATAAAAAGTTATGGTAATTGAATAATAGTAATAAAACTGAATTTCATACCTGACTACAAAACTTTCAGGGACAATAGAAATGGCTAACTGACAAAGTAGAAAATGAAATTTTTGTAGGGATTTTTAAGAGTATTCAGTTCAATTCTTGCATTTATAAAAAGAAAAAAAAAACTAACATCTATAAATTTTCAAGTTATTTGGCCAAAGTCTCAGGGGATGACCGGGGTGGTCTCCAGGTAGTTTCCAGACTCCATGACACATGCACTTTCTAATAAACCACATTCAAATTTATGTCTAGTGGCAAATGTCTTTTCTTTTCTGCAAAATTTTAGTTCTTAGTGTATTGATTATATAGATGAGAACTTATAATTGTTTAGACAGTTCATCCATCTGTATTGGTTGCCATGTAACATTTGTTGATAATCATCAACATTTTGCTGTATTGTAATTGATTTTTTTTCCTGGTTGCTCCAAAAGTCTTATATAAATCTTGGTGTTGATTCTATATCTGGTCACAGCTGGGAAAAAATTCCTTTCAATACTTATTTCCCTGTCTTAATTGCTACTATGTTCAGAGCTGTTTCATAATAATGTATATCTTTTGGATTCACAGAATTTTTACTTGACTCAATTTTTAAACCCTTTTTCAATGGTTTATGATTTTACAGTGAACAATTTCAAATCTCTTTTTAAAGTCGGCTGGATACAGAAGTGAGAGAAGTAATGACCCCTTGGTAACTATTTAAGTAATATACTCCCATGGAGATTTAACACAGGTAAACCACTAATCTCTCAGGGGTGGGTCACTCAAAGTTCAGCTTAGGGCCCTTGGGTCGTGTTAAACTGGGCTCTGTGCAAAGACCAGGGTTAGGAACTTATCTCTGACGAATATGGTTTAATGGCCAAAAAAACAAACATTTAAAAATACACATGTGAAACAATTTCTATGAAGTCCATTACGTTGCAAACATCAAAATCAACAAATATTTTAGACGGGAACTGCAAATGTACTCAATTGAAGATGCTTACTCAGGTAAAACCTGTATTTGTATAGCACTTTACGTTTTAAGTTCAAAATTTCAGCCAGCAAAGGAACTGAAATTATATCAAATATGTAGGAATGTGGCTTTTGGACCTGTATCCTTATGTAAATAACCAGAAGTTTGAAGTTTATAAGAAAATTTGTTTCTAGTCCTTATCTTAAACATTGTTATTAAATTTTAAGCTTCTTTAATTTTGTGAAGGCAAAAAATGGAAACCTAATAAACACATGTATATGTAAAAATAAAAAATTAAAATTAAAAAGAAAATTTCAATATATTTCATAAAATAATTCATCAATTTCTGATTCTGTACTACTTTGCTTCTGCTGGGGATCTTGGCATCTGAGTAAAAAACTGCTTACACAAGCTTGAATCTTGGGACTCATTTCGGAGTGCATGCAGCTGTATATGTAGTTTCATAAAAAAATGAAATTTATAATTCTTAAGTAAATACATCCTTAAACATGCTTTCATAACAAGTGGTACTTTCCTAGAAGACAAGGTTTTCTATACTGACCTGGCCTGCTCTTCCTTGTTTTAAATTTAGTCTTTATTAGTAGTCTATATTTAGTCTTCATTATTCCTGCCTATCTTATTCAACAAACTATTGGCTCTGGGAAGATATGACTAAAGTATTAGTGGTTAATTGATGCATTTAAAAATATTTTATGGTCATTTCATTTTAAAACACAAATGACTACGATTCTATTTTCAAATTTTCCGTAAACTACCAGAACCAGGGGCAAACATTTGCATGCTGAAGAAATTCCCCACTAAAAGTATCTCTTGAGCTGTTTCTTCACTGATTTATTGCTTGGCATTTCTTTTTCACACTTTATTGCTGACATAAACACACCCTATTAGAACCAAGTATATTATGATTGGTTCTTTATTTTATATAAAAAAATAAATTAACAATTATAATTGTGTAGTATGAAAATTTGCCTATTAAAGTGTTCTGTCATAAAGAGAATTTGGGTATATAGATAGACTCTCAATGGACTCTAAAAAATGAAAAACCAGAGACACCGCTGGTAAAATTTATAGTACTAATTATTTTTGTGTTCTAGAAGAAAAGTTCATTGTGATGGATAGCTTATATTAACCAAGTACACAGAGAAGTCCCAAGATAGGTGGTGCTATTGCAGTAGATCATTAAGAACCCTCTAGAGCAAAGAGTGGGAAAAGTTTAAAAAATTATTTTCTTTTAAGATTGTTATGTACAGCTGAGGGGGTGAGACAGCACAAAGTGCCTATTCTGAAATGAAAAAGAGCTAATAAGTAGTTCTTATCATCATTATCTCACTCTTTTGTCCCTTTGATCCTCTGGTGGTGATTGGTTTGCTCAAACGTCTGTCATCAAGGCTTCTCCAAGTACTCAACCTTAAAAGCAACATGGGAAGACCCCTCTCTCCTGAAGAGCACAGACTTTCAAAGCTTTGAAATAATGTTAATAATGTTCACTCCTAGGGCAGCAGAACTTCACAAGGGCAGTGACCCTCAATTTCACTGGAGCAAAACCTTACCCCTCACAGAGAATGTGTTGTGTAGGGCCTCCTCTATACCCTTTCTTTACCCTATTTGTGCATAAACCCATCCTGGCATTCAAAGAGCTAGCTGTTGTTTGCATGGAATAAGTTTCACTAAACTACTGTCTCTCTGATCACTGATGATGCTGAAAAATACACCATCCTTTTTCCCTGGTTACATAAAGATGAAGGCATTTTCCTACAGCAAGAAAGCATACTGCATGTAGCAATCAATGCTTTTAATTGAGATAATAATGCTATGAAGTTTGAAGGCAGCATTCTAAGAGTCCCTCTTGTTTGCAGTTGGCAGAATATCAGCTATTTCAGTACAAGCTAGGAGCTGCAATAGAAAAGCTAATTACATCCATTGTGCCTCTACTCAATTCTTCTTACTCCCTGGTGCCTGCTCCATCCTCTCAGGGAGAGAAGGTAAGCAGACAAACGTGAGCAGATGCAGAGGACCTTGTGCATCCACTAGCCCTGAGAGCAATTGGTTAATACCCTTGGAGCTAGTTAAAACCTTGGTAAACAGTTCCAAACTCTAGCAGATGGTCTAGTGGTCTCGGTGGTGCTGTTCAACATCTACATGACTCCATACAAGGAACTAAATTCTTAGGATTGCTCCTCTCTGGTATATTCTGTTTAACATTTTATGATTTTACTCTACAACTACTGTCTTTTCTCATAATGGAGAGCTTGGCCTGGTTCTATTTTTCTCCACCAATAGAATGACACAAATGGGTGACAGTCCATGTGGTTAACACTCACTGAGGACTTGAATATGTTTTCACTTTACAACCAAAGAAGCAGATGGATTACTGAAACTGTTACAAGTCATCCAAGGGCAAACTCACAACCCCTATCCCACCGAATAAGCCAGTTATACTGCAACCCAGTTCTAATATTTATCTTCTTAGAGGATAACAAAATTACTGATGTAAAAATATTATTGGAAACATTTCTTAAACATTTTTTTTTTTTAGAGACAGAGTCTTACTTCATCACCCTCCATAGAGTACTATGGCGTCACAGCTCACTTCAACTTCCAGTTGTTGGGCTTAGGTGATTCTCTTGCCTCAGCCTCTTGAGTAGCTGGGACCACAGGTGCCCGCCACAGCGCCTGGCTATTTTTTGTTGCAGTTTGGCCGGGGCTGGGTTCAAACCCGCCACCCTCGGGATATGGGGCCGCCACCGTAGTCACTGAGCCACAGGTACCACCCTCTTAAACATATTTTTAAACTACTTATTCTGTTTGTTACACTGTTTTTGAATACTACAAAGATCAACCTCAAATGGATAATTACAAAATACTCCTGCCAGAATATCCATTTTTCTTTTATTACATTTAGCATCCCTTAGATTGTCATCTTCTACTCCCCACCCCATCTACTTCTATTTTGTTGCCCACCACCACACATCTTCTCAAACTGCGAATGCTATTTTTCTTAATAAAAGGTTACTTTAAAGATTGATGTCTGTAATACATATTCCTAAATTCTTCATATTCATTGCATTCCCTAATCAGAGATTGGTGTCTGGCTTTTATAACTCCAAAGACAAGTGAATTGCGTCTTTGTCATGAATATGTATAGGTATATCCACACTGCTTGGTGCTGCAACGGTATTTCCTCAACTCAGAATTAGATCCCTGAAGGAGAAAATAGTCTCAGGGAAGGGTGTGGAAAAAAAGTCAAGGAAATATATATCTTTGCAATTCTCCTGAGGACACTCCTAAATTCTAGCCCGCTTGCCTGGTGGCCAGATTATTTTAGCTTTTATCTTAGGATGGGAGAGATCACATCTTTCTGGCTAACAAAAAGTATATAAGCATTTTCTTCTTTCCTGGATGTAGGATAAAAATCAGAAAACTCTTATGCCATTCTTAAACACAACTTTTCAGATATCCACTTGATAAATATTCACATAACACCAAATAATGAGGTATTCCTTTTTAATCTCTGGTGATTAAATGATATTTGCTTTTACTTGAATGTTTTCATAGACATTGTTTTGTATAGACGAAGAGTACATGAGAACACTGGAGATGTATGCACAGGAAATGGAGCCTAATGAGACTGACAATGAACTTTCTTTTAGCTTGCTCATAGGAAGCTATTAATTGCTACTGCTGTGAGCTAAAGTGTGCTCTCTCCTCCGTGCCCTCCCCACCAATTTCATATATTAAAGACTCAATCCCCAGTTACTCAGGATGTGATCTTATTTAACTTATTCCAAGTTAAAATGAAGTCCTTAGGGTGGGCTCTAAATTAATATGATTGGTGTTCTTACAAGACGAAGGAATTTGCAAACAGCTACAAGGAAAATGCCATGTGAATATAAAGGCAGTCATCTACAAGCCAAGGGGAGAGGTCTGGAACAGATCCTTCCCTAACAGCCTCACAAGGAACCAGCCCTACCAGCACCTTGGTTTTGAATTTCTAGCTTCCAGAACAGTGAGACAATAAATTTTTGTTGTTTAAGCCATCCAGGTTTGGGTACTTGGTTAAAACAGCCCTAGATAATTAATATAGCTGCCTACTTAATATTTTGCCCTAGGAATGAAACTTTCTACTTTTCGCACACTATAATTCTTTATTATTGTTGAAGAAACATTTATCTATAATAATGTCACATTTGATCTCTTAACTTTAGGAAAAAACTACACTGCTCTTTAAATGGTGATGTCATGCATTTCATAACAGAAGTTTTATACAGTGGCAAATGATATTGGCAATCATCTAAAACAACCTTTACAGCTTATAATGAATAAATGAAGGCAAGTAGAAAATAGAGGCCTTCACCCAATAAGCTACTGGTGAAGACAGCTCACACAGCTCTCATTCTCCATATTTTTCTACTATAGCACACAGCCACTCTTAACTAGTAGCCAAGGATTTCATATCATTAAAATAATTTTCCCAATTTTTTTCATGTTAAAAAATGTTTTAAGTCAAGATAGTACAAGAATAGGTAGACGGTAAGATCATAAAAAAATAGTTTACTCCACTGACATCATGTTCTATTCCTACAAAGTCCTACCACTTACATTGTTTTGTTTTTTTTGGAGGCAGAGTCTCAAGCTGTTGCCCTGGGTAGAGTGCTATGGCATCACAGCTCACAGCAACCTCCAACTCTCGGGCTTAAGCGATTCTCTTGCCTCAGCCTCCCAAGTAGCTGGGACTACAGGCACCCACCACAACACCCAGCTATTTTTTTTCTTCTTTTTTTTTTATATTGTTAAATCATAGCTGTGTACATTAGTGCAATTGCCTGTACCCATTCTAAGATGCACCATAGATGTGGTAGTTGTCATTGTTTTTTGGTGGGCTCGGGCTGGATTCAAACCCGCCAGCTCTGGTGTATGTGGCTGGCGCCCTAGCCTCTTGAGCTACAGGTACCAAGCCTACCAATTACATATTTTCAGCCTATATTTTCATTCTTCCATGGTAAATATATTTTTGTGCCCTTCTGAGATAAACGCAGCTATGGCAGGTGTCTCAGTACTTCAGTGTCTGTAGAAAGATTAGGATTTTCTTTTGAATTCCACACGCCCAAGTAGAGGAAATTATTTAGAAGACTGCTTTTGCTAATCTTCAATAATAGTTTCCATAAGTTGCCTAATACAGGCACTGGTAGTTTTCAAAGAAAAATATTTTAATTAAAATTAAATTGCTAATTATCATAAAGTCAATTACTTCTTGACAGATCTTTTGGCTTCTTTTCTAATTATTTTCTTTGATCCTGATTCTGTTTTTTGAGAAGACTTGGGGTAAATGAGGCAGGAATCTTTAAGTGGCTAACATGGAAGAAAACTGGGACTCTTCTACCCTAAAGAGTAGAAGTAAAATAACTTGGTTAAAGTTATAATTAAATAGACTTCAACTTAAAACAAAAGAAACCTTTAAACAGAATTATGATAGAACTAGATGCTGCAAAAGATCTGTAGGGTTAGTCACTGGTGATATTCTAAGTATTAGGCTATCTAGGGTAAGGAAGCTTTGTTATAGAAAGAACCCAACCAGTGAACTAAATTAAATAGCTTTTATAGCCTTTTCTATCCTAAAATTTGATGGTCCTATGAACTCAGTAGTAACCTGACAGGACTAACTTTTCCCTTCAACAAACACAGGGCTCATCTTTTCACAGTCTTCACACCCTTTGTGTTTGGTACACTGTGTAGTTTAATTAATAAACATTTAAATGGGGCGGTGCCTGCGGCTCAAAGGAGTAGGGAGCTGGCCCCATATGCCAGAGGTGGTGGGTTCAAACCCAGTCCCAGCCAAAAACTGCAAAAAAAAAAAAAAAAAAAAAAGTAAATAAATAAACTGTGGCTCAGTTGGTAAGGCACTGGCCCCATATACCGAGGGTGGTGGGGTCAAACCCGGCCCCGGCTGAACTGCAACCAAAAAATAGCTGGGCGTTGTGGCACCTGTAGTCCCAGCTACTTGGGAGGCTGAGGCAAGAGAATCGCTTAAGCCCAGGAGTTGTAGGTTGCTGTGAGCTGTGTGATGCCATGGCACTCTACTGAGGGCCATAAAGTGAGACTCTGTCTCTACAAAAATAAATAAATAAATAAATAAATAAATAAACTAACATTTAAATGACACAGAGATGAAACATTGGTCACAGTTCTTATATGTCAAGTTAGAGACAGGAGTCATGTAAGACAGGAGTCATGTAAGACTACTCATATATAAGTATGAAATCATGTATTTTTTTCACATTTTGGGTAAGGACAAAAAACTGTCCTGTAATCATAAAAGGAAAAATTATTTTAACAGTCATATTACTCCTTGGGATTATTTTCTGAAGAGCTACACATATATAGTACACTAGGAGGTAGGCAAATACTAACCTCTTTCATTTTCTCCAGTTCGTTCTGTAAAGCTTGCTTGGCAATTTCAACCTCTATGAGCTGTTGCCTCAGTTTGTCATTTTCACCTTCTGTTGTGGTTCTCTTTTCTTCCACATTTTCCAATTCATGGTGAAGTCTCACAGAGACATCCTTTGCAACCTGGATTACAGTGATTGTAACAGTAAAATATAATTAAAGACAATATAATAAGTGGGCCAAAATTTTATTCCTATTGCAGACACCAAAAGCCAGTACTTACTGAGAACTTACCACGTGTCAGAAAGTGTTCCACATGCAACCATTGAACCCTCCAAACAATCCCGTTAGATATATATTATTATTTTTCCTGTGTTATAGATGAGGAAACTGAGACTCAGAGAGGTAAAGTCACATCCTCCAGATCACACAGCTAACAAGTGGTCTAGATATTACTTTAGATTTTGTTGCCCTTAACTTCTACCCTACACCGTGGTAACAAATGTTTTATTGCATTTTATAACATGTAGAAAAATTTCACATATCGCCTTTAGTTCTACAACATAACTATGTGGTGGATGTTTTCATTATCAGATATTGGATAAATTGCCTTACACAACGAAATAAACGTGCTTTAATTGTATTAACTTCACCAAGGTATAAAAATCAAATACAATATGATAAAAAGGGACAATAGAAATTTTTACAAGGAAGGGGGTGGGGCTTGAATTTTGATCTTATAACTAGAATTCCCTGTACTTAATTTTAAGAAACATTTTAGTTCTTGAGATTAATTTTTTAGAATGACTGTGCATTTTTGTCCCACATTTTGAGACTATGTAGAAATGTTAGGGTATGAAAGAAAAGTGGAGCAATCTGATGTAGAGACTTCGGATGCCAGCTCATGTTTTAGACAGAATGGAGAGTAGGCCTGGCTACTTATTAGCTGTTTTTCACATCTGAGCACTTAACCCCTGTAAAAGGTACAGCTTCTGCCTCTGTAAAATAATGCCATTAGTAATTTCTACCTTATATGTTTTTTTTCTCTTGAGAATTAAATGAAATAATAATGTATGTAACTATGCTTGCCAAGCGCCTGGTATGTAGTGAGCACTCAAATGTTAGGAAAGTATCAACAGAAGTGCTACAATAATGACTTTCAAAAAATGTATATTCATGTATACCTTTTTAAAAAACAAATATAGGACACTGTATTTGATTTTTATATCTTGATGAAGTTAATACAATTAAAAGCACGTTTATTTGGTTGTGTAAGGCAATTTATCCAATATCTGATTTGCATTGTCAAGCAATCACCCTACAATCAAACTGAACTGGAGAATACACTTGTCTACAAAATGCATTTCAAGGTTGAGATTTCTGCACTGGGAGAGATTCTGAAAGAGCAGGCTCGCTTTGAAAAACGAGGTTCTTTCATTTACGTGACTCTCCTTTCACCTCTCCTAACCAGCTGCAGGTTGCAGAGTTTTCCTTTCCGGGAGTTACCTACGTGGGAGGTACAGAAAGGAAGAAACCAGTAAGGAAGAAGTAAGGTGGGGACTTGCAGCGGGAAACGTTAGCTGTTAATCTGCCCGGTGCTATTCCTCTTCTAGGCTTCAACTCCCAGAGAGGGGTCCTCCTAGTGCTACCCTTGAATGCAAAGATTCCACTCCACCGGGCCGCTGACTCTCACTGGGAAGACAGACTGCAGGCCAGACCCAGGCCACAGCCTGTGCTTTGCCACGCCTTGTCCGCACTCACGCCCCCCCGGGAGAGAGGCGAGGTCTTCCTCCGACCTCTGGAAGAGCCTCAGTTACTCCCAGAAGAGCCTGCAGAGCTCGTTTTCGGCCAGGCCCTCGGCACACCAGACTCCTTGGACCTGCCTGTGAGCTCTCCCCTCCCGGGACCCTGCTATTTTGTGTCAGTGGGGCGAAAGAAGCTCTGTGCTCCCAGAGCCCTTTACCACTCACCGCCCAAGACACTTGGGCTCAGAGTCCCCGACCCTGTTCCCCGCCCGCCGCCCCCGCCGCAGACCTTGAGGTCCTGCTCCAGGCTGCGCAGCAGCTCGCCGTCGATCTCGCCCGTCTGCGCGTAGCGGAGCCTTTTGCGCTCGGCTTTGCGGAGGCGGTACTGCAGGATCCGGCAGTTCTTGTTGGCTCTCTCCAACTCGTGGCGCATTTCCTGCAGCTGACAGGCATCCTCCTCGAAGAAAGTGTCCCTCATCTCGTCCATCTCGGTTCTCAGCTCATCGATCTCGTTCTGAGGTGGTGACAGGCCGCGGGTCAAAATTAGCCTCACCTTCAGCCCCTCCGACACACACCGGGCACACCCCATTCCAAAGCCAAATCCTCAGCTCTATTTCCTGCTCTCCAATAGACGAGTGAAGAAGCCGAATGAAGGAGAGGAAACTGGAAAACGGGTCCACTCTAGGCCTTCTCTCTCTCGCACTCTAGCTTTCTCCACAGAAAAGTGGGACAAACCATGGTAGAGGAACGAAGGCCCAGATTTGGATTTAAAGGAAAACCTAAGGGTACTGAGATCGGCCAGACAAGGCCTAGGCGCCCTCCTCCCCCCTTCCAGTTCTCCTCCCTCTTTAAGGCTCCCTAACGGGTTAGCATACTCTCAGCCCCGCCGGGACACGCCCTAATCCTCAGATGCCCACAGCCCCCTCCCCCACCGGCTCCCCCACCCTCCTCACCTTGAGAGTCTCGTTCTCCTCTCGCAGCTTCTCCATCTCCTCCTGCATTTCTTCCTGCTCCTGGAGCTGCTGCGGGTGCGGCTGCGACGAAGGGGGCGCCGCCGCCTGCATGCCCCCGCCGCTGGCGCTGTTCTCCGCGCTCTGCTGGGGGCCCTCGGCCGCCGCCGCCATTGAGGAGGCGGAAGGGACTGCGAGGGGCTCGCAAATGGCAGGGGCACCGGCGACAGGGGAGCCGCGGCTACTGCCACCGCCGCCGTTCTTAGTGTGCATCTGAGCCGCGGCTGCTGCCGCGGCCGCCCGCTCCTTCTTGAGGTGGAACTGGATGAGCTCAGACTGCAGGCATCCTTCCTTCCAGTAGCCTCCACCGCCGCTGCCGCCCCCTGCGACGCCGCTTCCGGAGTTTCTGCTGCCGGGGCCCGGGATTTTGCCCACGGGAGAGGAGGATGGCGAAGGGGAGGCCCCCTCCCCGCCGCTGCCGCCCCTCTGCTGAGCGCGGGTGCCTTTCCCTCGCCAGCCCCTGGGCGGCGGCGGCGGCTGCGGAGAGCCCCCCTCCCTTTCCCGGGAGCCGTCTCCGGCTCCTCCTCCTCCCCCGTCCCCTCCTCCCTCTTCTCCAACCGGAGGGGGTTCCCCGGGTTTTGAGGGCACAGGATCTAGCCCTCGGGGCTGCTCTTCCGGCGGTCCCGGTCTCCTGCTGCCCAATGCCGCCAGGGTCGCTGCGGGGGCCGCTTCAGCACCAGCCGCAGGTTGAACAGCTCCCGGCGCGGCCCCCTTGGGCGCCGGGGGCGCCGCCTTCTCGGCCCCGCCTCCACCTCCACGGGCGCCTGCGGGAGGCCCCGCTCGGCTCCCGGTCCTATTACCCTGCTGCTGGGGCTGCTGCTGCTGCTGCCGAGCAGAATTGAATTTAATGCTAGCCCCCACTGGGGACCGCGTGGCTGCGGTTGTCTGTCGGAGCGAATTGTCCCTTGGTCTGGCGGGTGACTGAGCTCGCTGCTGCTTTCTGCTGCTGCCCTCCGGGTGCAGGCGAGCCTCCGTGGCCGCGGAGGCGGCAGAAGTCGCGGCTGCCGTAGGGGCAGCGCCCCCGGTCGGTGGCTGACTCATGCCTGTCTAGGAAGAAGCTACTGGATGTGATTTGGAATCGTCCATCACTAGATCATCCTTTTCCTTCTTCACCGCCACCAACCTTCCTTTTTAAGCTGGGACAGAAACAAAAGAAGGAAAGCACACATGTCGACATTGGAAGAGAGTAAAGGGTGATTTTACTAAGCCCCAGAAAATGACGAGATTTGGAAGGAGCTTAACACAAGCTTTGACTTTCGAAACAGAATACAGAGCGGTTAATTCTCATTTTGCCCATGGTGGCGCTGTCTTCATCTCGCCCCACCTCAGTAAAATGATGACGAATGCGAAGGCAGCTGAATCGTACAGTCTCCCAGTAGCAGGATTTGGAAAGGATGAAATACAAAGTCAGAAATGTATTCATGGAAATGTATTGATGGAAATGGAGATATACGAGAAACAAGGATAAGGTCAAGAAGACACTTCAGAAACAAAAGATGTTCACATGCTAGAGTTGTCAAATTCTTGCTTTCACAACTTTGGTTTTCTTCACCATCTATATTTAAAGCCTGTTTAATGAAGGTTTTACTTAATCAGTATTCTCGAGTGTCAATTAGAGAAAAAGATAAAAGACACCTACAGAAAATTTGATATGTGCAATTGAGACTTTTCTCAAGCAACTTCTAGTTCCTACAGTTGTTTTTAGAGAGATGAACGGAATTTCCTTTATAACAGAACTAAAAGAAAATATAAATAATGAATCAGCCTTAGTTTCAAGAAAATAATAGCATTAAGAATTATTTATATGGTTTTCTTTTTAGCAATCCCACAGTTCTGTTATTGTTGTTGATTTGATTTGTTTAGCTTTGGGAAATAATTTTTAAAATTCTTTTGGAAAAGTTGATTACCAACTCTACAGATGGTCCCAAGTTTCTGGTGATGAATTTCTACACATATCCAATCTCACAGTTCTTGTGAATCATTTTAGTTTTAAATGTAATTGCTAGGTAGAAAATATATACATTCTAAAGCATCTTTTTAGATCTCATATCATAGGCAAAAATGTACTTTTAAAGTGCCCATTTCCTTTTTTTAAAACAAAATTTAATACAGAATGACCCTGCACCCACAAGGCTGGTACCTCTTTCCTCTTGATCTTAAGATCAATTTCTATTTTGTATCCAAGATAAATCCATCCCCAGATTCTTTAATCTTCAAAATAGCAAGCCACTGTCTCATGGCTTCTTTTCCCCAGTGATCCAGCACCTAATCAAGTTACGTACCCTTTCCTTAGAATCAGTTCTTCCTAAAGCACTGAAAAGGCCATGACTAGGCATATAGTTTTGCTTTAAGAAGCAAATTCCTTTTATTAAGAAAGAAGGTTACTCTACCATCAGTCATTGTCATTGCATTATACTTGTAGTCTATTTTTAGTATCATAACTTAGCATGCAGAGATTCCTCATTCTATAAAGAAATATTACTGGAGGAATCCTCTACTTCCTCCCTTTTTGTTTCTGGCATCTCTTTCCAGAAACAGAAGGATTGTAAAGGTGAACAAAGAAACTGTTAGGGAGGAACATGCCCAGCAACTTATTTCTACATCTTCTCTTGGAAGCCACACATACTAAATGTCTGGCCTCATTCATCAGCATAGGTCACACTAACGTGGGCCTTCCAACTAGTTATATTACCAGTGCAAACTAATTTTTTATTTTTAATTAGACACAACCATTCCAGAGCAGAGATGGCATCAGATAATGCTTAAACTCAGCCCCTAGACAGCTTTAACCCAGGAGAAAACTTGTTTTCCAATAACAGGGCTCCACAATCAAAGGTAACTGGCTGCCATCACGTGGTTCTCACCAAGTGATAAGACGCTGCATCTCTTCTAGGCTTCCCCAGGTGGAAATCGCCACCCAACCAACCTGGGCCCAGCTCAAACCAACACTTTCAATCGCAAGTTTCATCTGCCCGCTTACCCACCCCATCTCTCATCCCCATCCCTTTAGAAATCCAGAACTGCTCACTTCTCGGCAGAGGCGATGTTTCCAAGAAGTTGATGCAAACCAACAACGCTTTCCTTTTGATATGCCGGGGATCTCAGGATTTTTTATTGTGCCTTTCGGAGCGGAGAAAAAGTTCAACTTCGTAGGATTATATGCGACTTTCTAGCTGTGCAGGACTTTGGGCCGACTCTCCCCAGTTCCACACCCACTTGATTTCTCCAAACAATGGCGGCAACGTCAAGCCTCAGCTGCCCCCGGAGCGGGTCGCTTCCCAGCGGTCCGCTGCTGGGCTAGCGCTGCGTCTCCAGCAGGCTAACGCGGGGGGTACCACGCCGTGCCAGACGCGCCCCAGGAAGTGCGGTGATATTCATGAGCTGACCTCACCGGACTGGGCAGGGGAGAGGGCGGGATTGCAAGAAACGACAGGGAAGGAGTAACCAGAGACCTCACTTTCAAGAGGAAAGACAAGAAGGCGGGGGTTGGGGGCTGCGGGACAGGAGGACAAAAAGGCCAGAGCCACCGCCCGACATGGAAGGCTGGCAGGCGGGCTCAGAGTCCTTGCTCCACTGTCATCCTGTACTTGGCAGAAGCTTCTAAAACCGCTTGAAATCGGATGCACTGGTTTTCTGCAACGCTTTGTCCTGGGTCTGATCAATCTCCATCAATTATTTACTTGAGCTCTTTTCCAAGGAGGCAGATTCCAACAGCCTTCTGGGCGTGACTGACGCCTCCCGATGCAGCTCCCAGGCGCTGGCAGGCGGCGGCCGGGAGTTCTCTTTGTTCACTCACTTTAATTCTCAATCGAGCTCTCCACGCGGTGCTGGTCCCCACCCCCAGCCCGGGCGGAGTCATCGGATGTCATTTCCATGAATGGATAATGGTTGCCACGGTGGGATAAAGGTTTCTTGCGAAGCCACCACTAATTTAGTGCAAACCGAAAGAATGCATGCTTACAGAGATGGTTTTCAGATGGGTTTGCCCTCGGTACAGTTTTCTCTATCCTTTATTGACAGCAGGAACTAATGCTGGGATCCACAATTCTTACTGTAGTGCATGTGGGTAACAGGAATCAGGAAGAAGGAATAAGATATCGGATTAACAGGGGGGGAGAGGACAATTCAGTTGACACTAGTTTACAGTTGACACTAGTCCATGCAGGTCCGTAGCAACAATAGTTTTTAAATTTGGGTGGGAATTTCTCTTTTCTAACAGTGTTTCCTGGGGGCAGTGAGCCTGGGAGCCTCCCTGCACCTCTAAGAATTCCTTTGTGAGCTTGAGGATGAGAATAAAACTGCTTTGGAAAGGGCACCTTTTATTTTTTTTTGAAATTAAATTGCTCTCTCACTACTATGGTAGTTTCATAAGTGAAATAAGGTAAATATCTTGAAATAAAAATTGTTGATGTACTAACATGAATTTTAGCGCAAAAGATTTTGTTTTCCAAGTGGAAATTTAGCATTAAAAGTGAAATTAAAACAATTTAAAGTATTTTGCATACTTTCCTTATAGGAAATAAAAACATGTTCAAGCCATGGTGATTAATATCTCCAGTATAATAGAAGACAAATGTAGTTTCACAACAAAATCATTCCTGTTCCAAAATAGATATTATAATAATATGAAGAGCGTATTTTGTGCCTCGTACTGTCCAAGGTGCTGGGGATGCAAGGATTAAATCAAGAAATTGTCTCTATGCTGGGGAGGTTTAAGCATATTGGTGAGAATTGGGATAAATGAGATAATTCATTTTAATTCAAATACTTTTGGGTAGTGGAAAAGTGGCATCTGTGACATCTATAATAAAAAGCTCAAACCTTGACAGGCATATCAAAAATAAGAGAAAAAAAAAGTAAGCAAGAACGTAATCGTAAGTTTGTTTGAAGTTAGATTAGACAATTTCTCATCATGTACATAAACATGAGTTGTAATATCCCTAAGAAATATCAAGATCTATAGCTCTTAGTCAATCATACTTGATAAAATAGATATAAAGATTTTTAAGGTCAATCTTTCCAAATAAAATATTGACATTGTAAATATAATCTGGGGATACAAAACATACTCCATCCCATTTTTCTAACAACTTGTACTCTTCCAAGCATATATATTTTAGGGTTTTCCTAAGGTAATGTTTTTTATTTCAATACAATTAGTAACATTAAAGAGTCTAATAAAAACCAAGAATGCATTATTTATATACACGTTTACACAATGTGCCTGAATGTTTCATTTTATAATTTAATATTACCAACTTCAACGTTGGAAACTGTAATAGTATGGGGTAAGCATAAGCAATATCTAAGACACTTCTTAACACATGAAAATATACCACAAAGGCCAGATAGGGTGGCTCATGCCTGTAATCCTAGTACTTTGGGAGGGTGAGATGAGAAGATAGCTTGAGACCAGGAACTCCTCAGCTGGAACATAGGAAGACCTCATCTTTACAAAAAATTTTTTTTAAATTAGCTGGGCAGGGTGTTGCATGTCTGCAGTCCCAGCTACTTGGGACGCTGAGGCAAAGGATCACTCGTGCAGAGAAATTCAAGGCCACAGTGAACTATGATCAGGCCACTGCACTTCAGGCCAGATGACAGAGTGAGATCCTGTCTCTAATTAAGTAATTAATATTGCCGTAGGGAAAAAAAGAACTACTGAATTGGAAATTTGTCTAGTTTACTTCTTTATTTCTAGGTTAAAATGATACTTTTCCAATTGAGCATATCCCAAAGATGATTACTAAAAAGTTTTTCCAAAATTTAGGAAGATTTTGGCATTATTTTTAATGTGTTTCAGAAGCAGGGAAGACAACTGACCTTTTAATGACTGCTTGTAATAATGAATCATCCACTGCATACCACAGCAAGATGTAGATCTTACATCAAGGGAAGAAGGCTAGTCTCAACTTTGAAGCCTTTAGAAAGTGCACAGTTAAAATGTCTATCCTTTGATTCACATGACTTTTGCCATACCACAGTATCTTAATCTGTAGATATTTACAGTTTTCAGGCCCCTCCACATTGTGTGTGGCAAATATGATGAAGTAAATACTATGTTCCCCATTTAAAAACTGGGGAGTTTCAGAGATGTTAAATGACTTACTCAAGTTTACCTTCACAGTCACAACTTGAATTTGGGTTATCTCTTCTATCAAGTCTGCTCGTTATATTGATCTCAGGTACCTCACTTCTTTTTCATACTGCAGCTTAAACATCTGTATCTCCACATCTCATTTTATCCCTGTATCCCAGTTCAGTCTGTTCACCTATGCATAGAATGTCTACATTTGGAGGTCACACTATCACCTCAAACTCTACATGGCATTTTTCTCTTTTTTCTAACTGGTATCTGTATCTACTCTATTTTTCTTTTATTGAAAAAAGCAATATAGTCTATACCTATTTTTCTTTTGGAAAAACCGTGATATACTTTCTCACTGAATGTTTTGTTTTACCTTTTTTTTTCTGCTTATCCATTTTTTCTTTCAGACTATCTTGTACTTTTATTTTTTATTTCCCTCAGCAATCACTACCAAAAATCAGGCTCTCGTAATTCTATGTTTAGACTGTGGCAATACTTCCTATTTAAATTATAGATTCTTTCTGGCAGATCTACACTGCTTAATGATGATAGTTTACACCCTTATTAAACATTTTCCTCATGTCACTTTGCTTGCAATCATGTCCAAATTCTTATAGCATGTCCAGATTCCTCTTTCTAGACTTCAAGGAAATACACTGTCTCATCCTATATTGAACTGTACTGCCCAATACTTCCTTCTGCGCTCTCTGCCCTAGTTAGACTTACGATCTCTTTCCCCCGTCATCCTGCAGGCCTCTTGATGTTCCCCACATTTGTCATGTGTCCTTCCTCTTCAGTCTAAAATCTGCCCATATTTGAAGGTTCAAATCTTCCTATTACATGAATTTAGGAAAGTTATTTAAGCTCAATGACCCTCAGTTATTTTCACTTACTCTTTCATTTATTTATTCATGCATGTAACATGTATTGTTGGATTCATGTTATTAATTATACCAAAATTATGTGATTATTGTTATAAAATAGTAAAGGTAATTCTTATGCCAGTGGATAAAACATAGTAATCACAACCATGGATAAGTGATGATTACTATGTGTCTGGTACTATAAGCTGTCAATAAATATTACCTGTTCTTGTTATTATTAATTTATTACAATACTTTAAACAAATTTTATCATTCCTGATTTTCTATAAAATTAATATCACACCATTAGAAACACTTAGCTAGTCTTGGATTATTTCGTGATTATTCATCTAGGTAGCAAATATCTTAAGTTAATATTCCTGTTTTCCTCATTTTCTCCAGCAGAGAATTGGACACATAGAAGTTAGTGAAGATCCAAATTGGTAGAGTGCTAATAAAGGCTAATATTTTTGGCTAATATTATTTCCATTTTCTGTTTTTAGAGAGTAAGTTAGCTTGGAGATGTGCCATTGTCCTGATCTTTATTGGCATATTTATGTAGCCACACACCACATTTGTTCTCTGGAATATATTTCAGATAACAATTAATGAATCATGGACTCCTGGAATTGTAAACACCATGATTCATCTTTTTGTTTCTAAATAGGCCACCCAAACCACATTCTACATTGGGTTTAGCCTAATTTCAGGCATTTTAATAAAGGGTATTATGCTATCTCTCAGAGTAAATGTACACATTTTATAACTCAACATTATGACCCACAAAATATGGTTTCATTTGTATATTGGATCAAGGCAGCTCTGTCAAAGACAGATATTGCTGGTCTACTGTGGATGCTTTAGTTACTCATGCTTTTGCTGTTGTGTAAATTTGCACTTGAGTCTGGCAAAGACAAATTTTTATTGTGTTACATCTGTAAATGCTCATAAATATTCATTTGGTAATTCCATCTGATGTCTAGCCACTTATGTTGGCCAAAATACTGTTGAATGCCTTATTTCAATTCAGTTACAATTTTAGTTTTATCGAACTCTTAGTTAAGATTTTTAACAACTCTGGCACTTATTATACAAATAGCATACACACTTAGGATTACCATTAAAATTTTTCTCTAAAGATTGTCAGTTTAATAGCTCACAATTATTACATTTTCTATATCAACCATTTAATAACCTTTTATCTCACCTTCTCAACTCTCGGCATTCATCAGTAATTATTGTACCTTCAAAGAAAACTAGTAGTCCAATTTTAATTATGCCAGACCAACAAGGAAGACATCCTAAGTTACTGTATACTTTATTGGAAAATTTTTGTATACATTTTACATTTTTAGTTCATACATTCCTCCATGCTGTCTAGAAAAAATATGTAAGGGTCCTCTGTGTAGATATAATCTAGTAATGATCCTGTTACTGGCAGATTTTAATATTGTTATATGCTGAATATTTGTTAAGTAAATTGCAAAGGTAATATTTTTTTTTTCTTTTTTATTGTTGGGGATTCATTGAGGGTACAATAAGCCAGTTACCCTGATTGCAATTGTTAGGTAAAGTCCCTCTTGCAATCATGTCTTGCCCCCATAAAGTGTAACACACACTAAGGCCCCACCCTCCTCCCTCCATCCCTCTTTCTGCTTCCCCCCCCATAAACTTAATTGTCATTAATTGTCCTCATATCAAGATTGAGTACATAGGATTCATGCTTCTCCATTTTTGTGATGCTTTACTAAGAATAATGTCTTCCACTTCCATCCAGGTTAATACGAAGGATGTAAAGTCTCCATTTTTTTTAATAGCTGAATAGTATTCCATGGTATACATATACCACAGCTTGTTAATCCATTCCTGGGTTGGTGGGCATTTAGGCTGTTTCCACATTTTGGCAATGGTAAATTGAGCTGCCATAAACAGTCTAGTACAAGTGTCCTTATGATAAAAGGATTTTTTTCCTTCTGGGTAGATGCCCAGTAATGGGATTGCAGGATCGAATGGGAGGTCTAGGTTGAGTGCTTTGAGGTTTCTCCATACTTCCTTCCAGAAAGGTTGTACTAGTTTGCAGTCCCACCAGCAGTGTAAAAGTGTTCCCTTCTCTCCACATCCACGCCAGCATCTGCAGTTTTGAGATTTTGTGATGTGGGCCATTCTCACTGGGGTTAGATGATATCTCAGGGTTGTTTTGATTTGCATTTCTCTAATATATAGAGATGATGAACATTTTTTCATATGTTTGTTAGCCATTCGTCTGTCATCTTTAGAGAAAGTTCTATTCATGTCTCTTGCCCATTGATATAAGGGATTGTTGGCTTTTTTCATGTGGATTAATTTGAGTTCTCTATAGATCCTGGTTATCAAGCTTTTGTCTGATTGAAAATATGCAAATATCCTTTCCCATTGTGTAGGTTGTCTCTTTGCTTTGGTTATTGTGTCCTTAGCTGTACAGAAGCTTTTCAGTTTAATGAAGTCCCATTTGTTTATTTTTGTTGTTGTTGCAATTGCCATGGCACTCTTCTTCATGAAGTCTTCCCCCAGGCCAATATCTTCCAGTGTTTTTCCTATGCTTTCTTTGAGGATTTTTATTGTTTTAAATTTAAGTCCTTTATCCATCTTGAATCAATTTTTGTGAGTGGGGAAAGGTGTGGGTCCAGTTTCAGTCTTTTACATGTAGACATCCAGTTCTCCCAACACCATTTATCGAATAGGGAGTCTTCCCCCAAGGTAAGTTCTTGTTTGGTTTATCAAAGATTAGGTGGTTGTAAGATGTTAGTTTCATTTCTTGGTGTTCAATTCGATTCCAAGTGTCTATGTCTCTGTTTTTGTGCCAGTACCATGCTGTCTTGAGCACTATGGCTTTGTAGTACAGACTAAAATCTGGTATGCTGATGCCCCCAGCTTTATTTTTGTTACTAAGAACTGCCTTAGCTATACGGGGTTTTTTCCGGTTCCATACAAAACGCAGAATCATTTTTTCCAAATCTTGAAAGTACGATGTAGGTACTTTGATAGGAATGGCATTGAATAGGTAGATAGCTTTGGGAAGTATAGACATTTTAACAATGTTGATTCTTCCCATCCATGAGCATGGTATGTTCTTCCATTTGTTAATATCCTCTGCTATTTCCTTTCTGAGGATTTCATAGTTTTCTTTATAGAGGTCCTTCACCTCCTTCGTTAGGTATATTCCTAGGTATTTCATTTTCTTTGAAACTATGGTGAAGGGAGTTGTGTCCTTAATTAGCTTCTCATCTTGACTGTTATTGGTGTATACAAAGGCTACTGACTTGTGGACATTGATTTTATATCCTGAAACATTACTGTATTTTTTGATGACTTCTAGGAGTCTTGTGGTTGAGTCTTTGGGGTTCTCTAAGTATAAGATCATGTCGTCAGCAAAGAGGGAGAGTTTGACCTCCTCTGCTCCCATTTGGATTCCCTTTATTTCCTTGTCTTGCCTAATTGTTTTGGCTAGAACTTCCAGCACTACGTTGAATAGTAAAGGTGACAGAGGACAACCTTGTCTGGTTCCAGTTCTAAGAGGAAAAGTTTTCAGTTTTACTCCATTCAGTAAAATATTGGCTGTGGGTTTGTCATAGATAGCTTCAATCAGTTTTAGAAATGTGCCACCTATGCCTATACTCTTCAGAGTTCTAATTAGAAAAGGATGCTGGGGGGAGGGAGACAAGATGGCGGACTGAAGCCAGCTTTCAACAAAGGCTCCCGTCCAGAAGGAGAGTTAAGGGACAGGAATTTAGTAAGTATCCTGGTGGACTTGAGCCTCACCAAGAGAGAAGGCTGAAGAACGCACATCAACACCGCTGAGGCAAGTTGTGATCACAAGGACGCAAACAAAAGGTACAAAATCCACCACCAAGCGGACGGGAGTCCCCCTCCCCCATGAGACCGGCTCTGGAGCCCCACAATTTAACAAGCGGGCAGAAATTAAAGGCCCTCCCACTACACTCCACGGGAAAGACCTTCTAAAAACTGGACCTACCTCCCCTACTGGGGTGCCGTGGCGTTCTCCTGCCGGACATAGGGCTGAATAAAACTTTGGGAATCCTTTGCCGGCAACCCTGAATCCCCGGCGCTCCCCTCCCGCCCACTGAGGTCTGGAGGCCTGTCCCCCAGGACTTCGGATCCTTGGGTGATTTCTCAAGGGGAGTGGACAGTCCCCGAGTTGCGACTGGTAGCATTGACTCTGAGGCCCGCGAGTAAGGAGAGGGCACCGGGCTGAGGGGGAGTCACGCCTCGCGGCACTTCCCTGCGGTGCAGTGCACCAACTCTCCCCGGGCATACGGGGCCCAAGACTGAATAAGACTCTGGCCTCCCCGCTGAGAGCTGAGAACCTCTACTCTCACTCGGGGTCTGAGGGCCTATCCCCCAGGAGTTCGGCTCCTTGGGTGATTTCTCGAGGGGAGTGCACAGTGCCTGAGCTGCGTCAGGTCAGCGCTGACTCTGGGATACGTGAGCGAGGAGAGGGCACTCCGCTGAGGGGAAATCAAGCCTTGGCGGCACTTCCCTGCGGTGCAGTGCAGGAGCCCTCCCCGGGCACAAGACTGAATAAGACTCTGGCCTCCCCGCTGAGAGCTGAGAGCCCCTACTCTCACTCGGGGTCTGAGGGCCTATCCCCCAGGAGTTCGGCTCCTTGGGTGATTTCTCAAGGGGAGTGCACAGTGCCTGAGCTGCGTCAGGTCAGCGCTGACTCTGGGATACGTGAGCGAGGAGAGGGCACTCTGCTGAGGGGAAATCAAGCCTTGGCGGCACTTCCCTGCGGTGCAGTGCAGGAGCCCTCCCCGGGCACAAGACTGAATAAGACTCTGGCCTCCCCGCTGAGAGCTGAGAGCCCCTACTCTCACTCGGGGTCTGAGGGCCTATCCCTCCGGAGTTCGGCTCCTTGGGTGATTTCTCGAGGGGAGTGCACAGTGCCTGAGCTGCGTCAGGTCAGCGCTGACTCTGGGACACGTGAGCAAGGAGAGGGCACTCCGCTGAGGGGAAATCAAGCCTTGGTGGCACTTCCCTGCGGTGCAGTGCAGGAGCCCTCCCCGGACCGTAGTATTGCGTGAAACTGAATGAAACTCTAGCTTCCCCCCGCCCCACTCCCAATCCGGGTCTGGGGGCCCATCCCCCAAGAGTTCTGATTCTTGGGGGATCTCTTAAGGGGTGTGGACCCAGCACAAACTGCAGCCGCTCAGTGCTGACTCTGGTGCGCGGGACAGAGGAGAAAAGGGTCGCCTGAGTGCCCACACCAGAGCAGCAGTTCCCTGGAGGTAGATCAACAGCCGTTTTTTCTTTAACGGCAGAACGCTCACTTCTGGATATTCTGAGGCCACACCCCCTGTCTCCCTGGGCAACCAGAGGAGGCCACCGGTGTCACGGCTCACAAACCCAGAAGCCTCCAGGGCGGGGCCGACCCAGAGAGGTGTTCAGACGCAATTCTCCAGCAGCAAAGACGTTTGAACTCAAAACAGCCCGTCTCCTGTAGGCGATGACAGGAACAGAGACAGAACCTCACAAAGTTGTCTGTTCTGTTCTGTTCTGTTAGCAGCATCCATCAGGGACGGGGCTAAGCCTGAGTGAACACCTCCTTCCCAACACCTGCATCAAACACTCAAAGATGTCAGGCCCCATCTCCTCCTGCTAGATAGCGGCAGTCTGCGGGGGCCTGGCAGACTTCCTCGCGATTCAGGCAGGTGCAAACCCCTGGAGTGTCTGTTCACTGCAGGCAACTGGGTTAGCCATCTGCAGAGATACCAGTGACTGGGTCCGACGGAGGGGCAAAGTGGGGAAGGAGACGTCAACCTTCCCAGACTGCTCTGTTTGCGGGGTGGCTCCTCCTGACTCCACGCTGCACTGGGGTGAGCTGTCTCAGAGGAGTCACCAGGCCCCTGTGATCCAGTTCCCAGAGACCTCTTGAACCCTTCCACCTGAGACAAGTGCCGATTGAGACAGTTGATTCGGACCTTTTGAACTGGGCTAATAGACTGAGGACTTTTCAGGTGGTGCCCTGGGTGTGCGATTGTAGGAAGGTTTGATTCTCCTTTTCCAACTGGGGCCAGAGGTGGGCAGGCGGGGTGACTTAATTGCTGATTTTTTCACACAGCTGAGACTTCAAGCCAGAGTAGAAGTTGCAATAGGATCGAACAGAAACCAGCTGAAAACAAGACAGAACCACTTTGCTCCACCACACCAGACAGGGCCCCAGTTTCTCAGGCCACAACACTGTACGGGCCCTCGATAAAACCCCAGGGGAAAAACCAAAGGGAGTAAACCATGGGGCGGAATCAGCGGAAAAACTCTGGTAACATGAATAACCAGAATAGATCAACCCCCCCAAGAAAAGATACGGCAGATGTGATTGAAGATCCCATTCATAAACAACTGGCTGAGATGTCAGAAGTCGAATTCAGAATTTGGTTTGCAGACAAGATTAATAAAATGGAATTAGGAATTCGAGGAGAAATTCAAAAGTTGTCTCAAGAATTTAACGAATTTAAAGACAAAACCACCAAAGACTTAGACACACTGAAACAAGAACTTACAGCCCTCAAAGATATGAAAAATACAGTAGAATCCCTCAGTAACAGAATGGAGCAAGCAGAAGAAAGGATTTCTGACATTGAAGATAAAGTCTTCGAACGCTCCCAATCTCTCAAAGAGGAAGAGAAATGGAGAGCAAAAACGGATCACTCACTCAGAGAGCTCTCAGATAATTCGAAAAAACATAACATAAGGGTTATAGGAATTTCGGAGGCTGATGATGTGGCAGCCAAGGGCACAGAGGCCCTTCTACATGAAATTATGAAAGAAAATTTTCCAGACATGCCTAGAGAATCTGAAATTCAGATAGCAGACAGCTTCAGAACCCCAGCACGATTCAACCCCAAAAAGCCATCTCCCAGACATATCATAATTAGCTTCACTAAAGTTAACATGAAAGAGAAGATTCTCAAAGCAGCCCGGCGAAAGAAAACTATAACGTACAAAGGTAAGAATATTAGAATAACTGCAGATCTCTCTGCTGAAACTTTTCAAGCAAGAAGAGGCTGGTCATCAACTTTTAATCTCCTAAAGCAAAAAAACTTTCAACCCAGGATCTTGTATCCAGCTAAACTGAGTTTCATCTATGATGGAGAAATTAAATACTTCAATGACATTCATATGTTGAAAAAATTTGCCATAAGTAAACCAGCTCTTCAGGATGTTCTCAGACCTATCCTCCACAATGACCAACCCAATCCTATACCACAAAAGTAAACTCACTCAGAAACTTCGGATCAAACTCCAACTTCCACACTGGTGAAAGGATTAAAAATGTCCACTGGACCTTTGAAAAACTCGATACCCAAAATTCCACCAGACTTATCCTTACTCTCCATCAATGTGAATGGCTTAAACTGTCCTCTAAAGAGGCATAGGTTAGCTGACTGGATACAAAAACTTAAGCCAGATATTTGTTGCATACAAGAGTCACATCTCAACTTAAAAGACAAATACAGACTCAGGGTGAAAGGATGGTCATCCATATTTCAGGCAAATGGTAATCAGAAAAAAGCAGGTGTTGCAATTTTATTTGCAGATACAGTAGGCTTTAAACCATCAAAAGTAAGGAAGGACAAGAATGGTCACTTCATATTTGTTAAGGGTAATACTCAATATGACGAGATCTCAATTATTAATATCTATGCACCCAACCAGAATGCACCTCAATTTATAAGAGAAACTCTAACAGACATGAGTAACTTGATTTCCTCCAGCTCCATAATCGTTGGAGATTTCAACACTCCCTTGGCAGTGTTGGATCGATCCTCCAGAAAGAAGCTGAGCAAAGAAATCTTAGATTTAAACCTAACCATCCAGTATTTAGATTTAGCAGACATCTACAGAACATTTCATCCCAACAAAACTGAATACACATACTTCTCATCAGCCCACGGAACTTACTCCAAAATTGATCACATTTTAGGTCACAAGTCTAACCTCAGTAAATTTAAAGGAATAGAAATTATTCCATGCATCTTCTCGGACCATCATGGAATAAAACTTGAATTGAGTAACAACAGGAATCTGCATACCCATACAAAAACGTGGAAGTTAAATAACCTTATGCTGAATGATAGCTGGGTCAGAGATGAGATTAAGAAAGAAATCACCAATTTTTTGGAACAAAATGACAATGAAGACACAAGCTATCAGAACCTCTGGGACACTGCAAAGGCAGTTCTAAGAGGGAAATTTATAGCACTGCAAGCCTTCCTCAAGAGAACGGAAAGAGAGGAAGTTAACAACTTAATGGGACATCTCACGCAACTGGAAAAGGAAGAACATTCCAACCCCAAACCCAGTAGAAGAAAAGAAATAACCAAAATTAGAGCAGAATTAAATGAAATTGAAAACAAAAGAATAATACAACAGATCAATAAATCAAAAAGCTGGTTTTTTGAAAAGGTCAATAAAATAGATAAACCTCTGGCCAACCTAATCAGGAAAAAAAGAGTAAAATCTCTAATATCATCAATCAGAAACAACAAAGACAAAATAACCACAGACTCATCAGAAATCCAAAAAATCCTTAATGAATATTACAAGAAACTTTATTCTCAGAAATATGAAAATCTGAAGGAAATAGACCGATACTTGGAAGCACGCCACCTTCCAAGACTTAACCAGAATCAAGTGGAAATGTTGAACAGACCCATAACAAGTTCAGAAATAGCATCAACTATACAAAACCTCCCTAAAAAGAAAAGCCCGGGACCAGATGGTTTCACGTCAGAATTCTACCAAACCTTTAAAGAGGAATTAGTACCTATATTACTCAACCTGTTCCAAAATGTAGAAAAAGAAGGAAGACTACCCAACACGTTCTACGAAGCAAATATCACCCTGATCCCCAAACCAGGAAAAGACCCAACAAGAAAAGAAAATTATAGACCAATATCACTAATGAATATAGATGCAAAAATATTCAACAAGATCCTAACAAACAGAATCCAGCAACACATCAAACAAATTATACATCATGACCAAGTTGGTTTTATCCCAGGGTCTCAAGGCTGGTTCAATATACGTAAATCTATAAATGTAATTCAGCACATAAACAAATTAAAAAACAAAGACCATATGATTCTCTCAATTGATGCAGAAAAAGCTTTTGATAATATCCAGCATCCCTTCATGATCAGAACACTCAAGAAAATTGGTCTAGAAGGGACTTTTCTTAAACTGATAGAGGCTATCTACAGCAAACCCACAGCCAATATCATATTGAATGGAGTTAAATTGGAATCATTTCCACTCAGATCAGGAACCAGACAAGGCTGCCCATTGTCTCCATTGCTTTTCAACATTGTAATGGAAGTTTTAGCCACCGCAATTAGGGAAGAAAAGGCGATCAAGGGTATCCATATAGGGTCAGAAGAGATCAAACTCTCGCTCTTCGCAGATGATATGATTGTGTATCTGGAAAACACTAGGGACTCTACTACAAAACTCCTAGAAGTGATCAAGGAATACAGCAGCGTCTCAGGTTACAAAATCAACATTCATAAATCGGTAGCCTTTATATACACCAACAACAGTCAAATTGAAAAAGCAGTTAAGGACTCTATCCCATTCACAGTAGTGCCAAAGAAGATGAAATATTTGGGAATTTACCTAACAAAAGACGTGAAAGATCTCTATAAAGAGAACTATGAAACTCTAAGAAAAGAAATAGCTGAAAATGTTAACAAATGGAAAAACATACCATGCTCATGGCTAGGAAGAATCAACATTATCAAAATGTCCATACTACCCAAAGCAATATATACTTTCAATGCACTCCCTATTAAAGCTCCACTGTCATATTTTAAAGATCTTGAAAAAACATTACTTCGTTTTATATGGAATCAGAAAAAACCTCGAATAGCCAAGACATTACTCAGAAATAAAAACAAAACAGGAGGAATCACACTACCAGACCTCAGACTTTACTACAAATCGATAGTGATCAAAACAGCATGGTATTGGCACAAAAACAGAGAAGTAGATATCTGGAATAGAATAGAGAACCAAGAGATGAATCCAGCTACTTACCGCTATTTGATTTTTGACAAGCCAATTAAAAACATTCAGTGGGGAAAAGATTCCCTATTTAACAAATGGTGCTGGGTGAACTGGCTGGCAACCTGCAGAAGACTGAAATTAGACCCACACCTTTCACCATTAACTAAGATAGACTCTCATTGGATTAAAGATTTAAACTTAAGACATGAAACTCTAAAAATACTAGAGGAGAATGCAGGGAAAACCCTTGAAGAAATTGGTCTGGGTGAGTATTTCATGAGGAGAACCCCCCGGGCAATTGAAGCAGCTTCAAAAATACACTACTGGGACTTGATCAAACTAAAAAGCTTCTGCACAGCTAAGAACACAGTAAGCAGAGCAAGCAGACAGCCCTCAGAATGGGAGAAAATATTTGCAGGGTATAACTCTGACAAAGGTTTAATAACCAGAATCCACAGAGAACTCAAACGCATCAGCAAGAAAAAAACAAGGGATCCCATCGCAGGCTGGGCAAGGGATTTGAAGAGAAACTTCTCTGAAGAAGACAGGCGCATGGCCTTCAGACATATGAAAAAATGCTCATCATCTTTAATCATCAGAGAAATGCAAATCAAAACTACTTTGAGATATCATCTAACTCCAATGAGACTAGCCTATATCACAAAATCTCAAGACCAGAGATGTTGGCGTGGATGCGGAGAAAAGGGAACACTTCTGCACTGCTGGTGGGAATGCAAATTAATACATTCCTTTTGGAGGGATATATGGAGAACACTCAGAGATCTAAAAATAGATCTGCCATTCAATCCTGTAATTCCTCTGCTGGGCATATACCCAGAAGACCAAAAATCACAACATAACAAAGATATTTGTACCAGAATGTTTATTGCAGCCCAATTCATAATTGCTAAGTCATGGAAAAAGCCGAAGTGCCCATCGATCCACGAATGGATTAATAAATTGTGGTATATGTATACCATGGAATACTATGCAGCCTTAAAGAAAGATGGAGACTTTACCTCTTTCATGTTTACATGGATGGAGCTGGAACATATTCTTCTTAGTAAAGTATCCCAAGAATGGAAGAAAAAATATCCAATGTACACAGCCCTACTATGAAACTAATTTGGGACTCTCACATGAAAGCTATAACCCAACTACAACTTAACAATAGGGGGAAGTGGGAAAGGGGGGGGTGGGTAGAGGGAGGGGAATCTGTGGGATCACACCTGTGGTGCATATTACAGGGGTATTTGCGAAACTTGGTAAATGTAGAATATAAATGTTTTGGCACAGTAACTGAGATAACGCCGGAAAGGCTATGTTAACCACTGGGATAAAAATGTGTCAAATGGTTTATGAAGTGAGTGTATGATGCCCCATAATCATATCATTGTATACACTTATGATTTAATAAAAAAAAAAAAAAAAAAAAAAAAAAGAAAAGGATGCTGGATTTTATCAAATGCTTTTTCTGCATCTATTGAGAGGATCATGTGATCTTTATTTTTGCCTCTGTTAATATGGTGGATAACATTTATAGACTTGCGTATGTTAAACCAGCCTTGCATCACTGGGATGAAGCCTACTTGATCATGATGAATGACTTTTTTGATGATAAGCTGTAATCTATTGGCTAGGATTTTATTGAGAATTTTTGCGTCTATGTTCATGAGTGAGATTGGTCTGAAATTCTCCTTTTTGTTTGTGTCTTTTCCTGGTTTTGGTATCAGGGTGATGTTTGCTTCATAGAATGTGTTGGAGAAGATTCCTTCTTCCTCAGTTTTTTGGAATAATTTCTGCAGTACAGGAATAAGCTCTTCCTTGAAGGTTTGATAGAATTCTGGAGTGAAGCCATCTGGACCAGGGCATTTTTTAGTTGGAAGCTTTTTTATTGTTTCTTTGATCTCAGTGCTTGAAATTGGTCTGTTCAGGAGGTCTATTTCATCCTGGCTAAGTCTAGGGAGAGGGTGTGATTCCAAATATTGATCCATTTCCTTCACATTGTCAAATTTCTGGGCATAGAGTTTCTGGTAGTATTCAGAGATGATCTCTTGTATCTCTGTGGGATCAGTTGTTATTTCCCCTTTATCATTTCTGATTGAGGTTATTAGAGATTTTACTTTTCTATTTCTAGTTAGTCTGGCTAATGGTTTATTTTATTTATTTTTTCAAAAAACCAACTCCTTGTTTCATTAATTATCTGAATGATTCTTTTGTTTTCAATTTCATTGATCTCTGATTTGATTTTGGATATTTCTTTTCTTCTACTGAGTTTAGGCTTAGATTGTTCTTCTTTTTCCAATTCCATAAGATCTCTTGTGAGATTGTTGATGTGCTCTCTTTCTGTTTTTCGAATGTAGGCATCTAAAGCGATGAATTTTCCTCTCAAAACTGCTTTTGCAGTATTCCACAGGTTTTGGTAGCTTGTGTCTTCATTGTTGTTATGCTCAAGGAAGTTAATGATTTCCTGTTTTATTTCTTCCTTCACCCATCTGTTATTCAACAGAAGATTGTTTAATTTCCATGCCTTTGGGTGGGCTTGAGCATTTTTGTTAGAGTTGAGTTCCACCTTTAGTGCCTTATGGTCTGAAAAGATACAAGGTAAAATTTCAATTCTTTTGATTCTGTTGATATTTGTTTTGTGTCCCAGGATATGATCAATTTTGGAGAATGTTCCATGGGGTGATGAGAAGAATGTATATTCTTTATCTTTGGGGTGGAGTGTTCTATATGCGTCTATCAAGCATAGTTGTTCTAGGGTCTCATTTAAATCTCTTGCATCTTTGTTTAATTTCTGTTTAGAGGATCTGTCCAGCTCTGTAAGAGGTGTGTTAAAGTCCCCTGTTATGATGGTATTATCAGATATCATATTGCTCAGACTGAGTAAGGTGTGCTTCAAGAATCTGGGAGCATTTAAATTGGGTGCATAAATATTTAGAATGGAAATGTCTTCTTGTTGTAGTTTTCCCTTGACCAATATAAAGTGACCATCTTTGTCTTTTTTGACTTTAGTTGCTTTAAATCCACATGTATCTGAAAATAAGATTGCAACTCCTCTTTTCTTCTGAATTCCGTTTGCCTGAAAAATTGTCTTCCAACCCTTGACTCGGAGCTTTAATTTGTCTTTTGAGGCCAGGTGTGTTTCTTGCAGACAGCAAATGGATGGCTTGTGTTTTTTAATCCAGTCAGCCAATCTATGTCTCTTCAGTGGGGAATTCAAGCCATTAACATTTATTGAGATAATTGATAAGTGTGGTAGTATTCTATTCGTCTTATTTTGTGAGAGTCCATTGCTTAGTTTTATCTTTTGCATCAGTGTGGAGGTTAGGTTTTGTCCTTTGATTTCTGAGTTCTTACTTTGCTGCTGATCCATTGTGGTGGTCAGTGTGCAGAACAGGTTGAAGTATTTCCTGTAGAGCTGGTCTTGTTGTGGCGAATTTCCTCAATGTTTGTATATCCATAAATGATTTGATTTCTCTGTCAATTTTGAAGCTTAGCTTAGCAGGGTACAGAATTCTGGGCTGAAAATTGTTCTGTTTAAGTAGATTAAAGGTAGATGACCATTGTCTTCTTGCTTGGAAAGTTTCATTAGAGAAGTCTGCGGTCACTCTGATGGATTTGCCCCTGTAGGTCAACTGGCGCTTACTCCTGGCAGCTTGCAGAATCTTTTCTTTTGTCTTGACTTTGGACAGGTTCATTACAATGTGTCTTGGAGAAGCTCGGTTAGAGTTGAGGCGACCTGGGGTCCGATATCCCTCTGAAAGCAGTGTGTCAGACTCTTTGGTGATGTTTGGGAAATTTTCTTTTATAATATTCTCTAGTATGGCTTCCATTCCTCTGGGGCATTCTTCTTCCCCTTCTGGAATTCCTATAACTCGTATGTTGGAACGCTTCATAAAGTCCCATAATTCTGACAGTGAACGTTCTGCTTTCTCTCTCTTCTTTTCTGCCTCTTTTACTGTCTGAGTTATCTCAAGAACTTTGTCTTCTACCTCTGAAATTCTTTCTTCTGCATGGTCTAACCTGTTGCTGATACTTTCCATTGTATCTTTAAGTTCCCTAATTGACTGTTTCAGTTCCTTCAGGTCTGCTATATCCTTTTTATATTCTTCATATCGTTCATCTCTGATTTGATTCTGTTTCTGGATTTCCTTTTGGTTATTTTCCACTTTATTAGCAATTTCCTTCATTGTTTCCATCATTTCTTTCATTGTTTTCAACATGTGTATTCTAAATTCCCTTTCTGTCATTCCTAACATTTCTATACTGGTGGAATCATCTGCAGTAGCTACCTCATGGTCCCTTGGTGGGGTTGTTCTAGACTGGTTCTTCATGTTGCCTGGAGTTTTCTGCTGATTCTTCCTCATGAGTGATTTCTTTTATTTGTTTCCTTGCCCTAATTTTCCTTTCACTTCCTCTTGCTCTTTAAGTTCTTGTGCCTGTGGACTAAGGGTTACAGGACCAGAAGGGTGAGAAGGTTGAAGAGCAAAAAAAGGGGATGAAAGAAAGGAGTACCGAGTGATAAGAAAAAAAGAAAGATAGAGAAAGGAGAGGGGGTGGGTATAAGGAATATTGACAAAAAGAAGAGAGGCACAGAAAGAGGGAGACAGGGCAATATAGGTGTACAGTAGGGTACTTTGACACAACCTTAAAAAACCCACCTTCTGGGGGTGCCCAGTTGCGTGGTTCCCTTGAGGTCAGCAGCTCTTTGCTAACCTGATCAGACACAGTACCCCACCTCCACCAGGTAGAGAGGAAAGACAAAAATGCTATAAATCAAACCAAAACAAGCAAACAGAAAACTTTACGGGGATAAAATTGGGTGAAAAACCAAATTATATCAGTAGAAACACTAGCAAAAATGAAGTTGAAGTTATTAAAAAAGGCAGCAATGAGAAATTATAATTAAACTAGGAAAATTGAGAAAGAAAAAGGGATCTGTGTGGAAAAGATTGAAATTAAAAAAACAAAAGAACATCAGCAACGTCAAAATAAACAAACAAAAAAAACAACCAAACCAAAAAAAAAAAGAAGAAAAAAATACACAGCCAAAAACAAAGCAGTTTGTATATGTTATTGAATATTGTCTGGGCAACACGTGGTCTTCTGGGGTATGAGATGTTAGTCACAGGTCTGATACAACTGGAGGCTGCTGATTTCTCAAACCCCAGCAGGTAGACACCCTAAATCTCTCTTCAGCCTACTTAAAAGGCACTTTGAACTTGTAAACTTGCTGAGCAGAAGCTTTCCCAGCTTTCTAGCTGGAATCGCTGCTGAAGTGGCTATCCACTTACTCAGTGTGCCAAAACCGGTCTCACTCTGCCCCTGAGGGTTAGGGCTGCAAGGCGGCTCAAACCCCACCCTTAGGCTACTTGGTTGCTGGGTTACCAGCTCCCACCCGTTTCTAGCTCTGCGACCCTGAGGGCGGAGCTTGCCGGGGCAGATCACTGACAATGGATCCGTGTGACCCACCGCCAAACACTATTAGCTCCGTCTGGCTCAGCGGCTCAGACTGGGGCCCTAGACAACGGCCAAAGTTCTCCGCACTCCTGCTCAGGCCTTCCCCAAGGCAGTTCAACTCAGTGCCAAGTCCAAGGACATCAAAACAGTTCACAGGTAAGGCCTTTCTGGTTTGCAGTCTCGCTGCTACTGAACTTACAGTTGTGGGCGGGTTTAGACGGATTGAACACACGCGACCACTTGCCAGTTTTCCACTGTTTTAGTCCTCCTCTTGGGGTCCAGAAGTCTTTCGCTGACTCCCTGTATCTTCATAGGAGTGATGATAGGCAGTTCCCACCAGCCAGAGATGCCTGGAGTCCTATCTCCCCAGGCTCACGGTGCCCAGATGCAAGGAAGCTGTTACTCGGCTGCCATCTTGCTCTGCCTCCTGCAAAGGTAATATTTTAATATCTAATGGATCCAGTTATAAAAATAAGTAACTGTTACCTATATTTTATATCCTAATAGTTTGCTTTTCTTATTGTTGTTCTTAAGAATCAGTGGGATTTCAATTAAATTTATAATCATTAAAGTTTTGGATATTTTGATATTTCATCCAAATCTCAGTTCATTCTTAGGATGCTAGATTACTTTAATTTGATTCATTCTTCACCCAGTGATATTTATTATACATAAGAGTCCTCAAAAGAAGTAGATAACACACTCAATTTAAGACGATTTGAAGAGGGTTTCTTTACAGAAGGAGTATTTACAAGATGTGGTTAAATAACAGGCAGATGCCATCACCACACTTGTTTAAAAGACACCATTAATAATCACATTAACAAGGGGAGGGGACAAAGCAGTCACTGCAACCCAGAAAAGATATGAGTAGGGGAGGAGCATCTAATCTTTTGGCTTCTCTGGGCCACGCTGAAGGAAGAATTGTCTTGGGCCGCACATTAAATACACGAACACTATCAAAAGTCGATGAGGAAAAACAAAAGGTCCATGCATGATTTTTACAATATCTGCTACCACAGTTAACCAAAAAAAGTCATCACATAATAATCCAAATTATGCAGGGACCCTTTCAGTGAGTCTTTTAGAATCATAAAGCAGGTCCCAAGTATATAATCACTAATACAGAAAACATACATAGCTAAAATGCCTTTTTAAACATTTTTATTATAAAAGTAAAGTGGGTATCTTAAAACCAGTGGGATATTTGACATCATATCTGAGAAACTAACGCATCAATGTCTGGGTCGATGGAAGTAGTTGCAACTCCCAGTGAGTTCTCAGGGTGCTCATCAGATGTTTTGGTTTTAATTTTACTCTTATTGTCCTGCATTCTTGAAAACAGTTGTTTAGAAATGTAGGTGCTGCCAAAAAGCGATGACATGAATAAGGCATAATTGTGAAGCGAGGATATTTGTCTCTGGAAAGACAGGACCTATAAAAGTCCAGTAAAGAGACATGGTCAAATTTTTCTTTAAGTCAGCTCATGCATTTCATTTGAAAATTGGTAGGTAACATATTTATGTTGACTGAAAATGGAATCTTGAATGAACCAAATATTGATTATTTACCTGGTAATCTTGAAATCTATTTTCATATTCTTGAAGCAAATCAAAAAGCAACGTTGAGTACTTTTCACTGTACACAGAACTGCTTAGCCAACATGTTGAAATACAGAAAATTTGCCTTGACTGTGCTTGTCATAATTTCGGCTTCACTTGGAAAGCTGTTATGGCTTGAAACATTGTGTTGTTAAGTTAGTTTTCACCTTGAAGATGCATGTTTAACTCCTTTAAATGAGCAAGCGGTTAAACCCACTAAAAATGTTAAATCCATAAGCCAATTTTCATCAAGTTCTGGCACAAATTTTGTTTTTGATACCATAAACAACTTGATAACATGTTGTAATCATAAAATATTTTCAAGATTGACTTCGCTATCTTACTTCCAAAAAGTAAATGATATCACCAGATACAGCATCAATACTTTGAAGAAATTCCTGGAATTAGGGATAACTCAATCCCTTGGCCCTTATGACATTTATAGTCTTGATGAAGATTGGTGTGACATAATCCATTTTTAACCTTTTGTGCATATATTTCCTTGATGTACTATGCAACAATACTGCATCAAACATAAATTTGGGGCGACAATTGCATCATCTATTAATTTTATAAGAGCCTCACTTTCACCTATCATCCCTGGGGTACCAACGGTAACTATACCAGATACGTTGACAATGGATAAAGAAAATCACTTTAACATATTTCTTACTGCTTTGAATAAGTCTCTTCATTTAATTGTGTCTTTTAATGGCACTAAAGAAGCTACTCTTTAGTGACTTTACATTCATCATCAATACCTCTACTAAAAATGGTAAGTTGAGCTGTATTTGCAGTATCTGTGCTGTCACCTTTTGCCAAAGCATAATATGTTAAGTTAGCAGGTTTACTCTCCAAACTTCTTTTGATAGATTTTTCCAATTTCTTCAATTATCCTGGGTACAGTCTAGTGAGACAAACTGGTTTTAGAAATATCTCCCTTTTTTTCTGGGTAAGTTGTATCTGCCATCAGTAAATGGCTTAATAAACTTGCCATCAGTAAATGGCTTTGATTCTTTTGCTATTAAATATGTTACCACATAACTAGCTTTTACAATGGAATCCATCTGAGTTGCAACAATTTTTTTTTTTTTAGGCAGAATCTCACTCTATCACCCTGGGTAAAGTGCCCGGGTGTCATCATAGCTCATAGCAACCTCGAACTCTTGGCCTCAAGTGATCCCCCTGTCTTAGCCTCCCGAGTAGCTGGGACCACAAATGTCTACCACAATGCCCAGCTAGTTTCTCTCTTTTTAGCACAGATGGATCTTCCTCCTGCTCTGACTGGTCTCCAACTCCTGAGCTCGAGCAATCCACTCGCCTCACCCTCCCAACATGCTAGGATCATAGTTATGAGCCACTATACGTGGCAAGCTACAACTTTTTAACAAGGTTTTTGTTCAGAAGACAGACATTTTTTCAGTTCTGCTATTTTGTCCTTCACAAGCATTGAATTTGGGAGCATGTTTTTTGCATATAATGCCTTATCAAATTATAGTCTTCGAAAACTTGCACAAATTCCCTACAAATTAAGCAGAATGCCTTATTATTTGCTGTGACAAAAAAAAAACAAAACATCTCCACTTCTCATTGAGCAATCTTCCTTTATTTGTAATTTTTCTTTTTGGGGGTTCTGATTTCTTTTAAGACATTACAGAAGCCAGGCTGGGATTAATAATAGATTCAGGACTATATTTACTTTTATTATGAAAATAAATTGACTAGAAAATAGAAGCAAGGTTTGCGTCCTTCCACATCTTGGCTGATGATTCAGAATAAGGTGGAGGACCAATTACAAAGCACAGTGTGGGGTGTGTGTGTGTGTGTGTGTGTGTGAAGTGCCCCTAAGTGTGGAAGTACCATTGATAATAAAAAAGAATGTTTACCTGGCCTTTAATAACATTAAATACCTAATGTTGCAATGGTAGATCCATATACTATTGATAATCTCTGCCTCACCAAGCCACCATGAGCACACAGAATCTCTGATGGTGTCAATTTGAGTGTCAGCACTTGAAAAATAACGCACTAGAAGCCGCACACTGCTGTGAAACTGAAGCTACACATGTGTACAAATAGTGAGAGTGTACATGTTTTATTTTATGTGGCATTGTGACGTAACATTGTCATCTACAAAGTTTGTAAGTTAGAACCATACGATGAATCAAGTTTCACAAAAAAATCACAAAGACAACTCATAATGTTTTAAGTAAGTCTGTGATTTTGTTTGGGGCCATATTCATAGCCATCCTGAGCTGCATGCAGCTCTCGGGCTGAGCATTGGAAACCTCTGGTATACAGCATTTACCTTGAGAAGAACAGTAATTTCCTACTGGGTGACGTGCCACCCAAAGATTACCTCACTGTGAGGAAGTAAGGGCAGTAATTAACAGTACTTAGGTTCTCTCTCTGGCCTGTGGTCTCCTGTTGGGGCTCTCCATTGACTGATCCATTGAAATCCAGAGTGCAGTGGAGCCATTTGATGTGTCTGGTGAGGGTCAGTCTCCAGGTTTCACAGGAGATCTGAAGGGGTCAAATGTAAGACATCCAGCACAGGAAGCAACAATTTTATCAATTATGCAAAGCCTTTAAATTTATGGTGCCCCTCACAAACTTGTACTTTCCATGTATGGTGGTGATTTTAAAAGTTCTACTTTCTGAAAAAGCATGCATTTGCTTTATTTCTTTTAATATTGGTAATGAGTTTTCTCTTTCAGTATCTTTATTGGAATTGTACGTTAATTGATTGTAAGCATTATTTTTACAGTATTATATTTATCGATAGATTAACATGTATATCTTTTTATTTACTTAGATTGTCTTTCTGACTATCAGTATGTTTTTCCCCAGAGATCTTGTACATCATCCTTTGCTAGATTGGTGCTACATATTTTATGTTTTTATGATACTGTCAAGTGGGTTGTTTAAAGCACCTTTACTAATTACTTGTTGCTAGCGTATAGAATTGCAAAGGACTTCTGGGTAATGATCTTATATTCACACATCTTGCTTTATTTATACTTCCGCCATTTCCAAAACTTTTGTTTTAAAATAGATAATTATATAACATGAAAATGATGACATAAAATACTTAATATTATTAATTTATTCTATTAATTAATATTCTTAATCAATGGTATTACTTACTATTAATTCCTTCCTTTTCAATCGTTTTGTCTTCAGTTTTTTTTCTTTTATGGTATTGGCTAAAATCTTGATGTTTAGAATTAGTGATAGTTGGCTATTACTAAATTAGGAATAAGTGAGAACTTTTTAATATTGATATATTATATCCACAGAAATTATCCATCGCAGGTGCCATATTTGGTGATTGATTAGAAGCATTCTATTTGAAATTAGACCCAAGACATGAAGGGTCTAATTTTTATACAATAGTATGCTGAAGTTTCTACAAGTAAACAATAAAAGAAAAGATAGATTTATTGATTGGAATGAAAGCAAAATTGGTCATCATTTTAGATGCTATATTAATATCATTATCCAAAAAAAAAACAAAACAAGCAGATAAGTTACAAACATTAGAATTAGGAAATATTGCCATGTAACAAAAGGATCAACTTATAATGCACGTCAATAAACCTATAACACACAAAAAATATGATTTTAAAATATAAGTCATAACTATAAAATATATAATATATTCTATCAGTAAATCTAATAAGAAATATATAATATCTTTTTAAAGAAAATGAGAAACTCTTTCTTATAAAAATTAAATATAAGCCTAAGTTAATTAAGAGACTTTAACTCAATTAAGAGATGTTAATAGATGTTGATAAGAGTATTCCATTTCCTAAACATGTCAATTTTTTTCCTAGATGATCTATAGGTTCAAAAAATACCAATAAAAATCCCACAGTGTTATTTTTTAATTTTTAGTATTTTATTCTTAATTCAATACACAAATACGAAGGGCCAAGAATAAACTGACACAAAGTAAGTTAACATGCCCTACCAGACATTGGTATTTAAACTATAATATTTAGTATGCTATTGGCTTAGGGCGAGAAAAAGAGACATAGTTGCTAAGTAATAGGGGTGACATCAAAATCACCAGGGAAATGATAAATGATAATGGGTTATTTAATAAATGATACTAAGACAAATGGCTAAGTCTATGAAAACAAACTGGGTAATTGTATTACATCGTTTAAAAAAATCATTTGACAATGTATTTGTGACAATATAAAAAGCAGAACTTTAAAACCCTTGAAGATATTAGGAAAACATATTTTTTAGCCTTGGGTAGGAAGAAATTTTTTAAAATATGATTCAAAGGTTATGTAATACAAATGGGAAAATTTGTACATATAGATGTACAAATTAATAAAGATAATATGAAAAATAATGAAAAAATTCCCGAACTGGAAGGAGTAGTATCAAATGTATAAGAGCAAGGGCTTGACATCCAGAACATCTCAGCATTCTTATAAATCAATAAGAAAAAGTTTTATGGCTTAATAGAAAAGTGATCAGAAGACAAAACTAAGCAATCAGAGAAAAGCAAATATGGATGAACCATAAATATAGAAAATAGAGTCAACTTTATTATTTGAAAAGGAAATACTAATAAAAATACTTGGACCATTCCATCTGATCATTCTCCCATATTTTTAAATTATTAAAAAGCCTAGTAAAACTAAATATTGACATGCATATGTACTAACAGGAAGTCTTTTTATGGCTGGGAGGAATATCAGTTTGTGCAATCACTTTGAGAAACAGTGCAGTGTTACGCAGGAGAATGGAAGGCACCAGTTCCTACCATCTGGCACTCCCAACCTTAAGGAATAGAATTTCTTACATATTTACCAGGAAATATGTTCATAGAGACATTTATAAAACACAAAATGTCTAGAAATTAAAAGAATAACAGTTTGTTTGTTTTTTTTTATTGTCAGAGATTCATTGAGGGTATAAGAAACCAGGTTACACTGATTAGATTTGTTAGGTAGAGTCCCTCTTACAATTCTGTCTTGCCTCCAAAAGGTGTGGCACGCACCAAGGTCCTACCCCCGTCCCTTCTTCCCTCTCTCTGCTCTTCCTTTCCGCACCCGTCCCTCCTTCTTTCTCTCTCTGCTCTCCCCTCCCCCCACCCCCACCGTGTCCTTAATTGCCCTCATATCAGAATTGAGTACATAGGATTCATGATTCTCCATTCTTGTGAAGCTTTACTAAGAATAATGTGTTCCATTTCCATCCAGGTTAATACAAAGGATGTAAAGTTTCCATTTTTTTAAATGGCTGAATAGTATTCCATAGTGTACATATACCACAGCTTGTTAATTCATTCCTGGGTTGGTGGGCATTTAGGCTGTTTCCACACTTTGGCGATTGTAAATAGAGCTGCAATAAACAGTCTAGTACAAGTGTCCTTATGATAAAAGGATTTTTTTCCTTCTGGGTAGATGCCCAGTAATGGGATTGCAGGATCAAATGGGAGGTCTAGCTTGAGTTCTTTGAGGTTTCTCCATACTTCCTTCCAGAAAGGTTGTACTAGTTTGCAGTCCCACCAGCAGTGTAAAAGTGTTCCCTTCTCTCCACATCCACGCCAGCATCTGCAGTTTTGAGATTTAGTGATGTGGACCATTCTCACTGGGATTAGATGGTATCTCAGGGTGGTTTTGATTTGCATTTCTCTAATAAATAGGGATGATGAGCATTTTTTCATATGTTTGTTAGCTATTCATCTGTCTTCTTTAGAGAAGGTTCTATTCATGTCTCTTGCCCATTGATATATGGGATTGCTGGCATTTTTCATGTTGATTAATTTGAGTTCTCTATAGATTCTAGTTATCAAGCTTTTGTCTGATTCAAAATATGCAAATATCCTTTCCCATTGTGTAGGTTGTCTATTGGCTTTGGCTGTTGTCTACTTAGCTGTACAGAAGCTTTTCAGTTTAATTAAGTTTTCAGTTTATTTTTGTTGTTGTTGCAATTGCCACAGCAGTCTACTTCACGAAGTCTTCCCCCAAGCCAATATTTTCCAGTGATTTCCCTATGCTTTCTTTGAGGATTTTTACTGTTTCATGCCTTAAATTTAAGTCCTTTATCCATCTTGAATCAATTTTTGTGCGTGGAGAAAGGTGTGGGTCCAGTTTCAGTCTTTCACATGTAGACATCCAGTTCTCCTATTCCCATTTATTGAATACGGAGTCTCTCCCCCAAGGTATGTTCTTGTTTGGTTTATCGAAAATTAGGTGGTTGTAAGATGTTAGTTTCATTTCCTGGTTTTCTATTAGATTACAAATGTCTATGTCTATTTTTGTGCCAGTACCATGCCGCCTTGACCACTATGGCTTTGTAGTACAACCTAAAATCTGGTATGGTGATGCCCCCAGCTTTATTTTTATTACCAAGAACTGCCTTAGCTATACGGGGTTTTTTCTGGTTCCATACAAAATACAGAATCATTTTTTTTTCCAAATCTTGAAAGTACAATGTTTGTAGTTTAATAGGAATGGCATTGAATAGGTAGATTGCTTTGGAAAGTAAAGACATTTTAACAATGTTGATTCTTCCCAACCATGAGCATGGTATGTTCTTCCATTTGTTAATATCCTCTGCTATTTCCTTTCTGAGGATTTCATAATTTTCTTTATAGAGGTCCTTCACCTCCTTTGTTAGGTATATTCCTAGGTATTTCATTTTCATGGAAGCTATGGTGAAGGGAGTTGTGCCCTTAATTAGCCTCTCTTCTTGACTGTTACTGGCATATACAAAGGTAACTGATTTGTGGACATTTATTTTATATCCTGAGACATTACTGTATTTTTTGATGACTTCCAGGAGTCTTGTGGTTGAGTCTTTGGGGTTCTCTAAGTATAAGATCATGTCATCAACAAAGAGGGAGAGTTTGACCTCCTCTGCTCCTATTTGGATTCCCTTTATTTCCTTGTCTTGCCTAATTGTATTGGCTAGAATTTCCAGCACTATGTTGAAAAGTAATGGTGACAGTGGACAACCTTGTCTGGTTCCAGTTCTAAGAGGAAAAGCTTTCAGTTTTACTCCATTCAACAAAATGTTAGCTGTGGGTTTGTCATAGCTAGCTTCAATCAGTTTCAGAAATGTGCCACCTATGCTTATACTCTTCAGTATTCTAATTAGAAAAGAATGCTGGATTTTATCAAATGCTTTTTCTGCATCTATTGAGAGGATCATATGGTCTTTATTTTTGCTTCTGTTAATATGGTGGATAATGTTTATGGACTTGCATATGTTAAACCAGCCTTGCATCCCTGTGATGAAATCTACTTGATCATGATGTATGACTTTTTTGATGATAAGCTGTAATATATTGGCTAGGATTTTGTTGAGAATTTTTTCATCTATATTCATTAGTGAAATTGGTCTGACATTCTCCTTTTTACTTGGGTCTTTTCCTGGTTTTGGTATCAGGGTGATGTTTGGTTCATAGAACGTGTTGGGGAAGATTCCTTCCACCTCAATTTTTTGGAATAATTTCTGCAGTATGGGAATAAGCTCTTCCTTGAAGGTTTGATAGAATTCTGGTGTGAAGCCATCTGGACCAGGGCATTTTTTGGTTGGAAGCTTTTTTATTGTTTCTTTAATCTCAGTACAGGAAATTGTTCTGTTCAGAAGCTCTATTTCTTCCTTGCTAAGTCTAGGGAGAGGGTGTGATTCCAAATATTGATACATTTCCTTCCCATTGCCAAATTTCTGGGCATAGAATTTCTGGTAGTATTCAGAGATGATCTTTTGTATATGTGTGGCATCAGTTGTTATTTCCCCTTTATCATTTCAGATTGAGGTTACTAGAGATTTTACTTTTCTATTTCTAGTTAGCCTGGCCAAAGGTTTATCTGTTTTATTTATTTTTTCAAAAAACAAATTCCTTGTTTCATTAATTTTCTGAATGATTCTTTTGTTTTCAATTTCATTGATCTCTGATTTAATTTTGTCAATTTCTTTTCTTGTACTGGGTTTAGGCGTAGATTGTTCTTCTTTTTCCAATTCCATAAGATGGCTTTTGAGTTTGTTTATGTGCTCTCTGTCTGTTTTTTGAATGCAGGCATCTAAAGCGATAAATTTTCCTCTCAAAACTGCTTTTGCAGTATCCCACAGGTTTTGGTAGCTTGTGTCTTCATTGTTGTTATGCTCAAGGAAGTTAATAATTTTCTGTTTTATTTCTTCCTGCACCCATCTGTCATTCAACAGAAGGTTGTTTAATTTCCATGTGTTTGTGTGGGGTTGAACATTTTTGTTGGAGTTGAATTCCACCTTTAGTGCCTTGTGGTCTGAGAAGATACAAGGTAAAATTTCAATTCTTTTGATTCTGTTGAGGTTTCTTTTATGTCCTAGGATGTGATCAATTTTGGAGAATGTTTCATGGGGTGATGCCACGGACCGCCCTGTCGGTGGGCTCCAGTCCGAGGGAAAGTAGGGAGAAGGAACAAGGATGGTTGAGAGATCGGCGAAGGAATGACAGACTGACACACTACGGGTGAAGTATGCAGCTGCAAATTTTACTGGGTACACATGTTGGTATTTATACATTTTTACAGAGCTTACATAATGCAATCTTTTTGCTTACGTGCGCGGGTTATCTTTGTGTTTGCAAGTGTGATTTATCATGCATTGTTATGTCTTAACGTTCCGCTTCCCGGAGGGTAGCGGTTATTAGTCAACTCTGCCCGCTTCCTCCTATCTCAAGAATGTTACCGCCTCCAACTCTTTTCTTAGTTTCTTATTATCTTTTTAGAACAGCTTGATATCTTCTTTATGTTAATGCTTGACTAATTCTACATTTACTATTTGATCTTATTGTTATTGATAATTATAATTTTGATTTAGAGTAAATTTCTTGACAAGTATTAGTTTTTCTATTGATTTTTATTATGCGTGACAGTTGGTGAAGTAAGATGTTCTGAACAGGACTTCATGGTGGGTGGATGTGTTTCAGTGACTTTGTAACTTATGTAGATAATTTGTATTTCGTGTCCTTAGGCTTATCGTCTTAGCTCACTGGTATTTATGGTGGGAAAACATCTTTATGTGCTCATTGTTGGTGCCACTGAGTCTAGTAGCTCATGAGGTTGGGCTTTATCTGGATCTACAGTGTATTGTGTTCATTTTTAAGAAGGTACATATTGATAGTTTATTAGAACAAACAGACTTCTGGTACAGAATGACAAACACATGAATAGATGCCACAATCTTTAAACTTAAGCGGGTAACTGAGCATGCTAGGCAACATTTCTGATGCTGTGCATACTGGGGGCGCTGGGGGCTAAGCTCCGTGGAGCACAATCCACCTTCCCGTCGTTCTATAACGCGGACAGCACCGCCTCACTACGGCTATATGCCGTGGGCGCGGCATTTCCCCCTTTTTTGTTTTTAAACCGCAGTTCAAAGACTTCTTGGCGTATAGAGTTAATAGAGGAAAACAGACACCGTATGAGACATGGCAACAATAACACAACACAAAATAACAAACAACCAATAATGGTTATGAGCACAATATACTGGATCCAGTCAAGAGGATTGAGTGCTTTAAACCTATTAGTTAAAGATTGGGCTAATGTATTAAGAGAAGTTACTGGCAGGTGAGCTTGACTCAGGGCTGTAATATCTTGTTGTAAGCCATGTAAATCGTGAGTAATATCATTGTCTTTCTAGACACCTTGAAGATGTGCTTGTACTTTGTTCCATGAGTCAGATACATTATATGGTAAAGGTGTAATGCAAATGGCCTGAAATGCTGAGTGACACTTTGTTTGTAGTTTCTGCTGTATATACTTAATATCTTGACCTAAAGCTAACACTACTTCTTCTAATATATTTAATTTGGCTTCTAGTTTATTATCAATACTAGCTTGAGTCATTAAAGCTAAAGTTACATTACTACTAAGAGCATTAACATAATGTGCAGTATGTACTTGTTGCACCAAAGCTGTAGTAGCTACAGCAAAGGTGGTGATTATAGAAATTAAAGCTGTAATACCTAAAATTAAGGCTGCTACAAATCTTTTGGGTCTAATTAATTCATTAAGCGTTTCTAAAACTTGTAATGTTGTATTGTCATACCATGGATCACCTTGTAAGTCAACAGGTAACATAACATAAGAAGGCCTTGTTGAGTCCTGACCAGGGATTACCAACCAGGAGGAAAGACCACTATCTGTGTGTGACAGTATACCACAACACTGTGAAATAACCTTTAGAAAATCTGACTCAGTTTGATCAAGTTATGGTAGCAATTTATACCAAATCATTACTAAGGAAGCTCACACTTCATTAAAGTTCTGAAAGACCCCTTGAATTCTTACCATTTATGAAGTTTTTACTGTGGTAAGAAAGTAGACAAAATTGGATGCCCTCATAATAGAACTGGCTTATAGGGATGGATTTGAGGTATCAATTCAGATTTGGAGAGACCAAGTTGATACAGCCTCTAAGTTGAATTCCTGATAAGCCTGGACCCAGGGAGTGGATACTGCTAAGAATGGTCCCAAGTGGAGACCTTCTGAATGAGGGGCTTGGGACTCAACCAGATTTGTAGGACTGCTTAGACACACACTTCTAGCTTTCTTCAACTTGATCGGCCACAAAGGACTAGAATAGGGAAAAAAATAGAAACATTAAACATGATGTTTAAATGTTAAACATAAATCTGCAGGATTTGATCAGGGAAGATACCACCTCATGATTGTTTTGGTTGTGGTGACATATGTACTAGTTAGATTATTTTTACCTGTAGATTTCTAGAGTTAGACAGTCCCAGGAAAGGTTAATTTCATTGCTCAACAATGTTAGTGTTTTAATTCTCCTCTTCTAATATTTCCTTATCTTTACCTCTTGTGATAACAAGATAGTTGTTTTGTGAAAGGACTGTATACTTGAAGTGACCTCCAAAGCAGAAGGAGCCGGGAAACCTGAGAATAAGGCAAACTTATCTGGTTTGCCAGGGAAAGGTGATTTACTGGGGAACTCACAGACAGAAGTATATTCTTGGGAAGCAACAAGACAGGTGTTCACGCTATTACTCCACAAACTAGGATTTACGTACTACAGGAAAAGGATATGCATGCTTTGTATACAAGTAGCATGTAGCATGATTAAAAGTCAACCTTTAATTTTCAAAAGACAAGAATGCTATGAACATCACAGTCTATAATTTCTGTAACAGCATCTAGGTTCTTGTAACATAGGGGTGGGATTTATGGTAAGTATGGCTCTTACACAAGGAATAGTAAAGTAAACATTTAGAGGATTAGAGTAAAGTAAATATCTCAGAACTGTAGTTAGTCAGAAGTCAATATGGCAGATGAGCCTCTAGGAGGAAGTTATTTTGTGTCCATAGTGGTCCTGGCCTAAAGCCACTATGTACATCCTTATAGTACAAAAGATTAAAGGGAGAGGAAGTGTATTGAGAGTTTTTATGGGGGAAGGTTAGTCTATTATAAACTTGCCGTAATTTTAACAATACCAAGACACTTTCAGAGTGTTTATAACGCATCTTAACTACATATCTTTAAAAAGGATTATATTACAACTTTGTTCATATTTCTACACATTGGATTTGGAGCAAAAAATGGGTAAAGTTGAATTTTTCTACCTTATGGTTGGAAAGAGAGGGAGGTTGAAATCCCTAGGATTGTGAAAAATAACAGGGAAAGAGAAATCAGTGAGGCTGGGCAACTAGTCTGTTTTCTACTGCTTATAGCAGAATACCCGAAACTGGGTATTTTACAAAGTAAAGAAATGTATTTCTTACTTATGGATGCTGAGAAGTCCAAGGTGGAGGAGGTACATCTGGTGAGGACCTTCCTGGTACAGGGGACTCTGCAGAATCCCCAGGCCATGCAGGGCATCGCCTGGTGAGGAGGGCAGGTGTGACTGCTCAGGTCTCTCTTCCTCTTCTTGTTAAAGCCACCAGTCATACTCCATGATAACCTATTAATCCATTAACAAATTAATCTATGAATCTGTAAAATGATTAATCCATTCATGAGGGTAAAGCCCTCGTGACTCAATCGCTTGTTAATGGCCCCACCTGTCAATACTGCCAAATTAGGGATTAACTTTCAACATGAATTTTTGATGGGCCAAACATTCAAACCACAGTATGTGGGGCAATAAAAAAATCAAATAATCAGCTGAAAAGAAGCTTTCAGAATGGAAATGTCTACTATGGATCATTTATGTATTTTATTTACATAAGTGATGACAACATATTTTATTGTGAAACACTTTTAAAATGTAAAAATGTATAGACTAAACACTGAAAATCTACTTTCATACCTTTCTGTTGTTTCATTCTCCAAGACAAAAGTGATCATACTAGAAAGTGTACTGTATCTATTTGCTGAACTTTCTTACGAATTTGTATTATATTATATGTAAATGGGTTAAAAAATGTGAACATACTATGTATGTAGTCCTGCAACATGCTGTGTTTTAACTTAACAATATGACTATTGGATATCTTTCCCTATGAGTCATACAGATTTGCTTTATTCTCCAATTGCTACTTAGTACACCCTACTATGTGTATTGTTTATAACATTTGTTATTATCGCAAGTAATAATTTTAAAAACCCACTTTGAATGTATGTTCTTGCGCACCTCTAGCTTTAATCTTTTAAAGATTTTCCCTTTTAAATTTTTGACTGTCATTATTAATGCATTTTTCTATTAACAGTGTGTGATAACACTCGATTTTCCCCTTTTTGTCAGAACTACACATCTTTTATTTCCAGTATGTTACATTAAAAGTTATATATAATTTTTATTTAATATACATTTCCCTATTTATTAGTAATAGTAAACATTTTTATATATCATTTTTATTTAAATTGTCCTTTATCTTCTTTATTTTCCTTTGAGATTCAGTTTTCCTTATAAATTTAATTTTTTTTCACATTCTGAATAATACACTTTTCTGTATTCTATTTTTAAGTATTTTCTCCAAACTATCTTTTGTTTTTGCCTTTATGGTGTTTTGGACAAAAATTTAAATTTGTATGCTGACACATTTTCCCATCATATTTGTCATTTGTCATAGTTAGCTATGCTTCTACATTAAAAAGGTCTTTGCAATAAAAAAACTGATAAAGTAATATTATAAATAAATAGATGCTGTTACTATCTCAATTTTACACATGTGAAATTTTAGGGTGAAGTAAAATAATTTTTCCCAAGTGACACAGCTAATTAGTATTGGAATCAAATTTGAATGCAGGCATTCTGGCTCCAGAATATATGCTTTTAACTATATTCTAATTCTTTCTTATTCTAAATTCTAATATTAATATGGTTCTTTTCTATAGTACCCATTCTGCTCACTGATCTATTTTTATGCTAATGTACGCTATTTTAATTGCCATAAATTCATACACCATGTTGATATTTGGTAGGACACATCCCCTCTTACTTATTTTAATATTTTATGTCCTTTATCTTCATTTTTTTCTGTTTTAGGTGAACTTTAGAATTAGCTTGTCAAATTTCAGGAAAATCATATTGTGATTATCCGATGTTATATATTTATTTAGGAAAATTAATGTCTTTATAATATTAAAGTATTTTTTCATAGGATTATAATATATTCATTGATTTTGATTTTTTAAAAATGGTCTTTGAGACCATCAGTTTTATTTCCATGTATACTAAAATGTTTAGGTAATAAACAGCGCAATTTCCAGCTTTACTTATTAATTATTTACTTCTCCTTATCAAAACTGTAACTAGTTGATTTTTGTCTCTACCACGTAGCTGAATAGTCTTGTAAATTATAATTTCATTAATTATTAATTTAAATTTCTTTTAGAAATTAAGAACATTAAGTCTTTTAGATTTCTTTTAGAAATGGAGAATATAAAATTGTCACCAAAATAAGTAAACAAAGGAAAAAGGGCAAAGAGAAATATCCTGCTCGCGAGATCTACCCATTATAGTAACTACATTTTATGTATTTTGAGCTATTTGGTGTGTGTGATTGAGCTAGTCATTCCTTCACTTGAATGACTTTTTTTTGGACTACCTTTTTTGACTTCTTCTTTCACTTTAGCATAAGAAGGGTAATAAAAATGACATGCAATTTACACAATTATGATAATGTCAAATATTGCTTAAGTAACTAAAGAGTGGCCAATGCAAAGTGAAAAACATAAACATTGTACTGTGGTTTCTTTCATAATTATTTCAATCTCAGCATCTTTAAAGGTCCAATCTTTATATTATGAATGTTACTGATGGCCTCAAACAACGTAAATATTATTTTGTTTGAAATGTAATGCTGTAATGCAATGGTTACAGCACCAGCCACATACCAAAGGTGGCGGGTTTGAACCTGGCCTGGGCCAGCTGAACAGCAATGATAACTGCAACAAAAAATAGCTGGGTGTTGTGGCAGGCACCTGTAGTCCCAGCTATTTGGCTGAGGCAAGAGAATCGCTTCAGCCCACGAGTTTGAGGTTGCTGTGAGCTGTGATGTCATGGCACTCTACCGAGGGTGACATAGTGAGATTCTGTCTCAAAAAAAAAAAAAATGAAATGCACACACACCTCTAAAATTAAAATCAGTAAAACAACGAACTGCTATTAACCAGTTTAAATGAACTGTCCCATTTTAACCAAGAACATCTTGCCAGGAAATGAGCTAGCATGATAGCAGGTCAATGTGCTTGCCCGGGTGAGATTATTTAGTGGTAAATAAAAATACATATGCTACTTTTATAGAGTGCTACAAGATTGGTAGTCATTCCATACTGTGCTGTTTTTTTTTAAATCTTCATCACAACTTAGTGATATGTGATATGGGCAGGGTTTAATATTTCTATTTTATAGAAAACGAGAAAGCAAATTACTAAAGTCTACCCAAGGATGTAAGTTTAGTAAGCCACGGAGTTGGAACAAATGTAGATCATCTCACTGCACATCAAGTGTAGTGTTCACTCCCACTGAAGAGGCATAGCAAAACCAGTCTTCACCAGTGGTTTACATCAGAAATATTTTAGAGGAAAAAATAAATTTACATGCAGTGCCTCACAAAAGGAATCTTTACATCACATCGCACATCTCATGATTGACGGAAATTATACACAACATGTGGGAGTAGTACCATTAACCTGGCGTAAAGTCTAACAAATAAAATTCCGAAACAAGTACTTGACTGATTCTCTTGAACACTTAGTAGATTCCTATCTTGAAAGTCATGTTGACAAAATTGGCCTGGGAAAGTATCTTATGAGGAAGACCCCCTTGGCAATTGTGGCAACACCAAAAATAAATAAATGGGACACGATCAAGCTAAAAAAGCTTCTGCACAGCTAAGGGTACAACAATTAAAGCAAGCAGACAGCCTTTAGAATGGGAGAAGATGTTTGCATGTTATGTATCTGAAAAGGGTTGATAACTAGAATCTATAGATAAATTAATCAATAAAGAAAGCATAAACAACCCCATTTATAAGCGGGCAAGAGACTTGAATAGAAACTTCTCTGAGAGGACAGATGAATGGCCAAAAAACACATGAAAAAATGCTCGTCATCCTTAGCATTAGAGAAATGCAAATCAAAACCACCCTGAGATATCACCTAACTTCAATGAGAACAGCCCTCATCACAAAATCCCGAAACTGCAGATGCTGGCGTGGATGTGAAGAGAAGGGAATACTTTTGTACTGCTAGTGGGATTGCAAACTAAAACAACCTCTAGGGCAAGGAGTATGGAGAATTCTCAAGGACCTAAAAGTGGACTTTCCATTTGATCCCACAATCCCATTACTAGGTACCTCCCCAGGAGAAAAAAAAATCATTTTACCACAAGGACATTTGCACTAGAATGTTTATTGCAGCTCAACTCACAATTGTCAAGACATGGAAACAACCCAAGTGTCCATCAATCTATGAATGGATTAACAAACTGTGGTATATGTATACCATGGAATACTCTTCAGCCATAAGAAAAGATGGAGACTTTACATCTTTTGTGTTTACCTGGATAGAATTGAAACACATCCTTCTTAGTAAAGTATCACAAGAGTGGAAAAACAAGTGTCCAATGTCCTCAATACTAATGTGAAACCAATATATAAACAATTACAAGCCCACATGAAAGAAAACTACAAGTATATTCTAGTGAGGTGGGGGGAAGAGATGAGGGAGGGTGATTGGTTTGGCAGGTTCTCACCTAATGTGCACAATGAGAGGGTGTTCGGCACACTCCCTGGGTGAGGGGCTCAACTACAACTTAAACTTTACCTTAAAAGGGAAAACAATGTAACCTACACCTTTGTACACTCACATTAATCTGAAGGAAAAAAAAAGTAGTCATACCTTGTTCATAGTTCTACCTCTAGTGGGCTTCTGTGCCAATTTACCATTTTTTCTCATAAGAAGTTATTTTTTTCCAGAAAATGTTGCATGTTTGAATTATACTGTTACATAATCCCAGACACGCATTATTTTTCTTGTATAGTCCATGTAATAGCTTACCTTGTCATCTTTTATAATACTGAGCCGTGTCACATGTTTTGATGTCCTTTTCAGTTTCTAGTCCAGGGCTTTGCAAATTATGAGTAGTTCATAAATGTTTTTAATTGAGTGAGAGTATTGTGGGTGGGAAGATGAATTTCAGAGATGTAGCATCAGTCCCGGTAGGAGACCAAACTGAAACAGGTAGAATTTCTGTGCTAAGGAGTAGCTGTCTGTCTTCTGGAGTTGTTCAAAGTGTCAGTTAGTGAAAACTACCATCTTTCAGTTCAAAACTTGGGGATCCATTCTTTCGCCTCACATCTCACCTCAGTCAGGTGGAAAATCTTGTCAGTCCTACGAGAAGACCCCTTTCTTATCACTTTCCTTCTGTCCAGGGGAAACATTGTGCCCTATAAGGGTATCTGTGCTTTGCCTGTGTTCTCCCCATCTGAGTAATGTTCACATGGTGACCAGTGATCTCTCCAGTGAGTCGGATTGTGTTGCTCCTAGCTCAGCCTTTACGGCATCCCTTCCATAGCAAAGCCCAAGGTGCAGGTATGGCTCACAAAGCTCTCCATGTTCTGGCTCCGGCGCTCTCCCTGAGCACGCTCGCGCCATTGCCCCCTTTCAGCCTCACATCCTTCTGTTCCTCCGATACTACAAACGCACTCAGAATTCAAGATTTTTGAAGCATTGTTTCCATTTTGCTTCCTGAATAGTTGCCTTTCTGCACTTTCTTCTAGTCTTTTTTCAAATGTAACCTCTGAGTGTCCTGACATAATCTGAATTCTTACATAAATTTCCACCAGAGCAATCATCTCTACCCTTCTTACATGTCTTTATTTTTTTCCCTGATACCACTTACCTCTAAGTGGCATATCACTTATTTCTCGTCTGCTTCCTCACTTTAGAGTGTGAGCGCCGTGACGATGGAGCCTTGTTTGGTTTTCTTTTTCCCACTGCTGTGCATGTATCCCCAGGACCTTGCACAGAGAACTTTAGTGTTCTTGGTTGTTGTTGTTTTTCAGAACTTTAGTTTGGACTAAAGAATGTTTTTACTTATTTGAAGAATGAATGACTAAAAAATAAATGCTAAAAATAAATAAATAAGAAATTATTGCTGGAGGTTTCAAATGCCAAAACGGAATTTTGTTGTGACGTGAACAGGGAGAGCTACACTGCTATAGGTACTTGCTAATGGGCCTAGAGATTATCTTCCGTCAGAAACCAGGATAAAGTGCTGGAAGACACAAAAGAGACCAAAGAAGGGACTGCTGTACCCCAACCTGAGGTTGTTAGGATCTGGTTTAAGAAAATAATTATGGAAATGGAGAAAGAATGATAAATTTTAAGAGGGAGACAAGGTGAATTGGCTGGATTAACTACAGTAGCTGGAGGAAAGTGACATTTCCCAACGTTCCCAATAGCATGATCTTAGAGAACTGGAAAGTGTTGGGCCACTCTCAACAAGGGAGACACTGGGAAATTAAGTTTGTTTGGGAAAGTAACACAGCTATGTATTGGGGGAGGGGGGCGCTGTGGAGTGGTTGGGCAGCTGTGGCTGATTTATGGTTGCTGTTTTTTAACCATTTTAAATCCACAGTACTCTCTGTTGTAATGAGGTAGAAAAAGGTAAATGAACACAATCATAAAATACTGTTTTTTTAAAACAAATTATTTTAGGGTGTGTTTTTGCTGTATCTAAAAGAGTCATCAAACTGATAAATGAGTCCCCATTTTCCCTCTACCCTATCCCTTCCCAGCTGTGTCCACATTTAGGACTCTGCTTACACAGACACATGGATAGCATATTAGTATAACGGATTTTCTTTTTCTTTTCTTTTCTTTCCTTTTTTTTTTTTTTGAGACAGTTTCTCACTCTGTTGCCCTGGGTAGAGTGCTGTGGTATCATCATAACTCACAGCAACCTCAATTTCTTAAGCTATTCCCTTGCCTTAGCCTCCTGAGTAACTGGGGCTACATGCGTCTGCTACAACACCCAGGTAATTTTTCTGTTTTTAGTGGAGACAGGGTCTTGCTCTTGCTCAGACTGGTCTCTAATTTCTGAGCTCAAGCAATGCACCTGCCTTGGCCTCCCAGAGTGCTGGTAATATAATACTTTTTCTAGATTTTACTTTTGTTTTTTCAGAGAGAGAGAAAAAAGGAAAAAAGAGCTAGAGGGGACAGAGAAACATTGAGAGAAAGAGGAAGGAAGAGACCCAAATTGGTTTATTGCTTTGACGTTCTGCACTGGACTAGAACCCCTGGTAATTTTTGCTATTTCCATTAGCCTTGAATTTCTGATAATTTAAGTACCTGGGAAATATATGTTTCCATCATCATTTTATAATTGTCCAACTTAGAACCTTTATAAATTAGTAAAATAAAGTTATGCCACTTACCCAACCCTCCAAAACTATTGAAATCCCCAGAGGTAAAATGTCTGGGAAAGCTGAACCATCTAGTTTTAGGATTGAGGTGGCGGCTTTAAGAAATGACAACCTGCCTATGATCCTAGCACTCTGGGAGGCTGAGGCAGGTGGATTGCTGGAGCTTAAGAGATTGAGACCAGCCTGAGCAAGAGTGAGACCTTGTCTCTACTAAAATTAGAAGAAATACGAGCCAGGCACTGTGGCAGGCACCTGTAGTTCCAGCTACTCAAGAGGCTGAGGCAAGAGGATTGCTTGGCCTAAGCCTAAGAGTTTGAGATTGAACTATGATGACACAAGGGCACTCTACCCAGAGTGATAGAGTGAGATTCTGTCTCAAAAGAAATAAATAGTAAGTGATATCCACCCGCTTGGCATTTCTGGGCAGGTATATACTTTTAAGATTCTTATTAGTCCTAATGAGCCGTAACCTTGAATTTATTCTTCTTATTTTGCCTTTCCCCCTCTTTGCATCTTTCCTCTTTTGGTATTATAAAGAAGGTGGGAGTCAAACAGACCATAGGACCAAAAACTTGCTCCATTAATCTTTGTAATGTCAGGATGAATGAGCATCTGGATTAGTGAGAATTCCTTTGGCTAAAGTAATTATAACCCAAACCAAAATAGCTGGGGCAAAAGGAATATTTGTTATAGGAACAATTCTTTATCAAATTTGATTAAAGATGCATGAATGATCAACCCCTAGAAGGGCAGGACTCTCATGGGGTCTAGAAATAGTTGAAACTGTGGACATGAACATGGTCACGACTCTCTGTCTTTCCCTCTTGTCTCTGCTTTTCAGATTTGTCTTTTTTTTCTTCTTAAGAACATCTTCTTTTCTTCAAAAAGCTGGGCTTTTTGCCCTGCTTCCCCCAGTACCTTTGCTATCCCTACTACCAGGGAGACACTAGCTACTTTCTCAAATCCAGTTTGGAAAATCTTCAGAGAATTATGAGTCACTTCCTTTGGGTCATAGGCTCACCTTGGTATATTCAGCCCAGATCAAGAGGCTACATGTGGGGCTGTGCATTACAGCCAAGTATCTCCGGTCACTTCACAGATGGGGAAACTGAGGCACGTGGCGGCTAAGTGACTTGTCCAGCATCACTCAATTAGTACAATATTATTTGATCAGTGTCTATAGAAGTCATTAAATATTAGCTATAATTAGACTTGTGATCATTAGGAAACCATTTGGAAAGAGCTTGAGGCAGAGAGCAGCAAAACAAGGGGGGATACGCTATATTTAATAAGCTACCTAGTACCATCTAGTGGCGATCTAGAGAATTTCAGCATTATACATTAAACATATTTCATACCTGAGGTTTTATTTGTTGTGCTCTATACAAATGTTTTATAACTTGGCAATACACTTATGATCACATATTTACATTTTGTGGCCCCAGAAAAAGAACATAACCCACTTAAAATATTATTTCTATTAATATTTTAACCCTCCAGATTTTTAATGCTGATGTTGCAAAAACTTTGAAACTGAAAAAGATGGGGATAAATTCTCTTGCATAAAATAGCCATTTACTCTCAGATGACAATGTGAAATGAATCAGATGTCAAGATTTGCAACAGATAGTCTTATGTGTGAGCCTTCTTTCTAGGAAACAAACAGCCGGTCTTAAGAATGAAGCACAACAAAGCTAAGTGGTTGGATCAACCTAGCATCTTGAGGGTATCTTGCTTATCCCATAGACCAGCCCTGATAGCTGTTCTGCCACTTTGTTGCTAGGATAGAATTGAGGGAGCCACAGTGCACAAAGCTGGCCAGTCAGTTTGGTTCTGAATCTACATGTCCACTCTAGTCCCACTAAATATTTTGATACAATACAGCCATGTTCCCTTGTAAATGAATAATTTACAATAGCAGGATTCAAGCATTTATTGAACAGCACAATTTTAATGTGAAGGATACCTGACAGCTATATATATATATATATGTATATATATATATATTATGCAAAAATTAAGCTCTTGACTTTGAATGCTTTTAAGATTATATATTTTTCAACATTATGTAATCATGTTCAGTATAAACATACACATACATTGCATAATAATATTTCACAATGCATGTGATCCATAAACTTGTCCCTGGAGCTTTAGATACATACCAAGGGCTTTTTCATGTCTTTTGAGAATTCATCAAGCTCTTATCTGTAGGCCTAGAAGCTAACTAATATTCAGAAATCTCCAGCTAATTGATGAGGTGTTTCAAATTTTTGTCTGATTAACAAGAGCAAAAACAATGAGAAAAGAAGTAACTTGAACATAATATTTTCTTCCTTCGAGGGAAACAGTATTTTATGGTGTGTGGTGATATTATTTTACCCTTCCCCAGGTAAGAAAGAGCTGCTACTCCAGCTTGTTACAAATTAATTTAATTTTCCATTGCTGTATCAAATGCCAACATGGGAACAATTTTTAGGGACATTAGTCAAGGGCTGGTGAATGTAAGCTGTTGAGTGGTAAGATTTAAAATTACATATGTTTTTAATGTAAATCACTGAAATAAGAGGGATTTTTTGATGGGTTCTTAAACATATAAAATGTATACATGTAGTCATTAATATATTGTCTTTGACATAAATGTGTTATACATTTTAAGTACATGCTGGAATATTTATTGAAACAATGTGGCTTCTCAGCAGTTATTTTAAAATGTATCATATTAACCACAATTTTAAAAATCTTTCATTGGAATACAGAAAAAGCATCTCCTAATATATCTGCACCACCATCCCATTCCTTCCTTCCAGAGTAGTTTGGAGGTGACTTAGAAATCTGGGGTTCAGCAGGAATCAGCATTCTCACACACTTTGGACTCAGGATCTTGGGGAGCCTAAAATTCAAGGGGCATTTAATCATCTTCCCCGATTGAGGAAATTGCATTGGTGGGGTACATCTGCATCCAAGTAGGGTACAGGATTTCTAGGCCTCCCTGAGGCATGTTCCATAGACTTAGACGCTACAACAAAACAACAACTATTATTCACCAATTGTTCACAGCAAGACATCACTTAGACAATTGTTGGCAGAGACACTAAGAAATAAGTCAGCTCGGATCTGGCTAAAGCATGACCCAAGCAGGTATATTGAAGGCATAGCCATCTGCTCACCATCACAGCACTGTGTGGGTCCTCTTCCTCCTCCAATATCTAATTCAGTGGAATCATCCTTGCCCAGGCCACTTCTGCCTGGGCCTGTCTCTCTTCTGAGCGGAAGACTTAGAGCACAACTGCCTCAATGAAACCTCCACATCAGGGCTAACTATAGAAAGAAAGGTAACTTTCCAATGCTCACAGGACTCTGGCCCTTAGCTCATTGAGGTTAATGATGGAAACCAGATGAAATAAGAATAGCCTCTTTTCCCAGAGCCTGTCTAGGGTAATTGGTAATTCGAAGAGACAGAGAAGGTGTGCTTTGATCAATTTTATGGGGCAAATCTCTGATTCCATGTGGTCTTTTTATTCCCTCTGCAGTAGACCATCCCAAGAGAGGGGATTCTGAAAATGAATGTATTCTGATGGGGCCTTAATCCTGATGGAATCCCCCACCTTTACCTTGTGGACCTCACATAAGAATCAACTCAAAATTGCCAAGTTCTCTACATACATTAGCCACCTTTTCCTCAGTCTTTAATTTTCTGCTAAAAACTCACAGGACCAACACCTGCAGGAGACCTTGCAGCTGTACCTTTGCACTCATCTGCCCAAGCTTTCAGCAGGCACACAAATTTCTATTCTACCCTACTTGCCTTCTTCCCTCTTCTTTGGCATCTGGATTCCTTTCTAAATGTGTCATTAATCAAGAGGTAGAAGACTCTTCCTCCTCTGGGGAGTGTTGCCAATGGAAAGAATAAACTCTTGTTCTTATTCCCTGAGCCTGAGATTGAGGTTTTTATAACCATTGATGACCATGTTTCCAAGATCAACCCTCTGGGATCAAGTGTAAGACAAATCTTAGATGAAAAGCCAACTTTTGGAAATGCAATGTAAATTGGAGGGGAAGGTAGAGAAAATGTTAACATAATGACCTGTAGAAGACATGAGAGGAAGAGGCACGCCCTTGGTCTCCACTTGCTCCCCACAGCCCCACACATAACACCACATCTTTGGAAATGGATAAGAACTGTTGGCAACCTATACCGGAGCACACAGAGAAGAAGAACATGAATCTGCCGGAGGAGCCAGAGCAAGCAAAAGACAGGTGTAGATTGGAGAAGAGAGAAGAGACTATGAGCCTAGAGGGAAAATTTTCTTTTTGTCTACGACTTAATACAGTGGTGGCCATGTTGGGTGGCCTTAAGAGCCTACATGAGAGGCTCTGGGCCACTTGATGATTTGGGCATAACTTGTATATGGCAGAAAAAAACTACTTCTGACACTCTACCATTTTTTAAAGTATGAGAAGCTATAATTTAAATCTAAATCAAATTATTGCTTCATATATTCTTCTGGCCTCCTAGTGGGTGTGATAAAGAAAGCAATTGTTCAATACAGGACTCCATCACCCTCCATTTCCATAGTTAGGGTATCGTCCTGGGGTATACTCCCACCTCCAGGCAACACTATATGTGCCATGCATCTCCTCTTCAGCTCTACCAGTGCCTGTCATGACAGCTCTTCCAACACACATCATGAAGAAGAAAATTGGATAACTATGTTTTCAGCATGTTTTCTACACTCTTAATGTGTTGCTGTGACAGATTACTACCAATTTATACCAATCCTTTTCTAGCTCTGATTTCACTAATCCAGACCTCTTGGGAACATAAATATTTGAGAAATAAATGAAGAAAAACACATTGATAGAGTTTCCTAAAAAATACAAGTTTGTACTGATGACTTGTATCTCTAGTTTCTTCTGACAGCTGACATAGCATACTTTTCATGACCTTATAAAACAGATAGTATCGTTGCTTATCTAAATAATATATTCCACTGCCCAGCCTTGCATGGTCTCTGGTTCAAATGTTTTGGGGCAGATTATAATAGCTTCTACCAAAGCTAACCAAAACAAACAAAAAATGGAAAGTAGAGACAAATTAACATATCACGAATGATAGATGAATCATTACTACTGATTTCATGGACACTTACAGGATAAAGAGGGCATTCTATAAATAAGTCTGTGCCCACAAATTTGATGATTAGATGAAATGGAACAACGTTTTGAAAGACACAAATTACTAAAACTCACTCAAAGAGAAAAAAAAACTTAATATCTCTATATATTAAATAAATCAAACTACTAATTTAAAACGTTTCAAAAAAGAAAACACCAGGCCCAGATGGTTTTATAGGCAAATTCTAACAATTAACAAAATTAATGATAATTCATATTTTCTTACCATAAATAACAGTAGAGGGAATACTTCCCAACTCATTTTATGATATCAACATTACTCTAACACCAAAACTAAATAAAGGCAGTGCTAGAAAAATAAATAAAACCCTGTAGCAATATTTACTATGAAAACAGACACAAAAATCTGTAACAAAATATTAGCAAATTGAATCTAGTATGTAAAAATGAATAATATATCACTACCAGTGAGGTTCATTCCAGAAATACAAAGTCTAGTCAGCATTCTATAACCATTTAATGTAGTTCATCACATCAACAGGCTAAAAAAGAAAAATTGTATAATCATATCAGTAGATGCAGAAAAAGCATTTGACAAAATATAACATCTATTCAGGATAAAAACTCTTAGCAAACGGTCTATAAAACCAGGGTATGGTGCCCCATGATCACATTAATGTACACAGCTATGATTTAATAAAAAAAAAAAACTCTTAGCAAAGTAGTAATACAGGAACACTTCCTTAACTTTATAAAGATATCTACTGAAAAACCTTTAAGTTACTTATTATACTGTTATACTTCACATTGTTTAATTGGACATTTTCTTCTTAAGCTAGGGAGAAGAAAAGGCTATCTTGTTACCACTCCTATTAGTGACCTACTAGAAGTTCAACCTAATTCAGTAAGTTAAGAAAACTTAGGAAAAAGTACACAGATTGTAAAGGAGGAAAAATACCACAAAACTATATCCACAGGTGATGTGATTGAGCATGCAGAAAATGCTAAAGAAAGAAACAAACAAGCCCCCCTCTCCCCCCAAAAAACTCCTCCTGAAACTAATAAATGAGTATATCAGGGTCACACAATACAAGGAACAATATTAAATGTCAAATATTTCACCAGCAATGAAAAATTATAATTAAAAATAAAATAAAAAATAAAAATGTTTGGGTACCAATCTAACAAAACATATATGGAGGTATAAGTGGAAAACTACATAAAGTGATGACATAAATAAAATAGATATAAATAAATGGCGATATATTCTATGTTAATTGAATATAAGATTCGTTGTTGCTTTTACTTCTTCCTTTTGACACTTTGAATACATATTCAAGGAAATCACAAACAGTAAGACTCAGTAAGTCTTTTTTGTAGGTGTTAACAATTTGATTCTAAAATTTACATGGAAAAGCAAAGGATGTGGAATAAATAATATAACAATAAAAAACTCACAAAGTCTCCCTTCCCCAACAAAGAATAATATCAATAGTATCAAGGTTAACAAACCTTGATCTAGCTGAAGGAAAGCTAACAGGTTCACTCAGTAGGATACCATCTTTAAAAAAAAAATGCCAAAGACTTTCCATCACTATAATGAACCCTGAGTTTCTCTGCTTGCTCAGGCAAGACAAAGTGGCCCAATGAAGGACTTCCCTGAATGGCCCTCAGAAGGGTAGAAGACTTTATGTTTTAGAAACAGGATGTTTATTGTGGTTAGGTTAATGAAAGGATTGAAACCTGTACCCTGCAAAGGGGAGGATTAGTATATAAATCTGTACTTATTTGGATAAAACACATTCCATTATCCATTACTCATGAAGGATTCTCCATTAAGTCCAGTGAGAATCTAGTTAGTATGTCACTGGACTCCAGAATGCTCGAGTTTATAATTGTTCATCATCTTTAGCTGAGGCATCATAAAGAGGACATAATTACTTTTTCTTCCATTCTTGAGATACTTTACTAAGAAGAATATGTTCCAGCCCCATCCATGTAAACATGAAAGAGGTAAAGTCTCCATCTTTCTTTAAGGCCGTATAATATTCCATGGTGTACATATACCACAATTTATTAATCCATTCGTGGATTGATGGGCACTTGGGCTTTTTCCATGATTTAGCAATTATGAATAGGGTTGCAATAAACATTCTGGTACAAATATCTTTGTTATGATGTGATTTTTGGTCTTCTGGGTATATGCCTAGTAGAGGAATTATAGGATTGAATAAACTAATTTATGGCTTTCACATGAAAGCTATAACCCAGTTACAACCTAAGAATAGGGGGAAGGGGGAAAGGGAGGGGAGGGAGGGAGGAGATGGGCAGAGGGAGGGAGATTGGTGGGATTACACCCGTGGTGCATCTTACAAGGGTATATGTGAAACTTAGTAAATGTGGAATGTAAATATCTTAGCACAATAACTAATAAAATGCCAGGAAGGCTATGTTAACCAGTGTGATGAAAATGTGTCAAACGGTCTATGAAACCAGGGTGTGGTGCCCCATGATCACATTAATGTGCACAGCTATGATTTAATAATAAAAAAAAAAGGGACATAGTTGTACACCATCTTTAAATAACTAGAACCCACTGTGGTTAAACACACCATCCAGTCGTTTTAAACAAATGTGTTATTTTAGAACAGTTTTAGATTTACAGAAAGTAGAGAAAACAGAATGTAGAGTTCCTACATAACCCACACCAGTTTATGTTATTGTTAACATCTTATTTTATGGTACATTTGTCGTAATTACTGCACCAATATTGATACATCATTACTAATTAAAGTCCATGCTTTATTCAGATTTTCTTATCTTTTACAATACTACAATGCATTCTTTTTCTATTCTGGGTTCCTTTTTTTTTTTTTTTTTTTGTGGTTTTTGGCCGGGACTGGGTTTGAACCCGCCACCTCCGGTATATGGGGCCGGTGCCCTACTCCTTTGAGCCACAGGCGCCGCCCTGAGGACTCTTTTGATGTTGCAAGTTTCTCTGATTTTCTTTGCTTTGAAATGTCCCAGCTTGCATTCCATCCTCGGATATCGCAAACTCTTAAGTGATTTTTTTTTTATTGGACTTCATTAAGGTTCACTTTTGTGTTGTAAAGTTCAAAGCTTAGTGTAATGTATCCACTTTTACATTATTATATAAAATATCTTCACACCAGAAAATACCCTCTGTGTTTCATGTATTAATTCCTCCCCACCCGTGGCACACATTGGTCTACCATCCCTATGGTTCTGCCTTTTAGAGAATGTCATATAAATGCAATCGTATTATCTAGCTTTTTCAGACTGGCTTTTTTTCACTGGATAATATTCATTTAAATTCACCCATGTTTTGAGGTGGCTTACTCAAAACATGAGTGAGTTTGAAAACTAAGTTGGCAAATTGTTGGTTTTGTTTGCATCTTTAGGACCACTGGCCTTCATGAATAAATAAATTAATAAGAGTTAGGTCATCAAGAACTTACCTACCCAATTTTAAATCCTATTATTCTTTAAATTATTTTGTCCTCAATTAGCATGACCAGAAAACTACGTTAAGGAAAACTATTAAGGGAAAGACTCTGGCGTTTAAAAATAATTATAGTTTGGTTTAATGATCCTTTAACTGTAGTAATCCTAAAATTCAAAACGACAAACACAGAAACCACAAAGTCTTCCTCAACGCCTAGCAGCAGGTCAGCCTCTGCGTTTCTCCTCTCTGCCTCCATCCTGTGAGCCTGTCCTGCTCTCTTCAGCCACACGGTGGCGGCCTTCCAACCCTGCCGCTCGTTTCCCTCTGGGCTCGCTCTCTGATGTGGCAAAAACCGGGGTAAAATGAGACCTCCCGGCCAAGACCCGCCACGTGCTCTGTAATGCCGGAAAAAACAGCTGTAATGTCTAATGTCTGATTGCCATGTGCGAACATTTTACGTGTCAGCATTTAGGCTGACTTCTTTCTATACCACACAAATGTGAAGTCTGTCATTGAATAATTTGTCCTGCTTTAAGTGTATTATAGGAGACTAAAGACATAGGTTTGGAAATTTTCCTTTGTAGACAAAATTAAAATTATGGAAGCGCATTAGATAACACAGAAAAAAATATTTTGGATGTCAAAGGAAGAGAATTATGACTACATGTGAGAAAAGGAACTGAAAATAGTGTATATTCCATATACACTGGGATATTGTATACATATAGTATTTCATTGTGTGTACACAGAAACTTCAAGGAACCAGGTCAAGAAGGGAGAATGTTTCCCTGAAAACTAAGTGATAAAATTCAGTGAAAGATAAAAATGATCAGACAGGCTGTGCATTCTAAAGAGAATAGCAGGTTAACAGGTAAGAGGTGACCGGTGCCCTTCGACTGAACTGATTCTGTGTGAACAATTTACAGACCTGCCTAAGTATACAAATGTAAAATAAGGTAACAATGAGTGCTAGTAGTGGTAATTTTTTTAAAAGCTCATTGGTAGGAGAAAGAGTAACAATAATATGGTAGCTATGAGGGTGCACAGGATTTTTAAAAAAACTCTATATACCTGTTTAGTAGTGTTTTTTTTTGACCGGGGCTGGGTTTGAACCCACCACCTTTGGTATATGGAGCCTGCATTCTACTCCTTTGAGCCACAGGTGCAGCCCTGTTTAGTAGTTTTATTTATCTATTTTTTCCTTATGATTGTGGAGGAACAACTAGTAATTTGAGTCTGAGCTGAAAGAAGAATCTCTAAAAATTGAGAATTCAGAAATGAAATGGGCAAGCAGATGCATAGGGTTCAAAGATTAGGACTGAATCAATAATGAAGAGCATGAGAATCAGCTGGGGACATGAGAGACTCTTTTTCAAGGCAAAGAAAAGGGAAAGAGAGCTGGTCATCCATTATTATTACGTTATTTCCTTTCAACTTTTCTGTCAAAATAATTTCTCCTGTAACTGCAGCAGTCAATCAACAAATTAATAAAGTTTATCAGCACATATTTCTGTATCTCCTCTATACACTGCTATGATCTTCCATACCAATACACTAGAGCAAGCTCATGAATTTTAGAGTATGTCTTTGAAAGAAGAGCTTTTTATAATTCATTGCAATTCTGTCAAAAGTTTTTGTTTTTTTTTTACATCTAAATTAAGTTCTTTTAGGAAAAATTAGACAGATAAATTAGAAGCTCAAGACCATAGATACATTTTTAATGTATACAACTTGATGAATTTCAGAATAATTATACACACAGAAAACCATTACCTCCCTCTAGGCCATAGATGTTATCAATTACCTCTCAAAGTTTTCTCCTCCCACCTTTATTATAATTATCCTTATATCTGTTTTTGTGTGGTAAGAATACTTAGCATAAGATCTCTTCTCTTAGCAAATTTTAAGTATATGGTACAGTACTATTAGCTGTAGGTACCATGCTGTATATAGAGCTGCACATCCATGCTCATTGCTGCATTGTTCTCAGTAGCCAATATATGGAAATAACCTATATGTCCATCAACAGATAAAAGGATAAATGTGGTGTGTGTGTATATAGACACAATGGAATATTATACAGCCTTGAATAAAAAGAGGGAAATCATGCCATTTGCAACAATAACGGTGAGCCCAAAAGACATTACTCTCATGGAAATAAGCCAGGCACTGAAAGACAAATACTGTAAGATCTCACTTGTATGAAGAGTGTTGACTCATTGAAGCAGAAGATAGAATGATGTTTGCCAGGCAAGGGGGAGGAGAAAATGGAAAAGTGATAATCAAAATACAGAAAGTTTCATTTGTGCAAGGTAAGTTTTAGAGATCTGCAGGATAGCAAATAAAATGTCTTACGTTTCTATGGAATGCCCCAAAGAAATCATAGTAGACATTCAGCTGTCATTATAACAGATGAATGCACAATAATACTGCATGAATCAGTGAATGCTGTAAAGAGAGATTTGTATGTAATTGTTATGATGGATAACAAAATATTTCAGATAAATCTAAGTAATCACCCAAAATCTCAAATTTTATTTTTTTAAGTTCAAAGAACTATTTCTTTCATCAGCATTGCATAAATAAGTGGCAATGATTTTTTGTCTTTAGCTTTGTAAGTGTGACAGTTCATACACTTAATTGCAGAAATTTAATTTATTACAGGGTGCTAGTTCAAATTTCCTTATACTACCTTTCTAAAAAATCTAAAACACTTCCTAATTTCAGACTCCTTTGCTGTTTATATAAGTTATTTTTTGCGTTTATAAACTACCCCAAGATCCCGTGTCTTGTAAAGACATTCATGTATGAGCTCACTATCTGTGGGTGAGCAATTTGAATTGGGCTCAGCTGGGCAGTTTTACTGCTTGTGTCTGGGATCATTCATGTGACTGAGGCTGGATCATCAAGGATGGCCTCAAGTCTGCTGTTTATCTGGCTATCATCTGGCTACCCACAATGCTTCTTCAGCAGACTAGCTTGTTTGTGTAATGTCTGTATTCTAAAAGCACAAAAGCATATAAACTGTAAGGCCTCTTAAAGTCTAGGCTTAGAAGTTACTCAATACCATTTTTACCACATTTTATTAATGAAAATAAATCACAAATCATTACAGTTGAAAAAGCAGAGAAATCTCTTCACCACATTGCATCCACCATAGTGATGTTTCTCATACAAGATTATGGATCCTGGGTGGCGCCTGTGGCTCAGTGGGTAGGGCGCCAGCCCCATATACTGAGGGTGGCAGATTCGAACCCGGCCACGGCCAAAGTGCAACAAAAAAATAGCCGGGTATTGTGGCGGGTGCCTGTGGTCCCAGCTTCTCAGAACAAGAGAATCACCTAAGCCCAAGAGCTGGAGGTTGCTGTGAGCTGTGACGCCAGAGCACTCTACAGAGGGCAAAAAAGTGAGACTCTGTCTCTAAAAAAAAAAAAAAAGATTATGGATCCACGTGTTCAGAGGAAGGCAAGTGTCAAAATATCAAGGAAAATGTTCCTGTTGCTGACGAAGGGTCTAATTCTGGAAACTAGGTTTAATATTCTTTTTTTTTTTTTTTTTTGTAGAGACAGAGTCTCACTGTACCGCCCTCCGGTAGAGTGCCGTGGCCTCACACGGCTCACAGCAACCTCTAACTCCTGGGCTTACGCGATTCTCTTGCCTCAGCCTCCCGAGCAGCTGGGACTACAGGCGCCCGCCACAATGCCCGGCTATTTTTTTGTTGCAGTTTGGCCGGGGCTGGGTTTGAACCCGCCACCCTCAGCATATGGGGCCGGCGCCCTACTCACTGAGCCACAGGCGCCGCCCTAGGTTTAATATTCTTAATATGATTAGTGATGGAAGATAAGAATAAAAATCCCAAAGTGAGATTTCAATTATTAATACTCAAATTAGGGAGAATATTATTACAACCCCCTGGCAATCACTCAAAGAATAGAGGTGAAAGCCAATAGAAATGATATTGAACTGTGTAACTAGGACACTCAGTGGGACCAACTTGCATCTTGCTGAATCTGCCCTGTAATTTATGAGCCGTGAGTAAATGAGGATGCCCAGGAGTTATCTACTGGGAAAAACAGCATATCAAGGACAAGAGAGCTGTCAGTTAAAGACATGTGTCTGTGAAGAGAAGAAGGATTGTATTTGTTTATTATTGAAAATGGGACGAAAGGACTAATGGAAGAAGCTCAAATGGGAAAGGTGAGTCTAGGGAATTGCAGGTTCAGATCTTTGAAAGAAGCCATTTGTACTTAAATATTTGATACTATCATTTATATTGAAAATTTGAAAAAAAATCCCATTTTTGCTGAGAGAATAACACACGCCTATCTGTTGATTATGATTCAGGAAAAGGACACAAAGACCTTAGAAACAATTTTTGTTTGGATAATAACGGGCAGGTAAATATTGTATCTTGTTCCATGAGTAAATCAACTCAATGAACTGGAAACTTAGAACTAAGAACACATAGAAAGGAAAGATAAATATTAATCTACCTTTGTACAAAGACAGTTTGCATTGAATTCTGAGTGCTTGTCTTTTAGGTCATCTTAGGGCAAGAAAACATTGGAAAAAGACATAAGTCCAAGAGGAAAGGAGATTAGCTGTTGTTTAAAGATAGATCGAGAAAGAGTCATATACCTCTGGGTATATAATGCCTTGGGAATTAACTGGAGCCAGACAAGACTTAAGTCAAACCAATCAATTACCTGGGGATAACCTTTCAGTTTCCACTTTCTTTTAACCTCACCTGAACTTCAACCAGTAAAAAATATGATTTCTCACAGGGAAGACTGAAGAGAGGCCTGAGAAAGTTTCCCCCGTGGCACAGGTAAGGAGAGGGGAGCAGGTGCCGGAAGAACAGTGCGGAGCTCCACTAGGACCCTTCATTTCCTTTTTCCACATTGGGAAAAACACCTCAATCCGTGGGAATTGCTGAAACAAAATGTCAATCTTAGGGAACATATGAAAACTCTTTGCAGCTGGGAGAAGATAACAGAAAAATTGCACGTATGAAGACAGGCAGAGGTAAACAGCAAGCCCAGATCTACAGCAGGTGGAGAGTCAACAGCACTTGTACAGGCCACACTCTCGATCAGGGCCTGCGTAACACGGGCGGCATTTACTCAGAATAGATTGTATTTTCCCTGTAGAGTTACTTTGACTTTTTTGTTGTTTTTGCAGTTTTTGGCTGGGGCTGGGTTTGAAACCGCCACCTCCGGTATATGGGGCTGGTGCCCTACTCCTTTGAGCCATAGGCACCGCCCTACTTTGACATTTTAAAAGGAATTAATTGCCATATATTTGTGGATCTATTTATGGATTCTCTATTTGATGCTACATCTCTTCCACTATCCTCAAATTAGTGACACACTCTCTTGATTACTATATCCGTAGAGTAGGTTTTGAAATCTGATGTGTCAATCAAATTTATTATCTTTTTTATTGTTTAGGCTACATTATATTCCTTTTTCCCCCCCTTTTGAGACAGAGTCTCACTCTGTCAATCTTTTAGAGTGCCATGGCATCATAGTTCACAGCGACCTCAAACTCCTTAGTTTAAGTGATTCTCTTGCCTCAGCCTTAAAGTAGCTGAGGGACTATAGGCACCTGCCTTAATGCCCGGCTAGTTTTTCTACTCTTTTTTTTTTAGTAGAGGCAGGAGTCTCACTCTTGCTCAGTCTGGTCTCAAACTCCTGAGCTTAAGAAATCCACCTGCCTTGGCCTCCCAGAGTGCTGTAATTACAGGTGTGAGCCACTGAACTCAACCTAGGCTACATTATATTCATATTCAATAACTATATCATAAAATTCTTTAAAATAAATACATTAGAAATTTTATTGGGATTATATTAAAACTATAGATCAATTTGGGAAGAATTGACATTTAAATAATACTGAGTCTTTTGATCCATCACCTTAGTGAATTTCTCTATTTACTTAGATTTTCTTTATTTCTTTCAACACTGTATATGGTTTTTAGTTTGGAGAGCTTGCATGTATTATGACACATATGATAAATGTGTATATGTCTGGGTATATATGTGTGTGTGTGTCCCTAAGTATTGAATGACAGCTGATGCTATTGAAAATATTTTTAAATTTGATATTCTAACTGTTCCTTGCTAACATATAGAAAATGTAATTTTTGCATATTTGCCTTATAGGGAAAGCTGTTACCTGTAAATACTACTAGCATTTTCACATTATTATGAATAAAGATACTTGTACAGTTCATCTCCCACTGGATGCCTTGTATTTCTTTTTCTTTCTTTATTGCATCAAATAGAACTTCCAGGAAAATATTGGATACAAGTGGTGACAGCCAAAATTCTTGCCTTTTTCCTCATTATATGTCAAAGGGATTTAATCTTTCACCATTAAGAATGCTAATAGCTATTGATATTTTGAAGAAACTTTTCATCAGAGGAAACCCCCTTCTATTCCTAGCATAGGAATTTTTAATCTAGAATGGATCACGTATTCTGCCAAATGCTTTCTCTGTTTCCTCTGATATGACCAGGTGACTTTCCTCTTCAGTGTCATCGGTGTCAGGTATTACATTCATTGATTTGGGGATGTTAAACCATCCAGAGGGCAGAGCCTCTGAACCACAGCATCTGAGCTGGCAGCAGGAGTAGCAGCTCCTTCTCTGGAAGCCAAACTCCCAGCCTGTGAAGGGGGTTCTCTGTGGGGGTGGCAGCCCCTGCTCTTCTTAACTTGCTCCGCTCAGCCTAAAATCTCTGCCAGTGGGAGTTCTGGGATGGGGTGATTGGAAACCAGCATTCTAGGCCTCCTGTGCTGTGGATAGTGCTTATTTTCTACCCATGGGAACTGGATGGGTTATGAGAGCCCTGATCTTCTCAGTGGCATCTGCCTGTTAAGAGTTTCTGCAAAACACAGAGGGGGCTGGAGGGAGACAGGCAATGAGAGACATCAGTGCTATAACTCCTTAGAGCAATAACATAGGTAGGGGGAAAGAGCCTTCTCTTTGTCTGCTTTTTAAAAAATTTTTATTTTATTTAAATTGTATTGTTAAGTCTTTCTTTCTTTTTTGAGCCAGAGTCTCACTCTACTGCCCAAGCTAGAGTGCAGGGCATCATAGCTCACGGCAACCTCAAACTCAAACTCCTGGGCTCAAGGTGATCCTCCTGCCTCAGCCGCCCAAGTACTGAGACTACAGACTCCTGCCACTTCACCTGACTAGTTTTTCTAGTTTAGCAAAGACAGGGTCTAACTCTTGTTCAGGCTGGTCTTGAACTCCTGAGCTCAAGCGATCCACCTGCCTCAGCCTCCCAGAGTGCTGGGAGTACAGGCATGAGCCACCTGGGCCAAACCAATGCTTTCTAGATCTTAATCTTAACTTCATTAATGAGGAATTGACCTTGACTCTCATCCGTTTCACATGCTCTGTTTCTCAAATTCAATCTTGTTCTCTTTCTTGGTTTGTTCCTTTTATTTGATAGAATATATGTTCCAGGAATTTCCAGTGAAAATCACAGAGGAAGAGAATGTTTTGAGAGCTGGCATACCAAAAAATTTTTGTTTTATCTCCACCTCTAGCAGTTGTTAGGTATTCAATTCTAGCTCCTTGGGATTTTATAAGTATTGCATTATTTCATTCTACCTCCTAGTGTTTACACTGAACAGTTCAGTGAATTTCTTACTCACAATCCTGTTTCTGAAAGTTCATGTTAAAGGGATTCAAGGTTGCCAGTGTACTGCAGGTTACCAGCAGAAGCATATGTATATCAGATCTGTAAGAATTCTAGCTGAACTCAGGTACGGTATCTACATATCATGGGACCACGCAAGCAGTTCCTTGCATAACTATATATTGAGAGAAACTTTTACATCTCTGCCATACAGAGATGCACAAGAATGCCCATAGCACCATGCTTTTGATATCAAACAAAATCTGGCAAGTTATTGAACCAAATAACAATATTGATAGGTAAATTCTATAATTTCATGTCACACAGCAGGTAGGATGGACTATAGTCACTCACACGAACTTCTTAAGTGTTACTCAGTTAAGTACTTTAAAGTATTTACCAAGAATTTTTCTTTTGTGTTAGCAATGGTAGTCGTAACTTTCCCTTTTGGTAATTTTAAAAAAGTTTTTTATTGTTATTCTTCATGTGTGACTGTTGTGTGCATTTTGCGTGCAAAAGAATCTAAACCTTTCTCCTCTTCCGAGGGAGGGTAAAAGAGGAGGATGACCGCAGTGAGGTAATTCAAGACTATAACCAAATCATTTATAAGTCAAGGCACATATTTAAAAGAATGTGGAAGCGGATCAAACTTATCCCAAAGTGTGTGTTTAATTCTAATAAAATTTATTTTGTAATTATTGTTTTTGCATTGTTTTTAGTGCACTCCTTTTATTTTCTTCTTGTCATTAGTCTCCCAACTTCCATGTGTAACAGGAGAGAATGGCTTTATTATTTTCATTTAGTAGAGGAGAAAACTTAGAGCCCCAAGTTCTTCATTCATGCTGCTAGTGATAAGGTTAAGATAACATTACAAATCTTCTACTTTTAATTTCTTGACAGGTCCCACAACATTACGGCTGTCTAAATATGTACTTGCAGCGGCACCCGTAGCTCAGTGAGTAGGGTGCCGGCCACATACCCTGAGACTGGCGGGTTCGATCCTGGCCTGGGCCTGCCAAACAATGACAACTACAACAAAAAAATAGCTGGGCGTTGTGGCGGGTGCCTGTAGTCCCAGCTACCTGGGAGGCTGAGGCAAGAGAATCACTTAAGCCCAGGAGTTGTGGTTGCTGTGAGCTGTGACACCACAGCGCTCTACCAAGGGTGACATACTGAGACTCTGTCTCAAAAAATAAAAATAAATAAATAAAATAATAAAATAAAAAATATGTACTTGCAATCAGCATTCTAGGCAAATAAATACAATATCTTAAAATGCTGGATTTTTAAGACACAATTACTTCTCTTCAATAAGTTAAAATTTCCCTGCAATATTATCTGTGTCATAATACGGAAGAGTCTACTAGAACCCTGGCTTTGACCTCAGGCAGACCTGGGATCAAAATTAGGCTTTCCCATATACAATTTGCATGACTTTGAGTAAGTTCCTGATAAGCCTCAGTTTTATTTATAAATTAGGACATTAGTATTCATCATACATTGAAATTTTGGAGTTTTAAGTAATTGTATGTGTGTGCCTTAAACATGTATTTCCTATTCAATATCTATTATGAATTACCTACCCAACTATCAGACTCAGACAACTTGAAAGGGAGTCATAAGTAGTGGATTTAGAAGCATATAATACTATTTCTAAATTACAGTTAAGGAAAATGAAACACAGAAATGTTAAAAGCTATGCTTAGAGTGTCTCTTCAGATTAGATTCTCCAGGTAGTAACAAATTCTACAAAAAATATTGTATTAAATTAAAATTTCATTTCTTTTTTAGAAACAGCAATCCAGAATTAGACTATCTAGAGCTCCATGAATATTAGGGACCGTAAGTCTTTTAATTGCTTATCTCACTGTCTCTTCTTGCCCCTTGTTCCTCGGTAACTTTAGATGGCCTCTGTCTGTAGATGTTTACATTGCAGCCAGCCGGGGAAGAAATAACAAAGTGTAAAGGGCAGGCATCTTTTAAGGACATTTCTTAAAAGCCACAATCTAAGAATTTGTCTGCAGCTTTATCACATAGCTACATCTAGCTGTCAGACTAGATAATACAGTCTTTATCCCAGGAAGACTGTAACGCACTAAATATTAGAGGTATTCTTCTTATGAAGAAGAATGAATAGTGGGTTATGTAATCAGCAGTCCATACCATAATAAGTTTGATGTTAACTTGAGGTTTCTTTGTAAATTTCTAAATTATTTCCTCTTCTATTAATAAGTGTTGCATCAGAAAATCCAGATTCTACTACTGACATAATTTTATGTCAGTAGTCTTTTATGTCAGTCAGATATCTTTATATTAAGATGGACTCTCATTTTTTTTCACTGCCTATGGTAATTTCAATAAATATCCCACCAGTGGATATATGAGCAATGTCCACATCTGGTCCCAGCATAGTTCCTCATTAGATTCTTATTTGCATTTGGGTCATTCCTTTTCAATCTTTTTCTAATAGTCCAATAAACTATCTTTTTATATGTACTTGACCACACAATTATTGAAGTATGTTACTGTAATTTTTGAGAATTTATAATAATTTTTTAACATTCATTAGGGAAAGTTTCCTTTTATTATTAATATTGTGCATTATTATTAGAGTTTTTCTATTTTACTACATAATTACTTTTTAGACAAACTTAAGTCTAAGTTGTTCTACTTCTCAAAATCCTATTAATATTTCTCATTCTTATTGTGTAGATTTAAATTAGCATGTTGCTAAGGTTGAGTCTATTGAAGAACATAGCATGACCTTAAAATTGTTTCATTAGTCTTATTAAAGACTTCTTCCAAATGAATCTAACACAATTACACTTAATTCTAAATATATTTGTCCTTTTGTTGATCTTATTAGTAAGAACTTTTCTTCCTTTGCATTTCCACTGGTTATATTTCCCAATTGTTTTTACATACAAAAGCTATTAACCTATGTATACTAATTTAGTTCCTAATTACTTTACTAAATTTTATTTTTCTTTGTAGTTGTCTTTCTAGTTTATTATGTTTTCCAGAGACTTTCCTATCATCTGCAAAAATTGTACTACCACTTCCCCATTCTCAATTTTATGCCTCTAATTTCCTTATCTTTACTAATGTATTTGATTTTAAAGAGAATTCTCTTAAGATTGCTCCATTGAGAATGATCCTGGCATTTGATTTTAGAGAAACATCTTATAGTACATATTCATTTGTTTATTTTTTATAAAGATGTAATATCAAGAATGTTCTTGATTTAGAATGTAATAGCAATTTATACCACTTTCCTTTTATATTAATGTATCTGGAAAAATTGAATAATTAATAGTCAAATGGCTACAGGGTGAATAATATGACAGAAATAAAGAGTTGCATTATGATGAAGGCTATTTAAGTTGGACTGTGCCAGGAGTGAGCAGTACCCTCGACCTCCTATGAGGCATATGGATCTGATTATGCATAATTGAACAATTTCAGATGCACTACCTATTTATAAGGTAAGCATTTGACTACATGTGAGTGAAACCCAAAGAACGATGGTTGAAAGACGAGGCTGTTTCTTTCTGACTCAGGCAAAATTAAAATGTAGGAATTCAGGGATATGTCCTGGCCCCATAGTGCTCTGAGACTCTGAGAACCTCCAGTTTTCCATTCTGCCATCTTTAAGATAGTGCTTTGTGCTTAGGTGTCAAGATTGAGTTTTTACCATCACATCCATGATCCAAGCCACAATATGGAAAGAGGGAAGAGAAAGTGGCATCTGCCCTCCATTTAAGGACATGTCCCAGAGAGCATGGACACGATTTCTGTTTATGTCCCCATGGTCAACACTTGGTCACATATTTGCTTCTGCAATGGACACTGAAAATTTAGCCTTAATTCTGGGAGACCATCTTCTCAGCTACAATTCTAAGATTCTTATGTTGACAAATAGTTTCATTCAATATATCATATACAAGCATAATTTTGTACTTAGGTTCTGACACTGAAGACACTGAGAAAATCAACTGCCTTGAATGTTAGCTAATACACAAATTTCTTCTACATTTTTATACTATCCAAGATAAAGAATATATTTTCACACTATCCAAGATAAAGAATTCACACTATCCAAAGGTAAAGTCTTGAGAAGCTGTGATCCAAGAAAATATTATGACTTCCTCCTCCATTCTCTAATAAAAACCCTACCACAATGTCAGTGGCCAGCCTTCTGTCATGGCGTTCCTTCCTTCCTGGGTTTATGTACTAGTTGGTTGCTTTTCTGCTTCCTCAGTAGGGGCTTCCAATATCTCAGATATGGAGCCCCCTCTGTGGAAGCAGAGCCCAGGTCAGTTCAGTGACTACTGTGTAGAAAATGGAAAGTACCTCATTGACCCCTGGAATTTCACTGAGAGAATGGGGATGTACAAAATCCTATTAAACCAGACAGCCAAATATTTTGAAAGATTTCCACCAGGAAATGAACAAAATATTTTATGGGGAATGCCTCTACAGTTTGGCTGGCAGTATAGAACAGGTAAGAATGACTCTGGTTTCCATTCTAATGATCTACCAGTATCATGAAGTTCTTGGGAAATGGGGCTCTGTATATACCATGTTTTCAAAATTACCTTCCTTTTTTTTCCACTCCTGACAATTATATTTCTACGTCTCTTTCTCCTTCTCTACAAACCTATCTTTTATGGGTTGTCTGTTTGTATTAGAAACCTCAGTGAGGCATCAAACATGGTTACCAACTACAAAAAGACACCATATGTAATCTATTGGGCATTTTAAAAACACTCGTTGAATTTCCACTAAGTGCTAGACTCCCTTATAAGCAATGAGATGAAGAGAGCAGGGATATACACTAAAGTCAGAAGGCAATGCCAAATTGGTTTAACTTCTTGAACTTTTAATTGTGATCACCTCATTATGGATATGTGTTTTCTAGGAGCATCACCTTGCACGTGAGGGTCTTTCTCTGCAAATAATTGCTTTTCCTCTGGGAAATAGGGTATCTTAAAGTGTATGGACAGAAGATATGTTTGGGGATAAATATTCATAAATTGAAATACGTTTTGTTCTTTTTAAAAATTTTATTCAGAATAAGTTTATGAGAAAGAGTGGTGCCTGTTGGTTACCACAGATTGATACACAGCCAATAAGAAACTTCTGATTTATTGTGTGTGTGTGGGGGGGGAGAGTAAAAGAGAGAGAGAAGCAATTTCATTTGACCAGGAAAAAAAGGTTATTTTCTAATATTTACCTACTAAAGATAATAGGTGAAATACTTCTCATACTTTTCCTCACTTCACTCAACCCTACGATGTAGTTCACATTATTATCCCTGCTTTATAGTTGAGGAAATTAAGGCATAAGAGTCAAACTAGTATATTATGGAGCAGGGACGTGGTTTGACTCTAAACCATCGCCTGGAATCTGTATGTATCTTGCTTCCATAACTTTGACCAGATGGTAGAGAAAAAAATGGAAGAGCTAATACAGAAGCAAACAACACTTAAGACTTTTAATTCAAAAGTAAAAAATTGTAGTGTTTTTAAGAAAAAAAGAAATTGGTTGCGAGAATATAAAAGATAAAGTGTGATGGGAATACAAACACAAATTATTCAGAAATAAATGTTTTTACAGCTACAAACAAAACAGATCTGGTTAAGCAATAATGATAGCAGTTTCAAGGTGTGCATAAGAAATACCACTGTCCCTCATCCTTTCCCTTCTAGGCAGATTAGCGGATCCAACTGGAAGGACAGACTGTGGCTCTACATCTGGAGATCGTTTGTGCGTCTCCGTGGATAGTTGGTGGGCTGGTAGGTTCACTTCAATAGCAAAACAGACATTAACCTTTCCCAAAGGAAAGCATCCAAACCCATGATCTTGGAGAAAGAGACAAAACAAAAACAGTTCTGTTCCTTCACCATGTACCTTGCAGTCTTTATGTTGGGATTTAAGGGTCATTATGTCAATAATGATTTCTTAGGCCATATTCAGCTTTTCAAGGAAGAACTAAAATCAGAAACTGCAAAAAGTGGTAGCCTTTAAGAAACCAACACTGGCAATTAAGTGGGACATCCCTTAAATGACAGGGAGTCTCCAGAATGAGAAGGAATTAGAAGTGACCAAGAAAAAGGACGCTGTTTCATTTTGCTCAGACCAGATGTGTTCCGTACTGAAACCCATAAACATGCCAGAGATAAATACCTATGGAAATTCATTTTATCACTCAGTAATCTGAGGCTTTAGCCACAGACTTCATGCTAAAATAGCCGGAGATATTTTCCAATTTTTTACTTTAATTTTGTGTGCTAGTAATGAAACCAATTCACACAATTCCTGAGAGGGAATTCCCAACCAGAAGCATCACCACATTAAAATTCTCTTTCTGAGTGCTGCACATCAGATGCGCCCTGCGTGTGTTCTTCACACTATCTGAATCATTCTCTTCAAAGACACAAACAGTCCCGGTCACAGATCGAGAATTCAGAGTTTGTTCTCCTCAGGTGGTTTAGTATTTTGCAGTGTCAGCCTGCCACGTGGGGCTGAGGACTGTCCTCACAGATGCGTGTCTGTGATGAAATATTCCGCATCACCGATTTCTAGTGGGACTCAGTATAGCCTAATACTCAGCTGAATTATTATGTCTGAACCTGCTGGAATAGGTTATCTATAGATAAGGATTTTTTTTAAATTATAAAAGAGTCTTATTTGATTGTCAACTCAATTATCCACTGATCGATTTCCAAAGCTTATGCAAAATTTTTTCTTTAGAGACATAGAATAAAGTAAGGACTTGGTAACTGCATGGCTACGAATTAAGTTTACCGATATAAAACTGACAATCCCCATTTACTAAAGCCATAAACAATTAAAATATTTTAGACAAAACACAAGTCACAACAAAACCTCTATGGGAAGTTTTGTTACATTCTACAGATAAGCTAGTAGTGTTCTTGCTTTTCTACGTAATGCTTTGAAGAATGAATATTACCAAATCCATTACAATTACTATTTGTTTTAAAACATCATAGGCAAGTTCTAAAACCAACATATGTTTATTATGACATATATGATGTAATAATGCTCAAGGGAGTTTGGGGTTAATATCTTTTACCTAGCGCCTAACTCTTATTAAATGTTTCTGGATCTGTGGAGTTTTCCTTAATGACTTACGGCTTCTGTAAAAATGTCCTCTGATGCCTGTTACTTCTTGTATGATGACGCATCTCTCGTTCTTGCAGATTTAAATTATTTTCTGTCTTCATTACCCTTCCTTGCTGCCGTTGATTCTGGCATAATGGGGATATCATCAGACCAAGTTATGCTTTTGCCACCACCCAAGGATCAGACGAAGTTTTGTTATGATGTTTCTAGCTGTCGTTCATCCTTCCATAAGACAATGAACAAGTGGAATGCCTTTTACCAGGTTCTTTTTTTCTACTCTTAGGAGATGGCAAGGGGATTTATTTTGTCATATAACACTTTTTGTTTAGGATTTTTTTGCGCATTGTATACTAATATTTTCCTTGGTATGAATGTGTAAATGGTTATATAAGATTACATAAGATAATAACATTACATTAATAACATATTAATGATTTGTTATAGTGGGGTATTATGTGTCTTTAACACCCACTGCCCCAATACAACATTAGGACAAAATCTATCCATTTTTCTTTTTTATTAAATCATAGCTGTATACATTAATGCAATCATGGGGTACCATGCGCTGGTTTTATATATAATTTGAAATATTTTCATCACACTAGTTAACATAGCCTTCTTGGCATTTTCTTAGATATTGTGTTAAGACATTTATAGTCTACATTTAGTAAGTTTCACATGTACCCTTGTAAGATGCACAGGAGGTGTGGTCCCGCCAATTACCCTCCCTGCACCTCTCCTCCCCCTTCCCCTCCACTCCCTTTCTCCTTTCTCCATATTCTTAGGCTGTAATTGGCTTATAGCTTTCATATGAAAGCTATAAATTAGTTTAATACTAGGGCTGAGTACATTGGATACTTTTTTCCCCCATTCTTGAGATACTTTGCTAAGAAAAGAGCTGGAACATATTCTTCTTAGCAAACTATCCATTTTTCTTACCTCAAATAAATTGTACACAAGTGGTCAGCATGCAGGATATTTTGTTGATTAGTGAATAGGCTATTCTGGATAATTTACATTTTAGCTTAACTGTGGGATCTTGAAGGAAATATAAGTATGAAACTGGTTTCATAACAATCACCATATTTCAGCTGAATTAATGAACAAACACATATGAGTAGAATAATTATGTGTTGTTCAAAATCAAATATTCAAGGACCAAACTAAAAGAAAAAATACATTGATTAAACATAGACATGGAATAAAATCAATCAGGAAAAGATACAAATGTAGATTTATGAGATGTTTAGATTGTTAATTTATTACTTTATATTTAATCAAATTAAATATTCTAACAAATATTTTTTCTTCTTACTCTTAAGATGTTACGACAACTTTAACAATGTTAGCAGGAAAAAAAAAGACAAAGAAAAAATAAAGATAAGCTGCCAAGTCTAAAATATGTAGTCTGAAGACACTTGAAGTTCATTTTTTTCTAGATCCATGTTTATTAAAAATAGTGTCCTTTGTAGAGTGTGAGTCTTACACATATTCATTCTTAGAAACAAAATTCTACTCTCATTTAAATGGTGCTAAATTACATATCTGAACATTTTTGAATTTCAGGAACAGAAATTGTTACAGTTACTCAAGTATTAATCAATTTGACTTTAGTATCTGCAGACACCTTCTAGTAACTTTGATGACCTGCTGAAGTACTTATGGACTGCACACACCTCAACCTTACAAGATACTTTCGAAAATTTTGAAGACAGGTAAGATTGGATCTAAAGATCTTAATATGATGAACAATATTATGTTATTTTGAACCTTTCTTTTTTTTTCTATGGTGCTTGTCAATCTCTTTTATTAAATATAAGTCTAACCATTGGGAAATTATAGTTTTGAGGTATAAATACTGTAGCATGATCAACCTTAACAAGTATTTTCTGATGAAGGAACAAAATCTGACAAAAAATATCTTGCATTAAATAACAAGTAAACAAGCAAAATGCAACAAATTTCTTTAATTGTAGAAAACAAAATACAGTATCATAAATATATGGATATTTATTATCTCGATCATGTATGTTATGAAAAATTTTAGACAAATTAAAGTTAGAATTTGGGAGAATATGAGCAAAAAAATATTCATGAATTACACAGCACCCTAATGGACCATATGGGGTGGGCAAATTCCATAGCTTTCTTGGAAAGTTAGGGTCCTTTGACAAGAACTTCAGAGGTGAGGCTAACCAGATCCTTTGTGTCTGGTAGGAAGATGAGGAAGGGAAAGGGTTCAGGGGAGGAGAAGGAGGAAAGGAAAGGGTTCAGGTGTGGCTATATTAGGCCTTCAACAGGCTTCACTTGAACCGACTCCTGGGGACATCTTTAATTATAAGCCAGGGGAGTGTCTTATTCTAGGTCAGATTAATTTCTTGGTAGATTTTAGGTAAGATTTTCTTTATAGTATGATTCGTCTCTTCAGTTTTTTTCTGGTGGACATTGGCCCCCAAGCTATATGTTATACCAAGGGTTTGCAAGCATTCTGTGTGATCAGAGCACCCTTGACACTCCAAATAGAAACCAGTACTGTACACTGAGGAATAACTTCCTTTATCAAGGCCTTAATGGCTTCAGAGGCTCTTTGTGTCTGGCAGAGAAAAACCTCAACCAGCCAGAGAAGGTAGCCACAAAAATTAGTAGATATTTCAAAATTTCCACTACCCTTGGCATCATGGTGAAATCAATTTGCCAGGCCTCTCTCAGCCCTCCCACTCACAACCTGAAGTCCTTTTGTGAAGAGAGGAGGACTAGTTTTAGACATGTTTTGAGTAAAGAGTCAAATAACTTTCTGAATGGTTCTTTTCATATGCGGACCAATGACATATTTTTGTACCAATAGTAGAATGGCATCCCTCCCATAATGGGTGGAGTCATTAATATGTTTAATAATATAATTTAAAAGATTATTGGGTACTAGAATCACTCCAGTCTCATTGTACATCTACCCATCCCGAGTCCTGTGGCCAGGGTCAAACACCAACTGAGTGTTCTATTTAGGTCTTCCTCTGAGCACATGGGAGGGTTAGAGCCAGGATCTATTTTAGGCAGCAAGGGGATCAATAATGCCTTGGGAGTCTTTGTTCCTTGCTGTTCTTTTTCTGGTCCAATCTGCCTGATGATTTCCTCTCGACACTGGACTGCCCCCTGATGTTCAAGGCTATGTACCATTGCTACTTCCTTGGGGGCTAAAATGGCATCTAGCAAGGCTAGGATTTTTCTTAGCATGCTCATGTCTTTACTACCAGAGGTTAGGTGCTCCCCTTTACTCCAGATGGCGCACTGAGCATAAACAGCAGAAAAAGCATAACTGGAGTGCATGTAGCTGGTCACCTGTGCTCCTTTACCTCGCTGGGGAGTCCCCTAATGAGGGCTATGAGTTCTTGAGGTTCCAGGGGGATGTGCTGAAGCCCAGAATGTTTGTTGATGAGTCACCATCTCAATCCGGCTCTCCATTGTCCTTGATCCATAAAACTGCTTCCATCGGTAAACATCTCTAAGGCTGGGTTTTCTAAGGCTATGTCTGTCAGATCCGTTGGCTAGAATAAACTTGTTCAGTTGTGTAAATAGCCATGCTCAGTTTCACATGGCATTTAAGGAAGTTAAGGTGACAGGATTTAAGGTAGAGACAGCTCTCAATGTTACATTTAGGTTGTCTAGAATAGCCTAATATCTGCCAAGCCTCCCAGAGGTCAGCCAATTACTCCTTTCTGTTCCAGCAAGGGGAGACCCCAGTGGTGGCCTGGCCTAATGTAACCTTTTCTGCTTCCTGAAGAAGGTCACAAGTGGCAGGAACAGCTGAAAGGCAAGAAAGCCATCCCTTTGTAACAATGTCCAATTGTTTTGAAAAATAACCAACAGGTCTCTTCCTAGGTCTCCAGATAACACCTCCAGACTTATTCCTTGTCCTTCACGTATAAAAAGATTGAAACATTTTCTTCTATCTGGGAGCCCAAATGCTGGAACATTTAGCAGCTTTTCCTTGATTTTAAATAAAAAGCCTTTTAACAGCACCCAGATCATTCTAAAGATTCATTATTTCTTCCCTTTGAGACACATATAGGGTGTTAGCAATAAGCCCAAAGTTAGGAGTCCATAAATGACAGAATCCAGCTGTGCCTAAAAAGCCCCATAGCTAGGGCAGGGGGCAGGGCCTGTGGCTCAAAAGATTAGGGCACCGGCCCTATATGCCAGAGGTGGTGGGTTCAAACCCATCCCCGGTCAAAAAAATGCGGAAAAAAAAAAAAAAGCCCCATAGCTGTTGCCAGGTGGTGGGTCAGGTTACTCTGGTGAGTGAGGGTCTCCCTGCAATCAGGGTCTGGTTGATATCATTGGGATTCCCCAAATGCAGAGTCTAGACAGTATCTCCAAGGCCAGCCTGAGGCTTTACGATAGCCGTGTTATCTATAGAAGCACCAGTCCTAGGCTTTACAGTAGCAATGCTACCTGTAGAAGCAGTTGCAGGTCACAAGTCCTGCACTTGTCCGGGAGAACAGGTATCATTAAGCAGTAAGCAGGTCCAGCAGTGAGGAAGTTAAGGAACAGTAGCTGATTGACTTCTGGCTGTATCCATACTTATTTAGAAATCAGACTTTTATTGCTATTTTTACCTTAAGCCTTTACATTATTAGTGGTTTCAACACCTCACGGCATAAATTTCTTTAGTTTAAGAAACCCCTTGGTCTGCGTTTGGGTTCAAAATCATGTACAAGTAGATCTTCTGCAGCTTCTGTAGCTATGAAGATGTGTAACTGTTTGCATTTTGTACAGTGTGTCCCCATTGTGGCCACTCCAACTCTTAAGTTACCTTTGGGAAGCTTCACCCATTTCTCTAGAAAAGCCCAGAATCTGGGTCCATACTTCTCACCTATGAAATAGGTTGAAGTTCCAGATGGAGGGGTTCTAGACTTCATGGATCCAGACGAACATGTGATTTCCCATCTTCTAGTAACTACCTACTGAATGCGGTCTATTTTCTGTCTGATCTGACACCTGTGGCTTCCCTGAAGGACCCAGTCTTGGTTCTGTCATGACTTCCAAACATGGTTTGGATCAAAAATGCTGCAATAAACTGAGAGGGCTCAAAACACAAGTTCATGGTGTTTGTGTCAGACGGTTCACCCACAACCTCAGGTGTTGCCAGAGATCAGTTGGCAGAGGGGGCTGGTAGTTAACTAGTTTTGTCATCTGATGCTCCTGAACATTAGTAGAGTTGAACTTCAAATCCCACTCTGACATCAAACTGTTAAAATCTTAGACAAATTAAATTTAGCAAAAGTTTTATGAGCAAAGAATGACTTATAAATTGGGCAACACCCTGAACCAGTAGAGGCTCAGAGAACTCCATCCAGCAATGTGGACAGTCAGTGTTTATAAGGAGGGAAAGGAAATGATACACAGAAATAGTTTGGTTACAGCTCGGGATTTACATTATTTGGGGATGGATTAATGGGACATTTGCCAAATATAGACATAGTCTGACCAGTTGGATGCCTGCGATTGGATGAAACTTGGCTTCTGTGATTAGCTGAGACTCAGTTATTTGTTATAAGAATATATTGTTAGATAGGTTGTGGCTTGTTTCCATATTAAGGTAGGTGGCATTTCACTACAGACCAATTTAGGCCAAATTTAGTTTACATTAAAACACATACATAGTTTAGCAGCACATACTTGGGAAAAAATCAACTAGCATCAGGGTTAGCACACAAGATAGCCTAGAAGACTATCAAGACATTTTATCAACCATAACACCTAGAAGTGAAGGTGGCAGAATAATTTGGATTTAGAAGTAAATGGCACTGTCCAGGGAGTAAAACCAACCGCCCTGAGTGAGATATCGGGCAGGTATCTGGGTAAGGCCATAAGCAGAAAGAAGAGCTCATTGGTGTTGCCTGAGTAGTTATGTAATCGAGTCAGGCAGGTTTGAGTATTCATATTGCAGGTCACTGCTGTCTCTCCTACTGACTCTGTCCTCCAGCAGGGTAATCATCTTGGTTAGCTGATTCAAGCACAGTTTCTCTTCTTCCTGTTGTTATAGTTTCAACAACTGTGTATTACGTTAGGCAATAAAGGGTACTTTTCCCCCTTAGCAATGTCTGTGAAATAATTTGAGTTTGTGGCCAAGATAACAGCTGTAATTCAAGTGTTTTTCCTATTCTGCTACTAGGGAACAGGGATGAGATTACCAAAAAGGACCTCAAGTCAACCTTAATATTTTGATTGATAGCAAATTATTATCATAGGTTCCTTTTATTCATTTACAGACTTTTCAGATTTACATCCAAAAGGTTAAGATCTTTTATGTTACAACTTTGAACATAAAAGATATGAATAGTTTAAATACACATAGTTAAAGTTTATGGGGACTGTGGGGGGTTTTTTTGCATGTGCATTTCCTTTCTTTCATGAACTTGGAAATTCACATTCATATGTTCATTCTTATTTGTGCAATGGAATTCTTTTTGAAAAAGGTATTTCCAGCAGGACAGATTTATTTAAAAATTGTTATCTCAAGCTGGTCTGCAACTCAAGCGATCCTCCCAAAGTGCTGGGATTACAGCTGTGAGTCACCAAGCCCAGCCTGTCCTTGAACTTCTATGTTTCTAGCTAGCTCTTCCCTTTAGGCACCAATAAATGTTCCTCCTAAATGAAATGTTCAAAAAGCTGCCATTTACTAAAAAAAACAAAATAAGAATTACAATACTTAAAATTAAGAATAAAGTTAAAAATTAATTTAGTAAGTAAATTAAATTATTTTAGTGGAATTTCTCACTTCAGAAAACCTTCTTATTGGTAATGAGACTGTGCCTGAGTTGTTCAGTACCATATGTAAAAAAAAATTTTATTTTGAGTTTTTATTTTTTTATTTTTTCAAGTTAATATGAGGGTACAATTTTGAGGTTACGTTGTTCTCCCTTTCAGGGTAAAGTTCCGTTTGTAGAAGAGCCCCTCACCCAGGGGGCATGTTACACACCCTCACAATGGGCACAGTAGGTGACGCACTTAAAATCTTACAGCAGTGGATGGCAGGACCAGTATTCAAGTTCTCTGTGACAGCTCTGCTGGTCTTCCTGCCCCATACGCTGTTCTGGCTGTAATGTATGTGGCTTGCAAACTAGATTTCAAAGAATATCTACTAAGGGTTCTCATTTATTCTTAAAAGTAGTATTAAAAATAACATGTTTAAATACTTGCAGTGGGTAAGGTAACAAATGAAGAAACAAATGAAGCAGAACTTAAACACAAGGTTCACCTTCTTTTATGAAGACTCTTTTCAATCCTAGAGGGATAAGCACGCCTACAGGCTCTTGACTGAACCACCTGTCCTGGCCTCTCAGGCAGTTAGAGGGCAGGTGAGCGTGAGCAGGGCTCCCCTGACCCAGAAAGGGAGGGAGGGGAGAGTCCTGGAGTCTTCCTACAGTTGCTGCTGTATTTACCTCAGGATTCTTACAGAGGTCTTTCTTCCCTTTCTTTTGTTAGATTGCACTCAGCCGTAGTTTCTTATTTTTCATTTTTAATTATTTTTGTTTGCATACTGTACACATTTTACATGCCAATGGTTTACAAAGTTAAATGGTTTTGCCCTCCTCTCTCTCTTCAAAAAAAGAACAAACAAAAAATAAAAACACATAACAGCTCTATCCAGAGAGACTACTTCTTACTGATTATTTGTGTATTTCCTATGATATTTTAAAAACACATTCCTGTAACATTTTTAATGAGATATTATCATTGGAATAGGCGCTGTGGAGAATTAACTATGGTTTAGCTCACCTCAGCCCCACTTCTCACATGGACACTTCCCAACCTTTGTTTTGTCCGTGTGGTAGTTTAGTGACATTGGTTATGTTGATATTCAGAGAGTATATTATTTCTATGATCACTACTCACATCACTACTTTATTCCCCTTAGAGTTGATCATTGTCTTGTGTATTTGACTTTTGATATTCCAACTATTTAACACTAATGGATTCTGAATTGACAAACTAAGGAACTGTCTTCTCAAGTCTCAAATCGTTAAAAATTCCCCCCATGTTTTCTGAAGGAGGTGTGGCTCAGGGCCATTTCCTTGCAGTAATGGGCCCCGGTGGTCAGATATGATCCTGGATCTCTCTTCACTACTGTCCTAGGGGTTCTCTCTGCCTCGTTTTTTTGTGTGTGTTTATTAATCATTTCATTATTTCATATCTTTTATATTTCTTCATATACTTTGTTGTGGTAGGGCACAGCCTCCAGTAGAATCTAGAGGGGTATATGATAGGTAAATTGTTTGAGACCTGGTATATGTGAATAAATACTTCCTAATACCGCTATTTTTGACTGAGGTTTTAGTTGAATACAAGAAACTATGCTGGCAATTTGTAGAATTTTAAAGTAATTTCTTCATTAAATTTTAGCTTCACTTTGATTCTTGAGAATTCTGAATCCATTCTGATTCTTGAGCCTTTGTCTATTAACTTGTTTTTTGTATTCCTTTTTTTCCATTTCCTATTTTGTTTTAGTGTCTCTTATCCATATTGAGGATTTCCTCAGGTATCCGGTAATACCTGGATGTCTACTAGTATAATACAGAGGATCATTCAGAATCTCTGAGTGTTTGAATGGAATTGTTCTTTTCTTTCTCTCTCCCTCTCACTTTCTTTTTCTTTTTTCTTTTGAGACAGAATCTCACTCAATTGCCCTGGGATTGAGTGCCATGGAGTCACAGCTCACAGCAACCTCAAACCCTTGGGCTCAAGCAATTCTCTTGTCTCAGCCTCCCCAGTAGCTGGGACTACAGGTACCCACCACAGTGTCTGGCTATTTCTTTCTTTTTTTTTTTTTTTTTTTGAGATGGGGGTCTCGTTCCTGATTAGGCTGCTGTCAAACTCCTGAGTTCAGGCAATCTACCTGGCTTGGCTTCCCAGAGTGCTAGGATTATAAGCATGAGCCACCGCACCCAGCCTTTGAGTGGAACTTTTCTAACAACACACCTCTAGATTAACCTTGCTGGGTTGTTTAGGTAAACTTCTATTGAAAGTATGGTGCCAATAACTTTAAGTCTTTTCTCTGGAGCTTACAAAGTTTTTCAGAAGAGGCACTTTCAGTTATGTGCTTCGAAAGTGAAGGATGGCTGCTAGTGTTGTTAGTGTCAAGAGAGAGAAGGACGTTGGGCAGGGTGTCTTAGTACCCAGCATCCCTTGTTTTCAAGGTGGTCGGTATCCTTACCATCCACCGTGATTAGCTTACAACACAGTTCAGGGACCCTCTGCTCTACCCTGTCCAGTGTGAAGAGTGGTCGTTACACACTATTTGAAACCTGGGAGGGAATCTTTATACATGGCTGTTTTAATCATCTTGATTTTTTTTTTTTTTTTTTTTTTTATTGTTGGGGATTCATTGAGGGTACAATAAGCCAGTTACACTGATTGCAATTGTTAGGTAAAGTCCCTCTTGCAATCATGTCTTGCCCCCATAAAGTGTGACACACACTAAGGCCCCACCCTCCTCCCTCCATCCCTCTTTCTGCTTTCCCCCCCCATAAACTTAATTGTCATTAATTGTCCTCATATCAAGATTGAGTACATAGGATTCATGCTTCTCCATTCTTGTGATGCTTTACTAAGAATAATGTCTTCCACTTCCATCCAGGTTAATACGAAGGATGTAAAGTCTCCATTTTTTTTAATAGCTGAATAGTATTCCATGGTATACATATACCACAGCTTGTTAATCCATTCCCGGGTTGGTGGGCATTTAGGCTGTTTCCACATTTTGGCAATGGTAAATTGAGCTGCCATAAACAGTCTAGTATAATAATCTCCCTTTACCCAGAGGGTCCTACTCAGCTTAAATTGAGGAGAATTCTACCAATTACATCACCGTTATTTCTTTATTTTCCTCTCTGGTTGCTTAGGATTTTGGTTCCTTGATTTTATTACATCTTTTCAACTAGTTATTTTGGATTTCTAGCTTCCAGAATTTTGTTGCTCTGCTCCTGTTCTCTGATTTTATTTCTTCTTACTGTCATTTTAATGGAGTTTTGGTCAGTGTCAAAAGTAGAAGTGTTTGTTGAAATCAGTATTTTTACTTGAAAGACATTTTAATCTTGAAAATTCCCTCTGTTGTTTATTTAATTGGGGTGAAAAGATAATAATGTATTATATGATAAATGAATTTGTATAGAGATTTACCAGTAAGAAATGAAAATACCCATTTTCTATTAATTTTATCTCCCAGGAATGTACAATAGTAGTTCCTTGGGCAATTTTCAAACACCTGTTCATATACTTTCTGATTTGTTAATCTACCTGTTTATGAGGCCTCTGATTCATCAAGCTCTTTGAATTCATATTGAGAGATTGTAGGATATTATTTGTTCCTTGAAATAAAGTAGTAATGTATGAATTAGGATGTTTGACTTTGGACTTCTACAGCTGTGAGCTTTAAATCCTGATTCATTTGACCCCAGAATCCAATGATAAATGTCATTTTCTCCTTTTTAAAATAACAGTAATAATAGTATATGCCACATAGAATAATTTTGAGGATGGAGAAACGCAAACACTATTCCTAATATACCACTGGCCTAAAAGAAACATTCGGTGTAAAGTAGCATCATCACCATGACAAAAGGCAGTGGACAGTATTAGGAAGAACGTGGACTTAGGCAGAGCGCCAGGGTTTAAAACCTGCCTCTGTAATTCACTAAGTGTGTTGCCTTGCATTTCAGTTAGCTTTGTTTAAAAGAAAGTAGCCCCATCAACAATCACTAAGCCTCAGTAGTATACAAAAGTTTTTTTTATTAAGTCATATATACAGATCATGAATACATTTATGCCTCTGTGGGATCCAATGTGTTGATTATTTATACAAATGGGAGTGCTTACCTCCTACTAATTAACATAGCCTTTACCTCATTTACTTAATCACAGTTTTAAGACATTGGTGTTCTATACTTGATAGATTTGACTTGTACCCTTGCAATACGCTCCATAGGTGTGGTCCCACCAGTAACCCTCTCTCTATCGAACCATCCCCCTCTCTTCCCAACTCTTTCCCCTTCCTTCCTTCATCTTGGACTATAGTTGTGGTTCATCTTTTATACGAAAATGTGCGTGATTATAAATTGGTTTCATAGTAGTACTGAGTACATTGGATTTTTTTTGCCATTTCTGAGATACTTTACTAAGAAGAATATTTTCCAGCTCCATCCAAGTAAACATAAAACAGGTAAAGTGTCCATCCTTTTTTAATGCTGCAAAGTATCCGTGGTATACATATACCATAATTTATTAATCCATTCATGGGTCAATGGGCACTTGGGCTTCTTCCATGACTTGGCAATTATGAGTTGAGCTCCAATGAACAATCTAGTGCAAATATCTTTGTTGCCAAGTGATTTTTGGTCTTTTGGATATACACCTAGTAGAGGAATTGCAGGATCAAATGGCAGGTCTGCATTTAGATCTCTGAGTGTTCTCCATATTTCTTTCCAAAAGGAACATACTAGCTTGCATTCCAACCAGCAGTGCAGAAGTGTTTCCTTTTCTGCACATCCACGCCAACATCTGTAGTTTTGGGATTTTGTGATGTGGGCTACTCTTACTGTAGTTACATGATATCTCAAAGTGATTTTGGTTTGCATTTCTCTGATGATTAAAGATGATGAGCATTTTTTCATGTGTCTGTAGACTGTGCGCCTGTATTCTGTAGAGAAGCTTCTGTTCATGTCTCTTGTCCACCATACAAAAGTTTTTATTGTGCACATGTGTGGGGTTTATCTCAGCAGGTAAGCTGATCTTTCCTAGTCTCACTCTTAAAGTTGGCTACTATTTTTCTTTTCTTTGAGACAGTCTTACTTTGTCACCCTTGGTAGAGTGCCACAAAGTTATACCTCACAACAACCTCAAACTCTTAGGCTCAAGTGATCCTCTTGCCTCAGCCTCCTGAGTAGCTGGGACTACAGGCACCCAACATAACACCTGGCTAGATTTTTCTAGTTGTTACTAGAGATGGGGTCTTCCTCTTGCTCAGGTTGGTCTCAAACTCCTGAACTTAGTCAATCCCACCTTCCTTAGCCTCCAGAGTGTAGGATTATAGGCCTGAGCCACTGCACCCAGCCAATGTTGGGTGGTTCTGTCTACTGTCTTTTGTCATGGTCATAGCAGGGATGATGAGGCAGCTCAACTCTGCCCCCCTTGACACTTTCTCCATCAGGCTGGCGTAGTTGTTTTCCATAGTGATAGCAGAATCCCAAGAGAGAAAAATAAAAGTTTGAAAATACATTTCAAGCTTAGTTGTGTCAAATCATATAATATTTTTTTGCCCAAATCAAGTCACATGACTGATTCAGGGGCAGGATTTTCTGCCTCACCCTGTGTAAAGAGGAAGGATATTGAAAAGTTACATGACAAGGGACAAGATATACGGAGTAGCAAAACACTGGGGCAATGCTTGCATTCTTCTACATACCAGGAAATAGCTTTAAAATCTCATCAGTTACTTTCCTTAGGCAAAAATATATTAAGGGGTGTTCATGTAAGACAATACCGAATACCGTAAAGCTTATATATGCTCAAATAAACCTCTCATTAAATCATTCAAATCCCTTGAATCTCCATCTTTTTTCTCTTTTCCTAGTTATTTTGACTCCCTTGCAATTTCTTTAATACACTGTGTGGCCTTTACTCACAATCCTCATGAATTCACACTTCCATTCACCTTTACTTAATAGACAGCTGCAATGTATTAAGGTGCACTGGATGTGAACCACTTTGTCCTCAGTAATACAACTTTGCCTTCTCAACCACTTCCAGGCATGGGGTAGGGAGGATCCCAAAGCCATGTGAGTAGTAGTAGGAATGTGACTACTGTAGGTAGTCTCTGGGTTATGTTATGGTTTATTGAACATTGACAAGCATTATGCAAGCATCTTCTGTTTAATGGAGCCTACCAATGTGCTGTCAAAATAAAATTAGATAATCTAATTTCTAGAAATCACAATGTAATATAATGGGAGAACAAATCTTCAAATAGGTAGATGATGCATTGCTATGGGACTATCACTGAGAAAGAACTAATTGATTTCACCTTGAGTAGGTTGGAAAACTTTTCAAGAAGGTGACATCTATGATGAGACTTGAAAGAGAACATACCTGGTGAGCCAAGTGGGAAGTACAAAGTATCTCAGGGAAAATGAGCCTGTTTATAAAACTGCTAGATGTTTAGCATGCTTAGACAGCTGACATAGATAGGAGCTGTGAATTTTATATTTATATACTATTTAATATTCCCTTAACCTTTCCACTGTAATGATTTGCCCTTCTAATAGGGGAGATAGTTGAGCTTCCTAGGACTAGGTTGTCTTTCTCCTAGGAGAAGGAGATAATATTCCTTCTCCAACAGAAGAAAGCTCAATTATTTAGAAAATGAGAAAGGAAAATCAGGCTTTTATTTTTCTATGATGCTCAATGTTTTGGAGACTCCCTGGCTTCAAGAAATCAATAGTTTTACAAACCATATTTGAGTCTAGCAAAGATTTTGCCTTAGGTTTTTGATATCTATGCACCCCAAAGAGTATGAGTTAGACATGGCCTTCTATCTGGTTATTATATAGTGTTCAAGTATAATGTGCCTGATTGAAAAAGATAAAATAGAAATTAAAATGCAAGCCATCAATAGGATGATCTTTCCCAGATTTAAAATTTGAATTGGTAATCTTCACATCTCTTGAGAGAGGGACTAAAGTCATCATATTATAAAATATATTTTCTAAATTGTAAAATTATAAATTTAGTGTGTTCGCAGAAAGCAATGTTTTCTGATGGCAGTCAGATTGAAAGTCTAAGGTGGCTAATTGTAATTGCATACTTTTCCACTTTTCTTTCAGATATGATTATTATTCTAAAGCAGAAGGACATTTTCAGAGAAACTGGGTCATTGGGGTGGAGTGTTTAGCTGCATTGCGCTTTCCTACAACATTGATCTGGACATACAAATTCCAGAAGGGCCTGCCTCCACGAATCCTACTTAGAACTGATGTAGTCCCTTTCATCAGTGACTTTACTGCTTTTCAGAATACAGTGCTGTTTGCTCTTAATGTGCTTGACAAAGTGGATAAACTTACAGGTAAGAATTTTGAAAGAATAGTTTAAAAAGTCATATGGGTTGAATGAATAGAGGAAGAAAAAAACAATTAAATCGAGATATAGATATTGCAATTCTCCAAAAAGAAAGTTATGATTTTTGTGCACATCCATTCCATTTCTGCAGCAGTGATCACTCTTGATATATGGCAGAACAATATAATGAGCACATATTTTGATCTTTCTACTCATGGTCTGTCCTTTCATCTGGAGTCAGAACTGAGCCTTGAAGTTGGCAGACTACCTGAAGCATACTTTTTTGTTCTACATACCCATGTATAATCCTTAATTTGTTCATCAGATCTTTTTAAAGAAAATCTCTGCTCTCTTCTTAAAGAAAACAAAGAAATTCCTAAAGAATACCTGCCATGATTAGTGAAATTACTAAGTGAAATTTGACTTACCTGAGTTCTCTCAATCCAGTACTATTAGTCATCAAAAAAGCCTTTTGCTCTAGTCCTTCAAATGCCAGATCTTCCAGCTCAGTGAAAAATAGGCGGACTGTACAAGTTTGAAAATTACCCTGTAATTCCCATTTCCCATATATGCGCTGAAGTGCTGAGCCAAACTTAAAACATAGTTATTATACTGAGGAGTGCTTTTCAAAGCATTGACTCTGAAAGGTAGAAATGAAGCAAATGAAACATAAATAAATTAAATATATATGTTTTGAAGGCTTTACAATAGTTAGATAACCAAAACACCCAAACATTTTAAGACTTCATGCAAGCAATTGAAGTTGTTCACATTCTAGTAATGGCTCTAGGGCAGCACTGTCAGTCAGGAGGCAGTGAGTAGGAGACCCAAGTCTCACTCAGTGAGTAGGAGACCCAAGTCTCTTTCACTCTGAAATTTTTTCTTGGAGATTTTTTCCACAAAATAAATTGGTCCAACTCATTCTGTTTAATGGATGTAGACTGTTTTATTTCATGAATTTACCATAATTGAGAATATTAATTTTTGTTAGTTATTGCCAACCATTTAACAATGGCCTCCTCTGTGCACTTTCCTTGCATAATTTATGATTTTGCCACTAAATTCATAGAAAGGACATGAAATCCAATTGGTAGGTCAAATCTTCTCATGGTAATAAAGCAACAAATCTCATTCCATGTTTACTTTTCTTAATATCGATTATCATGTTACCACTAAATTAGTAAAAAGGAAAAGAATAAAATAGATGAGTGATATATTGTCAGATGATATTCAAAAAATGTACAGGAGCTGACTGTAATAATTGTGTATCTTTTACAGGTATTTGTTCTGTGGAAAAAATTTATGAAGTTAGAAGTTATAATGAATCTAGTTGAAATAGTTCTTGAAATGTTTAATTCCAAACTTCTGGAAAGGATTAATGAAATAAAAATGACCAAATCTACCTTGACAACTATTAATTTCCAAAAATTAATATAATCATAATCATGTAGTTTAGTTGTTTCTGATGTTTAAAACAGATTTGTTTGTTAAGATTTTTGTTAAGCTTTTCTAATTTAAAAATTCAAACAAAAACAATTATTATTTTATTAAAATAATAATTCTTGTTTTTTTAATTCGTCAAAGTTTAAAATGTTTAAGATCAAAGAAAATTGCATTAAACTATAAAAATAACTGAGAAATTAATAAAACAATTAAATTAAGCTAGCATTGCTCTTTTGTTGTAATCCTACCTAATCTGACTTTGACATTCACAGTGATTCTATCTTGTAGATTTATATTTAAATCTAGATTATTTTCAAACAAAAGTTTAAATATTTAAAATTCATAAAGCCAGACTAGCAAATACAATATATTAACTGATTTATAGTTTTTTCCTATTTTTACCGACCACAAGTTTACAATGGTTACATGATAGAGTTCCCCTCCTCAGACCCACACTTGATAATGACAGCCTCAGGGTCAAGTTTGTCAGAGGGCTCCCTCAAAGGAGAGAGAGTGTACTGGTCAGAAGGTGGTGATTTACACAACTGATATGAAGCTTTCATATGAATGTGCCCCCAACCCCCACCCACTAACATTTGGGAAATGAAATTGGATGAGTTGGTTTGAATTGCATGGTTATTAGTAGAAACGATGTACTTTAAATCTCTGCCCTGTTGTTTGCTGGTTGAATGAGTTTGGGAAATTTTTCTAGTGCCCTCTGTGGTTCCGTTTACTTATTGCTAAAATGAAGATAGAGTATCACACCTACTATGCAAGATTATTTTGAAGAGTCAATAAAAAATTACCTTAGATATAAAGTATCTATCTAGTACTTTCTGCCAACATGGAGTAGGGATCCACCAAAGGCGGGAATTCAACAATTAATAATTCAACAATTATGCTTGAATATGGATACATGTCCTGTTCACAGGGCAAGAAAAGCATATCTGATGAACAGAATATAACAGGGGTAGTGTAATAAGTAAACATCCTCCCAAATCTCTTTCCTGAGACATGTCCAATAACCAGGCACCTTTGAAATGTCTAGTCACAACTAAACTCTCATTATTACTTGAAGATATGCAGAAACAATAGAACTATTTCCATTACAAAGAGAAAAATGAACAAATACCAGTGCCTCCGTCCCACTGGTTTCTCCCTCATCCCATCAAGCAGAGGCAGACTGAGACAAACGGCAGGTGAGGGTGGAGGAGAGAGGGACGCAAGCCAAGGAACCTGAGAGTGGAATGGCAGGACCACTGGAAAAATAAATCCCAACTTATTCTGAAGATACTGAAAAGCAACAGGTAGATTAGAGCACTCCAGCGCACAGCTGCCGGGGGGCAGATTGCAAAGTAGGAGCATCTTAAGGAGTTAGGTTAGTCATTTTTTTTTTTTTTTTGAGACAGAGTCTCATTATGTCACCTTCAGTAGAGTGCTGTGGCATCACGGCTCACAGTAACTTCAAACTCTTGGGCATAAGTGATTGTCTTGCCTTAGCCTCCCAGTAGCTGGGACTTACAGGTGCCTGTCACAACACCCAGCTATTTTTTGGTTATTGTTGTCATTGTTGTTTAGCAGGCCCTGGCCGAGTTTGAACACACCAACCCTTGTGCATGTGGCTGGCTCCCTAACTTCTGAGCTACGGGGGCCAAGCCTGGATTTTCTCTTCTTTAGCTCTTCTTTTAAACAGATAACAACCATCAGAACAAACTTCTTCCCTTTTTCTGAAAGGGAACAATAATATTATGCTTATCTTGATAGACTTATAATATTCAATATATTTATGGTACTTGGGAACATTCAATGTGGTTTTATTTATTTCATACATGTAGTACTTATGAAGTCTGACAATTTGTGAAGTTGCCACTATGTACTGTACAAACAACTTGGTAATGTTTCATAATGTTGGTACATCAGTGTCTCAGAGTTGTGTTCATGTTGAAGTGTGGCAGTATCTTGCTGAGTGTCATTCATTATTGTTGTGTGTCTTTGTGTGCCATCACGAGAATGCCAGAGCTTGAATTAGAGCTCTGATTCATTGAAAATAAACATTCTATTTCTTGTTAAGCTTGGCAAGAGTGGAAGTGAAATCAGGGATATGTTAGTTCAAGCTTATGGGGATAATGCCATGAAGAAAACGGCAGTGTACAAATGGATTAAATGTTTTTCTGAGGGGAGAGAAAGCATCACTGATGAAGAAAGATCAGGACAGCTAATAAGGAGCAGATATGATAAAAAAATTGCAAAAATCCATCTAATTATGAGTCAAAATCGTCGGCCGACTGTGAGAAGCATGGCAGATCAAGTAAACATTGATAGAGAAACAGAAAAGTTTTAACTGGAAATCTTCGCATGAGAAAGATGTAGGTCTTGCATCATGACAACCCACCAGCTCTCATATGGTACTGTCTACGGGGGAGTTTTTAGCCGGTAAACAAAAAATTGTAGTGGAACACCCTCCCTACTCATCTGATCTGGCTCACAATGACTTTTTTCTTTACCTACCCACTGAGCCATGGGTGCCACCCTAAGTGAAGTTTTGATCCTAGAATTATATGGTAACGTATTCTTAAATAGGCCAAGCTGAATGCTAAATATCAGTATCATCAATATTGTCTAAAAAGACTTAAATATGTATATATATATATATATAGCTTTAAGGCACAGGTCATCAAGCTATAGGTTAATCTGGTCTGTTGTTAGTTGTTATAAATAAAGTTTTATTAGGACCTGGCCACACCCATAAGTTTATTTATTCCTACTTTTGTGATGCAGTTATGCAGCTGTACACAAAACATGAAATATTTACTATCTGGTCCTTTACCAGAAAATACTTGGCCACTTCTGCTTTAAGGTAGTATTAGTAAAAATGTCACAATTGATGGCAATAAAAACAACATTTTTCATTGATCTACAAGTATACACATAACACACCCTAATACACCCTCGGGATTCACTGACTGGTCTCCCTCCCTTGCAGGGTTCTAGCTTTACTCCTGTATGTAATCTTAAGAAATGAATTCCCCCAGAAGTCAGACAGAGGGTAAAATTCCTCTATTACACATTCAAATTACTTACTTCATTGGAGATTAGGTTTTCATAGTCAGTCTTTATTCAGTACCTTTTTACCTTGTTCATCACAGTAGGCCAGTACTGAGGCAGTGCCAGGAATGAGGTCAACAATCGAAAAATATCTATTGAGTTGGGTCTAAGGCTTAGACAAGTTTTTCTGACAGCTCTTTGGCAGTTCATTGTGATCAGAATAAACACAAAATAACACGCGCATGGGGAAGGGCTGGTCCACAAAGCAGACTATCATGCAGAGGTTGTGAATTTGCCATCTGTGTACATTAATCCTGAATCCTCCTGGCCTCTCTTCTGACTGTGTCCCCTCTGGCTATGACCCTTTCCTGCAGAGTCACATGAAATGCTTCAGGCAGGTGCAACTTCCCAGCTCAGTTGCAGTCACTCCTTGTACCTCTTACCTACTTCCCTGGGCGTTTGCGCCTCCTGGGACATGGAACACCGGCTGGCAGCTATTTGGCACTCAGACTTGTCCAACCAGATTGGCGGGAGGGTTTATACCCATTAGGCAACCTCGGTCTAAATTACACCTGGGATTTAAGTGATAGAGGGGTCTGTCTGAGTGATGACACAGAGAGGCCACTGGAAGAATTTAGTAATTATGTTCTCATGATAAGGGATCGAGGCCACAGGGAAATCACAGGTTGGAGAGGAGGCAGACCGCAGGAGCAGGGGATAGTCACAGGCCACAGCCTTTATTGGGGTTCCACAGAAAAGGCAAGTAAGGCAGGGAGAGCAGTTTGGGATTGTCCAGTTAGGCTGATTCCAGCAAGCTGGGAATTCTACGGATGTGCTTTCCTCTCTCGGTGCCCACTGCCTACCCTGCCGTGGGATGATCCAGGGCAGAGGAAACACATCGAAATATCATCTTGTGCCCACGACTAGGTACGATTACTATGTGTCAATATAACATATAGAGAAAACATGGTGTTTCCTGCCCTTTGTTTTTCTGTTGAACAAATGACTTTTCATTCATTTAAAATAAAGTTTCATCTGTTTGAGTCCGACTCCAGTGCATACATATTTTTATACTTCCTCGTATTATCACTGATTTAATTGACCTGGATAAAGTTGTTTGCGAATGTGTATAGGTCACCTATAACAAAGAAGCAAACTTATTTGTTCTTATATAACAGTGCACACTTTGGTGTTTGGCATTTTAAGGTCTGACAGTTAAGTCCTCAAATTCATCCTAGAGAAAGTGCCGCATACCTCATTGCTGAATATCACTATGGTTACCTTCAAAGTATCCCATTGGGAAGCTATACACTGATGCCAGTGTCTAGGCCACCCTTCAAAGCAATTTTGGAACTCTTTCTAGAATGGCCTTCAGAGCTGTCATTATATTTATTACCCTTGATGTCCTGAATGTCATAAAAATGTCTTCCTTGGCCGGGCCCGGTGACTCACATCCATAATCTTAGCACTCTGGGAGGCCAAGGCAGGTGGATTGCCGGAGATCACAGGTTCGAGACCAGTCTGAGCAAGTGTGAGACCCCCGTCTCTAAAAAATAGCTGGGCATTGTAGCAGGCACCTATAGTCCCAGCTACTTGGAAGGCTGAGACAAGAGAATCGCTCAAGCTCAAGATTATGAGGTTGCTGTGAGCTGTGATGCCATGGTACTCTACTGAGGGAGACAAAGTGAGACTCTGTCTCAAAAAAGAAAAAAAAAGTCTTCCTTTCTCTCTCTCTCTCTTTGTGTGTGTGTGTGTGTGTATATATATGTATGTATTATCTTCAGGTAAAGGAAAAAGTCATTGTGGGCCAGATCAGATGAGTAGGGAGGGTGTTCCAATACAGTTTTTTGTTTACTGGCTAAAAACTCCCCCATAGACAGTACCATATGAGAGCTGGTGGGTTGTCATGATGCAAGAGCTACATCATTCTCATGCGAAGATTTCCAGTTAAGACTTTTCTGTTTCTCTATCAATGTTTACTTCATCTGCCATGCTTCTCACAGTCGGCTGATGATTTTGACTCATAATTACAGTCAAATCTAATTTTTGCAATTTTTTAAAATCATATCTGCTCCTTATTAGCTGCCCTAATCTCTCTTCATCAGTGATGTTTTCTCTCCCCTCAGAAAAACATTTAATCCATTTCTTCATGGCATTATCCCCATAAGCTTGAACTAACATATCCCTGATTTCACTTCCACTCTTGCCAAGCTTAACAAGAAATAGAATGTTTATTTTCAATGAATCAGAGCTCTAATTCAAGCTCTGGCATTCTCGTGATGGCACACAAAGACACACAACAATAATGAATGACACTCAGCAAGATACTGCCACACTTCAACATGAACACAACTCTGAGACACTGATGTACCAACATTATGAAACATTACCAAGTTGTTTGTACAGTACTGCCAAGGTAAGCACATAGTGGCAACTTCACAAATTGTCAGACTTCATAAGTGCTACATGTATGAAATAAATAAAACGACATTGAATTCTCCCAAGTACCATAAATATATTGAATATTATAAGTCTATCAAGATAAGCATAACATTATTGTTCCCTTTCAGAAAAAGGGAAGAAGTTTGTTCTGATGGTTGTTATCTGTTTAAAAGAAGAGCTAAAGAAGAGAAAATCCAGGCTCGGCCCCCATAGCTCAAAAGTTAGGGAGCCAGCCACATGCACAAGAGCTGGTGTGTTCAAACTCGGCCAGGGCCTGCTAAACAACAATGACAACAATAACCAAAAAATAGCTGGGTGTTGTGACAGGCACCTGTAGTCTCAGCTACTGGGAGGCTAAGGCAAGACAATCACTTATGCCCAAGAGTTTGAAGTTACTGTGAGCCATGATGCCACAGCACTCTACTGAAGGTGACATAATGAGACTCTGTCTCAAAAAAAAAAAAAAAAAGACTAACCTAACTCCTTAAGATGCTCCTACTTTGCAATCTGCCCCCCGGCAGCTGTGCGCTGGAGTGCTCTAATCTACCTGTTGCTTTTCAGTATCTTCAGAATAAGTTGGGATTTATTTTTCCAGTGGTCCTGCCATTCCACTCTCAGGTTCCTTGGCTTGCGTCCCTCTCTCCTCCACCCTCACCTGCCGTTTGTCTCAGTCTGCCTCTGCTTGATGGGATGAGGGAGAAACCAGTGGGACGGAGGCACTGGTATTTGTTCATTTTTCTCTTTGTAATGGAAATAGTTCTATTGTTTCTGCATATCTTCAAGTAATAATGAGAGTTTAGTTGTGACTAGACATTTCAAAGGTGCCTGGTTATTGGACATGTCTCAGGAAAGAGATTTGGGAGGATGTTTACTTATTACACTGCCCCTGTTATATTCTGTTCATCAGATATGCTTTTCTTGCCCTGTGAATAGGACATGTATCCATATTCAGGCATAATTGTTGAATTATTAATTGTTGAATTCCCGCCTTTGGTGGATCCCTACTCCATGTTGGCGGAAAGTATTAGATAGATACTTTTTATCTAAGGTAATTTTTTATTGACTCTTCAAAATAATCTTGCATAGTAGGTGTGATAATCTATCTTCATTTTAGCAATAAGTAAATGGAACCACAGAGGGCACTAGAAAAATTTCCCAAACTCATTCAACTAGCAAACAACAGGGCAGAGATTTAAAGTACATCGTTTCTACTCTAATATCCATGCAACTCAAACCAATTCATCCAATTTCATTTCCCAAAAGTTAGTGGGTGGGGGTTGGGGGGACATTCATATGAAAGCTTCATATCAGTTGTGTAAATCACCACCTTCTGGCCAGTACACTCTCTCTCCTTTGAGAGAGCCCTCTGACAAACTTGACCCTGAGGCTGTCATTATCAAGTGTGGGTCTGAGGAGGGGAACTCTATCATGTAACCATTGTAAACTTGTGGTTGGTAAAATAGGAAAGAACTACAAATCAGTTAACATATTGTATTTGCTAGTCTGGCTTTATGAATTTTAAATATTTGAACTTTTATTTAAAAATAATCTAGATTTAAATATAAATCTACAAAATAGAATCACTGTGAATGTCAAAAGTGAGATTAGGTAGGATTACAACAAAAGAGCAATGCTAGCTTAATTTAATTGTTTTATTAATTTCTGTTATTTTTATAGCTTAATGCAATTTCCTTTGATCTTGAACATTTTAAACTTTGATGAATTAAAAAAACAAGAATTATTATTCTAACAAAATAATAATTGTTTTTGTTTGAATTTTTAAATTAGAAAAGCATAACCAAATTCTTTTTTTTTTTTTTTTTTGTAGAGACAGAGTCTCACTTTATGGCCCTCAGTAGAGTGTCGTGGCCTCACACAGCTCACAGCAACCTCCAACTCCTGGGCTTAAGCGATTCTCTTGCCTCAGCCTCCCGAGTAGCTGGGACTACAGGCGCCCACCACAACGCCCGGCTATTTTTTGGTTGCAGTTTGGCCGGGGCTGGGTTTGAACCCACCACCCTCGGTATATGGGGCCGGCGCCCTACCGACTGAGCCACAGGCGCCGCCCCATAACCAAATTCTTAACAAACAAATCTAAGTTTAAAACATCAGAAACAACTAAACTACATGATTATGATTATATTAATTTTTGGAAATTAATAGTTGTCAAGGTAGAGTTGGTCATTTTTATTTCATTAATCCTTTCCAGAAGTTTGGAATTAAACATTTCAAGAACTATTTCAACTAGATTCATTGTAACTTCTAACTTCATAAATTTTTTCCACAGAACAAATACCTGTAAAAGATGCACAATTATTACAGTCAGCTCCTGTACATTTTTTGAGTATCATCTGGCAATATATCACTCATCTATTTTATTCTTTTCCTTTTTACTAATTTAGTGGTAAAATCATAATCAATACTAAGAAAAGTGAACATGGAATGAGATTTGTTGCTTTATTACCATGAGAAGATCTGACCTACCAATTGGATTTCATGTCCTTTCTATGAATTTAGTGGCAAAATCATAAATTATGCAAGGAAACTGCACAGGGGAGGCCATTGTTAAATGGTTGGCAATAACTAACAATAACTAATGTTCTCAATTATGGTAAATTCATGAAATGAAACAGTCTACATCTATTAAACAGAATGAGTTGGACCAATTTATTTTGTGGAAAAAATCTCCAAGAAAAAATTTCAGAGTGAAAGAGACTTGGGTCTCCTACTCACTGAGTGAGGGGAAGCTGCCTCCTGACTGACAGTGCTGCCCTAGAGCCATTACTAGAATGTGAACAACTTCAATTGCTTGCATGAAGTCTTAAAATGTTTGGGTGTTTTGGTTATCTAACTATTGTAAAGCCTTCAAAACATATATATTTAATTTATTTATGTTTCATTTGCTTCATTTCTACCTTTCAGAGTCAATGCTTTGAAAAGCACTCCTCAGTATAATAACTATGTTTTAAGTTTGGCTCAGCACTTCAGCGCATATATGGGAAATGGGAATTACAGGGTAATTTTCAAACTTGTACAGTCCGCCTATTTTTCACTGAGCTGGAAGATCTGGCATTTGAAGGACTAGAGCAAAAGGCTTTTTTGATGACTAATAGTACTGGATTGAGAGAACTCAGGTAAGTCAAATTTCACTTAGTAATTTCACTAATCATGGCAGGTATTCTTTAGGAATTTCTTTGTTTTCTTTAAGAAGAGAGCAGAGATTTTCTTTAAAAAGATCTGATGAACAAATTAAGGATTATACATGGGTATGTAGAACAAAAAAGTATGCTTCAGGTAGTCTGCCAACTTCAAGGCTCAGTTCTGACTCCAGATGAAAGGACAGACCATGAGTAGAAAGATCAAAATATGTGCTCATTATATTGTTCTGCCATATATCAAGAGTGATCACTGCTGCAGAAATGGAATGGATGTGCACAAAAATCATAACTTTCTTTTTGGAGAATTGCAATATCTATATCTCGATTTAATTGTTTTTTTCTTCCTCTATTCATTCAACCCATATGACTTTTTAAACTATTCTTTCAAAATTCTTACCTGTAAGTTTATCCACTTTGTCAAGCACATTAAGAGCAAACAGCACTGTATTCTGAAAAGCAGTAAAGTCACTGATGAAAGGGACTACATCAGTTCTAAGTAGGATTCGTGGAGGCAGGCCCTTCTGGAATTTGTATGTCCAGATCAAGGTTGTAGGAAAGCGCAATGCAGCTAAACACTCCACACCTACAACCCAATTTCTCTGAAAATGTTCTTCTGATTTAGAATAATAATCAAATCTAAAAGAAAAATGGGAAAGTATGCAATTACAATGAGCCACCTCAGACTTTCAATCTGACTGCCATTAGAAAACATTGCTTTGTGCCAACAAACTAAATTTATAATTTTACAATTTAGAAAATATATTTTATACTATGATGACTTTAGTCCCTCTCTCAAGAGATGTGAAGATTACCAATTCAAATTTTAAATCTGGGAAAGATCATCCTATTGATGGCTTGCATTTTAATTTCTATTTTATCTTTTTCAATCAGGCACATTATACTTGAACACTACATGAAGGCCATGTCTAACTCATACTCTTTGGGATGCAGAGATAGATATCAAAAACCTAAGGCAAAATCTTTGCTAGACTCAAATATAGTTTGTAAAACTATTGACTTCTTGCAGCCAGGGAGTCCCCAAAACATTGAGCATCATAGAAAAATAAAAGCCTGATTTTCCTTTCTCATTTTCTAAATAATTGAGCTTTCTTCTGGTGGAGAAGGAATATTATCTCCTTCTCCTAGGAGAAAGACAATCTACTTCTAGGAAGCTCAACCATCTCCCCTATCAGAAGGGAAAATCATTACAGTGGAAAGGTTAAGGGAATATTAAATAGTATATAAATATAAACTTCACAGCTCCTATCCATGTCAGCTGTCTAAGCATGCTAAACAACTAGCAGTTTTATAAACAGGCTCATTTTCCCTGAGATACTGTGTACTTCCCACTTGGCTCACCAGGTATGTTCACCCAGGTATGTTCACTTTCAAGTCTCATCATAGATGTCACCTTCTTGAAAAGGTTTTCCATCCTACTCAAGGTGAAATCAATTATTTCTTTTTCAGTCATAGTCCCATAGCAATGCATCATCTAAGTATTTGAAGATTTGTTCTCCCATTATACTACATTGTGATTTCTAGAAATTAGATTATCTAATTTCATTTTGACAGCACATTGGTAGGCTCCATTAAACAGATGATGCTTGCATAATGCTTGTCAATGTTCAATAAACCATAACATAACCCAGAGACTACCTACAGTAATCACATACCTACTACTACTCGCATGACTTTGAGATCCTCCCTACCCCATGCCTGGAAGTGGTTGAGAAGACAAAGTTGTATTACTGAGGACAAAGTGGTTCACATCCAGTGATCCACCTTAATACATTGCAGCTGTCTATTAAGCAAAGGTCAATGGAAGTGTGAATTCATGAGGATTCTGAGTAAAGGCCACTTGGTGTATTAAACAAATTGCAAGGGAGTCAGAATAACTAGGAAAAGACAAAAGAGATGGGTATTCAAGAGATTTGAAAGATTTAATCAGAGGTTTATTTGAGCATATATAAGCTTTAAAGCATTCAGTATTGTCTTAATGAACACCCCTTAATATATTTTTGCCTAAGGAAAGTAACTGTTATGTAGCAGAATGCAAGCATTGCCCCAGTGTTTTGCTTCTCCCTATATCTTGTCCCTTGTTATGTAACTTTTCAATACCCTTCCTCTTTACACAGGGTGAGGCAGAAAATCCTGCCCCTGTATCTGTCATGTGACTCGATTTGGGCAAAAAAATATTATATAATTTGACACTACTAAGCTTGAAATGTATTTTCAAAATTTTATTTTTCTCTCTTGGAATTCTGCTATCACTATAGAAAACAACTACGCCAGCCTGATGGAGAAGGAGTCAAGCGGGGCAGAGATGAGCTTCCTCATCATCCCTGCTATGACCATGACAAAAGACAGTAGACAGAACCACCCAACATTGGCTGGGTGCAGTGGCTCAGGCCTATAATCCTACACTCTGGGAGGCCAAGGCAGGTGGATTGACTGAGCTCAGGAGTTTGAGACCAACCTGAGCAAGAGGAAGACCCCATCTCTAGTAACAACTAGAAAAAAGTAGCCAGGTGTTATGGTGGGTGCCTGTAGTCCCAGCTACTCAGGAGGTTGAGGCAAGAGGATCACTTGAGCCTAATAGTTTGAGGTTGCTGTGAGGTATAACTTTGTGGCACTCTACCAAGGGTGACAAAGTAAGACTGTCTCAAAGAAAAGAAAAATAGTAGCCAACTTTAAGAGGGAGCCTAGGAAAGATCAGATTAAGTAAATGAGGTGAAGGCTATATTAATTAGTAGGATGTAAGCACTCCAATTTGTACAAATAATCAACACATTGAATCCTACAAAGGTATAAATGTATTCATGATCTATGTATATATGACTTAATAAAAAAAAAAACTTTTTTATAGTACTGAAGCTTAGTGATTATTGATGGGGCTACTTTCTTTAAAACAAAGCTAACTGAAGTACTCAGCCCTACTATGAAACTAATTTATGGCATATGAAAGCTATAACCCAGTTATAACCTAAAGAATATGGGGAAGAGGGAGAGGGAGGGGGGAGGTGGGATTACACCTATGTTGCATCTTACAAGGGTACATGTGAAACTTAGTAAATGTAGAATGTAAATGTCTTAACACAATAACTAAGAAAATGCCAGGAAGGCTATGTTAACCAGTGTGATGAAAATGTGTCAAACGATCTATGAAACCAGTATAGGTGCCCCATGATCGCATTAATGTACACAGCTATGATTTAATAAAAAAAAAAGAAAACAAAAAACAAAGCTAACTGAAATACAAGGCAACACACTTAGTAAATTACAGAGGCAGGTTTTAAACCCTGGCGCTCTGCCTAAGTCCACGTTCTTCCTAATACTGTCCACTGCCTTTTGTCATGGTGATGATGCTACTTTACACCGAATGTTTCTTATAGGCCAGTGGTATATTTGGAATAGTGTTTGCGTTTCTCCATCCTCAAAATTATTCTATGTGGCATATACTATTATTACTGCTATTTTAAAAAAGGAGACAATGACATCTATCATTGGATTCTGGGGTCGAATGAGTCAGGATTTAAAGCTCACAGCTGTAGAAGTCCAAAGTCAAACATCCTAATTCATACATTACTACTTTATTTCAAGGAACAAATAATATCCTACAATCTCTCAATATGAATTCAAAGAGCTTGATGAATCAGAGGCCTCGTAAACAGGTAGATTTACAAATCAGAGGGTATATAAACAGGTGTTTGAAAATTACCCAAAGAACTATTATTAAACATTCCTGGGAGAGGAATTAATAGAAAATGTGTATTTTCCTTTCTTACTAGTAAATCTCTATGCAAATTCATTTATCATACAATACATTATTATCTTTTCACCTCAATTAAATAAACAACAGAAGGGAATTTTCAGGATAAATATTTCTTTTGAGTAAAAATACTGATTTCAACAAACACTTCTACTTTTGAAACTGACCAAAACTCCATTAAAATGACAGTAAGAAGAAATAAAATCAAAGAACAGGAGCAGAGCAACAAAATTCTGGAAGCTAGAAATCGAAAATAACTAGTTGAAAAGATGTAATAAAATCAAGGAACCAAAATCCTAAGCAACCAGAGAGAAAAATAGAGAAATAATGCTGATGTAATTGGTAGAATTCTCCTCAATGTAAGCTGAGTAAGACCCTCTGTGTAAAGGGGGATCATTAAAATCAAGATGATTAAAATAGCCATGTATAAAGATTCCCTTCCAGATTTCAAATAGTGTGTAACTGCCACTCTTCACACTGGACAGGGTAGAGGAGAGGGTCCCCGAACTGTGTTGTAAGCTAATCATGGTGGATGGTAAGGATACCGACCACCTTGAAAACAAGGGATGCTGGGTACTAAGACACCCCGCCCAACATCCTTCTCTCTCGACACTAACAATACTAGCAGCCATCCTTCACTTTTGAAGCACATAACTGAAAGTGTCTCTGCTGGAAAACTTTGTAAGCTCCAGAGAAAAGACTTAAAGTTATTGGCATCATACTGTCAATAGAAGTTTACCTGAACAACCCAGCAAGATTAGTCTAGAAGTGTGTTCTTAGAAAAATTTCACTGAAAGGCTGGGTGCGGTGGCTCATGCCTAACACTCTGGGAAGCCAAGGTAGGTGGAATGCCTGAACTCGGGAGTTTGACAGCAGCCTGATCAGGAGCGAGACCCCCATCTCAAGAAAAAATAAATAGCCAGACACTGTGGTGGGCACTGTAGTCTCAGCTACTTGGGAGGCTGAGGCAAGAGAATTGCTTGAGCCCAAGGGTTTGAGGTTGCTGTGAGCTGTGACTTCATAGCACTCAATCCCAGGCAACTGAGTGAGATTCTGTCTCAAAAGAAAAAAGAAAAAAGAGAGAGAGAGAGAAGAACAATTCCATTCAAACACTCAGAGATTCTGAATGATCCTCTGTATTATACTAGTAGACATCCAGGTATTACCGGATACCTCAGGAAAGCCTCAATATGGATAAGAGACACTAAAACACTGACTGTCCACATTGCTGGATGGAGTTCTCTGAGCCTCTACTGGTTCAGGGTTTTGCCCAATTTATAAGTCATTCTTTGCTCATAAAACTTTTGCTAAATTTAATTTGTCTAAGATTTTAACAGTTTGATGTCAGAGTGGGATTTGAAGTTCAACTCTACTAATGTTCAGGAGCATCAGATGACAAAACTAGTTAACTACCAGCCCCCTCTGCCAACTGATCTCTGGCAACACCTGAGGTTGTGGGTGAACCGTCTGACACAAACACCATGAACTTGTGTTTTGAGCCCTCTCAGTTTATTGCAGCATTTTTGATCCAAACCATGTTTGGAAGTCATGACAGAACCAAGACTGGGTCCTTCAGGGAAGCCACAGGTGTCAGATCAGACAGAAAATAGACCGCATTCAGTAGGTAGTTACTAGAAGATGGGAAACCACATGTTCGTCTGGATGCATGAAGTCTAGAACCCCTCCATCTGGAACTTCAACCTATTTCATATGTGAGAAGTATGGACCCAGATTCTGGGCTTTTCTAGAGAAATGGGTGAAGCTTCCCAAAGGTAACTTAAGAGTTGGAGTGGCCACAATGGGGACACACTGTACAAAATGCAAACAGTTACACATCTTCATAGCTACAGAAGCTGCAGAAGATCTACTTGTACATGATTTTGAACCCAAACGCAGACCAAGGGGTTTCTTAAACTAAAAAAATTTATGCCGTGAGGTGTTGAAACCACTAATAATGTAAAGGCTTAAGGTAAAAATAGCAATAAAAGTCTGATTTCTAAATAAGTATGGATACAGCCAGAAGTCAATCAGCTACTGTTCCTTAACTTCCTCACTGCTGGACCTGCTTACTGCTTAATGACACATGTTCTCCCGGACAAGTGCAGGACTTGTGACCTGCAACTGCTTCTACAGGTAGCATTGCTACTGTAAAGCCTAGGACTGGTGCTTCTATAGATAACATGGCTATCGTAAAGCCTCAGGCTGGCCTTGGAGATACTGTCTAGACTCTGCATTTGGGGAATCCCAATGATATCAACCAGACCCTGATTGCAGGGAGACCCTCACTCACCAGAGTAACCTGACCCGCCACCTGGCAACAGCTATGGGGCTTTTTTTTTTTTTTCCGCATTTTTTTGACCAGGGATGGGTTTGAACCCACCACCTCTGGCATATAGGGCCGGTGCCCTAATCTTTTGAGCCACAGGCCCTGCCCCCTGCCCTAGCTATGGGGCTTTTTAGGCACAGCTGGATTCTGTCATTTATGGACTCCTAACTTTGGGCTTATTGCTAACACCCTATATGTGTCTCAAAGGGAAGAAATAATGAATCTTTAGAATGATCTGGGTGCTGTTAAAAGGCCTTTTATTTAAAATCAAGGAAAAGCTGCTAAATGTTCCAGCATTTGGGCTCCCAGATAGAAGAAAATGTTTCAATCTTTTTATACGTGAGGGAGAAGGAATAAGTCTGGAGGTGTTATCTGGAGACCTAGGAAGAGACCTGTTGGTTATTTTTCAAAACAATTGGACATTGTTACAAAGGGATGGCTTTCTTGCCTTTCAGCTATTCCTGCCACTTGTGACCTTCTTCAGGAAGCAGAAAAGGTTACATTAGGCCAGGCCACCACTGGGGTCTCCCCTTGCTGGAACAGAAAGGAGTAATTGGCTGACCTCTGGGAGGCCTGGCAGATATTAGGCTATTCTAGACAACCTAAATGTAACATTGAGAGCTGTCTCTACCTTAAATCCTGTCACCTTAACTTCCTTAAATGCCATGTGAAACTGAGCATGGCTATTTACACAACTGAACAAGTTTATTCTAGCCAACGGATCTGACAGACATAGCCTTAGAAAACCCAGCCTTAGAGATGTTTACCGATGGAAGCAGTTTTATGGATCAAGGACAATGGAGAGCCGGATTGAGATGGTGACTCATCAACAAACATTCTGGGCTTCAGCACATCCCCCTGGAACCTCAAGACTGAAGGCAGAACTCATAGCCCTCATTAGGGGACTCCCCAGCGAGGTAAAGGAGCACAGGTGACCAGCTACATGCACTCCAGTTATGCTTTTTCTGCTGTTTATGCTCAGTGCGCCATCTGGAGTAAAGGGGAGCACCTAACCTCTGGTAGTAAAGACATGAGCATGCTAAGAAAAATCCTAGCCTTGCTAGATGCCATTTTAGCCCCCAAGGAAGTAGCAATGGTACATAGCCTTGAACATCAGGGGGCAGTCCAGTGTCGAGAGGAAATCATCAGGCAGATTGGACCAGAAAAAGAACAGCAAGGAACAAAGACTCCCAAGGCATTATTGATCCCCTTGCTGCCTAAAATAGATCCTGGCTCTAACCCTCCCATGTGCTCAGAGGAAGACCTAAATAGAACACTCAGTTGGTGTTTGACCCTGGCCACAGGACTCGGGATGGGTAGATGTACAATGAGACTGGAGTGATTCTAGTACCCAATAATCTTTTAAATTATATTATTAAACATATTAATGACTCCACCCATTATGGGAGGGATGCCATTCTACTATTGGTACAAAAATATGTCATTGGTCCGCATATGAAAAGAACCATTCAGAAAGTTATTTGACTCTTTACTCAAAACATGTCTAAAACTAGTCCTCCTCTCTTCACAAAAGGACTTCAGGTTGTGAGTGGGAGGGCTGAGAGAGGCCTGGCAAATTGATTTCACCATGATGCCAAGGGTAGTGGAAATTTTGAAATATCTACTAATTTTTGTGGCTACCTTCTCTGGCTGGTTGAGGTTTTTCTCTGCCAGACACAAAGAGCCTCTGAAGCCATTAAGGCCTTGATAAAGGAAGTTATTCCTCAGTGTACAGTACTGGTTTCTATTTGGGGTGTCAAGGGTGCTCTGATCACACAGAATGCTTGCAAACCCTTGGTATAACATATAGCTTGGGGGCCAATGTCCACCAGAAAAAAACTGAAGAGACGAATCATACTATAAAGAAAATCTTACCTAAAATCTACCAAGAAATTAATCTGACCTAGAATAAGACACTCCCCTGGCTTATAATTAAAGATGTCCCCAGGAGTCGGTTCAAGTGAAGCCTGTTGAAGGCCTAATATAGCCACACCTGAACCCTTTCCTTTCCTCCTTCTCCTCCCCTGAACCCTTTCCCTTCCTCATCTTCCTACCAGACACAAAGGATCTGGTTAGCCTCACCTCTGAAGTTCTTGTCAAAGGACCCTAACTTTCCAAGAAAGCTATGGAATTTGCCCACCCCATATGGTCCATTAGGGTGCTGTGTAATTCATGAATATTTTTTTGCTCATATTCTCCCAAATTCTAACTTTAATTTGTCTAAAATTTTTCATAACATACATGATCGAGATAATAAATATCCATATATTTATGATACTGTATTTTGTTTTCTACAATTAAAGAAATTTGTTGCATTTTGCTTGTTTACTTGTTATTTAATGCAAGATATTTTTTGTCAGATTTTGTTCCTTCATCAGAAAATACTTGTTAAAGTTGATCATGCTACAGTATTTATACCTCATCACTATAATTCCCCAATGCTTAGACTTATATTTAATAAAAGAGATCGACAAACACTATAGAAAAAAAGAGAAAGGTTCAAAAAAACAAAATATTGCTCAGCATATTAAGTAGAGATCATTTTAGATCCAATCTTACCTGTCTTCAAAACTTTCAAAAGTATCTTGTAAGGTTGAGGTGTGTGCAGTCCATAAGTACTTCAGCAGGTCATCAAAGTTACTAGCAGGTGTCTGCAGATACTAAAGTCAAATTGATTAATACTTGAGCAACTGTAACAATTTCTGTTCCTGAAATTCAAAAATGTTCAGATATGTAATTTAGCACCATTTAAATGAGAGTAGAATTTTGTTTCTAAGAATGAATATGTGCAAGACTCACACTCTACAAAGGACACTATTTTTAATAAACATGGATCTAGAAAAAAATGAACTTCAAGTGTCTTCAGACTACATATTTTACACTTGGCAGCATATCTTTATTTTTTTCTTTTTTTTCTGCTAATATTGTTAAAGTTATCATAATATCTTAAGAGTAAGAAGAAAAATATTTGTTAGAATATTTAATTTGATTAAATATAAAGTAATAAATTAACGATCTAAACATCTCATAAATCTACATTTGTATCTTTTCCTGATTGATTTTATTCCATGTCTATGTTTAACCAATGTTTTTTTTTTTTTAGTTTGGTCCTTGAATATTTGATTTTGAACAACACATAATTATTCTACCCATATGTATTTATTCATTAATTCAGCTGAAATATGGTGATTGTTATGAAACCAGTTTCATAATTATATTTCCTTCAGTATCCCACAGTTAAGCTAAAATGTAAATTATCCAGAGTAGCCTATTCACTAATCAGCAAAATATCCTGCATGCTGACCATTTGTGTACAATTTATTTGAGGTAAGAAAAATGGATAGTTTGCTAAGAAGAATATGTTCCAGCACTTCTTCTTAGCAAAGTATCTCAAGAATGGAAAAAAAAGTATCCAATGTACTCAGCCCTACTATGAAACTAATTTATAGCTTTTATATGAAAGCTATAAGCCAATTACAGCCTAAGAATATGGGGAAAGGAGAAAGGGAGTGGAGGGGAAGGGGGAGGAGAGGTGCAGGGAGGGTAATTGGCGGGACCACACCTCCTGTGCATCTTACAAGGGTACATGTGAAACTTAATACATGTAGAATATAAATGTCTTAACGCAATAACTAAGAAAATGCCAGGAAGGCTATGTTAACTAGTGTGATGAAAATATTTCAAATTGTTTATAAAACCAGCGCAAGGTACCCATGATTATATTCATGTACACACTATGATTTAACAAAAAATAAAAATAAAAAAATAAGAAAGAAAAATGGATAGATTTTGTGCTAATGTTGTATTGGGGCAGTGGGTGTTAAAGACACATAATACCCCACTATAACAAATTATTAATATGTTATTAATGTAATGTTATTATCTTATGTAATCTTATATAACCATTTACACATTCATACCAAGGAAAATATTAGTATACAATGCGCAAAAAAAATCCTAAACAAAAAGTGTTATATGACAAAATAAATCCCCTTGCCATCTCCTAAGAGTAGAAAAAAAGAACCTGGTAAAAGGCATTCCACTCGTTCATTGTCGTATGGAAGGATGAACGACAGCTAGAAACATCATAACAAAACTTCATCTGATCCTTGGGTGGTGGCAAAAGCATAACTTGGTCTGATGATATCCCCATTATGCCAGAATCAACGGCAGCAAGGAAGGGTAATGAAGACAGAAAATAATTTAAATCTGCAAGAACGAGAGATGCGTCATCATACAAGAAGTAACAGGCATCAGAGGACATTTTTACAGAAGCCGTAAGTCATTAAGGAAAACTCCACAGATCCAGAAACATTTAATAAGAGTTAGGCGCTAGGTAAAAGATATTAACCCCAAACTCCCTTGAGCATTATTACATCATATATGTCATAATAAACATATGTTGGTTTTAGAACTTGCCTATGTTTTAAAACAAATAGTAATTGTAACGGATTTGGTAATATTCATTCTTCAAAGCATTACGTGAAAAGCAAGAACACTACTAGCTTATCTGTAGAATGTAACAAAACTTCCCATAGAGGTTCTGTTGTGACTTGTGTTTTGTCTAAAATATTTTAATTGTTTATAGCTTTAGTAAATGGGGATTGTCTGTTTTATATCGGTAAACTTAATTCGTAGCCATGCAGTTACGAACTCCTTACTTTATTCTATGTCTCTAAAGAAAAAAATTTGCATAAGCTTTGGAAATCAATCAGTGGATAATTGAGTTGACAATCAAATAAGACTCTTTTATAATTTATAAAAAATCCCTATCTATAGATAACCTATTCCAGCAGGTTCAGACATGATAATTCAGCTGAGTATTAGGCTATACTGAGTCCCACTAGAAATCGGTGATGCGGAATATTTCATCACAGACACGCATCTGTGAGGACAGTCCTCAGCCCCACGTGGCAGGCTGACACTGCAAAATACTAAACCACCTGAGGAGAACAAACTCTGAACTCTTGATCTGTGACCGGGACTGTTTGTGTCTTTGAAGAGAATGATTCAGAGTAGTGTGAAGAACACACGCAGGGCGCATCTGATGTGCAGCACTCAGAAAGAGAATTTTAATGTGGTGATGCTTCTGGTTGGGAATTCCCTCTCAGGAATTGTGTGAATTGGTTTCATTACTAGCACACAAAATTAAAGTAAAAAATTGGAATATACCTCCGGCTATTTTAGCATGAACTCTGTGTCTAAAGCCTCAGATTACTGAGTGATAAAATGAATTTCCATAGGTATTTATCTCTGGCATGTTTATGGGTTTCAGTACGGAGCACATCTGGTCTGAGCAAAATGAAACAGCATCCTTGTTCTTGGTCACTTCTAATTCCTTCTCATTCTGGAGACTCCTGGTCGCTCACGGGACATCCCACTTAATTGCCAGTGTTGGTTTCTTTCTTTCTTTTTTTTTTTTTTTTTTGCAGTTTTTGGCCAGGGCCGGGTTTGAACTTGCTACCTCCAGCATATGGGGCCAGCACCCTACTCCTTGAGCCACAGGCACCACCCCAGTGTTGGTTTCTTAAAGCCTATCACTTTTTGCAGTTTATTTTAGTCCTTTTATGAAAAGCTGAATATAGTCTAAGAACTTATATTGACATAATGACCCTTAAATCCCAACATAAAGACTGCAAGGTACATGGTGAAGGAACAGAACTGTTTTTGTTTTGTCTCTTTCTCCAAGATCATGGGTTTGGATGCTTTCCTTTGGGAAAGGTTAATGTCTGTTTTGCTATTGAAGTGAACCTACCAGCGTACCAACTATCCACGGAGACGCACAAATGATCTCCAGATGTAGAGCCACAGTCTGTCCTTCCAGTTGGATCCGCTAATCTGCCTAGAAGGGAAAGGATGAGGGACAGTGGTATTTCTTATGCACACCTTGAAACTGCTATCATTATTGCTTAACCAGATCTGTTTTGTTTGTAGCTGTAAAAACATTTATTTCTGAATAATTTGTGTTTGTAGTCCCATCACAGTTTATCTTTTATATTCTCGCAACCAATTTCTTTTTTTCTTAACAACATTACAATTTTTTACTTTTGAATTAAAAGTCTTAAGTGTTGTTTGCTTCTGTATTAGCTCTTCCATTTTTTTCTCTACCATCTGGTCAAAGTTATGGAAGCAAGATACATACAGATTCCAGGCGATGGTTTAGAGTCAAACCACGTCCCTGCTCCATAATATACTAGTTTGACTCTTATGCCTTAATTTCCTCAACTATAAAGCAGGGATAATAATGTAAATTACATTGTAGGGTTGAGTGAAGTGAGGAAAAGTATGAGAAGTATTTCACCTATTATCTATAGTAGGTAAATATTAGAAAATAACCTTTTTTTCCTGGTCAAATGAAATTGCTCTTCTCTCTCTTTTACTCTGCCCCCCCCCACACACAATAAATCAGAAGTTTCTTATTGGCTGTGTATCAATCTGTGTTAACCAACAGGCACCACTCTTTCTCATAAGCTTCTTCTGAATAAAATTTTTAAGAAGAACAAAATGTTTTTCAATTCATGAATGTTTATCCCCAAACATATCTTCTGTCCCACTTTAAGATACCCTATTTCCCAGAGGAAAAGCAATTATTTGCAGAGAAAGACCCTTACGCGCAAGGTGATGCTCCTTGAAAACCCATATCCATAATGAGGTGATCACAATTAAAAGTTCAAGAAGTTAAACCAATTTGGCATTGCCTTCTGACTTTAGTGTATATCCCTGCTCTCTTCATCTCATTGCTTATAAAGGAGTCTAGCACTTAGTGGAAATTCAACGAGTATTTTTAAAATGCCCAATAGATTACATATGGTGTCTTTTTGTAGTTGGTAACCATGTTTGATGCCTCACTGAGGTTACAAACAGACAACCCATAAAAGATAGGTTTGTAGAGAAAGAGAGAGACAGAAATAGAATAATCAGCAGTAGAAAAAAAAAAAAGGAAGGTAATTTTGAAAACATGGTATATACAGAGCCCCATTTCCCAAGAACTTCATGATACTGGTAGATCATTAGAATGGAAACCAGAGTCATTCTTACCTGTTCTATACTGCCAGCCATACAGCAGAGGCATTCCCCATATTATATTTTGTTCGTTTCCTGGTGCAAATTTTTCAAAGTATCTGGCTGTCTTGTTCAATAGGATTTTGTACATCCCCATTCTCTCACTGAAATTCCAGGGGTCAATGAGGTACTTTCCATTTTCTACACGGTAGTCACTGAACTGACCTGGGCTCTCCTTCCACAGAGGGGGAAAGAGAAATAGCTCATCCGAGATATTTGATGCTCGTACTAAAGAAGCGGAAACACAACCAACTATTACACAGGCCCACGGAGGACTGAAAGCCATTGTGCCTAAACCAGAGACTGAGATTCTGACGGGACTTTTATTGGGAAGGCGGAGCAAGAAGTCACCTGTGGCAATCAACACCTATAATTACTTTCCTGGGAATAACAGGGTGGAGACCAGAATGCCTTCCTGAAGATGACCACTCTTGTTAATGACGTTTCCAATGCTTCTAGACATGTGTCAGTCCCTAGAAGTTTTAGCAAACTTTGCTTTCTTTCTAAATATATTTCTGTCTCTGTCTTCTTTCTCTCACATTAACTAGATAAACAATTTCTATGTTCTTACCAGATTATTTCAAGTTTCAACAAAGATGACTATTCATTCAAATTAACCTCTAATTTGTGGGATTTCAAGCAATTTTTGGAAGACATTTGGATGATATTTGGGATATCACTGGATCTTTTTACAATTCTGTTCATGTGCAAGCTCAGACGTGTATGTCAGACTCGTCAATCCAAATTTCACAATAGTCGGAGCTGAAGATTGATATGAAGGTCATTTACTTGGGGGTTGCAGAGTGAAAGAAAAGGGAAGGAGAAACAGCTGATAGAAGGAGAGATAATTGGCATGTCTCCACTATGAATATGGAAGCTCACTGTCGTTGTGGGATTCATGAGGAACTTTACCAGAGGCATCTAACTACTGGATTTGAGGAATCAAAGTGAGAAGCAAGTGTCTACCTGCTCTTACCATCTATTGACCGAGAGTGTCCCAAAGGGTAGGAACTGTCCTGTAACTCTGGTTGAACAGGTGCATCAGGCATCCATCGCAGGTAGCCCAGTTAGCAACAAAGGTATAAAAGCCCAGGGAAGTAAGTAAGAGATATAAAGAATGACAGAATTGGGCTCTCAGATTGCATCTTCACAATGCAGGTCAAAGCCTAAGTGGAACTAGTCCAAAGAGAAGACAAACGGGTGACACCTAAGAGATGACTAACTCAGAAACTCTGCACCATAAACTATGAGCACTTTGGAAATGTACAAACCATTCCTTCCCTATATAAATGTGCAATGTGCTGTGTTTTTATTCTGATCACAGTGAGTTACTAGAAAACTCTCTGCCCAAGATTCAGATTTCATGCAACAGGTATTTATTGTGCTGTGACCTCATTCCTGGTGCCACATTAGCACTGGCCTACAGTGACAAACAGGGGAAGGAAGTATTGTTTTTGAGATATTGAAGAAAGTGTTACTTTAAGATGTAAATCCTAATGAAAGAAAGTAATTTGGCATGTGATAGATGTATTGACTCCTTATAGTTTATCTCTCATTATTGCATAGCACACAAGCAATATTAAAAGACTGCAAAGAAGGAAGAAGAATCATCATTATGTCAGAAAACCCAAAAACCATCATTACATCAGAAAAATTTTTCAATTACAAGATTTTTACTAATATGCGTATTACTTTAGTCTTTAGACAATATTAACATTACTGATCTTCAGAAATCAGGATGGTCTTTTGAGCAGGTTTTTACCTCGTGAATCTAGATGCAATAGAAAGTCTAATATTTCACTTCTGGAAGAGGGACATTGCTTCCTTCTTTCATCTATCCTTTGACTACCCATTTGTGAACACCAACAGGTGCAATGTGTCATGGAGAACGAAACTTTTTAAAAGAATCGGATGATATTTTCAAGAAAAAATTCTTAAGAGAATTATGAGTAAAGAGTTCAGAAAAGCAAGTGTTATCTGTAGGTTTGAGATGTCAGGAGAGTCAACAGAAAAAGGAAAATGTTACAGAGAAGAGGGTGTGTAAGTTGCAGTTCGTCTTTATTTATTCTTTATCTACACAGATAGCTTCTCTTCCTACATAACTTGTTTAACCCCCAAAACAGGTGTTCCAGAGCAGTTAGAAAGAGACTGAAGTAAAGGGAATAAAGGGGCAGGCACATGGGAGAGCTCATTGGTATGCACTTGGTTGAAGTTCGGGCATGAGCTATAGTTGGTAAGACACTGGCACAGATTCCTGTTCTCCCACATGTCTTTAGTGGCCCAGCATCTGAGTACACTGCCTCACATACAGTAGACCTTAATTTGATATATTTGATTGTATTTGCCATCAGCAAATGAGAATATATTGTGAATATATTGTATGCCAGTGAAGGCAAATAAAAACAGACCCCGAACTCTCAATTTGTAGCTCAGAGTTAATTGTTCTGTGTGGAATGGTTACATTAAGACTTTTTAAAATCGCCCTTTATGTTTATTAGATTTCCTTGTTATATACTATTTTCATAATTCTTAAAATAAAACTTGATTTCCTTGGTACTTGTACTGGGTAAAGACATTGGCCCCAGAAACATGGGCTACAAATTTTTAACCACCTTTAATTTATTTAGAATTTTAATCGCATTGAGCATTAAATTAGTTAAACACTTGTGGGATTGCCAACATTTTTTCTTGATTAACTATGATGATTTTTTTTCTTTACCAAATGTAGAATGGCTTCCATTTCTCAGTCTATTGAAAATGGCTTCAAATTTGTACAAAAGGAAAAATGTGATATTATAGAATTATGCTGACACTGAAAGAGAAGTGGCCAAATAATCATTTAAGAACATTGCCCTAATCTTCAAGGGCATGAGATAGTTTACAATATCACATTTTGCAGGCACAAAATTTCTTTCACTTTGGTTACAAAGTAAAAAATAATTTAAACACAGCAATGGACCTGCTACTAATGGCACAATCTTTTATCAAGGGCAATCTTTTTTTGTACATGTGTGCTATTGTTCTGGTATGCTGTTAAATTCATTTGTTTATGTTCAGATTCAATTAGCAGCTTTTTAATCTATCATTATTTAGTATTAATTTTATTTTAAAATATTACCATGTCAAAATACAAAACTGTATGAAAAGATACACTCAAAGTTTCATTTCACCATTCCCTGTTCCTCACTCACAATGGCCAATCAATTAAATAGTTGTTGGTTTAGTTATTCTGTTTGTTGTTGATTTGAGATAGGATCTCACTATGTTTCCCAGGCTGAATTTGAGCTCCTGGGTTCAAACCACCCTGGCTCAGCCTCCTGAGTAGCTGGGACCACAGTATGGTCCAACACACTGGCTCTATCTTCATTTTTTGTCTCTTTTTTGACTGCATGCTTGTTGGAGTATATCTATATTTGTATATAATTTATTCGTTTATCTGTGTATCTTTTATTTGTCCCTTATTTCCTCCACAAAAAGTAGCATACTGTATATATTCTTTGGTACACTGAGTTTTTCAGTTTTTGTTCCCTGGGGAACTAGTATATGTGTCCTCACAGACACAGCCACTGTTACTCATTCATTTTCTTGCTAACCACCTAGTACTCCTCTGCGTGGATTCAGTAGTTGATCCAACCAATCCTTTATGTGTGACTACTCAGATTTTTTCCAGTATAAATAATATCAAAATAAATAACTTTGAATATGTATTATTCTTCCATTTCATAGCAGGTGCATTTTTAAGGTAAATTCCCAGAAAAGGGGTTGCTAGTTCAAAAGGTGAGTACATAAAAACGTGCAGTTCTAGAATCAAATGGCATAGACTCACATTTCTCTACTCTCCTTCAAATACAACTACTACGTAGCCTAGAAATTAGCCTACAAATAATAATGAAAAGACTCTGAGTGAGAAGGTTCAGAAGAACCAAGACTGGCTGGACTCCTCAGGACTCCGGGAATAACACCATGATGAGCTCTCTGCCTTGTCCTTTATCTGCCACACCGGAGGAGACGCCCGAGGAGTCTGCAGCCCGTATCTACCAACGGCAATACAGAAGAACACCAGAAAACCAAACAAAATGAAACAACAACAACAACAACAAAACAACTGCCTTCTCTGGCAAAGACCAGAAGGGGAACCCAACACAGACCCAGTGGCGACTTTAGCCCCTGGGCATCTGTATGCCACACCCTGGGCACCTGCGGGCAATCTGAAGTGCCAGCAGGAGTGGGGGCGGCACGGGAGGAAACCCCAGGCCGTTCCAGCTCCCACTCCACAATCAGGACATGAGTGCACTCCCGTCTGCCTACAGGCAGCAGCTTAAGCAGCCTTACTTTCCTATCCTCCACACCTACAACTCCTTTCCCTAGAAGGTCACGTCATGACAGCAGGTATCTCCGAGAAGTGACTTCTGTTCCCACTGATGCCTCCAGCAGAGACTGAGTGGGAGCTCTCCAGTACCAGAAGAACCATCTGTACTTGAACAACCTTGTAAAGGCTGAGAACACTGAACTGCCACGGAAGCTAAGCCTAGAGACCAGAACAGCTAAACACGGCTCCTGCCTGCCCGCACAGAAAATTTACACGGGATGAAAAGTCTCCTAGCATAATAACCAAAATATCCAGAACATAGTCAAATCCTCAGTCATACTTAGAGCCAGACAAACCAAGTTGAATGAGAAATGGCAATCAACAGATGTCAAAGTAGAGATGAATCAGATGTTAGAATTATCTGCCAAGGATTTTTAAGCAGCTATCATAAAAATAGTTCAGGGCTGGGCGTGGTGGCTCATGCTTGTAATTCCAGCACTCTGGGAGGCTGAGGTGGGTGGATTGCCTAAGCTCACAAGTTCCAGACCAGCCTGAGCTAGACAGAGAAAGACCCCATCTCTAAAAATAGCCAGGCGCTGTGGTGGGCACCTATAGTCCTGGCATCTCTGGAGGCTGAGGCAAGTGAATTGCTTGAGCCCAAGAGTCTGAGGTTGCTTTGAGCTATGACACCATGGCATTCTACTGAGGGTTTCGAAATAAGACTCTGTCTCAAATAAATAAATAAATAAGTAAAATAAAAATGAAAATAAAAATACTTCTCTATCTAAGGAACATTTTTAAAGTACTTCGCCCAACAACAGCATAATATAAATACTTCTCAAGTGCCTGGATAAAAAGACAAACCTTTAGAAACTTAAGTAGAAGCAAACCAGCTTCACTCCCCTCAAAAGAATACCAAAACCAAATGTACAGATGTGAGATTATCACCAGCAATATCACAGAACTCAAATATTAAAATGAGACAGTTCCTGGGGCCATTAAGAAGTAAAAATTCACTGTACAGATGGTAAGAGAATCAGACTTTTATATTTAAAATGCTTCTCCTCTAGTCCATTAGTCACCAACCATGCAGACAGAAATTTCCTCCCAGCTCACAGTTACTACATAGGAAAAAGTGAGATTGGGGTAGACCTCGGGCTTCTCCACTATTTGGGGTTCTCTGGCAGGAGACCTGTCTTTGCCACAAAACATAGGAAGTGTCCTAAGGAAGAAAAATCCTGGCAATATCCAGAGGCAAAGGGTTACATAGCAAGGGAAGAAGCAGAAATAGTCTGTAATGGGAAGTTTGAAAATTACTCATTTAGCCTAACTCTAGATAATATGTGTCCAATTGAACTGAAATACAAAGTAATTGGATTATTTGTAGTCTTACAGAAAAAATATGTAAATTAATATGGATAAGAAAGTAGGCAGGCTATACATTTTAACAATTATATTAAATATTAAAAATAACTTTTTAGTTAACCATATTCCAGATTTTAATGTTACTACATTTCAGGATGTAAAGAAGATTGAGTGAAAAGTTAAAAGCAATGCCTGTAACACTTGAAGTCTACAAACTCAGCTCTGTACATGAGTCACATTACTGAAAGTTAATATTGAATTAGATATTGTGTTTGCAAAACATTGGTGGGAAAAAAAGGAAGAATCAAGCTTTTGAGAAATTCTACGGCTTAGATTTATAAAACAGACAATTGGCACCATCTAGTGGTCATTCTCATGATCAAACATTCTTCTCATTTCCCTTGGCTTGGAATTCAGTGTGCCAAGTCTTGACAGGTTATTCACCAGTTGGACGTTGCTGTAAGCTATGACACCATGGCACTCTACTGAGGGTGACATAGTGAGACTCTGTCTCAAAAATTAAAAAAAAAAAAATTGAAACTAAGGATTAGTTTTAATGTACATGTAATATAAACATACAATACATATATTTTTATTTACAGCTGTTTGTGTTTAGGCTACAATCAGTAGAACTGAGCACATCAGTAAAGCTTACCTAAGAGTTTTCACTTGTTTTACTTATCTTAAAAAAAATTTACATTGCTATTCACAAGAAAAACTACATACTTTCCTTAACTTTACCAACTTTAATCTGAAAATTTTGATTGATATATTCAGAGTCTTATAATTTAATCTGAAAATTTTAATTGATATATTCAGAGTCTTATAATTAACTATTATTTTAATTGATATCATTGGCATGGACTTTGAATCATTGTTTATTTTACTCACCCATTTAAAATTGAGCTACAAGCACAGCAGATTCCCATCCATAATCTGTCAGTGAAGTTCATAGACATGGTAAGTGCCAATAATAGGTAATCGTAGAAATTTTGCAAGTAACCTGGAGGATTAGAGCTGCACCAAAAGAGAAGGTTAAAGAACGCACATCAACCCTGCTGAGGCCAGCTGCAACCCCCAGGATACAAACAAAAGGTACAAAATCCATCACCAAGTGGATGTGAGTCCCCTCCCCCATGAGAACGGCTCGGAGTACCCCATAAACAAACGAGCAGAGTTCAAAAGTCCTCCAATTATACGCCACAGGAGAGACCCTCTAAAAACTGGACCTACTTCCCCTACTAGGGTGCCATGGTGCTCTCCTACCAGGCATAAAACTGTGTAAAACTGTATATATTCTCTACCTGCAATTCTGAGTTCCCAGCACTCCCCTCCACTCTCAATCTGAGGTCTGGAGGCCTGTCCCCCAGGAGTCCGGATTCTTGGGTGATTTTCAAGGGGTGTAGACAGGGCCTGGACTGCAGCTGGTCAGTGCTGATTCTGCAGCACAGAAGTGAGGAGAGGACAATTGGCTGAAAGGGAACCATGCCAGAGTGGCAGTGCCCTGAGGCGCAGAGCAGCAGCTGTTTTTGTCACCAATAGGGCTCATCCCTGGATATTCTGGAGTCACACCCCCTGTCTCTCTGGGCAACCAGAGGAGGCCTGGCATCTTCTCAGGTGGCAACCACCAGCAGAAGATCTGGGATGGAAACCCAAGCCCCGTGAGTAAAGGGTTTGCCTGAGGCGGTACCAGCCTAGGTGGACCGTGGAGACTAGAAAACGCACATGCAGTGCTGGCTGATTCCCAGGGCAGGGCTGACCCAGAGGACTGCTTTACTGAGCCTAAGACGCATCCAGCCCTCAGGGGATCATCAGCCTAGACAAAGGAGGGCAAGAGGCTAGAACTGACAGCTAACCGAGCTGCAAATACAAACCTTTGCAGCAGCAAAGACAGGGCCTGAAATGCAGGTTCTGTGGAATCAAAACAGCTTTCCTGCAGGGGAATTTAGCCAGGACAGAAACAAATTCCACAAAGTTGTTCTGTTCGGTCAGTAACATCAATCAGGGGCGGGGCTGGAACTGAGTAAACACCCCCCCCCCAGTCTCCATTAAGCCCCCAAGGTTGTCAGGCCTCACCTGCCCCTGCCGGATAGAGGCAGAGAGCATCGGCCTGGCTGAGGAGACACAGATTTCCTTATGATTCAGGCAGGTGCAAACCCCTGGAGTATTTGCTCTTGGAGGCAACTGGGTCAGTGGCTGGGTGTGACAGAGGTATAAGATGGGGTGTGGCAGAGGTGCATCAACCTTCCCAGACTAATCTATTCACTGGGTGGATCCTCCTGACCTCACAGAGAACTAGAGCAAGTCATATTTGAGTTGTCAGCAGACCCCTGCAATCCAGTTGCCAGAGACGTTTTAAACTCTTCCACCTGAGACAGGTGCTGACTGAAACAATTGATTTGGACCTTTTGAACTGAGCCAATTGCCCGAGGACTATCCAAGTGATGCCCTGGGTGTGTAGTTGTAGGAAGATTTGATTTTCTTTTCCAATTGTTGCCTGTGGGGGGCGGGTGACTTAACTGCTGGTATTTCTCCACAGCTGAGACTTCAACCCAGAGTAACTGTTTCACTACTCAGATAGAGACCAGCTGAAAACAAGACAGAGCCACTTAGCCCCACCACACCAAACAGATGCCCAGTTTCTCAGCCCATAGCACTGTATGGATCCTTGGCAAAGCTCCAGGGGAAAAGTCAAATGGTGTAAAATAATCATAGGGTGGAATCAGCAGAAAAATTCTGGTAACATGAATTAACCCCCCAAGGAAAGATATGGCAGATATAACATCAACACCCCCAAAGAAAGATATGACAGATGTAACTGAAGATTCCATTCATAAACAAATAGCTGAGATGTCAGAAATCAAATTCAGAATTTGGAACCCAAACAAGATTAATAGAATGGAGGAAATTTTGCAATTAGAAATTTGAGGAGCAATTCAAAAGTCGGAATTCAAAATTTGAGGAGAAATTCAAAAGTTGTCTCAAGAATTCAACAACTTTAAAGACAAAACCACCAAAGATTTTGACACATTGAGGCAAGAATTTGCATCCCTCAAAGATCTGAAAAATACAGTAGAATCCCTCAGTAACAGAGTGGAGCAAGCAGAAGAAATAATTTCTGACATTGAAGACAAAGCTTTTGAACGCTCCCAAACTCTCAAAGAGAAAGAAATGGAGAGCAAAAATGGATCATTCTCTCTGAGAGCTCTGGGATAATTCAAAGAAGGCTAATATCCACCTCATTGGAATCCATGAAAGCGATGAAGTAACTTCACAAGGCACAGAGGCCCTTCTCCATGAAATTATGAAAGAGAATTTTCCAGACATGCCAAGAGATTCTGAAATTCAGATAGCAGACAGTTTCAGAACCCCAGCACAACTCAACCCATATAAGACATCCCCAAGGCACATCATAATTAACTTCACTAAAGTTAATATGAAGGAGAAAATTCTGAAAGCAGCCAGACGTAAGATAACCATTACCTACAAAAGGAAGAATATTAGAATGACTGCAGATCTCTCTGCTGAAACTTTTCAAGCCAGAAGAGGGTGGTCATCGACTTTTAATCTCCTAAACCAAAATAACTTTCAACCCAGATCCTGTACCCAGCTAAACTGAGTTTCATTTATGGTGGAGAAATTAAATACTTTAATGACATTCACATGTTGAAGAAATTTACTATAACCAAACCAGCTCTTCAGGATATTCTCAGACCTATCCTCCATAATGTCCGCCCAATCCTCTACCACAAAAGTAAACTCACTCAGAAAATTTTGATCAAACTCCAACTTCCACAGTGGTGAAAGGATTAAAAATATCCACTGGACTTTTGAAAAACTCAATACCCAAAATTTTACCAGACTTATTTATATTCTCCATTAATTTGAACAGCTTACACTGTCCTCTAAAGAGGCACAGGATGGCTGACTGGATACAAAAACTCAGGCCAGATATTTGCTGCATACAGGAATCACATCTTACCTTACAAGATAAATATAGACTCAGGGTGAAAGGATGGTCATCCATATTTCAGGCAAGTGGTAATCAGAAAAAAGCAGGTGTTGCAATTCTGTTTGCAGATACAATAGGCTTTAAACCAACAAAAATAAGGAAGGATAAGAATAGTCACTTCATATGATGATATTTCAATTATTAATATTTATGCACCCAACCGGAATGTGCCTCAATTTATAAGAGAAACTCTAACAGACATGAGCAACTTGATTTCCTCCAGCTCCATAATAGTCGGAGATTTTAACACTCCTTTAAAGTGTTGGATAGATCCTCCAAGAAGAAGCTGAGCAAAGAAATTTTAGATTTAAACCTAACCATCCAACATTTGGATTTAGCAGACATCTACAGAACATTTCATCCCAACAAAACTGAATACACATACTTGTCATCAGCCCATGGAACATACTCCAAAATCAATCACATCTTAGGTCACAAGTCTAACCTCAGTTTAAATTTAAAGGAATAGAAATTATTCCTTGCATCTTCTCGGACCACCATGGAATAAAAGTTGAACTCAGTAACAACAGGAATCTGCATACTCATACAAAAACATGGAAGTTAAAGAACCTTATGCCGAATGATAGCTGGGTCAGAGATGAGATTAAGAAGGAAATTACCAAATTTCTGGAACAAAACGACAATGAAGACATGAATTATCAGAACCTCTGAGATACCACAAAGGCAATCCTAAGAGGGAAATTTATAGCACTGCAAGCCTTCCTCAAGAGAAAGGAAAGAGAGGAAGTTAACAATTTAATGGGACATCTCAAGCAACTGGAAAAGGAAGAACATTGTGACCCCAAACCCCGTAGAAGAAAAGAAATAACCAAAATTAGAGCAGAATTAAATGAAATTGAAAACAAAAGGATTATACAACAGATCAATAAATCAAAAAGTTGGTTTTTTGAAAAGGTCAATAAAATAGATAAACCTCTGGCTAACCTAACCAGGAAAAAAAAGAGTAAAATCTCTAATTTCATCAATCAGAAATGACAAACACAAAATAACAACAGACTCCTCAGAAATTCAAAAAATCCTTAATGAATATTACAAGAAACTTTATTCTCAGAAATATGAAAATCTGAAGGAAATTGACTAATACTTGGAAACACATCACCTTCCAAAACTTAGCCAGAATCAAGTGGAAATGTTGAACAGGCCTATATCAAGTTCTGAAATAGCAGCAACCATACAAAATCTCCCTAAAAAGAAAAGCCAGGGACCAGATGGCTTCAGATCAGAATTCTACCAAACCTTTAAAGAGGAATTAGTACCTATATTACTCAACTTGTTCCAAAATGTAGAAAACGAGGGAAGACTACCCAACACGTTCTATGAAGCAAACATCACCCGGATCCCCAAAACGGGAAAAGACCCAACAAGAAAAGAAAATTATAGACCAATATCACTAATGAATATAGATACAAAAATATTCAACAAGATCCTAACAAACAGAATCTAGCAACACATCAAACAAATTATACATCACAACCAAGTCGGTTTTATACCAGGGTCTCAAGGCTGGTTCAACATACGTAAATCCATAAATATAATTCAGCACATAAACAAATTAAAAAACAAAGACCATATGATTCTCTCAATTGATGCAGAAAAAGCTTTTGATAATATCCAGCATCCCTTCATGATCAGAACACTTAAGAAAATTGGTATAGAAGGGACATTTCTTAAACTGATAGAGGCAGGCCATCTACAGCAAACCCACAGCCAATATCATATTGAATGGAGTTAAACTGGAATCATTTCCACTCAGATCAGGAGCCAGACAAGGCTGCCCATTATCTCTACTGTTCTTTAACATTGTAATGGAAGTTTTAGCCATAGCAATTAGGGAAGAAAAGGCGATCAAGGGTATCCATATAGGGTCAGAAGAGATCAAACTTTCACTCTTCACAGATGATATGATTGTATATCTGGAAAACACCAGGGATTCTAGTATGAAACTCTTAGAGGTGATCAAGGAATACAGCAGCGTCTCAGGTTACAAAATCAACATTTATAAATCGGTAGCCTTTATATATACCAACAATAGTCAAGCTGAAAAAACAGTCAAGGACTCTATTCCATTCACAGTAGTGCCAAAGAAGATGAAATGTTTGGGAGTTTATCTAACAAAGGACGTGAAAGATCTCTATAAAGAGAACTATGAAACTCTAAGAAAAGAAATAGCTGAAAATGTTAATAAATGGAAAAACAGACTATACTCATGGCTGGGAAGAATCAACATTGTTAAAATGTCCATACTACAAAGCAATATACAATTTTAATGCAATCCCTATTAAAGCTCCACTGTCATACTTTAAAGATCTTGAAAAAGTAATACATCATTTTATATGGAATCAGAAAAAAAACTTGAATAGCCAAGGCATTACTCAGAAAAAAAACAAAGCAGGAGGAATCATGCTACTGGACCTCAGACTATACTATAAATCAATAGTGATCAAAATAGCATGGTACTGGCACAAAAATAGAGAGGTATATGTATGGAACAGAATAGAGAACCAAGAGATGAATCCAGCTACTTACCGTTATTTGATCTTTAACAAGCCAATTAAAAACATTCAGTGGGGAAAAGATTCCCTATTTAACAAATGGTGCTGGGTGAACTGGCTGGCAATCTGTAGAAGACTGGAACTGGACCCACACCTTTCACCATTAACTAAGATAGACTCTCACTGGATTAAAAATTTAAACTTAAGACATGAAACTATAAAAATACTAGAAGAGCATGCAGGGAAATCTCTTGAAGAAATTGGTCTGGGCGAGTATTTTATGAGGAGGATGCCCCAGGCAATTGAAGCAGCTTCAAAAATACACTACTGGGACCTGATCAAACCACAAAGCTTCTGCACAGCCAAGAACACAGTATGTAAAGCAAGCAGACAGCCCTCAGAATGGGAGAAGATATTTGTAAGTTATGTCTCTGACAAGGGTTTAATAACCAGAATCCACAGAGAACTCAAATGTATAAGCAAGAAAAGAACAAGTGATCCCATCGCAGGCTGGGCAAGGGACTTGAAGAGAAACTTCTCTGAAGAAGACAGGCACACGGCCTACAGACATATGAAAAAATGCTCATCATCCTTGATCATCAGAGAAATGAAAATCAAAACTACTTTGAGATATCATCTAACTCCAGTAAGATTAGCCCATATCACAAAATCCCAAGACCAGAGATGTTGGCGTGGATGTGGAGAAAAGGGAACACTTCTACACTGCTGGTGGGAATGCAAATTAATACATTCCTTTTGGAAAGATGTTTGGAGAACAATTAGAGATCTAAAAATAGACCTGCCATTTAATCCTATAATTCCTCTACTAGGTATATACCCAGAAGCCCAAAAATCACATCATAACAAAGATATTTGTACCAGAATGTTTATTGCAGCCCAATTCATAATTGCTAAATCATGGAAAAAGCCCAAGTGCCCATCGATCCACGAATGGATTAACATATTGTGGCATATGTACAGCATGGAATATTATGCAGCCTTAAAGAAAGATGGAGACTTTACCTCTTTCATGTTTACATGGATGGAGCTGGAACATATTCTTCTTAATAAAGTATCTCAAGAATGGAAGAAAAAGTATCCAATGTACTCAGCCCTACTGTGAAACTAATTTATGGCTCTCACATGAAAGCTATAACTCAGTTATAACCTAAGAATATGGGGAAAGGGGAGAGGGAGGGTGATTGGTGGGATTACACCTACGGTGCATCTTACAAGGGTACATGTGAAACTTAGTAAATGTAGAATATAAATGTCTTAACACAATAACTAAGAAAATGCCAGGAGGCTATGTTAACCAGTGTGATGAAAATGTGTCAAATGGTCCATAAAACCAGTGTATGGTGCCCCATGATCCCATTAATGTACACAGCTATGATTTAATAATAATAAAAAAAATAGGTAATCGTGACTTGGTAGCAAATGAAAGGTGCCTAATCTTCAAATAAATAATAAAAAGTTAAGTACAGGGCAGAACCTGAGGCTCAGTGAGTAGGGTGCCAGCCCCATATACCAAAGATGGAGGGTTTGAGCCCATCTCCAGGCAAACTGAAAAAAAAAAAAAAATGTTGAGTACAGATTTTCACGAATTGTCCAGAAAATGGGTGATTCCTATGCACATAATGCATATGCTCTAAAATGTTAATTTCATATATTAATAGTATATCATGTTGCCACTGAAAATATACACAGGATGGTCATCTAAAAGCCAGGCAGGGAGGTAGGAAGGAGACTGATGATTATTATGCACATTTCAGGCAGCGCACACTGACTGGGTGGGGATTTATGTGCAGCCATCCATCACCATACTTTATCCCTAAGATCATTCTGGACGGAGGTATCTCTCTCCCCACCACCATTTTATAGATGAAGAAAGGGAGTCCTTCTCCTCTGATCACACAAAGGAAGCAACAAAGGTGGATTTTTAATTCAACCCAATCTGACTCCGAAATCAGTGGCCTCAGAGTGTATCAACTCATTGTGTACACAAACTCTGTTGTCCAAAGAGTTCTTAATACATGTACAACACCATATCAGCATTCCTTTTGTCTTGTCATTGTTTTGCAGCCCTCGGAAAACATGATAGCAGGGTCACAGGTGGTCTGGAACCCACAGGTCAAGTATGACTTCACTTTGAAAGTTCTCAAGTTGTATAGTTTAAAAAGAAATCATGCAACATAGTTTTGTAAGGATTGTGACTGGTATCTATGCGGTTAATTTTTCGTTATTATCTGCAGAATTAATATGTATTTTAAGGAGCTAATTCCTAGAGTCTAGAAATTCCACAGAAAAAGGTCTAACAAATGATAATTTTTTTTTTACTTTTTTTTTCTTTTTTTAGAGACAGAGTCTCATTCTATCACCCTCTGTAGAGTGCTATGACATCACAGCTCATAGCAACCTCCAACTCCTGGGTTTAGGCAATTCTCTTGCCTCAGATGATACTTTTTTAAAAAAGCCAAGATTTGGCATAAACCTAATATTTCCACCTTAGTCCTATAGAAGGATAGTCCTTCCTTATGATCCAATAAAAGAATTAGACCTCCCAACACACAGGATCAACAGGAAACCCAGTCTTCCAGGTTCTCCTCCCCAAGTATTGGGGGACAAGGATTGTCCTAGAAAGTATCTAGGTGTTTTATGTATCCATCTATTTTGGTTCTTGTCACAGTAAATCTGGCTAGTCTCTGGATCTTCTACTGGTCACGTTTTGTAGACTTGTAACTATCTTTGTTGGTTAGATGTGTTTCTTATCTTTCTATCACTTCGCATCAAGTATGGGGCAGTCTCTGCCCTCTCCTATAAATGCCTCAGTTAAATGAAAACTCAGATGTGATATTTCAAAACCCTTTATTGAAAATTTGTGGCAAAAGTGGGTAATTAAAAGCTGAGGTGAGTATAAAATATATACTAGGGACTCTCTGGCTGAGAAGGTTTGGCCCCTCAGTGAACTCTGCCTGTGGAACCAAAGATGGCAGGAGGAAGGAGCATTCTGGGACCCAACCAAATTTTCTTCACCATGGGGTTGTGGTACTTCAGCCCCAAAGCCCTGGGGGCTGATGCCTTGGTGCTGCTGCTGGCCAACCCCAGGACATGCTTCTATCCAAGCCACAGAGAGCAGCTGGAGGAGATAGACCCGAAAACACTGGAGAAGGAGCCAAGTATTTTCAAAGCACAGGAGCTATGGGAAAAGAATGGAGCTGTGACTGTGGCTGTGTGGAGGCCAAGCTGCTGCTTCTGTGGAGAGGAGGGTTTCGACCTGTCCTCCCTGAAACCCAAGTTGGAGGAGCTGGACGTCCCCTACTTTGAAAGAGCGGATTGGGACTGAAGGGAAGGACTTCCAGCCTTCTTTCAAAGGACAAATATTTCTGGATGAAAAGAAAGTTCGATGGTTCACAAAGGCAGAAAATCATGTTGATGGGATTTAACCATCCAGGAGTGTGGTACAACTTCTTCTGGGCCTGGAACAGAGGCTATTCTGGGAACCTGGAAGGTGAAGGCTTCATGCTTAGGGGAGTTTTGTGGTAGGATCAGGAAAACAGGGCATTCTTCTCAAGCACCAAGAAAAAGAAAAAGAATTTGGAGACAAGTAAACCCACTTTATGTTCTTGAAGCTGTAGGAAGATTAAATCACAGATGTCATCTTCAGAGAAAAAAATGATTGCATGAAACTGCTTAATGCCAAAGACTTCAGAGAAAAAAATGATTTGGTGAAAGTGCCTAATTCAGGATAACTATGATCACTCACCAGTGTTTACACTGGGTCCTTAAGGAGTTAGAAACCCACTTACACTGTGTTCTCAGTATGGATTACTGACATATTTAATACTGTCTTCTATTTCTGTCCAGTAAGGCAAGTTGCCCCCAAATGAGGCCGACATAATCTAAGAAACTGGTGTTATTTTAGCTACAACCTGGAAAATATGAGACTTAAAATTGACTGCTGCACCTCATCACAAATATTGATGGTGTTTGATGCTGTTATTTGAAATGATTTTTACTTTTATGTCTTCCAAAATCTAAGAAAAGTTGATTGGGAAATTAGAGAATATAAAGTTTTCAACTTTTATGGTTTCTATGAATAACTTGTTATGTAATGTCAAAGTAATCGTCATAAAAGGAATTTATATGCTCCAGATTAGTTTGATAAAGGTAAATTATTAATTGAGAACTCTTGTTTCCTTGTCTTCCATTCTAACTCTAGAGATTTGTTTTTCTAGAAGAAATAATATCTATATCTAATAAAATTACACATCAGAAATCACCTGTTTAGAAAACTGGTGGGCATTTTTATAGAAAAACACTTACCATTCGAAAGTTCAAAAATGATGATTAAAATTCTGTACATATTACTCAATATAAAATAGCCTTTATAAACATTTTATTGAAATATGCATTTAATATTTGTCTAAATGAACTCTGCAACAATAACATAAGTAGTATTTTCAAAGGAGTTTGCTAACCAAAACTTTAAAAATAATTTTTAAAAGACAGATCAATAATTATTTTTGTTTTAGAAATAGAGGGCCTCAGAGACTTTCTCCTCCCTTATTCATAACTGACATTCTGACATAATTAATTTTGGGATTGATATGTCCATGAATAAAGCAGGAGCATGTGATAAGAAGCAGTCACGAGATAATTGTTAACTCTTCCTTGTTTCTGCTGTCATGTGATCAGTGGATGTTTGTGGTGGTCTTTGCTATTAATACAGTCATTTTTGCAAATAAAATAAAAACTAACAAGTTTATAGGTCTAGTATACTTTAATATATTGAAAAATGTTCTAAAAAATATCAACTTTCAGAAGCAAAACATCCCTTAGTTTAACAATTCCGTGGGATGCTGTTAACTTTACTGAGAAATTCTTCCAATAATAACATAGGCTGGCATTTTCCAGTGTTTAAATATTTGACATATGCTACTATTCTTTTTAAGTACTTGGTAGAAAAAGGAAGAAGTGCTGGGTTGAATACTCTGAGATCAAATCAGAAGCTGATTTAAAATCTAATACATGTAAAGCTCAACCAATATCAATTTTGGTAATAAAACCCAAATCAGGACAAGCAGACAAAATGTTTTCAATTTTAAAATAGGAAATGAGTTGATAAGAAACAGCGTGTATTGATCTTAATTTCAACCAATATCAATGTGAAATTTTTTATGTCTGTAATTTTTTCTCAAAACAAAGATCAAGATTATGGATGAGGGTAATGACTGCTTTGTGTGCTTGTAAAATTTCATTTTAATATCAATAACTTTGAAAAATAAATGATTGTGTTATTATTTGTTTCAACAATTTATGTTGTGTTAATGTTTGTTTTGTATTTCTTTTATCAATGTTTATTTCACATGGACATCATATCTACTTATTGTCACAATTTATTATCTCTTAAGAATTAATAAACCATGCATTTACTATCACATCTTTGTTAATTGAAAACCTCTGAAACTAAAATTATCACCAAAAAACACCATATTCACTGTTAATTCTAAGGGAAGTCATTATTATTTAAAACACATAATATATTTAAAAATATTATAAATAGATATACAGAAACTATATCATAAAACAGACATATAGTACAATGGAACAGAATAGAGAGCCCACAAATAAGGGCTTACAAGGTCACACTTACAAGGTCAATTACAAGGTCACACTTACAAGGTCAATTACTCGTCAACAAAATACATGATGGGGAAAGAACCATCACTTTAGTAAATGGTTTGGGGAAAACTGGATATCCATATATAAAAGTATAAAATCAGATGATGAAAAACTCAAATGTAAGGCACAAAAAAAACAAAATACATAGAAGTAAACACTGAGGAAAAATGCTCTTTGACCTGGGTTTTGGCAATGATTTAATGATTGATATTAATATGACTCCAAAAGCACAGGCAATAAAAGCAAAAATAAGCAGGTGGGACCACATCAAATTAAGACGTTTCCCAGATGCAAGAAAACAATCAACTGAATGAAAAAAGCAACCTACAGAATGTGAGAAAGTACTTGCAAACTATGTATCCACTAGGTGGCTGATATCCAAAATATATAACATAAGGAACTCCTACAACTCACTAGCAAAAAACCAAATAACCTGATTTTATACATAGGCAAAAACCCAGAATTGATTTTCCTCCAAAGAATACATACAAATGGCCTATGGGTATATGAAAAAGTGTACAGTAGCACTAATCACTAGGGAAATGTGAAGCAAAACCATAGTGAGATACCACCTTGCAGCTGCTGTTATGAAAAAGCCAAATGCTAACAGTTGCTGGTGACATTCTAGCAATAAGAAAACCCTGGTACCCAGTTAGTGGGAATGTAACTTAGTACAACAAATCATGGAAAACAGTATAAAGGTTCCTCAGAAAACTAAAACATGGAACTACTATTCTATCTATCCCACTTCTGGGTTTAACCAAAGTAATTAAAATCAGCATCATGGGGCAGCACCTGTCGTGGCTGGCACCTGTAATCCCAGCTACTCGGGAGGCTGAAGCAAGAGAGTCGCCTAAGCCCAAGCATTTGGAGGTTGCTGTGAGCTGTGACAGCACAGCACTCTACCGAGGGTTAATAAGTGAAACTCTGTCTCAAAAAAAAAAAAAAATTAAAAAAAATCAGCATCACAAAGAGACATCTGCCCTCATTGTTCATTGCAGAGTCATTTGCAATAGCCAAGATACGGAAACAACTGAAGTGTTGATCAACCGAGTAATGGACACACAAAATAGGATTATTCTTCAATAGAATATCATTCATCCCGCAAAAATAAAGAAGTATTGCTATTTGTGATGACATAAATGAACCTAGAGGACATTATATAAATGAAATTAGCCAGACGCAAACAAATTCTGCACGATCTCACATGTGGAATCTAAAGAAGTTGAGCTTATATAAACAGAGGGTAGAAAGGTGGGTGCTCAGGTGAGAGGGGAAGGAAACGGGAGAATTCTGGCAGATGGTATAAAATTTCACTTAGAAGTTCTGGAGATCTAATGGGCAGTGGGGAAACTATGGCTAATAATAAAATATTGCACACTTGAAATTTGCTAAATGAATAAATCTTAAGAGTTTGTTCACACAGCAAGGAAAAAAAAAGTTAACCATGTGAGGTGGTAGATGTGTTAATTAGCTTGATTGTAGTAATCACTTCACAATATATTCATATATCAAACATCATACACATATACAATTTTTATTTGTCACTTATATCTCAATAAAGCTGGAAGGAGGGGGGCACCTGTGGCTCAAAGGGGTAGGACGCCGGCCCCATATGCCGGAGGTGGTGGGTTCAAACCCAGCTCTGGCCAAAAACTGAAAAAAAAAAAAAAAAATAGCTGGAAGGAAATACTGTAAACGAATTAATAAATAATAAATAAAAATATAGACAAAAAGCCTACAAATTGGAGCATTACCCAGATTTCCCAGGAATCCTAACTTTTTTCATACTCAAATTCCCTGTATTAAATAAATAGACTCTGGCAACATTTCTTTAGCATTTTTTTAATTCCCTTTTTTAACAGTCCCTGATCCACCAATTAGTTTAAAATCTTCTTTCAACTCTAGTGTGTATAGTTTGGAGTATCAGAATCCGGCTTTGCTTGGACCTATCAAAGTTGTGTCACAACTTTACAAATCCATCTCCAAAACTTTACTACCACGCCTTTGTGGCGAGACTAGTAAGTAGTAGTAGTATTTTGAGTACATCTTTATATGCATATTCCAAAATTAAATAATTAACTTATTTCAGCAGAAGCCACAACGTAAAATAAAATAAATGTCTAATTCCCAATTTCATAAGTGAACCTTATTTGTGACAAACTCAAAGTAAATCTATATTTTAAACATTTAGAATCTAAATGAGAAATATATTTAGATTGATTTAGATTGTAATAGCTGTAATTTATACATCAGTAATCTAGGCAAAGTTAATTATTTCCATGTAGTAGGAGGGAAACACTATACCAGGCCTCTTCACTAGTGTGCTATTTAGTCTAATTAGTCTATGAGCACTTAGATTAATAATCTCTCACTTAGAAATAAGAACTCTTCGTGTATCTTTCTAGGCATTGGGAATTTTCAACCCAAGCTTGAGGTTTGTCATAATGCATAAAAGTAAAAGAAAAAAGAAAGAAAGGAAAAAAAAGTAAATGTCAGGGTTTTATCTAAGAGTATAACTATCGCATCCGTTAAGTCCTTTAAGTACATTGATAATGCAGTCTAAAGAGTTTAGCTTTTCCTTTGAAGACTGCAAAAGATAAGAATTTGACATACACTATAGAATGCATTTATTTTAACAAAAAGATTTGGGTATTTTAAGGAACATGCTGAAGAAAATGTGCTTTTTATCATCTATTAGCATGTGAGATATATATAAGAAAATATTTATGAGATCATCCCAATGGAAAGATACATGCCAACAAGCTAGCAGAGCAAAAGTATGTGCTGATACCACCACCGAGAACAAAATAGAATGTATTCTAAAACGTCTTTTGAGGAGGTTTGCTGAACATCTGCCTTCTGTGTTGGTCAGGTCAAGTAGCAAGGTATTCTTTATGTCATTTTTTCTTCTATTTAATATGAAGTACTGTTGAACCTCCATAACTGACCACCTCCCTATGTTGACCGTCTCCGTAAGTTGACCTGATTTTCACAGACTGGACATTCACCACATGCTCATATCAGTACAGCAGGCCTCAGAGTTCCTTAAGTTGACCACCTCCATATGTTGACCAGTTTGTTACAAAGTCCTTTAAGTGGTCAATTTACAGAACTTCGACTGTATTTTATATACACAAAATATATACTATATATAAAATAAATATTGGCAATGCATTTTAAGTCCCCTAGGCTCTCATTTCTAGTCTCTGTTCAAACTTCGCCCCAGGGGTAAGTACTATTCTGAAATCTGTGCTTACCCTTCCCTTGAGTCTCTCACATCATGTACTGTGTGCATGATTCCACGGTGTAAAGCTCCATGAATTTCAGCCTATGAATATCTCAGTACAACCAGACCATAACTTAATATGTGGAATATTGTCAGCAACTCCAGGAACATCTATTGTGGCAATCCCAAACCAAACTCAAACAACATATCTTCTTCTGTTACCAAAAGCAGTGTTGCTTGTTCTTAAAATTCATATAAATGGAATCACACAGTATATACTGTTTTTCTGTCTGATTTCTATCATTCAGGATTATGGTTTTGAGATATATTAATTGTATTCCACGCATCTGTGGTTTATTTTATTAATGCATTATTGTCCATTGTACCGTTGTGCTACAATTTATTTGTCTCTGCTACTATTCATGGATAGTTTTTGTTTCCAATTGGAGTTACTTTGAAAAAAGCTGCTATAAAAATCTTTCTACGTGCCTTATATTGGTAAGCAAATACATTTAGTTTTTTGTTAGATTTATATCAAGAGTGGAAATTCTGGGTCATTTAGTCTTAGTAGATAATTGCCAAATAGTTCGCCTAATTAGATGTATCAATTAAAACTCTCACCAGTAATATGTGAGAGTTCTGGTTGCTCCACATTTCTTCAAAACTTGTTTTTGTCATTTAAAGAAAGATGGAGACTTTACCTCTTTTATGTTTACATGGATGGAGCTGGAACATATTCTTCTTAGCAAAGTATCTCAAGAATGGAAGAAAAAGTATCCAATGTACTCAGCCCTACTATGAAGCTAATTTATAGCTTTCATATGAAGGCTATAACCCAACTATAGCACAAGGATATGGGGAAAGGCCAAGGGAGGGGAAGGCAGGAGGAGGTTAGGATGGAGGGAGGGTAATAGGTGGGGCCACACCTACAGTGCATCTTAGAATGGGTACAGGTGAAACTTACTAAATGCAGAATACAAATGTCTACATACAATAACTAAGAAAATACCATGAAGGCTACGTTGAACAGTTGGATGAGAATATTTCAGATTGTATATGAAACCAGCACATTGTACCCCTTGATTGCACAAATGTACACAGCTATGATTTAACAATTTTAAAAAAAGTGCCCTTAAAAAAAAAAGTAAATGAAGCCAAGAAGTGAAAGTATGTTATGAAATAAAAGATTGATCTTAAAAGATATATTACTATATGATAAAAAATTCACCTATTGATAATAATACATACTCACTAACCACATATCTGAGTGTTTTATATAAAAAAAAGTTTTTTTAAATGACAAAAATTTTAAAGCCATCTGGTGGTGGCTTTAAATATATATTGTGGTGATTTTAATATGCATTTGCCTTAAGACTTTTAGGATTCTGAGTACATTTTTATATATTCGTTATCCATTTTGATATCCTCATCTATAAAGTGACTACTTAAGTCCTTCATTCTTTCTTAAAATTGTCATGTTATATTTTGCGTCATGATTAGGAGATTTTCATACTTTCACTGGACATATATATTGTGAATATCTTCTCCCATGTGTGAGATTTTTGACATACTCCTTCTTGAGTCTCCATTTTTTTTCTGGATTTATTTTATTAGAGTACATGCTTTAGATATTCTTATACTGAGAATTCAATTGACTGTAAACCCTCTGTGTTTTTGTTTATCCGTAAAAGTATTTTATTCTTGTTCTTGAAAATTATTTAACTGGATTCACAGTTCTTACTGGCAAATTCTCTCCCCACCCTTCTGTCCCAAGAACCACATCTTTCGGCTTTTGTTTTGGGCTTAGAAAAGTCTAATGCTTATCCAATTAACATCCCAGTCTTATTTTTGTATCAGTTTTCTCAAACTTTACTATAATATGATTTTTTGGGAATATATATTTTTATCCTTCTTAAAATCTGCTGTATTACTTATTGATTCTAGAAACATCTCAAATGTCATCTCTTTCATTGTTGCCTCACCTATGCCTTGCACCACTCTCAATTTCTCTCATGATGGGTCCACTATTTTGAAAATTTTGTATGTTATTTTGGCAAGATGTAGAGAAAGATGGCTTCCCAAGTAAGATGTATATAATCCAGGGATTGTTTAAGATTAAGATTGCTTTAACTTTGCTTAAATCTTAAGATTGCTTAAGATTTAAGATGTGGCCATGTGAATAGTTTTTAGGGTTCCAGTGATCTGGGAATACCAGGATATTTCCTCCAAGGTAAAGGACAAGTTATTGCACTGTCTTAGTTTGCTTTGGGCTGCTACGATAAAACACCTTAGAGTGGGCAATTTCTAAACAATAGAAATGTATTGCTCATGGTACTCAAAGCTAGAAAGTTCAAGACCCAGGGAGCCAGCAGGCTTGGAGCCTGGTGAGGGCTTGCTCTGCTTCAAGGCTAGCAGCTCTTGTTGCATGTTAACATAACACAGGGAGGTAAAGGTAATCCCTTTACCCTCCAGTATAAGGGCATTCATCCCATTCATGAGAGTAGAGCCCTCAGGGCTTAATCTCTTCCTTAAGGTCCCATCTTTTAATACTGTCACATTGGATATTAGGTTCCAACATATGAATTTTGAAGAGAACATTCACACCATAGCATACACCTTGAACATTTTTCCACCAAGAAAGACACACAGCAGTTAGTAGGCCTTTTGGAGTTCTAGAGGTAGCACATCTCACACTACAGTATACTGCTCTAAATCATCTGTGAGGTGATGCAAACTACTGACAGTTTTATATGGGGCCTAGATTAAGAAAGGGGGTTACAGCAGGCCGAGTCTGAGCTAGGGCAGATTTGCATCTCCACCAGTGTCTCTGAAGGCCCCGTAGAGTACACTAGCGGTATCTAGAGAATGAAGGAGCTTAGGAAACTTAACTCCAATATATAACTCCTTGGGTATAAGGAGTATTTTGAATTAAAGGCCCTTAGAGATTGAACAGATTTTGGAAGAGGTTTTCTCTCTATCAAATCAGATGGATCCATTAAAAAAAAAAAAAAAAAAGGATTTTTATACTCCTCCCTGTAATCTCAACGTATTGCAGAAAAGAAGGTCAAGAATGCAACCAGACCTGGCCCAAGTCATTTTAAGTAAATATGTGTCTCTCAGACTAATTTATAAGTCAATCTGTTTCGCTTCATCTATTCACTCTCCAAGTACCTATTCATCCTCCTTGGCAACCATGTATTGCCTCTAAACAAAATCACCTACATTCCATCTCCCTCCTCCTCTAAAAGGAGGGTATATAAAATTCTGAACCCCATTGGGTTATTCTTGTGCGTTGGGTAAATAAACCTCTTTCTCTTATGAATCTGCCTTACTTGTGAGTTGATCTTTCTGCAAACTTTCAGGAGAAAGTGGAAGATTCCCCTCAATAGATAGATATCTGATAAATTGGTACGTAGTAGATAAAGGTAGTATATAAAATCCTTGGTTAGTCTTAATAGGAGGATTAATTATTGTGTAGCCCCTGGAACACAGCCATGACATTTTATCACAGAATTATACAGCTTTTGAAAAGCAGTTGTCATCATGCAACTGAATGTATGACGATGGAACATTGCACTATCATATGACTGAAGCTGTGCTCATGTGCTGGTTGCCATCAGACCCATGAATGTATAAGATCAAGTGAGCCCAGCTGCAGTATATAGTATAAGACAGAAGTGGCACATCTGGGCCTGGAGTTGAACAGGTCCTGATGATAAAAATGAGCCGTGCAAATGAGTGACCCAGGCACTGAAGTCATCTACCTATTTTGCCTACATGTTTTACTCAGCCTGCATTTTCAGAGCTCAGAACGGGGTTCTCTGTAAGTAGCTGATAAACTGTATTAATCCATGGATCTATCAGGTTGGCATATTGTAGAGGCCTAGAATAGACCAGTGTTGCACTAGAGCCTCACTTGGTGGTGGAGCTGAAAAACAGTGGTGAAGGAAAATTTTCCCAGTAGACAGAATTTCAGCTACCTGGTTACCTACCACTTTGTGTGAAGATTAAAATGTCCTGTAATAAGGTACACAAACTTTTTGGCAAGTAGCTTCATTTGCAAATGGATTAGCTTGTTAGTCAAGCACCTAAATGGAAATAGAAGATAAGAGGTAAAGACATCTGAAGAAGAAGATGTGGACTATACCTATTAGAGTGGAGGGAAAGTATGAAAATGTTGTATAATGCACTAATATCCACCATAAAGTACCCCCTGCAGAGAACAGATATACTATCAATCAGACAGGATGACTCAATCAGTAGATGTTACCCAGCCTCTGTTCTTAGTCATCCAAAGCACAAAGGACTCATGAGTGGAGTGACCTTGGTGGCATATGTTAAGGTAATTTATGGGCCAAAGGCATGAACTCTTTCTCACAAATGCTAGTCTAAGCTACTGTTACTACTGAGAGTTGAACTTTGCTTGTAACGAAGACCAACGCTGAACACTATCCCTGATAAAGTAGTATCCTTTGAAGAGATCAGAAAAACATCAGAAAAAAAAAAATCTATGGTTAGCTTGAAACTGCCCTTTACATGAATCAATAAAAGGATGTAAGATAAGAATTGGGGTAAGGACCCCCAAACTCCATAAACAAACTGGTTTAGCTAAAAATAATGACAATAATTAGTCATGGTTCCCTTGTCAGCTTCTCTATAACTGCTACTCTGGAGCTGCGTAGTTAATGCTCAGAAAGATTCCTAACTTTTTCCATAGATAACATCACCCTTTGAAAACCTAAAGGCAGTTTCCGAGATATCCAGGCACCATATTACAGTGGATTTGCTGACCCACCCAGACCCAGCAGCCCATAGAGAGAAACTGACTTACATGAAATTGTGACCCCAGGAACTAAAGTAACACAAGAAGATCATGTCTACATCTCTATAATTTTGTCCCAGACTTAGTCAGTTAGGAGTACTAATTGCCTAATCCTTTGCCCACTAAACTACCCTTAAACACCTGTCTCCCAAATTCTTGGGGAAGAGTGGAGGAGAAATTCCTCCCCTCTCCCTGCTTAGCATTCCCTGGAATTAAACTCTTTCTCCATTGCTACCCCAACTGGTTAGTGTATTGAGTGCACTGGCTCTGTGCAGTGGGCAGTACCACCCGGACAGGCAGCAACAGCCTAACTAGACCTGACACATATTCCAGATTTGGGCTTACCTTCCCTATCCACAGTGCCTCAGCCAGTACCACCATTTGAAGGTGCACAGCATTTCTCTCCTCCCACCATGAGACCCTACATGCTTATCACCTCAGATCAAATGACACAATTTGCCATAGAATCTTTATGACCACTAGCTATGTGACTCCAAAGTAGCAATTATAGAGATGCTAATAAGGGCAAATTTGCAACAGTAGGACACACCCATGGTATCCATTTGTCTTGTCACATACCACACTATCTGGAAGCTGATGGCCTTTGGGTATTGGAATGGATTTTTAAGGTTCAGCTGACAGACTGTTACCAAAAGTTTGATACTTGTCCTCGAAGCTGAATCAGTGAGAATGACTGATGAGGACAAGTGGTTTGAGGAAAAGAAAATGAGGAGGGTGGCAGATTCATGTCTCAAAAGATCACCATCCTGCATTTAAGCAGAAAAGCAGCGATTTTTAAAGGCATGTATTCATCTGTTGGGCCTAGGTCTATATGACTGGCGTCACACTAGTGGCTTCAGACCATTGTGTTTAACTATAATTGGTGGTATCTTGTGACTTTTGTCTGGACAATTCTGTTGAGTCATCTCCTGGGGTTGAAGATACTAGAAAACAAACAACTAAGAACATTTCTCTGCCTTTTTGATTACTGGCCTTGGGCAGGAATGCATGTTTAAATTCCTAGAAAGGGTGAGCGGTTTTAAAAAAACCCACAAAACATGTACTTGCCCTTTTTCAGACATTTGTCTATGTTTCCAGACCAGCATAGCAGTGCAGTTCATTCTCCAAGGTAATGCTGGGCTCAGGCTCCAAAAGTTAGGTTGGATTTCACATGAAACCACATATTTGCGTAATTGTTCTCCCATCCTGCTCTGCTCCTTTCACTTTCATACAGGTTTCTCCTAAAAACACTTAAACCACTAAACAAGTATCTCCTCTTTTGCCTGTGCTTCTAGAGGACCCATACAGAGACAAGGACTAGATGGTTATTTATTATGGCACAGAAGAGTGCCGGGGTGCGGGGGGGAATACTCAAAGGAGAAAAGATGCAAGTTCCCAATAATAAAAATCCTTGACCTAACATTTTATATGTAATTTAGGTGAATATATACATATATTATACATATTATATATAAAATATATTTATATATTATATAATATAATGTATTATATATAACATACATTCACATATTATATATTTTATATATTTATATATTATCGTTTATATATTGTATTTTATGTATATTTATATACTACATATGTTTCACATATTATATTTTTATTTATGTATTTTATATTTTGTGTGTCTTTACACATCTATTATATGATATTATATATATTTTACACATATATTACATATAAAATATTTTATAAAATAACAACAGATAAATTTAATGAAGACTTACTCCTTGACAGGCAAAGCCTTAAGCACTTTACATGTATTTATTCATAAAATTTTCACAAAGAACCTACTTTTAATCCCTGTTTTACATATAATGAATTTAAAGCAGAAAGAGGCCTAGGAACTTAGCCAAAGTGACCTAGTAATTGGAAGAGTCAGGATTCAGACTTGGGCAATCCGGCCTGCACTCTTCTATTCATTTAATTCATTCAGCCTATAAATATTGAGCCCTAAGTATTTGTCAGACTCTGTAATAAGTGCTGGGGTACAGAGCAATCAGAAATCCTTGCCATCATGAAGTTTCCATTCTAGTATAAAGGAGACAGAAACTAAGGAGCTCATGAAACTTCACCCCAAAATAAGATTCCTTTATATAAATAGTATTTTGGATCAAAGTCCCTTAAAGATCAAAAAGCACTGGAAAGAGTTTTCCCTTTCATCTTCATAAAAACCAGACCTGTCAAAAAGAGCAATTGTCTTACCCTCTGCTCTCTGTTTTTTGTTTTTTTTTTTTTTTTTTGGTTTTTTTTTTTTTTTAAGTCTTTCTATTTTATTTTATTTTCTGCAGTTTTTGTCCAGGGCTGGGTTTGAACCCGCCGCCTCTGGTATACGGGGCCGGCGCCCTACTCCTCTGAGCCACAGGCGCCACCCCACTCTGCTCTCCGTTATCTCAAAATATTACAGGAAAGAAGAAAGCAACTAGACCTGGCCCAGCCCATTTTAAAGATACTAATAGCTGTCTCTCAGGCTAATTTCATTTTCAAAGAGAATCATTTATAAGTCAGTCTATCCCCACCTCCATTCATTCTCCCAAGTATTAAGTCATCCTTCTTAATAACCATTTATTGTCATTCAATAGAATTTCTGTATTTCTTATCTTCTCTTCCCTCTAAAATGAGGGTATATAAACTTCTGGTCCAGAATGGAGTAGTAGATAATCACTCTGATTCTCCCTGTGTGCATGGTGATACATTTATGATCTATTTCTTGTGTTAATCTTCCTAATTGTGAGTTGAGCTTCCAAGAGTGAAGAAGTTTTCCTTCTGTTCTACAGCACATAACATAGTACGTTAGATAGAATTAATTTTTATGGGAAAATCTAAAACAGAGAAGGAGATGGGAAGGACCTGGAGGAACTGAAGTTATAATCTGAGATAGAGTGTTCAGGGGAGGCTGCGCTGAAAAGGTAACACATTGGAAGTGAAGGAAAGATCTGTGTTGACAGTGAGCAAAAACCTTTCAGGCAGGGACCTGGCATGGCAGAGGAGCAATGGAAAGGCCGGTGAGACTTGAATTGAGGGCCTGAGAAGAGGCCACAGAGGCGAAGGAAATAGATTGGATAGAACTTTATAGTTCATTTTGGGAATTTGGCTTTTACTCAGAGTGAGACAAGAAGTGACGGTGGCCTGTAATGATAGCCTGTTTTAATGAGATCGTCCTGGCTCCTGCAGTAGGAATTGATGTATGGGTAACAAGGGCAGGAATGAAGGGAATGGTTATAGGGTTATTGTAATAATCCAAAAGAGATGATTGAAGCTTAGACCACAGGAGTAGAAGTGGAAACAGTAAGGAGGGGCCACATTGTGGAACTATTTAATGGTAAAATCAAAAGAATACATTTTGATTTCTAGTTCTATTTTTATTTCTGTTGGATTTTGGTTTTAGTATTACAGCCTATTGGGATATATTTAGATCCTATTCTGACTCTTCCCACAAATTTTACATATTCTCTTCCTTATAGAAGTAAGTTGAATCATAAACCTTGGATAAACATCTGGAAACTTCATTAAATATTGGCTTTGATCTTAAAACATCTTTACATTAAAATCCTCATTATTAGACTAGCTGAGCCAGCCCATTTCAAAAATCACACTTTCTTTTTTCTTTTTTTCTGTTTTTGGCCAGGGCAGGGTTTGAACCCACCACCTTCTGCATACAGGGCTGGTGCCCTACTCCTTTGAGCCACAGGCACTGCCCTCAAAATTCACACTTTCCTCTTTCCTTTTCTCACTCTCTTTCCACGCCACTTCTCAAAACTGCTAGACTGATCCAGTAAGGAGGAGGAGTGCATGCACAATCCCAGCCTTGGCTCCCGACTCTGCAGCTTGACCAACCTGTAAATCTTTGTGATCGGGCCCAGTAGTGTAGGGTGTGGTGTTCCTTAGAGGATTATCTCTTTCCTTCTGGTTTCTTTCACACAAGCAGTCTCCTCCCTAATAGTAAAGAATTTATTTCCATTCTGTGTAAAGTTTATTTTGGCTTCCTTGTTATAAGAAAATGGTTATTTCACAGTTAAACATGGCAAAGAATACATACAAATAAAAATCAGAAAATTTATTTTTAACCCCCCAACATCTTCCATAAGTGACCATGAAATTTATTACACTTCATAGTATGGAGATTCCCAGAAGCACAGTATGTATAAGGGCATAGTCATTTAAAAATGTTATATGTGATTTCCATGAGAAAGTTATTGATTTGCTACTCAAATAAGATATGCATTCTCTGGGTTTTCTAGTCAAAGAATTATACTTATCGAAGGTACAAGTTTAATTGTTATCATCTAGCAAGTAAAAAATATGAAGTATTCATTATTATGTGAAAAACAACAAATTCTAGGAGTCTAAAAGCACCTGTCACGCAGTTTGCTGAGGTTGGTGGGCTGAGTTAGGGTTCTCTGTGGCTTTCAATAATCAAATGTGAGGGTGTAAACTTTGAAAAGTTTTTATTCTTATAGGTACAAAAAGGTAAAATAAATAAAAGCAAAACCATGCCAAACAATTTTAGAAATTGTAGATAACAATACTACCACAATCAAATCATGTGAGAATCTTTAGGGCACTGGAAATCACTTAAAAAGAAATGCAACGGGAAATAAGCTAAATCAGAATCTAATCATTGTCTGAAGATCTCTAACTGTCATTTTTTCTGTTAAAAAGTTGTCCAGTGGGGCAGTGCCTGTGGTTCAGTGAGTAGGGCACCAGCCTCTATACCGAGGGTAGCGGGTTCAAACCTGGCCCTGGCCAAACTGCAACAAAAAAATAGCCGGGCGTTGTGGCGGGCGCCTGTAATTCCAGCTACGCGGGGGGCTGAGGCAAGAGAATCATCTAAGCCCAAGAGCTGGAGGTTGCTGTGAACTGTGACACCATGGAACTCTACTGAGGGCGACAAAGCAAGACTTTGTCTCTAGAAAAAAAAAGGTTATCCAATAATTTCTTGTCTTCAGAAAGTCTTTGGTATTAAATCAACATATAATTTAATCTCATAAGATCTCATAAATAAGTATAAAGAGAGATTAGCTAACAGTTACATTTGGTATAGAGTATGACTTGCAAAGCAAGTCCAAGGCTTACCATTAAATTCCTGTGTAACATTAACCAGATAATCTCTCGGTCTCTTTATTTTGTTCAAGGCAAAATAATATTGCTCCTGTATGCTTAATAAAAAATAAGAAAATTTATCAAAACGTGAGAACCCTTAAGGTAATTTTTACAGATGGGGTGACTGTGAGAGCACTAATGAAGAATTGCTTTGGTTTCTAGTCAACCAAATTCATTATAGCTGATTACAATTCTGTTGCCTTTTTCTCTCCATAAAATATTATGATTAACTAGATAATTTTCCTATAATCCTAATAAACATCCATCTAAAGGGTTCTCTGGTATATAGTATAGAACTCTGGTGATTTTCAGTTTTGAACCATGGTGGTTAGGGGGTAGAGGAGAAATTTATGGAAAATTCCTATGACTCTCGGTGGCTCTGGCTGTTGAGACTGGAACACTTTATTTACAACATATTCATAAAACAAACTGAAAATGTGAAGTCAAACTTATTTCCACCATTCCCAGGGAATTAGATAATAAATCTGGGAATTTTAAAATCACTCTCAAATACAATTATTTTTCCTTAAGTTAGTTCTTAACAGGCATGATGATAACACTAGAAATACAGCAAACAACAACAAAAAAAAAGTGAAAGTATTTGAAGGGCTTTCATCGTATTTTAGATAGGTTTTACTCAGAAATCGAAATATAAAATTACTTTTTAATACCTTAGTTTTTGGTACTGGAAATAAAAACCACATAAAAGGTTCACATTAAATAAATATTTCCTAGAAAACAATGAATCAATACATATAGATGTTGTCACAACAGTAGAGTTAGGGTTCTAACTGTTAATGTTAATGTTAGATGTTAATTCCATATCATAGGTTTCTCTTTGAGTTTGATCTGATGAAACTTTAAGGTTGTTTTCTCCTTTGCAGTGGCCAGTCAAGTTTCTTCTGGAGTTCGCTGGGGAGTAGTTGTTTTTCAGCTTGAGGCTAGGCTTCCTTTTCCATTGCAACATTTATGTTCACTGCCTAAGTGGCTCCCATCACATCTTGTTATTTTTGATGTTTTTCATTTTTGGATATATCTATAAATGGAAAAAGAGGCATCCATCAGAAATATGTATTGGAAATAACCAGGAAGAAAACTGCCTACTTTCAAATATGGTTTATAAGACACTCAAATGCATAGAGCCTTTTTTGAGAAATAATTGGTAGCAAAGTAGAAGAGCCCAAAAATAAAATAAAAGGAAGAAATGTAGATTCTTCAGAAATAAGATCGATATTTCTATGCGACAGTAGATAATACCCTAGGTTTTATCTAAAGTAAAGTGTTTTTCAATTGACAAAATTCTTTGCATTTTCGTTTATCTTTACAACGCTTCTATTACACGGGTAATGTAAAGGTAGGAAACTGAGGCCCCACTGCAGTGGAGCCCTGACCACAGTCACGCAAGTAGTGAGCGACTGAGGTTGATGGTGTCTAAAAACGTCTGATTCCAGACCCAGCACTCTTGGTTGCGCGCTATACTCCCAGAATACCGCACAAGCCTGGAGGAGTTCTGAGGACAACTGAGAAGGAAAGGGGTACCTGTAAGTGTTCAACTGGAGAAAAAGCAACAGATCTCAAGCATCATCTGTGCTATCTAAAGCTCCTGGTTAACAGATACCAGACCTAACATTAACACAGTGAGTAAAGCAAGCTGCATTACAAACAAGAATTCTGTCTGTCTTCACACAAGACACTTCAGTCCTTTCCACTATAGTTTTAAAGGAGCATGAGGGATTACCAGATTGAAAAATACCTAAATAACCAGCACGGCAATGGTTGAGAGGATCTGGAAACTGATATATCTCCCCTCTATTGCACTAGAGATCTGTGGCGTGGGTGCTAGCCGCCTGGACCCAGAGAGAAACTTGCCCCAGCTCCCCCTCCTGAGCATTCAGCCTACGAAAGACTTTACTCCTTTTTCTTCCTTTCCCTTCCTTCCTTCTTCCCCCCACCTAATGTGAGTTATCTAATCTTTCTGTGCCTTACTTTCTTATTTTTTTTTTAAAGAAGGGGAAAAGGCTAATAAAATCTATTTTATGGAATAGTTATGAAGATTAAATGAATTAATAATATAAAAAGCCTCAAACTATCTCACCAACTACTGTGATTTTTATAATGTGTGTGAAATACAAAGACAGAACACAGTTTTGTGACTGCTGAGGACCTCCCACACTAATTGGGAAAGAAGAAAGGTCAAAGCAGAAGGCACTGGAATTTCTCCACAGATCATGTTAATTTCCCCCACAGCCTGCATTTGTCACCTTTCCCTCAGTGCTCAGTGGGGCTGGAGGTCCTCAATGTCTGGTGGGGAAACTAGCCTTGATTCCATACTCTCTCCTCCTGATTCACTTTCCTCAAATGCTGCCTTCAGATTTTTTCAGGTCTTTCTTATATCACAAACATCAATAAAACTACACATCACAGAGAAAAGAACACAAGATTTTTAGGCAGGATGCCTAGATTTAACTCCCCCTTCTATCACTTACTATTTTAGTGACTTTATCTGTAGAAAAAGGAAAAACAGGGTGGCACCTGTGGCTCAAAGGAATAGGGCACGGGCCCCATATGCTGGAGGTGGTGGGTTCAAACCCTGGCCAAAAACAGCAAAAGGAAAAAAAAAAAAAGGAATAACAACAATATTTCTCCCTCACAATGCTGCTTTTCTTGCATGGGTGACAGATGAAGGAAAATGAAATAGTTGTCTTGTAGTACAGAGAACAGGAATCTGAAGACCCCGGTCTGATTCCTAAGTCTACAACTGACTGGCTGTGTATCTTGAGGAACCTCCGAATTTCATTTCGTTATCAGTGAATGAGTTTTGATAATAATAACTGAACCACAGTGCTGAGGAAATATCAAATGAAATAATGGACCTGCAAGTGCTTTGTAAAATGTAAAGTGCTACAGAATTATTACTTGCTATTACCATCTCATATTCACATAAAACTATTATAAGCCTGTAGTTTGAAAGTTCAATCTGTCATCCTGACAGTTATTAGTCTCACTCTCCCTTGTCAATAAGCTGATTTAAGATAGTACATAGTCAAGCAGAAAAATGGGACTCGAGGAAATTAAAATAATTATATTATCTCCAAATAAAATAATAGGATTTGAAAATGTTTAGTTTTAGAAAGGATCTTATAAGTCTCCCCACCCTGCCTGGTCTAGCCCAAACTTCCACCCTGTGCAGGGATCCTGTAAATAACACCCATGCCCTGGTGGCCAACTCTAGTTGGCAGAGCAAAAGGTTTTACATTAAATAGAAATTGTGCTCCTTATCTTACTTCAAGAGATCTCAAAATGTGCAGGAACTAGTTTTCCTGACAGTTATTTAGGTTTTTAGTGCAAATCAATTTAAAATCTTTATGATTTTGGCTTTCATCACCCAATCCTTTTGGAATTATCTCCAGTTCAATATGGAGGGGATGTTTCTCACATTGAATTAAAGATTCACTAAACCATGTACTTAGGTAATCTAATTAACTGAAGGATTTGGATTCATCTCGACTAAGTTCCTTGGAGACAAATTCATATAGGGTCTTCATCCACAGAAGAGTTGACACAGAATGGAGTTTTGTTGTGTTTTTCTCTCCAAAAACTACAGGCTGAGTAAGTGACCTTTAATAGTCAGAATCTATATCTTTGTGAGAATAACCTACCGTTTAATCCACAAAATGAAGTTATAAGCAAAATATAAGGGAGCCTGAGCTCCTGGAACCCATTCCCTATGAATTCATGGCATAAAAGGTATACAACATAGCACAGGAGAACTAATGGAACAGGAACTAATGGGACAGGAACATAAGGTGTTGGAACCTATTCCCCATGAACTCATGGCATAATCAGGTCTACAGTGTAACACACAGGAGAACCAAGAGAACCAGCTGAACAGGAGCAGAGAACCCATTCCCTGTGAATTCATGGCACAATAGGCATGGCAAGCTTTGTCACATTCAATGGAAAGGCCCCTCCCTGAGCTGCTAGAACCTTTCCCCTATGAACTGAAGGCATAACAAGTATTAAAAATAAAGGGTTACTGTAAAAAAAAAAAAAATTCTCTACGCATCGGGCACCTCATTGTAAAATTCTGTAATGAATATTTGTAACTAAAGGTACATTTAGCTACACTTTCCCATTTTTCCTATACATGATGACTTTAGATGTGACCTTTGGGACATCTGTACCTATTGAGAACCTAATGTGGGCTAAATACTCTTCTAGAATCTAAGGAAAGAACACCTTGATAAAAATCTTTGCCTTCATGGTGCTTGTATGCCCAATAATCACAGTAAAGAGGGGGTGTAAATGATAAGTTAGATAGCATCTAGAAGAAAGGCCGGCCCTGAAGGGGGGCTGACGGTGGTTTGATAAATAAGGTGGTTATGGCAGGAATCACTGAGAAGATAACTGCTGAAAAAGAGGATCTAAAAGACATACAGCTTAAGGCGGTGCCTGTGGCTCAAAGGAGCAGGGTGCCGGTCCTATATGCAGGAGGTGGTGGGTTCAAACCCAGCCACAGCCAAAAACTGCAAAAAAAAAAAAAAAAAGAGAGAGAGAGAGAGAGAGAAAAGATGTACAGCTTGAAAGCCCTCTGGATCTCTGGGGAGAGTTTATGCCACTTAGAAAAAACAGCCTAAGCAAGACTTGAGGATGGAGCTTCCCTGAGGTTTTTCAGTGAGAAAGGGAGAGAAATAGAGAAACCACTAGTGGCTATATTTAACTATTTCTTTTTTTTAGTCTCAGGTTAATATAAGGGAATATACAATTAGGTCATATTGTTTGCAATTGTTACGTAAAGTCCAAGTTGTAGCTGAGCCCTTCACCCAGGAGGTGTGCTGTACCCCCTACATGGTACCTGACAGGTGAGAACTTACCATGCCCCCTCCCCTTCTAGAATTTAAATGTTTTTCTCTACCCTACCAGAAACTCCAGAAGAGTTGCGCCAGGACCACTATCGACACCCTCCTGGACCTCCGGAAGAGCTGCGCCTGCCCGACCCCGTAAAGGCTGCACTGTACCCACTACCCTGCCCAGCGGGTCCCCCAGTGCCCTAACCAGGAACTCTGGCAGCTGCGCAACCCCGTGTCCTCCCTTCTGTACCCTCCCTGCCTCCACACCAGCACACTCGTCTGGCCAGGGACTCTGGTAGCCGAGTGTCCTCTGAGCCCTCCCTGCTTCTGCAAGGAGTCCTTCTCCTGGCCAGAGACTTCTGGAGCCTTGGGCTCTCTGTGCCAAAGTCACTGGGCACCAGGCACTCCCAGAACCGTGAGCACCACCCCCTGCCCTGTTGCTGGACCCTGGGGTGTCACACTCTGGAGCTGCTCCCACAACCAGAACTCCCTGGCTGGGGAAGCCCCAGAAGAGCTACACAGGGTCACTCCCTACAAAGATCCAGCAACAATAGAGTGATCCCACTGGGGTCTAATTTCGGAGAGACACCACCCCAACTCTGAGGATGGCCAGAGGCAATGGTGAAAAACAATCATGAGACGAAATCAAAGGACAAACTCTGGCAATATGAATAATCAGAGTAGATAAACTCCCCCAAGGAACAATGGGGCAGACACAGCACAAGATCTCATGCACAAACAAATAGCTGAGATGTCAGAAATCGAATTCAGAATCTGGATAGCAAATAAGATCGAATTAGAATTCCAAGCAGTAACCCAAAAGATGTCTCGAGAATTCAACGAATTCAAAGACCAAATGACCAAAGATTCTGACACATTGAGACAAGAAGTTGCAGCCCTCAAAGATCTCAGAAACACAGTAAAATCCCTCCGTAACAGAATGGAGCAAGCAAAAGAAAGGATTTTTGACATGAAAGACAAAGCTTTCAAACACTCCCAAACTCTTAAAGAGGAAGAGAAATGGAGGGCAAAAACAGATCCCTCTCTCAGAGACCTCTGGGATAATTGAAAGAAAACCAATATTCGTCTTATAGGGATCCCCGAAAGCAACGAAGTGGCTTCACAAGGCACAGCGTCTCTTCTCCATGAGATCATGAAAGAGGACTTTCCAGACATGTCAAGAGATTCTTGAAATTCAGATAGCTGACAGTTTCAGAACTCCAGCACGACTCAACCGGAATAAGACATCACCCAGATACATCATAATCAATTTCACTAAAGTTAATATGAAGGAGAAAAATCTGAAAGCAGCCGGATGAAAGAAAACCATTAACTACAAGGGGAAAAATATTAGAACAACTGCAGATCTCTCTGCTGAAAACTTTCAAGCTAGAAGAAAGTTTTCTGGTCATCAACTTTTAATCTCCTTAAACAAAATAATTTTCAACCCAGGATCCTGTACCCAGGTAAACTGAGTTTCATTTATGATGGAGAAATTAAATACTTCAATGACATTCACACGTTTAAGAAATTTGCCACAACTAAACCAGCGCTCCAGGATATTCTCAGACCTGTCCTCCATAAAGACCAGCATAATCCTCCACCACAAAAGTAAACCCATCCAGAAAATTTTGAACAAAATCCAACTTCCACAGTCACAAAAGGATTAAAAATGTCCACCGGACTCTCGAAAGGCTTATCAATATTCTCAATTAATGTGAATGGTTTAAATTGTCCTCTAAAGAGGCACAGGTTGGCTGTCTGGATACAAAAACTCAAGCCAGATATCTGCTGCATACAAGAATTGCATCTTACATTAAAAGACAAATATAGACTCAAGGTGAAGGGATGGTCATCTATTCTCCAGGCAAATGGAAAGCAGAAAAAAGCAGGCCTGCAATCCTATTCACAGATGCAATAGGCTTTAAACCAACAAAAATAAGGAAGGATAAGGATGGACACTTCATATTTGTTAAAGATAATACTCAATATGATGAGATTTCAATTATTAATATTTATGCACCCAACCAGAATGCACCTCAATTTATAAGAGAAAATCTAACAGACATGAGCAACTTGATTTCCTCCAGTTCCATAGTAGTTGGAGATTTTAACACCCCTTTAGCAGTGCTGGATAGATCCTCTAGAATGAAGCTAAGCAAAGAAATCTTAGATTTAAACTTAACCATTCGACATCTGGACTTAACAGACATCTACAGAACATTTAATCCCAACAAAACTGAATACACATTCTTCTCATCAGTCCACGGAACATACTCCAAAATTGACCACAACCTAGGCCACAAATCTAACCTCAGCAAAATTTTAAAAATAGAAATTATTCCTTGCATCTTCTCAAACCATCATGGAATAAAAATTGAACTCAATAACAACAGGAATCTGCATACCCATACAAGAACACGAAAGCTAAATAACGTTATGCTGAAGGATAGATGGGTTCTAGACAAGATTAAGAAGGAAATCACCAAATTTTTGGAACAAAACAACAATCAAGACACGAATTACCAGAATCTCTGGGATACTACTGCAAAGGCAGTCCTAAGAGGGAAATTTATAGCACTGCAAGCCTTCCTCAAGAAAATGGAAAGAGAGGAAGTTAATAACTTAATGGGACATCTCAAGCAACTGGAGAAGGAAGAACACTCCAAGCCCAAACCCAGCAGAAGAAAAGAAATAACCAAAATCAGAGCAGAATTAAATGAAATTAAAAACAAAAGAATTATACAACAAATCAATAAACCCAAAAGTTGGTTTTTTGAAAAGGCCAATAAAGTAGATAAATCTTTGGACAACCTAACCAGGAAAAAAAGAGTAAAATCTCTAATTGCATCAATCAGAAATGGTAAAGATGAAATAACAACTCAGAAATTCAAAAAATCCTTAATGAATAATACTACCCAACACATTCTACGAAGCAAACATCACCTTAATTCCTAAACCAGGGAAAGACCCAATAAGAAAAGAAAATTATAGACCAATATCACTAATGAATATTGATGCAAAAATACTCAATAAGATCCTAACAAACAGAATCCCAAAACACATCAAAAAAATTATACACCATGACCAAGTGGGATTTATCCTAGGGTCTCAAGGCTGGTTCAATATACGTAAATCTATAAATGTAACTCAACACATAAACAAACTCAAAAATAAAGACCAATATTATTCTCTCAATTGATGCATAAAAAGCTTTTGATAATATCAGCATCCCTTCATGATCAGAACACTTAAGAAAATTGGTATAAAAGGGATATTTCTTAAACTAATAGAGGCCATCTACTGCAAACCCACAGCCAATATTGTATTGAATGGAGTTAAATTGAAATCATTTTCCACTTAGATCAGGAACCAGGCAAGGTTGTCCATTGTCTCCATTGCTCTTTAACATTGTAATGGAAGTTTTAGCCATTGCAATTAGGGAAGAAAAGGCGATCAAGGGTATCCACATAGGGTCAGAAGAGATCAAACTTTCACTCTTTGCAGATGACATGATTGTATATCTGGAAAACACTAGGGATTCTACTACAAAACATTTAGAAGTGATCAATGAATACAGCAATGTCACAGGCTACAAAATCAACACCCAGAAATCTGTAGCCTTTACATATACCAACAATAGCCAAGCCGAAAAAACAGTTGAAGTCTCTATTCCTTTTACAGTAGTGCCAAAGAAGATGAAATATTTGGGAGTTTATCTAACAAAGGATGTGAAAGATCTCTATAAAGAGAACAATGTAATTTTAAGAAAATAAATAGCTGAAAATGTTAACAAATTGAAAAACATACCATGCTCATGGCTGGTAAGAATCAACATCGTTAAAATGTCTATACTACTCAAAGCAATATATAATTTGAATGCAATTCCTATCAAAGATCCATTGTCATATTTTAAAGATCTTGAAAAAATAATACTTCGTTTTATATGGAATCAGAAAAAACCTTGAATAGCCAAAACATTACTCAGAAATAAAAATAAAGAAGGAGGAATCATGCTACCAGACCTGAGACTGTACTATAAATCAATAGTGATCAAAAGAGCATGGTACTGGCACAAATACAAAGTAGATTTCTGGAACAGAAGAGAGAACCAAGAGATGAATCCAGCTGCTTACCATTATTTGATCTTTAACAAACCAATTAAAAACATTCAGTGGGGAAAAGATTCCCTGTTTAACAAATGGTGCTGGGTGAACTGGCTGGCGATCTGTAAAAGACTAAAATTGGACCCACACCTTTCACCATTAACTAAGATAGACTCTCACTGGATAAAAGATTTAAACTTAAGACATGAAACTATAAAAATACTTGAAGAAAGTGCAGGGAAAACTCTAGAAGGAATCGGCCTGGGTGAATATTTTATGAGGAGGACTCCCCAGGCAATCGAAGCAGTATGAAAAATACATTACCGGGACCTGATCAAACTGAAAAGCTTCTGCACAGCCAAGAACACAGTAAGTAAAGCAAGCAGACAGCCCTCAGAATGGGAAAAAATATTTGCAGGTATAACTCCAATAAAGGTTTAATAACCAGAATCCACAGAGAACTCAAGCGTATTAGCAAGAAAAGAACAAGTGATCCCATCTCAGGGTGGGCAAAGGACTTGAAGAGAAACTTCTCTAAAGAAGACAGACACACGATCTACAGACACATGAAAAAAAGCTCATCATCCTTAATCATCAGAGAAATGCAAATCAAAACTACTTTGAGATATCACCTAACCCCAGTAAGAGTAGCCCACATAACAAAATCCCCAAACCAGAGATGTTGGTGTGGATGTGGAGAAAAGGGCAAACTTCTACACTGCTGGTGGGAATGTACACTAATACGTTCCTTTTGGAAAGATGTTTGGAGAATACCTAGAGATCTAAAAATAGACCTGCCATTCAATCCTATATTTCCTTTACTAGGTTTATACCCAGAAGACCAAAAATCACAATATAACAAAGACATCTGTACCAGAATGTTTATTGCAGCCCAATTCATAATTGCTAAGTCATGGAAGAAGCCCAAGTGCTCATAGACCCACGAATGGACTAGCAAATTGTGGTAGCCTTAAAGAAAGATGGAGACTTTACCTCTTTCATGCTTACATGGATGGAGCTGGAACATATTCTTCTTAGCAAAGTATCTCAAGAATGGAAGAAAAAGTATCCAATGTACTCAGCCCTACTATGAAGCTAATTTATAGCTTTCAAATGAAAGCTATAACCCAACTACAGCACAAGAATATGGGGGAAGGGCCAAGGGAGGGGAAGGGAGGGGTAGGTCAGGGTGACGGGAGGATAATGGGTGGGGCCACACCTTACAGTGCATCTTAGAATGGGTACAGGTGAAACCTACTAAATGCAGAATACAAATGTCTACATACAATAACTAGGAAAATGCCATGAATGCTACATTGAACAGTTTGATGAGAGTATTTCAGATTGTATATGAAAACAGCACACTGTACCCCTTGATTGCACAAATGTACACAGCTATGATTTAACAATTAAAAAATAAATAAATCAATCAAAAAAAAGAAAACTAAATTAAAATAAGGTAAATCATGTACAAGTCATGTGTCATGTCAGGTGACCTTGTTACCCAGGTGTAATCCACACACAGTATTTTATCTCTTTTCCCTCCTCTCTCCACACTCACCTGTCCTTTGAATTCTCTTGGACAACTGAGTCTGATTCCATGATTAAGAATTATTAGATAAATGCAAATCAAAACCATCCTGAGATACCATCTAACCCCAGCAAGAATGGCCCACATCACAAAAATCTCAAAACTACAGATGCTGGTGTGGATGTGGAGAGAAGGAAACACTTTTACACTGCTGGTGGGACTGCAAACTAATACAACCTTTTTGGAAGGAAGTATGGAGAACCCTCAAAGCACTCAAGCTAGACCTTCCATTTGATCCTGCAAGCCCATTACTGGGCATCTACCCAGAAGGAAAAAAATCCTTTTATCATAAGGACACTTGCACTAGACTGTTTATTGCAGCTCAATTTATAATTGCCAAAATGTGGAAACAGCCTGAATGCCCACCAACCCAGGAATGGATTAACAAGCTGTGGTATATGTATACCATGGAATACTATTCAGCCATTAAAAAAAATGGAGACTTTACATCCTTCGTATTAACCTGGATGGAAGTGGAAGACATGATTCTTAGTAAAGCATCACAAGAATGGAGAAGCATGAATCCTATGCACTTAATTTTGATGTGAGGACAATTAATGACATGGAGGGGGTGGGGAAGGGGAGAGTAGAGAGAGAAAGAAGGAGGGAGGGGTGGGGAAAGGAAGAGCCAAGAGAGGGAAGGAGGGAGGGGGTGGGGTCTTGGTGTGTGCCACATCTTTTGGGGGCAAGACATAATTGTAAGAGGGACTTTACCTAACAAATGCAATCAATGTCACCTGGTTTCTTGTACCCTCAATAAATTCTCAACAATAAAAAAAAAAAAGGAAAAAAATCATACAAACAGCAAACAACAACAAAAAAATGTTTTTCTCTCATGTGGGCATGCAGCTGTTCATATTAATATTGAGTACATTGGAGGCTTGCTTTTCCATTCTTGTGAAATTTGACTTAGGAGGATATTTGCCAGTAGAGGATTTTGAGGAGAGGAATTAAACACAATCTGGTTTGGATTTTAAAACATTTACTTGAGCTGCTAAGAATGGACACTAGGGGGCAAGTGTGGAACCAGATAGACTAGTTAAAAAGGGAGGATTAGTATCTTAATAAGAGACAGTAGTTGATAGCTGGGATAGGCCTGGACTAGGTTGATAGCAATGGGCATGGGGGCGCGGGAGGGAAGCAATATTTTAGATAATGTTTGAAGATAAAACCAATAGGATTTGCTGACAGAGTAGATGTGATTAGTGAGAAGAGCAGAAAAATTGTCCACAATTCTCCTAGTTCATTAGTTTCTCCCCCCTCAGAGGGAAACCCCTTGCCTCAGAATCACATAAAAAATAATTTTAAATACATTCTCTTGGTACACCCAAGAACCTCAGAAACAGACTCTCTAGAGCAGAGGTTAGTAAAATGTTCCCGTAAAGAGCCAGTTAGTAAATGTCTGTCACAACTACTCAACTCTGCTGATAATGGCACTAAAACAGTCTTAGGCAACACATAAATGAACTTTATGTTCTAATAAAATTTTATTTACATACATGAAAGTTTGAATGTTATGTAAGTTTCACATGTCAATTTTTTTTTTTATTTTTTTAACCATTTAGAAATTTAAAAACAAAAAATTCTTAGCTCCTGGGCTGTATAAAAACAGGTAACGGGACAGATTTGGTTCACAGGCCATAGTTTGCCAACTCTGTAGTAGAGAACAGATCCCATGAATATATATTTTTCACATGCACATTGTTTTTTTTTTTTTATGTACAAGAACTTTCATGTAAGGCAGGTATTTTTATTTGAATTGTAGAGACAGGGAAACAGCATCACAAAGAAATGTGTCATTCTTTGAATTAGGGTTTACCCTGGTTGCAAAGCCTAGCAGTTAATGTTCTAGTCCAGCCACAGATTGAAGAGAGATGGAAAAGAAAAGGTTGCTTTGCCCAGAAGATTGTTTTTCCCTTTTAATACGGTATATGGTTTTGCTTTGATAATTAACATTCTGCTGATGGGATCTCCCATTGGTGAAGGCTCACGAGTAAGATTTTCCACGAAGAGCAAAGCACTGCAGGAAATAAATTAATCTCTAGGGAAGAAGAGGGGCCAAGTAGTCAGACCTCACACAACTGCCTAATAGGAAATGATATTTCAGAATTGCTCAAAGAATGAAATGACTGTAGGTTCTCCTTCCAGCATGTTCTTAAACATTTAAACCCTCTGGAAAGAGGGAAATAGGTTTGCTATAAAATGAAGAGCAATCTTCTGATGTATTCCTGTAGGGGGTCAGTATTTCTGAACTAAAATAGCATGCCCTAGGAATGTAAGGGAAATTTTATCAACACCATTATTTTGCTTATATTATGAAAAAATCTGCATGGATGTTAAATAGAAAGATGAAAGAAATAGCAGATTTTTTTGGTTACCCAGTTTAAAATAATCCAATGTTTTAAATGAAGATTTTCTAGTCTTTGGATTAAAAGTAATCATTGTGCTTACAACACTACTTAGAATAACACTAAATTGTTGAAGTGTTCCTTTATTAAATTGTTGAAGTGTTTCCTTTATTAAATTAAGAAATAATGTGTTTATGATAATGATATCAAAAGTGACTATCTTTTGATAGCATATAAACTCCCACATAATCAATATAGAACCTCCACCTTGCCTAATTCTCAAAATAGTTCTGATAGCTTATACTAAAGCTCAACATAAAGATTATTTTTCAATAAATCCATTGTTTATATTCTAGTTTCCACTGTGGCCTCAGTGAAAACATTCCCCTGGACTTTGTTTTTGCTTCTCTGTTTAATTTACCAAATAAGTAGGATCTTAGATGTGGTGGATCACCTGAATGTGGGTTCTTATTCGGAGATGAGATGGTTTCAGGCCAGCAGTCTCATTGTTTTAGATCGGAATAGGCCAGAGAGTCACAAGCTTTCAGAATTGACAGGACGTTAAATTTAGCTGGTGTGCCTCCTGTTTTGGTGGGGAAAGTGAAGCTCAGAGAAATGAAATGGTTTCTGAAAGGCCACGCACTGAGGTTATGGCTGAGCTGGGACTAGAACTTAGAGCACTCGGGTTCTGTTTGGTGGCTCAGTGTTCCTCTACTACTTGTCTAATTTACAGGAGATAAAAGGTGGTACAGATTTAGTCTAAAGACATACCAACAATCTAAAGAACATAGTTGGAGCTTCAAAAGGAAGGAGATTACATTAGAGAATGTGGCACAGAAGAGTATAACATGTGTTCCATAGAGAACACTCAATGCAGGGCAGAAACAAATGGGCATCTTTAAAAGGTTGTCCTCTCTGGCAAAGATTTCAGTTTCTAAAGGGACCAATAAGGAGGAAAAAGGAAAACGGCCCCTGGTGCAGGCAGGCAGATCACCAGAAACAATTGCAGCAATTAATGAGTGACCCACTTCATAACCAGATCCTCCTCTTGTCGCAAATGGCTTTGCCCTTGGACAGAAGCCGCCACCGTGCCCAAAGTCACAGTCTCTTCTCAGGGACAGCTGCATCCAAGGATTGACTGATGCAGGGAGTATAGAGGTCTTCTTCCCCACAAAATCCCAAATTACGGTAGCTCTAAAGACCAGGCCAACTCCAGAGCTCCTGGTGGGATCAGCTGAGGCCTCTGTCATGACTGTGTCATCACTCAGCTTCGTCTTCTGCCCTACCTGCATTGGGACTCTGCTGCAGGTGGAGGTCCTGAGAGCAACTCCCAGTCAGCTCTCTGCAAGCAAATGAATCCAAGGAGCTGGATGTGTAACAAACAGCGTAATGCAAACATTTCCACTTAACACACACCACCTCCTGAAAATAGCTCTAAGCTGATTAAACAGCGAAGTCCTGCGTTCCTCCTGAGCTGCAGCTGCGCTGGTGGGATGGGGAAAGGGTCCGACAGAGAGAGTCCGGGCATCTGGTCTCTGCACAAGTGAGTGTTTCTTGCACTCTGGGGAATTAATGACACCACCAACTGTCAAGACATGCTTCGCAAAGGGGAAAGAAATGTAGACAAAACCCCAGAGATTGCCAGAGCCATAACATCAGTTGGCCACAGCCAGCACTTTGCAGAGTGTATCGGAGGGAAACAAAATTTTTTTCTTAGCAATCAACTCATAAACAGTAGTTAATTATGACAGCTAGACTTAATTGGAGTTTATTACATATTCTATTAACTTCCACCTATTTGATCTAATGTAATCTTAGCCTATGGAATTACAGCCTTATTAACCCAGTTTTATAATAAAGACAGAGTCTTTAACCATTGTTCATGGTACACGGCCATGGCCACTGCACCTGGCTCCATTTACTCACTTGAATGAAGTTAGGGACTCTCACTTGCTGAGAACCACTATTTTAACTTTAGGTCTTCTTCATCCTTAAAACCATCTCTTACAGGCAATAGGTTCATGGCAGGTGCTGCTCTGGTCTGTACACATCTAGTGTGTGAAAAAGCCAAACTTTAAACCCAACAATCTCAGTTCAGACTCCAAAGGTCTGAACTTTATCATTCTACTGCTTAATCAGCGTACTTTCAGAGAATTGTCATTTATGGACCAAATAATATGTAGCATTAATAAAAACGTTCCTAAAATAAGACATGGGCATCACCAGGCAACCAAACTGAATGAAGGCCCCATGGAGAAGGGCCTGGATGAGATCTGGTGAAACATTTTTATAGGTTTCTTGGTGAGGAAGAGCCAGTGGCTAACTGACACTGCGGGATAGTGTCCTGTACCCCTGGCTGCAGCGGAGTCTCATCACCCCGTTGGCGTTCAGCCATTCGCAGCAAACCCTCTAGCTATTTACACTGAAATCAAGATAAAGAATTCCCTTTAGTATAATTATTAGATACACATTTTGAAAATGTTCCACCCCATCTAACTGAAAGACCAGGCCCGCAGATCCTGGAGAAGCAAAACTAGAAAAGCAGCGTCCCACTTCTAACCTAATTAGGCATTTTTTTAGTCTCTGATGTGCCGCAACGACTCTGCAACTGCCACTCTCACTGAAAGGGAATTTGGGAAATGAGTTAGGTCTAAGCATTAAAAAGAGGAGGAACCTCAGGCAGGGTTTCATTTGTCCCCCCCGGAACTCAAAGGAGGATACTACATACCCAGAGATGAGCTACTCAGGCCAAGTACAGGGAATCTTAACTATGCATCCAGCTTCATTTTTCAAATAAAAATAAACATATATTATATAAAAATCAAGTTTAAAAAATTATATTCTGCTCTACTTTACTTTTCTAGTTTTATACATGGAATTGTCTATCACACAATTATAATTCATAACTCAGAAAGACTAATTTATTGCATTTACAAATCAGAAAGCAAATAAAAATATTATCCAGATGTTCATACTGGCTAATTTCTAAATGTTAGAGTCAACTTATTCTGAGAAAGGAGATTTCATTTTACCCTCTCACTCTTATCTTTTTTTTTTTTTTTTTTCCTTTCAAGACAGAGTCTCAACTCTGCTGCTGGGGCTAGAGTGCCATGGCCTCAGGCTACTCAGAGCTTTAAAACTCCTGGGCTCAAGTGATCCTCCTGCCTCAGCCTCTGGAGGAGCTGGGACTACACACACCTGCCAAAATGCCCAGGTAATTTTTCCATTCAACGGGGTCTCACTCTTGCTCAGGCTGGTCTTGAACTCCTAAGCTCAAGCAATCCTCTCACCTCAGCTTTCCATAGAGCTAGGATTATAGGCCTGAGCCACCACACCTGGCTCCATTTACTCTCTTGAATTAAGTTAAGGATTCTCACTTGCTGAGAACCACTAGTTTAATTTCAGGTCCTCTTTATCCTTAAAACCATCTGTTACAGGCAATAGGTTCAAATCAGGTGCTTCTCTGGTCTGTACCATATTTTGCAATATTCTTTCAGGGCACAAAGCTGAGTCTATCATGTACCATTCCAGAGAAATGCATACACAAGAGATTAAATAACAAGTTTCCCTGTGATTGAAACAAAAACTTTGATCTTGGGAATTGTGTTATCTGGTACTTTTTAAGATCTATAATCTTAAAGAAAAAAATAGTTTCCAATGAATTAATAATGGCTTGAGACTCAACACACTGCAGCAATTTTCACTGCCGTGGTTGTTTCTTTTATAGTCACACTTGATTAGTATTAGACATTTGGAGGAATTGCAATATGCATGGTTTTCAAAGCCCTTTACAGAATTTCATTTTTATCACTCGAAGAGAGTCAATGAAAAGGTAATAAGAAAAGCTCTATGGGATATTTTTATAGGAGTGTCAGAAGCCAGCAAGCTAACTACATGAAAGAACTCAGATTGTACAGACAGGGTTTGGCGCAGAAACACTTCAGAGACTTTATATCTAGTATTTTGACTTTTACATGTCCTTGGAGAAGAAAGCTGGCTAGCTACAAAACCAAATAAGGAGGGGAAAGGAACCAACTGTATGCTTAACAATAATTACGGTTTCAATTTTCCTATAAACCAAATGTGAAGTTTCAAAGATAAAGTGTAATAGAAATTGAGCTGGTTTGTTGTGTCTAAAATATTGCCAAGAAAGAAAAATCCTTATTTCTCTTGCTAACTCATCTCAAATTTCCACTATATGAAAGTTAGTCTTGATAGCTTAATTGAATGCTATGAACTCCTCCACAACTCCATTTGTGATTGTTTTGCCCTTGATAGAGAAGAAAAATATCACATCATCATCTTTCTCTAGAAACTAAACTATCATAACTCAAGTCTGTCTCTGATTACTTTTCTGGTGTCTCTTTAAATTAAAAACGTCTCAGTTATTTTAACCTCTTCTAAAAAGTCATTAATACTTCTTATTCATTCTAGCAGAAATGTCAAAATATTATTATCATAACAATATAAGCAATCCACAAACATCATTAATGAGGAGAAAAATCTAATAATGGAAAAGAAAGAATGTAACTGTCATTATTATGTGTACATAATATTATTCTGCACTCAAAAGTTTGCTGACCACTTTGGCTGAACCACATATTCCAACCAAAATGGAAGTAAGAATCTGTCTGTTGTGCCCTTGTCATGTAGGCAGTTAAAACTGACCTCCTCTGGCTTAACTGACCTGTGGTCACATCGGTGTCTGCTACTGCACTGGCCCCAGGGTTTGTCCTCTCCCTCTCCACATCAACGAAATCATTGTGACAACTGACTGGTGCTTCTGAATCCAGGCCAGCTGGATTTGAGTGAATTTTCCTGGATATGTCTACGTGGTGACTCTGAAATGACACAGGGCAGAGTGATTGATTTCACAAGTAAATTATCAGTCCAAAATAAGTGTTTCCCTAAGATATGACAAGGATAACATTCATCATGGGGCAAGTCATTTCTATATGTCTGGAACAGAACATTCTACACGTCAAAGTAAGTTACGAATTATATGTTTATCAATTTTTTGATAATCTGGGTGTGGAATTTTTGATGCAATCTAAGTAACTAGAATAAGAAGTCATTTTAGGTGCCTAAAACCATCTTCAAAGACTATTTGTGTATATTACTTTCTTCTCATAAAACTTATAAGGTATTTTCAATTGGAAGCATTTTTACTCAGTTTTTATTCTTGTAATTAAATAATTCAGTGCTTTATTATGCATTACATATATTAGATAATGAAAAGCAGGCTTCGTTTCTGTATTGTCTCTATAGTTTTATAAAACAAATCATCTATTCTAAAATAACCCACATTTCTTATCAGCATTATGCAAATTTGACACAAGCTCCTCTAGTCAATTTAAGAATAATAATTCATCATAACAATGAATTATTAAGGCACAGCATCAATGGCCCCTATAACTCATCTCACACATATGAGATGTCATCCTGTTTGGCGTTATACAGAAACATTGTATGCTTCAAAAGAATCATCAGATGGGAACAAAAACTGAAGACCTCAATAGGAAATTAAACTTTCAGCACTTTGATTCAAACCCAAGTTCAGTCTTGAAGCTTATCAGTTTGGATGTGATTATAAAATGTTTGAAGATTCAGAAGTATAGCCAGGCAATTTTGGCCCTACACAACAGCCATTTTGGCTCACAGAAGGATAGGATAATAACAACTCTCCTTACAGCTCCGCCTACAGACTGTGTATAGCATTAAATTTATTAAAAGCTTGAATGTAAAGGCTTTTAAGATTGATAAAGCTAACAAGGAAATTAGGGTTCAGAATGATTAAATAACTCACTCAAGTTAACAAAATGAACAGTGCCGAGGCTTCCTGATAGGTCTGCTGACCCTGAGTGCAGGGTGCTTTATGTCATTCTGTGATGGATTTGTTCCCTTTTTTAACATGGTGGACCAGATGCACGCATGGGCCCAATTCTCCAGCCCTCTCTGTATTCATATCCTCTCCATGTAATTTTGCAGTGCCCTCCTTCTCTGACTTCTGGCTTCTCCATGTGGCTTCTTCTGGACCAGCAGGACATTAATATGAACAGAGGCTTGGAAGACGCTTGCACAGCTGGTTTGCTCATTCTCGTCATTCCACTGTGCCACTGGAACCTGTCTAGACCAGCCAGCGGAATGTGAGATGGAGCCCAGTCAGGTTTCCCCAGGTGTTCAAACTCAGAGGAGCCCCAGACATCTGGGCAAAATCAGCCTAGATCACCTGAGACCAGCCTGGGACATCGAACCTCACAGCCTCATGAACTAAATAAACACGGTTTGGGTGGTCTGCCACTATGTTTTTCTGGTGACGACCCAGCAGTGTGTGGTGAGACAGGTGACTGGGACAGTCAACACTCATTTTTCTGTACTATCTCCGACACTGGGTTGTGTGAGAACACAAACATGACACAGTCTCAGACTGTACGTTGTTCAAACAATGTTTTAAATTGCTTAAGCAGATAATTAAAATAGAATGTGGCAAATCATTTGTAGATAAATCCCAAATTCCTTTGCTAAAGACAGAGGAGGGGATTTTGGTGATACTGAGAAAGACCGCTCACAAGATCAGCGTTTGAGTGCTGGTATGAACTAGAGCTAAACCACCATGCGTGTTTACATGTGGCTCTCCCCCAGCCTGCAGAAGTGCAAGTTCAGCACTCTGTGTGACTTCTTAAATTATTTGCAGGCCTCTCTTATCACGTCGCCTTTGGGAAGAAGCAGATGCAACCAGCACGTTACTACTTTCTTGACTTTGAATTACGTACCTTTGGAAAATATATTATTATTTCAAGTTATTAGATAAATATTATAGTTTCTCAGCATTGAGCAACAGACTAGATTAAAGAAGGGATACAGCTTCATGCTTTTTCATACCACATTCCACTGATAATATTAATACCCCGAGGGAAAATTTGAGGCCATGCAAATTATGTCTAATATACCCCAGACTGCAAAGATGAAATCCTGCATTTTAAAAAAAATCCTGAAATCTGAAACCTTTGTCATGAAAGCCTGAGGAGAAAAAGTAACCACTTGGTCACTTGGCCAGAATGGGTCAAGTATTATAAAGGCCTAGTGCTTCCTGCTAAAGCCTCTGGCAGATGGGATATTTTGTAACATATTAGCATTTAAGTAATAAAGAGCCCCATTTTCCTGGAGACAGTTTCCAGGTGGGAATCTCTAGTCAAGTTCCATCAGATTTTCCAGCCTCTCCTTTACTCTACTTACTAGACCCAGCTTCCTGTCCCCAGGTCTTCATCTAAAGGCAGGTACCTGCCTCAGATGTTACTCACACTGCCACACTCATTCATCCTCGTTTACTTGGCCCCTCCTTCCAGTTCCCTGTCCCCACGTCCTGTCCTGGTATTTATTTTCAGTGACAATAAAATTCCCACAGTGCCCCATGCTTCACTGCCCAGTTGCCCTTCCTTAGCCCCCAACTCTCTCCCTTCTGTCTGCCCTTTCCTATTGCTCAAATTCTCCCTCTTTGCCTTGAGAACTTTGCTCATGGTTTGCAGACTTCACTATTCAAAATCCTTTCAGAACATTGCCTCTCCCTTCCTTCCTCGACTGAAATCCCACTGTCCATGGAAGACCCCACTTTGGCTGTGAATGATGATGGCTGCTTACTCCTCCACGCCCCAGGTACCCCCAGGATTGTGGATCTCCTTGTCCCCAGGTCTGTCCATCCCCCCAAATCCCCCTGCTGCTTTCGTATTCCCACCATCTAGCTATACACCCTCTGCCTTCTTGTTGGTGCCATCTGCCTACTAATCTCCAATCACCATACATCCTACATAAAAAGGGGTTGGCCCCTGGATTATTACTGCTCCTTCCAGCCCCAGTGTAGTCATGATCCTGGATAAAGCGACATCTATATAAACGCCCCGCTCAACACCCCAGCTGCATCTCCTTACTGCAAATGAACTTTTCATTTCTCTACCTCAGCCTTTCACTCCCAGAGTCACTTCTGAAATCTGTCCTCTCCTGAGATGTTCCACCTCCAACATTACTTGGTATCCTCCTCCCTCACCTAGCGTCCTATCCACAAGTTTACTTTTTCTACTCCATCCCAACCTTCCATCTCCAAGACTGCTTTTTCAGCTGGGAACCCATAGCCCAGTGGTTAGGATGCTGGCCACATGCTCCAGGGCTGGTGGGTTCAAACCCAGCCTGGGCCTGCTAAGCAAAACAAACAAACAAACTGTGGAGAGACCTGTAAGACGACGACGGCCGCTGGCCTAAAATGGCGGAGGGATGGGAAAAACCTAACCTGTAGAGATAGCTGCTCCCCAGAAACAGATGACGCGCTAACTGCTTGTACTACATTAGGCAACCTATAACGGAGCCCCTTCCCTAAGCCCGGGGCCCCCTTCTCAGCCGGTGAGACTCAGTACAGAGGCGTCCCTCCAGGAGGGTTTTAGACTCTGTAGGGAAGATGAGACAATTAGGCTTTCTCGCCTGAGGGCCACGAGGAGCCAGATTATTTTGAGTAAGGATGATTAGTCAGGCAGGTGTCCGTGCTTTCTTAAGTAATGGTCATTAGGCGTGATTCAGAGCCACTGTTGTTCTGGCCACTACTTAAGGCTTTCCACCCGGGGGGACGCTTTGGTGCTTGCTCACCTGTCCTCCACAAGCTGCCTGCAGGGTGCCCCACGGGTCTGTCCGAATCCCGTGTGAACCTTCCTGCCTCAAACCCTGGCAGTACAGATTCCATTTCAGGAGAAAGAAGAGGAAGGAAGAGGAGAGCTTGCTTTTTTCCGAGCTGTATCATTTCTACAATAAAGTGCCCTTGATCCTTCCGTTGGTGTCCTTGTCCCTGCTGGTCAGCAGCCCTGCGACACCGACACAAACAAAAAATAGCTGGGTGTTGTAGCAGGGAGGCTGAAGCAAGAGTATTGCTTGAGCCCAGGAGTTTGAGGTTGCTGTGAGCTATGACACTACAACACTCTACCGAGGGTGACAAGGTGAGACTCTCTCAATTAAAAAAAAAAAAAAAAAGACTGCTTTTCCACGCCTCCAGCCGAGACCATTCTTGTATGGTGTTCGTGTCTGAGAGCCACCGATGACTCTCCTTTCTCTGTACCCACCACGCCCTTGTTATTTTCCCTTTCTGTTCTGCCAGGCATCCATTCCAGTTTGAAAACTCTGTTCTGGCCAGTCATCTGTCAGACTTTCTCTTGTCTGACAGTCTGTTTGCTTCCTCTCCGTGCCTCCTCCTGTCTCTCCTGTCCCTCCAGCCACTCCGAGTACTCGTTCTGAGCCTCCTTTCCTGGATTATCTTCCTTCTCCTAAACACCGAGTGTTCTCAGGTTTGGTTATTGATCTAGTTTTCTTTTCACTCTCCCTAGATAATTTCAACAATCATATCGCTTAATATACCACCTGTATGTTTTATGACTCCAGGGCAGGGGGGGAGATTTCTGAAAGGAGATGAGAGTAGTGAGGCCCGGGCTTGGAAGCCACAGCAAGTGCTCTGGGCTCCAATGCTAATGTCCCCTCAGCTCCACAAACCCACTAACCTCACTTCCTGTCTTAAGGCTCAGTAATTCTGTTTTCCTAGAACATTCTTCATAATCTTTCCCCCTTAATGCTACTAAGGCTTGAGTTCCTGAAGATTTTCCCTCATTGCATAATCTTTGCCAGATCCTATTTTCTAGTTTTGAGTACCTTGTACGTCTACATCAATGTAGTTTTTCACCATTACATTAAATACTATCCGGTTTAGCATTTAATGTCCATCTCTCTGGTTAAACTAAAAAAACCTCTGAGAATGAAGACTGTATCTGCCCTCTTCACTGTCCTTAGTTCTTATTCAAGGTTTTTAACATAAGAGGCATTCAATAGCTATGTATTCAATGAATGAGTCTATTCATGAAGGAGACATAGACGTAATTTTCATCACTTCTTCTTTGGTCAGTTCTTAATGGCCACTACATTATCACGTGTTCACATCCATAGCAAATTTGTTTATATCCAGTCACTCCTAACAATAGTACTGCTTATTCTATAGATAAAGGGCAATTATATATACCTTGTTTTAGCCATTAAAAACACATACTTCAATCTTGTGCTTTCAAGTAAACTGATTACCGCAATCACTGCACACACTGTCTTTATATAGCACCTCATATATCTGTGATTACATTGGGCAACTATCTATGGAAGTTACAAATCAAAGAATGGTTATGTTAGGGAAAATGGGAATTGAGAACTGAGTGTGCAAACACCGTGGTTCCATTTCTGTAGACAAGAGAATGTAGCCCGGCGATAATTGAAGAAATAAAACCCTGTGTCAGGCACTGCTTCCGTGACATCAAGTCTTTGACCTACAGACAGGATCCAGGGAAAATAAGGAAATTAAAATGTGTGTAAAGAATAAAGTGGAACATGGATTAATTTGAACTGGTGAGCCTTAGGCCTTTGTGACCACTCTGTAGTGATACCTCAAAAATAAATCCTGCTTATTCTGTGTAATTTCTATTTAGCTTATCATTAGAATCCTGTCTGCTAACATAAAATGACTAGTAAATTAGTTTTCATGTCATTCTTGGCTTGTAGTTTGCATGTTGCTTTTAAGTGTTTCTGCTGAAATTAATGATTTGATTACAAGGTACTGAATATTGTCTCATGAACAAATAAAAAAAATAGTTAACAAAAAACCCCGCAGATTTCCATGAAAAAAAATTGAAATATTTCTTGAACTCCTTCTTTCATCTCATGTCTAGGGCCATGCTGTTTGGTAAAATCATCCTTTTCCAAACAACTGATCAAGATTCTCAGGTCGTGATGATATTTATTTGTGATCTTTTCCCCGAGGGAAAATTGGCTTCCTTTTCCTTAAAAAGTCACAGAGCGCTTGCCTTGGCCAGGGACTAAAAATTATTTACATTTAGAACAACATGAAGTTGTACTTTACTTTTTATTTTGTAAAAAAAAATCAATCCTCTGCTGACTAAAAAAAGCAACCTCCTTCTCTGCTTATATAAACACTGTTCTTTTCCACTGCCTGTACTTTTTCCCTTCAGAAATTAAATTTAAGTGATACTTTGCAAGAAATTTCAACTGATATTTAAGAAGAAATCTCTCATTAACTAACTTTCTTGCAGAGAATTAAATTTGACTTAAAATAAGAACAATGATGATGATGCCACTGCATGCTAGCCCAGGCAATAGAGCGAGACTCTGTCTCCCCCAAAAATGAATAACTAAAAGAAAGAAAGCAAAAGATCACAAGAACGATAGCAATAATTCAGAGACTATACATTAAAATAAAGGAAGTTCAAAATCTAATCACAAGAAATACAGTCATTTTGTGCACAAACTGTTGCTCCAGAAAAGCATGCAATCCTGCATCTGATCTGTCTCCTCCGTGTGTGTGTTCGTGTCTGCTCTCCTTGGTTTGTTATATGGTTGAATCACCATAAATAATTTAGAAGATTATCAAGTGGTTTCAAGAAAAGCTAATACATTTCTCTTTGTGCATTATAAAGATTAAATTTAACAGAGGCAAGTGTTTCTCTGGAAAAAAAAATTTTTTTTTTGAGACAGTCTCACTTTGTCACCCTCCATAGAGTGCCATGGCGTCATAGCTCATTAACAGCCTCAAACTCTTGGGCTCAAGTGATTCTCTTGCCTCAGCCTTCCAGGTAGCTGGGACTACAGGTGTCCACCACAATGCCTGGCTTTTTTTTTTTTTTTAGAGACAGGGGTCTTGCTTTTGTTCAGGCTGGTCTTGAACCTGTGAGCTCAGGGCAATTCACCTGCCTTGGCCTCCCAGAGTGCTAGGATTATAGGCGTGAGGCACCACACCCAGACTGAAAAAAAAATTTCTTTTAAACAAGCAAGAACATAACTGAGACTCACACTTTACATTACAAACACAAACAATGTAACCTAATTATTTGCACCCTTATATTATCCAAAATAAAAAAATGTCTAAAGCTAAGATTGACTATTCTGAGGTTCAGATTTTTATCCAAACCTCAGATTATCTATAAGAGAACACTGGTCCTCCATGTAAGCAGTCTTCTCTTTTAGATAATATCCTGAGGTTTCATGCAATCGTCCCTATTTACTCGTAAGCTGCCTTTTCTGCACAGAATGCATTCTTCATACCAATGCAAAGAGAATGCTCCTGAGCTTGTTCCACCCTGGCCCAAAGACACGCAATCTTTTGACATCTCTCTTGTCCCCGCAGCCTTACGTAGTTTGCAGAGAGTCCACTATGGCCTGTGTTTGACAGACCTCTCTTCATCAGCCCATCAGAAGCTCATTTCCCTCTCCTGCTTCCGCCAGCACTTCAGGCTGTGAGCCTCCCTGGCTGGCATCACTCCCCCTCCTCAGCCAGAGCTCTTCCTCCCCCAACTATGGGCACCTTCTTCTTCAGAGGGGGCCTCACCAGCTGGCCTGGGAGCTGTCAGATAATTGGAGCTTCACCACAAGTCACCAGTGTTTGCATATGGCTTGACACTGAGATACTCTTGGGCTCAACTGTTGTTGAAATGTAGGACAGACCCCTCTGTTCCCTGCCTGTTCCAAGTACCACCAGAAGTTCAGACATTTAAACGAGTTGGGAGTTTTCAGCCCTTTGCCTTGGGTCAGAGAAGAGACAGCAGGCCTTTGGGAGAGAAATATGTCTGTATCTACTTCCCTAGTTGCCCTGATAAGAGATGACAGCCTCCCACCCCAGCCCTGCAAGGACCCCTTCTTCCTCCTAGATTGGCTTGGAACCAATCTAGGAGATCCAAAGAATAACCACCCCTGCTGGAACTGATATTAAAAATCTTATCACAAATCAGGTAGCCAAGACCTTACTATGTTGTCTGTGAAAGAAATCCTTCATTTACAATTAAGACTATTTTAAACCTTCACTTTCAAAGACATGCTTCAAGAATACATGATGTATTAAAGTAAGAGATGAACAGCGCCCACATTTCAGTTACCTACTTCAGCTGCTTTCTCCTTTATCTTCCCCTGCTGAAAATTGGGATCTGGGTAATTTGATATCTATAAGTCCTGCCATCCTGATCTGCTGTTTGGACCATCCTCTTGGGAAAATCAAATCCTAGCTCATGCTTTGTTTGATCAAAATGAGTTTAAGAATTTTTATCCACAGCAATCAGGTGGCGAACCTCTTCACACCCTTTGTCAACCTCAATTCAATCTGCTTCTTGCAATTCTAAGACTTTATGAATTTAGAAAAAGATGAAATAGGCACTTGAAGAAATGCTTAGCCAACATATTTTTATTTTACAATGAAGCCTGGATAGGCAGTTAATCTGTACAATTGTTATTTTTAAGGAGACAAAATGAGATGTCCTGCTGCCCTCAAAGATGTTTGCCTGTCACTCCAGATACTGAACAAGTGTATGAAATAGTTTGCTATTTTAGAGATGTAATGGGTGGCTTGTCTCCAACACCAAGGTCACTGTACTCAAAATGCTGATGTGACGAACCCTGGAACTTTGTGTATAGATGAATCTTTCTCCTTCCTTCTTATTTTTGCCTTCCTGAAAATTTAGAAGTAATTAATTTGCATGGTTATTGACATAGCTTTGATAGCTCCTGTTTTAATGGGAAAATCATAACTCTTCCATTCTGTCAGTGTAATCTTTGGCCAAAGGGCAGGAAAATTAATCTTATTTCGAATTACAAAATCTGAAATTACAATGAAATCAACTATGTGACACACTTTTTTTGTTAAATTAGTTTTTGGTGAAATGAGTTTTGAATTAGTGGACATATGAATAGCATTTGAACGGTGTCCAGCGGGGCAACGCTTGCTGCAGATGGCAGATGGGAACTGCAGTGTGCTAAATTACAGGTCTGTGTCTAGGAAAATTAGTCTAACTTTTTTCTTTAAAAACTACATTTGAAATCATCTTAAACTACTGAATATTAAAACACAGCCTTTGACATGAGTCATTAACATGTACATATCCTGGCAAGCTGATTTAAAACATTACTATGTTATTATTTGAGCTAGAAACAATTTGGATGAGTGAGACTCATCCTACTATTCCTTCAAGTATTCACATTACTGGAACCGAAAGGCTACCTGCCATTCTTGCCACCAGAGTGATGCTAAAATGTAAAAAGCTCCCGTCAAAAAGTGTGAGATGGAGGATGGGGTCCTAGGAGGCTGCCTCCCCCCTTCTCAGCTCACTTCAAGCCTCTTGTGACTCGCAGACCCTATTTTCAACCTCCCTTTGAACACTGTCTGGCATGACCCTCCAACACCTTCTCCGAATTGCTATAGAATCCAGGCCTCACTCTGCCCCACTTTTCTCACACTGGCTTCTTTGGTTTGTGTTCTTCGCCTTCCCTTCCCTCTCCCAACAGGACATCAGAGGACCTGACTGTTCATACTGCTGCTGAACTTTTTTTCTTATTCATTTTTGGCCTCTGCTAAGTATAATCAGAACTTGGACCTCATTGTTACACAGAGTTTCTCCTGCCTCACAATCTTGGATTCTAACAGGCTCCTCTGTGCTCACACTCGCTCCTGACACAGCTCTTTCCTCACAGTCTTTAATTTATTTCTCCCTATTGGCCTCTTCTGTGCGTCATTTGCTTTCTACCCAAGGGGTCCATAGAGCTCATTTCCGTACTGCTTGGTTAACAGCTTTCTTACTGTGATTATAAGATCCTCTCTTTCCATTCTCCCCTTTGTCAATCCCTGAACATTTCTTTCTCTTCTCTCATTCCCAAAGGTAGCATATTACTAGTTTTAAAAAGTCTTCTAATTTCCTATTTATTTATAACATAAATCCACATTGGCTGGTAGCATCTGTGTCGTCAATGTTGCTGGTTACCTGAGGATCTCTGCTTTCGTTCCTTGAGGGAAGTCAACGGAAGGTATTTCAAACATTCTCTTTTTCACCAAGCTCACACTCATAGTCTGGCATTCCTCAATTTTAAGAGATTATTTAACCACTTGATCCATGCAGGTTGTGGCCATTAGAGATCAATCCCCACAGCTTTCCTTCTCTTTTCTTAGAAATACACTTGATCTCCTATACTTCATATGTTTCAGAAAGGATCCTGTCCTTTTTCTAAAGAAAGTACCTCCTCCTTTGAAGGTCACCCTTTCTCTTCCACTCTCCCTTCACTTAATCAACCATTCTTCTCACTTCTCATGCATTCTGACTGTCCGTCTTCATTGCCTTATTCATTGTCTACCAAACTTTAATAAGAGTAAATCTATTCTTACTGTTCCTTTTCCTTCCCTCCCATATGTATCTGGGAATTTACTGAGTAAGTGTGGTTTCTCTTCCTCCACTTGACTAACAATATTTTCACCGATAGCTTTCTAATCATCATTCTTCCCTCAGAACTTGTGGCTCCTAAGCTTTCTTTCTGTTGAACATAATGTCTGTTAACCAACACATTGTTTTTAAAAACGTTTTCTCCTCAGTCTCCTGTTCTCCAGTAACACTGTATTTTTCTATCACTTCAATACTTATGTGCTCATCTCTTTTGCTATCTTTTCTCTTTCCTACCAACTTCTACATTAATGGTCTCTAAACCATTCTGATTGCATGCTCTTAACAATAAAAACTTGATGCATATGATATAAATGTGATACGCGTATGTATACATACACTAATCTACTATCATATATGGTAGTTATGTACATATGCTCAACTAATATAGCATGGGCATTATAAAACAAAGAATAAAGTTGAAATAATTTTTCAGCAAAAATTTCATTTTACTTATTAATAATATCTTAAGAAAATGATTGAGGTATTTTTATTATTTTTTAAATCTTGATTTAACACTTTGTGATACAGCAATTCAATTGTTTGCTTCATAATTCAGTTGATTTATATACTGATTTTTAAGGGTTGCCACCACTAAATGTGATATGCCACAAAGATGCATGGATCCAAACAGGAAAAGCACATATTAATTGCTCAAAGTCATAATGCATATTTTCCAGAAATGTCTACTAATTTTTCAAAGCTATTATTATAACTGTCTAGTAAATTTTTACCTACCATGATGGCAAATGTTTTTAAAAGCTAAATGGGACTTTATTAAATTAAAAATCTTCTGCACAGCTAAGGAAATAATCAACAGAGAAAATAGACAACTTACAGAATGAAAGAAAATATTTGCAAACTACATATCTGAAAAACACTTAATATCCAGAATGTACAAAGAACTCAAATAAGCAAGATATAAATAAATAACCCCATTAAAAAGGAGGCAAAAGACATGAACAGAAGCTTTTCAAAAAGGGACAGACAAATGGCCAGTACACATATAAAAAATGCTCAACTTTACTCATCATGAGGAAAATGTAAATTAAAATCACAGTGAGATATAGCCTTACCCCTGTTAGAATGACTTTTGATAAAAAGTCCAAAAACAACAGAAACTGGCATAGATGCAGAGAGAAAGAAATACTTATACACTATTGGTGGGACTATAAATTAGAATTACCCCAAAGGAAAACAACATGGAGATTCTTCAAAGCAGTGAAAGTAGACCTACCATTTGATTTAGCAATCTCACTGTTAGATATCTACCAAAAGAAGAAGTCATTTTATCAAAAAGACACCTACACTCTAATTGTTTATTGCAACACAATCCACAATTGCAAAGATGCAGCATTAACCCAAGTACCCATCAATTCCTGAGTGGATCAACAAAATGTGGTATATGTATACCAGGGATTACTTCTCAGTCATAAAAAAGAATGTATTAATACCCTTTGCAACAATTTGGATAAAACTGTTGGCCATTATCCTAATTGAATTATCTAAAGAATGGAAAACCAAACACCACATATACTCGCTATTAAATCAGAAACAATCCATGAGCACACAGTGCACAGAGGGAAGTAAACTCAGCAGAAATCAAGCGAGGAGGAGGGAGAGCAGATGAGGGGTGAAAACCTACCCCACAATGAACATGAGTTGGGTTATTGGCACACTTACATAGCTGTGATTCAAGCATTACAAAGGGATTCATGTAATCAAAAACATTTGTACTCCTGTAATATTTTGAAATTTTAAAAAATCAGAAAAAAAGTTCAATGGATTTGTGTTAATATTTAATTGTTCAATATTTTAATCATTGCACTTAAACCCCATTATGGCTCTTTAGAAGATTTTTACCAATGGTTAGAAATTTTGTTTCCACGTTTTTACAATTTACAGCATGAAATGTTTTATAGGTTGTACAATTTTCTGCAATGAAAGCACATAATGTCAAAAATATTCCCAAAAATCTATTTTCAAAATGTTCTATCTCTGTCTCTTGCTCTCTCTTTTACTTTTTCTTTTTCTTTCTTTCTTTTCTTTTTTCTTTCTTTCTTTTTTTGAGACAGAGTCTTACTTTGTTGCCCTTGGTGGAGCGCCGTGGTGTCATAGTTCACAGCAACCTCAAACTCTTGGGCTCAAGTGATTCTCTTGCCTCAGCCTCCCACATAACTGGGACTGCAGGTGCCTGCCACAACTCCTGGCTAATCAAAATATTTCCTACATAATGATTCTTATGTGGCAGTTATCCTTTTCATTTTTTAATTAATGTTCAGCTGAATGATGTGCTTATGAGATCATATTGAATCCTGACTACCAATAAGCATTGACTGTGAATCAGGCAGGCAAGTTTGAACACTCACCTTTTGGTAAAATAAATATCAATGCTAACAACATTGTTAATCTTAGAAAAAGTGTTTCTTCATGAGATAATCAGAAAATCTTTAGATGACACAAAAGTCATTCCCCATCTCACAAAATATCACAATGGTTCCACTATTCTTTATACTTCTGTTTCTATAAGTTTAATTATAGAAATTAATTACTCACTTCTGGCTACCATTTTTTTGTTGTTGCAGTAACTTGTCTGTAATGACCCTGGGAATGCATTTCAGATGCAGAGTCCTAGCTCTGGCCTTCTCTCAGGACCACTTTAAACAATTTTAAACAATGCGGCTGCTGTAATAGTGCTTGTACTTACTCAGTTTATTCATGAAACAATGCTTTCACTAAAGAAGTCATTAGGGATAGAATAATGGTTTTTCCAATGCAGAAAAAAATACTTCCCCATGGATTTCATTATTGAAACACAATCTAGCAAATATAATAAACAGATATGTCAGGGAAAACAAAACTACTCTCTTGCAACTTTATAGAAAATCTCCTTCACTAGTCATTTGTTCATACAAATAATATTAACAACTAACATTTATTTTGTGCTTACTAAGTGTCAGACACTAGTCTAAGCCTATTACGTGTATTAGCATATTGAAATCTTCAGCACTTTTTTCTAAGCATCTTCCAAGAGTATTTTCAGAAAAATAAACAGTTCTCATTTGTCACCATATTATGTCTTCACATTATACTAGCCAAATTTAAGAAGAAGTGTAATCAACAATAGGTAGCTTTTCCTTTATCACGAATTTTTTAAAAACTAAAAGGAGTTAGCATTAATTTTAGCAAATCTTAGATATAATGAAGTACTAGACAAAGTATAATATGATTTTAAACAACACAGTAAAACTACAGACAAGTATCTTCATATTCTTATCTCTGAGTTTTAAAATACATTGTTAATCATGATGGCATCATCTTCTCAGTGGCAAATAGAGCATAAATATGTGAACCACAAAATACGGGGAAGTTCATTGTCACTTAGAGCGGTTTCAAATTTTCATTTCAATCTTTTTTTATAATTTCAAATTCTTGGCTGACATCTTGATGACACTGGTGTGAGTGGTTGATCTTTTCTTTTGCTCTTAATGTGGCTCATGGAGAAATATTAGAAGTGTGAAAACTGTCGGTTCTACTTTTTTAAAAAAACTGTTCTCCTTTGCTTACATCATAAGTACAATATTTTGATTTATTTTCTGTAGCATGTAATACTTTGAGAAAATGCACAAATGCTCAATAACTTTATACAAATTGAATGCCCCATGTAACTATGACACACATCTGAAAGTAGAATATTAATAGGCCCCAGCAGCTCCCTCATGCCTCCCTCCATCAGTTCACATTGCCAATGTATAGGCAAAAGCTCATTTGCTTTATTATTAATTTTGTGCTTGATTTGATATATTATTTGTAAGAGAGTGAATCAAAATAAGGAAGAGAGTGATAAACATGCATCTGTGTTTGCCTTGATGACCGATATTTATACCAAGTGTCAGAAAAAGAAAGGGGAAATATAGGCAAAAAGCCCATATGTCTCTGTGCCCACCTGCCTGAGAGAGAGAAGTGACAGTTTCTTGCTTTACACAATGTCTAGGGTCTAGGCTGCACTCAAACAGTAAGTCGTTAAGCCTAGCTGCTTTGGAGGTAAAAGTCCAGCTCCAGTAACACAGTAGCCGTTAAGCCTAAAGGCTTTGGAGGTAAAAGTCCAGCCTCAGTGATATGGCAAGAAGCTGATGCATGCAAGTCATGTCATCATTAAAAGAACATGGGGAAAGGGCCAAGGGAGGGGAAGGGTGAGGGGAAGTCAGGATGGAGGGAGAGTAATGGGTGGAGCCACACCTACCGTGCATCTTACAATGGGTACAGGTGAAACCTACTAAATGCAGAATACAAATGTCTATATACAATAACTAAGAAAATGCCATGAAGGCTACGTTGAACAGTTTGATGACAATATTTCTGATTGTATACGAAACCAGCACGTTGTACCCCCTGATTGCACAAATGTACACAGCTATGATTTAACAATAAAAATAAATAAATAAATAAATAAATAAACCCAGCAGGATATGATTTAACAAGATAATAAGTCTCTGCCTCCAGGTGGTCACAGGCCTCTGGATACTAGAGATACAATCAACCTTATATGGCTGCAGTCTTGTGACATATCAGTCCATGGGCAAACAGTAAACAACATGTTTTCTATTATTATTATTATTATTATTAAAGTAGAAGAATGTATATCAGTTGACAGTAGTCTAGCAGGCTCCAGGAAAAGGATGATTTGTTTTTTGTAATAGACCCCTGAAGCCATTGTGTGATTATCAATGAATAGTGTGTACGTACAAAACTGGCTATTTAAGCTGGTCAAAAATAAAAACGTTTGCTACTTACCACCAAGAGCCTGCAGTCATTCTTTGGCCTATACTATTTCAAAAGCAGGTTTTACCAACATGTCATCGACCACCTGAACTGCCATTCATGCAACACCAATGCTTTCCCCCCAAATCAGATCCTTATCCTGACAAGGAGTATTGTAACTTTGTTTTTTTTCTGGTTTGGAAACTTGATCTACTTTGACTCTTAGAGTATATTCTCTTTTGTGTCTGGTTTCTTTATATCCACAATATTATAGAGTCTTCCATTGTATGGATAAACCAAAATGTATTTGTTTACTGCTGAAGAATAATTGAATCATTTCCAACTCTTAGTGATTACAAATAATGCTGCTGAGAAGGTTCCTGCACAATTTTGTGCACATATAACACATTTCTGTTGGGTGCACATACTCATACATTGCTAGAGGCTTGTAGTTGTTGGGTCAGGTGCCCAACCTTAGTAGATCCTGCAAAATACTTTCCCAGAATAATACAGTCTCTCCAGGACTATGTGAAGTCTCCCTGGTGAGACCTGGTGCTGTCAGTTTGTTTAACCATTCCAGTGATTCTGTGGTGCTGGTGTTAACTCATTGTGCTTCTAATTTTCACTTCCCAGATAACTGAAGAGATTAAATAGCTTTTCAATGTTATTGTGCAGTGGTCATTGGAAGTACTAACTGTGAAATATCTATTTTATGAAGTATTTGAGTGTTTTCCTACTTTATTGTGCTATTTGTATTTTTGTTATTAATGAGTAAAAGTTCTTTAAATGTTCTGAATATGTCCTTTTTAGTATTTACTATCTATTCTGCAAATAGCCTCCCTACTCTGTAACCGTCTTTTCACTCTCTTCACGGTGCCTCTAGTGTTGTAAACTTTAACCTGTCAGGTGGTTTTCTGTGATTTTTAAAAACACTTGCCCAGGGCGGTGCCTGTGGCTCAGTGAGTAGGGCACCGGCCCCATATGCCGAGGGTGGCGGGTTCAAACCCAGCCCCGGCCAAACTGCAACCAAAAAATAGCCGGGCGTTGTGGCGGGCACCTGTAGTCCCAGCTGCTCGGGAGGCTGAGGCAAGAGAATCGCGTAAGCCCAAGAGTTAGAGGTTGCTGTGAGCTGTGTGACGCCACGGCACTCTACCCGAGGGCGGTACAGTGAGACTCTGTCTCTACAAAAACAAACAAACAAACAAAAAAACACTTGTCCATTTTGTAGATTTTGTTCTGTTTAAACTAGAAAATTCAATTTGCAAACAACTTAACAAGGTTCATTGAATCTGCAGCATAATATAATTCCCTGAAATCAAAGTTATCTCTATGTAACCCCAGGTGGGGTCCCAGTCTCAGAGATAATCAGTTTCTTGAAACAAAAAACAAGATCCAGTAGCCAAAACTGCCCCTTAGACCTCGAGGTAACAATGATTATAAACAGCTGCTAACCATCAAAAGGAAACAACCACACATTACATAACTTCTGATGAAAATACATAGCACTTTCTGTGGAGCAGTCTTCCTAAAAACTCATATCTGAATACGTTAAACCTCAAGACTTACTATTAATTCAAAGGAAAGTAAGACAGACAGACAGCTTCAGAGGAAGCCCACTCACACAAAAACGATCCTAGAACACCTGATGTCTAGAATGGATGCTAGCTAGAATATGGGATACCTGGAATAGATGATATGTAGTAACTGGGAAATTGAGATATTATAAAATTCTGTGTGAAGTGCAAGGAATCTAGAAATAGAAGATGTTTGGAAGACAGGAAGGGCACTAAAACATCACCAGTTAATCTGAGTTTCTGCATGACTGACTCTGTAACTGGCAAAAGGACAACCATTTCCACTTCTATTCATTTGCAACCACGGGAATATAATCAACAAAACACATGCTATGGCAAAGCGTATGAAACAGATTTAGGTTCTCCAACAAATTGAGAAAAAAAATCAGAAAGGCATTTGAAAATATATCAGTCAGTTTCAATGTGTGTCCCTTATTTAGATCCTGCTTCAAACCGTAAGAAAATATTTATGAGTTAAGCAGGTAAATTTGAATCTTAATACTTGATGACTTTAAATAATTACTATGAATGTTTTCAGGTGTGACACTGTATTGCTTGTTTTTAAGAATCACTACCTTGTAGAGTTATGTACTGAAGAAGTTGCTGATGAAATCAAACAAAATATTGGCTGCCCTTTTTTTTTTTTTCTTTTTTTCCAAATAGTGAATGAAACAAAATTGGTCTTGAGATAATAGTTGATGAAGTCAGGTGATGAGTACCTGGAAGCTTGTTATGCTATTCTCTCTACTTTTGGGGCATACTTCAGTATTTCATAATAAAAAATTTTTTTAGTGGTTTTATCTAAGGCTTGAAATCAAGACAATTTACTTATGTGTGATGAGAGAGTACATCAAAAAATATACTGATATTCAGAAAATAGAATATCTTTTCTTAAATCATCTCTTCTACCTAAAGTCAAGGTTGGCAATGAGTACTGGGGTGGGGAGGGGTATTGCGAGATCTCCTGTAATATCAGAGGAGGAGAATTTTAGAGATATAATTCTGTATTTCTCCAGAAGCTACAAAAGAAACTGGAGTTTAAGACACCAAGATAGGGGTAGAAGGGAATAAAGCCGATAGTCTAACAAGGCTGAGGAAATCAAGGTCTGACTTTTAACCTTGGCGAGTTGCGCTCAGAAACATCTTAATGATAATTAGAGATAGCATACTAGTAAATCTGTTAGAAATAGGAATGTTTGAGTTGAGAGAAAACATTAGTCAGTATTCCTCGAAGTTCAGACTGGTCCTGAAAGGAAGAATGGCTTTCAGTGAAAAGAAAATTGATGACTAGCAGATAATTTGAATCGACAAGAGACTGTTTTCATTTAATACTGGTGGCCCATTAGGTGAAGCTCTTAAAGTATGGACAGGACAAGTATTCATCATATTCTCACTGTACTGAAAACAGCTAAATGAAATTAGTTTTCTGTCTTTTTATTTCTGCATCATTCAAAACTGACTGGTTGTTAATGCACCAAATTTGCATGACACATTTGGGATTTTTTAGCTTTAAAATGCAAGACATGTCATGTCTTCAAAATCAACAACGCAGATCATAAAAGGCCCCTGGAAAAACAAGGGAGACAACTTCTGAGTCAGGTGGCACTGAGATCAGGAGACCCCAGAGCCACAGACCAAGAACAATCTGCATGGATGGTGACAGCCCCAAAAGCCCAAAGTGATAGTTGCCAATGTAGATTCTCCGAACTGTAGGCATTAATGGATGATGAAGTAGTTTCTCACCTGGGCAATGCTGTGCTGCCTGCTCTGGGATGTGTAACATGGCTTTATTTATTTAATGATGACCAATGAGTCTTCCAAGAAATGTCAGGGAAATCAGCTAGAATGTGCTCTTTATGAGGATTTTCAGCCATGAATCCAATGACGTACATCGTTTTTTGTTAAGGAAATCAGTAAATCCCGTGAAATGGATCTGGATCTACCTAGAAAGATTTGTTGGTAAGCAGTAACACAGACTTACTTCTCCAATATGGCCACGCTCACTATCCATCATGGCACTGGAGCTTGGTTAATTCTAGGGAGTAAAAGAGAGAAAGATGTTGGGTCTAGCTGTCTTTTTCACCTATGTCTGAAATTCCCATCTAAGAAGGAACAAAAAGTTTAGGTATGTCACTTCTCTTTTAGTGTATTAGTAATTAATGTTTAAAGTCATGCATGGAGAGAAAATTAATGTTATTATGTATAATGTGTACGTTAAATGGAGTGACAGATTCATACTAAGAGAATATCGAATGTGAAGTATAGTTGACACACACACTAACACCACCTGAAACTCTACAGAAATGCATCACCCCATTCTCATATTCACTTTGAAGAGAGAAAAGTTCAGTAAGGTAGAAAGTAAAATTGATTTAAAAGGGAATTTAAGAGCTGAGTATTTACTGATATGAATTTTATGACCCCTAGATCTAGCCCTAGGATCATATAAGCATTATAAATACATTAAAATCTTTATTATAGGTTCAGCACCCATAGCTCAATGGTTAGGGTGCCGGCCACATACACTGGGGCTGGAGGGTTTGAACCCAGCTGGGGCCTGCTAAGCATCAATGACAACTACAACAAAAAAATAGCTGGGCGTTGTGGTGGGAACCTGTAGTCCCGGCTACCTGGGAGGCTGAGTCCAAGAGAATTGTTTAATCCCAAGAGTTTGAGGTTGCTGTTAGCTGTGATGCCCTGGCACTCTACCAAGTGTGACATAATGAGACTCTGTCTCAAAAAGAAAAAAAAAACCTTTATTATACAAGTACCTGATCTGCCACTGTCATTTCCCAAGGTGAAACCTAACTAATATAGAAACTAAAACAGCAAAGGATGATTAATATAACTCAAGTACAAAAGGATTAAACAATATCCTCAAATGCAAATCAAACAAGAGTCGTCATTCCCAGACCCATGTTTGGATTACTTTTATTATTTGCCACTTTATTAATTCCTCTATATTCACCTATCTTGAAATGTGGTCTGAGTTGTATCTTGAATTGCACTGTTTTTAATAAGAGAACTTATCCCAGTTTTTGAAAACTATGGAATGATAAGGAAAAACTGAATGATCAAATAGAATAAAAAAAAAACAAACCAACAACCATTATTTGTCAGTGTCTATTCTTTTTTTATATCACCAGAATAGAACAGAAAAGGACTTGCAAAACAATAATAATTATTGGTTATAATTTGTAACATTGCTCATTTGATCCCTGTGGTATTTGATTAAAATTTTGTGTAAACAAATACTTGATAAAGCAACACGGAGGTTGTGACATGTATTTTGGTAGTAATTTCGTATTGCCACCAGATGGCAGTGTTCCCTGGCTCTTGGCAGCTACTCTCCAGAGTCTAGCGAACTATTCATCGTTGATGAAGCCCTGACATTATACACGTATGTCTGTATTCGATTCGAATATGGGAAATCTGCCAGGACTCCCTGGCTCGAGGATTAAATGTCTCTCATTTCTAAAGAGACTTCTATGGGCAGAGGCTTTTATTTTTTCAAGTCATACATATATCTTTAGGACAAAGGCTCTTTATATAAACTTCAGGCTTAAGCTGAGCCTATCAGGGTGGCAGTTGGTACCTCTTCTTTTTTTTCTCGCTGAAACATTTTGGAATGTTTATTTTAAATGCATTTATCAATAAGAAATAAAATTGTATAAACTATGGTGAATGCTTTTTTCATTTAACATATCATGAATATGCTCTTGCCATTTGGTTTTCTTTGTAAAATGTTGTTATATGTCCCTTCTCATTTCTGAATATCTAGGTTGTTGCATATGTTGTTCTTTCAAAGAACACTGTTCTGAACTTCATTTTTTTTAATTGTTAAATCATAGCTGTGTACATTTGTGCAATCAAGGGGTACAATGTGCTGGTTTCATATACAATCTGAAATATTCTCATCAAACTGTTCACTGTAGCCTTCATGGCATTTTCTTACTTATTGTATGTAGACATTTGTTTTCTGCCTTTAGTAAGTTTCCCTGTACCCATTCTAAGATGCACTGTAGGTGTGGCCCCACCCATTACCCTCCCTCTACCCTAACCTCCCCCTCCCTTCCCCTTCCTTGGTCCTTTCCTTATAGTCTTGTGCTATAGTTGGGTTATAGCCTTCATGTGAAAGCTATAATTTAGCTTCATAATAGGGCTGAGTACATTGGATACTTTTTCTTCCATTCCTGAGATACTTTGCTAAGAAGAATATGTTCCAGCTCCATCCATGTAAACATGAAAGAGGTAAAGTCTCCATCTTTCTTTAAGGCTGCACAATATTCCATGGTATACATGTACCACCATTTGCTAGTCCATTCGTGGGTCGATGGGCACTTGGGCTTCTTCCATGAGTTAGCGATGATGAATTGGGCTGCAATAAACATTCTGGTACAGATGTCTTTGTTATATTGTGATTTTTGGTCTTCTGGGTATAAAACTAGTAAAGGAATTATACGATTGAATGGCAGGTCTATTTTTAGGTCTCTAAGTATTCTCCAAACGTCCTTCCAGAAGGAACGTGCTCGTGTGCATTCCCACCAGCAGTGTAGAAATGTGCCCTTTTCTCCACATCCACACCAACATCTCTGGTTTGGGGATTTTGTTATGTGGGCTACTCTTACTGGGGTGAGGTGATAGCACAAAGTAGTTTTGATTTACATTTCTCTGATGATTAAGGATGATGAGCTTTTTTTATGTGTTTGTAGATCGTGTGTCTGTCTTCTTTAGAGAAGTTTCTCTTCAAGTCCCTTGCCCACCCTGAGATGGGATCATGTGTTCTTTTCTTGCTAATACATTTGAGTTCTCTGTGGATTCTGGTTATTAGACCTGGTTATTAGACCTTTATAACCTGCAAATATTTTCTCCCATTCTGAGGGCTATCTGCTGGCTTTACTTACTATGTTCTTGGCTGTGCAGAAGCTTTTTAGTTTCATCAGGGCCCAGTAGTGTATTTTTGATACTGCTTCAATTGCCTGGGGAGTCCTCCTCATAAAATATTCACCCAGGCTGATTCCTTCAAGAGTTTTCCCTGCACTTTCTTCAAGTATTTTTATAGTTTCATGTCTTAAGTTTAAATCTTTTATCCAGTGAGAGTCTATCTTAGTTAATGGTAAAAGGTGTGGGTCCAGTTTTAATCTTCTACAGGTTGCCAGCCAGTTCACCCAACACCATTTGTTAAACAGGGAATCTTTTCCCCACTGGATGTTTTTAATTGGCTTGTCAAAAATCAAATAACACAAGTAGCTGGATTCCATCTCTTGGGTCTCTATTCTGTTCCAGACATCTACTTCTCTGTTTTTGTGCCAATATCATGCTGTTTTGGTCACTATTGATTTATAGTACAGTCTCAGGTCTGGTAGTATGATTCCTCCTGCTGTGTTTTTATTGCTGAGTAATGTTTTGGCTATTCGAGGTTTTTTCTGATTCCATATAAAACGAAGTATTATTTTTTCAAGATCTTTAAAATATGACAATGGAGCTTTAATAGGAATTGCATTAAAATTACATATTGCTTTGGGTAGTATAGACATTTTAACAATGTTGATTCTTCCCAGCCATGAACGTGGTATGTTTTTCCATTTGTTAACATCTTCAGCTATTTCTTTCTTAAAGTTTCATAGTTCTCTATGTAGAGATCTTTCACATCCTTTGTTACGGATACTCCCAAATGTTTCTACTACTGTAAAAGGAATAGCAGTCCTTGACTGTTTTGTTGGCTTGGTTATTGTTGGTATATATAAAGGCTACAGATTTATGGGTGTTGATTTTGTAGCCTGAGACATTGCTGTATTCCTTGATCACTTCTAAAAGCTGTGTAGTAGAATCCCTAGTATTTTCCAGATACACAAACATATCATCTGCGAAGAGTGAAAGTTTGATCTCTTCTGACCCTATGTGGATACCCTTGATCGCCTTTTCTTCCCTAATTGCAATGGCTAAATGTCTCCAATGTTAAAGAGCAATGGAAACAATGGGCAACTTTGCCTCGTTCCTGATCTAAGTGGAAATGATTTGAATTTAACTCCATTCAATATGATATTGGCTGTGGGTTTGCTGTAGATGGCCTCTATTAGTTTAAGAAATGTCCCTTCTATACCAATTTTCTTAAGTGTTCTGATCATAAAGGATGCTGGATATTATCAAAAGCTTTTTCTGCATCAATTGCAAGAATCATATGGTCCTTATTTTTTAGTTTATTTATGTGTTGAATTACATTTATAGATTTATGTATATTGAACCAGCCTTGAGACCCTGGGATAAATCCCACTTGGTCATGGTGTATAATTTTTTTGATGTGTTTTGGGATTCTGTTTGTTAGGATCTTATTGAGTATTTTAGCATCTATATTCATTAGTGATATTGGTCTATAATTTTCTTTTCTTATTGGTTCTTTCCCCGGTTTTGGGATCAATGTGATGTTTGTTTCGTAGAATGTGTTGGATAATATTCCTTCTTTTTCTATATTTTGGAAGAGGTTTAGTAATGCAGGTGCTAAAGGTTTGGTAGAATTCTGACATAAATCCATTTGGTCCTGGGCTTTTCTTTTTAGGGAGATTTTGTATAGCTGATGCTATTTTAGAACTTGATATAGGCCTGTTCAACATTTCCACTTCATTCTGGCTAACTCTTGGTAGGTGGCACACTTCCAGGTATTGGTCAATTTCTTCCATATTGTCATATTTCTAAGAGTAGAGTTTCTTGTAGTATTCATTAAGGAATTTTTGAATTTATGAGGGGTCTGTTATTTAATCATTACCATTTTTGATTTATGAAATTAGAGATTTTACTCTTTTTTTCCTGGTTTGGCCAAAGGTTTATCTATTTTATTGATCTTTTCAAAAAACCAACTTTTAGATTTATTGATCTGTTGTATAATTCTTTTGTTTTCAATTTCATTTAGTTCTGCTCTGATTTTGGTTATTTCTTTTCTTCTGTTGGATTTGGGGTTGGAGTGTTCTTCCTTCTCCAGTTGCTTGAGATGTCCCATGAAGTATTAACTTTCTCTCTTTCCGTATTCTTGAGGAAGGCTTGCAGTGCTATAAATTTCCCTCTTAGGACTGCCTTTGCAGTATCCCAGAGATTCTGATAATTCGTGTCTTGATTGTTGTTTTGTTCCAAAAATTTGGTGATTTCTTTCTTAATCTTGTCTATAACCCATCTACCTTCAGCATAAGGTTGTTTAGCTTCCATGTTTTTGTATGGGTATGCAGGTTCTTGTTGTTATTGAATTCAACTTTTATTCCATGATGGTTTGAGAAGATGCAAGGAATAATTTCTATTCTTTTAAATTTGCTGAGGTTAGATTTATGGCCTAGGATGTGGTCAATTTTGGAGTATGTTCCGTGGGCTGATGAGAAGAATGTGTATTCGGTTTTGTTGGGATGAAATGTTCTGTAGATGTTTATTAAGTCTAGATGTTGAATGGTTAAGTTTAAATCTAAAATTTCTTTGCTTAGCTTCTTTTTTGGAGGATCTATCCAGCACTGCTAAAGGGGTGTTAAAATCTACAACTACTATGGAACTGGAGGAAATCAAGTTGCTCATGTCTGTTAGAGTTTCTCTTATAAATTGAGGTGCATTCTGGTTGGGTGCATAAATATTAATAATTGAAATCTCATCATATTGAGTATTACCTTAAGAAATACGAAGTGTCCATCCTTATCCTTCCCTATTTCAGTTGGTTTAAAGCCTATTGCGTCTGCAAATAGGATTGCAACGCCTGCTTTTTTCTGCTTTCCATTTGCCTGGAGTATAGATGACCATCCCTTCACCTTGAGTCTATATTTGTCTTTTAATGTAAGACGCGATTTCTGTATGCAGCAGATATCTGGCTTGAGTTTTTGTATCCAGTTAGCCAACCTGTGCCTCTTTAAAGGACAATTTAAACCATTCACATTAATTGAGAATATTGATAAGTCTTTCAAGAGTCTGGTGGACATTTTTAATCCTTTTGCGACTGGGGAAGTTGGAATTTGAACAAAATTTTCTGGGTGGGTTTACTTTTGTGGTGGAGGACTACGCTGGTGTTTATGGAGGATAGGTCTGAGAATATTCTGGAGAGCTGGTTTAGTTATGGCAAATTTCTTCAATATGCGAATGTCATTGAAGTATTTAATTTCTCCATCATAAATGAAACTCAGTTTAGCTGGGTACAGGATCCTGGATTGAAAGTTACTTTGTTTTAGGAGATGAAAAGTCAATTACCATCCTCTTCTAGCTTGAAAGGTTTCAGCAGAGAGATCTGCAGTTGTTCTAATATTCTTCCCCTTGTAGGTTATGGTTTTCTGTCATCTGGCTGCTTTCAGAATTTTCTCCTTCATAGTAACTTTAGTGAAATTGATTATCATGTGTCTGGGGGATGTCTTATTTGGGTTGAGTTGTGTTGGGGTTCTGAAACTTTCAGCTATCTGAATTTCAGAATCTCTTGGCATGTCTGCAAAGTTCTCCTTCATAATCTCATGGAAAAGAGACTCTGTGCCTTGTGAAGCCACGTCATCGCTTTCGGGGATCCCTATAAGACAAATATTGGTTTTCTTCGAATTATCCCAGAGGTCTCTGACAGAGTGATCTGTTTTTACCCTCCATTTCTCTTCCTCTTTGAGAGTTTGGGAGCGTTTGAAAGCTTTGTCTTCAGTGTTAGAAACCCTTTCTTCTGCTTGCTCCATTCTGTTACTGAGGGATTCTACTGTGTTTCTCAGATCTTTGAGGGCTGCAATTTCTTGTCTCAATGTGTCACAATCTTTGGTCATTTGGTCTTTGAATGTGTTGAATTCTTGAGATATCTTTTGGGTTACTGCTTGGAATTCTAATTTGATCTTATTTGTTATCCAGATTGTAAATTCGATTTCTGACATCTGAGCTATTTGTTTGTGCATGCGATCTTGTGCTGTGTCTCATCCATTGATCCTTGGGGGAGTTGATCTACTCTGATTATTCATATTGACAGAGTTTTTCTGTTGATTTTGCCTCACGATTGTTTTTCACCATTGCCTCCGGCTGTCCTCAGAGTTGGGGAGGTGTCTCTCCAAGATTAGACCCCATGGGGATCACTCTATTGTTGCTGGATCTTTGTAGGGAGTGACCCTGTGTAGTTCCTCTGGGCTGCCTCAGCCATGGAGTTCTGATTGTGGAAGCAGCTCTGGAGTGTGACACACCTGGATCCAGCAACAGGGTGGGAGGTGGTGCGCACAGTTCTGGGAGTGACTTTGGCACAGAAAGCCCAAGGCTCCAGCAGTCTCTGGCCAGGAGAAGGGCTCTGTGCAGAGACAGGGAGGTCTCCAGAGGGCATCCATCTATCAGAGTCCCTGGCCAGATGAGCAGGCCGTTGTGGAGGCAGGGAGGGTATGGGAGAGAGGACACAGGATTGCACAGCTCCCACAGTTCCTGGTCAGGACATGTGGAGGCCCGGTGGGCGCAGCACAGCTCTTATTGAGGTCCGGGTAGCTCCAAGCCCAGGAGTTTGAGGTTGCTATGAGCTGTGACACCATGGCACTCTACTCAGGGCAACAGCCTGAGCCTCCAGTGTGCCAAAACTGGTCTCACTCTTCCCCTGAGGGTTAAGGCTGTAAGGCAGCTCAGTCCCCACCTTTAGGCTGCTCAGTCACTAGGTTACTAGCTCTTGCTCGATCCTTGCTCTGCAACCCTGAGGGCAGAGCTTGCTGGGGCAGTTTTCTCACAATGGCTCTCTGCAGCCCACAGCCTAACACTATTAGCTCCATCCAGCTCAGCAGCTCAGTCTGGGGCCCTAGACAATGCCCAAAGTTCTCTGCACTCCTGCTCAAGCTCTCCCCAAAGGCAGTTTAACTGAGTGCCAAGTCGAAAAACACCAAAACAGTTCACAGGTAAGGCTTTTCCGGTTTGCAGTCTCACTGCTGCTTATACTTACGGCTGCTGGCATGATTAGGTCAATCAGACACACGCAACCACTTGCCACTTTCCCACTGTTTTTGTCCTCCTTTTGGGGTCCAGAAGTCCCTTGCTGACTTCCTGTATCCTCAAAGGGATGATTATAGGCAGATCCCACCAGCCAGAGATGCCTGGAGTCTTATCTCCCCAGACTCACCATGCCCAGTTGCAGGGAAGCTGTTACTCGGCTGCCATCTTGCTCCACACACACACACCCCCACTCCCCCGGTACCTTTTCTTGATGTTCAGGACTCCAGGAAGCTGGTAAAGGCACTAGTGAATGTTTCCGTGTTTTTTGTTTCTTAAAACAGAGTCAAATGAGAAGTATTAAATGCCAACCATATCTCAAGCCTTCTCATCTAATCTTAGCTCCTAGAGTATTTACTTAAAACATTTTCATTTTTCTTGGCAAAGAGCTCTGTAAATATATTTAATTTTACCTTTTTTTAAAAAAAATACATATGTCCCTCAGACATTTTGATTAATGTGTTATATTTGAGGATTTTGCTCTTTAATTACATGGGCACGAATGTATCAGAACTAATTCAAGAATAAAAGGCTTGTCACAAAGATCGGTGACATTTGCATTCAGAAATTCTAAGCAACTGAGAATTCATCAACGCTCTTTGCTGCTAGAGAGAACCTGGATGCATTTTCTAACTTATTCATTTTAAATTTGTACCTCTAATAAATTCATAACTCTGACATGAATCAGTATTAGTGGACTGCTATTTCAATACAGGAATTCACACACGCACATACACAAAAAGCTGTTTATACTTTGTACAAGGTGCCTGACCAGGGAGAAGGGTGGGACTTTGGGGAAAGTGGTTTCTCAGGGAAGGATATGATAGACTCAGGGACATATATATGAAGTGGGATTCTCTCCTGATACATAAAAGAGAAAACCACAAAGCATGGTCCCACAGTTTGGAGTCTCATTTTCTACCCTCACCGTGGCTCAGTACAGTACAGTGCGCCACATAGCTAAAGAATGCAAACTATTTTAACATGCATAATATAAAGCAAGAGTTGGGACTTACTATAATTTTTTTTTTTTTTATTGTTGGGGATTCATTGAGGATACAATAAGCCAGGTTGCACTGATTTCATTTGTTGGGATTTACTATAAATTTAAGTAAAAACATTTATTACCCAGAACTAACTTCACAGTCATCCATGGAGAATGAGACTGCAATCCAATTGCCAAATAACGTAGCATATGTGGATATGATCATGCATAGAAAAGAGGAATTTTCTGTGGATGGGGAATTTGGGGCCTAATTATTTAGATAAATAAGGCAACATGGAGAAACTGTAGTATTGTTTAGGGCAGTTGAAGACCTAGAAAGTTCTATCTTATTTTAATAGCAAGGTGGTAAGTTTTTCACATAAAATTAGGGACGTCAATTTAACTTTTCTATTTAACTTCTCGATAACTCCTATCCTATTGCCCACATGATAAATGCCAGGCTCCCTCCTGTGACCTTGAAGATTATTCACAATTCTACTTCATGCCTCCCTTTCTGGGCTTTGCTTTGTAATTCCCCGAGTAAGACCTGACTTTGCTTATTTTCAAGTTCATACTTTCCTCCTGAAAGTCTTTCTGCTTGTTCACCTTTGAAATTTCCCTTGAGTCCTTGATACATATGTGATGAATTAATTAATCACTTTAGTAACTCCTGGGAGGTTTTCTGACTAAACAGTTTCTGTAAAATTCCAAAGTATCTGGGAACTATATGTCTATTGATATTTCCTTGGAAAGTCCTAGAATACTTGTGCATTATATTAGTTATTAGTTTCCTAATGCCATTGTAGCAAATTATCACACACTGGCTGGTTTAATAAAAAAAAAAAAATTACTCTCTAAAAGTCCTGGAGGTCAGAAGTTTGTTATTCCTCAGCTCATGGGAGCGGCATTCTGAGATGTGCCTTTATCTTCACACCGACCTCTGTGTGTATGTCTCAACTCCCTCAGCCTCTCTCTAACACAAATATTGCCATGGCATTCAAGGTCCATCTGTCCTCCACGACGAACTCCTTTTCTCAAGATCTGAAAAACAATCGCATATTTTGCCATACAAGAGAATAAGGAGGCTTGGCGCCCATAGCACAGTGGTTACAGTGCCAGCCACATACACAGAGGGCCCAGGCCTGCTAAACAACTGCAACAACAACAAAAAAAAACACCTGAGCATTGTGGTGGGTGCCTGTAGACCCAGGTACTTGGGAAGCTGAGGCAAGAGAATCACTTAAGCCCAAGAGTTTGAGGTTGCTGTGAGCTGTGATGCCATAGTACTCTACCAAGGGTGACATAGTGAGACTTTGTCTCAAAAAAAAAAAAAAAGAAAGAAAGAAAAGAGAATAAGGAGACTTAAGAGATGTATTTGAGAACGAGGTGAAGAATGATGAAAAGTGAATTTCATTTCTTTTTTTTTTTTTTTTTTTGTAGAGACAGAGTCTCACTTTATGGCCCTTGGTAGAGTGCCGTGGCCTCACACAGCTCACAGCAACCTCCAACTCCCAGGCCCAAGCGATTCTCCTGCCTCAGCCTCCCAAGTAGCTGGGACCACAGGCACCCGCCACAACGCCCAGCTAGTGAATTTCATTTCAAAGGAAGAAAACAGGTGAGAGAGAAAGAGACAAAGAGCAAGAATGAACAAACTACGGGGCAAAAATTAATCAACGACTTCCAGCTACCTCCAAGGGCTCAGAATAAAGGAAGAACCAGCCTGCAGAAGAAGGAGGTGGCCATGTGAAACTGGGAAAGCCTTGGCAGCTTATTTAATGCTGCCATCCTAAAAAAAGTACCAAGCTTACAAACTAAAATGATAATTTGTATGAATCAGCAACCTGTATTTTTCTACTGCTCTCGTACTCTAAGATTCCCCTAAGACAATAGTAATGAACACAGGGTGATTTTTTAATGTCGCTAACTGCAGGGCTCAGACTGAGCAGGGCATACAGCTACGGAGCAGACAGCCACCCATTCGCAGTAAGGCATCCTCGGACTGGCCGGGGCCCATGTTGATTTTCTCCAGTATCATCTCCAGCTGCACCCATGGGCGTGTAAGGACAAGGTTGGAAAAGAGCTGCTGGAGGAGGGAGCCCTGGAACTTGAAGCAGAGATTTTCCTCTGATTCCTCCAGGGGAAGAAGTAGGAAATTAATTAGAGCAGTAGCAACAGGAACCTAATTGGCTTTTTTCTGCTTTGTGGGTCTTTTCTGGGCAGGTAGGAACAAAGGACATTTACAATTATTTAAGTTCTGGAAACTCAAACAGCCTGAGAGCCCAAGAAGCACAGTTCCAGCGAGAGAGTAGAAAAAAGTGAGAATCATATTTGTGACTGATTCTAGAGTTTAAGATACCAGTTTCTGACCGCCAGTAAATGTTTCTTGTCAGAGAAATATTGTGGAAGTTTGGAAGCCTCCAGTGGATTTGAATGTTGGTAAAAATCTTTATTGGATATAAAGTTCAAGCTGTTCCTGGTTAGAGCCCAGTGATAAAAAAAACAAATGCAGCAACTTTGATTTAATCAAACTCTGCATAGCCAATCCAATTGATTTTTCTGAAAGTGGTTCCTAATTGGTCTAAAAGCTCCCAATGTCATCAAAAAAGTGACCATATATAAGGCCAATTTTGTTTTGTTGACTCTGTATGGAAGACACGAGAACATAAATAACTTGGCCATTTTTTTCTTTAAAGCTTTACAAATGGTTGTGGAAAAGAAGAGAACTTATTTATTGAAGCAATCAGTGGTGAACACAGCATTATACCTCCAGAGAGCATTTATGAGTTACTAGGACTCCACAATATAAACTATGAACCATTTGCTGCAATCTTTATTTTTTTAAGAAAAAAGAAATAAGAATTTAGGGGGCATTTACAACATATATATTGTTATATTACAAGTGCTCTTACTAAAATTCAAAAGCCTTTTTAAATGTTTGCTTTTGTAATCGTTTAAAATTTTTCCATTTCTTTTTTTCCCCGGTAGAGTACATACAGAGAGATATTTGCACGTTTGCTTGTCCACACCTGAAAAGTACTTAAATTTTATAGATAACATTTATGAGAACCCAATAAAAACTACAAATGCTATAGCTCCATAAGAAATTCAGTTCTAAATGTGCAAATGTAGTATCTAACTTCACTATTTCACAGCAAATGTGTTTTATAGACACAGAAGCAGCAAATATACAATATATAAATTGCATATAGGTAAGCTTACCACTTCCTTTAAAATGGCCATTAAGTTTTCTGGTACATTTCTAGTACTTTTTAAGCATCAGATACCTTCAATCTACTTTGAAATTAAATTATTATTTTTTTAAGTTTTTGATGTCTTTTCTGATCTGGAAGATAGACATCTTGATAAAACACAATAGAAAGGCAAAGATTAAGTGAATGAGGAGTATAAACCACCTAAAGATACATATCAGTTCTAAAATTAACTCTCAAGGCTTGAAGCACACAAAAAAATCTAGACACAAAGCATAAGGTGTTCCACTAGGCATTTAGAAATGATTTATGGGGAAAGTGAGAAGAAGGGGAAGACATGAATGTTTATGAAAAATAGTATGGAGGTTTGTCAAGAAACTAAATGTAGAATCACCATATGACCTAGCCATGCCACCTTGGGTTGGGTCTCCAAAAGAACTGAAATCAGAAACTCTAATGGATATTCATAACCAATGTTCATAGTAGCATTAGTCACAGTAGTCAAAAGGTAGAAGCAACCCAAGTCCACCCCTGAATGAATGGACAAAATGTAGTGTATCTGGACAAAGGAATGTTATTTAGACTTTGAAAAGCAATGAAATCCTGACATATGCTACACTGTGGATGAAACTGAAAGACATTATGCTACGTGGAAATAAGATAGACACAGAAAGACAAATACCATAGAATTTCCCTTGAAGTACTTAGAACAGTCAAATTCACAGGAATCAGGAGGTTGGGGGAGGAGGAAATGGAGAGTCATTATTGAAGGAGTACAAAGTTTTGGTTTGGGAAGATAAAGTTGGGAAGCTGGATGGTGGTAATGATTTCACAACAATGTGAATGCCCTTAATACACTGAACTGTAAACCTAAATATTGTTACAATGGGGATGTTTATGTTATGTATATTTATACACAAAACGTATCTTCCCACAATAAAAAGCATTATAAAGAGTATTTCTTGGTGGATTTTTCAAAAATTATTTAAAAGGTCAACATATAAAAGACTCAATTATTTTAGAAATAATATATAGCTTTTGGAAGGTGAATCACTAAAAAAAAGAGAGAAGGAAAGTGGGTTATTCTTCTGAGGAAGGTTAGCACACCACAAGGAAGTGGTTCAGAGAAGAATATCAGAAAGCACAAAGCATTAATAGCAGACTGTCCTGGGTTCAAACCCTGGTATCTCCGTTCCAGCTACAGCTTTGCATCTGAGCTCCTTCATTTTATCATTAATCTTCTGGGATTAATCTCTGCTTATCTTCTGGGCCAGATTACGCAGTCTAAAGCCTGGGAAAATGCTGTCACACTCAAGCTTTCCCCCCCAATGCCAAATTAAATGAAAAAGTCTTCTTGACATTTTTAGAAATTTATGGATGTGAATGGAATGAAGGAAAGAAGTTCATGGTAGAAATATAAGTGGTGTTTAAGAGGAGTTCAAACATGAGATCTCTGGAAAAAGAACAGATGGTAATGTTCAGAGGATGTACCATTCAGTCCTTCAATGTAATGGGGATAGAGTATAAAAGGTTTCTTAAGATAAAGTCCCTTCATAAAAATGTGCAAGTGTTTCATAGTCCCTATGGTATTAATTTTGTGAGCAGATGCTGAATTCAAACAAAACTACAAACATCTCATTGTGCCCCAGGCTGTCTGACATATGTGTGATGACGAGAAAGATAATGATTAAATCAATTCCTTTCATAAATCTTAACCCAAATTCTTCAGGTAGACGATGCATCATAAAAAGTAAATCTTTTATTTAGAATAAGTTCTGTTGAAAATAATATATAAATAGTAGGAAACAAGTCCATGTTCTCCAACATTATTCTAGTCACTTCTGTATTATGCCCTGAGGTATTTCCTTAGGTAATAGCACCGATCGCTAGATTTTACTTCCAACGGTATATTGCTATCCTTAAAAAAAAAATTTGGCTCAGAAAAAAAAAAAGTAGTAAAGACAAGTACTGATATCTGGACAGAAAACTTTTGTTATATCACTTAATAGACCAACTTTTAAAATGTCTGACACCAGGGACAAAGATCAGACAATTGGCGACACCAGGAAATGATTCTCCAATAAGTTAACGAAACTGTGTGGTCACTTAGTTTAGGAAGTTAAAACGGTGTTGAGCCCGTGGAAATTTTTAGTGGAAACAAAATTTGTCTTTTATGGTCTCTTCTTGCTCATTCTTCCTATTTCAGTTCCTCCCTTACGGTCCTTATGTTAGTCCATATCCTTCATGCTGTAGCACCTCCCAGAAATATGCAATTCAAAGTGAACTGGAAGTGGCTAACACTGCATGGCCATGTTCACGGCAGCGTCGTTCACATGGCCAGGATATGGAGCAACCCAGACAGTCATTGACAGATTAATGGATAAAGAAAAAAAAATATATAATATATATATATATATATAAAACATTGTTTAGCCTTAAAAAAGAAGAACATCTTACCATTTGTGACAACATGGAAGGATCTGGAAGACATCATATTGAATGAAATATCAGTCACAGAAGGACAGACATTGCATGATTCACTTATATGAGCCATCCAAAGTAGCCACATTTATGGGGTGAAAAAAGAATGGTGACTGCCAAGGGACAGGCGGGAGAAATGGGGTGTTTTTGTTCAACGGGTATAAAGTTATAATTATACAAGATAAGTTCGAGATACCCACTATACAAAATAGAGCCTGCAGTAAATAAAATGTTGTGTATGTTAATTGTTCTTACTGCAGAAAAAGGGGGGAAAGCCAGGACACAAGGAAACTTTTGTACATGATGAATATGTTTATTACCTTCATTGTGGTGATGGTATAGTTGTATTTGCATATGTCCATATTCATCAACTGTATACAGTAAATATGTGCAATTTTATTATATATTAATTATACCTCAAAAAAGCTACAAATAGAACAAAAAAGAAATAAAACACAGTGGAACTTATGTCAAGATGGCTCTTAAGTTTAGAAATGGTGAAACAGAATCCTCTCTTATATTTCACAAGGCAATCAACCAGGCTGCCCCAAACAGCACTCAAATCTAACTTAGAGCTTAAATTATTCCCCAGCCCTTATGGAAAGCAATTTGGAAATATGTTTTCAGGCCCTTAAATATGAATGAACCCTTGACCAATAATTCTATTTATGGAGAATACACCCAGCTAATCTTAAATATAAAAAGCTTTAAAGAGAAAAATTAGAGTCACTTAATTGACAATCAAAAATACCCAAATAATGCAGAATAACTAGGAAAATTGTGGTGAATCCATAAGGTAGATTTTAAACTTGTCAAAAAAGGCAATCTATAACTTAGTTTTTGTTTGTTTTTTTACAGACAGACTCTCCTTTTGTTGCCCTTTGTAGAGTGCTGTGGCATTACAGCTCACAGCAACCTCCAACTCCTGGGCTTAGGCAATTCTCTTGCCTCAGCCTCCCAAGTAGCTGGGACTACAGGCACCTGCCACAATGCCCGGCTATTTTTTAGTTGAAGTTTGGCTGGGCTGGGTTTGAACCCACCACCCTCAGTATATAGGGTCAGCGCCCTACTCACTGAGCCACAGGCACCGCCCATCTATAACATTTATAAATATCTTTATGCTATAATTTCATATGGAATAAAGGAAATGACTGGGTACCAACTGCAAGTACTGGGCTGTTGGTATCAACATAACACATTAAGTCACATACCCTGTGTGTAGATTTGAGTTCCAATTCTAATTCCACATATTCCTGTCTAGCATAATAGGAAAAAAATATGATACGTTAGGTTGTTTTCTGCGTAAAGGGTGAGTTAACTAGTATCCAGACCAGTTCTATCTCCCATTGTTAGTTTTCATTTTGTTTCTAGTTTTAGTTCTACAGTTATTGGATCACTGATAATTGACACAATTGTGTATTAATCACTCCCTAGGACACGTACAATGACCAAAGACCTAGCTGGTATCTATTAAGGCAAGAATCATGCCTGTGAATTCTCCTGCCTTGAAGTAAAGAATTTAGGAAATCATATTTACTTCAAAGGAAAAGTTTTGATTTATCATTTAGACATATTTTTCTATATTAATAAACATAAATAAATGAATAGGATTCTCAAAGATTATCTATATTACTAGAGTGAAATTTAGAGGCATAAAAAGCCTGATATTAATAAGCATGTTTAGAACTTTGAAACTTTGTTTCAAACTTATAGCCAGGTGTTTTTCTGTGTCTCCCCAAGTATTTCTTTTGCTATTTTCTACTCTAAAGAATAATTATCTATTAAATATCACTATATTTGAATCACATGCAAAAGCATCTCCAAAATATTAATGGCTCAATCAAGATATTTCATTTCTTTTTCACAGAAATGTACAATAGAGGTATGCTGCCCCGGGTTGGTGTGACTTACACGTTGTCAGGGAGGCAGGCTCATTCCCTCTTTCCCTCTCATTTTCCTTCTTGTATCTGATCTAATAACCTTAACATACTGTCTTCTTCTCACAGCCAAAAGGGCTGCTGTGGCTCCAGTCATTACAATTACTCCAGTAACCAGCCCTCCACCCCCCTTTAGAGACACTTCTTGGAAATGGCATATACTATTTAATTTTTATATCTCATTTGCCATATCTTTGTCCCATAAGCAACATAGCTTCAAGAGATGCTGGGGAAAAGTGTATATACTGGAAGCCATGCTTTAAAAATCAGGGATTCTGTAATACGAAGGAGGAAATAAAGAGGAGTAATTAGATTCAAGCTCTCCATGCTCCACTGACTGAGCTAGCTGGGCAACCAAGAAGAACTATTAGAAAACTATTAGCAATCTGCCACCAGCATTGCTTTTCCTTATATTCCTATAGTACCTAGCAGAGTACTTTGTATAAAATAAGTATATAAGAACTATTTGATTACTAGTATCTTTAAATTTTAATTCAACAAAGTTAATATTATGAAATCACAAATTTGATAATAGGATCTGAAATGCCAATCCTCGCTATTCATATCAAGTAATAAAGATGTGCTAAAAATTTAACAACAGTGGTAACATTATATATATTAAAAAATTGTTTTTAATACTGAAAATAATAAATGATCAGTAAGACTGATTATATACATTATAGTATATCCATAAAATATATTATGCACAAAATATGTTAGTTGCATATTAATGTGGTTGAAAAGAGCTGATTACCATATTGAGCAGGGTGAAAAATGAAAAAGGATTCATTAAAATTATTAACTATTGAATTGTAGGCAAGTTTTGTTTATGTTTGTTTTAACTCCTTTTCAAAGTATTTTTCTGTATTAAACATTTTTTGCATAACTCATCCCATGTTATTTTTAAAAATAACATTATGATATGTAACGTCAGCATCCAGAGAATAGCGTCTTCATAATTTATACTCAATATTCTTCATACTCTGACCAAAGACTTCTTGAGGGTCACAAGGAATCTCTACCTTACTTTTCTTGCAATACGTGAGTTTCTCTAATTTCCTCCCATTGATTTTATGAGACACCCCCCCCCACACACACACACACAGAAAGCAAGTCAGCTATAAATGAAGAGAGGAGTAAGAAGAATAAACTCAGGGAAACTGTAACACTGTTGCAAATATAATGATCTCAAAAAAAGTTCCATGTTATGAAGACAGCACAAAGAAGAGGCTCCGTTCTTCCACTAGTTTTTCTGCAATTGGCAACTGCTAAACTGCTAAGTGTTGGGCAGGATCTGCCATGGGGACTGGGGCTGCCTCTTCTGGGTAGATGGTGTTCATTCCTAATTCACCTGAAGAACGCCTTAGCCTGTTCTCTGTTGCTGAAACAGAATACCCGGGATGGGTAATTTATAGAGAAAAGAGTTTTATTTTGGCTCATGATTCAGAACCTTGGAAAGCCCAATGGGTGGTCGCATATGACTGGCTTCTGGGAAGGGGCTTGAGGGTGACCAAACGTGGAGCAAAGGCAGAAAAACGGAGCACGTGTGCTAAGTAGCAAAACACAAGGTGCATCCTCCCTTGCTAACAGCCTGCTCTCACAGTAACTAGTCCAGTCCTGGGACAGCAGGACTCGCTCACTCTGGCAGTAATTACGACAGTCCTGCAGAAGTGGCATTAATCCCTCTAAATGACCTAAGTGCCTCTGAAGTGTCCCCGGCCAGGGCTGCCACCCTGAGACCAAACTTCCAGCTCATGAATTACGGAGGAGGCATTCAAACCACAGCAAAGCATCTGCTTTGCCAACACTCATAATCAAGATCTGATGGCCGCATGGACAAGTCAGGAATACTGCAGCAAAATGGGAATCTACAAACAAGGCTTTTTTTTTTTTTTTTTTTTTTTTTGAGACAGAATCTCAAGCAGTCAAGCCTCAGTAGCGTGCTATGGCGTCACAGCTCGCAGCAAACTCCAACTCTTGGGCTTAAGCGATTCTCTTGCCTCAGCCTCCCAAGTAGCTGGGACTACAGGAACCCACTACAATGCCCAGCTAATTTTTGGTTGCAGTTGTCATTGTTGTTTAGCAGGCCCAGGCCAGGCTTATAACCCACCAGGCCTGGTGCATGTGGCAGGCACCCTACTGACTGAGCTACGAATGCTGAGCCCACAAAGTAGGCTTTTAATCTCAGTTATGTTACCACTACTACATGACTCTGGGAAAATGACAATTTCTCGGAAGCTATATTTCCAGGATAATCTATAATAATTAACTGTGTACTATTCATGTGCTTTACCAAGTTAAAATTTGACATTCATCCCCTAAATTATTTCACAGTGAAAGCAAACCTGGATTGAAAACCAAGACTTAAATGTTCATTCTCAATTCTATTCTGAACTTCCATTGATACCAGGCTAGACAAAGGATCAGGAGCTAACAGCATGTCTATAAATGAAGAAATAGGATAAGACGAACTCTAAGGTCTCATTCAGTTTAACATTCCACGATTCTTTGAGTAAAACCTCTCTGACAATTTCATGAGCCAGAATATTGCCTTTGGCAAAAATCTCCTCATAGTAACACTTGATCAAGCCCTGTGGATATTTTGCCTTTTGAATGTAGAATTCTCTGCAAGGTGAAATCCATTCTTCTTTTATCTGGAAAAGCCCCTAATTTTGAAGTCTGTGCCTCCCACATTGTAATTTCTTTACTCCCCACATTGTTAAAACCTGACAGGAGCAAAAAGACATGTGGCAATTATAAATCGACCACAGGCAAAGCAATTGAGCTCAATATTTACTCAACACCAGGATTGATCCTGTGTCAAATGAATGAGGAAGACAAGTTTTTATGAAACCAGATACGAGATTATTATGCATCAGGAGCTTATTCTGAAAGAAAATTTAAAGCTGAAAAATAAAGGTTCATATTTATAAAAAGACTCACATTTTCAATTCTTTCTTAAGATTTTTATTATGTATGCCATATGCCCTTATAGGAAATGGCATCCCTAATGTAGCAGTAAACTTATAGGTAAATTTTAAAGTAATGCTACGACAGGACCAGATACTATCCAGAGAATTTACTAAAACTCCAATTACGTAATCTTATTCTATAAGACTCTGACAAAGCTTCACTGGGCCAGAGGATTAAATGTCTCCAGACCTTACTAGACTGAAGACGAATTTCAAAACTTAATATACGCCTTATACCATGGAAATATACAGCTGAACTGAAAGTTTATTAGAGTAAAATATGGCATGGAAAATTGCAGCTAGTTCCATTGACCATCATAACATCAAGTCACACATTTTGCAGACTCTGGGGATAGATTTGGAGTGTTGAGGAAACCAAGATATTAATAAAAAGGAACTTTTAGTTATATTTGCTGGGGCATTAATAAAAAGTCATTCTGTATAACTTCTCAAGTCTATACAGAATAGGGGCTCTACATTTTAAATCATTTTTCTAAAACAGCATTAGTTAAAAGATCAAAGTATTAGCATTAACTATATCTATAATAATTTGTTAATGGAAACATGCTATGAAAAAAATGTGAATAGGGACATCAATAATATAAAAAGTGTGTTGGGGAAGAAGTAGAGTGTAGAGATTCCACAGGTGATCAAAATTAATTTTTATCAGCATGACATCGACTGTTATAAGGTGTCGTATGTAAGCTGTTAGAAAATACACAAATTACAAAGAATAAACTTTTAGTAAATACACAATAGTAAATAGAAAGGAAGGACAGCATACTGCTATAAAAACCATCAAATCACAAAGAGGACAATAAGAGAAGGAACTAAGGAACTCATTTCAGCTTTAAGAAAAAATGGACTAAAAGTAAAGGTATAGAAGGAAGATAGGCCATGCAAATGATACCTGAAAGAGTGCAGAGGTGGAAATACTTACATCAGACATAATAGACTTTAAGTCAAAAACTGTCACAGGGGACAAAAAAGACCATTATGAAATGATAAAGGAGTCAATTCATCAAGAAGCTACAACAATTGTAAATATATATGTGCCAAACATCTGAGCACCAAAAAAAAAAAATATATATATATATATATATATACATATAAATTTCACATTACTTAAATGTTTTACAAAGCATAGATTATACAAACAGTCCTCAATTTACAAAGAGGTTCTATTCCTACATTTGGATAAAGAACTTTGGAGAATTATTCTACAAAAGTATTCTCAATCATGTGTGTAGCCTTCCAGATTCTTCCACAATGATTGTTATAAATCATATTTTCAAAGAAAACGATACTTACTACATAACACTTATAAAACTCTGAAATGTGTAAGGAATTGCAACTCAGGATGTTGTAACCCAGTGATCACATAATAGACCTAGATTCTTGCGATCTTTCCACTCTGTCATTCTCGGCATGTCGGTTTTGTCTGCTGGTCAATTCCTCTTGTGTTTCCAAGATTCCTACCAGCAGCAATTCAACAAAATGCTTCTTAACTCACATCTGCTAGAAGACATGAAAACTATCCCTTGACCTTGATCCAGTAATATAATTTCCTCCATTCATTCTCATTGGGCAAACTTGGATCATGTACTTATCTCTAGACCAATAATGATTGTTAGAAATTGCCTTAAATTATTCAGAAAATAACCTTTGGGCTTAGAGTGAAGGTTTAAAAAGAGGGAAGAAGTTATATTAGGAAGAAAAAAAAAGCAATGCCTCATGGGCATTTAGAATGCAAAGGAATTTGGGGTCTTTAGTGCACTAAAGCAGTGGGTACAATAAAAAAGAGATAAACAAAGAATGGTGAACAGTGGCAACCATTCAAATAAGGAAATTGTCTATAAATTATCCATTGACAGTTTGGGGGGTGTTTATAATGTTTATAATGAAATACGCATGTAGGATTGTGTTTCTAAAAATTATTGCAACCCACAGAGAACTTTCTAAGAACTCACTTTAAAAATTATTTTAAAATTCTACTGTATCCATCCTTTTTATAAAACTTCCTTTAAAAAACTATTTCACAGCTTATTATTTTGCTAAAAACTCTTCAACGAAAAATCCTGGTCTACTGGTAAGCAAAGCCTCTTTTCTCTGAAACTACCAGCATCAACAAAACATGTGTGTTTAGAAGCATATAATGCTCCAGCACTAAACCTAACATCAGCAATGTCATCACCAGTTAGATTTGGGCCCCAGAATTTGAGGTTGTACCATGGTAGGCACTGAACCCCTAAATTAAAAAAATAGTTCAATATTTTTTAATTAAAAGTTATAGAAAACTGGTTAGTTTGGCTTACCAAACTAAAAACATTTGTGTAAGCGTCTCTGAGACAGTAACAGAGAAATTAATGAGCAAGGAATGTGTGTAAAATGTTTCACATTTTAATTCAAAATATACATTTTTCCATCACCCTACAGAATATTTGAAGTAACCATATGGCACATCAAGACTTTTTTTTGTTGTTTTTTTTTTTGCAGCTTTTGGCCAGGGCCAGGTTTGAACCCGCCACCTTCCCTATATGGGGCCAGTGCCCTACTCCTTTGAGCCACAGGTGCTGCCCAAGACCTCATTTTTTAACTTCTTTTTTTATTCTGGTATTAACTTACTATAACTTTTAATTGTGTGTTGTACAAATATTTTCCGCAATCAAAGCATAAGCAAAAAATAGTAACATTCTCATTATACATACTTTCAATGTTCAACCCTAACCCATCCAAGCACAGAAAATGATCCATGATACATAAGCAAAGTATGCCATTAAACAATATTCTTTGGAGGAAGGAAGGAAGAGAGGGAGGGGGGCAGGGAGGGAAGAAGGAAGGGAAAAGGAAGGAAGGGAAAAGGAAAGGAAGGAAGGAAAAGGAAAAGGGAAGGGAAGGAACAAAAAGAGAAGGGACTACTTCATCGTCATTTTCTTTAGAAAATTAAGCATCTTGTTTTAACATTATTTCATCTAACTTTCTAAAAATTCACATGTAAAACTACCAATATGCAAACAGACACTCATTTGCATTCTGTTACAAGTACAACTGTCCAGAACTGCTGCTGGTTAAAAAGGTAACACACAAATATCTCATTAACTTGTAGATCAATACCACAAGTGTAACCATAAAATCATAGACAAATTTTACTGTATCTATGGTTATTACTAATCAATTGCACTTTTTGCAGCAGCACAGAAGATAAATACTAATGTATGACAGCTTCTAACAGAATGCTTCTGTGACCAAATTCAATTTCATTCAAGGTGACCATGTGCCCATCACTTCTAATGGTTACTTTTGACAAGATGATAATAAAAGCAAACAGATGAAAATGATGAATATACAAAACATTTCAAAAAGCATTTTGGCACTTTTAAATGAAGCTTCTGTTTTTGTTTTTGTTTTTTTTCTTTAGCTCCTCTGTCACTCAACTGCCCCATCTAATGTTTTTCACTAATTATTAACTATTTACTAATAAGACAGTTTCTTCATTTAGCTGAAGAAATAAAGCTGAGAGTGATAGTATATTTTCTAGTATTTTAATATGCTATTCAAATTTATTCCAAAAGTGAGTTTCATCAGAATGTTTCATTGCTTAGCTTTTATGAGAGAGGAGTAATGTCACTCTGAACTCCAAGAAGTGCCTTCTACAGTCCAATTAAACTTGGAACGACTTATAATGACTTTTCAATTCAGATATTTTCTCATTAGAACATGTCTGCTGATTTGTAATTTTTGAGGCAAAAATAATAATAAACTAGTACAATTCCATAATCAAAAAATGGAATTCTAAAATCCTTATTTTAAAAAGAAAAAGTAGGAAAGAAAAAATATCTATACTTCAAGTCAGAAACACTTTCTGTCACCCACAATAAAGCTTTCCAACAGAGCTTTCTTCTGTAATGACAGAAATCTTCTATATCTGTGCTGTCTGTTACTCTAGCCACTAGTCACATGTGTCTACTGAGCACTTAAAATGTGGCTACTTCAAGTAACTAAATTCTTAATTGTAGCTAATTTGAATTTAAACAGTCCCAGGTGGCTAGTGGCCACATTAGCTATGATCAATGATACAATATGTTGCTGATTTCTGCAAATATCATTGGAGTTACTGACAATGTATCTAAGCCTTGTATAATGCATATAAATTTATTCTTGAATTGACAAAAATAATCTAAAAATGTAATAAAGACACTATATGTTGAAGTACTTTACGTGTAAAGAGGAAATTAATTCACCCATGCACTGATAAATATAGATATTGATCAAGATATATATTTGTATATGTAAATAGTAAGCGGCATATGTCACATGTGAGATTTCATTGGCCAAGTCAAGTCACATGAACAAATTGATATCAGTGGTGCTGAGAATCAGAGTAGGGCAGCAAATATTTTGACAATAATGCGATTTATTGTCTATAGATATAAATATGCATACTTAGATATATAGATATAGATAGATAAATTATATTCATTACAAATATATATGTATACCTGTATGTACACATAGGGGTATCCACACACACACATACAGCTTCAATACAAAAGAGATTTGAATTGGTTAACAATCATATATAACACCAACAGATTACAAAAAAATGAAGAACTAAGAATAAAGTAAAAATAAAATCTGGTCAAAAATAGAAAGTATGCCAAAATCAAATCCTATGGTTGAAAAAGTTGGACTGTAAAGTGAGCTCCGAAGTTCCTAGCATCCGTAAAGAGGCATACACTTAATATAATACATTTCTACATTTATGTTAATCACAAGCTAAAAATAAATCAATTTTCCATAATCTATAAAGAAAATTAACTTCAGTAGAGTAACAATTTATGTAAATGCTATGTGATAAGTAAAATCAAAAATAATCCTTTAACAATTACCTTGAGATAAATCCACATTATAAATATATATAAAAGGGCTGTCAAGAAAGTATCCTGAAAAATAGAGACATACATGGCTGGATATTTTCTCAACAGCCCTCGTTTATACATATCACTACAATAAACAAATAGTCATGATGCCTATTTATTGAATGAATAAAAGACAAGCAGGAATTTCAAGTTTCCTATAACACCCACATAAAGAGTCACAATGTAAGCCAAAGATGTAATGCTAAAACTCAAAAAAGTAAAATATGTTCCACAAGAGGGCAAATAAATAAATATGCACATGTATTGAGATTTTTCATTCTATGATTTAATACAAAGAGCAATTCAGAGTATTTAGAGAAATGGATGAACTACAGATGATTTAGAGAATCATTCATGAAAGAAACAAAATTATCAGATCACTTTGTGAAAAGAAACTTCTATTTTATTGGGCAAGTAACATGGTAAGAATTATAAGAAAAGGTTATAAGACTTAGAATACAAAATAGTGTGCTTTAAAGCAGATATTTAGGTAGCTGGTGCATGCACAGTTTAAGAATTTACCAAATACTTAGCTGACAAAAGAACTCAATGCTAGAAATGTTAAGAAGTCTTGAAAGAAATATGCTAGAGGACTGAAGTTATATTAGATATTCTTTAAAATGGCTATGTACTACATACAGGGATTGGTTATATTTTCAGAATTTAAGAAGAATACCTTTATTTCAATTAGGAAAGAAAAGGAGTTGGCCATATAAACATAAATTTATCCAGGAGAGTTAAGTATACTTTTAAATAAAGGGATTCGATTACAAGAAAATTTCTGACTTATTATTTAACTTTTAGAACATAGCATAATGCTATCATAAATGTTAACCAAATTAATCGGTGTGTAATACTCATAGGTAAATTTTGAGGTCTGCTTGGTGAATATTCATACATACATAAGCTGATGGCACCAAAAATCACATCCCTAACTGTAACTTCTTCCCTAATCACTGGACTCATACTACATGTAAATAATATTATTCAGCTGTCCTCTAATGGCTGCAGTTGGATGTCCAAATGGCATTTCAAATTTAATGTATCCAAAACTTAATTCTTCACACACCCCCCAAACTATTTCTATACGAAGCTTCCCTATCTTGGTAAATGGAAAATTTCTTCTTCCAACTGCTCAGGTTCATAGCCTTGGAATCAGCCTTCACTCTTTGTCTCATGTATGTCCATCATTGAATTACACTGGCTCTATCTTCACATATCCTGCATCTCACCACATTTCATTACATCCATCCCTGTATCCCTGGTCCAAGCCACCCCACTCTCTTCAGAGAATTAATTAAAAGGCCTTTTGCATGTTGTTTCCTTTTTTGTCTTTATTCTTTTGTAATCTCTTCTTCATGGGATCATTTCAAAATGTAAATTAAATTATTTAACTTCCCACTCAAAACCCTTTGTTGCTTTATTGTCAAGTCTTTCATCCATTTTAAGTTGATTTTTATATATGATTTAAAACAAAAACTCAGTTTCATTCTTTTGAATGTGGACTTCTAGTTTTCTCAACATGATTTATTGAAGAGATTATCTTTCCCCATTGTTCATTCTTGGCACACTTATCAAAGGCCAAATGACCACATATATAAAGTATAGATTTAATTTGGGGCTCTGCATTCTTTTCCATTGGGCTAGATGTCTATCTTTATGAAAGTACTCTACTATTTTGATTAGTGTAGTTTTGAATATATTTCGAAATCAAGAAGTGTGATGCCTCCGCCTCTGTTTTTTCTCGGTTGATTTGGCTGTTTGTGGCCTTAATGGTTCAATATGAATTTTAGAATTTGTTCTTATTTCTGTAAAAACTAGTACTAGAATTTTGATAAAGGTTACATTGAATGTGTATATCACTTTGGTAGTATATATATTTCATATCATTTCTTTCAGACTTAAACATAAGACCCGAAAATATAAAACTCCTAGAAGAAAACATATTAGAAAAGGTTCTTGACATTGGTCAAGAATCATTTTATGAACACAGCACCAAAAGCACACGCAACAAAAACAAGAATAAACAAGTGAAACTATATCAAAACTAAAAACTTTGGCACAGCAAACAATTATCAAAATGAAAATGCAACCTACAGAATGAGAGACAATATTTGTACATCCTTCATATGATAAGGAGTTAATATCCTAAATTCATAAAGAATTCCTACAATTTAATAGTAAAAAAGAAAACAAAAAACAACTAGTAACATATTTTAACAGTGGGTTAAGGACTTGAATGGATTTTTTTCTTTAAATGGGCTAAGGACTTGAATTAGACATTTCTCCAAAGAAAACACAAAAACATACTGGGAAATGCAAAATCAAAACTACAAGGAACTATCATCTCATACTTATCAGGATGGCCATTAAACAAAACAGAAAAGGACAACTGCTGGCAAGGGTGTGGAGAAAAGGGAGTCCAGGCACACTATTGGTGGAAATGCAAAATGGTGCAGCCATTATGGAAAACACCATGGAGTTTCCTTAAAAATTAAAAATAAAACTAGCACATGATCCAGCAGTTCCAGGATCCAGAATCCCCTTTTGTGCATTTATCCAAAAGGAGTAAAATCAGTATCTCAAAGAGATATAAGTATTCCTAAGTTCATTGCAGTATTATTCATAACAGTGAAGATGTGGACAAAATGTCTTTTGATAGACAGATGAAATGTTGCATATACATACAAGGGAACACAATTTGGCCTTGATAAAAAAAAAATCAAACACGGAAATTCGATAATATGTAACAACATGGATGAACAGCAAGGCATTATGCTAATTGAAATAAGCTAGTCCCCCAAACACAAGTACATGATTCCACTTATATGTGGTATTTAAAATAGTCAAACTTATAGGAATGGTGGTCACCAGAAGGTGAGGTGGAGGGATAATTGGGAAGTTACTAAATTAAGTTTCTATCTAGCAAGATGCATAAGCTCTAGAGAAATTCTGTACAACATTGTAGCCATAGTTAACGATATCATACTGTATAGGTAAAAATTTGTTAAAAGTATAAATCTCATGTTAAGTGTTCTTACCACTGTAGAAAAAAAAATTTCTGTTGGGATCCTATCTTACTCAAAATAGAAATCTAAAATTATCACTGCTTGCATGATTTGGCTCCCTGCCAACTCTCAGATCTAATATCATACTACACTCATCTCCACTCTAGCCAGGACTAAAAACTTACCATCTCAAGGCCTTTAAACTGTCTCTTCTCTATGCCTGGAAAGGTTTTTTTCCCCCCAAAATAGATATGACTGGCTCGTTCACTTCATTCTCTGACCACTCATTAATTAAAACAACTATCACCAGCCCCATCCTTTCCTTAGCAGTTTTGAGTACTCATCATGCACAAGAATTATATTTAGCCTACACAATTGGCATTGACATTGCTTTAATCTGTCACCTGCTCTGTATTTACCTCTTCTTGTTGCCACTGTTCTAAGCATTCTTATGTAGATGGAAAAATACATTCAGTGCTATCCAAGTTATAACTTTCATAAAATATCGAAGAAATAATAATCAGCTATTTATGTGCACTGGGAAAACAAGAGAGATAAGCTTTAATAACTAGAGAACCATGGAGTCAACACACAAGTTTGAAGTAGCTGTGTTTTCACTATTTCTTTTTTTATATATATATATAATTTTATTTTTTTATTAAGTCTTTTGTACATAGATCATAAATACATTTATGCCCATTTCAGTGTGCTGATTATTTGTACAAATTGGAATGCTTACATCATACTAATCAGCATAGCTTTCATCCCATTTACCCAATTATATAGCATTAGGACATTTGTGTTCTACACATGATAGAACTAACTTGTACTTGCAATGTGCTCCATAGTTGTGGTCCCCCTACTATCCCCTGCTATGCCTCCCACCCCCTCCCTATCCCTCCTCCTTCCCTTCCCTATTTCAAGAGAGGCAGAGGAAAGGCAAGGGGAGGCTTTCTAGTAAGCGCTTTGTCAAACAATCCCAACCCAGGTTTGCGCTTTTACTCTTGAGACCTCAGAGTTAGAGAAATAAAAGAATTTGCCATGAACATCTCATAAAGGGAAGGTCCATTTAGAAAGAAGAGATGAGCACTATTATTTTAATTTAAGTGCGCTCACCAGTGATCTTCCTAGGTGATTAAAGCAGTCTTCATCCTTGATATGCATTATAATAGCGCTTTCTACCTTACGGAATGGTTTTATAGACGTTATCTCATTCAATCATCAAAATCAAGGTTTACACCGTGGCTATGGCTGGATTAACTAATTAGTGTATATATTTCAGTAACATTTAATTTTGAATGCCCAAAAGAATTGAAGGTTGTTTGAAGTAGGTGTTTCTGAGCAAAACTGGGCTTCTGTACTATAGAGTAGGTTATTATTAGAAATGATTTTAAAACAAAGACAAACCAATAAGAACATTTTTGTCCTGACTTTGCTACTCTTCTTACATATCACGACCCTTGAAAAAATTGCCTTATCAAATTACAAATGCTTTAAATACATTGAGATGACTTTCTTTACCTTAAATTTCATTCTGTCTTTATATAAATCTGCCACATCCACCTGGCTATTGAATGCTTGAAGTGTGGCTAATTTAAACTGAGACGTGTTTAAGTCTAATACATACACCAGATTTTTAAAAATTAAAAACTGTAGATACTATCTAATAATTTGATACTAATCACACCTAAATCAATAACAGTTTATGATATTTTATCAATATCTAGCTAAAGTATATAACTCAAATCAATTTTCCCTTTTTCCCTTCTGTTTTTTCGATGTGGTTAATAGGAAATTTTAAATTACACATACGATTCATAATCCTGGCTTACATTATATTATTCTGGATAGATAATTCTGAGAGGGGATGTAATCAACTAGTCTATTTATCTCAAAAGCTTGTTTATTGGAGTATAATGAAGGAAGTAATAAATGAAAGCATCTTGTTATTTATCAACAGTTTAGAAAAAAAGACACAGGAATATAGAGGAGGCCCAGAGCCAGAGCGGGAAGGTCTCTGAGCCAGAAGATTTGCGGTTTGGGGGCGGACCCTGGGGGGACTCCATCCGCAGGTGTTAAAGCTTAATCATCCTCTGGAGTCTGGGAGAGAGCCCCAGCCCGTGGCAATCCTTAGGCATGCAGTCATTGTCTAACACTCCCCTCACCTGTCTTGTACCAACTCAATAAATAGCTACCACAGTGGTTGCTCGGGACTTCTCAGCGCTTAAGTTTAGCCCACTTCTTGCAAGCTGGTACTTCTAATCCATGTCACGCCTGTTTCCTTCTTGCAGCGACGGGGACAGGACAATAGGGGACGTGACACAGGAAAATATGTAAAATATTCTGTATTAAAAAATTGGCAATAGAAATCTTTGCGACTGTTAAAATTTACTGAGTGCTCAGTAGGCACCTGGCCTTGTACGTACTTCACCACATTTAATCCTTAGAAAACACCTATGAGAGAGAGACTAAATCAGGACCAAACATATCTCCTGTATATTTTTGATGGCCATTTGCCAAAACTTAGCTTCCCTTTCTCTTTCATTTGGTTGAAGCGTGCGAACTTGAGCTTTTTCACTCTAGGAACTTCACTTTAATTTTGAGATAGAATTAATGCTAAAGAAACAGATGGACATTGGAGCAGAATCCTGAGATGAATGAGATGAAAACATGAAAGGATCAGTCTCATAGCCTCGGGGAAGACCTGGATCAAACTCCAGTCCACAAATACCACCCCCCCCCAAACTCCTTGACTATTTCAGACCCTACTTCCTAAAATAATGCACTGGGTAATCATACGGACATAGGACAGGTGTCATGGTGAGATGTTGCGTGCTGGCATTACCTGGCTTAAGAAGTAGGGATCACTAATAATCACTCTGTGGCTCAAGAACAGCTCAAGCATCATCTTCCCAGCCCACTTTCCAATCTATGATTAGATTATCAGGTGGCTGTATCATTTTGCTTATTACTCAAAACAATCACAAACTTTTGAGGGGGGTCGGGGACATGTAAAAACAAACCATCCCTGACTCCTCTGCCCAATGGTATTAACATTTCCAGAAGGTATTCAACTCTGCTTTTCTTGAATAAATAAATTTAAATGTTGTATGTTTCATGCCTTCCCCTCCTTCCACGTTATGGTGAAGTTAGACCCTCCCAACTGCAGCAGCAGTTTGTGTTTCATTTTGGTATGATGTCTCTATTTGTATGGGTCACCACCAGGGAAACATCATTAACTGTGAATTCAAAAGCTTCACATAAACTACAAGCACCCCATAAATCTAATCTTGTTACAGGAGACCCTCACATTCTCAAAGATACTCCTTGAGACTCAAGAATTCTCAACATCAAGCATATTATTATAGCACATAATTTTTTTCTTAAAAATTCAGTAATGCAGAATGAAAGAAAACTTAGTCTCTTCAGACTCTCAATGTGTTTCTTAAAATACAAGGCCAAAAGCAAATGGAAAGTTATCTGAAGGATAAGAATCAATACTTTCATAGACCTCTTCATTGCTCACCACTTGAATAGTTGGCCATTTTCTAGGAAATATTTCACAAAGCAACAACATTTTCATCATGTTAGAAGCATAATTACACAGAAGGTGATTACACCTGCCATTTAGGTTTATGTAAATACACTCTGTAATGTTTACACAATGAAAATGCCTAGTAATGCTTTTATCAGAACGGGTGCCTGTCACTAGGCAATGCAAGACTGTATTCAAATGCCAGCTAAACAATACAATATTCCTTGAGAAAATCTGCAATTACTCTTAAATAAATATTTACTGATTCTCAACCTGGAGCAAGGCTATGTTGAGTGGCTAGTGGTGAATGTAGAAGCAAAGGGATCAAAATTCAGCACTCAAAATCCAAACATCTACCCTTTGTGGTTTTCAATTCGTGGTACATATTTGTAATCACTATCTAATGTTCTCTGGCTATGGCACCTTGATATAAAAATTCTAACAAATTCTCAGTCATCACCAATTGGGGACATTATGTCACATACTCAATTCCTGTAATAACTGCTTATATCTTCCTATGTATGTAATGTCCACTGGGGTCCTCAAAGCAAAATTCACATGTTTCACGTAGCTTTTTTGTTTATTTGTTTGATATAGTAACTAACAGATTTTTTTTAATGTAATATGAGCCATGAACTATTAAGTACCATATGGAAATCTTTATTTTTTAACATATTTAATTTAATGATACTTTGAGTAAAAACGGTTATTAGATTGAGTTAGACCCTTTTCTATTCAACTTCCAGAAAAAAAATAAATTCCATTCCTTTAGTTAAGTAAAAATGTAAAATACATTCATGCATTGCTCAATGACTGGAGTACCTTTGATACAGAATTCCACCACTCAGGGCTAGGCAGGGAGCCCTCCCCATTCTCTAGGCTCAGGTGAGCTCAGAGGTCAGACCCCATTTCCAGGCACAAGCAGACTGCCTTTTTTCGGGACACACCCTCTAGGCTCTGATAAGATCATGAACAAAGCAGCTTGTGATTTTTGGGGGGTGGTTTCACCTTGGATAGAAGCACACACGCTAATCCCTTCTCTGAGAAAGACTGTTCAGGACCTGATAACCTTGCCCTAGTGGAGGAGGAACTACATTCATTCATTTGTTAATGCACTCATTAACTTTGAAGAGATGTTTTTGCATCTACCAACTCCTAGCCCTGTGTAATTCTCTAGACCTGATACCCCTAAATAAAGAGCCCATTTAGAGATTTTCCAATTAGTGAAGTTCTTTCCCCCTTCCAGAAGTTCTGGTGCTTTTTACTTCTTCTGTATTCCTTTCTAACTTCTAATAAAAATCCTATCTTATCACTGATCTGTGGTCCGTGGGTTCATTCCTCAAATCCCCGAGACCAAGGACCTACCGAAAAGTGAAATTCTGGTATCAATAACACTTTTGCTAAAGCACAAATGCATTGTAAAGCTTTACAAAAGTATTTTTCTTTCTTTATATCTTTATCTTATATGTTTTTTCTATTGTTAACATTTTTATTTCTTTACCTTTTCAACTTTCTTGATTAAAAAATAAGACACAAACACTTTAGCCTAGGTCTACACAGGGTCAGCATAATCCTACTGTCTTCCATTCCCACATCTTATTCCACCAAAAAGTCTTCAAGGGTAGTAGCATGCAAAGCTGTCCTCTATGATAACAATGCCTTCTGGAATACCTGCCAAAGGAGCTGCCTGAGGCTGTTTTATAGTTAAATATTTTTTTATAAGTAGTAGAAGTACACACTAAAAAATGATAAAAAGGATAGCGCAGCTAATACATAAAAGAATAGTAGTTTATTACCGTTATTAAGTATTATGCAGTGTAGTGCACATAACTGGATGAGCTACACTTTTATATGACTTGTTTGCTGGGCCTGATCACTACAATCACTTGAGTAACGCAATACAACAGCACTAGGTAATAGGAATTTTTAGCTCTAGTATAATCTTATGGAACCACCATCACATATGTGGTCAGTCCTTGACTGAAACATTGTCAGGTAGCACATGACTGTGTGTATGCTCAATAGGTCTGATATAATAATCAGTATTTACTGGTTTGTGACAGTGTCCTCCCCCCAAATGTTCATAAACACATCTTTTCTTTTCCTCTTATAATCTCCTTCTCTAAACTATGGTATACCCTAACAAATGCCAACATTATAACCTAATTGTTTATAACTTCACATTAATCTGAAATTTAAAAAAGAGGAGAATTTCTAACTTGCTAGTATTATTTAAAAATATATAAAATTAGCTCTACCTCTGAGCCTAGCTATTTAATAATTTTTCCATTCACTCAGATTATAAATTGGTAAAGAAATAGGATACTTCTATAATTGAAAAAGTGTACTTTCACAGTAACGCCTGCGAACTAACATCATTTGTATTCATCTTGTATCCCGTCTAACAAACGTAAATGCCATGCTGTGTTTCTGGATTGGTTAGCACCTTCAAGCGCATTTCCCTTGCTTTGCTTCCATCAACCCTGCAAGCTGTTCCTTCTGACTTCAAAGTGTAAATATTTTTGCTTCATCATCAGTTTTGTAGTATGGAGAGTTGGCTTACCTATAAAGAAACCATATTTTGCAACAAAAACAAAACAATACACTAATCAAAGCTTCCTTTTAAGATATGTGTGCCTTTTCCTCTAAAAAGAAAAAACTCAGGGAACTTTCATGAAAGAATAAAAGCAAAATATGAGAGACCTGAAACATTATTAATTGTATCTTTAAAATTCAGCTATTGAAATCGCATAGCCCCATTAACTGAATTATTTATGCATACAGATAATTAATCACATCAGGAATTTAACACTTTCCAAAAAGTTAAAGTGTTTCTAAACAAAAATTCCCGTTATTCATCATTTCTACAAAAGTAATTATCGTTAGAGATAGCTGGATAATGAGTGCAAAAGTATCATTTTTTATTCTTATTGGCTTTGCCTTCTACTAACAGGTTTTGGTTTTTTTTCCAAAATATTAAGAGGGTATATATGGTTTTGTTACATGAATACTTTTTATAATGCTTATGTCAGGCTTTTAGCGTTCATTGTACCTGCTAGGTAGGTTTTTACCTCTCCCTTCCCTTTCCCTTCTTGATTTCCTATGACTGTCACATATCTTTGGACCCACATGTGGCCATCAATTATCTCTCACTTATTAGAGAGTGCATGTAGTGTTTGTTTTTCCATTCCTGATATACTTTCAATTCCATCCAAGTTGCTGTCAAAGAAATTATTTTATTTCTTTTTATGGCTTAGTAACTCCATGGTATGTGTATATACTATACATATTTCACATTTCTTTAATCTACTCATGAATAGATGAACATTTAAATTGATTCCACATCTTTCCAAATGTGAATTGTGCTATAATAAATATTTGAGTACAGGTGTCTTCTTTATAAAATGACTTATTTTTCGTTTAGGTGGATATGCAGTAGTGAGACTGCTGTATCAGATGATAAATCTATATCTATTTCTTTGAAGAATCTGGAATCTGCATACTATTTTCCACAGAGGTACTAATTTGCAGCCCCACCAACAGTGTATATGCGTACAGGGAATTTCAAAATACAGCAGAAAATTTCAATGGAAGGCTAAAGTAAGCAGAAGAAAGAATTTCAGAGCTTAAAGACAAGGCTCTTGTGTTTACCCAGTCAGTCAAAGATACAGAAAGGAGAGTAAGGAAGAATGGAAAATCACTCAGAGAAATACAGGAGTATGTGAATCGAACTAATATGCAGTATATGAATTATAGGTAGCCCTGAGTGAGAAGAAGAGAAAGCTAAAGCCTAGAAAATTTCCCTGGTATCATCAGAAAATCAGAAATTCAGATACAAGATGGTCATCAAACACTGGCAGATTCACAGCAAATGGAACATCTCCAAGACACCCAGTCATCAACCCAGCCAAAGTCAAAATGTACATTCTTCTCATCAGCAGATGGGACATTCTCCAAGATCAATCATATCTTAGGCCATAAAACATGGCTCAGCAAATTCAAAAAAAATTGAAATCATACCAATTCAACTAGAAATCAATTCCAAGTAAACATTCAAATCTACAAGAAGTCATGGAAATTAAACAACCATTGAATAATCCTTGGTAAATGATGAAATTTAGATGGAAACCAAAGGATACCTTAAACTGAATGACAAAGGGATACAAGTTATCAAAATCTATGGGATACAGACAAAGTAGCCTTATGAGAAAAATTCATACCTTAAATGCCTACATCAAAAAGACAGAATGATTATAAACAACCTAATGTCACATCTCGAGGGACTAGTACAAAAGGAGAAACCAAACCCCAAGCCAGCAGAAGATAAAAATAACAAAGCTCAGAGTGCAACTAAACAAAATGGAAACAAACAAAAAAATGCAAAGGATCAACAAAACAAAAACTTGGCTCTTTGAAAAGATAAACAAAATCAATAGACCTCTAGCTTAATTAACCAGAAACTGAAGAGAAAGGCTACATAAAAACTAATTCAAAATGAAAGGAAGGATTACAACTGATACAACAGACATACAAAATATCATCTATGAATACTACGAAAATCTCTAGGCACATGAACTAAAAAGCATAGAAGACCAATATCCCTTGTGAATGTAGATGCAAACATTCTCAACAAAGTACTAGCAAACCAAACTCAACAATACTTCAAAAAAAAAAAAAAATTTACCATGATCAAGTGGATTTCATTTCAGGGGTGCAAGGAAAGTTCAACATACAAGGTCAGACAATTAAATTCACAAACTCGTTCTAGAAAAAGTGCTACCACTAGCTGGATATCTACTCTATGGTCACCTTCAAGGTACTCCACTTGTGAAGCACCAACACCTGTACCTAATCCACTGGAACTCTTTTTCTGGAATAGCCATCAGAGTTGTTATCATACAAGGTCCAATAATTAAGTTCATGAATTCATCCTAGAAAACATGCTATATACATCTTTGTCGAATATCACTATGGTCACCAGATGGCTAAGGGGAGTACTTTGAAGATGACTGTAGTAATATCCAGCAAGGAGGTATATAGTACTTTTTCTAGGTTAAGTTCAGGGACTTGAAGATCTTGTATGACACTTTCATTTCTGTAATAGAAGGTATATTTTATCTTTTATTATGTTGTCTAGCTCCTTAGTGACTCTTTCTTTTTTTTTTGCATTGATACCCTGAAATATTTCATTGGCTTCTTTTTGCTGGTTTTCAATGTTCTCTTTAATTACATTTATCCTATTTGTTATCCACATTCTAAATTCGATTTCTGACATTTCAACAATTCCCCATGCTGTAGACCCCTAGTGATCCCTTCAGCGTGTTGAACTGTTTTGTTTTTTCATGTTGCCCAGGTTGTAACCCTTTTGGCAACCCTGATCTTAGCTCTTAGGACACACACAGTATTTTGTGTTTACCACATATCCAACACAGAAGAATCTTCCTACCTAAAACAACACGATGCTAATCTCAATCTAAAAATCAAATATTTTAATGTTTCAAATGCATGATCAGAAGACATTGTTCATTTCCAATCACTTTGGAAACTTCCTAGGTAGGGGGGCTGTTTGAATTCTGGTCAGGTTTTGGCTCTGCATGGAGATGAAAACATTAATAATACTTGGGATAATTGATTCCTTATGAAAGGTTTGACAAGGAAAAAATAGACTGGAGTAAAATTAACATTTGTAAGGATTTCATTTAATTGTGCGAATCATTTGAGTGAGCACTCCTTGGCTTTCTTCACTTTTTCTAATCAATGATTGAAGGAGTTGTTTTAAATTTCTAAGAATGTTTTATTTATTAAGAAGAAATGAAAATAGAATTTCTGAGGACCTTCCATGTGCTTGGTAGTGTATGAAGTGTTGTCTTACAATATCTTCTTTGCTTTCCCCCAGGAACTTACTAGATAGATACGATCTCCTCATTTTGGGAGTGAAGAAAGAGGCACAGGGGTGAAGTAGTTCCCTGGAAGTCACAAAGGTCATACACTCCATGATTGTTCTCTTCAGCCAATCATGTCGACTGTCCCCACTTAAGATGGTTTTATTTCTGCTCCACTAGACAAAAGACATTAAAAATTATCTTTATATTTCCTAGCAAGCACTAAACTCATCTTGGAATTGGAACTATCAAAGTAATTATTGACAATTCACTTAAGCACGTTTACTACTAAAAATGGGACTTTTTCAAATTGCACCATGGATTTTTTTTCCCATTTCTTTTATTTCTCTGTAATTATAAAATTATTACACGTGTCCTTGCCTTACTATTTCTCCTTTCTCCTTCCTCAGGGTCACAGCCATCAGCCTGGTACGTGTGTATCACACCAAGCACATCTATTATAATACTTATGCAGTCATACGGAAACACTTAATTTTGTTTTATGCTTTTTAAAAAAAGATATCAAAAAAGACTGTGTATTTTGTTTTACACCCTGTTGTTTTAACTTAATGATATATCTTGAGCACCTTTATTTTTCAATCTTTTTGTATCTGTCTCTGTTTTATTCTTTTTCCTAATTTATTTAATCATTCTTCTATTAATGGACATTGAGGTCGCTTCTGTGTAATTATTATTTGGAATTATGAAACAATAATTATTCTTAAGACTGCACACATAGTTTTTGTTATTAGGACAGATACTATTACATGGAATTGATCTGTCAAAGTACAAATACAGGGCATAAAAGAACCTTTTCTTCATACTCTCTGTTTAATTTCCTCATTTTCTAAAAAAATTTATCCCTGGTGAATTAAAATATCTTACTTTAAAATTTTCACATTCTTGAATTTTAGGGAGATAAAGCAGTGTTTCATTTGTTTATTGGTTGTTTTTATTTCCATAAATTTTCTATTAATTGTATAAATAGAGAAATAAGATTATTCACATGTATTTCAGTGTTCATCTGTTCACTGATGATTTTTAGGAAACAATTCCTATATCTGAGATAATAAAGGGTTTTATTTCTAATTTAATGGCATAAAGAACAGGTCTTGAGGTCATTTTCCAGAAAAAAACTTGGATACAATGCTTCATTTTTATATAGCCAGGGTCACCCAAATGTCTTCTTATTTCTGTTATCCAAAGACTACACTTTTTTCTTCCTCTTTAGCAAGCATGCTTGCCAACAGATTCCCATTCTTATGGCTCTTTCCTGGAAACCAAAGTAATACCTCTCAAGTCCATTGTCATTATAATGTTTACACTCACAGGAAAATCTAAAAATGTAAGAAGTTCTGGCAAATAATTTGGAATTATGAAATAATAATTATTTATTGACACTTCATTTAGATAGTTCACTAAAAATAAAGAAGACACAATCTTGAAGGAATTCTTATTTTATAAGAAGTTAAAATTTGTTTATTTGACTTTTTTTAGCTCTGCCAAGTCACGACCTACTTAGCATAAAAATGAAGTTACGTTAAATCAACTTGATAGCCCTGGATAACTTCCAGAATAAAGATATGCTAACTCAAACTAAGGACCTAAAGAAATCTGTTGCTTGATTTTGAGGCTAGGAAAATGATTAAGAAGCTGGAGATGATCCGGGACAAGGTTTTGCTGATAAGAGAACTGAATTTGCCCTAGAATGCATTCCCTTTGGGAGTAAGGCAGAGTAAAACTCTTTATAGTAGTCTCATATAATTTAGCTAATGTGGAAGCATTGTGACCTATCAGACAGTTTTTGAAGTACCAGTTTATTAAAGAATCACTATTTCTGATCATCATACATACTCCTGATATATTTCAGCATGGCAAATACACCAAGATCGAATGCTAGAAACTTCCAAAAGAAGAATTTATATTTTTAGAGTATATTTGAGATTCTTTGCCCCATTTTTACCATCAAAATTAGAACACTGTTAAAAACATTTAGAGATCTTAAAAATACTTCACATTCGAAAAAAGTATCTGTTTTTATTTGACTGATAAGCCACTACAAATCTAAACTTCCGCTAAAGGATTTTAAAAAGATCTTTTCATGACAACAGGAAGATTATGGATATTTTCATCACATACATGACATCTGGTATCTTCTTTCCCGCCAAGATCTATATATAAATGGCTTAAACTGTCACTTAACTTTGCAAAAAGCAACCTTAATAAAGAAGCCTATAAACCTAAAGAACAAAAATACAGCAACAACTGCACAAGAGTCTAATATTTTCAAAAGTAGCTACCATATTTAGCCCTGCGGGCAAAGATGATACACATTCCTCCCACTTTCCAAATACACTCACCAATCTCTGTAAACACCCACGGTCTCATCTCCCATCAGTATTACACTTTTAAGTCCAAGATTTCATAGCGTAAATCAAGTCCAGGTGCAGTGGAAGCCAGTAGGGTGGAGTGGAGGGCTCCCTTTGAATCAGAAGACCATTGGATAAAGAAACTAGCTATACCCCTCCCACATATCTCCCTTAGGATAGGGAGGCAGGATCAGGAGGCCCACAGTAGACACCTCCATTCAAAAAGTGGACGGACAATATGACATTGCAGTCACTGGGCTGAGATTTCTCTCAGATGGGTTTTTGTTTTCAATAAATATCTTTAAAAGGGACATTTTTTAATCTAATGAAGTTTAACTTAACATTTTTTAATAGTTCATGTTTTCTTAAAAAAAAATCTGCGTTTTCAAATTGTAGAGATGTTTCTCCTGTGTTTGTTTCAACAATTGTGTGATTTGGGCTATTTAACTTAAGTCTATGATTTATTTTAATAGTCTTTACGCATTTTGCAAGGTTAGGGTTGATGTACATTTTTTTCCAACAGATACCAGGTTGTTTCAGTACCATTTGATGAAAAGTCTATCTTTCTCCCTTGAATTTACATTGGTGCCATTTTTGAAAATCTGTTCATCATTTATATGTTTTTGTAGACAGACTACTTATGAGTCTTTATTTTTTTAGTTACTGTGACAATTCTGCTTTTTAGTTGGAGTATTCATCCATTTACATTAAAGTGATTATTAATGGGTTTGAGTTTAAATCGAATACCTTGCTTTTTGTTTTCTATTTCATTCATTGTTACTTTTTTCATTTCCTGCTCTATGTTAATTGCAAATATTTTAGGATTTTGTTTTGTCTTTATGATTGATTATCTTATTAACTTTACTTCTTTCATCTATTTTTAGAGGTTGCTTTGGGATTTATAATATTGATCTACAATTTTGGCAGAGCTTTTTAAAAAAATAGTATGCCATTTTCAACCTATAGGCCATCCTTCACAAGAAGACCTGTGACTTGTTCAGAAAAACATACTTCATATTTTTCAGTGAAAATCTGCAGTACTCAAAATGTAAAAACAAGAAAAAGATTTGTCATATGACAATATAGGCTAATAATTACTAAATATTCAGACAATTATATTTTTAATAAAACTATAATTTTGGCTGTTTGAGAATAGTATGCTAATTATTATTTTAGACAATGAAAACTCTTTTTTAGAGCTAGATTGACATCTGGAAAGCAAGTGCTACTTACCAGATGATGGATTAATACCATTATGGTTAGGTTGTGCTCTGTTACCTTCAAATTCTTCAATGCTTTCATATTCAACTAGTTTTATCATACAACTTTTATTTGTATGATAAAAGGAGTGGTTATTTGCTTATCATTTTAAAACTGTGACTTGGGCTTCCTGAATAGAATAATTCTTTAAAGATTTTTTTTTTTTTTTTCAGTTTAGAGCCATCCATATCCAGAGTTCTATAATTATCCCTCAGGGGTCACGAGGTTCTTTAATGTGTAACTCACAAGAATCTATTCTTTGTGAAATCAAGATGGTAGAAATACTATTCTACTTATTATTTCAAAGACTGGACCTTGACACATACACAAATGCAAAAACACTACTGTGTTGCCCTCCAGAATTTTGTTCGGTGACTACATACTTTAACTGAATGTAGAAATTTCAATGTATTCTTGATCCTGGAAGAATCATTGAACATGTAAAGGAACAGTTGTATATTTTACATGTGTGTTTGTGTATGCATATGTCTATCTTAAAACCAATGCTTGGAAGTAGCAAACCAGTCAGCACTAACAAACAGAAGCAGAAATGAACTTTTTTTAATTTGCCCTCCCCTTTAGAGCAGGTAGACTATTAAAGATATACCATGACAGTGATCCTTTTTGTCATATATAAACCATGTGTTCATTGAAAAGAAATCACCAGAGCATAATGTTTCATTTTCTTTATGTGTGCAGTTTTGCATTTAGTTTTAGTAAGTAATATATGATGGTACTTTATCCAGCCAGACTATTTTGAAGTGTTTATTAAAGTATAGTCCTAAAAGTCATTCAGACAGATTTTTTTTCCATAAAAACGTGGATGGAATTGGAGAATAAAGAGACAATAGCCATTGAGTTGTTTGAACCTGAGCTTTTGTTTTATGGTGTCAGTTTTATTACCTTGCACAGGAGCAGATTCATCTAATTCTGAAGCTACTTCCTGTTATACATCTGCAGGAGGTACATACTGAGTTATTAAAGAATTCTCTCTCTCCTGAGAAACAGAGGCAATGACTACACAAAAGAAAATTTCTGCAGAAAACTGAAATACAGACTGCCTACATTTGGTGATCAGTCAATATGTCAAAATGATAGTTACTGAGCCCATTTGGGCTTCAGTATATTCCTCTAAGTGCCTGATGTCTCTTATTCTTGACTTTATCATCCTTTAGAGGGAATTGAAAGTTCTTCTCCCTGACTGATCCTTCCTTAGGCATTAAACAATGATAAACTCAGATACATTCCCTTTACAAATACCCCCACCTCAAACTTTCAGTGACTTAATATCGATTTTGAATTTATTTATGCATTATCTTCCAGGGAAGGAAACATACAGGTAGATTTTTCAAGTCAATATTGAAAAGAGATGATTAAGTTAACCATGTCTTCTGGACTTTTCCAATCATATTAAATCAGTCATCAATGATAAAATTACTCATTTATTTTTGCTCATTCATTAACCACATAAAATTTTAAGTCACTGAAAAATATGCTATGCTCTGCAGAATAAAATATTGTTCTTTTACTTGGAGGTCCTCAGATGAAAGACAGTATTTCTAATGCAATGTAATAACTACTACAAGACATGGCATGAATTTTGCTCATATTTCATTTTTCTCTAAAGTGGTGGAATCTGTCAATCTGCAAATCAAATTAATTAAAGTTGTGTAATATAGGAAAAATTCCATAACCTCTCTGACCTGTAGGTGCTTCACTATTGAGAGACATTTAGAAGCAACCATCGTAAAACTTAATTATATGATTGTATATATTTCAATAAGTAAAACTTAAATTTTTACTAATAGTTATTAATAGTTCAAAAACATTATTTTCATTACGAATAGAAGATATATTTATCCTGTAGTAACTTTCTCCATTAAAAATGTATCTTCCAAAATTCTATTTCCCCTTCCTCCAGAAAAATCCTGACACTTATTGGGGCTATATCCCTTCCTCTAATTAGCCCATATGACCTGAGTGAAGCACATGCCTATCTCCAGAGAGCAATGTGTAATCTTTAGTAGTCAATAAGCACATTATATTCCCCTGGACACACACACAATCAGTGATTCATGCCTGACCCAAAGAAAACTAATAAGGAAAAACAAAACTCAGTTTTGTGGCTTCTGTTTGTGTCATTTCCAGAACAGAGGAAAAATTGAATGTCTTTATGATATGGCTCTGAAGACACTGGAGACAGCAATGGAGCTATGAACACAGAGATGGTGGAACTGAGATGGATCCTATGATCAGCTCTTAATCCAACTCAACCCTGGACTTCTCAGTATATATGTGTGTGTGTGTATGCATACATGTATAACTTAAGCCAATTTGAGATGAATATGTTGTCACTAACAACTGGAAGATTTCTGTCATAAGTTTTACCAATGAAAGCATATTAATTTCAAATGATCAGATAGCAAAGGCAGTCATGCTATCTATATCTGTTCAATTTATCCAAAATTCATGATCTATTTATCCAATATTCATGGTATTTAATTTCAAAGTATTTAATTTCTCTATCATAAATGAAACTCGGTTTAGCTTGGTACAGGATCCTGGGTTGAAAGTTATTTTGTTTTAGGAGATTAAAGGTCGATGACCATCCTCTTCTAGCTTGAAAGTTTTCAGCAGAGCGATCTGCAGTTATTCTAATATTCTTGCCCTTGTAGGTGATGGTTTTCTTTCATCTGGCTGCTTTCAGAATTTTCTCTTTCATATTAACTTTAGTGAAATTGATTATAATTTGTCTGGGGGGTGTCTTATTTGGGTTGAGTCATGCTGGGGTTCTGAAACTGTCGGCTATCTGAATTTCAGAATCTCTCGGCATGTCTGCAAAGTTCTCCTTCATAATCTCATGGAGAAGAGACTCTGTGCCATGTGAAGCCACTTCATCACTTTCGAGGATCCCTATAAGATAAATACTGGTTTTCTTCGAATTATCCCAGAGCTCTCTGAGAGAGTGATCTGTTTTTGCCCTCCATTTCTCTTCCTCTTTGAGAGTTTGGGAGCGTCCAAAAGCTTTGTCTTCAATGTCAAAAATCCTTTCTTCTACTTGCTGCATTCTGTTACCGAGGGATTCTACTGTGTTTCTCAGATCTTTGAGGGTGCAACTTCTTGTCTCAATGTGTCAAAATCTTTGGTCATTTGGTCTTTGAATTCATTGAATTCTTGAGATATCTTTTAGGTTACTGCTTGGCATTCTAATTCGATCTTATTTGCTATCCAGATTCTGAATTCGATTTCTGACATCTCAGCTATTTGTTTGTGTATGGGATCTTGTGCTGTGTCTGGCCCATTGATCCTTGGAGGAGTTGATCTACTCTGATTATTGATATTGCCAGAGTTTTTCTGTTGGTTTCACCTCATGATTTTTTTTCACCGTTGCCTCTGGCCATCCTCAGAGTTGGGGAGGTGTCTCTCCAAGATTAGACCCCAGTGGGATCACTCTATTGTTGCTGGATCTTTGTAGGGAGTGACCCCATGTAGTTCCTCTGGAGCTGCCCCAGCCAGGGAGTTCTGGTTGTGGAAGCAGCTCCGGAGTGTGACACACCTGGATTCAGCAACAGGGCGGGAGGTGGTGTGCACGGTTCTGGGAGTGCCTCGTGCCCAGTGACTTTGGCACTGAGAGCCCAAGGCTCCAGCAGTCTCTGGCCAAGAGAAGGGCTTGTGCAGAGGCAGGGAGGGCTCCAGAGGGCACATGGCTACCAGAGTCCCTGGCCAGATGAGCAGGCCAGTGTGGAGGCAGGGAGGGTACAGGAGAGAGGACGCAGTTTTTGGCCGGGGCTGGGTTTGAACCCACCACCTCCGGCATATGAGGCCGGTGCCCTACTCCTTTGAGCCACAGGCGCCGCCCATATTTGAGCTTTTTTTGTTTTGTTTTGCTGAGTTTTGTTTTTGCTAATTTGTTTGGTTGGTTGTATTCTTCACTTCCATTTTTACTTTCCTCAAGAGCAAGGACTCCTGTATTTTTGGTCACAAGGAAGAATTTGGCTATGCTAAGGCTGGTAAGGAGCTCCTGATTTCAAGGAGTCCTCCTAGTCCCTCAAAATCCTTGAATTACAGGAGCAGCCTGAACACTGTGCCAATCAATACCATTTTTTCTATCACTCTCATTATCTCTTCCTGTCCTCATTCTCTCCAGTTCTTCAATTCCTTTTTTTATCCTCCTTCCCTTTTTTCTTTTTATTTTCTTTTTTATCTTTCCTTCTTTTTTCTTCTTGCACTTTACCCTTCTCTTCCTTTTGACCTGAGCTTTAAGACAAGGTAATTTGAAGCAAAGGAGGAAATGAGAAAGAAAAAGGAGGACAATGAAGTGAACAGGCAGAAAGAACACATGAGGAGGAACCAAAAGAAAAATTGGGGCAACATGAAAAACCAAACAGAGCACCTTTTCCAAGGGACCATGAGACAGCTACACAGAAGACTCCACTTATAAAGATTTAATGGATTTGAAAGGGAATTTAAAATATGGATGATAAAGACAATAAAAGGAATGGATGAAAATGGAAAAAGAGAACCAAAAGTCAGATGCAAGATATATAGAATATAGAAAGGATACGGCAGAGCTTAAGGAAATGAAAGAGACAATCAGGGAATATAAAGATGCAGTAAAAAGTATCAAAAATAGGTTAGACCATAGAGAAGAAAGAACATTAGAGCTGGAGGATAAACTTTCCAAGTTAACCCAGGTAGTCAAAAAGGCAGAAAAGAAGAGAGAGAAAGTAGAACAGGCACTTAGAAAATTATGAGACTTCATAAAGCATTAAAACATATGAATAATAGGGATTTCTGAAGGGGAAGAAGATTGTCCCAAAGGAATGGAAGCCCTACTGGAGACAGACTATCATAAAAGAAAATTTCCCAAGTTTTGCTAAAGAACCCAACACACCTTTCAAACAGATATCAAACCCCCAGGTCATCTTGATTCAAACAGAGCTTTGCCAATGCACATTGTAATAAACCTGTCCAAAGTCAAGATGAAAGAAAAAATTCTACAAGCAGCCAGGAGTAAGCACTAACTGACCTACAGAGGCAGAGTCATTAGGATGACAGCAGACTTTTTCAACTGAAACCTTCCAAGCCAGAAGAGAATGGTCATCCACTTTCAACATTCTTAAACAAAACAATTTCAGCCCAGAATTCTTTATCCTGCTAAACAAAGCTTCAAAATTAATGGAGAAATCAAATATTTTGCAGATATATAAGCATTGAGGAAATTTGCCATAACAAGACCATCTCTATAGGAAATCCCTAGACCTATTCTCAACAGTGACCATCATAATGGACCACCAGCAAACTAAACACACAGAAGGTAAAGGTCAAAACTTAGCTTCCACAATGATGCAAAGGATAAAACTACACAACAGACTTTCACAAAATAAGATGAATGGAATTCCACCACACTTATCAATTCTCTCTAATAAATGTCGATGTATTGAATTCAACACTGAAGAGGCACAGGTTGACTGACTGGATAAAAAAGCACAAGCCATACATATGTTGTCTCCAAGAAACACACCTAGCCTTGCAGTACAAATCAAGATGTAGGGTTAAGGGATGTATTTAAGCAAATGGAAATCAGACGAAAGGAGGGGCTGTGATCTTATTTTCAGATATAAGCAGATTTAAAGCAACGTAAGTTAAGAAAGACAAAGATGAACACTTTATACTGGTCAAAGAAATGATAAAACAAGAAGACATTTCAATGTTAAATATACATGCACCCAACTTAAATGTTCCCAGATTTATGAAACAGACCTTGATGGGTCTGAGCAATATGATATCCCATGATACTAAAATAGCCAGGGACATTATCACCCCTCTGATAGAACTGGAAAGATCCTCTAAACAGATACTAAACAAAGATATAAAGGAATTAAACATGATCCTACAACAAATGGGATTAACAGACATATATGGAGAATACAACCCAAAGCTAAAGAATATACATTTTTTCTCATCAGCCCATGGTACATACTCCAAAATAGACTAGTATACAAATCAAACCTCAGCAGAATTACAAGAACAGAAATTATACCTGTGTATTCTCAGACCACAAGGCAATAATGGTAGAACTCAACTCAAACAAAAATATGCGTCCCCCAAGATGATGGAAATTTAAAATTTTATTCTGAATGATAGTTGGGTTCAGGAAGAGATAAAAGAAGAAATCATTAAATTCCTCAAGCATAACAACAATGAAGACACAAGTTAGCAAAATCTGTGGGAAACAGCAAAAACAGTTGTAAGAGGAAAATTTATTGCATTAGACACCAACATTTGAAAAACAGAAAGAGAGTACATCAACAAACTCCTGAACCATCTTAAGGAATTGGAAAGCGAACAACAATCTAATCCCAAACCCAGTAAAAGAAAAGAAATAACACAATTTAAATCAAAGATTAAGGAAGGTAAAAACAAAAAGATCATTCAGAAAATTCACCAAAAAGTTGGTTTTTTAAAAATAAATAAATAAAATCGATAAAGTTTGGTCAGATTAACCAAAAACAGAAAAGTAAAATCTCCCAATCAGAAATGATAAAGGGAAAATAACACAGATGTCACAGAGATACAAAAGAACATCTCTGAGTATTACAAGTACTATGCCCAGAAATTTGACAATGTGGAGGAAATGGATCAATACCTAGAATTGCACCTTCTCCCTAGATTTAAGCAAGAAGAAACAGCTCTCTTAAACAGACCAGTTTCAAGAACTGAGATCAAAGAAACAATACAAAATCTCCCCCCACTCCGAAAAGAGCCCTGGTCCTGATGGCTTCACAACAGAATTCTATCAAACCTTCATAGATCAGCTTATACCCATACTGCAGAAAATATTCCAAAAAATTGAGAAGGAAGGAATCTTCCCCAACACATTCTATGAAGCAAACATCATTCTGATACCAAAACCAGGAAAAGACTCAACTGAAAAGAATTTCAGAGCAATTTCACTAATGAATATGGATGCACAATTTTTCAATAAAATTCTAGCGAGTAGATTCTAGATACACATTAAAAAATCATTCATCAAGATCAAGTAGGTTTTATCCCAGAGATACAAGGCTGGTTTAACACATGCAAATCCATAAATGTAATTCACCATATCAACAGAAGGAAAACAAAGACCATAAGATCCTCTCAAAAGACTCAGAAAAAGTATCCAATAAAATTCAGCATCCTTTTCTAATTAGAACACTTAAGAATACAATGGAAGTGGAAGACATTATTCTTAGTAAAGCATCACAAGAATGGAGAAGCATGAATCCTATTTACTCAATTTTGATATGAGGACAATTAATGACAATTAAGGTCATGGAGGGGGAGGAAAAGCAGAAAGAGGGACAGAGGGAGGGGGGTGGGGCCTTGGTGTGTGTCACACTTTCTGGGGGCAAGACATGATTGCAAGAGGGACTTTACCTAACAATTGCAATCAGTGTAACCTGGCTTATTGTACCCTCAATGAATCCCCAACAATAAAAAAAAAAAAAGAAAAGAAAAGAATATATGCATAGGTGGTACATTTCTTAAACTTATGGAAACCATCTATGACAAAGCCACAGCTAATATTATACTGAATGGAGTAACACTGAAATCTTGCCCACTTAGAGCTAGAACCAGACAAGGTTGTCCTCTATCACCACTACTATTTAACATAGTGCTGGAAGTTCTTACCAATACAATCAGGCAAGAGAAAGAAACAAAAGGCATCCAAATGGGAGCAGAGGGGGTCGAACCCTCTCTCTTTGACAACAATATATTCTTATTTTTAGAGAATCCAAAAGACTCATCTACAAGACACCTAGAAGTGATTAAAAAGAAAATAAAGAGGTGGCGCCTGTGGCTCAGTTGGTAAGGTGCGGGCCCCATATACCGAGGGTGGTGGGTTCAAACCCAGCCCCAGCTGAACTGCAACCAAAAAATAGCTGGGCGTTGTGGCGGGCGCCTGTAGTCCCAGCTACTCGGGAGGCTGAGGCAAGAGAATCGCTTAAGCCCAGGAGTTGGAGGTTGCTGTGAGCTGTGTGATGCCATGGCACTCTACTGAGGGCCATAAAGTGAGACTCTGTCTCTACAAAAAGAAAGAAAATACAGCAATGTCTCATGATATAAAATCAATATCCACAAAACAGTAGCCTTTGTATATGCCACTAATAGCCAAGAAGCTAATTAGTTACACAATTTCTTCACAGTAACCTCGAAAGAAAATGAAATACCTAGGAATATACCTAACAAAAGAGGTGAAGGACCTCTACAAAGCAAATTATGTAACCCTAAGGAAAGAAATAGCAGAAGATATTAACAAATTGAAGAACATACCATGCTGCTGGATGGGAAGAATCAACATTGTCAAAATGTCTATACTTCCCAAAGCCATCTATAGATTCAATGAATCCCCATTAAAATACCATCATCATACTTTCAAGATTTGGAAAAAATAGTTCTTCATTTTATATGGAACCAGCAAAAACCCACATAGCCGAAGCAATTCTTAGTAATGAAAAACAAAGCTGGGGGTATCAACCTACCAGATTTTCAGCTATATTTCAAGGCCATGGTGATCAAAAACAGCATGGTATTGGCACAAAAATAGAGACAATGACATTTGGAACCAAATAGAAAACCATGAGATGAAACTGACCTCTTGCAGCCACTTGATCTTTGATAAACCAACAAAAATATACACTGGGGAAAATAATTCCTATTCAATGAATGGTGTTGGAAGAACTGGATAACCACATGTAAAAGAATTCGCACCTCTCACCACTTACAAAAATTGATTCAAGACAGATAAAAGATTTAAACCTAAGGCATGAAACAACAAAAATCCTTGAAGAACGTGTGGGGAACACACTTGAAGTTATCAGCCTGGGGAAAGATTTGATGAAGAAGACTTCCACGGCAATTGCAACAACAACAAAAATAAACAATTGGGACTTAATTAAACTGAAAAGCTTCTGTACAGCTAAGAAAACAGTAACCAAAGCAAATAGACAACCTTCAGAATGAGAAAAGATACTTGTATATTATGAATTGGACAAAAACTTGATAACTAGGATCTACAGATAACTCAAATTACTCAACAACAAAAAAGATCCAACAATCTCATTTATCAAGAGACAAGAACAGAACCTTCTCTAAAGAAGACAGATGAAGGGCTAACAGACATACAAAAAAATGCCCATCATCCCTAATCATCAGAGAAACACAAATCAAAACCATCCTAACCCCAATAAGAATGTCCCACATCACAGTCTCAAAGCTGCAGTTGCTGGCGTGGATGTGGAGAAAAGGCAACACTTTTACACTGCTGGTGGTACTGCAAACTAGTACAACCTTTTTGGAAAGAAGTATGGAGAACCCATAAAGAACTCAAACTTGACTTCCCATTTGATTCTGCAATCCCATTACTGGGCATCTACCCAGAAGAAAAAGAAATCCTTTTACCATAATGAAATTTGCACTAGACTGTTCATTGCAGCTCAATTTACAAACACCAAGATGTAGAAATAGCCTAAATGCCCACCAAACCAGGAATGGATTAACAAGCTGTGGTATATGTATACCATGGTATACTATTCAGCCATTAAAAAAGATGGAGATTTTACATCTTTTGTATTAACTTGGATGGGGTAGAACACATTCTTCTTAGTAAAGCATCAGAAGAATGGAGAAGCAAGAATCCAATGTACTCAATTCTAATATGAAGGCAGTAGATGAGCTAATACATGGTGGGGGGTAGGGGAATGAGGGAGCAGGGAGAGGGGTGGTGGTCACCGGTATATGGCACACTTTTGGGGTTAGGACCTAAGTATAAGAAGGACTTTATCTAACAAATGCAATCAGTGTAACCTAATTCTTTGTACCCTCAATGAATCCCAAACAATTAAAAAAAATTTCACAGCAAAAATAATTAAAAAATAAATATAATAAAGTAAAAAATAATGTATGACTATCATTAATGAATTGCATCATTATATTTGTAGTATGCTTAATATTTAGTGATATTAATATCATTCAGAATACAAGGCAAACAAATACTTATCTTTGAAACTAGTAATCATTGTTAAATATTCTGAATTAGCCATTACAATTGTATATTAAACCCATTCATATAATTCCCATTTACTTTTACTGACAGGCTCAAGTTTGCTGATTTTTAAGGTACTGAATATGTCCATCTTCTAACATGTCCATCTGTCCATCATGTTTTCCCAAGAGATCCTAGTAGATCTCTTGGGAAAACAGCTTTGTTTGTCATTAAAAAGTTAAATATTTCATAAAAACATTAATGTCTTTGATAGCTCTCAGTGTGCAATAAAATATTCTATATTTTTTATAGGTACCCTGAGACAATCTTCTCAAAAAGTGCAATTTTATAAACCAGATTGGGGAAAAGTGCATAAATCAATGTAGCATGCTTCATGCTTATTTTTCTGAAATAACAAAAGGCAGAATTACCCTCTTATAGTACAGTTTTCAGCCCACATATTTAAACAGTAAGTAGAATCATAATATCTTCTTCAATAGTTTGGCCATCTGTTATTGTTCCAAAAAGCTTTAGGGAATATTCAGTGTAATGGAATGTAAAACATTATCAACTGCTATTGTCTGAAACATTCTGGAATAAAATCTGTAAACCTTTCTACCCAGATAAACCAATTCGAAAAAAACAAAATGTGACTTATACGGTGAATATGAAAACAAAGTTTAGGGAAAATATAAAAGGTGCCTTTGCTAATATCTGAATTTATATATTTAAAATGAATCCAGTTGATACTGATGGCCTGTGTTTATTGTGTGTTCATCATGTCCTGGGGACTATTCTAAGTGCTTTTCCTGAAGCACTTGCTTGATCTTCATAACAATTCCTGAGGCATGTTATTATCCCTATTTTATGAATGAAAATATTAAGGAGACATTAAATAATTTTCCTGAGAGCAACAATTGGGAATGGCTGGCTAAGGACCTCCGGAAGCCTATTCCTGCGTAAAGGCAGTGAACACTAGCAAAAATTAGCAAGATCAACTTTTTCAAACTCTAGAAATTAGCTAAAGATTTGCAACAATCTAAGAAGACTTTATTTGAGAAGAATGACTGAATCCTAATAAGAACAGAGAGTTTTGTAGTGTTTTTATTTGCCCTATATCTACTTCCCTTCTCCAGTTCCTTGAAAATCTTGACAACCAGCAACCTTATGATCACAGTAGTTGTGGAAACCTTGCAACCTTGCAGCCACCAAAGAGCTGGGTTTGGAGCTCCACAAAAAATACCCTATTCCCAGACCATCACAACTACTTTACCAGGTGAGAATCTCCCTAAAAAAGTCCCCTTTGTAGCACTTATCTGTATTTGAAGTGACTTCACAGGCTCCCTAGGATCAGCCCTATCTCTAGGGCATTTGTTAAAAGAATTGGCAGCAATTTTTTTTAACATTGCATCATCCTGAAGCTGTCATACTGAGAGTGGCAAATAAGATACAAGATATTTCTTGCATATTCTAAATCCCCCCAATCTTCTTTTTTAATTTATCTCTTTCCAGCATCCTTGCATGCATGTTCACAAATATGCACACACATTCATGCACACAAACACATGAGCACACCACCTTCTTCCTTTAACTGGAAAACAAAAGCCTTGCATATCTACTAATGTAAAAAAAAAAAAAAAGGGTGCCAGAGATCTCTAATTAACTCAATCTGCCAGCAGGAATGCAGTCTGCTCTAAACTGACATCCTGCTATACCCAAGTTACTGTGTTCATGGTATGATACCACCGTAAACTTGGTATGTTTCAAGGAAATTCGAACCCACTGCCGTCTCTAGGAAATACTTTCATCTTCTCATTCTCAACAGTCCTGCGAGTATACGCATATGTACATGTGTATAAAGAACTCTATACTTGTACGTTTATTATTTCTGGGATCTTTTTTAATGTATCTAAAGAACAAATGATACACAGAATATTTTGACAACTAATATCATAAAACGAGACTTGCTCCTCATCAGTACAAACATCAACATGGCATAAGATTCATGAAGGGAAAACCATTAAGTCTAAAAGTGTGGCAGGTCTGCGATATAAGTAGATACTCTACTTATAAGCTATGGAGTTTGCCTGATGCATGGTAAGTCAGCAGAGAGGTAGTTGGGGAGGTAGGGTGATGGATAATAGACAAATGTTGACCTGAGAGTAAACATGAAGTCTCAATCAGAAAACAGACATTTTAGTACTCATAGAGCATCTTGAGTACTAAAGATGGGGAGGTTAAGACTGCCCAATGTTACCCTGTACATACAGAGCGAGAGCACCACAGACTCACAAACTAAGACATTCAAAGCTTTGGCTGGTGGGCCCATCCTTTCCTCTGGCAAAGGAGAGTTCTTAACTCTGAGATGTAAGCAAATGTCTACCAGAGAGACAAGTCACTAAGTCTCTCGTAAGCAACATACTATCTCAATCTTCCAAGACATGTTTTCTATTTCACCATACTTTAACCAAGGTCACCAGTAGTCGTTCTTCAAAAAGGTTAGACCATGTGGTAATATGAAAGTATTCATTCATGAAGAATTGCCTCCCAATAATCAGGTTCAGAGCCTGAGGTCAAATCTCTGAGTGACATTTCCTGATTTATTCCTCAGTTTGCTATCATTGAGTAATGAAAGATTGGGAGACTAATATAAAGGAAGCTCCCTATTCCATAAGAAAAAAAAATACAATGCTTTCTTTGCTATTTTTAATTTTTATATAAACAAATGAATGATATTCATAATTATTGCCTTATTATCAATTACCTGAATTTTTGAGAATAATCATTTACAGGAGTAATCATTTACTGACAATAACAAGGTAATAAAATATTCTCAAATTATAACATTCTGTTTGGAAACAAGTTATTTAACATTTTGGTCCCATATCTTTTCTTAAAAAAATCACACAAAATGATCAAATCAATAGAGTCTCTCTTTCATCCCAGAAGAGTTAATAAGTTGTTTATAAGTTCTGCTCAGAAAAGGCTACTTTATGCAGCCCTCACTAACCTCAGCCCACTTTCAGGGAATATGACAAAATATTAGAGAAATAAAATTGACTTCATTTAATTTGATGTGTAAAAATATTTTGAAATAAATTTCAAAATAACAAAAATTAGCAAATCTAGATCATACTTGAGGAGCAAAGCTTCAATGTCCTAAAATTATAGAATCATTTATGACCCTCTTAGAGCCACAATAATTTTTTTAAAGCATGGATCACAGCATGTCACAACTCTGTTCCAAACCCTCTGGTGACTTCTCATTTTAGTGATAACAAAAAAAAAAAAAAACTGGGTCCTTTAAATTCCCTATAATAGCTCTGTCCTAGTTAACAGTTGCTTTTTTGTTTATTTTATGCACTTATTATGTTTTGCTATGTCTACATATTCCAACCAAATCATAAGTCATTTGATAAACAAATAAGGGTTAGGGCTCTTCAGTTTTGCCCTGAAACTGGATGAATTCTGTATGTAATTCAAATGTTTTCACTGGGTGATTTTTCAAGTGTTGTGGAAATTTGTTGTCTTGCTCAACGGTAGGCTCAGATTACTAAGCATCCTTTGAGGAGAGTCATACATGCGTTCAGAGCACAGCAATTGTTGTACAGAATATCCCAAATCTAACGTGGGAGGGAAAGCATGTAAATAAACACTATTATTACTTAACAAAACATCAAAAGCAAAAATAAAATGTGAAAGAATTCTAGGGTGGTGGTCAAGATCACTTAATTACTTGGTCCAAATGGGAAAATTCTCCTGAGTGAAGTAAGGAATATTCAGAAACCTAAGTCTGCTCAGAGGAAAATAGAGCACTTTGGAGAGACATTAATTTTGCAAAGTTAAAAACAATAAGTTGACTGCAAGGCCAACATGCAATCCAAGCATCTTCATGAATGGTGTTGGTTCACCTGATTAGCACATGAACTACAGAACCAACTAGAAAACTGATATAAAAGACATCTCTTCAACAGTGTGCCAATAACGCCACTTTTGTGTAAGAAGAGTGTGATACTTCTACATTGCTATCCATGTACCTAAGCGCAAGACCTTTCACTTAGCAGAAATATCTTTATTTAAAATCATGAAATTTGCATATAAAACTACTAAAATCAAGTTCTCTTTTAAGTATGACTGAATTAATTCCTTTTTGATATATATGTATATATATATATATTTTTTTTTTTTTTTGACATTTGTTATTTCTTTACAACCACCCTGTGGGAAAGGTGCTATTGCTTCGTCAGTAATAGAAACACTAAATGTGGCTCCATATAAGGAAGAAAAGAGGAGAAAAGTTGAAGAAGACACTCTTCCACCACCTTCCCATCATGGGACCATGAGAAGTATCTGGGCTTTGCTGTCAGCCAACAAGGGAGCCGTGATGGCGCTGACTGTAAACTCTGGAGTCTCGGGCAAGTGTTCTCAGCTATGAAGTGGTGATAATCATACCTGCCTCCCAGGGCTCTGTTACATCAGTCAATGAAGTTGAAGTACATGAAGCCATTCTGGTATGTTACTGTAGTTGCTGGGGAAAACACAGCTTTAAAAATCTGCAATATATTTACCAAAAATCTGATGTTAGGAAAATTTTGAGAATCAATGTTTTGGATTCTGTATGTGGCTCTCAAAATGGTCCTCGTTTTGAACCATTCCCTGAAAAGCCTGTGTTGCCAATCAAAAAGAATTATGGCTTACCTCTGCAGGACCATGCTCCCAAAGACTGATTAGCTTTTAACCACGATTCAAGATTTAGTTTTCATAATAGGAAATAACAGTTTTGCAGAGTAGTCTGGCAGGGCTTTAGAGAACAGCTCTGTCAGGCTGACATGTGCTTTTATTAACCATATTTCCTGTAGCAGCCCAGACAATGAGAAATCCACTTCTGTGAACGTAACCAATTATAACTGAACAGGTACGCTTTTTCCCCCAGCCTGGTCATGATGTCAAATTTTTTGATTAAAAAAGGTCTTGTGCTTTTAGTTAAATGGGGGTAAATTTCTTTCCATTTGCAAAAAAAAAAGCTATTTTCTGTCTCTCATTCCACAGCCCTTTAGTATCTAAACTCTCATCTCTCAATGGCAAATAGAGTCACAAATGTAACCCCTTGAGATGGGGGAAATGATATTGTCATATTTGTTTGAAAACAAATCAAGTTAATTTCAGGAAGGAATAGCGTGTACTACTGCACAGAATCAGAAACAACGTGTGGTCATAGAAGGAACAGGGATGAGATGTGCAGAATGAGTCCCAGTGGGGGAAACATGGGACAGAGGGGGTAGCCATGGAGAGGTATCTCAACAGTAACAAAAAGGGGAAACTTTAACATCAAATAAATAAATGGGCTAGTGGGGTTCTGCCAAGTGCATACATAATGGAGTGGCACACCACAGCTAAGTTTGTGAGATGCAGGAATAAAATAAGGAGTCATTCTTATTTTTTAGAGATGAGATCTCTCTCTTTTGCCCTGACTGGAGTGCAGTGGTGCAATCTTGGCTCATAATCTCAAACTCCTGGGTTCAAGCGATCCTCCCACATCAGCTTCCCAAATAGCTAAGACTGTAAGCATGCCACCATGCTTGGCTAATATTTTGTAGAAGACAGTTCCTGAAAAAATCCTCCCAGAGAAGGTAAGAAAAGATGAAAGCAGGCACCAAATTTCTACTATACGCAGGATTTAGAAGAGAAAACAAGCCCCATGAAATCAAGTGTTACAGACAAGGGCTCCTCTTTGGGTGCCAAGGACAGGGAAATTTATAGAGCATGTCAATAGGAAGACCACCATACTGCAAAAATACCACAAGATCATCTGAGGATCCTTAATTTTTCTTCTTTTTAAAATTCTTTAGCTATAGAAAAGCAGCCTGCTGCTGTTTGAAGAAACTCAAAGAGAAGATCTTTAGTTATTTTCTACTCTTTACTGGCCAGTATATGAATATAGAATCATAGATTGTTAGAATATTTAATCTGGAAGAAATAGCGCTGATCATTTACTCTAAGCCACTTTATGGGCAGGAACATTAAGATTATCCCAGAACACATGGCAAATAGAAACAGAGCAAGACACGGCCACATGCTCCTAATTTCCAAGTAACTTTTTGTTGTCGTTGCTGTTGTTTTTCTACCATAGCCATCTAACTCTAGATTAAATTTTCAACATTTTCCCAAGAAAATGGCTTCTAGTTAAAGTCCAAGAAAAGAAAATTCTGTTAAGAAGGGAATGCAAATAGAAGTAAGCTAAATTGTTGTGGTGAGTGGTAAAGAAGTTATAAAATGAAGATTCTTCACTGAAAGTAAGAGAGAAAAGGGAAAACCAGAAAAAAATATTTTTGGCTTTACACTTAAAATAGATGTAAAAATAACCATTTCTTATTTGCTCAATTGTTCTCCTCCAGGGACACGGCAGTATCGGGTATGGCAATGTCCTTCTAACTAGTCTCTCTGTTTTTATCCTCACTTCTCTGCTGTCTACCAGCAACACAAAAGCCAGATGAGTCCTTTAATGTAAGTCAGTTTATCTCACTCCTTCACTAAATTGTCGAAACATGTCTCATAAAAAAGTTAAGCCAAAATCACTATGATAACCTGCAAGGAGTTACCCAGTGTGCCTCTCCCATTTTTATCTCCTTTGATCACTATTTTCCACCCATTCAGGCTTCCGGCTAAATTTTCAGCATCCTGCCTGAGAATTTGTACCATCTTATTCCTCTGTATGGAACACTTTGCACCCATGCTCTACACGCCCATCATATGTCATAAAGCCTTGAAAAAATGTCAAATGTCATCTTCTCAGTCAGGCATACATTGACATCCTTTAAAAATTATTCTACCAACCTCAAACTCATAGTCCTCATCTGGCTCTATTTTTCCCTGTAGGCTTTGTAATGCTGTAACTTTGACCTAATCATTTACCTAAATGATTTATTCCCACTAGAATGTAAGCGTTAAGATGAGTAGCAAACTATTTACCAAGGTATTTTGTTACTGGTGGATATGCAGCATTTAAAGCAGTATGTAAAATATACCAATCAACAGATGTTTGTTGAGTGAGACACTTGGCTAAAACATTCATCTTGTTAAAAGAGGTAATCTCTGGTTTTACTCAGATAAAAGTATATAAAGACAATACCATAGAGAAGACCGTATCACTGAGTGTTCCTAACACTCAAAGAAGGGATCTGTTACCTCCAGTCTGAGCTTGAAGAAATGTCAGAACCACACCAGAAATTGTTAGAAAGACATACACGACTTTAATGAGAAGATTTAGCTAAATGAAATATCAGACCATTTACCAGGATGGGAAAACCAAGGATCGTAAAAATTCAGGTTTTAATATCATTTCAATCAAAATCTTCACCGGATTTTTTATTTTTTGAGACAGGGTCTCACTATGTCACCCTCAGTAGAGTGCTGTGGTGTCACAGCTCACAGCAACCTCCAACTCTTGGGCTTAACAAATTCTCTTACTTCAGCCTCCCAAGTAGCTGGGACTACAGGTGCTCACCACAACGCCCAGCTATTTTTTTTTTTTCATTGCAGTTGCCATTGCTGCTTAGCAGGTCCAGGCTGGGTTCAAACCTGCCAGCCTCAATCTATGTAGCCAGTGCCCTAACCATTGAGCTACGGGTGCCGAGACGTCACCAGATATTTTTTAGAAGTTAATGAAGTGCTTTAAAATCTCATTTGAAAGAATAGCAAACTTAGGGCGGCGCCTGTGGCTCAGTCGGTAAGGCGCCCATCCCATATACCGAGGGTGGCAGGTTCAAACCCGGCCTCGGCTGAACTGCAACCAAAAAATAGCTGGGCGTTGTGGCGGGTGCCTGTAGTCCCAGCTACTCGGGAGGCTGAGGCAAGAGAATCGCTGGGGCCCAAGAGTTGGAGGTTGCTGTGAGCTGTGTGATGCCATGGCACCCTATCGAGGGCCATAAAGTGAGACTCTGTCTCCAAAAAAAAAAAAAAAAAAGAAAGAAAGAATAGGAAACTTAGAACCTAAATAATTAGTAAACAAGAATAATTACAGGAAATATGTATGTATATCAATACTAGGAATACTAGAAAATTCTACATTGTAAGACACTGATATCAGTGTAAAACAAGTTAAATAAATCAAAGACAGATTAGAAAGCTGATAAACCACCTACAGAACAAACAGTTAATACATGATATTAGGAAAATATAGTAACCATTTGTAAAAACTAAAATTTGATCCTCACCTCATCACTACAAAAACCCATACCATATAAATTCCTCATATATTAAAAAAGTTTAATAAGATGAACAAAGATTTATTAGAATAAGTAGATCCGATTTTAAGATAAGAAAGGCTTTCCAAGCTTAAAACTATAGAGCTGAGCTATAAGAATGAACATTTTTAATGCATTAAATTTATCATTATTAAATTAACAATCAATGTGCATTAACTCTGGATAAGAAGGCATTGATTTTTTTTTTTTTTTTTTTTGTAGAGATAGAGTCTCACTTTATCACCCCAGTAGAGTGCTGTGGTGTTTCAGCTCACAGCAACCTGCAACTCCTGGGCTTAGACAATTCTCTTCCCTCAGCCTCCAGAGTAGCTGGGACTACAGGCACCCGCTACAATGCCTGGCTATTTTTTTGTTGCGGTTTTGCTGGGGCCAGGTTTGAACCTGCCACCCTCGGTATATGGGGCCGGCACCCTACCCACTGAGCCATAGGCGCCACCCCAAGAAGGCAGTGATTTTATGAGATGAAAAAACTTGGAGAGGTTTGAGGGTCAGAGGTGAGTCCTTTAAGTTACTGGGCTTAGAAATTTCACTTCCTCTTTTCTAGCTATTGTCACCAGACCTTCAGTAAATTCTTCAGCCCCAATGCATGGTTATTTTTCCTTGAAAAGTAAAAGAACATATTTTATTGATAACTTGGGACACTAGAAACCAAGGAGACCTGACAGTTAGGATGCCTGCATTGAAATGTCCCAGGTTCGCTAAAAACTAAATAAGGAGAGTGAAGAGTTAGAGAAAAGGAGGAAGGACAAAGCTCCAACATAAATTTTTGGAAATGATGGAGCAGGGTGTTGGACTATCAAAAAGTATATAAAATTGAGGGCTATTTGATTTTAGTTGGATATTAAAGAAAAACTTGGCATCCGAAAGGATGAGCAGCAATAATAACATGTCATGTGCACACACATAAACATTCATATACGTAGATCTGCACATGTAAATACATAGATATACAATATGAAATCCACACACAAACTTGTCAACAATTTATTGAGCAAGTTGGACTTGATAGGGTATAAACAGTAGACAACTTGATTCTTGCTCATTGATACATATCCCTTAAATTTTCTATGAACTAGTGGTTGTTCTAACCCTGCATAAAATGCTGAGGAAATCCCATAGTTTTAGTGAATAAGTAGTTCATAAAAGTCCATCCTTGTGTAACAACCACTTAACTCCAGCTCAGTTTAGTGTAGTAACTAAGCACAGAATCCTTTCTAATCCAGGGCTGCTTCTTGCAGTAGCTTAAGCCCATCTGAAGCCCAGTTGTTTTTCAAGTCTACAACAAAGAACTAAGTATGTTTGACTTCTTAATTATGATCTCTCTCCCTCTTCTTTCTCTGCTCCTAACTTTTCTTTTTGACTTCTTTACCCTAGGATAAAAAAGGAATAAGCAGAAAGAACATACATTCTTGGGTTACTTCTATCTTTGTAATTTGGATATGGCAGGAATCAAAAATAGACCATTTCATTCATGGGATGCTTCTGCAGATTACTTGGAAACCATTTCATTTGGAACCACACTGAAGTTTCCTTGACTAAAGATAACCACTTATAAATATCACCCTCAGCTCCTCTACTTCAGGAAATGTATCCATTAGTCAAGGACCTTTCTCTTCTCTCAAGTTCACATCTTGTCAGAGAACCCATACTTTTACTACTTTCACTCTGCCATTGACAGAAGTGCAGGTTTCTTTCAATACAACTAACCTCGGGAAAGGGGAAGCTCTGGTCACGGCCCCGTATTTGTATACTTTGCTTGTATGGATAAAATGCCAGTTCCTGTTATCCTCAAACTCTTATAGCCCAGGGGTAAATCCTTCAAATGGATCACTTGAAGAGCCCATTATGTGACTTGAGGTGAGAAGGAACCCAGTTTCCTTTGCCCATAATGCTGGAGATAAGAAATTTACAGGATATGGTTAACAACTAACTGCTAAATAATCTTGTCACCTTGCTAACTTCTCAGCCTTTCTCTTACTTGACCTGGGGTGAGAATAAACTCCAGATTAAAGAACATTTTCTCCAGGTTTCCAAGATGATAAATGTCTTACAATCCCTGCATAAATGGTCCAGCACCTTAACTTAAAATATGGGGGCTCTTGGGAGCCAAGCTGGGTGGATTGCCTGAGTTCAGAGGTTTGAGACCAGTCTGAGCCACAGAGAGACCTTGTCTCTAAAAAATATCTGGGCGTTGTGGCGGGTGCCTATAGTCCCAGCTACTTGGAAGGGCTGGGAAGGCAAGAGACTCACTTGAGCCCAAAAGTTTGAGGTTGCTATGAGCTATGACACCATGGCACTCTACCAAGGATGACAAAGTGAGACTCTGTCTCCCCCCAGAAAAAAATGGGGGCTCATGGGCTTCCATTCATTCTCAGGTTTGGGACCATTGATTTAACTTTGAAATGAAGAGTCAATAAAACAATCTCTTAGGAACTGCACACATGTTCACATTTACATATATGTCTATACATCACTTTATCACAGATAGAGAAAAATACAGAATCATACATATATGGGCACCTGAGTCTATATGTGCATGAATAATATAAATACATATTGATGGAACAAAATAATAATGAGATTGTTGATTTTGTTTTCTGCTTTCGTCTTTTCTCTGTGTTCTTCAAATAGCATGCCTTATTCTTAAAACCATAAAAGTACCTATCTATACATAAACACAAAACAATGGATCTTAATTTAAAAGTGTGATCTTACTTCAAAAAATAAATAATTTACCACTGGAAAAGAATTAATAATTAAGAAATCATGTAAAGAATTTTATGTAATTAAAAAAGCATCAAAAATTAGGAAGAATTGTTTAAGAAATGATATTGAGATATTTTGGAATCACTGTCATAATAAATATCAGATGGACTCAATAGTGTATATATAATATACACACACAAACATACGCATACAGAGTGTGTATGTATATATTATACACTGTATGTATGCATATGCATATAGATATACATATATGTGTACAGGTGCATGTGCATATATGTATCTACATAGTGTTATGTGTATCTATAATGTGTGCATACATGTGCATATATATGTGTGTGTGTACTTATATATGTAAGTACATTCTTTAAAAGAACTAGAAGAAATAACACTTGATGAACCTGTATTAATCCCGGAGCACAAATGAAAAGGCCAACAGATTTTGCTGCATAAACATTTAATACTTCCATGTACCCAATGAGTAAAAAGAACCACCATTCTGGAAATAGCCTCAAATGTGACCCATTTTCATTTTCTTTTAACTAAATAGATTGAAAAAGAATTGATTTGCAAAAAAAATTAATAAAAATTTCTCTCTACTTCTCACAAACATTTATTGAGTGGTTGCTATGCTCCAGAAATGTTGCTAAATACTAAAGGAAAAGACGCGAATGCAGTCACACACCATATAACGTGACATTTCAGTTAACAATGGACTCCATATGTGACTGTGGTCCCATTATAATGATTATAAAGATTATAATGGAATGGAAAATTTCTATGGGCTAATGACATCAAAGCTGCCCTGACGTCAGAACACGAGACTCTCACGTGTGTGGTGATGCTGGTATAAACAAACTGACGGCTCTGCACTTGAAAGTATATTAAAGTATAGCACATCCAATTATGTCCTCTACATTATGTAATACTTGATAATGATGGTATGTGACTATGTTATTGGTTTATATGTTTTTATACTATACTTTTGGTCATTATTTTAGAGTATACTCTTTCTACTTCAAAAAAAAGTTAACTGTAAAGCAGCCTCAGGCAGGTCCTCCAGGAGGGATTCCAGAAGGCATTGTTATGGAAGATGATGGCTCTATGCCGGTGACTGCCCCTGAAGACCTTCCAGGGGGACAAGATGTGGAAGTGAAAGGCAGCCATCTGGATGACCCTGACCCTGAGTAGGCGAGGCTAACATGTGTCTAAGTTTTTATCAAAAAAGTTTGAGAAGTAAAAAATAAGTAAATAAATATTTTTAAATGTAAAAAAAACTTATAGAATATAAAAATATAAAGAAAGAAAATATTTTTGTACAGTTGTACAATGTGCTTGTGTTTTAAGCCAGGTGTTATTGCAAAAGAGTCAAAAAGTAAAAAGAAAAAACTTCTAAAGTTTATAAAGGAAAAAAGTTACAGTAAGCTATGGTTAATTTGTTAGTAAAAAAAAGAAAAATTTTTCTATAAATTTAGCACCACCTAACTATACAGTGTTTATAAAGTCTACTGTGTTGTACTTAATGTCCTAGCCTTAAAATGTACTCACCATTCCCTCACTGACTCACCCAGAGCAACTTTAAGTAAGTGCTCTGTGCCATTTTTTATCTTTTTTTTTTTTTTTTTTTTGCAGTTTTTGGCTGGGGCTGGGTTTGAACCCATCACCTCCAGCATATGGGGCCGGCACCCTACCACTGTGAGTCACAGGTGCCGCCCTTTTTATCTTTTATATTGTATTTTTACAATACCTTTTCTATGTTTAGATACACAAATACTTACCATTGTGGGTGCAATACGCTATATACCATCCCGCCTGGGTGTGCACAAGCTCTACCATCTAGGTTTAGGTAAGTACCCTCCATCGTGTACACACAACAAAATCATCTAAGGATGCATGTCTCAGAATATATCCCTGTCATTGAGCAATGTATGATTGTATATATTACCAAGCCTAAAAATGCACAAATCTAAATAAAATAGCCCACTTTATAGGAAGAGATAAGGTAGTAATTTTTTAATGCCTGTTAATGGAAACAAATTAGGAACACCAAACTCAGACTTTATGAGTGAGGAGTTAGGAGGTAGAGAAGGGTTAGGGAAATTTTTAGATCAAGAAACAACATGAAGTGGTTTAGAAGGACAAATGGTTTAACACCCTAGCTCTAACACTTAGTGATAGCTTTCTTTCCTAGATACTTTTTTATCTAGGTCCACATTTTAAAAATAAGATCCATAATTATTCATTGAACTTCAGTTTTCTACTCCATAAACTGGGAATGCTAATAACACTCTCAGGGATATTAAAAGAACTTAATGAGAATTATTTAGTTATTTGGAATTTAATAAGCTCCCAATAAGTGGTTGTTAAAAAAGCTAACAAAAAACAAACAAAAGTAACAACATTCCATTTGAAATATTAAGAACTCAGGAGAGAATGAAGCCTCTGCAAATAGCAAATTTTTTTAATATAGTCAAATATTAAATGTATAAATGTGAGACGAGGTATGGAGAGCAGTAAGACATTAGAAATAAAGGAGGGACAGATGATGAACAGTTAAAAGGAGATTACACAAAGGAGTCTCAGCAGGAGGGCTAGACAAGATTATCCTTGTAGAGTGACCAGATCATCAGTAATGTGGGTAATAGATTAGGACATGATATGGCCAGATGGAGGAAAAAAATGCTAGCTAGGAGATTGTCCAGACTGGTAATGATGAAGACCTGATGTGAAGAGGTATATATTCAAGAGATGGTAAAGAAGTAGATACTCAAGGGCAGCGCCTGTGGCTCAAAGGAGTAGGGTGCTGGTCCCATATGCTGGAGGTGGTGGGTTCAAACCCAGCCCCATCCAAAAACTGCAACAACAACAAAAAAGAAGTAGATACTCAAGATTTGATAATTCACAAATGGAAACAGGAATGAAAAAGGTGTGTTTCTAGATTTCTGGCTTAGCTAGTCAAGAGATGATGGTGGCACTTGCAAAGATAGGAAACACAGAAGGAAAATTAAATATGAAGGGGCAGCGCCTGTGGCTCAGCGGCTAGAGCGCCGGCCCCATATGCCGAGGGTGGTGGGTTCAAACCCAGCCCTGGCCAAACTGCAACAACAACAACAAAAATATCCGGGCGTTGTGGCGGGCGCCTGTAGTCTCAGCTACTTGGGAGTCAAGAGAATCGCCTAAACCCAAGGATTTGGGGGTTGCTGTAAGCTGTGTGACGCCTCGCCACTTTATTACCGAGGGCAATAAAGTGAGACTCTGTCTCTACAAAAAAAAAAAAAAAAAGAAAGAAAATTAAATATGAAGACTTTTTTAAGACAGTGTAGTGGTTCTTATATTGTTCACTGGTACCTGGCTTCCATCTATATCCAAGCTTCGGCGAATGTTACACTTTCTCATGCCAACATAGACGTGGACGTGATTTTCTCCTGCCAATTAAATAATTTCAGCAGACAGAGATAGAAATATCACATCAGCGCATTATTTGCAGTTCATGATCCCCTCCACATTTCCTTACCCACCCCCTGTTAACCAGCTATAGAGTAGAAGAAAGGGCAAATTAGGAAATGATGTGTTTCAGAAAATTTTCCTTTGGCAATTTATATTTCCATGAAATTTTAAGTTAAAAATTAAGAATAACAATTTCCATGATATTTTTTAGGGGGGGAAATAAGGATCTATCATCCATGGCTGAAATCTTGATTCTGAAATTACAAATATTCTCCATGGAACTATGTCTCTTAAGGTATCACCCATTATTTTTACCTAAAGGGCGATAATCCAAATTTGTGGTCTTAGAAAGTTGCCCAATGTTAATGAGTCTTTTCCTACCTATAAAATTGGGATAATAATAATTATAGGACTAACTTCATTGGGGTTTTGTGAGAATTAAATGAGTTTATACATATTAAAAACTTAGAATAGTGTAGGGACTGTTTTTTTGAAAGCGCTCGGTTAATAAAGCCCTCTGGTTCCTGTCTTTTAGGCTTTTTATGTATTCCCTATATCTTGTGGACTTCATCAGAGAAGAATTCCATCTCCTCTTTCTTTCATGGGCTTCATTTCACCCTCTCAAAGAACTTTGTTTACTCTTTACATTTGCTGAATCATTATCCTCCACCCAGATTTTGTTCCTAAATTACAGACATCATTCTAGGCATCTCAGTTCAGACATTTCACAGACATTTCAAACTAAACTAAATGTTAAACTTGACCCTGCAAAACCATCCTCCTGCCTATGTTCTGTGTTTATTTTAATGAATTTTAATTAATTTCACCACTATCCACTCTTACGCTTATGTCAAGATTCCGGCTACTTCTCTTTATTGTGCCTCCGGCATATACCAATCCTAAAATTCTCTTCCATTCACAGAAGCAGGCATGTTCTCTCTTATAACATCACTTTAGCTTCCTAACTGGCCTCCCCACCTCTGTTTGAATTGATCTGTAATTTGATTGTTCTGTAATTAAAGTATTTTGATAGATTTGTTTGGGTATGAAAAATGCTGCCACTATTATAAGTGTGAAATTCAAGGATTTTACTAAATTTATAGAGCTGTGCAACCATGACCACAGTTTTAGAAGTTTTCTTATCACCTAAAAACTTTTAGAAGTTTTTTATCACCTCAAAAGTTTCTCATGTTAGTTTGTAATTCATCTGTGCTCTTACTACTCTTGGAAACTATGGATTTGCTGACTTTATGAACTGTATTTTTCTATATGTTTCATATCTAAAATAGAAATTTTATTGTAGTACTTTAGTAGGAATACTACAATGACCTCCATCTTTCCTCTATAAAAAAGTAGAAATTCCTTAAAAATTGGAGCAATTTAAGTATGACCAGCTTTTTTTCAATATGGAATACACCTGATTTGGTTTTTCTTCATTTTTTGTGGTACTAGAAGAATAAAATGTAGTATTTCTTTTATCAACTACGAGGATGAGAAGAAAATAGAAACTAACTTGTTTTGGGTTTTAGCTGTGAGTTTAATGGGGGCATTAGGGTCTATTATTCAAGAAGTGGTAAAAAAAAAAAAAATCCGCCTCTAGAAATCACAAACAGGAACAAGTGAGTAAGTAGAAGAGAGAGCAGGGATGATAGGTGGAATCTCCCCCAAACCTAGTACCAATCCTTGGCAACGTGGCCAAGGAGGGAGGAGTTCACATTCCTGTAATGACCCGATGGCTAAACCAGTTGAAAAACAGGTCAAGTACCATGAAGCGTGAGTCTGGACCACTGCGAGCACATGCTTGGCAGGAAACCTAATAAGATTCAATGGTTCTCAACCTTCCTAATGCCTTGGCCCTTTAATATAGTTCCCAGGGGTCGCAACCCAAATGTTGAGAGCCGCTGGTAGAGGAAGCCTCACATCCATCTGTAACCGCATGATTAACAAGTGGACTGAACAACCTGAGAAGCCTGAGCTAAAAAGCTTGGTAACAGCACGCCTTTCATGAGCCGTCCCTCTTGCTTTTCCACCCTCATATCATTTCTCTACACAGCAGTCTGGTAAACCTCTCTCAGATCATGACAGAGTTATGCCTACATGCTGTTGTCAACACACGATCTTCCTTCTGGCTGGACCACACTAACCACTGCTCTGCATCTGAGAAATTCCCAACAGATCTCTGCTGAATGTTGAAATATCCTTTTCTTAACTCGATCCCACCCAAATTTGATAGGAGCGCTCAATAAGTTGTCCCAAAGATTACTTTACTCCCCATCTGACAGCAACTTTCTTTACAATGTCTACATGACAGTTGTCTTTTTCCTGTATCCATTAGACACAAAGTCTCCAGAACATAGAATCATATTTCATTCGCCCAATAGGTCTCCAGGGCCATCACAAGTGACATCGTTATTGTTATTAAATTTTAAGCCTCTTTAATTTTGTGAGGGCAAAAAATGGAAACCTAATAAATACATGTATATGTAAAAACAACAACAACAACAACAACAAAAAAAAAACCCTTTGTGAAAGGAAATTTGGTTATAGTTAACAAAGGAGCTTAAAAATGCAAAAACCCTTTGATCCAGAGACTGGCAATACCTCCTAAGAAAATAACTAAACAGGCAGTCATGTGTGGGTGAATCGTTCATTGTAAGAAATTTTGGAAACAATCTAAATGTCCATCTATAGGGAATTGGTTAAGTAAAGTACCTCCATATAATGGACTACTATGGAAGAATTTTTTTTCAAAAAGGTTAAAGTAGGTCTATATAAATAAATAGGTATATAATATATATATGTGTGTGTGTGTGTGTATATATATATATATATATATATATATTTTTTTTTTTTTAAGACAGAATCTCATTCGGTTGTCCTGAGTAGAGTGTCTAACATTGTAAGATGTTGAGAATATCTCAGGCTACAAAGGTAAAAAAAAGAAGCATAAGATCCACATAGATGGAAACAAATGAAGCCCTCCCAGCAACACCCATAAGCCAAGAAAGTGAAAACTTGCATGGGTGAATCAGAAAAGATGCCACTGACTGTGTTTCTTGGAAATGAAATAATGGGCCATAACACGGTCTGTCTCAAAACTTTCATAGTAACCTCCATATTAAAAACAAAACAAAACAGGACTGTATGATATTCTGGAATACAAGGAAAGAATTCTGAAAAGTAGGCCGTGTTCAATTGTGCCTTTTACTGCTTAACCTTCAAATTATACAAGGACTGAGGATCTACCATAAAATTTGGCAGCCTGAGTGTTACTGATAACCGTGATGCATTACATACCTCTCAGCCTCAATTACCTCCTCTGCAAAACAGGGATAGTCATAGCAACCATCACAGGGGGGCATCTAGACGAGTAAATAGGAGGAAATGGCATAGAAGCACCTAGTCCAGAGTCAGCAACAGAAGAGTTTGGTAACAAGCAGCTGGTATTTTTATTACATAAGATTGAGATCAATCTGGATCACAAACCTTCACATGTTTTATTGAACACAGGATACCTGATGACCCTGGCAGAGATTCAGTTGGGGAAGAATCTAGAATGAATGAGAAATACAGAAATGATTATAGCTCAGGAGAGCAGCTGGAAACAGCTAATGAAGAGAAAAATAGCTTCAGTTGAGCAGTTCCCATCCTTGGATAGCAATTCCACACCTAATCTTGTCATCCACACCCTTCTGATTAGTTCTTCCTTATTTCTTATCTTCTCATCAGATCTAAACCATCTCTATAATTGGTTCACAAAAAATATCTCAAATGAATGTATATCTTACAAAGCAGCTAAAAGCAACTTAGTCTATCAGAAGTTCCTTTTGATAATTGAGAACTGGGTAGAAGGTTTCTACAATAGCACTTTATGATCATGTTGGAGTTAGATTCTAGACAAAGAGTATGAAAAATGTTTAGGGCTATAAAAGGTTTTCTGAGAGTTTTCACTTAAATAATGCATGGATGAATCATTTCTTTCTCTATGAATTTTTAGAGTATTTATGGGCCCTCTGGTCTCTTAAATTCAAAGTTCATTTTCACTTCCCACTCCCTTCTACTTAAAAAATTTTTTTTTCTTCTTACGTTTTCTACTTTCCAAAACTTAAAAAAAAAAAAAATACTGATTTTTAGAAGCCTATCCTTATGATTCTTTCATAGCCATCTTATGCTCATTTTTTATCCTAATATTTATGTAAGAAATTTGGTTTGGGACATAAAATATAAGTGTTTTCCTTGATATAGATCTGATATCAATGAAAACATCACCAAATATTAAAAGTAATGATTGGCTTGCAAGAAACTGGGGAGCTATAGTAAAACCTATTTACTCAAATATATGGCTTATGTCTTGTCAATTTATTTCTAGGTGAGATTTTTATTCTAAAATAAATTTAGAGCTGCTAAATATAGTAACACAAAATTCAGATTAAAAAGTTTCAAAAACTGCATAGCCAGCTGGAGCCGAACTCTTCTAGTTTTCTCCAACGACTCTTTTGAGTTTTTTAAATTAAAGACAACTGAGGGTGATAGCTCAAAGAACAGAACTTAAATATCTAATGAGCCTATGCTCAACTCAGTGATTATTGGCCTTAAAATCCCTGCAAAGATTATAGAAATCTGGCCACTCAAATGCCCCCCCACCCAATACATCCACACTGTGCATTAAACATTCCAGACTGACAATTCTGGTCATTTCAAACAAGATTTCTTAATCACAGATTAAGAAAATGAAAACTACTCTAATTTCCTTAAAAGCCAAAAGTAATTTACTGCCAATTTTACTCTTTTTCTTTTTTAAGTCTACTAGAAAAAATAAACACTTTTTTCAAAAAATTATCTTTCTTGTAATGTTTCTGGGTGTTTTTCCTTAACCAGTTCTTTTTCATTTAAAACTCTTTGACACGGATCTTCAGCTATCCAGGCTAGCATCACTCATGTACATGTCCTGCCTAGAGCAAAACTTTAAGAGTTCTGATTCTCTCCCACTTCTGGAAGCACAAAAAGAACTTATAAATATTCTGCACATGCTTTTAGGCACAGTCTTTACCTTCGAGGTTTCAGTTGTGACTCAAGTTTGGCTGTTTTCAACCCAGAAGATTCTTTATCCATTCTTTACCCTGTCCCATCTTTTTCACTTCTTCCTACTACAGTCGGCTGTTTATAACCCATATGCCATTTCTTAGACTGCAAACCTCGGGCAGCTCAAAAACCATGATTTATTAATCTATACATGTCTTGCCCTAAGGAAAGCTCAAATATCGACTAAAAAAATGCTAAAACTTGTATGTCACAGTTAAAATTTGCCAACTTTTTGGAAGAAGTTCAGAAGTTCCCTTTATTTTTCTGATTTCCAGATTCAAAAGGGGGCAATTTTTAAGTATGTCTGTGGTCTACCTTCTTTGAAAAATTCTATAGCAACCATCTTCTCTATTCAAAGGGAAAAGAGATTTACAGCTTCTGTGTTAGCCCAGAAAGATACAGAGGGAATCGATACACCTGACTGTTCAGAAGCTCAGAGTCAGTTACAAATGCAGACATTAGTAATGTCCTCACACTACCTCGGGTTAGCAAAAACAAAAACAAATCACATCGCTTGTGACCTAATCCTACTAATAAAAAATTGAGAGGATATAATGCTAGTCTCTAAAGAGCTAGATTTACCCCAGGAGCGTGGGTTTCTTTAACACATTTCAGCCATTCTAACTGTCACAGCAGATCAGAAGTGACATTTTAGCACCAGCAGCAGCTGCTGAAGTGTTCTCTCCGCACTTGCCAGGAACTGGTGCTTTTCCTTCTGCCTTTTTCCAGCCCTCGCTCTAATTCCGGTGCAAGGGTTCTTTTCTGCTCATTTCACAGCACGTGCCGTTACCGCCTCCCTTGCTCTTTGCCGTAATGCCTCCTCTGGGTGTTCTTGTCGGACAGAAATCTAGAAATTCTGGCAGCCAAGTGGACACTTGGGCATTAAATGACCAAACAGACTTAGCGAAATGCAAGATTTCTGGTCCCAGTTGCAGTCTCCAAAGGTATGGGATATCTCATCTTTCAACCAAAAGTTTGTTTTTCTATCTGGTTATGGACCCTTTCATCAGAATATAGAAGTTACATTTCTCCTGCACGGTACTCAAAAGTCATAGCTATATATATCCATGACAGGCAAAAACCCCAGTGAGGATATGTTCTTCCAAATTGTCTGAAACTACTTCTGACACAGAAACGAACCTTTAAGGAAGGAGAGTCTACCCAACAGCATTTCTATTCAGAATGCAATTTTAGGCCCAGCTTTATTTAGTCACTCTATAATATTGTTTCTATAAGATTAAAATTCCAAATGCCCTAATACTAAAAACACTGTTTCTACATGATGGCATGAGCCTGAGGAATATTTTGAAGGGCCCCATTGTATATCTCCACCCCTTTGTTTAGAACCCCAATGTTATTCTCCTAAAGAGTTAACTGTCACATTTAAAGAACGGCAGTAACATTCTTCCATGTAGAACCTTGTAGGCCTTGAGGTAGGCTGTCATTTCTGTTGCTATGCATCCCCCACCCTCCTGTGCCCATGGCTGAACTACAAGTTTCAAGTCACTACTTTTACATATATAGTTTTTCTTATTTAGGTATTGCTAAAGCTAGACAGCAGTTGACAATCTTACCTTGGAAAACAATTCTTTCTACCTCTCCTACAACCTAGTCCTCATATATTCTTAGTTTCCAAATTTCTTAGATGAACTTCTAGTGTTAATAACTGAAAATGGATGCCTGCTATAGATGAATTTGGCTAATACCGAGTAGATTTCAGATTCTTACTCATAGCTGCCCACACAGCTGTCCTGCTACTTACCAATGCAAAAAATGGTTTACTAGAGTTAATGATCCATTGGGAAGGCAAAAGTAAATTCATATAATGAAGCATCCAGTACTCTTCTCTGTGCATGTAAAACAGCATTTTAATGATCTAAATGAGTTTGAAGATTTAAACTCTGAGAACCCCTTGCAAATTGTTGTCTGAATTTAAAGCAATATTCCATATGTGATCCAAAATCTTAGTGGCTTGTTTTATTTGGCTGCTTCCTACATGTAAAAATGTCTCTTCATAAAAGTACACATCTATGAGAGCTTTAATGTAGATAACAGAAGAAACATAAAAGAAATATGTAAAGGCATGACATTCTGATAATAAGAAATAATTGGTTGCAGGAATTTTTGGAGTAGATTATGTAGAAACCAAGAGATTCTGTTTGAGATTCTGTTTATATTCCATAAACAATATACTAAGCAGATTATCTTTATGATGAAAAATGTATTGAAAATATGGAGATCAGTATGTCTAAAACAGATAAATTATAGCATGCTCTGACATTTTAAAGTGATTTCAGAGAAAATAGAATGCTTTATTTACCACATTTCAATAGATGGAATTGATCATAAACAAAGAATTATAGACACTTCCCAACTGTCTGATAAATTCTCAACCAACACAGGAATCCCCTGACACCACCACTGACCTATGGCCCTCTATTTCCTGCCGTAACCTTTTTGGGTATGAGAAATCTGTTTCAATGTATTATACCAAATTTGTCTTCCCTTTGACTTTCTGCCTGTGTTAAAGTTGTAATGGAGTATAAGTCTTCACTTTTTGCCACAGAGCAGCTCTTTGAAATAACTATTATCATCTAGCAACAAGTCTTACAAGTTTAGACTATCACTCAAGTCCTTCAACCATTCCTCAAATGAAAATCAGAACCTTTTAATATCTTAACAACTCTTCACAAATTTCACTGTTTTCTAGAGTGGAATTTAGAATTGGAAACAAAGAATCCATATGGAATCTAACCAGTGAACAGTAGTTAGGAACTATTAAATTGATCTGGAATCCTACACATGTAAGTTTATCCAGATTATACATTTTCTTTATTTCAGTAGCCTAGGCTTGCCATTGCTGTTTTGTAAGTTTATTTCCCAATAAAACATTCAGATTACTTTTATCTGATGATTTGTCAAAGGACATTTAAAAAATTTTTTTGGTTTATTTTTACCTATGAATACTTTCTTAGTGGTTTAGAATTTTTGATCCCTTTCTTTCTGATAGTGGTAGACATGCATTATTTTATATCTACAGATGTTCACATACTGTTGTCTGTATTTCTATTATTCAAGGCAACTAGACTTCATTCCTTTGCCTACTGATATGGTTTCAATGTTTTTGCCTTGTCCAAAATTCCTGTGCTGGAAACTCAATCACCAGTGCAACAGTGTTAGAAGATGGGGCCTAATGGAACATATTGAGATCATGAGGTGAAAGTCCTCATCAATGGATTAATGCTGCTATAACAAGGACCAGTAGAAATGGATTCACACTCTTTTTGTTCTTTTGCCATGTGGGAACACAACATTTTTTTCTCCCCAGAGGATACAACGAAGAACCAGAGGTAAAGTTGCCCCTTCCTGGATCTTAAACTTCCCATTCTCCAGAATTTGGAAAGAATACATTTCTGTTTTTTATAAATTCCCCAGTCTACAGTACTCTGTTATACCAGCACAACACACATCCTCCAATCTTATCTCCAGCTAAGGCAGGAAATAAGTTAATTGAGTCAGGAGATGGACACGTAATTCAATCAAAGTCCTTCTGTTTTTAAAATTTGAACCAGACAAAATGATTGTATTTTTCTCTAGATATGAAACTATGAGATGTGAGATGCAGGAAATCTCAGGGTTAGCCTGGAAAATTAAAATTAAGATGCAAGGTAAAGTGAAGACCACTCTTGTTGTTTTCAAAATCCTAGTTCCAATTATTCCTGAAGCTTAGTTGTACCCTTAGGTTCTCCACAAGAGCTAATAAATTTACTTAAAGCAAAAAATAAAACTGTTTTTCCAGCAAAACAAGTCCTCCTAACTCACATATAGAGTTTATAGTCTAAGGTTTTTACTTATTCCTCACTGTCAACTTTATGACCTATAATTATCTTTCTATTGTTGCTACAATAAATTACTAATTACTATAAACTTTGTGGCTTAAATAATATAAATTTATTATTTTATAGTCCTGTAGATCAGAAGTCTGACACAGTAGTTCTCACTAGCCAAAATCAAGGTGTTGTCAGTTGAGTTTCTTTCTGGAGACTCTAGGGAAAAAGCTGTCTCCTTGGGGTGGCGCTGGAGTAGGGCACCAGCCCCATATACCGAGGGTGGTGAGTTCAAGCCCAGCCCTGGCCAAAACTGCAAAAAAAAAAAAAAAAAAAAGCTGTCTCCTTGATTTTCTAGCTTCTGGAGGCCATCTGGATTCTTTAGTTCCTGGCTCCCTTCCTCCATATTAAAGACAATGGTGTTGTGTCTTTGATGATTCCTGTCTAATCACTTCTTCCTCTAACGCTCACCTCAACTGAGGGAACTCCTTTCAAGGGCTGTCACGATTAAACTGGACCTACTTGGATCATTCATGATAATCTCCTCATTTTGTGGTCTTTATGTTACTGCACAAAGGGTCGGGCTGCCTGTCCCTGTCCAGCCGATATGCAGAGATGGGTGATAGGTCCACCAAGCTTTATTATGAGAAGGCCAGCAATTCTGGTGAACAGTCAGAGTAGCCTGAAGACTGTTCTGTCCTTCCATTTCCAAAACCACAGATTTATATATAAGAGTTCAAAGAAAAAAAACAGTATTAACCCTTATCTTAAACAATAATGAACAATATTCAGCGTAACCCATGCCCCATAATAAACAATAATCAGCATAATCCATGACCTATTACAAAGTTTCCATAATCCATGACCTATTACAAAGTTTCCAATTCAAAAGTTAATCTCTCAAATCAATTGCCCTAAACTACTCAAAATATATATTTTTAGGTTGAAGCTAAACAAACAACAGGAATGGAAGACATGAGATAAAGATCATGTGGGACATAAACCAACCAGACCTAGCCTGACTAACTCCATCTTATTCTCACTACATGTGCTATCACCTTATTTTAAATATATGTGCAAAGTCTCTTCCACCATGCAATGTAACATATTCACAGGTTCTGTGAATTTAGGCATTAATATCTTTGGGTATGGTGAAGGATTATTCTGTCTACCACTAAAAACAAGGAAAGCATTCCATTTTTCGTATTATTCACCTCAGTGATAAAAATAGGCTAAACAAGAACATCCTAGACACTCCTCACATTACTAACAACCTGCTCAGCAACATTATTTGGAAACTGTTGTGTTATTTGAAATGGCTCCTTCAAAATTGTTTTCCTGGAAAGGGAATTTCTACTGATTTCCTCTTTTTCTAAAAATGAGTTTGGAACTCCTTACTGGATTTCCCCAGCAGTACAATCAGAATACAATCTCTGATATGTAAAACCAAAAGTATTTCCATAGCCATGCACTGAAAGCCTGAGGCTTTGCTATCATTTCTCAGCATAGAGAGTGAAGATGGCATCTCTTTGTTTTACTAATTGCTTGTTTCCCTAAGCTGCTAGCACAACATCTGCCAGGCCCAATGCACTCCTTCCACATGCCATAGAACCATGCAGGATAAATGACCTGCACATCATGGCGGAAGGGAGAGGACTTTGCAGGCCGCCAGCAGGTGGTCTTCAAGAGGTAAAGACCTCAAGTAGAAAGAAGCTGAACCACTCCAGCTCCACAATCTTTAGACTGGTTATGGAGTTGTTGGTTCTGTAATGATCTCATACTGTCTGCAATTTTATTGATTTTGTTTTGCAATAGAACTGTTAAAGATTACAATTTTAAGATCCGCAAAATGTAGACAGATGCTCACATTCTCACGCACAGTTCTGCCAAGATATTTTTATATCTTTCTGCACATAAAACAAAATGAAGACATGTGTTATAGATGCATGTTACCAGCAACCCCGCCCCAAAAGAAGGGAGTTTATTGTATGCTCATTTCCTGGATGAAGTATTAAAATAATTCTACCTAGAAAACATAAACAGCACTCCCAAAATCAAAGAGATTTGCTTCTGAAGCACCTGATAAAACATTCTTAATTACCACAACCCCTTGAAAAGGCAATTTGGGTCGTCCTCTCCAAATGTCAACCCTGCTATTTCCAATTCAATATAAACTTCATGACACATCTATTGGGTAAGCATCAAAATGCAAAATGCTGCAACACTTATGCTCTGTTGATGTTCACTCATCTACTGTGTATCAGAAAGGCTCATTTCAAATATGGCACAAAAGAAAGAAAAGTAAGCCAAAAAAAAAAAAACTTCAGAAAGGACTTGAAAAAAATTGCCTCTAAAAGAAAACTGCAAACTCAAAGCCTTATTGCCTTACCTTGGGAGATTTAGGCAGATCCACCGTCCTTTCTTCTGCTGAGGTTGGCAGGGTTAACTTTGTTTCCTCTGCTGAGGGATGCTTGGGAGGCCGAGGCGGGGGATGTGAGATAGAGCTTTCATATCTCCGCATCATGTAATACTGTTCTTCCGTGATCTCTTCTACAAGAGTCCTGACTGGACGTGATCCTGTATCCCCGGACACATGGCTAACTAACTGAACGGTCATATTCAAGCGACCCACAGGGATTTCCCAGCACTCCCTGGGTTTGGCAAAGTCACTCACAAGCAGGTAAGAGTCTGTGATGTCCTCCTCCAACTGCAGTCCTGGTGTAGCTGCCAAAATGTCCTCTTCAATGGAAAGATCTCTCACAGACACCTTCACGTTGAAGGGCAAGCGAAACTGTTTACAGAGCTCAGAGATCTGGTACTGTTTCTTATCATGAATCACCTCCACAAAAGCTCCTTCCATGTACAAAGGGAGCAGGGCTGGCTCATAGAATTTTTTGAGGATTTTTTCACAGGCCAGAACATTCACCACCTTTTTTATTCCCTCGCACAGGACTTCTGTGGTCTCTGAGTGATGCACTAGAAACTGGTCCCCAACAGACACAGATGACAGTTCGCCATAAGGGGGATGAAAGGCTTTGGTGGCCACCACGTGAAGCGGCTCCTTTTCACTCTTAGCTATCTCTAGGTCATAGGCTGTTGGGAACTCTCGAGGTCGCCGCTTGAATTTGCCTTTATAGCTGGTGGGGATCAAGAAGTGTCTTTTAGGAAAATGGCTTCTAATTTCCGAGGCTAAGATCCTAGATGCCTGGAACTTTTTATGAACCACAATGGTTTTCCCAGGCTGCAAAATGCTTGTGAGCAGCTGGTTTCCTTGAGGTGCTTCTATGACTTCAGCCACTATGGGGAACTCTTTGCTGTTCATTTCAAAAAGATCTTCTGCAGATAACAGCTGAAGAAACCAGTTAGCATCATACGAGTCAGTAATGTCTTTGACTTCAACATCTAAACTGGGAAGAATGCGAACTATATCCTTTCGAACTGGAAAGAAAAGGAAAAAAAGACTATGATATTTTGTCAATCAAAATGTTTGCTGTGAGATCTTTCTGGTACCATAGATATAACATAACATTTCTCTTATGGGAGCCATTCCTTTTTGTCGAATTTAAATATCAAAGAGATTGTATATAAAACCAACATCCATGAGCCCATATTCAGTGTAAGAAATAGGCAGGGGTGCTGTGACACTCAATAAAATTATTGACTCTTCACTGCTATTATATTAAAGGTAATCACTCTTCTGGTTCCAGCACTAATCAGTACTGTGTTATGTTTATAGTTTTATCATATATAACATACGTGAATATAGATATGTGTGAAGCAGCCAACAAGATTTCCTAGCACTCTCTGGGGTAAGGCAAAATAACTTAGGAGTAGGTAAGGGGCTGTGACAACTTCCTCCAACAGCGTCCCTGGCACAGCATGTATAGATGTATGTGTGCAAAATTTATACTCTTAGATCATCTGAAGCCATGTTATTGAGGTCCAGAATTGACATATAAAATGATCATAAAAGAAAGTTCTCGTACTTTAAAAAAGACTTTTCATGTACAAGCTCCATTCTTTGTACAAAATCCTATCAGGTGGGATAAAACAATATCGCAAAATCATGAGATGTAAGGGATTTATGATTAATAGATGGAAATGAATGCCAAGATGTATCGTCAAAGTTATTTCTTTATTCACTGGTGCTATGTTATATCCAGATAGGGAAGGACTGGTGAAGGTTGGATCCCGGTCAGAGGAGCCATTTGGGAGCCCCGGGTAAACTGTCGGGTGCTCACAAATGTATTCTTTGCCTCATGCATCACTGTCTCAGGAGTCTTTCTTTAGGACCACAGAGATACTTAAAATATTGTCCTGAAATCATTTATCTGTTCTCCATGTACTACCCCACATAGTATTATTATAAATGGTCTTGAATTAAAAATAAAGCCATACATTAATATTAACAGGATTTTGTAATAGTTTATATTTCCTTGATAATTTTCTAATACAAGTTTTATAGCACTTTCATGATCCAGCATTGTTTCCTAATATCTCCAGCCAGCCTTTTAGCAACATTCTTTCTTCCTTCCATGCTTTTGAAAATGAAAAGTTTGGAAGACTAGGAAGACAGAATTTCCTTTTATGAAACATTGGGTTATTACTTTTTTTTTTTGAGACAGTCTCACTATGTCACCCTAGTAGAGTGCTGTGGCATCACAGCTCACAGCAATCTCCAACTCTTGGGCTTAAGCAATTCTCTTGCTTCAGCCTCCCAAGTAGCTGGGACCACAGGCACCTGCCACAATGCCTGGCTATTTTTTGGTTGTAGTTGTCATTGTTGATTTTAGCTGGCCCTGGCTGGGTTCGAACCTGCCAGTCTGGGTGTATGTGGCCAGCGTCCTACCCACTAAGGTATGGGTGCCACCCCATTGTGTTATTACTTTTGATATTCTCAACTGTTTATACAGCATCTGAAAACCCTAATGCTATAATTTGTGTCATGTTACTTACACATCCCATATAATTATAAGATTTATGAAGAACATAGCATTAAAAGGTATTATTTTATTTTCTTTAAAAGAAAAATTTTAAAATCAGTGACTGGCTATAAGCTTAAGGTCTGTAAAAACTGTAAAAAAAAGTTTTAATTTATAGGAAAAAAGGGGGGCTGAAAAATATATTTTTTGCTTTAATCAACTCATAAAGTTTAGCATACCCTAACTTTTGACATTGTCACCACAGGTTTCTCTGAATGCCAAGGTAATTTTAGAAACAAAAATATTGGTTATTTAAATCATAGTGAACTAGGTTTAAGAATCCTATCTACAGCTAGTTTTAGATGGGCATCATAGCTTTCCTCAAGTTTAGGGAACAGATAGAAATAGGTAGAATAGATGCTATCAAGGACTTCCTGGGAGCTCTGACTTGATCCATCAGAAAATCAGGGCCCTAGTGCAAGCTAGGTACCAATTTATATTTGTTCCTGGTGAATGCTATGGGCTAAGAATAGCCTTACTATCTTTGGAGGACTTCAATTTTGCAAGAGAAGGCTTCTGGGCCAGTCTATCTAACCTCTGTTAAGTTCTTTGTATCCAATTATAACCTATCCCTCAATAATTCTGTATCTAAAGATATGTAAGACATGATTTAAAATTAACATGTCAATCTGAAATCTGATCTTCCTCCCTAAAACTGGGGGCTATTTGTTGCTTTTCCCATCTCAGTTATTCAGACCTCCTTTCTCTTTGTTTAGTGCCTAAATCTCTGAGACATCCTTACCTTTTTTTTTTTTTTTCCTAACATCTGAAATTCCTTGCATCAAGGCTGCTCTGGTCTAAGTCACATTATCTCTTACCTGTTTTTTGTAATAGTTTTTTAAACAGTCTCAAATATCAATAGGGTAGTCCAATATTCTTTTTATGTTCTAAATGAAGTATGTCCATATTCTGTTCATAGGCCCAAAGTGTAGTCCTTTTCATTTAGAATAAAAGCCAAAGTTCTTTCTGATCCCTGGTACTCCTCGAATATCATCTGCAGCTACATTGCCTCCTTCTAACTCAATGCTGTCTCCACAACTTCCTCAATGCCAATCAGATCTTTGCATCACCTGTTTCCTCTGCCTGTTACATCCTTCAACCAGATAAGTTTATGGCTAATTCTTCTTCTTCACATATTCTTAAATATTTCTTGTCTGCAAGACCATCTTTAAGTACTATATTTAAAATTGCAACCACCCTTGCCCTTTGTTCTATTTTCTGCGTCACCTTTAATTTTCAATTACTTCATGCAATTTTCTTATTTATTATGATAATTGTCTACTGTTTATTTCCTCAGATTAAGACATTTGCTCTCCTGGGGCAGGGATCTTTGCTTGTTTTGTCTATAAATATATCCCAATGTTTAGAATGGTGGCTGGCATATAGTAGGCACTCAATAAAAGAACGTAAATTTCTGTTACACATCCTAGCACATATTATATATTTCATTTAAAACATGTCTGTTAACCTTTCAATTTGTTTTAGTCAATAGTTTATTCAATCCAATAAATATTAGTGATATTAAGATGCAAAAAATGGGTCAAGTGAAGTCTTTTTTATGCATGATTTTATTCTTTAGTAAAAGAGATTAGCAAAACACTATGTATATGCCTAAAGAGAAGGCTCGATACAGAGAGACAGCACATGAAGTGAAAATTAAGTCTTCTTAGATTCATCAGAGAATTGAGATCATATGGGCAAGCCATCATCCAAAAAACTAGAGAGGTGATAAATACAGAATCAAAAACTTACTATGGGTAAAAATCACTGCTGGAGACTAAGCATGGTCTAGCTTGAGAGGGAAAGCTCCTGGGGGCCTCCTACTCTTTCCTGAGTTATGTTTTCAGGAGCCTTATGAAGTTCTCAGGGTAAAGAAAAATCTTGTTTTTAGCAAGATTAGTAGAAAAGTGACCATTCTGAAATATACCCAGAGTATTCTGTTCTCCTTTAAAAATGTCTGCCCTTAGGGAAAACTATTTTATTACAACCCAACTCCAGCCATCTCTAGTCTTCTACATGGGGAAAAAGAAATACCTAACTCTAATCTCTTCTAGACTTCCACATAGGTGAAAGGGAATTCCCATCTCAACCTCCTGCTAGCCATTCTGTTTCCCCACAAAGGGGAGAAAAAAACTGAGAAGCACTTATGAAGGTCACAGCATGGAGACACGGGCTTGCTAAAAGACTGAAACCTCATTACAAGTTTATAGAATGCTCCCACATACACACCTTACAACCACATCAACAATGCTCCTATATGATAGGGGATTACCACGGAAAGAACGGCACTTAAGAGTCCACATAAAAAACAAATCTCTAGACAAAGTCAACAGGGGAGACAAAATAACGATAATATATAAAATTTTAGCCTCTGACACCTACAGTTATAGCAAACAATAAGCACAACCTAACTCCTAACCAGATAAACTGAAAACTTTACACTAAAAGGACTATTTACCTCTGTTTCTTTAGTTCAAACATCATGACCGACTTTCTACAAAAATTACATGTCAAAAGGCAGAAAAGCATAGTCTGGAGAGACAAAGCAAGCATCAAAAGTAGAGTCAGATATAGTAGAGATTTTGTAATTATGAAACCAGAATTTAAAATATGATTTACATGGGAAGGTTTATAATGGAAAAAGGGGATAACACTTAAGAAAAGATGGGTAATGAAAGCAGAAACATGAAAACTCTAGGGAAAAATCAAAAGGCAATGGTAGAAATTGAAAATGCAGAAACAGACATAAAAAGGGACTTCCATGGGGTCTATAGAATACTGAACACTGTGGAAGAATCAATGAACTTCCCAAAGCAAATAGCAAAAGGAAAAGAAAGAAAAAAAATGGGACTGATATCCAAGAATGGTGGGATGATTGCAAAACAAGTAACATAACTGTCATGGGAATACCAGAAGAAGAATAGAGAGGGAATGGGACAAAATAAATATTTTAAGTAGTCAGACTGAGAATTTTCAAAAATTAACGAAACTCATAGAACACTGAGCATGATAAATACCAAAAAATCTATATCTAAGTATCATATTAAAACTGTATAAAAGCAAAGACAAATGAAGAGAAAACTTGAAAGTGGGTGGGAAGAGGGAGGAGGAAACAACACCTTACTACAGAGAAAAAAATGATAAAATTTTCATTGGACTTTTCTTCAAAATCCATGCAAAAAAGAAGAGTACAGAGTGATGTATTTAAAGTGTTGAAAGAAAAAACCACCAACCTTGACTGCTGTACCCAGTAGAATTATCTTTCAAAATAAAGGAGAAATAAAGACTTTTTTAAACAAAAAAAAACTTGAGGGAATTTGTTATCAGCATATATGCGTTGCAAGAAATATTTTTTTTTTAAGTTTTTGAGAGACAAAGAAAATGATATAGACCAGAAACTCAGATGTACATAAAGAAAGGAAGAATGTTGGAGAAGGAATAAATGAAACCAAAGTAAAATATTCTATTTTTAATTTACTCTTAATTCATCTACCAGACGTCAGCTTGCTCAAAATGATAATAGTCGCAATAACTTGGGTGATTATAGTTCACAGATCAGTGAAATGAGGGACAGCAATGTTGTAAGAGATGGGAGGGAAGAAATGAGAATACTTAGATATAAGATAACCGCACTACTCATGAACTTATTTATGTTATTTGAAAGTGAATTTATATTCATTGTAAATGTATATTGCAAACTCTAGGAGAACAACTAATTTTTATTTTACAGTATTTACAGGCTACAAGAGAAGAGAAAATGGAATCATAAAAAAGTTTCAGTTAAAACTACAATAGGAAAAAAAAAAGAGAAGAAATAGCACATCTAGTTGGGAAGTAGGGATAAAAACAGATATCATGAAAGTCATGGCCACAACATGAGTCTTTTTTTTTTTTGTTGCAGTTTGGCCAGGGCTGGGTTTGAACCTGCCACCCTTGGCATATGGGACCAGCACCCTACTCACTGAGCCATAGGCACTGCCCCCACAACATGAGTCTTTTAAGGACAGAAAAAGATTATAGCCTGCGATAGAATAGGAGAAAGACTATCGCAAATGGTGAGGACACTATGATCAATGACAAAGGTTAAAATTGAGTTTTCTCAATAAATAATTAAGTAATCCACCCTTTTGAGATTTAAATTAGAACACAGAGACAAGCTGAATGTAAGACCATGAAGATAAATTGATCCTCTGAATGCCAGGCTGAGAAATGTATTCATACAACTATTTCAGAAAAAGATCCAAAATATTTGGATTAAAAATACCAAATGAAAATTAGGAATTTGGCATAGTAGTTTGATAGTTCAATCAGACAAGAGGCTCAAGAATCTACTTTTCTCTCCTAACTGTCATGAAGCCCATAGTTAACCAATTTACTAGCAACTTAATGTGCCTACTTATTTTAGTGTAAACTTCAAATTTTATATATTATTTCTTCATGTCTGTTAACAGATTAAAATAAAACCCTTTTTCATTTTGTATACTATTCCTTTTATTTTTCCATATGTTTTACATTTTCTGTAGTCAAAAGTTAAAATTAAAAAATTATTTGTTTAAACTTACCTAGAATTTGGCAATGACATTCTCAAATTTTTTTAAGTGGAGTAGGTTTCATTAATTTTCATGACATTTATTATTATATCTAAGGATCTCTTCTAGAAAGAGATAAAGAAACCAACACTTGTGGGCTATTTTCTTAAAATACAATAAGTTATGTGCTTTTATAAAAATATTTAAAAATATAGGAGGAAAACCATTACAGAATGGTTATGTGTATGTGTTGTGTATATTACAAATTCTTTAAACAAGCATTTGTTATTTAACAATTGGAAAAATGTAATCCTCTCCCCATAAAAAAGGCTATAGTGTAAGCTAAATTAGAAAATGTCATTGTCCAAAAAGTTCTTTTTGATTTCAAAAAGAGAGATAACAGAGACAGTGCCTCACAGCCAGAGAAACATTCCTAAAGGTATTTATTACAAGTTTTCTGTTTCAAACTAAACTGAAATAAAAACAATATGTACTTATAAAACCTTTGTTTAGCCTTCTCAAAATTTCTTTCTAGGTGAACATGAATTATCCTCGCTGGGTATGTTTTCTGGTATCCAAAGGGAGCACTTGTGAAAAACCATTTCTACTCCATTTTCTCTAAAAAGGCAATCAGTATTCCCATTCCTCTGTATGTTGTTGAGTCATTTCACGAAACATTGTCTTTCTACCTGCTCTTTCAGGGAAAGTCCCTCACAGTTAAGGGGGGTGTTAATCACAACCTGGTGTTTTTCTGCATTTCTCACTGTGACAATTCTTTTAACTACATTTGAATGTTGCAGACCCCACTAAAAATTATCTTAAGAGAATGTAGGAAATTACATTTATGCTTAGTTGGGGCTGAACAACAATTAATATTTAATTTAATATTCAATTGTAGAACACAGTTTCAACTCAGCAAATGGAGTTCCATCCTTTGCAATTAGATCTAAATTAGTACATATATAAGGTTGTGAAACTGTTCAGTCTTACTCAATCTAGAAGGCAAGATGATTGTTCTTACATATGTTTTTCTAAGCAAGTTTTGTAAATTTTAGCTGTACGGTTTTCCTCAGCTTCCATAACAAAAATAATAATTTTAAAATGTCTCCTATATTATTATTTAATAATAATTTATATACTTTTTGGACATTTTTACTTTTTAAGTTTGATTTGTCATTTATTTCCAAGACTACACTTATTTTTCTTAAAAGTATTTTATAAGCTTTATCTCCATCTCTCAAATTACTCAATGAATTGTTTAGTTAGATTTTTGCATTTTATTCTTTATTGAAGGGCCATTGTTAGACTTATTTATAATTTCTGAGCTCTGCCTTGTTCTACACTTTTAACTTAAATTTTGCTTCAAAGTTTATCTATTAGATCACAATTTTCTTTATTAATATTCTATAATTTTTTATTTATTTGACTTCATTTTAACTTAAGAGAAGCTATTCTATAAACTTCCATTTGGGTAGATGCTTTTCTTCTGGCTTTTCTGCTGTTTATCTAAACAGAAAGAATGCCTTTGGATTGCTGTCTAAATTTGTAGTTAAAAGGAAAGAATAATCATCAACTTTCATTGAGAAATCAAGTCATTAAAAATGAATATACTTGCATTTGATATGAGTATATTTGTAAAACTAACTTTGTCTCTTACATTTTCACTTATTTCATAAAATGTAACAAAATTATATTTTTTATACTAGACAATAGATTTCAACATGTTTTTCATTGTTTATGATGGTTAGTTTTAGATCTCTAGTTAGTGAGACTGTAGTGTCTAGTTCTTTAATTAAACACTAATCTAGGTGTTGCTGTGAAGGAATTGTGTAGATGTAGTTAATATCAACAATCAGTTGACTTTGAAGCGCGTTACTCTCCATAATGTGAATGGCCTCATTCAGTCCGTTGCAGGTCTCAAGGACAAAAACTGAGGTTTCCCAGAGAGAAAGAAATTCTGCCTCAAGACTACACTATTACCTCATCCTTGAGTTTCCAACCTGTAAGATTGTCCTATTGATTTAGTATTTTCAGCGCCCTTACTTACATGAGCATTTCCTTGAAATAAACAAATATTATACATAGAAATACATGATTATGTCTATTTAATATAATAAAGTTTTATACATATTCTGTTTCTCTGGAGAATACTCAACTGACTACATATAAACAATTAATAATATACAAATATATACATAATGAAAATATGTACCTTCTTCTGCTTGTTGTTTGACATTTCTATTAGCAATAAGATATCAGCCTATCAAACACTGAAACAGGCCTGAGGGGGTAAAAAAGATATCATCCTACAAAAAGAGAATGAAATGGAAGCTGACTAGAGTATCCACTGGATCCAAATATCATGTGGTCACAGTATTTTCATGGACACATTAAGCACTAATAAAATACCAACCTGTTATATGACTATAAGTGAGATCAGCCTTGATGTCATAAAGTTCGTATTCTCCTTGGCTATTACACTCTTAAATGTGTCATCATAATAATCAAGTTTAGATACGGTGAGTAAAAAAATCCTCTTGTCATCTAAATAGGAACTTTGTACTGTGCAGCACAAATATACAGAAGGTGCCAGAAAAAAATGTATATCCCTTTTAAGAAAGGAAAAAAATGCATTGAATTTGTAACTCTCAAGTCACGGTTGACTTCTGCAATTACAAAAGGTGCTCAAACGTGACTCATATTCGTCTTTCATTGTCAAAACACACTGAGTAATACAATTTTAATATATTTTTTCCTTTCTTAAAATGTGCATACATTTTTGGCACCCTCTGTGTATGCATAGAGAATATTTTACTTGCTAGTTTCATTCATCTACTCGACTTACTGAATACCTGTTGAACATTTATTCTATCTCAAGCACTGAGAAGATAAAAATGAATACATCAAAAATTAACTCTGATATTTTGATAAATTACTGAAAATTATGTTTTGCTAAAAACATTCAATTTATAAATTAAACTTGTTATTTGCAGTATTTGCAACCAATCCTTTGAGAGATTGTACATGTAGTAGGTTCAGGCAAATCTCTGGGTAGGATTAATTTAAGTAGGTAATGAGGTTTATGGGTGAAATATATTCCCTTCCAAGCCTTTCTTGCCTCAAATTTACCACAAAGGTAAAAAGATAAAAAAGAATAATAATTTAAAAATGTGCATGAATCCAAAAGGCAAGTGTAATCCTTAATCTAAATAAAGAAAGAAAATAGATGGAAGAATGATAAATGACTTTGCAGAACAGAAAAAGAAATGCTTATTTGTCTAAGGAGACAGAATCCAATGAAAAGTAAGTCTTTCTTGCCTTCATGGGACAAGAAAGGTTAGGAATTGGAGATACAATGCCCTTCTGAAAGTTTAAGTGAAGTTAAAAGGCTAAAAACATGGAGATTATTTGAATGTCTGAAGAATGGTTAAACCCAGGGCTCCACTGTAATCTATGGAAGATAGGTAACCACCCTTTTCACCTCTTTCTGCAGGAAATAGACAGGACCTCAGAACCTGGGGAAATAGGCATAGGTGAGGAGGAAAGAAGCCTGAGGCTAAAAGCAAAGGAGTTAACTCTAAATCCGAGCTCCTTTCACACTGTTTCCAATAGTTTCAAAACCCCCAGAAAATATCAAAAAGAATCTTCTCAGGTGAAACTGGACAAGTCCCAGGAGGCAAACTCAAAGAACCTGAATTTAAAGAATCCCCCAGTAAATAGCCAGCATGGGTGAAACCAAAATTCACAAATACAGAACTTGTAGATAAACAGCACCTCACTTGTAAGTTTGAAAAAAGGACCTCAGGTATAAATATGAACAAATGGCAAGTAATCACCAAGCATTATAAAAACATTCAATACAAACGGCAGGGCTACACTTACATTAAAAAAAATAAAAGGATCCAAGTGGAGGGAGATAAAATGCTGGTAACCAAAGAAAACCAAATGAAAGAAAATTTTTTAAAAACTTCTAAACTATTCTGAGAGAGATAAGATATTACATTTTTAAAACAAGTGCAGGGTGAAATATATAAGGTGATTTAAGAAACAACTTTTGGAAATTAAAAATATGATAGCTGAAATTAAAAATTTATTAAAACAGTTGGAGATGTAGTTAAGAAATTTTCCCTAAAGGTAAAACAAAGACAAAGAGACATAAAATAGAAAGGAAAAAAGTCATAGGAGATTAGTACAGGAGCTTCAATATGAGATCAGAAGTTAAGGAGAGAAGGGAGGATATATTTGAGAGGACATACTCAAGGAAATAATTCCAAAAATGAAGAAACTGAATTTTCAGATTGAAAACTGTCATCACAACAAAGAATCACCACAAAACACATTAACTGTGACATTTCAGAATGCTATACATGTAGGAGGGCAGACACTAAGTTTACAAACTCATCCTTAAAAAAGTGCCACATGCCTCATTGCTGGATATCACGATGGTCGCTTTTGAAGGACTCCTCTTGGGAAGCTTTGCACCCACACCAGCACCTAGACCACCCTTCAAAGTAATTATCAAGTTCTTTTTCTGGAATTACCATCAGAGTTGAAGTCTGACAATTAAGTTCAGAACTCATTCTAGAAAAAATGCTTCAAAAGATGTGGGAGGCACTGGCATCGGTGCACAGCTTCCCAAGGGGAGTATGTCAAAGGTGGCCTTAGTGATACTCAGCAATGAGGTATGTAGCACTTTTTCTAGGATGAGCTTGCAAACTTAATTGTCTGATCTCATAGATAACCTTGAAAAAGGAATGAAGAATAAAGATAAAAGAAGCAAAGCTTTCAAAATTCTGAGGGGAAATTATCTTCAACCTGGGATCTGTAAGTAGCAAAACCATCAATCTTATGAGCATGTAGAATACAGATTTTTCAAAGGTGAACCTTCTCTGATTAACTTAATATCCCATTTACCTTTCTCAGGAAGCAAGTAGGTGTTAGGCTCTACTGAAACGGTAAGAAAATCAAGAACGAGGGTGTTACTTCTTTGCTTCCGGAACAGCCATTCAACATAGAAGCAAGTCAGAAGAGAGCCACTAGGATGACATTAAAAGGAAGTCCCAGGACAGAACCTCTCTGCTCAGTCTAGAGAGGAATAAATTCCAACCAGGACATGAAAATGTTGAGTTCCCACAGGAGTACCTTTAGGGAAAAAAATAGTGGAAAAGGTAGATTTCACCTCCCATCGGATACTGCAATCCCATTACTGGGTATCTATCCAGAAGAAAAAAAAAATCCTTTTATCATAAGGCCACTTGCACTAGACTATTTATCGCAGTTCAATTTACAAAATGAGGAAACACCCTAAATGCCCACCAACCAGGAATGGATTAATAAGCTGTGGTATATGTATACCATGGAATACTATTCAGCTATTAAAAAGATAAGAGACTTTACATCTTTTGTATTAACATGGATGAAAGTGGAATACCTTAATCTTAGTAAAGCATCACAAGAATGGAGAAGTAAGAATCCTATGTACTCAATTCTAATATGAGGACAATTAATGACTTTGTACATGGTGGGCGGTGGGGGAAGAGGAGGGCAGAGAGAAGGAAGGAGGGAGTGGGGTTTACAGTGTGTGACACACCTTTTGGGGGCTGGACACAATTTAAAAGGAACTTTACCTAATAAATGCAATGAATGTAACCTGGTTCTTTGTACCCTCAATGAATCCCCAACAATGATCAAAGGAAAAGGCAGATTTCTTGCAAGTTTAGCGTCTATGGAAAATTGCATTGAGTAGCCTTTTTATTACAGATTTTGGGGAATACTCCAAGACATAGGAGAGGCTTCAAGAAAACCAAGCAAAGAAAACAATAAGATCATCTTAACAAAAAAAAAAATTATGGGAAAACGGAATTATACATTATTTAATTGAGCAGTAAATTGTCACAATAATGAAAACATTAATGCTTACCCGTAACTTATGATATACTGAGAGAATGGGGAAGGGAAGGCACTAATATAAAAGAATTAAGTCTTCATTGCCATATGAAGAAGTCAGTAGTTATTATCTAAAGTTAATGACTTGAAAAATAGCAATACTGTCACCTTTACTATTCAACATAGTGCTGGAAGTTCTAGCCAATACAATTAGGTAAGACAAGGAAATAAAGGGAATCCAAATGGGAGCAGAGGTCAAACTCTCCCTCCTTCCTGATGACATGATCTTGTACTTACAGAATCCCAAAGACTCAACCACAAGACTCCTAGAAGTCATCAAAAAATACAGTAATGTTTCAGGATATAAAATCAATGTCCACAAGTCAGTAGCCTTTGTATACACCAATAACAGTGAAGATGAGAAGCTAATTAAGGACACAATTCCCTTCACCATAGTTTCAAAGAAAATGAAATACCTAGGAATATACCTAACGAAGGAGGTGAAGGACCCCTATAAAGAAAATTATGAAATCCTCAGAAAGGAAATAGCAGAGGATTTTAACAAATGGAAGAACACACCATGCTCATGAATGGGAAGAATCAACATTGTTAAAATGTCTATACTTCCCAAAGCAATCTACCTATTCAATGACATTCCTATCAAAATACCAACATCGTACTTTCAAGATTTGGAAAAAATGATTCTGCATTTTGTATGGAACCAGAAAAAACCCCGTATAGCTAAGGCAGTTCTTAGTAATAGAAATAAAGCTGGAGGCATCAGCATACCAGATTTTAGTCTGTATAACAAAGGCCATAGTGGTCAAGACAGCATGGTACTGGCACAAAAATAGAGACACAGACACTTGGAATTGAATTGAAAACCAAGAAATGAAACTAACATCTTACAACCACCTAATCTTCGATAAACCAAACAAGAACATACCTTGGGGGAAAGACTCCCTATTCAATAAATGTTGGGAGAACTGGATGTCCACATGTAAAAGACTGAAACTGGACCCACACCTTTCCCCACTCACAAAAATTGATTCAAGATCGATAAAGGACTTAAATTTAAGGCATGAAACAATAAAAATCCTCCAAGAAAGCATAGGAAAAACACTGGAAGATATTGGCCTGGGGAAAGACTTCATGAAGAAGACTGCCATGGCAATTGCAACAACAACAAAAATAAACAAATGGGACTTCATTAAACTGAAAAGCTTCTGTACAGCTAAGGAGACAATAACCGAAGCAAAGAGACAACCTACACAATGGGAAAGGATATTTGCATATTTTGAATCAGACAAAAGCTTGATTACTAGGATCTATAGAGAACTCAAATTAATCCACATGAAAAAAGCCAACAATCCCATATATCAATGGGCAAGAGACATGAATAGAACTTTCTCCAAAGAAGACAGATGAATGGCTAACAAACATATGAAAAAATGTTCACATCCCTATATATTAGAGAAATGCAAATCAAAACCACCCTGAGATACCATCTAACCCCAGTGAGAATGGCCCACATCACAAAATCTCAAAACTGCAAATGCTGGCGTGGATGTGGAGAGAAGGGAACACTTTTACACTGCTGGTGGGACTGCAAACTAGTACAACCTTTCTGGAAGGAAGTATGGAGAAACCTCAAAGCACTCAAGCTATTTGATCCCGCAATCCCATTACTGGGCATCTACCCAGAAGGAAAAAAATCCTTTTATCATAAAGACACTTGTACTAGACTGTTTATTGCAGCTCAATTTACAATCGCCAAAATGTGGAAACAGCCTAAATGCCCACCAACCCAGGAATGGATTAACAAGCTGTGGTATATGTACACCATGGAATACTATTCAGCCATTAAAAAAAATGGAGACTTTACATCCTTTGTATTAACCTGGATGTAAGTGGAAGACATTACTCTTAGTAAAGCATCACAAGAATGGAGAAGCACGAATCCTATGTACTCAATTTTGATATGAGGACAATTAATGACAATTAAGGTCATGGTGGGGGGAAGGAAAAACAGAGAGAGGGAAGGAGGGAGTGGGGTGGGGCCTTGGTGTGTGCCACACCTTCTGGGGGCAAGACATGATTGCAAGAGGGACTTTACCTAACAAATGCAATCAGTGTAACCTGGCTTATTGTACCCTCAACGAATCCCCAACAATAAAAAAAAAAAAAGTTAACTGTTATTAAAAAAAAAAAGAAAAATAGCAATACTTCTTTATTATTTGGAAGTGTGCCAAAAACACAGGAGGAAAATATTAAAAGGTATTACCTCAGAGTAGCAGAATATGAGGAAAATTTGGCCCTTGTATCAAAGGGACAAGGTTTACTAATAACTTCGTTATAGATTTTTACTACTATTTGGCCTTTCGACTTTGATAAATATTGAAATTATTTAAAAAAATTGAATGACAAAAAGAAGTCTCAGAATGGTAAAGACCAAAGTATTTTTTCCTGGTATCCATTTTTCATCTATTGTAGAATATTCAGATACTACCTTTTTGATTTCACTTTTCACTTGTGATGTCAGCCCTCTGCTTATAAAATGAATTGGTGTTTTATGTATCAGAACTAAAAACACACCCCCAAATTTAGAGAGCCATTGAGGTTTTCTTCTAATAGGAAAGGGAGCTGCACAACTCCAATTTTCAGTTACAAAAAAAAAAAAAAAATTGTCAATCCAGATGTCAAAACATAACACTATTTAAGGTTCTAATGATCAAGACCTCTGGCTTACTGAAGTAAATTGAAATAAATGACTCACTTTTCTATTTCCAAATATTATTCATTCCATTTACTTCATTGATATAAATTTTATCTTCTTGTGAAAAGCAGAAATATACTGAAAAATGACCTATATAAAGCTAGTAGTTAGAGTTTAGGACTGTTATTTAGTTTTATTTTTCACAGAGGGATGATTTTTGAAGAATTATTAAATGTGTGGTGAGGATTAGCAGAATTTCAGCCTATAATAGGGATTCTGACCAAGAGTTTCCAAGAGCAAGTATTTCTTTAAACACTTCCTGAATTTTTTCTTTATCACGGAGACTACATTTTTACATTAGTAACATATTAAACACTAGTAACAGGAGGAGAATATCTTATATTCTCTCCTGTCTCTACTTATTTGCTATGTTCACTTTATAGCAGATCAATATTTCATAGCTTCCTCTCGTTCTCAGGCTTTTTCATCTGGCTCTTTCCCCTAAGATTTCTATAAAACTTCCTATCTCCTGCTCAGACCATTCTTTTTCTTACGACTTTAGAAAGAAAGGACTCAAGCCAAGAAGGGTTTGCACTGTGCCTGACACTCAAGGCCTATGGAAAGTAATTTAGCAATATCTCTTGACTTCAGTCAAGTTTGAATCTTCAGCTTAAGAAAAAATAATGGAAAAAAAGACCACACTCAACATTTTATATTTGAGGAAAAAAAATGCCCATAACAAAAAATTTTGAAATTAAGTATTTGTGGTAGATACCCATTCTATATGCCCAGAGAATATTCTGCTGTGAGAACACACGTGAGCCAGTCTCATGCAGCAGCTTTCCTGAAATTGTTAAATAGTGAGAACTAATGTTCAAAATGATGCCTAAGAAACTAGAGTAAATGAAAAGTTACTTTCAGTATCATCAAAGAATGAAAATTGGATTAAACATTTTGTGATGGGTCTTTTCCTGGTTTGGGGATCAAGGTGATATTTGTTTTATAGAATGTATTGGGAAGTATTCCTTCTTTTTTTATGTTTTGGAAAAGGTTAAGTAATATAGGTACTAGTTCCTCTTTAAAGGTTTGGTAGAATTCTGATTTGAAGCCTTCTGGTCGCGGAATTTTCTTTTTTGGGAGATTTCCTATAGTTGATGCTATGTCAGAACTTGATATAGGTCTATTCCACATTTCCACTTCTTTCTGGCTAAGTCTAGGAAGGTGGCATGCTTCCAAGTATTGGTCTATTTCCTTCAGATTTTTGTATTTCTTAGAATAGAGGTTTTTGAAACAATTTATAATTACTCACACTTTCTTATGAAAGGTAGATCACAACTATAGCCCAGGATGAAGGAGTGGGGAGGTTTGATGGAGGGAGGGTAAACAGTGGGACCACACTTATGGAGCATATTGCAAGGGTACAAGTCAAATCTATTCAAGTATAGAACATAAATATCTTAACACAATAATTAAGTAAATGAGGTGAAAGCTATATTAATTAGCTTGATGCACACTCTAAATTGTATAAAAAATCAACACATTGTACCCCACAAATACATAAATGTATTCATGATCTATGTGTATATGACTTAATAAAAGGAAAAAAAGTCCTTAAAAATTAAAAACATAAAAAATCATATATTCCATGAAAAAAGAATGAACATTCTGTGATGGATATTATTTCAAATAAAGGCTTTCTGCCTGGGTCTTGGTTAGCAGAAAACTATAGTTACGTCTACCTAAACAATTTTGTTAACAGGCTTTGCTCTTCTGATATTTATATTAATAGTTTACAAAGGATACTTCCATCCAACTGGTAGATCAAGCCAGATGGCTAGAAATCAGGTTGACTTTTTCTCTTTCCAATAGACCTTCTAAATTCTGCTGACTGTACTTTTTAAATACTCATTAAGCCCAACTACAATTCTTTGTCTTTCCCACTGATATTTCTACTGTACCAACCTCCAGTGCCCTGCCATGGAGACCCAGCTGGCCTCATTACACTCCTCTGTGCTTGTTCCTCTTGGCTTAAAACCCTTTACTGGTTCATCATTAGGACATATTTCAACCTCTTAGTATGTATTTCAAGACCTGCCATGATTGATGGATTGATGCCACTCCCTCCTTGCATGTTTTCATATTGGTCTCCATCTGCCCTCTCCTTTTTTCCCTACAGCCACGCTCAAGCTCCAACCTCTCACTTACCTGCTTCCCACATACTGCCCTGCTTCATCCAACCTTGTCGCCTCCCTCTTGTGTCTCTTCTGCGTCATTCAAATCTTAGTTTACATGCCATTTTCCCCAGTGAAACCTCCTTATTCTTTAATCTAAATGTTAAATGTTGTAACCACGTTGTCCCCTTGACTAGATTGTGTCTCATTTGCAACTGTGTGATAGGCAGAAAATGCAAATATTTTTAGAAGGTAACAAATTTTTAAATGAGAAAATGCTGTCAATTATTTATAAAAATAAAGGAAATTTCAATTTCCCATTTCAATGGCACATTTAGAGACAGCTAATAAAACAATGCAAGGTCTAAAATCTGCTTTGGACTCAATTTTTTTAATATTGAAAACAATCATAAATGGCATTTCTTACCTATATTTAATTGATCAGGATTTGATCAATTTCTGGTATGAAATTGTGTATGACAAAAGTTAACACACAATTGTAAAGCCTGACAAAAGATTCACATCAATTTTTTTCATAATAGTATAAGTGACCAACAGTATTAATGGGAGCGAGGGATAAATAGATTTCAAGGTAGAGTCCTTTTGACCAAATATATTTATATATTGTTTTATATCCAAGAGTATTATGTAAAGATACTTTAATAACACACTATGTCTCTCTGTAAACAATTCCAACAGGTATCATTCTTTCCTTTCCATAAACACAGGGAAGGTAAATGGTACACCCAAAGCCTGTTAAGTTATTGACCTAGAATTAGAACCCAGGACTCCAAGTTCAGAACTCTTTGCCTCTTCCACTTGCCCCACTTATGTGCCATGATCTTGAGAATTCAAAGTATTAATACCTTCCAGGGCATTCTTGCTCTCTTTAGACATTCTTACTTTAAACTGCAAATAGTTCTATGAACATTATACATTAATACATACTTATGTATAAATTAATTTATCATATAATTTTCCCTGAAGACAAAGGGACTCAGAGCTAATAGAGATTTATAACCAGTGACAGGTCGCTGAGAAAAAAAAGTTGTTCAAAAAATAGGAGTAAAAGAAAAAATTAAGGAAACACTGCATTCTTTGTTCTTTTTTTTTCTTTACCAACTCCATATGAAACGGGTGCATATAAATATACATTATTCAATTTGATCCTTACAACAGATATGTGGATTACTAATTGATAGTTAAGGAATCTAACTCTCAGAGCCTTAATAGATGAAATAGGGACAGAGTTGCATTCTTCAGGCCCTGAAACATTTTTCTTTTTCCAACCCCACAATGCTCGTGCTCATAGACCATCTCACTGGATACTCACATTTCATCACACCTTGAATTTCATAAACAGGCTTGAGAATCAGAGTACCATCAAAGACTTTAGGAAATGGATTTATTGAGTCCCACTTATTTGGAAAATCTGTAAGTTTCACGGTTCGTGTTCTGTTCTTGGGAATCTTCCATTCAACAATCTCCTTTAGGGTATAAATATGTTCATCTTCACACTCATAGAATTCTCCTTCTTGTGACAAAGGCAGGGTAAATGAGTGATTTTGATGATTCCTTACTACTCCACAGTTCACCCTTATTTCTCCATCAAGCTCTTCAACTGAGTTGAGAACAATTTGCTCCCCTTGCTTTATGATGAGGTTCTCTAGTTTTATATCCTTCTGATGATAGAAGCAAGGATGCCCTAGTCTACTTGCTCCAATATGATTGGTCCTTGTAATTTCTTCCATAGTAAGGTACGGAGTTTTATCAGCCACAATCTTAAAAAGACCTAAGAACAAAATTGTGTGAATTAGAGATCTTACAATTACAGTTCTCATAATAAAATCACAATAAGACAGCATAAAACAAGGATTGTGCAGCTTTTAAAAGTATTATACCTCCCTATTCAATAAATGGTGCTGGGAAATTTGGATAGGTACATATAGAAGAATGAAACAGGACCTCGCTCTCTCAGCATTAACAAAAATTAATTCAAGAGAAATAAAAGACTAAAACATAGGCATGAAACTATAAAAATTCCAGAGGAAAATATAGAGAAAACTCTTCTAGATATTGGCCCAGGCAAAGAATTTATGACCAAGACCCCAAAGGCAATACAGCAACAAAAAATAATAATAAAGAAATGGAATTTGATTAAATGATAAATCCGCACAGCTAAAGAAATAATCAACAGAACAAATAGATAACATCCACAATTGGAGTAAATATTGTCAAACTATATATCTGATAAAAGGCTAATATTCCAAAATCTACAAAGAAATCAAACAAATCAGCAAGACAAACACAAACAACTTCATTAAAAATTGGGCAAAAGACATAAACATAAGTTTTTCAAAAGAAGATAGACAAATGTCCAACAAACACATGAAAAATGTTCTATATTACTAATGATCAGGGAAATGCAAATTAAAACCACAATAAGATAACAACTTACCCCTGTTAGAATGGCTTTTATTAAAAAGTCAAAAAACAATGAATGCTGGTGTTCATGCAGAGAGAAAGGAATGCTTATACACTATTGGTGGGATTGCAAATTAGTACAAACTTTATGGAAGACAGTGTAGAGAGTCTTCAAAGAACTAAAAGTAGACCTACCATTTGATCCAGCAATCCCACTCCTGGGTATCTACCCAAAGAGAAAGAAGTCATTTTATCCAAAAAGACACCTGCACTCAAATGGTTATTGCAACACAGTTCACAATGCAAAGATGTGGAAACAACTCAAGTGCCCATGAATTCATGAGCAGATTAACAAAATGTAGTGTATATATGCCATGGAGTAGTATTCAGCTGTAAAAAAGGCTGAATTAATGCCTTTTGCAGAGATTTGGATGGAACTGGAGACCATTATATAAATGAAGTATCTCACGATTGGAAAAACAGAACCACATGTACTCTGTAAAAAAATGGAACTAACAGATAGGCAAAAATGTGCATGGAGGGAAATAAAAATCACTGGAGGAATGGGGGAGAAGGGAAGGATCAGAAAGCTACCTAATGCGTACAATGCGCACTATTTCAATGATGGGCATACTTACAGCCGTGACTCAAGCATTACAAAAGCTCCCCATGTAACAAAAACACGTGTGCCCCCGTCAAACAGTATATTAAAAAACTTACAAAATGATACAGCTTGGAAAATCATTAATTAGTTTACTTAACAAATGTATTCCAATTTAATTAACCTAAATATTCAATCATTATTAACCAGATTATGTTGTCTTATATAGAGACAGAGACTTCTTCTGATCAATTTTTGAAATTTCTTTTTGCTCAGACCAAAAAAAAAAAAAAAAAAGGAATTTAGGTGATTTTTACATATAAACTTTCTGGAAAAGTGTGAAAGATGTAATCCTGGGGAGGAATGAATAATATAGCGGGTACAAACTTTAAGGAATTGAAGTGCTCATGCTCGTCGGCTGAATGGTGTGCTTGAATGCAGTAAGGAAAAGAAACATTTACTTTGAAGGAATTTCTTATTTAATTATGCTGTGTCTCAGGGAACAGCCAATAAAATGGTATTCTTGAATTTGCCGCAGTAAATGAATTTATGTGTGCGTGTGTGTGTGTGCGTGTGTGTTTCATCTCACTTGCTGTGTACGAAGATTTATTTCCAAGAGCCCACAGTCATTATCAGGGTATAGAAAATTCAGCAGTTTTTATGAAATAAGTTTTAAGAAAATAGCTACCTAGAATCCCATAAAAGACAGAGACACGCAGTTTTATTTCTATATTGATGACATAAGTCACAGAAGAATTAATTCAGCATCATCTTTCTTGGGGAATAAAGTTCACCTACCGTAATAACAGACCTAAAATAATATGAAGTAGGGAAAGTCTCAAACCCTAAGGGCCCCCATTATTCCAAGTTAATCACACTTCTCAGAGCTGTCTTCTTGAATGTCTCTATTGCAAGAAAAATGTATTTATGGATCTGTGTGTTTTCCCTTGGAAGATGATGAAGTGCACAGTTTAGCATACTAAGTGAAAGAATATAGAAAAAATATTTGATTAACTTATGTTTTTATACTAGTGCAGCCAATCTAAAGAGTCCTTCCTTTAAAACAGTCATTTAATACCATAAAGCTAAGGCAGTTTATAAATTAAATATGATGGCATTTCAAACTTCAATTTCACAATGAAGGAAGTTAAATATAAACTAAAGCATCATCAGGATTGATCAGCTCTAAATTTGACCAGTGTTTCCTCTGTCTTTTTCATAAACAGTATAATAATTCTATGCTGGGAAAAAATATGCTTTATTACTATTCTCAAGAAAAAACACGTTCCAAGAGCTGAGCAATCATGAGACTTATTATAAAATAAGCCAATACGTAATCTTTATAAATAAGTTAGAAAGCAGAAAGAAAATAGATTTCTGTTTCCACCATGGATTATTAGCTCTTAAAATGGATTTTGTCATTATTTCTAAGTTGGTAGAAATTGTTCACAAGAAACATATTACTGAAGAAATACAAATTATGAGGAAATGCAGTAAATTGAACTGTTGAAAATTAGTCAATAAGTAGATTTAATCTTTTGAATCTCCTCCTTGAATCTTAGATTTTGGGGGGAGTTTATATTTTTAACCAATTCTTAATGATTTGCAATTATTATTATTAATAATAACAGTAACACTACATTTGTTTAGAAATTTATGTTTGCAATTTTTTTCATATGTATCATTTATCCTTGCAATAATCTTTTGAGAAAAGTAAAACAATTATTACTGGGGGATATGAAAATGGCTTGGACTCATGGCTCTAGATTCTGAAATCAGAGCTTTGACATCCAAATCTTGCATCTTGTCACCAAACTAGGTTGCTTTCCTGTTTCATGTAGTTCAAGGACATTATTCATGAGAATAGCATGATCATCTCAGTTCACAATACACATTTATGAGTCTCACCAGCTGGACTTCCCTTCAAATGCATCAGCTGTCCCCAGATGCCTTAGTGTGAGAAGAACAAAAACAACCTCCTGGTTCAATGTGCAGAATTTGTGCTTATCAGAATTTTTGACTTTTTTCCTTCATCAATCTCCACCCAAATAGGGAGTAATTCTAAAAATTAAATTCTTCAAGATTATATCATTATTAGCATAAAATCATGGTGAAGATTTTACGATCTTGTATTCCTAGCCTAACCACTAGCTTGCTTTCTCAATTTCAACCAACTATATTTTCTCCATTTCTGAGATAAGGAATCTACTAATTCTCATCCTTTCTTCATACCATCAAAAATTAGCATTTTAAAATATTAGCAGTTTTGAATGTGCTGGAAATTTACATGTAGGATACAATTTCATTTTCAAAATGGCAAAATGAAGTAGCTCATATTAACAAACACAAGTAAACACAAACATTCACAAATAATGACATGACATTTTGAAGAGGAGCCATAAATTTTCTATCACTAGAAACTCAAAAGAGACAGAGTAGGTTTTACATTTCATAACTAATGTATTACATTTACTTATACATTTCAACCTTTCATTATTATCACTTATCCTAAATTATTTGCCCAGCCTTTCATAAACTGACAGAGATGGTTCCAAAGTGGGGATCCATCCTCTTTTTTAGGTACGTGAAGACATGGAACTTTTTAAATCAACATAAGAAAATGAACTTGACTAATATCTAAGACATTGATTGGCACTAGTCTTATCTGTACACATGGCTTCCTGAGTCTGGATGCCAGTGAGGCCTCTCTGAGAGCCTGGGAGCTGCACGGGGTGAGGGGTCAACAGTGCAGCCCACTCAAGTTCATGTACTTTCAGTGTGCTACAGGCCACCTGGCCCTATTTCAGTGGGCTTTTGAATATATAATCATAGTTTTTAAATAAAGTAACCCTTATAAGACAGATAAATGGCTTTAAACATTTCCTGCAAAATAACCCATGTACTGAAAATAACACTAACATAAATAGAAGTGGGGCAGCATCATGGAAGGAACTAGAAGTCATTAATGTTAAGTGAGATGAGTCAGGCACAGAAAGACAAATCTCACATGTTCCCATTCATACCTGGGAGCTGAAAGAGTGTTATCTCATGAAAATAGGGAAATTGGTGGTTACCAGTGGCCAGAAAGGGGAAGTAGGAGATGAAAGGAAAAAAAAAAAGACTATAAATACATTTATTACCACTGAATTGTAAACTTTAAAATGGTAAAGAAGGCAATTATATATGTATAATTTTATCTCTATAAATTAAAAATAAAAGATAAAGGCAAGCAAACAACAACAAAAAAATTGGCAGAGTAAGACATTTCTACTCCCACCTAAGCTTTTCTGCAGCCAAACATGATGATGAAACAATGAGACTGTAATCTAATGAAATATGATAATTGGCTGAAAATAAACACCTCCTTCCTGATAACATTTAAATACTTTAAAGTTATCAAAACATGGATTTATATCCACTATCCTTATAAAGAAAGTTGCCCTTGAGATATAGGTAAAAATAAGTCCAATACACGCAAACACAGGCGCATACAATTGAAATAAATAAATAGTTATGTATTTGAGATGCATGTTCAAAAATTTCTGAAGGGAGTGGAGCAGGAAGTTTGGAGACAAATCACACTACTTTGTCTTTCTGAATGTGTGCTTTAAACTGCTGAGTAGAGCAAAGTCTCTTTCATTTTTAGGTGTGCCTCTGCCTTTTGAAAAACAGTACTTAAGCTCTGCAGTCAGATTCCTAAACACCCTTGTTATTACATATTTGCCTATATAGATTTTTCATTTCACAGGCTTTTTATGGATTTTCTATCATTCTGTCACATTCCCAAGACAACTCTTAGGCCGGTCTAGTCTACAGAGCAATCCTCTTCAAGACAACACCAAATCCAGTGTTTCCATTAGAGATCCTAGCTCTGGTTTCAAAATTCAACTCCAGGTTGAAATGGTGTGCTCTCATAGCAAAAAAACTCAAAATTCTTAAGCAAAGTATTAGAATATACAATAATAATGACATCCAAACTGGGAGAAAAGTCTCCAGATTTTTTAACAAGTATAGGATCATTAATATAAGGCATGTGAAGAAAGTCAAAGTTTGTGATAAGAGAATGGCACATAGTAATTTAAATGAATAGCAGAGAAGGAAGAGGACATGAAAGATAGTGACCTAACATTTAAGAATTTAAGACCGAGCAAGGCTGTAGAATTCTTATGTTGAATGTCTTTACATTAATAATTGAATCAGAACTGTCTGCAAGTTCTATTAACAGTTTACCTTGAGGCGAAAGAATACATCAAAGAATGTTTCATGTTTTACCTCTTTCGTTCCATTAGTCCATAGGGAAAAAATAAACACCTCTTTCCCGATCACATTTAAACTCCTTGAAAAGAGTGACTACAATATCTATCATGTTTGGAATGTTAACAAATAATTTACATTTTAAAATGTTAGCTCTTGAAATCAAATGTTACAACCTGATATCTGTGCCAAAAGCTCTGTTACAATTAGAACTTATTCATTAACGCACCCTACGTACTTGCTCTTGTCAAAAATTTCTCTCTCCCAAACAGTACAAATAAATAGTAGACCTAGGATGAGGAGAGAGAAGATGAGAGACGATCAGCCTTGGTAAGAACATAGTTCCCTAGATGCTTACTAGTTCTGCAGGTCACTGCTCCTTGCGTTACAGCAATACACACAGAGCCATCAGGGCTGGAAAGTATGTCCACAGACTTCAGGCATCCCCGAAGCTCTCGCTGCGTGCTGTTAGAAGGCTCTTCAGTATATCACAGATCCACTAATCCTGGCCCTAAGAGTAGTGCCCAGGTGACTGTAGGCAGTAGACTTTTCAGGTTAACAGGAAGGCAGCTATTTCCCAGTAGAGAGGATGGATTTTGGATTCTGACAATTTGAGTTTTAATTGTGACCTCAGCTCCTTCTTTAACATGTAAACTTAGGAAGTTATACTCTCAGGGCTATCACTTCCCTTTTTTCCTAACATGAGAAAAATTATATCACCTCTATCATAAAGTTACTGTGGTTATTGGACTAGTTAACTTACGAAATGAGCTTAGATAGAGCTTAACACATAGCAACAAAAAAGCAAAAACCAGTAGCGGTTATCTCTCTCCATTTTCCTTTACTCTGGGACTCTAAGCCATTCTAGAAGGCCGTAAGGTCAGAAAAGTTAGTACTTATACAGGCTCAGCACCAAAAAGAACAAATGAAATATTTCAGTCTGGATCAAATTAGAGGTACCGAAATATATAGAATTGGCAGCACAGCGTCCGGCGCAGAATGGACCAAAATGTCCAGCAATGATCATTTGCATAGACCATCCAGTGAGTCTGAATATGGAAATGAGCCTCAGACGACCCCTTAGCTGGACTGCCTTTGGGGGAAATATTTCCAGGTTGCTTTGAGGAGTTTGTCTGATCCTGCGCTTTGATAAATTCCTTAGAATTTAACCACCATAATTTTATGCCCATAATGAGCAGATTATAGGGAGAATAAAAGGTAGAAGCCCGTTTTATGTGCAGGCATGCTGCTAAGTGTTGTTATTCACAAGGTATACATTATACCCAGTTTCTGAAGTTCCCTTGAACAAGAGAAACAGCAAAATCCCACGGCATTTTTTAAAACCTGTTTTATTCATGACACTGAAAAGTAGTTGAAGTCCATGGAGGGAGGAGTATACCCTCCCCCTATTTTAATGATTTTAATTTTGCTAATGGAATGTTAGCAGAAAGAGTTTGGGAACCATGTGGAGCTGATTGTTTGTTCCGTATTGATGTTGCCTGCAAATTAAATGCACCTAAGTAGCCACCTGTTTATGCTTACGATTATGTAAAGCCCCATATGTTTCTCTCTCTACACATGGGAGGTAAATATTGAAAAAATTATTCTGGTGTGAAGGGTGAAAACAGCAGCAATTCTTCTATAACTGTCAACATATGCCGTGGTGTTTCCTTGTAATGTTGTGCTTTGTCTGACATATTTGCTGATTTTTACCATGCAGTGTTCAAAAAAAATCTGTTTCCCATGGTTATACAAAACAATTAAAAATCAGTTTACATTAAATTCAAATTAGCAAGAGGTATAATTTTCCAATGTAACCGTAAGTTTTAAATGAATGCCAGAGCTTAGAATTTTAATAGATTTTGATTTGCACGATAAAGAAAACTGAACTTCTTTTTCTAAATTCACCAGCATATAAAAAGTAGCAATTTCCCTCCAAGCACATCCTTTTGGTTCCATTTTACTAGGCTATAAAACTGACTCCAAAAACATGAATTTGAAAATCCCACCTAAAAACTGCACTGGGTTCTAGAATGGCTAGAGCCCATCCCTCTCCCTCTGGATTTGACTTGGAAAGCACCTTGCTGGCCCCTAAGAGTCCTTTCCAGAAGACCTGATCTGGTACCTGGTCTGCAGGAGCACCAAAACAGTTTGGGACAAGCTACCTCCGAGCACTGGGAGGTCTGGGGCAGGTAACTGCTCTTGAACTGCCTCAAAATTTCTCAGTGATTGACCTAGACAGTCACTTCCAGGAAAGAAGAGAGTGTCTGGACTTACTATTGTTGCCCACTTTAGACACTGAAGGTAAACAGATTGAGTTTTCTATCTGATTAACAGCCCCTAGACAAGTGCTGTTCCTGACTTCCCAATGAAGAATTCACCCCCCTCGAAAGAAAAAGAAAAGAAAAAATAACCCACAAAAAAGATAGAAAAAGAAGAAAACTAACCACATCACCAAAAACTAAGAATAATAGACCAACTACTGCAAAAAGCCAGAAAGAAGTTACTTTCACAATAAACTGAACACAGCTCAAGTGAAAAGAGTATCAATGCTGGGACTTGTGAAACAGCAGAGCCCTCTAAATGTTAAAAAGACATTAATACTGAAAATGACAGTATTTAACAATCATTGAGTACTTGTTATGTGCCAAGGTTTGTAGTAAGCACTTAACCACCACCTCATTTTTTTAATTCTCAGAAGAATTTTGTGAGATAATTAATATTAATATTTTTTGTACTCTACTGATGAGGAAACTGATAAATGGAAGTACTAAAACACATCAAGGAACTCAATCTAAATTTGTGTATATGTGTGTGTGAGTAGCATGTGTAAAAATGTAAATATCTATGCATATATGTCCTCTACAAATATTTAAAATAAAATTAAAATCCCTCATATCCCTCACTAGACTGAAATAGCCTCTTAATGTTTTGGCATTTTCTTCATTCGTGATAGATACACAGAGATATAAATGTCCTAAACATTTAAATATAATTTTTAGTAAATAATACATTGTAACAAATGTATTATCACCAATCTTGTGCCATATTGTTGGGCATCAAAGTTGAGTCTGTTATTTTGCTATTCCAAATAATTCACAAATGCTTATTTCTCTAGGGTTGATTCTGGTGAGTGGAAGCACTGAGTTAAATCCCTTTAAACTGTAGAGTCTCTTTTATCAGCAAAGCGTCAGTTCTAGCAGGACAAGACCATGACGTAAGGGCACAAAGGCATTCAATCATTAACCCTGTACATGCATAAATATTTGCAGATGGCACTTGAAATATATCAAATGTATTTAGACCAGAGACGCAATCTATTATCAAATTTATTTTCACAAAGATTACAACAACCTATATATACTTTAGTCGGGTTTGAGAGTAGTAACCATTTGCCAACATTTTCCCCAACTTATCAAAATTACAAAACTCAGCCAACTAAATCGGTGGGAAAGTTGTTACTGTGTTAGTGCAGACTAATTTCTATGTAATTCTAAGCCACTTGAATTTCTTCTGTTCTTTGTACACTTACAAATTAGTGTTCTACTAGAATTTTTATTGATTTTTTTTGATGAATATTTTGGTGATAGCTAGTCTTTTAAAAACTGAGCCATTTTCCATTTTGCTATTAAACTTCTTGCTTTTTGCTTTAATTTCCAACATATAGAAAGTTATATTTTCTGTAATCAAATATATTGTTTCATTTTGTTTTTTCTTATATTAGTGACCTCAACATGTTTCAAATACAGACATAAGACACTTTTACTTAAAATGTAACTTCTTCATGGATTTCAAGTTTCTTTGGCTATGTGGAGTAAGGCTGATGATCTGAGTGGCTCTATGGTTTGCTAAATTGATAATTACACTAGAACAATTAAATAAATAGCTCTCTCTTTAACTCTAGATGTGTAGTAACAATGTTATCAACTAGAAAGTAACACTCTATATCAAAAACTGCTCTAAGCTATAAATGAATATGTAAGGTATTGGGTACTAGGGTCAAATTCAAAGCATTTCCCTGTTGCTTCTAGAACAATTGGTACCATTATTATTTAAGTAATTTATTGATGCAGATTTTGATTTTCTCTAAGTAACACAAAGTACCATTTATTACAACTTTTTACTTGGTTTTAATATTAGCAAAACAAGTACCCTCTCATTGTTCAGTTTTTAAATATTTTTATTTTTTATTCTCCCAAGTAAACTTTAGAAATACTTTTTCAAGAGCCAACATAATTATGATTTTAATATAATGATTGTGTTGCAAATAAGTTAATACGTATGCAGTGGATACACTGTCCTTCTTTTTACTAAGTAAACTCAAGTATGTTTTAAACATTAAGTAAACAAATGGGATAAAGTTATATAATATGTTATCCTTACATATTCCAATGGCTGAAAATGGGAAGTTATGACTATATATATTCTTAGGTATATGTTTATGTACCAATACTTGTTTCATACACGGGTATTTGTTTTCATCCTATCATCTTACCGCACTCTCTTATTAATTTTAACATTTCAAATTTGTGTTTCAGTTGATTCTATCAGTTTTTCTGGGCAATGCTGCTATCTGCAAATAATGATTATCACTTCATATCTAAAAGTTTTCCAATTCATTTGTTTCCGGCCATATTTACTTAAAATTCTGGACTGGTGTTAAATATGTCAAATGGACACCGTTGTAGAAGAGCTCTTCCTTTGCAGGACTCACGGGAAGTGCAGCACGTCCTGATGCCCCTCCTGGGCCAGCGCATTCCTCACAGGGTCCCTGTGCCATGTCTGTCAGGCCCCGCCATGTTCTGAAGACTGTAAATTTTATGTTGCTAAAAATAATCAGGACAAGGGGTGGCGCCTGTGGCTCAAAGGAGTAGGGCACCGGTCCCATATGCTGGGGGTGGGTGGGTGGGTTCAAACCCAGCTCTGGCCAAAAACTGCAAAAAAAAAATCATCATCATCATCATCATCAGGACAGGGATAGTAAAACCCATTGAATTGTATTCTTTCAACAGGTGAATGTTTTTATATAGATATATTGAGTTTTTATATAGTATATGTTATATTTTAATAAAGATGTTAACTTACAAAATGAGAGAGAAGAGATAAAAACAGTTAAGTCATAGCCTCAAAAAAGTAGTTAGGTTGGACCCCTCAAATGTTCTTGGTGGGAATGCAGATTGGCAGAGCTCATATTAAATGGGATTTGGCAATATATAATCTAGATCTTTAAAAACATTTTTACTTCTATCTCTGAAGCAATAGTTATAATAATCAGAAATGTTGACAAATGTTTACTTTAAAAGGCCAGGCAGGGCATAGTGGCTCACACTTATGATCCTATCACTCCAGGAGGCCAAGGCGGGTGTCCTGCTTCAGCTTAGGAGTTTGAGACCAAGCTGAGCAAGAGTGAGACCCTGTTTCTACTAAAAATAGAAAAACTAGCCTGTGTGATGGAGGGCACCTGTAGTCCCTGCTAACGGGTAGGCTGAGGCAAGAGACCAGGAGTTTGAGGTTGCTGTGATCTATGGCTCCATGGCATTTTAGCTTGAGGCAACCGAGTGAGCCCCTGTCTCAAAAAACAAAAAATGAAAAGAAAAAAAAGAAAAAGGCTATCCATTATAGTACAAATTGCATAAGTGGCTCTTTTCAGAATGGATTATTAAAAAATTATGGCATATGCATATGAGGCACCAGTATATAGCAAATAAAAATTATGCTTGGAAGGATACTTAATGACACCGGCAAGACCTTATAAACAAGGATTTTTTTTCCCATTGTGTTAAAATATATATCTGTATTTGTGTGGATGTGCAATGTAATGGAAAACAATGAAAAGAAATATACCAAATATTAATGCAAGATAACTCTGGTGATGTGATTATAGGCAGTTTTATTTACTACCCTGCATTTTCTTTCAATTTCCAATTTTCTTAAAAAATGCATACGTTATTTGTAAAACAGAAAAATCAATATATTTTATCACTTTTGAAAGTGTTGTTACTGATGTCCACACAAAACCTGCACATGAATGTTTATAGCATCTTTATTCATAATCGCCAAAACTTGGAAATAATCAAGGTGTCCTTCAGTAGGTGAATGGATAAATAAACTGGGATGCATCTTCAATGAAATAATATTCAACACTAAAAAGAAATGACTTATCAAGTCATGAAAAACCACAGGAGAATCTTAAATGCATATTAGTAAGAAAAAAAAGACAATCTGAAAGGCTGCGTACTGTATGATTCCAATTATATAACATTCTGGAAAAGAAAAAAATTACAGAGACAGTAAAAGCATCAGTAGTTATCAGGATTTAGGGGAGTCAGAGAGTTGAACAGGCAGAGGACAGAGGATTTTTATAGCAGTTAAACCATTCTGTATGATATTATAAAGGTAGACATATGTCATTCCACGTTTATCAAAACCCGTAGAATGTACAACATCAAGTGTGAACTTTAATGTACACTATGGGCTTTGGGTGATAATGATGTGTCAGTGTGGCTTCATCACTAGCAACAAATGCACCCTGGGACACGGATGGTACATGGGAGGTGGGGTGAAGGGTATAGGGCAACTCTGTTTGTTTTCCTGTGGCAGAATCTCTAACTCTCCAAAATGTAATTGTGTAATTCTATACACTCTAGAAATGCGCTCTACCAATGTTCAGTTAAGAGTCAAGAAACTCGCCTGTAGTCCCAGCTACTCGGGAGGCTGAGGCAAGAGAATCGCCTAAGCCCAGGAGTTAGAGGTTCCTGTGAGCTGTGTGAGGCCACGGCACTCTACCGAGGGCCATAAAGTGAGACTCTGTCTCTACAAAAAAAAAAAAAGAGTCAAGAAACTGAAGACCTGAGTAAATTATCTTTAAAGAGCAATCTAGTCCCTCATATGAGCAGCCTTCCACGGTGGTACTGCTGAGGTAACATTGTAATGAGCTTTTAGAAGAATCACACGTGTCAGAAAGGGGATGGTAAGAATAAGGAGTGATGAAATAGATTTTAGAAGATGCACCTAAAAATATTAATGTTATGAATGTTATACTATTTCTTTTATATCTTGACTAATTCACATTTTCTTGTGTAGTTTCTACAGAATACTCCTTTCTGTCTAGGAAGATGTTTTGTTTAATAGACATAGCTGAATTTATTTTGCTTAGGTGACTTCAGTTAGGAAGAAGTTCCTTAAGAGAAGTTGACCCAGAAATTTGGAGAATAGCTCCTGATTCCTTGAACAGCAAGTTATCTCAAAGGCAGGGGCTCTACGAAGGTCTGCTCTGACTCAACCTTCATTACAACATCCAGATGGAGAAACAGAAGAAAATTCTGCCTTATGTCTCGCTTCCCTTGACAAAAGTCCTTCAAAATAAGGGAAAAAAAGAAAGAAGAAAAAGAAAAATGATAAGCTATTTAAAGCTATGAAATATGGTTAATTTTTTGTATAATAATTTTCCTATCAGGTCCTTTAGAAACTGATATTTTAGTCCAATAAAAAAATAGTTACAATAATAATATAGTTAAAAACAAAAGATAAGTCATTTTAACAGTAGATGAATAACCATTGAATGTAACATATATATAAATAACATACATATATATGTTAACATATATGTTCCCAAATCAAAAAATGGGGCAATTCATTTTGAAAAATGTTAATGTATTAGTATTTTGGTACCCAGGAATAAAGAATCAGGTTTTATAAATTTAAGTCATTTAACCTTAACTAATGTCTTACAGAAGCAATTTCATCAATCCCATTTCTGTCATTGGTTATTTGTAAAACTTTTCTAAATTTTTCACACTTGTAATAAAAAAAGAATTTTTTAAAGAGTTTTATTCTTTTTTTTTTTTTTTTTTTTTAAGCTAATTATACATTGGGAAAGGTTTATTAAGAAAGGGTTTTTATTTTTGGTTGTTTTTTATTGTAGGGGGAATGAATGTGCTATGGTTCCTTTTAAAATAATTTTCTTAAGTAAAGATATGCTTTCATGACAGTAGAAAATAAATCGATTCAGTTACCTACCAAAGAAATAAAATATTGATGTTACCTCCTAAGTTAAACATAGCTGGCAATTCTTAACCACTTTCCAAAAAGACCAAGGAACAAGGTAAAAAAGTGAGGATTTTCCATCTTCCAAACGATCAGGCAGAAAATACAACCCATCAGCTACAGAATTAGTAATAGCAAACTCTAATGCTTTTCCATACTAGGTACTGTACTTAATTTACACACCACAATTCCACGTTTAACCAATAAATGAGTTCCATTTAACCCTTATAAACTATTAGGTCATGCCTACTATTCTTTTTAATGGCTTTAGGCAAGTAATTGCAGATACAACAATATAAATGCTAATTTCCTAGATGTGACAACTGCTAAAAAGAATTTTCAGAACTACATTAGATATTAATGATAGATCTACAGAGGCTAATTTTAAAGTGCCTATCAGGGCATAATAAATCCTACGGAAGCCTCAGCCTCTGCAATATCACCATAGGTTAATAGCTTTAGAAATCATAAACATTGAAAAAAACAAAAAACAAAAAAAACCCCACAAATCATAAACATTAATATGGGACACTCCAAGAAAAAACTGTTCAGGTGGCATCTAGTTTCTTATAGGCTTCTTCAATGAGTGTTAACATGTTCTTAATCTGGGAGGAATTATGAAGAACATCCAAGTCCTTTAGAAGAGCATTCTGGTTTGGAATTAGTGTCAAAATTTCTTGCTGAAGTGTGGGTGCTTTGAGACTTTTCTGAGAAAGTTCTGGAAGAGAGAGTACATTACTAATATCCATTTGAAGCACTTGTTTTAGTGTCTTCTCTTCCTCTTCTACCTCACTTTCCAGACTTTCAATTTTGTTCTTTAGGCTCTGAATATCCTCAGTCATCAATTCTGCAGTCTCTACCATTTTTTCTATTTCTTCCTGCAATAATGCCAGATCTTCTTTATTAGCTTGCTCCCGTGCCCTTTCCACATCCAGTAGACTTGACACATGAGTTAAATCCTTCAGCTTTTCAGGAGGGACTTTCAGGGTTTCACAAAGTTGTAGCAATCTTTTTTTCAGTAAGTTGAGATGATACTGTATTTCTTCTTTTTCTCGACTACTATTGCTCAAAATTGTTATTATTACTGATTCCATTATTGTTTGCAACTGCTCTCTGCTACTCTTTGAAAGTGGTTGCCAGGTTTTCCTTTTGTTGGGTGCTATCTTTATCTGTTTTATATTAGTATGCTTTGTTTGTCCTTCAGAAGACAGATGGTTTGAATGACTTTTATTTCTTTTTCCTGTGTTTCTAACCTTTTTCTCTGACAACTCTTCATCATCATCAGTTTTCCTTTTTGAATTTCTTTTTAACTGTTGAGACTTTTTCTTGGAAACATGTGGGTTACCAGGCATCTTGATCACTAATTTCTCAGAAACCCTTCGGGAAGCCAAGCTCAAGATAATTCGCGCCCAAACAATCCAAAGCGGAGCAGATCCGGAGGTGGGCGGGCAGAGAGCGGAAACGGCTGTCGAGTTTTATTCTTTATAGAGATCCTTCACCTCTTTTGTTAGGTATATTTCTGGGTGTTTCATTTTCTTTGAAGCTACTGTGAAAGGGATTGTGTCCTTAATTAGCTTCTCATCTTGACTGTTATTGGCAAATACATAGGCTACTGACTTGTGGACATTGATTTTATATCCTGAGACATTACTGTATTTTTTTTTTTTATCACTTCCAGGAGTCTTGTGGTTGAGTCTTTGGGGTTCTCTTAGTATAAAATCATATTGTCAGCAAAGAGGGAGAGTTTGACCTCCTCTGCTCCCATTTGGATACCCTTTATTTCCTTCTCTTGCCTGATTGTATTGGCTTAGAACTTCCAGCACTATGTTGAATAGTAGTGGCCATAGAGGACAACCTTGTTTGGTTCCAGTTGTAAGTGAAAAATTATGAAAAGAAATAGGGAAGACTCAGGTGGCGCCTGTGGCTCAGTGAGTAGGGCGCCGGCCCCATATGCCGAGAGTGGCGGGTTCGGACCCAGCCCCGGCCAAACTGCAACAGAAAAACAGCCAGGCGTTGTGGTGCGCGCCTGTAGTCCCAGCTGCTGGGGAGGCTGAGGCAAGAGAATCTCTTAAGCCCAAGAGTTAGAGGTTGCTGTGAGCCATGTGACGCCACGGCACTCTACCCGAGGGCGGTACAGTGAGACTCTGTCTCTACAAAAAAAAAAAAAGAAACAGGGAAAACTCAACATTGTTAAAATGTTTATACTTCCCAAAGCAATTTACAGATCCAATGCCATCCCTATTAAAATACCAACATTGTACTTTCAAGACTTAGATAAAATAATTTTGTGTTTTGTATGGAACCATACAAAAAAACCCATATAGGTAAGGTCTTAGCAATAAAAACAAAGCTGGTGGCATCAGCCTACCAGACTTTAGGCTATACTAAAAGGCCACAGTGATCAAAACAGGATGGTATTGGCACAAAAAAATAGAGACATTGACATCTGGAACCAAATAGAAAACCAGGAGATGAAACTAATATCTTACAGCCACCTAATCTTTGATAAACCAAACAAGCATATAGACTGGAGTAAAGAATTCCTATTCAATAAATGGTACTGGGAAAACTGGATATCCACATGTAAAAGGCTGACACTGGACCTGCACCTTTTTCCACTCACAAAAATTGATTCAAGATGGATAAAAGACCTATGTTTAAGGCACAAAATGATAAAAATCCTCAAGGCAAACATGGGAAAAACACTTAAAGATACCGGCCTCGGGAAAGACGTTATGAAGACTTCCATGGCAATTGCAACAACAAAAATAAACACATGGGACTGAAAAGCTTCCATACAGCTAAGGAGATAATACCCAAAGCTAATAGATAATGTACACAACGGGAAAGGATATTTGCATATTTTGAATTGGACAAAAGCTTGATAACTAGGACCTACAAAGAACTCAAATTAATCAACATGAAAAAAGCCAACAATCCCTTATATCAATGGGCAAGAGAGATGAATAGAACCTTCTCTAAAGAAGACAGATGAATGGCTAACAAAATCATGAAAGAATGCTCATCATACCTAATTATTAGAGAAATGCAAATCAAAACCACCCTGAGATACCATCTAACCCCACGAAGAATGGTCCACATCAAAAAAATCTCAAAACTACAGATGCTGGCATGGATGTGGAAAGAAGAGAACACTTTTACACTGCTAGTGGGACTGCAAACTAATACAAACTTTTTGGAAAGAAGTATAGAGAACTCGCAAAGAACTCAAACTTGATGTCCCATTTGATCCTGCAATTCCATTACTGGGCATCTACCAAGAAGTAAAAAACATCCTTTTACCATAAGGACACATGCACTAGACTGTTTATTGCAGGTCAATTTATAATCACCAAAATGTGGAAACAGCCTAAATGCCCACCAACCCAGGAATGGATTAACAAGTTGTGGTATATGTACACCATGGAATACTATTCAGCTATTAAAGAAAATGGAGACTTTACAGCCTTTGTATTAACCTGGATGGAAGTGGAACACATAATTCTTAGTAAAGCATCACAGGAACTGAGAAGCGAGAATCCTATGTACTCAGTTCTAATATGAGGACAATTAATGACCTAGTACACGGTGGGAGGTGGGGGAAGGGGAAAGTAGAGAGAGGGAAGGAAGGAGGGGACCTGGGGTCCTGGTGTGTGACATACCTTTTGGGGTTGGGACACGATTATAAGAGGGACTTTACCTAGCCAATGCAATCAATGTAACCTGGTTCAAAAAACTAAAAAAAAAAAAAAGAATAGGTTACTCACCCTATAAAATACTATGTCACAGGACTCCTCCCGTTTTAAGAAACATACTAGGGACCCTGACAGAAGTGGAAAAAACAAAACTTACTAACTTACTAACCAACTAATGTCACTGGGAAAAATAATGAAAAATACATTTCAGAATGGGTGAATGATAGATATCCTGTTAGTTTATCACCCTCAGTCTCCAGGTAACCAGGTATGGATTAAAGATTAGAGCCTGAGCCTGCTGAAACCATGGTGAAGAGGCTCCTACTTGGTGATCCTGTCTACACCAACAGCAGTGAAAGTGAATGGCATTCCTGTCTGGATACATCACTCATGTGTGAAACCAGCCAGTGATGGGGAGTGGATGGTCCAACGACACCCAGAGCATCCCCACCATCTTACACTGAAAAAACAGACTGCAGCCCTGCCCCAGTCACATACCAGGAGCTGACTGTTCTACTCATGGCAGAAGCTTGAGGATGAGCAGCAGGAGGGTAGGACTGATCTCTGATTCTTTCTTTCTTTCTTTCCTTTCTTTCCTTCCTTTCCTTCCTTTCCTTCCTTTCCTTCCTTTCCTTCCTTCCTTCCTTCCTTTCTTTCTTTCTTTCTTTATTTTTGTAGAGATAGAGTCTCACTTTATCGCCCTTGGTGGAGTGCCGTGGCATCACACAGCTCACAGCAACCTCCAGTTCCTGGGCTTAGGCGATCCTCTTGCCTCAGCCTCCCAAGTAGCTGGGACCACAGCTATCCGCCACAACGCCCAGCCATGATCTCTGATTCTTTGCTTTGGACTTTTTCACCTTCCTTATTTAATCTCAAATGTAAGACATGATGAACATTGTGAAAAGTGTATCCAAAAGGTAACCCATACTAGACAAACTATCACAAAAATAGACAAACTATCACAAAGACTACTAGCACAAAAATTGTGCTATGGGTTTACTCTTATTCTGAATGTACAGGAAAGCTTAAAGGTACTTGCATATATAATAACACCCAATATCAGACATGTGTGTCCCACAGTGGGCCAGGTGTTTGCTACAATCTTTCTGAACCCTCACAGCAAATTGAATTTGCTACGTGGTATACTGATATCTCTAGGAGGACACTAACCTGAGTTATAACAGAAGGAATACCTAAACAAATTTTAAAAAATCATTAATAACAATTTTGCAAGGTATACAGACATGTGTCTTTTTATATTTTCAATAATTAGAAATTTTCCATGTAGAAATATATTGCCGAAGAATCATTTCTATGTATTTCACATTTTGTGTTGTCATGTTAACTTTAATTCTCTAATTGTTAATGGTATACAATGAATATTTGTATATTGAACTTAAAAAATAATAATAAAATAATGGTAAACATTAAAAAAAGAGTTTTATTCTTAAGGGATGTGTGTATATATTGGAAGAGAATATTCCATGCCATTTGTACATGCCTTTGGAAGCTAGAGTTAGCAGATTTGTTTTCAACCATATAAAAATAATAGAGAATATTTCCTTCCCTAGAGACATTCTCAGATAGTAATGTCTCCCTCTTCTTTCCAAAGGCAATTTTTTATAAAGATAATTTATAAAGATAATTGCATAAAGATAATAACGATAAGTTTTTGTGGAGGGGAAAGGTTAGAGTTTTGCCAGGAGCCATTACAGGTTTGAGGTTTCTAGAATGTGAGTTTTCCAGCTGTAGGTTCAGCACCCACCTGGTCTGCTCTCTGTCACATCATGGGATTTGGGGTCAAAGGGAACGACTGAGACATGAAGTTCACGCTGCCTGCTGTGCTGTGAGTAAAAAACTGCAAAACCCACTCGGGCTCACTGTTCCCTTGCTGATGCAATTTACAGAAATGTGGTTTTAGCCTAGCAATTATATTGCTACCTGTGAGTTGCTTGATCACTTAACAAATAAAATCCATTTATCTAGTAGAAATTAATTTAAATAGAAAGCACTAACTGAAGCTTCTTTTTCATACATGGTTAAAATCCAAGATTCATAGGAAGGAAATTTTATATTTAGTCAATTCTATAAATTTTCTAACATTCATTTAAAAATTCCTGTTTCATATTATTTTATGAGTGCCATTAATTTAAACATTGTTAACATTACAATGCTTACTATGTGTAACAGGAAAATCCCTTATCACCTTATCATGGCACTGATCATGGCACCATCTCATTCTTTTTCTATGATTAAGCAAAAAAGTTCTCCAGAGCACAGAATCTGAAATCATACCTGCTGTTTAGATTTGTGCTGTCTGAAACAGTACCACTTTTAGGGCCTTTGCCTTGAGCACTTGAAATGTGTCTTCTTGAAATTTTTATACCACGAATTGAGATGGGCTATACTTTTAAGTGGAACGTGTATCCTGGATTTTAAAGACTTAGCGTGAAAAGAAAGTAAAATATCACAATAATTTTTATATTAACCAGTTGCTGAAGGGATGATATTCTACATATATATTTGTAAATAAAACATACAAAAAATAATGTTACTTTTTTAAAGTTTTTAAAATATCTGTGCTAGTAGCCTCCAAGCTGGTCCCCAGTGACTTCTGTCTCCTGGTAGTCACACTTTGTGCGTGAAGCCACACCCTTCCCACATTGTGCTGGCATTGGTCTATGTGATAAAAAGAAGATGGCGGAAGTGATGCTATGTCACTTCTGAAATTAGGCCAACAAGGACTGTGGTTTTAATCTTGGGCTGTCTCTCATTCTCAGATTACTTGCTCAGTGAGAGCCCTACAGAGAGGACCACCTGGTGAAGAACTGAAGGCTCCCAGGACGACCCTGGGAGAGAATTTGAAAATTGATTCTCCAATCATGATTAAGTCTTCAGGAACTGCACTCCCTGCCTATAGCTTCACTGCAACCTCCTGACAGACCCTGATACAAAATGACACCATCTTAAAGCACTCCCAGTTTCCTCAGCCTCAGAAAGTATCTGAGATAAGTGTGTGTTAAGTTGCCGAATTTAGAGAAAATTTACTACGTAGCCATATTTAACTAATAAATGTGGCTATGTAAAATTTTAAATTATGCATGTGGCTCATATTTTATTTTTATTGGAGACTGCTGATAGAGATTCAACACAACCAGTTTCTATATGACTGTGGACAAGTTAGTCTCCTGGTGACTTTTTTCTCATTTGTAAATGTGAATTCAATTAGTAATAGACAGATACATAAAAATGTTCAGACAAGTTTTATAGTAAAAGTTATTGAGAACTTTTTTATTAGGTATTAAGAACTAAAAGTTATTAAGAACTATATTAAGAACAATGTGTGGCATATCATCAAGATTCTCATTTGATTGTATGGTATGAGTAGGATAGTGTTTAGGGAGAATATTCCATCTCTGACATTTCCTACATGCCTTCTAACTCCTGAAACAAAATTCCTACACAGTAATAAAATTCACAGAGTATTTCTAAAAGGTAAAACAGAAAAATGTCTTCAATCTAACCTGGTGATGCTAATGTTGGTTTTATGGATGCGACCATAGCCTACCTTGAACTTATGATTTAAGGACATTTAATGTAAACTTGCTGTTTGGGGAAAAAATAAACCAGTTCATCATGAAAATGTATTGAAACACTTTTTTTCAAGATATTTCTCATAACTAAAGAGAAGACATTTATTATTCATGGTACCAGTAGAAAAGAGAAACAAATGCTTCCAGGAGTTAATCTAGAAATGTGGAACTTCACTATAAACCTTACACTACATGGCTCAACAGTCTATGTGGATAATGCAATCAACTACTGAACACCAGGATATAGTTTTGTTGTGTTTGGCAAGAATGGCATGTTTTCTAACTCATGAAAAGAGACTAAAGGGGCTGTCTTCAAAAAGAACAAAATGTGCTTCTAAATTAATATATTTAGCTCCATACAGAACAGAAATGGTTGCTTTTTATTTATTTTAATATACATTTGAATATATTTGGTGTGACAAAATAAAGACATATGGAAACATAATGTGAATATAGAATATAACTAATAGTATTAGATTACCTTTCATATTTTAGAAAAAAAAAAAAAGGTTCCTGTTTGTCCCATGTAAGTGTCCTCACTGACTCCTTGCAAATTTTTTCTCTATTGATTTTTGCTTGAACTTTCATTGACTGAAGATGTATCTGCAAAGCTGGGTTTATTGGTCAAGGCTGGATATCTTTTCTTTTTCTAGGCTCTTAAAAAATATATTTATTTATTTATTTATTTATTTTGCAGTTTTTGGCCAGAGCTGGGTTTGAACCCACCACCTCCCACATATGGGGCTAGCACCCTACTCCTTTGAGCCATAGGCACCGCCTAAGACTGGGTATCTTTTCTTAGCAGATTTTTTTATTTGCAAAGAAATAATTCTAGGCCCTTGCCAAAGTAATTGCCACTTCATCAAAACTTTTAAATTACCAGATAAAAGTGAGAATCTGTGTTTATACACTTTACAACAGAAGAGAAGATGATGTTCACAAAAGTGGTGAAATAAGTACCTCTAGAAATTGTCCCCTTTATAAAATCAGAACACTTGTTTTTTTTAAAAAATAACAAGATTAAGTTTTTCAGGACTTTAAAAAATTAACCAAAGAATTGGAGCAATCTGGGAAGCATTTCTCTAAAAAAATAAATGGCCAAATCTTGGTAAGAACAGAAACTTTGTGGCATTTTAACTTGTTGAATTCCCATGTTCCCCTGCCTCCTGCTTCTGCTCCACTATAGACTTCAAAACTAAGAGCTTGCAATCATGGCAAAGCCATCAGCCTAGCAGTCACAGGAGGAATCAGAAAGGGGGCTGGGGTGCCTTCAGAGCTCAATCCCAGAGAATTGCCATTATTTCACATGTCCAGTGGCTCCCTGGAAGATCTTACTGACATGGCAGTCTCTACTTGATTTCATTTAAACTGATAACTGGAGAAAAACTTTTTCTCAGAACATTTGTCAAAGCAATAAAAGAGAGAACCCCAGAGACTTAACTACAAGACTCCTGGAAGTGATCAGGAAGTACAGTAAGGTCTCAGGGTATAAAATCAATGTCCACAAATCAGTACCCTTTGTATACGCCAATAATAGCCAAGTTGGGAAGCTAATCAAAGACACAATTCCTTTCACAGTAGCTTCAGAGAAAATGAAATACCTAGGAATATACATAACAAAAGAGATGAAGGACCTCTACAAAAAGAATTATAAACTCTAAGAAAAGAAACAGCTCATGGACAAAGGCATTGATGTATTGAGAGAATAAATTATTTCCTTATTAAAAAAAAAAAAGAAAAGAAATAGCAGAAGACATTAACAAATGGAAGAACATACCATGCTCTTGGCTGGGAATAATCAACATTGTTAAAATATCTATACTACTGAAAGCAATCTGCAGATTCAATGCAATCCCCATTAAAATACCAACATCTTGCTTTGAAGAACTGGAAAAAATAGTTCTTCCTTTCATATGGAACCAGAGAAAAACCTGAATACTACACAAGGCAATTCTTGGTAATAAAAACAAAGCCAGAGGCATCACTCCACCAGACCTCAGGTTATAAAACAAGTCCACAGTGATCAAAACAGCAAAACATACACATAGGGAACAGAATAGAAAACCAAGAGATGAAATCAGTCTCTTATAGCCATTTGATATTTGATAAACCAAACAAAAGCATTCACTGGAGAAAGAATCCCTAGACAATAAATGGTACTGGGAGGGCTGGATAACCACATATAAAAGATTGAAACTGAACCTGAACTAAACAAAAATTGACTCAGGATGGATAAAAGATTTAAATCTAAGACATGAAATGATAAAAATCCTAGAAGAAAGTATGGCAACAAATTTGTGATGATGTTAGACTTGGCAAAGATAATATGAAGGACTCAGTAGCAATTGCAAAACAACAAAAATAAACAAATGTGACTTAATCAAACCAGTAAGCGTTTGCACACATAAGGACACAACAAGTAAAGTAAATAAACAACCTTCATTATGGGAAAATATTTTTGCATGTAAGGAATCTGACTGAGGCTTGATAACTAGGATCTATACAGAACTCAGAGTAATCAACAAAAAAAGATCCAACAAAAAGACCCAGTGATATATCACTGGGCAACACACAGGAACAGAACTTTCTTTGAAGGAGACATATGAATAGCTAACAAACAGATGAAAAAATGCTCATAGTCCCTAATCATCAGAGAAAGTCAAATCAGAACCACCCTGAGATATCACCTCACCCCAGTGAGAAGAGCCCACATCACAAAGTCCCAGAGTTGCAGATGCTGACACAGATGTGGACAGAGGGAACACTTTTATACTGTTGATAGAACTGCAAACTAATACAGCCTCTTTGGAAAGAAGTAAGGACAATGCTTAACAAACTCAAATTATACCTCCCATTTGATCCAGCAATCCCGTTAGTAGACATCTATCCAGAAGGAAAAAAAATCATTCTACCATAAAGATATTTGCACTAGATTGTTTATGGCAACTCAATTTACAATCAATCACCAAGAGGCTGAAACAACTTAAATGCCTATCAGCCCAGGAATGTATTAACAAACTGTGTTATGGGTATACCATGGAATACTATGTAGCCATAAAAAAGATGGAGACTTTCCACCTTTTGTATTAACCTGAATGGAGTTGAAACACAATCTCCTCAGTAATGTGTCGCAAGAATGGAAAACCAAATATCCAACATACTCAATACTAATATGAAGCCAATAGATGACCTAACACACACCCACATAGGAGAAAAACTCCTTTCAATTCAAGTTGCAGGGAGGGGGAATGAGGAAAGTGTGGGAGAGGAGGAGGGGAAGAAATTAGTGTGCTACCACTTAATGGACACAATGTAAGGGTGTATGGCATACCTTTTAGGTGTGGGACAGAACTACAAGAGGGACATTACCTAACAAACACAAATACTGAAACCTTGTTGTCTGTACCCTCACAATAACCTGAAATTTTTCAAAAAAACAATAAAAGAAAATTGTTTAACATTTGTGGCTATGCTCAATAGTAGAAAACACAATAGGTTAACCCAGAAGCTTAAAAATCTGGGAAATCAGATTTTCATAAGGACATTGAAAAGTTACAACATATTCTCAAGAATCTTGAAAGTCACATTCACAAATATGCCTACCCAGGAAAGGCCTGGGAAGGTCTGTAATTCTCAATTTTGGCTAAGTTGAGGCTCTGCAAGACTCTGAAGTAAAGGCTAAGCAAGACTATTCAATTGCCTGGCTGTGTTGAAAATAGGCCTACAAATGCACACAAGAGCCCCTCAACAAAGACCAGAGACTTCTTGTTTCAGATGTGTAAGAAAATCCCTATTCATACCACCAGTTGTCTATTAAGCCAAGTTAGCAGAGACTTCAGAGGCCACAAGTGACAGAGAATGTGGACTTCATACATTTAGTTCAGAAAATTCTCTAAACAAACAACTGAAATAACGAGGCCTGAAAAGGGGAGAGAATTAAAATTTATACAAAGTCTACATTATATTATTTAAATTATACAGTGTCAAACAAAAGTCATAAGAAAAGCAAAGGAACAAGAAAGTGTGATCCATACACAGTTAGGTGGTGCAAGAAATTAATAGAAACTGTCCCTAAAGAAGCCTGGACATTGGAATTACTCAAGAAAGAATTTAAATCAGTTATTTAAAATATATTCATTGATTGCATTTCCAAGGTAAAGTTCAAGTTATAACCAAATTATTTGTTCCCTCACATTAATGTGTAATGAGAAACAATATGATAAAATATATTTAAAGAACTAAAAATCATATCTACAGAACTAAAAAGAAAGAAAGAAAGGATGGAAGGAAGGATGAGAATGATGTCCCACCAAAGAGAATATAAATCAAATTTGAAGGTAGGTCAATTGAGATTACACATTCTGAGGAATAAGGGGGAAATGTATAAAGAAAATTAACAATCTCAAAAGCCTATTGAACACAATCAAGAACAGCAAAATGTGAATAATAGCTACAGTGCCAACTCCTGGGCAGTGGACTTGTACAGGTCCATAGTCTGTTAGGAGCCAGGGTACACAGCATCACCACCTGAGCTCTGCCTCCTGCTCCATTCCCCACACTACCCAATCCATGGAAAATTTGTCTTCTATAATATGAGTCCCTGGTGCCAAAAAGTTTAAGGACTGCTGAATAATAGGATTCCCAAAAGGAGAGGGGAGATAGAGAGACATTTAGAAAGAATATATGAAAAAATAATGGCAAAAATTTCTAAAATTTGATGAAAAACTATCTACACATCTAAGATGCTCACCATCCTTCAAGTAAGATAAACTCAGAGATCCTTGCTTAATCATACCATGATCAAACTGTTAAAAATCAAAGATAAATAGAGAATAGTTGGTAAACGATATAAAACTATAGCTAGTTATGAGTTCTAATGAGTTCTAATATCCTGTACCATTTTAGAATGATGATAACTAACTATAATATATAGCTTGACATAGCTAGAAGGAGAATATTGAATGTGTCTGACACACAAAAATATTGATAAGTGTTTAAGATGATAACTATACATTATGCATAGTATATATCAAAATGCCACTATGTACTATGAATATGTACAGTTATTATTTGTCAATTACAATTTTTTTTTTCCATTCCTGAGATACTTCACTTAGGATAGCAGTCTCCTGATCCATCAAGTTTCTGCAAAAGACATTATTTCATTCCTTTTTATGGTAGAGTAGAATTCTGTGGTATATGTGTGTGGGTGTACGTGTGTCTGTGTGTGTGTGTGTGTTTGCATGTGTACACACCACATTTTCTTCACATACTCATCAATTGATGGGCACCTTGATTCTATGTCAGTGGTATAAAGGACATTTAAAATTAAGAAGAGAGGAGGTTAGAGGGTGGTGGTGGTTAAAAAATTACCTATCATCTACAATGTACACTATTCTGGTGATGTGTACACTAAAAGCCCTAACTTCTGTATTATACAATTCATTCATGTAACAGAATAACACTTGTACCCCTAAATCTATTGAAATTTAAAAACAAATTTTAAATAAAAAATAAAGGCAATAAACAGAAAACTATAAAAATTGCGATATATATTAATCAAACTGTATCAATAACCACCTTAAAGACCAATGATCTTAATATACCAATTAAAAAACAAAGACAGTTTTGTATATAGGTTCTCTGTTCTATTTCATTGCTCTGTGGCTCTATCTTTTACCAACACCATGCTGTTTTAGTTACCATAGCCTAGTAGTATGGTTTGAAGTCTGGGAATGTGATGCTTCCAGATTTGTTCTTTTTGCTTAAGATTTCTTTGGCTATTTGAGCTCTTTTTGTGAACCAAATGAAGTATAGACTTATTTTTTCTAAATCTGTGAAATGTGATTTTGGTATTTTTATGAGGAGTGCCTTGAATTTATAAATCTTTGTGAAGTATGGACATTTTAACATTGACATTAATAACAATGTTGAGTCTACCAATCAATGACTATAATGTGTTTTTCCATTTTTTTTTTTTTTGTGTGTTCTCTGCAACTTTTTTCACCACTGTTTAATTGTTCTCCTTGTAGAGATCTTTCAGCTTCTTGGTTAAGTATATTCCTAAGTATTTATTTACTCAGGAATAAATAAATACTGAGTCTTTGATTTGACTTTACCTTGACATTATTGGTATGTAGAGATATGCTACTGATTTGTGTGCATTGATTTTTGTAACCTGAGACATTGCTAAATTTCTTTTTCAATTCCAGAAGTCTCTTGGTGGAATCCTAAGTATCATATTTTCCAGATTTGATATATAAAAAAGCAAATGCAAAAGTCAGTAAAGCAATACTTTGACCTCCATTATCTTAATTTGTGAACACTATATATATATATATATATAGATATAGATAATTTTTTTTTTTTTTTTGTCTGTTGCTCTGGCTAGAACTCCCAGATGTCTGATGAATGTAAGTGGTGACAGTGGACACCTTTGTCTTGTTTCAATTCTTAGGGGGAATGCTTTCAACTTTTCCCGCATTCAATATGATGTTTGCTGTGGATTTGACTTTTATGGCTTTTTGAATTATTTTGAGATATGTTCATGAGACAGTGATGAATTTTGTCAAATGTTTTTTCTTCATTTGTTGCATGATCATGTGGTCTTTGTTTTTGCTTCTGGTGAATCACATTTATTATTTATTGATTTACCTATGTCGATTTACCTATGTGGAACCATACTTGCATACCTGGGATAAAGCCGATTTGGTCATGGTAGATTATTTTTTTATGTGATATTGAAGTTGGTTTATTAGTATTTTATTAAGGATTTTTGCAACTATACCCATAAGGAATATTGGTCTGTGTTTTTTGAGATAGTTGGGTCCTTATTGGTTTTGGTATCAAGATGATACTGGTTTCATTTAAAAAGTTGGGGAGGATTTCCTCCTGCTCAGTGTTATGAAATAATTTTTTCAGTATGGGTGCCAGCTCTTTTTTATAGGTCTAATAGAATTTGGCTGTGAATTTACCTGTTCTGTGGTGCTCTGTTTTTTTGTTTTTTAAGAGAGAGAGAGACTTTTTATTACTGCTTTGATCTTGCTGCTTATTACTGGTCTGCCCAAGAGTTCTATATCTTCCTGATTGAGTCTTGGAACGTTGTGTGTGCTTCCAGAATTTTATCCATTTCCTCTGCATTTTCAAGTGTAATTTGAAATTAAGAATATGATACCATTTGCATTAGTACTCCCCAAAATGAAATACATAGGTATAAATCTAACTATATATAGATTGTGTATATATGTGTGTGTTTAATGTGAAAAGACTATAAAACTCTGAAGTAAAACATCAAAAACTAAATAAATTAAGAGATATTTTACTTTATGTATAGGAAGACTCAATATTGTCAAGATATCAGTTCTTTTCAATTGGATCTGTAGGTTAAATATAATTCTAATCAAAGTCCATGCAAGTTACTTTGTGCGTATTGACAAACAGATTCTATAGTTTATTGGCAGAGATGAAAAACCTAGCATATCCAACACAGTTTTGAAAAGAATGACAAATTTGAAGGACTAACACTACCTGATGTCAAGATTTATTATAAAGGTACAGGGAACTCAAATTAAACATTAAGAAAAGTGCAAACAGCCCTCTCTATAACTGGGCAAGAGATTGGAACAGAAACTTATCCAAGGATGACAGATGAATGGCCAATAACCTCATGAAAAAATGCTCATCATCTTTAATCATCATAGAAATGCAAATCAAAACCACTCTAAGGCATCACCTAATCCCAGCAAGATTAACCCACATCACAAAGTCCCAAGACACCAGACGCTGGCATGGATGTAGAGAGAAGGGAACACTTCTACACTCAGGGTGAGATTGCAAACTAATACAGCCTTTTTGGAGAGAAGTATGGAGAATCCTCAAAGACCTCTGCAATCCCATTACTAGGTATCTACCTAGAAGAACAAAAATCATTTTACCACAAACACATTTGCACTAGAATGTTTATTGTGGCTCAATTTATAATTGCCAAACTGTGGAAGCAACCTAAATGCCCATCAACTCATGAATGGATCAACAAACTAAACTGTGGCATATGTATAGCATGGAATATTATTCAGCCATTAAACAGATGGAGACTTTACATCTTTTACATTTGATCTGGATGGAGTTGAAATACATTCCTCTTAGTAAAGTATCTCAAGAATGGAAAAATAAGTATCCAATGTACTCCATGCTAATATGAAATCAATATATAAATAATTACATGTTCATAAGAACAATAAAACATTATTATAGTCCAGTTTGGGGGGGGAGAGAAAAGTGGGAGGGAGGAGGGCAGAGAACGTTTAAAGTTTGAACTAAATCTACTTTAACCATGTAGTCCAGGAATCATATTCCTTGAGATCTGAAAACGTATGTACACACAATAGCCTACACATGGGTGTTTATGACAGCTTTATTCATAATTGCCAAAACTTGAAAGGGACCAAGATGTCCTTCAATAGGTGAATATTTATGTTATAGTATATTCAGAAAATAAAATATCATTCAGCACTAAAAAGAAATGATCTATCAAGCCATAAAAAGACATTACAGGATTTTGATAGTTGGAGAGGTTATATGTATGTGGGAGCAGGAAATATGTAGGAAACCCACATAACTTCTGTTCTATTTTGTTGTTGTGAGCCTGTAAACACTTTAAGAAAGAAAGGTTTTTCTTTCTAATAAACAAATGAAATAAATGGTACTAGAAAATATCCATTTAGCAAGAACAAAGGCAGTAATGAAAGGAATATAGAAACACAAAAGGCATAAGACATATGGAAAACAAATGGCAAAGTAACAGATGTAAATCCTACATTATGAGCAATTATACTAACTGTAAATGGTTAAACACTTCATTTAAAAAGCAGGGATGTGTAGGACTGAAAAAATTACCAAAACATTTGCAACCTATGTAAGACATACTTCAGATTCAAAGAAACAAATATAGCTGCCTTTTAACGTACAATGGGGTTACAGCCTGATAAACCTATTTTGGTAAGTTAAAAATATCATAAGTTAAGAATGCATTTAATATACCTAACCTTCTGAACATCATAGCTTAGCATAATCTGCCTTAAATGTGCTCAGAAAATTTGCATTAGCCTACAGTTGGGAAAAGAGCAAAATTCAACATTTAAAGTATGGTTTCTACAAAATGTATTGCTTCAGCATCATTGAAAAGTAAAAATATCATGGTCAAACCATCACAAGTTAGGAACTGTCTAAAAAGATTAAATAAGATAGGCCACGCAAATAGTAACTAAAAGAAAATTGGAGTGACTATACTTATATAAGACAAAATAGACTTTAATAGAAAAATTGTTACTGGAGACAAAACAGAATATTATATAATAATGAAAGGATCACTCCAACAAACAGAGACAACAATTATAAATACATACACAACAACCATTAGAACCCCAAATACATGAAGGAAAAATGGACAGAATTCAAGGGAAAATATGCAATTCAACTATAAAAGCTAGAAATTTCAATACTTCACTTTTAATAATACTAGTAGACAGAAGATCCTCAAGGAAACAGAAGACTTGAACAACACTATAAACCGACAGACATCTGGAAAACACTCCATCCAACAAGAGTCAACATACATTCTTCTCAAGTTCATAGGCAACATTCTTCAGCATAGGTTATATGTTCATAAGGCAAGGATCAATACATTTAAAAGGACTGAATCACAAAAAGTATGTCCTCTTATAGAATGCAATTAGAAATCCATAGCAAAAGGAAATTTGGGGAACTCACAAATAAGCAAGGATTTTTTAAAACAATATTGGACTTTTTCAGTTTAAAATCTAATGGAGAATTTAAATTGAATGTTTTAAATATAGTATAAATAAAGAGATGTTGCTATTGAGATTTTTAAATAATATTAGTGTCCTTGATTTTTATCCTTCTCCCTAATGCTGATGTAACAGGGTTATGCCTGTGTCTGGGATCCCTTTCATCAACACCTAGGAGTCCTCTTTGAAAGAAAGCATACCCTGACCATCACCAGTCCTTTACTCTTCCACTTTAACCCTGCCAATTATAATAAAACTAGCTTTGTAACTGTATTTTTCAAATTATTGCTCAATAGATACAAGATTATCATGCCATGTGAAAGCTCAAAGGGATATTCTAAATAACAACTCCCAAAGTTAAACTGTTAGCCAAAAACTGTTTCCATTACTCTATTTAGAAACATTCCTACCAACAGGTTCTAGTCATTTTAACTTACTAAATATTTATTATGTGCATCTTATTGTAAACACTGAGGGGATTATAGTCACAAATGAGATTCAGATTCTGCCCTCCACAACCTTGTGATCTAGTAGGCAGATGGTACTAGTCAGACAAGTGTACAAACAGCCTCAATTACATGCAGAATGTAATAAATGCAATAATTAAGGCATGAAAAACTATAGTGATTTTAAAAGGGAGTTGTTAGATCTAATTAGACTACTTAAGTAAGGCTTCTTGTAAAGCAATGGTTCTCAATTTGGCTGCTCGTTACAAATGCCCTGGGAGTTTTAAGAAACTATGATGACCAGACTTCCCCACAGACCAAACAAATCAGAATATCTCATTCAAGTGGCCTGAGCATCAGAATATTTTAAAACTCCCTAAATGATTCCAATATTTAGCCAAATTTGAGAACCATAGTTGTAAAGAATAGGCTTGAGGAAAGAACAGAATTGAAGAAAGGGTGAGTGTTCAATTGAAAATGGATAGGATACTATATCACTTGGATGAATCTTCATCTCAATATAGCTAATTTATTTTCATTCTCCAATCCTCATCATAATTAAAACATTCCCTAAAAAGCTTTTCCTGACTCCTTTAATGATAGTAATAATATCTTTAAAATGGTAATAAAAGCTGACACCACCTTTTCATAGCCCTTCCTGTATGACAAGTACCATTCTAAGCACTTCAAATATATTTCAATATATAGTCCATCTAATTTAACAGTAGGAGATAGATAGTATTATTTTTTCTATTATACATAAGAGGAGGGTAAATAATTTGACAAGTTTATAAAGCTGAGAAGGAATAGAGTTGGGATACCAATATAACTCCAGAAACCATATTCTGAAACACAGCCAGCTATAACGTGTGTTCCTTATCAGGCCTCCAATGAATACTTCATGTATACTACATGTATACTTCAATCATACTATGACTTACATTATATTGTAAATACTTATGAGATTTGCTCTTATACCACTGATTTGTTTGTTCAATAAATAGCAATCGAGCATATAATCTATGCCAGAAAATGTGGCACCAGAAATACAAATTCATATATTCATATTTCATCTGCAAAGGAGCTTTAGGCTAGAGTAAAAGTCAGTGAACTACAATTGACAGGCCAAATGCTGCTGGCCAACTGCTTTTATAAATAAAGTTTTATTGAGCCATAGACATACTCATTAATTTATGCATTATCTATAGGTGCTTTCATATTACAACCAAGTATTATTGTCCACACTACAACAATAGAATGGAATAGCTCTAACAGAGACCACCTGGCTAAAAGGCCTAGAATACTTATTATGTGTCCTTTATAGGAAAAGTTTGCTCATCCCTAGTCTGGAGAATAAAACAAGAAGAAAATCATTAATGATTACCCAGTGAGGTGTGTGCTATCACACCCAAGATACTCTGGGAACATAGAAGAGAGATATCTAGGTTAGGTTAAAGGGTCTGCAAAAATGGTCTAGATAGCATGATATCTGAGCTAATTCGGGAAGGCTAAGCAGATGTAATTAGACAAAGAGGACCAATCAGACTTGTCAGTAAGATCCGACAGAAAAGTTCAGCAGGTGTTAAAGGAGCTAGAAATGGCAAAAGGAATGGCCAGGAGGAGGGATATTACACGGTAACTAGTTAGTTCTACACACCTTATGAAAATGTATCTTTGATTTCTTGATTCTCACTATTTAGCAAAAGTAATGGAGCATAAAGTTGAACCACCCTAACTAATTTTAGCCAAATAGATAATTCTTGTGTAAAAGATGTTTATTTACAAAGGAAGAAAATACTTGCCTCCCATGAGTCCTTAAAAAGATTACACGACAAGAATTCTGAGTTCTTTTTACTTACTTATCCTAGCTGACTTTTTCATTGTTTTTAGTGGTGTAAATGTGTGCAATTATTACCAATATAATTGTACAAATGAGAAGTGTTTGTAACATAATGTACCTGGAAAATTCATGGGCAGTTCAAATGGTTGTGGAGACTCACAACTTTCCATATGCTCACAAATTTCAGCCATGATCTTCTTGACTTTGAGTCCAGTAATTTTAATCACTTCCCCGGTGGACAAACAGCATTCATTTCCAAACATTTCATAAATAGAGCCTAAAAAGAAAAAAAAAAAAACAGTAAAAGCAGTTGTTAAAAAAGAATGTAACGGTGGAGAGCAAAGTGGGGTCAAAGCCTTATCTGTATAAGGAGAATGGGAGAGGGGTGAGGGATGAAAAATTACCTGTGAGGTACATTCTACAGTGTACTATTCAGATGATGGGTACAAATGCCCAGATGTCACCATGATACAATACATACATGGAACAGAAAAATAAATAAAAAATTTAAAATAAAGTTTAAAAAAATAAAAACTGGGGGAGAAAAAAAGCCTCATATAAAATGTTTTTACTCAGTTCTTCTCTTAGGTACCTGCTGAAAAGGAATTTAATGAAGGTTGGCAAAATGTACATCATGTACCTGGAAAAATATTAGATTTTCACTTCATCCACTGGGACAAGTATAAACAATCCTTTTTTTTTTTTTTTTTATTACTGTAAATTGAATTTACAGCTTCCTCAGTACCTTTAGTTCATCTTTCCAAGGTCAGGCGACAAACATTTTTCCCACTTCTGGGGTTTATGATCTGTTTTTCCTGGGTCACAGAATGAAGCTCATATGACTCAACAGTGGTCTCAGAAAGTACTGCAAACCAGGTTGTGATATAACCCAAGATCAAAGCACAGAGGGGTCTGTTCAACAGGACTTTATATTAAGAGCATCATGGTTACTAGATCTGATTCTCTTCATTGTTATGAATATAAGACTCTTTGCCCATTTTTATCCCTTGGTTTTTGACAAGCCAGAAACAACTCTCAATATCTTTATAGCAATAGGGTCAGATCAACCCAGATAAAACTGGAAAGCTTCATTTTAATTCAGGATTTCAGTCTCCTCCCTGACAAACCTTTTATCATAGATGTGAAAGCGAAACTTTTTACTCATTTACTTTCCTTTTGTGTCCCCTGATAAAAGGAAAGAGAGCAGTGAAATAACCAGAGGATGAGCAATAGGAAAGAACAGAGGCAAAAGTTCTGAATAATCTAGCCCAGTGGAAAAGAAACAGCCTCAAACTACAGCATATAATCACTCTACAGTTGAGCAGTAAACTAAGGCTGATGTAAATAAGCACTATGGAATGGTAGGCTTTAAATACATTTTTTTCTTACCCCCAAGATAGTTTATATTCTCCCTGCCACACTACATATAAAGTATGTGAGCACAGGATTTTAGGTTGGCTTGCTTTCTGAACTTTTCTCTATTGAACCACTTTCCCATAGAATGTTTCATGATGTATAGCTAACCCCTAAAATACATTTGTGTCATTAATGGTTGTCATGAAAGTTATTAAATCTCGCATCCAATCTAGCTCTGAACTATTATGTGATCATTTCAGCTCAAATTAGAATAATCTGAGGAGGTTTGACATAGCAGCCTTTTAAACAGAGGCACAGCCAGTTCTAAGCAACTCAAGAAAATAAATGTCTTGACCTTCCACGTCTCTCAAAGTACCCCAATAGCTAAATTCCACCAGAAGTCAGAGGACAAGAGAGCTCGATATCCCTGTAGAAGTCAGCATCCCAGGCAGAATGGGAATGACAGTCCAGCACACCAACATGACTGTCAGTCCTTAGCCTAACAAGGGGCATTTCTGCAGACAGGCTAGTCTATCTGTTCCTCATGCTGTGAGTATATAATTCCACAACCCGCCCTTTTCTCATACGATTCCCTTAGCTGTGCAAGTGCTCATACTTCTATGAACTTCAATGCCTAGTGTTATCATAAGTCTCAAGCACTTTGCGGAACAAATTGAGGTATTAAAGATAATAATAAATCTGCAGTGACATTTGCCTCTAATGAATTCAGAATGGTTATTTGCTACCATCTTCATTTGGCAATTAATCACATACTAACATTTTACATCTTTAGTATTATCTCACCCTGTACTTAACTTTTTATGAGTTTAGTTTTTATTACTCCCACTTCAATTGTAAACTTCATGAGAAGAAATATTATATTATACTTTTGCATGATTACAATACATCAATCTACCTTCTTTCTTCATTAAGCAAAATATATTAAAAGCCCAGTAGTTGGTTGGCTGTAGGTATGGTGATTGGCAGTAGACTTCTGAAATAAAATGCATATTCTCTTTCTCCTAGAAGCAATGTCATGGGGGGAACAAACAAGTAAGCAGACAATTGTGAAAGATTATGAGAAAGACTATGGAAGATACAGGGCATGGTGGAAGTATATTGGAAGTATTTAATTAAGCAATTACTTGGGAAAGAAATTAGGGAAGGGTTTCTGGAACAGATGACAGCTGAGCTGGGTTTTAAAGGAAGTGACAGAAGACGCCGGGATGGGCAGAGGAAACAGTGTTTGAAAAGGCACCGAGTGTAGTCCCAGCTGCTTGGGAGGCTGAGGCAAGAGAATCGCTTAAGCCCAGGAGTTGGAGGTTGCTGTGAGCTGTGTGAGGCCACAGCACTCTACAGAGGGCCATAAAGTGAGACTCTGTCTCTACAAAAAAAAAAAAAAAAAGAAAAGGCACCGAGATGAGAAAGCACCTGACACATTCAGAACCTCAAGTGGTTTGTTACGTCTAAAAGGCAAAGTAAGAACGGAGATGTGGTAAGACAGGAGGGTAGAGTAGAAGAGTCTCTGTCATACAATCTTTATGAAATTACCAACAAACACAAAGCCATTCTAAGGCTGACGCAACCTCGAAGTCAGAGAATCTACATTTCCCATTAGCAGTGTCCAAGGACAAATGCCAATTGAAAGCGAGGTCATTTGTACTCCTGGCATTTTCTCTCCAAAGTGCAGCCTTCTGCATCACCTGGGAGCTTGTTAGAATCTCAGCCAGACCCCAGACCGGCTGAATCAGAATCTGCATTTTTAACAAGACTCCAGGACGATTTATAAGTTCTTCAATGTCGGTAAATCTTCGGTTGCGGCAACAAATGTACAACAAAATAGTCTCTGATTTGAAATTGTTGCAAAACTAAGGAAGAGGGGAGAACACACCGCGCAGACGCATTCGATGTCATTGAGGTGGAAGACGGTGGAAGTAGAAACAGAGGAAGGGGAGGGTTTTAAGTAGAGAAGTGAAGTGGTAGGATTTTTCTTTGTCACATGAAATAGATCATTTAACTTAGGCCATTTCAGCTGAAGTCAGTTGGGCTTAATTTCATTGCAATGAGTATGTAATTATAAATGTAATGTATACACGTATGAAACTGGCTGACTGGGAATGCAATCTCTCTTTCCAAGGTTCAGTTGAATTCAAAATGAAAAGACACACTGGGGGAGATTGCATATCAATTCACAGGAAATAGAAGCCAGAGAGTTCTAGGTAGAGAAAATTCCGTGATAATCACCACAAGAAAAGCTTTTCACTCTTCAGGTCTCTTTCCCAGCATCTCTTTCCTTTTGGAGAAAAGCAAAAAGCCCTTCTTTCCCTCATGCAAGGAAAGCACCTCTTGCAAAAGCTTGTTAATATTTTGTGACTCCCCATTTTCTCTAACCAAGAAAGCTCTTAACTCACTTGTAATAGAAGAATGCTCAGCGATGTCCAGCACTAGGAAGTTGTAGCTATGACAGGTGACAGGGACATACAGCAAATATCAAATTCCTGATACTGGAAATCTTGTTGTACTTTGTTATCACCAATATACTGCCCCTTAAAATAATATTTTTCCTTAGTGATAATATAAAATGCTGGATTTTAAAAATAGCCAACTTTCATAATCTCAGAATTAACATAATATGTTTGATTGCTTTTTTAAAAATTGCCGAGATGTGTGTCTGAAATACATTTGTGTATATAGAGACATACATATTAAAATGGTGTTCATTTCATTTTCACCGCAAAACATGTATTTTGAATATGCAAATCTCAAATCTATTAAATCTTTACAGACAGATTCGTTCCAAGTCAGAGCATATGTATTCAGGATATTGCCAGACATCAGAGAAAGCTGGAACAAAGCAGCCTGTTTTCAGTGATCAAACATTGCCCCTGAAGGCTGTAATGAAAGAGCCATGTGCCTTTGAAATCACCTTTGCTGTAATGCTACTTTACTCAATAAAAACGACACATTAATAGCCTTTTATGAACTCATCCCTTGTTTGACAATCCATATAAGCAATGCTGTGATCACATTACAACCTCCAAAACAATTGGTTCGATAGATTTTTTTTTTCCCCATCTTCTCTACAAAGTTAAAAATGTGTTGGCAGTCAAAGAGGAAACTATATTGGAGTGCTTTTTCCTTTCTCAAATGCATTCTGCCCCCTGCCCCCCACCACTACATGACACCACACATCCCTGCACCTCCTCGTCAACATGTCAAAGTCCAACCAATTCTAAAGATTCAGCTCATATTCATCAAAAGTCTTCCTGGATCTCCATGCCTAAGTAAGAATTAGTTCTCTCCTCTGTGTCCTAATAGGACTTTGCATTTGTCTCCATTATGGTCCTTATGTGATTATTATCGCTGCCTTCTATTAGGGTGTTATTTTCTGGCCATTGATATTACATATATTTTGGAATTTATTATGAGTTCCTAGAGAAGAGACATCATCTTAGTTGTGTGTATGCAACCCCTGTGGCTAACACAACAGTTTGTATCACTTACTATATCCTTGGGGAATGTTGTTATAACTTTGCTTTCCTGTAAAATGACCAAGTAATTGAAGATCATAATAATGGTCCTTCTACATCAGCAATTTAAGGAACAGTCAGCTTAAGGTTTGGCAGGAGTTATATCTTCACTTATGTTTGATATTAAAAGTGCATAGGTAAGTGATTCTATAATATGAATCCCTATTTGTTAAGTGTCCACAATAGAGGATCTCATGTTATAATCTGAGGTAGACTTTGAAAAGTTAGGAAATTACATCTGGAAAGTATGGTTGATAGTGTCTAAAAATATGTTATTGAACCACATCATATTGGATTACCAGTGAATCTTTGCTTTTCATAAAATAGTGATTATTCTTTGTTTAAAGATAGTGAAAATTATTGACAAAGCACATCCCCAGGAAGGAAATGTTTAAGTGTAAAACTTTCATTGGCAATTGTCCCTAGCCATGGTGTTCAAGAGACCATTCAGTTTTCCAAATGAATCTTTAGATAGTTTACCACTGGGATGAAGCTTACAGGAGAGGAGGGTTGCAACAGATACTTCCACAGGCTCCATGCCCTGTTACGCAGAGACACAGTCATTCCCACTCAATGAAGACTATGCCAAAAAATAGATGAACCTGGTATTTGAAGACAATGTGAAAATAAGTGATAAGAAATAGTAAGCTTGCAGTTTTATTAGGGGTGGATTCTCCAACTCAGACATTGGATATACTGCCAAGATATAGGTCTGAACAGCAATAGGAAATGATCTTTCAAGGTCATAGAGACTCTCTTCCCTCCTAAATCGGGAAATATCTGTGTAAAAGGAGCAAACCTTGGGATTAAGTAGTAAGGAAACTGATGGCTTCTAACAGGAACTAAGCTGTAATCTTTCTGACCACTAAGAATATCAGATTTTTTTGTGTGTGAATTGGGGGTTTAAAGGTTATCTGGGAAGTAAAGCCTAAAGATAGAAAAGTGCGATAGACTCTGTGACTCTCAGTGAATCTTACTTTAAAAGTCTAACCAGGAAGGCTAGAGGTGTCCCTCTACCAGACATTAGACTATATTACAAGTCCACAGTGATCAAAACAGCATGGTATTGGCACAAAAAGAGAGACATTGACATTTGGAACTGAACAGAAAAGTAAGAGATAAAACCAGTCTCTTATCCTTGATAAACCAAACAAGAACATACACTGGGGAAAAGAATCCCTATTCAATAAATGGTGTTGGGGGCTCGGCGCCATAGCACAGTGGTTATGGCTCTGGTCACATACACCGAGGCTGGCAGTTTTGAACACAGCCCGGGCCAGCTAAGCAACAATGACAACTGCAACAGAAAAAAAAATAGCCACATGTTGTGGTGGGCACCTGTAGTCCCAGCTACTTGGGAGGCTGAGGCAAGAGATCCGCTTAAGCCTAAGAGTTTGAGGTTGCTGTGAGCTGTGACGCCATGGCACTCTACCTACAGTAACATTGTGAGACTCTGGCTCAAAAAAAAAAAAAAATAATAATAATAAATGGTGGGCAGCACCTGTGGCTCAAAGGAGTATGGTGCCTACCCCATATACCGGAGGTGGTGGGTTCAAACCCAGCCCCAGCCCGAAACTGCAAAAAATAAATAAACAATAATAATAAATGGTGCTGGAAGAACTGTATAAACATATGAAAAAGAGTGAAACTGGACCCACACCTTACACTACTTACAAAAATTGATTCAAGATGGATAAAAGATTTAAATCTAAGGCATTAAACCATAAAACTCCTAGGAGAAAGTATGGGAAAAACTGTTGAAGATGTCAGCCTGGGGAAAGATTTTTTTATTATTATTATTATTAAATCACAGCTGTGTACATTAATGCGATCATGGGGCACCATGCACTGGTTTTATAGACCGCTTGACACATTTTCATCACACTGGTTAACATAGCCTTCCTGGCATTTTCTTAGTTATTGTGTTAAGACATTTACATTCTACATTTACTAAGTTTCACATGTACCCTTGTAAGATGCACTGCAGGTGTAATCCCACCAATCACCCTCTCTCCACACACCTCCCCCCTCCCTCTCCTTCCTTTCCCCCTTCCCTCTATTCTTAGGTTATAACTGGGTTATAGCTTTCATGTGAAAGCCATAAATTAGTTCATAGTAGGGCTGGGTAAAGATTTTTATGAAGAAAACTTTGGGGGCAATTGCAGCAACAACAAAAATAAGCAAATGGGACTTCATTAAACTTAAAGCTTCTGCACAGCTAAGGACACAGAAATCAAAGCAAACAGACAACCATCAGAATGGGAAAAGATATTTGCACATTACTAATATGACAAAGGCTTGATAACTAGGATCTATAAAGAACCCAAATTAATCAACAAAAAAGGAGTTAACAATCCCTTCTATCACTGGGCAACAACGGGAACAATACTTTCTCGAGGAAGACAGATGCTTGGCTAATGAATACATGAAAAAATGGTCATCATCCCTAATCACCAGAGAAAGTCAAATCAAAACCACCCTGAGATATCAACTCACCCCAGAGAGAAGAGCCCACATCGCCAAGTCCCAGAGTTGCCAGTGCTGGTGCAGATGTGGAGAGAAGGGAACACTTTTACCCTGTTGGTGGGTTACCCTGTTGGTGGGATCACAAACTAATATAGCCTCTTTGGAAAGAAGTATGGAGAGTCTTCCAAGGACTCACATTAGATCTCCTATTTGACCTCACAATCCCACTACTAGGCATCTACCCAGAAGGGGAAAAAAAATCATTTTATTATCATTTGCACTAGATTATTTATTGCAGCTCAATTTTCAATCACCAAGATATGAAAATAATATAAATGCCCATCAACTCAGGACTGGATTAACTGTGGTGTATGTATACCATGGAATACTATTCAGCCATAAAAAGATGAGGACGTCACATCTTTTGTGTTGACCTGGATGGAGCAGAAACGCGTTCTTCTCAGTAAAGCAAATATCCAATGTACTCAATATTAATATAAAGCCAGTAGATAATCTAATTTATGCCCACATAGGAAAAAAATCCTTTCGATTCAAGTTGGGAGGAGGGGGGATGGGGGATCTTTGGAGTCCTCCCACTGAATGGGCACAGTGTGGGGGTGTTTGGCACACCTTTTAGGTGCAGGACACGACTACAAGAGGGACTCTACCTGACAAATTCAAATATTGTTACTTGGTTGTTTGTACCCTCACTTTAATCTGAAAAAAAAGAAAAAATAGGAACAGGAGGAAGCAATGAAAGTTCCAATAGGTTGGAAAGGTTGAAGCATGAGATCAAAAAATTTAGAATAAGGCTCAGCACCTGTAGCTCCGCGGTTAAGGCACCAGCCACATACACCGGAGCTGGTGGGTTCTAATCCAGCCTGGGCCTGCCAAACAACAATGAAAACTGCAACCAAAAAATAGCCAAGCATTGTGGCAGGCGCCTGTAGTCCCAGCTACTTGGGAGCCTGAGGCAAGAGAATCACTTAAGCCCACAAGTTTGAGGTTGCTGTGAGCTGTGATGTCACAGCACTCTACCCAGGGCAGAGGCTCTGTCTCAAAAAAAAAAAAAAAAAAAAAAAAAAATTTTTTTTTTTTTTTTTTCAGAATAAAACAGCAATATGGTCACAACCCAAAAAAAGCTCAAATTTTCAACCACTCTGAGTGAAGTGCATAACATTAAAATGAAAATTTTAGTGATGGAGGAAACTAGCCCAAAACTTATTTGTTTAAGGGCAGAATCTATAAATTTAATCTATTAAATGAGAGGTTCTAAGAGGGTTTCCAAGTGGTTATGACAGAAGTCATCATTGTGGCTCTCGTGTGAACCATCATCAAAGCAAAGGGATGGAGAGGCATATGTGTGAAATTAGTATCCCTCCTACACAACCACAAAACATTTACCTTTGATGGTGGAACAAATCAGTGGTTCTCTATCTCCTGGTGCTATTATTGGTGAAATATTTTCCACATTTTACTCACATTTTAACCCTCAAAGTGACATCATAAATAATGCCATAGTTTTTTATATGAACAGCATTGCTTTGAGAGTTGGCATATTTTTCCATGAAGGACTTGGTTTCAAGTAAATTTTATATACTTTCCTATATTTCTCTATATTTTGGTCTTAAATGTTAAATAAATCTACTATAGAGCTCTGTAGTCATTTAAGATTGTAAGCTTGTTCTCTACTTCTCATTTAATGAATATAAGTGTGCTGATTGCATTAATTATACAGGGACTCCAATGCACTATAATGTGTTCACACAATACAGTAAAAATAAAGCTTCACTATATTATATATTTCCTTAAGTTCATTTGCATTAATTAAATACTTCATGAACTATTCTTATAAATTGCAGTTTAGAAATTAAAAGTAAAGATTCAGAAATTTTTATCAAAAATTTTGAAGTTATGTTCATTGAAACAGTGTTTATATTTTGTATCTTTTTAATTTCATTTTTATAATGTATTTGTATGGTAGTTCATCAAAGTACCAACCTATGATGGATTAGAAAAAGAAAATAAATTGGGCCTGTCCCACAAGTTTTTTTTTTTTTTATAATTTATTTTTATTGTTAAATCACAGCTATGTACATTAGTGCAATGAAGGGGTACAATGTGCTGGCTTCATATACAATCTGAAATATTCTCATCAAACTGTTCAACGTAGCCTTCATGGCATTTTCTTAGTTACTGTATGTAGGCATTTGTATTCTGCATTTAGTAAGTTTGTCCCACAAGAGTTTGACAAGCATTTCTGGTAGGAATGAAATACAGACTATGATCACTCACAAAACAGGGAACTGGGATGTAGACTCAAGAGTTAGAGAGTTAGAGTAAAATTTGAAACATACTTAAAAAAAGGAAAGTTATAAGCTAATACACAAAGTCTTAATCAGTGTTATTAATTCATCTATCTCAATGACACAATAGCCTGGGTGCCCTAAATAAAAAACACAGCATTTTTTTTTTTTTTAAGAAAATACCATGAAGGCTATGTTAACCAGTTTGATGAAAATATTTCAAATTGTATATATATATATATATATATAAAACACAGGAATTTTAATCAATTTGACAGTCATAGTTCTAATAGCAAGTTATTACAGTGGCATTCTGATTCCTACATTATCCTCTTCTGAGTGTAATGATGTGGCCTAATAATCCTCCCCGATATAAAGTTCCAGGTGACTCTCCATCAGCTGAAGATGGCATGCCAGGTATGAGTTATTCCCAGCCCAGTTGTGCTCTGTGACTAATCTTGCATTCTTTAAACCCTCTTGCTGATACTTAACTTTTAAAAATTTTAATCCTCCAACTGAGCTAATTTACTCCTAAAGGCTAAGTCAAAAGAAATCTGGCAGAAGAATACAGATCCCTCAGTCCATCATTTATTTCAGGGTAGCGGTCAGAATTGAGGCATAACACTTCTAACTTGACAATAATCATAACCTTATATAGCCCAATGGCAGCTGTAGAATGTGTTTAATTTTCATTTACATCTCTAAGCAAAGTGACAGCAATTCCAATGATCTCTTGAAAAACTAAATCAGTTTATCCTACTAATGCATCACGATAATGGAGTGCCTATACAACATCTCTACCAAGTTGTCATCCAAACTTCATGTGGACACTTTACTGATGGAATTACATTTATTTTAAGGTGATCTGCTTTACTTTTGAGCAATTCTCACTGTTACAAAGTTTTTCATTTTATTAAGCATACTCTGTGTTCCTGTAGAATATACGTGTACAGGTATTTTTAGCCCTGAGAATCATACAAAGAATAATTATTTTAACTATTCTACATAAAAGCCTTAAAATGTTGGAAGATAGCTGTCACCAGTTGTTCTTTCTACAACTAAAGTTATCAAACAACTCAAGAGTGTGCTCAAGGCCACGGCTTTGAGCGTAGCTTTCTCATGGCGAAACTCCTTCAACCTCAAGCTGCACGAATGTGAATGGCATCCTTGGAGTTGTGCAACATGGTATCCTGCCTCTCAGAAATGTGTGTTTGCCAGGGGTGTCTGAAGGAGGTTTCCTGCCAGGAATCTCAAAATCTTTGTGGGAGGAATAACCAGCCATTTTATGTGACATATTGATTTGACTTTGCCAACCAATAGTTGAAGTAATTCCTATAAAAATAGGAATAAAATTAAAAAGTCTTAAAGCTGAGTAACAAAGTAAGGGAAACAATACCTTTTGAAAACTAGATTCTTCCCCTGTATCCCTTCCACCAGTAAAAGCAAGGATACAAGGATTATTTTCCCAGGAAAAGAGAGAAAAATTTTAGTCATTGTTTAGCTCTAAGACTCAAAAGCAATTGCCCACCCTGTTGAAAGGAAAACTAGAATTTTTTTTAATTACAAAGAGAAAAAGTATCAAATGTACTATTTTTAACTCCCCAAGTTTGTGCCACATCAGGGGAAAAAAAGGTTTTGTAAATTATAGTGTTCTTTCTTATCAAAAGAAGTAAAATCCAGGTCTTGAGGAAGAATAGCTTTGCAGGTAGCTTGGAAAGAGAATGGAGGAATCCAGACTACTTCCATTGTAAGACAGTGCTAGGAAAGGAGAAAGGTGAGTTCAGTAAAGAGCTATCTTGGAGAAGACAAGTTGGGCCTGATTTGGAGATACCATGGTTAGAGGTGCAGAGCCCTCTATAAAAACTCAGCTTGGGAAGCTGTCACTGCATATTATGCAAATGACCATCCTAATAAACACAAAATCAACATGAAGAAATAATCTCAGTTTCTCAGCTTTGCACTTCCATCTGTTAAAAGCCTCCTTTGATAGCTACTTGAATGTTCAGCAAAATGATATTTACCTATATGTATCAGAGGTCCCCACATCTACCTCAGGTTTGATGTCTACTAGAACAGCAGTTCTCAACCTGTGGGTTGTGATCTCTTTGGGGGTCGAATGACCCTTTCACAGGGGTCACCTAAATACATCCTGCATATCAGATATTTACATTATGATTCATAACAGTAGCAAAATTACAGTTATAAAGTAGCACGAAAATAATTTTATGGTTGAGGGTCACCACAACATCAGGAACTGTATGTATTAAAGGGTCATGGCATTAGGAAGATTGAAAATCACTGTACTAGAAGGACTTATAGAAGTCAGAAAAGCTGTTATACTCATGGTTACAGTTTACTAGAGAGAAAAGATACAGATTAAAATGAGCAAATTAGAAAGGGGCATAGGGCACAGTCCAGGAGAAACCCAGCACAAGTTTTCAAAATTATCTTCTCCCAATGGAGTCAAATGGCACAGCATAATATTCCCAGCAATGATAAGTGACAACATATGCAAACAATTGTCAATCAGAGAAGTTCACATGAGCCTTGATGCCCAGGGACCATGTTGGGGGGCAGTCACATAGGCATGGAGTGCACACATGACCGCCCTTAACTACTTAATGTCCAGCACCACTCTCACAGGTCCAACCAATACAGTATGGCCCAGGACGCAAGGAAACAAAAATAGGCATTACTTATAGATCATTAGCAGGTGCTAGCTGGACTGGCCCAAAGTTCAGAAGATAGAAACACACTCTTGTCAGGTGGGATAATCCAAGAGCTTATATGGTCTTTCCAAGAAGCCAGTCAAGGGCCCATTCTTTCTTCAGAATGTGCAAAACTACTCACACTTCATCCCAGAGATAGAAGCCTGGTTTAATAAGTATCCAGGAGCCAATCGGTGTAATCCACCATATTAATAGGCTTAAAAAGGGGAGGATAGGCCAGGTGTGAGGGTATACACCTGTAGTCCCAGCTACTTGGGAGGCTGAGGCAAGAGGATTGCTTGAGCTCAGAGTTTGAGGTTGCTGTGAGCTATGCTACCACAGCACTGTAGCCTGGGGCAACAGAGTGAAACTCTGCCTTAAAAATAAATAAATAAATAGAAAACAAAAAGAAAAAAAGGCATATGATCATACCAATTAATACAAAAAAATTTGGTAAATTGATATACCCATTCACACAATTAAAAAAAAAAAAAGAAGTTGAAAGAAAACTAGAAATACAGGGAATTTGCTCAAATTGGTAAAGAGAATCTACCAAAACAAACCAACAAAAAAACCTTAACAGCTAAAATTATTATACTTGATGATGAGACTTTTTTCCAAAATCAGAAGCAAGTCATCTATACTAACCACTGTTATACAACATAGTCTTACCAGTGTTAGCCAGTGCAATAAAGCAAGAAAAGGAAATAAAATCACACATATAAGAAAGAAAAAAATAAAACTGTGTTTATTTGGAAATGATATAATTATCTATGCAGAAAATCCCAATAAATTTATTTAAAAGTAAACTCCTATAACTAGGAGTTCACCAATGTTGCAGGACATTAGAGTAACATAAAAACTCAATTTTCTTTCTACAACTAGCTATGAACATTTGGATAGCAAAATGAAAATTATAGTATAATTTATAATTGCTCCTAAAAATGAAATACTTAGTTGTGAATGTAACAAAATATGTACAAAACTTGTATGCTGACAACTAAAAAATGCTGATGTGAGAAATTAAGGATCTTAAAAACCAGAAAGACATACTGTGTTCATTGACTAGAGGTCTCATTATAGCAGAAATGTCCAATTTCCCTAAAATGATATACAGGTTAAAGCAACTCCTTTCAAAATTTCAGCAAGCTTTTTTATAGGTATGGACAAGATTATCCTAAAATGAATACAGAAAGGCAAAGGAACTAGGCAACCTAAAAATTTTTCAAAAGGAATATGGAGGGGGGAGGCAGGGGGGACATCAGACGATCTAAGTTCAATACTTATTTAATTACCATAATCAGGACTGTATGGTTCTGGCAGAGGAATAAATATATACATTAATGGAACAAAATGTACTAGCCAAAAATAGCCCCAAAGAAGTAAGCCCCATTCATTTTGGGCAAAGTTGCAAAAGAGAGTTCATGGAGGAAAAATAAGCTTTTTAAACAAAAACAAAAAAGTGCTAGAAACAATTGACTATCCATAAAATAAAAATAATTAATTAACCTAGTACAGTTGACTCTTAAACTACATAGGGATTAGGGGCGCTAACCCCTATACAGTCAAAACTTCAAGTAAAACTTTTTTTAGATGAATGTGAGGGTACAATTAGGTTACATTGTTTGCATTTGTTAGGTAGAGTCCAAGTTGTAGTTGTTTCCCATAAGTAAAACTTTTGATTCCTAAAAACTTAATTACTAATAGCCTGTTGTTCACCATAAGCCTTACTGATAATATAAATAGTTGATTAACACATATTTTGTGCGTTATTTGTATGGTAATCTATATTTTACATTAAATTCCATTAGAGAGAAGAAAGTGTTACTAAGAAAATCATAAGAAGAAAGAATACATTTGTAGTACTGCGCTGTATTTATCAATTCCGTAAGTTTATGTTGTCTGCTTCCAAGATAAATTGTCTGTCTGAAGTGGTGGGCACCTGCAGCTGTAGACCTCCATCTCTGGTACCCATCATGCAATTCAACTATTTCTTTTAACATCGTGACATTTCTCCACTTCTCAGGAGCACTTCCAGAATCACTAGCAGCACTTCGCATGGTTCCCATGGTGTTACTCAAGGTTTACTCTAATTGCACTAAACACGATGAGAGATTACTTTTTACTGTAACATGCAATTTACTGGGGAGAAAGAACTATTCACGTGGAGATCATTGGCATCACACGGTGTTTTAAGATTGTAATACTTGAGCTCGCCACAATAGCATCAGGAGGTAGAGACAAAATTATGACAGGAGTATAATATGTACCACACTTTATTTAACACAGTTACAATTTAATACTGCATCTTTACATTTGCTTACATTTTCCTGGACTATGAATGGCATCTGTATGATTGGTATATGTTTGTGTGTGTACATTTTGATAAATTTTCATTTCAGAATAGATTTGTGCATTCAGTGTTTTATGATATCAAATGATAAAATGATAAAACTGACATGTAACAATATATTTAATGCATTCATGACATCCTTTTTCTTACTTTTTAAAATATGTCTAGTTCATGTGTTTAATCTTGGAGTTGTTTCAAATTGTCCCCAATCTCAAAAAAAAAAAAATTCCAATATACATATTGAAAAAACTCCACATAAAGATAGACCTGTAACGTTCAAATCTGTGTTAGTCAAGGGTCAAGTGTATTAACCTTCATATCACATATGTACAAATATTAATTCAAAAGGGATTAGGAAATTAAATGTAAAGAACTTTTAGAAAAAGAAGATAGAAAATCTAGGATCTAGGGCTAGACAAAGAGTTCTTAGACTTGACATCAAAGGATGATCCATGAAAGGAAAACTTGAAAAATTGGATTTCATCAAAAGGAAGAACTTCTGCTCTGTGAAAGCCAACATAACAAGGATGAAAACACAAGCCACAGATTAGGAGGAATAGTTGTGAACCATAAGTCAGATGGAGAATGTATATCTAGAATGTATAAAGAAAAATCAAATCAAACAGCAAAAATTCAAGCAATGTAATTAGAAAATGGGCAAAGGACATGAGCAGACATTGCTCCAAAGAGGGCATACAGATGGCGAATGAGCACATTGCTAGTTATTAGTGAAATACAAATTGAAACCATAATGAACTGTCACGCATACCACCAAAATAACCAAAATATAAAGTACTGACAAAACCAAATCCTGGCAAGGGTGCAGGAAAACTGAATTATTTGTACATTTGCTGGTGAGAATGTAGGATGGTAGAGCTGCTCTGCAAAATAGTTTTTCCATTTCTTAAAAACAAACAAAACATGCTAAACTTGCAGCCATTATGTGGCCAACAATTTCACTCATAGGCATTTACCCAAGAAAAATGAAAACTTGAATTTTCACACAAAAATGTATACACAAATGCGTATAGTAGCTTTATTCATAGTAGCCAAAAACAGGAAACAGACAAGCCATTCTTCAACATGTGATTACTTAAACCATGGTACGTGCATACTACTGAGAATTACTCAGCAGTAAGAAGGAGCAAGCTACTGACACACTAAGAAGCCTGGGTGAATCTCCAGAGAACAATGCTGAGGGGAAAAGCCCAAAAGACTACCACAGTATATGTTTCTTTTCTTCATACAATATTTTTGAAAAAACAAAATGATCAAAATGCTGATTAGATTAATGATGAAAAGGGTTAAAGAGAGGATGGGGGAGTGAGAAAGAAGCTATAGTCATAACGGGGCACCCTGAGTGATTCAATGATACAGATGCTCTGGATCTTGATTGCATCTGTGTCAATATCCAGGTTGTAATACTGTACTATAGTCAGGCAAGACCTTCCTATGGACAGAAATTGGATAAATAACATGTGACATCTGTCTGTGTTGTTTCTTAACAACTACATGTAAATCTGAAGCCATCTCAAAAATTGAAACTTCTTATTTATTGATTTAAGCTGATTTAAGTAAATAAACGTGCATGTATATCCAACTTTTGACATTAGTGTCAAACACAGAAACACATGCATACAAGATAAAGTACTGAGAAAATTCATAACCCTCAAACTGTAGTAAATCATTAGCAAGATAGCAGAGAGATGGCAGTGGGTTATACTGATACTGGAAATATGAGTTTCTTTTCACCACAGGACTTCCAGATGGACTCCAAAGAGGCGCTGTCCAATAGAACTTTCTGCAATGATAGAAAGGTTATCATCCGAGCTGGCCAGCACTACACCCAATAGCTAAACCGAGGCTCCTAAGTACTTGAAATATAACTAACATAACAGACTCAATTTGTAAATGTATTTTACTCTTTTATTTTCAAAATATTAAGGGAGTACAAATGTTTGTCTTACATAGATAACACCTTTTATAATGCTTTAGTCAGGATTTTTAGTGTGCCCATCACCTGAACAGTGTTCATTATACCCAATAGGAAAGTTTTCACCCCTCCCCCCTTCTTGATTTCCAATGACCTTTACATCTTTTTGTGCCCTTGTTCCCACTGATTAGGTCACCATTATTAGAGAGTATTGTGGTGTTTTGTTTTTCTATTCCTGAGATACTTCAGTTAGGATAATCGTCTCCAGTTCTATCCAAGTTGCTGGAAAAGATTATTTCCTTTCTTTTTATGGGTGAGTAGTACTCCATGGTATGTTTGTGTCCATATATACACACATATATACATACACACCACCTGTTCTTCACCCACTCACAAATTGATGAGCTCTTAGGTCAATTCTACATCTTTGCAATTGTAAATTGTGCCTCAATAAACATTTAACTACAGATGTCTTCTTGATAAAATGAATTCTTTTCCTTTGGGTAAAAATCCAGTAATGGGATTGCTGAATTGAATGGTAAGTCCACATTTATTTATTTAAGGAATCTCTTAAGTGTGTTTATTTTTAATTCATTTAAATTTAAATAGACACAAATGACTAGTGGCTTCTGTATTTAACAGCACATTTGTATTAAGATGTAAAAAAGAAACTGAAATGAGAGATGCAGCTTTGCTCTTGGTAAAGCGCATCAGAGCTTTGGAAATTTGGACAACAAGGTGCTATGCTGATTGTATTCTCCTACTAATGGAGACAGCAACAAACAGGGCTGGTTGTTAACATTGATAGAAAGGACATACGACTTTGGAAAAGTGATACCAATAGACTTGTTTCATTCAGGGCGGCCACTAATCTTCAATCTGTAAAAATTGCAACATTTATGAATCACAGTTAAGCTAAGCACAATAAAACAAGTTATGCCTGTATGTATGTGTTTAACAGTTTTATGTCTGGGGAAAGGATGAGGACAATGCTAGTTAACACATGAAGTATACTAATCAAAAATATAAATCCAGAGTGGTCAGTTAACTTGCAAAATTTTGATCAGAAATCCACACTCCTGAACAAACTATCAAGACTATCACCTATTTTTATTTCCTATTAACACAGGTCTTATTAGTTAGACTGAGTAATAGTTACTATGAAGGCTTCTTCATGAGGGAAATGAGTGGTGTTTAAAATGTACTGATTATATCCAGATATAACTGTTATTTCAAAGAAGTATAAGAATCTGGGCCAGGCTTGGTGCAGTGGCTCATGCCTGTAATCCCAGCACTCTGGGAGGCTGAGATGGGTGGATTGCTGGAGGTCAGGAGTTCAAGACCAGCCTGAGCAATAGCGAGACCCTTTTCTAAAAAACTAGCTGGCTGTTTTGGCAGGCGCTTGTGATTTGCAGGTTGCTGTGAGCTATGACACCATAGTACTCTACTGAGGATAACAAAATGAAACTGTGTCTCGAAAAAAAAAAAGAAAGAATCTGGTAGCCTCACGTGGACCCTGTGCTTTACAGTTTGGTGTAGTGGCTGATTCAAAGCATTTTTATCTGACTTTAAAGAAGGGTAGCTGAATCTTTCTGCTGGAACACTGTTGCAGAAGTCCTAATGAAATTTTCCTGCAAGGTACTCAGAGCACTTCAAAAGACAGCTGGGACTACATCAAGCTGTTGTTTCCTTCTTGCAAAAACAAATGCCTTTACATTCAACAAAATTTAATCTAAAGTTTCTTTCACTGTACTAGGTCTTCAATTTTGTGGAAGAAGAGATTGAGGACTGAAGGCTATCAATACTACCAAAATTAACCTAATAATGGTGAATGATCAAATCGATTGTGGTCTATTAGCAACAAACATCTATTTTCCTGGGAAAGTTTGGCATGGTTTTTTTCTATTGACTCTTAATAAATGAGATTAACACTCGCAGATTACATTAAGAAATAAGAGCTGCTGAATTTTCCTGAGCAGTTAGCCTGTGGATTTATAAAAACATGATATCTTTTTGAATAATTCTGCTTTGTTTTTCAAAGAGATCTGAATTAGAAAACAACTAGCATAAAACCCAAAGGTAAAACTACAACACTACAGGTCACTTGTCAAATGAATGGCATCTGTCAAAAGCTAATTTGTGCTGTCAGATTTTTAATGAATAGCTTATTGTTCTTAGGAAGAGAACGTTCCTACAGCAGAAATTAAAAATATCATTCATGCTTCTATCTTCAGTGGGTTAAAACACTCATTTAAGCTTTAAACTATGTATTACAATAAGAAGTAATTTGCCACATGTCAATTTAGAAAAAAATCTTTTTTCAAGATAATGTTATTTGTAAGCAAAAAAAAGGAAGAAAGAAAGAAAAATGTTCCCTTAGGTATATTATATGAAAATTTAGGTGCTCTAATTATAGTTGGTAGAAACCATATCGATCCAAGCGGGATAGACCTTGAACTTCTTTAAGAGTTCGGGCCATGGGGATGTCTTGATCTTGATTGCTCCAAGTTCAGTAGACTACCAGGTATCAACGTGTTAGCTGAGTAATTGCTTAAGTATCATTAAGGAAGATATTAATAGTTGTTGATCCTTTTAATATGAAAAGAAAGCTTCATTCTCTTCATCAATAATGGATGATGGGATGCTTCTATAAAAACATGTCACTTTGGATAGGTCTCTGACTCGGTAAAATGAGATTATTTTGCAGCAACATTTTAGAATGTCGTCTCATTCTTTCACAGATTAAATTTACTAGAAATGTAGAATTGTTTAAAGTGAGCAAATGATGGCGGGGCGGGGGATGGGGGAGAAAAAGAAAATGAGAGCTTAAGATTCTTGGAGAAGCTGCTTCTGAAACAGTAGTGGCTCTGAAGCGCCTGCAGAGGACGCTGGAGATGACAGCGCGCGCGGCGGGAGAGTCCTGGCAGCTGGCTGGCGTCCTTGCACCTGCCACGCCCCTTCCAGGAGCTGCTGGGTCGGGCTGTGACTCGGCATGTCCCACTGAGCTGGTCTTCCGCGATTTACAACCCACGCTGCCCGGCCTGGTCCCGCGGTTCCTAATTCACCACCAGCCTTGGGAAGCGCCCCCAGCCCAGACCCCTGTACCAGGTCTGGTCACCGCCTCCTCGGTGTCTGGAAATTTTAAGGCAGCAACACGTGTACTGTGGATCTGTTACCTTCTGGATTATTTGTGTTTCTTTGAATGAAAATTTGATGGCTGGGGTTTTGTTTTACAGACTTGCCTTTCCTATGTTTCAGAGCATGTAACACGTGCTCAAAATACATTTGCATCAAAGAGTATCTGTAAATTTATCCAATTTCATTTGTCTAAAGGAAAAAAATGAAGATGGAAGGAAACTGGGGGTGGGGGATGGGGGTGAGAACCACCGAGTATCTGACCAGAGACTAGTTCCAAATTCCATTATTGTCAAAATGCTATAAACTCTTTAAGCTTAAGCAAACACTTGCTAATTTTTTAAATTACTGTAACAAATACATATGCTGTGTTTAAATAAGGTAAGGTAGAACAACCATGTTACTAATTTTAAAAATCAGAATTCATTAAATTCTGTTAATGAATAAATAAATCCAAAACTCACATGATTTGATTTTAAGAGTTATGGGGGAAAATGTTTTAAATATGCTTCAAGCATTTCTTGATACCAGTAGAGAAGTAAGGCAGGGGAGATACCATGATCACGAAGGTGGTTTTCCCAGGGCGAGGCTTATCCATTGCACTCCGGATGTGCTGACCCCTGGGATTTCCCCAAATGTGGGAAACTCGACTGCATAATTTGTGGTAGTGGGGGACTGCGTTCGCGCTCTCCCCTAATAAAATAAAGAAAATAAAAAATATAAAACTAAAAAAAAAAAAAAAGTGTACTTTGGTCTGTGGTTAGAGTTCACACATAGTGTATGGGGCAGGTATTTTTTCCCAAACTGAAACAAATAATGAAATCACTAAAACCAACCTTTCTAACCTAGAGAAAAACATTCTTTAATCCTAATTATTTTTTTATTTATTTTTTTTTTTGTAGAGACAGAGTCTCACTTTATGGCCCTCGGTAGAGTGCCGTGGCCTCACACAGCTCACAGCTACCTCCAACTCCTGGGCTTAAGCGATTCTCTTGCCTCAGCCTCCCGAGTAGCTGGGACTACAGGCACCCGCCACAACGCCCAGCTATTTTTTGGTTGCAGTTCAGCCGGTGTAAGAGTTAGAAAATTGGATATCTAAACTGCTTTCATAGACCAGGAAAAAATTACTCTTAGAAAACTTGTCCTGATAAATTATGTTTCTTTATAACACCTAAAAGGTATTGTCAAATAATGGCAAGCCACCTTTATGTAAAAAGTATTATTTTATGTGAAAAGATATATTTCATTCAAATACATTTCATTTCATAGCTTTTGCTAAAATTTTGGCTTAAAAATTTGCTGTGATTTCAAATATTTATTGGGAATAAGAAAAATTAGATAATCCAACTGAAATGTAAAGCTTCTAAATTCTAGAGCATGAATCAAAGACAGAAATTTCTAGCCAGATTTTCTGATTTTTTTTTTTTTTGCACGCTAACTTGAAGGTACTGTTTCTTCCATTTCAACACTTATAGTCATTTAGGAATGCCTAACAAAATCTACCAGTATTATAATATTTACAACTTAATTACTACTTTTAAGATATTTTTTTAAAAGTAGTAAATTTTAAATGTTTTTGATATTATTTTTCTTTAGTAAAAGTTGTCCAATGTTAAATATTGGCCAGTAATTTGTACTTATTAAAATGAACTTGGGTAATTAATATACTTATCTTAAATTTTCATTTCACAGTATTTAAAAATATAGCAGATAATAAAAAATAAAATGTTACTTGACCTCTTGCACATTGTTCATCCTTATAAAATGAAGGAAGCAAATGAATGATCTATATTTATATGTTTGCACAAGAAGACATTTGCCAGCACTCTATTTCATAACTTCATTTTACCTGGTCAAGACTGGCACTTAACAACAAATAAGTCTGATATTTTTAAGTATGAACACTTTACCCTGGGTTTAAATAACATACTCGATTGTATAAAAAGCTTTACGTTTTGGCACATCTCCACTTAAGTAAACAACAAAAAAAATCTTCTGGCAGTTATTTTCCTGTGCAGCTTTTGAAGATAATACAACTGAAATTGCTTTTATCTAAGCTTATTTGCTTTGTCTTTAATGCACCTGTTTTAGGGCTTTTTTCCTAAAATAAGTCCTGCTTAAGCTAAATTTTAGAAAGGAACATGTTCCACTGAAGCACACGCACAAAAAATGCACTAAGTTTTTAAACTTCTAATTTACCTTCTGAAACTCCATCTGGTTTTATTCTCATTTTTGAAAATGTCTAATTCCACTTAAAGAGGAATTTTTATTAACTTGTCGTATATTGCCTAAGGGTATTCTAAAAGACAAATTACACAGTAGCTAAAGTGCCAACTCTTACACAGCAAAAAAATGGTCCCTATGTTTTGAAAGAAAAATAATCAAACATCATTTCAAACAAGATTATACTTTTAAGAATGTAGCCAGCCAAAAATATAATTTTTGTATATTCAAGTCAATACAATTCCAGTGTATTTTTAACTTAAATTGAACATTTAATGCTCCCAAATTCTATTCTGACAGGCTTTTCTGTATCCAATCACACACAGGGAAAATTTATATTTATTTCATAAATCATTAACAACTTTACGTTTGGGGATATAAATTTTACATAATTTACAAGCTTAAATTTAAAGTTTAAAATTTTCTTTTCTTTTTTTTTTTTTGAGACAGTTTCATTTTGTCAGCTTCGGTAGACTGTGGTGGTGTCACAGCTCACAGCAACCTGAAACTCTTGGCCTCAAGTAAACCTCTGGCCTTAACCTCCCAAGTAGCTGGGATAACAGGCGCCCCACCCAACCTCCCTGCACCACAGACCTCAGCTGGTTTTTCTACTTTTATTTATTTATTTTTTTCACACAGTTGTTTTTTCTTTTTTAATGGCACATGTGTATGTTGAATTTACATGAATTAAATGCACACATAGATGAACTTTAGCGTCAACAGTAGTTGTCCTCATCTTCCTGAGGGGAGCAAATCTTCCCTGTCTGCAACAGTCTAAAGCAGGCATCCTCAAACTTTTTAAACAGGGGGCCAATTCACTGTCCCTCAGACCATTGGAGGGCCGGACTATAGTTTAAAAAAAAAACAACTATGAACAAATTCCTATGCACACTGCACATATCTTATTTTGAAGTAAAAAAACAAAACAGGAACAAATACAATCACACCGCCTCATGTGGCCCACGGGCTGCAGTTTGAGGACCCCTTGTATGTACCACAGAGGATTTCCCATTGGCAGTTTTTCTAGTTTTAGTGAAGACTGGGTCTCAATCTTGCTCAGGCTCATCTCCAACTCCTGAGCTCAAGCAATCCACTTGCTTTGGTCTCCCACAGTGCTAAATTACAGGCATGAAACACCACACCCTCAGTGTGAGTTTAGGTTGTCCAAAATCAGAGCAGATTCATAACTAGAGTCCAATAGAACATGTGAACATGCAGAAAAATTCTACTTATGAAATGTAATGCTTATCCTTGACAAATCTTTACACATATAAGCTCTTGTGGAAAAATTACTGGTACTCTTGTTTAGCTATAATTATGTTTTTAATGTGACAGGCCCTATTCTATTATATTTTCTATACTTTCATTGCACTTGAGTCGGTATAAACCACTACCAATGTTATAAATACATATTTAAAAGTTTAAAGAAGTTTTTATTTTGTCTAAATAATGAAACCTATCAAATATGAATGAATGCGAGTAGAATACAATGCTATGATTTTCAATGTTTCCTTGATTTTACTACCATGTCAATGGTTGGTTTAAATAAAATAGGAAAAATTAAATTTAATTAAACATAAAGTAATTATGTAGCATAATTTTTTAAATCTAAATAATAAAGTTTTATTTAAAAAAATAATTCTAATTCATTCTGGGTTATATATATACACAGTATGTCAGTTCTGCTTCTTCGACAAGGTTTTCATTTTGTTCATTTGTTTTTTGTTTGTTTTATGTCAGATTAATATGAGGGAACACATGTTTAGGTTACATTGTTTTCAATTCTGTGGTAAAGTTCATGTTGCAGTTGAACCCTTCACCCAGGGACCATGCTGAACACCCTCACATCGTGCACATTATGTGAGATCCTGCCAAGGGCTCTCCCTCCTGTCCCCCCCGCCAGCCTTGCTGGACTAAACTTGTGTAGCACAGCATAATTTTTGCCACATAAAGTCTCATATATGCATCAGATCTATAAAAGTCATGTTCACATAATACATAATTAACTAGATATCATTATTCAATATACTTATTAAGCCAGTTTTAGAGTTAATCCTTCAATGTCATATTTATCAAGTTGTAATCAATAATAAGTTATTGAAAGATAAATAAGACAAATGTGTAGCTATTAGCAGTATTTCTTATGCATGTTTATTTCAGCAACCAAATTTGTTGAATTGCCACTAATAAATTGCTATAAAATATGTTAAAGATGTTGTTGGTTCTGTAACAATAACATTTACTACGGGATTTCTCATTTAAACCCTTCAAGAGTGAAAATCAAGAATGAACTTTACGATATGTTTTATTCCTGGGGATATGGCAAATAAGAGACCTTGAAAAATGGAAATAATAATCTCACAAGAGACCGCTAAGGGTGAGATATCTTTATAAACATGATGAAATATAATGAATTAACTAATTTAAATAAAATTAAATTCACACTGTACATATATACATAATGAACACTAAATTTGTGTATAGATGAACATATAAAGAATTGTTTAATTATACATATATTGCATTATATAGTCACATATTTATGTATAGATATACACATATAAAATATACATTCAAATGGTCCCTCACCATGATTTCTTGACTTATGATGTTGAAAGCAATACATATTCAGTAGAAACCATACTTTGCATACCCACATAACCAACCTGTTTTCATTTTCAGTATAGCATTCAATAAATCACATGAGATATTCAACTTTATCATAAAATAAGCTTTATGTAAAATTATTTTGCCCAACTGTAGGCTAATGTAAGTCTTCTAATCTAGGCTAACGTATCGTGTTTGATAGGTTAGATATATTAAATACATTTTCGATTCATGATATTTTCAACTTACAGCAGGTTCATCAGGACATAACTCCATCATTAGAGCATCTGTATTATATATTATTTGAGCTCATACACCCAAATCTACAGAAAGAGAATATGGCCTAGTAAGCCTTCTACGTATACAGTTTTAATTATCACTAACAATCTATCACTAAACATCCTTGGCATTCTCTCAGTCTGGTGCTCTATGGGATATTTTTTCATCCGCAAACTTCCCTGCTGCACTCTGTTGCTTCCCCTCTGACACAGACAAGTTCTCTTTGCCACTTTGCAGCTTCCTCCTCTCTCCATCCCTCCCACCTGGTGTTCTTTGGGACCTACATATCTCTTCTGATGTGGCACATTCACAAGACTTCTTTCACCCACCCACAGACCTGTAATGTCAGCCCTGACAAGGCTAACACTCCTTCTACTTTAGATGCACATTTTTGCTGCCTAATGTTCATTTGTATATGAATATTCTACAGGGGCCTAAATTCATTGGAATATAACTGAATTATGCCTTCACTTACCAAACCACTGCTCCCTTTCTAGTTGCTCTTTCACTTAATGTTTTTATCATCTACCATGCTGCTAGTTAGAAACTTCAACTCCTCCTAAGTTCAGAAGATTCTACCCAAAAAGCTCATGGATTCTACAGCTCCTTGCTATTAATTGCTTTCTCATTCCCATCTTATAAACCTCTACTAGAAAAGATATCTTATCTTCTCGTCTGATAAGATGTTTTGGCCTCCTGCTGCACAATAAAATACTATACGCTGGGTTTAAACACAGGAGCTTATTTTCTTATAGTTCTGGAGGCTAGAATTCCTAGATGAAGGTTTTGGCCTATTTAGTTTCTGGCGAGATTCCCTTCCTGGTTTGCAGACTGCTGCTTTCTCACTGTCGCCTCACATGGGCTTACGTGTGTGTGTGTGTGTGTGTGTGTGTGTGTGTGTGTGTGTGAGAGAGAGAGACAGAGAGAGAGAGAGAGAGACAGAGAGAGAGCCCTCGTGTCTCTTATTAGGACCCTAATCCTATCAGATCAGGGCCTCACCCTTATAACTCATTTAACCTGATTACTTCCTTAAAGGCCCCATCTCCAAATACACTCACAGTGGCCAGGTGCAGTAGCTCACATCTGTAATCCTAGCACTCCCAGAAGCCAAGTTAGATTGCTTGAGATCAGAAGCTTCAGACCAGCCTGACAAGAGCGAGATCCCACCTCTTCTAAAAATAGAAAAAACTACTCAGGCATGGTGGCACATGTAGTCCTAGCTGCTCGGGAGGCTGAGGCGAGAGGGTGGCTCAAGTTTAAATCTTTTATCCAGTGAGAGCCAATTTTTGTTAATGATGAAAGGTGAGGGTCCAGTTTCAGTTTTCTATACGTCGCCAGCCAATTCAGCCAGCACCATTTGTTAAATAGGGAATCTTTCCCCCAATTTATGTTTTTGATAGGCTTATCAAAGATCAAATGATGATAAGTGTCTGGGTTCATCTCTTGGTTCTCTATTCTGTTCCATACATCTACCTCTCTGTTTTTGTGCCAGTACCAGGCTGTTTTGATCACTATAGATTTATAGTATAGCCTGAAGTCTGGTAGTGTGATTCCTCTTGATTTGTTTTTATTTCTGAGTAATGTCTTGACTATTTGAGGTTTTTTTCTGACTCCATATAAGATGAGATACTAGTTTTTCCAGATCTTTAAAGTATGACAGTGGTGCTTTAATAGGGATTGCATTAAATCTTTGGGAAGTATGGACATTTTAACAATTTTGATTCTTCCCAGCCATGAGCATGCTATGTTTTTCCATTTGTTAACATCTTCAGCTATCTCTTTTCTCAGAGTTTCATACTTCTCTTTATAGAGATCTTTCACGTTCTTTGTTAGGTAAATTCCCAGATATTTCATCTTCTTTGGCACTATTATAAAAAGAACAGAATCCTTGGCTATTTTTTTAGCTTGACTGTTGTTGGTATATATAAAAGCTACCAATTTGTAAATATTTTTATATCCTAAGATCCTGCTGTATTCCTCGATCACTTCTAAGAGCTTTGTAGTTGAGTCCCTGGGGTTTTCCAGGTATAAGATCAAATCATCTGTGAAGAGTGAGAATTTGATCTCCTCTGACCCCATTTGGATACCCTTGATTGCCTTCTCTTGCCTGATTGTGATGGCTAAGACTTCCATTACTATGTTGAATAGCAGTGGAGACAGTGGGCATCCTTGTCTAGTTCTAGATCTGAGTGGAAATGTTTTCAATTTTATTCCATTCTATAAAGATACTAGAAGAGAGTGCAGGGAAAACACTTGCAGAAATTGGCCTGGGAGTGTATTTTATGAGGAGGATCCCCATGGCAATTAAAGCAACACCAAAAATATATTACTGGGATCTGATCAAACTAAAAAGCTTCTGCCTGGCCAAGAACACAGTAAGTAAAGCAAGCAGACAGCCCTCAGAATGGGAGAAGATACATGCAGGTTATGTTTCTGACAAAGATTTGATAACCAGAATCCACAGAGAACTTAAACTAATTAATAAGAAAAGAACAAGTGATTCCATTTCATTGTGGGTGAGGGACTTGAACAGAAACTTCTCTGAAGAAGACAGGTGCATGGCTTACAGACACATGAAAAAATGCTCATCATCTTAATCATCAGAGAAATGCAAATCAAAACCACTTTGAGATATCATCTAACTCCCGTAAGAGTGGCTCACAGAACAAAATCCCAAAACTACAGATGTTGGCGTGGATGTGGAGAGAAGGGAACACTTCTGCACTGTTGGTGGAAATGCAACTTAATACATCCCTTTTGAAAAGAAGTTTGAAGAACACTTAGGCAACTAAAAGTAGACCTGAACAGTTTTCTCTCATTCTGAAAGTTTCTGATTTACCTGGTTATCTTGTATTTAGGTTGTAAGCCCCAGCAAAATTACTGCTTCCCATTTAGTTTTCTCTGACTTTACTGGATGGCGAGTTATACCCCCCCCCCTTATTCTCCAAATATTCCATCTCAATTATAGCACTTCTCACACTGTATTATAAATACTGGTTAAAAACAAAACAAAACAAAACAATCTCCTTTTGCCTGCCGATGGAGTCCTTAAGGACAAAGATCATACTTTATTCATTTTGTGTACGTAAATAAGGAATGAAGAAGAAAGGAAAGACATAAGGAATGAAGAAATGTAGATATATAATTTTTGAAAAGAATTTCCATAATTTTAGTGTGTTTTTTACAGGAACAAGAAAAGTATAACATTTAATCCAGCCAAAATATGGCACTTAAAAATCTTAACTCTTTTAAAAGGGAAAAAAAATATCTTCTTGGCATTTAAAAATTGCTAGAAGGAACATTTAGAGCATCACATTTTGGGGCTCAGCACACATATGCTTTGACTTTTATAAATACATGTGTGGTTTCACCAACATTTTTCTTCTTGATAAACAGTGAAAGTAAATGCCTTGCACTCTCTAAATGTATAGTTAAGAAATAACTTCTAGATTGTTTTAGCTGTCTTGGACTAATTCAGTTTTGTATCTCCACATTCCCCACTGGATATTTTTACCCTCCAAAATAATGGAGAATTTCTGCTTTTTTTCGAATATCATTTCTAATCATTCATTCTCTCCTTCCAGCCTCAATGTCTCAGTTTTATTCAAACGTGCCAATAATCACACTTTGCTAAACATGTTTCTTCAGCTTGGAAAACTGTTCACCCAGATATCTGTTTTGCCAATGGCCTCACTTCTTTCAATCAGAGCGAGACTTTTCCAACGGGGTCATTCCCAGAATTCTTTGTAAATGGGTGCAAAGCTGGTTAATTCTTTCATTACTTGGGTTTAAGGATGTAGAAAATTATGGCACACTCAAAATGGATCATAGACCTAAATATAAGAGATATTTCATCTAAAAAAATACTGTGCAGTAAAAGGTTCATTCCATGGGGTCCATTAGTAAACAATAAACTCAGATAAATAATGAGAGACAATTTAGGGCCTTGTCATCCATTGTAAGGTTTTTTATTTTGAGAAAAAACGGAGAGGTTGGAGAGGGTTTTCAATGGAAGAGGGACATGATGGATCTGACATATATTTTAAAAACATGACTCTGGATGCTGGGTTGAGAATAGACTTTAGGAGTAAAAGGGTAGAAGAAGGAAGGCTATTTAGGTGGAGCTTTGGGTAATCCTGGCAAAGGAGGTAGATTAAAGTTGTGGGAAGTGGGGCGGCGCCTGTGGCTCATTCGGTAGGGCGCCGGCCCCATATACCAAGGGTGGTGGGTTCAAACCCGGCCCCGGCCAAACTGCAACCAAAAGATAGCCGGGCGTTGTGGCGGGCGCCTGTAGTCCCAGCTACTCGGGAGGCTGAGGCAAGAGAATCGCTTAAGCCCAGGAGTTGGAGGTTGCTGTGAGCTGTGTGAGGCCACGGCACTCTACCCAGGGCCATAAAGTGAGACTCTGTCTCTACAAAAAAAAAAAAAAGTTGTGGGAAGTGGTGAGATTCTGGATAAAGCATGGGGGAAAGGAATTTGGGCATCGATTTTCTCTTTATAAAAGTTAATTGAGGGTGGCGCCTGTGGCTCAGTGAGTAGGGCGCCGGCCCCATATGCCGAGGGTGGCGGGTTCAAACCCAGCCCCGGCCAAACTGCAACAAAAAAAAAATAGCCGGGTGCTGTGGCAGGCGCCTGTAGTCCCAGCTACTCGGGAGGCTGAGGCAAGAGAATCGCTTAAGCCCAGGAGTTGGAGGTTGCTGTGAGCTGTGTGAGGCCACGGCACTCTACCGAGGGCCACAAAGTGACACTCTGTCTCTACAAAAAAAAAAAAAAAAAAGTTAAGTGATACTTTATGGCCAGGCCTAGTGGCTCATGCCGGTAATCCTAGCACTCTGGGAGGCCGAGGTGGGTGGATCTCCTGAGCTTAGGAGTTGGAGACCTGCCTGAGCAAGAGCAAGACCCAATCTCTAAAAATAGCCAGGCATTGTGGCTGGTGCTTGTAGTCCCAGTTACTTGGGAAGCTGAGGCAAGAGGATTGCTTGTGCCTGACTTGGAGGTTGCTATGAGCTATAATGCCACAGGACTCAACCCTAGGACAACTGAGTGAGACTCTGTGTTAAAAAGAAAAAAAAGTTAATTCATACTTTCATAAAAATTAGAAGAGAATACATTAAAATGTTAACAGAGAATACATTAAAATGTTAACATTAAAATGTTAAATGTAAATTCAACAGTATTCTCCAGTAAAATTATAGGTAATTTTGTACTTCTGAGTTTATCAAATTGACAACCATGTATATGTATTTTTATTTATTTATTTTACACACACACATAGTGTGCCAAAAAAATCCACATTTTACAAAAGGAAAAATATGTATTAATTTTGTAATACTCAAGTCACATTTGACTTCTGCAATTACAAGAGGTGTTCAAATATGACTTGTATTCATCTCTGCTATCAGTATATGTTGATACTACAATTTTAGTATAGTTTTTTTTCTTTCTCTCTTTTTTTTTTAGACAGAGCCTCGAGCTGTCGCCCTGGGAAGAGTGCTATGGCATCACAGCTCACAGCAACCTCCAACTCCTGGGCTCCACTGATTCTCCTGCCTCCGCCTCTCAAGTAACTGGGACCATAGGCACCCGCTGCAGTGCCCAGCTATTTTTTGGTTGCAGCTGTCATTGTTGTTTGGCAGGCATGGGCTGGATTTGAACCCACCAGCTCAGGTGTATGTGGCTGGCACCTTAGCCGCTTGAGCCACATGCGCAGAGCCTTTAGTACAGTTTTTTCCTTCCTTAAAATGTGTATACATGCTTTAACACCCTCTGTATATATAAAAGTGTACACATTATTAGAGATGTTATCTATGTACTATATATTATATTATATGGGATGGACATAAAGTTCATGTGTAATTTAAAATAGCATAACCCAGGAAATTAAACATGAACTTTATGGACACCCTGTATCTATAGAGAGCGAGAGAGCACCTCTTCTAATTACCAGAGGTCAAATGTGACTTTTATTCCTCTTTTGTTACAGGTATACATTGGCTTTTACAATTTTAATAAAATGTTTTCCTTTCTAAAAATGTATATACATCCTTTCAGCACCCCCTCTATGTTTTTAGAGACAGGGTCTTGCTATCTTGCCCAGGCTGATCTTGAACTCTTGGCCTCAAGCAACTCCTCCTGACTTGGCCTCCTAAAGTGCTGGTATTAAAAATGTGAGCCATTATGCCACAACCATGCACATATATTTTTATAAAGCAAAAAATAATTTTTTAAATATTCAGCTTACCAAAAAGATCATAATACAAACCAACTTTTTTTGCCAATTTCTTTTTTTTTTTCTTTTTGCCTTTTAATGTCTATAGGATCTGTAATGATAAACCCTCCTTAATTCCTGGTATCGGTTTATTTATTTATTTATTTTAGGTTAATGTGACAATACAAACAACCAAATTTTGCCAAATTGTTAAATCACCACCCCAAATGGTTACATTACCACAGTGGTAGTGGTAATGTTAGCAATATGGACAGGAGTTAAACAAGTAACAGATAATGTTTCCCGAACTGAGAGTGGTGAAATCATTTCTTATGAATGTATGTTAACATTATTACCTAAGAAATTTTCCTGACAATATATGACTCTCTCCAGAATACCTTTGATGCCCAATTTTATTGAATGGATAAGTTCAATTCCAGTTATAATAATTACAACAAGTTACATGATGACTTACGATTTCTCACTGATACCATTTTTTCAGTGAGAAAAGTTTAAGTAATGGAAAGATAACAACCAACCTCAAAATCTCAGGGATTTATGCAATGAGGTATATCCCACAACACGTCCAACAGGGGTGGATGAGGACAAGGACTCTGCTGACCGTAGTCACGTACCAGTCTAAGCTGTTTATGGTTTCATTTTTTATCTAGTCTACCAAGGTGAAATATGTTAAATTATGAACGGGTTTTTAAGGCATCTGTCCCCACATGACACATGTTACATCTGCTCTCATTACCTCATCTAACCACAAGAGATCTGGAAATCCAATAACACCATGTACTCAAAAGTAAGACTAAACTGGAATAGATAATACCAATTTTTTTTTTAATTTCTCAGACTTGTTCTTTGGTTGAAAACTGCTCTTTCAAAGAACTGAAGATGACATGTAGCACAGAGCAATTTATCTATGATTTATGTCATAAGTCACCAGAGCTTTAATCTGAGAGGACTTACGATGGCAATTACATTATCGCCTAAATGAGGTCTCTAAAGTGGGCTGTATGTGCCAAAGAGTATTATAAGATGTGAGGTAAGAGAAAAAATATTAGATATCACATTATCTATATCCATTATCCATATTTGCATTAAATATCATATTCATTTCTACTTAAGACATGTAAGAAAACTAAACTATTCTGGTATTTAGCAGAAATATTTAATTTTAAGCTTACTAACATTTAATATTAAAAAATCCTCAGTTGTCCCTACCTTAGATGATCGTATGACATGTATACTACATGAAATATTGAGACAGGATTGGGAATTCAAAAGAATGAGTTAAAGGAATTATCCTAACTCATTCATTTACTTTGAATATACTACCACATAATGGAGTTTATATGTGTCAAGTTAAGTTGATTTAAGATTTGTCATAATCTAATTTTAACTATATTAGCACTTGCAAAATAGATGATAACTTTGCAAAATGCCTTTAAAGACACGAGAATTGAAGGCTGCAGAGGCTATCAATAAGAAAATGACACAGTGGCATGTCTCCTACTGGTGCAAACTTGTCATCAACTGCATACATTTGCTATCTAGTGAAACTGCCAAAATCAGATTTATGAAGATTATTTTATTTATTTTATTTTTTATTAAGTTATAAACACATAGATCATGTATACATTAATGCATTTATGGGGTGCAATGTGCTAATTTCATATAAAATTAGGAACGCTTACATCACATTGGTTAATATATACCTCATCTCACTTAGTTATTATGTTAAGACATTTATACTCTGTACTAATAGATCCAACATGTACCCTTGCATTATGCACCATAGGTGTGATCCCACCATTCACCCTACCTCGATCTGACCTCCCCTCCCCTCACAGGCCTCCTCCTCCTTCCTTCATATTGGGCCATAGTTGTGATCTATTCTTCATATGAAAGTGTGAGTGATTGTGAATTAGTTTCATAATAGTACTGAGTACGTGAGATATTTTTTCTTCCATTCTTGAGATACTTTACTAAGTAGGATATGTTCCAGCTCCATCCATGTAAATGTAAAAGAGGTAAATGCTCCATCTTTTTAAAGGCTGTATAACATTCCATGGTATACATATACAACAATTTATTAATCCATTCATGGGTCAATGGGCACTTGGGCACCTTCTTCCATAATTTGGCTATTATGAATTGAGCTGCAATGAACAATCTGGTACAAATATCTTTGTTATAAAGTGATTTTTGGTCTTTTGAATATACACCTAGTAGAGGAATTGCAGTATCAAACAGCAGGTCTACTTTTAGATCCCTGAGTATTCTCCATACTTCTTTCTAAAAGCGATGTATTAGCTTGCACTCCCACCAGCAGTGAAGAAGTGTTCCCTTTTTTCTACATCCATGCCAACATCTGTACTTTTGGGATTTTGTTCTGTGAGCCACTCTTATGGGAGTTAGATGATATCTCAAAGTGGTTTTGATTTGCATTTCTCTGATGATTAAAGATGATGAGCATTTTTTCATGTGTCTGTAGGCCATGTGCCCATCTTCTTCAGAGAAGCTTCTATTCAAGTCCCTTGCCCACAATGAAATGGGATTACTTGTTCTTTTTTTATTAATAAGTTTGAGTTCTCTGTGGATTCTGGTTATCAAATCTTTGTCAGAAGCATAACCTGCAAATATCCTCTCCCATTCTGAAGGCTGTCTGCTTGCTTTACTTACTGTGTTCTTGGCTGTGCAGAAGCTTTTCAGTTTGATCAGATCCCAGTAATGTATTTTTGGTGTTGCTTCAATTGGCCAGGGGGACCTCCTCATAAAGTATTCTCCCAGGCCAATTTCTTCAAGTGTTTCTCCTGCATTCTCTTCAAGAATCTTTATAGTTTCATGTCTTAAGTTTAAATCATTTATCCAGTGAGAGTTGATTTTTGTTAATGGGAAAGGTGAGGGTCCAGTTTCAGTCTTCTACCAGTCACCAGCCAATTCACCTAGCATCATTTGTTAAATAGGGAATCTTTCTTCCAATTTATATTTTTGATGGACTTATCAAAGATCAAATGTCAATAAGTGTCTGAGTCCATCTCTTGGTTCTCAATTCTATTCCATACATCTACCTCTCTATTTTTGTGCCAATACCATGCTGTTTTGATCACTATAGATTTATAGTATAGTTTGAAGTCTGGTAGCATATTCCTCCTGATTTTTTTTTTTTTTCTGAGTAATGTCTTGGCTATTTGAGGTTTTTTCTGGTTCCATATAAAGCGAAGTACTATTTTTTCCAGATCTTTAAAGTATGACGGTGGTGCTTTGATAGGGATTGCACTAAATTTGTAAATTGCTTTGGGTAATATGGACATTTTAGTAATGTTGATTATTCCTAGCCATGAGCATGATATGGTTTTCCATTTGTTAACATCTTCAGCTACTCTTTTTCTCAGAGTTTCATAATTCTCTTTATAGAGATCTTTCACATCCTTTGTTAGGTAAACTCCCAAATATTTCATCTTCTTTGATACAACTGTAAAGGGAATAGAGTCAGTGACTGTTTTTTCAGCTTGAATATTATTGGTATATGTAAAAGCTACTGATTTGCGAGTATTGATTTTGTATCCTGAGATGCTACTGCATTCCTTGATCACTTCTAAGAGTTTTGTGGTTGAGTTCCTGGAATTTTCCAGGTATAAAATCATATGATCTGTGAAGAGTGAAAGTTTGATCTCCTCTGACCCAATTTGTATACCCTTGATCACCTTCTCTTGCCTGATTGTGATGGCTAAGACTTCTATTAGAATGTTAAAAAGCAGTGGAGAAAATTGGCAACCTTGCCTGGTTCCATATCTGAGTGGAAATGTTTTCAGTTTTAGTCCATTAATATTGGCTGTGGGTTTGCTGTAGATGGTCTCTATCAGTTTAAGAAAAGTCCCTTCTATACCTATTTTCTTAAGTGTTCTGATCATGAAAGGATGCTGGATATTGTCAAAAGCTTTTTCTGCATCTGCTGAGAGAATTATATGGTCTTTGTTTTTTAGTGTGTTTATGTTATATATTATATTTATAGATTTACAGATATTGAACTAACCTTGAGACCCTGGGATAAAACCCACTTGGTCATGGTGTATAATTCACTTGATGTGTTGCTGGATTCTGTTTGTTAGGATCTTACTGAATATTTTTCCATCTATTTTCATTGAAGGTATTGGTCTATAGCTTTCTTTTCTTGTTGGGTCTTTTCTTAGTTTGGGTATCAGGGTGATATTTGCTTCATAGAATGTGTTGGGAAGCATTCTTTCTTTTTTAATGTTTTGGAAAAGGTTAAATAATATAGGTACTAGTTCCTTTTTAAAGGTTTGGTAGAATTCTGATGTGAAGCCATCTGGTCCCAGACTCTTAGAATAGTTAATTCTATTTCAGTACTTTATACAGGTCTGTTCAGCATTTCCAATTCTTTCTGATTAAATCTAGGAAGTTGGTGTGCTTCCAAGTATTGGTCAATTTCTTTCAGATTTTCATATTTCTGTGAATAAAGTTTTTTATAATATTCATTAAGGAATTTTTTAATTTATGAAGTGTCTGCTGTTATTTTGCCTTTGTTATTTCTGATTGATGATATTATGGACTTTAATTTTCTATTTTTGGTTAGGTTGGCCAAAGGTTTATCAATTTTGTTGAATTTTTCAAAAACCCAACTTTTTGATTTATTAATCTCTTGAATAATTCTTTTGTATTTTATTTCATTTAATTCTGCTCAAATTTTAGTTATTTCTTTTCTTCTGTTGGGTTTGGGGTTGGAATGTTCTTCCTTTTCCAGTTGCTTAAGATGTTCCATTAAGTTATTGACTTCCTCTCTTTCCGTTCTGTTGAGGAAGGCTTGCAACTGTATAAATTTCCCTCTTAGGACTGCTTTTGCAGTAACCCACAGGTTCTGATAATTCGCGTCTTCATTATTGTTTGGTTCCAAAAATTTGGCTATTTCCTTCTTAAACTCATCTATGACCCAACTATCATTCAGCATAAAGTTATTTAGTTTCCATGTCTTTGTATGAGTATGCAGATACCTGTAATTGGTGAGTTCACTTTTATTGCGTGATGATCCGAGAAAATACAAGAAATAATTTCTATACTTTTAAATTTGCTGAGGTTAGACTCGTGACCTAAGTTGTGATCAATTTTGGAGGATGTTCCATGGGCTGATGAGAAGAATGTATATTCAGTTTTGTTAGGATGAAATGTTCTGTGGATATCTGTTAGATTCATTTGTTATATGGCAAAATTTCAGTCCAAAATTTATTTGCTTTGTTTCTTATTGGAGGATCTATCCAATGCTGCCAAAAGGGTGTTAAAATCTCCAACTATTATGGTGCTGGAAGATATTAAATTGCTCATGTCTGTTCAGGTCTCTTTTATAAATTGAGGAGTATTCTAGTTGGGTGCATAAATGTTAATAATTGATAACTCATCATGTTGAATGTTTTCCTTAACAAATATGAAGTGACCATCCTTGTCTTTCCTGATGTTTGTTGTTTTAAAGCCTAGTGTATCTGCAAATAAAATTGCCACCCTGGATTTTTTTCTGATTTCCATTTGCCTGGATTACAGATGTCCATCCCTTCACCCTGAGTCTATTTTTATCCTTTAAGGTAAGATGAGATTCTTCTTTGCAGCAGATATCTGGCCTGAATTTTTGTATCCAGTCAGTTTAAGCCATTAAAATTCATTGAGAGTACTGATAAGCCTGATAGTATTTTGGGTGTCAAGTTTTTCAAAAGACCAGTGGACCTTTTGAATCTTTTCACCACTGTGGAAACTGGGTTTTGGTCAAGAATTTCAGAGTGAGTTTACTTCGGTGGTAGAGCATTGTGCTGGTCATTATGGAGGATGGGTCTGAGGATATCCTGAAGAGCTGGTTTAGTTATGGCAAATTTCTTCAATGTGTGCATGTTAGTAAAGTATTTAACCTCTCCATCATAAATAAAGCTCAATTTAGCTGTCCTCAGCTTAAAGTTGATTTTTTTTTTAGGAGATTGAAGGTTGATGACCATCGTCTTCTTGCTTAAAAAGTTTCAGCAGAGAGACCTGCAGTCATTCTATTATTCTTCCCCTTGGAGGTTATGATTTTCTTATGCCTGGCTGCTTATAGGATTTTCTTCTTCATATTAACTTTGGCAAAGTTAATTGCAATGTGTTTAGAAGATGCTTTATTTGGGTTGAGTCATTCTGGGGTTCTGAAACTGTTTGTTACCTGAATTTCAGTATTTCTTGCCATGCTTGGGATGTTCTCCTCAATTATCTCTTGGAGTAGAGTATCTGTGCCTTTCAGACCATCCCCCTCTCCTTCAGGGATTCTGATGAGGCAAATGTTTGCTCTTTTGGAGTGGTCCCACAATTCTCTCAGGGAATGATCCATTTTTGCTCTCCTCTCTCTTCCTCTTTGAGCATTTGGGAGTGTTTAAAAGCTTTGTCTTCAATGTCAGAGATCCTTTCTTCTGCATACTCCATTCTGTTACTGAGGGATTCTACTGTATTTCTCAGATCTTTGAAGGCCACAAGTTCTTGCTTTAATGTGTCAAAATCTTGGCACATTTTGTCTTTTGGTTTTGGGATTTTGTCTTTGAATTCATTGAATTCTTGAGACAACTTTGGAATTGCTCCTTGAATTTCTAATTCCATCTTTACCTCCATTCTGTTAATCTTATTTGCAATCCAAATTCTGAATTCGATTTCTGACATCTCAGCCATTTGTTGATGAATGGGATTTTCTGTTGTGTCTCCTTTGTCATTCCTTGGGGGAGTTGATCTACTCTGATTATTCATGTTGCCATAGTTTTTCCACTGATTCTGCCCCATGATTATTTTTCAACATTTGGCTAGAGAAGTTGGCAAGGTGAAATTGAATTGAGGGCTCCTGGAGTTATAATTAACCAGCCCTTTACCAAAGAACTGGGATTGGTGATTGCGACTTTTCCCTTAAAGCTTTACAACGGACCCATTCAGAACTACAGCCTGAAACTCTGGGGACCTGCTTGGTGTGGTGGAGTTAGATGTTGACTAGTATTCAACTAGTCTCTGTGCAATCCTAGTGAATCAGTGGCTTTGGGCTGAAATCTCAGCTGTGGAGATACATAAGCATCTAAGACAGCCCCCCCACACACAGGTGACAACTGGAAAGGCAGAATCCCACACTCCCACAACAACACAACCAGAGTATAACCTTCGTGGGTCCCCGAGTGATCAGCCCAGGTCAAGAGTTCCAAACCAATTGTCCCAGTGAACATAAACTCCAACTGGGTGGGACAGTTCAAAAGGTCTTCAGCATCTAGGAAGCAGGGGTCCACTGGCAGCTCAATTTGACCCCCGTGGGAGGGACTGTGGAGCCACCACCACTGTCAGGGACAGTGTTGCCACTGTTGGGGGTGGTGCTGCCAATCTGGGGTATTGCTGTGTGCAGGTTGCAAGAGCTGTTAGGGAGCTGGAGGGCATTGCCATGGCTGCAAAGGTCACAGGAGCCCTGTGAGGAACCAGAAGGCAGAGCCACTGACCCATGGCCTCTGGCCCAGGAGCTGGGTGAGAAGCCAGAACCAGGGGGCTCCAGGGGTTGCAGGAGCTGGGCTAGAGTTGCCAGCCTCTGGCCATGGATCTCAGGAGCCAAGCGGGGAGCCAAAGGGTGGAGTTGCTTTTGCGCCAGGCTGCGTGTTGCAGGAGCCGGGAAGGAGTTGCTGCAGGGCCCTGTGTTGCAAGAGCCAGGCAAGAAGCCAGAGGGCCCAGGGCTGCATGGGTCACAGGAGCCAGGTGGGTGTTACCAGCTGCAGGTCACTGGTCACAGGAGCCGTGTGGGAGTCTCCAGTCCCAAGCCGCAGGTCTTAGGAGCGAGGTGGGAGTTGCAGCTGTGGCTGCCAGTCATAGAAACCCGGCCCAGAGCTGAGCTGCCCACCACAGGCTGCCTAGCTGGGGAGCTTGTGGGCTGCAGTCCCTGGTGGTCAGTAGCGCAGGTCCTGAGCTATACTTTTTCTAACATGAGTCAAGTCTATCTTCCCTTGTAACTCCTCACCTCTGTTAAAGTTATAGTTTCAGTGCCCCACCCTAGCAAAAATCTGCCAAATGCTCTGGATTTTGCAGGGGGTAGTCTTATGAAGATTATTTTACATACAGAGTGATAGCCACAAACATTAATGGTAAATCTGCTCCATGTGTAGATTACAAATAGAGCATACTGGATCTTTTTGAGGTGTCTTTAATGCTATCATTCAAAACTGAAATAAATTAAATTAGAACAATTCAAATCTCTTTAACACATGGTGTTTAATCAACATTTTAAAAAATATTGAAATATTCAGTAACAAAAAGATTAAAGCATTTCCAGTAATTTTCAGTAATAATGTTACACTAAAAATCAATTAATAGTTAATATGTTCTCATTCATTTGTGAGAGCTAAAAAATTGAAAGGACTAATGTTCAATATTAATAATATTTGATGATAATAGCATTCAATATCTAATATTTAATAGCACAGTAGAGTTAATATAGTTAACAATAAGTTATTCTATGTCTCAAAATAGCTAGAGGTGAGGATTTGGAAAGTTCCCCAAACAAAGAAATAATAAATGTTTGAGGTAGCCTGTGTCCTAATTATCCTGATTTAATCATTGCACATTGTATGCATGTATCAAAATGTCACATGTGCCCTGTAAATATGTACAATTATTATTTATCAACTGAAAAAAAATTAGTATTTTATGAAAAAGCTAACAGCTTTTGTGAGAGAAAAATGGGTTTGTATTCTTAATGACAATGTAAATTGCTTAAAATATTAACTTTCTTTATCCTTTGTAATTTTTATTATTTATATGCCTTAGAATGAACAAAAAATATCAATAAAAAATACAAAGATAAAGGATACATCCTCTTTTTTTAATTGGTGAGGTCTTTGACCAAATAAAATCCAGGTCGGTTGAGTCACAGGTGGGGCATTTCAGCCATGAGTCTCTTTTGGGACCAAAATTGGCTTTTCAATTGTCTACTTTAAATTTCTACTTGATTGAATAATAGATATTTATATTGATCATATCCAAAACAGAACTTTTGCTTTTCTCACCAAATCACATCTTCCTATGTTCTTCACAACTTTGTCAAATGCAGAGACATTTGCCCAGCGATGCAGGTTAAAATACTTGGATTCATTCTTTAGTCTTCTCATTTTCTCACACAACATCCATTAGAAAGTCTAGACATTTCTATCTCTGAAACATCTCCTGCACTGCTCATTTCCTTCAAACTAAGGGCACCGTTTTCTCTCTTCTGGATTATTGCGCTGTGTCCTAACGTGTCTCCTTGTTCTGGTTTTTACTCTCCAGTACCTGTTCTCCCCTCAGCCGTCAGTGATCTTCCTAAAATGGAAATCAGGTCCTGTCTATCTCCTGGCTTCATCATAACTCTGAGAGTTGATGTGAAGGGTAACTGAGATACTGTATAGAAACTGGTCATTGGTATTTCTTACAATATCCACAGTCCTTGGAATGCTCTCTCCATCCTTAAACCTCTTCTCATTTGACTCATCCGACGGGGATATTGTTTATCTGTCTCAAACACACTAAGCTCCTTTTGGTCTCCAGATGTTTGCACTATCTGTTCACTCTCAAACACCTGAACCCAGCTCTTCCTTGACTAAATAGTTAATATCTTATAATAAAGTTGACAGCTTTTGTGCAAGAAAAATGGGTTCTGCTGCAAAATTACTTCCTCAGAGTGGCCTTCCCAGACCACCTTATCTTACAGGCTTCTCCCTTCCCCCAGCCCAGCATGCACCAGGCTGTGTGTCACTAAGCTTCACGATCTGGACCTGCAGGTCTCCTATCTCCCAAAAGGCTTCCCCTCAGTTCCTTGTTTTCAGTACTGCTGACCTCCTCCATGTTTTTATCCAGATGAAGCAGGCTTTTATGGGCTGTGTACTTGCTCTGTCATCAGCAGGACTGTGCTGCTTCTACATGTGGTAAATGCTCATTTCCTCAGCTTATTCAGCCTGTGCTCAAATTTCACCTCTTCAGAGATTATCTGCCATTATCACCCTCTCTCCTCACTTCACTTTATTCTCTATTTAGTTCTTCATGACACTTGTATATATTTGTATATATTTTGTTTGTCATTTGTCCCATCCACTAGAATATAAGCTCCAAGAGGGGAAAGGCTTTACTTTTTTCCCAACTATAATTCTAGACCTTTGATCAATGAAATTAATTATTGAAATGTATGTAAGCTATTCCATGCTTAGGCTTAATGTTTGTCTATAAAACATGCTTATATGTGCATTCAATTAATAGTTTAACCACTATTTTTGCTTTTTGTAATTATATTTTAATTTCTAGCAGTTATTTATACACATTTTAATATGTTGACACAGATTACCCAATTGCTATCTAGAAAGTCGGTAACAGTTTACAAACAACCAGCTCTGCCTCACTTCCTTTCTGCACATTCATGCCCACAGTGGGTTTTGAATCTTTTTAGTAGCTATAACCTAAAAGGTAAATTATGACTTGTTTCATCAGCAATTTTTATTAGGAGATCTAAAGTGTTTAAGTTTATTATGGCATAAACTTCCTTTAATATCTTTTGCTTACATATAAATTTTATATTCACTTTTGTTTAATGTTATTTGATAATTTTTTACACACTCAGAATATTTGCTATTATACTCTAAAAATTTTCCTAGTTCAGAGTATATGTTTCTTCTATATTTATGTATTTAGAGCTTTTTTCTAATATAAAGTTTTTATTTTATAAATTTAATAATTTTTATTTTTAAAGTTCCTAATTTAATATCATTATGTTGTTTATTTAGTGTTTTATTGTTAATGTTCTAATTGTACTAGTTTTCTTCATATTCAACTTATGTTGGTGCATGAAGCAGTGGAAAATTTAAATTAGTTCTGTTTCACATTTTAGAAATGGTTGACCAGTCTTCTTTATAATGTACAAACACTAAGATAACAATAATAATAGCTATTAATTATTGCATGATTATGATGGGCCAGTCATTTTGGTTACGTACTTTCTATACAATATCTCAGTTACTTTTCACATCAACTCTCAGAGTTACGATGAAGCCTATTTTTCTTAACAAAGTAGAAAAGCAAATGTTGAATGTTCTGAGTTTACCATAGAATCATCTCTCATTTGTAATGTACCTAGGAAGCAGAATCTTCAGATTATAAACCACAGCTCTGTGCTTCACATAAGTAGGGCAACTTAGCCTCCTGAAATAATAAGTAATAGAGTAGCAAGTTATTGAGCATGCTGCCGGTTAACACACTGTGGTTGTCAATTGGAACTATTCAATCTGATACCACTGAACCTCACATTACTTGATATAAGCCTTTTTCAAGTTCCCTGAAGCATCCCTTCCCCCAAAATCTTCTGTCATGAAGTCGTCACCATTCACAGAACCTGGTTCCACTGTCTGCCATGGTACAAGAAAGAAGGTGCAATTTAAACAGAAAGGAGACAAAAATATTAGAAACAAATGCTTAGAAAATGACATACCAAAGGGAAGTGGAGTAGTAATATTATCTGACAAAATAGTACCATGAAAAAAATCATCAAGAAAAAGAGATGATAATAACAAAGTTGAAAGATGTAACCCTTCTAAACATAGATACATGTAACAACTCAGTCTCAAAAAAGTAAGATGAAACAAAGAAATCATGAACTATATAAATGGACAATTGCTAAAGTATATTTAACAGAATCTTCTCATAAAATTATAGATGAAGCATATGAAAAAAGTAAGCAATCAAGAGCAAAGATCTGAACAAAACAATTAAGAACTCAAGCTATGTGACATAAATAGAAAGATGTTATATCAAAAATAAAGTCTGCTATTTTTGAGCATACATGAAATATTTCCAAAGTTGGACATGCTTTATACCACAAAGTAAAGGAAACCTCAATGAATTTCAAAGAATCACCATGATACAGGCTATCACTTTGTAACAAAATACAATGAAATTGTTAATTAAAACAGAAGCATAGCTATACTAAATCCTATGAGATTAGCATATGAATAAAATACATAGCTGTTGGATTTAAAAAGAAATAAATGGCAATTAGAACTGAGTAATCATGAAAATGTTACAAGGCAAATTTTATGAGAAATAGCAAAAAGTAATTAGAAAAAAATGATAGTTTTTAACACATTAATCAAGAAGCAAAAAAAAATGTTTTTAAAATGACTAGAAAGCTTGAAAATATGCAAGATAGAAAACAGAAAGAAAATAAAGATCAAGTCAGAAGTCAATTAAAGGAACAAAAAAAATGCAAGATATTAACAAAACCAAATTATGGGTTCTTTCCACAAAGTTTATGTTCAGTAGGTCTTGCAGGACAGACAGCTCTAACAAATTTTAAAGGAGATTTTAAGGCCTATTTTTAGAAAATTACCTCAGAAAATAGAAAACAACAAAATTCGTGTAGCTCACGTCAAAAAGCTAGTGTTGTCTTAAGTATAAAACAGATAAGTCAATAGGTTCATTTCAATTAAAATCAAAAGCAAAAATTCAAAATATAACATCAAATACCTTTATTGTATTTCAAAAACATATGTATAATCTGAAAGGGTTCTTCACATTTGAAAAATCTTTTAAAATAATTCCCACAGACAGACTAAAATGAGCAAATTACATGATCTTAATCAGTGGTGCACTAGCATTAAACTCAATACCTATTTATTATGAAAACACCTAGAAAGAAAAGAATAGGTGTGAACTTCCTTATTTTAGTGAATGTTAAATACTAAAATTTAGAGCATTACATATAATGGAGGAATTTCAGATGATTTCATTTATGATTAGGAATAAAACAAGGATTTCCACCCTTGCTTAATATAATACTGAAGGCCCTGGCCTGCTCTACAAAGGTAAGAAAAAACAGTGATAACAATTAGTAGGCAAAAGACACAAGTCAGTTTTCTAATAACAATATCTACTTAGGAAAATGAATGAAATAAAAAATAGGAATTATTACAATTAATAAAAGAATTCACCAATACTAATAATAATATTTAATTACATTTTCTACTTTAATGATAACCAATGTGAAAACACAAGAAATCTGACATAATTCAATATAGCAATCTGTGTACACATAATAAAATATATGAATACGGGGGGCATTCTAGGAACTAGCCTAGGATATATAAGATCTCTAAGGAGACATTTTTTAAAAACTGTAATTAGTGATCTAGAAGATGTTTTGTGCTCTTTTTCTCTTTTTTAAAGGAGAGATAAATTATGCTCATGAGTAGGAAGACTTTGATATTAACAAATTTAAGTCATAATTTAAAAATTTCTGTTAGAAATCTCAGCTAAGAATGGCATCATTGGAGATTGCACTAAATATTTAAATAGGAAATAAAGCCAAATTTATTCAAAATCTTTAGAACATTTAACAAAATACTTTAACCAAGAAGTTCTAGAAGTTCAGCATAACTTGATACTAAAGCCTGGCTAGGATATTGTAAAACATAAAAATTATAAGTCGATATAAAGATACAAAGATCCCTCCAAAAAATTAGTAAACCAAATTTAGTGATATAAGATGTAATTGGTTTTATTCCGTAAGTAGAAGCTTGTTTAGTTAACGTTCAAAAAACAAATGTAAAAGAAAAAATCATAATCATCATCAAAGTTACAGAAAAAATACTTCATAAAAGTTAGGCATTTACTCATAATTTTAATAATGGTTAAAAAACTAGAAACTTCTTTAACTTTGAACATACATATTTAATGGTGAATAACTAAAAATTTCTCCCTGTAGGTTTTGAGTGATAAAAGGAGGACCTTTACCATTACCTCCACTCAATATTATCCCAGAAGTACTAGCCAGTGCTTTAACAGAAGAAAAGGCACAAGCATTGGAAAAATAAAATCAATCAATACTAATACACCACACAAAGGTATACATAAAAATCCATAATAAACTGAAGATATATTCAACAAGCACAACAAAGAAAAAATGAAATTTTTAAAAGATATCATTAGTAATTACATGAAAAAATAAAATAACAGAATAAGTCTAGAAAAAACGTGTAAGATCTCCTACCAAAAAAATTGTAAAATGTTATTAACAGAAATGAAATAGACCTATATAACTAGAGAGCTATACCAGGTTAACGAATCAGAAGACTTAATTTAAATGATGCCAGTTTTCTGCAACCCAATGCATGGCTAATCAAAATTCCAAGAGAACTTTTGTGAAAGTTGATAAGTTAATTCTAAAGTATATATGAAAATTCAAAGTATCAAAGTAGAAGGAGAATAATACATTGGGAGAACTTATTCTATGTAAGTAGTTCTCAAATTTGGTTGCATTTATAACCATCAGCAGCAGTTAAATCTAATAACCTGATAGTGATGACTTACCTTCCATAATTAAATCCTTATCCCTTGAGGAAAGACCCAGGTATTATATCTTAAAAACAATCCAAGTATTTCTAATATGCAACCAAGTTTCAGAACCACAGTTCGGCAGCATATTAGTATATATAATATAAATTAGGTGTTGCAAATCTACATTAATTAAAACAGGTGAAATTGATATAAGAATAGCAATTAGATGAGTGGCATAGAAGCTACAGAAAAAGACTTAGGCATGTATGGATACTGTTTGTGACTAAAATGATAGGAAAAAGACAATTTTTCAATAATGTCACTGCATCAGTTAGCTCTATAGAAAAAAAAATGTTAGCTTCAACATCAAACCATGTACAAAATACCCCTCAATTTCAAGTAGAGTGCAAATGAGAAGGTGAGAGTAAATGATAGAATTAGAATTTCTAAAAGATAATAGGGAATATTTTATTAAAGGTAGGGTAAAGAAAAATTTCTTTGCCAATACAGAAAAAGGAAAATAATTAAAAATTGACTACACTAACACTAAAATTAAAAGCTTCCACCCATTTAAAGACACCATTAAGAAAATGAAATGTTAAGCTCTAGATGAAGAGAGGGTATATGTAACACAGAAAACTAACAAAATGGTCAGTATCCCAAATATATACAAAAGCTTTATCAAATCAACCACAAAACATTATAAAATACAACAGAAAAATGAATAAGAGATATGAACTATCTCTTCATAACAGATGATCTCCAAAAGACCAATACATATATGAAAAGGTATTTCATCAGGGAGATGAAAACTAAATCATGTGCCACCCCCATTTTCTTGCCAAAATGACTACAATTAAAAAGACTGATAATATCAAATATTACTAGGCATATGAATTAATTGGAACTCTCATACACTGCTGTTGAGAATGGAATTACTATTTAGCAAACTTGTTCTGCATTTCCTACCAACGCTGAACATATATAAATACACACACACACACACATATATACATATATATGTATACATTTCACATGGCATAGAAATTCCACTTACTTTTACCTTGTATTGAATGAATATACACGTGAGCACACATGTGCAAGAATGTTCATGGCAATATTACTGTAACAACTCAAAACTGAGAGCAGTCTTAATGTCCATCAGCAGTGGAATGGATAAACAAATTATAGTATAGTCATCTAATGGAATATTATACATACCGAGAATGAATAAACTATATAAAACAATAGAGATTAATTTTAAAAGTAGAATGTTAAACATAAATGTCAATCAGAAAAGAAATTTTCTATTTATATAAAGTTCATAAGTGGATAAAAGAATGATGATTGTTATCTTGGGGAAGATGGCAGATAATGGCTGAAAAAGGACGCAAGAAGATGCCTCTAGAATACTTCCTATTTCTTGACCAGGGTAGCAGTCATGCATGTGCTAACTTGTGAAAATTCATCAAGGTATTGCTTTTATTTCCCTTACTTGAAGTATAATATAGTTGTAAAGTAGTAAAATAGGAAGAAAATGATCTGGACACCTGGAGAGTCATACCATGTTCTTTCTTAAGACAATATAAAAAAAATCAGTTCTTCCCAAATTGATCTCTAAAATCAATAAAATAAAAAAAATCCCAATTGGATTTTTTAGAGAATCAATTTTAAAAATTACTGGAAAAGTTACAATAAGATATTGTCACCCCAGTTAAAACAGCTCTTATCAAAAGACAAGAAATACCAGACGGAGGTTCCTGAAATGACTAAATAATAGAACTATAATATGATCCAGAAATTACACCATTGGGTATCCATCCAAAATAAAAGAAATCATTATATCCAAGAGTTGTCTGCCCACCCAGGTTTATTGCAGCATGACTCACAATGGCCAAGATATGGAATCAACCTAAGTGTCCCTCAACAGATGAATGGATAATGAAAATGTGATACATACGTATAACAGAATACTATTCAACCGGAAAAAAGAATGAAATCTTGCCGGTTGTAAGAGGTTGTAACATGCTTTTACCTGAATTAGCATAGTAAGTTGGATGGAACTGGAGGGCATTATGTTAAGTGAAATAAGGCGGGCACAGAAAAACAAATATCACATATTTTCTCACTCACACGGGAGAGCTAAAAATACTGAACTCATGAAGGTAGAGAAGAAAAGGATGGTTACCAGGGCTGGGAAGAAGTAGTGGGGAGAGGGGGTAAAGAGGGCTGGGTAAAGGATACACAAATGCAATTAGATAGATGAATATGATCTAGTATTCAGCAGCACAATAGGGCAGTTATACTTAACCGTAATTGTGTATAACTAATTGTGTATCTCAAAATAATTAGAGTAGAATCGGACTATTCCTAACACAAAGAAATGATAACTGTTTCAGGCGATGGACATCCCTGGTGCCCTGATTTGGTCATTATACATTGTGTCAAAATATTGCATGTACCTCACAAATATGTACAATTATTAGTATCCATAAAAACATTTTCATAATCTATGAATATCTTGAATAGATAAGTCAAGTTAAAAAAGAAAAGAGTAAAAATAGGGCATTGGTCTACAGATTGTCTTTATAGTAATACTTATTTCAAATCCACAGTTACAAAAATACTGTGATTTTAAAATAAGAAAAAAATAGACTAACAGAATAGAAGAAATATTTTAAAGAGAAGCTGATACAGACGTGAGCATATAATATGACTTAAAGGAAGACAACATAACAATATACATTACTGGGGAAAGGATAGCCAGATTAGCAAACGGTGCGTGTATAGAAATCAGGTGTATTGTATAGAGAAAACTAAAACTGGATGCCTGTATACTTCATAGCAAGGTATCCTCTACACAGACTAAAAATTAGAAATAAAATAGAAAACTGTGAGGTTGTTATAAAACAATATAGAAGAATATCCATGTAACCTTGACACGAAGACTATTTTATACAAAACCTCAAGAGCACAAACCATGAGACAAAAATCATTTAGAGCTAGCTTAGAAAGGGACATTTATATTATTATATACATAGCAAAACATGGTCTCATTCCACATAATCAGTTTGCAAATGAATTAAACAAAGCCCCATGCTAAGCTGATAATACCTGGACCAATTCATCACAGGCGCATGTGCATGTAAACTAGCGCTGGAGGTTGTCATTATAACAGAACTTGCTTACCTACAGTTCTTTAAGTCATTTTCCCAGTAGTTTGTCTGGACCTTACCCTGGCCCTGCTACTGCTTCAATCCCCCACTCTTGTGATCAGAAATCACAAGATTTTACCTACACTCCCTGCTCTCTGCTCCCTTCTCTCTCTTTCTCATCTTTTCCCTCTGCTCTCTTCCCTTTCTCTAATATAAAATAAAATTATACTTTTATATCCTAAAAAAAAAAGAAGCGTACACTTCCCTAGAAAATGAATCTTTGTGTTGTATTTAATCAACCTGACCACTAAGATTCTAGAGTGTATGTTAGAGGTTGTAACATTCTTTTACCTGAATTAGCATAGTAAGTTACACAAAAACTCACCATTCAATAATTCAAATTGAACTCTGACTTTTCAACATGGACTTTAAAAATTACCTTATGTAATTCATTTCTATACCTTCATATAAAAATTGTCTTTGTTTGAGGTATTAGGAGTTAGGCCACAACAGAGAGAGAATATTAACATTAAGCAATGTTTAGAAATGGTTAAGAGTTTGGGAAGTACTTGAAAATATTTCTTTGTAAACACTGCGCTTTTAATAGTTGCTTTTTTAAAGAAAAACTAAATTTTATGTTTTTAATATAAATTTCAATAACTTTTCCCCCTGCTCTCCCCTCCTAAATTTCAATAACTTTAAACTTGTTATTCTTGTTACAATTTCAAAGACTAGGCAGAAATAACGCACCTTTCATTTTGAACTACTGAAAACCTACAAAATCTCAAAAGGTTCGCTCAGTTCTTTATCTCTGTCCACCCCAGAGTCCTATCTGTTTCTCCCTTCTCCAAAACTGTTGGATCTTGACCATTCATTGGTCAGTTGACGACTTTCTTTCACAATCATCTTTTCTTTAACAGAACTCATATATTCTCTATCAAAATTCCCACCCCCACCCCCAATTCCCAAGAATATGCACTCCACAAGCACAAGCACATTGTAGCCAGCTAAAGGGTTGAAGAGTGCTTACCTTCAAAGTAGATGCCAGACTGGATTTCCAGGACCCTGGGGAGGGTCCTGAGGTCGAGGGAGTGGATGAATTCTTCCAGAGATGATGCCATTGCTCTGGCTTGAGCTGCACACAGACCTGGTACTTACAGAAGAGTGTGGCTCCTGGGGGTCTCCTGCCTGCAGCTGCAGTCCCTGCTCATCCGCCTTCCAGCAGCCAGGCAGGGGTGGGCCACGGGGGCCAGACTGGGGTGGAGAAGCTCTATGTGGTAAGGGCAATGAGGCGGGAGGAAGGAGGCAGGAGAGAAAAGGTGTTGCAGCTTTTTTTTGTTCACATTGTGGCTTAATTTCCTTCTGACGGTGAAGCAGAACAGGATGGGGGTGGGGTGAGCATGTCAGAACAAACGCTGAATGACACTGGGTGACCGGCTTGCCTTGTCCTGGGGAGCTGAGCTGAGAATCTACAGGAGGGGCAAGACTAGAGTCGGAGTTGCTGGGGGCTCGTCCACCGAAAAACGAGCAGCAATGCGGGGCTAAAAGTCTAATCTCACAAATGGCACCACTTGAATTCATTATCTCTCTAGTTCATTTCTGAAGTTTGGCTTTGGGCCTTATTTGCATACTCTCAGCGCTCTCATATTAAATTTGGTTATAAAAGTGCTTCGCGTCAGCTCTTTTTAGAAATCTGTTACTCCGGAGAGAGTATCGAAACCACTTTTTATTCTTCCACATTAAAAATTTTGCTGAATCTTAGAGGAAGGTAAGGTAGAGGTAGACTACACAAAGCGATGCGGTGAACTAACAGAGTGAAATGAGTATTGTAGTCTCCACGCTGCGGGGAAGGTATCTAAATCAGTTGATAGGAAACCTGGGTTTTCTGGCTTGAGCTCTGCTTTTGATGTACAAGGTGACTTCAACCTTGTCTTCGCTGATCTTCATTGGTCTCATTTATTAAATGAAGAAAAAATAGGAGGCAAAGAAGTCTTATAATTGCTTCCCAGTCCAAAATTCTCCGATTTTGTTCCTGTGGTCTGAATTTGGGGGGTTGGGGGGTGGAGGAGGGTGTGAATTTCCACAGTTGAAGGATGCAGGAGAAGCCTCATGAAAATCAATCTGTTAAAAAAACCTTCTGCTCTCTAAGCTTTGTATTTAACTGGAAGAAGATTTTAGGGCTAGAATTTGCCATTCAAGGTGATATCTCCTAAGTCTCTTTAAGGGTCAATAAAGGACTATTGGTTGGTATGTACACACCTGAAAGTTGCTAAGAAGCCTCACGTTGGCCTCATCCATTGAACTCCAGGCTGCCTGTGTACTGTTTTGGCCTTAGGCTGCAGCACGCATGAGCCAGATAGAGAGGGTCAGAGGACATGCTAGCTCTATCCTACCTTTGTGTAAATGACCTACAAAGAAAAATACTGCCTTATTCTGATACGAAGCTTACAAAACTCTTTCAACTCTTCATAAATTACATTCGACACTTGCAATCATCTGCCTGGCTTTTCTTTCTTTCTTTACTACACCAGAACTTATGGTTGGCCACATCAATAGGTTTTCTTCATCAGTAGATTTCCACTTCCTCACGTGCAACTCTTTTGTCCTAAAATCCCCCAAACTTGTTCAGTTTGTTTTTGCACCCCTCCTCCTGAGTTGAGGTTGTTTGTAGCCCACCACTGCATTTCACCTGGTTAAATATATGAAGAAGGCTGCTGTAGGCTCCTCTTTAAAAATCGTATATCCATTAGCATTGATGCTAGAACAAGTGTTATTTGATATCTAATACAAGCAGGGCTTTGCTTACTTTTTTTTTTTTTTTTTTGAGACTGAGTCTCAGACTGCCCTCTTAGCACAGCCAGCAGTGCATCAGTCTCATAATCTGAGACTGAGTCTTACTCTGTTGCCCCAGGCTAGAGTGCCCTGGCACCTCAGCCTAGCTCACAGCAACCTCAGACTCCTGTGTTCAGCTGATCCTCCTGCTTCAGCCTCCTGAGTAGCTGGGACTATAGCCATTCAACCCAACTAATTATTTTTTATTTTTAGTAGAGACAGGGTCTCTCTCTTGCTCAGGATGACCTCAAAATCCTGAGGTCAAGCAATCCACCCTCCTAGGCCTCCCAAGAGTGCTAGGATTACACTTATGGCCCCACTTAATTTTTTTTTAAATAAATACCCCAAGTCAAATTTCTATTCTAGTAGCCGAAAGAACAATTGCATATCACCAAGCTCTTATTGCCTGTGCTATGTCTTCTTCTGCACTTGTGACAGATGACCCTCCTTCTCTGTGACAATCTGCTTCTTTTATATTCTCAATTGGTCTCTCAGTTTCCCAGGCCAGAAGGTTCATGGTCACATGAGGGGCCATCTTTTCTCCAGCAGCCAAATCCATCAGGCCCCATAGCTGGCAATCCTCAACACCACTCACTCTATCCTTGTTCTGTGTTCCCACTGCTACTGTTTTAGTCCAGATTGTGATCACTTCAGACAGGCCAAGATATCCTGCAGGCCAAGATATCCTGATATGACAGAAAAGCCAAGATAACGCTGACAGGGGCATATTGAGAAGATGGTACTCGAACCATGGAGTGGTAAGATGAATATTAAAGTTTAATCATTAAAACAGCAGATTAGAGGTGTGGTAACAGTCAGATTAATAAGAACTCATAAAAATATAGATTTATATAAAATAATTTACCCTATTTCAAAATGATGAAATTCCAAAGCAGCGGGAAAAATGTTTTATTTGACAAATGGTTGTGAAATAACTGAAAATAAAGTCCCCTGACATTCCAAACAACAAAACTAAAGTTAGATACATTTTGAAATTAAATTAAAAAAAAAGAAAATAGGAAAATGAGAGAGGGTGGGGAAAGAACTATTTCTAAGTGTTAATTGAATTCTTAAAGGAAAAGACTAATAGATTTGACAACAAATATATGAAATACTTCCATAAATTAAAAAGAAGCCTTAACAAAATAGAGGAGAAAGGCACAGACTTCAAATAAAGTGATAACATCTTGGTTTGTGAAGACCACATATTAATCAATATGCAAAATGAAAATAATAGAAGACAACTGCTTTAATTATGAGCTTGTGTCTGACCAAGTGTCCTAGCAAAGGCATCTAGAAAAGCTGGGTGATACTTTTAAAAGCTGATTTAAATAACAGGAGTGCTGTCAGGGGAGCTGGGACATGTGAGGCCCCAATCCCGGGAATCAGAGCAACACCATAAGAAGAGCCTCCGATTCTGCACTTCTTTTCCCTGAAGGAATTTGTGGATTAGTAACTAGGATTGAGAGAGTCTGAGAAGCAGAGGAAAAGCTGGTGTTTAAGGAGGAGAGACGTTGAATCAAGTCTTTGCAGTTTCACATGGCCAGAGAGAAGGGGTTGGAATTTGGTTCTAGGGAGGCAACCAGGAAAAGTCAGAGATGTGTGTTGCTCAGCACCACATTGTTCCATTAGATTTGGCCCATTCAAAAGCAGTACAAGGTTGATTATATGAGATACAAGCTAGAAAGGGATAGGTAAGAAGCTGAAGGAGCCAGGAAGTGCTTACAGCAATCTTACAGAGCTGGGAAGCTGGGGCCTGCTGAGGAGGAAGGAGCGGCCCCAGTCAATGCTCTCACTCTCAGCTGGGGCTCCTGAACAGTGCTTTCTAAAAGAAAAGGTGACTTTCTTACAGTCATAAGTAGTGCAGGCTTTACAAAACTGAAACCAGATTAAGATTAGCTTAACCCCTCAAAGAATTAAAGTGATCTGCCCTTATTCTAGCTGCCAGACAAAAGCAAAAATAAATCCTCCCATTGAGGAAAGGCAGCCAGAATTTCTGTAATTTTTTAAACAAAACATCTACAATGTAATTAATAAAAAGAAAAGAAGTGCCAGGAAAAAGAGAGAGCGTGTGAGAAAGTGAGAGAGAGAAAGAGACCACGGAAACAAACTCACGGGGTAATCAGCTATTATAATTATTAGTCCTGTAATTTAAAATATCATAAAACCTCCATAGTTGACCACCTCCTCAAGTTGAACTAATTTTCATAGACTGGACCACACATACATATCAGTACAGTGGCCTAGTTCCTTATATGTTGACCACCTCCATATGTTGACCAGTCTGTTACAGTCCCTCAGGTGGTCAACTTACAGAGGTTCTACCACAATTTCTATGAACATGTTCAAAACTAGAAGATAAGAAGGAGAATTTCAGAAGATAACTGCTCTGTATAAAAATTCTAAAGTTGAAAAAAAACAATAACTGAAATTAAGAATTGAATAGTTGGGTTTAACAGCAGAAGGAACTTAGAGTTAAGAGAGGCTTGTTGGACTGGAAATAGGAGAGTTGAAAATATCTACTGTCTATCTACAGAGAGACTTTTTAAAGTAAAACATTCAGAAAAGAATCTAAGGAACATTTTGGCCATAGTCAAAAGATCTTATGTGTAAACTGAGTCCTAATGTGAAAAGAGAAAGAAGGGAAGAGTCAATGTGTCAAGAAGCATTACTAAAGAAAAAACGGTCATTTTACAACGAAAAAGTGACCAATTCTTTAAGAACATGCACATGCCTAAATCACACGGCTTCCAAATATCTAAAGAAAAATCAACTGAATAAAAAGAATAGAATCCACTATTGGAATAATAACCATTTACACACTCACCCCAAAACTAAAGAACAAGCAAATATTTAATTCATGAAATCCACACCATTGAGTGTGCAACATATAGCCACTTACAGATACTGAAAACTGGTGTGATTTATGTGGATATCAATTTGATCTAGCAATTTCACAGTTAGACATATCAGATACAAAGATTTATTCATATTAATTGAGCATTTATTACTTTAATAGTCAAAAAAGGAAGAAAATTTAAAAAGAAAACACATTTCACATTATCCCAATAATTCAAACATGTTTGGAAAGTTGAAAAATCTTGACATGCACTGGGTTTGCTCCTTAATACATCTTCGCAACACTTCCACTAAAGAACAAACATAGACCTGCCCATCAAATGATGGTAAAGTTATGGTTAGTGTCATCATTCTCAATGACTTATGTTCTAAGAGACATCCTTGAACAAAAAGGAATAAAAGCCAAATCAAGATTTGCACAAGATGCTCATTCCTTTGCTCAACTCTCTGTATCTGCTTTCCTAAAAGAAGAAGCATAACTGGCTGAATGTTACACAAACAACAACAACAAAAAAAAAACAATTATTTCACAAGCATAGAACTAAACTTCAAAGATAGAGGCATAAAACCATAAATAATAAAGAATAAAGATTAAATCTGGGCGGTGCCTGTGGCTCAAAGGAGTAGGGCACCAGCCCCATATACCAGAGGTGGCAGGTTCAAACCTGGCCCCGGCCAAAAACTGCAAAAAAAAAAAAAAAAAGAAGAAATCTTATATATATTTACTATGAAATACTATTTAGCCATAAAAAGATGGAGACTTTACATCTTTTATATTAATCTAGATGGAGCTGAAACATATTCTTCTTCATAAAGCATCACATAATAGAAAGGCAAAAATCCAATGTACTCACCACTAATATGAAGCCAGTAGATGATCTAATACACACCCACATAGGAGAAAAACTCTATTCAATTCAAGCTGGGGGGAAGGGGCAGGAGGAAGGGGGAGGTATATAGCACACCTCCTGGGTGCGGGACACAATGATGAGAGGGATTCTATCTAACAAATGCAAACATTGTAACCTAGTCATTTATATCCTCACACTAACCTGAAATTAAAAATATTAAAAATTAAAAAATAATTAAAACAAAGAATAAACCTTAGAGATAATTCTGACTGACATCTAAATCACTCATTTTTGAAACTTTCTCCTCATTGTTTATTTCTAAAGAAGCAAAAATTGGGCCTTGCCTAGAAAATAGGAATCACCTCCTGATACTGGCTTTACTACAATGTAGCATTTATTGGTTCCAATCATTAAAATACAACAAAAGGATTGTAAATCAAACCATCTCACCCTCCCCAGGGACATTCTGTGTATCACAGAAGTCCCTGCTCCCCATCACTTTTAGTCTTCTTCTAAATGAAACCCGGTGTAGGACCAACATTTCTTCCCAAGTAGATTTAGACAAAATCGGATATTTTCTGGTCATGGTTTTTCTAAATTAATGTTTAATTGCACTTGCAGCAAAAACGTGTTGAAGTCTTCCTCTATACTCGTCCTCATACAAAACGCTGAGAATTTACTTAAGCCCGGGCACAGGTTACACTTTAGCAGAACATCCACCCAGGAATCAGAATCCAATGTATAAAGTTCACCAGAGAGATGAGCAGGCTACTTTATGGGACCACACAGGAGACAAAGCTAACTCAGGAACGTCAAGAATTAGGAGAATGTTGCTCTAGGAAGAGTCCAGAAGTTGATCCTAAGGCGTAACAAACGGGTGATAAGCCCACTCACCTCATGGAGACTGCTCAACTGGATGGGTCTGTATATTTTTTCCATGAGGTTCTCCCTATCGCCAGGTGTTGCAGAGCAGGAGCACAGGCTGAAATATGCGGCTTGCAAAGAGGAACAATGTGAATGTTGTGTTACTGTGTGAATCCTGCCCTGACATTTTCCCTTCCTGTAGGACTCAACCCTTCCTCAGAACCGTGACTGATCACAAATAATGCTCCTTGACTCATGAAAGATGTTCTGGTTTCTCTTTTTAAATGATGGGAGTTCGATGATGTAACTCTAGCATTTTCCTCTAACGTATTTTAAAAACTGAACTGCAATAATCATATGCCTGTAGAGAGGATATTCCCACTTTAACAATCCTTTCCTGGCCAGGCACCACAGCTCATGCCTGTAATCGTAGCACTCTGGGAGGACAATGTGAGAGGCTCTCTTGAGCTCAGGAGTTCGAAACCAGCCTGAGCAAGAGTGATACCCCATCCCTATTAAAAATAGAAAAATTAGGGGAAAGGGAGGGGAGGGGAGGGGGGAAACGGGTGGAGGGAGGGTAATTGGTGGGACCATACCTATGGTGCATCTTACAAGGGTACATGTGAAACTTACTAAATGTAGAATATAAATGTCTTAACACAATAACTAAGAAAATGCCAGGAAGGCTATGTTAACCAGTGTGATGAAAATATGTCAGATGGTATATAAAACCAGTGTATGGTGCCCCATGATTGCATTAATGTACACAGATATGATTTAATTTAAAAAAATAGAAAAATCAGCTGGCATTGTAGTGGGCACCTGTAGTCCCAGCTACTTGGGAGTCTGAGGCAGAGGATCCCTTGAGCCTAGAAGTCTGAGGTTGCTGTGTGCTAGGCTGACACCACAGTACTCCATCCTGAGCAACAGAGAGAGACTCTGTCTCAAAAAAAGAAAAAGCAAAGCTTTTACCTTTTTTTTTATTTTTTATTAAATCATAGCAGTGTACATTAATGCAATCATGGGGTATATAATGTGCTGGTTTTTATACAATTTGAAATATTTTCATCAAACTGGTTAACATAGCCTTCATGGCATTTTCTTAGTTATTGTGTTAAGACATTTATATTCTACACTTAGTAAATTTCACATGTTCCCTTGTAAGATGCACTGTAGGTGTGGTCCCACCAATTACCCTCCCACCACCCCTCCTTCTCCCTCCCCTCTCCTCCCTCTCCCCTTTCCCCTTCTTGGGCTATAATTGGGTTATAGCTTTCTTATTTGTTACACCTTATATCTGAAATAAAATCAAGGCTGTAATTTGCATTTCATGTAATAACATCTTGGAGTCTCATAGAAACTGTTTAGTCCTAAGCCTTATTAAAAATAGTTTTAAATATTTTAACTAATTTTCTACTGGAAGGCAAATACTGATAAGTTGACAAGTCCTTTAAAAAGATCTTCCCAGTTATATTTCAGACCTAAAAATAAAATATAAGTGGAAATTCTGTTATGAAAATAAAACATTAAAATATATATCAAAAACAAAGCCAGACATGGTGGCTGTGCCTATAATCCAGCACTCTTGGGGCTAAGGTGGAAGATGGCTTGAAGCCAGGAGTTTGAGATCAGTTGAGCAACATAGAAAGACCTTGACTCCACAAAAAAGTAGAAAAAATTAGCTGGGCATTGTGATGCATACCTGTAATCCAGCTGCTCAAAAGGCTGAGACAGGAGTCACTTGAACCCAGAAGTTTGATGTTGTAGTGAATTATGATGACACCACTGCAATCCAGCCCAGGGAACAAAGCAAAATCCTTTCTCAAAATGTGTGTGTGTGTGTATGTGATATAAACAATCTCGTTTGGAAAATTTAGCTTGGGATATGTATTTCTTTCTTTCTTTTTTTTTTACAGACAGAGTCTCACTTTATTGCCCTCAGTAGAGTGCTTGGCATCATAGCTCACAGCAACCTCCAGGTCTTGGGCTTAGGCGATTCTCTTGCCTCAGCCAGGATATGTATTTCTTTAACACAAATGAGTTTATTGGGCAACAGAGCATTTGTTTAGGCTAACAAATGTGTACATGAGACTATTAACTACAAACAGCTCTTTTCAGCTGGTGCCATCACACTGAGTCAAGCTGGAGGTACCAGGGAACCAAAGCTCCTGGCAACAGCATATTGAAGTGTTCATATAGATTATGAGAAAATTGATAGAAATACCAACAAACTAAATGTACAAACACAATACAACAACAACTACACACACATCCATTGGAGAGTGGGGAGGGATGCAGCTTGGTTAGATTCTTATTTCCTAAAATGAATAAATAATGGAAGAACCTACTTTGCTCACTTGGAAGATAAGTGACACACAGCAGACGACAATATGTTTCCCAAAATTGTCCTCATTTTACAAACTTAGGCCCATGTTACACAATTGGACTGAAATAATTTTCAAAGTTGGAAAAGTCATAGATCTAGTGACAGGAAAACCTGGGCAAGACCTAACATAGTTATAAAAAAGAAAGGCAATCTGTTGAGAAATTCTTCCCCTTAAGTTAAAAAAAAAAAAAGTGTGTATAAACATATACATAAGTAAGGGATTGAAAATATAGCAACTGAAGAGATTCACAGTCACTTTATAGAAAAAGGAATGAATTTAGATTTTATGCTGTCTAGTATATCCAATTTCCATATATATAATATATGTATGAAATAGCTAAGAATAAACGAAGTAAAAGGCTTGTTATAGATGATGATTTTTACACAAAGATTTAAAGTCAGAGTTCAACCTATCTTTTCAGTGACTATGTTTTCAATTAAACTCTAAGAGCCTTGTAATAAGCCTCATCATCTAGAGCAGTGGCTCTCAACCTTCCTAATGCCACGACCCTTTAATACAGTTCCTCCTGTTGTGATGACCCCACGTATTAAATTATTTTCATTGCAAGTAGCATATCAGATATTTACCTTACGATTCATAACAGTAGCAAAATTACAGTTATGAAGTAGCAATGAAAATCATTTTATGGTTGGGGGTCACCACAACTGGTGAGGAACTGTATTAAAAGGGTCACGGCATTAGGAAGGTCAAGAGCCACTGGTCTAGAGGCTCATTGTTTTAGAAGATGTATATGTTGCATTCTTAGGAATTGTAAATTGATCTTCAAGGAACAAAATATAAACTCTCACAAACACATTACATGAGTATTTGTTTTGTGATAGCATGGATCTAAAAATAATTTAATATTTTCATCCATTTCCTGCAACATTAATCCCAGAATAAAATTGTCTGAATAGAACCAGGTTATTGGAGAACTTGTTTTGGCTATCACCATGTCTTAGAGAGAATAAAGGATTTCACTTTCAAAAATGAGTTTATAAACTGGCTTATTGTACCCTCAATGAATCCCCAACAATAAAAATAAATAAATAAATAAATAAAATAAAAAAAAGTGAGTTTATAAAGTAGAGAAACCATCATTTAAAAAAAAGGTTTAAGGGGCAGCGCCTGTGGCTCAGTCGGTAGGGCGCTGGCCCCATATGCCGAGGGTGGCGGGTTCAGGCCTGGCCCCAGCTGAACTGCAACTAAAAAAAAAAAAAAGCTGGGCGGGTGCCTGTAGTCCCAGCTACTAAAAAAAAAAAAAAAAAAAAAAAAAGGTTTAAATTATACAATTTCAGAATGGGTTGTAGATACACAGAAAATTTGCAAAGAGTACAGAGATTTCCTGTAGACTAAGACCTACACCTGTTCCTCCTACTTAAACACTTTACATTATTGTGGCACATTTGTCACAGCTTAGAAATAATATTGAAGTATTATTAAGTAAACACCATATTTCAGTAGAATACTATGAGGTTTTTACAATTGTCATTTTCCCTGTGTGGATCCCATTCAGAACACTCTGGTGCATTTAGTCATCGCACTTCCCCAGTCTCCTGTGGATAGTGGCAGTTTCTCAAACCTTCCTTGCTTTTGAAGCCTTGGCAATTTGAGGAGTACAGTTCAGGTATTTTGTAGAATGTGCCCCAGTTAGGTTTACCTGATATTTTCCTCTGGGTTAGACTGGGCGTATGGATTTGAGGAGGAAAACCACAAAGTACTGTACTCATTCTATCCTATCCAAGGTACATGCTATCCACATGGTTCTTCACCAATGCCACTTTGTATCTGCTCAAGGCACTGTTTGCCAGGCCTCTTCACAGTAGTGTCAGCCTTCCCCTCTCAGGCTTTTCTCCTTGGAAGTAAGTCACTCAGCATAATCCCCCCTAAGCAGCAGTAACTCATGTTCCAGCTCCTTGAAGGAGGAGTATCTTCATACCTTATCTGGAATTCTGCATGAGAGATTTGTGTCTTCTCCCTCAGATATTTATTTATTCAATCGTGTATCTACAACAGCATGGATTAAGATATATTTAGTTTATCCTCTAGGTCAGCGTTTCAACCTGTGGGTCATGACCCCTTTGGGGGGGTCGAATGACCCTTTTTCAGGGGTCTCCTAAGACTATCCTGCATGTCAGATATTTACATTATGATTCAAAACAGTAGCAAAATTACAGTTACGAAGTAGCAAGGGAAATAATTTTATGGTTGGGGGTCACCCCAACATGAGGAATTGTATTAAAGGGTTGTGGCATTAGGAAGGTCGAGAACCACTGCTCTAGATTATAATCTAGCACTATTTTAAAATATTTACTTTGTAGTTTCAATTGTTTCAGTTTTGACCACTGTATACACATGTATGTATAAATATTTCTATATTTATCCATCTGTATTTACATAATAAATAAACACAAGTTCACACTGACATCTCCAACTGGAATAAATACTACACGAGTCATTGTAGCTTTTCTCTTTTGTTTATTTCTAAACTTGTTTCTCCAGTTGTGAGAAACCTGGCTCCCACGTCTGCCATTCAATTACCTGTACTTACTTGGTCAATACAAGGATACAAGTACGGAGTCTTAAACTACAACTTAGCATGTTTGTGAGAAACAGCTTCAACAACTAGAGTGCAGGTACTTTCATCTTTAACCTTCCAGTTTCCAGTCATTTCCAAATTGACTTAGGTCAGCTCCTCTTTTTCCCTATCTATTTCAAGGAGGTTGTCAGATACTTGTAATACAGTTATTTTCTTTTGACGCAGTCTGAATTCCATCCTGGGATTCCTTTGGCAGTCACCATTTCTATAAACTCTGTATTACTTTGAAGTGAGATTCTTAATGATCTTTTCTAAAACATGGAAGAAGAGAAAAATACATAATAGTATTAAATTCCAAGAGAATAAACATTTCTGCTGCACAGAAATATTAATGCATAGGAATATAAGAAGATGTGTAGAAATGAAAAATCTAAAGATAATTCAAAACAAGAGCTGAATGAGTAAGTACCTCAGGGCCTATTGATACAAGGGAATATTATGCAGAGTGAAAAAGTGAATATGTAACCACACACATCAAACATTAAGTGCATCTCCAAGATAAGAATAAAAGAAATCACAAAAGATACAAGTACTATGATTACACTTAGAAGATGAAGCTGTATTTCAATTAATTTGTAGTAATATAAAAAAAGGAATATAAAACACAAAACTCAAAAGATGGTGAAGGTAGTAATAATGGTCTATTCCTTACCCTGATCAGATGTCTTCATTATTATTAGTAGTAGTAGTAGTTAAATTTCTAAAACTTACTAAATAAGTACAAATGATTGTAGACTCAGTTATCTGTTTAAAATTGTAAAGTTTAAATAACCAAAGCAATATACTCATTTATTCATTTATTTAATAAATATTTATTACACTTAAACTATACTCCAGGCACCAAGTCCTGGGGATTTCCGCTGACCCCAATAGATATTTTATCCTTAAGAACTGTAAATTTGGCTTGGCGCCTGTAGCTCATGACTATGGCGCCAGCCACATACACCAGAGCTGGTGGGTTCGAATCCGGCCCAGGCCTTCCAAACAATGACAACTACAACCAAAAAATAGCGGGCATTGTGGCAGGAGCCTGTAGTCCCAGCTACTTGGGAGGCTGAGGCAAGAGAATTGCTTAAGCCCAGGAGTTGAAGGTTGCTGTGAGCTGTGATGCCACGGCATTCTACCCAGGGTGACAGCTTGAGGCTCTGTCTCAAAAACAAACAAACAAAAAACTGTAAATTTATCTTCAAGAGTTTATCAGTGTTGTTTAACTGAATAGGTATGATCTCTTCATTCAAGGATCTTACAGATTCAGGTAGGTGTGCCTAACGTTTTGGCTTCTCTGTGTCACATTGGAAGAAGAGTTGTCTTGGGCTACATGTTACACAAATACACAAACACTAACAAAGCTGATGAGCAAACAGAAAAGATCTGTACATGATTTTTGTGATATACACCACCACAGAAAAGCAAAAAGTTTCTCACAGAATCCTTATGCAGCCCCACGGGTGGCAGGTTGGCCACCCCTGTGACATGTGTTCATTTGTGAGAAATGAGCAAACTGGAATTATCTCTCCCGAATGGCTTAGGCAGGATGCAGTGGGTGACAACCGAAATCCCAGCACTTTAGGAGACAGGAGGATTGCTTGAGGCCAGGACTTTGAATTCAGCCAGAGCAACATAGTAAAACCTCATTTCTATCAAAAAATCAAAAATTAGCCAGATATGGTTGGTACACACACCTGCACTCCCAGCTACTTGGGGTGCTGAGGTGGAAGGATGCTTGGAGCTCAGCAATTCGAGATTACAGTCGGCTATGATGATGTCACTGCCCTCTAGCCTGGGTAGCAGAGTGAGACACTGTCTTAAATAAATAAATAAATAAAATTCTCAAAATGTCTTGAGCATAATAGCCATGGAAACACTTATACACTTTTTTTCACCTTTCGAAGACCATCTGAATTTTGCTTAAGTCATGAGGCATGTACTTAGGCTGAGAGTATTTTAAAAGCTGTGAAAGTCACGTTAATATTGCCAAGCTCCACATCATCTCAGATCCAGGATCTCTTATGTCCAACATTGGTCTGCGAACTGCTTCTCACTGAAAACCAAACCCATCTCTGAGAAAACCCCAACCCCTTACTCTAGAGCATAACTGTCCCACGGTCTGACTGAAATGATTAATACATGGGGTACGTAATTGAAAAAGTTTAAAAGTGCTAAGAGTAAAAGAGCAAAAACTATAATCTTACTGAAAAGACAACAAATGTGCTATGCCTTCGGGCTCTTCTATCACAGCGCCTTGCACACGAAATGGTGTTTTTGGCCTTAAAAAGTCTAAGCCCTTCAGTGTTGAAGGTAAGGTCTTCAGAACCTAGTCTGATATTACCACAGTGGCGATGCTTCTACTGGGAATCTTGTTCAAGCAAAGTGAATGACTTGCTCTTTCAGACACATCTCCCTTTCCAGCGGGAAAATCTCCGTGTCTACCTGGGCCACTCACCCGTCCTGGACAACATCAGCAGCCAAGTGAAGGTCATGAATGCTCTTCGGGCCCAGATTAGGCTGCAGGCTCCTTCTGACACTGGACATGAGACACCTGGGTGAAGAGTGGAGTATCAAGTGACTTCTCAGAGAAGGGCAAATAAATATGGGGGGTGGAGCGGGGGAACAGTGTCTCCTGGACTCACGTTTTAAGTTCCAACTCGACTTCTTTCACCACCATGAAACCTTTATGTTTCCTTTTTTTCTTAGATCCTTTGTCTTCTTTAAATTTTGTTTTATTTTAATAGATTTAGAGATACAAGTGGTTTTTTGATATATGGATGAATCATATAGTGGTAAAATGAGGGCTTATAGTGTCCACTGTACATAGCAGGTAATTTTTGAACCATCTCCTCTCCTCTGAGCACCATCACACCACTCTGGGTGGCCGTGTTATGTGAGGTATGTGTTTTTTCCATCTTTGTCTAATCTTTAAATCGTTTTCAAAATTCTCTCTTCTTTTTTAGAATTCCTATTAACGGAACATTTCTTATTATGTAGCCTTTTCCACGCTCTTTTCTGTTTCTAAATTACACATTTTGGGGGGGAAGGATCTAGTGCCAGGCGTTCTCTAGCTCTCAACACCTTCACAAAGCACCACGCTAAGAAATATTTTCTAAAGAGGAAAACAAATGAATGGTCCTCATGTATCCATTGTATTAATTGAATAATCGGAAACTAAACCAGATTAAGTTCCACTTCCAGTCTCTTCTCCCCAAGATAACAGAGTAGAGTCATGATCAGACCTGGACACAGGCTAATGCCTGAGTGTTTGTCTCACCGAGACTTCTCAATTGAAGTAAGAATGTAAATTCAGGCTTTTAACCCCAAAGTATTATTCAATCTATATTGAAGTAAATACCAACTCCATAAAGAAGCTGAATGTTTTTCTTCTGTGTAAGACTTTATAGCTCAGGTCTTAGAATTCAATCCCATGTACTCTCCTCCTAGAATATCAGTATTGATTGGTGATAACAATCAAAGACTGTGTGCTTCCAAGACTTAATCTGGAGGAAACAATGCCTTCAAGTCCCTTAGTGAACAGCACATAAAATGGTAAGGACCAAGTCCTGTGCAGGCTGAATATCCCTTATCTGAAATGCTTGGAACAGGAAGCACTTCAGACTCGAGATTTTTTTTGGATTGGGAGACACTTGCACATAAATAGTGAGATATCTTAAGGGTAGAACCTGCAGTTAAATGCACTTATGTTTCACATGCACATTATACACATAGATTGAAGGTAATTTCATACAACATTTTAAATAATTCTATAAAATATTGTAATAATTTAAATAACATTTTGACTGTGTTTTGACTGCAACATGTTGCGTGAGGCCAGCTGTGGAATTTTTCACTGTGACCTAATGTCAACACTCAGAAAGTTTTGGATCTGGGAGAACTTTGGAATTTGGATTTTCAGATAAGACTGTTCAACCTGTATTGTTGTCCTCTAAGGGCAGGTCTATGAAGACACTAAGAACAACTTAAGTCTCTTGTTTTCTTGTCACTTTGCAAATTCCTACAGGACGAATCCCTTAAGCAATACAGTCAGAAGTTACTTAACCAAGGGGCATGCTCAGAGAAATGCTTATTAGGTGATTTCATCATAGTGAAAACATCATAGACTATGCTTACACAAACCTAGATGGTACAGCCTACGACACCCCGAGGCGATATGGTACAACCTATAGCTTCCAGGCTACAAATGTGTACAGCATGTTACTGTACTGAATGCTGTAGGCAGTAACAACACAGTGGTAAATATTTGTCTATTGAAACATATCTAAATATAGAAAGGTACAGTATAAATACCATGTTAGAATTTCATGGGATCACCATCCCCTATGCAGTCTGTCCTTGACTAAAATGGCATCCTGCAGTCCCTAACTGTACATCATATCATCCAATGATAGATGGTAAGGAACGAAACTAACTTTCAAAAATACCTAAAACACTACTTCCCTTATTTGTTTCCGTACAGTAAAGCTACGTGCTTTTCTACAGTATGGTTAGGACATAACTGTATGATCCTTATAAAGTTCTATGTTGTTTGAAACAAAGTAGTATTACAGATTAAATGCCAAGTACAATATTTTATAAGTGCAGGTGGTTTGGTTATCAGAAGAGTAATTGACTAGAAACAATTTGACTTTATTTTATATATGGCCAGTGAACCTACAGACCTGCTAATTGTTGATAAGGAACCATTTTTAGAATAAAGTTCTTTTAATTTTAATGTTACATAGAAATTGACATCCCATTATAATGGTTCATTATTCATGGATCCATCTTGAGCCCTATTCATAAGAAATTTACTTTTAAAAGAACCATGGAAAACTCTTTTATAGTTTTCATTGCCTAGTTCATAGGCCTTATCAAACCTTCACTTTGGGCACAAAGAAAATTGAAAACAGACATAGGAGCAAACTGATGATTAACAGTATAGTATCATTTAGTTGTTTTTATTTATTTTGGTACAATTGGTCTAGAGAACATATCTGTGACCACAAGTTAAAATTGGAATCTCCAACCACTATATCCCAAGGCTAGAGCTTGATATTGATAGTGGCAAGAGCTGAAGATCCAGGTTCTATCTTAGGACAATTCAGAGACTGGAAAACAAGACTTGGACCCTGACTTGGTTGTATTTACTAAATAAAGACAAGACAGAGCGGGGAAATATTGTCTGTACTCTGCCTGGGGGTCAAGGAGAGGGCCAGGTAGACAGATAGACACTGAACCGCATGTGAATATTTATCCCAATCTTACCACAAAAAGAAACTTCTCCTAGGTGAGCAACAAGGAGGAGAGAAGAATGAGCAAACTCTTCTTTCTCAGAATTTAATGAGGACAGAAGAAGTTCCTGTTTCACATGTAGCAAAAAGGAAATCTGGAGAGGCAAAATATTAGCCATCTAGTTGTTTCACTAAAAAATGATTTTATATTTTGAAATCTAGTGAAAGGGCAGAAAGAATTTCAGATATTTTTGCATTTAAATTAAGTACCATTATTTAATAAAATAAATCTAGGGATAGAGTTAGAAGGAATTTCTTGTCTGTGGATATGTATGTATATTCCAGTATAATAAAGTCCTTTCATTGAAAACAACAGTAACTACTCTACAATAGAAAGTCATTGCCAATCCACACTCCACCCATGTTTTTCATTAAGCCCCAATTTTTGTTTGTGGATCCTCCTCTCATGGCAGAGATGCAGCTGGGATGCAGCCTGGGGCAAGGGGAAGATGATTAATGCCGTCCTATTATGATCTCTATTCATTGGAACGGTTCACATGGCCCTTCCACCTGGCCCCATGGGAGAGCATATAATCAAAGCTAGAATATCCTTTTCATGGGAAATTTAAATGTTGTGTACAGTCAGACAAAGAAAGCAAGATAAATAAAATAAATAGAGTTCATTCATTCCACTGGCCAGCAATATTCAGACAAGATAGTGGATTACTTTCTGTTGTGCTGTTAGATTCTAGATCCAACACTTCCACATTCTAGTAGAGCCAGTGAAATCTTCAATATCCATTTTTTTTCTTTTTTGCTTCAATAAGAGTCAGTTTCTGTTGCTTGCGGACAAGTAACGCTGCAATATACTACCAGGCAATTGTTGCAGGTTGCCCTGAGCCACGGGGCAAGATAGAAGCTATTAAATTGATGGATAGATCAGAACACCTAGGCTCAAGTCCACCAATAAGGATCAGAATCACCAAGACCAAGGCTAGAATCGAAGTGTTTAATTGTGCAAGAGCAATGATTTTAAAATGTAGTCTATAGAGCCTGGGAAATGGAAATGGACAGACGCTAACAAACAAAAACTTTATGAGCTGTATTTGCAAAAACTACATACTGGATCATCCAACTCGTAAAGGACTTGAACTGGAAGAGTAAAGTTAAAATCACCCTGAATCTCACAAACTATATGAGAAGGCTTCACGAGGTGTGTTGGTCCCCAGAGCTATCTCAGATGGGGTCTGAAGTCAATATTAAGAAAGTAGACTATAGTGAGTCCTCCAGTTACATCTGGGTCTGTAACACACAAGAGGATCTTCTCACCCCAACCCCTGTACTGATTAGAATCCTTTGATTGCATGGATTAATTCAGCACTAATTCAAGCAGTATGGAGAATTTATGGAGGATAAGGTACACGGAACTGATAGGGTGCTGACAACAGGACAGGCAGGCACTGGGGAGCAGGATCTGGACCTGCACGTAGTCTTCCACATTAACTCCAAAACCAGCAGTTAAGCGCTGCCCTGTGTCACAGCTCCATGGTGACCATTGTTTTCGGTGATTTGATCTAACTGCCCAGCCCTGTTCTTGATGATTCCCCTACTCTTGGAATAATCTCAGGAGAGCCCCTCTCAGCCGTGTATATGTCATCTGAGCATATTCCAGACCATAGTTAATTGAGAAGGGACCAACTTGAGATTAGCTGAGCTAGTCAGAGTCTATTCTCCAGAAATTTAGAATTTGAATAAAAAGATATCCTGGAAATTGGGAATTAAGCATCATTAAAGATAAAACTTTCAAAGAACTAGACACAAACTTCTGCTCCTGAGGCCTATCTTTCCTGATTTCCTTATTCCAAAAGCCTTGGATTCCATGAAATATAATAGGTTTCTAATAAATTTCTTCTTTCTACTTAAGTTTGCATGAGTCAGTGTATCTCACTTATATCTCAGAAAAGTCTAATCAATAATCTATTTAAAGAATGGTTACAAGAATCATGTGTGGTTTGACTAACTTTGGAAGCCAAGCTTCTTTAGCCAAATTCTTAGGTAGGTCCTAATTTCACCATAGAGTGGTGCCATCATTAACTCCAGGCTAAGCATTTAAGTCTCCCAAGGAATGATTCCCAACATTAAAAATGAATAAATAAACTCAGGTACAATACATCCCCTATGATTAGCATTTTAATTTTGCCAAAAAAAAAAAAAGACAGAATTTAAGGATTAAGCTATCAACTTAACCCTACTAGTAACAGCAATATTTATTTATTTATCTTTTAAATTTTTTTTTTTTGAGAACTGTTTTCTAGACTAGGTATTTCTAATTGATCACTTACAGCAAGAAAACCCTGTAAGAGTATATATAACCAGTGATCACTGTGGCCCATGAAACCTCATGCAAGAGGTATTATTCCACAAAGAGCTGTACCTTTGGTCAAAGAGGCTAATGTTGAGGATTGTTATCTCCACAAAGGCACTGGAGCAGCCCAGGTGCTTTCCTCTTCTTCAAAAAAGGAAGGGTCCAGAAAGAACCCCTCTCACCTATCCACCAGCCAGAGACCAGTGTAAATATAAACGTTGTCAGAGTAAATACAAGCCTTGAGTCTGCAGAACTCCCAGTTTGTGAACTTGGTGGGTATGCAAAGGGGGTGGAGCTCTTAAATCTGGATGTGGTTAAACCCAGATTGTACCAGACACAGTGTTTCCTGCCAGGTTACCTGGAAGTAACAGCAAACAATTCTAATTAAGTTAATCTAAAGACTGAAATTATTATCAGGTTTCAGAACTGTATAAATGCAAGCGTGCATGGAGATTGGGTAAGAACCGGAACCACGAATGGAAAGGCTTCTGGAGCTGGTGTTCTGTCAACATCATTCATTTTGCTTTTCTCTGTATGTCATGAAAGCACCAATGTAGCTTGACCAGACTGGCTCAGCTAGTTTCAAACAGAGGTAGAACTGAAATCCAAATCTTTTGGCTCTGGTTTTGAGCAATTTCTACTTTCTGCAACTAAAATCAGCTATGTAAATCTAACCTCTTCCATGTTTTACTAAATGGAAAATTGCACTAAATTAATAGCTATTAAATGAGGTGATAAATAGTTGCATAAAGGTTCACTAATTTCCATCTTCCCTCCCGTCAGCTTCTTTTCCAACATGTGCAATAGATAGAGACCCAGCCACATAGGCCCAGCTCTGCAGCTCACTAGGCAGACCTTCAGCAAGTCATTGAGACTCGTCAAGTCAGAACATCACGCTAAGTGAAGTAAGCCAGGCTCAGGAAGACAAATATCGCATGATCTGGTGCAAATGTGGAATCTAAAAAAGTCTATCTCGGCTAGGGCGCCAGCCACATACACCAGAGCTGCTGGGTTCCAACCCAGCCTGGGCCTGCCAAACAAGGACAACTACAACAAAGAAATAGCTGGGCGTTGTGGCGGGTGCATGTAGTCCCAGCTGTTTGGGAGGCTGAGGCAAGAGATTCGCTTAAGCTCAAAGTGTTTGAGGTTGCTGTGAGCTGTGACACCACAGCACTCTACTGAGGGCAACACAGTGAGAATCTTGTCTTAAAAAAAAAAAAGTCTATTTCATAGAAGCAGAGAGTAGAAAGGTGGTTACCAGAGGCGTGGGTGGTTGCAGGGAGGGGAGATGGGGAGATGTTGGCCCAGGATATATAATTACAGTCAGATAAGGTGAATGTTTTGGAAAATTGTCCAGAAAGGCAAATAAATATAGAGAGACAAAAAGTAGATAAGTGATTGCTTTGGGCAAGAGGGTAGGGTGTGGTGGGGAGAAGAGGACAGGTCGAAAGGATGGGGAATGACTACTTCTAATGGTTCTGGAGTTTCTTTTTTATGTGATAAAAATGTTCTCGAGGTGGGTGGATTGCTTGAGCTCAGGAGTTTCAGATCAGCCTAAGCAAGAGGGAGACCCTGTCTCTACAGAAAAATAGGAAAAACTAGCCGGGTGTTGTGCTGGCAGCTGTACTCCCAGCTACTCAGGAGTCGGAGGCAAGAGGATCACTCAAGCCCAAGAGTTTGAGATTGCTGTGAGCTATAATGCCACAGCACTCTACCCAGGGCAACCCAGTGAGTCTCTGTCTTAAAAAAAAAAGTTCTAAAATTGATTGTGGCAATGGTCACACGGCTACATGCACATATTAAGAATCATTGATTATACATTTTAAATGGGTGAATGAGACGAAACATGAATTATGACTCAGTAAACTGTTTTTAGAAAGAATTTAAAAAGTCTTGGCTTGTATCTCCCAAGGGTTCTTACTGTGTGAATGAAGCGAGATAGCACACAAGCTCAACACTGGCGGTGCACGAGTCCCAGAAAACCTTTCTGCTGGTGCCAGGCATTATCATCACTGCTGTCATGTCAGTCTTGAAAACAGCTCGGCCTTCACATCTCCAGTTTGGAACACAAACACTTATGACCTGGAGAATTCTTGAAGCAGGCATCTTTATATTGAAAAAAACAATCTTTTAGTGTTTTTGTGGAGGAGGAGGTGAGGTGAGCAGATCAATATGTATTTATCTGTGCCCTAATCCAAGTGTCAAAATCCAGTTTTCCAAAGAGAATGGTCAGTATTTCTGGGCCCACTGTCAAATCTTCTCAGTTTGCACAGATGCAACAGCACCTTCTAAATTAACCTGTGGCATTTACCAAAGCCAACCCCTGCCAAAAACAAATCTTCCTACTCTTGGTATGCTGAATAAGAGATAGGAATGCATTAAACATTTACTAAGACACTTCAAGAGAGTCTCAGGTAACAGGAAGTGTTTTGAGATTGATGTGGCATGCTTTGAGTGCACTTAAGACAGTGAGAGCTACACAGGGAATGTTCCCGGGACTTTTTCTTTTCAATCATCCGCCTCTGTAACTTTCACCCTATAATTTATTTTTAAAGCGGCATCATAGTTTTCTGGGTGCCATTACAAAATCTAAAATAAATGTTTGCATCCAGATAAGCACTATTAAAAGGAAAGGATACTGAATTCATTTAAATACATTTGAAGAAGATTGATTTTCCCAAGGGAGCGTACATCTCCTATTTCTTTAATTATTCTTGAAGTTTTGCCTATCAACTGACAATTTCTTACAGAAATGAAACAAAACAGCCCAGCTTTCCTGACAGCAAAGAGTTATAATAATGCTAGAATAAAAACGGGTTTGTCACTTTCCTTATCTGTTCTAATGTCTGAGTTACTGGAAGTCAGGAATGTAATAACCCCATTCTAGTGAACACAGTTGCTCAGAATATATTAAACCTAAAGGTAAATTCAAAGTCAACTTTCTCTAAGGTTTGAAGATCAGCATACTAATCCCTATCTATAAGGAAGTGGTGTGAAGAGTTAGACAAAATTAGAGTAAAATATGGTCATATTTGCTTTATTTCTTCAGTAATAACATGATCACTTCATCATATTATTAGAGAGAAGTCTACTTTCTTCCATGAGTTGGCATTCAGAAATAAAGTTGTTTACTTATCATGAAGAAGGCTAAGTTTAAACAACTCATTGTCTTGATTGCTTTGGCCTCTGCTATCCTGCATCACTGTGAGAAATTGATCCTGATCAGTCGAGTCAATGTTTCCCTGCACAGGGATGACCTTGCTTCCTTGTGTCCCTGAGGTTGCTAACAACAGGATTTCCTAGCTCACATCTGTGATCCTACCATTCTCGGAGGCCTAGGCAGTAGGATCCCTTAACCTCCAGAAATGGAGACCAGCCTGAGCAAGAGTGAGGCCCTATTTCTACTAAAAGTAGAAATACTAGCTAGGGTGTTGTGGTGGGGGCCTGTAGTCCCAGCTACTCAGGAGGCTAAGGCAGGAGGATTGCTTGAACCCATCAGGTGGCTGTGAGCTAGTGTGACGCCATGGCACACTACCCGCAAAACAGAGTGAGACTCTGTCTCAAAGAATAAATAAATAAATAAATAAATAAGTAGTATTTCTCATTAACACATAAGCTCCAGAGCAAGCTCTCTCCCATCTTGCATTAAGAGTAGGTCCTAACCCATTTTTTTTTCTGTCTTAGGCTAGTTCCTCTTTTGGAGCTGTGGTTGAACATGGTTCAGGTTTCCTGAGCTTGGTCCTTCCCCAGAAGTAATCTAGGGGATTCCATCTAGGCTGGAAGGTGATGATAGTGAAAACACAGGTAGTGAGATAAGATGGAGTGATTCAGGCTAAGCCTGAGACGACACAGCTGGGCTGGTCGGTTTAGGCCCTATGGGACCTTTGCCTCATGTTTCCCATTCTTGCTGTTTCATAAATTCAGCTGTAACCTGAAAGTGCATATCTTGAGTAGTTTAGGGCAATTGATTTAAGAGATTAACTTTTGAACTGGAATGTTGTTTTGAGTCATGGGTTATGCTGATTATTGTTTATTATGGGTTATGGGTTATGCCAATTATTATTGTTTAAGATAAAGATTAACATGATTTTTACTTTGAACTTTTATGTATAAAATTGTAATTTTGGAAATAGAAGAATAGAACAGTCTCAGAGAGGCTACTCTCACTGTTCTCCAGAATCGGTGGCCTTCTGACAAATTTTGGTGGACCTATATCTGTCTCTGCATATTGGTTGACAGTGACAGGCAGCCGGAACCTCTTTGTCAGGTAACAATAGTTGCACAACATTGTGAATGTACTTAATGCCACTGAATTGTACACTTAAATGGTAAATTTTATGGGGTGTGTATATATATATACACACATATACACATATACATACATATATACATGTACATACATATATATTTGTAACAAGAATAAGTAATTATCTCTGTTACTCCTAGACAGCAAAGGGGCTTTCTTCTCAAAGGAACTCAAGTTTCCTTTTTCAATAGAGCCATATCCTGCAAACCAAAGGCAAAGGCTTCTTGCAATAATCACAGATAAACAAAGCAAAGTTGTCACTTTCTACTCGTCCCCTTCTCCAGGCAATAGAATTTCCCTTTCTTGAATCTGTGTGGTCTTATGACATACTTGAAACCAATCAAATGTAGTAGATATGATCCTGGCCAAATTCTAAGGCTAAATGATTACAGACAATTCATCTTCTTTCTCCCAACGTCAGAGAGGTTGGATTTGTTAGGTAGATTGTGAGGAATGCCAGCTCTCCTAGGGACAAAGGCAGGCACTTAGCCTTGGTGCTGCCCACCTTGATCCTGCCCAGAGGAACCCCTACCCCTGGAAGAAGGAGTAACCCCTGCCAATCTGCAAAAGAATGACGGGGACTATTCAGTCCTTCTTCTATAATAACGCTTTCTTAAAATTTGATGATATCTCTTACCACTTCCTCTCCCTAAATCTTTTCTTCTTCAAACGAAATTTTGGACCATCTGTAGTTCTGAAAAGGTTGGATTTTATGTTTTTCATCAAGTCATTACCAAGATAAATGAACTTAAAACCTCCCACCCTATTAGAGACATCTTTCCAGATTGGCCTTGATCCACTATGCAATATTCTTTGGAACTATTTTTCAGTCAGTTGCCATTTACCTGCCATTATGCGTCCATTTCCACATACTATTCACAAGGATATCAGAAGTGATTCTATCCACTGCCTTGCTGAAATACAGAATCATTTTGATTACATCATTTTTCTATTTTTGTCAATATTATATCTAGTTAAAGAATTTCCTTGTAATTCTATACTTGCTGAATCAATGCTATTCACAGTACAATTCAGATATATGTGAAAGTACTAAATGGCATTCTTGGGAAAACTTAGTAAAGGTCAAACATGTTTGGCATAAACGTTTTGTATTTTTATTCCTCCTTGTTCTTGACAATAAGTAATATAAGACTGAGAATTGGAACAACCATCTCACAACCATAAGGACAAGGTCACATGCTAAGGATGGCAAAAAGGAATGATGGTAAGGAACAAACCTCTTTAATGAGGGAGAACGTGCTGACCTAAGTAACTCTGGAAACGAGTGGAGTCTGCAAGGCTAAAGGCAAAAGAACCATTCATAAGCACTGTACTCTAGTTGGTAAAAATGTTTCTCATGGACATATGGGTTAAAAATTCTGATATTGTTGTACATGTATATTGGTATTGAACAATCAGGTAAGTAGATGGCAGATGGTAGGAGCCAGAGGAATAAGCAAGGCGAAAGGCCAGAATGATCCATGTGGTCTTGGATTAGCATTAGATTCATCATCACGAATTTACATTTAACTTAATATATCCAGATACATGTAAAACATTTATAAATGTGTGTGTGTGTATGTGTGTGTGTGTGATACTATAAATGCTCAGATATTGCTCTGCCCTGTCATCTGGGAGGGCCTAGATGCAGCAGCACCCCGATAGCATTGAGCACACACAATACCAAGCTCTTGGTTTCTAATACCATTCTCCAATAAACAAAATCAGTGCTTCTGGGAGAAATGAGTGACTCTAGGCCTGGGGTAGGAAATACACAAGATTATCTTGGAGAATTTTTAATGCCAGAAAGGAAATAGCTGAAAAAAAAAAGAAAAGAAAAGAAAGACATACATTTCGTAATGATGGCCTGTGTTAGTAGGACACGGTGGCCAGTGGCAAGTCTCAACAGCCAAGGTGGTACAATTTGAACCAAAAACTTCATAACAAAGTCTGGATTATGATCCAATTTAAAAATAAATATACCTGAGTCCCTGCTGATATGAACAAATAATTGAGAAAAAATAGACAAATATCCTAGCCTAAAGAATTTCAAATACTTTATATAGATACTAAACCCCCCCCAAAGGAGGTGGAGCATAACTCCTCATTCTCTAACGTGGCCTATGCACGGTGACTTGTTTCCAAAGAATACAGCATTGTAAGGGGGGCAGGAATATGAACTCCCCACTTGAGAAACTTGGCAAGCACTAGCTTAATCAGTAGTCAACACTAAACAGTGGCAAGAGATGCTGACAGCCTGTCCCCTTGATCTGATAGGATGCACATGACACTTCACCTCTTCAGTCTTCCTCCCCAAATCCCATCCCTGTAGTCTAACATCAGATACATCACAATTGAGGATAGTTCTTCAAAACTCCTGATCAACACTCCTCCAAACTGCCACGGTTAGGAAAAATAAGATAAGAAAACAGGCTAAGAAATTTTCATGGCAAAGAGAAGCCTCCAAAGCCTCAGCCAAGTAGTACCCTGGATAGGATCCCAGAACAGCAAAAGGACATTAGGAGGCAACTAAGAAAGTCTGAATAAAATATAGTTAATAGTAGCAAATCATTATGTATTAGCTGTGACAGAATGCAAATGACAAAAGATGCCAATAATGGGAAACTGGGGGTGAGGTATATTGGCATCCTCTGTACTATTTTTGCAATTTTCCTGTAAATCTAAAACTTTCTAAAATAAAAAGTTTATTTAAAAAAATTGTGGAAGGAATTGGGTCCTAATTCGGTGTTTTCACTGGACTTATCATTGCATCAAGTAAATCCCTATGTTGTTAAATTACTCTTGATAAAATTTTCAATCTCTCCCTGTCAGAGCAAGGCAGTGATTATGAGTCCACTGGGTCTCAGAAGAATGAGGGAGAATGGCAGTACTGGGGGATAGGGAGAGGTATAGAAAAGACTGAGTTGTTTTAGAAGCAAGGCCATTATCATCATAATTGTGAAAACAGCTACACTTCCTTTTTTTCTTTTAGCTGAAAGAATTAGCTAACAAAAAAATAGCTGACAAAAAAATCTCTAATTGTTGTTTTCTTGGTTATCTTATGGAAAAATGATGTTAAAATAACACAAACATTAGAATCCAGATATATTCAGAGATAGAAAATGGAGTCTGAAGAAAACTAGAAGGAAGAACAAAACTAATGGGAAAAAGTTTAAGATGTGTTAGGGAAAGAGGATAATTGTACACAAAATTTCATGTACCCATAGGCAAGAATGGTTGGTGTTACCTGCAATCTTCAGAGAATTATTCTTGTTTGGCAGGTTAAAAGCCCTTTACTTCTGTAGGTAAAGGAGGTTATATACCCTGCTGTCCCCTATTTTGTGCATCTCTGAACAGGAGTCCCAGAGGCCCATGAGTAAACGTCTCATGGGCCTCCCCAGAAAGAGTCTCAGTCCCTCTTGTTAACTGCTTGGGTGGTTCAACTAAGGTCAAGCATGTCACAGCCAAATCATCAATTAAAAGGGCAAAGATTTGGACTTAGATTAGAAACCCAACTACCTGTGTCAGTGGGGAAGTTAAACCACCAAAATAGAAACACAATGAGATCAGAAATAGAAAAACAGAATGTGGTAACCAAGTAAAGCCCCGGCAGTGAGGGTGCGCTGCAGCGGAGGAAAGCTCACAACTTTGGTTTCTGGGCAGTTAAAAAGAAACCCCCAAAACTAGATCACTGCAAAGAAGAGTTAGTATCTGTTTGCCCCTGGTTATAGCTCACCTTCTTAGAACCCTGTGAAGGTCATACCCGCGTCGTTCCCACTCAGATTTAATAGGGTGCAGGGGCAGTCATGGTCCCTAGGAATGGAAGGGGTTCTGAGGACAAACTTTGCAATTAACTTCCTTTCTCAGAAAGCCCATGTCTCATTTCATAAATTAAAACTTGGCATGATACATTTAATTGTAATTTCTTCCTTGGCCTGTGTAAAGTTCAATCCAAAACAATTTCAGAGCATTTCATTTTAATGACTGAAGTGTGTATTCAATTCCTATAAAAATCCAAAGCTCCATTCCAAATGCAGTTGACACTCTCCGGCACATCATTTAAATTTCTCTTAGTAATTTTCTGCCTTCTGTGAGACAGTGATATTACATTGCCTCGGGGCATTTTGCATATTTTGTTGATTTTAACATTGAAAGTCCTGGTAGGTTTTACTCTCTCATTATGCCCCTCCCTGTTCACCTCCCATATTTCCCTCTGCTCCCCACTAGGAAGCAGTGAGAAAGCTTAAATAATCTGTATGATTTTTAAAAAAGAAGTTTCTCTAGATGGGACAAGGGACCGTCTGAGACAGAAGCGCTGATGAAGAAGTCAAGAATCAAGGAAGCTTGCTCTGGTTGCTGCAGCTATGAGGATAAAATAATAGGGGTTTTCCACCCACTATGTAGATGTCCTCAAAATGAAATGGAAGCTGAAGACTAGAATCACATTAAGCTCTTAGGGAAACAAAAAAATTAAACAAAAATGTATAACACTACTATATTGTCTGAAAAAGAATGAGAAAAAATTTTAAGTCTTTCAAGTCTCTGACTTTTCAAAGGTAGACTCTGTTCAGTAGAGAAGAAATACTTGAATGACAATAAAAGAGAAGAATGGGCTAATTTACCCAAAGGCAGTGTGAAGGGCTAGTCTATCTGTGATTAAGAAATTCTTCTTGAGCTCTATTCCAGTGTAACAGTGTGAACAGAAAGGAACAGCCTCATACCTACATATGATGTATTTTACCTCCATATTTTAGACATTGGCACATTATTTCCAGGTTTTTTAAACTTTAAAGAGTAAGGTTCCTTATAATTTGATTTTTCACCCTCACCCCTCATTTTTTCTCATTCATCTGCTTTGTTTGGACTAGGTAGTTTTCGTGTACCCACCTACACATCCAACAATTAATGAGAAATACTAGTATTATTATAGACCAAAGTTAGCTACAAGTTCTTTAACACTCTTCACATTGAGAGTTGGGCTTCTATTTCTACTCCTTTTGAAGGTAGGTGGGCTTTGCAATTGCCCTGAACAATTAGAATCACTGATCAAGAAGAATTAATGTTCTTCCATTTTTTTGAGCCAAGCTTTAAGAGGCTCAGAGCTTCTACTTTCTCTTTCTTGAAATACTTGCTCTAGTGAAAGGCAGTCACTATATAAGAAGGTCAATGATGCTGAGTCTATCGTGGCATGAGGAAGCTCATGCTGGCAACACACTGAGGCCAGGAGAAGAGCCCGGCCCTGCTAATAGACATGTGAGTGAGGTTCAAATGACTGCACCTGCGGGCTGTCTGACTGCTGCCACATGAGAAACCCTGAGGAAAAAACAACTGCTGAGCCAATCAACACCCAGGAAAGACAAGAAGTATGGTGTTATTTTAAGCAGATAAATTTTGGGGTGGATTGTTACACAGCACTAGATTACCAGAACCACCAGACCCAATGTGAAGTGCTGGAAGAATATGTAGAAAAATAAAACAAGAACCTCTCTCTCCAGAAAAGTAGAAAAATGGCAGTACCCATAGCTCAGTGGTTAGGGTGCTGGCCGCATACATGGAGGAGGCTGGCAGGTTTGAACCCAGCCCGGGCCTGATAAACAACAATGACAATTGCAACAACAACAACAAAATAGCCAGACTTTGTGACAGGTGCCTGTAATCCCAGCTACTTGGGACGCTGAGGCAAGAGAATCATTTAGGCCCAAGAGTTGGAGGTTGCTGTGAGTGGTGAAGCAACAGCACTCTACCGAGGGTGACATAATGAGATTCTGTCTCAAAATAAAAAGGCAGAAAAGATTTTAATGAGCATTATAAGAATTATTCTTCAAATGATGTGAGCTAAATCTGCAGAAACACAGAGGAATCAGGAATTAATTATGGCCTGGGTCAGATTTCCTAAAAGGTGTGTTGTTGAAGTAAAAGTAATTGGGTAAATTACTTAAATACCTTGAGCCTCAGTTTGCTTATCTGTAAATCTTATAAAGAGTAAACGAGTTAATTATGTAGAATGCTTAGAATAAGGTCTGGCCCATATTATCTATTATTATTATTATCACCCGTTTTAGCAATGCACATACCTCCATTTTCAGAAGAAGCTAAAAAGAACTGTGATTCTCTAAAGTTAGGTCTGCCGGCCACTGGTGGAAGAAGAGTCCATCACTGGGCCTCTGCCTCTCATCTGACTGTTCTTCAACAGCAGCCTACTAGCTGTTCCGTTGCAAGTACCACTCGTCTATCCAAAAGATTATTTCTAAATAGTTTATAGAGGAAAGAGTGGGTTCAAATCTTGGCTCATCTTTAAAAAGTGACTTATCTCCTTCAAGAAGATGCACTGAGAGTGAAACAGAATAATAGACGTGCGCTCCTTAGCATGCGGTGTGGAATAAATGTTAGTCACCATTAAGGTTATCACCACTGGTAAGTGCAACTGTGCAGTTCTTATTACATGCTAATTGTTTTATGTATTACCTACAAGCCACTTAAACTACTACAATTATAATTCTAATTCTTTCTATGAGAAAATTGGGGTTCAGAGGCAGTCACCCTCTGCCCCCTAGCAAGTAACTGATAAAGTCAGACGTTAATTCATATCCAGCTCATTCCAAATCTCACTCCCTTTCTCCTACGTCATTGCTTCTTCAATGACTACAATTCAACTTACATAGAAAATAACACATATTGCCACCTGATTGGGTTGCAGATATAGCAAGCAAAAATACAGATTATCTATGGTTTACTAAAGTTCAAATTTAACTGGATGTCTTGTATTTAGCAATACTAGATCTTAAAGTTGGTTTAGCTATTAAACCTAAAAACTTTTTTGCTAACTACAGGGAACTTGCTTTTTGGTATGTATGTCTTCATTTGTTAGATGAAATGTAGTTGAGGGAGGGATCTTATGCTTTATTAGATATCTCCCACCCACAGACTCACAGATTAATCCCCAAGAGATCAGAAGAGCTCCTTGGAAGAAACCTGGTTTCATTCTTTTTTGTGTGTTCCAACACTATATGTAATGTACAGTACACAGGCATGCAAAAAATGCTGTGGAAGGAAAATAGCATGTGAGTGTTCTGAGGACTATTTCTGCAGGCAAGATTTGTGCAGCAAGAAAACACTTAGCACAGGTGTGCACCGCAGACAAGAAACAGCAAGGACTTCATGCAGCTCTTTGGCAACTTAGAAATTAAGCTATAACCCAGTTATAACCTAAGCATATGGGGAAGGCGGAGAGGGCGGGGAGGGAGGGAGGAGGTGGGCGGAGGGAGGGTGATTGGTGGGATTACACCTGCGGTGCATCTTTCAAGGGTACATGTGAAACTTAGTAGATGTAGAATGTAAATGTCTTAACACAGTAACTGAGAAAATGCCAGGAAGGCTATGTCAACCAGTGTGATGAAAATGTGTCAAACAGTCTATAAAACCAGTGCATGGTGCCCCATGATCGCGTTAATGTACACAGCTACGATTTAATTAAAAAATGAATAAATAAATAAATAAATGAAATAAAAAAACACTCCTCTTCTACACCCAGAAGAAACTCCAAATCAGTTTATCCTATCTTTATGTAAATACTTGGCTTACTTCCTTATTGATGTTGAAGTTAATTCTAAACAGACAGGAGAGACTGATACTAATGTATCTGGAATGCCAACTGTGCTGATCCAGAACCCTGTCATGGCAGGACAGGTTTCAGCAGCAGCGTGTTATACTTAGTAGCTCACTGTTTCATCTTCAGAATTCCACTCAGTAAGAAAATCATAAAACTCAAAATCCTTTGGGAAGGGTAGCCCTACCTATGGTTTTGTCACAGAGAAGGGCAATGGAGTCTCTGAAATAAAATGGTCATGAGAAAAAGAAATAGTGGTTTGGCACAGAGAAAAAGGAAATAAAATAGTTTTGGATCTGTGAGCTGAGAAAATTGGAGGGAGAGATGACCCAGAACAAGCTAATACTCTGGGGAAGTAAACACATCTAAAGAGCCGCCGGCCTCCCAGCCCTGGTGGCTCTTGACAGACCATCCCAGGAGGGGTGGGGATATCCCCTCAGGCGAGGCTGGGGATCTGCATTAGCAGCTCTCAGGACAGCAGGGATAGCAGAGGCATGGATTAATCTAACTGAATCTCTATGAACTTGACCATCGGTAGTGGTACTTACTTGCTACCAGCAATTCTTCTGCCTTATATGACCTTACGCAATTTACTTGACATCTCTGTGCTCCCATTTTCTCTTCTGTAAAATGGGATTCCTGATGGCGTCTATGTCATGTCTGTTGTACAAGCTAACGTTCTTAAATGCTCACTGTTAATATTCCCTATTTTTCACTGTAGACACCGTCTTATGCTATGACACTGGTTTACTATAAAAACAAAACAAACAAACAAACTGTAGCCTCGAGAGGCCAAAACAGTTTTGGTCTTGAACTTCCATGGCCCCATACTAAGGGAGTGAGAGGGAGTTTTCCTCTTTGAAGACTCACCTGTCCTGGGAAGGAGGAGGAAACACACAATCCTTCCACTCGTCCCTCCATTTTGGACACCAGTTCTCAGACTAGTGGTCCAGCAGAGAGCCAGAGAACCTTTAAATGCTGACAACATGGTGAGTGTGGGACATTTTCCAATTCAAGAGCATGCCCTTAGGGCAGAGTGCTGACCCTAGGTCCAGGAGTACACAGGATGCCTACCCTGTCCTGGCTAAATACATAACGATTTCTGGTTCATAAGGGGACAAGGGAGCTCCCGGTAAGAGTGGGCATCCATTTGACCCCAAGATGTGATACTACCCACCCAGTATGTGGCCACAGCATGGGATATTTATTCTGGAAGAAGCAGAGGTAGTTTTGGATGAAAAGCAAAAAGATGGGCATTGCTGGGGTAAAGAGAGAACAAAATATATTGTCCTGTGGACCACCAATGTTTTCCATTGTGATAAGGAAAAAAAGGACACAACCCCCATATCTCCTTTTTCAGTTCTGATCCATTTTTTCCCATAGTTTCCAAAAGCTAAAAATAGATTTTTATTCTTTTTAGAAAGAGCATGCAAATTTATTTAAGTTTTACACAACATGGGAACTTTTATATGGCAATGGAGATCCAAAGAAACTTTGGGTGAACTTGTATATTGCTGTGCTGAAGAGTGATAAAGAGAAGGCAGCCGTGGAAAAAGCACTGAAGGACAAAGTCATAAGCAAATGGTAATAACCTGGCAAGTTTAGCAGTGTCTGTTGTTCACATTCTTCTTGACGTCTCTGTGTCTTCAGAAAGCTAAAAATAGAATATTTTATTTTTTCATTCGTTCTGTATAGCATTTTTAAAATTTTCATCAACTCTTAAATACGGTTGGAGTTAGGAATTTACTATTAGCATAGCAGCTGTCACATTTGATTTAAAATACATATACAGAGAGAGAACATTTCTTTGCCCAAACATTTATTTGTTTAAATTCCAAAGGATTTAAAATGTAAAACAGGAAGAACAAAAATTAATCCTGTATCTTCATCACTTCCTCCTGATAAGTCATCTTGTTTTCATTTTGCTGACTCACTGTTTCCGTGGGTGTGGTGATCCTAAGGCAACAAACTCTAATGTTTCTGGCTTTTTTAAAAAGCCCAATTAAAGCACATTTATAGGTGTTTATTGCCTTCTTCCTCCCCCCCTCATCAGTTCTCCATGTAAATACAGTACTTACAATACATAAAATGACAGTATATATTGCTCTTTTCAACAATTTCAGAGATACATTTAGAGGTATGTTTGTGGGTGGCAAATGATGTCAATGCATTGATCCGTCTGCCTTCCTACTAAATCATAAATCAAGTCAAGAGATCAACTCAAAAGTATTTGATGCAAACTCTGGTTCTTAATTGCCATCCTCATCACTTCTAAGAAAGGATTAATACCAAAAGCTACAAGCATGTGTTCATGATGCTTTATTCGGGAAATCTACATATCTCAGAGCAGTTTAATTCTATATTGATTCTCTTGTGGAAAGGATATAATCTTTGGAGATAATTATGGCTAGAATTTTCTTTCTAAAAAAACAAAGCAAATAAACAAAATAGCAAAGATCATCGTTCTTCCAGAGAAGTCCCTGCACATTTTCCTAAAAGCAAATGAATAAGAGCTCATCAAATAAGACTTCTATGTCCACTTCTGCCTCATATAGCTGAAGGCAAACGCCCTCTTTCACTACTAAGAACAACTAGAATAGTCTGAATTAAATAAATAAATGAATAAATTCACTAATATACATTTTTGAAAGCCAGAGTGCTTCTGACTCACATAGAACTTGATGATCAAAGACACTGGAAAGAAGGAAAACATATATTTCCTTCAGTGCATTTGCTAATTTTTGGAGCACAGTGAGAGATCAACTGGGACGAGGCAGAAAACCTGGAGAACTTTTGAAAATGACCAAGTTTTAGAGAGACAAAACTTGGAGGTCAGACCTACCAAGCAACTGATACTTAGAATTGACAGACAGGCTTTAAATTTTTATCAACTGCTTTTTCCACACCACAGTGGCTAGACTGAAAAAGACCGACAATCATTGGCAATTGCAACAACAAAAATAAACAAATGGAATTTAATTAAGCTACAAAGTTTCTCTACACAGCTAAGGACACAACAATGAAACAGATAGACAAACTTAAGAATGAGAAAAGATATTTGCATGTTATGAATATGACAGTTAATAACTAGAATCTACAGAGAACTCAAAATTAATGAACAACACAAAAGAGTAAACAATCTCATCTGTCACTGGGCAATTGACATGAAAAGAACCTACTCCTGCGGAAAATAGACGAATAGACAACAAACATATGAAAAAATGCTTATTGTCCCTAATCAACAGAGAAATGCAAATCAAAAACACCCTGAGGTATCACCTAACCCCAGTGAGAATGGCCCATGTCACAAAGTCCCAAAGCTGTGGATATTGGCGCAGATGTGGAGAGACCAGAACACTTTTACTCTGCTGGTGGGACTGCAAACAAATACATATCTATCAACATTTACATATAGTTCAATAAATATAGCATGTCATACAGTGTTAGCTAACATTGATTGAATTCTTACTATCTATTGAAAACTGTGTTAAACAGCTATAGGCTTTTTATGGATTACTTCATTTAAACTTCACAACAACTCTAGAAGTAGGTACTATTAGTATTTTTTTTTAACAGGTGAAAAGAATGAAGAGATTAAGTAGATAACCCAATGGCCCCCACAGGTGAACTGGACTTTTCTTGAGCTCTTAGAATTTTGGATAATTACCAATAAAATTACCAAAATTATAAACTTTAAATTGTAAGAACCCACTCAATCTAAAGAAGGGTCAGTATACACATCTCTCTAGGACCTTTTAGAAGGTATATCGAACAAAATAACCATCACCAGATCATCACCTACATCCAAAGCATATCAAAGGAAGACTAGAAATTTAGAAAGGTTTTGGAAATAGTCATTAGCCAATTGGTGGGAAGGGCTTTGGCTTTTCCCATTGCCCCAATTCTTTCCCCCCAAATTATCCTCCACAGACTATGTTGCCTAAGAGAACAATGCAAATATCATCAGCTCCGTCCCATACTTGCTGAGCTTCAAAAACTCACAGACCCTCCCTAGCTCACTTCTCTAAGGTAAAGTTCAGTGAAAGAATTCTCAGTAGTTTAGCTCAGGCGTCCTCAAACTTTTTAAACAGGAGACCAATTCACTGTCCCTCAGACCGTTGGAGGGTCGGACTATAGTTTAAAAAAAACAAAAAAAAACTATGAACAAATTCCTATGCACACTGCACATATCTTATTTTGAAGTAAAAAACAAAAGGGAACAAATACAATCACACCAGCTCATGTGGCCCGCGGGCCGCAGTTTGAGGACGCTGGAATCCTCTGAAGTTGGGAGGCTGCATAGAATCAGACATCTGTCTCTCACAGATGTGTGATGATGGAGTTAAACTGATAGCTGAAGTGCCCTTTGATGGTAGGGCCTGGAGACATACTCAAGTATCACTGCCAACAGTTGGCCATGGCAGAGTCAGGATTAATCCACATTGAAGGTCTCTATTTATTAAGGTTGACTGCTGCATCAGTGGAAAGTCAGCAGGTGGAGACCATGGGGTAAACCACCAGGTGTGGGATCTGCGTTAGGCATGACCAGAAGTTAGCCAGAGAGGGCTGCGTTGACGTCAGAAACAAAGCAGTGCAGAAGGCTCCACAAGCTCTCTAAGGGACTAAATGCAGTACAAGCTGGCACGTGAGTGTCTGTGCCCAAGCAGGCATTGACAGCCTCTCTACTAGTGCTAGCCAAGGAAAATAGAAGTGCAGAACCAAAGAAGTAAAAAATAAAAATGTATCCCCTTGTTTCTAATCTCTTCTCTCCTTCATTCTGCTGTTTCAGATTTCTTTCGCATCAGGTAAGAAGGAGGAAGGGACGAAGAAGGCAAGATCAGACCAAACGTGTTAAAAGAAATGATGGAGAAACATTGAGCTATCCTGCTTGTACCCTACCAAGATTCTGTACTCGCCAGTATGTTCCATGTCCCTAGATTGGCTTATTCTATAAGGGGGTCATAGTGATGATGTCACACTACACAGATCCTTAACATATAACAAAATAAATAACTAACAAATATATAGAACCATCCTCAAGATTTCTAAACACACTGATGCAAAATCGGGGCTGGAAATCCCAGTTTTCCACTTTGGTACTAAGAGTATAGGTTTTTAGGATCAGTCCTGGCATAAATGGGTTATTTTTGACACAGACTCCACATTCAACCTCATTTGGCATCTGCCCCAACAGCCATATGTGGAATCTGAAAGACACAGGAAAGAGCAATGAATAGTGAAGACATAGTTACCATTTCCATCTGCTGAGACCATAAGATTATCAAGGTTATGTGTGAAGGGATGGCAAAATACCTTCTTAGATAACAAATAGTAAGCACTGTCACTGACTGAGATATGCCAGTCATCATACAAAATACATTTATTGTTTAATTCTCATGACCAACCTGTGAGGTAGGTGCATTAATATTCCTGTTTTATAGATGAGGAAGCTGAGACACAGACAAGTTAAGAAAATTGTTTGTCACCACATAGTAGGTGGCACACCGGGCTTGAATCCAAGAAGTCTGGATTCACTCTAAGCTTCCTCTAATATTATGAAAAAGAGAGGTCTCAAGTGGCAAACCAAAACTAGTCAAAATTCTTCAAAAGGAGTTAAGATGAAATTATAAGAAAGTTGCTCTCCTGTGTTTCTTTAAGAACCCAGAAATCCTTATGCCAGAGTGTCAGTTGTGAAACATTGCCTCTGCTCAGAGCTGATTAGAGCATTATTATAAAATTCTCAATGCCTGTCTCTTCTGGGTCTTCAGACTCAGTATGGTAGGCCAGGATTTCTTTAAAGTCAAATTTAGCTGGAGGGAAAATATTAATCATTAAAGGTGACTGGCCCCAAAGGCTTAGTGGTTCTGTTCTTTTATCTTTATACTTCTTGTAATACAAATATTCTAAAATCACATAGTTCTGTATATTTTTCTTTTTAAAACCTTGAACACATATTGGTTCTTTACTTTTGATTAGTACTTTAGGAACAACCCAGTTGAAATAAATATTAAGTGTTCAGGACTGATTTGCTAACTACCTCAGCTACCAATGGCTCATAGCTGAGTTTGTACGGAATTATGCTTGGCTGAAACAGGTTTCCTTAGTCAAGATTAAGATACTTCCTTGAGGGTTGCTTGAATTTAACCAATAGTCAAGGTTGTGGTACAAACATCTTGATGGCCTGATTCGATTGAGACAATTTGGAAGCAATATCTTGGTCACAAACATTTCTGCAGGACCAGGTGGGCCTGTGGGGAATCTCATCACAGTTCACTTTCCTCTCGTGTCCTATTTTGCCTCCTTCACTCCTCATTTGTGTTGCCCCCCAACAAAGGCACTCCCCAAAACCTGCATGAAAATCCTGGAGTTTTAGAGTCTGTTTTCTGGAGAATGCAACCTAGGAGAGATGGCACTGGGAATGTTCCTAGGAAGCAAACTCAGAAATGTGATTTGGAGCTAGCCTCACTGTTTGCCATGTGGCAGTAAGGATGTTACCACTGGAAGCTGATGAGCACTTGTAGCTCCCGGATACACTTGCTGTGCAATCAGAACTTCCACCAGTGGCATCCTGGGATGAAATCCTAGTGACATGGAATGTACCGGCAAGTACAGGATCTTAGGATTTTGAGAGGTTTTAAGGAAGTAACACAGCAATCATAAGAATCATAGGATCAGATGGTTATTGATGGGACAAATGACATATTAGGGGGGAAAAAAAACAGAAAAGCTGAAGGCAATTAATCACTAAGAGGAGAGAAAGTGGGAAAGCCCAGGCATGTCTTCATAGCCCTATAGACTCTCATTTCTATCAGCTGCAGAGAAGCAAAGGCTGAGGAGAGACCTTTTAGTAAGAAGAGAAGCTGCTCCAGAGCCAGCTGCATTCTCACTCCTGGCAGGTCAGTTATGCCAAGGTTGGGGCCCCCACTGGCAAAGAGTAGGACCCTAAGACTTGGAATGGGAACACCTGGAACAGGGTACTAAAGAATCCTGATCCAAGAATCTTCCAAACCAGTGTTTGTCAACCTTTTTAATCTCAGGGCACACTTAAACCTATAGTTAAACTTTCACAACACACTTAAATTATGTTGATTTTAAAAAAGTAAAAAATAACACTATGCTATGAACTTCTTTCAAAAATAATTGAATTAATGATCTTTAAAATTTTTCATGGCATATTTAAGATCCACACTGTGGCTCATCAGTTCAAAATCCCTGCTCTAGACCCCTGGACTATAGAAATATATTAGTTTTCACCCTTAATGATTATCACTTTTCCTTTACTGAAGGCAAAGTATAGATTTCTGACCTAAGGACAATAGTTTTCCTGCTTAAGATATAGCAGTGTTTTTTCTACTGACTTCTAGAAAAAGAACTGGGATTGGGTCACAACATAACTAGGCCAGGAAAGTGCAGGGCCTATGAAGAGAATAAAGTCACTGTATCTGAAGGCACTGAACATGTGTGGGCAGGCATTGGGAGAGTCCATTTAAAAATGGATCTGGAGAGGGATAGAATGAGAAATTGGGCAAAGAAGTGTTTATCAATGTGGGATTGCTCTCCCAGACAGGATTTAATACACTGGCAAGAATCCTCAGAGATGGTCCTCTAGTATACTGCTAGATTGGCACTATGCTGCTTGGAAGTGAAATGGAAATTTTAACTCTGTCAGGGCAAATGGTGAAGGAAAGAATTGAAAGAGCTCAAAAATGTCATGTTAGAATTGACAATCTACACTAATAACAAGTCATGATTCCTTACCCAGCTTTCAGACCTGAGTTAGTTTCTACATCTGGAACCCATTGGCTACAGAAGGCGCTTCACCATGAGAAAAGAGCCTGCAGCACCACAGCAGGTGTATAGATGATCATCTCCCCAGTCCCTCCCCAAAGACAGCCAGGATCATTTGCTCAAGTAATTGTACCTTAGAAAAAGGAGAATACTCAAAAATTTGAGGACTGTTGGAAGTATCCTCATTTCCTATCCTCATTAGATTGAAATGAATGTAAGTATGATCCTGGCCCAGATGCAACTCACAGTGAGTTCGGTTATTCCATGGACACACTAGTTGTCATTTCTCTTTTCTCCAAATATTTGACTCCAATGGATATCTTGGTGGTAGGCAGTTTTCACATTGGTTCCTGAATCTTGAGGTAAGAGATATTACAGGGGTGAAAACCAAAGGAAATTCTTTGAAACTTCCTGTCAAAGGCATAAGTCAAAAATAATGGTGCACAACTTTGTAAGTATACTAAAAAAGATTGAATTGTACAGGTTAAATGGATAAATTCTGGCCAAGCACAGTGGCTCATGCCTGTAATCCTAGCACTCTGGGAGGCCAAGGTGGGTGGATTGCCTGAACTCAGGAGTTTGAGACCAGCTCTGAGCAAGAGAGAGAGATCCTGTCTCTAAAACTAGCTGAGCATTGTGGTGGACACCCATAGTCCCAGGTCCTTGGGAGGCTAAGGCAAGAAGATCACTTGAACCCGTGAGTTTGAGATTGCTGTGAGCTGTGACAGCATGGTACTCTACCCAGGGCGACAGAGTAAGACTCTGTGTCAAAAAAAAAAAAATGGATATAGCAGGGTGCTGTGGCCGGCACTGGTAGTCCCAGCTACTCTAGAGGCTGAGGCAAAAGAGTCACTTGACCCCAAAAGTTTGAGGTTATTGTGAGCTCTGATGGTATGGCACTCTATTGAGGGTGACAAAGTAAGACTCTGTCTCCAAAAAAAGGATAAATTCTATGGTATGTTAATTTTATCTCAATAAAACTTAAAATAACTTGCAACTTTGGGAAATGGCATACATTAGTTTTAGCCTTAAGTATCTTCTAGAAGATGCAGGAGACAGTAGTTCTTATCATATTCCTTTTTCATTTTATTTTATTTATTTATTTTAACATGTTTGCTCTATTGAAGGGCCACTAAAGCTCAAGGCTCTCTCTCTTTTTTTTTTTTTGCAGTTTTTGGCTGGGGCCAGGTTTGAACCCACCACCTCTGGTATATGGAGCTGGCGCCCTATTCCATTGAGCCACAGGTGCCCCCCAATAATTTATTTTATTATTTTGAGATAGAGTCTCACTCAGTCACCCTGAAGTTGAGTGCCCAGGCATCGTAGTTCACAGCAAATTCAAATTCCTGGACTCAAGTGATCCTCTTCCTTCAGCCTCCTGAGTAGCTGTGACTTACAGATGCCCACCACAACACCTGGCTATTTTTTTAGAGACAGGGTCTTGCTCTTGCTCAGGCTTATCTTGAAATCCTGATTTCAGGCAATCCTCTCACCTCCCACAGTGGCCTCCCACAGTGTTAGCATTATAGGTATAAGCCACCTCTCTCAGTTTCCATATTCCTTTTTAATTCACTGGTGTGGCACCTAGAGCAACCAGCTAGGTAGCAATGCTTCCCACAAACTAAGTAGTAATGCTAATTAAAATTGGCATTCCAGGTTTATTATCTTTACTAGTTCAGATTAACATCTTGGGACCATAGTATGTGGTGACTGATTTGGCAAATTAGTTCTTTCCATTCCTATTAGTAAAGAGGACCAGAAGTAGTTCGCGTGTATTTATGGTCTTGTATTTCTGCCACCCTATCATGATACAGTTGGAAAACAAAGAATAAAACTGTTTCAATTCAATGAAAAATTGCTAATCAGACCTGATCCACAAGAAGTGGCAGATACATTGTAGGCCTTGGTAAAAAACACTCACTCCAGATGGTGGCAAATAAATTCTACACACTATCAGTGACATGGCACATCATTAAATTTTTTAGGAGTTCAGTTGTCTAGGTCAGACTGAGACATCCAAAAGTAAAGAACAAAGAACTATCTAAATTAAAGAACAGAGAATTACTTCTTATACCTCTCAGTAGAAGAATATGTAATGTCTAGCAGAACTCTTCTAATTTTGTAGGCAGTATAGAAAGTCTCACAAATCAGTGAACTTGCCACCATGTGCTTATGTTGGCAACACTGTACAAAGAGCTTGATAATAAAAAAAGACAAAAAAATTAAAAAATGAACAGCTTGATAAGGTTTTATAACCTTTGTCTATCACTGTCTCAGAGCTGTGTTTGTATTGACATGTGGCAGTGTCTTGCTGAGTGGAGTTCATTATTTGTTGCATGTTTTTGTGTGCCATTGTGAAAAGGTCAGAGCTTGAAATAGAGCAACAAACAAACATTAAATTTCTTGTTAAAATTGGCAAGAGTGGTGGTGAAATTTTGGGGATAGTCGCATGAAGAAAACAGCAATGTACAAATGGACTAAACATTTTTCTGAGGAGAGGGAAAGAGTCAGTGATGAAGTGAAGTCAGGGCAGCCAGTAACCAGCAAAACTGCCCAAAACATTGCAAAAATTCATTGACTTGTGTGTCAAAATTGTTGACCAACTCTGAGAAGCATGGCAGACCATAAACATCAGTAGAGAAACAGGAAAATCTTAACTGAAAATCTTGGTTAACAACTCATGGCTCTTGCATCATGACAATGCACCAGGTCCAACACCACTGTCTGTGAGGAATTTTTAGCCAATAAACAAATAACTATATTGAAACACTCTCCATCACCTGATCTGGCCCCCAATGACGTTTTTCTTTACCCAAAGATAAAGGAAATAGTAAAAGAAAGACACTTTGAGGACATTCAGGACATCAAGGGTAATGCACTGACAGGTCTGCTGGCCATTCCAGAAAAAAGTTCCAAAATTGCTTTTAAGGTTGGATTAGGTGCTGGTGTCAGCCCAAGAGCAGCACTTTGAAGGTAGTGATATTCAACAATGTAGCACTTGTTCTAAGATGAGTTTGTGAATTTAATTGCCGGACTTCATATACCCATACATGAGAAAACTATATCAAACCATTCACCAAGTGACAGGGAAGTTTTTTGACTTTGGATGGAGTCCAGAGAAGGAAAGGACACTGCAGCAGGTCCAAGCAGCAGTGAGAACAAACATCCCTGCTGTTTGAACCCTAAGATCTGGCAGATTCTCTTATGTTAGAGTTATCTGTGGTGGGAAAGATGCCCTGTAACATTTAGGGTACTTCCAAACAGGAGAACCACTGGATGGGTCCTGTAGCAAAGCTTTTTCTAGTAGAGAATCAAGCAACATTCTAAAAATAGCTGTTGCTTTTCTACTGAGTCCTGGTAGAAATGGAACATCTGAATATATACATGCAGTAAGTAAAATAACAAAGAGGACAGAGCTTCCCACCTTGCGTTGAGTTCCTTCAGATCTGCCAAGTCATTGGGTCAAGCAGACCAGCAGCAATTAATCCACTATAAGGTGGAAGTGGTATCAGTGGAGCAAGCAAAACAGAGAAGTAAACTGCACAATCAATGGTTCAGACCTCCATGTCATTCACTACTTTTGCACTGGTACCCTTTTTTCTCTGAACATCTTTAGCTAAATGAGAATTTGCTTGTGACCAGTTGATGTAGGAGGAAAGAGCCCAAGCAATGTTCATAAATTGGGTGGTTCAGCATATGGGTGCAAGGTGAAAATGGACTGCTATTCCTCTACAGTCCCACTTAGTGGTGGCCTTGAAAGACAGTGGCTAACACTCCAGTTAAGTTTTCCGCAGTGCCTCTGGTCATCTACTTCCCAGATGGAAAGAGAAATAGCTAAGTATATCTGGATTCATGGAAAATGACAAATAGCTTGGCTTTTTGTTTGGGATTCTAGAATGAGAACAAAATGTGAAGATTGTAGACAAGGAGATTTGGGGAAGTTATATGAGGCTAGATCTATCAACAGGAGTGTAGAGTGTGACAATTCTTACATTACATACTAAAACGTGTACTAGAGAATATCTTCCATAACCAAGTGGACAGAATTACCAGCTAATTGATGATCACACAACTTCTGTTCTTAGCCACTGCCAAAAGACTGTGACGACAGCCCCTGACAGGTGGTGGCAAATTAGGTACATTGTATTCCATCTACACTGGAATAATCAGTAATTTTTATTGATTGGTGTCAACAGTCATTCTTTTCTGCTTGCACGGTTTCAACCAGTATCACTATCCAAAAACTAAGGAATCATTTTAAAACAAGGGAAGTTCAGCAGGGAGCTCATGGTCATGGGATCCATTGGTCCTATTATATCCTGTGCTACTCAGAAACTTCCCTTGATGGAGTGATGGAAAATCTTAGTAATTATACAGATGGAGCACCAGCTCAGATATATAGATGAGGCACCAACTTAGATAAATGGACGTCATTCTTCATGATGTGACATACCCCAAATCAATAGACATGATATTGTGTTGGGTTCCCAATGTGCAAACACGTGGCATCAGGAACCGAGGGGTGCAGGTAATCATGGTCCCAATGATCTTCAAGCTCAGTGACTCAGTTGGGTTTTGCTTTATGTGCCTTCAACTCTAGTGTCTGTGGCTGTATACAGTTTGGTTCCCAGAGAGGAAACACTTCCATCAAAGGATACCATGAGAGTCCCATTAGACTTTAAGCCAAAGTTCACATCTGGTCACTCAGACTCATTATAACCAAAGCTCACCAGGCAAGGAGTGGTGTCTCCATCCTGGTAAATAGAATTGCTCTTTATCTTCAAGGGGAGACAAGGCTGATGTTATGTAATAGAGTCAGGAGAGAATTCACCAGATGTCCTGGCTATGCACCAGGGTATCTGTTGGTTCTCCTATGCCCATTGTTAACAATAGTCAAGCAGGTGTAGCTTGAGAAATTTATAGGGACTAGGGGCCCTCATGGATGAGACTGTACTGCCCAACCACATAAGGTATCAAAACCAGCAGAGTGAGCTAGTCAAGGGTGAAGCAAATTTGGAATGAGTAGTAGAAGAGGAAGATGATACATGTTCTTGAAATGAGTCACAGCACTAGAACTTGTAATTTGTGCTATTAATCTTCCTCTTATATATTTCCCTGGTAATAGAGACCAGTCACAATCTTATAAGAGCTGAATCTAGATGGTTCCAAGAAATACAGGGGACTGAATGGTAGTGAATACTGTGTGTAGTGTTGCACCCAGACCTTTCTTCAGGGCCAGGCATCCGTCACCCAGCTTCCAGGAGTGTTGACTGCTGACAGCTCTCCCTGAATGCCTCTCCAGGTATTACCCTTCATTTGCAGAAACTTCCTCATCAAAAGTTACTTCTCCTTGTTTCTGGGTAGCCTGCAGCCCCTGATTGGTCCAGGCAGGGATACAAAGGCTTGGCCTCTGACTCAACTTCGGTAACCCTGAAGGTTACAACTGCCTCATGATCAAACTCCTCCCTGGGCCCAATCCAGCTTTCCTCACACCCTTTCACGTGTTCTCAGGAGCACTCCCCAGGAAATGCCAGCGTGCTGGACTCTATGTCAGTGTCTCTTTTCAGAGAAACTAATGCAACTTTTACAGACTCTGTTAGGATAATAGTTCTTTTTTCTTACCTTGTCATTATAAATATATACACAATTATTTTGCTGCTATTCTTTTTTTTGTAGCACTTTTAAACTTATGCCGAAACAATTTCTTTGATGTCTCCTGAAGGTCTGGTTTCAAATTTCATTTAGCCTCTTTTTCTTTGTCCAGAAGATTGGCAGACCCAGGTAACTGCAGACGCAGCCGAGGAGATACAGCAATTACTCATCATCTGCTGTTCGAAGTGCCATAATCTGCTCTCTCTACTGCTGCAGCAATGGCATAAAGAAAAACCTTGCAACAACTTCTTTTAATATAAAACAAAACTCGTGGAGTTTTTACTTTATGAAAGCCACTGATTTCCTGTATCTTTAAGCTTCTGTTTCACTTCAAGAACCACAAAACACTATCATTAACAAAAGCCAACAGTGTATCTCAAACTTAATTCAGTTTTCATTTTAATTTTCACCAGAAAGAAAGATGAATCTCCTTTTCTTACCTTTTTGGTTGTCAGGATAGCTTCTCATTGAAAGCAAAATAAAGTCCAAACTTCTGCCATGTTGGGTCTTCCATGCTTCGTCTTTAAATGAATCTCCACTCAGTTCCCGCTAAACTGGGTGACATACAAATCACTAGCGTATCTTCTTCCTTTTGTGTACAGCTCTCCTCTCGCACAACTTCCAGTCATTAGTCAAGCTCCATCTCCTATGTCATCTGTGTTAAAGGTTTTATGACCACAAGAGGTAACACAGAGCAATGATTAAAAGTAATTGGCAGATACAAGACTTTGCTCCCACTGCTCATGGAAGGAAGACTGTGATCCCTCACGCACCCCAGATGCTCCTGCCTGGTGTAGCCTCTCTGTCCAACTCTAGATTTATCTGGCCCTTTGTTCTCTGAATTTCAGACCCACTCACATGTTTCTCTTTATAGCACACACCAGTGATCTTCCTGCCAAAGGGTTATTTGCACACCATCCTTCATTCCTTTAACCCTCCCGCCGTCCCGGAAGCTCCAGTCTTTTGCCTACTTTCCTCATATGCTTTCAGATCTTCTTTCACTTCCTCAAGGAAGCTTTACCTTATTTCTCAGAATAGGTAAAAGTCCCTTTATTATAAGCTCTCACAGAACACTTTATTCTGCTCATAGCTGTAGCTATGTGCCAGTTACTTGGTATTCTTTAATGATTTAGCCCTTTTCTTATTGGCTTAGTCAAGGTTGGTGTGTAGAAAATCAGAAACACCCACTTTAGGTATATGGAGGAGGAAGAAATTAAATACAGGAATTCAGTGCTTACACCAGTCTTTGGAAGGGTGAGAGTGAAGCCTAGGGGGAAACTGCCATCTCAGTTCAGGAAATCATAAAGTCACACACAATCTAGGCTGAGCCTACGTAGTGAATTCTCAAGAGAAGGCCTAAGACAGCTGGCAAAACCTCCTACCAGCTGTCTGCCAAAGCCCAGGCAGTTTTCTTAAGCCCTGTAGGGTATTACCACCTTCTGCTTCTTTTTTTTTTTTTATTTTTATTTTTATTTTTTTTTATTAAATCATAACTGTATACAATGATATGATTATGGGGCATCATACACTCACTTCATAAACCATTTGACACATTTTTATCACAGTGGTTAACATAGCCTTTCCGGCATTATCTCAGTTACTGTGCCAAAACATTTACATTCTACATTTACCAAGTTTCGCAAATACCCCTGTAATATGCACCACAGGTGTGATCCCACCGATTCCCCTCCCTCTACCCACCCCCCCCTTTCCCACTTCTCCCTATTGTTAAGTTGTAGCTGGGTTATAGCTTTCATGTGAGAGTCCCAACTTAGTTTCATAGTAGGGCTGTGTACATTGGGTATTTTTTCTTCCATTCTTGGGATACTTTACTAAGAAGAATATGTTCCAGCTCCATCCATGTAAACATGAAAGAGGTAAAGTCTCCATCTTTCTTTAAGGCTGCATAGTATTCCATGGTATACTTCTTTTCTTCCTTCTAAATCTATCGTTACTGAAACTGAATCTGCTAGTATGGATATTGGGCAATAGTGCTGTCAGGCTTCTAGGTCAGGTTTGACAAACATTTCTGTAGCGGGCCATATAGTCAATATTTTAGGCCTTGTCCCTGTAGCATGGAGAGCTCATATTGACGCTACAATTTGAATTTCTGATGTTTATATGTTACGAATTCTTATTTTTCTCCATCCATTTAAAAACATAAAGCCTATTTTTAGGTTATGAACAGGACAAAGTGAGTAGGAGGTGGGATTTGGCCCACAGGCAATTATTTGCCAACCCTTCCTTGTTCAATCTAGATCCTGCAAAATAAGAAGGGTGGAAGTGGCACTCTGGTCCCTAATTAACAAAACCACAATTATGTTAGCATCTCAACAACATCAGAGATGCGAGTTGGGGCAGAGGCAATGAAGAACAGGAGCGGATGCTGGAGGAGTCTGAGCCACCACTCTTGAAGTTCATGTGTGGTTTCTTGACCTTCTCAGGCACAGTCTTATTCCTGCCAATTACTTTCAATCATGGAGTACACCTGTCCACAGCCAATTTTATAGTTTATTGGCTCAGATGACACCGAGTTCTTGATAGTAGATCCATTCTTATGGCTGCTGGTGTTCCATACCCCTGTTCCTTTTCTACCAGCGCCAAGTAGCAAACTCAAAGCAGTTTCACCGGTGGAGAACAGTAGTGAGAAGAAGTGGTCTGCACTGTGCTGTCACTATTGTTGGTGACACAATTTAGCCCTTTCTACCACAGATACTTTGAGAACTATTCAGTCTGCAAGGTCACAGGTGGTACGTGGCAGGTCAGCTTATGCAGAAGCCTGGCCCTGCTGAATAACCTTCTCTTGCTCCAAAAATCTGTTGAAGCAGATAGCCTTACAGGTTACCCAGCAGATGGACCAGAGCAGTATACCTAAATATGGTGGTTGTTGCCTTTCAATGTCAATGTGGTATACTAAATGTTAGGGTTCTTTTTTTCTGTGTGCTATGCACAGTGAGACCAACTTGTCTTTTAATTAAGAGGAAATATTCGGACATTTTCACAATATTGTCCCACTAGAAGCTTGATAATATCACAAGTTTATAAACTTTCACATGATTTGTCTCCCTTCCTAGATCATGCCTTTGTCTTCCTGATGACATGGCAAAATTAACATGCTCCAACATGATGTCCTGTTGGATATCGAGATGATCAGAGCCCCTCTAACTAGAAAGCAGCCACTCGAAGTGCCTTTCTATAGCACTGAGGTAAGGAGCTTGCCCCAGGATATAAATCAATGCACTGCTCCATTATCAAGAAATCATTTTACGCTGGGCGTGGTGGCTCATGTCTGTAATCCTAGCACTCCCGGGGGCCAATGCAGGTGGATTTCCTGAGCTCATGGCTTTAAGACTAGCCTGAGCAAGAGCAAGACCTTGTCTCTAAAAAACAAACAAACAAACAAACAAAACCCTGAATATTGCGGTGGTCACCTCTAGTCCCAACTGTTCAGGAGGCTGAGGCAAGAGAAGCTCTTGAGACCAAGAGTTTGAGGTTGCTGTGACCTATAACGTCATGGGACTCTACCAAGGGCAACAAAATGAGACTCTGTCTCAAAAAGAAAAAAAATTTTAATTTCTTTTTAAATCATTTTAAGAAAAAAACAAATGGTCAGCTGAACCAAACTATGTCACTAACCAAACACTTAAGTGATAGTGTTCACATTCCGGTACAAACTTCCTAATCCCTTAGGGACAAGAAACATGGACCAGAGACCAGTTCAGAGATGACACTTTGAAGATCACTGCACTTGTCTAGACCTCAGCATGGCAGAGAACAGACACAGCCTTGATTGATAAAAGACAGCAAAGCTGTACTGCTGAACCTCTGGGCCAAGGTGAAGTGGTGCAGGTTATATTACTGATGGAAACTAAAAAGAAAGCATTGGCTAGGTCAGAAGGTTCATGTTGCATGCCAAAGGCTGATGTGTTTCAGGAAAGGTACCTGCCATTGCTTGTCTGAGGTTACCAGGGTTCCATTTCCTCCAGCAAAGGGTCTGTCCACGCAACTCATCTACTGTATGCGTCAACTACCCCATTATGCAATTGGACAGACTATGTCTTAGGGTCACTTTTGGAGCCGATTACAGTGTAAGTCAATATTTTGGCAGGAAATAGATGGCATACTCAATGAATTTAGAGATATGTTTAGCTTTCGTTTTTTAAAGATTTTTTTACAGTGATATTAGCAAAGCTAGGAAAGGAACAAGGGTTGGCAAAACACATAGGAAGCAGCAAAAGGCGGAAGACAGCATTCTTGATCCAGAAGGCGAACAAGATGAAGCAATGTTCCTGGAATCTGGAGAGCCGAAGCTCTGGGGGGTGAGAAGCTGGCTGCAAGGATGTCAGTAGAAGAATTGCACCCACTACAAAAAACGTGGAGCAGTTGGGGAAAATACCACTTCCTTTTCCGCCTGTCAGCTGCTCTCTTGTTGCCATGGCCAAACCCCAATTTCAGTCAGACAGCAAGGGAGCCCATGTAATGCAGCCCCAAGATGTTAGCCTCCCATGACAGAGAGCCACAGAGAGAAGGGCAGAGCCTGGCACGTAAGGAGGCAAATTCCTTCACCTGCTGGAGAAAGTTTTGGCCAAACAGCATATATCGACAGCTGAATACCAGACTGCAATTTTAAAAATGAACTAACCTTCCAACATGAATACATCTCAAAAACATAAGTGAAACACAGCAAGCAGCAGCAGGGTGCCCTCAGTATAACATTTACATAACATTTAAATCCAGTAAAAGACTGTATTTTATGGACAGATAAAGAAGGGAAAATATACTCTAGCAGTAACTGCTGGGATACAGTTCTGTGTGCAGCCCAGTCAGGGGCTGAAGATACCTGAAAACATCTTCATTCTATCCTCACACTTGAATAATTTGGCTGGGTGTGTTAGTTAATTTCTTGCCATGTGTTATGGGTTGAATTGTGGCCTCCAAAAAGATATGTGGGAGTCCTAATCCTCACGGCCTCAGAATGTGACCTTATGTAACGGACCGCCCTGTCGGTGGCCTTCAGTCCGAGGGAGTGCAGGGAGAAGGAACGAGGAAAGTTGAGAGGTCGGCGCAGGAAAGACAGTCTGGCACACCACGGGTGAAGTATGCAGCTGTAAATTTACTGGGTTCACATGTTGGTATTTATACATTTTTACAGAGCTTACATAATGCAATCTTTCCGCTTACGTGTGCGGGTTATCTTTGCGTTTACAAGTGTGATTTATCATGCATTGTTATGTTTTAACGTTCCGCTTCCGGAGGGTGGCGGTTATTAGTCAACTTTGCCCGCTTCCTCCTATCTCAGTTTCTTATTATCTTTTTAGAACAGCTTGACATCTTCTTTATGTTAATGTTTGACTAATTCTACATTTACTATTTGATCTTATTGTTATTGATAATTATAATTTTGATTTAGAGTAAATTTCTTGACAAGTATTATTTTTCCTATTGATTTTTATTATGCGTGACAATTGGTGAAACAAGATGTTCTGAACAGGACTTTATGGTGGGTGGATGTGTTTCAGTGACTTTGTAACTTATGTAGATAATTTGTATTTCATGTCCTTGGGCTTATCGTCTTAGCTCACTGGTGGGAAAACATCTTTATGTGCTCATTGTTGGTGTCACTGAGTTTAGCAGCTCACAAGGCTGTGCTCTATCTGGATTAGTAGTGCATTGTGCTCATTCTTAGGAAAGTACATATTGACAATTTATCAGAACAAACAGACTTCTGGTACAGGATGACAAACACATGAGTAGACGCCACAATCTTTAAACTTAAGCGGGTAACTGAGTATGCTAGGCAACATTTCTGATGCTGTGCATACTGGGGGCGCTGGGGGCAAAGCTCCGGGGAGCACAAACCACCTTCCCGTCGTTCTATAACGCGGACAGCACTGCCTCACTACGGCTATATGCCGTGGGCGCGGCATTTCCCCCTTTTTTGTTTTTAAACCGCAGTTCAAAGACTTCTTGGCGTATAGAGATAATAGAGGAAAACAGACACTGTATGAGACATGGCAACAACAACACAACACAAAATAACAAATAATTAATAATGGTTATGAGCACAATATACTGGATCCAGTCAAGAGGATTGAGTGTTCTAAACTCATTAGTTAAAGATTGAGCTAATGTGTTAAGAGAAGTTATTGGTAAATGAGCTTGACTCATGGTTGTAATATCTTGTTGTAAGCTGTGTAAATTATGTGTTATATTATTGTCTCTCTAGACACCTTGAAGATGTGTTTGTACTTTGTTCTATGAGTTAGATACATTATATGGTAAAGGTGTAATGCAAATGGCTTGAAATGCTGAGTGACATTTTGTTTGTAGTTTCTGTTGTATGTACTTAATGTTCTGACCTAAAGTTAAGACTACCCTTTTTAACACATTTAATTTAGTTTTAAGCTTATTATCCATATTAGCTTGTGTCATTAATGTTAAAGTTATATTATTGCTAAGAGTATTGACATAGTATGCTGTATGTATTTGTTGCACTAAAGTTGTAGTAGCTACAGCAAAAGTAGTGATTATAGAAATTAAAGTTGCAATGTCTAAAATTAAAGCTGTCACAAATCTCTTAGGCCTAATTAATTCATTAAGTGTTTCTAACACTTGTAATGCTGTATTATCATACTATGGATTGCTTTGTAGATTTACAGGTAACATTACATAAGAAGGTTTTTTTATAATTAACATAACATTTACTTGTTTATCATGTTGAATATTAAAGGACGCAATACAATTAGTTATTTTTACAAGTTAAAAGATTTTAAAGGAAATACATAGTCAACTGGATCACATGTAAATTCTTTCATAAATTCTCTTTTATGAGTTTCATTTAACCTGCACAGACTATCTACAAACATTCTAAACTTTCTTGAACTTTTGCCCTGCCTTTTACTTTCTTACATAACTATTCTGTTTCAGGACAAAATTTATCACACAAGATTCTTTCTTTACACAATGTCATTCTCCTTTCTGTTTAATTTCTCTTACTCTCAAAAACTCACTTTCCACCAAACAGGATCCTAGTTTACTATGAAGTCACTTATTCACTCAGCTAAACTGATAATTAGAAGGTTTAAAAGGCAAGAATTTTATCCGTTGACAAAGATTCAGTTTGTAAAAATATTTTTCTTATTTATACAAATTACTAGTGGCAAAGGGCCAATAATAAAGGTTCTAAATCTCACCCTTGGGATTCTGTCAGTGCTGCTGTCTGGGGGCTGTAACACTTGGGAGGCAGGCCCGCCCCACGAAGGGCAGGGGGGCCCCCAGCTTCCTTCTCTGCTGGGCTTTTTCAGCTGTCTTGGAGCCAGTGGAAATGCGTCCGGTGGTTTTGTTCGCTATCGGCGAGTGTACTTTCATTTTCTTCAAGCGGCGGGTGAGATCTTGTAGTAGCTGCTGGCGCCTCCTTCTGCGTTGTCTTTTCCGAATCTGAGTTAACTGCTCCTGGAATAACTGTCCTTCAGGTCCCTGTTCGAGGCGCCACCTGCTACTGGCCGCCCTGTTGGTGGCCTGTCCTTCAGGTCCCTGTTCGGGCGCCACCTGTAACGGACCGCCCTGTCGGTGGCCTTCAGTCCGAGGGGGTGCAGGGAGAAGGAACGAGGAAAGTTGAGAGGTCGGCGCAGGAAAGACAGTCTGGCACACCACGGGTGAAGTATGCAGCTGTAAATTTACTGGGTTCACATGTTGGTATTTATACATTTTTACAGAGCTTACATAATGCAATCTTTCCGCTTACGTGTGCGGGTTATCTTTGCGTTTACAAGTGTGATTTATCATGCATTGTTATGTTTTAACGTTCCGCTTCCGGAGGGTGGCGGTTATTAGTCAACTTTGCCCGCTTCCTCCTATCTCAGTTTCTTATTATCTTTTTAGAACAGCTTGACATCTTCTTTATGTTAATGTTTGACTAATTCTACATTTACTATTTGATCTTATTGTTATTGATAATTATAATTTTGATTTAGAGTAAATTTCTTGACAAGTATTATTTTTCCTATTGATTTTTATTATGCGTGACAATTGGTGAAACAAGATGTTCTGAACAGGACTTTATGGTGGGTGGATGTGTTTCAGTGACTTTGTAACTTATGTAGATAATTTGTATTTCATGTCCTTGGGCTTATCGTCTTAGCTCACTGGTGGGAAAACATCTTTATGTGCTCATTGTTGGTGTCACTGAGTTTAGCAGCTCACAAGGCTGTGCTCTATCTGGATTAGTAGTGCATTGTGCTCATTCTTAGGAAAGTACATATTGACAATTTATCAGAACAAACAGACTTCTGGTACAGGATGACAAACACATGAGTAGACGCCACAATCTTTAAACTTAAGCGGGTAACTGAGTATGCTAGGCAACATTTCTGATGCTGTGCATACTGGGGGCGCTGGGGGCAAAGCTCCGGGGAGCACAAACCACCTTCCCGTCGTTCTATAACGCGGACAACACTGCCTCACTACGGCTATATGCCGTGGGCGCGGCAACCTTATTAGGAAATGGGGTCATTGCAGATACATTCAGTCAGGTTAGAATGAGGTCCTGCTGTGGGCTGCTCCTTGCATCCAATATGCTGAGTGTTACAAGAGGAGAAAAGAGACACCACGTACAGATGGAGGTGCAGGCTGGAGCGACGTACATGTGAAGTAGGAATGCCAGGGACTGGATGCTAGAAAGAGGCAAGGGAGGATTCTCCCCTGACGGGTTTCAGAAGGAGCATGGTCCTGCCAACACCTTGGTTTTGAACTTCTAGCCTCCAGAACGGAAATGACAAATTTTTGTTGCTTTAAGCCGCCCAGTCTGTGCTACTTTGTTATGGCAGCCCCAGGAGCCTAATGTAATCTCAGGACCTCAGCCCAGGGTCATGCTTTGAGCCTATCAGGCATTGTTAGGTACAGGTGGCTAACTCCAGCTCTCCATCAATAGCATGTTTTCCTGACAGGTGTGGTTGGGTCCCAGCTACACAAACAGTTTGGTTCAAGTCCTATCCATCTCCCCTGACACTCCCCAGTCACACAGCTTCAGCCCCAACTCACTGCTACGGATTTCTATACAGATTTTTTTCTTTTTAGGAATGCCTCTCCATTTCTGATTTATGAGCTTTCTCTTTCTCATTTTCACAGCAGACTCCATGTTTATAAAATACGTTTATATATTGCTATCATTTATAAGTTTGGACTGGAAGATTTTGTTTATATTCCGTCTGCGATATTGAACTGGATACATGCCATAGTCTCCTTAGACCTAGATTTATTTTTTGCTTCTCATAGTCCTGAGTAAAATTACTTCTTAAATTGCTCATTGAATTCATGAATACTATAAATAAAGTGCCAAAGTACTTAAGGGAATGAGCGACCCAGTGTACTCAAAGGATAATCCTGGAAAGTTCCCAGGAGCAGATACCTGGGGTTTCATTGATTTGTCTGGCTTTTTAGAAGCGGAGACACTATAGGATGAAGTGGAGGAAAGCACTGGAGAAGAGAGAAGCCTGGATCCTAATCCTGCCTTAAATCCTAGCTAATAAACATTTATCGAAGTCTACCACGTACAATGCATTGCATTAGGCTCTGGATGATGCAGGACTAGGTTGGAGAGAGTGGAGGAGATGATGAATAATCCACCCAGACCCTGGGCTTCCGGCTCCCACGTCCTGTGCTGTGGCCCACTCTCGCTGACTTAGTGTGCCCCCAGCTCACTGGCCACTTTCGCTATCTTGTGTACTCCAGCCTCTTTCCATTTTAAGGCTGCTCATCGAAAGATTCTTCTACTTTATTCTTTTTCCCTTTTATTTCATAACATTATTATCTGTTTAATTATTCTTACTGTAACCTAACCTTTTTTCTTTCTCTCTCTTCTCTTTTTTGTTTGTTTGTTTGAGACTGAGTCTCACTCTGTTGCCCTGAGTAGAGTGCTGTGGCATCATCGTAGCTCACAGCAAAATTACTCCCTTGGGCTCAAGCCATCCTCTTGCCTTAGCCTCCCAAGTAGCTGGAACTAGAGGCTGAGCCAGCTAGTTTTTCTATTTTAGTAGAGACAGGTTCACCCTTTTGCTCAGGCTGGTCTTGAACTCCTGAGCTCAAGCAGTCCACCTGCATCGGCCTCCCAGTGTGCTAGGGTGACAGGTGTGCGCCTCCCTGCCCAGCCCCCTCTACTTCATACTTTCCCCATGTCGGGATCCTGTCGTGATCACTTTGCATAGCACCTGTCATGACCCAACATTTGTCTTGTTTATTTGCTGTGTTTTGGCTGGCCTTTCTGTCTTCCCTATCTTGTTTCATTTCCTTGGATATGGTTTCAGACAAAGCCAAGATTTTGATTCAAACCCTGTTCCATATTACCTTTCCTTTGCATGCTATTACTCCAATAGTAAGGAAAGGACTATGTTGCAGAGGAATATTTTTTCCATTTGAAAAACGAGGCTATTTTTTAATTTTTAAAAATTATTCTGGCTACATAATAGTTGTATACATTTATAGGGTATATGTGATGTTTGCATATAGGCATACAGTGTGAATTAATCAAATCAGGGCAATTGGAGTATCTATTACCTCACGCATTTAACATTTGTGTGTTACGAACATTCTAATTCCACTCTTTTATTTTTTTTAAAGTATGACTTTTGTTGATTATAGTCACTTTGTTGTGCTATCAAATATTGTTCATTCTATCTAACTTTCTCATTATATTTTCGTACATATTAACTATCCTTACTTTATTCCCCCCTGCTCGTTACCCTTCCTGGCCTCTGACAACCATTATTCTACTCTCTATATCCATGAGATTAATAATTTTTATTATTTGTTTATTTATAGACACACAGCTTTACTGGATACACAGAGACAACTAAATCCCTCTGTCCTCATCCCCATGGTCCTGAAGGCATGGGCCAGCCTCAGGGTCAGGTGACCAGTGTCCTGTGGAGAGAAGGCAGGCCCAGGGGTCGTTGGCCAGAGGCCAGATGGCATAAGCAGCCACACTGGGTGCTATAACTTTCCCTTTCAGTACTACTTTAGCTGCCTCTCACAGATTTTAATACTTTCATTTCTTTTAATTCTGCTTTTTAAAAAAATTCTTTAAATCTTTCTCTTTGACCTATATAGTAGAGTATAGCTTAATTTTCATATATTTACATAATTTCCTGTTGTCTTTTTTATTGAGTTCTAGTTTGATGCCTTTAGGGTCAAAGAACATACTCTAGAATTCTTTTTTTTTTTTTTTTTTTATTGTTGGGGATTCATTGAGGGTACAATAAGCCAGGTTACACTGATTGCAATTGTTAGGCAAAGTCCCTCTTGCAATCATGTCTTGCCCCCATAAAGTGTGACACACACCAAGGTCCCAACCCCTCCCTCCGTCCCTCTTTCTGCTTCCCCCCCCATAACCTTAATTGTCATTAATTGTCCTCATATCAAAATTGAGTACATAGGATTCATGCTTCTCCATTCTTGCGATGCTTTACTAAGAATAATGTCTTCCACTTCCATTCAGGTTAATACGAAGGGTGTAAAGTCTCCATTTTTTTTAATGGCTGAATAGTATTCCATGGTATACATATACCACAGCTTGTTAATCCATTCCTGGGTTGGTGGGCATTTAGGCTGTTTCCACATTTTGGTGATTGTAAATTGAGCTGCAATAAACAGTCTAGTACAAGTGTCCTTATGATAAAAGGATTTTTTTCCTTCTGGGTAGATGCCCAGTAATGGGATTGCAGGATCAAATGAGAGGTCTACCTTGAGTGCTTTGAGGTTTCTCCATACTTCCTTCCAGAAAGGTTGTACTAGTTCGCAGTCCCACCAGCAGTGTAAAAGTGTTCCCTTCTCTCCACATCCACGCCAGCATCTGCAGTTTTGAGATTTTGTGATGTGGGCCATACTCACTGGGGTTAGATGATATCTCAGGGTTGTTTTGATTTGCATTTCTCTAATATATAGAGATGATGAACATTTTTTCATGTGTTTGTTAGCCATTCGTCTGTTATCTTTAGAGAAAGTTCTATTCATGTCTCTTGCCCATTGATCTATGGGATTGTTGGCTTTTTTCATGTGGATTAATTTGAGTTCTCTATAGATCCTAGTAATCAAGCTTTTGTCTGATTGAAAATATGCAAATATCCTTTCCCATTGTGTAGGTTGTCTCTTTGCTTTGGTTATTGTCTCCTTAGCTGTACAGAAGCTTTTCAGTTTAATGAAGTCCTATTTGTTTATTTTTGTTGTTGTTGCAACTGCCATGGCAGTCTTCTTCATGAAGTCTTTCCCCAGGCCAATATCTTCCAGTGTTTTTGCTATGCTTTCTTTGAGGATTTTTATTGTTTCATGCCTTAAAGTTAAGTCCTTTATCCATCTTGAATCAATTTTTGTGAGTGGGGAAAGGTGTGGGTCCAGTTTCAGTCTTTTACATGTAGACTTCCAGTTCTCCCAACACCATTTATTGAATAGGGAGTCTTTCCCCCAAGGTATGTTCTTGTTTGGTTTATCAAAGATTAGGTGGTTGTAAGATGTTAGTTTCATTTCTTGGTTTTCAATTCGATTCCAAGTGTCTATGTCTCTGTTTTTGTGCCAGTACCATGCTGTCTTGAACTCTATGGCTTTGTAGTACAGACTAAAATCTGGTATGCTGATGCCCCCAGCTTTATTTTTATTACTAAGAACTACCTTAGCTATACGGAGTTTTTTCTGGTTCCATACATAACGCAGAATCATTTTTTACAAATCTTGAAAGTACGATGTTGGTATTTTGATAGGAATGGCATTGAATAGGTAGATTGCTTTGGGAAGTATAGACATTTTAACAATGTTGATTCTTCCCATCCATGAGCATAGTATGTTCTTCCATTTATTAATATCCTCTGCTATTTCCTTTCTGAGGATTTCATAGTTTTCTTTTTAGAGGTCCTTCACCTCCTTCGTTAGGTATATTCCTAGGTATTTCATTTTCTTTGAAACTATGGTGAAGGGAGTTGTGTCCTTAATTAACTTCTCATCTTGACTGTTATTGGTGTATACAAAGGCTACTGACTTATGGACATTGATTTTATATCCTGAAACATTACTGTATTTTTTGATGACTTCTAGGAGTCTTGAGGTTGAGTCTTTGGGGTTCTCTAAGTATAACATCATGTCATCAGCAAAGAGGGAGAGTTTGACCTCCTCTGCTCCCATTTGGATTCCCTTTATTTCCTTGTCTTGCCTAATTGTATTGGCTAGAACTTCCAGCACTATGTTGAATAGTAAAGGTGACAGAGCACAACCTTGTCTGGTTCCAGTTCTAAGAGGAAAAGCTTTCAGTTTTACTCCATTCAGTAAAATATTGGCTGTGGGTTTGTCATAGATAGCTTCAATCAGTTTTAGAAATGTGCCACCTATGCCTATACTCTTCAGTGTTCTAATCAGAAAAGGATGCTGGATTTTATCAAATGCTTTTTCTGCATCTATTGAGAGGATCATGTGATCTTTATTTTTGCCTCTGTTAATATGGTGAATTACATTTATGGACTTGCGTATGTTAAACCAGCCTTGCATCCCTGGGATGAAGCCTACTTGATCATGATGAATGACTTTTTTGATGATAAGCTGTAATCTATTGGCTAGGATTTTGTTGAGAATTTTTGCATCTATATTCATGAGTGAGATTGGTCTGAAATTCTCCTTTTTGTTTGGGTCTTTTCCTGGTTTTGGTATCAGGGTGATGTTTGCTTCATAGAATGTGTTAGGGAAGATTCCTTTTCCCTCAATTTTTTGGAATAATTTCTGCAGTACAGGAATCAGCTCTTCCTTGAAGGTTTGATAGAATTCTGGAGTGAAGCCATCTGGACCAGGGCATTTTTTGGTTGGAAGCTTTTTTATTGTTTCTTTGATCTCAGTGCGTGAAATTGGTCTGTTCAGGAGCTCTAATAATTCCTGGCTGAGTCTAGGGAGAGGGTGTGATTCCAAATATTGATCCATTTCCTTCACATTGTCAAATTTCTGGGCATAGAGTTTCTGGTAGTATTCAGAGATGATCTCTTGTATCTCTGTGGGATCAGTTGTTATTTCCCCTTTATCATTTCTGATTGAGGTTACTAGAGATTTTACTTTTCTGTTCCTCGTTAGTCTGGCCAATGGTTTATCTATTTTATTTATTTTTTCAAAAAACCAACTCCTTGTTTCATTAATTTTCTGAATGATTCTTTTGTTTTCAATTTCATTGATCTCTGATTTGATTTTGGATATTTCTTTTCTTCTACTGAGTTTAGGCTTAGATTGTTCTTCTTTTTCCAATTCCATAAGATCTCTTGTGAGATTGTTGATGCGCTCTCTTTCTGTTTTTCGAATGTAGGCATCTAAAGTGATGAATTTTCCTCTCAAAACTGCTTTTGCAGTATCCCACAGGTTTTGGTAGCTTGTGTCTTCATTGTTGTTATGCTCAAGGAAGTTAATGATTTCCTGTTTTATTTCTTCCTGCACCCATCTGTTATTCAACAGAAGATTGTTTACTTTCCATGCCTTTGTGTGGGGTCGAGCATTTTTGTTAGAGTTGAGTTCCACCTTTAGTGCCTTATGGTCTGAGAAGATACAAGGTAAAATTTCAATTCTTTTGATTCTGTTGATATTTGTTTTGTGTCCCAGGATATGATCAATTTTGGAGAATGTTCCATGGGGTGATGAGAAGAATGTATATTCTTTATCTTTGGGGTGGAGTGTTCTATATGCGTCTATCAAGCACAGTTGTTCTAGGGTCTCATTTAAATCTCTTATATCTTGTTTAATTTCTGTTTAGAGGATCTGTCCAGCTCTGTAAGAGGAGTGTTAAAGTCCCCTGTTATTATGGTATTATCAGATATCATATTGCTCAGACTGAGTAAGGTCTGTTTCAAGAATCTGGGAGCATTTATATTGGGTGCATAAATATTTAGAATTGAAACGTCTTCTTGTTGTATTTTGCCCTTGACCAATATAAAGTGACCATCTTTGTCTTTTTTGACTTTAGTTGCTTTAAATCCACATGTATCTGATAATAAGATTGCAACTCCTCTTTTCTTCTGAATTCCATTTGCCTGAAAAATTGTCTTCCAACCCTTGACTCGGAGCTTTAATTTGTCTTTTGATGCCAGGTGTGTTTCTTGCAGACAGCAAATGGATGGCTTGTGTTTTTTAATCCAGTCAGCCAATCTATGTCTCTTCAGTGGGGAATTCAAGCCATTAACATTTATTGAGATAATTGATAAGTGTGGTAGTTTTCTATTCGTCTTATTTTGTGAGAGTGCATTGCTTAGTTTCATCTTTTGCATCAGTGTGGAGGTTAGGTTCTGTCCTTTAATTTCTGAGTTCTTACTTTGCTGCTGATCCATTGTGGTGGTCAGTGTGCAGAACAGGTTGAAATATTTCCTGTAGAGCTGGTCTTGTTGTGGCGAATTTCCTCAATGTTTGTATATCCGTAAATGATTTGATTTCTTCGTCAATTTTGAAGCTTAGCTTAGCAGGGTACAGAATTCTGGGCTGGAAAGTGTTCTGTTTAAGTAGATTAAAGGTAGATGACCATTGTCTTCTTGCTTGGAAAGTTTCATTAGAGAAGTCTGTGGTCACTCTGATGGATTTGCCCCTGTAGGTCAACTGGCGCTTACTCCTGGCAGCTTGCAGAATCTTTTCTTTTGTCTTGACTTTGGACAGGTTCATCACAATGTGTCTTGGAGAAGCTCGGTTAGAGTTGAGGCGACCTGGGGTCTGATATCCCTCTGAAAGCAGTGTGTCAGAATCTTTGGTGATATTTGGGAAATTTTCTTTTATAATATTCTCTAGTATTCCATTCCTCTGGGGCATTCTTCTTCCCCTCTGGAATTCCTATAACTCGTATGTTGGAACGCTTCATAAAGTCCCATAATTCTGACAGTGAACGTTCTGCTTTCTCTCTCTTCTTTTCTGCCTTTTTTACTATCTGAGTTATCTCAAGAACTTTGTCTTCTACCTCTGAAATTCTTTCTTCTGCATGGTCTAACCTGTTGCTGATACTTTGCATTGCATCTTTAAGTTCCTAATTGACTGTTTCAGTTCCTTCAGCTCTGCTATATCCTTTTTATATTCTTCGTATCCTTCATCTCTTATTTGATTCTGTTTTTGGATTTCCTTTTGGTTATTTTACACTTTATTAGCAGTTTCCTTCATTGTTTCTATCATTTCTTTCATTGTTTTCAACATGTGTATTCTAAATTCCCTTTCTGTCATTCCTAACATTTCTTTATAGGTGGAATCCTCTGCAGTAGCTACCTTGTGGTCCCTTGGAGGGGTTGTTCTGGACTGGTTCTTCATGTTGCCTGGAGTTTTCTGCTGATTCTTCCTCATGAGTGATTTCTTTTATCAGTTTCCTTGCCCTAATTTTCCTTTCACTTCCTCTTGCTCTTTAAGTTCTCGTGCCTGTGGACTAAGGGTTACAGGACCAGAAGGGTGAGAAGGTTGAAGAGCAAAAAAGGGATGCAAGAAAGGAGGACTGAGTGATAATAAAAAAAAGAAAAATAGAGAAAGGATAGGGGGTGGGTAAAAGGAATATTGACAAAAAGAAGATACGCACAGAAAGAGGGAGACAGAGCAATATAGGTGTACAGTAGGGTACTTTGACACAATCTTAAAAAAACCCCACCTTCTGGGGGTGCCCAGTTGGGTGGTTCCCTCGAGGTCAGCAGCTCTTTGCTAACCTGATCAGACACAGTACCCCACCTCCACCAAGTAGAGAGGAAAGACAAAAATGCTATAAATCGAACCAAAAGAAGCAAACAGAAAACTTTACGGGATAAAATTGGGTGAAAAACCAAATAATAGCGGTAGAAACACTAGCAAAAATGAAGTTCTAGTTATTGAAAAAGGCAGCAATGGGAAATTATAATTAAACTAGAAAAATTGAGAAAGAAAAAGGATCTGTATGGAAAAGGTTCAAATTAAAATACAAAACAACATCAACAACATCAAAATAAACAAAAAAAACAACCAAACCAAAAAAAAAAAAACACACACACACACACACAACCAAAAACAAAGCTGTATGTATATGTTATTGAATATTGTCTGGGCAACACGTGGTCTTCTGGGGTATGAGATGTTAATCACAGCTCTGATACGACTGGAGGCTGCTGATTGCTCAAACCCCAGCATGTAGACACCCTAAATCTCTCTTCAGCCCACTTAAAAGGCACTTTGAACTTGTAAACTTGCTGAGCAGAAGTTTTCCCAGGAAAGTGCTTGTCGCTGGAATCACTGCTGAAGTGGCTATCCACTTACCCAGTGTGCCCTAACCTGAGGGTTAGGGCTGCAAGGCAGCTCAGACCCCACCCTTAGGCTACTTGGTCGCTGGGTTACCAGCTCCCACCCGATTCTAGCTCTGCGACCCTGAGGGCAGAGCTTGCCGGGGCAGATCGCTCACAATGGCTCCCTGTGACCCACAGCCAAACACTATTAGCTCCGTCTGGCTCAGCGGCTCAGACTGGGGCCCTAGACAATGGCCAAAGTTCTCCGCACTCCCGCTCAGGCTCTCCCCAAGGCAGTTCAGCTGAGTGCCAAGTCCAAAGACACCAAAACAGTTCACAGGTAAGGCCTTTCTGGTTTGCAGTCTCGCTGCTACTGAACTTACAGTTGCGGGCGGGTTAGACGGATTGAGCACACCCGACCACTTGCCGTTTTTCCACTGTTTTAGTCCTCCTCTTGGGGTCCAGAAGTCTCTCGCTGACTCCCTGTATCCTCACAGGGGTGATGATAGGCAGATCCCACCAGCCAGAGATGCCTGGAGTCCTATCTCCCCAGACTCATGGTGTCCAGATGCAAGGAAACTGTTACTCGGCTGCCATCTTGCTCCGCCTCATGATTTGGTCTTTCTAAACAACTTTTCCTTGACATTCACATGAGTATTCAGTTCAGCCATCTTGCTTTTAGTGGAATAAGCCTTTTTAAGGTTTCCTGGTGTCCAAATCAGGGCTCCGGGCACACAGTCTGGAGCTGCCGGCTTTATCAGCAGATAAGCTCTGTTTCCTAACTGGCCACCTTTATCAACTTGCTTTTACTGCAACCAGCAAGTCCTCTCACCACTAGAATTCTTTTAAATACTTTTTGTTGAGATTTGTTTTGTGGGCTGTGATATAATCTACCCTGTTTCCCCAAAAATAAGACAGTGTCTTATTTTAAGGTGTGTTCCCAAAGATGCGCTAGGTCCTATTTTCAAGGGACATCTTATCTTTCCTGTAAGTAGGTCTTATTTTCAGAGGATGTCTTATTTTCGGGGAAACGGGGTATGTTGGTAAACGTTCTGTGGGAGCATGAATACATTCTGCAACTGTTAGGTAGAGTGTTCTGTATTGGTTCAGTTAGGTCCTGGTGATCAAGTAAGTGCACTGCTGATCTTCTGTATTTGTCTTTGCTGATCTTCTGTCATTTGTCATTTCCAACCTTAATCATGGATCTGTCTATTCCTTTCATTTCTATCACTTTTTGCTCCGAGTGTGTTGAGGCTCTGTCGTTTGTTGTGTATACTTTTAGCATTATTATGCCTTTCTTGTGGATTGATTCTTTTATCATTATGTATAATCTCACTGTGCCTGTAGCAATTTACTCAGAAGTCTACTTTATCAGATGTTAATATAGCTATTTAAGATTTTTTAATTCAATGAATTGTATAGTACATACCATTTTCCTTCCCGTTACTCTCAACTTACCCTTTTCATTGAGTATGAAGCAAGTTTCTTGTACATGATATGTAGTTGGGTTATTTTTTGTTGTTTTTTGTCTAATCTGTCAATTTATATATTTTTATTGGCACAGACTATTTATTTTTTGAGACAGAGTTTCATTATGTCACCCTCTGTAGAGTGCTGTGGCATCACAGCTCACAGCAACCTCCAACTCTTGGGTTTTAGTGATTTCCCTTGCCTCAGCCTCCTGAGTAGCTGGGACTACAGGTGCCCACCACAACGCCCAGTTATTTTGTTGTTGTTCTTGTTGTTTGGCAGGTCTGGGTCGGGATCCAACCTGCCAGCCCCGGTATATGTGGCTGGTGCCCTAGCTGCTGAGCTACATGGCACAGACTATATAAAGTAATTATTGACAGGTAAATATTTTAGCAGTAAAGTCTGTCTTTTTTTTTTTTTAATCTTTCCTGCTTCTTATTCATCTGTCTCTCTCTCTTTACTTTCCTGTTATGTGAATGTATCTGTTGGTGTAATTTTCTCAGTGGTTTTCTTAGTACTACAATATACATATATGATTTATTACAATCCAGTGGTATTGATATTTTACCACTTCGGGTGAAGTATAAAAACCTTACTTCTACTTGGATACTTTCTTTTCACTTTTAAGTATCATTTTATTGAATATCAAATGGTGTTAAAAGTTTTTTTCTACCATTAAATATGACTTATAAAACAAATACATGAATGGGAAATGCTTTCGTCTCTACCCATAATTCTGCTCTTTCCATTGTTCTTTCTTCCTTATGCTTGGAAATTCCTTCTTTTATAATTTCCTTTCCATTTGAAGGAACTTTATAACTCAATTTTAAAGGGGAGATCTCCTAGCTGCAAAGATAACGGAGACCAATAGGTTGCAAAGCTTAAGTTTTTTTTTTTTTTTTGGCAGGGGCTGGGTTTGAACCCGCCACCTCCTGTATATGGGGCCAGTGCCTTACTCCTTTGAGCCACAGGCACTGCCCAGCTTAAAATTTTTATAATGTGGCCCTTTACAGATAGACATATGACTTTTGTAGGTTTTAACTTTAACAATAAGGGCATTAGATTTGATAATTTCTAATGTCTATCTAACATGCTATCATTTCATGGGGAAAATCAATGCTCTAATTTCTTATATGAAAGCAGATATTTTTCCCCTCAATGACCACATTTGATCACAGGCAATAAAGAACTTGCTTGAAGTGGAAGATAAGTAATTAATCAACCCATGCTCACTTTATCATTCCAAGAATATAGCACGAAGGTGAAAAGAAATCAATTTCAGTCTACTGACTGTGCTTCGGGTGATTAGATTTGTGGAACTAGAGTTCAGGTTCCCACTGTGAGCTGGCAAGAGCCCACACTGTTTTGCACCTGCCATGGAAGTCGGCAGGTACCTTTGCAATCTGGGAATGTGGTGCTGCCCCAGACGCTGTTCAGCATTTTGAACTAAAACGGTTCAGACCGTCCCATGGCTCAGAGAACAAATGCTCTCCTTTTGAGTTCTTGATACTATTATTTCCAGAAGAATTGTTTTCTAGTCATCATTGGGGGGGGGTGGGGGAGGGGTTCTTACTAGGTAAAAGGTGTGAGTTATTTTCTGAAATATGCTTTCTGAATTTAGTTCCGGTACAGGGGAGCAGAAAGAGACATTAATCTTGCTTTTGTTGTTTTTTTCATCTTAGAAGTTGAGATTCATCTACACACACTTTTGAAATAGAAAAATGTTAGAAAATAAGCCAGGTTATGGAACAAGAATAAGAAACGGTGATGAGAGCTTTTTCAGGACAACAAGAACTCCTGTTTCTTAACATCTTAAAAAGGTCAAACAGTAAAATAGGTTGTTCTGTAATAGAGGTCACAGACTGGGAGACCGCAGCTCTCAGATACGGTACAGCCACAGCACGTGCAGTCTTCACGCAGGGAGGGCTTGTTCAGCAGAGTTGGGCCTGAGGTTTGTTTTTGTTCATGTGTTTTGTTTTTTAACTTAATCGGTTGTCAACTCTTGAACCCATTTAAAATTAACCTACACATTTGGGTTTCTGCACTTTCTGGAGAAATGGGGCTCTTTTGAGTCCATATTCCCATGCAGCAAAGGCTGCTGGGAGGCAGAAGCCATTCTTGTTGGGCACTGAAAGTGCTTTCGAGTTCAAGTGGGAGTGGGCCATCCCTGTGTGTCAAAGAGCAGTCGCCAGTTATCAGCACTCGTGCCTTTGTGTTTCTTATAGTGGAACTGAAGATAACAGAATATCTACCATCCGTTTTGAAATCAAAAGGATGTAAATATAAGATGAATCAAGAGGATATGGGTTTTAAAAAAAACCAGAAAGCAACATTATTTCCGTAGAGATGAAAAATACTCCTGGAAGAAATTGCAGCAGCTAAGGGTAGGAGATTTTTTGTAATAATGTAACCAGACTGACCATTCTTTTTCTATTTTAGATGAGGTTTTACTCTGTTGTCCAGGCAGACCTCAAATGTCTAGGCTCAAGTGATCCTCCTGTCACAGGCTCCTGAGTAGCTGGGATTACAGATGTGCACCACTGTGCCCAGCTCTGAGTGACCATTCTTAAGTATGCATGGCCTGCTTTCCTTAATAGAGTATCTACTTGCCTTGCAGGCATGAGTTTGCTACTCCCTTCTCAACAAATTACAGATGGATATCACGACAATCCTATTTCTCTACTTTACCAGTTAGACTTTGTCTTTGAGACCATGCAGCACAATCTAAATGCATGGCCCCTGCCTGTCATTCTAATTTCTATTTAGGGATGGGACTTGTTTTAGAGATTCCTTTTCTTCATGTTCTATATAGAAATAGATTACATCTAAATACTCAGGGATATTTTTGGCCTAAATGCTACAAAGTCTTGACTGAATCAAGACTAATACAATCTAAGAGACTAAGAAAATCTTCCCAGGGAAGGGGAGAGGGAAAACATTTTTTGACAGATAACATCTCTCCTGATGCACAACCTGCCAATTGCCTGCATCTTGAAATCGAACACAGAAAATTGAGTGCTGATTTATTGTGATGTGGTTAATTAGTCTCAACATAGTTTGAACGTTAAAGAAGGCGCTTTCAGATATTCTACAGAGACCTGCGTTTGCTTCAGTGGTTAAGAAACCCCTCCACTGGTTTCTGTCAGAATTCGCTGACAACAACAGTGTCTCCCTGGTGTTTGTCTCTCCCCGGTTAGCGTTTCAATCCACGTTAGAGGAAGCTGAAAATTCAGAAGTGTTACATGTCTACCACATTTCCATTGATTTTTTGGACAATTTATATTCCAGAAGCCACTTATAGCTTACTTAAAGCAGATCCCAAGACAGAGCTTTTCCTTTTAGTTTCAGACAGATAATATTCCAATATTCTGCAGACTGCTGGAGTAGACCAGAGTTGTGAACAAATTCACGTCTCTCTCCTACGGCAAGCCTCCCTAAGCTGTGGGGAAACTTTACGAAATGATAAGTAAGGGAGGCACAGTCAGCTGTCTTCTACCTTCACTTAGTACAGTGTTGAATAAAACAGCACACGGACCCTCCATTACATAGGGGAGTTTACTGAAATGGTAAAAATCAGTCTAGGAAAGAAAAGAAGAAACATTTTATGGTATAAATAAACAGAAACATTTTATAGGATAAATATTACACATTACATTCAGTTATGTGACAGAATATTGATTTCTAGAGTTTTTTTATGAAAAAGAATGATTAGCAAAGTGCATAGAAATTAAATATAAATGTACCATGTCCCTTGCTCATAAAAGTTAGGCAAATCTCAAAGGTAAGTCTTCCAATGCAGGCAGACTGTCCCATGTCCCATCTTGTATTTCCAGTTGAGCTCCAGACAGCCACTGTCTGCCTACAGCTTAATATTTACTGGTGTCTGGTAGGTTTCTTAGATTCTAGGAACCTTCTTCTTTGTTTACACCATTTTCTGGGAACAGAGCAAATTTGAAAAGGAACTGCTGTTGGTGTGTGACTTCCTGGCTTATTACACGAGTCACTAAAATCCAAGAGATGTTTGATAAGACAAACATTGAATGAACAGATCAGCACATCAGTTGTAGAGGTGAACACCATGTCCTCTCCACGTCCAGACGAAAGTATCTTCCTTTTTGCCTCTCTCCCAATATCAGAGATCATTTGGCTTCAACACAGCAACTCTATCATCCAAAGTCCTTTCTGTTCTCCAAAGACTTAATTATTAGAACAGGATAGGGGCAGCTCTGACTAGAGGGCTAACCCTTATTTTCAGGAAAGTTTGGTTAAAACTCATTAATTCCAGTTGCTTCTGTGTCTCTGGTCTGTACACTTTTAATGTTTTCTTAGTGGTAATTATGGTAAAATTCAACTTCACGACAGCCGTTTAAAAAATAACCGATACAGGGGGATGGGAATCCCCTAACTATGAAAAGCATGCTGTCCTCTGTCAGAGTATCTGTTTTGGAAGGACAGGACCTGAGGAGGAACAGGGACCGCGGCCATGCATGAGTTCATGGAGTTCCTTAGTGGCATGAAGTATGAGCTCTGTAATGAGTTTTGAGAAAAATAGATTTAGGCCCCATTTCCCACTGTTTCCTGATAAATTGGCCTCTGTGGTCCCCAAATAAAGCCAGCATTATATTTTACTTGCTATTTTAAATAAAGAGGACTCTTTTTGTTCTTTTTTTGAATTCTGGAGGCCACATGGACCTCCAATCTTTGTGGACAGTTGGATTCATGGAGACTTTTGGTGGTGTGCTGTACACCATCATGAGAAAAGATGAAATCAGGGTTGTACAGCAAAACAGACTCCTCTAGGATTAAAATAATGTTAAAAAAATCTTGGGTGAGTTTGTGGTTTTTTTGTTAATGTCTCCATATTTAAATGGAAATTAGCATTCCTAGGAAAAAGAGAATGTTGCTATGGCTTGGTGGGTGTAGCACAGTGGTGACGGTGCCAGCCACATACACTGAGGCTGACAGGTTCAAACCCAGCCCGGGCCTGCTAAACGACAATGACAACTGCAACAAAAATATAGCTGGGCATTGTGGTGGGCGCCTGTGGTCCACCACAGGCTATTTGAGAGGCTGAGGTGAGAGAATGGCTTAAGCCCAAGGGTTTGAGGCTGCTGTGAGGACACAGCACTCTATTGAGGGCAACCTAGTGAGACTCTGTCTCAAAAAAAAAAAAAAAGAAAAAGTTGCTTTAGTTGAAATTTTTTCTAATGAAACTCACAAATGTTCTAATACTATACATAGCAAAGGGGAATTTGAAGATATACATAATTATAATACTTTCTGAGAAAAATCAATTAGCAAAGAACAACAAGAATGCTGCTTGTCCAAATTTTCTTTGTCCATTTTTGCAAAGCTGAAGAAACTGTGTTTAGTAGTAAAAAGAGAGCTGCTAAATGAGACGTAGATTTTATTCTGTTGACACATCATTTACTTTCTTCTTAGCTTCCATTTCATCATCTGTACAATAGGAATGATGATTATATTTGCCAGGGAAAAGAAAATGTGTATTACATGAATGGATGGTGACATGTGAGTATAAAAACTACGGCACAAGAAGGGCCTGCCCTTGTCCCCTACACTCACCTGGACCTGTCAGCATTCAATTTAGAGAATAAAAATGAAGGAAAATAGAGCTTGGAAAGGAGTTTTGCTTTGAACAGAATTTTTGTGGCTTGCTTTCATCAATGAGCGTAGAAATAAGTTGTTCGTTTGGTAATGAAGGAATGGAGACTAAGAGGCGTGCACGGACAACACCTGTCATAATTATAAAAACTTTATTTCATTCTTACTTTAATGAAATCTTGATAAGCACCATGTCATGAACTGGCAATCTAGAAAGAGGACACTGGAATGCTTTAGTCAATAACAAACCTCAAGCTGATGGTGTGAAGGTACAGCTGCATGAAGCGTGTGAGCAAGACCACCTCTAAAAAGGTTCCTCGAGAATCCTGGGACAGTGCACAGAACAGGAATCTGGCATCTATTTGTTCACACTTTGTACGGTCAGAACCCAAAGCTTGTGCAGGTAAACATCAAGAGAAACATTTTATCACCTTGACAGTTTACAGTTTGCTAAAACTTGACCCTGAAAGCATCAATGTTGCCGTCTGGTTTTCTTAACCGGTGCTTGGCCACAGGCTGAAAAGATCGCTTCTTTTCCAATTTAAATGATGCTTAAAGGCTATTTCAACATTGTGCAAGTCACCAGCAAGGCCATTTAATGTGTACATTTCTCATATATGATCACCAAATCATTATTTACCTAATGAAACCGTGAAAAAAGTATACATTTTCAGCAAAATGTTTAAATTTGGTCCTATATTAAAAGACCCAATTGCCAAGGTGTTTTACATAAATTTAATTCACAAGCATGTACACAAGAAATCACTATAAAGAACATTGTGTTTCCTGGTTTATGAATAAAAAGTTTATCCTCTAGTTACACTAAAACATACAAAAAATAATCTACAAAAATCGTTTACAATTGATTTTAGCTAAAGAAAAAAGCTTTCTTCAGGAAAAAACAAAAATGATTGCGTGGTGGTAGTATTTTAGCCATCAAAAAAGGAATGTAAGTAACCAATAAATATAATGTGCTTTTCTCCATATAGACATATTTACACTTGAGTCTTTGGCTTATGTTATTTTCTAAAAAGAACTTAAAATGATCCAGCCATCATTGCACATTAAAAGAAAATAAGCCAGTTATATATATTTATATAGTGATCTGCTACACTTGAAACTTATAAAAAAGGAACTTTACCATGACTCTGCACAGATTTTCTTCCTTCTTCCTTTAAAGATTCAACAGCTTTCATTTGAAAAAGCGAGAGAAATGCCACATAGAAAGAATTAATTCATGCAACACGTGGTAGCTGCTCGGCTGAAAACCGGGAGATGAAAGGCTGCACATTCACTGTACAAACACCGAGAAGTTCTCGTTTGAATCTGGTTCTTATTAAATATAATTTGTGCGGCACGAAATGTGGATGCTTTAATACAGTCATAGAAACTAAGTAAGTCCTTTTTATTAAGATACACAACTTCATAAGAAAAATACTTTTACCTCTCAAATGCAAAAGTCTCCCACCCCCCACATTAATATCTTTCTGCACAAGTGTAACATGACAAGAGCTGCTGGCTCAGCAGAGGAACGCGTTTCTGTGTGGATGCTCCTTCCAAAGTCTCCCCCGACTAAGATGATTCCAGGTACTCCAAAGCTACATCGTAGCAGAAACGGTACTGCTCCTGAAAGATGTCAAGACAAAAGGGGTGAGAAAAGGAAAGAAAAATCAGAAATCAGAGATGAGAAAATGAGAAATCAGAGCAACCAAATGACACTGGAGAGCCAATTTAAATTATTCAAGGATTAAAATTTTTTTTCTATATACATGATTAATATCCGGACAGACATATTTACACTTAAGTCTAATGATTTCTGTAAATACTCTTACCACACAAATGTTAAGTATTTGATGGATATGTTGATAAGTTTAATTATTCTGCATTGTAATAGATTATATCATCACTTTGTACTCCATAAGTTTATACAATTATAAATTATTGGTTTACAATAAAAATAAAATTGTGGCATCTTTTTGTAAAAAAAACAAAAAGGAAGTTGATGTTACACAGTTACACAGACATTTATGTTTGCCCCATATTTTCTATCAAATGTTTCAAAGTCTAGATTTTATCTGAATAGTAATATCTGATTATTATAGAAAAATTTACCGCCAAAAAAAAATAAAGAAGTAGAAAAAGTGCTATAATTCTATCATCCAGAATAACTATTAAAATCTCACCTTAGTTTGCTCTGTCTTTTCTCAGTGCATGGTTAAAATAATAATCTTAGAATAAATAATTACATATATTTCTAAATATTTATCTTTTATTTTCTTATAACACTGCTATAGTCTTTCCCCATATTATTTAATATCTCCTTTAATCCTACATAAAAATATAACATATGAGTTGTTTGTTAGGTTTTTTTACCTTTTCTCTATTTGACGAATATGCATAAATACCTCCCCCCCATTTCAGATTGTTTCCTTAGGACCAGAAAAAAAAAAAAGAAGAGGCCTATAATTTTAAACAGCCATTTTGCAATAAAGTTCTTAATTTTTGGTACAGTTTTGTCCATCAGAATATTTAAGTAAATTTTCAAGAATAGTTTGTGGTTCTTGAAATTCGTGGCCCTACTTATACCTAAAAGTACTATACTTTTTATAGTATAGTACTATATGTACTATATCTTATTCCTATATTTTAGAGAACATACTGTCAATACAATTCTTTTTTTTTTTTGTAGAGACAGAGTCTCACTTTATGGCCCTCGGTAGAATGCCGTGGCCTCACACAGCTCACAGCAACCTCCAACTCCTGGGCTTAAGCGATTCTCCTGCCTCAGCCTCCCGAGTAGCTGGGACTACAGGTGCCCACCACAACGCCTGGCTATTTTTTTTTGGTTGCAGTTTGGCCGGGGCTGGGTTTGAACCCGCCACCCTCGGTATATGGGGCTGGCGCCCCACCGACTGAGCCACAGGCGCCACCCACAATTCTTGAGTTAAAATTGCCTTTCCTCTAAGTTCTTCTATAGACTTGTTCCATTATCAAAAATTTAGAAGCATTCAAAGGCCATATGACAAGTTATGACTTATAAGATGTAAAACATTTAAAACTTCCTCAGTCTAAATATGTAAAATTAGGGCTAAATTGGAAAATAGTCTAAAATGCATCCTCCCTCCCTCCCTTCCTTTCTTTTTTTAGAAAGAGTCTCATTCTATTGCCCTGGCTAGAGTGTTGTGGGCATCATAGCTCACAGCAACCTCAGAGCTCCTGGGCCTGAGCATTCTTCTTGCTTCAGCCTCCCGAGTAGCTGAATTACAGGGGTCTGCCACGCCTGGCTAGTTTTTCTAGTTTAGTAGAGATGGGGTCTTGCTCTTGCTCAGGCTGGTCTTGAACTCCTGAGCTCAAGCAGTCCACCTGCCTTGGCCTCCCAGAATGTTAGGATTACAGGTGTGAGCCACCTTGCCCAGCCTGCATATTATCTCTAAAGGGGATTTCCAGGTCTCTCAAGCAAGAAATTAGAGTTATACAACATCCTTAAAAGGTCTTTGTCATTCCTACCCTATGGAATAATGAAGGTATGATTTAAATTATTAACTAACCACTGTGGCAAGGGCATCCAAAGAACAAAAATATGCCCAGAGACAGTTTTTCCTCTTTAGGTAATCTCCAGTGATTTTGTCTACACTCTCAATTTCCTTAACAAACTTGTCAGCTCAACTCCATACAACACTGCACTAATGATTAACTCAAACAAAAATCAGAGGGTGGAATGTTTAATCAGGATATATAGAACACGAATATTAAAATAGTAACTCTTTGGAAGGCTCTAGAATGGCAGAGTTTAACCATAGATTTTTTTTTTTTTAATAGAAAAGGGAGAAATCAAAGTGAAATGTGGAGGCAAATGTTGAATTCTGGAGCTAGAAGTGATCGCACTGATGATTTTAAGAAAACTTAAAACATGAAGGCACAGTTTACATTAAGAAATATTCAAACTGCCAAGAGTTTAAAGATGATCACTATCCATCCAGTTTGTAAGAAGATCTGAAAATTCTACCTTGAAATCCAAAAATCCCTCAAATCCACCTTAGTCCCCCTCTCCAATGCCTGCACCCCACTCCAAACCAACATCAACTTGTCCAGACAACTGCAATAACCCTGCAACTGCGATGGAGTAGAGGGGCTTAATACTCTTTAACGGGACTTTAGAACGAGCAGGAGTCTGGTACCACTAGTAAAAGTGAAACAGTATAAACCTAAGTCTTCAGATTTTCTCTCAGGAAGCAACGCACCTTCTGTGTGAACAATCCATGAGCAGGAAGTGGTGAAAATACTTTAAAGGTTTACTGAACTGCTCATTTTAGTTATCTGATCATCTTGATAAATGTAGGGCAAACAACACCAAAGCCTTGGTTATTCTTGGTTTACTTTTCTGTGAGCATGAACCATACAGCTACATGTAACCTGATCCCCCGATGCACATATGTAGAACTCGCAGACAATTCTTTTTAGAAGTAAAATATGTTAGACGAGCTTCAGTTTCATAGTCTGCATAGAGCTTCACCCAGATAAACCTTTGCACAAACAGACCTATTCACTCTTATTTTCTATGCTGTGCTCTGATTTTATGAGCCCTGACAAATTCCAGCATCATATGAACTTTGTACTATAGTTGTAAGAGCTGAAAAGTGTCTATGATGACAGATTAACAATTTATAATTTGCGCAGAAAATGAAGAATTATGAATAATGACAAAAATAAGTTTCAACTGTTCTTTAAGAACATTGGGTATCTAAGGTACCCAATGAGTGGCTTACAAGTATATCCCATAGATGAATGCTTTACAAATTAACTCAATATGATCTAAGAAATAAAAATAAATGAGAATACAGCTTAGATAGGAGGATTTAGTGTTATCATAAGAGTCATCCTCCAGTTTACTGGAGCAAAAACTTATTGGCTATAATAAAAAAGTCCTATAAATTTCCCAAATTAAATGAAAATAGTGTGTTTCCATTATCAGCAGTTTTCGTGATGTGATTAAGTTTGGCAATCTAGCAGTTAGATAGGAAAGTCCCCACAATGACCCATTTTCACATCTGATTCCTGGTACAGACATGATGTCAAACCAACAAGCGTGCCTGTGACGGGCTGATTTCTCTGATGCCTCGAAGCCCACGTCTCTGCCACTCACCGGGGCTTCCACCATGTTTGGCTTGCTGTTCCTCAGTGTCTTCACCGCGTGGAAAACATCCACGACATTTTGCCGTTTCACCATCTCGACAACGATGCCTATAGCACAAAACATGCCACTTCGCCCGCCACCGTTTCTGAAAGCACAGGAAGCAAATGCATTTTAGTTAGCAGGGCTGGGTGACCGTGGGTCACACAAGAAGGTATGTCTGGTCAAAGAAAATATGTTTTTAATTGTTTTCCCTTTGTGTCTTAATTTTGTTTCACATGTAGGCACGTGTGTGTACAGAGCAGAGAGGGGACAGCGGGAATAGGAGACGGGCTCAGTGACTCACACTTGGGAGTATACTATGGGCACAGATTGCTATCACCGAGGTTCCTTGGGATTCTGGAATATTTGTAAACTGTGTGTGCTAGAGAGGTTGTTCACAATAGTGTTCAAAAGAGTTTAAATCACCTAACAACTAGGTAATAATCAATATTTTGAAAAAAATGAAAGTTAGCAGCTAATTATAGAATCATGAAGAAGACCATTTCAGAACAGTGTCTACAGGAGGCCTGTAAGATACGGGTCAGTTATTAAAGAAATACAGAAAATGCAAAGGCGACTGAGAAAATACACAGCGCTGCCCAGGAAATGGCCGGGCCGAGCCGCCGACTCACAGGCAGTGGATGATGGTCCGGCCTTCCCCCTCCTCGCACTCCTCCTGCCATTTCTCCACCTGCAGTATCAGTTTCAAAAATGACCGTTTGGAGCCAGGCACTTCCCGATGAGAAGCCCACCCTAGATACTGGAACTGCTGCACCATCAGGTAACCTTCCTGCGGCTATAGAGGGAAAAGTATCTTTATGTAGATAAGTCTGGACTTGAATTTTAACTAAAAAGTCAAAGGTGCATATGAAATACCACACAAATGAAACTTACACTGAACTGCGTCTAGCTGATGTAAATCCACATATGTACAAGCTGGCACAAAACCATTCTAAATGACAGACAGCACCAAGAAACTGGGCGATTATGGTTCTCACTTGCTTCTCCCTCACACCCCATGCCCAGTCATCAGTTCCTATGATTAGACTTCCCAAACAACTTTCAAATTCACTTCCTTCTCTTTATAGCCATTGACATCACTGCAGTCCCAATTATGAGTTATGATAATTACCTCCTAGTTGATCTCCCTAAATAAACTCTGACCTCCTTCTGATTCATTCCAACTATGCAAATATGATCTTGTCATTCTCTGTTTTAATGCCTTACAAACGATCTCAGCCTAAAATCCAAATTGAGCTATGACTTAAAAATCCTGACGTGATCCTGACCGGGTTCCACCGCCTGTCCCAACCTCTCCTGGCTTTCTTTCAATCCATTTGCCAAGTTACTTCTTGTCTTGGGGACTTTGTATATACTGTCCTCTTTGCCCTGAATGCTTCTTTCTTGCTTGTCCTTCTTAATCCCAAATAGCCACCAACTTGTCTTGGGCTTGCCTGGGAGTTTTCTGGTCTTAGTACCGACAGTGGGTGTGTCTTCCAAAACCTCTCTGTCCTGGGCAGATGAGAATGGTTGGCTGCCTCACTCCCAAATAACCCCTATTGACTGTACAAATTTTGTCTTAAATACAACTATTTCAAAGAAGTCATCTCTGATTGCACAGCTATGTCAGATTGCCCAGCTGAACACTCTGTAAATGATTTTATAATTAGTTGGGTCACGCTTTTCTGTCTAATAAAATATAGATTCCACAAAGACAAGGAAATCTCTTTCCAAACTCTGTAATACCAGAACCTTGTATATACTTTCCAAAGAGTAATACTGTTAAGAGAATTAATCAAAACCATAAACCTCCAAATAAAAACATAAGGAAGAGTATGAGGCCTGACAATTAAGTTTGCGAACTCATCCTCAGAAAAAGTGCTACATTCACCATTGATGAATTATCACTACAGTCACCTTTGAAGTACTCCCCTAGAGAAACTATGCACTGATGCCAGTGCCTAGTCCGTCCTTCAAAGCACTTTTTCTAGGATGAGTTTGCAAAGATAATTGTCAGACCCCCACATGCAATATATAAGGAAGCCATATCAGAAAATCAGAAGATTCACATGGCAAGGGCCCAAGTATCTTTTAGTTGGATACAGGCCCTACATAATATTATATCCAACTTGTTGTTTGGTGTATACTAAATATTCGATTAAGTAAATGATATTAAATAATGAAATGGGGAACAAAAAAATCATGTACTAATGAACACCAAACAGGAAGTTTAATAAATAAACAAGCAAAGATACTGACAAGAGGGTGGCGCCTGTGGCTCAGTCGGTAAGGCGTCAGCCCCATATACCGAGGGTGGTGGGTTCAAGCCCAGCCCCAGCCAAACTGCAACCAAAAAATAGCCGGGCATTGTGGCGGGTGCCTATAGTCCCAGCTACTCGGGAGGCTGAGGCAAGAGAATCGCTTAAGCCCAGGAGTTGGAGGTTGCTGTGAGCTGTGTGAGGCCACGGCACTCTACCGAGGGCCATAAAGTAAGACTCTGTCTCTACAAAAAATAAATAAATAAATAAATAAAATTAAATTAAGATACTGACAAGAAAGGTAACAGATTTCAGTTCCTATTCCTAGAATATTTTTTATATAAACAGCATAATTAACAGTTAAGCCTTCCTTTCTTCAGTAGCTATGGTTTCTCAACTAAAATATTACTAGCATGGCAGTGTGACAGATGTGCAGGCAAAATGAGATTCCATTTAAATTAACATCTAGGATACACATGAATATTACGACGTGACTGAAGTTATCCTTTTTTCTCCACTGAAGTGAGCAATAGATTGGATATAATTTTATCCTCTGCTTATAGTCATATACATTTAGTCTTCTTAACCAGACACACATATAGTCATTTTGATAAGAAAAACACTGAAATATGACAATCTTAATCACACATTTTGATCACATAACAACCATGTAATAATATTTAAAAAAAAATTAAAGTTAGTAGTTTAATACTTTAAAGTTTAATGTTACGTTCAAAATAATATACTACATAGAGCTGGTGCTTTAAAAAATCAGAAAAATCTTTCCCTTTAAAAAAGAGCTTAATTCCATGAAAGTTACTAATGTTTTTTTTTTCAAATTCAGTTTTCTACTTGGTTACATATCTACATGGTTTATATTATTATTTTTTTTTGATGAAGAGAGAGCTTGAAATTTAACCTGTCTTTTAGCGCAAAGCACATGAAGAGTCAGAGAAATAAAGACTTCTGAGGGATAGAGTAGTGGTTACTTTGCTGCTGAGTGAAGGCACTGGTTCCATCTTTAGATATGGGTAGAGCCGGATGTTGGGACAATTAGGAAGATGAAATTGTAGGTAGGAGAATCAATAGTGGTGATTCTCCAAGAATAGTTACTTACTTTCCCCTTCTGCCTCTTGTACACAGGACGTGGAATAGTGACACGGAGCCCCCTTGCAATGGCTGATCCCTCACAGCCCTTCCTCCCAAGGTAATGCTCCTCCATCCCTGTGCTTAGAATACTCTTAGTTATCAGTTGCATGCCTTTTCTGGGCCGATGGCGATACTAATAAAACACGGGGTCATTCTTTTTTTTTTTTTTGTAGAGACAGAGTCTCACTGTACCGCCCTCGGGTAGAGTGTCGTGGCGTCACACGGCTCACAGCAACCTCTAACTCTTGGGCTTATGCGATTCTCTTGCCTCAGCCTCCCGAGTAGCTGGGACTACAGGCGCCCGCCACAACACCCGGCTAACACGGGGTCATTCTTCAGGTAAGTCCTCATATGCTCAGGGCAGAGGCCCAGACTGTAAAGCTTGATTAAGCCAGTACACCAGAGCCTAGATTTCACAGAAGAATTACATTAGTCTAGTGACTGACTGGAAAACCTAGCTCCTAGCAGTTCTACCTCTCTGTATTTGTTCTAGAACTAAACTACTATAAGAGGATTACTACCTTGGGATGACTTACATAGTGCTTATTATTTCTACTCTCCCTCTTGTCTGAATGGAATAAACCACCACGGTTATGCTCTATCTAGGTTCTAGAAGAGCTTAGTCTAGAGTCCAGTAGAATGATCCACCCAGGACTTACTCTTGTTAGGTTGCATATCCTAAAGATCCGGTTGATCACATCACAATCCATTGAACAAGACATGCATTCCACTTGAATAGGGCCGTATCGTAGCACCCCTTCTTCTGGCCAGTACTGAGGGCAGCCCTACATGATGGTTTTGAAAGAAAAAAGAAGCAAGTGTTAATTTTTCTAATTAGGGTAGTACAAAGCAGATTTTAGAATTTTATTATTATTTTATTAAATGTACAAGTACACAAAAGCAAATCATAGCCACTAACCTGGGACAAGTCCACCTCATTTAACATCACGATGGAGGTACAGCCGTAATCATACACTAGTCTCCAGAAGTCTTTCACAGTGTTTGGCAGAGGGTATTGTGTGACAATGAAAGCAGCTGGTTGCCTGTAGCTCTGTAAAGAAACAAAGTAGATGGAGAAACATAAGAACTTAAAATGCATGATCGGCTGCACAAACAGATTCAATATACTTCCAATGTAGGACCAGTAAGATGTAATAAATACACACAGAGATGTAACCAGTCAGCTGCTTAAGCTACAGAGTGACAGATGTGGATGCTGGAATATCCTGGAAATAGTAAGGAGTCAATTTGGTGGGAAGATTTCACTGCCTCCAAAGCAATTCAAGTCTAGAATTGAATTTTTACTTCACTGAGAGGTAAATACAGGACAAACATCCAAGAAGAAACTAAAGAACTCATGGGGCCGGGTGCGGTGGCTCACGCGTGTAATCCCAGCACTCTGGGAGGCTGAAGAGGGTGGATTGCTTGAGCTCACAAGTTTAAGACCAGCCTGAGCCAGAGCGAGACCCCATCTCTAAAAAGAGCTGAGTGTTGTGGCAGGTGCCTGGAGGCTGAAGCAAGAGAATCTCTGGAGCCCCATAGTTTGAGGTTGCTTTGAGCTGTGATGCCATGGCACTCTACCAAGGGTGACAAAATGAAGGTGACAAAAGGGTGTCTCAAAAAAAAGGACATCCTCCATTAGGTATCTGATAGGCTGTATCAATTTTCCAAAGTTAATCGGTCCCTGAAAGGCTGAAGGCAAAGTAAGCACAAACCCTGAGGTCTGTTTTTCTATTCATTAATCATGTGTGTGAATGTCTGTATAAATAAAACCGTTTGACTCTGCTCTCCAAAAATGAAAAACCACAAGTACCTCAAATGCTGGTGCTTTTGTATTATATAATATATGGTATTACCAGCACATTCTGCACATCTTGTGGGCAATCCACTTCCCGTGGTTTCCTGGGCATTTCTAATGTATATCAACAGTCAGAATGACAGTTTTAATCATTTAAGATTCTCAAGTGCTGAGAGACTCAACATCAATGCACTTCCTGGCTTCACATGGTGGCGAGATGGCTTCTTATTTATCAAGCTCCCCTTGTACAGAACATAACATATTGTCTCTTTCCATGGGGAGAGGTATTAAAGGAAATGTTTATCTTGCCTGGCCAGTATGTTGTTCTGCAGATTGATGGCCTATAGTGAAATAGAAATATATATATGTTTTTACATAATTATTTAATCTAATTATTTATTAAAAAGTAAATAGTTTCCTAAGATAGATTTCCTTAATATTGACAAAAATTTTCAGTAATCTCCTAACTCAGTTACATCCTACTACTATTAATTCCTCCATGTATCTAAATATCAACATAGAAACTGACCCTTGAACTTTACTGATGGGGCCGCCATTTGGGAAGTGTGACTAACTATGGTGTTCCATTCCACGGAAGACTGAAGAGTAAGTAGAATGGTAATTTACCTTTCAAAACCTTATCAAGTTGCATCTGCTGCTAAGGTGAGTGCCTAAGAAAGGTACGAAGGCTCATGAGGAAAGAGTAGAAGGAAATAAGCTTTCTTTCCAAATTAAACGTCTCATTCATGGGAAGACAAGTCAGAGTAGCTATTCAGTCATTTTGAGTCAAAAAGAAGGGGAAATAAATGAAGAGGAGATGATAAAGGAGAAGACTGAAGATTTCTTATTTCATTCCTCTCTAAATACAGGAGCATAAGGCTTTGAAATCACATAATCTTTGGCCTTACCTCCTAAATCTTTACAGGTCTGGCAAAAGGGTGTACGCCTAATAATGGGGGTAGAGTGTACAGAGGGAGAGGGAGTGTTGAGTGATAAGCCCTGTTCCCATAAACCAAACCGACCTTACTTCTCTGAAGGTTCAACTACACTAGTAAATCCACAGAACAACTTTTGACTGGAGAATGTATCTTTTTTGAATCACAGAGGACTAAGCAGAGGATAGGAACAGGAAGATTACAAGGTTTGATATTGTACTGAAAAGAAGACAACCTGAAATTCCAAAAAACTGGACAAAGATGCCAGAAACAATGAATTCAAAAATATTAATATTTTTCCTAATAGTCTTATTTTCTTTTTTACTTTTTCACACTTTCTTTTTCATTCTAACTCTAAACCACTCACGTCTGGCGTATTGTCCCTGTGTTTAGCACATTTGCCTTTCTAGACACCTAATAGGGGAAGAAAAGGTGTCATTAGAATCCAGGGTGATTTATGTGGATGTGATTAAAGGCCAGGCAAGACTCTGGGGACAGCAAGGAGGAGAGCTTCTCATTTGAGCTTGCCTTTGGACTATTCTGCTCGTTAGTGTAAAAAAGAGACCAGGGCTTGGCCAGACTAGTCTCCAAAGTAGAACGTTGGCTTTTCTAAGTCTCTACTACCAGGCTACTAATTTATAGAAGGTAATTTTAGGAAGCACGATAGAAGCACAACTTAGAGAGCTTCATTACAGTGAGAATGAATGAACCCTGACCTTTATGGTTTCAGTTGTCAAAGGGCAAAAGCTAGAAATGAAGCCAATAAACTGTTTTTAAAACAATTCTGAACTTGATAGCCTTCTTGCTTCTTACCAAAGTAGGGGCCACAGAGAGAATTTAAAGCTCTCTTTCCATGTTGTTCTATCTATGGACTGTTAGCACACTGAGGATATTCTGGGCATCTGCAGTTTATGAAGACTAGAATGGGGCAAGGCAGTGTTCCTATCATCGTGGACGCATAGACATGATATCATCTGTGCCTTCTCTAGTTATATGAGGTCTCACAATTAGGTTAATGAACTCATCCTAGAGAAAGTGCTATATACATCACTGCTGAGTATCGCTACAGTCACCAGATGGCCAAGGGGAATACTCTGAATGTGACTGTAGTGATATTCAGCAATGAGGTATGTTGCAATTTTTCTAGGATAAGTTTGCTACCTTAATTGTCTGATCTCACAAATTGTCTTTATTCATTAATGGCCAATAAATCAAGTTAGCTTCAAATTATTGAAAATTTCCCCAAATAACACAATTTCAATAGGATATGGCATTCTGTAATTTTAAAAATTCCTTCCTTAATTTGTTCAAAATGGATGAGCCATGATTTTCTTCTCTGAAAATAAATTAAGATGAAAAACTATAACCTGCAATATGTCCCATACAAATATTTGCAGATAATGATTGACAATCAACCTCCAAATCTACGGTCAGACTGTAAAAATGATACTTTGGAAGAATCCCTGTAGGGAAAAATCTAAAATCATTCTCTAAAAAATTTGTATTTCAATTAAAGTTTCTAGTTCCCCTCTTTCGATTACTTTTATTTCCTGGTAAAGAAAACTAGCCAGTGTTGAATTATATTACACAGCCTTTCCTGGCACTCTACAGTGACAAAGAGGGCAGTCTCTTACGTCCATAAGAGCAGCATTGATGTAGTTACTGCTCTCCCCATCAATTGTAATTAGGAAAGGCAGACATCTGTCAGGTGGCAGCATGTCCATGAAACGGTTCTTATCATGGTTCCTTGGCAGGCATGCTATACTGCAGTCTTCAGCTTGTAGTCGAGGGGTGACTGAATTCAGAGTCTAAAAAGAAAAGGGAACCCAGGTTAAAAGAAAGTGACCCTTAATAGTATAACACAGATCCACCAAGTATGGGGAGGCCAAGGAGAAAGTGAAGAATCTGTGGAAGGCAATGGCAATTGAAGCCAATGAAGCCTGAGAAGTGACAAAAAACAAGATACCTGCAAAATGCATTGTCAACCAAAGCAAATATGATTAGGGTGGTCCATGAGGATGACAGCCCTTCATCAAAGCTGGAAATGGGATCATTTGTAATTGTGTTCTGGAATGTCACCCTTGAAGAAATGGTGAAGCATGCTGCAAAGAACACTGGGCCAAGAATCAAAGAATTCAGTTTCTAGATCTACCCTTGACTTTGTTTCCATCCACCTTCGGGATGTCTTAAGGGACACTGAAAACTATTCAAGGACTATTCAGGACTATTTCAAGACAACATTCAGTACAAATTTCAGCTCTTACTATTAATGTGCTGGATCTCACTTTGTAAGTGACACTGAAGGTCAAATTCCAAAAAACTGCATGGGAAAAAAATGTTGATAAATACACACAAATCACCACCAAATTTGGCTTTTATGATGCCTTTTACCTATATTCTTTCCTAAGCCTGAACTTACTTGCCCTTCAAAATATAGCAGAGATGAACTCATTAATATGACAGTGACTCCACGATATGCATAATGAGACAAGTATTATATTCTACTTAAAATAGGGTCAAAGGTTATAAAGTTGACTTAAAAGATCTTCCTTTAAAGAATTAGTAGTGACTACAACAAATTGTAACAAGTTATAAAAGAGGCCTTAAAAATAATTAATACCTGAAATTCATCTTTGAGATGGGAGGAATTGGTCTGGGAGTCTATTCTAATCATATCGAAATACGCAGCTTTAAATTCACAGACCGGTATAGCAGTTTCTCCACATAAGCAGGCTTCTAAAATGGCATCGTGAATAAAAATATACTGCTCCTATCAAAGAAAGGAAAAGAAAATAGCACATTATTTTCATAAAAACTTTTTTTTTATTGTCAAAGGTAAAGAACACAAAGAATTTTCTCTATATGGAAATATTAATTGAAATACCAGTATTTTTGTATATGACTTAATGATCTAACAATTGATTATACAAACATATATGAGGAGCAACTCTTTTTCTGTTTGTGGAAAAAAATAAAAGAATGCACTAGAAGTGAATCAACATACTTCTGTCTGGACCATATTGATACGGCGTGATCTTAGGGCTTTGACGCAGTTATAGATATCTACAACGCCTTCCCTTTCAGCCATGTCCAGCATGATATCAATCACAATGTAACAGCCAGTTCTTCCAGCACCAGCACTGAAAAAAATTGAATTTGAAGAACTATAGGAAACACATTTATCTTTATAACATTTAATAAAGATCCTTCCCACTGTCAGGTGAAATCAAATTGATTTAACAAAGTACAAGACACACAGAATTTATACCTGCTGAGTAAAAAACTTATTAATGTACAAATAACTTCATGTAGAGTATCTGCTTTGGTATAAACTAAAGATCGGGACAAGAGTTCCAAATTATTTCCAAATTGAAAATAATGTATATAGGTCATTCAGATTTCTTAGCTTTCTCAGTCTTCATTTGATATAAATCTAACACCCACGATTTCAAGTTCATAGAATATATCAGGTGGTGGAGTCACGCTTTGAAATTTAAATCCCAATTGAAATATTTTTGTATTCATCGAGTAGTGGGCCCTTTGGCAACAAATGCAAGAATCCCGGCTCACTGTCTTACAGAGACTCTTGCAAATGCCAAAGCAAAAGAAAATTAATGTCAAAACGTTTAGATAAGAAATCTGAGGGGTCATATTCACAGCAAATACTAACGATTAAGGTTGGGAAGACAATAATGGTTATCAGAGGGACGGGGACCAATAGTATAAAAGGCTATTTGAACCATGACGTGAGGGGAAAATGAAAAGGGATTGTTGTGTGTAGAATATCATTCTCAGCAAGACACAAAGCCAGCCATTATCTTACTGTATCAAATTCAAAAGTTGAATCATCATATACTGTGTTTATTTCACCAAGGACAATGTTTCTTCAATTTTAAATATAAACATCAATGGAGCAAATAAGATAAAGTTTTTCTTTTTTAAAAAAAATTCACTTTGTAGTCTGATGCTTCTTTTCCATAAATTCAGAGATAGCTGAGTGTAATTGGAAAATGACACTTTTGTTTCAAGAGAGTGTCTAAGAATCTTGGAGCACTTCTGCAGCAAGCGATTCACAAGGACGTAAACCTCTATGATAAATCAACAAACCCTTAAATTGAAAACCTGTTTATCTCGTTTTTTAAGCACTTAGATGGGCTAGTCACATTATTTCTTTGTTACCCAGGTTTGGTCAATTAAACTTGGGGTTCTTTAAGAAATTTAAGCAAAAGATATTTTGGCTATCTCTATTTCTTTTTATCCATTACCATCTTCTCAATCACCCTTGCAAGGGTTTGAGACAGAAAAGTAATTGAAGAGCAGCACCTCAGATTTCTTGAGGAGGACTGAAAGAAGACTTTTTTTATTTCAGGGTACATAGTATCTAATCTTATGGGATGTCTTACGTTTATTTCATTCTCTGTCCCTCCCTCCATTTATACATGGTTATTTAAATCCTGAATAGGTTGGATTTTCAGAAAGAACAAACATGCTTAAGTAAAAGCTATTGCATAGGGTGGAGGGGATAGTATTTGAAAATGGTATGTAACATCATTTAGAAAGCTTTTCAGATTCAGCACTTATTTTTCTGGTCACACCTCAAAATGAGGCCTAATTTGCTTTTAGTGTCTCTGAATGCTTATTTTAAAAGAACTTTCTAATCAGAAGAAAGTCTGGATATAATGTTCATTTTTTTGTCATATATTTGCTGAATCTCATGGATGTGGTTTTCAAGGTCCTCTAATGGGATGGGTTTTTTCTTTTTTAATTTAAATAGCTGCTTTGCAACACAAATTCTTGCAATTTAGGCCATTTAGTAATTCTGTATGTCTCGAATTTAGTTTTAAAAACTGGGATTCCATTGGGCATTTTCTAGAGTGGCAAGAAATCTCTATTTCAACTTACCATTCCATACAATATGGGATTTGCAAAAGTGATAAGAAAAAACCCCAAACTCACAGCTGTTGCCACTAAAAGGCAGAGTTTTTACACTTATAATTGTGGATGATGCCGCACACATTAGGATGAATGTATGTATTTCTCAAGTCCCTAGTTTACAGCCTACTTAACAGCTAACTTTTATTTCATTGCTCTTTTACTTTATCTGAAATACATGCAGGCTGGAACTCTGTAAACGCACATTAGTTTTTGTGCTTAAAATGGTCAGTTGTCTTGGTAACTCCACATAGAGCTGCCTGCAACAAAGTCAAGGCCGTTTGGACTACCACTCACCTGCAATGTACAACAATGGGGCCAGCACTGGGAGGATTGGATAGCTTGACCCGCCGGATGAAGGAAAGAAGGCCGGTGGCATGATATGGGACTCCATGGTCAGGCCAGCCCGTGAAATGGAACTGTTTCACTTCACGAATTTCATTGTATCCCCTCTGTGCAGAAAAGGAAAGAAATGTTTTTGAAAGGACCCAAAATAAAGCCATTAAACACAATTATGAGTACAGATGTGATCGACAATATGAAAAAATTTACCAAAGATCACACTTCTTTTAAAAAGGGGTGCTGGCCTAACCTGGCCTAGCTTACCTTTATTGTCAGATAACTGCCCAAGAAAGGAAATTAGAAGTCTTGCTGAGTTCTATAAGTGTGGGTCAATTTTATTTACCCTGACAGCTTGTTTCACACTGGGAATGACAACACATAAAATTATCAGGGGAAAGAAGGAAATGGGAAAGCTAAAGTGCTGCCCTCCTGACCCACGGCACTGAGTTCTCAAGTGGTATATAAAAGCGACTTTCCAGCTTCTCACCTCACAAAAAGATTTTAATGCCTTGCTTATCCATGTTGAAAATGGTTTTGAAGCAGAGCATGTAGGGATTTTCCAGGACAGTGCTACTCTAGATTGGTTTGTGGAAATAAACAGGCAGCTAAACTGTTCTTTGGGCAAACAATTTTTCTAAGCTCTGTGAAATAATCTGGCACGCAGATTATTATTTATAGTAACAAAAATACAAACTGAAAGAGGTGAAGCATTCACTGTCCAGCTCTTCTCCTATTGGCTTAATTTAAGAGAATCCTGTAAATGTACATTTCAAAGTTCTTTCCTTCCTTTTTTTTTTTTTTTTTTTAAAGAAGCCTATAGATTGGGGTAACCCTGCTGGGAGGCTCTACATGAAATAACGCAGAATATATTTTTAAGAATTCACAGTTGTAGCAAAAAGAGAAGAAAAAAAAAACCTACCATAATCTACATAATTCTAACTCTACTGTGAGCCATCTGGGAAAACTCAACCTCACTTATTTAATCAATGAAGGTAGAATGAAATAAATAAATAAAATGGAGGAAGTTTATCTTTAAAATCTATCGTATGTGGATGAATATTACCAAAACCTTCAAAGCCAGTGATCATGTCTAAAATTCCTTTTAGTTCCAGTCCTTAGCACAATACAACACACAAAGCAGAGTTCAACAAATAATTACCATAGTTCCAATGAAATCACTCAAATAGAAAAAAATCACTTTTTACTACTTTTTAAATTTAATTCTTAGGAATGTCATTAATTGATAGGTGATCTGATTTTAGTCAGGAACTTCATCTCTATATTAACCCTTTCACTAGCGTTGCTATATCAGACTCCCTCTATCCTTCTATTATGTGTATAGGACTTGCTCCTTTGAGTGGATTTCATATTTGGGAATACATGTTTATGAGCCTTATTCTTTTTATATACATTTTTTGGAGCAGTTTTCATATATGTGGTTAAAAAAAAAAAACACTTATACCCCAACTGCTAGTGAAAACTATTATCTACATCACATTCCTGTTTCTAAAAGCAGCAACGGTCTTTTTATTAGTTTATTCTAATAAACTAACAGTCTTTAGTTTTTATTCCTTAACACGCAGGCTACTAGTTATTATTAAATTACCTTTACTGCATTTAGGAAATCTTCAAATTTTTCTAATTGGAGTATTACTATGAAGATCTTTCAAATAAAATTAAATGCATTACTCTATTAATAAAACCATAGGGTTCTGCTCCTTTAATGTACTGGCGTCACATCAGTTGTAGCAAATGAGATTTCCTACTAGATTTCCTACTGCAGTTGAAATAGTTTTACATTAGGAAATATATCATGATAGATCATGTGATAGTTTCTTAATTCCCTGTTAGATTCAAATTTTCAATATTTTACTTTGAAGTTTTACATTTTCTTAGGTCAGACATGTACCACATGCACTCAATCTAAGTTTGTTATGTTGACCACCTCCATGTGTTAACTAGTTTGTTACTGTCTCTTGGGTGGTCAAGTTACAGAGGTTCTCCTGTAGTTTGATTAACACAGACATTCGCTATTCTTTAAAGCCGTGATCCTTTAATAGAGATGATGTCATCACGCCGGGTACAAGCGTTTATAGCCATTAACTGTGATAGGCGCTGTATGAAAATATCTGTCACAACATACCCTGACGATTGGTAAGGATTATTATTTTTTAAAGTTATTGTTGATTTGAAAGCACAAATTGGTGTATCAGTACATGAGGTCAAACATTTAAATAGACATATTAGTAGTAGTATTTCTTCGGAGACTCTAGCGTTTTCCTTCTTATGGGTATTAACACTATGAATTAAGGCTATTAAGTAATCACAGGTTTCTCTTGAGTGTTGGGGCCTTAATTTTTTTTTGCCCACAGATAATTTTACACTTTCATGTGGTCAAATCCATCAACGCTTTTCCACAACAAGGTATTCCACTGCTGCCACGTCCCAAGTCAGTCTCCACACCACCAACCCGCTATAGTCTTTCTGCAACACAAGGATTGGAGGGATCCCCTTAAAAATCAAAGTCAGATCACTTTACTGCAGGCTCCAAACTCTCCAGTGGCTGCTAACTCACTTTTAATACCAACTAAGATCCCTGAAATGGTCTATAAGGCTCCACTTAATCTGGCTTTGAGATTTCTCTTACTTCACTTCATGTCTTTCCCCCTTATTTACCTATCCCCCAACACTCTGGCCTCCGGGCTTGTTGTCTTTCTGACAGGAATATACATAGGTCTCTGGGCCTATGATGTGATTCTACCCTCTGTCAGAAACATTCTTCCCCTGGAAATGACCTACTACACCTCCACCTACTTTACTAATATTACCTTTTCAAGAACAAGTCCTTCCCTGATAATTCTTTTAAACCATTATTCCCCATCACTAGTAATTTTCCCTATTTCCAGAGCCAACACTGTTCTTCTCTACAGCACTTTTCATGATACAGGATATTTAAACTTATACATTTGTATTGCTGTCTCTCCTCCATAGATTATATGATGCACGCAAGTAGAGATTTTAACGTGCACCCCAAGGTTTAGAAACATGCCTAGCACAGGTGAACTCTCAAATAAATATTTTTGGGATGAATAAATGTATGAACAGATTTTATAGCATTATAGAAACAAAATTTAACAATGATTTTAAAAGAAAAAGCATTTTTGATATAATTTTTTTTCATATAGAGTCTCAAGCTGTAGTAGCCCAGGCAGAGTGTCGTAGAGTCACAGCTCACAACATCTCCAACACAGGCTCAAGTGATCCTCCTGCCTCAGTTTTTCTATTTTTAGTAGAGACAGGATTTTGCTTTTACTCAGGCTGGTCTTGAACTCAAGCAATCTACCCATCTCAGCTTGCCAGAGAACACTTTTTTTTTGGTAGTAACTTTAGGATACTTACCCGTTCTAGGGTAAATGTCCGAACGACATATTCAGCAAGTGGTTCCATTTCTACACAAGTTACTTTGAAGTCACCATAAACTTCAGTATCATCAGGCCAATATTTATAGCATTTCACCTAAATGACAAAAAGAGAAAAGTAGACTTAAATATATAATACATATTAGCAGAGATGATTTAATTCTTGTGATAACTCTTTAGGTCCTAATTAAACCAGAGTTTAAAAATATATAAATGTGAAAAAAATCTGTTACACAAGAAATAGACTTTGCATGGTCTCATAAAAAATACATAAGCCTGATCATGTGATTAGATTCTAGTATGAACATCAAAGCTTATTTTATTACTTAAGGAGAAATCAAATGATTTTCTAGCCATTGGAGGCCTGTGTAGTAGCATTCCCTTGAAATATTATAGCAATACGTTTTTTTAAACAATAGGATGATATACTATTTTAAGTTTGTTATATGTTGTTTCTCAACTATACTCATTTTTATGACAAAAACAAGAAAATCTTTTTTTTTTTCTCTTACCCGGCCGACCTCAACTAAATTTGTAACCATCACAATGCAGGCGGACTGTTCTTGCCAGATCATTCTCCAGAAATCATATACTGTTTCATGAACTGGGCCTATGAAGAAATTAATTTCAATATTACATTATCAAAGGAATAGAATAGTTAGTATAGAGTTTAATTACGATAAGAAACAGAGTAAACTAAATAAAAGAAAAATATAATTAAAAGTCTAACACAAAATGTTATTGAAAGTACTTAAATTCAATTCCTATCTAAATTCATGGTATAGGCAAAAACATAGGCATTTACAAGCTGCTTTTTTCTTCCAATTCACCTCCTATACTTTCCAATTTAGAAGATAATAGCCCTAGGGGGTATTCCTGTCTGTTACTAAGTCACTTTAATGCATCTTCAGTATATGTGAAAAATAGGAACTCTTATGCCACTAGCAACCAAACAGCATATATTACCAATGACATAAATGCCCATCATTTATAAATAGCAAGTTTATGGGTTAATGAAGACGTGTTCTTTCACGTAGGGACACATCCTAATTTTCTCCGATAGGATGAACCTCTGTAAGCTGACCATCCAAACTGGTCAACATAAAGAGGTGTTCAACATAAGGAACTAGGCTTACCGTACGGATATGTACTGGAGATGCATGTCTGGTCTATGAACTAAGGGCAATTTAAGGAGGTAGGCAATGTAGGAAAGTGATCTACTATGGAGGTTCTACTATATTATGACCCCCAAACTGCCAAAGCATGTTCTGGGCTATACTCCACTCAATACCATAAAACCAGATTACTGTTCACCACCAGGGCTGATCTTTTAAATTGTAAAGAGTCTATGATTAAACTTTATTTCTCCACAGATATGTGAAAACACTTACAAAATGACCTCAGTCAAAAGAGCAAACACGGCTTTTGTTTTACTCTCTTCTTACATAAAATAGACGTGCAAGTTTTTCTTCTGAAGGCCAGTAGTAAATTTGGAGAAATCACTAATGATGTTATTCTGTTTAGATACCTTATTCCTCAGTGTACTACTATGACAAAATTTTCCTACTTTCTTTTCATATTCTACGGAGAATAAACCTGACTAAATTCCCTCTAGTTTTTTGTTTTGTCTCAGTCTTTACTTGTCAAAAAAGTATTGGAAGACAGTATAACACCTCATTATAACAATACTGGTCTTAGATACTATTAAACTATGTAGCAAGAAGACAGTCACCTTATACGAGATGAAACCTCTATTTTCTTTTGTCAAAAAATAAGTAATTCTTCTCCCCAGAAGTGCTCTGTGATATCTGGATAACAAGGACCAAACCACAGAAACTCCCAGAAGCTTCTTTTTCATTATTAATTAAAACAGATCAAGCTTAAATTTATGTAAGTTTTAGATAGATTTTTAAAAAATTGTACTATAAGAGCAAGTGTTAGAAGAATTATTTTTTTTTCCAGTTAATTAAGATAAAATTGCAAAAAACACCATATGGATGAATAAGTAGCTTTGTTTATTCTATAACATTTAACAGGGAAAAGTTTTACCTTGGGTTGCAATGTAATGGCTAGGTCTCTGGTAGCCCTAAAATAAGAGAACAAATTAGTTATCATTTTACTTCAGTATCAGAAATAAATGAATGAAGGCATAAAAAGAGGAAGACAACCACCTGTTAAGATTAAGTTACAGTAAAAAGTCCATAAATGAGTAGTGAACACACAGCTCACTTCTCAAACCTATGCTATCTGTCAAGTAAGCATACAACAAAAATTAAATAGGAAAAGGCTCTGATAGAAATAGATATTGTGTAACTGACTTTGGATTGCTATGGCATAACCTCACAGAATTTGTTTGATTTCACTAAAATGTTTATGCCTTCATGGTCATCTTTAGTCATTCATTCCTGGTAAAAACTGTGTTTAAAACTACTGATTCTCATTCTATCATCCAAAAATACAACACACTGCATTACGAATGGACGAGGACATATTAGAACCATAAAAAAAAAAAATAACAGAACATTCCAATGTTAGAGCTGGACAACGCATGTGTGCATCAAATCAAAATCCTGCTGAGAGTTTCAGATCATATTTCTGTTCTATCAAATGCTCAGAAATTATGTGTAGTATTAATTTACACACTCATAATTATAGGTACACACATATATAGGGAAAGAAGATTTTTTTTTTTTAAATGCATCTTATCCTGAACAAAAGTTTAGTACTTTTTATCCCTGTGTGCCAAAAGGCTTGTGCTGTTAAACATTTAATATTATTTCTATAAGGAAATGGTTGTTGATGAGGATAATTTATTAATTGCTGTCAATTGGTTTGAACTTCAAGAGATCATGGAGTTGCAAAATGTAAATGATACAATAGGTTTAAGTTCTGGATTTGTTGAGCATTTACCGAAGGGCTTTAGGTCTGCAGCATAATTTCTGCACATTTTGGTATAGGCAATTCATATACATATAAGTGCATGCGAACTGAGATCTCCCATCTAAAATTTCATAGAGTAAACATTATGCTACTGTAATTTTGGAAATTTCTATTTCTTTTTATTTTTAATTTTTTAATTTATAATTATTATTATTATTATTTTTGCAGTTTTTGGCCGGGCATGGGTTTGATCCTGCCACCTCCGGCATATGGGGCAGGAGCCCTACTCCTTTGAGCCACAGGTGCCGCCTGGAAGATTTCTACTTCTTAACATATCAACATAGTATAATGTTTTACAGAAAAACTTTTTTTCAAGCTTTATGAGCATTTCATCTGTTCTTAGTGAAAAATATACCAATTACAGAAGCATATACCTATATCTTTTAAGAATAATAAAATAATGGGAGGGGGGAAATTACCATATTGTATAGTAATCTGCCAAAGCACACTGGCGTCCTAACAAAAATATTGGAAAATAATCTTCTTTAGAATCTAGTCCTACTGTGTAAATCATAAAACACTGCAACAGAGGTCCAGTGCTTGTCTTGGCAGAAAACCAAGGTTGAACTAAAAAAGGCAAGAACAATTATAAATTTGTCAGAGAATTGCTGATTTCTTTTAAAGAATGGACCATTAACTTAATTTTCCATAATGATGAGACTGATAAATTCATATGTTGAATGAAAGATTGTGATCACAAATTTAACCGATACACTCATATACTATACTTAACAAGATATATTAATTCAACTTAATAAATAATTACAATTCACAAAATAACTATAAAGCATGAACCTAATAGATATAATGAAAATTATTTCCTATTTACAGAAATAAGAAAAAGTTGGGTCCTAAGTTTCATTTCTCTTAGGTATAAAAATAGCTACATACGTGCAGAAGTTTGTAATGCTTCTACTTTTTGTCTTATACGTATGCATATTTTGAATAGATTAATTCCAGCACTCCTAGAATTTAATTCTTGAAAAATGAGTGAAGTTGAAGTGTAATGAGTGCTAAATATGTGCTAAGCACTAGGCTAGATGCTCAACCTGCATTACTTCATTTAATTCTCACAACAAAACTATGAAGTTAGTACTGCTAGTATTGGCCCCACTGTAAAGATGCGGAAACAGGCACACAGAGAAAAGTGACATTCCCAAGATCTCCAGTGTGATTTGAACCATGTCGTATGACCCAATAGCCTGTTTTCCTTACATCACTATAATATTTTGCCTCCTTTACAATATTGTACATTTGATAATTATTTTTCCTTAAATAATTTGCATGTAGCTATGTATGTAATCAAAATTTAAGAATGTATGATCAAAACATTCTCATTTTTGTGATTCGATATATATGTGTGAGATGTATATTTTACAATTGCGATTTAGTAATTATTTTGCCTGAGTAATTTTACGACATTACAAGCCAATACCACACACCACAAAATAGTATCCCTACTCATTTTTAACATCCAAAGTCAAATGTAAAAACAAAAATTTCAGCAACACTAATACACATCATACTATCCAGCTTCTCACATGTGTTTGGGGAAGGGTAAGAATAAAAGCCAGAAACAGAAATCATCAACAAATAAAACTCGAGTACATAATAAATCGTCAAAGCTAAAAAGGGTCCTGTTTTTCTCAACAAGAAAAGGGAAGGAGGTAAAATAGATCTTTACACATGTAAAAGCACTACAAGAAAATGAACATAGATATACTGTATGAAGCTAATTAGGTGAAGCATGCAGAGATAACTAGTAGTGAGCATTAGTAATAACTGTAATTAAGAATATTTATATTAAATATTGACAATAGGGTGCTGTTATTTACATATAGTGGTACTTACATCCCTGTACAGCCAAATCTACAGCCCAAACCAAAGTCAGATGTGAAAGAAAGCACAACAACATCAGTGAGTACTAAGATGTAGAACAAGGAAAAGTGTACAGTTCGTTCTTTATTTTAAAAAGCTATCAATCACTTTATAGGTAATAACAAGCAAAAAGTTTATATAAAATAAGCCAATAAAATGCACATCCTGAACTATAAACATACTTACGTCGATATAGTTGGCATTAATGTAATCTGAAGACGGATCATCCTCGACAGGTTGCAAAATAACTCTGGAGTGATCATCTAAAATGTTTCATAGTAAAAAACAAGTTGTTAAATTTCCCCCCCTTTTTTGAGACAATGGCATTGAGCAGAGACCAAGTAATTCAGGGGTTGCTGATAGTCTATCCACAGGATATTAACATCAAATTAGTCATTTGAAGAAATACAAGAACTTTAATGAGTTCATTACTGGTTATAATTATAATATCATGTGAATAAAGTTTTGGTAACGTGGATCCATAGTTAGGCAGTTTTTAGGAGACATGATAATGTCTGATAAATCGTCATTTGAGTCATGGACTCACCTAAAGGACTAAACCTGCCTCTAATTTGGCTTCTTAGTGATGATTTTAAATGAATGGGATCGTTTTCCTCTGCACAGCAAATGAACCACAGAACTAGAAAGTGAATTCTGAATTCCTGCTCTCAACTTATTCCCTGAGAGGCAAGGTTAAATTTTGATGTATTCATAAGATACTTTAAAATAATTTAAATTGCGAACAGAGTGGTCTAAGTAAATTAGCAGCTAGTTATAAGTTAAGCTATCTGCTACTTTCCTTACTGGTCCTGTGGTTCTGTATGATAACGACTTTATTTATCCTGTATACATATAGTATAATGAAGACTTAATCAGGAGGGAGCCCCCAACGATAAATAACATGGAGCAAATGCAGTTCAGACACTGGCTCCATTAAGAGTTAAATGCATGTGAAAAGAATAACATTCTAACCTTGAACATGTTTGGTGGGAGTGATACAGCCATTTACAACAAAAAAGCTCTTCCTTTTTCATTATCCTGATATTCTCAGCTGTTTAATAACACCCATGTATTTATGTACAAACATGAAATCAAGCAGTAAGTTATCTCCACAGGGGGAAGAGTCTGAGTCAGTTTAATTAATGAGGATGATGGTAATTTCAGAATCACTATTAATAGCCAATGCTGTTTTAATATTAAATAGATCACTTCATAAACAGATGTGCCACTGTGTTGGAGTCTCTTAAAGTTTAAAACCATATAGGGAACTTGCTATTTATCTGTACATATAATATATACATTTACCAAGAATTGTATAAGAACTTACATGCAATAATGTTTCCATATCTGTTTTTTGATCTATTTTGGTCTTTTTTAGCTACATCCCAAGATGCTGACTGCCCTTCAAAGAAGCTCTAGGGAAATAAATAAATAAATAAATAAATAAACAAACAAGCAAGCAAGCAAGGAGACTGAATTTAATTCCTTTTTCAAAAATCACTTTATCTGTTTTGAAGATCTAAATAGCAAAAACCATTTTTTCAGAGAGGGAGTCCTAGAGTAGTAAACAAGTTTCATTCTCAGACCTCAAAGCTGGTTTGTTGGGTTCATACTTGTTCATCTTGGACTGGATTGAGTTCAAAATAAAGACAAGAAATAACTTTAGAGCAAAAAGACCTTGAAAGTATTTCAAATTTAAGATTGCTATATCTTTGTGAGATAGAGGTGGAAAAAGGATATTTCTTTTTAAAACACTGAATAACAGTACATCAAAAACTAAAAAATTACTTTTAATGAATAGCATTTAAATGCGCATCCTTTAGCATTTATAACAGTAAAAAGAAAACTTGTTTCCCTCCATAATTATTCATTTAATCGTACAGAGTACATCACATTTCAGTTTCTTTGAAGATCATGGCTGAGTCTTTCCAACAAGGAATGGTATGAAAATTAAAAAGAGTTCTCCCAGAATTTGGGAGCAGATGAATTTTTTGATGGATTTAATTACTATATGCAGCAATTTAAAATATGAGTATAGGCTTCTTTTTGCAGAAAAACTTAAACTTTGCTCAACACAGGAAATGGGGTCTTCAAAGAGCCATCAGTCTTTGAAGTGAGGTACATAGGAATACACATGAAATGAACAAAAAGAACCAGTCTGGTAGAATATTCTAATTCCCTGCACTTATTCTGTTACCACAGTATCATGTTTCCGGGATATACCTAAAACCAATTTTCAAAACTCAAAGAAAATTTTATTCACTCCCAAATAAAGATATACAAGTAATCTGTAGATAAAATGTAGGGTTTAAAAGATTTTTCATGGAGTTGGATGCATTTTGGACTGTGTTAAAAACAAACTATTGCTAGAATTTTTTCACTTCAAATGTGTACTGTGGTGTGTGTGTGGGGAGTGGACGGGCCTCCTTCCATGCCCCAACCTAGCAGTTCTCAGTAAGTGAAGGGTGGCAAAGCAGTTTTTCCCTTTTGCTGTATTACGTTTATTTGAATTTTCAGTTTTAAATTACTTCCTTTGTAAGATCAGTCCTGGTATTTTGGTTTGAGTAGGAAGGGAAAACAAAATTGAAAAAAGAATTTCCCATGGCCTTCTTTTGGTTTCTTAATGCTGTTTACCAGATTTGCGGTGTTCTATTTTTTCATCCCAGCCACAGGCAACCACCAACCAATAATCCACAGGATTAAACTGCGAGTGGCAAGTGATACATTCAGAGCACAAAGCTTCGTCTGATTTCTCAATCAGAAGGTCAACAAGCAAAGAGAGAAGTAACCTGCTACTTACGTCATTCAAATGACAGACGCTTTAATGCTACAATGGGAATTGAGGTATTTTGCCACTTGATTTTTGACTGGGGGGGAAAAAGGCTTACATAGCATAGTTAAATTACACATAAAATTCTTATACCGAATTTGCATTCAGATATAAGCCAGGGACATGCTCGCTTCCTTCTTTTTGTCCTGTAGATACATTGTATGCTCATAAACACTGGATTGGAGAGACTACAGAACAGTTTACTCCTTTCTAAAAGGAGGAAAAATGTTAATCATAGTTAAAAATCAAATTCAATATAGTATTGAAGTTTTCACCTCATATTCCTCTTTGAACCCATAGCTGTCTGATGTCTTCATCAGATTAATGTGTTGCAGCAAGTCAGCCACCCTGATGGCTGGGTGCAGCTGCCCCGTCTGGTAAGGGGATTCTGTCCCCTCGCAGAGGTAGCGAGGTACGTCTAGAAGGCGACTGGACTCTGCTGGAGCGCTGTGGTTCTCGTCTGGTATTTTTCAGATTCCAGAAATTAAAAAAGAGACAAAGTTATCTTGTTTAATATATATTCATGCAAAAACGATTTTAAGAACTTAAGATCTTTCTGATAAGAGGAGGAAGGGAAAGATATGTCAGACAGTCTAGGCCTAGGTTAGCACCACCATGAAGACAAAGCTCCAGGTCTGAGGTCAGAGGAAGCCATGTGTCAGCAAGACATCAGGTGCTGTGAGACGCAGGGAGACGTCGATCCACTTTTAAAAAGCATTAAGTGGGAGATTTTACTGAATTCTTATTTTTTCTTGCTTTTGCAATCAAAGCAGTACTAAGCTGTCCATCAGTGAGGTGTTTTCACTGCCCATTAAGTTGAACAAACTCCTTCCCACCCACATCCCAACCTCCCTCAGAAAGATACCCGACCTAGGCAACCATCCCCACAAACCTGCTCTTGCCCTGGTGGCCCTATGGTGCTCTGCCACCTGGGGCTTCTTACCACAACACGCTCTGGACTGGGAAACGCGAGCATTCTACAAGATCACCCCAACTCCACTCTGTCTGGCAGCCAGGCTGCTCAGGCATTTATGTTCAATCACTGCCCCCTTGATTTATTATTATTGTTTTTATTGCAAATAGATTTTGACTCTCCTGGCCACTGTGTAAGAGAAATCAAGGTATGTCTGTAGCAAAATGTAGATATGTCCCCTGGAATTTTTCCATGGCCCACCCGGACTGAGTTATAAACCTCCTTTTTACGTTCCCATGACTTCCTATTCTGCTGATTGTCGTTTTACTTGCCCCATTATTTAATCATTTATTTACTTGTCTGTTTTCTTCTCTTAGTTCTGAACACTGAGACTGTGGAGACAGAATCAGATTTTTCTGTATTCCTAGCAGTCACTCAATAAATATTTCAATGAATGAATTACTTGAAATCAATCGAAGCCCTGACCACCCACATTTAAGTGTAGGTCCCATCCCAATTGTGTTATTAGCTTAAAATGAAAAGAAACATTTAATTCTCTTTCTGTCATAAGATGAAAGAAAAGAACAAGAACATTTTGCCTATGAAGAATAAACAGTATTTTAATGACCAAAGTACTAATCATTACAATTAGAAGCATGCTCATATTTATCACATTTAAACTTACCACTTCAAAAAAAAAAAAAAAAAACATGTTTTAAGGGGTGTTATTTTGAAAAGCATTATAACTGCCATACTCATTAACAGAAGAGAAAGTACACTTTTAGGGGAACTTTTGTTTTTAATGATAATGCATACTGTAGAAAATGATATTTAATTAACAGTTAAACATATTGCAAGTGCTGGTACATTTGCCTGTTCTATCACCAACTCTACAAATAGGATATGGCAAAAAATGAATTGTTGTCCCCATGATAAACATTTTTTCTTCCTGGAGAAGGAAAAAAAAAAAAAAGAACCCTACAATCAGATTTGCATGCCTCTATAATTTCAGCTTGATTGCATTTATCTTTACTTGCTCTTATTAAGCTGAATGGATTTTTTAAATTTTTGCATTCACTCCTAAAAATGCCATATTTAATCCAAAAATCCCTGGTGGATTCTGCTGTGACCTAACCATCCAAGTGAATTCATGCCTTTTACTCAGGTTTTGCCCACCCCTCTACACGCAAACATTTGCCAGCAAACATGATTCCTGAGAGTTTTCGCTTCTTAGTATACAGAGAGAGAGAACTTACTATGAGATCACAGTCAATTGATCTATCTTTGTCAAAATATTACAATCAGTAGACTAACATAAAGAACGTATACATCTCCCCAGTAAGATTAAATTCAGAAGCAATTGATCTGGGCACTGTTACAGAATATACAGTTTAGGATGAAGAGTAAAGAGAACAGATAACATCAGAGAGGCAGAATGCAATCAGCGAAGCTGGAAGAAGGCGGCCGGGGCTCAGAAGAGCAGCCCCAGAGCTCACCCTGTGCCTGCTGGAGCAGCACAATATTTACAATTGTAAAAGGCTCAGTGAGATGCACAGAATTCACCCAGATTCCAAATCGTACAGATGATTGTGGTCCCAATATGAAAGTAGACAGTGCCTTTTGTTTTTCTTTAAGCTTTAATACAGAAGTACAATGAGCAGTAATGTCTTTAAAATCATCACATATGAATTATTAATCTCAAAACATTTCCACCTCATTAAGCCACCTACTAAGGTGGCTAGTAGTGAGGGTACATGTACTAATAATTATCCTTATTATACATTTTAAGAATAATAACTTCAAATACATCCTTGATTGAAAGGCTTTATATAGTTCTTTAAAACACACTTACCTGTGATAGGGACTTAAACCCAATGAAGCAGTAAAACACAAAAGAAAAATATGAATCAATATGAAAGGTTTCTAAACCTTTTTAAATTGGTACGTAAATATTAATATCAAGCAATATTTGAGATGATTTCAGAAATTGTATTATAAATACAGAATCAATTGGATGCAAAACTATAAACACAATACTCTCAAGAATGATAAAAAATGCAACAAATCATTTCTACATCTAATGTGATTAATGAGAGATTTAGCTTTTAAAGAATGCCAATTTTCTTAAAAAAAAAAAAAAAAACCCAGCTGGACTATCAAAATGAAATAAAACGCACGATGAACATTTATATAACTAGATTTTATGTGTTAAATCTAGCCTTCCTTAAACACGAAATCTCTTTTCACAGGGAAAATTATTAAATTAATTATTCAAAATTCATTGTGTGTAAAACCCACACATTATCTCATTTTCTCTTTATAAAACTCTGTGAAAAAAGGCATGGTAGAAATTATTATATTGATTTAAAGATGAGGAACCAAAGAAGGAAAGCATTTTTTTGAGTTCATATTGTAAATCCACAGGGGAACTGAGACTTAGGCCTAACTCTATATACATTCAGAAAATCACGAGGACAAGTCTTAACATTTAGGCAACTTTTTCTTTTCCCCAATGATTTTCACAATATTGTAATTGAAATTTACTTAGCAATTCGATACTTAAAGCACTGTACAGTGCTCAACAGAGATGACATTTTCAGAGGCATTTGGTGCCTCCCCACTGATCACTATTTATTTTCCTCCCTATGTGAGCAGGCCCCCTTGTGGGACAAATCCCCCTGTTCTCTTCCCAGTCATTACTGGTCTAGACATCAAAGAGAGAGAGAGCAGTCACAGATAGCCCTGACCTTCAGAGTCTTTTAGAATAGGTATTTTTGTATCAATTATAAAATCATACTTTTAATTATTAATTTTAGTGAATAAGACATGTACTTTACTTAACCAATTTACTTGTATTGTTTCATAGTATTTAAAAAATGTAACTGATTATTGAATACATGGATAACAAAAATAATACATAAAATAGAAGTTTTATGTTCATAAGAAATCCATAACATAAACAACAAACATGACACTTGGGAATTTTAAAGATATATTTATCTGACAATTTCCTTATTTCTTTGCTTAAATCTTAATTAGAAATAGGTAAAATTGGTAAGAAACGTGTGAACCTATAGGTAAGATGGTCATCAGTTGTTGTGTAATTAATCGAGGAATAGGTTACACGTTGAAATGAAACCCATTCCACCCTTAAATATATAGCTAGATATGCAATTAATGTAATTTTACATCTGAAAAAGGCTTAATTATTTCTAGCAATAACAGTTGTCTTAGATATTACATAGTGGTAAACCAAGGGGGTTTCTAAGTTTCTTGAGAGACAACACTACTTAATATCTAAGGTTCACGGAATGCTGAACCCCACATCAAGTCTCTAACAACTTTATTCATATTTGTAAATTCCTAACAAAGATGCACACAATCATAGCACTCACTTATAATGTGTTATGTTTTTTACTATGAACTAGGAATTTTTAGAAAATCCCTTTCTATCAGGTAGACTTTTTTTACATGGACAAATTACTCAAGATGCACTGGTCCCTGAGACCTGTGTATGTGGGTTCATTCTAATAACTTGGATATGTTAACATTAGTCAGATATTAAGGGATACTGTACTTCTGTGAAACAGGATACCTCACTACTTTGACATCCACTAGATCTGTCTGGTTTGAACACAGCTCTGTGATAAAATTATGCCTGTATATTTTCAAAATCAAGCTGCTTCCTGCACTATAAGTAAATTCTATCTGGACAAATGCAAGAAAATGTGATCCATGCAAGAAAAAAGATGATAAAGATTTAGAGCCTCACCTAACACAGCAGTCGGCACAAGTGGATCATTGGTCACTGCAGGAAAACAAAGCTCATGAAGGTATATATTGCTCTAAAGTTGTATTTTAATATGGTTTTTCTTTAAAAAAAGATTTACGCTTTCTTAAGTAATAAAATTATTAAATTTTCTCTGATTACTATATCTTACAAAAGTAAAATTATTTCTTCCAGCTTGAGTTATCTCTAAACATCAAGAAAAATGTATCTATAATTATAATTCAGTATTCTGTTCAATTAAAAAAGCTAGAAGATTCAACTTGACATTATACACGTAAAGATTGTAAAATTAGGGGAGAAGAAACCAGGCATTTCAGATCTATCAAACATAAGGTATTTAGAAAAGTAATTATCTCATGTTCATTCCAAATTAATTTTTTTCAGTTAACTATGGGAAATAAGATTTAATCCTTTCTCTGAGTTCGTAAGAGGATATTTATAGTTACACTGCAGAATTCAAACTTCCTAACACAGATAACGGATAGAAAATTGGGGGAACTGAAATGCTTTCAAACCTGTAAATGATTAAATATTAAATCAAGTATTCAGAGAGATGATACATCTATATATTTTAGCAAAACTTACTATATGTCATTCTCTATCATTTATCTTATAGTGAAATAAAAATAAAATAGATCAGAAAGGCCTTATACATTTTGGAATGTAGGACTCATATATAGCATTTTTTTTTTTTTTTTTTGTGTGTGATTTTTTTGGCCGGGCTGGGTTTGAACCTGCCACCTCCGGCATATGGGACTGGCGCCCTACACCTTGAGCCACAGGCGCCGCCCATATATAGCATTTTTTAACTACTACATTGGTGTAGATACATATCATGGAAAATGACAAGCTGCATATAGGGCCAATAATTACTGAAAATTTTTACCAAGCTAAACATTTCAGATAAAATATCACTCTCTGAAAAGACATAAAAACATACAACCTGTAAATACTTTGTTTGCAATCTTGTTATTAAAAATGTTTGTCATTTATATAGGAAACAATACTTCCACAGGTAACTTCTTTCCTTGTTTCCATGTTTTTCATACTGGGATCTATGGCAAATGCTACAAGGCCCATGATGAACCTGATCTGCCTACCTCACACATCAATTTTTCTTAAGGGTTTGAAGAAACTTAGTTAGGTAATTTAGTTTAAATGTAATTAACTTAAAATTAACAGAGGCATTATAGACAAGAATATACAATTCAGAGGAGATGTGAAGATGAACAGTAATATTGATCTCAGATAATTATTCCAATCCTCTGCTGTCACACAGCACATTAGTGGGGACTATTTTAAAAGCCCTGCCTTCATACATCAACATTAGGAACTCTTCTGATGGACAGACAGATGGAAGAATTTCACTATATTTTGCAAAGTTCCTAACTCAAGAATACTTTTGGACTTCACCCTAGATACTCAAGAGCATGTAGACTAATCTGTCCCCTAGTAAACTCTTTAGTGTTGAAATTCTCCGAAAATTCACAGTAGACTATTTTAAGGAATTATTTTAGCCATGCCAATAATTCCCAGAATTACTGTTTTCTCTCGATTGCAAAAGAAACTTTATCTTATACAAAGGGAGCTGCTAATGGAAAAATAATTATACATTCTGAGAGGAACTAATTGTATGTAGGCAATCACGTATTTTTAACTTAAAGTAATGACATAGGATATGGTCTGAGTGGTATATGTTTGAAATATCTTTTATGATACAGTAATCGAATTTACATAGTTTGGAGTTAAACTAAAGCCTGTGTCTACCCTGAAAATAATCCTTGTAAATTCCGTAACATCCTGTCTTCTTTCTCTTTCTATCTGCCTCTCCTTTCTTTCTTATTCTCATTATTCAAAAGGCAATGTGTAGAATTCAAAGTGAACTTAATGAGATTCAAAATCATTTATTAAAATTTTCATGAAAAACTTACATCTTGGACTAAAATTATGTTGGTCCATGAAGGTGATGGAAAGAGGATCCTCTGCATGCAAAGTGCTCTGATCGGCATAACTCCGGTCCATTGCGTTCACCATGTGAGTCATCTCCTGCCGTGTGTTCCCCATGGCATCTTTGCGTTTTTTAGCAAGCTTGCTGCCAAGGCAAATACAAAAGGGAATCCTTAATGTGAGGTTTGACGAGGAGCTGACACCAGCAGTGAGCAGTGCAGGTGAGCCTGAGGATGAAGTTACAGACATGGTTCAGAAACCCTAAAAACTGGTCATAATTTCAGGAATTAAGTTTGACATTCAAACAGTTATATATGTTGGTTGCTATGAAACTATTTTGTCAGATGGACATTTCAGTACTCACACTGTCAACCCAAACGTCTCCTCATTTCCTGTACTTTATTGTTAAAATAAGTATCATTTAATACATAACTATGTATTATTAAAAGCATTAAAAAAACTTCCTTACTAGAGGAGTCCAAGGAAAAAAATTTAAGCTAGGGCTAAGTTTTGCTTTTCTTCTTGGGTGATTATTCTTTTGCTTAACTTTTAGAAATTCTTAGAAATAACATGACCATATTTTCAAGTTTATTGTACTGTAGTCACCTAATTAAAATAGACCAAAAAGTCTCATTATTCCTTCTTTGTACCATTACTATGTAAAAAATGCAACATGTGTAACTTTAACACGTTTCGCAAAATATATGTACCATTAGTTAAAACCTCCTCTGAAGACTTTTAGCTAGAATAATTCAAATGTGTATGAATCCATGGGATGAAATTATAAACTGTGTAAAAAGGCACAGAGAAAAATTTTAAAAGTGATATGTAAAGGTACTATTTAAATTATCATCATCTTGGAGTATAGACATGGTTAAATATTAAAAAAATGCGTGTTAGAACCATATGGCAAAATAACCAGTGTACAGAAATGCTTTATAACTGCTGAGAGCAAATGAATTTAGAGGATTTGGAAATTAGCAACATTAGAATTACGAACGACTCAAATATTAACATTTTTGTTTTATGTATCAAGGATGTAAAAGACATTTGGGCTTCTGTGAATGTTACACATGAAACATACAAGGGAAAAAGCAATTAAAGGTATGTAAAACATTTACATCACACTGACCATGTGATTTATGTATTATAAAAAGGTTCTCCAAAAGCCTGTACTAGGTACATTATGTTACTAGGTTTATGGAAGCGGTTTCTGCTGCCTTGGAAATGTTCTTAAATTGTTTTAAGAATACCATTTCTCAGCTGGAAAATAAGCAGTTTTCTTCTCATCTTCATTAATATCTAAACTAGAGTAGATGGAGTACAAAGGCTCATTTGATAGGTTGAGCTTATGTCCAAAGGCTTCTCCTTTAGAAAATTCATCTAGTGTTGAGGAACCCTCTCGGGTGGGCTACTTGTCTCTAAAAATTATAGTCGTTGGCTTGAGGCTTGACACACACACACAATACACTGACACAGCAGATCTCACACTATCTTAAAATAGTCACAAGCTAAGACTTAGCAATGAAGATAGTTTTATTTTTTTAAAAAATAAGAACAACAATCACAGTATTAGTAATGCGAAAACAATGACAAAACTACAACAAGAACTACCCCACCACCGTTAGCTACCACCACATCATCACTGCCATTAGCATCATTTATTAGCAATATCTGCTTTATACATTGAAAGAATATCTCTCTTCCTTGGCCTGGGGGTAAAAATCCTGTACAGCGTATAAATTTCAGACAGGTAATAAAAACGAGTGCTGCTGCCCGTAGCCAGAAGCCATCAGGAAGAATAATGACTGTGAAGAGCTGGAGAGCAATGTGGGGGCTACTTATTTACGTGACTACTGGCATTTGGTCTCAGTGTTCAATATCTGACTTAAATTTCTTTTTTAAAGATAAGCCATGACTGTTTATATTAGTTTTCTTGATTGTTTCCAAGTGGTTTTGGTTTTTGAAACAGTGCACGAGCCTACTTAAACATTATCAGGTCATAATTAGCTTACGGACGTCTGCTTTCCAAGCATTCATCTAGGGCTCAGGGGTATGTTTCTAACCTGTGGCCTATGTTCTGTATGCGGATTTTGTAACTTGGACCTTTTTTTCCCCACTTATCAGCTTTCCTTAGTGTTTGTGTATTTAATATGTAGCCCAAGACAACTCTTCCAATGTGCACCAGAGAAAGAAAAAGTTTGGACACCCCTGGCTAGGCCATATACAGGATGTTTGTTCTTTAACCTACAATGTTCTTTCGCCTCTAAGATCTGGCTAATTCCCTCAGTTCTGCCTTCATCAGAGAGGCTTTATCTGACTGAGACAACCGGTCTCGGGTTCGGGTTCATGACTAGGTGTTTCCTATAGCACCGTGTTCTCTCCCTGTAATAACATTCATCACACATCATTGCAAGTATCTTTTTGTTTTCTCTACTGTGTGCTCTATGAAGGATCATCTGTATATTTTTGGCACTTGGAGCAATGCCTGGCACACAGCAGGCACTCAATAGATACTTGTTGAATAGATAAATTAGGCCTGTTATAGGCTTGGCACTTTTCATTTGTTAACTCAATTCTCAGATCAATCCACTGAAAAAAGTATAAGAGTTCTAATTGTATAGATAAGTTCTTTGAGACCCAGAGGAGTTAAATAACTTGCCCAAGGTTATTTGTCTAATATGCAACAAAGAATGACCTAGTTCCAAAGCCTAAGCTCTTATACTGTATCTAGCTGCTTACACTTCTTTTTAATTGCCACATTACAAAGTGTGCTATAATATAAAACAGTACTATCTGGCAGTAAAACATGAGTTGTTATACATTGTAAAAGAATATGAATAAAGTACAAATATTTTGCCACTTGTGAATTTTAAAACAGCAAGAAAATGGTTTAAGAAATAATTTCCAATCTTTATTTCTTGGGCATGAAGAAAGAATGAATTCATTTCTCAAAAAACGTAAGAGATTGAATTGGATAAAAATAGCACACCCTGAAATTTAAACTCAAAATAATGCTAACATTGTGAAGATGGGCCATTCGAAGTAAGTAGAAAAAGCAAGTTTAAACCTCGATGCTTCACTTTAAAATGTGTATCATTTGTCTGTATTTCATGACCGGGGAGAAACAAAGAGTAATGAATTTGTCAAGCGCACGACAAGTTGAAGTTTTCAAGTAAGGAAGAACTTTTACTTTTCTGATGTATATACAAAGATTACTTGCAAAATAATGGGGGAATACAGCCTTTATTAAAATCTGCCAGCTGTGATTATCAGCTATGTTCTTATACCTTAATCCTCACAGCAACCCTGTGAGGTAGGCTTTCATTCAGGTTCTTACAAAACAAAGAAAAATTAACATAAGTGTTAAGTGTTTTGATTAAAAACCCGATAGTTACTATGACAATGCCAATGAATGTTATCTCAAGAATTACATCTGGTTTTCTTTTAAGTTCTACTCTAATATATTTCTACTTTTACTTAAAAAAAAAAAATCCTCTAATTCAGATTAGATTTACTAGGTATGTTTCAGTAGCCTTTAAGCATATTTCTGTGACACTCTTTCTAGTTATAATTTAAAATGTTAATAGGCCTGAGTTTTACCAAAACATTGGCATAACCTGTTACATTGTCTGGAACTTGGAAATGTTATCCATCTACCAAAAAGGGAATTCCATTCTGATATTAGAGGTACACTGATGGTTAATGGTAAGCTTACTGACTTTCTCATAATTAAATACTTATTGATTCCAGTTTGTTTGATGCGTTGTCTCCCCCCGAGCAACTGGCATCATAATGTGTACTTCAGGACGGTTAAGCAATTCATTTTGCAACTACTTGAGTTTGACAGATGTGTAAATGATTTTCATTATCAAAGCAGCCAACAGCATAAACTTCTGCAGGTGGATGTATGGGTGGGCCATAAAGGGGGAAAGTGCTCCATCATTGTATGAAATTGTATAGTTAATTACCTCTGGCTTCATCAAACATGATTTAAAAAGGATATTATGATTCACCACAGCAAGCTAGAAGCACTGTTAGTTTACACCTGCTTCTTTTAACAGATTTTAGGAAGCCAAACATTTGCAATACTTAAAATGTTGGGAGAATTGTTATAGTCATGGAGACTCCTAAAGTTCTGTTGTAAAGCTGGCTTAAATTTAACCTAGCAATTTAAATGCTGTGGGATATATGACCCACAAACACAATCAATTTCAATCGTTAAGCATGGAAAGGTGGTGGAGCCAATATTGGTCAAAGAAAGTCCAAGTGTGCTTTGTTGTCTTGTTCCTTTGGTCCTGGTTTACAAGGTGATAAACTGAAAATGACTCAGGAAATAGAATGGACAGTCCTCTCCAAATTGAGTCCTATCCAAATGAGCATCCCATGCCCCAAGACTAAGATGAGTCAGAGACTCTGGAAGAGAAAAAGAGTTATGGGCTACCTACGTTTGTTCCAAAGTAGGTGGACAAAAGGTTTATTTGGCTTTGGTTTTACATAACTGTGTCCTATTTAAGTTATAATAAACTCTTTATTTTCTCTAAAACTGGAAAAAAAAAGTTTTGTTGCTGCAACATTATTTTTTTCACTTATTTAATTTTTTTTCACTTAAAATTTTTCCCCCACAAGCACACTGATTGCCTTAATAGCCAGAAAAAAGGTGTTTTGAAGTTATAACCCATCCTGAATTCCTAGAAAAATGACAGAGACATTATCACATGTAAATTTGACCTGATCTGCTTCCTATGAAGGCATTTTGAGTGTTCTTCTATAAACACATGACAGGGCTCATTCTGTCAAACATCACGGTGCTACGTAAAGACAGAGATTTGTGACTTACACCCATGATCTCTACTTTACCAGATGAGTGAAGTGCGCCAGACTGCTAAGAGAAGGTGCAGGTTTGACTTCAGTAAATAAATGATGATTTTGGCTGTAGACTACAGCAACTTACGGAAAATTGTAAATAAAAATTAAAAGTAGCTGAACATACAGAAATACAATATCCCTTTTAAAAAAGATTAGCAAAATAGGTAATAAAGTTTATAGTTTTAGAGTCCAGAAAAATATTTTTTGCATGAGACCAAAATTGTAAAAGTTCTGTTTCCTTTTTGTTTTTGAAAAGGGATACTGCATCTTTAACACATGTAAAGTTGTACATCACCCATTTTCTACTTACAGGTAGTAGGAGTAAGAATAGTAGCTCCTCCTGGCAAGCAAATCACAGACAGTGGAAAAAGAGAAGCAATGGTGAATGAAAAGCGTGACTCTGTCACATTCAATAAAGCAGAAAATGTGCGTTAAAAAATAAAATGAAATAAAATAAAATTCATGTTTTTTTTTTGCTTTGCATTTCAAATTTGCTCATGCATTGTTAGATTTCTTTTGCCATGCAGTTAAACAGACAGCTATGCAGTAGAAAAATAAAATTTAATATACATAATTTGGAAAAAATAACATGCTGACATTTCTCTTATTGCCAAAAAATTGAAAAATTAAATGGATTGTGTATTTTCAACATGCAGTTAAGCATAATATCATCCATTACCATCTAAATATGTGACAGATGGAACAGCTATGCATAGAACTTGTGTACTATATAGACTATTTTTATTTAGATGCAAACATAAAGATCCATTATGCTAATATATCATATATGCAGAATAATACCCCAATTTTTATAAACAAGTTACTGTATTTTAATGGTACACAGATATATAGATTTTTGAATATACATGTGCACCAAGCACTATATATACACAAAGATATTTCTACAGTAGATGTATGTGAACATGATATCATACACAGACATTTACTGTAACAAAACATAATTTCAAATTTATGTTTGGAATTATTGATGTGTTCTCACTGTGCATGTGAAATATAATACATAACCAATGGAAAAAATGGCATACATTTGGAAATAATTCAACAGCGATTAAATTAAAAAAAATGACATTGCGTTTTGAAAGATGCAATATCCCTTTTCTTAGCCTAAAAACTTACTTTATATGTACCCTTAGCTGTAAAACTTTACTCAGTTGAATTCCAAACCATTCTTTTACAACACAACCAAAAATACATGGAACTATTTTTCACATAAGAAATATACGTGTACCTATGTATATTAATCTCAGTGAGGGATTAAGTTTTGAGAAGTTTAATAATTTATCACCAAAATGCAGACAATAAATAAGATGCTGAAGTAACCCAGTTTTCTAGTATTTAATATAAATTTACATATGAACTGTATCATATACTAAAGGTTTTTAACTAAACTTGATAACACCCAATGCAACACTGTTACAATTTGTATCTATGCCTTTTGTAGGTATAATAAATATATTGTGCTTAAAGCATACATGATATGTGTGTGACACACACTACATGGAAGCCGAAGTCATTACCAACTTGCTTAGGTCAGCAGGGGTTCAAGTAACAAATTTTTATATCACATTTCAGAAGGTAACACACCTAACTACGGAACTTCACCTAGCTATAAAATCGCAACTTTCCCAAGTCATAGAGGTGATGGTGAGGAAGAGAAGCAAAAGCCCTGGTATACTTTCCATCAAAAGACAATCAATTAAAGCATAATTATGATAATTCAAATAAATGTTAAATATTTTAATAGAGAGGCTCATCCATCTAGTCCTTTAAAATATGAACCAGAAAAAGAATTTGTTACATAATGTGATTTCAGAGTGCTGTCAGAGCATCTGACCTCCCAAAAGTCTTGCTTAGTGATGTTTTTAGCATGCTTTAGGAAATTTATTTTTTAATTTATTTTTTCAGTATTCTTAAAACAGAGAGCCATGGATAAAGATAGCAAAAGAAGTGTATTCAAATAAATGACAAATAAAACTGATACATTTAACCCAACTATAACTGAGCGAGGACATAATCAGAAGCCACTTTCATGCTCATATCCAATTTCTGAAGTGACTGGAATAATTTTAACGGGGAAGCAACATGTAGAGAGCTCTACTTTCTAAATTGTTTTGTTAACTCTCCAAATACAAATTTAAACTAAACACAGACAGAAGATCTGAAGATTATGCTTGATGGTTTTCTTAATTGGCAAGTTTTTATTACTCAAATGCATAGATCTTTTTGCCTTACATATGATGTAATTTCCAATCACAGAGGGAGACAACAGCCAGAGAAAGCACTATTTGGGGAAAGCACGTATGTAGCTAATTTAACACAAAACACTATAATGCATACCTAATGTTTCTAATGCAGATGTGTCTTCTCCAACATATATATCTCCAAGGGGATAATTGTAAAGAGGCAATATATTAAAATAAACTCTGATGGAATCATTAACACACGTAGAATGAGTCTTATCTATAATGTTAATGCTTTATTTCAAGTATAAAATGATTATAATAGTATCTTATATGATTTAATGTAATATAAGCAGCATTATTTATTGTGTTATGCAATAGAATTCACAAATTACAACCATTTCTATACAACCAACTATTTTAGAACTGTATTCTGCATGTAAAGATTGTTTGAAAAGTCCTTCCAAATTGAAGCATTACCGGAAATATATGATTGAAAAGATTATTCTATTAGATATTAGTCAGACGATGCCTTATAGATTATGACACTTTATAGAATGAACAAAAGCTCATATTATAAAAACTGTACATGTTATAAAAACTGTATATATTTGAAATGTTTTTCAGCAGGAATAGACTTTATTCTCCAGAACAGAGTTCAGTTTAAATTCTAGCAGGTCTTAGTATCGTCATATAATTCCAGAAGATGGCGATATTGGTTGATATCGTATAAAAGATTAATGTTCAATTAAAAAAATTTACTCCCCATTTTAAAAGGCTGAAGTTTTAAGCCTGTAAATATTTAATACACAATTTTACTAAATAATGTTTATATTCGTCTCATACCTTATTTGTAGCCAGGATTTGGAAAAATACAGAATAAGAGAACAAAATACTTCATAGTATCAAGTATCAAAATAAATTCATATTTTGCCATTCTTAATGATAACACTTCAAAGATGAATGAATATCTCAAGTATGTTTCATTTGAAAATTTAAATTCTTACATTACTTTCAAGATTAATTTCAGAAAAGTTATATCTAAACTTAAACTGCAAATAACCAAATGAAAAAAATTTTTAAAAAATATGTGCGATAAGACTCAGATGCTGGCAACATTGTTAAAATTAAATTCTTCTTATTGTTTGTCCTAATTTAAAAGAACTTGGGGAAAAAGTATTTAAACTAGTGACACAAATGGTAAGTGAGTAGGACAGGACCACCTCAGGTCTTACCTCTTTTTCACAACTAACACGACCACCAGGAGCAGGAGAATGAACACCAGGATCCCAGCACTAATGCCTGCTATTTTCACCACTCTGTCTGTCTGCTTGGCAGGATCTGGGATCACCTCTGGTTCTTCTGTTGCTGCTGCTAAACAGATCAAAAAAATAAGTTACTGAAAGTAGCTAATTATTATGGAAAAATAACTTTTCCTTGGTGCAAATTACTACAACAGGTCAACTTCTTTCGCTGTATTTGAATAAAAATAACCTGAAAATATAAATAAAGAAACATGCCAAAGCACAGCTCAACCTATAGGGTCAAGTTAAGGAACAAGCTTTCTTTTTTCTTTGAGATGGAGTCTCACTTTGTCACCCTCAGTAGAGTGCCGTTGTGTCACAACTCACAGTAACCTCGAACTCTTGGGCTCAAGTGATGCTTCCTGAGTAGCTGGGACTACAGGCACCACAATGCCTGCCCATACTTTTTTTAAAGACGAGGGTCTCACCCTAGCCCAGGATGGTCTTGAATTCCTGAGCACAGGTAATCCTCCTGCCTTGGCCTCCCAGAGTTCTAGGGATTGCAGGTGAGGCACTGCCCCCAGCCAAAAACAAGCTTTCTGAATAGAGGTTTTACCACAAAAATGCAGAAATAAGTATCAAAGGGAACCATCAACAGTTTTTCTCTAAATCCCCTTGAAAGTCAGAACACAAGATTTTTAGCAAATAGTACAGTGGAAAGAGGGCATCAGATTTAGAGATTCATGTGTTTATCAGTAAACACTTCGTGACTCAAAGACATGGTGGTCTGCTTGGTGCTTTAAGTAAGGTAGTGTCACCGACATCTGTCAGGAACAAAACGGGTTAGGTTAAATAAATGCATCGTCTCACTGCTGGAGACATGAGTTTATGATTTAACACGTTAAGATGTTAGAGGAATAGCTGGTTTGGCAGAAGAAAAGAATAAGCAAAGAAAAACAGATAGAGCAAGGAATATTTCTTATACTCTTACCACGTAAAAACCCAGATAATAAACTTGAGAAACAAAACTTTGAGAAGAGGATCAGTTTTATAAAATTCTCTATCTGTCCTCATTTCATTTCTTTCTCAAAACTGCTCCTGCTCCCATGTACACAATTAAAATTATAAACTTTAATTGAAAAAATAAGACCCAGTTATTCTCTGAAGGCATGTTCCTTTTACCTCATTTACTTTAAAAACTGGTAAGGTAAAAAAACTCCCGAGACTTAGTGAGGTAAGGATGGATTATAAATTGCTCAAGGATAGAGAAAAAAACCTAATATATCTGTCTTTTAATACATCATTTCTCAGCGTTTCCAGATGCATAGCCCCTCCTGTTCAGAATCTGAGGTTATTCTTAGGATTAGGCACATTTGGAAAACTGCCCTAAACCACCCCAAACAGGGCCTTACATTTGGGGTCAAAAGATGGTCCAATGAAGAGAGACACAAACAAATCTCTAACTCTAACCTTGTATCTTTCCAATGGACAACTGGTTAATTCTCTTTAAAAAATTTTCCATTTTTCTACCTTCCAATCCTTTCCTTTTTGGTTTCTCTTCTCAGCCCTTTTCCTCAACCCCATTTCTGTACATCTAAGTATCTGCTCCAGTTTTCCCACCAGGCAAAAGGGTTGCTAAGTTTTATTTTTTCCAAGTAAGAAATCTGAAAGAACAAATATATCCAATACTAGTATCATTTCAAAAAATGGTAATTTAAAGCTTAGCCAGTGGGAAAGATAATAGCTTGAAGAAAAGTGTTATAACACAGTTAACTTTGTAAAACAATTCATTCTGTCTTAATTTATCTCACTTCAACTTCATAGGATAAAACTTTCCCATGGACTACTTTTGGTAACCATTACTCTCAAGCAGAAAAAGCAAACTTTTACCTTTTTTTTATTTTTTTTTTTCCTGGTGAGCAAAAGGAGTTTCCCTTTCTGACTTGACACTTTCCATATATCCAGGGAACTTCCAACCTCATAATTATGAATAGAGGTAGCGTAAAGGTTTCAAACTACTTTACGGTTCAATTTATGAAAACATGTAGTAAATATGTTAGAGAGCTCTTCCTTTCCAGAGGCAACTTTAGAAATATATGCCTATCTCTCTGTCTATGTATATGTATAAATCTATCTATGCATGTACATAGATATAGATATAAATACTAGAAACAGGTGGAGTATATTCCAAACTTCGATATAAAATCCAAAAAGAACACAGTCATAGTAATTTTCAAATTAGATTGGTTTGACACAGATACTGTTTCAAACAGCAAGAGAAACAAAATGTTTGAAGTAGAAATCTCTAGGAAAAACTTTATGCAACAAATCATCATCATTCATTAATGAAAGTCTACTCTCATCAGAGTCTACATTACACTTGGCTTTCAGAGGGTAAAGATAATAATCCTTTGATAATTTTCGGACATATCTGACTTACAGAATTAAATCTTTCTGAAAATTCTCTGGAAGATCAGTTCTTATTTAATGAGGTCAGTATTTTTAACATAGCATTTTAATTCCATAAAAGATATGATCTTAAGGAATAATTTTCTAAATAAGTTATGCCATAAGTAGCGTGTGTTGTGTTTTATAAAAATCTCCAGAACTGCTAATCCCCACAAGAAGCAGATAATAGACATAGGTACAGATTCATCATAAGGTATGGACAGCAGTGTTAACACCACCTGGGCTTCGTAACTAAATGACAAAACTGAAATAAAGGTGATGCATAAACAATTTCAAAGTCAGAGGAAGAAATTTTTAAGGTCTCATAAATAATATGGATTTACTAATGAACTCTCTAAACATATTTCCAGAATTAAAAAGAAAATCTAAAAATACATTTTTACAGAGACTCTGATGACTTGCAGGTAGATTCAGAGTGCAAGTGCATTGAAACTTTCATAATCCATTATGCAAATCAGTGAAATTACTTCCAAACAGGGGTGTTCAACCCATGGCTCAGAAAACAGAACTCCCCTAAAGAAAAATTACAGATGAAGGAAGATTGTTCAATGAAAAATGGACCGCTGACTCCTTTTTTTTTTCAAGGCAAATTTGTAGGGAATTTGGGTCTTTTCAAAGACCATAATTTGAAAAGTCTTTTTATGCAAAAACATGTCACCACATTCACTGCCAGTGAAGGACTGTGCCCTAAGGACAAAATAGTGGAACCAAAAACAAGTCTATTAGCTTTTTTTTTAAAAAAAGTTACAACTCAGGTGGATTCCATTGTAAAAGCTAGTTATGTGGTAGCATATTTAACAACAACAACAAAAAAATTAAAACCGTTTACTGATAATGAATTTATTAAGCAATGTATGGAAAGCATGGCACATATAATTTGCCCTTAAAAAGGAGTGGGGAGGAATTTCTAAAATCAGTTTGTCTCACCAGACAATAGTCAGACTAATTGAAGAAATTGGAAAATCAAAAGAAGTTTGGAGAAGAAAGCTACTAATTTTAAATTTTATGCTTTGGTGATGAATGACAAAATTGAAGCTATAAATATGGCTCAACCTGCCATTTTTATTAGAGGTATTGATGACAAATATAATGTCATTGAAGAAATGGCTTCTTTACTGACATTAAAAAACACAATTAAGAGATTTATACGGAACAGTGAAAAATACATTACAAAGCAATTTTCTTTGTCCATTGCCAACACATCTGATAAAGTTACTGACGGTGCCCTGCCATGGTAGATAAAAGAGAGGGACTTATAAAATTAATAGAAGCCAATGAAATTGCTACCCAAAACTCACAGTTGATGAATGTCATGCAAATTGTCATCAGGATGGTACCTCTCACCAGGGCCAACAGATTCAATCATTGCCAATTCCAGGGATTCGTAAAGTATTGATACTGACATTTACTTTTCGGAAGCACCATAGCTAATGGCCTGATGCTGAAAAGATGTTATGATTTTTGACATGTTATCAAGCTGTTTATTGTGTCAAAAACCAAATTTGTGCCAGAACTTTACAGTGAACACTGGCTTACAAATTTATTATTTTTAGTGGATTTAACAGCTCAATTAAATGAGTTAAACATGTGACTTCAAGGTAAAAACCAACTTATCAATACAATATTTCAAGTCATAACAGGATTCCAAATTAAACTGCAATAAATGGCAAGCTTAAATGAAGGTAATCAATTTTATGTATTTCAACACTGAGTCCTGGGAACAGTGAAAAAGGTACAGACTTGCTTTTGGATTTGATATAAGAATTTGAAAACAAATTTCAAGTTTTCTGGGAAAATAATATGTTGGTGTAGCTGAGACTCCATTTTCAGCCAACACAAATACGTCACCTGATGATTTTCAAATGGAATGCATACAGCTGTCATCTGAAATTCAGCTCATAAACTTGATCATGTCTCTTACTGGACTTCTACAGGTCCGATCCTGACCCAGAGACAAATATCACTTGCTTCACAATCATGCCTTCTTTGTGCCATTACTTTTTGGCAGCACCTACATTTGTGAACAACTATTTTGAAGAATGAAGCACATGAAGAGTAAAATTAGAACCAAAATAGCCGATGAGTCCTTTGGAAACTCACTGAGACTGGCAACTGAGATATTGATGCAGTAGTTTCTCAAATACAATGTCAAACATCCCACTAGTTTTACATTGCCTGTGTTTCTTTTACCTTTATAATAAAAAATATCAACTCCCCCGAGATGTTTTATGACTGAAGTACATTTTCTATAGCAGTGTTTGCAAACTTGGGACCTGCTCAACAATTTTAAGACTCTCTGAATAGGCTGGTAAATAATTAGGATTATTATGCAAAGATTTTTTTTTTTTACTTTTCTCTGTTTGTGGATATCAAAAAAATTATGCCTGGAACTTGTTTTTTTTCCTCATCAGCTTCTGTTGGATTCTGTGTATTTAATGTGTGGTCCAAGACGACTCTTCTTCCAATGTGGTCCAGATAAGCTAAAAGTTTGGACTCTGCGGCTTCCAAGTGGAAGTCCACGTGTCTTTGTTAAAGCTGAGACTTCAGTTCACATTTATCGGCCCATTCCAACATATTTATTTGAGTTGGGTAAGGGTGCTTGTCTGTCATGATTACAATTATGCAAAAAGTTGTTCATTAATCTTCAATGTAATTTTTAAACTTGAGTCTAGAAGGCTAATCAAATTTTCTGAGTACATGTGATTTGGTGGTCATTTCCCCTTGATTGTGAATCTTCCTCAAAGGCTTCAGCTGTGACATTTATCATTAGTAGTAGTAGTAGTAGTAGTAGTAAGTAGTATTACTACTAAAGGTACTTTTTTTTTTTTAACTAAATATGTCTGTATAACTACTTTTGAATAGTTTAATTACATGTATTTTTCCAAGTTACTGTCCTCTGAGAACCAAGGAACACAAATATCCTATTTAAAATCATTCAAGCTTACAAGATTCATTAATGGAAATACAAGCAGTAGCCCTTAACTGAGCATTTTCCATTTTCTTCTAAGAGAGCGCAAAGTTGTTATAGTGACAGCACCCCTGAGTTCTGTTTATAATTTATGCATATACACAAGATAATGTGCAACACCATTTCAAAAATGCTTTCCTTTGCTATAAATCTTTACCTCTTTCATCTTCCAAAGAACATTCAAAGAATCCCCAGTGTCTCAAGCCAAGATACCATAATTCTGTTTACAGTGAGAAAAGAATGAAGGCAGAATTTCATCTTTTTATTGAGCAAATTTAAAGATGTAATTTTTTGGGGAGGCGACAATAGCTAAATTAACTTTATAAATTGTGTTCTTGCTCCCACTACTTAAAAATGAAATAATGTTATGGTCATAGAAATTTACCTAAAAATTTAAAGCTATTTTCATAGTGGAGATTATACAGAATCATCCTCCCACTTTAATGTCCTCATGATGGACATTAAAGATGGAAGCCTCTAAGTACAACATCTTAGGTGACGTTATAGCATCTTCAGAGACATCATCATCACTCAAATTCACTTGCGCTTTCTTCCTTTCTCACTTATAGATTTGAAAAGCTGTTCACACTCAAGTCACAATTGTTTCTTCAAACTGCACAAGCAGGTGGGCATGGTGGCTCATGCCTGTAATCCCAGGACCATGGAGGCCAAGGGAAGAGGATCACTTGAGCCTAGGAGTGTGAGACCAGCACGGGCAACATAGTGAAACCCTGTTTCTACCAAAAAAAAGAAAAAGAAAAAAACTCCACAAGCAGGCTTATGTCTCCCAACCCCAATAAACCACCATCACCAATGTCGTAATGACACTGCATTCAATGTGCATTTTTCTCATCTAATTTTTTGTGACCTCTTAACAGCACATGACATTTCTGTTCATTACTTCCTATTGTAACAGTATTCACAGGGCTTCCATCTCTTGGGCATCTCCTAGTTTTCTTATGACTCTGGCCTTTCTTCTCCAGATCTCCTTTGTGAGTCCTTCCTTGTTTGTCAATCCTTTAAAAATGGGCCCCTTTGGCTTTATACCTTTCCATCACTTCAGGCACTATGCTGACAATTGATCACTCTCAAATCACAAGACAATTCTGACCAGAAGCTCCAGCCTGAACTCCTGACCCATGCAGTCACGTGATTATGATTTCTTCACTCCAAGGCACGACAGTCATCTCAAACACACCGCTCCAAACCTGAACTCACAATCTCATTTCACACCAGTTCCTCTTCAAGTATATCGCCTTTGAGTAAACGGCACAGCTCTATGCAAAACTCTCTCCCCATCCTGTCCTGGGTAGAAACTTGGGCATCATTCTTGAATCCTCCATGCTTCCCTTACTGCTAGGATTAAGCATAATTGATCCAAATTGGTATGCTTTGGAAAGAGAAAGGGAATATTCTTAAATAATTATGATGGGAGACAAGGCAAAACCTGGAATTATCCTGGACAAACAGGATGCGCAGTCACCTTACCTCTCTTTATCATATGGTTGGTTAGCACCAACTACTTCCTGGGTGTCTCTCATCTCTACTTCTCCTCACCCTTACTGCTGCTGCCTTAACTGAGGGCACTATCGTCTCTAGCCGGGATCCCACAGCCGTCCCTCTGTGCTCTCTGGCTCTCGGGGCTCTCTCTTGACTGTGCTCTCTGCCTATTCCACATCAAAGCTCACATCATAGAACATAGTAGTTCTAGGGCTTGATTGCCTGGTGTCGCACCGCTTGCTCAATCGTTCCCACTTCAGTTAGGGGAAGGTCCGTAAAAGCACAAACCATGTTTATTTTTCTCACCATTGAATTTCTAGTAGGATCTGGCAAAAATCAACATTTCGAAAAAGGTAATTAAAAAAATAAATAAAAGCATGACATTAAGCCTGCCTAAGGCAGGTTGTATTGGCATACAGAAAATCCACTCTCTTCTTAAAAAACATCAAGATACATTTGATTAGGTATATATCTTCTTGTTTTGGGCATTAGTGTAAGAAGAACTCAGTGCATGCATTTCTGAATTTTCTCTGGAAATTTCATGCCCCTGTGCTAGCCATTCCTTCAGAGGCCTAGTTATTCTGCCAGCCCCCACCTACCACCAAACCACAGAAAAATTCCTATGTCATGGAAAGCACAAATGATTTGAGTGGCAAGACCCTGCTTTGATTTTCAGTTCCTTTCCTTACTCACTGTGTAACAATGAGCGAGTTAGTGTCTCTTAGAGTTAATACATTTATCTATAAAATAAAAATAATAACATCATCTATATTATGTAGCTCTTAGAAATATCAAGTGACATAATGACCTGAAAGGGTTTTATGAACTGAAACACTTATAATCGGAGACGTAGCAATAGATGCTGCTGCCTAGTAGATGCTGGTTTTTTAAATCCATCCTATAAAAATGAAAAACTATGAATAGAGGAACTGACATTACTGAAAAACAGCTTTTAACAAATCTTAGCAGTATATTATATAAATACATAATGATAGGTTTTGTAAAGCACGTGTTATTAATTAAATAGTCTGCCACAGTGGACGCTGAAGCCTCAAGGATATCTTGAACTATGTATTATTTAACTCGACGATCCTTTGAAGTCATTTTGCTTCATCATCTCATAAGATCTTATGAAACTTGTCCAGTATTAAATTTCTGACTATAAAAAACAGGATCTATCAGAGGGTTTTTTTTTTTATTGGTAACAACTGAAAAAGCAGCTATATGCTACATGGTTTAACAGTAGCTGGAAAATAATTTACTCTTATTTAGTAAAGATATGGCTGCTCCCTGAAAATTTCCGAGGTGGAAAATAGTAGTGAAGAGGTCTGAGGAGACTTTAAATAACTATGAAATAGAAGTATAGACTAATATTACAAATATTTAAAATTAATTTCACACCGTTTATGGCATCTCCTTCTACTCAGGTTCTCTAAATTTGTTTTGGTTTTAAAATACCACAGTTCAAAATGTTACATAAAATTCTGAAGAAATAACAAAAACACTTTTAAAAAAGCAGTAAGTACAATTCAGGAGTGTATTTAAAGGTAAAAAAGTGTAAAATATTACTTTGCATCAGAGGTACCTGTGGCTTTTTTTTGTTTGTTTGTTTTGCTGTTTTCTTTTCTTTTTGAGACAGAATCTCATTATGTCACCCTCGGTAGAGTGCTGTACTGTCACGGCTCACAGCAACTTCAAACTCTTGGGCTTAAGCTATTTTCCTGCCTCAGCCTCCCAATAGCTGGGACTACAGGCGCCTGACACAATGCTCAGTTATTTTCTTGTTATTGCTATCATTGTGGTTTTTAGCAGGCCCTGGCCGGTTCAAATCCACCAGCCCCAGTGCATGTTGCTGGTACACCTACCCACTGAACTACAGGCGCTGAGTCTTGTTGGGTTTTTTTGAGATAGCGTCTTGCTCTGTTGCACAATCTATCCTGAAATGCAACCTCATAGCTTACTGCAACCTCAAACTCATGAGTAGCTGAGTAGTTACGACTAGCCACCACAACATAATTTTATTCTTTCTTCTTTTTTTGGTAGAGACAAGGTCTCACTATGTTGCCCAGCGTGGTCTTGAACTCCTGGTCTCCCAAAGTGCTATGATTACAGGTATGAGCCACCATGCCTGCTTCATAGTAACTTCATGAAGAGCAAATATTTTATCATATGAATTTTTCATAATTTCATAATTTTTCATATGAATTTTATCATATGAATTTTTCATCAAGTTTCTCATTCAATTAAATTCATTCAGTTGGATAAAACAGAGCCTTACTTCTTAAACACAGTTCAGCCTGTTACGTGATCCCTGAAATCTGTCCTGAATTCTCCTTTCCAAGTGCTATGTCATTGAAGACCTGAACTTGTTTTGTCACTAGTTCTCCTTCCCACATTGGCTTCCTCAGATTTACTGTAAATATATTACAAGGATGAATTTTCTCAAAAGCACATGTGATTAAATGTAACTGTAATTGCTTTACATTCAAGAGAAAAAGGCAAAAGCTGTGACATGTAAGTCCCTTCAAAACCAGGCTCTGCTCAACCTTTTTAACCTAATCTTCTGAACAATTCCTTTAGATACCATGTCACACATCTTAATTGCTTAAAACTATCCACCATTCCCCAAATAGTCAAATACTTCTTACTAGGGCCTGACAAACTGTAGCCCATGGGTTACATAAGGCTCATCATTTTTGACAGAAACAAACTTTATAAAAATTGACTTTACATGATAATGTCAAACTGTTCCAATGTACATACCCACCAGCACTGTATGCCAACTCTAATTCTATCTTAGCTATGTATTATCTTACTTCTTAATTTTTGTCATTTTGATGGTAGAAAATATCTAATGTGCATTTGATTCCTAATAAAATGACTTCCTGAGATACTTGAAATATTTATACCTCTTTCTTGTCTGAAATGCTCATTGTAAAATTTTGACCCATTTTTTTTGGTTTTTATCTTTTTATTCTGTAAAAACAGGTATCTTCTCCTAGAGGATGGTATGGAGAGAGAAAACATCTTTTCCTTTTAATCTCCTAAGCTGATGGCTCGGGGTCTGTAACAAAAGACAGACTAACAGAAGAAAAGAGCACAAATTTATTTAATATAATATTTTGAGAATTTACATTAATTCTCAGGGAAGACTTCATAAGGAAATAAAGACCTAAAGAAACATTAAACCTGAATTTTTGTATAGCAGGTTTGAAGAAGGGTGAACAGTCAGAGAGAAATACGATAGGGGGAAAGTTGTGATGTTAAGTGTAGCAAACTAGAGCTAACAAGTTCTGCTCAGCTGGTTCCTCTGGGTAGCCCTCTATCTTTGGAGTTAAGGGTACTCCTTCCCTGGGGTATTAAAGAACACAAGCTACATGTGAGGGTCTTATAATCTGCTTCAGGGGAAGGTCAGAGAGAACTCCCTGTTGCTGTTGTCTTCTCACATTTTTTCAGCTTAAAATATTCACCATGCCAAGGTGACACATTTTGGGATAATGTGTTTGAAATTCCGTCAGTGGCTGTTCTTATTATTTATGGCATGAATAACGGTTTTGAATATTAGTGAGGTCAATATGTCAAGATTTTTTGTGGTTAGCGCTTATTGTTCAAGAAGTATTTTTTTTTCTAGTCTGAACTTTATAATTGTTTTAAAAGTTTTAAAACTATCCATTTCATACTTAATCCTAGATTGATCTAGAGTTGCTTTCTGAGCGTGATGGACAGTAGCAACTAGTTCCAGGTACTCCCCCCACATAAATATCCAGTTATTTCTGTACAACTTTTGAATTGATCCGATGAGCTACAATAGCTTTAAAACATGACATATTATAGATCTGCAACGATATAGGATATAATTTATATCAAAACTATAGCTGCCCAAGTCACCTTCTGGAGTGAGAACCATCACCAAGAACCAAATGGAACGTTAGCAAGGGAAAGCACAATTGTTTAAATTTTAAAATAACTCTTTGGATGGACTTATAGCAGATTTTGTAAAATTGAAGAAATAGATGACCAGCAAGGTGTTAGATGGGAAGAAGTTACCCTGAGCAAAATACAAAGAAAAGCTAAGATGCTCAAGAAGAAGGAAAGCAGGCAGGGGAATACGCCCATCACATATTACAACAAACGACAGAACTACAGCATTTACCGTAATGCGGTATCAGTACGGAATAGAGCGGTCGCCTCTTGGAAAATAAGGGAATCATTTGATTCTTGGTAAATGATTCTTTGTTTAGGGACTTCTGATAGCATCTTGCTAAACTTCATGGTTTGTACTTTATTTAACTAGTTTATATTCAGCTATTTTATATTTTATATTTGACTATCCTGATACTTGCAGTCCTCTGAGGATTTAGAGCTGCTGTTTTGCTAACTCTGTCAGAGAGAGTTACTATCAAGAATGCTTGGTGACCTTTGATTGTGAGTTAATTGCTTTCTGTTAGTCTGTGGGAACTTTGCAGGCCTAAATTGATTATGCTTTCAGCTAAAAGACATGCATCTCTTCCACCAGTTAGCCATGAGGCACCCCAGACCTCAGACCACCTCTGCCAGCTGTCCAGGGGAGGCTCAGGCAAGGCAACAACCTTATTACCAGCAGAAAACCAGTTTCTCAAGGCTAAGGCAACTTGGGCATCCTCCTGTAGAAACCACCATTTCCTTTGCTATTGCTCAGTGTTTTGGGCTTCAGTCACTTCTCTCTCTCTCTCTCTCTTCCCCTTTCTCTCTTTCTCTCTCTCTCTCTCTGGCAAAATTCTGGGTCCAATAAAGTATCTAGACATGTGTCTTATTCAGGGTAGAATTGTTCTACAGAGGTCCTCCAAGCATTTAATCCACCAGGTTTCCAGAACTATAAGCCAGATCATGGGATTTTGTGTTCTTTATTTTTCCTGAAGCCTTACCCATACATAACTATCCTTGCATCTCTAAACATCAGTTAATGGTTTTCCTGTTCCTCACATAAAAAATTATGTTGCAAGTACTATATTTTTAAGAGAGTCTCTAATATACACTAAATTGAGATCTAACTAAGGACAGAAATATAATCTCATTCATATTTTTATGTCCTATGACTTAGTGACTAATACATTATAAAAGTTGAATAGTATTTGTCTAATGAATGAGCAGGAAATGAAAACTTCGTAAGTTATCATGGTGTTTTACCTACATGAGAGAAAAATTCATAGCTATTGGGTACAGTGCACGCTTGCTGGGTAAATGGCCTCTTGCATGGTAATGGTAACTTTGACTCAATCTGTACAAAAACAAAGTATGTAAACGAAACATGTACCTCCTAATATTCTGAAATTTAAAAAATTATTACCAAATGCAAAAAAAGTATTAACATTTTTGAAACAAATATATTGATACTAGAATTAACTAATTTATAAAATTTATGACCATTCTTTAAGAAAAAACTCACTTATGTGTAGTATAAATTGGGAAAGAATTTCAATGTATCTGGAAAACAATGATAGGGAACCCTCTAACCAGGTTGCATTAAATTATGATTACTATTATTATTATTATTATTTTGAGACAGAGTATTACTTTGTTGCCCTCAGTAGAGTGCCGTGGCATCATAGCCCAAGCAACCTCAAACTCTTGGGCTCAAGTCATCCTCTTGCTTCAGCCTCCCGAGTAGCTGGGACTGCAGGCATGTGCCACAGTGACTGGCTAGTTTTATAGACAGGCTCTTGCTCTTTCTCAGGCTGGTCTCAGACTCTTGAGCTGAAGTGATCCACCTGCCTCAGGCTCCCAGAGTGCTAGGATTACAGGCCTGAGCCACCATGCCTGGCATTAAATTATTTTTGATAGAACAAGCTGTTTATCTGAGTTCGATTCCAGTTTTACCACTTACTAGCTAGGTGACTCTCGATAAGTTATTTAGTCACTGTTCCTCAGTTTTGTTATTAGCAAAACGGTGATAATAAAATAGCTACCTTCTAGGTTGATGGAAAGATTAAGTGCATCAAATATGCACAGTGCTCAAGACAAAACCTGTACGTAAAAAACCTCAGTACATGATAGGAAATATGTGTAGTATAATTAAATTCAAATATAATTATCTTTCTAAATATAGATTTCTACATCAAATTTATCAAAACTTCAAACTAGCAGCATTAGATGGAGAGAAGTCCAATTTTTAAAAACATGGAGACATTAATTTGTTACTGCTCACCAGTGGGAACATATCTGTTGAATGTCCTGACAGGCACAAAACACTACACTGGGCTAAAGAATCAGAAAGGTGAATGTGTTCTTCCTGCGGAGACTGTATAAACTGGGAGCAGAGATCCTTATCAGATGATGATAACAAGTGCAACACAAGAGGCAAACACAGGGCTCCTTCAGAGGAGGATGGAATGGTATCTGGATTGTTGACATCCTAAAACATTTCATAGAATTATTCAACATAAAAGTCTAGCTCTGATTTTCGGATAAAGAAAACAACTAGTGAGAGGTTAAGTGGCTTTTTCATGAATACAGTATTAGTTTTTGACACAATTAAAAATACATCTAAATTCAGTGAGAAGGGCTCTTAAAAAAATTTCCCAAACCACAAATGCTGGCATAGATGTGGAGAGAAAGGAACATTTTGGCACTGTTGGTGGATGCAAACTAGTACAACCTCTATGGAAAGGCGTATAGAGATACCTCAAAGAATGAAAAGTAGACCTACCATTTGATCCAGCCATCCCAATACTAGTTATTTACCCAAAGGGGAAAAAAAGTCATTTTATCATAAGAAAGACACTTGTACTTGAATGTTTATAGCAGCCTGGTTGCAAAGATGTAGAAACAACCCAAGTGCCCATCAATATATGAGTGGATTAATAAAATGTGGTATATCTATACTATGAAGTCCTTCTCAGCCCATCAAAGTGTGGTGAGCTAGTATCTTCTGTAACAACTTAGACGGACCATGTTAAGTGGAGTTTCGTAAGAATGGAAAAACAAACACCACAAGTACTCAATACTAAATTGGAAGTATTTGGTCAACACTTACGTGCACATACAGAAGTAAAACTCAATGGGAATCAGGTAGGTAGGAGAGGGAAGGAAGGGTGAATGAATTCACACCACACCTAACTGGTACAACACACACATTTGAGGTGAAGGGCATATTACAGCTCTGACTTAAAAAGAGAAAATTATGTGACCAAAATGTACATATCACTGTAATATTCTGAAATACAAAATATTAAAATAAAAATAATAAATTTAAGGTATGAAAACACACACACAAAATACAGCCCATGCTTTGTAACTCCCTTTTAGCACTTTTACTTGGGAGAAATGTGATTAGCCACTAGTATTAGGAGAAGTTTTTACCACTGTCTCCTTAAAAACAATAAATAAAGAGAGAGAGACACAATGGAAATGTCAATCTTAACTACTACCTAACAAAATGAAAGGAAAAGTTGGAGAGATAGGAACACAAATAGTCACATCAAATCCTTCCTGGAAAAAAAGCAGACTTAGATGAGTGAATGGAATCTGGGAGGGATCTTAGAGGAAGACATAATAGTAGCCTTAAAAACAAAAACAAAAACAAAAACATACTGGGGCTGTCTAAAAATTTACCAGCCATGTAAAATGAAAGATAGAGACACACATAGTTGGATACTTTCCAGACAGCCCTTATACATTCACTGCCCCGTCTTAAACACATAGAGAAGGAGTTTCTTTCTTTGTTTCCATCTTCATTAACTAAATAAACACATTACTTGATGTTGCTGACATGTATCTGGTACATTTCTAGGCTCTGAAGAGTGATCCTGAAACAAGGCAGAGAGTATTTCTGCTCTTGTGCAGTTGACATCCCAGTGTTGTAAAGCAAATGAGACCCAAGTGAACATGCATCCTCTACCAAACAGGAGTTCTGCTCCAAGAATTAAAGTAGGAAGATGAAATAGAGTGCCTTGGTGACCATGTTAGATTTGGAGGGGAGAGAACACCTTTCTGGAGAAGACATGAGGATGGATGGTATGAGTGTTTAAGGAGATGAGGAAGGATGTATCATATCAATGGCAAAAATGCTTTAAAAGATTTTTCTATGTAGTAGGCAGAGATTATGGAACTGTGTAGTTGACAAATATGATTGTAGCCCTTTTTTTTGGCCTACCTCAAATAATAAAGATTAGAGAATAACAATAGAGTGATATTAAAAATTAATTCAGGAAGTAAAAAACACAGAGGTTAAATAAGACAATATTGCACTCCTGGGGAGAGAGCTGGTGTACCTTTATGCCAGAGGTTAGAAAAGGAGCATGAATGATACAAAACTGCATCCTCCATAGACTAATCATTACATAGGGGACATCCAAGTGGGAACAGCCTAGTGAGAGTGAAGCTAGTTGAGCTGAAGATTGCTGCAAAATAAGAAAAACAGGTTAAAACAGATGATAGCAAATCATGTACCCAGACACTGTGTTTACAGTAAGGCAGGCTAGAGAACAGCTACACCTGTCCGGTAAAGTGAAATGTGTCTAAAATTATAAGTGTGGCTATCCAGAGATGTCAGGGGGAAAAGCTTCCTGATAATGTCAGTGATGTTTTTTTCTTCCCACAAACCACAGGATCAGAAAAGTCTCTTCTTCGGGGAAAAACATAAAATGTTAAAATCCAGGCACTGCATGTAATTAAAAGGCAAATGCACTTGACATTTTTGTTGGCACAAACTCAGAAGAATGCCAGATCTAGGCCAGTCAACCAAACATGCCATTGAGAGCACAGACTGAAACAACAACAAAAAAGAATATTAGCGAAAGGAATAGACATCAAAGAAAACCTCTGCTATTGCTCAAATTATAGGGATGCGGTCAAATGTAAAATATTAATGTAAATGTAAAATATTAGATGACCCAGCTTTTAATATCTGTTAATAGGAACTGTTTCTATTTGTAAAATGAAGGGTTAAAACTAGCTGCTTTCGGGGGATGCTTTTAGTTAAGTTATGAATTCTACTTTCATTTTGAACAGGTCAGTTTCCACCTAGGCTTGGATAATTCACTAATCTCGCATACCTCAGAAGAACACACAATATGGTTTAAATCACATTAATAATGACTGCACTGCAATTTTCACAGATGTTTATTTGTTAAATTAGACACTGCCTTAATCTTGGATGCAGGAATCAGACTAAAAAAATTCATTTTGAGTTTTAGCTTTTCTAGGATAATTTAAAGTCTAAATTATTTATACATACTTTAGAATTGGAGACTGGTTTTTAATTTGAAAATGTCTTCTGGCCTTGAGTGAATGAACAGGTGGGAGCCACGTACTTATATGGTTCTTGATTGTCTAAAATTACCTAATGGCTATATCATGCAACTTATAATTCTCAAAATACCTAACATTTACATTCAGAATACTTTAATGGAGTAGTTTGTCCATTTCTACATAATAAAGTTTTTTTTTTTTGTCTGTGAAAAGAACCCACTTTATTGGGAACCAGAGTGCTGCACACTGACCAGCAGATGAAGGCCCCCCCAAGGGGCAGCTTACACATCATATTCCAAAAGATACAGAGGATGTTTGCTAATATCAGTCAACTGGAACATGGACGACTCTGGGCAGCTTCTCCAACCTCATCCCTCTGGGGTCAGATAAACTCCCATTTTCCTGACAGCAACTGGGGTTCACTAGAGATAAAGCCCCTCAGGGATGCCTTCTTGCTTTTTATACAGAACATTTTCTTTAGATTTTTTGAAGTCTTCTTTTGTTACTTTCATTCTATATTCTCTTAAGGCCATCAGACCAGCTTCTGTACAAATTGCCTTAATGTCAGCACCAGAGAGGTCATCTTTAGCCATGATCAAGTCATCCACAGTTACATCATCAGCCAGGGTCATCCTGCCTGTGTGAATCTGAAAGATGCGCTTCTTAGTCTTTTCATCAGGCAGGGGAAACTCAATCTTCCTGTCTGATAAGAGCTGGATCCAAAGTTTCTATTTGGTTTGTAGCCATAATAACTTTCCCATCTCCCCTTGAATCAAATCCATCCAACTGGTTCAACAGTTCCAACATTGTTCACTGAATTTCTCTCTCACCATCAGAATTTGAGTCATATCTTTTTGTCCCAATGGCATCAATTTCATCAATAAACACGATGGAAGGTGCATGTTCTTCAGCAACTTGAAACAATTCCCAAACAAATTTGGGCCCATCACCTTGGTACTTCTGAATGAGTTTAGAGCCAACCACTCTCAAGAAAGTGGCCGAGGTTTGGTTTGCTACTGCTTTGGCTAACAAGGGTTTACCTGTGCCAGGCAGATCACAGTGAATGAGCCCTTTTAATAAGTTTTTTATATTCAAAGTCTCCCCCTTAGCTAAATAGGACCCTTTTCAAAGAAAATTCCATCTCCTTTATAAAGCCTTCCCAGCCCTTCAGTCCTCCAAGGATCTTCTGAATTCCTATGCACTTGATGGTTTTGTTTCTTATCTGAACTCTAAATTAGACAGGATGCAGTTTTAGGAGGAGCGAGGATTTCTGCAGTCACCATTCATTATGATATATAGACTTAGGGAAGTTATATAACTTCTTTGAATCTTAGTTTCTTCATCTATAAAATGGGGTTAAGAATGTTCTTTCACATATATTCTAAGGATTAAAAGAAACAAGCTTGCAAAGCTCATAAAGGTTTATTTCCTCTGGGTGTTTTCCCTATTTTTCTTCTTTGAGGGCATATACCAACATCTTTACTCTCTAACAAAGAGTCAGGATTCAGGAAATATTTGATGCTTAAATCTCCACTTACATTAGAGATTTAGCCACCAACAATCTGTACACCACTGTTGGGAAAGTAAGAGTTTTACAGTATAAATGCAAACAGGCTATTAACTTTGCCTGCTAGTCCAACGAGGGCAGTCAGTATTTTACTTCTCAGAAGAAATCCAGGGCCTGCCAGTGGTGCCTTTGTCTCTCCCATGCTCCTCCTCTTCTCCTTTATGGCTGTTTCACATTCTACTGTGACCACTTTATAAAACGGGGTGTGGGGGGTTGGGTGGGGGTGTTTGTTTTGTCTTTTTGCCATCCAAATTTTTGATTCCTTACATTTATTCCCTTAAAAGCTAATTCTCAGTAGCCTTCAAACAAGCGACTTCATTTTTCCCTTGAACTTTTAGGATATTTGCTTTTTCAATTACTTCCATGCTCACTGAATCCACTGTTCGTTCACAGACTTGTTCAGCTCACAGTTTTCCAAATGAGCCCTGCTGTCAATAACTTCTAGTTTACGGAGAAAGGAAAAAAACAAAAAAACAAAAACCTTTCCATGTATTCTGAATAGATCTCTGAGACACCATTCTCTAGTCTAACCAGATCACACCACTGGCTCTGAGTCTTCAGTATTCCCTGCAAGACCTACTCACTCTTCTCCTCCACTACCTGCAATCTGAATTGCCTTCCTCTCATGGGCTTCACTGAGTCTTAGATTTTATATTTATTTTTTAATCTCTCCCTACCCAGTATGTTTTCACATTTGGGGAGGATAGAAAGCTAAGCTTTTTAAAGAAAAATTGTGTTCCTCCACAAAGTTTACACTTCCTTAGTAGACAGGTGCAGGATCCAGCCTAACCTTGGCTACTTTGATCACTGCGAAAACATAAACCAAAATGTTCTGATAAAAAGATTAAACATTTAAACTCTAAAATCCCATCTTCACCATATTTTTCTGCCTTAAAAATACTGAACAACTTCTCTGACCTGTAGTGAACTGAGCAGTCAGATGGGAGGAAGCCAGGAAAAGAGCAAAGATGGAAAGTAAAAGCTGAAATCTGAAAACCCAAGTATAAATGGATGTGTGTGTGCTGGTGTTGATGGTGTAGAGCTTGCTGTGAGTTCTGCCTCCCACCCTGATTTAATACAGGATGGAACCAAATGAACTAATAGAGTCAACTGCCACAGGCTCGGGTCCCAGCTCTGCCCCCTGAGAAAGTGCCTTAACCATTCTGCCTCAGTTTCTCCATCTGTATATCTGTAAAGATTAAACAATAAATTATTCACAATGTTACATGTGAATATTAACAATTATCCCAAAATTCTTAGCTGAAGACTGATTTCTAAATGTCTCTCCAAAAGCCACGCTTAAGTTACAAGGGAAGAATCAGGAAAAATCACACATCAGTTGTTTGCAAGGTAATAATTCCTTCAGTTTGGCAAGAATAAAGATTTGTCTTCTGGGTTGCACACTACAATAAGGATAGAAGTTTGCTGGTTGTGTACAGCTAAGTGAAGAGATTTGCTTCTGGACAAGAACATATGAGTGCTCCAGTTAAGAAAGGAAAGGAAGGCAGAGGTCCTCTACCTGAGATCAGCGTCCTCAGTCTCTTGGGAATTTGTGTGGCCCCAACATGTATGTAGAAACTAGCACTCATATTCAGAGAACAAAGGATGACCTCAGACCCCACCCCACCCCTTTTTTTTTATGATGCAAAGTCTTTCTCTAGACCAGCTGTTCTCAACCCGTGAGTGGGCTGTGACCCCTTTGGGGGTTGAATGATTCCTTTCACAGGGGTCGCATAATATCAGATATTTACATTATGAAGTAGCAATGAAAATAATTTTACGGTTGGAGGTCACCACAACATGAGGAACTGTATTAAAGGGTCGCGGCATTAGGAAAGTTGAGAACCACTGCTCTAGACTACTAACTTCCAACCTTGAATTCATACTTTCCAGAAGTCAAATTTTGTTCATCAAACCTCCCTGGAGGATAGATTCTCAGTCTCAGCCCCTCTGAACTTTCTCTGCTCTCCTTCCTCTCTGGACCTGGGGTTGCCTCCCTTCTCTGCACAGCACACAGATTATCTCTACTACTGAATGTGCCTCCGGCATGCTGTTTATCTTGCTAAGATTTCCGATTAAAACTCTGCTGTCCAGTATTTTTTCCAAGGATATGATAAAAACAAAGAAATAATCACTTCTCACCTAGTATATATCATGAATAAAACACAACTGTATGATCTCTTATTTTTAACTTAAATGGGGAACGTTTCTAGGGCAATCACAGCATGATCATTCACAAATGTTAGTCTCTGTCCACTCCTATGTTTTTCTTTTGCAAACAGGTATTTAACCTACTTCTACAGTTCAAAGCTACTTAAATATTCTCAGTCATAACAGTAACTCAATCCTTTAAGCACATAACATTTCAACCCATATGAACACACTAATATGATTCCTAATAAGAGCTATGTAAACATCTGGACAAATCTTATTCTATCATATCACAATGTACTTTAATAATGAAAAGTCTATTCTGAGCACATGACCACAACTACTCGTACTGTAACAGATGATGTTCTCAATATAAGATTGTGTTGCTATGGTATCAGCAAACCATGATATTATGAATCCTCTTGTTTACCAGGAACATTTTTAAGGAAAAGAATGGTTCATTATCCTATGTTTACATTGATTATAAATGTCAATTTAGTAGCAAATGTGAAAATTAATAATTTAATATTTTCATAGTATGTACTAAACATTTTAACAAATCTCTGATGATCCTCAGAATTTATCTGTACACTTTGCAGCACCAGTACTATAATTTTGCAATTCATTAATATGCATGGACAGAATGTACATCAGAGAATAACATGTATATTAATATTCACCTTTTCAACTAAGGTCACATACAGTGTTAGTTTATTTTGCAGTACAGTAAATATATCTTTGATGTGTGGAATAAATTCTACAAAGCTGCAGTCCTTTAAAATTAGATTATCTCAAACTATTTCCAAATACCCAACAAACTGCAATGCAGTTTTGCATTCTGCATGTATGAACACGGCTGACAACAAAGATTTGCATAAGATACTCTCTCCCTATGAGGCCAACTTTTGTTTTCCTTCATTAGTTTGCATGAATTCATATTCCAAAGTGTCTGATTCAGAGAGATTGTTTTCTCCAACTTTTGTTCTATCAAGGTTATTTAAGCTGAACCTCAAAGGAAACAACATTTCTTAAATCTTTTGCTAAGTTGCCCTACCTTATAGAGGAAGAATAAATGAACACATTTAAATTGAGATGAAAACCAATGGTTTGTAGATTAGAAAATCCTGATTCTACCCTGGCTTGAATAAGATAAAATGCTGACTAAGCAACTGTACCTCAGAGAAAAGGTTGTAAAATAATTTTCTGGTTTCCCATGGCTGCTGTAAAAACCACAAAGTTGGTGGCTGAAAACAATGCAGACTTCTTCTCTGATAGTTCTGGGAACCAGAAGTCCAAAAGCATCATTGCTGCGCCAAAGCCAAGGTGTGGGTAGGGATGGGTGGCACTGCCTGAGGTTCCAGGGGGACGCTGGTTCCTGCCTCTTCCAGTTCCTGGCGCTGTTGGTGTCCCTCGACCTGGGGGTACCTGGCTCCAATACCTGCCCCTGTGGTTACGTGGCCTTTCCCTCCTCGGTGTGTCAAATCTTGCTCCACTCCACCTCACTCTTACAAGGACACATGTCACTGCTTTAGGGCCTACTCAGTTAACCCAGGATAATCTCCCTGTCGAGATCCTTTAATCACATCTGCAAAGCCTATTTTTCCTTCAAAGATAACATTAGGTTCCAGAGATCAGGACCTGATATTTTGGGGCAGCTATTATTCAGCCTATTAAAAGCCATGTGCTTTCCAATGTGTCTCAAACAGTATGTTTCAAGATACATGCTTTCTATAATGAAGAGAATCCCAAGAGATTTAAAGGGTACCAGAGGGCTAAAGGGGCAGTATGGAGCACTAACACACAAAGGAAGACACTGCCATTAGCCACATCTGGCAGCTCTGGGTGGGCAGGTCTCCTCCTCTTCACATCCCAGTGTGTTGCTTGTTTTTACTGCTAACAGAGCCCCTCATCATTCTCCACTCACTCACGCAAAGAGCAGCTGCGAGAGGTCATACACTAGTTCAAAACTTCACTCTTTTGCTTGTATGTGTGTAAAATGGTCTTTCCTCTACATCAGGTAAAATAAAACGATTCAGTCGCAATAGCTGTTTCTTAACAGGTGAAGGGCTACCTTTGGAAAAGGGGTAAGAATCACTCCCTGGACCAAGAAAAATGTGAGTCAGGAAAAACTACTTTGTGATCTGGTTCAAGTCACTCTGCTTTTTTTGAGACCCAGATTTCTCACCTTTAACGGGCAACAAATAAATCCTGCTTTCTAGGTTTATTCTGAAAATTATTGAATATATAAAAGTATCTAGAAATGTTTGGCACACAGTAAGAACAGTTAGTGGTATTACTGCCAGGGAGTACACAGTCAATACACATGGTCATGGCCAGAGAAGACAATGCCAATCACTACGTGATGAGTCAAGTATTTTTACTGACTCATCAACTCTGAGAATAATGCACATATTAATTCCTTTAAAAGCAGACTCTATAGTGATCAAAACAGCATGGTACTGGCACAAAAATAGAGAGGTAGATGTATGGAACAGAATTGAAGACCAAGAGGTGAACCCAGACACTTATCGTCATTTGATTTTTGATAAGCCTATTAAAAATATAAATTGGGGGAAAGATTCCTTATTCAATAAATGGTGCTGGATGAATTGGTTGGCAACTTGTGGAAGACTGAAACTGGACCCACACCTTTCTCCTCTAACAAAAATTGAATTGACTCTTACTGTTTAAAGGACTTAAACTTAAGACATGAAACTATAAATATTCTTAGAGAGAGTATAGAGGAAGTGCTTGAAAAATTTGGCCTGGGAGAATACTTCCTGAGGAAGACACCCCGGGCAATTGAAGCAACATCGAAAATACCTTACTGGGATCTGATCAAATTATAATACTTCTGCACTGCCAAGAACACACTAAGTAAGGCAAATAGCCCTCACAATGGGAGAGGATTTTTCCAAGTTATACTACTGACAAACTGTCTAATAACCAGAATCCACAGAGAACTCAAACTTATTACTAAGCAAAAAACAAGTGATCCCATTTCATTGTGGGCAAGAGACCTGAACAGAAGCTTCTCTGAAGAAGACAGGCGCATGGCCTACAGACACATGAAAAAAGGCTCATCATCTTTAATCATCAGAGAAATGCAAACCAAAACTACTCTGACATATCATCTAACTCCAGTAAGAGTAGCCCACATCACAAAATCCCAAACAACGTGGATGTTGGCATGGATGTGGAGAAAAGGGAACACTTCTGCACTGCTGGTGGGAATGCAAGCTAGTACGCTCCTTTTGGAAGGATGTTTGGAGAACACTCAGGGATCTAAATATAGACCTGCCGTTTGATCCTGCAATTCCTCTTCTTGGTGTATATCCAAAGGACCAAAAATCATTTGGCAATAAAGATATTTGCACCAGATTGTTCATTGCAGCTCAATTCATAATTGCCAAGTCATGGAAGAAGCCCAAGTGCCCACCGACTCATAAATGGATTAATAAATTGTGGTGTATGTACACCATGGAATACTATGCAGCAGTAAAAAATGGAGACTTTACCTCCTTTATGTTTACATGGATGGAGCTGGAAAATATTCTTCTTAGTAAAGTATATCAGGAATAGAAAAAAAAGTATCCAATGTACTCAGTACTACTGTGAAACCAATTTATAATAACTCACACTTGCATATGGAAAATGAAACACAACTTTAGGCTATGATGAAGGAGGGAAGGAGAGAGAGAAGGGAGGGGAGTAGGTGGGAGCGATAGTAGGGGGACCACACCTATGGAGCACATTGCAAGTACAAGTTGGATCTATCATGCATAGAACACAAATGTCCTAATGCTATAATTGGGTAAATGAGGTGAAAGCTATTTTGATTATGTATGATGTAAGCAGTCCAATTTGTACAAATAATCAACACACTGGAAATGGCATAAATATATTTATGATCTATGTACAAAAGACTTAATAAAAAAATAATAATAAAGAAAAAATAAAAGTAGACTCTAGTAGCATATTTCTAGAAATAATTATTTGTCCTTTTAACCAATAATCATTTATTACCTGGCCATTCATTATTTCATTCATTGAAGGAATACATATGTAGGGCAATAAAGTCAGTCGGCTGTGTAGCTACCACATGGAAATTAGACAGGACCTACATTCAAAAATTTCAGTCTTCAGGAAATCAGGTGCCTAAAAGTCAAACTGACCTTTAAAATTTTTTTCACCGCTTCCTCTGTTGTGTGAATGATCATTTTAGAGTTTCATAAATGCCAAGTTCTTTTAATGCATTATTTCAATTAACTTCCATATGCACCTATGAGGCTTGCTGTATCTTCTTTTATAGAAAAAGATGAGGACATTGAGAGGGTGGTGTCATTTCTTTCCTAGGCTGCATCACAGTGGTTCCCTTGCTGACATTTTTAACTCTAAATCCTACTCATTCCAATCTATCTGTAACTTAAATGTGTTTTTTCTCTAAAATCCAAATATGGTACTATCTTTGCCCTATTTAATAGCCTACAAAGATTTCAGAGAAAATAAAAATGGAGAATGTAAATTATAGTAAACATACTATTTACGAAGGTTTGTAAGCCACTTAAAATGAAAACACATAATAAGGTAGGGAGAGCAACAACCAAACAGCAACTATGAAGAATTACAATCACCGGAATATGAAAAATATTTAAGTAAGCATTTGATAAAAAATAGCACACGGGATAATTGCTTACAGCATTGTTTCAGAAGACTTTTAAATGTTACTGTATCATTTTACCAATTTTAAAAGCAGAGGAGAAAATGAAACTCAAAAGCACTGTTTATCATTGTCACCCTGTGCTCAAGATAAGGTCAATCAATCCCGAGTCTTTGTTTTTGCAGAACTTTGCATCCAACATGGCTTCCAGCCTAATTTCTTACCCATTCATCCAAGTATTCTTTCTGCACATTGCATTGGCTGTTCTGTCTGCACACCTCTGCCCATGCTGTTCCCTGGATGGATATGGCCTCTGGTCCTTCCCACCAGTCATCTTAACTGTCATTTTATATGGAATTCTGTTTCACATTTAGGCATGTTGCATGGAATTCTGAGTTCATCTATCAGGCCCTCTTACCATCCATGACTTCTTGAGAGCATAGACTATGTTACTCATTTTTTAAACATTTTCTTGATGCCTAGCATAGGTCAGATGGCAGACAGTGGATGTGCAACCAAATTATAAACTTTCATACATGAGAACACTTTTTACTGTGTATGATACTTTGATGGTTTCTGACTTGAGGTTGCTACATGGATTCCATTTTGACTTTACCATATTGTACTCCCCAGTTCTGCCGTGTTCCTAATTCTTCAGCAAGCTAAGAATTCAGATTCAAAATAAAATTAGAATTGTGGGGACTGAGCATCACTTGAATTATCCTTCTTCCACTGTGAGCATGTGGCTAACAGAAGGTCAACTGTTATACTCTGCCCGCTCTTCAACATACCTGTGATACTTGTGAGCCTCATAGTCCCAATGTGCTGGAGGAGGAGGAGGAAAGATAACAGAAGATAGGATCTATTCTCTCAAAGATATCACTGCCTTAAGTGCAGTCCCCTGGAAGCAGGGGGTGAGATGAGGATTCAGAGGCAGATGATTTTTTAGGGAGTGACGAGAAAGACAAAGGAACTAGACTGTGTCTCAGCTGGAGTCTCCCTTCAGCCCCATCTCCTGGGGAATTCTGAGATATGAACTGCCTAGAGTTGACTTCACCTGGAAATGAGGGAGCCGGCCTTTTGTACCCCCCATGCCAGTTAGTCACTGGCTCTGAGCTGACAGGGTGGGAGACCGGAACCTAAAGTCTGGGACAAAGCAAAGGCTTTTCAGCTGTCAGTGATTGGGAAGCAAAGGGGAAGTGGTGAGCCATTAGCAGCTAACATTCACAGCAGCTGGGGGTTTTACAAGCTTGGTGAAAGGGATATGGTCAGGACACCAAAGGTGAGTAAAGTCATACAAAAGCACAACCTCCAAGTGACAGCATAATTGGCTCTTTAAAAAAAAAATACAAAGCAGCAAGAGAAACATTTTGAAAGATAAAAATCGTAAGCTTTCTTCTAACTTAACCAGCGGTGTTTCTAGCCCAACCAGCAGTTGCTCATCGTGATCTGTGTATCCTGACTTTATCTGCAGATGGTCCTTAAAACCCAGCTCTTCTATGAGGTGATTGTGTCACGTGAGGTGTGGAGGTTTCTGAGTTCCTGTTTCTAGCTGTGCATCTTGAAATTGCTTTTTTTGGATTATTTTAATCTTATCAAAGCCTTCAGACGTGTGACTCAACTGAAAAAGAAGGGCTTCTCCATTTCCACGAAGTAAGTCTTCCATGGCTGATCAGATAGCAGCTGGATTATTCTTTTAAAAGCAGCTCATTTTCTGTATAAAGCATGTGCACAAAAGATTTGCTTTTTATTTCCTTAAGTCAGAAATCAAGTTCAAGATGAATTTCAAGCTGACATAAAAAAAAAGAATTCTCTTCAAAAGTCTAAAATGTCATTCTCTACAGGTTGTACTAACTTTTCACCAGAAAACTGTTAGGAACATCTAAACCTGCATGATTGAGTGACAGAATTCTTCCCTCCAAAATATTTATTAGGTATTTCCTAGATCTAAAGAACTACAGTAAATTATATGACAGCTAAAATAATAAACTAAAACAAAACTTCAAGTTTTGAAGAAATGAAGATACTTTCTCATTAGTGAAACTTTGATTAGCAATAGAAACTTAATAACATTGTATGTACAAACTCGACACATGAAATGTTTGGGAGGACAGTCATAGTGCTGAAACACATATCAACAGCCCAACCCCTTGAATGCTCTGACTTCACCCTGCCCCACATCCTTGAAAACCATTCATTCAACTAGATGGATAGTTTAGGCTAAGTGCGCTTTGGATAGGTGATTTGGCTAAGGTCACACAACTGGCTTTGTAAAACCCAGGTCATCTGATTCCTGATCTGATACTTTTTTTTTAAACTGCAGCTGAAGATATGCTTCCTGCCCTCCGAAATGTTGCCCTTTGTTTTAGGAAAATAAGTGTACAATAATGATACTAATCAAGTAACATAAATGCTAGGAATTCATAAGAGGGGGTTATGTGAAAAACTTCCCTGAATCATTATCAGAAGAAACTGATGAAGTAATTTTGACATCTATATAAAATTTCTGAGTGTTCCATGTATAACAGCCTGTAGTAACTATCTTTTTTGGTTATTGTTGGGAAGGCAGGTAACTAATAACAAAATGCCAAACAACCAAAACTCTGAAACCATTTTTTAAAAATTAACTATGCTTTTGTCCCCCAGTAACCCACTTACCCTCAAACGTTTCTACAGTCAAAACTGCTTGAGCGTGGCCTTATTTTTTCTTCCTCCTTTATTTTCAATTTGCAGATATGGAACTAATTTAAGACAGTTTAAAGAGCACTAAAATTCAAGTGACAGAGAGAAATTGATATTTTGTTTCCTGCTTTCTTCCTCTTTGAGAAAAGCATCTGAGCAGTCCAACATCTGCCTGGGCCCACACTCTCAGTCCCATGTCTTGTCCTTCCCTGCACCCTCCCCCAACTGTGACAAGCTACCAGGCCACCAGACAGCAAGGGCTTCCTGGGGGAAGACAGGTGTTAAACAATTCAAGTATTTTTGGTTCCTTGTACCTGCTCCGATCTCAAAATCCTGTCTGATTTTGACTGATGAACTCTTTTTAATTACCAGCTTCTTATATAATACAGACTACGTCTTCCTCCAGCCACTGCCCCTCCTTAGAACCTCTTGCCTCTGGACTTAATCTTCCCTTCCAATCTCTGCCCATTGGTTTCTGCCCCACTCTGGTCCTGGGCTCTGTGCTGTGTTTTTCAGCCCACTCCCCACCCCCCTGCTGATTTTCCTCTTTTTAGCTTCCAGTTCTGTGTGAAGGATCATGCTGGTTCCCACTTCAACCAGTTACATAATTTGGATCAGCAACAAGAGATTTGGCTGTTTTGTGAAAGCTTTGAAAAGGATATATCGCTAAGGGCTTCATCTAGTCATACTTCCAAGAGAGTAGTTCTAAACTCTGCAGGTAATCCAAGGAATTTTCAACCAAATATATGACTCGTTATTTATAATGTGTTAACCTACACGTTGATTGTAACTACAAAAAGTCAAGTAAATATAAAATATGAACACTCAATTTAATTATTAACATAAAGGTGAAAACATTCTCCTCTGTAAGAAGGATGAAAAGATGCAATAATTTCAGTTTCCAAGGCTGTGAGCCCTCTAAGGCTTTGTAGGTTTGACCACTTTTCTCGTTTAAGTCGACTGCATGGCAGGGTCAGTACCCTCTGTCACAGATGCATCAATGGATCGGTTACTGAACGATCCCAGCACAGTGTGCACACATTACTTAGGGGGGATCTGCCACGTGAACAGCAAGGGTACACTGCTGCCTTGTCGTGACCTCACATCTTATTCTCTAGGATGACAAATATTTTTAAAAAGTCATTTTTGGTAACCCAAAGTTATTCCCTGAACCAGTTCTAAGCTATGTGCTGTTGTTAAGGAGAGAGCAGCTGAATGGGGGGGAAGATGTCGCTGCGGGGAAATGAAGAGGGCGGGAGATGCGGTGGGGCTAGGAAAAGGGACACACTCTCAGGATTTCTCAATTGCTTCCAGTTGGCAGCATTCCCTGAGGAGTAACTTGGAAAAGCACGGGATTGTGGAATATAAGGGTGGCAACGAGGCCCGGTGCAGATGACAGAGCTAAGCTTTTATTTTGACAGTGGATTTTGTTGGGGAATGCCAGGAGATGCTGAAATATAATGGATAAACCGTGGTGGAAAGTGGCAGTTGTTGAAGTCAGATTTAAAGCCTGAGAATCCAGCTGACAAATCTCTTTCCAAAGAGTTTAGGACTGTATTCAAACTTCATGAGATCATAGCTATCTTTGTAGTTTTCACCTTGCCAGATTTCGAAGGATTTTAGAACTGCGTGTGTCTGCTATTCTTGCATTAGGAGGAATTTTGTTTTATTTTACTGACACCCAGATTTAAAAGTTAAATGGAATGGTGGCTTTACATTTAATGAAAGATTTTACAGTAAAAGGTAAAATTGGTGACAAATACAATTATAGATAAATATCTTAATATAATATAAAAAGGTAACTAAGGTCAATTTCACAAGTCAGGAATAGTTTAGCACACAACATTGGGTTTCATTAGGGTTCTGTGAATGCCAAAGAGGATTTGCTATCTTCAGATACCACCTACCTTCAAATAAAAAGAAATACTCCTTTACATTTAGGACCAGCACCTTGACCCCAGACTAGCCCTCCAGTAAAAGCTGTGCCTCTAGTGAACAGCCACATAGACTAAACCCACCCTCAAAATTATATTATCTTTTTGTGTATTTTTTACGTAATAAAAACTTACATGTCCTATGCACTAAAGGACAGTGTATGTTTTCAAGAGGAAGATCTATATGCATTGCAAAAGTGACTTAAAATCTAAATACCTTTCACTATAGAAAAGGGCAGCTAAGGCAGCCCAAGCAACTGCTCCCTTGGTTTTTAGAAGTCGCATCTTACAAGGGTATATGTGAATCCTAGTAAATGTGGAATGTAAAGGTCTTAGCAAAATAACTAAGAAAATGCTACAAAAGCTATGCTAACTAACGTGATGAAAATGTGTCAAACGATCTATGAACCAAGTGTATGGTGCCCCACGATCATACTAATGTACACAGCTATGGTTTAATAAAAATAAATAAATAAAAAAAAAAGAAGTCATACAGCAACATAATAGAAAAGCTATAACATGCATTCAAATTGAAGACCAATTTCTGATCAGTAGCATTTCAACTACCAAACTATTTTATACAAACTTTCCCTGGTAAAGGAATAGAATCAGTAAAATCTTCATGGAACAAATATACTTGCATGTTTACCAAACAAGTTGATTATTAAATATCCAGAGTACGGGCAGCACCTGTGGCTCAGTGGGTAGGGCACTGGCCAAACTGCAACAAAAAAATAGCTGGGTGTTATGGCGGGCACCTGTAGTCCCAGCTACTCGGGAGGCTGAGGCAAGATAATTGCCTAACCCCAGGAGTTGGAGATTGCTGTGAGCTATGATGCCATAGCACTCTACCAAGGGTAATAAAGTGGGGATAAAATGAGACTCTGTCTCTAAAAAAAAAAATCCAGAGTACTGTAAAGTAAATGATTTGGTTTGGAGCAATGATTTTCAACCAGTGTGTCGAGGTACACAGAGGATCATAGGTGTGCAATGAAAATTTGATAAAGATCATTAATTAAATATTTTTGAAAGAAGTTCAAAGCAGAGTAAGTATAGATATATACATATCTATATATTTGCTTTTTTTTGATCAACATAATTTAAGTGTGCCACAGATGTTTAATTATAAGTTCAAGTGTGTCATGAAATAAAAAAGGTCTGGTTTGGAGATTGATACAAAAGTGAAATAAACAAAAAAAGCCCTCAACAGCAACAATAACAAAGATTTCGAGAACATCAAACCTATACTCTCTTTAATTTTTAAATAGGCCATCAGAAGGAAAAATAAGACTGTTAAAGTTGTATAATTCATATTTCCTCTCTGGAGAATGGTGTAGCTGTGTCAGATTGTCATACAAGTTTTTTTTTTTTTAAGAGGAAAAAGAATTTGGCAATAACAAAAAGGTATGCAAGATTTAAAGACTGAAACATGAATTGGAGCTATATAAAGTATGTAAGTCCTCAATACTGTGGATCAAAAGAGATGTTTCAATCAAAGTGAAAAATTGGTTAACGATGTGCATATCTGGCTGGGTGTGAAGGCTCACACCTGCAATCCTTGCACTCTGAGAGGCTAAGGTCGATGGGTTGCTTGAGCTCAGGAGTTCAAGACTAGCCAGAGCAGAGTAAGACCCCAACTCTACTAAAAATAGAAAAACTAGCTAAGCATGATACCAGGTACCTGTAGTTCCAGCTACTTGGGAAGCTGAGGCAAGAGGATGGCTTGAGCTCAGGAGTTCAAGACCACCCTGAGCAAGAGTGAGACCCCTTCTCTACTAAAAATAGAAAAACTAGCCCAGCATGATGGCAGGCACCTGTAGTTCCAGCTACTTGGGAGGCTGAAGCAGGAGGATCTCTTGAGCCCAAGAGTTTGAGGTTGCTGTGAATTATGATGCTATGGCACTATGAAAGAGTGAATCTCTGTCTCAGAAAAGAAAAGATGCATTTATTTGAAGTAATATTAGGTGTTTCATAGCAATATCAGAAAAATATTACCCGAAAAAGATCCCAGTGAAACAGACATGAGTATTTTGAAACCAGTTATTTAATGTTTTTGAGCTGGTTAAAGGAAAGTCAGGAAGTGCTCATTTTTTGCTATTTAAAAATGTCTTTCCACTCATATTATGTTCCGTATTAAAAATAACTATATGAATTTTCTCTTTATTAAACCATTACTGAATCCCTCAGTGCCTTCTGCCAATGTCATCTGGACCCAAGTTGACAGCATGACAATGATACAATAGAAGACAAGTCAGAATTGCACTTTACGACCGAAGTACCCTTGAAGACGTGCTCATTAAAAACATCATGCCCAATTGTGGGCATATCTCCGTTCTATTTTAGGGAAAAGAAGAGAAAAAATAACCCAAGACTCCATGTGCTCCTGGAAGATGGAGAGCAAAGACTTCATCAGAGCAATTGTTTAGGTCATTTGCACGTTAGGGAAGTTCGGTTATCTTTTGAAATAATTATGTATGCTGGCACATGGAATAGATTTTGCTTCATAATAGAGAAGAAGGTCTTAAGCAGCTATTACATGTGGGGTCTGGGGGATTGAGGAATCTCTGTTCCACAAACATGACTTAAAATTGAACAAAAAGAAGCAGCGGCAAGCAAGGCTTATCTACTGGCCATGAGAGAAGGAGCCTAAAATAAGCTTAGTTATACTCCATGTTGCCTACATAATGCGCCTGGGAGCCCCTACATCCAAGAGAAGCATTAAAGGCAAATACTAAAGACTATGGATAACCAAACTGAGAGATTGTGGTTGGAAGAACAGATTTTACAGAGAACAGTAACTTTATAGGTTAAGAAATAATACCTCAAAAAGGATTTGTTAAGAGGAGAAGTGATAAATATTAGCCATGAACAAGACAGAAGATAACCTTCATCGACAGAAAATAGCAAGAAAAAGAAATAAGTCAATAAGATATTCAAGATGAGCATCTTATTCATGTTTGTGTTCCTGAGCCTGTTTATTCTTAATGCATGACATGGCAGGTCATGATACCGAAATAAACATGGAGAATAAGGATTTAATAAAAATGGCAAAAAAGGCTATAGCACAGACTTACAAAGGATCCTTGAAAAGAAATCCCTATCATCCCCGATTTGTTTTTTTTTTTTTTTTTTTTAAAGTAAGCCCTGATTTCTCTTTATTGCCACCCTAACTCATTCTTTCAGTTACTCTGGGAAGCAAAGCTTGTTCACTGTGCTGCCACCACCACTCTGCCCTTTTGGTTTGGACTAATCAGATCTTTTTCTGCCTCTTCTCAGTATCAGGGCTATAAGTCTCTGTCAACAATAGATTCTTTTTCAAGAAATGATATTCTAAACTAAGTCATTTAAGTCATCCCAGACTAAGAATGCGTTAATTTACATTTCAGGGAAAATTTGAAACTCCTATCCTGAGGTTTCTCCAACTTCTTGCAGAAAAGTTAATTTAGGTCCTTTTATGATACCCTGCATGAGAGCCCACGATTCCTGTGAATCTGTGAATGAAACCAAACAAAAGCATGAGGCAAACACGAGGCAAATCAGCCTTCTGAGAGAGTTACTCTACTGAGCTACCATAGAACCTTCTAGAAACTCTGCCTATCAAGGCTTAAGAATGTATAACTTCACATGTAGACAATAAAATTTAGAGTTTATTATTCCTTTCATACTAATACATTCAGGAACTAAATCCAGCATAATTAGAATTTTACTACATGCTTATTTCAATGAAGTCTTGATTAGAGAAAGAAAAAGGGAGAGGAAGTTGGATTTAGAGTATCTGCAAAAAACATTTCTGCATCATTTCAGTAAATAATATCTTGCCCATGATAACAGATTAGGGAGATGTGCACACAACAGATTATCTGCTTAATTCTAAAACAGAATTCTTCTAAAAAACAAGAAAAAAAAAAAGGTAATCCAGAGCTGAACAATGTGCAACATTATCCTACTTTTTTCTAAAATACACTCCTTTAGATGGCTGTATATTGTAAAATTTGATTTTATTTCCTAATACTTTTAGAATGATTATTATGCTGAGAACAAAAACTGAAATTTTGCTTTACAAAAATTTTCCATATGGCTTTAACACTGATTTTTAAAGCCATATGTTCTTTATCAACAAACAGGATATATAGCTTACATGTTTCACAGCAAAAGCAAACACAGATATCATTACACTGAACACTGGAAAAGACTTCTATCAAAACATCTGGCAAACAGAAATCAACTACAGTTAGCTAGTGATGTGCATATCTTTTAAACTTTTTTTTTCATCTAGGTTATGTATCTTATAAGAGATGTAGCAATTTTTATTCAGGAGGACTTTAAAATACTAATATACTTATGCATTTTTTATGATTGTTGTGACATTCATCTTGTCATTCTTCAACGTATTGTGCAAATTTTTTAAATAACAACTTTAAGCTAGATTTTCTTTTTAAAAAATATTTCTTAGCAGTGGATTTAAAAATATTTTCCACATTTGCCTCTACCAACTGGCTTGCCTAATGAATCCCAACTTAATTGTGTGGCTACTGATGCTTTTTTTAATTTTGATTATTTTGACACATTTCATTTTTTTAAAAGAGTAAAAAGTAGAGTTTCCACAACTTTTAGAGATGCCACCCCAATCAATGTGAGAATGACTGATGAATTTTGGAGACTGCTGGCAGTTAATAAAATCCTATCATAAACCAAGATGATTACCTCGTGATTTAAGACAAATGGGACCAATGTTTATTTTTACCCCAAACCAGCCATGCTCAGCTAGTTATGCCTTCCCTTCTATCTACACCCGTCTTCCTTGGGGCTCAATATCTGGTTCCGGGCCCAACAGAAAGGAAGCTCATGATGAACACTTTCCGAATGGCTGACCAAATCCCAATATTTAGCAGCAGAAGGAATAGTACATGTAGGAAATTAAGCAACGAACAAACATATATTCAAGGGATGGCTGTGATTGCTGTGATTATGTTAATTTTAAGTTAATTTCACACATTAAAAAAGTGGTTGTTACTGATATCACTTCTAAGAAATGACGTGTTAGGAAAGCCTACAGAGAAATGCCTGAACCCCGCCAGGTGAAGTCTTACCTACGTACTTCTTACAACCTTTCATTTGTTTTTCCTGTTTTCCTTCTCTGTCCACTAAAATTTTCTTATTTCTCTAGTCTTTAGCATACTGGTAGACTACCAACCATCAACCACATTTACTTCAAACTATCTCCCCCTCCCCCCCCCACCCCCAGCTAAACTTGTCAGAAAAGTAACTGGATGATACACGGGTCCTTATGCAAGTTTTCAGACACACTAAAACCAAGAACCATAAAATTCAAGTGGATGGAAACAAATGAAGCCGTCCCAGCAACACCGATAAGTTGAGCCAGTTGAAACTTAGGTGAATCAGGACATTGTCGATGTGTTTCCTGGAAGTGAAATAATGGACCATAACAAAGTCTGTCTCAAAGTTTTCGTAGTGACCTACATACAAAACAGCTTTTCATAAAGGTGTCAGAACAGAGATGGTGGTTATCAGAGTAAACACAGGAAAGATTCACTAGTCCAGGGAACCATACCTCCAAAGTATAGCCGAGCTGTGTTTCTTGGAAATAACAGCAACAAATAGACCAAGAAAGGAGGAGATATACAAGAATTGGGTGGTTTCCTCGAAGTCCAAGACTGGAATTTTAAGAGGCACCTATGCAAAGCCAGGTGTTGTAAATAACAGCTGCAGCCAGAAATTAAAACATGGTCTTTCTGAGTTGACAACATGGAAAGCACACCTACACACACAGTCTATAAGGAAGAGTAGCATCGGTTTTAAAGAACAGTCTGTACTTTATCTGAAGGGCCAGTAATAGTCACGTACTTGCATTTCTGCATTTCCTTAAGTAACAAAGAATATGGATAGACAGCAGTGGTTCTCAACCTTCCTAATGCCGCGATGTATTTTCATTGTTATGAGGGGGTCGCGACTCACAGGTTGAGAACCACTGATATAGAGTTTCTAAATAGACCAAACAGAAATGATAACTTCTTTACCAGTAAATCCAGCAGGAGCTCTGGAATAAAGAATAGAATTATAAGAAGTAGAACAAGATTCCAAAATTAGAAGTTCAAGATCTATCTCAAAAGCAGTAACTCTGAATCCAGAACTGTTGAAACATTTGGGATCATACTCATTTTTCTCTGTCTTTAAAGCAAAAAATGCACTACACCAAATATGTGATCTAATACGTGGCATTTTTTAGTATCTCATTTTAACAAAATTTTAAAAAGTTTTATTTTAAAATGAATTAGAATTTTTATGATTTTTATAAATGAAAGAGGGTTGCATACTTTATTTGACAAAATTAACTAGACATAAAAAATAATTTTCTAATCTAAAAGCTTTAAATGCATTAAACAAAGTATATCATGTCCTATCTTTCTCCTATCAATTGCACATAGTGGCCACTGCTCATTCAAGAAAGATCCAATTAACTTTCTACTCTAATGCCATTTATTAAATAAGAGAGATAATCTTTAAAGTAATCCACATTTCATTAAAAACTAAAAAGAATTCAACATTTCAGACACTAAACTGATGGAGGATAAAAAATACTTTGGCTATAATAGCGCAATAATCACAAGCCAATGCTCTATAACACTCTGCAAATGTGTTTCAAGAGGCCAAACTGGATTTTAATCCTTTTTTCCTACAATAGGATAAATTTAGAAAAAAAAAAAAAGACAGGCAGAGATGATGTTACTCTAAGATTACAATAAAACTAATCCTTTTCAGGTGGAGATTCACTCTAAAGGGCAGTTTTTAACTGCTAAGAAAAAAAATACTTAGTCTCTTGTGTGATTTAGCATTTGTCTTCTTCAAAATCAACCGACACAAATCGGGATCTGTACCACCACTACGCAAAGACAGGAAGAGTAACCAATTCTATATAAGTAGTGTGTATGCTGTATACATATATCATTATAGATGTAGTTTTATTAAAGTGCATAAGTGTGTGTTAGTGGAAAGGCTATACCTTTAACATTGCCTGGAAATTGCCTTACCTCATATTTTACTTTGTTTTTAGGTTTTGTTTTCCACATAACTGCAAAACATAATTCAGCTAAATTTCTGCCCCATATCAGGGATCCTCTTTCCTTACGCTTCAGTAACATCTTTTCTGTTTTCTTCTGCACCTACACTGCACAGACTTTATTATTCATATTTCTAATAGTCCATTGAAGGCAATCTACCTTTCCATCATGCTTCTCAAAATTCTTTCAAGCTTCTGTGTAATTCCCAATTCCAAAGTCATTTTCATATTTTTAGGTATTTACTACACTAGGACCTTACTTCTAGGTACCCAAATCTATATTAGTTAACCAGGACCGCTGTAAGAAGTTACAGCAATTTTTTAGGTTAAACAACACAAATTTATTTATCTTATAGTTCTGGGGCTCAGAAGTCCCAAATGAATATTATGGGACTAAAGTCAAGGTGATGGCGAGGCTTTGTTTGTCTGCAGAGTCAAGGCAGAGAATCTTGCTTTCCCAGCCTCTGGAGGCTCTGTGCATTCCCTGGTGTGTGGCTCCCTCTTCCTCAGGGCACATCACTCCAATCTTTGCCTCTCTGACCCTCCACCTCACACTTGTAAGGACTCTTGTCACTGTACTGAAACCACCTGGAAAATGCAGACTAATTTTCTGATGGGGATTAGAACATAGAAATCTTTGGTGGGGACATTATTTATCCTGCCATTGAGCCCCAAACCAAGAATTACTATAACTACCAATGTCTAGTTAGTATAACGTGATTCTCTAGAAATGTTAACTGGCTCTGTTTCGAATAACAGCATTACAAAATGGATTGTGATAGGGATAATCCTATCACCAAGAATTTTATCATCCCTGCTCTGACATAAACGTCTATGAAAATGTTACATGAACAGTAACGTTATTTCAGTCTCATTAGGCACTTAAGGCAACATTTCTAGAATTAAAGGCAATAAGTAATTTAGAGTTCACTGTCGATATTATCTGAGTTAAACTCTAAATCATAAAATTCTTCCTGATAAGCAAACAGTATCCTCAGTTTGATGCTATCAATATACTCTACCTAATAAAAATCTCCCGATTTTCTTTTAATGACATTTAGAGAAATGATTATTATAATAGACCTCTCATAATTATGTTGCCTTTGTTCACATGAAGATGGGAATTGAACATATATTAGCACTTAAACTGATGATTCTAGATGGGCAGTGTGGATAAATGTGGTACATTGAAAAGAGTACCGGGAATTGATTTCTGGTCCCACATTTTTGACAGTCTCTTCTTTTTTTTTTTGTTTTAAAAATGTTTTAATTTAATTAAATCAATTAATTAATTGATTTTGAGACAGAGTCTCACTACGTTGCCCTCAGTAGAGTGCCATGGTGTCACAGCTCACAGAAACCTCAAACCCTTGGGCTTAAGTGATTCTCTTGCCTCAGCCTCCTGAGTAGCTGGGACTACAGGTGCCCTCCACAACGCCCGGCTATTTGTTTTTGGTTGCAGTTGTCATTGTTGTTTAACAGGTCTGGGCCGGGCTTGAACCTGCCACCTTTGGTGTATGTGGCTGATGCCCTACTCACTGAGCTATGAGTGCCGAGCCTTGATAGTCTCTTCTGCCTTAGAACATCAAATCATTAGTGAACATCAGTATTCTTATCCAGAAAAAGAGGGTATTGACTTGGGACAAGGGTTCCAAACTCTTTAGCATAAAATCATTTTGTGAAAGAAATACTTAAGGAATATAAGTATTTTATTAATACATTTATAATTTTAAATTTACTTAGCAAAAATATCATTTCCATTCTCTATTATGAAGCCAATCAATGAGTTTTCAGTTGGAAATCTGAAATCTAGGATTAAGGGTGATAGCTGAAATGTATAGCAACTCTTTAACCTTTTTATTTGGTTTCATGTTATCAATCTATACAATGCCAATGATACTGTCATTTTAGTAACTCACTTTGCAATTTCAAGATTAGAAGGAAAAGTTTTATTTTTACATCTGCTTGGAAATAAAGAAACTTTATGGCAATACTTAAGGGAAGATATTTGTTAATATTCCCTATATAACAGATTTGTGTATGTAAGCGTTGTTTTCAATTTAAAAAATCATTTATCACAAAAGTAAAACAAATGCCCGTGAAATCTTTAAAATCTCCACAAAATCAACTAGGATAATCTTTGGAACTTTTGAGCTTTAAAATTCTACGGTTCTACTTTCCATCATGTCTTGCATGTACAATTGCAGTATTTTTACAAGTAGAGTGTACTCTCAACACCGTCTGACAACCTTATGATCTCTTCTCCATGGAGCATAAAGAGTGACCCTTAAAAACAGAAATGAAATCAGGATTCCCAGTTTAAACGCAGCAGGGGCTCTCCACACTTAAAGCAAAATGCAAGTTCTTCACCATGGTTTACAAGGCCTTTGTTATCCTCTCCATTCCTTGAGCATCCAAAGTACATTTCTACATCAAGGTTTTTGCATTTGCTGTTCTTCTCTTTGGTAAGCTCCTCTGCCAATGTATATGACAGGCTAATTTTTTTCATTTAAGTCTCAGCTCAAATATCACCTCAGAGAGGATTTACCTGAAATCCTTTCAAAATTAGTTTTACTCAGGGAACTCACTCAAAGCCACATCATGCTGCTTTTTTTCTTCATTGAATATATCAAAAATTTAAAACTATCTTGATTATTTAATTTGTTCTTATGTCTGTCTGTATCCACATCTAAAATATAAGCTCCTTGAAAAAAAAAAGTGGTATGCCTTATTCACCACTCTAATTCTGCCAACTAGAATCGTGCTTGGTACATAGGTGGTGAATACAGATTTTTTGTTGTTGTTGTTGTTGAATAAACAAATATACTCTTTGGGGGAAATCTTCATGTAATTGTTAGTTAAAACCTTTCTGTGCCTTTGCTTATGCCCAGCCACACAGTTAAAAGTTCAATAGACTTCTTAAGACAGAGATTAGAATTCATCACTTTCCAGAAATTTTCTGTGAGCAACCATTGGCTGTTTTTGCAAACTTTTCATTCATGTAGCAGAATACTAATATGTAGTATACATACTTATATACATGGGTATTTTTTGGACTTTTTTCCTAGACTTTATTTTTCTCAGGTCTTTCTAAGTATGGTGAGTTGAAACATAAGCTACTTGAAGTCAAAGGCTTCTTTATCATTTGTTTTCCTTATTTACAGTAACAATGATACTCTGTACCCAGAAGGGAGAGGGGAAATATAAATTTAACTACTTTTTGAATCCATTTTCCTCAGGAAGTGAAAGGTGAACATTAATATAAGAAATAATAAAATTACGAACTCAGGCAAAACCGTAGAACAGATAGAGTGGAGGAAGCAAATATAGAAGCAGATTTCTATTCACACTAATTTTATTTTTCCATAGAAGATTAAAAAGAAAATGAACACTTCCTATTGTTTCTAAATGATAATAAAAATGTAGTAGAAAATAAAGAAAACTGATACACCTTTAGGGCACTGAGAAGAATAATTTTCAGTTATACTAGCAACAAGATTAATTTATTTATTCATCTATTCTAAAGGGATTGATGCATTGCCTATCAGGCACAAATATAAGCTTGTTTTCACCCCTACCCTCATATATCTTACAGTCCATTCAGAAAGACATTCCTTCCAATAAAACATTTTCTGAATAATAAAAAATTTTACCACTATTAGCCTTTGAATCCATTGTGGGAAAGTTACATTTTTATTCTGTTTTTTCAAAAACAAAGGTATAATTAGGTTTTGAAAACAGGTTGACAGTATCTATTAGCTATTATTTTTAAATAATCTTTCTCTATATTAAAAAAAGGAATTTACAGTGATAAGGACTTTCATAGAAGAGAAGGAAATACTGGCACCTAACAGAAGTTAGTTTCTAGTCATGAACCACTCATTTAAACGTTATTAAAATTATTCTTGTTCCTGGCTTGGTTTTGCTTACATATGCTTTCATCTCCCTGAGGCTGTAGTTTACTACCCTATTATTAATATACTTTTTTTCTGTAATTTCCTTCCTTTTGTTTTCAGGAAAAAATGAAACTCCAATTCGGATTATTTTTCAAAACCTAGTGCATAGTCCAAAAGGCAGGAAGAATGGTGCACGCTTGCTCCCTTGCAGGAGAGAAGAGGGTGAGTACCAGCAAGGCTGCTTGGGCCTCACAAGAAAAGTGACAAAGTTACGCTCATTGACTAAGTTTTCAGAAGGGCTGGCAGCATCCCCAAAGTTAATTCCATCCTAGGGACCAAGAAAAGCCACACCTGTGCCCAGAGTTTCTTAACCTACTATAGTTGAAGCTAGTTTTCATCACTTAAAAAAAAGTAGTTCAAAAGAAATGTAATCCTTATGCTTTCCTATTTCCTTCAATGGGTAGCCGGCTAAATACAAAGCACCTTTGTACAATTAAAAAAATTAAGATTTCAGACCAACTCATTTAAATATATTTTTATCTTTAGACCTCTCCCCGACATTCAAACCGCTCTGTAAGAAACAAAGCCCAAGACCTCAATTTAAAGCAGAGACTGTGGAGTTGTAGCTAAATTCATGTTCACTGGTGGTGACTACGGTGAAAACAGATTCAGTTTCTACACTTGATCTTAGCCAAAAGGCCGAGAAGCGATGGGATTCAGTTTCTAAACATGGGGAGCTACAAGCAAGTGAAGCTTCCGTGGTTTCACTGTCACTTCTTGACAGATGAAGTGTTCTTTTCCTTCTCATGTTTGTTATTTTTGAATGTCTGTCACTTCAGGCGTTTGCATCCATCTGCATGCTCACAGAAAAGGGCACCAATGAAATATTTGACAGAACAGCATGAGACACAATTAAGATTATGAAGAAAGTGCTTTTAAAAACCTACTCTTCCTCAAGTAATCAGGGAACAGACTGCAAAAGAGAGAAGAAAGAAAGAAAGGACGAAGTAAATGAAATAGAACCAGAGCTTATGTCGTCAAATATTGGGATGAAGTCTTCCACACACACAGTTTTGTCACAGTGAGTTTTTTTTCTTAATATTGGAATACATGCTTAAAATGTGTGTTAGCACTGAAGTCAAAAAAATTTTAAGGGAATGAAGAGGAACCTGTACCATCATTGCTTAAAGAGTATAAATAATACTCTTTGTAAATAATATTCCGACTTTGGTCATTCCCGGGATAGGAATATATAAAATGAAGAGTTATAACTTCAGCCTACGTACAAGGAAGAGTTAAAACTTCAGCCTAGCAACATTTTTATTAATAATACATTAGTAATACATCAACTTTAGGGTTGTATTAGTTACTTTATTAGTAATACATCAACTTTAGGGTTATCAAAAGAATGAATAAACTAGGTATTAAATAAAAGGACGAATAGAGATATATATATATGTTTTAGCTCGTGGAATCTCCTTTTTTCTGTGGCTTCAAGGGGAATCTTTTGAATTTCTGCTTTGCAGCTCTAGCAGGAGCAAGTGAGGATAAATCCCACCAAAGTACCAGTGGAAAGGCAGCAAGTGTGTCCCCCATAGTCTAGACCTTCACATAGAAGATTCACTATTTAAAAAATATCACTGGTGGTGATTAGGCAATGATTAGGTTATGTGAACTTTATGTATTTCTTACAGTCACGGTCTAGTGAAACAACTGAACCTCTCTACTTCATACTGGACCCTAACTACTGTTTTCACTAAAATTCCTAAGAGAAAATAGAAATCTAACATCAGTCAGACATTACCTGCTCCAAGTAATAGACTGTCCACCTGTAGTGGTTTCCATAATTAGGGCATTTATTTTTTCAAACACAGATATCTGAAATTGAGGAAGTCCAGCAAGAATGGTTAGCTCAGAGGCTCACAGTTGTAAGGCATGAGGTTGGCTAATTTGTTATTCTCTGGACTTTTTTCAGAGAAAAGTTAGGCAATTTGTCTCAATTTCCTAAACGGCACATCGTTACAACAGAATGCCTCAAGGCAAAAAGGATGGGCTGGGGTCTGTTCTTGCTATCTCTATGCTTATAAATCAGGAAGCAAAAAATTTCTAAGAAGATGTATCCTTAGGTCTTCCAGGCCAAGTCTAGATTACTTACACGACACTAAACTAACATTTTGATTACATACACAACCCTAAACTAACATTAGCAGAGGGCAATGGGATTTGTTTAGGCTACCAGTTCTCAAAGTGTAGTTACCTGACCATCAGCATCAGCAGTAAACTTAAAAGGGCAAATTCTGGGTCTTGCCCCACTCCTAGTGACTGATAAATTGTGGTGTTCAGGCCAAGCACCCTGCTTCAAGGAGCCCCTGGGTTATTCTGAGTCAAACTTAGCATTTAGAACAGCTGATTTAGAATAATCTGGTCCAGCAGTGTCCAACCCAGGGCCAGCCAGGCCACAAATGGCCGGGGATACTCATGAACATGGCACAACACAAAATTTTAATGTTACTTAAAATATGGTAGGAGTTTTGGGTGATTTTTTGGTGAAACTTGATGGCATGATTCTTGGACATGAACTTTGTAGATGATAATATCATGTCATGTAAAACATACATATGCTCTTGCTATTTGTACATGTGCTTGGCTTCCGCTTTGTGGCTGTAGGCGGCTTCCACTGCGCTGTCTGTCAAGCACAGTCAAATTGACACCATCAGACATTACATGTGCTTACGGTGACTTTGAGAGGCAGCGATTGTCAGTAATATTTCAACCTACCATTGTAACATTAGGTGTTAAATGCTATTCAGTAGTTAGGTAAGCATTCTTATTTGATTATTCAGGGTATTTCCACACCTATGGTGCCTCACACATCGCCCACCTGGCTTTTCCCCGTCTCTCTGCCTTGGGCTGTATTCGCAGCTGAGATGTTGGAAAGGCCCAAACCTTGCTTTCTATTTTTCTATCAATTAATTTTCATAAAACAGTAAATGCCATCCCTTATCTATTACTATTTTAATTCCAGCATGGCTTCTACATTGTCTCAAAAGAAAGCAGACCCCTCCCTCCAAGGAAACTTAGAGATGAAGGAAGATTGTTTTATGAAAAGTGGACAGATGATTGCTTTTCCATCACTGCAAATAGTAAGGCCTTCTGTTTAACTGATAGGAAATTTGAGCAAATTTTCAAAGACTATAATTTGAAAAGGTATTATATACAAATTCTTGCTGTCAAATTCAATGCATATGAAGGACTGTGTTGTAAGGACAAAATAGTGGAACAGAAAAAGCCTGTCATAGCAAGAAAAATGTTTTTTTAAAAGTTACAACTGAAACAGACTCCACTGTAGAAGCTAGTTATGGGATAGCATATTTAATAGCAATAAAATTAAAACCATTTACTGATGGTGGAGTTTATTAAGCAATGTATGGGAAGTGTGGCAGATATAAGTTAGCCTGAAAAAAAGGGAGAAATTTCTAAAATCAGTTTGTCTCCCTATACTATAGCTAGGAAACTGAAGAATTTGGAAAATCCATGGAAAGAAGTTTGGAGAATAGAGTTGCTAATTTTAAATGTTATGCTTTGGAGGTGGATGACAGCACGGATGCTACAAATACGACTCAACTTGCCGTTTTTATTACAGGTATTTATGACAAATATAATGTTATGGAAGAAATGGCTTCTTAACTGCCATTAAAAGACACAAGTAAATCAAGAGATTTATACGAAGCAGTAAAAAATATGTTAAAGAGATTTTCTTTGTCCATTGTCAACATATCTGGTATAGTTGCTGATGGTGCCCTGCCCACCTGTTGGTAAGTAAAAGAGAGGGATGGAAAACTAATAGAAGACAGTGCAATTGCCACCCCAAATTCACGACTGATGAAGTATCTTTGCATAGTACAGCAAGTGAAGTTAGGCACAAAAACTGTAAAAATTGATGATGTTAGGCAAATCCTCAAAGGATTGAATCAACACCAATTTCAGGAATTCCTTGAAAGTATTGGTGCAGACTATGGTGACGTCATTTACTTTTTGGAAGCCAGATGCTGGAAAGATTTTATGATTGGCAATGTTATCAAGTTATTTATGGTATCAAAAACCAAATTTGTGCCAGAACTTGACAATGAAAGTTGGCTTACAGATGTAGCACTTTTAGTGGATTTATCCACTTATTTAAATGAGTTAAACGTACGTCTTCAAAGTGAAAACAAACTTATCAATACAAAGCTTCAAACCATAACATTATTCCAAATGAAATTGAAATTACGGGAAGCTCAAATTAAGGTAATACATTATATCCATTTCTACACGACTGCTAAATTCACTGTGAACAGCAAAAAATATGCAGCCTTGCTTTTCCATTTGATTCCATTTCAAGAATTTGAGAACAGATTTCAAAATTTCTGGGAAAATAATATTTTGGTGCATTTTTGAATCCAATTTCAGTCAACATAAATACATTACCTGCCAATTTTCATATGGAATGCACAGAGCTGAGATCTGACATTCAACTTAAGGAAAAATCTGATCATATCTCTTTATTATCTTCCCGGAGGCAAATATCCCTTGCTTCACAATCACACCTTATTCCTGTCATCACTTTTTGGCAGCACCTGCTTTGTGAGCACCTATTTTTAAGAATGAAGTACAGTAAGAATAAAATTAGAACTAAAATATCTGATGATCACCTTGAGATCTCCCTGAGAATTTCAGCTACTTCCATCAAACCAGATATTGATGCATTAGTTTCCAAAACACAATGTCAAATATTCCACTAGTTGAATGTTGCTCACTATTCTTTCACTTTTTATAATAAAAGATACAAAAAAGACATTTTATTACTTAAATATGTACATTTTCTATAGTAGTGATTGCAAACTTGGGACCAGCTTGACAATTTTAAAAGACTCTCTGAATGGGCCGCCACATGAGCATCATCACAGGAGGACTTGTTTGTTTACCTGTGGTGGCAGATATCACCAAAATTATGCATGGACCTCTTTTCTTGTTCATCAGCATTCATTAGTAACGTGTGGCTTAAGACAATGCTGCTTCTTCCAATGTGGCCCACGGAAGCCAAAAGGTTGGACAACCCTGATCTTGTCCATTCTGTGGGTCTGAGCCCACCTTCCACTAAGGATACATTTTCCTAAAATCTTTGCACATGGTCCTACTCTGAATGCTCTCCCCAGCCCACATGGGTAACTCCCTCGTATTTCCTTAAGGTTTTTGCTCAAATATCATCTCACCAGTGAGTCTTTCTCTACTAACAGGACAAAATAGTGATGTCCTATACATATCACTACCATATTCTCTATCTCTTTACTACTATATTTTTCTTCGAAAGAGGATCATCATTTGACATCCTACCTAGAGTTGGCTCTCTGTACCTCCAGGTTCCATACCCATAGATTCAACCAGCCACAGATTGAAAACATTCAGTGACGGAAGGGACAATGAAGAATAACAATACAACAATGAAAAATACTACAGATTTTTAAAAAATACAGTATCACACTATTTGCACAGCATTTACGTGGTATTAGGTATTATAAACGATCTGGAGATGATTTAAAGTATACACAAAGATGTGCACAGATGATACGCAAGTGCAATGGCATTTTATATCAGGGACCTGAGAATCCTTGGATCGGGGTATCTGCAAGGTTCCAGGGAGGACTGCATTTATTTGGGACTGGTCTACTTCTCTCCACTGGAATTTAAGGTCCATTCGTGCAAATGCTCTGTCCTATTTATTGCTTCTCTGTCGCTAGGGCCTAGAACATTGCCTGACACATACACAAAGTAAGTATTTGATGAATAATTATTGGAATATTGATATTGCCAACACAATCTATTTACAAATGGAGTTTTAAATAAAAATCCATTTATACATTCAGGACTTAAATGCTTACAGGATAATATTAAACATAACTCTGTTTTATTACCTTTAAAAAAAAAAGCCCTTTCACCTTAAATACTATGTTCAAATATATTATACATTTGTTTCCATTCTATCCAATTTGATAGATTATTTAATGGCAATGTCAGATTTAAAAAAAAATAAATTCGACCAACTTAGAAACTGCCTTCAAACTACATGCTAAGTAATCAGTTTTATTTTAAAAATTCTTAAATTTACACGTGATGGAAAAACTCGACATATCCAAAATAGTTTCAAAATATACATTTATGTAAGTAGATTATAATACTTTAAATTTCCCATACTATTGGTTTTGTTTCTTAGTTTTATTCTAGGGAATTATTCAATATCTTGATTTAATTATGCATGTGTGCTTTACTTTAAGAATAATTTTATGTAAATAAGTACACTGGTCCATTAATTAAGAACATTTTTAAGAACATTTTAAATTACATAATATGCTAAATATTATTGAAAAGGATGAAATAAAAATTCAGTTGAAATGCATCTTTTGTTAGTTTAATATGGATAAAGCGTATTTCCAGTGAAGTAATTTGAAAATCCTTGAGTAAATTTTATTATAATTTAGATAATATTTGTATGAATCAGTACATTTAAATTTAACCATACAAATGCTATTCATTAAGGTAATTTCATTGAGAAAAAAAATGAATCTAGCATAGCACAAATTCTCATGGCACCACTACACAAGATTCTCAGAGGCTAACTTAGAAATAATTGTGTGTTGTAAGAGTGTGTAATACATTAGTACACTGTTATTAATCACACATGTATATAAAAATATAAACAAATCAAACAATCTAGAACAATATTCTTTCATTAGAGAGACCTGAGCCTACAATGGTGAACATGCAAAGTTGTACATTTATGCAGTCTCGCTGTATAACGGCCTTCGGGTGTTGCCCCACGTTCTTAAGGCACCACAGACACCTTTCCTGAGACTTACTCTTCCTTTTGCTTTTAAGATATACAGCTGACTGAATCCCTTTCATATGTTTAGAGCAAGTCTAGTTTTGGGTACACTATTTTAGAAATAGAATGGCTTTCATGAGTCCTAGTACAATGTCGAGAAACCCTTTCATTCCATTTCTTTTTGCTGATCTCTTACCTAAATGAGAGTCGGAGAGAACTGCTGATATCAACTGCAATCAACATATTCTCAGAATTAGCTCTTCTCTTCCCTCACAATACATATTCACATGGCTGTTCATTTTAAACATTATGATGTTGATTATTTAATCCATATATTTCTTTACTAGTCAAACCAATGCCTGTGTCCCCTTTATGTGTTGGCTGCCCCCAGTTGTAAGTTCCAAGAAAGCAGGAAACAATCTATTGTACTGGGAATCTTTTATAACGATTTGCACATGTTCAGACATCTTTCTTTCTTCCTTCCCTCCCTTCTTCCCTTCAGATTTTGAGAAAGAGTTTCAACTCTTTCGCCCTGGGTACAGTGCTGTGGCACCATAGCTCACGGTAACCTCAAACTCCTGGGTTTGAGCAATCCTCTTGCCTTAGCCTCCAGAGTAGCTGGGACTACAGTGTCTTCTAGTTAGTTACCCTCGCTAACTAGTTCTTCTATTTTTTTAGTAGAGATGGGTTCTTGCTCTTGCTCAAGCTGGTTTTGAACTCCTGAGCTCAGATGATCACCTGCCTCACCTTCCAGAGTGCTAGGATTACAGGCCTGAGCTACTGTGACCGGCTCAGACATTTTTCAAAATGACGTTATTCTATGCTAATTGTTCTTGGCCTTGAAATTCTTTTGCATTCCCTTACAAGAGTTTTCAAGCCTTTTTTCTTTTCTGGTTTCCTGTTACTGCACATCTGATACTTGTACTCGCTGCACAAGATCTCACTAATTTGTGTAAACAGATCATCTAATAGACTTCTCAAACATTTCTGTTGATGCCACTTGTCCTCCTGCACTGTATCATGGATTCAAATATTGCCTATTGTTTTAAGTATAGATTTCCACCTTTGTTCAATTCTATAACTACTTACTTCCTCTGGGAATTTATTCTCTCATGTATGTTCAAATATTTTTGGCTTCATTACTATTTTTACATTTGATGAACAAATATACCCAAGTCTATGTCCCACTTAATTATTTTCTCAACTGGAGTCCTGGTAATCTTTCTACCAGTGAGAAATTTCTAGAAAGGACAGCATACTGAACTACCTTTATTTTCTCAGTTCCTATTCTCTCCTTAAAACCCTGAAGACTGGCTTCTATTATCTTTGTGCCCAACCACTCTATCGAAGGACTCCTTTTCCAAAATCAAACATGGACATCTAATTTGCAAAGCCAGTGCTCACATCTCAGTCTTTTTCTTTTTTAAATGACCGTTTAAAATGATTAATTGCCATTCCAAGTCCCTTCCTGAACTATCTTCCTTTGTTGGTTTTGTGACAAGGCACTCTCTGGATACAAATCTTTCACTCTAATCGCTCACATTGCAGTTTTCTTTTCCACCTCATTCTCCTCCCACTTTCTCAGGGTAGGTGTGTCCCCCCAGGAGCTCTCCTGGTCTTTCTATATTATTTTCTTTACGTTTCTACCATTCTCAAAGCTCTCAAGTCTAAATTCTCTAGTTGCAGAAATTCTCCAAATTTTAATTTCTGCTTGTTTAATTGTCTCTGTAATTAGCTGTTTTCTGGTATTCCACATTTGGCACTTTAAAAAATGCTATGAATCATTTAAAAAAAAAAAAAAACAACAAACCTCAGCCTTTATTTCTTATCTTTTCTGTCTCTGTGACTGATGTCACATCTGCCTACTGTCACTAGCTCAGGACAGAAGTTCAGCACCATAGTCAAGCCTTCAGCTTCCTTGCTCCCAAACAACACCAAGACACATTGCCTTTTTCTCCATTATAGCCCCGACATCCTTATTTTCATTCTTCAAACACTTTATCTCCTCCACCTGTATAATAGCTTTAAAATTCATTTTTATTTTGAAAACACACGAACTGACAGAAAATTCCGTACTTTTTTTTTTATCTTCACTTAGCTAAGCATTTAGAGTAAGTTACTGATCTGATGTCTCTATTACCCAGAATATTGTAGTTTTTCCAACAATCACAAAGCTACTATTAAACTTAAGAAAAGCACACTGATACACTATTCATCTCTTAACTTCAGAGACTATTAAGTTTTGCAGTTGTCCTACTGATGTCCTTTATATCCAAATGGTCCACTTCAGAAGCCTGTATTGTACTTAGCTGCTGTGTCCCTTTGGTCTCCGTTACCAGCGAACAGAACAGCCTTTCCTTCACTTTCATGACCTTAACACTTTCAAGGTTGACAGGTCAGTTGTGCTGTACAGCGTCCTCAGTTTGGGCTTCTAACATTTCTTTATGTTTAGGTTAAGGTCAGGCATCACCTAAGGGACTATCACGAGAGTGATGCTGCTTTTATTTCCTGGTGATAAACCATGATGACTTTTCTGATATTGATGCTGTTCATTTTCTTCAATAAAAGCATCTGCATGCTTTTCCACTAGGAAGTTAATCTTTTCCTGTTTGCATTTAGTAAGTTTTCTTTCTTTTCTTTTTTTTGGTGGAGCGATATTTTGAAACTGTGTAAATAGTCTGTTTCTCATCGATCTTTATATTCGTATCGGTACAGTCCTTGGTTTCCTATTTCATTCAGTGTTATACTTTATCAACATCATTATTTATTTTGATTCTCAAATTGACCTCTATTTAACTACTGATGCACCCTCAAACTGGCAATTATGTCCTTTTTTTTTTCTTTTTTGAGACAGAGTCTCACTTTCTTGCTCTCAGTGGAGTGCCAGGGAGTCACAGCTCACAGCAACCTCCAGCTCTTGGGCTTAGGCAATTCTCTTGCCTCAGCCTCCCCAGTAGCTGGGACTACAGGCGCCCGCTTATTTTCGCCCGGCTATTTTTTGTTTCAGTTTGGCTGGGGCTGGGTTTGAACCCGTCACCCTCAGTATATGGGGTTGATGCTCTACTCATTGAGCCATAGGTACTGTCCCTAATTATGTCCTCTTGATATGCACTCATTATTTTTTGAGTACTCTCTTGCTTTCCGGCAAAAACAAAAAAGTTCTAATCTCACCTTGTTCTTTCTCTGTTGTAGCCCTGGAATTAGTCATTTCTCCAAAGATTCCTGGTTCCTTTTATTGGATGATGATATTTAGACACAAAGATACACCAAGATTTGAATACAGGGGTGTTTAGTATCAGAGTAGTGTTGCTCCTGGGTTGTTAGTGACCTGAGCTCTGGAGTCCACGTGTGCACACATACACACACACTTTCATCTAGGTTTATTTCTGTAGATAACTAAAACTCCCTGTCTCCTCTCTCTATATATATACACACACACACTCACATACATATACACACACACCACACACCACCTATATATACACACATATGTGCGCGCACACGTGTGTGTGTGTGTATGTATGTATATTGTTGTATGAGGTCTGGCAATTAAGTCTGTGAATTCATCCTAGAAAAAGTGTTCTGGTGACTATTTCAGTAAAAGAGTTCCAAAATTGCTTTGAATGGCAGGCTAGGCAGTGGCAGCAGTGCACAGCTTCTCAAAGGGAGTACCTCAAAGTTGACTGTAGTGATATTCAGCAATGAGGTATGCAGCACTTTTTCCAGGATAAGTGTGCAAACCTAACTGTCCGACTTTGTATGTAATCTGTTCCAACCCTGTGTGGCGTGCTCTTCACTTCACACACGCTCAGGCACCCTGCACATGACCAAACCTCTGTAAGGAAGTTCGGCCACCTAGACAGATGAAACTCTGACACCCTGCACGGGCCATCCCTCCGTGCTGACAAACTCTTTTTACTTCACATGGATTCTGACTCGCTCACTCTGAATTTTTCTCCTTGCTTAGGCCTAGACATGCGGCACCCAACAACAGGTTATGCCCCCTCCCAAAGTTGGGACTCTGCTTTTCCCTAAGTCCGAGTTCTGACTTTCCATGTTGTGTGGCTCTTCCGCTTGCCCTATTTGGGCTCTGAAACCCTAGCAGTTCACCTCCACGTGTGGACACTGTCTGCTCCCAGCTCAAGCTCTGCCCTTCCCCCCTAGAACGTGCATCTTGCTGCTTCCCTGATGGCCGCCTTCTCCGTCTGGGAGGTCTTGGAGGTGCCACGGCTGACGCCCCCACCTGCTAGGGTTCAGGCAGGGTTGCTGGGCCACTGCTGCATCTCCCCTCTCCCACAGGAGTGGCCCTACCTTGTTCTGCTGCACCTCAATGAATTGTTAGGATGAAGTGCTAAGGAAATGAGGGAAGAGAAGAAAAAAGGCTGAGAAAGAAGAAGAGGAAAGCCTGGGCGAGGCTTTTAATTAGCTTGCTTACTTCTACTGTTTTATTCCACCCACCATGTATGCTGTACAGGTATTTTTTTACCCCATATATCATGAATAGCCAGGATTAAGTTGTCTTCTCTTTGAAGCTTCCAGCGAATCACTGTGGCCCTTGTAATGCAGTTTGAAAGCAAGGTGCGGTGTAATAGGAACAGAAACTGCTCTGCTTTTCTTCCATTGCATTCATATGCGTGAGACTTGGTAAACCATCACTCTTTACATATGAGGTATATTTTCCAATCCTAGAACTTAAATGATGTTGAAAATAATTATTTTTCAATTTCTGCTCTTTTATAAATTGAAAATTAATTATTTTCAACACCATTTGTATTTTTCATATAATACATGAAAAGACAGGCACAGGTCAGGGGACTTGTCCAAGGTCTAATAACTAATAAAGACCAGAAGGAGGGGTGACTTTCAAGGCTAATGCTGTTTGCACTGGTATGTATACACGGCTCACTCCATGTACTCGTAGCACTTTTACCTTTCTCTTTTGAACACAGCACATGTTGCATATTTTATTTAAATTTCAAACATTACTTAGAAGAGTAAAAGCTCCTGGAGGACAAGGTTCATTCATGTTTAATTTTAGATCTGGACCATCAGGGAGCCTTGCCCAGGGAGGACATTCAGCACGGAGGAGACACAGAACCAGGGACTGGGAGTCAGGAGGACCTGCTGATGATCCTGCCTTGCCATGGGCCGCGAGGACATGAAGTGGCATTTTAAACAGACACTTAACTTACCTGATCTTAGGATTCCACATTTCTAAAAGGTGCTGCTGGTGAGACTGTATGATTTTTATAGTCTCCACCCACATTAAATCTTAGAATTGTTTTGTTTTTATAATCATATAAATAACTTAAAAAATAAAAGACTTTTAAAAAATCTATCATATCTATCTTATATTTTCCATATAATTTCACACGAACTTTATGGCTACCCTGTATTTGAACTTTTCTGGTACTATCAATTTTAAGAAATTATTTCATTAAAACTTCAAGTTTGATCCTAATCTTTAGTGAACAGAAAATTCAGAAAGTTTAGAATCCACTTTTTCTAGCAAGCACTTGCAAAGCACTCATAAAGAGTCAAAAGAATGAGAAAAACACAGGTTAAAACAATAACAAAAATGAAAAAAGGAATATTTAACCAAAAAATGGTATATGAGGGATACATACCTTATATAAATGAACGGTTCTATGACCTTTAGTTTCATAATTGTAATTTAAACTTGAGTTAAAACTTAAGTAATGGGATTTTGTGATGTGGGCTAATCTTACTGGAGTTAGATGATATCTCAAAGTACTTTTGATTTGCATTTCTCTGATGATTAAGGATGATGAGCATTTTTTCATGTGTCTGTAGGCCGTGCGCCTGTCTTCTTCAGAGAAGTTTCTCTTCAACCAGTCTCAGCACAAGAATATGGGGAAGGGGGCAAGGGAGGGGAGGGGAGAGGGGAGGAAGGGTGGAGGGAGGGTGATTAGTGGGTCCACACCTACAGTGCATCTCGGAAGGGTACAGGTGAAATTTACTAAGTGTAGAGTATAATAATTAAGAAAATACAATACAATAATTAAGAAAATGCCATGAAGGCTATGTTAACCAGTTTGGTGAAAATATTTCAAACTGTATATAAAACCAGCACATTGTACCTCATGATTGCATTACTGTACACAGCTACGATTTAATAATAATAAAAAAGGATCAGTATTAAAAAAAAAAACTAAAGTAATGGGTGGAGAGTCAGATGTATATTTTCTATTCCTGTTATTCATTTATTTAGGATTATTAAATTCTTTACCAGTGTTCTTTTTTACTTTTATATCTCTTCTTTTCCTCTCTCTTCCTCATTTTCTCAAAATCTTTGTATTTGCTATGATTACTGCCTAAACATTTCCCTTGTTGCTTTAGAGTGTTTTTATACTCTTTCTGGCTCCTTTACTAGAAGTGTCCATTAGCAGGAGATATGCCTTTCTGTCTCAGAATTAATACTGAGCATGCCCCAGTTGGGTAGCTTATGTAGCCTTCTCTTTTTCTCCACTAAGATTGGTGCCCATACAAAGCATAACACAATGATTTTGGAATGATCTATGGCTGCCTCTGTAAAGCTTCCAATTTCTTTTTCCCTCCCTCTCACCTATTTCTCTGGTTTTTCAACATTGATTCCGTACACAGCTAATCTGGGTAAGAAGTGCTCAAGGAGAAGGGCCTAAGGTCAGACTTTGTAATAGAGTGTCCCCAATGTTTACTCTTTCTATACTTCCTTAATTTCTGTCCAATGCTGTTTTTACTTAAACCACCACAGTTCACAAACTATATGATCTCTTATTTCAGTCTTTCTGTTGTTTTCCCTTTTCATACCTTAAATATATTCTCAAACACCTGTTCTTACCTACTCAAGTAAGAATTTGAAAACCTGAATTTTATGTATATATATATGAAATTGGACAATTAAGTTCATGAAAGTCCTAGAAAAAGTGGTATATACCTCATTGTTGAATATCACTGTGGTCACCTTCCAAGTACTCCTGTTGAGACACTATGAGCTAATAGTGGTGCCCAGTCTACCCTTGAGAGCAATTTTGCAACTCTTTCTGGAATGGCCATCAAAGCTGCCATTATATGAGGTCTAATGATTAAGTTTGCAAACTCATTCAGAAAAAGTGCTGTATGCCTCATCAATGAATAGCACAGTCATCAGCTGGCCAAGGGGAGTACTTTGAAGGTGGCCATTTATTGGGTGTAGAAAGATAGTAAAAATACAAATGGATTATAGATAAATAAAATTGTTTCATGATTCTATAGGGAATAATTAAAATAATGAATCAAGTATAAGCAGGCATTCAATCCCAAAGGCAAATGACTAAATGAGATATTATTTCTTAGAAGATGAAGAAATCCTTTTCAGAAATCTCCAATTCCCTGCATATGCCCATATTCTCTAATTAAGGAAGACTTAGGGAAGTCTATCCCAAGGATGACTTTATCCTCTATCATTACTCTTTACCTGAAAGAAGTCGTTATCTCTCCCTACTGTCAATAATGATTAATTTTCTAATCACTTTTCCTATAGCTAACTTTCTACTTCCTTAATTGGGATTTTTTCTAATTCTTCAAATGGTTTTTAACTACCTCTTGAGACAGTTGATACAGCTAATGTACAGAAAAGAGTTAATACAGAAGGCTTAAAACTGTCATTGAAAGGCTGGCCTTTGGCTGGTGTCAGGGAGACTGGATTTGGGGAGGGTACCCATCATTATCTTGTCAGGGCCCGGGACTGTTCAGGCCTCCAGCCCACCTTATCTATTGTCCAGATGTGGACCGCTGTGCTATCTTGCTTGGGATTAACTCCCCTTAACTGCCTGAAGGCTATTTGCCTTAGCAGAAAGGAGAGAGAGAGAAACAGTCTCTGAGAAAGAGAAAACAGTCTTAGTAAGAAAGTAAATCTTGGTCATCTTCGTGGAGAGATGCCGGGCAGATGCCCTGAGAGCAGGAGAAACCAAACAGTCAGAGTGAACGATGCCGTGAAAGAACAGTGTGCACACTCCCCAACTGACTTCTCCTGCAGCTTCTTTTTTTTTTTTGGCGGGGGCTGGGTTTGAACCCGCCACCTCCGGCATATGGGACTGGCGCCCTACTCCTTGAGCCACAGGCGCCGCCCTCTCCTGCAGCTTCTTATAGACGTGATCCTGGGGCTACTTGCACCACATGTGTAGCAACTGCCCATCACGGATGTTCTCGTCTTGTGCGCTCTCACATTAAGGAGAGCCGAATCCCTTCCCATGCCCTATCACCAAGGTGTCATATTTCTGAGATGTTGCTGGTGTTTCTTATAATTACAGAGTGTTCTGAGCTTAGTTGTTGCTTTTCCTTCCCATAAGCCATATGGTTTGCTACATTATCTAACTAATAAGAGTAGGCTACTGTGCCTAAACTGTTCAAACTATGCACTTTATGCTAAAAGTCCGCTTTCTGGAGTATGGAATCTTAGTATACTAGGAGGAAGGTGCCAACATGACCAGCCCCCAGTAAAAAACTTGGTCAATGAGTCTCTAATAAGCTTCCCTGACAGATAACATTTCAAATGTGTTGTCCCAATTTGATCCTGGTGAAATTAAGCATGTCCTATGGCATTCCACAGAGAGAGGCCTGTTGAAAACTTGCACCTGATTTCCTTTGAACTTCGTCTGCATGACTTTTCCCTTTGCTGACTCTGCTTTGCATCCTTTCACTGTAATAAATCACAGCCATTAGAACAGTGTGACTTATCCACTAGGAGTCCTGGGAATCACGGAATCTGGGAGTGGTCTTTGGAAACTCTGAATCAGATACATATCTGTATCACATAACATTTAAATTATAATACATCTCTATAGATACTGCATTTACCTTTTTACTTTTAATAGTTACTCTGTGGAATAACAAAGGATGTTTTCTTTTGTGTCTGGGATTCACTCAAATGATGTTCACTATGTTCATGTACCTTAACGTGTGTCCAGTGCCAGTTCATACCCACTGCCTTAAAGGATTGCACAATTCAAACACATTCAACTTATTTATCCAGCCTAGTACTAATGGTTCCTGGGATGTTTCCACTTTGTGGTTTTTATAAAGAGTGCTATAGCTATAAACAATAGCTATAAGCTTTGTAGTGCACGTTTTTAGTATCACTACGTATATTATTTCTTTGGTGAGCATGCTAGGAATGAATTACTGGGGCATAGGTTACATTATTGTCAGTCGATACTGGTAGGCACTTTCCCAAAGTGGCTATGGGAATTTATACTACCACCAGCAGGATAGTTTAAGATTTCCAGATGTTCTGTATCTTTCCCAATATTTGGTATTTTCTATACTTTTTCATTTCAGTAATTTTGGTAGAAATACAGAGGAATCACATTTCAATGTGCATTGCCCTGCTGGGCACCATTTCATAGGTTTATTGATCATTCGGTGCATCCTTTTCTGTTAAGTGTCTCTTTAATTCTTTTGCTCAATTTCTAATGGATTGTCTCTCATTTCCTAGCTAATTTGTAGGAGTTCTTTGTGCATTTTAGATTGGTCTTATTTCAGGTTTATGTATTACAAATATCTTTCCCCCTTTATCAATTGTGTTTTACTCTCATAATGGTGGCTTTCGATGGAAAGAATATCTTACGTAGAATTTGTCAATTTTTTCTTTATGACTAGTGGATTTTTGTCTTCTACTTAAAAAATATTTACCTATTCTAATATCATGAAGAGGATGTGTATTCTTTACAAATTATTGTTTTACTGTTTATAAAATGAAGCTTCATAATTTTTAGATAGTGAGTGTTAGAGGTCAAAACATATTGACTTCCATACAAATACAGAAAACCAGAATATTTATTGAAATGAGTATCTTTCCCCCTCCTCCCTACAGTTTTATCTTTGTCATAAATATAGTGAACATATGTTTGTGGGTCCATTACTAGAATCTGTCTTTCGTTGTTCAGAATAACTAAAATTGTGGTAGCACTGAACTGTCTTTACGGCTGTGACTTTATCATGGCCCTTGATAACATCTGGAACTTAATTTTTCTTCAAGATACCTTTACATATTCTTGTCCTTAATTGCTGTTTAAGCTTAGTATCAGGTGGTCAAATTTTAAATAAAATTGGGTTTTGATTGCTTTAAATCTATAGGTTGATATGGGAAGAACTCATATTTTACCAATATTGTACTTTCAAATCCATGAACATGACACATCATTCCATTTACTCAGGTCTTATTTAATCTTTTTACAAAAAGATTTTGTAGTGCTCAGTATGGGGTGTTATCAATCTCTCACCAGATATATTCCTACTATGAGATTTTTTAGATACATTATAAATGGCATCATCTTAAAATGCTGTTTCACTTGTTGCTGCTCAGTTATTGTTTTTTTTAATATTAATGATATAATAGCCCACTTTAAGGAATTCTTTTCTGAAATGAATTATCGGGTAGTTCTCTTCCATTTTACCAATTTATTGTTTTTCCTCTAAGTATTGATTATAGCATTATAAAATAGATAAGAAACGCGGTCTTGTCCACAGGTAAGAGTGGCCAATTGTTAAACCTGGGCATTAATAACTTTGCTCCTGCCCTACGGAATGGCCATATATGTGAGGTACCTCCCACAGGCTTCTCAGGAAGGAGCTGAAAACAGCTCAAGGTCATTTCATGGAGCAACTCAATTTCCATTGAAGTAAAACATTTGAATTGTCTTTAGGTCAGTTCTACTTTTTTCCATTTTTCTCCATATCCCTGCATTCCAGTTATTGTCATTCTGTCAGAAATTACTAGCATAGTAATACTTCATATACAAAATTTAAAGCAAAGAAATATTTAACTTCCAGCTAATATGGCATTGGGATGAAGAGAGCGAGCATGAACCTGAATGTCCTTAAGTCTTACCTTTTCTGTTCAGTGATTACGATAGTTCATTGGGAACATGGTGGAGAAATGTCTACTTATATTAGCAATGAAAACAGAAAAAGGAGGTTCTAGTGTCCCTTTTGGGGTGAATTACAAAGAAAATGGTTAGATACAACGTATTTCCAACATCAAATCATTAAGGGAGAACTTAACCAACTTTCAAATGTCAAGGAAAGGTGGATAAATGTGCTAGAGATCCTTAATGAGAGAAGAGAGGGAACATGCCCAGATATTGAGGGAAGAGTCCTAAAGAGGTGAAGTGATGCAGAGGCTCCAGGATAGCCATTCAGAGACATCTTCTTACCAGCCTTTCTTGGGAAGGCTGGGAGTAGGAGAGAACGGCCCCCTCCATCTAGATTATCCTGCCCAGAAACAGTGTTGCAAAGGCAGAGTGACAGCATGGGACAGCAGGAGCAGAAAAGACAATGATAATGATAAAAGATAATGATTCATTGATGAGAACTAAATGCCATTGAGAACAACATCACCATTCAGAAGATTAATGAAACAAAAAGTTGGTTCTTTGAAAACATAAATAAAACTGATAAACCTCTGACTAGATTAACAGAAAAAATCTCTAATAACCTCAATTAGAAACACAGAATGGGGAAGAAATAACAGATACCACAGAGATACAAAAGATCATCTGTGCCAAGAAAATTGAAAATGTGAAGGAAGTGGACCTGGAATCACACTACCTCCCTAGACTCAACCAGGAAGAAATAGAACTCTTGAAAGAACATATCAATCACAGAAATTATGACAATAAAAAAGCTTCCAACAAAGAAAAAGTCTCATTCAAGAATCCTACCAATCCTTCAAAGAAGAGCTCTTACCAATGTTGCACAATATATTATAAAACACTCAAAAAGGAAGAAACCCTCCCCAACTCCTTCTATAAAACAAATATTAACCTGATACCAACACCAGGAAAGGACACGTCAAAAGAAAACCACTGACAAATATCCTTAATCCATGCTGACGCAAAAATACTCAATAAAATCCTAGCTTACAGAATTCAGCTACGTGTAAAAAAATAATTCATCGTGACAAAGTGGGGTTCATCCCAGGGATACAAGTCCAGTTCAACATACGCAAATCCATAAATATAATTTAGCACATAAAGAGAAGTAAAAACAAAGACCGTATGATCCTCTCAATAGTCGCCGAACAAGTAATATACCAAAATCTAGGATCTTATTTTGGTAAGAATACTTAAGAAAAATATGCTTAGATGGGACATTTCTTTTTTTTATTTAATTTTTTATTAAATCATAACTGTGTACATTTATGGGGTACCGTGTGATGATTTAATATAAAATGTGGAATGCTTAAATAACTGATTAACATAACCACCACCTCACTTACTTGTTTTTTGTGGTAAGACATTTATAATTTACTCTCAGTTATTTTGAAGTGCACTCTTACACTGTGCACATTAGGCGAGATCCCATCAAATGGCCTCCCTCCTCCCACCAATCACTCTCTCCCCTCCCCTCCACTCTGTCACTTCTCCCCTCCCTCTTGCTAGACTGTATTTGTTTTACCATTTGTATGAACGTGTAAGGGACATTTCTTAAACTAATAGAAGCCGTCTACTACAAACTCATAACCAGTATCATATTGAAAAGAGAAATACTGAAAACATTTCCACGTCAATCTGGAACAGACAAGGATGTCCACTATTGCCACTACTGTCTAACATAGTGCTGGAAGTCCTAGCCATGTATTCAGACAATGGAACGATATCAAGGGTATCAAAATGGGGCCAGAGGAGGTCAAACTATCGCTCTTTGTGGGTGGGATCATCTTATACATGGAAAATCCCAAGGATTCAATCACCACTCACAGAATCCTGAAAGTAATCAAGAAATACAGTAATGTTTTGGGATATAAAATCGATATTCACAAATCATAACCTTCATACACACCAATAATAATCAGCTGAGAATCAAATCAAAGATATAATACTTTCCACAGTAGCATCAAAGAAAATGAATATATTTAACAAAAGATGTGAAGGATCTCTACAGAGAGAAATATGAAATACTGAGAAAAGAAATAGCAGAGGATGTTAACAGATGGAAGAACATACCATGCTCATGGCTGGGAGGAATCAACATTGTTAAAATGTTTATACTGTCCAAAACAATCTACAGATTCAATGCAACACCCAATAAAATACCGATGTTATATTTTGAAGATCTTGAAAAAATAGTTCCACGTTTCATATGGAGCCAGAAAAAAACCAAAATAGACAATGCAATTCTACAAAATGAGAACAAATTTGGAGGCATCCTGTTACCAGACTTCAGGTTATACTACAAGTCTATAGGGATCAAACAGAACGGTATTTGCATAAAAATAGAAACTATGGAATAGAATAGAGAATCTAGAGATGAAATTAGCCTCATATTGCCATCTAATCTTTAATAAAACAAACAAAAGCTAAAACTGGAATAAAGAATCCCTGTTTAATAAATGGTGTTGGGAGAACTAGTTAGACACATGTAAATGACTGAAACTGGACCCACACCTTTCACTACTTACAAAAATTAACTCATGATGGATAAAAGATTTAAATCTAAGACATGAAACTCTAGAAGAAAATGTGGGAACAACTCTGAATCTTATCAGCCTATGAGAAGAATTTATAACGAAGACCCCATTGGCAATCACAGCAACAACAAAAATAAATAAATGAGACCTGATCAAGTTAAAAAGATTCTGCACAGCTTAGGACACAATCAACAAAGCAAACAGACAGCCTTCAGAATGGGAGAAGATAAGGGCATGCTACAAATTTGACAAAGGGCTAATAACAGAGCCTATAAATAACTCAAGCAAATCAACAAGAAAAGAGCAAACAATCCCATTAAAAACTGGGCAAGAGACATGAACAGAATCTTTTCTCACGAAGACAGATGAATGGCCAAACAATACATGAAAAAAGTGGTCATTGTCCCTAATCATCAGGGAATTGTAAATCAAAACCACTTTGAGATATCACCTAACCCAGTGAGAACGGCCCACGTCCCAAAGTCCCAAAGCTGCAGACGCTGGGGTGTATGCAGAGAGAAAACACTGATGATAGGAGTGCAAAGTAGCCTTTAAGAAAGAAGTATGAAGAGTCCTGAAGGGACTAAGAGCAGACCTTCCATTTGATCCTGCAATCCAATTTCACTAGGCATCTACCCCAAAGAAAAAAAGTTGTTTTACCATAAGGACATTTTTACTCAGTGTTTTTAGCAGCTCAATTCAGAATAGCAAATATGTGGAAACAACCAAAGTTTCCATCAACCCTTGAATGAATTAATAAACTGTGGTATGCGTATACCATGGAATAAATACTATTCAGCCATAAAAAGGTAGAGATTTTGTCTCTTTTGTAACAACCTTGAAGGATTTGTAGAACATTCTCCTCAGTATTTCTAGAATGGGCAAATCCAGCATCCCATGTACTAAATGCTGAAATCAGTAGATTAAGAACTATAGGCCCACATGAAGTAATACTCAATTAAACGCAAGAATAGGGGAGGTGGGGAGGGGGTTCAGTAAGTTCTCACTCAGTGGGTACAGTGCACGTATACGGTATTCTTTCTGGTTAGAGGACACAATTACAACTCGGACATTACCTTACAAATGCAAATAATGTCACCTAATTATACGTACCCTCATAGTAATCTGAAGTGAAAAAAAGAAGGCAGGAAAAGGTGAACATTGAAAATAGTATAACTTACACCCCTTTTTAATTTCTAGACCTGATCTTATGTTTAAGAACCATAAAGAATACTTGGAATTCTTATTTTTACTTTTATTATATGATTTCAAGAACTCCATGAATCAGAGTTTCTCAGTAGCCAAACATGGTACACTCTCCTGCCCCTTGGTTGGGTTAATTCTTATGATAGCTAATGAAATGTTAATCTCTTACATTTAGATCTAAGTAATAAGAGGTAATAATAGCTAGATTTCCTTTGCAGCCTCTGTTCTAACACATCACACTCATTCATTCTGATTAAATCACTAGAATAGGTCCTTCTCATTGAAATGTTGAGTACCAAGAAAGCAAAGCAGCTATAGACTAGTCTTAAGAATAGCTGTGATTATATTGAAAACATAATTTCCGCTAAACTTTCTTACCATTTACTCTAGCAAGTAGCCATTTGAATGAATAAGAAATCATTGATTGTTATAGAATTCATCACAAGAAAACTCACTTGAATAAAACTGATATGGCGACAAATTAGGATTAAATTTAATTCAATTCCTTATGAATTATATTTACATGCCCATTTAAAGAAAGAAAAAAGAACTCTAGTTGTATATGAACTTTGCCCTGCCTCACGTGTTATATAAACTGCTCTAATACTCTTCAGAATTGCTATAACTAGTACTGTAACTAGTGTGAATAAACATTAAAGATGAAACAGCTATCTTAAATTTAGTTTAAATTCTATCACCTAGTCAACAAACATTTATTGTACCTAACATGACTCCCATTGTGTCTTGTCCCTAGCATACAGACAATATACTATAGACAATATACTAGTCTTGTTAATATAAGACTTCAAATTTGGCTAAATAAATATTCATTTTAATTTTTTAAAAAGTGAGAGAAAGCAAGAAATCTATGGCCTGAACAAATCTATGTGCGGTAAGAGGCCACTGCAAACTGGAATGTCTTATAGAAGGACACTAGGGCTTCCAGAGCACTAGGTTCTTTTTGTTGTTGTTGCAGTTTGGCCAAGGCCAGGTTCAAACCCACCACCCTCAGTATATGGGCCCAACCCATTGAGCCACAGGCGCTGCCCAGCACTAAGTTATTTTCTACAGAGTTGTTCTAGATGTGGAGGAGAGTGGGAAAACAAGGTTCCAGCTGATCGGGACTCACGGCTGAAGCTATAAAGGTGGGGGCCGGGGGAGGGGCAGGTGGGACACAAGGCTTGTCCATGGGAATCATTCAGGATGCAGACAAGTACTTTCTAGACTGTTTCCAACCAGCCCAGAGATTCCTGGGAAGGGCTGTCCTGCTCACTTTGCAAGTGGCTTAGAGAATGAAGATTCACCTTGTCCCATGAAAGGAAAACTTCACTAAAGCTGTCAAACTCCTGAGACTGCTCTATGCACCCATGGTCGTGCAATTGTTAATGTTGCACCTGTTTTTATTTTTTATATTGAGAAATACTTTACTCACCTACACAGACCTTTTTAACAATAAAGTGCTCACATTTTAAGTACACACAGTATAACAGATTTTTACCGACACATACACCTGTGAAATATTACCATTCCTTCACCATAAGGTTCTTTCATGCCTAATCCCAGGCAATATGGCTAATGCCATTTTGACTACTAAGTATGTCTTTAAAATGCTCTGCCAGGAAACTTTCTATTTTCACACTGAAAAATTTCATACCAAAGCTGACCACACTTGCATGGTGTTCATCTAAAATGTAATCACATGGAAAGTGATATTACCTTCATAAATGTGGTTTTTCAAATGTGGAAAAATGTTTAATGTTCAAAAAAAGAAATAAGATTAGATCTGGACAGAAACAACAAAAAAATAAACCACCACGGTTTTTCCTCAAAAATTTTCAATCATGAAAGTTTAGTTTAGTTTATATGTATATTTCTTTTACGTCCTTCTGAGGCAAAGCACAAAATCATTATTATAGTTACGATGAAAAGACAGTAGTTAACGCGTTTGTAATGTTGACATTAAACGCTACTCAAGCACTTCATAAATTTGTTATTTTAATCCCTACTGTAATAGTAAGGTGTGGTAATCTATTATTTTTACTTGGGGAATGAGGGTTTACATTACTTGCCCAATGCTAAAGAAATGCTAAGGGGAGAAGTCAGGATTTGAACTTACAAAGACTAAGGCTATAGTCACCTGTTTTACTACAGACCACACTGACTTTCTGAGATGCAGAATTACAGCAGGGCTAGATTATTAGATAAAGAAGAACATCCAAAAATGGACTCTTTTTTTACTACTTCTGAGTTTCTGGCAATTATTCTTTTCATTCTTTCCCACATGGTGAGATTGATTTCTGTGATCTCAACTCTCTCACAGTCTAAATATCATATCACATTTGTCATCATAATTTTATTTCTATTGAAAGAGGAACAAAATAATGCTTAAAAAACTCATGCAAAAGCAAATGAAGAAATAAATGAATAAAAACTTTTAAATGTTAGAATCATTGATAGCTATCATTTCTTAAGTATAGAAATGTAGCATGATTTATATATATATATATATATATACACATATATATTTTTTTAATTTCAGGTTAATGTGAGGGTACAAATAACCAGGTTAATAGTATTTGAATTTTTAGGTAGAGTCCCTTGTGTAGTTGTGTCCTGTACCCAAAAGGTGTGCCATACACCCCTACATTGTGCCCAGTAAGTGGCAGCACCCCAACCTTCCTTTCCCCTCTATTCCCCTCCCCCCCAATTTGAATTGAAATGAATTTTTCTCCTATGTGGGCATGAATTAGATCATAGATTGATTGCATTTAAAGAACTTTTTTAGAGGTTGATGTGTTATCCTTTTATTTTTCTCACCTTTTTTCGGTGAAAAAGCATAGGTAATATGCACCTAAATACCTTCTGCTATTATCTTCTAAAAATTTCAGCTCTATTTCCTGATATATAAGCAAAATTTTTAAAATAAATGCTTATAAATTATATATATTTTTCTTTTCCTTCGTTAAGGGCTGCTATGTTTTTTTTTTTTAACGATCATGAGAAATCTTAATATTTGAATTGAACACGTGTTATTTTCTTCCGTAAAGCTGCTTCATTATTTATCTGATAAATGGTAAAACATAAATGCTACTTGAGCAGACTGATGATTAGATAGAGAAAAATGATGAAAGGAAAGATGCCAACATACAGATAATATGCTCATTCATTTTTATCTCAAATGAATCAACAACAGCTTATGAATGTAGGTCTAATACTAATTCTGGCAGCAAACTGTCCGGAACACCAACCCTCCCAGGAGGCCCAAGTCTTCATGCAGAGAGCTTTTTCTTATTTCTCTCACTAGGATACACCAAGTAGCTGCCTCTCCTTTGGCACAATCAAATAACTCCTAAATGAACGATTAGAAACATAGAAAATGTGGAAGACTCTCCTCCACTCTGAACTCTAAATACTCATTCAAAGATAAAAATGTTTGCTCTTGTCAAAGAACCTGGCAACAAGCTATAATATGCAGAGTAAGCAGAAATTGTCCCGGCTGTTTGCCATTGCAGACCTCATTTCATGGCATTAGTAAACTGTATTTACTCTAACAGCACAACAGATGAAGACATGGACCAATCAATCTCCATCCACCTAATCTCACATGTGTATGAGCTAGCTTGGTTCCTTTCATATTTGATTGTCTACTGTGGAAAGTTAACAGAGATTTTTAAATAAGTAACTTGCTATGTTAAGTTGCTAAAAATCTGAGCTTTTCTGAACACACTAGTTGATCAGTGGCACAAGACCTTTTAGACACTAAATGGCAGAAATAAGCTCTTTTAAGGTTTTTCGAAATCCTTCCTATTCTCCTGACAAACTTCTTTCATTCAAGTACTACAGGATGGGAAGTAGCAGCCACTACTTGTTAAAGACACCCAAGTGAGTTGAGGGCTAACTGTGTAATAGAAATGCCACATTTAATTAGCCCTGAAGCAAGGAACAAGGCTCTTTCATCTCAGAAAGGGGAGGGGGGAGCATGGAATTTAAAAAGGAAAATAAAAAAAATAACTAAACCTCTTACCTTTTGTAGCAATCCGTACACACTGGGTTTTAGTTTCCTGATGAAATAAAAATGAAAGAAAATAGTCAATGCATAGGTAAAGTTCCTGTTTCATAAATTATAACTGTTACAAAGATCAATCTGGGGTCATAGAAAGGATTAGAAACAACAGAATTAGAATATTCAGGAAACTCTGTTTTAATATACACTCTCCGAGAAATTTTTTTAAAATGTAAAAGAAATACTTAAAAAATTTCCAGTATTTTCTAAAGATGTATGTATCTCTTTCCCCTTATAATGAAATAGGCCAGTTTTTCTGTGACATGTAGGAGAGCATTCTATATACACGTATTGTGCCTCTAAACTACTGGAAAGCATTTTTGCAAAGCTAATACACATCAGTCCCAGTGATAAATTTAATTTTCATCCGGCAGCTGTGGACTCACACCAAAGCTAAACATTATCTACTCTCTTTTGGATCCTAGCATGTCTGAGGAGCTATGAACGAGAGTACAGTAATTAGAACGATCACCAAACGCTGCATCATAGTTTGTTCTTTCTTTTCTTTTAGTTTAGCTGGTGGAGGTAACTGCTTCTCATTCTCCTCCTTTTGCTAGAATAAGTGGGCAAAGAAAGTAGGGGCCAAAGAAAGAAAGAACAAGAAAAATGGTGTTGTGGAATGGCAGTGGGAGACGTGTGCCCCTGACAGCAGAAAAAGTGCCTGGGCCCACCCTCACTTCTGTTAAGACTTCGTTCATTCAGTGTTTATCTTTGAGTCCATAAGAGATCAGAAAAGGTATCAACGCCAGTGAACAAAACAGAGGCTATGTGTTTTCAAGATGCATTTTTAGGCTTGGTGCCCATAGCTCAGTGGTTATGGCGCCAGCCACATACACGGGGGTTGGCGTGTCTGAACCCGGCCTGGGCCAGCCAAACAACAATGACAACTACAACAAAATAATAACCAGCTACTTGAGAGGCTGAGGCAAGAAGATTGCAAAAGGATGTCATAAGCCCAAAAGTTGAAGGTTGCTATGAGCTCTCTAGTTGCCATGGCACTCTACCTAGGGCAACATAATGAGACTGTCTAAAAAAAAAAAAAATATATATATATATATATATATATACATATGCATTTTAAACTCCATCTTGAGTAGTTCTTTGTAATTTCTTCTAGGGCATTTATTGTTTTTTAATTAAATAAAGAGAGGGGGAATTAGTAATTAAAATCAAATTTTACACTTCTATTACTTAATTGTGACCTAAGGCCTTCATGGTAAGCTTCAAGAGATTACTCCACATTTCCATAAAGGCCCAAAGGGGTTTTGATTGCCTAAAAGCAATTGCTGTTAAGTCTCTACCAGCAGTACCAGCTTCTGCTGGCAGGAACCACGTCAATTTTAAAACTCTTTGCCAAGGTAACTGTGAAATATATGGTTGTTATTCTGTACTTTGATTAAACCACAGTGTAGATATATTAACAATTGGGAAAGAAAATTTATATCAATGCTTTCAAAGGGTGCCAAAGAAAATCTTTTATAAGTAACAGACATTCATTAACACTCTTCTCATACAACAGAGCAAATAACAAAAGTTAATTTGGAAGCTCTCTCCTCTCTAAAGATGAAAACCCTAATACAAAACTAGGTTTCCTAGTTTTCTGCGACTTTATACCCAGGACTAATGAATACCTTCCACTGTGTTCTCAGATGTACAGGGTACAGAAGGTTACGCAGGTAGGAAGTGGGTATTAGACTTGCTACTAAAGAACCCCAGTTGTATAGAAATAAACTAGAAGGGGAAAAAGCATCTTAAACCATGAGCAGCCTCTGACTTTGGAGCACATTTTAGAAGATGCTGCAGCATTTTTCCTTTGCCATCTGTAAACGAATCATACAGGGAGGTAGAAAGATAAAGTTTTCATTCAAAAGCGGCTTTTCAACACCCAAGGTTCTCAGTGGCCCCTGCAGATGGACAAATGGATAGTGACGTGATCCAATTAATTTCGTCTAAGATACAAAATGACCAATGCAATTGTGTATCATAGATCACTCCCAGGTGCCCACCTTAGGGACTCAATTACACAAACCCAGCAACTTCCTACACATCTAGAAGTCTGCTAAAACGTCATTATTTCCATTGGGTCTTAGACTGTAGAAGTTTCTATTCTCAGCATTTTTTTTCCTCTATCCCTCTCTGCCAAAGATGAAATAAAAGTAAATACATGAATAACATAAGTTTTAGGAGAGAAAAATCTTTCCGAGAGAACAGCAGGAGACACTTAAGGCCAGGTTGCTTCCCCCCTATGGAACCAGTGGTGGTTTCTAATATCCTGTAGTGCTTTCCTCTTCAATATTCATTTGGGATCAGAGGGAGTGTTCAAAACAACTGTGTCCAAAATGGGAAAAAGGAGGGGCAGCTGGGGAAACAGAAAGCAGCCTCCCTAATGGCCCAGCAGCCAGTGCTCACCGGGTGCCTTCCGTTTAGGTCTGGCAGCTCAGCCACAGGTGCCCTATTACTTGGTAATCAGAGGACTGCTACTTGTTATTTACTATTTGACTTGAAAACCTTGCAAAGTTTATAAACGTTTATTAGCCTGCTGTGGAACACGCATTCTGTTTATCCTGCAGTAAATTTAATCTTTTCAAGTGCACCACTGCTGAGAAAGGAAAACAGAACAACGCCTGACATTTACTCGGGGTGGCGTCCAGGGGGGAGCACACCCACCTTTTCAATCATTTTACTCACATTTGCTACCACGGTTGCCCCACAGAAGATGCAGGTACCCGCAAAACAGGAATCCTGAGAAATGTAACTTGCGTGCAGCCTCAGCCCAGTGGTGGGTCCCCAAACTGTGCATAGACTGTTGGGGGCAGAAAAAACACCCCCTACACAACCACTATTTTCCTTTCTTACTTTTTAATTTTTTTTTTTTTCTGGACAAATGCTACTGAGTTTATAAAATTGGACACCAGCTTTTCCTCAGGGCTATGAAAAAGCAAATCTTGGAGGAAGCTCACCTTCTCCACGCTACTCATTGCCTGGAAATAGATGTTGTATCCTTTGCGTGGAGCCAGAGGGGGGTTCCAAAAGCCTTGATAGGTCCTGTTGTCACCAACTGTGAATGGGGCAGGCTCAGGTAGATTCCCTGGGGGTAGTTCTGCAGCGAAGTAATAGGGTGCGCCCCCACTCATGGCACTTTGGTAGGTGACAGGGACCTGGTAGCACTCCATGGTTCCTGCTTCTCTCCTGGTGCGGTGTGGGTGCAGCTCCTCCACGACAATCTGATAAGCACTTTTGGAGAAAGAGGAGGGTAAAGGACATATTTAGTGACTGGAGATATTAAGATATTTTTTTTTTCTTTTCTTGAGACAGAGTCTAACTTTGTTGTCCTGGGTCGAGTACCGTCGTGTCACAGCTCACAGCAACTCCAACTCTTGGGCTCAAGAGATTCTCTTGCCTCAGCCTCCTGAGTAGCTGGGACTACAGTGTCCACCATAACGCCTGGCTATTTTTAGAGACAGGGCCTCGCTCTGGCTCAGGCTGGTCTCAAACTCTGGCAAAAAATTTTTTAAAAGGAACAAAGGGTGTACTATTAACATACTGCATTCAAAACTATTTATAAAGCTGGACTTAACCCAGTGCATTCATGTTTTCAGCTATCTTGCAACAAAACAGAATTTCACATGAATTTTATTCTTCCCAACACCAGCATAGTTACTAGGGAATTGAGACAGGTTAAAAAATAAATCGTCATAGAACTCTCCACATTTTAAAATTCTAAGGAAGAAGAAGCCCCGTTAATAAGGACCCTGACATTAACCAGAGACGCATCGTAAATTAAGTTCTTTGGTATTTTTAAAGGCTGAAAGTTAACATTTCCTGTGAATGGACATTATGGAAGGCCCAGCTCCCAGGTCCAACAGAATGAGTGCCTGGGGGCGGTGCTAGGAGCACCAGTGTGCGGTTGTCACAGCCTTCATGACAGAACGTGCTGACAGGCTTCTCCACCTCCTGACCTTGCTGCGGCATCGACATTGGCTCAGAGCTATGTAGAGCTAAAGTACAAGTGACATGCGGCAATACGGGCACAGATGGACAGAAATCTGTCCTCACCACCGAAATAGACTGCCTCCATCCTCTGGAGTTGTTATTAATAAAATGTTACAAATTGTACAAACAGATGGCATTTGGCCTATTAAAGTTCTAACCTAAACCTTCTAGTACCTTTTTTAAAAATCTTAAAACATTTCTATAATAGCTATTATTTTATACAGGAGAGGGAAGACAATGCACATTTGAAAATTTCTCTGATTTCTAATAATGTGATTTTTAATCACGTTCTGAAACTGGCATATTAATATTCTTTAGGAAATTCTTTAGGCATAACATTTTTCAGGTAAAGCACACCTGGGAAAGTTGACATTATTAACAATGATGTATATATTATTAAAATATTTTAAAGAACTATGCTTAAAAATTCCTGAAAATTCTGAGAAAATACATTGTCGTAGTTTATATAAATTGAACATAAATAAGCTGTGTGTGGGATTGCAGATGAATCTTGAGTCTCTGACAAACATGATTCTCTATGTAGGAAAAAGAGGCACTATTCAATGGATCTTCAAAAGGAATTGAGTATTTTCTTTAATAGACTTTCATAAAAACAAAAAGGGGCAAGAAAGACAGTGAGAGAGAGAGAGAGATAATTTACATCTATGAAAATTAAAACAGTTTAGAATCTTGTATGAAATTCTAATTTAATATAAACTATTGCACTTAGAAACAAAAGATCTTTATAGATTGAGATAAAGAATTAAATTACAGTTCAATTTGTTCATTGAAGATTTTCTTTTCTTCCGAATTGTTCAAGTTCCCATTTTCCTTTAAAATATTGCTAGGAAATTGATAAGTAACACCCATAAATGTGCTCATCCATCTCCTTTCCTCTAGAAAGAAGACAGACATCGTAGTAATGTCAGAAATTGTAATTTGGGCAAACAACTAAGGCAGAAGTCGAGGTTATTTCAAATTATGTCAACTGCATCATTCTTTCTCCTGCTGCCAAATTTCTCCTGCTAAGCTCAAGAATGCCATTGACAAGATAGATGGCTTCTGAGCCATCCATGGAGCAAGGACTAGTCAATTTAAAATACAGGAAAATACATAAGCAAAGCCCCGGGAAAGAAGAAAAGAATAAATGTAGCTGACATCTGCTATATTAAGCAAATCTAGCCCTTCGTTTGTTTTATTTTTAATTTATAAAACATATTTGTATGTTACACATTTGCCTATCCTGAGGATACATCCACTTTTGCACATAAGCTTCCACATCCATGCTTGCCAAACAAACCTTATATTCTTGCCCTGAAGAACACTAATGATAATTACCCATCCTTGTTAATCATTTAACTTAATCCTTAAAACTAAATTCCTCATTAATTATCTCATACCTCTAGAAAAAACCCAGAAAATCTAGTCAACATTCAATCTTAACTAATTCTATTAAATTGACATAGATTTTATATTACAAATTAAGGGTGCTTCATGCAAGACAGCTTGACTCTCCAGATCTATTAGGAGCAAAGCAAATTGCCAGTGTTGGAGAGGAGTGAAGTCAGAAGAAGTACAGTCTGCTCTGTGGGAAAGAACCTTGAATATAGTCGTACAGAAACTAAAATCAACATCCAGGTTGAACTTTCGGATGTGGCATTATTTTCAATTAAATGAATGATAAATCATTCAATCTTATAAGTTGGGGATATTTTAATAAAGAATTAAATTAAGAAAACTATTTCTGCATATATATATATATGCACACACACACACAAATATTCTATTGCCATGAACTTTAATCTTGTAATGCATCTTTTCCCTATTAATTATTTGAATGATCATGGAAGAAATGAAGTGGTGTATTTTTTTTTTTTTTTTTTTGAGACAGAGACTCACTTTGTTGCCCTGGGTAGAGTGCCTTGGCATCACAGCTCACAGCAACCTCCAGCTGTTGGGCTTAGGCGATTCTCTTGTCTCAGCCTCCCAAGTAGCTGGGATTACAGGTGCCCACAACAACACCTGGCTATTTTGTTGTTGTTGTTGTTGCAGTTTGGCCGGGGCTGGGTTTGAACCTGCCACCCTTGGTATATGGGGCTGGCGCCCTACTCACTGAGCCACAGGCGCTGCCCGAAGTGCTGTATTTTTGTTATTATTTAGAAACTGAGGCAAAGAGAAATTGAGCTCCCACTAAAACTCACACCACTAGCCTCACTTTCTCCTTTCTCTATTTTGTGCTAAATTATCTCAAACTGGATGTTTGTGTCCCCCAAATTTCATGCTAACACCTTAACCCTCAATGTGATAGTATTTGGGGACACGGCCTTTGGAAAGTACTTAAGGTTGGATGAGGGGCCTTCACCAAGAACCAGATTAGCTAGCACCTTGATTTTGAACTTTCCAACCTCTAGAGCTGTGAGAAATAATTGTTTCTTGTATAAGCCACCCAGTATGGTGTTATAGGAGTCCAAGCAGACCAAGACACATACTTAGAAGAAGACTTCTGAAACCTGGCTTTTAAGCACAATTACCAAAATATTCTTTGTGCCATGACTGACATAGGACAGAAAGCTGGATGTGGGTACTAGACCTCCATACTCCATCCCTCTCTCACCCCTGGAAGAAATGTCTTCATAATATAACAGGTTGTTTCTGGATATTTTTCACCCTCAACTATGCTTCACTCCACAAACTGATATAGTAGCCATCACACTTTATATTCTAGTGTTTCAAACGGGGTAATGGGCATTTTACTAAGTATTTGTGGAATGAATTAATCATTTTTGCCTTTTCTGTTGAGTTTTTGCTTAGTCAGGATATATTTAAGATATTTTTTTCTTTCTCCATGAATGTAAAGTTTTCACCCCAAAGCTTCTGAACATTATTTGGATATTAAGAATTTTCTCAGTTACCTTCTTTCCTGTGACTTTGCATCAATTCACTCATTCATTTTCATTCAGCAAGTACATATGTAACAGCTATCACATAGGCATTTAGGGCAGAGAGGTGAATAAAGTCCTAGCCCTTACGGACCTTATATTCACTTTTCTTTTTTGAAATTTCTAGTGTTTTACCATTGTTAGAATGCTTTCTGCCCCTCTCCATGTGATACAGTTTAAAACAATGACAAATACCCAAATATCTATTTTTTTTTTTTTTTTTTTTTCTGTTTTTGGCCGGGGCCAGGGCCAGGGCCAGGTTTGAACCCACCACCTCTGGCATATGGGGCCAGTGCTCTACTCCTTGAAGCCACAGGTGCTGCCCCAAATAGCTATTTTCTTAAAAACTTTCTTTCCTTCTGAAACCGTGATTGTCCATGGTAAGGATTTAAAGTGACTGAGACAACCGTCCACAAGTAGATTTTCAAAGTCCTCTTAACTTATGTTTCATATTCTCTTTTGCTTTCACTAAAAAATATCCATTTTCCAGTTTCAGTTGTTGGTTCACACCGGTCTGCTAAACTGCTCTCTCTCCCTTCAGAACGCCCTCACTATGTACCATTCAGCAGACTGAAAATACGAAAGTATTTCTCCTTGTAACAATATTGCTAAAAATCCTCTAGTGGAATTTTATTGTTGTTAGCTGGGCTCGGTCTTCAGTCAGCTCCTTTCAGGACACACAACTTTGCCATCTACTGTTGCCTTTTCCAAGCACATTTAAAAGGCATGGGTATGGTCGGCACAGAGATCAACTGCAACCTGGCAAGTCCGAAAACCGTGTTTATACTCGGTGAAAAGTAGCTAGAAAAATAATGAAAAGTCACTATCAGGAGGGATCGCATTGAACTTGGGATGAAGCCCCAGACTAAAAATGTTAAAGTGCATTTTTAAAAGTTCTCTTTCCTTTGCTATTCAATTTAAGAGGTTTTTCTTTAACCTCATGTTTACGCCTTTAGAATCTGTTTTTATCCTTGTTGCTTGCTTATTTATCAATTCAAATTAATTAAGGGACAGAAAATAAGAAATGGGAAATCAAATTACAAGTGATTTAACTAATTACATGAAATGGGCCTGTGCTTTTTCATTCTTGTGGTTGTCTAATTACGTAATGGCACTTAACTCTAGCTAGAGCTAAATATTTGAGCTTAGTGCTCTAGTAATTAAAAATATCCCAAAGCCATATTAATATTTTTAATTACTCTACCCATATTTAATATGTTCCCCATTCCTTTTAATTACATTTAAAAATATTTCTATAATTCAGTTAAAAATCAATATACTGGCAACATGAATCTTCACTCAACACTCAAACTGTGATTTCCTTATGTTTAAAACATTAAAAATGACATGTTTCACTATAGTACACAAATGCTTCTCAACTTACAGTGGGGTATGGCCTAATAAAACCACTGCAAATTGAAAATATTCTAAGTCAAATGCAGTTAATACACCTCCCCTACCGAACATCATAACTTAAGCCTAGCCTACCTTAAATGTGCTTACAACACATCAGCCTATCTGACACAAAGACTGTTTTATAATAAAGTGTTCAAAACCTCATGTGCTGCATATTCCTCACTAAGGATACTATCAAAATTGAAAACTTGAAGTACATTGAAATAGTGATGCTTTCCCCCTCTCATAAAGTTAAAAAATCGTAAGTTGAGCTATAATTGTAAGTTAGGGGACTATCTGTAATATAATTTGGTTAAACCTTGGAGTGCAGTCATTTGTAATCTTCTGAGAGGCCAAATGATGACTTTCTCATCATACCACTTTCAGTTACGAGACTTAAAAAAAAAAATCTAAATGGATTTTGCCATGAGCACAAGAAGAGAGTATCTGATACACCTGGCAGATAGACCTCCTGATTTAATGCCTAAAATGCTGGGTTAGGGTTAGGGTTACCTAACAACACCTTGCCATCAATTCTTTTTAATCCATTACTAAGTAAATCCTCTGTGAATTTGTGTATACTTCTAGCTTCCATAACCTCTTGGTGATAGTAAAATGATAAATTATACAATGTTATATAAAAAACTTTCTCAAGTTTATCTGAAAAGTCTCCTTAAAGTATCAGGAGAAATTCCCTAGCTCCAATGTTTTATCATTCTTCTTTATAATCTTCCCAAGATCCCACAGGTCCCGTCGATCCTACCGCTCAATGCCAACATTTTGGCTACAGAAGAGAGGTGATCGTCCTGGTTACCATCACAATCCCTGCTCTTCCCTCTTCACTCCTTAAACACATAAGCAAGTCTTGCATGATTTCCATTTTTGTAAGAGGAACAAGCAGCTGCTGAGTTAACAAAGCTCAGGATTCTGGCATTAACTTTAACAAATTCTATCTTTAACCAAGTTCTGCCTCTTTGTAATTTCTCTCTTCATAATCCCTTTTAATATAAATTTCTCTCCATTTCCCACTGCTTTCTTTATTTCGTAAGGCATCCTCTATCAGAGGTCCAATTTTCGGCCCCTGGGCTGCATGTGGATTATGTGAGCACTGTTTTGTCTATCTGTGGTGTCAGATATCACGAAAATTATGTGCGGACCTTTTTATTTGCTCATCAGCTTTTGTTAGTGTTTGTGTATTTAATTTCTGCCTCAAGACAACTCTTCTTTCCATGTGCAGCAGACAAGAAAAATGGTTGGACACCCCTGCCTGGAGTTGATGCAATCTCCATCGTTACGCTCACTTACTATTGATATGTATTATCCATTTGACACTGCTGTGCCAATTGTCACTGAAATACACTAAACACACTGGTGAGAGTTTCTCCCTTTCTCCTTATCCAGTTTTTCTACTTCTTCCATGAAGCCTTTTATGACTTTTTTATCCTGGCTTCTTAAAGCCAATGGAGATAATTTTTGAGGTGTAGATGGTTGAAGGATGATGGGAGGTAGAAGTCATAATCACATGGGCTGCTTGTTGGATCTAGTCTCTAACCCACTGACACCAATTATAAACGCCAAAAAACCCACCCATTGGAACCATAAAGGTACCCTCAGAAATTCTTGGTTTGAAAAAAAAGGCCAGGCTGGGCTCAATGGCTCATGGCTGTAATCCTACCACTCTGGTAAGGCTGAGGCAGGTGGATCACTTGAGCTCAGGAGACCAGCCTGAGCAAAAGTGAGACCCCACCCCCACCCCCATCTCTGCTGAAAATAGAAAAAGTAGCCAGGCATCCTGGCAGGCACCTGAAGTCCCAGCTACTCAGAGGCTGAGGCAAGAGGATCACATTAGCCAAAAGGACTGAGGTTGCTGTGAGCTGTGAATATGGCTCAACAATCTACCTAGGGCAACAGAGTGAGACTATGTCTTAAAAAAAAAAAAAAAATTAGGCCAAGAATTGCTGTGTTAACATATTTGTTGCTTACATTACAAACATGATACATTGCAAGTACTCTGTGGTATTATAGTGTTATAAATATTTTTCAGATGTATACCTATTCTTTAGTAGACTATAAGCTTACTAAAGACACTGGGTATCATATTTTTAACTCCAGCATCTGTTCATTCATTCACAAATAGATATTTATTATTTATTATATGCTTTAAACTACTTTAAATGCTAAGGTACTGTATTGAATGCAGTAGTGAAAGCCTCTGTTCTCATGAAACTTTCATGCTAGCGGGGATTTACAAATATAACAGTTTAAAAACCAAACAAATACATAATATGTCAAGAAGAGATAAGTGCTCTAAAGAAAGATAAAGAAGGATGAGGGAAATAGCGAACAATCAGAATGGAGAATGCTGTTTCCTATGGGGTGCTAAGATGGGCCGACGTGAGTAAGTACCCTTTGAGCAGAAACCCCAAGGAAGAGACGATGTCAGCCACGTGGGTCCATAGATTATCTTTTCTGTAAAATTCTGTGGCTCAAGCAACAAACATTTGTTACAGTGTCAGTGGGTCGGGAATTTGAGAATGGCTTAGCTAAGTAGGGTTGGCTCGGGGCTTTCAGAGGTTCCAATCAAGCGGTTGGCAGGGGCCACAGTCATCTAAGGGCTGGAAAGGACATTTAACAGAAAGGGTATGCCTTCTTCTATTTTCTGCTAGAAAGAACTCTACCTGCTATGACTCTATAGAATAAACACAAAATTAAAATAACTTCCAATTGATTTAACATGGACCATATAATGGTTCTATCCATAAAATGGGGCAAAAAAAATATTTCCACCTTTGCTTAAATTTTAAGGCATTTTTATTTGGAATTCAAGTAAGTTCTTTGTTGTGATAGTGGATTGGAAAAAGAATTATTCAATCTCTTTAAATTTATAGGATGAAACAGACTATTTTGCAGATGGATGAGGGTGGTAACCCTAATGTTTAAAGCTATGTAAATGTGACTAAGTGACTAAATGGAGACCCCGAACGTAACACTGTTTGAAAAGATCACTTCTATACTTTGATCTGTACCTCTGTGAAGCTATCACTTACCTTAAACATTAGACAATTTCTTTTCCGAATTTAACTGCAGAACAAATGGTGGTTTGACTGTATTTCATAACTACATTCTAATTACTTAACTAAATACATGTTGTTACTGTTTTAAAATGCAAAATTAGATTTTACCCAACCAATATAGTAATTTTAGAATGGGGAGCCAGCCTCCTGTGGCTTAAAATGCTGAAATGTTTGGAAAATGCTGAAATAAAATACATTCATTTATTATACCTCACAATAAACTGAGACTTACCCAAGAGGAACTATTTTTTGTTTTTACAAATATTCTGCAGCTACCATTTTGTTATATTGGATCAATCTTTTAATAAATGGGATATTCTATGCGTCGTAATTTATAATTACATCTCTTCAAGTTAGAATTTTAATACATTTATAAAGAACTCTTTTAGAAAAAAAGAATAGAAATTATGCATTCGAGGGAATTGATTCTAAATGTGGAAAATACTCATTTTGAATCATAGCAATGATTGTCAAGTGATGACAGTTGTAAGGATAGATTTCAGAAAGTTGGTGAAGAGACTCAAAGTTCTAGCTAAGTCAGGCAACCACTTTCAGTTTTCAGAATGATTTTAAAATCAAAAGTAACTTTGTCAAAGAACAAAATTTTCCAGGGTTGTATTGCACACATTTTATATTAAGTATAGGAGGCAGTTTCCGTGGGTAACAGAAGGACAAACTGGTGGGTGAAACTTAGTGTGGCGTTATTTAGAATGGGGCCCTTATATCTTCTGTAAACACCATGACCTCCTAGGGATAACATTTAGTGGAAATACTGGTAAGGTAGGCAAAAATATAAAATATACAAAATAACTCCCCATCCCCTAGAGAGTATGACATTTTATGATTTGGGGGTGTAATACTAAAATAATTTAAAAAAAATTATTTTTTAAATAAACAAAATCTTTGAATTGCGAGATGACTTTTTAACCCATCACCACTTTTAGAATGAAATCTTCCCTCATCTCTCACCTGAAGTCTCCTCTCCATGTCACTCCCACCAAGATTATACATCCGCCCATCTGAAACCTCCCAGGGCGGCACAGCCACGCCTGCATTTCCACTGCTAATTCTCAATGTGGCACATTAGCTCTTCTACCCAAGACTATCCCAGCCTTCAGCCTGGGTTAACCCCAAAGCACTCTAACAATGTGATCTATCTAAAAATATAAATTTACTCATGGTAATTTCTGCTTAAGTCCTTCTGTGCTCACCTTCAGTTTTGAGGCTGGTGCTAAACAGCCTCTTGTTCTGTTCACCTCTCTTGCCTCAGCCATTGTCACTTTCCCACAGACCCTTCACTCTTGATGACTTGAACTACTTGCAGTCCTTGAAGGCACCATTCTGTGTCACACAGCCCATCATCTGCTTTGCAATCGTTCAGAAGCCCCACAGTCCTTCCTCCTCCTCTCAACAACACCCCTCTCTGCCCTCCAGTGAAAGTGATGCTGGGCCAAGCTCATTCCCGTCTCTCCTTCCAAACTCAGCTCCAGCACCACGTTTTCTAACTGCTGTCACTGCACTCATTGTGCCACACTGTTACCAGTCTCTGAGTCACGAGTGTATCACGAGCCCCTACCTATGGGCACACACTAAATTGCCTTATGTGGAGTCCTATTCCAAATCTCCAGCTTAGTTCCTGGCTCATACAGAATGTTATTCAATCACCACCATTATAATTACCATTGGTAATTATAATTTTCTTAATAAAAATATAAACTAAACTAAATGTACAAACTCTGTGTAACAAAGATTTCCCAGCTGCTATGACAGAGTATTGTGGAACTTGAGTTTGTTTGATGTTGGGAAGATTAGGCAGAAAGAATACATATTTCCTCTAAAGGAAATGGTGAAATGGAATCTGGCAGACTCTAGTAATGTTATAAAATAGCAAAGAATAGACTCCAGTATTTAGAGACTATGACAGCAGGCAAACTAACTCTTGGATGCTCTTAGAAGCTTTAAGGGGACAGTAAACGGGTCTGGCTTTTCTGGGGAGGTGGTGGTGGGAAGACGCCTGGAACGGCAAGCCGCACCACAGAGAAGAGGTTCTGATAGGCTGAGATAAATGCAGAAGACCTGGGTGGAAAGGGAATAATGGAAATATTTGAGATGCCTGACTGTACATTCAGTGCTAGGGAAACTGATTACATCAAATTGGGTCCTTGCTTTCAAAGAAATCAGGTCACTTGACCAAATAAGACTTATAAGCCTCAAGATAAGGCTCCATTTGCTGGCAGGTAGATGGAAAGTGGGAATGTTGTCAGAGGAAAGAAAGACATCCTTACCTGGCCAAAGGATTTAAAGAGAAAAGGAGGCTCATCTGAGGCCAAACTACCTGACTAGATCAGTCTGGTACTGCCACCTGGCACCCACCGTACATGAGCTGTGCAAGCCCATATACAAGTTAAAGATGGATTTGGTGGGATTAGAATATCAGCTGGAGAAAAGATTTTTTTTTCCAGATAGCAACAATTACTTAAAACAATTGTTATTCTAGGCCGCGTACAGTGGCTCACACCTGTAATCCTAGCACTGGGAGACCAAGGCTGGCAGACTGCCTGAGCTCAAGAGTTTGAAACTAGCCTGAGCAAGAGCAAGACCCTGTCTCTAAAAATAGCTGGACACTGTAGTGGGCATCTGTAGTCCCAGCTATTTGGGAGGCTAAGGCAAGAGAATTGCTTGAACCTAAGAGTTTGAGGTGAGCTATGACACCGTGGCACTCTACTGAGGGTAACGAACTGAGACCTCATATCAAAAAAAAAAAAATCGTTATTCCTTTATATTATCATCAAATTATTTCTTCTGTTGTATTCTAGACTTGAATTATTATTATTATTTTTAAACAGCTATCTTCTACAGTATATAATTTGGAGTTCTCCACCAATGGGATAAATTCCAAGAAGGGTGAAATGTCTTGCTGACAGATACAAAGCAGAATATTTCTGTGCTAGAAAAAGTATCTATGATTATTGAAGATTTTGTTTGTTTGTTTATGACAAGAGTCTCACTCTGTCACCCTTAGTAGAGTGCCATGGTGTCCTAGCTTGCAGCAATCTCAAACTCTTAGGCTCAAACTCAAACTCTTGATTCCCTTGCTTCACCCTCCTGAGTAGCTGGGAATATAGGTGCACCCACAATACCCAGCTAGTTTATTTTTAGTAGGGATGGGGTCTCACTCTTGTATAGGTTGGTCTTGAACTCCTGAACTCAAGTGATCCACCCACCTTGGCCTCCCAGAGTGTTAGGATTACAGGTGTAAACCACCATGCTGGGCAGATTATTGAGGATTATTTTTACATAACCATTAGTTCAGACTGTGACTACTTGGTAATTAGAAATTATGTGATAAAGGTAACAAAGTAAAAACTTTTGATTTAAGAATTTTGTTATCAATGACTCAGTCAACTAAATTCCTGAACACCAACTATAAGCAAAGGATTTGCAAGGCTACAGTCACCCCTGATAGTCTATGACAAATCTGGGCACAGGCTACGTGGTTTTTTTGATCATTTTATCTTTGATTTACAATGCCTGAAATAATGGCTGACACATAACACATGATCAATCAAAGTTTGTGGAAAAAAATGGGTTGAATGAATGCAAGTTATATGGCACAGTTATGTAATAGTATACTGTGTTTGTACCTTACATAAAGTAAAGCTGAATGCACTCAAATATCTAACGCTTAAAAAATAAATGCAAGCACCTGGTAGCTCTGTTCAGCAGCAGTAGTAGAACTGAACACCTACAAAGTCAATTTCATCAGAGGTAGGAACTTGTGAATGACTCTGATGACTTAACAAAAGAAAAGGATATTGAGTGTAGGCATTTTCTCTTTTTGCTTTGGATCAGCAATCAGATTCACGCAGATCATTGATTCATGAATAGCACTATACACTGTGAATTTTCAAGTAGCCAGTGCTTCACGAATGTTTACATTACAAGTGCACACTCAGTCGTCTCTCCTTTTCTCTGGTGTGGCATTCTCATGATTTTTTAGCCAGACAGAACTGGAGAGATTCCTTTATGATTTGTGTTCTTTTCTCAATATATTTTTTAAATAAAAAAGAAATATTTTTTCCTTTCCAGTGATGTAAGATTACTTGAATGATTGATATGTGCTCATAAGGTCAAATATATGCATTTTACACATACAACAGAGATTGACTTTATTTTTTAAGTGAACATGTAAACAACTTGAGATGACTGGGCTGTGAAACACTTGTGCTGATTTCTGGATCTGTTTTATTTTTCAATAAAAATTTGATAAGAAGGGCGGCGCCTGTGGCTCAAGGAGTAGGGCGCCGGTCCCATATGCTGGAGGTGGTGGGTTCAAACCCAGCCCCGGCCAAAAACCACAAAAAAAAAAAAAAATTTGATAAGAAAAGGGTGACAAAATCCACATTTGAGGTAAAAACTTGTTTAAACTTTAGACATTCATCTAATAACAAATGTGCAGAAATTAAAGGAGCTGAAATACTTTGACTCAATATCTAAAAACAATAGGGTTCACAATGTTCTGAAAGAGAAGGAGCATTACAGGTAATAAGAGTGATTTTAATATGGGAAACATAAAGGTAATAGAAAATTAAAATTTAATATTTACTGAGGAATTCTTGCTAAGGAACAATTCAGGAATTAAAAGGTCACATGGGCTTCCTATGTTGTAACTGTTCTATTTCCTCAAAGCTCCTATTTTTCAATCACTCATATGAAATTATTCATAACTGATTTACTGCCTTGGACAGGAGTTATTTCCTCATCCTATTTCTGACAAATATCTTCAAAACTCTTACAACATAGATAGCAACAGAGGAAGTGAAATGAAATGGTATTGGGTGGGGGAAGGGCAATGCTGTTAAATCAAAGAGCACACAAAGGTGAATGGTTAGGTTCATGAATAGCTCAAAAATTCTCTTAGGATTTTGTTCTAGGGGAGCTTTTCATTTGCATCACCCAAATGAAAAGATAATAAATAGAAACGAAACTAAACTGAACAAAATATAACTTTCTTGACAGTAATCATCAAATGAGCATCTCTTAGAAATTAACCACTTTATTAGCTGGTAAGCAACCATGAGAAAACATTTTTCCTAGTGGACACTTTTTCTGGCAGTATTACAGGAGTCCCTTGCCCCTTACCCAGAGTTGCTCACACCAGGGTTTCAGTAACACATGGTTTCAATCACCCCCAGTCAACCTGCTCTAAAAATAGGTGAATACAGTATAGTAAGATGTACTGAGAGAGAGATCATATTCATATAACTTTTATTATAGTATATAATCACAATTGTTCTATTTTATTGATAGTAATTATTGTTAATCTCTTAATGTGCCTAATTTATAAACTAAACTTCATCATAGGTTGTACATACAGGAAGAAACACAATACAGTACATATAGTGCTTGGTATTATCTGTGCCTTCAGGCATCCACTGGGGGTCTTGGGACATCTGGCCTGTGGATTTTCTCGCTTACCTGATAGGAGCACCTTTGGCTTGTGCTGGCCTCAACAATACCGTTATGGTGGTGGCAGTTTCATTGAGAGAGGCATCAACTCCTTCATAGTCAGGTAACGTTGGAGCTGATAAGTGATTAATGAGAGGGGAAAAAAGGTCCAGTCAGTTCGCAGTGATGTATCATAGGTCAGCATGAATAGATGATTTTAAATTAGGGGAAAAAAAATCAATTTAATACCTAATTATCTACAATGTACTTGCTTCTATACCATAAATCTGACACTGAATGCTAACCCCAGAAACCTAAAAGCATCAAAAGCTATTATGTTAAGATATGTTGTTGAAATTCAAATAATCGGCAACTTCTGACACACATCCAGACATTTTGTGAAGATACTTTTGCTTTTAGTTTCCTGACACCTCCAACTGATCAATGATGGGAGGGGAGGACAAGGGGAGTATATGAAACCTAGAACCTGAGGTAAAGGCTGCCTGGTGAGGCAGTGCCAGTTATGAGCTGATGGTTGTGGGAAGACGCTGTATTTTTTTTTTTTTTTTGAGACAGAGTTTCACTCTGTTGCCAGGTTAAAATGCCACAGTGTCAAATAGTTCACAGCAACTTTAAACTCTTGGGTTCAATTGATCCTCTTGCCTTAGCCTCTCTAGTAGCCGGGACTACAGGCACCTACCACAATACCCAGCTAGTTTTTCTATTTTTAGTATTAGACATGGTCTCACTCTTGCTCAAGCTGGTCTCAAACTGGTGAACTCATCAAGTGATCCACCTGCCTTGGCCTTCTAGAGTGCTAGGATTACAGGCATGAGCCACTGTGCCTGGCCTAAGACCCAGTATTCTTATCTGGACTGTATTCACAAGAAAAAGTGTGGTGAATAGGAACCACAGTTTGTTATTTACCACACCATTAGTTGCCAGATTCCTAAAATGAAGAAACTTATAAATTTTCAAAATATTTGATGATGTTTAGCTGAGGACTCCTTCTTAATCTTGAGCTAGGAGAAAGCGTAACTTCAAACGGCTTTTGATGATTTCCCAAAGATGTTTAAAGGAGTATACATCCAGGGAAATGTGTACCTTATCTTCATCAATTCATTTGACATTACTGAATATACACTATGCATCAAGTTTTATGAGAAGAGCCATAAATGTAAAGACGAACATGGCTACTGATATTTACAGTATTTAAAGTAAAAGTTCACATTTTCTGAAAAACAAGACTCTTAAAAAAAATGAACAAACAAATAAACAAAAAAAATCTATAGTAAAATGTCCAGTAGTCAAAAGAAAAGACAATTTTCCCAAACAGTGGTTCTTGAACTTGTGATCAGAAGCATCTGGAGGGCTTCCTAAAACACAGACTGCTGCCTCTCTTCCTCGGGTTCCAGATTCAGGTCTGGGGAGAGACCTGGTAATGTACAATTCTAGAAAGTTCCCAGGAGAGGCTGATGATGTTGGTCGGAGGACCACAGTTTCTAGATTAGTGTTGGGAGTTGGGATGATGGAACAGGGAAGACTGTGGAGTTTAGGTCACTTTTGAGCTCCACCTTGAAAAAAAAAAAGAGTAAGAACTCCTCAGGTTGAAAAAGCAAGGACTAAAATTCCAGAGGTCGTGGAGGAAGAGTCCTACAATGAAGGGCCACAAATGCTAATCATGAGTCACGTTTGGACTTTATTCTACTGGATATAATACATCAGATTTTGAAGATATTTAAAAAGAAAATACCTGGTTTTATAAGATTGATATGGAAATATATTGAAGAAGGTTAAGTCTGAAGGCAGGGATAACACTAAGATATTTCAATGATCTGTTTAAAATACGGTCCACATGAAATAAAGGAATAGTGACATTAGGAGGAGACAATTATCTGAGAGTTCTTTAGGAAACCAAAGCAACAAATGTTAAATAAAATGCACTTATAACGTAGATGAGAACTGTGTGCATATATGGGTAGGTAAGTATATATTAATAATGCCTCTAACCACTGCATTTCTAATAACTTGATTTCACTTTTATTTAAATTGCTTTAAAAATGCTGAGGGATGTAATTACTGGGCTTAGGAAATAGAATTAATAATAAATTATCTTAAAAGTTCAAATAATGCTGAGAACCACACTAACCACAAATGTTATTAGCCTCAGCTGTGATTAATAGTTGTTCTCAGCATAATGTGATTACAACCAAGTTTTTAAGGTACAATCAAGTACTCATTGTACGTGGGTTAATACAAGTGAAATTGCAATTAAATAATTCAGAGAAAAGCCTGGCTGGGTATTTAGGTCTTTATAAATAAGGAAGTTTCTCTTCAAACAAAACATATTATCTGAACCATATATGTATGTGTGTGTGTATAGGTATGTGTATATGTGTAGATCTCAAGAATATACGTTTGTTCAATGTTCTCAGTTTTATAAGTTTATGTAAATTATATTTCCATCTTCACTAAAAGATCTTACTCAATTACAGCAATACTGCTAATTCCACAGGGTAGAAAACATGTGTCAGTACATCGTAATACCATCAAGTTTTATATTCAAGTTAAGTGACTGAATAAATATATTAAATTGATAATTTAGAATTGTTCTTTCAGGAAATAAAAAGCAATTTAAAAACATTGTTATTTTCTAATGTAATGGATGATATTTTAACATTCTTTTTATTAGAATATTAAGATAAATCAAATGTTATGCAAAGGATCTACAGCTCATATCGAAACAACATAACTTTATTATGCAGCTGACTTTTAAAACATTTATTTTTCAAATTTAACTATTCAATAATATGTGTTTATTTTAACAGTATTAAATAAGAGAATATTTTTATTTATAAAAATAAATATTCTCTATTTTTTGAGACTTTGGAAAAACAAAAAGTTAACTGATGACTCCATACTGAACCTCAGAGTCAAAGCATTCTCTGATAGACATACTTTTATCTGATAATGTGAATGTTACTTTTTTTGCATTATTATTATTATTGCTCAATATTTTGTTGCAGCAATCATCCAATTCTTTTCTGAATATATTTATCTTGGTTTGCTCTTTGCGAGGTTTTTGTTTCTAGTCCTTATCTTAAACATTGTTATTGTTATTAAATTTTAAGCCTCTTTGATTTTGTGAAGGCAAAAAGTGGAAACCAAATAAACACATGTACATGTAAAAAAAAAATAAGAGAAAACATTATATAAAACTTTAGTAAGTGTAGAACATATTACAATGCTAAATCTTAGTAAGAATTTAATCAGGTTTAATGGATGATTTGACTGAAGGAGAAATAAGATCTGTAAATAATCTAGTCAAATGTAAACTATGCAACTGTGAACATAATAAAATGTAAAATTTAATTATATTTGTTTATCTGCCTAAAATTCTCCTGAATGTTCCCAATCTGAAGTTTAGATGCGTTTATGTAAGACTTCTAAGAGAGAAAGAAAATCTGTTTGCTTAAAATTATTAGAACATCAGAGCAAATGGAAAAAAGACAAGCTATGTTGTACTATAATATTAGAGCAAGGATCTTTGACCCTTTTCTTGATACAATCCATTTACAGTAAAGCTCTGCTACCATAATAATTACTAAAGTATAATAAAATCTATTAGCATTTATAATAAACTCTGAAAAGATTTTAAATAAAGATATAATGTAATATTTTAAAAGACTATCAAAAGTGACTTTGAAATGTGTTTAGGTCTGGGCATACTATGTATAGTCAATAATAATCTGTAACAAATAATTCTATAATTTGCCTTCAATCACGCATAACCATATTCAAGATTCAATGAAGGATTGAGCTATCTCTGGGTGTATACGTAAGTCTTCAGGACATGCTACTATAAACCACCAGCACAATCAATTCTATTTGTCCTTTATTCCTCTGCATACCTGAGATATTGGTGGTCACGTTGATGGCTGTGGCAGGCCCGAAGCCTTTGACTGTGCTGGCTCTTATGAAGAACTGATATGTGGTCCCAGGGTGGAGATGCATAAAGACATGGTGTGTACTGTTCCATAAATTTGATACAGTCTGGGGAGGTCCAGCCACTGGGACTGCAGGATCAAATGATCTTATGCTGCTATAACTGACCTGTTTTTAAGAAATATAATTCCTATTACACATATATCCAATATTAGAAACAATAAATTGTAAATAAACCCTTTTAAAATAAGGTTGTGTGAAAGGGCAGCCCCGTGGAATCCTTCACAACCTCTTCCCACATGTTTTCCTTCTCACTTTGTTATGGTTACTCCTGTCATTCGGTATTTATCTTGCTCCCTCTCTTTATTTTTCATCATCTACCCACAGATATATCTAGAGTTATATCTGACAAGACAATACGCATACATTAACTTACCTAGACATGCATACATACATGGAAAACCTTAAGGTTATACGTCTCAACACACATGGAACATAGAGTGTTCAGTAAACATTTATTATTTGTAACATATTTTATGTTTTGCCCACATCACATAACAAATGATTCTCATTCCCAGGATTCAGTCGCTAGTCACCAGAAATTTAAGCCTAATGCTCTCTAAGCAACACGGACCAGGTGGGAAGAGAACTACATGTTTGTGCGATTTAAATGTTCCTTTAATTCTTTTTTCTTTTTAGTTTCTCTTATTTGAAAAGATAATGATTTATGTTCAAATATGACACGAAGCTGTGGAGTAGTCAGTTATAATGTACCTTGCTTTTTGGTGTTAATTCCTTACTCTGAAAAACTGACATTCAAAGGCCTCTCCTACATCACAGTATGGTATGAGTTCCTTAATTTTATAAAAAGGAAAATTGGGATTTTTATGTGTAATTATTCATTACTATAACCGTCAGAAAGTCTGTGTGACCAGGATAATCCTGCTGCCCTAAAATAATAAAACAGCAACAGAAAGCATGCATTTACTTTAAGAACTTGAAAATTCTAGATACTCTACAATGTATATTTTGATACTCAATTTTAAAATCAAAGAGTTCACAAATTATGACAAAAGAGAATGATTCCAATCCTTAATCTTCACTTACTTTTTTCCCATTACTTCCCTCTTTTTCCTTTTCCTCCCCCCTCATATTCCTTCAATCCACATTTCAATTAACTTCCTTGTTCTCTCAATACCTCATATTGAGTGATGATTCCATTTTGATCCAAAGGTTCTTTCCAGTTCAAGAAGATCTTATTTTCAAAGGATGTTCCTTGCAGAGATTTAACTGGTACAGGACCAGGCACTACAAATATATGCATTTTTTGGTTATGAGAATGCTGATATCAGAAAAAGCAAAAGCAAATTGTGCAGGCAAGGTAAACAAAATTAAACATAAAATAAATAAAAATGCATTCTTAAAAAGAAAATAAACTATATGACCCATCTTCTGACTTTACTTTGATACATGGGAACATAAAGTAAGTCTATAAAATTGTACAGCAGAAAATGTAGAAATGCAAAGTAATTTTTATTTAAGAGAATATTCTATCACCTCCGAGAATTGCATAAATTATGCATTCTCATTTTCTCTGTTGTATACCTCTGATAACATGAAGACCTTATTTGTAATTTGTTTCAAGAACAGGGTTATATTTCCCTGAAAGATTTTTTGAAGATTACGATAATCCCCTAAAGAGTCTCCATAAACAAAGTTCATAAAACAATGAATTATAATAATAATTAGCACTCTTTGGTCTCAAACGCCAAATCACATAGCACTGATTGGAAATGCCCATTAATAGCAACCTAACGTTTATAGCTTATACTTATTAAATTTTCTATAATTTAAAAAAGGCAGTGTTAATATAATTTAAAAACAATTGCTATACATAAGTAGGTTCAAATGTCATTGCTTTTAAATGAAAATCACTTTTTCAAAGCTAAGAATCAGCCATCTTATAAAATTAGACTTGTTTAAATCTCAGCAATCTGCATAACTCCTTTTGAAGTATCATAGTTACCAGCTATGACCAGATTTGCAAATGTCACATAATAGGCAACACTCAGCAGCAATGCTGAATCATGCCTCAGCTTCTCTTGACAAAACACAAGACGCTTCTGCCACAGGTAGTCCCCATCCCCGAGTATGAACAAGGTAAGTTCTGAAGGTGTGTACTTAAGTTCAATTTGTATATAGGTTGAAACAGGTACATTTACTTATGACCGGTAATAGCCTTTGTTTGTAAGTGCGAGTTTGTACATAAGTTGGATGTTTGTAATTTGGGGACTGTCTGTATTACATACTTTTCCTTTTATATATTTAAATACCTTATTTATTCACATAAATACACACTTTCTAATTCTGATAATACATTAAAATATATGCTATCTATCCCATGTTGCTTAATAACTTGTTTCCTTTTAAAAATATCACTTAATATTGGACAAGTATGCTTGTTAATTAGTATTTTCCCTTAATCGAATGTTTCAGTGAACTTCACACATGACATTATCTGGAAATATCGTTTCAAAGTAAATAGCAATTTTGTGAGGACTGAAATAAATTAAAAATCACTGCATCAAAGGAAATGTTGCATCATGGCCAGAAGCATCGAGAAATTCTGAATGATCTGTCCCTAGAGTAAGGTTTGTTTCTATTTCTAAGGTGACTATGGAGGATGTTATGACCTCCGAGACAGACAACATAATTTGGCACATTAATAGTAAATTCATAACGGAAAGAAATTCACAATAAATAGAAAAGATGCCCCCGGTAAATGCCAGAAGATATGTTTCCGCGTCTGTCAGCTGAAGGCACAGAGGGAAGGAAGCAAAGACGTCACTCCCTTCCTGCTCTGTGGTTTCAGCTCGGGCCAAGCGGCCAGTCAACAGAGGGCAGGGACAGTCTCTCGTGCCGCTGGCAGAAACTGCTGAGGCAGCCCTGGCATCGGTTTGTTTTTCAAGGGAGTACCTCTTATTTCTGCTCTATCAAATGACATAAACTTACTGTAATTAAGGAAAAGGTATTCCTCTTTATATATCTCAAACAGAAAGTGGACATCAGGGGGTAGAGGGAGCAAAATCCCAATTAGTAAATTAAGGCATAATAACACTCATGGCCCCCCAACACAATTTGGCCTCAAAATACTATGACATAGAATGCATGTATTTCAAATTGTGCCTAAATAGAGACTGTTTAAAATGCTTACATAATTCTGCATTGACAGAGGGATAGAATTAGAAAGCAGCTTCCCTTGAATTTTATATTTCTATGCTCTTCTTATACATGTTCTATTTTGTCAGGAGAATTCACTCCAAGTACCTGCAGGTCACATTTGTAAGAGGGAAAAGTTTGTGGGGAAGCTATGGGCAGGAGAGTGCTGTGCTACTTATATTATACTTGGACTAGTATAGTGAGTGGATGAGAGAAAGAGTTACATACACTTAGAAGAACTACAAAACACACATAAAGAAGCAGGGGTGAGGTGTGGCCAGACTAGTTATATTCAATAACTCTCTACATTTGAAGGAAGATGACGTTTGCATATATAAGAGACAATGTCTCCATGTAATTATGATTTGTGTTAATATAACATGAAGTTACTAGAACCATTATCTTGGCAGTCTACAGATTGCAGGGAATGTCACTTCACATTTCCACATCAACAATTTTTAATGGAAACAGAATGCTGACTTTTATTCCCTGTTTGAGATTTACATGAGTGCTGTTTCAGCTAATTTTTGTTGAAAGTTCTTTAAAATATAACTCCCAAAATGGAAAAAAGAGGGGAAAAATGATATATGGGTGGGGCAAGATTACATTAAATAAGCATTATGGCCTTTAAAATGTAATAAATGTACATTTAAAAATAGCTTTGTAGTCTCAAAAAATGTCTCCAAACCAGGCTTTTCTGCTGAGCTAACTTCATCATATTGATTTTTATGAATGCTGGAATAAAAAATGAAAACAAAACCTCATATGAAAAATTCTGCCCATGCGTTAAAAAATGTGTGCAATAAATTAAATATAAATTCTACCTTAGGGTTCTGGTGGGAAATTGTTCTAGCCTTGCTCTTGTGATTTATGGGTGTCCCCAGAATTCTTTTCATAAAATTATATCCTTTTATTAAGTGGTTGATAATTTATTCCTTTTCCACATATATAGGCCAGCAATCATTTAGCAAGATTGACTTAGATCATCATAATCCATCAATCTTTGCAACAACAGATTATGATTTAAATATTCTTTTCCCCCTAAGAAACATTAACATTCATCAAGAAAAGACCAAAGCTCACATGTGCAGATTTGAACTTACAAATGCTTCATAAAAATTTTTCACAATTTAGTGATTCACAATCACTAAAGGCTATGCAAACAAAACAAATAAACAAAAAAAAAAACATATTCACAACAGAAGAGATTGTTGGTGACCACACTATGAAATAAGAAGAAGCTATTCAGTATAATTAAAACTAGAAAAAATTCTATTAAAAAGGTAATTAGGTTTGAAAATAATATTAAAATTAGAATATACAGCTGATGTCATTTATTTTCACAAGACTATTCTGGATTAAAAAAAAAACAGCACAGTCCTAAGACTGATCAATGTAGGGCATAATTTGAAATTCCAAAGCAATTAATTCCCTGATTATTAGTCTAGTCATATGTGTACTGAAAAATGCATTTAAAAATTTAATGCAACCTGAAAAAGACTAAATAAGCCTGACTGAAATATATTCTTGCGGGAAAGAAAGACAAACCAATAAAACAAAAATCAAAGTGCATTGTATTGATAGACAGTGAATGGCTAAAAAAAGCACAAAACTCTTGAAACCAAGTCCACCATTACCATTAAGAAACCATGTTTTTTTTTATTTTAATTTTAAATGTAGGCAATAAAACATGTGAGTACACCTTTATGACTAAACATCTGCATTGCAAAATGCGTAGTATGACCCATACACTGAAATATATATACCTGTTTATAAGGTACAGATTTTTCAGAGCTTTTGAATCTACAAGCATGCTTAGATTTTTCATTTCTATCACACCTGTAGGAAATAATTACTCTTACCCATTCTTTCTTGCATAAACATGTATTGAGTTGTGTGTAGCGGGGATGGGATATACGTGTATTTGTGTGTTTATATGCTAGAGTTGGGCTTGTTGCTTAAATGCCATTGCCACTTCAATTAGGCACAAATTCAAATGTGATAGCTGAGGTAATCAACATGACAAATCTATTTATCATAAGTCAGTCTTTGGTTTATTATATGAAATTTTAGAAATGAGAGAATGACTCCATGTATAGTTTGAGAACTATATTAATCATTTCCTTCTACATCTGAGCTAAAGGAGGCCCAATTGTCATCACTTCTCTTCATTAAAACAAAACTACAGGGCCATTTCCATTTCTCAGAGTGGGAGAGTTTGAAGTGTTAAGAAGTATTTCTAGGACGGCGCCTGTGTCTCAAGGAGTAGGGCACTGGTCCCATATGCTGGAGGTGGCGGGTTCAAACCCAGCCCTGGCCAAAAACCACACACACACAAAAAAAGAAGAAGTATTTATAGAAACTACGGCACATTTTTAATCTATTTCATGGCAACCTCATACTTGGTAGGCCCCCTAAGATGCATCTGAGCCTAATGTTCAGAACTTAAGGAAAGTAGGGAAAACTTGGCTATATAAGACACATCCTGTTTTCTGAAATCCAAATAAACATGAAGCATCACAAGAATGGAGAAGCATGAATCCTATGTATTCAATTTTGGTATGAGGACAATTAATGACAATTAATGACACGGTGGGGGGTGTGGGAAAGGAAGAGCAGAGAGAGGGAAGGAGTGAGGGGGGTGGGGTCTCGGGAAAAAAGAAATGTCAAGCGTATGAAAGAATTTTAGAAGGAGATAAAACCTTAGAAATCACTTCCTATGAACCCATCATTTAGAAATGGGAGCTTAGCTTAAAGAGAACTTAAAACTCAAGATTCCAGATGCCCAGTTTAGCTTTGCCTCAGTTCAATCTACTAGGTACAGCACACCTTTTATTCCTTATATGCCTTTATTCATAAAAGGAAATTTTGAAATGTATTGTGTTCTAACAAAAGAATACATTATTATCAGAATATCATCATTGTAGAATTTTGTGTGTATATATATATATAAAATAAGAGATTTTGGTTGAATTAGGAAATATATTCATATTCACATTATGATGTACTATAGGTTATAGAAGTATTTAATATATTATAATATTAATATAAATTTCTGTACCTATTATTTAATTATTCAGAAGTAACACACGTAGAAATTAGACAAAGTAATTAGACATTACATATAGAAAGGAGTTTAACTTGCTAATATCTTTTTTTTTTTTATTGGCCAGGGCTGGATTTGAACCCGCCACCTCTGGCATATGGGACTGGCACCCTACTCCTTGAGCCACAGGCACCGCCCAACTTGCTAATATCTAATAAAGGCCTTTATTTGGAATTAAAGATAAGAACTGACACCTTCTTTTATGTTGTGACTTACATAAAACCATCAAAAAATAAATAGAAAAAGTGAACAGTGTTGTTTTCAAATTTTAGGAAAATAAAACCAGCTAGTATTAGTTTGTAAAATGCAAAAGCCTAAACTTTTTATCGGGTGCATTCACCAATAGGTGAACTGATATACCGCCATGGATAATAAATATTATTTTTGAACATTTGATACGAAAAAAATGTATTTAAGCTTTTAGTGTAGTTACCTGTATCATTGTATAAAAAAGAGAAGTCAACGGACGTACCTTGCTTTTAGTATTTGGATCCTTCACTGAGGAACACTGAGTTTCATTAAATGCTAACTTTTTCCAAAGTTAACCTCATTAAGAGAATTCAACAGATTTCAGAATCCAATTCAGTATTGGGTAATCTAGAGAAAATATTAAGCAATTCTACTATTCTTGTTAGAATAATAAAGTGTGAGCATACCGTCTTCATCGGTTTGAATAATCGTTTCTTCACTCTCCTTCCTTCCCTCGGGATTGGTCAGGATCATCTTGAGGCTGACGTTTGTGTAAGGTGGCAGATGGCTCACCACATGCTGGGGGGCTTTGGGGTCCATGTCCAAACAGTCTGCCTTGCTCTTGTTGTGACCACGGAAGTAATGGTAGCAGATAGTGACATTAAAAGTGTGGCAACGAGTAATGTTGTAACCCAAAGACTCCCAGTCCACGGCAATGCTTCTCGCTTGTATTTCAGCAATCTTTAAAGTCTTTGGGGTCCGCATAGGTTCTGAAAAATAAAGTTGCAGATGGCTGTCAATTTCACCAGGAGTAATCTTGGAAAAATAAAGTACTGAGTATGATGTAGCACATTCAAATCCAGAAAATGTAGAAGTCATCTTTTATTTTCATTTGTTTTATTTATTTGTGAACATATCCTTTAAAGTTTCAAACAAGAAATATGACTTACCAATAGAAAAATAAATGATATAGGATATCAACAATTCATAATACTCGAGAACTTGCTGGGAAAATTAAAAAACTGAACATGTGGCCACAAAACCTTGATCGTCGTTGCTGTTCTTACTGCCTCATTCCCTGTCTTTCTTTTCCTTTGTTGTTGTTGAGCTAAGTGTATTAGCTTATATATCAAAATGGTTAAGAACCAGCACATTCTACTCTATGATTTATCATGTCACCAAGCTATGCTGTATACTAATTACTCTAATTGTAACAGTAAACTACCATTTACAAAGAAATGACACGATATTAATTAACACTAATTATTTCAGTAATGATGTTGTTCATCAAAGCAAAAAAATAGAGAAAAATTACAAGAACATATGTGAATATTCACGTTGACTTCGTACCTTATTTATCACTTTCTGTCTTTTCCCAGAAAACACTCAGGTCTCAAGATCCATTCATCGTCACCCAAACCAAACTGGGAGGTAAATTTCCATTCAACTGGAAAATGCTGGCAGAACTAACCACTCCAAAGACCGGAGTCCATCCATCACTGCTTCCCAAGTGTATTCTTTCCTCATGCAAGACTAATTTTAATCATTCAACTTAATCAAAATAATTGCTCTATGTAAGTCATGGCCATAACAATGTCTACACAGTAAAGAAACCAGTGTACAGCAAAACCTTAATATACTGATTTGACAAAACACCAAAGAAAAGGCAAAGGTCAAGGATAATTCACTAAAGATAGTCAACAGCTAAAAGAAAATCACTAGGGAAAATAAAAGTAAAGAAGTTTAACTTGGGTATTTTAATGAATTTTTACTTTTGAGATAAAAACAATAGTGCTGTAAAAAATATTCAGCATGCTAAACAGATGGCAAGCCCATACTAGTTCAATGTGTTTAATATTCAGGCTGAGATAAACTCTGGTGGCCACTTAATTTAAAACCTTAAAAAAAATCTATATACATACATGCACATTAATCTTTGGTAGAATGTAATGCTTGGGTTTCAGATGTTAATTGCCAATGTTATGACTATTCACAATATCCCTCCTCTATATTTTACCATGTTTGTTTCATGTGTTACCTGAAGCATACAGGCTGGAAGAAGGCGTACAGGCTTTCTCATCACTTTTAAAAACGCTCACTATGTATAAGTCTATGCTAACATTTCCTCTGCAAGTCATAAGAGTGAAGTGATGATACTTTCAATTTAGTCTAGTCAGGACTCAAGTCACTGTCTCTGCTACAGCTGTGCACAAGCTGGGCCAGGCAATTCTGTTTAGGATCCCACCCCCTAAATCCCCAGATAAACTGTTATTTTGCTACCTGCTAAGTTATCAACCAGATACTATTTAGTACCATTCTAAGATTAGGCCATACTTTGTTCTAAAGGTGTCCAGAATGAGGAAGTGAAATTTCCCAGGAAGATACCTGGAATGAGTATGAACAAGGAACAATTCCCAGGCAGCAGTGAGAACAAACCCCAATAAATACATGTGTTTAATCCTCTGTTTAATATTTTTTAGGCATAGCATCGATATACTTGTTTTCATACAGCCCTAATTTTGAACCTGGCATTTCTCCCTTATATGAATTTCTCTTTGCAAATCATCACTCTCTTACTAGTCTTTCCATTTTCTCTCATTGTTGAGTTTGTACTTACCACACATTCTAATACAATTTCCAAAAACATATCTAGACAGCTTATATACTGTGACAGAAGGCAGAGTAGTTCTGTGTCTTCAATTATCACATATCTAAGGATTGGCAAAAGATACATACATTGCCTGTTATGTAAAATCCACAGGGCTCACTTTGAGCGATGATTTTATGTTAGTGCGTTTAAAGGCTACTTACTTTGGCATTCATTGTATTAAAAACTTTCATATAACATCAGGAAAGAGCTTTATTAATCCTGTATGTATATATATAAGCCACTATCTTAATTTCATTCACCAGTACTTTATTAACCAATACAGGAAAACAAAGAGTTATGGAAAGAAAGAGTATTCTAAGAATTTAAGATTCTTAGAATCTTTTAATGAGGTCAATGTGTTATTTGAAATTTAGATTTTTCTCCATAGCTTGAATAAATGCTGTAAAGTACCCTATGATTGCAAAAAATAGTGATGCAAACATAATTTTACTCTCACCTTAAGATAATACTCAGAAACATATACACAAGACTGAAAAATCACTTTGACTTTCATGGCATGAAAAGCAATTCAGAAGGAGTTGCTAATTGATTTTTTCTCAATTGGCCTAGGCCTTAACTTTTTTTTTCAGTTTTGATTGCAGTGGGAACCTCCCTGGGGTATATATATGTGTATCTATATATATATATACACACACACATATACATATATATAGTACACACACACGATAGGTATCTGTCATACAACTCCTCTAAATTCTGTTGGGTTTGACATGGGCTGACAACTACATGCATATGGAATTTTTTATTACAGTTTTTATAAATAGCAGTGACTCAACGTGGTTCTACTGCTATGAAATCCATTTGAATAAAATGTTATCAAAGAACTCAATGATAAAATTGCCAAAATTCACCACGTTAATGCATTATTTTTTCATGTTTCATAAATATCTTATACTTCTGAAGTCTGAATACATAAATAAAATTTTAACTTTCTTAATTAGAATAATTATTTGAATTTTCATAGAATAACTGGCAACCAAAAGATATTGTTTGAGAACTTGTATGTTTTATAAGAGCTGAGTGTAAAAGCTATTTTAAGGATTAAATAATTTAAAGAAATGACCAAGCATGGCAAATGGCACATTGGGGTACTATAGTAAATTGCATTGATAGCAACATAAAAAAACATAATATGGTAAAGCGATGCTGAACACATTTAACGAGGCATCAGCGGTCAGTTGCTTTGGAATTTGTTAAACATTGTTTCTCCTTAATTTTTTTGATTTTCCATTTTCCAATTTTTATTGGGTATTCCATGTACTGTGATTTTATGTAATATTTCTCTGTTTTTCTCTTTCTTTCTCCTTCCTCCCTCCCTCCTTTCTTTCCTTACTTCTCTGGTAGAAAGAAACAAGGAATCGAAAAAAGTGGCAGGGCAAAGCTTTATCAAAAACTTAGGGAGAAACAATGGAATGATCTTCATACAAAAAAACATTCATTTAAATATTTACACCTAGTCACCCATCTATTATGAAACAAAAAAGATTTTCTATCATCCAAAATGTAATGTAAAAACAATGTAGAAGGTACTAAAATGAATAGAACAGTATTAGTCATCAAGAAGCTTACTATTTGTTTATTAAAAATTTAAGCATTGAGAAAGATTTTTCTATACAGTAGAACCTCTATAGTTGACCACCTCCATACACTGATCACCTCCTTAAGTTGACATAATTTTCATAGACCAGACATGCACCACATGTATGTGTCAGTACAGAAGTGGGCCTAGTTCCTTATGTGGAACACCTAGGGATATGGAGCAGTTTGTTAAAGTCCCTTGGGTAGTCACCTTATGGAGAGAGGTTCTACTGTATATACAGAGGGTGTCAAAAGTGTATACACATTTTAATATTAAAATTTTAATAATACATACTGATAACAAAAGAGAATATAAGCCAGGTTTAGCACCTTCTAACTGCAGAAGTCAAATGTGACTTGAGTATTACAATCTTACTACAGTTTTTTCATTTGTTAAAATGTGTATAGATTTTTGTCTGCCCTACATGGGTGGCCATAAAGTTCATATGCAAAAATTGTGAACTTTAACTATTGGGAGTTAAAATAATGCAGTTGTTCCGTACTGGATGGAATTCAGTTGGCCTGAAGTATATGAGGAACTAAGAACACAAAGATCAATTCGACACTGTCCTTGGCTAAGAAGCAAGGATTACAAACAATACTTGAACCGATCTGGGTTTTAGGTAATTTGGCGAGTACTACAAAGAAGAAGAGGGTAAATGGAGCTGTCAGTCCACCTCGGGGGTGGAGCACTCCATACTTTCAGAGACAGCAGAAAGAATTGGGAAGGTAAAAGGGAGAGGAAGAAGAAGAGGAGGAGGGAAAAAGAGATGGAAAGGGAGAAATGGAGTAGGGAGTGGGGAGGATGACAGGGGACATTTTCTGGATGAGAAAAATGAATTCTAAAGGATGCTAGCTGGCTTTTCTAACGCGACTCATAGGGCAACAAGAGAGGTAGTGCCAGAAACCATATCACACCATAAAAAATGTTAAGTATTTGAAATGTTAAGAAGATTTACTTAAATATTCCATATTATATTAATAAATTATAACATTACTTTGCACTCTATAAATGTATACAATTATAAATTATTGATTTACACTTAAAAAAAAAAAGAAAGAAACACCATTAAGTTCAATTTTCTCAGCTTGCATTACTTCTAACTTTGTGTTCCAGGCATGCCTCCTGAATCATCCATCAGGGAGTTCAGGTTGGGTACAATCTGTGACACAGCACTGAGGAGAGGAATTAGGAAGGCTTGCTGCCCCCTGTCGTTTAGAGATATATTTAGAGAATTAGATGGGGCACAGAGAGAACATTAAGAAGAAGAAAAAAAAAAGGAACTGGAGCTAGAAGCAAAATCTAGTTCTATCTCCATCCTACTCCTTAACTGTTAAATCTCAAATCCTTTTATTATTTGCTCTGTGGACATATATACACACAAATTGGTAAGGCTCCTTTCCATTCATTCATTCCCAATAAGTCCAAGGAAAACAGTTGCTTCTTAAAAATAAAAAAATTTAAAAAGCTTTAGCTGGTTTTCTTTATCTTTCCTGTCAGATGTTGATCAGGAAGACCTACTAACTTTTCCCATTCCTTTTATTTTTATTTTTATTTTTTTGCAGTTTTTGGCCAGGGCTGGGTTTGAACTTGCCACCTCTAGTATATGGGGCCAGTGCCCTACTCCTTTGACCAACAGGCGCCACCCTTCCCATTCCTTTTTTGCCTTTCATGGTCTACCTACTTCATAATTGTTTCAGTGAGAAAAACCATGTGAAATCAAGCTGAAACAAGAAAAAATGGCAGAGAATTTCTATATGAAATCTATGACCAGTATTACATAATTAGCAAGTAAACAGAGACGTAACATTGCACTGTCCTCACTTAAATTCTAAATAGATCAAGCACGAATTTATATCTGTGATAATTTATATGTCAAAAATTTGACCCCATTTCACAGGATAAAAGGAAGAACAACTTAATGATACTCTAAAGGTTAATCGAGGTAAAGGCAACATGAACAGATAACACCTTGCATTTGAGTCACCTGTGTGATATCAACAGCAAGATGATTTAATAAGTGGTTTTGGGTAACAGATAAAAGAAAATTCAGGGTTTTTTTTGGGGGGGGGGTACTTGCTAAACAATTCAGAACATGACAGGTCAATCTATGTCCCTTTGTAATGATAATCTCTAGTTACCCTGAAAGAGTTGTGAAAACAAAAGCTTTTCAGAAGAGAATGGAGGGCAGGGATCATATTTCCCCAGAATCAGTTTTTAATGATAAAACTTATTATCCAGCTGTCAGTCAGATAAAAATAGAAGATGTCCCAAAGCTCATGCCAAGTAAAAAAGGAATATCTTGTCAAAGATGTACACAAAGTAAGGACTCTGAAGCATGACAGGGGCTTTGTGCTCCTGGCTGCCTTTCCTCTAAAATCTCAGGAGCTGACTGCAAAATACAATTTTCATTCCATTTATCAAAACAAACATAAGAAAAGTGAATTTTCCAGACTGCCAGAAAAATATTTGTGAGTGTAAATAAAAAAGAATCGAGAAGAAACTTCTGGAGAAAGATGAAATAATAATAATAATAATAATAATAAAATGAAAATGAAAAAAACAGTGCTACACTTTGGGGAAGGAAAAGCCCAAGGTCTCTGAAAGACATTATCTTTTACTGTTACTTTAGGTGCTTTGTATTTTTATTCTTTCCCCGATGGTAAGGACTGGGGATAATCAAGATTTTACATTTCACATCTTTTCAATGTTATGGTATCATTAGCCTTGCCAAAAAGATCTCATCTCTGCTCCCATGGGTCAAATCGAGTTAATGATAAGTTGGTGAGATGACTTGATTAGTACTGTAACATGAGGGAGCCTCAGGTCCAGGAATAATCACAAGCCAACTGTCAGCTCTTCTGGCTTGCTGGCTGTGTTGCTAAAGTGACATGCTTAGACTCAGGGGATACAGAGTGACAGAGGGTGCATGGCGTGCTCAGATCTCTTGCAGAGTCAACGTAATATTTAGCTATTGCCAGCAGACCACACTAAGCACATCATCAGTTTAAACCAAAACAAGTCATTACCTCTGCTCTCAAGAGTCTTACTGAAGTTCATCATATAATTTTAATGAAATTAACATTTGGTCCCTTTCTGCATTAATGCCAAGTAAATTGTTTGATTTTTAAAGAACAATACTACCAAAGTGACATGGATAAAAAGAAAAAAAATTATTCTCCCTTAAATGGATAAATACCACTGAACGTCTTATCATGAGACTTAATTCAAATGTTGGCAGGTGAAAATTTGGAGACCCTACTTCAAGGTTTTTCACTTATATTTTTATGTAATGATGTTTGATTGTGTTAGGAAAAGAAATGCAATTACCGTCCATGAATCCACTTCAATTCACGTCTGGCACTGCATATCATGTTTATGTGTTACTTAAATAAAACTTAAAAATAAGATACTTTCTATGGGCGACTATTTATACTTGGAGAAAATATAATATAAAAAAGGAAGGCATTTTCTTAATTTATAGAGGAAAATAAGAAAATAATCTACTTGTTTTTAAATAAGCTTTACATTTCATAAAAATGTTTAGAACAGCATAAATCATACACACAAAAATGCGGAGTGATTTGTATATAATGCTAAAAAAAGGCAATATGGAAAACACTACTTGATAATATTCAGTGTAAAAAATATAAGCAACTTTAGAAGAGCTAGGTGTAGCAATGACAAAACACTAAAATGCTAAAAGAAATTTTCTTTATCTTTAAATAAGATAAATTACCTACCTCTTTGTTCTGAAAAATGCAGATAAATATTTTGCATGCCAAGCACAGTGCTAACATAAAAATACATGCTTGGAAAATTTTATTTAATGAATAAAGTGGACATTTTCAATATGTTTTAAGCTCAAAAGCTAATGAAAACAAAATCTAAAAATCCAGTTCTCCTTTGTGGCAGTTACAATGACAACAGCAATTTTTCATCTGTCCTTGTCTTATTCATACTGTGTGCCATGTGACTTTGCCATTCCCCACACCAAAGAAATCGGGTCTATTTATTTATCCTTTGATTTTGGCACTGCCTTGTGATTTATTTTTGTCAATAGAATGAGGCAAAAGTGAAGTGTGCTAGTTCTCAGTCCATATCTGAAAAAGTACTGTGTTCTATGTTATATACAAGTGGCCATAAAGTTTGTGTGCAATTTAACATAGACAACTATTTTAAATTGCACGCAAACTTTATGGCCCCCCTGTATTTCACCTTTATCATTTCTTTCACTAGCCACAAAAACTCTAAAAAGGCAGGTTTTTTGCCCCCCTCTATGTTAAAAAAGAGAAACCTGAGAGTAGGAGGGAACTGAATAACTTATTTAGAGTCTGGGAAGAATTCAAATTCAAGTTTGATAGATACAAAAACAATATTCTTTCTACCACTACAGAATTTACACTTAGAAATTTGAAAAATATAAGATATGATACGTAAAAATTAATACACAGTGTCTCAATATGTTTGAGCTACTGTAAATTACCATAGGCTTTAAAAAAGAAAATTTTAAAATCTGCTGTATTTCTTGCAGCCCTCAAGGTTGCAAGTCTGAGATCAGGGTACCAGCTTTGACAGATTCTCTTGAGGGACTCCCTCCTGGTTGCAGACAACTGCCTCTTGCTTGTTTGTATTCTCAACCAACCACAGAGAGTGACCAAGGTCAGTTCTCTTAGAGAGAAGGACACTAATCTCATCAAGGGCCCCATCCTTGTATCTTATTTAAACCTGGTGCCTCTCCAAGCCTCTTCCTCCAAATATCTTATACTGAGGAATAGGGCTTCAATATAATAAATAGGTTCTTATTTGAAGGGGGTGGAGCACAAATATTTAGGTCATGGCACACAGAAAAGGATTAAAATTCACTAGAAAATTTAAAAAATTAAAACAACTACTATGTGCACCAAGTTACGTTTAATTTATATTGTTAAAACAATAGCTTATGAAATAGAATCAGGGAAACTAATGAATTCCATACTTCCCATGCTTGCTCTTTTTCACATTTCAGAAATTTAAAGTATAAGATTAATGATGATTTTCAGTTATTACATTCTTAATAATTGTTACATTAATAATGGCTCAAAACTATCACAACAACTGTGCTAGTCCAGTTGTCTTATTTATGTTATTTTTAAGGTGTGTGCATTGTGTACAAATGCTAAATGTGCTTTTGATTTTATTTTTTGAATAATTTTTATGTCAAAATATTAATAGGATGCAAGTGTTTTTTGTTATGTATATGAATTCTGTAATGCAGAAGTCAGGGCTTTATCATGCCTAATACCAGAATACTGTACTTTGTACTAGAGAGGTAATTTTTCATCCATCACATTTTCGCTGTCTTTTCTCGCCACTGCCTACCTTTTATTTCTGGAATAACAAACTACCTGTAGTTCTCCACATCCACATGCATTTCTCTTACCTCCTTAATCCTGTTCTTGCTATTTGCTCTGATAAAACACATTTCCTTCCAAGACAGGCACCCCCTCTCACTCAGTCATCCTATCTGGCTAGCTCTTCCTAACCATCCTTTAACATCGCTTACTCAGGTGGTCTCCGTGACTCTTTCTCTGTTCAGTTAGATGTGTTTTTAATGCTTGGTGACTGGTATCATAGGTCTTATGTAAATACATTTTAATTTTTATTACAAAATGTTGAGGGTGTACAAATGTTTTTGTTTCAGGGATGAATTGTGTAGTGCTCAAGTCAGGGCTATTAGTGTAACCATCAACAAACTACTGCATATTATACCTGATAGGTAAGATTTCATCCTAATACGCCTTCCTCCTCTCCCCTCTTCTTAGTTTCCAATATCCTTCACACTACTATACGGCCCTGTGCACATATCATTTAAAATCACCAGTTTATATGCCTGTCTGTACTACTGGACTGTAGGAACCTCTAATTTCCATTCTATTCTTATATATCCATAACCTAGTATGATATCTAACACATAGAAGGCATATGTATACAAGAGTGAATGAATGCTCAATTTTACCTGTGAAGATGGGAGTACTGATAAAGGTTTTACAGCTTTAATAAATTAGTTCTCCTAATGATACCACTAAGTCACTATCCATATCTGAGCATGAATAGTGAAGTAAATCTTGACAAGACAGACAGCTGTTTGTGATGTGTAATTTTGGATTTGCTCAACAAATACCTGAATTTTAGAACCTGACTTTAATGTAATATTTAGACTTTTTGATATAACATTCTTAATGTGTCATTTTTTTTTATTAAATCATAGCTGTGTACTTTAATGTGATCATGGAGCACCATACACTGGTTTTATAGACCGTTTGACACATTTTCATCACACTGGTTAATATAGCCTTCCTGGCATTTTCTTAGTTATTATGTTAAGACATTTATATTCATCTTACAAGGGTACATGTGAAACTTAGTAAATGCAGAATATAATGTGTGCCATTTTAATGACACCAAACTTTTGCTTCTGCACTTAGCTCGGATCATACTGAAGAGAAATTTAATAAAGAAAATGGGAAACATATACAAAAATAACTACATTAAAGACTAAGTGCATAGTCTTGAAATGTGTATTATTATATAACTTTCTTAGATGAAAACACATTAAAAAGAAAATAAGGTATCAAAGAATAATACTTTTAAAGTCAATATGAAATCTTGGCATTCAATTTTATGACAGAGAGAATATACTTAAGTAAATTTCAATGAATTCTTATTGAAATTTGCAAAGGGAAAACATTTGTTTATAAAAGCTGTGGTGCAGCGTGGTGCCTGTGGCTAAAAGGAATAGGGCGCTGGCCCCATATACCAAAGGTGGCAGGTTCAAACCCAGCCCCGGCCAAAAACAAACAAACAAACAACAACAACAAAAAAAACTGTGGTACACTAAAAGAATATGATAGAGTCAACATAAAAATAAGTACATCACTGGTTAAGAGCTCTGGAAAAATTCTTGACATGTTATCTGGGCTGGCTATTTCCCTGCCTTGGCAAGTTCTTTTTCAAAACACAGCAGACAAATGCTTTTGTGTACTTAGAAAAGACCTCCCGGGGAAGAGGAGTCATAATCTCCCTTAATAATTCACTAAGCCTTTTCTAACATGGAAGCTAAATATAGTTTAGCACATAGAGGTCAGAGGCCATATTCTTTGGCTTTCACTTCGTTGGTGAATTAAAATAGCCTAATTCACTGGGTAAATGCAGTTTGACTTCTTGCAGGCATCTCAAAGTTATACCAGGAACTGGATTCGCCTTTCCTATCTCCTTTTCCTTGTAGTCACTACCCCACTCCTCAAACCTGAGAGTCATCCTGGATATACTAGTTTTCCCTCTTCCACACATGTACAGGGAAATAAAGCTCCAAGTTTTATCATTTCTTACTGTGAAGTCATCCTTCCTCACAACTCTGAGGTGTTATTTAGAATAAAGTAGCATCCTAACTAATCTCTTTACTTTGGGTTCTATCTGCCTTCCTGTTTCTAATTACACAGGAAAACACTCTTAGTATTATAACTAAGATACTCTTAGTACAATAGACGCACAAAGATAGATGCAAAATGTATCCATGGCATTGTTCCACAAAACTTCTTGCAGACACGATACACATAAGGACACAGAGACAGAAGAAGAAAACTAGACAAAATTACCCCAAGTGTTAATAGGTTCTTTTGTGCCCACATATAATTTCTTTTACACACACACACACACAGAGCCCTCGGTATCTGTGGGTTCTGCGTCTGTGCAATCAAAAGCAGATTGAAAACATTTGGAAGAAATTGAAAATCACAATAAAAACAATAGCAACAAAAATACAGTATAATGACCATTCACATATCATTTACATCATATTAGGCATTATTAGTAATTGAGAGATAATTTAAAGTATATGAGAGCAGGTCATAGATTATATGCAAATACTATGAGAGCCTTTTTATATAAGGGACTTGACGAGCAGCCCTGGTTTTGGTATCTGCGGGGGTCCAGGATCCAATTCCTTCTATATTCTGAAGGACTACTGTAAATACATACGGCAATTTTCCTGCTTTGGCAAGATCATTTTTAAGTGCCAGTAAACAGATGCTTCTGTGTATTTGAAAAATAACTCCCAGAGAAGGAGAGTTATAATCCCCAACATATACACACATATAAACACACATATATGTAACACACACTACGCAAAACTATACTTCATAACACAACATATATATATATTTTATACTTTTTTTTTTTTTGTAGAGACAGAGTCTCACTTTATAGCCCTCGGTAGAGTGCCGTGGCCTCACACAGCTCACAGCAACCTCTAACTCCTGGGCGTAAGCGATTCTCTTGCCTCAGCCTCCCGAGTAGCTGGGACTACAGGCGCCCGCCACAATGCCCGGCTATTTTTTGGTTGCAGTTCAGCCGGGGCCGGGTTTGAACCCGCCACCCTCGGTATATGGGGCCGGCGCCTTACTGACTGAGCCACAGGCGCCGCCCTATATATTTTATATATAGTGTCATATGTTCTTTGAGTGAAATTGTGATTAATGTTATAAAGGAAAACTGCAAAGAACTAAGACAACATAACAAAGAAGACTTGATTGAACATGAGCCATCGGGCAAGGCTAAGAGAGACCATGTGAGCTGCACTTTGAAGGATGAAAATGAAGAGCTGATTCCTCGGGGCGTTGGGGGAGTACTCCAGACAGGCAGCTGGGTGTGAAGACCCAGAGGCAGAAAAGAGAGCAGTCCAGAAGACCCAGCAAAATAAAGGCACGAGCAGAGGGACAGGAAAGCAGAAGTGGTATCCATGTCAATGTGACTTTTTCTTCAGTCACCACCTATTTATATGTCTTAATTTATGACCGCAAAACAATTAAATAAAAATACACTCCCTCCAGTGATATTCCTAAGATGCAATCTCATCATGTGGTTCCTCTGCTCCCTGTCGCATTCAGGATAATATCGAACATCCGAAATGCATAACAAATGCTCCCATGTTCAGGCTACTGGCCTGTACCTCTCAACACATCTCACAATCCTATGAGTCTCCATTCAACCTGAACAGCTCAGGGTCCCTGAATGAACACAGACACTAACTCTTGGTGTCTAAGTTAAGCGCACTTTCCCCCCAGAGCCTCTGGCTCCCACACACGACATTCAAAACTCAGTTCCTATGGCAGTCTTCCAGGAAACACCCACTCGGTGCTAACATACTCGGTTAGGAGCAACCACCCTGCCTCCATGCTTCCACGTGCGTCTCTCTGGCATAATCCAAACGTACTCAGGTAGAAATGTGCAAAATATAAAAGGGAAAGAGCCACAAGAGTAATAATTTTTATCAAAAAAGATTTATTTTTTATAATAAAATTAGGAAGTACCTAGTCTATAATAAGATCCATTTTAGATTCATTAGAAGAGTAAAGAAAGAAATTCCACACTAAAGTTTTATGGAAACATTGTTCTAGCAATAAAATGGGAATGCTAATATCTATCTTGCAAGCTCTCGCGGTTGATATGATTAAAAGTAGCATATATTAAAAAGGTTATAAAATATAGATACAACGTACAGCTTTTTCCCTCTGTCACCTAAGCTCGAATGCAGTGGTGGGAGCACAGCTCACTGCAGCCGTACATAGAACACAAAAGTCAGGAACAGGAAGAATGCCGAATTGCATGTAATTTCTTGTCTTACATGAACAATAAAGCTGGAGATGTTTTCCTCCATCAATTTCCCATGAACCATTAATGCACAAGTACAAAACACACAAGTTTGAGATAGATTGTTTTGGCTTTTGTATTTACAATGGCTTCTGAATTTTAAAACATATCTGCTTTTTATTTTAGCTATGTTCTTATCTATCCCTGTTTTTACTATGATAAATAACATGATGACATCAGCAAAACAAATCCAGCTTCTTTCCTGTCATTCCTATGTCACCTTTCCTATGTCATTAATAGATTGTAATACAAGCTGTAAGAGATTGTAAAATTGATCCTGAGGGCACCCCCATCATTAACCTTTTTCTACATGAGAAATCAGTCGTTTATTTGTCAGTTGCTGTCTATCCAGTCTGTAGTTTTAAATTTAAGAAGAAAATTTTCCTCTCAATTTTTCATCATCAGCTCTCCTCAGCTTGACCTTGTAAAGAGACTTTTACAGAAGTTCTGAAATACAGTAGCGTTCCCTTTCCCATATAACATTCGTCAGTCTAGTTCATTTATTGGATTTCTTTCAGGCGAGGCTCTATTTAGGCTTCAGTAGAACAACTGGAAACATTATTTAAATGCTCTAATAGCACAAATCAGCTGGTTTTCTTTTCAACTAGGTGAACAAATTAAACAACATGAGGAAATTTAAATTTCACTTATCTGCTAGACTAATGCATAATCCAGTAATTACATTAAATTTGCTAAGGTACTGTGGTATGCTTAATGGAGTTCTCTCTCCAGTAATGAAAACATACTTTAAAAAAAGTTTTAGCATGAACACAGAACTAATCCCCCACCCCATGACAAGGCCTAAGTGCATTTAAAAACTTAAAAGTCTTTCTTTGATTGTTATTCTTTTAAATTCAATTTCAAAGAAAAAAATAATATTCTCTTTTGGATGGACCGTTACTTTAGTCCCAATTTTATTCTCCAGGTGAAGAATGCAAAATCTCTTGAAATAGAAAAGATTTTGACTATTAACCTTCCAGCTAAAACACATTTCATCAACTTCCTTAGGTATAATGAAAAATTCAGAACTATATTATAGAGGCTTGAAAATATTTTCTCAAAGGATTTATTTCTAATAAAGCTGGTGACTTTGACAGTTATTTCTGGGCATAAGCTAAAGATGTCTATGAGAAAATAATAGCTAGAAAAATAAATTTACTCAAGGACCAAATTGACTTTATCACAAAAGACAAAGACTTCTGTTTTTATATAGTTTTCTCAATTGTGCTTATTCTTCCTTCCACATTAATTCTGCAACCCTATGATGGGGTTAAGTGTAATGCAAAATCGGTAACTACAATGCTGATGAGAACAGCTTCTAAAATACTGATGCTAGATGCCTCTATTTTTAATAGAACCGATGGAAATATTTTAAAAATTAATTAATGAAAGCTGGCAGGAATTAAGGAACAACTATAGATCAGGCACAGATTTAAGTGCTCCCTATAACATTTCCTTTGATTCCCAAAACAGCCACAGAAGTGTTCCCATCTTTATCTCTGTATTAGAAATAAAGTAAAATAATTTTCCCAGTCTCAATGTTGAAGGAAGAAGTATCTTTTTCAATATGATATCATTACACATAAATATTTATAATGTAAAACAAGACTATTATGGAACACGTACCTTTAAACATAGACCTTTATATCAATTTCAGACTATTTATTCTGAACACAGTAATCTCACTACTGGAACTCTATCAGAAAGATAATGCATACTCATTGCCATATGACAATCTGTGACAAACGCTAACGGCTTACCAAATTCCTAACCTAGAAACCAGAGAAGACTGAAGGTGTGCACTGATGACCATGGATTACCAAACCTGTAACCCTAGAAACCAAGGAGGACTGAAGGTGTCTATTGATGACCGTATTTTATGCATGCGATGCTTGTAGAAAAACTTCTTATTAAATATTCATCACAATCAAAGCAGAAAAGTGCAGAAGAAACAGGAGAAAGATTCAGAACTAACTCAAAAGTAGAACAGAAGGGAAGAAATTTCCAATTTTATTTTCTTTCTTTATTTTTTTTTTAAATTGAGACAGAGTGTCACTTTATAGCCTCAGTAGAGTGCTGTAGCGTCACAGCTCACAGCAACCTCCAAATCCTAGGTTTAGGTGATTCTCTTGCCTCAGCCTCCTGAGTAGCTGGGACTACAGGTGCCCACCACAACGCCTGACTATTTTTTTGTTGCAGTTTGGCTGGGGCCACCCTCAGTAAATGGGGCCGGCGCTATACCCACTGAACCACAGGCGCTGCCCAGAAATTTTCAATTTTAATCAGACAATATCGTTCCCTGTTGGGACTGCAATTCATTTAATACATCTTTAGACAGATAGCTGCAACTGACATAATGTTAAAAGGAAATACCAAATATTTACTTTTCATAGTAATTGAAAATAAAAATGACAGACAATGTTTGAATGACCTAAGTTTGTTTGGGGGGGGGGGGGGACTAATCTATGTTTTCAAATATTTATGGCCAAAATGATTAAAATGTTAAAAACAGGAACGTTAAAAATTATCTTTACTTATCATTGTAGTAGAATACTCTTAAGGCTAAAAAGAAACAGAACTACAAATTTTTCTACCCAAGATTTTTTTGAAAATAGTATGATAATACTATTTTGCATATGAATTTCAGATAATTCTTAAAAACTCAAAGGAATAAATCATAACAGCTGCTTCCTTTTCCCTAAATGATTAGCTTTTTGGACTTTGTACCTTCCAAATGTTGAGTGAATTTTAAATATCTTTTACTGTGAGGTTTTTTCCCCCAACACCAGCAATCAATGTGAAGATTACACCACACCTGTTCTTCTGTTTAAGTTTCACTTTTTCTAAACTAAGCACGACTCCAAGAACTGAATTTACCTTTCTGATTCTTGTTTAAAAAATGAGCCGATGGAATTTTTGCTAATTTGTGACCACCAGCCATTTCACCAGGCTTCTCTAGTGTTTCAGAGACACCTCATTCCAGGAAGGGCAGTTAACACCTGTAAGGTAATTATATCTACCAAATGCTGTTGGCCAGGGATACGAATATATAATTGTTGCTACCATCCGTTAACTGTTCTATTTCAATCACTTATTTCATCATATATATTTACTTGACATCCACATACTTTAAAAGCCTCTAGAAATGTTAGATTTGCTGGTAGCAGAATTTATAAATCTTTATATTGTTAAGAGAATTTTTAAGTCTTCGAAAAAAGACACAAATTGAAAGAATAAAAAAGGATGTGTGTACATGTGTGGTTGTGGGATTGGAAGTTAGGGTTATTCTTTTGGGAAGGAAACCTGAACAAGAATGTAAATCATTTTCAGAGGTAACAGAAATTTGATAGAGAAGATAAGAGCAGATTGGAAGATAGCAGGATAAGGAAGGTAGAAATCCTGACTTGAAATCCTATAAATTAAAAAAGCACCGTGGAGTTCTGTCACGAGAAACTCCCAGCCAAAAGGATAACTCTTGATGCCAAGAGCTGAAAAAACATTCAACGCCTCTGGCCCAGGGCTTTACACCTTAAAGTATAATAGAAACCTCAAGTTCCCCAGAGGGTTTCAGAACTTTGGCAAATGTTTGACACATTGTATTTATGGTGTTTTACTGGCAATAAATGCAATTAACACAGGTTTGAAATCTACTAGCCATGTGATGTTAGGGAAGTTTCTTCACTTCTCAGTATCTTGGTTTAACAAACCAAGGATAAATGCATATGAAGATTAAAAGAGAATATATGTAGGCCCCTGCACAACAGTGAACAGCATATGGTCAAAGGTTCAATAATTATTACCTATTATTATTATTATAATTATCATTATTAAGATAATTCCAATGCATGGTAAACCAAAAATATATCGAAATGCTCTATAGATTAAGCTTTTCTGCTGGCTTCCTTTGCCATGTTTATGTAGACTGTCAAACATTTTATGCATACTGATAGTATGAATGGATGGAGCAGTGGTATTTAAGTTAAGGATCTCAAGATGAGGTCATTCAAGATTTGGGTGACTGTAAATTTAGTGATGAATGTCCTTTTAAGAGACTGAAAAGAATAAACAGAGGGGTGGTGCCTGTGGCTCAGTGGGTAGGGTGCTGGCCCCATATACCGAGGGTGGCTGGGTTCAAACCTGGACCTGGCCAAACTGCAAACAAAGAAATAGCAGGGTGTTGTGGCGGGCGCCTGCAGTCCCAGCTACTCAGGAGGCTGAGGCAAGAGAATCGTTTAAGCCCAGGAGTTGGAGGTTGCTGTGAGCTGTGATGCCAAGGCACTCTACCAAGGGTGATAAAGTAAGGCTCTTTCTCTAAAAAAAAAAAAAAAAAAAAGAAAGAAAAGAAAAGAAAAAGAGTAAAACAGAAATGTGGAGATACATCTGGAAACCCTAAAATTGCAAGGAAACCCAGGAGTTATCAGGAGCTGGGAAAAGCAAGGAAAGATTGTCACTAGAACCTTCAGAGGGAGTACAGAGCTTCAGACACATTGATTTTTAATTTGAGACCTCCTGAACTGTTGTTTCCACCCACCCAGTTTGGTAATTTTGAGCCTTAGGAAATTAAAGCACACAGTGAGTAGGGGCATTTTTTGCACTGACTTTTTAATGCAGCCCTGCATATATGTTCAAATAACATTGCTCAAGCAAGAACATTACTTTTAAAAAAATAAATTTATCCAAATTTCTTACTTTATTCAGATTTTCCTTAAATTTACATAGTTTTTACCTAATGTACTTTTTCTGTTCCAAGTTCCCAATCAGGATAAATCATCACATCATGTCTCCTCAGCTCTGTGACAATTTCTCAGACCTTCCTTGTTTCAAGAACCTCATGGTTTTAAGAAATACTCATTAGGTATTCTGCAGAACATCCCTCTACTGGGACTTGCCTGACATTTTTTCTCATGATTAGAGTAGGTCTATGGGTTTTGAGAGGGAGACCAGGGAGGTAAAGTGCCATTTTCATCATACCATATCAAGGGCACATACCTTCAACATGACTTACCACCACTGATGCTGACCTGATTACCTGGCAACATTGGGGCCCTCCCAGAAGATCACAAATAACTATCTCCCTTAATCCTTAATTATACCTGTCCTTGTCCTTAATCCCATCTGTTTAACACATCAGACATCACCTAAGGTAACATTCACCGTTTTGCCATATAAGGTAATACTCATATGTTCTTGAGATTAGGATGAAGATATAGTTTCTTACAGATCAAATTAGAAAGAATTGACATTTTAATAATATTGAATATTCAATTCTATGAACACAAAAGGATCTCTTCATTTATTTGGATATGTTTTTATTTCTTTTATCAGTGTTTTGTAGTTTTCCAAATACAGATCCTATATATTGTGTTAGATTCATGCTGATGATGTAGGATATTATTTAGCAGAACAAGCTCACATTCTTGATGCAATATCACATATGACCTGCAGGAAGATTGCCTCTAATGAAACTTAAACTTGCAGGTTAGACTCAACATGCAAACTACCTAAACATGGGTATAGATAAACTCGGAGTATCTGGCTAAGCAGAACATTGTCGTATCTGAGATGACTTTAAAATGGTACCTTACAATAATTAGGTATACTCCACTCAAATTAAATTTCTTTGCTGTTGAGCAATAAATTCTCTTAGTGATTCAGCACTGAAAAAAAAAAAAGTAATTATTCCTCATTCAAGTGATGGATAAGCTAAATAAGAGATTATCCTGGGACTGCAAAATGAACTATCAATATTCCTTTTTTTCTCAAATACGTGAGTTATCTCTGTGAATCAGGATCATCCTGACACCATGAAACCAAAACGTATCTCAGAAATCAACTAGATGTTGAGGCCAATATAAGATAGTCATTATCATCTAAAACCAAGAAGGCCAACTTTTGTTTTGATCAAAATACTGTTTTCACTGGTGGGCTTCTAAAGGAACTTTTAAATCTTTAAAGTAAGTATATGTTTATGTAACTATTTATTGGGCTTTCACGTTGATTTAATTTTTTTAAGTTTCTTTCAATGCTAAAGAATCACTGACATAGTATATGAGAACCCAAACTCTCAGTTTGAATACCAAACCCAAGAAGATTATCTGGAGTTTCTATGTCCACCTTTGGACATCCTCCACCTTCCAGCCACGTGGCTTATGCAGGCATGGGCACTGTGTTTCAGCTTGGAATGGCCTCCTCCATCCTCTTTCCCAGTCTCCTGAAAGCACTCCGAAACTCTGAGGATCCACTGACCATCCCCTTCACGATGGACATACACACACAGTGCTCTGAGTGAGCAGCATTCTGACATCACTAGTGAACTCCTTGGGAGCCTGTGTTTCTCGAATGAGGGTATCTGCACATTCTCAGAGCACAGGAGAAACCACACAATAACTATGGTTAACCTCTCCCGGACACTAAAGATTTTGGTCAGAAATTACAGTAAGACACCAGAAGAAAGAATGTAAAATCACATGCATTTTTAAGAAATAAAAGAAAAAAAAACCCTAGCAAGGAATTTTTCTGTTGCAGATGAAGAAGTCCAGGCTATACCCTTGACTCTCTAGAACTAGGCAGCTATTCTTTTCTAATGCTAGAGTTATTTGATGAGAAAGTTACTTTGCACACTCACAAGCTAATATAAAGTGAGGTTTTTGAAATAGAAGACAAATGAGTGCTGTACAGAAATGACATGAACCGATTCTTCAATGTACTGTGAGGAGACTCCTTTCTATCTAAGATGCTACTGGTGCCCATTTTGAAAAATAAGGCAAAAAGGGGCCTATGGATTTCACCAGGGCATATTTCCACTAATTACACATGCTGCTTATGTGAATCATGATTTGTAGAGACAGAGGTCCTTGATTTATTCTGGTCTTTCTCCTTGCTTCAAAAGTTATATATTTTGCCTTAACTTGATTTATCCCTTATCTGTTGAAGCTGGCATGTGATTCTGACTATACTATTTATTTCCACTCGTACTGATTATTTTCTGATTATTACACATTTAAGCTCCATGTCTCATCATGTGATTTTTCTGGATAGCTCATAGTAAGCCATCCCATTATTGCTATTCAAAAATGATGTATTATTCACCAATATTATTCATGCGTATTGCATGTCTACATTTATAATACAGTTAGTCTAAAATAAAATTATATCTTGCCTTAATTGTACCTGAATCTATTGCTACAATATGGTACTACGAGACTTTTTTTTTTCCCCCATTTGATCACCAACTAGCTTTGATCATCAGGAAGTATTCACCTAAACTAAGTTGACATTCTCAGTTTCTTCTCTTTCTGTTACTTTCATAAGAGGCATTTTGCATAGCATTTGAAACAAGAGAAATTACTCAGTAAACATTTGCTAAATAGAACTAAAGAAAATAAAATAATGTCAGCCCTTTCCTAAGACAGAGGAATCACGATGAAAGTGAGGTGATTTATCACTCCTAACAAAAACAGCATATATACAAGAATATATAAACATAATGGCATGTGCAATACATTCACAAGTCGAACATCATTACCTTCAGAACAATCTCAAACTAATAGTGTATTTAGAAAAAATTAAGGTAGTGCATTTTGTTAGGCATGTCCATACTCCCATTTTGTACACAATTTATTGTCATTTCACAGCTAGATGTGTCATCATGTCAGTTGAGAACATTAATCTTGCTTAGACTGAAAGAAAAAAATATAATTCAAGGAAAGCAATGAAGCATTTCTCTATATCTTTTGTGTTTAGAGGCTTTCTGAGCATCATCAGATAATGTCGTATTCAGAGAATCATTGTGCCCGTTGTCAATGTACAACTCTGCTCATATGTCTTGGAGAGAAGATTTAAGACTACAGCAAAAGTAGGATATAGTATATTTGATTTAAGTCATATAATGTTTTCAGATGACAATAATACAGAAATTAAATAGCTGCTGAAGTCTAAAGAGTAAGGCATCTTAGTGAGGAATACCATGTGTTCTAATTACTATGGAACCTCTAAGTTGATCACCCAAGAGACTGTAACAAATTGGTAAACATAAGGAGGCGGCCAAAATAAGGAAATAAGGAGGCCTACAGTACTAGGCCTACTGTACTGATCAGTGCATGTAGTGCATGTCTGTTCTATGAAAATAAGGCTAAAGTAAGGATGTGGTCAATGTAAGGAGGTGGTCAACTCTGGGGGGCTTCGATTGCATTTTGAATATAATTTTTCTATCTGATTAATATTCTTTCCTCACATATGAGCTAGAATACCAAAGCCATTTCTGCAAACATTACATTTTCTCAAAAGATGTGCTCTCAATAATAAATCTTCCCATGTACAGAAAGCCTGCTCTTTTTCCAATCAAGAACACTGGTCATGCTTTATTGCCAGGCCATATGTGGAAGTCATAAACCACCCTGTGTCTCATCTCAGTGACCCGTCTATCAACAAGCCAGAAGCTGAAGCTTCGTTTGCCTTCTCTCCATAATTTCTCCAAGTCTTATCAAAATTTCCCTGGTTCTTTCAAGTATATATACACATCTTTTACCTATACATTAATCCAAGATAATGAGGTAAAAATAGGTATTATGGGGCAAAAGGATTTTATTTAGGAAATGCTGGGTTAAACAAATTAAGCAGGACTATTTACCACAAGACTAACTGAGCCTTGATCTTGTTTATTTTCATTAAAATTCTGTAAGACATTTGAAAGCTCACTTGGCAGTTATAGTAAATACTTAGGAACTCCTTGATCACATCACCAACTAATTTTCAATAAACAAATGAAATGGCTTTGGTGTAAAAATGGAGATATTTCACCTCTAATTTAGATATCCAGGACTCTGGAAACAGACATAGTAAGAAATAAGGAAACATGTAATTTAAAACTTATTGAAACAACTGAATGATTGAATTACATTTTAAGAAATTTGGTTGGAAAGCTGTAAGTTTCTGGGGTAGCTCCTGCACTCCAGAATTATACAATTTGTTGTTGCATAAGGGAGCAATGGTTTCCTGAGTTTTATTTCCATCCATTTCCATCCTCATGGGATTATAAATGGCTACTCTTTGCTCTACTTCCCAGACACCTTCGCTATTTTTTTCTTCTTCTCTTCCATTTTCAGGAGAATATTGGGGGAAGAGTGGCACACTGAAAAGAAAAATCAATCCCCTAAGAAGCAGTCCAAGGCATCACTGAAATAATGTGCTGCAGACTGCACGGGGACAGAGCTTCGAGCATTCTATTCATGACAGAGCTTTCTTTCAAAGTCACTGAAAGATAAAGAAGCAATTGTGACTTTGGAAATCTTCCAAATAATGTAAGCTATATGTTGCTTGAAAAATTACTTCTCTGTTGGCAGAATGTGGGTGATCAGGGGTGGGAGGAAGGCTAAACAAGGGACGCTTAACCTCGTACAAACCCGTGGCGAGCTGTGCCAGATGGGGGATGACAACCATGGATGTTCTAGACTGCATCTGCTTTGGGGGAATGGCAGGTGTGCATTTGGAGGCAGGTAGCCTATTAACCACTGTTCAATGGTATAATTAGCTCTTTCCGGTTTCCAGGCATCCTAGCATCTCAGTATATAATAAAAATTCATCTCTCATTGTGGTTTTAGCTGAAAATCTTTCAGTGTCCCTCCTGAACATGAACTTAGAAACAATTAAACAGAATGATGGCTGAGTAAGACACCCTCCTTCAGGTCAAGCAGAGTTATGTAACAGTACCTTTTGCTATTAATGAGGCTGAGTTGATCTCCTTGTTTGTATGAAAAAGTGAATAACTCTTCAAATATTATTTTTTTCACTACATTCACTCGAATGTCAAATTAGAGGCAACTAATGCTGTGATGATGTTTTATAATATGAATCAAAATTTGAAAGCTAAATCTTCGTGGGTTTTTTTGTTTGTTTTTGGCTCTGATCTCTTCACTAGAGAAAAATATCACACTGGTTAACAGTTTGTACATAAACTATTTAAACAAATTAGGCCCACTGATGCATAAAAATTATCTCTTCAAAGGTCAGATCCATTTTTCAGACAAATAATTACAAACCACTGTGCTGGTAAAAATTCTACATCTGTAATTGCAGCAATGAAATAAAATGCACACTAAAAATATTGTAAAAAATAAAAGGTTAAGTATTTAAGTATTTAAATAGTGACAGGCTGTGCATTTTTAAAATGAGAACTCGTGTCATCAGTTATAGTCCCTTCTTCTGGCTCCACTTTTCCCAACTGCGCCCCACACTGGAGAACAAGACTAATATTGAGGTCTGCCATAAATCTTTCCAGAATCACACTGATGACACCGCTGTTACGTGAACAAAACATAAGTGGAATTAGTTCAATTTATGGCATACTTCACTTTCACTTAGTGTATATGAATACCATACTCTGTCCTCCACAAAAATTTCCTCACCACATAAAACTTGCATTCTACTAATGACACTGCAAGTCTAATTGATGAAACACCAAACAGCAATAGGCATGACAAGATATCCGCATATTCTTTTTTGGACAACCCTGATGCCACATAAAGTAGAAAACAGGTCTTATTTTTCCAAGAGCCATACTTGGACCTTTGGTTGTTAACATCATCCATTCTAGTAAGAGAGCAACCGTCTACAGAAAGGCTTTCAAAACTTAGTAAGACCAACTCACATTATCACTTCTGTTATAAAATGAAGTGGAAGTGATACATTTCTAACAAGGAGTCTTTAGTCAAACATTCAATCTCAGACAGGAGCAAGCTGAAAATTTTGACTTAGGGTATTTATATGGAAAGAAATGACTAACATCTACTTTAAAATTACTTGTATGTTGAAAAATACAGACTAGACATCAGACATGTAATTTATAAATTAGCTGAGATTTTCTTACTCTATTTAACAATTTTAGTTTAGATGAGACAAATTGAGTGATAGGATTTATAAGATACGATCCTCACAACAGATCTCTAAGGTTTATTGTAACTTTAACATTTATATTACTTTGACACCTAAACATCAGAAACACAACATATTTATATACATGACATATATAAGTGAACTAAATTTGAGAATCTAAAAAGTCTTAGTATTTCCCATTTTTATGAACATTTTAAAAACAGTACGCAGATATTTTAATTTTGTATTTACTTTGAAACATGCTTGGAACATAATTATAAATAAGTTTATGTACTCATCATTGATGATCAAATTATATCTGAGCTATTGCTATAAAATTTCTTTTGAAAGATAAAAAAGATTTATATGTTGAGAAAATATTTTCCATTAAGTCAAAATTAAAATTGGATATTACAGGGTGCTAGTTTATAAGCTACAAGCAAGTAAAAATCAAAACTATCTCCCTCCATAATTATCTGTGTGATACAGCCTGGGCAATAATGAGACACCTTTTCTACATTGAGGAAAACAAACAAACAAACAAACAAAAAAAAACAACTTGGCTGCCATGCATCTATAATCCCAAGCTATTCTGGAGGTTGAAGCAGGAGGATGGTTTTAGCCCACAAGTTTGAGGTTGCAGTGAGCTATTATCATGACAGTGTAATCTAGCCCAGATGACAGAGCATGACCCTGCCTGTCAGTAAATAAATGAGGGAGGGAGAAAGGGAGAGAGAGACAGAGAGAGAGAGGAAGAGAGAGAGATTCTAGAAATAATGACCAAGGAAAGATTTTAAACATTAAAAAAAAATACTTTGATGCTGCAGGACTTCACATATTTATGCAAGTTTGTATCTTTTATTTTATTTCCCCAAAATGAATTGTATGTATAAAATTCCAAATATTTGAAGATTCAAATTCTACTCTTTGATACCAGTGACAAAGCAATTCTAGCATACTATGAGGTTTGATTGTTGGTTGTAAATGGGACTAATAATATTGCTGTGATATCAAAAAAATTCACCAGTAATTAGCAACAGAGTATACTTTATTTGTGGGGATGCATATATTTCAATTTCTACAACCAAATGCATCTATATGATAAAAAACAGACCTACGTACAAATTTACAGCTTTTCTTAGGATATAGATAAACTTAAAAAATATTCCCACATCTACCCGACCTTGTTAATCCTTAAATAGGATTAACATTTAATCAATTTTATCTTTGTCTCAGAGCCCATAATTTGTGAATTCTAACAAAAATGCAAATATTAACTCTTCTAAAGCGTTTCTTTTTTCCCCAATGCTATACTCTATTTTGCATTTTGAGGACTGTATTTTTAATTACTTAAATTTTAGAAACTTTCCTCATCACCTGTGAGGGTTAGTTTATGTGTCAACTTGGCTCAGCCACGATGCTCAGCATCTAGTCAAATATGAGTATGCTTGTCACTGTGAAGGTATTTCTTAGATAGGATTAACATTTAATCAGTACACTTTGAGTTAAGCAGATTACCTTCCATACGGGAGGGTGAGGGGGTTTACTGGGTCAGTTGAATGCCTTAAAAGACTGAGGTACCCAGTAGAAGAAAAAATTCTGCCTCCAGACTCAAGACTGCACCATCAATTATTGCTAGAATTTCCGGCATGCCCTGAAGATTTCAGACTTAGGAGTCTCCACAAATCTATGGGTCAGTTCCTTAAAAACTCAGTTTCTCTCTAGATAAATGGAGATAAATAGATAGATAGATGATAGAAAGTCAGATAGACACACATGCATCTGTCTAGATATAAAGATACAGATCTATAGCCTTATGGTCTAGTTATGTTTCTCTGGAGAACCCTAATGCACCTCCACGCTTTCTTTTCTTCTGTATTTAGTCTTAGATAAGGCTAAGTCTAACCATGATTGATGTGCATTCACAACGAAGCATGTGGAATTTCCTTCTTTCCACTCACAGTTCATGGAACTGCTGTTCAACTCTGTTGACTGGCCGGAGGCCTGGTTGGTAGAGAGAGCTGGACTCACAGCTGTGATCCCTTCCCTGGAGGTTGGGTGAAGCCACTGTGCCAAAGGCCACCTTTCACTTTGGTTTTGACTACCAGAGATATAAGGAGTCGCTGTGTAAAAGCAATTTTTTGCTGCCTCTAGAACAAAAAATCCTGTTCACTTTTTGCTCATTATTACAGACATATAAAAAGACTAGGGGACTGTTTTTCATAGCTCTTGAGATTTAGCCCAGGAAGTGAGACCTGAGGGGTTTAGTGCCAATTGCCCTCAGCACCACCATCCATTTTCAATGCCCTTGGAGTTGCACTGGGAGCTGCTCCATTCACTCCTTTTTTAGGAGTGAGGCCTTCTTAGGTAACTCTGCATTAAGATATCCTTGTGTCCTCAAAGCCCAGAAGTGCTGCTGATTCCAAATGCTGTTGTTTTGTAACAATGAAACCAAGTCTATGAGAGAATTACCCTGAATTATACGATCATATATAGATGTTGAGCATTACTAACAAACAGTCAAACAAAGAACAGCATCTGGTAGAGTTTTAAGATGTCATCAGATACAGCGATGGTATAATGGACTGAACTGTGTCCCCTCCGAATTCATATGTTGAAGTGCTAACTTCTAGCACCTCAGAATGGGACTGTGTTTGGAGACAAGGCTTTTAAAAAGGTGATTAAGTTAAAAGGAATCCCTTCAGGTGCCCCTAATCCAATCTAGTTGAACGGTGTCTTCATAAGAGAAAAACTGGACACAAAGTCTCCAGGGATGTGTGTGTCCAGAGAAAAGCCCACTGCGAGGCCGCAGTGATAAAGACCTCAGAAGGAAACAACCCAGCCACCACCTTCCTCCCAGACTTCCAGCCTCCAAAACTGTCAGAAAATAACTTTCTGTTGTCTAACCCACCTAGGTTGTGCTATTTTGTTATGGCGGCCTAAGCAGAATAATACAGAAGGTGTCAGAAAGTGAGGAAATAGAAGAACAGTTGAGAAAAATAGCATAGTCAAGACTTGAAGTTCTTTCCTCAAACACACATTCCACCTACGTTTTCCAGATCTAGGATCAGAACGTGTAAGGAAAGACTCACAACAATTTAATAACATGGCATTCTCAGCTCTTACTTTTGATTCAAGTACATTTCTTCTTAGAAGCTGCATGAGGATCCATTTTCTAAGCTCCAGCTTAATAAACATGCCTTTTGGGTGCCTTTTCATGTAATAACTAATCTGAACTGGTGTAAAATTCTTGGTTAGGTACTTTTCCTTGAAATATTGTAGATACTTTTGCATTTTCTTCAGGTATTTACTAATGTAGAGTAATTAAAAAATTTTATTTTTATTTTTAAAAGCCCTATGCTATTTCTTTCTGTTTGTGTGTTTTTGGATAAGGGTGAAGCTATACTGGATGTGGCTGACAGCCACCAAAGACAAGGCGCCCTTTGCTCTTCACTCCTCTGTGATGGCTGAACCCACTTCTCAGATGGAGAGCTGGATGCCCAGGTGAGATGTAACGTCCTCATCCAACTCCGGAACCCAGCAGAGCGTAATCTGGTGATGTGCTACAGTTCTAAGAGGACCTGATTATTCTCCAATAGCTCAACGCACTGATGTTCACAACAGCTAGAATATGTAAAAAAAAGACACTCCGACTCGATCTCTTCCTATCTCTTGGGGTTGTGGAACCCCACTTGTGGGAGCCACACTCTGCAGGAAACCACACGTCCCTTCCTCCCTCTTGGTCATTCAGTCACATTCTGAACAGATATTAAAACAGATAGGTACACGCAGAAGAAGTTTGCTTTGAAAAGCAAAATCTATATAATACAGGAGTAGTCTCCAGTTTAAAGAAACCTTTTATTTGAACCTGGTTCCACAGGGCCTTCTTTGCAACTTAATTAATGTGAACTATTTCCAGAAGTGTAACACAGGTAAGCCACCCAATTCATTGTAAAGTCTAGTTCCATCAATAAAGAGATAATAATACAATAATAATACAAAAACAATAATAATAGCAAAATCTATTTGGTGTGGTGGATGTAAATGTGTCCACTACAAGATTATCTTAATTATGACATTTTTGAAAGCTTATGTAACTAAATGTAGAAAAAAATTACAGAATTCTTTCCAAATTCTTATAGTAATCTGACCATTAGTCTATATTTTCCATACTGTGAATTACCATCTTTTTTTGAGACTGCACATTCAATTTATTGGGAATTTTAGGGCAGCTGTGTCCAGAGCTGCTAACTAAACACCACTTGAAATGGAAATCTTGATGCATCTTGGCAATAATAAGTATTTATTCACTGAATCCAAACAGCATCCAAGATACTCCTTTAGAGGGAAAAGGAAGCTTGTAATATAATCAACAGCTAAAGTAATTATACCCAATGTTGCCACTAGCTAAAATAATATAGTAATTTAAAATTTAGTAAGTCATGTGAAACTTCCCAAGCAGTGAATGCAGAGAGTATATAGCTCTTATAAATCATTTCTAAGGAGAGCAAGTATTAACCAGGAAAAATAAATGGAGAGCATCCCACAAAATTGGTGCCTCCCACTTCAGGTATTTTTCTTACCCATTTGAAAAATAAACACCTGCCATGCAATTACAAAGACACAGATATCTGATTCACAAGATATATAGGTTTATAAAAATAAAAGCTGGTTATTATCAAGGGGTGATGTATATCTGGATCTGTGCCAAATTACTTTTCTTTTAAAGAGCTAATATATTATCCAGTCCCCAAATTAAAGGTAGAAATAAGCCATGTGGTTTCTGGTTTGGATATCACAAAACACAAAAGAGATGTTGAACATCCACTGTCACTGTAACTACCAGGGCTAGCCAGAGTAATTTTATCTTGCCTAGTAGAGATGGATTTCTGGAACCCTGGATATATATAAAGTAGTTTTACAAACCATAGTAATTAACTTCCATTTCCCATTCCTTCTTTTTTTGATACTTTCCTTCCTTATAAGAGGGAAGAAAAGATGTGCAATCTGGGCTGCTGAACAGTGGTGAGCAGAGAAGGGGGAAGCCTCATGAAATCTGATGTGTCTGCATGACAATTGCATAATTTCATTTCTATTCAAGAAGGTTCAATGTTTCTGCTGCACCTTAAGAGATTACTGCCTTATGACTTATCCAAAATTTCCTCTTAAATTCTCCTTGTTGCTTTCACCACAATGATTTTTAATTGTATTTTTTAAGAACAAACCTAATTTTTCTCACCTGTCCTTCTTCCATTAAGTTAAATGACTCTCATTTTTCTTTATTTCTATTTGATTTGCTAATCAATTTCACTTTTTATCCTAAAACAATACGTGGTATTTCCATTCATCATCTGGAACTCTAGGGAAGTAGATCCTGTCTTTAGAGCATCAGCAATACCGAGCCTTTCAAAGGCTCTTAAGTTTTCAGACTGGCAGAATAATGGGAGATAAAGTAAGAGTCTTGTACTTGGGAAACTTAATGGACATATTCTATAATTACTTGAGTGCTCTCTCTGCAGACAGCACTCTTCATCATGCAAGTCATGTGGGAAATACAAAAAAAATCCCTACACGCCTCTCCCCAAGAGAATTCAATCAAATGGGGGATAGGGGAGGCAATTAAGAAATACACACCAGGGTATCTGTCAGTGGAAGATCAGAGAATCTTGTGAGCTACACCGGGCTAGAAAAATAGCACGAGGTCAGGGGACAGCAAGGAATGAAGATAATGTGTCTTAGGGGAGCTTGGGCTCTCGTCAGAAGACAATGGGAGACAAAATTCGATGCACGGAGAACAACAACATTATGGAGAACCTTAAAAATTGGTGGAAGAGTTTGGACTTCCTGCAAGCAGGGATAGGCTTCTGCAGGTTTTGCACACGGGAATCAAGAATATTGGAAGCAGTGTAAGAAAAAGCAGCTGCTGTCGTCCATCTGCAAAATGATGAGAGCCCAATAGTTTCAAGGCTATGTCAGACGTTTAGACAATAAAATGTCACACACACAGAGTCACACACTCTCTCTCACACACACACACAGTCACATACTTACATGTCACTAAGTGAAATTTCCTCAAACTATCATTTAAAGGGCTCCTGTCTTCCTGTTGTGTAAAAGTCCCCTACTGAGATCACAAACAGGAAAATAGCTTTTAATGCTAACAAAATATGAAACTTTTTAGAGGAAGGTCTTGTGATGATTAGAGTTCCTTTTAATTGTAAAGTCCATGCAGGCAGCAAATCTCTCTCCTCTCCTGTTCTTGACCTCCCTCTCTGTCTCTCTAAGACCTAATCCTGATATACAAACATATTTAAAAACTGATTGCCCTTCATTGACACTTTTTCATGGGCAGTCTGGACTTCAGAGTCAACGTGCAGGAGCTCTGGGTAAACCAAAGGGTACTCAGGAATTCATGAAAATAGACTCTTCTCTGGCTCTCCAAATCAAAATGCTGTCAGATACTAATAACTTGGTTCTAATTCTACACTTGAGGACGGCTTGGTATTGCTTCCATGTCTCTAGCAAAATACTTTTTAATCCTAACATACTGTCATTGGCTCATTAAAAATAAAATTAAGAAGCCAGGTGGGGTACTCACGCCTGTAATCCTAGCACGCTGGGAGGCTGAGGCAGGTGGATTGCCTGAGCTCACGGGTTCCAGACCAGCCTGAGCCAGAGCGAGATCCCATCTCCAAAACTAGCCGGGTGTTGTGGCGGGAACCTGTAGTTCCAGCTACGAGGGACGCTGAGGAAAGAGAATCACTAGAGCCCATGAGTTGGAGGTAGCTGTGAGTTATGATGCCACGGCACTGTACTTAGGGTGACAGAGTGAGACTCTGTCTCAAATAAATAAAATAAAATAAAACAAAATAAAATAAAAGGCATCAGCAAGGAAGATGCCCACAAAAGCTGAGACAGTCTGGCACTACTCAGACACTTGTCACTTCACCTCCTTTTCTGTAATAAACAAAGATGTTTCCTCATTTACTGTCTGAAATTCTAATGCACCGTCATAACGCATCAAGGTGCACAATTTGCAAAACTGCTTCCTAGCTCCTTAACATTGGCAATACGTAGAAGTCACTCTATACCTGGTTACCTAAATGATAAACATAGCTGGCAGCCAAACCTATTGTGTCACATCTCTCTGAAGAATTACTCTAAAGATAAGGCACAATTTATAGTCCAATAAACAAAATGAAAAGATTATATTAAAATCCCATAGGGGCGCGGCGCCTGTGGCTCAATGGGTAGGGCGCCGGCCCCATATACCGAAGGTGGCAGGTTCAAACCTGGCCCCAGCCAAATTGCAACAACAAAACAAAAATTGCTACGTGTTGTGATGGGCCTGTAGTCACAGCTGCTCGGGAGACTGAGGCAAGAAAATTGCCTAAGCCCAGGAGTTGGAGGTTGCTATAAGCCGTGATGCCACGACACTCTACCGAGGGTGATAAAGTGAGACTCTGTCTCTACAAAAAATAAAATATAAATAAAATCCCATGGGGGGAGACATAATTTGTACAAGTGATCTTCGAAAATGCTAAATTTATAAATAATAAATGCTAAATATATAAATAATATTTTTAGAATTGATTTGAAATATTACTTTTCAAATAAACACCTCGAAGTATACTTTATAGTAGGCAAATATCCCATAATAAATGTTAAGAACTTGTCTAAGACATCTCTACCTTATCTGTACCACACTGAGCTTAAATTATTATGTTGTCCTTTGGTTCCTTGATTCTTGCAACAAAATTGATTTCAATACAATAGTCACTGAGTCATACACCAGTAATTTCTCAACATTTTGTGGAAAAATGATTTTTTTTTTTTCCAAAAAGTAGTGACTCAATTATCTGAGGTACTGGATAAACTCTTGGAATTACTATGATCATCAATCTGTCCATTTTATAGAAAAACATTTTTAGGGGAAATGAACAGATCAAAATAAAGTAGGCAGACAAATGCAGTTGGCTTTTCAGATTTAATTGCTTCCCTAGCTTTTATACTAGAAAATATTTTTAAAATTCACACAAAGGCTTAGTCCTCATTTTAAAGAAATATTCTTACACTGACAGGAATGATCAAATATCCCTTAAGAGAGGGAATTTCTTATCTAGAGATAAAAGGGGACTACAGCATTTTGCTTTTACCAAAGAAAAGACTATTCAGAACCACCCATCATAATGGAGAACTCTTTTTCTGACTTCAAGCAAACCTAATAACTTGCATTTTTATACTAAATGCATTTTGATCATCTATCAAACATACTATGATTTCAAGATTGGTGAGAAAAGTTTAAGCATGTGAAAAACTGATTCTTGATGAAGTTAAACTACAAAAGAAAATCTAGAGTATTTTATTTTGTTTAATATTTTATTAAATAGCATACTCAATTACTGCACCATAAATGAAAATATGAAAATGTATAACAAACGTTTTATCCTGTTATAGTAAGACAAATTTCCTTGAAGCTAAGGGGAACAATCTTGGCAGAGCAACATAAAATTTCAGAACAAATATTGACAAATGTTGTCATGCCTTTCAAGATAAAATAATGCTCTTTTACATATATTGAAAAAGAGACATAAATTAACTTAGGACAAATCATTATTTATGCATTTAAATCCCTCCACCAAAGAACATAGAATCAGCTAAACAGATGTGTAAGGAGATTTTAGAATACTTATTTACTCACATACAGCCTAGAAAAATAAAAGTGTAAATAAAACATATCTCCTTGATTAAAATCCTGTGGAGACTTGGAGTATAAGGTCTTCAAATAGCAAAAGTAATAGGAAAAGATTTTGATCTAAGTGCGAACCCGAGGTACAGCATTTTGACCATCTTTTAACCAGTTTTACTATGTGCTAAAGCAACTGCTCTGAGTAGCTAGGGAGGTATTAATTCAATGTTGGCTGCAAAAGCATTTTACATTTTTTTGCTTTGTTTCTAAAATTGTTCCAATTCATCCTGGGCTTGCGTCTCTGAAACTCTGCCCTTTTTCATGTAGTGGGATGAATTAAACAATCTGTTTAATCGTCACATCATACAGAAGACAGAAGGAAAACGTTTAAATTATTTTATGGTTTTACCTTCAATTATTTAAGACTATTCCCTGTTTTAACTGCAGAATGTATAATATATTGTTAGCCTAAATTGTCTTTCTTCTTTCTAAACATTAAATTATTTCTGATAATTAGTAACCAGCTTTTCTCTACTTCTAAGACATATGAATATAAATAAGTTAACATATGTGTTTAGTTATATGTTATTAGCATATACGTATGTTATGTATATGTAAATACATATGTGCATATATGAGTATATATATCAAAGATCATATCCATGTAATACAGCCATTGTAAAGAAAATCTATAAACTTGTTTCCATTGTCTATCACCACAGAACCAGAGAGCAGAATCTGTTCAGAATATGGGCTCAACAACCAACAAAAATTCGTTCATTTTTACTTTAAAATTCAAATCTGGATGTGTCCAGAGAAACTGATAAGCTGTGTAGGAGAGTATAAAGTCTACCACAGGCCATAAGATCTTACACACTTAGATTATATGTCATGGAGTAAAAGGAATAAATATCATCTAAGGTGAAAAAATCCATGATAGCTTTCACCCAGGCAAGTTAAACATTCAAAGTACGTGGGAAGGGCAGCGCCTGTGGCTCAGTGAGTAGGGCGCCGGTCCCATATGCCGGAGGTGGCGGGTTCAAACCCAGCCCCGGCCAAAAACCACAAAAAAAAAAAAGAAAGTACATGGGAAATTATAAATACAACATCCAGTGGAAGTTAAAAATATAAGTACTGCAAAGTATATGTTACATATATATTCATATATATATATATATACACACACACATATTATATATATATATATACACATTGCTTTCAGAGATGTATCTTCCTTATGCAAACGTATTTGTTATAGATGAAAATATGGAGGAAATTTTTGAACTATTTTTCTTTCATAGAGAAGTGGACTCAAGAAAATTGGAATGTATGAATTAAAAAAGTAAGTCTTAGTTAACAAAAATAAAGACTAATTTTAATAGGGAGCAAAGGCGTCATACAACGCCTCCTCTTCTAACTATCTTGGTGTCACACCTATGTTTATACACACACAAAAACTACTTTTGTATGACCGCATAGGACATGCTATATTTTAAGCCATTACCAAATGGAGATAATTTGTTAAATTGATTTTCCATATATTACTTTGAATTATTATATCTATTCAAGACATTTATGGTCTCTGATCAAAAATACTGACCTATTTCTTACATACTTCTCAAAACTCATCCACATTAGAAAAATAAGAATATTCAGTACTGTTGTCTATAGCTGATTGCTCCTGAAATTTTACACTCTTCCCTTTCTCCCCTGTAATGTACATCTCTCCACCAGAAGATCTCTCCAAAGGGAGACCAAAGGAAACAGCAGGAGACGGACTTTGAGCTACTAGGTAGCAGACATTAATGAAATAACTCAGCACTTCCTCTCCTTGATGTTCTCCCAGGACCTTGACTCACCTTCTTGTGTTCCCCTCCAAATGGGTTCGCATCAAACCAGGTACAGAAAGAGAAGGAAACCATACATTCACTTAAGAAAAGCATGTGCTGAAAACTTTTGTTAATTATCTGATTGAAATGGTAAATGTCATTAGTACCCATAAAAGTGTTTTTATTTTGAATGATGACTGACTTCACTTAAAACATGGTATTGTGATGTTATTTTGTTTTATGTAGCTCTAAAGAAGAGGCTGTCTTTCCATTAGTGTGTTAGAATATTGCCACAATGAGGGGACTACTTTTTCACCTCAGTCATTACTAATAATTGGCCATCTTCACAGCAGCAATTTGGGCATCTCATCGACCTCCTGCCCTTACCTTCTGGCTCATCACTCTACTGCTCTCACTCAAAGGATTCCTTGACCACGCACTTCAAGGCCTCTGATGTTGTCATTGGCCTGTACCCCTGTGCCTCATTTTTCTCTTTACCCAGCTTACATTCCGAACACATCATTATAATAACATCCTTTTATAAGTTCCCAACTTTTTTCCCTCTTAGTATTTCGCTAGAGAAACCCCAGCTCCAGTTATTCCCTACCCTCTACTCTGCACTTGTAATGACTGGTTCAAAGTGGCTGAAGTATTTTTGACCCATCTGAGTGGGTCCTCATCACTGGTAAGGCAAGTCTACTACTTCCTTGGTCTATTTACTCCCTTTGTGGACTATTTAATATCTTTTCCTCTCTCCTTCTATCCCCGCTCTCACTCTTGGCTGCTCAGCTTTGTTACTTTTACACTCAAAAGAGAACATCCTTTTTGTCCCATGACAGCCAAGGTAACCAAGGTGTCCTCTCTTCTAACTTACACCAATGGCCCGTTGGCTTCCTATAACAAACTCCCTCTTCCAGTCTAGCGTGACTCTGTACTTATGTAAAATATAATAAACATTGATTACCAAATAATGAAATGAAAAAGTAAGGACCTGTAGCATGTATCAAATACCAGCCTCAACACACATAACCACTACAGCTAACTGCTATGAAAATTAATTCTCTCATTTTGTCTCATCTTGTTGTTTATCCATCAACAACCTGGTGTTTCTGACACACAACATTTTGAGTTGTACTGTTCCAGCATACCAAACGGAGCTCAGGTCAGGTCCAGTGCTCATTGTTTACTCTTCTGGAACGTTCTTCCTCAAGAGAGCCATAAGGTTTATTCCTTGCCTTTTCCACTTCAGTTCAAATGTCACCACCTCAGAGACCATTCTACCTTATCTCAAAATAAGATACTGACATCCCTTTTTATCCCCTCTCCCAGAACTACTTGTCTTCACGGCACTTATAATTTACTTGGTGTTCTTACATAATTACGTTTCATTGCTTATTCTCCCAATGTAAGTTCAGTTCCATGAAGACAATGGCTTTAAATTTTTGCTACTGAGTTCCCAGAATCTAAATTATACCTACTACATAGAAGGTATCTAGTGATGTTGAATAAATGCATGAATTATAGCAAAAATACAACCAAAGATAATGAGCGCGTTATTATCACAGGTTTTTGGAGAATTGCAAAAGGTTTCTACATTTTCATAAATACCACTGTATAGTTGTTGTTACAATGTTTAATACTGTAATATTACATATAATACAATATTACATATAACATATTACATATGTTTAATACTATCTTATTGTGTGATCCAAAACTGGGGGGGGAATCAATAGATTTATCTTGGAAGAGCAAAATAGAAAAATAGAGCTAAATTTTAAGATGCTGTGATTAAAATAAAGTTTACTTCCTTCTAACAGATGTATGAAAGAATACTCAACATGGTTAGTCATCAGAGAAGTTCAAATCAAAACTATAATGGGGTATCATTTCACCCCAGTTAAAATGGCTTTTATGAAGATCTGTGAACTATTAAATTGGTAATTTAGTGGAGACTGAATTGAATTTGTAAATCCCTTTGAGAAGTAAGGACATTTTAATGACACTGTTTCTATGAATCCATGACCATGGGATGTTTTTCCATTTGTTTGTATCATCTATAATTTCTTTCACCAGTGTTTTGTGGTTCTCACTGTAGAGATCTTCACTTTTTAGTTAAGTATATGCTATGCATTTTATTTTCCTTGTAGCTATTGTATAATAAGTGATATTTAGTCCTTGATCTAACTCTAAGTTTGACCATATTCAGTATATGGAAATGGTACTGATTGAGTAGTACTGTTTTAGAAACCCGAGACTTTGTTGAGTTTATTTATCAATTCTAAAAGTCTTTTGGTGAAGTCTTTGGGGTCTTTTAGGTAAAAGATCTTATTGTCAGGCAAACAAAAAGAGTTTCACCTCCTCCTTCCCTATTTAGATATCCTCTATTTCTTTCTCTTGCCTGATTTCTCTGACTAGGACTTCCAATACCGTGATGAATACAAGTAGTGACAGTGGGAACCCTTGTCTGGTTCAAGTTCTTAGAGGAAATGCTTTAAAATTTTCCCCATTCAGTATGCTGTTGGGTTGGGGGTCTGTTATGCATGATTCTTATAATTTTGAGGTATGTTCCTTCTTTGCCTAGTTTATTGAGGGTTTTCATTATGAAAAGGTGCTGGATTTGATTTTTCTGCATCTATTAAGATGGTCACATGGTCTTTATTTTTGTTTCTGTTTATGTGGTGAATCAGATTTATTGATTTGCATATGTTGAACCATCCTTACATTTCTGGGATGAAACCCACTTGACCATGGTAAATTTTCTTTGGATGTGCTATTGAATTCAATTTATTAGCATTTTCTTGAGGATTTTTGCATTGGTACATATGTGATGTTGGACTGTAGCTATCTTTTGTTGTTGTGACTGGCTCTGGTACTGGTTACATACAAGGAGTTAGGGAGGATTCTCTCCTACATGTTATGGAATAGCCTCTGTAGGGTAGGTAATAATGAATACTAGTGAGGAAAGGGATAAAGGAGAACCTTTACATATTGTTGCTGAGAAGGCAAATTAATGCAGTCACTATGGAGAACAATATGGAGGTTCCTTGAGAAACTGAAAATAGAACTACCATTTAAACCAGCAATCCCATTGCTAGGTATGTATCTAAAGGAAGGAATTCAGTATATTGAAATGATAGCTACTCTCCCATATTTACTACAACACTATTCACAATACCCAAGATTTGAAACCAACTTACACATTCATCAATGGATGAATGGAAACAGAAATTGCAGTATATGCTCACAATAATGAAATATTACATAGCACAAAAAAATGAAATCCTGTCATTTGTAACAACATAGATGAAACTGTAGAACATAATGGTAAGTGAAATAAGCCAAGCACAGAAAGACAAATCTCACATGTTCTCCCTCTTAAGTGAGAGCTAAATATTAAAAGCAATTGGTGTCATGGAGACAGAGGCTTGGAAGGGTGGGGAGGAGAGAGGCGTGAAGCACAGATGGTGTGCACAAAAATAGTTAGGGCTCAGTGTCTGTAGTTCAGTGGTTAGGGCGCCAGGCACATACAACAAGGCTGGCGGGTTCGAATTCAGCCCAGGCCGGCTAAACAACAATGACAACTGCAACAAAAAATAGTCAGGTGATGTGGCAGGCACCTGTAGTCCCAGCTACTCAGGAGGCTAAAGCAAGAGAATCACTTAAGCCCAAGAGTTTGAGGTTGCTGTGAGCTGCGACACACAGCTCTCTACAGAGGGCGACACAGTAAGACTCTGTCTCAAAAAATAAATAAAAACAAACAAACAAACAAACAAATATATATATAGTTAGATAGGATAAACGATATTTGGTAGTACAATTAAGTGACTAGAATCAATAATCAGTTAGGGTACACTTTAAAATAACTGAAAGAGCAAGACTGGAGTATACCTAACACAAAGAAATGATAAATACTTGAGCTTATAGATACCCCAAGTGCCCTGTTTTTATCAATTCATATTGCATGCCTGTACAAATACCACATATACCTTATAAAAAATAGAAATATTATGTATCCATAATAATCACAATTTTTAAAAATGCCAAAAATAAAATAAAATAAAGATGACTTCCCAACAGCTACATAATAGTAAGAGTTTTAGGTTGCTGTAGTTTGGTAAGGATGGAATCACCCAGAATAAGCATTTATACAGAGGAAACTTATTGAAATGAAGAAATGGACAATTAAATCACAGTGCTTTTCAAGAAAGCTAGAGGTGAATCCATAAAGTTATTGTTCCTTAAAAATGTACTAAGAAGGGAGATCTGTGTTCTGTTCTTATCTCACATATGGACTAATTATAATAATAATAAGGTGAGGAGGAAGCTTGTTTGAGGGGATGGATCCTACACAGACGGCAGTGATGGTTTCATGGTGTATCCTCATCTCCAAACTCATCAATCTGTGTACATTAAATGTATTAAATGTATACAGTTTTTTTATACTTTTGAGGAGCTAAAAATTATCAAGGTAAGTTTTTTGTAAAATACCATAAATTGTTTTACACTTTATTTATGCCCTAAATATTTTCTGTTACGTTAGATATAATGTATATCCTACCAACTTACAGATATATTACAGTCAACATATTAAAATGTCTTTTCAATATTAACACATACATTAATTTTACCTATCTTACTGAAAGTTTTTGATTTTTACCAAATTAATATAAAAATAGACATTCATTTACCTGATATTCCCAGCCCCTCTAGCCCTGCTTAGTGGAGAGCAACCATATTCTGGAAAACGTTCCTTACTCCATTTGGTTTGATGGTAGCTCCACCCCTCTTCCCACAACTGTAACCTGAGCCCAGGTAACCCTCTGTCTGCTAACTGGGATGGAAAGTCTAGAAGAGGCCCCTTGCCTAGGTCAGGCAAATCGGGGCCTTCCCACAGACCTGGGGTTAGAGGTTCACTCCCTTTCTGACACTGGTGCTGCAACATGGGAGACAATAAAGTGCTGACTTTGAAGCTGAGCTATAAAGAGGCATGAAGGCACTTTCCAGGACGGGTGATAAAAATGTTCTGCGTCTTGATTATGGCAACAGTTTGTGAAAACTCATACTTGTATACTGACAAGCATGAATTATATTCTATATAAATTATATATCAACAAACCTGATTAAAAAATTTAAAAATGCAATGTACTGCATCATATAATTTGTTGTTTATTGTTGTGTTTTAAAATGCTTTTAATATAGCATATACTGATTTGGCAAAACATTATTTTTTCATCCTAATCCACAAATATGGCATAAGAGGCCATGCCAAGGCATAAAATTAATACTTTAATATCATTTTGAGGAGAAGTATATAATGCTCAACAATTTCATATCTCGTTTGCAGAATCTACAAGCAGCATATAATTGCTTCATTTAGGAATACGTTTTAAAACAAATGAATAGCCTGAAAAAAACTGGCACTTGAGAACTAAAGTGGGAACATTTCTCCTATTCCAATCTAATTAGCTCATTCTTCTACCTCAGTTAGTTCTCCTGCTATCTTCTGAGATATTGCCTTTGTATAGAAAGAATATTACTTCCATTTTTAATTGTTTGTCTAAGTAGTGTATAAATCATCACCTAGCACACATATAAATGTATGTGTATAGAATATAAAATTTATACAGGGATAGTACAAATATATATGTGAATCATTTATGAATAAATGATATTTAGAAATGCACAAACATCATGGTAAAGTAACAATCTGCTTAAATCTAGGTAGCTATGACAACTTTTCCTATAGCTTTTAACTTATGATTATAAGAAACTAGGGGCAGGGCAGCGCCTGTGGCTCAGTCGGTAAGGCGCTAGCCCCATATACCGAGGGTGGTGGGTTCAAACCCAAACCCGGCTGAACTGTAACCAAAAAGTAGCCAGGCGTTGTGGTGGGCGCCTGTAGTCCCAGCTACTCGGGAGGCTGAGGCAAGAGAATCACTTAAGCCCAGGAGTTGGAGGTTGCTGTGAGCTGTGTGAGGCCACGGCACTCTACCGAGGGCCATAAAGTGAGACTCTGTCTCTACCAAAAAAAAAAAAAAAGAAAGAAACTAGGGGCATTTTACAGTTTCAGAAAAACCTTGTGTCATCTTTTGGTGTTAAACAGCAAAACCCTCATCCTTCTTCCAGGACACTCTTTCGGATGTTCACCATTTAAGCACATTCATCAGTGGCTCTCTTCCCCGGGAGCAGCTATTTCCAAACACCTATGAATTTTGTAGTCTTAAGACTATAAAGGTGACGAAAGCATAATATCGTTAGGAATAAGAATCAAACCCTACAAATGGATCTAATACATAAATGTCAATGGTTTTCAATATTCATACAGAGAAGGTTTCCGATCAGCAACATGTCACTGCCTGTGAGGGTTGGACACAGGGTGCTGAAAGTTGTCTTTAAAATTCTCTCATACAAATAAGTGTGGAGATGCTTTGGCTCAGAATGGTTCATATGAAAATAATTTTAGGATAATATAAAATACAACAAAACAGAACAATAAATCCTAAATGAGGAAGACTTCTGGAAAAGAAAATATTCAGCTCACCAAGTATCATTAACGAGTTTACAGGCGTCTCCCTCCTTCTCTCCTTCCATCTACCAAAGCAAAGGCGTGTCTGCCTGCACTTTCCCTCCTATCCCATTGCTCTTAAAACATACAGATTTTTCCTTATTGTGGAGAAGGTAAAAGGTCAATTTGTATATAATAATGTGATGGGAAGAAACAACAAGAAAGCACACAAGAATTTGAGATGACTGTTAAATTTGAGCTGCAAAAAAGGCTGCCAAGAATTGTAATATAATCTGAGTGACCAGAAAAGGGGAGGTCAGTTTTGTACAGCCAGCACTGGTTGAATCACAGCACGTGGAATTCCGTTCTCCACGCCGTATTTCAGGAGGAACGCTGATGAACTTGTCTGAATGAAGAGTATCTGCTGGACCATCATGGAAGAAGGAGGATTTTGTTTTATTTAGTGCCAGAAGGATGATGAGAATGCATTTTACTTAAGTAGGTACTTCGTCTAAAAATAAAAAGGGTTGCTTTGTGAAGGAGAGAATTCCTGATTACTGGAAGTTTAAAATATTCATTGAAATACTTCTTTAGCATATTATTATGTAAAATGCTATGCAAAGCATTAGGAAATTATAGAGAGTAATAATATAAACTTCTTCCCTCACAGACATTTCTACTATAGGAATAGTCTGGCAGGTACTAGTAATTGCTGTGTTGGGATTACGGTGGAAGGTGATTCTCTCTTGGCAGGGAAAGGACACAAATGCTCCTCTGCACTGCATTCCAATTCAAATGGTTAATGCTGATCATTAGCATTTTATTATTCTTTTCCTGAAGAGATTTGATATTCCTTAACAGGATACAGATATATTATTAGCATTTCTTCAATGTACCAATCAGAGCAGAAACTAAAAATTGGCTGATTGTGCAAAAAAGACTACATTCGCCTTTCATTTGTCACCTTTGCAAATTTTCTAAAACATTTTAGAGTTATCAAAATATAAAATGTTCTACTTAAAAATGACACATCCAGCTACATTGATTTACCTTGTTAGAGCAATTACTAGTGTGTAGGAAATTTATCTGCATGTTAATTAACTTTGGGGGAATGAGACTTGGCTTACTCTAGGATTATATAATGTCTTTCCAGAAAAAGAACAAAGCCAAAGTTTGGGAAAATGACGGAATTTAATTACCTGTTTCCATGATTTCAAGGGGAATTCATCTACCATATCTTACATAAATGACTAATGCATTTTAATCAAAGGGAACCATGAACTGAATCAGTCCACCTGATACAATGGTGTAGACTGTGACTGAATACGAAATGAAATCTTTACAGCATAACGTAGCTAATGAAATAATAGTAACATCAGTAATAATTCTAAAATAATACACTAAATGTGAAATGTACTATAATGCTGTTCTATATTTCACTTAATAACATTTTAACTTTTGAATAGTTGTTACATTGTAGCTTTGGAACTGGACAAACTATAAATCCAATTCTAATCTAGTAGTTAGTGTGTAACACCTAATTTCACTGAAGTTATTTCATTAATTTTAAATAGAGGTAATGATATGTATATCATTGGGTAGTTGTAAGAAATAAAACGGATATGGCGGGCATGCAAAGAACTTGGTAAAGAACTTAATACTTAAGAAATAGAAGCTTTACATTTGAAATATAAATTTTTACACTGAGACATTGAAGCCCATTTGTCTTACTTTCATCACTTCTCTCTTCCTTCTTGTTTGTGCCAAACAAAATCAGCACTGGATTCGTGTGCATATAAATGATAGATAAGGGAAAAAGCAGTCTTTGCTGAATGCCTTTAAAACTGAGGTTACTTCCAGCTAATAGTAGATGTTCGCTATGGGGAATGGTATTCTGGGAGCTATCACATGCTAGGATTTCATTGGAATTAGGGGATCATCCTCAGTAACCCTCAGTAACCCTTATTCCCCTGGATGGTGAAAGAGACAGATGCTTGTTCATGAAGCAGGAGGTAGTCTTAAGACATTCATTAGTATCAATTTGGGTTACATGGCATGCCAAGAAGTTCAGTGGGTTTGGCTGTAGTTTTTGCTACAATCAATATGGCAGTAAGTCCAAAAATAAAAACTCCACAGTAAGACGGGGATAAAAAAAAAAAAATCTATAATTATTGCACTGGGCTTAGAACTGCTTCTTTACGCTTTTAATATCATATAAAATCATTAATGATTTGATGCCTTGTGACTTATACTAAAACATAGTAGGCGATAGGTCAAATAAATTCAACGTCCCAATAAAACTGGGTGAGAGAAAGGAGCTATATAACTCTTCTGTTGTTAACAAGCAAACAACCACAACCTAATAAATTGGTAGATACCCTACATTCTAGCCTCACTGGACTGTGAAGGGCCCATACTTGGTACTCGCCATTCCCTCCCTCTGGAGTAAGCCACCCTTTTCCTCTCCTGCCTGCCTTCCTCAACTTTTCTGCAGGCATTCCAAATGTTATTCCTTCTGTCAATACTTCCCTCCTTCCTTGTAACTTTTAAACAGTTGACTGCTACCAATGCTTTGAAAATGTGCCCTGTGATCACATTACATAAACATCTGTTTATCTTCCCTTTCCCTCCTGGATATTACATTTTCACTGAGAGTCAGAAGCATAAAAGTACATATATTTGAGAGGAGGGAAGTGCAAAGCTATGAAAAAGTGAGATTTGGGGTCAAATCCTGACTGCATCTGTATGGCTTCAGAAAATAACTTAAATTTTCCATGTCAATTATTATTACAGGAGGATAAATGCTTTTTTTTTTTTTAGTTAGATTTTAGGTTTGTATTAATGGTTATACATAGATTATGTAAAGTGATAAGCACAGTATTTGGCAAAGAGAATCGTGTTTGAAAGTGTCAGGTATTGTGATTTTTGTCAATAATTCAAATACGAACTAAGACACGATAAAGTGTTTTGGTAGGACAAATTGAAATAGTGAAGGAAGGTAAGGTAAAAAGAGTAATTTTGATTAAGATGTCAGAAGTGTGATGTGAAGCCTTATAGAATTCAATGAATGTTTGCTTAACTGACTTGAATTTCTAGCAATGTCGCAAATTGAACGGAGAGTTAAAGGTAAACAAGATTTTTTAAAAGTTAAATAGGGAGGAGATCCCCTTTCCCCATTTTTATAAATTTCAATTCTCTTCTTGTCCATTTGTAAAGTATTCTGAACTATAACAAATCAAGAATATCCTATGATATCTGTGTCAGATTTTATTTTATGAATGTATATATAGCCATAAAAAAATAATTAAGCCACAGGTGTAGGAGAAAGAAAGAGACCAAACTGAGGCATTCTTACAGAAAGACAGTCTGTCTGTGGCTTTAAACATCACTTTAGTAGATTATTATGTTAGGTCTGAGAAGGAAATATAAATGCTAAAAGAGCCTCCACCAGACTAACATAAGAACTAGTGAGGCAATCACCAATAAGGAGCAGAAAAGACCACAAATACTTCAGATGAAAATCTGACATTAAACAGGCCTTAACAAAATAAATGCACATAACACCCCTGTCTGTCAGAAGGGAGCATGAACATGAGCAAGTGATGTCCTCATTCAATTAATCTGTGCTTCTTGTTCTGTACACAAAAACTTCTGCTACAGAGAGGGCGACATCTAAGAAAAATGAGTTATATTTGCCTGCTGGAAGGTTATTACAAACCTCTTAAAAGTTTTAATGAAGTGGTCCAGGAAACATAAACACAGATGGTACCGAGGGAGTGAATACGATAGAGGCTGTATAGAAAGGCAATTCTCGGGCGGTGCCTGTGGCTCAGTTGGTAAGGCGCCGGCCCCATATACCAAGGGTGGTGGGTTCAAACCCGGCCCTGGCCAAACTGCAACCAAAAAAATAGCCGGGCGTTATGGCGGGCGCCTGCAGTCCCAGCTACTTGGGAGGCTGAGGCAAGAGAATCGCCTAAGCCCAGGAGTTGGAGGTTGCTGTGAGCTGTGTGAGGCCACGGCACTCTGCCGAGGGCCATAAAGTGAGACTCTGTCTCTACGAAAAAAAAGGCAATTCTCTTGAAACCTTTGCTAGTGAAGGAAACAGTGGGATCTAGTACAATTAGGGGAAATGGGGGCCAAAATAAAAGTTATTTTTTTCTTTGATGACATTTAAGAAGGCTGATTTGAAGAACTGGGGTAATGGATGAAGAGAAATCCTTGAGAGGAATTATCTGATGGAGAAGATCCCTAGAGAGACAGGAATAGCTAAGATTCAGTGGACCTGAAAAGGAGCAGTTAAATCCAGGTATAAAACAAAACAACACAAAAAACCCCTAGCTATCCTTGCCATGGGGTCACGAGGAAAGCAAGAGGGAGTAAATTCTGGAAAAAACAAAAATGAAAAAACAGTTGTGTTGAAGAAAGAAGTAACAAAGCCGGGCGTTGTGGGGGGCGTCTATCGTCCCAGCTACTTGGGAGGCTGAGGCAAGAGAATTGCCTAAGCCCAGGAGTTGGAGGTTGCTGTGAGCTGTGACACTACAGCACTCTACGAAGGGCAATAAAGCGAGATGACTCTGTCTCTACAAAAAAAAAAAAAAAGAACCAACGAATAATCATGGAGTTGACATCAGATGATTTTGATGTTTCTCATTAAAATCAGCAGTAAGATTTTTAGCTCAGAATTAAGAGAGTGGTTGGGTTTTGGAAAGAGAGGGGCATTGTTAGGGTCACCAGCTCCTCTCAGAAATAAAACGTTGAGACAGAGGAATCAAAGTCCTGATGGTAAACTGGACTTGTACTGCAGCCAATCAGCACAGTGAGAAGACTTCTGGTCACATCATGGCATGAAGGAAGACTGCTAGGTTTATTCAACAGCAAGGCTTGGCAAGAGAAGGGATTATCAGGAGAGAGGGAATGTAGCCAGCTGAACCACTGGAAAAAAGAGTCAAGTAACAAAACCAATAGAGTGGGGAGAGGAGAAAAGCTGAGAGAAACTGTGGTTAACAAAAACAAAACCAGTGTAGTGGGGAAGAAGAGGCTGAACAGGTAAATTTAGTGCTAGAAACCAAAGGGTATGAGGAATGCAAAGGTAGCTGTTAAAACAGAAATACCATATGCAATGGGTTACCCTTTGGCTAGTGAAGTCAGTCAACTAAGATGGTGATAGAGTGGAAAGTCGTAGGGAAAAGCATGACCCTATTGGCAAATGGTAATTAAAAAAAAAAAATTGTGCAGAGTTGGCAAATCACATTAAGGGAGAATTGCATTTATATCTGTGACTCCCAAAGGGGGAACAGCTCAGGGGAAAGAAGAGGGGTACAGGCAGCACCTCAGTCTTAGAGATGGTACCTAAGGACCTGCCTGGGACAGGTTGAAATAATATTTGTAGGACTGAGTTCATAACACTCTCTGTTCTTTTTTAAAATGACAGATGTCAGCTAAACTAGAATTTGTCATACATCTTCTATCTTTCTAAAACTCAGTACAGTAAGAAGAAAACTGATGACCCAGAACCTAGGAGAGTTTTTGCCTTCAGGAAGAATAGAAGGTGATTGGGAAGAAAAATAAAATATATGAAGAAGTTAGCTGATCATCAAAGGGAAAAAAAAAATCACTAACTAGGGTGTGTTATATTTGCAATCAAAATCAAAGGAAGATCAGAGATATAAGAAGGACAAGATTTCAGTAAGTTACAATGTCAGTGGTGAAAAATGGCGAGATGGTGAAGACGGACAAAAAAAGAGCCCATTTTCTCAGTGGGGTCCAGCACTCTGTGCTGCGGCCCTGGGACATGGCTGAGAAAGCTACTGATACATAGTGCAAGAAAAATGATTAAATCAACTTAATCATGTTCATCATTCTCTAGCAAGTGGGTTTTCTAATTAGTTAAAGCATATTATGTATTTGCTATACAAGAAGTGTTTTCCAGAATTTGATTTAAATTAGCCGTTCCATCAGAAAGTGACAGGACGGCTGCAATTCCATTTTTTCAGTGCAGCTCTGTAGTTTGAAATCTATCTTTTGGGTTGCAATGCATATAAGTAAATATATTGCCCTCCTCCTTCGAGTATCAACTAGTTTATAAAAAATTTAAGACAAAGGCAGTACGATGCTGTTCTGACAGACATGCCATATTTCAGATACAGTGACTGCTAAATAAAAATAGATGAGATTCTGCAAGCCTCTGTTAATCATTTAATTTCATGGAAATTTATTCATTTAATATTCTTAAGGAAAAAAATGTTTTTTTCTTCTGAAACATTAAAATAACTAAAATGTGTTTTATAATATCCAGAGTAAAGGTGTAGTGAGGATCCCCATTCATCAAAAATGTGCTTCATTCTGCATGGTCCAAAGAAAGAAGAAAAAAGTGAAATTCCACAAATACTATCAATAATGATGATTTAAGCTTAGTAATCCAGAAACATATTATTTATCTAAAAATTAATTTATGGTTAGAGCAGACCATGACTATGGTAGAATTTCATAAGAAGAAAAGAAAAAGCTTGGAAAAGTTTATTTGCTAAGACTTAACACAAGAGTCATAATTTTTATGTATAATTTAGTAATCTCATTTGCATGTCACATCTCATATAGGTTTTTATTAATAAATGTTATATATTAATAATTAAATATTAAGATATATATTAATAAAAGAGGCAACCCAATTCCTCATGAAGGCATAACAAATTTGAAATCTCTACTGAAGGATATGGCATCAAAATATCAATAGCAAAAAAAAAAAAATGGGGAAGAGAAGAAATTGAGAAAAAAAATATTTTTATTGACATCCATACCCTGGAAGTTTTGAGATACAAAAAAGATAAAAGGTATAAAATCTATGTGGATGGAAACAAATGAAATTCTCCCAGCAACACCATAAGCCCAGCAAGTTGAATTTTACAAGTTGAAATTTGCACAGGTGAATCAGGCTGTCAACTATGTTTCTTGGAAGTGAAATAATGGACCATTACACTGTCCGTCTCAAAACTTTTGTATTGACTCACACATCATTAGTTATCTCTCAAAGATCACTGTAAACAAAAATGACCTAGCTAACTTTAATAATACAATGACAAAAGAATTTAATGACAAACTACCACATTTTGGAGATTTTTTCACAGTACACATCTTTGTCTAAAAACACAAGCACTTACCTGGTTAATGGAGAAAAGTTTTAAAAGTTCCAAAAAGGCAAAAATTGCACTATCCCCTTTTTTTGTGACACAGTCTCACTCTGTTGTCCCAGGCTACTATTCCATCGTTCACAGCAACCTAACCTCCTGCTGGTTAAGAGACCCCTCCGCCTTCCTGCCTTAGCCTCCCAAGTAGCTGGCAGGAGAGCAACAAAACCTAGCTCATTTTTCTATTTATAGGAGAGACGGGTTTCTGCTCCAGCTCCGACTGGTCTCAAACTCCTGAGCTCAAGAGATCCTCCTGCGTAGGCCTTCCAGAGTGCTAGGATTGTAGACAAAAGCCACTGCAACTGGCCAAATGTTTGATTCTTTCCTTATAATTTTAAACTTTCAGAACATATTGGTTTCCTGGCACCATGGAAAGATTGCCAATGACATCAATTTTATAAGCTATTCTTATGAATTTACTTTAACATATTTTATATAATTCAATTCATTACAGAGTCTTCCATGCTTTTTATTTTTTTTTCCCCCTGAGAATATATCATTTGTGGTCAGTGGCAACAACTTCAAACTAGTTCCACAATCCTCACAACACAATCTTAGTGACTTTTGATACCACTCTTATTTTCTGGTGTTAGAGAGGTTTCATGCTTCTGTATAATTCCTGATCCAGATGTGGTATCAATTATTTCTCCAAAATACTCCAAACATTCGTATAAATTAAAAAGCGCAGGATCAGTAATATGAACGTTCAGAAGATTCCTAACTGCTATGCCCAGTAATACTTAATTCTGCTGTCTGCCAACACCAGGTTTAAGAACTCTAGGTTTCGTGCTCCTGTAGCAATTACTGTAATTTTTTTTTACTCTGTTTGTATTTGTTGTCTAAGTATTTTTCCTATATGCCTCAAAGTCAAAATCCCCAGTATAAATCATACCTGGATTAATAGCAAATGTGGAAGTTCTTATATATCAAACTAAGGATAAGCATTAATAATAATCAATCTGGAGAACAGAGAATATAACATGCTGGCAATAAAAAGACAAATGCAATATAAAGTAGCTAGAAGAAGATAATCTTTTTTAAAATCATGTAAGTGTATAGAATTTTCAGAATCCACTTCTAAATGGTTCTTAATTGCTTCCTTGTGTATCCCTGTGTCGGTATGTGCACCCCCGTGTCGGTATATGCACCCCCGTGTTGGTGTGTGTATGAGTGCACCCCCGTGTCAGTATGTGCATCCCCGTGTCAGTGTGTGTATGGGTGCATCCCCGTGTCAGTATGTGCATCTCCGTGTCAGTATGTGTATCCCTGTGTCAGTGTATCCCCGTGTCAGTGTGCATCCCCGTGTCAGTATGTGTATCCCCGTGACAGTGTGTATCCTCATGTCAGTATGCACCCCCTTGTCAGTATGTGTATCTCCGTGTCAGTGCGTGTGTATGGGTGCATCCCTGTGTCAGTATGTGTATCCCTGTGTCAGTGTGTGTATCCCCGTGTCAGTGTGCATCCCCGTGTCAGTATGTGTATCCCCGTGTCAGTGTGTGTATGGGTGCATCCCCATGTCAGTATGTGTATGGGTGCACCCCCGTGTCAGTATGTGTATCCCCATGTCAGTGTGTGTATGGGTGCACCCCTGTGTCAGTATGTGTATCCCTGTGTCAGTGTGTGTATCCCCGTGTCAGTGTGTGTATGGGTGCACCCCTGTGTCAGTGTGTGTATCCCCGTGTCAGTGTGCACCCCCGTGTCAGTATGTGTATCCCCGTGTCAGTGTGTGTATGGGTGCACCCCCCGTGTCAGTATGTGCATCCCCGTGTCAGTATGTGTATGGGTGCACCCCCGTGTCAGTATGTGTATCCCCGTGTCAGTGTGTGTATGGGTGCACCCCCGTGTCAGTGTGTGTATGGGTGCACCCCCGTGTCAGTATGTGTATCCCTGTGTCAATGTGTGTATCCCCCGTGTCAGTGTGCACCCCGTGTCAGTATGTGTATCCCCGTGTCAGTGTGTGTATACTCCTGTCAGTGTACCCCGTGTCAGTGTGTGCACCCCCATGTCAGTGTGTGTATCCCCGTGTCAGTGTGTGTATCCCCGTGTCAGTGTGTGTGTCCCTGTGTCAGTGTCAGTGTGTACCCATGTCAGTGTGTGCACCCCGTGTCAGTATGTGTGCATCCCCGTGTCAGTGTGTGTATCCCCGTGTCAGTGTGTGCACTCTGTGTCAGTATGTGTGCATCCCCGAGTCAGTGTGTGCCCCCATGTGAGGGTGTGTATCCCCGTGTCAGTGTGTGTATCCCTGTGTCAGTGTGTGCACCCGGTGTCAGTGTGTGCATCCCCATGTCGGTGTGTGCATCCCCATGTCAGTGTGTGTATCCCCGTGTCAGTGTGTGCATCCCCATGTCAGTGTGTGTATCCCCGTGTCAGTGTGTGCATCCCCATGTCAGTGTGTGTACATGCATGTGTGTGCACGTGTGTGCGTTTGTCAGATGGCCGGGTGGCATCATGATTAAGAGCACGCATTGTGGAGTCAAGCTGCCTGGGTCCTTCTACCTATAACTGTGTGACTCAAAGGAAGAAATGAGGCTGCATTACTCCTATTTGTTTCAGTCCCTATACCTTTAAAATGAGTCTAATAACAACTCATCATGTGATAGTGAGCATGTGAGTAAGTTACAGGCTCATGACTCTTTATCCAAAATTGGGGGCTGGTAGGAGCTCTGAAAACCAGAAGTTTATTCAAATTCTGAACTATGAAGCTGCAGTTTCTATTTCTAGAATAATAGAAATAATAATAATAATCCCCCTTGCTTTTGCTGCAAAGGCATTAATGTGTCTGATCACAGAAAGTTGCTCTAGACTCCACGGCTTTCATGTCTGCGCACAGCCTACTGATTTTTCATAAGGGTTCTTTAAATCCTCTGAATGTTATTACATCCTTTCAACACTTTCTTGCACTTTTTTTTTTTAAACTGAGAAAGATAACTTCAAGATTGTTAGGATTATGTCACTTCTTAATCCTTATCAGTGATATTTATTATCATTTACTGATATATATTTATCAATAAAAGTAATAAGTAATATGTGAAATATATCACATTTAACCACACCACCAGGGAGAATGGCACCCCTCTAACTGCTAACCTAACTCGATGTTTGTTTTGGGTTTTATTGCAGCTTGTAAATGGTCAAAAACATCCTGCAATCATTTAAATTGATAATTTCATCTCTCTTCCACAGGCATTATATATAAATACATAAGAAAAATAATTTTTAATCAACCATGATGAAATGACAAGTTTTTAAATGAATAGCCTCCCTGTTGAGGTCTTACTGGCTGAGTTGTGTTTACCCTGGGAAGGTTAGAAGGCGCACATTTAATAGAGGAGGGCCGAGGACCCCGAGGAAAGCCTGATACTTCACCCACAATGCACACACCTTTTAAAATGAATCACCAGGAGTTAATTTATGTAGGTCTACATAAACTTCTGGGGTTTTAGTTCCTATTTTCTTTTTTCTCTCCTTCATCAAAAGCCTAATGAAAATGAGCATTCTCAAATACACGATTCTTTAAGTCACTCAAAATATATCTGCAGAGTGGCCACTTCAGATGTCTTTTTTTTGGTCTTTCCAAACCTTTATCAAATAAAGGTTACTTGCTATAGCTTTTTCTCTCTTCATTTGAATAGGAGACTCATTTGATTCTTCCATTTCATTCACTTAGATATATAATAGCCTTCTCTTTTTCATGTACCTAGAAAATGTAAGAGTTAGCATAGTCTCTCGTTATAATAGGTAATTCTGAAGTTCTTCTACTTCCTAAGGACTAATACAGACGGAAATTATTTTAGGGGTCATAAGTCCTTCTCTTGATTGACTGTATAGAAGTGGCTCTAATTTCTGAATATATATGGGGTGGTCACTGAAGTCAAAATTAGTTTTGAATGAAAGAAGGCACTATTGAAACGTTTCTCTTTGATCTGAAGGTTTATGAAATTCAGTATAGAACAAAAATAACTTTCATGGGGAAAAAAAAGGACTGGCAACACTATGGAAGAAAGACATTCTAAAACCTAAGCAGTTAGTTTCATCTACATGAATCCCTGACCATCATGTATAAAGCCAAAAAATATTTAAAAGCATTCAAAAATTCAATGTATCGTGTTTTTGGTCCAATGAAGTAGATCAAAGCCCCCAGAGTAGGAACTTTCCACAGACTACATTTAAAATCTCCTACTAATTTGCATCATCTGATATCTATCCTAGTAATTAGAACCTACCGATGAGGCTTACTCATAACTGTTGTATTTTTGCATAATGTGCAAAAATTATGATGTGTTCCGTTATCACAGTTTCTTAGTCACTGGTTGCAAGCTAATTTTATATTTAAGGTATAAGAAAAAGTTGTGGAAAAGACATTATTTTAATTCTTTATAAAACATCATCATCCAATATGGTTTTTAAAAGATATTATAGAATGAAAAGCAAAGTTCTTACATTTTCCAAAGTAACAAGTTACACCTCTTGTACTGTAAAAGAAAATGAAGATGAACATAAAAGAAGTACATTATCTGTAAAGTCTACTGGAACCCGTAGAGTCCATTTTCCCTGACACTCTCCTTAGAACCTGCTCAGAAGACATGACGATAAGACATCAATCACTTCCACGGCGATAGATTGTGATGTCAAAACAAAGAGGAATGGGGATACATACTAAGAAAGGGATATCTGTAATAAGAAGTTTCACAAAAGGTCTAAAAGTAGATGACATGAGTCGGGTCTTATTTCCTATATTCATTTCCAAAGGCAGTAACACTTTCTCAATGGGGTAAAAATTGGTTCTTGGAGGGCAGCAAAAATATTACTACTTCTTTATAACCTAAGAATAGGGGGAAACGGGAAAGGGAGGAGAGGGAGGGGGGCGGAGGGAGGGTGATTGGTGGGAGTACACCTGCGGTGCATCTTACAAGGGTACATGCGAAACTTAGTAAATGTAGAATGTAAATGTCTTAACACAATAACTAAGAAAATGCCAGGAAGGCTGTGTTAACCAGTGTGATAAAAATGTGTCAAACGGTCTATAAAACCAGTGTATGGTGCCCCATGTACACAAAACCAGTGTATGTGTACACTCCATTAATGTACACAGCTTAATAAAAAAATATATATTACTATTTTTTACATACAGTGTGTGAACAACAGATCTGTGTGGCATTAGAGTTTCATCGGGAAGAATTTTTAAAATGGCTGAGGGAGTGGTTATAATGTAAAAAGGTTTGAGAAATACAAGATACACTCACTCCCATTAGCTGAGGAAAGAGGACTGCTAGAAGATAAAAAGTGGAAATTTTGCTGCAAGAGAGAACTTTGGACTCTAAAATTGAAGAGGTAATTCAGTGGAAAAGAGGTAAGTTAGAAAAATTTGAATTTAAGCTGCAACAACTCTTTTCTTCAGCCCTATGACCTGGTCACATTACTTACCTTTCCTGAACCCAGCTTTCCTTAATTGATAATCGAGAAAACAAAACCTAAGCTCATTATGTTGTTAAATTGAATTTAATAATGTAGGTGAATACGTAGTAGAGTGTCTCAGATTGAAAATAATCAATAAATGGTATGACACACATTAATAAATACATATTGTAGTAATAAACTTAGATCACTCAGTGGAAACGATGACACTGTGATCTTCCAAAGCCAGAAACATGATTTTAAGTGAATTTAAATAAAAACAATTTAAATAGACAACAGAATCGCTTAGAGTAATCAAATTTAAAAAGTAAGCTATTGAATGAAGCTTTAGAACCTCTATTTCTATAAAATTTTAGGTGATTATACCTCCATCTGTTCAAGAGAACTTAAACATTCATAAGCCTTAAGGATAGGGGCTAAACCAGATGGCTCTGAATTATTTCCCATCTCTATTGTTTTAAAACTTCACATAATTTCTGTTGAACAAATATTCTAGCTCGAAATCATATATAAAGTGTATAATGTAAATGATAAGACATACAATTCCATGTTCTAAAGAATATAACAGTTTACATGCTAAAACAAATGGTTTAGCATGTAATCCAGTAAAAAATAACAAACAATGGTTGCGTTCATAATTAATATTTCCATGACTTCCTGGAATCTACATCAGAAAGCAGCAATATTTGATGAATGCATTACTGAAAGTTCACATTCTAGTAGCCCTATGTGTATTCCACAGCTCGTTATGATTTATCTTCATCAGCCATAGGCCAAAATTACCAGACTCCAATTACTTTGCTTCCCAGTCTCAAGAAATAGAAAGAGAGAGGAATTATGTCAGTCCTACCACAGGAGATGGCTCAAAATGCCCGAGGAAAGGAAAGTAATCTACAGCTCTCTGACGCGGGCGGCCTGAAAGTCATTCACGTTAACAACCGCTCAAACTTGTTTAGTGCAAGCCAATTGCTTCCATTCCCCTCTGTCAGTTACATTCGCCTCAATTCTAATTTAACTCTTATAAAATTAAAAACATAAAACTCTCCCAAATCCCGACAGGGCATAAATGGGTCCTGACAGAACGTAATGCTGCTTAAATGATCGACTTTAATATATTAATTTTCAAATTCTGATTTTCAAAAGGAACACTTTACCCCTTGACATATGATCACTTTTTTTCTCTCCCCCCACCCAACCTGGGTGCAATGATGGGCAAATAAATGTATTTGTCAAGACAAAGAAACAAACAGAAACCGTCTTCATTTATACCATGAACAGCATTGAAAAAAAAGTCCCTAATCTCAACCCAAACTATGCCATTACTTATGATTATGAGGTAGAGATCAAGTTACATTTCAAACTACATAATATAATCTAATATTCTCTCACTAAGAACTATTAAACTCATATAACAGACCATTAACTTCCAGACAATTTAGAGCTTACAAGGTTAACACCAGCACTCCAAAAAGGAAATGGGGATGACATTTAAATAACAGTAAGTGCCAATATACCATTATACAACCTCATGAGAATACTAGTTTCAATGTTTATCTATTATATTGAATGATCAGACTTTTACGTCTTACAAGCGGATTAACTAACTTTTTAAATTATTCGAGACATAAATCTTACATGGGTGAAAAAAATTAGATGATAAATAATACCACTAATCAATGAAGCAAATCATACATCTTTGCCCATAACTTTACTCTATTTTACCTCATTTTCTCCTCTATGCCTTTGGGTATGTTTATGAGTTTGTGTGTGAATGAGAAGATGGAAAAGACACTGGGCTGGATGTAGGCTTTACCAGCCCTGTATGTAACGGGAGAGCACAATGTGGGCACGACTCACATACTGCCTAAAGTTTTCTTACCACTTTTCACATACACAGAAAGAGCCTAAGGCGAAAGTAATAGGTCCAAATAGATTTAGAAATAATTGACCAATTGTTGATGAAGGCTGTATTTCAACTTAAGAATGAGCCCAAAATCTCTTCAGGTGCTCAATTAATGAAAGAGTAGACATACCCAGTTAAACCTATCTGAGAGAGGTCCATTGATTGTGAAAATTGAGCAGTAAGGCAAATTTCGAGGAGCTACGAATATTGATAAGATCTGCACATGACCTTGCCCAGAGAGGGTTGTGCCCCTGTGCTTTTTCTTAGATGCGGTTTTCATAGAGGAAAATCTTTGGTTATGGAGTATTACTAATAGTCTTATATTTATTTGGGCTTTTGTACATAACATTCTTATTAAATTGGCTGTCCAGTTCTATTATGATTTATTGAAACCAATAATGTGGACTTCAACACCGACAGGCTTTCTTGCTTTCTGTTCTCTTTTCAATGTGACTTGCGCAATTCTAGCTGCTACATAGTACTTTACGACTGTTGACGGTCATTCCTCTTAAGATTGTTTCAGATCATCAAATAAAACCTAAGTTTCTATTTATTATTCAATATGTTAATGTTATATATAATACTTAATATGTTAAGACTATTTTTAATATCGAATATTATATAAGAGCTTAATGTTTCCATTTATTAGAACCAAATACTTATTTCCTACCAGGAAAATTTTGTAAATTAAGTTGCCATTCTACTTTTTCTTCACTGCAATGTTTTAAACATCATTGGGCTGCAACAAACTTAAATAAGTTACCAGTTTTCTTTTCCCCCTCTATGCTGGGTCCATTTACATCATTAAAATAAGGCAAAAGCATCTTGGTAGAAAAATATTTCCCAATTCCCCTTGTAAGTTTATGCTTGACAGCATATAAAAAGGAGAGATGTCTCATTTGGAATAGAGCAGATGGAAGGTTAGCAGCAAGCTGAATTAGCTTACCTTTTAGACAAAGGGTCTTATGCTTTTTGAAGCCATGGCTCCCTTTGGCAGTCTACTGAAGCTTAGTTTCTTTGTGAAAATGAAGTTGAAATATGTTTAAAATAAAATATAGAGAATTACACCAGAAACCACTTATAATGAAACACAGTAACTAAATTTTCATTTAAATATGTGAAATAAATATATTGCTTTGTTAACGCATGAAATAGAGGCAAGTATACTAACTACTGCAATTTCAAAGTAGTAATAATGACATTCGAAATGATATTCCAAACTATGTGCAAAATCTGTAATGTCATGAAAATGCCTGTGAAGTCTGCTGGAGACAAAGTCAGAGATATTACTATACTATTACAGTTTCTGGAATATTCACAATTAAAGGAAATGTTAAATCAGAGTTGGAGAGTAGTTAAAAATAGGATATAACACAGGGCAGCAAGAAAGTTCATGTGCAATTTTAAATAGTTGTGTACTTTTATGAACAAGTTCTCCAGGAGCCCAAATACGAGTCACAGATGTGCATATTAGGAATTCAAATTTTAGAGGAATACTTTTCAGTCCTTTCTATCATCTTTCCCTTAAAAAACACAAATCTTTCACTCCTTACCTTCTCACATCCTCCTGGAAGACATCCCATTATCAACTCTAATCATGCTTCTCCCGTTAATGGATACAAGTGAAGCTATATGGTGCAAGTATGAGTATGTTTACATACATGTATGCATACACACATAAATATGAATTGTAAAGACATTTGAAACAGAATATGATAATGAATCAGAAATTAAGGGACCGATACAAGACCATTCAATTTCAGAGCTATAACTCTCATCATCACAGAGAAAGCATGCCAACTGTTCTTGCATGAGACTAAAAATCCTAGTTTTCACAAGTTATGACCCTGTGCTTATTCTCAGATGCCTTCTTCATAGAGGAAAATCTTTGCCCACTTACTCTTAGCATCACTTTTTCCCTTCAATTACTTATCAATTTAGTATGCTTCTGTTAAATCTTTTGTGTTCTAGTAAGTTACCTCAAATTCTTCTTGACTATAGAAGGCTGTAAATAGCACATATAATTTCCATGCAAATATGTAAATAAAATAAAGGCTATGTGAATAACATTTTATAATCTATAAATTAATATTTGATATTATGTTCTCTATTACCTAAGACAACCTGGAGTTATCAATTTCGTCTGGAAACATGAGGAACAAAGTATTTTACTTCTGGATAAAATACTCAACTTCCTCCCAAATTATTAATAATGACAGAGATAAAAAAATTTGGAATCAGTCTAGTGTTTTACTTGAAACATAGCCTGCGCTATGCCTTCTACATAAATCTAAATGAAAAACTCATCCCAAGGCAAAAAACGGTACAACTTGGTTGGAGAGAAAGCAAAACATCATAGCCAGGGAAATACAATCCAATTGTAATAGTAAAGATTACATTAACATAGTGTTTGCTGGCAATCACTGTAGACAAACAAAATAAATCTTAAACATACAAGCTTAAATGAAAAATTATCCCAGAACTTTGGAAAGTTAATTATATTAATGTTTGATATGAAAAAAGTCTGTGATAACACATTTCTAAATTAAAAAATACATATATAAAATTATTTTCTTATATGTTATGCTAGAGTCTTTTTTTGCCTGAGTCAATAGGCATTGGCTTTGTTTAATGCCTATTCATTATTTCTGCACACATTAGCTGCCCCCCATCAAGTAGGGTTAAATTACACTTTACATTACTCTGTTGTGATTCTTTGTAATCGGGGTCAAACTACAAGGTGGTTTATAGCAAAATTTCTTACAAAGGAATAATTCCTATATAATTTTCAGTAAGTTGCATTTCCAAACAGTCCATAGCAGTACGAGTCTCTGGCCCTATGTCCGCCAGTGAGGCAAGACTTAAAACTTAACAGACATTTCAAAACTTGACTTTTGCGATTTCAAGTTGAACTTCTTAATAACATTTCCATCACACAACTGATAATTCACTTTCTTATATACCTTCCCCAAATTCCATTTCAGACTCATCCTTAGAACTGTACCTGACTTAGCGTTTTACTGACTTCCGGTAAGTATTAAGTAGAGACATGTCAAAGCATTAATGTCTTTATGTCCCATGTTTAAAAGGAAATTTAACCAAGTTCTAATCTGGGGTCCAATCATTTCAGGTTTGAAAAATTTTTTAAATATTATTTTAAAAAATCATTGTAAAAGCAGAGCCAAAGTAAGATTGTATAATGTGAAAACAGAAAGTGGCACTCAGAAGTTAAAATCCACGCCAAACTAAGTCACTGGAATGAAAATACTTCTGGATGAATCCAAAATGCCAGAAAATATGTTCTCACAAAATCCTAGAAGGTAAATCATGTGATGTCTACAAATAAGTAGCTGCTCAATTTAATTCTTCCATGCTTTTTTTTTTTTTGTGGTTTTTGGCCGGGGCTAGGTTTGAACCCGCCACCTCCAGCACATGGGACCGGCACCCTACTCCTTGAGCCACAGGCGCCGCCCAGCTTCCATGCATTTTTATTGAAATGAAAGTGAACAAGGATTTTGCTCAAAACAAAAACAGCCCTAAGTGGTGGTGAGCTAGTGAAGAAAGGGGAACCAACCCTTGTATACTGTTGGTGGGAAAGTAAATTGGTAAGCTGTTACAGAAAACAGGACAGAGGCTCCACAAAAAACTAAATATACTACTACTATATGATTAAGCAATCCCTATAGTAGAGTATACAGAAGGTGCCAAAAAATGTATACACATTTCAAGGAAGGAAAATACCGTAGTTAAGATTGTAATACTCAAGTCACATTTGACTTCTCCAACTGTAAGAGGTGCTCAAACGTGACTTATATTTACCTTTTATTATTGGTGTTTCTAGAATATTACAATTTTAATCTGTATGCCCTCTGTGTAGATCACCTCTTCTTTCTCCTTCATCCATTCATGGGACCTTTAGGTTGTTTCCATGTCTCTGACATTGTGAACAACGCTGCAGTGAGCATGGGAACACGTCCATCCAGGAGGCACTAATTTCAATCCTGTTGGATGTCTGTGTATTACTCTGCCCTTAGAAAGGAGAAGTTATATAAAGGAGACCCTGCCTTTTGCAATATCATCAATGAATCTGGAGGACACTATACTAAGTGAAAAAAAGTAAAAAAGAAAAGTACTATATGATCTCACTTATACATGGAATTCCTAAGAAAAAGTCAAGTAAGTTGGTGTTGTGGTTCGTGCCTATAATCCTTGTGCTTTAAGAAGCCAAAGTGGGAGGATCCCTTGAGCCAGAAGTTGGACACCAGCTGGAGAAACCTAGCAAGACCTTGCCTCTACAAAAAAAAAAAAAAAAAGAAAGAAAAATTAACCCAGGTGTGGTGGCACACACTGTAATCACAGCTAACTGAGAAGCTGAGGGAGAAGGATCACTTGAGCCCGGGAGTTTGAGGTTGCAGTGAGTTATGATGATGCCATTGTATTGGGTACCCAGAGTGACAGAGTAAGCCCCTGTCTCTGAAAAGAAGGAAGAAAGGAAGGAAGAGAGGGAAGGAGAGAGGAAGGGAGGGTGAAAAGGAGGGAGAGAGAAAGAAAGACCGGCTCAAATAAATAGAAAGTAGAACAGAGGTTACTAGTGGTAAGAAAAATAGCCATAAAATTATTTCCTGATCTCAACAAGTATCATGCAGGGTACTTAAAAATTATTATTTAGCTTTTCTCTCTCTTATCCTCCCAATATGAATATGTATTAAATTCATATTTTGAATTCAATACATATAACATTAATGACTGCACAATATTTAACATAGATATGACATAATTTATAAAACCATTTAATTTTGAGCAGTTTCTTTTTATTTATTATTTATATTGAGGCAGAGTCTCATTCTATTGCCCTAGTAGAGTGCTGTGGCATCTTCATAGCTCCTAGCAACCTCAAACTTGGGCTCAGGTGATCCTTTTGCCTCAGACTCGCGTGTACCTGGGCCTAGAGGTGCCCACCACAACACCTGGCTAGTTTTCTATTTTTAAGTGGAGATGGAGTTTCACTCTTGCTCAGGCTGGTCTCAAAACACCTGAGCATAGGCAATCCGCCCTCCTCGGCCTCCCAGAATGCTGGGATTACTGGTGTGAGTCACCATGCCTGGGCAGCATTTAGTTTCTTACCAATTCCCACGAATATTTCAAAATGTTTTAAAAACGTGTGTGGCCGGGCATGGTGGCTCATGCGTGTAATCCTAGCACTTTGGGACGCTGAGGCGGGTGGATTGAGCTCAGGAGTTTGAGACCAACCTGAGCAAGAATGAGACCCAGTCTCTGGAAAAAAAAAAAAAGAATAAAATAAAAATAGCTGGGCTTTGTGATGGGTACCTGTAATCCTGCTACTTGGGAATCTGAGGCAAGAGCAGCTCTTAAGCCCAAGAGTTTGAGGTTGCTGTGAGCTATGATGCCAGGGTACACTACCAAGGGCAAAAAAGTGAGATTCTATCCAAATAAATAAATAAATATGAAAATAGATATGTGTATAATTTTAAGACTAGTATCACAGTGGAGACAGAGAATATACCCAATTTTATAATAAGCACCTTGTACCTTCCAGAGCAAAATGGGAGAATGTCCTTTAATTTTGACTTAAAAACAAAAAATAAATTAATGGAGACAAAATAAATGTTGGTATCTTAGGGAATAAATATTTTCAAATTGCAGTATATAATTGCTTTTATACACAAACTTTATTTAAATCAGTCTGTAAACAAATTTTTATGATGGAAGTAAGGGTTTCTTATGGTATTAAGTCAGCTATCACAATTATAAACTTGTTCAGCAAACACTGTGAAGCAGTCTAAAGCAGATCCATAATACTGCCTGGGAGAGCATGTGAATGAGGGGCATAAGTTCATGCTCCCCATAGGCCACAAATAATCAATTGGGAAAATATCTACACCTTCGTATCTGTACATAGACTTAATTGCCATCTATCCATATCTATATTGATAACTATAACCTATTTTTATGTTTTTATTCAGCATAGGTGACTGCTGGAAAAGAAAGATGAAGTGAATGAGGACAGGGTAATTCTTTTATAATCTTATTTACTGGTAAATCCTCCCTCCAAAAAACTCCAAACAATTATTGATTTGAGTCTGCATTTTCTAAAGATATTTCCTAAAAGATTCATTTTATGTAAAATACAAACAGATCTTCCCTGACACACTAATATACCTGAGAAATGACCTTTATCTCAGAAGTGCCACTTCAGGGGTTAGCACCGAGAATTTGTGGGGCATCTTTTAAAGAAGCATTTATTTTCTATGATACACGCAGATATTGTTATTAAAGAAGAAAAATTAAAACCAGAACTACTTTCTAACTACTCATGACTGCAAGGGACATTTAAGGAGCACAAAACTTACAACTATTAAATCATAAAAGCAAAGAAGCAGAAAGCTCATATTTCACACCCAGTGACAGATTATGAATGACATTAAAAGGCTAGGCTTATGGACACCATACAACTAGTCTTTTTAGACATAGAGCCCCAGTAAGAAAGCAAAAGAATATACTAACCCTTTACATTGTACACTGATGCATTTGGACACACATGCACATACACAACTGAGAACATAATAAACCAAAAAGCAATTATACATTTCCGTGAAAAGCTTCCTCCACTGTCACAGTATGACATTTCCTTGGAATAAGGACATAGAATGAATCTGAACTCGTGGAAGGAGTTAAGGGCAGGGTTGACAGGAAAAGAGTGAGAAATTGAAAGAAAAAGACCCACTTCACATAGAATTTTAACTTCCTCTATCCAGCTAATCTAAAGTCATTTCAGTCATCATGTCTCAACCCACTTATACATCAACTAGGTTTGAGTGACAAAAATTCTCCAAGCCAGAGTGATGCAGTATTTGTCAAAAAGATTGAAATGCACTTTCATATTAGTACAAAAAAACGACAGTGCATGATTGTTGCCACAAGCATGAGGCTGTTTAGGGGATAATGTGAGCACCTTCACGGTAGGTAGTAATGGAAAATATCTAACGCTCTTTCTTTCCTTTCAAGGCAAGCACTTGTAATATGCCTTGTTATCCTGCCAAACCATTTCTCACTCCAAACTCCTTAAATACTACCTGTCCACACTGAGAATATATTTTTAACTGAAAGACATGTGCAATAGTCCTTGCAAAAAATCCTACAATATAACAAATGCTTTACCATCCCCATGAAAATTAAAATATTATGTATTGTTTGTAATATGGAAGCAGCTCTGTTTTGTTGCATGTAGGTATTCATTTATCTAATATTCTGAGGGTTTTTACATTAATAATCTGTATATTAAAGGGCTGTAATGATACTCTCTTGTTTTTAAAAGAGTATTTCTAATTTTAAAGGAATTTCTTCATCAGTTCAAGTCTTACCTTACCTCACTTTAGCTTTATTGTTCCAAGTATATAAATACATGTTTTGTGTCAATAACATATTTCAGAAAGCTTAGCAGATGTCCAAATTTGACTCTTCCTCTTAGAGTGAATTTCATAGCTGAGGTGATGGTAACCTGAGTTCTTAAAAGATAATGAAAGCATCGATCTACCAATTTTAGAGTATGTTTTGAAAATCTTTTCATGAAAATGTACACAACAAAATAACTGACTTAAATAGCTTTTTAAAAAGGCTTACCATTTACAAAATTATTATTATAAAATATTATAACTGAGAGAAACAGAGCAGCTAATAAAAATAGAAATCAAATTAACCCAGCCAGTGTAATTATTCATAGCATTGTCCTCAAAGACTGTAGTGAATCACTAAAAATTCTCCATATCTTTGTTTTAATAATAGGCAATCACAGAGACATTTCCTTAAGATGATATTTGTTCTTAATAAAATGACTCAGTCTCGCTGACCTACTTTTTAATTTATAAAAACATTCCGCTAAAACCCAAAAGAGTAACACTTATGTTCTGCTCTTCACTGAAATAGAGATAGGGCTTTATCTCCTCTGCTTTAGTGAAAATCCTCGAATGGTCTAATAAATTTGTCCTACAGAGTCTTGTGACTTGAAAGTGTAAAGAATCCGACTAATTATTTGCATTACTTCATTACCAAAGCACTCAAGTGTAGAACTTGATACAAAGTTTGAAAATAAGTTTTTATAACTGGACATTCTATTTAGACATCAATGCAACACAGTGTGTCAGATACTAGTACTCCCCCAAATGGGCATGGTGGCCCTGTTGTAAACCTGGGTGCATATGCTGAAGTCCCTCTCCTGCAACCCTCTGGAGGCACCCAAAGGTCACGTGTGCAGCATCAGAGCACCATGAACCTTTGAGGTAAGGGGCAATGGAAACTGGAAGAGAATACGGGAAATAATACTTGCCTAGCTTATTTGCAAGTATGCCTACGACTGGGAGGAGACAACCAAAACTAAACCATATTGTGACTTTTCCCCTAGCATGATTCTCAAAGCCACCTACTCTGGGGAACACTTAAAATACAGCTATAGACGTTCATAATTCAACAAAATGATCACTCTTTAAAGTCATATATTAGGACAGCCATGGTAGCTCACACCTCTAAGCTTAGAATTCTGGGAGGCTGAGATGGCCAGGCTTGAGCTCAGGAGTTTAAGACAGCTTGAGCAAGAAGTGAGACCCTGTCTCTATTAAAAGTAGAAAAATTAGCTGGGTATTATTGTGCCTGTAGTCCCAGCTACAAGGGTACTCAGGAAGCTTGAGACATGAGAACCACTTGAGCCCAAGAGTTTGAAGTTGATGTGCTCTCTGATGAGGCCACCGTACTCAACCCCAAGACAACAGAGTGAGATTCCATTTTCCTCCTCCCTACAAAAAAGCCATACTGATCAAATTTAATACATTTGTAAATGCACAACAGCCTGCCATGTATTTTAAAATTGTCTCTCTATAAAGTTATTAATAGTTTCTGCCCTTGAGCAGAAACATTTGAGTAATCACAATAGTTCAACAAGAAACGGATGTATAAAGTGTAATTTCCCTTAAAAATGGGTATAATTTCTGAAAATGTGGTTGAAACAGCTTACTTCACTTTACAATTCAAGGAAATTATAGTGTAGTCCTGACTCTTACATGAGAAACAAAATGGTGATGGCACTCAAATCTGTGTATCCAACTTTCTGCCCTTTCTGTTGACCTGTGGGCCCCAAAATGTAACTGCCTACCCAATATTTCATTTTTAAAAATAAGCATAGAGATTTTCCTTCTAAAACTTTCCCCAGAGCCTTACCCCTTCAAGTTAAAACCTAACCTAACACTATACCTTAATTTTCAAAGCCCAAATCCACTTCCAGTGTATCACCAAATTCTACTGATTGCACCTATCAAATCTCTTCCACTCCTACCCTCTCATTGGAATTCTTATTTCTACTCCCTCAGTCAAGCACTGATCGATTTTTGCTCAGACTGAAGTAGCAGCCTTCTAATGTTCCTGAAATCTCCTTTCAATCCCTTTCCTAAACAACCACTAGAGAAATATTTCCAAAAACCAAATCACCCTAAACACTAAGCAAAAACTCAAGCAATCGTTCTTTAAAAAATCATCTCCCTACATGAAAAATTTCACTGTATTAAATAAAAAATTAAAATGAACTGATCAATGAACAAGAAAATGAACAAGTGGATAAATATGGGATACAGCGTGTATAGAAAAAGTGGAAGTTATAGTGACGGCTGTACATGAGTATTTACTGAATGATTCCTTCATATTTCCTACATGTTGAAGTTTTTAAAAATATCAAAGAAACATTATCTTCAATGAAATGGCTTTTAATGTAGTAATGGCTAATATTTACTATGGGCTTCTTTCGAGTGCTTCTAAGCAAGCACTCTGCATTAATCATTTCCATTGAAGAAAAATGTTTAATATTTTAAACATGTTTCTGGCTCTCTGAAAAAAGAGGGAGGACTTTTTTCTCCCTTCCCGGAGGAAAAATCCCTGATTTGTAGCACTTGCCAATTTCCACGCTGAAATACTCCCATTACGGTTTTAAGCTTTCCCTTTCAAAAACCGGGAAGAGATGAGCATTACATCATTATATGGTATCCACAACATACACATAAACTAGGCCTCTAGAAGAGATAATGGAGTAATACATTAAAATAACTAGGATGCTCAGGCACATGTACCTTTTAAAAATCTGACTAATATACTTGTAGTTTCAGCATTTATAGCAGAACTTCTGTAAGTTGATCAGGGACTGTAACAAACTGGTCAACATACAGAACGAAGACTCCTGTACTGATACATGCCTGTGGTGCAGGCCTCGTTTACGAAAATGAGGAAACTAGGAAGGTATTTCCTAATAACCATTTAACAAATGGCTGGCAAAATTCCTAAACTTTTAATAAATTAATTCTTAGCTTTAGTACATCACTGATTAGCAAACAAATATTATATCCTATGGGGCAAGTTCAATTCTTGATCTTATTTTATAGATAAACAGATGAAATACTAAGAAGGGTAAGTGAATTGCCCCATTAGGTAAGTATTGAGACCAGATTTGAACCTAGAGTTTGCTGGCTCCCAAATCTTAACTAGTAACTACTGATTCTGCTGCCATGCTGATTGATGAAATTATACTCCGTGGCTCCCTTTGGGTCTCACAGAGCCTCTTATAAAGCACATCTACCATGTCAGTTTAACCTTATTGGTTTAATTATTCATGTACATATCTATCTTCTAAATTATCTAGGTGGCTCAGCACAGAAACGCATTCCAGCGGTCTCAATTTTATCTGAGCCTTTCTATTAGTGCCTGGCAGATAGTAATACTCATGTGAGCTACTACCTGATCACGACCAATTTGAGTGTCTAGAGAGCAGAGTCTTCAACTTAGAATACCTGGCACTTAAGGTAGTGTCTGGCATATAGGAGACAGCAAGAGAAAACGAGAAAATGTAATTAATGCAAATGGTATTTTTGGTTTTCACATCCAGTCACTGTTTGCTATTGATCCAATCACTTCACTGGTGAGTCTAAGTGCCAAGAATGATGATTGATTATAAGGTACTTTCTTACACTAAAATTGTGTGACTAGCCTTGCTGATGTAAGAAAGGTGCATTGTATTTTACATACTTTGAGAAAGTACTCGACTAGTCTTTATTTGTTAAGAAAATTTTAGTCATGTGGAAAAAAGACATAAGCATGATATTCACTACATTGGTATTTAGAATTGCAAATCATTGTAGTTAGTCCAAACTTTCAGTAATAAAAAAAAGTTAACTAAATTCAAATACATGTATCCAATTGAATATTAAATAATTATTAAAGATAAGGGGGAGATACCCTGTAGATACACACAAAAAATTGGTTCACATGTTGGCAATTAAAATAAGAAAAATATTAAATTATATATTCCTTATACTTGCAACTAAAAAACCTAAAGGCTAAAGAAAAGTAACACTGCAGTGACAAAAATAAGAATAGTTTTATAAACACTGGAGAATTATGTACTTTTTAAAAATTCAGTTTGCAATATTTGGTGCATTGCTTTATATGTATAGTTTAAAATAATAGTTTGAATATAGGAATTCCATGCAGTCTTTACAGAATTTGGGACTTCATCAAGGGACTGTTGAAGAAATCAAGCTTAGGGATAGTCAGTTCACCCTGTCACAATTTCTCTACATAAGCTGGATGCCTTAGAGAGCCGGCACCCATATGTGGATGTAGAATTCTCTGAGAGACGGAGAAGTCACACAGGGCACTCTGGAACAATGACTCTCAGCTAGTATTCTTCATTAATGCCAGTTTTTAAAGTAGTGTCTAAATTTGTAAAGGAATCACTCTTAAGAGGGGAGCCTATTATACACACACACACACACATATAACCCTATTTTAACAATAATGTATTATAGGTTCACGTGCCACATTAGCACAAAAATATGATGTTTAATATATCTGGGGAGGTAGATATACAAGAAAGAATACAGCAGCTGCATAAAAAACAGGTAACAATAAACTTTTTTCTGATTGCTTATTATTCTTCTGTTGCAAAGACAGATTAGGTAGGGGTGGGAAATAATAATAACGTAGTCAAAGAATGAAACATGAGTGATTTAAACTCAACTTCACTGAAATGATTTAGCTGAGATAATTAAAAGGGACATCATTCAATGATTTCTAGACTATATCATACGTAGTGACAGCTGAATTGGCACAGATTTTGCTTAGTGTGACTAGAAATTGCATGAATTCCTGCCTTTTGAAATTCATTTTCTATTGGGTTCACAAAGTAAGACGATAATTTACAAGGCTTGAGATTAGGATCCCTCATCTCTTTCCTTTAAATCGGCTTTCTTCCCCTGTGTAGTTTATAGACAAGTTGGTGAAGAGAAAAGAAGATGACAGAGTCATCCCTCCAGGAATTATCATCTATCATGAGGCTAGATCTTGTAGAAAAACAATGAAGAACAGAAAGTGAAATCCCAAGCTGATCTGTGCTCAGTCATAGTTCTAGGTCGAATTAAAGGATGAAAATGATAAGATACATCCATATTATAGCATTTCCCTCTATCCAGAAACTGCACAGAGTAACTGGTACTCCCTAAAATGCTAATTACAGCATTTTTATATATAGCTACAGTTGGTCTGGATAAGTGAGTTCCAAAAATAATCACAGAGCTGTCCTTCCACCAACCTCTACAAAGAAGATGTGACTGCAATTTTTACTTTTCTGGCAGAGCTTGATTTAGCATTTTCTTTAGGATTCAAAGCAAAGAAAATAAATAATAATTTTTCAGAAGACATAATACAGAATGAGAATTGAAAGGCAGAAGTAGATTGTCCAGGTAAAAAGGAAGAAAATCAAAAGAAAGTTTACAGATGACCCTAATCGGAACAATCAAACAGATGCCTGAAGCTCACAGATTGAGCTCCCTGCACCCACCTTCATCACTAACACAGCCCTTAGAGCAGCGGTTCTCAACCTGTGAGTCGCGACCCACAGGAACTTTATTAAAGGGCCGAGGCATTAAGAAGGTTGAGAACCACTGCCTTAGAGTTTTATATCTGGATCTGGATCTTTTTAATTCTACCCTATATCATTTTTCTTCATCAGACACTGCTGTGTCATTATCTTGTAAGACATTACTAACATATCATTTTATGTTTAGAGTCATTTCTATTTCCTGATAGCAAATAAAAGACCTAGGACTTGAGGGGAAATCCAAAACATTGAGACTAATGCTGTTATTCAAATCATTTCTACCTGTAGCTTTACTGTTCTATGCAAAATCCAATAAAAACAAATGAAGCCAATAAGGAGTACTTAATGATACAGTTAACAGACTCAGCAGGTGAGAAAGTGCTATGAATACATAAATACAGTGCTGTTTTCACTGGTTACCAAACGCTTTTCACCAACAACGCCAAATGACACAATTTTAAACTGAAAACAACCCACTACTTTAAATAAAGATAATTACATTGCTGCTGACAAGCAACCGAGATGAATAATTCACTGTACACCCTGATCTTGAGGTAAAAATCATAAAAGAGTAATGGGCAAGATGATGTCATGTTTGTTCAACTGTCGTGACTATTATGTCGGGAGCTTCCAGCACTGTAGACCATTAGTGGGTCAGACAGTGGTTGATGGCCTTAGTAGTCAATTTCTCTTAATTTCCACTGAAATTTAGAATAACATTTCTATAATCTATAAACCTCAGGGACTTAAAAAATTATTTTGATAACTTAAATGAGCATATGTATTTTATCTTTTTTTGCAATACCTCCATCAGTCCATATATCCTATATATGGTTAGAGAGGAAAAAGAGAAGTCTTATGGAAACTACTGGCTAGATATTGTTTTATAAATTATTTCACAGGTGAGGAATTAGAGATAAGGCAATGGGTTTATTCAATAGAAGCATTAATCCAACTCTGTGTGGAAAAGTTAATAGTGTTTGGGAAAAATTATTTTTTGGCCAGAATATAACCTGCTTCTCTCCACATTTCTGAAGTATTTTCATTACATCACGAATTATGTTTTATCTTCACTATGGTTGTAACACTAAACTGCCAATTCCATAAGAGTGGTAACCCCATCATTAATGTGGCATCATCTGTGGTCCTGACTGTGGTAAGTGGCACAACCTGGGCCCCCAAGAAAATGTGTGGAATAAATGCCCCAGCAAATATTCAGTATCTCTTGACTTTCTCTCTGATCTTTCATGATTTTCTCCTCTAAAATAATACACCTTGTGTGTGTGTATTAATACTAAACGAACAATCTATATGCTTGAAAAAAGGAAAGTAATTCAAACAATAATGTTAAAGCACTTATAAAATATCTTTAAAATCTATTTAGTAAAAGAAAATTTTGGTGACTGGGCATGGTAATATTTTCCTGTTTCTGAATTGAAATGAGAAAGATGCTGTAGAGAAGATACATATATAAATACAGGAAATATATTTTCATTGTTTCTCTGACTCTCATCCTTGAGTTCCAGCTCACTTTTTACTCTGCATCATAAAAAAAACTGGCTACAGCTGGATCGCGTTAGACCCAGCTACTTACCTGCCATAAGAGCAGAGTAAGCCAGTGACCAACTGGAATTCATCTATTTTCCAAACTAACAAAACATCGGCAATGTTAATGAGTGGGCTGAGCATGCGGTTACTTCTGTTTTTAATTCTATTCATATCGCTTTACATCTTACTCTCTGTAAGTTTGTTCCTGGTGATTACTAGGGGCTTAAGTGCAAGCCACTGGAGGTGTAAATTTGAAGACCTAGGGCTAAACCCTGTATTGTTAACAAAGAAGTCAACCAAAAGTTTTTTTTCTGAATAAATGTTTTCAAACAAAAATAATCTCTACAGAATCTGAAAAACAAAATCAACTTTCATTATTCTCTAAAAAGAACAAAATCTAAAACAAATTTTGCTCTTAGATTTCCAAGAAAATTAAAGAACCCTTTTCCATTATTTTTGTTGTGGGTTTTTATCTGTAGTTTTCCTGACTTCGGTAATGGTGGCATCACTTTTTCAAAGTCTTGCACAAAAACAAAAAGCAAGAAGCCACACACAATTAATATGTAAGTTAATACATTTCAAAAAATGTTTAAAGCAAGCGTTAAAAGAAGCCTTCAATTTAAACCAAATAGTAAGTCATCCTTATACTGTAAAAACAATCCAATTCTTAGAAGAGTTTTTATTTTGCTTTAACCTCTAGGCTGAGAGGCATTTGTAACTAGTCTTTGTGATAGTTAACTATCTCGGACCACGGGGGGGAAAAAAATCAATATATGGTACCATTTTGTTGATGAAACTATAGACAAAAGGACAAAATTTAATTCCTCAGCTTGTGGTTTCTGGTATATGCCTGAGTATTATTTTGCTTTATTTTTCCTTCCATTTTGGATTTAGGAGAGACAAAAATGCATTTTTAGTAAATGTTTATGCTTAAGATAGTATACTCTCCTTTCACTGCTTTATAGATCTAAATGCCTCATTGAAAATTGCCACGAGCACTGAACTTCAATATAAACGTAGAGGGTAGTTTTCTCAACTGTGTCAATATATTATGTTCTGGACACTCTGAACTATTGACCTTCCCTATGAGGGAGAAGCTGCTAAAATGTCAGTTAATCATAAAGCAGTTCCACGACGGGTTACCTAGTAGCAGAAGGCAATTTAAAAGAGCAATTTTAACATACAATTGCCAAAGCATGCAACACAAACAATTTCTGATAGCGTATTTTATTTCCATTTAGTAAGAGAAAGAAAAACTGTATTTTCCTACTTTCTATACCAATGGTATACCCAGAGGAAAGAGAGACAGGGAAAAAAGCAAGCCTACTTTGCCTGATTGTTCCTTGGAGTTTCTGAATTATTTCCTATTTAAAACAACTCCATATTTGTGCCTTTTTTAAAATTTATAAAATACCTGAAGAAACATTATGTGGGAAATAACACGGGTCAGAGTATAAAGTAACAGTAAAATAATCACGCCCCCCAGGTTCATAGAGAAGGAGGCAGGCGCAGGTGGCTTCAGCCACCAGAGGCTGTAATTACCACTTCTCCTAACTCGAGAGACCCTAAAGCAAGTAATTGCTCTTACCAAATAATTTTAATGTACTTTAAAAAGAACAAAAAAAACAGTTTTGGCCATCAGGCAAGACATTTTCAGGAAAGGATAAAGTAAAACACTATCATACACTTCTCTAACTGCTCAGAGTACTTAAAACAGCATATATTTGAACATTAAGCGCTAATCAATTGCACTTCCAATAAAAGTGAATTTGAAAATATTAACCTATGTGTTCTCAGGGAATAAGTTAACCTTGCTGATTCTAGTTTTAAAAATGTACATACCTCCCAGGTTTTATCTATTATGCTTTTATTTATTTCTGCTATACAATTATAAGGAAAATAATAATTACCTACAGTAGCAGTAGGATGGAAAAGAATTAAGCCTTCTAAAGTACCATAAAATATGGTTGAGATGCAGCTCCTCAGTTATCTGATATTAGACAAATCACTGTTTGTTTTTTTCCTGAATGTTAAATTCACCAGCTGCTAAAGTCGGATCATAGTATATCTAAATCATAGGACTGGTGTGAAAATAAAATATCATCATAGATTCACTTCATATGTTGGTTTCAAAGCAGTATTCATCAACACTTGGCTACAAAAAATTCTACATTTTCATTTGAAAATGTAAAATTTACTCATTAATACATATGAGTAAAACCTTTCTATTGAATCTCTAAACAATTATTTATAACAGATTCCTGCCAAATAACACTGACTATTGCCAGAAATAAAATGGCAATGCCTTAAACACATTAAAATGGAATTTTAAAAATAGCAAATATTAACAAATTTACTCTTTGATTGGTACTTAGTAGTCACAAAAATTGTTTCTCTGTGATACACCAAAATAAAATGAGAAGTCTAAAAGGCAGAAAATAATCTTCATTCCCTATTATTTAAAAGAAGTTTATGTGAAACTGGTATCTCAGACACACATATAGCTAGCAAATATTTATACTTTTTTAAAAGGCTTCCTGGTGGTCTAATATGCTGGGTGTTATAAAATGACTACTTCAAAATAGTCAATATTAATTCAGTGAGATGATATTAGTAGCAAACTCTTAATTATAATGTGGAGTACTCCTAGTTCTAATTAAAATAGAATGGTTTTTAGATCTACTATGCAGCACCACTTATGAAACTGGTATTCAGGCATGCAGAATTTAACAGAATTAGATCAGAACTTCCTCCCAATGTTATGCTTGGGATCTCAAAGTTATCATTTCCCCAGATTATGAAGAATTTTTAGGACTGTGAAAAAATGTACTAAAAATCAGCTGATACCGTAGTTGGCATAAACTGTGTTCTATTTTGTTGATAAGAGAGCCCACGTGGAGGCCAATTAGTGATACTGCTGAAGTCTAAAGGACCTTAAATTTGGAGAAAAGTAAATTGATCTTAAAGGGAATAAACACAAATCATAATTTTAATGGATACTGACTATTTAGTTACACAATATTTATTATGTTCAATTTCTGCTTTTCAGAGATTGCTTAAAAAATAATATACAATATATACTTTCCTAATCTTTCCCTTCTTTTCTAATAAGAGTAATATTAGTAGACATTCCTAATGAAATGGTAACCATAGTTGCACTCAAATCTACAATCTACTTGAAAATCTTGTCTGTCTGAGCTCCCCTCTTAAAACCTACAATACAACTCATGAGAAAAGTCATTAAGTATATAATAGATACACATGACAAAGACTCATCACATGTGCAAGTTTTAAAACAAACTTACCGAAGTTGGAAGTAGAACAGCAAGTGACTGAACATTTTAAGCCACAAAGAGCATACAAATTATTTCTCAAAATAAGAATCAGATAAAAAGACTAACATAAGTCCAAAATGTCAAGGCATTTCTAAGTTAGAAAGCAGTTTAGTTATCTTTAACTCTGTCTCCTCTTGAAAAGACCAAGTTATACCCTGAATAAAATACTTCAAAGCACTTTATAGTCGTATTTTTACTTATTACGATTCAAATTGTACTCAGAACAGAAATCAATAGGGATAAATCAATGTTCATTAACATGTTTTCTACTTAGTTAATACAGTATAACAAGCTTTAAAACATAATCCCATTTACTTGTGATTGCCATGGCTCTCACACCAATAACTAATCCCAAATAATTCCAGAGTTAAATAAAAATCATGGCACAACAGTAATACACCGTGTGTGTGGTATTGCTAATTTTTCCAAAAAAAAACTTTTTTGATTGAAATAAAAAAATAAAGCAGATGAGATATTTCACAGAAAGGAATTTGGGCAGAGGAAATCAACAGAAAGACCACTAGAATAGCAAACTATCACTGGTTAGTATTATTTACATATTTACATATATATGTTATAAAGATTAAATGCAGAAAAAAGGTAATTTCATGTATCAGAAAAATCAGCAAATTATTGAACTATATCATCTAAGTCTCAAACTAATGATTATAAGCAATTCAACTTCCTATTAGTGAATTTTCAATAGGAGCTATTAACATAAGAATTGAGTTGAATTTAAAAATACTTAAGTATTACAGTATAATTAAGTACTTAAATGGGTTTTGCTTTGAGTGTACATCAGTACTTTTGGTGGGAAAACCCAGCAATAATGCAAATGATAAACAGATACTCAAGAAAAAAAGGACATTTTATAAGCACTTACATGTTCATATTCCATAGTTTTGGTTTTCAATTATCAGGTATTTCAGCATAATATTGAGTATAAAATATTTCATTAAACTAGTTTTAATAATAAATACTACACTAAAACTTCACTGAAATAACTGAGATAATTAAACTTTTTAGTTGCTTTTAGTAAATAGCTAACAATTCCTTCTATTATAAGAATATAGTGCAGTAAGAAGCCAGGATGTTATTTATTTTTTATTTCACTTTTTAGTTTTTTGTGTTTTCTCCACAGCTATTATTTTCACCATTCTGCTTTAGTCACGGGGAAGACAATAACAGGGCTTAAACATGAAAGGAAAATCTCTAACAATTCTACAGCTCGATGTCAAGCTGCTGAACTAATCCACCACGGTTATGGGATTTTCTGAATAGAATACTTACCTCTCTAGGCCTTGTACTGAGTAATGTTTCCTATCAATTTTATATGATATGGCCTCTGCACCGACTATAACAAAATTATTGAAAAATATAATTTCTACATGGTAAAAAAGGTATTTAGTATTTGCAAAACTGAAAAGGTCTTTTTTTTACCAATAATACTTTCATCAACATCTATCAGAGATTTTTAGACCAAGTATCCAGCAGGCTCACCAAAACTACCATGCAAAACAAGAATGGAGATTTGTAATGATATTGGATCAACAATGGAAAAGCATTCACGCTGCTTTCAAATCAAAATCGACATAACCAAGGTGATGATTTACCTAATTCTTAGAACTCTCAGAATAGTGTGACTACATTGTGCACCAAATAACTAACTTTTAATATTGCATGGACAGTGCACATTGATGCTAGGTTCTGTTGCAGAGTAGAATGCCCTGCTACTCAGTCTTACCTGCACATTTGGTTCTGGTGATTAGTGGAGGTCCTGGGAGCCCTGTTCCACCTTCTCCAGGTCTGGTAAGTAGGACGCGGATCTCATATTCAGTGTCCGGATCTAAATGCCACAATTTATAGGTTGGAGCATTGACGGCATGTGTCTCTGTCCAGGATCCCGATGTCATCCGGTATTCCACTTCCTTCAGGATGATGGGACCATCCCCAATGATGGAGTTGGCGTTCAGCTGAATTAGCAAATATGTCGGCCCAACACCAAGCAGCTGTGGAGGGGCAATGGGTCTTGGTGGTTCTAGGAGAGAGGAGTGTACACTCTAATTAATGAACAATCTAAAATATCATAGCACAGAGACTCATTAATGCCTCGCAAAGTTTAAACGCTAATGAACAATTTTCTCCTTGGACACCAGAGTTGGAAATACTTTGTAGCATTTATTTTCCCATTTTGCAAGATTATTAATATGAGCTATCAATGTCATTAAAATAAGTTGATTTAACACTGTTCCAAAGCAAAGTAATGATGTTTTAGTTTTCAAAATGGCTTTTAAACTTTTTACTAACTTACCTTAGAAAGGGGCATTTACAACAAACAAATATGAACGTGTCAGCTAGCAAAGGTGTTTTGTCGGAATTTCATGATAGTCTAGGAACAGGAATTCCATTATATTGGGATGGCCAATGAAGGCCTCTTTAATTTTTTTTAATTAAAAAAATTAAATTTTTAGTTTCAGAAAAAGAGGGGGTACACACGTTTTATTTATATTCTTTGTCTTATATGTATTATAATTAATAGAAATATTAATGCCTCACAAAGCTTAAATGATTATTAGATCATTTATTTAGGATTATATGATAAATATTTCGAAGAAAACCAGGAAGATGAATGGTCTAGCAAATGTATTTGTAAAGAGAAAATAATTTTCCAGATTGTATGCATCCATTTTACCACAATTTTTCTTTTATTAAAAACATGTCTCTCTGCAGCAATAAACTTTTAAAGTCAGAGTAAACAAAGAACATAAAGAGAAAATATTGAGAGATAGATAGCTAGGAACAGAGAAAAGTTGACCCTTGACATTGTATCTCATTCATTCATGAAATGAAATATGGCCACAGTGGTACTTTTTGTTTTTGCTTTGCTGTGCATGCCTTCAGCGTTCCTAGAGATAAGAAAGAAGGCACAGCAAGGTTGAATTCAGAAGCTCACGCTGGATGTTGACTTGTTTCCACGCATCCACCTCTGTGGGACAAACTGAAATTTACACCTAGGCAAAATCACAAATCACTACACGTCACTGACCTTCGGGACTAATGTGTGATACGGCAATGCATCAAATGCTAAACTCAAATGTCAAAGGTGCGTTGCAATTTAATTTTGGATAGCTTAAGATATTTTTGCTTGAAAGAAACTTCAGGAAACATTTCAATGTTTAAAGTTATAGAAATGACAAATGATACAAGGTATTATAGCGCTCTTTGTTCCTTAACAAAATGCAACTGAAATGAGATATCGGACACTCCACAGCTCTAATTTTATCCGTGTGGTCTGTCCGCAAGGAATACTAAGTCATGAAGATCTCCTTACTAACTTGTGATTGGGTGGGATTTTCTTAGAATTTTTGGACACTAATCACATTCTCAAGAAAGTTAAAAGACTTTAAAGGAAAGTGTTAGTAAGTCATGGTTGCTCAAAAATTGATTTAAATATTTTTTAAAAGTCAGAGAAAATTGCATAGAGGAAAACTACTAAATGCAACCACATAATATGCTCTTCCCCAACCCATTCCAGGTGGGAGTATTAGAGAAGAAGCAGATGAAAGGAAGTTAAGAACATACAACCGACATCTTTCAAACTGAATTTTCTATCTTAATGGCAACACATTGTATAGAAAAGGGTACAATGAAAAGAAGCCTGTAAGTAAGTTTAACCTTTTTACACAAGGTTAAGGACACAAGAATTTTCAGCAGCAGTGCAAGATTTTCTTTTTAACACTGACTGTCTACTAGTAAAGTTCCTAACTGAAAAGCCACTCAATTACAAATGTCCATAATATAAGACTAGAATGCAAGATAGGATTGTCTTGTCTGGAGCTCTATTTGAACTAATGTTATTGTCAAGAATATTTTTCAAAATTCGTAACATATTCACTGAGTAGCTAATGAATTGCTAGGGTATTCTCCATGCTGGATATCCGTATAACTTTGTGAGGGAGACACAGTAACAATATACCAGCACATTCATTACTTTAAACTGAGAGTTATATAGGAAACAACAGAATCCTGTGATAAAGAAGAACAGATTTTTTCCCCTATTCAAAATCACTTGAAGAATTGAAGTTACTCCTTCAAATAATCTCGGCTCAATCTGGCAACAGCTTTTAAACTAATTATCAGCGGAATCATATGACTGTGTGATTCACTGTGCTCATGTGTAAAATGAAAATAAAACTAGGATCACAAAAAATGGCATATGCCATACAACCTATATTCATTTTGAATTATTTCTGTATCTATATAAATGTATTTCTTAATACCTTATTGATAAATTTTAACCACAATATCCACTCCTAATGGTTTGCAAGTTGTTTCCACAATATGTAGTCAAAATCGTGTAGAAGGTGAACTGTTTCTAATTTCACAACCAGATGCAAGGGAGAATATATTCTCAAAAGGAAAAGTTTAAATAAAACCAAATAGTTTACAATTTCCATTTATCAGCTAACATAAGATTGAGGTGCACGTTTCATCCCAAGAAACTTCCCTGACTAGTCTAACAACTTTCATATTCAGTGTTTACAAAAGTTCTAGCAGTTAAGAGAACAAGAAAACTGATACAGCCTCTAAACCTTAAAGTAAAATGAAACTGAGTAGAGGACTAAACATAATAGAAAAATGCAAATGTCTTCCCACACTATCTAAACACTGCACATACTTTCAGAAGCAATCTGTATTTTGTGAATAAACTGAATTGCCTCACATATGAAATGTTTGTTTTCACTCCAGATGGCTCAGATACTAACTAATTTAAGTAGGAAAAAGATGGTAAATTCACAGGACACTGGGGTTCTATCCCAGAGCAGCAATACCCTCCTCATTTTACAGCTCAAAAATGACCTGATGGGATCTAATACGTAATATAATAAGGAGCAGGGACAACATGCTAAACGAATTACAAGTAACAAACCTTGGTTGATCTATGAATTTACAGGAATCATGAAACCTCACTGCATGTGTGCAGACTGAATGTTAAGTCTCACCTTTCCAAACTGTACACACCATTGCTGTGGACAAAAAATTTAAGAGAGATCACACAATGGGAAAGGAAGTGAGAAAAAAGCTACACCATAATATTAGAAGGAAATGCAAGAGTAAAGCAGAATAGTTCTTCAATTACTTCTATCTTTAAGGAAGTGACACAAAGGAAAATAAAATGTGGTATCAAGAAGACTAGTTTCAGAAACGTATACGTAGTAAATTTAAACATGGACAAATTTAAATATGACCTAACTTCTTTGCACTACAATTTCTTCATTTGTAAATTAGACATTACTTCAAGAATTTATGACGACTCCACAGTTCTAAATACATCAATAAACCCTATATGTGAGCCCTGTATGTTTTGCTTTGTTTTTGCCCTAAAGTACATACATTTTAAAACTGGAAATTAATATTCAATGGCAGTGTTTTGTGTATGTAAACAAATGACTTTGATGTAATCAGGCTCTTGGCCTGAAGAGGGGCAGCAATTCACTCTGATCAGTTTTATGTCTCACTTGCTTTGGTTAGGCAAGGGCACGGGGTCCAGTAATCACAAAACCATAGCTCAAATTTGGAAATGTGGCAATGTTGAGAGATGATTAAAAGCATATACATTGATTAACAACATGATCATAAGAAGTGAAACCATGCATTAATGAAACTAATATACCACTACATATTAAATTTTTTACATTGGAGGTAAAAAGTAGCCTTAAATTAGCATATGCATTATGTTTTTAGGCCCCTGAGAACAGGAGGTTTATTTATAAAATCTCTATTCATTTCAATAAATTATGCATGAATTTTAATCAGTTCACAAAGGAACAAGTAATTGTTTTGCAGCAATATTAATATTCATCATAACTTAATACACTACCAGACTAGAGGTGTGGTGTGAATAAATCCCAGTTGTACAATAGGTATTAACTGAAGCATGCAATCCCTAAAATGTAAGATAAACTTTGTCCATGTTATCAATTAACTTTCAACTAAGACTTACATTCATTACTCCAGAACTGAGCCTATTATAAAACTCCAATTATATATTCAAATTGCTATATTTGTTTTTATATTTCAAATAATTTTTAAGTGCCTTGAAGTAAACCTTTATGAAAGTATACTCTCACCCAGTTATTCCTCTTACAGTATTATTTTGCAAACACGTGTAATTTATTAAAATTCAATTAATTAATAAAATACAAAATCAAAAATAGAAGCCATATATCTAGGAAAAGGCAATAGCAAAATAAATGTCAAGGCAAATAGCATTGCTACATTCATCATTTCAAACAGACAAACTAAAAACTTTTTGATCCCATCTCCTTCCTAATTGCTTATTTATTTGTTGATAAGTCCTTGACATAAAATATCCTAAGATTAACCCTTCCACTATAGAAGCAGGCAACGATATGCCATTAGTTTCCTACATCTGCTGTAACAAATTACCATAAACTTGGGTGGCTTAACACAACAGAAATTCTCTCACAGTTCTACAAGGCAGAAATCTGAAATCATTATTACTTAGTTAAAATCAAGGTGTCAGAAGACTATGTTGCCTTTAAAGGATCTAAGACAAAAATCCGCTCCATATGGGTTGTGGTATTCTTCTAGCAGCTGTTGTGGTATTCCTTGTCTTGTGGACATACCCCTCCAACTCCTGCCTCACTGCTCACATTGCTTTCTCCTCTCCTGTCTGGAGACAAATGACCCCCTGCCATCCACTTCCATGGACACAGATGATTGTATTTGGGGCCCACATAGATAATCCAGGATACTCTCGCCATTTCAGTAACTTCAACTTATTCACCCTTGCAAACATCACTTTTCTATATAAGGTAACATTCACAGGTCCCAGGGATTAGAACATGATGTATTTGGTGCACATTTTTTGGCCTACTAAAATCATGGACTAGGATTCTCATTCTTCTTGCTAGGGGATATCTCAGCTTCACTTTTTCTCAAGTTGGTAGGAAGCTTATGAACAGAAAAAACTTTAAAAAGGTTTTTGAGGTAGGCTCAGAGCTGTAGAAATTATAGAAGTGTCAATAATTTATCTATTTTTTTATTTGCTATAAAAGGAAGTAACAATGATGAAAATTATTACATAAAGTGGCTACAGGAGTTGATGCTCCCTTACCATACAAATACCTACCAAATTCAACGGAAGAATGCTTGCCGTGGAGATACCATTACTTTCCTTAAATGAAAAGATCCCTTCAAAGTCAATTTTATTCCATTTCTTTATTGTTCCCCACACAGAATTGTGATCCAGTTCTGGTTCTTGTTGAATAAAAATTTACTAATTTTGTTCCCTACCACCTGCTGGATGCTCAAGTAAAGGGAGATGGACACGAGAGAGGCTGAGGGAGGTCACAGGACACTGGTGTGTTAGATTCCACTTATTTATTCAGCTACTCTGTAATAGTTTCTAAATGATTTTAAATTATGCCTCAACAGGATAACATAATATAATGGTACTTGAGTGTTTCAGGAAACTTTAAACAATATCAGTGATGTACAGAAAGATGACCTTTGCTCCTATAAGAAATGGAAAGCACATTATAAATAATTAGAAGTATTTTACTCGGATATTTAGTATCATATTTGTGATACGATTATTTGTTTCATTTTTCTTAGTAAAACATGAAGGGCACATTTGAAAATTTTTAGATTTAACAGGTTTTCGCCTGCATTCCCAGTTTGTAAACTATAACCAGATACATTTCTGAGAAGCGTAATGTTCTCATGATGTTCACACTGTGATTTTTCTGAGACTTCAGATTTTCAGTCCAAACACGTTCCTTAGGCAGCCAAATAGCTCATGATTTTTGCTCATGTCAATGGAGTCAGCAAATTCTAAAACAATCTTTCACATAAATTATAATTTTATTATACATTTGTGTATTACTATAATTAAGTTAAATATTTTTAAATTATAATATTAAAATCTATTTTTAAATCCAGAGATACCTTTTTCAAATCATACCACTCAGGTCACTTGTGAGCTGATATTGGTCAAATAAAGTTCATGCTAACATATCACAAAGTTTGGACATTGTCCAACATGAGGGCCCTGTCCCAACTATTTATCAATCAAGAGCTGTTATTGGCCAGGCACAATCCTGTTAGTGGATTACAGGCACGGTGGCTCACGCCTGTAATGCCAGCACTCTGGGAGGCCAAGACAGATTGAGCTTAGGAGTTTGAGTCTGGCCTGAATAAGAGCGAGACCCCTTCTCCACTAAAAATACAAAAACTAGCTGGGCATCGAGGCAGGTACCTGTAGTCCCAGCTACTTGGGAAGCAAGAAGATCTCCTGAGCCCAAGAGACTGAGGTTGCCACTAGACAGAGTGCGACTCTGTCTCAAATAATAATAATAATAATAATAATAATAATAGTTATCATCATGTATCTGTTTGGAAATTAGATGGTTGTTAGCATATAGTTGTGATGAACTATGGAAAGAATACAGTTTATATTCAAAATGTTTCACACACAAATAATTTCTGAGAACTACGAAATATGAACACATAATTATACAGTGCTGAGTTGGTAGAAAACTTTAAAGTGAAAAAATTCCAATTATACATATAACAAAATGCTCATTTAATGGAAAATTATCCATGTCTGTTTATACTGTGTATTTTTCAATCACTATTAATTATTTCCAGCTACACAGTTTCTTCATTCCCTTCCAGTGGCTCCCCATGGAAAATGGTAGTTCAAACTCAGGCAGCAAAAGACGGCATGATCTCACTTTTATGTAGAATCAAAATAAGATGCACTCACAGAAGCAGACAGTGGAATAGTGATTAGGCGGGGCTTGGGAAGTAGTTATGGGAAATGAAGAAATGATAAATAAAAAGTACCAAATTTCAATTAGACGAGATGAGTAAGTTCTGCACTATGGTTACTATAGTTAACAATAACGCATTTATACTTAAAATTTTCTTAGCGCGTAGATATTAAATGTTCTCCAACCAAAAAAAAAGTATATAAGGCAATAAATATATTAATTAGTCTGCTTTACTAATTCCAATGTGTGTGTATATATAATATATAATATATATTAAAACGTCACATTGTGCAACTTAAACATACACAATATTTGTCAATTAGAACTTGGGTAGAGCTGAAGAAAAAAATAATTCTCCAGTTGGAAAGTCTTATAGGCTCCTCTAGAGAAACGCTACAAAAATGTGGAAGATAATGTCAACAATGTTGAAAATAATAATTTATGACTTGTGCTTAGTAAAGTTACATCACTTATGTTTTCATTTCTCAAAGGAACAATGGAGTAGAATTTTGAAGAAGAGAACCCAACCCCTGCAGAAGTGATTACTAGTTCAGACAGAATTGATTATAGCTAAGAAGACACAGGTAAATGGGCATTTGAGCATATAGCTTCCTCATATTCACTAACCAAGTGATCTGGTAATAATGTTTTTGGGAAACAGTATATAACAAGAAATACAGATATGCTCATAAATCAAAGTAATCTCCCTTCTGGTAATTTATTATAAAGATTTATATAAATCTCTGTTTAAAAGAACAAAAAGTCAAAATATTCAGCAAATGGACAACAGTGACGCAGATCACAGTACATCTATTCAATAGACTTCCACACAAGCCTTAAGAATGCGAGTTACGAAGTTTATTAGTTTTCACTTTAAAAAGTAAAAAGTGTATCTCTAGGGCAAAAACATTGGCAACCACCAACACCGAAATAAAATATGCCAAAGAGGGAATAGCACTGACTGGAGGAAAGTGGGAGTATGAGTGAGTTTTATTTTTTCTTTTATCTCTATTGGCCAATAAAATTTGTAGTATGTCTACAAAATGTTCTCATTATTACATTTCCAGCATTTCTCACAGTCCGTGACAAAGTTTAACGCTTCTGTTACAGGAAGAATGACTGGTTCAACAATGCCTTGCAGAAAAGTTACTCATGCCACTGTTAAGAAAAAAGTGTCTCCATAAATTCTATCCATTCTCTATAAGAAAATGTATATTATAACTTTAGTGTTTGACAACATTTGAGGATGACCATACAACTTTGATATGTATTTTACTTAGTTTTAGATGCTATAATTAAGTCCTAAAAACTAAGATTTATCACCTTTTACTTTGAACCATGTAGTCAGCCAATTGCTCTGACATTGATACATACAGCACATACAAATTGTTACTATTTAATTAAAAGAGTTAGTTGACTGGAACAAAAGAAAGCTTTCTAAGCAATTGCTTAGTGACCAAGTGGCATCAAGTGATTTATCCAGCTTGTAAAAAGAAGACATAACTACAGACCTAGCAATAATTCTTCATGTTTTAGTCAAATCAATTAAAACATTTTAAGAAAATGTTTTCCATGTGAGGAAACATTCTCATTTATATATTTTAAAAGAAATTTAAATATATAATATCAGTCAGGAATGATGTAAAATATATAATGATACCAGCACCAGAATATATATACACATGCATATATGTATTTGAACAAAAATCTAATTAATGATAAGGGAAAATGCTAAGTATACAACCTTTCATAGTAAACAACTATTTTGTCACTCAAGACTCTGTATGATAAGAATTCACTTTTTAAACTGCAAGATCTGTGGAATTGCAGTATTTAATCTCTATGACATGATTCTTTCCTGCTACCTAAAATGCTGAAATAAGAATTATTTCAGCAATGAAACTGCAAATTTTGCATATGGAATTTTACATCCTTGCATTACCATGGCATTTTATTCACCTTGATTTGAAAACACTGCTGCAATAACTCTATTACCTGCTTGAAATAAAAAGGCACAACAGAAGCACAGTTTTCCGCCTGTCAGCAGAAAATGAAGACAAGGTTAGGTTCATAGCTAGGATAGATGAAAGGGTGAAAGGATTTTAAAAAGTGAAGTTCATTTGCTTTTCAGCCCATATAATCAAATTGTAAGGTATATAGCTGCAAATTTGTATACTCTCTCCCTCATTTATTATCTATGCAATGAATTGGTTTAACGTCATGAATTACTGCAATGGTTTAACAACTTCACAAAGCCCTCTTAGTACCATACTCCACATGGTAGCAAACAATAGGTTGTGATGAAAATTATGGATGCCCTTGAATGAGTCAGAAGCTATTATTTCTCTTACGGTTGTTTAATACCTCATTTTAGCTTTGTCAGAGTTCAACCCCTTCACAGCATTTCAAGGAAAGAACATCCAGTTGATCCCAAGAATAACAAGTCAATGCAGTAAAACTCAGAAAGCCTTCAATTCTTTGTTTAGTACCCTCAAGTCTAGGGACATAAACAGGTAAGCCCTTCTCCATCTCATCAGCCACCTTTATGAGGCAGGAGAATTAAAATAAAAAAAAATGGTGGGAGAGGTGGTGCTCATAGCTCAGTGGGTAGGGCGCCAGCCACATACACTGAGGCTGGCAGGTTTGAATCCAGCCCAGGCCTGCTAAACAACAACTGCAACAAAAAATAGCCGGGCATTGTGGTGGGCACCTGTAGTCCCAGCTACTTGGGAGGCTGAGGCAAGAGAATCGCTTAAGCCCAAGAGTTAGAGGTTGTCTCCCAAGAAAAAAAAAAAAAAGTGGGAGAAAGGAGAGGAACGGAGCTTGGCAATGTATAATATGCTCCAGCAACACGTTTATTTCACTGACATTACACAACACCAGCTACTATTCCATCACAGATTGTTGGCAAAAGGATGTGGGTACAGTAACACCACTCACTTTCATATTCTGTTAATACATCTTAAGATGCAATGGCTGAATCTAGTAAACAAGGACATATCAATTAAAAAAATTCCACTGCAAAATCTCTACAGTGAGATTATAATCTTTGTGTATATGTGTATTACACACACATATGAACATGTACATGACACAATCAAGAAAAAAGTATTGTTAAAAATATCTTGAGTCTGCCACATCTACACACATTCAAAATTTTCATCAGCCTAAATTCTAAATTTTGAGGACATTTTAAACTTTGCAATTAGGAGAATTTCCCAGTACTTAATTGTAACCAAGTAATCTGTTTGCCAACTTGCTCCCTGGGTCTAAACCAGGTGTCCAACCTTCCCCCCAACCCCACCACACACTGGAATAAGAATTGTCTTGGGCCACACATTAAATACGCAAATACTAATGAGAGCTGATTAGCAAACAAAATAAATAAAGAAAAAACTAGTCTGTGATAATTTGACACCACAGATCAGCACAAAAAAGTCCTCACAAAATCAGCATGCAGTCCGCAGGCCGCGGGATGGACATCCCTGGATCTAAACAATCCATTGTGTTTACTTGTTGAAATATAAGGCATAATAAGCATATGTTCCTTATATATGCATACTTTGTGATCATTCCAAGACAATTCAGAATAATGAATGGGGGATTTGTGTATATGAAGTCAGCAACAGATGGCCGTTTTTTTCAATTTAATGACTCAGACCTGCAATGGAATCAGGAGACACCACTTGCTTCCTCCTCTGGACGAAGGAGTGTACAGAGTGGAGGGTACAGAGCGGCTATTTTTGGCTTAGGCATTTCTCCTCTGTGCAGACATATTTACTTCTTAAAAACTGAAAAGAGTGGCCGGGCGCGGTGGCTCACGCATGTAATCCTAGCACTCTGCGAGGCTGAGGCAGGTGGACTGCCTGAGCTCACAGGTTCAAGACCAGCCTGAGCCGGAGGGAAACCTTGTTTCTAAAAATAGCCAGGTGTTGTGGCGGGCTCCTGTAGTTTCAGGTGCTCGGGAGGCTGAGGCAAGAATTTGAGGTTGCTATGAGCTATGATGCCACAGCACTCTACCAAGAATGACAAAGTGAGACCTTCTCCAAATTAAAAAAAAAAAAAATCAAAAAGAATTTTTGGTGATGTAGTAACTCCTCTTAGTAATAGGACTGACTTGTGCTCTACTAACTCCAGAGCAGTCATAATTTTCAGGCTCTTTTCCAGTTAGAAATTCAGAAACCTTCAGAGACTTTAAAAATCTTCCTAGCAGAGAAAAGGTGTCACTGCTTATAGAGGTCCAACTCAGATTCATAATATAAAGGTTCCCAATATATATCAATGCCAAAGAACAAATGTCTAAGTTAGCAAATACAAAACATTTCCTCAATTAGAAAATTAAACAAAACAATAAAACAGTCATGTGCTCTACTGGGTTAAATGTCTTGGATTAAATGAAGAGATAGAGAACTTTTACTGAGAAATGAGTTCAGCAATGGCAATTACTGACTTTAGGTTAGCAGTACCTGATGGCATCTACTTAGAAGAGTCCAGTGGATTTGAACAAGGGACAAGAGGACAGATTCTGTGCCTTTCCACTTTATTCTATGAACAAGAAAAAGAGGCTATTGTGGGCAATTAGAGACTATTTCAGGCAAAATGATGAACAAAGGCAATACCATAAAAATAGAGCCATGATTGGGGTCACCAGAGTTATAAGAACTTCTGAATAATTATTGTAATCATCTATTTCAATTAGCATTTCTTCAGGGGCCAAAATGCCTGTCCCCAGTAGTCAAAGTGTAATCAAACATGAAATCACCACACCTAAGTTTTATAATTGAATGGAAATGGAAGGTAGACAAGAATAATTACAGACCCGTCTGATAAAATAACAAGTTAGGGGTATTTTTAAGATATTTAACCATGTAAAGAGTTACCTTTCAAAGGACATTTTATACTAGTGAGACAGCTCAGCCAGTAAAAGACCTTTTATTTTCATTCCCTTCGAACACACCCACTTTCACACCATAAGGGGGCATTTGACATTTCACAATATCAAAATAAGTCATATCATCAAAAATATAAAATACCAGAAAGCAGATCTGTGCACAGGAAGGGAAAGTCTCAAGAAGAGTAAAATAAGGCTTCTGGGCTCTCAGGCAGTTACACAGCTAAGAGGCAGGGCTTCTGGACTATCAGTCAGGTAGTTACACAGCTAAGGGGCGGGGCTCTTCTCTCTCAGCATCTTCTCTCAGGGACAAGGAAGCTCCCTATCTACTTTGGTGAATGTCACATCTCTTACAAATAAGGTCACAAAATGGCTATCAACCCACACTATTCATATATTCTTTTTTTCTCGACTTTAAATTTACCATCCTTTTCCAATTTCAGCCAGTCAACTGAAAGCTTGCTAGGGGAAAAAAAGGTAAGTAAAATATGCTAATATTTTCACAGACACTGGAGACTATAAATTGGTGGATGTAAAATAAATACAGAATTGAGAAAGAAAGTTAACTATTTTAAGTATTATGAAGAAAAGAAAATGTAAAATGACACACTAACGTAAGTTGATGACTAAGAGATCTCCACACTGAAGGGTACCATTTCCTGCTCCAAAGTCACCAAAGTCACGCAGTATATTTTTAAATGGATATCTCTATGTCTATATCCAGGTTTTAAATTAAGGGTCTGACATTGGGCAAATGTCAAGACAGCAAGTTTGGAAATTAACTACAGACATATACCAGATGTGTACGTATAAGGCATAATGACTTGTTTAGAATATAAAGGCACTAATTTGAGGCTGGATATTTTAAAAAATCTTTCAAAAGATATTTTAACATATACACATAAATGCAAACCATATTAAATAAATACATTTGATTATTATAACTCTATATTTTTCTCTTTATAAAATCACATGTCAATATTGTAGGGAAAGAGAGACCAATGGTTAAGCCTATACTCTCTAAGCCATGATACCAGTTAGGAGATGTTTAAATTACAGGCAGAATGGCCAGGAAAAAAATAAATCCCTGAAAGAATACTAGATAGTTTTTATGACTATTATAGCATTATACGGTAGATAACACATGAAAGATGCAATAAAAGCATAAATATCTCCAGTGACTAGTGCGCCCTTGGCGGCCTGTGCAGACCTTTGGGAACGCCGTTCAGGTGCAGGCCTGGATTAAGTCTCCTGTCTGGACAGAGCGAGAAATGAATAATGCAGAAGGACACTGGCCCGCTAGTGCCTTTGCACTGGTTTGGCTTTGGCTACGCAGCACTGGTTGCTTCTGGTGGGACCACTGGTTATGCAAAAGCTGGTAGTGTACCGTCCCTGGCTGCTGGGCTCCTCTTCGGGGGTTTAGCAGGCCTGGGTGCTTATCAGCTGTCTCAGGATCCCAGGAACATTTGGGTTTTCCTAGCTACATCTGGGACCTTGGCTGGCATTATGGGAATGAGATTCTACCACTCTGGAAAATTTATGCCTACAGGTTTAATTGCAGGTGCCAGTTGGTGATGGTTGCCAAAGTTGGAATTAGTATGTTGAACAGACCTCATCAGTAGTGATCATGTCCTAGCTTGGACTCATGAAGAATTTAAAAAGTCTCTAAACGTTACTGTTTTCAGTGTATCAAGAGAGAAAAGTGCAGCATTTCTGTATCTTTGACATTCTACTTAAAAAAAAAAAAGACACTGAACTTGATGGGAAAATTATCAGTCTTCAGTGTTATAACCCTACACAGGTGACCAATGTATAACACAAAGCTTAACAAAACACTCATACAGATTGATTCTTACATACTGATGTTATCTCTTCTTTCAGTACCTATAAGTAAAATTTCAAGGGGTAAAATTTTAAGTGTCAACATTGGGTACCCTGAAACCTCATGCCCTAGTCCCTTAAAAAAACTTCTGTTCCAGGGAACAGAATGAATAAAATATCTTAGGAGATTTAGGATATCTGTTCTTTTGCTTATCTTAGAGCAGAGACCTACTTTGAAATGATGTTAAATGAAATACGTAATATTAATGAAAATAAAGTTTACTATAAATTAAAAAAAAAGCATAAATAACATAGTCACTGTGATGGTCTGAAAACGTGACCAGAAAGAGAGATTGAGAGGTTGGGTCCATACTCATGCTTGGATGAGAGACCTCAAGCTTCAACAAGTAGAGCAAAGAGGAAGCGATGGAGACTTCTGATGGCAGGTCACAAGAGAGTATATAGCTTTCTCTCTGTTCACTAAAATCTAGAACACTTGTTCTTGAAGACCTGAGGCGCAATGTAGAATTTTCAATTAGCTAGTGGCATTAACCCAGCTCAAGGGCTAATGTGCATGAGGAAGTCTCCAAATGATTCTAGCCTCCAAGATTGTAAATCATCTTCAGCTGTTCAGTTTGAAACTTTTCAGCTCAGGACACAAATATCATGGAACAGCGAAAGACCACCCCCTGCTATGCCTTTCCAAACGTACAGCCCACAGAAGCTGTGAGCATTATGAAAAGTTAAATGTCTTTTGCCACTAACTTTAGTGGCATTTCATTATGCAGCAGTTGACAAATGGAAGCCTCTTAAGACAGCTGAAGTAAACTTCAATGATAGATGTAAACTTTTTTTAAATTTTTAAAATTTCAGATTAATATGAGGGTATAAACAATCAGGTTACAATGTTCGCATTTTTTAAGTAAAGTCCCTGTTGTAGTTGTGTCCCACATCCAGGATGTCTGCCCTGTACCCTTACATTGTGATCATTAAGTGGGAGCACACCAATCCCCCTCCCTCTTCATCTCTCCCTACCCCCCAACTTGAATTGAATTGAGTTTGGGGTGTATATTAGATCATCTACTGGCGTCCTATCAGTATTGAGTGCATGGGATATTTGCTCTTCCATTCTTTACTACAGAGAATGTGTTCCAACTCCGTTCAGGTTAATACAAAAAATGTAAAAGTCTCCATCTTTTTTATGGCTAAATAGTATTCGATGGTATACATACATCATAGTTTATTAATCCATTCCTGAGGTGGTGGGCATTTAGGTTGTTTCCATATCTATTGTAATTACAATTGTAATTACAAATTGTAATTGTAAATTGAACTGCAATAAAGAATCTAGTGCAAACGTCCTTATGATAAAATGATTGCTTCTGGTAGATGCAAACTTCTTATATTTAACAACCTTGTACTTTCCACAGGAAAATACTCTTTTAAAATCATCCCACCTTTACATTTTGTATCCTGCCTAGAATACCCTTTTTTTATTTTTTTTTGTAGAGATAGAGTCTTACTTTATGGCCCTCGGTAGATGCCGTGGCATCACACAGCTCACAGCAACCTCCAGCTCCTGGGCTTAAGCGATTCTCTTGCCTCAGCCTCCCGAGTAGCTGGGACTACAGGCGCCCGCCACAGCACCCGTCTATTTTTTGCTGTTGTTGTTGCAGTTTGGCCGGGGCTGGGTTTGAACCCACCGCCCTCGGCATATGGGGCCGGCGCCCTACTCACTGAGCCACAGGCGCCGCCCTAGAATGCCCTTTTGCCAGTTATACACTTTGTAAAATTATTTATCTTCCAATCTCAGATACTACCTTTTGTATCTTCAGTGCTCAGCATATTAGCTAATCAGTGTTTGTTGAATGAATGCACGTATGAACAAAGAAGGTCATTAAAAATGGAAATTAAGATAATATTAAGTGTTGGCGAGAATATGAAACTTCATCTGCAATCTGGAGTATAAATTTACGAAATAAATAAAAAAACATGTTTGCCGGGATCTACTACAGCTGAACATAACAATATCCTATGACCTGACAATTCCATTTCCAGGCGCATGATACCCCCAAAGAGCACTTCTATTCTCAAAAGTCATATAGTGCCATATTTATATATCACTATTGTCAATAACTCATGGTGACAAAGAATCAAATCCCATCATCACTAAAATGTATAAATTGCACTACAGTCATATAGTAGAATTATTTTGTAACAATGATATCATAATGTATAGCTACATGAAGGAATATGCATAGATTTCACATGCTTGAATGCTAAATGAGGGAAGCCAGATCAAATGAGTATAAACTACATAAGATTCTATTTACCTAAGTTCTACATTACTGTTAGAAGCCAGGAACACTGATTACCTTGGGGAAGAAAGGTATTTACTAGGCAGAGTGAGGGGACTGGTATTATTCACCAAGCTATACACCTAACAAGCTGTATGTTTAATACATACTTTTCTGTAGAAGGGAGCAAGGGAGGGTCAATCTAATTTGTCCTAAACTCTTGCCTAGAAAATCCACCAACTAATTCCTTTCTGCCACACACGAGGACAATTAAGTACAAGCAGAATCTCAAACTGATATTTAAAAATGTGAAGTCAGCATTTATGGCAAAGTCTAATCATGTCGAAATTTCTTTTGAAAATTTCAAAATCAATCACAAAGACTGGAGTATATGTTTTTTCCTTTTATACTTCATTACAACAGGTATCTTCACTTCTGAAATACGAGAAGCCCTAAAATCACAAGTAACAAGATGAATGTCTGTATGCAAAAATTTGGACATTCATACCTTTCTGCCTTTAAGTTGGATCAAGTTCAAGTTAGAGGGAGTGGTTGAGTTCTAGGGTCATCTTTGTACTTTAAACATATTAAGAGGTGACAATACCATATAAAATCAAGTGAACACTTATCTGCTTTGTAACTATCAGTTCTAGAGATTCACTTGAATTCAGTTATATATGATACACCATTTTTATACAGTTCCTACTTTTCTAACACAGCATCTCCTTTTATGACAATATTAAATTATCTTTATTTAATGTTGTTCTGGAATCATGCCAACTCAGATGATTTATGTCTTGACATTATTTGAACTCCGATGGCCTTGCCATTGTAAGTCCACAGCAAAACTCTGTGCTCCCATCCAATAGCATCTCTCTCAGTTTTTACTTAGGTAATAAACAGAAATGGCACTACCTCTGCAAGTGAGTCATTTAATAGAGAGATTTTGCTTTTGATTTGACTTTCAACATGCAGAGTACGGAAATGACATCCCTACTTTAAATATAAAATTAAAGTATAGGAGAAAATTTCATACATAGCATACACAAAAGGTTTCAATTTTAAAGAAAATAACAAGTCAATAGAGGGAGCCTGCAGAAAAAGGCAAAATAAAGAATAAGCCAGAGAGTCTGAAATTTTCATCTGACTTGATCAAAAATGATTAGGACACAGAAAAACTTATGTGTACCCAGAAGGGTGTTTTTAATATTCACACAAAATTAAGGATAAGTGCTGATGGAATATCTTTGATTAATGAGTACTATGACTTTAGAAAGTCTTGACTTTAGGCTATTGAATTCTGGATAATTTATTTTTCCACAGTCAGAGAAGCTCTAAAATCCAAAGAATCTATATAATATTATTAGAGACATTTAACATATTTGCAAAGTTTTCTTAGAGCTACAGAAACAAGTCATAATTCTTGATATAAAATCCACCCCCCCTCAAAAAAAAATAATTTTGGGAAGAGGGAAGAAGAATGCGGGAGGAATAGCAGAATAATTTCACAGCTTTGCATACACCACACTTATGACAGCCTCTGCCTACATTCTGAGAAAGGCTTGCTGAAATGCAAGTTTACTGAGCTTACTCAAACACATGTAAGTGTGAATGGGTGTGTGCACATGATTATAGTAGTATATCCAAATCTAGAAAAGGACATGTGTGGTGGTCGTAATTTATTTATTTATTTATTTATTTTTGTAGAGACAGAGTCTAACTTTATGGCCCTCGGTAGAGTGCTGTGGCATCACACAGCTCACAGCAACCTCCAACTCCTGGGCTTAAGTGATTCTCTTGCCTCAGCCTCTCGAGTAGCTGGGACTACAGGCGCCCGCCACAACGCCCGGCTATTTTTTGGTTGCAGTTTGGCCAGGGCCGGGCTTGAACCTGCCACCCTCGGTATATGGGGCCGGCGCCTTACCGACTGAGCCACAGGCGCCGCCCGTAAATAATTTTTTTAAATAACCCTGCACTTGATTTATAAAGGCTCATACATCTCCTTCTAGTCTATGAACAATCAGTGCTATAGCTATCATGCCAAAAATAGTAGCCAAGCAATGTACATAAAATGCATTGTCTCTAAAGTGGTAAGATAATAATCATAGTAACATAGTTACAATCATTGAAATTTCAGAGCGAAAACTCACAAATCTGTTTCTTCTTCATATTCATTTAAACCTGTTTCAAGGAGCATTTTTCTTAAGGTCACTATGTGGAGGAATGGACACTATGCTTGCAAGGACAGTTACTGACTTTTATCATATTAAAAGGAAACGTTGAGAACAGGACAGTCACCTGGCAAGCCTGGAGATGCTTTGTGACTTAGGGCAAACCCCCAAGTAACTCAGTGTTCTGGAATGAGATAAGATTACTCGTTAGTAAGCAGGTGTTAAACATTGATGCTTGGTGCTTCTTCCTGGGGATTGTGGGGGAAAGAACATGTGAGGAAAGAGCACGTGAATCCTTACGCGTGCAGCCCTCGTATGTCACTACCTTAACTCTCCACACCTGTTGTGTATAAACTTAATAAATAGTCATTGCGGAGGGAGCTCAGGGCTACCCTGCACTTAAGGTTAGCCCGCCTCCTGCAAGTTTGTACTTCAATACGTGCCACGCCTGGTTCCTTACTGCGCGACCAGGGCGAAGGCCATAGGGGTCGCGACACCACTATATAAATTTGGTTTGTTTTTGTGTAGCCTATTGTTATCATGGCAAGGGGGAAAGAATATAAGCAGTGGAGTAAGACTTTGATTTAAATCTGAGACTAGCCATCTTAGAGCCCTGTGTCTTTGTAACTGAGCCCACCAGACTCAGCTTCCCTTTAGGTTAAAAGGGATATTAATAGTTATTATTAAACCAGAAAAATAATGTATGCAAAGTATCTATCACACTTGGCACAATGTATATGTATTATACACAAGTTATCACAACTGATAATAAACATTTACATTCTGTTTTATTAATATTTACTGGAAAGAAGAAAGAATGGCTAGAGCATGCTCATTATCCTTTGTTACAACAATCAGTTACTTAAAAACTTATCAGTTGGAGACAATCTACCTTCACTATCCAGAGATATGGAAAATAAAGAAATTTCAAGCCAAAAAATTCAAGAGAGGAAACAATTCCCTGCATGTTGACATGTATTGTTTAAAAGAAAAGTCACATTTCCCAATAACTTAATTCTTAGTAACTGAATCTGGAAAAGTTGTTTTTAGTTGAAAACAAACAACAGTTTTGTTGGCTTCCTGGACCCTCATTAAAACAAGTTATAAGGGAATAAGGAATTGTAGAATGAGTTGCAAAAGAGGAAATTATGTTATTTAAAGACTAGATAGTCCCATACGTACATATGGAATTATAAGACACTGAAGACTGTATATCTTAGTCATTTCACTAGCAGCAAACACAGTGAATAACTTATGGTAACTGCTCAAAGTGTTAAGCAAATCTGGCCGGGCGCAGTGGCTCATGCCTTTAATCCCTGCACTTGGGAGACCAAGGCAGGTGGACTGCCTGAGCTCACAGGTTTTTTGAAACCAGCCTGAGCCAGAGCAAGACCCTGTCTCTAATAGCTGGGCATTGTGGTGGGCTCCTGCAGTCCCAGCTACTCAGGAGGATGAGGGAACAGAACTGCTTGAACCCAAGAGTTTGAGGTTGCTGTGAGCTAAGACATCATAGCACTCTTACCAAGGGTGACCAAGTGAGACTCTGTCTCAAAAAAAAAAAAGTGTTAAGCAAATCAATGAATATATTAATAATTTTATGTTTATAATAAGATAATTTTGTTATTTAAAATGGATTAAAGAAAATTAAAGGGGAAGAGATTCATGATATTTAAAACCAGCTCTATTTATTTTGGTGTTTTCAGAAACATTTCATTATAAGAATCAAACAAAACACACACATTCAGCAAGAGGGCACACTTCCCGTACCCAGCAGAAAGACACGTGTTACTAATGATAAGAAGTTTTCATATAAACACTTTCAAGGTATCATGTACTGTTCCTGAGCCTTTCAATCAAAGCACTAGTAACAAGAAAACACTTCATTTTTGGTACCAAAATCAAATTATCAGTATGAACTGCTTCAATCCATTGTAGATAAAGATAATTTAAAAATATATTGTCAAGTAAGGCAAGAAAATAGAAAATTTAATTACTTTGGAATATTCTTCTACAAATTATGATAAATTTTTGTGATCATCTTAAGAGTAGTTTCATATAACATCACAGGTCTGAGATGATGAAAGGTCACTGATATATTGCCAAATGCATTTTTATGAGGTAAATTCAATTATGATTGCTGTGACTATTCCAGCCACAATTTAGACATGGAATCCAATTATCCATTTCATTTTCATTTATACCTCATGGGCGAGATCATTTATCATGTTTCACGATAATGATCAGAAGACACATGGAAAGTGATTTCTGGAGGTAACAAATTACCTACCATATTAGCATAGCTTACAAGTTCCTGTCAACAACTACTATGCATAAATATGAGGTAATTAAATTTACAATGTGCAGGAGTGTTTGATATGCTACTTGCTTCCTTCATGGCTGCCAAAAGTCTGGGTTGCTAAATGCAGCAAACCCGTTTGGTTGCAAATCAGGAATCATTATGCCCCCGAACTCCAACAGGTAGACGGTATGCTAGAGCTCAAGATGTGGAGACGCATCTTTCATCATCTGGTATTATTACTTCTTGCCACCAAACCATCCGTCATTGCTGCTCAGACAGCTTGAAATGATAGTCCTGGACCCTCACATTACTGCTCCTTGAACTCTGTCTCATCGATCTTTTGCATCATTCCTGATTCACAGCTAAGTACCCTCTCCTGGCTGCAAAACCCAGTATGTACCTCGCAATGCCTTTAACCCACAGTGCCTCTCTAATAGTAATTGATTTCTCTTTATTATGGAGCCTCTGTCAAGAAAAGACTACCCATGGTAGCCGAAGCCGAAAGACGATGTGTAAAAGACCCAATGTACAGAATTCCAATAGTCATAGGAAAATACACTCTTTTATTTGCAAGTTAGGCTTCAGAATTGCATTAGTGTTTCTAGTGGAATATTTATAAATTCAGGAGCACAAACATAGACACAGGTAGACAGATGCCACTGAGTGTAAAAGTGCACACACCATAAAGAGCTTACAACACATATTTTAAAAATGCAATATTTCAATTGAAAAATATTAATCCGTTTCGAGTATGTTTAATGGGAAAATTCAAAACTTTTAGGTACATAATACATTAAAATTGCAAAATGTGTTTATCCTTGACAAAATGCAAACAAGATTTAAAATTAGATGCTGAATGTATGTGAAAAGAGCCTTTTAAAATAAGTCCCTAGGCTACCCATTTTTTCCCTCCTCACTGATGCTAAAAGAAACTTCAAAATGATACCAGCAACACAGTCACTGGTGTGCCATAAACTATCCAAGACTAAAGGTTTTAATTCAGCTCTGTGTGAATGCTGTTATAAAAGTTTAATAAATCAAAATGATCAAAATGTTCCCAGTGGCAGATTGAGATTCAGTTTCCAATTCAAATTCTCTTTAATATATGGCTTCTTGGACATCTAGCATTTCTACCGTCCATGTTGAATTCGAAACACCCTGCTTTTCATCATTTCCATGCCATCAACCAGTCTGGTGATGGTAACTGCTTTTTAGCAATCCTGCAGGATACACAGAAATGTCAAACCTAGTGGGGGGTTTTCACATAGGAAAATTATGGCCTGTGGGAACTCTGTACCCCTAAGTAAATATTTTCGAAGCATCTACTACAGTGAATGACATTCCTTGAGAATTTAGAAATGCCATTAGCTGGACATTCTACAGAGAAACAACCTCCTCCCAACCCTTTAAAACACTGATGTAAGGAAAAGATAGGCCTAGCTGATTACCATCAAGAGCAATCACATCTGAAGAGCAGGGGCAGTAAGGAAGTCTTCGGGCTATTTTCTTTATTCCTATGAAGTACAAAGTTTTATAAAGAACAGGAAAACGATTTTAACAGATTCAAATACAGTGAAGAAATTACATGAAACAACAGGAAAAAATATTTACACGTGATACACTTTACGTGTGTTTTTATATGTCTATAATGTCAGCATCAAAGATTTAACCATGTCAAGGTTCTCTTTCCAGATTTTCCACTTAATTGAATACAGATGTTTTTACCCTAAGTTTAACAACATGAAAAACTCTAACAGCATTGGCTAAAGGCTCTGAAAGGAAACCTTACCAAATGCAAAGAATTTCTATGTACTAAGTACTTAATGTCCAATTCATCTTGTATTGGATCCTTTTTTAATACCCTATAATTAGGCTAATACTTGTCCAGATGCCTAAAGATTTTAAGCCGGGATGTCTCCTCAGAACCCAATTGAAAGTTTACAACTACAATTATCATCTAGGCTCCCAAATAAGTTCTTCTGTAAGTCTTATGAATGTCTGCCCACAACACCGTATTTCACTCAGAATCCCAAGCTGAAAATCTAGACGTCTTCTTCGGCCTCTTGCTTTCATTTCACGACACTATAAATAGTACTGCCATAATCTCACACTCTTTGACCTGTTCTAACAAACGGCCCCTCAAGGGCCCCTCACCATCTCAAACTTTTAGGGTTGTAAGATTTTAGGGTTGTAAAATTACTCCTTGAAAACTCAACATTTTGCAAATCATTTTCTATCCTGGTTTTCTGGGACAGATACTAAAACATGAGTAAGCTACTCCAAAACTGGTGAAGGTGTCCATATCGAATGGTATCCTGCATTAGTATTTCTTAATGTGTCCCTCAAATTCCTCCATAGTAAGGCTTCAAAGTATAATTTCTGGCTCATCTGAGGGTTTGTCCCTGGAAAACTCTGTATTGTAGTAAATATTTAAAACCAGTCCTTAAGAACATGTGTTTTCCAATACCATCCTCTCTGCTGGGGATGCCCTTTATGTACCATCAACTATCCAAATGCTACCCTATCCATCTGTCAAGGGCCAGATAAATCCTCTCCTCCTCCCCAGCACATTTCTCACCCATCAAAGGCAGTGATGAGGATGGCCTCCCTGCTCTACACATTAAATCCATGTCTTTCATGTAGCACTTCATAACCCCCACGGCAAATATTTTATTATCTCAGCTGGAATCTGGTTCACTGTGCTGGCTACAGGGACCCTGTCATGAACAAGAAATCAGCCCTAAATTCATCAAGATAGTGGAGGAGGCAGATGTTAGGACCATGCAGTTAAATTTGGAAGGCTTGCGAAGGTGTACAGCAAATGCAAAAACCAAGACCCAAATCCAGCAGAGATCATAGTGCATTAAAGCAAGTGAAAGAAAGCCAGCAATGCTAGTTTGGTAAGCAAAGGATTGTCTCATGGAGGACTGAAAGGTGTGAGCACAGTTAGCGCAGGCAGGACCCTGCAGCTGTAACGAGGAATTTTTATACTACATGGGCAGGAAGGCAGCAGAGCTGGGAAGTGCATATTCAGATTTATCCTGTGCCATATGGTTCCTGGCTGCTGTGTGAAGACTGATTGGAGGAGGTGGGGGCTCACGAAGGGAAACCGCTAAGGAATCTTGCTGGAGAATTACACAAAAGAGAAAATGGGGACATGTACAAAGCAGTGGCAGTGAAGGCAAAGGAAAGCAGGAGGCACTCAGAAAACATGCAATAAAATACCGGTAAGTGAAGGAAGTAATTAACATACATATAACATACAAATTTCACCCATACAGATTTCCATCTGCTCCAGTTCCAGCAACGTGACAATGTTTGAGACCACTGTCTTGCTCTGCACATACTTACTATCAGTAGGTCTTCTGTAAAGATCTTTCAACAACTTTGACCTAAATAACTTGGGAGAAAAAAATTGTAAAACAAAATCAACGAATTCTCTTCTGTACTAGAATGTAATTGCCATTTGGCCTTTAGGTATTTTGGGGGAAAAAAAATCAGTAGAAACTTAAAGGAAATAAGAATATGAGGCATGCATGTAGTTAAGAAAAAAGAAGTTAGTGTAGAAAGTACAGCATGTGTAAAGGCCCTAGGGCGGAAGGAAGTGTGCTTGGAAGGGTACTGGTGTGCTCGCCAAGGAGTAAGGAAGAAGGGGAGTGATAGGAAACAAATTTGGAGTGGCAGCCAGGGGATATTTCATTCAAGGCCTTCTGAAATGGGAAAGGACTGAAACTTTCTTATTATTTTTTTTTTTCTTAATATGAGGGGAAGCCACTGGAGGGGGTTCACTGGCAACATGACAGTAGCCATAGGACCCACCATATCTATACATGAAGACTAAAGAAATGCCAGAGGCAATTAGGAAAATGTACATAACCAATAACCATGCGGATAAAATTTCTTCCTAATGAGAGTACAGGTAATTATCCACTGTTCTTTGTTTCAACACAACAACAGATTCGACACCACCACAACTAACTCCACCATGCCAAATTGCGCAAAACAGAAAAACAAAAATATGTTCTTAGTTTGGGTCTTAGAAAGCAGAAATAGGACAACAAAAAAAATTATATTCCTGTAACTAGGACATACTATACCCTAAAGTTTAAAAGTAAACCTGTTTATATGCTTCCTAAGAGATGAGAATAAATCCACATACAGACCATAATTTCTCTAAAAACAAACCTCAGAGCTAAGGGAAAGCTGTCTAAGAAGAGGTGGCTGAGAAGGTGCTGAGAAAAGCTGCTACGTATGTTGCCACATCATTCCATCTTTGCCCAGTTCTCAGCCCACAAATCCTCACTTCTAACACTGATTTGAACACATTTTTCCTGAAAAACTAAAGAATATGAATTAACAAAAACAATCCATGTGGAAGACTACTAAAATATGTTTATGAGAATTTATTTGTGTGGACTTCACGCTTTTTAAAAACTTCTTATTAGACTGAATAATACATATCATTTGTTTTAACCCAGATAGAAAAGAAATAGCTATCGGAGGCACCATCATGAGCTTTGAACCGGGGTTGGTTTTGACTGATGTATTCATTATCAAGAAGTACATATTATTTTCTCCCTTCTTTGTAAGGCTTTTACCTGGAATTTTGTGGATGTTTCCTGGTATCTGTATTTCCTTTTGGTACTCTTTTTAACAGTCAGTTTCTTGATCATGTTTTACCAGTAAGTAAAATGTGTCATTAGCTAGCTTTTTTTTTTTTTTGGTTTTAATTATTTGAATTTTTTATTTTTATAATTTTTTAATATTGCATATTAATATGCAATGTTTGTAATTTCAACAAAAGGCAATAAAATGTATGATCCCAATTATGAAATAAAGTAAACCAAAATAACCCGCAAAAAGACTATGCAGTGGCAAGTCCTTCACCTAAAACTCAAAAAACTCACCTGTAACTTACATACTGGTAGGAAGCTGCTATCACTGAGACTCCTGAAGTAGTGGGGAGAGTGGGAAAGATCCAAGAACTGCAATTAATGAAGTGATGTCCCCCCACAACACTTAAAGTGGCGTCTTTACTCATTATACTACTCAAAACCATGAATTATCTCCGTCCTCACTGATTGATTTCAGTCTGTCTGCTCTAGAGCTTCTGTTCAATTAACATTCTATAAGACTCTCACAGCATGGCATTATTTACCAAATGAGTGCTTAATACAGGGTTTTGATGGAATAACTATTAGGTAGGCTAGTTTTTCATGTTACAAAATCTTTTTTTGTTGTTGTTCTTATAGAATTAAAGCTGTGACCAAAATCTAAGTCAAAATTCTGTGCCAAGATTATAATTCTATGTCTTCCTAAAGAATTAATTAAATTATAAATAAATTATAAATTGCTTGTGGGCTGAGACTGTCTGCTGTTCCTGCAGTGTTCATCTAGCAAGCTAAGTACTCAATAATGTCTGCTAGCTGATTTTACAATAAAGTTGCAAGTACTAAGATTAGCAAGCTAAGTACTCAATAATGTCTGCTAGCTGATTTTTTTTTTTTTTTTTTTTTTGTGGTTTTTGGCCGGGGCTGGGTTTGAACACGCCACCTCCGGCATATGGGACCGGCGCCCTACTCACTGAGCACAGGCGCCGCCCCCCTGCTAGCTGATTTTACAATAAAGTTGCAAGACACCCAGAGAGGCTGATAACTCTTAGTTCAAACTGACGTTGCTACTTTCTTTTCAGTTTAGAGCAAGGGAAAGAAAAAAACTGGTAAAAAAGGAGGGGACTGGCGGCGCCTGTGGCTCAGTAAGTAGGGCGCCAGCCCCATATGTGAGGGTGGCGGGTTCAAACGCAGCCCCGGCCAAACTGCAACAAAAAAAAATAGCCGGGCGTTGTGGTGGGCACCTGTAGTCCCAGCTGCTCGGGAGGCTGAGGCAAGAGAATCGTGTAAGCCCAAGAGTTAGAGGTTGCTGTGAGCCAGTGTGACCCCACGGCACTCTACCCAAGGGCGGTACAGTGAGACTCTGTCTCTACAAAAAAAAAAAAAAAGAAAAGAAAAAGGAGGGGACTATAAATTAGTCCGTGAAGTAAATACAAGTCCCATGATAGAAGTTGTCCTAAATTACATGTACAACAACTACAAGAGAAGAGAACTGAAACTCAAAAGGAGATTCTAGACCTACTATTAGCATGATGAAATCAAATTCCTTTGAGTTCTACGAAAACAATTATTTGCCATGTAGATGATTCTGCTTCCTTCTTGATCCTTGCAAATTCTTAAGAAGAAAGCTCCATCAAAAGCAATCTCCCCGAAGATTCACTCCAAAGACCAGCTCTATACATGTGAACCACCTACGGAAATAAACTCAGAAATCCTTTGGGAAGTAACTCTTATTTTAGTATTTTTATTTTAAAAACAAACTGAGAGAAAACAAAATCAAAATAACTATTTGGGGAAAAACAACTGCTGCACACTCCCATTCCTGTAGAGTAGCAGTAAGGAGATTCATAGGAGGAGAAAATTCATAGGAAAAAAATATTTAAAATAATGGTGTACAGAAGTGGATCAGAGTCTCAGTAATAATACTGAGTCCAAGTTAATATTAAATTTAGGAGGCATCATTTCCCTACTACTTTTAAATAAACATAGACACAATCATTATTTATTAAGGTTTTCAGCTTTGAAAAAGTATCCCTAAACTGATTCTAAGAACTATTTAAATCAGCATCCATTTTCTGGCTGCACCACAATATACTATCTGAAATAAGAACATCTAGTACCCTTTTGCTCATTTAGAATTTAAATATGTACCAGACATCTTAAACACTGAACCACCTGAATTACAAGTAGGTATTATGAATGAGAGTAGACTCCAAATGTTTCTGTTATCATACTCAAGGGTAGTAAAGTAAAATTTTAAAATAAGAGACACCAGGAAACTCTTCTGAATCTGAGAATTTAGCATCCTCTCCCTGCATGTGTTTTCCTAACTATGTAAGGGTATTTAGAGAAAATTATTAAATAGTATGTGATTTATCAATGTATTCCGAGGCTTTCATTACAGTTCAGATTTTATAAGACCTAAATGTTTAAAATTGCATTCTTCCAGCTAAACTCCAAAGACAACTTACGTCTTCACAGTAGAAGAATAGAAAAGGGATCTTCAAGTCACTGTTAAGAAAAAGGATCTTTATAGAAATTTATGAGTTCGACATCTGTGCTAGTTTAAAATCAATGCTATGTGATAATAAGCAGACTGTGGCAAGTCTCAAGCTAGAAATTCTATGGCAAGGGTCCTCAAACTATGGCCCGCGGGCCACATGCGGCGGTGTGATTGTATTTGTTCCCATTTTGTTTTTTTTACTTCAAAATAAGATATGTGCAGTGTACATAGGAATTTGGTCATAGTTTTTTTTAAACTATAGTCTGGCCCTCCAATGATCTGAGGGATAGTGAACCGGCCCCCTGTTTAAAAAGTTTGCAGACCCCTGTTATGGCCTTTAGCTACCAACTAGTAAAAATTTTAAAGTGTTTATTATTTCCCCAATGTCCTTACTTCTAAAATAAAAATACTAAAATAAAACTTTCAGACTTAATTTTACACTTAAAAAGACTAGAAAGACTAGAAAACTAGACTAGAATATTGGTCAAATCAAGATTATTTTTTCAAATGAAAAAATATCTCATGCTAACCTTAAGAGCCACCCTGGTTAGTTCACTTGAGAAAGGAAAAACAGTGCAAAAAATAACTGTCATAATCACTTCCATTATTCCAGCAAATGTCATTCTACCTGCAGGTGAGAAGGAGTATATGGTCCATTATCCATTCTTGACACGTTCCAAGGTCAATCCCACTACTCTAATTTCAACTAAATAATTTTATTTGTTAATTGCAAGAAAAGTATTTGTACCTTTATGAAACATTGTGGTAGGTACCAAAGCAAACAAAGGTAAACTAGCAAAGTCTGATAGATCATAAACTAAAAATAATTACAGTAAAAGCAGCATTTGAAAAGCTCAAATGCAAGTCTTGCATTAATTTTGACTTCTTTCCCTTTTTCACATGCATAGTGGGTAACTGGTACTAAGCAAATTATTCCATTAACAGCTCACCATTGACCAAATTAAGTTATGATCCTACTCATTATTTATGACCCACACTGTTATTTGACTTAGTACATTTAATATGATAATATCCCTCTCTTGTAGTACCATATTCCAAATTCCACATATGCTGCAATGTTAAGTTGTACCTGCTTTAGAAATATTTTCCCAGGTGCTCTTTTATCTGAATAGAATAAATAACTATCTCTGAATAAAATTTTTATGATGTAGAGACCCATGTACAAAAGTTGTTTACTAGGTATACTAGTTGTCTCTCCAATATCCAGCAGTGGGAATTAATGCCCTCTTTATCCCCAACTGGATGAGACCAAGGAAGCAGGTCACCATATTGCTATCCTGTGACTAAGAAGTGAGCCTGGCTTAATGATGAAAGCCAAAACCATGGCTGCAGAGTGAGGGATTGAGAAGAACCTTGAGATCTTTGATGACTTCATCAACTGGGTACCAATCCTATACCTTCTAGTCACAATAGTTAGTAAATGCCCTTAGGTTTAAGCTAGTTTATAGTGCCTTACAAAGCAAAGTATCGACATCAATCAATCTGAATTTCTTATGATTTTAAATGCCAAATCTGAGTAAGTTTGCATACCTACTCTGAGTAAAGCTGGGTAAATGGATTGATATTCACTCTAATTTATAACTAGAGGTTATGCATTAGAAATAGATTAAAAATACCAACTGAATACTTTTGATTTCCTGAGCATTTCAATAATGACGAACAGTTGACACTAAAACTTAAAAAATTGTTAACAATGATAAACAAAAATTCTGATTTTTTCCAATCAATGAACTTAAAATGCAATAGTTTCCCAGGTAAAAAGATACAATAAGAAAAAAAAATTTAGACTAGAAATTGAGTGTCAGGTGCAGCAATCAGAGAATTTTAAAGAAGTTGATGAAGGTCAGTTGGTTAGAGATGCTACTGGGTCTTTGATTAGACAGGTGGAAAAGGAGGAGGATAAAAATTGCAAATGAGGGAGGGAGTGAGGAAAACAATCTACGACGTAATTAGCCTGTGATGTTGGTGATTTCAGTTTGGAGCGTGTAAACACCGCTCCACCTGTCTTTCACATTTTGATTTTGTGAAACATCAAGCAAAAATGTCTACTCTTCATCTCGTCTCTGTAAAAATGTCTTTGTCAATAAAGATTGGCTTCCACAAGCTAAAGATATTATCATTACTCAAAATGAAGCAATGCTAAAGCCATGACAAAGTAAATTCTGTTTCACTGTACTTTTTTTTTTCCTTCCTCTGGCTGTGGGAAAACATAGATCAATACTATTCAGCATGAGAATTTTTCACTGAAATTTTCATTTGCAACAAAAAAGCCCTAAGCGTGCCCTGTCACTTTCAGTTTAACTGAAAATGCACTAATAAACTCTTGCCCTTGGGTCATCTTTGACAACAGGCAATAGTATGCCAGCTCTTATTAAAGACTATTCATATCACTGCCCCAAAAATTTCCTTTAAAATTACCGTCTTTTCTATCCATGTAACAGCATGTCAGCTTTACAAGTGCCAATGAGAGATAGGACCTGTCATCATAGTTAATTCTCAGCGCTGTTTTAAACACTGGACAGCTGATCCCTAAAGGTATGTTTGTGGTGAGCAATATTTATTTGGTGGTTAATTGGACAAACAAGAAAACCACCTGTTCACTGGTTTTAAAAAAAAAAAAAAAATCAAGGTATTGCCTATTAGTATTAGATATAGAACAATCTAAAATAGGTTGTAAAGAAACATAAAACTGCAAAAAACTAAGAAAAATACATCAAAGTCATCAACAAAAAACTTTTCAACAAAATGTAAGATTCCTTTTTTAAAATTTCATTTATTTTGCAAGTAATATTCCTAGAATAGATGTAATAAAGTTGCCAGGTAAAAAAAAAAAAAAAGCTTTGATAAAATAGGAAACTCTACTAGTTGATTAAGACAAACATGTGAGATCTAGCAATGAAAAAGCAATTCTCTCTTAAAATACACATGCAAAAAATGTCCGTACAAAAGAACAAACTTTATGTATAAAGGGAACGCCTGGATAAAAGCATCACTGTCCACTGCAACCTGTCCAATAAATATAGGATGACTTCCTCAAAATAAGTAAAGATTGATTATATACGTAACTATATGCAATATATACATAATTATACAAATTATATGTATGGGTATATATATTGTATATACCGTCAGGTATTCAGAAGCACTCTATGTACACTACTAACCCTTTCCTTCAGTGGTTGCTTATTGTGAATGTACAGATAGCATTCTGAAGACACAGTGAGTGTGAAAATTCAACAGGACACCACATTCCGGCATCCACAGCATATGAATCACACAGAAACTTACCCAAAGAAAACTTCAGGGTTTCAATATCAGGTTTAAGCAAAAAAAGATGGTTGACTGAGCCTCAAAAAAGAGGAATATCCATCCATGTGTGAACATGGGATAAACAGTTTCTTTGCCTGATGCTGGAGTCAAATACTATCTAAAAATAGTCATATCTAGTCTACAAAGTATACAGGAGGCTAACAACATTATTTAATAACGTTACTGTGAGAAAATCTGGGTACAACAGAATGAGCTCACCATTAGGAATCAAGAAACAAGGTTATATTCTGGCTCAGTCAATTGTTAGATTTTTCAGGCTACTGGCAAATTATCAAACGGCCTGAATATTTGAATATTAATTTCCTTCTCTTTCAAAGTATCAAAGGTTGAAGTTTTAAAATTAAATAAATCTTGAAATATTATATGTAATAGAAACTTCATCCCAACTATTATGAAATGTAGTAACTAAAACATGCATGTATCTCACGAGTCTCCTTCCAGCCCCCAGCATTGGCATGTTCTATGCCCTTTGCTGGCTGGCGCCTCTTTCTCTTAACCCTGCCCCTACATCCATCCCTCTAACCTGGGCAACTTTCTCTCAACCTTCAGGCCATTCCACAAAAAGGACCCATTCACAAGGGCCTTCCATGATATCTCTGACAATCTCAAGACAGTTTAGGTATTTTTTCCCCAAATTTAATGTTGAAGAGATTTACACAGTTCATGATTATTTTTACTTGTATCTATATTGGTGGATTCTCGATACCCTATTCAACAAAGCTACTTTTCTTTTAAATTTTCACATGGCTAAAGTCTTTTTTTTTTTTTAACAGTTTTAATTCAATTGTTACCTTCACAAAGCAGCTTTGCAGACCACCCTAACTGAAATATCAATGGCTGACATTCTGTGTCTTTTTCTTTAGAAGATGTACCATGCGCGATACTGCATTCTCAGTAGGTATCTACGTAGCATGTATAACATACCTCCATGTTACCGCATTCTCAGTAGGTATCTACGTAGCATGTATAACATACCTCCACGGTAGGCTCTCTCTGGGCAGGGACCTTGTGTTTTATTTACAATTGTATCTTTAGAAGAACAATGCCCAGAATATGAAGGGGACCCAGCAAATTGCAAATAAATGTCATTAACATACATTTTGCATGTGTACGTATCTTTCCAGGATTCACTATAGGTATGTACTGACAGGTCATAAGCCCTCCACATTCCACTAGTAAATTTAATAACCAAGAATATTAACGAACATGTCTTGGCAGTTCTAACATTCAAAGATTCTATAGGGAGCATGAATTAGTGAAGTATATACTACTATTTTGATACTGATAAAATTGACACGTCTATGGAGATATAATGTTTAACCTTGACATCACTCACACAAGGCCTTGGAGAACCAAAGACGTTTAAATAGGAAGAACTAGGTCTAAGTTAAAATGCAAACAAGATGATAGCAATATGGAATAAAATATTTTATATATTTAACCCTATGAGAGCATCATCAAATAGAACCCTTTCGATAGAAAAAACTTGAAAAACTTTACAATTACACTGTTGATGTTACCTTAAGACATTATCAGAACTTTTATAATCAGATGGCTTCTATATATATGGTGACTAGAGATTAAAAACACTGTGATTTAAAAATCAGTCACTCTACCTACAGAGTTGCTTTTGTTCTAACAAAGTCACACAACTTAATGAAGTGAAAACAATTTTACTTACCTCTCACAATAAGTTGAGCAAAATTGGACACTCCAGAGCCTCGTTCTGACTGAGTTACACAGCGATACAAATCTTGGTCAGTTTTTGTCACTTCCTGCAATCTAAAGGAAGCCGCAAATCTTCTATGATTGATGTTCTTAGTCTGGGCTACGGGTATATCTTCTCCATTTCGTCTCTGCAAACAGAAACCAATATTTAAAAACAAATTCGTAACCTTCCCATAAATCTAAAGCATCTCAGAAAGCAATACCTATGATGAATTATTCTTGTTGCAAAATTAGGGGGGGAGATGTCTATGTAGACCTACAAATTTTCACCAGTGTCATTCAATCAGGAAAAGGAAGTAAGTAATATTATACTTTAAAGGATGTAGGACTCACACTAAGGCAGTAATCGTCATTTCCATAAAGTTGTTACTATACTGGAGCCTATGAATGAACAGGAGAGTTAACAGTTCCATTGCAAATGATGCGCTGCCCCATCCTCCCGGAATGTATGCACAAGCTTCATTGGTACCTATACTACACTGCATGTGCTGTGATGTCTTTGTACTCAGCAGGAAAGCAAGACCGTGCCCTATGCATCTCTGTATTCCAAATGTGTAGCGTGTGCTGGCCTCAGAATGACAATAAAATACTGATAAACAATTTAGAATCAACACCAAATCTGTACTCTTTCCAAATTTCTCTTTGGCATTAATGACAGCCAATTTATACACTTTAAAGAAGTAGTCAAAAGAGCTCAAATGTTAAAAACATATCTGCCAACTGTCAAAATGAAATATTAAAAAACATGTTTATAATATCAAGGTATCTCACAAAGACTATAAACTATGAAGGAAATGACTGAAAATCCAACTACAGAAGAACCTCCATAGCTGACCACCTCCTTAAGTTGACCTAATTTTGATAGACTGGACATGCACCACATGTACATATCAGAACGGTAGGCCTAGTTCCTTATACTGAGCTCCTCCTTATGTTGACCAGTTTGTTACAGTCCACTGGGTGGTCAATTTATAGAGGTTCTATTATATAATAAAATTTATAATTTCTTCACATTGAAAGATGTCATAAAGTGAAAAAGAAAAGTCATGAACTGTGATATTTGCCAACAAAACAGCCATCAAATGATAGTCAGGCTATATAAAGATCTTCTATAGTTCAATAAGAAAAAAGATAAACAACTCAATCAAAAATGGGCATACAATAAAAAGAAAAAATATGTGTAGTGACCACAAAAGATGACTCTCAACCAAAATTCAATATACATCTATAAATGTAATTCACAACATAAACAGATACAAAAACAAAGGCCATTTGACTCTTTCAATTGACACATAAAAAAAAATTATTTGACAAATTCAGCACCCTTTCATGATGAGAATACTCTACAAAACCAGTATAGATGGGACGTTACTCAAAGTTAGTAAGGCAGTACACAACAAACTTACAACCAACATCATAGTGAATGGGAGAAAATTGAAGCATTCCTGCCTGAAAATGGAGCCACACATGGTGCCCACTTTTACCACTTTTATTCAACATAGTGCTGGAAGTTCTCACCAGCGCAATTAAGGTAAGAGAAGGAAAGCAATGAAGTCAAAATGGGGAAAGGAGATCAAACTATCACTCTTTACTGATGATATGATCTTATACCTAGAAAACCACAAAGATTCAATTAAGAGATCTTAGAACTTGTAAATAGAATCAGCAAAGTCTCAGGTTACAAAATCAACTTACACAAATCAGTAGCTTTTCATAAACACCAACAAAGCTAAGAATCAAATCAAAGATATAATACCTTTCACAGTAGCAACAAAGAAAATAAAATTCCTAGCAATATGCTTAACAAAGGTGAAAGACTTCTACAGGGAGAATTATAAAACAGAGAAAAGAAATGGCAGGGGATATAAACAGATAAAAAAAATTTACCATGCTAATGGATCGGCAGAATCAACATTGTTAAAATCCTTGTACTACCTAAAGTGATTTACAAATTCAATGCAATTCCCATTTAAAATACCAATGCCAATTTTTTGAAGATCTAGAAAAACTAGTTCTACGTTTCATATGGAACAAAAGAAGAGCCTGAATGACCAATGCAAGCTATGAAATAAGAACAAAGCAGGAGGCATCACTTTATCAGCCTTCAAGCTATATTAGCAGTCTGTAATAACCAACAGCACGGTACTGGCCCCCAGAGACATGAAGCTATGGTTCAGAACAGAGAACCCAGAGATGCAATCATCCTCATATTCTCATCTGATTTTTGACAAAACAGATAAAAACCTACACTGGAGCAAAGTGTTTAATAAATGGTGCTGGGAAAACTGGTAGGCACATGTAAAAGATGGAAATAGGATCCACACCACTCACTATTCACAAATATTAAGGCACAATGGATAAAAGCCTTAATCTTAAGGCTGGAAACTATATGAATCCCAGAAGAAAACGTTGAAAAAACTCTTATAAATACTGGCCTACACAAATCCATGAAGAGTCTCCTCTTAGATCACAACAGCCCCTGAGATTCCATCACCCACTCCTTCAATCCTCTCTGCGTAGTCCATGAGACCTCACTTTCTGACCCTTTAACTCTATAGCTAGCCATTTCCTTTCCTTTCCTTCCCTTTCCCTTTCCTTCCCTTCCTCCCTCCCTCCATTCTTCCTTCCTTCCTTTCTTTTTTTTGTTTTTTTTTTTTGAGACAGAGTCTCATTATGTCACCCACAGTGCCATGGCATCACAGCTCACAGCAACCTCTAACTCTTGGGCTAAAGCGATACTCTTGCCTCAGCCTCCCAAGTAGCTGGGACAACAGGTGCCCACCACAACGCCTGGCTATTTTTTTGTTGTTGTTGTTGTTGTTGTTGTCATTGTTGTTAAGCAGGCCCCACGGGGTTCAAAAACCCGCCATCCCTGGGGTATGTGGCCAGCACCCTAACCACTGAGCTACAGGCACCCAGCCTAGTCAGCATTTCAAAGAAGCTTTCACTAACTAGCGTGAAAGAATTCTAGATTCTCTTAATTTCTATTGTTCATGCATTGCCAGTATTAAAATTGTACTACAGAAAGTCCCTGGGTTATGAAAGGGATAGATTCTGTAGCTTTGTTCTTAAGTTAAATTTGTATGTAAGTTGGAACAGGTACATTTACTGACTACCTGTAACAGTCTCTGTTCCTAAGAGCGAGTCGTCCATCAGTTGGATGTTATGCTATGTAAGCATCATCATGCAGAGCTCATGAAGTGTTCATTTAACAAGTTCAGGCCCTGACAAAAATTAGTGTAGCGGTAATACTGCCTGATTCCCCAACATCTATTATAATCCGTTTATTAACCAAATCTCTGGCTGTTCAAAGTTCACTCTGCAGCACCAGCATCACCTGGCAAATGCAGAGTGCAGAGATCACTTTAAACGTACTAAATTGAAATCTGCATATTAATAAATCCTTAGGTATGGATAAGATATTACACCTTGGGTCAAGCTAGTTCATACACATTAAGTTAATCTGAGGATTCTTTCCATTAACGGGGACATGACCAAAAAGAGGTGTGTGTACTGATTCTCGCCAAGGAAATGTGACAGAAATTGGTGAAGTTATATCTAGAAGTTTCTACACTTCTAAGGTGACACAGGTCCTCTTTTCTTTTTCTCAATGTCATGTCTAAAACTGGAAGAGCTGACTTGTAACCATGAGGAAGACCAATCGAAGAGAGATGTTGGCACACTGGGGATGGTTCAACAGAGAGGACGGAGCAGGTTCTTCATGGATTCTCTGAAATGACATCAACAATTCCTAGAGCCCCCTTATCTCTGGTCTTTCTGTACCTAACACATTTCATTTTCTATCACTTTCAGTTTGAAAGTATCCTGAAAAGATACATGATACTATTAAAACACAGTACACTTTAATTCACCTTTTCTTTTCAAAGCTTGGGAAATAAAATGTGTCCAATTTAATTTTGAAGTGAAAAAAGTGGCACTCACAACTCATGCAGAGAATATTTCACTGCCTTTTCTGGGCACATAATGAGATAGGTCTCCTCCGTCTTCAAAAGTTGGAAAACCTGGAAGAGACTGTCTCCCTACGTTTGATGTTTAGGTCCCTGACAAATAGGAACATAACAGGTGATTCCTTAAGCAAAATGAAATGCGAATAAAGAATACTTACAATTGTAAAATAAGGAGAATTAAAAGGATTTGAGAGATAGTGATGAATAATGACACGCAAAGAGAGTCAAACTCAGAGATAACAGGGGTCCCAACAGGAGCAAAGAACAAAAGTTCTACAAATTATAATTTTAAAAATTCTAGAAATTAAAAAAAATAGAAACTAGATAATGAAAAAAAGTAGCATATAATTGAGAATAACGTGGAGAGATCCAGTCATACACATTCTGTAAAATCTATCTAGACAAATGAGGTACACGACTCACATGAAAAAGAAAATTATCACACTTTGTTAGTAAAGCTTTATGACAGAAGAAAAAGAAGTACATTATTTAAGTTACTCAAGGAAAGAAAATGTGAATGAAAGATTTTATATCCTGCAAGATTGGCTTAAGAATCAAGAGCACAGGCAGACTATTAACAACATTTAAGAACTCAGGGAATATTATTCCCATGAGCCGTTCCTCAAGATTCTGTTAGAAAATGAGTTTCAGACATCCAAAATTACTATAAAGTCATGACTTAGGGGCTAATATTGAATCTTAAAAAATAATTAACATCTAGAACTAAGACTACATAAGGACTGTGTAGCAGAGAGCATATTATGCATGTAAAAACTGCGTGCTGACAACAGATGTATGATACAAGTATTCAAAATAATATGAGTTAAAAAATGTTTAATTATGAGATATTCTAAATCTGTGTCACTGACAACCAATATATCCGTGTGGAAAAAATACGAGGTAACTGGGAGGTTGCAAATGCACATAGAATAAACATTAAGTGAAAATCTTCAGGCCTGAATTTGAAATGTCAATAGAAACACTTATTCGGAGTGTTATCCTGAAACACACATGTATATGATTTCTACCTCTATTCACTGAAGAAGTCCAGCAATGAGTATCCGCTCAGCACCCACATTACGAGCTTGAAACATGATTTCTCTCTAAAACTAATCAGGGCACTATGGAAAGCTGCCCGATTCCAAACCTGGGGAGAAAATAGAACATTTCACAATACCAGGTAGCAAGGAAGGGCTCAAGGCCTACTAAGGTCATGCCCAGAGGACTCCTGAGTCAACCTGTAAAGGCTACTACTGAGCAAAGATAGGACTATCTGAGCCCTAATACACATAATAGTAGTAACTGCAATGAACGGAAGTCCATTAAATGTGTGTACATCTATGAGGTCATACTGATAGCGAAAGAAAAAAATAATTCAGACATCTTTGAAGGATAGGGACCCAACTCATTATTTTGAAAACTAGTAAATAACAGCAAAGATTGGAGCATTATTCTTTTTTTACTTCATGAATTCTATCACTGGGTAACCACATAGTAGTTGAGGGGAACTTTGTCAACTAAAGAAATACAAAGTAAATAAGAGGCAAAGAACAACAACAGAATATTGCAATTTTCCACCTCCAGGGCATCTATCATTAGCGACTGCCAAAAATCACAAGAAGAAAGATGAGACATTTTGTTCCTCCTGTAATTATTCCAAGTGCCACCTGTACTGCTGCCAAAGGACCAAACTTGACCCTGGATCTGGCTGCTGGTTGGCAAGAAATGCAAAGGAAAGAGGAATATGTTGAGCTGAAGAGGACTGCAGTATGCAATCAGCAAAATGTAGACTGTGGGAAACCAGGCATCGAACAGGCGAGCGTCCACAACAGACAAAAAGAGAAAAGAGAAAAAGAAAGGCGTAGAGGACGAACCTACAGATGGAAAGAGACTTACAGATACACACTCACTAAAACAGGGAAGACTGAACTACAGTGTCTAGAGATGCCTATATTAGTCAGGTGGGAGGGGAACCCTACGAGGACTATAAGTCATGACACTGGTAATTAGCAGGGACAGGCGCACAGCTTAGCCCGACTGGGAGCACGAGGCAGGAGCCTCTGGGAGGGCTGGCAAGGTCTCTTTCTTGACCTGTGTGGCACATACCTTATAAACAATTCATTGACTCATAACAGTCTTTATTTCAATGTGGTTTTCTGTTTTATTTTACAATAAAACGATTTTTATAAATACCAGATCTTTATAGAAGACCGCTTTTCACAAGAAGAAACCTTGCCACTGCCCGTGTTGTGAGACTGATCACAGGGGCTCGGTGGGAGAGTTATAAAGTGCTTTATGTGACACATCTGGAAAACATACTAAAAGGGCAGTTCCACAAACAGTAGGAGAGTACATTATTCTTACACAGGAAGAGCAATAAATTGTTATTTATAGATATCGATAAGAAGAAATCCTTGAGCTTTTATGATTACTAGGCTTTTACAGTCACGTTCCAGGAATAGATAAGGAAGGTAAAGAATATTCCACACATTATTCATTTATAATCAATTATGTAATAGTAGACATTAAATTCAGAGTTTATAAATTATTAAAGGAGGAAAGGAAAACACTGTATATGGAAGGCATTGAACTGTTTATGGTAGAAAGCCATATACAGCCAACCAAAATGACCTCAGGACTATTTAACAATCCTAAAAGTGAATGATTAAACTTTCTGACGCTCAGTGTTACACACTTACACACACACCCCCAAAATGCCAGAAGGTAAAAGATACATGGTCAGTTATAACATTTCATCTCAAGACCTAGGAGCAGAGTTCTGTCCATACTGCTAACAGTAGCCTCTTCCTTTTCCAGTTGTTTCCATCATGGTCTAGTGCCAACTCTTCCATAAACTATATTTACCTCTATTCTCTACTGTGACCCTTCCCTTTCAATAAGATCCTTCTCCTTAGTTCCTATTCCACTTCCACACACACACAGTGTGCTTTCTGCCTTCTGAATCTGCAATCATAACTAAGCTTGCTTAGTCTTTGCTTATTCATTCCTGCACATATGTATACACTTCAAGGTCTCAACAAAGTGTTTCATTTCACCAAACACTCCCAAGCTACACTGCCCACTCTCATCTCTGAAACAGTTCAGTCTTTAGTTTCTATATAGTCTTTCCTTACTCACTTATACAATCATCCTTCAGGGCTGAAAATACCTTTAAAAGTATTCAACCTCAGTCATTTTTTTGAGACAAGGTCTTGCTCTGTCACGCAGGCCAGACTGCAGTGGTATAATCATAATTTGCTACATCCTTGAACTCCCAGGATCAAACAATCCTCGGCCTCAGCCTCCCAGGTGCTAGGACTTAGAGGTGTGCACCACCATGAGAGACAGAGTCCCAATATGTTGCTCAGGCTGATCTTGAACTACTGGGCTCAAGCAATCCTCCCACATAGACTTCCCAAAGTTCTAAGATTACAGATATGAGCCTCCATGCCCAGCTCAGTCTCAGGCATTAATGTTACATCTCTAGCAAGTGCGTGTCTAGAATATGCTGGGCTACTTTGACTAATTGTATGTTACTACCTCCTGAAGTAGCTCGTTTTAAGTTTTAACAGCTCTACAATTACAAACTTCTCCCTTATAATCAACTTAGATCTCATATCATAAGCTTCAAAGCATAAGTTATTATTGTACTTTAAGATCTATAAAGAACAAATTAAATTCCTCTTGTACATTCCCTACATTATAAGATTTTGAGACACTTATCCAATATTTCAAAAATCTCAAGGTACATTTATGTTATGTCCCTTTAGCCATTTTGACATCATTCTTTGAGTTTATTCACTGTCCTGGCAATAATACGCTGCCTTTTATTATTCTAGCATTTCTAAAGTGTGTCAGCCATGCTTAAAGTCAATTACTTAGAAAATGTCAGCACTTTAACCATGTCCAGAATTAGGACAATTTTCACTAGATTGCATTCCTTTATTTCTTTTTTCTTTTTTTATGATACCTACCCTGAGCTGATCATATACAGGTTGTCCATAAAGTTTGTGTGTGATTTAAAATAGTCAAGAGTTTAATCAAACTGACTTTGAAAACTGCTTCTCAAATTAGTTTTTAATCATCCGCCCACTACAAACTTCAGTTTCTATGCAAAGATTAATTTCTCCAGGCAACTTTCCTTCATCGGAATGTATGGAAAATTATTAGGCTTTTTTCTCTAAAAGAAATAGTATAGGGATCATAAAATCTCTTATGGAAATTATATATGCTACAAACATTTGGGCTTGTCAAATGACAGCATGAGTAAGCCAGGGAAAATACTGTAGCAAGGGCCAACAGAAAGTGTACCATGAGCAACAACTACGTGGCATTTGAAATAGTTTAAAATGATACATTTTCCTCAGTTGAAATTTTTGTACTTTTAAGTAAACTCAAGTTTTATAAAATCATACTTCAGATTTGCATCACTACTGGTAATGTCCACTTGTAGCATAGAAAAAAGGCAATGGCATTTGCTGAGGTAGGTAAACCACCATGCAGTCAGAAGTTTCAGACCAACCATTTTCACTGCCCCTCAGCAGACAACAGTTGGTACTGCAGAGGTCAGCCTCTCTCTGGTTGTTTTCAGAGCAATTTGCATCTCATTTTACTGATATCACTCTCCAATTACTAGTCTCAAGCCACTGCTTAAATTATCTGTTGCTCCATAAAGAAAGACATCTCCTTTGGCTGAGAAACCAGCTGCATCACACCACTTCAGCAATGCTGAGCCTCACCAAGGGCAACGCGGTGGCTGACTTTCCTGCTTTGGCAGGACCACTGAGGAGGCACGGTGCCAGCACCTGCGGCGATTACTGACAGATTGGCCCAATTGCCACAGCTTTGATGGCAATCTGCATAGGATTACTAGATACACATTAAACAGCCTCATTTCAACGCACCAAAACAAATGGTGCCACCAAATCTACCCACACGATTCTCTTTCAATAACTCCACTGTTGAATTTCTCTGTCCAATTCAAAGATGCGTGTCTGCCAAGTTCTGTAATGATGGATGGAGTCATTAGCATTTTAGTTTCTACACGGAACCTGAAGCCAAAGCATATGGTCTGACAGATGTTCCAGCAATAGGCTCTATTTGATTTGCCACGTAGGTGTCCACTTATATTGGACCTTCACAAAAGAATACTAATATACACATCACAGTCCAACCCCGGTTTTGACCTTTGCGTATCTTCAAGTTATAAAGTGTTCTTAAAAGCAGAACACTCAGAATGTACTGTCTTCTATGTTTCAAATGAGACTAATGATTCCAAATTATCTTTGAACCTAATCAAATCAATTCAAAAGGACAAGATAGACAAAAATGCAGGCAATGTTTGTAGGCCTTGTCATCTATGGTTTGATCCAGACTGCCAGAAAGTAGGTTATTTGATAAAATTAACTTCTTCCTCATGTGTTAAGTTTTACTTAGGTAAAACACACATACAGTATGGGACAGATCTTAATCTTGGATAAAGGTATGTGCACCCATAGACCCAATGCCTCAACCAAGAGCTATGACATTTAAATGGTCCTAAAAGAGTTTCCTCTTGTTTACACTTCCAGTCAGCCCTTATCCCCCACAGGCAACTACTGTTGTGATTTTTCACCATAGATTGATTTGGTCTCCTCTCAAACTTAGTCTAAATGAAAACGTAAAGTATGCACTTGTATGTTCCCTTTTCAAAAACATAATGGTGCAGAACCTTGGTATTGATGCTGCTGTTGCGGGTATAAGTGGTTCATTATTTGATCGCTGAGCAGCGTTCCATTGCTTAAGTGAACCACAAATCATCTATCCATTCTCCTGCTAATGAGCATTTGGTGCTTTCCCATCATTGGTTATTATGAATGAAGCTGTTACAAACATTCTTGTACTTTGTGGCACATGCCTTAATTTCTCTTGGGTAAATACTTAGAATGGACCTACTGCACCATATGTTAGTAATCTGCAAATAGATTTATGTTTTCCTGAAATCACTTTATCTATTAATCATATTAGCAAGAATTCTATTCAAAAGCACATGACCAACATTTTTTATTTTTTTTTTGTAGAGACAGAGTCTCACTTTATGGCCCTCGGTAGAGTGCAATGGCCTCACACAGCTCACAGCAACCTCCAACTCCTGGGCTTAAGCGATTCTCTTGCCTCAGCCTCCCAAGCAGCTGGGACTACAGGCGCCTGCCACAACGCCTGGCTATTTTTTGGTTGCAGTTTGGCCGGGGCCGTGTTTGAACCCGCCACCCTCGGTATATGGGGCCGGCGCCTTTTAACTATAAGATTGTATGACCTAAGTTTTGTTTTTTTTTACTATTTAAAAAAAATTACCTGACAATACTCAGGAATATAACCAAAGTTCTTATTATTGCATTTCAGTATAAATTATATGTTAAAATTTCATTTGTGATCTTATTTCCTATAACCTGTGTTTCACCTAATCTCTTAGTGTGTTTAATTTATAAATTAAACTTTATCATAAGTATGTATGTGTTAGTAAACATGTAATACATGGGTTGGGCACTATCTGCAGTTTCGGTCTCTGCCAGGGATCTTGGAACTTATTCCCCAAGGATAAAGGGGGATTACTGCTCCATTAAAATGGCTTAATCGTAAAATTTGTTATAAGAATTGAAAAACATCTGTTCATATGGGAAATTTTATAAAGTGTTAAGTTGACAAAACTTGGTAGGTGTTTGGACTACACATTACTTCATTCAGCTTTATGATAAAAAAAGAACTTGGAAGTTCTTTTAAGAGTGACTAAAGACTTTATTCTAAGTTTCTTTTACTGCACAAATGTACTGCATGACATACTTTTTAAAGCTGTGCTTCAGAAAGCGTCACAATTCCACTATATTTATAACTTGTTGATACTAAACAGAGTTCTAAAAACTTTCACCCATGTTGTCTTATACATCCTGAGTTCAATCAGAATGTACTAAAAGGCTAATCTGGGTTGTATATTTAATCATTATCTTTCTATATATTTTGATCAAATAACCTATATCAAAGATGCTATAATTAGATAATCTGAGGCTAAATAATAAAGAACATTCTCCTAATGCACTTTCAAAACCACCATGATATGTGTTACAAATTACACTAGATTAGCTCAGGTCTCTCATGAAGTGTTTCTGGTTTTTTCCCTCCATTTATAATTTATCTCAGTTGTTTGCCACAAAAATGACTGTAATATGAATAACAACCTAGAAGCAATAGACACATGACATTCTATTCTCTAAATGTATTTCCATAAACAAATTTCAAATATCAAATATAATCAGATATTATGTTCATTACTTCTCATAAACTTTTAGCATATCATTTTTCCTTTAAAATAGAAAATTGGCAGCTTTTCCAGTTTTTGCTACTTTCCCCGTATTTAAACAACATTTTACCAATTCAGTCCTACACAATGTAAGATATTTGGAGGACATAAAAAGTTGACCTCCATTCATGACTTTACGCGACCATGGCAGGGACTATAGCTCCTCTATTATTCCATTACTTCTGTGATGGACTACAGTGACCTTTCACTGAGTTGCTTCAAGTACATTCATTCTTAATATGCTCAGCAGATATTTTAAGCATTTGTTCTCACAATGATACTTAATTTAAGGGACCATCTTTCTTCACATAACAAAACTAATAACATAAAAATTTGATATTCTTCCATCAAACAAAAAAGGTTATCGAGGCTATGTTTCAGGCCCTCTAAAATAATGTGAAGACCCAGTTTAGCATCTTATAGCTGGAAAGGATTTTAGTCTCTATCCAGCATCTTCTTTTACAGATAAAAAAATGTTAAGGCCCAAACAGTTCAATGACATCTCTAAGCCCAGACAATTAGCTGGATTAGAAGGGTTAGGAAGGTTAGACTTAAGGTTAGAATTAAGAACAAGGCTTCCGGAACTATAGGGTGCTATTTTATAGCAAATGAAAATAACTTGGCATCTGTTCATATGGATTAACTTGTAGATTTACTGTGGAATCAGAATTATTCCTGCTTTATTGAATTTGTACTACTTTCAGTAAAAGATGAGCAAGTTTTTTTAAGTCATGGCCACTATTCGGTTCATTGTCACATGGTATTACTGTAAAGAAAATTTTTATTCTTATTTTAAAATATTTCCTATGTAACTGGTAGATCTCAATATTTCCTGAACATGGAGAAGAATTATTAAAGAGAGTACGTTAATGTAATTTATGTGATATTATTGAAAAAGGTAGAACAGCTTTTAAATAAATGAGGTGGATATGGACAGTGCTGAAGAATCGGGCAAGGTCAATTTCAAAATCGAAGAGAAAATAACACAAATTCACCTTTCTGCAATAAATGCAAAGTGAAGGAAAGTGGAGGAAGAAAGCTGAAAGTCTAGTGAAATATTTTCTTTCTCATCTTTATTTGAAAAAAAATGGCCAGGAGAAAAACTCTAAGAAATGTTATGAAATCACCAAGCTACAAAATAAGAAACAAACAAACAAAAAAAAAAAAGAGCAGTATTTTGACTGCAACCCACTCAGACCAGAGGTTCAGAAAGTCTTTGTTGCCACAAGTCTTTGGTGACTGAGAATACAAAACTCTTTTTTTTTTTATTTCGATGTCATATTAAGTCCTAAGGCATAAAACCAAGGGCACACTACAGACCATCTGGTTCTCCAAGAAAAGACTGTATGGCTCACAACTAGAGCCGAATGCCAACTAAACTATAAAAATCAATTAGTAAAATAATTAGAAAACAAATCTAACATCATTTTAAATCTATTTAGTTAGGTGGCAGTGGGGTGGACTGACTTGAGATTTAGCTGGTAAAACAGGTTGCACGTTATACACTCTCCAGGAAAAATTATCCTATATTTCTGTATCTGTGGTGGAAATAAGCATAATCACAGAAAAAAGGGAGTCTCGTTTTCTTTTCACATTCGGACACACACACACAAAAAAATGATATCCTGATACCTGTAAATCAAATACATGATAAAAGTAGTGATGATTAGATTAATATGAACTATATCTGCAACTGGATTATTAGATTAATATGAACTATATCTGCAACTGGATTATTACACATATTAGATGAAACAACATACATATAACACCTACCACAGTATCAGACATGATACCAGGGGTGGCTTCAATGATCATTTATCATTACCACTACCCAAAACACCTGCAAACTAACAATGATCCCAACACGACCTCCACCTCTCAAAGGATCTGATAAAATAAATCCTAATGTCTATGTTAAAGGAGACTAAGCTAATCCTACAAGATTTTTCTTTGTGGTCTCTATTAGCATTCTCAGGAATTTAAAATTCAGCACTAATTAAATCCCTTTCCTCATTCTGATGCAGAGAGAACCAAAATAATAACAATAAAGGTGCTCAGAGAATATTATTACTTACATTGTCATGTAGCTTTAAGTATTTCACCCAACAGAATCCTGCGCCAGGTCCAGTCTCTGGCTTTAGAGCTGCTCTCAGCTCCTTCCAGCCCCCGGTACCACATTTCTCACAGATACACTTTCTATAAATTCTCTGGAGAAAAGGATACTCCATAGTCTACAGTTCTTGCTCTGACTCTTTCGAAGCTCTTTTTATGCACCATTTATATTTTCCTAACATGTTTGATAAATTGCAATTAATTAATACAAATTTATTAAGGATTTAATATGTGTGGGGCAAATGTCTTGCCCTCCAATCTGTGATTAATGCGCATTCACAAAAATTCTGAAAAAATTTAATTGGCTCTCTTCCAATTCATATTTCCTGAAATATTCCTCCGAGATTCTTAAAACACTTCTTAAAAATTTATCAGAGTATGACAGCTCCTGTTCAAGTACTACGCTCTTGTAAGTTCAGTTTTCAAAATATTTTTAAATGAGAAAAAATTCATTTTTATTCACATTTCAAATGAATATAGAGAAATTTCTTTGCAGTTTGAACATGTAACATTAGAGAATCATCATTAGCTTTCACTTGATACCGACACAAATACTTATTAAGCGTACACTCTCATATTTTTTACTTACATTCCAAAAACAGAAATCTCCAATACAAATATACAACCAATTAAATTAAACCCACATGGACAACTTGGCTCCCAAACACCAAGAAGGATAAGACCACAAACAGTACAGTAGTAGTTTTGTTCTTTAATCAAGTGCACTCTTTAGCACCCCTGCCAACTTGGCCTTACCTGCAGCCATAACTTGTTATGCACAGCGTCTCTCCCTGTGGCAATGCACTGAAATGTAGCATTCTGACCTGCATTCACCTCCACATCTCCCAGACGGAGGAAATGAGGAGATTTATCTGTGAAGGTAGAAAAAATATATATGTATATATTTTTTTCACATGAAGAAAAGATGCCATGTTACTTTACCGTACCAGAATATTGTTAATGTTTTCATTAACAATACTACTATGCAGAAGAAAATTAAGGGGCGGCAGGTTGGTGCTGGAAGACGGTGTTCCTCACAGTTTTCAGTAGCTCTCTTACATTGTCTTAGAATTGCTAGAGTATTGTTCTATACAGGCTGAGCACTCAACAATTACCGCTGGATGGCTGCCATGGCACGTTGCATATGGGGCTAATAAAACAGTGACATGTCAACACAAGCAAAAGAGATTAACTACGCACAAAATCAGAGCATAACATAAAAATATAATGAAAACATATAATGATTTCTAAAACACTGACAGTTACATGGCCATTGAACTGATTAAGCTACAATTTAAGCAGTTAGATTTTCTTTTTCTTTTAAACTTCAATAGTTATAACCCTCTAGCACTTCAAAGAACAAGAGAATGTTTTTGTTTCTCTCTAATAGAAAAATAACTAAACTGTTCATTAGATCTCTTTCCTATTTATTCCTTTATAGCTGCCAGAAAGATACCCAAAAGAAACACCAGTATTAGAACAACAAAAAGTGATGACAGATCTACATGAGTCTTACCACTGGCAAACAGATATTTTCTGTAGTTAACCTTTTAAAACTGGAACCTCATCCATGTTTTCCATTGAAAGGAAATGTAAACTGCAAAATCTAAGCCATAGGGATTAAAAAGCTCATCGAAGAGCATATCACACTACAAATGCCATTAAGCTCAATTCATGGTTTTCTATTGATTTAATCATGAAAGCCTTAAAAAAAAAAAAAAACTTCATGAAGTAAAGAATAAACTGCAGGCAGAAACAGTTCTTTTATACTGAAAGAACTCAGTAAACTGACTTGTACTCTGAGGGAGGTGATTTTGTTCTTTTTCTTAAATTACACCATCTGACTTGACATTTGGCTGCTACCTCTTTCTCTAGGGTCTTGCCTCAGTGGGAGCTTTGAAGACAGGAAAACCTGAGCTAGCACATGAGCTGGAACAGCAGTTGTCAAGGCTTAAACTCTAGACCACCAGCATCGGTAAAATCTGACAATTAACAGAAATAATCATTCTCAGGCTACCCTCGGACTTACTGAATCTGAACCAGAAGAGGCCCAAGCAACCTGTGATTTACTGCACCTTGCAGGTGATTCTGATGCACAGTGGGGATGGCCGACCGCTCAGCAGCACTGCCTCGGCCCCTCACTTGGTGGCCCTGTGCATGCTGCTGAGTGTGTTAGAGAAGTTTCTACCCCTGAACAGATAATTCATAGGCCCTGTGAAACACTGCTGCTGGGAAATACAGGTAATGTCTGATTTTATGCCAAGTGCTCTTTGCCTGGCTCTATCAACTGCATGATAATTGTCTTTCGGGGGTATGATATAAACACAAACTTAGGTAAACCATTAAATACCAACCACTGTGCAGCTAAAGGCACGGCAAAACTATGTGTTAGTGAAGTGAGTTTCTTGTTTGGTTCATTTTCCATTTCTTTAAAGTATAGATTAACTAGATTCTTATTATGACAGCAAAAAATTAAAAAGTCCTACATTTGGAATAAGATTCATTCATTCCTTTCATCTCATCCCAACCCTTATCTTAGCATAAAAAAAAAAAAAAAAAAACTTAGTATTTTTACTTTCCTTTCTGGTGAACTTTTACTTGTCATTCTTTGCTTTTCTAGACAATTTAATGATACCAAAAAAAAAAAAAAAAAAGGTCCCACGAAGGGTTGCCTTTTGCACTTATATTTTGTTCTCAGGAATTAAATTATTTCAAATAATCCTTTAAATATGTGTATAATTAGATATAAGTAAAAAAAAAAAAGGCATTTGATTTAAAATTCAAGAACTATTTCAGTGTTCTTTTAAATCTCAAAAGAAGGCTGGGAGTAAGGACAAAAAAAGGCAGTGATGACCAAGTGATAAACCACCAGCGGTCACTGCCAATATGAGACAAGTGTTGACAGGACATAGACAAATACAACTCTAAAGGACAACCTACCACAGGGATAACTCAGTACTTGGATGTCATCAATGGCAATATAACCACTTCTCCCTCCTGAGACTTCAGCTTCAAATATTACCTGTCAGGAAGAAATAGAAAACATTTACAACAATCATTTTTAAGGAATGTTCATAGTGAAATGAGAATAACTATAACACATGTAAAAGTAAATTTGATTTTTGTTTTCTAAGAATTAAAAACTTGTAATTTCATAAACCTTATACAGGTCAATAAAAAAATTAAAAGAACAATTAAACTACTGAGGTCAAACAGCTTAAAATTTTAAAGCAGCTATTATCAAGTATTGGTAGGTTTCCTAGAGAGACAATATATGGCAATAGAATGACTGGGCAGATATAGCAAATCTAATACCTTTTTTTTTTCCAGGTAAATGTGATGGTACAGATGACCAAATCACAATATTTGAATTTGTTAGGTGGAGTCCCTCTTGTAGCTATGTCCTTACCCAAAAGGTGTGACACACACTCCTATGTTACACCCAGTCAGTGGAGCTCTTCAAATCCCCCCTTCTCCTTTTCCCTCTCCCTGATTCCCTCTCCCCTCAATTTGAATTGAAGTGAGTTTTCTCCTATGTGGGTATGAATTAGATCATCTACTGGCTTCACATTAGTATTGAGTACATTGGATATTTGATTTTTCTAATACTTTACTGAGAAGAATGTTTTCAACTCCATCCAGTTAACACAAAGATGTAAAGTCACCACCAACTTTTGATGGCTGAATAGTATTTCATGGTATGCCGATAATCACAGATATGCAAATCAAAACTACCCTGAGATATCACCTGACCCCAGTAAAATTAGCCCACATCACAAAATCTCAAAGTTGCAGATGCTGGTGCAGATGTAGCCAGAAGGAGACACTTTTACACCGTTAGTGTGACTGCAAACTAATACAGCCTATTTGGAAAGAAGTATGGAGAACCCTCAGAGAACCCATTTGACCCCATAATCCCACTAATAGGCATCTAACCAGAAGAAAAAAATCATTTTATCATAAGGACATATGTACTAGATTGTTTACAGCACCTCAATTTACAATCACCAAGACATGGAAACAACCCAAATGCCCATCAATTCAGGAATAGATTAACAAATTTAAAATATTTTAAAGTAAATTTCTCCTATTGACTTTCTCCATTCTGTTGTTTACCTGAGTACCTACTATGTGCCAAGCAGAATGCTAACCACTAAAGACATCTACTGATAAAAGAAATAATCTATGCTTTTAAGTAGCTGAACTTGCAAAGATAGAGGTCAACTAATAGATGTTTGAATCTATTTGATCTAATTCACACCCACATAGACCAAAGAACAATATACAATGAAATAGCATGGGGCTACATGTTTGTGGAACAAAATGAACATAATCTCCTGAGTAGGAGAAGGAGGATGGGGTCTTTGTGGGAAGAAAAATGCTTTACAATGGAAGGATGGCTAATCTGTGAACCGAGAAGTGTGTACATGTGCATATACAATTTGTCTTTTATATAAATGTATTTGGAATAAGCACAACTGTCATGACATTTTCTAAATATCGGGGAAAGGGCTGAGAAAGAAAGAAAATTCAGAATCAAAAACTTTGATACATAGCAGGAAGCAGTTGTGGTGTATTTTTTTTTTTTTTTTTTTGAGACAGAGCCTCAAGCTATCGCCCTGGGTAGAGTGCTGTGGCATCACAGCTCACAGCAACCTCAAACTCCTGGGCTCAAGTGATTCTCCTGCCTCCGCCTCCCAAGTAGCTGGGACTATAGGTGCCCGCCACAATACCCGGCTATATTTTGGTTGCAGCTGTCATTGTTGTTTGGTAGGCCCGGGCTGGATTCAAACCCGCCAGCTCAGATGTATGTGGCTGGCACCTTAGCCACTTGAGCCACAGGCACCATGCCAGTTGTGGTGTATTTGACTCCAAGCTCCCCCAGGTATAACTTCTTGGGAAAATCACATTCATTTGAGATTTGGAACTTTCAGAGCACGTCCTAACTCCATAATGTGGAAATAATATAGCTTTCAATAGAAAGTTCTATGAGGATTAAATAGTAGCATATGTAAAGGTGCTATATAAACTAAAAGGAATAATCAACAACATGGTTAATATCGAGGTTTGTCTACATGTATCCTAGCATAGAAAGAACAAGTAATAAAACATTTTCCTTAAAAGTTACATTCTAATGAATAAACCACACATCTGTACAATTAATCATTGTTAGTTATTTCAGTTTTATCTTTCTCCGTATTTGTTAAAATTATTTTAACTTCTAGGCTTATCTTAGCTTTACTTTCTTGAATTAACTTCCTGTGCTTTAAGTTTAAACAAGATTACTACACCCCTGAGAAAAAGTTGCTTATTTGTTCAATTTCAATTGAGCTTTATTCAGGACAATAAATTTAGGCCTTGATATAAAAGGAGGCAAAATGATTGGTTCTTGACGTAAAAAAGGAAAAAAAGTTTCTCTTTTTAGTGACCTCATTTTCCCTGCTAAGTGTTGTCTTTGCCTCATTAACTGGAGCTAGAAGACGTTTCTAAGATCAGATTCCTTTACTGCTACAGATCTAATCAGCATTATCACTTCAACAGAGCCCTCACCTTGCCGGGCTCTTCTGTCCAGTCAGGGGAATCAAATCTCTATACTTAATTACGCAAGCTGGCTGGGCTAGTGCTCAGGTCGGAGCTAATGCTTGGAGTCAATTAGTCAACCAGGGCTTCCCAGACAGCAGAGCCATGGAAGCCACACCAGATGTCACATTCAGCCCATCCGGGAGCCAGCCTGGGAACAGACTGGATGGGTTCTGCTCTTCATGCCGTTTTTCCTCCACTCCATTACCTGAAATACTGAAGGTGATGATTCTAATCAAATTTTTGCTACCCCAGCAACATTCCTGGATTATTAACTAAATGAGTAAAGTTGAATTAAAGTAGAATGGAAAACAACGGCAAATCTCACAGAACAAAGACAGCTTTATCTGCCAACTTGGCGCAGAGGAAGTTTCTGAAACTAGATGTTGGGAGGCCCAGTTGGCATCTATCTGCTGGTCTGTCATAACCTATAACCAAGGCAAGGCTTGTTTAACTTGTGTCTTTGTAGCCTCATCTGTATAATTTTGCCTTTTGCCTATACCACAGGTGAAGACTGAATGGTAGATGTGAAATTATCAGTGGCATATGAAATATCAAGCATAATATTTTATGCTAGCAATATCTGAAAAATAATTTGCCCTTAGTTTTCCCTTTTTTTTTGTTTTTCAGGACTATTTATTTATTATAGACACTCTTGATGAGTAAGCATTACCCATCTAAATGCATATAAAGCACAAAAGTTGTCTATGAAGTCCGCACAGAATTCCAGATAAAATTAGGCAGCAAGGGAGAAGAAAGAACAATTGAAATTTATCTTCTTGAGAAACAAATAGATGATTTTCTTTTAGAGTACAAGGCTCTGAAGTCAGATATATATTTGTAACTTACGTAAAAAGTTATATAATGTTACTTGTATAATCTTAACTTATGTAAAATGAAGACTTTAGTTTTCTTTGGTATAATGGGCTTTAGGGAGGATTAAATGAGATAATGTACACACGATTTAGTAGTCATTGTTATCATGAGACAAAAACGTCCATAAAACACATGTATACCAAATAAAATTAAATTTCTTCCCATTCTAACTCTCATCAGAAACATAACTCCCATCCCAAAGTAGAAGAAAAGAATAAACTGGTATTTGATTCCTATAAACCTCTTTATATTTGTGGACTTTGATTTTAATTTTTTTTTTTTTTTGTAGAGACAGAGTCTCACTTTATCACCCTCAGTAGAGTGCTGTAGCGTCACACAGCTCACTGCAACCTCCAGCTCTTGGGCTTAGGCGATTCTCTTGCCTCAGCCTCCTGAGTAGCTGGGACTACAGGCGTCCGCCACAATGCCCAGCTATTTTTTTGTTTTGTTTTGTTTTGCAGTTTGGCCGGGGCTGGGATTGAACCCGCCACCCTCAGTATTTCGGGCCGGCACCCTACTCACTGAGCCACAGGCACCACCTTTGATTTTAATTTTTAAAAAACAAATTTTGCTTATGTAAAGTTCAAATTAAATTACACACGTACTTTCAAAAAATAAATGTGCCACAATCAAACCTATTTCTAAATATTCATGTCCAAATTTCTACAATAAATAAGTCATCTGTAGGACACACACCAATGACTAACACTGCCATTCCAGCCATCTGAATCCAAGTAAACTACATACATACGTTTCATTACCATGTGTGACCTCAGTCAGGAACTGAGGTTGATTCAATTTTGTACCATCAAAGCTTAAATACTGATGGGCACAAAGCAGGCATTGAAGAAATGATCGTAGGTAGGACTATATATATTTATAAATACATACACATAGAGTAATATATATAAATCATTAAATATAATTTCCATCTTGTATACTAAACATTGTAGCTTCCTAAGAGTCCATCCTAGGTCACTCTTTGACCCATACTTCCTATTCAATAGGACTGATGAAGATGATCCTACAAAAAGGACAGACGGAATTTTAAAACAAAATTTAAGTGTGTAGAATTATAAAGGGAAGATAGAAGTAGGAGATGTCAGGACCAAATGTTAGTCAAACATAAAGTAAAAATGGACATTGAAGATCCCACGTATCTATGCCATCGACATCAGAAGTGCCCAAAGGAAAAGCTGACTGTATGAAGTAGCAGAAGTGAAAACCACATGAGGCAAGGCTGACCAGAGTGGAGCTATGCAGACAACAAGGGTGAAAACTCCCAGTGGAAGTTTGACTGAACAGACAGAGAAATCTGATAGAGGATAGAAAAGATAGGGGATCAAGGGAAGGGTTTAGTTTTTTAAATTATTCTTATTTTTTTAAGATGGGAAACAGTCAAACATGTTTAGATATTGAAGAATTTGGTTTAATTTAGTAGGGAATATTTGAGTGTACACAAAAAGAAATAATGACTGTTAGTGTGATGGACAATAAGATGCAAATCACAGGCCATGAGGGACCTTTTTTAAATAATAAGACAAATGCAGAAGGCACATGAAGATTTAACTTATAGGATGGGTAGACAAAAACTTCTACATAGCCTTAATTTTGTCACCTATGAGGAAAGAGATGGTGAAAAGAAAGAATCATCTGGAGAGAACTGAATGGAGTGAAATGGAGAAAAGAATGAGAAAGAGAATTGGACAGAAAGACACATTTGTAGAATTTCTAGTTTTACTTGTGAGCCCAACTGAAGTTGATAATCAGGAATTTCTAGTGATGAAAATCAATCATCAAATCTATTTGATTCAAAACAAAAACCAAACAACAAAAAGAGCATTTGCTTGAATTTAAGCCAAGAAAAATAAATAAAGGTAAGAAAGGAGTTTATGGAAACAGCAACCATACAATAAAGGTGATCATAATGAAATCAAATTTTGATAGGATAAGTAAGTTGATGACCTGCCAACAGACAGATGGCTTGATGCATAGGAGTTTTCCATGAGGTTGTTGGATGATGTAAGCTAAACGAGTATCATAGAAGAAAGTAGAAGAAGTTTATGGTTAGGAAGAGAGATACATGCATGGAACTTAAAGCAGCGGCTGTGAGATATTGCAGCCTCCACTAAACCAGACAGAAGCTTGCTAAGGTGAAATAAGGAAGGTAAACTTTCAAAGTGGGGAGGTAAAAGAACTATTGATGGGCTTTCTGTAAATATACTGATGTCATTAATATAATCATGGGCCTTGGAAGTGAAGAGAACAACTCTAAATGATGCTGCTCCCAAAGTTTATGATGAATAGGAGGAAATGACTTAGGGTTCAACAGAAGGATAGAATGAGGATAGAATGAGATGACATGGTTGAAAAGAAAATACTTAAAGTGGTCCAAGTGTTTCCACCAGTCGAGCTGGTCCAAAGTTACAGGAGAATTAATATCTTCTCTTTTGGAAAATGATTGGGAAGAAGTGCCCACAGGCTGGAGCCCCAAATAGATCGTAATTATAATAACATAATTAATTATGTGAATAAACTTTTTAGGTTGATCTCCTCTACTGAAATATAAGCTCGGCTCAACACCGGTAGCAGTGGTTACCACACCAGCCACATACACAAGGCTGGTGGGTTTGCACTCAGCCCGGGCCAGCTAAACAACAATGACAACTGCATCAAAAAATAGCCAGGCATTGCGGCTGGTTACTGTAGTCCCAGCTACTTAGGAGGCTGAGGCAAGAGAATCACTTAAGCCCAAGAGTTTGAGGTTGCTGTGAGCTGTGACATCACAGCACTCTACCAAGGGCAACAAATTGAGACTCTGTCTCAAAATAAAATAAATAAATAAATAAATAAAATACAAGCTCTCTGAGGGCAGTGACTTTGTGATGTTCCTCTTAATATTATGTGAAGCACAAGATTACTATGGAATGTGACAGTTGGAAAGAATTCTGGCACATAATAGAAAACAACTAGATAGTAACAGTGAATCTTAGTTAATAGTTTTGCTTAAAAAAAAGAAAAATAAGAATAGGTATGTAGCACATTTTTACCTAACTTACAAAATTTTGTTGATATAATGACACTCCCTTGAGAAAGCGCCAGATAATTTTCCAAAGCTAATTTAGAAATCACGAAAACATAATTACCTCCCTTGAACTGTCAGAGAATGCTATAAAGTATAAATTCCTGCCAGATCTTCTGTAGGGTAAGTATCTATGTCAAAACGTAAAATTCTAGAATCTGATTTCTTTTCAAATGCAAATATTCTATTTTCATCCTTTCATAAAGATGAAGATACACATAACTGATCACTGATACCAAAAATCCAATGTGTTATACAATCAGCAGTTACAATCAACCACTAATAGCTGCTATCAGAGACATTGTTGGTTTGGATCTCAGCTTTCTCAACTAAGGATTAGCTGAAAGTGTTAGGGAAAAGGAGCTTCTCTGAGCAGACCGCTGCATGCCAAGCTGGTTGTCTACTGACTCATGGAATAGCACACTTCTCAGAGCCTAAAGTGTAAAAATGCCTTTAGCCAATGTCTTGAGGCTCTGAAACTAATGAATTCTTAATGACCATTTCCTATTGGTTGTTTATTTGTTTTTGAGTTCTTGAAGGAACTCAGGAAGCTGCGATCACAAAAGCCACATAGAATATGTAAGCAAGGGAAATACCTGCACATGCTTTGACTTCAAAGCTGCTTGTGAGAGTTACTATGTGGTTCTAATTACCAACTAAATGTGCAAGGCAGTTAAGACACATACTCAAGCTGGAGTCAATTCTTCATCTAACTCTTATCAAATTTCAGATTTTAGCTATTCTTAGTGCCTCCACAACTCGTAGCTACAACAGAATTCAAAATCTGTTATTTTCCTTAAGTTGTGCTGAGAGTAAAAATGGTTGGTTCCTCAGCAAGTTTTGTCCTAGTCCTATCGAGACTTCACAACACCACATACCCCTAGCTCTCATTAAAATAATATAATAACGACTTAAGTTGATTTTAGAATCTAAATACTATGCATAACATCATAGGCTAATTACAATGTATGTAATTACAAAGGCTTAGATTACAAAAAATATGCCGAGGGTTAGCATTACCTGTTGCCTGAATGATAAGTGAAAGGAACTACTCCCTTATCTATCACAGGTGGCATTCCCAGTAAAGCAGAGCTGCTCTTATGTGAAAAGCCAACTGCAATGTCCCACCCAACTGTGACCCTTCTCACTATATTTCTCTGATCAACAGAATATGAAAGTACCAACCAACATTACATATGGAGGATCACAAATCTAAAAGACAAAATAAAATCTAAGAGATTTTATAACAAAGAAGACTATATAAAAGAACCCCCCCCCCAAAAAAAGTAGATTTTCAGAAGACTCCACACTAGAATGAATACACAAGCATAATATATTCCTATGTTTCAAATTAGCCCAGGGGCTCGGCCGTCCCTGATGTAATCACCAAAAGTATCCAGAAGATCTAAATAAAGGAACTGACAGTAATCATTAGCAGAGCTTATGCTAGAATGCTGAAGTCCATAACGATAGTCTACTAATTATTTAAATTAGTTCTTCATTACAGAAATCTTGCAGTTGAAAAGATTATCAGTGGTCTTTTAAACTTGAATAGATATTGATTCAGTTTAATATGTATCAAAAACACATGGCTTGTTAGTCTTAAACTGACTAAGAGAAACCTAGAGAAACTTTGAATCTCTGAAAACAAACCCCAAACCTGCAATAACTAATGTCTGCAAAATAACTCCAAGAAAGGTTTTTCTGCCCTTCACATATTCTCATTAAGATGGCTGGGGGGTGGGTATGGGGAGTACATACTGGTGTTATGCCCAGGAGTCCCTCAAAGACCACACCACCAGACTAAATGAATTAAAGAGGAGTCCTTTTATTAAAGAGCCAGCTGGTGACTACCTAAGGTAATGTAGGGAGGGGGACTTTCAGGTGAAATAAACAGCATGATCATAAAAGGCAATAATAACCAGGGACATAATCACAAGTGCAGTTAGTAACTTACATCACTAACAATTTTAGTTGAATGCATTCACAGTTATACAATGGGAGGGCAAATAAGAGGAAACAGTTTCAACAGTAATTGAATATAACACAAGAGGAGTAAACAGTGAAGTGGAGTCAAACTTGCTCTTTTAACATTTCCCTATCATATACAGATGGCATGAAGACTACCTTAACATAATCAAGAGGGCTGTTGTCACAAGGGTAGTTAGTGACTTTCTACACAATACTAATAATTCTAACAGTTCTAACCAGGTACATTTAAAATATCATGCAATGCGTGGGGAAGCAAGCAAACCAGTTTTTTAAAAATGCAATAAAATGTAACAAAACAACAAGATGGAATCAGGCCTGCTTTGTCTTCCCACTGATTCTCAGGGAAAAGAATTATATCAAAATGGAGTTAGTCTGCTTCTCTCTCACCTTAACACTGGGTTTTCCAAAAGGTTATCATATAAGACCCTTAGGATAACTGAGATACACCCATGTATACACGTACACACCACAATTAGGCATCAGAGCCCCAACTCTGAGCCACAGACCTCAACTCAAACCTCAGTTCTCACTTCATGAGGTTATTGTGAGGATTAAAAGAGATAATTTAGGGCATTTTCCATAAACATTAGCTTCTTCCTCCCTTTCCTGTCCTTTTCCAGGGACTAATTCATCATAAACAGTGATTTAAGAATGCCAGTGAGAAACAAGGCAGCAAAGGGGCAGCTCTGGGTGACATTTTTTCTAGACACAATGAAGAAACATCTGTCAGCACTCCCCTCCCTTACCAGCTCAGTTCAGGGCCTAGTGTGGCGCCCCTGGCCGAGACTAGAGACCAGTCTCTAGTCAGAGCAGCTCTCTGCTCTCTTTAAAGGCTTCTCCATTTCCAATACAGTGAGACAGGTAGGCACAGGATAATAACATCTTCGGAATGCCTTTAAATATGTATTCAGAAATGAAATTGAAATAGGACCCACTATTCACGACACAACCTAACGTATGTCAGAATATAAGTTTAGTAAAAGAGAAGAAAAACCAAAAAAGCAATAATAAGAGGAAAATAAAAGATTACTGAAATAACCCAAGATCTAAAAATGCCATTAAATACATTTATCATCCTATGGACTTGTCCTTAGATTCATAAGCAAGCAACTTACACCATAAAAGATGTGGTTTAAAACGGAAAGTCAGGAAGCAAACAGTAGTGGAGAATTCATCAGCAACGTGACATTTCTATGTCTTTACTATCATAGCTCCACCATCTGGGTTATATTTTATAGTTAGTTGTCTGGGCCCAAAATAAAAGATGACTGGTTACGGTTTCTATTTCTATCAACGTGACACTGAATTACAGTACTATTTTTCCTCGGCTCCAGAGATGTGCCATTTGTTTTCCTACAATCCACAAGCAGAACCTTTTAAATTTTAGCACCAACAGTCCAATCTTACACACAGTAGGTCACTTCATTTGCACAACTATATCTGAAAAATAATGCTTTCACACTAACACAGTTAGACTACTCCCTACCACATTTAAGTGCAAAGAGTTTTAGTTTATACTCAGGAAGCTCAGTTAAGAAAATAAAAATTAGTAGAGCAACTCTATGTGGACCATCATACTAAGTATCTATTAACATATGAAATCTGTTAACAATATGCACTGAAAAGCAATCTTTACGTAAACCAGATGACTAATTGCAGTGGAATAGGTGAGGAAACTGGATTAGTCTACAACCAGGCAAAGTGCTACCAGATGCTAAACGTGAGCTATCATACCACAAATTCAAATATATTAATAAGTAATCGTTTTGTTAAAACCTCTTGGTAAAAAGAAAACACTTTACTTAGATCATATGAGTTGAAGAATTAACTAATTTCAAAAGTACTGTAAATTTTCCAACTGAAAAAAACAAGCTACAGTTGATATGAAGAGAGAGTATTTTATACAAAGTTTATTAGAAGAACCAGTTTTTAGTTACTCTCAGTTGAATTTAAAGATAAGAAGCCCGTAAGCTTTTTTTCGTTTTTTTTTTTTTTTCTTTGCTCAAGTGCAGTGATATCTTTAGCTGTAAGGTTTAAATAGTACAAACATGTTTACGTGTTACTGCATAAGTTATAATATTAGTGATTTTCACTATCAAAAGCCTAGTCAAATTTGGAAAATACTTACAAGGAAAAGTAATCGAAAATACATTTCACAGTGAACTTCTACAGAAGAAGATAATGGAGAAATTTAGATTATGCTCTACTAGAAACGGGTGCACACAGGCAAACATGCACATCCATATTTGCCTTGATTTTTTTCTTTATGTTTGAAACTATTTAAGATGAATAAAAGTATACAGTTCATTTAATTCTTTCCAAAATATAAACACAGATATTTGGTAACATACTTAATAAAATATTTGTGTGTCATAAATCAACAAATGACAGCCTTTAAGAATCTTTCTGGTGAATATTTTTAAGGCAAAAAATTATATCCTTTCCAGACCACAAATTAGTATTATTTTTGAAGAATACCCATAACCTCCCTGGGTGTCTGGTATTCAATAAAGATGGGTTGAGACAGAATTTAAGAAATTACAACATGAAGGAGAAAGAAATATTTGGAATTCTTTGTACAATTACAAAGATCCTCCTGAAACTTTATTTTAAAAATATGATTGATTCATAGACCACTATAATTACTCATACAAAACAAAGGTAAGGGGATAAAATTAGGTTTTAAAGATAGTTGGGGAGAGATAAACACTCCTCATTGAGGAAAGAACCATAGGACACAGAAAGGAAGAGGAGGAAAAAGCTTAATTTAGACAGAGGTGACCATGTGCTGCCTCCTTTAATAAAGAGTATATGTAATATTTTTAAAGGCCCACTGATAATGCTGCCCTGGAAATGGTGAGCCCAGTGTTAACAGTTGTCAGCATTTCCACTCTTAGAATAGAAACCAACCCAAAGTTATTTAAATGGCCTAAAAGAGAGTGTTTACTCAAATAATTAGGAAAGTTGCATGTGCAAATCAAAGGCCTTTAGCAGAGACATCATGAAATAAGGAGCCTACTTCACCTTTGCCCTTATACCACTGATTGACTTTAAAGTATCAACAAATTATCTAGACGTTGAAGGCTGTAAAATACCATGAGAGAAAACAGGTCGAAAGTTCTCAGAATATGAATCTAGCACCAGTAGCATGAGCAAAACCTGGAAACTTCTTAGATACTCTGTAGGTGGAATCCAGAGATCTGATTTCATCATGCCTCCAGCTGATATGAAGCTGAAATCTGAGAACCACTTGCCCAAACTGAGCTCCGGGCTGGGCTAGAACTTACTCAATAATCTTAGTCTAAGGACCAGACTTCTTCTATACTACTGTTTCCATAGACAGATAGGATGGATAGATGGATGGATGGATGGATGGATGGATAGACAGACAGACATCATTTCACAAGTGGATTCACGAGTTTTCTTTATTAGATACCTGGCTAGAACAAAAACATTAGCCTGTATAAAATACTAATTTTAAAACATCTGAAAATTGGCCATTTATTTATTCATCAAAAAAACTCATGAAGTATCAAATATTTCATGGACTAATATTTGACAGTAAGAAATGCCTACATTTAGTTCCTGTCCTCAAGAGTCAGAAGGGGCAGAAGAGACAGACATCTAAAAAATAACTACAGCACAGTTACTTATGATAAAGCAGACTTACAGATGTAAGAAACTTCAAAGGAGAGAGAAAATTACCTGGGAGAAGAGCAAAAAAGACTTCGGGGAAAGTGACCTTTAAAACATCCTTCATTTGGGTGGCGCCTGTGGCTCAGTCGGTAAGGCGCCGGCCCCATATACCGAGGGTGGTGGGTTCAAACCCGGCCCGGCCAAACTGCAACCAAAAAATAGCCGGGCGTTGTGGCGGGCGCCTGTAGTCCCAGCTACTCGGGAGGCTGAGGCAAGAGAATCGCTTAAGCCCAGGAGCTGGAGGTTGCTGTGAGCTGTGTGAGGCCACGGCACTCTACCGAGGGCCATAAAGTGAGACTCTGTCTCTACAAAAAAAAAAAAAAAAAAAAAAAACATCCTTCATTCACCACTTCATGAGCAGACACTAAATATTCTAGCCAATGACAATACAAAGATAGGTAAAAGGCAGAGCCACAACTGCTAAGAGCTAAAAATCTACCACACATGTAGAGTAATAACATAGAAAAAGGGAAAGGGTTGGCAAGAAAGCAGACGATTGAAAAAGGAAAAGAATACGGAGAAGAAGGTTATTAAATCAGCCAAAAAGAGGGCATTACCGATCAAATGAGGTCTATCTGCAAGAGAGTGACAGCAAAAACTATCATGAGCTATTGGGACAAGCAATTCATGGCCCATGTAGGTACACAGTTAGGAAAAAGAGAAAGGAAGAAATAAGGCCCAGGAGGCTGGGGCAGGAGTCTGCCCTTTCTTGGGGAGGAACTGTCATGCTTTTGAAGGGTCTAAAAAATGGGATAATGTGACTGACATGCATCTTAAAAAGGTCAGTGTGGTAGCAATAACCAGACTGAAGAACTTCAATCTCATCAGAAAAGTCTAAACATTTAACAGTACATCCAAACAGGCTTAGATATTACTCAGCCAGTCAAGAAATATTTACAGCTTATCTCCCATGTAGAGTAATCTGGAAAGATTAAAATTGTAATGCTACTTTCATATACATATTTATGGAGCGATCAAATATATTGTTATATATTCAGGAAAATGTACCTCCATGTGTGAGTAAATTATTTTTCTCTTAAATCCAAAATATAATAACAAATCAACCAGCATTTAAAGTAACTGAAACTCTCAGAGAGGCTTGACCAAAATTTAATTAGAGACTTAAAAAAGTCAAAGACTGTCTTTGCTCTATGATTTATCATACAGTAGGTGAAGTTGATATAATAAAATGCCAAAGTTTCATCTCGTTCACTTTAAGTTAAATCCAGTTTTCACAGATAGGAAAGTGGTAAAAATTCATCTTTAATTTTCTCTGTACTGGATGCCCCCCCGAAAGCCAAATGAATTATTCAACTCATCTCAAAGTTCCAGCTCTCAAAAATATCAAGATTCTCGGATTTGTAAACAGACCTGAACTTTACTGTCATAAGTTCATAACAAATCCTGCCACAAAGAAAAATGGCCAGAAAATATTTTATTCAGAAATCAATTAGGACCACTGGGAATTATTTAAAAATGAGAATTTGAAGAAATTCACAGAAATGCACAGTGGGAGAAAAGTGTCCAAAAATAAAATTGTTTCTTTTATACTTAAACTATAGCTTTAATTTTTAAAATACAATGCTTTTAAAACAAAAATCACTATTCTATTTGTACCAATTTTCTCCTGTAAGAAAATGGAGGTTATATAAAATCCCTTAAATTTTCTATAACAAAGATCAAAACATGATGTTATATCCAGTAAGGTAATTTTTAAAACCTCCATTTTACTATGTTAAAAAGATCAAACTATCTTACACAATAGTAAGGCAGAGATCATCACGCATGGCTTAATTGGCCAATATCTCTCCTTTACCTCTTCCTAAAATGCACATGCTAATTCTAGAAATAAATGGTCAGAAAAATTCTAAGGTATTGAAAAAAATGAAAGCAAAGGAAACAATAAGGGGTAAAAATGTTAGTTTCACTGTCAAGCACCCTTTATGGCATAACATATGCACTTGTTTATTGGATAACTATTTATTGAGCACCTGATATACACAAGAAATGAACATGCAAAAAGTTTATGATTTCATGAACAACATTATAGCATAGAAAAAGACAATGAAGAACCATATGGAATGGTGAGCAATGGTGTGCTTTGGAGGCAAGGAGATAAAAGAACAGAAGTCTCTGGGAAGGGGAAACATGAGCAGAGACCAGGATGCAAAGATAGAAGGAAAACCCTTCCAGGCAGAGGGAATAACAAGCAGGAAGAAGACCTCGGCGCAGGAGCAATCTTGGAGTGTTCCAGAATCAGAGGCCCAATCACGAGCTGTGATGAGCAGCTAGCCAGGAGCTGACCACATGATTTAAAAAAGAAAAACTGGATTTTTATTCCCACTTTGTTGAGAAGCTACTGGAGATCTGGGGTAGAATTCCTAAATTCCTAATATCTAACCTTCTTTTTATTTTTTAAGAACCAATCTGCTGTAAGAGCAACATATAAGGGGCAAGAAAGGAAACTGGGAGTAGTATGGGGAGGCCTGTGTTGGGGTGAGAGAGGATGGAAGCCTGGGCATCAGCAGGTCTTCTCAAATGGTTTCCCCTTATGAAACAAACATAAATGACCAGCTGTGCAGCATGTGGAGTAAATGGACAAAACTGTTTAAAGTTCAAGACTCCAATCTATAGGCTAAGTCCTCCCAACACACACTGACCCTACACCTGTAATAACACCACTCGGGAACACCAACATGGCGTGAGTCAGAAACACCAGCCTAAGAGAGGAAGAAGTGGTTAGTTCGGGGCAAGTGAATCATGAATAGGGTGTGAAGAAAAGAAAACTCTTCACAGTATGTAAGAAACCCCAAAATTATGTACTACTGTTTCTTTGAATACTGAGGTTAGTACACACACATACACATATGCATGTGCATAGATAAAACATACGCACATGTGCCCTGGGACACTTGTCAAAATATTAGGGATCATCTCTGGAGGGGAAGGAGAGTGAGGTCATGGATGACTTTTACCTTCTGCGTATTTCTGTAATGATTTCATTATTTATAACAAGTTGCATTGGTTTAGTAAACAGGTGTGTGGAAGTTTGAATAGTCTTTCTCTCCTTTAAAATAAAATATGTCCTTTCAACTAAATCATCAGGATATAGTGGAAGAATAATTTGACATTGGAAAGAACAATTCAGTATGTTTTCAATTTGCATTCTTTTAAGTGAAAATCATAAATCCATTAAAATTCTACCTATACTATTTTTCCAGTTGAAGATGTAACTTAAATATTATTCTTTTCATTTAATGAAAGTTAAAAATAAAGCCATAGAATGTGAGTTAACACTTCCATTCTCGAGTCCATATATAAACATACCATGGATATAATCTCATACCAAGTCTACAGCAAAACTGCAACATTGACTGCCACAACGGAAATATTCTATACTTGACCTATATGGTAGCCATTGGCCAGCCATATATTGGGCTTGAGCACTTGAAATGTGGCTAGAACAAAAGAAGAACTGAATATTTAATTTCCTTTAATTTTAATTAAATTTAAATAATCACATCTGGCCTGTGGCTGTCTCACTGAACAGTATTTGCTCTGAGATATGAATTTCAACAACCTTGGGAATGAGCTTTTAGATGGTCTATTAAGGATAGTAAAATCAAAAGAAAAAAGCAGCAATTGGTGTGTATCAGTAAATTTTCATATAAGAGTAATATAAATTTCACAAGAATCAAGAAAGTAGGTTCTACTCTTGAGGACAGCCTCAAGTTGGATCCTTACATAGCAGGCTGATTATTTCACAGCACCAAAAAGCAAGAGTGACATGTCTAAGTCTAGAATTCAATATCAGGAGTTACTCAGCCTGAGGAGTCTATCCACATGTGCAAATGACAGAGCCGATCAAGTGTGTTTTATTGAGATCAAGCAATGCTGTACAGCTTGCTATTACAGTCGAATATTACTTTCTAGGTTTGGATTTCATCCCAATTTTATGGATGACAAATTAAGCGGCATGGAGAAACTTACACTGCAACTCAGAATTATTGATAAACCAATTTTATGTACAGTTTCCAATATGTTTCCTCCCTAGATTCAAACAGTGTGAGACAAACTCAAGATTAAATTAGTGAAACCAAGTAAGTTTGCAGCAGGGAAGCTATATTATAAACAATATTCTCTTAAAGGGGGATTATCATCATAAGACAATCAGATTAAGAGTCTTTAGTTAAAACACAAACATTGATCATTAATATCTGGATCTCATAATAAAATCCTAAATTTTAGATCTTTTGTTTTTGTTGTTTTCTAGAAGTGAGTTATTTCAAAGAGTATTTGACTTCACACATACTAAGAGAACACTAACTTTTCAGAGAATTTAAGAGTTTATATTATCTTTTATTAAAAATATATATATATTTTTTCAGAATGTTACAAGGTTACAAATGTTTTAGATACATACACTTAGGGTTCACCTTTTATTAAAGATAATGTGTTAGTGGTGACAAATACTTCACCTTGCCTTACATTATCTTTAATAAAAGGTAAACCCTAAACCAGACCAAACTAAGAGGGAAAGAGAGAGAATGACAGACACTTGCTCTAAAATCAACTAGATTCTTAGTTGCTTTGGAAAATCATTTTAATACTAGAGACTTAAGACAATAGGAATGTCTACTTTTTTAAATGAATTCACATGTCAGTGCTGGACATTTACATTAAAAGTCTATTTTGTGAAATAAATTTTAAAAATGAAATACTCTTTTAGTCTTTTTGTAATATCAGGTTTAATGGTTCTTCTTCCAAGAATTTGGAGGTGCGGTCTAAAACTAATGACAAGAACCATTCTGAGTACCATATTTTATAGTGTACATGTTTAATCTGCACTTTTTTGCCCAGATGTTTGAGGGAAAAATAAGGGTGTAATTCTGTATCTATATAAATGTTTTTAATTCTTTTATTAATGTTTCATGTGTTAATGGTGTAACTCTAGAAAGCAGTAACAATATCTGTATGCAACATCCCTGGAATATGGTCCTCAGTTTTGCTGAACTTAGAACAAACTTGCAGCTAAAGCATTTCTGGCCAAGAAAGAGCAACACATTTCTCCTTGCACACTTTAAGCAGGAGCTAGCAATCTAGCTGACACTTTTACAAAAATTATTGAAAAACCCCTTGAAAAATGTTGACATGATCTTCATACACTGCAAGCTTCAAGCTAACAGTTATTAAATATGTTAATGACCATGGTTGGCAACAGAGCTCCAGAGAGACATTATAGATCTCCTCCCACAGAAAGTGTCGTCAAACTGTGGGGGCAACAGGAAGAAAAGCTTCAGATGCCAGAGAAGGCAATGCGAGGGAAATCTCCCTAGTGGCTAGAGGGGAAGCAGTAGGCAAAAATACAGATTCTAGAGTAGTGTCAAAGTGGGATACACAAGAATAGGGTAAAAGAATTACACTAGAAAAAAAATATTCGTGATTTCTAAGGGACACCTAAATGGTGCTTTAGCTTTATGAAGAGAGAAGGTTTGAGCATGGGGACACAAACAACACTTTCCCCGATCTTCCAGCAGCCAAGAGAATCAAGTTTTGGAATTTCATTTTTATGTTATCTATCTTCGAAAGACTGACAGCTTTGAGCTGTCCCAAATTGCCAATATGAATGAGGCCCCATCCCACATCACCCTGATGGGATATCCAGCACAACTGTGGACATCAAAGAGCCAAGACCACGGTGGTTAAAAGCAGCGGACAAGAGAAGACACATTTCTAGCCTGTTGTTCTAGCCTGTTGTGCAGATGGGGCAAAGCTGCCACCTATGATCATCTTTAAAAGAAAAATGTTTCTGAAGATTCCAAGTGGAGGTACTGTCCATGTGTATGAAGCAGCATGGATGAGTGAAGAAGGCATGAAAATCTGGTCCCAAAGACCAAGAGGATTACTGAGAAAAACCTTTGTTTGTTTGTGATCACATCAAGGCCCATGTTGTACAAAAGCAACCACAGTGAACTTGAAAACCCAGCTTGCTGTGATACCTAGTGGAGTAACCAGCTAACTGTAACCTCTTGATGTGTCAGTAAACAAGCCCGTTAAGGCCTCAATGAAGAAAGATCAGACCTCATGGATGCAGTCAACTGGTAATGATTAATCACCTACAGGCAGAATTAAGACAGCATCTATCAGGTTTGTGATTGGATCCTCAGATCGTGGAACACTGTCAAGAAGGAAATGATTGTGAAATCATTTAAACAATTAAGAAATGCTATGGATGGAACTGAGAATGATGAAACTTACTGGGATGAGGAAAGTGACTCTTTGGAAGACACTAATAATGTAGGAATTGATGGGATGATGCGTAAACATTGTAAATTTGTTACTGGTACATAAAATGTCTTGCACCTTGAACCTGTTCTTGTGTTTTGTAATTATTTATTACATAAAATGTCTTGTTCCATATGTTAAATAACAAATGCTAGAATTCCATGGAATATCCCAAAAACCAAGTACCTATGTATAAACAAATAAAATTTGAATTAAAAAACTAAAACAAAAGATTTTCTTTTTCTGTAAGTTTGGGCCAAAAACGCGGGTGTGCATTATCCATGGCAGTGCATTGCATTCAGTACAATATGGTACTCACATTCTAGATGAGGTGTCCTCAAACTTTTTAAACAGGGGGCCAGTTCACTGTCCCTCAGACCGTTGGAGAGCTGGACTATAGTTTAAAAATAAAAACTATGAACAAATTCCTATGCACACTGCACATATCTCATTTTGAAGTAAAAAACAAAACGGAAACAAGTACAATTCACACCGCCGCATGTGGCCCGCGGGCCGTAGTTTGAGGACCCCTGTTCTAGATAATTCACGAACACCCGGGCCAATTGTCCTTCAGTGTTTGCTGAGAGGCGGCAGACACAGCCTTCCACCGTGCACCACCTCCAGACATCAGTTGATCTGAGCAGAGCCATGAGGACAAGAGAGCCCAGTAGAGCAGTGGATGAGAAGCAGGCTTCCCTACCTCACAGTAGATGAGAAGCAGGTGCTCACCCCTCAAGAACCTTCCCAGCACCTAACACGAGGAAGGCTCTGAGGTTCTCAACCTGTGGGTCGCGACCCACAGGAACAGTATTAAAGGGTTGTGGCATTAGGAAGGTTGAGAACCACTGCAAAGTAATCACTTGAGACTGTGATGCTTATGAGAAGAGGATGCTGGCAACTGGCTCTCAGACAAATGCTTCATGAGGCACTTCTTGGGAGAACTGGATAAAAATATCCTTTAAGAAGAAAAAGGCAGTTCCTTTCTCATTGTGAAGATTGTTAATGGAAGGACACTTGCCATTGTCACCTCTAGCAGTAGACCAGAAGAAACCAAAATGCAGTGATCCCAGTGGTCGGCTCTCAAAAGTTCAACAAATGGCTGGGATGTGGGGGGTGGGAGAAAGACTGACCACAGTTTGTGGCACTTGATTCTAGTAGTGGAAATGCACCATGGCTGATTTCAAGCTGAAGTTACTGACTGTGGGGAGGGAAGGTGCGCAGCAGCACCTGCTACTGTACAGTACTTTCCAGCATAGAGGGCAACAGATGCAAAGCAGTGTCAGGAGCATGGATAGCAACACCACAAAATAATTAGGAGGAAATCTTTTGAGTACTCAGCACTTTCTTTGTAAAATAATCTATTTGATTATTCACTTACATAATATATAATGATTAGTAATGTCTGTGTTCACAATATGTAACAAATTCCTGACAATTTTACAGTAAAGCACTTATGAGCAAGAAAAGCCAGCTCTTATACAGCACTGATGTGCCTACTAAGTGGATGGGCATTCCTAGCTGCCGCGAGGGTTCCCCTGTCTCCCTGTGAAAAAGTACCTTGTAGGGATAGCATTGGGGCTCTCAGTCTTCCCAGGCAGCATCTAAATGGTAGGGCACTCTTGCTGGAAAGACCAGAGTGGGGATCCACACTCTGATCCAGGACGGACAAAGCTGCTTCTTTCCAAGGGCGTCAAGGAAAGGGAAGGCTGGTCAAGTAAACCACCCATCAGCTATGACCAAAGATGCCACTCGTCAGCAGAACTTTGCAGCAAAGCTAAAGCTATAAAGGAAGAAATGTCATAGTCTCAAATCAGGAGGTCCTCCCATGTGGGCCCATCTGAGATCAGGAGGTCCTCCCTACCTCTCATGTGGGCCCATCTCAGATCAGAAGGTCCTCCCAACCTTTCATGAGGGCCCGTCTCAGATCAGGAGGTCCTCCCTACCTCCCATGTGGGCCTATCTCAGATCAGGAGGTCCTCCCTACCTCCCATGTGGGCCCGTCTCAGATCAGGAAGTCCTCCCTACCTCTCATGAGGGCCCGTCTCAGATCAGGAGGTCCTCCCTCCTCCCATGTGGGCCCGTCTCAGATCAGGAAATCCTCCCTACCTCCTAGGTGGGCCCGTCTCAGACCAGGAGGTCCTCCCTACCTCCCATGTGGGCCCATCTCAGATCAGAAATCCTTTCTACCTCCCATGTGGGCCTATCTCAGATCAGAAGATCCTCCCTACCTCTCATCAGGGCCTGACTCAGGTCCTCCCTATGTCTCATGGGGCCCAGCTAAGGAAAACCATACCTGCCTCCTTCATGTCTGTCTATACCCATGCTGAGTGAGAGAAGAAAAGAGAAATAGCTGGCTATTCAGTGAGTCCTCTCTTTCAAAATCCAGGCAGCACGTCTAGGTAACAATGAGTACAGGGATGACAAAATAAAAGGATATAGACTTAAACTGACTGAACTGAATTTAATAGCTGAAAATGATGAAAAACTATGAAATCTGTCCAATCTGTTTTTAAGAATTGGGGAAAAGTGATTTACAAACACAACTGAAAATAATGGCTGGTGGTAGGGAAAAATGTTAAATCTTCCTTGCGTTGAAACCTCACAAACTGGTAAAATGTATGTATAGAGTGTTACTACATAGAATATTACGCTAAGAACCCACTCACGTGAAAATTAAAAACAGGTTAAGTTTTTCTCTAAAGACAAACAGCCTGCTATTTCAAACACTGATATCCTACAAATGGTGACATTCGTAGTCCTGCTATTTCTAAGTATGCATTTTCCCATCATAGATTTACATAAAATGTAAAGAGCTGTCAAGTGCTCTGAATATACAAGTCATCACCGTTAAGAATAGTAACTCGGTAGTTATTCTGGATAGGTCTTTATAGTTCACAAAGTACTTTTATAATTTCAGTTTTTCGGACAGGGTCTTGCTATGTTGCTGAGGCTGGAGCACAGTGGCTATCCACGGGCACGATCACATGCACTACAGCCACCAACTGCCGGGCTCCAGCCATCTTCCTGCCTCAGCTCCTAAGCAGCTGTGACCGCAGCATGTGCCACCAAACCTGACACATCGTTTCATCTGACACCCCCAACCCCCGAAAAACTGCCAGGTAGGTAAAACAGTCATTTATAGTCATATCATGCAGATAACAAAAATGAAGCTGAGAGAAATTAAGTGGCATGTTCACTTAGGAGCCAAAACTGAAATACATTCAAAGGCCTACACAGTTTATTATCCACTATACCTCATTCTACTCTGGGTATCAATTATGTCACCACAAAAACTACATAATTTAGGGCTGATTTGACTAGTATAAACGATGGGACTAATATACACACATTCTGCTAGGCTGAACAATTAATTTTTCAAACTTATGTTCATCTTTCAATTTTCAGAAAACTAATCAGAAAAGCAATTCTTTTTTCGTTATTCCTTTATTAACAAACATAGATAAAGGTGATCACGTACTAGAAATTCTTCCAATGCTTTAAAACACTGATTCGTTTGGACTTCATGACAACCCTGTGAAGTAGGAGCTATTATGACTGATGAAGACATAGAAGCCAAAGGTGTTTTCTCCAAGAGTCACACACTTAGTGAGAGGCAGATAGTCTGTTGCCACAATCCTTGCAATTTCCTTGCTATTCAGTGCCAAATGTAAGTACACTTACCAAATGAAATTACCTTTCAAGACTGCATATGGGACTACAAATTTGAACTTGGAAGTATTCTGATCTCTAAAGTGATATAAAATTTAGTTAAGTTCTTCAGAGGTTATTTTAGAGACATTAAAAATTGTTTAAGACACTGTATGGTCTAAACATTTGTGTCCTTCCATCTCCAAAATTTATATGTTGAAAGTCTAACTCCCACAGTGACAGTGCTGGGAGGTGATTAGGTCATGAGGTGTCTACCCCCATGAATGGGATTAGTGCCCTTATTCATGAGACTCTAAAGAGAAGGCACTATCTACCAGCCAAGTAACAGACCTTCAGACACCAAATCTCCCTGTGCCTTGATTTCAGGACTGTGAGAAATCAATTTCTGTTGCTCATAAGAAACCCAGTTTATGGTGTTTTATTATAATAGCCTGAGGAACTAAAATAACACACATATTTTCTTGCCAGAAAGGATGGCAGAAAGGTTGTGGAAATTGAACAAGAATAAAAAAAATTAAAAAAAAAAAAAAAAAAAGAGCTAACAGTGCCTGAAGAGAGACAGACCCTAAGGCTAGAAATAACACTGAAGTGTTACTGCCTGAACTTTGGAGAATGTTAGTCAATTGCACACTGCTTAGCTTATATCAAATGCCTAACAAATATATTTTTCCCTTCATTTTCCAGAGGCCAGGCAGTGACAGAGGGCCCAAAACAAATGTGTGAATGAGGCTAAAAGCACTGGATTAGGCAATTTTTAAAGAATACAATTAGATGCAATTCACTAGATGTCATTCTGAGTTCTAATCTTCACTATGCTACTTACAGTCACGTGATAATTGAGCTAGACAATCTCCACAGGTCTTGAGTCTACGAAATTTAATCACTGGACCATACTATCTAAGGTCTTCTCTAGCATTATGATTGTATATCACCAGCACGTAAGGCAACTTTTCCAGAAGACTGGGGAGTGATGACATAACCTGAGGACACACAATGCCAAAGGAAGGAACCGGCTTCCTTAAGGCTTGCAGGGTACCAGTTAATACACACTGTGGGAACCCAGCTCACAACTCAGAAGCTTTTAGGTTCCTTCCTGAAAGCCATGTTTCCAAGCTCAGCCAACCAAAGGGCTGGCATGTAGGTAGGTGGAAGCACAAAATTGAAGCGGGCTATGAAGGAATATAGAGAAGAGTAATTCCTGGTGGGGAGGGAAGAGATGTTGCTAAACAACCTAGGTAAAAATCAAATCTCACGCTGTTCTAGAAATTATGAACAAATTTCATAAGGAAACATTTTATTCTTTCTGGGAATGTTGGGTATTATGTTGTTAATCTCATAAGAAGGTATATAAAATTATATAATTAATTAAATACTAATTTTGAAATCTAAGTTTTCACAAACAAGCAGAAACAAAAATATCCAAATAATAATACATACCCCCCCAAACAAAAAATCAGCTCTAGTGAGGAGTCATTACAAGTAAATGGAAAAAGTAGTTAAACCTGTGATTTATTTACCAAGAATAGAAATCACTACATGAGTCAATAAAACATGTATTATTTTATGTCCTCTCTCCTATTTCTATCCCATTTATTATTCTACCAGAACCTATTAGCTGCTATATCACCTAACACCCATGCATTCTATGTGGGGTGGATCTCTCCCTTATTTTTTGTCCTTTATGTCTATAACAAAAATAGAGAATAAAAACACATGGGCACATAAGAGTAAAACATACAAATGAAAAACAGCCACAATTATGTAATTTAGAAAACATGAGATAGTATAATATCTTCAAAAGTGATGAAAGACGACTTTGCAAAGGAGACCAGGGTTTCCTACCTAATTTATAACTCATCCACAACCCACCTGGGCTGAGACTCTGGTCACCACTTGCTGTGTGGCACTGAGACCACTCTTTGTTCTCTGGAACACAGGGCCGTTCAGAGGAGGTCATACAGAAATGTGTGATCTGTCCTAACATGGAGCAGGCATTTGACAAATTTTTAATTTCCTATCAAAGCCCTGTTTAAAAAAATGTCATAGTTCTCAGCAAAGGCCTTCAGTGTGTTGACAAGAAAGAGTTTTACTAGGGAAAAACTCAGCTAAGGAATTTCAAATCACTAATATTCGGCTAAGGAATTTCAAATTACTAATATTATTCCAGGGATTTAGAACCAATGCTGGGGTGTCCTTATTTCTATTTTTTATAAAAAGCTACTGGTAACTACTTAGACCATGTCCATCAACCCCACACACATACCCCAACAAAACTTATAAATACAATGGCAAACATGAGAATGAAAAACAATCTATTACTATTTATTGAGCGGTTCTCCACCAGACAGTGCCTCGGGCACTTCTGAACAAATTGGAGTCCTACACTATGCTATATAAGGAAAAAGACAGCAAGTGATTTTTTTGGTGTTTTATTGTAACTGGAGTTGATCCCAAAGCTGATACTCTTTCAGACTGTGTGACTTTTCCTCCAATATTTGCCTCTTAGTAGTAATTCACAAAACAGCTTCCTAAGAAAAGTTTACACTAAATAACTGACAGAACAAGCCACAAGACTCCATTATTAACAATAACAACATACAAAACTCCTCGTCCCCAGGCCAAGAACTGTGCTGTGTTTGGTGCTTGAAACACTGAGTACAATGTTAACAATCAGTTAAAATAATCCAGACACAAATTATCAGAACCTGTGGGATACCGCAAAGGCAGTCCCAAGAGGGAAATTTATAGCTTTGCAAGCCTTCCTCCAGAAAATGGAAAGAAGGAAGTCAATAACTTAGTGGGACATCTTAAGCAACTGGAAAAGGAAGAACATTCCAACCCCAAACCCAAACCCAACAGAAGAAAAGAAATAACTAAAATTAGAGCAGAATAAAATGAAATTGAAAACAAAAGAATTATTCAAAAGATCAATGAATCAAAAAGTTAGTTTTTTGAAATATTCAACAAAATTGATAAACCTTTGCTGAACCTTACCAAAAATAGAAAATTAAAGTCCCTAATATCATCAATCAGAAATGACAAAGGTGAAATAACAATAGACACCTCAGAAATTCAAAGAATCCTTAATGAATACTACATAAACTTTATTCTCAGACATACAAAAATCTGAAAGAAATTGACCAATACTTGGAAGAACACCAACTTGCTAGACTTAATCAGAAAGAACTGGAAATGTTGAACAGACATATAACAAGTACTGTAATAGAATCAACTATAAAAAATCTCCCAAAAAAGAAGAGTCCGGGACAAGATGGCTTCACATCAGAATTCTACCAAACCTTTAAAGAGAAACTAGTACCTATATTGCTTAACCTTTTCCAAAACATCAAAAAAGATGGAATACTTCCCAACATATTCTATGAAGCAAATATCACCCTGATCCTCAAACCAGGAAAAGACCCAATAAGAAAGAAAAATTATACACCAATACCTTTAATGAACATAGATGGAAAAATATTCAATAAAATCCTAGAGAACAGAATCCAGCAACATATCAAACGAATTATACACCATGACCAAGTGGGTTTTATCCCAGGGTCTTAAGGTTGGTTCAATATACATAAATCTATAAATATAATACATCACATAAACAAACTAAAAAACAAAGACCATATGATTATCTCAACGGATGCAGAAAAAGCTTTCAACAATATCCAGCATCCTTTCATGATCAGAACACTTAAGAAAACAGGTATATAAAGGACTTTTCTTAAACTAATAGAGACCATCTACAGCAAACCCACAGCCAAAATCATACTGAATGGAGCAAAATTGAAAACATTTCCGCTCAGATTGGGAACCAGGCAAGGTTGCCCATTGTCTCCACTGCTTTGTAACATTGTAATGGAAATCTTAGTCATCCCTATCAGGCAAGAGAAGGTGATCAAGGGTATACAAATAAGGTCAGAGGAGATCAAACTTTCACTCTTCACAGATGATATGATTTTATACCTGGAAAAACTCAGGGACTCAACCACAAAACTCTCAGAAGTGATCAAGGAATACAAGCAGCATCTCAGGATACAAAATCAATACTCGCAAATCAGTAGCTTTTATATATACTAATAATAGTCAAGCCAAAAAAACAGTCAAGGACTCTATTTCCTTTTCAGTTGTGCCAAAGAAGATGAAATATTTGGGGATTTACCTAACAAAGAACATGAAAGACCTCTATAAAGAGAATTATGAAACCTGAGAAAAGAAATAGCTGAAGATGATAACAAATGGAAAAACGTACCATGCTCATGGCTAGGAAGAATCAACATTGTTAAAATGTCCATACTACCCAAAGCAATTTACAAATTTAATGCAATCCCTATCAAAGCACCACCATCATACTTTAAAGATCTGGACAAAATAGTACTTTGTTTTATATGGAACCAGAAAAGACCTCGAATACCCAAGACATTACTCAGAAATAAAAATAAATCAGGAAGAATTACGCTACCAGACTTCAAACTATACTATAAATCTATAGCGATCAAAATAGATGGTACTGGCACAAAAAATAGAGAGGTAGATGCATGGAACAGAACAGAGAACCAAGAGATGAACTCAGACACTTATCGTCATTTGATCTTTGATAAGCCCATCTAAAATATAAATTCGGGGAAAGATTCTCTATTTAACAAATGGTGCTGAGAGAACTGGCTGGCGACTTGTAGAAGACTGAACCTAACCCACACCTTTCACCATTAACAAAAATTAACTCTCATTGGATAAAAGATCTAAACTTAAGACATGAAACTATAAAGATTCTTGGAGACAGTGCAGGAGAAACACTTGAAGAAATTGGCCTGGGTGAATATTTTATGAGGAGGACCCCCTGGTCAATTGAAGCAACACCAAAAATACATTACTGGGACCTGATCAAACTAAAAAGCTTCTGCACAGCCAAGAACACAGTAAGTAAAACAAGCAGACAGCCCTCAGAATGGGAGAGGATATTTGCAGGTTATGCTTCTGACAAAGGTTTGATAATCAGAATCCACACAGAACTCAAACTTATTAATAAGAAAAGAACAAGTAATCCCATTTCATTGTGGGCAAGGGACTGAACAGATGCTTCTCTGAAGAAGATAGGTGCATGGCCTACAGACACCTGAAAAAATGTTCATCATCTTTAATCATCAGAGAAACGCAAAGCAAAACCACTTTAAGATATCATCTAACTCCACTAAGAGTGACTCATATAACAAAATCTCAAAACTACAGATGTTGGCGTGGATGTGGAGAAAAGGGAACACTTCTTCACTGCTGGTGGAAGTGCAAGTTAATACGTCCCTTTTGGAAAGAAGTATGGAGAATACTCAGGGATCTAGTAATAGACCTGACATTTGATCCTGCAATTCCTCTACTAGGTGTATATCCAAAAGACCAAAAATCACTTTATAAACAAAGATATTTCCACCAGATTGTTCACTGCAGCTCAATTCATAATAGCCAAGTCATCGAAGAAGCCCAAGTACCTCTCGACCCATGAATGGATTAATAAATTGTGGTATATGTACACCATGGAATATTATGCAGCCTGAAAAACAGATGGAGACTTTACCTCTTTCACGTTTACATGGATGGAGCTGGAACATATCCTACTTAGTAAAATATCTCAAGAATGGAAGAATAAATATCCAATGTACTCAGTACTATTATGAAACCAATTTACAATCACTCACACTTTCATATGAAGAATAGAACACAACTATGGCCCAGGATGAAGGAGGAAAGGGGAGGATGGGAGGAGGGAGGAGGCCAATTGAGGGAGGGTGCATCGTGGGATCACACCCATGGTGCATATTGCAATGGTACATGTCAGATCTATTGAGTATAAATATCCTAACACAATAGTCAAGTAAACGAGATGAGGTATATATTAACCAGTGTGATGTAAGTGTTCCTAATACTATATGAAATCAGCACATTGTACCCTATAAATGCGTTAATATATACACGATCTATGTGCTTATGATTTAATAAAAAATAATTTTAAAAAATCTAAGAATCTTAAAAATCCCGAAACACAAGCAAACATATCAAAATTGTTGGTAGCAACAGAATATGAGATCAAGTTGGAGATATCTGTAAAAAAGTTCTGGTAAGTCTTACTGAGAAAGGCAATCACAAAAAAGCTCAAAAAATCTATTTTTTTCTATTATATCAACTATTTGGCCTAATGGACCATGCTTATTTCCTAGTGATCATAAGGAAATGTACAGTTCAGCTCAAATGCATACTGAGCCATCATAAAACTACTACCGTCATATTTTAGCACATAAGAAAATCCTATCGGGCGGCGCCTGTGGCTCAAGGAGTAGGGCGCCAGTCCCATATGCCAGAGGTGGCGGGTTCAAACCCAGCCCTGGCCAAAAACCACAAAAAAAAAAAAAAGAAAATCCTATCATTTCCCTCTCAGCCTAACGGATTTGGGGGTGGAGGTGCAATAGTGTTGGCAAGGAAGACAGGAGTGGAAGCACTCCATTATTATGAAATAATATGTCAAAGGAATAGACACATTTGCCTGCACCTTTCCCATTCTTACGCCTTAGAGGTGTGTTATTATCTTATAATCATTACTGTTCCCCAGAGAAACACATTTTGCTTCACAACACAATTTTTTTTAAGTGAAAAACGTATTACCAGAGATGCTTGTTAAATTGATGATGATAAATTAACCCACATTTGTCACTAAATTCCAAGGGTCATCCATTATTGAGCATGAAAAGATATATTTTCTAAATGAGAGGAAACACAAAATTAAGAAAAGTGAGAGAACCACTGATTGAAAGTTTATATAATAGAAGACAGAGAACTATTAGAAATGCTTATGGTTTCAGCCTTTCTTGGAAGCAGGCTCCACATTCAGAATGACAAAGCATCAAAAAAGATAGAAAGTGAAAAATTGCTTACTTATATTTGCCAACTGCATTACCAATAGAAAGTCATTTTATTCTGTAATAATCGTTGTGCCTCAATGAACAGTAAAATTATTTTTAACAATTCATTTGTTTTACAATCTCTAAAACACAATGGCTTTAGTTAAATTACTGTATAATCACCTACCTTTAAATCACCTACCTCTTATCTGAAGTGCTAAGTAGCCCTGAAATATAGCCATCTAGAGTAAAATATTTACAATATATTAAACCCATACATATTATTCTTTGCTACCTACATATTCTCTTAAGATAAACTAAGATAATTAGAGTATTTATCAATGAGAGATACTTTTCCAGTTTTTTTCTTACCTTGGTAGGAAACAAAAAACTGTATAGTTTATATTACTAAAAGAATAATTACTAGTCTTACAATTTGCTTTCTACCAATAAAATATAAATATGAACTCTCAATGAAGATGAATTTTAACTACCCATCTATTAGGTGACTTTCTTCAATCATTTCTTGTATTATTACCCTCATCAAAATAAATGATTCAAATAAAATAGCATGCGATAAGCTATCACTCTGATGTCACAGAGAGAGAGAGAGAGACATCACATCAGTCAGTAATATTCTTGTCAAGTAAAAATCAGGAGAGAACAATCTGGTAATAAGTATCTCATATCTCACATGCTAAGGGCTAATTAGTTCTAGCAAAGTCCCAGAGGGCAGGAATTTATTATTTTCAATAAAATAAAGGCAATTTAATGAATGGGCCTCTACATTTCAGCTCTGAAATTTCAGAGTTTACAATCTTATAAAACAAAGGGAGTTGGCATCTAATTCTCCTACAAAGTGTACAAAAACTAACCACAAAAATGTAACTACTTCATTCATTAATATATTTAATATTTCCATTATTAGAATAAGCATTACTTGTCCACCTCATAAAAAAAAAAAAACATTAAATTTCCACAATGCCATATGTAAGAAGAATTATGTAACATTTTAAGTAATAAAACTGGCAAAATTCTTAACAGGCAAATAACTGCAAAACAAAAAATGCTACATCTCATAAATCAAGAACCTATGAGTATTTAAATTGTAATAAGAGACCATGGGGCAACTGTTAATTTTAGCACCTCATTTTGTGCCCACCACTGTGCAAGGCAGTAGGAAGAAGAGAGGTTAAAGTAGAATACGTGGATTATGTCCTCAGTAGAAGAAAAATTATTTTATGAAGCATCTATCTGTATGTGTCAAGCAATGCTGCAGGGCCTCGAGCTACAAAACCAAAACAAAGACAATCCCCACCGCCCAAAGGCCAGAGACTAGGTCAAATAAGGGCAGTTACAAGGGGACACTCTATGGCCATGACAGATGCATCCTTGTAAATATGCTGAAATGCAGAGGAGTGACCAAGTCTCCGGTAAGCAGGAAAGGCTCAAAAGAAGGTGACATTGTTACTAACATAAAGGCTGAAAAAATAAGTGTGATTAGAGAATATTGAAAATTAGGCAAAATTATTACAAATCCCCAAAGTCAATTAACTTGTTCAAAGGAAGTTCATTCTTTTGCAGTTTTCAGGATGCCCTAACTCTAGACACTGATATAGTAGAAACCAATTAATCAGAGTATCACACAGAAATCTAGGTGACTGGTAGTAGAGATGGTCACCAGAGTTGAAATAGACTACAAAGCCGATGCAGCTCATCAACTGATTCTAATGTGAAAAACTGAGAGGATGAATGCTGAGCCAATTCCAGCTAGAAAGACATTCTGAGAATGATTATATCATCGATAGAAACATAGAAAATGGGACACAGTTGCAGTGTAAGAGTAACTTAAAATAATTCACTGCGAAACTATTGACAGCTAAAAACATAACACAGACAGCTCTACTTAAGCAAAAATTTTTGTTTACATAAAATTCTTTTAATACCCATATAAGCAACAGGGCTAAGTAAGAACTGACATATCAAAAGGCCAGTTTGTTGAATCTGGGATAATTCTTTTCAAGTTTCCTAAAATCAATAGTATCTTCCATAGACAGTAAGATATTCTCCAAAAGCAACTCCTCTTGTACAATGTTCTGCAGTTTTCCCATGAAGTAAAACAAAATCAATTTAGCATTTTCTGTGGCTGCAAGAAAGTCTTTAAACCAATTAAATTAACTTTCCCTTCTGCTGATTGTACCTGCTAGTCAATTATCCTTAGCCAGTCCTTGCTTTGGGGCCATCATCGTTTCCTGGAAACCACATCCTAAAACAGATGCTTTGCAGGGGATTATGCTTTTTCATAAAAATGATGTTACAATTTATATAGAGTATTTCATACCGATAAATGATGACAATGTCAACTATGTATTATTAAAACCAAAGAAAAATGTACACACATCATCACAAATATAATCATTTTAAATAGTAAAATTATGTTCTAAGTACTCTATTAGCATTTCCATACTGAGAAAACCATAGTGTCTAAAAGGCAACTTTTTTTTCAGATGAGAAAAGTGACACATGCAGCTTAATTGGGATTCCAGATGCTTCAGTATATTAGAGAGAGAAACAGGAATTTAACTGAGCTCTACTGGTTCAAATGTCAAGGTATTTTACCTTCTATTACACTTCACCCTCAACCTTACAAAGCCACATCGGTGACCATAAAAGCTTAGTACACATTGATTAGGAGAGTCAGTGTATCACACAGTAATCATATTCCTTAAGGAAAATGCAATGCCACCATAGTTAATTCTAGACATTTTCCAGAAATAAATTCCACTTAAATGATGTGTCTTTGGAGAATGTATGCTGCTATGCAGTATCCTGTAGTCTTAACGTCTAGAATGTGTTTTTGGAGATCTTTCATATAGTATACATTTTTTCAAACTATTCAGAAAAAAATTCAATTTATTTCTCAGCCAAACCATCTCAGATCATTCTGCTTAAATGCAGCATCTTCTCATGGAAAAGTCAGTGTATCAGGCAGGCATTGAGAGACCAGGATTCCACCTCCTGCTTTGTTTTTTAGCTGTGTATATGCTATGTAAAAAGAGAGGAGAGGACTAGATAGCTAAGATCTTTTTTTCTTAATCTTAAAAAGCTATGGCTCCAACTTCAATTGTCAACTTTTGGCCAGGGAGATTTGTTTTATTCAAGTCCTTAACATCGAGAGCACCCACGAGGGAATAAATAAAGAACAGACAAAAGGCTGTATGCATTCCGTGGTCTATGGAGAGAGAGAATAAAAGATGCAACCCTGTGCCTTGATAATAGTGGGAAAAATACAAACCTCAAAAAAGTCTTCTGTAGTCAGTCCAAGGCAGCTGAGATGGCTGGCAGAGGACCAGGTGCTGAAGGAGCCGAGCAGTCACCAAGTCAAAAGCAAAGGAAACGTGGTAGCTAACTGTCCCCGGAGTCAGAGCAGTGATCACCAGGAACGTGTTTTTTTTTTTGTTGTTGTTGTTGTTGCAGTTTGGCCGGGGCTGGGCTTGAACCCACCACCCTGAGCATATGGGGCCGGCGCCCCACTCACTGAGCCACAGGCGCCGCCCAACCAGGTACGTGTTTTAAACTCTAACAGGGACGGAGATGCAATGGACCAGGCGTCCACTATAGACATGGTCCTCACTGGTTCTTAAATAAATCAAGATGAAAGCACCACAGGGAAGTTGAAAGCACATGATTTTATTCACACACACACCCTTATCAGCTTTATGAGGGCTGTAGCTGGGAAGTGGCTGATGAAACCAACATCCTAATCTCCCCTGTGTACTTTGATATGGTAGTCTGGCAGAGCAGCTATTAACTACACAAAAAAATAAAGTTCTGATCAGGTGCAAATCCCTACTGGCACCCTATCTTAAGTACAGAAGTTCTCCTACTTAATCAAAGTTTAAAGTGTTCACAAAACACTAACACTCTAGTGTTCTCAACTTTGAAGGAATTGTTTCAGATGAGAAAAGTGCGGCAAACTGTGATTCTAGTATCTCCAGTTCTCTTCTAAGACTACTGATGGCTGATCTCTGGCCAATGTTTGTGTCTTCAGCCCAATTTACTCACTTATTCACTTCATTTGAAGAGTTGCAACAAATGCACTTTAAATAATATCAAACTGAAAGGTTTAATCTAAAATTTATGAGGGAAATAAAAAATATTATCCTGGGGGCGGAGACAAGATGGCTGACTGAAGCCAACTTTCCACAGAGGCTGCCATCCAGAAGGAGAGTTAAAGGACAGAAATTTAGCAAGTAACCTGGTGGATTAGAGCTGCACCAAGAGAGAAAGTTGAAGAATGCACATCAACCCCACTGAGGCAAGCTGCGACCCCAAAGATAAAAACAAATGGTACAAAATCCATCACTAAGTGGACGGAAGTCCCCTCCCCCATGAGAAACGAGCAGAGTTCAAAGATCCTCCCACTACACTCCACGGGAGAGACCCTCTAAAAGCTGGACCTACCTCCCCTACTAGGGTGCCACAGTGTTCTCGTGCCAGGCATAAAACTGTATAAAACTATATATATTCTATCTGCAATTCTGAGCTCCCAGGAGCTCCTCCACTCTCACTCTGAGGTCTGGAGGCCTGTCCTCCAAGAGTCCAGATTCTTGGGTGATTTCTCGAGGGGTGTGGACAGGGCCAAAACAGCAGCTGGTCAGTGCTGATTCCGTGGCATGAGAGTGAGGTGAGGACAGTCAGCTAAGAGGAAACCACACTGGAGCGGTGGTGCCCCGAGGCACAGAGCAGCAGCCATTTTTGTCAAAAATAAGACTCACTCCCGGATATTCCGAAGCCACACCCAATTGTTCCAATTGTTGACACCCACTGTCTCCCTGGGCAACCAGAGTAGGCCACGCATCTTCTCAGGTGGGAACCACCAAGGAACAGATTTTTGACACAAACGCAGGCCCTGTGAGTAAAGGATTTGCCTGAGGTGGTATCAGCCTAGGTGGAGCATGGGGACTAGAAAAAGCACTCGCACAGCTGGGAAATTCCCAGGGTGGGGCTGACCCAGAGGACCACTTTACTGAGCCTAAGACGCACTGGCCCTCAGGGGATCATCAGCCTATAGACACAAGAAGGCAGGAAGATACAACTGACAGCTAACCGAATACACCTGCAGGAGCAAAGACAAGGGCCTGAGGTGCAGGTGCTGGGAACTCTAAACAGCTTATCTTCTGCAAGGGAATTTAGCAGGGACAGAAACAAATTCCCACAAAGTTTTTCTGTTCTGTTCTGTCAGTAACATCAATCAGGGGCAGGGCTGGAACTGAGTGAACACCCCCCAGCCTCCATCAAGCACCCGAGGTTGTCAGGCCTCACCTCCCCCAGCTGGATAGAGGAAGAGCCAAGTGGCCTGGCTGAGCAGATACAGATTTCCTTGTGATACAGGCAGGTGCAAACCCCTGGAGTACCTGTTCACTACAGGCAACTGGGTCACAGCCCTGCGGGGTTATCAGTGATGAGGTGTGACAGAGGTGCAAGGTGAGATGTGACAGAGGTGCATCAACCTTCCCAGACTAATCTATTCGCTGGGTGGGTCCTCCTGACCTCACAGAGCACCAGAGCAAGTCACATTTAAGTTGTCAGCCGACCCCTGCGATCTAGTTGCCAGAGACCTTTTAAACTCTTCCACCTGAGACAGGTGATGACTGAGACAACTGATTTGGACCTTTTGAACTGACCCAACTGCCCGAGGACTATCCAAGTGGTGCCCTGGGTGTGTGGTTGTAGGAAGATTTGATTTTCCTTTTCAAATTGTTGCCTGTGGGGGGCGGGTGACATAACTGCTGGTATTTCTCCACAGCTGAGACTTCAACCCAGAGTAACTGTTTCACTAGGGTCAGATAGAGATCAGCTGAAAACAAGACAGAGCCACTTAGCCCCACCACAACAAACAGATCCCCAGTTTCTCAGCCCATAGCACTATAGGGGCCCTTGGCAAAGCTCCAGGGGAAAAGTCAAATGGTGTAAAATAATCATGGGGTGGAATCAGCAGAAAAACTCTGGTAACATGAATAACCAGAGTAGATCAATCCCACCAAGGAAAGATAAGGCAGATGTAACTGAAGATTCCATTCATAAACAAATAGCTGAGATGTCAGAAATCGAATTCAGAATTTGGATCCCAAATAAGATTAATAGAATGGAGGAAAATTTGGAATTAGAAATCGAGCAGCAAATCAAAACTCAGAATTAGAAATTCGAGGAGAAATTCAAAAGTTGTCTCAAGAATTCAATGAATTTAAAGACAAAACCACCAAAGATTTTGACACAGAGAAGCAAAAATTTGCAACCCTCGAAGATCTGAAAAATACAGTAGAATCCCTCGATAACAGAGTGGAGCAAGCAGAACAAAGCATTTCTGACATTGAAGACAAAGCCTTTGAACGCTTCCAAAATCTCAAAGAGGAAGACAAACAGACAGCAAAAACGGTTCATTCTCTCAGAGAGCTCTGGGATAATTCGAAGAAGGTAATATCGGCCTCATTGGAATCCCTGAAAGTGATGAAGTGGCCTCACAAGGCACAAAGGCCCTTTTCCATGAAATCATGAAAGAGAATTTTCCAGACATGCCAAGAGACTCTGAAATTCAGATAGCAGACAGTTTCAGAACCCCAGCACAACTCAATCTCAATAAGACATCCCCTAGGCATATCGTAATTAACATCACTAAAGTTAACATGAAGAAGAAAATTCTGAAAGAAGCCAGATGTAAGAAATCCATTACCTAACAAAAGGAAGAATATTAGAATGACTGCAGATCTCTCTGCTGAAACTGTTAAGGACAGAAGAGGGTGGTCATCGACTTTTAATATCCTAAAGCAAAATAACTTTCAACCCCAGATCCTGTATCCAGCTAAACTGAGTTTCATTTATGATGGAGAAATTAAATACTTTAATGACATTCATATTTTGAAGAAATTTGCCATAACCAAACAAGCTCTTCAGGATATTCTCAGACCTATCCTCCATAATGACCAGCCCAATATAAACCACAAAAGTAAACTCACTCAGAAACTTTTGAACAAACTCCAACTTCCACATTGGCGAAAGGATTAAAAATGTCCACTAGACTTCTGAAAAACTCGATACCCAAAATTTTACCAGACTTATCAATATTCTCCATTAATGTGAACGGCTTAAACTATCCTCTAAAGAGGCACAGGTTAGCTGCTTGGATACAAAAACTCAGGCCAGATATTTGCTTCATACAAAAGTTACATCTTACCTTAAAAGATAAATATAGACTCAGGGTAAAAGGATGGTAGTCCATATTTCAGGCAAATGTTAATCAGAAAAAAGCAGGTGTTGCAATTCTATTTGCAGACACAATAGTCTTTAAACCAACAAAAGTAAAGAAGGATAAAAATGGTCACTTTATATTTGTTAAGGGTAATACTCAATATGATGAGATTTTGATTATTAATATTTATGCACCCAACCAGAATGCACCTCAATTTATAAGAGAAACTCTATCAGACATGAGCAACTTGATCTTCTCCAGCTCCAAAAAAGTTGGGGATTTCAACACTCGTTTGGCAGTATTGGATGGATCCTCCAAGAAGCTGAGCAAAGAAATTTTAGATTTAAACCTAACCATCCAACATTTGGATTTAGCAGACAACTAACAGAACGTTTCATCACAATAAAACTGAATACAAATACTTCTCATCAGCCCATGGAACATACCCCAAAATCGATCACATCTTAACTCACAAGTCTAACCTCAGTAAATTGAAAGGATATAAATTATTCCTTGCATCTTCTTGGACCACTATGGAATAAAAGTTGAACTCAGTAACAACAGGAATCTGCATACTTATACAAAAACATGGAAGTTAAATAAACTTATGCTAAATGATAGCTATGTCAGAGATGAGATTAAGAGGGAAATTGCCAAATTTTTGGAACAAAGTGACAATGAAGACACGAATTATCAGAACCTCTGGGATACGGCAAAGGCAGTCCTAAAAGGGAAATTTATAGCACTGCAAGCCTTCCTCAAGAAAACGGAAAGAAAGGAACTTAACAACTTAATGGTACATCTCAAGCAACTGGAAAAGGAAGAACATTCCAACCCAAAACCCAGTAGAAGGAAAGAAATAACCAAAAGTAGAGCAGAATTAAATGAAATTGAAAACAAAAGAATTATACAACAGATCAATAAATCAAAAGTTGGTTTGTTAAAAAGGTCAATAAAATAGATAAACCTTTGACTAACCTAACCAGGAAAAAAAAAGAGTAAAATCTCTAATCTAATCAATCAGAAACGACAAAGATGAAATAACAACAGACTCCTCAGAAATTCAAAAATTCCTCAATGAATCTTACAACAAACTTTATTCTCAGAAATATGAAAATCTGAAGGAAATTGACCAATACTTGGAAGCACGTCACCTTCCAAGACTTAGCCAGAATCAAGTGGAAATGTTGAACAGGCCCATATAAAGTTCTGAAATAGCATCAACCATACAAAATCTCCCTAAAAAGAAAAGCCCGGGATGAGATGGTTTCACATCAGAATTCTATCAAAACTTTAAAGAGGAACTAGTACCTATATTACTCCACCTATTCCAAAATGTAGAAAAAGACGGTAGACTTCCCAACACGTTGTATGAAGCAAACATCACCCTGATCGCCAAACCAGGAAAAGACCCAACAAGAAAAGAAAATTATAGACCAATATCACTAATTAATATAGATGCAAAAATATTCAACAAGATCCTAACAGAATCCAGCAACACATCAAACAAATTATACATCATGAATGAGTTGGTTTTATCCCAATGTCTCAAGGCTGGTTTAATATACTTAAATCTATAAGTATAATTCAGCACATAAACAAATTAAAAAACAAAGACTATATGATGCTCTAAATTTACGCACAAAAAGCTTTTGATAATATCCAGCATCATTCATGATCAGAACACTCAAGAAAATTGGTATAGAAGGGACATTTCTTAAACTGATAGAGGCCATCTACAGCAAACCCACAGCCAATATCGTATTGAATGGACTTAAATTTAAACCATTTCCACTCAGATCAGGAACCAAAAAAGGATGCCTCTTGTCTCCACTGCTCTTTAACATTGTAATGGAAGTTTTAGCCACTGCAATTAGGGAAGAAAAGGCGATCAAGGGTATCCATATAGGGTCAGAAGAGATCAAACTTTCGCTCTTCGCAGATGGTATGATGGTACATCTGGAACACACCAGGGATTCTACTACAAAACTCTTAGAAGTGATAAAGGAATACAGCAGCATCTCAGGTTACAAAATCAACATTCATAAATCAGTAGCCTTTATATATACCAACAATAGTCAAGTTGAAAAAACCCGTTAAGGACTATATTCCATTCTCAGTAATGCCAAATAAGATGAAATATTTGGGAGTTTATCTAACAAAGGACGTGAAAGATCTCTATAAACAGAACTATGAAACTCTAAGAAAAGAAATAGCTGAAAATGTTAACAAATGGAAAAACATACCATGCTCATGGCTGGGAAGAATCAACATTGTTAAAATGTCCATACTACCCAAATCAATATACAATTTTAATGCAATCCCTATTAAAGCTCCACTGTCATACTTTAAAGATCTTGAAAAAATAATACTTCATATTATATGGAATCAGAAAAAACCTCGAATAGCCAAGACGTTACTCAGAAATAAAAACAAAGCAGGAGGAATTATACTACTAGACCTCAGACTATACTATAAATCGATAGTGATCAAAACAGCATGGTCCTGGCACAAAAACAGAGAAGTAGATGTCTGGAACAGAACAGAGAACCAAGAGATGAATCCAGCCACTTAATTTGATCTTTGACAAGCCAATTAAAAACATTCAGTGAGGAAAAGATTCCCTATTTAACAAATGGTGCTGGGTAAACTGCCTGGCAACATGTAGAAGACTGAAACTGGACCCACACCTTTCACCATTAACTAAGATAGATCTTAAATCTTTACTGGATTAAAGATTTAAACTTAAGACATGAAACTATAAAAATACTAGAAGAGAGTGCAGAGAAAACCCTTGAAGAAATTGGTCTAGGCAAGTATTTTATGAGGAGGACCTCCCAGGCAATTGAAGCAGCTTCAAAAATACACTACTGGGACCTGATTAAAAAGCTTCTGCACAGCCAAGAACACAGTAAGTAAAGCAAGCAAACTGCCCTCAGAGTGGGATAAGATATTTACAGGTTATGTCTCCCACAAAGGTTTAATAACCAGAATCCACAGAGAACTCAAATGTATAAGCAAGAAAAGCACAAGTGATCCCATCGCAGGCTGGGCAAGGGACTTGAAGAGAAACTTCTCTAAAGAAGACAGGTGCACGGCCTACGGACATATGAAAAAATGCTCATCATCTTTAATCATCAGAGAAATGCAAACCAAAACTACTTTGAGATATCATCTAACTCCGGTAAGATTAGCCCATATCACAAAATCCCAAGACCAGAGATGTTGGCGTGGATGTGGAGAAAAGGGAACACTTCTACACTGGTGCTGGAAATGCAAATTAATACATTCCTTTTGGAAAGATGTCTGGAGAACTCTTAGAGATCTAAAAATAGATCTAACATTCAATCCTGTAATTCCTCTACTAGGTATATACCCAGAAGACCAAAAATCACATTATAACAAAGATATTTGTACCAGAATGTTTACTGCTTTCCAATTCATAATTGCTAAGTCATGGAAAAAGCCCAAGTGCCCAGAGATCCACGAATGGATTAATAAATTGTGGTATACGTACACCATGGAATATTATGCAGCCTTAAAAAAAGACGGAGACTTTACCTCTTTCGTGTTTACATGGATGGAGCTGGAACATATTCTTCTTAGTAAAGTATCTCAAGAATGGAATAAAAGTATCCAATGTACTCAGCCCTACTATGAAACTAATTTATGGTTTTTATATGAAAGCTATAACCCAGTTATAACCTAAGAATATGGGAAAGGGAGAGGGAGGAGAGGGAGGGGGGAGGATGGGCAGAAGGAGGGTGATTGGTGGGATTACATCTGCGGTGCATCTCACAAGGGTACATGTGAAACTTAATAAATGTAGAATATAAATGTCTTAACACAATAACTATGAAAATGCGATGAAGGCTATGTTAACCAGTGGGATGAAAATGTGTCAAACAGTCTACAAAACCAGGGTATGGTGCCCCATGATCGCATTAATGTACATAGCTATGATTTGAAGAAGACTGCCATCGCAGTTGCAACAACAACAAAAATAAACAAATGGGACTTCATTAAACTGAAAAGCTTCTGTACAGCTAAGGAGACAATAACCAAAGCAAAGAGACAACCTACATAATGGGAAAGGATATTTCCATATTTTCAATCAGACAAAAGCTTGATAACTAGATCTACAGAGAACTCAAATTAATCTACATGAAAAAAGCCAACAATCCCTTATATCAATGGGCAAGAGACATGAATAGAACTTTCTCTAAAGATGACAGACGAATGGCTAACAAACACATGAAAAAATGTTAATCATCTCTATATATTAGAGAAATGCAAATCAAAACAACCCTGAGATATCATCTAACCCCAGTGAGAACGGCCCACATCACAAAATCTCAAAACTGCAGATGCTGGCGTGGATGTGGAGAGAAGGGAACTCTTTTACACTGCTGGTGAGACTGCAAACTAGTACAACCTTTCTGGAAGGAAGTATGGAGAAACCTCAAAGCACTCAAGCTAGACCTCCCATTTGATCCTGCAATCCTATTACTGGGCATCTACCCAGAAGGAAAAAAATCCTTTTATCATAAGGACACTTGTACTAGACTGTTTATTGCAGCTCAATTTACAATCGCCAAAATGTGGAAACAGCCTAAATGCCCACCAACCCAGGAATGGATTAACAAGCTGTGGTATATGTATACCATGGAATACTATTCAGCCATTAAAAAAAATGGAGACTTTACATCCTTCGTATTAACCTGGATGGAAGGGGAAGACATTATTCTCAGTAAAGCATCACAAGAATGGAGAAGCATGAATCCTATATACTCAATTTTGATATGAGGACAATTAATGACAATTAAGGTTATGGAGCGGGGGAGCAGAAAGAGGTACGGAGGGAGAGGGGTAGGGCCTTGGTGTGTGTCACACTTTCTGGGGGCAAGACATGATTGCAAGAGGGACTTTACCTAACAATTGCAATCAGTGTAACCTGGCTTATTGTACCCTCAATGAATCCCCAACAATAAAAAAATAAATAAATAAAATAAAATAAATAAATAAATAAATAAAAAGAAAGAAATATTATCCTATGAATAGCATAGCACTCTTTAAGGTAGTAACAGTTTGGTTTCTTAAAACAAGAACCCCAATATCAGCTGTAATGAAGTTTTGCAGGTATGAGTATAATGGATTTATTCACATGTGCATTTGTCATTATTACACGTGTTAAAAGCAATAAATGATCAACTGTATAAGTACAAAGTTAAGGAAAATACAAACTGTTTACAGAAAGCAGTGTTACTTAATCTTTGTGAAGTCCTAGACCCATTCTATGAAAACTATATATTCTTCTGCATAGAGCATGTAAAATTGAATTAACAAGGCTTTGATGCTCAAAATTGTACAACTTACTGATCTACAATTCCCAGATTTTGAAGCTTTATCTCTAAAATGTCTTCAGACATACAGTGTAAGATGTAACATACTCTGTTATAATCACTTCGGGATTGAACTCTAAACCACAACATGTCTAGATGTTACTTAAGCAAGCTCACGGTTAATGACAGAGAACCAATATTTGAACTCAAATGATTCTAAATCTTATGCTCTTGTTTTGTATGGAATGCCACAAGCATTATTTCTATGTATTTGTTTACTTTTTTAGCAAGAGCCTTTAGACAGTTAATCGATTTATATTTACCTATTTGCTTTTGTTTATTCATCTATTTATAACCAATAGGCAGCGTCCATAATATTACATACAAAGAGTAAAGAAAGACTTCAAGGGGACTATAGAAGGATTTTTGCTCAGAGTCTATTTGGCTATAAAGAGAAAACAGCTAATCAATTGCTAAGTGAGAGTGGTACAATTTAATTTTAAGAATAGTTAATAATCAGAATCCACAGAGAACTCAAACTTATTAGCAAGAAAAGAATAAGTGATCCAACTCAGGCTGGGCAAGGGACTTGAAGAGAAACTTCTCTGAAGAAGACAGGCGCACGACCTACAGACATACGAGAAAATGCTCATTATCCTTAATCATCAGAGAAACGCAAATCAAAACTACTTTGAAATATCATCTAAATCCAGTAAGATTAGCCCATATCACAAAATCCCAAGACCAGAGATGTTGGCGTGGATGTGGAGAAAAGGGAACACTTCTACCCTGCTGCTGGAAATGCAAATTAATACATTTCTTTTCGAAAGATGTTTGGAAAACACTTAGAGATCTAAAAATAGACCTGCCATTCAATCCTGAAATTCCTCTACTAGGTATATACCCAGAAGACCAAAAATCACATTATAACAAAGATATTTGTACCAGAATGTTTATTGCAGCCCAATTCATAATTGCTAAGTCATGGAAAAAGCCCAAGTGCCCAGCGATCCATGAATGGATTAATAAATTGTGGTATATGTACACCATGGAATATTATGCAGCCTTAAAGAAAGACGGAGACTTTACCTTTTTCATGTTTACCTCTTTACCTCTATATGGATAGAGCTGGAACATATTCTTCTTAGTAAAGTATCTCAAGAATGGAAGAAAAAGTATCCAATGTACTCAGTCCTACTATGAAACTAATTTATGGCTTTCATATGAAAGCTATAACCCTGTTATAACCTAAGAACATGGGGAAGGGGGAGAGGGAAGGGAGGGGAGGGGGGAGGCTGGGCAGATGGAGGGTGTATTGGTGGGATCACACCTACGATGCATCTTACAAGGGTACATGTGAAACTTACCGGATGTAGAGTGTAAATGTCTCAACACAATAACTAAGAAAATGCCAGGAAGTCTATGTTAACCATTATGATGAAAATATGTCAAAAGGTATATAAAACCAGTGTATGGTGCCCCCGATTGCATTAATGTACACAGCTATGATTTAATAATAAATAAATAAATAAATAAATAAGAATAGTTAACAATAACAGGAACTGTATGGTTCCAGCAGTTAAAAGTCTTAATGGTAGTCACCGGGAAATATTAGATTGCTCAACTCTATTTGAAGTTAAACAGGGAACAAGTGAATGTTCTGGAATCAGAATGGATTATGGCAAAAGGAGACATGGCATAACACAAAGAGGACTGGACCACGGCTAAGAGACATGATAAATTCCAGTTTGTCAATAATTAACTGTGTAATGAAAGTGGAAAATTCTTGAGGACTCACATTGTTTTCACTCCTAAAAATCAGAAGGCTAGATCACACTTCATAAGGTCTCTTTCAGTATTAATATTTCATACAGCTAGAAAATAATGTTACTTGATGAATTACGAATAACTAATTCTTAAGGTTCTTCCAAAATTTAACATCTTATTTTTCTTTTTTCCATGATATAATCATTGGTTTTGGAAAGTTATAACCCAACCAATCCTCTAAAATGGGTATAACATATACATAAACCATGCCTACGTGGTAGAATATTTTATGTATTGATATATGTAATTTTTTAAATTTAAGTATGCACATATTAAAATTTTTATTAAAAATTAAATATTAAAATCATATTAATGTAAGATAATGTCTTAACTATAAATGCCAATGTACTAAATGATTTAATTTTAAAAAGCGTAAGATTCTGCTTGAGGCCAAAATATAAAGCTTTATGGCAGCTTTGTGTAATTTAAAGACAAATTTCTTTATTTGTATCTATTAATAGCATTTAACAGGACATCTTATTTAAGAAAGCAGAAAATTACCTTTGACCACCAAAGTTCAAAATAAAACAAATTCCTTTATTTTCTAATTATCCTATTCCACTACAGATGTTTTGTTATTTTATTTATGTAGACTCTGCCTCCACTCTAGAAAAGACCAAAGGTAGCTGAAAGGATATAATAAATCACCACAAGATAATTCCACATGTGTAAAACTAGAGGGAAAGACGAGAGAAAAATGAGAATAAAGACATCATTTAGAACTAAGAATAAAGCTCAAATATGTTTACCATAAACATTTATATCCTTCTTATTAAAGAGCCATACACTGGCTGTAAGCTTGCTAGCAGTAAATGCAAGAGGCTGCCCGTGTAATTTGATTCAGTAAAAAAAATAATTCCACTGGGAGGTAAACCGATGTGTTCCTTGTGCCACTTTCTGCAGATCTGGTTTGATTTGGGGATAGATTTTAAATAATGAAGAAAAGGAGGAAGAGGGGATTGCATATCTTTCAAATAATCTGCTTCAAATATTGTGTGTCTAGGGTATGGGTACCAGTAAGTTCCAGAGTGCTCCCTGGAAAAGTATACAGCATGAAACTACTCGAGAATGTCATTTCAATGCAGACCCACTTCTTTTTACAAACCCTAAGTTTTAAGAAACTATGACATTCTTATGACAACTGAAGATTCTGTCCTCAAAAAGATTTGACTATGTCCAAAAGGGTATTCCCCCTTTGTACAGTGCTACATCACAGGAGCTCAGATTTCCTTAGAAAAGTTTTTCTAGAACTCTCAACTGAAAGACCATGAGTTGATTGCCACCTGAAGAGTCTATTCCTCAAAGCCAGGCACAACAATGTCAGTCTGAAACAAAGCTCCACTGATGTGACAACAGCTGTCGACTCAAGTTCATACAGAATAATTCAGTAAAATACACAAGGAATGTAAACTTGCAGCTAAGCTTTATAAAAACTACCCATGAAGTGTAAGCCAAGGTAATTCATTGAGGGAGTCTTTTAAATAAGCCGGTCACAGTATAATGACCGAAGAAAATAACACATTAGTTGTACAAGCAATTGTCAATTTATGCCACTTTTAGAATGAGATAAACTATGAAACTGTCAAATAAGAAAAAGATTATTGTGTGTCTTCTATTGTGGAACAGACATGCAAGAGCTCTGTTAATATATTGAGAATGAAGTTAAAGAGAAGAGAGCTCAGAGCACAAACATATATTGCCCTGATGAAATATGTGACTTGTGCTCCCAAAACAATATTCTTGCAGACCCCGACTCTAGAAATGGTAATATAGAGATAGATTCTAAAACGAGATCAATAACTGGGGTGGGGAGTCTAGGATGAGCTTGGGGAGACTGGCCCTTAACTGGCTCTTGACCAAAGATTGAAGGCTGGAGAGAGGACACACATTAATTTCTGTGTGGTTAGAATAACATTACAGCATGATTTATTAATCAATCTCGGCCAGTGGCTTAGGCTTGAATTAATAGCTGTCTTGAATTAATTCCAGTCTGCTAGTTCAAACAAATAATATCCTGAGGTATGGTGAAAACTTTCAGAAGCACCTGTATTCTCTCTTTGGTACTTAAAACTATTTATTGAATGAATGGCTGGTTGATTTAATGTACAATTTGCTAATACTGAAAATAATAAAAAATGGACATTATTGGAGACTAAGGGGACAAATACAGCCCCAACATTTTATTTTAGAATAAACTGAGTCTAAGAAAAACACCAATGTTTTCAAATTATCAGTAAAATTCCATTGACATTTTAAACAAATAATTTCTGAGTATTTCCAAAGAAAAGCTGAACACACCTGAATAATAGGTAAAGGGAATGATACAGATCTACATTGGTCCACATTTCAATAACGCATTGGGTAGAATCTCCACTTATGGGCCAGATGCAGAAATGAGAAATGGATACTAACCTGGTAATGTCACTTCATGACTGGTTTAACCTCTACACTAGAAAAAGATTTGATTCACACGTTGTTATCAACCAGGAAAACTCCATTCTGCACAGGGTCACAGGGCTTGCTTGGCCTTTAGCCCTTGTCTATTTATTATCAAACACTTGAAAGAGAACATAACTAGCTAATACTTCTCAAACACACATAGGACTATAACGAATGTCTAATGCACTGGCTAAAAAGATTAGGATTAAAAAAAAATTCTTAACAGTCTGTATTAGGGACAAGGCACACCTCAGTCCAAACACAAATGTCAGTTTCATCAGGGCCAGGCTCCTTCCACTCCAACACTGTATACATCAAAGACAGGAGGACATGATGTTATAGGGTCCTGAGCAAAGAGATGGGGTGGGAGTAGAATCAGGACCTGTTTGATATGGTCTTCAGGGCACAAAGTGCTGGGGGTTTTGCTTTCCCACTCAGTCATTGATCATCCAGGAGATATGGCCCAAGCACTTACTCAGACAAGAAGTGGCTCAAGACTGTGAGCCTTTGTAAGCTGAATACGACAGAGCTGGAAATCACACCAGTTCCCGGGCGAGCAAATCCCCCAATTCCTAATGAGGACAACAAGCAAAAAAATGATACCTGGAAAAATTCTTTAGTGCTTAAGCCTGTTCTTTGAATGTGTTACAGCTTGATTCTAATTAACAACACCAAAAAATTAATATAAATCAGGCCTTAGATTAAAAAAAATAAAAAAATATTGATCCGTGATGTTTGAGAAAAATGGAAAAACAGGCACACAAGCATTAGACATCTTTAATTAAAAATACAAAGTAAATGAACTCATTCCCCAGTGAATGTCTTTTGTTAGCAGTCTACAGAATTGCTTATCAGGTAGATCCGTTATGGCAACAGCCACTTCAATAGCGTTCAATGCACTTGGAACCCAAGCAGATACTCCAGGGATAAACCAAAGTGCTATTTTTTTTCCTTTATTTAAATTGAGACCGCTAGAAGAAAGCACTCTCAACTAAGTATCTTTTGAAACTTTATTTCAGATAGTTAAGCACAAAGGGGAGGGAATGCAAAATGCACCCCCCAAGTGACCCATTAAAATATTATTTCAAGTTTGACAGGAATAGCTATATAATTTCTGCTGCATGTTTTCTCCCCAAATATTGGAGTGGTGAGTGGAGGAAAGTACTCACGGATCACAGCTAATGGTATCATTATTAACCCCTCACATTCCATCCTCAGCCATTCAGCATCTCACTGACAGAATATTTGTAAATAGTCACCAGCAGCCTAGAAAAGCCCGCGGCCAGGCAGTAAAGGCTCTGTTAATGACTCAATTCCTAAAGCAGACCCAGAAAGCACCCACGTATGTGGTGTTAAAAGCTGTTGATGTTTCACTTTATGAGTACCAATAATGTTTTTTAATTCATGTTATGTATGTATGTGTGACAAATGCAGAGGTTTAACATAATTAACCTCATCTCTGTCTCTTCAGTCTGAAAACACAGTTTGAGTTTACTACTATATTTCCTCACTAAGTTTAAAGTCACCGTGCCAATGGGGGGGAGGGGGGCGGCACAGTGTCAGGAATAGTTTATTTTTGCATGGCCTTGTCCCCCCGGCCCCCCCATTGGTACACAACTGTTTTACTATCTCGTCCTTCAGCTCTCAATTCAAAACTCCAAGGCATACTTACATACTTGGGAAGTTTCTAGGTAACTAGCTTTCAGTGCTAGTGTCTCCTCTGGACCAACCGGGTTAGGAGCAGAGCTCTTCACGTCATCCGTGGGGGTCCTGGCACATAACACAATAGGGGGCGCCCCCGAGCAGCTTCTCCATGTCAGTGAACACATTTGAAAACACTGTATCTGTGAGATCTCAGTAGCCAGAAAATTACCACCATCCTCCTCCTCCTCCTGGAGAACATTCTGTCAATACTTCCAGAAAGGAACTAAACAATGAGCCATCCTTACTGAGATCAGAAACGGTCTTTGTAGAATAAAAGTCTTTGCAAATAATATAAAATATATTTTAAAAAAATAAGTAAAACTTAAAAGAGAAAAAGTATGGATTCAATAAAATAAGTCAACTACAACAGTTTCTTAACATGTTGTTCAGTCTTTGAAAATAATAGTCATAAAAATAATATCAAAATCAAGTGGGAAAACTTTATTACATTAAAATATTTAAATTTTTAAGTGGGATAGGACAGTGTATATGCACTATGTGAAACACATTTTTAGAAAAAAAATCTAGAAAATGCTAATCCATTAGTTGTCGTTTTGTTTGATGTGTGGGACTTAGAATAATTTTAAAATCTATTTCCACATTCTTTGTATCATGTCACTTGAATAATTCTTTTCAAAAAATACTTAGCTAATTAATCAAATTAAAAATTAGGGGAGAAGTCTAGGTGACAGTGATTTCGTATTTTGATGCTTTAAGAGGCTTACAGGAGGTAAAAAAAATCTCTATTTGCAAACAGTGGGCCACATCACAGCACAAAGCAGCAATTATTTCTCTACCCCAATATGGAAAGACATTTGACATCCAGCTGACCTCACTAACATGATCCACTCTGCTGAACCCTGCTGTGCTGGTCAGGGGTCAGCAGGATCATAGGGTAGTCCCAGCCAAGGAGGAAGCTGAGAACAGAGAAATCCCAGATGTGGCTTCTCCAAGTACGGCAAAGGCAGAGACAGGAGGCGCTTCTGGCTCTAATAGTAAAAAACTTTAGTCTTTTGTTTATTCAAAAATGATCTGTATCTCAGGCATATTTTATAAAGAATATAACTATCACCCCTTTTCCCCCTTCAAATACTCTTTCAAATCAATATGAAAAAAGCAGAGGCTGAGGAAGAGAGAACAGGAAGCTCTGAGGCTGAGCTGCTGATATATTAACTATCCCTAATTTCACCTTTATCACCCCCTCTCCTTCTTTAAAACCTTCAGCAACTCTGCTATGTCTCTGACTTCCCATGAGCCTGTCTCAACAAGGTGCATTTTACTTTGGGGATGAGAGAATGCCCCATCATCCCGGGCCCCTGTTCCCACTAATGAAGATGCCTACCTCTGCACTTAACTCCCCCCCATTCCAAACACACAATAAGTCCCTCTCTATTGAACCCTAATAGAAGGCACAGCAGGGAAGACCATATACTTGTAAACAAAGTCAAGTTACTTACAATTCCCAAAAATTCTTATCAGCATTAATCTGCTATTTGTGTGTTAGATCAGCGGTTCTTAACCTGTGGGTTACGACCCCTTTGTTAACAATGAAAATATATCGCGGCATTAAGAACGTTGAGAACCCCTGGTTTAGATGATATGGTGACCTCAGAACATTCCTATTTTCCTGCATATTTAATAGCTAAAATAAATTAAAGGGAAGGTAGGGGGAGTCAACATGCATATATATATAAGGAAAAAAGACAAAGGAAATGGTAGCTAAGAATTAATTATCTTCTTCCCTTTCTACTCCCTGGCGTGGATTTTCCCAGTGAATCCATGTGAGACAGTGGTGAAAACACCAAGACACTTAGGGCTAAAAATTGTTTTCAAATAAACCTACTGTGGCTTCCTCTCCTAAAGGGAAAAATCTTCAGAGTACTGCATTTTGTAGAAAGGGTAATCCAGATGACCCACATCAAACTCCGTAAAAGCATAAAACATCTGACTAGCTTTCTATAAAATTACCAATATATCAACATAAAACTACTAATTATATGCCAATGAAGCTATTATACACATGTGTATGAGTCCTACTATCGCCAGTGAGCGTGGTGTAATTCTCAGATAATGGTATTAAGGATCCAAGTTAGTCACTTGCTGAAATCCCAGAAGTTCATTGCTCATTGTTCCCCATTGCTCCCCAAGAGGCAAGATGAAGGAAACGGGGTTTAGTGTGCAAACAGAAAATAATTCCTTAAATACCAGAAGGTGACAAAACTTGCTTTACAATGTCAATTTTATGCTACAGGCATGCTCGTTCATATTTCTGCTAAGGGAATTGGTGTACATCAATTTCTACAAATGTATGTACCAAGTGTATAAACATATAACATAATAATCCTCGATAATAAGAGAGAGGCAGCATGGTGTAGGGAATTGTGTGCTGAATGCCCCATCCACCCACATCTATCTCATATGGAATCTATAAAGATTAATTAGCAGATAACTCTAGAAAGCACGCTGAGCTCTTTTGCAAAAATAGTTTACCAACATTAAGTATCTATTATACTGCAACTTGTGAGATAAAGAGAGAAAAACATAATAATGCTATGTGATTTTAAAAAAATGAATGATAGTTGGGATCAAAATGAACATGACAGCCACTGAAGCCGATTAGGGGGAAGACGAAATATCAGAAATAAAAATCTGTTAATCCTGTAAATATAGCAAAAGGCAGTGCTTTCCGTCAGCAGCACTGAAATCAACCACCTCAGCACAAAAGGTTTAACACAGGCCAGGCCTTTCCCCCGGCCAAGTTTCTGGTTTCCCTGGAAGGTAAGCACAGCAGAGCCCAGCTTGTCTCTGATTTCCACCCGCCCCTCCACCCACAGCTCACTCCACACCTGGCCTGGCCACAGCTTGCCCTGCCTGTGTCCTTCACAGACCATTTCCTCTCTGGGTACCCCAATCCATTCAGAAAATGACAAGGTGACACGGAAACAAAAGGAGAAGCCCAGAAATACAGCCCCGACTAGTCAACAAACAGGACTTGGAAATACACGTTAACCGGAAGAGCAAAAGTTATTTAAGAGAACTAAAAATACAATTAGCAGTGCCTCCTTTTTTTTGAGAAGAATTTCACAGTTATAAAGCCACCTGTAAGACAGCTCTTCCTGAGACGCGTGCGCATCCCCGGGCCATGGGGCACACGTGAGCCCACACCCCGCGCACCCGGCCCTGCCTCTCCACTGAGCATCCTTAGCAGCTGCCAAAGAAGCAGCCTCCTCCTCCTCCACCACCTCCTCTTCTCCTCCTCCTCCCGCCGCCGCGCCACCGCCGCCGTTGTGATCTCCCATCCTCTCTCATCCTCCTTCCTCCTCTAGTTCCTGCTCCTCCTCCGATCCCTAGCTCCTCCTGCCGAGCGGCATAGGGCAGAACCCTCCGCAGCCGCTGGCCTTCGCTCAGGCCACGAAGACGCTGGAACAGAAATATACACTGGTGCGCGCACCAGCAGCCCAGCCCGGGAGGAGCAGGATGCGCCGGGGCCGCCTCCTCCCGCATGGACCCATGAACCAGCCGGGCGGCGCGGTGGCTCCGCAGATAGGAGGTGGCAGTTGCCAGCAGCAAATTTATAGAAGAAAAGCCTAAAACCGGCAGAGCAAGATGGCAGCCGAGTAACAGCTTCCTTGCCTCTGGGCACCGTGAGTCTGGGGATATAGGACTCCAGGCATCTCTGGCTGGTGGGATCTGCCTATCATCACCCCTGAGAGGATACAGGGAGTCAGCGAGAGACTTCTGGACCCCAAGAGGAGGACTAAAACAGTGGAAAACCTGCAAGTGGTCGCGTGTTTCAATCCGTCTAAACCCGCCGGCAACTGTAAGTTCAGTAGCAGCGAGACTGCAAACCAGAAAGGCCTTACCTGTGAACTGTTTTGGTATCTTTGGACGTGGCACTCAGCTGAACTGCCTTGGGGAGAGCCTGAGCGGGAGTGCGGAGAACTTTGGCCTTTGTCTAGGGCCCCAGTTTGAGCCACTGAGCCAGACAGAGCTAATAGTGTTTGGCTCTGGGTCACAGGCAGACATTGTGAGCGATCTGCCCCAGCAAGCTCCGCCCTCAGGGTCGCAGAGCTGGAATTGGGTGGGAGCTGGTGGTAACCCAGCACCAAGTAGCCTAAGGGCGGGGTCAGAGCCGCCTTACAGCCCTAACCCTCAGGGGCAGAGGGAGACCAGTTTTGACACACAGGATAAGTGGATAGCCACTTCAGCAGTGATTCCAGCGACAAGCACTTCCCTGAGAAAGCTTCTGCTCAGTAAGTGAACAAGTTCAAAGTGCCTTTTAAGTGGGCTGAAGAGAGATTTAGGGTGTCTACCTGCTGGGGTTTGAGAAACTAGCAGCCTCCAGTCGTATCAGAACTGTGATTAACATCTCATACCCCAGAAGACCACGTGTTGCCCAGACAATATTCAATAACATATACATACTGCTTTGTTTTTGGTTGTGTTTTTTTTTTTTTTTTTGGTTTGGTTGTTTTTTTTGTTTATTTTGATGTTGTGGATTGTTGTTTCGTTTTTTAAGTTCAACCTTTTCCATACAGATCCTTTTTCTGTCTCAATTTTTCTAGTTTAATTATAATTTCCCATTGCAGCCTATTTCAATAATTAGAACGTCAATTTTGTTAATGTTTCTACCGCTATTATTTGGTTTTTTCAGCCAATTTTATCCCATAAAGTTTTCTGTTTGCTTGTTTTGGTTTGATTTATAGCATTTTTGTCTTTCCTCTCTACTTGGTGGAGGTGGGGTACTTACTGTGTCTGACCAGGTTAGCAAAGAGCTGCTGACCTCAAGGGAACAACCCGACCGGGCACCCCCAGAAGGTGGGTTTTTTTTTAAGGTTGTATCAAAGTACCCTACTGTACACCTATATTGCTCTGTCTCCCTCTTTCTGTGCCTCTGTTCTTTTTGTCAATATTCCTTTTACCCACCCCCTCTCCTTTCTCTATTTTTCTTTTTTTTTTCTTATCACTCGGTCCTCCTTTCTTTCATCCCTTTTTTGCTCTTCAACCTTCTCACCCTTCTGGTCCTGTAACCCTTAGTCCACAGGCACGAGAACTTAAAGAGCAAGAGGAAGTGAAAGGAAAATTAGGCCAAGGAAACAGATAAAAGAAATCACCCATGAGGAAGAATCAGCAGAAACCTCCAGGCAACATGAAGAACCAGTCCAGAACAACCCCGCCAAGGGACCATAAGGTAGCTACTGCAGAGGATAACGCCTATACAGAAATGTTAGGAATGACTGAAAGGGAATTTAGAATACACATGTTGAAAACAATGAAAGAAATGATGGAAACAATAAAGGAAACTGCTAATAAAGTGGAAAATAACCAAAAGGAAATCCAAAAACAGAATCAAATCAGAGATGAACAATATGAAGAATATAAAAAGGATATAGCAGAGCTGAAGGAACTGAAACAGTCAATTAGGGAACTTAAAGATGCAATGCAAAGTATCAGCAACAGATTAGACCATGCAGAAGAAAGAATTTCAGAGGTAGAAGACAAAGTTTTTGAGATAACTCAGATAGCAAAAGAGGCAGAAAAGGAGAGAGAAACCAGAACGTTCACTGTCAGAATTATGGGACTTTATGAAGCGTTCCAACATACGAGTTATAGGAATTCCAGAAGGGGAAGAAGAATGCCCCAGAGGAATGGAAGCCACACTACAGAATATTATAAAACAAAATTTCCCAAATATCACCAAAGATTCTGACACACTGCTTTCAGAGGGCTATCGGACCCCAGGTTGCCTCAACTCTAACCGAGCTTCTCCAAGACACATTGTGATGAACCTGTCCAAAGTCAAGACAAAAGAAAAGATTCTGCAAGCTGCCAGGAGTAAGCACCAGTTGACCTACAGGGGCAAATCCATCAGAGTGACCGCAGACTTCTCTAATGAAACTTTCCAAGCAAGAAGACAATGGTCATCTACCTTTAATCTACTTAAACAGAACAATTTCCAGCCCAGAATTCTGTACCCTGCTAAAGCTAAGCTTCAAAATTGATGGATAAATCAAATCATTTACGGATGTACAAACATTGAGGAAATTCGCCACAACAAGACCAGCTCTACAGGAAATACTTCAACCTGTTCTGCACACTGACCACCACAATGGATCAGCAGCAAAGTAAGAACTCAGAAATTAAAGGACAGAACCAAACCTCCACACTGATGCAAAAGATAAAACTAAGCAATGGACTCTCACCAAATAAGACGAATAGAATACTAGCACACTTATCAATTATCTCAATAAATGTTAATGGCTTGAATTCCCCACTGAAGAGACATAGATTGGCTGACTGGATTAAAAAACATAAGCCATCCATTTGCTGTCTGCAAGAAACACACCTGGCTTCAAAAGACAAATTAAAGCTCCGAGTCAAGGGTTGGAAGACAATTTTTCAGGCACATGGAATTCAGAAGAAAAAAGGAGTTGCAATCTTATTTTCAGATACATGTGGATTTAAAGCAACTAAAGTCAAAAAAGACAAAGATGGTCACTTTATATTGGTCAAGGGAAAAATACAACAAGAAGACATTTCGATTCTAAATATCTATGCACCCAATTTAAATGCTCCCAGATTCTTGAAACAGACCTTACTCAGTCTGAGCAATATGGATATCTGATAATACCATAATAACAGGGGACCTTAACACTCCTCTTACAGAGCTGGACAGATCCTCTAAACAGAAATTAAACAAGGATATAAGAGACTTAAATGAGACCCTAGAACAACTGTGCTTGATAGACGCATATAGAACACTCCATTCTAAAGATAAAGAATATACATTCTTCTCATCACCCCATGGAACATTCTCTAAAATTGACCATATCCTGGGACACAAAACAAATATCAACAGAATCAAAAGAATTGAAATTTTACCTTGTATCTTCTCAGACCATAAGGCACTAAAGGTGGAACTCAATTCTAACAAAAATGCTCGACCCCACCCAAAGGCATGGAAATTAAACAATCTTCTGTTGAATAACAGATGGGTGAAGGAAGAAATAAAACAGGAAATCATTAACTTCCTTGAGCATAACAACAATGAAGACACAAGCTACCAAAACCTGTGGCATACTGCAAAAGCAGTTTTGAGAGGAAAATTCATTGCTTTAGATGCCTACATTCGAAAAACAGAAAGAGAGCGCATCAACAATCTCACAAGAGATCTTATGGAATTGGAAAAAGAAGAACAATCTAAGCCTAAACTCAGTAGAAGAAAAGAAATATCCAAAATCAAATCAGAGATCAATGAAATTGAAAACAAAAGAATCATTCAGAAAATTAATGAAACAAGGAGTTGCTTTTTTGAAAAAATAAATAAAATAGATAAACCATTGGCCAGACTAACGAGGAATAAAAAAGTAAAATCTCTAGTAACCTCAATCATAAACGATAAAGGGGAAATAATAACTGATCCCACAGAGATACCAGAGATCTCTGAATACTACCAGAAACTCTATGCCCAGAAATTTGACAATGTGAAAGAAATGGATCAATATTTGGAATCACACCCTCTCCCTACACTCAGCCAGGAAGAAATAGAGCTCCTGAACAGACCAATTTCAAGCACTGAGATCAAAGAAACAATAAAAAAGCTTCCAACCAAAAAATGCCCTGGTCCAGATGGCTTCACTCCAGAATTCTATCAAACCTTCAAGGAAGAGCTTATTCCTGTACTGCAGAAATTATTCCAAAAAATTGAGGAAGAAGGAATCTTCCCCAACACATTCTATGAAACAAACATCACCCTGATACCAAAACCAGGAAAAGACCCAAACAAAAAGGAGAATTTCAGACCAATCTCACTCATGAACATAGACGCAAAAATTCTCAACAAAATCCTAGCCAATAGATTACAGCTTATCATCAAAAAAGTCATTCATCATGATCAAATAGGCTTCATCCCAGGGATGCAAGGCTGGTTTAACATACGCAAGTCTATAAATGTTATCCACCATATTAACAGAGGCAAAAATAAAGATCACATGATCCTCTCAATAGATGCAGAAAAAGCATTTGATAAAATCCAGCATTCTTTTCTAATTAGAACACTGAAGAGTATAGGCATAGGTGGCACATTTCTAAAACTGATTGAAGCTATCTATGACAAACCCACAGCCAATATTTTACTGAATGGAGTAAAACTGAAAGCTTTTCCTCTTAGAACTGGAACGAGACAAGGTTGTCCTCTGTCACCTTTACTATTCAACGTAGTGCTGGAAGTTCTAGCCAATACAATTAGGCAAGACAAGGAAATAAAGGGAATCCAAATGGGAGCAGAGGAGGTCAAACTCTCCCTCTTTGCTGACGACACGATCTTATACTTAGTGAACCCCAAAGACTCATCCACAAGACTCCTAGAAGTCATCAAAAAATACAGTAATGTTTCAGGATATAAAATCAATGTCCACAAGTCAGTAGCCTTTGTGTACACCAATAACAGTCAAGATGAGAAGCTAATTAAGGACACAACTCCCTTTACCATAGTTTCAAAGAAAATGAAATACCTAGGAATATACCTAACGAAGGAGGTGAAGGACCTCTATAAAGAAAACTATGAAATCCTCAGAAAGGAAATAGCAGAGGATATTAACAAATGGAAGAACATACCATGCTCATGGATGGGAAGAATCAACATTGTTAAAATGTCTATACTTCCCAAAGCAATCTACCTATTCAATGCCATTCCTATCAAAATACCAACATCGTACTTTCAAGATTTGGAAAAAACGATTCTGCGTTTTGTATGGAACCGGAAAAAAACCCGTATAGCTAAGGCAGTTCTCTGTAACAAAAATAAAGCTGGGGGCATCAGCATACCAGATTTTAGTCTGTACTACAAAGCCATAGTGCTCAAGACAGCATGGTACTGGCACAAAAACAGAGACATAGACACTTGGAATCAAATTGAAAACCAAGAAATGAAACTAACATCTTACAACCACCTAATCTTCGATAAACCAAACAAGAACATACCTTGGGGGAAAGACTCCCTATTCAATAAATGGTGTTGGGAGAACTGGATGTGTACATGTAAAAGACTGAAACTGGACCCACACCTTTCCCCACTCACAAAAATTGATTCAAGATGGATAAAGAACTTAAACTTAAGGCATGAAACAATAAATATCCTCCAAGAAAGCATAGGAAAAACATTGGAAGATATTGGCCTGGGGAAAGACTTCATGAAGAAGACTGCCATGGCAATTGCAACAACAACAAAAATAAACAAATGGGACTTCATTAAACTGAAAAGCTTCTGTACAGCTAAGGACACAATAACCAAAGCAAAGAGACAACCTACACAATGGGAAAGGATATTTGCATATTTTCAATCAGACAAAAGCTTGATAACTAGGATCTATAGAGAACTCAAATTAATCCACATGAAAAAAGCCAACAATCCCTTATATCAATGGGCAAGAGACATGAATAGAACTTTCTCTAAAGATGACAGACGAATGGCTAACAAACACATGAAAAAATGTTCATCATCTCTATATATTAGAGAAATGCAAATCAAAACAACCCTGAGATAATCATCTAACCCCAGTGAGAATGGCCCACATCACAAAATCTCAAAACTGCAGATGCTGGCGTGGATGTGGAGAGAAGGGAACTCTTTTACACTGCTGGTGGGACTGCAAACTAGTACAACCTTTCTGGAAGGAAGTATGGAGAAACCTCAAAGCACTCAAGCTAGACCTCCCATTTGATCCTGCAATCCCATTACTGGGCATCTACCCAGAAGGAAAGAAATCCTTTTATCATAAGGACACTTGTACTAGACTGTTTATTGCAGCTCAATTTACAATCGCCAAAATGTGGAAACAGCCTAAATGCCCACCAACCCAGGAATGGATTAACAAGCTGTGGTATATGTATACCATGGAATACTATTCAGCCATTAAAAAAAATGGAGACTTTACATCCTTCGTATTAACCTGGATGGAAGTGGAAGACATTATTCTTAGTAAAGCATCACAAGAATGGAGAAGCATGAATCCTATGTACTCAATTTTGATATGAGGACAATTAATGACAATTATGGTTATGGGGGGGGAACAGAAAGAGGGAAGGAGGGAGGGGGGTGGGGCCTTGGTGTGTGTCACACTTTATGGGGGCAAGACATGATTGCAAGAGGGACTTTACCTAACAATTGCAATCAGTGTAACCTGGCTTATTGTACCCTCAATGAATCCCCAACAATAAAAAAAAAAAAAAAAAAAAGACAGTTCTTCCTTCTCACATCTCAGAAGTAATAATGCTTGTTTGGGAGTGGGGAGGGCTTTCTACCTAGAATGCACTTTTATGTGCAAATCATTACTACTATAAATTGCTAAACGTTGTGTGGTAAATTAAATAACTCTCACTGTTCTAATATATCAAACGTAATCATTTCTAAACTATCATTTTCAGATACAGGAAAATAAATTGAAAAACCATATAAATAAAAGCAATATTCAATTTTCACTAAAATTAAAATCAGTAGCATTTACGGTATTAAAAAATATTTTTTTAAACATAATTGAACTGCCCTTCAAGGACCGAACTAAGCAGCAAGTGCCCAACGACCCACACACTTCACAGCACAGTATTGGTCTCTCTGATGTTATTGGTCTGTCTGACCATCATTTCTGACATCCACACTTTTCTTTTGCACTGCATTTCACTTTTAGGCCATTACTATTTTATACCCAGAGTATGACATTGGCCTAAAAGAAGTTGGCCTGACTCCATGTGACCTACATATAGCAAAAAATTAACTCCCCTAAAGCAAGGCTCTGAAAATATTCATTACAGGTAAACCTTCAGGGTGGTTCTCTATTTTTTTTTTTTTAACTTGATACAGCTCAAATTTATCAGCCTGGCATTCAATTCTTCATCATCTAGCTCCATTTAGCCTCTTAAGTTCTCAATTTCTGTTTCAAAACACAGCGTAACTTTTACTTAATTTGGACTTCTGTAATTCATTGAAAATGCTCATCTAACAATTCCCAAAGCACCTTTTTAAGTGCCAATCCCCACACCTACAATCTCGTTCTCCCCGCATCACCAGAGTAAACTCTAACAGCTCAAAATGCCTTGTCATCCACAATTGTCATCTTTCCCACACGCATCGTGTGTGGGTGAGATCCCCACCTCCACACCCAGCACACCTCCACCCTGCCGATCCTTCACCATCAGGGAACACACCCTGGATTAATTGAACACACGAACCCGTATGTGTTCATTCTGGGAAGAGAAAAACTGTCTTCTCAGCCTCACATGGTAACCTGCTTCAAATATTCACTCAATGAAAGCTGTCCAATGAAAGAATGAATGTTAACATTTTTCAACAAAACTTCCAAAGGTTATTCTTGATTTTACCATAGGAAGGACAAAAACACAATGACCTAATTTTGAAAATCTGCATGATATTTATAGAAGAGATGCATTTACAGAACATTTGATAAAGTACATACAGTTTTATAATTATTTTTCATAATGCAGATAAAGTAGGTCAGAAGCATCTTCCCTTTAAAGCTAGACTGTCAGTATTATTTCTCTAAGGTTCTACTATATGATTATTGAAGACAACTTCAAGTCACTCTTACTTGGCTTGAATTGGGAGATATGTGGGGTTTGTTGCAGATTTTTAAAAAATTTAAAAATTTTTTGTTTCTGTCATTAAAAAATTTCCACCAATTAGGACAATATGGACAAGTTAATTAAAGATCTCACATTGGGCCAGGCACTGTGCTATGCAATGAGAATATAAAGTTAAATGAAACAAATTTATACCTTATTCTTTCTTAGTTTACATGCCACTACTCTCTAATCATACACATTCTAACATTACACAAGAACAGCTAAAAAACTGATTTTTATCATCCCTGTGCAAACACTGTAGCAAACTACATCAATGTTCTAAGATTACTGGTCACTTTCTCCGAGAATCTCAGTCCATCCTAACATCAAAATGTCATAAGACAAAGTTAGAAAAACTGAGGTCATTTATTACAATCCTAGTAGTTATTCTTGGCATCAGAAAATCCCCCTTGTTTTTCATAGTCAATGTTCTGCCTCCTTTTGCCCCTTGTGCTCCACCCCAAAAGCCTCCTGAAGATCCCCACCCTTGTTAAATTCCCTTTTGTGTGGGACCCAGAGTCACCCACCTCCAGAAGTAGCTGTCTCCACTCACCCCAGGGTGGAAAATGGGCTCTACCACAGCCTCTATTACATACCTCCACTTTCCAGAGCAGGAGATAGTAACTATTTTTAGCTTTTATACTGGTAGTCAGCCGTTTTATTATGAGGTGCCACGAGCTCCTGGATCTGTGGGTTTGTAGTCTTCAAAGTTACCAAATACTTGGCCATTTTTCTTCCAAATATTTTTTCTGTTCTCCTTCTCTTGTGAATTCTGAATTACACATTTTAATTACATAAATTGATACTGAACCACAGCTCACTGAGACCTTGTTCGTTTTTTTTTTTACCTTCTTTGTTTCACTTTCAATAATTTCTATTGCTATGACTTCATAATAGCAACTACCCCTAGGAGCTCATTTGGTTCTTTTTGTTTCTTCTATTTCTCTTCTATTATGCTCATATTTTTCTCTGTCTCTTGAGCACATGGCACATACTTATAATAGGTGTTTAACATCTTTGCTAATTCCATAATTTCCGTCTTTCCCAGCTGTGTTTCCATTGATTATCATTGCCCATACTAGTTATAGTTTATATTATCCTGCTTCTTTGCACACAATGTAAATTTCTTTTCTTTTCTTTTTGCCGGAGCTGGGTTTGAACCCACCACCTCCAGCATATGGGGCTGGCGCCCTACTCCTTTGAGCCACAAGGCACCGCCCAAGGTAAAATTTTTATTAGATGCTAAACACTGTAGAATTTACACGGTTTGGTGCTGGATTTCATTGTATTTCTTCAAAAAATGTACAACCTTTTGACACACTGTTTATGTGTAATCTTAAGCTCTGTTAGAGTGGGTCCAGAGTAGCCTTTAAAATAAAGCAAATACAGTCCCACTACAAAGGCAGTAACATTTTGATCACTCTACCCAATATTCCGTGTATTACAAAGTCTCTTAACCCTATCTAGTGGGTAAAGTCAATGCCGTCCAGTCCCAAATTTGGGTGAATTTTGAGAATTATTTAACCTCCCCCTTCCCAGTGGTTCTTTAACCTGTCTCTTGGAATTCAACCTAATATGTGAGCCAATTTGAAAGGATACCTCTGCACATCTCTGGAGCTCACTTGGAGCATCTTCTTTCTGTCTAGAACTTTGCCATGCAAATTTTCACTGCCTAGGCCAGCCCCAGCTCTGATCTTGGTCTCCACCCCTCAAGTGAAAGTGCTAAAACCTGTTTAGGTTCCTTTCCCTCTGCCAGGTTTGTTTATTGCCTCCAAGTTGTTAACTGGGGAAAACTTAAAGATCACCTCATTTGTTTCCCTTCTATCAAGAACCACAGTATGGTGTTGTAGGACGTCTGAAAACTCAGGCTCAGAAAGACAACTCCTGCAGCAGTTCAACTTTCCTAAGCAAAAGCAGAGTTTCTCTCAAGCTTGATAATCTAAAATCCCCTTTTACTTTCTGCTTTTTCATCACAGAGAGACTTCCAAAGTTTTATCTTCCTTCATCCCTACAGTTGATAATATAAATTCCTCTTACTTAAAACCCTGATTCCTTGCATCCCCCGTCTTCAACCTCACATGCCACAGTAAAGTTTCTCGTCTCAAACTTTACCAAGAAAAATAAATCAGACACCATTGGCCTAACTTTTGACACCAACCTACTATGTTCTATGCATTCTTACCTTTGTTATTTTTTTTCCATAATTCCTGCAAGTTGAGCTGACCTCACCTGTTCATGGTCAAGTTCAGGCTCTTGACTATTGGCTTTCCTTGATCTCATGCAAGCCTTTATTTTTTTTTTTTTTCATCTTTAACATCTCTTTTCTCCCTTCCATCAGACTTCTATAAGTATACTCAAATAGTTTCTTTCATTTGTTAAAAGTCTTCCTCCGATCATGATTACCAGTTGGTTTCTGTCCAAACATTCCTCTTATCCAAATTCTTACTCCCTACCTACTTTCTGTATTTTGCCATCTTCACCTGACTTACCAACTTACTGATAAGGCTTCTTCACCCAAAACTCCACTAGAGCCTCTCTCATTGGAGCAGATTGTCTAATTATTAAACGCCAAGATCACTCTTCAGGGCTATGGCCTTGTGACAGCTTGCTTCTTGACACCTGACTACTTCCGCCTCATTTTATTTTTAGTATATTCATTCACTGTTTTCAATTTGGAGTTTCTTTTTGTTTCCTTCATACATATGAATGTTACCCAAGATTCATTTCTTGGCATACACAAATGCCGTTTAGAGCATTAAATACTAAATTTTACATTTGTCCACTGAGAAAAATTTTTTGACGTCTATAATTATATGTTTTGGATGTGACAATACAAAAGTTAATCTAGATTATTTTCCCAATTAATGTGAAAAAGATTTCTATCTGCATATTCTATTTTGTAATGAGAATTTTCTAAAATAATTCAATTTGGGTTCTGAAGAATCCTAGAATTTCCATGGTGATGCTTTAAGAACTGTCAAATTTTGAAAAGTGTGGAAATACATGAAATGAGGGATAAAAGGACACGGGGATCCAGCCCCTGTGACAAATATAACCAAATTTTTTATGTTATTTTTGGTTCTGCTTTTGACCTAGAGGTTCCAAGCAAGCTATTTCCCAAGTAAAGACATGATAAAACATTTAAAACCCACTATATTAAATTCCAGGTTTTCTGAGGAAAAGAATTTTATTCTTCTTTTATTGTTGAAGCACCCCCCAAAACTTCATAGCCAGTTAGTATTAAACATATAATTTAGTTGAACAATTAAACCTAGCTTTGAAAACAGAAAATTTCATAAGAATTAATAACTACTTTAGAACTTGTAAATGTTAACATGTGAATTTCACTTTCCTGGTACAGTAATGTCCTCAGGCTCCTAACTTTTACTCTTTCTCATCAATATGTTGGCTTTCTTCCATTTCTACCTGAACTCCATCTTCAGTAATCCATTCCTACTCCTGCCAGACCGATGGCCACCATGGCTGGAACCTAGACCCGTTCTTCTCAAAGTGGGGTGCCTGAATCACACACATCAGAACCATCTAAAATGTATGCTATAAATGAACATTTCTAGATTCTATTAAAGATTTAATGAGTCACTGTTTCTGAAAGGTGGGGTCCTTGAACCTACATCTTTAAGAAGCATACTGGATAATTCCTAGACCCCCTTAAAAACCAATGGAATGGACTCTAAATTCTTTTTTTTTTTTGGCCAGGGTCTGAGTTTGAATCCACCACCTCCGGTATATGGGGCCAGAGCCATACCCCTTTGAGCCATAGGTATTGCCCGGACTCTAAATTCTTGTTCACAGAAAAGTTCCAACAGCAGTATGCATTCTGGGTACAAAAATGTCCAAGTATATTGTCTTCCTAAGATATTTTAATTAATATTAAAACTACATACTATACAATTCATTATATATGATACTTTTCTAGGAAATGAGACGCAAATCCAACTTATAATATTTAAGTCCAGTCTGAGTTCAAAAGTATTGAAATAGACTATCTGACATATAGTTTAGATCGAATTACTCCACCAATGTACTTAATTCTCTATTATTGTTCAATCAATGCAGTGTCATCAAACTTCTTTAAAAAATCGTGGTTTTTAAAAAGAGCAATTGATCCTATGGGATTATACTCATTTAATAACACACTTGAAAGTTCTATTGAAACCTCCGTGGGCTCTTTTTTTCTCCCCTTAAAGTCACAGCCTCTTATCACATAGAAAAATAAAGAAAATTTGTCCTTTTTAACCTTAACATACTTTATGGAGATAAAATTTTTAAGGTTCAGAAATTTATTCTAGGTTCCTATCAAAGCAATCTGAGTTTAAACATACAAATTGTTAGGTATTTTATAGTACTATAATTTGAAGACAAGTTCAAGGATGTGTCAAACAACATTATTCATTTAACACTTTATTTTTCATGCCTTTTATAACAACAAAGTATCTTTGTACTGCATAAATGTCATGTTACAAAATAATGGCACTATGTTTAGTAACTTTGAGACAGTATTATTAAAGGACATTTGATTTGATAAGCAGTAACACAATCAGATGGAAAACCACTCCATTTTATGGTTTTGACAATTGAAAAATAGCCTGTTAAACTGACTGAAAAAAAAAAAAAAAGGATGGGAAATAACTGAAACCTCCATACAAATCCTAGTCAAATATTCTCCTTGGCAAGAAAGGCAGAGATTCGGACATCCGCTCTACAGTTACAACTGGCTTCACTTCAAATAATAGTGCTATAGAGGGCAGATTTGCATTCTGTGATAAAGAAAAAGCTTATTAGTTTCCACTAAAAATTGATTGATATATTCTACCACTATCCAGATCTCTTCAGTATTTGAGGAGCTAAGAACCAGAGAAAAACACAAAGATACCCTTTATTGCATAGGGAAAGAAACGCAAATCAACCCCTCTTCCTTCCCACGTTATTTCTATAGCAGTGATCCTCAAGGTTCTTAAACTGTGGTCACAGCCACCAGGAAATTGTCATAAATGCAAGTTCTCAGGTTCTTCCTCTGTCCAACTGGGCCAGAAACCCTGGGTATTGGGCCTAGAGATTTAAGTTTACCAAAACCTCCAAGTCAGTGATTCTCAACCTTCCTAATGTCGCGACCCACAGATTGAGAATTGCTGTTCTAAGTAATGTGATGCCTACTCAATCTTGGCAAACGTTGGGGTAGAGGTTAGGAAACGGGAGCATTAGACCGTAGCACAGAGAGGTGGAGGATGCTTGAACAGATTCTACATATAAGCAATTTAATTAAGTTTTCAGAATTTCCAACTTCATTAAGCTTATGCCCTGTTTGTTTATAAGTAATGTAAAGACAACACACTGAAATTCATAATCAGCAGAGAAAAATCTCTAAAGACTTATTTTAGAAATATAGGCCAATATAAGCAAAAAAGTAAGGATGGTAATAGGGCAATGCAGGAAACAAAAATGAACCACAAATAACCACGTATCTAATTCCTGCACCACGGCAAACATACTTTACCTTTTAGTATAAAGTATAACATACTTTACCTTTTCTGCCATAAATCTTTACAAAAGACTCATTTTACAAATAAGGAAACTGAAAATAAAAGAATAGCAGGCAGAATAAAGGCTCCCTGAAAATGCATACGTATTATTCCCCAGAACGGGCGATGATGTTACTTGACAAAGAGTGATTAAAGTTGCTAATCATTTGACCTCAAATGGGACAATAACCCTGGATTACCCAGGGGCGCCCAATGTAATCATAAGGCTCTTTAACTGAAGAAGGAGAGGAGAGTCCGATGCATGTAACTACACTGAGGGCAGAGGGATGCAATATGAGAAGCTTAACTGGCCTTTGCTGGTTCTGAACATAAAGGGGTCATGAGCTAAAGATGGGTCAGCGGCCTCTAGAAGCTAGAAAGGGAAAGGCACCAGATTCACTCCTACAGTCGCTAAGAAAAAGAATGAACAAACTGCCAACACCTTGATTTTAGACCAGTGAGACTTCTAAGCTATGGAACTGTAAGATTATAAATTTGGTAATTTTAAGTTATTAAATTTGTAGCAATACTCAATATAGTAAGTAATGTGCCCAAGGTTGCAACATTAGCAAGGAGTCAAGCTATAATTTTAACTCATATTCAAAAGATCACTGTTCTTTCCATGGGCCATGTTGTTCCCCAGTCAATACCCACAGATATTCAATATTTAGCAGCTCTTACAAAATCCTGGTATTTCTATGATCACTCTGGTTACAATTAGCAACATATTCAAGAGTACTATATCCTTTCCCAACTGGGATCAGCTCCAGCAGTCCTTTACCTGAATCAAACTTGCAGATGTGCTTGCTTGGTACGATGTTTTCGAAAAAAAATATTCTCTGTATTTACAGCTCTATCATTTCTATTTTCTTACAGTTTGCCCAGTTCACATGTTTATGCTCCTAGTGTGGCCCTGGTAGAAATTAGTTTTTAACTATTCTTGTTGCAAAAAATGGGAGATGATCTAATATTTAACTCTATCAATAACTTGGAATAAAACATATGGTTTTAGAAGTCTATGCTAATGAAATACATCATGAATGAGAAATAAAATATACTATATTAGAAATGAAAAGGTAAGTGTGGCATTCATTGAAGACAATATCATTGGCTACAAATAAAATACTAAAAACTCAATTTGAATTAATTAAATTGTATGATCAAGTGTCAATTAAAAAATTACATATATTTCACAGACTTGTAAAAAGCAATCAATGCACAAACAAAAATTATTTTATTCACTGAAAAATAAAACAAATGTATTAGTAACACACAGATGACTAAGTTTTATATAATTCTTCATTGCTGACCTCATAATTGTAATCAATACATTTCTCAGGGAAATTATATCATATATTGTAAAGATAAATCTAATATTTACTTATTAGGGGAAATAAAAAGTCAAAATGCATTTTTTATTTATTTTTTTTTTTTGGAGACAGAGTCTCATTTTGTCACCCTTGGTAGAGTGCTATGGCATCACAGCTCACAGCAACCTCAAACTCCTGGGCTCAAGCGATTCATTTGCCTCAGCCTCCCGAATAGCTGGGACTACAGGCACCTGACACAGCGCCTGGCTATTTGTAGAGAAGGGGTCTCACTCTTGTTCAGGCTGGTCTTGAACTTGTGAGCTCAAGAGACACACCAGCCTAGGCCTTCCAGAGTGCCAAGATTACAGGTTTGAGCAACCATGCCTGGCCCTTGTCAAAATACATTTTTAAAAGGATTTGAAGGATACTGGCCTAGATGAACACCAGAATATTTTTTTTTATCCTGCTGATATTCTAATTATAATTTTATCAAAACTAGAATTTAATATGTGAATAAATTAGAACTTAAGATACTTTTCCCTTTGGAAACACTGGTTTCTATTTCAAATATTATTTTACATTTGTTTTCTCTAGGCTCCAGACACAAAGAAATATAATTCCCAAAATATTCTTTCGCAACTCTTATTTTCTCTATTACAAACTTCTCCCCCTTTTCCCAAAAACAACATGCAATTCCCCAATTGGGACACGGTAAGTACATCCGCTCTACGAATTCTTTGTTTGCCAATCTCAGGCAATAGGTAATCCTCCTCTGTGTTACCCAGCACGCTGACATACATATAGCTTCTGAATTTCAATATTATTTGCTAACTATTTATAATCACTAGTATCCTTTACAAGCCAGGAAGCCAGTCTAGTAGAAACAACAGCACTGGGTAATTTATATTTGTGTTCCAACACCTAAGTGAATGCTGGTGCTGCAAAAGAAACTCCAACAACCTTCAAGAAACAAATGTGTTGAAGGTCAAAGAATAGCCAAAGAGTGAGACCATGTAGAGTGCAACACCAACCTCATGTCTATTAGGCTCGTGACCCTGGTTAGGTAAATTTCTCCAAGTCTTTTCCTTTCCTTCTTTATAATATAGATATAATATTTCATTTCATTCAATTATTGTGAAGTCAAAGTAGATGACGTAGTAAAGATATCTGGAGGCTGGGAGATGGAGATCAAGGCACTGGCAGGTTTGGTGTCTGGTGAGGGCTGCCCTCTGTTTCTAGGTACTCCATGCTCACAGGAATGCTGGTTTCACATGGTGCAAGCTGCATCTTTTACAAGGGCATTAATCCCATTCACGTGGAGAGGACCCCTCATGAGTGAATCACCTCGTAAGGGCTGACCTTTTAATGCAGGATGTCCCAAAAGCCCCCCCAAAAGTTGCCATTCATACAGAAAATGGGAAATTATAGCTAAATATACCCTTATTTATAAAATATTCATTACAAAATTTTACAAAGAGGTTGACAACATGTAGAGAATATTTTGTAAATATTTTTTAAAGTTTTGTAATGAATATTTTGGAAATAAAGTTACGTTCATCTATAATTTTTCATTTTTCTATGTTTAGGGGCTTTAGGAGAGACTTTTAGGACATCTTTACTATCACATTGGCAACACCTGAATTTTGGACATATTCAAACCATAACAATAATAATATTCCCTTCTAGACCTTCCCAAAGCTTTCCTTATTGTCTCATTTGACTGAGATCTCTGAAACCTTCCCAGATATCCCAATCGTCATTTGCCAGCCTATTTCATGACAAAAGTAAGCATCCAATAAAACTGGAAAGAATGTAAAGCTCAGACCTTTTCCAAACCAACAAACCAGATCAAAATATTTTTTTCAGGAGGGTGGCGCCTGTGGCTCAACAAGTAGGGCACTGGTGCCATATGCCAGAGGTGGCAGGTTCAAACCTAGCCCCAGCCACAAACTGCAAAAAATATATATATATGTTTTTTTCTTTTTTCAGGAATTATCTGAGCTACAAGTTGTTGGGTGAGATATAATTAAATAACAAAAATAGTTTATCAGAGAAAAGAGGAGGTACCCTCACTGAAGTAGAATTCAATTCAACAATCCTTTTGCACAGAAATAACTTTAGTGAAAAGCATAAGAGAGATACAGGATGATCAGACAGATCAGTCCCTACACACCGTGATCAGATGCAGAGGACCATGCACCTGACAGAATTGAAGGAAAGGCTACTTGGTATCCCAATGTTGGAGCCTTTGTGTTTACAGGTGTGAGTAATTTTTTTTCTTTTACTTGTGTGTCTGTGTTTAATGTTTCCCAGACTCTACCATATTCCACATTTCCACAAGGACAATTAAAGGTTTTTACATTTGGCTTTTTAGTCTCTATCCAGACTGAGGAGGACCCGGATGCTTCAGGGGCACATGAGCCATGGCCACAGCCGCACCGGCAAGCACTAGAAGCACCCGGGCGGCCAGGATAATACAGGTGGGCGGCATCACTGCAGGAGCAACTCAACAAATATCACCAGGTGCCGGGAGCCAAAATATATCACAAGAATGCCCCTTGCTATCTTGATTTTACGAGCAAACTATTCTCAGGAATTCAACCGTAAACAGCAACAGTACTTTCCCCTTGCATATCTCCTCAAAAATGCACCCCCCGCCTTAGGGTCCTTCTCCTAGTAATTTTCCAGAAACTAGCCCCCTCCCTGCCCTGTTAGGAACAGCCCTTAGTTACTTCCTCGTTTGTGTGCTTGTAAGTCCAGCTGAAAAATAAACTCGACGGAGCTTGATCAGAGTCTTGACTTGCTCTCATTCTTTCGTGTCTCTTGTCCCCTCATTCGACTGACCCCTTTGTTTCCCAGGTCCCCGTTGAATTCCCCGCGGGCCGGGGCAACCAGGTTACTTTGGTGATGCGATAGGGCTGCTAGAAAGTTTGGGGAAGGGAAAGATCCCTAAGGAACTGAAGAACAAACTCCTCAGCAGAAGAGCTGAAGAGAAGATCCAGGGTATTGGAGGGGCGTGTGTCCCAGTGGCTTGAAGCCACATGGAGGGGGAAGTTCATAAATGTAAAAAATTATTAAAAAAAAAAGAAAAAGAAAAAATATGTTTACATTTGATATATTAATATAAGTACATACCTCAAATTCTGCAATATTACCTTACTATATTTTATATTTAATCATACATACAATATTTTTTAAAAGAGGAAATCAATGAATGTGCGCTATACTACTAGAAGCAGAATATTCTGTTTGTTCTAACCCTGCTAACAGGATTTCTGAGGTGTCCGTTACTGATTAAATAACAACCTTCTCTCAAAACAGTTTTCTTTTCTCTATTTAAATGCAATGAGGTGTAGAGAAATCCCTCTCCTTTTTTCTTTCTCCAGTAATCTCTGAAGTAGAAATGCTGTTTGACATCTATTTCTTTTCTGAATTACCAAGCTGGTCTTCTTTGGGGACCCCTTGGGTTTCACATATGCTTAGCATCATGTTTCCATCTATAATTAGTGAATTCTGTAAATGGTTGCTTGTATTTTATGTACTGGGTTTTATTAAGTTAAAGTTACCATGTTAATGTTTTGGGGAAAGAGAGAGAGCTTATTGCATTTTATCTCTTGTATACTGGTAGGCAGAGGGTATATTTGAAATTAACCTAAAATAAGCCTGCAGTAACTCAATAAAATTTTAAGATTTAGCTAAATATCACAGTGGCTAGGAGCCAAATTTTTGCTTATTCACTTATGATGGCTTAAGATATGCTAACTGCAGAGTTTACAAAATATGTGTATAATATATATTTTACTTTTGCTTTATCCTAAATTCAATTAAGTTTTATTAAATAACTTATAAATGCAGATATAATGATAACTTTATAAATATGAACAACAAACAAAGTTGACCAACTCAGAAAGAAATCACACTTTTGGGAACAAAACCAGTGTTGTTAAAAAAACACATTTGTATAGAGTTACAGTATGAAACAGGAAAATTATTATATACCACATTAAAATCACAAAATTGTAGATGTGATGCTGTTATATTGTACATAACTCCTAAGTTAATCACATTTGATTTTCTTTCACTAGTTAATCATATGATTAGTTAGCATCTGAAATAGACTGTACACTAAACTGCATAGTCTATGAATATTTTCAAATGACTGTCCCTCAAATTTAAAATATTTTTTTAAAAAAACTTGAAAGTACCAGGCTGTATTTAGTGTTAGAAAAGAAAAAGAAACTTCTCAAGTCTCATAAGGCTGAGGTAGCTCAGAAAAATAAAATATCATTAACGTGATTAAAAACCATTTATATAAGACAGGAAGTTTTGCAAAGGTACCGAAGTCACGAGATAACACAAGAGCATGCAGAAGATATTACATAAGAAACACAGAGTGGAAAAGAGGGGGAAGGATAGGATATTTTTGGATGAAAATACACTCAGATGTACGCTGAAAGTACAATACAAACTCGACATAAATTCCTAAGATTCAGCGTACTAGAACTAGGTCCACTGCTCGGAAGAGGCTACTTCAAAGTCCATTCAAAGATACCCCCTCTGACCTTCCTCCTACAAGATCAATGAATTGACATATGATGGGGGACTATAACCCAGGCAGACTAGAAGGTCAAGAAAGTCCACCTTAAGGCAGTGCTAGTCTACAGGCTGGCAGAATCTTCATCATCTGGGAGTTTGTTAGAACGCAGAGTCTCAGCCCCCACTCAATATGGATAGCATCAGAAGCTCTGGGAATGTACCTAGCAGCAAGAGTTGCAACGAGCCCTATAAGCACTTCTATGCACAGTAAAATTGGAGAAGCCCTGTTCTAGAACACAGGTCATCAAACTTTCTTTGAAAGAATCTAACACAAAATATTTAAGGCTTTTCAGGCGCAACTTCTCAGCTCAGCACCATCAGCAGGGCTGACAATCGGTAAAAGAATGAGCATGGCGATGTGCCAGTAAAATTTATTTATGAACAATTAAATTAGGCGTTATATAATTTTCATGTGTCATTAAATACTGTCCCTCTTCTTTTTTTTTTAACCTCCACACCCCCAGCAACAATTCAAAAATGTAAAAACCATTACTGGATCACCGGATATACAAAAATAAGCAATAGGCTAGATTGGACCTACTGGTTATAATTGGCCAACTTCTGTAGCCGTATATGAAAAAAAATTTAGAGAAATAATAGATTATAAGTATCTGAAAAGAGTATAAATAAGGATTTTTAAAAATTGGTCCTGACGGGGAAAAAGGGGATGTATTTTCTTACATAGTACTTAAAAAGAACCACTCAGTAGTAAAAACAATGATGTAACTCACACCTGGACAAAAAGAAGTGTAAAGGATGCTGCAGTGTAAGTTAAATGGGGAAACTGAGTCTCCATTTCAGTACAAATTAAGTAAAGCACTGAGGACAAGTCTGCTCACAGTGGGTGCTTTGTGGTCTTGCTTCTCCTTTCCATTTACAGTCAGGAGACCCATATCCTAATACTCACTCCAGTAAATCTGGCTGTGTAATTTTAGGCAACTTAAATGTCACATTTACAAATTAAGGTGATTATTTTAAATAAATCTTAATTTTCAAAAATTAAATTTTCAGGATTCTGAAAACAGGGTATATGGATCATCAATATACCTTATACTTCAGGACCCTATATAAAGTCCCATAGTAATTCCACTGGTGGCCAGTAGGCTACACTGTAGCAATCATTTATTGTGCACTGTGAGAAAGGTTAAGGAAAAAAAGTTCAGATTTACATGCTTATAGACACAGAGTGTGCTCTACAGAACACATCACTAAAATCAAGTTTCTATCCAGTCTGTACTCAAAAGCTTCCAATGATTCTCCATGCCCTCCAAGACAAAGTTAAGACCTTATAGGCAATGCAAGTTTCTATGAGGTCTCGCCCAGTCCCCTCCCTGACCTCAGCTCCCCTCTTCTCGTCTCCCATTCACTGCCCTTCAGCCACGTGGCTTCTTGCAGCACCTGGCCAGTCACACCATCACCACAGGGCCTTTGCCCTGGCTTTTCCAGTGGACAGGCACACAGCTTATATCCTCCTCTGTTTCACATCCTTGCTGAAGAACCAACTTGGTGAAGTCCACCCAATGCCCCAATTTAAAATTACAACCTTTTCCTCCCCTCTCAGTTTTCAACACGTAACCTCACCCTGACAGCCTGCTCTATCTTCCTTTCTGCAGCTGTCATTACCAGCTAGTCCCACTTACAATGTTTAGCCCTTGTGTGTTTCCTATCACCTCCTGATGCCCTCAATAAAAATATCTTCAGAGTTTAGAATTATTTCTTTCTTTTATTCACAGATACATTGTACATACTGAAAATATTGCCTGGCATGGTAAGACCCTTGAAAATATTTCCTGAATAAATAAATGAATGTTTGCCGCAATGAAAGGTAAATATCACTATTTCTTTTCAAGAAAGTCATAAAGATAAAACAATTGTCCACTTATAAAAAGTCTTATTGCCCCTTTTAATACAATTCCAGTTTTGCTGAAAATAATAATGTTTTTACTATTTTAAGTCTTGAAATTTTCTTTTTATTTTGCTCAACCAAAATAACATTTTTCATCACTCTCTTTAATTTTTTAAAAAATAATAGGTTAAAGTATATATTACATTACCGTATAAGTAAATTTTGCATTTTAGTTGTTCCTTGCTTTTATACCTAAAGAGTTCAGAGAAATGTTAAATACAAAAATGTATTACTGGGCCAGACACAGAAGCCCAGGTAGTAAGATTGTTTAAGGCCGAATGTTTGAGACTAGCCTGAGCAAAAGCAAGACCCCATCTCTACAAATAATAGAAAAAAATTATCCAGCCATGGTGGTGTGTGACTACAGTCCCAGCTGCCCATAGCGCTGAAGAAGGAAGATGGCTTGAGCCCAGAGGTTTTAGGCTGCAGTGAGCTATCGTGGTACCCCTGCACTCAAGCCCAGGCAACAGAGCAAGACCTGTCTCAAAACAAAAATCAAACAACAAACAAACAAACAACAAATCAACATTTATACTTCAGGCATATAGAATCCTCATTTTAAAAGCAATATTAACTTATTTAAGTTGTAAATGCAGAGGCCTTTTCTTTTTAGACAAAAGCAGTTCTACAAGAGCATATCTAACAATCACATATACTAACAAAATACTTTTTTAAAGTTTTTCCCCCAATTCTCTCTAATGAGATTTTATTTCTTTAAGGATGAAATAATAAAATAATCATAAAAAGAATTATAATTATGAATGTGCTTTTTCCTTGTAGAAAGTCATCATCCCTGTGCAATACAGCAGAGCCTCTGCAAGGTAGGGACTGTCATTGGCCAACACGCGGGGGTACCAACATAAGGAACCAGCCCTACAGCTGTACATGTGGTAACTGGGCAGTCCAGGAAAATCAAGGCAACCTGAGGTGTCAGCATAGGCTGGTGGCAACTATGGAGTTGCCCGTGTTTTCTGGCTTCCGGAACAGTGCTTCCAAACCTTAATGTGCCTGTAAATCTGCAGATTACACAGGCGCTTGCTGGAATGTGGGCTCTGACTCAGCAGCTCTGGAGGCCTGAGACTCTGCATTAGCACAGTCCCCAGGTGGCTGCTGCAGCCTATGTACTTGGTCCATATAATACACGTTGAATAGCAAAGGGCGTCTTGAGGGAAATTGTCTGGTGGTTTTTAGAGGTCAAGAGTCTAAACATAACAAGGCCTATTCTCTGCTCAGAATTGTGCCAGGATCTATATCTTCTTCTATCTATCTTTACACAGAAAGTGAGAGTGTGGAGGGGGCTTTCTGGTTGGAGGGTATTCGTGAGACATACACACACTTATATATGAACTGCATTTATTTAATTCATCTGAACATACATACTATTTGAGTTTACTTTAGTCATCATCACTGATATATTCTTTGATAACTACTCTGCCGTGTTTCCACTGCTAGAAGACTACATTACTTTACTCTTCCTTTAGGATGAGGATGTTATCTCAGTAATTTATGTTCTGAATCTATCTAAGCTAAAATGATTTATATCTATGGTCTTGCCTGCTATAGGTAGGTTATTTTGTAGCACATTCTGAAAGTGGCCTTCTACTAAGAACAGCAGATAATACAGATAACTTCATTCTAAGTTCCTACTAAATTACAAATAAAGAAACAAAAAAAAAAAAAAGCAAACCAAACACAAACCAGAAGGGGCCGTTGTTTTCATCAGACGCCAGGAAAAATATAACAGAATATTCTCTGCCCTAGAACTATCTGCCCTTCCTTTGCTCTATTTACTTAATTTACTCAAAATATGTATTTGTAAAAAACTAAAACCAAACTTTTTAAAGCTAAAGTCAACAAATCCTTTTAATTTTATATTCTTTGAGATTTCTGTAGGATTTGACAGTCGTCACCTCTGCCCTTCTTGAAATAGTCTCTTCCCTTAAATTTCCTGTCACTCAACTTCATGCATTTCTCTTACTCTGTACCATCCTTTCCACGCTGGATGACAGGACTCCACTACAGAATACCATGATGTTGGTGTGCACGAGTCCTTCTTACTCATAACTATGCTAGTTACTTGTAACTAGCAGTAACTATGAAAGAAAGCAATGCCTCCAAAAACTCCCCTTGACCTCTTCAGGGAGCAACCAGAGTGTAGGCACAGAGGCCTTCAAGAAGCTGCTCAGGGGCCAGAGGAAGCTCAGGCCATTGCTCCCAACCTGTAGGCAGAGAGAAGTACACAGCTGGAAGAAAGAGTGCTGAGAAGAGATGAACTTTAGGAAAACTTGGCTTTAGAATGAGGAATGTCCCCTCGTCCTTGCCACGATTTGACTAGGGGATCTCAGAAGATGGCAGTGTTTGGGTTCATTTTAGAACAACATGTAGAAAGAATCAATGGGCCACCCAGTATTCTGGCCAATACTAGCTCCCTCTGAATTGTATCAGCATCTTCATGCTAATGAATCTCTAGTTGACGTCTTTCTCTAGACCTTTAAGGGTATTTAAACTATGAGTCAACTCCACATGGCCGGCCCATGGTCATTTAAATCAGTATTACCACCCGTACAACTCCTAGTACACGCACACACACACACAATCTGCCTCGTCTCAAATAATTCATGTCTCAATAAATGGCATCAGTCTACTATACTTGCACAATTAGAAAACTGGACCGTGGGTGGCGCCTATGGCTCAGTTGGTAGGGCGCAGGCCCCATATGCCGAGGGTGACGGGTTCAAACCCGGCCCCGGCCAAACTGCAACCAAAAAATAGCCGGGCGTTGTGGCGGACGCCTGTAGTCCCAGCTACTCGGGAGGCTGAGGCAAGAGAATCACTTAAGCCCAGGAGTTGGAGGTTGCTGTGAGCTGTGTGAGGCCATGGCACTCTACCGAGGGCCATAAAGTGAGACTCTGTCTCTACAAAAAAAAAAAAAAAAAAGGAAACTAGACCACATCTGTGCCTTTTTCTCTTAAACCCACGTACCAAATAACCCACAACTCCTATCAATTCCAGCTTCAAGTCATGTCTGAAATCAACTGACATCACTCCATCTGCATGACCTGTGCACTGTCCAGGCCTTCCATTCTTACCTCTACACTAGAAGAGTCTGCTAAATTGGCAGGCGGGTTCCAGCACTGCCTTTTGGTTCCCCATTCCCAGCCGCCATTCCAAGGCTAGCCTCAGTTTTGGTTTAATGATCTCCACCCCAGCAGTCACTGGGATGTTTTAATATGAACACTTATGAGTGGCACTGCCTTAAGGAGTGAAGGTCTCTGTCAGTCTATGAGAAGATGTGTGGGGAGTAGAGAGGTACATGGTGAAGGTGTCCCTATGGCCCCACTGATGTGGAGCAGAGCAGATGATAAACAGTTGGAGATGACATCCAATAGTGTGCTGGTCCTGCTGTATTCCTCATCAATTCTTTTCCAAGCCACCTCCTGGGTTACTTACATAATGAAATCATTTCACATTGGTTGACACCATTCGGTATTAATGCCTATCACTCTGTTATACACCACATATTCTCTGGGTAAATATGACTCTGTACTACCTCAAGGTGGTAAAAGAATCTCTACTATCTTTGATTATCTTAAGCTGGAAGACTGAAGTTAGTCCTGTGGCATGAAGATTTATAACTTAATTGTATTCCATTAGAATAGGTTTCTCAAGCAAACTTCCTTTTCTAAAATGAAAAAGGTTTTCTTCAAAACACTGAAGACTGTTTTTTATATAGAACTTAAAGAACATATGATCTCCACAACAAGTGCAGTCCCAAGGGCTAATTATCTCAATCACAACATTCATTTAATAATTATTTGAATTCTGGATACCTGTTGAAACAGCAGAGGTGTTTACCTTAAGAACACCACACAGCACATGGTCAGATTGACACAAAGCTATGGAAGATCCCATCACAGCCCCATGACTTAATGCAATTCTGAGACGCTGACATCACCCCATATTTTGTCTGTGGTTTATTTAAAAAGCCTAAGGGAGCACAGAAGTGTCTTCTGTCCTTCACAGTGAACGGGGTGAGACGGGAGCTCTCTCCACATTCTCTTGACAGGCAAAGCCAAAGCATAGTACTTAGAAAGAGCAACACAATTTCCTCATGAGAAAAAAACATTTAAGGAGAACCCTCAAAGTAGCAAGTTTTCTTTAATTAATGTCACCACTAAAGGTGGCAGCATTTAACATCAGGGAGTTTTCACTTATTTAACTATCCATGATTCATGTATCATAAAGAGCAAGTTAACTTCAATGGATGTAAATGATAAAAATATGCAAAACACTCTTTTCTCTGACTTTATGGGAGAAGTTATTTGATTGTGAAATGTATAAAATGGTCAATTTATATTGAAAGCAGATGAATGGAAAGAAAATCCTTGTTCACTCAGACACCTTTCTAAGTAGGACATACAGAGATCATGGGGTCTCTTCTGAGTCTCTAGAATGAAGAGGTTAGATAAATAGTTGCTACAGCCTTCCAAATGAAAACATGCAAAGTTCTACCAATTGTCAAGGTTCATAGCCATTATTATCTCTTTTTAGACACACACCGTGCACCCCCCAAAAGTATCTGCAGATTTATTTACCTAAAAGAATTGAGAAAAACACTTACTTTTCAGCAAGTTCATTTTAACATATAATCAGCATATGTGCGTTACTCTTACTAGGAAATATAGTGACAGGATGATAAGCTAGAAGGGGAAAAAATACAAGCATGTTTTTAGAAAACAAAAACTTCTGAGAAGTCACTTTAACTCCCCAGTCTAGCTTAAGGAATAGATTAGATAGTACACACTGCTCAAAAGCTGTGGCAAATGGCATTCTCCAATACACCAATTTTGCTATTTCTATGTTTCTTTTCTTAAATAAAATTTGTTTTTGAAAGCAAAAATAACCCTTTATTCTAATTGTCTAAGTATTCTCTTCTTGATTGTTCTAGAAGAGATTTAAAAGTTTGAAAAAGAAATTTCTAGCAGATAATGAAGAGCTCCCTTTTCAAAGCCATCATTCTGTCATTTTAATGCAGACCAATTAATATCTGAAATAAAGTTGACTAATGAAGAGGCTTGAACCAGATTTTCCCTCTAATTTTATTTTTATTTTTTTTTATTTTTTGGCAACTTTACATGAATCACTAAATAATATTGGATTCACTCTCTATATAGTTGGTAAAATAAGAAGATTTAAAGTTTTCCTTTTTATCTGCTCGAGGCCTGTAGCTCAGCAGCCAGGGTGCCAGCAACATACACCGGAGCTGGCATGTTCGAACTCACCCCAGGCCTGCCAAACAATGACAACTACAACCAAAAAATAGCCAGGCATTGTAGCAGGCGCCTATAGTCCCAGCTACTTGGGAGGCTGAGGCAAGAGAATCATTTAAGCCCAAGAGTTTGAGGTTGCTATGAGCTGTGATTCCATAGCACTCTACTGCGGGTGACATAGTGAGACTCTGACTCAAAAATAAAAGGTTTCCTTTTTATCCACAAAGAGGCCATAAGAATATCAGGCTTGAATAGTTAGTCTAGACACTTTTACTATGACCTGGCCTTTTTGTAGGAAATAGAAAGGGAAGAAAACAAGTGTACTAAGATACGAGAAGTGGAGGAGTCTGGCTATGTAGAACAGATGTACATCAGGACAGGTCAAAGTCTCCGGAGAATGAAACCTTTCCATGTGTGCAGAGAGACAGGGAAGCATCTTTGGGCACATGGAGTACACAGCAGAAGGGCTAGGTAAACAAAATATGCAGGAGAAGGCAAGTTAATTGCGGAGGTTATATGTCACTGTTAAATAAATAACATTATAATCTTGGGCATTAAAAAATGATAGGGTTGCTAATCTGGATATTGAATGACTCACCACTCAACAATCAATAGGTTATAAATTACAACCCTGCCAAGGAACAGCTTCTTTGAAGACCTAACGTTTCTCATTCTTTTCTTCTCTTACAGCAAAGTCTGACCCACCTGAGCACTCACTAGACTTTTTCTTTAAAAAACTGAATCTTATTAAAAGGCATGGTAGAAGCATCACATCTCCCACTCTCCAATTCTCCTAGCTCCTGATCTAAGGACAAGTTTCCTCCCTAATAGAAGCTGGTTCCCCTGAGACCACAATGGTAGATGAAAATTAGAAAGTAAATGAGACCTCTTAGGCCAATGCTGAAGGCAGAGAGGGGTAGAAAAGTCCAAAATCCAGAGAAGTCAGGAGTCAGTGTAGATCATCGACAGTACAGCAGTGTCAAAAACCAGATGTGGTAGTCCTGGTCTACAAGCAAGGTTCAGATCCTGTGCAAAGCTTACACAACAGCTACGCTGAAATGTGGCAGCTGCTACACAAAACAGCGTGGAACCTCCCCTGACTGGGGTAACTGCTCCCAAAATCTCATCAGAACCTGTAATCACATCTCATTAGCTGGTCTATACGCTGAAGGAGAGAACTTTAATACCACTTAGGAATTAAAGAATTTTTCTGAGGCTAGGTTGTAATAAAAAGTACAAATATTATTCTAATTCATATTTTCCAAATGATTCCCTCCAACTTAGGATATCCCTAATTTTTTTAATTTCTCCTTCTTCACAAAATTAATAAATACAATTTGTAAGGAAATTTCCCATTCTTAGAATAGTATCAATTCACTCTCTCCAAGCAACATGATCACAAAGAAGGGTTTAGGTCATCTCCCTCATCCACTATCTTTCTAGTCCTGACACTGAGACTGAATAAAAAAGTTCTAGTCTTTCTGTGGTTTCTGTTCTAGTCTTTCTTGTGGTTTCCCCACAAACCAATGCCATCCATTTGTATGAAGACTGGTCAGAGATGCTAAGTACTGAACAATCAACAGCCTTTTTCTTTTCTTTCTTTCGTGCTTTTCTCTTTTAGGCTTGGTGAATGTCTCCACCTAGCATGGTCATGCTTTATTAAGTTGCCTACAGATGAACAGGCTTTTACTTGAATAACAGAGGAAGTAGACTGCACCTTCTTTCTAATTTCTCATCCCTAGATAAGGCAGCTGATAGATACACTTGGTTTCAGAGGGTGTAGAGATGATTTGTCAGGAAGGTTTACATGGCTGAGATGAGAGGATTGTTTCTGCAACCTGAACTCTCTCTGAACTAGGACGGGATTCAAGGCTGAAATTCAATTCAGGGCATGACTCTTGGCAAGGTAATCCACTGAATTTAAGTTATTTAGCAAGGTAATAACTAAGAAGTAACGGTTAACTTTGCCTTCTGTATTCTTTGCTTGATTCTTTTCCCCCTAAAAAGAACCCTGAGCAAGGAAGATCAAAAACAAACTCATTTAAAATAGCTGCACCATACCACTCCGACCCCTGTCTAAATAACTCAACTGGCTCCAAAGTGGGAAGCAAATAGCAATGAAAAAAAGCAGAAAGAACCTTTTGCTGCATGGCGAAGGCAGCCCACTGACATTCTCTGAGGCGAGCAGCCCTGCAAAAAGGAACTCTCAACATGAACGGGAGCTTCCTGCTGCCAATCAATGGGGCACTCCTGGATGGATAGTGAGTGAATGCCATTTATTAACTGGGTTGGATTAAAACTGGCAGCTCCGTGTGTGAACAGCAGCCCATTGTATTTTCCCGGAGATCTCGGGGAGTAGCATGCCCTTTTGTGGCACAAGGAAACTTCAGTTGGCACGTGTGTCACACAATGTGTCCCACTTTGGAACTACTGGTACATAAAGCAAATAAAGAATTAAGAGCCACCCAGGTGAAGGAGATTAAGGACTTAATGGGCAGATGGGGGAGAAGAGCATCATCTGGACATCCTTCATCTTTTATTGTAAGGGAAAGATCCCTAGTGATCCCAGCAGAAAGAACAAACTTAGATGCACAAAATTTAGCAATTTTGTTGACACAAGAAGAATTTTTCAATAAACTTTTTTAAAAAATGAGTTTGTCCGCCAAAACATGCTCACTTTTCATAACAAATAAATCTCCACCTAGCAGAAAGAGAACTAAGTCACAAAAATGTGCCCCCCAAATAGATCATCATCTAAAAATACTGCACGTCATGACTTTAAGAGTCTAGTTTGAACAGATGGAGCTTGAATCACAGCAGTGTGTGGACAGCTAGCAAATGTGTTTAGGCCCACCTTTGATCTGCTGAGCTCACTCATAAGAATGACTTTTTAAAATTTTCAGTGTCATGACACTTCCCTGCTGATTAGCTTCTTCTGAGAGGTCCACAAGAATTGAAGAATCATTATAAACAGACTTATCTTCTGACCTGGGTTTGGAAACTTCTCAGTAATGGGGTCCAACCTATTCAAGATGATCTATCTTTCCTCCTCATTTCAAAGCCCTCCACCCAGCCTGGCCCAGTGAGGCTGTCCAAGGGTGGCTGTCCAAGGGTGGCTGTGCCCTTGAACAGCACGATCATTCACATCTCCAACCTGAGGCTGCTATCTGTGCCTCCTCACTCAGAAGCTTAAACTGCCTTTTACTCTTGCCTTTACGTACCACAAATTTTATGCCCACCCCACCAGCTGAATGATTATCTGATAACAGAGTTATGTGTTTCTGCCTTCTTGGAGTTCATTACAGGGAACTTTGTTTTCTTTCATCCCTTTTCTCCCCCCCACAAGGGTCATGGCCAACACCCAACAACAAAACTCAGGATAACAAGAGAAAAGCATGATGAATGTCTTTTTATCGTGGTTTTACATGACCTAAGAGAGAGAGAGTCTTCAGAATGAAGTCCCAGAAATACAGGGAAAACTATCCATGTTTATGCTTGGGTTCAGTTAAGTATGGACAGCCATGTTGTAATATGAATGGACAAAAAACACATGATCTCACACTAGTAGACTGAGTAGAAACCCAGCAAGGTCCATCTGTTCAGATTCTCTGCAGCCTCTAGTAGCATTCCTTCCTCCTGATCTATAGTCAAACAACGCAGTGAGAGAATTTCTTTATGGCCAGTGCTTACACAGAAAGTTTTAGTAATAATTTTAAGCATTATGACTGTCTGGGAGGAGAAAAGGGTTTTGGTATTTATGACTTGCCAGGGGGAAAAGGTTTCTATAGAAACCCACCATAGTTTCTGTGGCTACCTAGCCTTTGGGGAGAACAACAGGTGAGAGACCAGAGGACAAGGCTTTTTCTGAGGACTACGTTTCAAGAATCATTCTCTAAGGCCCAGCAACTCCTTTGGTCATTTAATTAGATTATACTATCCAGCTGCCAATATGGATATTTTATCTTCCTCAGAAGACTTTTTCCCCTATTGTTTTATTAGGGCATTTTCAAACATATATTGAATTCTGGATAAGTGTATAACCAAACTGTATATCTAACCATCAACTTACATGAAAAATAATCAACACATGGGCAACTGCCTTAGTGTACTTTATACTCTCTAAAGAAAAACGTTAAATTGTTTTCACATTTTTTGTTTACTTTCTCTTTAAGCCAAGAGTAGTGCTAAGTACGTAATAACAACCCAATATTCGGTTTTGGAAATGAACTAAAATCCAGTTCACCAAAATTCTGTCTCTCAAGTACTCAGCTTACTTCATCTTAATCAATTTTGGATAGATAACCCACAGAACTATTCAGAGTTTTTAAGGAAATATCAAAAAATAGAGAACAACTCTCCTGAGAAACTGTATGGATGTGAAATGACTATAATCTTACTCTTGTACCATCACTGAATATTTATTTATTTTTTATTAAATCATAGCTGTGTATATTAATGCAATCATGGGGCACCATACACTGGTTTTATAGACCATTTGACACATTATCATCACACTGGTTAACATAGCCTTCCTGGCATTTTCTTAGTTATCGTGTTAAGACATTTACACTCTACATTTACTAAGTTTCACATATACCCTTGTAAGATGCACCACAAGTGTAATTCCACCAATCACCCTCCCTCTGCCTATCTCCCCCCTCCTTCCCCTCCCTTTTCCCCTTCCCCCTATTCTTAAGTTATAACTGGGTTATAGCTTTCATGTGAAAGCCATAAATTAGTTTCATAGTAGGGCTGAGTACACTGGATACTTTTTCTTCCATTCTTGAGATACTTTACTAAGAAGAATATGTTCCAGCTCCATCAATGTAAACATGAAAGAGGTAAAGTCTCCATCTTTCTTTAAGGCTGCATAATATTCCATGGTGTACATATACCACAATTTATTAATCCATTCGTGGATCAATGGGCACTTGGGCTTTTTCCATGACTGAATATTTAATCTGCAAGCCAAATTTTCTTGTGTCACGACTCTAGAAAATCATTAGCGAGCAATACGCAGCCTGACACAGTAGAAAGAAGGAGTCGATTTCACAGTAGAGAAGAGGCCTAGCTCGATTCTAACTGGTATTACAACCTCAAGCAAGCCACTTTTCCTCTCTCATCTGTATCTCTATAATAAAAGTGCTTTTAATTTCCCAGTGACTTCACAGATGAGTTGTTTTTAATTTGCCCAATTGCTGTCTAAAATACACAGCACCATATATTATATTGTCTTCATAACACATCCAGACCCTTTTCAAAGAAGACATTTAATGCAGTTAGGAGCAAAAATGATAAAACAATCTGAAATTGTTTGTATATATATTTAAATATATATTCAAAAAACAAGTTAAATGGTAATGAGCAATGTAGGCAACATAAACGTAAGACAGGCACGATCACTGACGGTGGTGTTAAGCAAACACTTCGTGGTAGAAGTAGGAATAAAGTTAGCTCTTAAAGAATAAATATAACTTGAACAGGTGAAAGGAAGAACCACAAGGATTTCATCGTGTGTAAATACACCTCCCAAAACATGCCCAAGTTGTCCACACAAGAAAGAGCAGTTTGATTGAAACAGAGGGTCTCTGTAAAATACATAAACAAATAAATAAATAAATAAATAAATAAATGGTAGAAAGTCTGCAGCAGCCACCTGAGGCAAAATTATAAAAGTCCTCAAAAAAAAAAAAAAAAATGGAGTGCTTTGACTTTAAAGGAAACATTGGCAAAGTCAGCAAATTAGCCTCCCAAGAAAGTAACTGCCTTATAGTTGAGTTTAAGGCAATGGAAAATAGGAATCTGTTAGCGTTATCAAGACAGGGCACAGTCAATACTGTGAATAGTGAAGAAGCAGCAAAAAGACTAAAGTTTATATAATTTGAAGATGAGACCAAGAATGAGTAAACAGGATCCCTTGATAAAAATCTTCTGAAAGCACTGAAGCTCTTTGTTTGGATTGGAAGCTCCACATTACTGGAATCTCCCCGGCTCATCTTGGACAAAGTAAACTTTGACCGCTATGCCTGTCTCTGTCTCCTTAATGCAAATCTCCATCCAGATTTAGGGCTTTGTGTTCTTCTGTCTGCAAAGCACGCCTAATTCCTTTGCTCATTCAGATCTCCAGGTGAAGGTCACTCAAACAGTCCTTCCTAGACCACCTGGTCTAATGTGGCTTCTGCAACTTCAGCTCTTACATTTTTCTGTTTTAACTATCTGTTTAGCACTTAACTACATTCTGATCTTTTTTTTTTTTTACCACTTATTTATCTGAGTTCTTTTTTTTTTTTTTTTCTCCCTCTGACCCCTAGAGTATAATTCCTGGAAAAACAGGAACATGGAGACTTACTCAGCACTATCTATCCTAGCACCCAGAAGGGTGCCTGGCATGGATTAGACTGCTCAATAAATACTAACCAAATGGGAAAATACATGTGTCAGTCGCTGCAATCCTTCAGAAGGAAAGTCAGAGCTGCCGTTGTCCTCTGATCTACTCTGAGGCTCCTGTCTTCTTAAGGCTTGGATATTAACACTTCTCTTAAATGCTGAGTGATTCCCAAATCTTTCCAATTCTGTCTCTTTTACTTTGCTAGTTCTGTTTTTATAAGAGCTTTAAATAGACCACTTTAAAGGCAGCTTTCATTTTCTCCTTCGAACCTAACAAAACAGTAGACAAACTACCATCCCATACTGTGGGAACTGAAGCTCAAATAGTCCCACAACACAGTCAAACAATAAGCCAGGAAGTCTTGCCAGAATAGACCTGAACACAGGTCAAGTGTCAACTAATCCAAACCCTTATCCAGTGCACAAAATGGCCTCTACTTTGTTCTCAACCACCAAAAGAGAGACATTCTACTTCTAATTCTCAGGCCACACGTCACAATGCCTAACATAACATACACACTGGATAAATAATTATTTTATTATGTGTTTATTGCTCTGTTTGCAGTGAGACCCACCCAATCCCACTACCGAAATAAGAAAGAGGAGGAAAAAGGAAAGAAAAAGAAAAAAAAACAGCAGCCAAAACAAAATTCATACTGGTACTTAAGGGGCTAAACTGACTTCATCCCTTATAAGCCTTATATTACTTAAGTTCCCAACCACGCCAAAAGTGTCTTTTAATAAATATTAACCTAGAGAACTAGTGTTGTTGCAAAATACCAAGATCCAAAGATACTAGGTTTTAACCAAACTCTGTCCTCTAGGTGATAGAAATGTTTCACTCTATATTATATTATTGAATTATTACTTTGTATAAATTTATGATGATAGACCTTATTTTTAAACATATAAAATGAGAATTGATTTACTGCTTCTAGAAGGTGAGAAAAATGATTTTTTAAAAGATCACTCAAAGAATATTAAGAATCTAACTTTCATCAGGGAATTCTAGTGGTATGTGCAATAGTTATTTATAACTAAAGGCAGAAATAACATGTAGCAGCTAATTTGATAATGATAACTTTAAGAACACCTTTTGAAAATCAAGATGGCTAAAATTAACCAAAAATTATCCCCTGGATTACACGAGTGCAATTTTCACTATCCAAAGTTTGCTTTCCTTTATATTCCAATTTTTGTTGCTAATAACTGAATTGTAGATTCTACGTAATATTACCTAAAGAACTGTAAAACTGAAACAGACTAAAAATATTTCTGACATTTTCCTTGTTTCCTTTCTACTGTACTCTCTCAAATGAAAAACTTAACCTAAAATAGATAATTGTATTATTTTATTTTTGCCTTATATTCTAAGAATTGAAACCAAAATCACCCCAACATAAAAGTTAAATTTTGGATAAAAACATGCCATTCATTTTTATTTTTCCCTTTCTAGAACCAAAATGTGTTCACCTGCTACATGCAGACTATAATGAAGAAAAATCAGTCTTTGGAATGAAAATGGACAAAGAGATCACACAGAAATTTAAGTTGTACAGAAACTGGAAAGCACCACAAAAACCAGACCAATTCTAATTGACTATGAAAGTCAGAAGATAGAATAATTTAAGAAGGAATTCGTTTTAAATTGTTACCTACATTTTTCACATAGGTTCTGAAATGGTAGAGCTTTGACAGAAACACCATTAAGCTGATTAGAAGGACACGGTTCTCCCATTTTTTATATTGGGCTACACGTGTTGTACTACATGAAGATCTGCCTAATAACTATGTGCTAAATAATTAATAAAGAGGGATGCAAACCAAGGAATCACAAGTGTGTTAATTCAGATTCAGCAAGCTGAAGCAAATGTAAGTTGAGTAAACAAGCAAAGAACCGGTATCTCTTCCATTACTCTTTGTGGCATCTGTCTTCCCCATACCCTTTGCGTAAAACAAACTCCTAAGGGGAAAAAAGTCATAAACTGGACAAACACTGCCTGTCTCTCCTTAGTGCTCATTATTTTTCAACCAGTTCTTAAGAGGGAATTGAATTAATTTCACATACATATTTCTCAAAAGAAATAGTGAAGGGGCACCATGGCATAAAAATAGTTTCCCCACATAAAAACAAGTAGGATTGACCAGGATGACAAGAGAACTGTCATAAACTTACAGGAATGACTGTGTTAACTAGCAGGGCTCTTTTGTTTATTGGTTTACATTTATTTACACAACCTTACGTTTCATCAGTGAATCAATGCAAACAGTTTGAAGTCAAAGTAGCCCCTCTTGGGGAGGGGCATGATTGTAAGAGGGACTTTACCTTACAAATGCAATTAGTATAACCTGGTTCTTTGTACCCTCAATGAATTCCCAACAATAAAAAGAAAAGAAAAAAAAATGATACAGTCAAATTAGGGAAGGCATTTTGTAATAAAAGCAAATCACCATCAGGGACCAGGAGAAGTTTTAGGAAAACAATGACTAACAACATGGGAGTCATTTCAAACCCATTTGAGGTGCTTTTCCTGCAACAAAGAGAACTGTGATGATTAAAATGCAGCAGCAAAGACTGTTTTGTGTAAAAATGAGCCACAGTGACCAGGTTAGGCAATTCCTATTGCTATAACCAAAATAAGCCTATCTAGCTGTGGCTAACTACAGAAGCCACCAACAGGGAAAAAAAAAAAAAGTCAAAAGATTAAATAAATTTAATCCATGCATGAAAGTAAGAAACATTTACTTAGCATTTGATCCAATATTAAAACAAATGAAAGATGACATACAGGAAAGTATCCCACTTGGTCCCTACCCATTGTTAGACACTCAACAGATCATCTCTCTCTCTTTTTCCCCCTTAGTGTATTGATCCACTGCCACGTGGCTCTATGTACATTTTCAGGTGTCTAAGTTTATCTTCTCTCTCCAACTAGACCCAAAAATATAAACTGTTTCATGCCTAAGTAGATATGTAAGTGTGATTCTTCCACAGGTTTGTAGTCTCATGTGAGCTACCCACAATATATTGAGAGATGAGACTCCTTCCACACTTGCCTCTGTCACCCTGTTGGTCAAGTTTCTCCTTCATCACAGTTACAGGACGGCCACAGAGGCGCCAAGAATCATGTTCTCATGCAACAACATGTCTTTCTCTTTATTATCAGGGAAGAGCATCTTTCCCAGGAGTCTCCTGGCAAACTTTCCATCATAACTAATTGACCAGAATTCTGAACTATGGCCAGGCCACCTTCACCTGCACAGGAACTTGTAAAAGCAAGTAAGGTAAGAGGGAGTCTTGTCAATTGGAAGAACGTGAGGAGAATCACTAACTGAATAGACAACTCACAGGATCTGCAATGCTGCAATGCAAGATAATGAATCAGAGGCATATACAATATTTAAAATGAAGACATTACCTCTACAACATAGAGCAAGAAAGAAAAATCTCGCTGCCCACCTATCTAAAGCGAGCCAAGAACTATGACAGAGGAGTGGCATCCCCTCTCCCTCACTGTGTGTGTGGATGTTTCTTGTCTGACATAGGCCACTGTATCTGAAGATCAGACTTCTACAGGCTCTTTATTCAAGTAAACAATCACTTGGTTTAAGTCCCAATCTCCTTAGATCCAAAGCCAGCAGAATCTCAGGAGTGTAACAATCTTTCTCTTGCTAACCCGGCAGTATAATACATGTTAACATAATCATTTAAAAAGGAGACAAAAACAGATAACCTCATGCCTGTCCAGTTCTTACATTTTTTTTTCAAACTGATGGAAAACATTAAGACGAAAACGAATTGCAAAAGTTCAATATTTGTTTCTTTGTGAATTAGGGGGGAAATGCACTTTCCGCTATATTATCACTTTCCAAATTCTCGCCAATCCCCTGTAGTTTTCATCACGCATCATTTTTGTGATTAATGACGTGCACCCAGTTAATGGAAAACAGCAGATTAGGTTTCCACTAATAGTTTTGCAACTTACATACATCGGCCTGCCTCATTTAGTAACAACCTTCCTGTTCAGTAAGAGAGTGATGGATTCAATCCCACAGCAGAACTTAGTTTTCTGCATACAAGACAGGTCAGATTTCTGGAGTGGAAAAAATTACACTTTTAGTGGTATGCTGCTCCTCTGTTGAAATTTAACGCTAAGGTGATACCTCAGACAGATTTTTTTCCCTGTTTATTTCTATTTAGCTATCCACTTAAAAATCTGTGATGCTTACTTGAGGTCTATAAAAATATGCGGAGTAGCACCTTGCCACCATGGTAAATAAAACAAATGTAATATGATAATCTCTATAATTAGTATACTAAGTGTAAAAGACATTATTCTGAAGACATAAGTGAGAAACAGTTAGTTCCTTATATATTAGTGTATCACTGTAATGATGTCAAAAACAAAATTTGCATTTGCTAGTTCTGTTTGTGTACAGAAAGTGTTGGCTCTAAATAGCTGTGATTTAGGAAAAAATACACAGTACAGTGGAAAGCATACTAATCTAGGAACAAAAGAATCAAGAGGCAAGAATTCTAGCCCATTTCTGCTCCAAATTACTTAGAAAACAAGTCTAACTATCTTTTGTTTTTGCCTTCCCCACTACCTTTTATATTTACCTCTCAAGTCATTTAACAATCGCTAATGTGTTTCAAGTTATTTCTGTGTATACCTCACATTCCCCATCTGGCTTCGGCTCCTTAAGAGCAGAGCACACATCTGATTTACATTTTTATCTCCTACAGTGCAAAGTTAGACTATGAGCTTCCTAAGAAGGGGGACTTTGTCTGCAGATCTCCAGGGATTAGCATGGTGTGACCTCAAAGTATGTATCTAATAGATGTTTTAATAAATGAAAAACCTAGAAAAGGATAGTATGCTTTCAAGATAAAAGAAAATGGGGGTACTGTTTAAGAGCCACATCAAATTAACTAATACCAACAAAGTAAGAAATGATCCAAAAATCTTACAAGAAGAAAGAAGGCAGAAAATACAAATGAATAATGACTAGCCAACCTGTAAAGTGAACCAAGATGATAATCACTGCTCTGATAAAAAATAAAACTTGAAAAAAATTAAACTAAATCTGCCCATGGCTCCCACCCAATCCTTACTAAAGTTTCAAATCACTATGCCTTTGTGATTTTCCCTGGAAAGTTTTTATCTGCTACATTAGTGATTTTCTTTTCTTTTTTTTTTTTTTTTTTTTTGCAGTTTTTGGCCAGGGCTGGGCTTGAACTAGCCAATTCTGGCATATGGGGCCAGAGCCCTACTCCTTTGAGCCACATTGGGGCGGCGCCTGTGGCTATTTGTGTGCTATGAAAATTTTTAAAGATCACTAATTAAATTATTTTCAAAAGACGTTCAAAGCACAGTAATTATATTTTTTTACTCTTTTCTTTTTTAAATGTCAACATAATTGAAGTGTGCTGTGGCAGTTTAACTATAGATTTAACTGTGTCGTGAGATAGGGGTTGAAAAACACTGATCAACTTATTGATCATTCTCCATCAATTGTCAAGACAGGATTTAAATACCCACACTTCCATGAAGCCTCCCTTGATTCTTCCTGGATAGAAGAGTAATCTTCCTGCTCTCTAAGCTTCCACAAGAATTTATCTGTGTTTCTCTACTAATATGTACCACTTAAATTAAGTGATTTACTCCAGAGCACCCTGCAAACAAAGATAAAAATAAAATAACTACAGTTTATGAAAGTAGAGGACATGAGATTTTAAAGACAATACATAACAACACTGACCTTAGTGAGCTATTCTTTTTAATAGGTATTTTTCACATATGTAAACCACTTAATATAATGTATCATAATCTTCAATATAGTGAAATTTAGACTGTATAGAGTTTCTAAGCAAGCAGTACTTAAACATTTGTATTTAGGCATAATTTCCCCCCTGAAGAACAATAAATGTGTGCCTATTCTGTTTTTTTTTTTGGGGGGGGGTTGTTTTGTTTTGTTTTTTTCAAAGAAAGAGTCTCTCTGTTGGCCTGGGTACAGTAACCTCGCACCATAGCTGGGAGTGCAGGTGCCCCCTCAGCTAATTTTTCTATTTTCAGTAGAGACAGGGTCTCATCTTGCTTAGGCAGGTTTGAACTCCTGAGCTCAAGCAATTCATCCACCTCTGCCTCTCAGAATGCCAGTATTACAGACGTAAGCCACTATGCCTGGCTATTCTGCTAATGTTGAGACAAGTCCTAGAACTTTATTGATAATGCAAAGAATAATTTGTAAGATAGTGTTCCCCTCTTCTAAGATGTAGTAAAGGGCACTCTTCTGCTAAAAAGTGGCTGGGATGAGAAATACACCATGCCGTTCTACATGCCCAGCATTCTCACCCACTCACGAGCTGGACCAGCCTTCAAGAAAGACATTTATCTTCAGAGCAAACAGATCTCCATAAACTACGCTATAAACAACGTTAAAGTACAAAATACTAAAATGAAACCCACTGGATCAATTCAATGGTTAAGGTTGTCCATAATCTGAAGCTACTTTATTCTACCAAGTCTAATAAGATGGAAAACTAGATGTTTTACAGGGGCCACAGCTATATTATTTTATGTTCAAAGCTGTCATATTGCTGTTTTTCTAAGGTCAAGGTTATTTTCTTTAATACATTTTAACCTAAAAAATATTTTTAAAATCTTATTTTATATGAAATATTTCTGAAATCTTAACCAACTGCTTGAGCAGGTTTGATTCGAGAGAAAGATACTTCAACAAATAAATTTGTCTGTCTGTAAAGCAAGTCTGACACACACTTTCTACACAGAGTGAGACTCCATGAGGTAGTTCTTTCCTTACCCAAGAATAGAAATCAAGCCTCCAAATGTCTCTAATAGAATCTCAAAACTGGCCCCTGATATCTAGTTACTTAAGTAGTTGAATTTCTTTTTAAGTAAAGTTGAATTTCGTTTTATCAGCACCTACATCACCTGCTAACAATTCTATCATATTTTGCCTGCAAACCAGCACTTACCACAAAATTGACAGATATTTGATTTCAAAGACTACTGAAAATGTATGGAAGACTTGATATTTTTCATGCTTTATCCTAAGGGGAAAAAAATGTGATGTAAATGTAGTTTATGTTACACTGGTTGTTTCTAATAATGAATGTACAGGTACAACTAAGTATATAATTGATTAAATCAATGAAAACATCAGTTGTGATTTATTGAGCACTGAGCACATGAACAAAAGTTACTCTGTTATTTGTTGTCATTGGTTAAGCTTTGCAAGTTAAGGAAAAACATGTGGAAGCAAAATAATCACTTAAGAAATTATCTACAGCTCAAATTTTTCTTTAAGTTTACATTTTTTTTTATCGTTAGGGATTCATTAAGGGTACACAGAACCAGGTTACACTGATTGCTTTTGTTAGATAAGGACCCTCTTATATTTGTGTCCCTCCCCCAAAGGTGCACCACACCCCTTGACCCCCCACCCCCTCCTGCTCTCCCCTTCTCAGCTCTCCCCACCCCCCACCCTGTACTAGGACCTTCATTGTCCTCATGAGATATTACCCATAGGCTCCATGGATTTGCTCATCTTTTTCTCGAACAAGGCATCTCCAAAAATATCTCACTGGCCAAGTTGAAACTCACCCAGGCACTTTTTACACTGTTTATTTAAATAACACCACAGACGCGTATTATCCTAGGGAGTTTCATCATGCAAAAGGAAACTGAACAAAGAACTATTTGTCCAGTCAAGATACAGTAACTCAGCCTTAGAATTACACTGCAGTAATCTGTGCTATAATGTTAATAATGTCAATAATTCCAAGATAGATCTTTAAAAATAATGAAAAATAATTATATGTATGTCATTTCTTAGTTATGAGGGAAAAGAAACATAGCATAGGCATACTACTTGTTGCTTATATCAAAATTTACTTCTATGATCTTTTTTAAAGGGACAACTAACAATCTGATTCCTTAAACATCTATCTACACAGGTAGCAAATATCCAACTGCTGAATATAGGTGATCTGACTCCAGAACCCATGTTTTCAATGATTTTGCTAGATTAATTTATTATTTGGGGCTTTGCTTTATGGAGGCTGAATCTATTGACCATTTTATTCTGCTGTCACAGCTTCTTTCCAGAGCTATGTTAAGGTCCTCTGACGGTTTCTCATGAAACCAGTATACTGATAAGGCACTGTGAGGGTGATACAGGGATGGCAGCCATCAACCCAATATTGTCAGAGATGAGCCCTCTGATGTTGCAGCCGGAGCTTCAGCATTAGTTTCACACCCACCCCCTCCCCACCTAACCCTTAGGCAGCCCTCCTGAAGCTGTGGGCCCTGAAAAAGCAGATGGCTACCGCAGACTGAAGAGGAACACCCTTTGTTGGGGAATAATGGCAACAGCCAGTACCTAATGAAAACCCACTGAAATCTCAGCAGACACATAACCCCAAACTGAACCATTACTATGAGGTAAGATAGGAAAATAACTCAAGACAAAGCAATTACAATAAGGCACTGCTTTTTGTCCTGTTCAGACAGAAGATGTATTTCATTTTTAAAAAGCAGAAATAAAACTATGATTAGTTTCTATGCTGATTACTTACTGTAATGAAATATACTTTTACAAATGTTTTCTCGTTAAGCTATATAATAAGCTACAAACAGGCAAGTCCTTTATAACTTAAATCTAAAGGTATAACACAAAAGTGAGCTTCTGAATCAATAAATTTCTGTTTTCCAGGTACTGAACCTCATGGTGAGGGTCACTGAATAACTCTCCAAACTCATCAATGGCCTTTTGTTGTTGTCATTGTTGTTGTTAAACAATATAAGCTCAGTCATACATAAGTTCAGACACTGTTCATTGTCTGGTGTAATCATGATTATGTTAAGTATTTCCAGAAAATAAAATTCAAAAATATTGTGGAAATGTCTTTTTTAATATACCATTTAATTGATAAAAATACTTAAGTCATCGTATAATTATAATAATTAATCAAATTAAAATAATAAAAATGCTTCCCTTAAGATAACATTCTTCATGAAATACTATGTCATGTTTATTTTCCAAACGTTACTTCCAAGAATTTAGTAAACCAGTTCGGTCTGAATTTACAGTCAATTTATAAAACAAAGTCACAGAGAGGTAATTGCCAATAAGTAGCTCTTTGCCAACCAACCAACAAATGTGAAGCTTAAATGTACTCCTTTTTTAGTATGTGGAAACATTCTCTCTCCTTTGAAGGTTTTTGCCAATACATCTAAACACTTCCTCGACAGCAAGGGTGGAGGAAGGCAAGAGAGACAATCCCTCATTACTATTTACCCCTGCGTAGCACACACACAGTGAGATCCAGTGACATCAACGCACACACCAGAAAAGCACAGATAATTACCTGGTACTCATTGGGCCAAAACGTGCTCACTGCTAGCTCAGCTCGAAGCCAATCTCTACCCGTGAATCCAGTCACGTTCCAAATCGGATTGGCAAGAGGTCCTTTGTTCACCCTGACTAGTATGTTCAGAGTGCCGGGATTCAGCCCTTTCTGGCTGTATAACAGGTAACTGAAATCAATGCAGTGAGTGTCATTCTCCTTCATCGTAGGCAACTGAAGTCTGGCTTTTTCTCCAGGGTCATGATCTGATGAGTCCACTATCATATAGGAACCTGAAATGACATTAGGAATAATAATGCTAAATACACATAAGCAGAAGGAAACGTATAATAATAAAAATGTACCAATCCATTCTGATCTGTCTTTCAGAATATAGCCAGAGAAAAGTATCAATCAAGCAGGTGTATTATTGAACTCAGTAAGAGACATTGTTCAAAGGACACAATGTGTATTAACTCATTCCGTTTAAACAACATCTTGTTATTATACTTATTTTGTAAATTAGTAAGTTATTCAAAGTCATAAAATAAACCAGCAAATGCCTGGATCAAATTCAGAGCTCACTGTGAAAAAATTTCTAGACTTAAGTAAACAGAATTCTTTTAATATAAATCAGAGAAACAAAAACAATAACTTATTGGCCTTGTTTACACAGAAGATGCACCTTTTTTGTTTTTTCCCTATACTGAATACGATGGCAGGGAGATAGGTTAGGAGTGCAGGCAATAGAATAATCCTAAAATCATCATTTATATAAGTTATGTAACTGTTTGCAATGTACTAATCACTTTGAAACTCATTCAGGGAATAATGATACTTTGTAGCACTAATGTGAGGACTAAAATTTAAAACTTCTGAGTAGAGAATTGTGCGCATAGTAGATTTACCCATCTGGAGGCTTACCCACTAAGCCGTTAGCTAATCACCACTTCTATTAGCCAAACTCTGCAGCAGACCCTATGCTCTTCTCAGGCTTTAAGAAATCCAGTTGAAATTACTAATCTACTTTACTTCCTTTTATTTAATAAATATTGGTCATCTACCATGGAGACGCACAGAGCATAGCACTCATACACAAACTTGACATTGCAAGCGAAGATTATGTAATGACTAAGTACAAAAATGGGACTTGACCTCTGGGCTGCTAATATGAATCCAAGCACCTCTGCAATGCAATAATCAGCTGTTCTCATGTCACTGTGGATTTTAACAAATACATATCACAAAAATGTAAATAGAATTATTTATCACACCTTAGAACACAAATTTTATCGTAAAATATCTTTCTTCTAGAATGTAATTTTAACCAAAATATATTAAGTGCAGTGTTACAGAACCGAGTACTACCAGGGTTACACACTCTACCGCCTCTTCTTAACAACATGCAGAATTAATCAATCCTCTGTATTCCCTCCTGAAAATTTGTACACATGACACATCAAGTAATCAACAACTACGGTTCAATTAACCCCCAATAACAGAGTCATAGCTTTAACTACTTAAGAAACCAATTTTCAAATCTGACCAATTATCACTGAATGGTACCCTATGGGTAGGCGCTTTTGTGAAGATTTCATATAACAAGTGTCCAAATATAGAGTAAGCACACTCCAGTGACAGTGACTTATATCATTGTTCACTACATTTGCCCACTTATCTCTTATAAGCTGGAATTATTTTCTATTTTCCTTCCTGATTCTCACAGACAACACTTTACTAGAATAAACTGTCCATGCTTATTTTTTGGAGATATTATACCATTTCTTAAACAGGATATCCTGGATTCCAACCTAATTTACAGAAGCAGGATGTTTCCATTCTTGGTTCTATCCACATTCTGAAGTCAGTGGCTGATTTAGCGAGATGTCTTTGAGACTGACCACTGTATAGCATACCAATTCTTACTTTGAAGTAGGCCCAGCCCTAAGATCTTGGATAAGGTAATCAGTGTTGGTGGGCCTCAGCTTCTTCACAAACCTGTGCCCTATTTCTCCACCACCACAGGTTTTCAGTGGCATATTATGGTAGTAGTGTATTTAAATTATTTTTACAAGTCTGCATCAATCATGACTTATGAATGTCAATTTTATAGTAATGATCTATGAAATGATTTACTGGCTAATTATTATTTTCTTCTATTACAGAATAAACCTGGAGTACAATATGCTTTCTGTCATATTTTAATTACGTAGCATGATATTTACCATTAAGACCATTTACTGATTTTCAGCCTGTTGCACTTTCAAGCTATAATAATTTTATTAAAGAAATGGGATAAGCAGATTGGTAGGCATTACCAATTTGATCATTAGGAAGGCAAAAGTCATAAAATAAAAGCTTGGCTAAATTATTTTAGGGTTTCAAGTAAGGTAAATAATAAAATGAGTGCTGAAAATTGTGTCTATATGGACTGTTTCTATTAAATGGTCTTCTTTCAATGCAGTCCATCACTATATTACCTGAATGTTCTGAAATTATGATGCGTTTAGTGCACAGTCCCCAGAAAGAAGCACTGGCACCAAAAAAGCCACCTGAGTCCTTCTCCCTACTGACTTGATAGAGTGGCAATTGACCCCACAGGCACCATGGAGGCAGCTGCCTGTGTGACACAAGATTTCCCTTCATCATCCTAAACGCAGAGAACCCTGTGCTGTTCTGATCAACTTCTAAAAACTACTTCTACAGTCTCCCAGCATAACTGGCTCCCAATCCTGACTGCAGGAAAATTCTACAATATGTACTTTCCTCATCCTTTATAACTTAAGCTTATTTACTATTGTTGTGTTACTAGCTAACTAACCTCCCCGGTTTCTAATAAGAGTTTACCTGCCTCAAGGCTTAATACTGAACTATCTGTGTTCACATCCATACAATGTATTAACTTTTAATTAATACAGTTTCTTTAATATGGCCTTACAAATATTTCTTATAGTCTCTTTAGCAGCAGAGTTCTCAAATATATCAGTCAAGGTACAGGAAAAAAACTTATTGTTATATTACTATTTATAAAAAGTGCAACCCTTCTGAAAAGCATTTGGCAGTAAGAATAAAAACCTTAAAGCAATCTCTGATCTAGCAATTTTGTGTCTACAAATATGTGCTAGATAAACAATCATATATACATCCAAGATACAGCTAAAAACGATGTCCATCTCATCATCGGACTTTAAAACAGTGAATACAAAGTATTTCAAATGTCCAAGAATAGGTAATTTATACAATTCTAGTAAATCAAGTTGTTGATCAATTATGCAGTCATTAAGGAAACATATTATTTAAAAATATTTTGTGAAATATATTCACAACATGGTAAGTAAAATATGGAGATTATAAAATATTATGCCCATTTGTGGAAATATGTATTCATGTTAAATATTAATATATACATTTGTGTAAATGTATATTCACGTATGCATACACATAAGTTTATATATAGGACTGGAAAAAACAAAGAATATATATCAAAATGTAATAGTATAATTTTGGGAGGAATATAATTATCTTCTGTTTTCAATTTTTGCTACGTACATTTTTCCAAATCCTCTACAATGAGAGGCATTAGATTTTTATTTATTTAATTTTTATTTATTTAAAAGGAGATTATATGAGTGCTACCTTATATGAGGAACATCAAATGAATGATAAACAGTAAATAAACACAGGTTTGGGGGCTTTCAAAATAAGTCCTTTTTTCAGTCTACAGATTTAACATCATCTTAGCATTCAAAAAAACACAACACAAAAATCAGTTATTTCTTATCTCAATTCATTTAAAAAGAGACAGAGAATAGTTAGATTAAATTGTACTTTTTATGTGTTGGGGTCCATAGCACAGTGGTATGGCTCCAGCCACATACACCGAAGGTGGCAGGTTCAAACCCAGCCCAGGCCAGCTAAACAACAGAAACAAAAAAATAGTGATGCGTTGTGGGGGGCACCTGTAGTCCCAGCTACTTGGGAGGCTGAGGCAAGAGAATCACTTAAGCCCAAGTGTTAGAGGTTGCTATGAGCTGTGACACTACGGCACCCTACTGAGGGTGACATAGTAAGACTCTGTCTCAAAAAAAAAATAATCATAATCATAATAAAATAATTGTACTTTTTACTAAAAATAATGGCCAAAGAAAATAAGTCTCCTATTCATAAACACCACTGCCTAGTATCTAGAGGAATAAGTAATATAGTATGGATTTTGTGTATAAAGGAACTTTTTTAAGTTACACTTCTATGAATAGGGCATTAACACAGACAACAGAATTAACAGCAAAGAAAATAACAAGTGCAAAATAAATTTCCATACATTAAAATTACTTTGTGTGTTTGTATACCTTAGTACGGTAACATAACATTTGTATTGTCAGTCAAAATCCTATAAACTGAAAAAGAAATTTCAGTTTCTTGGCTCAGTGTTGACAGCTTTCTATGATCTTGCTCCAAAGTACTTCAGTCATTTTACCTCTCACTTCTCTTCACAAACCACCTTCTCTCATATCTGACAAACTCCTCACAATTTTCTCCAAATGCCAAGCCAATTTTCTTTTCTGCACTGGCTCACAGCTTTTGAATTTCTGATTCTGGCCCTTAATTATACATTGCTTTTTTATAAATGTTAAATAATTTAAATGGAGATAATATATTTCCCTTAGAAAGGCAATAATGTTCTCATAGAAAGCACCAGTCTTCCTCAGTGCCCAATCACGAGACAGAAAGCATGTGGTAAACTTAACAGTGAAGGTATAATATAAAGATTTACTACCTATAAAAAGGTAGAAATTTAAAGTGATAAGAAAAGCCTTGGGTGGCGCCTGTGGCTCAAGGAGTAGGGCACCGGTCCCATATGCCGGAGGTGGCGGGTTCAAACCTAGTCCTGGCCAAAAACCAAAAAGAAAAGCCTTAACGAATAACCTGAGTACCCAAGGAATAAAACAAACGTGGTGAGGGGAGGGATGTTGCTGAGAACTGGGTTTCTTAAACAAGGGGCGGCCGTAGTTCACTGGATGATGAGTTTGCTTGTTCTCAGCAGAGCTGATCCACAGTAGCTGGAGAAGCAGGAAACAGTCCACAGCAGCAGGTGGCATGAGGTCTGGGCATCCTGCCTTGAGGGGAGCACGAGGCCAGGTCTGGGCTGCACGCTCCCTGGGAGATGATGTGGGGTATATCCAGAGAACACTGCCAGCTATGCAGCAACAGAACCAAAGAACCAAAAACACGGAACAACGTAACCAATAATAGAAGCGCCTTCCTTCCAAAATGTCCCTCCAGTGCCCTCTACTGACAAAGTTTAGCACTGAGCTAGCTGTAAAGAAGAACGCTTAAGGGTCAAGCACCAATATCACAGAGCAGGTAATGAAGGGTGAATTTGGAACTCTAAGATAATAAATTGATAACTGTCACATCATCTAATAAGGGCTTTGCACAGAGTAGAAGTCCCATAAACACTTATTAGTTGATTAAATGGATGAATGATTGAATGGGAAACAGAGAATGTTTTTTAGAATATAACATTATATAGTATAATAACATCGAGGCAGTACTAGCTCTACCTATATGTGTAAATAATTACCAGAAAACATCAAAACAAACAAAAATTATTTAATGCAACTGGTTTATGCTACTTTCAGACATAATGATTCAATGGAAGAGTATCATGTTTGGAAGTACAAACCTAAAATTTGGATCAGATCCACCCAAGTATATAAAGAAACCTTCTATCAGATTAAGGGTTCCAACATGCTTGAGACTCAGGATGCCTTTACATATTTAAAAAACATCGAGGACATTGAAGAGCTTTGGTTGCTGTGAGTTCTATCAAATTTAACCATATTGTAAGTAAAAACAAATATATTTCAAAAATATTAATTTGTTTAGCAATGATAATCTCATTAATTATTAACCTAATCAACAGCTTCATGAAAAATAACTATTTTCCAAAACAAACAAAAGAGATAGAATATAGGCAGTGTTACTTTCTGCAAATCTCTCTAAAAGAATTAGAGTCACATTTTACTTCTGTATTTAATAGGTTGTGATAACTATCATACATTATGTAACCTCTGGGAAATTCTTCCATACACTCATGAGAAAATGAGAGGGGAAAAACAACATCTTTGTGTTAAAAAAAAAAACAATTTTGACCTCATGGACCACTTGAAAGAGTATTGGAGGCCTACAGTGATCTTTGGACCACATATGAAGAAACGCTGTATTTTAATATACATAATTCTTTTTATCTTCCTGCTTTAATAAGAACATTAGTGCTTTTATTTACATTGAGTCTACCTAATGAATTCAGTCTCTGCAGGGAATAAAAACCTACTCTTTTAAATCAGTTAAAAAACAAAGCCCTTCACTGGGGTGTTGGATATCTGGAGAACAAAAATCAAGACAGCTGAATTCTCCTATACTAGTATAATAAAGGATTATGAAGAATGTTTTTATTAGGGTTCTGCAAAGAAAAAGGAGGAATAGCCATACACACATGTATTTATATTCCTTATTATAAACCTATTTATACTATGTAGTATATAGTTTATAATCTCTTTATATAAAATATAAAAAATATAAATATACTACATTTATACTATGTAAAATATAAAAAAATTTAAATATACTACATTTATACTATGTAGTATAATAAAAAGGAGGAATAGCCATACACACATGTATTTATATTCCTTATTATAAACCTATTTATACTATGTAGTATATAGTTTATAATCTCTTTACATAAAATATAAAAAGATATAAATATACTACATTTATACTATATAAAATATAAAAAAAATATACTACATTTATACTATGTAGTATATAGTTTATAATCTGTTTATATAAAAATATAAGAAATTATAAACTATATACTACATAGTATAAATGTAGTATATAGATATAGTAGTATATAGAGATAGTAGTATAATGTAGTATAGAGATATATTCTAGTATGTAGTACATAATCGCTTTATACAATAAAAAGATGAGATAAAACCTTTTATACGCATATAAATCTTTACAGAGAAATACAATCTCTATATAAATTTTTATATATAATAAGATTATATATAAAATTACATGTAAAATCTCTATAAAGATTTTTTATTTTTAATTTGTAATTATGAGGACATAATAGCTTATATATCTTTATAGGATTAAATATTTATATAGAGATACAATTTTATATATATATTTACCTAGAGATTCATATAGATTATATACTGCATACTAAATATTAATAAAATAAAGAGATTTATTACAAGAAATAGGCTCATGTAATTATGACAACTAAAGAGTTCAGATCCAGGAGAGCTAATGGTGTAATTCCAATTTGCACCTGAAGGTCTGAGATGTAGGAAAGCCAATAATATAAATTCAGTTCAATTCCAAGTCAGAGTCTGAATCCAAGAAGCAGATAGTCAATGGTATAAGTTCCAACTTAAGTCCAAGTCCAAAGGCAGAATAGTACCCATGTCCCAACTCGAAAGTGAGGTGGAGAGTAAATTCTCTCCTACTCCATTCAGGCCTTCAGTGGACTGGATGAGGGCCACCCATACTGGGGAGAACAACCTATCTTTCTCAGTCTACCACTGCAAATGTGAATCTCATCCAGAAACATCCTCGCAGACACACCCAGAAATAATGTTAAACCAAATATCTGAACACTCGGTGGTTAAGTCAAATTGACACATAAATTTAATTATCACTCAGGGCTTTTTTCCACTCTGGGCTCTCCTCATCCGAGAATCAGGTTGTTAAGTATGAACAGAAGAGCAGGGAAGACTAAGTAATCTGCTATTCTAATAAGAAAGGTATTTCTGTATGTTCCTTAGACCATTATGAATAGCTACCAAAACACCAACACACTGTGTGAAACAGTTTGTTCTTGGCATTGAGTGAGATTTTCACAGTAAAAACAAAGAACAAGCCAGAAACTGTTGATTAAAAAAAACTAAAACACTATATAGTAATATTGTTTCATGCCCAGAGAGCTGAAGAAGGAATAATCAGGATCTGTGCACAGAGAGAAGAGTGACAACTGATCATAATTTGGGTCTCAGCTCCTCTGGGACTTTTGTTTTCCTATGTTATAAAACTAATGTCTGTAAGTATCCCTGTTGCTGTTACCTTTGTGGTGAAGGCAATGCCATTACCCTGCTCTTTTTTCATAGTATCTTTCAACTTTTCATTTCCCTTTTTCAAGCCTCTTCTTCCACTGCCATTTGTCCTCACCTGATTAGGCAGTAACATACTATAACTCAGTGGTTCTCAACCTGTGGGTCAGGACCCCTTTGTAACAATGAAAATACATCCTGCATGTCAGATATTCACATTACGATTCATAACAGTAGCAAAATTACAGTTATGAAGTAGCAATGAAAATAATTTTATGTTTGGGGGTCACCACAACATGAGGAACTGTATTAAAGGGTTGTGGCATTATTAGGCATTAGGAAGGTTCAGAACCACTGATATAACCAATTATTAAAACTAACAACATAGGAATTGGTTTGATTTTTCCCTTTCCCTCACTTTTCTCTTGTAATTCACTAGCAATTTCTACTATCTCTACGTACAAGCTATTTCCTCAATCCTTCCACGTCACCTCATATTCACTTGCTTTATCAAGCTCCTATCACTTCTCAGAAGGACACAGGCCCAGGATCTTAACATGTTCCATGACTGCGTACCACCAGCCCTACTGAAAGCCAGACTAATTTTTCCCCCACACACACAATTAATCTTTTCTCATCCTCACATTGCAATTGAGTGTAAAATCCAAACTTTTTAGCTTCAATATGGTCTTCTCCAACATTATTTCCCACACCTCTCTTCCCTAACTTAAAATGCTCCAGATACAGTGGGCTTTCTTCTGTCCCTGAACAAAACCCAGGTTTATGTTGGTCCCAGTCTCTTACACATGTAGCATCTTCTGTGTGGAAGGCTTTCTCTTCAGCGGGCTAATTTTTATCATTCAGGTCTCAGCTCAAATATCACCTATTGGGAAGCATTCCTTGGTTTGTTCTAAGATCCTTTTTAATATATCACTTTTTTGTTAGATCTTTCATATACTTGCCACTTACTAAATTTGTATTCTTAACCGGAAAACTCCATAAGAAGTTGGAATTTCATCCATTTTGTTCATCCAAAAGTCCAAAACAGAGTCTGGAGCATTCACTCTGGAGCTGAATGTTTTTACAAGAAAATTTGACAAGTTTCTATTTGTGTTTCCTGTTTTGCATTCCCAAAGCACTTACATAATGTTCTTTTATGTACCAAATATACTATATCTGCCTGTGCATCTCACTGGTCCCAGCATAAGCTTTTCAGGATCAGAAAGCTCATTTGACTGTGCACCTGTAAACTTTTGGTGAACTCAATTAAAGGCGAGCAAAAATAAGAGATTTTTTAAAAAGCATTGTGTTTTTCAAAAATAGTCAAAAAAAATCATGAAATTTGAATGACATTAAACAAAGTTCTAAATCTTGACAATTGCCCCAATAGATTCCATTATTTTGCTATGTTGGCATCATAGCCCTTACTTTTTTGCATGTCTATTTCCAATTCTTCAAGATTTTATATCTACTACTTCTTGAGATTATGTTTCTCTTTTAATAGAGTTCACACCCTATCAATTTAATGAGGCACACATTTTAAAATGTCTGATTAGAAAAAGTAAACTTGCCCCCCAAATCTAAAACAAAAGGACTAAACTTTCATCATTGCAGAATTCTTATTCTCACAATTTTGGTCTTCCTAAAATGTCTCTCCCATTGCCTTGGTAAAATATAAAACTCCTTCATTCATGTTCTGAAGGCTAAAATTTCTCTCTGGAGTAAGGGCTTTGTGTCTGTTCTAGGTAGTGAACTTACATTTGAAATTCTTAAAAAGTATTGATTTCCGTAATACTTCCTAAAACTTTCAGAGAACAAAAGAAATAAATAAAACAAGGCTTCAGAAGAAAGTATCACATTTCTGCTTCTTAAGAGACTAGTCTGCATCTGGCATTTATGTGCTACATGTTAAGATCTGAAAGGAGTCATGTACTACTCCAGTTCACTGCCCTTCCCCTACTACATCTTAGAAAGGAGAAGGAAGTACTTGGCCCCTACCCTCACCAAAAAAATGTCCAGTTCCATCTTTATGACACAGGAAACCTATGCGATACATTATCTGTTCCCTATTTGAAAGTGGCTAACTTTAATATATTTCGCTCTTTCTTCCAGGACCTTTCAGGATGCTAACTCCTTCCCACGTGTCCATTCAATTTTCTAGCTAGGAAAACTAATTTAACCGTTCTCTGCTTAATTGCTTATATTGAAGAGTCTGTTCCCCTGAGATCTGGTGTGAGGACTACATGATGCGCTATGGCACGCTGATTAGAATAGCTCAGTCCTCAATATTTGTTCCTTTGAACATATTCAATCTTTGTCTTCATCAAATAGTAGACAGAATCAGACAGAGAGAAAAGTAGAGACTAGGGAACATCTGAAGAGAACATTTTCAAAACTTAAAGAAAGAAGAGGACCACGTTCAAGAGTAGCACACTCAAAACTTCTTATTCAGTAGCCCTGAACCTTCACAGCTTTCCTAACTCTTCCCTTCACAGCTCTAACCCCTTTCACACCAATGGGAACCAGCCCCCCTTCTCAGCTTTCTCCTCTCTGTTCCTCTATAAGCCTCTCTCTCTTTATTTCTCTAAAATCTGATATAAATTTCAAACACTTTTCCCTTGACCCCTACTCCCAGGAAAAAATACCCACATACGCACAACTTCACCAACAATTTTAAAGCACTCACAGCTCTAAGTTTAAGAAACCCTGTTGTAAGATTTCTCCAATTTCTGAAACCCTGGTGCTTCCCTGTGGCTATCCAACCTGCACAGCTTTGATGTTATGTCCTCCTGAAATGTTTTGAGAAGTAACTGATAAAATGAAAAGCAACTTGAGAGAGAATAATCAGAGCCACATTACCCCAAAAGGCAAGAGAGTCTTTGTCCTGTAGCCAATTTTATAATCATCAGTTGCCTTTTAAAAAGAACCAAACTTTGAATAAACAGTGAAACGGAAAATAAGGTAGCGCAGGCTATAGTCTCTGGAAACTGTGTAAAGACTAAGCATCATGCTCAAAAATACCACCTGTGTTCTGGATATATGTCAATTCTGTCAATAACATAAAGGCCAGAAGGGAAGGTCAGTAGAAAAAAGGTGTACAATCCTTCCAGATTTTCCACATAAATGAACAGTCTCAAAATCAAAATATTCTATTCAGTAGTCACAATTAGGTTTGAAGGTACCAAATTTCTATTTTAACATATAAGCACACCTCAAAGACATTGCTGGTTCAGGTCCATATCGTCACAATAAAGTAAATATCACCTTAAAGCAAATCCCATGAATTTTTTTATTTCCCATTGCATAAAAATGTTATGTTTATACCACACTGTAGTCTATTAAGTGTGCGATAGTATGTCTAAAAAATAAGGTACATACTTTAATTTAATAATACTTCATTGCTAAAAAAATTCCATCATCTGAGCCTTCAGTGAGTTATCTTTTTGGGTTTTTAAAAAATTTTAAATTTTTAATAATTATGTGTAGATAAGAGTTACATATCTGTATAAGTGAGGTTTTGATATAGATCTGCAGTGAGAGTTAATTAAATCAGGGTAACAGGTGTATCCATCACCTCAAGCATTTATCATTTCTTTGTGTTAGGAATGCTTCCAATTCCACTCTTTTAGTTAAAAAATGAGAAGAAGTGAGATTTGTCTTTCTGTGCTTGACTTACTTCACTTGACATAATGTTCTCTTCTTCCATTCATGTTGTAAATGGGAAGACTTCGCTCTTTCCGTGGCTATACAGGTACAATATTGCACTGTGGATGTGCACGGCATTTCCTTATGCATTCATCCTTTGATGGGTACCTAGGCTGACTCTAAATCTTAGCTATTGTGAATAGTGCTGCAGTACATAGGAAAATGCAGCTATCTTTTTGATACACTGATTTCTCTTCCTTCGGATAGAGGCCCAGCAGTGGGATTGCTGGGTCACGTGGTAGTTCTGTTTTCAGGTTTTTGAGGAATCTCCATACCCATTCCCACCAACAAGATGGTTCACCTTTTCCCAAATTCTTGCCAATATTTGTCACTGCCTGCCATTTTGATAAAAGCCATTTTAACTAGGAAACATTTTTTCAAACACCTGTTGGCCACTCATATGCCTTCTTTTGAGAAATGTCTATTCAGATTCTTTGTCCATTTTTTAATCAGATCATTTGATTTCTTCCTTTTGAGCTGTTAGAGTCCTCAGTGATTAGACCCTTGTCAAATGGGTAATTTGCAAACATTTTCTCCCATTTTGCAGGTTGTCTCTTCCCTTTGTTGACTGTTCCCCTTGCTGTGCAAAAGCTTTTTAGCTGATTGTGATCCCATTTATCCCATTTTGCTTTGGTTGTCTGTGCTTGGGAGTATTACTCAAGAAATCATTGCCCAGACTAATGTCCTAAGGCATTTTCTGAATGTTTTCTGTGAGCAGTTTCAGTTTCAGATCTTACATTTAAGTTTCTAATCTATTTTGATTTTATTTTTTTATGTGGTGAGAGACAAGGATCTCGTCTTACTCTGCTGCACATAGAGACCCAGTTTTTCCAGCACCATTTATTGAAGAGACTTTTCTTCCCCACTGTATGTTCTCGGCACCTTTATTGAGGAGGATAAGTTCACTATAAGTGTGTGGATTGAATTGAGTGTTTATCTTTCTGCTAGTGGAGGGTCTCTCTTCAATACTGAAGGCCTTGTTCTTTGGCTTTGGCTAAAGGGAATGTTGTGGCTTGTTTGATATTCTCTCCAGACAACTAAAACTTCTCCGTATCATCAAGAAGGTTATTTCACTTTCTTATCATTCACATGTCCACTGGAACAGCACTTCTAATTTTCTTCTTTGCTTCACAAACTTGGCTAACTACTTGGCACAAGAGGTCTAGCTCCTAGGCTATCTCAGTTTTTGACGAGTTTTCTTCACTAACCTTAATCATTTCTAGCTTTTGGTTTAAAGTGAGAGACATGTGACTGTGCCTGTCCGCTGAACACTTGAGAAGACAATGTAGAGTTATTAACTGGCCTAATTACAATACCTCCATGTCTCCAAAAATAGGGAGGGTTGAGGAAATGAGCCGTTCTGTGGAGCATCAGAACACAAATGTCATCTACCAATTACCATCTCAAGGGTGTGGTTCACGGTGTCCCAAAACAGTTACATCCAATATCATTGATCTCAGCTCACCGTAACAGATACATGTGAGATTAAAATATTGTGAGAATTACCAAAATGAGGCACAGAGACACAAAGTAAGCACATGCTGTGGGAAAAATGGACCTGGTAGACTTGCTGGATGCAGGTTTGCCACAAAACTTTAATTTCTTAAAAAAACGCAGTATCTGCAAAGCATAGTCAAGTGAAGCACAGTCAGACGTGCCTGCCTATAGTTGTCTGAGGGCTATACGTCCCCTCCAACTCTGTGATTCTGAAAGTTCCTCTCTTTGAGGTGACCTTAACCTGGAAGATTCAAACCGACAACTGTGACTGCTCAATTGTTAGCACTGTGACAATGGTCACTACTCCTGAATAAGTGAATGGCAAATAATGATCAATTAGGGAAGAACTGAGGTCGAGCAAAGTCTCTCAAGTGAGTTCTCAGGCTGCTGTGACAGAGCGATCAGGTCTGAGGAGCTGTTCAACTGGCAAGCAAGGAAGCTTTTTCCTGCATTTAACTTTGAGGACTACTAGCATTGCTAATTACAATAGAGAACACTTCATAAACTTTCAAAAGGAAGGAATAACATATATCCAAATGAAAGCATATTTCTGCTGATGAGCAAGAATTCTGCTCTGAAGTCAAAGAGGAGGATAGAGAGCCAGGCTCTGCCCACAGCACTGCACCTCACCTCTCCACAGAGGGGACGGACAGCCAGGCTCAGCCACTCCTGCCCACGGCACTGCGCCTCACCTCGCCTCTCCACAGAGGGGACGGAGAGCCAGGCTCAGCCACTCCTGCCCACGGCACTGCCCCTCGCCTCGCCTCTCCACAGAGGGGACGGAGAGCCAGGCTCTGCCACTCCTGCCCACGGAACTGCTCCTCGCCTCTCCACAGAGGGGACGGAGAGCCAGGCTCTGCCACTCCTGCCCACGGCACTGCCCCTCGCCTCGCCTCTCCACAGAGGGGACGGGAGAGCCAGGCTCAGCCACTCCTGCCCACGGAACTGCTCCTCGCCTCTCCACAGAGGGGACGGAGAGCCAGGCTCTGCCACTCCTGCCCACGGCACTGCGCCTCGCCTCTCCACAGAGGGGACGGACAGCCAGGCTCTGCCACTCCTGCCCACGGCACTGCGCCTCGCCTCTCCACAGAGGGCGCGGACAGCCAGGCTCTGCCACTCCTGCCCACGGCACTGCGCCTCGCCTCTCCACAGAGGGGACGGACAGCCAGGCTCTGCCACTCCTGCCCACGGAACTGCTCCTCGCCTCTCCACAGAGGGGACGGAGAGCCAGGCTCTGCCACTCCTGCCCACGGCACTGCGCCTCGCCTCTCCACAGAGGGGACGGACAGCCAGGCTCAGCCACTCCTGCCCACGGAACTGCTCCTCGCCTCTCCACAGAGGGGACGGAGAGCCAGGCTCTGCCACTCCTGCCCACGGCACTGCGCCTCGCCTCTCCACAGAGGGGACGGACAGCCAGGCTCAGCCACTCCTGCCCACGGAACTGCTCCTCGCCTCTCCACAGAGGGGACGGAGAGCCAGGCTCTGCCACTCCTGCCCACGACACTGCGACTCGCCTCTCCACAGAGGGGACGGACAGCCAGGCTCTGCCACTCCTGCCCACGGCACTGCTCCTCGCCTCTCCACAGAGGGGACGGAGAGCCAGGCTCTGCCACTCCTGCCCACGGCACTGCGCCTCGCCTCGCCTCTCCACAGAGGGGACGGAGAGCCAGGCTCTGCCACTCCTGCCCACGGCACTGCGCCTCGCCCCTCCACAGAGGGGACGGACAGCCAGGCTCTGCCACTCCTGCCCACGGCACTGCGCCTCGCCTCTCCACAGAGGGGACGGACAGCCAGGCTCTGCCACTCCTGCCCACGGCACTGCGCCTCGCCTCTCCACAGAGGGGACGGAGAGCCAGGCTCAGCCACTCCTGCCCACGGCACTGCCCCTCGCCTCGCCTCTCCACAGAGGGGACGGAGAGCCAGGCTCTGCCACTCCTGCCCACGGAACTGCTCCTCGCCTCTCCACAGAGGGGACGGAGAGCCAGGCTCTGCCACTCCTGCCCACGGCACTGCCCCTCGCCTCGCCTCTCCACAGAGGGGACGGGAGAGCCAGGCTCAGCCACTCCTGCCCACGGAACTGCTCCTCGCCTCTCCACAGAGGGGACGGAGAGCCAGGCTCTGCCACTCCTGCCCACGGCACTGCGCCTCGCCTCTCCACAGAGGGGACGGACAGCCAGGCTCTGCCACTCCTGCCCACGGCACTGCGCCTCGCCTCTCCACAGAGGGCGCGGACAGCCAGGCTCTGCCACTCCTGCCCACGGCACTGCGCCTCGCCTCTCCACAGAGGGGACGGACAGCCAGGCTCTGCCACTCCTGCCCACGGAACTGCTCCTCGCCTCTCCACAGAGGGGACGGAGAGCCAGGCTCTGCCACTCCTGCCCACGGCACTGCGCCTCGCCTCTCCACAGAGGGGACGGACAGCCAGGCTCAGCCACTCCTGCCCACGGAACTGCTCCTCGCCTCTCCACAGAGGGGACGGAGAGCCAGGCTCTGCCACTCCTGCCCACGGCACTGCGCCTCGCCTCTCCACAGAGGGGACGGACAGCCAGGCTCAGCCACTCCTGCCCACGGAACTGCTCCTCGCCTCTCCACAGAGGGGACGGAGAGCCAGGCTCTGCCACTCCTGCCCACGACACTGCGACTCGCCTCTCCACAGAGGGGACGGACAGCCAGGCTCTGCCACTCCTGCCCACGGCACTGCTCCTCGCCTCTCCACAGAGGGGACGGAGAGCCAGGCTCTGCCACTCCTGCCCACGGCACTGCGCCTCGCCTCGCCTCTCCACAGAGGGGACGGAGAGCCAGGCTCTGCCACTCCTGCCCACGGCACTGCGCCTCGCCCCTCCACAGAGGGGACGGACAGCCAGGCTCTGCCACTCCTGCCCACGGCACTGCGCCTCGCCTCTCCACAGAGGGGACGGACAGCCAGGCTCTGCCACTCCTGCCCACGGCACTGCGCCTCGCCTCTCCACAGAGGGGACGGAGAGCCAGGCTCAGCCACTCCTGCCCACGGAACTGCTCCTCGCCTCTCCACAGAGGGGACGGACAGCCAGGCTCTGCCACTCCTGCCCACGGCACTGCGCCTCATTTCTCCATCGCCACACTGAGCAATATTGGAGGCCCCGAAAAGATACACATCTCAGAGATAATAAAAGTACCACTGGAGAGGATTGTTGTGGGTACTACAGAGATGGGAACTCTCATAGTTAAAACATCTTTTCACTTTTTTTACTTTTTTTATTTACAAAGTACTATTATCTAAACCAAAAATCCATCTGCTTGTTCAGAGAACAGTCAAAGGAAAATAACAGAAAAGGGACACACACACACATATATATATACAAAAACAATGAGAGACTGAATTATAGGGAAACAAAGAAAAAATCCAAATGTAGGAGAGAGAGACAAAATAAGTGCTTACATTTTAAAATGTTAAAATCTGGGAAGATGAGGAAAAAGGAGGGAACAACAGTATGCCAGAACATGTGGGGTGAAGCTTCTTTTCTGTATCCCCCAGAGGCTGCATAAGCCATCCAAATGTGAAAAAAGAAACTGAGGTCCCAGGATACAAAAAAAGTAAAAGAGAACAGGGTCATCTTCTCAGATATCGAGACTGTTGATTTTGGTCATAGACAACTGACTCCTATAATTCCAGGTTTGGCTATAAAATTTTAGAACACCTGAGACCCCTCTTTATTTCCCTCAGCCTATATTAATTTAAGGTGGCTCAAATAAAATTAGTACTTCCTAATATTTGAGCAAAGTATAAAAGTGAAGCGTATCCCAGTTTCTAAGAGAAGCTATTCTACCCCCAGCGCTGCCTATCTACTTGTTATTTTAAAAAAGAAAAGCAGAACGGGCACAGTGGCTGACACCTATAATCCCAGCACTCAGGCAGACTGCTTGAGCACAGGAATCCCAGACGCCCTGATCAAGAGCAAGAGCCAATCCCTACTAAAACCAGAAAAATTAGCTGGGCATGGTAGTGAGCACCCAGAGTCCCAGCTACGCAGGAGGCTGAGGCAGGAGGATCGCTTGAACCCCGCATCTGAAGTTGCTGTGAGCTAGGCTGAGGCCATGGCACTCTAGCCCAAGGCAACAGAGTGAGACTCTGCCTCAAAAATAAATAGACAAAAAAATGAAAATATTTTTAAAAAAAGGAAAGCAAAGAAAAAGTAATAAACACACTTGGTCAATTTTGGAATTCCATATTGTTCAATAGTGAGAAAAGGAACAGTACGCAAATACTTCTCCAATTGTAACACACAATTAATTCAACTTCCTCTGAGCAAACACAAACATCCAAGGATATTCGTCCAACAAAGCCAGAAAAGCTGCACGATGCAAGTGACCTCCCTTCCAACAGTCCTTTTTTTGCCCTAAGAGCAACTGAGAATTGTACTTTAATGTTTTCATAAATGCTAACTTAAGGCTCCATGGGTAAACACAAACACTGAGAAATTGTAGAGTTTTAGTTCCCACACTAACTTTTTAAAGCTTCCCTCTGGGGTGTACTGAACAAACTAAAATAAAAAGTCTTCAGCCAAAACAAATAACAGTTGGATGTCTGTCCACCAATCATGTACAGGTGCCAAATGAGAGCGGGGGATTAATCTTTCTCTGATGGAAGGGAAGGGGTAACATCAGTCATTTCAAAAATATCACTTTCAGGATCTCATTAATATTCATAAGCTAAATGCAAAAACACAAAGAATATGATCAAATTACTCTCCCTTGAGAAAAACACAAGCAAGGATATGCTGCCAACATTTTCTTCTTCAAACTAAAATAAAGTATCTCCCTAAGAACTGCTTATGTAACTTTAAAAAACATGGGGTTTCTTTTTGCTTTGAGAAATGATCCCAAAGTGACTAACCTCAGCAAGCGCCATGAACTGGCAGTGATCACTGCAGTTATGGTGACATCCATCCACCACAAACAACACAATTCTCCTGTTTGAAGAATTACCTGCATGCCGGAGCACAGAACCCACACAATCTGGCATTCAAGGTCCCCACAGACCTGGTCCATGTGAACCCTGCAGGGCTAACTTGTTAGGCACCCCCAGCATGAACTCACAGGTCACAGTTCCTAAGAGTTCACTCCTCATAATAAAGCACTATACATTTTTGCCTTGTTTACTCCCCCCGCCCCCTTTTTGTTTGAGACAGAGTCTCACTTTGTCACCCTCGGTAGACTGCCGTAGCATCACAGCTCACAGCAACCTCCAGCTCTTAGGCTTAGGCGATTCTCTTGCCTCAGCCTCCCGAGTAGCTAGGACTACAGGCACCTGCCACAACGCCTGGCTATTTTTTTGTTGCAGTTTGGCTGGGGCTGGGTTTGAACCCGCCACCCTTGGTATATGGGGCCGGCGCCCTACTCACTGAGCTAGAGGCGCGGCCCTCCTTCCTCTTTTTGCTTAGACGACTCATGTTCTTTTTCTCTCGAGCAAACTCTATTCCTACCTTGTCTGAGAATTTTTAGGCTTCAATATATATAATTACCTAAAAAGGTAATTATTGAATTTCCTACCTTCCTTTTTTGGGGGGTTGGGGAGAGATTCTCACTCTGTTGCCCTGGGTAGAGTGCCATGGTGTCAGCCTAGCTCACAGCAACCTCAAATTTCTGAGTTCAAGTGATCCTCCTGACTCAGCCTCCTAAGTAGCTGTGACTACAGGCCTCCAACAGCATTGCCTGGCTAATTTTTCTATTTTTAATAGAGATGGGGTTTCACTCCTGCTCAGGCTGAACTCCTGAACTCAAGCAATTTTCCTGCCTCAGCCTCCCAGAGTGCTGGGATTACAGGCATGAGCCACTCTGTATTGTTATAAAGTATAGAATTTTCCAAACTTGATAGTGAACTTCTTAAGGGCTATTACACCTTTCCTAGTCATCCACACAGCAGATACTTCATCAGTGAAAATGCTGATGGTGGCTACATGCATATATTAATTAATAGAATGGCTGAGACAGTAAAAATATTTAATTCATCTCACTCTCCAGTAAGAAAAGTACTGACTATATAAAGTGCTAAATATTGTACACAAAAAGGTGAGGTTGAGAAGGATTAACTAACTTATTCTGGACTTAATCCAAATGTAACAATAAAACCATCTTCTTTGGCTTCTATCTATACCGCCATCAAATTAAATAAGAAGTCTAGTATATGAAGAAATAATATAATTTAAATATTTTCAAATTGCATAGAAACTCCAGCAAGGATGAATTTAAAGTTCCCTAAAAAATGTGATTTCAGTACTTTTCTTTCATGAGGCTTCTTCCACGTGGTAAAGCATGGCACAAATAAAGTATCGACAAAATAATTTTTTTTAATTGTGGAAAAGCAGAGAGAGAGAAGGAGGGAGGGGGTGGGGCCTTGGTGTGTGCCACACCTTCTGGGGGCAAGACATGATTGCATGAGAGACTTTACCTAACAAATGCAATCAGTGTAACATTGCTTATTGTAGCCTCAATGAATCCCCAACAATAAAATTAAAAAAATAAAAAAGATTGGCTATGAAATTGTATACTTGAGAGATATGACCTTATCATAAAGGCCTGAAGCTCTCTCTTAGAAAATGGTGTTTGAACTGTGATGTCAAGAATGAAAGAGAATTATTGGCCAAAGAGAAGAAGAAAAGAGCTTCTGTGGAAATGACCTGGAACAGGATTGAGTATAGATGATTAAAAAGAAAATGAACATTTGGCTGGACAGAAGAAAATGGGGAAGATGAGGATGGAGATGCAGAAAGCAAAGAGACCACAGGGGCTTTTTAGGCAAAGATAGGAGTTTTGTCCTTTTTCTTTTTCTTTTTTAAGTAAGACATAGAAAAGGGAGGCGGAGGTTGCTATCTTAATTCAGATTTACATTTTGGAATTAGCATGGCTATGATATAGAGAGCAAACGTGTAATGGGGTGGAAAGCAAAGTAGGCGAGGGAAACCAGGTAGGAAATAGTGGGAGTGTTGAGCAGAGAAATAATTCCATTTAACTGTGGTAGTAGACGGTAAGCGATGATGTAGATCAGCCAGCCAAGACCTGAGGAGAGAAACACAGCAAGATTGGTGATGCGTAAGATACAGAAGTGAAGAGACGGATGTTCAGAAGAAGTACAGTTATATTTGTTGCTCCTGTACCCAAATAAATAAATAATGACGGCACCCCTGAACCGTGGTACACTGGACAAAGAACAAGTTTGGAAGAAAGGTCAGTTCTAGTTCTTTAAACAGCAAAATCTACTATATCATTTTCAGGAAAAAAAAGATTCTAATGGAACATTAGGAACTCCAAAGAACAATCAAAACATGTTTGGAGTTCCTAAAGTTCCTTAACATGGAGTTCCTGCACCTCCAGGGGCGTGCAGACCACCTTGCTCCCAGCCTGGGCCGTGTATTTTGCTGCCTTTGATGTCTACGCTTCCACTTGCTGCAGAAGGAAGCTCCTGTGAGTGCTCTGAATGGTGGAGATTCGGTCACCTAGCTGATATCCTAGCTGTAAAGATCAATGAAAAGTGAGTTTTTACTTCTTTGGGGGGAGCCATAAAAACTTAGAGGCAAGAAATTTACCAAATATAGAAAAGGCTAAGAAATTTACCAAATACAGAAAAGGCCACTCCCTCCCCCCCAAATAAAAATACTTACTAATGAGGAAGGGCCATTAATTATGTTAAAATATCCCAGAGAAGCTGTCATATCCAAGTTGGATACATGAAGTTTTGGCTATAAACACATTTGTAAATCGTCTGCATATCCATCTGCACATATAAATTCCACAACCCTACTTTGTATTTTGCTTTTGAAAAACTTTTCAAAAACTCTTAAATATTTTTTTAAATATGACAGAGTGATTAATTTTATCCCATCAATACTGCACAGTCTATTACTAGAAAGCATGGAATGTAGCAATCTGATTATAAACTTTTTATCACTAAACTGACAGGAATTCTTTGGAGAATAAAAGAGATGAATTTCATTCTAAACCTCTACATGGCTAGCTTTTATAAGGAAGAATTTTCTTATATTTTTTTATAAAAATGTTATTTTTGTTTGTTTTTGAGACAGAGTCTCACTTTATCTCCCTCAGTAGAGAGCCATGGTGTCACAGCTCACAGCAACCTGGAACCATTGGGCTCAAGTTATCTTCTTACCTCATCCTCCCTACAACTGGGACTACAGGTGCCCGCCACAATGCCCAGATATTTTTCAGAGACGGAGTCTTACTCTTGCTCAGGCTGGTCTCGAACAAAAGTGTTATTACAACAGCGATTAACAATATGGATGACTGCCAAGAGTCCACATACACTTTATCTGCTGTGGGATAAAAGCCATTTAATTTTATACTACAAGCACTAGTTTGGGTATATTCATTTTTGAACCTCACTAAAAACATTTGAGTCTGAATATCCATCTACTAATTTATTCTTTCAAACATAAAATGAAAATTCCCTTTTGAGTGTGTTATATATAATATTTATCCTTATCAGCATTCAATTTAAAAGATACATTTAGGGGAAGAAAAAAACATGACAAGATGCTATTACAGATGTATGTACCTGGAGAGGCAATAGTGGAACTAATTATGATTGAAAAACAATTGTGATTATCCTCTGCATGGTAGTTTTGGCCTAATATGGCTTCCTGGAACACAGGAAACATAAAATTATCTTTCTATACCTGAAAAATGAACATAAGTTTACAAATGAGAATCTAACAAACAAGTTAATGTTGATAAATGAATGCAGATAAGCTTTCTGCGGGGCTTCCAGAAAGGACTTCCTTACATTTAGAAAAGGTCCGCAGAGGGCTCCAGACCTACTATACATGTAGCATGGATTCTTTTTTGACAGGTAGAAATGGCCCTGTGGCCAGGTTCCCAAGGTGAGTAATGAAAAGAATGTTTTACCCATTGTTCTCACTGCCCAGATCAATATTTGGTCCAAAGGCAAAAATTACTACCATCGCCCCCTTCCAAAATAAAACCAGAAAAGGAGAGTGGTGGCAGAAGAGACGCAACCTGTCGAGGAGCCGAGCAGAAGGAAGCAGAAGACGTCTGGGAAAACTAATTCCCACACAAACTTAAGGGATTTATTGAGGAGACCTTCAATAAGCACTGGATTTCTCTAGTGGCTAAAATTTCCTCCTAAAAGAAGTCATATTGTGTAAGTATAAACTGTTTCTTGGTTCTCTATCAAATCTCTACCAAGAGCTAAGAGTTCCTGGGTCCAGACTGCCAAAGCACACCCGTCTGGCCCATACAATAAATATGGCAGCTGGATGGAGTCTCGAGACTGTCTCTGCTGATCAGAGTTTCCTTCAGGCACCAGTCCCGGTGTGCAGATTTCTTCTTGGAATCCCCCCAATCTAGTAGACTTAGCAACTGAGCAACCAGTATTACTTTTACCTTGACAACCTCCAAATGTGCAGCAAAACATATTCTGTTAATTCTCTATGGCCATGAAAGAGTTTAAGGGGAAATTCCTGATTCAGTGTTTTTTAAATATTAGTAAAATAACAATCTTCGCAAAAGAAAGCTTTCTCACAAACCTCAGTGTTCTCTTGAACTATGCACAGATAAATATTTGAACATTAACTTACTATAGTAAAAGTTTACTCATACAAACATATATAATCAATAAGATGTCAATTAATACTTAACATAACAAAAGGTGTTTTGTGGAATCAAAATTGCAAATACGTATTGGATCTAAGAGTAAAAAACGTGTTTCATGTCTTACATTTCACTTTTTGATTTCTTTAGATTTTGATCACAAGGAAATGTCACTTGAGTTATTATGATCATGATTTTTGTCATCTTTCTTTAACAGTGATTTTAATGATTAGTGACTCATGTTTTTGATGGACCAACAAATTTAGTGACTCATGTTTCTGATGGACTAATAAATTTAACAGGCGGCGCCTGTGGCTCAGTGAGTAGGGCGCCGGCCCCATATGCCGAGGGTGGCGGGTTCAAACCCAGCCCCGCTGAACTGCAACCAAAAAAACTAGCCGGGCGTGTGGCGGGCACCTGTAGTCCCAGCTGCTCCGGAGGCTGAGGCATGAGAATCGCGTGAGCCCAAGCGTTAGAGGTTGCTGTGAGCCGTGTGACACCACGGCACTCTACCTGAGGGCAGTACAGTGAGACTCTGTCTCTACAAAAAAAATAAAATAAATAAATAAATTTAACAGTACATCCCAAAATAAATAAAAGGAAAAATTTTAAGTTACTTAATAAAAATCCTTCTCTGGATATATACTATGTTTATTGCTAATAAACTGAAGTCCATATGTTCAAATTCAGGAGCTGTACAAATGTTGATATTTTAAAAAACAGTATGATATCCACTAGTATTTCAAAATGCATGATATATTTTGCATGTAGAGAGAGTGGTATTATCTGCCATGTATTTACTTTTCTTAATATCAACTACTGTGAAACCTTTATTTGTACTTTAAACTATAATGCAATTAATACTTTACCTTAAGGGCAGTGGTGACATAAACACAAATGCAAATAATGCCTCTAAATTATTCCTCACTCACCTAGATTACTTTAAGTATATGTATATATGTTTGAAAAGGCACAGCTGGCAAACCTACATTAATCAACATTTTCAGTGGTGAAAATTCACAAGAATTCCTTTTAAAATCAGGAATGAATAAAAAATGTCTACTATTTTTCTATTTAATGTTGTTCTAGTTATATTGGACAGTAAAATAAGACAGATAAACATAAATGTCAACATGAAAATCATAATGAATCCACAGTTTTTTGTTGTAAATAGGAGTAATGAAGAATTATCTAGCATTTAAAGACTACAAACGAAGAAATAGAAGATGGTCAAATTTCAATTAAAAAGTCATTCATATAGGTTAGCTCTAAAGGAAAAGTTCTATTCATAAACTCCCTTAGAATAAAGAATTTTAAATAGAAATCCAGCTGTTAAAGGCTTTATCCAAAAACATATCATAAACTATGAGAAACAGAGTTGTTTGCATTTTTAGCAGCTTGACAAAATATATGAGGGCAAAGTTCTTATTTCTCCCAAGTCCAATTGAAATAAACAAAACAGATCTTAAGACAAGACACATCTGCAATTTTGTCTATTTTTCTAAGCTTATAGCTGAGAGAATGAACTCTAGAATCAGATCAACCTTTGTTCACATCCTGGTGCTATCACTTAGAAGTTAAGTGATTTTCATACCTCACTTATCCTTCTATAAACTTACGCTCTTCATCTGTAAAATACAGATAATACCACCTGTCTTATAGGGATGTTCGGGGGGAATACATAGAATATGTTTATTGTTTTAAAGCCTCCAAATATTACATGGAAAGAAAAGCAAATTTCTGTGCTTTGGTTTCAAATGCCTCAACAATACTGTTTCATTTTTCTTATCTGAAAGAAAGGCCAACTCCTTCACATGGATCCTCTATTCAAACAAGCAAATAACTATATCCAGATCCAACAGCAAAGTTATTATGTCACTCTCTCTACAATCACTAATACTGCTTCCTCTCTCAAAAGCCCTCTCATCGCCACTTAGTCCATGAAATCACACTCATCTTTCAAAGGTCAACTCAAATTACATCAGTAATTTGAATTCACTAACAACTGCAGATCTGTGCTTGCCGAAATAGTGTAAAACATAAGGTGACACGGTACAATGTAAGCTGTATGCAGCCAGAGTCAATGAATTATACTATAATTATTTGGTCTTTCATTCATCTTTTTGAATCACCTCTGATTTCTAAGGACGTTTGCCTGGACTGCTCAGTTTTTGTTGCACCTTGGTGGACAAGGAAAAAAAAAGGTGAGGGAAAGGGTAGAATTTTTTAATTAATCTAGAGAAAAATCTGATTATACAATAAAGAGCAAAAATTACCTGGGGGGATAGAAAAAAATTATTCTGAATGGAGGAGATGAAATATGTCTCCTAAATATAAGCCAAGTTTTGGAGAGGGGTGCTTTTCGGAGATATTCAAAAACTGCTATGTGATATGGAACTCTGAGAAGTCAGATAAAGAGGGTTTTTAAAAGAAAGATGTTCCACTTACTATGCTATGTGTCGTACATACAAAACCAAATACATACATTCACATATACGCACACATCTGAAAGAGTCGTCAGTGAATGCATGCTACTTTAAACCCTTTCCTGTATTGAACATGTGCTTCTTTTTAATATGATTCCCAAGGGAACTGAGCATTTACGTATGGGTAAGAAGACATATTTTTGTCCCCTTTATATATACACAGTATGAAATAAAAAACTCTAGAGACTGGCATAACACGACTATCAAATAAACAGTAGCTATTCTCATCTGTTTAATTATTTTGTGTGTGTCTGCCATCTCCTCAAGAAGACAGTCATCTGGCTGATGCCAATACCCTATACCTACTTCAAACCACAGCATCCGGCATTGTGCTACAGACCTGCTCAGGAATCAATAAGGATCGGCTAATTGAATCACTGACATTTGAGAAACATCCCAACATCTGAGGCACAAATAATTAAGTTATGATGTGAAGCTCAGCTCCAAGAGAAGCAAGAATGTTTTCCAATTTATTTATCCTTTAACACAGTCCAGGACTCCTCTTCAGTACATAATTCAGGCTGGAGAGAGAATACAGGTGCTAATCACCGAGCAAGGAGAACATACAGTACATTCATTTGTAACGCTCTTCACTGAGACATTTTGTTACAATGAAGGTGTCCGATACAACCTTGACTGTTACACCAAAGGTGCTGAGATAATGAATCTAAATCCGTAGGCCTTATTTCCACTAGAATTAAATATATCTAATTCTCAAAATAGAAGCATTCAATTTTATTTAACTACAAAGGAAAGTAGGTGGTTTTTCTTGTAATACCCACTGTATCGATTTAAGCTATATTTTTAAAAGATATGTATATTTCAAGCAGTGTATGACTTATTTATCTTGTAGAAAAGAATCTACTTTCACTTTGGTATACTTGCTGTCTGAAAACTTTTCTGATGAGTAACAATCAGAAGCAAGAGGGGGGAAAAGAGGAATACTAGCATATCTTATTAGTGATGCCTCTATCCTGCTCTGAGCGGCCACAATCTCACAGAATTCTGGGGTCTTAGGGATCACGTACAACATTTGACTGTGTCGTACATGTATAGACTAAAAATCTGAAAAACACCGAGTTTACGTGACATATAGCAAATACCTGTTTCAATTTCTTTCTTTCTTTTTTTTTTTTTTTTTTTGTAGAGACAAGAGTCTCACTGTACCGCCCTCGGGTAGAGTGCCATGGCGTCACACAGCTCACAGCAACCTCTAACTCTTGGGCTTACGCGATTCTCTTGCCTCAGCCTCCCGAGCAGCTGGGACTACAGGCGCCCGCCACAACGCCCGGCTATTTTTCTGTTGCAGTTTGGCCGGGGCTGGGTCCCAACCCGCCACCCTCGGCATATGGGGCCGGCGCCCTACTCACTGAGCCACAAGAGAGCAAGGGAAAACAGAAACATGGAAATTGTAAAGCAATCTTTCATTTTTGCCTAATTTAAAGTAGTCTGCCCTGTCACTTTAAAAAGTTGAAGTTTTTAGTCCATTTTTGATATATCCTAGGTATAATAAAACTTCAGTAAATTTTCTAAATGTAATGATTTTAATAATAGTCTGATGCCAAGTTTCAGTCTAAAAGTTTTTTATTAATATGAAATAAAATTGGGGATTTGTTTTAGTTGCCTAACAAATAATCCAGTGCCAATTCAATTTCTGTCAGTAAATAGGCAGATTTTAAGGAAAGATAAAACACTCAGAAAGTTTGTAATTGTGCCCCGCAACACAAAGGGAAGGAGATCAACCCAGTTTAATTTCCTTGTCAAGTGAGTGACCTCAAACATGTTATATCCCCTTTCTGAAACACAGCCTGCACATCTGTCAAGCATGAACAATCTAGCCTGACTCACAGGACAGCCTGAGGAATACGCTGGAACAATCTAGCCTGCCTCACAGGACACCCTGAGGAATACACTGGACGGCCTCAGCAAGGCATTAGAGGCATGCAGCTCAGCATCAGAAATCTACAAGTAACAATCCCATGTTTGTTATCCCTATAAAAATAGGAAAAGAATGAAAAAATATCAATTTCCATGCATCACAGTCTGACCTTAAGTGATAATACTTTAACTGAATAAAATACTAAAAACAGTAAGATCTGCTTGTCTACTGAGAGAAAAAAGATCTGAGTTGCGTTGTTAACACCTTAAAAGGAAAACTCTTTTTTATAATAATTTATAAGATGTGCTGGATTAGGACTTTACACCAATAAATAAGGCTCCTAACAAATGACCAGTGTTATATTATCTCATTAGAAACAATAATGTAAATTTATATTTTAATCTGATGTCTGAGTGAAAATGAAATCCTAGCCCTTCACCAGCAAGCCTGGTGTGCTGGGTACCAGCAAGGGAAGAGAGGTGGGAAAAAGGACCAGGTAAGTCTGGTTATGGCCCCTTGTGACAATGAAAATGGTATCATCCTAGGACTGTGCACACCCTGTCTCTGGTATATGGTACCATGAAAATTCTGCTAATATAGGCAACTGAAAAAATGGACAGAATTCATTGCAAAGTCAGCGTAGATCATTTTAGATAACATCTCTAAAGGCATAGAAACTAGAGAATAACATATGGTAAAGAAGTGTCAGTATAATATGTTAAGATATTTTTGTTTATATGTTTTTAAGAAATGAAAAAGGCAAAAAAAAAAAAGAAAGAAAGAAAAAAAATGAAAAAGGCAAACCTATACCAGAAATCTTTAAGATTTTTCCTTACTACAGACAAGCCTCCACGTGAATATGTGTGAGGAGAGGGACACAGTGAGTGAACACAAAAGTAAAGTAATCTCTCTCATGCGGTTTTAAGCTCAACTAATAATGCCCTTTTTTTTTTTAATTTTTTTATTTTTACATATACATGTGTTAATTAGGTTTCTATTTTTTTTTTTGCCTTCATGAAATTAAAAAGACTTGAAATTTAATAACAATAACAATGTTTAAGATAAGGACTAGAAAGAAAAACCATGCAAAGAATGGACTAACATAAATACATTCAGAAAAGGAACCTTTTTTTGTAAAGCCGGATGCAGGGGCTCACACCTGTAATCCCAGCACTCCAGGAAGCCAAGACAAGTGAATTGCTTGAGACCATCCTGAGCCAGAGACAGACCTTGTCTCTAAAAATAGCTGGGCACTGTGGAGGGCACCTGTAGTTCCAGCTACTTGGGAGGGTGAGGCAAGAGAATCATTTGAGCCCAACTGTTTGAGGTTGCTGTGTGTGAACTATGATGCCATAGCACTGTACTGAGGGCAATAAAATGAGACTCAATCTCAAAAAAAAAAAAAAAAAAAATATGCTTTTTCTTAATACAAAATGTAGTTTTAGAAAAGACAAATATACTAATATTTAACCATTACAATTTCAGCTAGCATATGACATCTGGAAATAAAGTTTTTAAGATATCTGAAAGTTTTCTAAATATTATTTATGTATAACACTTCAATTTCTATACTGTAATTAAAATACAAAAGTTTAACCCCAATTAAAACATAAGATTCCATAAATTAGCAATAGTACTGAGTTGATTTCTTTTTTGTTCAAAAAGTTTATTCTGGGTTCTTGAAATCTTGCTTTGTTAGAAATACAGTACCCATGGGAATTAGATTATATCAAAAACTCGAAGGATACGACACAAAGATGTTAAGACATGGCTTTCAAGTACAGATCATTTATTGTGGCTTTCACACAACACAGGTACATTGACAACAAGCAGTGGAGAATAATAATATTCACAAGTATCTACAAGCCTCATGATGATGGAAACATGAAATGAAGCCACATTTTTTCCAAAGATGTTCTTATTTACAAATTTGCAAATACATTTTCCAATTAATTAACTCAGTATAGAAAGAATGTACTATAAACTAACAAATCTGATTAAAGTCCCAAATGAACAAGTCTTCCCAAAAGAAGTTACTTTAATCCAATCTGTATGAAGACTTCTAGAAAGTTTTGAATTCAATATGTACTTTCTCTAGGTTAATAAAAAACTATCTTCCTCTTGAATGAAGATTGTTTAAAATGACTGTTAGACATATTAAAATAATTTTTTATTTACATTAACATAACAAAATCTATACCCAAATATTTAAAATACAATTGCACTTTAGATATTATGTTTGTTGCATTTTATTCACAGTGAATATTACAACCATAACAATCTAAAGAGCAATTTATACAAAAAGTACAATCAAAGTATCCTTCTGCAAACTGAAATATTTCAATTTATTTTGTTAACAAATACACTATCAGCCAGATGTGGTGGCTCATGCCTGAAATCCTAGTACTCTGGGAGCCTGAGGGGGTGGATTGCTTGAGCTCAGGAGTTCGAGACCAGCCTGAGCAAGAGCAGGACTCTATCTCTACTAAAAATTAAAAAATTAGCCAGACATATTGCCAGGAGCCTGTGCCCCCCGATTCTTAGAAGGCTCAGACAAGAGGATCACTTGACGCCAAGAGTTTGAGATTGCTGTGAGCTGTGATGCCACAGTACTCTACCCTGGGCAACACAGTGAGACTTGGTCTCCAAATATATATATACATATATATGTATAAACACACACACAATCAATTTTTATTTTTTTCCTATTTCCATTATATAAAAAGTGTTACAGGATATATAATCCTAACAACCAAATTGAGGAGAATTACTTTCCAGTTACTTATTATTTTTAGCTATGTCTTTAATAACTCATGTATGAAAACTTGGAAGCTTATAGCAATTTGTTTAACTTCCAAATTGGAGATGGAATAAATCAAACTTCCTGTTGAACACTGATAAGGAAAATAATCACTAATTTGGCTACCGATGAATGAAAACATGTGGGCATAAAAATGATTGCTTTCTTATTTAAAAAGAAAGCAAATAAGAACCCACCTATCTAAGAATGGTAGTAATTGCTATGGGCTTTTACAAACAAAGATTTCCATACTATACTCACCTCCCTTATACTACACAAGAAGGCAATTACATAGGTAAAGAAAGAAATGAAGGTAAATGACCAATCAGGAAAAGAGATGTGAATAAAGCATAGGAGAAAATTTTCATGAGAGTCTGGAGAACTTAAGCGCTAAGCCCCCAAAAGGAAAATTCACAGCCAGGTAAGAGCAACAGGAAATATGATAGCCAACTGAAAAACGTGTCATTACTATTTAAATCTCACACCTCTTCTTACATTCGCTTACTCAGATGTAAGCAGGAAACAAAACACTGAAAATAAATTTGCCCAGATATATTCCCTAGCGGATTGTTTTCGAGAACTAAATCCTCCCAGATAGTGGTTTATAATTGAATGCACAAGTGCAGATGAATGGGAGATTATATCAATAGGAAAACAGAAATTCATTCTGGTTTTATGTTTTCATGAACCAGGGTTTCTTATCTTCTTTTCATTGTATACAATATAAATAAATGAATAAATGTGAGGTGAGAGGCCCACTGCAACAATTTAGGTAAAGAGCTTCTGCTGTTTTACTGCCGTAGTTAACAACAAACCAGCATATCTTCAGAAACCGATTCTACTACAGGGGAGAAATTACACAACTATATTCACACTGCTGAAAAAAAAAAAAATCAGTGTGCATCACAGGTTTTATTCATAAAAAAAAAGAAAGAAAAATGAATTGTTATGAAAAGAACTGCTGTTGCAAAGGTGTACGTGTTATTTATATTGTTTTATGTTACTTGGATAATAAGAAAATGTTATGTATTTGAAATCTATTCAAGCATCAGGATTTGGGCAAGATTGCCAACAGTGAGAATAGAGACATAAGCTTTTAGAAGGCCTATGGGTAAGGCGACCATAAAAATTATACTCCAAAGCAAAACACAGTTTTGCACAGAGAAACGGGGCACTATTTATAATTATGCCCAGGCAACAGGTATGAACCAGGACTGCCCCAGGAAAATCACCACATATGGGCGATGCACCCACTCATTTCAGAACGTGGAGTAGACCGTTCACTGTGGCCTGCAATAAGAGTCATGACTAAGAAAACTGTGTGTTCAGGCCATTTCCCTGGGTCTAAGGAGGCATCCAGGTGATGGGAATGGCAGAAAAGGAGAAGTAAAGCTGCAGGCAACAAGATGGGAGCCAGAAATAGTCCAGACAGAGGAGTTAGAGAATCAAAGACATCTCAATTTTTATAGGGCACGTAAGGACTAGCTCACAGCAGTATTTGCAATGCAGAAAATACTAAGGGTACCGGTTAGGGTGAGATTTTAAAATGGTCTTAAATTCAAAGACTTCAAAAAGCAAATGAGCAGATACTATGTATGTTGGAGTCTAAACACAAAAGGAAGAGAAGCTGATTGATCATGTTAAAGTTCAAGGACAAGTGGACTTATCAACAGTATCAAAATGCCCTTAAAGAAAAAGTGGATAGAAGCTAAAGACAACACTAAGAGGTAGGTGTTCACCCACCCAGTAGACGCTGATACAAGCCAGTCATGTACACACCAGGATCAAGGTTTTCAAATTAACGGATAAAAGGTGGGGTCTGTCCACAGACATGCTTTGTTTCTCCTGCATGGTGTTTTATAAACTCTTACACAAACAGTTCTTTTAAAAAGTTTTTTTTAACATAAAATTTAGATTTCTACTTTCTCTAAAATAACTCAAAGTTATACAAACAATGGGTCCCTGAGGCAAAAACCTGTGGGATTAAATTAAAATTTTAATATTTATACTTCAAATGGAAAAATTATCACCAAACCAGCTTTTATTACCTAGTGGCTAGAAGATCTTTGAATTTGCAAGTCACATTAACTTCTCTGGAGCCAGAAAATGAGTCTCTTATATCCAGATTAATATCATACTATTTTGCCCTCTAATCTAAAAGTAGTTGAACAAAACGTGGGGAGGGGACAGAAAAGGTGGTTTCAGCTCTTTCTATTCAGTTCTAAACACCTCTATCAACAATAATGTGTGGGGCGGCACCTGTGGCTCAGTGAGTAGGGTGCCGGCCCCATATACCAAGGGTGGCGGGTTCAAACCCACCCCGCCAAACTACAACAAAAAATAGCCAGGCCTATGGCAGGCGCCTGTAGTCCCAGCTACTCGGGAGGCTGAGGCAAGACAACCTCCTAAACCCAAGAGCTGGAGGTTGCTGTGAGCTGTGATGCCACAGCACTCTACTGAGGGAGACAGAGTGAGACTCTGTCTCTAAAAAAAAAGAATCAATAATGTGTGATGTTTTTTTAACAGTGAAGCAAATCCTGAAATTAGCCAGGGACCCGAAGAACACGATGCTGAGTCTATACTGAAAACCAACTCATTCAATCTTAGAGTTACGACTGCTGCCATACTCCACTCCTTAGAGTCTTAAGGCCTGACAAACAAGGTGATTGATGAACCTAATCTCAGCATTTTAAGCGAATAAAAGGTAATATCACTATGTCAAAATAAGTGGTGATAATATAAACACAGAAGGAAGACATCTGCAAATCCAAACAGCAGTGGTCCTATTTTATATAGGCAAGGAGGTTAGCGTTTTTATGTAATAGAATATAAACTGTGAATTTAAATAGAACATGTTCAGACAGGTAAAATAGAGGGAAAATCATCACTATAAATCCTTAAAGATCTGAAGGAACATCTGACAGATAACTATAAAGGACATGAAAACTTAAACTTCAAAAATTACATACACACACGCACACACATGTATCACAAAGGATAGATCCTTGGCTTCTCATATAATTTTCACAAGTCAAATTGATTAAATCAAAGTTCCTGGTAGTTCGTTTCCTCACCCTAATTCTTACTAAAAATACATTCCAGAGTTTAAAATTTCTCTTCTCTAAATTAGAATTTACCAACCTTAACTCCCTAAAGCTTAAGGGCAAGGACTTCCAATATTTTGTTCATAGAGAATCTTTGTAAATATGAAATCATGCAGTGAAACTTACATAAAATAAATAAAAGCTAAAATGTCATGGATGGAATGGAAAGGAAAAGGAACTCCTTGCAGTGAGCTCCAGCCTATATTAGGGGTTTGTAGAGATAGGATCAAAGTCTGGTAGGAAGCTGAAAGGAGAAATCAGTTCTCTGGGGTCTAGACCACCCACCTTAATTTTCCACAGAGCAGCTCCTCTATAATCAGTTTGGTATCGGACCTTTAGGTTAGTCTATAATCACTTGAAACATTCTGTTATTAAAATCATCATACAAATACCAAAACAAATATAAGCACTAAAAAAACTTTGAATGTAAAAACACTCTATAAATTATTAAGGGCTTTAGGTATACTACCCTACAATTTATTTTCCTTTTGCAGCCAGAAAGATCACTGTGAATTCCAGGTTTAATTGGGTCTCTCTCTTGGCCCTTTTATAAAGATTATGTATTTTAACATACATTGTAAGTTTGCCCCCTCCTATCTTTCAATCTTATCTAAAGCCCTTCTTGCTCTATGCTACAGCCATAATGAACTTCTTTTACTTCCTCTAAAGTGCTGTGTCCTCTCATTCCTCCAAGTTTTTGTGCATGGTTCCCTCTGAGTGGAAGGTCACAGTCCCCTCTATATCTGCCTGCTTCACTCCTATTCACACAAAGCCGGCAAAAGAGACATGAAATACTTAAAGGCTCTGGGTTTCCACAGCATCCTGCTCATCTTGTAACATAGCATGTGTCATATGTTATGATGATCATGGAAAGGCTTTGTCTTGGTCAGAAGTGCAGGAATGCTAAAATAAGCATTTGCAACTGCACATAAATCTTCTTAATGAGTGATAAATTTAATGACTGTTCAATGCCCTTTGACAATTTTTGTCAAAACACTAAAAAATTTTCTTACTCGGTTATAAATTTATACAAAAGGGAAACAAACAGTGATACTAACAATTATTTACTATAGTGAAATGTAAAACATAAGAAATGTTGAGAAGATGTATCCATAACTATAACACTCAGAACTACACTGTAAAAAATCTAATCAGAAAATGGGCAAGAGACAGAAATAGATATTTCACCAAAAACATTTCGCAGTTGTTAAAGAAGCACATGAAAATATGTCTGATATAATTAACCATTTGAGAAATGCAAACGAAAGCTGTAACGAGATCACTAAACAACTACCAAAATGGCTACAATGAAAATAATGCTAACACCAAATGTTGATAAGAAACTGAAAAAGGGATTTTTCCATTGCTGATGGAAATGTAAAATGGGACAGCCACTTTGGAAAACGGTTCGACAGACTTTTATAAAACTAAACATGTATTTAACATGCTGACTGCCTGAATAGAAAAAAAAAAATTTGTAGTAACTTTCTTTGTAATAACCCAGAAAGAAATACTCACTAAATGACAAAAATGTCCCTCAATGAGGGAATGGTTAAAAAGCATGTGAATATATTCATATATGTAGACATGAACGCAGATATACATATATATGTGCATGCATATATATAAATGAAATACTCAGCAATAAAAAGGAACCATTAATACTGTTAAGACACATGACATTTTGCAGGGCTTCTAAGGAAATTATGAGAATGAAAAACTTGAATGCAAAAGGTACATGCTATATATACGTACATGGATATATATTACATTTGTGTATCATTCTTGACATGACAAAAGTACAGAGAAGTAGTGAATAGTGGTTCACTCTTGGTAGTGAGCAATGGGCAGGTGTCTATTAAAAAGCGCCCTAAAGTGCTCTTTGTGGTAATAAAAAAATTTTATATTTTGACCATGGTAATAGTTTTACAAATCTACACATCTGATAAAATTGCAAAAAAAATTATACATACACATGGGAATGTATACAAAACTGGTGAATTATTCGTAAGGCCAAGCTGTATTGATAACAATTTCCAGGTCATGATATTGTACTACAGTTATCACAAAAAGTAAGAGGGTATCTTTGGAGGAAACCAAATGAAGGTTGCACAAAAGCTCCTGTATGATTTTCTAAAACTGCATGTGAATTTACAAGTATCTCAGAAATAAAAATTGTCAAGAGTAATTTGAATAGTGTTGCTCTTCCTTTCACGGTAAAACTTATCATATGAAGTTGGCATATATTTCATTCCTCAGCAAATTATCATATTTCTAAGTTTGAATAAGCCTTCACAATTTATTCCTTGCATTTTCAACATCATGAAATACTCCAACAGTTATTTAATTTGAGCATTTTGCTGGTGTCACTACTTCTGAGACATCTTTATCCTTTTTGTCACAATGATTTTGCTTCTATGTCAATAAACACAACTGCATATCTAGAGTCTCTTGAATGACATGAAGGTCAACGTTCCTAATTATCAGCAATTTCTTCCATAACTCCATTTACATTTGATTGAAATTTGATTTCTCAAGTTATCACTTTTTGTTTCTTTGTTGCACTTTCATTTTTGTCAATAAGTTCCCTTTTTAAATTACTCATTTTTATAAAATTTCCTATTGGCTTATCACTAAGAAACAAGGAAGCAACGCAAGTACACGCGACCTGCTATCTGTGCTTGAACTGAACAACTGAGGGCAGAGGTCACTCCCTAACAGATTTTGAAAGAAGGGAAAGGATACTCACCGATCATGACACACATTTGTTATTTACATACTGATATCTGTGCTGAACGCCGAGCAGTGAAAATTGTACTTAATGCATTTACTCACAGCTAATATGTCACGGCACCTGACACAAGTAACATGTTGTTAGGGAACCAGTATTACTCAATAAAGCAGAACAAGGTGAAGAATGCGTGTCTTTGTTTCCCGTACTGACCAGTATATGATTTCCTTTTTTAGAGTCTCACAGACTAGTACATATCTACATTCTTAGCAAAACTCCATCACCTTATCCTCTCTATTTCCTCCATATGTAAATATCTAGAGAGAGTCTCATGAGTGTTTATAATAAATTTACACTCCCATAACTAATACCAAAACAGAAGAAGCCTGAAAAGAAAACACATACACAGTCGTTTTGGTGTTACCAATCACATTAATATTGAATTTTAGTCAAAGTATGCTGTACAAATCCTGGAGTCTAAACTCAATGCATGATATTCTATTGTTAATAAAGAAAAACAGAGCAAAGCCAGAGGGGAAAAAAACTCCAGAAATAATTGACACACGACATGGTGGATTTTGCTGTTTTGTGTGTGTATGTTTTCATTTTACTCTTTTACTCAGCTAAAATTTCCATGCTAAAGTCCTGCTTTTCACTCCTTGAAAAGTTACCTACAGGCATTAGGATGAGCCACTTCAAAATTACTACCAGGAAGCAAAAGAATGCTTTCCCAGGGTGTAAAATCTGCTAAAAATGCCCATGTAAGTACCAGACTCATTGATTAAATCTAGAAACTGCTTCAATTTCTTAGAAGGAAATTGCGTCCCAAAAATAAAAAGATTCGTCTTATATTCTTAACTTTGCTTTTAATGTCTAACTATAGAGAATGGCCCATATTATTTTATAACATTTGCTACATATATTTTATAAGAGTAATAAAATTTTCCTTATAGAAAATATTAAAAATGCAAAAATTCCTAAAGAAAATTAAAAGCATTCATAATCGTACCACCCAGAGATAATCTCTGTTTATATTTTAACATATTTATTTTTTCTATATTTGGATATCCTTTTTTCGCCAAACAAAATTATATTCCTATAATACTAATTCTTATAAATTGCATTTCTTTACATAAAATACCCAGAAGTTGTTATATTTTTACTAATTTTCTTTTACCATCTACCATAAAACTGCATATAAATGGCAATAAGAATGGTTAACATCATTTGAATTTTATGAGTTTTAACTCATTCAATTTACATGACAGTAGGAGGATATGATTATTATTCCTGTTTTATATGGGATATGAGGCCTAGGAATTTAAAATAAATAACTTGCTTAAAATCACAGAGCTAACATATGACATATCTCAAATTCGTGCCCAGGCCACTTTCATCTAGACTGCCTTTTTTTTTTTTTTTTTTTTTTTTGGTAGAGACAGAATTTCACTTTATCACCCTTGGTAGAGTACCCATGGCGTCACACAGCTCACAGCAACTTCCAACTCCTGGGCTTAGGCGATTCCCTTGCCTCGGCCTCCCAAGTAGCTGGGAGCACAGGCACACGTAGACTGGCCTTTAATCACCTACTTTCATCCTGCAATGATCAGCTCTTACTTAACCTTATCCATTCCAGGTCAGGCTGGAGTTTATAAATAAGTGTAAATTATGTATTTAAAGTAAACACAGTTATTTCGTTAGCAAATATTTTCCACAATCAAATAACTAACAGAGTAAAAGCTTTAATGTACTGATGCTTTACTGGAGAGTTAGAATTATTTAAATAGAAACAAAAATCTGTTTTTCCCTTAGTGACTCTAAAATTCTTAAGGGTATATTGACTTCATTATTTTACGCCTTTCAGGCATTCTCCAGCACTGCATACAAGCTGAATATTCTGATGTGGGGGTGAACATTTTTCCTACACCTACAGGTAGAAGAAGTGAGTTCAAATGTGGGAGAATACAGGCTACAGCCACTTAGCAAACCATTTCTTCAAAGATTACAGAAAAAAAAATTTCTATCCATGATGTCCAAATTATTAGAAATTTAAAACACTAGAATTGAAATACTTGAGATGTGAAATACTTAAAAGTTTGACACTATCAGACCTTTATCTTCCCTTTCCTTCCTTATCCAGAGAAAAAAGGTTTTTGTGCCTTTAACAATGCACAGTCAACATGTACTTACAGACATGGTATAAAGAGCGGTGTCTCATCACCAAATAATAACAGCATGCACGCATATGTGTGTGAGTATGTCTGCAGGTGTCACAGACTTTATAAAATGCTGACAACTGAAGAGTAAAGAGAAAGACTGAAGTGTAGTTTAAATATATTTTTATTATCAAAGTTCCTAGTTTTTCTACACAACCTTTTTTTCTACTAAAATTTAATAATTTAAGAATGCTGACCTCGGTAGCAGTGAGTCAACTAAAAGGCAAATAGCTTTGGGAGAGGTAAGTAAATAGAAAATCAATCTAGACGCAATATATTTAACTTAGCCAAAGAGGGAAATGTCTAAGTACCAGGTGTCACGCGTCCTGTTTATTAAAGCTAAGCCTCCTTTCTTCTGTCCTCTTCCAGGCTCTCCCTGTCATCACCCCTTTTTCTCTTTCTTCAGTCTATCTCCCTTTGAAGACTCTAGCCCCTGCATATAACTCCTTCATCTTAACAACTCCTTATTCAGGTCCAGACCCCTCTCCATCTGCTCTGCCTCCTTTCCTCCACCTGTGCTTCTTGAAGGCACCCCCAACAGGCTTCCTCACTTGCACAGCAAGCTCACTGGAGCGCAAGCTTGCTCTTGCCCCATTCTGCAGATAAAACTAGTTCTATAATGGTTACAATGAGCCCTTAGTTAATGAATCTATGAGGCACTTTTCATTTCTCATCCTACTATATCATTTTATAGCAACAAAACCACAAAACCTATTGACAATTTTTTTGCCTTCTTAAAAAGCTCCCCCTGTACTCCATTATTCATTGTTGTTCTGTCTTAATAAGTCGTCTTGAATAACCTTCAACTGTCTTACAAACTCTTCTTTCTCAGCCCACCCCTCAATTAAATCTTTTCATCTTAGTTACTTTCTTCCTTTACCACATCATAAATTGAGTGTTACACGAATGGTCTTCCAGACCCCATGGTTTCAGCCATCAATTCATTCTGGTGAAGCAAATATCTGGATTTCCACTTCAGATCATTTCCAAACCAGTATAAGCAACAGGAATACTTTTATTTGTTCTTTGTCATTCAGAAGATCAGGAGCAAAGCTGAAATAGAATCTACACCTCCTGACTCCACCTTAGTCCCCTGCTTTTTCTAGCGTAGCTTCTAACACAGATTCTCAGGTTCTATGATGGAAGGAATGCTAGGTTTCAAAGCAGCAGAAGAAAGACAAACTCTGGGACTTTACAGAAGACTGGTGCCTCATGATGGAGCCAAGCACTGAGTATTAAAAACATTAAGATAATGGAAAAGAGAATTTCCAGTCAGAAAAGTGAGGATGGAGTCTGGAAATGCAGAAAGATGAGACATGAACAAGGATCCATCCTTCCTAATCCAAGGAAGTTTTTATCTTTCACATTTTAATTTTGCTGTATTTGCTTTTACCTAACAAAACAATTAAAGTTAGCTTCTATCATGTTATTAAAGCCGAGCTTTAAGCCTGCTCATTCTGTAGGTGTAACTTAGGAGCTGTTTAACCAGCTATGGGTCAGAGTTCACACTTTATTAGTTTCTTAGGATATCACAATATTAAACAGCAAGAAAGAAGCAAAGATAGAGACCAGGGACCTCCAATAAGTCAGTGTGTTTTACAAATTTACAACATGACCCCCTTCCAAGGCAGGAGAGGCCAGGAGTAAGGGAGAAATACTGGAGAGAGATGTACACGTCAGGGCGCAGTGGGAGCCCTGGCTCCCAGACATCCCGCTCCACCGTGAGTGTTAAGGATTCAGCAATTCTGGTCACTATCACAGCACACACTGTTCTCAGCCTATTTATATTTATAGACTAGCTAATTCTCTGTAGCCAGAAGGGATCAACACTGCCCAAATAATTATAAATATTCATACATTCAAGAGCAACTGTCTTCATTTTTCAAAATGACAGAAAAATGAAAGATAAATTTCACTTTCTATCACCTTACTACAATTATCTTATTGCCGATTTTATTACGCTGACAATGTCTTATGATATTCTAACTTATGTATCTCTGTCCAAATTAACTGTAACTAGGACTTTTATCAGTGTATCATTTTCAAAACTTAAGGCACAGCCTCCCCTCTGTCGATAGCTGAAGTGTTGATATTTGAACAGTAACTGGTAGTGATGTTATGCCTACATCATCCCATTCCCTTACCTCTCTTTACCGTCCCTATTCACACAACAAATTCCCTTAAAATACACTTGCAAATACAAAGGACAGGCCCACTCAATAAAGCTGTATTAATTGCAATTTTATTTCACAGCTGTGAACTTATGCCAAAGTTAAATTCAATATATTTGTATACCTTTAAAGCTAAAATATGGCAAAAAGGGTTACCGCCTCCAAAAGTGAAAGTGGTCAAAGCAGTCAAATGAAATCCTAAGCAATTAGGATAAAACAGAGACAAACTGATTTGATCCACAATAATCACAATTTACTACAATGGTACTTATCCCTGCAGGAAAGGGCACATGCAGGCCAGAGCTTGCAATGTCCTTCAGACACCATCAGTGGTGGGGGGTGGCAGTGCTCACTCTCACCTCTGTGTTCAAAGTGACCTTTCCTGTCCATTCACTGAGGCTCACGGTGTGACTGGCACCTGAAGAGTTCACTATCTGCTACCTGTTCGGAGCAGCCCACTAGCCTGCGGCTGAATGAAAACACTGCTCCAGCCACAGGGAAATTTTAACAGATGAGGTCACACATCTCTAGTTTCAGTCACTGGATAACAAAGAGGAAAATATGAAAAGGAGAACACTGAGCACTGCTCTAGGGTATTTTCCAAAGACTAGGAGGTTTAGTGTACCCAAAACTCTCACTAGACAGCACAGTGACTCATGGATACAATGCCGTCTCCAACAACAGATTACCTGGACATGAGATTTCCAAGATTGCTATTTCAAAGAGAATAATTATCCTAATAAATAATGCAAAGAGAATTCTTGCTCAGCCAAATGACAAAATATATCCAGTGCATTACCTCCGTATATGGATAGACAGAAAGGTAATGGGAAACGAGAGGCTTCTTTCGATTTTTAAGTATCAGCAGGTAGCAGTTGGAAAGCAGCAGTATGGTTCAGTTAGGAAGAGCTGTTCCTAAAAGTGTAATGATACCACCACTCTGATTTGAAGGCAGGAGAGAAGTGAGGAGGATGACATGAACGTAACAGTTTTTACTTATGTGATACCTACTGCTCATGTTCCCACCATGTGAGCTGGTTAGACAGATGTGCAGTGCAGTGTAACAGTTTTTACTTTGTGATACCTACTGCTCATGTTCACACCATGTGAGCTTGTTAGACAGATGTGCAGTGCAGCGTAACAGTTTTTACTTTGTGATACCTACTGCTCATGTACCCACCATGTGAGCTTGTTAGACAGATGTGCAGTGCAGCGTAACAGTTTTTACTTTGTGATACCTACTGCTCATGTTCACACCATGTGAGCTGGTTAGACAGATGTGCAGTGCAGCCTAACAGTTTTTACTTATGTGATACCTACTGCTCATGCTCCCACCATGTGAGCTGGTTAGACAGATGTGCAGTGCAGCATAACAGTTTTTACTTATGTGATCCCTACTGCTCATGTTCACACCATGTGAGCTGGTTAGACAGATGAGCCGTGCAGCGTAACAGTTTTTACTTTGTGATACCTACAGCTCATGCTCCCACCATGTGAGCTGGTTAGACAGATGTGCAGTGCAGCGTAACAGTTTTTACTTTGTGATACCTACTGCTCATGTTCACACCATGTGAGCTGGTTAGACAGATGTGCAGTGCAGCATAACAGTTTTTACTTATGTGATACCTACTGCTCATGCTCCCACCATGTGAGCTGGTTAGACAGATGTGCAGTGCAGCGTAACAGTTTTTACTTATGTGATACCTACAGCTCATGCTCCCACCATGTGAGCTGGATAGACAGATGTGCAGTGCAGCGTAACAGTTTTTACTTATGTGATACCTACAGCTCATGCTCCCACCATGTGAGCTGGATAGACAGATGTGCAGTGCAGCGTAACAGTTTTTACTTATGTGATACCTACAGCTCATGCTCCCACCATGTGAGCTGGTTAGACAGATGTGCAGTGCAGCGTAACAGTTTTTACTTATGTGATACCTACAGCTCATGCTCCCACCATGTGAGCTGGATAGACAGATGTGCAGTGCAGCGTAACAGTTTTTACTTATGTGATACCTACAGCTCATGCTCCCACCATGTGAGCTGGTTAGACAGATGTGCAGTGCAGCGTAACAGTTTTTACTTATGTGATACCTACTGTTCATGCTCCCACCATGTGAGCTTGTTAGACAGATGTGCAGTGCAGTGTAACAGTTTTTACTTATGTGATACCTACAGCTCATGCTCCCACCATGTGAGCTGGTTAGACAGATGTGCAGTGCAGCGTAACAGTTTTTACTTATGTGATACCTACAGCTCATGCTCCCACCATGTGAGCTGGTTAGACAGATGAGCAGTGCAAACAACTTCTGCTCTTGCTTTCATTTAGACACAGACTCTTCCAGGACACCAGTGCTCAAACGTGGCATAGAATCCCACTTGAAAACAACCACACAACCCAGTGGTTGCCTATGCAAAAAAAAAAATTTCCAGGTTTCACATCTAAGTATTCTGATTATTGGGCTCAGAGTCTCCCCTTTAAAATAAGAACCCTTAGAAATTCTGACACGTGGGGCTCTTGGATCACACTTTGAATGACAGCGAAATGATTTCCTAATGCCCTATTTGCTCCCCATCCTGGCAAGCCAGGAAAACAAATGGTAGATAATTTAAAGGAAGTTAAGAAAGTTGGTTTAAACAACACTACACAAATTATTACCACACTGGTGATTTTCAGAGAGTTGTATGAAGTAAGGAAGCATTAATTTTAGAAGTAGTTTCCATTTCCCAGTTGACGGCCATAGCATAGTATTTATTTTATGACTATATTTTGCACCTCATGGATCACTACATTATATTGTGTTTTGTAGACATGATTAAGTATTTAAGAATCACATATATGTCAATTGCTTGCAAAAATTCTTATTTGAAATTTCCAATAGTACCCATACCTTACACAAATAATTAGATTTTCATTTTATTCTATTTAAAGGACAGTACCTTCTATTTTTGAGTATAATCTAACATTATTCTCTGTTTGATGATATACTTCAATTTTCCCTGAAGAGTATATTTTGACAATATTCAATGATACTGAAAAAATGAAAATTTTTGTGTGTGCAATTTTGTGTGTTATGGAACAGTCCATAACACATTTCTGAGTATTTACTTACTAGATAAATTAATAAATGAGGAATTTGCCATAGGATACACAGAAATATTTCAGCTTACACACTGCTGCTTGGGTGGTGTTATCCATTGATTTAGAATCACAAAATGGCTGGTCTCTTTTAAGGTGATGCAAGTTAGAAGGCCTTCTTCATCAGTACACACTCATTCCAAAATGAAAACTACTTCGATATAAGTTCTCTTCAAATATAAGTACTTTTGCATTCTTTGCTCACAGTTAGATCCTACCAAGTTTTTAGAACAGAAAAACAACAAAAAAGCCAATTAAGACACCCATGATCTTTTGTAATAACAAAGCTTAAGAAAGCATTTTATGAAATTATACCATTTTAACATAAATCTGAGAAAGTTTAAGAAACTTAAACTCTTATTTCCCAGGGCCTGTTCACTTTACACAAGGAAAAAAAAAAAAGAAGCAACTGACCTAATATTTACAGTCTGAGTACAAAACCTTTATATATTATTTCATTTAGTCCTCATCTAATCTCTGTATTTCAGAAGAGGAATAAAGTTCTTAAAATGATGAGCAAGTAAAGGGCACAGACAGCATTTTAACACGTTTCTTTACTCAACACCATCTCCTTAAGATGTCATGAGTCAGAGCCAAGCAAGTAGTCACAGAACACTGAGATGCGATGGCAGCTGCTCTTATAGACACACAATGTCAAGGAAAGTCTCTAATTAGCATTTGAGAAACATACACTGAAGATTAACCTAGTATGCCTGGTGTACACGAAGCCATTCTTCTCAGTCTTCTACTTTCCCTGGCAGAATTCCTACACTAATTCTGCGAAATGTTCATAATCCAGAACCCCACGTGACTGCGTCCATGTTGAGTAGAGCATCAATACAGTTTAATGTGCTTTTCGGTAAATACTGCTACAATTAATAACCAGGAAACGATGCAGGGGGAATGCTGATGTTTTCTACATTCTACATAACTAGCCCAAGTTTGCTTTCAACATAGGCCCCCTGGCACTAAAACTCTCTTTGTGCTTCAGATGTATAAATACTGCCAATCAGAGCTTCTGAGTAATATGAAATAATTTATGTCACTACTCTGAAATAATCTGATTTCAATAGAAATCAGAGAATGTTGATGCTTTAGAGTGAATGAGCAATTTACAGTGGTAAATGTACAATGGTCTATAGGTATTTTTTTTAAATACTGAAAATAGGACATAGGTCATCCATTGCCCCCATTACTGCTTTCTCACACTTAAGAATGCAGAGCAAGAATCATTAACCACTTGAAATTAATATGTCTAAGTGCCAAGTATCCAAATCTATAAGGACTCACTTTTCGACCATTCAGAATGATTCATAATTAGCACAGTTTATAGGGATGCCATAAATCAAATGAACTATTTGATTTACGACCTCTACATATGAGTAGTCTCTGGACAAAACCATATACATGAAACTGCTATCTCAATAAAGAAAAATACTTACCTAGGAGAGAATCTGCTCCCTTCAGTTCATTTTGTGCCTATTACCTATTTTCCCATGTAAAACTAACCTCAATTTCTTCATTTAAATAAAACCAGTATTGACCTACTTTTTGTTATTTTGTTCTTATTTTTTCATCGCACAGATGTGACACTATGCAGGCCATTAAGCCTACCAGATGATCCTTTACGTTAAAAACGTGCAAGTTTCAGTTAATATGTAACAATGTATATACAGTCGTGAGTTGATAAGATTAGTTTCTGAGAATATAACTGTTATTGTATGAACATCACACAGTGGGTTTACATAAGCCAACATGGCCTACCCTACTACACATGCAAGCTACATGGTACAGCCTATCGCTCCTCAGCTATAAATCTGGACAGCATGTTCCTGCCCTGAATATTGGAGGCGACCGTAACCCAATGGTATATATTTGTGCAACTGAACATAGAGAATGTACAGTAAAACACACTATTATAACCTTATGGGACCGCCATGCTTTGTGCAGTCCATCCCATAAAAAGCGTCATCATGGAGCACATGAGTTATCAATTAACATAATAAAGACATTTTTGTCAGTCAAATTATTTGCAAACAGCACATTTTATAGTTTCCAGCCTATTCTGACCCACTCACATACTATTTCAACAGGATATGATACAAACCAGATTCCCATTAATATAAACTTATCTGTCATGTCTTAGATGGAATCTTTTGTGCACTTAATTTGTCAAGTCTATGACAAGCCCACAGATATAATCACATCGTATTAAGTACACTATTCTATACAGGACTTATAAATGAGGATCTAAGTTATACTCTTAAAGAGATTTATAACTGTACCTCTTAATTCCTCACTGATTATCAAATTATAAGGAAGAGTAGCTGTGCAAATTTGTGCTAAAACATAAAAGAAATCTTAGTATTCATATTTTAGAAGACAGATAAAGAACTTCCAAATTTCTAATTTTACCAAAATACAATTTAAATGTTAGATTAAAATTTGAAAAGGGCTTGTATCAGATAAAACAGTGTAAGTGAACAGAGACAAAGACCACATTCGACTCCAAAAAACTAAGACACACAAAAAAATTATTGAATATAAATTTTTTAAAAGCTTTCAACTGTATAAGTATTTCCCCCTCAGATGTGTCCATGTGCCAGTGACATAAATTAGAATTTGATATAAATTTGACTATTATAAAACAGGTCATCCTAAACTGAAAAGAACTGATAACAAAACAGAGAAGTCAAGATGGGAGAAAAAGAAAGAATTACTGCAAATACAGTAACATAAGTCAAATGTTCTTTAACTGTTACAACCCTCTAAACTCAGAAAGGTAGAACGAGGTAGGGAGCCCTGTTTGTGTTACACACAGGGAATTGCACCAAGCATCCCGCTTGCAGTCAAAAGGTGCGATGTGACTTATTGCGACCAATGAGCTGTGATGTGCTACTTGTGACTGAGGCTTCAGAACACCCATGAAGACTCTACAGTCCCCACCTTCTCTTGCCAAAGAGAAAACTGTTGCAAATGCTGCAACCACAAAAATACAGAGCCTCAGTCAGCATGAGTGTCTGAGTGACTACACTTATGAATCCTCCCACCACCTGCTGTAGACAGGTAACAGAAATAAGAAATAAAGTGTTGTCACTGAATGCCACGGTTAATCAGCAACTACAATATAAACTAGTCTAGGCTGACTAAAAGACCTTTCAAAATCAAAGAGATGGTCATATCAGCAGTCTCTTCTAGACTACTTGATAAAATAGTACCTGTTTCCATTCCTATTACATGTTTCTAAAATGTCTTCAGGCTATATTCTGGCTCATAAATTACCGTCTCACCAGAAACAGACCTAAACACTGCATCTCCTTCATCTGGGATTCAGTTTCCTGATCATCCACTCCCAACAACTACATTCACCACTAATGACTGATCAATCACGACAAAGTAAAAATATTCATAGAACAATTTAAAATAGTCCCCCCAAAAAAACCCATTCAAGAGGCAGGCCCTCTTTTCTAAATCTATTCGAAGAATGTTATGTGTGTTACTTTCAGACCCAAAATTGAGGTTTGTAGAATCAAGCTACACGCCGCTTGTGAAAGAAGAGGCCCCTCCAAATGACATTTCCATATTAGATCCACGATTAGTTACCTTACCAAATTTGCAACACTGCAAAGAAGACATAGATCAGTCCGTCTCTCTCCCATTGTAAAGAGGAAACCAACATCATAAGAGTTAGTAATTTGCAGGGCTAAAACCTGAACTTTTGCCATTACTGTAACCTCCATTTCACAGACTTAGTCACTAATTCAAAAACCAAAACTCAAAGTTTATCATTCAGTTATTAGAAAATTATACTACCTAAACACAGAAACATGCTTCATAAACACAGTAAAATCCTAACACAATTATGATTCTGAGTCACAATGAACCTAAGGCATAATTTTTCTTATATAGCCTCAACTTAAAGTTTTCAATTATAAAGTACTTCTTAGAATGAAATGGCACTCAAACAATAATGTTTTTAACTTGTTCTAAACTTATGGGGGGCAAATGACCCATACATAAACTTGCCAGTAAGTTACATACATTTGTATTACATTTACTGAATTCTTTACATATAAGAAAATATAATTAAAGATACATACTTGATTTGAGACCTAAATGTAAAAGGTCCTGTTGTTGTTATGAATAACCACTATATCTTAAAAAGCTATTGGGAACCCCACAAAGAAAAGCAAAAGCCATATTAAGAGGTCATAAAGTATATTTTATCAATAGTAAATAAAGATCACGGACATCTTCTGAACAAATTAAATAAATAAGTAAATAAATAAACCTTCTCTAGGCAGAAATGTTTGCATTTATTTTTCTTTTTTTAATTGTTAAATCATACCTGTGTACATTAGTACAATCAAGGGGTACAATGTGCTGGTTTCATATACAATCTGAAATATTCTCATCAAACTGTTCAACATAGTCTTCATGGCATTTTCTTACCTTTAGTATGTAGACATTTGTATTCTGCATTTAGTAGGTTTCGCCTGTACCCATTCTAAGAGGCACCGTAGGTGTGGCCCTACCCATTATCCTCCATCCACCCTAACCTCCCCCCACCCTTCCACTCCCTTGGCCCTTTCGCCATATTCTTGAGCTATAGTTGGGTTATAGCCTTCATATGAAAGCTACAAATTAGCTTCATAATAGGGCTGAGAACATTGGATACTTTTTCTTCCATTCTTGAGATACTTTGCTAGGAAGAATATGTTCCACCTCCATCAATGTAAACACCAAAGAGGTAAAGTCTCCATCTTTCTTTAAGGCTGCATAATATTCCATGATGTAAATGTAGCACAATTTGCTAGTCCATTCGTGGGTCGATGGGCACTTGGGCTTCTTCCATGACTTAGCAATTACGAATTGGGCCATATTAGTGTGCATTCCAACCAGCAGTGTAGAAGTGTGCCCTTTTCTCAACATCCACACCAACATCGCTGGTTTGGGGATTTTGTTATGTGGGCTACTCTTACTGGGGTTAGGTGATATCTCAAAGTGGTTTTAATTTGCATTTCTCTGATGATTAAGGATGATGAGCTTTTTTTTCATATATCTGTAGATGGTGCGTCTGTCTTCTTTAGAGAAGTTTCTCTTCAAGTCCTTTGCCCACCCTCAGATGGGATCACATGTTCTTTTCTTGCTAATACGTTTGAGATCTTTGTGGATTCTGCTAATTAAACCTTTATCGGAGGTACAACCTGCAAATATTTTCTCTCATTCTGAAGGCTGTCTGCTTGCTTTACTTACTGTGTTCGTGTCTGTGCAGAAGCCTTTTAGTTTGATCAGGTCCCAGTAATGTATTTTTGATACTGCTTCAATTGCGTGGGGAGTCCTCCTCATAAAATATTCACCCAGGCTGATTACTTCAAGATTTACCCTGCACTTTCTTCAAGTATTTTTATAGTTTGATGTCTTAAGTTTAAATCTTTTATCCAGTGAGAGTCTGTCTTAGTTAATAGTGAAAGGTGTGGGTTCAGTTTCAGTCTTTTACAGATTGCCAGCCAGTTCACCCAGCACCATTTGTTAAATAGGGATGTGAAATGTGCTACTGAATGTGTTTAATTGGTTGTCAAAGATCAAATAATGGTAAGTGGCTGGATTCATCTCTTGGTTCTCTATTCTGTTCCAGACATCTACTTCTCTGTTTTTGTGCCAGTACCATGCTGTTTTGATCACTATCGATTTATAGTACAGTCTCAGGTCTGCTAGCGTGATTCCTCCTGCTTTGTTTTTATTTCTGAGTAATGTTTTGGCTATTCGAGGTTTTTTCTGATTCCATATAAAACGAAGTATTATTTTTTCAAGATCTTTAAAAAATGTCAATGGAGCTTTGATAGGAATTGCATTAAAATTATATATTGCTTTGGGTAGTATGGACATTTTAACAATGTTGATTCTTCCCAGCCATGACCATGGTATGTTTTTTCATTTGATAACATCCTCAGCTATTTCTTTTCTTAAAGTTTCATAGTTCTCTTTCTAGAGATCTTTCACGTCCTTTGTTAGATAAACTCCCAAATATTTCATCTTCTTTGGCACTACTGTGAAAGGAATAGAGTCCTTGACTGTTTTTTCCGGCTTGGCTATTGTTGGTATATATAAAGGCTACAGATTTATGGGTGTTGATTCTGTAGCCTGAGACATTTCTGTATTCCTTGATCAGTTCTAAAAGTTTTGTAGTAGAATCCTTAGTGTTTTCCAGATACACGATCATGTCATCTGCGAAGAGTGAAAGTTTGATCTCTTCTGACCCTATGTGGATACCCTTGATCAACTTTTCTTCCCTAATTGCAAGGGCTAAAACTTCCATTACAATGTTAAACAGCAATGGAGACAATGGGCAACCTTGCCTGGTTCCTGATCTAAGTGGAAATGATTTCAATTTAACTCCATTCAGTACGATATTGGCTGTGGGTTTGCTGTAGATGGCCTCTATTAGTTTAAGAAATGTCCCCTCTATACTAATTTTCTTAAGTGTTCTGATCATGAAGCAATGCTGGATATTATCAGAAGCTTTTTCTGTGTCAATTGAGAGAATCATATTGTCTTTATTTTTTAGTTTGTTTATGTGCTGAATTACATTTATAGATTTATGTATATTGAACCAGCCTTGAAACACTGGGATAAATCCCACTTGGTCATGGTGTATAATTTTTTTGATATGTTGTTGGATTCTGTTTGTTAGGATCTTATTGAGTATTTTTGCGTCAATATACATTAGTGATATTGGTCTATAATTTTCTTTTCTTCTTGGGTCTTTCCCTGGTTTAGGGATCAAGGTGATGTTTGCTTTGTAGAATGTGTTGGGTACTATTCCTTCTTTTAGAAGAGGGTTAGTAATATAGGTACTAGTTCTTCTTTAAAGGTTTGGTAGAATTCTGACATAAAGCCATCTGGTCCTGGGCTTTTCTTTTTAGGGAGACTTTGTATAGTTGATGCTACTTCAGAACTTGATATACGCCTGCGCAACATTTCCACTTCGTTCTGGCTAAGTCTTGGTAGGTGGCATACTTCCAAGTTTTGGTCGACTTCTTTCAGATTTTCATATTTCTGAGAGCAAAGTTCTCTGTAATATTCGTTAAGGATTTTTTGAATTCTGAGGGGTCAGTTATTATTCCATCTTTACCTTTTCTAATTGATAAAATTAGAGATTTTACTCTTTTTTTCCTGGTTACATTGTCCAAAGGTATATCTATTTTATTGACATTGTCAAAAAACCAACTTTTGGATTTATTGATCTGTTGTATAATTCTTTTGTTTTCAATTTCATTTAATTCTGCTCTGATTTTGGTTATTTATTTTCTTCTGCTGGGTTTGGGGTTAGAGTGTTCTTCGTTCTCCAGTTGCTTGAGATGTTCCATTAAGTTATTAACTTCCTCTCTTTCCGTTTTCTTGAGGAAGGCTTGCAGTGCTATATATTTCCCTCATAGGACTGCCTTTGCAGTATCCCAGAGGTTCTGATAATTTGTGTCTTCATTGTTGTTTTGTTCCAAAAATTTAGTGATTTCCTCCTTAATCTCATCTATAACCCATGTATCCTTCAGCATGAGGTTGTTTAGCGTCCATGTTTTTGTATGGGTATGTAGATTCCTGTTGTTATTGAGTTCAACTTTTATTCCATGATGGTCTGAGAAAATGCAAGGAATAATGTTATTTTTTAAAATTTTCTGTGGTTAGATTTGTGGCCTAGGATGTGATCGTTTTTGGAGTATGTTCCATGGGCTGATGAGAAGAATGTGTATTCAGTTTTGTTGGGATGAAATGTTCTGTAGATTTCTGTTAAGTCCAGATGTTGAATGGTTAACTTTAAAACTAAGATTTCTTTGCTTAGCTTCTTTTTGGAAGATCTATCCAGCACTGCCAAAGGGATGTTAAAATCTCCAACTACTATGGAACTGGAGGAAATCAAGTTGCTCATTTCCGTTAGAGTTTCTTTTATAAAATGAGGTACATTCTGGTTGGTTGCATAAATATTAATAATTGAAATCTCACCATATTGAGTATTATCTTTAACAAATATGAAGTGTCCATCCTTATCCTTCCTTATTTTGGTTGGTTTAAAGCCTATTTCATCTGCGAATAGGATTGCAAGGCCTGCTTTATTCTGTTTTCCATTTGCCTGGAGTATAGATGACCATCCCTTCACCTTGAGTCTATATTTGTCTTTTTATGTAAGATGAGATTCTTGTATGAAGCAGATATCTGGCTTGAGTTTTTGTATCCAGACAGCCAACCTGTGCCTCTTTAGAGGACAGTTTAAACTATTCACATTAATTGAGAATATTGATAAGCCTTTTGAGAGTCCAGTGGACATTTTTAATCATTTTGCAACTGTGGAGGTTGGAATTTGATCAAAATTTTCAGGGTCGGTTTACTTTTGTGGTGGAGGATTACGCTAGTCTTTATGAGGATAGGTCTGAGAATATCCTAGAGAGCTAGTTTAGTTGTGGCAAATTTCTTCAACATGTGAATGTCATTAAAGTATTTAATTTCTCCATCATAAATGAAACTCAGTTTATCTTTGTACAGGATTCTGGGTTGAAAGTTATTTTGTTCTAGGAGATTAAAAGTCAATGACCATCCTCTTCTAGCTTGAAAGGTTTCAGCAGAGAGATCTGCAGTTATTCTAATATTCTTCCCCTTGTAGGTAATGGTTTTCTCTTGTCTGGCTGCTTTCAGAATTTTCTCCTTCATAGTAACTTTAGTGAAATTGATTATGATGTGTCTGGGGGATGTCTTATTTGGGTTGATTCGTGCTGGAGTTCTGAAACTGCTATCTGAATTTCAGAATCTCTTGGCACGTCTGGAAAGTTCTCCTTCATAATCTCATGGAGAAGAGACTCTGTGCCTTGTGAAGCCACTTCATCGCTTTCGGCAATCCCTATAAGATGAATATTGGTTTTCTTTGAATTATCCCAGAGCTCTCTGATCTGTTTTTGTCCTCCATTTCTCTTCCTCTTTGAGAGGTTGGAAGCATTCAAAAGCTTTGTCTTCGATGTCAGAAATCCTTTCTTCTGCTTGCTCCATTCTGTTACTGAGGGATTCTACTGTGTTTCTCAGATCTTCGAGGGCTGCAACTTCTTTTCTCAATGTGTCAAAATCTCTGGTCATTTGGTCTTTGAATTCGTTGAATTCTTGAGACATCTTTTGGATTACTGCTTGGAATTCTAATTCGATCTTATTTGCTATCCAGATTCTGAATTCGATTTCTGACATTTCAGCTATTTGTTTGTGCATGAGATCTTGTGCTGTGTTCGCCCCATTGTTCCTTGGGGGAGTTGATCTATTCTGATTATTCAAATTGCCAGAGTTTTTCCCTTGATTTCGCCTCATGACTGTTTTTCACCATTGCCTCTGGCTTCCTCAGAGTTCGGGAGGTGTCTCTCCAAGATTAGACCCCAGCAGGATCACTCTATTGTTGCTGGATCTTTGTAGGGACTGACCCTGTGTAGTTCCTCAGGGGCTGCCCCAGCCAGGGAGTTCTGGTTGTGGAAGCAGCTCTGGAGTGTGACACACCCAGATCCAGGAACAGGGCGCGGGGTGGTGCACACGGTTCTGGGAGTGCCTTGCGCCCAGTGACTTTGGCACAGAGGGCCCAAGGCTCCAGCAGTCTCTGGCCAGGAAAAGGGCTCCACGCAGAGTTAGGGAGTGCTCAGAGGGCACGGTTACCAGAGTCCCTAGCCAGACAAGTAGGCTGGTGTGGAGGCAGGGATGGTACGTAAGGGAGGATGCAGGGTTGCAGGCTCCTGGAGTTCCTGTTCAGGACGTGGAGAGGCCCAGCGGGTGGGGTAGCGGGTCCCCACGCAGCTCTTACCGGGATCCCAGCGGGCGCAGTGGGAGGGTGCCTTTTGAGGGTCCCCGAGCAGTTCTTCGGGAGGGCCCAACGCAGCTCGATCACGGGTCCTGGCACACCTCTTCCAGAGGTTCGGGAGGGTGCCGATCGCGGGTCCCAGCACAGCTCCGGGATGTTGAATTCTTGTTCTTCCAAATACAGGCACAGTCATACAGGGCTGTCAAAGTGACCACGCCAGTGGCTTATAACAGTGTGCATTTGTTATCTCACAATCTTTGCGCATCAGGAGTCCAGGCTCGGCTTAAAGTCCTCCGTTCTGGGTCTCACATGGCTGCGATCCAGGTGTTGAGCAGAGCTGGGTTCTGGTCTGAGGCTCCAGGGATTCCTGCAGCCTCATGTGGTTGTGGGGCAGCCTTCAGACCCTTGCAGGGGTAGGATTTGTGCTGTTGTGCTTCTTGAAAACTGTTTGCATTTTTTTAATTAATTTATTTATTTTAGTTTCCACATACATCTCTGAATGCTTGAATATTTTTACATATACTGATAATTAGTAGATATCTCACCTAATAATAAACACAGTAAACAGTAACACAGCCTACCTATGCACAATTTAACTTAATTCTAGTAGTGACTAGTTTACATCCTTTCTCCTGCCTACAGGTTTGCCCATTAGGGGGACCCAGAGGCCCATAAAGGCTTTAATATTATGAATCAACTTTTTTAATTTTTCCTTTTTCCATTGTTTCAAATATCTAAATCTGAGCTTATTAAACAGTACTTCTGTAATACCAGAAAGAATCAGTGACTCCATCTCCTCCTAGTCATGGTGTGATCTTGATAAACTATATTCATGTATTGTTACTGGTAAATTTCAGAACAAGTTTGTAATAGTATATTGCATCTACATATACCTACAATAGATAAATTTTGAAAATGACAGAGAACGTCTAATGAAACTGATTCAAGATTATCATCTAATTTCTTGGACGTGTCCTTCAGAATCCAGCACAATATACTACAATAAGTAGACACAGAAATGGATAAAAACTTATAAGGGTCATAGGCCAAATCCATGCTCTGGTCAGGGTAACATTCCCATACTCAGTATTCTTTTTCCTAACATACTTATCTCAATCTTCATAGATACAGTCAAAGACATTTAGTCGGTTTAAATTCATTTCTCTGTTTAATTGCATTTTATAAAATGTCATTTGAGACTTGATTTCGTCTGAATACAGGTAAAGTTGAAAGGAAAACTGAGATCATATTTAAAAACAAATGTATTGGCTAAATAAAAATACTTTCAGAGGATCAAAAATTAGATGATAAGGCTCGCGCCCATAGCTCAGTGGTAGGGTGGCCAGCCACATACACGGAAGCTGGCAGGTTCGAGTCCAGCCCGGGCCTGCCAAACAACAACGACAACTACAACCAAAAAATAGCTGGGCATTGTGGTGAGTGCCTGTCATTCCAGCTACTTGGGAGGCTGAGGCAAGAGAATTGCTTAAGCCCAAGAGTTTGACGTTGCTGTGAGCTATGATGACACAGCACTCTACTGAGGGCAATATAGTAACATTCTGTCCCCCCCCCCAAAAAAAAAAAAAGATGATAAAAGGCCTTGCAACATCTTCTGTAACTGATCTGAAACGGAACTAGCATTTCTTCTCGCATTGACCATTCACACTCACGTTAATGTGACATTCTCACTGGCCACAGTGTGCCCAGCCTCTGGTACTGACAGCACTGGGCACTGCATGCAGGAGTTTGTTACGTAAGGTGTTATCAAGGTCAGCCCTGCCTATGTACTTTTAGAGCCCAGAGAACACACACCTGTCCTACCTGGAGAGTTAGGTACTTACCAAACCAGTGATCTTACGTAATGTTTAAGTTAAATCAAGAACAGGGAAAACCTGATAAGATTGGTTTACAGCTTAATCAGGTTCGGTACATAAATGCTAAGCTATTCTTGACTATCCTCAGCAGACACTCCCAGTCGACTATAGATGTGATACTTGGAACCCGAGCCTCAAGCAACAAAGAGAAGTGTTTTACTTGTCTCTAAATCTTTTTGCAAACATTGGGTAAGAAGTGAGACACATTTCCCATGTGTACAGATCAGTCATGGGGAGTAAGTCATTTGAGTAGAAGACAGATAAGCCTTCCATAGAATACTATGTATTTTTGATAAACTAGCCCTTACCGTTAGGAAAACCTATCAGTAAAAGGGTCATACAGAGAAACTCAAGTTAAGCACAAAAAGAAAATGTACTCTAGATGCTTTGGAGGGTTGTGTGTCAGCCTGTCTAGCTGTTTAGGTACAAATTATACATGCTAGGTCATACATTGGAAAAATCTGCAAAAAAAAAAACTTTAATAACTTCAGAAAAAAACAATGTAGCTGTCCAAGAAAGTTCCAATTAATACAACAGTTCTAATTAAAACCATAAAACTCTAACTGGAAGGATTTACACAAACATGTAAATCCCCTTCACACCTCTTCTTTGTGGCACATTAAAGTTCTTACAATTTCTCTATTTGAAGTATTACATAAAAATTGCTATTGTTTCTGTAACATAAACATTTCCATTTAATAATAAGCATCTGTATGTAGCAAGGACTGGGCCAAGGGGGTTACATGTCTCAAACTTGCACAGACCCCTACATAGTATCCATGTTATGACTTAGTTAACTTAGACTTAAAGTTTAAAGTATCTTACCCAGCATTACAGATCAATCTGAAAAACGAATCAGGTCATTCTGGCCCCAGAGGATGTGGGTTTGGGGTTGGCCCTCAATAAGTATCTGTTGATACATGGTTAAATTAAATGCAAGCTACTGTACTCTTCATGCTGGTTCTCCAACACTGGCAGTAGGATGATGAATTATTTAGAACTCTACCCAAACTTTTCTCCCTTTAATTCTATCTAGTTTCGTAGCATTTACTTAAAAGACTACCAATATCACAGGATTCTACAATTTAAGATATATGTAAAACCACCCATTGTAACACCTACTTGGGCCCAAAGCAGTAGAGTCTCCAATCCAACTCCTGCCAATAATGTGTCCTGAAATACCTTGGAGTGCCTGTAAAACACCAATACTCTGGTCCTATCCCTGTAGATTTGAATATAAGTGGTCTCAGGTGTGGCCTGGGAACAGGGAAGTTTTTACCTTCCAAAAGAGTCTAAGCAGCCAAGTTTGATCCCCAGTGCCCTTTGCTGAATTATCTGAGTTAAGTGTTGGTCGAAGGCCCTTATGAAAATAAAAGACAGTGTTAAGTATGGCAATAGGGAGTGTCTCGCCTTCTAAACTACTTCATATATAAATCAAACCCCCAACCTGGGCCCCATTAATACTAGGTCCCTGCATCAAACACAGGTTTCTGAGCACATAATAGCAGTGCTGAAATGGAAACCATCAACTACTATTAAAAAAATACTACAGTGATGCCCTACTTCAGAGTTCGAGAGATCCTTCAGGGGAAAAAAAAATCCTCACGTTAATGATTTATAATGTTAGCTGAAGTTTATAAAGCAATTAAATGAAGCAAATCCAGTACTTACTGTTTGAGATTTGACTCTCTAATGTGCATACATAACCTTCCCCACAATAAAAAATAATGCAAAATGCAGAGATGCCATTTCATTCCAGAATTGCTGAGCTTATTTTGTAAGTCACTGGGTTTTAATCTATAGGTGTCAGGAATAATTGGGCCCAAATTTTACTCAAATTTAGATACAGAAAAGGAAGCCTGGTGGGGGGTAGACAGGAACAACAAGAAGCAGAGACTGCTACTTGAATATAAGTGGTCTCAGAATAAACGCCAGGTCCCAGAAAGCAAAGGAGAGGATCTGGGAGGGCAAGAAAGGGACAGGGCCTTGAGCAGCACTTACACCCTTCAAACGAACCAAACAAAGTCAATTAGAATAAGAGAAATTCTAATAAAGAGACAGATTTCTTAACAATTAACGATTGCAAATCAGTAACAATACCAATGAGTAAGGTCTTGCTTTTACTACCTGCTTCCTCTGACGACTTGGAGCTTCCTTTGAGTAATCCTCTTTTTCCCCAGAGAAGCTTTATCATGTTATCATGCTTCTCAAATTACTTCCAATTTATTTTTAGCACAAAATAAGTGCTACTAATCCAAGATTACAACTAAGTGGAATGAAGAGTATCTGAGTCAGAAGTCATGTTCCTTTAACTCTTTAGGCTCACAAAATCAGAGTGAGCGATCAGCCACGGTGAACGTGACCTTAGCTCTAAGTAGACCTGTGCTCTTCAGCAAGCAAGTAGTGCTACTTCTCTGGGGCTACGCTTTTCTATCTGTAAAATCACACAGTTGGGCTAAGTTTCTACCGTACTCTCTAGTTCCAAAGTACCATAAAATTATAGACTGTAATAATGGTCTTTAAAACTCAGGTACTAGAAAAATCTTTCTATTATTCGGAGGATATATAAGAATAAAAGTCATCACTTTTTTCCAAAGGAACAGAAATCACCAAAGAATTAAACTGCACAGTTTCTTTTAAAAAGCCTCGGCTTTGCAGGCAATTTAAATTCCACCACCACATCACTAGTCAAGCTTTCTGCCTTTAAGATATAGTTGGTATTTCACAAAGAAAAAAGTTATCCTAGAAGTACATTTTATACACTGCTTTCCCCCTCACCGTCCCACCACTTGTTCATTAAAGTTTCACGGAATTATTTCCTACTTCTATGTTCCTCAAAGAAAGATGGCAGTTTTGAGAAGTGCAATAATGATTTTAGACATAAGTTCTTTTCCAAAGTACACAGTTTAACTTTGAAGAGTTCTAAAGAGAAAATGAAATGTTCCATATGTAAATAAGGTTCAAAGTCTGAGCATCATAAGTGAAATCTCAAGAGAAAAGCACAGTATAGGTAGATACCTTGTAAGAAATTCCAAATATTTCAGGACCTATTCTGATAAATCTCAGTTCCAGTTTGCTTTTCACAAGTGAAAAATACATGTGAAATATATGTGAAAACCCACTATTGCACATCCTTAAATTCCTGACATAAACAATAATATTGAAGAGAGATTTAGCTGCATCCCATATTCGAAGAATTAAATCTAGTAGATTAGCTTTTAATAAAATTACAGAAATTACTTTCTTTCAAATTCAATGTACATTTATTGAAAAGCTGAACAGATTATAAACATTTTGCCATTTTTTAAAAAAGGCTTTAGACATCTTTAAAACTTTACTCAGTTCACATCCCTTCTCTCCCATTTTACTAAATACCTACTGTGGCACAGTCACAAAGATGTGGGTGCCGTGTTGTTGAAGAATATTCTGTGGCTACCCTTGTAAGGAAATCTATTCCAGAAATGAGCGTCGTGCTCCAGTGATGGAAGATAAGAAGAAAGACGTGAATGTAAGTTTCTTTCTTCTAAATCTGACAGCCTTTTATATGGGACAAACTATATTAAATGGGAAACCATTCAAAATAGTTATGGTCTACTCTAAATGAACGATTGCATTTATTTGCCATGTGGAAGAAAGTCTTCAATGGACAGAATATAATAAAGAAACAGAAATGAAAGTTGCATTTCGGATGACTCAAATCTATCAGAAATGACATATCCTCTGGTCCCTTGCACATAACAGAACCAAAATAAATATATTTAAAATAAGCACCAAAAAAATGTGGTTTAATGATAACAGCTTGTGTTCATATTGCAGTACTTGCCTTCCCACTCACAGAGCTTAAGGTATTAAATAAACATCATCAGCCACCAGGGCATCCCTGTTATTAATGTAGCTGGAAAGCATTATTCATTCCTTACCCAAACGAGGAAAAGATTTTCGAAGGTTAAATTAGTTGCTCACAGCTACAGAATTAACAGCAATGTAGGGAATAGAACTCAGGTTTCCCTAAGCTATTGCTCCAGATAGTTTTTTTTTTTTCTTTCATTTCCTAAATAAAGTATTTCTCCTTTATAGGCCTTTAGGGTCTTAAGTAGTTTTTCATAGTAATATTAGTCATGAAGCAATACCTTCAAGATAATTCTCCAAGTCTGCACGTTTCTATTTTAAAATTCCCTTAAGTGGGCATTGTTTTTCTGATAAAAATTTCTACTCAGTAAAATTCAAATTTTAAATCCAAAATTATCACACAAATACTCCAAATTTTTACATAAAATGCTACCAAAAATCATTACTCTGTAAATTAGTTCGAGGTTTTTATCACCATTTTTTTTCAAAAGTCAATTTGCGTCATTATAAAACACTTTCAGTCTATTATTTTAAAGATAAAAAGATTACATTCAGGATTTATTATAATAATTCATTATTCAAGTCTGTTTGCCTTGGAGATAATTTTAAATATTTGGTTCCAAGCAATAGCACCAACAGCACTAAACAACAAATTGGGTATTCCCCTTTTGCCCTTCGTTAGCATGAGCAGTAACTTTACCGTGTCTTGTGGCTATTGTTTCACTATAATTGAATTCTTAGAAGATTTCATTTACCTCAAAACATTTCAAGAGAACAATATGAACAACTCAATTATCATCAGACAGCTCAGTGAATTGAATCTGAATAAATAGAAATACTGGGATTTGTCTATGAATTATACCACTATACTTCCATAGCACCATCAGTGAAAACAAAAACACCTCAGGAAAACACTTGCTTTGTCTTCAATTCTTTCCCCTGCAATTATCATCCTGACAGTTTATTTTATTAGTTACATCTGCTTAACCAGTGTGGGCTCTATCCAGACTACAGTACTGTAGAGCGGAGTTGGCAAAAACAAATGGCTACTCCACAGCAATCAGATGAAAAAAAAACACTATCATTGCAAAGCATTTCTAATTCAAATAGATGGTTTGTTAGCATACGTTAATTTTCTGTAATCTCACAAAAAAATATTAGATTTGGACTACAATTGTGAATACCATTACCTTCAGAGGTTTAACCTATTGTTCTACAATTAGTGGTCATTACTACAACTTGCAACATTTCAAAATCCTTTACGACCTGCATCAACATATTTCAACTCTAGTCCATTCCTTAGTTAAACAGTCATGTTCCTTCCAACTGTGGTTGTGGAGTAAAAAATGGGATACTGGGAGCCCCCTAACTACTAACTCACCCAACCAAACACCAACCAGTGTATCAAGAAAGAGAGGCCATTCCAGATTTCTTTATTCATCCCTAATTTCTCAGCTTTTTAATGACTCTGCTTAAAATACGAATTCAATGGCAGGAAATCTGCTCAGAGAAATGTTCGTGCACACAACTGCATAGGATGAACAGTAGCAAAGTGGCTCTGGGTTTGTCTCTGTTGTTTTGGATTCTTTCCAGTTAGCGCTCCTTAAGTGATCTCCCTAGGTAGAAACCCCAGTTTTCTTATTTTATTTCCATGTTCTGAACATACTTTATTTAAAATTGCCAAATAGGGTTTTCTGGAAATAGCTCTGCTAGCAGTTGCCTCTATCATAACAAATGAATGGCCCTTAGTTTTATTCATGACACTTAGAAACACTACATATTTTATGCATTCCTGTTTTATTATCTTTATTCACATCAAGATTTAAGCTTTTTGAAGGCATGGAATTTTGTCGATTTGGTTCATGGATTTATCCCAAGTACCTGGAAGAGTGCCTGGCATATATACTATTAAGTATGTATATTTGTTAAAGGAACAAATAAATGAATAAGTTAGAAGTACCTGATTACCAGAACTGCCTAAATGCTCTTCATCGTAGTACTTTGATTTGTTATTCAAAATCTGGTGGCAAATTAGAAAGGATATGAAAGTGATCAACATCTGTAAACCAAGAAGCAACCCTAAAAAACAGAATCCAAGTTTACTAAAGAAAATGTACTTAGCTCCAAAATAAATGGGGAAAAAAATGTCCTAATTAACATGGAAGGTCAACTGAAATGAGAACTACATGTAATTTTCATTCACTCTGCAGACTTTAATCAACTTCAGAACTGTTACAAGCATATAAATTAGGCTATATTTTAAACACATTAAACCCTTTCTTAATGTTGAAAAAGAGCACTTGTTTCTTTGCTCTGCTTAACTCTAATACAGTAAAAAAAATTATGCTTCAGATGTAATCTGTGAACACAGTTTGCTTGTAAGGCTCTGCAGTTTCACAGATCTTTACAAAAGATCAGCCACACACATTAAAGTGAAAATTATATTTTAATAAATGTAAACTGTAAATTGCTTTCATTTCTTTACATTAAGATACTACTACATTTCTGTACTAGACAGCAAATAAAATGACATTAAATAAAATGACATTAGCACTTTGGGAGGCTGAGGTAGGAAAATAACTTAAGCCCAGGAGTTTGAGGTTGCTGTGAGGTATAATGACACCACTTCACTCTAGTCTGGGCAAACGTGAACCCCTATCTAAAAATAAATAAAATTTTAAAAGTTAGGCACTGTGCAAGGGAAGACTGCAAGACTGAATAGTTCATGCTGAACCACGCTTCCCAAAGATAGCTATACTAATTCTAATTCTATACTATAGAAATTTTGGATGATTGTGGCAGCATAAATTACAACCGCAAAAATAAATTATATAGGCTGTATGGTCACAATTTCATATGTAAACATGCATATACATAAAGATGTACGCATAAACATTTCACAGACACAAATATAGTCTCATTAGGGTTAATAAAAAAATAACATCAAAACATTGATGGTGGTTTTCTTTGGGCTATGAGACTTTGGATGATTTTCATGGTTCTGGTTTATTTCCTTTTCTGTACACTATTCATGTACTAGTTTTAAAATAAGAAAACAAACATTAAGCTTTCTATAATAGACATACTCTTATTTGACAATGTGACTGTTACTTTCTTTGCATTATTATTATTATTATTGCTTACTATTTCGATGTAGCAATTGTCTGATTCCTTTTCTGAATGTATTTATGTTCATTCGTTCTTTACGAGGCTTTTGTTTCTAGTCCTTATCTTAAACATTGTTATTGTTATTCAAGTCTTTTTAATTTTGTGAAGGCAAAAAAAATGGAAACCTAATTAACACATGTATATGTAAAAATAAAAATAAATAAAAAAAGTTCCAATGAAATTTAAAAAGACCTCGATTCCTTTCCAGGAATCTGACCAAAATAATTATGCTAACCTATATGCAGAATCTTTCTTTTTCAAAGAAGTCCAAATAATTTCATGTAAATACGCTATGCAAATGAATGTAGGAATGTGTGTGTGTGTGTGTGTGTGTGTGTGAGTGTATTCACACACATCTATGTATACGTCTATATCTCGCTTTGGGAAAAATGCAACACAGCAGAATTTTGTTACATCCTGGTTTCATCTATTTTCCTTTTATATATGCTCTTTTAATCTATGCATAATTACCCTTGACTTTTATATCCAATATAATTGTTACTCTATGCAAAGTTCAAATAAGATTGAAAATAACAGAATGAAGTAATGAGTTATTTGTTATGGTTAAAATGACCTTAGAAATTGAACTTTAAGAGGCTGTTTTAATTACTGAACGTCTATCATAGTAAAGTACTATTCTAGGCACTATTAGGAAAAGAATGAATACAACATGGTAGCTAATTATTGGCCACTTGCCTCTTCCCGAGCATCTCTGAGGAGCCTGTCTAGCGACTCTATTCTGTGTTATCCTTGGAACTCGGTAACTCCTATTTCAGCCACTTCCACATACTCCAGTTCCCTGGTTCTTGCTTCTTCCTCGCTCTCCACATCCTGCCATTGCTTCCTACACTCTCAGGGTAAAACAGCGAGAATCAACGAAAGGCTATATAATATATTACCACGAACCCAGTAATGAAGTCTCATTCTTTGAAGTACTGGCTAGTAAAATGACATGAAATAACTAAAGAACCAAGGTTCAACCCATTTACATTACCTACATGATCTGCATCACCAGGAGATGTGCAAAGTGAGAATTTTGTGGCGCATTATAAACTCAAACTTCAAATTTTGTACTCGACAGAATTCTGTTGCTATTCTGTATAATTATTCTGACATTCAGTATGTAATCATTTCCTAGAAAATCACATATGTACATACAGACAGACATATACATACACACACATATACAATATTACAATTTTAAGGGATTTACAAATCCCTTAAAACACATCCATGGATCCCTAGATTTAAAGTCTGCTTTGATATTCAAAGTAGCTTATACTATACTCATTAATTATCACAATATGTAGATGAGATCTATAAAGAGCAGAGAGAACTGAACTTACCCTTCTCACGTTGTTCAAAAGAAGTAACCAAGCATGTGTGGGAAGGACAGCCAACATACTCTAATTTCTCATTAGATAGGAACTCACAATTAACAACCTGGGCACAGCCCTAGCGGTTGATAAAGTTAAACACGTAGAAACCAGATATGTACCTTTACAACTTGTGCTTTAGGCTATAATACCAAATTCTGTTTGTATGATAACATACCCAGACGTTTAAAATAATGACAATAAGCCAATCAGGCAGATTTAGACTAAATTTTCCAAATCTAGGTATTTGCTGATACTCACTTGAGGGTAACTGGATAATCAAAGTAAGTTTTTGTAGTGTAAGATACTTTCAATAATCTCCAGTATCTCGATGTTTTAACTGTTACATAACTACCTCCTCTGCCTTTGTAACATTATGGGCTGTAGCTGCAGTAAAATCCTAAATAAAATGTTGTCTTTCAGAAGAAAAAGATTTAAATTAGCAGGATCCCAAAGCAATTCAGTAACCCAAATAGAAGAACCATGCAAATACAGTCTTAAAGACTTAAGAAATTCTGAACCTTTTTGAAAATACTTCCATACCTCAAATTTTATCTTTGTTATAAAAATAATTTCCAGGTGTCATCACGTGTCATAGCACAAAGTACCTGCACTCAGTGAACACGCACGTGACAAAGGTAATTTTCAGAATTGGACACAAAATAATTCCTAATGAGCTACTGAAAAATCTTAACAAGGAAATGCAATTTATTCCTTGCCTTAAAAAAGTGAAAGGAATTCAAATTAATTTCTTTTAGTTACTGAGATTACTAACCAGCATGTCACCTTGGGCCACAGAGAAGAGGGCAAATAATATTTATTAAGCATCGACTACCTGCTAGATACTACCAGATGCTACACAAGTGCTACAGTTTTGCATTTCACTGGTGCAACAACATTGAGGGAGAAAGAAATCTTAATATTCCTAATTTACTGATGGGAAAATGGAAGCTCAGAATCATTACATGTCATAACTAAATCACAAGCAAAAAACCTAGATTTAAAATCAGGTTTCTCTGGTTCCAGCCTGTGGTTCCTCTGTTTACCTATTTGTACATATTTTCTTTATTTTGTAAATGAAAGGTCAGACTAGGGATAATCTCTAGGGTCTCTTTTAGTTTTAATGAAAATTATTACCAAAACTGTTTAAATTATATACTGGGTTTGGGGATCTTATGCTTGACACATAAAGGAATGTATCTTCTCCCGTATTATAGAATACCATCTTCTCTACTATCTATCTGTAGATAAATAGATAGATAGATAGATAGATAGATAGATAGATAGATAGACAGACAGACAGACAGACAGAAGCAGCATAAAGAATACCTATATAAAAATTACAAATCATATCTGTTGACCACTCATTTTTCCTTATTTAATCCATTCTACTGATTTCTTGGAACTTGTACATGTCCACTTCCTAATTATATAGTAGAGCGTTTAAAATTTTAAAAACCTTTTGGAGCATTGCCAATGGTCCAGTAAAAAACTGCTCAGCCTGCACAAGAGAGTAACATGAAAGCGGCTGTATTTTATTTTCTTTACAAAGGGTTTATATAAACATGATGAGGCAGAACACTGAACTTCATGATGAGGAATATGACATATAACAGCAATAGTCAGCTCTTCCCGCTGTCTTGTCTTTGTTGATTTTAATGTTGAATAAAAAAAGAGAAGAAACAGTCACCACTACCAAGCGAAGGAGAGACTATTTGTTTCAATGGCAATAAATCTAACTAAATAATCCAGTTTAAAAAATCAAAATCAGTGCGTATTATGATAGGCTTTAGTTTGAAGCAAGGTTTTACTATCACAATAACACCCTTAACAGCAAAGTTAAACTGTAAGACATAACATGAAAAATAACATCTTCCAATACCAATGCAATGATCTAAACTCCCAAAGATTTCAATACAAACTTACTACAGATATCTCTTAATACCAAGATTTTTGGCCAATGTTAAATGTTTTTTCCTAAGAAAATGCTTTTACTTATGACTCAAAAACTCAATATTATATGTGAATTCTACAAGTGGAAAGAGTTGTGAGTCATACTCAAATACCATTAGTAAAACATCATTAGAGTAGATATTTTTAAAAGCTTAGCATGACTACAAATGGGATATAAGCAGTCCATATTTAATAAAAAGTAATTAATCATATTGAATTTTTGGTCATCATAAAAAATACTTCTGTGGCTCAGTGAGTAGGGCGCCGGCCCCATATGCCGAGCGTGGCGGGTTCAAGCCCAGCCCCAGCCAAACTGCAACAACAACAAAAAAAATAGCCGGGCGTTGTGGCGGGCGCCTGTAGTCCCAGCTGCTCGGGAGGCTGAGGCAAGAGAATCATGTAAGCCCAAGAGCTGGAGGTTGCTGTGAGCAATGTGACGCCATGGCACTCTACCAAGGGCAGTAAAGTGAGACTCTGTCTCTACAAAAAAAAAAATACTTCTTATCATTTTTTAAAGCATTAGCTGCCAAATATTAATGCCAGACTGGAATTGGGCTTTCTCTCTATTAAAATAACAAATTAGTATTTTCATTTTCATCTTCACAAGAGATTATAAAATTATTCCAAATCTTTTGTTTAAGGAAATATTCTGTACTTTATCAGAATACTTTTGGTGCATTAAGTTGATTTTATTATGGTTTTGACTTAAAAAACATAATTTTATTTCTTTTGAAAGAGTTTCCTTATAACTCTATCACCTTCTGCTATTTTATTTTTAAATATAAAATTAATTACTATATTAATAGTAATTGCTATTGTAAGTATTTATATTACTACTATTAAAATATTGATATACCTTATTCTCAGGCACGTATGCCATTATTTCAGTAAATGACCAATCTCCTATGACAATTCTTGTGGTTCTTCCTTGCATAACAAGACCCAAATGCAGAAAATAAAAACTTCAAGATGTCTTTTCTTCTGAACTATCTTTGGGATTTCCTGTAAGGCTTTGAACAACCATAAAGATTCATTTCCTTGCCTTATAAGATTAGGATGTTATAAGTAATTACATTTGTTTGGTATGCTCCATATTTTTTAATTAGCTTAACACCCTTGTAAGGAGCACATAGAAAGAGCTGCCAAGAGCTCTTTTCCAAAATGCTTTGAAAATAAATAAGAAGTTAACTGATGACTCCATACTGAACCTCAGAGTCAAAGCATTCGATTGACGTACTCTTATTTGACAATGTGAATGTTACTTTTTTGCATTATTTTTATTATTATTATTGCTCAATAAAAAACAAAAGAAAGAGCTTCCAATTAGAGAAATTCAACCTTCTGTGTATTGTCCTCAGGTAAATATTAGTAACATAAAATATATGGCCAAGATAATTCAATTTACAAGAATAATATAGAGATAGTTAATACCCGCACTGTGTGTATAAGTCTTCTCTTCAGGGAAAACGTTAACCAAAACCCTATAAAGTAGTTATGTTTTGTGCCCTGATAGAGAATTTCTTCCCTTCTCTATTCCGATATGGTTGGTTACTTTAATAAATTAATCACAGCTATTCTGTCATTAAGCTGGTAGTTCCTGCATTCCTCTCCCATGTTCCTGAGGGCTCTGCTATAAACTGTAGGTTCTATAAAACTGAATATTCCAACAATGGCTTCAAAAATGTGCCTCAAGGGTACAGGCTTCAGAGCTGATATCCCATCCACATCAGCCAGACGGTACTAGAGTAATAAGTTGATTTTTAGGACTGAAGACTTCATGAGACAGAAGAGGTCTTAAATTTGAAAATTCAAACTCAGCTTGGCACCCGTAGCACAGTGGTTTCAGCGCCGGCCCCATACACCGAGGCTGGCGGGTTCAAACCTGGCCTAGGCCAGCTAAACAACAATGACAACTGCAACAAAAAATAGACAACCGAAAATTCAAACTTAAGTATTACGTAATGAACTGATGAGGGGAATCTAATTGGGATTATTTATTTGGGAGAGTACCAATATGTTTTTAATGTTCTCTTATTTGATTTATATATGATAAAGCTTCTCATTGTTTTTGATGTATCTTTAATCTTCAATTTTAATAAAGGTTCCTTAATTGAAATCTGGTTCCCACTGAACCCTGAGAAATTCAGTAATACTTTTTCGGGGAAGTTTCCTTACTTTTAATGGCAAAGGAAGTTAACAGGATAAATATACTAAGAACCCGCTTTCTCTTTTACCACAATACAATTTGATATATCAGCTTTGCAAATTGCTTTCATTTCATGGAGTGTTATATTTAAGAAGAACTATTTACTGAAATGGGTATGAGAAGCCCACCAAAGGGACAAAGGCTGCATTTCATAAGTGGAACCCAATCAATACCTACAAAGCCCTCTAGTAAATGGGTGTGTTACATGTCTAAGTTTATAGGATCCCAGTCTGAGAGGAAGTAAGGAAGGTAAATTCTTGGTAGACCAAGAAGCTCACTGGGGAGACATAAAAGACAAAGGAATTCACCCACATTTATGAGAACTTCAGGGGATATACTCCCAATGGAGATGAATATGTTAAGTTTGGCTTCTGAGCTTCTGAAGCAGTGGTTCTCAACCTTCCTAATCCGGCGACCCTTTAATACAGTTCCTGTGGGTTGAGAGCTGCTGTTCTGAAGGGAAGGCTAAATAATGGAGATTTATTTAAAACCAAAAAACTTTGACATAACAGAAGCTACTGAAAATACAACTCTAGATTTTTAATAAAGGCTTTGAATAGAATTTAATTTTCTACATTTATTTGTTGTTTAATTCTGTCCTAGATATTGTGATTCTACTACAAGGCTTATGTTTCTTAATAAACACTGTTGGACTTATATGAATGAATTAGATCAAAACAAAATGAGACCAGCTTTTTTTGTTGTGGTTTCTAACAAGAATCATCCTTGGAGACGACTTGTGTTCAGGCCGGGCTGGTAGCTCACGCCCATAATCCATACACCTTGGAAAGCAGAGGTGGCTGGATTGCTTCAGCTCAGGAGATGGACACCAGGCTGAACAAGACAGAGACCCTGTCTCTACTAAAAACAGAAAATCTAGCTGGGTATTGTGGCGGGAGCCTGTAGTCCCAGCTATTCAGGTGGCTGAGGCAAGAGGATCGCTTAAGCCCAAGAGTTTGAGGTTGCTGTGACCCATGACACCAAGGTACTCTCCCCAAGGCAACCAAGTTAAATTCTATCTTAAAAAAAGAAAAAAGAAGAACAAATTTTCAAAACTGAGAAGCAAGTAAAAGAATGAGTGCATACTCTTCACCAAAGGATTAATTAATTCTGTAAAATATGTACCTTTGTCTGACTCACTATTTGACACTGATTAAGATATTTTATAACTTTGAAAAAAAGAGTAAACGTGTGGAAGACTCATGGTAATACCAACAATACCCACATGATAATGCAAATAAACTTTGCGAAGTAGAAAAGCAGATGATTTCTCAAAGTTTTCTTTCATTGCCCAATTGCACGTTTAGTATAAAATTTAGGACTATTATTCTAGTAGTCTTTCATAAATTATAAATGTTTTCCTGGTCTTATAAACTTTTGAATCTGCCTTATCAACCTGCTGATTTCCTTAATAATAAAGTAATTTATCTTTAGCATATACCCATTCACATATAAAGGTAAAATAAGTTTACTAGGGGCAGGAAGATTTCCTGCTTCTCATGTTATAGATCCAGTAAACGTGTGAAATCAAGGAAAATCCATTAGAGAATGCCATAATATTTTAACAAATGCTTTTAAAACAGAGCCATCCTACCATATGTATATCACACAGGTTCTACAAACAGGCCTACAAATTGCCTATCCAGGCTCCACCCCACCCGCCCTTATTCCAAGACAATCTGTCTGGCCTGTGCATTAGGGATAACTGGCAAAATCTCAGCCTCAGTTCTAGCTAGGGGAGAAAGGTGGGCCTGAGAGAATATGCCAAACAGGTAGTCAGATTCTCCCCAATGCTAACTGGTTTAGGCACAGACATGTGACATAATTTTGGCCAATCGGATTAGAAGATAAATATGTTGCTGGGCTTCTCAGAAAAGTTCTTTATGTTTATATACATATATATGCATACACACATATATATGAGACATAAGGAAGAAATAACCAATAACCCTCTTTTTCTTCAGGATATTGTCATGTCTGAATTTAGTACCTTAGAACAGCTACAGACCGTATACCCATTGGGGGGGGGGGGTGTTGAGGTAACAACTTGAGGTAACAAGATGACCTACCAGGATAGAGATGCAAAGAGATAAGAAAAATCTGGACCCTTGATGCGACCACTGAGTCCCGGAATTACCCAGTCCTGGACCTGATGTTATTGAAAGTAACTTTCCTTATGGCTGAAACACACGGACTTGTGTTTTCAATTACTTGCAGCTAGGAAACGAACATGTAAGAGACAGAACTTCTGCCACATTTCCCAGTCATCCCTAGAGCTTTCTGCTGCAGTGATTAAAGGATCTCTGTTTATACTGGTTTACATAAAGTTCAAAAGTTAACTCCTTATCCTGTATCTCTACATACTTCAGTTCCTAGCTTTGCCTTTCCAGAGACATAAAACCTCCAGCAATTTAGTTAACTGCTCCTGAACTTCAGTACCCTCATCTATAGAATGAGTTTAATATGTACCCCCAAAGGCCTTTTGTGAGAATCAAATGAAATAACTTATTTAAAAATGTCTGGGATTAGGTAGAAGTGGTCAGAGAAGTAATTTTTTAAGTATCCAAAATGTCTGACCTAGCACGGATAAAAATCACACATTCAAAACGTAATTTCTGAACAGTCAAATTTGCCACCCTGCTTTCCCATTTAAATCACCGACTATTAAAGAGGGTAGAAAGGAGAAGGTATAGAAATATATAACCAGCTTGATGAAGTCTGTGAATCTGTCCTATTTAATTTTATTCTCATAAACCTACAAAAAGTGAGCCAGCATCTTTCAAATTTTGTCATTGTGTGAAGATTTTAAGATGCTGTGGGCATTTCTAAGATGTCATGGGCTCTAAATATATTAAACGTTCACTTTTTTTTTTGAGACAGAGTCTCACTCTGTCATCCTGGGTAGAGTGCCATGGCTTTATAGCTCACAGCAACCTCAGTCTCTAGGCTTAAGCAATCTCTTGCCTCAGCCTCCCATGTAGCTAGCACTACAGGCGCCCTCCAAAAAACACTGCTATTTTTAGAGCCAGGAGTCTTGCTCTTGCTCATGCTGGTCTCAAAACTCCTGAGCCCAGGCAATCCACCCACCTGGGCCTCCCAGAGTGCTAGATTTACAGGCATGAGCCACTGCACCCAGCCACAAAATGTTCACTTTTCAATGAACACTGAGCAATATTTCTCCATCAATAATTTCTTCTCAGGGCAAGGGCAAGAAGGCATTTTCAACATACCATTATATTCTCCACAGAAATTAGATTTGAAAACTGAACATCTTCCAAAGCTTTAAAGGCATCTTTTATAGGGAATAATAATCTAATATGTGAACAAAGCTCCATATTTTTCACGACATAAACTCAATGAGATTATTAACATCATAAGTATTTTTAAATAATCCCTAATGTACTTACCTGCTGTTGGTTTTCTTGTAACTTTGTGTGGTATTATTTTTGTGTTTGAAAGATAATAAGCTTTTAAACGGAGATAGTCTCAAGCCATCATGAGGCAAATTTATTTTTGAAAAACAAAAGTACGAGGTCATAACTATGTTTTCAGTCGTATTCCTCCAAAAGAAAAGTAATTTTGTTTCTTTGGACTATATATTGATTTTAAGGTATATGTTAAAGGTGACTGCATAGTCTTTGAAATTGCTGTGTATTCTTATCTCTAATTTATTTAGGAGGTTGGAAGTTCTCAGGCACAGACACCAATATTAATTTCTTTTTTTTTTTTTTTTTAGCAGAGGCTGTTCTTTTCTCCTGAGATATACTGGGACATATCTAACTTAGGTACATTATGTACTTGAAATATCGGGAAAAAAATTCCTGTCTCAGCACGCCATTTCTGCCCACTGTAATTTAGACATTCCTCATGCTGCATTTATGTCCACGAAGGTAATAGTCCTTACATTAAAAACTGGCCTTCATTAAGTGGCTTACCTTTCAAGTAGTCCATTACAGCCCTTCACTCTCACTCTGCACTGCCTCCAACTCCCACTATTTTTAATAAGCAACTTGAATGTTGTAAACTATCATCTCTGCGCTGAGGGCAAAAGCACCAATAGACACATGATAACGTGGTTTGGAAGAGCACGTTGAAATAAGCCCATAATTCTTGTCCTAAAATACTCTGCTGCAAACGAAGTCTTAAAATTATCTTCAAACCCTAGACTTCAGTCTAATTCTTTGCTCCATGATTTTTTCTTTTACCGTACGTGCTCTAATGAGACAGCACATAATATATGTGTTTCTAAGACTTTGCTTAGACAGACATGCAGCAAGTGCTCATCAAACAACTAAAAATAACCCACAGGTAAATCAAAGAAAGGCCACAGCATCTCCCCAGGGGATGAGAGTATCTTGGAGGAAGCCCTAAAGCTCAGCACCGATTCCAAATGACAGCGCGTTTCAGATTCCATTTCCCGTGAAGAATAAGAGACAGTTCATTAAAGCTTTCAAATTTTGGAAAGAAATAATTTTAGATAAAGTGTTCGAAAATCATTGTGGAATAAAGCAAATAAAATATACAGCTCATATGGTGAATTTAAATGTCCATGCCCAAGTCAAGGAAATCTGTCACCTCAACTACGGTGAAGAAACAGGACAGACCGCGGCAAGAGTAGTTTTGGTAATACACAGACATTAAGTCAAATTCTGTTCCTGGGTAACCTGAAGCAAGTTATTCATTCCACTTAACTCTAAAATATTACGAATTTTGTAAGGTTTTATGATAATTCAAAATTATACTTCATGTCCCTTGTTGAGTAAAACTCAGTAAGTTACTAGCAAGTGGGAGCTAATAGTAGCAAGTATTTTCATCTAGGAGATGCTTATCTGAAAGTGCTTGAGTTTGCACACTCATTGTTCCCAAATTGTCCCTTGGACCCGGACATTTCTAAGTGTTTCTCATAGAAGCACCTTTATGGAGCTGGTGAGGTGGGGTGGTATTTAGAGAATTACAAAGCAAGTAAGTTGCAGGACCATTCATTCCTTGTTATTGATTTTATATACTTGAGCAATGGAACATACTGTTTTTTAAAAAAAATGATTCCTACTGTTTTTAAAAAATGGAAAACATTGACTGATGCTTAGCCTTCCACCTTTAAACTTCTGTGGTCTGCAGTTTCCTCAGAATCTAATGCAGGTATCCAACACGTTGACAGTTTCCCATCTGTGTTAATGACCTGATGTTAAGCCCCCGCTCCTTCCTTCTTTCACCCACTACCAGCCCATCCCTCAGTCCACCTTAGAACAACTACACTTGTTCACACATACATTGTCTTTGGTTGTGCTAACAGTAAATGCAAAACCAGACAAAAAAAGAGAAAATAAACCAACATTTTGACCGGGTTTTCTCTTTGTTCTGACACAAATTTAGCCATAATATTAGCAACTCAATGTCTCACTGTCAACACAATATGCACATAACTTTATTCCACCACTCTCTGCCTCACTTTGGGACAGATCTGCTATAAAATAATTCTGTTAATTCAGCTGTGTCAGATTATTGGCAGTTATAACTTTGTAAAAACATATGTTAACAGTTAACAACTGTCTCTAATAGGTTGATGGAAATATTAGCCAAAGTAATCCAATAATTTTAACAGATGATTGTTCCCAAAGAGAAAGAAATAGTACGTCAAGTCTAAAACTCCCTTGAGATTTCCTCTCAGGTGTGTGACATATTCAATACCGTTTAAAAATGTAAATTATAACTAAGTCTTCTCCTATAAAACTAAGAGATTATGATCATTACTTAGAAAATTCTGCTGAAATTTCTACGTTATCAAATGCACAAATGGTGAACACAAATGTTTTATTAAATTTTCACTACATTACAGGATCAGAAGGAAGCCAGGTACAAAATCACATGCCCTATTCACGTGACCTATTCAAGTTCTCTATGGAATACACAAGCACATTGAACTTCTCCAAATAAATATTCAAAGACAATAAGCCTTATTTTAACAATCTCGCTAATAATTCATGTTTAAAATCTAAGGGAAAAAAACATACCTAGTTCTAAAATTCAATATTAGTTCATGTTTAAAATCGAAGGAAAAATGATACATAGTTGTAAAAGTAACAAATCAATTAAAAAGCACTTTGCCTTTCAGCATCATTCATTCATCTGCTTTCTCTGCATAATCTTGTGTGCTGTCTGTATTTCAGTTTAGGAACTTGACAAATGGGCAGAATTGAGATCTAGTTGGGCCTTAAACTATTAAATCACACATAACTAAGTTTTATAAAAGAAATGGTTTCCTACTTCAATCTTCAGATTTATTTAATAAGAGGGGGCTTTTATATTTACTATATACATAGTGTTTGCATTTTAAATAACAAACTCCATACAGTGATTATCAGCAAAAAGTACCAGATTTAAGGTGGGATACAATACAGTCATAATTTTATTTATTTATTTATTTATTTGTGATTTTTGGCCAGGGCTGGGTTTGAACCCACCACCTCTGGCATATGGGACCAGTGCCCTACTCCTTGAGCCACAGGCGCCACCCAATACAGTCATAATTTTAAATACTATAAAATGGATGCTCTGGAGACTGTACACTAAAATTCAATTAGTTATTTTACAAAAACCTGTTAAAAAGAAAATGCAGTTATAATTACATTGAAGATAAAATGTATGGAGATGTCGATCACAATCCCTGCTCTCGGGTCCAGGACAGAACATATAGTAAAATGGTCTGATGAGTTTGTTTCATGAGGTCAAAGGCATGAAAGAACACTTAACAAACAAGGTCATGAACACAGATGTATTTGAGATAACAGAATAATTTCTAGTTCCACATAACATCTTTCATACTCTGTGAATTTTATATTCAGACACACACACTTTTAGGGATTTAGAAATGTGGATTAATTTGACAAAAATTGTCACAAAAAATGTGATTAAAAGACAAAAAAGAAAGCTACAGAAAAAGAACAAGAGAAATACAAAGAGGGAACTCTTTCTTAGTAGTATTAATAACATTTAAACATAGCCAAAATAAATAGGCAATATTTTTTCTAAAGGCAAAAGCTGAATATTAATGATTATGTGAAGGTCTTATAATTACAAAAAAAAATCTGAATTCAATACAGTGCTTGAGAAATGGGATTTTTTTATTTTATTTTCTAATAAGAGAAAAAAAACCTTATTGTTTAACCCTTGACTAAAAATTTTAAACCTTACACTATAGAAGTTGATATATTTGTCTGGAAAAATCATATATGAAAAAAATATGGTCTACGCTCATGAAGACATTCCAGTCTAGTGGCAAGAAGGACAAATACAAAATACTATAATAACAGCTACAATTGAAATATGTACAAAATACAGGGGAGAGCATATTTGTACATGAGAATATAAGAAACGTAAGAATCCCAAGCCAGTCAGGAAAATCTTCTTAAAGCAGAGGGAACTTGTACACTTAATAAAAATGGGTAAGAGAAGAGAATGGATAAGTGAACAAAGAAATGTCCAAGTAGAGGGAAGAGAATGCCAAAGGCCCAAGGATCTCAAAGAGTTTTTTTTCAGTGTGGAGGAGGGAATCCAGGATGATAGGAATGAAACACAAATGACCCACTGGAAGATTCCTGTTGTATATTTTTTATTCTAATGTATAACATTTTTTAAAATACTATTTTAGTTTCACAATATTATCCTGTTAGTACTAGTGGGGGGGTGGTGGTAATATTTATTAACATATCCGATATATATAAAGTACACAATTCATCATTATACAACTCAATGACTTTTTGTAGTTCGAGCCTACACTAACCAGATCAAGATTACTCAATAATCATAGATTATTACCAGTATCCAAAAGCCTCCTTCATGCCCTGCTTCCAAACACTAACCATTGCCCATCCTTAGCCCCTATTGTAAGTAAATAATAATGACTTCTGAAATCATCAGTTTTGCTTGGTTTTGAAATTTATATAACTTATGTAAATATATGCAAAACATCCTCTTTTGCTTCTGATTCTTTTCCTTACAACTGTTTGTGAAATTCATCCGATTGTTTTATGCAGCAATGGTTTGTTCATTTACATCGCAGTATAATATCCCATTATATAACTACACACCGTAGATTCATCCATGGCACTCCTAATAGACATTGGGTTATTTTCAACTTGGGAACCTTATGAATGCTGATAGTGTAAATATTCTTGCATATCTCATTTGTTGAACATGTACTTGGGCTTATAACCCAAGAATAGATTTGCTGGTCAATTAGATTGTAGAAAGTGGTTATACACATTTTGGATCCAACAATTGTGTTAGAGTTCCACTGGCTCCACAATCTCATCAACACTTGGAATTATGATTTTCATTTTCCACTGTGTATGTAGTTTTTCACTGTGTTTTAAATTTTCAATTTTTGATGGCTGAGTTGACCAGGTGCTCATGTTTTCATATGATTTGGGGCCATTCGGACTCTTATGCATCCTATTTTTAAACATACGTAGCAGACCTTTCAATCACTACCATTGTAACCTAACAAAAGTGGTACATACACTAGGAATTACTGCAGAATTTTTTAAGCAATTTTTCTTAAGCAGTCTCACTTTGATCCCTTCAGTGAGTGCTGTAGCATCATAGCTCACAGCAACCTCAAACTCTTGGGCTCAAGTGATCCTCTTGCCTCAGAGGGTAGAGGAGAAGAATAGAAAAAAATGAGTAAATTATTTCCAGAGTAGCGGGGACTACAGGTACCCGTCACAATGCCCAGCTATTTTTAGAAAGGGGGTTCTCAATCTTGGTCAGGCTTATGTCAAACTTCCGAGCTCAAGAGATTCAACCTCTTTGGCCTCCCAGAGTGTTAGGATTATAGGCATGAGCCACCACATCCAGGCTATTTTAAGCAATTATTGACAGCATTGCTATCTTCCCATGAGTAGAAATAATTTACTCGTTTTTTTCTATTCTTCTCCTCTACCCATTTTCATTATTCTTTTATTCAAATCTTTGTATTCACCACTACTTTGTCCCCTCTTGGCTTCCAGTCCAAAAAATTCAATAAACAGAAGCCAGTGAACAGCACTCAAGTACATCACAGAATTGAATGACGAGTCTACATCAAAGAGGAGCCTTCTTACTTCATAGGTGCCAAATGTTTGAGATTGTTTTTGATTTGTTATTGTTCATGTGTTTTTTAAGTAAACAACAAAAAGTAAGTATTCTTCCCTATTTATTTGAAAATAAAAAGGTCATTCATAAAATTTTAATTGGATAAATCTAAATGTCTCCTTTTTGACAATTTGAGTAAATAATGTTCAGCCAGCACATTAAGACAATATCAGAAGGGAAATGGAACAAATAAAGGAGTCTATTATAAAAAGAGACGAGCAAAAGAATATACCCAAGTGCTTTCTCTCACCTTTCTGAAGGCTGAACAGTCACACTGGGCAAAAATAAAGAAGCTGTGACCTTTTTCCCTCCTCTGCATGATTAATTACTTTTATGTCTTATTAATTGGAAGATATGGCTGAATTTCAAACACTTTCGTTTTCTGGGCATATCATCCTGCACTATAATCACCGATTAAGCTGTTCATCAAAGGTGAACCCACAAGGTCATCTGAGCAGCAATTCTTCATCTATTCATTACCCACCATCAATGGTAATTAACAATGGTAACATTTCCATAAATCAAAGTCTTTCTGATTATTCTCCGATGATAAACAGTCAAAATGTGTGCATCCTAATCTACCCCCTTTAATTTTATATGAAAAATTTAGTCTAAATATAACACAGAGAAAATTCAGTTGAAAAAGTACAGTAGTTTAATTAAAATGCACCAAGAAAATAAGGTTATGTACCTTTGGGAAAAAAATGCAAACCTATGCACAAAACTAAATAAGTCTGCTTAAAATCAGAGATCACACATAAGAAGGAAAGCGTGTCAACCACATAGTTACAATTTATTCTTCAGCAACAAAAATTATTACTCATTTCAGCCTCAGAAATAACTGCTTGCCTGCTCAGTAATGGCAAATTAGATTAAAGAGCAGATTTAATTCATTCTGCTACCAAAGTAGATCCATGAAAACCTTTCCTGGCTGGGCACAGTGGGTCCCGCCTGTAATCCTAGCACTCTGGGAGGCAGAGGTGAGGGGACTGCTTGAGGTCAGGAGTTAAAACCAGCCTGAGCAAGAAGGAGACCCCTACTCTTCCCTAAAGAGAGAAAAAATTAGCCTGGCATACTAATAGGCACCTGCATTCCCAGGTACTTGGGAGGCTTAGGGAGGAAGATTGCTTGAGCCCAGGAGTTGGAGGTTGCAGTGAGCTGGGATGCTGCCTCTGTGCTATAGCCTGGATGACACAGCAAAGCTCCACCTCAAAAAACAATTAAAAAAAAAAAAAAACTTTCCAAAAGTTTATTTACTTTTATAGAATATTTACTGTATTCATTTATAAATCAAAATATGGAGATGTAACATTTCGTTTGGTTCTATTTTATTTGCTTTTTTGTACTTATGATATATTGTATATTATCGATGTTTAACTTTTTAAAATCATATTAATTAGCACATTCTGGGATCCAACCTCAAGAGATCCAACCTCTTTGGACTCCCACTGATAAAATTTTCTCTCTTCAATCACCAGAATTGACATTTTCCTTTCCAATGGCTATGTCTAAAATTACCATATCTAAAACCCAAACTCAATTTAGGAAGGACTGACTTACTGAATTTATAAAGGAAATAATAATAACAACTAAATAATTAATTAAAAACTATTTTTAAACTAAAAGTATATTTTAAACATATATTATTAGTAGTGAGCAATCAACCATCATTATCATGTATTATAATACAATTATTATATATACATGATTATATATAATTATATACTATATTTGTTTCTTTCTAAATATTGAAAGAAAAATAGTTTGTGATATTGTTATATTTTTAAATTCTTGTTCACATACTCTATTTTATAATTTAGTAAGTTACTGCTAAACATATATGGAGAACTTGAAATTAGTCCCAAATAATACAGAATTGAAAGCATAAATTTTAGTCTAATAAAGAAATGGTATATATATTGATAGCCTATGTTAATGTGCTTTTCACAAGAAAAAACACAATTCAAAGTGGCTTAAATAATTAGAAAATATGTTATCTCAAAAAACCAAAAATCAACGTCTATAACAAAGCAAAGTCAAGGTAAAAAGTAACAATGCTGGCCATATTTCCCTTCAATGTTGTTTCCATGCTTCCAGCCCTCAAAGTCATTGGCCAGCTCATGACCAGTGAGAGATACATATGCCCTTTTTCACCCACCATGTGATAAAAAGTCCCTCCCCTCATTTTGATGGAGTCAAACCTGTGTATGTTAACTGAATAACTATTGAATGAGTTGATTCCATGTTTATGATTTTTTTTTTTTTTTTTTTTTTGTAGAAACAGAGTTTCACTTTACCGCCTTCAGTAGAGTGCCATGACGTCACAGGACTCACAGCAACCTCCAGCTCTTGGGCTTCTGCGATTCTCCTGCCTCAGCCTCCCGAGCAGCTGGGACAACAGGCGCCCACCACAACGCCCAGCTATTTTTTGGTTGCAGCTCAGCCGGGGCTGGGTTTGAACCCGCCACCCTCGGTATATGGGGCCGGCGCCCTACTCACTGAGCCACAGGTGCCACCCTAGTTAACTCTGCTTTTTTATTTTTTGGTTTGCCATTTGGATTTATTATTAAATAGAAGAGAAAAAAATCTAACACTTATTTTTCTATACAAAGGGATAGAAAGCATTCTTGAATAATTTAGGAGGATAGAAAGTTATTAAGGGAAAGGCAAAGAATGTTTTAAGGTTCTTAATTGTGATCTAGTAGCAAAATAAATTAGCTTAGTATAAGAAATTATTATTGTCACCATGCTTAAAATAAGAAAAACACCACATATTTCAGAGGTATTACTCCAACACAGAGTCAAGAGAATGATTCCTACCTTGTGGCATCTCAGGGGGCAGAAAATGGGGCTCTTGTGCACTGACATGTACCCATTCAAAGTCATCATATAGATCCTGGTGGTAGTCGCAGGCCCCTGGACCATCATCGAAAGTACAGCCACCTAGAAGAGGAAAAGAGGACTACTGTTACTTTCGAAAAAGATTTTCTAAAGGCAGGAGAAGCATATGTTATGTTGTAATATGTAATGTGTGGCACTCATAATTTGAATAATAAATGATACTCAGGTTTATCACTATTTTCTTTAAATTTTCACTAGTATCTTCTGTTTGCATGAGAAGCAAGTTTGAGCCTCAGAAGGAAGGTAAAAGCACAGATTTTTAATTATCAAAAATAACACAAATTACATCTATAAGTAAAGTTTTCTGGAAATAGACAAAGCTCCTAGAATCTAAACAGTTTCTAACAACTTTAGTGGGGAGAAGGGGAGGAAAGAAAAGAAGGAATTGTCTTTCTTGGTAACACAAGTTCAAAGGGTGAATTTTAATATTTATCTAACCAAAGTCCTTGCTTTAAAACAACTATATGAAATCTCATAGTAAATGAAACATAGCAAAGCTTTATAGGCTCTAAAGGGTTTGAGGTCTATGATATCTTCCATACTTAAATTACTTCCATATACAATTACAATTTTGAGGCAGGGGGCACTGAAGCACATAACCAGTCAGATTATTCCATAATCACTCTCACCACTTCCACTTTATTGAATAATCTTTTTTTTTTAATGGAAGCAGCATTTCCTCTTCACATCAGTCATTTTTTATTTCTGGCTTTATTTTCTGGGGTAATTTTACAGCAGAAGTAGAATGACTACTTTTTCCTATATGTAAAGGCACATACAACTCAACATATTTGGTTTATTAAAATCATGAAAATAAGAACTGGCCTATATGTCTAATCTTGAAAGAAAATGGATTAGAACTAATGAAAATTCAGCAGTGGGTTTAATGAGAAAAACCAATAACATGTCTCCTTTCAAATAGCTCATTTATTTAGTTTCCATGGGGATCTCTGTGAAGAAACTCAGTAAATTCTCTGACCAAGCAACAGGCTAAGGATTGGTACACTTCAGTCTTAGAAATTGTTCTCTGTAAAAAAAAAAAAAAAAAGGAATTTACTTTCCTCATCAAAAGTTTAGCTTTTTGAGTATGAATAAAAATTACATTCTTCACCAATGACAGAAAGGAAACAGTGTCATAGGCAAAATAGACAAAACAGGCAAAATCAAAGATGTCCACATGACACTCTAACACTAAAATCTTAAAACTGTTTGCAAAAGCAGAATGTTGTTTGTATCCTTGAATCACACTTACATCTATAAAAATCTTTTAAAATAACTCAACTCCAAGGGCCAGGTGCAGTAGCTAATGCCTGTAATCCCAGAAATCCCAGGCAGGAGGATTGCTGGACACTACAATTTCAAGACCAGCCTGGACAACATATTAAGACCCTGTCTCTACAAAAAGAATTTTAAAAGCTGTAAAGCTTGCTTGCACATATCTGGAGAAGACGAGGTAAAGCCTGCTTGCACATGTCTAGAGAGGCTGAGGTGGGAAGATGGCTTGAGCCCAGGAGTTGAAGGTTACCTTGAGCTATCTTCATGCCACTGCACCCCAGCCTGGATGAAAGAATGAGATACTATCTCTTAAAAAAAAAAAAAATTAATTAAATAACCAAACTCCAAAAGCTTGAAAACTTAATGTCATATTTTAAATAGACTTTCTATAAACGTTCTTATGAAAAATGATGTACATTTTAATCTAAAATTCTTCAATGAAAAGAGGTTGCTAGGAAATGCATCTTCACAAAGCAAGGGGAAAGTTTTTTTCAATATATAATTTGCTATCACAACCCTGAAATAACTTATTGCTTTGTAACACAGGCCTTCAGGGCCCTCATTACCCTTTATAATAGTGTGAGTGCCCTCTGTATATAAATTTAAACTACCAGTGGAACCCACTTTGACTCATTTGGAAGACAAATGGCCTTAATTGCCATCCTTTATCATCTCTGTTAATTTTAGACTACAGGATTCTGATTAGCAATAACAACTAGGAGTAGCTGTACAAAATAAGTGGGTCAACCCCTGCTATTTGTTGCAATCACTGCCATATTAGAAACGTGCCAAGAGAGTCTTAAAAATCATGATTGATCTACTTGATTTGAGTGATAGAAAATGTTTATGAGAATTTTTAACTTAGAATTTTATAATAAGTTCTAATTCAAGAGGTATAATATATCACATATTAATAAATCTTTCATAAATTCCTTTATAAAAAATCTTATTTAGAAATTAAGGACTAATATGGCATGTACAAGAGTAAATAGGAAATATTAAAAATAATTTTTTGGACTAATAAATGAGACAGACAACATGGGATGTGTGTGTGCAAATATATGCATGTATACACATACAGTTGTTATGATCAAAGTTCCCAAGAACATGAAAGAATTTGCTGCTTACACAAGGGTTGGTTCCTTGTGTCATTCCTAATGAGAAGGAAGGATGTACCAAGCAGAAAAAAGTCAAAATGGAAATGAGATTGAAATTGGGGGAAAAAAGAGAAAAAGCATTTGAGTCTAAAAGAACATGATATATTGGAAAATCTCAAATAATTCCGTGTAATGAGCATGCAGAATATGTAGGGAGCTAGGCAGTAAAAAAGCTAAATAAAAAAGATTTTACATATAAAAAAGGAGCTTAGGGTTTGTCCTATAGTTGTACTGAAACCATGAAAAGACTTTATCTAGTACTATAACACAATTCAAGCTACATTTTTAAAAAATGGCAATAATAGAGGGTGGAGCAAGATGGCAGCCGAGTAACAGCTTCCTTGCATCTGGGCACCGTGAGTCTGGGGATATAGGACTCCAGGCATCTCTGGCTGGTGGGATCTGCCTATCATCACCCCTGAGAGGATACAGGGAGTCAGCGAGAGACTTCTGGACCCCAAGAGGAGGACTAAAACAGTGGAAAACCGGCAAGTGGTCGCGTGTGTTCAATCCGCCTAAACCCGCCCGCAACTGTAAGTTCAGTAGCAGCGAGACTGCAAACCAGAAAGGCCTTACCTGTGAACTGTTTTGGTGTCTTTGGACTTGGCACTCAGCTGAACTGCCTTGGGGAGAGCCTGAGCGGGAGTGCGGAGAACTCTGGCCTTTGTCTAGGGCCCCAGTCTGAGCCGCTGAGCCGCTGAGCCAGACGGAGCTAATAGAGTTTGGCTGTGGGTCACAGGCAGACATTGTGAGCGATCTGCCCTGGCAAGCTCCGCCCTCAGGGTCGCAGAGCTGGAATTGGGTGGGAGCTGGTAACCCAGCGACCAAGTAGCCTAAGGGCGGGGTCTGAGCCGCCTTGCAGCCCTAACCCTCGGGGGCAGAGGGAGACCAGTTTTGACACACAGGGTAAGTGGATAGCCACTTCAGCAGTGATTCCAGCAACAAGCACTTCCCTGAGAAAGCTTCTGCTCAGTAAGTGAACAAGTTCAAAGTGCCTTTTAAGTGGGCTGAAGAGAGATTTAGGGTGTCTACCTGCTGGGGTTCGAGAAACTAGCAGCCTCCAGTCGTATCAGAACTGTGATTAACATCTCATACCCCAGAAGACCACGTGTTGCCCAGACAATATTCAATTCCATATACATACTGCTTTGTTTTTGGTTGCGTGTGTGTTTTTTTTTGTTTCTTTGTTTGGTTTTTTTTTTGGTTTGGTTGTTTTTTTTGTTTATTTTGACGTTCTAGATTGTTGTTTTGTTTTTTAAGTTCAAACTTTTCCATACAGATCCTTTTTCTTTCTCAATTTTTCTAGTTTAATTATAATTTCCCATTGCTGCCTATTTCAATAATCTGAACTTCATTTTTGTTAGTGTTTCTACCACTATTATTTGGTTTTTCCAGCCAATTTTATCCCGTAAAGTTTTCTGTTTGCTTGTTTTGGTTTGATTTATAGCATTTTTGTCTTTCCTCTCTACTTGGTGGAGGTGGGGTACTGTGTCTGATTAGGTTAGCAAAGAGCTGCTGACCTCAAGGGAACCACCCCACTTGGCACCCCCAGAAGGTGTTTTTTTTTTTAAGGTTGTATCAAAGTACCCTACTGTACACCTATATTGCTCTGTCTCCCTCTTTCTGTGCCTCTCTTCTTTTTGTCAATATTCCTTTCACCCAACCACTCTCCTTTCTCTATTTTTCTTTTTTTTCATTTTTTGTTTTTCTTATCACTCAGTCCTCATTTCTTTCATCGCTTTTTTGCTCTTAAACCTTCTCACCCTTCTGGTCCTGTAACCCTTAGTCCACAGGCACAAGAACTTAAAGAGCAAGAGGAATTGAAAGGAAAATTAGGGCAAGTAAACAGATAAAAGAAATCACCCATGAGGAAGAATCAGCAGAAAACTCCAGGCAACATGAAGAACCAGTCCAGAACTACCCCGCCAAGGGACCATGAGGTAGCTACTGCAGAGGATTCCACCTATACAGAAATGTTAGGAATGACAGAAAGGGAATTTAGAATACACATGTTGAAAACAATGAAGGAAATGATGGAAACAATGAAGGAAACTGTTAATAAAGTGGAAAATAACCAAAAGGAAATTCAAAAACAGAATCAAATAAGAGATGAACGATATGAAGAATATAAAAAGGATATAGCAGAGCTGAAGGAAATGAAACAGTCAATCAGGGAACTTAAAGATGCAATGGAAAGTATCAGCAACAGGTTAGACCATGCAGAAGAAAGAATTTCAGAGGTAGAAGACAAAGTTTTTGAAATAACTCAGATAGTAAAAGAGGCAGAAAAGAAGAGAGAGAAAGCAGAACGTTCACTGTCAGAATTATGGGACTTTATGAAGCGTTCCAACATACGAGTTATAGGAATTCCAGAAGGGGAAGAAGAATGCCCCAGAGGAATGGAAGCCATACTAGAGAATATTATAAAAGAAAATTTCCCAAATATCACCAAAGATTCTGACACACTGCTTTCAGAGGGATATCGGACCCCAGGTCGCCTCAACTCTAACCGAGCTTCTCCAAGACACATTGTGATGAACCTCTCCAAAGTCAAGACCAAAGAAAAGATTCTGCAAGCTGCCAGGAGTAAGCGCCAGTTGACCTACAGGGGCAAATCCATCAGATTGACCGCAGACTTCTCTAATGAAACTTTCCAAACAAGAAGACAATGGTCATCTACCTTTAATCTACTTAAACAGAACAATTTTCAGCCCAGAATTCTGTACCCTGCTAAGCTAAGCTTCAAAATTGATGGAGAAATCAAATCATTTACGGATATACAAACATTGAGGAAATTCGCCACAACAAGACCAGCTCTACAGGAAATACTTCAACCTGTTCTGCACACTGACCACCACAATGGATCACCAGCAAAGTAAGAACTCAGAAATTAAAGGACAGAACCTAACCTCCACACTGATGCAAAAGATAAAACTAAGCAATGGACTCTCACAAAATAAGATGAATAGAATACTACCACACTTGTCAATTATCTCAATAAATGTTAATGGCTTGAATTCCCCACTGAAGAGACATAGATTGGTTGACTGGATTAAAAAACACAAGCCATCCATTTGCTGTCTGCAAGAAACACACCTGGCTTCAAAAGACAAATTAAAGCTCCGAGTCAAGGGTTGGAAGACAATTTTTCAGGCAAATGGAATTCAGAAGAAAAGAGGAGTTGCAATCTTATTTTCAGACACATGTGGATTTAAAGCAACTAAAGTCAAAAAAGACAAAGATGGTCACTTTATATTGGTCAAGGGAAAAATACAACAAGAAGACATTTCAATTCTAAATATTTATGCACCCAATTTAAATGCTCCCAGATTCTTGAAGCAGACCTTACTCAGTCTGAGCAATATGATATCTGATAATACCATCATAACAGGGGACTTTAACACTCCTCTTACAGAGCTGGACAGATCCTCTAAACAGAAATTAAACAAGGATATAAGAGACTTAAATGAGACTCTAGAACAACTGTGCTTGATAGACGCATATAGAACACTCCACCCCAAAGATAAAGAATATACATTCTTCTCATCACCCCATGGAACATTCTCCAAAATTGATCATATCCTGGGACACAAAACAAATATCAACAGAATCAAAAGAATTGAAATTTTACCTTGTATCTTCTCAGACCATAAGGCACTAAAGGTGGAACTCAACTCTAACAAAAATGCTCGACCCCACCCAAAGGCATGGAAACTAAACAATCTTCTGTTGAATAACAGATGGGTGAAGGAAGAAATAAAACAGGAAATCATTAACTTCCTTGAGCATAACAACAATGAAGACACAAGCTACCAAAACCTGTGGGATACTGCAAAAGCAGTTTTGAGAGGAAAATTCATCGCTTTAGATGCCTACATTCGAAAAACTGAAAGAGAGCACATCAACAATCTCACAAGAGATCTTATGGAATTGGAAAAAGAAGAACAATCTAAGCCTAAACTCAGTAGAAGAAAAGAAATATCCAAAATCAAATCAGAGATCAATGAAATTGAAAACAAAAGAATCATTCAGAAAATTAATGAAACAAGGAGTTGGTTTTTTGAAAAAATAAATAAAATAGATAAACCATTGGCCAGACTAACGAGGAATAGAAAAGTAAAATCTCTAGTAACCTCAATCAGAAATGATAAAGGGGAAATAACAACTGATCCCACAGAGATACAAGAGATCATCTCTGAATACTACCAGAAACTCTATGCCCAGAAATTTGACAATGTGAAAGAAATGGATCAATATTTGGAATCACACCCTCTCCCTAGACTCAGCCAGGAAGAAATAGAGCTCCTGAACAGACCAATTTCAAGCACTGAGATCAAAGAAACAATAAAAAAGCTTCCAACCAAAAAATGCCCTGGTCCAGATGGCTTCACTCCAGAATTCTATCAAACCTTCAAGGAAGAGCTTATTCCTGTACTGCAGAAATTATTCCAAAAAATTGAGGAAGAAGGAATCTTCCCCAACACATTCTATGAAGCAAACATCACCCTGACACCAAAACCAGGAAAAGACCCAAACAAAAAGGAGAATTTCAGACCAATCTCACTCATGAACATAGACGCAAAAATTCTCAACAAAATCCTAGCCAATAGATTACAGCTTATCATCAAAAAAGTCATTCATCATGATCAAGTAGGCTTCATCCCAGGGATGCAAGGCTGGTTTAACATACGCAAGTCTATAAACGTTATCCACCATATTAACAGAGGCAAAAATAAAGATCACATGATCCTCTCAATAGATGCAGAAAAAGCATTTGATAAAATCCAGCATCCTTTTCTAATTAGAACTCTGAAGAGTATAGGCATAGGTGGCACATTTCTAAAACTGATTGAAGCTATCTATGACAAACCCACAGCCAATATTTTACTGAATGGAGTAAAACTGAAAGCTTTTCCTCTTAGAACTGGAACCAGACAAGGTTGTCCTCTGTCACCTTTACTATTCAACATAGTGCTGGAAGTTCTAGCCAATACAATTAGGCAAGACAAGGAAATAAAGGGAATCCAAATGGGAACAGAGGAGGTCAAACTCTCCCTCTTTGCTGACGACATGATCTTATACTTAGAGAACCCCAAAGACTCAACCACAAGACTCCTAGAAGTCATCAAAAAATACAGTAATGTTTCAGGATATAAAATCAATGCCCACAAGTCAGTAGCCTTTGTGTACACCAACAACAGTCAAGATGAGAAGCTAATTAAGGACACAACTCCCTTCACCATAGTCTCAAAGAAAATCAAATACCTAGGAATATACCTAACGAAGGAGGTGAAGGACCTGTATAAAGAAAACTATGAAATCCTCAGAAAGGAAATAGCAGAGGATATTAACAAATGGAAGAACATACCATGCTCATGGATGGGAAGAATCAACATTGTTAAAATGTCCATACTTCCCAAAGCAATCTACCTATTCAATGCCATTCCTATCAAAATACCAACATCATACTTTCAAGATTTGGAAAAAATGATTCTGCGTTTTGTATGGAACTGGAAAAAACCCCGTATAGCTAAGGCAGTTCTCTGTAATAAAAATAAAGCTGGGGGCATCAGCATACCAGATTTTAGTCTGTACTACAAAGCCATAGTGCTCAAGACAGCATGGTACTGGCACAAAAACAGAGACATAGACACTTGGAATCGAATGGAAAACCAAGAAATGAAACTAACATCTTACAATCACCTAATCTTTGATAAACCAAACAAGAACATACCTTGGGGGAAAGACTCCCTATTCAATAAATGGTGTTGGGAGAACTGGATGTCTACATGTAAAAGACTGAAACTGGACCCACACCTTTCCCCACTCACAAAAATTGATTCAAGATGGATAAAGGACTTAAACTTAAGGCATGAAACAATAAAAACCCTCCAAGAAAGCATAGGAAAAACACTAGAAGATATTGGCCTGGGGGAAGACTTCATGAAGAAGACTGCCATGGCAATTGCAACAACAACAAAAATAAACAAATGGGACTTCATTAAACTGAAAAGCTTCTGTACAGCTAAGGAGACAATAACCAAAGCAAAGAGACAACCTACACAATGGGAAAGGATATTTGCATTTTTTCAATCAGACAAAAGCTTGATAACTAGGATCTATAGAGAACTCAAATTAATCCACATGAAAAAAGCCAACAATCCCTTATATCAATGGGCAAGAAACATGAATAGAACTTTCTCTAAAGACGACAGACGAATGGCTAACAAACACATGAAAAAATGTTCATCATCTCTATATATTAGAGAAATGCAAATCAAAACAACCCTGAGATATCATCTAACCCCAGTGAGAATGGCCCACATCACAAAATCTCAAAACTGCAGATGCTGGCGCGGATGTGGAGAGAAGGGAACACTTTTACACTGCTGGTGGGACTGCAAACTAGTACAACCTTTCTGGAAGGAAGTATGGAGAATCCTCAAAGCACTCAAGCTAGACCTCCCATTTGATCCTGCAATCCCATTACTGGGCATCTACCCAGAAGGAAAGAAATCCTTTTATCATAAGGACACTTGTACTAGACTGTTTATTGCAGCTCAATTTACAGTCGCCAAAATGTGGAAACAGCCTAAATGCCCACCAACCCAGGAATGGATTAACAAGCTGTGGTATATGTATACCATGGAATACTATTCAGCCATTAAAAAAAATGGAGACTTTACATCCTTCGTATTAACCTGGATGGACGTGGAAGATATTATTCTTAGTAAAGCATCACAAGAATGGAGAAGCATGAATCCTATGTACTCAATTTTGATATGAGGACAATTAATGACAATTATGGTTATGGGGGGGGAAACAGAAAGAGGGAAGGAGGGAGGTGGGTGGGGCCTTGGTGTGTGTCACACTTTATGGGGGCAAGACATGATTGCAAGAGGGACTTTACCTAACAATTGCAATCAGTGTAACCTGGCTTATTGTACCCTCAATGAATCCCCAACAATAAAAAAAAAAAAAAATTCTAAAAAAAAAAAAAAAAATGGCAATAATAGCAGCTATGTTTAAAGAGAGGATGGGGCAGGGAGTGGGGTGTGCAATGGAGATAAATAATTTGGTTCAACCTTACCATAGAGAGCACATATCACACCCTGAGCTAATTCCACCATGTGCAGTTCTTACCGACCATTTAAAGAGCAAGACATGATTGCAAGAGGGACTTTACCTAACAAATGCAATCAGTGTAACCTGGCTTATTGTACCCTCAATGAATCCCCAACAATAAAAAAAAATAATATAAATATATATATATTCACTAGAAAGCCCTAAACATGTCTTCTAGGACATGTAACAGTCCTCTATACACATGCTCCTGAGCCAAGACATTGTTATGGACAGCACTATAATTTATTAAAAAGAGAACTATCATAGCAAAGTTCTAAGTCATAAATTAAAACATAGCTCATGATCTAACGTTTCACTGAGCAGGATGGCAAAACAGAGGGAGGCATGACCGAAATGCAGCTAAGGAAGAAAACCGGGTGAGGAAACATCCTCCATTTTCAGTTGTTGTATTTGCTACTGGAGACAAGGCTACAATGAGCTGCTGCAAATCATGGGAAGAGATGGTGACCATAGTTCCTTGACCCCCGAAAGAGAATTACTTCTGAAGAGCATTTCACAGACTGCTAATTCCTCCACGCCCATCCATCAACCAGCTAAGGGACACATTTATCACCACAATGCTCTGCTTGCACGATGGCCAGTCACTTCAGGGGGTTTGCAACCTGTTCACCTAAAAATAAAAATCAAGCTGATTTGGACTTGCCAGAATTTCTTTCCAATCCTAAACTTCTGATTGAAAAATTTAGTACTGCCTAATACTTGGTATTATCACAACCCCCCAAAAAAAGAAGAGAATTAAGAATTTAGACTTTAGCATTTTAGCATTTAAATAAGTAGCTTGAGTACTTATTTAAAGTACTCATGGTTCTTCCTAGAACCATGAACAAAATGAATATTAAAATCCTTCCTAAGTCAAACTTTGCAATAAAACCTGGGGTCAGATTAATTTAAATACAGTTGAAATGAAGAAAAATAAAATATCAGTAGAGCACTGGATAGCTCTGAACATTGGTGAAGGACTTTTTTAAAAAAGATATTGTCTCCTCTAAGGCACTCATATGTTCTTAATTGTCTGATTAAGTACAAAAGCAAGAAACAACACAATTCTCTTTCATGGTTCTTTAGTATTTGTAAAGAAATTACCTTCAATTGGCTTAAGATATAGACCATTTTTTTTAAATCATATGAAATACATAAGATTTTTTAAAGTAGGAGGAAAGTCTTGGGCAAAATATGTTTGCAAATGCAATATCCTTAGCACAGTCCTTTGATGACTTCAAAGTGGATAAATTAACCTTCTCCAATTATGAATTATAGCTGTGATATACAAATTTGCTCCTATGAGTGATCATCAACTTTGGAATGATCTTTCTTTCAATTAGAACATGGATAAAGATTAATACATGTCACATCAGGATGCATGCAATCCCATGTTAAATAACTTTGAATAGGTCACTTTTACCTATGCTATCAGAAACAAACATTAATAAATCAACTGATATAATCTCCAAGACTCATTTCAAAGAAGCCAAATTATTTCACCAAAAATTCAAAAGAATAAAAAATGAACTTGTTGAATATTTTAAATATGATTCCATTTATAATCTGAATAAATACAGTCTATTCTCAGAAAAATAACTTACTGGGAAAAATATAGAAATTGATGCTTTTAAATAAATATTCCTCTGAAATATATCTCTTAATGGTGTTGTTTCCGTTTTAACTCTATACTTCTGGGAATATTGAAGGTACCAAATAAAACCTGAAATACTATGATCAACCTCCAGGTCCTTTAATCTGCTCTAGGTACAAGTAACTTTTCTTTTACAATTTAAGCACTGAAATTACAACAGGAAAAGAATCCAAGTAAACACCGAAAAATGAACGCTATTAGGGCACATATATGAATCACAGTCAAACTATATTGCTCTGATTCAATACCAAAGAGGATCTACTGGAAGAAAACTAAGAAAATGTATGTTTAAGAGTTCTTTAAAAGATAATCATGTTGGGGGCGGCACTGGCTCCATATACCGGGGGTGGCGGGTTCAAAACCGGCCCCAGCCAAACTGCAACAACAAAAACAAAAAAAGATAATCACTTTAGATCCAGAAAAAAAATCCTTTGCCCTGAGTGTAGTTAATTAGAATGTGCAAATGTTTTCAAGCTACCTCCTTCATAAAGGAAAAGAAATTTAAGACACATTTGTGCAATCCAGACCCAGCATTTATTGATAGGTAGAAAAAAACTCTTTATGAAGAGAGAAAAACTCATTTCAACACACTCACTAGTTCTTCCCTAGTACTCCATCTCTAAGCAAGAATATATGTTTAGTCAACACAGTATAATCCAAGAGTATGTAAGACTTGTGTTCAAATTGTCTATGTTTCAAAGCAAATACTATACTTCAACTAAATAATCATTCTTCAATGATACTGAAGTAACTAGAATGGAATGGTAAGTCCAATTTCACTCCCTTCCATCTTTGCAGGGAAGCAATACTGAATGATGGCTAAGTACATACGTTTAACTTTGTGACTTTTACTTCTTTGAGCTTTAATTTCCTCCCCAGTAAAATCAAGATAATAGCTACAGTACAGTGGTGTTAGGATTAGTCATAATGTATGGTATGTTAATCTCCTAACGCTCAAGTTTTTTTTAAGCATCCTTTTTTTTATATTCCGTTCTTCAGTTTATTCTCTTTATAGAGAATAGAGGTAGTCCTTCGCACATATTTAACACAACAACCCCTAATGAAATAGAAAAATGATTTTATCTAATTTACCCAGGAAGACTAAAAAGAGTGTGTATAAAGATAATTTTACCATATTGGAAAGCCAGTTTTCCCTGAATAGTCATCAGATATACTTTGAAACATTTAAGAAATATCTTCCTTAGATAAGGAGTCAGCAAACTCTAAAAAGCCAGTTAGCAAGTATTTCAGTCTTTGCAGGCCATACCATTTCTGTAACATCTACACAACTCTTGTCACTGTAACAAGAAAGCAGCCAAAGAGAGTGCCTAATAAATGGGCTTGGCTGTATTTGAATATGACTTTATTTACAAACCAGGCTGTGCAGGCTAGATTTGGCCTATGGGCTGTAGTTCACCAACCCCTGGTTTAGATCACTCTTATCCTCTGTGTTCCTTAAAACTGTGGGTGAAATATAGTCTGCATAAAAGCTTACAACCAACAGTCTTTGATTTCTGTGTCACCTCCATAATGCTCAATTTTCTTTCCTGTGTATAAAGATGAGTAGTAGTTGGTCACAAGCAGGAAAGCAAACTAGAAAGGAAGTCTGAATCCTAGCATATGTTTGATGCCAAATCAGTGGGATAAGTCAGAAAGTGAGACTAGAAAAAGTGAGAGCTGCAGAAGCATTCAAGGACCTCTAGTCCAAGGCTTTCAACTTGTAAGACCACAAAGGGAGATATTTTACCTCCTGACCCAGCATATACATGTATACATGCATTAGATCTACAACCGGTCACTAGCACAGTGCTCTTTCTGTAAGTGAAATAAAATGAAATGTAGCTGTGTGAATCAGGAAAGGAGATAGGAAAAAGGCCAGCGATTCTTTAAAAAAAAAATACATGTGACCACATAGCCATTGTGGAGGAGACCTAAAAGACAAGTGTGAGAACCCAAACCTTTTTACCTCATTTTCAGGTCAGGTCTCAGGCACCACTTGGAATCTAAAAATAAGCCTCTGAGACCCAGGCAGCCTTGAAAGTAGGTACCTGACTTCATCCAACCTCATTATGGAGCTAATGGATGATTACATGCCAAACAGCCATAGAAATGATTTCACAGATGAAAAGAGATTTATTAAAATGTAAAATGAATCCATTAGTGAAAAGTAGCTCATAGTGGAAAAAAGAAAAAATTGCCAAGAGTCACCAAGCAAGAAAGTCTCAGAAGCAGGATCTGAACCTAGGCACAATGAGTTCCTTACTCTTACTTACTCCTAACTTCCATGGTTCATCGAGATGAGACAGGGCTAGATATTTTCAGAATTATCCAGTACGGCTCCCTCCAATGGGCACAGCCTCAAGATGTTACCCAACTGAGGCCATATTCTCTATCCTAGCTGAGTGATAACATGGTAGTAGGCAAGCAACTTTTGAGGATAAAAGTGTAACAAACTTTGAACCACATCATATGGAAAATTCTTTAATGCCACAGACAGGACAGGAACTTTATTAGACAAAGTTATAAGAGCCTCATTGATCAACTAGTAATTTCTGCAAACAGTTTCATTTAAAAGGGGTGATTTAGGCTGAAAATTTGTAGGATCATAACACCGTCCTATCACTCTTGCTTGGCAACCTTTTTAACTCATCTCCCCCAAGACATATGTAAACAGTGACTTTTCAACTCTAAAACTATTAAAATAAATTAAAAGCAATTTCTCTCTGACAATTTTTGCTGCAGCCCTCACATTCATTGAAGAATAAGAAACCAGGTGTTTTCCCAAAGATCATCAGTGATTATACTAATACCACAGTTTCTTTTTATATGTTTTTATTCCTTTTAACTATTCCAGTAAAATCTTATCTTTTCCACTTAGTATTAGATACACAATCTAGAGAAACCCATTGAACAAAGTAATAAAGAGTAAATGTAGTGAAAAATAAAATTCCTGACTGAAGCCATATTTACATTTTGGTAGAATTGGAAACCACCCAACCACACATTTAAACATTTCTTTGTTTTGTTTTGTTTCTCCTGGAGGGATTGCTGGTTACTAGTGGGCTCCACTTCACCCAAGGCAGACACATTCAGGCACATTTCAGCAGTTGTTCCCGGCTCAGCTCAGGCATGATAGGTGATATATGATCTTCATTTATGAAAGGACTTCTGTGAAAGGCTGAAGCCATGTAAAACAGATTTCCCTGATCCAGCCTCCTGGGGGGAGGGCAAAGACCTATATTGAAGCTTAGAGTTGTTATTTTTCTTTTTAAGATCTATTTTGAAAGGCTTAAAGTTGTATGTGTGTGTGTGTTTTATCAGGTTGGCAAAGCAAACGTAAATATACCCATTTTGAGGAGATCAACAATTCAGTTTTGTAAGACTTTGAAGTATACTTCAAGGAAGCAGATAACCACCAATTTAGCTAAATAATTAAAATGCATCTTGAAAGAAAGAAAAAACTTCATCCTTCTATATTTTTGATTAATATGAAATCTTTTTCCTACCAGAATATTCCCAGATGTGGTTAACGTAGAGAAGGTAAATAAGCCATTGTTTGGGTTTTGCAAAGTTCTTAAAATGCATTCTGATTAGTAAAGAATTGTATGGGACTTCATTTTCCCATCTATATTTCCAACTACTACTTAGGAATGCTGTGCTGATTAATGTGAATCTCTGCAAAATATCCCATGATAATAGAAGCTAAGTGCTTCGTATATTAAGTCATTAGTTAGCGTTTTAGTTAGGAAAACATGTAGGTGATACCATTGTTTTTATACATGTATGAAATCCGAAATGTAAAATTAGCAATAATTTAGAGGATTAGGAAAGGGAGAATGAACTTATAACAGTACCCCATCCCTCGTGGACCTTCATGAAAAGATAAAGCAACTATGAGATAATAAATTCAGGAAATATACGTCTCAGGAAAAGGTGCCACCACGGGCTCTACTTTCCACTAGAAATTCCTTGAGTGTCAACTACCACAATTCAACTGCTCTAACATGATAAAAATATTTCCTACTACAGGCTAACTCTGCCTGTAGTAGAGTTAGCCTGTAGTAAGACTTCACAGGAAACTCAAAAATACAAAAAAGTAATTCAGGGAAGAAAATAAATCTAGGACTAGAAGAATAATTTAATAGAGACAAGAAATTAACTTTCTGACACTACAAACTTCAGCATATCACCAAGAAGAGTAGATATGAAAATATCTACAGACGTCAAATGTCCTGGTCTCATCAAATTTGGATGATTGGTTGAAGCAATATAACTCATTTGCTCACATCCTCACTTTCAATTTCCCCTCTAGCTCTTGCTCTAAAACTTAATGGCCAAATTTAAATCTATCAAATTATAAAGTTTACTGAAAAGAAGGCAAACACATTTCTCTAGAAGGAACCATAAAAACCTAGTTTTTTTTTTTTTAATTTCAAATATGGGGAGAGAGAAGCTGGCAAATAAGATTTGAATAATAGATGAAAAGCAGTAGCCGTGTGAAGGTAGCATTTGAAGTCTCGTGTCTCCTGTGCTGTAGTACCTCACCTCTAGTTGTAGCTTATATATTGAAATTTTCAAATCTCTAAAAATGGATAAATAAAATACATCATTGCAATTGCTGACAAAGACATTCTGACAAATAATTCATAAAAATAAATTGCCTATAATTAATGTCCCAAGAAATTTAAGGAAAGTCTCTCATCCTCGCTATTCCAGTAAGAGCAAATTGCAGCAAAAATGAGATGTTTGTCCACATCAAGAAAAAACAAACAAAAAATTTTTAAAAAGAGCTGATAATATGTTGTACAGACCAGAAAGGGGTAACAAAGAAGGGCAACTGGCACTTTCTCTTTTTGAGGGCAATTTGGATTTATTTACCAAAGTTTTTAATGCCCTTGACCATTAATCTAGGATTTTCACTTCTAAACAAAGGTTGGTATATTTTGCAGACCTGAGTCCAACAAATACAAGCTGGGGTTACAAAGCCCCCAATGAACAAAAACCAAATACATACCAGTCTTTCAATGACAGGCAAAGACAACAGAACTACCTTCAAGCTTGAAGGGATGGAGGGTAAGATGGCTTTGCAAATGAAAAAAAAATACCCTCAACCTTTGGACTAAGGAACAACCAGTAAGGTAGGGTAGGAGTTAACTCTTGTGGGAAACCTATATCGTCAACAATATCAACTGATGAAGACAACGCATATTATAAGAAATGACATAGACTCTAGCAATTATTTGGCCAAATGCCAAGGGAACAGTACAATCTAAGGATGTTACAGTGGTGAAGAACGTTGGGTCTAGTGCACTGATGCCTTCAAAGAAGAAGTACCACAGGATATTAGTGACAAAAAAAATCCCTCTCTAGCCACCTGTTGTTTCAGCCAGCTATTTAAGCAAATTGAGAAAATAAACACAGGGAAACTACTAATGAGAAGTGACATTTTATGATAAACTATTCAAGATAAGATTGATTACACCAATAGCGTTTTAACTCAACCAAAAATAAAATTATCTAAAAGAATGCCTTTAAGTATAACTTCCTAGTACTCTCCTGACATCTAATAACATAACCTTCCTCCTTTTCCCTTATTGTTTAGGTAACTACAGGTCTTAATCTAAAGATACAACCAGAATGCAAACATTAAAGTACAATAGAGGGCCTTATACCAAAAGTACTTCTGATGCTACTTTATCTGCAATGGATGGGTTTATAACTTGTCAAAGAATGCAGACATACACATATTTCTATATGAAATGCTTGGGCCATGAGTGTGACTACCTAGCTACTGTTACTCATATCATCATCTAATTCAACGTTTGTACTAGTGACCTGGTATCAGTAAAATAAATCTATTCCTAGAAACAGCATTTCCAAAGCATGGAATATAATAATCAACTAGAGAAATCACATGTTAAATGGTATCAGGGGAATAAGAAAATATCTTTCAAGGTCAAATCCCTTCCAAACCACCTCCTCTTAACTCTTAATTTTGTTATTAACTGCAGTCTACAATGTGGATGTTCCCATAGTTTTACTTAGATCAAGATGGTGTGTGGAGGAAGCAGGGCTGGAGATAGTAAGACATGAAAATTGTGGCCAATACTCCAACGTAATGGTATTTGACTAAGTTTCTTCCATAAACTGCTCTACAGAGTAAGGTAGTAATAGAAAAGCTTTCAGATTACAGAAAATATATGACGACAATGCAGAAGAATGAAAGTATCTCTTGGGAAAAGAACAGAAGAGACTTTAGGCAGGGAGGACAAAGAACTGTGGCATAGACTCAGAGCTGGAAGGGTCCACAGGGGGTGGAGAGTGGAGGGCAGAGACCCTAAGATGCAGCCTAAATGAACTGGGGAGTGGAGTATCCCACCTGCTTCAATCCAAGTGGCAAAGCCATGATTCCAGAATAACTGGCAGGCTGCTCACGATAATATGAACTGTATGAAGTTGGATCACTTTAATAACTGCCTGCAGAGGCACAGAAGGCAGGTCAGTAAGAGGCATCAGACTCTTGTTCAACAGCTTTTAACCTCCAACCAGTATAGGATGGCCACATCTACAAGGAAATGTGTGAAGTTAGAACCCCTTTCCATGCTGTGAGGGGATCTATGAGTAAATATCTCCAAAAGATGAGAACCATCCATTTTAAAGCAGCAGTCTCTGTTTTTTTTTGTTGTTGTTGTTTGTTTGTTTGTTTGTTTTTTGGTTGGGAAGGGATGCGTGGGGTAGGAGGGAGATTCTCATTCTCATACCGTTTCCCCAAAAATAAGACATCCTCCGAAAATAAGACCTACTTACAGGAAAGATAACATCCCCTGAAAATAAGACCTAGCACATCTTTGGGGGCACACCTTAAAATAAGACACTGTCTTATTTTCAGGGAAACAGGGTAGGAGCATACAACCTAGATCCTTCACACACACAGTCCATGGCCCTGGGGTTGGGGACCACAGATTTATAGGATCCTATACCAAACCCAGTAGTAAACCATAAAAGGATTACTTTGGAATACTAAAGATTTGCTTTCATATATTCTGAGTATCTTGTAAAATAGATCAAAAGACTTCCTTTTTTTAATAGATATTAGCAAAATATAGTCATATTTTCAAGAAATAACATTTCTACCAAAACATTAAAACCAATGAAGAGGCCAGACATGGAGGCTCACACCTGTACTCCTAGCATTCTGGGAGGCTGAGGCAGGTGAATTGCCTGAGGTTAGGAGTTCAACACCAGTCTGAGCAAGAGCGAGAAGCTGTCTGTATTAAAAACAGAAAAACTAGCCAGGTGTTGCGGTAAGAGTCTGTAGTCCCAGATACTTGGGAGGCTGAAGCAGGAGGACTGCTTGAACCCAGGAGTTTGAGATTGTTGTGAGCTAGGCTGACGCCATAGCACTCTAACCTGGACAACAGAGTGAGACTCAGTCTAAAATATGAAAAAAATAAAAATGAAAATCAATAAAAGTGACTTGCCACATGGCCCTGTGCCAGGCCTCCCCAACATGCAGTCCTAAACTGGGGTATCTGTGATTTCTTTAAAGACCTTAAGAACACATTGAGTGAAAGGCTATTGAATGTGACTCAGTGGCATTAATTACACCTCCAAGGGTGAAGTGAAAATTGTGTGAGTCAAAGAGTAATACTTTAAACATAAAATACTGGTCTAGAAGTCACAGGAGAGGACAATTGCAGGGTAAGTAACTGAGGGCAGGCGAGCTGACTTCCTCCTCAACCACGAGCCTGGCAGAGGCTGGGACTTCAGCAGGAAAACTTCCTTCACAGCCTTAAATTTATAATCACAATCACAACCACAGCCTCCAAAGGAAAACAAATAAGTAGTCCCTGCATTTTAAAAATTTCAGACACATATAAAGCTCTCCAAGGACCCGGAGTATCAAGCTTATTTGTACTTTTTGGTAAATTTCTAAATTTCAAGGTTTCATTTTTAGAAAGGCTAGATCTAAACTAGTCAACATTATTGTATGCATTTTTCACAGAAAATACAAGCATATTATTTTCCCACAGAATAAGGAGGTTGGGCTTTTAAAAGTTCACTCCTAACTTAAGAACAGCTTTACTTGAGTCCTATGATCAGATCTATTCTCCACATATTGACAGCTTCAAATTATAATCTGTGCCATTTGAAAAGTAGTTTTTCAATTACAATCTTTAGATGCATTAGAATTCACAAACAAAACTTAGAAAGGCTTTATGGGTCTAAAGGGGATTAATGAAAATACTTGGTCAGAATACAAATGAAGTGCAAAGCCAACAGTTATTTTTAAAATACCAAAAATATTTAACACAGTTCATAGCACGCAGTAAGTACTGAATAAACAATAAGAGGTGTTTTTTTTTTAATTTAAAAGATCCCATATATACCCACCAATCAGAAGTAGTAAGTGCTAATAATTTTAGTTTGTATTTCTCTCTAGTCTTTTCCACATTATATTGTCCCATTATTTATTTTATGATATTTTAAAAAGCTACCTCTTCACAAAAATCTACAATATCTACTCATTTTGCTAATGAGCAAAATCTATTTTAAATTGACACTACTGGAACTTCTAAACAAAAATTCATAATGTCTAAATAATGCTAAGTATGTACTCTTGTGTGTGTATAATTATTTAAATCTATAGGAATTTCTAAAACAATATTAAAAATATTAATACTGATACTGGGTGGTGCCTGTGGCTCAGAGGGTAGGGCGCCAGCCCCATATACCGAGAGAGGCGGGTTCAAAACCGGCCCCGGCCAAACTGCAACAAAAAATAGCCGGGCATTGTGGCAGGCACCTCTAGTCCCAGCTACTCGGGAGCCTGAGGCAAGAAAATCACCTGGGTCCAGGAGTTGGAGTTTGCTGTGAGCAGTGTGATGCCACAGCACTCTACTGAGGGTGATAAAGTTGAGACTCTGTTTCTACAAAAAAAATAAAATAAAATAAAAAAATAAAAATGATGATACTGAGCAGATATTAATTTATTAGTGCTTTTCCTATGAGCTGGAGTATTCACCAGCAGTTTCATATCTCTCATCAGCCATCTTCAATGCTTCCTCCAATAAAGGATATTCTTTAGGCACAAGGTGAGAGCTGTAGAGTGTGGGAAGGATTAACAGATAGCTCTGCAGTGGAGACGGAACACCAGAAGAACAACAGTGGTAGTAGTACTAACAGCAGCCAAAGATGGCAGAGTGGAGACGTGAGGCCAGGCACTGTTCTATGCACTTTATATAAAAGAATTCATTTAATTCCCACAACAGCTTAAAAAGATGGGTGCTATTATCATTTCCATTTTATTGATGAAGAAACTAAAGCTTGAGTAATTCGTTCAAGGTCACATCACTAGTAAGGCACAGAGCCAGTGCCCAAATCCAAGCAAAGCTGGCCCTTGCAACCTGTGTTCAAATGGATGGAAATATGGACATCAAAGGGGAAGAGAAACATCAAACTTTGGAGGAAGCCAAAAAACAGGCCAGGTATTTATTTGCAAGACAAAAACACAGACTAAAGGGCAGCCTCAAATCACAGGCCAGAGAGCACTGGCATTCCCATAAATACAGGGCAGATCTCTGGAGAAAGAAGACATGCTGTTCACAAACCACAGTCAATAACAAGAGCTCTCTTAGGAAAGGTGGTTTCCATGCTCCAAACATTCCCACACAGTGGATTAATGGCTTCCTCTTGGCCCAGGAATCACATATACTTCCAAGCCAGTTGGCACTAGTTGTCTTTCACTCCTTTATCCTTCTTTCTTTCCTTGAAAAGGGAGAGGGAGGCATGGCCTCATCTTAGCAGCTGTAACTCAGATGTCTATTCTGTATGGCTACACCAGGAATTCAGACAACTCTTTGGAGATACCATTTACAAGTGAGAAATCGTTGGGAGAACAGGGATGTTGGTCTCTCTCAGCATCTCTTTTGTGTAACAGATATTTTTAACCCACTTATTTAAGCATCTACAACCCATATATTCCCACAGTAGTAAAGGGCATTTAATTTACTAGAACCAGTTATTTAAGAATGGAACTGTACTTAAGTCCGCCTACATATTGCTAAAACAGGACAAGGCAACGGTATTCTGACTCCCTGACTCTGGACAGAGTTCAAAACAATCTCACAAAGGAAGAAAAACCAAGTATCAAGGGTTATCTGTCAAGCATCTGTCTGCAAAGAGTGATATACCAATCATAGCATAAGAGAACGTACTCGTTCCTTTCTTCCAAAGTCCATCCGAGCTTTCTAGGAAAATGCAAGGCTCTACTTATTTTAAATGCTCACTTATTTAAAATCAATAGTTTCAAATGTGAGGTGTTCCAAAAGATTCTTAAGACCACTGAGTATAATTCTCTACCCAGTATAGGAATGTCCTCTGGAGTCTCAGGACACAGATGGCCTCTCTGCATCTGCTTGGATATTTTTCATATCCTTCATCTCAAGAAAGGGCAGGACCTTTGTGATATCAAAGGCATTCCTCCACGATGTCTTTGAAATCACTTGACTATTCAGATGGAATGGCATGGCATGTTTGAGAAATTAGACCTTCCCAAAGGCTACACCCTATTGAATCTAATATAACCATTATACTGCAGAACTGGAAATTACTTTAAGGATTGTTTAAGCACAGGTCACCACAATCTAATCTAGTTAAATAGCAGGTCCACAGGTGCATACATATGACGCTTACCCATAATGATCACTTCATGAGGATTAGCATCCTATACTGACCCAACGTTTCAAAACAAAAATTTATTTCTGTAGACTTTTTCTTACTCAAACTGATGTCCACTTCTTAGTTTTCCTCTTTCCATCCTATTTAATTGATCTGAATAACCCTAATCCCCAGCCAAGAAAGAAGACTAACAAAAGATAAAAAGCCATTAAAAGAAAATAAACTATAGTACTGGGAATCTGTAGTTTCATGATCACAACTGGAGAAAAATAAAAGTGGGTCCATTCGGGCATCAAATTTTATGCGGCACTCCCTATACACTAAGGCATAAGCCTATTCACACCTAATGTTCTTATAATATTAAATAAAATAGATGCTTAAAGAAAGAGGCCACATTTTCTCCAAAACTAGTATTGAAGTGACAGAACCAGAAGGGATTTCAAGATTTACCCTGAATCAGATCCTTATCTCCAGGTAGGAAAAGAATCACAGCCTCCTCTTGTAAACAGACTCACGTGAATGATGACAGACTCAATCCCAAGACCCCTCTTACTTGGTGCAGCAATTCTCCTTTCCCTGTTGCTCAACACCCTTTAATTTTTATTAATCAGTTTGTCTCTGTCAGTCAATCTAATTTGGGGAGGGGGTTAGTTTTTGTTTGTTTGTTTTGCTAGTGTACATACATGAAATTTCCTCACAATAGATTTTTTTTTTAAGATAGAGGATAGTCTACGTCATTCCCCTGCTTTTTAGAAAGGGAACCAAACAGGTGAGAAGCTGGATTGCCTTGTCATCAATTACTTTTATAAGATCATTTTTTGGATGAGATTCGTTCTTTTATAGCTCCTTCCAATTGATCTAATGTAATCAAACCATTTCTAAGCTTTACTAAATATGCTATATAGAATACAAAAAAACAAACACTGCAGAAAAGGATTAAAGTTTTTATTTTTTTCTCCATTGCCTGGTGAGGAGAAAAGATTAAAATTTCTTAAGAGAAAGTAACCTATGTACCAGATGCTGTAGGCTGGGTTTTCAATTAATATTTACAAACATTTCAGTTCATTTTACATTATTTAAATTAATATTTCCAAATATTAACTTCTATTTTTACTTAATATAAAATTCTAAATTTAATTTAGTATAAATATTTAATCTTATTTAATATTTACAAACAAGGTCAGTGAAATGATCTCATGTTATAGCTTAGAAACCTGAGGTGCAGATGAGTTCACTGGTTTATCCGAGGTCACACAGTTATTCATCGCTGGATTGAAATGTGTGCCTATCTGATTCCAAAGCTTGTGTACTTTTCAATCTATCTGAGAAATAAAAGCACCTGGGGTCCTGTTGACACACAGCAGAATGAGAAAATGGGAGGGAATTCATAAGTCAAGAGGTACTATATCAATCTTAGTTTTTCTTTGATTAAAACTTTATTTCATTTATTCTCATTTGCATAGGTTTGGCAGAATCTAGCAGAAAATGCAGTCAAGAGCTATTCTCCTCGGGTCACCTTCCAAACCTCCTCAGAAGTCTCCAATGGGAAGCCTTCTTTGTGAAAATTAAAAGAAAATGAGCATTTTCTTCATTTTGGTTTTTACTCTTGAAAAAAATCTGGATGAGACATCATATAAAAACTCATCTTGTGCTTGATGCCCAAGGCCATGAGACAATTGCCACAATCAAGAAAGCTTTTCCTTTTAATAAATAACAGTTAACTATCTTTTTAATAAACACAAAAGGACGTATTCATATTTCAGTGGTGAAGAATGTGCCATTTGAGACATACGGTGAAGACGAAAAACCATTATTCTCGCAAATCACTCCCACAAAGGGCTTTGGCAGAGATGACTCTTGAGGATAATATCCATCTGTCAAGTCCTCTTGTCTTTGGAGAGAACGAGCTGGAGCAAAAGAATGGCACCTGAACCCGAGAGGCAGCAGATGATCCTGGTCGAAGTTAATGGCTGGATAAACACACCCTGATTCAACCAATGTTATTATGACAATAATATTAAGTCCTTGTCTATAAAAGGTTCTTAAAGTTTATTCACTCGATCGCAGCATCCTGTTTAAATCCAGCAGTGTTCAGGACATAGAGTAAGGTTTAAATAAATAACTACTGAAAATATAAGATGAAAACTGCCATTCATATATGTATGATTCTTAAGTCCATCCTAGACAACAGAAAATATGGGCTCCCTGGGCTAACTGAGGTACTCAAAGTTAGAACAAAACCCGGTGGCCAAGGCAGGGTGAAGCAGCTGTAACATACTCTGTGTTCTCGTAAGATGTAAAAGAATCACAGGACCTCTCCCTACAGTCAAGCCAAACATGTTTCTTTTGTTGATGCCAACACCAACAAAGCCAATTGGGACTTCGAAACTGCCCAATCAGGGAACAACTATTTCCATCAACCAGAACTGAACAAGTCTGAATCAGTTATTTACTGGAATAAATGGATCTGACTTGGAACAGAAGAGAGAACTTTCCCTATTTAAATCAGGTCCTCCCTTTTATCTTTGGAGAACACACTTTGACTTGTTCTTAAAGGCTGGACCTCTCCAATCTGCAGATAGTTATTTTATAGAAAATAAAACAAACATTCCCTTTTTCCCCTTCAGATCTCGTGGTCTTTTGTTAACATGATTTTTTTTTAAAGGGGAAAATACTTGGGTCATGATAAATTTGAGATGATTGGGATTAAATGATCGGGTCTGATAATATATTTTTAGGTGACATCAGAGTTAACTTCGAAGAATTCAATTCAGGTCAGGCATGATGTCTCATGCTTATAATTCTAGCAACTCAGGGAGGCTGAGGCAGGAGAATCCCTTGAGCTCCGGAGTTTGAGAACAGCTTTAGCAAGACTGAGACCCTGTCTCTACTAAAAATAGAAAAATTAGCAGGTGCTGTGGTAGGTACCTGAAGTTGTAGCTACTAAAAAGGCTGAGGCAGGAGGATTGCTTGAAGGCAAGAGTTTGAGGTTACTGTGAGCTACCTTGGCACTCTAGCCTGGGCAACAAAGCCTTAAAAAAAATTATTAATGTGCCAGTACTACATTTGATTTGGGGACTACAAAGGCAAAAATGGTGGCTGTCCAAAACAAGGCTAATAAAATATTAAGTAATTATGAGAAATACAGGGTGTCCATAAAGTTCACGTGCAATTTAAAATGAACACCCTATATACACCTACGTACAGGCAGCAGCAGGACAAGTGATTAAATAAACACTGTACTTGGGTGGATGCTCCCAAAGACCTGACACATGAACTAAGTTTTGAAGGAAGAATGAAGACCACCATTGAAAACTGCAGACACAAAAGCAGTGTGGCTAAAGCAGCATTAACTTTGTGATCAGTACGAAGTTCAAGAGGGGAGCACTGGCTTGGCGCCTATAGCTCAGCAGCCTGGGCACCAGCCACATACACCGGAGCTGGCGGGTTCGAACTCAGCCCAGGCCTACCAAACAAAATGACAACTACAACCAAAAAATACAGGTGAGGCAGGGGAGGAGCCTGGGGGTCTTGTTGGTGCAGGCCTGAGGGAAAAGAGCCCAGAGCCAACTGGGTTGGCTTGGAGGCCTTTGCTGGGAGTAGAAGTATCGGAGCCATCCGTCAGCCGGGGATGGCGGATGCAGCAGCCATCCGGGTGGGGGAGAGGCAGGCAAAAAAAAAAATAGCTGGGCATTGTGGCAGGCACCTGTAGTCACAGCTACTTGGGAGGCTGAGGCAAGAGAATCACTTAAGCCCAAGAGTTTGAGGTTGCTGTGATGCCATGGAACTCTACTGAGGGCGACATAGTGACACTCTGTGTCAAAAAAATAAATAAATAAAAAGAGGGAAGGGTAAAACAAGAGCTGGAATGGTGAGCAACACTCAGTAACAACTGGTTTTTACGCCAGGCTGAACATCCTGGACTTACCTAATGGGCTAGGGACACGAGTGAAATTTGTGTTTCTAAAAGATCACATTAGCAGTGGTGCAAAGGATGAATTGTGAAGGTCACATACAGAAAGAAAGACAAAATTTCTAAAGATCAAAACAAACAGTCTAAGTGAAAGCTGGTAAAGAGCTGAACTAACCAACATTTGAAGCCAGATCAGTTGGTGCAGTGTGGTACAGATATTCTCATCTTTGCAAGACATTGAGAAAAATAGTATGAAACTATAAATTTATAGGCTTTTAAATTAAAAGCAGCTTATGTATTCAACATGTTGTTTTGTCTTTCCTTAGAACTAAAGTGCAAATCATATATGTGCATGGATACACGCATGCCTACAAAAGACTTACAGAATAGACCAAAATATTGCAATAGTATTTCTTTCAGACTAGGATTATAACCTCCTTAGAATTTTCCAAATTCCTAACCATGAATTCCTTTTTTAAAAAAATAAAAATGTTATATATGGATTCTTTCCAACCTAGTGGAGGGGAAAAAAAAACCTTCTTAAAGTCAAAAGACAATGTTCACTATATTCAGTTGCTATTTACTAGGTAAAACCAAATATTTAATTATATATATATATTTATCCTATAAAATGGAAAATTTAGTCTAAAATTGATATTTTTCCCTTTTTCCTCGGCATAGTACTCTTAACATACAGTAGAAAATAATTCCTTTTTTTCCTTGGGCTAATGTCCACATTTTAAAACAGACTCTGGTTAGGCTTAATAAGCAGTCAAGTATTAAAGAGATACGATATGTGGGAGAGCTAAGAGAGCCTAGCAGTTAAAATATCAGGAGAAGATGAGCCATTATGAAGATCAGACCTGGGAAGAAAACAGAGAGTTAACCGTAACTTCAAAATTGCTCTATGGATAAAAATTCTCCCTGCAACCTCACCCAAGCATAGGCCATAAACATCAGCACCTCCAAAGAGAAGTTTATACGCTATTTATGCATAGAAAAATCATAATGGTTAATAATGCAAATTCAAAAGCAATATTGTTACAATGGAAAGCACGGGAGTCATTTACAAATGCTAACAAATACTGATCACTTTAATACAAAAAAACTAATTTGTTGTTGTATCATTAAAGGTTCTTTCTGGGTCTATCACTATTATAAATCATTCTGACTTTAACAAACATTTAATAATTAGTCAATAAAGCTAAGCCTTCCATCTTGATTTGCTTAATAACAAGGAAATTTCTTTGATTATAATATTTGTGTCAGTCCCTTTCCCCTAATTTTCTCATTCCCAATAATACTGCCATGAACTCAGGGTTCACCTTTTCTCCCTAAGGATTAAGCAGGATTCCACAGTAAATCTCACTCACCTGCTATGAGAAAAAGAAAAGGGAATGTGCTTGTTTTCATCTCCAGTTCCCATCCTCAACACCTCCTTTCTGTGTATAATGTACCACCTAACCTCCCATCCATACAAAGAGAAATGAAGGAAAAGCAAAAATGCCTACATTTAGTAGTACAAATAAATTTATTTTTTAACTACATTTTTTAAAATATAAACATGGATGCAAACATTCTGTAAGACTCCCTATGTTGTGAAAAAATAAGTGAAATGCATTTTTATCATTACTTGATCTTATGAATTCTATTTACCTTAGCTCTTCAAACTCCCCTTTCTCAAAATTCTAAATACTCCAAATAAAACGTTTCCTTTAGGCAAAATGTAGTTTGAACCAGAGACTACAGTTCTCATTAAAAACGTGTTCTGGGGCCGGGTTTAGTGGTTCACACTACAATCCCAGCACTTTGGGAGGCCGAAGCAGGAAGATGGCTTGAGGTCCAGGAGTTCAACACTAGCCCGGGCAACAAAGTGAGACCCCCAGCCCTACAAGCACACACCCACAACTACCTTGCTCTGCATATCCTAAACCTGCCATCCACAAGCCACAGTCCCTGACATGTTAGGAACTGGTTGTGTTAGGAACGGGGCTCCTCCACCTCCTGTCCCGAACCTCACCACCACCACCACAGCCCACCTGATTGTGAAAAAATTGTTTTCCCTGAAACAGATCCCTGGTGCCAAAAAGGTTCGGGTCCACAGAGGATTAGGAACTGGCCACACAGCAGGAGGTGAGTGAACAAAACTTCACCTGTATTTACAGCCACTTCCCTTGCTCCTGTCACCACCACAGAAAGACTGTCTTCCATTAAACCAGTCTTCGTTGCCAAAAAGGTTGGAGACCGCTGTCCTAAAGCATTCACCACAAGCATATGTCCTTATATGCCCGTCCCAAGCCACCTCCTCCACACTATAACATTACTAAAAGAACTATCAAACTGAGAACAAATCCCACCTCTGCTACCTTTTACTTGTTGTTGAAGGTGTGCCTGGCTTTCTATCAAACCACCTTCTTAGCCTTTTCCCATTCTGATTTTGGATTCTATCCCTGCTCAGAAAGACCTCATGGTGATAATCCCCTCTAGCTCTGTAAAGCACTCCATTTTGTCACTGAGACCACTCCCCCATGTACTCAATCAGTTGCATAATAGCTCTGTTCTTGTAGTCTGAAAATTCTTACCAGGACTTTATGGAGTTTTATGGACTTTTATCTCCAAATGTATGCAAATATATAGGGTCCGATAATCCCAAATAAAGTCTCAATGGTAGTGCCAGAGCTATTTTAGTGATTGTTTGGGCTTTTATCTTATTACATGATTTTCAGAAAGCTGTAAGGAAAACAACTAGGGGCACAGGACCATTATTGGAAACATAAGACTTTGTCTACACAATCTGTGTATTTATTATAGACCATGGAAGAAAGAAAGAAGCTGAAAGTAGTAGTAGCTATGGTCCTTAGCTGCTTCTTTTTTTTTTTTTTGTCCTTTTGATACAGAGTGTCATTCTGTTGCCCAGGTGCCCAGACAAGAGTACAATGGCCTCAGACAAGCTCATTACAACCTCCAACTCCTGGGCTCAAGTAATCCTCTGCTTTAGCTTCCCAAGTAGCTGGGTCTGCAGGCTTCCACTACCATCAATCCCAGTTCATTTTTTTTTCCCCCTGTTTGAGACAGAGTCTCACTCTGTCACCCTGGTAGAGTTCTGTGGCATCATAGCTCACAGAAACCTCAAACTCTTAGGCTCAAGCAATCCTCTTGCCTCAGCTCCCAAGTAGCTGCGACTACAGGCATGTGCCACCATGCCCAGTTAATTTTTCTGTTTTTAATGGAGATAGAGTCTCATTCTTCCTCAGGTGGTCTCCAACTCCTAAGCTCAAGGGATCCTCCTGCATAGGCCTCCAGAGTGCTAGGATTACTGGGCTGAGTGGCCATGCCCACTGCTGCCTCTTTTAAATAGTGAAAAGACAGCAGGAATTCAACAGGAAACCAATTGGAGAAGCTACTGAAAACAAGGTTTCAAACAAGCTTGCTGCTTGCTCTGGGACCCTCTCACAGCCAGAGCTGAGGAGCCAGAGCAAGACTGATTCTGGGGTTGAAGAGAATCATATCCTCTTCATGTTCCCAACAAAAAGCTGTTAATCAAAACTGGGGAGAATACCTGTTCTCTGAAGTCTTCCTTTCAAAAAGGAAGGTAACAATCTAAAACCTGTGCTTCCAAACTCCACAAGGTCAACCCAATCCCCTTGTGGAAACTCAAGACATTTGTTTACTTAGGTACAAAATCCTTCATAACAGCAGCTTAGTACTAAACCCAATTAGCACCTAGCAAATGAATAATCATGCATAACACCGAACATGTATGTGATCTATTAATACTGTATTGTGAGTTTATACCACAATAATTTGTTCTTGCATATTTCAGTCTCTCACACTTCACTTAGAATATGGCTTCCTGCTCTCCCTAAAAAGGGAATGGGAACACTGTCATCAGCTATCAAGTTTACAGAGAAAAACAGTCACCTCAACTAAATCAATTTGAAAGAAAAAATATAAATTATCTCAATGAGATTGAAATTCTGGCAATGGTCTTTTTTCTATTCAAATAAAAATGAAATATAAAATTAACAAACGACTCAAATGATTACTTGTATAATTTTTCCTTTATGTTTTGCTAGCAAAAAGCTAAAACATATAGATTTTTTCTTTCTTGTAAATCTATATGTCTTTTTTTCTTTTGTGAATCAACTCCTGGTTTGCAACCAGTTAAGTGTTTAATTATCACCCACTAATAGAAGACCTTACACTAGGTTTAGTGGACAGGCTTTGCTGAATGGAACAGACTGGGTTGTTGCCCTCAAAGAGCTCACAGTTTCTGGCGAGGCCTGGGCTGTGGGTACAGATAATGACAACACAAGCCACCTGGGGTAATTACAACAAAAAGGACAAACAAAATTACATGTTTAGAGAGAAACAGGGGTACAATTTTACATTTGCTATTTATGGTCAGGAAAAACTTATGGAGGTGACCACACTAAACCATAAAAGATTTCACCAACTAAACCTGCAGGGGACATTCCAACGGTGGGAACAGGAGAGAATAAAAGAAAGCCATGGGGTGTCTTCAGGGAACACTGAAACAGGTAGGCACGGTACCACAAATCAGTGGCAGATAAAGATAGAACTTAGATGGTTATTCTTTTTTTTTTTTTTTTCTGAGACAAAGCCTCAAGCTGTCACCCTGGGTAGAATGCCGTGGCATCACAGCTCATAGCAACCTTCAACTCCTGGGCTCAAGCAATTCTCCTGCCTCTGCCTCCCAAGTAACTGGGACAACAGGCACCTGCCACAACGCCCGGCTATTTTTTTTTTTTCTTTTTTTTTTTGCAGCCGTCATTGCTGTTTGGCAGGCCTGGGCTGGATTTGAACCCACCAGCTCAGGTGTATGTGACTGGTACTTTAGCCACTTGAGCCACAGACACCGAGCCAAGATGGTTATTCTTACTATAAGCATCTTCAACTCAAAGCAAAATGATAAAATCCAATCTGGGGACCTGGAAGAAACTTTTTGTGCCCAGGTAAAACACTCTACCTGCTTATCTCAATGGTTTGCTAGCATCTCTTGAACTTCAATTTCACCTTTCCTGTATCAGCTTCTAATCCCTTGTACAAAACACAATCGCTCATTTTCAGATTCTTTAAAATCAAGATTCATCAAATCTGACAGGTTTATTTTACCTGATGTCATTTTTAAACAAATAAAAATGCCCTGCATTTGAAACATGTTAACTGGTGATGAACACTACTAGAATATTTTCTCTTTAAAATGATAAAGAAACAAAGAATTAAGTTGGAGAATATAATGTTTGGGTTCATAAATTTGGAAAAGTGGAAGCAAAAGGGGATATGAAACATAAGGGGGAAGAGCTGGTTGCCAGAAGCAGTCCCATAAATATTTAAAATTTTTAAATATTTAAAATATCCCCCCGCCCCCCGTTTTGGATAATAGACTGTCTAATATCTTCTGTCACTGTGGAAAGATTGAGCAAGTGGAAAGATAGAGTAGGCATAAGAAAGGTATTTATTGTTTAGTTTTCTCCTTTTATTTTTTTCAATCTGAGAGAAATACTCATCTGACAACGATTCAAAACGTTCAAGTAAGTGATAAGAACAGGATTTTTTACAAAGCATTCAAGACTACTCTTCACAAGTACTCACTCTTGCAGAGATACAATCCATTGCAGGAAGAAAGACCTCGGTAACTACACAAGAGATCACCTCTCCACTTCCCACCTGACACATATACACAAAATGTACTGCTGAAGAGTAGAATTAATCAGTACTGTTGTTCTCTTACCCAGAATCACAATGATGGGCATACAAAAAGCAGAGAGTTAGATGTTGATTATAATGACAGACTTATCAAATAGTATTTCTTCAAACTCTACAATAAATCTGAGAAGATAAAATTACATTCTTAAAATCTTCCTGGTGTAAAAAGGGTCTGGGTTTAGTAAATGTTTTTGGCAGATGTATAAGAACACCTTACTCTTGTAAACTAACGATTCATGATTTATGAGGCTAGCCCCATTCAGCTAAGAGAACAGGCATTGCTAAGCAACATACACAGGCTCACCCACCTTAGAGCCCTGGCCAAAAACCAACAGAGCTGCTTTGTACTTCTACTGAGAGTTCCCCCTGCCTATATCCCCTTTTCTCTGTTGTATATTTTCTAAGTGTATCGTTAAAAGCTTATGTTTAATTTTTCATGATGCATTATTTTCCCCATGCATACAATTTTAGTTTATTATTTACGGTATGAATTTAGTCTTTAGTGCTTGCATTGGTGCACATACATGGGTATGTAAGTGATTTTGATACTTTAAAAATCCACTACTCCCACACCTCCCAACAAATACAACTCTTTTGCTGTGAAAAAGCTAACTCCCTACAAAACTTCCAATGGTCATACTACCATGTGGAGGAAAAAAGCGTGTATCTTAAACAAGAAAATATGAAGCCAACACACAAAGAGAAATGTTAAAACGAGATGAAGACAGTACCGGGATGGGTGTCCCAGCTGCAGTTGTTCCAGAGATCAGACCACATTCCTGGCCCCTCCGTGGTTTGTTGTTTTATGTTCACTTCATCTTTGGACTTCATTAGATTCCCAGATTCCCATGTAATAGTCAGATCTCTTTGTCTATAATCAAAAGATTCTTAACTAACACATTATTGGTCCCATTAGTTACAGCAAGGGAGGATGCTTTTTTCCCAAAGAACTCAAAATAGCTTTTAACATTTCACAGATGTTTTTTAAAAAAACTGTACATTTCCGCTGTTTAGAAATACAATAAAAGAAAGAGACATTAGGAGGCTACCTGGTCATTCAGAGATACAAAAGTAAACTTTTCAAAATTACTTCTTTTTGTTCCCTAATCTGCGTGATTCAAACTGAAGATATGCACAGAGTCACCTTAAAACAAGCTCAGTTCTCTCTAGAAATTAAAAACTATTTTCATGGGTAAACCTGCATCATTTTTTTTCCCTGTGCACCCAAAATCAAATTAATGTTTGGCTAAAATGTCTTTGGAAATTGAAGGTTTCTGTTTTAAAAAGAGGAAACTGTGTGAGATTTTTTTTTTTTTCTCTTTTTCCGTATGCAGGATCTAACCACTGGTAAGTAATTAAACAGCTTTGATTAACAGTGAAGAAACACTATTTTCTGACAGAGGCCAGGGAGAAGATACCACGTGGCTCCCTGAGCTGGCAACTTGGAGGTGTCCCCCCAGCAGCTGTCTGGCCTCTGCAGCCCCTGGAGCCTTCTGCGCCCCACCCTACCCCCACTCTCCAACCCATTGGTTCCTTGGCCAACACCCTCAAGACGGAGATGGCAGGTCCTCTCAGCTCCCACTGCCCTGGCTAGGGCGCCACCCACCCTGAATCAGTGGTCTTTGAACTTACTGGTGTTTTATAAGGAGGGAGCATTTGCACTGTTGGCTATGACTAGGTAGAGTATTCCTTTATGGAATGTTGAAATTGAGGAATAGCAGGAAAAGTCAAGGCTCTGAACTCTCAAGAGTATATCAATTTATTAGAAAAGAATAGTGCTTGACAGTTTTTACTTGGCAGTGGGAGCACTGTGTATTTAATTTCAGGAAAATCAAGGAAAAGATGTCTGTGTAATGTTGTCTTTTGCAGGAATAAAAGCTTTCCTTTTGTTTCACCTTCTCCCCCAAAACATGGGTTATGAAAACGCCATTTTAGTTACAATTGACAAGATGAAATGACAAAGTGTTCAATAAAACCTTAAAACTACAGCCTTTTTCTTTGAAAATGAAATGTTAGATTTTGTTCCTATGTGATTTTAAAGATGTGGTGAGTATTGGAAATGCCGACTCCTTTTATTCATTTTTCTCAAAGCAAAAAAAAAAAAAGAAAAGAAAAGAAATTGAGTTTGGTGTGTGATCGGGGACTTAGGGAGTTATAAGAAGTTACAAGGATTAGGTTACATTTGAATTTCTCACTTAAGAAATAATTAAAGCCCACTGTTGGGTGCTGAGAAGAATAAAAAGATAAATAAGGGCCAAATGCTGCTTTCAAAGGGATAACAGGGACTGGACAAAATACTACAAAAATAACTTTAATGGAAAGCAGAATGTGATAGATACTGAAAGAAAAGTAGAATCAGTTTTCTAGAGATATTACTTCTAGCTAGAGACCTTAAGTTTTTAAAATGAACTGGTATTTGAACTTGATGTTATAAAGAAGGAGAATTGATAAATACTGGTATACACTGAAGGCATTCAGAGGAAATGCACCCTCAACAAAAGGACTAGAATGTGCAAGGACGGGAGGCAGAAATCAGAGGAGTAATCTTGGAAAGCAGTAAGTCACAGTTTATTTCCCCAAGAATAACTAGTCCCCAGAGGATAACATGCACACAGAGGTTTCTGTGGCGAAATTAGTTTTGAAAACACTGGATGCTATATACTATGTCTGCGTCTAGGAGATTTTCAAACATTATCTAGATACAGAGAATCAAATGTTTGTGACTTGATTTATATACATCTACGGATTCATTAAGTAGATTTAATGAATGTATTCATTACATCTGTGTTCCTCAAAGTAAAACTAAAAACTTTTGTCAACCCCCTGGATGAATGCAATACCAGAAATTAAATTAGATTAGAAATTTAATCTTGTGGTTGAAAAAAAGACTTTCTCCTTCCTTCCCTTCCTTTCTCCCTCCCTTCCTCCCTCTCCAGTCTGTTTCTTTTCCTTTCCTTTTTTTTTTTTTGTTTTGTTTTGTTTTGTTTTGCTCTTTTCTTGACAGAGTTTCACACTGTCCTCAGACTGGAGAGCCATGGTATAATCATTGCTTGTTGCAGCCTTGAATTCCTATACTCAAGTGATCCTCCTACCTCAGCCTCCCCAATAGCTAGGACCACAGTCACATGTCACCATGCACCTGGCTAATTAAAAAAAAATTCTTTTTTTTCTTTTGTGGACATAAGATCTTACTGTATTGCCCAGGTTGCTCTCCAACTCTTGGCCTCCCAAAGTGCTGGGAGTAACATGTGAGCCATGCCAATTTTACCATTGTTCTGTTCTTATCATCTAAGGCCTCTAATTTTTTTAGCACCCAGGACTGGTTTGATGGAAGACAATTTTCTTTGGATGTGAGGGTGGGATGATTCAAGAACATCACATCTCCACCTCTGATCATCAGGTATTAGACTCTCGTGAAGAGTGTGCAGCCTGTCTCCCTCACATTCACAGTTTACAGCAGGGTTTCCACTCCTATGAGAATCTAATGCTGCCATTTACCTTACAGGAGGCAGATCAGATGAGGAGCAGCTGAGGGATGGGGAGCAGCTATAAATACAGACAATGCTTCACTAACTGAACAGGCCATGGACTGGTAGTGGTCTGTGGCCCAAGGGTTGGGAACCACAGGTATAAGGAACTCAAGAAATAGTTAAGTAGAAAACACCAAAAAAAAAAAAAAAAGAAAAGAAAAGAAAGAAAGAAAAAGAAAACACGTAATAAATAAAAAACACAAACTCCCAACACTCCTCCTGAACCCACACTTATTGATCCAACAGATTATTATAAAAGGTATAAGGATTAACATATATTCTTAAATTGCTCTGAAATATATATTTGTTTACTCTATTTAACTACATAAATGTTACTGTCACGAAACTAATGTTATTTTTTCCCTTTTATTTGGTTTGATAAGAGTTTGATCACTTTATAAAACGTGAAGCATTTTTTTCATTTGTAAGTTAATGAGAAAAAGAAAAGAGAAAAAAAGAAAAAGAAAAAATACCCAGACAAGTATTACATAATTTAGCCACATTCACACAACCAATAATCAGAGTTCCAGGATTTTAATCCATGAAGTCTGAGTCCAGAGAGCAAACCCTAAGGCACCTCTCTGCTGCGTGCCATTTGTGAAGGTGTACAGGAAATGCCATGCAGCCACATTCATGGCTGGAGAGATATTCCCGTCGATAAGCATACTTCTTCCTGCCATTTCCGACAGTTTGACAATATGCCAGAGTATTGGAAAGCAATAATATCTGTGCACCTTCCTAGACAAGTAAAATACATCTTCATATAAAACACAAACACAAACATGATTTAGTGAATGTATTCATTACTTCTGTGTTCCTCATAGCAAAACTAGAAACTTTTGTCAGCCCCTGGATGAATGCAATACCAGAAATTAGTTCTTACCAGAAATTAATTCTTTCTCCTTAATCTCTTTCTCTACGCAGCCTCTCCACAGCCTGTACCAACCAACAACTACCATCAGCTAACAAGACAATATAAGATAAAAATTGTAGCATCATCCTTCCTTTCCATATACAGTGAAATACAAATCTGTGTATACCTTGAACTGTCAAATCCTGTCCCTACTGATTCAGTGGATTCATTACCTCAGTCATAAGACTGGATCTATTCAACTGAACAATTAGCTGTTCAGAATTCTAGAGCAGGATTACTCTATCACTGAACATTGTACACGCAGCCTAGGAGAAAGCAATTCTAGCAATCTAAAGACACATATCATTAGTAAACTACTAAGATCTTAAGCCTATCGTTATTATCTGTGCAAACTTTCAGACTGTTCAATCAATATTGATTAAATGCAGGCCCTGTACTAAGCATACTAAGAATAATGAAGACATAGAAATGTTGATGGCGTCTATGATCCATGAGCCATGGCAGATAGATCTGGGAATGCCAGGCAGAATGGCAGAGGGGATGCTCCTCTGATGAGGAGCAAGAACCAGTGGAAGACGCCAATGGGAGGAGTATGAGGCAGGTTGACTCCACTCTGCCTCCAATGAATGAACAAAGGAAGGGAGGGAGGGGTGGAAGGAGGAGGGAGGAAAGGAAGTCACAGAGACATGACTTGTAGATTTGATCTTGAAATACACACAAGAATCTGTCAAGAAAAAAAGAAATAAAAAGAAGACATTAATTATGTACTAATGATTAAGAAGCCTAGTGGATGCCGGGTTCTGTAGTGACACTACGCATGCCCAAGCAAAGACTTAGAGACATGAACACACCTGGTGTCTTCCACAAAGGACACTCACAGACTGTGTACTCCTCCCCCCCATATTATGTACCCAATGCCTAGTCCATATTCTCACCCACAAATAAACACTTAAATAAACCTTTAAGAATATGCATGTGATTTTTAAAATAGTATTAATTATTGTGAAAATATACAAACTTCGTATAACATTGGGAATTTTTTCCAGAAGTTCTTTACAAATATTAAATAAATATGCAGTCTTAAAAATGCAAGCATCTATGATATCTAAAACATGTTTTGAAAAAAAACATAAAATACTTTTATGAGTTAAGCAGTCCAAAAATGTTTTATTTAATAAATTAGACACCAAATTCCCACCTTTCCAGCATAACTAGTGGTCACACCTGATGATGTTAGAATGAAATCTCTTTTTAAAAATATGCATTAGACTTTTAGCAGATGCCACAAATAATGTCCAGGCCGTATCGATTGAAATCAAATGGCAGTTCACTTAGGGCAAGCCTCATTATGAACTGGAAATGCTCAAGACATGTTCATGTTAAACTATCAAAAATTCTCACATCCCACTGGATGTAATTGCTTGTTTTTCTTCTTTTCCTTTTTAATGAAGCAATAGTCTCTTTAAAAACCTCATTTAAGTGCATACAGCACACTAAAAGCTTAACATGAGATTCCCTTTTCAATCCTCAGTATCTAACACCAAAATTGTTTCCAATCGCATAGCCAGGAGAGATAGCCAAATGATTAGGACTTGGCCTACGGCCAGTGGAGCTACCCTGACATTTTCCATAAAAATGTACTGTCCCCCTCAATTCTTATATACTGACTATATGAGTCAGTTATTGAACTTGTCTTGTATATTTTTGGAAGTATTAAATAAGACCATGAAATTGGAGCATATATGACACCTTAAGAACTCAATAAATGTAAATGGTTTTAAAAAATTAAAAACTAAACATCAAATTTAATATATTGGAATCTTTCTTTTATGCTTGCCTGCTCCAAAATACATTTGAATAGTTTTATTTCACTTCAAGAGGGGAATTTTAGTATTCCTCATATGTGAGCCTCCCCAATCTGCTTTCTTTATGATAAAAAAATCAGAAAAATACCTATGTTTGAGATTTTCCCACATAGGTTGTACAACCAGTACAAACAATTTCAGAGTTTAAAGCTTGGTTACAATGGACATCTCAACAGGGGACTCATGAGTCACACAAATACATAATTAAATAGCTTCCCCTTAGTTGGTCTTTGAGGATGAAAATAGTTTGACGTGAGATATAGCATACATTGATCATCAATAGTATATATCTATCTGTTTAAATGTTTTTAAAACAATGTTTTTTTCTTTATATGGAATTGATCTCAAGGTGACGAGGCAGTGGCTTAGATGTGAATTTACTAAAGCATCCCGAAGAGGACAGGACACCAGGAGTCACACAGAACAATCCGGGTCAGCTGGTGAGAACAGAAGAAAATAATAGTTTTTTATCTTACCCTGGATGGTTTAAAACAGCTCCATATCTGTTCCTTGAAAAAGAAATGCTGACGCAAAGAACCATTAGAGACTGCTCTTAAGGGATAAGTCACAAAGGCCAGGAGAGCAAGGACGCCTGTCTGTGAAGGAGGACAGCCCCCTGGTTTTATAATGTAATAGTGTGGCCCCCATGTAAAGCTGGACAAAAATTTTCAGAAAAGCCAGTTCTCAGAAATCACAATGAAAATACATCGTTGTGTGCTTTCGAGTCATCAAAAGTGGTCTAATAAAAACTGAGCTCTCAAATCAATTACACCAGAAACAACATCTTGGCAAGACTGGATGTAGTTTAAGAAGTCAACCAATTTACTGGCCAAATTGTTCAGACAACTGGCCAAAATGAGAAAGGAAAAAATACAATATAAAAGACAATAATTATCTCTCTTAAGAGCTGGAGAGTCCCCGTTATAGCAACAAGGGATAGTAAAAATTCTTCTCCTTTTTAATTCAAAAATAGAATTTGTAAGTTGCTGTTAGATTCTCAACTAACATTTTCCCAAAGCATTGTTTTAAAATCCCAGGATCACCCACCAAAGAGTACTAGATAATTTCTTTTCTGTTGAGACAGAGTCTCACTATGTTGCCTTCAGTAGAGTGCCATGGTGTCACAGCTCACAGCAACCTCAAAATCTTGGGCTTAAGCGATTCTCTTGCCTCAGCCTCCCAAGTAGCTGGGACTACAGGTGTCTGCCACAATGCCTGGCTCTTGCTGTTGTTGTTGTTGTGTCATTGTTGTTTAGCAGGCCTGGGCTGGGTTCAAACCCACCAGCCCCGGTGCATGTGGCCGGCACCCTAACCACTGAACTATGGGCGCTCAGCCAAGAGAGTAATAGATAATTTAAATTCAGCTTTAAGCATAATTTTAAAATTTTGCATTAAAATTGGAAATGATAAAAAATATAAAGGAGCAATACTAGTAAATTAAAATGGTAAAATGATCCAACTGAAGGAATCTTTTAAAATATATTTCCCCTGCTAGAGCTTTATAAAAAACAGAATTGAAAATTTTGTGGAGGAAGGAAGGATATTTAGAGACACAAAGTTTCTGAAGACAACTTTTGACATTTTTGCTTACTTTAAAAATTAAAGCTACTTTGTCTAAAATAACTTTTCTTTTCCATGCTTTTTAGTATATACTGACACTAATTTCATCAATTGAGATTATTTATGGCACTTAAATGAAAAGGTGCAGTGGCAGCTAAATAATAAAATCTAACAATCACTGAGGGATTTTTTCGCATGAAATGATATGCAGAGAACTTTACATGCATTATTTTCTTTTATTTTAGCCTCCGATTTTACAGGGAACTAAGGCACAGAGCAGGAGGTAACTTTCCAGAGGGTAAAAACCCAGGCACCATCTGTCCTTCTGTGATTGATATGATTCCACTTTAAAGTATCTAAAATACAAACTCATACAAGCAGAGGATGTCATGGTGGCTACCAGGGCGCGGGGTTAGAGAGTAACAGGAGTTGCTGTTTAATGAGTATTAACTTCAGTTGTACAACATCGGGCCTGCAGTTGACAACAGTGCACGGTGCCCTTTAAAATTTGTTAAGAGGGTAGATCTTACGTTTTGATTTACTGTGGTAAGTGCTCTTACCACAATTAGTAAAAATAAATTACATATTTAAATACTGTAAGAAAAAAACAGACTCCAAATCCTTAGCCATTATTTCCCCATAATTAAGTGGACAACACTGAGGAGGCAGAACATACAGGATATAACATAGTAAATGGGCCAAGCAGACAGTTACATCCTTCGTATTAACCTGGATGGAAGTGGAAGACATTATTCTTAGTAAAGCATCACAAGAATGGAGAAGCATGAATCCTATGTACTCAATTTTGATATGAGGACAATTAATGACAATTAAGGTTATGGGGGGGGAAGCAGAAAGAGGGACGGAGGGAGTGGGGTGGGGCCTTGGTATGTGTCACACTTTATGGGGGCAAGACATGATTGCAAGAGGGACTTTACCTAACAATTGCAATCAGTATAACCTGGCTTATTGTACCCTCAATGAATCCCCAACAATAAAAAAAAAAAAAAAAAGAACTTGAACTTAACGGACAGCTCCCGCTTTTGGTCAGCAGGTGTCGCTACGCCTAGAAGGCCGGGATTCAACATTGTACAGATGTGGGTGTACATTGACCGCCCCTGGATGCCTAAATCCCAGCATACCTAAGTCTCCCAAAATTTTCAAACCACATTTGGTTGGGAAAAAATCTGCCCATAGGTGGATCAGCACAGTTCAAACTTGCGTTGTTCAAGGGTCAACTGATGATACTGTATGTTAGGGCTGACTGGTTGGATCAAAGGATTTCTGAAAAAGACACATTCTGTGAGTGGTTTCCACTGACATTTTCTACCTCTCCTAATGAGTGAGGGAATTAATGAAGATTTGGCATGCTACTTCTGAATGGAAGCCAATTCCCGGCTCTTCACTCTACCTACTCCTATGCACATATTAACACTCTAAACCACAATAATTCTTGTACTGTAAGTTTCTTCTTCTTACAAATGGCAATTGCCAGCAGAAAATTCTCTAAGAAGAATGTGCTTTATCACTGCCAGGGCACACAGAAGTCTGAATTAAAGAAATAGCTGGCTGCTTGCCACAGGCAGAGAATGGGGAAGAAAGAGCCAGTCAGCCTTCATCTCTCTACCTCTGCCCAACTACTTCTAGCACTCTTCATCTGCCTTTATATTACCTCCTTTGATTTGAGGATCAAATCAAAAAGCTGTTACACACCTCAGATGCATTAGCTTTAATAGAGATAAGAACAGTAAACTGGGGCTGCTCCAGGTGCCAAGTGAAGGTGAGAAAAGTCTAAAGACACACAAGTTCAGGCTCCAAGACAGAAACTAGAACACATTACCAAATACCAGTACCACTACTTCAGCTCTTACTGATCAGTGGCTTCTGAATTAGTCACCAAATACCGGCTAGAGCTCCTAGGGTTTGCCAGACACATAATAGATACCTTCAGTCCTTGCATCAACTCTAGTTAGCGCTTCTGCTTTCCCACTGAAACTAAAGTTCAGAGAAAAAAATAACCTAAATAGGACCATATAATTAAGTGATGGATCAGTATGCCAATGCAAACTCCAAACTTACGTTCCTTCCCTTACACACTGTTATATTTCTAATACCCGGAGCACACTGAGAATTGCTTACAAGTACTTTGGAACATTCAAGGAATTGTTTTTTAAAAATGGAAAAATTTCTTAGATCAAGATCCCAATGAATGGTAATAAAGTTCCTTACTAAGTGGGAACCGAATGTTTAGGAGCAACATCGTGATTGAACAATTATGCATTTTCTCCTCCCTGCCTTCCCACTTCACAATATTTTTATAATGAAATTATTAAAGGGTGAGGTGTGAAAGAACAAGGTAGGTAACACCTATATCTAAAAGACTACAAACGCAGAAACTTTGTTTACCATTGAATCTCCAGAGTCAGGAGTGAAATCTGGCCCATGTCCAGTGGTCAACACATTTTCTTTAATAAAATTAAAAATGAGAAAAATGGAAAACCATCCACATTGACATAATTGGAAATAATAATCCTTAGTACCTAGGGCTAATTCCACCGTGAAATAATCACAGGAGGCTTAGATGATAAACTCTCCTTCAAAATACTTTTCTTCATCATTTCCACTATGATTAGAGAATTCTACAATTTGTGGTTTAAAGAGAAAGTATCAGGAAAAGAGGTCAAACACCAAGGATTAAAGCCCACCAATTATAATGAATGACAAAGGTCTATGACCCTGCAAATAATTACATGCTTGTCCCTAATTAGTCTTCCAGAAGTTCAGGAATTAGTTTGCCAGAAGTGAAAATGCAGTTACAAGCAGACACAGACTTCTGAACGTTAAAAATGTTCCCCGAGAAGATAATTAAATATATTTGGCCTGTAATAGACCTCAACCATGTGCTAATTCAAAGCATTTACTTTACATTTCCATTCTGATTGTGATTAAATTGTGGTTCATACAGAAAGCCAGAATAGATAAGAAAGAACATCCTATCCTATCTTTTGCTTTTCTTTGCATTTTCTTGGCTGTAAAAATTATAAAATTACAAAGTAGGATCAACCCTTGAATTACTTGGAACACAGATTTTTTTTTTCTTAGCTGAAGATGGATTGAAAACACAATATCCAGGAGATACAAAAAAACTCAAATATGAGTCCACATTTCCGTACATGGGCTTCATGGGACCAACTGCACAACTTGAGCACCCACAGTTTGGTACCTATCCCTACATTTATACAGGGAAGAACAGAGGTTAAATTAGTCTTTGATTGACATCCTTTCAGCTCAGTTTCTTACAAAGCTCCTACTACCTAATTTCTTATCTCACAAGGGCTCCACGCTGCCCTCATTGTAGGTGACAGCTAGGATCCTGCCTCATCCAAGGGTTCAATGTCTGTGATTGCTTAGTTCCTCCTGCCTTCCCAGTGAAAATTTGTTCCCCACTAATTTCAGATGAGTCATTTGGAAGGAAACAACGTAATTAACTTACAGTAAGTATGATTTTTTTAATTTAATGTTTAAGAGGTAATATATCGGGCGGCGCCTGTGGCTCAGTTGGTAAGGCGCCGGCCCCATATACCGAGGGTGGCAGGTTCAAACGCGGCCCCGGCTGAACTGCAACCAAAAAATAGCTGGGCGTTGTGGCCGGTGCCTGTAGTCCCAGCTACTTGGGAGGCTGAGGCAAGAGAATCACTTAAGCCCAGGAGTTGGAGGTTGCTGTGAGCTGTGTGATGCCATGGCACTCTACCGAGGGCCATAAAGTGAGACTCTGTCTCTACAAAAAAAAAAAAAAAAAAAAAGAGGTAATATATCTATATGTTTCAAATGTTTTTTAATATATTAAAAGCATATATATAGTGAAATTTTCTCCTCCTGCAGGTAACTGAGGCCATTACACTGGTGCATCAAGATTGTGAATCCTTCCTGCAACTCTTATGTGTGTATGTGTGTACACAAGCATGTAGGAATATATGTCATTTTCTCTCCTACTTAATGGAAGGTAGCACACTATGTAAGCTGTTGGGCACTTTTTCTTTTTGTATATAATAAAATGGCTTGACCTTTCCATATATCAGTATATAAAGAACTGCCTCATTACTTTAAATTTTTTTAGCAGCTGGAAACTATTCTACCACATGAGTGGATTATAGTTGTTTTAAGTAGTTTCATACTGATGGATATTCAGTTGCTTTTCAGTCTTTTGCTATTAAAAAGCCTACTCCATTGAATATCATACATGTAGACATTCTGAATAAATTCCAGGGGGAAGGGAGATTATGGATACATGCATCTATATCTGATGGATGTTGTTAAATTACACCATAGACTGTGTGTTCCAACTTGCAACCAAACAACAGTACGTAAGAATGCCTGTTTCCAAAACCTTCGCTAATAGTGACTGTTCTCAAATTACTACATATTTGCCAATATTGACATGGCGTGGGGGGGGGGTGACATTTCTTTTCATTTTAATTTGCATTTCTTTATTACAAGGGTTATGGAGAATCTTTTTAAAGTCTGCTTAAGGGTTTACCTTTCCTTTTCTGTGAATAGTTTGTTTATATAACAACAGTATAAATTTTGGGTAGCCACTTAAACCAATAAAAAGCATTTCATGTTTTTTAAAGGAAATTTCATCACTCAAATAATTCTTTAAGTGGTTGCTATTTCATTTCAAGATATGAACTGAAAACTTTAGGCACTGTGTTACTACACAAAAGTAAACAACAAAGAGTTAAATCAGCCTGGCCTAAGTATTCTGAAGTGCTCTTTGGTTTTTGAGCTTAAAAACTTAAACTCACTGACAAACACCATTGGTTTTGAGGTCAGGTAGGACCACAGCCCACTGTCAAGGCTCCTCTCCCAAAGGCAAGTCCTCGATTCCTTCCATTAAGACCCCTCACTCTTGCCCAACAATTCCGTCTTCTAGACATGCTGGGAAAAAGCTAATCTACATAAGCTTGCGAGTCACATCTATCATCCCTGAAAATAAGAGCAGTATAACATAGTTCCAAAAAGAGGGATTTACAAGACATAGATTCACTAAAATAGGGCTCCTAAGAGACAATCACCAGATTAGTAATTTAAGCAAACGTGTTATGCATGAAAAGCTAGGCAGCTGGTTTTATTAACTATTACAGTAATAAGATGAGAAAAGCACAAATGGTCTTTACTACCATCCTAAAGAAAATATCAGAAAAGCAAGCCTAGAAAAACAAATCAGAAGAAACCATGGTAGCCACCATCACGCAGCAGCTACAGTAAGCCCCACATCTAAAAGAACAAGCAAAACTAAACCTTTGAAGACCTCAGACTTCCAAGCTCAGATTGAAGAAGGAGTCATCAAAAGTCAGATCTCAGTTATTAAATCCATAATTGAATATATATAAGAAAAGATAGGCAAAAATGACTACTGGTAGACATGTGCTCAACATGCTTCATAATATTATTTATAATTCTGAATAGAGATGGAGATCTGTAAAAGTTTAAATATGTTAAAGTTCTGGAACCATAAAAAAAAGCAGATGTACTTTGCACCCTGAATTCTCTCTACTCTGCCAGGTTAAATTCTTCTAGCCTTAGAACCACAGTCACCTCATTTTTCTATGCATTGCTCACCCTTCCTTTTGTGCTATATTTTCTTTGTAGATCCAATTATTTTATCTTTGTCCACATTTTCTTCTTCTCTTTCAATACTGGTGGAATCTGAGTCAACCAGGAATCCAACTTCCAACCACCCCCTCAGTAAACGCATCTCAAGTAAACTACATTTCAAATAAATATACATTTGCTTGCTATGAAATGCAGCTTCAAAACAAGTCTGTGGCGATTCATAAGTCCCTGCTATGTAGGAAACTGGTTACCAATGCCCATAAATATCCCTGATGGTGTCTAATCCTGGCTACTTGTACCCTACCAATTAGCTATCTCATTTCTCCCATCCAAAGCTGACCTTCTAAATAATAAGAGTAGGCTGTCATGCGTGGCAAAAAATATCTTCAAACCAAAATTGGTAGCACAGTCTCCACTATGCAGTCTTCACTATGTCCAGAACAGAACTAAGAAGGGCTAGAGACACATAAAGGTTTGATGGGGGGAAAAAAATTAAATAAAAAAAATAAAGATTTAATGGAAAATGTCTATTTAATTCATTGATTTGACGCTTGCATTTTCATGGCTCTAATTAGTGTAGCCACTACATTAATATAGTATCAGTCAAATAGCAATCAGGAAACTTAATGACTAATTGAGAAGAAAAATAAAAGGCATTCAAATTCTGCTAACATTGATGAAGAGAAAACAGAACTTTATTAGTTGGGTATGAATTTTAAAATAAGGCTGACAAGTCAAGTTACAATAACATAATAACATAGTACATTTCGTACACACACACAAAGAAAACAAAAAAAAAAACAAGAGAGGATTAATTTCTTTAAAATGGCAGCAGAGAGAAACATTCAGGTCATTCTTTAAAAACACAGATAATTTCATTCAAATTTCACATGGCTGTCAGGGCACTGTCTTTGATTAAGCTCTGTCTAAACCATTAATAAGCACCACAGTTTACTGAAGCACACAAGTGTTTATCATTCTGTGTGGCAGGTACCAGGAGAAGGGAGGTGAGGAGGAAATGAGAGAGAAGGGTAAAGTTCAAAGCACAGTAAGGATATTCTCTTTTTCACTCTTTTCTTTAATTAACATAATTTAATTAAATTAGGTTCAAAAGCCCCAGGCAGAGGAATAGAGCAGGAGGGAGAGAGGAAAGAAGAGAGAGGAAGGGGGGAAGGAGGAGAGAAAAGTGAACATAATTATAATCCCAAACTACAAAATCTCTGGAGACTGGATTTGAGGGAACACTGAGCAGATTGGAGAGCAAATACTGTAGGTGTCCATGTGACATAGACTGAAATGGTGAGGTTGGGGCAAAATGGAATAAAGTTGAAAGATCTGATACTGAACTGAACAGAGCTTAATGCTCTGAAGGCCAAGCATGAGGCAGAGGGAGAAACTTAACTCCCGGGTTTCTGACCTTAATCACTCAGGCAAGACTAACAGGAACAGCTGAAAGAAGAAAGCACAGATTTGTACAGGAATCTAATGGATTCAACTTGCTATGCCTGGGAAATAACCTAAGGAGACGTGAAAGGTTCTGGAGCTTGACAGAGAGCTCTCCTTGACCAAGGCTCCTTGGGCTCCTCTTAAGAACTTTTCTGCAGTAGGCTCCAAGTGTGCCAAAGCGACACAGGCAAATTTTAGCTAAAATCCTACTGATCAGCTTAGTGAGTATCCCCTACCCTCGGTATCTGATCAAGCTCCACCAACCCCCAACCCCAGGTGATGACTGACCATCCCTGCCTGCCTTCAGCAAGAATCCTGTCAGGGCGGTTTAACCAGAATCCCACTTACCCTGAGGTTTACCTCTTAGTAATTTTCCATCCACTGACCCACGTTCCATTGCATTGGCTATAAATCCCCGCTTGTCAATGCTACATTCAGAATTAAGTCCAGTTCTATACTGAGATCTCTCTTTCCCCTTTTTGTAACAGTTCCTGAATAAAATTCAGTTTTACCCCCTTAACTACTGTCTGGCTCTGGTCTTCTTTAACAGGTTCAAAGAGAGGTCAGAACTAGGATCATAAATTTAGAGTACTGAATGGACATATAGATGGTACCAGTAGGTACGTGATGAGGTAAACATATCACAGAGAGAGTGTAGAAAATAAGAGAACATTGGCTCAAAGGAGTAAGGCGCCAGCTCCATATGCCAGAGGTGGTGGGTTCAAAACCCAGCCCTGGCCAAAAACTGCAAAAAAAAGAAAAGAAAAAGAAAATAAGAGAACAGGGCCATTAGGAAGCATCATGGAGACACTCAACTAAAATTTAAAGTAAGAGATAAAAGCCTCCCAGCTTGAGCTGACCAGAATGTCCAAAAAGGTAGGAGAAAACATAGAAAATGAAATTACAGGAGAAAAGGCTTTCTGAAGAGTTTGCTGCCAAAAAACTACCTGTTGTCCATTCAAAGGACAACAGAACTTCCTCCAAAGCTAGGATCTTCACATACCACTTACAGAAGCAAATGTAATTATCGAGGAAAGAGAAAAGAACTTGAGCTTCAATTCTGCATGTGTAAAGAGTATTTCATTGGACTGCTAAGAAAAGTAATGCATACGTACCACATATTTATATATGATGCCATAAATGGTGAGAGTTCTTTTATTATAAAATGAAATGCTAAGGATAAAAAACACATTGAATACACGGAAATCCGATGCATGGAAATCCGATTATGGCATACATTTTTCTTCCCAAAATCTGATCAACTTTTAGAAACAAAGCAATGGCAATAGGTATATAACAATTATAGACCTTGATTTTTTAAAATACTTTTTTGAGTTTTCTAGTTTTGCCTTCAGAATGTATGCTGATATTTATATTATCATATAGATATATGGACCAAGGAAGATAAATCCTATTAACTATAAGATTGTTTATTCCTGTTTGATGAGTCCACCAAATAATGACTTGGATGGGTAATACACTGCTCACAGTGCTGAATTTTTTTGCAACTCTTGTGTTTCTGAAACTGGGCAACAATCAACCTGATACAGTTGCCAGAAACCTTCATGGGTAGACAGGCCTAACATGTTCCATCTTGTCTAGTTTAAGACTGGGCCAGTTTTCTTCTTGGAATCCTCTACTAGCCTCTCACCAAAAACCATATTAAATAAAGGATCAGACAAAAAAAAAAAAAAACCTACAGAATTCTCTAAGTAATGATGATGAACTCACCTATGACTCTGCAACCTACAACTTCTCAGTAATGTTCTGCAATGTCTGGCTGGATAAGCGATTTCCAGATAAACAAGAGAAAGGGTAAAACCTCTTTCAGAAAACTCCCGCAATTAGCAATCACCTTCATTTAGCAGCAGCACCTCTACCATGCCAGCTGTAGGGGAAATTAATTAAATTTAATAGAAGCCACGGGGGAAGTAATTAAATTTAATAGAAGTCATGGATTCCAAATGAAGATAAACTGTATCCGTAATCAGACCTACTGTGTCACTTACTCACCCCCGGGTCTGTAAAAGCATGAGCCAAGTACAGTACAAACCACCTTCTACGGGAACACCGAGTTACCAGGAATCGCTCTCTCATTCCCACTTTAAAATGTAAAGTAATTGATACAGTATGCTATAGAAGACACCTCTATTTTTTTATTCTTTTTAAAAAATAAAAAATCTGCAACACCTACACCGTTACATGTCAATTATGTGTAAAAGAGCAGATCTGAATAGCACAGAAGCCTTAGTACAGACAAGAAGTAATGAGAGGTTGGCATGTTTGCTTTGGGAAGGAAAACTAGCAGCCCATTCATCTAAATGCAGTTATGTTTCAATTTAACTAAATTACAAGGTTTGAAATTAGCAATGCTTCAAGCGCCCCGGGCTACCGCTCCCACCAGAACACTTCATCTTTAATACCTGCTCCAGCTTGCAAATAAAACTAAGGAAAACAGTAGGGGAAAATGCTCAAAACAGCTTTTTAACAAAGGCCTTTTCTAACAACTGCAATCTTATGTTTTTTTCAGAATATCTAAAGCTTAAATAAGACAAAGCTAAGTAATGTTTTTCCTTTTTTTCTTTAACTACACAAAATATATTCCACCACACAGCTCCATAAATATTTATCTTATCATGATAAAGTGTAAGCTTCTTAAGGACAAGGATAATTTTAGATTCAAGTTTCTTATTTCTAAAAGACTTACCACAGTGTTTTGCACATGGTGAGGGGTTAAAAATGTTGATTATCCTACTTTAGTGGGAAAGAGATAGCATCGCTCTCTACAAAATCATTATGAACACTAAAGGCAGCTCCTGATCTGAACAAGCAAGCTGTTCTCTTGATTGGTAGTACAGGGCCATGCCAGAATGCCAGGATTTCTACCTGAGCTGTGAAACAAGAAAAAAAAAAAAAAATCCTATTTTGGATTTATTTGGGAGAGTAAATACTACTTATTAAAGTCCTTTAAGAGGAAATAGTAACAGCTAACATACAACAAACATCTACCATATGCCAGGCCTCGCACTAAGCCCTTTACATAGATTATCTCATTAAATGCTCACAAAACACCTTGGAGTTGGCTACTATTTTTATCTCTAATTTACAATGGAAGAAAGTAAGGTTTAGAGACGTTACATAACTAATCCAGAGACCTAATAGCTAATTAGTGGTGGGATTTGAATCAGGCTTAACCTATTATGAGTGCTTAAGACAGAAAAGCTTGGCCATATTCCAGTGTGCAGACCAAAGACCAGGCTTCTAAGAGATAAAAAAATATCCACGGCACAAAAGCATTGGTCTTTTTTATTTAGAAATATTGGTGCTAAGTAAACAAAAGAAAACACTCCATGATTTAGAAATATCTTCTTTACACTGTGGCAAAGACAAGTTTGTTTTGTTGTTGTTGACATGAACAGCCACCAGCGATGTCAGATGTCCCCTTGGGCCTGTCACCTCCAGGGTACTTACCACACCATATTGAAATATGGGTCTCTCCCATTAGACTGTTGCCTGCCATTTATTCCACATCCCCAGGGCCTGCCACAGAATAGATGCTATAGATACTTCATAAATGTTAGGAAACTCACTCAAGAACTATTAATTTTTTAATAACCTTGGTTCTAGCATTCCAGAGAGACAATAAACCATTGGTACTTACAATTGTTAAGTCATCTGAGTAGGTATCATTCCAACTGATTACATGTTCTTCAAAGATATGTTATGGCTTTTCATTTAACACACACACTCACCACCCCCAACAAAAATGAACTCTTACCAAGGCCCCGTCCATATTCCTGTATAGAAACAGAGACTTTCTTCTCTGCTAAACAAAGTCCTTATCTTATTCCTCCTTTATTCTCAGCACTCAGCACAGAGCATACTACATATGAAAATCTGACAATTCAGTTTGCAAACTTGACACCATGGGCTTACACTGGTAACACTGTACAAACAATAAGGTTTCATAACCTTAGTATATCAAGGTTTCACAGCTGTGTTCATGTCAACATGTGGTGTTCATTGTTGTTGTTGCATATTTTTGTGTGCCCTCAGGAGAATGTCAGAGCTTGCATTAGAGCAACAAACAAACATTTGTAAATCTGTCATTAAACTTGGCAAAAATGGATGTGAAATCGGGGACATGGTAGTCCAAGTTTATAGGGACAGTGCCATGAGGAAAACAGAAGTGCATAGATGGATTAAACATTTTTTTTCTGAGGGGAGAGAAAATGTCACTGATGAAGAGAAGTCAGGAGGCCAGTAATGAGCAGAACTGATGAAAACAATGCAAAAATTTATCAAATGTTGTGTCAATGTTGTTTGCTGATGGTGAAAAGTGTAGCAGACCACATAAACATCAATAGAGAAACACTTAGGAAAATCTTAACTGAAAATCTTGGCCAACAAGTCATGGCTCTTGCATCACAACAATGCACCAGCTTATACAGCACTGTCTATGAGGGAGTTTTTAACCAATAAACAATTAACTGTATTGGGATACTCTCCCTACTCACCTGACCTGACTTCCAATGACTCTTTTCTTTATCCCAGAATAAAGGAAATATTGAAAGGAAGACATTGTGATGACATTCAGGACATCTAACACAAGGACAGCTCTGATGGCCATTCCAGAAAAAGAATTCCAAAATTGCCTTGAAGAGTGGACTAGGCACTGGCATCAGTGTAGAGCTTTCCAAGGGGAGTACTTTGGAAGGTGACCTTAATGATACTCAGCAATAAAGTATGCGGCACTTCTTCTAGGATGAGTTCACAAACTTAAATGTCAGATCGTGTATTAGGCACTAAATAATTATTGGAAATAAATGATTTATTCATGTAGTCCTTTATGATTCTAGTTACTTGCTAACAGGAATCAAAGATTTTTCTACTCTATGTGCTAGGGGTGAGATGGGGACAAGAAAGCATACATACCATTCACGACTTAAACTTTAATGACCAACCAAATATAAAAAGTATTAACCAAACACATCATTTAAGAAAGGGTCACCTAACAAACAATTTTGCCTTCTCTAAGTAGCAAAGATCACGTCAATGTCATATGTATTTCTGCATATGCCCTGCCAGTTTTATAAATTGTGTTTAAATCTTGAATTCAAGTGATTTGTAAACTCAAACACACACATGTACATCTGGAAAGGGCTTCACAAAATCTCATACTGTACACAGCTGGAAAATAGGCTCCTTTAATACTCTTTTAATATTTTATTATTTTTCTGTATCACTTTTGTTATTTGAAACAGAGATTAATATCTATACACTAAGTACTATGTTTAATATCAACCAACAAAACAATTCTTAACACACCTGGAGAACTTGAAAAGAAATGCACTCTTGGCATCATTATTGTCAGAAGGACACTTCATTCATGGCACTACTTTACGCTTTAATGTTGCTTTTTCCCCCCAAGGTAAATGGATAGAAAAGGAAAGAAAAACAAAACAACAGAAAATACTAAAAGGTCATTATCTGATCTCTCTGGGGAGAAAACAATGATTTTTTTTTTCCTTCCAAGGTGCAATTTTTTTGTTTTTTTTTTTTTTGTAGAGACAGAGTTTCACTTTATTGCCCTCGGTAGAGTGCCGTGGCATCACACGGCTCACAGCAACCTCCAACTCCTGGGCTTAGGCGATTCTCCTGCCTCAGCCTCCCAAGTAGCTGGGACTACAGGCGCCTGCCACAACACCCGGCTATTTTTTTTGTTGTTGCAGTTTGGCTGGGGCTGGGTTTGAACCCGCCACATTCGGCATATGGGGCCGGCGCCCTACTCACTGAGCCACAGGCACCGCCCGCAAGGTGCAATTTTTTAAATTGACTTGTTAATGAAGGGTAGGAATAAATATTTAATACTTGTAACAATAACAATAGATGCCTATGTTAATTCAGTAACTAAAGAGTCAAACACATTCACACTTAAGCTATTTTTGCCTATTCGCTAACTGTGTGAGTTTAAACTATAGTAGCATAAAAAAAATAAACTGAGAACTTTATAAGAAGAGAAATGATTAACACTTTGACAGCAGAGAAGAATGTCACCTGTTCAAACCAGATTTGTTTCTAGGGATGCACACAGTTATAATAGCAAGATCCCTATTAAGAAATTTACTGTGAAGCATTATTATACTTAATTTATTTGAAAATTAAAAACAAATTATCCTCTTCTCTGTAATAGCAATTTAATTTTCCCAAGCTGTTAATGAGCCAATTAAACAAAACCATTTATTTGAATGCATTGAAGAAATTCTACTCCTAGAAATATATTCCAAGTGAATTTTTTTAACATACAGAAAAATTACTTTACTGGATGTGACAACCACCTTCCTATAAACCAAGGACACTCAAGGAATATGTTCCTAAGACCCTTCTAGGGGTCTATGAGGTCAGAACAATTTCCATAATGATACTAAGACACTATTTATTTTTGCATTGAGGGCACGATCAACGCAGGCACACACAATTCTTCCCTGACATGAATTCACAGTAAATAAAATCCAATTTTATCTGAGAATATCTTTGATAAACCTGTAAATTTAGTTAATTTTTAAAATCACAGTCCTTGTGGATTTCACTTTAATATTCTGTGTGATGAAGGAAAATAAGTAGAAAGTATCTCTGCTGCATATTGGAATAGGATGGGAGGGTTACCTCAAGAAAAAGCACTTATCAGACTGAAATACAAGTGAAGTAGCCACTCAATTCATGAAAAACCATTTTTACTTGAACTAATGACTGAACACAAACTATTCTGAAATGGTCATGACCAACATTTTCTGGAATAGGAATGAGTGAGCCTGTCATATCAAGAAAAATAACTGATAATATTTGTTGCCCATGATAAAATTAAAGGTTTTAAGCAGAAATTAATATATTGAAAAATTATACCTACCATCCTGAGCCTGGCAGCTTTGCCAACACTTAAAACTTATTTTCTTTTATATTAATAAATATGATTGTTTGATACACGATGAATTTGTAGGGACCGGCGCCCTACTCCTTGAGCCACAGGTGTCGCCCAAGAACTGATATTTTTTAACTGACTGATACATGATGTTACAAAATCATGCAGAAGCAAAAGATCCATAAAGTAAAAGACAAAACAATGGACTTTAATGTACCAAAGTACAAAGTGCTCAGATGAAGTTTTATATTCTGTATTCAAACTCTTAAGAAATCAGAACCTCTCGAGTTTTGGTATAGTATCACAAGTATATAAACAATCATTTGAAGAAACTATTAAAATATGCTTCCCTTTTCCAACTACACATCTGTGTGGGGCAAAATACTTTTCATACATTTGACCAAAACAAAATATAAGACATTGAATGCACAGAGGATAAGAAACCCCAGTCTTCTAGTAAGCTAGATACTGGAAATTTGCAAAATATGTAAAGAAATGTCAGTAATTTTTTTTTTAAGGTTTTGGAGATGTAGGATTCTTTTTCTACAAAAATACAGTTTATGTAAACAAATAGTGGGTTTTCTAATTTTTTAATTACTTTTATGTTAAATATTGATAGGTATAATCTACAAAAACTAAAGTTATTTTAGATCTTCAATAATAAGTTTAAGGACAAAAAGTTCGAGAACCACTGAGTTAAACCAAAAAGTAGCTATCTACACTATAGCATGATTCTCAATAGGATATTCACCACAATCCCCTAATAAAATAAAATACGCTTTTCATATGCACATTTAAAGACAGCCTACGAGATGTCACACACCATGTTAATTTCTCATGTTGAAATATGAAAATACTTAAGTTTTTGCCCTAAAATTGCTTACAGCCTTGCAAAAAAAAAAAAATAATACACTAGTCATCAGAGGACTATATGAGGGCACCCCAGGTGATAACGAGTGCCTTCCCAAAGTCTCCACCATCGTTGGACTTGTTCAGATTGCTTCTTACAGCTCTAGTGCCACCATTAATCTCTGCTTAACTTATTTCCTATGTTCTTATTCTGGTTTCCTTTCACTTTTACTGTATTTCCCAACTGTCACATAAAAATATTCCCCACTTCTATAAACATAGCCATCCATCCGAGGCCTCTTTTTCCCTTAAAATATACAAAAGTGCATTCGGTACGTTTTCCTGAGTTAATTTGTGGCTGGTTGCTGACTGTGTCTTTACTTCCAAAGAGGGTGGTAGGGATGCCTTGCGATCTCTTTATATGCTTTTAATTATTAAAAACATTAGATAAAGTATAATAAAATTATGTACCCACAAAACAAAACCAAAGCTTTAATCATTGAGGAAAATAACTCAGGCTCACTTTTCTTAGATTGAAATTCCACAATTATAATGAGGCAAACCACACCAGGATAAGACACAGCAAGACCTCTTACTGCAAGCCATTTCCAAATAATGAGCAACACCTATTGAAATAATGAAATATGAAAATAATGACAGCAAAATTCTGAGCTGATCATGTTCAGTCAATGCCTTATTCCCTCATTGTCCAAAACCAGAGAGTCACTGGAAAATGAAAACAAGCAAACAACATGACCAAGCTCTGACACTGAGATAATTAGCTGGCCCATATTCTATAAAATTCATGTCATTCACTGCTATTTGGGCGCCTGTTTACCTGGAAAACAACCTTAAATTGGCCTCTGGCGAAGGCTATTCTCCAAACTGCTCTTAATTCCTACTAACTCTTCCTCTGCCTAGTCAGCACAATGTGATTAAGAATAAAGAGGAATTTAGTCAGAGGAGCCTAGTTCAAAGTGCACTGTGTCACACTGAGCATTCAATTTCCTGAAGCCTCTTTTCCTCAGACATAAAAACAGAGCAAGCAACTAACCTGCAGATTTAATGATTAAATGATACCAGGAAGCAAGTGAACAGCAGAATGTCCATCACACAGTAACCACTTGGAAAATGATAGCCAAGAATGTCTAATCAAAATACAACCATTGTATCCAACTCTACCTGTATCCATTTCTCATGACAGAATCTAAAAATTAAAAAAAAAACAAACCAAAAAAAAAAAAACCAGAAATCATTCCATTTCTTGGCTTCAAAATAGAAGGAAAAAAAAATCCACATGAGGGATGGAATCAGTTGTATAAAACATCCCACTGTGAGACGAGCAGAGAATTGGGGTCCATGGCACAGGCTCTTGGTTGAGACACAAAATGAACCCTGAACAATTGCCAGCTGTTGCATTATTCTTCTTTGGTTGTCCTTGCAGTATTTCTCCCATGTTTTGTTTGCTTTAAGTACGTAGAGGAACAAATATAAAGAAGCACCGCCCAAGACACTCCTACAGAATTGCTTTGAAAGAAATCCATATAATGTGATAAAGTTTGGCAAAAGAATATATCACGTGCTAAAAACAATAGCTAGCTTATAAATGTGCTTTTATAATAAGTAATAAAACTTTGGACTTTGGGATGCATCCAAACTCTAGTTTCTCTATCCTCCCTGCAGAGAAGAACCACTTGGAAAGACTTTCAAAAACACAATGCATACTGTGCCACCAACTTAGTATCCTGAAAACTGACACATTAGGAACAGAATTGTGCCACATTGCCATGATAAACCGTATTTCAAAGTAACCAAACAGTCCTAGCACAAAAAGCAAAGTTCTTCTGTATAAAATAATTCTACATAATATATGGATACAGAACAATATAATAAAACAATCTTCATCTTACAACACTTACTGGAACAAAGCAATGGTCCTCAATAAATGACAAAACCATTAGTTGTAAGAGACCACACAGAGCTCCTTTACCCCTTTAGCCAAGTGAAGACACAGCCAGAAGATGGTCTAGAAACCCCCCAGAGGGCCCTCACCAGATACTTAATCTACTAGCACCTTGACCATGGAGAAATAAAATTCTGTAGTTTATAAGCCATCCAGTCTGTGGTGTTCTGGAATAGCGACCTCAGAAGACTAAGATAGCACAGATGCTGCCAAACAAACTTTGATGACAAGCCAAAAAAGACTTGTCTAAACAGAAAATTATTTGTGTAGTGATAATGAAACACCTCAAAAGACACAGGTTCTAGGCCAGACTATGGCTAACCAGCCATCTTATCCTAAAAAATGATATTATTGCTCTCCTTTAACACCAAATTAATTTGTCTGAAAATTAAGGATATTTGTCAGGATTAAACGTAGTGCTGTACGTAAAACTTTTTGCAAAAAGCCAGTCTCTAGGTAGAAAATGTTAAAATATTTTCAAAGTCAATTAATAGCATAAGATTGCAGACAGAGTGCTAATGTAAAACAAACTATTCAAAGTAACTCAGAAACTTAGTTTTTCTAGCTCCTAATTGATAGGCTAATTATATGTAACAGAAAAATAATAAAACTTAATTTCTATAAAATCATTTGGTGCTTCAGTCAGTCAGTTAACTCAGGTGTTCCCCGCAACTCATCTAAACTAGCAAGTTTTTACTGCAATGCTATTAAGCTGCACAGGAAAAAATTAAATGTACCCCAAATGGGTATATTTGCTCATTTGAAATCTCATTATAAATTCTTATCATTAAGTTCACTCATTTTCTTCTTAGCCTCATGCCAATTCGCTGCTTCTCTAATCTTGAAAGCGGGAATACTGTGGATCAAAAACTATCATTCCCACTTAGGAGCTACAATTTCCAAATTTAGAAATAAGTTCACCTTCCAGTATGGAAAACAATAAAACTTAAAACATAAACAGCATATTCTACTCTAAAATGATCTATCAAACCATATATAAGCCCAGTGGCAAATGCCCTGACTCCAGAATCAGATTCAAATCCCAGCTTTTCTATCTATTTCAGGGTATGATTTGGGAGAAGTTACTACACATTTCCTCATCTCTCTTTCCCTTTCTAAGAGGGACAGAAATATTAATGGTTGTCTGTTTAAAGATAACAGACAATGGTTATGTTTAAAGATAACGGTGCACATAAAGCCCTTGGTCCATTGTCAGGCCCAGAGGAAACCCTCAACAGACACTGGCATGGGCCATCAGGACAAGATGCAGTCTCAGGAATGAGTAGATGAGCAAACCATTACAAATTTACTCACACTCTACTCCCTGAAGTAATACTTAATGGAAAGGTAAAGATAAGCAAGTCATCTTAGAGGAGGAAAGAACATAATTGCTGGTGGTATTTGTTCCGTACATTTAAGATTGAGAAAATATTTTCATCCTAGAGATGGCTACCAGATATCTGGATAGAAATGTCCAGAGACAATTTATACACCAACCAAAATACCTTTGAACACCTAATTCAAGTACACCTAATTCCAGGAGTGGTTCACCCATATCTAATCTATAATGTGATCCCTTAACAGGGACTCAGTCATCAAAATGAGTGAAAAGGTAGAATCAGAGAATTCAGTCTCTTTTCAGTTTGCTTATGATAAATCAACATCCTAAAAACAAAGTTAGAATTTTATCCAGGCAAAACTCAAGATCCAACAGCGGAATAGGACGACACCATCAGTACTCTGAGATTCTGCAATAAATACCCTGATACTCCGTGACATCACATTTATCAGCAAAGCGACTTAAAGTGTCCACCATGTGGCAGGCACGGAGAGTATAACGAAGACATAGTTCCTGCCTTCACAATCTCGCAAGGGAGTCAGAAGCCCAAATGAACTTGAATATGAGACCCGCCTTACAACACGGTACATACCAAGGGCTACAGAACAGAAAAGATTCAGAAATATTTTTAGATTCAACCAAGTTTATTAATAGGAATCAAATGTTAATTGTTTCCCGGGAGTGTCAGCAATAAAGAATGAGTGGAATCCCATCTGGAATAAGAAGAATATTCTTCATTGCAGCACGAAACGACAAAGGAAGAAAGAGGAAGTACCAGGAGCACTCTGAAGCCACGCACGCCCTACAGTCTGTAAGATCAATCACAAGTGAGCCTAGACCACAGACAGGACACTACAAAATTTAAAACCAGGGTACCACACATACTTCTGTTTATACACATTGCTTAACTGAAAGTACGATGGTCGGAGACTTTTACTATTTTGTACCCTTTTTTTGAGACAAGGTCTCACTCTGCTGCCCAGGCTGGAGTGCTGTAGCATCATCATAGCTCACTGCATCCTCAAATTCCTGTTCTGAAGGGATCCTCCTGCCTCGGACTCCTGAGTAGCTGAGTTTTCTATTTCTTTTTGTAGAGATGAGGGTCTCCCTATGTTGCTCTACTGGTCTGGAATTCCTTGCCTCAAGTGACTATCCTCCTTCCTCCTCGGCCTCCCAAAGTACTAAGATGACAGGAGGGAGCCACCATGCCCAGCCCATTTTGTACTACTGACAACTGCTTGCGTCAGCCTACTTTTTCAGGCTTTTGAGTAAACATTAAATCAGATTCAAACTTTTACTTGCAACTGCCAAAGAGAGAACAAATGTCCTTCATTTTGTCTTTATACATATAAAAAGACAAGCACTTGTGTATTTATTTTATGTACAGTTTTCTATTTTCCTCTTTAAAGGTAAACCTACATTTAAAAAACATACACATTCCCCCAAATATTTCTATTTCCCTCTTGTTAAGACTTTACTTCAGTAAGAACTCCCCATCCACCCCTGTGATCCAAATCCTGTTTGGTCCTGCAGTGAAGTCAAATGTAGGATCCTGAGATCAATTTGTTACCATGGAAATAATTGAGATGTCAATGTTTCTGCATTATGACCGTACCATAGGAGCAGATGGGATGATAAGGGAAAAAAACCTACAAATATCTCTCGAATAATTACTGAAAGTGTGAGGTGTTATTCTAAATTGACATTTTTATAAAAATTTGACTCAGTTCTACCTAAACAGCACAAACCATAACCCATTTCAACTTCCAGATTTATTGAGGAAAACGTTTTTAAATTATACAAACAGGCTTGCATATTCTTTTATTCATTTGATTACATTTTTTGTTGTTACATATCACTTTTTGTGCTTCATGAAAATATATAATCAAATTGGGAATGAGAAAGGTTTCACAAGAAAACCTCTTTCTACCTAGAAAAGTAGATAACAATCCTGAATAATTTGAAGACACAAACTTTAGTCCTTTAACTGCTTTCCACTGTCTTATAATAATATTTTCTTTGTGAAGAACACTGAACTTGGATAAGTAATCAGACAGCTAATCAATTACAATAAATGTTTGCTATAAAAATGTTTTCCAGGTCCTGTATTTGCCACTGTCCAACGAATCTGTCCCAGAAAATTGTTTACCTGAATAAAAATACCAAATCCTTTTTTTGCATTTTCCTCAGTACTTAGCCAGGTCTCCTAGAGTAACCTGAATTAACAGTCATTTGTACATTGCTTATAGGAAATTTTTTCCTAAAAATAACAAAAGTTAGTGTACATTAAAATAATCTGGAGGTTATATATAGATGTGTGTGCATGTATGCACAAATTCATGCCTAAATCATGAGGTATAAAACTGTCACTCTCTGGTCTTCGTAAGGTACTGTCATTTGGAGCCTTTTACTCTACCACCCACAGCGAGCCCTTTTTATCCAAACATGAAAACGTTGTTCTTCCCCATTGTGGGCTAATTACACCATCTGTGTAGCCACAGTACTATTAATGTTAACTCCTTAACATTCCCATATGTACCGTCCTCGAACACCTTACACTGTCAAATGCACAAGTAACAGGCAAGGAAATCAGTCTCCCAGTTTCTATTCCTAACTTTCTCTCCTCAGGTAACACTATGGTCCCCAGAGGGACTTGAATATTCAGACAACTTCCCTCCATCTCTCCTTAGTTTAGAGGCACAAACTGTCACGATGAACAATACATCAAGAAAATGAATCCCTTTCCCTCCATCAAAACTGAACATTGGAAATCTTGTAAAATTTTAGTAAAGAGAAAGGAACAAAGCCAGCACAGGAAGTACAGATAGTCAATCATCTGACAAGCATTGCTTATTCTTGAAATGAAGTCAATCAGTTTATTTTCTTTATTATAAAATAAGGTTAATAAAAAAGATGCGAATATCCATGCACATGATACATGGCAGATAACTCTATATTAAGATATTAAAAATAATTTCAGATAAAAGCACAAATTAGATATTTGAATACTAACTAAAAATAAATGGCTACCACATTAAATTGTTAATGTAAGAAGCTGCACCACTGAGGCATGTCCTTACCGTGCCTGTGCACATGTGCACCTGTGCGTATGCACGCACACCCAGGTAGGTAACTGCCTGGTGACAAATGAGCTAATTAAGTTGACTGCAGAAATCATTACCCAATATATCCAAGCCTTAAATATCACACTGTACACACTGAATATACACAAATTTTACTGGTCAATTATACTTGGTCAAACTAGAGGAAAAAAAAAAAACATATGATTTGAAAGAGAGAAGTTTTAAAATCCATTTATTTGCTTAAATGTATGAAAGAACTCCATTAGATTCTTCTCCTTACTATGCTCATCTCAATCACTAGTCAAAAGGCACATGCAAAATGATTAACAACTTCTCATGGCCATTACAAATATTCTTTTGATTTTAAAGCCCACAGAATTTTTGAAATATATGCATTTATGCTAAAATTCTATGCATATAAAAATCCATTCCATACTTGAAAATTCAAATATTTAAGAATGATAGATATTATCTATAGGTTAAAATGACCAGAAATCTCTTGATCAAAGAAGAAAATGATTAATGCTAAGTATGTTGGATCTTTGGCAGATTCCTCAACTGGAAAATGAGAAAGATGAATTTCATTACCTCCATGTTCCTTCAAGTTCTAACATCCAATAAATCAAAACATCTCCTTATAGTTAGATTATCATACTAATTAATGTACCTGGCTTATCTAATGGACAGAGGACGGTACCAAAACTTGGCAAAGTTCATCCTATTGTGTAGTTTTATTCCCACTGTTTACAACGGAACAAAAGAGAAAAGTAAGTCAGGCAGGAAACCTACAGCCACCAGGGCACCTTATTCCACCTTGGAATGTAATAACCGACACAACAAAAGACCCCTAAAGGCCCCTAACTGTCTCAGCCTGAGTTCCCAAGGTCTCAAACCCCCCTCCACCCCCCTGGCAAAATCCCAGGAATAGGTGTCAGAATAGAATAAGGAAGTTCTGAGTTCCCAAAACTCCTAGCCACAGGTAAAACAATGGTAAAAGCTTACTCAAGCAAAGTTTCCCAAGCTGTCCCCATGCCAAACACCACGATGTAACCCCTTGAGCCAACTGTAACCCACCCCACGCTAACCGCCACATTCTGCTTCTGTGCTCGTTAGCTTGCTTGCCATGCAGCACAAAAATGGTATAAAAATCAGCCTGCTCCTCACTTTGGGGCCGCCTGCCCTTTAGGGCAGTGGTCCCCTGCACAGGTGTAATAAATCATCTGATTTATACCCGAAGTGGGGTCTGAGTTTTAATTACAGATGGCAATGGGTACAACAGGAGGCCATCCTGCTACCCCCTGGGTCCCTTCAATAGACTCTGAAAGGATGGCTTTGAAAACCTTTGTACCCAAAGTTACTACTAAAATACAGACAGATGCTCACAACAACAACAACTGGAATCATTTGGACCAGTAACCTAGTCCTACCCTCTACAGACTGTAAGAATATACTAATAGTCTGTTGTGAACCATTCTTAAAGTTTCTCCAATAAATAAACCTTTCTGGGTTGCTATTTCTGATAAACAAGGGAATGATACTTGTCTAACATTATAATGCTGTTACACTGAAGATAACAGCTGTCTACAGTTTATGAGAAAACATGTAACTCTGTTAAATTATAGATTATTGTGTCATTACTTGGCCCAACTTTGAAATCTTCAAGAATGTCCTTTTCCTTACAGAAGAAGTAATCATTAAAGACAGAAATGGGTTGGGTGCAGGGACTCATGTCTGTAATACTTTAGAAGGTAAAGGCAGGATGATTGCTTGAGGTCAGGAGTTTGAAAGCAGCCTGAGCAAGAATGAGACTCCTGTCTCCACAAAAAATAGAAAAAAACAGAGTAAAGCATAAGGGTGCATCCCTGTAGTCCCAGATACTCAGTGGGTTGAGGCAGAGGAACACTGGGGCCCAGGAATTTGAGGTTGCTGTGAAATATGATGATACCACTGCACTCTAGCCTGGACAACAGAGTGAGACCCTGTCTCCAAAAAAAAAAATATATATATATATATATACACACACACACACAAATATAGTTGCCAATTTGGGAGTTCCTTGTTTAATTAAGCCACTGCTACGAGTCAGGTGTCATAAAATCCTCACTCTGGAGAAGTAAAGCACACCTAATTCAACAGAGATTGAACTGCTGTCCCAGTGTAGCTGATGGAGAAGATGCAAGAAAAAGCTTCTCCCCATTGACCGTGTTGAATTTTGATAAGGAAATGTCACTTCCCCATTCTTCTCACTTTAGGTCAAATGCATCAAAGTTTACATTATTTTTATAGCTGTTTCCTATACATTTATTTTTAAGGTTAGAAATATAAACTATCTCACAATGAAAGAGATAAAATAATGAGCACATGAATGCATAAATATAAAAATCATGCTAACTTAAGATAGGGCAGTTTCCAGCCATCTTTAAAAAAAATGGAGAGAGAAAAAATGCACCTTGAAAGAGATGGTTTTAAAAAACCCGCTTTCCCACTAATTTTTTCCATTTCTTAGAACAATTTAATTAAAATGTTTCTCTTCATCACACAGACCCCTGTATTGTCTACATGTATTAGATAAAATACATGTTTATTCACTCATAGTGTAAGTAGATAGGTAACCACTTTGCAAAACAGATTTTTCTTTCATTATTCTTTTTTTAATCCATGAAATCCAAATGTCTTAATGAAAAGCCATCATTCATCAGATGCTGGAACATCAATGAAGTATGAAGAATTTTTAAAAGCTATAAAATGCATTAAATGATGCTTGAATGCATTTTCCTAACAAATTTCCTTAGGTGGGGGAACTGAACTGAAATAACTATTCTGCACACGCACCAATTTTAAAAAGGATTGTAACTGCTTACAAAAGTTCCAACACATGTTGCCCTGTTTCTTTTCTTTTTTTTTTTTTTAAGATGAAAGCACCTGACCACTACTGACATTACAAAAATGAACACTTAATTTTTAGGAAAGTGAATTTTTTGCAAAAGGCAGAAAAGAGGAAGCAAAGCACCAAACCAGATCAACCTGGGATGCCATAGCGTGTCTAACAGATATAATTTGCATACCATAAAATTCATCCATTTTTAAATTTTAAAATGTATATTCAGAGGGTTTTAATATATTTGGAGTTGTGCAACAATCACTGTTGTCTGATTTTACATCTCCTAAATACTATTAGTAGTCATTCCTCACTTCCTCCCTTCTCTCTCCCCCCAATCCTAGGCAACCACTTTCAGTCTCTACAGATTAACTCCTCAAAACATAACAATATAAAAATTCATGAGATACTAAAATATTTTACCCAGATCAAACCCACAGTGTGACTTGTATTTATTGTCAATCTCAATTCAGAATAGCCACCGTTTAATGGCTCAGAAGGCACCTGTGGCTAAGTTGCCACTGTTTGGATAGTACAGACAAAGTAGAAGAGAAGAGAGACATCATAGGAAGATGACAATGGTGAGGAAGGATAGAAGGATGAGGAAAAGAGAGTGGAGAATGGAAGAGTATCAGGAAAAAATAGCAGGCAAATTTTAATTTGTATATTAACCATTTTTTTAAGTCCCACATCTATGATGTTTATCATAGTGCTTTGTCCATGGTAAATAATCAACAAGCTGGGCTATAAGGAGGACTATAAAGAAAGGAACAATATATGCCTGTCCTCAATCAACGTATCATCAATAAAGGAGATGGAACATTTTTAAAATTCTAAATTAGAAAGTGATGCCCCCTAGAAGTTAAAAGAGGTGATAAATGAAGGGTTCAGAGGAAGCAGAATTTAACAACCGGGGGAATCCGGCCACGCCTGTCCAAGTTTGCCTTTACTCATTCTCTCTGCACTTTTATACCATCAACGGTCTCTATTACAGCAGTTAAAATTAAAAGTCTGCTGGATCACCTGGCAGCCTCCACCATGCCAGTCCCAAGATTAAGAATCCATTTAAGATAAGGATCTTTGATGATATAGGTTGAATGTCTGTGATGTGTATTCACTGCTTCAAACTACGAATTACACCTCCATGCCAATATCTACCACCACACTAAGCTCCTTTTTAGTATTTAGTTCCATGTTATTGGCATTCTATCTTCAGTAGTTTTTTTTTTCCCCCCAGAACATTATGGGGGCACAAATCTATTAGTTACATGGATTGCTTCTGTACTGCTTGAGACAAAGTTATAAGTGTGCCCATCACCCAGATAGTGTGCATTGTACCTGTGAGGTGTGATTTCACCCATCTCCTCCTCCTCTCTCTCACCTGCCCAGTATCCATTGAGTTTTACTTCCATCTGTGTACGAGTTCAATTAGTTCCAATTAAATACTGAACATGGTATTTATTTGTTTTTCCATTCTTGAGATACTTCACCAAGCAGAATGTTCTCCTGTTCCACCCTGATTGTTACAAAAGGTATTAAATCATTTTTTACGGTTGAGTATACATATGTGTATGTTATACATATTCCAAAGGTACATATAACATATCTATACTCAACCATAAAAAATGAATAGATACATACATATACATATATTATACAGCACAGTACACACATGCCATGGATTAACCCATTATTGATCCACTTGTATCTATTCCACATCTTTGTGATTGTCAACTGTACTGCAATAAAACAATAAACTTTGAGTACAAGTGTCTTTTTGATAAAATGACTTTTTCTCCTTGGGTAAATCAGATTGTGGGATCAAATGGTAGGTCTACTTTTATTTCTTTGAGGAATCTCCATACCATTTTTCATAGAGACTATACTAGTTCACAGTACCACCAACAGTGTGTAAGTGTTCCTTTCTCTACCCAAACATGCTGGCATCTATTGTTTTGGGACTTTTTGATAAAAGCCATCCTCACTGGGGTTAGTAACATCTCATTATGGTTCTGATTTGCATTTCCCTGATGATCAGTGACATTAACCATTTTCTCATCATTTTTATTGGCCAGTAGTCTATCTTCTTTAGTAAAGCTTTTATTCATGTCCTTTGACCACATTTAAGATAAATTTATACTTTAAAAAAATCAAAGTATCCTTCTAGATAACAGCAAGGTAAAATTAAGGTGACTATTAGAAAGTGAGAAAATTGAAGTATTTGCATTAAAATCTCATGTAGTGTCTGCAAAATATTTTTTTAGCCTTCTCTATGGAAATCAAACTCTACTTTTAAATAAATGATTTCACCAAAAATTCCAGAGATAAACTAAATTATGCCAGGAATGCAAAGCACCTTTCATTATTGCGTAATATTTTAAGCAATGGACCAAATTTCAATAAACACAGAAGCTTCCTATATTTTTAAATAGCTAAACAATTACATCAACTGTGAAATCATTTAGAAAGTCATAAATTCAACTACTAAATCCAGCAGGCAGTCTAACTTCTAGATGGAAAGAAAAAGTGAGATCATAAACTAGATAAATGCTAGCACAGAAGCCAAAGTAAATTACTTAAGGTTCCTAGGACTTTCCAGAAAGAAAAGAATGCATTAATAATCCAAAATATTCATTTGTGTGATCTGCCTTAGAAGACATTAAAGGAAGAGAAAAGCTAATTTTGAAAAATAAATCAACACAGCACATCTCTGAAATCTGCTATAGTGATATGACTCTACATCAAAAGTAATACCTTAATGAATTTTTAACATACCATTACTATGCATTTCTCAAGAAGCTCATCAAAAGCTTTTTTTAGGTGAAAAAAAAAATACAACAGATGGTCACACAATAGTTCCAGCATATTCCCCAGTGAGTACCTGTAACACCAGCATAATCAACTCTTCCAACTTAGGACAAAGTACAAAACTGAAACAGTAGAACCAATATTTTTTTTTAAATTCAGAAGAAAATGAAGACAATAACATCACTAAGGTTTTTTTCTAAAAAGTCACAATAACACAATAAAAATATTGCAGGTCTGTAGGAGTGGGAATAACAGAAGTGACAAAGGTTATGGATGGAAAGATTAAAGCCAATTTGTTCTCTCTTTCTCTTGAGTTTGTTTTTTTGTGCTGAAAAAAGGTTTGGGATTTGGCCATGGACTGCCCTAGACTACTCTAATGTAGTAAAAGTTCTTATGCAAAGAAAATATGACCTTCAATAAAGCAATTAAGTAAAATTTATAATTTCCAACAAAAGTGGTTTGATAACTTAAACCAATTGAAAATAAAGGCAAGGTGGATATGAACACAGGGTGGTATAGAGAAAGCATTACTTAAAAATGTTTCCACATACTAAGTAATAAAATAAAATCTTGTAAAAAAGATCATGAGGAAGAATTCTAATTAAACAAGTTATCTTGTCTTTTTCAATAAATTCAGGGTAAAAATAATTGTACAAATTTGATAATAAGTTTGTAAATCCATATTTTAAATTCAAACTCCTTTTGTTACTACTGAAAGGATATAAATAGCTAAATTTCAGAAGGGCAGGAGGGTTAAAGAGAGGTTGATTAATGGGTATAAATAAACAAAGAAATAAGTCCTGGGGTTCAATAGATCAGTAGGGTGACTACAGTTAACATTAATTCACTGTACACTTCAAAACGGAGGAGAATAATTTGAATGTTCTTAGCATAAAGGAAGAAAATATTTAAGGTGATGAATATCTCAAGTACCTGATATGATTTTTTTTTTTTTTTTTTTACATTTTTGGCCGGGGCTGGGTTTGAACCACCCTACTCCTTTGAGCCACAGGCGCTGCCCTGATATGATCTCTACACATCATGTGAATGTTATCAAATTATCAAATGTACATCTATTATCTATCAATAAAAAAAGAAAAAAATAATGAAAAATCAATCTCAAGACTAACATCATGATTTGTGGAAAGACAATTACTATTATGAAATATCTGTAAATTCATTAAAATTCTGAGTACTACCAAATCTATTCATATATAATGTTCCAAAAAACTAAAAATTTCAGGAATGTAATTTTTAGTAATATAATCAAGAAGTTCCAAAGGTAAAATTTTCTTCTAGGCACCAGTTCACTATTAAAAAATTGTCAAGACCAACTTCATAATTTTCCCAGAATAAAATAAAAATGGAGGCCCCTTACTCAAAAACCAGGATTTATCTTGTACATTACACATAGTCTTTATCTTTCTTCTAAAATGTCTCCCTCAACCTGTTATATGTTTTCTTTGTAATTGGATGTCACGTTCTCATGGGCCTGGGAATACTCAGAATACTCAGAGGATCCAACCTTACCAGACACTCCTTTGCAGAGTCATAGTCTCATTAGCCAATAAATATTGGAATTTCTCATTGATAGTGTCTTCAATTATAAGCTAAGGTAGCTGTCTCATTAAAGTTCTTAACATTCCATAATTCAACATTTCCTTTGCCTTCTAGACCTATCCGTCCAACCAACTAACTCACAAATGCATTTCCAACACTTCTACATCCTATCCTCACCCTCAAAGGTGGTCCTTTTCCAGGGCTCACTTTTGCTTAGTAATAATACCTCCACGCATCCAGATTTGGAAGGCAGAAGAATCCAAGATTCAGTCTTGACTTTCTCTCATCCCCGCACTAATTTATCACCAAGTACTGAGAACCTACCTTCCACCTTTGTCTGAAATCCAACCTCCTCTATCCAAATCCTCCAACACGAACCTATTTACCAACTTCTCCCATCTGGATACTGCAGAGATCTCAGCTTCTCTCCCTGTGGACACTCCTACCCACCTCCATTTTGTTCTCGACATTATAACCAAAACCATCTTTTGAAACAGAATTCAGTTTCATCACCACCATCCTTCTATGAAAACCCTTGAATGAATTCATATTGTTTCTCCTTCATCTGGCTTCACCTTCCTGTCTTTCCTGCTGCTCAGTCAACAGTGTTCTCCCGCTGTTCTGTGAACTCTGGCCCCTTCTAACTCCATGGTTTTTGTATATGTTGTTCCCTCTAACTGGAATACTTTGCCCTTGCCTTCACTTCATCCTCCTTCTCTTTATTAATTTATATTTACACCTCTGATCACACTGTCCTTTTTTGAAGAAGCTTTTCCAGATTCATATAGTGACACAGACCTGTATGTTCTATCTCACACACAGACTTGATGTTGTGTAATTAACTAATTAATAGGCATCTTCCTTTTTATACCATAAACTCCAGGAGGTCAGGAATCAAATTCGTTTATATTCTGTATCCCACATCTAGCACAATGCAATTAGTAGACACTTAAGTTCTAATCAAATAAAAAAAAATTAAGACTTCTATTTGAGAAATCTTACTTGCCAATGGAGTCATCCCTGATGACCCATTAGTCATCTGGACAAACTAATCTGGGTATTAACAGGTTGACATGTCCATGTCACTAAATATATATATACAATACACACACAACGTTAGGCAAAATCTCAGTCTGGCAGCATCACACAAAGCTTACATTTCAAGCTTTTAGGTAGTTAACTAGGCTCTTCTTGAGAGCTTATTAGGACTATCATTTAAGTGCCCAATGTCACTGAGTAACTAGACTCTATTACCATGTAACATTTATTTTCAAGTAATTAATTTCAAGTAATTTTCAAGTAATTTGAAAAAATAGATATTTTTTCCTCTGCTCAAGTGTACGTAACTGTTGAATCTACTATCTTCAACATTTTTCTATATTGACTAGAAAATTGGTAATAGATTTACAGAAAAGGATTTCCCCCCAAAACCTCCAGCAGTTTGAAAACTTCCTTGGGCAGCATCCAAACCTCCTTCTTGGTAATTCATTCCTAGACAGATCCACTCCCACCCCAAGAAGCAGATTTCTACTAGTTTGGTTTTATTTTCTCTTAATTATCTGTCACACAATTAGCATTTGGCACTTTCCTTTAGTCAGAGACTTCTCCAACCTTTTTAAAAATTGCAATGCAATGTTTTTTATTTCAATCAGAAATAAATTCCTGAAAGCTTTGTGCCAATCAGAAACACTGTCCCAGGTCACAGGGTTCCAAATACACATTAAACCCCTTAAAAAAATTAAAAAATAAAAGAGTCCTAATTCATCTGATTTCTCCAACACAGGCTTAGTTCCTTTCCCACAGAAGTTTGCTTTGATAAATAAACCTTGCAACTTTACAACGGAGTATTTAGTTGATAGCAATGATAAATGTACTTTTCACATCTGTGGAAAAATAAGATCAAAATATCCACAGCAAGATTAACAAACCCAGACCAATATCTAACCTTGAAAAAATAGAAATAAGCACTATAAATGAATGTTCTCCTCCTTTTATTTTATCTAGCTAGAAAGCATATATTAAGCCATCTATCAAGAAACAAAAGGTTATCATGTGTACTTAGCTGTAGATATATGCCAGGGAAGGTGCTGGTACAAATTAATAAAGAACGCACACAAGGGGACCAGCCCCGATTCTCTCAACCTCCAAAACCCTGCAAACACCTCCTGAACAATTTACATTCTGACCTGCAAAGTCAGTTCAAATTCGATAAAACAAAATGCTGGCCATGTCTTACGTTATTGCTATTTATTAACACCCTAGGGTAGCTTTAGGGGGAAGTGGTAGCACTGCTGAGGATAGGGGGAGAACAGGAGAGTGAAACAATCAAGTCACTCAGTGTTTACACCTCTAAACTAGTAAACAATTAGATGTTTCTAGTCATCATTTTAACACGTACATAGATTAGAACTTTTGGTAGATAGAACAGTGCTCCTACAAGAGTCCATGTCCTAACCTCTGGACCTGTGAATATGTAAGGTTATGTGGAAAGGGGAATTACGGTTGCAGGTGGAATTAAGGTTGCTCATCAGCTAACGCTGAATTGGAACTATTATCCTGGACTGACCAGGCAAACTCTATAATCACAGTGTCCTTAAATGTAGAATTAGGCAGAAAAGGAGAAAAACAGGCGGCAGCCTGAGAAGCTTGACATTACCAGCTTTAAAGTTAAAGGGAAAGGGCCATGAGTCAAGGTAGGGCGAACTCTGAAAGCTGAAAAAGGGCAGCTAGAAACCTCTGGAGCCTCACAGACACCCTGATGGGCTCAGGGACACACATCTGACTTCGACTTTGACTTTTGACCTCCAGAAACGTAAGGTAATAAATTCCATATTATTTTAAGCTACTAATGTTGTTACGACTTGTTACACAACCACAGAAAACTAGTATGATAAATATTTCACAACAAACACAAATATGAATATATCCTATTATTCCTAAGTATAATAATAAACAATCACACCTTACATAACTTGTAGTTGGGGGAGGGGGGGGCCTCATGATCTACTTCAGACCCCAGTAAAACAATCAGTTACTTCTCCTACTATCTCAGTTTCCTTTTCTTTTCTTTTTTTTTTAATGTTATTTGAATTTTGGCTTTTTCTATAAAATCATTTTGTTAACTTTTTTTTTGAGACAGAGCCTCAAGCTGTCTCCCTGGGTAGAGTACTGTGGCATCACAGCTCACAGCAACCTCCAACTCCTGAGCTCAAGTGATTCTCCTGCTTCTGCCTCCCAAGTAGCTGGGACAACAGGCACCTGCCACAATGCCCGGCTACTTTTTGGTTACAGCCATCATGGTTGTTTGGCGGGCCCAGGTTGGATTTGAACCCGCCAGCTCAGGTGTATGTGGCTGGTGCCTTAAGCCACTTGAGCCACAGGAGCCGAGCCTTGTTAACTTCTAATAAGCTTTTATAACAAAAGTAGTCATGTTAAAATAAATCTGATGTAAGTTCACAAAATAATTCATAATAACCTACCGTCTTCCACTTTAGGGCTCTAACAAACTCTATACTTTAATTTACTATGGCGCTTCCCTCATCTTTGTAAAAAACCAAATTCGAGTAAGAGAAGCTCATAATACACTTGCCTGTGACTTTCTTCCAGCTCACAAGAGGCAAGACCAAAAAAAAAAAAAAAAATCAATATAGTGCAGAATTTTGCTTTTAAACAATTCTTAACATACAAATCTTTACAAGTACAATAAAGTATTGTCCAGAAGGAAAAACAATGTATCTCTCTCTTTTTTTTTAATGGCTAAGAAGCCTTTCCTATAAACTATTACAAAGCCTAGCTATACAGCTTAACATCTACAGTTAAAGAAAAGAGAGAGAGAGAGAGAGCAGAAAAAGGGGAGGAAAGAAAGAAGAAAAGAAGGAAAGATTATAGTACTCATTTTCACTGCATTAAACCATGCAGTAAATTTCTTTTGCTTAAATAAGAAGGGGAGGGGAGTGAGGAAAGAGAGTCACCACCCTAAAAAGAAACCAGATAAGAAAAGGTAAATCCACATTACATTGAGGGCTATTTAAGTTTCCTGTAAATTGTAGACTCAAGATATCCTTAGAATAATATAAATTTACTTTTCAGACATCTCTTAAAAGTACATTTTATGCAACAATGTTCTCTGGGCTTTAAATGAATGTAGTATTCCCAAGAGTAACTGACAGTCAAAGCCAATAGCTGAAAATGGTCAGAGAGTACATATATACAACATTTTCCAACCACTGTGGGAAAATAATATTCCAAAATGATAGACATTCTGCAGGATATCCAGTTCTCTGCTATGAGTACTGCGAGGGTTTGTTTTTCAATTTCACTCAACAAAATACCATGTTTGACTTTCAAGAGATTTGAAAGTAGAAACTGAGGCAGCAAGTGAACAGGAAAAAGAAAAATAAATGGGGCAGAAGATTCTAGGTGTTATGGAAGATGAGCAGAAAGGATGGGACAATCCTACTCCAGGAAAAAAAAAATGAAAGAAAGTTTTCAAGAAGAGTTTGGGGCAAAATGAAAATGGGGCAACGAAGATGGACAGGGACCATCCATCCCTATGGAGAAGAAGACAAGAGGTCTTAAAGGGATTCATCCCTATGGAGAAGACAGAGGCCTTAAAGGGAAGCAGCGATAAATTAGTAAAAATGTAAGTCAGAAACATAATAGGAACAGATAACCTCAAAACACACACACACACACACACACACACACACACACACACACACACGCACACTTGAATCCTGTTATTCCTTTTCCTGTGGTTCCCCCTTCTGTTGATTCAGTGTTCAGTATGGTTCAGATGGCGCAACATGGCTAAATTCAGCAAGTGTGTGAATGGGGGTATCTGTTTGCTTGTTAAGTTTTGTTCTCCCGCCCCATTTAGTTTAGAGAATTCCCTGAATTTATCTTCTTACACTGAAATGATTTGAAATTCACCAAAAACTTGCGAGAATAATATTATATAAAGAACTCCTGTACACCTTTACCTAATTCACCAATTTTCAACATCTTGTCATATTTGTTTTCAACTTTCCATTTATTTAATATTTATTCTACAAATCTTTATATTTTCTAAACAATTTGATAGTAGCTTGCATACAATGTGCCCTTTATCCCCCAATAATCCAATGATATGTATTTCCAAGCCACAAGAAATATTATCTTACATAACCACAGTACTGGAATCAAACTAAGAAAATTTAACATTGATGTAATGCAATTATATAATCCAGAGTCGGGCAAACCTGTGAGTCAAATCAGGACTGCCAAATGATTTTGTCAATAAGCTTTTACTGGGATTCAGGAATGCCCTTCTTTTCTATTGCAACAATGTGACAGCAGAGTTGAGTAGTTGTTGCAGGATAGCCTGCAAACCCTAACATATTTATTATTTGACGCATTACAGAAAACAATGTGCACATCCCTGAAGTAATCCACACTCCATATTCAGTTGTCAATCATCTCAATAATGTCCTTATCAACTATACTTTCCAGTCTAGCATTCAATTCAGAATCATGTGTTAAGTTTAATCGCAACTAAATCTCTAAGTCTCCTTTAATCTAGAATAGTTCTTCAGCCTTCCTTTGTCTTTCATGACAGTGCCATTTTGAAGAATATAGGCCAGGTATTTTTTTTAGACTATTTCTCTATTTGGATTTGTCTGATGTTTCCTCAGGAGGAGATCTGGGCAATGCATTCTTTGGCAGAATGCTACAAAAGTGATTTTGTGTTGTTCTTACAGAATCACACCCAGGGGAACACCATGTCTGTCTGCCTCTCCTCAGTTGATTTAGTTTTGATATATGATTTCTTCACTATCTGATTACTATTTTTCAGCCTTGCAATTAATAAAATATCCATAGGGAGATGCTTTAAAACCATCCCAATATCCTGCTCTCCATCAAACTTTTCTTGCCCCTAATTTAATATCCAATGATGATTCTTTCCCAAATTAACCTTTACTATATGGGTGCTAGCTGATACTTTTCCGAATTCATTTGTAATATCACAAAATCTAGATGTCCCAAAAAATAAAATGATTCATCTCTTCCTTGTTATTTTTCAAGGATCCTAAAAAACTTGAGAACTTTCAAAACTCTTGATTTCAATGATCCTAAAATCTCTCAGACTATAGAATTACTGAACAAATGTTCTCATGACTCAAATAGCTAGAAGGTCTCACTCATCAGTATACAAAAACATATTGTGAAGCTGCCACTATGCTAAAAAGCTACATTTTTAAACCTCCATTGTGTTCCTTCCAGAACGAACATTTCCTTCTCAGCACAAAGTAGAAAAAAGACATCCAAGACAAAGTAACACACACAAAAAACCTAACATATTTTGTATAATCTGAATTTTTAGTGAGCCCATTAATCATTCCATTGAACCTACCAGGGACACAGGTCATCATGCAGTAACCACTGTCTTGGGCTTAAAGAATAGAAGAATAAGGTGTAGAGACCAATAAATAAATTCTATTTAAGATGACTACCAGTGATTTTCTAGGTGACACTATACTATATCTAACTATATAGTTAGGCCTTCTAATTCAAAGTGAAAACAGGATGATTTAAAAAAAAAAAAAAAACTCTGAAAGTCATGATATGAGAATAATGTGAGTGTTTATTTAAAGGAGAGGAGACCCTGGGAGGACATAGATTAAGGGGTCTCACATGGAAGCAGCATTAGATATTGGCTTGTTTTAAGTCACTCACAAATGTCTACACTGTGTCCTAAAAAACAGCTCTATTCTTCAACGGGGAAAAAAAAAAGTGATCTTTCTAACATACCTGACCCTAGAAGGAAAATCAATGACCTCACAAAATAGGATAAATGCTTAGACTAAGCAGTGGATTAAATGCATGGCAAGGAGTTGGCAAAATAAGGCTGTATAATATATTTGTGTTTGTACATATCTTTTCTGAAATCAAACTTAACTTTGTTAAGACAGAAAGGTTTCAACAGCTCTGTCCATCAAAAAAGTTTTCTGTACTTCTGCATCATGACCGCCTCAGGCAGCAGCAGAAAGGGAAATAACTTCATACCAAGGCTCAGTGTCATATTTTTCTCTACAGCAAAACGTATGCCTCAAACTATCAACAACACAAGGACAGGAAAAGGCATTGCTAAAAGGGAAATATCATGTACAGTACTGCTAATACATTTACAAATGCCCGATATCTCAACTAAAACAGGAGCCATACAAGGTATGAGAACCCTTAGGACTTACACCAGCTCACAGGTCAAGAGCCACCAGCTTTCAGTGTTAATTTTTACTGTAAAATTTAAACAATCTCCTTTAAAGAAAGTGGCAGGGCAGGGCACATTCTTTGGTCTATAATGATTTAAAACACATCCAACCTCTCTTGGTTCACTTTATGGGAATATAAGAAATTAGAAGCATCATAGCATAGTGTTTATAAACTCAGAGGGCCAGACCCATGTTACTATCAGCTAGGTGACCTTGGGCCAGCTACTTAATTTCTCTACATTGGTTTCCTCCTTTGTAAAATGGAGATCACAAGGATTAGTACCCTATTTAATTGTTATAAACATTATACAATATATTTAAAGAATGCTTTTACACTTAAGAGTTTACTGGCAATAGGGGGCAGTGGGCATTTAAGACAGGAATCACATGGTGACATTTTTGTTTCACATCAATCACTCTGAGAGCACAGTGAAAGATGGATTGGTTAGAGGAGGTTATTTGTGCAACCAAGGCAGGAGACAGTCTAGGAGACGACCACACAGTCTAGAAATGAAATTCTAAAGGTCTATTATGGCAGTACTGAAATATGACAGAGATGTGGGTATGGGAGATTTTGGGGAAGGAGTATCAGATTTGGTACAAGGAAGATAAAAAAATCAAAAGAAATTCGCAAGTTTCTGGCTTGGATAACTAGAACTGTAAAGGACTGGTAAGAAACAAGCTTGAGGACATTCATATAATACGATTGTTTTTAAACACCCCGAGATTGAGGTAATCCTGGGCATTCCTGTAGTGTCTTTAATGAAACTGAAAAATAAAGAGCAGGACTGAGCTGGGACACCTATTTGAGTGTCATCATTTCACTGATGCAAAAAATATTATTAATTTATTTTACAAAAAAAATGGAGGGTACTTCCTGATAAAAGAGAGGGTTTACAGCTGCACTCCACTATATGTAAAGTTTGGTATCAAGCATTTTTTACAGTATGTAATACTGATAGTAATATCCTCCCTTTAATATTCCGCCAATTCTTCAAAATCAGAACTTGCGATTGTTTTTCTTTAAAAAATTAGGATGTTTTTACCAAGACAAGCTTTCTGTTCTGGCTCAGTGATCATTTCATTCTATAATTCTCAAAAGAAGACATTCGCAGTGCAGATCTAAGTCCGTTGTCCAAGAACTACCCTCCACCCGTGGCAGTCCTTGTGTTGACAGCTTTTCGTCTCCTACCAAGAGCCTCTCTGACATAGTTTTTATTGGGCTTGGGACACAAAAAACAAAAAACTATGGATGATGATGGCTATGTTAAATAATTTGATTGTAGTAATCATTATACAATATCCACATTTACATGTATCAAATCATCATGACAAACACCTGTAATGTATATAATTTTTATTGGTAAATTAAATATTTAAGAAGACATAATAAACAAAACATTCCGGTTAGGATGGCTAGGATTGTGGTCATGAATATGTTCAGCACGTCTTGCAAGCTGGGAACCATCCTTCTTGTCTAAAGTCCACTAAAATGATTTAGTCTCCTTCATAGTGAAGAAAATTTCATTTTGATTTGATTCAGCAAATGCATTTCTATTCTTCAAGGTTAGCACATATTTAAGTCTTAGAAACCTGCAAATAATTAGTGGGGAACTTCGGGTATATTATATTAAGGTCTAGATGATGATAAATTTCAACAAGTGTGGGTTCTTTCTAAAATGTTTTTAAAAAAAAAAAAAATCTTGAGATTGGAAGGGAAAAAAACTTACTGGGTTGTTACCACCAGTACGTGAAATCAGGCCGTTTGCACCTCTTTAGTCTCCCAAGCACTTAATAAAGAGGCAATAAAAAGTTAAAATGTGATTTCCAAATTTTAGGAAGTCAAAGCAACCCACAAACCCAAAAAAATTATAATTGTTTACCTTAATAAAAAATTAACCCGACTAAATTTTAGAAAAATAGAAACTTATGGTAAATAAAGCAAGCTAATTCTATTTTAGGAAGCTAATAAATTCTAGTTAAAAAATACATACACACACACAGAGTTCCATTTAGGAACTGTGTATACAGCTAAGGTGTGGGGAGGGGATCACTATTTTCACGTTTGTAGTCAACATTTACCTCATGTCTATAATCTATAAATTAAATTCTAAAAAGTAAATTTCAGGAAGAGTAACCACCATATATCAACTAATTTTTTTGTTTGTTTGTTTTTGAGACTGAGTCTCATTCTACTGCCTTCAAATTCCTGGGCTCAAGTGACCCTCTTCCCTCAGCCTCCTGTGTAGCAGGACAACAGGCACCAGCCACAAAGCCCAACTAGTTCTATTTTTAGTAGAGACCTCAGGCTGTTCTCAAACTCCAGAGCCCAGGCATTTCATCTGCCTCAGCTTCCCAGAGTGCTGGAATTACAGACTTGAGCCACCTCACCTGGTCTAAACTAATGTATTTTAAAAGCACTAAAGAAAAGGCCTGACTTACCTAGTTATTTAAAAAAGACAAAAAAAAAAAAAAGAAGAAAAGAAAAACTTCCTGTCTAACCAGCAACAAACGTTTATAATGTAAACTTGACACATATAGAAATTATTCAACTGTACAATTAGATGCTGACAATTTTTTTGTCATTAAGAACAGAGCAATCTTGACAATAAAAAGTTCACAGAAAACCACCTTCTTTTGCAGGTCTGAGGAAGAGGCATTGTTCACTTCTGAGGCATTATGGGGACAAATTAACAGCAGCTTCTCTTTCTGTTCTCACACTGTTGCCACTGCCACCAAAAATAAAGGAGCCAGGGAAAACAATGTGCACAACCCGCAAAGACACAATTTAACTGTCCCCTTCCTTAGGGCAGTTGTGAAAGGGGCATAGCACTCCTACATGCTGGGAATTAATGCAGACGATCTTTAGAAACACAGTTTTGGCATCAGTGTTCAGTAAAAAAAGTAAAACAAAGATTAAGAATTGACATGATTTTGCTTATGATTCACGAACTCCTTCCCAGCTAGCCGCATCTCTCCTCTTTTACTTTCTGAGAATATCAGCAAACACAATGAACCTTCCCTTCTTGCCTCCTGCCTGAATCTAGTCTAGAGCCATCACTGTGCCCAAGCGTTGGTGGCTGCGGGGGATGAACCTGTGCACACCTGCTGGCACTTTTAAGTGATGCCTGTGCTGGGACTCTTCTAACCTGCCTTTGGTCATCTCTCCTCACTGGAAAGTGGGAAATCATGGATTCAGGGAGCTGTAAAATGACCTTTATCCTGACGATGACAAATAAAATAATACTATAAAACAAGACTGCAGTATTCACATGATACTTTGCCACTCTAGGAGCTCTCAAAGACATGTAGGTTTTTGTTAGCAAAAGGAAAGGTAATCAGACTTTGGGTGTCTGTTGCTTAGAACATTTTCCCACTATTCACTTTGCCCACATCAATGAAAAAGCAATATTATGGCTATGGGAAAAAATAGTAAAACATAATTTTTATGTTGTGTTAATTTTCAGGCAAATTAACAGGTGCCTCTAGTTGCAGGCGAAGATATAGAGGAAATAAAATTCCTAAGAGACAAAATTCAGCAGCTATTCCTTACAAGCATTTCCTTTTTCTGTACTAACAGGTAAGCTCACCTCCACATGAACCTCACCCTAGCCGTCCACCTGGTTGAATTACCCTCACCAGTGCAGCTGGACTCCTCCTGTTCCTCCCTGGACAGCTACAAAGAAAGTGAAATGTTTTCAATGGATAGAAAGGTAGATTTGAGTGTGGTATAAAGCCTTAGTAAGCACTGACTATACTAGAATGTAAGTGGTACGTTTCTAGTTGAAAAAATGAGCTGCTTAGTGATTAGCCAGTGCTCAAAGATCCAGAGGACTTTTACTGGTCCTGTCACACGTTTATGGTGTATTCAATAGCCTAGAAGTTCACTGGGGCTTTACTTCCCCAGTATCAATAAAACTGTATGATTCTAGTGCAAAATTATTATGACTAACTAGATGTCTAAAATGGAAAAAAAATTGCATTTTGTTTCTGAAATGCTTATGACACTGAAAATGGGGGATGGGACCAATAATTCTTTCCTTCTTCATGTAGATAACTCAAGTCTTGTTTCAACCTCTTACATACAAACTAAACAGAGTTATAAAGTCCTATGTTGACTCAATCCCAGCATCCAAATTCCACTGTAACAAAATCCATCTTAATCCACACACAGTGTTTACAGACGGCAAGAATGAAACCAAGCTGGCACAGGGCCTCTTCCTAGTAAACAGATTGGGAGGGAGGATATTTTTAATGTCCGTGGTTTCATACCCAGGCTTTCTGTCTCTGCCTTCAGGAGGGAGAGGCATGCATCATTTAGGTATATGGTAAGGCAGATTAGGCAGAATTTGAAAAAGGAATGATTAGAGAGGATTGTTAATTCCCATTGAATTGTTAATTCTCATTGAAGGCAGAATTAAAGGGGGAAAGAAAGCTTTTTGTTTCCCTTAGCACACAATTAGATTAAATGCCTTGAATTTTACTTAACACTGTTTTCCTTACTTTGAACTTCCATATTCTGTCTTTTGATTTGGGACTCTGTTCTTATCACCCCTATTTCCTCCACAACATTCTTTCTCAACTTGGACACTTAGGAAATCACTCAAGAAAGCTGCCCAGGAGCCATCTGCTATCTCACAACCTCTCAGGTTACCCAAGGCCTTTCCCATTTCTCTCTCTTATTTCCGTCCTTGCCTGACTTCTGCAATATTACCTCTGAATTACCTGAAAGCTTTTCCCCACTCCCTCCCTTCTCATTCCTTGCTCAGTGAGCTCACTTGCTTTCTGTTCTAATGACAGCTTGACTGGGGCTGACAGCCAGGAGGCATGGCAGGCCTGACCTCTCTCCTTCCCCTCTCACTCCCTTCTTCCAGATGCCTTCCAGACATCTCACTCAGAAGTCAACTAACTGTGGACATGTGAAAACCTGAGCTCCTCTTCTTCCCCCACCAATAACCCAGTTTTGCAAATTTCCTGCAACTGTTAATGTTATTTCTATCTTTCCAATCTCCTAAACTCATAAAATTACTTTTGACTGTCTTTCTTCTTCAACGTCAACCCTCAACTTGTCTATGTGTACCAACTGCCATTTCCACCGCTTCCGTATCTCCCTGTTCTATCCTTTCCTCTTCAGTTTTAAATACCATTCCAGGCCAAGCCCTTAGTCCTCATGTATGAATTACAGTAAGTCCCTACTCTCATCCATACAGCTTCTTCTCATTACTGAACTGACAGAATGAGCTTCACACAAGACAGAAGGCATCTAATGCAGTTGTTTTCCAGATGAAAAATTAAGGTCCTGATGAAAAACTCCAGGTTTACATATCTAGATGCAAGTGGAGCCAAGGCTACAAACCCAGGGCCCATGACGTCCAACCCAGCGCTCTACCCTCTGTACCAGGATGATTCCCAATAGCTGATCGTCCCATGGGACGAAGGCCCTCTCTGAATCTTCATGCAGCACATTATACGAAGCCTACCATCTTACACTGTACCATTCCATCCATTAAAAATGCCTTTGCTACTTCTGCAATTCACTTCTCATTCTCAGAATAACCCCTTTTTCCTGAGTCACACCCATTCCAACTACCTTTTAGCCCCACTGCCGCATCATTGTGCATGCCACACTCCCAACGCAATATAGCCTGGAGAATAAATTGTAAGACAAATAGAGTTAAATAAGCCTACATTTCCTATTCAAATTTCAGAGACCAAAAAAGATTGTTTACAAGCCCAAATTACAGGTTATCATTTGAAATAATTTTAGAAGTGTATTTTCATCATTTTACATATGTATAAAACTTTAACTTTGTTCTGCTATTAAGACTAAACCCACAGGCAATTACTTGGGTTCAACTGTTACCTGGCCACTTACCTTACCTCACTACCAAAATTGAGAACCTGAGCTACTGTATCTTTTTTAAGATTTGCAATGTTGCAATACCAAGTGGTTTGCACTTTAACTGCTTTGTATTACTGAATATTTACAACCTGCAATACTCCCCAAGAAACTAACCAATCCAGATTTTGAGACTATAAGCTAAGAGAAGATGAATGAATGGAGACTAGCTTTTTAAGTTATAGATTGATTTTTTCCTATTATGATGACCTCCGTTTCCCTATGCAATCTCTGCAACACTGTATGTACTGCAGGGATTGTGGTCTCGAGGCCTTCTTTATTAAGAATCCCTCCTACATCTTCTTCTCTTCCAGTTCTTTGTGTACCTTCTTTGTTGACCTGATTCAATAATCATTCCTCAGTTAGTTACCTTGGAAATATTTGGATCTCATTACATCTCTTCAGTTCCTTTTTTTTGGACTCTAATATTGTTAATTTGTTGATGAGAGCTAGTCTTCAGTTACTACCAAGGATCTTCATGAATATAAATTTTAAGAGTATCCAACACAATTTACATACTTAAAGGAATTGGGTCTTACAAGTCTTTTATCTTTCCCAGTACTACAGAACATAGTATTTTCCAGAAAACAAGCACATAATAAAGGCCTGTTAACCAACTCAAGAGGGGTTTTTTAATGGACCATTTGGCTGCTGTGCATTTTCTTCTTAGAATTTGACTTTGTTCTCACCAGATACGTTGTCCCCAAAACACATACATACATAATAATGAAAGCATGGGTCCTACTGGCATAGATTTCAGGCACTGACACATATTAGCAATTTATTACCACGTTTTCTTTTTCATTGTTTCATTCTATCATGGCTCCTAGTGGTTCAAACAAGCAACCTGACCCATGGGCCCCCCAGTGAGCTCTAGACCTCGGCTGAATGATGTCAGAAAACAACCCCGCCCCTTCAATACATGAAGCGTCACGTGACATAGCCAGGGCTATCACATCCACCCCAGCCCACAGGTGGAATTCAAAAATCCATCCTGTAGTCCATCTCTGCCCACCTTTTCTAAGAGTTTGCATGGCTCTATGGAATCCTAAATCCATCCCTGTAGTCCATCCCTGCCTGCCTTTTCTGAGAGCTCATGTTGTTCTGTGATATATTTGCTTTTAGCCACAGTGCCAATGCTTATGCTATTCTGAAATGGGAGCAGATTTCAAGAAAATCCTAACTGAGAATGACATGTGGTCACAGGATGAGAAACAGGAGAAGAAGATGGTGAGGAAAGAAAGGAAAGCTAGAAACAGAGACCTGTTTAAAACAAAATGTGTATATCAGATGAGACAAACAGAAACATACTTCCGAAAACAGGCTCAACAGAAACACTCAACATGCAGGAGCAAGGCGGACATCCTTCACTACCGAGCAGTGACGTGATAGTAATAAGCAGCCAAATCACAGAAAAGCAGTGTCTCCTCAAAGAGGAGGTCTCTGCTAATGAAGGACACACAGGAACAGAGAAAGCAAGGTGTGAGAAAATACAGAGAAATCCCTCTTACACTGTTTGCAATCAACAAGACACCAATTGTTCTTGGATGAATGGCTTATTCTGAGAATTCTTCTGACAGGAGAGATCAGATAGCATCTGTCTCTTACAAGTAAAAGGCATTAAGCCAATGAACAGTTATTATTCCAGATAACAACAAATGAAGTCAGAGCAAGGAGGAACCAGGTGGTATCCTGCTCATAAAACTACTTGATGTATCAACATCATGCTTATTTCTCAGCTGAGCCAACTAAGGGCTAACTTCCTTAGATGCAAGATTCTTAATAAAATAAAGCTTTACTAATCTCAAAGTCAATATATTAAGTATTTAGACCTGTGTTTTTAACAATGCAATAATGCCATCAACACTGAGTCCAGCAATTTCTCTATTTTTCATTTTCAAAAGTTTAAGTAATTATTACTTTACTACATTATCCCTATGCAATCTCTGCAACACTGTACTGCAGGGATTATGGTATCAAGGCCTACATTATCAAGGCCTGTAAGAGCAGATATTTTTTCTACAATTTTTTTATACTACTGAGTCATTTAGATCTTGTTTTCCACAATTCAATGTTTAAAAGCAAAAATAGTACCATGTCTTTCATAAAATAATATAATTCAAAAATAACATAATTCTGATTTTTCACTGACTACAAGAGAGGTAATATTTTTAGCAATGTGTTTTACTCTATTAGTTCCTTTATATCTGCTACTTTGTATGCTAAAAAGCAAAAAGGAGCATGTTAGCATGTTTCTTATAAAAATAATATAATTCAAAAATGTAATATAATTCTGATTTTTCATAGCCTTTTTGTTTTCATCCGTTCTTCCCTCTGATACTATGAATTAGTGGGGGTAAAGTATAGTAATATTGAGCCCTATTCTCTTTCCAAGTAACTCATCATAAAGATGAACACAGGAGCAGAAAATAACACAGTAAATGGAAATGTTGTAAAGGAACTCCCACATTTCCCTAAGGGTCGCATCGTGGCCCTTCTACTGTGTGTTCAGTGTCTCTTTCCGCACAGTCACTTGATAGAAGAACCGCTCCTAAACAAAATCTCTGCACTCCATCAGCAGACAATCAGTGCCTGCAACTACTTCAGAATTATGCTGTGATTAAACTGAAACTCTAAAATACTAGGCTAATGTGATATGAAACGTCCACTGGCCAATTATGTCTCTGTTTGCCATTGTCCTGTAGTGTGTATAGATTTAATCTTTTTACAAAAATAACGGAACACAGATTTGGTAATGACATCCTGGGCAGGATGTCCTAATAATTTCCAGACCCAGTCATTTCCTCTTAAATTTATTTTCTCCACTTCATGGTTTGGTTATACATACCCAGTTTCCCTTGATTCCTCAGAAACATATCCTAAGTACTGACCAAGGTGCCATTCCAATACAGTGACTGATAAACCCTAGATATACACGTTACAGTTGCCATCAAATAAAACAAACAAACAAAACCTGTTTTTTTCTCATTTGGTATTATTGGGCTTACCTATTAAGGACCATCACCTTTGGTACTATGTTATAGCCAAGATAAACTAAAGTAGGTTTAATGAGCAGTGATCTTTTAACAAACCTGTATTTTCTCAAGAATAATAGGTTTCAGTTCAACTAACCCTTGTTTCTACCCAATCTTAACAATAAATGCTTAGCAAAATTTTAATCTCCTTACAGTAAAGTCATAATCTAATTCTCTTGGAAAACTAGTGCTTTCTACGGGTTATTTGCAACCCCTTTTGTCATCTTAGTTAAATTTTAAAAATTTCATTTTTCTTTCAAAGTGAAGTATTAACTTTCAAAAACCTTCTACCTACAAGCTTTAACAAATTAGACAATCTGATATTAGCTTTAAAAATTTCGTTGTTGGGGCAGCGCCTGTGGTTCAAAGGGGTAGGGTGCCAGTCCCATATGCCAGAGGTGGTGGGTTCAAACCCAGCCCAGGTCAGAAACTGCAAAAAAAAAAAAAAATTTCATTGTTGTTGAAGAAGTTATCAATGATAATATTAACACAGATTTGTTCATATTGTCAGAAGTGAACTAGGGAAGAAACTATTTCCTAACTAATCTTTTATAAAGTAAATATTTAAAACACAAATAAGTCAGGTTAATGTTTTACTTTAAAAAACAAAATGCCAAGAAAATATTGAATTACACTTCTGAAATGCCAAAAGAGGCAATGGAAAATTGACCCCATTTATAATTTTTCTACTAATAGTGTCCTTGAAAATAAATTTAATTAGCATAGTTTGTTCAAATCAAATCACATTTTTAAACTCAATATTTCCCTTCCTTTCAGAAAATACAAATCAAATCCACAACCCTAAGTACTATAATTTAAATTTGCTTCCAAACACATACAAACCTCATAAAAATTCCATTTCCATTTTCAACAGGATGCTTGTTGGATCAAATGCATTAGAGTGGGGTCTCTGAACCCACCATAAAAAGGGAAGAATGATCTACATATAACAAATGTAAATTATATGAAATTTTATGCTACCCACAAATAAATACAAGCTATATGATTACAATTCAACTAAATGATTAATAAAATTATCAGAAATAACTAGTAGTCTATAAAAAATGCTGACCTATGGCTTTATTGCAATCAACGTATAATTTACACTTTTTAAAATTACTTAAGTAATGACATTCTAAATTTAGAGCAGTTGTTTACATTGGCACACATGACACATCATGGTCAGGCTCTGAGCAAATGACCGGCTATTGTGCTACGCCCTCTTTTCTCAGTTCTGCTGCCCTCAGATTTCCGACCATTTCCTTCCCTGGGAGAAAAACAGAGTAGAGAGGGGAAAACTTTTCCTGGCACCCCATACCAACACGACCTTAGACACACCCATATCATTAACTAGTTTTAGCAGTTTTCATTGATTAAAATGCATGTGTACACACAGAGAAAGTGCCTACTATATTGCAATCACTGTTATTATAAGACTAAGGTCGCAATCACTGGGGAAGAGACACAGAGGTAACTCACGTGGTTGCTATGATGAATACAATGAAGTAAAAGAAAAGAGGACTATTTTGGCCATAGTTGCTGTCACAGTGAGAGATGTAATGAACAAAGGAATACCTCATGGAAGAATTACGCAGTAGCTCTTCCATGGAGACCAAGACTGGAGGGAATCACATCAGAGAAGGGATGGAGCAGCGGAAGAGGGGGAAGCTGGCAGGGTCTAAGAACAAGCAGGTCCCATCACAGACATGTTATTAAGGAATAAATTAACAATAATCAGACAAGCAATAATGAAAATCCTTGTAGAATGAAGAATAATCACTAGCAGTCATTCTTGAGTGATGAAGACACTTTTTAAAATCTAGATACCATCTTTTCATTTCATCTTTAGAACAAAGCCAGAAGACAGATGGTAGTATCCTTGTTTTGATCAAGAAGTAATTAAAGAATTCTTTAACTAACGTCATTTAGTTAGTGACTGGCAGAATCTGGATTTGTATTCAGTTTTACTTGGGTTCTGAAATCCATGTTTGTATGTTAATCTTTTTCTCAATACTCCAGCTTTTAGAAATTAACCAAGAGAATACTACTAAAAATACACAAAATTCTTTGTTATTTTTGTTTAAAAAAAAAAACAATCAGGCTCGGTGCCCATAGCACAGAAGTTACGGCACCAGCCATATACACCAAGACTGGTGGGTTTGAACCAGGCCTGGGCCAGCTAAACAATGACATCTGCAAAAAAAATTAGCCAGGCATTGTGGTGGGTGCCTGTAGGCCCAGCTACTTGGGAGGCCGAGGCAAGAGAATTGCTTGAGCCCAAGAGTTTGAGGTTGCTGTGAGCTGTGATGCCACAGCTCTCTACCGAGGGCAACATAGTGAGACTTCGTCTCAAACAAAAAAATATAAATAAATATAAATAAATAAATAAAACAATCAAAAGGAATAAAGAGAAACCTAAATATTTAATATAAGTTAAATAGTAAACAAAACTATGATACCAATTCATATATTAATATTATATAGGTTTTTTTATGACAACTATGAAAAATGTTTGGGAGAAAAGCATTGTTCATTGGATGTATTAATTCAAAAAAAAGCAAAAATCAAAGTTGTACCTATGCTGTGATTATAATCATTGAAAATATTTATGAATGTAAGAAAAGGAAAGAGAAAATATAAGCACAGAAAAAATAATCTGATGTGAGTATCGGTTTGGTAGTAAGCGACAGAAACTGAACTCAAACCAGCTCCAGCAAAAGGAGAAATGTATTAATTGACTTGCGTTAAAAGAAATATTGAGTACTGAAGTCACAGGATACATACAGAAGAAGCTAATTCTCATCAGCAACTGGAACTAGGGACTTTGACACGCCAGAGCATCTTCAATTCCTCTCTCTAATACTCTCCTAGGGCTTACTTCACATGGCAGGCAAGATGTACAGCCCTCACAAATTAAATTGCAATTTTCACCACCTGTGAGAGAATGACTTTCCCAGTCCCAGTTTTAGAAATCCCAAATGGGACTCATTTCCTTAGTGTGGCTCAGGAACTCGCCCCCTGGATAAAGGAAGGTAGGAGGCCTTGAATGGAGTCCCTGCAAGACTGCACAGGGGCTCGGAAGATGATACCACTACGTACAGTGCTCTGGTCAGCTGAGGACTCTGAACTAGAGGATACTGGAAGACCTCAGAAGGAAAGTTTCTCTGTGACCTCCTGCTTTCCTGTCACCTATCCCTCTTTCTCCTCTGAAAAAAAGCTACAGAAACCAGAATTCCTCTTCTCTAAGGCAGGTCTTAGAAACTGGAAACCCCTTTCACCCAAAGGCAAGCCATAAAACCTTCTCCTTTGAAGACCCTCATTCCAGAGGGATCGTGCACCATCCCCAGAAGGAAGAAACGCTACATAGAGCAGCAAAGAAGAATGAATGGGCAGGCCTTGCTGAGCTTCCCCATCAGTCTGTTACCATTAGATCATTTTACATGGCTATCCATTCTTCACCAAACCTGAGCATAAAAAATACAGCAGTAGTCCCCAGCCTTTTTGGTTTCAGGGATCAGTTTCACAGAAGACAATTTTCCCATAGACGAAGGTGGAGGAATGATCTTGGGATGATTCAAGTTCATTACATCTCCACCTTAGATCATCAGGCATTAGAATATAAAGCAGGCAGCCTAGACCCCTCCTGTGTGCAGTTTACACTGGGGTTCATGCCCCCGAAGCATCTAATCCCTCTACACATCTGACAGGAGGTGGAGCTCTGGTGGTGATGCGAGTGACGGGGAGTGGCTGTAAATACAGATGAAGCTTCCCTGGACAGCCAGCATCTCTTGTGTGCTGTCTGCCAGCTTCCTAACCGGCCATGGACCAGAACCAGTCTAGAGCCTGGGGTTGGGGACGGCAGAAGAAGAGTTTCCCCCGGGTCTTTGAGCTGTCATTTCTGAACACTCTCATGTCACATAAAACTATGTGAAATAAATTTGTTATGCTTTTCTCTTGTTGACCTGTCAGCCCTGACTCTTATGTCCAGTGAGAAAAGGTATCACAACTTTCTGCCTCTCAACTGCATATAATGAGGAGGTGTAGTTTCCCAAAGGAAAATCTGGATGCCACCATCAGAACAGTGACTGGACACTGGGCATCCACAAACCAGAATCCAACTGAACATGCTATTTGTAACATAAACAAAGCAGGTAATTATTGTTGTAACAGAGGTCCACCTTACCTTTCATGTTGAGTATGCTGCATAATGACATGCTAAAATTGCTTATTCAATGGCTTAGAGCAAAACCTCCATATTTACAGTAGTTTCACCAGTAAGTAGTCTGTATTTAGCATTTCTAAGAGTGGGAGTGCAGGATACAACTCAAGAAGAAAATCCTCATCCCTGTGTTGGTATAACGGTACTTAAGTTTTCCAATAAGTAAGTTTAAATGTCACTTAAGTCTTTAAAATTTAAAAGAGAATTCTTAAAGTAAGTGGATTTTAGCTATGATAAACTCTGCAATAATTATTTTCTTTCAACTTTTACTGACAAATGCAAGTGTAAAACTAGAATAAGTTTACTCACATAAAAAAAAAAAATTCACACTGAGCTACAAAGCCATTGATCTATAATGAGAAAAACTCCACTGTCTATTAAAATAATCACTTTTTCCCAAAATTTACATTCCTTTATTCTTACCATGAGTAAGCATAAGAAAAGAGCATACTTAAAAAACAATTAACATTCACATGATTCTCCTGAAGTCATAAGCTCAAGGTTTGAAAATATTTTCACAATAACTGATTTCTATGCCATATATTGAGGACTGTACCTTCAGGAATTACATAGGGTAATTTTTAAAGACAGATGTTTTATTTTAAAAATGAAGCATATTTTCTACTGAAATGATAAGCAGAAATAGAGATAAAGTGGTTCCATAATGAAAAAAAAAAAAGCTCCATAAATTATTTGAGGTAATTTATCTTTAGAGTTTCACACTTAAGAGAAAAGCCCACTGCACTTTCCTATTTCTCCTAATCTTGGGAAGAGTCCTGCACACACGATGTAGAACGGGCTGGTCTCTGAGCAGCGGTCAACCTGCGCTTGGCAATGATGCACAATCTCGGGCCTGAATCACAAGAACTAAAGTGATATTAAAATGGTTTCAGCAGCTGAGCAATGCTTAACATACACCCCTCTTAGTCATAGAAAATTACATAAAATGTAAAAACAAACACATTAATCAATAAAATCTAATTATACTTTTGTATCAAATCATACTACATAAAAGGCACATGACAGTGTACACACCACCTGATCTTTATTTATTTACACCACTCCGAGTGTTAGTTTTGTTTTCCTACACAACCTACACAATTGCCAGCTTGGGTTAGCTCAGAAATAAACTCTGTGTTATCCCCAGACCAATCCCAGACCAACATGGGTATGTATCCACATAACCCATTCCACATCTGCACTTTCAGGAGAGCTCCCACACTTACCCTCACAACCTTCACTGTACTGCACTTTCATAACTGATTTTTTAGGTTTACAAAAGCATTAAGTATATTCCAAAAAATACATCATATTTTAAAGACTGTTTTTAAACATTATACCATATCAAACACATCTTTAAATAATTAAAAAGAGATCACTTTCTCCATTAGACCAGTCACGGAAGTTAACCTGGTCACTTCAGTTCAACCACCTCTCTTCCTCTCTCCTCTTTCCTTCTCCCTGTCCTAACAAAAACATTCTTTTTGAAAAGATGGCATTCAGGGATATGCTACAAAAGTAGTCTTTAACAGAAATGATGAGACCAATGCTGGGGGAAAATGAAGGTGAGTTTTGTTATTATTTGAAAAGTTAATGCATGACAAGAAAAATTTTGAGTGTTTGCTGACCCTGCTTGTTCTAAGCCATGAAATTGCTTAAGCTACAGCAAAGTACCCACCAAAGGGATTCTGCAAATGTGACCTCCCTAGGCAGAACGGCCCAGTGTTAACAGTCCGCTGACACCGTGCACAGAGAGCAGACAAGAAGTAGAGAAATTAGTGGGGAGAAAATGCCAAAGGCAATCTGTGGGTACCCCCCTCCGGCCCAGATATTGGGAAGCTCTACCTTCCTGAGAAGCAGGATAGCCTGGTATTTAACATCTTTCATTCCATAATCACTCCTTTTCCTCATGTGTGAATCCTAACTTTTATTTTCTAAGCTATGAGACACTGGGCCAGTTGGTCAATCTCTCTTGTGCCTCCATTTCCCCATGTGTAAAACATGTATGTATGAGTCCACTAGGGCCAGTATAACTAAATACCACAGACTGGGTGGCTTAAAAAAAAAAAGAAATTAATTTTCTTGCAGTTCCACAGGCTGAAAGTTCAAGATCAAGATGCCAGCAAGGCTGGTTTCTCCTGAGGCCTCTCCTTGATTTGTGAACAGCCAACTTGGGGCCTTCTCTCTGTGTCCTTTTTTCCATGCATTCCCTCTCATTCTTGCAGTTTCTTACTCTTCTTATAAGGGTATCAGTCATTGTAGATTAGGGCCTCACCCTCAGAACATCATTTAACCTTAATTAAATACTTAAATGCACTATCTCCAGATACAGTCATTGGAGATTAGGACTTCACCATATAAATGTTAAGGGACACAATTCAGTCTTTAACAGTGTAGAACAATAATGTCTACCTCACATGATCCTGGTGATAATTAAATTTATTAATACACATAAAATGCATGGCACCTGGAAAGTTCTACGTAAGTGCTTACTATTAGGCTAAGCTCCATTAAATTTACATGTCTGACAATTACCCACAAATCACAGCATCAGGTAGATGAAGACAGACATTTATAGGCTGTCTTAAAATGTCTTGTATTTAAACGCTAATATCTTTGGGGAAAATGTAGGGCACCTCTTGCTGATAACATTTATCTCAATTCAAAACCTAGGTGGTTAATATAGAAATGTTAGTGGTTCCTAACCAGAAGCAAAACCAATAGATATGCTTGATTTTCTCACATTCCCAGTGGGGCACAAAGGCTTTTTGTGTGCTGATAAAGAATGCGGAAAGAATGTTTATAAGGAAGCAGACAAAAGCAGCCTGGCTCCCGTGTATCCACACTTGGCAGCTGTAATACAGTTTGGGCTACACCAATAATTTCCAATTATTTTACCTGCCGTCAATTCCTGAGCTGAAAAACTGTGGTGAGAACATCAGATTAATTTAGAAAGGCTCATATACTCATACAACCATCACAATCTATCACCAAAATAAATATTAGGCTTATGTTAATCTATAATTTTTTTTTTGTTACTTTTTCAATCTCCCTTCACGATCCTGGCCAGAGTTTTGTGTATCACAAACATGATGTGTGGGGAAGGAATGGTAGATAGCAGCAGAGCAAGGGTAGCAAAAGTTGCCAACCAAAGCAGACACTAAAAGCTTAAGGGCTGCCTGGTAACAGCCCAAATTCAAGGCAGAAGAGTACTAGGGGATGAAGCTTCCTCTGTAACTGATTTACCGCAGTTCACATTTATGTTAAAGGAATTTAACATAATCTTCTAATTGCGGAAGTCTGATTCTATCACTACCCTGCCTCAAACCTTTCGATATGATCAGGCTGCCTCCAAAATGAAGTCATCGCTCCCTTACACAGGACCAAAGGGTCTCATGATCTAGTCCCAACAAATTGCCACATTCGTCAAAGCATCTTCAGAGACACCAGTGGCAGTTCCTACTGCTTTGCTTCTGGGCCCTTCACAGGCTGCTCTCTCTGCCAGGCAAACCCCCCTTGTTGACTCTCTCTTTCCCACTAACTCCTACACGTCTTCAGACCTCAGCGCTGGTACCAGAGTTTCCTAGGTAAACTCTGTCCATCCACTCCCAGACGAGTAGTTTGCCTCTTCAATATGTCCCCACAATACCCAAAACCTAATCCCTAAATTATTGAACTTATCATACCAGGACACTATAAATATTTCAGCACTCACTGGAAATTTTCAATAGTATCTTACAGTTCCACGTTGAAAAACCAAAATTCCAATATACTGTGCTGGTTGAGATCACACATTTCTGTATCACACAGACCTGAGTTTGAAACCCAAGTGTCATTTACTATGCATGTGCCCCTTAGAGAAGCTATAACATAATATTTATTTGATAAAATTTGTAAGAGTTAAAAAATAAATAAGCTTGCCACACCAAATTGCATGAGACAAGATATAGCCATTATTATTTTCACCCTCTAGATCTAATTTATCTTCTACTAGTCCATTCAGTATAACCCACCCTCCAGCTTGAACTATGTGGCCTGGGAATACTGTTTTTTCTTCACTTGAAATGTCCCATCTTCCATCTTTGCCTATGGAAATGCTAGTACCACACACTCCATGCGGCCTTTTTCAAGCCTAGACATGCTCTGACCCTTCCCTGGTGCTTTTTTGAAAGGAGCAAGAAAAGACTGATGTTTGTTGACTTTTGTGGCGATTCATTCCCAAGTTTGCCCACCAGAATGTAAGCAAACCAGGAGCAAGAATGCATATGTTTATCTGTTCCCTAAGACTATCTGGCACACCTTAGACGCTCCACGATATATGGAATTTTTTTTTTTAAGACAAGGTCCCCAGGCTGGAATGCAGTGGCACGCTCTTAGTTCATTATAGTTTAAAACTCTTACGCTCAAGCTATCCTCCTGCTTCTGCCTCCTAAGTGACTAACTAGGACTCAGGCCCATGCTACACACCCAGCTCATCTCATTGTGTTGAGGAGGCTGGTCTCAAACTCCTGGCCTCAAAGGATCTTCCCACTTTGGCCTTCCAAAGTGCTGGGGTTATAGGTATGAGCCACTCCCCAGCCCTAGACAATATGTGTTAAATGAATGAAGGAGTTGAATGCTTCTACTGCAGAAAGCAAGCAAGCATTCATCTACTTTACTTTTTCCCTAGAACAAGGTCTGTTTACCAAAATTCACTGAGAACTGGGAACTAGAACTGGAATGTTTTAAAAAATGTATTAAATGTGATTTCTGAAGCCCAGTTAAAAGTGTACACACAGAGATGCATACATACATACATATACTATGGTCAACTCACAGAATTAAGAGAGCTTAGAAATTACCAAACCCAAAAGCTTTATTTTAACTAACAGGTAACTAAGCACAAAAGGTAACCAGGTGTCAAGGCACTTTTCCTCCATCTCTTCATCTGGAAACTCAAAGGATAAGACTTCACTGTTTCCCCATCTATGATACTTTTCCCAACTTTTCCAAGCAGAGCTAATTGCTCTGACACCTTTCTTCTCTCAGCACTTCTTTCCTAAGTGAATTGTGAATTATAACATTAATCAACATGCCCATTTCTCAAAACAGACTGAAGCTCCCGGAGGGTGAAGCTTAATCAAAGCTAAAATGTATATGCCTGGCATGTGCTAGTGATTTATCACATCTGTTACTTTTTAATGTTCAATTCACAGAGAATAGTTACTGGAGCACATGCCTGTAGTCCCTGACTCTTAGGAGGCTGAGGCAGGAGGATAGATTGGAGGCCACAGTGCACGGTGATTATGCCTATAAATAGCCACTTCACTCCAGCCTGGGTAACAGAGTGGCATCATCTCTAAAAATAAAAAACAAAATAGGTAAAAATACAGCATAGTAACTAGACCCTGTTAAATGATTCATTTGCTTTTATTTTTGGAAGACTAAGCTTCATGTTGCTCACCTTACCATTTTTTAAGAATACAATGATTTAACTGAATTGTATTTAAATGTAAAAAAAAAAAAAAACAAAATAAGCTACACTCTGGTATGATTTGACAAATATTTCCCTTCAAAAAATATCCCTTAAATTACTATACTGTGCTTCAAATAAGAGTGAGGAAGCTTTCTGATCAGAATTGCAGTGTGTAAATAAGGAACAACTTTGAAACTGCTGCCCAACAGCTGGGGCACTCAGCAGGAGAACTGAAGTAAAGAAAACACTTTTGTTTCTCTAGGGGCAAAAGGTTAGCGCCAAACACAATAGTACAACAGAAACAACAAAAGGAGAAAAAATGTTTACAGGATTTATCTTGACTCTTTGGGAAAGAAAATAAAATATTACAAGCCTTCAATCGAAGTGGCACCATGCCGTCATGCAATCCAAAAGCATTTTAAAATCTGCCCATGATGTTTTTTCTAGTAAACATTTCCGAAAGAGTCTGCAACTCGATTTATGTGCGTGAAAGGGAATTAGAGCATACCTCCCTACATTTTACAATTCACATTAAAACTGTCATAACACTCTGGAAGTATGTGGGGAAAAACAGGAGTTGAAATCCTATTGTTCTGAGGTTAGTATAAGCAGCTGAACTATAAAACCTCTGCTAGTGTTACACACACACAAACACAAAAAGAGTCTTAGTTCTCAACTTTCTAGTATGTTCTCATTTTCTAAGACAAACCATTAAAAAAAAAAAAAACACTTTTAGAAATGTTCTTCCTTTCTCTGCATTTCACTGTATACAGTGCAGTCTAAAGAAACCATCTGTGGGGACACCAATCACATACATTCATATGCACTCTAGAGACGAGAAATTTCATAGGAAAAGAGCTTCAAAAACTGCAAAAGTTATCCCTCAAGGAAGCTAAAGGAAAAGGAGAAAAAGAATCAATACAGAAAAATACCTGAGGTGAGGACTTAAACCAAAATAGGTAGTTTTAAATATACTTACATATACCTTAAACCATAATACAAAAGTTAAGTAATCTTGAAAAATAAGGATATTTAGCCATGTTGCCTAAAACAGAATTAAATAAAATGCAAGGAAAGGGTAACATGCAAATTTGTTTTAAATCCTGATGTAGGCAAAGGCCTCCAAATCTCAGTGTTCACGTTCCCTATCTTGGCAAATGTACACTGTTTGAACCGGGTACTCGGAAAGCATGTCCCATCCCTCCCTCTCATAAAGTCCCCACAAATCCATCAGCAAGCCACGTCATTCCTACCTTCAAAATACCGCTCTGCTTCCCTCACACCTTTGCTCTCATCAAGACCACTGATCATCCCCACTGAGATTATGATGTCTTCCCAGCTGGCCCCACCAAACCAGTCACAAGCCCCCCCACACACACACACACACAAAAAAAAAAAACATTCATGACACTGCTCAGAGGGATCCTTAAAAATCTGACCATGGCTCTTCCTTAGAATCGTATCTTCACAGTTACTTTCAAGGTCCTGCATGGTCTGGCTTCTGCCCAAAGGTCCTGCATGGTAGCATGGTCTGGTTTCTGCATCTCTTCAAAGCCTCCTCAAAGCTTCCTCTCTGGCCATGGTGGGTGGATTTATCCCAGTTGCTCCAAAGTACCATATTCCCCCAGTCCCCGTGTCTTCGCACAGGTTATACTATTTGCCTAGAATCTTCTGCCCAACTTTTCTCGTATCAAAAATCCCTCTGTACCCTTTCTTCTCAGCAACCACAAGGCAAGGGAAACCTCCCTGAGACACATTCTTCTAGTGCCCTATATTTTTTTACAGGACTTTCCAAATTTAAAAGTACACATTTACAAATAACTGTTTAACATCTGTCTAGTCTGGACTCAAAGGACCACAATGAAAGTCCATGATGCAAAGGCTCCTGTCCTCAAACCCTAAAGCATAACCATAGTGAAGGTGCTTTATACATACAGAGAAGACTGATCAAGGGCAACCTCCAAAATCTTGGGACAAAGTGAGGCCTGATAAGGAAGTCTCTGAACTAAAATAAAATATTAGAGCTCTGCCCTGGTGGCTGACCAACTGGACCCCTTCCTGGCTAAACGGATCCCTAAAACTGAGTTCTTGGCCCTGAGGGAATGAGACAGGTGTCCTCATGTCCCCTGCCATCTTGGAGGTGTCCTTTGTGACTCATTAACAGGCCTAATGAAATGAAGGCTGTGCAAGGCATCCCTGCAGGTCCTCAAACCATGTGAGTCTGGGCGGATGTCCAGGACTTTGTCTCTGATTAACAGACCTTTTATCTTAACTCAAGCATTACTTTTCCCTGGCTGCCAGTCCATTAGACAAAGCCTAACTCTCGTAGCCACCATCAACTGAAGAATCTTTAAACTCACCTAGAACCTGTACTTGTCTACCATCACCACCCTACTTTAAGATTTCCCACCTTTTCGGACCTAACCCATGTATACCTTCCATGTACTATGTATGACTTTACCTTTAATTCCTATCTCCCCAAAATGCATAAAATCAAACTATAACCCCACTGCTGCAAGTCCAGGTGCTCAAGGCTTCTTGGGCATGGCTCTAGTCACAGTCCTCGATGTGGCTCAGAATAAACCTCTTTACATTATTTTACAGAGTATGGCTTCTCTTCCATTGACAAGCCCATCCTGCATTCCGGCAATGTGATTCTTGGAAACCCATTTTCCCAAGTGTTAAGGGACAAAGCAGAGAGGGAGACTACTCCTAAAACTATGTCCAATAAGAGAAAAATAAAGAATATTTGTTAGAAAATTCTACCTCTGAGTATAACATACTTTATTTAGGGAGTTTATCATACACTTTTTATCTCTACAGTTTCTAGCAAAATGCTATACATACTTGTATAGTTATCATTTAACAAATATTGGAAGGATGACCATTTTTAATATGAAATATTAAGATGTTAGAGGCACAATGCGATTCTATATATTATAAGCAACTGAGAGATGAGGAGAGGAGAAAGAACAAAATAGAGGCTGGGAGAAATGAATTAGGAAATAGTTCCTTTGCAAAGTGAAATAGCAAGTTTCATTTAGATCTTGGGATTTGAGATCAGATTCAGATTTAATCCTTGCACGGTCTTGGTCCTAGAGGATCAGAAAGACAGTCATCTTTGAAATAATGCAAATTCCTTCAGTTTGATCTTTACCAATAACATATGCAGCCTTTAATATTATTACCATCCATAAGATTATCTTCTAAACACATATTATAATAAACCAACTCTGTTTCTTGATTTGTGAGCAGCACTGTAAATATCTAAGTATGACACAAGGTATAATAAACTCATGATGATACATTGTGACATCTCCAGGTGTGGCTTTTGGAATTACTCTCATTTTATAATACAACATTTTATAAAGAAAGAAGACTACAATTTTCCTTATAAAATATTACTCAAAATATCTTTATTGGGGTTGGCATCAAAGTAAACCAAAAAAAGGCAAAGGCTGTTCTGCAATCAATAAAACATTATAAGTACCAAGTATAAGGTTACTTATAGACTAATGAAGGTAACACCCGAAAAGAATAACAAAATAACTCGACACCATAACCTCCCACATACATAGTAGTATGTGATTAGTCACTTACATTTCCTTATATAATTTATCCAAATGGAAGATGACTATATTCTATACCACAGCAGCAGTTTTCACCTCAGAGGTACCAAATAAACATGTAAGTATCTTGTCAACAGCAGAAGACTAATCTTGACATTAATAATTTTATGATTCCAGGGAGTGGAGTGAATAAATATCTTTAAATTACGCCTGGTTACATATGCTTAAAAAATGATTTTAACACAAACTAGACTGAAAACAAATTGCTCTAAATATGTGTAATTTTTATTTTGTTTGGAATTAAGTTAATGCAAAATTTCATATTTCAATCAAATAAACATCAAAATGAGAGTCAGGTACTTATGAACGGTGGCTTTCTTGTTTTGACTGAATTCGTTCCACTTCCTCTCTTTTATTTCTGACTCCATCACTCTTACATCTCTCTCTCAGTATTAATAATCCATATTTTGATGAGCCCCGTTCTCTTGGTTTGAATCCAAGGTGTAAGTGATTATCAGTTATCAAAAGGGTTAGGTATTTTTCTTCCATTAGATCTAACTAACACATAAACTATAAAATCTCTTTACGTGGGGGTAGAATGGTGTGATTCTGTGAATAATTTTAAAATCTGAATTGTAGAACACTTTAAAAGAATATGGGATTTGTACCTAGGGTTTTGTGTGTTTGTTTTTAACAATAAGGGTTTTGAACAACATGCTGACTATGCATCTTTTAAGGAGTTCTTCTCATGAATAGGTATGGATGCTTTACTATTAGCATATCATTTATATCTGAAGTGTGAAAAAGTAAAACAATAAAACAATTAATTCTCTTAAGAACTGTAAATAAATCCCCTGAAACTGCAGACATCTTTTCTTAACACTCACTCTCTTTTCATCAAAATGTTAAAAAGACAAACCGAAGCCAGGCTTCTATATTCCAAGCATCCCCTATGGAAAACAAGCAGCGTTCCCAGCCTGGCCTCCCAGATGCTGAGAGGCATCCCCCTCCTTGCAGGGACCCAGGAAATCTACATGTGGGATATTTATTCAAGAAACCTCAGCACTTGGAAGTATGCTGGCTTTTCCTGCCTACTTAAACTTAGCAGCTCCCTAGAACCCATGGGGGAGACATTTACTTGGTTCAATAAACAACACCTGGCAAAGAGCCCTTCCGCTACCTAATTTGCATCCCAATATCCTCTGCTTTTAGCAGGGCTGGGCTGAGGGAAGGCTGGAGGACAGAGGCATCAATGCTCCTCTGTCCAGATAACTGTCTGATCCTTTAGCAAATTGAGAAACAAGTGTGATAATGCACATAACTCTACGCCTTCAGGATAGATACTGAATCAGGAGATTATGCCATGCCAACATATAAAACGGAAAACATGTATATTTTATCATTATATCCTGGAACTAGGCCACACAATAAATAATGAATAAAAACATGTATCCTGAGAAAAAGTTCATCCAGATGCCCACATGAAAAAGAGAGAAAAAAAAGAAAAGGCAGAGAGGAGACAGTACGCAGATGCAATTTTCCTAGCTATTTTCATTTATTGAAATATGTCCACTCACATGTTTTACCATTAATTGGAAGTTTTGTGTTTTTTATTCTTTTGTTTTTCTTTAAGTCTTGGATATATTTTTGTAAGTTAAAAATTTTTAGATGTTCCATTGAGCATCACAATGGGTATTTTAAAAGTTCTAAAGTTCTGGCGGTGCCTGTGGCTCAGTGGGTAGGGCGCCGGCCCCATATGCTGAGGGTGGCGGGTTCAAACCCAGCCCCGGCCAAACTGCAACAAAAAAATAGCCGGGCATTGTGGCGGGCGCCTGTAGTCCCAGCTACTCAGGAGGCTGAGGCAGGAGAATCGCGTAAGCCCAAGAGTTAGAGGTTGCTGTGAGCCATGTGATGCCACGGCACTCTACCCGAGGGCAGTACAGTGAGACTCTGTCTCTACAAAAAAAACAAAAAAAAAGTTCTAAAGTTCTAAAACAATGTAATTTTGTTTTAACATTTAATTTTTTAAATCAAGATGCAGGCTTATTTAAAGACAAATGTGAATGATGCATTCGTATAGGGATGTCAAAGTACATTTGACTTCTGTTGTTTTGTCAAGAGTAACACCAAAATAGGAAACGTAAATATAAATAAAAATCATAGATTCATAACATCTATCATAAACAAGAAACAAAAGCTCTCTACTAGTGAAAAGACAACCTTCTCAAGTCAAAGTAGATAGTCAATTTGTATTCAAAAAACCAAATCATTGTAGTAATCATAACTTACACGTGGCCAGCTCTTCAAGGTTGAAAAACAATATCCAACATAAATTACTTGACTAGATCTTCACAACCTTGTAAGCAGGTGACATTATCCCCAAATTGAGGATAAGGAGTCAGGTGAAATTGTTCCTTTACCAAATTAAGCAAAACCCTGCGTTCTTTTTCGTCTATCTACTGGGAAGTGCCACAACATAAAAGGAAATGAAAGAAAATGAGCTTGGAGTCTTTAAAATCATGCAAACCTCAGACAACTTATTTCATAAGATGGCAGCGAGTGTTATATTGAGTGTAGTGCCTTTTCCACTTTGGGGGGCAAAGCCATAAATTGGAAATTATTTCACACAGTGATTCAGTACACATAAAGATATATAAATCTACTCAATTGAAACTAAAGTTTCATGAAGCAATACTTCATCATTCCTCTTTGAAATGCATACTTTGTTATTATTTTTTGTTATTGTCTCTTCTATTTAAAGTGAGTTTTTTCCCTTAATCTGTTTGCTACCTGTTGAATTGAATTTAGTTCCCACAAAATGGGGGGTTACATGCAATTTGAAAATACTTAGCTCAGTGCTAAGAACAGTAAACACTGACATGTCATTTATTAAAAATAATACTTATAAAAGCTATTTCCCTATAGGTTCATGGATACTGCTCCCTCTCCAAAAGGGATATAATGTTTGCCCTGGAAATAACAGTCTAAATAAGACCTGTAAACAGCCCTGAGAAATATAACAGTTTCTGACACAGAGGCAGGTAAAATCCTGATGCCCACACATTGTTGTCACTAAGTCGTCTGGCTTTAGTGAATGAGTGACTAAATATAATGACAAATGAATTAGATAGCTTTATCGGATCCTGCTGTATCAACAGTGTTGAGATACAAAATAATACAAATTAGAAGTTGTCCCTCAAAAACAAAGGCTCTAAAATGGGCCATTCTAGCTAATTTGATTATATGATTAACTGAGAATGGGAGTGCAGTGATAAAATTTCAGTCACTGTGGCCACCACTGGTAACCTTTCCAGCCTTATGAATCGCACTATACCTAGCATAACTGCATCTTTGATCACGCTTAGCTAAGTCATCCATCACTCTGAATCTCAATTAATTGTTATACACATTATAGCATTACAGCATTACAGGCATAAAAGTAAGAGACAGACTTTGAAATCTACTGATCTGGGTCACACAGGAGACACTGATTTTTTTTTTTAATATTATTAAATTCCTGGGAGTTTATATTAACATATCTGCCCATTTCCTATGACCACATAAATTCAGAAACCAAAGTTTCTAGTCAACTTAGCACTACACCTTTATTAATTTTGAGTAATACTTGTCTCTATTTTCCCACTTGGTTTCCTTAAGAAAACCACTAATTGAGAAGCGTTAAAAATCTTTTTGTTTTGCACAGTCTGGGAATTTTTTTTCATAAAATCTAGTTTTAAATTGCAAAGTTTGGAATGCTTCCAAATTCTTCAAATTGTTCATATACGAGAGAAAGTAGGTTTTTTTTCCAGATTATATACAATATAAAAAATGAAATCACAGTGAAAATCCATTTTGCCAAAATAAATCACTTGAGAAACTGCACTTTGTTATGTATCAATAAGCTCAATTCACACACACACACTCACAGCCCTCCCACCAAAGGGAAAAAAAATAAAAGAAAAACACCCATACACAACATATTCACAATCTGCCAATTTCAAGAACTATCTTACAATATACTCCATAGTATAAATATCTTGTTTTGGACACTAACTTTTTTATGGGCAGAGCCTAACAAAGGCATGTGAAGCAAAGGAATTTTCACTGAGCAATATTTTAATCTCAAACCTTTTGGGGGACAAGAGCAAAGGTTAAAATGACATTCCACTTTTTTACACATTAGCAGAGATTAAACATTATAATAAAAGAATTTTAAAACTCAAGTAAAATAATCAGAAGTAACTTTAGGTAACAACTAAACAGTAATAACTAGTTAGAAGTAACTGAAAATTCAATGGAAAATAACAACATAGGATCGTTAAACCAAAAGCTCAAACACAGTATGAAGGTGAGAAACATGCTTTCTATTTAAAAATGTATTATTTTGTAGCTGTCACTATCATAAACATCAAAAAAAATCTATCATAATGACAATGTGTAGCAGAACTGGATGCCAAGTGATTTCACTTTTACTGACATGTTTATTCTTCCAATATTTCTGAAAAACTTAAAATACTGCACGTGTTCGTGGGGCACAAGAGGTGTGTTAGTACAGGTTATATAACAATTTTCAAGCTCTGTTTGCTGGAAACTCTTTACGTACTGTGTAATATTCATAAAGTATGGTGTTCAGCACAAAAAACGAACATAATTGAAAGGCATTTATTACCTTTGTATTGCCTTAGCAGAGCTCTAAGTTAACAACCTTAAGGAGAGCGTGGATGTCATACCAACACCTGAGACCAAAGACAGCCGTCCATCTTGTACAGGGCGGGAAACCTGAATTAAACTGGAAAACATTCTTCTGGAACTTTTTCTGAGATTCAGCTCTAAAGCCTCTGACAAGCAGCAGTTTACATCAATGAATCCAAACCTTTGAGCTAAATATGCACCAGTGGGTTTAAAGACAGACCAGACTTCCTTACACTAATCTGTGAGGAAGAGTTAGGAAAGTGTTACAGAAAGATCCCATTAATTAAGCAGCATTTTCACTCACTAGATCCCCCACACCTATATCCAAGATTATAATGCATGGAGTAGTGGGCAGAAATCAGGCTATCCCACTTCCTGATGGTCAGCTGCTAACATTCTCAGAATCATCGTGCATGGGTTGTTGGTCACAGCATTATCTAAAAATTAATTATATGAATTTACCGTTACGGTATCATATTTAAAGCTCCATACTCATCACTTGCTAATTATTTTGCTAGTATCACGTTCTCAGGGTGATCTTCTGGTATCTGTGTGGCAGAAGCACACACTACACAACGGTGCACCACGGTGCAGCTCTTCCCAGTTCTGCGTCCATGACTTCACAGGGGTAGTTTGAAATCAGCCACAGTACGAATACTTACACCTGGGAAATTTTTAAGTCCTAAAACCTGAACTGGACTTTCTTTTACTTTTGGAGAGCTGACTGCTAAATGTTTACCACTATCACCATCACTTCTTTAGTCTCTCATGTGCATTTGTGCCCATTCTTAGGGAACTGCCAACTGATGGCCTTCAAGACCCAGGAAGGAGTGGAGGACGCTCCTTTCTCCAGCTCCTGAAGGCACTTCTCAGAATTATAACTTACTTACTGCTAGATCCTCCAAATAGTCTGTGAGGGCTATAAGTGCTTGAACTTAGTTACCTTTTCAACTTTTTGCCCTCGTTCTATCAACATATACTTGCCTGGCACAGAATGAACATGGCATTTAAACCTTGGGGAACATGCCCAAACTACCATGAATGAAAATCAGATAAGCTCTGCCATCCACACTTACATATCGTGCTGAATGAAGAGAGGTTGGTGAACTAGCTGCCAACAAGAAAGTACTAATATTTTAAACTGATATCACCTGTTCTAACAAGTGCTAGAAAGATATTATAGTTGACATTGTGTTGTAAGTTCACGTCTTAATGTCTCAAAGTACAGAATACATTCTTTTTGCCACTGCTCACACAAAAGGCAATGCTTGAGGTAGCTGTTAGCTCAACAACAGCGGATGGGGTGACAAAAACAGTATGACAAAAAGAGTCTCTTCCTAAAAGGAAACTTCTTACTGCTTTCAAAGCATTAGCCTTTGAAAAAGTAAACATTTCTATGAAATCCTGCCCCTCCCCTCTCTCCCACCATTTACTTGACTATGTTTAAAAGCAACATGGGACACTCTTAACAAAATTATACGGTTTTCTAAAATGTGTTGGCAACTGGGGAAGTCTGTGGTATAACTGTGAATGAGTGATGGAGGTGGATAGAAAGCTTTCATCCAGTGGTGTACCAAAGTGTGAGCAAACTGCTGAGAGACTAGGAAAGATCTCAAATGGATACTTAAGTACTTGAACAGCATGGAAGTGTAAGTGAGAAATTCAAAGAAAGGATTGTCCTAACTGCCTTCAGAGCAATTCCCAGGCTTCAGCTGGGATCTGTGTTCCTAGCAAAAACCAGCTGGGAAAAGATACAAACTACCTTGCAGATTCTAAGAGACTAAAGGACTCTGCCTGAAGAGCAAGCAATCAGGGCCCCGGGGTACTTCTGATGGATGGTACCTGTTCTAACCTTTTCTGGTTGTGCGTTTCTCCAATTCCCTAGTGCAAAGATCGAAAGCCAGAGCCTGATTCACAATGTTTAGCATTTACAGGTCTCAAATGCTGCCAATTACATATAGGTCCCCATTTTGGTGACATCTTTTAGGTATTATTGTGACAAACATATGGAGCAGTCTGCTTTCCAAATAACTGATTCACCTAAGTCAGGATTCTGGAGTGCAGGGTAAACAGGTCTGCATATCCTCTTTTAGACTTGTTTTAAGTTTAAATGTATCACAGAAGTTGCCAGGATTGTTTTAATGCTCCCTTTTATTACGATTATGAAGCCAGTCAAATAGCATACCAAAATGACATCTTAAGAAATTTAGTTTTAAAATAGAGATGAACATATGAGGACACCTGCTACCACCACAGTCACAAAGACCTATGTTTGCAGCAGCACCCAGTCAGAACACAAAGGTACATTGCTAAGGTAAATTAAACATTATAAGAACATTGTTTCAGTGAGACCAAGTCAGCTGTGCAAAAAGAAGCTTTTTGTTTCTCTAGTAAGAAGTTAACAGGAATTTTTAACTTTTGGAGAGAAAATATTTTCACAAGTATAATACAAAGAAAAAGGAAGTTGTTATTTTTGAGTAATGTCTTGGCTATTCGAGGTTTTTTCTGATTCCATATAAAACGAAGTATTATGTTTTCAAGATCTTTAAAGTATGACAGTGGAGCTTTAATGGGGATTGCGTTGAAATTATATATTGCTTTGGGTAGTATGGACATTTTAACAATGTTGATTCTTCCCAACCATGAGCATGGTATATTTTTCCATTTGTTAACATTCTCAGCTATCTCTTTTCTTAGAGTTTCATAGTTCTCTTTATATAGATCTTTCACGTCCTTTGTTAGATTAAACTCCCAAGTATTTCATCTTTTTTGGCACTACTGTGAATGGGATAGTCCTTAATTGTTTTTTCAACTTGACTATTTTTGGTATATATAAAGGCTACCGATTTATGAATGTTGATTTTGTAACCTGAGACACTGCTATATTCCTTAATCACTTCTAAGAGTTTTGTAGTAGAGTCCCTAGTATTTTCCAGATATACAATCATATCATTTGCGAAGAGCGAAAGTTTGATCTCTTCTGACCCTATGTGGATACCCTTGATCGTCTTTTCTTCCCTAATTGCGGTGGCTAAAACTTCCATTACAATGTTAAAGAGCAATGGAGACAATGGGCATCCTTGTCTGGTTCCAGATCTAAGTGGAAATGATTCCAATTTAACTCCATTCAATATGATATTGGCTGTGGGTTTGCTGTAGATGGCCTCTATCAGTTTAAGAAATGTCCCTTGTATACCAATTTTCTTAAGTGTTTCTGATGTTGGCGTGGATGTGGAGAAAAGGGAACACTTTTACACTGCTGGTGGGAATGCAAATTAATACATTCCTTTTGGAAAGAGATATGGAGAACACTTAGAAATCTAAAAATAAAAAAATAAAAAAATAAAAAATAAAAGAAATCTAAAAATAGATCTGCCATTCAATCCTGTAATCCCTCTACTGGGCATATACCCAGAAGACCAAAAATCACACCATAACAAAGATATTTGTATCAGAATCTTTATTGCAGCCCTATTCATAATTGCTAAGTCATGGAAAAAGCCCAAGTGCTCATCGATCCACGAATGGATTAATAAATTGTGGTATATGTACACCATGGAATATTATACAGCCTTAAAAAAAGATGGAGACTTTACCTCTTTCATGTTTACATGGATGGAGCTGGAACATATTCTTCTTAGTAAAGTATCTCAAGAATGGAAGAAAAAGTACCCAATGTACTTACCCTTATTATGAAACTAATGTAGGACCTTCACATGAAAGCTATAACCCAGTTACAACCTAAGAATAGGGAGAAGGGGGAAAGGGAGGGGAGGGAGGGGGGAAAAAGGTGAAGGGAGGGGGATTAATGGGATTACACCTGCGGTGCATCTTACAAGGGTATATGTGAATCCTAGTAAATGTGGAATGTAAAGGTCTTAGCAAAATAACTAAGAAAATGCTACAAAATCTATGTTAACTAGTGTGATGAAAATGTGTCAAATGATCTATGAACCAAGTGTATGGTGCCCCATGATCATACTAATGTACACAGCTATGATTTAATAAAAATAAATAAATAAATAAAAGAAAAGGGAAGTTGGTGTTAATTCATGCTAGAAAAGACACTGTAAAAAATGTTTACAAGTACAAGAAATCTGAAGCTGGAGTTTAATATAAAATCTTTATTGAAGTTAAGAGAGTCTTTGCATTGACTGGCCAAACAACACTTCTGCAGATGAGCTAACAATTGTCAAAAGGTTAGCCAGACCATTCCACTATGCATGTTCCAGGACTAAAAATGGCTTCATGCAGTAGACAGTGGCTTGAAAAAATGGCTTAAATGAATTTGAAACTGCCTCATTACTTTGTGAACTAAGGAAGATTAAGTATCTAGGCAACCTTCCAAAAGAAAAACAAAAATGTTACCTAGAATTCATAGGTAATGTATATTTCAAATGCCAGTGTGCACTTGCTCAGCATATGTGTCACATGCAAATAGAAGCAATACTGATATTCCTTTCTCATTCTACAACCTTTGGGAAAAACAACATTCTTCAGGAGTTAAGACGATCTCTCTTGTTTAATTCTGATTCTATGGTTTCTAAATCTGACTAGTATTCTCAAGCAGGACATAGTTCTCACTAGGATGGACACTTCTCTAAGTGGCAGAAATTTCACTCCTCCACTTTCTGGTCAACTTATTTTAATCCCATTCCCTAAGTAGAGTTTTCATATTTTATCTGAAATTAAATCTGTAGAGAATAAGCAGTTCCATAGATGCCAGAAACTTTCTCTCTCCCCCAACCTGCCTAAGAAATTTTAAATGTACTTTGTAAAGATTTGGGGGGTATTTTTATATCTGAAACTTAAGGCTCCCTTCACACTTGCTCTGGCTACAGTACCCATCAGCTTTACTGCTGCTCATTGGTTTTTGTTCTGTCATTCTAAGACTCTGATTCTTGAGAATCAGTGTAAATTTGCTTCTTGTTTTCATAAACATTGGATTACAGTTTTTACAGTGCTGCCTGCGGCCTTTGTTAATCAGCATATTGACTTGATTCATTTCAGGCATCCTGTTATCTGCTCTCTGATGGTTTTAAAGTAAAAGATAACCCAGTTAGAGATTTTTGAAGATAACAGCATGGGATTAGATATTCTTCAAACATTGGTTAATTCAGTCCACTAATAATGATGTTAACAATAATAACAACCACAGTGCACTAATTTTGATAGCGTTTTGGGCTCACTTTTAAACACTTTAATCCAATATTCCTCAAAACAAATATCTGGAGCAGACACTTTCATTATTCCATTTTAAAGAGGTGGAAACTGAAGGAAAGCTGTCAGATCATGTAGTAAAAAGAGTTGGGACCTGCATTCACACTCTGGCCTTCAGGCTCCAACATGTGCTCTGAGGAGTTACACTACACTCTCTTGCAGGGGACGCAGCATTTGAGTGTCTTTTGCTTAAATATCAAATGGATACAAGATATTAGTGACTCAACTAAAACAATATAATTTTTTACAGTTCTGTTTCTGAAGTAATACTGGCTTAGAAAAAATGTATACATCTCCAACATGACTTCTGTCTCCTTAATTCACACACTGCTGGTCATCTGGGCCTCCTTTGAAACTGAAGCCCAGAATCTCCATTTCCTAGTAAGTCAATCAGTGCATTTAAGTGTGACTACTATCCCTTTCAGAATGAATGGCCAAAAACACCAACAGTGATTTTGCTCTGCTTCCGGGATGCTGGTGCCAGGATGCAGGTGCCAGAGCAGTTAGGGGATGGTCACAGCCTACCCACATTCCTGGCTGCCAGGCCTCTCCGCTGGCCTCTGGCCTCCCTCCCTAGTGGCTGCCCATGACACACGCCAATGAGCTCCACAGAAACAGCAGCAGAGAGAAGGCTGGTCAAAGTCCAGCCACCAGAGTCAGTCCATAAGCAGCTGTTGGTCACAGCAAATATGAATCTGCAGCCAAACAACTGGGGATTCTCCCTATGAATGTTCCATCTTCCTGACCTGCTTCCAGAGGGAGTCAGTGACTCTGAACCTCCACAAAACAAATGTGTTCTCTCCTCTGCCTGACTTTTAGTTTACAGGGTGGATTACTCAACTTTTGGGAAATTCCACTTGGTGGAATTTTACTATCCTTGTGGCAATTTTTGCGTAATTCTTTTTTGGTAGCCTTTTATTTTTGTTTTTTTGGTAGTCTCAAAACTATGGAAAGCCTGGTAATGGACTGGAATAATCCTAGGCAAGCTCTGAAATGGGCCAACAAATTGTGAGAGACAAACTGAGCTTTGAGTCTTGTCCAACCACCAGGATAGGGTCAGTTAGAAAATAGCCCTGGGTGTTACCTGTGAATGAGTAAATGTGGAGCTATGCAAAGACTACCACTCCTTAAAAGTCATAAAAGCTGTATATGCTCTCCAAGCACAAGCACAAGGTCTGGCTTACCTGTCCGAACAGCCAGAACCTGACGTAGCAAGGAAACACAATAGTAGCTCCAGGATAAGTGGAATGAAAAGAATAAACAAAGGGATATAAACCTCATCAGACGCAGGCTTTCAGAAACTGGGTAAACCAGCTCAGATGGCAAGAGCATTTTTCAACTCTTTGTGAAAATATTTAAAAGGAAAAAAGTACATATACCACTTAATATGTAATAGCAGTCCTTGAAATAGTTGTTTGAACTTATTCAATAAAATTATAATCACATAATCTTTATTGACATACATGGAAGAAATACAAATACAGAAGTCCCCCCCTTATCCATGGTTTCACTCTCTATAATTTCACTCTCAGTCAACTTCGGTCCAAAAAATTAAATGAAAAAATTCCAGAAATAAAAAATTCATAAGGTTTAAACCGCCTGCTGTTCTAAGGAGCATGATGAAATCTCATTCTGTCCTGCTCTGTTCCCTCCAGGCCGTGAATCATTTATCTGTTTGTCCAATGTGTTTGTTCCCACTATATACGCTACTCATCCGTTAGTTACATTAGTTACTTAATAGCCGCCTCTGTTATCAAATTAGAAAAAAAAAAAAGTAGTATAGTATACACAGGGCATCGGAGGTTTCAGGCATGCACTGAGCACCTTGGTATGTATCCCTCGAGGGTAAAGGGGACGACTGTACTATTTGGTAGTATTAAAGTAGATATGACATACACACACACACACACCAAAAAAATGTATACATATTTTAAGGATAAAAACTGTAGTAAATTTATAATATTCAAGTCACATTTAACTTCTGCAGTTACAAGAGGTGTTCAACATAACTTGTATTCATATTTGCCATCAGTATATATTAAATATTATAATTTTAATACAATTTTTCCTTTCTTAAAATATGTATACACTTTTAGCATCCTCTGTATATATGTATGTATGTCTTTATTTGTATATACATAGGAAATAAACACATGTGAAAATGAATTTGGAGGGGCTACACTTCATGATACGTGACAGCAGAATTACTCACTATTCACAAGAACCACACTAATTCTTCATTATACCACTTTACCCAAAATTTAAATAACCAATGCATAATTTAGATATGCAAATAGATGAAGTGTCTATAGGGTATTATTCTCAATTCCATTCTTCAGGTTCTGACGTTTTGTGCCTTCAATGATAGTCTTTTCTTTTCTTTTTTTTGTATTTGAGACAGAGTCTTACTTTATCACCCTCGGTAGAGTTCCGTTGCATCACAGCTCATAGCAACCTCCTACTCTAGGGCTTAAGGGATTTTCTTGCCTCAGCCTCCCGAGTAGCTGGGACTACAGGCGCCTGCCACAACACCCGGCTATTTTTCTTGCAGTTATCAGTGCTGTTTTAACAGGCTGGGGCTGGGTTCGAACCTGCCACCCTCCTCACACCTGGTCTCACTTTTGTTCAAGCCACTTTCAAACTCCTGACTTCAAGCAATCCTCGCACCTTGGCCTCCCAGAATGCTAGGATGACAGGCTTATCACTGCGCCCAGCCTACAATAATGTGTTTATTGTCAGAGTTTATATTCCTAACAAAAATAATGTATGTTTACAGTAGTTAATAATTATAAAAGTGCTTTCACAAATATTATACATTTTACCTTTGAAAGTGCCTGGTCCACTAACTGAATCAGTCTTTCATTGTCATGATCCCATTTTGGTGATGAAGAAACAAAGCAGCATGCAGAAAGGAAATGCCCCTAAATTTCAAAACTGACAGAGCTAAGAATGGAACACAGGTCCTGCTATGACAAGCCCAGTGCTCCGGGCACCAAAACATCCTCCTACAGAGATCTCCAAAGCCCCTGCTCTCTGAAGCAGGTCACTGCCGGCACCTTTGCCTCATATATTCTCTAAGTCTTTAAATGAGAGTTTAAATAAAGGGGCAATGATGAGTCAACACTAATAGCCATCTGCTCCAACTGCCCAGGTTGTTAGGCCAAATTATTATAAACTTCATCATTCAGGACTGACAGTTATCACAACTGATAAGGATATAGACAACGGAGGGAAGAGTCATACAGAAAGCAGGCAACACCCAGGGAAGAAAACGGCAATTTAATAGTTCTCTAAGATAATAGACAAAGGTATGTGAAAACAAGCCACGAGTGACAGAATGAAGCATTATGAAGTCAATGACCCTTCCCCCCACAACCACTGTCCTCATCCCTAAGCGCCAGGCCAGCTGCTCTGATGATAGAAGGGCCACTATGCACCACAGACGTGCCCACGGTCTATCCTCTGGCCTGAACTGGCACAGCCGTGGTGCCCAGTCCAATCCAGCTTTAGGCCACTAGCCCAGACATGTGTCTAAGACAACCTGGGTACCTCGCTCATTATGAGAGGAGAGAACGAGGCAAACAGCAGCTACTCCTCTATATTTCATTCATTATTCAGTCCTGAAGAAATTTCTTATAGTCACTCTTTCCAACAGCCTACATTGTTCAGATATGTATTACGAAGTTAGGCAGCAGAGGTGAGAATATTGAAATTAGAAACAAATTTACCTTTACCTCCTGTGTTTTTCAAAATTAGTTTCCATAGGGTCAAGAGTTAGCTTTGTGTCAGTATTACTTACCATAGCTTAGTTTATCCCTTGCTTCCTATTAAAAATAAATAAATGCAACCACACAAACACCTATACATTCAACATATATATAAATAAATCCTGTCAGGATACCTGAAAACCAAGTAGTTATCTAAGAGGCTCTCTTTCACTCACAGACATTATTTTCACCCTATATCTTGATTACTATTCTAATCAAAGCCAATCACTATATATCAGGCATATATTTGATGACTTTGTTTTAGAAATTCAGAATACAAATCAAAGTAAAGAGTCTTAAATAATTATCTACATGAATTACCTTTATGTAAAATGTACACAGGTTCTAACAACACCGACCTAACGTGTACGTTAAAACCCTGAATTTAAGCTCACTTTCTTCCAAACTCAGGGCAAATTTTATCAAATGAAGGGGTCATTAATTTTTTAGTTCTTAAAGTTCTGCAAATGTTTAGCACTTAAAGTTCTGCCAATGTTTAATGTCAGACTCTGAGGCAAAGAGAATAAAATAATGAAAATAATAATATTCACACTTTAAAGCATGGCTTAAAGGGAAAGCCAATACACAAATAGTCCCCAGACTACAGACAGCTGACCTGTAATGCAGGCAAACTGCCAGGCGCATCGCCTCCTTCCTCAACCTTTCCACCTTGGAGACCACCTACTGGTCCAACTGACCTTCTTACCCCTCAGAAGGATGATAAATACACACACAAGTGATCCCATTCTTTCTTTTATTTAATTCCATCTCAAGCATCCACACTGTGGTTTTCTTGCCTTTACAGATCCAATTCCCCTATCTGTTGATAACTGATGGTTTAAGGATCCACAGCTTCCGCCATCAGTCCAGGTGAGCTGTGCAGGAATCTAGAGCTGAACCCAGAACCCTGAGCTAAGCCCAACCACATACTAACTTCCCCTTGTGATCTAGGAGATTCAATCACAGTAAGCCTCAGGGCCCTTTCAGGTCAAACAGGAGGCAAATTCACATTTCCCTAAGGGATCTGAACCTAAGATCTTGTTGGGTAAGAGCCATCTACCACAGCCATCTTGCATTTGCAGGAAGTCAGGAAGTTTCTAGAGTACCCCAGAGCTAAGTTCAACAGGTAGCTCTTGTCCCAGTGCAATCATATGACCTTCTAAATCAAGCCCCACCTAAATTGTAAGTCCAGAGACACATTAAATTCCCCTTTTGTTACAACCAGCACAGGACGCATTTTCTGCTCATGTGCAATCAAAAAAATGTCTCATCACTACACCAGTACACATTCAATAATGATTCTTGGCTCTACCAGTTTTCATGCCATCACTTATTATCAACCTCTCTAGGCCTCAGTTTGTAAAATGGAGATGATCCCAATCTTAAATGATTACTGCAAGGATTTAAAATTATGTAAAACACTGATCCCAGGGCCTGGCACGTCATGGGCTCTCGGAAAAGGGCAGCACCTATTTTCGGTTTTGCAACTCCTTCGGGAAAACCTCTCTTCTCCAACATGGGAGAGAATAAATAGCCCAACGATTGCTCTTAAGAATAAAAGTAGACGGGATGGTGCCTGTGGCTCAGTGAGTAGGGCAGTGGCCCCATATACCAAGGGTGGCGGGTCAGAACCTGGCCCCTCCAAACTGCAACAACAAAAAGTAGCCAGGCATTGTGGCAGGCGCCTGTAGTCCCAGCTACTCTGGAGGCTGAGGCAAGAGAATAGCCTAAGCCCAGGAGCTGGAGGTTGCTGTGAGCTGTGATGCAACAGCACTCTACCCAGGGAGACAAAGTGAGACTCTGTCTATTAAAAATAATAATAATAATAATAATAATAAAAGTAGAACTAGTAAAAAAATGTTCTAGAAGTCAGAGTAAAATCTTAGAAAAGTAGCAGATCCAAACACTCGCACTCCAAAGCTGCTGAAGACGTCTGATGTATCCTGAGTTCGCTTTCTGTATCACTCATTCTCCCTTAACAGTGATCAGTCTCCAATTAAACCTCTTTCTTCAATACCAGTGTCTAAATTAGGTAAGTATGGAAGTCATACTAATATGTAGTGTGTTTGTTAATCCAACACACTCTATTTTTTATATTTCACACAGTACAAGTTAAGCAGACTTTACAGTTTTAAAAATGTACAGAATGCTGCTATCACCCCTAAACTTCAGCTTCCAAGATCATAACAACCAACTATTATGGGTTAACGTTAATTTTTACTTCTTGTTTTTCATTAGTCTCTGCCATAACCATGTCATTATGCCAGTATTTTCTGAATCACTAGTAAATGGAAAAAACAAATATAGCAGTTGTGATTTAATCAGACATCACTGTTGAAATAGCTAGCACAAGTAGACACATTTAGAATAGTAAATGGATAACAAAAAACACAGGCTCATTAATAAGAAGGCAATTAGGTCTTCAGGGAAAATTCATTTTCTAAAAGAATGCTAAAGCAAGCTATAAAATGCAAGTGAAATTGTGTTTTGACATGAATAGTACACACTGTCTATTACATCATAATTTTTCTCTTGAGGAAACTGACAAGAATCTCTGTTCTTAAATATGAGCACAAAAGATAATAAAACGAACACCAGTTATATTTAATGCATTCTACCTACTAACTCTCATTCATTAAATTTGACTGCCCTATAAATGATCTCCTTATTACAAAGATCTTAAATTATACTTAGATGAAAAAGATAATTTTAAAGCCGGAGACTGTTACTAGCAACAGCAGAGGGAAGGGTATTTCCCATATCAACATAACATTATGGTAAGTAAAAATGACTTGGATATAGCATGCCTGGTTCCTTAAATAGTATGTTTACCTTTAAATGTTCTTATGTAAAACATTCATAACCAAAACCTATTTTATTCTCTCAAGAAAATTTTTATTTAAAATTCTGCGTGCTTTCAAAAAACCTGCATGGTATTGTTTTGATGTGTCTGGAATGTTAAATTATATCAAGTAAATATTGATTAGAAATATAAATCCAGGGAAATATGTTTCACATTATAACTAATCCTTTTACAATACTCTTAAAATTCTACAGTAAAGTCCATGCATACAGCAATCTTTTTAAGCTGAGCTCTCTCTGTCTTTGAGCAATGTATCTCAAAATTAATGTTCAAGCAAATCGCTTGGGGATTTTATTAAAATGCAGATTCTAATTCAGTAGGTCTGGGGTAGTTCCGATAGATTATCACAGATCACTACAAGCTCCCTGGTGATGGTTACACTACCAGTCCAAAAACAATTCAAGTAGCAAAATCATAGGAAACCTTGCAGCTGATGAATCTAGTGACCAGGAGGCCCTCAGGAACTGACCCCAGCCTGCGTGGGAAGTGAGGACCCTGGAAAGGCTTCCTCTCTACTCTTGAATTTGCTGAATGACCTAAGACAAATCACATCAAGGAGCTGATACCAGTCCCACACTTCAGCAGCTGCTAGGTCACCCTCCGCCCAACAAGGATTAGAGGAATTTCTGTGGCACTTCAGCTGCTGCCTTGGGCAGGGTTTGGAGAACTGGTCTATGAGCAGCTGGTTAAGGAACAGGCTGCATTAGGGAGGGTTTATATAAATAGACACAAATCTGGAAGAAGATTTATCATTTTCTCCTTTAAAGTATATCATTGTATACTACAGTATAGACTATGAAGTTCATAAAGTTCATTTATTTTTCTACTTCAGTTTCTCCATCTTTAAAATGGAGAAAATAATAATCTATTTTCACTACTTTTTCCAAGAATATAAGTATAAAATTTTTGTTGTTCTTTTTTTTTTTTTTTTGTAGAGACAGAGTCTCACTTTGCCGCCCTCGGTAGAGTGCCATGACGTCACAGGACTCACAGCAGCCTCCAGCTCTTGGGCTTCCGCGATTCTCCTGCCTCAGCCTCCCGAGCAGCTGGGACTACAGGCGCCTGCCACAACGCCCGGCTATTTTTTGGTTGCAGTTCAGTCGGGGCTGCGCTTGAACCCGCCACCCTCGGTAGATGGGGCCGGCGCCCTACTCACTGAGCAATAGGCGCCACCCTTTTTCTTTTTTTTTTTTACACAGAGTCTCACTCTGTTGCCCTGAGTAGACTGGTGTGGCTTCATCATAGCTCATATCTACTTCAAACTCCTAGGTTCAAATGATCCTCTTGCCTCAATCTTCCAAGTTGCTGGGACTACGGGCACCCACCATGCATCCCGATGAAGTATGAAGTTTTGATTCGATGCCCTTACCTTCCACCTACTTTTCTTCTACCCTGAAACTTTGAATAACTAAATCTTACCAATGTTAAGACTTCATTCTTCAAGGTGCCCAAAAAATGTATGCCCATTGTAAGAAAGGAAAAAACTATATTAAATTTGTAATACTCGAGTCCCTTTTGACTTCTACAATTACAAGAGGTGCTCAACATGACTTGTATTCACTTTTTGTTATCAGGATATACTGAGTATTACAATTTTAATATAGTGTTTTCCTTTCTTAAAACGTATAGATTTTTTGGCACCCTCTGTGTGTGTTCATACACATATAAATAGATACTTAGATTTTTCAACTTTCCCAACAAATAAATGTAACCAATCACTAGGCATTACTTTATTTGGCTTTACTTCTGAATTCTTTTTTTTTATTTTTGGAGACAAGAGTCTCACTTTGTGCTTAGGTAGAGTGCCTGGCATCATAGCTCACAGCAACCTCAAACTCTTGAACTCAAGTGAACCTCTTGCCTCAGCCTCCCAAGTAGCTGGGAACACAGGTGCCCACCACAATGCCCAGCTATATGTAAAGACTGAGTCTTGCTCTTGCTCAACCTGGTCTCGAACTCCTGAGCTCAAGTTATCTACCTGCCTCAACCTCCCAGAGTGCTAGGATTATAGGCGTGAGCCACTGTGCCCAGTCTATTTCTGAATACTCCTTATTAAAAGAATTCCTAGAATGACATGATTTAGCCAAAACTGTCCTGTTCATTTTTTTTTTTTTTTTTTTGAGACAAGCCTCAAGCTATGGCCCTTGGTAGAGTGCCGTGGCATCACAGCTCACAGCAACCTCCAACTCCTGGGCTTAAGCAATTCTCTTGCCTCAGCCTCCCGAGTAGCTGGGACTACAGGGGCCTGCCACAACGCCCGGCTATTTTTTGGTTGTAGTTGTCATTGTTGTTGGCAGGCCTGGGCCAGATTCAAACCCGCCAGCTCTGGTGTATGTGGCTAGTGTCTTCACCGCTTGAGCTACAGGCGCCACCCTGTTCATTATTTTTATTAACAGAGCTCGACAATCATATCAAGTGGAAACAGAGATTATTTCACTTAGGACTGCTTAATTTGCTCCTAAAACAATTGTAGTGAGAAAATAAGCCACTTGTAATTTTTATGGATTATCAACACATAAAGGAGAATGCCCCAAAATTCAGCCAGACCTACAAGGGGAAATGGCAGTGTTCTACTACAGGATCAATGCGGTCCCTAAAACCCAGGCCGGACATTTCCCTGAACCTCAACAATATGAAAAAATCTCACAAAACTAAGTTTTAATAGTACATAAATTCAGTTTTTATTATTTAAATATTAACTACTAATCGAAGGAATTCCCACAAGAACACAAAAGAAAAATGATCATAATGGATTCAAAATAGAATCTTCATGAAACTTATAAAACTTTTTATGTTGGAAGGAGGTTTCTATAGGAATATTGCACTGAGATGAACTCTGAAGTTTGTAAACTACCTCACAGTTCACACTGACATCAAGCATTCAAATATTATACGTACAGTTTTTTAAAAGTTCTCCAAAGTATACAGTCATATATAACTTATCTCAAAATATCAAGCAATGAGGTACTCAAGATTTCCTATCTCCATTTACAAAAAAAAGAACTTCAGAGACAGATAAGCACAACAAATAAACATTGTATGACATTAAAAAATAATTTTGTGGATATGCAAGTTTGCTTTTTGCTTCAATTGAAATAAAAATTAGCCTGATTGATGTTTTATTCACTTACTTTGTTATCAAATACCATTTTAAGACACCATAATTTGCTATGTCTTGTACCCTTTTTCAGTACTCTGACAAACAGCATGAGTTTTTGATAAAAGAAAAAAAAGAAAAAGTCATGTTCAAAAGCAATTACCACCTTTTTAGGCAAAGAGAAACACCATTTGATAAAGGAACAGAGACCAGATACACATGATCAAAGGGTGAAGTCTGAGAGGAATACACAAAGGGAAATTTTTACATTGACAGAATAAGAAATGAATGTGTTTGGGCAAAGGCAAATTCCAATAAACAAGTCAAAAATAGAACTCTTTCCCCTCTTCTGAAAATTAAGAGATCAAACACTCACACACACAAATACAGACACACACACACACACAGAATCCCTGTGTTCTTTGTTTTGTATTAAAGAACAATCTGTAAACTCTCTTGATGTTTCCTGCTCTCGGTCCTCAGCATCTCTCTTCCTGCTCTCCATGAAGAGCAAGGAGGGGAAATGGGAGCAGCACAGATCTGCATTTAGCATGATTTACACTGTCCATCATACTACCATGAGAAGACCCAGCACACTGTGCTTCAAACAAGACACTTTCTCTGTATGAAATCACACGAATATTCTTCCAAAGGGCACAAAAACGGGTAACAAATCATCATTGCTAGAAATATAAAATTCGGTGGGAAAACTGGCATGAGCTCTGGCTGGAGGATGAGTCATATTTTCAGTTTTTAAGAAGATGCCGGGTACCAAAGGATACTTGGTGAACACAAAAAGGCTGTGATTTTGTGGATATGTGTGTGGGGCTTTGTTGTTACTAGAGAGAAGTGGGAGTGTGGGAGAGGGGCAGAATGGCAGAGAGGTTGATTTATTTTTCAAATTCACATTTATGAACACAAAGAGCCGTCAGCAGCACATGTGCCAATGTCCAAACAGCAGCCAGATTTGCCTCTTCCCGTCTGTGTAGGCCAGATACAAAACAATCTCCCCATCTAGGAAAATCAGCAGAGTTTGCTATAAAGGGACTAGTGAGAGAAAAACCAGTTCTGGAAATGTCCAGTTACATGTCATTGCCATTCCTGATGATTAGAATGTGTAGTTTTAATTAATTGGGCAATGGGGGGGATACTGGCCCAAAAAAACCCCGGAATACTAAATGATAAACCTTAAAACAAGCTGGCTTCAGTGTATCTTTGTAGCAATAATTATAAAAAAAATTAATTTCACGTACAGAGACAACAAGGAGTCAGACACCAGGAAAGCAGTAAGGCTTCGAGGAGCTGTAAGGTCCTAAATGATCAAGTGCATGTGTGTTAACAGTGTGGTGTGCCAGGAACTGCATCCCAAGCAGCATCTTGAGCTGTGTTTCCAGGCTCACATCATACAAGAGAGACAATAGTCCCTCTCTAGGTCATTGATAAGACTGCATCTAAAAAGCTGCATGTTATTCTCTACTCTGAGATAAAAACACTGAACCATGAGTTGAACAAACTGCTAAAGAAACTGACTAAAAATATTTGTTTTCTATAGTTGCAATACTAGCTAGGAATATTAATACTGACTCTTCCACAGGTTTAAGTAAGGATTTACAAAAGGCTGTGTTTAAAAAAATTATTTTAAGTATACTTTTTCTCATTGGGTTGATGATAATATTATAAAATCATTGCCTGGCCAATTTAGGATGTTTAGCAATTAAAATTAATTTGACTGGCCAGGTACGTACACGCACGCACACACAAATCCTGAACAGCATGTACTCACTAGGAAGAGAATTCTGGAGCAGGGAAGAACTGAAACTAAGGAGGTACTTCAGCTACTTTAATGTATGATGATTATACCCCAAATAGCTGCTTTACAATTTACAATGCCAATTCACATAAATTACGTCATTTGATCCTCATAAAAACCATGTGGTAAGGTGAGGATGGGTATTAACCCCATTTTACAGATAAGAAAGTTGAGATACCAAGTCACCTTCATCTGAGTCCTTCTACAGAAAACTTTCTTATGATATCAAGAAAGGACAACTATACAATCCCGGGAATAAATTTTAGTACCTCTTTGAGCTTTTATGCCTCCGTCTCCCTAGGTACATCACAGGTATTGTTTTAAGTGATGGATTAAACTGTTAGAATATACTAAGAGACTTATAGAAAGTTCTGATTTTAAAGAGGCTCGCCACGCAGTAGTTTTAAACTTTAACCCCCAAAGCTAAAAAAGTCATAATAAAAAGACACTTAAATTTGTGATTTAAAAGCGAACTGAAAATAAATAAAATAAAAGCAAACTGAATATGCATATGACATATTAAAAGCCCAACAATCCTTAGTCTTTCAAAATTTGTTTCTCAAGCTCACAGTATTAGAAACCATATGAAAGTATCGGAAATTTCATTGGCCTCAAAGGATATGATTTAAATGACATATTTAACAGTACTCTTTAAAGTCTCAATATAAATGTGTTTTAGGCATTTAAAGCATGTTTAAATTTCTCAGAAGAAATAAAAGTTGAGCATTTAAAGTAAAAAATAAGAAAAAACAAGAATACACTTCCAATTTCCAATATATCTCCACTCCAGGTCTTGGCAACAAATCTAACTGCCATAGAAGTTGATGACAATAGACTATCAAGTGATTTATAATAGCCAGAGAAAGAAAATATTTACAGAACAAACTGAATTTTGTTTCTGGAGAAAAGCAGGTCCACAGTACTTGACTTTGAACTCTGGCAATGAAAGATGGTCATTTCTGGGGACGATATGCATATGAATGTGTATATGTGTGTGTGTGTATCTCATAAAGGGCAAAATATTAAGATACTACCTTATGAGAAGTACAGTTAACAGCAAGCTCTATTAATTAAACATGTCAAACATTACTCTTTGTCAGTAAGGAAAAGCCAGGCATATTTAGTTAAAAATTACTTAGAATTATTCCTTTGAGATATCATATCTATCATCAGAGGAGATCATCTGCACATTCTGCTGCAGGACTTTAGTATGTACTTGTTCATTAAAGGGTTAATAGCAAAAAGAGAAAAAAAAGAAAAGTTTCTTTCCTACCAAAAATACATCCATCAGCTGTTGGGACATTAAGAGTTGTACCTCTCCAATACATGTAAGTTTAATCATGCAACTGGTAGAGTTCAAACTTTCAATTAACAAAGTACATGCCTTTTCAAGCGTAGGCTCTCCGTGCAGTGACAGTGTGAACAAATCAATACTCACTCCAACCTGCCTGCATATAATGAGTTGCACCAAGCACGGTTTCAATACTAACGGGTATTACGTACCAGGGATGCATGCAGTAATGCTTATTCCACAGAGAGTTAAATTAAACCATCAGATCATTCATCGCATAGAGCTGTTGCCCTCTGCATACATCACCTATATACATGGCTTTTCCTCTACACGTTGCCATTTCATAATCTTTGCCTGAGAATAGGACTCACGCTGCCACCTGAATCTGTTAACTCCTTCTACAGAGTTCAAAGTGGGGGAGGGGGGGCCTGGGAGGAGGCGTAAGAAGAATAAACGATTTCTACAGGAAAACAACAATTTGAGTTTATTTCCAGGAAACAGGGTAGCCACAACAAGGAGAGTAACTGTCAAGTACAAAGTTCTTTTTCTGAGTCCCGCGGCCTCAGCCAGGAAGGCGGCTGCAGCTTTCCCGTCTTCTCCATCAGCCTTCGGCCACCTCTGCGTCTCCATCTGCACCGCGAAGCGAGGCAGCAGATGCACCCGCCCGCCACGCTGAGCTGGGTGGGTTGGCCAGAAAAGTTGTCAGGGCTGGCGGGAGGTAGCCGAGCGCCCGGGAGCCCGGGAGCCCGCTCCCCACTGTCCACCTGGTGAAACTTCAGAGCCCCAGAGGGAGAAATCGAAAGAAGCAAGCAACCTAGTAGAAGGGTTACAAACCTGGAAGGGGACAGAGGATCGCACCGCAGAGCCGGGGTGCTCGGACTTCTCTGAGTGCCTTTACTGAGAACCCAGGGGACGAACGCGAGACACCACATCCCTTCTTTGGGGTTCTCCGGAGGAAGGCAGTCATTCATTTACAGCTCCCATCAGAGCCCCAGGCCGGCTCCGGGAGGTGCGCGCCAGCCGCCCGGTGGCTTTGCCCGAGGCGCGCGCTCCCACACACTGGTCGGGCTTCCCCAACCTGGCGGCCGGACCTCGCTGCCCAGGACGGCTCGGCGTGGATCCCCAGAGCCACATTTGAAAACATCTTACCAGGCTCTGCCAATACACACACGGAACGTACCCCAGGCATCGTCCTAGCCCGCAGGACAAGCCCAGAAGCAATCCAACCGTGGGGGAGGAGAGAGGGGACGCGGGCAGGGACCGGGAAGTAGTTAGACAATAGTCCAGCGAGGTTATTCCCGGGACAAAAAGCACCTGGCAAAGCGCGCCGAGGTCAGTCCCTTCGAATCTCCGCATTTCTGACAATGGCTTCCTGGGGAATTTTTTTAAACGCTAGTAGCAGCAACAAGCCTGCACCACAAGCAACAGAGTATATAGAGTAGTCGTCCCCAGAGTCTTGACTACTTTTTCAGTCTCTCTTCGCCACTGACCCAGGGCAGGCTTGGCCTCAGACCCTGGCCAGCTGGCCACCAGTTCCCCCAAGAAAAGCAGTGTCTCTACAGACTCCGGCACAGTCGTGCCAGCCTGTGCCCCGAGCGGGCTTCAGAGAGGAACAATGGGTCGCTAAGATTAAAGTTACCTGCGCCAAGTGGCGCCCAGCCCGGGGCACCGCGAGCCACCTGGCACGAACTCTGGGAGCGGGTCTCCCCCTACCCCGTGCCCCCTGCCCCCTGGGCCGCGAAAGCTTCCCCAGATCCTCGTCCCGGGCTCCCGGCACTGGTGTGGGCTCCGGACGGCCCCCACCCCCCGGCCACTCACCTGCGGAGAACTGGCCTTGGGCCGAGCCCAGGAGAGGCCACGGGGAGAGAACCAGGAGCGCCACCACCGCGGGCAGCGCCGCCGCCGCCGTATCCATGTCGAGTTTGGGAGAAGTTTCAAGCAGCTTCGCGAAGAGCCACCGGGGCGATAGGCGCGGGCGGGCCCGCGGGGCGCGGACGCGCAGTCGGCAGCCGCCCGCCGGCACTTTTTCCTTCTTCGCGGCCGCCAAACTACCTCGGGGGCGAAAGCGTCGCCCGCGTCGCCGGGCGGCCGCGCCGGCAGCTCTCCATGCTCGGCGGAGGCTGCTCCTGTTAGTCAAGACTTACTTTGCTCGGGGAGGGACGGGGGCGGAGCCGGGGGGTGACGTCGCCCCGCGGGCTCCGGGCGCTTCTGAGGAATGCGGGCTCGGGCGCGCCGCCGCGGCTGAGAGACGCGCGCCCGCCCGCCCCGGCCGCGCGCCCGCGCCGCCCGCCGCCTTTGTTCGCGGCCCGGGCCCCGCCGCCCGCGGCTGTGGGGGAGGGGGCGGCCCGCGCGGCTCGCTGCCCTGTTCCAGAAATCCGAGTTGGAGAGGCGGGAGTTTGGCTCTCAGTGTGGCGGGACGAGCGCGGAGAAACCCCGCCGCCGGAGGAGAGGCGTCCTGGGGCTGTGTCACCGAGGGGGAAGGGGTCCCGCTGGAGCGGTCGCCGGTGGAAGCGCCCTGAGGAGGCACCCACCGTATCGGAAACTCACTGTCCCTTTTCTTGTGATAAGGAATGACATCCCAACCCCGTAGAAAACTTATTGTTCTTTAATCAAATAATAAATAAAACTTGAACCAAAATAAACGTTCGGTAACTTTCCAGCGTGAACAGCTGGCGTGTCTCCTTTCTGGTGTATTTGTCATTTGCCAGAAATGTTTGCATTCACTCTGCCTCACTGACTTTGCTTGTTGTTTTGAGAGCCCGGCCTCTTTCCACTTCTCACAGAGGGACTGCTCCGGGGGTTACTACCTAGGTCTGGGTTGTGTAAAAAAGGGGTTTGGTTTTGTTTCTAATATCTAGTAGCTATTTAAGTGCTTAACAAAAGGACTTTACACTGACAATGAAAACAGCAGCGAATGATTCATCGGGAGGAAAATACTGGTATATTGTGACAGTAAGTGTTTTACAGTTTGTGACTTCTTTAGCAGCTTGAAGTGGTTTCACCATATGCCGCCCTGACTTGCTTCCGTGGTTTAACTGTGTTGCATGCTTTATTTTTTGTAAAATATCGCTAAAAAATAGGTGCGGTCCCAATTGAATAAACGTAACTTTTATTCTGAAGTGGGATGTCTATACACAATTCCTAAAACAATAGTCTGTTGATTGACATCTGGCAGTTATGCAGCCTACCCTTAACCTTTGTAAATCAAGATAGTGTGAAATTCAATTGAACATAACATTCACAAAATTTGCCAAGCCACATATTCCTTTAATCAAATATATCTTATTAATTGTGATGGATGTGTTACTTAGTTCAGTGTAAGCATTTCACATTGTATATAGAAGCAGTACCCTGAACCCCATAAATGCATCAACGTACAAAGTTATGATTTAATTATATATATATATGTTATTAATGACCAGGCTTATGACAGATCTGGAAATATAAGTATAATGGCGCCTGTGGCTCAGAGGGGTAGGGCGCTGGCCACATATGCTGGAGGTGGCAGGTTCAAACCCAGCCCCGGACAAAAACTGCAAATAAATAAATAAAATAAAATAAAACAAATAAACACACATATACATATATATTATGTATACAGACATCAGGAAGAAAAGACTTTTTTTAAATTTGGCATGCGTAGTACGCTGCTAATTCAGCATAGTTAAATTCACCCTTCCTTGGGGTGCAATGTGTAATTTTTTTTAAAAAACTCATCCTTGTAGCATATCATCAACATTTCTATTTTTTTAATTTAGGAATATTCCTAGATTTCCAGCTAATAAAAAAAGTGGAGGATGTATGAACATATTTTTCTTTTTAAGGACTTAGCCAAACTTCCTAAAATTTAGTAGCAAATTGCCCTAGTAAAAACAAACAAAACACGAGGATACTATTTCATCTGTTCTTCTGTTCGTGTAAGAAATATAAAAGAAGTTTATGACATGGTAGTTTGTTTAAACATACAAACAAAAAGTTTCTTTAAAGATTGACACTCTTTAAAAGTTGGCAAAGCGCACACAATTCTTCTCTTGCCCATTGCAAGGGAAATAGTAACACATAATATTTAGACAGTGCTTAAAAGGTGCGACACACTATCTTAAGACGAACAGTCAGGTGTCTTATTGATTTTGAACAATTCCATGATGTTAGTACAATTATTATTCACATTTGACAAATGGGGAAAGAAAATTTAAGTAACTTTCCAAAGGACACTTATGACAGAAAAGGGGATGGGGAACAGGGAAGAAATCTGAAAAGGAATTAACAAACTAGCAAAGGACCTTCTCACTAAAACAAAGAAATACAATGAAACTTTCAGATGAGTAAATCAGCTATTTTGTCTTTATGGACCATTTGCTGGCCAGCATTGAAATAATTTCAGTAGAGACTTTTTACTTCTTTCACATAGCTAAGTCCCTGACCTAGGTTTTTGTTTGTTTGAAGGATATGAAACTAAAAATTTCATATTCTTTAGTATCTATTTTAAAGAATCCAAAATATGAAAAATTTCATGTACACTAAGATAGTTATTTTCAAAGGAGAAAAGTGGAAAAATATAGAGAAAAAAGAACCAATAATAGGCAGATTTATAGGCATTATGTGGTAGAATATTTCACAGCCACTAAAAATGAAGGTTATGAAAAAGTAAACTGCAAAAGGGGAAAATGCTTATGATCAAATGTAGGGTGAAATAATCAGAAGACAGTACAGAATTTCAGTTTGAGAAGGAAGAAAGTTCTGGAAAAGGATGGTGATGATGGCTGCATAACAATGTGAATTTACTTAATGCCACCAAACTATACACTTAAAACCAGCTGAAATATTAAAATTTATGTTATATATATTTTGCAACAATGAAAAATTAGAAGATGAAAATCTACATGTGGTATGTATGATAACAACTTAGGTGGTGGAGGTGGGGGGGTGGACTAGGAAAAAACATAAACCATGGGGCCGCACCTGTGGCTCACAGGAGTAGGGCACCAGCCTCATACACCAGAGGTGGAGAGTTCAATCCCAGCCCCTGCCCAAAACTGCAAAAAACCCCCATAAATCATGATATTGATTTAATTAGCAGTACATGTGGAATAATAAAATTATATGACTACCCCTTCCTACTTTCCTATTATTTTTAGCATATAGTTAGAGTATTTCTTTTAAAAGATGACAGATCTGTATCTTCATTGCAGTTTACCAGATACTAATTCCACTCATGAACTTAGACCTGCATTTAGCAAAATGTTCTCTATAGAATCCCAGTCGTTATACTACATATCAGATTTTAATAAGTGTCATTGGAAAATAGGATCTTGAGATCAAATAAGCTTGGAGAAATCTGGATTGAACAAAGTTAAACAGGCTTCTTCACTATAGCAGGCTTCTTTATTATAAGACCTTTTCCATGGTTACCAATATGGTATTGTGCACTGTAAATCTGTTGGAGGAAGAAAAAGAATGCAGTATTTCTCCAAGTTTTGGACTACATAACTCTGTAATAGAAGAAAGAGTATCTCTCAGGATACATACAGTTCTGAGAGATAAGCTCCAGGAAACAGAATCTGGGTTGCACTGCCGTAAACAACGTTTAATATCATTATGTCTCAATTTCTTTCATATGGAAATGAAACTAATCAGATTTTTAGAGGATTGAGTGAAATGTATATATTTATCATAGTGATGCTAATTTAGTTAAAGGTATAAATACGAAAGGGCCTGGATCTTGATAATAGGTGCTGAGGAAATATTCTCTGAAAGAATATGCACAAACTGGTACTTAACGGAAGCAAAGTTTTATTTACCCAGTGGTATCTCATGACTGTACACACCACACGCATTTATAAGCAATTAGATTTACTCTCAGCTTGTTAATAACTAATTGCTTATATTATGCTTTCCAGTTTGTAAATCGTATTCACCCACATGATCTCTGTCTAACCTCACTCCAACTCTGTGAAGTGGGCCAGGCAGGTAGTATGATTAATTTCACTTAACAGGAGAGGAAAACTAAAGCTGAGAGGGATTAAAATACTTGTCCATGGTTATACAGCTGATTAACAGCAAAGCTGTAACTCTGCTCTGGAGTTTTTGATTCCAAACCTCACTTTCCCCCAATTGCTATGTACTAATTCTCATCTCTAAAAGTTTTGATTTGTGTCACATGTCAAAATCCTTCATGCCAATTCGTCCAGCAGTGCTTCTTGGGCTGGTAGGTGGACTTGAGCTTCTATTTTCTCTTTGAAAGGGGAAAAAAGGCAAAAAAACCCTAAATCCTAAAAGCATTTCCTTATAGTAAAATTCTTGCAGGGGTATGTGTGTGGGTGGTCACTCGCATCCCAAAAGACAAGAGAGGCAGGGAATTTCTGACATTAAAGCTCCTGAATAGAACAGAGACTTGCAGGGAAAGAAAAAGGAAGTGCTCCTTACACGGTTACATCCTTAAAAGCTGCTGTTTTGCGTGGTATTAGAGCCTTGGACTGTAGGACAAAGCCCAGTTGCTCTCTGGAATTGCTCTATGGCCTGGCCACTTAGCACAACACTTAGATCTTGACACTGAGAATCCAGGAATGAGGGGGATGGTAACGCAGCGTGCCTAAGTCTCTGAGGAAATCCTCCTCTCTGCATGTGCTTAGACAACTTTGGGTCAGATGGTAAGATATACAGTGTATTCAAAACCAGAGTTATTTTGCAAGTCCCTTGAACCTCTTAAAATATCCATAACTAGGGATTAGTTCAGACACACTAGTCAAGAAAATGGATGCTCCAAAGGTTTTATCAAGGGAAGCAAAAAATGCGAGCAGCTTGAGAGCTCAGTGTTGCCAATTTGGAAGAGCAATTTGCCTACAGCTGGATATAATTAACAAGCACGGGTCAAAAAGGAAGCCAATCATAAAAGTGCGAATTGGATTGAGGTGGAGGGATGGGACGGTAACAGTCACTTCCAGAGCTGATATATTCTCCCTGGAGAGCCTCTCCCTATTTTCAAAAAGTGTATTCCAATGATGTTAACAGAAGATTCAACTTGGAGGGGAAAATGCTTGGTCTTCACGGTGACCCAATATGTGTGTGACAAATTACCTTTCCTGGGACACCAAATGGTACCTCATCCTACCTCTATACCAGTAAGTATTTTCACGTCCCCCAAAATGTATTATGTTTTTCTTGGCTTATTATAGAAAAAAATACATATATATCTATTATATGTATATAAAGGGCACCAGAAGGTATACAGAGCATCCCTCTGAATCCTGTTTGAATTCTTTTGGTCTGGATGCATAAATTATCCTGGAGGTTTTGTTTGTTTGCTATTTTAGTAAAAAAACAGGAAAGAGGATAACTTAAGACTAATTAAATACATCATGCATTCAATAATACATTTTGCAGGGTTAAGAGCTCATATGCAAAGTTGCAGCCTGACAAGAATTAACACAGCTGAATAAGAAATTCTCTAATGATTATGCTTCTTCCTTCCTCCCACTTACTTCTCAAGGAGGCTGGGGGACTGGCTTCACATATGGAACCCCGTGGATCTTGCCATCTTTCTTCTCCGCTTATTCTGGTCTTCAGACAGAAAGATGTCTGAACACAAAATACAGTACTTCCAAAGCTTTGGAGATTTGTCTAATCCTCCAAATGTTCTCCCATAAAATCTTCCCTCCACGCTGTTGGTGCTGCCACAGCATTCATAACCAGGGAAAGTCTGACAAGAAAATGAACCATTAAAACCTACACACAAACATAGGGGCTCATTTCCATGCTGAAGTCCTCTTTAACCAAAGCAAAGAATTCATTTTGTCATTTGTAAGCATTTATTAAGTGTACGACACAGTGCTAGTTACTCTATGGGGGATACAGGAGAATTAGTAGTTTACATTTGAGTTTAACAGGCAAAAAAATAAAAGGCAACAAAATACTTGGGGGAAGAGGAAGATGAGTAAATAAATATATTCATGTCTCTGTATGGATACATGTGTGCATACATACATATACGTGTGTGTGTGTGTGTTTGTATATCTGCTAAATGTAAAGGAACAGAAAGCAAAATGTTAAATCATGGGGAAGTACGGTTGGAGGAAAATACTTTGGGGGATGGTTAGTTTTGAACTAGATCTTGAAGAAAGCAACGGTGTTGTTGTAGAAAGGGGAAAAGAGGGCGGCGCCTGTGGCTCAAAGGGTAGGGCTCCAGCCCCATATGCCGGAGGTGGCAGGTTCAAACCCAGCCCTGGCCAAAAACTGCAAAAAAAAAAAGAAAGGGGAAAAGACCTAAGGGTAAACCATGCTTTGGAGCATAAACTTCTTACCTGATCACACTTTCTGGGCAGTAACTGTCTCTTAATCACTGGCCCAACTGTGCCTCTCATTGACGGAATACTTGTCTATCCCGGGGATGAATTCTCATTTTATTGATGAAGTTTTTTAATTCACCTGAGAGGCCTTGCTAGAAAATGAATAAAATACATAACAGATTTCTCAGAACATCAGTTTATATGCTCTTAAAGCTTCACAACTGTTCAAACTAAATAAGCGCAGAGAGGAGTTCATTAAGAAATAGCTGCATGACCACAGTGGAGTATTAAAATCACATGCAATTTCTTTGGGGCCATAATGAAATAGTCAATTAACTGTTTTTACTTGTTGACAACCACAGCTGATATAAACTACTGGTCCACTGATCTCAGCAGAAAGTCAAAGAACAACACATTAAAAACAGTCTGGGAAATGATTCAGAGGCTAAATTGGTCAAAATCTGGTTGTATTTCATTTTTTACATGATGTAAAATGGCCACTTTAGTGCTTAAGAGGCTTGGTGGACTATGTGAACATACATAAGAATTGATATTAGCTCATTTTTAACAATACATAAGGTGGTAGGCAGAGTAATGACAACACTCCCCACTGGGGGAAAAAAATCCATGACCTGATCCCTGGAAGCTGTGAATGTTGTCTCACAGGGCAAAGGAACTTTGCAGATGTGATTAAGCTAAGGATCTGGCGATGACACCATTACCCTGGACTATCTGGGTGGACTCCGTGTAATCCACAAGGGTTCTTAAAAAAGGAAGGCAGTAGAGTCAGAGTTAGAGAAGTAAGGATAGAAGTAGAGGGCCACAAGCGAGACTCTGTGTCAAGAAAAAAAAAAAAAAAGGGAAGAAGTAGAGGCCCTAAAGGAGAGAAAATGTTACACTGTTGACTTTGAAAATGGAAAAGGGGCCATGAGCTAAGGAATGCAAGTGGCTTTCAGAAGCCAGGAAAGTTCAGAGAATAGATGGCCCAGATGGAACAGAGCCCTGCTGACACCTTGATTATAGTCCATTGAAGCCCATTTCAGATTTCTGACATGCAGAACTAAAAGATAATAAATTGTGTCTTTTGTTTTGAGACCGAGTGTCACTCTGTAGCTCTGAGAAGAATGCTGTGATGTCATCATAGCTCACAGCAACCTCAAACTCTTAGGCTCAAGAGATCCTCTTGCCTTATCCTTACAAGTAGTTTGGATGACTGGTACCAGCCGTAACGCTGGGCTAGTTTTTCTATTTTTAGTAGAAAATAGCTCAGGCTGGTCTCAAACTCCTGATCTCAGGCAATCAACCCACCTTGGCCTCCCAGAATGCTAGGATAACAGGTGTTAGCCACCACACCCAGCCTAAATTGTATCATTTTAAGCCAGCAAATTTGTTGTAATCTGTTACAACAGCAATAGGATGCTAATAGACATGGGTCATCTCATTTTATCCTTAAAAATTACAGCCATTTTTAGGGCAGGCTTGGTGGTTTATGCCTGTAATACTAGTACTTTTGTTATCACTTGTTTACACCCAGAGATATTGAAGACTGATTTCCAAAACTTACTGTGTGCTCAATTAACTCAGTTCCTGCTGGAGCAATGGAAACTCTGAGTCTAAATCCAAGGCATCCTGGATAAAGTGAGATTGTACATTAAAATAATTTAGGATAGTTCAAGTCACTTTAGATCTCATAGCAGTGGAAACTTTCCCCTTTGTAGGTAGTGTTGAAAAGGGAACTCTTGAGTTCACACTTCTTATTCCAGATGTTGTCTTTCAACAGTAAAACACCTTAGAAACAAATCGTGATCAGGTTGATGGTCCTGGAATCTGTTACTGGTACACACTCATAATTCAGGGTGATTTGATACATCTCCTGCCAGTCTTCCCCACACAACCTGATTTCTTCCTTCATTTACTTGATAAATTTTCAATGTGTGCCTCACGGGTGTCAGTACTGTTCTATATACTGCTTATATACCAGGGTGCTAAGTAGGCAGAAATACTTACCCTATGTTTACATTCCAGTGTCGGGAGATGGACAGTAAAGAAGTCAGACCTACATAGACGGTCTAGAAAGAATGACTACTCTCATTACAGCAAATGCTTCCATATCTGAAAAACATCAGACAAAAGAGATTTTCATTGTATTTTGCTCCCCAAATCAAACTAAACTCAATGTAATGATGTTACCAAAGCAAAATTTTGACTCAGTATAAGAAAAGAATGTATGATGAATAGATTTTTTCTTCGAACCCAGGAGTATTTACATTTTATGAATAATCACATAAAAATTGTAGGCATGTTTAGTAGGTGTATGCAATTTACTGGTCTTCATTGTTATATGTTGAATTTCCAGTGGTATATTTTATTATTCTACCCTGGTTTTCCTTTCACTTTGATTTCTTTATTCATTTGCATTTTAATGTATTAGTTTTATTTCTGTAAAGCAAGAACTAAACCTACAGACCAATAAGCAAAATTACCTCAAAACAAGTACTTAAGTTTTATAGATTTGTAGACTAAATCAAGAGATCCTCCCTTCATACTTCTTAAAACTTTCTAGATAAAAAATGCCAAGTCACAGAAAGGTGGGCATTCTTACCCAAGATCTCATAGTGAATCCTCAAGCAAGACACAATGACTACACGTTAGATAAGTGGCTAATTAACCACTTAGGGTAAAATGGGAGTAGCGGGGTTTCTGCATTATGAAGGCTATGGGTTGAAATGTAACCTAAGGTTACTTATCTACTATTTCCTCTATGTGACATCCTGCCAGTTTTCTTTTGAGTTTTGATGAAAGGAATTAGGATGACACACTGAGTCCTCCAAATTCTTCCCACATTAATCAAGAAGAATAAATCTATAAAATCTATAAATCATAACAAATAGGTGTATTTGAGGTAAGACATTAGAAATGTCTTTAAATTATTACAGCCTATGCCTGCATTAAAAAGAAAGTATGCGTTGACCAGGTGCCGTGGCTCACACCTGTAATCCTAGCTCTGGAAGTCCAAGATGGCAGATTGCTTGAGCTCAGGAGCCCAGCCTGAGCAAGAGCAGGACCCCCATCGCTACTAAAATAGAAAACTAAGCCAGGCATTGTGGCACACACCTGTAGTCCCAGCTACAAGGGAAGTAGAGGCATGAGAATTGCTTGAGCCCAAGAGTCTGAGGTTATTGTGAGCCATGACAACACCAAGGCACTCAACCCCCAGGGCGACAGAGTGAGACTCTATCTCAAAGAAAAAAAATGAGGAAAAAAAAAAAAGCACGTGGTTCAGACCCAAAGGTATGATTTCTAAAGAAAAAATATCACTTGAGTTGGTGACATGCCTGGTCACAGAAATATTTTGTCCAGTAGTAAATATAACTGCTGATAAATTTACTAAAGAGCCCCAGGGCAGATTAATTATTTAGTAGTAGAATAAATGGAAAAGTTGGCTGTGACTACTTCAACACAAATTGAAAATCTGCAAAACTCTCAGCAAAAATCACAGAAAATGGGAATAAATTTGAAAGCAGGTTTTGTGATGGGTCTGACAAGATCCACTCCCTTTTCTCTTAGCCTTCGAATTCCATTTTCCTCTCTGCAGCTCATCCAATTACCCACCTCCCCCGACCCAACCACCTACTTTACACTAAACAACACCTTCCTGAAAGGGCAGTTTCTCTCTGCGTCCTTCCTCCACCCTTCCCTCTCCCTCCCTCCCCCCTGCCCATGTATAATGGTCTATACCAGGCATGGAGGGGTACATGGACAGAACACAGGTCACATCCTCCCAGAGTGTAAGTTACCACCTAATGGCGAGTATGGTAGACAGGGAATGACATGTGAAAAAGAATTAGGGACAAATGTGAAAATGATAGGTACAAACAACCTGCTGTGAAAACACAGATGAAGAGGCAATTAATTTCTGTCATTTTCTAGCAAGAGTGGGTGACAAATATCTTCCCTCTGCTTATTCCCCTCCCATCTGTTTCTCTCACTTCTAATGGGGACAATTTGGGATCTGGGTTGTCAGTTTCTGCTACTGAAATGTGAAACTGGAGGATGAAATTTATTCTGATGTCAACTACAGAAGATGCTGCATTTAACTTAGTGTAGAGAAAGAGCAGTTTAGTGACCACACGTCTAGAAGAAGCAACGATCTTACAGCTTTGTTGACAGTTTCTACAGCAGGACCCCCAAAATTAGCTGCTTCCAGCCACATTTTCTCCATTTCTTCCCCTATCCTCCAGTTTCCCAATCTCGTTCCAGGATTTCCCAGTGTTTTGCTTTTGCTAACTCATTAGTTCCCGTATTCTAGTTTCTTTATACTGCAAGTATATACAGACCAGTGTATGTACCAAGGTGACTTGTTTGTCTGGGAGCTATGAATTTAGAGGCACTCTCTGTGATCCCTTTGTCTAAAACACTATCATTTTATGTGTCTTATTAGATACCCAAATATCCCTGTGAGGGCAAAAATATCCACCGGTATTTTATCCCTCAGTTAAAGTTATTTCTTCAGATCATTTTTCCATAAACATACCACAGAGATGAACTACCCTGGAGAGGCTAATTTACTCATTCAGCCACTGTTTACTTAGCATCCTATTATATGTCAAGTTATTACAGAAATGAGTAACACTTGTCTGATTCACACAGGTTGGGGAAGGAAACAATAATTGTTTGAAGAAACCACCAACACTGCCTTCTTTGGGCATTAGGTAAAGGCTCAGAGAGAGGATCAGAGCTAGGGAAAGAGGAAAAGATATTAGAATTGTGAACGCTCTGAAATCAGGAGGATTTAGGAGAAGGCTGAGCTAGAGGCTTTAAGTAGCTGGGAAAGGAATGGCATTATGGGTTGGGGAAAAGAGGTAGATTCAGTATTTGGAAGAAAATGCCCAAGAAAATAGACATGGGATAATTGGAAGACAGTGTACAACTATTTCCAGTTTTTACCACTGAGATCTGTTTTAAGAGGCAAAGAAACAAGGCTGTTAGGATCTGTTAGGTAGGATAATTTGGAAGGAATTAGAATGTGAATAATGAAACTGATAGTGCATGAATTATCAACGTTCCTTTTAATAATTCCTTTCCCAGTCCCTCAAGTCTGTATTTGTTACACACAAACATATTGAAAAGCACGGGAGTCCTGATTCTATCACTAACTAACTGTTTAGCACCTAGCAATCCAATTTTTCATATTTCACAGGAAATACCCAGTGACCCAACTTTTCAATGTCTCACAGGAAAACACAAGATTCTTAAGAACTCTTTTAGTTCTAAAGACTGATTATTTTTATATCTTGAAGAATTGTGCTGTGTATGGCGCTATCTAAACAGACACCGTCTCCTCCTACTAGAAGCATAGGCAGTACTAGAACATTGACATTAAAGAATTCAGCGTTTCATTATTTAAAATTTTAAAAACAACTTTTTCCTCATTATAAAAATAATGCATGTTCATTATAGAAACATTAGAAGAAAATTGTAAAACATCACAACTCCCATCCATCAGCTATTACCGTGGTCAATACTTTGTATATAACCTTACTGAGAAGACTATTATTTCATGTGAGAGAATATTAAATTAATGATAAATTATTTCATTATTATAAAATAATATAGAGCCAAGAGCTCTTCACACAAATAACTGTTGAGCATTTCATCAGGTTTGCTGTATCTAGGCAGATTTCATTCTCTCTACAAAATCAGTCAGCATACATTAAGTAAAAATTAATGGAATTATAAGTCATTATCAATATCTTCCCTATAGCTCCAGAGGAATACTTCCTTGAAGCCCTTTGAAAGAACACAATCAAACACTAATAGGAGTGAATTATGGAGCATATGCCAGGTACCATACAAGGTGCTGCCTAGGTGCTAGCCTTTAAACATCATAGTAATACGCTAAGGCAGATAGGTTTTTCTCTTTCTTTCAGACAAAGTCTCACTTTGTTGCCCTTGGTTGACTGCCATGACATCACAGCTCACAGCAACCTTGGGCTCAAGCGATTCTCTTGCCTCAGCCTCCCGAGTAGCTGGGACGACAAGCACTGACCACAACGCCTGGCTATTTTTAGAGATGAGGTCCTGCTCTGGCTCAGGCTGTTCTTGAACCTGTGAGCTCAGGGCAATCCACCCACCTTGGCCTCCCAGAGTGCTAGGATTATAGGTGTGAGCCGCCATGCCCTGCAGCAGATAGGTATTTTTGATCCCAGTTTTATGGATAACATTTCAGCAGCTTGGAGAGGTACTTTGAGCTACTTTGGTGGTAAAGTTCTGAGTGAAGATTTGAACCCAAAACTGCCTGGTGGCAAATCTCATATTCTTACCAGCATGGCAGCAATCACTAAACTGTTTTCCAAGTAATACTGATAACTAGTGAGATAATGTTTCATAAGAAAAAGACTTCAACTGTGTTTGGGAAACATTGTATTGCAGGAAAGAAACATGTTTAACACAATTTAATACTTAGTTCCTTAATCTTATTTGGCAGTGAAAATCACTTTAAAAAAAAGAAACCATGTTTTGAGGGGTACATATTAACTTACACAGGTTGCTACATTTTTTTTTCTAGAAACATGAAGATTTTGAAAATCTTCCCCACTTCCCACCAAGGATACGGACATAATGAAAATTACAGAATCACTTGGATCTTTCGATCTTTTACAGATTCACTCCATGGTTTGAAGTTAATGTGGACTGAGAGGAAGGAGTATAATCCAGGGATGAAAATAAAGTTACTGTCTACTTTTATCTTCAAAGTTTATTGCAGGTTGCTGAGCCAGAAGTGAATCTGTAAAACTGTATCTGTATATTTTTCTTAACCAAATAAGACTCAGTTTGCTTGTCTAAAAAATTTGGTTAATAATCCTAATACACAATTAATATTAATTATGGGAGAAAGGTACCAGATTGGAGGAGGACCTTAATTGCCTTAAATTGTAAGACAAGAAATGTAAATTTGGTTATTATGCAACAGAGAGTCATCAAACTTTTTTTTTTTCTTAAGCAGGTTTGTTTTAAGGAAATTGGTGAGATGGCAGTGTATAACAGAGATTAGAATGTGTTACTATATCCTGGGCCTGCAGTTTGGGGAGCCTCGCATTACACCGAGCTGCCTTCCTCCACTCCAGTGTGGGCTCTAGCCATTGGCCTGAAGGTCATCCCTTCTTACTTCAGGACATTCTGTTACTGCCTGTGTCAAGGATTTAGTTCATTCATTCAAAGCTTACTTCTTTCCAAGTTACACTTGTAGCAAGGGACTTGAAGTATGACAAAGTCATGACTGTAATTTTTAGTTGTCTCCTAAAGGGGAAGATGGAATTGTCTAGACCAGGAAACTTGAGGTGAATAACTTCCCAGGTAGCAAAACTTCATGAATATCAAAAAGCTGGAGGGGAAATGAGCTGGTCCTGGCTTTTGGGCACTATGTATATGCTTCCTACTGTGTGCCTTCAGCCACATCACTCTAGTGACAAAGGGGAAATCCAGGAATCATTCCTGGAGCTGGGTTCTCTCCTATTTAGTACAATTTAAATAACCACTGCCGACTAGGAACATTTCATTGAAGTTCAGGGAACACTTGAATGAGGTAAAATAAAAACACCACAAGTCATTATTTTCTTTATAGTTTCTAGTACAAACAGAAATTGATTTATCATCAAATCACATTAATGCAGTTTAATCTTATAGGCCCCTTTCATGGACCCCTTTTAAGCCCCGAGAGAATCCTAACAATGCCTTTGTAGGATCATAAGCTTTTTATAAGATTTGAAAGTAAAGATACTATAACTGCAATTGGTTAAGACTTTGTCTCTTTCCTTTTCAACTTGTCCTGTGCCATATTTTGGTTTTAGAATAGTGGTGGAATTTGGGGGCATTAATAAGATGAGTTGGAAATACAATTAGATGTATATAGTATAGTAATTCTCAACTAAGGGTGATTTCCCCCCAAGGAGACATATGGCAATGTCTGAAGATATTTTGGGGTGTCACAACTAGGAGAAGGATTGGGGGTGCTATTGCCATTTTATAGGAAGAGGATAGAGAGATTGCCAAACATACTGGAATAGACAGAATTCCCCCATCCCCAACAAAGATTCCTCTTGTTCCAAATGCCAATAGTGCTGAGGTTGAGAAATCCTGGTTTAGTGAAAAGAATTTTAGTGGTTAGTGAAACAGTTTTATGTGCAGTTAAGTTATTCCTGGTTGTCTGGGCATAGAAGTGGCTTCCAGGAATATTCTGTGCTGACTTGCCCAGTGTCATGATCTGAAGATATAGAGCCTGAGATTGTATCACTATATGAACTTGCTCTATGGTAATTAGCACTTGACAGATAATAGGTAGTGGAAGGGAAAGGTTCAAAATGAGCCAGAAGATAGTCTGTGATTATTTTTCCAAATATCGAACATGTAAAATTAAGAGTAAAATGACTATTCAAAACAGAAGTCCTCTTCTGTCAGGAACATAATGCAACCTGTATAATTATAAATGCACCACAATTTTTTATCTTTTTTTAAAATGGGAATTATGCAAAATGGGACTGATAGAATTCCTGTGATTATAGGGTACACACTTATAGCCATACTACGAACATCAGGCATGTCTGCTTTTAAAGTTACATGTTTTATGCATCCCAACGTATACGGGAGTCCTTGACATGACACTGCCAAACATGAATTGTAAAGCTGAAGAAAGATTTCTAAACTATCATTAATTTAAAACACATTTTGATTAACCAGGCTAGCAGACCAGACTGCATTATCTTTCCCTTCCAGCTACACAAAATACAAATGTTGTCATATAAGACAATGATCAAAAATATGCAACCAAAAATGCTACAGAAAAATGTTACAAAGGTACATGAGGCAATTAATTATTATATTATTCTTGAATTTTTGTTATGTTCTTTTTGTCAACTTTTTACATTGTGATTTCTTTTATCATTTTTGATACTGAGTTTGAATCTCATTTTGAGTTTATGACTTTAATTTCTTTTTCTTAAAAAGGATCTACAGAGTTATATAAACTTCAGGTCCCATAGAACCTGGATATTCCCCTGTATACAAATTTTATTTTGAAATGAAATATTGAATCAGTATTTCTTTTATTTCTTTAAAGACAATGCTTGCTTCCTGCTCAAGGCTCTTCTCAGAAAGCAGATCCACTGAGAAGTCTATTTTTTCTCCCTCTTCTGTTCTGTCTTTCTAGGACTAAAATATTCTCTTCCATTTCCCTTACTTATTGGAAAACGAAGATTCAAGAAAAAAAATCCTATTACCTCCGTGAAACCTACTGCCCTAAAGTCACAAACATAATTTATGGATTCTAGCTATGCTTGCATTCCTTGCCATGCCAATAAAGTTTATAGAAATTGGAAATGGAATTAAAAAGCTTTAACCAAAAGAACCAGTCAGGGGTCAGAAAAAAAATATATATGTAGGCTATAGCTAAATAAGAATATTATCCTACTTCTGGCCAGACTGTAATACAAGTTAGCAGAAAGTAGTCTGTTTTATTTTTAAGCCAATCTAATCATGTTAACATTGAGGAAAAATACCTATTTTGTTTAATATTTTATGATCCAATACTTGTCATTGTCATTCCATATTAGAATAAGGGTCCAAGAAAAATAGAACTTTTTGCCTTATGGTTCAGAGTATTAGGACTTTAAGATTTAGAGAGAACATGACAAAAAATATCTCTGAGTAAGGCTGAAATTACTAGTCAGGATGAACGTTATAAAAACGTAAGTAAAAATGAATTTTAAAGTGATATGAGTACATTGAATTGGTTGAAACGTAAAATCCCACAGAGAAGTATTTGAGGATTGCTGCAGGAAATCTACATTAAAGTACATTATTTCATGCAGAGAGAATCTTACTGAAATTATAAAGTACTCCTATGGCAAAAAGGAAAGAAAACCCACAGCTTTCTAGCAGCAGTCAGAGTAACAGTACACATCTCAAAATAAATCCCTCACACTTTCAGAGGAAGAACTCCTGCTAATCAAATGTCTCAAAACATCTGGGCGCTACTTGAAGTTGTCTGAACAGTCTGGCCAAAGAGAGAGAAATGTAGGTTGCAGTAGGGCATAATAACATTTCAGAGTCCTTCTTCCGGCACATTTCTAATTTCATTCCGTTTCAGAATGCCCGGGAGAGACCCAAAGGGGAGGGCCATCAAGAGCTCTAGATGACAGCTTGGGGGAATATTTGAAGCTAAAAACAATTAGTAGGCTGGATGTGTGAGGATAATAGCATTGATGAAGTGGTGGAGCTCCTCATGTATGTTCTTACTTTGTCTAGCCCTGGAGTAATCAGGCAGGCTCAGAAACTTTCAGGAGATGTCTGTACACTTTGACCTTTTAGGGGAGAATTTACTTGAGAATTCTATCAATCACTTGCCTTGAAGGACAATATCTGGATGGCTAGATAGACATAATCTTCTACAGAATATCGAAAAAAGAGAATAGTTAGGTATAAAGAAAAGGCTGTATCAATCCAGAGAGACCGTGCGTGACTGTGACTTGGGTCAATTTCCTAACCTTATCTACAAAATATATAATAGTCCCTTTCCACCTCAGGGCTCCTGTTTGGTTTCTGGCAGTGGCCCAGCTGGCCAACCTGCTGTTCCCCGTGGTCATCCCCCTTCCTGGACTTCCCTGCTGCTGCTTTCTACCTTGTTTGGAACCTGAAGGAAACCGAATCCTAATAAAGTATTATTAACCCCGAAAAAAACCATATATATGTGTGTGTGTGTATACATATGTATATATATGTGTGTGTGTACATATATATATATAAAATAGTACACATCTGAGGGAGGTGTGAGGAACATTGAATAATAGTCTTTATGTGAAACAACTTCACCTGGGGCCTGGAACAGAGTGGTTTTGTTGTTACTGTTTTTTTTTTTTTTTTTTGGCCGGGGCTGGGTTTGAACCCACCACCTCTGGCATATGGGACCAGCACCCTACTCCTTGAGCCACAGGCGCTGCCCTGTTGTTGCCGTTTTAATTGTTCTTCTTCAGCTCTTCCATTTTCCAACCCCAACTACTTAGGTGATCATGTTAAAGAGAAAGTTGCTTGTCTACTACATTTTGCAGTGAATCATAATTAGAGAAGGTATTAACAAAATGAAGAAATAGAGAGAAAGACCTGCTCATAACGTGATTCCCAAAATAGTATTGGGACTCTCATACGCAGAGGACATGGGAACACAGCCTTCTAATAACACCTTACCTTTATAAGGGGCCAAACTACTCAGTGTACTCAGCATTTTTTTCTGTTTATCAAATAAGTTGAACTTAATCTGAATAAAAATCAACTTTAAAAAATATTACATGTGAAAACATGCTAAAAATTAAGTCAAAATAAAAGTGTTTTGAAAAAATAAGTGCATATTTTAATTTCAGGGAAACTTGTAGCAACAATTTCTAACATTGAGCATCGTCTAGTACATTATTCACCAGAATAAAATTCACTTGGATGTCTTTCTTTCTCTATTTTTCTCTTTCTGTGTTTTATTAACAAGTTTCTGATGGAACAGGAGACAGGTGGGCCTCAATTTCAATGTACTAAGTTTTAGACCTAAAAGATTTCTCTGTGATCGTCTTATAAGTAAGTTTGTCCTTCACAGACCCTGATGATAGCATCATAAGTGAATTCCAATGTAAAAGGAATATAACATACAATCTTAAATATAGAAATTATATCTTAAATCTACTGAGATGCATTGTATTACAGTTCTTACAATTCTGCTTACCACATCACCTTTCAGAATTCTTGAATTATTTTCTCTACAAATAGCAGCATTGACAGACACCAATCCATCTACATTCTTCATTGTCTGGTTTCCCTTCAAACCATTAACTCGGCCGGATATTACTCAATGATAATTGTTAGTCTAAAATACACAAAGTAACCAGGCATGGTGGTGCATGCCTCCAGTCCCAGCCACTTGTGAGACTGAGACTAAAGGATCCCTTCAGCTCAGGAGTTTGAAGCTGGCCTCGGCAATAGCAAGACCAAAATAATAATAATAATATGCAGAAAGTATAACTATCAGTTTCATGCATTTATACTTTTTTTTTTTCAAAAATGGCATGGTCATTCTGTAAAAATCTAGAGAAACAAATTAAATGAGAAGTGTAATAGCTGAACTCTTAGCTGTAATTGTACATTATTAGTCCTTTGAAAGTTAAAGGTATTAGTTAAAATGTGTGTGTGTGCTCACCCAGTATTATGCTACAACTATCTTCTCTCTCACTCTCTCTCTTAAGGTATTGAACTTAGCAGGTCCACAAAGCTTTGTCTATAAATCTGAAATCCAAAATAATCTGAATACCAGAAGGTTTTCTGAAACTCATTTGTTGGCAAACCTGCCATGTGAACATGAAGTCATTTATGATCTTTTTAAATTTTTTTTGCACAGTTATTGATTATACATTTTCCTGCAAAAATATTCATGTCTGTGACAGCATATCTATGTAATAATTTGTACCACATCAGTGTTCTAAATTCCTAAACGTTCTTAACTAATACACATCTAGTCCCACGGAGTTCAGGAAAGATTGCAGACTTGGATTTCCTTTAGGATCGCTCTTGTTTCGATTCTCAACTTTTTTTTCTTTATTTCTATTTTTAAAGATTCAGTAGATTTGGATTGCATTAAAGGTCAGCTGTGCTTAGAAATTGATCAGAGGTTAATAATTCAGGACCTTGTGGGAACCATTACAAGTAGAATTGAAGTTATTTCTGTTTGGGGGGGGAAACACTGGAGTCAAACAGGAGAAGCCATTTCAAAATATACAAACAAAAGATATGGTGCTTTATCAGGAAGAAAGCAGGATGCTAAATTCTAGGTAAACGTATTTAAATATAGGAGTTGTATTTTATCAGCACATCTCAGACAGCATATGTACACTAACCGTACACTCACTGTGAAGGGTCCTAGGATTTCCTGCCACCATCCAGCTGTTTTCAAAGTTTTTGATAGATTGCTCTCACAGCTCTGCCGCCCTGCTCTGTGAATCATGTAATTGTTTACCATCCTGGTCCATTTAACTCCCATTTAGGATCATATCTCATACATATACAGAGCATTTGTATTTCCTTTCTTTGATTGTAAAAGAAAACACTTTTATTTTTTCTATATATGGGATTTCAGAAACCAAGATATTAATGCAATAAGGTAATTCTTTTGGCCAATGTGAGGTCTCCCCTCCTTCCCTCCTTCATTCTTTCTTTCCTCTTTCTTCCCTCCCTCCTTTTTTCTCCCCTTCCTCCCTCTCATTATCCCTTTCTTCTCTCAAATGGATATTATTTTTAAGGATTTGATGCACGTGGAGCCCTTCTCTTGAAATACAATGCTTTTTTCCCATATGGAATTTAAACATATAAATATTGCTCTACTTAAAGTAGTTCTAATAAACTTTTTTCTTTATTATGAAAATACTTTAAGATAGCACTCAAGTAATAGTAATATAACAATTAAGCAACTACAGATCATATGTTAATAGCATTTGGTATGGATACAAGAATAGCAATTTGAAAGAAATCTTCTCTAGCTTATAAAATTTCCTAAATCAATTCGGAGGGAGGATGAAAATATCATTCAATAAGCTTTGCATATTTAAAATGTGCCATTTGAGAAAGTTTGACATACGTATACCTGTGGAAACGTCAACACAATCGAGATCATGAACAGGTTCATCACCTACCAGTGTTTCTTCCTGGCTATTCATCTTTGTCCCACCCCGGCTATCCTGGTTCTCCCCACTTCTCTTGTCCCCAGGCAACCACTGATCTGCTTTCTGTCACTATGGAATAATTTGCATGTTTTAGAATTTTATAGAAATAGAATTGTACAGTGTGTACTACTTTTTTTTAACTGACTTCTGTCACTCAGTGTAATTATTTTGAGATCCATCATGCTGTTAGGTGCATTAAGAGTTTGTTTCTTTTTAGTGCTGGGTAGTGTTAGGTTGTGTGGGTATGACTCAATTCCCTTATCCATGGACTTGCTCATGAATCAGTTTGGGTACACACTAGTGTTCGATATTTCAAATAAAGCTACCATGAACATTTCTGTATCAGAACATATGCTTGAGTAAATATCTTGGAGTGGAATACATGGATCATATGGGAAGTGTATATATAACTTTTTTAGAACTTGCCACATTGCTTTTCAAAGCAGTTGTACCATTTTATATTTCCATCAAGAGTGTATAAAAGTTCCAGTTAGCCCATATCTTCAACATTTGGTACAATCTAGCCTTTTCGTTTGAGAAATTCAAATAAGTGTACAGTGGTATTTAATAATGGTTTTAATTTATTTTCTAATGACTATGTTGAGAATCTATTCATAAGACTATTTTTATCTATTCATCTTTTTCTTTTGTTGCACTATTTATTCAAACTATATACTCATTCCTTAAAAAATAGACTTTACGGGTGGCGCCTGTGGCTCAAGGAGTAGGGCGCCAGTCCCATATGCCGGAGGTGGCGGGTTCAAACCCAGCCCCGGCCAAAAACCACAAAAACAACAACAACAACAACAACAAAAAAAATAGACTTTACTTTTTAGACGTTGTAGTCTTAGAAAAAACTGGAAAAATCTGGAAACTTTTCTGGAAAGTTCAGAAAATTCTCATATATCCTATATGAAGTTCCCTCTAACATTTTACATTAGCGTGGAATATTTGTTACAATGAATGAACCAACATTAACACAACATCATTTATTGAAATCCATACTCTATTCATAGTTCCTCAATTTTTACCTAATGCCCAATCTTTGTTTCAAGTTCCTGTTCAAGTTACCGTATTTTTCCAATGGGTAGACTGGGATTACAGTTTTGTGGGAGGAAGATTGCACTGGCAAAGTTCCATTTTATCGTTTCACATCAATGATTTATACTACAACTTCATTTCTTGCTGTTAATGTTAACCTTGGTCACCAGATTAAGGTAATCTGGTGATTAAGGTAATCTGTCAGGAGGTTTCTTCATTGTCAAGTTCTTCTTCTCTCCATACTGTACTGTTTGCAAATAAGTCACTATGTGCCACATCAGATGAGTGAGAAGTTTGGATCCTCTACCTTGACGGTCAAGTATTTACACATGTTATTTGAAATTCTTCTGAAGAGGAGAGTTGTCTCTTTTCTCCCATTTCTTATTTAATCATTTATTTATATCAGCAGGGACAGATTCATGCAAATTTATTTTGTACTCTGGGTTCCATTCCTTTAAATAGTTTAATATTTCTTTTGTTGTTATTGTTCTTATTGCTCAAATTGTTTCAGCCTTGGCTGTTGAGATTTCTTTCATTTGGTTCCTGTGTCCCTTTGACACTTCTCCATCAAAGGAAGGGCTTTTTTTTTGTTTGGTTTGGTTTTGAGCATCTTTTTACGTTGTGGTATAAAAAATATTCCAGCTTTCTCTTGTTTACATCCATTTTTAACATTTGGTAGTTGTCTTCTTATTTCTAAGATTTGGGGGTTCTTTATATATTCTGTATATAGGCCCTTTATTAAATATAGAACAGACACATATTTTCTCAAAGTATTGACTTGTCTTCATTCTCTTCACAGTACTGACTGAGGAGCAGAAGTTTTTGACTTGATGAACTCCCACTCATAATTATTTTTGTTTTGCTTTGTGGATGATGCTTTCATGATGGAATCTAAGAAAGTTTTGCTTACCCCATTGTCATATATTGTCTGCTTTGTCCTTTCTAAAATTTTTATAGTTTTAGGTTTTACACTTAACTTTGTGATCCATTGTGATTTTTTTGTGTGTGTCTATGGGCTAAGGAATAAATTGAAATTCCCTTGTTTTTGGTATGTGGGTATCCAATTATTCCAGCACAGTTTGATGAAGAGAGCAAAGTAGTTTTCCCTTCTCTTAGTTTATTTTCCACGGTTTCAGTTGCCCGTGGTCTACCTAGGTCTGAAAATAGGTGAGTATAGCGCAATAAGATACTTTGAGAGAGAGAGAAATCGCATTCACGTGACTTTTATTACAGTATATTATTATTATTTTTTTTTTGTAGAGACAGAGTCTCAATGTACCGCCCTCGGGTAGAGTGCTGTGGCGTCACACAGCTCACAGCAACCTCTAACTCTTGGGCTTACGCAATTCTCTTGCCTCCGTCTCCCAAGCAGCTGGGACTTATAGGCACCTGCCACAATGCCCAGCTATTTTTTTGTTGCAGTTTGGCCAGGGCTGGGTTTGAACCCGCCACCCTTGGCATATGGGGCCGGCGCCCTACTCACTGAGCCACAGGCGCCGCCCTATTACAGTATATTATTATAATTATTCTATATTTCTATTAGTTGTCATTAATCTCCTACTACGGCTAATTATAAATTAAACTTCATCATAGGCATATGTGTATAGAAAATAACATAGTGTGTGCAGGGTACAATACTATCTGCGGTTTCAGGCATCCACTGGGTGTCTTGGAATACGTCCCCTGTGGATAGTATTGTGGAGAGTCGATAGTGTGCTTTGACCAGTGAATTCCTTTTGTACCAACTCTGCCAAAACACAGTAGGTTATATCCAACTGGATCTATCTCTGGACTGTGCATTCTCTTCCTTTGATATATTTTTCTATCTTTACATTATACCACTACCATGATTATTGTACAATTATATTGCCCAGAAATCAGGTGACATAATTCTTCTAGATTTGTTATTCTGAAATTTGTTTTGACTATTTTCAGGTTCTTTGAATTTCAAGATGAATTGTAGAATTATCTTGTCAATTTCTATAAAGCAAAGATTGTTAGAATTTTTATTGGAATTATATTGAATCTATAGCTAAATTTGGGGAAACTTAAAATCTTAACAATATTAAGGTACTGATTCATAAATATATGAATATATCCATAAATATATCTTTCCATTTATGTAGATCTTTAATTTCATTCAACAGTATCTCGGAGTTTTCAGTGTACAGATCTTAAACAATTTTTGTCAGATTTAGTCCCAATTCTTTTTCATATTTCATGTTATTGTAAATGGCATTTGAGAATTTCGACTTTGATTGTTCATTACTAGCATATAGAAAAACAATTGATTTTATATATTGTATTTGTTTATTGAAAACTTGCTAATTTAACGTATTGGTTCTAGTAGCTTTTTAAGTAAATTCTCAAAGATTTTCCCCATATGACCACATCATCCAAGAAAAAGATAACTTCACTTTTTTCTTTCCAGTATGGATACCTTTAATTTTCTTTTGTGCCTTATTGTACTGGCTATAACCTCTAGTACAATATTGACTAGAATAAGAGCAGACATCCTAGTCTTGTTCCTGATCATAAGGAGAAAGAATTCTGTCTTTCTCTAGTATAATATTAAATTGTTTCATATCTTAATCAGAAACCATTCAATCTTTTACTTTAAGTAGCTATAGGTTAATTATAAATTGTGATTCTTATCAGGTTGAAGATTTTCCTTTCTATTTTTAGGTGAGTGTTTTTATCAAGAACGGATAGTGGATTTTGTCAAATCCTTTCTTGCATTTATTGAGATGTTCACAGAGTTGTTTTTTTTTTTTTTTTTGAGACAGAGTCTTATTTTGTCGCCCTCGGTAGAGTGCTATGGCATCATAGCTCACAGCAACCTTTAGCTCTTGGGCTTAAGCAATTCTTTTGCCTCAGCCTCCCGAGTAGCTGGCACTACAGGTGCCCGCCACAACACCCGGCTATTTTTTTGTTGCAGTTTGGCTGAGGCCATGTTTGTACCTGTCACCCTCGGTATATGGGCCTGGCTCCCTACTCACTGAGCCACAGGCGCCGTGCCTCACAGAGCTTTTTTTAATTTTCAGTCTGTTAATATAGTGAATTACATTGATTTACTTATAAATTATTAATTTCAATTTCACCCCCCAAATTTAAAATAATTATTTCATCTATGTCCATCATAAATATTTGTCTGCTCTCAATATTAGCATAGCAAAGCTATTATTGTGCAATGACTTGGGAAGTTATTTCCACTTCTTCATTTCCTGGATCATTTTGTGGAGAATTAATATGCCTTCATTCTAAGTTTGGTAGACTACATCAAGAAAGCCATCAAGAATTTGTGTTGTCTTTGTGTGAAAGTGTCTTCTGAAATTCAATTTTTAAAATAGCTATAAGGTGACCCAAGGCAATGAGTGCGTGCTGAATAGGACAAATCCAAAGAAATTTACACAAACCCACATCAGTGTCAAACTTCTGAAAACTAAGACAAAGCCAATGTCTTGAAAGCAGTAAAACAAATCACAGTTGAATTATGGAAGAAAACTTCACAACAATTCAAATGAGAGTGTAGTTCTATTCAGAAACCATAAAGACCACAAGAAAGTGGCATAACATTTTTCAACTGGTTGAAGAAAGACTATCAACTCCCAAATTTTACTTTTTTTTTTTTTTTTTGTAGAGACAGAGTCTCACTTTATCGCCCTTGATAGAGTGCTGCGGCATCACACAGCTCACAGCAACCTCAAACTCCTCAGGCAATTCTTTTGCCTCAGCCTCCCAAATAGCTGGGACTAGAGGTGCCCACCACAACGCTTGGCTATTTTTTCTGTTGCAGTTTGGTAACAAAACTGGGTTTGAACCTGCCACCCTCTCTATATGGTGCCAGCGCCCTACCCACTGAGCCACAGATACCACCCAACTCCCAAATTTTAGATCTAGCAAAAATATCTTTTAGGATAATGTAGAAATCAAGAAATGAAAAACAAAGAAAGATTAAAAAAAAAGAAGAAGAAAAAATTTGTTGTCAGTAGACCTATCCTCAAATAATGGCTAAAGGAAGTTCCCTAATATAAATAAAATGATAAAAAGAACAAATCTTAAACTATTCAGAAGGAGGGAAAAACAATGGAAGGAGTAAAAAATATATTTAATTTGATAATAATTTCTTCTCCTCTTGAGTTTTCGAACTGTGTTTGACAATTGAAAGGATAATTGTTATGCTGTCTGATGTGCTACTAAATGTACACAGAGGAAATATTTAAGACAAGTATATTATATATGGATAAGGTGTTATAAGGGAAGTGAGGTTTCTATACTTCACACAATTTAATAAAATATCAACACCACTAGACTGTGATAAGTTATGTAAGATATATACATTTAATGTAGTATCCAGCTCAGCTACTAAGAAAAATGTATAAGGAAATACACTGGAAAACATTACAGGTAAATCAAAATGAAATTCTACAAAATGTTCAAGTAACCTACAGGAAAGTGGAAAAAACAAAACAAAAAGACAATGGAGAAATGAAAAATGGGAAATAAATGCAAAGCAAAAAACAAAATGACAGGCTTAAAACTTCAAATATTGATAATATTATATAAAATCTAAATTATATACAAACACAGTTAAAGGACAAATATTGACAGAGTGGATAAAAAGACCTGGCCTAACTCTACTGTCTACAAGAAACTCACTTTAATACTATATTTTACTATATATACTAAATATACTATACTAATGATATAGGTAGGTTGAAAGTAAATAATGGAAAGAAGTATGCCATCAATCGAAAAAAAGGTGGCATTAATATTATGCGAAGTAGACTTTGAAGTCTACATTAAAGTTTAAAGCAAAGAAAATTACTAGAGGTAGAGAAAGACATTATACAATGTTAAAGAGTCAAGCCACCATAAAGGCATAACATTCCTAATGCACTGAACAATGAGCTCCAAAATATGGGAAGCAAAAACTGATATAGCTAAAAGGAAAAACAGCCATCTCCACAATCGTCTTTGGAGATTGTTATCCCCCTTCTATCAATAATTTATGGAAAAAACTAGACAGGACTTAGAACTCAACAACACATCATCTAGGAAGATACTATTGAGACTGATAGACCATTCTATCCAACAATGTTCTTTGCAAATGCCATAGATACAACCCAATATAGATCATGTCCTAGGCCATAACACAAACCTTAACAAATGAAAAAGAATTGAAATCATATAGAGTATGTTTTATGACAACAATAGAATTTAAGTAAAAGTTAATTATAAAAATATTACAGAAATATGTTTTAAAATATAGAACTAGCCAAGTGTGGTGGCTCGTGCTTGTAATCCTAGCACTCTGGGAGGTCAAGGCCTGTGGATTGCTTGAGCTCAGGAGTTAGATACCCGATTGAACAAGAGTGAGGTCCTGTCTCTAAAAATAGCAAGGTGTTTTGGCAGGCACCTATAGTCCCAGCTACTTGGGGAGACTAAGGCAAGAAGTCCCAGCTACTTGGGGAGGCCGAGGAAAGAAGATCGCTTGAGTCCAAGAGTTTGACGTTGCTGTGAGCTCTGATGTCACCACACTCTACCAGGGGCAAGAAAGGGAGACTCTGTTTCATAAATAAACAAATAAATGAATAAATAAAAAATAAAATGTAGAACTAAACAGCACACTTCTACATAATTCATGGGGTAAAGAACAAATCTTATAGCTGTGCGTTGCGGTGGTCACCTGTAGTCCCAGCTACTTGAGAGGCTGAGGCAAGAGAATTGCTTAGGTCCAAGAGTTTGAGGTTGCTGTGAGCTGTGATGCCTCAGTACTCTACTGAGGGTGACATAGACAAACAAATAAATAAATAAATAAAAATCTTATGGGAAATAGAAAAAAATAGATTGAACTGAATAAAAATATATAACAAAAAATGAAATCAAGGACACATACAGCAGGGCTCAGAGGAAAATTTATAGCCCTAAATGCTTATACAGGTACAATCTGCCTTCTGTACCCACAGGTTCTACATGTGTAGATTTCATCTGCTGAGGATTGAAAATATTTGGGAAAAAATAGATGTTTGTATGGGTACTGAACATGCATAGACCCTTTTTTTTTTCTGGTTGTTTTCTCCTAAAAAATGTAGTGAAAATCATTTATGTAACATTTTCCTTATGTTAGGTATTATAAAGTAATCTAGACATGATTTAAAGTGTGAAAGAAGATAAGTGTAGGTTATATGCAAATAAGACACCATTTTATCTAAGGAACTTAAATATCCGTGCATTTAGGTAATTTGTGTGTGTGTGCGGCAGGGAGGAGGAGGAATTCTGGAACCGATGCCCATGGATACATTGGGACTGTGTTAGGAAAGAGAAAAAGCCTCATACTGATAACCTGAACTCCCACCTCCAGGACCTAGAAAAACAAGAAAAAATAAACTCAAAGAAAGTAGAAGGAAGTTAAAAACAGCAAAGAAATAATAATGAAAATAATAGATACCGAAGAAATTGAAAAACAAATATAATGGAAAAAATAAATGTGGAAAATTTATTTCCTTGGAAAGAACAGTATATTTGATAACCTCTAGCAAAACTGACCAGAAAAGAGAGAAAGAAGACACAAATCAGCAGTATCAGTAACGAAACATCAGAGATCACGACATATCCTGCTGTCTTTCAAACGATAGTAAAGGAATAGCACAGACAACTTTGTGTTAAAAATTTTGACGACTTAGTTGAAATGAATCTGTAATTAACAACGCCATCATTTTCAGACTTAGAGGTTTTCACTGTGGAATTCTACCAAACTTAAAAAAGAGTTCATGCTAATTCTACATAATCATTTTTATAAAATAGAGGAGGAGATTACACTCCCTAACCCATTTTATGAAGCTTATATTACCCTGATTAAAAAAAAAAAACCCAGAAAGATAGTACAAAAGAAGAAAACTATAGACTAATGTCTCCCATGAATATAGACGCTAAAATTCTTTTTTTTTTTTTTTTGTAGAGACAGAGTCTCGGTAGAGTGCTGTGGCCTCACACAGCTCACAGCAACCTCCAACTCCTGGGCTTAAGCGATTCTCCTGCCTCAGCCTCCTGAGCAGCTGGGACTACAGTCGCCCGCCACAACGCCCAGCTATTTTTTGGTTGCAGTTTGGCTGGGGCCGGGTTTGAACCCGCCACCCTCGGTATGGGGCCAGCGCCTTATCGACTGAGCCGCCTGACGCTAAAATTCTTAAGAAAATACTAGCAGATAGAATTCAGCAATGCCAAAAAAAAAATTATACACCGTGTCTTAGTAAGTTTTATTTCAGGAATACAAGGCTAGCTTGATGTTTGAAAACCCATCTATATAATTCACCATTTTAACAAGCAAAAGAAGAAATATCATATTACTTGATACAAAAAACATTTGGTAAAATTCAACATTTAAAATAAAAACTCTCAGAAAGTTTGAAATATAAGGGAACTTCTTCAAATTGATTAAACACATCTACAGAAAACCTGTAATATCATACTTAATAGAAGAAAGATTGAATGCCTTGGTTCTATAATTAGGAACAAGGCAATTCCATCCACTGTAAGCATTGTTTCTGAATGTGGTACTGAAAGCTCTAAACAGAACAATACATTAAGAAAAGGAAACAAACCAAATTGTGGTATATGTGTACCATAGAACACTATTCAGCCACAAAAAAGATGGAAACTTTACATCTTTTATGTTTACCTGGATGGAATTGGAATATATTCTTCTTAGTAAAGTATCTCAGGAATGGAAAAAAAAGTGTCTAATGTACTCAATACTATTATGAAACCAATATATAATCACTTATACATTCATATGAATGATAAAACACAAATGGAGTGGAGGGAGGAGAGAGGGCATTTGGTGGGATCTTGCCTAATATGCACAGTGCAAGGGTACATTTCAAAACAACTAAGAGTAAATTATAAATGTCTTACCATAAAAAATAAGTAAGTGAGGTGATGGTTATGTTAATCAGTTTGATTTATGCATTCAATGTTGTATATCAAATCATCACATTGTGCCCCATAAATGTACACAGTTATGATTTCATAAAAAATTAAAGTAAAAAAAGAAAAGGGAATAAAAGCATGCAAATAAGAAAGAAATGAAACTGTCCACATTAGCATTGTTGTTCTACAGGAAAAAAATCCTAAGGAAAGATATGTACATGGCCACAAATTGGAAAAACTATACCATTTGCAATCACTGAAAATACTAGGTGTAAATATAATCGAACTTGCATTGGACTTGTATGTCAGAAGCTACAGAATGATGAGAAAGAAATTTTAAAAGTTCTAAATAAATGGAGAGATATAATCTGTCATAACATAGTATAGATGTTAATTCTCCCCAAACTGATATGCAAGTAAAACTCAATGCCTGTCAAAATCCCAGCAAAATTGGCTTTTAGATAAATACAAGATTATGGAAAGGCAAAGTGACTAAAACAGCTAAAACAATTTTGACAAGGAGGAATAAAGTGGGAGAAATCACTTAACCCACTTTCAAGACTTATACTGCAGTATATCAAGACAATAACTGCAATAATCTAGACTATGTGGTGTTAGTGGAGGCATAGACTAGGGACAGAGTAGACTAGAAAACCCAGGCATAGCCCTAACAAGTATGACCAACTGATTTTTCTTTACTTTGTTTTGAGGCGGACTCACTCTGCTGCCCAGGCTAGAGTGCTGTGGTGTCATCATACCTCACAGCAACCTCAGCCTGTTGGGCTCAAGTGATCCTCTTGCCTCACACTTCTGAATGGCAAGGACTATAACAAACCTGCCACCACACCATGAGAATTTTTCTATTTTTAGTAGCCATAGGTCACACTCTTTCCTAAGCTGGTCTCAGAGTGCTAGATTACTGCTTCCGGCTTGTTTCTTTCTTTTCTTTCTTTTTTTTTGCAGTTTTTGGCAGGGGCTGGATTTGAACTTGCCACCTCCAGCATATGGGGCTGGCGCCCTACCCCTTTGAGCCACAGGCGCAGCCCTCTTTCTTTCTTTTTAAAAATGTTTTTACAAAAATGAACAAACAATTAAATTAACTCAAAACAGTCATTGTTTACAATGTAAAATGAAAGATTTTGATAGGATGTTGGAAAGATTACATAGGAGAAAATCTTTAGGGCCTATGGCTTAGTAAAGAGCCTCAGATAAGATCTAAAAAATCTTGATCCCCAGATTAAAAAAACCTTTAAAGATTATGAAAAGATAAGGCACAGACTGGCGAAAAATATTTGTAAGTATCGTATTAGACACGGGACTCATATCTGGAATATGTAATGTGTCATCACAACTCAATGGTGAAAAGTAAAACAAAAAACCCCACAAAATCCAATTATAAAGCAACAACAATAAAAACTATCAAAGGGCGATTCACTGAAGACGATATACAGATTAAAGATAAGCTCATAGAAATGTTCAGCATCACTAGAGAAATGCAAATTAAGACTATGGGGAGTTACTATGTATTATATCACATATATTAAAACACCTAAAATAATAAGTACTAACAATACCAAATGCTGGTGAGGTTGTGGAGAAACTTGATATCTTATATATTGCTGTTGATAACTCTGGCAAAGAGTTTGATAGTTTCTTGAAAAACGATGTACACTTACCATACATTCTACCAGTTGTACTCCTGGGCATTAATCTTAAAGAAATGAGAACTATGTGCACCCCCAAAACTGCGCATCATTGCTAATAGCAGCTTTATTTGTAATATCCCCAAATGAACACACCAAAATGTCTCTCAATAGTTGAATGAATAAACAAACAGTGGCATATCCATTCCACAGAATATTACTGAGAAATAAAAAGGAATGAATTGCAGATACTACGACAACTGGGATGAATTTCAAATGTTCATGCTGAATTTAAAAAGCCAAACTCAAAGGTGACATGGTGAATGATTCCATTTATATAACATTCTCAAAATGAAAAATTATAGAAATAAAGAGTAATTAATGGTTACCAAGGTCTAGGAGCAGTGAGAAGAAGGGAGTGAATGTGTCTATAAAGGGATAGCAACAGGGAAATCTTTAAGGTGAGGGAATAATTCTGTGTCTTGATTTCAATAGTGATTACATGAATAGAATAAAATGACATAGAACTATACTCACACATTGTGCCAACGTCATTTTCTCAGTTTATATTGTAATCAGTTGTGCAAGATATAACTTGGTGAAATTGGGTGAGTGCAATATGGGATCTCTGTGTACTCTCTTTACAACTTCCTAAGAATCTCTAATTGTTTTAAAATCAAAAAGGCTTTAAAAGACAGAGATACTCTTCCTCAGCGCCACCTATGGAGGTGGCGGCCATCTCCTATTTTCCATCATGGCCGCCCTCAGATCCCTCTTGAAGCTGAAGATCATCAAAAAAGAGGACTAAGAAGTTTATCTGGCATCAGTCAGACCGATATGTCAAAATTAAGCATAATTGGTGGAAACCCAGAGATACGGACAACAGGGTTTGGAGAAGATTCAAGGGCCAGATATTGATGCCCAACATTGGTTACGGGAGCAACAGGAAAACAAAGCATATGCTGCCCAGAGGTTTCTGGAAGTTCCTGTCCACAAGGTCAGGGAGCTGGAAGTGCTGCAGATGTGCAATAAACATGACTGCATGGAGATTGCTCACCATGTTTCCTCCAAGAACCACAAAGCCTTTGTGGAAAGAGCAGCCCAACTGGCCATCAGAGTCATCAGTTCCAGGGCCAGGCTGCGCAGCAAAGACCATGAATAGACAGCTCATGTGCATATTGTATTTTTGTTTAAATAAAACCATGAAAACAGCAATAATAATAATAATATTAAAGAGATAGTTAAACTACTTCTGGCAAAAGTATGGACCTGTTGAATTTTCTTCTTATAAGTTTCTAGTTAACTCCCTGAGTTTCAAAATTGTTTTCACTGAAATCAAAAGTAAAAATATAAGTATAGTGTTACATAGCAATCAGAAAAAAAGAGATTTTAAGCTCAATGGAGAAAGATTACATTGTTTAATAAACATTATTGGGGAATGGGATGTGTGTGTGAGAGAGAGAGAGAGAAAGGTTGAAATGCATTAAATTCTGACGTTATTTGGAGGAAATTTGAGAGAATGATATAGTCTTGGTATGGGAATTTTTTTTAAAGCAGGATCAAAATACAGCATCATTATCCATTAAAGAAACAGATAAAATTTGAAGACCAAAAAATTATTCATCCAAACAGCAATATACCAACTAATTTACAAATGTCAAAGCTCAGAAAATAACAAATTACAGAATAATACACATAGCTCATATTTCAGAGAGTACAAATTGCTAAAATGACTCTGAAGGCAGACCAACGTGTTCAGGTCCCAACCGTGCCTCTTCATGCTTATTAGACTTTGGATAATTTATTACCAACACTCAGCCTTGGTACTTGTTCTAAAATTGACACTAAATACTTTGTAGGCCTACATAAAGGTTTCTTGTTATTACTATCATTTTTATTGTAACGGATATATAAAGTGTATCCATTATACTAGACAGAACTTTTCAAGTTTTGGGAAATCAGTTGGAAAGGTGATCAATCCACTTGATAAAAGGGCAAATAACAAAAAAGAAATTAAGTATAAGAAATACAAGTAAATAATAAATGCTTCAGATCATTAATAATTAAAGAAATCGGGTGGCGCCTGTGGCTCAGTGAGTAGGGCGCCAGCCCCATATACCGAGGGTGGTGGGTTCAAACCCAGCCCCAGACAAACTGCAACCAAAAAATAGCTGGGTGTTGTGGCAGGCGCCTGTAGTCCCAGCTGCTTGGGAGGCTGATGCAAGAGAATCACATAAGCCCAAGAGCTGGAGGTTGCTGTGAGCCATGTGACACCACGGCACTCTACCGAGGGCAGTAAAGTAAGACTCTGTCTCTACAAAAAAAAAAAAAAAATACAGTCCACTTAGTCAAATTTGAATTGCAGATAAACAAAATAAAAAAAATTAAAGAAATCAGTATTTTTGAAAGAAGATGTTTTAAAATTATTGATAGTGAAACTTATTTAATTTTAATTATTATTATTATTTTTGAGACACTCTGTCACCCTGGATAGAGTGCCTTGGCGTCACAGCTCACAGCAACTTCAAACTCTTGGGCTTCAGCAATACTCTTGCCTCAGCCTCCCAAGTAGCTGGGACTACAGGCATGCACCACTGTGCCAGACTAGTTTTTCTAAAACTATTTTAAATGATTTAAAATATTTAATTGAATATGACATGGGAAAAGTAGGCATTACCATACACTGCTAGTGAGAGTGAGGTTTAACTCCAGTTTTATGCTTTGTTCTCTGTGTTAAATTTTGGAGGTTTTCTAACATGTTTGGGTTTGATCCTGGTGTTCTTGGACACTGGCAATGGAAGAGCTGGTGGTTAATTGTGTGGGACTTAGAAGTATTCAACCTTGAGTCTTTCACTTACTATATTTCTTTTTTCATCCAATGCCTCAGTATCACTGACTAAATCTCAGGTTTTCTGGTGGACCACGGGCAGGTAATACGAGGGTCAGGGTTCCAAGGTGTATATACCTCAGACTGCACCAGTGGGGGAAGCCTCTGCTCTTTGTCTTCACAGAGTTCTGGATGGCCAGTCATTTGCCTTTTCTTTAACATGCTCCTCTGCAGATCTTAGATTTCATCTTGCTCTCACAACTGGATTACCACTCCTCCACCTGCTTTTCATCTTCCACAAATTTGTTCACATCTGTCTTCCACTGTTGTCTTTTAATTCTTTTGTCCTTGTAGGTTTATTCTTTTATTGGCATTATTTTCCATAACTGTCATTTCTAGAAGAAAAGGCTGCCGCACCCCCGGCATCAAGCCGTGGCGGGATGGCTCTGTCCGCGTTGTAAAAACTGTGGTAAGGCGGTGAGTGCTCCCCGGAGCGTTGCCCCCAGTCCCCCTGGTTTGCAACAGCAGCGCATAAGTTGCCTAGCATGCCTTTTAGTGAACGTAAGAATTCATGAGGTGCGGCATAAAGGCCTGAATAACCTTTACCCTGAAACCTGTTTGAAACTTGTTTGTTGAGTTGAATGGTTAATTGTTGCTTGAATGTCCTCAGAAACTAAGAATAAACATAATGACTTACTAATCCATGACTTCATCTATACAATGGAGACTAAATGTCTCCAAGGGAACACGTTCCCACCATAAAGGTCAGTTAATTGAAACAATGTATCAAGAGAATGCAGGGATGATAAGTTAAGATGTTCCTACCAGATACCCGCTCCCTCCGGTCTCTTATCTCTACCTTATGTCCCTTTGAAACTGTTTCTTTGAAATAAGTTTTCTATGAAATTGCTTTCTCTATAATTTTGTCACTATACACTTAAAACATATACATAATTCACTATCAATTCACTAACAACATAAAAATCATAATCAAATATAAAAATATAAAAATACAAAATGTGAACAAAGCAGTTTTACAAAGAAAGAAGGTTTAAACATAGATAAAGAGAAGTAAAAGAGTAACTGCTGATAAGCAGCAGTCCTTTGTTCCCCCTTACGGGCAGAAACATTGTCTAAGAAAAGACAGTTGACTACTCCCATCTACAAAACTCGATAAGAACTTTGTAAGCATCAGCAAGTCATAAAAATATCTTTTGTAGTTTGTAAGACATTGTCAAAAATGTATAAATACCATGCCTAAAAATCAGTAAAGTACAACTGCTTTCTTCATCATCCTTGGTGTGTGGCAGTTTGTCATTTTCCTGCGTCGCCCTTTCAATCAACCTGAGCCGTTCTCGCCCTGAAAGCCCTCGGACTGAGACTCATTCGACTGGCGGTCCGCGGCAGCTGGCGCCTCGAACAGGGACCCGAAGGACAGGTGATCTTTCTTTTTCTTTCTTTCCTCTCTTTTTCAGATTGAAGGCGACTCTCACCAGGGAGCTGCAGTCCCGCCGGTAAAGGCTGACCGGTTAAGTGTGAGTAATCCGCAGGACAACATGGGGCATACATTGGGTAAGGAAGAACACATGCTCAGTGTCATGATACAGCGTTTGTTAGAAAAAAATGGTTTTCATGTGTCTCTCAAACGGTTGGAGGAGCTTATGCATTTCATAAAGTTGGTTAGTCCTTGGTTTCTGGAGGAAGGCTCTCTCTCTCTCTCCGACTGGAAGAGAGTGGGACGCGAAATGCGGAAATACATGCAAGAACATGGAGAGAAGGTCTTGCCCCCTCAGGCTTTTCCTTTATGGTTACAAGTTAGAGAACTTTTAGCTGACAATACCTTTTTAGAAGCATTTATAAGAGAAACTGATTCGGAGGTTGGTGATCCTGAATCTAAAGGGGCACCGATTCCTGATGAGGTTCCCCCCGAGGTTCTTAAAGATCCTGAACCGGTACCAAACACTGAGAGCGTTGTCCCTTCGGCTCCAACGCTCAAAGACATTCTACCACCACTCCCACCGGTCGATAATTCCTCAGACAGTGACGAGTGGGATGTGGTCGATGAATTTACTAAACCAGATGAGAGGGACAGAATGAATGATTTTATTCACCCCCGCCGAGCTTACCCGGCAGTTCGTGTCCCAAAAGTCACATCTAAGACAACCTCACAAGCTCCGCTTCCCCGTGTACCTCCTTGTCTCCCTCCGCCGCCCGCGGGCTTTCAAGCGGCGGTGCGAGAAACCCGTCAGCAGGGAGATTTTACATTTGCTTTCCCGGTACGCTTTCCCACTGAGGATAGGGCACCACCCACCTGGGAACCTCTGTCGTTAAAAACGCTTAAAGAACTGCAACAGGCTGTCCGTACATCGGGAGCTTCTGCCCCTTATACCTTACAAATTGTGGAATCAATTAGCAGTCAATGGCTTACCCCGTATGATTGGCAGCAAACGGCCAAAGCCACGCTTTCCCCAGGTGATTATATTTTATGGAGAACAGAGTATGAAGATAGATGTAGAGAAAGTATTAATCAACATGTAGGAAGAAAAGCACAGCCCACGCTGTCCATGCTTCTAGGGACAGATGAATTTGCTTCTTTTGAAAATCAAATTAAACTACCCCGACAATTTTTAGAGATAGTCAGCCATAATGCAGTCTCCGCTTGGCGAAAAATACCTCCTCCGGGAACCAAGGGCACAACTTTAGCAGGCATAAAACAGGGTATGGAAGAGTCCTATCCTGACTTTATTTCTCGCCTGGAAGAAGCTATTAATAGAATGCTTCCACCATCAGAAGGCACAGAATTATTACTCAAGCAATTAGCTTGGGAAAATGCAAATACGCTGTGTCAGGACTTAATACGTCCACTCAGGAAAACAGGTACCTTACAAGATTATATTAAAGCATGCATGGATGCCTCACCAGCAATTGTCCAGGGAATGGCGTTTGCTGCAGCTATGCGGGGTCAGAAATTTAGTTCATATGTTAAAGGTGCTTTTGATAGAGACCCCAGTAATACATGTTTTGGGTGTAATCCCCCACATGACTTACCCACTTGTTATAACTGTGGGAAGCCAGGTCATATACAGAAGGATTGTAAGAAATCCACCGGTGCTAATAATAATAATAATAAGTCCCGTGGATTACCCCCGGGACCATGCCCTCGTTGTAAGAAGGGCAGGCACTGGAAAAATGAATGTAAATCTAAATTTCATAAAGATGGAACCCCCTTGTCAGACAAGGGTGCTAACTTTATTGATACCAACCAGACAAAAAACTAGATAAGGGGCGTTCTCCTAGCCCCGACTCCAAGGGAGAGTCTCCTGCTTCTACCGCAGTACGACCTAAGTTAGAGCCCACATCTACTATTAATTGTATACCACCTGAATGGACAATTCATGATCTCCCACGTGGGACTCCTGGCAGTGCAGGCTTAGACCTTGCCAGTTCTAAAGATATAATCATATCCAAACATGATGGTGTTGTGCTAGTTCCCACAGGAATAAAAGGAAAGTTATTGCCAGGTACTGTTGGTGTTATATTGGGACGAAGTTCCAATTACACCAAACATTTTGAAATTGTTCCAGGAGTAATTGATTCTGACACTGAAAATACAATTAAAGTCATGGTAAAGTCTCTAGTAGAAACTACACAAATTCATAAGGGACAAAGAATTGCTCAGTTACTATTATTGCCATATATACCACTCCCCACTTATCACTTACATGATGCCAGGGGAGAGGGACAGTTTGGATTTACTGATAAAGATTGTGTAGCTCTTATACATGATTTATATGATAGACCGATGTTAAAAATGAAAATAGAAGGCAGGCCCATTAAGGGCCTGATGGACGCAGGCGCTGATGTAACCTGCATTGCTGCCTCCGACTGGCCGAGATCCTGGCCGGTTCATCGAACTGGGTCTTCTTTAATTGGTCTCGGTTCTGTTTCTGGTGTCATGCGTAGTACATCTCATTTGTTATGTGAATATAAGGACAAGAAAATTTACTTTCAACCTTATGTGTTACCCTCTCTACCCTATACTTTATGGGGACGAGATCTTTTACATGTCCTAGACATGAAACTAGTCACAGGGGATCAACTTAACGATCAGTGTTTTTCATAGGGGCCACTGCAGAAAACTATGCCTGTAAAATAAAATGGTTAACAGATGTTCCTGTGTGGGTTAGTCAGTGGCCCCTAACAACAGAAAAGTTACAGGCATTACAAATTTTAGTACAAGAACAATTAGATAAAGGTCATTTAGAGGAATCCACTAGTCCATGGAACACTCCTGTGTTTGTCATTAAGAAAAAATCTGGCAAATGGAGACTTTTACAAGATTTAAGAGCAGTAAATGCCATTATGGAAGACATGGGCTCCCTTCAACCTGGGCTTCCGTCTCCTGTAGCAGTACCAGAACAATGGTCACTAATAATTATAGATCTGCAAGACTGCTTTTTTACTATTAATTTACATCCTGAGGACTGTCCTCGTTTTGCTTTCAGTGTTCCTTCTCTAAACTTACAGGAACCGTTTAAAAGATATCAGTGGAAAACTTTACCACAGGGCATGAAAAACAGCCCTACCTTATGCCAAAAATTTGTGGCGGCTGCATTAGCAGCACTGAGAAAACAATTTCCTAGTGCTTACATAATTCATTATATGGATGATATCTTGCTAGCTCATCCTGAGCTGCCAAAAGTACAGCTAATGCTAGAAAAGGCTATAGAACAATTAACTAAATTTGGCTTAGTCATTGCCCCAGAGAAAATTCAGAGAGATAAACCATTAAGTTATCTGGGACAATGGATTCACTCTGACTATATTGCACCTCAAAAGGTGCAAATAAGGAGAGATAAATTACAAACTCTTAATGATTATCAAAAATTACTGGGAGAAATAAATTGGATTCGACCTTTTCTGAAGATTACTACGGGAACCTTTAGTCCTTTGTTTACTATCTTACAGGGAGACTCTAATCCCCGTTCCCCTAGACATTTAACTCCAGAAGCCTTGCAGGCTTTAGAAGTTGTTGAACAGGCTTTAACTCAAGCTAGGGTTAAACAAATTAATTATCAAAACCCATGGTCTTTACTCATTTTTTCTACTGAGTATACTCCTACAGCTTGCCTATGGCAGGAAGGTATTTTAGAATGGATTCATTTACCACATGTTCAGACAAAGATTGTTGCTGATTATCCATACCTGGTGTCTTTATTAATTGATAAAGGAAGAAAAAGATCACGGGAATTATTTGGTAAAGATCCTCATGTAATTGTAACTGCTTATAATAAAATTCAAGTGGAACAACTATTTCAAAATAATGATGATTGGGTATTGGCCTTACAAGGCTATGCAGGTCAAATCTTATACCATTATCCTAAACATCCTTTAATTGAATTTACAAAAACAGTTTCACTTATATTTCCTCTTATGTGTTCCAAACAGCCTCTGTCTGACGCAATAACCTTGTTCACAGATGGCTCCTCTACAGGTCGAGCTGTAGTTTTTAGCCCAGGCCTGTCTCCTCTTATTAAAGAGGTCACACAAGCCTCTGCCCAACAAACAGAATTATGGGCTCTAATCTCGGCCTTTAATAATTTCAAACAAAGGTTTAACTTGTACACAGATTCAAAATATATTGCTTCTCTTTTTCCAGCTCTTGAAACTGCTCTTTTAACAGGAACCTCAACTATTCTACCTTTATTAAAGAAACTACAAACTTTAATTCAGCAAAGGAATAATCAATTTTATATTGGTCACATAAGAGGACATACTAACTTACCTGGCCCTTTGGCCCAAGGAAATGCCACTGCAGATTTATTAACACGTACTATAGTGGCATCAGTGGCCGACGCTGAAGAAAGCCACGCCTTACATCACCAAAATGCTAACGCATTAAGAAAAATGTTTCAAATTACTAGAGAACAGGCAAGACAAATAGTCTTAAAGTGTAAATCCTGTCCTGTTACTCATCATCCTTTAAAATTTGGTGTTAATCCTCGGGGTTTACGCCCCAATGTATTATGGCAAATGGATGTAACACATGTGTCTAGTTTTGGAAAATTACAATATGTACATGTTACTGTTGATACTTTTTCTCATTTTATCTGTGCCTCTGCAAGACCTGGCGAGGCCTACAAAGATGTTGTACAACACCTATTTTACTGCTTTCAGCAGCTAGGTGTTCCTCATCAATTAAAAACAGACAATGCTCCAGCTTATACCTCTCGAGCATTTGAACAATTTTGTATACAGTGGAAAATTGCTCATTCTACGGGGATCCCTTATAATCCTCAGGGTCAAGCGATTGTTGAAAGAACTAATCAAATATTAAAATTACAAATTGAACGCCTACAAAAAGCTCATAAATATTTCTCTCCTCATCATATTTTAACCCATGCTTTATTCGTCCTAAATCACCTTAATGTAAACTCCAACAATTTAACCCCTGCTCTCTCCCATTGGCAGCCACAATCGGCTGCCACCCTTCCTAAAGTTCTTTGGAAAGATTTATTATCGGGCCAATGGAAAGGCCCTGATGTATTGTTAACCTCCGGACGAGGCTATGCTTGCATATTTCCACAGGATGCCGACTCTCCCGTCTGGATTCCAGACCGGCTCATCAAACCGGCTCCTCCGGAGACCCCGGCGCAGAAGACAACGCCTGCGGCGGATGAAGATCCTATCTGCACAAATGAGGACGACTGTGGAAATTTCACCGAAACCCTCCAAGACCACGTGGACACAGATCCGTGCCCTGGTGAAACAAGCTAAACAACTTCTCATATCTCAAGGAAACCCTCTAACTCCTACAATGTACTTTCTTGCGTTTCTATCACTAATCTCTACTCCTAAGGTAGAAACTGCAGCTTATTGGTCTTATGTGCCTAATCCTCCTCTGCTACACCCTGTGGGCTGGCTAGATCCAGACCCCATAAAAATTCTTTCTAATGATTCTATCCGCTTAGGAGGTTTAACTGACTCAGAATCCAGACATCATGCTGCGGCTTTAATTAATTTCACTGGCAAAGCCGACTCCTTGCCTATTTGCTTTACTTTAAGAGGCAACACACCTCCTTTTTGTTTACCTACTAGCTACAGGGTATTTTTAACTGATGCTCCAGATCCTCATGATGCAAATAGACGTTATGTTTGGGAATATGAGTTACAAACTATTGGAAGTCCTAATTATAATGAAACCTGTTTATCTGTTAACTCATTACCTCTCCCTAACTGTAAAGAAAAATATAGAAATAAAAATCAATTCTGGGAATCATCATTAACTAAAACACCTACTTGGCTTTCCTGTGGATTCCCAAATGCTGCCAACAAGCATTCTCCTATAAATTCAAACACAGTCATCTGGGATTATTCTCCTACTTCTTGTTTTGATCATAATAAATATTTCTCGAACCAATTAGATAAATTTCATCAGTATCAGTGGTCTGGTACTCCCCAACCAATACGACGATGGTTCACACCTGGTCTAGTTGAGCCCATATGGGTAGCTCAAGACAAAAATAAAACTCAAATACACTATGATTTATTTAGACTTGTTGCTGCATCCAACTTAATTTTAGAAAAGAAACCTAATATGCCAAAACCAAATGCAATGTCAGTAAGAACTTGTGTTGGATATCCATATGCTCTACTTTTAGCTCCAAATAAGTATTTAACTATTACACAATCTAAAAACTCTTATCATATTTCTTGTACCGCTTGTAAAGTTACAAATTGTCTTACTTCTACTGATTTATTCAATGAACGCTTGTTTAATTCTGTTTTAATTGTTAAAAGACCCTCTTATGTACTATTACCTGTTGATTTACAAGATGATCCTTGGTATGATAATTCTGCTTTACAAGTTTTACATACTGTTAATCAGTTAATTCGACCTAAGAGGTTTGTAGCTGCTTTAATTCTCGGTATTTTAGCTTTAATTTCTATAGTCACAACATTTGCGGTAGCCACTACTGCTTTGGTTCAAGAAGTTCACACAGCTCACTTTGTTAATTCTCTCAGCAGCAACATAACTCTAGCCTTAATGACTCAAGCCAGCATAGATAATAAACTTGAAGCAAAACTTAACATCCTAGAAGAAGTAGTTTTAGCCTTAGGACAAGATATAAAGTTTATACAACATAAACTTCAAACCAGATGTCATTCTGCCTTTCCTGCTATTTGTGTAACTCCTTTACCTTATAATATGTCCACTTCCTGGGACAAAACTAAAGCTCATCTACAGGGTGTCTGGAAGGACAATGATATTACACATGATTTACATACTCTTCAAAAAGATATCACTGCCATCAGTGAAGCTCATTTACCTAGCACTTCTCTTGATTCACTGGCTCAATCCCTCTCTGACAATCTTAAATCTTTAAATCCTGTGTCCTGGATTCAGTACATTGTGTTTATTGTCATTATTGGATGCTTGATATTCTGTGTTGTTTTACTGTTACCTTGTCTCCTTCGTTGTGTCTTCTCCTCTTTAAAGGCTGTTCGCCAAGACCTCTTTGAACTACGTTTCATTAACAAAAAAGGGGGAAATGCCGCACCCCCGGCATCAAGCCGTGGCGGGATGGCTCTGTCCGCGTTGTAAAAACTGTGGTAAGGCGGTGAGTGCTCCCCGGAGCGTTGCCCCCAGTCCCCCTGGTTTGCAACAGCAGCGCATAAGTTGCCTAGCATGCCTTTTAGTGAACGTAAGAATTCATGAGGTGCGGCATAAAGGCCTGAATAACCTTTACCCTGAAACCTGTTTGAAACTTGTTTGTTGAGTTGAATGGTTAATTGTTGCTTGAATGTCCTCAGAAACTAAGAATAAACATAATGACTTACTAATCCATGACTTCATCTATACAATGGAGACTAAATGTCTCCAAGGGAACACGTTCCCACCATAAAGGTCAGTTAATTGAAACAATGTATCAAGAGAATGCAGGGATGATAAGTTAAGATGTTCCTACCAGATACCCGCTCCCTCCGGTCTCTTATCTCTACCTTATGTCCCTTTGAAACTGTTTCTTTGAAATAAGTTTTCTATGAAATTGCTTTCTCTATAATTTTGTCACTATACACTTAAAACATATACATAATTCACTATCAATTCACTAACAACATAAAAATCATAATCAAATATAAAAATATAAAAATACAAAATGTGAACAAAGCAGTTTTACAAAGAAAGAAGGTTTAAACATAGATAAAGAGAAGTAAAAGAGTAACTGCTGATAAGCAGCAGTCCTTTGTTCCCCCTTACGGGCAGAAACATTGTCTAAGAAAAGACAGTTGACTACTCCCATCTACAAAACTCGATAAGAACTTTGTAAGCATCAGCAAGTCATAAAAATATCTTTTGTAGTTTGTAAGACATTGTCAAAAATGTATAAATACCATGCCTAAAAATCAGTAAAGTACAACTGCTTTCTTCATCATCCTTGGTGTGTGGCAGTTTGTCATTTTCCTGCGTCGCCCTTTCAATCAACCTGAGCCGTTCTCGCCCTGAAAGCCCTCGGACTGAGACTCATTCGACTGGCGGTCCGCGGCAAAAGGCAGTAAAGGGTAGAGTTCCATTGATGAAGGGTCACAGTCCCCCACAACCTTGTAGGTGAATCAGTCTCATTTGTGCTCCCTGAGGTACGAGGCTCTGAGAAGGAACATTTCCAGTACTTGGGCTAGATGTAAGTTTTGGGGGATATTCTCCCCCAGCTCACATAAGCAGCTTTGCTGTAAAATGCAGGCAGTCACGCCTTAAAGGAAAGAATGTGCTGGAGGGCCCTCACCAAGTTGGGCTGGAGACAGATCATCTGCCTGAGGCAATGGACCTTTGCACTTAATCCCCTACCTCTATTTACACAATAACTTTTAGTTAGTCATATAGGGAGTGGGCAAACAGAACAGACAACCCAGTCCTTTGTGGTCATCTCCATTGTTGTTTATCTCCAAATAAGATATTCTTAGTTTAGAAAAGTGTGTACATTGATAAGGAATTACTATCAATTAACACTGATAAGGAATCTTTACCTTTTGTCTTCCTTGTTCTTGGATTATTTTTATTTGATGAGTTTGGGTATATAAGAAAGTGAATAAAGACAGCTGATTGCTGATGTGCCAGAGTGAGCAGCAGCCATCCCTTCTAAAATCATTCATTTCGTCTGTGGTGCTGCCTCTGAGTCATCAACCAGTAGCCAAGTGAAAAATTTTTTAAAAAATTATCACAAGAAGTAGAATTTAATTCCAAAATTTAAAGTTCCTTTGAAATGAATGCTGAATTCCTCTGATCATATAATTAAGCACAAATCAAAGAGTGAATTCATTGTTTTATGTGGGTATATTCAATGGAGCTCCATCAAGTATGTTATTTTTACAGTTCCCTTTCTGATTTTAGATTGAGGTTTGATTCCTATCATGCTGAAGGGTTGTTTTGATTTCATGCAGGCCTGCTGCATGCAGGATGGCTATACAGGACTTCTACATGGAAGACCTGTCAGCCCTTTGAGAAGGAAATAATCTTCAGAGCTAGACTGATGGAATAGTTCGTGCAGTTTGTATTTTTTAAGGTCCAAATTGTAAGGAATTTATGAGAGAAATAACTTATTCACAACATTAAAAATGTAAAAAAGCCAGAGAACTACGAGCTGTTCTAGGAAAATGTTAATTGGAATGACAATTTTTTTTACAAAGCCTCTTGATGTTTTATAGAATGCTACTAATTTGTTAGCATGGGTCTGCTTTCACAGATGTTTTCTACAAAACGTGAAAATACAAATTAAACTTAACCAGTGTCATCTGATGTGTAAATACCCACATTATCCATGTAGGTGTCAGTTTGCACCTCCTCATGGACAGCGCTCTCAATGAGAAGCTTGATCGTTTCTGCTTGGTAATTGTTTTCATTTCCATTAAAAGAGAAAGGCACAGAATATAGAATGAAATCATGCAATCTATGCATGTCAGTAAGTCCTGGATGTCTGTTAAAACCCCCCCTAAACTTGCAATTCCCTTCACAGAACATGGAGGAAGGCCTTTGTCCAGTTGCTGATTTTGCTGATGAAATGCCAAATTTCTTTATGAGAGAGAGAGGAGAGAAGAAACAGGGAAATGTGATTGAAGGAACTGTGCTCTTAAAAGAAGTGGTTCAGAAAAGATAAAGAGATTTTATACTTACTGGATCACCATACAAGGATGGTGACCCGGAACACCATAAATGATGTTCATTGGCACAAAATTTTTAATATTAGTTTACATGATGTTCATTAGCACCTGATTTTTAATATTAGTTTACATCTATTAAATGATATGAAATGTCTATCAACTGCCACCCAAAAAATGAAGACCTTCATCCTGTCACGATCTTTGTATTCAAACATTTTGACATTTTAACCTCTGTGCATTCTTTACATTTACCTGGAATCCAATTTACGTTGATATACATGTATCAATATTCATGAGCTATGTCATGAAGACCTGTTGTACTTGGATGTAGTGACACTCAATACGTAAATATTACTTATTTTCATGCACATCTTATTTTTATGTACAATAATGTTGGGCGGTGCCTGTGGCTCAGTCGGTAAGGCGCCGGCCCCATATACCGAGGGTGGCGGGTTCAAACCCGGCCCGGCCAAACTGCAACCAGAAAATAGCCGGGCGTGGTGGCCGGCGCCTGTAGTCCCAGCTACTCGGGAGGCTGAGGCAGGAGAATCGCTTAAGCCCAGGAGTTGGAGGTTGCTGTGAGCTGTGTGAGGCCACGGCACTCTACTGAGGGCCATAAAGTGAGACTCTGTCTCTAAAAAAAATGTAACAAAGGAGGAGTATGGAGTTGTAAATATAAACCTTATAGTCTGAAACAAAAGTTCCCAAAATTTCCTGTTTTCAATCTTTAAAAAATCCAACTAATTTTCATCACTCCTGCTTTTCACACTATCTGTCTTCTAAAGAACTTGATCCTGATGTAGGGAGTTGCTGGTTGGGACCAGTGTTCATATTCGTGAACACATTACCAGCATTTAGTCTTTGATGAGCCTCAGCATGTAACAACTTCTAACTTCAAAGTTTGGGTTTCAGAAATATTTATTATTTTTTTATTGCTATTTCTCCAGGATTTTCCAATCAGGATTATAGTTTGGTATAGTTATAGCACAGTAAATAGACATTTTCTTAGGTAACTACAAAAAGTAAAACAAAACGTAATGACAATGTTCCCTATCAACTCTTACCTCTTTCTTCTCCTTCCCTTTTTTCCTTTTCTGTTTCTCTTCTCTCCCTCCCATCTGCCTATCCCTCTATCTTCTTTCCTTTTTTTTAATAATAGTAAACACAGAAAATTGAGTTCATGACTATTTGAAATTGGATGGTATTTCGTATTCATCACATTCCAAGTTAAATTACACATCTGTTCTTTAAAGCATTAAATTGTTACAAAAGTGTGTATAAAAAATAAAACCTCCTTTGAAGCCGGGTGATATATTTTCAATGTTCTCGAATATAGGTGTAAATTGAAATGGAATAAAACAAACAAGAGCAAATAGGGTAAGAATTAGAAACGCTTTGTCTTTGTTCTTTCATTTCCTTTACGACAGAGTACAATTGATACTTTACAACAGGGTTAATACACGCTTTTCAAACATGCTATTATTCTTTCACAAAAGCACAACAACTTTATTAGTTATGCTGTCTATAATCCTTCCAAAGTGACAGACTGTGTGGGTGTGTCACTCACAAGCAATTCTTGGTGCCCTCTGTTGGAGTATTTTCAGTGTACACCAACAATAAAGACAAGAGCCATACAGCTGCAGGTAATTTTAGAGTTGGAAGTCCTAATTTTAAGTAGGTTAATTAACTGAAACAAACACAAATAAAGATTTTTCTCAATTGTTATTGAAAATTCAGATCTTATGTCTGCTCTCTATTCGTTGAAGCCTGAGTTACATTATTTTGTTTAAAAGCAGTCTTAGTTTTAATTCACGTGAAGACAATAATGCAACTTAGCTGAGTTCAATGTTACTTTTTAAAAAAACAAAGGAAAGAAAACATTTTGTAGGCCAGGCTCCAGGCTGTAATCCTAGCACTCTGGGAGGTTTAGGAAGATGGATTTCCTGAGCTGAGGAGTTCGAGACCAGCCTGAGCAAGAGTAAGACCCCGTTTCTAAAAATAATTGGGCATTGTGGGGTGTGTCTATAGTCCCAGCTACTTAGTAGGCTGAGGCTAGAGGGTAACTTGAGCAACTTTGAAGTTGCTGGGAGCTATGTTGCCACAGATCTCTACTGAGGGTGACAAAGAGAGACTACATCTCAAAAAAAAAAAAAAAAAGAAAAAGCAAGCATTTTATACAGACGGGGTCTCACTATGTTGCCCAGGCTGGTCTTGAACTCCTGGCCTTGAGCAATCTTCCCTCCTCGGCCTCCCAAAGTGCTAGGACTACATGTGTGAGTCACTGCGCCTGCCCAATGTTACTTTTTGTAAGTAACATTCATATATGAGTTTTTGTGTTTCTAAAAATATGTTAAAAAATAAAATCATCTGGGCAACATCTAATACTTCATTACTAAAACGTATGTTTTAACCTATGTTTCACAAATGAAAGCAGAATACCCTTTCTCTCTGATGGGTACTTATCATCACATTCATCGTCAAAATGACTAACATTCAAAAGTATTGTAAGTTTAGAAATCAAAATTAAATAATGTGAATTAAAAATCCACAGTGTACATAACACGATATTAGACAATTCATCACTGTGATTTCACATGGAAAGAAATGGAAAGGAAGATGTTATGGGTGGAATTGTGTCACCAAAAAAGATACATTGAAGTCTTAACCTCAGCGCCTATGAATGTGACCTTATTTGGAAATAGGATCTTTTCAGACATCAAGTGAAGATGAGGTTGTATTGGATTAGAGTGGATCCTTATGCAAATGCTGGAATCCTCATAAGGATAGAAATCAGAGACAGGCACACAGAAGAAGGCTACGATGGAGGCGGAGACTGGAGTTATTTTGCCACAAGCCAAAAAAACATCAAGATTGCCAGCTGTCACCTGGGTCCAGGAAGAGGCAAAGACCCTCCTCTACAGCCTTCATAGAGAGAGAGCTCATGGCCCTGAAGACATCCTGATTTTTATTCTCTGAGCCTCTAGAACTGTGAGATAATAAATTTCTTTTAAGCCACGCAATTTAGGGTATTCGTCATGGTAACCCCGGGAACCTAGCAGAGTATCCTCTGGCCAAGTGAGGTTACTCCTAGCGAGGGAGATTCTGCTATGTATTAAGGCCCTTAGAGCCCTACATGCCACACACTTTGGCTGGGACTGCAGGCAATACTCAGAGAAGAGTTTGTAGAAGAGACAGGTCAACTGCTTTGCACGGAATTACAAGAGCACAATGACCAGCACCAGCTGCTGAAGTCAATAAATGGTGCCACCATAATGGGACTCATTCTGATTTTCCTCCAAGATGGAAATTCTGAAAAAAAAGAAGATATAATATGTGCATTATTACTTTATCAACTGCTTAATGCAGCTAGGGTCTTAAAAAAAAACATGCTTCAAGCAATTATCAATGTAGAAAATTATCAAATATGAAATGGACCATTGAGTGACAGTTTCCAATAATTTTACGGCCAGAAGACTTAGTAACAATCTTGCTAACTCATTACCCCGTTTGGCCCTTTTCCCTGTCCCTTGCTGTTTGTGTGTTTTGGCATTGGATTATTACAATCCAGAGTCAGCCTGCAATATTACCTGCAAATACTAGAAATCCCCTAATATTGAGAGAGGAAAACATAGATGATCCAGTGAAGATCATGTATTAGATTGAGAGAATGGAGGAGGAAGATAGAAACAGAACTTTGGCAGATGGACTACACATACAATAATTAAAAGATGGCACATTACATCAAGGAGAGGAAATGAACATTGGAAAGGGAGCAGAAGAAAGAATTAGAAACAGTGCCCTGGAAAAATAAGGGAAATTGAAACAATATTAGAGGCAAGAAAAAAATGTCAACTTAAATTACATTTGAGAGCAATATTTAAAAATAATATATAAGGTCATAACTCCACAACTATCTTTAATAAGGTAGCAATTTATTGAAAACAACTATTAAATAATTATAGATGTAGTTTCTTTTAAAAATGAAATATGTTGTTGGAGAAGTTTATAATGGGTTTGTCAGAACTGTGGAGGAGAATGGTTAGAGCCCACAACACTATTCATAAATCAGTGCTGCATCTGCTTGTTAGATAATCTCAGGACAGGTAGGTTCACCATGTTGTTTTCCTCTAGATATTGTTAGTAGAAGGATATTTAGTTCACTTGTGTTTACAAAATACTCCACAGTCATTCTCACAAAGTGTAATACAAAACATCATAAACCATAATCAAGATTTTGTATATTTGTTATCTGTGCATGTGTGCATGCCAGTGATAGTATCCATCTATAAGCAATACAACACCCTTTTTTACGGAATGCTTTATTTGCTCACTGTTCACACTCAATTACTCAAGTGATGGGAGCAAGCTCATCTACTGCTGTGATCAGGTAAGAGACACGAGCCCACAAGAAGAGAAAGAAGTGGAAGAAACATTTTAGTGCATCACATCTGCTATCAGTACATTATTAAAGAAAACCTAACATTATTTTTATAAGGTCATTCCAGCCCTATGCACTTTTCTACTCTCTATGCTATTTTCCCCTTTGTTTCAATTATTTTCCATTTTCTACATTTTTACTGTTAGCCTTCAAAATCATCAATCTAAAGTGCTATTAGCTTGGGAAAGTGTATATTCTCTCCACCCAAGTTGATCTATACTACCTCACCTTTCTCCTAGTCGTTTTTCCCCTTTCTATTGCCTAGAGAACTATCACATTAAAATCCTTCCTGTTGTTTGTAATTCCGTAAGTGAATGAGGGCTTTGGGGTGATGAGAGATAAAGAATTTTAGGTTTAATGTAAATCTCTTCGAATTCCTCTAGACTATGGGGATAAATATTCCTTTGGGATGGCAGGGAAAATATATACATTTATATGTATTTATATCATGTATATGATATTTATATCATGTGCATTTATAGAATAGCATGTACACATTTCTTGAATGCTGTACATCTAAGGGCTGGGTAGGAGCTAAGGCCTTTGACATCCTCCCAGGAGCTTCTCTGAATTCCCACTGCTACATGCTTTTGTCTAGTTTCTAAAAGGATTTGAACAAATCTAAAAGGATTTGTTTTCTGTTTCAATGCAAAACACATCAATCCATTACCAACTAATATTTTCAGATTAGTCATGATAATCACTCCAATGGCTGGCTTTGGGGTAAAGAAATTAAACCTTGTGAATGCAGAGAACTTGGGGGGTCAGAAGGTTTCAAAGGGAAGAAAGATGAGTTGGGAGGAGCTAAGGACAGATTGTCTCATTGATGGCCCTACCAACAAGATGTGTTACAAATATCCCCATTGACTAAATCTTTGCCACAATTTCCTTAATATTAAATATTAATTTCTCACCTGGTGCTGTAATGTAGGGTTTCTGTCCATTTGATTTGTAAGCCCAGGCAGGTCCCCTGTTCAATATTAGAGACGGGGACGTTTGCTCTGAAATCCTGTATTTGTCTGTTCTGGACTCAGATGTATTATACAAATTTCTTAATTCAAAATATAATATGAAAAATTTGTTGTAAATATTTTGGTCTTCCATGTGGGTTTAGTCATAGTTTGAGTTCTCTTTTCTGAAGTAGGTATTGTTTTTTGCTGAGTTCATTTATCATTTCTATCGCACATCCACCCATTCTGTTCCTTTTCTGAGTAACTTTCATCCAATGACTTTACTTTTGTTAACGTATCTTGTGGTTACTTGTTTTTCTTTACTTTTTTTTTTTGCAGTTTTTGGCCGGGGCTGGGTTTGAACCCACCACCTCCGGTATATGGGGCTGGCGCCCCATTCCTTTGAGCCACAGGCACCACCCTTTTACTATTTTTTGTATTTAATTTTTTCCTTTGTTTCAACAAGCCTCTATTCTTTACATCCTTCTATAGGATGTTAAAATCTATCTGATCTCCCACTCCCCTAATCAAGGACCTGGTCATCTCCCTTTTTCTCTCGCTACCTAAAGTCCACTCTGCTTTTATCTCCATAGCGCCCTCAGTCTCAGCCTCTCCCTCCCTCTGATTGTTAAGAGCTCCCTTCTCTCTGCACTGATAACTATAACATCCTTGTCTTTAATTTGCTTGCCCCTTTCCTCTTTCTTTTTCTAATCCACTTAATCTCCCACTCTCCAAATGATTTCATTCTCTCATAGCTGCATTTGTTCAATTCACTTCTACATTATAAAGAAATAGCCTTTATATGTAAAATCTTTCCATCTTTTTGTCACTTCTTGAGCTTTCCTTTAAATGTACTTATTATTGGTTCTGCTTATTAATGAGGTGACTGCCTGATCAATGCAAAAAGAACTGGGAAAATCCACATTCATAAAGTGGAAAGTTAGGACAATAATTCAACATGGTTACAACCCGTACTATAAGCCTTATTCATCCGACAACAGCCAACACCAGATAGATTCATTTAGAAACTACAAGTGTTGAGGATTTAAATAGCTTGATTCTGTGAATGCGATAAAGCCTTGTTTATTTATATAAACTCAGCAGATATTTATTAAAGTTGTGGTGCAATCTGAGTATGCTCCCAGGTGAAATGAAAACGAGAGTTATGTTTGAGACACTGTATACGTATCTTGTAGGAAGGAACAATTAGCAGCTTTCTTTTTTTTTTGTAGAGACAGAGTCTCACTTTATGGCCCTCGGTAGAGTCCCGTGGCCTCACACAGCTCACAGCAACCTCTAACTCCTGGGCTTAAGCGATTCTCTTGCCTCAGCCTCCCGAGTAGCTGGGACTACAGGTGCCCGCCACAACGCCCGGCTATTTTTTGGTTGCAGTTTGGCTGGGGCCAGGTTTGAACCCGCCACCCTCGGTATATGGGGCCGGCGCCTTACCAACTGAGCCACAGGTGCCGCCCGTAGCTTTCTTTATCTTTGGACTTTTTGTATCACTGTGCCCTCTTTGCACTTAAAAAATTATCAGTAATTACATGGGCTACAGAATTAATGTTCTAGTTACGACATTAACATATTGCACAGGATTGAATGTTTCTTTTAAGTATTTTTCATCTTTCCTTTTCTCTCTATTCCACTCTCATTACTTCAGTGGGGGCCTTCTTTAACAATTAATGAAATAATTATCTTAGCCCCCTTTCTGGTCTTTCTGCCACCTCGGTCCTCTCTCTCTTTCTCCTTCTCATCGTCTGTCTACCCCTTTATTCATTGTCCACTGTTTGCCCTGTTCTTGACTAATCCCTGGTAATGCTCTGATGATACCAGGATGTTGCCGCTCTTAAGGAACCGACCGCCTGGTTCAGCTCACTACTGTTTGATTAAACCGTGTTAGTTTTTTTTTGAAACTTTGTGTTTTCCTTTTAAAAAACCTTTAACAAACATTTGTCACTGATTTTAGGGTAAGTTTAAAATTTCTCAGGGCTTTCAAGACCTTTCAGATTTTGGCACAATATACTATGATTTGGGGGCAGGGGCAAGGGCCAGGAAGGATCAATACCCTGCAACGCAAGGGACTGTTCTGGGAACAAAAAATCTTGCATGACTTTCAAATGCCCCACAAAATGTTCAAAGAGGCGCAGATTTCATCTGAACCCAGAGCCTAACCTTGTTTTTCATAATACACAAAGCTTTCATTTATTTAATTAAGCATTTCATTTTATTTAATTTTTGGAATAATTTTAATATACACTGATTTTGATGTTAATTGCAACCCAACTAATTTCTGAACTTCTAACTCTTTCTTCGTTTTGCAACCTTCAGGAATTAGAACAGAAAAATGAAGAGCATTGTGATAAAATCTTGCAGCATTCCCCTTCTGTTGCGCTCTCAACAATTTGTTAGTGTGTGTGTGCGCACGTTGTGTGTGTGTGTGTGTGTGTGTGTGTGTATGAAGGTGACTTTTGCTGGGACAGGGTACCACCAGATAGGGCAGTTTCAGGAGAAAGTAGAAAGAGTCTAACTGGAATCCTGTTCTTTCTCCCCTTCCTGCACTCTCTTGTGCAAACAATGCCTCCTCCAAGTCCGCACTCAGAACTCTCAACTCAGGATTCCCAGGAGTAACTTCTAGATCTAGACAACAAAACAGCTCTTTTCTTCTGGGGAAGTAAGAAGAACAGGTGGAGATGATCTGACCTCAGGCAGTTGTGTCTCTACCCTTCGTTCTCCACATTCTTGGGACCGTCTTTCTGCAGCGTGGAATTATCTATGGAGCTTTCAGAAGTACTAATGCCTGGGTCCTGTTCCAACAGCTTCTGAATTCATTGGTTGAGGGTGTGTCCTGGTGGTACTAAAGTGGTTCTGTCCGCAGCCCAGAACTAAAGAATTATAACCTAAGAGGTGTCTCCTTCAAATGCTGATTTTGCCTGCAGTGCAAAGAATGGAGAGTGAAGACTTGACCTGAGGTTTGGGGAGGGAGACAAGTGATATTTCTGGGGTCTGGGGCTCTCCATCTTAAGAGTCATCAATCCCGGGCGGCGCCTGTGGCTCAGGGAGTAGGGCGCCAGTCCCATATGCCAAAGGTGGCGGGTTCAAACCCAGCCCTGGCCAAAAAAAAAGAGTCATCAATCCCTCACCTGCATTGCCTGACACATGGGACTGACACATTGAAAAATGTACACTGCCTGACAGCCGAGCTTGAGAGAAGTGGTTTCCGAATTTTTCATCACACTGCCATCTGCTGCATAGGTTTTCAAAACCCTGACGCCTGGCTCCTCCTTCTAGACATGCTGATTTAATTTCTGTGGAGTGGGACATGGCTTTGGGCATTTAAAGTTCCACTGGAGATTCTAATGGGCAGCAGAGCTTGTGACCTAGTCCTAGTGAAAAAGAGCTCACAGAACAAACGGGACATTGGAGGAGCATTTCAAAAGCAGTATTCTGGATTACAGATATCCTTAAAGCAGAAATAGTAAGGCAAACAGATTGTGAATTTAAAATTAGGGAAGAGATCTGAAGGATAAAAGAAGACAAAAAAAGGGGGTGGATAAGCCAAATTCAGAGTTTTCAACAGCAAATACTTTATGCAAGAAGATAATGAGGGGGTATTCTATAAGTACGAATGGAAAATAATTTAAAATACAAAATTTTCTAGCGAGCCAAACTGCCTTCAAATATGCTAGCATAATAAAAATATTCTCAGGCATAGAAAACCTCAAGAGGTTTGCCATGCAGAGACCCCCAATTGTCTTGGGTGAAGAAGGAGGGAAGAAAAATTCAGGAGATGTTGCAAAATATCATTGAATTAAACTTGACTGAAAGGTTGGCAAAGTTTGTTGTTGTCTTGGCCATATATCTGAGACCAAATAAAAAGATTAAATGTCTTTATAATAATCCAGAATTAAAAGTCTAAAAATGGGGGCCTTTGTTGAGAACTAAAGAATTTAAGAATTTACTATTTTCTCATTTTAATTAGTTGTGTCTTTTTTTTTAAAGCACTAAAAAGAAATAGAAAAGATAAATGAAGAAGAAATCAGAGAAATATATTCAAGTGTATCGGTAATAATGGTGAATGTAAATAGATAGACTCAGCAATTTAAAGCATAATATTAAAAAATGGAATATTAAAAAGTTCCAACTACATAGTTTAAAAGGTATGTGGATTTCACATGTGTCCAAGATGGAGCAACAGAAACAAGATTTACCCTTCTATCTAAAGCAACTAAAAAACTGGGCAAATATAGGAAAGATCGGTTTCCAAGACATTGGCATGGAAGAACACAAGAGAATGATCTCTAACAGACAGGAAGCAAACGAGAAAAGGGAGCTAAGAATCCAGGAAAAAGCATGCAGCTAAAATTCACTTGGCTGTCACCAGAGAGGAGATGCTACACAGAGAAGAAACTCTGGCCCGCTCCAGAGAATCACCCTCTAGTATCTGGCAAATTACTGATTTGTGCATGCACTTGAGGAAACTACCTCAGTAATAACTGAAGGAAAAGAACTGCACAAAATGATTAAAGGGGAGAGAATCCAGCACCAACACTAGATGAGAAAAAGTGCTTGTCCCCCACCAGCCTGACTGGAAAACCACACAATCCCCAGAGCTTTGTATAGAAGGGTTCTGTCCCAGCAGTGGGGAAAAATGAAGCCCAGGTTGAACACGGTGCTGTTCTTGTTTGATAGGTCTTAACAGCAGACACCAAAGGAACAAACTGTTTCCAAGTAATTTAATACATCTCAGGAAAGGTATTTTTTAGATTATAATTTATCTACCACCCCACAAAGTAAAATTCACAATGCTTAATATCTAATAAAAATTACTAGGCATGAAAGACTTGGAAATACACCACATATAATGAGGAGAATAATCAATTGATCAAAACTATTAATCAGTCACAACTGACAAAGATGTTATAAATTCAAAGGCATTAAAACACTTGTAACTCTCTTCAATGCTAAAAATAGCTAAAGGGGAGACTGAACATGATATTAAGAGAATTGGAAGATATAATGGAGAACTGCATTGAATTTTTGGGATGAAAACTACAATGTCAGAAATGAAAAATACATTAAATGGTATTAATAGCAGGCCAACCACTGCAGAAAAAAAAATTAGTGAATTTATAGAGACAGCAATAAAAATTATCCAAAATGAAACATACAGGGAAGAGATTTAAAAGGAAAGTGAACAGGGTGGTGCCTGTGGCTCAAGGAGTAGGGCGCCGGTCCCATATGCCGGAGGTGGCGGGTTCAAACCTAGCCCTGGCCAAAAACAAAACAAAACAAAAAGAAATAAAAAAAAAAAAGGAAAGTGAACAGTGTATCAGAAAATTTGGAGACAATTTCAAGTTTCCTAATGTACGTGGAATTGGAGTCTCTGAAGGAGGAGAGACAGAAATATTTGAAGTATAAATAATAGCCACATTTTTTCAAATTTAATGAAAGCTATAAACACATCACTCTACTAAAGTAATAAATTCAAAGTATAAGAGACATAAAGAAACCTATACCAAAGCCTTCAAAATCACTTTATTCAAAATAAATGATTAAAAAGAAAATCTTAAAAGAAGTCATAAATGAAATATAGTAAGTGAGGAACAGAGATAGGCAAAACATAACAGTCAAATGTTGAAAATAAAAGACTGTTGATTTTTTTTAAAAAGCAGTTGTGGGTATATCAGGACTAGATAAAGTCACACGGATCACTGGAGGCCAGGTGTGGAGGCTCTCACCTGTAATCTTAGCACTCTGGGGAGGTTAGGAGGGTGTATCACTTGAGCTCAGGAGTTTGAGACCAGATGGAACAAGAGTGAGACCCTGCTTCTACTAAAAATAGAAAAATAGCTGTGTGTCATGGTGGGTGCCTGTAGGTCGAGCTCCCCGAAAGGCGGAGGCAAGAGGATTATGTGAGCCCAAGAGTTTGAGGTTGATGTGAGCTATGATGATGCCACGGCACTCAAACCAGGATGACAGAGTGAGACTCTGTCAAAATAAAAAGAAAGAAAGAAAGAATCATTGGAGATAGAGATTACTCCATAACAATAAAAAAAATTAAAGCATGCATATACTCAATAAAATAGTCTCAAAATATATGAAACAAAAATTGATAGAAAATGTTACAGAAAGCAACCGACAGCTCATTGAACATGGCCGAAACTCCTGGCTTTTTGGTGTGGTCTTTGCAAGCCTAGCCAGCCCTATGAGTGTGCAACTGTGCCTAAGGGACCTGCAGTTGGCATTGATCTTGACACTACCTACTCTCGTGTGGAAAAGTAGAGATAACTGCCAATGATCAGGGATGCCAAACCACTCTAAACTATGTTTCCTTTACTGATGTGGAACAATTGATTGGTGACAATTTGAAAAATCAAGTTGCAGTAAACCCCATAAACACAGTTTTTGATGCCAAGCGTCTGATTGGATGGAGGTTTGGTGATGCTGTTGTCCAGTCTGATATGAAGCATTGGCCCCTCTGGTGGTAAAGGAAGCAGCTAGGCCCAAAGTCCAAATAGAATATGAGGGAGAGACAAAAAGTTTCTATCCAGAGGAGGTGTCATCTGTGGTTCTGACGGAGATGAAGAAAATTGCAGAAGCCTGTCTTGCAAATACTGTTACCAGAGCTGTGGTCACAGTGCCACTTTATTTTAATGACACTTAATGTCAGGCTGCCAAAGATGCTGGAATCATTGCTGGCTTCAATGTTCTTAGAACTATAAAGGAGTCAACTGCTGCTACTATTGGTTATGGCTTAGACAAAAAGGTTGGAGCTGAGAGAAATGTGCTGACCTTTGACCTTGGAGGTGGTACTTTTGATGTGTCAATCCTCACTTTTGAGGATGGAATCTCTGCGGTCAAATTTACGGCTGGAGATACCCACTTAGGTGGAGAAGACTTTGATAAGCAAATGGTCAGCCATTTTAGTGCTGAGTTCAAGGATAAGCATAAGAAGGACATCAGTGAGAATCAGAGCTATCTGATGCCTCTGTATGGCTTGTGAACTTGCTAAGTGTACTCTGTCTTCCAGCAGCCAGGCCAGTCTTGCTATTGATTCCCCTAATGAAGAATCAACTTCTATACTTCCATTACCCATGCCTAATTAGAAGAATTGAATGCTGGACCCTGTAGGAAAAGCCCCTTGAGTTACCAAACTGACAAGTCACAGATTCATGACATCGTCCCAGTTGGTGGCTCTACCCATGTCCCCAAAATTCAAAAGCTTCTGCAAGATTTGTTCAGTGGAAAAGAACTGAAGAAGAGCATTGACCCTGAGGAGGCTGTTGTTCATGGTGCAGCTGCCCAGGTGGATGTCCTCCTGTCTGGTGACAAATCTGAGAATGTTCAAGATTTGCTGCTCTTGGACATCACTCTTCTTCTCTTGCTATTGAAACTGCTAGTTTTTCTTTTATATATATTTTTGTTAATAGAGACAAAATCTCACTCTTGCTCAGGCTGGTCTGTAACTCTCAAGCTTAAGTAATCCACCTGCCTCTGACTCCCAGGGTGCTGGGATAATAGCCATGAGCCACCACAACTGGGCAGACTATCATTAACAGTGAAACAGCAATGTCAAGGATCCTAGTAAAGGTAACCTTAAAAATATTTCATATTTTTCAACCTATATACTTTTACTTTATTCTGAAATCCATTGGTAAATGAATTTGCTATTAAAAAAGCACAGTGAAATTACTCATATAATTTTGGGCTGGCAGTCCTTTTCAAACTTACTCAGGTAACCATTCTGGAACATAACTACACAAATTCTCTAGATACTCTTATTTTATCATGTGTTTGCTTGTATATTTCCTCTCAAATCATCTTTTATACCCCCTCACCAGTAGGTACACTTCAAGTCCTAAGTATCAAAGCCTAACATACGCCTTGACAGATAGTTGGCTTTTGAGAAATAAGAGGTGTTTCCTGTGACGATACATCACTGTCTCATTCCCTGCCACAATATAAGGAAATAGTTTGATTCTACAAAGTTTATCACATTTGTGAGGGTACTGTATTTCCTTTTTTCTTCTCCTCTAAAGTTTGTAATTTGTCTTGACTTGTTGTCCTTACTTCAACGAAGGTTGTGCCGCTCTCTGGCCATGTAAGACTTGTCCGTTTCCCTATTGTATTGATTTTCTAGTGTTGCTGTAACAACTTATCACAAACTCAGTGGCCTAAAACAAACTTTCTTATCCTTCAGTACAGGTTGGAAGTCTGACACAGGTCTCACTGGGATAAAATCAAGGTTTTGACAGAAGGGTGCTCCTTTCTAGAGTGTCTGGGGATGACTGTTTCCTCGCCTTTTCTGGAGGCTGCCAGCATTCCTTAACTTGTGGCCTCCTTCCTCTTCAAAGCCAACAACTGTGTGCTGTGTCCTTCTCATGTCTGTACAGCTCTGACCTGGCTCTGGTCTTCACAATTCTTTCTCTGACCCTCTTTCACTTTTAAGGATGCTTATGATTTCAGGTGGCTCTTCCAGATAATCCGGGATAATATCCCTTTTTAAGCTAGCTGATTTGCAACCTTAATTTTATCCACACAACTTTTCTTTGTCATGTAACATGTTCATGGATATATTTTAGCAGAGGAATTATTGTGCCTGCCGCAATTATTTTGAACCTCAATTTTTATTCTATCATTTGTGCCTACTTCTGCTCTTTCATTTTCCTGTGCTTATATAAAATGAGTATACCTCACCTTCCTTGTCACAAGCATATCTTATTCATTTCATGTAAGTATAACCATCTGACAAGTTCATTCATCATCTGGTATGCTCAAGTCCAAGGCCTTACATGTTGTAATGTAAGCAATTAAGTTATTTTTCTATAATGGTTCTGTAATTTTTTAATTAGGTCATACTTCTTGCCTCCCTCACTCCCACCTTCTCTTCCGTCTTTTCCTCTCTTCCTCCCTCCCTTTTTTCTTCCCTGCCTGACATTCTTTATTCTTTCTTTCTTGAAATTATGTGTGTTGATAGGTGGTATTGTCCATGGATTTTATTTCAGGACCATAAGGAAGTATAACACAGTAAGTATAATAAAGGAGTATTATCTACATTATGACTGAGAGTCAATGTAGTAGAAGTAAGAACTTAACTCCTTGAACCACCAGCAGAAACCACTTCAATGCGATTCAGAGTGTATTGACGTGTTGTATTCATAAAAAAATTATGTGAACACCACCCACCCTCCATCTACAGATTTGGATATTCAGGCAGACCTAGAGCCATTGTTGGTGGAAATATTATGCTTGGCATGTCATTTAATTACTGTAGTCTTATCAAGAACATCTGCTAGCAGACTTGTGACTAGAATATGAAATAGAGTTTTTCTAATATAATTTGTTAAGAGCTCCTCAGAGTAATAGTGGATAAGTTAGCAAATTATTGAATAGTTCCAACCCAACTTGGGCTATTTAAAAAAATTTTTTTAAATAAAAATGAAAAATCTACCTTAATGTGATGTTAGCTAGTAAATGATGGTGTGTGTAATTATCAAAATTAAAATGGAGATTATGAAGACTAAAAATAAAATAAAGATTGTGTTCTTCTTTGTGACATACTTGATTTCCACTTATAAGATTTATAATGGAATTCATCACCAGGAGGTTCCTTAATTTTACAGTGAAAGTATACATTTAAATATATATTAAATTAGAAAGGGTTAGGGTTTTTAAGACAATTTCTCTACATATTCCAATGGAATAAATCTCATCCCTGATGTTACAAGTCAAACTCTGGAGTCCCTCAGATTTCTTTGACTCCCTGTAGTCAATAGAGCAACTCAATATTCTGTTTCAGAACACTTCTCCCAATCTTTTCCCTTCTCTGGCCATGGGGGAAGGTGGTGGTGGTTGGTGTAAGGACAGGGTTGGGCGAAAGTTTAGAATATCCTGTGCCTCTCCTGGCCGTTTCACAGTTGGTTCCTTGCAGGGGGATGCTGCTGGAGAAGAAAAGACTCCAGAAAGAGTTAAATGTACGAGTCAGTCCCCGTGAGCACCAGGCTGAGTCCACCCATTCACCTCCCCTCCTTGCTTCCCTTCCTGGTTTAGGCAATAATAATAACAACAGATAGACCTGGGGCTCATTATTTACATTCTTTCATTTAATGCTTATGGCACCTCTATGTGGTTAGAACTATTATTATTTTACAAATGAAGGAAAACAAAAGGCATTTAAGGAAGTAAATAATTCTTCTAAGATTAGACAATAAAAAAAAAGGCAAGACCCATTAAATTCATTCATTCATTGTTTTGTTTTCGTGTTTTTTTTTTTTTTGCCTAGAATTCGCCAGAGCTGTGAATGGAAAATTGTGCAGTGGGTTAGGGGTTGAGAATGGAATGATTAAGACAGAGAAGGGGGAAATACACAAAAGTGAGGAAATAGATTAAATAATAACAATTTATAATTATTTTGGTGAAGAAATCATCTAGGAGCCCTAGGAGAAAAGAAATGTACTCCAAGTACTAAGTTCAGGGAAGCACTGTGTGAGGAGGGACCATTTGAGCTAAGTCTTTAGGAAACCCAAGGATACGGCCAGCAGAGATCGTAGGGGTAACAATATCCTCCAGACATGCACACGTGCTAGTGTAGAGGAAGATGGGCTGTGTGCAGTTTAAGGCCAGAGAGATGGGATTGGCAAAGCAGTTTTTAGGAGTATAATTTGACAATATTCATCCACATTTAAAATACATATAAAATAACCTCGAGTGCAGCACTTTGCCTTCTTGCAGGCTTGCACATGTCAACTAAGCTACATGAAATCAGGTGAACCCTTTACCTAACGGTCAGGAGGACTGAAATCCCAGGTTGTTGTTGTAATCTTTTCTTTTCCTTTTCTATCCGCTGGGCTGTAAGTTATAGTGTTCCACTTTAGACTTTTTCCCCCTACTCTGCAGGCAAGCACTGATAGAGATCTTTCTTAGAATAGTAATGGGAAAATAATGCATGGCAAAGCTGACACACTACAGGCTGGGCTGTACTGAAGGCATAATCATAACTTTCAATAACAAAAGTGTATTTTGGTAAAATAACATCTTTCCAGCTGTCTGAACAGATACCAATGCTCTCTTGGGACTGGATTGTGGTGAGAAGTCATTCCAGTTCCCCAAGGGCCATGCCCTTGGCGCAGACTCTCTGAGCACTCACATAGTCACATAGTCACATAGTCACCCAGTGCACTGCCGAGATTGTAGCCATACCAGTAAAACCTGCTCTGTGGGACTGCATCAGGCTAGATTTTTATTTGTGCTTTTGTTTTCCTTTAAATTACTCTTGAGTTTCTATTTCTTAACTCTGGAACCAGCAGTTGTCATTTTGGCAGAGCCTTTCTCAGTGAGTTACTGGTTGTTTTATTGTTTACTTAGAGTATGTGGGGGGGCAGTGAGTAATAATGAAAAGATTGGTTCTATATGTTAAGACTGGGCACATTTTCATTTGCAGGTCTGCCTGGTCTCCATATTCTAGGCAAGATAAAGGGGTAGGCCAATTATCCAAGTAGTTCAGGGAAAAGGTAAAAACAGAGGATGTTTTAGTGTTCCTCCTCCCACTTCCTGCTTATGCTACTGAGTTACAACCACAATGGTAGGCTTCAGTTTGGTGATGGAGACCTGAGCTCCTCCTGGCTGTGACTCCGTCCAGCTCAGTAGGCTGTGACCTCTGTGTGTCATAAAGGATCCGTGAGGTTAACTTGGGCATATGAGTAAACACGTTCCAATTCCTGGAACAACTCCCGCCTTTTCGTTGTTGTTTCCTTTTACATATTCTTCAATCTCCAGTGGAGTTTGGCATCGATATATTTGGCTCTATTACAAATTCTCCAGGTTCAATTCAAGTGGCTGTTTCTGGGTAGCCTGTGACATGCATTGGCCTGGCTTTTATCGCCCTCCCTCCTCCTTTCTTCCTTTCCTCCCCCTTTCCCCTCCTCCCCTCTTTCTTTTCTTCCTTCCTTTCTCCTTCCCTACCCTTCTGCCTTGTTTGCTTGCTTGCTTCATTTCACAGTTATTCGGCGTCTACGATAGTCCTAAAACTGCTACGTAAGAAAGAAACAAATTCAAACAAGGAATAATTGCTATTCTAATAAACTTGCAGTATAGTTATTGGGGGGGAAGCAAATAAATAAATAACTATAATATTTTGATAGAAATATACATTGGAAGTGGCTGGAAAATGCTCCATGAGGACGTCAGAGTGCCTTGACTCTCATATACCCAGGAGATAAATAAAACCAAACCAAGTGAATGAACAAAAAAACAACAGTAAATAGCAAAGCTACACAGAAAATCCGGAATGCACATTAACACAACTTAATTGCTTTTTACTTTATGGGGGATGAATCTGCTACACAGTTATTGGTGGTTTAGAAATACAGATGGACTTGATAAAAAGAGGTTTAATCTCTCTTTTTCACTGAATTGTAACCTCCGTTACAACATGACCCACGTTTATTTCTTCTTTGAACTATCTACATTTCCCAACACATAATAGATGCTTAAGTAAAACGTTTGAAATACAGAAGAGAAAAATACCACAACTTAAAAAATAATGATTCTTACTTTGTAGGGAGTAATCATAAAATATTATATGCTCTCTGCATGAGTAAGGAAAACACTGACTATAATTTAGCATTTCTTTGAGAACTCAGAGTCATTTTTACGAGCAATAAATATTTAATTGAACTTTAGTTGTACCTGTAAAAAAGATGTAGGATATAGGACAAAATGGCTGTAAACAGGATGAAGTATATCATTTTTTCTTTCTTGAAAAGATCCCCAGATTGCTGGACGTTCTCGCTTCTAGATCATTTTCATTGGTTAGTTTTCTTTCTCATGTATGTAGAGAGAAACCAACGTAATGTTTGGCCCTGGGGGAAATGTAATGTGGCTATTCTTTCCCAAGGTAAATCATGGAACGAAAATACACAATCTTCTTTCACATTATTTTCTTGCCCTCCAAAATTTTTCTATCTCATTTCCAGTTGATTTCTCAGTAGCAGAAATCTGATAATTTCAGATTATCTCTTTTTCCAACTTGTCACCATTAACTTATCAACTTTAATATGTTTTTCTGTATATTTATGCTAACACTCATTGAACATGTATTTATCACACACCTGCCATGTTTTAGGCATTGTTCTAAGAGTGTAAGATACATTTGTGAACAAACAATCAGATTCCTAATTTTATGGTGTTCATAATCTAGTATGTATAATTGAAGTGTCTCTCTTGTTGTATTAAGAATTTGTAGTAATGCAATTGGGAGGGCTTTTTTGAAGTGTATTGAATAATGACAAGAACACCCACTTATTGAGTATTTTATAGTTGACAATGCTCTTTTAGAGAATGTAATTTCATTAGAATTTCACAGTTACTTGTAAAATAGATTGGATAGATATTATTATTGTTTTGTGTAGTGTTGAGAACTAAGGCTTAGACAGAGTAAATTATTTCTCAAAGTTCCACAGGTATATGTAAGAGAACTTGAGTCTAGAATATTTATATTCTGCCTCAGAACTTTTCCATGTAGAAAATATTTTTAAAAGCTTGGCACCTTGGGCGGCGCCTGTGGCTCAGTGAGTAGGGCGCCGGCCCCATATGCCAAGGGTGGCGGGTTCAAACCCGGCCCCGGCCAAACTGCAACAAAAAAATAGCCAGGCGTTGTGGCGGGCGCCTGTAGTCCCAGCTACTCGGGAGGCTGAGGCAAGAGAATCGCGTAAGCCCGAGAGTTAGAGGTTGCTGTGAGCCGTGTGACGCCACGGCACTCTACCAGAGGGCGGTACAGTGAGACTCTGTCTCTACAAAAAAAAAAAAAAAAAAGCTTGGCACCTGTAGTTCAACTGCTAGGGCGCCAGCCACATATGCTGGAGCTGGCGGGTTTGAACCCAGCCTGGGCCTGCCAAACAACAATGACAACTGCAACAACAATGACAAAAAAAAAAAGAAGCTAGACATTGTGGCAGACACCTGTAGTCCCAGCTACTTGGGAGGCTGAGGCAAGAGAATCGCTTAAGCCCAAGAGTTTGAGGTTGCTATGAGCTGTGACATCATGGCAGTCTACCGAGGGTGACAAAGTGAGACTCCTTCTCAAAAAAAAAAGAAAGAAAGAAAAAGAAAATACTTTTATATTCATTATTTAATGTTTTTTTCCACAATGACCTGTGATTTACTTATGGCTCTTTATTTTGGTAACATTTTGAGTTACCTGCCCAGGATTATTTGCTGACAATGGTAGAACCCGGGGATTGAATTATGTGCATTGAAACAATCAACTATGCTTCATGATAGGTTAATATTTTCTTTAATCTCTCTATATTTTTAGAGGCAAATGGAATTTAAAACATTCATGGTAAATATGGAAGAAATTTTGGATTGTTTTATGAATTAATTTTTCATGAAGTTAATTTTTCTTATAGTGTTATATATTCTGACTAACACTCAGGTATATAGTTTCAATAATGTGGTAACAGTGGCAGGCAGCAAAATCACAAAACTACTACCTGACACATGCATTCTGCTTTTACGAGTACATTCTATAATTTCCTTAAGTCAACCTATCATTCAGGCAGGTTTTAAAAAGTACATTACAACTGGCAAAATAAGGTTAAAACAAGCAGAAAAACACAACAAAACAAAACTATAGCCGCCCATCGATTAACACATACCTTGTAAATACAGCTAGAAACATACATATTGTTTTTGATGGATAGAATTTTCAATAGTGAAGGTTTTATTCTGTATAAGACAGCAGGAATGGCATATACAAAAGCTGTTAAGGTATCCCTTTTCCTCTTAAACTCAGCAGTTTGAGATTATTACTCTTTGGCAAGCAGGAATAAATTGGACCACAAATTCAACAACTTTGTACAAGTAGTGCAGGCGACAGTGTTGATAAATGAGACCTGAAATGCCATATGATTTTCCTGCAGCTTCATTGTTTGATGACTTACTTTCCATGGACACATCATGCCCTTAGGTTTTATGTCCTACTGCCAAATGTGAAAGCTGCTTGTCAGAAATCAACTCCCCCAAGTGGCACATAAAGACCGTCTGCCTTTTTGCTAATAGGAACCTCTTTGTATAGTAATCTTTCTACAGAACTCACTGTTATCCTTTTTGTATATGCCTGAAGCTTGCTGTGGATATTATTATGGTTTCCTTTGTGGGTGGATTCCCCAGTGAAGGTTCCTTTGCTCAGTACCGTTTGTGGTGTCCTCAAGATGACAGCCCTCCCAATGCAGCAGTCCCCCTGAAGCTGCTGGCCACAGGACTTAGATTGCTGACCTCTGTGAAAAGCCTTGACAAAATGTAGGAGAACCTCCATGGTGGACCACCTCCCTACATCAACCACTTCCTTATGTGGATCTAATTTTCATCGACTGGACAGGCACCACTGTAGGCCTAATTCCTCATGCGGACCACCTCCCTATGTTGACCACTTGGTTACAGGAGGTAGTCAACTTACAGAGGTTCTACTGCACATGGATAGCCTAAATATAACTATTTTGTGTTTAGTTAATCTAAGGGATCATTGAAGTATTTAGGGTAAGGGAAAAATGGGAAATTATCATGTATATTGATTATTACACAATTTTTGAGACAGACTGTGTTATGGTCCATTATTTTGTTGCTAAGAAGCACAGTGGACAGTGCTCATTCTGATTCACCGGGCACGTTTCAACTTGCCTGGCTTGTTGGTATTGCTGGGAGGGCGTCATTTGCTTTGGTCTGCATGGATTTTCCACTTTTCTTGATATTTGTGTATCTCAGAACTTTCATAATGGCCCACGTGTATTGTGTACCTATTACATACCAGGAACCAAGAGGTCCTGTCTATGTATTATTTTATTTAATAGTCACAGAAAAACTCTACAAACAAAATATTCTTCCCATTTCACAGATAAGAAATTGGATACCCAATAGCTTGTCTAAAGTCAAATAACAGAGGTGGGATGTCAAACTCAGATTTATGTCACCTCTAAGATCATGCTCTTTTTACTTATCATATGGTTTACTGGCCTTAATTTGACATTATATCAAATAACAGAGAAAGGATTTTTCTTCTGACAGGCAAACTGGCAAATCATCTCTTTTTTAAATGTCTTTTACTTTCCATGACTTTATATATATATTTTGTGTGTGTGTGTGTGTGTTTTGTCGGTTAAAAGAGAGCACATCCAGGCAAAGTATGTCTGGTTAAGATGAAATTTTGAAAGTTGGGTAGGAATGGGTACTGCCTGATTAGTTTTGCCAAATCTCCAATGTTGATAGGTAGGATCTGTTCAATCCAGGTATCTGTCTGTGATAATAGGTTAGAAAAATTCTTGTACTTTAGGCTTTAGGAACTTGATCAAAAGACTTATCAAGAATGACTACTGCTCTCCAGAACAGGAACTATATTCATTTTCTTTATAGATAACTGAGGTCTAATGAGGGTGACTACATCTGTAGCCCCCAACTGCGGTCCCTGGGCTATTTACCAGTACCAGTCTGTGGCCTGCTAGGAAGTGGGCCACACAGCTGGAGGTGAGTGGCAGGTGAGCCATTGAAACTTCGCTTGAGTCACTGCCTGAACTCTGCCTCTTGTCAGATCAGCAGCATTATTAGATTCTCATAGGAGACAAACCCTACTATAAACTGCACACCTGGGTGATCTTATAGCACCTGACTGAGGTGTTGTTAAGGCAGCCATGCCAGCACTGGGACTGTCTAGTTGCAGGAAAATAAGCTCAGAGCTCCCGCTGAATCAGCCTTATGGTGAGTTACATAGTATTTCATTATCTATTGCAATGTAATAATCATAGAAATATAGTGCACAATAAATATAATGTGCTTGAATCATCCCCAAACCACCCCCCTTCACTTGCTCCATCTCATGGAAAAATTGTCTTCCATGAAACTGGTCTCTGTTGCCAAAGAGGTTGGGGACCACTGTTCTACACATAATTGTTCTGAATACTTTGTATCCTCAGAGTGTTGAGTTCTTTGATTCTTTTGTGATTTATCCAAGCTCTGCTACATATATTTGCTGATACTTTGTTTCAGAAGCCTTATAATGAGAGCCTGGCCGTGTATCTACAGATAGCTGACATTCACATTAAGTAGAATGTTTACAAATAGATTTCTATAGAGTCTGCATCTCTCCAATATGCTGCTGTTTGATTTACTTACGCGTTGTCATCTCTGCTTGGCTTTTTCTCTACCTATTTAAGTGGGAGTTTTTTTTTCTTCTTTTACGTCTTTGTCAGGTTTTTGTGGTTTAAATTAACAGTGAACTAAATTCATTTTGACATAAAAAGTAAAAGTGATAAATCCATTCACATAACTGAAAGTTTTCAGGTACCGTGGGCTTTGGGGTCTGATCAGTGGAGAACCGGCTCTACTTCTTCTGTTCTCTTGACTCTCGTCTCTTGCAGCTTTAGCTTTGCCTCAGTCTGGGTTGCCGTAGGGTTACAAAGTGGCTGCCAGCAGCTTTTGGACTGACTTATTTCTCCATTCAGATTTACAGGGGCAAGAGTAATGGTTTTCTTCCCAAGACATTGAACTGAAGTTCTAAGTTTTCCTCTGAGTAGATCAGTCATGGATGTTTGGGATGAACCTGACTTATTCTAACGTAGGAGCATCTCTGCAAGAGGTCAGGTCTTCCAACAAATGTGTGGTTTCTATACAATGGAAAATAACCAATACTTGTTGGTGGGTAATCAAAGTGCCCATTCCACTGTGCTCAACCTAAACATTAAAGTTGTCTTTATTACTTTTGTTCTCTCTTTTGCCAGTAGCACTGGATCAGAGAGATTTGGAGAAAGGTTATTGGGATTCTTTTGGTGAGAGAGTTACATTCTTATTGGTAGCCACGACAAAAACATGTTTTCTTTCTTGTATCGTCCTTACACAGCATCATAAACTGCTTTCAGCAGGAGTTAGTATGGTCTAACCAAATGGTTCTCAATCAGTTCTAATCAGTGGCTCTTTCTCCCAGGCCAGCAGCATCAGCATCTCTTGTGAATGTTCAGAAATGCAAATATTGAAAGAAATACTCTAGGGGTAGAGTATTTCTTAATACTTAAATCTGAGTTTTAACCAGCACTGCCGTTGATTCTGATCATGCTGAAGTTTGGGGACCACTGTTTTGATACTTCCATCATCACTCTCTTGTGGATTATATGAGGACATGACAGGCACATTTCCTTCCATTTACATGCTATTCGAGATTGTGTGTGTTCAGAAATTGTATCCCTGTATAAAGTATTTTCTTTTTATTATATATTCTAGTAAATATCCATAACACATTGTACAATCAGTTCTATAATAATGACTGTTTTTTTAAAATGTGAATTTGTTCCAATGCAATTGATATATTCGGAACAAGTTTAGCATAAGGCAAACTTTGCATTTACTTGTGCACAATTTCACATGCTAGAAAAACCAGGTGAATGCAGGAAACTGCATACAGCTGAGCTGAGGGGCAGAAAGACACAAAACTTAGACACACACGATCAGACATCCATCCACATCTGGTGTTACAACCTCCTGTTAATTTTGGAAAAACATTTCTTCTACTACTTTACAATTACAAGTTGCAACCCTTCCACAAACTCAGGTGGTTTACAAGATAAAGTGCCATATTTGTTGTAGAATTTGTGTATTTCTTTTAACCACTTAACAGGTGTAAAACTGTGGTCCCATTTATTAGCCGCTTCTTTTTTTAATGTTCCACTCACATTTTTTTTTTTTTTTTGAGACAGAGCCTCACTCTGCTGCCCCAGTTTAGAGTGCCATGGAGTCAGCCTAACTCACTCCAATCTCCAATTCTCACAATTCCTCCAATTGTTGATTCATTTGCCACAGCCTCCTGAGTAGCTTGGACTATAGGGGCCCACCACTGTGTTGCCTGCCTACTTTTTCTACTTTTAGTAGAAACAAGTTCTGTTTCTAGCTCAGGCTTGTCTTGAACTCCTGAGATCAAGTAATCCTCCCTCTTTGGCCTCCCAGGGTGCTAGGATCCACTCACAAATTATCTGAGTATTGCGCTCCAACACTTATGGTTTTTATGGTCTTCTTTCGCATATTGTGGAAATTTTAAGAAAATTTTAAGTTGCGTTAAAGCAGAATTGAGTGTAATTTGAGCAAAACTTAGCAACTTATAACTGTTACAATCTTTATTTCACCACAAATTTGTATTTTGTGATCAAGATTATTTATTTAAATTCCTTATCAGTAGCATGAAAAACTGAATTTAAAATGTTACACATCAGAGAGTGACAGCCTTTAAAATATTTATCAGTTTTTATATTGATTATTTTGTTCGAATTTAAAATTTCAGTCTTTAGATGCTAAAATATATTGGTCTTTATCAGAAAACACTTTAGGAAACAAATTGCATTTACCCTTATTTTCTCTCTTTTTGATAACTTGTCATCTTCTGGGTTAATATATACAAATACCCCCAAATCACCTAATTTATCTTTCTTTTCTTGAAACAAAATCTATTGATAAGAGCCAAAAGACTTTTCTAATATGAGAAGTTTGATATCAGAAGATAGAATAGGTTGTTTGTTATTTATTATCATTATTGGTATCACTATTTCCTTGAATATGTATTTCTTTGTCTTATTTAGAATATATATTTCTTTTTCTTATTTACTCTTTTCCAAAAGATTTTTGTTCTTATATTTCTCAATCAAATCTTTAAAGAATGTGAAAAAAAAATATTATTACTTATAGTTATCCCTCTTTGGTAATTAGCTGCATACATGTTACCTTTGTTAACTGAGGATCTTTTGATGGTAATTAGCTGTTAAAACAATTAAACGCTAAAACAGAAATGACTCTCTGGACTTATTTTTTTCACTGTATTCCCCCACACCTCTTTGTCCAGTGCCAGGAGGGGATGATCTCTGGAGGAACGAAATCTCAGCAAGGAAATAATATCACCTGATGGCCCTATAAAGCATTCAGCATTTAAAAGTGAGCTGCATTTATCCTGAACAGAAAAACAGTGAAACCACTATGTTTTATCTTTGTAATTATTCATTGCTTATTATTTCGTTGTTTGCATATCCTCTGTGTTTCCCACTTCAGTGTTATCTTAGATTATGATCTGTCTTGACCTGGACTATGTTTTCTAAATTGTTCTGTGCAATTAAATGCTTTGTGATCATGATAAAAAGCGTCATTATAACCGCTAGACTAGAGGTCTCCATACAAAACTGTATCCCATGGAGAGCAGATACTGTCACTGAGCAGCTGCTGGGGACACGCCATATACGGAGAGGCTGGCAATTATTCAGCTTAAAACAATCACTGGTGTGTCTCTTGGTAGAGAGTACCAGGCTAGTTTGTCTGTGTATAAATCCACTACTTAATTTACAATAGTGAGAATATCAATGCTATCTGGCTACACAGGAAGGTCATTAATAATTTTGTTAACTGAGGACCTTTTGATGGTTTTGTTGATCTCCTATGGTTGATCTCTTAATTCGGTGGTGTTTATTAGACTCACTGGTAGCTCTTAGTAAATGGCGAGGCATTTACATCGATAAATGTATTTTAAAATATTAAACTTTACATTTTGTAGCAGATGCCAGATATTCTGAATTAAATTTGATTGATATTTGCTTAGTGTCTGATAAATCACTAGACATAGGGTCTCATGTAACCAATAAAATACTTTTCCAAAATTATACTAATTGTGTTTGTTAAGATGTTCACATTTTTAAAAAAAGCCAACAAGAATATCAGTATACAGGGTGGCACCTGTAGCTCAAGCAGTTAAGGCGCCAGGCACATACACCAGAGCTGGAGGGTTCGAATCTGGCCAGGGCCTGCCAAACAATGACAACTACATCCCAAAAATAGCCGGGCGTTGTGGCAGGTGTCTGTAGTCCCAGCTTCTTGGGAGGCTGAGGCAAGAGAATCAGTTAAGCCCAAGAGTTGAAGGTTGCTGTGAGCTGTGATGCCATGGCACTCTACTCAGGGCGACACCTTGAGGCTCTGTCTCCAAAAAAGAAAGAAAGAAAGAAAAGAATATCAGTACACAAATGAAATGGGCTTGAGTTGGTTGACAGAAACACATATTTGGAACAAATCTAAATAGTCTATAGAACAACCTGAAGAAACATGAAGTCACTTATTTATTTATTTATTTATTTTTATTTATTTATTTTTTTAATTTGGCCGGGGCTGGGTTTGAACCCGCCACCTCCGGCATATGGGACTGGCGCCCTACCCGCTGAGCCACAGGCGCTGCCCTTATTTATTTATTTTTAAAAGATTGAGGCTTTAGTCTTTTGCTTGCTACCAAAACCAATTTGGCTTAAAAAAAGGAAAAGGGAAAAAACTAGAAATGAATGTTTTATTCATGCTTATAAAATTTGACATTAACGAAATACCCCTAAATCTTTAATGAATGAACATCTTGAATGCCAAATGGATTTTCAGGTGACATATAAACCAACAAGCATTTCTAAATTTCTACAGTAACTTTCCAAATTCTAAGTTACTACTTTATAATGTACAAAACCCTTCAGTATTCAAAAGAAAGTACTTTTTAATTTAAAAAATCCCCTGAAATTTGAAAATAAAAGTTTATATTTCAGAGGATTGCTGAGGAAATAATGCAAGACTGCTTTTATAAACATAAACTCTGGAAAAAATAAGAATTTTAGAAGACAATGGAACATTCTGACATTTCAAGGCATTTAGCACTGATGCATAACACTCATGCAACCAGTCTTGGTTTCCTAGTTCTGGCTCCCCGAGGAACTCAAGGTTTAACCTTAGATAGGTCATTTCATCTCTCTCAGTACCTTGTTTTTCTCATGACAAAGGAAGAGGTTTGTCTGCAAAATCTTTAAAGTCAGCTCAGCACCCGTAAATCAGTGGGTAGGGCACCGTCCACATACACCAAGGCAGGTGAGTTCAAACCTAGACTGGGCCTGCTAAACAGCAATGACAACTGCAACACAAAAATAGCCAAACATTGTGGTGGGCAGCTGTACTCCCAGCTACTCAGGAGGCTGAGGCAAGAGAATCACTTAATCCCAAGAGTTTGAGGTTGCTGTGAGCTGTGATGCCATGGCACTGTACCGAGGGTGACATAGTGACACTGTCTTAAAATATATATATATAAATAAATAAAAATAAAATCTTTAAAGTCATTCTGTTTCTTAAATATTATAAAATTATTCTGGTACCATGGTGTATTCTTAAAAATCATTAAAATGTTCCTAGAAAAATTAAGAAAAAACAATCTTTTTTACATACTGATCTGGTATGTTGAAAAATCCCAGCAGTGTCACTTAAATGTACTATTGTTCTGATGACCAACTATTACTTCAGAGGGGTGCAACTTCTAAAAACTTTGTATATTCACCTCAAATACATACTGATGGAAGAAAAAGTATTTGAATCTTTACACTAAAAACACAGACAATTAGATATAATCTATCATAATAGATCTGTAGTTGATATGGACCATTATCTACATATTATTTGTTACATTTAAGGTCCATTATCACTCAACTAACTAAATTGTGTATGTGTGTTTATCTTGAGTTAAGTTTATTTTAAAGTTCAGTGCCCCCGAGTTAGACAGGAAAAGGTCAAAGCTCTTAAATCAAGCCAATGTATGTCAACTAAAAGCCTCAGAATGAAGGGTATTTCTCATTAGACTGTTTTGTTGAAGAGTAGAGAAAGAGTGTGAATCACAAGGCAGGTATCTTCCGACACTTGTTTGATTTAGTGAACGTTGGACTAGTAAATCATTAACCTAATATAAAAACCATCGCAAATACCTTATTTTTTATGTTTGTTTTCATGCTGTCTACCATCCTCATAACTAAAGGGAAAATAATATACATGTAGGAGTAGGTAATCTTTGTGTCTCTGAGTTTTCTGAGCTTAAAGTAATTGGCAAATGTAAATCTGAAATGCAGACATAGGAAGTCACTTTTTTTTTGACTTTTCAAATTTTCATTTTGATGCATTTTTCCCCTGATATAATTTTTAACACCAATATTGTCTTGGTGTTAAACAATCCAGAGGGGAAAGTATAGGGAAGAAAATGAGGAGAACAGCTCATTACTTTTCCCTGTGTAGGATGGGGTGTGTGTGATCGGTGCACGGGCTCTGCAGTGTCATTTCACGCCTTTCTCTGTTGATACCAATACTAGCAAATGAAAAGCGAAGTCCCAAAGTGTGAAGATCAGCACCACTTATGGATGCACAAAGTTTGCATGGGGTTTCCAACTACTAATCTTCAGGTAAATTTCTAGGCTGAAGTAGATTTAAATGTATAGGTAGTTGTGCTATATTTTTACATGTACTGTAATTAAAATCTCAAAAAGCAAGAAGGAAAAGACAAATAATCACTCTTATTATTTGCCCTACTTGCTTCTGCAAAAGTACAGAAGAGAAGGTTGCTTTCTATGTAATGGAAATAAACATTCAAATCATAGTGAATTCAAAATCCTTAGGCATTGTCCTCAAAATTTCTTTTAGTGAAAATGGATATGAATCAAAATTTATTTAAAAAAAAAATGGCAGGACCAGGTGGCACCTGTGGCTCAAAGGACTAGGGTGCTGGCCTCATAAACCGGAGGTGGTGGGTTCAAACCCAGCCCCGGCCAAAAATAAAAAATAAAAAAAATGGCAGGACCAATGTTCCTAGCAGAATTATTTGAATGATTTGCTAGGTCAAGCAATCCATCAACTGTTTTCCTCTAGACTCACTCACAGGATGGTATATCAGGCCAGATTCTTACCCTGTGTAATGTTGAGCAAACTTATTTTTGGAAACTGAGAGAGTATAATTTGACACTCTTAAAGGAGACTTTCTAAGATTTTACTTCCAAAAAATGAGTGACTATTATAGTAAAATATAATTCCCATACTAAAATACAGCTGTAAAAACCAAAGTATAGTTTGAATACATTCACAGTGAGTCTTCAATGCTTTTTCCATTAGATAAAAAGATTGCAAATTAAAAGTACTCAAAAATTGCAGTTGACATTCAGAAACTCATTAGCTTCATTCTTTCCCAAAATCACCATAGCAATTAGTCTAAACTTTAATTGGCCAAAATTATTCATCATTAAAACACTGACTTTTTTTAAAAAGACTATTTTTTCCCTCTGCCTTGGACTGAAATTTTTTAGAAATTTAAATCTTCTTTCTTATCAGTTCTTGAAACGATCAAGCACATTTGAATTTTATCTGTCCAGAGAAGATAGTTCTTTCCTTGATCTTGCTCATTCTGGCCTCTTCTGCTTGGTCAAATGTCTTTGAAAATGCTACCTGGCCACTTACAAATTGCATGCCAACCTATGTTTCCTAAGAAAAATAGGAAAAATATGTACACAATTTATATTCAGAAATCTCAGGATCTTTTGTCTAATCTTGCTGTCTTCATGTAATCTTTACATTTTTATCTCAGTTTAACTTCCTCGTCTAAGATATTGCACCCTTATTAGAACATTTATCATCTTAAAATAACTCACTACAACTTAATATTACAAAATTGTGCATTGCTTTGTTCCTTCACGTGTTCAATCAGTCACTTGTTCATACAGTATCTTCCTGTGTTGGCTTTGTGCTGGAAACACGGAGTAAGAAGAGACAAGGGCTGTTTTCTGTGATCTAAAAATGTTTATACAGGTCATGTAAACAAACAAGTGGCTTTAAATGTTAAGAGAACAACGGCAGTAAATATACAGGACCTGCTGGGACACCACGGGAAGGTGGGATTTTTATCATCTGGGAGGTGGATGGTGAACCAGAAGGCTCGTAGGTGCAGATGGTGCTTGAGCTGAGTGTTTAAAGGTGGTTTTTGCCAGACAGGTGTTCTCCTTCCATAAGGAGAATCAGAAGAAAAGTACAGGGCAGGAAACGGCAGGATGAAATCAGGGAAACTGACAAGTAGCACAATCTGCCTAACTCAGAAGGAGAAGGCACTCGTGTGAGGCAGGGACTGATCAACAGACAATACCAAGAGGCTTTAGACTTCAAACCACAGAGTACGGATCAGGGGGAGAGTCAGTGAAGTTAAGCCAGAAAAATAATAATATATATATATATTTCTCTTATGGAGAACACCCTGGATATTTGAAGAAATAGAAATATTTTGGAATCTAACGCCTGCTACTTGTTAACGAAGTCTTCACTAATGTGGAGTAAAATCGGAAGTATGGAACAGAGGGAGGGAAATTGCTTTTCTTCATGTGGTGACAGGAAGGGTGGGCAAGGCTGGTCTGAGTGAAGCTGTGTTTACAACTAACTGATGACAACAATTGATTACAACTAATTGATCACAGATTTCTTGTTCTTTATGCCTCCTGCTTCACTTGACTAGCCTTTGTTTGTTTTTTTCTTTTAAAGGGTGAACTCCAGAATTTTGAAAATAGGAGAAACTAAACACAGGTCCAAAACATCATCTCACCAATTCTTGGTAAATATGTGGATAAATATAAAATTATATTCAGTTAAGTTCCTTAAGAGCTATATGACAAAATACAAAGCAATAAACCATCTGGTTGAGAATAGATTTGTAGGTATAAGATATTTGAAAACAGTGGCAAAAATGACAGGGTAAATAAATGGAATTTTTATTTTGCAAAGTTCTTACATTTTATTCCAATTGTTATAAAATTAACTATTAGTAGCTTGTGGTAGTGATGCATGTTGTAATCCTTTCAACATACATTAAAAATAATGTAAAGATGCATATTTTAAAAGCCAGTAGAGGAATTTAAAGGAACATTTAAAAAATTCAGTTAACCTAAAAGAAGGCTGTAAAGACAGGAACAAAAATACAGATGAGACAAATAGAAAACAAATAGCAAAGTATAGCTGAATCTTGCTTTTTAAAAAATTCAGGCTAAGAATTTCTGTCTTTTAATAGGAAGGAGTAATCCATTTATACCAAATATAATTATCAATTATGTTGGGCTTAAGTCCTATTAAAAGACATAGATTCTTAGCTTTGATTAAAATGTATGGCCCAATTATATCCTGCCTATAAGAGAAAAGTTTTCATTAAAAAATACAGATTGGGCGGCACCTGTGGCTCAGTGAGTAGGGCGCCAGCCCCATATGCCGAGGGTGGCGGGTTCAAACTCAGCCCCGGCCAAACTGCAACCAAAACATAGCCGGGCGTTGTGGCGGGTGCCTATAGTCCCAGCTGCTCGGGAGGCTGAGGCAAGAGAATCGCGTAAGCCCAAGAGTTAAGAGGTTGCTGTGAGCCGTGTGACGCCATGGCACTCTACCTGAGGGCGGTACAGTGAGACTCGGTCTCTACAAAAAAAAAAAAAAAATACAGATTGATTGAAGCAAAACAAAGCAAAAGATTATACCATGGAGTCAGTAAGCATAGGAAATATTGAATGAATGGATTAATACCAGACAAATGGTCTTCAATCAAAGAATATTATTGAATGTAAAGGAAAATATTACATAACAGTAATAAAAAAACTGTTGATTCATTAAGAAAATAAAATTACACAAGTGTATATGCCCATTAATAGAACTTTGAAATTAATTGTAAAAAACCTGACAGAACCTAAAAGAGAAATAGACCACTCCCATGATCATATCATTTTTCTCTCATTAAGGTAGAGCAATTAGACACAAAAATCAGTAACTATATAAAACATCAGAGCAATATCAGTTATCATGAGCTGACTTCAATAGAATATATCCTATAACTGTGGAATAGACATTCTTTTTACGTGCACATAAATACATTCACCAATATAATTGGTATGCTAAGCCCTAATACTGCTGAGTATACTCTCTAGCCACATTGTATGTAAGTTAAAAATAAATAAAATGTCTAGAAAGGTTTGGAATATTCAAAACTTACAGAACTTAATTCAAATAATATAGATGTCAATAGTACCAAGTGAGGGGAGACATAAGTTTATAGTTGTAATGTCCTCACATGGTATACAAAGAGATACAGCGTTTTAATGATGAATACATTATTTAAATACTTTATTAATTTACCTGGGAGGCTGAGGTGGTAGGATCGCTTGCACCCAGGAGCTTGAGGCTGTAGTGACCTGTGATGGCACCACTAAACTCCAGCCTGGGTGACAAAGTAAGAACCTCATGTCTAAAAGAGTAAGTAAATAAAAATAACTTAAGAATATTGTGAAAAGTTAAAAATGGATATTGTGGGCAATTGCAAATCTAACAAAATATAAAACATATAAATACAGCTAATAAATCAACAGTGGAGATGAAATAGAATACTAAAAAAATTACTCATATAATCCAAAATAGGCAAAGAGGAAAAAAGGCCTAAAGACCAGATAAGACAAATAGATAACAATAGCATAATTATAATACTTAAATGCAACTATATTATGAACTACACCAATTCAAAGGATTTAAATATTCCAATCAATAGGCAAGGATATCCGACTCGATAAAGAATGGAGCACCCAACTACATATTGTCTATGTGAGTAAGATCCACTTTAAATGTAATGACACAGGAAGGTCTAAAATGAAAAGAATAGGAAAACTCTGCAATGCATTAGAAAAATATTATCAAACACTGAGGTTATGGCATCACTTCTGTGATAATCCTGCCAGAAATGTGTGTCCTAAATGTAATCAGGAAGAACCATTAGACAACCCAAACTGAGGGAAGTCCCACAAAATGACAGCCTTGTCCTCTACAGAAGTGTCAATGTTATAGAAGTGAAGGAAAAACTGAAGAATTGTTGCAGACTGAGCGAGACTGAAGAAGCTTACTGGGGTAGTTCTGAACCCAATCCTTTAAATACAAATACTTTTGGGACAACTGGCCAAATTTGAATAGGATCCAAAGCTGTGCTTTAGTAAGTTAAATGATAGTATTGCATCGGTGTTAATTTTCTGATTTTGATGGCTGCCTTTCATTTATGCAGGAAAATGTTAAATGCCTTTGTTTACAGGAAGTACACACACACGGATATCCAACTTTTTATTTTTTCTCTGTTGCACATTAGAAGAAGAAGAACTGCTGTGGGCCCCATATTAAATACACAAATACTAAGGAAAGCTGATCAGCAAAGAAAAAGTTCCGTGTATACCTTCATGGTGATATCTGACACCACAGACAAGAAAAATAATCTGTAGAAAATCAGCATGGGCCTTATGGGCCATAGGTTGGACACTCTGTTAGTGAAGTAAATAGGGTGTTGAGGTTGTAGGTTGCTACTTATTCTTAGATGATTCAGGTAAAGATTCTGTCTACTATTGCAAATTATTTTTAAATCCCTAAGTTTAAAATTCACCATTGTTCATCTTTTTTTCTTTTTTGCAGTTTTTGGCTGGGGCTGGGTTTGAATCCACCACCTCCCATATATGGGGTCAGCGCCCTACTCCTTTGAGCCACAGGTGCCGCCCTGTTCATCATTGTTTTAAAAATGAACAATAATTGGAATATCACTGAAATTCTCAATGTTTACATTAGGTAAAAGAGATAATGGAGTAGTACCTTCAAAATTCTGAGCAAATCTCCTGTTCATCCCAGAATACATACCCAGATCACCTAATTTTTTTTTTTTTGGAACAAAATCTCACTTTGTTGCCCCGTAGACTTCCCTGGCATTATAGCTCACAGCAATCTCAAACTCTTGGGCTCAAGTGAGCCTCTTGCTTCTCCTTCCAAGTAGCTGGGAAAACAGGTGCCTACTACAATGCCCGGCCATTTTTGAGACAGAATCTTGTTCTGACTCAGGCTGGCCTTGAACTCATGAGCTCAGGTGATCAACCTACCTCGGCCTCCAGGAGTGCTGGGATTACGGGCATGAGCCTCTGCTCTCAGCCAGATCACCTATTAATGTGATTAAATGTGAGGGCAGGATAGCAGCCTTTTCAGATGTGAAAACTTAGAAAACTTATTCCCTTTATCAGAAACTGGAGAATCTACTCTATTGAAAATACATTCATTGGTGAGATTTATTAAAATGACAGTGTTCAGCTCATAGAAAGAGTTAAAAGGGGGGACCCAGAGTCTCAGTATTGGGGAGGAGGCAGAGGTATGTCTGGAAATTATCCGTCAGAGTGTTTTTTTAATAGGTAGATGCATTACTCTAATGAAATTTAAACCCGATACTTAAGATGAGTGAAATGTGGGGGCAATGGGTAAGGACATGAAGTTGGTCAGTGCAGGCTGTCCTCCACAAAAACAGGAGGGAGAAAACAGGGAAGGCCATTGGAAAAGAATCTAATTTTGAGAGATTTTCTTTCCTGATCAATTAAGAGAAGTAAGTGAAGTGCTACACTCTGAGGAAAAGCCAGAAAGTGGGTGACCAAGTAGAAAGTGTTAGAAGGGGTGCTTTTCACTGAGGCTGGTAGAAAGGAAGTGACATCCCATGTAGACAGAGGTGACCTCCTAGGGTGCTACAGACAGCCTCACTTTCCTTCATACAAAGCACATGGGCTTAGAGAGGATAAAGAGAATCGCAAAGGTTAGTGATGAGTTGAAATAACGTTTGCATCTCACGGTTGTGGGAGCCGAAGGAGGGACCCAGTGAGTTGCCAAGTGCTGTGGATGGGACTGCCGAAGAGGTGAACGTAAGTTTTTAGCAGCATTAACTGTGCATTTCTGTGTGCTTTCTTTTCTTTCCTCAAGTTTTTTCAGCAGCCTGGGTATAAATACTAAATTTAGATTTGAGATTTGTCTAGTGGGTGCAAATAAGTAATAACCCATGTGCGCTGTAAACTGAACAGAAAAGAGAAAGAAACTTTGCAAAAATGAGAGACAGGATTAGAGGGAGGGGCTGAAAAACTGGAGGTGAAAATGCACTGAAGTAGCAGGTGGAGAGCGATCAGAGGAGCAAAAAGCAGGGATGATGGGAACTTGTGGTCCAGGAAAGAGTGGGAGATGGATGGAAGAAACGGGGAATTCAGACTGACTACTCAAAAGACGCACTGGGTGCATATTTCCCTGACCTGCTTCCTTTATATCTGAGCAATGTTATTTCTTATGTGCTATACAAATAGTTGAAGGTTAATTAGCAGTAAAACTATAAATAGTAATGCTGCCAGTCTCCTTCAGACAAAAAAACTTGATAAAAAGTGGTTAAGTGTATTAGGTTAAGTAACAGGTCTTTATCTACAAAAAATGTGATTATTTAGGTCTTTTGTTTTACAAAACTAGGATTTGAAAAGATTATGTGTTCAAGGGATAGTATAATGCTGGTATGATGGTTCAGAGCATAGACTTTGGAATTGATAGCCTGGAACTGGAATTCCAGCTTCAGCAATGCACAGTTTTTTGTTTGTTTGTTTTGAGACAGAGCCTCACTTTATCAACTTTGGTAGAGTGCCGTAGCATCATAGCTCACAGCACCTTCAAACTCTTGGGCTTACGCGATTGTCTCACCTCAGCCTCCCAAGTAGCTGGGACTAGAGGTGCCCGCCACAACGCCCGGCTATTGTTTTTTTTGGTCGTAGCTGTCCATTGTTGTTTGGCAGACCCTGGATGGAGTCAAACCTCTCAGCTCTGGTGTATGTGGCTGGCGCCCTAGCTGCTGACCTACAGGCGCCAAGCCATTTCTGAGCTTCCCATGCCTGTCATGACACTGCATAGAAAAAGTGCTGAGTAAATGGTGGCTATTATTCTTAACACTGTGTTTTCTAAAAACAAATAAATAATAAACAAACAAAAAAGACACCCTGGCAGAAACCCCTGCTAAAAGATAATCGAAGGTCCTTGTACATATGGAAAGAAGAAAAGCAAAGAGCAGCTCCTAGGGAGGCTGGACTCTTCCAGCTGCACGGAAATCAGGCTGACTTAGAGCTCCTTGCTGTACCCCTTGCGTTTGCGTTTGGGGATGACATTTCTCGGATGAATCAAACTTCCACCACATCAAACTACCTGTGGGTGATAACCCAGCGACTGTGGAGTTGGCCTTTTTTCCCCCGTCTCTACCTTGGCACCAATTTAACACCTGAGTCCTTTCTAGCAAGGTTGTTTTTTTTATTTATTTATGCTTTCGATTTCCTCTGCATTTCAGTGATAGTTGTCTTGGCACACAGTCCCAGCTGCAGACAGCTTTTATTTTTAGGTTTCCCTATTCAGAAAGAATAGTCCCAGTTTAGGGATTTCACTGTCATTCTAAGCTTTCCACTGAGCTATGACCCTGCAGCTTTCTGCAGATTCAAGTCACTGGGGAGGCCTTTTGAAATGCTGAAAAGACAAGACAACATTTTGTACAAAGGGGAAAAAGCAACCAACAAAGAGTTTCCAGAGCCAAGCAGATACCACAAAAAGGATAGGAAAGCGAAGGCAGTGACAGGAGCCAAAAGGACAAAAGACAATACATCAAATCCTTAATAAACCTGCCAGAAGAAGCCCCAAGACCAAGGGGCAGTAGCCTGTCCTTAGAGACTGGCACAAAGGGAAGGAAATTCTTGCTTCGTAATTCCCAGAAGTAACACTCAATTTATTACAGGTATTAAAAATACTTCCTCCTATTAAAATAAGAAAGTTACCTTTTAGTCCACATTATTAGCCAACTGGTTCGTTGCCAAGAGCTCTCCTAGGAAGTCATTTAAATATAGATTTTTCAAATAGTAAGTGTATTATTTGAGTAAAACAACAATATCTTAAACATTAAGATTAAGATTAAAAAAGAAATAATATAGTTAAATAGACTCATGCCTGCAATTGAAAATATATTGAAGTGTTGCCATATTATATGAAAGGTGTTATAATTCCCTTTCCTGATATTTAGCACTATGATAAAAGATAGGCTAATAGAGAGGACACAAAGTAATAGAATCAAATCTAAAGGGACGGTTTAGGGCATGCATAGTGTATTTTTAAGCAGAGATGTCTGGAGCGATATGTACTTCACACAATGACCAGCTACGCCCCCGTTTCGCTGTGTCTGAGGAGTATGAAACTAGCGATTGTCAGGAGACCATGCAGAAAGCCGATTATCTGGGAGCTACAGATGTAGGTGGAAAGTCCGAGGAAGCTTTATAGTTTGTGGCTTGCAAATGAGTCTTTTTTGGTCCTAAAGTGTTTTAAGAATGTTTTTTCCCAGCCATTTATTTCCTAAAAATGAAAGGTATTTTCCTCTAAAATACTTTAGACACTTCAGGTGGGCTTGCAAAAGATGCAAGATCACTTTGGCATCCACCCTTAGCAATATTGAGGAACTCAGCTGTAGCATCTCCTTTCCTTGTCCTGTTTCACTCCTGGTTACTTCCTTCTGCTTTTATCCTAAAGGGGACTCTACCCAGGCTAATTCACCCCAGCAGCATGGACTGGGAGACTCAAGAAGCAGGGCCTATCGCCTGGGAAAAGAATTTATGAAGAAGAGCTCCTGGGCAATTGCAGCAACACCGAAAATAAATATATGGGACATGATCAAGAAAAAGCTTCTGCACAGCTGAGGATACAACTGAAGTAAACAGAAAGGTTTCGAAATGACAGAAGATATTTGCATGCTATGAATATGTCAAAGGGCTGATAACTAGAATCTATACAGAATGCAAATTAATCAACAAGAAAAGGGCAAACAATTTCTAAGTGGGCGAGAGACTTGAACAGAAACGTCTCTGAAGAAGACGAATGGCCAAAAAAACAACAACAACAAAAAAAACACACATGAAAAAACGCTCATCATCCCTAATCATCAGAGAAATGCAAATCAAAACTACTCTGAGATATCACCTAACCCCAATGAGATCGGCCCAAAGCATGAAATCTCAGAGCTGTGAATAGCTGTGAATTCTGGCGTGGATGTGGAGAGGAAGGTCACTTTTACACGGTTGGTAGGACTGCAAACTAATACAGCCTCCATAGAAAGAAGTGTGAAGAATCTTCAAAGAACTAAAAGTAGACTTTCCATTTCATCCTGCAATTCCATTACTAGGTATCTACCCAAAAGAAAAAAAAGATCATTTTATCACGACATTTGCACTAGACTGTTTATTGCAGCTCAATTCGCAATTGCCAAGATGTAGAAGCAACCCATGTACCTATCAACCCATGAATGGACTAATAAACTGTGGTATATGTATACCATGGGGTACTATTCAGCCATAAAAAGATGGAGATCTTACATCTTTTATATTTACCTGAGGCACATTCTTCTTAGTAAAGTATCACAAGAATGGAAAAGCAAATGTCCAGTGTACTCAATACTAATATGAAACCAATAGAAAAATAGTTACACACCCATATGAGAAAAAAACACAAGTATATTGAAGTGGTGGGGGGAAGGGAGGAAGAAAGAGGGAGGAAAAGGGAGGTGAGAGGGGCATTGGTGAGCTCTCACCTAATGTGCACCATGTAAGGGTATACAGCACACCCCATGGGTGAGGGGCTCAACTACAACTTGAACTTTACCTTAGAAACACAAACAATGTAATCATTTGTACCCTCCTATTAAACTGCAATTAAAAAGAAAAAGAAATAAGAGCCCAGAAAATTGACTAATCAAATCCATGTTTTCAACACACAAATTTTTCTTCTTTCTACATAGAAAATATTGAGTACAATTTAATTTTATAAGATAACCGTGTTACTATTGTAAACATCATTAGTACACCATGCGGTGAGATGAAATATACTCAGAGAAGATTGTGGAGTGTGAAGATGGGTCAAAATTTTATTTACCTGGTTGTAGAAAATATGGAAAGCACAGAGTAGAAACAAAAGTATGTTAACATTTTGGCATTATTACTATTTCTTAATAGGTTAATAGGTTGCTGTCTAAAAACAAAGTGAGAAATGGGGGCTTGTTTTTCCATTTCTGTGTTTTCCATTTCCATTTCTCCAGTTTAGTCCAGGTTGTTAAGGAAAGGATTAGTTCACCAGTTTTTCATGGCTGCGTAATACTCCATGGTATGGATGGACATTTGGGTTGTTTCCACATCTTTACAATTATGAATTGTGCTGCTATAAACATTTAAGTGTGGGTGTTGTTTTTGTAAAGTGTCTTTTTTCCCTTTGGGTAAATACCCAGCAGTGGGGTTGCTGGATTGAATGGTGGGTCTATTTTAGTTCTTTGGGGAATCCCCAGAGTGTTTTCTGCAAAGCTGTACTAAATTGCAGTCTCGCTAACAGCAGTCTGAGTGCTCTCACACCCCCATTGTTTGTTGGGACTTTTTGATAAAAGCCATTCTTACTGGAGACCATTCTTCTAAGTGAAGTATCACAAGAATGGAAAACAAACTCCACGTGTACTCACTATTACATTGGAACTAATAGATTAACATGTGTACATATGGAAATAACACTCATCAAGTTCAAATAGGTGGGCGAGGAGTGGGTGAATACACAACTAATGGGTACAATGCTCACAGTCTGGGTGATGGGTACACTTATAACTCTGACTCAGATGGTAAAAAAGCAATTTTTATGACCAGAACACTTGTAGCCCCATATTTGTTTTTAAATAAAGAAAAAAAACTGGGGGCATGTGAGCAGGCTGTGCGCAGCCCAGAGTCTAGTCCTGGCTGTGGGTCAGACAACGCCTGCCTGTCTCCATGTCTCCATTTCTTTGGCCCCCTCTGCCTCTCTGATGACATGTTTTGATTTTCCCCTTATGTTTCTGTTGATCATCTGAAAGCTGTTTACTGGGGCCTCAACATCTACTGACTGCAACTTACGTCCATCCTCTTGATTCTTCTGGTTATCCACCTCCCTGACATTTAAAAACGTGTTTCTTTCCAGTTTTAGCTCTTCTCCTGACCTCCACTCTGCCCTGCCCCTAGATGTCCTGCCATAATTTTTATTGACTTAAAGCAGCTAATCAGCCAATACTTTTTAGTACAAAAAGAGCTTTATTTGTAAGACACAATTCGTAAAAACTTTGAGGTGAGAGAAAATATTACTTTTTTTTCTAGTGGGTGCTCATAGATTTAAGTAGCACCCTGTATACGCAGGTGTCAGTGGCATTAAGTGACAAATTACTGCTGGGGATTGTGTGATAAACCTGGGTCAAGCTCTCCATTCAGATCCAATGAGTCACTAGTTCCTGCTTGTGAACTGGTATCAACTATCAACTTGCTTCATTTGCAAACACCAGCAAGAACTCTGGAGATAAGCCATAGTTACTGTAAGAACTGGCTTTGGAATAAGTTAGCTTTTGGCTCCTGCCCCAACTCTGCCTTGTCTTAACTTTGATTGGGATAATAATAACAGTAACATTTTCCCCCCTACTAGTCTTACCATAGAGATTGGTGAATAGAAAGTACTGGGTGGGTATTAACTATTATGGTGATGAATAAAAATGTTTAATAAATTACCAAGATTTAGATCAACTTTTGGAGGGACATTTTTAGCAGGTGCCTGGCTCCCCAAACTTTCTTACATCCAGGGCCTTCACTCTAACCCTAGCAGAGGCTATCAGGATTCTTTATGGACTATGCTGTTTTCTAAAATGCCCACCTCTACATTTTTGGTTTCATGGAGAAACTGTCCCTCCCAATGCACTATGCTAACAGTTTCTGTGCAGTGTAGACATGCCTCACCTGTCAGACAACGCTAACTCCCTGCCACGGAACACGCTTCCCAAAGGCTTGTCTCTCCAAGTTCATCAGCTGACTTTAGGAACCCCATGGAAAGCCTTCCTCTCCTACCCCATCTCTCTGAAAATAAGACATCCTCCGAAAATAAGACCTACTTACAGGAAAGACAAGACATCCCCTGAAAATAAGACCTAGTGCATCTTTGGGAGCACACCTTAAAATAAGACACTGTCTTATTTTCAGGGAAACAGGGTAGATACGACTCAGCCAACCCACTCATACCTCTTCACCCAAGAAAGAGGTAAACAGAAAACAGATCAGTAGCTAAGGGGCAGGTACCTCTTCATCTACACCTTTTCCTCATTACGACCGTCTTCACCGTTTTTAGGTCAGGGTGACTGGCGCTGACTTGACTCTAGAGTTCTTCCTCGGCTCTTGAAACACTTGCCCCTTGTGATTGTAATTGGTGGTTTTCAGGGTTGTCCTCCCTTCGAATGCTAAGCTTTATGAAAACAAAGACATGTATGTGAACTTTGCTTTCCCGTCCCTGGCATTCCTGGACAGTGGTTACCTGCTTGTGAGTGGGAGCCAGACTGCTTGTTTAAACTTACAGCTCCACTTCTCTCCTGTTAATGGGCATTTATTTAGGCAAGTCACTTAAATGACTGCTACTGCAATTTGCTTTCCTGAAAAATTTGTATTTTAATAATAGTGTTTAGCTTTTAGGAGAGATTAAATAAGTTAATATGCATAAGCACCAGGACAGTGCTTGGCACTGAGCAAATAGCTATTAAAATAGGTGCTCAATAAATATTTGATGGATTAATAAATGCCATCAGCATTCTGCAGGTATCATTTAATCAATCCGAATAGTCCAGCTGCTTTGAGAATCTCTTGATTTTTTTTTCCACATTTTTTTTCCATTTATTTCCTCTCCAGCTTTAATGGATTTGTGTCACATCCACATGTCTAAACATTTAAAGAAGCAAAACACTGTAACATAGTTTTGAACACCATTATAATTTGACTCTATGGACTTCTAAAACATCATGTACAAGTACTTAATTGCCTCATATGTGATTTGACGTTGCTGATGAAATCCACTCATTTAATAGATAGGGAGGAATGGGGGATGTGAGTTTTAAAGTAGGATTGTAGGTCTGTGTGTATAACTGTGTATATACAGTTGTGTGTGTATACAGCTGGACCTGTGTACTTTCCCCTGTGTGTGCTAGGGGTGGGGCTGGGGATGCTGAAGACGAATAAGATGAAGTTTCTGCTCTATGGAATCTTGAAATTTAATAAAGGAGAGATAACTGTGCGAAGGACTAAATCACAAGGGACAATCCCCTGGGAGCCTGGGAGTATCTGCATCCTGCCCTGGGAAAGTTGAATAATCCTTTGTGTCTACAATTTTACCCAGCCTGGCATCTGAGTTAGGATCGTAGGCTCCTAATGTTTCACTTTATCAGTTTGTACAATGCCCCACATCTCTGTACACTAAAATAAAATGTCGCCATTAGCTCAATGTGAAAACAATGTTTTTTCCTGAAGGGATGAAAGTAGTGCCACGAAGCTATAGAGAAAGGTAAGTAAAGAGATTTTCCCTGGAGGGATTTCCTAAGGAACATTTGAGGGTATTTGAATAAACGAAGTTAAGACAACTGAGTAGAGTTTAAGCCTGTGCTCATTCCCTACCCTCTACTCCTGGCTGTGTAGTGAATCACTTCTTTGGGTTATTTATTTCAACTCTGTCATAACACTAAGAGAATTCCCAGAGAGAGACTATAGACGTCTGTCAGCAGCAGGGTCTACTGTGGTAGGGAACCATTCTATAAAAGAAAGAAGAAATGGATTTCCTCATCCTGCAGTTCAATATTTTCCTCTTCTACTTCTTGGCTAAATTCCTCCATCCTATTTCCTCTCCAATGTCAGGGTTGGGTCGCCCCACTCTCCGACAGCTCTCCTCATTACGATTATCAGTGCTAATGCCATGTCATTAATCCTCATGGGTATAATGAGGCCTCACACTGAATGAATGGGGAAGGTCACCATGGAAACATTTGTCTCCATAGCTGACTCACCGCAACCTCACAACTGCTGAACCACATCCTGTTTCCCAATTGCGCTGGATGAAGCCACAAATTTGGCATCTCCTATAGGACCATATATATATTTTTAAAGCTATTAAAAATCTATGGCGGGGAAGCGTTCCTCAGGTTCACAGTAATCATACTATTTGCAATGTATTTAAATGCCTGATGCTAGCAATTAGTTGTTAACACCCTTTAATAAATGCACACAGTAAACATTACTTGTGGTTTTCAGCTCCTGGTGTCTGCAGGGTGTCCTGTCTCTGGAGAAAGGCACTGGTGAGGAGAAAAGTGCCCATGGAGAACGTAAGCAAAACACCTGCATGCTCACATTTTAGAAATGATCCTCCTTGGGGGTCAGTGGGGTCTATCAGCCCGTATCACCGTGAAGTGGAGGGGAATAAAATAATTTTTGCTGGAGTTTTTTTTTTCTGCTTCAATGAAAAAAGCAAGCAAGATAACCCATGTAGAAAAATTACGTTGGAGGACTGCAGTAGTTGCTCAGCTTTATCGTAGGAAGGCAGGATATCGCTATTTCCTAGATGGGAAATTAGGTCTAAGCTGGGAGATATCAGGCTTAAGTAAAACCACATGAGAGCTACAGTGTAGGTTGTAGTCACCTCAGCAGAGCTAAACTGAGCAATCTCCAGGGTTGCTATGATTATAGTGGGTTATAACTAGGCACCTAAGCCCACTTACTGGAGAAGTAAGCAAGGGCCTATAAAAAGGAATGGACATTTCCCCCAACTGCGTACATCCATTGGATTGTCAGAAAGGCAGGTTCTCATTTCTTTCCTTTCCTTTCTTTTCTTTCTTTCTTTCTTTTTTTTTTGAGACAGAGCCTCACTTTGTTGCCCCTGGTAGAGTGCTATGGCATCATAGTTCCCAGCAACTTCAAACACTTGGGCTCAAGTGATCCTCTGCCCTCAGCCTCCCAAGAAGCTGGGACAACAGGTACTCACCACAAGGACCAGCTACTTTTTTTTTAGAGACAAGCTCTCTCTTTTTCTCAGGTTGGTCTCGAACTCCTGAATTCAGGCAATCCACCCGCTTCAGGCTCCCTGAGTGCTAGGATTACAGGCGTAAACCATGGCAACCAGCCCTCCATTTCTTGTTTACTTTGAAACCTAGATGGATAATTCTTGACCAATAATGATAGTGAACATTTATATAGTACTGACCCATGCATGTGCCAGGCTGTGTGTATATTAGCTCGTTTGTTTCTGTAACTGATCATATGATGTAGGCAGTATTCTTTACTTCATTTGACAGATTAGGAAACTGAGGCATGGGGAAATTAAGTGATTTCCCCATGGCCCCAAAGCTTTTAAGTGGCGGAACTGGGACCTAAACCTAGGTAGTTGGCATCCAAAATTCATTTACTTAAATATTAAGCCATATGTATACCTCTTATGAATTCATATTTATTCATTCTCTCCCTTCCTCTCTTTCAGTCTCTTTTTCTCTTAATGTTTTTTTTTAACTGATCTTTCCCACTGCCTCCTCTCTCCCTTCACTCCCCTGTTCATTTCCTACCTCTCTTCTCCCTTGCTCCTTCCCTGGGTATACCAGCTGGCCCCAGGGCAAGGAAGTCTGGCTTCTCCCAAACTAACACCAGCTTGTAAAGCAGGAAAAGCTACTTCTTTCCCACCGACCCTTTTTGTCCCTCTCCCCATCCCCTTTCTTGTCCCTGGGCATCCAGTTCTCTTTTCTCCGTCCTTATTTTTCTAGGAACAATGGGACATCTAAAAGTCCTCATATAGTAAATTCAATCTCTTTGTTTGTCTTAAAGGATTCCCACTTTATAAACATTTGCAATTTAAAAAAACATTGTTATTGAAATATAGCATACCTGGGCGGCACCTGTGGCTCAGTCGGTAAGGCCCCGGCCCCATATACTGAGGGTGACGGGTTCAAACCCGGCCCCAGCCAAACTGCAACCAAAAAATAGCCGGGCGTTGTGGCGGGCGCCTGTAGTCCCAGCTACTCGGGAGGCTGAGGCAAGAGAATCGCTTAAGCCCTGGAGTTGGAGGTTGCTGTGAGCTGTGTGAGGCCACGGCACTCTACCGAGGGCCATAAAGTGAGACTCTGTCTCTACCAAAAAAAAAAAAAAAAAAGAAATATAGCATACCACACGAATGTTGTTGTGGACCAAACTTTGTCTCCCAAAATGCATATATTGAAGCTTTAACCCCCAATGTGACTGCGTTTGGAGATAGGGTCTTTCAAAAGGTACATGAGGCCTGTGGGGGGTGGGAGGTGTCCCTAATTCTATATGGCTGGTGTCCTTATAAGAAATGAACGAAAGAGACATCAGGATTAGAATGAACAAATGAAGAGAAAGAGGCAAGTGAGGGTACAGTGAGAAGGCTGCCAGAGGCCTGGGGAGAAACAGAACGTGCTGACACTTTGATCTTGGACTTTCAGCCTCCAGAATTGTGAGAAAATAAGTTTCTGTTGCTGAAGCCACCCAGTCTATGATGCTTTGTTACCACAACTCTAGCAAACTAATATGTATGGTGAAACTTACAGAAATCCACAAATCTTAAATGTACAGCTTAATGTATTTTTACACACTTACAAATTCATGAAATTTATTCTTGATCACTGCAGATCAAGAATAAAGCATTTCAAGTTTTATTTCCCTACAAAGCTTCCTCCTGCTCCTTCCCACTCACTTTAGCAACCTGTGCCCATGTTTTCAGATCTGCCTGCTTGCAGAGAGGGTCCTTCACTTAGGTCCTTTTTTGTCATGCCAAAAGGCTCTGCTTCTCCAAGTGCCTACTGAGCCTGGGCCTGGATGAATGAGTCAATTTCTGGGGTCAAAGTTAACAGGGCCACTTGGCCACAGGTCTAACGCAACATCCTCCAAGCTGGTTCACAAGTGACAGGACGACATTAAGGTCTTCATCTGATCTTTGTGTTTCTCAAGTAATTCTGAACTGAGGATGGAGAAAGAATATCATTAGCTGCTTAAAATCTAACATCATGGCTGGACCCAAGCTTGTAATTAAAAAAAAAAAATAGCTCACTGTTTACATTATAAAACATTTCAAACATTCAAACACGTAGATACTAATGTAATGACTTCACCTCTGATTTCAATAAATTAAGATACTTTACTGTATTTGCTTCTGAAAAAGCATTTAACTTAAACTATTCCAGTAAATCACAGAATATCTTTAATTATTCTTGATATCTAAAGGTTCTTGGGTCTTCCAAACAAATAACAAGTGCCTTTAGTAGGATCAAGTAAAAAACACATACTTCTTTTCAGATTTGGGTTGTTCCAAATCACTAGTCATTTGACTCAATTCCCAACCTCCAGGCAGGAATGGGATTTGGAATGCATTTCCTTGCCCTTCCCTCCAACCTTACCGATGGGAGGTGCACATGGTGAAATACGCCTTGAAGATTGGACAGATGCTGCTTTGGTTACAGAAAGTCGGATGAGTGTGGCACCCGTAGCTTAGTGGGTAGCGCGCCAGCCACATACACCCAGGCTGGCAGTTCAAACCTGGCCCAGGCCTGCAAAATGACAATGACAACTGAAACAAAAAATATAGCCAGGCATTGTAGCCAGTGCCTGTACTCCCAGCTACTTGGGAGGCTAAGGCAAGAGAATTGCTTAAGCCCAACAGTCTGAGGTTACTGTGAGCTATGACACCACAGCACTCTACTGAGGGTGACATACTGAGACTCTGTCTGAGAAAGAGAGAGAGAGAGAAAGAAAAGAAAAGAAAAAAAAAAAGAAAATCGGATGAGATTTGAGAAGGGAAGAGCATGATAAATTCTTCAAAATATTGCTGAAAAGTCATCATGAAAAGTCCTGTGTCCTGAATAAGTATGTGCCAAATATGAGAAATGGGGACTTCACGGGCAGACATGGACAAACAGAAGCATATTGCAGGTAAGCAAGGCAGAAGGTTACGTTCCAGCCAGGGTTGTTTATTGTTTTGCCTACAATCCAGGGCAGTGAACAACGATGGATGATTTGGGGCATGTAGACCTCAGGAACTTCCTGTGCTTACCCCAGAGATCTAAAGAGCATGTTTAAAAACAAATGGCCAGGACTAAAAAGATGAGAGTGTGGGCAGAGGGGAAGGTGGAGCGTGGACAGAGAGAGAGGAGAAAGAGAGAGAATAAGAAAATGGAAAACAAATAATTACTGAATGCCTGCAAATAATGACAGCCCTACAATAGATAGAGAAGAAAAGAGACCAATTTAAGAAACAAGTTAAACGTTAAAGGGGGTGTACCTTGATTTTCCTGTGTACTCATCTTTTAACTCTTTGGAAATACCAGTGTGAATGAGAAAGGAAAGGAAAGCCCCAGCTACAGCTGCTGAAGAAACTCAAAACCCATCCAGGTGTTTGCGTGAGATCCTTCTGCCCGGCTCAGGAGAAGATGTGTGGGTCGCACCCCTAGTCTCTATCTAGCTATCTAGTCCTTCTCCATTTAGGAGAAGGAAGGACTTCTCTGATAGGTGGGTTTGGGAGTAATTAAACGTAATCAGTGCAAACTGTTCCCCTCTCTTTTTCATGAATCCTTATGCCAGGAGGAAGATTGCATTGTTGCCTGCTCTTTGCTGTGTGATAAGGACCCTGCCCCAGTAAGGTAGGTCTGCAGCTTTCTGGCTGTGCTTATGATCAGAGGGGAGGGAAGCAAATTGGTCTATTTCAGGGGTAAGGTTCACTCTGCCTAATGTTTAAGTGATAGTCTCCAATCATCTTTGTTAGTAATAAAGGTGCTATTTTGATGTTATTTGGTCCTAAATTTGAACATGGAGGAAAGGGATATTTTTTGACAATAACCTCAGCAATATTCTGCTTTATTTCATAAATGATTGCATAGAATTACAATAAATTTATAACAATATACTAATATAAATAAATGAAACATCAATAATGAATACATACCTATATAAATTAGGACAGGGCATATTGACTTAGGCACATTGGGAAACAATATAAAGTTTCCCATAATGATGATCATGTTAATGACTAACATTTACTAAGTGTTTATTCTGTCCAATTAATTTGGGTAATATTGTGAGCCTCTTTTTTTTTTGACAGGGTCTCACACTCTATTGCCTGGGCTAGAATGCAGCAGTGTTATCACAGATCACTATAACCTCAAACTCCTTGACTCAAGGAATCTTCCTGCCTCAACCTCCCTAGTAACTGGGACTACAGGTGTGCACCACCATCCCCAGATAATTTTCTATATTTTGTAGAAGTGGGGTTGTGCTATGTTGCTTGGGCTGATCTTGAACTTCTGAACTCAAGTGATTTTCCTGCCTTGGCCTCCCAAAATGCTAGGATTATAGGCATGAGCCACCATGCTTGGCTGTGAGCCTTATTTTTTAAGTGGGGGAACTGATGTGTGGTAAGACTGACTGATGACAGCCAATAAGAGTGGAGACTGGATTCATAATGAAGGGCCTTAATTCAGAGTGGGTAACTTACTGTACATTGGAATTTTATTAAAACGAAATTGTCTCTGAACTTCCTGGAAAAAAATAAAACTTTTGTTATCAATGTTAACATTTCTTGATGATATTGGAATACGTTTCTTTTTTTTTTTTTTTTTTTTTTTTGTAGAGACAGAGTCTCACTGTACCGCCCTCGGGTAGAGTGCCGTGGCATCACACGGCTCACAGCAACCTCTAACTCTTGGGCTTACGCGATTCTCTTGCCTCAGCCTCCCAAGCAGCTGGGACTACAGGCACCCGCCATAATGCCCGGCTATTTTTTGTTGCAGTTTGGCCGGGGCTGGGTTTGAACCCACCACCCTCGGCATATGGGGCCGGCGCCCTACTCACTGAGCCACAGGCGCCGCCCTGGAATACGTTTCTAAGAAAAAATTAAATAAGTTAATAATCTGTTAGGACAGCCTGCCAATGTATACTCTAAAAAGTTTTTCCCAATTTATTCTACCGTTAAGAGTATATAAGTATGCAATTTTAATCTACCTTATTTGTGTGGGTGGTTTTTTAGACAGTCTCACTCTGTCACCCTGGGTAGAGTGTAGTGGTACCATTATATCTCACAGCAACTTCAAACTTTTGGGTTCAAGTAATCCTCTTGCCTCAGCTTCCCTAGTAGCTGGGATGGCTAGCTATTTTTTGTTCTATTTTTAATAAAGATGGGGTTTTGATCTTGCTCAGGATGGTCTTGAACTCCTGAGCTCAAGTAATCCTCCTACCTACGCCTCCCAGAGTGCTAGGATTACAGGTGTGAGCCACTGCACCCACCTTTAATCCACTTTGTAAAAATAGACTGTTATCAATTTTTACATTTTATTTCAATCAGGATAGACAATGCTACTCACAATAACAAACATCCCCACCACTTTAGTGTCTTAAAACAACTTGGGTTTATGTCTTGCACAAACTATAGCCTTGATGGGTTCTCTGTCCTATATCATTCTTTCTCTAGAATTCCTTCCAGAATAGCTCTGGAAAGTTTTGCAGCAGCTGTTACACATTCTAGTCCAGAAATGAAAATATCACTTTCATAATCCCATTAGTCATAACAAGTCATATGACTTCACCCTATCACAAGTTGCCCATATATGCAACTCTATCATGTACCAAAAAGGAAGAGACCTAGATAACACTCTGTGACCGACACTAGGATTGCTGCACATTCTTGTAAGTTTCATAGTTGAAAATGGCAACTTGCCCCATTTGGCATTTATATTACTGGGGAGGGTGAGCAGTTTTCTCTATTGTGAATGGTTTGTGCATGCCCTTTTTCTTACCTATTATTAATAAAATGGGTATATTAGCAGAGTCCAGTAGAAATGGTGCTTGAAGAATTTAAGTTCTCAAGTTACTTCCCGACACCACCTTCTACCTCCCTTCACCCCTTGATTCATATATGGAAATATTCTGGAGGATGGTGACCACCTGAATTGCAGCATCCTGTAAGTAATGTGTCTTAGACTGGTTCCAATGGGGGCATTGACTGTTAACAGTGTTTCATGACCTGTGATTGATTCAGAGGTGCATTGATATAACATGAGCCAGTCTTAGGTACGCCAGTGTAACATAAGCCAGTCAGTCTATCTCAGGTACTCTGTCAAAGGTATCTGTTCTTTCAAGGTATATTTGTTAGGCCTCTCTCAGTTAGAAGTGACAGAATTCCAATCTGAATGAGTTTTTAAAAAAATAAAAAGTGGAGTCCCCATGTAAGTTATGAGGGTTTCCTAGGTCTCAACATGGCTGGATCCGTGAGGTCAATAATATCATCAGAGAAATCTCTTTTGCTTCATCTCTCATGTCTGTTTCTTCTGTGTTACTTTTGATCCTTGACAGGTTTTCCTCTTAGGGCTATAAGAGCATATGTCATCTCATAGGTAAGCAACAAACCTGTATCAGACTTATAATTTGGAATCTCAGAGAATAGAGTACAACCTTCTTGTACCACATTAAAACATTTTTTAATTGTCAGATAATAATTTTATGTATTTATGATGTACAGTGTGATATCTTAACATATGTACACATTCTGGAGTGATTAAAGCAAGCTATTAATAGTTAATATATTGGCCAGGCACGTTGGTTCATGCCTGTGATCATAGCACTCTGGGAGGCTAAGGTAGGTTGATTGCCTGAGCTCAACAGTTCAACAGTTTAAGACCAGCCTGAGCCAAAGTGAGACCCTGTTAATTAAAAAAAAAAAAAAAGCTGGGCATTGTAGTGGGCACCTGTAGTCCCAGCTACTTGGGAGGCTGAGGCAAGAGAATCACTTGAGCCTAGGAGTTTGAGGTTGCTCTGAGCTATGACCCCACGGCACTCTACTGGAGGTGACAAAGTGAGACTGTCTCAAAAAAAAAAAAGTTAATGTATCAATCACCTTATACTCTTATTTGTGTGTGTGTGGTATACACATTTAAAATCTACTCATTTAACAATTTTGAAACATACATTGTATTATTATTAACTATAGTCACAGGCTGTGCGATAGATCTCAAAATTTCTTCTTCCTAACTCAAACTTTGTACCTGTTGGCCTACATCTCCTCATTCCCTCTCAGCCCATCCCAAACTCTGATAACTACCATTTTACTCTCTGCAAACTCAAAAACGAATATGTATCCCTACTCTTGCAATGAGGGTTACATTCCCATCCTGTGATAGGGTAAGTAGGGTCCTTCGTTTGCCCAACCAACCACAGACTCTGAAATGGGAGACAGGCATTCCTCACAGGAGAGGGTCCATGAATCAGAGATGGAAGGAGTGAGGCTGAGCACACCACGCTGCGAGGTCCTCACAGATGGAACGTCACCAATCCATGGTAGTCCAAAAGACCTTGATTTCTCAGGACCATTCAGGGAAGAACTTTATTATTTATGATAGATTTCTTCTTTAAGTTTTCAAACCATTTTGAACCTCAGCTTCAACAACCCCAGTTTGGTATAGGTTGGAATGACCACAGAGCATAATGTTCACAAGGCTCTTGAGTAGAGTCAGGTCTTAATTTGGATCCCAAACCCATCATTTACTACTAAGTTTACCATAAGAAATTATTTGAGTCTCCATTTTCTTATCTATAAACTGGGGATAATGATTTCTTTTCTGTTATAGTTGTTGTGAGGATTCTTTAATTATTCATGCAGAATTTTTAATATAATGCCTAGTACAATGATAGAAATAGGTGTTAGCCTGCTCTACCTATTCTTGCTACACCTACTATTACTGCTATTGTTATTACACATCATATACTAAAATGACCTAATTGCATATAAGTCATTCAGAGATTTGAATTTAGCTTAATTATTATCTTCAGAGTTTATAATTGATTTGCAAATCAAGATGATGGATATAAAAGATCTTAAATATATTCTAAAGCAAATTACAAGAAGAGTCTAGAAAGTGGACTTGCCAGATTCCATATACCTCAATGTCCAGTATGTTGAATTTGCAGTTCCTGTGTGGTAACAAAATGGACATATCCAATTTACAGCTGGAACTCTGATTCTGTCCTTCAGGACAGAGGTCAGGATAGTAAGCATTAATTGATATGTCATTTGTTTATATCAGAGATTGCAAACTAGCAGTTCAAAGGAATATTTTGAATTATATATATTTGAAGGAAATATGCATAATAAACTATTATGTATATTTTCCCCTTCTAAGAAAATTTTAACAATAAATGGGCTACTTTAATAACATAGGAAATAAAAATGTTTAGAAAGTGAGCTTTTAAAAAATAAATCAAGCGTTCTAGGCACAGTGTTTGTCATTTTCACACTGCAAATATCCAAGTGAACTGAGGAGTAGCTGCTTCTTTTGGCTGTGATATCAACTTCTCTTCAGTGTGTGTGTGCACACCTATTCCTCATTCATTCAGGCCACCGTCTTCCCCGCTGGAGGAATTTCAGCCCTGAATCCCATCAAAGGCAATTATTTCTTTCTTTCTTTTTTAATATTATAATTACGCATGCACACACACATTTAATTCCCCTGTAATCTGTGATTATCCCAGTTTCCATTATATGGATCAATCCAAGTATATTGGCTAGTCTTTTTAAAGACAGTCAATAATAAAAGAACCATCTTTAGCATGGGGACAGCCAGTGGAAATGCTTTATTCACTCTTGTGAAAGCATTACTTGTCTCCAGGGCAAAAATTTAAAAGGAAGTCTTTCAATCCATAATATGAGGGTTTTTTTTTTCCTTTTAGGCTATATTAACTGTCAAGAAAACAGTATATGCCCCCGATGACTATTTCATGGAGAAAATTATCATTAATTTTTATAATTGAATGCAACATATAAATGTTATTTCAGAAAATCTAGATTATTCTATTAACTGAACAAAATATAAACCTGCAAATTAATATCAAAGAAATAACAACTTTCACCTGTTCCTCGTGTCTCTCACATTCTGATTTTCCTTTGCTTGACAAGGCACCCTGGGGAGGAATATACTTATGGTTTGAACGCAGAAAAGGTACAGAAATTTCTCATTCTGTACATATTTCTTCTTCCACTAGTCTCTCTTCAACCCTGTAGTTTTTGTCATTAGCATAGAAATTTTTAACATGCATACTTAACAACAGTGTTTGATATTGATATTGATATATATGTATTGGTTCTTATCTCTAATATACAAGGACCCCAGAAACAACTTTAATTTACCAGTGCCAGATTACATATTATTATACATTTATTCCATGTAATTGTCCATTCTATTATTTCTGGGCAGTTTCTTTGTTAAATTCTACCAGTTGGACATTGTTGTTATTATTGTTTTATATAGCCAATGCCTATAGAGCTTTACCCTTGTAGTTCTTCAATTTTTTGAAAAAGTGTGAGATGGATTGGTATCAGTTCCTTTTTAAACATTTGGTAGGATTTCCTGGAGAAGCCATTAGGTACAGGGCAGTTCTTTGTAAGAGATTTTTAGTTACTGATTTGATCTCCTTACTGAACTCTTTGGGATTTTCTATTTCTTCATGATTTAGTATTGGTAAGTTTTATGTTTCTAAGAATTTTTCATTTTACATAAGTTGTCTAATCTCTTGGCACACAACTGTGGATAGTACTGTCTTAATAATTCTTTTTATTCCTATAAACCATTAGTAAGGTCCCTGCTTTCATTTCTGATTTTAGTAAACTGAAACTTTTTTCTTTTTTCCACTAAGTCTACATAGGTAAAAGTTTATCAATTTTTTTGGATCTTGGGGAGCCCGTTTTTGGTTTATTGACTTTCACTATTTTCTATTATCTATCTCTGCTCCAATCTATTATTTTCTTATTTCTCCTAGTTTTGGGTTTAGTTTGTTGTTCTTTTCCACATTCCTAAAGATGTAAAGTTAGGTTGTTGATTTGAGATCTGTCTTTTTTTTTTTAATGTAAACATTTATCACTATAAATTTTCTCCTTAGTATCACTTTTGCTGTGTTTTGTAAGTTTTGGTATCTTATATTTCCCTTTTCATTCATTTCTAATTGTTTTCTTATTTCCCTTGTGATTTTTCCTATGATCCATTGGTTGGTTAAGAGTGTGCTGTTTAGTTTTCACAAATTTGCAAAGTTTCCAGTTTTACTTCTGTTATTGGTGTCTAACTTCATCCCATTGTGGTAAGAGAAGATGATTTTATGGCGTCTATTTTTTAACATCTCTTGAGACTTAATTTGTGGCCTACAATACAGTCTATCCTGAAAAATATCCCATGTCCACTTGAGAAGAATGTGAATGCGATTGATGTTGAGGATTATATGTATGTCTATTATATCTAGTTGGTTTATCATGGTGTTTAAGGCTTCTATTTCCTTACTTATCTCAGGCCAGATTGGTCCACATTATTTAGAGGGGGCATTAAACTCTGTAACGGTTATTGTAGTTCTCCCTTCTATTCTGTCAGTTTTTGCTTCAAATGTTTTGATGGTCTGTTATTAGATGTATGAATGTTTATAGTTTTCTTGCTCTATTGAAACTTTTATTAATAATAGTGTCTTGTAAGCCATAGTTATATTTTTTAAAAATATATACTGTCATTGTTTGTCTCTTGTTAACTTTCTTGATGTAAAGTATATTTTGTCTGATTCTGCTTTCTTTTATTATCTGCATGGAATATCTTTTTCTGTCCGTCCATCTTCTCATTGTCCATCTGTTTATATCTTTGAATCTAAAGTGAGTCTCTTGTAGACAACATATAGTTGCATCATGGGTTTTTGTCCTTTCTGCCAGCCTGTGTTTTGATTGGAGAGTTTGTTTTATCCACATTCATTTAAAGTAACTACTGATAGAGACTTACATCTGTCATTTTGCTATTTGTTTTTATATGCCTTATAACATTTTTGTCCCCCATTTCCTACATTACTGTCTTCTCTTGCATTTAGTTGATTCTTTATAGTGAAATGTTTCAATTTATTTCTCATCTCCATTTGTGTATATTCTGTAGCTATTTTCTTTATAGTTACCATGGGGATTATATTTAACATCCTAAAGTTATAACATTCTAATTTGAATTTATACCAACTTAACTTGAATAATATACAAAACTCTGCTCTTTTACAGTTTTATCTCCAAATTCTTCAACAATTTTTTTTAAAAAAATTGAATTACTGTGGGTACATAATAGTTGTATATATTTATAGGGTACGTGTGATGTACTTTACCTAACAAATGCAATCAGTGCAACCTAATTCTTTGCACCCTCAATGAACCTGAAAAATAAAAAGAACTATTTCTGAAAAAATATGAATCCAATATTAAAAAATAAAAGTAAGTTGACTGATGAAGGGGTTGCAATCAAGATATAGCTTTTTATTTGAAAGGCGTAGACTTTCTGTGCCTAAGTTGTCTTTCTTTCCTCTTGTGTTTATCTAGTTAGTATTAAATAAATTGCATAAAATTTAAAAAATTAAAAAAAATTGAATTACTATGGGTACATAATAGTTGTATATATTTATAGGGTACATGTGATGTTTTGATATAGACATGATGTTCAATAATCAAATCAGGATAATTGGGGTATCTATAACCTCAAGCATTGATTTTCTTTTTTTTTGTTTTAGGAACATTCCAATTCCACTCTTTTAGTTATTTTAAAATATATCCTGACATTATTTATATAGTCTCTTTGTTGTGTTACCAGATAAATAATGTCGATTCTATCTAACTATATTTTTATTCCCATTAACCATCCTCACTTTATCCCCACTCCCTGCAACCTTCTTACTTAGTGATCATCATTCTATTTTGTCTCCATGAGACAATTATTTTAACATTTAGCTCTGGCATATGAGTGAGAAGATGCAATATTTGTCTTTCTGTGCTTGGCTTATTTCATTTAATATAATGTTCTCCACTTCCATCCATGTTTTTGCAAAGGACAGGATTTCATTCATTCTAGTAGCTGAATAATATGCCACTGTGTTTATGTACCATATTTTCTTTATCTATTCATCTGTTAATGGACTTAGGTCAATTCCAATTCTTGGCAATTGTGAATAGTGCTGCAATAAATATGGGCATGCAGGTATCTTGTTGATATACTGATTTCCTCTCTTGTGGATATTATGTGTGTGTGTGTGTGTGTGTGTATAATCTTAGTGGGATTGCTAGGTCATACGGTAGTTTTATTTTTAATTTTTTTTATAGAAACTTCATACTGTTTTATGGTGGTTGCACTAATTTACATTCTCACCAACACTGTGCAAGGATTTTTCTTTTTCCATATCTTTGCCAGCATTCATTATTGCTATCATTTCCATAAAAGCCATTTTAACTGGGTTGAGATAATGTCTCATTATAATTCTGATTTGCATCTCTCTGATTACTAATGATGTTGAGCATTAGTTTTCATATTCCTATTATCTACTTGTATGTCTTCTTTCCAAAAATATCTATTTAGATCTTTTGCCCATTTTTAAATTGAATTGTTTGATTTTTTTTCTGTCAATTTTTAGAGCTTCTTATAGATTCTATTAATAGTTTTTAATCCCCTGGTAGATGGGTAGTTTGCAAATATTTTCTCTCTTTCTGTGGATTGTCTCTTCTCTTGGTTGATTATTTCCTTTGCTGTGTTTGATGTGACCTTAAATTTTTTTCTTTTTACTCTCTTCAATGACCCATTGGTCATTCAGGAACATATTGTTTAATTTCTGTGTGTTTGTGTAGTTTGTGATGTTTTTATTATTATTGATTTCTATCTATATTCCTTTGAGGTCAGAGAAAATACTTGATACAATTTGAACATTTTTGAAATTTTAAGACTTCCTTTCTGGTCTAAGATTAGACATATGGTCTAATCTTGAGAATGATTCATGATCTCAGGGAAAGAATGCATATTATGCACCTGTTGGATGAGTCATTTTGTAAATATCTATTATGTCCATTTGAACTATAATGGATATTAAGTCTAAATTAGTTTCACTGTTGATTTTCTATCTGAATATCTGTCCAATGGTGAAAGTGGTATGTTTTGGTCTCCAATGATTATTGTATTGGCGTTTATCTCTTTCTTTAGCTCTGATAATATTATTTTTTATTAAATCATACCTGTGTACATTAATGTGATCATGGGGCACCATACACTGGTTTTATAAACCATTTGACATATTTTCATCGCACTGGTTAACATAGCCTTCCTGACATTTTCTTAGTTATTTGTTAAGACATTTATATTCTACATTTACTAAGTTTCACATGTACCCTTGTGAAATACACAATAGGTGTAATCCCACCAATTCCTCCACCCACCCTCTTTCCTCCCTCCCTTCCCTCTCCCCCTTCCCCATATTCTTAGGTTATAACTGGGTTATAGCTTTCATATGAAAGCCATAAATTAGTTTCATAGTAGGGCTGAGTACATTGGATAACTTTTCTTCCATTCTTGAGATACTTTACTAAGAAGAATATGTTCCAGCTCCATCCATGTAAACATGAAAGAGGTAAAGTCTCCATCTTTCTTTAAGGCTGCATAATATTTCATGGTGTACATATACCACAATTTATTAATCCATTCGTGGATCCATGGGCACTTAGGCTTTTTCCATGACTTAGCAGTTATGAATTGGGCTGCAATAAACATTGTGGTATAAATATCTTTGTTATAATGTGATTTTTGGTCTCTGGGTGTATACCTAGTAGAGGAATTATAGGATTGAATGGCAGATCTATTTTTAGATCTCTAAGTGTTCTCCAAACATCTTTCCAAAAGGAATGTATTAATTTGCATTCTCACCAGCAGTGTAGAAGTGTTCCCTTTTCTCCACATCCATGCCAACATCTCTGGTCTTGGGATTTTGTGATATGGGCTAAACTTACTGGAGTTAGATGATATCTCAAAGTAGTTTTGATTTGCATTTCTCTGATGATTAAAGATGATGAGCATTTTTTCATATGTCTGTAGGCCGTGCTCCTGTCTTCTTCACAGAAGTTTCTCTTCAAGTCCCTTGCCAAGCCTGCGATAGGATCACTTGTTCTTTTCTTGCTTATACATTTGAATTCTGATAATATTTGTTTTCTGTATCTGGGTGCTCTATTCAGTTTTGGGTGCCTATATAGTTAGAATTCTTATATCCTCTTGTCGAATTTACCCTCTTATCATTATATAATGACTTTTATTGTCCCCTTTCTAGTTATTGTCTTGAAATCTATTTTATCTGATAGAAGTATAGCTACTCCTACTTTTTTCCATTTGCGTGGAATATCTTCTTCCATCCCTTTGCTTTTAGCCAAGCTGTGTCTTTGTAAGTGAGGTAGGTTTCTTGTAGACAATGTATAGTTGGAACTATTTCTTTTCCCATTCTGCCACTCTGTGTCTTTTGATTAGAGAGCTTATTTCATTCACATTCAATGCTACTATTGATAGGTAAGAGCTTAGTTTTGCCATGTTGTTATTGATAGCTGATTCTTTTGTTGTCTTGTTTTTCTTCCTTCTTTTTTTTTCCCGTTTTTCTTTGTCCACAGGTGATTTTTCTCTGTAGTGTGTTTCATTTCTTGGTTTTCATTTTTTATGTATCAGTTGTAGGTTTTTTGATTTGAGGTCCTGAGAAGGCTTGAAAAAACATTTTATAACCAATTATTTTAAACAGACAAAAAATTTGCTTACAAAAAACAAGCAAACAAAGAGAATCTAAAAGAAACTCTACACTTTAACAACATCCCTCCGCTTTGTGGCTTTTATTCTTTCTGTTTATATCTTTTTATCCTCTCTATCTCTCAAAAAGTTGTTGTAGTTATTATGTTTGATTGGTTTTCTTTGTAGTCTTTCTACTCAACATATAATGTGGTTTGTTCACTGCAATTATAGCAATAGAGAATTCTTTATTTGTACAGTTATTGTTATCAACAGGTTTTTTTTTTAATTTCAGATTAATATGTGGATACATAAAGTACGTGTGATTAGGTTACATAGTTTGCATTTGTAAGGTTAAAGTCTGAGTGGTAGCTGTGTCCTTTGTGGTATACGTACACCATGGAATACTATTCAGCCATAAAAAGATGGAAATTTTGCATATTTTGTGCCAGTGAGTTTTATACCTTCAGATCATTTCTTATTGTTCATTAACCTCCATTTATTTCCTACTGAAAAAACTATTTTATCATTTCCTGTAGGACAGCTCTGGTGTCTATGAAATTCCCCAGCTTTTTTAGTCTTGGAAAGCTTTTATTTCTCCTTTTTGTTTAAAGGATAATTTTACAGGATATAATATTCTTTTTTTATTATTAAATCATATCTGTGTACTTTAATGCGATCATGGGGCACCATACACTGGTTTTATAGACCATTTGACATATTTTCATCACACTGGTTAACATAGCCTTCCTGGAATTTTCTTAGTTATTGTGTTAAGACATTTATGTTAAGAAAAGAACAAGTGATCCCATCGTAGGCTGGGCAAGGGACTTCAAGAGAAACTCCTCTGAAGAAGACAGGCACACGGCCTACAGACATATGAAAAAATGCTCATCATCCTTAATCATCAGAGAAATGCAAATCAAAACTATGTTAAGATATCATCTAACTCCAGTAAGATTAGCAGCATATAATATTCTAAGGGTTTTTTTCTTTTAGCATGCTGAATATGTCATGCCATTCTCCCCTGGCCTAGAATGTTTTCACTGAGAAGTCTGCTGCCAGATATATTGGAGCTCTTTTATTTGTTATTTTTTCTCTTTTTCTTGTGTCCCTTAAAATTTTTGCTTTATCTATGACCTTTAGGAGCTTTATTATGGAATACTTGAGATAATATTATTTGGATTAGACCTACTTGGTATTGTAAAACTTTCTTGTACTTAAATATTGATATGTTTCTCTAGGTTTGGAAAGCTCTTCGTTATTCTTTCTTTGAAATTTTCTATCCTCCTGTCTCTCTCTCCCTCCTTTTTAATGCCAATAACTTAGATTTGCTCTTTTGAGTATATTTTCTAGATATTGTGAGCATACTTATTTTTTACTTATTTTTTATTTGTTTCCTTCTGACAGTGCATTTTCAAATCACCTGTCTTCAAGCTTACTAATTCAATCTTCTCCTTTATCAGATCTGCTATTGAGAGATTGTGATGGATTTTTCAGTTGTTAATTGAATTTTTTAGCTCCAAATTTAAAAAAAAAATTATTTCATGTCTTTGCTAAATTTCTCTGATAGATTTCTTTCTTTTTCTCCTTCCTTCCTTCCTTCCTTCCTTCCTTCCTTCCTTCCTTCCTTCCTTCCTTCCTTCCTATTTATTTAGAGATAGGATCTTGCTTTTGCTTGGGCTGATCTCAAACTCCTGCCCTCAAGTGATCCTCTTTCCTGGGCCTCCCAAAATGCTAGGATATTACAAGTGTGAGCCGTTGCACCCAGTCCTCTGATAGGCTTCTGAACTTCTTCTCTGCGTGGTCTTAGATTTCACTGAGGTTCTTCACAACCGCTATTTTTTTTTTTTTTTTTTTTTGGCCAGGGCTGGGTTTGAACCCACCACCTCCAGCATATGGGACTGGCGCCCTACTCCTTGAGCCACAGGCACCACCCTACACACAACCGCTATTTTGATTCTTTGCCTGAAAGATCACAGATCTCTAGTACTCCAAGATCAGTCCCTGATACCATATTTAGTTTCTTTGGTGAGTTATGTTTTGCTGGGTGTTGAGGCTTGTGGATGTTCATCAATGTCTGGGCATTGAAGAGATAGGTATTTATTCTAATCTTTGCAGACTTGGCTTGTTTGAACCCACTAGCTTTCCAGGTTTTCAGAAAGAATTATGTGTTTTAATCTAAGTCTTTGGCCAATGCAGCTGTATCAGCACAGAGGTTGTCCTGATCCCAGAAACAATGTGAGTCTTGCAGGCTCCTGGTGGTAGTGACTTCACTGGGCTCGGGTAAGACCCAGGAGAATTCCCTGGATTACTAGGCAAAGTCTCTTGTTTTCTTCCCTCACTCTCTGTGTGACTGTTGGAGTTAAGGGAGGAATGATGTGAGCATTCCTTAATGGCCAACTCAGCTGGGACTATGCCAGGTCACCCTTGAAGCCAGCCCAGTCTTGCCCAAATTCCATGGTGACTGCTGCCTGACTACCTCTGATGTTTATTCAAAGCTCAAGCGCTCTTTAATCAGCAGAGTGTGAATGTTGGCAGGACTGGTTCCTTCCCTTCAGGACAGTGAGTTCCCTTCTGACCCAAGGTGGGGCTAGAAATGCCATCTAGCCACTAAGGTCTAGAATCAGGGGTTCAGGAGTCTTCTTGGTACTTTATTTACTGTGACTGAGCTGGCACCCAAGTTACAGGACAAAGGTCTTTGTAATCTTCCCATTTCTTTCCTCAAGTGGAAAAAGACTCTCTCCAAGTTGCACCACCTGGAGTTGGGGGAGGGCTGACACAGGCACTTGCTTGATCACCATGGCTGGCATCTCACTGGGTCACATGTACCCCAGTCCACTGACTCCAAGGCAGTATAGCCAAAGGTCTAGCCTGAGGACTGAAGACTGCATGGCCTAACTGCCTTTGAAATTTATTGCAGACCCCAGGCTGCTTTATTCAGCCAGTGCTGGAGGTACCCAAAACCCAGGTTTCTACTGTTGGGACCAAGGATTGAGTTCTAGTGCAAAGTCCCATAATCACTTCACTCTCCCTCCCCCATGCACAAAGTTTCTCTCTTCATCTAGTGCTGATACCATGCTAGGGAAGGGGTGTTGTAGGTGACACAAGACGGTCTTTTCTGCCCTTGTCATTGCTGTTTTCCTGGATATAATGTTAAAATCAAGTACTACGATTGCTCACTTTTTTGGTTGTTCTGAAAAGTGCTTTCTTAAAAGGATAGTTGTTGAATTTGGTGTTCCTGTGGAGGGAGGATAGCTGGAGTGTTCTACTGAGCTATCTTAATTCACCCACTCCTCCTCCCTTTGTCACTGCAGAACCAACTTAATTTAACTTGCCTTTGTGTTGTAAACTTATGAGTTGTTTTACAATTTCCCTGGACCACCCAAGGTTGTAAATCATGTAACCCAAGCAGGCCCAAATGAACCAAGTGTGTAAACATGGGTGAAACCCAAGTGCTTAGGTTGAAGAGTAAGGACTGAATTAAGAAGTAGACACTACACAGCAGGATCCAGAATCCAAACTGATCAAGCTGTAATGTCACTCCATGGCAGGATCCAGTCACATTATGTCTCTCAGCATTACCTCATTGTAAGACCCAATCAGGTCATGCCTCATTACCCTCTGACTATAAAATCTGCCTCAACAGCCATCTTGAGGAGATAGATTTGAGCCAGATTCTTTTCTCCCTGATTGACAGCCACTTTTCTCTCTAGAAAAATCTGATGCTTTGGTGTTTAGCTTTCTGTTGCATGTACACAAATGCACCCAATTTCACCCAATACTTTCAGTTGTTGATGTCACAAAATTAACATCTTTACTTTGTGTGCCCCAAAATATAAGCTAAACATTCTTTGAAATGCATAGGTCTTTTAAATTATATAAAATACAAAATGTGGAGTTGAAAACCAAGGTTACAATAATACTAGCTTTTAGGGTAACAATTTTCTTTTTTTAAAAACCTAGTTGTCTCTTAAATCATGTAGTAAACAAAACATGGAGTTACAAACCATTCTTATAATAATACTGGATTTTATAATTGCCTGTGTATTTACCTTTATTGAAATCTTCATTTTTTCACATGGCTTTGAATTATTGTCTAGTGTTCTTCCTTTTACCCTGCAGGATTCTTTTGAGCATTTCTTGAGCATTACCAACTCTAATGGTAATGAATTTCCTCATTTTTTGTTTATCTGGAAATGTCTTAATTTCTTCCTCACTTTTGACAGTTTGGCTAGATATAGAATTTTTGATTGACAGTTTTTTTTTTCTCTTAGTACATTGAATGCATTGGCCTAATGCCTTCTGGCCTCCAAAGTTTCTAATGAGAAACGTGCTTCTGAGGGTCCTTACTGAGAAGCACCTGTACGTGATGAGTCACTTCTCTCTTGCTACTTTTTGAGATTTCCTCTGTTTTTTTTAAATTTTTATTGTTTGGGATTTATTAAGGGTACAAAGAATTAGGATACATTGAATGCATTTGTTAGATAAAGTCCCTCTTGTACTTGTGTCCTGCCCCCAAGAGGTGTGCCATGCACCATGACTCCCCATCCCTCTCCCCAAGATTCTTTTTCCTTTATATGTTTGATTTTAATGTGTCTCAGTGTAGGTCTCCTGAGTTCATCTTACTTGGAGTTTGTTGAGCGTCTTGGTTCATGTCCTTCATCAAATTTGGAAAGTTTTCAGCTTTTATTTTTTCAAATATTCTCTCTATCTCTTTCTCTCTTTATTCTAGAATTTCTACAATGTGCATGTTGGTCTGCTTGATGGTGTCCCACAGGTCTCTTAGGCTCTGTTCACTTTTCTTTGATTTTTTTTCTTTCTGTTCCTCAGCCTCAATGATTTCTATTTTCCTATCTTTCCTATTTTTCTTCTGCCTGCTCAAATCTACCTTTGAACCCCTTAGTGAATGTTTTGTTTCAGTTATTGTACTTTTCATCTACAGAATTTCTTTTTGCTTTCTTTTTAGATTTTCTGTCTCTTTACAGGTATTTCCATTTTGTTCATATACCATGTTTTTGACTTTCACCACATCTTCCTTTAGTTCTTTAAGCATCTTGAAGGCAGTTGTTTTAAAGTCTTTGTGAAGTAGATTTGCCATCTTTCTTTTTCAGGGACAGTTTTAGTTCATTTATTTATTTTTCTTTTGAATGAACCACACTTTACTATTTCTTTTTATGACCATTTTAAACTTGGTGTTGAACCTGCTTCTTTACACCTCTAAGATCAAAAGAAGCAATCAGAGATAAGAGCACAAATCCCGATATGTGCAGGATAAGGTCCTTATGCCCATAGTTGTTCCTGTAAACTCTATTAAGCTACTCCAGAAACATGTGCATGGTTGCCAGCTAAGAAGCTCTGTGTGGGGAATGGGTAGCTGCCCTTGTGCTAAGAGCTGAAATGGATGAGCCATCCATTGACAATCCTTCATTGGGAAGTTGTAAGCCTTCTATAGACTCCAGAATTCCAAAATAGATATATCAGACAGATCTGCAGTTTATGTAGGTGGGAAGATAGTAGATTTCTTATTCTTCCTACTCTGCCATCTTCCTAGAATCCTCCTCAAATTATTTTTTTAAGGAACAGGATTAACAAAAAGTAATCTCATGATACAGGTAACTAGATTTTTTGTACATAAAATTCTCTTGGGAAACATATTAGGTATAGACAGTCATATTTTTACCCAGTTGACTACAAGCATTTCCTTCTAGTAAAGAATGACATTGAACATATTTCAAATTCAAATGGGGTTCTGAAAAGTATAATTTATTATTTATATTGTCATCATTGCCAAATGCAGTGGTACTTTCTGCAAATTAGCACTTACATTAGTAATATGTGCATTTTAGTATCATTGAATAATAGCAGTATAATTCAAGAGGTAATTCCATTATGGTAAGCATTCTGGAAAAAAACAAGTGGCCTCCCTGTTATAAAAGTTGGACTCATTGTTTGAAATTACAAGTTCATTGAATAATAAATACAGTTGTCATTTGGCCTTCAAAAGTGAAGTTTTGAATAGTGGTAAAAAGAGGTAGTTTCTTAGAAATCCCTTCATTGTTGCTTTTCTTCCAAATTAGTTCTTTTACTTCTGTCTAAGCATTTGCTTTGTTTCAGAGCAGATATTTTCTAGCCATTTAATTATAATAAGTGATTAAATTATAAGAACAGCAAATACCATTTTTATTCATGTTTATTTTAGAAAGTAATGAATGCAAGTAGATCTAGGAAGTGCTGGTTACTAAAATCTAATATAAGGTCATATGAATATTACTGTTCATAGAACTTTATTTTATATTTCGTATTTAGAGTAAAATCTCCAATTTGAAGTGACAATATTTAAAATTTGTAAGTCAAACATTTTATTTGGTTTGGTTTATTTCCTGTTTTAGAGCTGCGGGTAGAAATAAAATTTCAGGAGACTTGTTTAGTCTACTTACAGTGTTTAGAAAAAGAAAAAAGGGCATAGGTCCTGTTCATGGAGTTAATGCCAATTTACAATGGACTCATAGCTATTTACCATAGTACATACAATGGGATTCTGATTTGCCAATAATTAGGTTTATCTTGGTATACATACTTGGGGTGGATGCAACTACATTTCTTTTAAAATATCATAGAATCTTAGCTTTCTTTTGTTGTGCTTATTTTTTTTATTAAACAACAAGGAATAAGTAGATAGAATTTAAAAACTCAATACTGAACATGTTCTCTTGGAAAAGAATGTCTTCTTAAGTGACAGATTCAAAACCAGAGTTCTAGGAATTCAGTAACCTGAATTGAGTGCTTTTCTCTTCTACTACCTACTTAGGTCTACTACCTACTCCAACACAACTGTTTGTGTCTCCGATGACTGCTGGGATCTATGAAAGGGCTGAGTGGAAAGGAAGTCTTTGTTTCTCCTCCTTTAGTAGGGTAAGTACCCAATAACCTCCAGAGGAGCTTTAGGGTAGATTATCACTGAACCCTGTAGAGAGAGTGGCCCATAGAGTCTAGTGGAAACCCAGTGGAAAGTTAACACATTGGTGGCCCTGGTGTTTACTGGTTTCCAATGGGAGAAAATAATTTTTTTTTTAATAAAAGAGAGAATATTTGATAATTTTTAGACTGGATGAGAATGTCTCATGCTTTATGAAGGACTTAAATATCACTGGTAGGCCATGAGAAAGCTCCCTTCACCTTCTAATATTTGTGCAGTTATAATCCTGTGGTACACTACAACTATCCTGAGTGTCACTGAGCAGATAAATGAAATAAAACCAAGAACATCTAAAGGGGTCCAGTAGCCAGGAGAGAAAGATTAGTAAAACAAACAAAACACATGATAATCAAAATTAAGCTCCTAGAGGAGATGGAAAAATAATTTGAAATAAATAAAGTTCTCAAGGAGAATCAAATACTTCTGAAGAAGTATTTCTGGAGCTAAAACAAACTAAACATCAAATAAAAATCACCAGCCACAAAGAAAAATACAATTTTTTTTTACTAAAGGAGTAGAAGTCTTTGGTGAATGTGACAAACAGGTATGTGCTCCACAAACATGGCTCCTCTCACCTCCTGGGAATGTTGGTAGTTACTTTCCCAGCCTCCCTTGCAGTTATGAATGCCCATGCCATCGAGTTCTTGCTAATAGACTATGAATAGAAGTAATGTGCACCCATTCCAGAGCTAACTAATAAACTTCCACTGTTGATCCTTCTCTACTCCCTCCCATTTGCTGACTGGATATAGTTGCCCAAGATGACCTAAGAAGCCCTATATTGAAGATAATAAGTTTCCAAAGACTGGGTTGATTGAGTTATATATACTGTCCATAAACTTTACCACTTGCACTTTAAGTGACCAAGAAATACATTGCAATTATGTTACGAAACTAAATTTATCAATTACATCTTAATTAAGCATATCTTAATGAACTGACAATTATTGGTTTGGAAGATCAAATAAAAGAAACATCTCAATCTGCACATTTATGAAAATTATAAGACATTTCAAAGAATATGTGAATAAGTAGAATTCCAGAAGGAGAAGGAAAAAAAAAACAAAAAACAATGGATAGTAGAGAGGAAATTATTAAACTAATAGAGAACTGCTTGAGATATGGACCCGAGAAAACTTAATGACATTCAAGTATAATTGATGTGAAAATGCATACCCCTCAGAATTTCATGATAAAATGTTCAAAGAGAGATCTTTATAAGCACCCAGCCCGAGAAAAAGAAAACAAAATATTACAAAAGAAAAAGAATCTGTCAATGAACGTCTCATCTGTAAAAGGAAAGAAGAACATGGAATAATGTCTTGAAAGTAAAAAAGACCACGTGCCAGAAATCTGTTCCCAATCACTAATAAAGATATTTATTTGTCAGACTGAAAAAAGATATTTACGATTGTGAGACCATGGACTTTGTCCTGCATTGGAAGAAAATAATCAAGAAAACTATGTATTTAAACTATAAGGAAAATAGAAGAGACAGCCTGCAATAGAAGATGATTATAAATAACCACATGGCCATATCTATATGGGTAATAATACCACACTGGTTACACAATTGTTAAATATGTGGTCTTGAAACTAAAGGGATATATTGGGATGAAATATTATCCTACAACCAAAAATACTAAAAATTATTAGAGCAAAACCAAAGAGTTAAGAGTGGATTAGAGAGGGAAAAAGTGGAAGTATTTAAACAGTTTTATCTGGAGCATGCAAATGAAGGGGAAACAGAGTATAACTCCTTGGTGTGTTTAGTTTGTATGGGTACACGTGTGTATATGTTTGGGTATGGTTGTGGGTAGGAAAAGCAGGAAACAGCAAAAATCTGGAGCATCTTGGTTGGGGAAAGAGCTATCTTCTGACTTTTGAATAGTAGCAGAGAGTTAAGAAAGAAAATAGTCTGAATATCATTATTATAACCATTAAAAAGTAGAAAAATATAGAACATACCAATTAACATGAGTAAAAAAATGAAATGAATTATAACAATTTAACCAGAAAAAAATAAGGTGAAGGAAAAAGTAAGAAAGGCAACGTAAAATGCAACCACTTTTACCATGACTCAGTATGTCCATTCCTAAAAAATGGCTGCCTTCTGCAAAATCAAGAAATTAAAAAATGGCAGAGTGTATGGGAGAAATGGAGTCAGAAATACAACATTCCAAAATCTAGTCAGCGGCATATTAAAACAGATAGAAGCCAGATATTTTTATATAAGTTAACCAGTTAAAAATAATATATCAATAAAGCAATACATATGACAATTTACCTTGGAAAAGTCTGCAGTTTGCTTATGAGATTAAGAGTTGGTGGAATGAGTATAGTTTGTGTGTTATTAGGAGGTGGTGGAAGGAGGGTTATCAAAATTTGTAATCTCGGGCAGCGCCTGTGGCTCAGTCGGTAATGTGCCGGCCCCATATACCGAGGGTGGCGGGTTCAAACCCGGCCCTGGCCAAACTGCAACCAAAACATAGCTGGGCGTTGTGGTGGGCGCCTGTAGTCCCAGCTACTCGGGAGGCTGAGGCAAGAGAATCGCTTAAGCTCCAGGAGTTGGAGGTTGCTGTGAGCTGTGTGAGGCCACGGCCCTCTACCGAGGGCCATAAAGTGAGACTCTGTCTCTACAAAAAAAAAAAAAATTTGTAATCTTTATGGACTTAAATCCCAGGACATGTTTTTTTGTTTTTCCTTTGAGAGGCAGGGCCTTGTAGGCACGTGTTTATCATAAACACCTGTTTCATAAATATTTAAAATTTGATTTAATGCATAGATTTCTCCTTCAATAACTTCCATATCATTGCCGGAAATCCTCTGTGGTTTTCTCATTTGCATTCATAGCTTTTCTAACAAGAAGGTTTTGGGATTCATAGTGGTGTTTGAAACCACCAAACCAACAGCAAGGAGCCAATTTTGCAGGATTAGGTGCAATCAAAAATTTGGCACAGTCTTTGTATACATACAGTGTTTTCTCCTTGAAGGTAAATCAAGGATTGTGAGAAAGGTTGTTTCTGACCTTGGCACTATTTGATCTTGTATTCACATGCTCAACAGTATTTCAATTACTTGTATGTCTTTAGTTCTTACTGACTTCGCAGCACTTGAAGTTGTTCCAGACATAGACATTTATTTTTGCAGGGTTGTCTCTAGTGATCCACAATGTGGATTCCTTTATGTTTGTTGCTCTGGAGATACCACATGTTCTCTTGTTTCATTCTTTCAAAACACTTCAGTTCAAGATTCTAACCAATACTTAGAGCTTTACATTTACATTCCCTGCTTGCAGTTTTTTGAATTCAGATGCTTAGGTATGTTTGAGATGTTGATTGAAAGTGTTTTTATTTTCATTGGGAAAGTTCATAAATTCCAAAGCATAGAAGAATGGAACCGTGTAGGTGGACGCACGCAGTGGACTGATGGGTCAGGTGTGAGTGTGTGTGCATTTTGTGTATTAAGTACCACGTGGTTTCATCTGGCCACGCAGTTTTCTGCCTTTACCTAGTGTTTCTTGAGATGAAAGGATTTATAAGGAGACACAAAATTTGTTTTATGCTCAGATTTTCCCCTAATATGTCAATTATGTTGGAACAAATTCTTGTTTTAAACTAAGTGCTATAGCAGCACTGAAGTTTTATCTGTCATTACACTAAGTGTTAATTGACTGAAGTCTCATTTTGCAAGGGGACCATCAAATTGAAATAAAAAAAAAAAGCACAGCTATATACCGCCTTTATAGGAAACACATCATAACAAAGAGATGAGCAGAGATACCGTAGTAAATGCAAACAAAATAAAGCAAGAGTGGTGCTGTAAATATCCGAGAAGCTCAAATGCAAAGATAACAGCTCTAATCAGGATGAAGAAGGACATTGTATAATAACAAAATTAATATTGAGGAAGGAGATGTGCTAATTACAAACTCATAATGAAACTTTAGGATACCACTTTTAATCCTGTATAAGTCCACTAGGGGAAAAATATAAGAAAAATACTTTCAAACAATATTATATACACAGAGACATATACAATGCACAGATATACATGTATATGATAGCAAATATGACATTTTATATCCCTTATGTAGAGAAAATATAGATCAACCTTACATTTTAACATATAGGTAAAAATATAAGTTAAATATTTTAAAAATAACCTTTTAATTCATCAAAAAATTAACACAATGATAAAGATTTTATTTTAGAAATGAATGGTGATTAATTGTCAGGAAGTTTGTCACAAGAATTTAATAGAAAATTTAATAAAAAAACAAACTTAAAGAGAATAAAAACATGGTTATAACAATAATGATGAAAATGGTATTTAATTTTCTTTTTTTTTGAGACAGTCTTACTATGTTGCCCTCGGTAGAGTACCATGGCGTTATAGCTCACAGCAACCTCAAACTCTTGGGCTTAGGTGATTCCCTTGCCTCAGCCTCCCAAAGAGCTGTGACTACGAGTGCCCACCACAACACCCAGCTATTTTTTGTTGCAGTTGTCATTGTTGTTTAGCTGGCCCAGGTCGGGTTCAAACCCGCCACCCTTGGTGTATGTGTCTGGTGCCGTAACCACTGTGCTATGGGCACCGAGCCAATATTTAAAAAATTTATTAGGAATTTTTAATCAAACTTCAAAGTAAAAAAACAGAAATTTTAAAATATAAAATAGGCCATGTATCAAAATTGCTGCTTAAATTTTTTCTTCCCCACTTGGCTATATACTAAAAATTCCTTAAAAATCATTGAGGCTGGGGTGGCGCCTGTGGCTCAAAGGAGTAGGGCACTGGCCCTATATTCCAGAAGTGGCGGGTTCAAACCCAGTCCCAGCCAAAAACTGCAAAAAAAAAAAAAAAAAAAAAAATCATTGAGGCTATACGTTCCAAATGACAAGATGACAAGAACAGGCAGTTCAGAGGACAACAAATCCAAAGGGCCAAATGATGATCAAATTTACCAGGGAAATACAAACTAAATCGAAAATGAGGGATTACTGGGCACCTGATTAGATTGGCCAAGGCAAAATAAGGGCCTGCATCTTCCTGCTGTTTGTGGTGGTATAGAAAAAACAGTATTTCCACATGTTGCTGGTAGATCTAAAAATTGTTTTCTTTAGGACAGGAAATCTAGCAATGGGTGTTACAATTAACAAACAAGCAAACAAACCTCATATACTTTTTGACCCACAAATTCCACCAGGTATTTAGGTCACAGAATTAAAAGCTCCAGTAGGTAATGTGTAAGTGTATAAAGATGTGCAAGTAATACTTTATTACTGCTCATCATAGCAAGAAAGAGGGGGAAAATATTTTAGTGACTGAAATATAATAGTTGTATATAATTTTTGTAGCTATTTAAAATGAATTCGAGTTTTATCAAGGTACTTTGCAGAATTTCCATGAGATAATCTTGAGTAAAAAGGAAAAGAAGCAAGAAAGTACAGAGAAGATTGTATTTTTATGTAGCAAATAATGAAAAACCTATATATTTTATGCATGTGTAGGCTGAAAATATGGTCAAATAGTTACATTTTAATTTTTCTTTTGTTTTTGTTTTTCATTTTTTGGTTTTTAAATTCTTTTTATTGACCTAACATAAAAAAAATCCTCACAAAAAATGAAAGAGCTATTGAGGAAACTGATAGAAGTTTTACCTTATATTTAATAATAACAATGATAATAATAATACAAAGGTCAAAGCTACCATGTAAGTTTCACACGTGTTCAAGGTACAGGTAATTTGTGAACTGCCTGGAGTTCTGGGTCTGGTACAGGGGTGGGGATGTTTGCAAAACTGGGACTCGATAATGGTCACCTTTTCACATCATACGGGAAACCCTCAAGGCCCTTGGCCGAGGTGAGTACAAGTGCCCACTTTGTGGCACGGGACAAGCATGCGTTTTACACCCAAGTACAAGGCCTACTCCTCTGCCCTGTCCCGTGTTTTATTTCAAGCACAGCTTTTCTGGTAAGCACTGACTCTGTTAATAGCTCCAGCCACAGCCATCACTGTGGCGCCCACAATTCCAAAGATCACTCCAGGGGAGTCGGCCTGATCCTCCTTGTTCCCGGGGCTTCCTCCACCTTTTCCACCTGACATTCCGTCAGCAAGCCCGAGATCTGAGAAGCCACCAGTGGAACCAGGTGGGCTGCCTTTGAATTTGGCTTGGGCTTGGCTGGGTTAGGCGGTGCTTGGTCATCGTTTCCTCCACCACCACAAAAGGATCTTCAGGGTTTAAATTGTCCCCAGACCTGGGGTTTTGGTGGGTCAGAATGGACTGGGACAAGTCAAAATCCCCACCCGTGGCGGCCACCAGAGTGCCCAGCAGGCCGAGGAGCAGCCGCTCGGGGGCTGTCCCAGCTCCAGGCTGCCTGCCACGCCCAGGAGGGAAGTTAAATATGTTACTACATATTTAACACGATTTTCTTCGGAAGGAAAGATGCAATAAATTTTGTAAAGTGGGGAAGTGAGAAGGGGACTCAAAAACAGAGAAAAACAAGTGATAACAGAGTACAAAAGAAAAAACAAGATGTCAAATATATGACCACATTTATGTATTATGTAAATTAGGATTCTGCTGGGCTTATGCTTTTTTAAAGGAAAGATTGATATTTAATTACTAATAGGCTTAATTATAAATGCAGGAAAAGCCCCCAAATGGACAGCCTCACTCTATCAGAGTATTATGTTCCAAAAATGTGCAATTACATAAAAATTAATTTGGATTAAATTGGGGATTAAAAAGTGTTTACAGACCAAAGAGGGCACAGCTGACCTTACCATGCCGTAGGCCTAGTAGTGATGGTTTGAGAGCTACACATTTCAAGAAGAAGCAGCAGGATTATATATAAACGAGGGTCTCATTACTCCGCTTTGCCTTCTCTGCTGACCACTGGAGCCATGCCTTTGACGTTTATGGCAGCAGCGTCCTGTGTATGGCAACATGAACAATTCCTATCTTACTGAAGTTATCCCCAGATTAAAAAAAAATTCTTATGCCTTGTCTCAACTTCTGAGATTCTGATTCAGTTGGTATAAGAGGAAGGGCTGGTGCAATGGCTGCAAACAGCAGCCTCCTGTTGGTAGTGTATGCAGCCTGTTTCTTGTATGGGTTGCTCTAAGGGACCTTGGAGACAGTCCTTTCCCATATATATTCATGAGTCAGACCTTGTGCTGTCCCCAAGCCAGGCTCCAGACAGGTATAGGTGGTGCCTCTGGAAAGCACCAGGGCACTGTGGTCAGGGTTCACATTGGCCAATTCATGACGTCCATCCACACTAAACTGCAGAACAAGGAGTGTGGGATTGAGGCCCCATGCAGGGCCAAGTTCAAGTTCCCTTGAAGATTCACATCTCAAACAAGTGGGGCTTTACCAAGTTTAACTCAGAGGAATTTGAAGACATGGTGGCAGCATCCTATTCCAGATGGCTGTGGGGTCAAATACTTCACCCATCGTGGTCCCCCCCAATAAGTGGAGGGCCCTGCGCTCATGAGGGATTCCACTCTGCTGCCCCCGCATTTGTACTTACCAAAAATCCTATTCATTGTAAAAAAACAAATAAACAACAACGATAAAAACAAACAAACTAAAAAACACGGAGGCTGGGTTTCTGAGTTAGTTAGACAGACGTAGAGCGAGAGAGGGTGCTTTACCCTTTCAAGTTATACTACTGCTCAGTGAGAATTGTAATTCATTTCAAATCTATCCAGAATTTCTGCCGTTACAAATGATTCCTGTTGGGCTTAGTTACCAAATGGAATCAAATACAGCAAGGGCTGCATGCATTATTTAATTCTCATCTGTTAGTAAAGTAAGACAAAATAGAATAATTAACTAATTTTTACCTGAAAGGCACCAAAACAGAATGGTGATGTTTGTCATCAAGTAAACGTATATGAGGTGGGACAGAGACCAGAAGAGATAAACCTGTGACCAGCCTTGCCAGCATGTTGAAGTCACCTGGGGAACATTAAAAATGACTGATGACCCCACAAATTCAATAGGAATAGGAATTTTAAAAGTTACCAATGCAATTTTATTTTTTTTAATTAAAAAAATTCAGATTAATGTGAAAGTCATGCCATTTTATTATGAAGCCAGTATTGAAAACCACCAATCTAAAAGGCAAGAGCAGTGAAAAAAAGTACTCGTGTAGAGGTACAAGGAACTTTTCAGATGGACATCAGTCACTCATTCATTTATTTAGTTTAGTCATTCTTTTCATTACATTAAAACAAATTCAATTTTTATGAAGCACCCACTTTGTATTTATCACTGAACTAGAGGTAGAGATTCTCTGCCCAGGCCCCAACGTCTCCACTTTATAGCTAACAGGTGAATTTGGTTTTACTAATTTTTCCTTGTGCCTGGAAGCCATCTCCTATTTGGACTCTGGCTTTGTTAGAAACGTGAGTTCTTTCTCTTTTCTTTTGTCTTATTTGGTTTTAGTGAAGGGGGAAGGAGTGGGTCGGAGGAAAAGGGTCTATGAAACTTTGGTTCCTACTCTGTCAGGCAAGGAGTCACTCTTCACAGTTGGAATCTCACAATTCTACGAAGGAGGCTTTTTAGCTCTATTTTATAAATGAGGGTAGTGAGACTCAAAAAGATTAAGTAACTTGTTTAAGGCCAAAATAGTCACCTCTTTCAAAAGTAGGATATAAACTGCAAAGTGCTTCCTCAAACTTTTGATTTCAGTTTCTCTAAAGTCAGAGCAAAGTAAATTGTGTCCTCACGAGAAATTGCGTTTATATGCATATCTTTGAATGGTGTCTGGGAAAGTAGTTTCTTTGAAATATCTTCTTATATCTTTAAAATTTGCTGCATTTTTATTTCACCTTCTATATGTTAATTAGAATATAAACATTGTGTTTAACTTGCTATTAAGAAAAACCCTGTTTCTGTGTTAAAGGTTATAATTGTATTGAATTGATCAATTTCAGAAAACTGTGCTGAACTAAGGAATACTGACTCTACTTACAGGGCTCAGCCTGGAGCCGATTTCTGTGCTCTGGTTTGTAACCACTACATTTTAGGAATTCATGCTAGCATAAATCTGGGATTGATGGCAACTGGTTCTCTTTCACTGTGCTTCTGACTCTGACAAGTCTGGCTGAAAAGAGACCCTCAATGAAGCCTGAATTGAAAAGGCCTCTGTGTCCACTGGCCAGTTTCATTTACTCACTGATACAGATAGTTGTTTTCCCCCAGTGGAATAATTCTCATCTCAAACACTTGTACCTGGTTAATATTTTGAAATTTTAAAAAAAGGAATCTTCAGTGATTCATAGCCCCTCTTGTGAAATTTCTTCATCCAGTTAAAACTTCATTTTCTTTGTAGTGATCCTATAGGTACTTCAACCCTTGGTTTTATCACTTTGCACTCTTACAATTATTAATTCAATGCTTGTAATGAACTGTTTAATATGTTTGTTTGGGGCTGGTATAAAATCTTGGTCTATCTTTTTAACTATTATATGCCTGATACCTATCATTTATTATTTGTCAAATGATTGTATTTTAGGCTTTCAAAAATAGTTTATTCCTAAAATATGCTTTTTACATGCCAAGCTTCTTGACCTTGAAGAAAGCCTAAAGTTATTTTTAAGTTAATTGATTATACTTTTTACAGTATTGTTCTATTCAGGATTTTTTTTAGTTGCAAAAATTCTGAAAAATTTTTTAGAGATTTGCTTAAAATGTTACCATAAGACTGAGTATATCATATTGTGATTGTCTAGGGATTTTTAAAAAAACAAAATCTTACACAATATTCCGGATTATTTATAGCTCTATGGTAATAAAATATAAATAAGCATCAAATTCATCAACACCTTTAGTATTAATAGCTTCTGTGTTACCACCAATTTGCAAGTTTTGAGTTAGGATAATATCCTTTGTTTGTTCCATCAAGCTCACCACAGGGACATCTGAGTGATAACTTACTATTCTGTCAGATTACTATGCGTTTTCATTGTGTTGTATAAGTCTGCTTTCAGGCTTATTTTCAAGTTATTAGTTTTTAAATCCCTCTCAATACTGCAAGTTGAAAACATAATTTAAAATTATTTCCCTTCTTGAAAGTAAATGAAAATGATAAAGAATTCTCATTCCTACCCCAAATTGTCTAATTCTCATGTATTTTGAGGAACTCATAATATCAAGAACAAAATAGTATCAAATTTGCTCTATGCATATCTAGTACCCAGATATAGGCAATGGCTATATTTCACTTATGATATTATTTCATATGTATTTTTATTTATCATATGCTAAATTATATAATTTAATCACACGTGTCTGTATTATTTTTAGTGATCCATGACAATTATGTGTCTTTTCATGTTATCCTCACATTAACAGAGAAGATATTTGTTGTACCTTAAAAAATAAAACACATAGCAAGAAGGTGAGAATATGGAGATTCAATCTTGCCCAAGGTCACATACACTCAGACAGAATGAGAACCGGTCACAGATCTGCTGTTCATCTGGTGCTGTCTACTCTGATTTTCAAAATAGTGGCTGCTGTTCACTCTCTCTTATTTTAATTTCAGAGCTCTGGCAGAATGGAAGGAATATAAAAAAAAAATGGTTCACTGCTTACTCTGGTATATACTTTATCTTGTGAGAATTTATGGTAGGCAGTGGTGGAGAACAGAGCCTGCATGGCAATTCTTTCAGCATCTCTGCTGTGATATATCATCTCGTTTTCTTATTTGCCACACCGTAAATCGGCTTTGCAAATAGCCACTCATTCAGGGAAGTAACACTTCAGGCTGGATGATATACTATTTTCAGGCTGGATGGTGTATGGTTTAGTAAGCTGTATCTGCTAAATATGCCACTTTTTTTTTATTACTGTCATCTCTGAACCCCAATTAATATTAACCAACAAGTGGTGATCAAGGCAACAGTCTCAAAACTCTCTTGGCAAAGAAATGATGCTATTGCAGAACAACTTTGTTAGACAGGATGTTATGTTGGTAATTAACACTTGTAGGGATTATCCAAATAAACAGCATTTCTAGGGGGTTGAGGTAGAAAACCTTCACCAGCAATTGGCAAAAAAAAAAAGTAAAAACAATGTGGTATAGTAAGATGCTGCTGAATAACCTTGGCAGAAAGCAGAGCAGGTACAAAATATATATTTGGAGCTCTTTTCAAGAAAGTTTTGAGCTGATCCAACTGAAAATAAAGTGGAGCTGCCTGCTCAGTGTTAGGCTCTGCAGAAAGCATTGATCCTGTGTATTTATGGTTTTCAAAGCGAGAGCTTGCTACCATGTCCATGGCTTTGACAGCTTCTAATGGGTAGGAACCAGCATGAGTCATTGAGGGTCCACTGGACTCATCAGGACACTCCATCCTGGCTAAAGAGCTGACCTAGCCTCTTGCCTGGGGTATAGAAGCTACTCTTGGTCTAGATCAAAATCCTGGGGAGGAACTAAGTAGGCGGTTTGATTTGAAAGACTCCGACTGGCATAGTGTCAAGTGGGCCAGATGGGTGAGGCAGAGGCAAGCCTGGTGAGAGCACCATGAACCTGGGGCTTGAGAGTGGATGCCTGCCCTCACTTCTTTTTGGCTAATGGCTACTCACTTGTTCTTTTTTTGCTCCTCCTCGTGGGTCTGAACAGTTCAGAAAATTAGGAGAAGCTCTTATTACCTGGAAATAATACGATTTTCTGGGAAAATTCTTTGTGTTCTGAATTAGAACTTGTTTTGATCTTTGTCCTCATTAGTAAAACCATCCCCTGGTGTCCAGGAAGGGGGAGTTTGTTCTAGGGAAAGGGGAAAATCTTAAAGCCAGGGGTGCGTCTGTCCCTAAGCAGTAAAATCCTAAGCTGAGAGGATCTATAAAATCTGCAGCTCTCCTTATTTTGCCCTTGACTGTGTCAGCTCCCTTACTTTAAAAAAAAAAGCAATGTGGGGCAGAATGATAAGATGGGTTCCCCAGAGGATATCCACCCCCTCTTTCACCTGACTGTGGGTTGACAAGTTTATGTAACACCAATTCTGAATGTGTGGAATGGACAGTTCTCAAATTAGTATTTATATAGAATTTGCTCTGTATGTGAAACCATTCAGGCTCAAGTTTTAAACAGGGGACACTGGTTTTATAGTTTCTGAGGCTTTAAACATCATCTTGGTATGATTGAACCTACTTTGGCATAGAATTGTGGTAGTATAAGTGCTGGGCCTCTTTTAGTGCATAGTAACTGAATATCTTTTATAAGATAACTTTATTATTATCTCCCAAGATAACTTCGAGATTTTTAAAAACTATTCTTCTTTTTCTCTCCTACATAGCTTCAGCCACAAATCCTCACAGAAAGTAGTTTTTTTAAATTAAATCATAGCTGTGTACATTAATGCAATCATTGGGCACCATACAACGGTTTTATATACAATTTGACACATTTTCATCACACTGGTTAACATAGCCTTCCTGGCATTTTCTTAGTTGTTGTGTTAAGACATTTATATTCTACATTTAGTAAGTTTCACATGTACCCTTGTAAGATGCCCTGTAGGTGTGGTCCCACCATTCACCCCCACTTTACCCATCCCCTCCCTGCCCCTCCCCTCCCTTTCCTCTTTCCCCATATTCTTAGGCTGTAATTGGGTTATAGCTTTCATATAAGCTATAAATTAGTTTCGTAGTAGGGCTGAGTACATTGGATACTTTTTCTTCCATTCTTGAGATACTTTGCTAAGAAGAATATGTTCCAGCTCCATCCATGTAAACATGAAAGAGGTAAAGTCTCCATCTTTCTTTAAGGCTGCATTATATTCCATGGTGTACATATACCACAATTTATTTATTTATTTATTTATTTTTTTTTTTTGGTTTTTGGCCAGGGCTGGGTTTGAACTCACCACCTCTGGCATATGAGACCGGCGCCCTACTCTTTGAGCCACAGGCGCTGCCCTACCACAATTTATTAATCCATTCGTGGGTAGATGGGCACTTGGGCTAAGTAGTTTTAACTAAACTTTCGTTTTCTTCACAACTTTTGTGCAACTCTGTTAGATCTTCACCATTTAGAATAGGCCCCCAAAGTTCCCTTTAAGTCTATTCAATGACCCAAAGTTTGTGCTCAATACATTTATAAAATAGACAGTAAGCTTTTGGTATCATTATTCCAAAACTTGCACAAGCTGAAAGTATACACATAATTAAAAGGCATACATAAATATTTAAAAATACTTAGATATATCTGTGCAATGTTCCTGTTACTTGTGAACATTATGGAAGATAGTTCCTCTTATAACATGACTCCATGGTAGTTAAATGGTCAGAGCTGACAGCACTTGGAACCAAGAAGATGTTTGAGAAATAAAGTTTCTGTAATGGGCAAGGAATGAAAAATTTCTGAGCAGAAAAGTAAATAATACTAAGAGGAGTTACAAAAGAGAATGCAACAGAACAAGGAGGAAAATTCTCTTTCATTCTCATTAGGTATCTTCATCATTTTATATATTTTCCCCTTATGATACTTGGGAAGTTTAGTATTATGTATGTTTAAGAGACTCTTTGCATAATGCCTAGTTCTCAAAATAAAGTATAAAATCCACAGTGTGAAACATTGCTCATTTTCCTCATCTTGTATCCTTCATATACTGTCCTCAGATCCTGCCAGGCTCAGTATTCAGTGTATTTTTATGAACGTATAAATGAATGTGTGGAAGAATGAATGAGTCTAGCAGATATTTAGAGGTTTGGACAGTCCAGAAAATAAATCCAAGGATACCACAGACAGTCAGAAAAGTTGACATTGAATAATAGATGGATGATTTTTTGCTCTATGTTCTGATTTAGAGCCTGTTGGGTACGAGTGGCTAGGAGTTGAACATGGCCAGGCAGCACTGTGAGACCTGAAGGTGACCCTTTTCTCTGAATGAGTTGGTGGCAGCAAGTTGTTACCTTACTCTGGATTCTGATTACGTACTATGTATAGAGTAATTGTGTAACAGGCCAGGTGAGCATTAAACAAAGGCTGTTTTTATTTCTGAAACTCCATGCACAATTCTTTGGCGTAAGAGATGATAAAAAATTTTGGCAGAGAGTCAAATGTTTTAAACATATTTTCAGGGTGTCACTAACACATCATTGTTGTAATTTCTTGAAGTTTATGACAACTTTTAATAGTATGCTGAGCAGGAACAAATCCAGGCTGACCTGTCTAAGTAGTTGGTTGTATAATAGTTAATATACATAACAAAGACATTCAAGGATTGTCTTAGCTAATAATATGCAGCTTATCCTTCCTAAGTGAGCTATTTCTTTTCCCCAATAATTTGCAATTAATTTATTTAGTCTAGTTTATGTTCACCAAATTTCTTTACATAGTGCCTATTAGAAGCAATTTGTCTTCTTTTCTTAATAGGCTTATAAATTTGAGTTTTAAAACCAATTTAAAAAAATCACCAAATTAACTCAGCCAATTTTTTTTTTAATAACTGCTTTTACAGAATAAAAAATATATGGAATGTTATGTCTTATTTTGTCATTAATGACTTTCTCTGAAGTACCTTACACTTCAGTGCCCGTTTCATACTTTTTTAGAATGAAATTAGTAATTTTTTTTTTTTTTTTTAAAGAGATGAGGATTTGACCCCAGGCAGTCTGGCTCTGGAGTTCATGTGTTTAATTATAATCTTGCAAAACAGACCAATAACCAAATTGAATGAGAAGACACATTCGTTTCTCTCTCACAGCTTATGATGCTTGTGGAAAGCCTGGTTCTTTAAAGCTTGTGATCTAACCCAGGGTCACTACCTCTCTAGTGTCACCATATTGAAATTAGTAATTTAATGGCTATCTAGAAATTCCCCTGAAGACTATTCAACATGAAAAGTTCAAAACAGGGGCGGAGACAAGATGGCTGACTGAAGCCAGCTTTCCACAGAGGCTCCCATCCAGAAGGAGAGTAAAAGGACAGAAATTTAGCAGGTAACCTGGTAGATTAGAGCTGCACCAAGAGACAAGGTTTAAGAACGCATATCAACCCCACTGAGGCAAGCTAAGACCCCAGGGATACAAACAAAAGGTACAAAATCCATCACCAAGCGGACAGGAGTCCCCCTCCCCCATGAGACCGGCTCAGAGTGGTCCACAAACAAATGAGCAGAGTTCAAAGTTCCTCCCACTACACTCCACAGGAGAGACCCTCTAAAAACTGGACCTACCTCCCCTACTAGGGTGCCATGGTGTTCTCCTGCCAGGCATAAAACTGTATAGAACTGTATATATTCTCTACTTGCAATTCTGATTTCCTAGCACTCCCCTCCATTCTCACTCTGAGGTCTGGAGGCCTGTCCCCCAGGAGTCTGGATTCTTGGGTGATTTTCGAGGGGTGTGGACAGGGCCTAGACTGCAGCTGGTCAGTGCTGATTCTGTGGCACGGGAGTGAGGAGAGGATGGTCGGCTGAGAGGGAACCATACTGGAGTGGCAGTGCCCCGAGGCACAAAGCAGCAGATGTTTTGGCAACAATAGGGCTCACTCCCGGATATTGTGAAGCCACACCCCCTGTCTCCCTGGGCAATCAGAGGAGGCCAGGCATTTTCTCAGGTGGCAACCACAGTGGAACAGATCTGGGATGGAAACACAGGCCCCATGAGTAAAGGGTTTGCCTGAGGCAGTACCGGCCTGGGTGGAACGCAGGGACTAGAAATGCACGCTCAGAGCTGGGAAGTTCCCAGGGCAGGGCTGACCCAGTGGACTGCTTTACTGAGCCTAAGACACACCTGGCCCTCAGGGGATCATCAGCGTATAGACAAAGGAAGACACGAGGCTAGAACAGACAACTAACTGAATACAAACCTGCAGGAGCAAAGACAGGTCCTGAAGTGCAGGCTCTGGGAACTCCAAACAGCTTCTCTTCTGCAGGGGATTTTAGCAGGGACAGAAACAAATTCCTGCAAAGTTGTTCTGTTCTGTTCTGTCAGTAACAGAAATCAGGGGTGGGGCTGGAATTGAGTGAACAGCTCCCAGCCTCCATCAAGCACCCAAGGTTGTCAGGCCTCACCTCCCCCTGCTTGATAGAGGCAGAGTGCAGTGTCCTGGCTGAGCAGAAATAGATTTCCTTGTGATTCAGGCAGGTGCAACCCCCTGGAATATCTGTTCACTAGAGGCAACTGGGTCACAGCCCTGTGGGGCTATCAGTGACTGGGTGTGACAGAGGTGCAAGTTTGGGAAGGAGGCATCAACCTTACTAGACTGATCTATTCACTGGGTGGGTCCGCCTGACTCCACAGAGCACCGGAGCAAGCCATATCTGAGTAGTCACCAGACCTCTGCGATCCAGTTGCCAGAGACCTTTTAAACTCTTCCACCTGAGACAGGTGCTGACTGAGACAATTGATTTGAACCTTTTGAACTGAGCCAATCGCCCGAGGACTATTCAGGTGGTGCCCTGGGTGTGTGGTTGTAGGAAGGTTTGATTTTCCTTTTCCAATTCTTGCCTATGGGGGGTGGGGTGACTTAATTGCTGGTATTTCTCCACAGCTGAGACTTCAACCCAGAGTAACTGTTTCACTAGGGTTGAACAGAGACCAGCTGAAAACAAGACAGAACCACTTAGTCCCACCACACCAAACAGGTCCCCAGTTTCTCAGGCCATAGCACTGTACGGGTCCTTGACAAAGCTCCCGGGGAAAAATAAAATGGTGTAAAACAATAATGGGGCAGAATCAGCGGAAAATCTCTGGTAACATGAATAACCAGAATAGATCAAACCCCCCACCCCCCAAGGAAAGATATGGCAGATGTAACTGAAGATCTCATTCATAAACAGCTGGCTGAAATGTCAGAAATCAAATTCAGAATTTGAACTGCAAACAAGATTAATAGAATGGAGGAAAATTTGGAATTAGAAATTTAAGGAGCAATTCAAAAGTCAGAATTAGAAATTTGAGGAGAAATTCAAAAGTTGTCTCAAGCACGTAACGAATTTAAAGACAAAACCACCAAAGATTTTGATGCACTGAAGCAAGAATTTGAACCCCTCAAAGATCTGAAACATACAGTAGAATCCCTCATTAACAGAGTGGAGCAAGCAGAAGAAAGGATTTCTGACATTGAAGACAAAGCCTTTGAACACTCCTAAACTCTCAAAGAGGAAGAGAAATGGAGAGCAAAAATGGATCATTCTCTCAGAGAGCTCTGGGATAATTCAAAGAAGGCTAATATCCGCCTCATTGGAATCCCTGAAAGTGATGAATTGGCCTCACAAGGCACAGAGGCTGTTCTCCATGAAATTATGAAAGAGAATTCTCCAGACATGCCAAGAGATTCTGAAATTCAGATAGCAGACAGTTTTAAAACTTCAGCACGACTCAATCCCAATAAGACATCCCCCAGGCATATCATAATTAACTTCACTAAAGTTAATATGAAGGAGAAAATTCTGAAAGCAGCCAGATGTAAGAAATCCATTACCTACAAAGGGAGGAATATTAGAATGACTGCAGATCTCTCTGCTGCAACTTTTCAAGCCAGAGGAGGGTGGTCATCGACTTTTAATCTCCTAAAGCAAAATAATTTTCAACCCTGGATCCTGTATCCAGCTAAACTGAGTTTCAATTACGATGGACAAATTAAATACTTTAATGACATTCATATGTTGAAGAAATTTGCCATAACCAAACCAGCTCTTCAGGATATTCTTAGACCTATCCTCTATAATGACCAACACAATCCTCTACCACAAAAGTAAACTCACTCAGAAATTTTGATCAAACTCCAACTTCCACAGTGGCGAAAGGATTAAAAATGTCCATTGGACTTTCAAAAAACTCGATACCCAAAATTTTACCAGACTTATCAATATTCTCCATTAATGTGAATGGCTTAAATGGTTCTTTAAAGAGGCACAGGTTAGGTGACTGGATACAAAAACTTAGGCCAGATATTTGCTTTATACGAGAGTCACATCTTGGGCGGTGCCTGTGACTCAGTGAGTAGGGTGCCGGCCCCATATACCGAGGGTGGTGGGTTTAAGCGCAGCCACCCAAATTGCAACAAAAAAATAGCCGGGTGTTGTGGCAGGCAACTGTAGTCCTAGCTACTTGGGAGGCTGAGGCAAGAGAATCGCCTAAACCCAGGAGTTGGAGGTTGCTGTGAGCTGTGATGCCATCGCAGTCTACCAAGGGTGATAAAGTGAAACTCTGTCTCTAAAAAAAAAAAAAAAATGAGTCACATCTTACTTTAAAAAATGAATGTAGACTCAGGGTGAATGGATGGTCATCCATATTTCAGGCAAATGGTAATCAGAAAAAAGCAGTTGTTGCGATTCTATTTGCAGATACAGTAGGCTTTAAACCAACAAAAGTAAGGAGGATAAGAATGGTCACTTCATATTTGTTAAGGGTAATACTCAATATGATGAGATTTTCAATTATTAATAACTATACACCCAACCAGAATGCACCTCTATTTATAAGAGAAACTAACAGATCGGGGCGGCGCCTGTGGCTCAGTGAGCAGGGTGCCAGCCCCATATACCGAGGGTTGCGGGTTCAAACCCAGCCCCGGCCAAACTGCAACCAAAAAATAGCCGGGCATTGTGGCGGGTGCCTGTAGTCCCAGCTGCTCGGGAGGCTGAGGCAAGAGAATCGCGTAAGCCCAAGAGTTAGAGGTTGCTGTGAGCCGTTTGATGCCACGGCACTCTACCCGAGGGCAGTACAGTGAGACTCTGTCTCTACAAAAAAAAAAAAATAATAAAATAAAAATTAAAAAAAAAAAAAAAAAGAAACTAACAGACATGAGCAACTTGATTTCCTCCAGCTCCATAATAGTCGGAGATTTCAACACTCCTTTGGCAGTGTTGGATCGATCCTCCCATAAGAAGATGAGGAAAGAAATTTTAGATTTAAACCTAACCATCCAACATTTGGATTTAGCAGACATCTACAGAACATTTCATCCCAACAAAACTGAATACACATACTTCTCATCAGCCCGCGGAACATACTCCAAAATTGATCACATCTTAGGTCACAAGTCTAACCTCAGTAAATTTAAAGGAATAGAAATTATTCCTTGCATCTTCTCAGACCACCATGGAATAAAAGTTGAACTCAGTAACAACAGGAATCTGCATACTCATACAAAAACATGGAAGTTAAATAACCTTATGCTGAATGATAGCTGGGTCAGAGATGAGATTAAGAAGGAAATTGCCAATTTTTTGGAACAAAATGACAATGAAGACATGAATTATCAGAACCTCTGGGATACTGCAAAGAGGGAAATTTATAGCACTGCAAGCCTTCCTCAAGAGAACGGAAAGAGAGGAAGTTAACTTAATGAGACATCTCAAGCAACTGGAAAAGGAAGAACATTCCAACCCCAAACCCAGTAGAAGAAAAGAAATAACCAAAATCAGAGCAGAATTAAATGAAATTGAAAAGAAAAGAATTATACAAAGATCAATGCATCAAAAAGTTGGTTTTTTGAAAAGGTCAATAAAATAGATAAACCTTTGGCTAACCTAACCAGGAAAAAAAGAGTAAAATCTCTAATCTCATCAATCAGAAATGACAAAGATGAAATAACAACAGACTCCTCAGAAATTCAAAAATTCCTCAATGAATCTTACAAGACACTTTATTCTCAGAAATATGAAAATCTGAAGGAAATTGACCAATACTTGGAAGCAAGTCACCTTCCAAGACTTAGCCAGAATCAAGTGGAAATGTTGAACAGGCCCATATCAAGTTCGGAAATAGCATCAAGCATACAAAATCTCTCTAAAAAGAAAATCCCGGGACCAGATGGCTTTAGATTAGAATTCTATGAAACCTTTAAAGAGGAATTAGTACTTATATTACTCAACCTGTTCCAAAATGTAGAAAAAGAAGGAAGACTACTCAACACGTTCTATGAAGCAAACATGACTCTGATCCCCAAACCAGGAAAAGACCCAACAAGAAAAGAAAGTTTTAGACCAATATCACTAATGAATATAGATGCAAAAATATTTAATAAGATCCTAACAGAATCCAGCAACACATCAAACAAATTATACATCATGACCAAGTCGGTTTTATCCTAGGGTCTCAAGGCTGGTTCAATATACGTAAATCTATAAGTATAATTCAGCACATAAACAAATTAAAAACCAAAGACCATATGATTCTCTCAATTGATGTAGAAAAAGCTTTTGATAATATCCAGCATCCCTTCATGATCAGAACACTTAAGCAAATTGGTATAGAAGGGACATTGCTTAAACTGATAGAGGCCATCTATAGCAATCCCACAGCCAATATCATATTGAATGGAGTTAAATTGAAATCATTTCCACTCAGATCAGGAACCAGACAAGGCTGCCCATTGTCTCCACTGCTCTTTAACATTGTAATGGAAGTTCTAGCCACCGCAATTAGGGAAGAAAAGGTGATCAAGGGTATTTATATAAGGTCAGAAGAGGTCACTTTCGCTCTTCACAGATGATATGATTGTATATCTGGAAAACACCAGGGATTCTACTACAAAACTCTTAGAAGTGATTAAGGAATACAGTAGCATCTCAGGTTACAAAATCAACATTCATAAATCAGTAGCCTTTATATATACCAACAATAGTCAAGCTGAAAAAACAGTTAAGGACTCTATTCCATTCACAGTAGTGCCAAAGAAGATGAAATATTTGGGAGTTTATCTAACAAAGGACATGAAAGATCTCTATAAGGAGAACTATGAAACTCTAAGAAAAGAAATAGCTGAAAATGTTAACAAATGGAAAAACATACCATTCTCATGGCTGGGAAGAATCAACATTGTTAAAATGTCTGTACTACCCAAAGCAATATACAATTTTAATGCAATCCCTATTAAAGCTCCACTGTCATACTTTAAAGATCTTGAAAAAAATAATATTTCATTTTATATGGAATCAGAAAAAAACCTCGAATATCCAAGATATTACTGAGAAATAAAAACAAAGCAGGAGGAGTCACGCTACCAGATCTTAGACTATACTATCAATCGATAGTGATCAAAACAGCATGGTACTGGCACAAAAACAGAGAAGTAGATGTTCTGGAATGAAATAGAGAACCAAGAGATGAATCCAGCTACTTACCGTTATTTGATCTTTGACAAGCCAATTAAAAACATTCAGTGGAGAAATGATTCCCTATTTAACAAATGGTGCTGGGTGAACTGGCTGGCAACCTGTTGAAGACTGAAACTGGACCCACACCTTTCACCATTAACTAAGACTCTCACTGGATTAAAGATTTAAACTTAAGACATAAACTATAAAAACACTAGAAGAGAGTGCAGGGAAAACCCTTGAAGAAATCGGTCTGGGTGAGTATTTTATGAGGAGGACCCTCTTGGGCAATTGAAGCAGCTTCAAAAATACACTACTGGGACCTGATCAAACTAAAAAGCTTCTGCATAGCCAAGAACAGAGTAAGTAAAGCAAGCAAACAGCCCTCAGAATGGGAGAAGATATTTGCAGGTTATGTCTCCAACAAAGGTTTAATAACCAGAATCCACAGAGAACTCAAACGTATAAGCAAGAAAAGAACAAGTGATCTCATCACAGGCTGGGCAAGGGACTTGAAGAGAAACTTCTCTGAAGAAGACAGGTGCACGGCCTACAGACATATGAAAAAATGCTCATCATCCTTAATCATCAGAGAAATGCAAATCAAAACTACTTTGAGATATCATCTAACTCCAGTAAGATTAGCCCATATCACAAAATCCCAAGACCAGAGATGTTGGTGTGGATGTGGAAAAAAGGGAACACTTCTACACTGCTGGTAGGAATGCACATTAGTACATGGCTTTTGGAAAGATGTTTGGAGAACACTTAGAGATCTAAAAATGGAGCTGCCATTCAATCCTATAATTCTTCTACTAGGTATATACCCAGAAGACCAAAAATCACGTTATAACAAAAATATTTGCACCAGAATGTTAATTGCAGCCCAATTCATAATTGCTAATTCATGGAAAAAGCCCAAGTGCCCATCAATCCACAAATGGATTAGTAAATTGTGCTATATGTACATCATGGAATATTATGCAGCCTTAAAGAAAGATGGAGACTTTACCTCTTTCATGTTTACATGGATGGAGCTCGAACATATTCTTCTTAGTAAAGTATCTCAAGAATGGAAGAAAAATTATCCAATGTACTCAGCCCTACTATGAAACTAATGTATGGCTTTCACATGAAAGCTATAACCCAGTTATTACCTAAGAATAGGGGGAAGGAGGAAAGGGAGGGGAGGGAGAGGAGAGGTGGGCAGAGGTAGGATAATTGGTGGGATTACACCTGCGGTGCATCTTACATGGGTATATGTGAAACTTAGTAAATGTAGAATGTAAATGTCTTAACAAAATAACTAAGAAAGTGTCAGGGAGGCTATGTTAACCAGTGTGATGAAAATGTGTCAAACGGTTTATAAAACCAGTGTATGGTGCCCCATGATCGCATTAATGTACACAGCTAAGATTTAATAATTAAAAAAAAAAGAAAAAAAAAGAAAAGTTCAAAACAGACTTGTATTTAGAAATTTGTTTTTATCTCTTATTTACTGCAACATAAAAAAATTGTTTTAGAAAACACTTATTCAGATACCACGCTAGATGTTATGTTGGGGATATAAAGGTTAAAACGGATTCTTTGTTCTCAAGAAGATCTCTGTATTTGGGACTATAGATAAGGAAGCCAACCATTTCATTACAGTCATGAGTGATAATAGAGGCATTCAGAGAATATTTAAGAATGAAAGAAGAGAATAGAAATATATTTTTTGACCTAAAAATTTACTTTGTTGTCAAAGAAGATATTCTAAAGGCAACTATACTTAATGGGTTTCTGGAAGAACAAGAAGATACCAGCCAGGAGGAACCTTGTGGAGGTGAGTGTATATGTGCAAGAGGTAGTAGTTTGTGTATTTCAAGTATACAAAGTGCATCAAGTAGCGCTTACTCAATAGTAGTTCTACAAGTTTGGCAATTAAATTTAAGAATTTATCCTAGAAAAAGTGCTACATACCTCACTGCTGGACATCACTATGGTCACCTTCAAAGCACTCCCCTTGGCCATCTGGTGACCAACATATTGAATTTATGTTTAGTAACCATTGATGAAAAGTTGGGAAAATAAAAGGGATTCAGATCATGAAGAAATTTGTAAATCATACTAAATAAATGTCTATTATAACAGATTCTCTGAAGATTTTTACACAAAATAGTTTCCTTTTCTTTCTTCTTTAAAAACAGTATATGTGTCTTCCAAAATCTATATAAAGAAATTGCCACCCTTAAAACATCTTGAAGTTCAAAATAAATTTTATTTATTTATTTGTTTGTTTGTTTTAAGACAGAATCTCACTTTGTCACCCTCAGTAGAGTGCTATGGCATCACAGGCCGCAGCAATCTCAAACTCTTGGGATTAAGTGATTCTCTTGCCTCAGACTCCCAAGTAGCTGGGACTACAGGCGCCCACCACAGCACCTGGCTATTTTTTAGAGACAGGGTCTTGCTCTTGCTCAGGCTGGTCTTGAATCTGTGACCTCAGGCAATCCACTCACCTTGGCCTCCCAAGTGCTGGGATTATAGGCATGAGCCCCTGCGCCTGGGCTAAACATTATTTTTAAGAATAAAGCAATTATAATCTCTGCCAAGATTTTCCTAATTATCTATTGTAAATAAGTTTTGCTTAATTAAATAAATCTCTGTTCTTTCACCCTACTTCTTCCCAATACTTAGACGGGATTATTGTGTGATATCCTTGCAGTCACTTATTTGAAAACAATCTTACTTCAGATCAGTGTAGAATGTGGATAAAGAAATCACAGAGTAAACTTAGGAGGTGTGTTAGAAGACTGTTGGGCATTGCAGGTAGAAAGATAATTGGCTGTGCTGAAGTAGCAGTGGTAGAAGCTGAGAGAATGTGTTTGGTGTAAGAAATAACATGGGTTGGATCAATAAGACCGAGTGATAGATTACCTGGGAGATGGAAAAGACAATGGTTTAAAGTCAACTGCCCAGTTTTAGCTTAGCATGCTCGGTTGATTATGACCATTATCACAGTATTTTGAAGGGGTGAGTATAGAAAAGAGATAGAAAAGATGGTGAGTTCAATTAGGATTTACTGATTTAGAGAGGAATGATATGTAATTAACATGTGGTTATCTGAATTAGAGCTCAGTAGAGAGATTTGGTAAATAAATATAGATGTGAAACTTATAGCTAAATAGATAGTAGTTATATCACAGTTTCTGCTAAGATGTCCCAGATAGTCAACTGGAATCAGAAGCGTACAAATGAAGAAACCTTGGGAAAAACCTATATTTACACACAGAAAAAGGAAGATAATATCTGGAAGAGACTGAGAAAGTGTAACTATAGACTTCAGAATTAGATCAAGACAGCAGAATCTTGGAAGAGGCTGGAGGAAATCATTTCAAGGTGGAAAAAATAGTCACAGTGTTAAAATGACTGAGGGGTTATGTCTGATGTAGTTCAAGTATTCAATTTTGGTAGCTATATTGCCTTATTTGCAAAAATTCAAGTGGCATTTTAAAAATTGTTATTAAGCAAAATGATTTCTCTTGGATGGATAAAACCAAAGCAAACCAAAAATACTGGAATAACATAAAAACATTTCTTTTACTTATTTTTAAATATTATAAAACCCTTTGGTCATTTGATTAAAAAAAAGGAAAGAAAGAGGGAGCATTATATTTGTTTTTTTTTTTTTTGATTTTTTTTTTATTAAATCATAACTGTATACAATGATATGATTATGGGGCATCATACACTCACTTCATAAGCCATTTGACACATTTTTATTATATTTGCTTAATGTCCTTATTTCCATCAGTTGTTGATTTTAGAAAAGCCATGTACTGAAAATGACAAAAATTGATCCCTCAAAGCTATGTCTCTTTCTTTTCATAATATTACCTATATTACTTTGATAAATTAAATCATAATTTGGAATTGTTTTCTAGAATAGAATCAATGATTCTGCCTTCTTAATGTAGGGAACATAGCCTGAAATTTAACATCAACTTAAAAAAATTATAACAAGCACGTTTTAGGAAGACAGGCTATGGGGCTTTTCCAAGTTAATCAATACATTAAAATCAGCAGGGAAAATTTACTCCCAGAGCAAAATTTTTCTCTCTGATTCAGTATTTCTAGTTTAATTCTTAGTCGTGGGAAACAATGTACATGAAGTTTGATTTGGAAACAATAAAGACAGGAAAGAGGAGGGAAATACAAAGACTTACCTGCATTACTTAACAGTATTGTTGTAAACAACAGACCAACTTCTATTTCAAAGTGAAGTGATCACAAAGGCTCAAAATAGCCTTTGGCCATACAGGAGAGCAGAGAAAGCACTGAACGGGATGCCAAGAAGAAATCGATGAGAGAGAACAGGTGAAAAAATGGCAGCAGGAGTTACACTGTGGGCCTAGGAAAGAATGGAATGGTTCTAAGGACTACCCACTCCCTGAAATAGGCCAGTGTGAATTATGTTTCCTAATTATGCAGCACTTGCTGTGTATGTGGTTAGGAATTTTGGAGTAGTTAAATTGATTGCTTATTTCATTCTGGGTCAATGCAAACATTTCTCAATAAATAGCATAATAGGACATCTCTACAATGAACAAAAGAAAATTCCAGAAAATATAGCACATCCTAAGTCAAGGTCTCCTTGGGAAATAAGTAGATTTCTTTGATCTGTTTCTCACCCAAGGGGCAGAGATAAGAACAATGAAGAGGGTTTCTATAAATTTAGTAGAGATAGTTGTAACCCTTGGTCTTCAGAATATCCACAGAGCAGATTATAAGGGACAGAAGAGCTCCTGTCTATCCAGAGTCAGAGGGCACTGTAGATATGCTTAGATGGTTATGTAAACACAAAAACTTTCCAGAAAATCTCCCATATGGCTGTATCTGGAAGCAGCAATTTTCTTTCTAATCTGATTTAAAAATCCCTCAGCTTGCAAACTAATTAGAGGTTTTTTTTTTTTCCCAATTAGATTTATACCTAAATATTTTGATAATCCAGCACTGTGTATCCCATTTGGAAATCGTTGTCCACTTGGGTGCATGGCCACATACAAGATTTGGAGATTTTTTTTTTTTTAGCTTTTTTTTTTATTAAGTCATATACGCATAGATCATGAATAGATTATGTTTATGTGGGGTATAATGTGTTTTTTTTTATACAATCTGACATGTTTACATCAAACCAATCAACATAGCCTTTGCCTTATTAACTTGATTATTGTGTTAAGACATTTATGTTCTACACTTGACAGATTTGACTTGTACCCTTGCAATATGCTCCATAGGTGTGGTCCCGTCGTTTAACCTCCCTCTGTCAAACCTCCCCCGTCCCCTCCCTTTCTCTCCTTCATCCTGGGCTATAGTTGTGTTCCATTTTTCATAAGAAAGTGTGAGTAAATATAAGTTGGTTTCATAGAAGTACTGAGTACATTGGATACTTTTTCTGCATTCCTGAGATACTTTGGGGTTTGATTCAGGACATGACTCGGGAAAATATAAGAGTAAATTCTGCCATGGAAAGTTTTCAAGTTTTGATAACATCTATGGCATAAATTTCATCTTGCTAGATGTGGGTATGTAATTTTTAAAATAACTATACAAAAGAACTTTGGAAAAGAGGCATATTTCTCTAAAAAGGTTATCAACCAGATGATAACCAAATGTTATTATCAATAAGGAACATTGCTCAAATTTCTATAATCTTGTGAAACATCACAGGAATGGCTAATTATTCCATACAATTTATTTCCAATTTGAACTATGTGAGAGTTGCTGAAAAAGAAAATTAAACAGTGTGTTAAAAATTATATCAAAATCTCTCTTTGAAATGAATAAAATTGCCACTAGACATGTTGAGGCAGTTCCTTAGGTCCTGGTTATCAAACCCTGGCTTCTGAGACTGATATCCATTTTTCACTCCCATCTTTCACTCTTGTTAAAAAATATTCTCTGTCTACATAGTAGCTAGTAAAAAAGTCTTACTCATTTTCGGGTTCACTCTGAAATGTCACCTCCGTCACGAAGCCTTTTCTGAATCTTTTCAACCAAATGTAATCTCTCTTCCCTCCAACCTCGCCAACTGTCTCACTCTTCACTTTGTGACATTTATTTGTTCACTTTGTTCATTTGCCACACTATTTTGCAACTTCCTTGAAGGCATAGACTTTGTTCTTCAGCTTGACATTCTCCATCTCATTAGACCAATATCAGGTATATAGATCGATCAACAGGTGAATGCTGTTCAAATATCTAATTTCTAATTGAATTGATTACAGAGAGGAAAAGCAGGCAGACATAAAAGGTTATCAGAAGATACAAGGCACTTTGGCCAAAATGATTATTATGAGCCGTGCACTAATGTGGCTAAATTTGGAGACATTATTCCGGTCTCAAGTGTTTTTCTTTTTCATCAACACATTTTTCCTTCATATCGCAATAGCTTGTTTATTTTATTTTTCTCTTGGCTTTCTTACCTCCTACTGTTGTGTTGTAGAATGGTGATGTCCCAGTGGCCAGAGCAGGAAATGTTTAGCAGTTTACTTGTAGAGGTCAAGTGTTTACCATTTTAAGATTATCTTATCTCTACACTTGTAATCACCTATTAAGTTCATCATGATCTTTGGTTTTTGTGTACTTCCAACTCCAAGAAGTAACTCGCTTCCCATGTTGGCCTTTCTATTTTGCGACCTTCAACTCTTGGGCCTCAGAGGGCCTTTGGCTCTCCCAGTCCTGCCTCAGAACCCTGGTAAAATCTTTTGTAAGATTTCTTATAGGTTTTTCTTTGGGAAAGGTGGAAGTGGGATGGCACAGAAGAAATACATTTGACTGCTTTCCAGCATTACATAAGTTTATGTGATTATTATCACTCTTGCCCTTTAGTTTATCTGATGGTCCTTTCTCTGTCAAATGGTTCTGAAATCTTGTTAGGGACCCCTCTGGTTCAGCAATGATTTACATAGATCAAATATAGTCTAGGACATTTAAACTTGGATTTTTATCTTCTTGATTACTAATCGACTCCAGCTTCCAAAATCTACAGGCAAAACTTTGGAGTCAAGTTTACTTGATTACCTTAAATTCAAAGGACATGTAAATTTATATCCCATGGAATTGCAAGATCAAAGGAGATGAAATTCCAGAAAACGGTGTTGTTGCCCTCAAGTCCCAGAGAGCTAAGGTTACAGGCGTGAACCACTGGGGCCAGCCTACCAAATTAATTATAAAATATGGACAAGTAAAATAAATTTATTTAACTACTAAATACTTGTATTTTTATAACTTTTAAATTCCATTTTACCTGCTCTTAAGGATATGGAGAAACTTGGGATAGTCTGTGATGATCTATACATAGCTTCAAAATACATTAATAAGAAGGTAAATTATACATTAAAAAAACTTTTAAATATGTGTGAATATGATGTGCTTACCAATTAAAAAAAAAAAACTTTGAAACATATTCCCATTCTGTATCCCAGGCTCAAGTACCATGGCATCAGCCTAGCTCATGGCAACCTCAAACTGCTGGGTTCAGGTGATCCTCCTGCCTTAGCCTCCTGAGTAGCTGGGACTACAGGTGTGCATCTTGATACCCAGCTCCTGGCCTATTTTTCTATTTTTATTAGAGATGAAGTCTTTCTCTTGCAACTGGGTGGTCTCAAACTCCTAAGCTCAAATGATCTTTCTACCTCAGCTTCCCAGAGTGCTAAAGTTACAAGCATGAGCCACTGGGTCTGGCCTACCAAATTAATTTTAAAATATGGACAAGTAAAATAAATTTATTTAACTTCTAAATAGTTGTATTTTTATAACTTGAATTTCTAATAGTTACTTTATAATTTCTAAATTAATTTCTAAAAATTGATTGTATATTACAAAGTAAACTTTACTTTTCAGAAAGGATGTAAAATTTTCTTTTCTCTAAATGTACTATAAAATAATCTCACAATTTCAGGTTCAGAGTCATTCAATTTCATAAGCAATGTAAAATTTTCTTGCAGTTCCTCATAATAGTAGGAAAAGGTAATCTCTCCTTATTTGTTTATTTGTCCAAATTTTCAGTACTTCTTGACAAATGCAATATTTACTTGTACATCATTTTTAGTCTTGGTTAATTTCTCTTTGGAAGAATATGGGAGACAATAAAATCTCATTTTAGGAAATAAAAAGAGAAACGAATCCTTAATCAATATCTGTGCCAACTGTGCCAACTGCCAACTGCTGCGTCAGCTACTTTAATCTCCATCCTTTGAGGTTGCTAATTTTTTTGCATATTTATATGGTTCAAGAAACATAATATCAAATGTTAAGTGACTAAGTTAGAAATAATCTATATGACTCAAAACTAATTATTTGGGTAGCTTATGGCATGTTCATGTGGTACAATGCAAAAAAAAGCATTAATCATTAATATGTTATTACTTGATGATAGAAAATACCTCCTAGATATTGGTAAATTAAAAAAAAAATTTATGTGTGTGTACACATGCATAAATAATAATACATTTACACATGCCTACACATATATATACGCACACACATACATCTACTTAAAAAAATAAGCAAAAGAAATGCAACATAAAGACTCAGAGAATTACATAAAAATAGAGAAAAAATTTAAAATTTCCTTTAGCACTTAGGGATTACAGGTGACTTTCATTCTTTTGTTTATATCTACTTTAAATTTCTGACAATGAGTATTTATATATCAGTTTTATATTTTAAAAAAGCAACGTGTCTATCATCATTCTTAAACAGGTACATACGCAAATGTTACACAATTGTAAATATGAGAGCTCAGGTTTGAAATATAAGGTTATATATGATCAAAAATTGACTATCTAATTAAGGAAAAACACTTGTTGTTGTCGGCTATGTGCATGCAAGTGTGTGTATGTGTGTCTGTGTGCGTGTAAGAGAGAGAGAGAGAGAATGCCTGAGAGCTTTTGGCTCTTCTTCACATTAGAACACCTTCACACTAATTACTGTTTGTGCAGATATAAAAATCCTTATGAAATTTCACATAAGGATGCTTTTTAAGTTCTACTGGCTGCTACTACAGAAGCATAATGATATTTGTAACTACTTTCAGTCAGTTAAAAGTTTAAAGTTCCAGGGAAGTCTGAACCTAGATTCTTTTGGAATAGTTGGGCCAGCCGAAATTGTGATGAGCTTAATATGCAACATAAGACAGCTTGGTTCTTCCTGTTTAAATGGCAAATTTAACCAAGGTCCTGTTTAGAAAATTTCAAACCAAATCAATGGCACACAGAGAAGAACTTGGAACAAAGAGAAAAATCCATTTCAACAGGAGACTAGGGGTAGCAATTGGGCTGGGAGACCACAGGCCCCACGAAAAGACTGCTCTGAATTACACAAGGTTGTATTACAATGCCGAAGTCAGCAGCAGAATAAAATGAAACCTGATAACAAAGTCAAGGTCTGATATGACAGTGGTCATGGATGGGCACAAATAATCTGGCCTCCAAAGTTTAAGGACAGGTTAGCTCAGAAACAGACAGGTGAGAGACTCAAGTAAGTTGTTGCATGTGGCATGTTACTCTGATCTAATCCCTCCCTTGCGGCCTCCTGCTTTCTCTCTTTCTCTCCCTCCTGTTCTTTTCTTCCTTTCCTTAACTTTCTTCTCTCGTTTTCTTTGTTTCATAAAAATAATCTCAACTATATGCCCTGTTTGAAGTACTTATTATAATGATGAATAAGATGTGTCTCCTCCTGAAACAGGAGTCTTCAGAGTATGTGTGTTGAGATCATAGGTTAAAATGTTTGTCTTTACTTAATATATCTTGCGTACTCATTTGCAGTGTTTTAGTTGTCATTATCTATTAATGAAATATGAATCTAATGCTGAACACACAGATCATGCTGTAGAAAGTTATGGGCCTTCGGGCAGAAACCCCACCTCTGACCTTCCAAATGAAATGAATATCCTAATTGATGTAATGTGCGTAGCAAATGACGTTAGACAGTAGAATTTATTTGTAATAGTGTCGAGATGGCCACATGTAGACTTAGACATAAAATGCGAAAAATTCATGGTGGAACTTTTGGTAAAAGGACATGATATTTCTCGCAATATAACTGAATCCTTGCTATCATAAGAAGCATGAGGGTGAAATTTTACAGAATTACACAAAACATATTGAACTACTGTTGTAATCATGTGAAGTGTGATATCAAAACCAGAGTTGGATTGAATACAAGCTTAAGTTTAAAATATATTATATTTCAAGTTGAACTTCATGACAGCTGAATAAGGGATATGATATTGCCTTTTAATGAGCTAATTTTTTCCCAATTTTGAGAATGACCAAAGGTCAGCCCTTTTGGATTGCACAGTGCGCACTTGTAAGAAACCCTTATAAATCATCCTTACGTTCAAGTATAGGGCAGCTATAACACAACTCCACGTATTAAATCAAAAGTGTCTTTAAAGTATGGGAGGGAGACGCAAATGTTCGCAGTAACAACATGCTGAGTGCTTTATGAAATAGAAAATTAACCTTGGTAGTTTTTCAGCAGACAAGGCTTAGAGAAAAGAGAAAGTTATTCCATAGAGGATACCAAACCTTGTAGAACAATTATCATTTTCACGTGGATGTTGTGCCATCTACTCATTTCTGAGTATCAGTCCATCTCTGCTTGGTAGAAAATGTAAACTGTTGGCAGCATGGCCCTACTGGATCAGGTTGAGAGGGGGTACCAACACCCGGGAATACTTCTAAATGTTCAGTTCAGAGAAATTGAAATGCAGAAAATGCCCCATCTGAAACCAGTACCAATTGTGGGGGTAGGTAGTTGGTGTTGATGGGTGGTCAGAACTTGAAATTCATCCTCAAATTTCAAAGGGGATTCAGAGAAGTCTTTTTTTGTCATGAAAAAAAACCACCATTTAAAAAAATTGTTTGGAATTCATTGAGGGCACAAAGGATTAGGTTGTACTAATTGCATTGTTAGATAAAGTCCTTTTATAATTGTGTCCTGTCCCCAAGATGTGTGCCATATACTATGATCCCCCAATTCCCTCCCTCGTCCCCTTTCCCCGCTCCCTCCTTCCCCTACCCCCCCCCCACCTTGTATTAGCTCATCTACTGCCTTCATTAGAACTGAGTACATTGGATTCTTGCTTCTCCATTCTTGGGATGCTTTACCAGGAAGAAGGTGTTCCACCTCAATCCAGGTTAATACGAAAGATGTAAAGTCAGAGAAATGTTTCTAATAAGACTGAATTTAAAAGCATATGGCAATGGAAATAGCAATTGATATAATCATTTTGAATGGTAAATTATTATTAAGAATTGGCTAGCCTTAGTTTTGAACTTTCTATATACTAGAAACGGTGTGTCAGGATTCTGAAAAGCGTTAATATCCTTCACATACAATTTTATGTCTAGGAACTTATATAACAATCAATAACCAATATAAAGAATCATGTGCCAAGATGTTTGCTCCAGCGTCATTTATATAGTATGAAGACTGAAACAAATATCCAACCACGAAGATTGCTTAAAGTTACATGATAAGATATTATGCACTCGCTGAAATCAAGTTTGCAAGAAACACCCACTAAAAGGAGAAAATCTCTTATGTAATTTAAGTGAATAATAAAGTAGAATGCAAAATAATATATATACATATAGCACTTTTATAGGAATATTATAGGAAAATTATAGGAAGTGCAGCAAAATGTTAATTGTAGTTCTAACTGGGTGATGGGAATTATGAATAAATTTTCATAAGTTTTCATAATAAGTGTACTTAAAGTTTATAATTTGAAATTAGTCAGGAGTTGTGGCAGGCACCTGTGGTCTCAGCTACTAGGAAGGCTAAGACAGGAGGATCACTTGAACTCAGGGGTCTGAGGTTGCCTTGAGTCAGACTGACACCATGGCAATGTAGCCTGGGCAACAGAGTGAGACTCTGCCTGAAAAAAAAAAAAAAGTTTGTAATTTGAAAAATAAGCTTAAAATTTTTCTAGCTAAATGAGATTCCTGGCTTCTCTAGAGGAAGATCCCATTCATGTGGCTCCCCATCCAACTACCTTATCAGTGGGAGACCCTGCTCATCCGAAAATTTCTTTATGCTAGATTTTGGAGTCCACCACTCACAGCAGACTATTGATTTTGTCACCTCCACTTGGTAAACTGATCCTACTGAAATATTTAAATCATCCCATTCCACCTTTGGTTGCTCGCTACCACCCTGCCAAGCTTCATGTTTTGGTAAAGGCACTCTAGCACGGTGGTCCTCACATCCTGCCTTGGACTCACACTGTCTGGGGCCTGTTATTATCTGGGCTACACAGCAGAAAGTGAGTGGCTGGCAAGTGAAGCTTCATCTGTATTTATAGCCACTTCCCACTGTTGGCATCACCACCTGAGCTCTGCCTCCTGTCAGATCAGTGGTGGCATTAGATTGTCAGAGAAGTGTGAACCCTTCCATAAGCTGTGTGTGTGAGGGATCTAGGTTGGGAGCTCCTTAAAGAACCTAATGCTGCCCCCTATCCCCACCCCATCCGTGGAAAAATTATCTTCCATGAAGCCAGTCTCTGGTGCCGGAAAGGCTGCTCTAGCAGGACCTCTAGGGATATATCGAGTGTTCCTAAAGATACTTGCAATTCAGGGATGGCCAGGGTGGGTATTTATCAGTCCTCAGTTTTCAAAGACTTGGCTACACATCTCTACCCACATGCCTGTGTGCACTGAGGACTTTACTGGTGATATAGACTACAGGAATGTTTTCATGAATGTCCTTAGGACTCCTGGGTAAATTCATAGTAAATAGATGTTGGAATTAAGAGTCAGTTGCTCTCAGAGACCTGGGAGGTACTCAAGAAACATTTGTTAGCAATGTACACAGCTATGATTTAATTAAAAAAAAAAAGAAATATTTGTTAGCCAGGTGTGGTGGCTCACGCCTATAATTCTAGCCCTCTGGGAGGCTGAGGCAGGTGGATTGACTGAACTCACAGGTTTAGGGTTGAGATCAGCCTGAGCCAGAGTGAGAACTTGTCTCTAAAAAAAAAAATAGCTGGGCATAGTGGCGGGCACCCATAGTCTCAGCCCCTCGGAGGCTGAGGTAAGAGGATCACTTGAGCCCAATGGTTTGAGGTTTCTGTGAGCCATGATGCCACAGCACTCTACCGGGGTGACAAAGTGAGACTCTGTCTCCAAAAACGAAAAAAAGTACAAAGAAATATTGGTTCAAGGAAAGAAGACTGGGGGTGATGAAGGCAGTCTTTAATATATGAATAGTGTTGCTAACCAAAAGAATAAATACTCTGTTCAAAGACTAGGGAAGAAGTGAGGAAAACACATGAAGGAAGTAGGAAATTATTCTGAAGCAGGAAAAATTGAACAACAAGGGCCCCTTCTTGGGACAGATATCTGGGGTTAATAATGCAAATTATGAGAACAGGTTATGGTGAGGTGATATAAATGGACATGGAGATACCTGATATCAACTCTTCCACAAAGAAAATTATAAATTTCTTTTTCTAAGGAGTCAAAGAGGTAAAATTTTTACAGTCCAGACCTTTGATGGCTGACTGACTTTAATTGGTTGAAAAATGGCTGCCCAAAACTGTCTGGTCCAAATCACTGGAATTTGTAAAATTGTGCAGATGTGACTAAGTTAAGGATTTTGAGATGAAGATGGTATTAGATTACCCAAGTGAGCCCTAAATACCATCATAAGCGTCCTGATAAAAAACAGATTCTACATGAACACACAGAGGAGAAGGCAGACTGGGGTTGGGGGCAGTGTGATCATGGGGCAAAACATTGGAGCAATGTAGCCACTGCCAGGAAACCCTGGAGTCACCCAAAGGTGGGAGAGGCAAGAAAGTGTACTCCCTTAGATGATTTGGAGATGTGCAGTCCTGCTGACACCTTGCTTTTGGACAGAGTGCTGAGGGAATAGATTCCTGTTGGTTTTTTAAAAAATGTTTTTTTATTAAATCATAAAGAGGTAGATCATGAATACAATAATGCATTTATGGGGTACAATGTGCTGATTTCATATACAATTTGGAATGTTTACATTGTACTGGTTAATATATCCCTCACTTCATTTACTTAATTATTGTGTTAGTAGAGAGTATAAATGTCTTAACATGATTCCTGTTGTTTTAAGGAATCAACTTTGTGGTCATTTGTTACAGCAGCCCTAGAAAATACGTATGGTGACTAAAGTAACTTACATTGGAGAACATCCTCAATTTTATTGGTTGGGGAGAAAAGAGATTCTTTTTTTTTTTTTGTAGAGACAGAGTCTCACTTTACTGCCCTCAGTAGAGTGCCGTGGCATCACACCGCTCACAGCAACCTCCAGCTCTTGGGCTTACGTGATTCTCTTGCCTCAGCCTCCCAAGCAGCTGGGACTACAGGCGCCCACCACAACGCCCAGCTATTTTTTTGTTGTTGTTGTTGTTGTTGTTGTTGTTGCAGTTTGGCCGGGGCTGGGTTTGAACCCGCCACCCTTGGCATATGGGGCCGGCGCCCTACTCACTGAGCCACAGGCGCCGCCCCAGAAAAGAGATTCTTAATAGCGTGCTTTGCAAGATGGTGGAGGGGGAAATCAGCTTTGAATACTGAGAAAACAGTGGTGTAGGCATCTAGGAACACAGTGGTGACAATAGGACGTGCCATTGTAAGAGCACTGGGGAGCAAAGTGGGGAAAGCAGGAAGGGAGGGGTCTCCTTCCAGAGGGTCTCCACGACACCTCTGCCCTAGCCAATCAGAGGAGATGAAGTTGTTCTAGTTACAATACTGAGTGGCAAATGGAGCCAAAAATTCTGTTGGCTTCTGTATCCCAATCCTGGGTTGTTCTTCAAAATTGTACAGCTGAAGATTTATGCTATAGTTTATCGACTGATGAATTTTTGGGAGCCTAAAGAACAGTTCTTTTAAAAGGAATGGTTCAAAATACAGATTTAGAAAAAAAAAAAATCCCTATTGCTTCAAAACTCAAACTAGACCACCTCCAAAAGCATTCTTTCCTCCAAACTGCCTGGTGGATGCCAGAGCTAGTAAATTTACATTTGACAAATAGGAAACTTTTTCATGTCACACAAAGGCAACATTATAATCCAGCTGTCAGCTCCGCTGATGCACTGAGATGTGGGCCAGATGGCGATAGTCAGGGAACCCAGCTCCAGCAGCAGTCTCAGGGAGCCCTCCTATAGGCAGCTGAAATCCCAAACGCTTATCACAAAACCGAGGGAAATTTGATAATGCCCTGGCAGTGGTGACCAGACTTATTCTCGCTAGAACGAGAAAGTGATATTCAGAGATTGACATACTCTTAAAACGATCAAAAGGGAAAGGCAAGGGATTTCTTTTCAGAGGTTCAAATCAGGCTGGGTTTGGTCAGATAGTGTGAGGGCCCCAGTGAAGTCACTCGTGACAGTATGTAAAATAAAGTTGGGAAAGAAAAGCGAAGATTGAGAAGAATGAGGTATTTATTCCCTGAAAGGACCAGTGAAAATGATCCCCTCTGGGTGTAAAAGGAGGCGGGCAGGGGACTGCCAGGTGTTTAAAATGTGTGACTAAAGGATGATTTCTAGAAGGCACTTAGTGGATCTTAGCCGTGGTATGCACCAGAAATTCTACTATTTCACTTATCTTAAAATGATAGATTAAAAAGTCAATACTGTTGTTTCTGTTCTTTAAAAGTAATACATGTTCATCATTAAAAAGTAAACAATAGCTGTAAGAAAGGCAAATAAGATGGAGGGGGACGTTCCCGCAGATGTCCACTCCTTGGGGTCAGCCACAGTCAACAGTTTGGTGTACAAAATCAGCAGAAGTAAGAGCTGATATGTTTCTAGACACCATCTAATCCAATTTGCTTATTTCACAGTGGAAGAAGATGAGGCAAAAACAAAGCTTTTGGGTTGTTAAAAGTTTGTGCAACTAATCAAAATAGGTCCTTCCTGGTTTGCCCTGGGATTACCTAAAGATATGGATAATTGTATTTACCTGTTTATTCTCTTAAACTACTAGGGAAGCATATCTTAGATATTTTGAACCCCCTGCTAGGTTCACTAAAACAAAATGAGGAAAGAAATTTTAAACATTGCAGAGGGCCTTTAAAGACAGCTGCCTAAGGTAAGCAAATGAAGAGGTGGTTTATTGAATTACGAAACTCAGTACATTGAAAAGGGTCCATTCTTATTTTCAAACTTGAGGTAAAAACATAATAACAACAGTGTTTACCCATCTTCACTATTTACCAGTCTTAGCAGAGCCGTCTTTGTTGAGTATAGCAGTATATTTTTAGCTTCTGTAGGAAATCCGCCAGCAGCTTCTGAGACATTTTGGCCAGTTTCTACATGCTTTCAACCTATCCGCATACCTCCCACAACTGTTTATTCTATGGCACATAACATTAAATTATCTTTACATTTTTCTGAGATATCCAGGATTTCCACTAGTAATGATATTTTTTTCCTCTAAAAGAATCCTTATGAAAGCCCCTTTCTTATTTCTATGTCTTTATAAAAATGATATTTAATATTTACTTTCTCCAGGGAAGATTATTTCAGCACTGTGAAAATTCCAGAAAAGTAATGAGAATTATTTTCCCTCTTCTTAACCTGTCTTCCTTTCTTAAATGTCTCCATTTTTCCTCATGATCTTATGCCTTCTTAATTTTTCAAAATAGGGAATAGGCTGAGCAGAGAAACGGTCAATATACCTTTTTTCCTCCCTTTAATGATGAGTATGGTCATGAATATGCCTTAAAATATAGGAATGAATGATAATCTAAAAGTATGTGTCTCAATATTCTGTAAACAGTGTACATATACATATGCACTGGTGAAAATTTGAATAGGAAAGGAATTTGGACTTTGAGTCCCTTGACTTCTGTGTATTGGCTGGCTGTGTGATCTTGGAAAAGTCATTTAGCTTCAGAACCTTCGTTTCCTCCTTTATAAAATGAGAATAATAATGACCCTCTTATGGTGTTGTCACAAGGACTAAACAAGATAATGACATAATGGGTATGTTTGATACAATGTCTGACATATTGCAGGTGTCAACACATGGCAGTTATGATCATTATTTTCTCCTATAATTACTTTGAATTTTCAAACAACTAAACGTTATTGCCTGAAAATATTCAGCATTTTTCCCTTCAGTTCCAATTTCTGTCCTTTAGAAAATGCTACTTCTCTGAGATCATTTGCAGACTGTAGCTTTATTTAGACTTTCTCCAACTTATATTTTCTCCTCTGCTCCGTCTCTGACAGCGATAGCTGCTCTGTTATTATCACTTTCTGGCTTTTCTCCTTGTTCACGCATCATTTCAGATTGGATTGTAACATGTTCTGGAACCACTTCAGGTATTCTGCCTCTGTGCAATTGCTTCTCAGAATCAACTTCTCCCGCAATTGCTTGTCAGTGGGTACATTTTTGTCAGTTGACCAAAATGTTTGGTTGAACATAGATTAGGTTGTCATGCCTCTGGAGTGAGTGTCTGTAGTTTCAGAACTTTTTACTGGACACTTTCTCTTGTCACTGGATGCTAAGAGGAACATGTCAACAGTGAAACTTATCTGGAAGCTGAATATGATGTAACTGATAGATTTGGGTGTCACATAATGTAGTAGACAGCAGTGTTACTTGATAGAACAGGGTTTGACTCTGTGCCAAAAGGCACATTGGGTTCACTATAGCTGTCTAGCTCTCCCCATATCAGTATGTCATTTGCTAGCATGCTAAAAATGTAGCAAGAGGCCAGGATTATTTTTAGTTGGAAAAGCTTCATTTACTTCTAATAGGCTAAATAGATCTTTAATGAATAACTTTTAAAATTGAGTCTTGTTTTTAACTCATGAAAAGAAAACAAATATTCAGTGATTTGAATGATGTGTTCTCTATAACAATGAAATATTTAAATGTTCTTCCTAGGAGCATTAATCGACCGTAATGTTTCTTTTTGACAACACAAGTAGTTTCTATTAAGTGGGAGTAATCTTTTTAAAACTATACATAAAACCACAAATAGAGAGAGTGTTCATTTTTTGAAGTGAGCCTTTATTCAGATTGCTTATGGGATTATTTTCCTTTATTGTTGCATGCATAAGGATCTCTTCTAAATCAGCATTAATTTCATGATTAATTTTGAAACAGAAAACTTAATTGTAGTCACTGGCATGAAATGTTTCTTGGAGCAGGAAGCTGGTATTTGTTTTTTTTGCCACTAACTCAGATATTAATGCCACTCCTGCTCTCCTTCCCCTTCCACCCAGGGGAAGCAGCCTGAGGCCCCTACCAGATGCCCAGTCTTGAATCTTCCAGCAGAACTGTGCTAACAAAGCCTCTTCTCTTTAAAAATCACCCAGCCTCATATAGTCCTTTAAAGCAACATTAAACAGACTAAGACAATAGCTCTCCTATTCCCATGCACATAACATGTGGTATCGCTGAGGTGGTCTTTTTTCGTGGTTTATTTTCTTCTTATTAAATTGTCTAAAGGACTGTTTGTCAATCACTTTTTGACCATTTTACATTCATAGTATTTTCCTGTATCAGTAAGTTTCAGTCAGGGAATTAGAAGCTACTCCGGATGTCCACATAGGAAGGGTTTTAGTACAGTATTTATAGGGAAACCATAAACGTTAGGGCTGAGGAATGAAGGTCAGGAAAGCCTCCCTGCTAATTCTAGTGGCCAGTAGACACGGACAGCATTTTCAACGGTTCACCTAGAAGCTGATGTGAATTTCAAGATTCTCCAAGAAGTGACTAGCAATGTTCCAAAATACCCAAAGTGGCTGGTTGGGAAGCCCCTACCCACAGAATCTCATGTCTGCCTGCTCATAGTAAAGAATGCTTTTCCATTCTTTGCTACTTTCTGCATTTTAATGCTTGCTTTTCATTTACAGACTAATCTGTAACCATCCCTTTATAGGGGTTCTGGAAAATGGAGTTTCATCTTCTTCTTCTTTGAAGCAGACAAAAAGAAATAACAGGCACAGTGATGATGTTGCGTTGAACATAAATCTAGCGGAGTCCACATTTTGTCAACCCAGCATCCATATATATCTTTCTATCCGTAATTTAACTTCAAAAACAAAAATCCCCAACTTAATGCTTCCATATGATCTCATGTTACTGTGCCTTATCCACCATATACACATGCGGCCATGTACACTTCACCCATTTCCATAAATCATTGTGTACTAGCTTTGTGTGATGCTCTTTTTTTTTTTGCCTCAGTTCCAATTTTCTTTCGATATCCTATTATGTGTCACCTGAAGGTTATAAGATATCAAGGGTCATAACTAAAGATTAATCTTTACTAATATACTTTATATTAGGAGAAGAGAAAGGTTGGCAAAAATCTAGTTAAGACAGTAGAACCTCTATAAGTTGATCACTCAAGGCACTGTCACATGTAGCAAACTAGTCAACATATGAAGGTGATTAACATAAGATACTAGGCTTACTGGAGTGATGATGTACCTTGTGGTGTATGTCCAGGCAGTGAAAACCAACTTAAGGAGGTGGTGAATGTAGGGAGGTGGAGATTGTACTGTATGTGCAAATACGTGTATCATAAAGCAGAAAAGACCCAATCACAATGGGGCCTGGCTTCTACGTGCCTCATTTCTGCAAGTGAATAAGAATCCGCCGTTGGTATTTACAGTTTCCTTCTCTCACCACCCTTTCCATTTGTCCTCAGTATGCACCTTACCTAGTCATGGCTTTTTAGCTGATGGGGTGATGCGGAACTTCATGTTTGAAGAGCTGGAGTTATCAGTAGCCTGGCCTTTTGTGACTTGCTCTACTCCTTTGCTAATCTTCTTTTACAGGAGACATGTGAGTACTAAGAGGCAGCCCAGAGAATCCTCTTTGCCTTTGTTATATAGCAGCAACTCTATTTTTCCTTGTTAATCAGTACTATTTACTCTAGTTAGAACATCAAGCCTTCTTTGCCTATTGGCTTAGTGCCATAAAGGATTCAAAATGATAAGACCTAGTTTAAACTTCAAGTTTGGTGGAATTGTTGGTAGGTTCACTAGTAGAAGCATTTTTCAAGAATGAAGTCCTCTAAACCTGCAGAGCCAAAAAGTTGGAAATAGGAAGCAAAACTTTTGTGATTGGGTCTTTAAAGTTAATAAAGGGAGGAATAACTTGCACTCCCACCTCTTGGTTCCTTGATCCATGTCTCCTGGTTGTGGAAGAAGAGAGTATTATATTGGTTCCTAGTTCAGAACATATACAAAATCTTGTAGGACAAAATACAGCCAAATAGGGCACTACAGCGCTCACCCAGAACCCTAACTGAGTCTTTTATTCTCATCAAACTGTTCAATGTAGCCTTCATGGCATTTTCTTAGTTATTGTATGTAGACATTTGTATTCTGCATTTAGTAGGTTTCGCCTGTACCTGTTCTAAGATGTACCATAGGTGTGGCCTCACACATTACCCTCCCTCCACCCTGACTTCCCCCACTCCCTGCCCCTCCCTTGGCCCTTTCCCCATATTCGTGTGCTATAGCTGGGTTATAGCCTTCATATGAAAGCTATAAATTAGTTTCATAGTAGGGCTGAGTACATTGGATACTTTTTCTTCCATTCTTGAGATACTTTGCTAAGAAGACTATGTTCCAGCTCCATCCATATAAGCATGAAAGAGGTAAAGTCTCCATCTTTCTTTAAGGCTGCAAAATATTCCATGGTATACATGTACCACAATTTGCTAGTCCGTTCGTGAGTCGATGGGCACTTGGGCTTCTTCCATGACTTAGCAATTATGAATTGGGCTGCAATAAACATTCTGGTATGGATGTCTTTGTTATATTGTGATTTTGGTCTTCTGGGTATATACCTAGTAAAGGAATTATAGAATCGAATGGCAGGTCTATTTTTAGATCTCTAAGTATTCTCCAAACATCCTTCCAAAAGGAATCTAATAGTGTGCATTCCCACCAGCAGTGTAGAGTGTGGAGTACCCTTTTCTCCACATCCAGGCCAACATCTCTGGTTTGGGGATTTTGTTATGTGGGCTACTCTTACTGGGATTAGGTGATATCTCAGAGTAGTTTTGATTTGCATTTCTCTGATGATTAAGGATGATGAGCTTTTTTTCATGTGTCTGTAGATCGTGCGTCTGTCTTCTTTAGAGAAGTTTCTCTTCAAGTCCTTTGCCCACCCTGAGATGGGATCATTTGTTCTTTTCTTGCTAATACGTTTGAGTTCTCTGTGGATTCTGGTTATTAAACCTTTACCAGAGGTATACCCTGCAAATATTTTCTCCCATTCTGAGGGCTGTCTGCTTGCTTTACTTAATATGTTCTTGGCCGTGCAGAAGCTTTTTAGTTTGATAAGGTTCCAGTAATGTATTTTTGATACTGCTTCAATTGCCTGGGGAGTCCTCCTCATAAAATATTGACCCAGGGCAATTCCTTCAAGAGTTTTCCCTGCACTTTCTTCAAGTATTTTTATAGTTTTGTGTCTTAAGTTTAAATCTTTTATCCAGTGAGAGTCTATCTTAGTTAATGGTGAAGGTGTGGGTCCAGTTTCAGTCTTTTACAGATCGCCAGCCAGTTCACCCAGCACCATTTGTTAAATAGGGAATCTTTTCCCCACTGAATGTTTTGAATTGGCTTGTCAAAGATCAAATAATGCTAAGTAGCTGGATTCATCTCTTGGTTCTCTATTCTGTTCCAGACATCTACTTCTCTGTTTTTGTGCCAGTACCATGCTGTTTTGATCACTATCTGATTATAGTACAGTCTCAGGCCCGGTAGCATGATTTCTCCTGCTTTGATTTTATTGCTGAGTAATGTTTTGTCAATTCGAGGTTTTGTCTGATTCCATGTAAAACGAAGTATTATTTTTTCAAGATCTTTAAAATATGACAATGGAGCCTTGATAGGAATTGCATTAAAATTATATATTGCTTTGGGTAGTATAGACATTTTAACAATGTTGATTCTTCCTAGCCATGAGCATGGTATGTTTTTCCATTTGTTAACATCTTCAGCTATTTCTTTTCTTAAAATTTCATAGTTCTGTTCATGAGTGAGATTGGTCTGAAATTCTCCTTTTTGTTTGGGTCTTTTCCTGGTTTTGGTATCAGGGTGATGTTTGCTTCATAGAATGTGTTGGGGAAGATTCCTTCTTCCTCAGTTTTTTGGAATAATTTCTGCAGTACAGGAATAAGCTCTTCCTTGAAGGTTTGATAGAATTCTGGAGTGAAGCCGTCTGGACCAGGGCATTTTTTAGTTGGAAGCTTTTTTATTGTTTCTTTGATCTCAGTGCTTGAAATTGGTCTGTTCAGGAGGTCTATTTCTTCCTGGCTAAGTCTAGGGAGAGGGTGTGATTCCAAATATTGATCCATTTCCTTCACATTGTCAAATTTCTGGGCATAGAGTTTCTGGTAGTATTCAGAGATGATCTCTTGTATCTCTGTGGGATCAGTTGTTATTTCCCCTTTATCGTTTCTGATTGAGGTTATTAGAGATTTTACTTTTCTATTTCTAGTTAGTCTGGCTAATGGTTTATCTATTTTATTTATTTTTTCAAAAAACCAACTCCTTGTTTCATTAATTTTCTGAATGATTCTTTTGTTTTCAATTTCATTGATCTCTGATTTGATTTTGGATATTTCTTTTCTTCTACTGAGTTTAGGCTTAGATTGTTCTTCTTTTTCCAATTCCATAAGATCTCTTGTGAGATTGTTGATGTGCTCTCTTTCTGTTTTTCGAATGTAGGCATCTAAAGCGATGAATTTTCCTCTCAAAACTGCTTTTGCAGTATCCCACAGGTTTTGGTAGCTTGTGTCTTCATTGTTGTTATGCTCAAGGAAGTTAATGATTTCCTGTTTTATTTCTTCCTTCACCCATCTGTTATTCAACAGAAGATTGTTTAATTTCCATGCCTTTGGGTGGGCTTGAGCATTTTTGTTAGAGTTGAGTTCCACCTTTAGTGCCTTATGGTCTGAAAAGATACAAGGTAAAATTTCAATTCTTCTGATTCTGTTGATATTTGTTTTGTGTCCCAGGATATGATCAATTTTGGAGAATGTTCCATGGGGTGGTGAGAAGAATGTATATTCTTTATCTTTGGGGTGGAGTGTTCTATATGCATCTATCAAGCATAGTTGTTCTAGGGTCTCATTTAAATCTCTTACATCTTTGTTTAATTTCTGTTTAGAGGATCTGTCCAGCTCTGTAAGAGGTGTGTTAAAGTCCCCTGTTATGATGGTATTATCAGATATCATATTGCTCAGACTGAGTAAGGTCTGCTTCAAGAATCTGGGAGCATTTAAATTGGGTGCATAAATATTTAGAATGGAAATGTCTTCTTGTTGTAGTTTTCCCTTGACCAATATAAAGTGACCATCTTTGTCTTTTTTGACTTTAGTTGCTTTAAATCCACATGTATCTGAAAATAAGATTGCAACTCCTCTTTTCTTCTGAATTCCGTTTGCCTGAAAAATTGTCTTCCAACCCTTGACTCGGAGCTTTAATTTGTCTTTTGAGGCCAGGTGTGTTTCTTGCAGACAGCAAATGGATGGCTTGTGTTTTTTAATTCAGTCAGCCAATCTATGTCTCTTCAGTGGGGAATTCAGGCCATTAATCCACATGAAAAAAGTCAACAATCCCTTATATCAATGGGCAAGAGACATGAATAGAACTTTCTCTAAAGATGACAGACGAATGGCTAACAAACATATGAAAAAATGTTCATCATCTCTATATATTAGAGAAATGCAAATCAAAACAACCCTGAGATATCATCTAACCCCAGTGAGAATGGCCCACATCTCAAAATCTCAAAACTGCAGATGCTGGCGTGGATGTGGAGAGAAGGGAACACTTTTACACTGCTGGTGGGACTGCAAACTAGTACAACCTTTCTGGAAGGAAGTATGGAGAAACCTCAAAGCACTCAACCTAGACCTCCCATTTGATCCTGCAATCCCATTACTGGGCATCTACCCAGAAGGAAAAAAATCCTTTTATCATAAGGACACTTGTACTAGAGTGTTTATTGCAGCTCAATTTACCATTGCCAAAATGTGGAAACAGCCTAAATGCCCACCAACCCAGGAATGGATTAACAAGCTGTGGTATATGTATACCATGGAATACTATTCAGCTATTAAAAAAAATGGAGACTTTACATCCTTCGTATTAACCTGGATGGAAGTGGAAGACATTATTCTTAGTAAAGCATCACAAGAATGGAGAAGCATGAATCCTATGTACTCAATCTTGATATGAGGACAATTAATGACAATTAAGTTTATGGGGGGGGGAAGCAGAAAGAGGGATGGAGGGAGGAGGGTGGGGCCTTGGTGTGTGTCACACTTTGTGGGGGCAAGACATGATTGCAAGAGGGACTTTACCTAACAATTGCAATCAGTGTAACTGGCTTATTGTACCCTCAATGAATCCCCAACAATAAAAAAAAAAAAAAAAAAAAAAAAAAAAAAAATTTCATAGTTCTGTTTATAGAGATCTTTCACGTCCTTTGTTAGATAAACTCTGAAATATTACATCTTCTTTGGCACTACTGTGAAAGGAATAGAGTCCTTGGCTGTTTTTTCGGCTTGGCTATTGTTGGTATATATAAAGGCTACAGATTTATAGGTGTTGATTTTGTAGTCTGAGACATTGCTGTATTCCTTGATCACTTCTAAAAGTTTTGTAGTAGAATCCCTAGTGTTTTCCAGATACACGATCATATCATCTGCAAAGAGTGAAAGTTTGATCTCTTCTGACCCTATGTAGATACCCTTGATCGCCTTTTCTTCCCTAATTGCAATGGCTAGAACTTCCATCACAATGTTAAAGAGCAATGGAGACACTGGACAACCTTGCCTGGTTCCTGATCTAAGTGGAAATTATTTCAATTTAACTCCATTCAATACAATATTGGCTGTGGATTTGCTGTAGATGGCCTCTATCAGTTAAAGAAATGTCCCTTCTATACCAATTTTCTTAGGTGTTCTGATCATGAAGGGATGCTGGATATTATCAAAAGCTTTTTCTGCATCAATTAAGAGAACCATGTGGTCTTTATTTTTTAGTTTGTTTATGTGCTGAATTACATTTATAGATTTATGTATATTGAACCAGCCTTGAGAGCCTGGGATAAATCCCACTTGGTCATGACTCATAATTTTTTTGATGTGTTGTTGGATTCTGTTTGTTAGGATCTTATTGAGTATTTTAGCATCAATATTCATTAGTGATATTGGTCTACAATTTTCTTTTCTTGTTGGGTCTTTCCTTGGTTTAGGGATCAAGGTGATGTTTGCTTTGTAGAATGTGTTGGGTAGTATTACTTCTTTTTCTATATTTTGAAAGAGGTTTAGTAATATAGGTACTAGTTCTTCTTTAAAGTTTTGGTAGAATTCTGATGTAAAGCCATCTGGTCCTGGGCTTTTCTTTTTAGGGAGATTTTCTATGGTTGACGCTATTTTAGAACTTGATATAGGCCTTTTCAACATTTCCACTTCATTCAGGCTAAGTCTCGGTAGGTGTTGTACTTCCAAGTATTGGTCGATTTCTTTCAGATTTTCATATTTCTGAGAGTAAAGTTCCTTGTAATATTCATTATGGATTTTTTGACTTTCTGAGGGGTCTGTTGTTATTTCATCATTACCATTTCTGATTGATGAAATTAGAGATTTTACTCTTTTTTTCCTGGTTAGGTTGGCCAAATGTTTATCTATTTTATTGACCTTTACAAAAAACCAACTTTTGGATTTATTGATCTGTTGTATAATTCTTTGTTTTCAGTTTCATTTAATTCTGCTCTGATTTTGGTTATTTCTTTTCTTCTGCTGGGTTTGGGGTTGGAATGTTCTTCCTTAGTTCATCCAGTTGCTTGAGATGTCCCATTAAGTTATTAATGTCCTCTCTTTCCGTTTTCTTGAGGAAGGCTTGCAGTGCTACAAATTTCCCTCTTAGGACTGCCTTTATAGTATCCCAGAGGTTCTGATAATTCGGGTCTTCATTGTTGTTTTGTTCCAAAAATTTGGTGATTTCCTTCTTAATCTTGTCTATAACCCATCTATTCTTCACATAAGATTATTTAGCTTCCATGTTCTTGTATGGGTATGTAGATTCCTGTTTTTATTGAGTTCAACTTTTATTCCATGATGGTCTGAGAAGATTCAAGGAATAATGTCTATTTTTTAAAAATTTGCTGAGGTTAGATTTGTGTCCCAGGATGTGGTCGATTTTGGAGTATGTTTCGTGGGCTGTTGAGAAGAATGTGTATTCATTTTTGGGGGGATGAAATGTTCTGTAGATTTCTGTTAAGTCCAGATGTTGAATGGTTAAGTTTAAATGTAAGGTTTCTTTGCTTAGCTTCTTTTTGGAGGATGTATCCAGCACTGCTAAAGGGGAGTTAAAATCTCCAACTACTATGGAGATGGAGGAAATCATGTTGCTCATGTCAGTTAAAGTTTCTCTTATTAATTGAGGTGTGTTCTGGTTGGGTGCATAAATATTAAGAATTGAAATCTCATCATATTGAGTATTACCTTTAACAAATATGAAGTGTCCATCCTTATCCATCCTTATTTTGGTTGTTTTAAAGCCTATTGCATCTGTGGATAGGATTGCAACACCTGCTTTTTTCTGCTTTCCATTTGCCTGGAGTATAGATGACCATCCCTTCACCACAAGTCTATATTTGTCTTTTAATGTAAGGTGAGATTCTTGTATGCAGCAGATATCTGGCTTGAGTTTTTGTATCCAGTCAGCCAACCTGTGCCTCTTTAGAGGACAATGTAAACCATTCACATTAATTAAGAATATTCAAACACAGCACAAGATCCTATACACAAACAAATAGCTGAGATATCAGAAATCGAATTCAGAATCTGGATAGCAAATAAGATCAAATTAGAATTACAAGCAATACCCAAAAGATATCTCAAGAATTCAACAAATTCAAAGACCAAATGACCAAAGATTTTGACACATTGAGACAAGAAGTTGCATCCCTCAAAGATCTGAAAAGCACAGTAGAAACCCTCAGTAAGAGAATGGAGCAAGCAGAAGAAAGGATTTCCGACATTGAAGACAAAGCTTTCCAACACTCCCAAACTCTCAAAGAGGAAGCTAAATGGAGGGCAAAAACAGATCACTCTCTCAGAGACCTTGGAATAATTAGAAGAAAACCAGTATTCATCTTATAGGGATCCCCGAAAATGACAAAGTGGCTTCACAAGGCACAGAGTCTCTTCTCCATGAGATTATGAAGGAGAACTTTCCAGACATGCCAAGAGATTCTGAAATTCAAATAGCAGATAGTTTCAGAACTCCAGCACAACTTAACCCTAATAAGCCATCCCCCAGAGACATCATAATCAATTTCACTAATGTTAATATGAAGGAGAAAATTCTGAAAGCAGCCAGACATAAGAAAACCATCACCTACAAGGAGAAGAATATTAGAATAACTGCAGATCTCTCTGCTGAAACCTTTCAAGCTGGAAGAGGATGGTCATCAACTTTTAATCTCCTAAAACAAAATAACTTTCAACCAGGATCCTGTACCCAGCTAAACTGAGTTTCATTTATGATGGAGAAATTAAATACTTTAATGACATTCACATGTTGAAGAAATTTGCCACAACTAAACCAGCTCTCCAGGATATTCTCATACCTATCCTACATAAAGACCAGCATAATCCTCCACCACAAAAGTAAACCCACCCAGAAAATTTTGATCAAATTCCAACTTCCATAGTCGCAAAAGGATTAAAAATATCCACTGGACTCTCGAAAGGCTTATCAATATTCTAAATTAATGTGAATGGCTTAACTGTGTCTTTAACAAGGAATCCTACTGTTGTCTCAGGCAAGCCAACTTGAGATGTGGTACATGACAATATCTATGATGTCTGTGGGTGTGAATTTTTCCCTCATTCTTTGTGGGCAAATGTGTTCTTTGGCTAGAAACAAAGTTATGTGGGTGTGATGACAGAGAATCAGCATTCCATTAGCTTGTGGATTATGGTGCTTACAAAAGCAGAGCAGACAGGGAGGGCCCCTTTTCATCTATTATGTTTGTTCTGGCAAAACATGTTGTTCCTTCTTCTGTGGCACAGTTAGTCAACATGACCAGCAGATCCTCTTGAGTGTGGTGCAACAAAAGGGAAGCAGCCTCAAACTCAGCCAGATAGGATGCCAGGCATGCAGCCAGAGCAGTAGCTAGAATAGTCCTGGGGGAAGGGAAGACTGTGTTTTGAGCCCATGCACAGTCTCTCCCCTGATGCCTTGACCACTTTGTTCATGAGCCTGTTACTCAAGCTGGAGTGGCTGGGGAGAGGGTGGCTAATTCCCACAGAAATTGTAATCATCTCTACGTTATTACTGGGAAAATGCTCTGCCACTGATGCTTTTTTGTGAACATTTACTTGGGGCACAAGCAATTTCAAACTCTTACCCATTCCCATAAATTTATGCTTCTATTTCAGATCTTCTGTTATCAGTCACTTATTTTTGTGTCTTTCAAAATCTTAAGAAATGAGAAAATCATTATCCATGCCCATTGTGTAGACATGCCATCTCTTTATTTTTTATTTTTTAATTATAATTTTTACATATACATGTGGTAATTAGGTTTCCACTTTTTGCCTTCACAAAATTAAAAAGACTTAAAATTTAATAACTACAACAATGTTTAAGATAAGGACTAGAAACAAAAACCTCATAAAGAATGAATGAACATAAATACATTCAGAAAAGGAATCAGACAATTGCTACATCGAAATATTAAGTAATAATAATAATAATGCAAAGAAAATAATATTCACATTGTCAAATAAGAGTATGTCTATTATAGAATGCTTTGACTCTGAGATTCAGTATGGAGTCATCGGTTAATTTCTTCTTACTTTTTAAGTATCAAAAAATAGACAACTAATATTTATAACTAAAAGTAAAAGATATTTTCAAAAAATGGATCGTGCTAAATCTTATAGACAATAGAAAAAGAAGAAATACTTCAAAATCATTGTAGTTGATCTGGGTATACCTGATATTAAAATTGGAGAAAATATATTATTATAAAGGAGAAATTACAAACATATGTCACTTATAAATGAGGATACAATATCCTAAACATCATTTTAACAAGTTGAGTTAAAAAAATTAATGTTTAATTAATATATTTTGATCAAAATTAAAACCGATTTATGTGAAAATTAGTCACTATTTTCTTTTCTTTTCTTGTTCTTTTTTTTTAAATTCTTTTCCTTTCCCTTATCCCTTCCCTCCTTCTCTGTCTACTCTCCCCTTCTCCCATGCCCCACCATGTCATTAATTGTCTTCATATCAAAATTGAATACATAGGATTCATACTTCTCCATTCCTGTGATGCTTCACCAACAATAATGTGTTCCACCTCTATCCAGGTTAGTACAAATGCTGCAAAATCTCCATTTTTTTATGGCTGAATAATATCCCATGGTGTATATATACCACAGCTTACCGATTCATTCCTGGGTTTAAGAACATTTAGGACATCTTTCTAAAAACAACAAAAACCAAAAAAAAAAAAAAAAAAAAGGGAAAAAATTGAATGCAGTTCTGCCCACCAGGTAGATTTCCTGTTTCACTATCCTCAGGGGCTGTTTGATGGTGGGACTATAATGCTACAAGGTGCACATGTGTCCACCTTGTAGGGCTGATTTGTTTTTCCTCAGTCACTGATCATGAACACCTCCTGAGGTCCAAAGTGTGGTCTGTGGAATAGTTATCAATGAAAACTTTAAGTGTTAGAAGTTGGAATTATGGCGTCCATTCAAATTCTACTCAACGTCCCATTTTCTACTCTGGCTGATATGAAGGGGGAGTATTGCCAAACCTATGTACACTTTCTGAATATTTCCTTCTGATGCAATTCACCTGTGTTTTCAGGACTAATTGAACTGAGTTTCACACATACCACTTAAGTTTGATAACGGAGTGCTGCTATAGACTCTTTAAGAAATTAACTCAGTTTTATCAAAATATAATTTATACACAGAAATTCACCCATTCTAAGTGTATAATTTGATGAGTTTTGACAAATGTATATGCGATGTATAGCCTCCACAAAACCCAATACATAGAACATTTCCTTCATTCAAAAAAATCACCCTGTGGCCCTTGGCAGTCCATACTGCTTCTCCCAGGCCCCAAACACACACTGATCTGCTTTCCATTACTACAGATTGGTTTGCTATTCCCATTTTCATATAAGTGGAGTCACGCAGTATATAGCCACTTGTGTCTGGTTTCATTTCATTGTATCATGTTTCTGAGATTCATCCATGACCTCCCATGTACCTATGGTTGGTTCTGTTTGTTGAATAGTATTTCATTTTATGACTGGGTCACAATTAATTTACCCAACACCATGCTAGCTGTACATGTAAAAGAGTTTCTGTAAACATGTGTTATTAATTCTCTTGAGTAAATACAGCCAGAGCCCAGATTACAAATGAGATAGGTTCTATAGGTTTGTTCTTAAGATGAATTTGCATATAGGAAGGACCAGGTATGTTTACCAATTACCTGTAATAGCCTCTATTCTTAAGTGGGAGTTGTACTTTTGTCAGTTGTTTGTAATTCGGTGACTTACTATAATTGCCTCCATTTGTCAGGGTGAGTTGTATGTAAGTTGAATGTTTGTAACTCAGGAATTGCTGTAGTTAGGAATGAATTGACTCTTTCAAATGTTAAGCACATGTTTCACTTTATAAGGAAGTCTCAGAATGTCTTCCAAATGGGGTAGAATTTTCTATTTCCACCAAAAAGGTAGGAGAGTTTCCATTGCTTTTGCCAACATCTCATATTATCAGACTTTTTAATTTTAGCAATTTCTAATAGGTATTTGGTGGCTTTTTTTTTTTTTTTTTTGTAGAGACAGAGTCTCACTGTACCGCCCTCGGGTAGAGTGCCGTGGCGTCCCACACGGCTCACAGCAACCTCTTAACTCTTGGGCTTACGCGATTCTCTTGCCTCAGCCTCCTGAGCAGCTGGGACTACAGGCGGTATTTGGTGGCTTTAATTTGCATTTTCATGTTCATTATTGAATTTTCATATGCTTATTAGCCATTTATATGACCTTTGTGAGGCATCAGTTCAAATCTTTTGTTCATTGAAAATGTTATTGTTTTTCTTATTATTGAGTTGTAAGAGGTCTTTACGTGTATATTCTGGGAACAAGGCCTTTATCAAAGATGGATATTGTGAATGTTTACTTCCAGGCTATATTTTGCCATTTCATTTTAGAAAGGTATCTTTCAAAGGGCAGGCATATTTAATCTTGATGAAGTAGAAGCATTGATTTTTCTTTAATGTTCATGCTCTCTAAATAATATGCAAAAAAAGACACTAAACAAAAAAAAAATAGTATGCCAAGGTCACAAAGGTTTTTTTCCTATTTTTATTCTAGAAGTTTTATAGCTTTAACTTTTACACTTAGGGCTATGATTTATTCTAAGTTAATTTTTGTGTTTGATTTGAGGAAAGCATCAAAGCTTATTTTTGCATTGCTGCTTTTATCTCTGGTGTGATTTAGGTTTCTATATCATCTATGTCTCTATTTAAAATGCTTAATCTTTCCTCTAGTGTTTGAATACCTGGATGCAGGTTATAATAACTGTTTCAATTCAATTTCAATGTTTGAAATTGTTTACACATTCTATCATTTTCATAATTCCTGGGCCAGTTTGATTAATTTATTTTTCTCCTCATTGTGAGGAGTCTTATTTCCCTACTCTTTTTAGGCTGTAAGGCAGACTTTATGAAATTTACCTTGTTGGGTGCTGGTTATTTCTGTGTTCCTATAAATGCTAGTGAGCTTTGTTCTGGGACATAGTTAAGTTACTTGGAAACAGATGGGTTCTTTCAAGTCTTGAATTTAATCTTCGTTAGGTGGGATTAGAGCAGCTAATTTTGTTACACTACTAAGGAAAAACCATTATGCACATACTACCGAATGGCCCATTTTCCACACTGACTAGTGGGTAGTGGAACTATTTCTGGCCCTGAAAACTTTGTGAATTCTTCCATTTAATCCTTTTGGGTTGTTCTTTTTCCATCCTCAGAGAAATGCACTGATCAGTATTCAGCCAAAGCCGCGAGTGAGGGGTGACCCTGCTGAGATTTTTTAATCTCTTTGTGTGCAACTTTCTCCTCTCTGGTACTCTGACCAGGAAAATGTAGCCTTGTGTTCAAAGAGAAGTGAGTAATGTATCAGGGATTAGAAATGGCATTAACTACCGAGGAAATGAAATGTTTCTGTGGGGTTCTCAGGCAGTTGCCCTGTCCTCAGTTCTTGGGGTGCTCTGGGCTGAGAAATGACAGACACTCCAAAGTAAGGCAAATGTGACACAAAGTTTATTGAGAAAGAGAAAGATAGATTTATAGAGGTAGGGCAAGATTTAGGTTTACAGAATAAGATGTTTGCCATAGGTAACACATGGAGCTCCATTTTGGGACAAGAAAAGGCTTTGATCAGGCCGGGGCTTCTGTTTTATACTGCCTGGATTGGGCCACTTCGTAGTTCAGGGCTCACCTTAGAGCCACAGAGTCTCCTCTGTGGCTGCACATGGGGACCTCCTGTGGTGAGTCTCTCTGAAAGCCCCTGAGGGAGTGTGAATTGCGATGTAGATTTAAGCTAACCACATGGTAATTAGCCTCAAGCCTATTCTAGGGCCACCTTCAAGGCTGGTTGGTAGCTATGCTGCTTGGCCTGTGGCCTGGACAGTCCTCTGCATCCTTTTGCAGTTGGTGTGCTAAGTTCTGATTGGTAGATTGGTAGGATGCTCCTCCTCTCCAGGTGTGAGCAATCACAGGGGACAAGATCAGGCTGAAAAGGGGCCCCTCTACGTGTCCTATTTCCCTGGGAAAGCCAGATTCCTAACTATCTACCTTACTTTACCACTCAATTTTAGGGCACCATTTCCTCATTGTCAAAAATATCTCTCATGCAGGGAAGAAAGCTCATGTCAGCTGGCCGGATATCCTCTCTCGTGGGCAGTGCCGTGGACCCACTATGATTCCGGGCCTCTGGTCTCCTTTTACTTTTGCATGGTGACAGGCACTTGCTTAGTAACTTTCTTCAGTGACAACTCTGTAGCTCTCTTGGTCTCAGTCACATCGCAATATTTGCTGATTAGTGACCTGACTTGAAATTCCAAAACTTTTTATTTACAAATACTGATAGTCATAAATGAGTAATTCTTAAGTTATGTGTTGGCTTTTTTTTTTTTTTAAATAGTTTTACTTTTAGAGCTCAATTTCATTGTAAAAGTATGACTATAATATTGTGAATTAAGAATTTTTGAATATATTCCTGCTTTTTAAAAAAATTATCTTTATGAGGGCCTTCTATCTTACTTGTATGAGATACTTTATAATCTAGTTTTAGGGGTATTGTTTATTTGTTAATATTTTCTAGTTTGCTCTTAACCTAATTTTAGTTATATTTCATTGTCTACAGAATTAAAATTCTTATATAATAAAATATAAATCTTTGCATTTACCTTCTCTCATTTCAGTGCATATGAATGAATTAATCTTTAATCCAGAGACCTAAAATATATTAAATGATATTTTTTATTACAGTTTTGAACATTTATTTCATACCTACAAACATATTAGAGTGGTATACCATTTCTCATGTTTTTCTTCCTCCTGAATGCTCCCTTCATCACTTGGCTAATTAATGATAGTGTCATGGGGATGGGGCCATGACAGCCTTGTTGACCCAATCTGATTCTTCCTCTTTGAGGATAGTTTATTGTTACACAGTGACTGTTTGAATCAAGATGGACTAATTGGCATTATTTTCCTAGAACTTTAAAATCTGGGCTGTAAAATTTAAGTTGAAAATAAGGAGAGCCACTTGAGTGAATAAGATATAATTTTAGAGCCCTGTAGGCTATGCATCTTTGTTCAATCCTATCACTGAGGTTTTCAGAGGAAAAGAGAGGTGAGTGAGTGAAATTAATGCTCAGCGAGAAGGGAGGAGGAGAAAAGAAGAGAGGAGAAATGGAGTTTTCTGGGGTTCTGATGTCTTCCACTTTTTAGTTCCAATAAAGCCACCCTGTATTTCTGTCCTTGGGCAATGATGAAATATGCCTATATCTTAATAATAAATTCTCTCTTGTTCTCTTTTCTCTTAATTTAGCTAAATTTAACTTATACTTCTAAGTATTCAACCATTTTTCCTTTTTGTAATAATTTTGGTGTAAGCTGTGATATGTGACATCCAACACCCACCCAAAGAGTAGAGGAGAGACAAACTACATATCACCTTCTGGGCAGCGTCAAAGGCAGTTCACAAGAGAAAGATGCTGAGGTCAGCTCAGAGGCTAGTGATGCAGATGTCTACAGATCTTATAATGTCTAAGACAAAGGGGATTAAACTTGAGCTAGGTTTAAAAATAATTCTGTGCAGGAAACTGGTTGTTTAAGTATCTCCCTCTAGACGTAAAGAAGGGGCAGAAGCGAAATAGAAGGGTGGTAATAGCAGGCTGCAAGTAATATTTAAGAAGACTAGGCAATTGACATAGGATCAGTCTGGGAAGATCTCATGACTAAGGAGTTTAGTTAATCATTTTTTTTTTTTTTAGTTTAGCAGCTATGTATGCACAAAGTAGTGGACAAAACCCAACATAGGGCAGAAACCAATGCGAACACTGCCTTTCCCTCATGGTGCTCACATTCTTGCAGGGATGGAGGAGGAAGATATTACATAATTAAGTTCATGTTCCATATTCATTGCTATTGTAAGGGGTATACAATAGAACCTCTGTAAGTTGACCACCTGAGGTACTGAGGTGGTCAACATAAGGAAATAGGCCTATACTGTACTGATATCTACAAGTGGTGCATGTCTGGTCTATGAAATTTAGGTCAACTTAAGGAGGTGGCCAAGGTAGGGAGGTGGAGGTTCTACTGTCGTTGAGAACCATTATGGTCTAAGTGGAAGGAAATTAACTAGGTCTAGGTGACAAGAAATGATTCTTTGAAAAAGTAAAAGTGTTTTTGTATGTATTTTCTAGGCCATATGTTTAAAGCGGCAGGCTTGTTCCAGTGAGCATGTGGATTAAAAAAAAAATGCTTTATAATTACTTGTAACAAAAAGTGGAGAAAATGTAAAAGTGTATGGATTTAAGTTTCTGAGTTATTTTTTTATGCCTTTAACATTAATTTTCTTCTTGAAATAAGAGTCTGTCTTATGACTTAAAATGCAGAGAATAATACATATTGTCTAGCTTTGTCAGAAGGATGCAGTGAATGCAAAGAATTATCCTGCTCAAGAAATCTAACATTCTAAGTGGAAAGGCTTTAAATATCAAATTAACTTGATGCTGGCTTATTGAATTACAACATTTCAGTTAAGGTTTTCTTTTCTCTGCTACCCAACTCAAGTTGCTCAGACTTTTCATCCAATCTTCAGGCACAAGCAAGGAAAAGCAGGTAAGAGAAATAAAAATGATTATAAGGATGAGTCATGTATCAGATACGATAGGAGGTGGTTGACCATTTTGGCTTCTTCCATACCCTTATCCTTAATCCATTCTTTTCCTCATTGCTCTCTTTATTTATTTATTTTTTTTATTGTTGGGGATTCATTGAGGGTACAATAAGCCAGGTTACACTGATTGCAATTGTTAGGTAAAGTCCCTCTTGCAATCATGTCTTGCCCCCATAAAGTGTGACACACACCAAGGCCCCACCGCCTCCCTCCTTCCCTCTTTCTGTTTCCCCCCCAATAACCGTAATTGTCATTAATTGTCCTCATATCAAAATTGAGTACATAGGATTCATGCTTCTCCATTCTTGTGATGCTTTACTAAGAATAATGTCTTCCACGTCCATCCAGGTTAATACGAAGGATGTAAAGTCTCCATTTTTTTTTAATGGCTGAATAGTATTCCATGGTATACATATACCACAGCTTGTTAATCCATTCCCGGGTTGGTGGGCATTTAGCCTGTTTCCACATTTTGGCGATTGTAAATTGAGCTGCAATAAACAGTCTAGTACAAATGTCCTTATGATAAAAGGATTTCTTTCCTTCTGGGTAGATGCCCAGTAATAGGATTGCAGGATCAAATGGGAGGTCTAGCTTGAGTGCTTTGAGGTTTCTCCATACTTCCTTCCAGAAAGGTTGTACTAGTTTGCAGTCCCACCAGCAGTGTAAAAGTGTTCCCTTCTCTCCACATCCACGCCAGCATCTGCAGTTTTGAGATTTTGTGATGTGGGCCATTCTCACTGGGGTTAGATGATATCTCAGGGTTGTTTTGATTTGCATTTCTCTAATATATAGAGATGATGAACATTTTTTCATATGTTTGTTAGCCATTCGTCTGTCGTCTTTAGAGAAAGTTCTATTCATGTCTCTTGCCCATTGATATATGGGATTGTTGGCTTTTTTCATGTGGATTAATTCGAGTTCTCTATAGATCCTAGTTATCAAGCTTTTGTCTGATTGAAAATATGCAAATATCCTTTCCCATTGTGTAGGTTGTCTCTTTGCTTTGGTTATTGTCTCCTTAGCTGTACAGAAGCTTTTCAGTTTAATGAAGTCCCATTTGTTTATTTTTGTTGTTGTTGCAATTGCCATGGCAGTCTTCTTCATGAAGTCTTTCCCCAGGCCAATATCTTCCAGTGTTTTTCCTATGCTTTCTTGGAGGATTTTTATTGTTTCATGCCTTAAGTTTAAGTCCTTTATCCATCTTGAATCAATTTTTGTGAGTGGGGAAAGGTGTGGGTCCAGTTTCAGTCTTTTACATGTAGACATCCAGTTCTCCCAACACCATTTATTGAATAGGGAGTCTTTCCCCCAAGGTATGTTCTTGTTTGGTTTATCAAAGATTAGGTGGTTGTAAAATGTTAGTTTCATTTCTTGGTTTTCAATTCGATTCCAAGTGTCTATGTCTCTGTTTTTGTGCCAGTACCATGCTGTCTTGAGCACTATGGCTTTGTAGTACAGACTAAAATCTGGTATGCTGATGCCCCCAGCTTTATTTTTGTTAGAGAGAACTGCCTTAGCTATACGGATTTTTTTCCAGTTCCATACAAAACACAGAATCATTTTTTCCAAATCTTGAAAGTACGATGTTGGTATTTTGATAGGAATGGCATTGAATAGGTAGATTGCTTTGGGAAGTATAGACATTTTAACAATGTTGATTCTTCCCATCCATGAGCATGGTATGTTCTTCCATTTGTTAATATCCTCTGCTATTTCCTTTGTGAGGATTTCATAGTTTTCTTTATAGAGGTCCTTCACCTCCTTCCTTAGGTATATTCCTAGGTATTTCATTTTCTTTGAGACTATGGTGAAGGGAGTTGTGTCCTTAATTAGCTTCTCATCTTGACTGTTATTGGTGTACACAAAGGCTACTGACTTGTGAACATTGATTTTATATCCTGAAACATTACTGTATTTTTTGATGACTTCTAGGAGTCTTGTGGTTGAGTCTTTGGGGTTCTCTAAGTATAAGATCATGTTGTCAGCAAAGAGGGAGAGTTTGACCGCCTCTGCTCCCTTTGGATTCCCTTTATTTCCTTGTCTTGCCTAATTGTATTGGCTAGAACTTCCAGCACTACGTTGAATAGTAAAGGTGACAGAGGACAACCTTGTCTGGTTCCAGTTCTAAGAGGAAAAGCTTTCAGTTTTACTCCATTCAGTAAAATATTGGCTGTGGGTTTGTCATAAATAGCTTCAATCAGTTTTAGAAATGTGCCACCTATGCCTATACTCTTCAGTGTTCTAATTAGAAAAGGATGCTGGATTTTATCAAATGCTTTTTCTGCATCTATTGAGAGGATCATGTGATCTTTATTTTTGCCTCTGTTAATATGGTGGATAACGTTTATAGACTTGCATATGTTAAACCAGCCTTGCATCCCTGGGATGAAGCCTACTTGATCATGATGAATGACTTTTTTGATGATAAGCTGTAATCTATTGGCTAGGATTTTGTTGAGAATTTTTGCATCTATATTCATGAGTGAGATTGGTCTGAAGTGCTCCTTTTTGTTTGGGTCTTTTCCTGGTTTTGGTATCAGGGTGATGTTTGCTTCATAGAATGTGTTGGGGAAGATTCCTTCTTCCTCAATTTTTTGGAATAATTTCTGCAGTACAGGAATAAGCTCTTCCTTGAAGGTTTGATAGAATTCCGGAGTGAAGCCATCTTTGGGATGGAGTGTTCTATATGTGTCTATCAAGCACAGTTGTTCTAGGGTCTCATTTAAATCTCTTATATCCTTGTTTAATTTCTGTTTAGAGGATCTGTCCAGCTCTGTAAGAGGAGTGTTAAGGTCCCCTGTTATTATGGTATTATCAGATATCATATTACTTAGACTGAGTAAGGTCTGTTTCAAGAATCTGGGAGCATTTAAATTGGGTGCATAAATATTTAGAATTGAAATGTCTTCTTGTTGTATTTTTCCCTTGACCAATATAAAATGACCATCTTTGTCTTTTTTGACTTTAGTTGCTTTAAATCCACATGTATCTGAAAATAAGATTGCAACTCCTCTTTTCTTCTGAATTCCATTTGCCTGAAAAATTGTTTTCCAACCCTTGACTCGGAGCTTTAATTTGTCTTTTGAAGCCAGGTGTGTTTCTTGCAGACAGCAAATGGATGGCTTGTTTTTTTAATCCAGTCAACCAATCTATGTCTCTTCAGTGGGGAATTCAAGCCATTAACATTTATGGAGATAATTGATAAGTGTGGTAGTATTCTATTCGTCTTATTTTGTGAGAGTCCATTGCTTAGTTTTATCTTTTGCATCAGTGTGGAGGTTAGGTTCTGTCCTTTAATTTCTGAGTTCTTACTTTGCTGCTGATCCATTGTGGTGGTCAGTGTGCAGAACAGGTTGAAGTATTTCCTGTAGAGCTGGTCTTGTTGTGGCGAATTTCCTCAATGTTTGTATATCCGTAAATGATTTGATTTCTCCGTCAATTTTGAAGCTTAGCTTAGCAGGGTACAGAATTCTGGGCTGGAAATTGTTCTGTTTAAGTAGATTAAAGGTAGATGACCATTGTCTTCTTGCTTGGAAAGTTTCATTAGAGAAGTCTGCGGTAACTCTGATGGATTTGCCCATGTAGGTCAACTGGCGCTTACTCCTGGCAGCTTGCAGAATCTTTTCTTTTGTCTTGACTTTGGACAGGTTCATCACAATGTGTCTTGGAGAAGCTTGGTTAGAGTTGAGGCGACCTGGGGTCCGATATCCCTCTGAAAGCAGTGTGTCAGAATCTTTGGTGATGTTTGGGAAATTTTCTTTTATAATATTCTCTAGTATGGCTTCCATTCCTCTGGGGCATTCTTCTTCCCCTTCTGGAATTCCTATAACTCGTATGTTGGAACGCTTCATAAAGTCCCATAATTGTGACAGTGAACGTTCTGCTTTCTCTCTCTTCTTTACTGCCTCTTTTACTATCTGAGTTATCTCAAAAACTTTGTCTTCTACCTCTGAAATTCTTTCTTCTGCATGGTCTAACCTGTTGCTGATACTTTCCATTGCATCTTTAAGTTCCCTGATTGACTGTTTCATTTCCTTCAGCTCTGCTATATCCTTTTTATATTCTTCATATCGTTCATCTCTGATTTGATTCTGTTTTTGGATTTCCTTTTGGTTATTTTCCACTTTATTAGCAGTTTCCTTCATTGTTTCCATCATTTCTTTCATTGTTTTCAACATGTGTATTCTAAATTCCCTTTCTGTCATTCCTAGCATTTCTTTATAGGTGGAATCCTCTGCAGTAGCTACCTCATGGTCCCTTGGCGGGGTTGTTCTGGACTGGTTCTTCATGTTGCTTGGAGTTTTCTGCTGATTTTTCCTCATGAGTGATTTCTTTTATCTGTTTCCTTGCCCTAATTTTCCTTTCACTTCCTCTTGCTCTTTAAGTTCTCGTGCCTGTGGAAGTTGTGGGCGGGTTTAGACGGATTGAACACACGCGACCGGTTTTCCACTGTTTTAGTCCTCCTCTTGGGGTCCAGAAGTCTCTTGCTGACTCCCTGTATCCTTTCAGGGGTGATGATAGGCAGATCCCACCAGCCAGAGATGCCTGGAGTCCTATCTCCCCAGACTCATGGTACCCAGATTCAAGGAAGCTGTTACTCAGCTGCCATCTTGCTCCGCCTCCCCTCATTGCTCTCTTTATATTTAATTTTCCGTCAAGCAGAGCCTTTTCACCAAGGCAATAATCCTTTGGAGTTATTGCATGGACTTCAAGGTGACAGCAAAAACAGAAAATTCATATACCATCATATATTTATATAAGTTACAAATGGATTTGATTGTTGTTTATAGGAATTTTTTATTTGTAAAACCATGTGTTTAATGAACGGTACACGTGTAGTTAGTTCATTTAGTTATTACCTAATATTATTGGGCTTTTTTGAAAAGGGACCTTGTGTATGCCAAGTTCCTATTATGCATACTATAAAAATGCATAGATTAAATAATATTGTTTAACTACTTAATATGTGGTAGTCAGAATAATAGCCCTCAAAAGACATCTGCCTCCTGATCCCTGAACCTGTGACTAAGTGGTGTTGGCAACTTCATGGCAAGTGGGGGTCAGATTGCAAATAGAATTAAGGTTGCTAATCACTTGGTCTTAGAATAAGGAAATTTTCCTCGATTATCTGAGTGGGTACAATGTAATCACAAAGTCCTAAATGTGGAAGAAAAAGGCAGGACATCTGAGGAATTCAATGTGAGAAAGATTCCCAGGTTGGTCTCTGGCTTTGAAGATTTTAGGAGGTCACAGCATGTGGTATCTACTAACTGGCAGAAGCAAGAAAACAGATTCTCTCCTGGACCCTCCAGGAAGGTAGATGTTTTATTTTAGCCTAGTAAGACCCATGTTGAACTTCTTGCCTTTGAAGTTGTAAGTTAATAAATTTATGCTCTTTTAAGCCACTGACTTTGTAGTAATTTGAGTAGCAATAACGAACTTAATACACACTATCAGGCAAGAAGATAAGATTACTTTTATTTTCTACACTTGGTGGGCCAAGTAATTGGTTAGACACTTTACAAATGTTTTTTTTAGTTCTGACACCAGAATCTAAGGTCTTAATCGCTGTTCCACACAACTTGTTAATTAATCACTGAACAAACTATTGCAATATGTAACATTAAGCCAGTGTACATAAGGAGCACCTATAAAGTACTCAAACACATGCTGATAAATATTAATGGTAGATTGACTTTTCTATTACTAACTCAATTTTTAACTTTCCGAAGAGCTGCTTCCTCTATAGAAGGGTCAATGCCTGGAGCAACTTTGAGCTCAGCTCATTCTATTTTAGCTGGACATTACGCTCGTCATTTTAGATAAACTCAAGCCTTTGAGAGTTCCTTTTCTTATACTTCTGTGAATAAAAAGATATATGAACCCTCTAGCACATCCTGGGGAATCATCTAAATCAGGGTGTTTCCCTTAAGGTGTTCCAAATAGATGTTTTTTATGGTGTGAGAAAGTGAGAGCCTATTGAACATGAACCCGAGTTACAAATTCTCTCAGGGTAAGCATCATATAAAACAACCCATCCTTTTTTCCCTTCATCTTTCCAAATCTGTTTTTATCTATTTGTCTGCAATGTTTTCTCTCTTGCTCTATAAGCATGTTACACGGGATGCCTGATTCTCCCTATGGTATTTGCTTTCCATTAACTTCCTATTGATTTTCGGTTATGAGTACACAGTACTGCGGGAACGTAAACTGAGAACACCAGACTTACAGAAGTTCTGCACTGTAACGTTTTACCTTGGTGACAGAGTATATAACATGAATATCATCTGTGGCCTCTTTTAAAAAACGCATTTAAAGGCAGTTCTGACAAGTAGGGTCAAGTCTAACTGAGTGATGATGTATATAAATTACAGCGGGAAGATGGCTGGCATCAGGGGAATCCAAAGGATATTCGAACAGAAAGGACAGGTTGAAACAGATAAAGATGAGTTTTTGAAAATATGGCATTGCAGAAGGGGAAGCAAAGTGTAAATGGTTATGAAAAGAAAAGTACCAAGAACTGAGAATAGTGGGGAGGAGTGGTACGGAAATAATTCCTAGCAGGTTGAGAGGACACCCCAAAGGGAATACAGTTTTGGAAACAAGTGAAATTTAAAAAGTTATTGTAACTCAACATGATTAATAATGCCTCTCATCTTTAAAAGCATTCATAGTTTTATTGTTTTGGTTTAGAAACTGAAACACTTCGAAATCAGACAGACTTGAGTAATTATTAGACAAGTACATTTACCTTTATTAGTCTTAGTTATGTCATCTGTAAGACAGATAATAAGTTTTAACTTATAGAGTTAATGAATGACTCAAGTATATGTAGAGAAACTAGTAAAGTTCTATGATATAGCTTATATATATATATTTAGAAGTACTTGATGTAGCCAGTATCCATATTTATATCAAAACTGGTTGAAGTGAAAATTCATGAATGTAGTAGGAAAGATTAGCCATAAATAAAATGAATTAAAATATTTAAGCAAAGATCACATTTGTTTCAATTTCTTTCAATTATTATGTAGGTTTTGACCAACGTCCACATGATGATTAAATGTACATTTCTATTAACAGTATTAGTAGTAGAGGAGAAAGAGAAACGCTAAGGAGATTGGTATCAGAAATGGGATTATTTTTAGCTGATGCTTTGTGAAAAGATTTTCAATTAATAGATTATAGCAAGATTCCTTTATATCAGTGATTCTCAACCTTCCTAATGCCGTGATCCTTTAGTATAGTTCCTCATGTTGTGGTGACCCCCAACCATAAAATTATTTTCGTTGCTACTTTATAACTGTAATTTTGCTACTGTTATGAATCGTAATGTAAATATCTGATATGCAGGATGTATTTAGGCGACCCCTGTGAAAGGGTCATTCAACCCCCAAAGGGATCGTGACCCATAGGTTGAGAGCCACTGCTTCATATTATTATCTTCTATTTCATGAATTTGTGAATGCATGATTGCACTGAGCTAAAACTGAAATTGAAAATTTTTTTCTATGTTAAATCAATGACAAGTAATTTGCTAGAGTTTCAAGATTGTATTTCTCGGCTCGGCGCCTGTGGCTCACGCAGCTAAGGCTCCAGTCACATACACTGGAGCTGGTGGGTTCGAATCCAGCCCAGCCCGCCAAATGGCAATGACGGCTGCAACCAAAAAGTAGCTGGAGGCAGAGGCAGGAGAATCGCTTGAGGCCAGGAGTTGGAGGTTGCTGTGAGCTGTGATGCATGGCACTCTACCTGGGGTAATAGCTTGAGGCTCTGTCTAAAACAAACAAACAAACAAAAAATTGTATTTCTCCTTCACATAGTATTTTTGGAAATGTAGCTAAATTTATGGACATAAGAAAATTTTATCATGTTATGGAAAAATGTTTACATGAAAAGCCCATATTATTCTAAGAAACTTTAAACAATGTTCATCTCCATGAACACAATGCTGTGTCTGGAGCTTCTTTCTAATAAGAGCAAAAGAATAAAAAAAGATGTACTTTTGGAGGAAAGATCAGTTGCCTGTGACAGCTTTATGCCTTTTTTCTCAGGTATCATTTGTTCAAACAGGAATTTCTATTTATCTTTCATAAGTTGATTGTTTGAAACACTGTTTTGTTACTTTTGCCATGTTTTGTTTGATACATTCAAGATTCTAAAGCAAGACGTTTAATTACTGAGTATTTTATATTGGTCTTGTTTCTTTTCTCTCCATCATAAAGTTCTTACAGATGCTTCAAGAGCAGGAAATAATGCTTTCATGGTTTTCTCCTTTGACCTGCCTGTGTTGGGCTGACTTGGGCTGAGTGGGTTACTGGAATATGATTGACAGAATGACGTTTTCTTTTCTTCTTCCTCTTATTTATTATTTTTTTGAGACAGAGTCTCAGTATGTTGCCCTTGGTAGAGTGCTGTAGTGTCACAGATCACAGCAACCTCAAACACTTGGGCTTAAGCAATTCTCTTGCCTCAGCCTCCCAAGTACCTGGGACTACAGGTGCCCGCTGCAACCGTGGGTATTTTTGTTGTTGTTGTTCTTGTTGTTGTCATTGTTGTTTAGCAGGCCCAGGCTAAACAACATGCACCACCAGCCCTCGTGCATGTGGCCAGTGCCCTCCCTAACCACTGAGCTACGTGCGCCAGGCCCAGAATGACTTTTTCTTGCAGAATGACTTTTTGGACTGTGAAGTAATTTGCAAAAACTTAATTAAATTTCCCCTAACCCAATAGCAAGCTGCAACCAAATTAAGCGTGCTTATACAAATTATTGAAAACAGAAACGAGTGCCTATTTATTGTGTATTTTCCCATTCTCACCCTCTTCCAGGAATACCCTTCTGGTTTTGAAAAACAGCCTCTTGACAGATGGTTTGGTATTGCTGTAGAGTGAAGGCTTCTTCTGGACCATGGACCATATTAGAGTTCACCACTTTTTCTGACAAGAGAAGAGGAAGGCTAGGTTTTTAAATATCTCGGAAGAGAATGGATATGCTATTACCTGTGTTTGTCCTATTATGTTATCCGGTTTAGATCTTTTTTTTAGTTGAACAGTTAATATACTTCATAGCAAAAAAACAAACAAACCCAATTTAAAGTGCAAATTCTTTATTGAATATCTTTTAAAGTAGACATTTTTCTTATAATCCAGGTTTGGCTTTACCCCATAGGTCATTATTATATAGATTTTATTTGATAACCAAGAACAATTTCATAAAATCAATAAATATATATTAAATTACTGCCATAGACAGAATTCCTATGGTTTTGTACTAGAGCTAAAATTGTGAACAAACAGATATGGCTTCTATGCTCATGGGATTTATGCACAAGTGGGGAAACCAGGAAAAAACATAAATAATTATAATTATAAATTTTGAAAAGAGCAATAACGGAAACAAAACAAATACTATGTTAGGAAATATCCGGTATGCAGTAATTTATTTTAGCCAGGGTCATCAGGAAAGTCTCTTTGAGGCGATGTCATTAAATACCTAAAAAAGACGTGATCAAATGATAAGCTCATTGTAATAGTTCTGCCTTCTTCCCAAAAGATCTGTAATCACTGGCTTAACTGTCAGGCTGATGAAGTTATTAGAAATGAGGACGCTTGCGACTGCCAAGGAAATAGCTATCAGACAATGGAAGCTTGGAGGACTGGGAAATTACTCAATGGTAAAGAAGATGACATGAGAGTGAGCTTTATTGAGACCTGTTTTAAAGCAGTTGATGTATAATGCAGACTGGGATGGGATAGATAAACATCTAGAGCAGGGGTCCTCAAACTACAGCCCGCGGGCCACATGCGGCCCACTGAGGACATTGATCCACCCTCCGGGTGTTTTTGCCACTGCTGCCTGTCCTGCTACAGTGCGCATGTGTGGAATGTGTGAGGCCCTCTCCGACTCCCCTCCTCTCTGTCTCTGGACTCCTCCTCTCAGTCGTGGGACTAACTGATGCACATTTGCATCACTTGTTACGACTAGTAGTGACAAATATGGAACCAGACATTGACCATTTCATTAGCCAAAAGCGGGCCCATAGTTCCTATTGAAATACTGGTAAGTTTGTTGATTTAACTTTAGTTGTTCTTCATTTTAAATATTGTATTTGTTCCCGTTTTGTTTTTTTAATTCAAAATAAGATATGTGCAATGTGCATAGGAATTTGTTCATAGTTTTTTTTTTTTTTAAACTATAGTCTGGCCTTCCAATGGTCTGAGGGACAGTGAACTGGCCCCCAGTTTAAAAAGTTTGAGGACCCCTGATCTAGAGTCTTTTGGATGTCCTGTTACACATGCTACTATATCTAAAGCATGCCCCAAAGCACTTGGGGATTTCTCAGAAGAGAAGTTATCAAACTTGAGTAAGTATGGGATTACAGAGAGAGCTGATTAAAATGTGTATTTCTGGGCCACTATGAAAGTTTCTGATTCAGTTGGTCCAAACATTTCACCCATTTTTACCAAAACCTTTAAGGATGAGTGTTGTAGCCCATATATAGCCCATGGCTAGGAGGAGTGAGAGTTATAAGAAATACCTGTATAGCTCAATAATGGAACACCTTGGTGAAAGGACATGGAAAGGGATTGAGCTCTCCTAATAAGCATGAGAGCTCACCAGATGAGAGCAGTGGTGAATTGGCAGTCTCTATACCTGTGGTGTTGAGAGGCATGCGATCAGCCTTATATTAGGCTGGAGGAGAAGGCAGTCGGGAGCATGCGCATTCTATCACGGACCCGCTTACTCTGACTCTGTCTCCTCTCCTGCCTACAGAAGGCCAGCACGGCCAATCTTTCTCTGCTGAAGATTACCAAGCTCTGCTAAAGACTAAGATCTATCTTTCTAATAAGACTGCTTTACTCTTTCTTTTTTTTTTTTTTGTAGAGACAGAGTCTCACTTTATTGCCCTGGGTAGAGTGCCGTGGCCTCACATAGCTCACAGCAACCTCCAACTCCTGGGCCCAAGCGATTCTCCTGCCTCAGCCTCCCGAGTAGCTGGGACTACAGGCGCCCGCCACAACGCCCAGCTATTTTTTGGTTGCAGTTTAACACCCGGCTATTTTTTGGTTGCAGTTTGGCCGGGGCCGGGCTTGAACCCGCCACCCTCGGTATATGGGGCCGGCGCCTTACCGACTGAGCCACAGGCGCCGCCCAAGACTGCTTTACTCTTTCTAAGACACTCTCTCTCCAGCTAAAGTAGATAGCCCTCAGGCACCTAACAGACCTGAGCAAGGTAACTTAGTGGTCCGCGTCTGGAACCTGGTTAAGCTGGCTGAGACCTGGCCAGTCCTGGGCCCTGACAAGTGGTGCCAGAAATGAGTTGTGGCAGGCGAGGATGAGAATTTTTAAAAGGAGCTCTCTCTAAGAATGATCTCCATTACTAAGGCTTGTCCTGATGATGGATTCACCTTCTGTAATACTGTTACATGAAAGAAGAGAAGAGGGGTGTGTGTATATAAGGGGTGTGTGATTCTTATTGGCTTATTTCCTCATTATCCAGTTAAAAGAATATAAATGGTGGCATTTCTCTAAGTATTTTATCTACTTTATATTTCCAAGAAATCAGAACATACTCTTGTGTTCTATTTACCAAAGTAATCTTTAAACCATCTTAACAGATGAGTTTATTAATAGAGAACCTGTCTCTTAATAGAGAACCAAAACATAGCTAGTCCTTGAAATTGCAATGGCATGTATTTTAGCTTTATTTTCCAACATGAGAAAAACCATAGAGGAAAATTTCTACTTGCAGCCTAATTCATTTATCAACTATGCAAAATCAAGGCTGGATCTCCAAACCACAGTTTAAGAAATATCCCATATACTGGCAGAAAATACTCCTGAGCCTTTCTTTACTTCACCTTGGGTTATTCTCAGGCCAAGAGTTTCAGAATGAGAAAGCCTGGAAGTTTAGCAATTGAATCTACTCCCCTCTGACACCTCCTTCCCTTTCTATGAGCGAAGCTTAGCTCTTTCCCTGTGTCCGTACTGTCGGCACTCTGTGTTAGACTATAAGATGGAGGAGGAGTGGGGAAATTAAGTCCACCATTTTTTTCAGTGCCTCCTATGTGGAAGCTTGGTGACACGTGCTACCAGCATTGAGCAAAAATGTCAATGAAAGGAAAAACTACCGTAAAAACAGGAGCAGAGCTGTAAGATGTGTAGCTGTCGATACCTCAAGATGTGTTATGTTTGCTACAGATAATACTTTTATGATTTTAAGGGGGGGGAAGAAAGAAGCAGAGAATGTTGCACAAAAAATTTCAGCAAGTTAATTCCACAGTCAATATTTAATAAACATTTGGGATGTTAACCATATAAGCTTCCTAAGCAGCTGCAAAAATTAGACTCCATATTTTAATGGTAAAAATTTGACCAGTTCAAGATGACATAGAGGTTTGTGCATGGAGAAGGATGCCTTGTAGGCTGTTTAGAGAACCGAATTCCCTTGGTGCGTTCACTTACCACGGTTCAGGTCTCACTGGCAGCCTTCAGGCATGGATGTCTGACTCATGATATAACAAGAGCAGCTCAGTCTCAAGCAGTGAACTCACATTGACCAAACACACAGAAAATAAAAGTATAAAAGTAGATTCTGAAAAAATGTCCTTTGCAGCAACTTGGATGGAACTGGAAGCCATTGTCCTATGTGAAGCATCTCAGAAACAGAAAAGCAAATAGTGCATGAACTCACTCATAAGTGGGAGCTGAATGGTATGTAGACATAGTGGTACAGAGTGGTAAAGTGGACTGTGGAGACTCAAATTGGGGAGGTTGATGGAGGGTGAAGGATCGAAAATTACCTACTGAGTACAATATATAGTATTCCAATGACTGATACTCTAAAGCCCTGACTTCACCGCTAGTCAATTTATCCATGTGTCAAAGAACCACTTGTATCCCCTACTTCTATTGAAATAAAAAAAGTAGATTCTTCAAGAACACATCTGATCAGAGTTAACCATTACTGAAGTCTCTGGACAGCTTGGAAGAGCTGCCCTCTCGTGTTCTTTCCTTCCCTCCTGCAGCTGCAGACCTTGTTTGAAAAGTAGCTGCACTCTCCAGCGAAGGGTGTTTCTCCAGACACTTTGCTTTCAACTCTTTCTCTGAATTCTTCCCTGAATTTATTTCCTCTCATCTGGTTCTACCCTTTCCATTCTATGCCTCTTTCCTAATTTCCCTTTTTGTTTAATCTCTTTATATTGATAAAGATACCTGATGGGGCATTCTTTTCAAAGCTTTCCTTGGATATGGCCTTTCAAATGTTTCATTTTGTTTCCCAAAACTACATCTTAATCCCTATGTCAGTCTTAACTCTTCACCTTAACCCTCTGTCTATATCCTATTATGGGACAAGAGAATCAGAAACTTACTGGACTGGATGGGAGAATTAGTTATGTAACTTGATATTTAGATTTAGAGGCATCTGATAAGGACAGCCTAATACGCCCACCTGAACAATAGGAATAGACTTATTGCTAGAATTAGGTCGTATCTTGAGCTTTCATCTCCTTCCTATGTAGTAACTAAATGAATATTCTCAATATTTGTCTCCAGACACTTCTTTTTCTAGGATTACATTTCCAATCATTGTCATCTCTGGTATATATATATTTTTTGATAGATTAATACCTTCAATAAGGGTAATGTCAAAATTGGTCAACTTTAGAGTTATATTCTTTTTCTGGTAATTTGTTTTGCTTTGCTTGAATCAGTTATGTGTTAGCCTACTCTTTTTTTCAGATGGCATTATTTACTTTTCAAAATATTCAAAGGACACCTCACTGACATTCCCATATCCCACTCACAATATTTTTATTCTACACTGGTAATTGAATATGGGTTCCATAGATAAAACACATCATTCAACAGTCATTTGTGTAGGCTAAGCACTGGAATAATTTGTTAATTGGCTAATTCATTTATTAATGAATACCTTTAAGGCATATGGTATTTATTGAGTATGTACTACTATGTAGTGGGGATTGTGTTGTTTATAATACTACAGTGAACAAGTTAGTCACAGCATCTACATTCTAAGTATTCACAGAATAATTGGGAAACCAAGTAAGCAACAATCATAATGCTGCTACTTAGATAAGGTAGGAATAATATATATATGTATAGATACAGTGGCTTTTATATTATAAAATTTAGTGGACCATTTAATTCAAATAAAACAAGGTGACCCAAATAGATGAAGTAGGAAATGAAAATATTAGCTAATAGTGAAATAACTAAATGACATTACTGGTCTGGAAATGATGCCAAGTCTTTTTTGAATGAAAGGGAAGAAAATAAATACTTACTTAGGTTTGTTCCCTAACAAACCAAAAGGAAAATGAAAATCCAGTAACAATCTGAGAAACAGAAAAGCATTTAAGAATAAGGCTAAAAATTATCTTATAAATGTAATAAGGAAAACTGGAAATGTGGAAATCAACACAAGTTTTGCAGAAAGAATAGATATAAAAATTATAAACCTCAAGAGAAAAAGGAAAGTCTAGATCTTCATGAAACAAAGCTTTCAAGGAGAGAAGTTAATGTTTGAAAACCACACAAAAAGTCTAAAAGCTTAGAATGTTCAGCTCCCTAAAGAAATAAGGATACTATCATATAGATTTTATGAAGCATTTTATTTTCACAATAGTTGATACTGAAAGCTATTTTTTTCCAAAGAGAATCTACCATATAACAACCAGTAAAATAACAAAAACAACAGGTAAAATTGGATAAAAGACTCCATTTTCGAGCAGCTCAGGAGTTTACCCTGTAATTTGTCTTTGAGTTTTGACTTAACCCATTCCTGACTGTCTCACGTAACAATTGGTTTGTAGATTGCCCTGTTATTGAGTAGTTTGTCCCTGAATGATAGGCCAGGAAAGCTTATAGAGAGTCAGGCCCAACAACATTCAAACTACCCTAAAAATATTACCCTTCTGGTCATTAGAAATCTCTTGTGAAGGAAATAGAGTAATCTTGCCTCTATTAGTCCTGTGGAAAGTATCTAATTGGTAGGCTATTTTTAGACATATCATCAAAATTTATGTTTTGTCTAAGCCTCTTCTTAATACGATGATAGCACAGGACATCTACAGCCCATGCCATCACCATGTCATTCCAGCACTTTAACAAATAGGCCGCTGGGAGTAGGACAATGCCATTACTCCTTTGAAATGAAGGAAAGTTGGGATTTTGTTTTCAGGATAGGCTTCTTGGGGAGGCAGACCAGTGTCTTCATACAGAAAAATTCTGGACTAGGTGAACTGGGAACATTAATCTGGACCAACATGGGACTTTGAACATAGTTGCGACTACCTACCTTACAAATGGGAATATTTGTGTTTTTTCTGCTGTCCTTAGGAAGTTAATGTTATATTTTAAAATATTTATCTGAATTTATTTGCTACTAGATATTTACTACCTATTGCCCACCCACAACCCATTAACTTTCTTGGGTATGACACTCTCCCACCCCTGTCCCCTCCTTTGGATGACTAACCAATCCCCATTTGTAGGGTTTGTGTTTTGGAAGGACAGATAACCAACCTTGATCTGTATGTAGCTGTGATCCAGGCCTAGCCGATGTGTTTACTGAATCACTATACCCACAGAGCGTGATTGATTAAACACACACACACACACACACACACACACATACACACTTTTCAGAGGCAATCCTAGGGTTAAACTTTTGAAAAAGAGGAGCTCTTTCTACTGTAGGTGCTGAAAGGAAGAGAACATGGCCCAGAGCTGCTGTTGGCCATCTCGCTACTCCCTGGGAGAAGCCTGACTAAGTAAAGTCCACGCAGAGGAAAGTAGACCTGAGGGAAGGAGAGACACCATCTAGGGCCTTCTGAAGTTTAATTTCTTGAGCCTATAGATTTCCATACTCCTCTCTGTTTCTCACAAGCCACCATGATTTGCATTTTTCTGTTACAATCACAATGTTCCTAGGTAATGTTTGTTTTGCTTTTACGCCCATAGGGGAAATTGGGAGCAGCTATGAGGGCCACGAATTCTCCACAGGGTCCACTTGTTCCCGAGGACAGAGAGCCATGCAGGCAGGCATCAGTGACACCTGGTCAAGCACACTTCATCAATGGCAGCCAGGGGTCATCTCTTTCGTGTTGACAGCCTGATAATAAATACTCCCTTCTCTTGTTAGGGAACAAGGTGGGCTTATTTTAAATTGTACTTTCTTCTGTATAGAATAGCAGTGAAAAACTGATATTTTAAAAGGGGAATTCCTACAAACACTCTTTGGTAGAGCCCAAGAGGCTGCAAGGGACTAGAAAGAGTATAGCACCTCTATTCTCAAAACTGCCCAAATAGAATATTAACATAGAAATTGTTGCCTTATAACCTGCTTCTTTCTATCCAGCAAGACTAGTGCTGCAGAGATAACAGATGCTAATCACTTGTTCTTGGTAACCATCAAAGAGGTGAATAAAAGAAGGAAGCAAACTCCACTAAAAAGGCCTAATTTTCAGGCCTTCAACAATAGCTGAAGTTGAGTTTTTTCCCTGGCAAATAATGCTGCGATGAGACACTGGGATACTAGAATACTGTTCTGGTGGCTTAAAGAAAAATTTATTACATAGACATTAATTATATTAGATGATGTACATCATTTACAATAGTATGATAGGGAAAAAAATCTTATTTTCTTTATGAATTTTCCACATTGTTGCAGCATTTTTTCCTTCTCTGTACTCTGCATGAAGGCCATTTATGTACTGGCAGATGAAATATCATATTGAGAATGCTCTAAGTCATTTGACAGTAGGGAAAGTGTTGGGTTTTTAATTTGGCAGCAAATTTTATTTTATTATTTTTAGAAAACTCTAAAAGTATATAACTTCACATTGATAATTGCCCTAGATCATGATCAGACAACTTGATAAATTCTCACAAATGGAGTATACCAGCGTAACAAATACCCAAATTAAGAAACACAAGATGACTGGCTCCCCAAATCCTTTACTCAATTAAAGTCTACCCATTTCCCCACCAAGGTAGCCATCAACTGAGTTCTAACACTGCAGATTATTAATTGGCAGAGATTTTGAAAGATAGCATGTCACTGAAATGTGGGGGAAATTCCATTAATTTCTTGTTACTTAAAACTATAGGAATATCTCTTATAACAATGCTTACTTTCCTCCAAACCAAATAGGGACTCCCCCATATGTATGCCACATTTCCTCCAGAGTACTTTTATAGCTTTGGGGTATCTGGGTTAAGTAGGCATCTGTGATAGCCACCGGGAGGAAGGGCTGAGGGGAAGGCAGCCCTGTGTTTTCTTTTTCCCTCTCATCCTGCTCCGTCACTACCACTGTTCACTCTTTAAATAAAAGAAAAGAGAAAGAAATCCAAGTGTCATCGAACACATTCCATTTTAAGTCTCCTGCTTCATTCTTAGACCCTGCTTAGTCTTTCCTGATTTCTACCCTGCAGAGGGCCAATATCTTTTGGTTGCTTCACTTTCCTTCTGAGGAACCAACATTGAATACAAGTAAACAGGGTAAAAGGTAGTCTAGGAACACTGGGTATATGTGCCCTGCATGGCTGGGTCAAGTGGAGGGAGTAGGTGACTTGCTTTGGAAGAACAATGATCATTCCAATGCTCTATTGGCTGTTCTGGGGTTTGGCATATGTTATTTTGCAACTGGCTGAAATAATAATACCTTGACTGTTTACCACAGAGAATTCTGAATGGTTAACAGAACTAACAATGTAGACGCGCCCTCCTCAAACTGAGAGATGTTTCTCATCATGCTGGAATATTGGAAGAGATTTGACTTTCAGAAGCATAGAGAAATGATTTGATTCAAAAGTAGGAATCCTTGATTTATACAAATACAGCATTAAGCAAATTCACAATTAAAAGAATGTGCCTTGACGGCAGCACCTGTAGCTCAAGGAGGAAGGCAATGGCCCCATATACCAGCCTCAGCCAAAAAAAAAAAAAAGAAGTGTTTTCAGAGAGACAGATACCAAATGATTAATCTCCCTTATATGTGAAATCTAAAATAGTCAAACTTACCGAGGGGAATAGAATAGAGGTTTGCCAGAGACTGGGGCTGTTAGTGGTGGATGGCAAAGGGAGATGTTGGTTAATGAGCACAAAATTTCAGTTAAAGAGGAATAAGTTCTCCTGTTCTATTGCACAGCAAGGTGAGTATAGTTAATAAAAATATACTGTGTATTTCAAAATAGCTAAAAAAGAGTTTTCAATGTTCTCACCACAAAGAAATGATAAATACTTGAGGTAAGAAATATGATAATTAGCCGGATTTGATCAGTGCGCAATGTATACATACATGGATCAAAACATAACATTGTAACCCCATAAATATATGCAATTATTTGTCAATTAAAAGTCAAATCAAATTTTAAAAAAGAATGAGCTTTAAATGATATTCTGTTCTTTTTACTGAACAGCAATCTCAGTAACATTGATGATGAGAATCTATGGATTTAGCAATTTCCAGAACAGTCATTTTAATTGGATTTAAAAGGAATATTATGCAGAATAAAACTGTCAAAATATTTTTTATAGTAGTGCCATGGTTTCTTATGCAGAATTCATTTAAATACACATGTACACTCTATTCCATTAGCTTCTTACAATCCTTCATGCTGCCTATCTTTCTTCTTGTAATGAGCAATTATTGAGAACAGTTGATGGGGTGATTTTAAGAGTTTAATAAAGAAGACCTCTGCCCTGAGAGTCTTACCATGTCCTTGAAGATAGAGATTCTAAGTTTGTGTTTTGACAAAGTGTCACCCTTGCCTGAAATAGTATGTAGAAAACCACAGTAACGAGAATAAACAGAAAACATTGAAGGGAGGAATAGAAAGATCCATCTACTGTTTATATGCAAGTGTGTGTGTGTTCATGCACAACTTGTAAAATAAAGTAGGAGCCATAAGATTAGACATATTATAGACTGTCTGGCATTGCAATACACAGAGTTGCCCTCCATAAATCTGGAATGAATGAAGGGAGTAACAAAAAGCCATGAATACCTAATTAAGGATTAGCGTCCTCATCTTGCAAGTAACAAGGGGATATGTTATTTTTCTCTTTGTGACAGAAAGGCTAGAATTCCTTGGATAGACGGACCAAAGCTGCAAGTTCTTATAGATTAAAACTGAAATAACTTTTCAGCTTTAAAGAGAAAATTCCACCCAAATTGTACACAGGCAGTGGAATGAGTTAGTCAAAGAAATGAGAAGGAAACTTCAAAACATCTCATATTTGTGTGTAAATTCGGTGGTTCAGTATCCTATCAACTATAACCAATCCTTCTTTCCCAAAGCCTAATACCACTTTTTATTTGGGTGACAGTAAAGGCTTTAAAATTATAACAGCAATATTATTAACTTTATCAAATGCGAGACCTTACCAAATGCTGTTATATATAATTATGCATATGTAGTTTATCAGTGGTATACATGTATTTGCCAAAATGCTATACAACGATATACATACATATATATGAGTGCTACACACATACCTACTTAACTAGGTTTTTGAAAATTCCATGTGAGGAGATTTTGAAAACTTTAAAAATATTAGTTTATTGCACTTTCTGATAGGAATCCAAATATTTTGTCTTTCCTTAAAGTCTCAAATGTATGACTTTTTAAATGTAAACTATTTTATATTGTTCCATTAGTTTTATTTTTAGTAATTAGTTCTAACAAAATGGTTCACTTGGCCGTGCTCATGTGCAAGGCTGATGTCAGCAGGTTATCAGGCGAATGTAGATGACATCTCTTGATCTCTGGTCCCATCACTCCACTGTCACCATCAACATTGCTACTAAGCATGAGATGGACAGTGCAAGTCAATTATTTTCTGACCCTTACAGTCTGCATAATTTGGTTATCCCCTAGATACAGTCTCTATAAATAGTGTTTGTTGGGTTCTGAAAATTGGAGTAGACAGATGGCATTGGGGGAAATAATCACCAGTCTTGCCTACGTATGCAACAGAGCCAAGTGTACTGTAAAGAAGGCTTGGATGTTGCTGGTGGTCAGCATGACATTTTGCTCACAAGTTTCCAACATATTATAAAATAAGAAACAAAATAGGTGAGGAAAAGAAAGTGTTAGGAATGTTTTCAGCCTATTTTTTTGAGGAACAAATCAAAGAGTCTGGTTATCATTCCACTGGGCATCCTTGCATTATTTTAATGGATTCCATCCCAGATGGGAATTAATGTATTGGTAGGGCACAGTCAGCTAAGTGGTCAATTTTTTTTTTTTTAAACTAACAGCTACTGGGATTGGCTTGAACTGTTTCCTTAAAATGAAAGATTAGTTTTACAAGTGGTATTTTTAATACAGCTTCACAGCAAAGCAGATTTGTGTAATTTGGCCACCTGCTATGAACATCAATTTTAATCAATCACATATATCTTTGCCAATATAGTTTATCAGTGGTAAATGTTTGAATATTTTGAAATAAATTTCATGATAACATTAAGCAGCCATCTGGAATTATAGATTTCCTCTAAATGGTTTGCAAGTCATAAATGTGAAACACTATACACAGAGAATATACACTTATAAGTCTATCCATTTTATCCTTGTTTACAATATTGTTTGCAAGGACATTTTATTGTGAATAATGCAGAATATTTACCTTCTTAACAGGGCCTATAAACAGCTATGGGCAGAAAGACATTTGGGCTCTGCCGGTCTAGACCTGTGTGTTTAGATAATGAATCCAGCTGTTTTAGCCAGGGCCGCCTAATGATTATGATTCAATCTCTGTGGCTTTCAGTCAATGTAAAATTATTGCAGAAATAAAAATCTGCTTTCTGATATTTATCTCAAGAGATGTTACTTTAATAAGGTGCTCTCGATCCAAATATAATTTGTAGGAAAAATATTGTATTTATCCTGTATATGTAAGTTAGATACTATTCCCCTTCCTCCATCAGAGTTGTAACTTCACAGACTATTTAAGAAAGATACATTCAATGAATTTCCATGAAGATTATATTCCAATAGGGATCTGTGAAACTAAAGGTCTTGAGTATCTAAGTTAGTAGTAGTTTCTGTACTTAACCCTTCAATCCACTTATTTCAGCAACCTGGCTTATTTTTTGCTTTTCTTTTCTTGGCTTATTTTAAATTTATTGGTTTATTCATTACTAGTGGTAATGAACATGGGGGTTGTTTTTTATCTCCTGTTTTATCTCCCTTTTTATACTTCCTTTATTGCTCATTTTAACATGCCACCTGTGTGGGTTTCTCCTTGAAATAACTCGTGTTCCTCCAGCTAAGAATATATTTTATTAGTTTTATAGCTTATCTTACCTTCTATTCAAAATCAGAGGTCTTAAAAAGAATGAATACAAATGTATAATGTAAAGATGAACAAAAAAACATTCAAAAAAGACTTGGGATTGCTAATATAAGACCCATTATTAGCACTTACAAAATAAAAGTGTTTTTAAAGCCATTTTAAATGGGATGACATGCTATCCTTTTAATTACTGTGGCAATATTGAAAATACTATATATGGGACATACAATTTCTCTTTATAGAGATTAACTTTAAACATCTAAATAAACCAAGAATCCTATAATCAGTCTTGTGCATTCCAGATTTCATCTACAATTAAAATATTTTATGTTTTGAAGTGTTTACTTAGGTTATTAGTTCATATATAGAGATGTAGTCTTCTTTAACACATACATACAAAGTCAACAGAACACATATAATGGGTGGGTACTTATCTACATCACTGATACAAACCCCCCCTGTGAGGTAATGGAGGCTAACACAGATGGTGCACTGTCATCTGAATACCTCAGTACCTCTCATGTATGTGATGTTTGTGATACAACTTCATGCATGGTATAATAGTTATGAATAATTATTTGCTTGCAAAATATAGGAGGAAGCAACTTACTCTTCCTCAAATAATAATGATTTCATGGAGGAAGTCATATGTATACTGGGTCTTGAGGAATGCATAGGAATTTATAAGAGAGAAATTGGAGGTGAAGAATATTCTAATAAAAAATAGTATGCTCATAATCTCAGCTACACAGGAGGCAGAGGTGGGAGAATTGCTTGAGCCTTGGAGTGCGAGGCTGAAGTGAGCGTGATTGACCACTGGATTCTAGCCTGGGTAACAGCGAGGCTCTGAGATATTTTTTTCATACGTTCAAGTTACTACTGCCTGTGTTGTTCAGAAAAATCCATAAAGTTGATGAATTAATGGCATAGCAACCAAAAAAACCCTGTTAGAAAATGAATCTATGTGGTTTCTACCAACATTAAGCGGATCTCCAAAACCAAAAGCAATTGATTTGTGTTTTGCCTTCCTCATCAGACTCTTCCTCCAAAACAGAAACCAGTTAAATGACTAGAAATATCTCTAAAAGGCAGCTGACTGAAAAGAAAAAGTGGAGAGAGTATGTAGATGAGGAATTCATCGGAAGATACTTTAATTCTTGTGTAACTGAAAGTTGAAAAGATGAAGCATCATTGCCTTTGGAAAGTAGGAACTTCTGTTATGAAGATTATTATGATATTATACGATGTCTTTTTTTTTTTCTGTCTTATTTACAATGTTCAAAATCCCCACTGTGATGGGTTATAAAACAATATTCTTGTGCCTGGAATTGTTTGCCCATGTCAATTATTATTTGATGGTTTTGACTTGATTTGACAGGTCAAGTCAATCAAAACAATCAAACAGGCCTCTATACCATATCTAGTCTAATTATACTGTCAAAATTTAGATTTTTGTAAGAGTAAAGCATGCTAATTGTTTGCTGCGAGGAGTTCAAGATCTTAGCTGCCCTTCTAGCATGGAAAATATTGTACGCTTTAATGAATATGTAAAGGAATAGTTGGATTAACTTTTGAGCAAAGCAATTTATTTCCTTACTTAATGCAAGACTAGTACTAATGATTCTTGTAACAGTTGTCATAAAGATGATTCATATTTTTCTATGTGGCGTTACAAATGCACCATCTAGCATAAGATAGAAGATTCTAGTTTAATTGCTAACATTTATCTTTTTGGGTCTCATTTTCCCCCTGGAGTAACATTTCTAGAAATGATAAAAAATAAATCATTACTTAAAAGATTAGACTTTAAAAATGGAATTCAATATTATTAGGTAAAAGTTTTCATTGTGTGTGGGAGGCACATGCATCATCCTAGTTTATATATTATTTGGTCTGTTAGGCCCTAGATATAATTAAAGGGTTAATTGTTATGATTGTCTTTGGGGTTCGACATTTAGATTAAATAAGTGGTTGGAATTTGCTACATTTTTAATGTAAGAGGGGTAGAAATTTACTTTAATCTTATCTTTTTTTAAACAATACCTTAGATGAATAACTTTTTATGACCATTCTCTCTCTCTTCTCCTCTGCCTCCTCCAACTTTCATTGCTTCCTCCTTCCTTCTTTTCCTCCCACAAAAAATATTTATTGAGAGATTACTAAATGCATATAAAATGTGTTAATGTAATGGCAAATATGTTGCACAGACAGACACTGGAATTTCTTAGATTTAAAATACTGTTAAGATTTGTCTTGAGCAATATTTGAAGAAGGAAAGAGCCACACTGTTGGAGGGAAGGTGACTACAGGGCAAAATTGGCCAGTTAGGACCATGTCCAAAAGTCTAGTTAGGTTGGAGTCTTTCATAGATTGTAGGTGTGGAAGCTAAGAGGTCATGTTCCAGCTCGCAGGGAGGAAGGTTCTGTCAGACAATGACTTAAGCAAGGCAATCATAAACAAATTACAGGTCTACGTGACTTTTTTGCAGGCCCTGATGTGGAAAAAGTGCACAAAAAAGGGACATGACAATGAGGAGGAGAGAGGCACATGTGGCCTGGGTGGTCCAAAAGGATGAATTCATTGTGAGAGAAACGAGGCCACTCTTTAGCTTAAGAGTGACTGTTAGCTGGACAATAGTGGGAATGGCCAAACGAGGTGGATCCTTGTCAAAAATAGTAATTTAAATCGATTGGTTAGCTGGTTTTGGTTTTTTGTCCCCCCCCCCTTTTTTTTGAGGGGAAAATATGACTACTGTGGAATCAAAATGGTATCTAAGGAGGATGATTTCATGGTTAAGAACATGTACATTAGGGTCAGATTGGCTGGATTCAGTCCCAGCTTCACTGCTTACAAACTACATGACTTTGGGTAAATTTATTTAACCTCTTTGTGCCTCAGTGTTTTTATTTTTTAAATGGGGAAAATAATAGTAGACACCTCAAAGGGTTGTCATAACAATGAATTGGAATAATATTTATTAGCACTTACAATAATACCTTGCCAATAGTTGGTAAGTCTATAACAAAAAGGCTGTGTGCATGACTACCTCATGACAGAAATGTTAAATATTATGATTGGAGGCAGAAAAAGATAAATGTGTGGTAGTTAAGAGTTGGGACTAGAAGAGTGTTTTGTGGCCTGGAAAGGAAGGAATGGATCTAGAATTTATTTCTTCTAATTTTAAAAGGTCGATCTAGTTCTTGCCCACACATGCCAAATTTTCCTCTTTGTATTGTAAACTCAGTCAGGTATGTATTAAAAGATCCTAAAATTTCAAATTCCTACTTGAAGGAACAAAGGCTGTTTGAGATTCCAAGTCCTCTCTAGAGTTAGGGAAATTGGACCAAACTTATATTTCCAAGTATTTTCAAACTATTCAGAACTAGAAGCTTTGAGACTTCTGATAAAAATACCATATCACACAGCCAATATAGGTCCCCGCACTTGAACAAATGGGCTAAACACAACAGCTGAAAGGATTTTAGAACTGGTTTAGAAACTGTAACCTGTGTTTGGATCATTAATGAATAGCTGGCCCTTGTGATCTGTACAGTTTTTGTGAGTTAACACCTGGGACTTTTTGACGATTGAAAGTCTCATTTAATCTCTGAGTCCATAATTGTATCCATTTGGAGAGTCCTCACAATGTAGAGATATTTTTTAGAAATTTGAGAATGATACAGATTAAGAAGTGGCTAATTGTCCTGTCAAGAGATTGATTCCTATTTTCCATTATTTTAAGGGGAGAGCTCTATTGATGATATAAAATATGAATTTCTCTCTATGTCACTTTGTTCAGTCTGTGGGGAGTAGAAAAGGATTATTCTTTACAATGTGTTTTCAAATGATTTGTCCAAACTAATTTTGTATTCCAGAGTCACAAACTCCTCTTGGGTTTTTCTTTCCACATTTCCCTCCAGTGGATTATTTATACTTTTAACAAAATGATGAATGGTTTTTTGTATATTCTAAATGTGTTTATTTCCTCTGGAGAATCTGAGTGAAACAAGTACATTCTTGCAGAAGAATCCTAATATGGTTACCTATTTTTTTTTTTAAATTGGCTTTATCTTTGATTCTAGGAATTCTCTACAAATTGAATGCTGTATATTAAAAAGCTACAGTATTTCATTTTTAAAGCACAGATAAAATTATGGAAATAAGTTATAACGGAGAAGGGATTTTAGTTTCTTGTAGAGAGAAGTATTTAATAATACAAAATAAATCCACTTAGGGGTTTACAAAATATTTTCTCTGTATGTTGCTATGAAACTTTTAAGACATGAAGTTATTTCCTTCTTTTCTGGAGATGTATCTTCTTGTTTCTCTACAGTAATATATAATAGTTGATTTTGGAAAAGAAAGATGAACAAAGTAAAACTATGAAGCAACGAAGTCACAAAATTCTCCAGTGAATTGCTTCAATTTTTCCCTTCTTTATCCAATCAAAGTATTATCAGAATTTATATTTAAATTTTATGAATTTCTCAAAGAAGAATGATAGCAAGTATCATTGAGATACTTACTTTTTTATTTATTTATTTTTTTGAGACAGAGTCTCACTTTGTTGCCCTGGGTTTTGTGCTATAGTGTCACAGCTCACAGCAACCTCGAACTCTTGGGCTTAAGCAAATTCTCTTGGTTCAGCCTCCCAAATAGCTGGGACTACAGGCACCCACCACAATACCTGGCTATTTTGTTGTTGTTGTTGTTGTTGTTGCAGTTGCTTAGCTGAGCTGGGCCCGGTTGAAACCTGCCACCCTCCATGTATGTGACTGGCACTGTAACCACTGTGCTATGGGTGCTGAGCCATTGAGAGACATTTTAAAAATGTAGTTATAAATGCAACCATAAGTAATTTTGTAAAATGTTGCATGAGCAGAAAATATATGCAAAATTAGCTGTCATTTACGCTATTAAAAATAGTCTCTGAGATGGATATTAATAAACTACAAACTTTTAAAATTTTTAAAAATTTTAAGCTCTGATCAAGGCACCGTGAATGCATGTAGATGACTTGTTTGATATGCTTATGGATTTATAATTTAGATGAAGAAGAAAGAAGCAGACACCATGAAGATACCTGATAGTTTTTGAGAGGCACAGATTTTAGTCTAGCTCAGAAGACTAAAGGCAATTTTGACCCTTTAGAAGGGTGTTGGGCAGGTATACGTAAGCATAATTTCCTGAAGAAAGGATTTATATATTCTATTAGCTTCTCCTCAAACTTTAAAATTATGATTGTTCTCATTGTTTAGGGGAGCTGTGGGAATAATCAGGGATGACCTCTTAGAGGAAGTAAGATAAATCTGGAAACTAAAAGTTGTGTAATATGCCTTTGAATGAGTTCACGTTTAGAGAAAAGGAAGAACATTCTACGAGAGGCAAGAGTCTGATGGGATGACACAAGGCAGAAAAGTATAAAGCAAATTTATTCAGAAATGATAATAGCCAGCCAAGTTGAATTAGAGCTGAATTAAGTTGGGCCAAATTTTAGAAGTCTTTAGATTCATTCCAATTAAGACATAATCAGTGTTGCAATGTCTTTACATGTTTTGGAAAGTCAAAATTGACTGTGGTTAGTATAAAACAGACTAGGAAGTGGAAAGAGATGAAGTTACTGTTATTGTTACTGTGTTTATTTGTTTTTTACATAGCTCATATAACTACATGTATGATTTAACAGGAGGGAGAAAAAAGAAAAAAACGAAGAGTAGAGAAAATGTTTAAAAAATAGAAAGTCTTTTCAAATTACAGGAGTAATTACAATTACTAGATGTGTAAGTACATTAATTCACTTCAACAAAAAATGATTGTCTATACTGTGAGCCAAGCACTATTCTTGAGACTTGAAATATATCACTGAGCAGGGCAAAGTTACTGCTCCTGGGGTGTTTACCTTCTAGAAGATGATGCAGAAATTTTTAGTGATTGGTTAAATTGTGATGATGCAATGTGAAAATTATGAAAGGAGAAAACATTACAAAGTGGTAGAGCTATTTCTAAATTTTTGTGACAAAAGAGTATGTAAGAAATTTGCTCATTAGAATTGGAAAGAGATGATATCATTTTCATTAACATTACATTTGAACTAACGAGTAAAGTTAATGAAGAATTTTTGTATTAGACAGTTGTTTCAGAATGGTGTTATAGCTCATCAGTGTGATGAAGAAAAAAAGAAAGAGAAAGAAAAAAGAACATAGAAAACAAATGGGAAAAACCAGAAATGCTTTGGGTAGCCCGATAATAGCATTGAATTAGCTTGGTAGTGAACATCATATAAAATAGAATGACATCAGATATGGAAATTTTCAATCATGTTTGTAGTAGTGAGATTTAACTCTGAGAAATATACTTTATAGTATTTCTGTCAGTAAAGTAGTTACCCTCTTGCCAGGCAATATGAAAAGGCTGGAAGTAAGAAGCTACAATTTCCCCAAGATACTAGTCTTATAATAATGATTATTATGGAAACTTTCTCTGCTTGGTGTAAATTTATGTGCAATTCAAAATTTTAAGTTACCAAATATTTATTAAGTGCATTCAATATTCAAGGGACTATAAAATTTAATGTTTTTTAAAGAATTAAAACAAACAAACAAACACAATCCATCTTCAAAAAATGCACCATCCGAATAGGGAGACCATGTTGAATGGTCAAACCAAACCAAAGCTTTAATGAAACAGAACCTTAGACAAAAGATGTCTAATTCTGGGGGCTATCTGGAAATCTATGACCAGAGGAGTGACTCTCAAGGTAGACCAGGTAGGAAAGGCAGTTTTCATTCCCTCAGTAACTCTTTATACTACAAGCATCTGAAGCTAGAGTGAAGTGCCCCTGCAGTTATGAAGGCTCAACTGGAATGGCATTACTGTGGTTTGATTACTGCAGGGCAGGGGAAAGACCAAGAAATTCCCTTATCAGCTGCTTGGCCATATTTGTCACTGTTGAAGAGGAAAAGGGGAATGGAAACATAATGTATACAGTCTGTGTGGAGCTGCAAAGGATCTTATGGCTAGAGTTCTGAGAAAAAAAAGCTATTGAAACTTTCTGTGCATGTGTACACATTCAGATGTGTTCTGTGTGTGTCCATGTATATGTGTCTACTTGGTACCCAAATTGGCTTATAAATAAAAAGAGCTCTCTTAAATAAGCCTGGATGCTTTTTAAATTTATGTGAATTTAGTAATCTTTGGTAAATAAACTGGTTTTTAAAAATTACTGATAAAAATAGCCATTAAAATGTCTTCAAAATTGTCAGCCTTCATTTTTGACCAGATATACTAGTTATTTTCATATTTGAAGATACTAGTCATTTTATATTTGAAAAGTTATAAAATTTAAAAATGCACCCAAAACAAAATGATCTGTGTTTGTATGATTTTTGAACATAAGACAACTTAATATGTTGGTTTAAGAAAAATAGCTCGATCTCCTGAGTTAGCAGCAAAAATACCCATGTGTTTAAGGTTCTTACCTATGTAAAAATGTGGACATGGCTAAACAAAATAAGTGTCAGTAAATTAGAATACACAAAACTGGAAGCAAATGATAACACAAACATAGAAATTTATGGTCAAAGATTTATGAAGGTATCTTGGTTTTGGCCACCCCTTTCTGAGTACTGGGTGCAAGCCAACCTTTTACGTGTATACTGTGTTGCCGTCGCAGAAGCCTTTGAATAGAAAACTTTGAAATAGAATTTCTGAACTGTTATGTTTTGTATAGTAATTTATTTCAGAAAGAATAAGGTGGTTATTCTTAGAATCCAAAGAGAATCTGAAAACATCTGATTCTGTGTAATATAGTTGAATTTGCGCTTAATTAGAAAAATGTTTTAAGACCAGTTAGATGGTTTTTAAAATAGCTTGAGCTTGATCCTTGTGTAAAAATAATATTATAACTTTATGCCATTATTTCAGATGTTTGAGGTTTATTTGGTTTACATTCAAGTAATGTCATGTCAATAAAATTTATGTTGGGATATTGGCATTTTAGAAACATCAGATTAGTTAACATCCTTAAGCAGGATATATTCTAAAACTTGTAGTTATAGAACTTAAAGATGTCACATTATTCAGAATAGCAAGTCTTGCTCGAATACTTATGTTTGTTATTTTGGTAGGTTTTGTAAGTTTAAAAGTAATAGTAAAAACTGTATTTTGTGATTATTTCTTGGTCTGAGTTTTAAAATTCATTTCCTTCTCTTTTCTCCCAATTTTGTGTATGAAAATGTGTTTAGATATTAAATTAGTTTAGGCACTAAACTAATTTAAGCTAGCAAAATTAATCACATTGGTTGTGTATCTAACATCTGCAGGCTATCAACATGGTTAAGTAAACTGCTAAAATAGGCAAATGTAAATGAGATAAATGTAATAAAATTGAAAAAAGTTTTCTATAATCTACTTCTTTTGAAACTTCTCAGATATGTATCTCAGAAGTTCACATGTTGCTACTTCTTACGGCTTTCAGTTTTGCTCCCTAGAGAAAGCCTGAGATGATGACCCTCTCCTTCAACCTCTGGTTCTAAGTTTGCTGTTATGGTCCAACACTGAAATGTTTACCTTGAACTTCTGAAAACCAATGTTTCTTCTTAGTTTCTTGATGTCTGAATTGTTCATTTTTTTTTTTAATCTTCCTATGCTATTACTGAGATTTGTGTTTTCCCCTTTCAAAGTATTGGTTTCTTGTTTCCTATGTAATATAATATCCTTATGTTCTTCTTATGTCTGATAAATTCTGGTACCCTTTTCACTAAGTCTGACTTCCAAATTGTCTAACTGGCTTTTCCATAAAAAAAAATAATTGCACTAAAGAAGGTTATGTCTTATTTTTTCTTTTCTTTTTTTTTTTTTAACGTTTTGATAACTGGCCAAAGAAACAAAGATTTAAAGTTTTATCAAAGTAATTCCTATGTTGTCTTTATTAGATTTTGGATTCCTTGGGAAAAATTGAGCTTTAAAATGTTAAGGATTTGTTAGTTTTTTTTTGTTGTTGTTGTTTGTTTGTTTTTTGTTTTCTTTATTGCCTTAAACTTAAAGCCTTCTGATCAACACTCCCAGTTAAGTGAATTGCTGTCTTTTTTTTTTTTTTTTTTTGGTGGTTGTTGTTGTTTTTACAATAAACTGTAATTCTGTTTTAATCGAATACTTCAGCTTTTTTAGCAACTTTGACAACTATCTAGATAGTTTAAATGTTTGCTTTCCTATAGACTTTTGTTTTCTTACCACTGTCAGAACCAGACAGGATGTAGAACCTACTTGTTAAAAATGTTGTTTTCTCTTTCTAATACAAAAGTTTCTAAATCCTTAGCTCAAGTGGTTTTTAACAAATCTTGTGTTTTGTATAGTGACTTCCTATGAATCAGACAGTAGATTGATGTTTATAGATAAGTTCATTTTATAATTTTGTTTTTTGCCCCGGCCCGCGGGGAATTCAACGGGGACCTGGGAAACAAAGGGGTCAGTCGAATGAGGGGACAAGAGACACGAAAGAATGAGAGCAAGTCAAGAGTCTGATCAAGCTCCGTCGAGTTTATTTTTCAGCTGGACTTATAAGCACACAAACGAGGAAGTAACTAAGGGCTGTTCCTAACAGGGCGGGGAGGGGGCTAGTTTCTGGAGAATTACTAGGAGAAGGACCCTAAGGCGGGGGGTGCATTTTTGAGGAGATATGCAAGGGGAAAGTACCGTTGCTGTTTACGGTTGAATTCCTGAGAATAGTTTGCTCGTAAAATCAAGATAGCAAGGGGCATTTTTGTTATATGTTTTGGCTCCCGGCAGTTTTTTGTGTTTGTTTTGGGTCTTATGTTGCTTAAAATTTTTAAAGTTGGTAAGGACAGGATGGCCAAATGCCAAATGCTATTTGCTTTTCAATAAGAAGACTTGGATTGTAAGGCTAAATGTCAGAATTTTGAGGGAAATAGTTTTATGGGAGGGACTGATTTTATAGTATGGGGATAATATCCTGATGACCTGTGAGACTGAAGCCTAATCAAGACAATATACCATAATTGTGCTGACAAAGGATGTACAGCATCTCAAAAAGGCTCAACTCTCACTTCCCATTGTCAGATGCTTGGAGTTTGAATGAGAGGCAATAAATCAAATAGCAGTCCCCACCACCTGCAAGCAGGCATAAGGATTCAAGTTTTGCCAGATTTAGATTTCTAATTTCAGAGTAATAGAAAAACCATACTATGAAGATTTAAAAGGAGAAGAAAAAGAACTACTTACTTGAACTGGGAACACCACAGGGCTTTCTTGATTATTAAAGAAAAATGAATGCCCTCACATTGGGTCCTTGGACTTTTATAAACCTTTTGATCTATTTATTTAAGAAAGGCAAGGAATTGGACTCAGGGTATTGACACAAACATTCCGGGATCTTAAGCAACCTGCACCTTACTTCTCTGAGCAATCAGATGTGGTAACAAAAGGATAGGCCACTGTTTGAGAGTGGTAGCTACCACTTAGGAGATTTTACAGGAAGCTGAAAAGTTCTGCCTTGGGCAACTTGTGACTTCATACCATGCATCACCCCTATAAGAAGAGGGAGGCTTTTGGTTACTGGCAAGTGGCCAGATTGGCAAACATTAGGTTATCTGTTAGGTAATCCTAATATAATTCTCAAGATGGTGTCCACCTTAGGTCCAGCCACTTTGTTGCCTATGGGCTCTCGTTCCCCACTCCATGATTGCATTCAGATTATCGGCCGCATGTACTCTATTCTTCAGGATTTGACTGATCAGCCCCTGTCGGACCCAGAAGAGGTCTGGATTATGAAAGAGGGAGAAGGAAAAACTGAATATGCTGTGGTCACTGGTCAAAAGGTAGGAACAAACCTTATTTCCTGGGATATCTGAAAATATAGCTCATATGTCTAACTTGTCCTTTGGGGATTTTCACTTGCCTGGAGATTTTACCTAAGATCAACTCAAATCCATTGCTTCTTCCACCAACCTATCTCAATGCTGGATCTGCTACCTAAGACTGTTTTTGTAAATGACTAGGGGAATTTTAGGATGGAGATTCCTTCTGGGGAACATGGAACCAAATTTCCTGGGACAGAGAATAATGGGTACTTTTCTTGATATATTTTGCTGCTTTGGTGGGAAGAGAGTGGTAACTCAATAATATTCATCAAAAAGTTTCAGTTATGTGCCCAACATTTTCGTTCTTGCTTATAATCTAACTACATTCAGCAGGAAGCAGGAAGATAGATCAGCATCCTGATTCCCCAAGACTGAGGAATAAACTACAAAGAATGGGAGTGCTATTGTAACCAGCCCCATGAACAAATTTCAATAACTCCTATATTCTGTTTTTTATAATCTTCCCCCAACAACTTGACCTGTTAAGTTGTTTCCCAGAAATGATGGGTTTTCTATAAGACAAAAGAGATGATATTCTGAAGGTCCCTGTGCAGACTTCCTGACAAGAGTCATAATCCCCCCAAACCTGACCCTAATGCAAGTAGCCCATTGTTTGTTATACCATGACCTGCTCCAATACATGTGGCCCCTCTTTTATTTTTATTTATTTATTTGTTTTTTTTTATTAAATCATAGCTGTGTACATTGATATATTCATGGGGCATCATTCACTAGCTTCACAGACCGTTTACCAAGTTTCGCATGTACCCTTGTAAGATGCACCGCTGGTGTAATCCCACTAATGCCCTTCCCTCTACCCACCTCCCCCCTCCCTCCCTTCACTTTCCCCCTTCCCCCTATTCTTAGGTTGTAACTGAGTTATAGCTTTCATGTGAAAACCCTAAATTAGTTTCATAGTAGGGCTGAGTACATTGGGTACTTTTTCTTCCATTCTTGAGATACTTTACTAAGAAGAATATGTTCCAGCTCCATCCATGTAAACATGAAAGAGGCAAAGTCTCCATCTTTCTTTAAGGCTGCATAATATTCCATGGTGTACATATAGCACAATTTATTAATCCATTCGTGGATCGATGGGCACTTGGGCTTCTTCCATGACTTAGCAATTATGAATTGGGCTGCAATAAACATTCTGGTACAAATATCTTTGTTATGATGTGATTTTTGGTCTTCTGGGTATATGCCCAGTAGAGGGATTACACGATTGAATGGCAGATCTATTTTTAGATCTCTAAGTGTTCTCCATATCTCTTTCCAAAAGGAATGTATTAATTTGCATTCCCACCAGCAGTGCAAAAGTGTTCCCTTTAATCCACATCCGTGCCAACATCTCTGGTCTTGGGATTTTGTGATATAGGCTAGTCTCACTGGAGTTAGATGGTATCTCAAAGTAGTTTTGATTTGCATTTCTCTGATGATTAAAGATGATGAGCATTTTTTCATATGTCTGAAGGCCGCACGCCTGTCTTCTTCAGTGAAGTTTCTCTTCAAATCCCTTGCCCAGCCTGTGATGGGATCCCTTGTTCTATTCTTGCTAATGCGTTTGAGTTCTCTGTGGATTCTGGTTATTAAACCTTTGTCGGAGACATAACCTGCAAATATCTTCTTCCATTCTGAGGGCTATTTACTTGCTTTACTTACTGTGTTCTTGGCTGTGCAGAAGCTTTTGGATCAAAGATTTAAGTTTTAAGACATGAAACTATAAAGATACTAGAGGAGAGTGCAGGGAAAACCCTTGAAGAAATCGGTCTGGGCGAGTATTTTATGAGGAGGACCCCCCCCGGGCAATTGAAGCAGCTTCAAAAATACACTACTGGGACTTGGCCCCTCTTTTAAAAGCCCATGATCTCGTGGCGCCTGTGGCTCAAAGGAGTAGGGCGCTGGCCCCATATATTACAGGTGGCAGGTTCAAACCCAGCCCCCAGCCAAAAACTACAAAAAAAAAAAAAAAAAAAGCCCAAGATCTCTGTTAGTCAAAGAGATGGATTTGATGCAATTTATCCTATTCTCCCAACAAGTCTTCTGTCATATTAAAACTTCCTTTCTCCGGCAGCACATGTAACTCAGTGGGTAGAGTGCCAGCCCCATATACCAAGGGTGGTGGGTTCGAACCCGGCCCGGCCAAACTGCAACAAAAAAATAGCTGGGTGTTGTGGTGGGAACCTGTAGTCCCAGCTGCTCGGGAGGCTGAGGCAAGAGAATAGCCTAAGCCCAGGAGTTGGAGGTTGCTGTGAGCTGTGACGCCATCCCACTCTACCGAGGGCTATAAAGTGAGACTCTGTCTCAAAAAAAAAAAAATTCCTTTCTTCCTTGGCAATCTTCATTATCTCCATAATTGGACCTTTGTGCTATGAGCACCTGGGCCTAGACCAAAACTCCCTTGCAGTTTTAACAGCATTAGAGGAAATAATGCTGTTGTTATGATCCCCAAACATATTATCTCAAGTCATAACACAAATCAGTGAGGTGTTGTGAAATGGGATGGTGCAGTCTACTGTGAAGCAGTGGTCATTTTTGCAGGATGAATCTAGATTCTCTGGGGTGAAGGAAAGTCATACCATAAATAGAAACAAAAGGTTTAATGAACTTCCTAAGGCAATCTTCATCTAGTCAGACTGTAGAAGGGAGTAACAAAATGAATAACACAAATTTATTAACTTATTATGAAGTATTTATTATATCCATAATTTATCACTGCAAGAGATGAGAGTCTTGCTATTGAGCAGTTTATAAGGTACCACAAACATCAAGATCTTTGAGTTTGAAGAACTAAAGTAATAGAAATGGTTGGGTGATGTTGTGGCTACTTCCTGCTCCCCTGGTATCTCAAGTGAATTATACTGTTGATCTCCAAAGAGTGGTTAATGGACAATTTGGTTTCTTAATGTGCTTGTAAAGTGCTTCTTTTGTGAACTGAATGTTAGCCTATTTATAAGACATCCCAGAATGTAGACTAGTGGGACCTCTCAAAACTCATTCTACAAACTTAGGGTTGTAAAAAATAAAGCAAATAAGCTCTAATTTTTGGTATTTAATGAAAGTAATAGAGAAAAAGAAAAAAATGGAGGAGCAGAGGAAAGAGATAGCTATATCAACTATAACAGACTGTGCTGTTTGATGAGCTATCCCTAAATATTCATTGATTTTGTTCATACTCTGCCCTGGAAACTTGAGCATCAGGAGAATTTGGCTTTCTCTCCACCTCCAGGAGTGAAGCTTGATTAGTCCAAGCCAATTATGGTAACTGCATACCCCTGCCAACTGATTCATTCTGGCATAGGGATGTGACAGAATTTTGGCAAATTGATATGAAGGGAAATCAGTTGGGTAGCTTCTGAAACAGTTTTAGCCACTCTTATTTAGAGACAAAAGGAAGAGAATCTGCCCTCTCTCCATTCTGAATTCTGGATTTTGTTGTGTGAAGGTGTACTATTTGAAGCAGCTGTAGTCATTTTGCTGTCATGAAGGGACAAGCTAAAGGATCTGTCTACATTCTGTTGATGGTGTATGGAAGGGATAGAGAACTGGAGTTACCAATGTATGAAGAAGGAATCATTCCTGTCTTATCATAGCTCCAAATCCTCTATAAGCTAAAAAGTGTCTTTATTGAAGCCAATTTTGTCTCTTGCAGTTGAAAGCATTGTTGAGGATAGAAACTTTTCTTCTACCTTCTTATTTTTAGTATCTGTGGGCCTGCAAATTAGGAGATAAGGCATTGATTGATTTGTTTTCTATTTTTAAAAAATGAAAATGTTTAAAAAATAAAAAAATTAAAAAAATAAACAATTAAAAAAATTTTAAATCATTTTTAAAAAAATGATTTTATTGACGTATGACTGATATACAAAAATCTGTACATAATTAATGTATAAAATTTGATGAGCTTAAAGATAAGTGTATACCCATATCTCTGCCAAAAACCTATCCGTTATCTACAAAGTTTCCTCCTGAATTCTTATTTATTATTATTTTGTATGATAACAAAGCTTAACATGAGATCTATTCTCCAAGCATACTTTTAACTACATAATATCTTATTAATAACCATTGGCACTATATTGCACAGTTGATCTCTAGGACTTATTTATCTTGTATAACCAAAATTTTGTCCTCTTTGATTAATATTTTCATTTCCTACTTCCTTCAGTTCCAGGAAACCACCGTTCTACTTTCTGTTTCTATGAGTTTGACTGTTTTAGATTCATTATATAAGTGGTATTTATCCCTCTGTGTCTGGCTAAATTCTCTTAGCATAATGTCCTATAGCATTATTCATGTTGTCATAAGTGGCAGGAGTCCCTTCTTTTCTGAGGCTGAATAATACTGTATTGCATGGAATTTTTTTTTCTCTACCCAATTATCCATTGGTAGACATTTGCATTGCTTCTGTGTTTTAATGATTGTGAATAACACTGCGATTAACATGGGAGTGCATATATATCTTTGAGATATTTTCAATTCCTTTGATATATACCCAGAAGTAGGATTGCTCTGGATCATATGGTAGTCTAGTTTTAATTGTTTGAGGAACCATTATACTGCTTTCCATAGTGGCTCTACCCATTTGCATTCCTATAAATAGTATACTAGAGCTTTTTTCTTTTTTTGCAGTTTTTGGCCGGGGCTGGGTTTGAACCCACCACCTCTGGTATATGGGGCCAGTGCCCTACTCCTTTGAGCCACAGGCGCTGCCTGTACTGGGGCTTTCTTTTCTCCACATCTTTACCAGCACTTGTCTTTTGTTTATTTGATAATAGCCATCCTAAGATGTGAGAGGTATCTTATTGTTGTTTCAACTTTCCTTGAAAATTGGTGAAATTTAGCACCATTTTCATATGCCTGTTGGCCATTTGTATGTTGTTATTGGAGAAATGACTGTTCATGTCCTTTGCACATTTTTAAATAAGGTCATTTGCTTTTTGCTATTGGGTTATAGGAGTTTCTTCTTATATATTTTAGTTATTAACCCTTTATCAGATATATGGTTTGCAAATATTTTGTTCTTTTCCACAGGTTGTCTTTTCATTTATTAGATTGTTTTCTTTGCTATGCAGATATAGTCCTGCTTGTTCACTTTTCTTTTTGTTTCCTGTGCATCTGGTGTTATATCTAAAAGATCATTCCCAAGACCAACATCGAGGTATTTTTCTTCATTTTTTCTTCTAGGAGTTTTATGGTTTCAGGTCTCAGGTTTAAGTTTTCACTTCATTTCCTTTTTTTTTCCTTTTTTTTTGAGAGAATCTCACTTTGCTGCCCTTGGGAGAGTACCAGGGTATCATAGCTCATAGCAACCTCAAACTCTTGGGCTCAAGCAATTCTCTTGCTTCCAGTCTTCTGAGTAGCTGGGACTACAGGTGCCTGCCACAATTCTGGCTATTTTTAGAGACGGGGTTTTGCTCTTGCTCAGGCTGGTCTCTATGAGCTCAAGCAATGCACCCGCCTTGGCCCTCCAGAGTGCTAAGATTATAGGCATGAGCCACCATGTCCAGCCTTTTTCATTTCATTTCGTGTTGATTTTTGTGTATGGTGTCAGATAAGGGTCTAACCTCATTATTTTGCACTTGGATATACAGTTTTCCAATCATCATTTATTGAAAAAACTATGATTTTCTCCATTGTATATTCTTGGCACCTTTGTTAAAAATTATTTAATAAATAATTTTTATTTCTGGGCTCTCTGTTCTGTTTCATTAGTCTATGTATGTGTCCACTTTTATGCCAAGACCAAACTGTTTTGATTACTGTAACTTTGTGATATATTTTGAAATCAGAAGGTTGATCCTGGCAAAAGAATATATTAACTGTTCTTTAATTTCTGTGGTATTTATTATAACATTTGCTCTCATTTTACTTATTTGAATATTCTTTATTTCCTGGTAGTGTAACAAAGGGTTTGTCATTTTGTTTGCCTATTCAAAGAACCATTCCTCAGTTTTATCGATTTTTTTCTGTTGTTTTTATATTCTCTATTTCATTTATTTCTGCTCTAATCTTTTAAAAATTTTCTTTTTTGTGCTAACTTGAGGCTTAGTTTATTTATTTTTTTATTTGCTTGAAGTTTAATATTAGGTTGTTTGAAATCTTCTTTCTCTTCAATGTAGGCATTTATTACTATAACCTTTCCTCTGTTTTGGGGAAGTTTGCTTCTTATACATTTTGGGATTTATGTGTTCATTTTTTTATTCCAACATATTTTCTAATTTCCCTTTTGATTTCTACTTTGACTCAGTAACTGCTAAGTGTCTAATTATCTAAGAGTTTAATTATCATGTGTTTATGATTTTTTTCAGTTTCCTTTCTTATTGATTTCTAGTTTCATTTCATTTTGGCTAGAGAAGATATTTGGGATATTTTCAGTCTTCTTAAATGTGTAAGACTTACTTTCTGACCTAGATTGTGATTTCTTTGGAGAATGTTCTGTGTATGCTTGAAAAGATTATGTATAATACTTCTGTAGGTAGAATGTTTTGCATATTTCTTTTAGGTCCTTTTGTTCTGTATTGTTGTTCAAGACTGCCATTTCCTTATTTATTTCCTGTCTGCATATCTGTCTATTATATAAATTGGGTATTGAAATCACCTATTTTATTGTTTTGTTATCTATTTATCTCTTCAGACATGACAATGTGTTCTTTATGTATTTATTTATTTTCTTTATGTATTTAGATGCTCTGATATTATTTGCATATATATGTACACCTGCATATATACTTATAGCATATATATCTATACACCTGTTAAATTGACTTTTTATAATTATGCAATGACATTTTTGTCTCTTGGACAGATTTTGAATTAACGTCTATTTTTGCTAATATAAATATAGCATCCATGCTCTCTTTTTCTTACCATTTGGATGGAATATTTTTCATATCCCATTTCTTTCAGCCTATGTGTGACCTTAAATCAAAATTTGGTCTCTTATATACTGCATATAATTACATTCTATTCTTTTTTTAATATTTATCCATTTAGGCACTCTTTTTTTAAATAGATTAATCCACCTACATTTAAAGTAATTATTGCTAGGTAAGGACTAACTTACTATTGCCATTTTGTTAATTGGGTTTTGTTTGTTTTTTTATTTCTTTCTCTGTCTCTTGTCTACCTATATATTTTATTGTTTTTTTTTTTTGGTGCTGATATTGTTTAATTATTTTTCTCTCGCCTTTGTATCTGCTAGAGACTTTTTCTAATAAGGTTTGCATAACCTTCTTATAATATCTATTTTGAACTAATGATAATTTAACTTTAATTACATACAGAAAATACACTTTTACTCCACCTCTACTTTTTTTATGATGTTGGAATTTGCTTCCTTTTATATTTTGTGTCCATTACCCAATATTTTTGTGGTTATGATTACTCTTAATATTTTTGTTTTTTAAATTCTATGCTAGGATTTAGACAAGTGATTTTCTTTCTTTCTTTCTTTCTTTTTTTTTTTTTAGAGACAGAATCTCACTTTATTACACATGGTAGAGTGCCGTGGCATCACATAGGTCACAGCAACCTCCGGCTTTTGGGCTTAGGCGATTTTCTTGCCTCAGCCTCCAGAGCAGCTGGGACTACACGTGCCTGCCACAATGCCCTGCTATTTTTTATTGCAGTTTGGCCGGGGCTGGGTTTGAACCCACTACCCTCCATATATGGGGCTGGCGCCCTACTCACTGAGCCACAGGCGCTGTCCTAGACAAGTGATTTTCAACTGATGTGCTACAAAAATTTTTATTATTATTATTTATTTATTTATTTTTGTATTTTTTTTTTTGGCCAGGGCTAGGTTTGCACCCACCACCTCTGGCATATGGGGCCAGCGCCCTACTCCTTTGAGCCATAGGTGCTGCCCTGCTACAAAAAATTTTAAAGATCCTTATTAAATTATTTTTGAAAGAAGTTTAAAGAGCAGTAAATATATTCTTTTTTTTTTTTTTACTACTTTTTTAATCAACATAATTGAAGTGTGCTGCAAAGTTTATATAGGTTCAAGTGTGCCATGAGATAAATACCATTGAAAAACACTAGTTTGAGTAATTTATGTACCAACATTTCTGTATTATATTATTTGGTACTTGTGTATTTGTTTTCCTTTACCATTGAGATTTATACTTTTATATGCTTTCATGTTACTGTTTATTGTCAGGTCTAATGAAAATGAACTCTCTTAGTTTTTGTTCATCTGAGAAAGGCTTTATTTCTCCTTCATTTTTAAAGGAAAGATTCTCCATGTATAGTAGTATTGTTTGGCAATTTTTTTTTTCCCTTTCAGCACTTTGAATATATCATTCTACTCTCTCCTAGCCTGTAATATATTTGCTAAAAATTTCACGAATAGTCTCTTGGGGTCCTTCGTTGGTGATGAGTCACATTTCTTTTTAGCCTTTGACAATTTATTTATAATATGCCTCAGTGTAGAATTTTTTAGTATTTAGGTTCCACATGAAGTCTTTTTGGCTTCATGAATCTGGATGTTGATTTCCTTCCTCAGATTTAGTTATTTTTCAGCCATTATTTCTTTTTTTAAAAAATTAGATCATAACTATGTACATTACTGCATTTATGGCATACAATGTGCTGATTTTATATACAGTTTGGAATGCTTACATCAAACTGGTTAACATAGCCTTCACCTCACTTATTTAATTGTTGTGTTAAGATATTTATGCTATACTCTTAAAATATTGACATGTACCCTTGCATTATGCACAATAGGTGAGATCCCACCAATTAACCTCCCTCCACCTGCCCACCCTCCACCCCTCCCCTTGCCCTCCTCTTCCTCTTCTCTTTCTGGGCTATAATTGTGTTTTATCATTCATATGAAAGTGTGGGTGATTACAAATTGGTTTCATAATAGTACTGAGTACATTGGCTACTTTTTCTTCCATTTTTGAGATACCTTACTAAGAAGAATATGATCCAGCTCCATCCATGTAAACATAAAAAAGGTAAAGTCTCCATCTTTTTTATGTATGCATAATATTCCATGGTATACATATACCACAATTTGTTAATGCATTCATGGGTCGATGGGCACATAGGCTGCTTCCATGACTTGTCAATTATGAATTGGGCTGCAATAATAATTCTAATGCAAACTTCTTTGTTGTAAAATTATTTTTGGTCATCTGGATATATACCTAGTAGAGGAATTGCAGGATTGAACAGGTCTACTTTTACTTCTCTAAGTGTTCTCCAAATTTCTTTCCAGCAGGGATGTATTAGCTTGCATTCCCAACAGCAGTTCAGAAGTGTTCCCTTTTATCCACATCCATGCCAACATTTCTAGTTTGTACTTTGGGGATTTTGTTATGTGGGCTGATCTTACTGGAATTAAATGTTATCTTAAAGTGAAGTGAGTGTATGATGCCCCATAATCATATCATTGTATACAGTTATGATTTAATAAAAAATAAAAAAATAAAAAAAATTAAAAAAAAAAGTGATTTTTATTTGCATTTCTCTGATGATTAAGGATGAGCATTTTTTCATGTGTTTGTAGGCTATGCATCTATTTTCTTGAGAGCAGCTTCTGTTCCAGTCTCTTGCCCACCATGAAATGGGATCACTTGTTCTTTTCTTTTTAATAAATTTGAGTTCTCTGTGGATTCTGGTTCTCAGACCTTTGTCTGAAACATAACCTGCAAATATTTTCTCCCAAACTGAAGGCTGTCTGCTTGCTTTACTATCTGTGTTCTTAGCTGTGCAGAAGCTTTTTAGTTTGGTCAGATCCCAGTAATTTATTTTTGGTGTTGCTTCAACTGAGCAGGGCGGTCCTCATCATAAAATATTCTCCTAGGCCAAGTTCTTCAAGTGTTTTCCCTGCACTCTCTTCTAGTATCTTTATAGTTTCATGTCTTAAGTTTAAATCTTTTATCCAGTGAGAATCAATTTTTGTTAATAGTGAAAGGTGAGGGTCCAGTTTCAGTCTTCTACACGTTGCCAGCCAATTCACCCAGCACCATATGTTAAATAGGGAATTCCCCCCCTCCCCCAATTTATGTTTTTGACAGGCTTATCAAAGATCAAATGACTATAAGTGCCTGGATGCATCTCTTGGTTCTCCGTTCTGTTCCATACATCTCTCTGTTTTTGTGCCAGTAACATGCTGTTTTGATCACTAATAGATTTATAGCCTGAAGTCTGGTAGCGTGATTCCTCCTGCTCTGTTTTTATTTCTGAGTAATGTCTTGGCTATTCGAGGTTTTTTCTGATTCCATATGAAACAAAGTGCTAATTTTTCCAGATATTTAAAGTATGACAGAGGTGCTTTAATAGGGATTGCATGAAATTTGTATATTTTGGGGGGAAGTATGGACATTTTACATTTTACAGTGTTTTTTTTTTTTGTCAGGGCTGGGTTTGAACCCACCACTTCCAGTATATGGGGCTGGCACTCTACTCCTTTGAGCCACAGGCGCCGCCCTAGAAGTATGGACATTTGAACAATGTTGATTCTTCCCAGCCATGAGCATGGGATGTTTTTCCATTTGTTAACATTTTCAGCTATTTCCTTTTTCAGAGTTTCATAATTCTCTTTACAAAGATCTTTCACATCCTTTGTTAGGTCAATTCCCAAATGGTTCATCTTCTGTAACATTACTGTAAAAGGAATAGAATCCTTGACTAATTTTTCAGCTTGACTGAAAATTGATTGTCGGTATATATAAAAGCTACTAATTTGTAAATATTGATTGTATCTTGTATCCTAAGACATTGCTGTATTCCTTGATCACTTCTAAGAGGGAAATTTATAGTGTTGCAAGCCTTTCTCAAGAGAATAGAATGAGAAGAAATCAACAACTTAATGGGTCATGTCAAGCAACTGGAAAAGGAAGAACATTCAAACCCCAAACCCAGCAGAAGAAAAAAAAACAATCAAAATTAGAGCAAGTTTAAATGACATTGAAAACAAAAACAAAAATGTCATTCAGAAGATCAGCGAATCAAAAAGTTGGTTTTTTGAAAAGATTAACAAAATTTATAAACCTTTGGCCAACCTAACCAGAAACAGAAAAGTAAATTCCATAATATCATCAATCAGAAATGATAAAGAAGAAATAACAACAGACACCTCAGAAATCCAAAAAAATCCTTAATGATTACTACAAAAACTCTATTCTCAGAAATATGAAAATCTGGAGGAAATAGACCAAATACCTGGAAGCACGCCACCTTCCTAGATTCAGCCAGAAAGAATTGGAAATGTTAAATAGACCTATATAAGTCACTGAAATAGCATTGACTATACTAAATCTTCCAAAAAAGAAAATCCCGAATCCAGATGGCGTCACATCAGAATTCTACCAAGCTTTTAAAGAGGAGTTAGTACCTATATTACATAACCTTTTTTAAAACATAGAAAAAGAAGGAATACTTCCCAACACAAGAAAGAAAATTATAGACCAAAATCATTAATGAAGATTGAGGCAAAAATATTCAGTTAGATCCTAGCAAACAGAATTCAACGGCACATCAAAAAATTATACACCATGACCAAGTTGGTTTTATCCCAGGGTTACAAGGTTGGTTCACCATACTTAAATCTATAAATATGATGCATCATATAAACAAAATAAAAAACTAAGACTATGTGATTCTCTCAATTGGTGCAGAAAAAGCTTTTGATAATATCCAGCATCCTTTTTTGATCAGAACACTTAAGAAAATAGGCTTAGGTCATTTCTTAAACTGATAGAGGCCATCTATAGCAAACACACAGCCAATATCATATTGAATGGAACAAAATTGAAAACATTTCCATTCAGTTCTGGGACTAGACAAAGATGCCCATTGTCTCCACTGCTATTCAACATAGTAATGGGAGTCTTAGCCATTGCAATCAGGCAAGAGAAGGCAATCAATGGTATTCAAATGGGGACAGGGGAGATCAAACTCTTACTCTTCACAAACGACATGATCTTATACCGATTATTTCTTAAATAAAAGGGACCGATTATTTCTTAAATAAAATTTCTGCTTTCTTGTTGTGTTTTTTTTTTTTTTCCTTATCTTTCTGGGACACCTATAATGTAAATATTGCTTTGCTTGATAGTGTCCCATAAGTTCTATAAGCTTTATTTACTCTTTTTCCTTTATTTTTATTTTTTTTATTCCTCTTAGTGAGTAGCTTCAGGTAATTTGTTTTTTAGCTCATAGATTCATCCTTCTGCTTGGTAGAGTATGCTGTTGAAACTTTCTACTAAGATTTTCAGTTCAATCATTGTTACCTTTGGTCTCCAAATTCCTCTTTGGTTCTTTTTGTGGCTTTATCTATTAACATGACTTCTACCTTAATTTATGTATTATTTTCCTGACTTGTTTAGTTGTCAGTCTGTTTTGTCTTGTCACTGAACTTCTTTAAGGTGATTGTTTTGAAGTCTTTGTCAGGCAATTCATTGATCTCCACTTCTTTAGGGTTGGTTGTTGGAGCTTGACTTTGTTCCTTTTGTGGTGGCGTGTTTCCCTGATTCTCTGTAGCCTTGTGTTTATGTCCATGAATTTCAAGAAAAAAAAAATCACTCTTTTCAGTCTTCATAGATTTGCTCTGCCAGGGAAAGCCCTGCATTTTGTTAGTCAAGCCAGGGATTATGGGTGAGCTGGCTTGCAAGTTGAGTAGGCAGGATTGCTATTTGGGAGTCCAAAAGAAGGTGGACCTAGAACATAAGTTTCTCGAGGCAGACCTTGTGCTTTTAACCAATGGGATAAGCCTGTTGCTATGCTCCATGCTGAAGTCATATCTTTTCTTGGCTTTCTCTCTCTCTTCCTCAGGAGAAGTACTGGGCCAGTGGGATCTCTTTGGCACTTCTCTAAGTGGTGAAGGTGAAATTGTCTAAAAATCTGTTTCTTCTCTCTTTTCTCAATTCTGCACTCTACCTGTGTACTTCAGCCTCTCATCTGGATTACAGAGCTCTCCTAAAGGAATTTTTGTTCATAGATGGTTTTCGAATCAGTGTTTCTGTGGAATTTCCTATTCCACCACATTGTTGATATCATCTCCACAAATGTTGTTATAGTAAAGTAAATATTTTTATGAGCATTCAGCCTCATGGAAAAGAGAAAGTTATCCCCAATGTCATATAGATCACTTTAAAAGGGGGCAATAAATTGAGGAAAAGTAATTAGACTAAGAGAAAGGGATTGAAGTTAATAATTATAAATATGACTAGCAGATGAGAGCTGTGTAGTATGGTTCATTATGCAGGTAAGAGTCATTTTCCTCTTCCTAATATAGGAGAGGAAAGCACCTTTACAAATGAAAATTCATGACAATTTTGCAAAGGGAAATTTATGACTGATTTTAGGCAGAAATTGGAGAACAGAGAATTCTTCCTGCTGTGTTCTTAGCTCAAAATAATACAACTGCCAAAGTGGAATTTTTCTGTGTGGCAAATTCTGTTCACCTTCAGCATTCAACCTGGTACAATTACCTCATTCTTGTGTTCTTAGAGTTGGGTTTGAGCATTTTGCTTAGCCTTGTCAGTACATGTTGTATTCTCTAGGAGCTAAAGCAGTTCGACGGGTTAGTTTTTATAACAGCTATATTTGCAAATTATCATTTGTACATCTTCAGAAAACCCAATTTTCAAAGCACCATTACAACAAAGCTTAAGGTGGTAAGTTGTTTTTTTAGTTGTAAACTTTTCTAAAACTTGAAATAGTTATAAAAATCTATATGCAGGTCTTAATTCAACATTTAATACCTTATAATTAATATCCTTTATTATTTTTGTAAAGACTGAGCTTAAAAGCTAGAACCCTAAAGGAAATGATCAAAAACTAGCAATGGACTGGGCAGATAGCTATTTTTTAGCTATAAAAATAAATTTTCTATCTGGGATTGGAAAGGAGTGGATGTCTCTCCCAGCCTTTCCTTACAATAGATATGCAAGAAAAACGAAATTTAAACCTTAATAACTAAAGCTTGGAAGTTAGGAAATTCAGAAAATTAAATCATATGACCAATAAAACGTCTCTTTTTATATCACTATTGATATTATTTGTGTAGGGGTTTGAATGACATTTAAGAACTTCTTGGTTATATGAAATTGAATTTCGGTGGAAGGCTGTTATTTTGTGAAGTGTCTGACTTAGCATTTTTTCTTCAGGAAGGTATCATTTTAATTAGTGTATTTGAAGGTCAAGTTGATAGCTTTATTCTTTTTAAATAGTGATTTTCTTCACAGACTTCACTTCTGTGTCATATATTACTGACCTTTACAATGTCTCTGAAATGCTGCTGTTTTCCCTTCTTAAATTGGGAGAACTTTATTCTTGATTGAGAAGCAAAAACTGAAAATGTCACTTTTCCCTTTGAGGTGTGGAGGAAATCTTTTGGAAATGTTCAGTGTTCTAGTTTGATGATGGGGAACTTATACTTGTATAAAGTGTTAGGTCAAATTTTTTATCAGTGGCATTTCTCACATTCAAGTCTAAGGCCTTGATGCTCATGTAAATATAAGAAGCAGAACTCACAAAATATCTTCACCTATTTCAGAGAATTCAGTATCCAACTGAAAGCAATTATAGGCAATATTAACGCGTGGGCCAGAAATGTCAGCATTCACATGTCCAGTCTGAGTGTTCACTTTTTCCTTTCCTGCTCTGTGATCCTGGCTTAAGAAGGTTCTCTTTTTAGAAAAAGCTGTGATGTCACATGGAAGTAATGGTTCTTAACACGTGGGTCATGGCTTCTGACCAAGGGAAAACTATTCACCTACTTGGAAAATATCTTCAGTATCGGAATGATGTTCTGAAATTTACCAAATTTACTGTGTGGTTGGATTGTCTCTAAAGAGCAATTATAAAACTCCAAAAATTGTTCTAACGTCTTCCTAGACTTCACAGAGAAACATTTCATGTTTTCTGATATTCATTGGATACAATTATGGGACATGACCTATACTAGGTAATTGATGGCCATAGATAGTTAAGAATATATATAGTCTGGCAGAAGAAAATAGGTGTGTATATGCAGATATAGCAAAATGTAATGACCTGCAGGTGATATAATTGAACAATTAGCTGCAGGTGGTATAGCTGTGGTACAAATATAGCTGAGATGAAAGGGACAAATATTAGGCACTATTTGATAAAAAGAAATTATCCATGCTACAACTATCCATTGATCATCTCTAATGTGTCAGGGACCCTGCTTTATGTAAGTGTTATGATGGGGAACACAATAGACTTTTGGAACTTATTCTCTGATGATCATACTAGGGGTACAATTAAATTTAGAGATGTATACCTATGTATTTTACTTTTGCTCAAGTAGTAGTTTACCATAATCAGAAGTGTTTGGATGCTGATGGTAACCACTTTGAGCACCAATTGGAATTGTAGAAGTCACACATGACTTGTATTCATGTTTTGGTATTGGCATACATATATACATTATATACATAATATAAAAAGTATTATAATTTTAATACTTTTTTCCTTTCTTAAAATATGTATATGTTTTTTGGCACCCTTTATAGATTAGTTAATAGATCTCACTAATATTTAACTAAAAACTAGATGAAGTATTTTAGTTCAAGTGCACAGCTGTGGGGGGTGGGGGGTGTAATGTATCCAGGGCAGAGAATTTAACTTCTTTATTTTATTAATGAACTGAGAACCATGAGATGTGTTATATATTTAGATTTAGCTTATACTGTTTTGTGCTTCAATTTCTTCAACTTCAAAACCAGAAAAAGCTATGTTTATCTTATCTCACACAGCAAATTAACATAAATGTAGGAGCCCTAGAAAATGAAAAGCATTATACAAATGTAAGTGATACAGCATTACGTTACATGGTAATTTTTAGTATAGAAGCAAGGAATATATTTTGTAGAGAAAGGTTTGTGTTGACTTTTGAGAACAGATTAATAGAATGTCAAATGTAGAAAACAGGTTGTGTGGACTCAGGAAAAATATCAGAGGCATGGAAGGGAGACAGACTGGCCAGAAGTTGAAGTCTTGATCCAATTCCTTTAGGCAGAGACACTTACTGGTAGAAATAGCACCTTTAAAAATTCTGATATGTTTCCTCAGGGAGAAATTCTTTCCCCCCATCTCCCTTTCCTGTCTTTGCCTGCCCCTTTTGGCCAGAAATTTCTTCTCTTTCCAGTGGGTAATCATGACTTCTCTATAAGCTAAATAGGGAGATGGTCCCCAAGGACCCGTGCCTGGGCTTCTTGCAGGTGTAGGTTATACTTGAAGAGGTTGCTCTTTCTTTTTCATTCAAGCAGAGTACTCTGTGTTGTTATCTCTTCTTTTCATTTGTTCTGAGTATTTTTCTAATTGATATTGTTCGCACCTTGTTCTTCTATGGGTAAACCATTAACGATTAAATTCTGTAGATTTTGTGCTTTCTTCAACCTGACTCCACAGCACATTGAAAAGAGATTCGATATTGTGTGTTTTTGACGTTTTCTAGATGGTCGACAGATGTCTCTAATAGTAAACTCATAACAAATCCATTGAAGAGGTGGCCTGTGTCTTTGTGTCATCCTCAAACCACTCAAAATTAAAATCCATTTCAGAAAATACAAAAAAAATTTTTTTAGAATTCACTATTACCTTCCTTTTTGTCAGATAAGCACCTGCTCTGATATCATAGCTTTTCAAGGAGCACATCATTTAGAGTTGATAGGTTCTTTTGGTAGACTTACCAACTGTGATATTTATTTCAAGCCTACACATCATTCTCAGCAGATCAAAAATCATTGTATTGTGAACATCTAAATTGGTTCTTTAATATATTTATGTTAGCAGCAACCCATCTCCTGAAAAGCCACACTTAAGTAGATTCTATGAGCATACGATGATTTGGCGTTGATGTCTGTCAGCCCATTAATCAGTAAGAAAGATTTGACTGAATTAATTTCTTCCCTGGCTAGCCCCTTTTTCTTCTGTTTCATTGTGCTGTCCTTCACCAAGCTGTAATTGTTAGCAAATTAAAGATCATTTCCAAGATAAGAATTTTCATCAAAAATATGAACTCAAATACATATGAGGTCAGACAATTAAGTATAAGAACTCATCCTAATATGTTTGAAAGGTCAGACAGTTAAGTCCGGGAACTCATCCTAGAAAACGCACTACATACCTCATTGCTAAATATCACTATGGTCACCAGAGGGCAAGGGGAGTACCTCAAAAGTGACTATAATGATATTCAGCAATAATGTATATAGCACTTTTTCTAGGATGAGTTCCCGGACTTAACTGTCTGACCTTTCAAATACAGCATCAGTTAAGTTTGATTTCTAAGATATAAAGTATCATTGGGCATAAGAAGAGCTTTGGGGGCCTCTCTATAGAGGAACATGTCAGATTTCTTAGCATTTTTTTCAAATGTTTAATGACAGTTTACTATATGCTAAGCACTCTCTGTAAGATGTGAACTCAGGCTGGGGACAGCATGAGAGCGAGAGACGAAGGGGGGATGTGAGGACATGCAAAGGGAGATGAGTGCAGACACGCGAAGAAGGCACTTGTAGGCTTTGACTGTCTTATCACCTGCCTGTATTTATATTCAAACATGAAGAATTAAAAACAAAATTAAAAGGAGTGGTTTTTCACCAAATAAGGCAGGTTGTTTTCCTCTTTGTACTCGCAACAGTCTTTCCTGTAATGTACATTATCCTCCCACTCCACGTGTTTGTTTCCCAAGGGTTTCTCACCTGAGATAACCCTGTCTCTTTTCTGTTTTCATGAACATTTTTTCCATGAACAAATACAGGACAAGCCTGTATTACTTTGTGCTCTTTGTTATGTCTCATTATTTTTTGGTTTCTTTTCTCTGCTACTTTAAAAACACAAAACAAAACAAAAAAATGTTGCCCATGATTTTCCCTCTCTTCTGAAGACATTCTTGAATTTTTCTTTCTTCCCTTTTGTCTTTCCTGTCTTAGTTAACCTTGTAAGTTTTCTTAGTTTTTCTAAAGTTTGTTCTAAAAGGAGTCCTATAATGTTTGTGTAAAGTTTCCCTCCCGTCTTCAGGTCATGTTCTCTGTTGAAAAAACTAAAATAAACATCACTATTCTCTCTATATGGATTACACAACATGAACAAGATTCTGTCCTTGTACATTCCATTAAAAAATACTTACTGTATATGTATTGCAATTCTTGTGTGAGTGCTCAAACACTGACTTGGAGCTTTATCTCAGCATCAGCCCTTGTTTACTCTAACTCTCCTTTATTCGAATAGATAATCCTTCTTGTGACTTCTCTGAGAAGATGCACACATTGAAAGAGTAATTATTCACACGTCAACTAGAAAAAAAAGTGAGGTGACAAGTGTTGACATTTGAATTTCTGGAAGAGGCACTTTATTTTATCAAAAAAGAATGGTGCCAATTAGGATTTTTATATGTGCTGTTTCATTTTCACAATTACAAAGTTAGAGGAAAGCTCAAAAGTGAAGGTCTTTATGATGATAACACTCGCTGCCTATGTAAGGATGAGACAAACCAATATTTGTAAAAATACTTTTAGAAAAGAATAAAAAGAATGCTGAATTTAGCATTATTAGAAATTCTACACTGGGTATGGGAAACACAAAGAGAAAAATACTCTAGTTTTAATTAAATTCAAACTCCTTATTTGAAAGTACTGTATATTACATATCTACTAATTTTGATAAAATAACACCAATGTACATTTACCTGAACTCCATTGAGGCTTTCATTACCATTGTCATCTTCATCAGCATTATCGTTATCATTGAATGCTCACTCTATAAAAGGAAGATGTTATAGGTTTGTACTATAAGCAGAGATTACATAATAATTTGATCACAAAGATGCTATAATAGAGGGTAGATGGACATAGCAACGAAGAGATATTTGAAGGTATCTAAATTGTATAATCATTAGACTTCCCCAAATTTGCCCTAATTAATTGTGATTTTTCTCCTTCTTCTTGTTACATTTAATTTCTCTAACCTTCTTGATTTGATTAACATCAGATTTTAATTTTTGGTTCATATAAATAAAATCCGTTCTTCCAAATGTTATTTGTCCACTTTAGAAAACGATTCTGGTATGAACTGTAGCTGACATTAGACAATATGATATGGTAATTCCTTCAATTATTGATACCTGTATTAATTTGGGCTAACTAATGCTTATTCCTGGAACAAGTAACCCTGAAAATCTCACAGGCTTAACATGAAGTCTGACATGAGTTTTGGTGGGGGGCTTTCCCAGGCAGGTCACTTCTAAGCAGTAACCGAGGTACATAGGCTACTTCAATTGTATGGTTTTGCCATCTTGGAGTCTGTCACTCCCACCTCAGTTATAGGGAGAGAGAAAGAGTGAACTATTAAATGGGACTTACAGGAATATGTTACTTCTGGCGTTCCATTGGCCAGAATTTAGTCACGTGGCTTTAGTTACTAGCAAGGCTGGCTAGTAAACATAGTCTTCCTTTGTGTCTCCCCCCAAAAGAGAACGAATTTTGTTAATACACAGCATTTTCTCTGTCACACTGTAGAAAATCCCTGTAAAGATGGCAGTAGGCATTTGGAAATTAGGAAATTAGGAGAGAGGACTGAATGATTAATGAAGCTTTAGAAGACAGTGACAATGAAGCATTAGTTAGATATTGGATAATAGAAGACATCACTCAAAAAAAGAGGGTAGCAGATGATTACAAAGAAGATGTAAGGAATGGTTTTAAAAATGAGGGACAAAGGTGGAATTCTAGTATGGGATAGTCTTTTAATCACCTCTTAATGTCCATTTTTCTTTCTTCTTTTGTAACAAAACTCTGATCATTACTTGGCTCAGAGATTATTTTGTATCCTTCCTTGTCACAGGGTATAACCTGTGACAAATTTCTTTCCAGTGATATACTAGGTACAGGTGTTATGGGGGATTTCTGAAAAATTATCTCCAAAAAGACCAAGGATGCTGTTTGTTTCCCTTCCTTCTCTTTGGGACGATGCATTGACCTTTAGAAGGGGAAGCATGAACCAGGATGGTGGAGCACAATAGAAGCAATTTGGGTCTCTGAAAGCTCTGACTGATTTCCTCTAGAATTCTTTTCCATGAAAGCAAATTGTATTACTATTTTGTTCAAGCAACCATTAAATTTTATTTTCTGTCTCATGCAGCTGATCCAAATTCTAAATGGTACACCAGGAAACATGAACATTTAACATAATTCCATTTGATAGTTCATATTTCTGATTCTTTCCTAATACACCTCAGAGTTTTACGATAGCAAAAGAACCAAAAATCAATACAAGATATAACCCCGACGTTTTGTCATTCTCAAATCACTTGAAATTATATTTTATACCAGGAAGAAAGAAAAACACCCAGAGTGTCCCCGTTACCTTAATTTTTGTAAGATAAGCAATCTCTCTGACTTTCGAGGTTTTTAAGGAACTAATACCTTTGGAAAAACACTATTTAAGAAAACATAGAAAAGGGATCTATTTTGGGGTCTTTATTGCTACATAATATATCTAGGTCCTACTGAAGGCAAAAAAAAGTGTCTATGATTATAAAAAAATTAGCTGATTTTCTCAAGCCAGTTCTTTCTGTAAGCTCCCTCTCTGTGTGTACACATACACACAGAGGGTACCAATAAAATGTGTACACATTTTAGGAAAGAAAAAGCTGTATTAAAATTATAATACTCAATATATGCTGATAACAAAAGATGAATACAAGTCACATTGAGCACTTCTTATAATTGCAGAAGTTTTTAGTTCACACTCTAAGTCAGACTGCCAAATTTTTATTCCATCAATGGAGCATTAGATAGCCGATGAAAGAAAATAAGAACAAACAAAATCTTTAGGACTATGCATGTTTTTTGTTTTTTTATTGGCACATTCAGTGTGAGCTCAGGGGAAATGTTAGTGGTGGGTGTTTTTTGTATCTTCTCAGGAATATTTTCTTCTTCCTCCCATGGTTTCACTCATCTACCCATTCTGATTAACACCCTCATGGTGACAAGCCTGGAGATGTCTAAAATGTAAAAATAGTAAGAAAGAGGCCGTTTCGAAGCAGTGTTTCAAAGTGGCTACTATTGGGGCAGGGGGAGAGGGGGTTAACCAAATTTTTCTCCTGCTGGAGTTCGGGACCTTGGAGATAGTTTCTGGTCAAGAGCAATGCCACCAATGAAGAGGTAACAGCCTTGACAGTGACTACTCCCGAAACTCCTCCTCTTTGACCCCGTGGCAACTCTTAGCACTCCCATCACGCCATTTCCTCTCTCTCACCTTCTTGACAGTGTAGAGGGCCACAGGCTGATTTTGAGAGGACTTTTTTTGTTTATAATGTGGATGTAAGACATCTCTTATTCTTCCAACATGCAACAGAAAAGAAAAAAGGTGGGACACCCCTGCTTACACGGAGTGGACAACTTTCATTGGACATGTTAAGCACTAACCCAGATCCACTCTCACTGTTCACTGCCTTTGCTTCCTTGTTTTCTGAAACAAATCCTGCCTTATAACACTGCAGCTAATGAGGAATTAGCTTATGTTTTCTTAACAAGCGAAGTTGTCAGTTGAGCTGTCACGTAGAAGTACAGAGTCCTCACGGGAAGGCAAGTTAGGCTTGTGGAAGTTGAGTGTTTGGTGAGAAGTTGCTACTTAGGTGACCACCTAGGAAGAGAGACACAGAGATGCTTCACACTCTAGAGACTCAGAACCATTTTGGTTGACTGTGCTGCTATAGGTGGCATTTTGAATATCTGTATTAAGAGGAAGTGGTAGAAATACAAGGACAAATCCATCTTCTGTGGAAGTAAGAGGACAAGAAATTTGTTTTCCTAAATCTGTGAACATACCCTATAATTCCTCAGAAACAGCAAATTCACAAACACAAAATTGACAGAAATACGCAAAACTTTTCCAACAGTTTACTTTTGAATACATTATAAAATGTGACAGAACACAGTTAATTTCTTGTCATTTTATTTCCCAAGGCAAGTGCTAGGTTTATAAATCCCAGAATATGATCAAACTCTATTTAAAACTTCATTTCTTTTTGAGCTAGAATTTTAAAAGATTACTTTTTTTCCCCAGAATATGTTTACCCACTTACTAATAATGATGCTGAAGGAATGGAAATGTAATTTCTAGAAATCGCTTAACACTTTTGAAGTTTTATAGTTTGTGAACTGGAATACTGAAGATTGAAATTTGATTTAATATTTGGTGGAAACAGGTGAGCGTTTTATTTATAGCTCTGATATTAGAAATTATTTTGTTACCAAACTTCATAAAATGTATTTCATGAAATGATTCTTAAGTCAGGTTGGATATTTTAAAATGAAGTATGTGGAAGAGAGATTTTTAATGTTGCAGCTGACCTAAATAAACCAGAGAAAGTTCTTAAACAATTTTGTTTCATGTCCCATCAATAAATGGAGTGATAATGATAATTATTTATTTATTGCAAAGGAGTCTTGCAATAATTAATTAATGCTTTAAGGTACTTTGAAGATGAAACAATTTTATAGGTCTCACTATTAAAGGTAAATTTTTATAATATTTTGCCAGTCAAAGTCATGCATTTGGTCTCCCCAAACTTATATTTAGATGTTCCATTTGGATCTGTGTGTTAAATAAAAAATTAAAAAACAACCCCTAAGAAACAGATACGGAATTCTGTTTTCAATCCTTTTGCTTAGACTGTGGAATCATGCGTAACTTGCTTCTTTGAAATTTGTTTTTTTTCCTGGTCATAATCCTTACTTGAATCTGGGAGTAAACAAATATTATTCCCAAGCTCAATATTACAAAGAAAGGTTCCCTGTATTACAGCCCCTTAGATTTGTCTTCTGAATCCCTTTATTTAATGAAAAAAGAAAGTGTCACTATATGATCACAGTTCTACATGTGGAAGATACAGGGTTGTTCATTCATTTAAACTAATACACATTGAACATGTGCTATAGCTTAGAAGAGATACACACACCACTAGGAAAACTCTCATAATGTTCTCAATCCTATGGAAATTCTATGTAATGGAAGAATTCAAGTAAATAAATTCACAGTTGAAAGTGGTAGGTTCTACACAGAAGGTTAAAAGTCAGTATTACAAAGGCTGAGACATTACAAAGAGAGACCTCAGGTGTGGTCTCTGTAATGAGGAAGCACTCAATTTTAGTGACGGTAACTTCTGGGTGCTTTTATATTTAATAAGAAAAAGAAAGGAGTGGTATTCCAAAATAGTGGTTCTCAATAGGCAATCTTCTCTTATCCTCAAGACATTTAGCAATGTCTGGAGACATTTTTGGTGGTTGTCAAGGCTGGGGGAGTGCAACTCACATCTGGTTGGATTCTGCTAAACATCGTTCAATACACAGAACAGCCCCACAACACAAAGAATTTGTCTACCTCACATGTTAGCAGGGCCAAGTCTGAGAAATTCTATTCTTCTTGAAGACAGAACTATCAAAGGCACCAGATGGAGAAAAGCATAGGATATATATTAAGAATTGTTTGACAGGAGTAGAGAAAGAGAGGTAGGTAGTATTGAAAATGTTATTAGGATGGACTTGATTGTTAGATGAGACTACAGAATTGATTCTACTCAATCACTCATGCACTCAATCCCAGCCACTGTATTTCTAGTGATCTTTGACCAAAATGATTTCTGTGAAATACTGATTCTACTGGGTCTTTGTAAAAGAGTCCTTATAAATTCTCCCTCTCCTTACCCCAGCAGAACTAGGGCTGCCAGTGTTGCTGCATTACCCCTCTTTATGAAACTGCCTACACGTTTGTAAAAACCCTTTATTAAGCACTCCTCAAATTACCCATCTAAGATTCTCATTGTTATGCATGGGAACACGTGCCTTTGGGAATGTTCACATGGAGGCTGCTTATAAAAAGAGTTCTACATAACAAGGCGTTCTAAAAGTTTAAATTGCATACTATAACCCATGCAAATCTGTGCATGAATGTATCTGTTAGCTTCTTTATTGATGTATTTATTTTAAAATATCGTTTAGCTATTTCATGGAACCACTCTGGTATTCTCTATGTAATTTAGTTTCAGAGCAAAGTTAAGGTTTTGGAAAAGTAAAGTGGCTCAAAAAGAGTTGTGCTTTATTCTGGAAAATGGATTGCAAAGGAGGGAAGAAGGCGAAGAGGCAGGGAGGCCAACTGAGACACAGCTCCAATACTAAGTGATTAATATCTTATTCCTCATGTTTTCCTTTATTTTCTAATTCTAAAGAAATAAAGACAGTACTTTAAAAAGGCAAGATAATGACTTGAATAGAGTTAGCAGTGGCAAGGAAAGCAAGAATGGGAAAGAGATTGTGCTAGTAAAACCGACAGTGTTTGAAAACGTATTGGATGGTAGTATAGAAAGATGCCGTGAGATAAGCAAGGAAAGAGGTAATGTGATGTTGAGAAACAACCTCGGCTCTGGCCTCCCTGTGCCGAGTGTGTCCAGTCTTACCCAACTTCTGATCCTGGAAGTTATGCAGGGGTTGGGCCTGGGAAGAAGCAATTCCCTCAATTCCTTTATAGTTACCGATCTCTATTTCTTATATGCATTTTAAGGTTAGAGTTTACCTTGGGATTATGTTATCATGCAGGACTATGGCAACTCTTGAGATAAATAGAGATTTGATTAGTGGAGAAGGCAAATGTCAATTAACTAGAGAAAAGGTGATTCTTTTATAGGAAATGAACTGCAAAGGCAGACCCTAAACAGAAGCAAGGACTTTATTTTGCTCTTTTGATCTTTGAAGTATCTGTATCAAGAAGATGGTAGGTATGGACCATGTGCAGATGGACTGACTACTTAGGCAACATCTTTGTCCCAAGGTCCCAGTTGAATGAATTAGACTGAACCCTTAGAAAATAAATATATTTGTTGCAAACAAGTTTACCTTAAGTAAAGGTACACTTTGTGGGGTTTTGTTATTGTACAGTTATTACAATAATTATAATAATTATATAAATTATAATAATTATAATGACTGATATTGACTGTGCACCATGTTTGCCAATCACTGTCATCAATTCTAGGAATATACAAAATGAATAAAATATGGTTCCTATGTTTCCTTTAGTAGTCTTCTGTGAACTTTTCCCCTGTGTTACAACTGTGCTATGTAGAAAAAAGGAATAGGTTACTTATTCAACTTTTGATAAAAGAAACACCCTCCCTGCTGGTCATGTTGTTGCATGGTGGCAGCAACATATTCTGTAAGGAAGTCTAGAAGCAACATGAACTTTAGAACAAAGTGAGGGTGGTTGATGAGATCTAGCCATTTCCTTCCCATCAGGAGACATTCTCCATGATCAACCTAGAGTGTCCCAGTTCCCCATACACTGTATAACAAAGTTAGTATCAGATGTTGTCTATTTTAATTACAGAATATTTTCATTCTGAATGATTAATTTCTAATTAATGAAGCGTCACATGCATTTTTTAGCAGTTGAAAGTAGCAACATTTTTTATAATGCTTTATATCTGGTGCACACTGATAAATATTTGAGAAACTGGTATTATATAATATTTAAATTTTGAATATAGACATTTTGTCATCTCCAAGTTCATTTAATAAAATAATTGCTGTCCAATCCTTTCTGTCAATTTATTAGCGTCACCAAACTCCTACCCCCTTTCCCAGTAATTTACGTATCCTGTTTTTAACAGCTTTACTGAGGCATAATTTTGCATATTATGAGATTGACCCATTTTAAGTATATAATTCAATGAGATGCAGTAAATTTTTATAACTGTGTGACCATCACCACAATCTAGTTTTAAAACATTTCAATTACCATGAAGTTTTTCTCATAGCCCCTTAATTAATTCTAGCTCCCACTCTAGCCCCAGAAAACAACCACTGATATTTCTGTCTCTATAATTTTGCCTTTTATAGAAATTTTGCATAAATGGAATCAAATAGTAGGTAATCTTTTATTTCTAATTTCTTACTCCATATAATGTTTTTAAACTGTTAAGTTTCTGTATGTATCAGTACTTTGTTTCTTCCATGTTTGGATATACCATTTATTTTTATCCATTCATCAGTTGATAGACATTTGGCTTGTCCATAATTCATAATTTTGCCTATTATGAATTGAACTGTTTGTGTGAACACACGTTATTCTTCCTCTAGGGTGGACACCTAAGACTGGAATTTCTAGTTTATATGGTATTCTTGACTTTTTAAGAAACTACTTGTATTCTTGACTTTTTAAGAAACTACCACGCTACTACTTTTCCAGGATTGCCATAGCATTGTACATTGCCACCAGCAAGGTAAGGGGGTTCTAGTTTTTCCACATTCTTACCAACACTTGCCAACACCAACCAAAACACTGTCAGTTGTTTTGATTATAGTCACTCTAGTGAGTGTGTAGTGTGTAGTGTACCACCATTTTTCCGCTGGTTACTTGTGTTGAATATCTTTTCATGTGCTTTTTCATATCATTTTTTATGAAGTATTCATATACAATAGAACTACCCTAGTTGACCACCTCTCCACATTGACCACCTCCTTAAGTTGACCTAATTTTCATAGACCAGATATGCAACAAATGTATTCAATGGAAGACTGACTTCTACATATTGACCACCTCTATAAGTTGTATCTTGACCCCTGGAACTATGACACAATATTAATTTACCCTCTAAAAACTTCACCAGTTGGATACACTCTATACTGAGTGGTAGAAGGTGTGGGTCTTGTTCTTTAGTTGTATTATTTTTTCTTTTGTATAAGTTCTTTCTTCATGTTGTATTATTATCATGTTTTGGATTAGGCCTAATGCCATATTTGTTTATAACATGCTGTGGAAGATATTTTCAATGTGAAGGACTGGTCTGAATTATAGGTATATCCTATAGTTATTGAAAGATTTTATAGTTAATTGAGATATCATGGCCCCCCAAAAAGACCTCAGAGAACTGACATTGAAGGAAAAAGTTGACATTCTACATTTTTTGGAAAGCAACAGCCAAAGAACAAGACAGAACATTTTTGTGTTAGCCAAAGCATCATTAGCAAAATCCAAAAGTGTAAACATGAGTACTTGGAGAGAGATGGTAAGGAAAGAGGAGACCTATAGTGGAAAAGGAGGAAAATGTCACTTGATGGAGTTAGGGAAGCCACATCAAGCTGGTTCAAACAAATAAGAGTAGTTAACACCCGAATATCAAAGCCAATAGTCCAAGAAGTTACTAAGAAATTCACACAGGAATTGGAGGTGGAAGATTTCCCAGCATCAGGTGATTGGCTAGAGAAATTTAAATTGTGACGAGAGATCTCCCAGAACATCTTGTGTGGCAAATCCAGTGAAGTTCCGTAGAGCTGTGGAAGAGTTCATCAAAAAGTCCCCCGAGGTCACCAGAGGCTTCAAAGGTGACAACATCTTTAACACTGACAAGTGTGGACTCTTTTCAAGGTGAGGCCTGACAAGAGCCTTGTTGTGAATGGAGACAAATGTAACAACAATGCTGGTGTTTGAAGATTCATCACTCTGATACCTGTTTCTATGTCCAAATTGCTTAGAACTTATAGAGAGAGAGTTTAATTTACTGCCTCCAACCTCAAGCCCAATTATTCATGATACAAAGATATTTTATGTTTTAAGCACGTGTGGTAGTAGCCAAGGGGAATCCAGAATGCTGTTGCTTATTTGCATTTTAATTTGACTATGGAATTGTTTATTGTAGGCCCTTTGATTCACTGCTAATTTAAATCACTTTCAATAGAATATTGCTTCTTTCCTTCTACTCTTTGCAACCCCAAATAATAAAAGATAATATCATTTACTTTGAAGTCCATATTCTTTAGGCATGATTTTTGAGCTTCATGCAGGCTTAGAAGAAAGACTGATGGATGAATGACAGTGATGTGATGGTTATGGGAGCAATTGCATAGGGTAAAGAGCTTGGCTTTAAATCCAGCTCTGTTTCATATTAACTGTGTGAATGGGTTAAAATTACTTAATTTGTCTGTACTTCAGATTCTTTATACATAAAATAAGAATAGCAATAGACTTGTTGGTAAGATTAAATGAACTAAGGCAGGTGGAATGATTAGGATGTTACCTGCCACATGAGCCTCAAACATTTAGCTCATGTAACACTTACTTGATTGATAAGTAGGTGAAGAATTAGGTGGGAAAGCTGAGAACTGATTCTTGATTACAGTGAATGATGATCCCTTTGCAGGAGTTGTAGAGAAGGCTGAAGAGAGTATCTCCTGAAATAGAAAGAGACAATGGCCATGATCTCTGTCCTGGAGAATTAATTGAAAACAAATGGAAACTACACATGAAAAATAAGGAAATCAAAATACCAAGGACAGAGTCCTGAGCAGAAGGAAAGAAAAAAAACTAGAAAAGTTATCACTGATTAGAGGGAAAAGAAACCTGAAAGCAGGAATTTCAAAAAAGGGACTAAAGAAACCTAAAGGTGATTTATTCTAAATTGATCCACTCATCAATGGACTAATCAAACTGTATCCATGAAGCTTCAAGGTGGAAGTATGAAATTTCTGTGGGCATTATTTGCACAGTAGATGGATGCTTTCCCTGGTCAGTGACAACTATTATAGGCAACTGGAAAAGGTCACATAGCCTGCGTGCCCAGCTTGATCTTTCTTGACTTCCCCAGTGAAAGTTTTGCTTATGTAGAGACCACATATTTCATTCTAGATGATAGAGGTAAGACATACAGTGCTTTGGAACTTGTATTTTTCTATCTAATTTTTTTGGTTAATATTTTGCAGATTTAGAAAGAAAAGGAAAACAATAGTATTAACATATATTAAGATTTAGCTATTACCTTTTTTATATAAAAAAAATTCTACTTTTAATTATATTCTTTCAGGTGATCTGTTGTTCCTGTATCATCGCTTAGTAGTAGGATTTAAATGTCTCCCAGCCTTCAACAAATGCAAAGAACAATGGGCACTGATTTTTTAAGATGGTAATAACAAGTAGTTTATGTAACACATTAGCTTAATTTTAATGTACAATAATCTAAAATTTTTGGAAAGATTTATTTTAATGTACAATAATCCAAAATTTTTGGAAAGATTTATTCATTTACTATTCATGTACCTTTTCATTACACATTTTTTAGAATAACATGCTTATTTTGAGAGGCTTCTTACAAGGATGCAATGTACATCATTCTGTTTAGTACACATATGTACACAATTGAGGATACAGTTAACATTGAAAATTTTAAGGGCTTTCTTTTAGAATTTGGGTTCTTATTTTTACCCTCTCTAGCAAGGTAACAGTGAGATATGTATGAGAAATATAAAGTCAATTAAAAAATAGAATGAAATGAAGGAAAATTTGATGAAAATATAATCGATTCAGAGATTTTTGTTGAACAAATGAAACCAACGATTTTTTACCCAATATCACAAAGTAATTGCATTTCTTTCTGATTTCCTTGAAGACATATGTGGAATAAAATGTAATAAATACTGTACTGTGTGTTTACTTACCAGAATGTTCTCCTCCGAAAAAGTAATGATACCCTTTCATTGACATCATCCGAGTGATAATATACTTTTGTTTCTGTCATTGGAGTAATAATAACCTTTCAACCACATCACTGCATGATGCATCTTTCTTTTATTGTACATAACGCATAAAAATAAAAAGGCTATATTATTTCTTAAGGGAAAAGGTTGTTATTTAAGTAAATTCATAGGCATCAGAAAACAGTGCCTTGATAATGTGTACTAAAATTTCTATAGATACTTGTAACTTTGAACAAAAATTTAATTTTAATATTCTTTCAATTGTCACGTTATGCTTAACTATAGATCTTTGCTATTTCAACTCTCAAAAATATGATTTAAAACCAGTTATATTGTTTATACCCCAGTGATAAGGGATTAGATTTTTTTTTTTTTTTTGTGCCAAATACTTTCGGGCTAGGTTTCAAAGTCTGGTTTATATAAAATATTACTGGTAGATAAATTCTTTGTTAATAAAGGACAAATATTTTGTTCATGCTTACAATGATGGGTGAAGTTAATCTAATTCAGTAAGTGCTGATACTATTTATGGTTAGAATTTAACCTTTTTCTTTCAAAATACTTTAATTGCTTAAATGAACTCAGAGTTTTAAGTAAAACATTTGATACATATTTAATAGTCTTTTATGAATTATTTCCTGCCATGAATAAATTGTTACTTCGATCTTGTGATATTTCTTAAGATTGAAGAACATAGTCCTTTCTGTTTTTGGTTAAGTTTGATTTACTTCATCATCAACTATAATAATATGATTTCTGCTGGATGATCAAAATCCAAACACTTGTTACTCTATGTAAGACAAAAGTGAACCATATATTGAATTTTTAAAATAAAGAACTATTTCTACTAGACTAATCAGATAGCTTCATCATGAATACATAAATTTGGGAAATAGGCCTCATTGAATTTTATAGTAAATAATTATAACATTTTATATGTTTTAAATACATGTTTATTAAAAACGTGTCTATTTTTGATCAAGTTTCATGCTCCAAAGAGTTTCATCTGAGCTCAGTAACATTAGTTTGAAGGCTTACTTGTAAATGGAGACCACAATGCTACCAGTGTTTCTAAATTTCTACTACTGCAGATAGTCATTCAGTTAAAGCCAACGTTGTTGTCTACTAGATTTTATTGGAAGAAGGTAAACCTAATTAAAGGTCTTTTCAAAGTACTTATTTATCCAACAGAACAAGAAAACAACTTTGAGATGATGTTTAGCTATTCTAAAAGTTATCTTTTGGCTTTACTGTTGGAAAGAGACGGATCGTTCATCTAATGACTGACCAGCATCTGAGATGACCCTGGTGTGTAGCTGGTGTACACCAGGTTCCTTTCTATGAGTATCAAAAGTGATGTGTTATTCTCAGTTGATATTGGCTGATATGTTTTTGTAACAGATTTGAGATATAATTCACAAACCATCAAAGTATATAATTAAATGGTTTTTAATGTATTCAGTTACTCAGCCATTGCCACAATCAATTTTAAGACATTTTTATCACCGCCAAAAGAGATCCATGCTATTAGCAATCACTCCTCATTTTCTCCTAACCAACCCTCACCCCACCTGCCAGCCACAGGCAACCACTAATTTACTTTGTTTCTCTATATAGGTGCTTGTTCTAGACATGTAATGTAATTGCAAGTATACAGCATGGGTCTGTTTTGACTAGCTTCTTTCACTTGGCATATTGTTTTCAAGACTCATCCAGGTGGTAGCAGGTATCAGACTTCTATTGTTTTTAATTGACAAAATTTCATCCTATGGATATACCACATTTTGTTTAGCCATTCATCAGTTGAAGCACATTTGAGTTGTTTCCACCCTTTGGCTGTTATGAACATTTGTGTATACGTTATTGAGTGTATGTATATTTTCATTTTTCTTGGGTATATGCCAAATAATGGAATTGCTAGATGATATGGTAACTCTGTGATTAACACTGAGAAACTGCTGGACTGGTTTGCTAAGTGGCTGTGCCATTTTGTATTCCTACCAATGGTGTATAGTAATTCCAATTTCTGCATGTCCCTGCCAGTGCTTTTTATTTTCTGCCTATTTGATGATAGCCATACCTAAAATAAGATATAGGTATCTCATTTTAATTTTGACTTGTGTTTCCTTGATGAAGTTAATATCTTTTAGATGCTTAGTGACAATTTCTATGTCTTCAGCAAGGCCTATTTATATCCTTTGGCTATTTAAAAAACTGGGTTGTGTTTTTATTATCATTGTAAGTGGTCTTTATATATTATTTTATCAGTTTGGCTTTGTGTAATTTATTACGATAAAAACCTAAGGCTTAGCATGGTGGCTCATGCCTATAATACTAGCACTCAGGAAGGCTGAGGCCAGTGGGTGGCCTGAGCTCAGGGGTTTCAGATAAGCCTGAGCTAGAGCGAGACACTGTCTCTACTAAAGATAAAAAACTAACTGGGCATTGGTGGTGGGCAATGTGGTGAGTACTACTTGGGAGCTGAGGCAAGATCACTCGATCCCAGGAGTTTGAGATTGCTGTGAGATATGATGCCAAGGCACTCTAGCCTGGGGCAACAGAATAAAAGTCTGTCTCAAAAAAAAGGTAAAAACCTTAATTGTGTATAATTAATAATTCAATTAATAGCAAAAATAATACCAAGAATCAAGTATAATTTTTGGTTAGCCTGAGCTAAAGAACTAATTTGAATCAACTTTCTCTTCAATTGTTTTGGAGTTTTATTGACTATCAAACTTTGTGAATCTTAATTTGTTACCTAGTGTAAATCATATACAATACTAGGATGCATTGATTGTAATTTACTTTTAGGGAAGTGAAATTTTTTTTGTTACATGTCTTTCAAGAGTCTTCCTTTTGGAAAGATATAATTTGAATAAAGAAGTAAATTTTTATGGGCATGTATTTTTTACAGTATATCTCAGTTATTTTTTAAAATAAATATTTAAAACTTTAGCATTTAGGTACCTATTTTCTTTTTTCAAATTTTTCACACAATCCTTTCCTTGCATGTATTATTATTAGTAGGCTGTAAATCAAAACTAAAAACATAAATGTTTTTCCATTTCAACAAAAACAATCATCTCCACTCCCCACACCCTATCTTCAATTGAATAAATGGGAAAAAAAGGTAAAAATCATGATCACCTCCTGGACACTGCTGTCAGAGCTACCATCCAAGCAAGCACTGTTTGGTAAACAGATACTAACCTAGTTTGCATGGAGCATCACTAAAGAACAATTAAGGCTTGGAGAAGAAATCAGACATATTTAATCCAGGTATTAAATATTTTTGCATATGTAACCAGAGGAAATGGAAAAGACAGCAAAGTACTCATGATAAGGCCCAGGGTCCTTGGCATTTGAAAGAAGGGTGACAGGTGTCAATGGTCCCTTCCTTGGGGTTTCTTTCCCTTGGGTCAAAGTTGTACATGAAAGTTGCTTTAAATACATTGGTCAGAAAGAATGTGTAGGCCAACCCAGTGGCTCAATCCTGTAATCCTAGCATTGTGGGAGGCCAAGGTGGGTCGATCCCTTGAGCTCAGGAGTTCAAGACCAGCCTGAACCAAGAGTAAGACTCGGTCTCTACTAAAAGTAGAAAAAAAGTAGCTGGGTGTTGTGGCAGGTGCCTATAGTCCTAGCTACTTGGGAGACTTGAGCCTAATAGTTTAATGTTGCTGTGAGGTAAGATGCCACAGAAGGCACTCCTAGGGTGACACAGTGAGACTCTGTCTCAAAAAAGAAAAGGAAGGAAGGAAAGAACGAAGGGAGGGAGAAAGAATAGCTCAACACATATATGACCTCCTTTCATGAGAAGAAGAAATTCTCAGGAGATGTAACTGAAAATTATCATCCCAGTTGACAAACTCCCTGGACAACATAAATTTCTTTTGGGGCTAGATAATATATCTTTACTATACATATATTGATAGGTACACATAAATAATTTTTAAAGAAGTAATTCTCAGTCATAAACAGAAGATATCCTAAATATCAGAAAGTTTCTACTAACAAAAATAAGCAAATGATAGTCCTGATCCCAGCCCTGGACACAGTAATAACTCTGGGGTCTGGATTGAGTATTAGCTTCTTTTTGTCAGCAAAAATCATCCTCTGAACTTCTCACTCTTATGCCTGTCCATCTTTATTATAGTGCATAGACGAGCAATTGGAATTTTGCCTTTTAACAGCCAAGCCCTGTGGCAGGGTAATAAGCAACAGGCCACTAACAGGAATATGGAGAAAGGATGTGTTAGGCCAGGAGGGATGAAAAAAGTCCACGGAGAGGGAAAGAAAAAAGAAAGAAAGAAAGAAAAGTAAGTAAGAGAAAAAGTATAAGAGAAATAAAACCTCAAGGGCAAGAATTTTTTTCTGTTTACTAATATTCTTTCATTTCACACCGGCTTTCGCGAGTAGGTGACTGCACTTTCTGGTCTGAGTAAATCAGGGCTGCTTAACCATGCATTTAAAGCTATTAAGTTACCAACAACCAATCCCCGCCCTTATCTGTGCCAAAAGATGTAAAAATAAGATAAAACAATAAAGAAAATTTCCTACTTAAAATTTAATGCTGATATGATTAAAAACATATATCAGTAGCTTAAAGGCAATCAAGGCTTCATAATCAAGGAGTAGGCTTGTTATAATAAAAACAAGCTTTATTGTCATTTCTGGTGCAGGTTTAATTTATTATTATTTTTTAAAAAGCCAAAAATGGTAGGAGGTGATTCATTCATTTGCATTGAAAACTGCATCTGTTTCAGAGTTAATAGTCATCTACAAGGAAGCTACCATTTGAGAATGCTTGAGGGGATGCCTGAAGTTTTTACTTCCACATCATTTGCTAATAAGCTAGTTATCTAGAAGTTATTAAATTAGAATATTTGATTTTGCTGAGATTAAAAAGAAATATTGGATTCATAGTTAATATTTTGTGCAGAAATCTTCCATTACAGTCTGCTAAGTTTTTAAAATCCAGTGTACCAGCCAGTGTTTTTGTTTTTTAGTTTTTAATGTTTCTCTATTTGTTGCATATAAAATAAATATAAAAACAGAAGTAAGATAGTATTCTTGGCTTATATTTTACAAAGATTTAAACTTTAGAACTCTGCTGGGTTTGAAGAATTTTATGATTAATATTTGCGCTATCTGAATTCATTGAGTCCCACTACTACATGCTAAAATTCCAGAAAGCCTAGATCTGCAGGATAATTAGATATAACAAAAGTATTTTTTTCTCTTTGGCTCTAATAGGAAGATCTGTACAGTACAGGCAAATAGGAGAATGTTAGTGAACTACTCAGGAATAAATTAAAATTGGGGAAAAAGTAGAGGTTAGAGGTGGGTGAAATGTCATGACCAACATTGGACTTAACCTACAATTAAATGAGCATTTAGCAAATGTTATAAATTTTTTTGACTGAAATATTCTTCACATTTTGTTTCCCCTTTATTCATTTTTCTTTCTTTTTATTCTTTCCTCATCTTCCTTCTCATTTCTTGGTTTGTTTCTTTTTTCCCCACTAAAATTTTTTTCTGGCACAAGCAAGACATGGTTTCCCTCTGAGGAGAATTTCTGAATGGCAATGTCTTTCGATTTAGTTTTGTGAGCTAAAGGCACATGTGGATAAGTGTGTGTATTAGAGAAGTTTTTACTCTAAGAAAAGTTTGAATATAAGTTTGAATTTATCACTTTTTTCTTCTTCCTTATATATATTATGGAAATTCTGCATAGTTTGGGAAATAAATTGCAGTGAAGTTCCCAATCCCTTTCCTTAAAAATTCCTTTCTTATTAGAAATATCTGGATTGATTTATGTAAACTACAATATGGTCACAAGTAGATCTCTTTATAATACTTTTCTCAAGTTTCTAATTAAGAAACTGTAAGTATAAAAATACAACAAATTTCTTCTTATTAAACACAGTCTTTGATTACAGCTGAAGATAGATTTCTTCAGAATAGGAAGTTAACTTAAGGAAGAAGTTTTAAAAATGTGCCTCATTAGTGGATAATTATTTTAAAATTTGGCAATAGACACATTGAAGGGGGAAGAGCAAGATGGTAGACCAGAAGACTTGTTCAACTGAGCTCTCCTAGAACAGCTGGGGAAAAAGGGAGAACCCAACCATCCCTGGCATGGAAACCTTACCCAGAGTCATAGCTCAGGGAACATAGCAAGGAGGTGGTGAGCTGGACACAGCATATGATCTGGAGTGGTGGAAATCTGATGAATTAGGCAAGTGATTGCAACCAGCTGGGATCAGCTGGCCCCCCATGGAAGTCCAGGATGGGAGGAAGCCTTTCTGTAGTTTTCAGTTGTTAGGGGAAGCTGCACATTGAGTGGAAATCTTGGAAGAGTGGGTGGGCTTGAACAGTATACAGCAACCAAATTTGAATACCGGTTGAAGTGGATTTGCCCTTGATTTGGTGGCAGGTAAGGCAGCCATATTGAGAAGGTCTTCCTGGCTGCCATTGTGTGGAGAGCATCTACAGTCTGAGGGACTATGACACCACAAGGGAACTGGAGTCAGGGGCACTGTGAGACCTGCCCCTAAAGGATTCTTATGAGCTTTAAGATCCCAAACCTGGCAGGGTCTGAATGCTGAGGAAAAAATCAGGTGATCACTGAAGGCAACTAAGTTTGCAATAAGGACTATAGGGGTTGCTGGCTGTGCTATCTCCTAAAAAAAAAAAACAAAAACAAAAACAAAAACACAGCACCTGGAGGTGGTGTCCTAGCAACATATTGTCATCAAGAGCAAGGACTTCTATTTTTGGCCATGAGGAAGAGTTTGGCTTTGCTCAGGCTGAGGCCACTTCAAGACCTAAGCTCCGAGTCAAGGTAATTTGAAGCAAAGAGGAAGTGAGAAGGAAAAAAGAGGACAAGGAGGTGAACAAGAAGAAAGAACACATGAGGAGGAACCAACAGAAAAATTCAGGAAACATGAAAAACCAAAACAGAGGAACTCCCGCAAGGGACATGAAGCAGCTACTGCCAAAGATTTGACCTATAAAGAATTAATGGATTTGACAGAAAGGGAATTTAAAATATAAATGATAAAGACAATAAAAGGAATGAAAGACACAAAAAGGACAAGAAAATGAAAAGACAGAACCAAAAGTCAGATGACTTGATGATAGTGTCACATACTGAGGAATGTGGGTCATATCTAGAAAGTGGGTGCCCCCGCTGACATTCAGCAGGGAACCAGGACTTCAGACCTACACCTACTAGGAACTGGATTCTGACAGTAACGTGAAGGATCTTGGAAGCAGGAAGTGGCCTGACACTCATAGATAAAATCAAGACAAAACCAAGACCATTCTTCACCTCACCTTCGATGTCCAGAGCACCCTCCTCCCCCCGCCTGCTGTCCCTCTGCTTGGGGTCCAGCACCGAGGTGCTCTGAAGCACTGGCTCTGCGGGTGCCAAGGGAGAGTCCTGCACAGAGGAAAGACCATGTGAAGACACAAAGAGAAAGAGGCCATCTGCAAGACAAAGAAAGAGGCTCAGAAGAAAACAGACCTGCCTACACCTTGGTCCTGGACTTCTAGGCTCCGGAACTGTGAGAAAGACATTTCTGTTATTTAAGCCATGCAGTCTGTGGTACTTTGTTATGGCAGCCTTAGCAAACTAACACAGATGAGTATAAAATCTTGAGATACCGCCCGGACCTCCTTAAGAGCTATGCCACAAACACGATTGGCTCCCGGCCAGACCTCTGTAAGAGCTGTGCTGCAACCTACAACCCGCGACCCACACCCACTGGGCCTCCACGCACCCTGACAAGGAACTGCAGGAGCCGTGCAAACCCACGTCCTCCCTCCTGTACCCTCCCTGCTTCCACACTGGCCTGCTCATCTGGCCAGGGACACTGGCAGCCGTGTGCCCTCCAGAGCCCTTCTCCTGGCCAGAGACTGCTAGAGCCTTGGGCTCTGTGTGCCAAATCACTGGGCACCTGGCACTCCCAGAAACATGTGCCCCACCCCCGCCTTGTTGCTGGATCCAGGTGTGTAACACTCTGGAGCTGCTTCCACAACCAGAACTCCCTGGCTGGGGCAGTCCCAGAGGAACTACATGGGTCACTCCCTACAAAGATCCAGCAAATAGAGTGATCCCGCTGGGGTCTAATCTTGGAGAGACACCTCCCCAACTCTGAGGATGGCCAGAGGCAACAGTGAAAAACAATCATGAGGTGAAATCAACAGAAAAACTCTGGAAATATGAATAATCAGAGTAGATCAACTCCCCCAAGGATGAATGGGGCAGACACAGCACAAGATCCCATGCACAAACAAATAGCTGAGATGTCAGAAATCGAATTCAGAATCTGGATAGCAAATAAGATCGAATTAGAATTCCAAGCAGTAACCCAAAAGATATCTCAAGAATTCAACAAATTCAAAGACCAAATGACCAAAGATTTTGACACATTGAGAGAAGAAGTTGCATCCCTCAAAGATCTGAAAAACACAGAATCCCTCAGTAACAGAATGGAGCAAACAGAAGAAAGGATTTCCGACATTGAATACAAAGCATTCCAATGCTCCTAAACTCTCAAAGAGAAAGAGAAATGGAGGGCAAAAACAGATCACTCTCTCAGAGAGCTCTGGGATAATTTGAAGTAAACCAATATTCATCTTATTGAGATTCCTGAAAGTGACAAAGTGGCTTTACAAGGCACAGAGTCTCTTCTCCATGACATTATGAAGGAGAACTTTTCAGACATGCCAAGAGATTCTGAAATTCAGATAGCAGACAGTGTCAGAGCTCTAGCATGATTTAACCTGAATAAGACATCCCCCAGACACACCATACTCAATTTCACTAAAGTTAATATGAAGGAGAAAATTCTAAAAGCAGCCAGATGAAGGAAAACCATCACCTACAAGGAGAAGAATATTAGAAAAACTGCAGATCTCTCTGCTGAAACCTTTCAAGCTAGAAGAGGATGGTCATTGACTTTTAATCTCCTAAAACAAAATAACTTTCAACCCAGTATCCTATACCCAGCTAAACTGAGTTTCATTTATGATGAAGAAATTAAATACTTTAAGGACATTCACATGTTGAAGAAATTTGCCATAACTAAACCATCTGTCCAGGATATTCTCAGACCTATCCTCCATAAAGACCAGCCTAATCCTCCACCACAAAAGTAAACCCACCCAGAAAATTTTGATCAAATTCCAACTTCCACAGTTGCAAAAGGATTAAAAAGGTCCACCAGACTCTCGAAAGGCTTATCAATATTCTCAATTAATGTGAATGGTTTAAATTGTCCTCTAAAGAGGCACAGGTTGGGTGACTGGATACAAAAACTCAAGCCAGATATCTGCTGCATACAAGAATCTCAAATCTTACATTAAAAGACAAATATAGACTCAAGGTGAAGGGATGGTCATCTATACTCCAGGTAAATGGAAAGCAGCAAAAAGCAGGCATAGCAAACCTATTCACAGATGCAATAGGCTTTAAACCAACCAAAATAAGGAAGGATAAGGATGGACACTTCACATTTGTTAAAGATAATACTCAATATGAGATTTCAATTATTAATATTTATGCACCCAATCAGAACGCACCTCAATTTATAACAGAAACTCTGACAGGAGCAACTCAATTTCCTCCAGTTCCATAGTAGTTGGAGATTTTAACAGCCCTTTAGCAGTGCTGGATAGATCCTCCAAAAAGAAGCTAAACAAAGATATTTTAGATTTAAACTTAACCACTCAACATCTAGACTTAACAGACATCTACAGAACATTTCATCCCAACAAAACTGAATATACATTCTTCTCATCAGCCTATGGAACATACTCCAAAATCGACCACATCCTAGGCCACAATTCTAATCTCAGCAAATTAAAAAAAAAAATAGAAATTATTCTTTGCATCTTCTCAGACCATCATGGAATAAAAGTTGAACTCAATAACAACAGGAATCTGCATACCCATACAAAAACATGGAAGCTAAATAACCTTATGCTGAAGGATAGATGAGATTAAGAAGGAAATCACCAAATTTTTGGAACAAAACAACAATGAAGACATGAATTATCAGAACCTCTGGGATACTGCAAAGGTGGTCCTAAGAGGGAAATTTATAGCACTCCAAGTGTTTCTAAAGAAAATGGAAAGAGAGGAAGTTAATAACTTAATGGGACATCTCAAGCAACTGGGGAAGGAAGAACACTCTAACTCCAAACCCAGCAGAAGAAAAGAAATAACCAAAATCCGAGCAGAATTAAATGAAATTGAAAACAAAAGAATTATACAACAGATGAATAAATCCAAATCTTGGTTTTTGGAAAAATTCAATAAAATAGATAAACCTTTGGCCAACCTAACCAGGAACAAAAAAGTAAAATTCCTAATTTCATCAATCAGAAATGATAATGATGAAATAACAAAGACCCTTCAGAAATTCAAAATATCCTTAACAAATAATTACAAGAAACTCTACTCTCCGAAATATGAAAATCTGAAAGAAATCAACCAATACCTAGAAGTATGCCACCTACCAAGACTTAGCCAGAATGAAGTGGAAATGTTGAGCAGGCCTATGTCAAGTTCTGAAATAGCATCAACTATACAAAATCACCCTAAAAAGAAAAGCCCAGGACCAGATGGCTTTATGTCAGAATTCTACCAAACATTTAAAGAGGAATTAGTACCTATATTACTCAACCTGTTCCAAAATGTAGAAAAAGAAGGAAGACTACTCAACACGTTCTACAAAGCAAACATCACCTTGATCCCCAAACCAGGGAAAGACCCAACAAGAAATGAAAATTATAGACCAATATCACTAATGAATATTGATGCAAAAATACTCAATAAGATCCTAACAAACAGAATCCAACAACACACAAAAAAATTATACACCATGACCAAGTGGGATTTATCCCAGGGTCTCAAGGCTGGTTCAATATATGTAAATCTATAAATGTAATTCAGCACATAAACAAACCCCAAAAATAAAGACCATACGATTCTCTCAATTGATGCAGAAAAAGCTTTTGATAATATCCAGCATCCCTTCATGATCAGAACACTTAAGAAAATTGGTATAGGGACATTTCTTTTTTCTTTCTTTTTTTTTTTTATTGTTGGGGATTCATTGAGGGTACAATAAACCAGGTTACACTGATTGCATTTGTTAGGTAAAATCCCTCTTGCAATCATGTCTTGCCCCCAGAAGGTGTGGCACACACCAAGGCCCCACTCCCTCCCTCCTTCCCTCTCTCTGCTTTTCCTTCCCCCCCATGACCTTAATTGTCATTAATTGTCTTCATATCAAAATTGAGTACATAGGATTCATGCTTCTCCATTCTTGTGATGCTTCACTAAGAATAATGTCTTACACTTCCATCCAGGTTAATACGAAGGATGTAAAGTCTCCATCTTTTTTTAATAGCTGAATAGTATTCCATGGTATACATATACCACAGCTTGTTAATCCATTCCTGGGTTGGTGGGCATTTAGGCTGTTTCCACTTTTTGGCGATTGTAAATTGAGCTGCAATAAACAGTCTAGTACAAGTGTATGGAGAAACCTCAAAGCACTCAAGCTAGACCTCCCATTTGATCCTGCAATCCCATTACTGGGCATCTACCCAGAAGGAAAAAAAGTCCTTTTATCATAAGAAGGGACATTTCTTAAACTGATAGAGGCCATCTACAGCATACTCACAGCCAATATCATACTGAATGGAGTTAAATTGAAATCATTTTGACTTAGATCAGGAACCAGGCAAGGTTGCCCATTGTATCCATTGCTCCTTAACATTGTAATGGAAGTTCTAGTCATTGCAATTAGGGAAAAAAGGTGATTAAGTGTATCCACATAGGGTCAGAAGAGATCAAACTTTCACTCTTCACAGATGATATGATCGTATATCTGAAAAACACTAGGAATTCTACTACAAAACTTTTAGAAGTGATCAAGGAATACAGCAATGTCTTAGGCTACAAAATCAACACCCGTAAATCCATAGCCCTTATATATACCAACAATAACCAAGCTGAAAAAAACAGTTAAGGACTCTATTCCTTTCACAGTAGTGCCAAAGAAGATGAAGTATTTGGGAGTTTACCTAACAAAGGACATGAAAGATCTCGACAGAGAGAACTATGAAACTTTAAGAAAAGAAATAGCTGAAGATGTTAACAAATGGAAAAACATACCATGCTCATGGCTGGGAAGAATCAACATTGTCAAAATGTCTATACTACCCAAAGCAATATATAATTTTAATGCAATTCCTATCAAGGCTCCATTGTCATATTTTAAAGATCTTGAAAAAATAATACTTCATTTCATATGGAATCAGAAAAAAACCTCAAATAGCCAAAACATTACTCAGCAATAGAAAAAAGCAGGAGGAATCACTCTACCAGACCTGAGACTGTACTATAAACAGATAGTGATCAAAACAGCATGGTACTGGCACAAAAACAGAGAAGTAGATGTCTGGAACAGAATAGAGAACCAAGAGATGAATCCAGCTACTTAGCATTATTTGATCTTTGACAAGCCAATTCAAAACATTCAGTGGGGAAAAGATTCCCTATTTAACAAATGGTGCTGGGTGAACTGGCTGGCGATCTGTAAAAGACTGAAACTGGACCCACACCTTCACCATTAACTAAGATAGACTCTCACTGGATAAAAGATTTAAACTTAAGACATGAAACTATAAAAATACTTGAAGAAAGTGAAGGGAAAACTCTTGAAGGAATCGGCCTGGGTGAATATTTTGTAAGGAGGATTCCCCAGGCAATTGAAGCAGCATCAAAAATACATTATTGGGATCTGATCAAACTAAAAAGCTTCTGAACGGCCAAGAACATAGTAAGTAAAGCAAGCAGACAGCCCTCAGAATCGGAGAAAATAGCAGGTTATACCTCCGATAAAGGTTTAATAATCAGAATCCACTGAAATGTATTAGCAAGAAAAGAACAAGTGATCCCATCTCAGGGTGGGCAAGGGACTTGAAGAGAAACTTCTCTAAAGAAGACAGATGCACAATCTACAAACACATGAAAAAAAGCTCATCATCCTTAATCATCAGAGAAATGCAAATCAAAACTACTCTGTGATATCACCAAACCCCAGTAAGAGTAGCCCACATAACAAAATCCCAAAACCAGAGATGTTGGCATGGATGTGGAGGAAAGGGCACACTTCTACACTGCTGGTGGGAATGCACACTAATACGTTCCTTCTGGAAGGATGTTCATAGAATACTTAGGCACCTAAAAATAGACCTGCCATTTGATCCTATAATTCCTTTACTAGGTTTATACCCAGAAGACCAAAAATCACAATATAACAAAGACATTTATACCATAATGTTTATTGCAGCCCAATTCACAATTGCTAAGTCATGGAAGAAGCCCAAGTGCCCACTGACCCACGAATGGACTAGCAAATTGTGGTACATGTATACTATGGAATATTATGCAGCCTTAAAGAAAGATGGAGACTTTGAGACTTTACCTCTTTCATGTTTACATGGATGGAGCTGGAACATATTCTTCTTAGCAAAGTATCTCAGGAATGGAAGAAAAAGTATCCAATGTACTCAGCCCTACTGTGAAGCTAATTTATAGCTTTCACATGAAGGCTGTAACCCAACTACAGCACAAGAATGTGGAGAAAGGGCCAAGTAAGGGGAAGGGAGGGGGGAGTTTAGGGTGGAGGGAGGTTAGGCCACACCTATGGTGCATCTTAGAATGGGTACAGGTGAAACTTACTAAATGCAGAATAAAAATGTCTACATACAATAACTAAGAAAATGCCATGAAGGCTACGTTGAACAGTTTGATGAGAATATTACAGATTGTATATGAAACCAGCACATTGTACCCCTTGATTGCACTAATGTACACAGCTATGATTTCACAATAAAAATAAATAAATAAATAAATAAATAAATAAATAAATAAATAAAAGAAAAAGTAAGTGCCTCCTACTTGGCCCTTGTGACTCTAGTTTTAACTTTATTAACGCATTCCTTACAACAATGTAGAATAAATAACTTTCTTTAATCACTTCTTTGACCACACTATTGCTTTCTTTAAGAACTTGCATTGGCTTGCTTTTTCCTTGCACAACAAAGCTAAACTTTTCCTCTGAATTTTAAAATCCTCCATCTGTTTCTCCTCTTCCTATGCAATATTATTTTCCATTATTCCTTAACAAGCTTGCACTGTCCTACTGAGACAGGTATATTTTTTTGTCTCTAGTAAACTAGGCCCTGAAGATAAAAATTTGCATAAAATATTCAGTAGCATGTTCCTCATTTCCCTCTCACCTTCTTGCTTTGTGCGTGCTGTTGAAGTCTGAAATGCCTTCTTCTCTCTTATCACCTTACGTAAATTTACCTAAACTCCATGACCTTACAAATATTTTTTCTGTCTTACCAAATCTTTTCTCATTAGACTTCCCCCATTCTTGATATCATTACATACTCTTTCAAGATAGTCTAAGATAGGTGATTTAGTCATGTGGCATAAGATTCAGAAGGTACCACGGGAAGTGTAAAGTCTCTGACCCCTAGTAGCACTCTTCCCATTTTCCTCCCTTCTCCCAGGGATGTTCCCTATATTAACAGACATTATATGTAATTCTCCCTGATTCCTCTCTCACTTCCCTGTTTTTTTTTTTTTGTTGTTGTTTGTTTGTTTTTGAGACAGAGTCTCACTATGTCGCCCAGGGTAGAGTGCTGTAGCGTCACAGCTCACAGCAAGCTCAAACTCTTGGGCTTAAGCGACTTTCTTCCTTCAGCCTACCTAGTAGCTGGGACTACAGGCACCAGCCACAAGACCTGGCTATTTTTGGTTGCAGTTGTCATTGTTGTTTAGCTGGCCTGGGCCAGATTCCAACCTGCCACTCTTGGTGTATGTGGCTGGTGCCATAACCACTGTGCTACAGGCACCAAGCCCACACTCCCCTGTTTTGAATATAAATGATAGAAGGAGTAATGAAGCTGTCCCTAATAAGGTCACAGTTGAGTGGAAATCTGAATGACATTACTGAGCATGTCCTAAAGGCCTGAGGAAGGCAAATTCTAGGCAAAGTAAACTGATTGCAAAGTCCTTCAGGTGGCAGTAAGCTTGTTGTGTTATGAGGCCAATAAGCTGGATAATGCTGCCTTAGTGGGGAGCGAGTCAATAACCACCAATGAGGATCAGGAGGTCTGAGGGACCACATTTAGGAGAGTGATCTGAGCCATGGGAAGGAATGTGGAATTTATTCTAAACGATGAAAATCTACTGTAGGGCTTTGAGCAGAGCATGCCACGAATGATTAACATTCTAAAATGACCATGTGGGTTCTCTGTTGGGATTTTTAATAGGCAAGTGTAGGCAATCAAGGAAGATAATTAGGGGTCTCAAGAAAAAATGAAAAGTTTCCACCAAATGAAAACTGTCAAAACACATCCTTAAATTTCTTGACTTTACAAATCAATGGAAATACAGATTTCTTACAAATTAATGACATTCAGATTAGTATATACAGTATTACAACTTATAGGATATAAGTGGAGTGGTCCTGGGACAGGGGGAGATTCAGAAAAATAGATGAGTCTGTTTAAAGTGCTGAAAATGAATCAACAAAACATCATCTAATAAAACTTAAAAAGTAAGATAAAGTAGCAGGAAGGAGGAAACAAACTATAAATAGAAATCAGACATAAAATGAAATCAAAATTAAAATTTGCAAGTTTGAAAATGGAGAAAAAAGAGGACATACATTAATACCTGTTGTAGGTTACTGTTATGGGGGGTGATCCTGGTCACAATTTTACTTCTCTAGGATAGGTTTCCAAAGCATAGAGTTGATGCTTGGTGGCCCATACATAATACATATAAGTGTGTAGTCCTATCCAGGTAATCGTGACTCACTGAAGAAGGACTAGAGAACTCACCAAAGTGGACCAATTATATTTTTTTTCCTGGAAAGTCAACATTTAAAATTGCTAAAAAACCAGCAAATAGCTGCAGAGAGTATAGAACAATGATCTTCACCTGGGGCTATGTCTTCATCTGAAGATGTGTCTCTGTGGATATATGCAGACACTCCAGGTGTTATGTGCATTTGCAGTTGTTCAAGGAAGTCACTTTCCATATCCATGTTATCCATAGATACTCTGTCCTGAAACTGATCTGCCTGAAAGGAATACAATAAAAAAAATCCATTTCACAAAAACCCTTTTTTCTTTTAATAAAGGAAGGCATATGCTTCCCTCAGTCTTCCTGAGTATTGCAGTGATGCATTGTACCCGTATGTAAAAACCACCAGGTTTCCAAGCAAAGGAAAAATGAAAATATAGATGCTGGTGTTGAGAAAGTGAACGCCTAAAAAATCTTCCAAATCAGGGAATTTCTCATGGAATTAAAAAAAATTTAAAGAGAACCTAATAGAGTATCTATTGATTAATCATTAAAAATAAAGTTTGGAGAAATATCACTAAGTAATTTTTGTCATATATCCAATAATAAGTATGAAGAATTGCATCACATTGCTATATCAAAACCCCCTCTACGATCTGTTTTTAATTTATGTGAACAAGCTTTCTCAGCACTTTGCTCTATAAAAATGTAAATAGGAATAATATGGATGTGAATCCCACCTCATTTAACAACATCATTCATCAATGAATATATGAATTATTAATAAAAATTAAGTGAGAAATCAGAAAAGGTTTTAGTCCCATTCATTTCATTAAAAAAATGCATTTTCAAGGGTAGGCTTGGTGGTTCATGCCTGTAATCTTGGCAATTGGGGAAGCCAACGCAGGAGGATTACTCAAGGCCAGGTGTTGGGTAACATAGTGAGCACCTATCTCTCAAAAAGTAAAAAAAATTACCCATGTGGTGGTATACACCTGTAGTCCTAGCTACTCAGGAGGCTGAGGCAGAAGAACTGCTTGAGTGAGCCCATGATTTCAAGGTTATAGTGAGTTATGAATGTGCAACTGCACTCTAGCCTGAGCAACAAGACCCTATTTAAAAAAAAAAACTAAGAATATGTATACACACACATACACAGACATAGACTTTTTTGTAGAAATATAAAAAACAAAAATATATATTACTTTATTATGGAGTTTATGGGTACAAGTGAAAGATGAATAAGAGAAATGATATACAAATTTTTATGTATAAAGAAAGGTTTTTAAAGACTGGATAGTGGTGGGTGTCAAATCATCACTCACCTAATTAGTTGTAATGGAATCTAATTATGTTTTAGATTCTGCTAGATATATTTTAAAGTGACATAATGGTTTTATTTTTAAAGTCACATGTTTATAAGAAGTAGCAATGTACCTTTTTGCAACTTCTTAAATTTTTAATGTACAATTTTAGTTTTCAACTTAAAAACGCTTATGAAGATAACGTAAGAAAATGTTTGTAGGCTTCTGCTCTAGAGGAAAATCTCCTTCTGAACACTGTGCTGTGAAGATTTCCTGAAAGAAAGAACTGCTTCCTTTCATGAAGTAAGTTAGATTTGCAACCAAAAGATTCTTAAGAATTGCCAGATTTTTGTAGTGTCTTGGTTCGGAACATAGGTTTTGAGTTGGAACCCTTGCTAGGCCACTTGTTCTGTGTATACTAGAGAAGTAACATATCGATTTATGCCTCAATTTCCGCATTTGATAAATGGGAAAACTGTGGTCTCTATCTCACAAAGTTGTTGTGAGAATTAAATTAATGCCAGGATAAAGAAGGCTATTTCACATAATATCAATTAATAAAGAAGACATAGTAAACTTAATCCTTTAGCATGGAAAACCAGATTTTCAATCAGGCAAAAATAAAAGTGATACACCTGGGGAAAAAGAAATCAAAGTATTTTGCAGATGACATATTGTGTATATATATATGTTATATATAGACAATCTCAAGAAATTTATAAATAACTGCTATAATAACTGAATTTAGACAGTTGTTGAGCACTGCATTGTATTATTATTTAATATTTAAATATCATTATTTAAAAAGTATATTTTAATTATGTAGCTAATAACTGCATTTATTAATAACACTAATAGTTATATTTATTATACTTATAAGTATAATTACAATTTAAAAGTGTAATTCAGTGTTCAACATAGATATTTGAATATTAGTATCATTATTATAATTAAAAAATGGACTTTTTTTTTGAGGCAGTTTCACTTTGTTGCTTTCAGTAGAGTGCTATGGTGTCACAGTTCACAGCAACCTCAACTTTTGGGCTCAAGTGATTCTCTTGCCTCAGCCTCTCAAGTAGCTGGGACTATAGGCACCTGTCACAACACATGGCTATTTTTCATAGACGAGGTATTGCTCTGGCTAAGGCTGGTCTCAAACTCTTGATCTCAGGTAATCCACCTGCCTTGGCCTCCCAGAGTGCTAGGATTACAGGCGTGAGCCACTGCGCCAGGCATAAAAATTGGACTCTTAAAATGTGAGAAGCAGAGAGAATATTATAGTAGTTTAAACAAGTGTCTGATAAATTAACTATGAAAACTCAATTAATTAGATTTATCTTTAAAAAAATATAAATTACTAATTTTGGCTTTTGTATAGGTGAAAACTTGAGCAGAGCAACAATTATAGAAGAAATCAGCACCTAAGAAAGTTACTGAGTTGACTTTATGACTAAGTTCTACTAAACTTTCAAGCAAAGGAAAATTTATAGGTCTTTAAAAAAAGCTTCTAGTAACAGGACGAGATGGGAATCTTACGCTATATTAACACTAGCATAATACTAACAGCTAAACCTATCATGTCAGAGAATCATTTATTAATCTATTAATACTAGCATAACACTAATAGTTAAATCTATCATGTAAAGGAATCATTTATACATGCACACACACACTCATGACGAATCTCACTTATAAATTATGATTTTAAAAATCAAAGTTTGCTCCAGGAATACAATCATGCTTAAATAGTAGAGCAACTATTGCTAGAATGGGCTGAAAAGGCATTATCAACAACACACCACATCACATACTTACATCGACAGCTGGTGACAAGAGAAATGGAGACATACGGGATGTTTTTAGATAGGAAAACAGTATGAACTGTGTATTCAGCTGTCAATTGTCTTTAAATTAATCTATAAATTGAATGTAATTCAAATAAAAATTTCAATGGAATCAATCTTGATCCTCAGTTTCATCTAAGTTAAATAACCATTGTGTACAAAGAAATGACATTGTCAGTCTTGCTTGGAGGGAGTGCTATTTGCTATAATATTTGGGGAGGCTAGGATGGCATTATACACAAACACCTACCTGCCTAATGAACACATCCTGTGAGCCAGCATGAGAGAGGTTTTCATTGATTAATTGGTGAGAGTATTAGTAAGGGTAGAAAGCAATTGAAAAACAGTTTTATATACCTTATATTGCCCCAAATCAAATACATATTTGTATATTTAGGCATTTTATATTTAGAGAAAATATGTCTCAAAGATGCACATCTAAACGTGAGCTCATAAAGTCTGAAGAACTCTTTACTATTTACTGTACTATATGTTGAGAATTTTTAAGCTATAAGAACACAAATTTTCACATTCTATTAAAAGTTGGCTGGGTGCAGTGGCTCAGGCCTGAAATCCTAGCACTCCAGAGGCTGAGGGTGTAACACCCCTTGAACTCAGGAGTTCCAGACCAGCCTGAGCAAGAGTGAGACCTCGTCTCTCCTCAAAGTAGAAAAATTAGCCAGGTGTTGTGGAAGGTGCCTGTAGTCCTGGCTACTTGGGAGGCTGAGGCATGGACGATCACTTGATCACTTGAGTCAAGGAGTTTGAGGTTGCTGTGAGACAGGCTGACTGTGGCACTTTAGCTTGAGCAACAGAGTAAGACTCTATCTCAAAAAAAAAAAAAATCAAATCTTGCAAGGAATCATAAGATTGGCATGGCTATTGGCAAAACATGTGCCACTTAGTTTGGAATTACAGTTGGAGAGACTGTAGATTGTTGGGGAGAAGTCAGGCTCGGAGAGAGTATTTCCTAATTTAATAATTTTAACCATAGATTTGTAGTAGAAACTAGATTCACTTTCGCTTCAGCCAAACCACACCATCGATTTTACAGGTGAATGTTTAGACTTACTACATATAAGACCTCGTGTTTATCTCATTTAATGTTATCCTGAAATTATTCCAGTTCTCCTAACCTAATCCATATAGTTTACAGACTTGGTCAATCAAAACAACATAGTTTCTTTTTAGTTTATTATTATTATTATTTTTATTTTTATCAAGTCATATACACATAGATCATGAATGATCATGAATGACCTATGAGTATATGACTTAATAAAAATAATAATAATATATGGGGTACAATGTGTTGATTTTTTATACAATCTGACGTACTTACATCAAACCAATCAACATAGCTTTCGCCTCATTTACTTGATTATTGTGTTAAGACATTTATGTTCTACACTTGACAGATTTGACTTGTACCCTTGCAGTATGCTCCAAAGGTGTGGTCCCGCCATTTGCCCTCCATCAAACCGCCCCCGGCCCCCTTCCCACTCCATTTCTCTCCTTCATCCTGGGCTATAGTTGTGTTCTATCTTTCTTAAGAAAGTGTGAGTAAATATAAGTTGGTTTCATAGAAGTACTGAGTACATAGGCTACTTTTTCCTCCATTATTGAGATAACTCAGGAGAATATGTTCCAGGTCCCTCCATGTAAACATAAAAGAGGTAAAGGCTCCATTTTTAAGGCTGCATAGTATTCCATGGTATACATATACCACAATTTTTTAACCCATTAATTTTAGCCCATGGGTCGATGGGCTCTTTTTAGCTTTATGTTAGTCGGCATTTATCTAAGTTATTGATTACAGGTTGTCATTTATAGAACAGAGGGTAGGATGGAAGTCTGATAGTGTCAAAGGTTCCCTTGTTTCAGGGATATGGGGATGTTAAAAGAAAGACTTTCATAAAACCGTGAAGTCGGCATCTATCCTTGGGGTGTTTCCACATTCTTATCTTTTCTGTCATTGCTTTGCCTTCCAGTGACATCTTCCACTCTGAATCCACCCAGCATTATACCATCTTTCTTTTCCATTTTTCCTCCAGGGCTGTTCCTACTTTCCCTACACAGCCCTTAAATATGGTCTTCATCCTCTGTCAAAGTGCATTCTCTCTCTATATATAGATAGGTATCTTTCTCTCATCTGTCTACTTATCATCCATCCATATGTCTATCTATCTAACAATCATCTATTTTTTACTTTTTTTGTTTAGGCAACTGTTCTTGATTTTCACACGGATATGATAAATACACTTTCACTTTAATTTAACAGCTTTACATGTTATCTCTTCCAAGAGAGTCTAAATTTGAAAAGAGAATGTGGACTCCAAACTTCCCATAGATTTGTTCCAAATGTAAGTCTAAAAAGTCTTTATGAATTTAATGGACTTGAAAAAATAGCTGAAAGCATCCCAGCAACCACTAACTGTAAACATTTGGTGTACACATTACATACTAAATATCTTTGAATCCCCATGATTTATCTCTGTAATTGAAGTATTGCCAAATTCCACTTTATAGTATGTTTACTTTAATGTTAAATAAAAGGAATTATTATTTTTCTTTAATAAAATAGATTCTCCAAGAAGATGTATTCTGATAATGCTGTCGCTCCTCAGGCTTCCTTGCACAGCCCCTCTCCAAAGTGTTGTATCTACTGAGTTGACTTTCAGGCATGCTTGTGTTTGGAGTGTGTTTGAGTACAGTGTTATTTTGTGCTATTATTTAGTAAGCAGAGTTTGCCTTCTCCATGCTCCCGAAGGACCTGCTATGCTTACTTGTAGGAGTTACACACAAAGAAAAGCATAATGTGTGCATAATCTCCTTCCCAGGATTTCTGTGCACTTTGAATGCTGAATTTCTAAGAGGCCATTTCAGTGCCTTTTGAAATTAGTCACTGGAAGGAATTGATGCAGCTTTTAAAAGAAACAGAAGTTCCCGGGGAGTGCCAAAGCTCTGTTAGAACGAGCATCAGTAGGCAGGTAAATCAGTCATACAAAATAAGATTATGTATGCACCTATTAAAGATCGCCTACTTGGTAAATACATGAAAACTTTTAGGATAGACATATTGCTTGTAATTGAAAGTCCTTGATTGCAGGGGTACAATGACAGCAGGAACTCGAGGCAACCTATTTGAATAGATTCTTTTTATAAAAATATTGAAAAGCGCCTTAAAAAAGTATATTTTACTTTCATCCAGATGTTTGAAATCAGAACCATCAAAGGAGTAAATCTCTTAGTGCTGAATAATGTTAGAGAGGAAAATCTTCTTTTTGTGTTAAAAATGAATACAATTCTTTGAAAGCATCATTTTAAATAATTCAGCCTGTGTGATCTAAATAATTTACAGTTACAAGGTAGATAACAGATGTTTACTAGAAACCATTTGTATGAAACAAAAAAGGGAAATCATTCTTGCTAAAGGTGAGGGGGCAATAAAATAAAAAGGGAAACCTACTTTGAGCAAAACTTAGGCACTTTGTTCAAGCTTGGAGGGTTTCAATGGCTAAGAGAAACTGCTGGCGGAACTGGCACTTAGCACAGATACCACTGCAAAGGTGACATCAAGAAAACCATACGCTTTTCATGGAAATAATAGAACAAAGTGAGAAATTTATTCCAGATCCCAAGAACTAAATGTGTTGCGTAGGTGATGGATGACTGTCATCAGTCATTGTTAATAGCACAAGTTCTCTTGTCCTTTTAAGTTCTACTACCATATTCCATTGGCAATTTCATCACCACATTCAATTTCCTTCTCATCGTTAATTCCCTCATCGTTCTGTACATTTTCTTGTTGCGTCTGTGTCACTAAAAGGAAGTGTCAGAGCTGTTCTCAGCACAAACTTTGCCTAAGCCACTTCTATGTCATTTGGCACCTGAAACTTAGAAGGAGGAGCACTGTATGTCTCATTTTTGCTTAGCTCTGTGCTGGTGCCAAGCCAGCTCCAGGCAAGAGGCTTAGTAAATAATGACAATAAAACTTAATAGGAAAGAACTTCAGGACTCTCTTCCATACTATATTTTTTCTCCAGGGAGAAATCTCCTTCAAATATAAGATTTCTCTGTTCTGGCATGTGCCCTTTTTGCCAAAGTCTCCTCTCGTTGAGTGACAATGAGTTCAAATGATGCAGTAAGTCACTTTTAACCTCTCATTTCATTTCATTTTGTCACAAGTGACAGGTGTTGAAGCTGAACTGTTTTCCTTTTTCTTCAGAACCAGTGACCTTGAGCTTATGAAGGTAAATTTCTTAATGCTGAAACTAGTAAGGGAGTAAATGATTCCCTCAAGATTTCCTTACTAAATACTTCACATTAGTCTAATGTTGCAGCTTAAGTATGTATTTTCATATTCATTGCAGTGTGGAGTGAATATTTAAGCTTTATTTTTTGTTGTTGTCGGCTAGTTTTTCTTGGCTCATTCAAGCAAACTTTGTGCCTTTTCTTTTTACATTATTCTTTTTTGACTTGTATACCAGAGTAAGTGAAAGGGAGTTTGTGTGGGAGGAACTCTTGTCATTTGAAAAATGCTCTTAAAGTATTTTAATAATATTTGAAGTATTTTTAAAGTGATAGTGATTTGTGCATCTAAAGACAATTAAGGTAAATAAATTAGGTATTTTGGCTTGTTTTATAATGCATGCTACTGAAATCTTCCCAGCGTTTCTGGAGGTTTCTATGAATCTGGTTTCTAAAGGCCAACGCTAGGGGTCACCCTTCCTTATTTTAACGTTTTAGTCATTGCCTAGAACCCACTGACAGTCCATTAATCTCAGAAGAAAGCAAGCGATTTTTTAAAGGAAAACGAAAGATTTGGCTCTAAGAGTGCCAGGAATGTTGCTTTTTGTCTGTCCTGTCGTGAAGCCCAAATTTGTAACAGAATCTTATGAATGAGGAAATGCTGTTGAGCTTCTGGGGGCAAAAATATTTTTAAAATAAAAACTAACTCAGTTTGTTTAAAGCAAGACTCTTAAGAAAATAAGCATTTTAATGTATAATATGCAGGGCATTACCTAAAACCAGTAAATTTAAAATGGATATTCAATTTAATAATTTATTCATATTATAGATATGATAATGATTTTGCTTGATGAAATAATACAAATATCTTCATAAAATAAAACAGGAGGAGTGAGGTAATTAATGGCTATGGGCTTATAAAAGTTAGCTGAGGCTGGCATGTTAGCTGTTGTCTATAACCTGAGCACTCTGGGAGGCTGAAGTGGGAGCATCCCTTGAGCTCAAGAATTTGAGACCAGCCTGGGCAATGTAGAGAGACTTCATCCCTTAAAAAAAAAAAAAAAAAATTTAAAAAGTCGGCTAGATGTGGTGACATGTGCTATATTCACAACTACTGAGAGGCTGAGGCAGAAGGATTGCTTGAGTTCAGGAGCTCAAGGCAGTTAGCCTGGGTGACAGAGTGAGACCCCTTTTCTAAAAAAAATAAAACATACAATAAAAAATAAAAATGATCTGATAATATGTTTTAGATAAAAAGTATATGCTGAACTATATAACGTAGTGTCTGTTCATACTTTGGTGAGGAGGGTGTATCTGGTTGAAGGAATATTTCCATCTGTAATAGTGCAAATAATCTGTAGAGTAGAAATCACTAGTTCATATGTTTGTTCCATAGTTGAAGAGGTGTCTTACAGTCTTATTAGGAAACTTGCATCTTCCTGTCCCTATTTCTTCTCAGCTGGATTATTTCAAACATAACATGGCTCAAAAAGAAACCACAATTCTGTTCAACAGTCTTGAACTCTTTTTTAAATTTTCTTTCCTTTAAAAACTGTTACTCTGGCGTCTTTGGTCTTATACTTTTTGTTTGTTTTGGATGTGTTCCCTTGATCTTTCCTATCACTCATCAGATAATAAAGATAATAATCTGGTATTAAATGCTCATTACATCCTATGTGCCGAGTCTTTACAGCATCTTCATTTGAGAGACAAAGAGACAGACAGGGTGGTGTAAGCAGAGCCAGGGATCGCAACTATAGGAGATCTGAACTGAGGCTGCGGGTGCCAGACGCTGTTCCTCAGCGCTGGGCCATGCCCAGTCACCTGCTGGCCACCAGATCGCGTGTCTGTTACACAGGGCACCAGCAGAAACACCCCAAGAGCACAGACTTAAACATGAAGTGGTAAATATGCAATCACCCGGAGCCTTCTGCAGACAGTGATGTAATTTCAAAAGAATGACACGAATGAGGGCATTTTGGACCGAGCAGTGGTATCAGCAGAGCAGCGAAGTGAAAGCAGTGAGGCTCACACAGTGCCCTGCGTAGCTGCATCGACTTTGAGAGAAAGCCTCACTCGGGCAGTGAGCAGAGCCAGCAGCCTCTGTGGCGACAGCCTGGTGAAGCACTTCCTGTTGATGGTGACTTGCCATTGAGTTGGGACGACAAGGAGTGGTCAGCTAAGGATTTGATGACAGTTAATTGCTTATTTAGGTCAATTATTTTCCTTCCATTCGTCACTTTTCCCAAACCTACAGGAAGAACAAATTTCTTTTTCCTCTGTGCTCCTGTCGCGTCGTATGTGTGTGTATATATATATATCTGCGGGCCACCAAATTGCATGTCTTTATGTATATATATAAAGACAAGATGTGTCTTGTCTCTAGGAGGGAAGAGGATTGGTGTGAGGGAGGGGGAGGAAGGGAGGAGGGAAGAGGAGAGAAGAGGAACAGGGGTGAGGGAGGGAGGGAAGGGGCTCCCCACATTGCTGGACCAAGACAGCTGTTCTGTGTCAATTCCCAGGTGGCAGTCTACATTTTGTACTGGGGAGGTTCGAATAATCTTTTGCCCAACTGATTTTGGTATAGACAATTGAATCTTCTGTTTCATTTTCTGAGTTGACAGACACTCTGCTCAGGGGCTGAGGAAACATCCTCTTGTAATCTAGTGTCTGTTGAGGCATCTGTCACCCGCACTCACACCTGCTGCTTCTGTTTACGCTGCATCGATCTAGTTATGAAATCTGCCAATTTCCCGTGTTTGCACACAACATGTTCATGCACATTCATTATTTTTGGACTTGAGAAACTCTCTTTGAGACTTAAGAGGTCATGGAGAGCAGTCATGTCTCACCTCTAGCCTGGCTTTATAGTTTCCATTTCACCCATCCCATTTCTCTCTCCTCTTTCCTCTCAGCAAATCCTTCTCCCTGCCTCCTACAGCCTTGGCCCAAGCTGGTGGGGAGAAGAAAAGAAATGAGCAGGAAAGTTCTGATTTGACAGATATTTTCGTGAGCCAGCATTGAGCTCTCTGGGACTTGATACTTTTTCCAGGTACCTTTTTCCTCAAAAAGCAAATTTTCTCCCCACCTTTATGTTTGGACATAAACCACTGTCTAAATGGTTTCTTCAGAGAATTCTGTTTGGCTTTAAGATAAAGGTAAGAGAAGCCCTAATTCTCCTTCCCTTGTGGAGGAGAAGCACAAGGCAACAACTCTCCAAAAATTCTCTACTGAATTCTTCCAACACTTTTATACCCTCAATGTGGTTGAGAGATTAAAAAGTCCCCAAATCAGTCATCTCACCATCTTATGCAAATTTCATTGGTAGTTATAACACCTGACTCTGATATGTAATCTTCAAGCTTTGGTTGAAAATTGAGCTTACAGCAGTTCTATTTTAACATTCCATTAATCAAGTTATAACTTTGTCAGTAGGCTGACAAGGAACTAAAACTCTGAATTAAAATATTTGCTTAGTAGAATGGCAGAATCCATTTTTTAAAAAAAATTATGGTAAAATACACATAACATAAAGTTTACCATTTTAAGTGTACAATTCAGTGCCATTAAGTATGTCCCCATTGTTGTATATTTAATCTGTTTTACTTTATTTATTTATTTATTTATTTATTTATTTATTTATTTATGAGACAGAGTCTCATTTTGTTGTCCTCAGTAGAGTGCCATAACGTCACAGGTCACAGCAACCTCAATCTCTTGGGCTCCAGTGATTCTCTTGCCTCTGCCTCCCAAGTAGCTGGGACTACAGGCACCTACCACAATGCCTGGCAATATTTAGAGATGAAGTCTTGCTCTGGCTCAGGCTGGTCTCAAACCTGTGAGCTGAGGCAATCCACCCGCCTCAGCCTCCCAGAGAGCTGGGATTCCAGCCATGAGCCACCATGCACGGCCACAATGAATCTGCTTTACACTGTAAGTCTTTCTACTTCTGGGCCGTGTGCACATTGTATGACATCAGAAATTTTTATTTTGCATTTTGTGGCACTCTAAGCTTGATGAGAGGTATACCAGGCTCTTCAAATACCCTCTACTATTCTCTTAAATCCTTTTCTTAAATCTGATGTATCCTGTATGTCTAATGGGGTTTCATACATAAATATTTCACTTACAGGTTTTACTCAAATGTTTAAAAATGACTCTACTATATCTTTCCTTAAAAATCAATTGCTCAATTCCATCAGTCTTTGCCAATTCCTACTAAGGTTTTCCTTATGTCTCATTCATCTTACAAGGTAGGAAAAAGAGATTCTGAACTATTTGTGAGTAAACCGAGGTGGTTTTACTTTACTAACTCCAGTCCGTGAACACCAGCCTTCCTGAAAGTTTAACCATGTCTTCATCTCGTAATCAAACAACTCAGGTAATGATTTTATATGTTTTCTGCCTGGTCACGGGGGATCATTCATTGACTAACTTATATATAAAATTTGGAAATATATAAGGAATTAGAAAAAAAAGAAAAATAGACAAATTTGCCATCTAAATTTGAAATATTATTTCAAAAGACAATATAAACCAAAATAAAATCCAATTGAAAATTTGAATAAAAATATATATACAGAGGGTGCCCCCAAATATATACACACTGTATAGGAAGAAAGGAAAAACACTGTATTAAAGAAAGGAAAAACACTGTATTAAAGTTGTAATACTCAATGTATAGCTATGATGTTTATTACTTTGTATATTGTATCTTTGTATCTCTTATAATTGCAGAAGTCAAACATGATTTGAATATTATAATTTTAATATAGTTTTTTTCCTTTCGTAAGATGTGCACACATTTTTTTTTGCTCCTGCTATATGTATCAGAACTGGTGAATACTTGTTTTTGATTTTTTTTTTTTTTTTTGCAGTTTTTGGCTGAGGCTGGATTTGAACTTGCCACCACTGGTATATTCACAGGTGCCTCCAGCGAATACTTGTTTTTAACCCTTCTTGTTTTTGCTATTCTCTAATATTTCTCCTAGGGAACTAGCTTCACACAACCTCTTTGACAAATTGCTTGACCATGATTGGTTACAGGGTGGGCTCCGACCATTCATTTCCCCTCAGCTACAAGGACAGTTACTATGTATTCTGACCAGGGCAATGGGGGAGTCGCTCTGCTTTCCTACCAGAAGTGAGGCTGTGGATTTGAGTGTGAACCTGGATCTATCTCTTTGCTCTGAGACTCTGTATTAGGGATAGTGCAAATCTGGAAAGGCCAGTGGCGATACTTCTCTTCCCATCTCCATTTTGTGAAGGAAACTCTCCAGGTAAAGGAGAATGAAGACACTAGTAGGAGAGAATCCAAGATGTGAAATACGTCCAGCTCTGGTGACATTGTTGAGATGCTGGACTTCAGTCATGGACCAAATAAACTCTTCTCATGTTCTTAGCAGTTTTCCCCTTTAAGAAACTTCCAGTTTTCTTTTTGTCACTTGTAATCAGAAGACACCTGACTAACAACGTGGTTAATAGAATTAATAATTCTTTCAATAAATAAGAAAAATGTAAGTAACCTAAGAGAAATTAGAGAAGTTATGAAATAAAGGAAATCAACTGGCCAAAAAAGCCTATTCAAAAATTGGGTCCTTTGTTCATATTAGCCAATAAAAACAAAAGATTGAGACATATTAATGATTTAAATAAGAGTAAAATGATCAAAATAAAGATATAAAAGTATATTTTTTCCCTAATCTTTGGGTAGCAAAGATCTTTCTTACCTTTAAAAAATCATAGGACCCATAGAGAAAAAGTCAGATTTCACTGCATGCAAATTTAATAAAATTAATGATAGATAATACAATGAGATGAATATTTATATTTATACACATAAATACAACATTTTAAAAAAGAATAGTGCAATAAAACTGAGAGAAAAACAAATGATAGACAACTGTTAGGATAATACCAGTGGTAAAAAATACATAAAAGCTAATCTTTATAATAAGCAGATGTAACGGAAAATGAGGTACCTTCTTTTTTATTACGTAGACTGGTGAATATCATATGTATGACAAGTATGAAATGAAAGAGCACTTTCTAATGCACTGTTGAGGGAAGGTAAATTGGTATAAAATCTCTGGAAGATTGGGTAAAATTTTTTCATGCACTCAAAAATATTCATTGAGTGACTGAAATGTGGAAGTAACTATTGTAGGAATTGGGGTCAAAGCACAGTACATGACAGACCAAACCACTGACCTTGTGGAATTTCATTATATTAAAACTTCATGTGCAAACCCTTTGATCCAATAATTGTACTACTAGAAATTTATTTTACAGAATAGCTTGCAAAAGTGCACTAAGGTTTATAGAAAATGACACTCATTGTGTAACTGTTGGTCATGAACTTGAAATTAGCTCAAAGTTCATTCATATAAGACTGTTTGAACACCTTGTGGTACCCATTGTGAAAATGTTTTCTGTTATTAAATTTAATGAGGTATATTTAGGTATATGTGTTTAGGCATAAACAGTATTTATCTACATATATACATATTTGCATAGGAGAAAACCTGGCAAAAAAATCTGCCCAAAAAGTTGTTTCCTCTGGAGGTGAAATTATGGCAGAATTTCACTTCTTTGTGTGTTACTAAGTGGTATGATGTGTTTTCCAAAGGACATGTGTTGTTGGTACAATCAGACTTTTTCAAACGAAGTATAATAAAAAAGAGAAATTGTATGAGCAATCAAAGAAACACAAAATAACAGGAGGTACCATTATTTTACATTGATTTAAAGAAAGAGGAAAAAGGAAAAATAACACAATGTTAGCACAGCTATGGAGAAGTAGAGATTAATACATGGACATTCCATTGGCACCACTTTTTCTAGAAGATTATTTGGTAGGGTCAGCTGTGACTGCCAGGCTAGCTCGTGGCCTTAGGCAATACTGCTCCCTAGAGGTCGTCATGATTCTCTGGTCATACAAACTTTCAGCCTAGGTGCACAGGACTTAAAAATAAATGCCCAGCTAGGAGTCCTGGCCTAGGAATGCATGCATGGGGTCATTTCTTGACATTCAGTAAACCAGCCATCTGTCCACAGCTAATCTTGCATTTGTCATCAGAGAAAGAGAACAATGATTTGAAAGAACTGTGTCATCAGAGGCCCAGTGATTGTGAAAGAGCAAGGTCTTGGGAAGTAAAGAACTTTCTTGTTGGCTGACAAATGAATAAAAGAACCCTTATTCAGAGTTCCACAAGAAGGCAGAGCCAGGTTCTGAGGGAAAGAGTAAGAATCTAGAGTTAGACTGCAGATTTTTTTTTTTTTTTTTTGACAGTCTTACCCTGTTACCCTGGGTAGAGTACTGTGGTGTCATAGCTCACAGCAACCTCAAACTCTTAGACTAAAGCAATCCTCTCACCTCAGCCTTCCAAGTAGCTGGGTCGACACACACCCACCACAACATGAAGCTGATTTTTCTATTTTTAGTAGAGATGTGTATTGCTCTGGCTCAGGCTGGTCTCAAACTCCTGAGCTCAAGCAATCTTCCTGCCTTGGCCTCCCAGAGTGCTAGGGTTACAGGTGTGAGCCACTGCACCTGGCCTAGACTTCAGAATTGTTGATGTTGTTGATCCCTGTACTCCTCTAGCCTAGTTCTCATAGGAGAAATAGCAAGGAGAACAAAACCGGGAGACACCAAGCTCCCTCCCAATTCGTGTTCTCAACCTGCATCAGAGTCATTTTTATTTTCTAGCAGAGAGGCCAATGACAAAGAAACACATACTAAAGCCAAAAAGCATATCTGTGCACCTAACAATTCCACTTCTCAGAATTCATCCTAAGGAGAAACCCTTGGTATGACCACAGATTTAGGCACAAGAGTGGTTATTACAAATAGTAGAAATAATCTCAAGTCCAATAATAAGGGATTGCTGAAATATGTTTAGGACGTTATCATGTGATGGATACTAAAGCCTTAAGAACAATCTTGAATAATATTTACTGTCAAGGGAAATGTTGAAATATTTTAAGTTAAAAAAAGAAGGGACTACAAACCACACATAACCAATTTTGTAAGAAGTTCAGAAAGCATCAGTATCTTTAAGTGAGTAAAAGAATCCGTATATCAAAATGTCAACAGTGGTTATTCTTATTTTGTTTTATTTTATTTTATTTTAGTTTTTGAGACAGAGTCTTTTTACATCACCCCCGGTAGAGCGTGCCAACGTGTCACAGCTCATAGCAACCTCCAACTCTTGGGCTTAAGCGATTCTCTTGCCTCAGCTTCCTAAGTAGCTGGGATTGCAGGCACCCGCCACAATACCTGGCTATTTTTTGTTGCAGTTGGCATTGTTGTTTAGCTGGTTGGGCCAGTTTTGAACCCATCAGCCTTGGTATATGTGGTTGGCACGGTAATCACTGTGGTATGGGTGCCGAGCCAACAGTGGTTATTCTGTATAGTTGAGATTTTTTTGATGACTGATACTTTCCGCCATCTATTGTTGTATACTTCCAAAATGTTTTGTAATAAACATATATTAATTTTATAATTAGAAAATATTTAATGTAGCCAAGTATCCCTGTTTGAATTATAGACACAATTCAGATTCTTGTTTTTGTAACTGTTTTTGTAATAGTTTTTTACCAGCTTAATTTGAGTCAGTTATTTCAGATAGCCTCATGTGTGTCTTTAAGATTATTCTTTTATTTAACCACAAAGAACATAATGATATACTATATCATTATTTGGCTTTAAGTTTTTCTTTTCTAAACTAAGGAAATGCAGAGAAGGAAGTATCCTCCTCTACAAAATAGAGCCAATATCACTCTCTATGCTGTAGACTCTTTTGAGAAGTAAGTGATATTGATTCTCGCAAAAAAGTCTCACAAAGTTCCTGGCCCACAGTTGTCTCTGCTTCTTACCTATTAGCGGCAGCGGTAGCAGCAGATTACTATTTATGACATTTTTCTTCTTCCTTCTTTCACCATTTAACACTGGCTGCACATACTTTGCACAGAGTTGGCGTGTAACCAGTGTACTTCCAATTGTTTTCACAGATACTGGTGAACAACATGTTCACTACTGAACAATTTTTATTCCCCATCTTTCCGAGAAAAATTCTTAAATCTTCACCATTCAGATTGATGAAATCTGTTACCAAAATCCATCCAGATGCCACACAATTAAACACAGTTTGGCTCTCCATTTGTCCTCATTTTAATCACTTTCATTGAAGGAAAGTGCCATCTTCACATCAAAATATTCTAAGGTCTATTGGTTTTTGTTCTTTCATAAGCTTGCTTCTTAACATCATCATACTTTGCTTACTTCATTAACTAAACAGAAAGCAGTTCTGAATGGCTGTACATTCTACTCAGTTTCATACTGTGAATAGATTAAAGAAGGAAGAGAAGGGCAAATGCAAAAGGCATAAATTTATGATAAAAACTTCTCACGCCCGTACTCATATTCAGGAAATTCAGGGGAAGGCTGGGCTTTAACTGTAAATCTGTTAACTGTTTTATGATATTTCAGCATTCTAATGTTTCCAAATAAATATCATGAGAATATCCCTATCAACTCCTCTGTGATATCTTACTACTCAAAAGTTAGTTGAAAATAAAAAAGATCTCGAAAGTCATTTGAGATACACAATCTTAGTTTTAAAGATGATGGCTGCGTTTATTTTTTGCAGTTCTTCTGCTTCAAAGAAAATCTGTGGATTGGGCAAGCCAAAGATAATCACAATAGTACAAATGTGTAAAGTTAAATAGATTTATTAAAATGCAAAGCACGTACCCCATGTAATTATTAGCCTCTTAAACCATAAGTAAAAAACACATAATTTTAATGGAATAAATTACCAACTGAAAAGTTTGTCATGGGAATTAGAATGGTGAACTTTTTAGGGTATGAATTATTTATTAACAAGAAATAATCACCAAATGGCCCTTTTCTATTATCATGTTTATAAGGCCATGATATAAAAAAGAAGCAATATTTAAAGTGTCAAAAGAAGCAGCAAGCTCAATTTAAATTTATTTATACTGAGAATTCAGAACTTTTAGTGCTCATTATTTCTGATCTAGCAGCTTTTTAAAATCAAGAAGGACAGGGAAATCTACACCTGACTTGTGAACCCCAAGGTTATTAGGTTATTGGACTATCCAAGCAGGGCTAGTCCGTGCTTACTGACTTGTTTTGCAAATTTATGCTCCCAACTAGAACTCATATCATTATTTTTAGCAATTTCCCTTGGTCTAGTTTATTGCAGATTTCGACTTACAAAATTTTAAATAAGTTTTTACTGGAAAATTTGAGAAAATAAAAAATAGTAACTAACTGATATCAACCATATTGTACAGGTTTGCAACTATTTCTAAAAATATTATGGGTAATACACACTAAGTGACTCTCCTAAACAAAATAATTACAGCGCTTTTAGAATATTTAAACGTCTTGAAACATATTGCATAGCTGATAGACAGGAAAGAAATTTAAACAGGACAAACGCAATATGAAAACAGAAAACCTTGGGGTAAGTAAGAGACAAAACTTGATTTCACTCTGCAAGCCATAGAATGTAGAGAATAGAATATAAAACCTAGAATCATTGTAGCATGTAGTTTTACAGGAGATATTTGCACAAAAATGAGACCTTTATGTAAGGATTTAAGCATTAAGAGAAAAGAACTGACAATGCTGAAGAGGCAGCAAGAAAACTTTTGTTCTGTAATGAAGGAAAAAAATAATATGAAAATTCATATCCATAAATCAACTCTCAAGTAACTTTGAGGTTCAAATTCACACTGTTATTCTAAAATATTTGAACAGAGAATTTAGTGTAAAGTTGTCAGAAAGTTTCCGAAAGCAAGCACAATTCTCTCCAGTGAAATATAACTTCAAACATGTCCTCATGAATAATATCCTCATATTACATTCCAAGAATAAAATAAATAATGAATAATGAATAAAAAGTAAAAAAAAACACACCCCAATCCCCTCTTTCTCTCTCATACAGACACACAGAAATAAGAGACTATATGAAAGAGTTAACTGAAAAAACAGACTTCACAAAGAGAGTCAACACTTGTCTTTGTAACAAATCATCTTAAATTACTGAGGATAACTAAAACAGTATCTACCAACAGAGTGTAATTTTCAAACAGGTAGAAGGAAAAATGCAAAGAAAACCAAACCCCAATAACAAAGAATACAAGAAATTAGTAAAAGCAAAAAAGAAACAAGAAAACACACATACACATAAAAGCAGATGAATAAGTACATAAAAGTGGGTATAAATAATTCCAAACAGTAACCACAATAAATATAAATGGATTAAACTCTCAATTGTATTGATTCCAAACTAAGGAGTATGTAATGAGAGACTCTAATCCAAAAGAAAATAAGAATTTAGTAAAAGTGAAAATTAAAAAAAAATCATAAGAATACAGTGCAAATAAATTAAACGTATTTGTAATCACAATATAAATAGCTGAACTAAATTTTTTCATTAACATGAAAATTACTGAATTTTATTAAAAATTAATGAAATTAAGATAAACTTCATATTATGTAAGATAAACTTTATATTACCAATACGAATAAGTAAAAGAGTGAAAAGAGTGAGGAAAATAGATGAAAAATACTAAAATAAAGTATATTATTATCAGACAATATGTACTTTTAAAGCAGACAGAATTATTTGATATGAAAAGTTCTAAATTACTGTAAAAATGATGAAAATGATAAATGAAAAAATCCACTATTTCAGAAGACTTAAAAAATACAATTCTTCAGGAATTGATCATTCAAGAAGATAAAATAAATAGTTTAAAGTTACAGAATATTGATATGTTTGGTCTAATGAACAGAGAATGATGCTCCAAAGGTATCCTACGGATTTCAGTTGAACAAACTCAGTATTAAATATTTCATCATTCACTGTTGACCTATGTTACCCTTGTTCTATATGTATTCCATATGTGTGAAGATCTCTCTCTAGGCTGTTCTCTGTTTATGCCTGCATTGAAATGATGCAATAAAGTAATTGATAGTTTTTAAATGAAAATAATGGTGGGGCAATAGCTTCCTCCTGCTCTTCTTCTTCAACAGTTAATGGTCTAATGTGAATCATTGGTTTTCCCACGAATTTTAGAAACTGAAAATCAAGTTCCAAAAAATTCTGCCAGGATTTTGTTTGGATCTTCATTAGAACTGAAAATAGCTGTTTGTTAGAATTGCAATTGAGTCTCATTTTCCATTACGCTATAATGAAAGATTACTTTTATACAGGAATACGATTTTTTAGTACTGCCTCTTATTATTTTAATAATATGACTCTAGATTGCCTTTGGTTTTCTAACTGAACAATCATGTTTTCTCAAAACATGACAAGTTTTATCTTTTCCATTTATATTTTTATGTCTTGTTAACTTTCTTATCTTATTAAAATAGTTGAAACCACCAGTATAATGTTCAACAGGCCAGTGAGAGCAGCCTACTTGTTCTCCTGAGTATTATGTCAGTGTTTATTGTGTTTCCTATGAATTTTTGTAAGTTGTCCTTTTCAGGATATAGAAATTTGCTTCCAATTTTCTTTTTTTATGTTATTTTTTAAATATAAAACCATGAATATTGAGTTTAGCCAAATGTCTTTCTCTGTCTATTGAGTTACTTAACAAATCGCTTATATTCTAGCCCTGTTCTCAGGCTTTGCTTCTGTGGAAGTTTAAACTCAGATACAAATCATCTCATCTGTGTTTTCTATTAGAAAACATGTCAAACTTGTCCCCTATCTACTCTCAGTGCCTCATCCTTTGAGTCTTTCTGGGTCTCCTTTGATCACAGTGTAGTCTTTATAAGCAGGCATAGTGTGGAGGAGGCAGAGGCAAGCCTCTAAGTTTCTCTTCCAAATGGACACTCTGAGGTGGCTGGTTCCTCACATCAGCCAAGAAGTGATTGCATGGTACATGGAGGAATAGAAAACTAGAGCTGTTAGTTTGATGGGAGAATCTTAAAAAGTGGAATGGTCGATTGTGTGATGAAAGCTTAGTTTATAGGAGTCAGATACAATGGTATTTTATAGCTCTGCTTCTCTTCCTCCTCCTTTTCTTTTTACTTAGTGATAAAATATTTAGTGGGTAAAATGGCAAGTCTTTATATGTGTATTTTGGATATATAACTAACTTTTATAATGCGACAACTAGCAAAAGCTTTCTTGTTTCCCATTTCTTTGTCTCATTTCCATTTTTTCAGCAGGGATGTCACATGGATTTCTGTCACAGAAAGAAGGTTAAAAACTGCCACAAACTGCTCTGCAGGGCAACTGAGTCTCAGGAATCAGCGAGCTGAATAAATGTCATTCAGCGGCATGCAAATTCAAAAGCATTTAGACCCAACTTATTTTTAATTTCTCCCCAGTCCATGATAGGCAAATATTGATTCTGAGTACTAAAATCTGTAAAGCAAGAAAGAATGATTTTCATGGTTATTGAATAAAGCCACTGGAGTCAGTTGTTGCTTTTTATTTGCCAACTGTTGTTCCTTTTTATCTCTTTGAATTGGCTTGTTGTTTCAGGCTTTGTCCCTCACTTAGAGGCAATTTATCTTGCAAAGAGGTTTCATTTGCATATTCTGTTGAAGAATTCAAAGCATGTTTCCTTGGAAACTTTGGTTGTCTGAAACAGTTATTTACATAAACAATGTTTTCATCAAAGCTAATGTTTCCAAAGGAAGGAGACTATTGATGCTTTTATTGATGCCTTCAATAAAGCATGAATTAAGACTAAAATATTTTACCTTGAGATTCATTGGAATTAGCAAAATTTAATTACCTTGGTTAACAATATGAAATCATTACCAAAAAAAACCTTTCATAATATATGTATATTAGCTTACATGGTCTCTACATTGTACAATAATATCTCTCTTACCCAATTCAAGGACTGGTAGGTGAAAAGTTAACTGAAATAGTTGTTTAAAGCACAATATCAGAAAATAGAGTAATGTTGAAGAAAAAATATGACACTTGTTGGAGCCTAACCCTTCCTCCTCTTCTTCCTCCCCATCTTCTCTTCCTGGAAGAAAGGCTTACTGGGCTGTGCCCCACGAGTTCTACAAGAATGACCCTAACCCACCGGAACCTTCCAGCAAACTGTGGAATTATCCTCTCCCTAGATCCAGTACAAAGACAAGCCTCCAACCATCCTCAGTGCAGACACCATCTTTGCCCAGGTGGGTCTCTGTCCCCTTTCATTAAACTTGGCCTGAACCTCTCCCGTCTCCTCTCTGGGTACACCCAAACTCTCTTAATTTGTTAAGACATAAGAGGGCCATGTATGGAGATAGGGAACACTGCAACGGGATTCTGCAGAGCAGGGAGAGAGAGATTGGACTCAACTCCCGTTGCACCAAGGCCAAGTGGGGATTTATAAACAAGGAGCAAGTGTGTGGGGGTGGTGATCAGTGGATGGAAAATTACTTAAAGGAAATATCAAACGTAAAGAAGGAAATATCAAAGATACAAGGCATTTGATTAAACTGACTTGACAGGATTATTACTAAGGGCAGGGCAGAGTGATTATGCTATAACCATAGTTTTTAATAATACAGATGCCATGTGAGGAGGTGGGAGGAAACTCTCAAATCCATTTCCCTGAGAAACTGGAAAAAAGGATTTCTCAAGACAGGTTGGCAGGCAAAGGACTAGGCAATTGAGTCTACCTATTGGGATCTGGGCAGAACCCTAGGGATGTATTCATTATTTTTGCTGAGTCAGTTCTTGGGTAAGGGTTGCATGACCAGTTGAGTCAGTCAGTTCCTTGGTTTGGGACAGTGGTCTGGGTGGTCAGCTGTTCTATCTGAACGCAGGACCTGAAAGATATCACAAAAACTAGCCTCTCAGGGCTAGTTTTCCCAAAGGTGATGTTATCTATGAGAGCAGTGAAGAAAGCTAAGAATCTTTATGGCCTCTAGATATAATTGCATACTACTCCAGTAGTAAGCAATTATAGGAAAGCAAGCCAGGGAATAATAACTAGTTATATATGTATATATTTCCTCTACCACCTTATTAATTAATTAACCTTCATTAATATTATGAAGGGCAGTTTCAACCAGACATGGAGAGTGGCTAATACTATGTCTGATGATGGGAGGGAAATCTTTGTAGACAGACTTTAGTAGGATTCTTACTCAAATGGAATTAATTCTACAGTGATAAAGAGGGAAGCCCAAGATTGGACTTAGTCAAGTAAAGGAGTCAGGGAAAACAGACTGGAGTTTTGACCAAAGGAGAGAGTCTTTGTCGATACGTAATCCAATATGTATGTATGTACGTATGTACTTATAGACAAAGTCTCTTCTGTTGCCCAGGCTGGAGTACATTGGCATCACCATAGCTCACTACAATCTCAAATTCCTGGGCTCTAGTGAGTCTCTCGCCTTAGCCTCCCAAAGGGCTAGGATTATACTTATAAGCCATCACACTCAGCCAACATTTCATTTTAAATAAAAACAAGACAATTTACATTCACTTACCCTCTTTTGATGGAGATCCAAGACTATTACTTTGATAAGTTGCTGAGAAAAGTTTTATATTTTCTTTTTCATACAAATGTATCCATAATGCATTTTGTAATATCCTAATTTGAAATGTCTAAATTGAGAATGAGAGTCATGTATTTGTAAACATAAAATTGAATGTAACTTCCTTCTTATTTTTTTATAGTCTCCTGTCATTTATTCATTTTTTTTTTACAGTTTTCTTGCCTATACTTCAAATAGCAGAGAATATATGTAGGTGACAAACATTTATGAAATCTTCAAAGCATTTAACTTAGTTTACATGGTAAACCGATTACTAATCACATTTCTTTAATTTGCATAGCACTTAATTTAATTACATAATTTTAGTGTAGGGATGGAAAAAGTGTTATCCATTTCTTCACCTATCATAAGGGTCATGGCATAAACTTCTATAACAAAAGACAGATTACCAAGAGAAAACCATAATTATTTAATCTAGGTTTTAGATAACACAGGTACTTTCAGAAAAGAAGACTAAGAGGCCCTGGGGAAACTGCCCATTTTTGTGTTTACATTTGATGAAGAGTGGACAGCCATGTAGAAGGTGATAAGACAAAACGTGTATGATCTGATGGTAATGGACTGAAACCAGCAAGGCCTATCTACTCAGATTCTTGCAAGCTTCCCTGCATAGAATTCCTTCTTTCCAGGTATAGGGTGGGAACTTACTACCAGACGAATTAGGTCAGGAAATTTCTTCATGACCAGTTCCTAGACAGAAAAGTGCAGGAAGGTTAGAGTAATATTTCCAGGTTTTATGGCTGGCTTTGGGGGAGAAGAGTTCTAATTTTTATGGCCCATCTTGGGGAAGAAAAAGGATGACAGACAGGAGGGCAGGAGAAAGTCAGAGAGACTTTGATTCCGAGGCCTTACAATCTCCTTTACTTCCAAGTCCTCAGAATGCCAAAGCACTGTACTTTGGGGTATCATGTTCTGAGCCCCAATATCAGCAACAGCTGATGTAAACTGTTTAGGAAATTCAACTGACTTTTGCTAAGCACACATATCTGCTGGCAAGAAACTATGCATTAAAAAAAAAAAAAAGGATCGAAAGAGAAAGAAAAACCTCAAAAAAGTACTGAACACTTATGTATACCGGTCTTGGTACTTTGTCCGGTGTCACAAGAGTGAATAAAACAGATGAAGATCCCTGCCAACATGGAGTTACAGAATAGTAAATTAGCAAATAAACGGTGAACTGGAAATAACTACAACCTCTCCTGTGACAAATCAAGGATGTCCTCTGTTTCCATATGTTCCACATTCACAATATACACATGTCCTGTTTGCTTGAGGTTCCTGAAATTGAAGTTAAAAGTTAACACGGAGGCCCTTCCCATGGGTGAAAAAGACATACAATCTTGCTGCAGATGTGATCCATCTTTTCATCCATCTTTTCCATTCACCATGACTTTTTTGCCTTTGAACAAAGTGCGTTCTGGCTGATGATTTTCTTCAGCTTGCTCCCCCTAGGCAGAACTGTGAGGGCCTTTAAAGAGGAGTTGACAGCATTTAAGACATCAATTTGTATTTTTCCAGTAGAAACAGAGAGTAACTTACTTGTTGAGTTAGTCAAGTAGACTGATTCTTCTTCTTCATTAGTTATTACATTGTGATTAGGGGGCAGAACAATACAATTAGGCATGCTCTATTATTACTTTTTCTGATTTGCACATTGAAAATTTCTTTTTTCAGAAAATATGAATATGTATAATTATATGTTAATATATTAACATTATCTTATTATATTATCTAATAAGTAATATTTTAATAATAAAGTATTATTAGGTCTTTTTATAGCTATTTTATCTTTTTGTGTGTGTGTGTTTTTTTTTTTTTTAGAGAGACATAGTCTCACACAGTCTCACTGGGGTTCAGTGCTGTGGCGTCACAGCTCACAGCAACCTCAAACTCTTGGACTCAAGTGATTCTCTTGCCTCAGCCTCCCGAGTCGCTGGGACTACAGGTGCCCGCCACAACGCCCAGCTATTATTTAGAGAGGGGAATCTCGCTCTTGCTCAGGCTGGTCTTGAACTCCTGAGCTCAAGCAGTCTGCCTGCCTCGGCCTCCCAGAGTCCTGGGGTTACAGGCGTGAGCCACCACACCAGGCTATAGCTATTTTTGTCAATGCCACAAACCAATTTTTTAAAACTTAAAAAAAGTTAATGACTCTGTTAAATCTACTTAATAGCTTTTCTTTATGCCATATTATATCATGGCACTACAAAAATAAGTCATAAAGAAATTTGGAAAGAAACAATGTTTTATTCTACTTGGCAAAGAGAAGAAACAAGAAGACTGTGGCTCTTTTCAAATAAACACAAACACTAAACATACACAGGTAATCAGGCACCATTAGAACCCTCCATGTCAGTAAATAGAACACTTCTGTTTTTCAATTTGTCCTCTTCCTATTTGTCTACCAAAACAAACTCAAATTAATTGTAGTTTTCTATTTGCTGTTTTTTGTGATTTCTTGTACAGCAATTTTAGGCAAAAGAGAAATACTTCCATGTATGTTAAATGAGCGATTGAATGAGTTTGGAATGTGAAAGAAATAGATATAAATTGGTCTGCGATGCCTACTGATCTTTTTTTAAAAGATGATACTGCATTTTTTAATTTTTCCTGTTTTTTAGAAAATATTTTTGGCAAAGTTGAAGCTGAAGTTTTAATTCATTTATTAAGCCTTAACACTAAGTAGCTACTTAACACTACTAAGTAACACTACTTAACACTAAGTAGCAGGTATGTGTCTTAACATCTGGGTTATAGAAATGAATAAAGGGCCACGATTCTGGCCCTCTTAGAACTCTCCTTTTAGCAGGGAAGGAGAAATTGTAATAATAATCATAAGAAATAAGTAAATACATGGCGTGTCAGGTGATAAACACTATGAAAAAGGAAGTAGAGGAGCATAAGAGGCATTGGGAGTTTTAGGGAAATGGTAGAGGCAGGGTAGGTCCCATTTGGAAGGTGATATTTGGTGAGAAACCTGAAAAGAGGTGAAGGTAGTTCAGCTTTAAGAAAATTTTATTGCTTCAAACAATTCTTTTGCCAAAGTGGCTTTTATTGTCTTTTTGGTAGCATATTTGGCTACCCTTCAAAATCTCTGAGGTAGAATTATGCCTGGGGTGGTGGAGGGTGGTCAGCCAGGGCGCCAGGAGATGGGAGTCTGAAGCGAATATTGGAAAGAGAAAAGCCGGAGAGTAGAGAAGTGTGAGCTCGCACTTGAAGAGATCACTCTGGTTTCTGTGCTGAGATACAGTGTTTGTGGACAAACACTGAAGAACACAAGAAGTAGTGAGAACAGGTGGGAGGCCACTGAAATAAAACAGGTGAGCAAGGATGGTGGTCCAGACCCTAAGTTTACATGGTAGGATTCCAGACGTATTTTCAAAATAAAATACTTAAAATTTATATTATTGTATTTAAAAAAAAAAGTATTCTACCTCTTGGCGTAAGATGAAAATCTTATCTTAGGATCGTAAACATGTCAGAAAGATTCTACTATTGGTTTGTAATAATTCTAGATACAATTTACTACTCTTTAATATTAAAAACTTTTGAAAATCCATATACTCACGCAGTCTTATTTTTTTTTTTTTTTTTTTTTTTTTTTTTTCTTTTTTTATTGTTGGGGATTCATTGAGGGTACAATAAGCCAGTTACACTGATTGCAATTGCTAGGTAGCAGTCTTATTTTTTAACTGAAGGCGATAGATGATTGAAGATTTGTTTCCCAGATTGTGCATAGATTAGTTTTTGAGATGAGCTTGACTTTCCTACAGTGTTTCATTTCTTAGTTCCTTGAATATAGCATGTGTATTAATGATAGAAATACTGTAATTCATGACACATTTTAATATAAAAATTGATTAGCATGTGTATATGTAAAAATAAAAATTAAAAAAAGAAATTATCACAGGCTGTATACAAAAACAGTATAAAAATGGAGAAAATACAAAAACAGAAATAAGGCAGATAAATGTTTTCCCAAGTAAGCGTTTTTGACCAGCTTTTGCTCTGAGCAAAGAATGATTGTTCAGCCATAAGCTATAGTGTCCTCACAGACCCTTGTATTAATTACAGCTTTCAGTAATTATGTGTGTGTTTTAGGGCTACAAACATCCAGACTATATAAACAATTCTTTAAACCACCACAAGATAATGACAAATAAAAGTAAACAGGTTTTTTTTTATAAAAAAAAAAAAAGTTTATTTTCAAAATAAATCCTATAGTTTAGATATAGAATATGTATATATAAGTAAGGATGATATACATGTGTGTCCTTCACACATATAGTCTAACTTTTAAAATAGGAATTCCTAAACTGATGATAACTTTATTCATTCTTCTTTTTTATTACTAAATTATTTGAACTGGGGAAGCTACCATTCTGAAATGTTCTTAGCTAGATCTTAGAATTTTCCTATTTTTCTCTGAGTTGCCAGCTCTGTTCAGAAATTGAAAACAAACCAAATAGCACCAGCCTATTTACCATTGTTGTCAAAATCATTCAACTTCACATTTAGCTGTTCCCTGGATCTTTGACTCCCAATTATGATGAGGTATCTGGTGTTTGGTTTTTCAGTTTCTTGCCCGAATCTCTGTTGTAGCAGCTTATTTTCTTTCCCTAAATTGAAAGTTATGTCATAACTAATTGATTGCCTTTCTACTGACATAATGTTATATTGAAAATTTTTAGGTTGTAAGAAGTGATGGGATAATGGAAAAGACAGACTTGGAGATTTGGAAATGATTAAAGTTAGTACAAGAATAGGCAGTGGAGGCCCACAGTGGTGAAATCCAGTTATTTTAGATAGAAATTTAAATGGCCTCAGCATCTTTTTACATCAGCCCGAGTTTGGTAGCCTAGATTATACTGAGAGTTTAAAAACATGTGTTGAAAGTTTTAACATTTTTTCAGTTTGGATTTTGATAAGCTCATTTCTCCTGGCAAAAGTAACATTTTCTTTATTGGAATTTTGACAGTTAGCTCTTCGTGAACAACATTGCCACAGAATGATGGTGGAAATAGAGAAAAAAGATTTCCTAGTAAATAATCTCAATTCTCATGAAGTATTTAGGGGTTCTTCATGTCTTAGTTAGATCAATTTTAGTTGTCAAATTAAATACCACTCACAAATTTTTCTCTCCAACCAGATCTTACCCCTGAGTAACAGTTTTGTACATCTATCTGCCTACAATTGGTGAATCCGAATTGAAATCCCAATCATTCCCCTTTCCCATCCTTCCCAAACTCTATCAAAGTCATCTCCATCTTAATTAATAGTCCATCATCATTTCAAGTATTGTGGCCCAAAACTTGAGTTCATTCTTAACTCCTCTTTTTCTCTCTAGTCCTATATTCAATCATCAGCAAATCCTGTTTGTTGTAATTTTAAAGTATATATAGCACCTTAACCACTTCTCCGTCATCTAGTTACCATCTATAAAGCAATTATAATAGACATCTAAATGTTCTTCCTAGACTTTTAGATGGTCTTCTTACCTCTCACCTTGCTTTTTAAGAATTTATTCACTCTCCTGAGTATAGTTTCACAAGAATGGAAAGACAGGCATCCACATGTACTCAACACTAATTTGAAACTTGTAGATTAACAACAGGGTGCTCACGTGAGAGAAAAACTCAACTGAATCCAAGGAGGAAAGGCAGGAGGAGTAAGCAGATTCCTCCCTGGGGGAGCAATGTGAGGATGTACAGCACACTTTCTGTGTAAGGGACACAGCTATAACTTAGACTTTGCCTTACAAATGCAAACTATGTGGCCTCGTTGTACATACCCTCATATGAATCAGAAATAAAAAATTTTGAAACATGTATTCACATTAAATCAACTAAGTGAACCATTTAAAACATAGTTTATTTCATATCACTTCTCTGCTAAAATCCCCCATTGATGCCCCACATCAACTGGAACAAAAGCCAAAGTTCTCACAATGGCCTATAAACTCTTTATGACCTGGCCTACGATTACCTCTTTTGCACAGGAATTATGTTCCTGATCTACAAGTGGATCAGGAGGATATGTTAGTGAACATATTTGGGTGTCAGATGGAGAACACTGAAGAGATTACCACAGGACTGAATACAAACCAGAGTGTCTCAACAAAACTATGATCCAGACTCTACTTAGCTCTTTCCTGTAGTTGAAGAAGTTGGCAGATACACCTCTAAACTTTATCTGATCAGCAGAAAGGGGGGGGGGGAACCTCACTAAAGTAAGTCAATGTCCTCTGACATCACCACAGTTTTTTTACATAGTATTTGTTCTATTTCATTAAATACCACAAAACATGTTATGAGAGAGGGGCATATAATGAGAAATACAGAGGGAAAATAGATAATAGAAGCAGACACAGAGGTGATCTGGTTATTAGAGTCAGCAGATGGGAACATTAATAGAACTATAATTAATGCATTTTAAAATGTAGGGTAAAATATGAGGGAAAAAGATGAAAATGTAAAGAGTATTACCAGAGAATCAGAAATTGAATAACAAACTAACATTAAAGGCTGAAGTTAAGAACTCTATAAAAAACTAGAAATGGTGGAAGACAAGATTTAATAGAAAATATCCAACTTGTATGCTCAAAAGAGAACAGATGTTAGAGACATATGGGAACATATGGATATGGTCTGAAGTTCTGGAAATGGGGAGAAAGTGTAGGTGAGAAAATATTTAAGTAGATAATAGACAAGAATTTTCTAAAACTGATGACTCAATAGAAAGACTCATGGAAAGACTGTCCTAGAAAACTTTAAGCAGAATAAATATAGGTAAATCGCAGCCAGGCATATCTTAGCAAAACAAAAGTCAAATAGAAAGTCTTCAAAGCAGCAAAAGTAAAAATGACATTTCATCTTTGAAGTCCGGCAGCTAATTACTCAGCAGCAGTGATGGAGTCCAGAAATTAGTAGACTGACACCTTAAAAATACTTAGCGGATAAAAAGAAAAGGCCTTTCTGAATTCTATATCAAACAAAATAGTCCTCTATAAATGTAGGTGAAATAATTAGTGACATTTTCAGACTAACCAAAGGTGAGAGGTCACCACCAGCAGGTCTAAATGAACAAAAATACTTTGGGAATTCATCAGGCAGGTGTAACATAATTTGAGATAGAAAAACAAAAATTCAAGAAGTAAAGATAAACATCAGGGTGAATTCAATCATATACTCTTTATATAAAATAACAATAGTAATCATTTGTGGCATTTAAAATACGTGAAGGATTAAAATATGGAACAATACAAAATAGAAGAAGGGGTAACAATTAATTCCTAACCTCTTCCACTAGAGATACAAGCTGGATGACTAAATATATTGATGTTGACAGTTTTGTTAAATATAGGGTGGACATAGGTTTGTGTGCAAATTAAATTGAACTTTATGTATACCCTGTATTTTGTAATCATTTCATAATACCATTTTTTATCCTTTTTTTTTTTTTTTTTTTGAGATAGAACCTCCCTGCCACTCTGGGCAGGGTGCCGTGGTGTCACAGCTTACAGCAACATCAGACTCCTGGGTTCCAGCAATTCTTTTGCCTTAGCCTCCCAAGTAGCTGGGACTACAGGCACCTGGCTATTTTTCCATTTTTAGTAGAGAAAGGGTCTTGCTCTTGCTCAGGCTGGTTTCAAACACCTGAGTTCAGGCAATCCACCCACCTCAGGCTCACAGAGTGAGAGGATTATAGGTGTGAGCCTCCGTGCCCAGCCTTCAACTTTTCCATTTTTGAGATCATTTTCCCTATTGTCAACTATCTAATCTCTAAGCCAGTGCCACACACATAGAGTATCTTTTTAAAGGAAGCACCCCACTTAAAATTACAATGGAGTCATCAGTTAACTTCTTATTTTTTTAAGTGTCAAAAAATAGACAACTAATATTTATAAATAAAAGTAAAAGATAATTTCAAAAAACAGACCATGCTAGATCTTATAGACAATAGAAGAAGAAGAAATACATCAAAATCATTCTAGTGGATCTGGGTACATCTGATATTAAAGTTGGAGGAAATATATTATTATAAAGGAGAAATTACAAACATATGTTGCTTATAAATGAAGATACAATATCCTAAACAACATATCAACATGTTGAGTTAAAAATTAATGTTTAAGTAATATACTTTGGTCAAAATTAAAGCCAATTTATGTGAAAATTAGTCACTATTTTCTTTTCTTTTCTTGTTCTTTTTTTTCTTTCTTCTTTCCCTCAGCCCTTCCCTCCTTCTCTATCTGCTCTTTTCTGAATGTATTTATGTTCGTTCATTCTTTACAAGGTTTTTGTTTCTAATCCTTATCTTAAACATTGTTATTGTTATTAAATTTTAAGTCTTTTTAATTTTGTGAAGGCAAAAAAAAAATGGAAACCTAATTAACACATGTATATGTAAAAATAAAAATTAAAAAAAAAAAAATAGGGCGGCACCTGTGGCTCAGTTGGTAAGGCGCCGGCCCCATATACCGAGGGTGGCGGGTTCAAACCCAGCCCCGGCTGAACTGCAACAAAAAAATAGCCAGGTGTTGTGGCGGGTGCCTGTAGTCCCAGCTACTCGGGAGGCTGAGGCAAGAGAATTGCTTAATCCCAGGAACTGGAGGTTGCTGTGAGCTCTGTGATGCCATGGCATTCTACCGAGGGCCATAAAGTGAAACTCTGTCTCTACAAAATAAATAAATAAATAAAAAATTAAAAAGAATTGGTAAAATTCTAGATAACAATAAAGACTCAAAATCCCCCCCCCAAAATGACAATGTCCATATTAGCTTAAATAATATCAGAAGCTATAAAACCAACAAATGAAAATTTTAGTGGGTTTATGTAACTGAAGATTATTTTTTTGCTCAAATGGTAGTCCAATCCAGGTGCCCTTGGCTGATAAGTATCCTCGTATTCAGGATTCGGGATGTTAACCTCCTTCCGTTCTATAGCTTTGCCATCCTTCAGGGCACTGAAGTCTTCTGTTGTTTCTGAGCATGAGGTGACACACATCACTTTGACTCAGATCCCTGTCCCTTCTGTAAGGTGTCAAAGGATTGGAATTGTAGACTTTGGACAGACAGCAGCTTCCCAATAAGAACTCTTACATTACTGAATTTTTGTAGCATTGTTAGCCATTTATGTCAGAAGAGGCTTTTTGAAAGAAAAAAATGACCTATTTGTTTTTAATTTATAAACAAAGCTTACCTCCTATCACAATAACCTAGTAACACATTCATAATTAAATAGACTTCATAACGTATCTACAATGCAGTGATGGAAATGTCATGTATTTTACACCATTGTGTAAAATCTTTCAGTTAAATCACTTATCTAAGAGTGCATACCGCTAAAATAATAAGCATAAATTGAGAGTCAATGCTGCAGTCAATTATGTAACATATAAATGTTGCAAATATACATTTTACTTGACAGAAATAGTTTGTATTTTAGCTTACCTATAATGAATTTAACTTAATTAAAGACACTAGAAATTAAGGTATTAGTGAGAGTGCTTTATTTTAGTAAGTTTCATAACTTACTAAATGACCGGAGAGAGTTGTTGGAAATGAACTTCATTTATTACTCTCCTTCCTCTTTGCATTTAAATATTCGCTCTTTTATATGCAGATCTTGTATCTATAAACCACAGGGTTCATTCACTTGGGTTGAGTTCCTGTCGAAAAGGAACCTTCCAGTCCTTTAATTTTGGCTTTAATAGTAATAGAGTTCTAAATGTATAGCAACTTTCCAGATTTTGATTAGTTTTTCAAAATCCACTCCTCTTTGACATGAGAGTATATAAAACAAAAGTGCTCATATTTAAAAAGATTGTGCTGAAATTGCTTGATTTCTCAAAATCACACATCTCTCAACTTTAACAGTAGAAGAAACAAATGATAAATATAGCCCTCTCATTTGTGACCTCAGTCCACACTTCTAGGTGATGGAGATGATTCTTTTGACAACATAAATTTAAACTCACATGCTATTACCTGGGTGAGTTATATGCTGCAGTCTTAAGCCCTTTTAACTCATTTGGACAATATATTCTGAGACACCATAACAATTTAACATATAAAAATGTGTTTGGTAATATATGTTCTTGATTAGGTATATGCTCTAATTTATTTATTTATTTTTATTTATTTTTGCAGTTTTGGGCCAGGTCTGGGTTTGAAACTACCACCTCTGGCATATGGGGCTGGTACCCTATTCCTTTGAGCCACAGTTGCCGCCCAATACTCTAAATTATTTACATTAGATACATACTCTTGACTATTTACATTAACTATTTAATATAGAACACTACATTTTATATTTCTTTCTTTCTTTTTGTAGAGACAGAGTCTCACTTTATGGCCCTCGGTAGAGTGTCGTGGCGTCACACAGCTCACAGCAACCTCCAATTCCTGGGCTTAGGCGATTCTCTTGCCTCAGCCTCCCACGTAGCTGGGACTACAGGCGCCAGCCACAAGGCCTGGCTATTTTTTTGTTGCAGTTCAGCCAGGGCCGGGTTTGAACCCGCCACCCTTGCTATATGGGGCCAGTGCCGTACTCACTGAGCCACAGGTGCTGCCCTACATTTTATCTTTCAATTTACAAACAGGACTGTTTTAAAAAGTTGCATCCATCCTTGGATATGTATATGGACATATATATATATATATATTTGTGCAACTCAGAATCAAATGAGATGGCTATTTAGAACTGCTCAATCTGATAATGGAGTTTATTTTTTATTACTTTGTTAAGCCCATTTAGATTTAATGAAAATCTCATACTAGTTGTCTAATTTTTGAAATCCTTATTAAATTAGTGCTGAAAAATTGTGCCTGTTAAGAACAGGATTCATTCACTCCGACTGAGTTCCTGTTTAAAAGGCACTTTCTAGTAGGACACAATTAAACACTGTTAAAAAGTTTTAAGCATCTTGTTAAATGGTAATTAGATCTAGCCAAATGGACATTTTTATTATAATATATATTTTCCCTCATTTATTGTTAAATATGGCAGGCACTTGGTACCAAATGAACTGTTTTCAGCTATACGATCATCTATTATAACCACAAATAACCTGTTGATTTTCCCTTGTTTGTATAGGATTTTTATTTGGATCTCACATGGAATTTTTTGAATAGATCAAGTAGATGAAGACTTATCTTCAGATTTTTCATCTTCACATATTTCCTTGCCAGAACTAAGGAAACTTTGGTCTTTGTAAAGGTTATACGTATGTAAGGGCAATAATTATGTATTAGGAGGTAGTTTTATAGCCTAGAGCTGTGACAAAGAAAGAATGTGGGGGCAGACCAGGGGGGATGACAAAGCAGAGGAGAACAAGAAAATCCCAGGCCACCATAGCCCAGAGCAGAGCAAAGATCAGTCTCCTCTATGAACATAGACTATCTTTCTCTTTGTTAATTTCTCTCAGAAAACTCTTGTTTTCATTTTGTAGAATTGGCATATCTTACATTTATTTCTTGCTGGGATTTATCTTCCATGAATGAAATGCTCTTTGGTAGCCCCATGGAATGTTATGTACATTATGCACCACATGTTGACATTGCAGTCAACAATGGGCTGCATATACAACTGTGGCCTCATAAGGTTGTGACAGAGCTGACAAACTTCTATGGTCCGGTGATATCATAGCCATCATGACATCATAGTGTAACATGCTACTCATGTTTTGATGTGATGCTTCTATCGAAGCATCTATGGATGTTTCTACCAAAACAAACCTACTGCACTGTCAATCATGTAAACATATAGTGCACATAATACGTACAGTGCGTAATATTTGATGATAAAAATAGCTATATTGCTGGTTTATGTATTTATTATACTGTACTGTTAATTGTTATTTTAGAGTATATTCTTTTTACTCTTTATATAAGAAAGAAAGTTAATTATAAAACAGCTTTCAGCAGGCCCTTCGGGACATAGTCTGGAAAAAGGCACCATTTTCACAGGAGAGGACAGCTCTACTCATGTTACTGTCCCTGAAGACTTTCTGGTGGGATAAGATGTGGAAGTGGAAGACACTGATATGGATGATCCTGACCCTCTGCAGGCTTTTTTAAAGCACAAAAAGTTAAAAAGTAAAAAATAATTAAAAACTTTAGAGGGAAATTTACAGGATAAGGATATAAAGAAAGAAAATATTTTTGCGTAGCTGTACGTGTTTGAAGCTGAGTATAATTATAAAAGGGTAAACAAGTTTAAAAAATAAAAATTTATACATTAAAAAGTTTAAGATAATAATTTATTATTGAAGAAAGAAAAATATCCTATTTATAAATGTTGTGTTGTTAAGCATACAGTGTCCTAAGTTTATAGTAGTGGTCAGTAACCTCCTAGGCCTTCATACGCACTCCCACTCACTCACTGACTCCAGCAGTGCAAGCTCCATTCATGGGAAGGGCCGGTATAGGTGCACCACCACGTCTCTAAATAGCTCACAAAGCAGACAGCGCAGGTGTTAGCACCCTCTTCCCCTTTGTCTTTTTACTTACTCTTTCAGCAAGCTTTGGGGATTCCCCTGTCCTCAGGTGAGCTTAGCTATGCTTAAAGAAGCCGGTTTTCTAAATTTTATCCACTAAGTGCTCTGTGGTTGGACAATATCCACTGTGTAATATTCACAGAAGACAGAAAGTTGCTTCTTAGGTTTTGTCACATAGCTTTTAACTTTTCACCCACACAGTCTGGAAGTTCTGTGTTTCTTCCTTTGAAACTCCCCAGTACTTTCCAGTCTGCCTTCAGTGACATTTCATGTGTTCTGTGTCACATCGTTGCCAGTTTGCATGCATGCCCTAGCTGTACTACAAGAACGTGAGTCCAATAAGGAAGTGATTTTCTTATATTCTATACATCATTTTCAGGGCTTCGTGCAACATATACTATATACTTAATGGAGGAAGTTAGGTTTAAAGAGGGTAATAATGTCAATGAATTTCTACGGAGAAAAAGCAAAACACTCCTGTAGCTAAGGAAAAATCCTGAAGCTATTTATCCCCTCAGTTGTACAAACACACAAGGAAAAATCCCACAGGCAAGAAGACAATGATGCTTTTCTCAAATGAATTACCCCAACGTTGTGCTCTATTCTACAGCTGCCAAATTTAGCAAATAATTAGAATAAGATAAAAGTTAAATTTGAATTTCAGATAAACTAAGAAAAAATTTTTAAATATAAGTTATGTCTCAAATTGTAGTAATTGTTATCTGAAACTCAGATTTAGGGGTCCTGTATTTATCTTATAATTATCTTCACATTACAGCTAGGATGCTCAGAACCCCACTGTTTAATGCCACAGCCCACTGCCACGTCCCAGGTCAGCTTAACTAGGTTCCAGGCAGGGATCGCTAAGCTACCTTGCTCAGGAACAATTTCTCTTGTTTGCCTGAGGGCTATCTACTTTAGCAGGATAGAGAGATTCTTAGAGAGAGTAAAGCAGTCTTCTTAGAATAGACAGATCTTAGTCTTTAGCAGAGCTTGGTAATCTTCAGCAGAGAGACGCCATGCTGGCCTTCTGTAGGCAGGAGAGGAGACAGAGTCAGAGTAAGCGGGTCCGTGATAGAATGCGCATGCTCCCGACTGCCTTCTCCTCCAGCCTAATATAAGGCTGATCGCGTGCCTCTCAACACCACAGGCGTAGAGACTGCCAATTCACCACTGCTCTCATCTCGCGAGCTCTCATGCTTGTTAGGAGAGCTCAATCCCTCTCTCCATGCCCTTTCCACCAAGGTGTTCCATTATTGAGCTATACAGGTATTTCTTATAACTCTCACTCCTTCTAGCCATGGGCTATAAGGGCTGCTACATTTAACTTTCCAGATTTAGCTTTGTTGGACAATGTTCTATACCCAGAATTTATTTCTGAGCCTTACTTCTCTCTTGAGAGTAATTTCCCTAGTATTCTCCTTATTTTTCAAGATAACAACCAGCAAATAGATACACTAAGCTGTGTTGTATGTGAATGTATCCTCAATATATTCCTGACTAATGGATAAATCCTAGAATTTGCAACTATCATGTGTTCAAAGTGATAGTGGCCATTTAGAGTCAATGTCATAATGTAACCAGATGATTACATTAATAGAAATCTCAAATCAGAGACAAAAGTATCACCAAAAAGCAGGGAAGAGGATTTCCATCTTCAAAATAACAGTGAAGTTATTAGTGACACCTATGTTTGGAAGAGCAGTCTCTATTGATTGGGACTCTGGGCATAGGAACTTTGTGATTATTAGCTAATTATCTTAAATATAATTCAAAACATTTTTTTTTTGCCATTTTAAAAAACAATTAAAATTTTTTTTGACTATTTTGCAATTTCAAATAATTACTTCTAGTCGTGTATTCTAAAAATATAGGGAAAAATCATAATAAAACATTAAATCCAGTCATAAATAGATTTTTCAGGTAAAAAATTATGCATACCACCAGTATTTCTTTCCAGATCACACCCTACTTACTACTCACTATAATTTCCTCATTGTTAAAATAAATAGTAAACCTGTTTTTTTGTTTGTTTGTTTCAGTTTTGGCCGGGGTCGGGTTTGAACCCACCACCCCAGGTATGTGGAGCCAGTAGCCTACTCCTTGAGCCACAGGCACCGCCCAAATAGTAAACCTGTTTGATTTCCAATTTCAAACAGAATTGAATTTAAATTAAGAACAAATATGCTGCTACCTAAAATATCTAGTTTTTTTTTTTTGCATTTAGAACTATTTGAGAACATACATTTATAAATTGAGATTTGAAGTGGGTCTTCTGAGAGAATATTATTAATAAAAGAGTGGATAGAATACTGAAAAAAATTAATAACTGCTTTCAACAGCTGGGTGTGGTGGCTCATACCTGTAATTCTAGCACTCTGGGAGAATGAGGCGGGTGGATTGCTTGAACTCAGGGGTTTGGGAGCAGCCTGAGCAAGAGTGAGATCCCCATCTGTACTAAAAATAGAAAAACTAGCCAGACAAAGGGTGGGCGTCTGTAGTCCCAGCTACTTGGGACAGTGAGGCAAGAGGATCCCTTGAGCCGAAGAGTTTGTTTCCTGTGAGCTATGATGCCACAGCACTCTACCAAGAGTGACAAAGTATGACTCTGTCTCAAAAAACAACAACAACAACAAAATGCTTTCAAGTAAAAGAAGAAAAATTGTTGAATATTTTAAGCACATATTTTGTTTTATGGGACAATAGAGATTTTTAACTCTAGCAAGACAATGGCTGCATGGACTATAAGAACTTGTAATTGAGTACATAAACCAGGAAGATAGTTGACAACTGTGGACAATTTTCAGAGGAACACTACCAATCCTCTTTCTGGGATAGATATCTTCTTGATAATTTTGTGTATTCTAGAGACTTCTTCACAGTTTATTTCTGTATAAGAAGTCAGATTTTGGGCTGACAAGGACCATTTTTCTTGTATTCTCACTCATGTTCCTCATTCAACGCACCTGAGGGAAATAATCAACTCCTGGAGGTGACCACTAAACCTCTCCTGAAAGGGGAGAGGTTTAGAATTTTGGTGAAATACTTGAAGATTTCATGGCGGCATGGGTGGTTTGATAATGTCTTACAAATAATTCTGATATTCTTTTTCCTTTATTTATTAAAAATCTTATATCTCACTAAAGTTTTAAAAAATGAGGCAATTGAGGGTCAGTTTTGCCCAATGTTCTTTGAACTTTGAAAAAAAAAATGACTTCCTTTAACTGCTGTAAAACAGAGGGTCTCTGGCAGAGAAATATTCAAATATGAATTGCCTGAGTTATTCCTAGTTTGATGCTTCCCGACAAACTCAGAGGTATCAAGAGAATTATACCAGTGTTAAGCAGATCTTGCCTTATCACTTTAGGGTTTGGAACACATTGTTAGAATGTTTAATCAAGTATGAAAATGTCAGAGCTCTTGCCCTAATGATTAATTCTGATTAACTCGTCCAACCAGCCTGGTTTACATTTCCATCCTGGGGTTTCACTAATTTCATAAATTCAGACAGCATCATAACTAGGACAGCCTCAGGGGACAGCAGTCAGTGACGGGGTAGAGCCTTTTCTGGTAGTGGAGACATTGTTACGTAGCTTGGATTTGTCTTTGCCAGCTCAAGGCAGCTGCTTCTTGGATGGGAATCAGAGAATGCCGTCAAATCAAAATAACTCGTTCTGTTCACCATGTAGATTCTTCTACGTTCACCAATGTAGCTTTTGAACTTTAAAAGATATTCTTTTTTTTAAATAATGTTTTTTGTTACATATTTTTATTTATTTATTTAATTAAATCATAGCTGTGTACATTAATGTGATCATGGGGCACCATACCCTGGTTTCATAGACCATTTGACACATTTTCATCACAATTTCTTTTCATGCATTGAATATGTATGTATATAAAATCTTATCAGATTTACATTCTCTTAGTACAGATTCACTTGTTTATTAAAAAATAAAAAAAAATTCATTGTTTACCTACTATGGGCCAAATATTATCCCAGGTCATGAGCACAGAGCCATCAATAAAAAAAAAAAAAAGTCTTTGCTATCATATAATTCATAGTCTGCTTGGAACTTAGAGATTTATAGTCTGATTGGTAAAGAATATACACACATATATACATGTGTGTGGGTATACAGACAGTGTATATATGTGTGTGTCTTCATATGGATACATACATATATACATGTTTACATACGTGTGTGTATGTGTTGGTGGTAAGGGCTAATAAGAAAATAAAGTGAGTAAGGGACAGAATTTCATAGGGGTGTCATTTTAGCTAGTCAGGAGGTGCTTGTCTGATGTAATGACATTTAAGTAGAGATCCAGATAAGCTAAGGAGTAAACCAAGGCAATGCTAAAAGGAAGAATGTTTCAGGTCCAGGGAGAGGCTGGTTTTGTATATTTGCAGGATTCCTGCGTGTGATATGGCGGAAGTGCCATCACAGGAGACTGAGAGGATATATGGCGGGCAGAGATGTCATGTCAGGTGGGGTTTTATAGACCCAGGAAGGACTTTGGATTTCATTCTCCATAAAATGGGCATATCCTGGAGGGTTTTGAATTGAGGAAGGAGATGATCGGGCTTATGTCTTAACAGCATACCACGCTACTATGTGTGTGATGTAAAGAATAGACTATGGTAGAGTTTATGTAGAAGCAGCCAAGAAATGATGGTGCTTGGACTGATGTGGCACTTGGACAGGGGTCAAATTCTCACACATTCGGAGGGTAAACCAACAAGAAAGGCTAACATTTTGGGTATAGAATGTGAGAGGAAGAAAAGCTAAGATGATTCCATGAATTTTGGCTTGAATAACCGGAAGAGTAACAGTTACCATTTTAACAAGATGGAGAAATAGTTAAGCAGTGACTTCCAGTGTCCTCCCTGGTAACATGATGGTTCTCACTGGATCTAAATAAAAACTCATCCAGAAGATTGAAGGGTTTCAGGAACCCCTTCTGTTGCTTCTTGAGCATTTTTTCACAGTTGCTAATGAAAGCTCGGTTTGACAAGCAGAGATAAAAATGATTGGTGGAGCTATTAGGGATATATTCAGAGGCTAACAACTATCTTGCTTGACAGGCAGAAACAACAATCATTTAAATGGCTTTAGGCACTGGGAGTGGCCTAAAACTCCCTATCTTAAAGGATCACCAGCCTTACCTCAGCCTTACAGAGCCTCTGACTTCATTATCTGTCTGTTACCCCAAAAGAAATAGGAGAGTTTCCTCCTCTCTGGTTGGATTTCAAATCAGTACTAAATGCTTAAATGCTAAAAATTAAATTAACTTATTTTTTTTTCTTTAATTAGAAGGAAAGGGCTTATTATTATCCAATCCCTGGGAGTGGAAAAAAGAAATGTAGGGCAATTTAGCATACTGATACTTTTCCTACTGAAAAATAACTAGATTAAAAGTATAATTAGAAAAAGATACTTTATAGAAATTTGACAATAATATATAAGAATAATTCCTAAAATTTGTATAATTAACAGTATTTTTTTTCTGGATACACACGTTTTAAATTTTTACATGCAAATTTCATATAATATAGGACATTTTATTGATAGGGAAAACTATATTTTAAAAAAGAACACACTCAAGTAGCAATTCAAACAAATATTAGATTGTACCAGGATGTAAACACCCTAGAAACTGTGCAATGTGTTATGTACCATGTTAATATCCTAAGGCCTGACTCCTGTAGCAGTCCTTCCCTCCACCCCCAAAGAAAAATCCTATGATCTCAGATATTTCTTTCTTTTTTTTTTTTTTGTGGTTTTTGGCCAGGGCTGGGTTTGAACCCACCACCTCCGGCATATGGGACCAGCACCCTACTCCTTGAGCCACAGGCGCCACCCTGATCTCAGATATTTCAAACTAAATCCACCACTTCTTCTACAGAAGAAACTACTACAAAAACAAAAAAACTACAAAACCAAAAATTTCTGGGTTCTCCAAAGCTGGAATATTTTTAATAGTTTTTAAGTGTTTATTTTGAACTCATTTATGAAACGTACCATTTTTCAACTGAGCATTTCCTTAATTCTTTGCCTGTCCTAAGGACACTGCCAACACTGTCCTATAACAGTACCAGGACTGTCCTTTGAGTTTGTAAACCACTATGCCTCTGACATCAGGTAAAACACTTTGTCTTGAAACATTTACCACGATTCCAAGCTATCGTCTTCATTTCTTTCATTAACAGGTGTCTTAGGCTTTCCTTCCCATTTGATGAAGCCTTTAATACATGAATGACAGTTTTCTACTTTGTACCATATTCTCAGTGACTACAGCAGACATGGATGACATATGCAATAGCTGAGTCTCGGTTTCTTGTGCTCTCATCTCTACTCATCTTCATTCCCTCCGTCATATTGTCATATCCTAAATATGTTATTACCAAGGACTTACCTATCTCGGAAACACGTGATTCCAAATCCCAATTTCTGTCCACACCTTTTTCTAATGCCAATCTTCTCATTTACTTTCTCCACCTTGTCTGTTCTCTGTGCCCCATGGAGTCCCCAAGCATCTGACTCTCTCATTTTCCTTCTTTTCCTGTTCCTGCCTTCATATGCATTCTTATTCAGGGTAGATTTCCTGGTTTATTATGTTGCTTTTATTCTAGTATCTTCAGTCTGACATCAAATTCTCCTTCCATCCCTTCTGCTTATATCCATCAGGCATCCTTGTTGCAAATGATGGAAACTGCTCCTGAGTCATTAGAACAAAAAGGAATGTATTAAAAGGATACTTACCAGGTAGCTCACAAAGTAAGTGGGGACACAGGAGAATAAAGATCACAAATTAGGCTGCCACCTAGGAAGCTCAAAGACCCTGGGGGCAGGCCATAGGGACACATGGTCAGGATGCTGATAATGAAGTGGCCAGCCATGTGGACTTGGCTCCTTTGAACAGCGCTGCCACCACACACTTGATGCAGGCACTGCTAGATTAGCCGAGCAGTGTTGGGATGACTAATAATGTCGAAACTGTGTCTATGTCTTTGCCTCACTTTCTCAGCAGTCCCTCTTGGGTGGGAGTATATGTCAGACTAAACTTAGTTCAAACAATCAAATTTTGCTTTTAAGAATGGGGGGAGGCTGGGCACGGTGGCACACGCCTGTAATCCCAGCACTCTGGGAGGCTGTGGTGGGTGAACTGCTTAAGCTCATGAGTTTGAGACCAGCCTGAGCAAGAATAAGACTGTGTTTCTAAAATAAATAAATAAATAAAAAATAACCAGGCATTATGACAGGTGCCTATAATCCTGCTTGGGAGGCTGAGGCAAGAGGATGTCTTGAGTCCAAGAGTTTGAGGTTGCTGTGTGCTATGACTCCATGGGACCCTAGTGGGGTCAAGAAAGTGAGACACTGTCTCAAAAAAAAAAAAAAAAAAAAAAGAAAAGAAAAGAATGAGGGTAAGGAAGTTTTTTCTCCTTTGTCTTCTGTAGTGGGAGGTGAGACAGTGAGTACCATCAATCACACAAAAGGGGAATTTTTCACCAAATAGGGAAAGTGTTTAGAAGCTAGTCGGCCACACTATTGAGAACTGCCGGGCATGCGAGCCTAGACTCACCCTGTCGGTTTCCTGATCTCACTCACATGTGGGCCCTTGAACACTATTAGAAAAAATCTCACTGCCCCACATAAAATTAGACCCTCACCACTTCCCCAAAATCCCTTTTATAGATTCCCAACTAATTATCTCTCTGTTTTCTATAGCAATTATTGCAAAATTTTATACTTCTTCATTCTTTTAATCCTTCCTCTGTTCTCTTATTCTTAGTGGTTGACTTCATCAATTTCTGTAGAGAGACAAATAAAAGATTAAAAAAGTCCTTCAATTTCCTGCCACCATGCAACAAACTCATCTAGTCATGTTCATATTTTTCCACCCTTTTTCTGTGTTCTTAATCATTCCATCTTTGTTCTAGATCCTGCCTCTTTGGATTTTTTCAAATTCTTCACTTGGTTGATTATTCCCCTTATTATATGTGTTTTCTTTGACTTTTTCCTTTTTATTTATTTATGGGTTTTGACATATAAATAGGTTAACATTTCTCATAACAAATAACTTTTCTTTAATCCACTTTGCTCAAGCCACCACCTTATTGCCCCATTTAATGATGCTATTAAGCTTTTTATGATTGTCCTGAAAGAATGCTTACTTCGGATAGTTATTTCTGGAGTGATGTTTCTGGAAACCAGAGGTTTTCTGGTCTTATTTGCTAACTTACACAGCTGGAAGTAGCTTACTTTTGTTTTGTTGGTGATTGAAATTGTGACTGAAGGAAGTTGGTATGCCCAAGCTTCCCTAGCTTAATGTGAAGCAGGAAAGCCCAAGACTTAAGGAAATGGGATGCAGAAAAATTGATCATGTATGACTGTGCACCTCCTATCCATTACATATTCCCAGGAGACCGAGAGGATCTTCCTTAATGAAGGCATTGGGCACCAGTGTCCTTGAAAGACCCTGTGGTGACTGTCCTCTGTAGGCCAGGGATAACCATAGGAAATGCTGCTGGTGAGGCAGGTTCCTTGATTTCAGCAGGGATGAAAAACAACAGAAGCTTAGCAGCTAAACTTTAATAGGACCAAAACAAGGCAGGTACATTTACCAGACGGGAAGTAGGGATACAATGGTAATTTAAATATTTTAACCCATAGGAGTCTTCGAAGGAAAGTTCAAAGTTGTTGTATTTAACTCATTTTTGGTGACAAAACTGATTAAAAAAACACAACCATATGAACCAGCCTAACTTGCCTGGAGTTAAAAAAAGAAAAAAAGCAACAACTATAAAGTAGAATTTATAGCCTTGGAATGAAAGAATGGTATATTAAAATTTCTAAGTTACATACAAAAAAGTTCCAATGCCCTACAAGGCATGCAATGTTTTCTATGGGATAAAAATCCTTTGCATATATATAGGACAAAATTAATCTGCCCTGCTTGAGAAATAAAATCATGTGCATAACTATCAGTTTTCCATTCTTCAGTATCTACCCTTACAGGGTTGCAAAATACTATAATCAAAGGTACATCCCTGTAGGGGTTAGATAATCCTTGTTAAATTAGCCTCTTATACAATACCCTAGTATGACATTGAAAGGACATCCAATCCTCCATTTGCCTATTTCCAAGTGTTGCACAATTTTTTTTTTTTTTTTGGTCTTAACACTCCTTCCCTTGTAAACACAATTCTCTTTACCCCCCAGCTACAGGCAACCATTGATGTTTTATGTCCCTAGAAATTATGTTTGTTTTCTTAGAGATCTCAGAAACAGAAGAAGGCGGCAGGTAGTCTTTTAAGTCTGGATCTTTTGCTTATTATAATATTGTTGGGCTAAATATATTTTAGTTTTTATCAGTACTTAATTTTTTTGTTGTTGAATTATATATGGAGACACCAAAATTTATACACTTACCTACTTCTCATATCTTTTCATCTTTCTAGTATTTAGCTATTTTAAATAAATTTGCCATACATCTTCATATGTAATAAGTCTTATGTGAACATATGTTCTCATTTCAACTAGATAAATAACTGAATGAGCTATATGAATATTTACCTTTATAAATGTCAACCTAAATTACAAACAGATAAAGGCTCTCTAAAAGGAAAATACATTTATTTGGGAATAGAGCATTGCAATGAAAATACACATGTGATAATAAACTATGTACACATTCAGGGAGGTAAAGAAAAACAAATGTTTTTACAGGAAAACATGAGGAGGATTACATATTTGTTTTGAAACAATTATGTTGGCTGCAAAGATCAATAGCAATGGTGATGTTTATCTGATGATGGACAGGCGATTGTTGAACAAATGTCCTTGAAGTAGTTTGGGCATGAGTTTGCGATGGCCTTCGTACAAGTTTATGGTTTTTGTAGTCTTTTGTAATGTTTTTGTTATCAGGAACACACACGTGGAGAACCTTCTCTTCATGGCTTTCCCTGGCTCTATTTGTCAGGGTATTTTTTAACATCAGGGACTGCATTTTGACTCTGACAACTTTTGCATTTCCTCCTTTTGATCAATATCTCTCTCCAGAGGCATTACTGATCAATCATCCTGTAGTTAATGTTGATGCCCCTTCGTGTCAGGATGAACCTATCCTGGAGGCTGGTCTCATGTCACCTTATGGGGAATGATTCACAACTAGGAGTCAGAGACAAAACTCTTTTAGCCACCTTGGAGCCACAGGGAGGTTTGAAGGGAGTAGCTCTAGGCTGAGTCTACCTGGAGTTCATTATTAACTTCAATTTGGGTCTGTTCATAGTCTTTTGCATTTATCCCAAATTGCTGGGCCAGCATTATTTTTAAGAGTTGTACTTCTGCAAAAAATTTTAACAAGCAACAGATGCAAAGTTTAAAAAGGGAATATACAAAGTAAAACTAATAGTAATATGAAAATTCCAGTTTGCATAATGGCTTTGAGCCACAAACCTAGGCTTAAAGACAACACGATGAAAGCAGGCACTCAAAAATAGACCAATAGAAAACTAGGTGAGACCTGCTATAACTATACGGCCTATTTTCTTATTTTGTGTAAATATGCCTCAACTTTCACAGAGAAATTTATCTAGGTATAGCATGTAGTATTAGCAATAGTGCAAATATTTTCTTATTTAACCATTGGCTACTAAAAGATTTGTTAGGTTAGGTCTGTTAAATTACCAGCAGAAGCTAGTGACTAAATTTTCATTTACCCAATTATCCTGTCAAGTGAAAAGGCAGCATTAAGTGGGGCAAGAGTCTAATTATGATGTGGAGTCTGTTTATTGTCTTAGGAGAAGCTGTATACAGTGTGCAAACATCAACTTTTTCTCCCGATTTGCAGTTTGAATAAATCCAGTCATGTCATTGGGCAGTTTGGTGAACTTCTTTGGCTCATACATGAAGCCAAATTTTACAAAGAGGTGGCCAACATTTAGAGTATTTTGTAAAATTTTATAATGAATATTTTGTAAATAAAGGCACATTTACTACTATTTCCCATTTTCCCTACATACTGTGGAACTCTAGGAGTAACTTTTGGGACATCTCTATAACCAATGTTTCCAACTGTATTCCATTTATAAAGAGAAAGAGAGACTTCTATTGAACTTATATAAGTAATCATATTATCATAAACAGAAGAATACTCTCAAAAGTTTTCTCATGGAAGAATTAAGTAGGGAGAAAAGCATGTGCTTCCATCTTTATTCACAAAAGTATATTTTACCAGATTATTATAATAAACTGTATTATGTTATAGATAGCTTAACAGAGCAATATTTTTCTTAAATTTGAAAAATAAATCATTTAAGAACCAACAGTGTTTTAAATCAAAGTTAGAAAAACATTGTCTTCATTAATTACTTTAATTTTTTACAATTATTTTTTTATTTTATTGGATCTCAGTTTCATGAACCCATCAATTTCATTACTAGAGTTCTGGAAATTTTTAATTAACTCATTGAGCATAAAGTTATCTGAAGTCTGTGCTCAAGAGAACTTGTTAATCTTTTCCATGCAAAGCAATTTTGTACCATTGCTGATTATAAATGCTTTTAGTGAAAAATTCAAAACAGTAACTAGGTGACAAAAACCAGGATAGCCATGGTTAAAAATCAGATGGAAGGTCACAATTGATAAGGAAATGTACTTATTTCTATTACATATAGCATTTTCAGATAACACTGGAATCATGACTGACAGCATACCATCAGGACAATCAGATTTATATAAATTTCATATAACCTTTAGAATATTTATATTAATATCATACCCATAGAAGCATAAATTTAGAAAAGACTTAACATAGCCCAAGTTATGAATGATGGTATTAGATTTTTATGAATTTATATAATTTGTAATACCTCTGTATCAATACCATATCCATACATATATCTAAAAGATATAATGCCACTTGTCAATAGACAATGCGTCCCAAACAATTTACCTGATAAGCCTAAACATTTAATACTTTCACAAGATAAGAGATTCATTCTTTGAAGCCCGAGGGCCCAAGTGGAAATTACCAGAATTAATTTTAGATCGAAAAAGACTTAATATAGGATTTTCGATGTGGGGAAACATGCCAAAGATATCTAAAAGTCCAAAACATTTGATCAGAACGGAATCACAGGTGGTTGTAAAATAAATCATTAATTCAACCAGAGCTGTAACCAAAAGACTGGTTACCAGACACTTGGAAAAGTAGTAGAGAAAGGGAAATAAATAAAGACTGGTTAAAGGGTAGAAAAATGTATCTAAGAAGTGGAGCAAGACAGGGGTGTTTACTGTCACTACTTCATTGTACTGTAGTCCTCCCCAGAGCAGTGAGGCAAGAGAAGGGAAGGCAGGGTATCCAAATCAGGGAAGAGGAGTTCATACTATTGCTTTTTGCTCACAATATGATCTTGTATCTAGAAAATCCCAAGAACTCCACCAAAAGACTCATAGAATTGATAAATAACTTCAACAAAGTCTTAGGTAATAAATGCAATGCAGGTGATACAGGAATTTCAGGTTCTTGGTCACAGCAAATTGAAGAATAAATCAATGGACCACAGGATCAGTGGTAAGTCAGGATTTATTTATAGGAACAAAAATTACAATAACTACAAAAACCAAACCTCCTGGCAGAGAGAACCCAGGAGGGGAACAAGCTCTCCTGCTTCCTCTTCAAGGTCTGTCTTTGGGCTGGCTGCTCAGGGGTTTATATACTGGCAGGGGGGTTGTTCTTCTAGGGTGTGAGTCCTGTCAGTTACAGACAGCTGTCTAATGAACACTCAGGCCTTGGAAACTGACAGGAAATCCACCAGTCAGAAGTGCACTGGAGGAGACAGCAAGGCACAATCCATGAAACTGACCAGGAAGAAGTGCACATGGAGGAGACAGCAGGCGCCAGCATCTCCCCCGCAGGTGTCGGCCCTTGCAGCAGCTGGTTTCTGTTCCTCTGTCCCCAGGAGCATCAACGCCTCCAGGACTAAGGCAGCAGGTCATGGTGCTGCCTTGTCCTGCATCACAGGTAGATCAGTATCATTGTTATATCTAATAGCAGTCAAACTGGAAGTCAAATCAAGACAATACCATTCACAATAGCGAAAAAGAAAATGAAATATTTAGGAATATGCCATATTTAATCAAAGAGGTGAAATATCTCTACAAGGACTAGCATAAAACACTGATGAAAGAAATCACAGATGACACAAACGGGAAAACATCTCATGCTAATGGATTAGTAGAATGAACATTGTTAAAATGTCCATACTGCCCAATATGATTTATAGATTCAATGCAACTCCCACCAAAATATTCCCTGTGTCATATTGTCATATTTCATATATCTAGAAAAAATAATTCTACACTTCATTTGGAACCAAAAAAAGAGTCTGAATAGCCAAAGCAATCGTGAGCAAAATGTATAAATCTGGAGTCATTGTATTACCAGACTTCAAATTATAGTAAACTCTAATTCAGCAGTTCTCAACCTGTGGATTGTGACCCACAGGAACTGTATTAAAGTGCTGTGGCATTAGGAAGGTTGAGAACCACTGCTATAAGTCCACAGTAATCGAAAGAGTATGGTACAGGTATAAAAATACGACATAGACCAATGGAACGGATGGAGAACCCAGAAATGAAACCATCTGCCTACAAGCAACTGAGCCTTGACAAAGCAGAGAACAGCATACATACACTGAGGAAAGGAAGTCCTATACTATAAATGGTGCGGGAGAACTGGATAGTCACATGCAGAACCACTGTCCCTCACCATATACAAAAATGAATTCAAGATGGATGAAAGACTTAACTGTAAGGCATGAAACCATAAAAATGCTAGCAGAAAATGTAGGAAAACCTCTTTTAGACATTGGCCTAGGCAAAGAAGTAATGACCCCAAATGCAAATACAACAACAACAAAAATAAATACATTGGACTTGATTAAATAAAAAAAGTTTCTACACAGCAATCAATTGAGATAACATCTAAAATCCACAGCAAGATGGGAAAAACAAGTACCACATGTACACCACAGAGCAAATAGACAATAGGAGAAAATGTTTCCAAGCTATAATCCAACAAAGGGTTAAAATCCAGAATCTACAAAGAGCTCAAAGAAATCAGATAGAGAAAAACCAATGATCCCATTAAAAGTGGGCAAAAGACATGAACAGAGGCCTTTCAGAAGAAGACAGACAAATGGCCAATAAACACATGAAGAAATCCTCAACATCACCATTGGGGAAATGCAAATTAAAACCACAATGAGATAACACCTTACCCTGTCAGAATGGCCATTATTAAAAAGTGAAAACACAACAACTGCTAGCAAGGATAGTAAGAGAAAGGAATGCTGCTGGCAGGAATGCAAATTAGGACATTGCCTGTGGAAAACAGTAGGGAGATTCCTGAAAGAAATTAATATAGACTTGCCATTTAATCCAGCAATCCCACTTCTTGGTACCTACCAAAAGGAAAAGAAGTCATTTTATGAAAAGAACACCAGCACTTGAATGTTTATTGCAGTACAATTCACAATTGCAAAGATGTGGAATCAACCTAAGTGTCCATCAGTTTCATGAGTGGATCAACAGAATGTGCTATAGTATACCATGGAATATTACTCAGCTATAAATAGGAATGAAATCATGTCTTTTTCAAGTTGCCTGGAATTGGAGATGATTATTGTAAATGAAGTGTCTCAAGATTAGAAAAACAAGCACCAGATGTACTCTACTAATTGGGAGGTAATCAGTGGGCACAGATGAGCACATAGAGATGTAAAGGTCATAGGAAATCAAGAAGGGGTGCGGGTAATGGGCACGCTAAACCCCCCCCATGTAAATGTTATAAATTTATATAACAAAAATTGTTATATCTACGTAACAAAAACATTTGTGCTCTCTAATTATTTTGACATAAATAAATTCTAAAGCAGGAAGCACACATGAAAAAAGATAACTTGTTCATTTCACCTCAGAAGGAATTGTTTAACTTTGCTCATTCAATCCACAAACATTCTTTTGAGCTTAGCACCTGCAGCATAAATTACTATGTGTCGAAGATATACAGTTATGTAAAATCCTCCTTTAACTTCAATGAGTTTACATGCTCAAAAAGATAAAAATCAAAGACTATGTTAAAAGTAATAAGAGATATATATGGCATACACATACATATATGATCCATAAATTTCATAATATTAATAATAATCATGCTGCTGTTATGAATTATGTTAGCCTATATTTTCTAGCTTCAAAAATAGTACTTGTATTGTATTGTAGTGGCATATAGCCTAGTTATTTCCCACATCTGTCTTGAGCACAGCATGTGTTTGGTCTTTGGAAGTCCTATATCTTGACACACTAGAGTTTTCATGGCTAGAAAAAGTGAGTCTTTTCCAAAAGGTTCTGCAGTCAAGAGTTAGAAACTTGTATAAGACCAGAAAGAAAGCTGAAGAAGAGTATAAATGTGGCATGATGACTTCAGCTGGCAGACTGGTTTCTAAGTATAACTAAAGTATCCTTAAAAACTTCCAGAGAAAACCCTTGGTGCATAATGGAGGGAGCTTATTTCCTAATTAGCACTGTTGGAGAGAGGTTGGGGGCTTGTAAATCTCTCTTCATGTTTGAAATTACAGGTTGTTAAAGCTTGGAAATACTGGATAAAATTAAAATAAATCCCAATCAATTGAGATAACATCTTCATATCCTAAAATGTTTGTTTCAACCCAAATAAAATGAACAAAATTCTATGGGATATTTCTCAGAAGTGAGTACAGGCAGCAATATTGAGAGTGTTTTTGTTTTTTGTTTTTTTTTAAATTAAAGTAATTTGGGGATTTAAAAAATGAGAGTTACATTGTTTATATTTTTTGCCAGTTCAAAAAAGAAATGTTTACTATCAAAGAATAAACAAGTATCATGTGTTGGAAATTCTCTCATAGAAATAGTTGATTTATAGAACATTATGTTATTAACAATTACTATTACTATTATGTCTATTCAACTTATTCTGAAAAAATTACACATTACTGGTAGTTTCAAAAATAGTACAGAGAGAGTCTATGTATGCATCATCCAGTTTATGCAGCACATTCTCTGGTCATGATATTGATATTGGAAAATTGTAATTAAAGTAGAACAGTTCCTTAAATATTACAGACTACTTACACTCACCCAAGATGAAATCAATAATGAATTCTGTTGTAACTATTAGAGAAATTGAATCTATGGTTTAAAAACTTCTGAAACACAAATTTCACTGGAAAATTTTGCCAAGTGCTTAAAGAAGAATTAATGTAACTTCTATATATCCTCTTCTGGAAAACAGTATGTGATGTCTTCTTGATGAATTTACTCTTTTATCATTTATGATCTGACTTCCATTAACCCAGATCATATTCTTTGCTTTGAAGTCAACTTTGTTATTAACACATGTACCATCATTTCAACTGTCTTTTTGGTTTTTCCAGCCTTTAAATTTACCATTTGTGTATTTATAATTAAAAATGAATTTAGGATCATTGAAGCAGAGAGTAGGGGTTATGAGGTGGAGTGAGGTTCAGGGTTGAGGAGATGTTGGTTTAAGTATAAAATTGCTTTTTTATTTGTTTCATGTAAAAGGGTAAACCTCAGTTCTGGTAACTCCTTAACTATGTGTGAAAGTGTCCCACTATTTTATTTCACCTGCATGTTTAAATATTTCCCACAGTTTCTCCCATCTATCATTTTCACCCACTTCTAGTACATTTCCTTTGTTACAATCAGAGTTGTTCTTTTAAAATAGATAGTTAATCAGAAAGAACTCTGCTTAAAAAATTTCAGGGCTTCCCGCAGCATTTAACATTAAGAATAACTAGCAAAAGCTCAATATGTTTTAGAAGCTGTCTATCCAAATGTTGCCTCAATTCCAATCCAGTATCTTTTGAGTCTTCCTTTCATAGCCTATATGCTCCAGCCACACTGAACCTGGAATTCTTCAAAGGAAACCAGACACTCTTAACATCTTCAGATATTTGTTTTGTTGTTGGTAAATAATTATATCTATATGTATGTATATATGTATATATATATTATATGTATGTATAATTAAATTTCAGACTAATGTGAGGGTACAATCAGTTTACAATGTTTGTATCAGTTAGATGGAGTCCCTGTTGTAGTTGTGTCCCACCCCTGGGAGGTGTGCCATATACTTCATGCTGACATCCTTAAAAGAGTTTTTCCCACATTTTCTTGTAGGATTTTTATAATTTCATGTCTTAGATTTAGATATTTCATCCATATTGAGTCAATTTTTGTAAGTGGTGAAAGGTGCAGGTCTAGTTTAGTCTTTTACATATGGTTATCTAGTTCTCCCAGGACCATTTATTGAATAAGAATTCTTTTCCCCAGTGTATGCTTTTGTTTGGTTTATTGAAGATCAGATGACAACTAGAGACTGGTCTCATCTCTTAGTTTTCTATTCTGTTCCATATGTCTATGTTTCTATTTCTGTGCCAATGCCATGCTGTTTTGATCACTGTGGACTTGTAATATCACCTGAAGTCTGGTAGAGTGAAGCCTCTGGTATTGTTTTTATTACCAAGAATTGCCTTTGTTATACAGGGTTTGTTTGTTTGGTTTTATACAAAAGGAAGAACTTTTTCCCCCAGTTCTTCCAAGTATGATGTTGGTATTTTAATGGGGATTGCATTGACTCTGTAGATTGGTTTGGGTAGTGTAGACATTTTAGCAATGTTGATTCTTCCCAGCCAAGAGCACAGTATGTTCTTCCATTGTTAATTCCTTCTGCTATTTCTTTTCTTAGGGTTTCATAATTCTCTTTAGGGTTTCATAATTCTCTTTGTAGAGATTCTTCATCTCTTTTGTTAGGTATATTCCTAGGTATTTTATTTTCTTTGAAGCTACTGTGAAAGGAATTGAGGCTTTGATTAGCTTCTCAATTTGGCTGTTATTGGTGTATACAAAGGCTACTGATTTGTGGACATTGATTTTATACCCTGAGATGTTACTGTATTTCTTGATCACTTCCCAGGAGTCTTGTGGTTAAGACTCTGGGGTTTTCTATGTATAAGATCATATTATCAGCAAAGAGTGAGAGTTTGAACTCCTGTGCACCCATTTGTATGCCCTTTATGTCCTTCTCTTGTCTGATTGTATTGGCTAGAGCTTCTAGAACAGGCGTCCTCAAACTTTTTAAACAGGGGGCCAATTCACTGTCTCTCAGACCGTTGGAGGGCTGGACTATAGTTTTTTTAAAAAAAAAAAACTATGAACAAATTCCTATGCACACTGCACATATCTTATTTTGAAGTAAAAAAAACAAAACGGGAACAAATAAAATCACACCGCTTCATGTGGCCGGTGGGCCACAGTTTGAGGACGCCTGTTCTAGAACTATGTCAAATAGTGGTGGTGATAGAGGACATCCTTGTCTGGTTCTAGTTCTAATTGGAAAAGGTTTCAGTTTTACTTCATTCAGTATGATATGAGCTGTGGGTTTGTCATAGACGGCTTCAAATGGTTTAAGAAATGTACCACTTATGCCTATATTCCTAAATGTTCTTGTTAGAAAACGATGCTGAATTTTAACAAATGCTTTTTTTTTTTGCATCTATTGAGAACATCATAGGGTCTTTTTTTGCTTCTGTTGATATGGTGAATTATGTTTACAGATTTGCATATGTTAAACCAATCTTGCATCCTGGGATGAAGCCTATTGATTGTGATGTACAATTTTTTAAATGTGTAACTATAATTTATTAGCTAAGATTTTATTGAGTATTTTTGCATTGATATTCATTAGTGAAATTGGTCTTTAGTTCTCCTTTAGTTGGGTCCTTTCCTGGTTTTGGTATCAGGGTGATGTTTGCTCCATAGAACATGTTGGGGAAGGTTCCTTCCTTCTCAGCATTTTGGAATAGGTTTTGCAGTATAGATATGAACTCTTCTTTGAAGGTTTAATAGAATTATGGTATGAAGCCAGCTGGTCTAGGGCTTTTTTCTTTTGTTTTTGGAAGTTCTTTTTTTTTTTTTTTTTAAATAACAGTTGACTTCATTACCAGGAATATATAAATATATGTATCATGCCTTATATTTTACATCATTGGGTACATTTATTTAACACTCTTTTTACTCCTCAGCTAAAATTAGAAAGTAAACTACTGATTAGCAAAAGTTAGAACTTCATTGTTTCCTTTTAAGTTTCATGGTTTACTTTTATTGTTTCTTCAGTCGCAGAGCTTGCTATTCGTCAGATGAAGAGATCTATTTCTTCCTGGTTAAGTGTAGGGAGATGATGTGATTCCAGGTATTGGTCCATTTCCTCCATATTGTCAAATTTCTGGGCAGAGAGTTTCTTGTAGTCTTCTGAGATATTTTCTTGTATTACTGCGGTATCTATTGTTATTTCCCCCTTTTTTGTTTCTGTCTGAGGTTATTAGAGATCTCACTTTTCTTTTTCTAGTTAATCTGGCTAAAGATTTATCAATTTTGTTTATCTTTTTAAAGAAACAACTTTTTGTTTCATTAATTTTCTGAATGATTCATTTGTTTTTAATTTCATTTATTTCTGATTTAAGTTTGGTTATTTCTTTTCTTCTTCTGTTGGAGTGCTCTTCCTGTTCCATTCCCTTGAGATGCTTCATTAGGCTGTTGATGTACTATCTTTCTGTTTTTCAGATATAAGCATCTAATGTGATAAATTTCCCTCTTAAGACTACTTTTACTATATCCCACATGTTTTGGTAGCTTATATCTTCATTATCGTTCCATTTTAGTAATTTAATAACTTCCTCTTTTATCTTCCCCTTGACCCAACTATCATTCAGCATAAGGTTGTTTAGTTTCCATGCCTTTGTGTGGGGATGAAAATTTATGTTGGAGTTGAGTTCTCCCTTTATTGCCTTGTCATCTGAAAAGATATAAGGTATAATTTTAATTATTTTCATTTTGTTGAGGTTTGATTTCGGTACTAGGATGTTGATCTATTTTGGAGTATGAGCCATAGGCTGATGAGAAGAATGAATATTCATTAGCTTTGGACATCTTTAGATATTTGTACACTCTTTCCCTTTCTCTTTGTTATCTCCTATTTATCATTATTTCCTATTCATCTTTAATGGAGAACATTTAAAGTATACTTCCCTTAGGTTTAAGTCAATACTTGCTACATAGCAGATGCATAATAATTACTGTTTCCATTTACATATTGTTATTTGGGGTTGGAGAAGGAAAAATAGAGCATAAAATTGAGAAATTAATTCTACTATTTGTGACGTTTTTAAAAACTAAATTCTAAATAAAATTATGTTATTCATGCTTACCATCTCAAGATCTTAATTTTTTAAGTAGATATTTTAAAGTATGTTTGTTTTCAACAACTCAAGTTTGCAGTAGAGTTTTTCCGCCTGCTTCCTCTTTCTGTCACTCCTACTGAGTCATCTGGACTTTCTCCATCTCTCTCCACTTAGTGCCAAATTTTGCCCAATTCAGGGTTGGTATAATCACACAGTTTTATTCTAGGAAAGGTCCTTTTACTCCTTCCCCAAGCCAGCTGGCAGCTTCTTAAAATCTTTTCCAATATTCATGGGCTATCTTATGTTCCAGGTTCCTCTTGTCTTGGCTTTTTCTCAGGACACTAGGTTCTCTAATGAGGCAAAGCCTATTTGTCTTGACTGGTGGTTGGCAGAATTTCCAGTCATATTACAAACTACCAAGCAGAAATTATCTAACTAGTAAACCAAGATAGCATTTAAAATTTAAAAAAAAAATCAAAGAATAGAAATAAAGGGAAAGTATCTTATATGAAGGTCCCCAAGAGAATATTCTTACATAAAAGTATAAAATTTTAATTAATTCATATAAAACTGTACTGTAGAATACGTTTCAAAGGAATTTTTTTGGTTAAATGACCCAAAAGTATGGTATAATCACGTTTCAAAGGAATTTTTTTAGTTAAATGACCCAAAAGTATGGTATAATCACGATTAAAAAAAACATTTTTCTCTAATTTTAATTTTTGAGTCTTCTTAAATATAGTCTGGGTTTAATATTTGATTTACATATCTGTTTTTCATAAAATATTTATTAAGCACTAGAGCGTGCAAAGCACAGGGATTGATTTTGGGGACACACATTATACATGTGGTGTCTGCTATTGTATACCTATATGTGAACAGATCCCTAGGAGGCAAGTTACTGGTTCAGAACTGAACTACAGAATTTTAGAGCATCTACTTTGCCTAACTATATTACTTACATATTATATTTTTTGTATTTTGCAGACACTTATATTGACTGAATTTGCCTTCGTTTTTATCTGTCTCTCTCTTTTTGTACTTCAGGAATATAGAACTGGATTAATATTTGCCTTTATTTTATCACATACTCTCATCACTGGCTCTTGTGTTCCTTATTTAGTTATTTGTTTTTCTTTATAAGCAATAATGTAAAAAATACCAGCTACCTAATACCAAGTTTACAAGCATGCAATGATCTTCCCCTCCCTTTCTGTTCCTCACCTACTCTCTCACTAACTTCCAATCACCTAGTTTTCTGGGTTATATATGGACATTCTCTTACTTTTAAAAATATGACTTAGTCATAGATATGTTTCTTTAAAGAGTAAATTGTTTTGTTTCATTGTTTTAAATTTTATAAAAATATATTACATGGTATTTTTAACTTTTTGATTTTTATTTTCCCCACTTAATTTTATACAACACAATTATAGTGATAGAGTATTCTGTATTTGTGTTCTTACTGTTATCAGTGAGTTTGATACCTTTAGAAGAGTTCTTATTGCTTGTAAACATCCATTTTATTTATTCAGATTAAGAATTCCTTTTAGCACTTCTTGTAGGACAGACCTGGTATGGATGAAATCCCTTAGTTCTTGTTTGGGAAAGCTTTTACTTCTCCTTCCTGTTTGAAGGATATGATATTCTAGGGTTAAGTTTTTTCATTCAGCACTCTGCACATATTATGTCACTTTTTCCTTGCCTTTAAGGTTTCCACTGAGAAGTGGTTGCTGGACATAGTGGACTCCTTTACATATTAATTATTATTATTATTATTATTATTTTTGCTTCCCTTAGGATCTTTCCTTTACCTATGACCTTTGAGATTTTGATTATTAAATGCCTCGAGGTAGACTTTTTTGGGTTAAATTTGCTTGGTGTTCTATGACCTTTTGGTACCTGAATATTGATATCTTCCTCTAGATTTATAAAGTTCTCTGCTATTATTTATTTGAATAAACTCTTCTTTAAGGCCAATAACTCTTAGATTTGCCCTTTTGAGGGCATTTTTTTCAATCTTACAGGTGTACTTCATTCTTATATATTATTTTTGCTCTTTTGCCTGTGTATTTTTGAATAGCCTATTTTCAAGCTCACTAATTCTTTCTTCTGCTTGGTACATTCTTCTGTTATGGACTATAATGATGCATTTCTCAGTTTTTCAATTGGATTTTTTTTTCTTTTTGAGACAGAGTCTCACTATGCCACCCTCGGTAGAGTGCTGTAGCATCACAGCTCACAGCAACCTTAAACTCTTGGGCTTAAGCGATTCTCTTGCCTCAGCCTCCCAATTAGCTGGGACTATAGGTGCCTACCACAATGCCCAGCTGTTTTTTGGTTGTAGTTATCATTGTTGTTTGGCAGACCTGGGCTGGATTCAAACCTGCCAGCTCCGGTGTATGTGGTTGGCACTCTAGCCGCTTAGCTACAGGTGCTGAACCTCAATTGGATTTATAAGCTGTGGAATTTCTCCTTGATTTTTAAAATTATCAGTTTCTTTGTTACATATCTTGGAGAAGGTTCTGAATTCCTTCTCTGTGTTGCCTTGAAGGTCATTGAGCTTCTTCACTATAGCTATTTTTAATTCTTTGTCTGGCAGGTCACCTGTCTCCATCACTTCTGGACTGGCAATAGTTTTTTTTGGTGAAGTCATGTTTTCTTGGATATTCTTAATGCTTATGAAGGTTTTGTGTATGTCTATACATTGAAGAGTTAGACATGTATTTTCATTTTCATAATCTGGGCTCATTTGAATCCATCCTTCTTGAGGAGACTTTCCAGGTATTCATAGGGAATTGAGTGTTGTGGTTTGTGTTTTTGGTCACTACAGCCATATCAGCACTGGGGATGCCCAAAGCCCAGTGCTGTGACTTGCAGATTCTTGGCAGCACCACCTTGGTGGACTTGGGTAACGTACAGAATTCCCTGGCTTACCAGCAAACTCTCTCCCTCTCTCCTTCACTCTCTGTGCTGAGCTGCTGGACCTGGGGGCAGAGTGACATAGGCACTCCCTTCTGGCCACTAGCATAGTATCAGCTCACACCTGAAGCCAGCCCAGTTTCACCTGAATGTGGTAGTGACTGTTCCCTGGCTATAACTGATGTTTATTCAAAGTCCAAGGGCACTTTATTCAGCTGGTGTTGTATCCTACCAGCCTGGCTCCTTCCCTTCAGGCCAGCATGTTCCATGGGTGGGTCCAGCAATGCAGTCTAGGATCTAAGTCCTAGACTCAAGGCCTTAAGGTCTGTTTGTATTTTCTTTTCCTCTGGCTGAGTGGGTACCCAAGTTGCAAAATGATGTTCTCTGAACTCTTTCTTTTCCTTCCCCCAAGTGGAAGAAAATTGCCTGTAGTTGAGGAAGGGGTGACAATGGCACTGCCTTGGCTGCAGCTGCTGGGGTCTCACTGGCTCACTTGCCGCCTGAGTTCACTGGCTTCAAGCCAGCCTAGCCACAGGAATTGCCCAGGGACAGCAGCCTTGTGGCCTGCCTGCCTTAAGTATTTATTCCAGGGCTTGGCTGCTCTTTGATTACTAGTAGTGGGGCTAGTGAGAACTCCATTTTGGGGGCAGAGGATTTCCTTCTGGCCAGGCTAGTGAAAATGCTCCCCTACCCCTGGGAACTGGCAGATTCTTTCTTGCTCTGTGTTCCCTGTGCCAGGGAAGCCCTGGGTTTTAATGCAAAACCCCACAATCACTTCTCTTTCCCTCTCCTGGGCACATATATTCTCTCTCCACTGGGTCTGCTGGTACTGGTGTGGCACTGCCAGGACATAGGGGAGGGGAAGTGTAATTAGTGCAAGGCTGTCTCTTATGCCCTCTTTGGTGCCTCTTTGCTTGATAGAATGATAAAACCAGGTGGTATGATTGCTGTCTTGATTTTTGGTTTTCTGAAGGTCTTAGGTGGTCAGCCGAAGCTCTCCTGGGAAAGAATGACAGGAGATGAGCCTCCAGGATGCCATCTTAGTGCTGTCTACCTTAATTTTGTCCTATGCAATTGCTCACACCTAGAAAGGAGGGATCATCCTAATTGCGGAAGAATATAGAAGACCCTCTAGTCTAACAACGGGTACAATAGAGTCTTGAAGGTGACCTAAAACAGCCTTAAGACTAATTATCATATCATGTGCTCCACCTTCCCCAGGTGTTCTCAGAAAGCCTCTTGGGAGGTCTGCTTGTGCAGCAAAACTCAGGTTCCAAGCTGACCTCTGAACCACCTCTGGGTAGCTCCGATCCAGGAACACTGGAACTATGTTCCTGGATCAAATAGGAACACTTGGCTATGTTCAAGGGCTCTTTGCCTCATTGCCTACTTGCCCGGCAATGGAGGCCTGTTTGCTGTCTAGTGGTGAATGTATCTTGCTCTGTAAGCCTATATCTTGGTCTCACTGTAAACCTGCTTTTCTCTTCCTCAGTAAACTTTGTTTCATGCTTGGGGTGTCTGGCCATTTTTCAACCAAGAGCTTCCAAGAACCAAAGACCCAGGCAACTGTCTGAAACCCCAGTGTGTTAGGAGACAGGCACCTGGCCTTGAAACCCAACAAAGATGCTTACTTATGTAGTTTTTGAATTAGGTGTTAATGTGTCAATCACTGGTGGTTTCTATTTGGCCATCTTGCTCCACTCTCTCTCCCCTATTTAGTTTTAGTAGCTTGTGTTCATTTGTATTGGAGTCTTTAACATTTATTCATTCATTATTTAAAATTGAATTTTTTAACATAAACTAATTTATTAATCTAATTCCCTACCAGTGTGCTTTTGGATTGTTTTCAGTGTTTTATTTTTTTTCAGAGCCTCGTTCTGTTGCCTTGGGTAGAGTGTGCCATGGCATCATAGCTGACAACAACCTCAAATTTCTGGGCTCAAGCAGTCCTCTTGCCTCGGCCTCCTAAGGCTGAGACTACAGGTGCCTGCCACAATGCCTGGCTACTTTTAGAGATGGGGGTCTTGCTCTTATTCAGGCTGCTCTCATATTCCTGAGCTCAAGCAATCCACCTGCCTTGGCCTCTCAGAGTGCTAGGATTGCAGGCATGAGTCACTGTGCTCAGACTGTTTTCAAATTTTTGATATTAAACATTAGTAATATAACCTGATATATGCTGATATTCTACACATACACTCTGCTTTACAAGTATCTTTCATATCAAAGCGTCTAAATTAACCACAAGTTTCCTAAAATTTCTCAAGAAAAATTTCCTTTGTTGCATAAAATCATGTATTTCAGGTAAATTCTTTTTACTGTGAAGTACATATGTTAATTTCCTTCAGAATTCTCAAATTTGCTCTTCAAGAATTAGGTTCAACAGGAAAATGTTTTTGTTCGCCTCACACAGTGCTTTAAAATGTTAGATGCTGACATCTACTTATTGAAGGATAAAATACAATACTTGGCTTTTATATCCTCTTGAAAAATAGAAGAGTTTGGCAGCACTGAGTTTTCATTTAGCCACAGTTAGCAAGAACTATGTAGGGACAGACTCCTTGATGCTGGGTAGCTGTTAAGAGGCATAAGGCTGCAAGTAACAATATCAGATGAAAGGTGTATTAAAGGAAGGTAGTTTAATAATAAATCTCCGTTTCCTATAGGTAGATGGTTTTAGCAATTCAGCTTCTCAGCAACTCCCTTGGATTTCTCCTCATGGTCACAACTAACAGGTATATTGTCAAACATTATATCCTCAAAGTATAATGTCTGAGGCAGGGAGGATGATATTAGCTTTTTCCTCTTTATCTGGGAGGACAATTTTTCTAGCCATCACAGCAGGTTCCATTGGTTAGGATTATGTCCGTTGTAGTCTGTTTTGTGCTGCTATGAAAGAATACCTGAGGGCGGCGCCTGTGGCTCAGTCGGTAGGGCGCCGGCCCCATATACCGAGGGTGGCGGGTTCAAACCCGGCCCCGGCTGAACTGCAACCAAAAAATAGCTGGGCATTGTGGCGGGCGCCTGTAGTCCCAGCTACTCAGGAGGCTGAGGCAAGAGAATCGCTTTAGCCCAGGAGGTGGAGGTTGCTGTGAGCTGTGTGAGGCCACGGCACTCTACCGAGGGCCATAAAGTGAGACTCTGTCTCTACAAAAAAAAAAAAAAAAAAAAGAATACCTGAGACTAGGTCATTTGCTATGAACAAAAATTTATCGGCTCACGGTTCTGGAGTCTGGGAAGTCCAACATCCAGGTGCCAGCATCCCAGGAGGGCCTTCTTGCTGCATCATGACGTATAGAAGGGCAAAGAGAAATAGAGATCAAGAACGGGCTGAACTTGCCATTTTATAAGGGCACCAATCCCACCTATAAGGTGAGGCCCTGATCCTTTAATGGCCTCTTAAAGACCCTCCTCCTAATACTGTTGCCATGGCAATTAAATTTCAACAGGAATTTTGGAGAAGACAAACATTCAGACCACAGCACTGACAGACAGTAATGGTCTAGCAGCAGGGGAGGCTGAATAAGTAAACACCTGGGATTTTTAATGGTTCCAGAGGTTCTGCCAGGTGGGAAGGAGGAACCTAAACAGTTGGCCAGTGTTTCTGCTAGACTAGTTCACGGATATACAATTCCTTCACGGCCTATGTAGGTGTTTGTGAGCTTTGCTTAACGTAATCATTTGTTAGGTGGTTTTAAAGAGTCCTCAGGCTCACGTAAATCTGAGCAACATTTTTATTGGCCAGTTATATTGCTGTCTCTCATTCAACCTATATACTCTCAATGAAGTGTAATATCTTTTGGCAACATGCTGTGACAGTGACTTTTCTAATTCAGGTCTCAATGAAAAGCAAAAAATTAACAACTAAAATGGTGTATTGGGAATTTCAGGCTTTTAAAGTAAGACTTGGGCAAAATAGTCCTCTTTTCAGACATGTATTAATTCAAACTTTAAAAGTTTGATAATAGAATATTTTCCCTCAAAATTTGTAGAAAATGTTATGATGTGGAACGTAATACAAGAAAAAATGCTTCTAACTCATGAAGTATTGTTGTCTTATTTTTAAAGACATTAAAAAAATGCTAAATACTTAACATGTTGATTCTCACTGAATATAGTAAAACATCCACTTTTATGCTGAACAAACGTTTTTCTTGTCAGCTAAAAAAGGCAAGGTAAGAGTTTTGAACAGATGTGACTGAGAGAAATTGGAACGTTGTTGTCCAATACCATTTTCTCAGATGATAGAGCACAGCAGGTGGACAAGCAACGTAGAGTAAATGAATCCGTTGATACATGTTCAGTGTTTTTTTTTTATTGTTAAATCATAGCTGTGTACATTAGTGCAATCAAGGGGTACAATGTGCTGGTTTCATATACAATCTGAAATATTCTCATCAAACTGTTCAATGTAGCCTTCATGGCATTTCTTAGTTATTGTATGTAGACATTTGTAGTCTGCATTTAGTAAGTTTCACCTGTACCCATTCTAAGATGCACCATAGGTGTGGCCCCACCCATTACCCTCCCTCCACACTTACCTCCCCCCTCCCTTCCCCTTCCTTGGCCCTTTCCTCATAGTCTTGTGCTATAGTTTATAGCCTTCATGTAAAAGCTATAAATTATCTTCATGGTAGGGCTGAGTACATTGGATATTTTTTCTTCCATTCCTGAGATACTTTGCTAAGAAGAATATGTTCCAGCTCCATCCATGTAAACATGAAAGAGGTAAAGTCTCCATCTTTCTTTAAGGCTGCATAATATTCCATGGTATACATGTACTACAATTTGCGAATCCATTCGTGGGTCGATGGGCACTGGGGCTTCTTCCATGACTTAGGAATTGTGAATTGGGCTGCAATAAACATTCTGATACAGATGTCTTTGTTATACTGTGATTTTTGGTCTTCTAAGTATATACCTAGTAAAGGAATTATAGGATTGAATGGCAGGTCTATTTTTAGGTCTCTAAGTATTCTCCAAACATCCTTCCAGAAGGAATGTATTAGTGTGCATTCCCACCAGCAGTGTAGAAGTGTGCCCTTTTCTCCACATCCACGCCAACATCTCTGGTTTTGGGATTTCGTTATGTGGGCTACTCTTACTGGGGTTAGGTGATATCTTAAAGTAGTTTTGATTTGCATTTCTCTGATGATTAAGTATGATGAGCTTTTTTTCATGTGTCTGTAGATCGTGCATCTGTCTTATTTAGAGAAGTTTCTCCTCAAGTCCCTTGCCCACCCTGAGATGGGATCACGTGTGCTTTTCTTGCTCATACGTTTGAGTTCTCTGTGGATTCTGGTTATTAAACCTTTATCAGAGGTATAACCTACAAATATTTTCTTCCATTCTGAGGTCTATCTGCTTGCTTTACTTACTGTTCTTGGCTATGCAGAAGCTTTTTAGTTTGATCAGGTCCCAGTAATATATTTTTGATACTGCTTCAATTGCCTGGGGAGTCCTCCTTATAAAATATTCACGCAGGCCGATTCCTTCAAGAGTTTTGCCTGCACTTTTTTCAAGTATTTTTATAGTTTGATGTCTTAAGTTTAAATCTTTTATCCAGTGAGAATCTATCTTAGTTAATGGTGAAAGGTGTGGGTCCAGTTTCAGTCTTTTTCAGATTGCCAGCCAGTTCACCCAGCACCATTTGTTAAATAGAAAATCTTTTCCCCACTGAACGTTTTTAATTGGCTTGTCAAAGATCAAATAATGGTAAGTAGCTGGATTCATCTCTTGGTTCTCTATTCTGTTCCAGACATCTACTTCTCCGTTTTTGTGCAAGTACCATGCTGTTTTGATCACTATCGATTTATAGTACAGTCTCAGGTCTGGTAGCATGATTCCTGCTGCTTTGTTTTTATTTCTTGGTAATGTTTTGGCTATTCAAGGGTTTTTTCTGATTCCATATAAAACAAAGTATTTTTTCAAGATATTTAAAATATGGCAATGGAGATTTAATAGGAATTGCATTAAAATTATATATTGCTTTGGGTAGTATAGACATTTTAATAATGTTGATTCTTCCCAGCCATGAGCATAGTATGTTTTTTTCATTTGTTAACATCTTCAGCTATTTCTTTTCTTAAAATTTCATAGTTCTCTTTGTAGAGATCTTTCATGTCCTTTGTTAGATATACTTCCAAATATTTCATCTTCTTTGGCACTACTGTGAAAGGAATAGAATACTTGACTGTTTTTTCGGCTTGGTTATTATTGGTATATATAAAGGCTACAGATTTATGGGTGTTGATTTTGTAGCCTGAGACATTGCTGTATTCCTTGATCACTTCTAAAAGTTTCATAGTAGAATCCCCAGTGTTTTCCAGATATATGATCATATCATCTGCGATCATATCATCATCTCCTCTAACCCTATGTGGATACCCTTGATTGCCTTTTCTTCCCTAATTGTAATGGCTAAAACTTCCATTACAATGTTAAAGAGCAATGGAGACAATGGACAGCCTTGCCTGGTTCCTGATCTAAGTGGAAATTATTTCAATTTAACTCCATTCAATATGATATTGGCTGTGGGTTTGCTATAGATGGCCTCTATTAGTTTAAAAAATGTCCCTTCTATACCAATTTTCTTGAATGTTCTGATCATGAAGTGATGCTGGATATTATCAAAAGCTTTTTCTGCATCTATTGAGAAAATCCCATATGGTCTTTATTTTTTAGTTTGTTTATGTGCTGAATTACATTTATAGCTTTACGTATATTGAACCGGCCTTGAGAGCCTGGGATAAATCCCACTTGGTGATAGTGTATAATTTTTTTGATGTGTTGTTGAGTATTTTTGCATGTCTTATTGAGTATTTTTGCATCAATATTCATTAGTGATATTGGTCTATAATTTTTTTTTTCTTGTTGGGTCTTTCCCTGGTTTGGGGATCAAGGTGATGTTTGCTTGGTAGAATGTGTTGGGTAATATTCCTTCTTTTTCTATATTTTGGAAGAGGTTGAGTAACATAGGTACTAGTTTTTTAAAGGTTTGGTAGAATTCTGACGTAAAGCCATCTGGTCCTCGGCTTTTCTTTTTAGGAAGATTTTGTATAGTTGATGCTATTTCAGAACTTGATATAGGCCTGTTCAACATTTCCACTTCATTCTGGCTAAGTCTTGGTAGGTGGTGTACTTCCAGGTACTGGTCGATTTCTTACAGATTTTCATATTTCTGAGAGTAGAGTTTCTTGTAGTATTCGTTAAGGATTTTTTGAATTTCTGAGGGGTCTGTTGTTATTTCATCATAACCATTTCTGATTGATGAAATTAGAGATTTTACTCTTTTTTTCCTGGTCAGGTTGGCCAAAAGTTTTTCTATTTTATTGATCTTTTCAAAAAACCAACTTTTGGGTTTATTGATCTGTTGTATAATTCTTTTGTTTTCAATTTCATTAAATTCTGCTCTGATTTTGGTTATTTCTTTTCTTCTGCTGGATTTGGGGTTGGAATGTTCTTCTTTCTCCAGTTGCTTGAGATGTCTTATTAAGTTGTTAACTTCCTCTCTTTCCGTTTTCTTGAGGAAGGCTTGCAGTGCTATAAATTTCCCTCTTAGAACTGCCTTTGCAGTATCCCAGAGGTTCTGATAATTCATGTCTTCATTGTTGTTTTGTTCCAAAAATTTGGTGATTTCCTTCTTAATCTCATCTGTAACTCATCTATCCTTCAGCATAAGGTTGTTTAACTTCCATGTTTTTGTATGGGTATGCAGGTTCCTGTTGTTATTGAGTTCAACTTTTATTCCATGATGGTCTAAGAAGATGCAAGGAATAATTTCTATTGTTTTAAATTTGCTGAGGTTGGATTTGTGGCCTAGGATGTGGTCGATTTTGGAGTATGTTCCATGGGCTGATGAGAAGAAAGCGTAATCAGTTTTGTTGAGATGAAATGTTCTGTACATGTCAACCAGATGTTGAATGGTTAAGTTTAAATCTAAAATCTCTTTGCTTAGCTTCTTTTTGGAGGATCTATCCAGCCCTGCTAAATGGCTGTTAAAATCTCCAACTACTATGGAACTGGAGGAAATCAAGTTGCTCATGTCTGTTAGAGTTTCTCTTATAAATTGAGGTGAATTCTGGTTGGGTGCATAAATATTAAGAATTGAAATCTCATCATATTGAGTATTACCTTTAACAAATATGAAGTGTCCATCCTTATCCTTCCTTATTTTGGTTGGTTTAAAGCCTATTGTGTCTGCTAATAGGATTGCAACACCTGCTTTTTTCTGCTTTCCATTTGCCTGGAGTATAGATGACCATCCCTTCACCTTGAGTCTATATTTGTCTTTTAATGTAAGATGATATTCTTGTATGCAGCAGATATCTGGATTGAGTTTTTGTATCCAGTCAGCCAACCTGTGCCTCTTTAGAGGACAATTTAAACCATTCACAATAATTGAGAATATTGATAAGCCTTTCGAGAGTCTGGTGGACATTTTGAATTCTTTTGCGACTGTGGAAGTTGGAATTTGATCAAAATTTTTGGGGTGGGTTTACTTTTGTGGTGGAGGATTATGCTGGTCTTTATGGAGGATAGGTCTGAGAATATCCTGGAGAGCTGGTTTAGTTATGGCAAATTTCTTCAACATGTCATTTAAGTATTTAATTTCTCCATCATAAATGAAACTCAGTTTCACTGGGTACAGGATCCTGGGTTGACAGTTATTTTGTTTTAGGAGATTAAAAGTCAATGACCATCCTCTTCTAGCTTGAAAGGTTTCAGCAGAGAGATCTGCAGTTATTCTAATATTCTTCTTCTTGTAGGTGATGGTTTTCTTTCATCTGGCTGCTTTAGAATTTTCTTCTTCATATTAACTTTAGTGAAATTGATTATGATGTGTCTAGGGGATGTCTTATTTGGATTGAGTTGTGCTGGAGTTGTGAAACTGTCTGCTATCTGAATTTCAGAATCTCTTGGCATGTCTGGAAAGTTCTCTTTCATAATCTCATGGAGAAGAGACTCTGTGCCTTGTGAAGCCACTTCGTCACTTTTGGGGATCCCTATAAGACGAATGTTGGTTTTCTTCTAATTATCCCAGAGCTCTCTGAGAGAGTAATCTATTTTTGCCCTCCTTTTCTCTTCCTCTTTGCAAATTTGGGAGTATTTGAAAGCTTTGTCTTCAATGTCAGAAATCCTTTCTGCTGCTTGCTCCATTCTGTTACTGAGGGATTCTACTGTTTTTCTCAGATCTTTGAAGGTTGCAACTTCTTGTCTCAATGTGTCAAAATTTTTGGTCATTTGGTCTTTGAATTTATTGAATTCTTGAGATATATTTTTGGTTACTGCTTGGAATTCTAATTCGATCTTATTTGCTATCCAGATTCTGAATTCGATTTCTGACATCTCAGCTATTTGTTTGTGCATGGGATCTTGTGCTGTGTCTGTCCCATTGATCCTTGGGGGAGTTGATCTACTCTGATTGTTCATATTGTCAGAGTTTTTCTGTTGATTTCGCCTAATGATTGTTTTTCACCATTGCCTCTGGTCATCCTCAGAGTTGGGGAGGTGTCTCTCCAAAATTAGACCCCAGTGGGATCACTCTATTGTTGCTGGATCTTTGTTGGGAGTGACCCTGTGTAGTTCCTCTGGGGCTGCCCCAGCCAGGGAGTTCTGGTTGTGGAAGCAGCTCCAGAGTGTGACACACCTGGATCCAGCAACAGGGCGGGGGGTGGTGTACACAGTTCTGGGAGTGCCTGGTGCCCAGTGACTTTGGCACAGAGAGCCCAAGGCTCCAGCAGTCCCTGGACAGGAGAAGGGCTCTGTGCAGAGGCAGGAAGGGCTCTGGAGGGCACATGGTTACCAGATTTCCTGGCCAGACGAGTGGGCTGGTGTGGAGACAGGGAGGGAGGATGTGGGGTTGCATGGCTCCTGCAGTTCCTGGTCAGGGTGTCCCAGCGGGTGCAGGGTTGCGGGTCGGGGGTCATGGTGCAGCTCTTACCAAGGTCCAGGCGGGCGCCCATCCCTGTCTCTGGGCAGCTCTTACAGAGGTCTGGGCTGGTGCTGATCGCGGTCATGGCACAGCCTATTCAACTTTCTTATGTCATCTAAACTCTTTCCCCATTTTTGAGAGGTCATTTTCATTGCTATGTTCCGGATAAACTTCATAGGTGCCACAGGAGAAGTAAACCAACTCTGCTCATGCTATTGTTTGATCTGAGTCACATGTTCAGTATTTTGCTATTATTTAACATCTTTTTTAATGGTTTCTTACAAACTTGATTTGGGAATTTCATTTTGTCCAAAACCCTCTTGTTCAAATCATTTATCTTGTATCTCCTTCTCACAAAGCAAAATTCACACCAAACTTTGTTTCTACAACTGGACCAAGTAGAACAAAAGCAATGGTGGGGCTTCCTGAAGTTACTGGTTCTTATCTGCTTCTCTCAGGGCTGGCTATATGCACAGAAATTTTTTCCCTAAGGTTTCATTTGTAATTCATTACTTTACCACAAGGGTGCACTAAGAAGCCCTCATAAACACAAGAATCAGCTACTTAATTTGCTGTAGCTCATTTAACCAGAGCAGTAAGATGTTTTTATTGGATTCACTTCAAAGTATTCATACTCAACTTTCTCACATTGTTAGAGATACTGTGTTTAGGAGCAAAACTGTATTCCCTTCACAAATACAATATGGAAGATAGAGTGTATTTTTTGTAATTAACTATTAAGTCTTTAAAATATTTCATAGATCATTTCAGGCATGAAAATGAATTTAGTCAGAGATTTTTTAAAAAATGGGAGGGAGATTTTGTAATACTGATAGGATTTTGTAATATATTTTAATTATGAACTGTAAACCTCCTATTTTGTTAGCATTATGGTCAGTTTTTCTTCCTTACTTGAATTGTTAAATAAAATAGTATATTGGGTTTTTACAAGCCTTACATAAATCAAGAGGTACTTCCCATACTTCATATTCTGATCTGCACTATTAGAAGTGAGTAGATTACTTTTCTAAAAACAGACGCTGGTGGCAACAAAGGTGCTCCAAGCTTAATTATGTAGATTTATTAGGAACATATCACCTCCCTTGTTGACAAAAAGTGGCCATCGTTTTGCTTTTAGCTAAAGCTTTGCAAATGTTGACATGTACATCTGCCACATCCTTTATTCTCCAGTTAGCACTTATTAACTGCCTTTTGTATGACAGGCACTGTGATAGATCTTGCTCAATAAAGGATTAATAACAACAAAGGCCCCTTTAAAAGACCTTCACTGTCTATCAGGATGACAGTGGAGATGGAGTTATTAAGAAGGAGTTTCAGGGGTCAAGGTTTTCTTCAATATTCATTGGAGAGTTTGCATTAGAAAACTGGATTTATTTGCAAAGTACATTATCTCCCATTATGATTTTAGGTTAGGTGGGGGAAGAAGCTCTAGGTTGAGAGGCAGAAGTTTTGGATTTGAGTTTCAGCTCAGTCAGTAATACCTTGGAAACTTCAAAAGATCCTGTTTCTTCATTTGTACAATGTAAGAGTTAGAGTAAATGATCTTTCAAATTTCTTTGAACTAAATCATGCTATGATGCCACTTATGTGACTGCATAATTGAGAGATTTGCTCTGCTAAAATGAAAAAAAAAACTGGATTGCAAATTGAATATTTTGTAGTAACAGGACAATACATATATTGTGAGCTTTTAATTTTGAACATAGAGACATTATTCATTTTTACAGTTTAGTTCAGCAGTGGGCATCTCGCCAACATGATAGGCACAAAACGACCCCTTCCATACAAAATAATCCTTTGACTTCCACAACATTCCAGTCCACTGTTATTCATCAGTGTACGTGTCTTGGTAGGCTAATTGGTTTGATGATGGAAAAAAATATAGACTACCAGTCCAAGAAATGTTTTTTAATATTAAAAATTAAATTCTGAGGACTTCCTTATATCCCATCACATTTATCACCTATATTTTACTTTTACACCAGTTAAAAAGGATTCTATCCTCACCTATTGATAACCTGCCAACTGGTATTAATGTACGGGTTGTCTATGGTTTTTGAGTGCTCCATCTATTTTTATGGGAACATTAGAAAACTATGTGTATTAGTTTACCAAACTGCTGTAACAAGTACCAGAGCCTGGGTGGCTTAAACAACAGAAATTTATTGTCTCCCAGGTCTGTAGGCTGCAAGTCCAAAATCAAGGTGTCAGCACCTAGTTTCTTCTGTGGGCTGTGAAGAAAGAATATATTTAAGGCCCCCATCATTGACTTAAAGATAGTAATTTTCTCCCTAGGGGAGGACAGATTCAAACCGCAATACAATGTAAGAACTATTAACTTCCAATTCTTATTTTTTCTTATCTAAATTTCTTTATTCCCAAATCAAAAATTAATCAAAGCATTTTAATTTAACCCATGATATGTATTTACAATGTCTATAAAAGAAGATAATAGTCTTTAAGTAATTTACAAACACATGGAAAGACAGTCCAGACTCAGACACATGAAAAATTAGTGGTAAACAGATGCTTGAGGAGTTGAAACAAGACAGCTCAATAAAGATTTATATAATCAGGAAAGGTTTTCTTTCAACTGAGAGTTGATCTAAGTGTTAAAGAATAATGGGAAGGATCTGGATAAATTGAAAGGAGTATGTTTCAGATGTGATCAAAGGCCTAGAAGTGAGAGAATGTGCCTGCCTGTCTAAATTGTCCAGGGAAGACTTGGAGATTATAGTGTACCTACGGGAGTAATTGGGAAATAGCTGGATAGGAATAATGTGAGCAGCTTTTGTGACCTTGAAAGCCAGGCAAAGAAGCTAGACTACCTGAGAAAGGAAACTAAAAGCTGATCTTTTTCAAGGCATATTGTGTGTTAAAGCAAATTTAAGGAGAATAATCTATCAGAAATATGATTTGTGTATTAAAATTAGTGTATTAGTTTACAGTTTATAAAGTGTTTTCATCCATTTTCTCAATGCTGGCAGAAAATAGGAAATAAAAACTTACTTAGTTGTTATAATTTCCCAGGAGATTTGCAGGTTTATCGTCTCATCTACTCTTTGCAAAAACACTTTTTATGTGTTAATGCTCATGTATTACAAATGATGAAATCACGCTCAGAGTTGAAGTTCCTCAGAGCTAACTTCCTCAAAAACATGTATTTCATAAATGTTTAAGCTGAAATTTGAATCTAAGTTCTACAAAGTTGGTGCTCTTTCCACTATCCTGCATTGTTTTATTAGAGATTACTAGGTTTTTCTTTTAGTTAAAATATATACATCCTTCGTATTAACCTGGATGGAAGTGGAAGACATTATTCTTAGTAAAGCATCACAAGAATGGAGAAGCATGAATCCTATGTACTCAATTTTGATATGAGGACAATTAATGACAATTAAGGTTATGGGGGGGAAGCAGAAAGAGGGACGGAGGGAGGGGGGTGGGGCCTTGGTGTGTGTCACACTTTATGGGGGCAAGACATGATTGCAAGATGGACTTTACCTAACAAATGCAATCAGTGTAACCTGGCTTATTGTACCCTCAATGAATCCCCAACAATAAAAAAAAAAATAAAATCTAGCAAGTCATAAAAAATATATATATGTGTATATATATGTATACAAATACACATACATACACACAGCCAAAATATAAATATATATTTATATATACATTTTTAAGAAAGGAAAACCGTATTACATTTGTAATATTTGATATACACTGTAAACATTTTTATATGTTGTACTTGCATCTCTTATAATTGTAGAAGTCAAAATGACTTAAGTAGAACAATTTTATTATACTTTTATACCCTTTTTAAAAATGTGTATACATTTTTTGACACTCTCATATGTAAGAGATTTGGCAAAGAGATAAGAGAGGAAGGAATAGGCCTGAGAGACTTTGGGGAAAGAGGTTAAGTTAGTGAGTGACCTCATATTTTTTTGAAGCCAAGCCATCTAGCTCTTTTTTGCATTTCCTGAACTCACTACATTATGTGAACACTTTAGTCTCTTTATAAATTTTTAATGAAAATTCAAACCTTGTTCTCAGTATTATGTAGATCTCCATGCATTATATAAACTTTTTTGTCCTTACTAGAGTAAAAATAAATGTTTAAAAAATTAATAGTGCCTAACAAATGGTTATAGATTTCATTGTTCTACACATTAAAAAGCTATATTTCTTTAGTCATTTTTCTTAAGTTAGTAGTCAACTTTCTTTTATTTTGAGTATTATGGTATACTGGTGTTAACTTGACTGTGGTAAGGGATACTCAGATAGCTGGGAAGGCTTTATTTCTGGGTATGTCTGTGAAGATGTTTCCAGAAGAGAGTGGCTTTTGATTCAGTGATACTGAGTAAGGAAAGGCCCTCAGAGGAAAGGTGGATTCTCTGTCTCTTTTCTGAAGTTGAAACATTCTTCTCTTGCTGCCCTTATACTTCAGAACTTCAGGTTCTCTAGCCATTGGACTTGGAATTTGCATGAGGGGCCCCCGAGTTCTCAGGACTTTAACTTTGCACTGAGAGTTGCACTCTTAATTTCCCTGGTTCTCACGCCTTTGGACTTGGACCTAGCCATGATATCAGCTTCTTTGATTTTCTACCTTTCAGATAGTCTATTATGAGATTTCTCAGGCCCCATCATCACACAAGTCAGTTCCCATATTAAATACCATCTCAAACACATATATCTCTCGATTGGTTCTGTTTCTCTAAAGAACCCTAACCAGTACAATGTATCTAAGAGAAGTCTATTTAATAGTTGAAAGTACCAAAAGAAAATGGAGATAAGGAAAAGAAGGGCACGAGTTACTAGCTAAGTCTGGTGGCAGGGCTGGGGTGGGGGTGGGGGAGTATTTAAATTTAACTTAATAACCAGTCACACCATTTTGTCTCTGTCTTCTTCCAGATCTGCTTCCTATCTGTATTGCTTCCACATTTTGAAGAAACATTTGAACCCTCTTAATTATATCATAATATGGATAATGTGAGAATGTTATTGTGTTGGTCTGCACAAAACAGGGATGAGATAGAAATGAGGGATACTACTTACAGTGAAAACATGAAAGGAGCGAGGAGTTTCTTTCATTAAGTATTTTGAAATATGTTTTCTTTAATCTCTTTGTGTTTGTTTGTTTTTATTGAGGCGGAGTCTTACTTTGTTGCCCTGGGTAGAAGGCCATGGCATCACAGCTCACAGCAACCTCAAACTCTTAAGCTCAAGCAATTCTCTTGCCTCAGCCTCCCAACTAGCTGAGACTATAGGCACCTGCCACAATGTCTGACTATTTTTTTGTTTTTAGCAGGTCAGGGCCAGGTTCGAACCCACCAGCCCTGGTGCATGTGGCCAGTAACCTACCCTTGAGCTATGGGCGCTGCCTGAAATATGTTTTCTATGATGTTAAAAATAAAGACATTAGGCTTGGTGCCTGTATCTCAGCGGCTAGGGCGCCAGCCACATATACCGGAGCTGGCGAGTTTAAACACAGCCCGGCCCTGCCAAACTACGACAACTACAACAACAAATAGCTGAGCATTGTGGCAGGTGCCTGTAGTTCCAGGTAGTTGGGAGACTGAGGCAAAAGAATCGTTTACGCCCAAGAGTTTAAGGTTGCTATGAGCTGTGATGCCACAGCACTGTATCAAGGGCGACATAGTGAGACTCTGTCTCAAAAAAAAGAAAAGAAATTATATTATAGTTAAGTATTTTGTTAAAATTTGCATTACATTAAATTGTTAAAATTATGAAATTAGGTTAAAAATTAAAGGCTATATGTAAGCATTATTAATAGCTATTGATGCTATTTCAAAAATACTTAAGTATTTAAAATTAAAAATTACACAAAATTAAACTTTAACAATTAATAAATAAATAAACTGATATATATGAATCATGGAGGAGATGCATGCCGACTATTTTTTTTTTGGCTGGGGCTGGGTTTGAACCCACACTTCCGGTATATGGGGCCGGCTCCCTACTCCTTTGAGCCACAGGTGCCGCCCAGGGTGACATTTTTTCCACACCAAAAGAACATTGATTAGAGTTTGTTTCCAGTAAGGTGAATAACTTTTATCAAACTGACCCTCCTATTGACAACTATTATAACTCTGGATTTAAGAAACAATTTTACAATATTATAAAGCAAGCAAATGTATCAGAAGCTTCATGGGACAAAATCTTTTAAAGCAAAGAACTGAACACAGTGATACTTTTATTTAGTTGACTTTCTCCATAGAAGTACTTCTCAATTGCATGCAGCGTATGGAGAATAGAGGTCAAACAAAAATTTGTAGTCTTACTGGATTGAAAAGTACCAAACGCAGAGGTTGCAAAAGATGGGAACAGTTAGAAATGGAGGGGACAATCTCAGAAAGGAGAGAGCCATAGACAAAATATACCTGCTCCCCAATTCTGCATATATGGTTTTGTACACACATTTCTTTCAAGTCCTTCAATGATTCCTAAAATGAGAAGTGAGATTCCTAAGACTCAAGAGCAGAGCAGAAGCTGGGAGATAAAGGAAAGGAGAAGAGACTTCAGTATCTGCCCCTTGCTCAGGAAGGAAGTTTGCCTTTTAAATGTTGCTAAGTTCCAGTTTCTAGAATTGTAAAATGGGTGAGTTTCCATTGTTGAAGCCACTCAGTTTGTGAACTTTGCTAGGACAGGCCTAGAAATTCAATGTTATAAGCAATTCACATGCATCCATATGTAACAAGCATAATAAATCATGACTAAGTGCAGTTTATTCCAGGAATTCAAGATTGGCTAGAAATTTGAAATTAATCAATATAATTTCACCACATTAATAAAAAAAGAAAAATACATGAGGATTTCAATGTATGCAGAAAGATGATTTGACAAAATTCAACACTGGTTTGTGAGTAAGAAATAAATACCCCAGCAAACTAAGAGTATGAAGAGACATAATCCACTTGATTGAAGACATCTAGGAAAAATCTGTAGTTCACGTAATACGTACTAGTGGGTGACTAAAAGTCTTCTCCCTCAAATGGGAAACAAGGGACTCATTACTCACACCACTTCTATCCAACCTTGAAATGAACATCCTAGCCAGTAAGATAAACAAGAATAAAAATCCAAGTGGTTTCACCCAAATAAGAAGATAAGCTACAGATTGGGAGAAAATACTTGCAAAAGATACATCTGATAAAAAACTGTTTTCCAAAATATGGGGAGAATTCTTAAAACTCAACAATAATAAAACAAACAACTCAATTATGTAGTATAAGGCAGGCCAAAGACTTTAGCAGTCACCTCACCAAAGAAGATATACAGATGGCAAATAAGTAGATAAAAGGACGTTTCATATCCTATGTTATCAGGGAAATGCAAATTCAAACAACTTTGTGACACCACTATATAGATGTATTCATGACTGGCAAAACATGGAAGCAACCAAAATGTCCTTCAGGAGGCAAATGGATAAGTAAATGGTGGTAATCTAGATGATAAGATATTTTATTCATTGGTGGAAAGAAGTGAGCTGTGGTGAGGTGAAAATGCACACAGGAAAGTTAAATGCACATCACTAAGTGAAAGAGGCTGATCTGCAAAGGGTATACACTGTGCAAGTCCAAATATGTGACATTCTGGAAAATTTGCTAGGAGTGGGAGAGGCAAAGAAGAGGGATGAGGAGGCAAAGGATTGTTGGGGGCAGTGGAAATACTTTGTGTGATACCATGATGGTGGATGCAGGTCCTTGTAAATTTAACCAAACCAATAGTACGACACCAAGATTGAAACCTAGTGTGAACTGTGAACTTTAGGTGATACTGATATGTCATTGTGGAGTCATAAAATGTAACAAAGTACCACTCTGATTGGAGATATTAATAATTTTAAAATCTCTGTACTTCCCTCTCAATTTTTCTATGAACCTAAAACTTCTCTAAAGAACAGAGTTAAAAAATTAATTTTTTTAAAATAGGAAGATTAGAAAGGAAAAACTAGAACTTTCTTTATTGAGAATGTCACATACATACATACACACATGCATTCCACGCATCCTATAAAAGAAAACAAATGCAGAAGTCCATTGGAACTAGTGAGTGAATTTAGCATGGAGACACAAACTCCTTCAGAAAATTGACGAGGAAGGAATACTTTCCAATCTATTCCTTCAGGCCATCATAATTCTGACAGCAAAACCAAACAAGGACATTACAAGGAAAAATATGACAGGTCAATATACCTTATTCAAACAGATTAAAAATTATTAAGTCAAATATAATATCAATAAAGTGTTATAACCAAGTGGTGGCTATCCCAGTAAATATTTGATTTAACATTTGAAAGAATGTAATTCACTTATGAACACATTTGAAAGGAGGACAAAATGCTGACCTTCACACATGCATAAAAACTTTTAAAAAATGAAATCTAGCTTCTATTCCTTTTAACAAAACAAGAAAAAGTAGGAATAGAAACCCTAATATTCAGCATTCTCAAGATAAACAGGAAAGATATAGATGGATATTCCATCTTCATACTAATTCCTTAAATAAGTGATTCTGGCATTGACAAGTCTGAAATTTGGTGAACAGTAGGCTGGAATTTCTAGCAAGATGTTGCAGTGTTGAGCCTGAAGGCAGCTTGGAGGCAGAATTCCTTCTTAAGTGGAGCACCTTCGTCTTTTAAGGCCTTCAATTCATTGAATGAGGCCCACTGATAGTCCAAAGTAATGTGTTTTACTCAAAGTCTACTGATTTAAATGCTAGTCACATCTTTTAAAAAAATAGCTTTACAGCAGTGTCTAGGCTATTATTTGATAAAACAACTGGATCCTAGAGCCTAGACAAGTGGATACATAAACTTGACCATAACAGAAGGGAATATCCTGAATTTGGTAAAAGTCATCTATGAAAAAGGTACCTCATGCTTGATGGTGAAATTCTAATGCTATCATTCAAAGAAGAGAAACAAGAAAAACATATGCTATTTCACCACTTCTATTCAACATTACGTTGATGATTTTGGCCAATATAATATGGCAAGAAAAGAAATACAGATTGGAAAAGAAGTTGCATTGTTTGTAGATGACATGATGTTACAGTAGCCCATGGAACCCTCAGTAAAGCAACTGTAACTAAGTGAATTGTCAAGGATGCAACATTAATGTGTAATAATTGATTATACTCATACATATAGTAATAAGCAATAGGAAAATAAAATAAAATAATACTATTTTACTAGAATAAAAATATTAAATAGTGATAAATGTGACAGAAAGGGGGAAAGATCTGTATATTGAAAACTACAAAACATCTCTGAGGAAAATTAAGAAAGAACTAAATAAGGGGAGAGATACACTGGGTTCATGGGGCCGAAGACTAAATATTGTTAAGATGTCAGTTCTCTACAAATTGATCTCTGCATCCAGGGAATACCGAGTACATTCATTCACATGTTGCCTAAGGTGTTTTAACACTACAATTGCAGATTTTAGTAGCAATTGTGACAAGATACTGCCTGGTCCACACAGCCTAAACTATTTAATGCCTTTAATGTCCTTTACAAAATAAGTTTGTTCTTTTTTTTTTGTCCGCACTCGCCCTAGTTATTTTTATGGCCCCCTCTCTCGTCACCTCCTGTCGCTATACACTGCCAGGATGAACTTCCAGAGCGTTATCTCATGGGTTATCATATGGGTTTGCATATGTTATTTTCTCTGTCTGGAATAGTCTTTCACCTCTCTATCTCCCTTGCTTATCTTATTCCTTTTCCACCCTTCCAGCCCTAGTCTAATCTGGCTTCCTTCAGAGCTCCTCATGGAGCTGAACTCTCAGGGAGGTGCCCTGACCACGTGCTTATTGATCATTGTACGTTTTCCAGTGTAAGCATGAGCACACTGAAAATAATTGCTTCTGTTTCTTCTGAAAGATTGTAAGCGCGAGGGAGGAATTTTGTCTAATTATTTTATTGGGATCTGGTATTTAAGATCTGCTTATAAATAATTATTATTACTTTTTAAATTTCAAATTAATATGATAGTACAAATGTTTAGGTTACTGTGTTCTCAATTCTAAGGTAAAGTTCAAGTTGTAGATGAGCCCTTCACCCAGGGGATGTGCTGAACACCCCCACTCTCTGCACATCAGGTGAGAGCCTGACGATCGCCATCCCCCCTCTCCCCTCTCCTCTTCTCCCTGCCCCTTACTAGACTATATTTTTGTTTTAACTTTCGTGGGGGCATGTAGGTGTTTATATATTGGTTTCACATTATTATTGACCATGTTGGATACTTTCCCCCAATTTTTTGAGATACTTTACTCAGAAGAATGTGTTCCAACTCCATCCAGGTAAACAAAAAGATGTGAAGTCTCCATCTTTTTATGGCTGAATAGTACCCCAGTTTGTTGATCCACTCGCAGGTTGATGGGCACCTGGGCTGCCTTCACAACTTTGCAAATGTGAATTGAGCTGCAGGAAACATTCTGGAGCAAATGTCCTTGTGGCAAAATGAATTTTGTTCATCTGTATAGTTCATCTAGTCATGAGACTGTGGGATCAAATGCCAGGCTGACTTTTAGTTCCTTAAGAATTCTCCATACTTCATTCCATAGAAGCTGTGCTAGTTTAGAGTCCCACCAGCAGTGTAGGAAGAAGCATTCCATTCTCTCTACAGCCATGCAAGCGTTTGTAGACTTTGTGATGTGGGCTAATCTCATTGGAGTTAGGCGACATCACAGAGTGGTTTTGATTTACATTTCTCTGATAATTAGCATTTTTTCCATGTGTTTGTTGGCCATTTATCTGTCATCTTTAGAGAAGTTTCTGTTCAAGTCTCTTACCCATGTAGAAATGGGGTTGTTTGCTCTTTTCTTGTTGATTAATTTGAATTTTCTGTAGATGCTAATTATCAGCCCTGTGTCAGATTCATAACATGCAAATATCTTCTCCCATTCTGAAGGCTGTCTGTTTGCTTTGGTTGTGGTACCCTTAGCTGTGCAAAAGTTTTTTAGCTTGATCATGTTCCATTTATTTATTTTTGGTGTTTCTGCAGTTGCCAAGGGGGTGTCTTCAGAAAATCTTTTTTCAGGCCCATTTTGTCAAGCATTTCCCCACACTATCTTTTAGAATTGTGTTGTTTCATGTCTTAAATTTAAATCTTTTATCCAGTGAGAGTCAATTTCTGTCAGTGGTGAGAGGTGTGGGTCTAGTTTTAGTCTTCTACATGTGGCTAACCAGTTCTCCCAGCACCCTTTATTGAATAGAGATTCTTTTTCCCAGTGCTTGCTCTGCTTGGTTTAACAAAGATCGGACGATAATATGTGGCTAGTTTCATCTTTACATTCTCTGTTCTATTCCATAGACCTGTATCTCTATTTTTTGTGCCAGTACCATGCTTTTTTCATCACTATAGACTCGTAGTATAACCTGAAGTCTGGTAACATGATGCCTCTAGATTTGTTTTTATTTCTAAAAATTGTATTGGCTAGTCAGGTTTTTCGCTGGTTCCATATGAGACAAAGTACTATTTTTTTCAAGTTCTTCAAAGTATGATGTTGGTGCTTTGATGGGAATTGCATTAAATCTGTACATTGCTTTGGGTAGTATGGACATTTTAATAATGTTGATTTTTTTTCCCCAGCCATGAGCATAGCATGTTCTTTCATTAGTTAATGTTTTCTGCTATTTCTTTTCTCAGGGTCTCATAGTTCTTTTTATAAAGATCTTTCACGTCCTTTGTTAGATATATTCTTAGGAGTTTCATCTTCTTTGGAGCTACTGTAAAAGGTTTTGTGTCTTTGATTTTATTCTCAGCTTGACTGTTATTGGCATATATGAAGGCTACTGATTTGTGGTTATTGATTTTGTATCCTGAGACCCTGCTATATTCCTTGATCACTTCTAAGAGCTTTGTGGTCGAATCCCTGGAGTTTTCCAGATATAAGATCATGTCATCTGCAAAGAGAGAGTTTGACCTCCTCTTTCCCCATTTGAATACCATTGATCCCCTTCCATTGCCTGCTTGCTATGGCTAGGACTTTCAGTACCTTGTTGAATAGCTGTGCAATAGTGGGAATTCTTGTCTAGTTCCAGTTCCGAGTGGAAATGCTTTCAGTATTACTCTATTCGATATGATATTGTCTGCAGGTTTATTGTAGATGGCCTCTATCAGTTTAAGAAATGTCCCACCTAAGCCTATTTTCTTAAGTGTTCTTGTCAAAAAAGGATGCTGGATATTGCCAAAACCCTTTTCTGCATCAAGTGTGAGAATCATATGGTCTTCTTTTTTACTTTATGTGGTGAATTACATTTATTAATTTATGCATGTCGAACCAGCCTTGTATCCCTGGGATAAAAGCCACGTGATCATTATGTATAATTTTTTTTTAATGTGTGGCCATATTCTGTTTGCTAAGATCTTCTTGAATATTTTTGCCTAAATATTCATTAATGATATTGGCCTATAGTTTTCTTTTTTTGTTGGATTCTTTCCTGGTTTTGGAATCAGGGTGATATTTTCTTCATAGAACATGAGGGGGAGGATTCCTTCTTTCTTTATGTTTTGGAATAGGTTGTGCAATATAGGTACTAGTTCCTCTTTGAAGGTTTGGTAGGATTCTGGGATGAAGCCATCTGGTTCAGGACTTTTTAGGGGTGCAGATTTTATGTTGTTGATGCAATTTCAGTTCTTGACAAAGGTCTACTCAAAATTTCTAATTCTTTTTGGTTGAGTTTTGGAAGGTGGTATGATTCCAGGTATTAATCTATTTCCTTTACATTTTCATATTTCTGGACATAGAGTTTTTGAAGTAATTGTTCAGGATCTTTTTTATTTCAGTGGTATCTGTTATTATTTCCCCCTTTTCAGCAATTATTGAATAAATTAATATATAAATGACATCATTGGACTAAGATAGCCTTGGAACCATAGGACACGGGGAAAAAAAGCTTTGTGAATATTATAATGGCACTGACCGTTGCTGTCTTCTCCACATTACTTCCTCTGCTTAAACTACAGTCCAATTTGAGACACAGAGTTACAGTTCTCCGACTCTAACATTAAAAAAAAATTCTTGGAATCATGTACCAAAGAATTCTTCTATAAACATTTGTGAAATTAACCTTTCCTCTGGTACAGCATTGATAAAATTCTGCTGAAGACATAACTGAAACTGGCTTCTTTTAGTCCTATCTTAAATGAAAAAAAAAAAATGTTAGACTACTGACTGATATATCAACACAAGAGGCAAATTTTCAGAGCAACTGCTGGCTTATTTGGTGTCAAAAGTACCCCCTTTTGGCTAGGTTGGTGGCTCAAGCCTGTAATCCTAGCAATCTGGGAGAATGAGGCTAGAGGATCTTTTGAGCTAGGAAGTTCAAGACTAGCCTGAGCAAGAGCAAGACTATATCTCTACTAAAAGTAGAAAAATTAGACTGGTGTTATGCTAGGCACCTGTAGTCCCAGCTACTCAGGAGGCTGAGGCAGGAGGATTACTTGAACCTGGGAGTCTGAGGTTGCTGTGAGCTAGGCTGACACCACAGCACTGTAGCCTGGGCAAATGCACATCTTTACTTGCAACCCAGCTTCTTCCCATTTAAAGTGGTAGGACAGCTACTTTCCCCGTTAATTCCTTAATATGATTGGTGAGAGGATCAGTATCCTTGCGATATTTTAAAGTACAAAATTACTAAGATCTCTGAGTGTAATTTGAGGGCACACGGAGGAAGAACAAGCACAGCCATACTTGGCTGAGAGACAGGGAAAGTGTTTGCAGCTGGGTAGAGAACAAGAGGATAAAAATTACACTTTTTATATAAACAAATACTATGTCAATATTTAAAGTCATAAGTGAAGTGGAGTGCTTTAAAATAGGAATCAAATTTGACGCTGGTAAGGGATGAGAACAATTGTATGATATTGACGAGTGAAGCATAAGTGCCAAAGTTTCACCGGTGAAATTTACAGCCGGAATCTTGAATGCCAATTATGGATTCAAATATCTCGCTACATAGTCTAACAATTAGACTGGACACCTCATAGCTGCATTTTGACTGGGGGTGAAAGGGCGTGCTGGATTTCATACTGCTTGTGTAGCAGTTCGCCTAACATTCAGGAGAAGAAACTGAGAAAGCTTGAACGTAGAGGGAGACATCTAAGCAAGGAAGGGTCTGTATTTGGGAGGGAGATGCAGGTTCATTATTAAAACATTAAAAAGTTAAAAGAGGTGTTAGACATGGTGTTTCTTTCCCCAAAGATAAAGATTTACATCACAGGCATGTATCGGTAAAGAAATAGCAAAAACATATTGCAATATACAGATTTTAAGTTAGCTAGAAAGAATCCAAAGTGACATCAGTCATGTCGCCCCAGAAAAATAATGTCCTCAAATCCCACCCTGTGCTCTGCACTGTGCATTTGACTCCCCTTGTGCAGGGAACAAGGTGACGAGCAGAAGCTGCTATCATCCCTGCAGACACATTTTTGACTCAGCGGCTGAAAGTGACAGCTTAAGTTACAGAAAATTGGTGGAGATACAATTGGATAAATAACTTATTTTTTGGAAGTTAGAGTATATAAACTACGTTACAAATTTGCAAAGCCCACAGATCATAACTTTAGAGGAAAAGTGAGCACAAACTGTTGACTTAGAGTAAAAGATAAAAAAAGGGAAAGAATGAATACATAAAAGGATTGATGGTGTTTTTTGTTCTCTTTGGGTCATCTCCTAGTTTCTAGAGACAAAATACGGGGGAGAAAGTAAGCAAAACAACAGCAATGAATAAAAAATACCAATACCATTTCCCCAAAAGCATCCCCAAATATGAGTATTTGCTTTAAAAAATTACCTGAGAGAGAGGAACTCTTCAAATCAATTAATAACTGTGAGTTCAGAAAGAAATTTTCAAAAGATTTATGGTATTTATTGAATTAATGAAGTATCGTTAGAGGAAATGTGTCCTTGGAAGAAAACTCTTTAGAATTGGGTTTGGGACATGGTTTTTCATTCAAATGTAGATAACAAGTGGTTTTTTTTGCAGTGATGCTATTATTAAGATAATAACAATAAAAGTATAAAAAAGCCTTCTGATGTGGGGAAAAGTCAATTTATTTAGCACGATTCCTTCTACATTGACAAATGACAACCCTGCTCTTGGATACTGAAACGAGCCCTCTGGCTGGGGCCATCACTTTAGATGGGTTAGAAATTTGGAGGATATTCAAGATTTGATATGGAAATTTGCTGAGATAATAGAAGAAAATCACTCACCTGAAATTTATTTCTGAAGGAAATGAGTTTTAACATCCTATTAAATCTGATTTTGACAAGGTTTGAATGAGCGCCTCCATGAGAGTAGAGGAAGCTCTGAGGCGTGGAAAGGCCAGGAGAACTTCGGGGGTTGGACTCCTGGTGTGTGTAGATGGGCTCTGGATGTGGGGAGCCAAGCCCGGAGCGGGAGTCCCTGCAGATGGACTGGAGCTGTTCCATGGTCACAGAGTGGCACTATCGCCTAGTGGGACTTGTGTCCAAAGTTATAACCTGATCTCAGTTGACTGTGGGCTATTAAGATAAACCTCAGGATACTCTCAGGAAGATCCGCCATGAGGAAGCCCGATGTGGCTGCAGTCTGAAAAGACACAGCACCCTGCCGGGACATAGGAAGCACACACAAATACTACTTGCCTTTATCTCTTTTGCCTCCTATCATGAATACTTTCATAATCATCAGTATTTATCTCTGACTTGTCTGAGTATGAGGGAGGGTGTGAATTTAGTGTCTGATGTTTTTGCTTTTTAGACACCTTTTATTTCTCCTTTTCTTCTATTTAAATGCATCCCTGCTCTCTGTCCAGTGAGCCTTGTCCATTCCATTGAAATCTGAGGATTATCCCTATCAAGATAAACAATATCAACTTAATCATGTATGTTTATTTTCTGTGCTTGAAATCACATTCCCTATAGTCCCACCAAACCTTAGCCAACACCTCAGGCCCCTCAGCTCCTACCTAGTCCACAGAGAGACCTCCAGACCTACTGTGTTTGTTAGAAATTGAACTTCTCTTGCTTTCTGATTACTATGGCTCACTAGGCTTTAATGACTTGTGTGCTAGTGATGGTGTCAGGGATAGACGGTAAACTCCTCAACTCTCAAGCCTCACATGTGTGTGCGCATCCCTCACAACGCTAAATCCAAAGCCCAGCGTTGGCAGAAACTCGGGAAGTGCCTTCTGACCTTAGAGAGCTCACGTGTGAGGGAGGAAGGATTCTGAAGCCTCCAGACGACACTAACATTTGTACCTTTCTGATTAGCTGGGAGGTGCCTCTTTCTCTACCCTTCCCTTCTAGACAGCTTCGTGACATTTCTTTTGCCATGTCACTATTTCTCTTCGGCCATGATTTCCTTCCCTCACCAATTTGCTCAGATTTGCCTCCCTGAGATCTTTATGATTATGAAACGATATGAAGTAAGTGTGGAAAGAATTTGTTGCATATCACTGAATAAGAGATGTTGCCCTTGTGAGGTAATGTGATATGGCAAGCCCCTAATCACTGGAATGTTCTGGGTATATTATTGAACACAACAAAAATGGAACAGTTACACCATGTGCGTATGACTTTACAAATTTATTCTCAGAATTGGTGAAGTAGTAACCATAAATAGCTGCTTGTATTTTGCTGTGTTATAAATGTAACAACTAAGTCTAGACTTAGCTCCAGCATCTGGTTTAGTCAACTGGTTATCAGATGTTTAAGGATTTTACTATTATAAATACAAAATTGAACTATGCTTGCTAAAACTTTTATTTTTGTGCCCCATAAAGGTAGGAACATTAAGCATGAATATTAGAACATTTCTGAGCAAAATAAGTTGTATAAAAAAATTCTGTTTGAGAGTTGGACTATTGATATGAAATTGCTATCCCTCTGAATATTTTCTTATCTTCTCAGAGCTTTTTAAAGATAAAATTTTATGAGTTATTCTACAGAGCAAATGGAAATCATGTACCCAAATAATCAGCACCTTAGAGAACTGAACTCCAGTAGTTTCTTTCTGGGGAGTATCTTGGAGTATTTATTAGAAAAGGCAAACTGAGGTGCTGTGTTTGTTCTACAGGCGGAGCTGAGTTTTTCCTTCTACTGACTGTAACAAAACATTTTCTTCCTGAATTCTGCCATGGGAGGGAAGAGCTGTTTTCTCGAAGGATATCTGTGGTTGTTATTTCTAAGAGAAACTGCCTAAAGGTCCTCTTCTCCAGTTATAAGCTTTCTCAAAGAGGAAACAAAACAGAACAAAACAAAAACACACCCTCCCCCTACTTTCTCAAAAGCCATGACTTGCTGTTGCCAACTAGGCCTTCCCTGAGGGTTTGCCCACAGTCCTCTAACGCCTCAGCTATCAGCTGTGCCCTTTAGTGCCTTTCCACTTGTTCCTATTTCTAAATTGAATAGGGTTAGAAATTGGTAGTACTAGAACGACTATTTGGGAATATTTGGTGAGATCAATTTAAGAGCTACCAATATGCAGTCATGGGCTGTTAATTAAATATGATACAGTGAGGCAGAAACCTAGAAGGAAAATAAACCACTGTTTTTGGTGGTTGGTATTTTTACAATGATAAATGTATAAAATGAAGTTTATGTGTAGACTTTGGGTGTATGTACATATATACATTTTGTTACTGTTAAGGGAATAGTTAGCAATCGGTTATAAGCTAATCGTTGTTTTTTTAAAAATACAATAATATAATCACATCACCTTTTTAATGCCCAATTTTCTGTTGTGTCCTTGAAGACAGAAAAAAGCTTTTCTGAAAGGAGATCCACAGTCTGTGAGAAATGTGATTGCGCTGATAATTTATCGTCTGTCCTTAGGAGGTGGACCACTTTGGCCTTGAACACAAGCTAAGTCTAGACTAAGAGGCATTAATCTATATGTTTTTCTAATATTCCAGGTTACTTATTGGAAAACTACAACCATGGTTTAGTTAATGAAGCCCCCACTTGCACATGGGCCAGAGCCCCACGACACCCTGGTGGCTTGTGCACAAAAGTTGTCATTTACTTGTTTGCCGAGCATCCAGGTAATCTTTTGCTGTGTCAGCTGCTTCCACCACTTTTGAGATGTGCCTGCAGGACTGTTAGCACTCTCCCACCACAGCTATATTTAGAATATTACATAATTCAAATTTATTTTTCTCACCAGTACACACATTTTCCATTCATCTTTAAATACTACCACCAAATTCTATAAAGTTCATGGAGGTTGACAGAGATTTTCTTTATTGATTTCAGCATAAACGACCAACAGTGAGTGGTTATATTTCTCAATAATTACTGCATTTTATCTTCAGCTTTGTAGTCCCTTTTCACTGGTGTAATAAAGAAGAGGGGTAATCAAGTATAATAACATAAAAAAAACTTTTACAAAACTTTTTTTGGCAGGCACACAAGTAGGCATTTTGAATCTCCCTGCATGAAAGAACTTGCTGTTGAACTGCACTTATTTCAGTAACCTGCCCCCCAGATGTGAGCACCCTCAGTATCTGTCCCAGCTTTTGACCTGAGTCCATGCAGTTCCCAGTCCCGCAATGACTGAGCCTGGTTGGGCTCCTGGTCCTGGCACATCTTCCCAAGACAAAGCTCCACCAAGGAGCGTTTTCACTCCATCGTTCACTGTTGGGTAGGCTGAGAATTCTTCAGATGTCAGGAGGTCTATCTGCTCAATCCTTCTTATATCTCCTTTCTCCATTCATAAGAGTCAGATTTTCCTGTGATCTTAAGCCTTTTCTATATTCTGCTTCCTCCAACTTTTATATTTATAGGCATTGCTTTTCAATAATGTTCATGACCCCCTATGTTTGTCTCAGAGTCTGCTTCCCAGGGAACCTGACTGACATGGTATTTTAACTGACTTGTTTAATGCTCTAAAAATTCACTGTAGTTTATGATCTTATCCCCCAATATCTCTCTTAAATTCCCCAAGAAGCAGAGCTTGAGACTGGTGCTTATGTCTAGTTTATTTTCCTAAGACAGTCTAAGGAATAGGAGTAGGCACCAGGGAGAAGGAAACAGATAATCCAAGGGTCATTAGGTAATCATGGTGAGTTACCAAGGCTAAGTTCTACTACAGACGCATGGAGGAGGTTGGTCAAACCCGTGGAGAATTTTCTGCTGGAAGAATGGAAAAGGGAGTAATTTTTATCACTCTCTGTCCCTCACTGGTCAAGAGTTACCCTTAGGGTGTTAACTGCCTGGTTGGCCCTGATATCCAAATGACTGAATGGATTCTCCTGGCAACTCAACAGTGGGATCGCAGAAAATCCCTTCCCCAAAGAAGTGAGAGAGTTGAGGAACAGCTGAAGGGAGATGCTGTCATTTACACTTCTTTACAGCTGTATTAATGGCCGGAATAAAATGGCAGGTCAAAAGAATGTGAAGTTGGCCCAGGAAGTTTTAGAAGCTTTATTATCGCTTAAATTTAGGTTAAATTTCTCTTATCTTAAGGGCTTATGGAAATTTTTCATCTATAAGCATATATTTACTATAGGAAGGAAATTTTGAAATAAATAAAGTTATAAAGGATGATGTGATAGAGTCCTCAGCAGCACACAGTCAACAGTCTGTTATTCTTACCTCGCCAGTCTCTCCCCCCACTTTTTTTCTGGTGCATTTTCAGGAAAATCCAATGTAGCACACTAATTTTTGTCCACCAGAACTTCAGTATATATCTCAATGAGATAAGAATTTGAAAACCTGATCATAATATTGTTACATTTAGCAAAATAAATGTAACCTAATATCAAGTCCATATTCATTCTTTCCTGACTATTTCTAAAATGTGTTTATAAGGTAGCTTTATTTGAAATAGGCTTCTAACATTGTATTTGGGGTAATGTTTCTACTCATTAGATGTACATCTGTTTAGGTAAAAAATGTATATTGTATATATGCATCTATAATGCCTATACACTTTATTTGTTGAAGTAACTGTACCATGTATCCTAAGAAATTTCCTACACTTTTTCATAGACTGTTAATAATTTCATGGTATTTGTATAAAATATTGCTACACATCAGTGTTCTTAACCTGGGGCCTAGGCCCACAGAATGTAAGGAGTCTATTAATATGAATTTGGAAAAAAAGCATCTTTATGTTACTTAACCTCTAGCGGAAATGTGGCATTTCCTTCATATTGAATGTAGGAAACAAATCGCAGAAGCCTTAGCACGACTATGTAGATTTCTATTGTCATAAACAGAAATTTTTATGTCCATATCATATTACGGTAGTTGCAGATTCCTTGAAATATCATTTTCCTTCATCATCATTACACTATTTATTATTGTTATTTTAGAGACAAGATCTCACTCTGTTGCCCAGGCTGGAATGCAGTCGTGGGACACTAGCTCACTGTAGCCTTGAACTTCTGGACTCAAGCAATCCTATAGCCTCAGCCTCCAGAGTAGCTAGGTCTAGAAATATGCATCACCACACTCCGCTAATTTAAAAATATTTTTGTAGACATGGGGTTTTGTCAGATTGCCCAGGCTTATCTCAAACTTTTGTCCTAAAGTCATCCTCCTGCCTCAGCCTCCCAAAGTGCTGGGATTATAGGTGTGAGACACTTTGCCCAGCCCCTACTGATAATTTTGCATCATAAGTTACTTGGGTTATTAGATGCTCCATTAGACTCTAAGTAATCACAGTGATCTTGTCCAAAAACCTGGAGAGCCAGGCCTAATGATTATTTAGAGACATCATGTAGCCTGGACAGGCCACATGAGAATTCTCAACACTGTCTTATAAAACGGCAGTAGTCTCTTATAACACAAATGGTTGTACAGACCATATGTGCAGACCAGGTGAGTTCACATGTATCTTACAGTTGAGGTAAATACAATGTTTGCTGTTTAATGTAACTTATTATTACCATAATCAGATTGGGTACTACCAGCTATAAGCTCTGTGAGCAGAAGATTTTTTTCCCCCTTTTTTTCTAGTATCCTTTGAACACTATCTTGTGAAATAAAAACATTCACATAGAACAATATTGGCAGTAAAATTCTATTTCAGGAGATTGTTTACGTTTGTGAAAGAAATCTTAGATGTCATGGATTAAAGTGGATCCTGATGTGTTTCTTTTGACAAGTCTAAGTCAATTAACAATGATTATTCCCAATTCGTGTCACAGGGAGGAAGTCTTTCCTTCCACGAAGTGATAAGGTGAGTCATGTTGAATGAATTCAATTGCTGCTTCGTTTGACAAATGTTACTAATGGGTACACTGTATAAATTTGGCCTATTACTTTAGGTATTTTTTGAAAGACTTCCTTACATATTTTTAATGTTAAACATTAGATTTCTAAGAAGTTATAATTTATTAATATATTGCCAGTGTTTAAGTACTATAAAATTAATGAGTTGCTATTTACAATACTGTAAGATTTAGAACCCAGATGATAATAAAACAGTTTCCATTTTTATATCAACCATTAGTAAAATAATATCTGAAGGAAATACCTCAATTTGTTTTTGAGATAAGAAACTCTTTCTCCCATAACACTTTTTCCATGTCATTCATTTAATGTTGAGACACTTAGATTTATAGTGATTATAAACGAGGGCGTCTCAGACTTTAGCCTGTATTAGAATCACCTAAAGCTTGCCAAACTTCATATTGTTGGCCTCCAGAATTTTCGATTCAGTCAGTTTGGAGTAGGATTAGGGAATATGCTTTTCTAAGAAGTTCTCAGGTACCGAGACTGATGATGCAAGAACCACACTTTGAGAACCACTGGTATAAAACATAACATAATCCATCAAGTCGTTAATTCAATACTTCCATAAAATTTAGAATGAATAACTACTATGTGCCAAAACTTGGGAATAAAAAAATCAGGAAGCTACATTTTTTTTTTAAACTGGAGGAGGTTATTACGAATGAGAGTATATATTTAGTTTCTGTCACAAAATAATTGTCAGCATTTAGCTTCTACCTGATGCTTTGTGTTTCCACATCATTTTTACAGTACTGAAATTGTTTTCCCAGGTGAATGAATTTATGGTTTCTTTGTCAAATCAGAACAATTTGGCTTAAAATAAAAGGTGATATAGAGTCACTCACTAAATATGAAAAGTAAGTTAGGATAGAAGATCTTACATTTATAAATAGTGATTGAGACACTGTATTAGCTCGCTAGGGCTGCCGTAACAAAATACCACAGGCAGGGTGGCTTAAATAACAGAAATTTATTTTTCACAGTTCTGGAGGCAGGAAATCTAAGATCAAAGTGTTGCCAGGGTTGTTTCTGGTAAGGCCTCTGTTCTTGGCTAGCAGATGGGTATCTTCTGCCAAAAGCCTCACATGGCCTTTTCCCTGTGTCTATGGATTTCTGGTGTCTCTTTTCCATCTTATGAGGACATCAGTCATCTTGGGTTACGGTCCTCCACTACTGGCCTCAGTTTCACTTAATCCTGTCTTTGTAGGCTTATCTCCAATATGGTCACAAGGACTGGGGCCCACTCATATGACTTCATTTACCTTAGTTACCTCTTTAAAGGCCCCACCTCCAAATACACTTACATTTAGAGGTCTTTGTGGTTGGGACTTCAATATATAAATTTTGGGTGAATATGATTCATCTCATAGCAGTTATTCAGTCATTAGGAGAAAATATATAACTTTAAATTTCCTTCTTGGAATTTGTTTCCAAAACATCATCTCTTCTTTTTCCTTCAGTTAGCTCCTAGATAACCGTATTTTAAGGGCTGCTACATTTCCAGGACTGCAGTAGAGGCAAAAGGAATAAAGGAAGCTTGCCTTGCTTTGATTTCAAAGGTTATTTCCAAATATTCAGTTGTGAAATTATCTATTTGCAAATTATTTTATGATGCATATTCCTCTAGAAATAATACTGGAGTTAAGGGTAAATTTCTCAGAAGAACTCAGAAAGTCCATTTTTAATGAGGTTGAAGTATAGTACAATTCACAACATAAAATAACCTAATTTCAATTGGAATAAGTCCAAATTTTCTTGATACAAGCGGTAAAACAATTCACTCCAGATAGCTCAAAAGAAGACTCCTCTACAAAGGAACTAGTTAGGGCTATGGGGGCAGGGTGGCGGAAACAAGGGAGGTCTGGTGGGGTCTTCAGAACCTGGCCACTACCACCCTTAGATCTCAATACGCAAGGCAGGAAATCCTGGCACTGGAACTGGGTAAAAACTGGAATCACAGATGAAGGGACGCAGAGTGGTGTGGATGGGTGGGTGAACTGAAGTGTGCGTGTTGGTGGGTGGGAACAGGTGGGAGAGCTGCTGACAGAAATGTACCCCAAACTAAGGAAGTGGTGAGAACAAAATGCTGCTATTTCCCTTTCCTTCTGTACTCAGTTCCCCTGATGGTGCCTTATTTTATCCAAATCCCACAGGAGAACGGACATCAAGGGAACTTGAGCCATGTAGTCTATTTGGACTAGTGGAGACGGGAGACGAATGGGGAGGAAAGGAGGTTCAAGGCATAACAGCAAATAACTAGCTCAGAAGCTGCAATGGGGTTGAGATCCCAGGCAGAACAGTCCATCAAACACATTCTTCCCAGGCAAGAATACTTGTATGTGAAATACTGTTGTCATGAACTAGAACTTGCATTCTTCTACCTCTGAAATTGAATCATGGAGAAGTCTAAGCAGCGTGGAAATGATCACAGAACCAAAATGAACAGTAAATGATGATGAACTAAGCAAGTTACCAAAAGTGGAGGCTCAGGGAGAAAGAGGTCTGCAGGGGTCAATACATTGGTCATAAGTTACAAATACATTTTGATAAAATTGGTCAATTTATTTAAGGATGTTCTAATTAGTTTTTCCTGAGCATTTATGTTTGGTGTCATCGTAATTCCATGGCTGATGTAAGATATTTTGGTGGAGGATGTGTTCCACCAGAATCTGTTTCTTTGAGAAGGCTTTGACAGTAAAATCTTGGCAATCTTCTGAGGTGACCAAGTCTTTCTGTTTTTTGGAAAGAGTTGTACAATTTCAGAAATGATTATGGTAGCTGGATAGTACTTACATTCAAAATGATTGAATAATATTTTCATGACATTATATAAGCATGAAATATATTAAGTGACAAGGTAAATGAATCTTCTAGAATAATAGGAAATTACCAAGTATTTATATACACAAAACATTAAAAATTAGAAATAGCTTTATAAAATATTTTATCTCATTTTATCAAAATAGCTGGAACAATTATAAAAATAAAGAAATTCACCATCTGATCAATTCACTCCCGTCTCTGCATATTTTTTTTGGCTTTCTAAAATGCAAGATATTAGCATTGACAAGAAAATCATCTCCTAAATAGTTGTTACAGCTTCCTCTCCTCTGGCAAATATTTCTAAATTCAATGTATAAACATATAAACACTAGAATTCATTATGTCTTAGTGTATCATTTGTATAAATGTATATCACTACTGGAAATAATTAGGTTACTTAATTGCTAGATTTAATTCTATTCATATAATTTCTTGGTTGTCATCTATCTCTTCAAATATTTGTAGTAATTATTTTATTTTTATGTTGACAAATTTTAAATTGCAAAAGGATAAATATTCTCGGAAAAATCAGCCAGTGATTAATCCTGTTGGCTGAAGTTGAATTCTATGGATTTTAGCCTCGGTTCCCTCCTTGAAAGCTGTTTACCTTGCCCAACTTATTGAACCAGCTAAAGTCCTGAAATCTGCCTTTTAAAATTCAACCTGTGATTGGATCAGTTAAGATGACGTCTATACCTTCGAACCAATCAATGTCCAAAGGAAGAGAAATATGCTGATTGACTTAGGTCAGGTAGATGATACACTAAGTTTGACTTCCCTCAGAACACATGGGCTACATAGTGGAATGGACCCCAAACTGAAATTAAAATGCTATTAGGAGGGAAAAGAAACCAAAAGGTGCTGTCTAGGTGACCAGCTAATTCACTACAGAGTCTTTTTTTCAAAGTCAGCAGAAAGAGTCACAAAAATCATGGAATCTCATCTTGGAGATTCTGTTAATATAATCATGTATCTTAATTACATCTACAAATAAATAAAAACACATCTAAAGAACATGTCTACAAATATTACAGTAATCTTAACTTTTCCTCCCCAAATAAACCTGTGTTCCCAAAGGTTATTTTTCTATGTAGTTCTTATTGAAGTTTATAGGTCTGCAGATACAAAAGTCTTAAATGACTGTAGCTAAGTGTATAGTGGGCAATGTGTTCCAATGAACTGCCTAATTGGTTATGTAAATTAGACACTTGTTAAAAATGTAACTTTAAATAAATAAATAAAATTAAAAATAGATAGCTCCTAATGGCATCTGGAGGACGATTGTAATGTGAATCTGTTATACTCAGTTCAAACATCTTTCTGTCTGGAAGCATGGTCATATTGGATTTCTAGAACTGGCTGAACACTGGATGGTTTAAGAGTGCTAAAGTATAGTATATACGAAAGTTATAGATGGTTTTATCTCTTCGATTTCTCTAGTGCCATTAAATCTTTTTATTTCGAATAGAATTCCAGGACTGCCAAGTGTGTCTGAAGAGGGAAGGAAGTGTTAATTTTCCTATTTGTCTTTTTGGTTTTAGCACAAGATGAGCTGCGTCAAAACTACAGTTAGAAGAATCTTGAGAACACTAGACCCATAGACAAATATGCATAGGTCAAGATTCTCCAGGAAAACAGAACAAATAGGGTCTGAACCTGTATGTATATTCAAAACCAATTGAGCTATGTATATATTATAGGGAATTGGCTCATGCAATTACAGAGGCTGACAAGTCCCCAGGTCTGCAGCATGCTGGAGAGCTGACAGTTTTAGTCTAGTCTGAGTCCAAAGGCTCTAAAACCAGATGAACTGAATATGTAGTTCCAGTATGAATGCTGGTAGGTTTGGGACACAGGAAGAGCCACAGTGTTTCAGCTTGAGTTAGAAGGCAAACAAAGAAAACAAAATGAATAACAACCACCACCACCACCAAATAATGTCCCAGCTTGAAGGCAGTGGAGGAAGAAGAGTTCTCTCTTACTCAGTAGAGGGGGAGCCTTATTGTTCTATCCAGGACTTCCACTGACAGGGTGGGGCCTGCCTATTAGCAAGGGTAACCTGTTTTCCTCAGTCTACACATTCTGATGTTAATATCATCCAGAAACACACTCACAGACTCACCCAAAATATTTGATCAAATGCCTGGACATCGCCAGGTCAAGTTGACACATAAAATTAACCTTCACAAGAAATAAGCTCAAGATAGTTTGTGTGAAAAGTTGACAGATGCTGTCAACTCTTCTTTAGGGATTGAAAAGCAATTCTGTTTGCAGTTGAAATGAACAAGATACAAGGCTTTGCTTGAAACCTTTTCTGACTTCAGACGCAGAATTCTTTAGTACTTTTTACGTTTTTAGCCACATGGAATGACCTACACAGAACATCTAAATGTGGGTTTGTATATATATAATTATATTTGAAGGAAAGAAATAGAGAGATCAAGGACATAGGAAATATGATTTAGCCCAGAGAAGAGTTCCAGAAAGAATACCCTGGGAGTGTGCATTTCTTTAGGCCAAACTGTGCTTAAAACTTGCCAGAAATATTATGGTGTCACAAAATCCTCCAGAAGAGCAGACAGCATTTCAATCATCAAGGTATTGTGCCGTGTGTGTAACAGAGGTACTTTTAAGTCAGCGCAGACATGAGTTGATTCACATGACGGAAAAAGGAGTTGAAGGTGGTTTTTACTTGGTTAGGGTGGGAGGCTGAAGTGCAGACAAAGACAGCCCCGACTACACCTGCAGCTGTGTAGAGGGGTAGCAGCCAGCAATCGAAAGAGCCCTTTTCATAAAAGATACCGTGAAACAACAGAAGCTCCAGCAAAGCCAGGTCAGGGCTCTGGGCTGAAATGGAACGGAGAGAAAAGGAAGTGCCTTGCACTTGTTTACTTTTTGTAAGCAACACAGTATGAGACAGACATGGTGACAACTGAAGGAAATTCAGTGTCATTTTGATCCCTAGTGAGTTTGCAGCTTTGTGTGCAACAAGAGAAGCTACCCTTGTCTGGAAATGATATTTGCTGGGAGGGCATAGACAGCAGCAGTGGGGTGAGGGGCCACCCTCAGAGTTCCTTGGTGTATAGCAGACTTCAGGGATTTGGGCCAGAGAATTGTTTGTAAGTTTATATGAGACGAAACAACAGGGGATGGAGGGCCCGGTGGGGAGGCTGAGTATTTTTTCTACACAGGTGGAATCATCATCCAGTGGTATTTGAATCGTTGCTGTTAATAAGATTATTTCATATTGGTAAGGGATGTGCATAATAGCCCAGTTCTTAGCTCTGTGTTCTTAAAGTGCAAAAAAAATTGAAAAGAATTAGTGAATTTTAAGGCAAAGAATGGAATATTTATGCTATGTATTTCAATACTGATGCTATGTTTTCTTCTTACGCAGTTCCACGTTAGCTTTTAACTTCTGTTGTGTAAAGAACAGTAGTTTTCTCACCTTTAATCTAGAGACCAGTTTGATCACCTGGGGAATGAAGAATTAAATGAACAAAGACACAGGAGTCCTGATTTACATTGTGGGATGCTTGCTTTTGTATGGAAACCTTTGGAGGGTAATTCCTCAGATTGCTGAAGGGTATTAGATTTGAGAAGTATTTACTGATGAAAAAACACAGAATGTCTTTGATGAATTAGCATAAATGATTTCTCTGTGTTGTCCAAATTTTAATGTTTTTCAATGTTTTAAGTAGAATTTTTTCTTGCTCTCCATTTTTAAAAATTGTTACATATACATGTGTTTATTAGGTTTCCATTTTTTGCCTTTACAAATTAAAGAGGCTTAAAATTTAATAACAATAACAATGTTTAAGATAAGGACTAGAAATAAAAACTTCGTAAAGAATGAACAAACATAAATACATTCAGAAATCAGAGAATTGCTGCCTCCAAATGTTAAGGAATAATAATGATGATGATGATGATGATGCAAAGAAAGTAACATTCACATTGTCTATTATAGAATGCTTTGACTCTTGGATTCAGCATGGAGTCATCAGTTAACTTCTTATTTTTTTTTAAGTAGAATTTTTTTTCAGTAAATTGCAAGTATGAAGGACTTACAATAATCGTTCAGCATATGACTTGTTTTGTTTATGTTAGAAGTGTTGGCTTTTGTAGTCAAACAAGAACTCTGGTCAATGGATCATCTTTTCTATGGAGTTGCTAAAAGACACATACAGCTCTAACACTTTTATTTAGAGTGGATATTAATTGTTGACTTGGATAATTTGAGTTTAGACCAATTCTCTAGGCTTGACAATTTTTCTTCTCTGACATTCATGGCCTCTTGACTCCATCAACCTTGTTTTAGAATTGGTTTTGACACAAGAGAGGAAAGAGGTGAGGATCTCTCAGTCAGTAAGTTGAGCTTCAGTCGTCACCATGACCACAAATCCAGTGCTCACCTTCTGCCTTTTTTCTGAAAACTGGGATTCTGACTTGCTCCTCTTAGTAGGATGCGTGGATTAATTAAATTAACTCATTTTTTTTTTCATGGATGCAAATACATTCTTCCTTTCAAACTCTCGGGATACAAGTAAGAAAAACCACAGGATACAAATACGAAATTTTGGAATTGTTCTTATCTCTGCCTTCTCCCTCAGACTTCCCATCCTACATTTCATTGCTTATGAGGTGCAGTTGTTTTCACCTCGAAAGCCTTTCCCAATTGTTCGTTCTAGCTCTTTTTATTAATCTAACAATGCCATCATCTTTTGCCTAGTCGTTTGATATTGTCTCTTACCCATTTCCATTACAACTAGGTTTTCATTTATAATTTGTCTTTTGAACACTCCCAGAAGAGCTGGAGATAACATATGTAGAGTTAACAAGAGTCTTAATTCAGCTGTCAGCCTGTAATAGTCTCCCCTTATCCACAGGGGATATAGTCTAAGACCCCAGTGGACATCTGAAACTGCAGATAGTATCAAATTATACTATATACTGTTTTCTCCTATACATACATCCATAAAGTTTAATTTATAAATTAGGCACAGTAAAATATTAACAGTAATAATAATAAAACAGAATAATTATAACAATATTTGAAACATCTGATTTCCTTAAGTATCGAGTATATCAAGTATATCTTGAAATGACATTTCATTTTTTTAAATTCTTTATTAAATCATAACTCTGTACATTAATGCATTTATAGGGTACAATGTGCTGATTTGATATACAATGTGGAAGGCTTACATCTAACTGATTAACATAACCATCTCCTTGCTTAGTCATTTGTTGTGGTAAAAACATTCATACTCTATTCTTAATAGTATAGAAATGCATCATTGCATTATGCACACCAGGCTGCATCCCCCCAAAAGCTCTCTCCTCTCAGCCTCCCCTTCCCTCTCTTTCCTCTTCCCTCCTTCTTTCTGGACTATAGTTATGTTTTACCATTCTTATGAATGTGTAGGTTACTACATACTGATTTCATAGTAGTATTGAGTACATTGGGTACTTCCCCCCCATTCTTGAGATACTTTACTAAGCATCAGAATAAAATGTCAGATCCAAGCCAACATCTCTAGTTTTGGGATTTTGTTATGTGGGCTAATATCCTCTTACTAAGAAGAATATGTTCTAGCTCCATCCAGGTAAACATAAAAGATGTGAAGTCTCCATCTTTTTTTATGGCTACATGGTATTCCATGGTGTACATATACCACAATTTGTTAATCCATTCACGGGCCAATGGGCACTTGGGCTGTTTCCATGTCTTGGCTATTATCAATTGGGCTGCAATAAACATTCTGGTGCAAATGTCTTTGTTGTAAAATAATTTTTGATCATCTGAGTAAATACCTACTATTTAGCAGAATCAAACGGTAGATCCACTTTTAGTTCCTTGAGGATTCACCAAACTTCTTTCCAAAAAGGCTGTATTAGCTTGCATTCCCACCATTAGTGTAGAAGTGTTCCCTTCTCTGCAAGATGAGCCCACATAACAAAATCCCCAAACTATAGACGTTGGCCTGGATCTGACATTTCATTTTGATGCTTCTTGTTTTACTTTTATTGTAAAGATATATCCTCATTCTTTCTAATGCATGCTCTGGCTTGTGATTATCTTTCAAATTATTTTTTAGAGCAATTTTTGTGAAAGCATCCGTAAGTCAAAAATTCATGTTATTTTCGAATATGAGTTCTGCCGTGGAAGCAATGCTCCCCAGATGGCTTGAAATAGCAAGAAGTGTTTGGAAAAGATATGGCTAATGAATGCACAGTACACCAATGGGTTTGAGAAGTTTCATTCTGGTGGTTTTAATGATTGATAAAGAGTCATGTGGGTAACCTGAGACCATAGTGGATAATGAACCAAAAGCTGTAGTGGAAGTGAATCTATCTAAACCTATGTATGAATTAGCAGAAAGGTTTGACATTACTCATCCAACAATATTGGGCTATTTGAAACAAACAGGCAAGGTAAAGGAGCTGGATAGATGGGCTAGACCTGAATTAAATGAGTGTCAGAAGAGAAATTGTCTCAAAGCTTGTATCTTTTTTGCTTTCAGTAGATATAGTTGAATCATTTGTATACCGCATTGCTACGTGTGAAGAAAAATGGATTCTTTGTCACAATCACAGTTGTTTAGCACAATGATTGGGTGAAGATGAAATGGTGAAATTCAGAACCAAATATTCATCCAAAAAGGCTAATAGTCTCTGGTTGGTGGTCCAGTGCTAGTGTCATACACTACAGCTTCTTGAAACCTGGTCAACTGATTACAGCAGGTGTCTATTACAGCCCACTGGGTGAAATGATGAGGATTCCTGTGATTAAGCCACTGAGATTAGTGATAGAGACAGAGAAATCCTCTTGCAAGACAAGGTTTGACCACATGTTGCACATACAACATTGTTCAAACTACAGAAGCTGGACCTGGAAAATCCCTGTCATCAGACCTGGCACCAACTGACTACTTCTTGCCAGAAAAATATTCAATGCTCAATCACCTGTGGAAAATAGTTCATATGATTTCATCACCACTTGCTCTACCAGCTTCTTCATTTCTGGCACACACAGGCTACCATGAAGTCAACAAAACTGTGTCACATACTTTAATAGTAGTGCTTCTTGTTTGAGATATTATGAACCAAACTTTTGATTTGAAATTGGATGTTTCATATTTGATGACCTAATACAGTAAAAGGTATGTAAATATTGTCTCTCTCTGTCTCTCTCAGAATATCTTTCGGTATTGTATTCCTCTGTCTTCTAATTGCAATTGACCATGGGTAACTTAAACCACATAAAGTGAAACCTCAGATATGGGAAGACTACTGTACTTAGCTTCAAATTCTAACTCTATCTTGGCAGCCTGAGCTTGAGTGAATTACTTAACCACCTTGTGCTTCAGTTTCCCATCCTATAAAATGGGGGTAACGGCATCTATCTTGTGAACTTGTTTTGAGGAATGGGAGAGAAAATTTACATGAAGTACTTAGAAGAAAGTGTTCCATGAATGCCGACATTATAAAACATGGTTTTGATCTGGACCCTAAGACATTTCTCCTTCAACCTACTGAGTATATCTGTACCATGACATACAAGGATGTTTGCAGTAATGTCCAGGTTATCTTTGCAGGTTTGTCTCTGACCCACAAAGTCTCCTGTCCTCTCAAGGATATGCTATTTTTTATGTTCATTCTATGTGAACCTCATTTTCTCTCTATAGTATGATCTTGTGTTGCTTTTTTTTGGAAAACACCAACTTGAATTTCAAGGCCACAGTACAGTTCACTCCTGCTTGTACATTTTTCTGACACTTTCCACAATATTTTTGTAGTGAACATTATTGGCATTTTCCCATATCTGCCTGGTTCTGCCCCTCCTTTCCACGCACAGGGCCTGATTTCCAATGGCCACTTGGTCTATTGGCAGCCCTTTTGTTGTTGAATTCGCTTTGCCATCCTTCTGCTGAGTCCACTTCATAAAATAACAGTTGGGTTGAAGAGAGGGAGAAAAGAGGTACCAGGAAGTGACAATCCCATGGAAGGAGCTCTTAATTGCTGTGTAGCATATCGTCTCAGGGTTTGTTCTTAGTGGAGCTCAAAGTGATACACTCCATCTGTTTTTACATAGTATTTTACATCTGTTCTCTCTAAGTCTCTTAGAAAATTTGATAATAGAACCTTTATTAGTTTTATCTATTCTACGACCTTCTCTGGTCTGTGAGATGCCCCACAAACAGCCGTGTCTAATCTATCTTTTCCTTTTCATGATCTTGTTTGATGATGACCTTCAATAAATTGGCTACTAAAATAAACCAGGATTATCCTTTAATTCACCTAAATCCCTTAATCATTCTTTTTAGTCTCCTAACTCTTCCAAAATTCTGAAGTATTTTACCCTATCTTGACCTTCAGCTTCTGTTATAAGGACTAGAATTTTGTCACTTAAATTCAAACTCATGGCTTTTGCCTTCTAATTGATGGTAATTTTTTTTTTTTTTGTGCTTCTACTTTCTTGGCAGGTCTTTCTTGATATGAAGAAAATAATTCAGAAAGAACTGAGAGAAAAAAAATTAAGGAGGGAAAGAATCAGCAAAATGAGAGAGATAGATGTGGGGAGAAGAAGAGAAGAAGTAAAATAAGAGGAAAATTAAAATGGGGAAGAATGTGGACATTTGTGTTAGATGTTCTTCCTCCTTTCAGTAAAGTTGGACAGGAAATCAATTGCTGGGATAAAAAGCTGAGAAGATACAGGCTTTATTGGAATGGGCAAGACTTGGGAGACCTTATGAGAACAGTGTAGATAAATAGTATGAATCACAGTATTGGCATTTTTTCAATCAGTAAATGATTACAGAGCACTTATCATGTCCCATAGTGGGCATAATTGAGACCATGGTATATGACAAACAATACAAATCCGTTACTTTATGTCAGTATTTTCATTTTAATTTTTTGTCAAAGTTACCTCAAAACACAAATAATACCATAACCTAAAATATGAAAATACCAATTTTTAAAAAGTAAAAAAAATATTATTATTTAATTTTTGAGAAAGGGTCTCACTCTGTTGCCCTGGGTAGAGTACCATGATATCATCATAGCTCACAGCAACATCAAACTCTTGGGCTCAAGAGATCCTCTTGCCTCAGCCTCTTGAGTAGCTCTGCCTTCCAAAATGCCCAGCTACTTTTTCTATTTTTAGTAGAGACATGGTCTCACTTTAGGTCAGGCTGGTCTCAGCTCCTGAGCTCAAGCAGTCCATCCATGTTGGCTTCCTAGATTGCTAAGATTACAGGTGTGAGTCCCTACACCCAGCCTAAATATGTTAAATTTCTTAAGCCTTGAAAGTAAGCATTCTTCCATAATGTATAGCTGCGACCCATGTCAAAATCTATTATTTTGGTAATTTGTTGGCCAGGAAAGAGAAAAATACCTCTGGAAATACCACATTCTCTATTATCTTTGCTGATGTTACCCAGAAGGTATTATATTGAGTCATCATCCAGAGCAAAATGAAAAAGAAAAAAAAAAAAAAAAAACTACCGAAGTCTGCTCAGAGGTTTACAATATATTCTAAAGTAAAGTGTAAATTTTATAACTAGCTTTTGACTCGATTTCATAATTCTAAGACGTTTTAGGGCCTATGGCTAAAGTTTTAATCGAATGTTCAGGTTTTAAATTCAATCACAATCTTACATTCTTCTTCTTTCATATGACATTTTCCTAGCACTTTATCAGTTTTCCCCAAGAACTAAAGCAGTATTACATGTCAAAATTACTATACACTTTAAACCTTGTGAAAATATAATTATAAACAATGAATATAATAGGTAAGAGTGTGGATTTGGCATCTGACAGAACTGAAATAGAATTTTCTCCTTTCACTTGTTAACTGTGACCTCCAAGAAGCTATATAACTGCTAGTCTCAGCTCCCCGAATAGGAAAAATGTAGTAATATAAGGATCAAATGAATTAATATATAGAACAAAAAAACAGTGCTTGGAAATGGCAAGCGTTTGGTAAATGTTAACAATTTATATTGAAATTTGCCTTTCTGTTAGCTTGTTTTAAGCTGTTTATTATACATGCTTTTCATATCTAGGGGAGTCCTGAACCAAAACCCTAAGTTGCAGGGAGTTTCCTTCCTATACAGACATTTAAATGGCAAATGTTTGTGCGCTTGCCTGGCTAGCCGGCCTTGCACTTAGCCTTGGAACTCAACCACAAGGGGCCTATACTTTGAATTATGAGACAGTGTTTCAAAGAAATATTCACAGAATCTGTTTGGTGGAAGACAAAGACAGGGGGAGCAGTGGCAGGTGACCACTTTCTAGGGGCAGCAGCAGCAGGAGTCCCAGCGGTGACTTCCAGGATTGCCAAGGGTGCTCCTGTGGCTTTGAACATGTTTCAGCAGTGATGGCAGTGCCATCAAAGAGATGCATGTGTGGGTATCATTTTGGCTGCTGCTCTAGCTGTGTGGTTTCTCAGTAATTCTCCAATGCTGTTGGAATTTATTTCCAAACATTCTTTTATCTTGAATCAGCCTTTGTTGCTTTCAGTGAAGATTCCTGACTAACATAAAATTAGGATAGGGGAAAGTAGAGGTTGAGAAGTCTGGGATTTGTTAACTGACCTAAAGGTAGAAAAATTCTGGTGAATATTAAAGGATAGAACTTTGGTACCAATGACATGTGGTACCTGAGCCACTGATTCAATTATCTCTTGTGGTCATGTCATATACTATGAAACAATCATTTCCAGCAAGGCTGCAAGAGACCAGTGGATGTGATGGTGCAGTATGGTATTTACCTGCAAATAGCAAAAAATCAACCAGTGATGTTTAAGTAAGTAAGCATTCATGCTGAACCTTGATGTAACCCTTCTCAGCCCTGGAATAAAGGATACTATGATAGGTATAGCCAGATGGATCTCTGGAGCTTCTTTTTCCTAGTAAATAATAACCTGAAACCAATACCCTAGCCCTAGAGAAATGAATAACATCATCAAAGACTTGAAAGAACCTCCCCCACACCCCCACCAGACGCCCACTAAGTACATGATTCCTTCTTGATGTTGAGGTGTAAGATGCAACAAATTTGCCCTGTCCTTTGGAATGTACCTACCGGCATACCGTGCTTCAGACCACTGACATCTCCCTACCCCCAATTTCCCTGACATGATAGACCCCTGAATCTCCGTAGAATGTATTTCCTCCCTTCTGGAGCTCAGTTGTCTTACCAAGGCCTCCAGCGTAGTTGCCTTTCATTCCTTCTCTGGCTTCTTTAGCATGATGTTGTTGATATATAAGGAAACACTATGTTGTTCTGTGGAATGTGCAGGTGCTCCCGGTCCCCTCAAGCTATATTATGAAAATGTGTGTGGGAATTAAAAGAGGTGAGGGACAAAATTTTAAGTGTATATGCCAAGAATCAGATCACAGTGTCATTACCAGTGGTTTAGGTGTGAGAGCCTGATTAAACCACAGTGCTGTAAGTGTATGTTTGCAAAGACAAGATCAAGATAGGCACTGATTTTTTTGAACCATTCTTTTATAAATTGGTTGTTTGGGCTTTAGATTATCATTCCTAGAGAAAAACACATTGCATTCTTAATTAGACCAGCCCACACTGGTTATCTTCATCCTGTGGGGCTATGAAGTAGGTTGAGCATAATTATGCTAATATGTATTTTAGGTCCTGTGAAAAGGAAGCCACAAAATACAGCAGGGAGGAGAGAAAAGGAGGCCCCTTACTGTGTCTAGGATTTTAGGAAAAACGTAAGCAAACTCTTGCCCATCTTATTTATTGATTCTCTTGTACAACTACTGCTCTCTGCCTGCAATTAATTTCTAACCTCGTATAGATGTTACTGGTTATAAAAATCCAATTTTCATCTAATTTTATTTGAAGAAAGAGTTCCATTGCTTAACAAATTGAGAGACATTGGATAACATTTAATGTCCTTTCCAAATCTGAAATTCAATGCTTCAGTACTTAACAAACTACTACTTATACATATATATATATATTTAATCTGAGACAGAGTCTGACTTTGCCACCCTCAGTAGAGTCCTGTGGTGTCACAGCTCACAGCACCTCAAACTCTTAGGCTCAAGTGATCCTCTTGCCTCAGCCTCCCAAGTAGCTGGAACTACAGGCACCCATCACAATGCCCAACTATTTTTAGAGGTGGGGTCTCACTCTTGCTCAGGCTGGTCTAGAACTCCTGAGGTCAAGCAATCCACCTGCCTTGATCTCTCAGACTGCTAGAATTATAGGTGTGAATCTATAAAATCCTTTGAAATTTTTTGAAATACATGAAATATTTTGTTGGTTTAAAAATCTTCACTAAATTGAGACAAATTAAAGAAAATATATTTTTAAGTTTGATTATAAATGAAAACAATGAAAATTAATAATATATAAATACATTCAATTTTATTTTTATTTTTTTAAATTTTTATTTTTTGGGATTCATGGAGGGTACAAAGAATTAGGTTACACTGATTGCATTTGTTAGATAAAGTCCCTTTTATAATTGGGTCTGGCCCCCAAGAGGTGTGCCCTACACCATGACTCCTCCTCTCCCAACTTGCTCATTCCCGTGTACCCTCCCCTTGTATTAGCTCATCTACTGCCTTCATATTAGAATAGAGTACATTAGGTTCTTGCTTCCCCATTCTTGTGATGTTTTACTAAGAAGAATGTATTCCACCTCCATCCAGGTTAATACAAAAGATGTAAAGTCTCCATCATTTGTAATGGCTGAATAGTATTCCATGGTATACATATACCACAGCTTGTTAATCCATTCCTGGTTTGGTGGGCATTTAGGCTGTTTCCACATTTTGGTGATTGTAAATTGAGCTGCCATAAACAGTCTAGCACAGATGTCCTGATGATAAAAGGATTTTCTTTCTTCTGGGTAGATGGCTAGTAATGAGATTTCAGGATCAAATGGGAGGTCTAATTTGAGTTCTTTGGGGATTCTCTATACTTTCTTCCAAAAAGGTTGTATTATTTTGCAGTCCCACCAGCAGTGTAAAAGTGTTCCCTTCTCTCCACACCACAACAGCATCTGCAGCTTTGATATTTTGTGGTGTGAGCTAATCTCACTGGGGTTAGGTGATATCTCAGGATAGTTTTGATTTGCCTTTTTATGGTGATTAGGGATGATGAGCATTTTTCCATATGTTTGGTAGCCATTGTCTATCTTCTTTAGAGAAGGTTCTATCCATGTCTCTTGCCAAGTGATATATGGGATTGTTGGGTCATTTTTATAGATTAATTTGAGTTCTCTATAGATCCTAGTTATCAAGCTTTTGTCCGAATTGTAATACGCAAATATCTTTTCCCATTCTGAAGGTTGTCTGTTTGCTTTGATTATTGTTTCCTTAGCTGTACAGAAGCTTTTCAGTTTAAATAAGACCCATTTGTTTATTTTTATTATTGTTGCAATTGCCATGGAAGTTTTCTTCATAAGATTTTTCTCCAAGCTGATATCAAGTGTTTTTCCCACACTTTGTTCGAGGATTTTTATTGTTTTATGCCTTAGATTTAAATTTTTTATCCAACTTGAATCAATATTTGTAAGTGGTGAGAGATGTGGGTCAAGTTTCAGATTGCAATAAATCTGTAAATTGCTTTGGGTAATATGGACATTTTAACAATGTTGATTCTTCCCAGCCATGAGCATGGTATGTTTTTCCATTTGTTAACATCTTCGGCTATTTCTTTTCTCAGAGTTTCATAGTTCTCTTTATAGAGATCTTTCATGTCTTTTGTTAGGTAAACTTCCCAAATATTTCATCTTCTTTGGCACTACTGTGAAAGGAATAGAGTCCTTGATTGTTTTTTCAGCTTAACTATTGTTGGTATGTATAAAGGCTATAGATTTGTGAGTATTGATTTTGTAACCTGAGATGCTGCTGTATTCCTTGGTCACTTCTAAGAGTTTTGTCTCAGAGCTTTTTATATCCACAAAAGATTGGATTTCTCTATTAATTTTGAAGCTTAGTTCAGCAGGATACAGAATTCTGGGCTGAAAATTGTTTTGCTTAAGAATGTTGAAGGTGGAGGGTTGTGCTTTTCTGGCTTGGAAGGTTTCAAGTGAAAAGTCTGCTATCTTTCTAATGGCTCTGTTTTGGTAGGTCAGTTGGTGCTTACTCCTGGGGCTTGCAAAATTTTTTCATTCATGTTGACTTTATACAGGTTCATTACAATGTGTCTGTGTTCAAACAAAGCTCTGTTTGAGTTGAGAGGATCTGAGGTTCAATATCCATCTGAAAGGAGTGTGTTGGGGTCTTTAGTAAAACTTGGAGAGTTTTCAATTATGGTAGTATTCAGTAGAGCTTTCATTTCTTTGGGACAATCTTCTTCCCCTTCAGGAATCCCTAATCCAAATGTTTGAATTCTTCATGGAATCTTGTAGTTCTCTAAGCACCTGTTCTGCTTTCTCTCTTCCTTTTTCTGCCTCTTTAACTACCTCAGTTAATGCAAAAACCTTATCCTCTAGTTCAGAGGTTCTTTCTTCTCCATGGTCTAACCTATTTTTGATACTTTCTTTTGCATCTTTACATTGCCTGGTTGTCTCCTTCATTTCCTTAAGCTCTGCCATATCCTTTCTGTATTCTACATATCTCTCGTTCGACTTTTGGTTCTGTCTTTTCATTTTCTTGTCCATTCCTTTTATTGTCTTTATCATCCATATTTTAATTTCTCTTTCTATCAAGTCCATTAATTGTTTATAGGTGGAGTCTTCTGCAGTAGCTGCCTCATGGTCCCTTGGGGGAGTTCCTCTGTTTTGATTTTTCATGTTTTCCGAATTTTTCTGTTAGTTGCTCCTCATGTGTTCTTTGTTCTTTTTCACCTCCTTGTCCTCCTTTTTCCTTCTCATTCCTTCCTTTGTTTCAAGCAGAAGTCCTTGCTCTTGATGACAGTATGTTACAACATGTCAGCTGGACACCAGGAGGCACTGTGGTTTTTTTAGGAGACAGAGAGCACAGCCAGCAACCTCTGTGGTCCTTATTGCAAATTGAGTTGCCTTTGGTGATCCCTGATTATTTCCTCAGCATTCAGACCCTGCCAGATTGGGATCTTAAATCTCACAAGAATCCTTCAAGGGCAGGTCTCACAGTGCCTGTTGCTTGTCTCCAGTTCCTGTTGCTTGCAGGAGTTCATCAGCCTGTCCCAAGACTGGAGTTCTGATCCCAGCAGGTAGAATTAAGATGGTTGTGCTTTAGGCCCCTGGTAAAACCTTCTCATGACCAAATCCACTCCAACCAGCATTCAAATCTAATTGCTGTATGCTGTTTGAGTCTACCCTATCTTCCAAGCTTTCCACTCTATGCACAGCTTTCCCAGCAACTGAAAACTCCAGAAAGGCTTCCTCCAGTCCCAGGCCTCTGTGGGGGACCAGCTTATACCAGCTGGTCAAATTCATTTGCCTAATTCATCAGATTTCCACCACTCCAGATCATACACTATCTAGCTCACCACCTCCTTGCTGTGCTCCCTGAGCTATGACTCTGGGTAAGGTCCCCTTGCCAGGTGTGCCCGGGTTCTCTCTTTTTCCCTAGTCATTCTTGGAGAGCTCAGCTAAACAATCCTACTGGTCTTCCTCCAATACATTGAATTTTTGAACAAAATAAAAGTCTTGTATTTTCTTCCAATGCATGGCATTTTAAAACAGGATTAAATGCCTATTTCACCATTTCCTAGCAATGGGAACTGGAAAACTGTCTTAGAATCTTTATTCTTCAATTTTCTCATCTGTAAAATGAAGACAATATCTATTCAGTGGTAATAAAAAAAGTATATGACATTTCAAAGCTTTAGGACAGTGACTGGAATCTTGTAGTACTCAGTATAAATTATAATTTTTATTATTGCTTATGGGGAAATCATCAACTCTATATTTCCTGACCACTGAAAATTTGAATAACTAATTTATGCAATTGCAAAAAAAAATTTAGGACATCTAGAATAGCTTGAAGTAGAAATGTAAAAAGGAAAACAGATGGGCAATATCCAGAAAGAAAATTTTGCTCAGTATTGCCATCTGCTTCTCTCTGCCTGCATGCTTTGCAGTCATATAAATTTTCAAACAGCCAAGTAATATAATCCTCAATCTAGTTTAATTTGTGTTTGCACTTCATTGGCTACTGGCAAGGGAATGGTTAGATTCAGATTTGATGATAACGCCACACAGTCCTCATGTTTATCCCATGAGAGGCAAAGCTGTACAAAAGATTAAAATTAGTAGGAGGCAATTATTCTCCTTATTAATCAATTCTAGACACATTTGGCAGCTTTTCTTTTGCAACAGAAATACTATTCAAATAAAGGTGGTAGAGACTCTTTTCAAAAGTGTTATTTTAATTGAAAGCATCAAATTCCCTTTAGTAGGGCCTAACCTTCTTTGCCCAAAAATGTGTTAAGATTAGTGTTTTTCATTAGAAAATTACATAGTTTTTCTAAAAGCACCATCATTATTCATTTTCTTATTACTTTTTTTAAAGCATGCTTATTCAGTAGAAATAAATAGAAGCTTATTTGATTTGGGAATTAAAGAATAATGCATTTGTCTCCTAATGGAAGAAGTTAGTATTATTTTGATTTCTTTTAATAAATGCTCATTCATGTAGATTCAGATAAGAAATCAGATGAAGGTTTTTTAAAGGCAAGACTAAAATAAATCTATATTGAGTAAGCAGGAACCAGTTTTTATACAAGTAAAGTTAGTGATTATGTCTATAGATTACTAGACCCGATGATCATTTTTCTGTTTTCATAAGCCAATTCAAGAAATTCAAGAGTATTTTTTGCCTACTTTTAATCAGAAGAGGAAAGTAGGCCAAATTCTTTTTCTCTCCTTTCTTCTGGATGATTCTTCGTATTTGTAGGGATAGGAATGCTCTACTAAAATCAACAGTCTCAAACTCCCAAGATCTTACAACACCAAATATTTATATCTTGCACTACATGTCACTTAAAGTTTCATGGGACCAGACTGATGGTACTGGCTTCTTTGGACCATTGCTAGTCCCATGACAGAGTAGAGGAAAAGCATGATGAATTACACAGAAGTGACACATATCACATTTCTTCTTTTATGGTTCCAAACAAGTACATTGCAAGCTGGAGTTCAATACAGTGGAGAATTGTAATGTCCCACTGTTAGGGTGAGTGAATATCTCTTTCAACATTTATCACAAATATAACTAGAAGAAAGCCTTGTCTAATCCCCCACAGAACGGCATCTGAAAAGTGGATGGAGAGGAGAATTTTGGTTGTGTAAAGTTGGTTATTGTTCTAGTATAGGAAGAAGGAGAAAAATTCAAATAAAAGTAAAATGTTAAAATTGACTTTTTATTCTGAATATTGCCTCTAGCTATCCCCAAATGACTGTTTAAAAGTGTGTTGAGATTATATTTCCTGACATGAGCAAGGTGCTTTAATTTTGTGAGGACAAATAACTTAAAAGTAAGAGAGTCTGTTAAATCATTTTCTTTCTCAATAGCTCTTTTGATGTAAGTATTCTTTCAGTTGAAAATTTCTGTAGCACTCCACTGGTTATAATGAATCTACAAGTACTTTATAATTCTTTCTATATTCCTTTTCATAATTTTTGCTTCCACATACATCACGGATATAATTTAATCCTAATTGAATTATAGTATGATTTAAGGTAAAACACTTTGGTATGATATTTGTATTCTAAAGAATATTATTTGACATGTAAGATATGAATTTCTACCCTATTTTCTCCTTTAGAGGGGTGCTGATTCCATGGAACCGTTGTATATTCTTAAACCTCTAAATCAAGGTGAGTGAAAACATTTTATGTTTTAATGGCTTTAAGTTTATCTACTGCAGAAGTTATGTAAAAATTTCCGAAAGGAACACATTTCTTTTAAAGTGGTAGAAGCTCTTTTACAGTATGTTTTATCAATTAAATTAATAAATAGGGGTTCAATAATTATTCTTTGAAAAGTTTTCATCTCTATATGGCAGGTTACACCTAATTACAAATTTAAATCTTTACTTACCCTTCTGGTATACCCCTGCTTTTTTTTTGTGAGACAGAGTCTCACTTTGTCTCACCTTGGTAGAATGCCCTGGTGTCACAGCTCACAGCAAACTCAAACTCTTGGGCTCAAGTGATGCTTTTGCCTCAGCCTCCTTAGTAGCTGGGACTACAGGCACCCACTACACCTGGCTATTTCTGGAGATGATGTCTCTCTTGCTCAGCCTGGTCTTGAACTCATGAGCTCAAGCAATCTGCCACCTCCCTCAGCTTCCCAGAGTGCTAGGATTACAGGCATGAGCCACTGCGCCTGACCTACCCTGTCTTTTCTCTATGAGAGGAGGAGTGAATTATCTGGCTGATAAGTTGGAAAGGAGGAATTGGACATGTAAGCTGTGACCTTTCTATTTTTGGTATTCGCCTGCTTCCTTAGGTCCTCAACTCCATAAATAAGTTCTCTCTGATTGGGGCTCTGCAGCAGGGTGGGGGATGGTACTGGTGGTTTTCTGGAATTGACTTCAAGTCATGGATAAGTGACTAACCCTGAGTTTTAGTGTTGAAAACTTTCATGGCTACATGTTCCAATAATACTATTGAATATACTGATTTTTTATTTTTCTTCTACTTGGCTTCTTTATCCTTTAATTGATTCTGAACTCAGACTAAGAAAAGTTCTTCCTCTTTAAACACTAAGCATCTAATCCTCCTTCAACTAGCCCCATCCTTCGTTTATGGCTGCAGATGAACTAGTCTGTATCTCCTCACTAGTCCATCTGACTTTCCTGTTAATTCTTCACTGGTTGAAATGGAATTGCTATAGATGGGTCTATGAATCTCTATTTCCAGACAAATCCATGGAGAAGATACTAATAGGTCAGTTGTATGTGTTGCACATGTTTTCAAGCTTCTGTTTATCTTTTCATATTATTTAAAATTTTTGACATAATAAAATTTTGATATTTACCAATAAAGGCTATATTTGTTTTTACCTTTTTCTGTTTCTCTCTTCCTCTATTCTGAGAGCTGAATATTTTCTTATAGATTTTCAGGGTTTGAATTTAAAGTAGGTTATTTAAGAATCACTACATGAATGCATGCATATTATTTTAAAAGCTTTAAATTATACAGAAACATGTTTATTAGCACATCCGTGTAACCATCAGTGACAATTTAGTGCATATGGATCTACTTTTAATGTTAAAATACATATTGCTTTGTAACTTAATAATGCATCCTGGTGAAATTTTCATGCCTGTTGATCTTCTTTTTGATAATTGCATAATATTCTACAGAAAAAAAGATAACAATTTAATCATTTCCCAATTCATGGACTCTATGTTTAGTAGTATAGTAGAGCCTCTGTAAGTTGACCACCAAGGAACTATAAGAAACTGGTCAACACACAGAGGTAGTTAGCATAAGGAACTAGGCTTTCTGTACTGACATTACATGTGGTGCATGTCTGGTCTATGAAAATTAGGTCCATTTAAGAAGGTAGGGAGGCAGTCACCTATGGAGGTTCTACTGTATTTACTATTGCGGACACTCCTGAAATGGTCATCATTATACTTACCTCTTTTCACTCACTTTCGTAAGTATAGGCTTTCTTCTTTGAGCTCCTAAAAAAACCTCATGTTCTTCAAGGCAGTACTAGTAAGTTAACCAGGCCTAAAATATGGCTGTGGCAGGTTACTCTCAATACCTGTGTACCTTTGAAATGAGAGCACCAACAAAAACAGAAAAAGGTACTTAGGGAGATAGTGAGGACTGCGCAGGTAAAAGAGCTCTGTGTCTTTAGGCTGGCACCCTGGATACTAAAAATGTAAAAAAAAATCACTACATAGAGATGCTGGTAAAAGCACGGCTGATAATGTTGGAAGAGTGTATTTGCACAGAGCTGTGAACTGGGTGGAGGTTATTATGGTGGGCAGAGGTAGCCTTGGAATCGGCCACGCAGTGAGTGTTATATAAGCCTGAGGGTGACCTCCCGCGGGAAAACCTGGGTGCAATCCTGCTCTTAATGGAGTCTTGATATTATTACATCAGGCGAGCTGTGGATCTTTTTCCTTTCATGCTGAAGGTTTTACTTCTACAAACTTTCATGTTTTGCCCTCTTCCTTTGCCTGGAAAAATGTCATGTATAAATCTACACAATATGTTCCATATTTGCATTCATGACCCTATTTATGAATCAAGTATAATTAATTCAAATTAAAGAAACAGGTAAAACAGACTATTTTTATGAAACGTTTGTACAGGTGGAATAATTGGGTTAAAGGAAATCAATGTTTTAAATGTCGCATATTAAATTATTACCATTGTTTTGGGAAACAATTAGGTAGAATATCTGTTTTCCTATATTTTCCTAAGCACCAACCAGGACTAAACTTTCAATTTTATTTGACCATTTTATGTCACCCTTAGAGTGAAAATGGGTATTTTATTATTGAAATAATACCTTATCAAAGTAGTTGAGCAATTTTTATGTCTCTTTTCCCCTGCTTACATCTTGGTTCTTGTAAATTCTTTGTTAGTTTTTTTTTTGCTACTTTTACATTGGGTTGTTTGCTTTCTTCCTAGTAGTTCATAAAAACTTAAAAAAAGAATGTATATAAACCATGTGCTCATTAAATATTGAAAAAATTCCTCACAGTCTTTAGTCTATAATTTACATGCAGTTTCTTTCCAAAGAAAGAATATTTTTATGTCGTCAGTTCTGCTAATTTTTGTCTTGTGGTTTGGAGCACTGTGGTTTTTTAAGAAAGAACTTTATTACCCCAGTATTGTTCACATATTCTATTGCATTTCAATCACGTTTTTGCTAGTGTATTAAAATTTGAATCCATTTGGTATTCATTTTAGTGTAAGGTATGTAGTAGAAACCTAATTTTGTCCTTTTTCCAATTGATAATGGTCAAAGTGATATCCTCTCTCTATGAATTCCTGAGTACTGTACTTATGCACATAACACAGTGGAACTTCCATAGTCGACCACCTCCCTATAGTGGCCATCCAGTTAAGTTGACTGAACTTTCATAGACTGGTCATGCACCCATGTACGTCTCATTACAGTCGACCACCTCTATATGTTGACCAGTTTGCTACAGCCCTTTGTGTGGTTTACTTACAGGAGTTCTACTACATATACTATTAAATTGGTCCACTTTTTAAATTGCTGAAGTGTTAATGTCTTTCCTACTTCTTTTTTTAACCAAAAATTTGTTTTGGCTAGCTAAAAACATTTCCCCCCTGGGGAGAGAAAAAAATGCAGAAGTGAAAAAGACTTTTGCCTTGATCAAACTTGAGGCAGGCTTGTGAGCCCTCTTCTCAACAAGGTCTTGACTCTGAGCTTCCATGTCTGTCCTTGCAGTTTTAGCAAGGACCCTGCTAAGTTAATTTAGAGGGAATCTCCCAACCCTTGATGTCTTCTCTTAAAAGGTTCCATCCACTGACCCTCATATCCTACTCCTTGGCTATAAATCCTCACTTGTTTTTATTAGACTTAGAATTGAGCCCAATCTCTCTTCCCTGCTGTATAGCCTTGACATATATAGACATAATCTTCAATAACGTCTTCCTTATCTTTTTAACAAGTATGAGACAGTTTTTCTCTAACAAAAGTCAGCTTGCAATATTTTATAAATAATTCTTCTAGGATTTAATTAGTTATTGATTTATTTTAAGAATAATGACATGTAATATTTGTACTCTGTGTGTCTATTTCAAAAGGTCTTTTCTTAATGACTAGTAGAATACTATTACTTTATTTTTATAGGTCTAGGATATATGCATACAAACAAAAATGTGTAGTTTTAAGCTTTAGTACCCTCGGAAGTATGACAAACTTATAAAACATGTCATTTAGAAATTTATTTAAATTTCTTTCTTTCTTTCTTTTTTTTGAGACAGAGTCTCCAGCTGTCACCCTGAATAGAGTGCTATGGCATCATACCTCACAGCAATCTCAAACTCTTGGGCTCAAGAAATCTTCTTACCTTAGCCTCCCGAGTAGCTAGGACTATAGGTGAACTCTACAATGCCTGGCTAGTTTTTCTATTTTTTAGTAGAGAATTATCAATGGTTCAATGAAATTGATATATATATAGGTTTTTAAAAAAGCAATACAAAAGGAATATATTTCTCTATACTATTGCTAAGACTGGTCTTGAACTCCTGAGATCCAGCAATCCGCAGGCCTAGGTCTCCCAGAGTTCTAGGATTATATGAGTAAGCTACCACGCCTTGTCTATTTAAATTTCTTTACATTTATTTACTTTTGAGATTTGAATAATAAAATTTTCAATCTTTTTTAGTCAATGTTTGCCATCTTCAATTGGAAAGACCAAAACCAAATTAAAAATTAAAAATTTATGTTCAGTAAATTAAATACATGTACAGGAAATATAAACAAACTTTGAAATGATTTTTGAGGCTGGTTTATAGAATTTATAAAAAGGAACATCATTTCAAAGTAGATGGAGGGGAAAGGCTTTTTATTCTGAAAATAAGACTAAAATTATGAAAGCAAATATTTTTCTTATTTTATAAAAATAAGAGATACCATTGTAACTGCTCTTATTTTTGGCATATTTAGAGAATGATTTCAAAATGTTTTACTGTAAACTTTTCTGACGAAATTAAATAAAACATGATATGAAATCATTTAACTTTTGCAACAAGGTCCTAAAATAGCTCATTTTTTCTAAGGACGCAAGCTCCATTTGTAAACACTTTGATCTTAAAACCTCATTTTAAAACATTAAAATTCTCACTTAAAGCATTCATCTTGATAATTTCCTTCTTCATTTTCTGTTTTTAATTGCTAACTGGAGTAATTTCAAACAGTCTGGTTTATGCCTTATGGAGTTAGTTCCCAAGGTCATTTTCAATGATTTTATGCAATGGTACAGTTTTTGCATAATTTTCACTTTCATATTGCAAATGATTCACACAGCATTTTTATTGTGTTATTACAAGTAATTTTTGATAATTGATAAGACTGATAAATAACTTAATGTGATGCACGGGATTGATGCATCACTTAATTTTGGGAACTAATTTTAAAATTGAGTTATTGAAATAGACTGTTTTAATGTTATAATAATGTAATAATGACTTAATTTTCTCTATTAACTTTGCGACTCCGGGGGCTCAGGTAACATTTACTCAGGTAATCATCATACCATATTATCATGCAAATATTATTAACCTGTTTATTTGTGGCCAACTTCTTTTTGTCTGTATGTTATATATTAAATATCTTTCTGCATCAGGACCTATAAATACATTTTATTCTTTTACCTGGTGCATATGAATTGTCTAGTTCTTTACTGGTAGAAATTTAGGAGACTTCTGAACTTTCAATAGTACAATGAAATTGATATATATATATATATATATATAGCTTTTTTTTTGTTTTTTTTTTTTTTGATTTTTGGCTGGGGCTGGGTTTGAACCCGCCACCTCCGGCATATGGGACTGGCGCCCTACTCCTTGAGCCACAGGTGCCACCTATATATAGCTTTTTTAAAAAGTGATATGAGAGGTATATATTTCTCTAGAATAGACAAAAAGTGTACTTGCTGAGTTAAGTATTTTATATTTAAGTATATTTTATCAATTTGTGCTCCTTAATGTATCTGTCAATTATGCATTTTTAGAGTTTGTATATGAATATCCCAAATTATACTTTGTCTAAAATTTGAAAGTTTCAACTTCTTGGTTTTGTTTTTTTTGCTAACCTGACCAATGAAAACTTGACATTTTATTGCCTTGAGTTGTATTTTCTTACTAACTGGCAAGGTTGAGGACATTTTGCTACGTGTCTTGCTCTCCACATTTTCCCTTTTGTGAGTGTCCTCACATATTCTTTGCCCGTTGAATTCATTGTCTTCTTTTATTCATTTCTAAGAGTATTTTTTAAATTCTAGGTATTAAATTTTATCTTTTATACATGTTTAATGTACTTTCCACTTATCTGTTGCTTATGTGTTACTTCTTTGTATTGCAATGATGATATTGATTATAATTTTTCATTTGGGGATGTTAAGAAGGATTCACCTACTGCTGACATTGTTTTCTTCTAATGTGTTTGTGATTTTATTTTTAACAATTTTAACATTGCATTTAACTTAGCCTTAAGTTTATATTAGCTTCTTCATTCACTGGAAATTTGATTATGTGAAAAGTGTGAAGCAAGGAAATACAGTGGGCTCTGTCTTTAAAATATACCTAGTATCTGCTTTAGACTGATAGGGCTGCAATTCCTGGTCCTTCTCTAATGTATGAATGCATCTTCCCTTCTGCCTCCTGTTCAGGGGTTCCTGTATTGCCACTGAGTTTCAAAACACAGACCACAAGCCCCTATTTTACAAGCACTCAGACGTGCACATCAAAGTGTGAGAGACAAATTCCCAAAAGGTGAACTTTGACAAGAGGGGCGTGGGGGTCAGTGGACAAATTCTTTTCCCTTTTCCTCCTTTTGGAAGCAGAGTAGTTTCATGTGATTTCTCTGATAACGTCTTACATGACTGAGGATTCAGCTTGTCATATATTTGTGTCCAGCTGGGATTGCACTTCCTGGGATTGTCCTTCCTTGGAATTATGTTTCCTAATAAAATGTTCCAAAAACTTTCTTTCCTTAGGGTCATTTTCTATAGCATTATGACTAAATCAAGTCTTTCTGCAAATGTCACACTTTCACTGAAGCCAATCCCAGTCACCCAATCTCAGGCCTGTCCTACATCTCCTTGACCTTTGCATTTATTATTATCTAATGTATAATTTACTTAATTGTTGTGATTATTAGTTTTATCTTCCCTTCTTCTCTAGAATAAAATCTTTAAGGTTATAGAGAAACAGAGCCTGTTTTCTACTTTGTTGACTAGCACCTAGTACAATGCCTGGCACACAGTAGCCCCTCAATGAACATCAATTGAATGAACTGAAAGAATGATGGGGGCTGGTGTGAATGCTACTGGCTGAGCATCACCACCATTGCCACTACAACACACTTAACCTTGTCTCTGCTTCTGTATATTACCAGTTGTGGGTTAGAAGGCCTGCTTGGGTGGGAGCACTTGATTGGCCATGATCAACACTCTTGACCTCATCAGCAACCAAGAGAGCTGTTTGTCTTCTATGTTGGATGAGAAGGCCCATCTTTGTATCAAGAATCAAATAATAGTGGCTCCCCAAAGAAGAACTAGCCAAAAGAACAAAAAAGACCACTATTCCTTATAGGATCACATTAGAATTATAAATTAATTTGGAGGGATTCTATAATGTTAAATCTTCTTAAGAGTATAGAATAACCTTCTATTTACTTAGGTAACCCTTTTAAAAAATTGTTTTGTATTCATTGAGGGTACAAAGAATTAGGTTACACTGATTGTGCTTGTTAGGTAAAGTCCCTCTTATAATTGTGTCCCACCCTCAAGAGGTGGGCCCTACCTCACCCCTTGTATTAGATCATCTATTGCCTTCATATTAGAATTGAGTACATTGGATTCTTGCTTCCCCATTATTCTGACGCTTTACTAAGAAGAATGTATTCCACCTCCATCCAGGTTAAAACAAAAGATGTAAAATCTTCATCCTTTTTAATGGCTGAATAGTATTCCATGGTACACATATATCAGAGCTTGTGAATCCATTCCTGGTTTGGTGGGCATTTAAGCTTTTTCTGCATTTTGGTGATTGTAAATTGAGCTGCCATAAACAGTCTAGTACAAATGTCCTTATGATAAAGAATTTTTTTCTTCTGGGTAGATGGCTAGTAATGGGATTGTGGGATCAAACTGGAGGTCTAATTTGAGTTCTTTGAGGATTCTCCATACTTCCATCCAAAAAGGTTATGTTACTTTGCAGTCCCACCAGCAGTGTAAAAGTGTTCCCTTTTCTCCGCATCCTTACCAGCATCTGCAGCTTCGAGACTTTGATGTACACTATTCTTACTGGGGTTAGGTGATATCTCAGGGTGGTTTTGATTTGCATTTCTGAGATGATTAGGAACAATGAGCATTTTTTCAAATGTTTGTTAGCCATGCGTTTGTCTTCATCAGAGAAGATTCTGTTCATATCTCTTGCCCAGTGGTAGATGGAATTGTTTACTCTTTTTCTGTTGATTAATTTGAATTCCCTGTAGATCCTAGTTATCAACCCTTTGTCAGATTGGTATCCTGCAAATATTTTTTCCCATTCTGAAGGTTGTCTTTTTGCTTTACTTGTGTCCTTAGCTGTGTGGAAGCTTTTCAGCTTAATTATGTCTGGTTTATTAATTTTTGTTGTGGTGGTGGTGGCTGCTAAAGTCTTTGTCATAAACTCTTTCCTCAGTCCAACATCATCAAGAGTTTTTCCCACACATTCTTCTAAGATTTTTATCATTTCATGTCTTATATTTAAGTCTCTTATCAATCTTGAGTTAATTTTTGTAAGGGATGACAGGTGTGGGTCAAGTTCCAGTCTTTTACATGTGGTTATCCAGTTCTCCTCACACCATTTGTTGAATAGGGACTCTTTCCCCCCACTGTATGCTTTATCAAAGATCAGATTGTAAGTAGAGACTGGTTCCATCTCTTGGTTTTCTATTGTGTTCCTTATATCTCTGTCTCTATTTTTGTGCCAATACCATGCTGTTTTGATTACTGTGGACTTGTAATATAGCCTGAAGTCTGGTAGGGTGATGCCTTCAACTTTGTTTTTAATGCTAAGAATAGCCTTAGCTATACGGGTTTTTTTCCGGTTCCATACAAATGAAGTTATTGTCTTCTGCGATTTCTTTTCTTGTGGTTTCATAATTCTCTTTGAAAAGATCTTTCCCCTCTTTTGTTAGTTGTATTCCTAAGTATTTCATTTTCTTTGAAGCTACTGGGTCACTCTTTATTTTTTTTTTTTAATTAAATCATAGCTGTGTATATTAATGCAATCATGGGCACTATGTGCTAGTTGTATATACAATTTGATATATTTTTCATCAAACTGGTTAACATAGCCTTCCTGGCATTTTCTTAGTTACTGTATTAAGACATTTATATTCTACATTTAGTAAGTTTCATATGTACCCTTATAAGATGGGTCACTCTTTTTATGTTATTTGGATCTTTTAAAAATATTTTACATGTTGGTCTTACGCAGTTTTTGTTAGGTTTTTTATTAGTTAGGATTTTTCAAAACTAATATGAATAGACTCTCATTTTTTAATTGGTCATGTCTGGTATATACCACAGATACTGTTTTTTTACTTCTACAATAACTTTGTACATATCTTCCTTGTCATACTCATTATCATTTTTAAAAATATTTTTTCATGTTTTGCATTTAATCATTAAATTTATTTGGGATTTTATGTATGATATTTAGTAAAGATCCAATTCACTTATTTTTTCCAGTTACTTAGTAAATTGTCTAAGGCACTCTAAGCCATTACGGTTGATATTCCTTTTTATCTTCTCATTAATTTGTGATGCAAGTGAACATAAACTAAATTATTTTGTTTCTAGGCTAGCTATGTTTTCTAATTATTCCTTCCATACTCATTCCTCAACTTCATAGAGAAATCTATACCCTTGACTATGTACTCTGTTCATGGAATGACTGAAATGCTTTCATAAGAGCTAAGAATAACCATCTGGACATCTCCACTGGTAATAACTTCAACTCACACCTGGCTGTCTTCCTCTATTTCCTATCTCTGTTCTTAACACGGCCAGATGGCCAGTTGCTCCAGCCAGAAACTTTAGAATAATCCTTAAATCCCCATATCCGGTTGGTTAGCAAGTCTTGTGAATTCACTGTCCCGAACAGCTCCAAAATATTTCTCTCATCTTTTCTAACACCACTGTATTCTCTGGAGTCCTGTCCTTTGTCAGATTTCAGCCTAAATGTCACCACCTCAGAGAGGGTTCTCTGACACCCTACTTAAATTAGAAGGCTTCACTTTACAATTGCTATTATAGCACCTTGTCCGTTTCCTTTATAAATGATGTAACAATTTGTAATGACTCATTGAAGTTTTTAAACTAATTTATTAGTAATGCATTAGAATGCAGATGGTATGATGGGGGGACTTATCTTGTTTTCTGTATTAACCATAGTTTTTAGTGTATAGTGATTCTCCCACTGTTAATCTATAATTCACTCTAATTGCAATCAAACTCCCTATTAGTTTTTTTTTGGTAGAAATATAAGTTGATTTGAATAATTATGTGGATCTTAGAATAATAAACATACATCAAAACCTTACATGGTCAACTCCAAGCTGGTCAGCTCTGGTGGGGAGAGGGAACAAGAAATGTAAAAGAAAAGAATGTAATGTAAAAGAAGAAGAAAATTAAACATATTCTTAGCTTTGGGGTATTTATTTGAAGAAGTGAAAACTGATGTCTACGCAAAAACCTGCAGACAGATATATATATATATATATATATTTTATTGTTGGGGATTCATTGAGGGTACAATAAGCCAGGTTACACTGATTGCAATTGTTAGGTAAAGTCCCTCTTGCAATCATGTCTTGCCCCCATAAAGTGTGACACACACCAAGGCCCCACACCCCTCCCTCCATCCCTCTTTCTGCTTTTCCTAAACCACCATAACTTTAATTGTCATTAATTGTCCTCATATAAAAATTGAGTACATAGGATTCATGCTTCTCCATTCTTGTGATGCTTCACTAAGAATAATGTCTTCCACTTCCATCCAAGTTAATACGAAGGATGTAAAGTCTCCATTTTTTTTTTAATAGCTGAATAGTATTCCATGGTATACATATACCACAGCTTGTTAATCCATTCCTGGGTTGGTGGGCATTTAGGCTGTTTCCACATTTTGGCGATTGTAAATTGAGCTGCAATAAACAGTCTAGTACAAGTGTCCTTATGATAAAAGGATTTTTTTCTTTCTGGGTAGATGCCCAGTAATGGGATTGCAGGATCAAATGGGAGGTCTAGCTTGAGTGCTTTGAGGCTTCTCCATACTTCCTTCCAGAAAGGTTGTACTAGTTTGCAGTCCCACCTGCAGTGTAAAAGTGTTCCCTTCTCTCCACATCCACGCCAGCATCTGCAGTTTTGAGATTTTATGATGTGGGCCATTCTCACTGGGGTTAGATGGTATCTCAGGGTGGTTTTGATTTGCATTTCTCTAATATATAGAGATGATGAACATTTTTTCATGTGTTTGTTAGCCATTCGTCTGTCATCTTTAGAGAAGGTTCTATTCATATCTCTTGCCCATTGATATATGGGATTGTTGGCTTTTTTCATGTGGATTAATTTGAGTTCTCTATAGATCCTAGTTATCAAGCTTTTGTCTGATCGAAAATATGCAAATATCCTTTCCCATTGTGTAGATTGTCTCTTTGCTTTGGTTATTGTCCCCTCAGCTGTACAGAAGCTTATAGCAGGTATAATTATAATGGCCCAAACTTAGAAGCAACCAAGATATCCTTTGATCCTGGTGAATGGGTAAGTAACTGGTATATCCACACAATGGGACATCATTCAATGCTAAAAAGAAATGAACTATCAAGCCACAAAAAGACATCAGAGACACTTACATGCCTATTACTAAGTAATAAAAGCCAATCCGAAAAGGCTGCTCACTCTATGATGCCCCCTATAGGACGTATGGAAAATGCAGGACTAAAGAGTGCAATAGGATCAGTAGTTGCTATGGTTTGAGATAGAAGATGAGAGGACGGATGCAGGTCAAGTGCAGAGGAATCTTAGGGTGATGAAATTACTCTGTATAATACTATAATGGTAGATATTGGTCATTATAAATTTGTCCAAATAAAATGTACAGCACTAAGATTGAAACCTAATGTAAACTATGAAGTTTGAGTGATAATGATGTGTCTGTGCAGGTTCATTGAATACAACACATGTACCACTCTGATGGGGTAATGTTGCTAATGGGGGATGCTGTGTGTATGCACGTTGGAGGTGAGAGTATATGGGAAATCTCTGTTTTGTTCTGTTCAACTTATTAAACAGTTCTAAAAATATATAGTCTATTGAAAATAAAAACAAAAATGTTCACCTCATTAATAAATTGAAGAAATTTTTACCTAAAAATTATATGAAAATTCAAATAGTCAAAAGAATTTTCTTATATAGAACAATAGTGGGGTTTATATTATCTAATTTTGAGACTTTCTGGAAAGACTGTGATAGTAATATAAGGATATGTATAAAAGTATATATGTCAATGGAAAAAGAGTCCAAAAATAGACCCACATGTGGTCAATTGATTTTTGAAAAAGGAGCCAAGGTAACCAGATTAGGAAATGATATCTTTCTTACCAAATGGTACTGAAATGAAAGGACATCTGTGAAAAAAATAAATTGAAATCTTTCACCTAAGGCTTTACTTCACAACAAACATCAAAATGTACTTGAAATAGATCATACACCTAAATGTAGAAGCTAAGACTTTAAAATATCAAGGAAACAAAGGAAAAAACATTTTTTCTTTTCTTTTTTTTTGAGACAGAGTTTCAAGATGTCACTCTAGGTAGAGTGCTGTGGCGTCACAGCTCACAGCAACCTCAAACTCTTGGGCCTAAGCGATTTTCTTGCCTTAGCCTTCCAAGTAGCTGGGACTACAGGCGCCCACAACAGCCAGCTATTCCTTTTTTGCAGTTGTCATTATTGTTTAGCTGGCCCAGGCTGGGTTCGAACCCACCAGCCTTAGTGTAGGTGGCTGGCACCCTACCCACTGAGCTACAGGTGCCACCCAAAAGGAAAAAATTAAAGAAGATGATGTTTCAAACTTTAAAGTAAAGAACAATATCTGAAAAGGGCAAAAAAATGTTAAAGATAAATGAAAAAATAATAAAATGGACTTAAACAGAATTAAATACGTCTGCTTTCGAAAGCTGTCAAAAAAAAAAAATCAAGCCACAGATTCAAAATGACATGTACAATATTGAATATATTTGACAAAGGGCTTTTCTCTGGATTATGTATTTAAATCTTATAACTTATTAATGAGTTATGCATCATTAATAATATGGTAAACACAGCCAATAGGAAAAATGAGTGAACATTTCACAAAAGAAGATATACAAATGCCCATTAACCACATGAAAACAAAATAACATCACAAATCCACTAGAGTGGCTAAAATGAAATAATAGTAGGTGTTGATAAAGAGATGGAGCATCTGGAACTCTCTTATATGGCTTGGAAGGGAGATATAAAATGATACCACAGTATAGAAAAAATGGTTTCACAGTTTTTATAGTTAATTCTATAGCTTCTAATAACCTGATAATATCACTCCTAGAAATTGAGAAATAAAAACAGGTCCTTCCAAAGTCATGGCAGTTTTATTCTTGATAGCTCCAAACTGGAACAATCAAAATGTATATCAACAGGTGAAAGTGAATTGTGATATATCTATACAATAGGATGCTATTCATCAAGGAAAGAAGTGTACCACTGAAGGAAAAAATATGATTCGTCTGCCTCGAAAATATATATATATATTTTTTTATTGTAGGTGATTCATTGAGGGTACAATAAGCCAGGTTACACTGATTGCAATTGTTAGGTAAAGTCCCTCTTGCAATCATGTCTTGCCCCCATAAAGTGTGACACACACCAAGGCCCCACCCCCCTCCCTCCGACCCTCTTTCTGCTTCCCCCCCATAACCTTAATTGTCATTAATTGTCCTCATATCAAAATTGAGTACATAGGATTCATGCTTCTCCATTCTTGTGATGCTTTACTAAGAATAATGTCTTCCACTTACATCCAGGTTAATACGAAGGGTGTAAAGTCTCCATTTTTTTTAATGGCTGAATAGTATTCCATGGTATACATATACCACAGCTTGTTAATCCATTCCTGGGTTGGTGGGCATTTAGGCTATTTCCACATTTTGGCGATTATAAATTGAGCCTGAGTGCTTTTAGGTTTCTCCATACTTCCTTCCAGAAAGGTTGTACTAGTTTGCAGTCCCACCAGCAGTGTAAAAGTGTTCCCTTCTGTCCACATCCATGCCAGCATCTGCAGGTTTGAGATTTTGTGATGTGGGTCATTCTCACTGTGGTTAGATGATATCTCAGGGTTGTTTTGATTTGCATTTCTCCAATATATAGAGATGAGGAACATTTTTTCATGTGTTTGTTAGCCATTCATCTGTCATCTTTAGAGAAAGTTCTATTCATGTCTCTTGCCCATTGATATATGGGATTGTTGGCTTTTTTCATGTGGATTAATTTGAGTTCTCTATAGATCCTAGTTATCAAGCTTTTGTCTGATTCAAAATATGCAAATATCCTTTCCCATTGTGTAGGTTGTCTCTTCGCTTTGGTTATTGTCTCCTTAGCTGTACAGAAGCTTTTCAGTTTAATGAAGTCCCATTTGTTTATTTTTGTTGTTGTTGCAATTGCCATGGCAGTCTTCTTCATGAAGTCTTTCCCCAGGCCAATATCTTCCAGTGTTTTTCCTATGCTTTCTTGGAGGATTTTTATTGTTTCATGCCTTAAATTTAAGTCCTTTATCCATCTTGAATCAATTTTTGTGAGTGGGGAAAGGTGTGGGTCCAGTTTCAGTCTTTTACATGTAGACATCCAGTTCTCCCAACACCATTTATTGAATAGGGAGTCTTTCCCCCAAGGTATGTTCTTGTTTGGTTTATCGAAGATTAGGTGGTTGTAAGATGCTAGTTTCATTTCTTGGTTTTCAATTCGATTCCAAGTGTCTATGTCTCTATTTTTGTGCCAGTACCATGCTGTCTTGACTCCTATGGCTTTCTAGTACAGACTAAAATCTGGTATGTTGATGCCCTCAGCTTTATTTTTATTACTAAGAACTGCCTTAGCTATATGGGGTTTTTTCCAGTTCCATAAAAAACGCAGAATCATTTTCTCCAAATCTTGAAAGTACAATGTTGGTATTTTGATAGGAATGGCATTGAATAGGTAGATTGCTTTGGGAAGTATAGACATTTTAACAATGTTGATTCTTCTTATCCATGAGCATGGTATGTTCTTCCATTTGTTAACATCCTCTGCTATTTCCTTTCTGAGGATTTCATAGTTTTCTTTATAGAGGTCCTTCACGTCCTTCGTTAGGTATCTTCCTAGGTATTTCATTTTCTTTCCAAACTATGGTGAAGGGAGTTGTGTCCTTAATTAGCTTCTCATTTTGACTGTTATTGGTGTATACAAAGGCTACTGACTTGTGGACATTGATTTTATATCCTGAAACATTACTGTATTTTTTGATGACTTCTAGGAGTCTTGTGGTTGAGTCTTTGGGGTTCTCTAAGTATAAGATCATGTTGTCAGCAAAGAGGGAGAGTTTGACCTCCTCTGCTCCCATTTGGATTCCCTTGATTTCCTTGTCTTGCCTAATTGTATTGGCTAGAACTTCCAGCACTATGTTGAATAGTAAAGGTGACAGAGGACAACCTTGTCTGGTTCCAGTTCTAAGAGGAAAAGCTTTGAGTTTTACTCCATTCAGTAAAATATTGGCTGTGGGTTTGTCATAGATAGCTTCAATCAGTTTTAGAAATGTGCCACCTATGCCTGTACTCTTCAGTGTTCTAATTAGAAAAGGATGCTGGATTTTATCAAATGCTTTTTCTGCATCTATTGAGGGGATCATGTGATCTTTATTTTTGCCTCTGTTAATATGGTGGATAACGTTTATGGACTTGCGTATGTTAAACCAGCCTTGCATCCCTGGGATGAAGCCTACTTGATCATGATGAATGACTTTTTTGATGATAAGCTGTAATCTATTGGCTAGGATTTTGTTGAGAATTTTTGCATCTATATTCATGAGTGAGATTGGTCTGAAATTCTCCTTTTTGTTTGGGTCTTTTCCTGGTTTTGGTATCAGGGTGATGTTTGCTTCATAGAATGTGTTGGGGAAGATTCCTTCTTCCTCAATTTTTTGGAATAATTTCTGCAGTACAGGAATCAGCTCTTCCTTGAAGGTTTGATAGAATTCTGGAGTGAAGCCATCTGGACCAGGGCATTTTTTGGTTGGAAGATTTTTTATTGTTTCTTTGATCTCAGTGCTTGAAATTGGTCTGTTCAGGAGCTCTATTTCTTCCTGTCTGAGTCTAGGGAGAGGGTATGATTCCAAATATTTATCCATTTCTTTCACATTGTCAAATTTCTGGGCATAGAGTTTCTGGTAGTATTCAGAGATGATCTCTTGTATCTCTGTGGATCAGTTGTTATTTACCCTTTATCATTTCTGATTGAGGTTACTAGAGATTTTACTTTTCTATTCCTCGTTAGTCTGGCCAATGGTTTATCTATTTTATTTATTTTTTCAAAAAACCAACTCCTTGTTTCATTAATTTTCTGAATGATTCTTTTGTTTTCAATTTCATCGATCTCTGATTTTATTTTGGATATTTCTTTTCTTCTACTGAGTTTAGGCTTAGATTGTTCTTCTTTTTCCAATTCCATAAGATCTCTTGTGAGATTGTTGATGCGCTCTCTTTCTGTTTTTCGAATGTAGGCATCTAAAGTGATGAATTTTCCTCTCAAAACTGCTTTTGCAGTATCCCACAGGTTTTGGTAGCTTGTGTCTTCATTGTTGTTATGCTCAAGGAAGTTAATGATTTCCTGTTTTATTTCTTCCTGCACCCATCTGTTATTCAACAGAAGATTGTTTACTTTCCATGCCTTTGGGTGGGGTCGAGCATTTCTGTTAGAGTTGAGTTCCACCTTTAGTGCCTTATGGTCTGAGAAGATACAAGGTAAAATTTCAATTCTTTTGATTCTGTTGATATTTGTTTTGTGTCCCAGGATATGATCAATTTTGGAGAATGTTCCATGGGGTGATGAGAAGAATGTATATTCTTTATCTTTGGGGTGGAGTGTTCTATATGCGTCTATCAAGCACAGTTGTTCTAGGGTCTCATTTAAATCTCTTATATCTTTGTTTAATTTCTGTTTAGAAGATCTGTCCAGCTCTGTAAGAGGAGTGTTAAAGTCCCCTGTTATTATGGTATTATCAGATATCATATTGCTCAGACTGAGTAAGGTCTGTTTCAAGAATCTGGGAGCATTTAAATTGGGTGCATAAATATTTAGAATTGAAATGTCTTCTTGTTGCATTTTTCCCTTGACCAAGATAAAGTGACCATCTTTGTCTTTTTTGACTTTAGTTGTTTTAAATCCACATGTATCTGAAAATAAGATTGCAACTCCTCTTTTCTTCTGAATTCCATTTGCCTGAAAAATTGTCTTCCAACCCTTGACTCAGAGCTTTAATTTGTCTTTTGAAGCCAGGTGTGTTTCTTGCAGACAGGAAATGGATGGCTTGTGTTTTTTAATCCAGTCAGCCAATCTATGTCTCTTCAGTGGGGAATTCAAGCCATTAACATTTATTGAGATAATTGATAAGTGTGGTAGTATTCTATTCGTCTTATTTGGTGAGAGTCCATTGCTTAGTTTTATCTTTTGCATCAGTGTGGAGGTTAGGTTCTGTCCTTTAATTTCTGAGTTCTTACTTTGCTGCTGATCCATTGTGGTGGTCAGTGTGCAGAACAGGTTGAAGTATTTCCTGTAGAGCTGGTCTTGTTGTGGCGAATTTCCTCAATGTTTGTATATCCGTAAATGATTTGATTTCTCCATCAATTTTGAAGCTTAGGTTAGCAGGGTACAGAATTCTGTGTTGGAAATTGTTCTGTTTAAGTAGATTAAAGGTAGATGACCATTGTCTTCTTGCCTGGAAAGTTTCATTAGAGAAGTCTACGGTCATCCTGATGGATTTGCCCCTATAGGTCAACTGGTGCTTACTCCTGGCAGCTTGCAGAATCTTTTCTTTTGTCTTGACTTTGGACAGGTTCATCACAATGTGTCTTGGAGAAGCTCAGTTAGAGTTGAGGTGACCTGGGGTCCGATATCCCTCTGAAAGCAGTGTGTCAGAATTTTGGTGATATTTGGGAAATTTTCTTTTATAATATTCTCTAGTATGGCTTCCATTCCTCTGGGGCATTCTTCTTCCCCTTCTGGAATTCCTATAACTCGTGGTTGGAACACTTCATAAAGTCCCATAATTCTGACAGTGAACGTTCTGCTTTCTCTCTCTTCTTTTCTGCCTCTTTTACTATCTGAGTTATCTCAAGAACTTTGTCTTCTACCTCTGAAATTATTTCTTGTGCATGGTCTAACCTGTTGCTGATACTTTCCATTGCATCTTTAAGTTCCCTAATTGACTGTTTCAGTTCCTGTAGCTCTGCTATATCCTTTCTATATTCCTCATATTGTTCATCTCTTATTTGATTCTGTTTTTGGATTTCCTTTTGGTTATTTTCCACTTTATTAGCACTTTCCTTCATTGTTTCCATTATTTCTTTCATTGTTTTCATCATGTGTATTCTAAATTCCCTTTCTGTCATTCCTAACATTTCTTTATAGGTGGAATCATCTGCAGTAGCTACCTCATGGTCACTTGGTGGGGTTGTTCTGGACTGGTTCTTCATGTTGCCTGGAGTTTTCTGCTGATTCTTCCTCATGAGTGATTTCTTTTATCTGTTTCCTTGCCCTAATTTTCCTTTTACTTCCTTTTGCTCTTTAAGTTCTCATGCCTGTGGACTAAGGGTTACATGTCCATAAGTGTGAGAAGGTTGAAAAGCAAAAAAGGGATGAAAGAAAGGAGGACCGAGTGATAAGAAAAAAAAGAAAAATAGAGAAAGGAGAGGGGGTGGGTAAAAGGAATATTGACAAAAAGAAGAGAGGCACAGAAAGAGGGAGACAGAGCAATATAGGTGTATAGTAGGGAACTTTGACACAACCTTAAAAAACCCCATCTTCTGGTGGTGCCCAGTTGGGTGGTTCCCTTGAGGTCAGCAGCTCTTTGCTAACCTGATCAGACACAGTACCCCACCTCCACCAAGTAGAGAGGAAAGACAAAAATGCTATAAATCGAACCAAAAGAAGCAAACAGAAAACTTTACAGGATAAAATTGGGTGAAAAACCAAATAATAGCGGTATGAACACTAGCAAAAATGAAGTTCTAGTTATTGAAAAAGGCAGCAAGGGGAAATTATAATTAAACTAGAAAAATTGAGAAAGAAAAAGTATCTGTATGGAAAAGGTTGAAATTAAAAAACAAAACAACATCAACAACATCAAAATAAACAAAAAAAACAACCAAACCAAAAAAAGAAAAAACAAAAAACAAAAAAAAAAAGAAAACCACAACCAAAAACAAAGCGGTATGTATATGTTATTGAATATTGTCTGGGCAACACATGGTCTTCTGGGGTATGAGATATTAATCACAGTTCTGATACGACTGGAGGCTGCTGATTTCTCAAACCCCAGCAGGTAGACACCCTAAATCTCTCTTCAGCCCACTTAAAAGGCACTTTGAACTTGTAAACTTTCTGAGCAGAAGCTTTCCCAGTAAAGTGCTTGTCGCTGGAATCACTGCTGAAGTGGCTATCCACTTACCCAGTGTGCCAAAACCGGTCTCACTCTGCCCCTGAGGGTTAGGGCTGCAAGGCAGCTCAGACCACACCCTTAGGCTACTTGGTCGCTGGGTTACCAGCTCTCACTCTATTCTAGCTCTGCGACCCTGAGGGCGGAGCTTGCCGGGGCAGATCTCTCACAATGGCTCCCTGTGACCCACAGCCAAACACTATTAGCTCTGTGTGGCTCAGCGGCTCAGACTGGGGCCCTAGACAACGGCCAAAGTTCTCCGCACTCCCGCTCAGGCTCTCCCCAAGGCTGTTCAACTGAGTGCCAAGTCCAAAGACACCAAAACAGTTCACAGGTAAGGCCTTTCTGGTTTGCAGTCTCGCTGCTACTGAACTTACAGTTGCGGGCGGGTTTAGACGGATTGAACACATGCGGCCACTTGCCATTTTTCCACTGTTTTAGTCCTCCTCTTGGGGTCCAGAAGTCTCTCGCTGACTCCCTGTATCCTCACAGGGGTGATGATAGGCAGATCCCACCAGCCAGAGATGCCTGGATTCCTATCTCCCCAGACTCATGGTGCCCAGATGCAAGGAAGCTGTTACTCGGCTGAAATCTTGCTCTGCCTCCTGCCTCGAAAATATTTTACTAAGTGATAGAAGACAGAAACAAAAGGTTACTATTTTATTATTCTATTTATATAAAATCTGAGAGTAGCTAAAACTAATCTATACTGACAGAAATCAGTGGTTTCCTTTTTCTGAGGGTGCACGTTGAGGGCTTTATTGAAAGGGCAGAAAGGAAACTTTGGGCAATGATAGGAAGGGACTATAAATTAACTGGGATAACTGTCAGGTGATTACATTTAAAAATGCATCAAATGGGCACATTTATTGTATATAAATTGTACCTTAATTAAGTTTATTTGGAAAAAATTATAGCTTTGATTATACTCATTTGCATCTTAGTCTGTTTAAATACTTTCTTTTTATCTGTATGTTGACTCAAACAATTCTTGATAGTAGAGAAAGCTTAAAGGGGAAGATAACAGAAGCTGCATTGTATATTTCCATTTCACAGTTAAAGTTAGCAATTGCACCATTCTGATTTTGACTTTGTATTTATTTCAGATTGCCTAACCAGAATTCTATTCATGGTTGACACCATGACATGGTTACATGAAAATAGTCATTCTTAGCATAATAATAGATTTAGAAGCTAAATTTAAGGTGCAGAGAGCTACTATGAGAGGCACCCCCGAAAAAAACACTTAAAAGTCAAATTAGAGAAAATTAAAAGTATTAAAAGTTTTAATTATAATAAATGCTAAAATATTATAAATTTTATTATTTTTATATTATAATAAATAAGTAATGTATTTAACTATGCAAACTTGGTCATTCTACAAAAATCCACATTAAGGTGAAAGGATTATGAAATTTTTCTGTTGCTAATATTAACAGAACAAAGGAAGATGGATAATACTGAAAGATAAATTTTTGCTAGTGATTCTTAATCAATCCTATTAGGAAAAATACCCCTTTTATTTACTGAAAGGAAATTCATAGATAATATAAATTCACTATAATATTTAAAAAATAAACATAATGGGCGGTGCCTGTGGCTCAAAGGGGTAGTGTGCCAGCCCCATATGCTGGAGGTGGAGGGTTCAAACCAAGCCCTGGCCAAAAACTGCAAAAAAAATAAAAAATAAAATAAAATAAATAAACATAATATCTTAGCTATAAAATATAAAAAAAATAAATACTTGGGTAAAACTGCCTCAGCAGGCAAAATAAAATAGAAGTCTGCACCTATTACTAAGAGTCACCATCAATTTAACCAATGGGGTATTATTGTGCTGGTGACTGAAATACCACTCAGAAGCTTAGCAGTGATATGATTTTCTACAATGGCAAACAAATCTTGGTAAACTCCAAAACACAGAGTGCATCATTTCCTCAGTTTATATAGATGCATGCTGGAGAATAAGAATCATACAAAAACAGTTATATGCAGGGCGGGGCCTGTGGCCCAGTGGGCAGGGCGCTGGCCCCATATACCAAGGGTGGTGGGTTCAAAGCCACCCTGGCCAAACTGCAACAAAAAAATAGCCGGGCATTCTGGCGGGCACTTGTAGTCCCAGCTACTGGGGAGGCTGAAGCAAGAGAATCGCATAAGCCGAAGAGCTGGAGGTTGCTGTGAGCTGTGATGCCACAGCACTGGCGACAGAGTAAGACTCTGTCTCTACCAAAAAAAAAAAAAAAAATTTATATGCAAACAGACTTAATATAATTTTCAAATATATGAAAATCGTTGTTTTTTAAAAACTTACATGAACACCCACTGGTTCATTCGGAGGTCTGAGAGAGACAATTTGTGGTGTGGGATTGTCCTGTGCACTGAGGGACAACTAGCATCCTTGCACATCGGCCTCCCCACAGCCACAGTACAGTGCAGTGGTGTCAGTAGCACCCCCACCCATTCCCAAGCAACCTTCATTAAACCCCTTTAGAAACTGTTTGAAACTTTAAGACCCACTGACCTAGGTGATAACAAGCAAACAACAACAACAATAACAAATCGAATTAGGAGCTAGCATCAGAACTGCGATGGTAGAAAACAATCGCATAAGCTCTAGTGAATTAAAGGGGCGAGGAACAACAATAGACAGAACAGAGTGAGATGAAATTTCGAGTCTGAAATGAGACCATTGCAAAGGCCTTTATTCCCTTTAAGTAAATGTCTCCTTACTAAACTGAAAGCTTTAATTCTAACCATTATATTAGAGGCGTAAGGGGAGCTATTTCATTTTGTCTCCCCTTTGTTGCCCTGCCTGCTGCCTGCCAAGCACTCAGTCCCCTGGCCTGCAGTGCAGGGTCCCCAGAGGCCACCTTCCCTGCTCAGTCTCCCTGGCCTTCGGGAGGATCCTGGCTCAGTGCTGGTTCGCGTGAATACTCAGAGCTGCACACAGTTTTGCCAGGTCTTTCTCAGGAGGTTACCTTTCCTAGCTACTTGGATTTCCCACAAATAATGCTTTCCATGTGTATGTATTTTACCGATCCCCGAGTGCTTTCGCATCAATTACTTTCTTTAATTTAAAAGTTCAGATAAGAAGTCCCGCCATAGGACAGGGGACCCTTTAAGGGCCGTCGGTGGGGCCGGTGCCCGGGAAAGGGGAGAGCGGAGGAGTGTCCTTTTCTCCCCCCACGCTCTGGAGGCGGCAGAGCCAAAGCTGGAGGGGGCTGTCTCCTCCTCTTCCCCAGCAGCTGCAGCTCGCTAAGCTCATAAGCCAGGGCCAGGGGACAGGGCGGCAGCGACTCCTCTGGCTCCAGGGAAGTGGATCCGCGCGGGGCCCTAATGATGCCGGGAGCCGCCGGGGTCCTCCTGCTGCTGCTCGCGCGGGCCCTCGGGGAGAGCCAGGCGCAGCGGTCCCCGCAGCAGCGCCAGCTGCCGGCACATCAGCAAAGAGGTACAGTCGAGGCACGGGCTGGGGAATCACATCCTTTGCCAGGGCCGCGGCTCCTCACTGGTCCTTTCTTCCCAGTTTCTGGCTGGGGACCGCTTTCTTGCTTTGCCTTCCTAGAGCGCGCTTTGCAGCGAGAGATTTACTAAACTCGAAACAAGTTCACTTTCAAGTCCAGCAGGGAGTGTCGTAGGGGGAATTACTTACCTCCAGCGCAAGGAAAGGGGATCCTGAGAGGTCTTACTGTCTATCACTATACATCTTAAAAATTGATTTCTCAAATCTTTCCCAAAGGCATACTTTTTCCAATTGAAAACAAAACAAAACAACCTCCACCCCCTACCCCCCCCCAAAGTTTGTCCACATCAGATTCTATCCCTGCAGAGAAAGTTTTCTCAAGCTGTGTGGGTCATCTTGGAACTTTATGGAGGATAATGGATGCAACATTTTCCTTTTTTTTTCTTTTTTTGTTTTTATTTTAAAGTACTTCATTTCCAAATATTTAAACAGGATTTGTACCGTATAAAGTAGGTGAGTATGTGGACTTTATTTTATTTTATGGAGATGGTGCCCCTAAGCCCTCATCTTTTCCAGAAACACATTCTATATCGGTATCCTGTTTTATTAGAGCGAAATTTCTCCTGTTGTTTAAATACAGAGGAGACTTCTGTGTCATTTATCTTTTAAAACCACAGCGAACAGATGCACACTTTAGGGGACTTTGAAATACAGTTTTATTTTATGTAACTTAAATTATTTTTGTCTACGCGTCTTAGTGCTTCTATGCATATCATTTCTTGAAACTCTTGAGAGTCTTTGAAGAATTATTATGATGAATTTTAAAACAAGCACATATCCAGCATTTAAAAACACAATTTGTAATACATTATTTCAGCAAATATTTCTGTAATTTGGAAAACTTGTATCGAAGTTAATAATATTTAAGAAATAATTAAGATATGGTTTCTAATATCAAAATGTGGACTCTAAGAGTACAAAATGTTAAGATTCAAACCTTTTGAAAGTTTTGATGAGACTCTTCTGCTGAAGTTTTGAAATGCACTTAACTGGAATAAAGCCATGCCTGATACTTCTGATAGTTATTCTTACAGTCTGCATTTTTAGCAGTATTGCACTATTTTTCATAAGGGAGTAAAATGATCCCCTAAGCTTCTTGCTATAGTAGTAACTCCCTGATTAAAATTCCTAGTATAAAAATGACCTTGAGTTTACTGTATAACTTTTTCTTCTATTTTTGCTTTTCCTTTGTTGAGTGGTAAAATGGGGACAAAGGGGCTAAATCAATAGAAATTTATGAGAGTGATTTTGAGAGTACCTCTGACAGCTGAATCTTTCTCAAGTATATGTGTTTTCATGATATTAACACTTTAGTACTGTTAGGCAGCTGGGGAAGAAAATGGGCTTAGAGGACCAACCTTCTGTTCCCTAGGAATGGGGTAGAAGCTCAAAGAATGCAGAGGAGGGATCAAATGGGTTGTTACTAAGATTTTCCCCTAGCTCATAATGCACATAATTTCCCTTTACTCTTTCGTTTAATTGAGGTAAAATTAACGCTTGATTTCTATGGTCCAGGCACAAGTTGAGGGGAATGCAAAAGGAGGGGCTTTACTGCCATTCTGTTAGAGGTCACTTGGATGTTGTATACAATCAAGAATTTTAGCCAGGAAGGCTATATTAACCAGTGTGATGAAAGTGTGTCAAACGTTCTGTGAAGCTAGTGAATGATGCCCCATGATCATATCAATGTACACAGCTATGATTTAATAAAAAAAATAAAATTAAAAAAATTGAAAAAAAGAATTTTATGCAGAATATCTATACCATCGAGTCTTCTATAGACTTCCATTTGCACTGTAGTATCTATTACATGCATTGCCTTTGGTATAGACCTTTGTAATATATTTGGAGGTTAGCTAAAGGACGGATGGCCTAGACCTGCTAATATTAAAATTATAAGTAAAATACAGAGGGTGCCAAAAATGCATACACATTTTGAGAAAGGAAAAAAACTGTATTAAAATTGTAATATTTAATCATGTTTGACGTCTGCCATTACAAGAGGTACTCACCCTGACTTATATTCATCATTTGCTATCAGTATATATTACTACAATTTTAATTCAGTTTTTTCTTTATTAAAATCTGTTTACAGGTTTTTGGCACCCTCTGTATATTGCACAAAACTTTAAATTTGTAAAGTGCTTTATAATTTAAACATGTCATATATGTGATCTTTTTTCACCTTCAGCTGTTATTATACTCATTAGACAAATTGAAACCTAAGCTTGGAGTGGCTGTGACTTACCTTTACTAACTGATAGGGGTAACTTAATTCTTAACAACTAAAAGCACTCTTAGTGTTGTTTATGTTGAAATTCCCTTTCTATGGTTCCAAAGTATCTTTCTATTTACTCTTTTGAGGCCATGTTTTCTGTTGAAGTTGTTTCTCTGAAGCATGCTCTCAGGGAGGATCACTGGATATGAACTTGACTGAAGCAATGTTTTCTTGGCTATCCTCAGCTTTTCTGTTTTCGATTATACTAGCCCTGACCTTTCAGGCCAAGCACTAATTGTGTAGGAGTTCTGTTTCCCCTTAGAGTATATTGCCAATTTATTAAGACATTACCATGAAGCAATCATTTTTAGATGTTGTATTTAGTTATAAATGTAACCATACTTTAAAAAATTTTTTTTTTCTTAAGATTTCTTATGTGGTTTCTATAGCATACTGATTTGTAGTATGAATAGTATTGATTCAGCAAATGTAATATTCCAAGAAAATTCTTTAACTAGATATAAGATTGACAAAAATAGAAAAATGATGTAATCAGAATGATTCTGTATTTCAGCAAGGCAGTGGGGAAAATCTCTTCTGATATCCTTGTGAATAATATGTAGAAATGGAAGCATGATGGTAGGTAAATGGCAACTGACTAAACAATAGTTTCCAAAGAATATTGCGTAGTGGATCAAAGTCAATCTGGAAAGAAGTCTCTAACAGGGTGACAGAGGTTTTCTTAAGTTCACCTATCTTGGTAATGACTTGATGAAAAACATAAAATCCAAGCTTATCGGAACTGCACATGGTCCAAAATTGATTCAAGTGGCTAAGCTGTTTAATAATAGGCTCAGGAATTTTAAAGATTGTTAAAGCCTGGACCACAAATGAAACATATGTGGTATTATTATTCATATCCAGACGTCAAATAATTTCATTTGCCCTTCTCTGGAAATTCGTTGTGTGCTTTATATGTACAGCAGTGAGGACAAAGCCAGGGTGAGAAGGGCCAGTCTGAATTGCAGCAAGCTCAGTATGAACATACAGTGTCGCAGGCTGGCAAAAAAGCTTAACTTTCATGTTATGTGCATAGAAACAGACCTGTCTCTTGGTTAGCTCGCATCCAGCACTTCATTGACAAATGGCTATAAATTCAGAGAACAGTTAAGGGTTTGAAAAGATAAGTCCTTTCATTTGAAGAAGGAAAGATTTAGTGGGAGGACGTCCTAAGAGACATCCTCAAAGTATAAAAAGGGTTATTATGTAGAAGAAGGACCACAATGCCTTTTCTAAAGGCTGAACTGGGATCTTTAGAAGGATATGACAACGAAGAAAGTCCAAATTCTTTAAAATGTAGAATGCCACTCCTTCTCCCCACTCCTCCTTCTCCTCTCCTGTCCACATTTTGAGCTGACTAGAAATAACTGGGTCATGTTTGAGCTCTTTGCTTCTGGAAATGTCCATGCAGTGGTTAGATTACAACTGGTCAGGGATGTTTTAGGATGGGATGCCTCAGTGAAGGGAAGTTAATACTCATGAAATCTCCACTCCTTCTTTAATTCAAAGATTCTATTAGTATAGTCTATTGTTTCTTGAATGCATACTTGTATTTAAATTTCCAAATTCCTAAATATATAGCTATATCTATGTAAGTATGTATGTGTGTGTGTGTGTGTGTGTGTGCGTGTTTCTAGATGCTTTTTGGGATTTACAATAAAAAAATGTTTGAGACAACCCTCACACATTGTTGGCAAGAATACTTCAGAAATTGAGCATGGAATTTTCCACATCACTGTCAAACTGCACAGTTCTGAAACATCCTGTGTTATAAAATGTTAGAATAGTTTATGAATTACCTGAAACGTTTTTAGGATATTTACAGTAGCCATAAATCTGGGATGACTTTTTTAATTTCTTTTGCTACATATGTAACTTGTTGGTTTCTACACTACATGGTGACCCAAGAGTTTAGTAAAAATGATTAATAACTGATAAAATGCATGGCTGAGAGTAATAAGATATTTAATATTGGGAGGCGCCTGTGGCTCAGTCGGTAAGGCGCCAGCCCCATATACCGAGGGTGGCGGGTTCAAACCCGGCTCCAGCCAAACTGCAACCAAAAAATAGCCGGGCGTTGTGGCGGGCGCCTGTAGTCCCAGCTACTCAGGAGGCTGAAGCAAGAGAATCGCTTAAGCCCAGGAGTTGGAGGTTGCTGTGAGCTGTGTGAGGCCACGGCACTCTACCGAGGGCCATACAGTGAGACTCTATCTCTACAAAAAAGAAAAAAAAGTTAAAAAAATTAAAAAAAAAGATATTTAATATTTACTATTTCATTATAGTTGAGAAAATTGATATAAATTTTATATTATATTTTATATCACATATCAAGGTACACAGATTTCTGGCCTATCTTATTTTTAAGAATTTACTATCCTCGGATTTTGTGCAAAGTAATGACATGAATCTATATCAAGAATTACTGGGGTTTATGAAAAAAATTGAGCATGCTTTAACACTTCTTCAATTCACTTTAGTTATTCTAGCTTCTGAAATGCAGGTGACTGTCACCTATGCTATAATATGAGGAAGGTGAAGGAGGTTTTTGCCTTCTACGGATATAATTATTTTAAAACTCAAATAGGTATTCAAAGGATTCTATCCAGATATGGCTGTTGTAAGGACACAAAAGAGCCTATATTTCATGGAAGGGACTTATTTATTATCAGGAAAAAGAATTTCTGAATTAGTAGGATTTGAAATTCTTACAACTCTCCACTGTACTGTGATAGCAATGATTCAGAAAAGGTTTCTTTAGGTAGTTTTAACATCTCAATATTTTCTCAGTCTGCATTTGTCTAAAGCAGAACATTGTCACTATTTTTCCATTAATACATTAAACAAATATTGATTATTTATGGTCAGTGATTAATGTGCTAGCCATTTCAACTTGGGCCTCTGAGACTGAAGCTTTGTTTATTTTGGTCCAAATAGATTTAGCAGTGGGCTATCAAAAAAAATTCTCTTAACCTTAATATGAGGACTCACACATCCTTTCATAACCTATTTTAGGATTATTAAACCGCAATTCTGGCAACAATGGAAGGGGAGGAATTGGGATCTAGTGGAGTTCAGAATAGAGAAACTCGTCTCCATCTAGAATACATACAGCAAGATCAGTGGGTTGTCGGGAGACTCAATTGTAGAGTCCAAAGGCTTTACCCATGAGGACTTGATTCAGATCAGTGTAACTATCTAGTAGGATCCACTTTGTGGGTAGACCCTGACTAGAAAGATTTCCCAGCAGGGTGAAAACATAACAAAACACAACAAAGCAAACAAACAAACAAACATACCAAGAGTGGTGACCATAGGTTATCTGTCCTGTTTGCAGTAGATCCTTATTTAGTAGCTGGGGAGAACTGTAAGAAAAGCAGGAAGAAATGATCATCAGTGATCACACAAATCGTTTAGCTTCTAATCCAGAATTGAGATTTCTGTATAATTTACAGAACGGTATCCTGTATAGGATTTCTGTATAGTTGTAATTCTAATCTGGGTAACTAAGCAGGAATCTAGGCAGAAGCCCCACTTGCAGTGAATGAGAAAGCAGAGATTAGAGAAAGACCAAAGTAGATTGGCACATGGCTCTCAAGATTCACACCAGGCTTAGTATACACCAAGCAGCCAGAAACAAAACTAATTCTGGGATTTGCCAGTTGGCAAGACTGAATTTAGAGGTCAGAATATATGAAGGAAATTGGCGGGGTTGGATCTATGATGGTGAATGAATGCATTCAGGGAGTAAAATAGAAAAAAAATTCTGCTCTTGTGCAGCTTATATCGAGTTGCTATGGAGATGCAGAGACAGGAATACAAGGAATATACGATGAAGAGGTAACATAAGAATATTTATATGTATAGAAGATAGTAGGTGAAAATGCCCTGGACAAACACATCCAGCAGGGTAGGGGCAGTCAGAAGTTGTAGGAGTGGAGGGAAGTTGTTTCTATTTTAAATAGGTTGATGAAGGTTGACCTCATGGAGCAGGTTGCACTTGGGCAAACCCTTGAAGGTGGTGTGGGAGTGATTTGTATAGACGTCAGGTAAGCGAGTACTGTCAGCTCAGGGAATGCACCTTCTCACTGTAAGGGTGGAGCATAGTGGGACTGGTCAGAGAAGTAATGGAGGCTGGAGCAGATAGCATTGTTGATCGCTGCAGAGATTTTGCCTCTTAGTCTGAGTGATGTGGGAGATATTAGGGAATTTTCAGTAGAGTTAAATGATTGAATGAAAGATAATTATGCTTTGCCCCAATAGACCCTAATCCTTAGGACCAGACCAATATTCCAAGTGTAGAATTATTTTAGAATTATCATCTCTTGCCCTCAAACATCTCAATCACAGAGCATATGTAATTGATTCTGTATTTCATCTCCACAATCACTTACCACTCTAAAGCTCAGATGCATCTTTGTAACATTTCAGTTTTTTCCTCTTGTCATGTCAACACTCTTCTACAGTTCAAAGTATATCAGTACCTAAAAAACAACTTAAGGGCAAGGAACTCCCACAACTTTTTGAAATTTTACCTTAGTGTACTTAGAAATACGCCATGGATTTCTAGAGTAAGTCTAACTAGTATACACTTTAAAACAAAAATGAAGTATTCACAATCCCTTATGGACATATGTGTACTTTGGAGTTCCCTTTTTTATTACCCATTTCAGTATCAAAGATAAAGTTTAGACCCTATTGTTAAAAATGGCACAGTGATGTATTGATCTGATGACATCTTTCATGATATGAACTTGAAATGTTACCCATTTTTACAATCAGAAACATATTCTATACTCTGTTACAATTTTTTTAACTACTTTAAGGAGCACTGTAAGTTTTACAGTGACCTTTGGATTGAAGTAATGCAGTTTTGGCCTAAGTTAATTCTGCTATTTAGAACAAGTTAGATAAGGAAAATTGCATAGCTTCTCCCTCCCTCCCTTCTTTTCCCTTTCTTTTAGAATCCTGCTTGTGAATAAAATATGCTAATTAAAAGAGATGATTCTAATAAATGCAACTTTTAATAAAATATATAAGGCGAAACTTCATTAAAATTTTTCTTATTGAAAGCCCCTAATAATTGCCATGTAAAGATAGTCTTGAGACATAATCTAAACTTACATGGTCAGTTAAAGCTAAAGACATTTGCTTGTCAAAGACGTATAGCGTGAGTACAAAAAGTTTTATTTTCCTTAAGCCTTTCCAAATGTGGATTTTAATATTGGAGTTTCGTGCTCTTTGGCTTTCACTTGGATACATGACATTTAGGGAAAGATTATTGAGGATAGTCTGTTAGTGGGTTATTGCTCCTAACACCCGCCTCTGTGACAAGCCTAATCTAGTTCAAACAGCAAGTTAATCTATGCAGATTCCCAAATGAGTGCAACCTGAGGAGCTGTTTAGAGCCTGGCACTCAGGAAATGCACCTTGTGCAATGTTCAGAATGTGTCTCCACGTAGGGCTCTCTCTGTTGACCACTGAGCTGTGTCCCTCCCCGAGGCTATTTGTTTGATGATGCCTTGAGTGCCAGATGGTTTAGGTTGGCATGATGGTGTGTGGTGCACTGTGAGCGTTAACACATTGACTGACAGAGCAGAGCTGTTTAATGGGCTAATGCAATTATCCTCATTTTGTAGAAGGAAAAGAGCTGCCTAATAGCTTGTCATGAAAAACAATAAAAATAATTCCAGTGCTAGCTTTAGAATTAGAAGTGAGACAATGGTTTTGTTTCTGACTTTGTGTATTTTTACCTATCATCTGTTCTGGAGTTTTAGATCTTCGTCTTTTTATAAAACACCTTGAAAAAAACCATATCTCCATTTCTGAGTTACGTTAGTCCAATTTGAAATAATAATTTGTTCATTATTATAGAAGAACAAAAAATAAAGTGTGTAGTCTTTCCAGGCTCTTTTCCACTGAAACACACACATACTGACTAAAATTATGTAGAACTATACACACACATATATGTGTTACTAAAAACTCTCCATAGATTTAAAAGCATTCATCAAATTTTAGTGTTTAAATTCTTAGGACTTTCATTACTAAGCACTGGGCTATCCAAAAGTTTTGATTTTTTATTGAGTTTTCTGAAGTCAATTTCCTTCAGTGGGGTAAAAATATAATGGTATTTATTATCTTGTATAATAAATTCTTTAACAGTCGTCAATACATAAAAGTTAGTGGATTAAAAAGAATCAGAACCAAATGGATATATGTAAGAATTAGAGCAGGGTGGATCCCAAAACTTTGATATCTTCATACAAGCATTTGAAGAGTTCTGTTTGAAGTGGACAAAATTTTGCAACTCTCCTAGATTTTGACAGACTCCGTGTATGTGTGTAGGTACACGGGGCAGCAGTATGTCGTAGCATTCAGAGGTCAGCTTTCCTAGTAACGAATTAGTATGTTTAATATGTTGTGTGCTTGATTTCTGTTTTCTTAAATCATTAGATTTTTTGTTATATGAAAAACTACAATAAGATAATCTAAAAATTGAATTTCTAGAAAATCCTAGAACCGAAGAGTAAATTTTAAATGGGATAATGATAATTTTCAGTCACGTTGCTATGTATTAAAATTCTAAGATGTAATTCCTTTAAGTTGCTTACAATATGGAAGGTCCTATTATAAAGGAGAAAAGAGAATGACAGAATTTGTCACACCAAATGTAGATGTTTTTCAGAAGCCTACGTAGCTGCTCCAATGTCCTGGCTTATACTTTATCTTGTTCGTTTGTTGTGAGATGCCCATAGGACATGGAATATAAAACAGTAGCATCTAGTCGAGCCTATAAATGTGAATCTTCAAAAAATGAATTAAGTCTAAGAACTGTCTTGGGCCTATAAATGCTCTCTCTCAAAGAGACACTTTTCTCCAACACTGTGTGGTATATCAAATTCAGCTAAGGCTATTTATGAAGGAATTTGCTTACATACTTTAAAACACATTTGTATGAATTCAGTTCTGATTAGAATTTGTGCTGTAGTATTTCTTTATTCCAAACGTCCCAGCTTAACCTACAATGAAAACTCTTATCCTATACCTCATTGTATAGTTGCCACATTCATTCCTCTGTGTGGGGGGTAGAAAAATTATGGATTTAGGAAAAGGCAAGAATTGCATTCATAGGCAAATTACCACTTAATTAAGAACTGGCACCCGAGTGCAGAGTGTTTATATTTTGTATTGGTAATACAGAATTAAGTTATATGATAAAGTAAAAATACTTTGCAGCTAATCAGTCAGTATTTGCTCTTTTCTTCTTTCTCCTTTATTTCATGAGCAGAAAGCTCAAGAATTTAATTTGCTTTGCATATGACATAGTCTTATGCTTAAGAAGGGCAAATTATTCTAAAAGGTTCTTTGAGTATACCCTAAGGGATTATAGATGGCAAACTGTGTATATCATTGGAAAGGAGTAATTCTGTCAAAGTTACAAAACAATCAGTAACAGAGATAAGAAGAAACACAAGGTCCTATAATTAGCTAATGGTCATGTTAGTAGCTCAGTGTGAGAAGTGATTTAAAACAGGCAGAGAGATGGAAGTTTTAGCAGTATCTGTGCCCATGTGTACTTCAAATGTGATATAATACATATTTTTTTCTAGGAATAACTCATTTTTGGGCATGCTTTATTATATTAATAAACTCTATTTTTATTAAAAACCCACTTCATTTAATACATATAATGTGTTTAGAAAAATATATGGCAAATAGTCCTTCATAAAGATTAGTTATTATTCTTAGCCTAAGAAGCACATGTCCCCTCCTTATTGACACCTGCTTGGATAGAGATGACAATTTAGCATGTTTGACCTACAGTGTAAATTAAATCCAGCATGGTCTTCAGGGGAAAGTCTACTTGGATTGTAGAAGAACTCTCAATATAGACTCTCTGTATTTAGACTCCCCCTAATCAATCACTACAGTGAAAAATAGTTTGGGGCCCATACTTCACGCTAACTTGGATAGAGTGAATTTTTAGTGTGTTCACCTATGTATTAAATGTACTGGCAAATTTCTAAAAAACAAAACAAACAAACAAACAAACAAACAAAAAACCACCTCAGAAAGTCCCATAACCTCCAGTAAATCTCTAGAGAAAACTGTTTTTCTAAATTTGAAAACATTGGATTTTCAAAAATTTCAGACAAAACATTTTGTATAGGCCCTTTTATCTTCAAAAAGTTTCAATCACGTCTAACATGTTAAGTGCAACCATTCAATTTTTCATTCTGATACATTAGAAAAGTCACTGGATGTGTAACTGGAACCCTGGAACCCAAGGTTTGTCTTCAGCCGTTCATGATAAGGTTACCTTAAGCCCCGGATGTCATTTAACTATTCTGAAACTCATTTTTCCATGTTAAAAAAAGACAATTTAATGTTTGATTCTGTCTCATGGAATAGTTATAAGAGGTAAATGATATGGGCCATACAAATACCATTATTAATGCTGGTCATTATTATAATAAGTGATAGGGTTGGCCTTAGGAATTGTTAGTTTATCAGCCACTTTCTTTGACATTTTTACATTGGCTCTTTTTTTTCTTTTTCCTTTGAGACAGAGTTTCACTTTCTTGCCCCTGGTAGAGTGCCATGGCATAACATTGCACAGCAACCTCAAACTCTTGGGCTCAAGCGATTCTCTTGCCTCAGGCTCCCAAGTAGCTGGGATTACAGGCGCTGTCACAAAGCCCAGCTATTTTTTAGAGACAAAGTCTCACTTTTGCTCAGGCTGGTCTCGAATTTATGAGCTCAAATGATATACCCACCTCGGCCTCCCAGAGTGTTGGGATTATAGGCATGAGCCACCACACCTGGCTCTTCCTATTGGCTCTTAATATACTTACTTTATATTTTCAAGAATAGATTTCATATGGTTCTTAAATATAGCAAATGTTATCTGTTTAGTAAATACATGCCTACTACAGAATAAGAACAAAAAAATAGCATCAATCCCTATTGATATAGGGTATATCAATTCTCTATAAATAAACAGCAAACCTTAATTATTTAATGAAATCACAAAAACTTGTAATAAAAATAGGCTAGGGGTTCTCAAACATTTTGCATCAAGATTCCTTTGTACTCTGAAAACACTGAAGCTTTAATTTACATTCAGTATTCTATTAAATGAAAAAATATATAATTATTAAAGTAACAGTAATAAAACAATTACATGTTGATAAAAATGACATAGCTTTATGAAAAATAATTTTATACCCCCCCAAACCTCTTTAATGTCTGGCTCAATAGGAGCGTGTTGGGTTCCCATATTTGCCTCAGCATTTAAATTGTTCTATATATATTGGCTTAGATTTTTGGTTTAAGCATATGAAGAAATATACAACAGATTCTGTATGGTTATGTTGTTAGAAAAGAGAGAAGTATTTTAATACCTTTTAAGATAGCTGTAAATATTCTTTGATTCTGCACCAACATCCAGAATGTGGTAGTTTTAAAGATTGGCTACAACATGATATTTGAAACTGTATTAGTAATACTTTTATGCTGTTATATTAAATTCCATGGATCTATCTTGCACTGGAAAGAATTTTGCTCATGTGTGATGTTATAACGTAATTCATTGATTATGGAAAATATGGATTCTCTGAGTTATGAAGATCACCCACAAGTTGACAAATTTCATAATAAAATTTTTTTTACAATAACATTTATTATGTTATCTTGATCTCATCAAAGAGGCTTCTAAAACTATTAGAAGCTGTTAAACTCACAGTGATAGATATGTTTTTCCAAAATACTTATTTTCATTTGGAAGTTCAAATGTTTTTGAAATTACAAATTATTGACAAATTTTGTAAGTTATTTTTCTTGAATGTAGTTATGTATTCATCCTCAAGAAAATATTTGTCAAATAAATGAGTCTTAAAAAAATCACAATTTGTCACTTTTTATAGTAAAACGGCTATCCCATGAAAAAAGTGGCTAGTTTAGCTTGCAACTGAAACTCTTGTACAAATGCTTTTTCCTCAAATCAACCCTCATTCTACAGTATAAGGTTGATATTAAAATAGTGTATCTCAAGGTAAAGGGTCAATAAATTAATTGTTGTTCCTGTTTCAAGGACATTCTTCTGTGAAACTAGTTGTATTTATTTTTTCTTTGTAGGTGTATATAGTGATTAAAAGTAAAATTACCATGAGGATAGTTTGGTACTGTGCTTTGATTTGTACTAACATACCATCACTGTTACCCACCATTACTTTTGCACCATCAGTGCAAATGTCAACACAATGAAAACTCAATAATTATCTTGTTATTAAAAGAATTTATAGCTGTGTGGTCATAGAAAAGATCTTGGGAACTCAGGGATTCACAGACCTTTCTTTTTGCTTTACAGGCTTATAATTTAGTTCTTATTGCCTGCAGCTTTTATAAGTTCTTTAAAAGCTATAGCCATGTGAAGGTAAATTTGTAATCAGAAAAAGCCAAAAGCACTATAATTTTTAACCCACGTCTAGTGTAGACCAATGATGTCATTTTTTTTCAAGGGGGCAAAAATCCAGTTTCTCCTCTGGGAAATGTAGGGAACAGTTAAAACCAGCTGGGCCCAAACATGGACAATCAGTATCTCTGCCTTATCATCTGTCTTGCTTTTTTTCCTTTCACTTGTGCGAACCAGAAATCAAAATAATTCACTTGCCCAAAGTTAGAAATATTATGTTATCCCCAGTGGATTCAAAAAGTAAACTCATAAACAAGGTTTAACACAAAGGAAACATGCTCATATTGGGAATCCTGAGGAGGTATGTTTGAGCTTCCTTATTAAGCTCCTGAATTTACATCAAGAAGGATCCTCTGTGCTTTTTCTAAAAGGAACCCTTGTTGGAGGTGCTGTTGCATCTCAGGTATCTCAGAATATAGAATTTTCACCTTTATTTCTAACCTTCAAAAGTGTTGATTCCCAAAGCAAGTGTTGAAAGGGTTTGTGATGCTCATTATCCTTTCTCTGCATCCATCTCATCAAATATCATTAAGTGTGTCAAATAACGAAGCTGGTTTCTTCTTCTTGTTTTGTTGTGAGATATCCGGGGACTCAAGAATGCACATTTGGTCATGTCTCACACTGCTCTGATAGGCAATGAGTTCAAATTTGTAAAAAAAAAAAAAAAAATGTGCTCATTGAACACTGATGGGTCTGAACATGTGTAGGGGTGGGGTGTTTGCAGACTAAGTAGACAAGTTGCTCAGAACCTTTTTATTAGAATTTAAAATGACTACATTTTTGAGATTTAAGTGCTTTCATCTCGATGTAACCTTTCCCTTCCCAGTATAATTTTTCTTTAATAATTAGACTGGTTTTGTACATGTCAGAATTTGTATTTAACAAAATTTTTTATATTTTTTAGTTAAAAAGTATTCAATGTTAGACAAAATAAGCAGATAACCATGGAATGTGTGTCCTTCTGAATAGCATGCTCTCATCCTCTATTTGTGTGTATTTTTCCATACACATCACCGTAAAAGACAAAGAGTTAATCGGTATAGGAGGGAAATTTTATTAGCTTTGCAAATAGCTATAGATACATTTTGTATTGTAGACAATGATATGTTTTAAAATTCTGCAAAAGTCCTGTTTATTTTTCTTTCATTCCTCAAGCTTCTATAAAATATTTTTTTCATTTGACTTTCAGCAACTTTCTTAACTATAGGGCACCTGATGTGGTGCTGCTGGAGAGGAAAGTGACGCTATCGTTAAGTTCCTCACCCACCGGGATCCGACATTTTTCTTTCAATATTAATTCCTTTGAACAAAGCATTGCCCTCTTAGACTCGTCTTTTCTGAAACATTTACTGTGCTTCTATTTACTTCAGTGTAAATTAATTTGTCTGTGATCTTCCTTCAAGAAAGTCCAGGGCTGTGTAAGTTTTCAGATCTTGGTGGAGACAAGAATGTATTCAAATACAACTAGGGAAGCACTGATCTAAGCACACCTCATGCTTTATCAAATGTAGGGACTGCGAATCTCATGTAACACAAGAGAAAACGGAAATGCAAACTATTAAATAACTTGCCAAAGGGCAGAAAACTAGTGAACTGGTAGAGACCAAGATTTGGGCCCAGGTGGTTTGACTCCATGACCCCTTCATCTACCCAGACAGCATGTGACCTCAGTACTGAAAAAGCATAAAACAGTAAGCGACAGGGAAGAGGGCGCACTGTAGAGGTGACTGTGTTTTACTTTTGTGAGGTCCCCTGTGCAAAGATTCCTGTTCGAACAATTTTTGCCTTCTGGATTCAGTGCCCTGTGAATTCTTAGGTTTGTCCAATTTGTCTGTTTTTTTCTTTTGAGACAGAGTCTCACTATGTCGCCCTGGGTAGAGCACCGCGGCGTTAACAGCTCACAGCAACCTCAAACTCTTGGGCTTAAGCGATTCTCTTGCCTTAGCCTCCCATGTCGCTAGGACTACATGTCCAATTTGTCTTAAATTTGTAAGATTCATGGAAGACTATGTAGTACATTATCTTTGTTGTCGTGTGGAGTTTTAAATAATCAAGGCCCAGGACTTTTACTGGTCCATTAGTGAACAGGAGCCAAGCCATGGCAGCATGATAGCTCAAGCCATGAACTCAGTCATTAATTAGCCCAGGGTATGGCCCAAGGCCACTTTTAGAACCAAACTACTACAAAAGTGACTGTTTTGTTTTTATAGCTTTTTTTAAACATAAGAAAATAAATGATCAAAAGGAGGGAGTATCTTATCTATATTTGTCGATCAGGTATCTTGTGGTTATGCTTATGGTAACTTCCAGAGTAGAAAATATCTTCAGGTGATGCCCTTTATGAGGTTGATGGATGGCAACAGACATCGCATTAGTTAGGTTACTGTTAACATGAGCTATGGGCCAGGGCTCGGACTGTGCCTCCCAAGTCCAGCTAGTGTGGGCAGTAAGCAGCACACTACTGTTGAAGTTAGGTATCTGGGGTTTGAGTCCTGGATTCACAGCTTGCTGGCTGAGTAATATTGGCTGAATTATTAGAACCTCATTTTCCTCACCTTATTTGAATAATGATAACAAATTCTAACTTTTTAAAAGAGTAGTCGTAAGGATTAAATGAAGTCAAGTGCTTGCTTTGTATTCAAAAGAGAACGGAATCATCGTTCAAGGCCTGTAGTCAGTAGTGTTGTCAGCATGGCCAAAAATCCTCAAAACATCTGACAGCTGTCCATGCTGGCGATAGTTTCAATGGAATCAGAGGTGGTCATAGGCTGGTCTCAGTTGCTGCCACTTTTGAGATAGAGTCTCACTATGTTGCCCTGGGTAGAGGGCCGGGGTTCTGAATTGTAATAGTGCTGCCTACTTGGTGTCTTCCCTAATTGTCTCCTAGGCCCCTCAAAGCCAGCATTCTCCAGTCCTGAGCATATATGTATTTTGCATACACAAGCTTTCCTGAACTTAGAAAATGGTACCACCTCGTCTACCTCCAAATCAACTTAGAAACCTACAAGTTATCATTAACTTCTCCCTTTCTTGCCCTTCTCACATCCAGATCATCAGCGTGCTTGTCAACCAAACCACTGAAGTTTATTCCATGCATGTGCACATCTTAATATCCCTAATTGCTTCCAGATCATGTTTTTTTTTTTGCCTGGGCAACCACAGTGGACTCCTAGACACTCTTTCTGCTTCTCTCTTCCATTTTATAGTTCATTTTCCATGCAACAGTCAGAATGAGCTCAGAAAATAGTAAATCATATTAGATCTTTCTTTTGCTTAAAACCTTTCAATTCATTCCCATTGCAAGAAGAATAAAGCCCTAATTTCTTAGTTTATAAGGCTGTTTGTGACTGAGCCCTTGTATTTTTCTCTGATTTTAAACTATTCTCTTTTTCTGTTCTATATTCCAGTAACAGTGAAGACTTCTTTTCATTTCAGGGCCTTTGTCCTCGCTACTGTTCTGTCCAGAACATTGTGTCATGAGATCCCCGATGGCTCCTCCTCAGTATTCCAGGCTCCCATCAAATGTCACCTCTATGAAGGCATTTCCTGAGGACCAGTTTAAAGTAGCTCCTTTCATGTGTTCATCTCCCTGTTGTAATTCCTTTGGACAATTTTATGTTTGTCTAGAATAACCTTATTTATTCTTGTCTGTCTCCCCCAACCATTGGAATATAAACTCTCTTGTAAAAGGAACTTCATTTTCAGAACTGATGAGGTACATAAATATTTTTTGTTGTGAATTAACACAGGGCTGTGTCCAGGCTCTTCTGGACATAATTTCGTGGAGTAGGTCAAACTTGGATTCATGTTTGTAAAGAATCTGTCTTGATTATGATGTTAAGTTATATAATAAATTAGAAGATCAATCCAATCACATTTCAGATAAACATCAAGAGGTTTACTGTAGAAAACCAACTAGTTCCTCGTTCAAGATCTTCAGTCCTTTAACAATTAGAAATCGATAATTCAGTTTCATAGTGATGGGACTTTTTGCCTTCTTTTGTTTCTATTGCTTTATCTTCAGATTCTAGTCTGGCATATGGTAGGCACTCAAAAATAAATTGAATGAAAAAACACTCTTTCTGGACAAACTAAAAGTATTGCTTTTTGAAAAAAATTATCACACCCCCATGCCATTTCCAGCTTGGGCAACAGAGTGACACTCTCTCTAAACAAACAAACAAATAAAAAAGCAAAGCTCATGTACATCCTCCAAGGGCTTCTATAGTGTGGATGAACATTTTTATAGATACAGATTTTCACAAGTATTGAAACACAGTGTGGATAGACACAGGTGTTGTTGTCAATACCTCTTAAGTGATGAATAAGATATTTTAGAAAGTGGAGCTGCCTTCATTATCTTGCTTCTTGAGGTATATATATATATATATATATATATATATATATCTTTTTTTTTTTTTTTTTTCCTCTTAGGATGGTCCAGTAAGAGTTGAGCAGTATTTTAAGCTTTGGAAAAAGAATGTATATTTCTTGACTTAGAATTTTTCTAGATGTGTTGGATCATAACCATATTATATAAGATTAAAATGCTCATTAAAGATGTAAATTCCAGTGATAGCATATCACTTAGGGTGGGAGGACAGGCTAACTTGATTGGCATCTGTTTCCATTTTTCTTTGTTTCTTTGTAGATACTCCCAAAGTTCTTTCTAGTTCAGGGGGAAAAAACACTTTACAAAGGCCTTTACAATATGCCAAATGATGCATCAGTGAGGACCTGGATCAAATGAGTTTTTAGCCCCATTTTAAAAGTAGTAGAAGAGGGTGTTCAAAATAAGCTGTGCTAAGGTAAGAGGAAAGGGTTCTTGATGGTTGAAATGGTTTAATAAAAGCATAAAAGGGGGGTATTGTCTCTTTTGCAAAAACTCAGTGAAAACAGATTTGTTCAGGAAAAGTAAAAAGAGAATTATGTCCAAGTGAGGAGCTTTAAAACTATGGAAGACCTAGGAAGAAAACTGACAGAGAGGCTTGACTTTTAGTTTCTCTGATATACTTAAAAGGGGTGTTAAACTGCTAGAATCATGGCTTAAATTTAAGTATTTAATTAGATCATTATATTTCAGCAGTTTATGATCTTACCCCATTTCTTCAAGCCCCGGTAAATTCTATCTTTGACTACCTTTTCTACGTTTGAGTAGAAATTGTAGCTGTCTACTTTTGACAGTATCAGAGCTAACATTACCTTAGCTATCTCCTTATTTTTTTCAGTACCTAAAGTAGGAAGTAAGTGTTCCTTCCTGTAAGTTAGTTCTTCCTTTCCTATTATCCATCATTTGACATTTACTGTAACCACCTCGGTGCCGGGCTCTGTGCTGTGCAGTGAGAACACAGAAGGAATAAAACAGATCTGAAGGTCCTTCCCTGTCCTTCTTTCTCTCAAATTCATCTCTATAAGAAAAATCTCCCACTTGCTGAAGGACCAGCTCTGCGTTGCCTTTTAAGACAATACCATTCTTAAATTATGGAGAAGAATGACAATATGTTTCTTGAACTACAAATCTTTTTTATTAAGTCTGTCACCATTTTAATCGCCAGTAACTCCAAGGGAGAGACCACCCCTAGGATCACAGCAACATTGTCAACTGGGAATATTCGAAGGGAACAGAAAAGTGGCATTATGCTTTAATTTTGAATTGAAATTAAAGTGAATGAAAAGACAATATGAATGAAATATGAGGAAACTCTGCTGTCAACTATAGAATTATTAGCTAAATCTTCTCCTATGGCTGGAAGTTATTTTCTTTTAAATTTCTGTGAAAATGCATTTTAATTAATATGCATTTCAGAGAGATTCTATAAGCTACATGTCTAGATTGCAGTAACTATATAACATAGTCATTATCATTTTTATGGAGAGATCAAATCAAATCTTATCTGTTGGCTTTAATGACACCTTCCTTTCCCACCCTGCTGGGAATCTAGGAGGTTTCACAAACCTTTTGAGAATTGTGGTATAGAAGGCAGCGGTGTGCTGGAATAGGTGTGGTAAAGAGGGATCAATGCTTGAAGTGAATGGCTTACCATTCACAGATAAAAGGAAGAAAGGGTAGAAACAGAGACTCAAGAGTTCCTAAACCCCAGGCATCCATTTCAGTTCTATATAAATTCTTTGGCTCAACATGAAAGTAGCATTTTTTTTTTTTTTTTTGTAGAGACAGAGTCTCACTGTACCGCCCTCGGGTAGAGTGCCATGATGTCACACGGCTCACAGCAACCTCTAACTCTTGGGCTTAGGTGATTCTCTTGCCTCAGCCTCCCGAGCAGCTGGGACTACAGGCGCCTGCCACAACGCCCGGCTATTTTTTTGTTGCAGTTTGGTGGGGGCTGGGTTTGAACCCGCCACCCTCGGTATACGGGGCCAGCACCCTACTCACTTTTTTAAAGGAGGAATGTTCATATGAAAATTGCAGCACTGTAACAATATTTAGAATTGACAGGGTTAGGATTTATGAAAATTGAATCTATAGATAAGCTATAACAGGTTTTTATTTTAAACTCAGTCAAAAAATGATAGTTTCACTTGTTCTCCAGAGGGAAACATCCATTTATTTTATCCATGTGTTTAAGGTCATTCTTATTTCTTTCTTCACTTTACCAAAGTATTAATTTTTTTTTTTTTGTTTGAGACAGGGTGTAGGTTTATTGCCCCGGCTAGAGTGCAGTGGCATCATCATAGCTCACTGCAACTTCAGACTCCTGGGCTCAAGTGAGCCTCCTGCCTCAGCCTCCCCAAATTTGGCATTAAAGGTGTGAGCTACTGTGCCTAGCCTCATTCATTTATATATTGTTCTGTTCATAAATATGGCGAGGCACAGCTTAGAATAGGTAGACTATATCATTTTATATTACCATCCATATTTCGTTCTTTCATGATTTTTTTATGGTTTCCTACATTAGAACATTAAATACTGAAGTTATTATAATTCACTTTGTAAAATATTGATGTTAGAAACAAGTATGTTTGTTTGAGGAATATGGGAGACTGTCAGTGAAATCGCCGAGATTTCTTTCTAAGAAGACATTCACTATTACTGGAATTGTGTCTTGTGCATTGCATTACACTGACATAATTTTAAATTTCCTTTCTACTTCAAAATAAAGGGAATTTCATTATGTCTGACTCTACAATAAGAGGTACCAGAATCACTGACATTTAGCAGAATTACAGATCTTAGTGTCTTTGTATATTTTGCATTAAGAGGCATTATTATGTGCTCTTTCAATTCTGCTTTAAAGATTCTATGTTGATTTACATAGTTGTATAGAAGAGCTCTGTCTGAACTTCATTGCTTGGTTTCACACTGACTTTTTCCTGCTGAAATCATTTGAAGATATTTCTTGGTATATTTGCTACTATTGGATAAAAATGAGAGCAAAATTACGGATTATAAATGTGTTTGAGTGAGTTTTCTCTAGTAGCATGTCCTTCTAAAACCTTTGTGGATTTTAAGCTGTAATTATAACTTTCTCTTGCAATTTGTGTTTATTCTATATTATAAGAGCCCTTGTAGGAAATGAAGTGTTTTATATTATAATGCTTAGAACATCTTTGTCTTTTAAAGAGAGATATTAAAATATAGAGCGTAATCAGGATGGGATCTTTTTCCAGATTCCAAGTTTCTGAGTTCTGGGGAGTGTCTGCCCTAGAGTCTAGGAAGGAGGGATGTGGGCTGAGGAAGGAGACAAAGACAGCGGGCTTGGATTCTCAGAGGCCTGGGGCTGGGATCTTTGCATCTATTCTTAGAAGTTCTCAGATGTAGGCATCAGGAGGAATGTTTTTACAACTTAACGGAGCCCTTATATTTTCAAACTCAACAGGGCAATTGACCTATAATAGTCTTAAAGCTGTCAGTTCCAGAACTGTATCCTCAAGGCCCTGAGACTGATGTCAAAGCCCAGGAATTTACTCAGACCACACTGATGGGAGGGACATTTTAAATTCATCTAGGTCGAGATTGCCCTTTAGGTCTGTGAACCTCCTCTTTCCCTTTTCCGTCTGGACAGAAAGGGCCCCAGAGTTAGTAACCACCTCACAAGTTGGCTTTCTGATTCATTATACCACCCACAGTCTTAGTTCTACAGCTTGGTTTGAGAACATCCTGTTCTTAACTTACAGAAACAGATTTGGAGTGGAAGTGCCCTTAACAACAGTTTTAATGAACATTTTTAATTCCACAATAAATTGATTCAGAGAATCATTTTCTTTTCTGTCTCTCTCCCTAGATAGAAGTATGTGGAAGCTGGATTTCCTGCTGAGTTTCTTAGCATTATTGCCAGGTCAGAAACTAGGCGTCCTAACATGAAACATGTTTTTCTGCATCTGGAAGCCAGAATATAATAAGCATTGTTAATTTAGTAAAAGAAAAAGGCAGCTGTTGAAGATTAGCCTTCTTTGTGTATGTGTGGGAGTTAACAGAATAATGTCTCTTTTCCAAGAGGCATACGATTTTCTTTTGCTAACATGCAAATTTAAATTGATGAAGAAATTAATGTTAAGTGAAATAATAAATCATTTGTAATTTTAGTTAGAAATTGAATGACCAGTGCTCTTATGAATGAAGGTAGAAAGTTCTAGGGACCACATAACTTACAAAATCTTTCCAAACTATGATTAATGTTCTGGGTCATAGTTTTCTGTAGTACAGCTACTAACCCAGATATAACAAATAGATAACAAATATTTGTTATATAACAAATATATAACAAAAGATAAATCAGCTTTTGAAAACTATTGTGTTAGTATTTAGAGCCCTAGCCTAATTACTGGTGTGCAGTTAAACCACTGTTGTTTTCCTGGTATCTATTTGTTAGTTACTCAGATTACTCATATTTATGTATGTGTTTAAACCTGTTATCTCCATTTAGCTTACATTGGCTTTTACCTATTTTTCTGTTCTGTGGAAGTGGGTAGTATCAATTGTGTGTCAAGTATTTTATTTACTTTGTTTCAACTATTCTTGAGATCTCTGAGGGCTGGCACTATTGCAATTAGTCTGTAACTGAGTAAAAGAGGCTTATTTGCACAGTAACGTATTTATAATATAAAATCACAATCTCTCTTTTTTTCACAACAACATTTTTAAGGCATAATTTGTGTACAATAAAATTCACACTAAGTGTATAGGCAGGTGACATGTAACAAATACATACCCCTATATAATCACCACTCCAGTAAAGAAACAGAATATTTCCACCTGCCCAGGAAGCCCTCACTGTCTTTCTGCTGCCTCCTTCCACACCCCTGAAACTCTTATGTGACTAATATGTGTCCGAGAACTTCCTTTATGTGTATCACTGACTATGTAGTTTTTTTGTCTTCCTGCTTTCACCTGATCTAATGTCTAAAAAATCACCCATGTTTTGTGTTCATTGCTATTTTGATTTTTAATTGCCAGCATTTTTCAATGTCTGATTGTATCTCGACTTTTAATTTATTAGCCTGTGATGACATTCAGACTATTTCTAGTTATTAACTATTATGTGTAAAGGTGCTGTTTACAAGTCACACACAAGTCTTTTTATGGATATATGTTTTCATTTTCCATGTTCCTCTAGTAGTGGAAATCTGTATTAAGTGAAAAATGTACATTAGATTTTTTAAGGAATGGGCAAACAGTTTTCCAGACAAAGGCATGATCTTAGTCTAATAATGTTTATCTGCCTGTAGCAACATATGTATTTGGTAACCTAACTTTTTGGATAATGAGTTATACCATAATAGATTTTTTTCTCTACTTCTTTTTCCTTTATCACGCTCTTTCTCTCTCTCTCAAAACTAAAAATAAAAAAAAGATGAACAGATTAAGCTTGGAAATTTAAGATTTTTATGAAATTCTGCTTAGGCATATAAAACATGAGCTTTTAAAGAAGATTATTAGTCACTTATTAGCTATTTATTTTACATGTATTATGATCATGGGTAAGGCCAATGTACAGAGGGAGAAAAGAAAAATCCAAATTTATTCATAAAACAAGATGCAGTGTGAGTAATAGGTGTTCTTCATTATAAATACGAAGATGACCAAGATAATTTTTCTTCCCTCAAGATATGTAGAGAAAAAAGCAAATGTGTCTATATATTGAGATTGATATAATTAAGACATATATAGAAAGGGATTTAATAAAATTATTAATATCAATTTTAGATTTAAGGAAGTAAAGACATTTTCACCTAATAGCAGGAAGAAAAGCTTCACAGAGGAGATGGAATTTGAACTGAGCCCAATGGAAGAATTTTGATAAAAAATTATCTATCAGGTACAAAGCACACTATTCTGGTGACAAGCCACTAAAAGCCTTGATTTCAGAATTACACAATATATCATGTAACAAAAACCTTTGTACCCTGTTAATATTTTGAAATTAAAAAAATTTAGTGATGTGGACAGGAGAAGAGGAGTCAGGGAGGAGGACCTGGTAGGTTGTGGGGTCTGGGTGACATGAGGGGCAGATTAAGTGGACATAGGGTTGATGAAGCAGGAGGTGAAAGGAATAAGGGACTCAGAATTAGGATTATTGTCAGTAAAGGAAGAGTTTCGTTTGTGATGAGAGAAGGGAAGGTGACAATTAAAATTTTGAAAATGTATCCACCCTGAGCGATTGAGACAGGTGGGGTCTACTACAGTGTTAGTGACATGGAGCGCAGAGAAGGGCCACTGGTGTTAGTGAAGCCCAGAAACTGTGGGAAATGTCATCGCTGTTTTCTCAAGTCTAAGCAGCTGGAGAATTTTTAAACTTTCAAATTCCACATTTTTAATAAATCTTCACATTTTTTTTTTACCTTAGCCAAAGAAAAAGACACCCCATCATTGATTTCAGCAACCTTTTTGAAAATTAAATCATAGCTGTGTACGTTAATGCAAGTTTAGGGTACAATGTGCTGGTTTTATATACAGTTTGAAATACTTTCATCAAACTGGTTAACATAGCCTTCACGGCATTTTCTTAGTTATTGTGTTAAGATATTTATATTTTACCCTCAGTAGATTTAACATGTACCCTTGTAAAATGCACCGTAGGTATGGTCCCACGATTATTAACATCTATGCACCCAACCAGAATGTGCCTCAATTTATAAGAGAGACTCTAACAGACATGAGCAACTTGATTTCCTCCAGCACCATAGTAGTCGGAGATTTTAACACCCCTTTGGCAGTGTTGGATAGATCCTCCAATAAGAAATTAAGCAAAGAAATTTTAGACTTAAGCTTAACCATTCAACAATTGGATTTAACAGACATCTACAGAACATTCCATCCTAACAAAACTGAATACATATTCTTCTCATCAGCCCATGGAACATCCTCCAAAATTGATCACACCTTAGGTCACAAGTCTAACCCTATAATTCCTTTACTAGGTTTATACCCAGAAGACCAAAAGTCACAATATAACAAAGACATCTGTACCAGAATGTTTATTGCAGCCCAATTCATAATTGCTAAGTCATGGAAGAAGCCCAAGTGCCCATCGACCCACGAATGGAGTAGCAAATTGTGGTACATGTATACCATGGAATATTATGCAGCCTTAAAGAAAGATGGAGACTTTACCTCTTTCATGTTTACATGGATGGAGCTGGAACATATTCTTCTTAGCAAAGTATCCCAGGAATGGAAGAAAAAGTATCCAATCTACTCAGCTCAACTATGAAGCTAAGTTATAGCTTTCACATGAAGGCTATGACCCAACTATAGCACAAGACTATGGGGAAAGAGCCAAGGAAGGGGATGGGAGGGGGGAGGTTTCGGTTGAGGGAGGGTAATGGGTGGGGCCACATCTACAGTGCATCTTAATGTACACAGTTATGATTTAACAATAAAAATAAATAAATTAAAAAAATAAAAAAGGGGGAGGGGGCGGTGTTGGTGGCTCAAAAGAGTAGGGCTCTAGCCCCATATGCCAGAGGTGGCAGGAAAAAACAAACAAACAAACAAAAGATTTCACCAATCATTATTGTGTTTATTTGAAGGATGTACTTTTTCTCTACACAACACATTTCTATGAAAAATGAGCAGTTTTAATAACTACCCAGGCTTCTTGTTACGACTTTTCATATGGGATACACATCTGTGTAAACTTAAGCTATCTTTTCCCCCCACTATTGTTTAGATGATGTTAATATTTAGTAGCCAAAGGTATGTTAATACAAGATTCCATTTAAAAATTGTGTGTTCAAACTTTCAGTTTGATGAAAATATTTCAAATTGTATATAAACCCAGCATGTGGTACCCTATTATTGTATGAATGTACACAGCTATGATTTAATAAAAAAAATAAAAAGTGTGTACTTGTGTTTTATTGTGCCATAGTGATGGAAGCTACTGTATTTCTACTTCTGGAACCAATCTGTGAGTGTTGTTAAAGTGTCTTAACAACTGTAATGGTGAAACAATCAGAGTTAGGCTCTCACAGCAGATTAGAGGATGCTTATTAACAATAAAATATAGTCAAATATGCCAGGCATAATCATATTTTCCTGTAATGGAATTATCTCAGCACATCGTTAATCTAAATGAAATGAGTTCTTATTGAGGTTTGTGTGCAAGGGAAAAGAAAATTCATCTGTTATGGAGATTCACTTTATATTTTTAATATCACAGCCAAAGTCTTAGATATCTTTTGAGAGTACATGTAGGTGGCATTAAATGCAGCTGTCCTCTTGTGCTGTGAGCACAAGGATATGGCAAACACAGGTAAAAATTAGAAAAATATAAAAGGGTCTGTGGGGAAATGGAAGAGAAAAAAATTGGAAGCGAGGAGGAAAGATAACTCCCTCATACATTTTCCCCTCCAAGGTTGTTAACTGAAATAATTTCCAACATAAATTGTTAGGGAAAAATAGGAAGAGAGATTTTATTTCAATTTTTAAAATAGTTCTCTGTGGCTGAAGTTTTGCTTCCATTATTTAACTGTCACAGCTTCCAAAGCCACCAGGTTGAAAGATGTTACATTAATTCAGTCCTTAAAACCAATGTTTTGTGCTCATCGTCTCTCTGATGCAAACAGAAAGATAAATGCTACTTAAGCAATAGGTGCATGCGATTTTGCACGCTCAAAATGTATGTCTGTTTCTTAGAAAAGCAAATGCTCAGATCGGCCAACAAAAGGTAAATGTAAAGTGAGCAACAACAAAAAAAATACTACTTATGATAAAAGCTTACTTGTTATGTAAGTCAGTAAACGTCTATATTATATGTCTGTAAAAGTTCAAGTTCCACATAGCTTCTGGGCCTGGTACATCCCAGTCTAGTCTCCAAGCATGTCTAATTTTAAAATAGCTATGCTCACTTCAAAAGAAGAACTTGCTGCAGTTCTATTTTGTTTTATAGGCTTCAGTTCCAAAGTTGTACCACTCAAGTAGTTAAAAAAGATAGTTTTCACAGACACCTCCATTTAGAAGAATCTTATGAGCACTTTGTGAGATAAATGTGTGTGTGCTATCAGATGAATCTTTTACTAGAGCCTTTAAACACAGAACATCCTCTAACACAGACTGCTAATTGAAGCTGCATTGGTTGCTTTTGACTTCATCATTATCAAACCTAAATATGCTTTAGGTTGTAATGTCTAAAATGTGTTCTTAAATTCAGTAGGATATTCATATTTTGATACTTATAAAGGTTTTTATCTTATAAAAACTACAGAAATATTATTTTAGTCCTCTCAAAAGGTTCTTATACCTAATATAGATCGCTGATTTTAAGTAAAGGCTGGATGTATCTATGAAGAGTCCTCGTCAGAGCAGTTCATTGCTAGACTCTATCTGATGGTAGAGAGAAGACTGAGGTGGAGAATGGTTGGTCTAATTTGAAATACTCTGGTTTCACATAGAACTTTGCCCGAATACCATTGCAGTATATTTACTATTTGGCCAAGTGCTGATGATCAACAGATTTGACACTCTCAAAATGTTTTGTAAACATTTCACTCACACACTTACATGAACAAGACACAAAGGTTAGTGGAAAAAAAGTTTTCTTAAAACACACACACGAGTTTCCCTCTTTTAATTGCTAACCTGCTTTTTAGATTAGTCCACAGTAGCCTGTGAAGAGTACGGGAGAAAATGGCAAGAGCTAAGGAAGGAATTCTACCCAGAGCATTTCTGATTCTCTCAGTATTTTGCAGAACAGTATGACAGATGTCTTCCAATTGTGTAGGATAAGTACAGCCCAGCGAATGCTGCTTAACAGCAGTTTACCACAAGCCAGTTATAATGTCAAAAACATCGGAACCTTTTCTTTTCGTCTATATTTGAATAATGATAAATGCCTCCATGCTGTGTGAGAACTGCTGAAGAGTGTTTCTCTGCAGGTAAACTTGGCAGTGTCTTCTATAACTCCACTTGATGGGAGTATTACTTAAACGGTGTGAAATACATTGTCTCAGAAAAATGGTATCACAATTTGGAATGATGTTTATGCAAGTGGATAGTCTGCCAGTTACTTAGCAGTCTAAAAACGAACCTCTGAGGCCACAATATAAAACTCAAGTCTTTATTTGGATATTTGTAGTGAAAACTATAATTGCTTCATGTGGGAGAATAATGTAAGTGCAATCCCTTGGCGACAGTTTATTAAGAATGAGGTAATTTGTCTATTCGTTTTTAAATGAATATGTATAATATAAGAAATTATTCACTATTTTAAAAAGTACTTAAATATGACTTTTGTTGCAATTCAAATAGTTAATTACATCTGTACCTAATCCTGGGTTATTTACACGTCTGGTGATGTTGTCCATTATCTAACTCTGCGGTTCTTCACTGCTGCTATTTTGTCTCTATCAATCCCCCTTGGTAATAATAGTCCTGTCTTTTCCTGGCAAGATTCGGTGGTGACTTTATGGTTCTAAGTGGGCAGCATCATAGACAGGAGGCCCAAACAACCCATTTGGCTAATTGGGATATGGGAATGGAGGCCAAGAATTTCATTCCTTGGCAAATTTCTGAAAACTTCAATTCTATTGATTCATATTCCCGTTCATTTGGGTTTGCAGGCACTCCACAACTGTCACAGTCAGGGAGAGCACTAATGGTAATAGCACTAATACCAATTTTAGCAATTGATACCATTGGTATTTGAATCATTGAGCTTCTAATACGGGCACACCTCGCCGTGTGTGGCTCCTTGTGGAATGGAATGTGCGCTGCTCATTTAGTTGGTCCATTGAATACTGCAGCAGTATGGCTGGCATTTCCAGTCTTCCTTCTATTATGATTGCTTTGTCCTTATCCAGTGATTTCTTTTTAAGAATCTGATTGCATAGTGGTTCAAAGTCCTTTCCCACAGGATGTTGTTTCTGAAATCGCATGACATTGAGAGGCTAGAAGGCATCCTCCAACTCGGAGAAGCTGTTGGTGTCACTGCAGCAATGGCCATGAAGTCAGCCCACCACGGACTTAGGGCTAGAGTCTAATCAGAGCCTTCCCACTTAGCTTCTTTTCCATGTGAACCTGCAAGTAAAACCTGCTGGCCCTCAAACTGGATCTTTTCTCTGTTTTAATGGGAATAGTGCTAAGTTTCAGGGCAGATGGTAAGATAGGATCAGATGGGGTATATTTTGGGGAAGTGGAACAATTTAAGCAGTAAGCTGAAGACAGTAAAGGAGTATTGACCTCTTTTTCCCTCTGACATTACCTTTACATTTATGTTTCCTGTTCCCACTTATCTACCTGGACCCACCTCACTCTTCTGCCCCCACCCCGATTTTCTTTGTGCTGGAGTCTTTCATTTTCCCGTATCCCATTCTCTCTCATTGCCTCTTCTTGTCTTTCCCGTTCTACAAATAAAACATCAAATTGAAGCCTCCTCTTTAAGAAAAAACAAACAAACTAATTGTAGAAGTAATATATGTTTAGGATTTATTTCCTATAATTAGAAACTATGTATAAACAAAAAAAAAAGAACTATATCCCATCAATCTACATCAGAAAATTGAGTGTCTTGAACAACTGTAATTGTCTCTACAGATGCATACATTAATTCATTTATTTTTAGCTATTCCAAAGTTTGTTTCATGTGCTTAACTTAAAAAGCCATTTTATCTTTTAATCTCCTTATTATGCCACAGATGCTAAATTAAATTTTCTTTGTTTTATGTACGGCTTATTAACTTCAATGGTGAAAGAGACGTCCCTTCCTCACTTCAGGATTTATACAGTGTTATATTTAGTCCTGTAGGTGAGTGAAATGAGAAGAGCTTGACAGCAACGTCAGCCCTTCCTCAGGGGATTTGAATTCCTCTGCAGCCACCTTACTGCATGTGTATGATTTTGTGTTGTTTCATTGTTTTACTTCTCTTTTTCTCTATCCCTTATCATCTTTTTTCTTTGTATTTTCTTAGTGGCTTTTCTTTTTCCTCTTTATTCTCTTCCTTTTCAATTCATTGTTAGAGAGGGGTATGGATCAATCAAGTATGCTGTAGAGGTTAGTTGTGTTATTTTTTAGTGAGTGAAATGTTGGATGTTAGAAAATATAATTCTTTCCCCTAACATGCTGGCGTTTACCAAAACACTGGTATCAGGGCTGCACGTATGAATATGCTAAGCCTATAATTCAATTTAGTGAAGCAGAACTTAGGTACTTGATTTTAGAAATACTGGAAAAACACAATTCAGCATTTAAAGTAAACTTGTTAGAATGAATTTTTATATGTTAGTGTGCTGGTAGTGTCTGTGTCTATCTGAAAACTTCATACACTTTTGATCATAGAAATTCACATAATACTGAATTATCTAAAGAAAGATTAGAGTTAATAAAAAGAAATATAGAAATGTTGAAAGTTATAATTTGCATATTTATTTTTTTATTGTTAAATCATAGCTGTGTACATTAGTGCTATGGGGTACAATGTGCTGGTTTCATATACAATCAAGGGGTACAATGTGCTGGTTTCATATACAATCTGAAATATTCTCATCAAGCTGTTCAACGTAGCCTTCATGGCATTTTCTTAGTTGTTGTATGTAGACATTTGTATTCTGCCTTTAGTAAGTTTTGCCTGTACCCATTCTAAGATGCACCATAGGTGTGGCCCCACCCATTACCCTCTCCGTACCCTAACCTCCCCCCTCCCTTCCCCTTCCTTGGCCCTTTCCCCATAGTCTTGTGCTATAGTTGGGTTATAGTCTTCATGTGAAAGCTATAATTTAGCTTCATAGTAGAGCTGAGTACATTGGATACTTTTTCTTCCATTCCTGAGATACTTTGCTAAGAAGAGTATGTTCCAGCTCCATCCATGTAAACACGAAAGAGGTAAATTCTCCATCTTTCTTTGAGGCTGCATAATATTCCATGGTGTACATGTACCACAATTTGCTAGTCCATTCGTGTGTCGATGGGCACTTGGGCTTCTTCTACCCTGTTTCCCTGAAAATAAGACATCCTCTGAAAATAAGACCTACTTACAGGAAAGATAAGATGTCCCCTGAAAATAAGACCTAGCGCATCTTTGGGAACACACCTTAAAATAAGACACTGTTTTATTTTTGGGGAAACAGGGTATGACTTAGCAATTATGAATTGGGCTGCAATAAATATTCTGGTACAAATGTCTTTGTTATATTGTGATTTTTGGTCTTCTGGGTATGGAATTATAGGATCGAATGGCAGGTCTATTTTTAGGTCTCTAAGTATTCTCCAAACATCCTTCCAGAAGGAAAGTATTAGTATGCATTCCCACCAACAGTGTAGAAGTGTTATCATCTTACACCCCTATCTGAGCTGTCCTCCAGTAAACACTACCTAGAAGATCACTGCCACCCGACCCCTTGTCCAACAAGAAACCTAATGGTCTTTCTCAGTTCACTCTCTTCATCCCCTTCATCGAGCCCGATATTCCCTTATTACAGGTATAATATGTATTCACTGTATTGTGCACAAAAGGCACATTTCAAATTTCTACCTGAGAACATGACTTGTGACTCTGAGCCCCCAGTTTGCTGAGGGTAAGCGACTTCAACCAGGCGCTGTTACTTTCAGTCCAATTTAGTAATTTTTCATTTACTTTTCCGTTAAAACTGGGTCAGTCCAAAGTGCAGCCTTCTGATTGTTCTCCTAATGTGCAGCCTGTTGCAGGCAGGAGGAGCATTGGTAACATTACAGTATCAGGATTGGAAAGTGTGCAGTTTGGATCCTAATTAAATGTGTCCACTTAGAGACTCATGGCTGCTTCAAACAGCGGCGATCAGAAATCCCTGTCAGGACAGATTCTGTCCGCTACCCCCTCAGTAACCTCAGAATTAACTTCAACCACACATTCCATCTGAGCCTGGTGTTTCTCCTTTGCCTATCACTTTGCATGAGGGTCTAGTGATTTCTAGCAAATTAACTCAGTCACACTCTCTTTTCTCAGTGATAGGCCCACGAGAGCGCTGAGAGTTTTCTTCTATCTCTTCCTTTGAGAACCATGGGCCACTCTCGGGGATGGTGGTTCTGGGAGTGGTTCCCTGTTTGTGCCTCTTTAGGTATGAAATATGTACACTTCACTCTTCTTTCAATGTTAAGAAGTAGGAACTTTAAGCATTTGATGATTTATTTATTTATTTATTTATTTTTTTTGGCCGGGGCTGGGTTTGAACCCACCACCTCTGGCATATGGGACCGGCGCCCTACTCCTTGAGCCACAGGCGCCGCCCGCATTTGATGATTTAAACTTCCATGTATGACCTTTGCCAATCAAGCTTGATAATAATAGTACCCTCACTAATGATCATTATTGTTGTTGATATCATCATCATCATTGGATAATTGTATAGTGGTTAATATTTGCTACCAATCCATCCTATTCCCGAAAATCCATTAGTGAAGCCTCATCAAGCTGCCATTTTTGTAGGTTAAAAATGGTGAGTAGCAGCAATTTCATATGGTTCAACCTGATATTACTCCACCCGTCTCCTTACAGGCTCACAACCATAATTCAGGCCACCCAATCACAACTAGAAATCATTACAGTGGTCTTTTAATGGATCTTCTTGCTCCCAATTTAGTCCTCTCCCATTTGTTTGTTGTACTGCAATTGGAGTAAGCTTTATAAAATACGATAGTATTGAGCCACTCTTCTGTATAAAATGCTGTAATGGCATCTGATTGACCTTAGTGTAAAATTCAAGCTCCATTAATGTGATTTATAAGTCATGTAGCCATACATCCCAGTTAGTCTCTGACAGCCCTGGTTTACAGCTGCTGCCCAGTCTAATTAATAACGGTACCCCCTTTCATTCTCAGAAGTGGCCTGGTTTGGAAGATGAATTATACGGTCACCTTATTTATAAGGTACCTTACGATGTGGCCTCTGCATTTCTCTCCAGCCTCATTTCTCACCACTTTTTAAATCGTAATCTCAGCTCTAGCTGTTCTGAACTTCTTTGGATTGATGGAATTTATCATTTTCCCTTTTAGTCCTGAGCTTGGGCCTGTGATGTTGCTGCTGCCTAAAATACCTCTCTGTTAACCTGACTGATGCATACCAGTTCCCATGATTGCATTTACATGCTTGCTTCAAGAGGTACTTCCTTAAAAACCCCCACAGGATTTGCCTAATATTAAAATAAAAAAAGAATCAATTCCTATTATCCAGACTAGTTTTAATTACCCTATTTTCTGTACCCATATTTGCTCTATTCTTCCCCTGATCAAACCCTTTTCCTATTTCACTGTGTTTGTATACTAATTTCTGTGCTTCCTGTTAAAGAACCTAGGTCCTGGCAGAGCTCTCTCAGTTCACCATTCTATCCCCGGGGCTTTCTAAGCATTTGTTATACAGATATTACTTATATATGTATGGATATTTATATGTAAGCACATGAGACAATACACTCTAGGGTGGCTTTGCATTTTGACATCTGCTCAACTGTCTATGTTAGGAGAGAGATGTGGAGAGAGTGTGAGCACTGTAAAAAGGGAGGAGAAGAGAAAGAGGGACCAGTAAGGGACCAAGATTGAGCTTCAAGGAAGGAAGGATGGAAGAAAACAGCTGAGAGGCTTTGAACTGACCATGTGGATGGACAGCTACGTTCCCTTCCTGATCGTCTGATTTTGTCCTTGCACTGTTGCTTGTACTTATCTTAGCAGGGGAACCTAAAGGCCTGAAACCCATTATATTTTGCCTGCAGTGTACAAACTTACAAGAACATCTTATGTAGCAACATAATGATCAGAAAGTACAGAAAGTAATTATGTAGAATTGGAGAAAGTATTGGACTAAGATTATCTCTCCTTTTTTAAAAGTTGGTAACAGTTATAGGAAACAAAACATGATTTCTGAAATGATGATGTAGAAGGAAAGGCTGTTTAAATCCATACAATAGGATGTAATTCCAGAATATAAAAGGGGGAAGCTGATGCACATGATCATTTATGAGCTATTTTTGTGGATTGAACTGTGTCCTCAAAAAGAAGCATTGAGCTCCTAACCCTCAGTATCCATGAATGTGACCTTGTTCACAAATAGGATCTTTGCAAAGGTAATAAAGTTACAGTGAGAGCCTACTTAGGGGGCCCTAATCTAATATGACTGGTATTTGTATAAGAAGAAAAGAGATATGGAGAGAAAGCCACATGAAGATGGAGGCAGAGATGGGAGTGATGCCTGTACAATGCCGAGGAGGGCCAGCCTCTTCCAGAAGGTAGGAAGGAGATATGGAAAAGTTCTGCCCCCCACCCCTTCATTCACAAGTAACCAAGTCTACTGACACTTTGATCTTGGACTTCTGGACTCCAGAACTGTGAAATAAAAGTCTGTTGTCTTAAGCTATCCAGATGGTAGTAACTTGTCATAGCAGTCCCAGGAAACTAACAGGGGAAAATATATCCAGTGGATTTGGTATGGAAGCGATGGGCGGGGAGAGAGGAGAATGAGAGTAGCAGGATTTAAACTGGAGTTGTCTTTTCCCACTGCTCTCAGTATCACTACTAATTCTTTCAATCACACAATTAGTACAATTCCTAATCTGCTGTAGTGGACTGATCGATGCTGAGCCATACTGCAGGAACAAATAAGCCTTCAGGCTTCAAAAGCTTCACGGTGCTGGGCTTTGTTTCTCAGTGATGAAGCGTGCAGTGCAGGTCCATCTGGGGGCTCATGGTCCCAGTTATCTTCCTATCCTGGTGCCTTCTATCCAGCAAATGGCATCTGTGGTTGCTGTGGGAGCAGAAGGGAAAGGGTGGAGCTGGTAGTTCTTAGCTAGGAAGTTATACCCATTACTCTGATCCACTCCCTTATTATCTGGGAATAGTCTATGACCGCCAACCTCTCCAATGCAAGGGACATGAGAATGGTAAAAGAAAATATTTGTCAAATCTATTCAAATCACACTCTTCTCAAAGATTCTAGCTACTTCCTTAATTTGGTTTCTTTTTAATCGTAATAATCTTTTATGAGTTTATTTTCATACAAGTCCTCTTGTTTACATGGTGTTATATTTTTCCTTACCAGAACTACTGGTGACAGAAAATTTCTCTCCAACTAAAATCATTCCTATTTCAACACTCATTAATGTTCTAACATAATTGAATGGCTTGTAAATAAGGAAGAGAGGGTGAAGGAGGAGAAGTCATTCATTGACTTTTTTTTTTTTTGAGTCAGAGTCTCACTTATTAACCTCTGGTAGATGCTGTGGCATCACAGCTCACAGCACCCTCCAAATCCTTGGGCTTAGGTGATTCTCTTGCCTCAGCCTCCCAAGTAGCTGGGACTACAGGCGCCCACCACAACGCCCAGATATTTTTTTTGTTGCAGGTTGGCCGGGGCTGGGTTTGAACACACCACCCTCGATATATGGGGCCGGTGCCCTACCAGCTGAACCACAGGTGCCGCCCCATTCATTGACATTTTTAAAGAAACATCCTGATATGTTTATTGTATTACTTTGTGTATCAATTAAATTATTAGGTGATAATTCAGGAAAATCTATTCCCTTCACATTTCCTGTATTTAACAAACGAAAGATTTACTCATCATTCTTATTGGTCCCTTCTATTAAAAACTTATAATCTCCTTGTAGAGATTTGTAAGAGCTCAATGCATACGTAGCTAGAGTGCTCCCCCTTCCTTTAGGATTTATAGGTCCAGCTCATGAAGATGGGTTATTTCCAAGTATGTGGCTGCTCTATTTTACTCCACTATAGGCCAACAACCTCTTCACCTCAACTCAGTCAGAATTACTTTTTACACAATTACATCTTCTTTGGAGAAGAAAGTGATTTAACCAGAAATAACCTCAAAACATTTTTTTTTTTTTACAAAATACTCATGGTTAAATGTCACATTTTTGAGATATTTCAACATGTTTTAAAAAACAATACATGAGTAGATTTGGTTGCAAAACATTCAAATGAAAATTTATACTCCTTAGGATAGCTGCCTTAAAAAAACAAACAAAAACCCCCCAATAAACAGAAAAAGGAACATCAGTGTGGAGTGCTGTTAAGGATGTAGAAAATTGAAATCTTTATCCATTCTTTATGGGAATATAAAATGGTACCACCACCACGGAGAACAGTATGGAGGTTCCTGAAAGCATTAAAAATAAAATTATGATATGATTCAACAATTCCACTTCTGAGAATATACTCCAAAGAATTAAAAGCAGGCTTTTGAAGAGATGTTTGCACAACTATGTTTATGATAGCATTATAGTGTTAAATGATGAATGGATAAACAAAATGTAATATATACATACAATGGAATATTACTCAGCCTTCAAAGGAAGGACATTCTAACTTATGTCACAACATGGATTAACCGGGAGAACATTCTGCTAAGGGGAATAAGTCAATCACAAAAAGACAAATGCTGTTATGTCTCCACTTACATGAGGGACCTAGCGTAGTCAGATTGTTAGAGACAGAAAGTAGAAGAGTGACCTCCAGGGATTGAGGGGAGGGAGGAAGAAGAAGGCATTGTTTACTGGGTACAGAATTTCCATTTTGCAAGATGAAGAGAATTCTGGAGATGGATGGTGGTAATAGTTGCCCAAGGCAAAGGTACTGAATACTACTCAGCCGTACACTTAAAACCCATGAAGATGATGAATTCATGTTATGTGTATTTTATCATACGTTAACGTAATTAAAAGATAACCTCTTTACTCCTAGTGCTTTACTCATATGAACCATGTGTTTTTATTTTTATTTATTAGGTCATTTTTTATGCACCTACACACACATATATACTCACATAACAATATATGGCTTATTCTTTGATTAGTTTTATTTCTTACATAAATACCATCCCAGTCCACATCTTTTGGCCAATGTCCAACAATGTTTCTGTTATGAGAGGTGGAGCCAGGGATCGGTTTCTTTTTTTCTCCCTTCCCTGCCGCATCCTGTGCAGCCTTATCCTCACTGGACTGAGACTCTCCATTGGTCCTTCACTAGCTGCTGTGGCAAAAAAAAAAATCATGCTTTACCGCATCTAAGATTTGCACCTAGCGTTTTTCACATTTCCATATTGCTTTCCCTAAAATTTTCCATTCTCCTTGAAGATTGTGCTTTCTCTTTCTTTCCTGGAGCATAAATACTAGCTCTCCTGTGGGCCTCTATTCTTCAGATATGAGCAGTTTACAGTTTCAGGATCAGAACATATAACCCAGATTGGCAGAGGTTCCTCAGGTATTTGTTATTCTTTAGCTATATTCTGTTTCTTTCTCAATATTTAGGATGAGCCCAAGATGAAGAGTTGGAAGAAAAAATTTCAAAACTCGAATGCTTTAATGGCTCCTAAATTACTGATAGCTCAGATCTTCCTTTTTTTCTTTTTTTTCCAGCATAGAGAAATGTAAATAACTATTAAATAGGCCTGGTACAGTGGCTCACACTGGTTAGCCTAGCACTCTGGGAGGCCCAGGTGGGTGAATTGCTTGAGCTTAGGAGTTCAAGACCAGCCTGAGCAAGAGCTAAGACCCACTAAATGGGGGCATGGTCGTAGGTGCCCGTAGTCTCAGCTACTTGGAGACTGAGGCATAAGGATTGCTGAAACCCAGGAGTTTGAGGTTGCTGTGAGCTATGATGACACCGCAGTCTACCCAGGGTGACAAAGTGAGACTTTGTCTCAAATAACAAGACAAAACAAACAATTAACAACAATGAAAACCAACAGTTAAATACTATCTAGCCACTGTTTAATACTCATATTATATCATGGTTAATGGAAGATAGTACTGGCCTGGCCATATTTTGAATATTTATGCACCCTTTTAAATATTGTGAATCCCATTTCTGAGATAAATTCAGGAAATTTGACCTTTCTTCTGAGCCCTTTTGAAATAAAGACCCCTTTGCCAATTAGAAATATTTAATGTAGCACTAAAGCTCAGGGTTGAAAGGTGTTTTAGTGTTCATCAGATATAATGTTGTAATATTATTAGTAAGACAGTGAACAAATCCCAATGCACGTGATCTCTGCTAACAAAGATGAAATAGAGAATTAAGGAAGTGTATGCTGAATTTGATTAAGGTTGACATCAGTTTGAATACATTCATCCTCTAAGGTGTAGTTTGGGGGATAACCCATCAACCAAGCACAAAATGGTGATATTGAGAATCGCGGGAGACATAGATCTGGTGGATCTGACGGGACTGAGACTCGCTCCTGAAATGGGGTGTGAAATGGGATCCATAGCTGATACTCGTCTTTAGCTGATAAAATGGCTAAAGCATTTTCTGGTTAACGCACTGATATCTCTTCTCACTCCACACTGCTCTAGAAGAGTGACCTTCAAAATCTTTTCTTGGGGAAAAATTTATTTACATTGTGACAATTTCTTTCTAACACATGTGCATGTGCAAGTACACACATGCTAAAAATGTCATAAAATGTTTTGAAGAACTACTTAGACTTATACTTAGGGCACTCCAATATTTCTATTCAGTATGAGGTGTATTTTTTTTTTTGCAGTTTTTGGCCGGGGCTGGGTTTGAACCCGTCACCCCCAGCCTATGGGGCCGGGGCCCTACTCCTTTTAGCCACAGGTGCTGCCCTATTCAGTATTAGTTTTTAAAGACTGGTTTTGACCTACTAAGTTGATTTCAAAATCTGCTAACAGATGGTAATAGGGATTTGAAAAATACTCCCCAGAGTGTGTCATTTTATATATTTGACTACATTAGGAGAATAATTAAACGTGTGCTGATTGTATAATGAATCATTTCAAATTAAACTGCATAGACAATAAAGAAATATTTCTGTGAACTGCAATCTTTGTTCAGGAAATTTACTTGAAAATCTTCATAGAGGATTTCACTCATTAGTTTTTTTACTAAAAATTCACACTATCCATGTTAAAGCAAAGAGAAAGGAAAGCTAGAGGGAAGGAGGGAGAGTGGTGGGGCCTTGGTGTGTGTCACACTTTCTGGGGGCAAGACATGATTGCAAGAGGGACTTTACCTAACAATTGCAATCAGTGTAACCTGGCTTATTGTACCCTCAAGGAATCCCCAACAACAAAAAAAAAATCGCAAAACTGTTACATAATGCCTTTCAGAAGATCATCTTTAAATATGTGCTTCTTAATTATCCCAGTGGAAATCAACAGTCTTCATTTGTATTTTCCTGGTAACTTCTTAGAATGAAATAGAAAAACTCCGAGAATGTGCTAATACAATACTCCTGAAGGATTCAAAATTCATAATTGTCACCAATTTTAGTCCTTAAAATGTAGTATTCCTTTCTGAAAAAAACTTCCAAATTCTGTCCACATTAGTTTTTGTCATTAGTATAATCATTTATTTCTTTTCCAGAAATATGAAGTCAGTAAAAAGATCAACATTCTTTCTGTTGGCTTAAGAATATAGTAGAATCCATATAATGGTATGAAGTCTCCAGTCTCATCTAAGCCCGTAGATTTAAACATTAGTTCTGTATGTCTCTGACTCCAAGATATTATTTCTATATTTGACCTCTTCTGTGAGCTCCATCTCCCAATTTTCAACTGAGCTTCAACTATCCTTACTCATATGTCCCTGCCAGGACTTACACCTTCATGTGGGTCAAACTTAACAACTAAACATTCTCTCTTTGAAGTAGCCTTTCCCTATACAGTCTCCCCTCCGCCATCAACTCTTTTTCCTCTTATTTCCAAATTTCTTCTAAGGGCACCACCAGCCTTCCAGACATAAATCCTTAGAGTCATATTAAATCCCTTATTTCTTTTCATTATTATGTCAGTTAACATGGCCTGGATTCTATTTCTAGAACATTTCTTATACTTTTCTATTTCTGTCTATTTCTACTGTTAATACCCTAATTGCCTTTAATCTGAATTATTGCAGTTACTTTTCGAGGTAATTATTGGTGCCATCCATGTATATTTCCAGTGCTTCTCTTTCTGGACTTGTATTGTACTTGCCCACCCCCTGCAGTTAGGCACAGCCATAGTCAGCGAAATGGGAACTGAAGTGACTTGCTTTACTCTCAGATCGATCCTTTACAAACCACGGCACGACTCACCGTGCTGTGGAGACAAATGATCTTCCAGATGGATGTTTGACTGAGGAAGGCGTGGATCAGGGCCCACGCTCTCCTTCCATGGGCCCCAAGTACACATAGAGCAGGAGCAAGAAATAAATCGTTCCTCTCTTAGTTAGACTGTGGAGTGTGTGGTTATTTAGTATCCCGGCCTGTCCTGACGGATTTAACCCCTCAACTGTTTTATGTACTAAAAAATCTCTTATCCCTCTAATTATTCTACATTGTTATCATGTTAATCTACCTAAAATATAAGTCTAATTATGTAAATTCCTTGCTAAAATATTTCAGTATCCTCCCCTTATCTTCACTGCCTTTCCAGACCGTCAGGGTGCATCTTGACTTCCATTTAAAACAGCTCCTGTTGTTTCTCCATGTGCACACACTCTGGACACTTCCTATGTGTGTGTGTGTATATATATATATTTTTTGGAGACAAAGTCTCACTTTGTAGAGTGCTGTGGTGTTACAGCTTACAGCAACTCAAACTCTTGGAGTCAAGTGATCCTCTTGCCTCAGCCTCCTGAATAGCTGGGACTACTCGTGCTCACCATAACATCCAGGTATTTTTAGAGACAGGGTCTTGTTCTTGCTAAGACTGGTCTCTGAACTCCTGAGATCAGGCAATCCACCTGCCTCAGCCAACCAGAGTGCTAGGATTACAGGCAAGAGCCACACTGCACACGGTCATCTATATCTTTTGAAACAATCCTGTTGTTTTTCCGTGTGCATACACTCTGAATACTTACTCTTTTGCTTTTCTAGTCTTGTGATTCTGGATGCCTTCCACTTCCCATCCTGTCTATTGAATTGCTACCTATTCTTAGGTAAAAAGTCAACTGCCACTGTCTCTTAAGAGGTCTTTACTGGATCCTTGTACAAAAGGGATAGGAAATCCCACTCATTTAAATTCCCAATAGACCTCGAATCTTTACTTTGGCTCTCACCACACTTGTAATGGCTATTTTGAACAAATTTTCATCTGTTTTCAGGCAGGAACTGATCTTCTTTTCCTCCATATTATTGCAAATTTTCTTGCACAGTGCCTTGTAAATATCTTGACGTTGACTAAATGAATAAATGTGATTATGGTTATACTTTGCTTTAAAACGGCCACTTTTTTTTCTTGGAAAACACAATTATTGGCAACATCAAGGCAATTGCTCCCAAGGAAATATTTCTTAAGCTAAAAAATAGTAAATGTCATGGTAGTCTTTTTCTTTCAAATGATCTTCTTAAAATTATTCTTTTTCTAAGGTTTATTTTGACTTTTACCCTTTTCTTTGACTTCTTTTGTTTGACTTTCAAGCATTCCTTTGTGACTTTCATTTTTAAACAATGCAAAATTTTAAATAAATAAAAATCAAGTTAGATAACTAATGGAACTTTTATTGTAAAATATATTCGTATTTTTCAAATTTTAGATCTATTATTTTGTTTAAAAAATAACAATTGTTCATTTTATTTTTTTCCTACAACTTCTTTAAATGAACCAACCATCCTTTTCTGTATAATATAAGGATCAAAGTCAACAAATACTCTTTGACAGCATGCTAAGCTTGGTTATTCAAAGGTAGAAAAGCTGCCTATAATTTTTATTCTATAAAGTCATACTTAAATATGACTCTATTTTTTGCTATAAAAGTAATGTTTGCAATAACAGCCAAAAGATCAAGACTGACTCATTCTACATCACACATGGCAAGGGCTTTGCCTCTTCTGTTCAGGGTCCTCTAGAGAGATTCTCACAGATAGAGCCCAGGGTCATTGATTGAACTTTTGCTAATGGGAAATTTTCAGCAGGAGTGACCAGCCTTACACAAATCTCTCCAGTTGTTTCTTCCCATAGTGATGACTTGATGCCTCATCAGCAATCGCCCAATAAGTATTTACTGAGTGCTTACTGATGCTCAAGCCAATTAAAGAGAATATCAAAAATATAATCCCTGCCTCAAGAGTTTATGCTGAAGACAAGACTTACATCTATTACAGAGAAATGTAACAGAGTAAATGATTAAACTCTAAATTGACTGTACAGCCTGTGAGTGGAAAGAAGTGATGAAAAGGAGAAATCAATACAAAACAGGAAATGGTACTGGAGAATGGTCCTATGCATATGGCAGAGCGAGGTCTGGGTGACAGCTTGTGGGAAGAGCAAGGATATCTAAGGTCTGAGATTAAGTTAGTAGTGAACTTGCCACTGTGGGCACATTGGCAGCACTTTACAAACGATAAAGTTTCATAACCTTTTGCTGAGTGGTGTTCATTATTGTAGTGTGTTGTTATTGTTGTTGTGTGTTATTTCTGTGTTGTATTTAGTCTTGGAGTTAAGATTTCTCTTTTTTTCCAGATTTATTGAACTATAAATTGATAAGTGTTAATTGTATATATTCAAGGTGTACAACGTAATTATTTAATTGATTATGATAATCAAATTAATTAACATTTGTGTTATGTCATGTATTCACTGATGTGTGTGTGTGTTTGGGGGTGTGTGCGCGTACATGAGTGCTGAGGACACTTAAGATGTACTCTTGGAAAATTTCAAGTAAATAATATAGTATTATTAACTATAGTCATCATGCCGTACATTAGATCTGCAGAACTTACCCTTCTTATAACTGAAAATGTGTGCCCCTTGGCCAAAATCTTCTCATTTTCCCCAGCTCCCGGCAACCACCACTCTATTTTCTGCTTCCATGAATTGGACGTCTGTAGAAGCCTTATTGTGCCATCAGGTAGTATTTGGTTTTCTGTATCTGGCTTATTACACTTAGTAGAATGTCCTCCAATTCCATCCCTGTTGCTATCCATGACAGGATTTCCTTCTTTTTATGGCTAAATAATACTCTTCTCTGCATGTGTGAACATCCTATTTTCTTTATCCACTCATTCACGGAGGGATACTTGGGTTGTTTTTATCTATTGTGATGAACGCTGCAGTGAATATGTGGATGCAGATATCTCTTCAAGATACTGATTTTTAAAAATACATATACCCAGAAGTAGGGTTGCTGGGTCATGTTGTAGTATTATCTTGAATTATTCGAGGAAGTTCTTTACTGATTTCCATAGGAGTTGTAACAAATGACGTTCTCCCTCACCAATATTTGTTGTCTTTTGTCTTTTTTATAATAGCCATCTAACAGGTGTAAGGTGATTTCTCATTAATGGTTTTGATTTCTAGTTCCCTGATGACTAGTAATGTTGAACACTTTTAAATATACCTGTTGGCATTTGTATGCGTTTTTAGGCCCTTTGCCCATTTCTTTGTGTTTTGTGCTACTGAGTTGTGTGAGTTCTTTATATATTTCAGATATTAACCCCTGATCATGTGGTTTGCCAATATTTTATTCCATGGATGGGTTGCCTTTTCATTTTATTGATTTTTTTCTTGCTGTAAGTGCTTTTTAGTTGTTGTAGTCCCACCTATTTACTTTGCTTTTGCTGCGTCTGCTATTGGTGTCATGTCCAAAATATCACTGCCAAGACCAGTGTCAAGGAGTTTTTTCCTTAAATTTTACTTCAGAGGATTTACGTTTTATGGTCTTACACTGAAGTCTCTAATTCATTTTCAGATGGATTTTGTGTATGGAGTAAGATGAGGGTATAAATGTATTCTCTTGCATTCGAATATGCAGTTTTCCCAATATAATTTACTGAAGAGACAATCTGCCCCCATTGTGTTCTATTGGTAGATTTGCCAGGTGTTAGTAAAGATTAGTTGATTGTATATATCTGCATAAGTTTACTCCTGGGTGCCCTAGTGGTCTATGTGTCCATTTATATGCTAGCACCATACTGTTTTGACTTCCATGGCCTTATACTGTGGTATAGAATTGGGAAGTGTGGTGGCTCTGGATTTGTTCTTCTAACTCAAGATTACTTTGGCTATTCAGGGTCTTTTGTAATTCTATTTGAATTTTAGAATAATTTTTTTTCTATTTCTGTGAAAAATGTATTTGAATTCTTCATAGTGATCACATTGATTCTACCTATCATTTGGGAGGTGTGGACATTTTAAAAAATATTAATTCTTCCAAATCATGAACATAAGATATCCTTTCGTTTCTTTTTTTTCTTCAATTCCTTTCATTAATGTCTTCTTTCAGTGTACAGATCATTCATCTCCTTGGTTAAATTTCTTCTTAAGATTATTTTTAATGCTGTTAAAAAGGATTGCCTTCTTGATTCCTTTTTGGATAGTTTATTGCTAGTATAGAAGCACAACTGGTTTTTGTATGTTGATATTGTATCCTTTAGCTTAATAGAATTTATTATTTGGAAATCATAAATTTAGAATTTAGTATTTTTGATGGAGTCTTCTGGATTTTCTAAATGAAAGGTCATGTCATCTGAAACAAGAGAAGATTTACATTCTTCTTTTGCAATTCATCTTATTTCTCTTTCTTGCTTAATTGTTCTAAGACTTCCGGTACTATATTGAATAGAAGTGATAAGAGTAGGCACCCCTTTCTTGTTCTTGATCTTGGTAAAGCTTCCAGGTTTTAATCACTGAGTATAATTTTAGCTGTGAACTTGTCATATATGAACTTTATTATGCTGAAGTATATTCTTTCTATACCTAATCTGTTGAGAGCTTTTTATCATGCATGGACGATGAATCTTTTCAAATACTTTTTTAGTTCTTACTGAGATGATGATATGGTTTTTATCCTTCATTCTGTTAATGTGTTTTAAAGTAGCTCACCTTTGTTCGTGGGGAATATACTTCAGGATCTCCAGTGCATGTCTGAAACTTCAGATAGTACCAAACCCATCTTTAAACTATGAGTTTTTTTCCTGTACATACATACATACCTACGGCAAGGTTTAATCTATGAACTAGGCACAGTAAAAGATTAATGACAATAACTAATAATAAAATAGAATAATTATAATAATATACTGAACAAAGAACTATATAAATGTGATGCTGTCTCTCCAAATATTTTGTTATTGTATACTTACCCTTGCAGTGTTGTAAGATGACAAAATTCCTTCATGATCAGATGAAGTAAGGTGACATAGGCATTGTGACATAACTTTAGACTATGATTGACCTTCTGACAATATGTCAGTGGGAAGATCATCTGCCTTGGAGGATCCTGGATCTTTGAGCCATGACATCTTGATTGGATGCCAAGAGCACATGACATCAATGCCTAACGGGCAGGTGGCAATCAGTGTGGATACACTGGACAAAGGGATATTTCATATCTTGGGCAGGATGGAGTGGGATGGTGTGAAATTTCATCATGAAACTCAGAATGATGTGCAATCCAAAACTTATGAATTGTTTATTTCTGGAATTTTCTCCTTAGTATTTTCAAAGCAAAGTCGAATGTGGAAAGAAAAACTACAGATGAGTCAGGACTACCGCGTCACATTTATTGACTTATATATGTTGAACTATCATTGTATCTGAGGGATAAACTCTACTTGATCATGGTGAATGATGCTTTTATTGATAATATCCTGTTCAATTTGGTTTGCTAGCATTTTACTGAGGATTTTTGTATCTCTGTTCATCAGGGATAGTGGCTTGCAACTTTATTTATTTATTTATTTTTGTTCTTATCTGGCTTTGGTATCATAGTAATGCTGATCTCATAAATGATATTAGAAATATTCCCTCCTCTTCAATTCTTTAGAAGAATTTGGGGTGCATTGGCATTAATTCTTTTTTGAATGTTTGGTAGAATTCATCTGTGAAGCCATCTGGTCTTGAGAATTTCTTTGTTGGAAGATTATTATTATTATTATTTTGCTGTTGTCCTGGGTTTATAAAAATGTTACAGCATAGCAGATAGATTCAATTGGTTCCACGTAGTGTCTTGAGATTCATCCCAACTATAGGCTAAGTGATCTGGAGGTTGGACAGATTGCCGAAGTCCAAAAGCTTCAGCGTCTCCGGATCTACTTCAATGTCAGGATCTACATTGTCAGGATCTACTCCAATGATCTCCTGATCCAGGCCTGAGATCTTGGGGACATAGTTGTCTCCCCTCTCTCGCGCCTCCTCCCGCAGCTTGATGGAGATGCCTCTCACGGGGCCTCTCTGAGTCTACTTCATCAGCTGTGTGATGCAGCTCCCTATCTTCTGTGGAGCTTTTTACTGGAAATGATGGCGACCTCTTCGTACATGTGTTTGTTTGTGTGGAAGTCCTTGCTCAGACACGTGTAATACTTCTGAATGATGACCCCAGCCACCTTCTTCATGGTTTTGATGTGAACACAGCTCATGTTGGGGGTGTTTGGTAAAAAAAAAAAAAAAACAGATGATTTTTGATTATTGATTTATTCTCCTGGCTCATTATCATTTGTTCAGATTTTCTATTTCTTTATGATTCAGTCTTGGTAGATTATATGTATCTAGGAATTTATGCATTTCTTCCAGGTTATTGAATTTTTTGGTGTATAATTGTTCAATGTAGTCTTTTATGAACCTTTATCTTTCTGTGTAATGTCTCCCCTTTCAGGTTTTATTTAGTTGAATCCTCCCTTGATTAGTCTAGCTAAAGGTTTGAAAATTTTGTGTATCTTTTCAAAAGACCAACTTTTAGTTTGATTGATCTTTTAAAATTATATTTCCAGTCTCATTTATTTATGCACTAATCTTCTCTATTCTTCCTTTTCCTAGTTTTAGGCTTAATTTGCCTTTTCTTTTTTTAGTTCCTTAAGGTATAAAATTAGGTTGAGATTTCTCTTTTTTCTTAATGTAGGCATTTATTGCCAAAGGCCTCCCTCTGAGAACTGCCTTTGCTACAACTCATAAGTTTTGGTATGTTGTGTTTTCATTTTTGTTTATGTGAAAATACTTTTTGGATTTCTCTTTTGATTTTATCTTTTACCCACTGGTCTTTTGGAAGTGTGTTGTTTAATTTCTGTGTAGTTGTACGGGGGTGAATATTTCTAACTTCTTTATCTAGACTGCCCATGTTCTAACTGAAACTTCACCACTTGTAAGATGTATATCTTCAGGTTAGTCACATAAGCACTCAATTCCCTAGTACCCTATCTTTAACAATGGGAATGTTGGTGATAATAATAAAAGTACCTATCTCACTGACTGGCTGGGAGGACCAAATGAAATAGTAAGTAGACTGTGGCTAGAATAGTTCATAGTACACATATATGGCAAACTAATGTTTTATGAAGCCTTTACAGTGTGAGGCACTGTTGATAGGTTATTTCATTTGACTTTCACCACAGTCTTATAAAGAGAGTTTTCTTGCCTCTTGTTTTAGATGAAGAAACACTTTGAGAGGTTAAAGTCTATTTTGGGCACCAGTTAGTTTTGGAGGAGCTGGTATGCAAACACAGGATTTTTCATCTCACACGAGAACCTGAGCAGTTTAGCACATCTGCCTCCCTGGTTGAATATGAATCCAACCCCTGGATTCCATGGAAATAGGAGATGGTCATAGTGTTGGACATTAAAAGTAACAACTCAGACTCCTCAGAGGATGGCTTTCTCAGAAATATCCTTCCTGCTACTTAACAAGTATTTATTTTAGTTTGATTTTGATTGTTTATGGATATAAATTTGTGACTTCTTATGTGCCACAAGGAAAGAAGAGAAGGTCCTGGGTGTACCAACATTTAAAGAGTCAGCCAAAGAATAGAAGCCAGCAAAAGGGGTAGACTTCTATCATTTTGACTCCACCTCACTCTCCTCTGATGGTCTTAAGCTCAGTAAATGACACCCCCCACCCCGTGCCTGATCCAAAAAACTCACAGTGATCATATTCACATTTCCCTCCATCCAAATTGTTGTTCCCTCTTCAGAGTCCAGACTTAATCCTTTCCACTTAGACTTTCACTACTGACTTTTAACTCATCTCTTTGCTGTTAGAGTCCTAGTCCTGCATTCTACCTTCAGTCATGAGTTATTTTCAAAAACAAACAAACAAAAAAATCAAAGCTTCTGTGACTTTTAATTGCTCCTAAATCCCCTTTCAGATTCTTCACATTCTCACCACCAAGATTAGAAGGGTTTTCCATCACGATTTTACTTGACAAACTCTTTTAAAACTCAACAAAAATTTTGCTTTTCCATGAAAATGGGTACTCTTCCCTTCTTTTGACATCAGTGGGGTTTTTGTTCCTGTCTTTGTAATAGCCCTTATGATAATGCATCCCACGTTATTCCCTCCCCTAGAGGAAAGCACCATAAGACTAAGAGTTTCCTCTTTATTCCACTGTATCCCTATGCTTGGCATATCATAGCTGTTCAATAAATGCTTGTTGCATGAAAGCATCTGTCTGTAACATCTTTAGCCTCCACTGCTTCTAATTCACCTACTTCCTTTTAAATTAGCAGAGTGTCTGATACAAAGTACAACAGTTAAACATATAAATAAACAAAAGATTAAGTGCAGAGATATTTTAGAGCAGTGGCTCTCAACCTGTAGGTTGTGAGCCCTTTTTAACAATGAAAATACATTGCAGCATTAGGAAGGTTGAGAACCACTGTTTTAGAAGGATATAGAGAAGATTTCAGTATCCAGGAATTCCAGCCAAAGATGGGAGGCAAATGAATGCTTGTGACTTGGTAAACAGACTCAAAAATGTCGGGTCATTATCAATTGCAGAGAGGAATAGAGGATCAGTAAGAAGGAGATTATCATGGAGGTTGAGTAGGAGATTGGCATAGTCACTCTTTCGTTATTGCATTGGCCAACTTCCATTTCTTGTAAACTAATTAGCTTAAGCATCACCTCCTCTGGGAAGCAAGTGTCTCTGCTAGGCAGATCGTGTTGCCTTTCCTGGTTCTCCCTGAGTGTTCTGAGCAAGCCCCATCATTGCCTCCTGGTAAAACTTTCCTTTTCCTTCTTTGCCTCCTCCTGTCGGTTCTATTTGCTGCATCCAGAGATGTCTGTCATTCCCTTGTTTTAAAGTTTATAGTAGTCTGCAAATAAAGAGCAATAAAGGGCAAAGATGCTCTGCCATTCTTGCCTATTATTATCTTTGCCACTAGTATTTTTCAAATTATGTTTTGTCCATACTGGGGTCTTTTGCTTTCTTGAATGTGTCCTGTTCTCTCCACTGCTTTGAAGAGCCATTTCTGAGTCTTCCTACCGTTTTAAAAGATCACCTCCACCCAGCATACTCTTTTTCTTTTTAAGTGTAGTTCAGTATTACTTCCATAGCTCAGTCTCATTAGCCTGTCTCCCCCAGTGCCCAAGTAGTAATATTTGGATACTGTTATTTCCCTTGCTTTTCCTTTTAGGCAATATTTAACTGTAATTATTGACCTATTGAATGAGTGGATTGATGTCCCTTCCTTCTCTATTGTACATTTTAAGAGGGTAAGGACTATTTTTTCCCATCATTCTCTCTTTAATGTGTGCACATTGTTTGGCACATTATGAACACCTAATAAGTATTTATTGGATAGAATGAATATTGAGTGAGACAATAAATGAATAATGCATTAACGAGTGAATAAATAACATATCCCACTTTTATTATGGTTAATATTTTATTTGCCTCCAATGGCTAAACCAAAAGAGTTCTCTATCCTGTTATGTAATTGGAAGGCATGGGATGACATGTTTGATATGCGGAATATTGTTTTAAACAAGAAAGAGAGATGTGTAGTATTTACAGGGGTCAGAGCCTTAAAAGAAGACATTGAGACCAATAACATAGAATAAACATGGAGCTTTGAAGATAACTTGTCTGGACAGAGAATTTTCTTTGGGCAGTAGTGGAAAATGAGGCTTGCTGGAATGGAGCAAGGCAACAGAAAACCTTCACATCCAGGAGGAACAATTTAGACTAAATGAATTCATTTCAAACTTTCAACAAACATTGGCTGAATATCTGCTGAGTACCAGCTGTATACCATTAAGTGCTAGGGAAATAGAGATAAGTAAAATGAAGTGGGAGAGATTCATTGTACGCTCTTAAAAAGTAAAGTACACAATTAAGGTTTGTGTTAGGAAGACTACTCTGAAAACTTTTAAAGATTTTTTTTTTTTTTTGAGACAGAATCTTAATCTGTTGACCCAGGCTAGAGTGCCCTGGTGTCATAGACCACAGCAACCACAAACTCCTGGGATCAAATGATCCTCCCACCACAATACTCAGCTAATTTTTCAGGGTTTTTAGTAGAGACAGGGACTCACTCTTGCTCAGCTGGTCTCGATCTCCTGAGCTCAAGCAATCGACTTGGCTGGGCCTCCCACTTTTAAAAGATGGATCTGAGATAGGGAGGAGGTTTGTCAGAAGAATAAATGAATCGAACAAACTAATCATGCTTTTAGTGACTATTCTGTGCATTCTTATTTAGTTTGATTCCCTTGACCTTGAAATTCGAATTTGTAGTTCATAATTCTTTGGTTGTCTTACATTGAGTTAGATTTTTAAAGTAGAATTTTCAAGATTTGGAGACAATAAAATAAATGATATCCTGGAAACATAGATATGCTTAGATAAAAAATAATGGAGATGATAAATATGTGTGAAAACATTATAGTGATTTTTATTAACAAGACGCACCATTAAATACAGACATATTCTCATGTGGTAGAAAGTAATTTCATTCTCTACCCAGCATCCGCTTACCTACCCTTTTACCTACTAACGGTGAGTTTTCAAATGTACCTTTGCCATTAGGGGTCATCACATAACCCACGTGCCCCTCATCCCTGACAAGTTCAGAGGTAGAAGATGAAAGGGAAAATGTTGGCCTCCATTAATCTTAGTTTGAAAAGAGCATCTTAGGGACCACTGTCTAAATTCAGCTATGTTCAAAATGCTCCACCATAAAAGTGCAGCCAAAAACAATGTCATTAAAACAAGCTCAGAATAATTCTAAGATAATATGATTAAAAGCAAACCAAAGAACTGAAGCACAAACAGTATGACCTTCCCTTTACTTCTGCTTGCAAACTTTACTTATTCAAGTTCAGTTTTGGATGTTAAGCTTTTTTCGTAGTTGTAACTTCTGTGTGTATTCATCCATCCCATCTGTTCTTTTTTTCCTTTTATTTTTTGTTGAGTTCATGAACGAGAAACTTGAAAAAAAATCTTTACAAATTAAGGTCTTCACTCAAGTGATTTTAAAATAACAGTGTTATCAATAACATTTTCAAGTATCTATTCCATTCCAGCTTAAGTTATTGTTTATCGAAATTTCATTGAAGGGTAGAGAAGAATTTTTTTTTCCAGTTTAGCTCAAAAAGGAAAGCCAAAAAACATGGATAACAGCCAGAAATGCTGAATAAATTAGTGTCCTTTTTGTTTAATTTTCAAACTATGAATTGATTCCCTGAAATGAATTCTGTAAGGTGTGTGTGTGTGTGTGTGTGTGTGTCTGAACACTGTTGTCATGGAGATTAATACATTCCCCCCTATTTTGCATGTTGGGAACGGTGGCTTTCTTCTTGTTTACGCTTCTGTAAAATAAAAACAAAAAGTTTAGTTAGAAAAGTGGGTTTTGATGGCATTGTTAATATGTAGTCTAATTTTGGGAGAGATTTGAAAATCACTTATATTTTTTACCTGTGTATGTTGGAGCAGGTTGAATAATTGTCAATGCCAGTGGTCACCTTGGTTTCGGTCAGGCCTAAGGAGTCACCCAAGGGAAGTGGTTGGGAGTGGCAGGGCTGCCTGGGAGGTGTGAGAGCAGGTGGTTGCTCCAGAGACTCCTGCTGTGGGACAGCTGTCTTGGTGAGGAGCAGCACCGTCTATGCGTGATTTCTCTGATGCGCTTGGTACCTTCTCCTGCATCGTCTTTTCTTCTTCTATTAAACACACACTACTCATTTTTTAAGGCATCTAGATTTTATTTCCCCATGACCAAAAATGTGTCTGTGGCAACTTCTAGTTTTTGGAATTAACCATAATCTTCTTGGTGGTTTTGTACACAGTATATGTTTTCGAAATGACCGGGAAGCAATGAGACTTTCATAAGTTTTTTTCCTTCTCACCAGCTTATCAGAGAGAACTAGTTAAAGTAATGTTAAAAAGAACTCACCAAAAGCTACTCATGGATAATATAAAAGAAAACACAGCACAAATACAAGTTAGAGATGAGGAAGAGGAAAAATGTCTACCTGTGTGAACCGTTGCAGGTCAGATGGAAGGGGCCTTGTGAAGACCACACCATTGACTTTAATCACTAGAGAGACCACTTTTTTTTTTTTTTTTTACAAGATAACTTCTTTTTATTTGATGATAATAGACACAAAATTGCTGTCAAAGATTTCTAAATGTTTTATTTTCTGTTTCCATGCTTATCTTTTTTTTTTTAGGCGCATGTATTCATGGGAAAATCAAGACCGAAAAGTTCTTCTAAGGTTAGAGTGATACATCTATTATGACACAATTAGTGGTCTCAGATCAAATATAATTTGTTCTCCAAAATTTGACTGTCTTATACCTTGTGGGAACTCATACATATAAGCTTAGGGGGGTTAATAGAAAGGAAGCTTATTAGGTGTCAGTACTCTGATAGGATTCGGAAAAAGCTAATGAGATCTTAAACAATTTTAATGGGCACGATTTCTCAAACAGTGTTCTATAGTTCACCTGAGGTCGAATAACCCAAGATATTGAATATGCACAGACAAGGGACCCTACCTAGATTAAATAAATTCATTATGATCTTTGGACTTGGGTCCATAAATTTGCATTTTTGCCAAGCTTCTTCACTTCCAAGTGTGCAAACCACTCATCTAAAATAAGAAAGCCCTGATCTGTCTTCTGTTTACTAAGTTAAATCTGAAAAATATAAACCTCAAGTACCATACTTCAGAAGGATAGAGGTAAGCTCGTTACTTTTAGAGAAGGGAGTGAATGAGACCAAGAAGGTTTATAACATCATAGCCTTTGAAAAAGGGCTGGGATAGTGGAAAACATCATATACAATATCAGGCTCAGAAAGGATATACTAGTTGTCTTCAAACCTCTGGGAGAATATCAGTAAGAAGAAATATAGTCATAAATGTGCCTTGCTTGCCTAAAAATTTTGATTAAAAATGCATTTTAGTAGACTCAATTACGCCTTTTTCCTCTGGTGACCATCTGTTAGAATTTTGAAAACCTAGACCTATGAAAAAATTTGTCAGTAACATACATTTGTTACACTGATCTCGGTTCTGGAATCTTTAATCAGCAGAGCTGCCATCAGACTGACCAACCAGCTTGCCTGCTAATCCATCTGATCTGTGTCACACGAGTACAGCAGGGTATGGAACAGCTGCTGTTCTTATTTCATTCTCCTTCTATCTGTCATACCATCCAGGTGCCAGTAACCAGGGGTAGGAATTTTACCAAAAGCAGTTATTACAATAGCTTGAACTTAAATCCCACTTTCCCAACTTATTTTTCACAAAAGTAAGTTTAGTGTAAATTTCAGTCGTGGCATATAGATGAAATATTTGGACCTGGTGACTATTAAAAATTGTGATTGTGTTTTAAAATGACTGGTCTGGATATTTGAGGATGTGTGTGCATACCTATTTCTGGGTTATGGAGTGTGGCATGAAGATTCTAAGATGACTCCCAAGTTGGCCAACCTCTAGGGTACATGACCTTGAGGTCCTCCTCCCCTTGAGTGTGAGTGGGTCCTGGAAATATGATTGGATATTACTCTCATGACTAGGTTACATTTTGGGGAGAAAGTAGAAGGAATAATTCAGGTCTCTAATTAGCTTACTTTGAGTTATTCAAAATGGATCTGACCTTAAAAGAGCATCTTAGACCCAAGAGAACTTTTCCTGCTGGTCTTGAAGAAGCAAACTGTGATGTGGGGAGAGGGCTGCCTGGCAAGGAGCTTTGGAGGCCTCTAGAAGCTGGGAGCAGCCACAGATTGATAACCAGGAAGGCAGCAGAGCTGAGCTGACCCCGCAGCCTCCCTGCTGCCTGTGAGACTCTCAGCAGAGGCTCTGTCCAAGCTGTGACCAACTCCTGATCCACAGAAATGTGATAATAAATGCATGTTGTTTGTGGTAATTTGTTATACAGCAATGAAAATCAAATACATTACGATCAAAAAAAGCACAGATCCTCATTGACTAAGGATGATGTTACATCCTGATAAACCTGTGTAAGTTGAAAATACTGTTAATTCGAAATGCATTTGATACACTTAACCCAACAAACAGCATAGTTTAGCCTGGCCTAGCCTACCTTAAATGTGTTCAGAGCATTCTGTTAGCCTAGAGGTGGGCAAAATCATCTGATGACACAGCACACTATAGAGTATTGGCTGTCTACCCTGGTGATTGTGTGGCTCCTGGGAGCGGCAGCCCGCTGCTGCTGCCCAGCGTCTTGGGAAAGTGTTGTACGGTGTATTGCTCTCCCAGGGAAGATCAAAATCCATAATTCTGATCACAGTTACTACTGAATACATATTGCTTTTGTATCAAGTTTGAAAAATTTAAGTCCAACTAGGGTAAGTCAGGGACCATCAGTACCATCAAACAATAACCCATTACTCAAGCACTGAATTTTCATAGTATAATGCATGCGACTTCTATTTATATACTCAATACTTACTGACTTGAAAAAGGATTTAATGATAACACAATTGAAAGATTTGATTCATTATACTTTCTTCTTTTACTTTGCCTACAAATCAGCATCTGGTCCACAAATTACCTGATTTTAGTTCTGAGGTTGTAAATTGCTTCAAGTTGAGGATTTCTGAATGATTAAACTTTGTTAAAGGATAACTAGGTCTCATTGGTGATCACAGTTAAACTATTTAAGAAGATTGAGAGACATATTGTTTAACCAAAAGGAAGAAAAGGTAAATAAAATGATAGTATATATTTCCCCCCTAATTCGTGGATATTGAATATCAATTTAAAGATCTGCACTTGAAGCTTTATTAAATTGTTTGACAGGTAGTTGGAAAGTAAAATGTCTTTTCACAGATGCTCTATCCAATTGCAAACCCATCAACTTTGTTTATTCATTTGTTCCCAAGTCTTTGATTGGGAATCTATTCCGTGCCAAGTAGGATGCTGGTTGTGAGGATGCAAAAATAAAGATAAATAAAACTGTTGACCTATGAAACCTTTAAGTATAGTGTGGGGAAGAGAAACATAAATAAATGTGCCGAAGTATTTTAGCTCCTGCCTTTACACATTTACAACTTTATGCTTCATTTGGATTTGTTGGGGCTTCAGTGTTTCCCATTTTTCAGACTAAACTCAAGTCTACTTTTCTATAAAAATTAGTTGTTCTTATTTTATGTCTCCATTTATAAGAAAAGAGTTAAATAAACACTTGAAAAGTGTTTTCAATATAGCATTGAGTGGGAAAAGCCATATTTTAAACTTGTATATTCAGATCTCAATTTTATAATCCTACTCTCCCTTCATATATGTAAATATAATAAATAAAAATGATTCTGGAAGTAATTTAATCATGAGGTTAACACATTTTATCCCTGATGGGATTTGTGTTACTTTTTTTTTTTTTTTTTTGAAGTTTTTGGCCGGGGCTGAGTTTAAACCTGCCACCTCTGGCATATGGGGCCAGCACCCTACTCCATTGAGCCACAGGCACTGCCCGGATTCTGTATTACTTTTAAATCAATTATATGTAGTCTATAAAATAAGTATGTATTATTTTTATAATCACTAAATAAACATTTAAAAAGAAGAAAGTGAATTTAAAGTGAGGAAGCAAAACAGTGGCTGTTACGTATTTTGCTTTTGGAACTTGGTTAGAAGAGAAGGACCGAGATTGTGGGAGACAGGCGGGGAAAAGTCAGAGGATAGTTATCTGTATTTTGAAGGGAGAGGTTTCAATGTTGTTATAATCTGGGCAGAAGGAAAAAATTGCAAAGAGTTAAAGGCTAAAATAGAAAGGAGAAAATAAATAGCTCAGCAAGATTTTTAGGAGGCAGAAATGATTCAGATTTAACATATAGGGGACACGATTTTCCTTGAGGAGCAGACAGAAAACCTCTAGGAGACTATAGGAAAGGAAGTGAGAGTTGATGTAGCCATAAAAATTTCCTAGATGAGAGGGCGAGAAGTTAAATGAGCCCATGCTTGTAACCTAAGTGCTTATATTGATTTAGGAAGCCAGATCATTAGCTAAAATTGAGACAAAAGAGGTGGGGGGTGGGCTTGGGGAGGTCAAGGCTGGAAAAATCTAAGCAAAGCAGGTAAGGAGAGAAGGACTTGATTTCAGACTGGTGAAAAGATTCAAATGCCATCCTGAGGCTGTGGCATCATGAACTTGTAGCAGAAACCCGGCAGGAATACCAATTTGTCCCTCAGAGGCAAAGATGTTATACTTGTCCATTAGAAAAACTTAGTCATTTCCTAATTTATACACTTCTTCCTAAAACACACATTTCTTCAGTTTATTCCTTAACCTGATCTCCGTCTGCCTGCCTTCCTCCAAGACACACCACCACCTGTAATTCACCCCCTACCACACACAACCCAATACTACACTTGAGCTGTTCCCAATTACACGCAATCCTCTGAACATCAGCATCAGAGTAGGGAATGAGAAAGGTGCAGTCTTTGGTATCCCCCACTCTATTAGCGCATTCTCCCAATCTGGGATAAAAATGTATGAATGTGTGAATGCTTCTTAGAGTTAATAATTAATCTTATTTAATTCCCACAGCAACACCAGTATATATGTTTTATTTTAATATCATTAGCAAGAGGAAGAAGATAAGGCCGAGAGAGGGCTACTGGCTTGTCAAGGTCACACAGCTCCTAGTGTGGGGCTGAAACTCGATACCAAACTGTGACTTCGTCAATATGTACTTTTGTTTCCAGTTTCCTATTAGTTGCGTATCATTCTCTTCTTTACCAAGGGGCCAAAGTATTTATCTATCTATTTATGTATTTATTTTTGTTCTCTCTTTTGCTTAGAATGAAACTATTGTTGTCTCCCATCAGTAAAGTGAGATGGAGGAAACACTGCTAGGAATTGACCAGTGATGTAAGCATGTGGGACATCAGAAAAATGCCAGAAAATGTACAGCGGGAGAAAGGAAAATAAATGTCAAAATTAGGAAAAATGATTTTTGAAGAAAGGCAGGAAGAGAAGGTAGATGAGAGAAAGGAAGAGAGAGAAAGGAAGGGAAAGATGAAGAAAGAATGAAAGGAAGGGAAATGTTTGATGAACTTAGGAAGGATGTTTCTTTGCACCAACATGTGTGAATTTATGTTCACATTTATTTAACTCTAAACAAAATAAAACAAAGGAAAAGCTCAACAAGATAAATTCAGTGATTTAAAATGGAGTAATTCTTTCTGTTTTCATTTCATATATCTCACATAACTTCTTAGAGTTTCAAAGTTTTTGTAGGTACATTTAAAAAGCTCGATTTTCACTAAAACAAACACATTTTTAACCTTAGAGGCACATGTTTGGGGATGATCTAACATTTACCACCTAGCATTAAAGATCAACCAGTTTTAATGTTAACCAGAAAATTCAAAAATTGTCATGTATTTGAGGATTTTGTGCTACCATAAAAAATCCCCCAATATGATCCCTTTTTAATATTTCTAAAATATTTTATTCTGAATAAATATCTGTAAATATGTGGAAAATTTTTAAAATTGTAATTTAAATAAAATAATATTTTACGTACTGACAATATTCCAAAGACTATATATATTTAATGTGAAAAGTAGCAAGATGTAACGGTTGCATACCTCAAGTGGCATTTTTTTTAGACAGATGGCAGCCACAATAAATCTAAGTAGAACAGGATGTGAGCCTGTTCCTCTAGTGGGGGTAGGGTGCTCTGAGAAAGGGGGTGTGGGGCTGCAGTTGGAGGAGAAGCTTTGGGTCCAATAAGCATAAACTCAAGGCAAGAGGGGACAAGGCAGTGATCCTTCAAAAAAAAAAGTGATTCTTCTGGAAGCATCATCATTTCTGAAGCAGCTCACTGTAAAGAAGCCAAAGAAACAAAGAGAAGGCAAAACAGGGCTGTGGAAGATGGGCGAGGAACCAGGCGGAGAGAATGGGTAGAACTTGCGTAACATATTTCTCCATCTAAACTCTAGTAATTCTAGACGTCTAATGGTCATTTTGTTTACTTAACTTTTTGTGGGTAGTTCTTAGGTCTTCAAGTATTGTTCAGCTCAGCGATGTACGATGAGCCATCACCCTGGAGTGGCTTAGGCGAGTTCCAGAGTCACAATGCCTGCTTTGTTGTATGAACCCCCATCTCCCACTTAGTTGTATGAGCTCAGTCATGTTACATAACCTCTTGTGTCTCTGTTTCCTAAATTAGGGATGATACCCGTTACCCCAGGGGAATATGTTGAAGATTGTATATACATATATTGTATTACATTGCATATACATGTATACATGCCAGGTGCTCAGCTGATACCAAGTAAGCACAGAATAAACATTAGATATTATTATTTAGTTACCTGAATCATTCAAATGGACTAGCACTAATGACATACAAAAATAACATGTATCTCAACTGTGGGAATGTTATCAGATTTTTGGGTAACTAGGATAGCTAGGGGGAAGCAGGATCTAATAGCATAATATATGAGAGTCAACAAGTTGTTTCAACAATATAGTGATTGTGTACATTTTTTTGTCCGTGTGAAATTTCCTTGATGGTCATTTTCATAGAACTCATGGAAAACATTAACATTGGAATTAGACATGAATTTGAAGGATAGTTTTTTTCCATCTACTAGCTGTTTGAGTTTGTGCAAGTATCTTTAACTCGATTTTTATATCTATGAAGTAGGGATTCTTTCTTGGCAAGATTTGTCAGGAGGATCGAGTGTGATAACAATTAAAAATGACTGGTAGTGGGCCTGGCACAGGTAAATCTTTGGTGACTGGTAGTTTTTTATGAGGAAGGTATTAAAGGAGATGTGGCATTTCTTCCAAATAAAACCCCCCTTTTAATAATGGGTGGAACCACTTTCAGAGAAGTCTTTCGGAATGATGTTCAAAAATAAAAGTTCTCATTTATGGTAGCACCTGTGGCTCAAAGGAGTAGGGCGGCAGCCCCAGATACCAGAGGTGGCTATTTCAAACCCAGCCCTGGCCAAAAACTGCAAAAAAAAAAAATTATAGTCTCATTTACAATGCATAATAAAGGAATAATTTTAAATAAATTCACTGACATATCAAGCAAATACAATAACTAGAGCTTGCTTTGAGTCTGAGTTATAGGGTAATTTACACTGATCCCAGGGAGTGATGCAAACCCCAAGGCAATGATTGTAGAATAAATTCTACTGATATTTTCAATCTGGTGTCCTCAATATTAGTTCTCTTTTACAGAGGGAAAAGCTTCTTATTGTCCCTAAAGCTGTTGACATTGAATATACATCAGGATGTCACTGAAATGCTATTTATCTGTTCTGGCTTTCTCATTTAAATTTTTTCATCCTTTTTATTTATTTAAATAATTTTCTATATTTCAGAAGCAGTACCAAGCCTGAAAATCAAAACTATTTAAAGAACATTTTAAATTCAAACCTTTCTTTCTGAATTGAAAAGAAAAAGATCATCTTTAAATATATGGAAAAGTAAATGTCCGTCCTATAGCACATTATATTTTAGAAGCTCTTGAAAATTCAGTTAGTTGGTCCAGTGCTTGTGGTTATCTGGGTGTTAGCCAATGGGAATAGAAATTAATTCCATACGTGATCAAGAACAAACAATTTTTGAACATTTGCCATAAATAAGATACTACTTTAGAAGCTGGAGATCTAAATAGGATAAGGTATAATTCTAGCTATTGAGGATCTCAATTTGTTGAGAAAAAAGAGGTGTCATAACAAATAAAATGTTCTTGAATTTAACAAAATTAAAGCTTGACTCTTCAGAAGGCAATTGTATCCCTGGTTGGAACATGTTTGCAGGTGTTGAATTTTAAAATGAAAATCTGAGCTCACTGTTTTTACCAAAAAGGGTCACCCTTTACATTAATAGTAATAATAATTATTAACATGGTTGGATCCTATGTATTGTGCTACTTTATTCCTAGTATTATACATGTGTGAAATAGTTTTTCTTACATGAGTTTTCAGTAGCAGGTGATAGAAATCCAAATTTATCTTCTATTGACTCCTTTATTAATCTGTCCAGGAAAGTGCAGAGACCTGACGTAGCCATCTGTGGATGGAGGATTCAATTCTATCATCAGGATTCACCCTAGTTTCTTTCAGCTTTCCTCTTTGCTGTCTTTCTTTTCTTGGAGATTTTTCCTCAAAATACCTAAGATGGCCATGGATAGCTTCAGGATTTCATGGTCCTTAGCACTTTAAATCTCAGGAGAGAAAAGGTCTCTTACTCTTAAAACCTCCATTAATCTTTGCAAGGGTCATGTGGGTCTTGTGCCCAATTTGTTCGGAAGAGACGAGAGGGTACCCTGCCAGCTGAGGGCGCATTTCCACGAGTATCACAGAGATGAAATTGCGTGAAATGTCCTCTACACCTAGTAAATGACAACTGGGATTGGAACCCGCTTCCTCCGAATGATCACCCTGCCTATAAATGAAACATTTTTCAATTGCAACTGTTTCCTTGTGACTTTAATTTTGTGTGACACCTATTCTCCTCAATTTTATGTAAATGCAATTTTAAAAAAGCCCCCTGATATTTTCTCCTTGCAAAGACACTAACATTTACAGATAGTGGCCTTTACTAGTAAATCTGATATCTAAAGGATTAAAAAACATAGTTTGTATGAAATTTTGGAATACCCTTTATTATTTAATGTCTTCTGAATTCAACATAACTAACAGCCTGTGTGATTCACTTGTCCTCTTTCAGATGTGCCCTATGTTGAAAAACAGTGTATATTTGTACACTTCAAGGTTTGGACCCATAGATATATGTGTGTGTGTGTGTGTGTGTGTGTGTGTGTGAATGTGTGTCAGTACATGTCTACGTGTGTGTAGTGTTGTGTAAGAGGCAAGAAGAGAAAAAAAGAGTATGCTAGTTTATCAATATACTCAACGTACTATGATAATTTTGTTGCCTCGGTTTTTTTCCTCTTCTGAACTGATGAAAGGACAATTTGGGGTGGTCTATTTAAAGGAAATGAACTTTCCCATCTAAACTGAGGGCAATTTTAAAAGAAGCTCATTTTGTAGATGTTTCTAGTCAACGTGACAAACCTATAAATTACATTGGCATTATTGTGGGAATATTTTATTGGCAGTGTCCTGTAAATGCTGAATCCCAGCTGATCTCAGCTGATATTTCTTGATCTTCAAAAAGTTCAGGGACCAAATTTTATTCTGCGGATTGTTGTGCAAAATTTCGAGTCTCATCTCTTCTTCTGCTTTAGTTCCACAGAGATGTTAGGTCAAGATGGTTTGAAGATAGACTTGAGTTTCTCTCCTTGATCTGTGGATTATTTACCAATGGGAAAATGATGTAGCAGGCGTATGGAAGATGTTTATTTGGAACGTTAGTATTAGTAACAAAGCACATCTTTCAAAGGAAGAAAACATAAACTTCATAATGATGGCTTCCTATTATTCTTGAAGATGGCTACCACTTTAGCTGTTATAAAACAGGAAGAACCATCACGGAGCATTAAAATATAATATCTATAGTCACAGTAGCACATCACTAAATACAGTGAAGGCATGAATATTTAAATTAGAATTTGTTTTTTTACACTATATTATGTCAGGAAGAAATTGCAAGCTCTGGGTATTCTTTGTGTCTTGATGAAAGAAGTTTCTGTTTTATTTTATAGCTCTTAAAGAAATATCTGCATCAGCAGAAGACTGTTAACTGTCATCATATTTGATTTTATTTAGCATTTCTTAAACACATAACAGTTGTTTTATGCGGGTGTTGGGAGTTTTACATTACTGATTCGTTGATTTAATTTTTTCTCTGTGCTGACCTGTCATATGGAATAAATATACTCTATTTCAAAGCTCTGTTGTACTAAGGGTAGAACCAGACGTAGTACATTTGAGTTACAAAATTACAAAATCATAAAGGGGGATTTTTTAAAGAGCTTTTAAATGTCCTTTGGTATAAGGCAGAGAAGTATTCTACAGTCATACCCTATACTGCATAAAATGAGCCTGTGCATATTGTGATTTAATTTTCTTTATTCTAAGAACTCTTCACATACAAATTTCAGCAATATTAATGGGCATTCTTCAGTGTGTCAGAAGGAGAAGATTATGATTTATGACCTAGATAAACCTAAAAGGCACAGGCATGATTTAGGAAAGTATCAAGAATCACTTTTCATAAGGAAAGGCTCAATAATAAAATTATTATTGACAAGATTCCCATACCTTTTTTAATCCATGGTAATAAGATCTCTTGTCTTGGAAAGAGAAAACATTTGATCTAACAATCATGGGGATTGTTCTATTAAATGTAGTGCTAAATCTCAGGTTTGTATTATTTTATGTAAGATCTGAGAGATAATCAAAGCAGCGGCTTATATAGTATTTATTATATACCAGGAAATGTTCTGAACTTTTTTCAGATAATTCATTAATTTTCTCAATAATGCTATGAAAGAGGAACTACTCATATCTCCATTTTATAGAGAAATACCCAGAGAGAGGAGTGTAGTAACTTTACTGAGGCCTCATAGATCCAAAGAGGCAGAGTCCGGATTTGGGCACATATAAAAAGACCCTGGAACCTATGTCCTCAAACACTAGCTTCTATGGCCACTGCAAGTAAGTTACAGAGAGATGACCACGTTCACCTGTGCTCTCCTTCATCCAAACTCAAAAATAAAAGGTCAAAATATGTGGAAGTGTTCACGCTGATAATATTTTCTCAAATAGAATAAAATTTAATGGAAAGTAATTTCAACCTATGTTACTGTTCTAGTTAGGGGCATTTGGATACAATTTGGGTTTCTAACTTGGTTTTTATTAAAAAAATAAATCCATCACCTATCAATCTATTATATTTATCTCTCCTTGCCAGTTTTGTCTAATTTAAGAAGTGAAAATATAGCTACCCATGCAAAGACTGAATAATTACAAGTTTTAGCACTAAATTGAACTATGTATTCATCATCCCAAAAACATTTTAAAGGCCTCTTTCCCTTGAAGACAGGATTTAGGTAGGATGGTTGATTAGTGCATCTAAATAGACCACCATAGGCCAAAAAAACTCAGTAAAAAATGTTCCGTGAGCAAAAAGAAAAAATAAGGACAGCTGATCAAAACTCATAAATTAATATGACCCCAAATACTATCATAAATGTCACTACCACTTTTGTAGAAAAAATTCACAGAATTCACAATGGAGGAAGCCATTACAAGAAAGACCCAGGGTGGTGTGCAGCAGAGTATAGAAAGCCACCACACGAGGACGGCACGTTTTCTTGTAGCATCCGTTTTACTCTGAAGCAATTTTAAACAATATTTTAATATTACGGAAAATATCTCATGCAGTAGAGTAAAAGTCATTTGAATTTTTAAAATATCTAGCCTGACTTTTCAAAGAAATTTCAGCTGTGGCTGTTAAATTGGAGCTCTGCCACAAGACCCCAGGGTATACCTATTTATTCTTCTCTGCCTTTGGGGAAATTAAAAAAAAATTGAGAAGCACTGAGAGAATGCATCTTTCCATAGTTCTTCTATTTGAAGATTAGTAATAAATTTTTGATACTTATTATGTCTCTCAAATAGGATTGATAGATCAATACCCTGGTTAGTCAAAGAAAATAGAGAATAATTAATATATAATAAGCATAAAGTTACATGCTAGTTTGCACAGCATAGGAGTGAAAAGTACGTGTACTTAGAGATTTCTTCCACCTTAGCAATTATTGTTCTCTTTTTTTCCCTGTTGGTCTGCACAAAGACAGCGCAGCCTGTTTTAATCATTATCATCAATGCTTCTCTGTTTTGTCATACCATACAAATTTATGTTTGGCTCTCAACCAATACTGCCATAAGAGGTCACAAAGAAGGCAACTTTTTTTTTTTAAAAGGAACACTAAAATTGAAGGATGGCATGATGGCTTTTATGTGTGACTGAGCTTGTGTGGAGTGAAGAGGAATTCAAAATAAATTGCTGTGTGAGACACACGCCATGGAAATATCAAAGCAGTGCAAGTCTTCCATATATTAAAAGTTACATTCACAGTCTATTTTTGGCCTATCCAGAACATAGTATTTTGAGAGTCATAATGCCTCAGGACACTCTTCTGTTTCTTACTATAAAACATGCCAAGGAAAGAAATGATTTGCCTTCGTGGTGTCAATGGTATCAAATTAGAAATGTTTTCCCCCAAATCCTTTCAAATTATTGAATGCTCATTTTTGAGTATTTATTATGTACAAGTGCCAGGCTAATTGAGGGTCGGAAATTAAGCTATCTGGAGTCTGCCAGTATTCTTTACGTTATTTTTTATTTTTGGTATGTGTCAATTTATAAACCATTAAATCTTGCAGGTTGTCTGAAACTTACCTAACCCAGACTTTAGGGAGTTATTTCAAAGAGTTGGGGGTTTGACATACTCTTAGTATTTTTGGCATTTACATCACTGTATATATATTTCAGGTGTATAATTCCCTCTTTTTTCTTTAATTTTTCCTGGCTGGAACATTCATCTTTTAAAATTTGTTCTAAGCAATTGCTCCACTGTGGTAACTGTCTTCCCCTTGTCCCAACCATCAGTTCTTAGGGGTGTGCTTTTGATAGATGTATGAGGGGCACTCTTCTTTTGATAACCAGCATAGAATAACTATTTCTCTTTTGTTTTTAATGCCATGTTTGATGATGTCCAGTGTTTCCCTCATCTTCTTGGTCATCTTGGTGCTGTCTGGATGGAGCAGTTTCCCTCAGTCAGATCTGGGTCTTTGAGAGCTTATAGTTCATCATCTTTTAAGTGTAACTTGGAGTATTTTTTTCAGGATGAACTATCTCATGCCAATTTTCTGCCGATTGCATGGAGTGTTTTCCCTGCAGTGAAGGTCTCTATGTATTTGATGACCAAGAAAGGTTGTGTCATAGGAAAATTTGAGGTTTCACTTGAAAATCCTCTTAGTCCATCCAGGGAGTAATTCTCATTCCACTTGGTCCTCAATAGCCCTTTCCTGTTTCTAATCCATTTATGGCTTTGTCAAAATTATCATACATTCTTTTTCCTAATTATAAAATTGTGTATATTTATGCTAAAATCTGGAAAATGCACAGAGGCAGAAGTTAGTAAACTTGTGAGTCAAAAATAATGCCTGCTAACATTTACTGTAATCTTTTTATTTGTAAATATACAATTTTATATATGTGGTATCTACATTACCTATCATTTTACATATGCATTTCTTTTTTTAATGGCATTCAGTCTCGTCAATTATATTGAATATAATCATTCAAAAATACTACTGACTTTTATTATCTGAATGTGACTTTAAGATTATCATGTAATTCTGTAACATTACCAGGTGAATTTTACAAAATGTAATAAACAGTTGATCAAAGGACCCTCTTTCAAAATTTGCCACTAGTTTTTCCTTGTTACCCAATTGTTAGTAGGCTTCAGAAAGATCATTCTTTTTTTGGATTTTAATCTTGGTTCGGTTATATTTTCATATTTTTAAATAAGGCATTCAACTTATTGCATGGAAAACTTAAAAATGACACATTTATTATTAAAAATCTATATTTAATATCCAAGGTAATGTTTCTTAATTACAGTTATTCATGTTTTTTAGTTTTAATTTTTAGCAAGTGGTCTTTGTGGTCTGTGGCACAGATTTTTCTATAACTTCTAAATGAATGCAATATTAAAAAGTCTCAATTTCTCAGAGCAAAGTTTATGAAACTATCGTTTATTTGTTTAATGTATTTTTATTTTTTTCAACGTTTCTTTTCATGGCAAAAAAATCATAGCCTCCTGGGTAACCATGGTGTTTATTACATATTAAAAAATAAACTATTCCATGTATTGTCAAATTCCTACCATCATATCCCTTTCTTTCCATTGGGGGACCAGCTAATAAATTGCAATTTGTGATCATGAATGAGTTCCACTAAGTATTCTGTTATTTGTATTTATTCTGCACATTTACCCTCATCATCATCTTTATAATTGGCTTTTTATTTTATTATTTATTTATTTATTTATTTATATTAAATCATAGCTGTGTATTTTGATATGATCATGGGGCATCATTCACTAGCTTCACAGACCGTTTACCAAGTTTCACATATACCCTTGTAAGATGCACCGCTGGTGTAATCCCACCAATCCCCTTCCCTCTACCCACCTTCCCCCTCCCACCCCTCCCTTTCCCCCTTCCCCCTATTCTTAGGTTGTAACTGGGTTATAGCTTTCATGTGAAAACCCTAAATTAGTCTCATAGTAGGGCTGAGTACATTGGGTACTTTCTCTTCCATTCTTGAGATACTTTACTAAGAAGAATATGTTCCAGCTCCATCCATGTAAACATGAAAGAGGTAAAGTCTCCATCTTTCTTTAAGGCTGCATAATATTCCATGGTGTACATATACCACAATTTATTAATCCATTCGTGGATCTATGGGCACCTGGGCTTCTTCCATGACTTAGCAATTGTGAATTGGGCTGCAATAAACATTCTGGTACAAATATCTTTGTTATGACGTGATTTTTGGTCTTCTGGGTATATGCCCAGTAGAGGAATTACAGGATTGAATGGCAGATCTATTTTTAGATCTCTAAGTGTTCTCCATATCTCTTGCAGTGCAAAAGTGTTCCCTTTTCTCCACATCCGCGCCAACATCTCTGGTCTTGGGATTTTGTGGTATAGGCTAGTCTCACTGGAGTTAGATGGTATCTCAAAGTAGTTTTGATTTGCATTTCTCTGATGATTAAAGATGATGAGCATTTTTCATCATCTTGATGATGAGCGGTCTGAAGGCCGCACGCCTGTCTTCTTCAGAGAAGTTTCTCTTCAAATCCCTTGCCCAGCCTGCGATGGGATCCCTTGCTCTATTCTTGCTAATGCGTTTGAGTTCTCTGTGGATTCTGGTAATTAAACCTTTGTTGGAGACATAACCTGCAAATATCTTCTCCCATTCTGAGGGCTGTTTGCTTGCTTTACTTACTGTGTTCTTGGCTGTGCAGAAGCTTTTTAGTTTGATCAAGTCCCAGTAGTGTATTTTTGAAGCTGCTTCAATTGCCCGGGGGGTCCTCCTCATAAAATACTCGCCCATCCCGATTTCTTCAAGGGTTTTCCCTGCACTCTCCTCTAGTATTTTTATAGTTTCATGTCTTAAGTTTAAATCTTTGATCCAGTGAGAGTTTATCTTAGTTAATGGTGAAAGGTGTGGGTCCACTTTCAGTCTTCTACAGGTTGCCAGCCAGTTCACCCAGCACCATTTGTTAAATAGGGAATCTTTTCCCCACTGAATGTTTTTAATTGGCTTGTCAAAGATTAAATAACAGTAAGTAGCTGGATTCATCTCTTGATTCTCTATTCTATTCCAGACATCTACCTCTCTGTTTTTGTGCCAATACCATGCTGTTTTGATCACTATTATAATTGGCTTTTTAACCAACTATTGTGTAAGATTGATGTGTTCTGAGTTTCATCATCAGCTGCCTCTTGTTTCAGCAAGTTTTATGATGCAATTTGAAGGAGATTATATGTATTTTCACCCAATTTAATTGTATCTAAGTAAAACCAGTTAAAGAGTCAAATAATACCGAAAATCCATAACAAAAAGTTTTAATTCCTGTATGCCTCCTTCACCCCCAGAGACATGGCCGATCCTTTTTAGCCATTTCTGCTAGCATTTGCCTTCAGATTTTTAAATGATGTATTTAAACAGCTATAACTTGATTTTTAAAATTGTAGACATTATCTGTTCATTTCCTAGATTGGAAAACAAAGATTGAGCTCTCTCATACAACCCTTGCACATTTCTCCCAACATCCTCCAACATATAGTTATGTTTAAAATAAATATTTAATGTTAACATTATTAAAGCGATATGAATATTACTCTCGCTGAGCTCTGTGGTACACTGGGTCTACCTTTTCTTTTTTATACATTGTTGCCTAGCATTAATAATGGTCTTATTTTTTTAAATTCCATTTGCTATATATATATGTATGTGTATATATATATATATATCTGCAAGTCTAAACTACGGTCTCTGACAGGGTTATTAAATTCCTTTACATATGCTCATTCAGGAGTTGGAAATCTTATTAGTTAAAGGATTTTTTTTTTTACCTTTGTTTTGTTTTTAGGAGAACCATCCTGGAGCTGTTAACGCCCTCATTTTTGTAGTTTCCCTTAAAAGACTGAATAAAAGATAAAAGTTTTTATAAATTACATGTCTAAAATGTCTTAATTTCCTCCTCTTTTAACTATCAACTGGGTCTAGAATTCAGGGCGAAAAGCATTTCTTCTCAGAGTTTTGAAGATATTGTGTCCTGGCTCTCGCCTCTTCCCTCACACCACTCTAGCCACCCTGGCATTTCTTCTCTTGAGGACATGAACTGGTTTCCAAACCAGTCTTTTGCACTGGCTGCTCCCCTTTATCTGAAATGCTTCTCTGCGGGGTATCTTCATGGTAACTCCCTTCCCTTCTCCAAAAACTGCTGAAATGTGCCATTCTCAGGGAATCTCCTTTGATTTCCTTGCAAATTGCCCCTGCCCACTGCCATCCCTTGGCTCTCTAAACAAGTCCTAGTATTTCTTTCCTTTCTTTTATCATCTTCAAATACACTATATAGCTTGCTTATGCATTAGGTGAACTCTTTATACCCTGTCCCCCATGCTCTTCCATACCCCCTGCCAAAATGTAGACTCTATGAGGGTATGGATTTTGTCTTATGTTTGCTTTTTCCCCCAAATAAGTGATACATCCAAAGCAACTGGATGTATTTCTCAACTCCTAGAAAAGTGCCTGACACATGTTATGAATTAAAAAGTATTTGTTAATTAATAGTGTTCTGATTTTTCCATGTTGAAGTTGAGGAGTCTTGCCTGTTTTCTTCATATCACACACACACACACACACACACGATGGCTCAGCGCCTGTAGCACAGTGGTTACGGCACCAGCCACATGCACTGAGGTTGATAGGTTTGAACCTGGCCCGGGCCAGCTAAACAACAATGATAACTGCATCAAAAAATAGCTGGGCGATGTGGCGGGTGCCTGTAGTCCCAGCTTCTTGGGAGGCTGAGGCAAGAGAATCGCTTAAGCCCAAGAGTTTGATGTTGTTGTGAGTTGTGATGCCATGGCACTCTACCGAGGGCGACATAATGAGAATCTGTCTCAAAACAAAAACAAAAACAAAAACACAAACAAACAAAAATATTTGTATATATTATATATGTACATATACATGTATATATGTCACTGTATATATACGTATCTATGTGTATATACATATACATATATATGTGTGTGTGTATATATATACACACTATATACATATATATATATACACACTGTACGTGACCAGATATTTGCCTTTGTAAGCTTTTAGGATTTTATCCTGATCCCCAGTGTTCCGTAGTTTGATGGAGGAGATATGCCCTGTCCTATGAATATTTGTTTGATCCTGAAAATTTATACCTTTGATATATGGATTTCAATTTTGCATTTTTACTTATTAGTTATCTATGGGACTCTTCATAGTTAGATATGGAATTTCATGGATGTATCCTTTAACTTTTTGCCTTTATTGAATTCCTTTTTCTTTTGATTCTATTGTTTCCTTCTGGGAGACTTCCTCACCTTTAACGTACAACAACTTCTTGTTACTATAATTTTATTTTTAATAACGTTCTTGTGCTTTGAATAGCCCTTTAAAAATTAATGTTTCATCCTGTTCTTGTTCATGCATGCCGTATGTTTTGCTGGTTCTCTGAGGATATTAAATAGTTTAGTTTTTGAAGTTTTAATCTGATGTTTGTTTGCTTTGAGTGTCTTTTTTTCTATTTCTCTGTTTTTTGGTTTTTTTTAATATCTTCCATGGTAGGTATAAAATTTTGGGGGAAATTTGGCCAGCTAACCATATTTAGCTTGTTCTTAGATCTATGGATTTCAGAAAAGCATGTTAACTTGAGTGTGAACAGTGGCCATTTCACTAGGAGGTGCCCAGATACCTTCTCTGTATACTATTTGGACAAATGGGTATTTTCCAATCTTTTTCTGGTAGCATTTCTATTAGAAATGGAGTAGGTTAAGGATTAGAACCATCACACTACTTTACACTGTTCAATATGTAGATTGTCACTTCTTTTGCTGATAGTACGGAACCCTACACTCACCCCTACCTCCACTGCACGGAGACTGGAGACTTTCTGATTCAGTTTCTCTAGAGAATAAACCTCCTTTCTCCTGCCAGGTCAGAAATGGGGTAGTAATCAGGCTTTCCATGGTTGGCAAGGGGACCTGGGTACCTAACTAAGATTTTGTAGTCTTAACACTTACTCCTGCCTTATAACTTATTTGGTGCCTCCAATTTCAAAGACTTTCTAGGGTTCAGAAGTTCAACCTGACCTTCTTGCTATGGTTTGCCCCTTCCTGACTCTGGCTTTCTCTGCTCTGGGCTAGTATCATTCACGCCATCTAGTTTCTTTTCATCCTCTGTGAATTTGTCGACCTTCCTTTTCTGCTGTCATCTTCTGTCTAGTTATCTCATGGCCATATCCATTTTTATTTCTTAGTTTATTACTCTTAGTTTAGAAGGCTTTATAAGGTGTAGTAGAATTTATGTGTTTGCATTCATGGCTACCTTCAACAACGTCCTGGGTTTGGGTACTTTAATGTGAAACACAAACAATATGATATGACTTCCATCCCTCTACTTTTGAAGGTCTATAATTCTGAGCCTTATCTGTTCTTTCAGTCAAATTATCAACAGCATGAAACTTTTTAATTTTATGAGCATAACATTAATATGGAGATTCATAGGCTGACTTAATAGGTTTTTCAACTGCGTGACTATTGAGAGGAGTATGTTTATAAGTTATTCTTCATTTCCATAGGGTCGGGGCAGTGAACATATAGAGTAATTATAATTACAAGAGAGTTTTATTAGCAGCTAGAAAATAATCTTTAATTATTAAACAATAAACTAATAACATTTCTCTTTTGAAGAGTCCTTATCAAGCGATTTAGTCCCAAGCTTTGCCATCCATAGGATCTGGACCTCTGGGTGCTAAAGAGGTATATAAATCTCAATTGCAACCATGTCCAATTTAAAAAATCTTATGTATATATTTATATAGCTGATGGCAGGGTAGAATCCATTAATCGTTAATTCAAACTCAATGGCTCTATTTGTTTTCCTTTGAAACAGAATCTTCTGAAAGGCAAAGAAAAATTTGTTATTTCCATGTCCTATTAATGAACGGGTCATTCAGAAATACCCACATCTCCTTTTATTTTTTTTAGGTTTTTACATTTTTTTTATTGTTGGGGATTCATTGAGGGTACAATAAGCCAGGTTACACTGATTGCAATTGTTAGGTAAAGTCCCTCTTGCAATCATGTCTTGTCCCCATAAAGTGTGACACACACCAAGGCCCCACCCCCTCCCTCCGTCCCTCTTTCTGCTTCCCCCCCCATAACCTTAATTGTCATTAATTGTCCTCATATCAAAATTGAGTACATAGGATTCATGCTTCTCCATTCTTGTGATGCTTTACTAAGAATAATGTCTTCCACTTACATCCAGGTTAATACGAAGGATGTAAAGTCTCCATTTTTTTTAATGGCTGAATAGTATTCCATGGTATACATATACCACAGCTTGTTAATCCATTCCTGGGTTGGTGGGCATTTAGGCTGTTTCCACATTTTGGCGATTGTAAATTGAGCTGCGATAAATAGTCTAGTACAAGTGTCCTTATGATAAAAGGATTTTTTTCCTTCTGGGTAGATGCCCAGTAATGGGATTGCAGGATCAAATGGGAGGTCTAGCTTGAGTGCTTTGAGGTTTCTCCATACTTCCTTCCAGAAAGGTTGTACTAGTTTGCAGTCCCACCAGCAGTGTAAAAGTGTTCCCTTCTCTCCACATCCATGCCAGCATCTGCAGTTTTCAATCAGACAAAAGCTTGATAACTAGGATCTATAGAGAACTCAAATTAATCCACATGAAAAAAGCCAACAATCCCATATATCAATGGGCAAGAGCATTAATAGAACTTTCTCTAAAGATGACAGACGAATGGCTAACAAACACATGAAAAAATGTTCATCATCTCTATATATTAGAGAAATGCAAATCAAAACAACCCTGAGATATCATCTAACCCCAGTGAGAATGGCCCACATCACATCTCCTTTTAAATAAAACAAACCACTAGTAAGAGATTAAGCTGATTATTTTTAGTGTATTTGTTGTCTTCTCAACACCACTTAAAAAAAAAAAAATGTTTGTGTTGAGGGGAGAATATTGACCTGAGAAGCAGATGTTCTGATATGGCTCTTTCACTAGTTGGTGGCTTTAGTTCTGAGGTGTGATCTAAGGTTACTGATCACAGTCCTGGATAATCCTTAAAGCCTCTATTCTCTCTCCCTTTCTGTGTTTTTGCCTTTCTTCCCTTCTTGATACTAAGGCATGATTCTTTTTCTCAACTGACTCACATTCTAGGTGTGAATATGATGGAGCACACGAGAGACAAACATACAAATCAATACCTATGGTCATGTTACACTGTGAATGTGTCTGTAGAAAATGCTGGGGCAATATGGGTGAAAAATAATCGTATTTATTACCTAGTAGACAGTTCACATTTCTAATCATGAAAATGTAGTTTCACAACTGAAATCCTTCACATCTGGCTATCTTTAAGCCTTACATTATATAAAATTCAGTGGGTATTTTATACTGAGTGCTTTGTTTACTGTTACAAAGTCTTAAATCAAAACCTTACATCAAAGAAGAAGCTTCATCAAAAGAACCTCAGCAAAACCTCAAAACAACCAAACATTGCATTTGTCTGTTTAAATCATTAGCAAAAGCAGCACTTTTAGCCCAGCTTCTAAGCTAACGAGACTCATCATTTGGCCTTTTCATGTATGCTTTTCCCATGGTCAAAATGTCTGCAACTTACTCATAAATACTGGCCAGGGAGGTGATTAAAACCAGGAAAACCACTGCATTTCAGTTGATAAAAAAGTCATTGAAATGCTATCGGTGTGAAGCACTCAGAAATTTGTCACCTTAATAGTCCGAATTAGAGTGCATGGAGAAGGCAACCTACCCGGGGGACATAATCTCCATCATCTTCTAGGTTAATGTAAACCAACATGCAGATGTTTTATATGCTTCATATGTGGCATCCCAGAAGGTTGTGCTTTTCCTTTAGAGCTTTGAATATGTTGATCACCTTTCATAAACAGTGACACTCAATACATGTTGGGGAAAGAATACTCATTTTCTATATAGTTAAACTGCGGGAAAGAGAAATCATTAAAGACTGGAGTGTAGAATTGTTGACTGAAAGGGTGTCAAGTGAGTTGAATGCCCTGTATTTTAAAAATGGGAATAAGCTCTATTATTACCTGGAAAAAAAAAAAAAGGTGGGGGAAGCCGGATGAGTAGCCAATGATGTTGAACTTGCTGTATGTTCCAACTGACTTGCTTTTCTTAGGAAGGCAGCATTTTAGTAAAATTGTGTTTGTTTTTCTTTCTGATAGGTTCTAATTGAAGTTTGAAGGTTCATTACACAGTGCCTGGGAATATGTTGTCAAATACAATTCACCTCTCCCATAGTGAATGTTGGCATAATTTTATAGGACAGGGGACTCCAGCGTGCTTAGCTGTCATACTGTTTGGCTCCAATTTCATTCATTATGGACAGAATATCTATAGTTTTGAGTCTCTACTTTACAATATCAGCAAATGGATTTATTTTTTTGAAAATGAATATTCTTTTATATGAAAAAAATAATTAACCAGAGACAAGTTTATATTAAATAATACAATAGAACATAAGTCATAATGGAAACTTATCTCAAGCTATCCTTCTTAAACATACATTAATGTAATATGGTGTTTCTTTTGCATAAATGTCAACATTTGATAGCAATGAAGTTACAACCCAAACCAAATATATCTTATGTTACCGTAACAGTAGTTTTCTAAAAAGTTATAAATAAGAGCTATTTGTAAAGATCATGCCATGTGTAACTGACAGTCCTAAAACCACACCCTATTGGCTCTTTACAATGTATTACAACTCCTAATTCTTGTGCTTTTTTTTTTACTAGAGATTTTACTTTTTTATTTCTACTTTTTTTTTATTAAATCATAACTGTATACATTGATATGATCATGGGGCATCATACACTCACTTCATAGACCATTTGACACATTTTCATCACAATGGTTAACATAGCCTTCCTGGCATTATCTCAGTTACTGTGCCAAAACATTTACATTCTACATTTACCAAGTTTCGCAAATACCCCTGTAAGATGCACCACAGGTATGATCCCACCCATTCCCCTCCCTCTACCCACCACCCCCCTCCCTCCCCTCCCTTTCCCACTTCCCCCTATTGTTAGGTTGTAACTGGGTTATAGCTTTCATGTGAGAGCCCCAAATTAGTTTCATAGTAGGGCTGAGTACATTGGGTACTTTTTCTTCCATTCTTGAGATACTTTACTAAGAAGAATATGTTTCAGCTCCATCCATGTAAACATGAAAGAGGTAAAGTCTCCATCTTTCTTTAAGGCTGCATAATATTCCATGGTGTACATATACCACAATTTATTAATCCATTCATGGATCGATGGGCACTTGGGCTTTTTCCATGATTTAGCAATTATGAATTGGGCTGCAATAAATATTCTGGTACAAATATCTTTGTTATGTTGTGATTTTTGGTCTTCTGGGTATATGCCCAGCAGAGGAATTACAGGATTGAATGGCAGATCTATTTTTAGATCTCTGAGTGTTCTCCATATATCTTTCCAAAAGGAATGTATTAATTTGCATTCCCACCAGCAGTGCAAAAGTGTTCCCTTTTCTCCACATCCACACCAACATCTCTGGTCTTGAGATTTTGTGATATAGGCTAGTCTCACTGGAGTTAGATGATATCTCAAAGTAGTTTTGATTTGCATTTCTCTGATGATTAAAGATGATGAGCATTTTTTCATACGTCTGAAGGCCGCATGCCTGTCTTCTTCAGAGAAGTTTCTCTTCAAATCCCTTGCCCAGCCTGCGATGGGATCCCTTGTTTTTTTCTTGCTGATGCGTTTGAGTTCTCTGTGGATTCTGGTTATTAAACCTTTGTCAGAGATATACCCTGCAAATATCTTCTCCCATTCTGAGGGTTGTTTGCTTGCTTTACTTACTGTGTTCTTGGCCGTGCGGAAGTTTTTTAGTTTGATCAAGTCCCAGTAGTGTATTTTTGAAGCTGCTTCAATTGCCTGGGGGGTTCTCCTCATAAAATACTCGCCCAGACCAATTTCTTCAAGGGTTTTCTCTGCACTCTCCTCTAGTATTTTTATAGTTTCATGTCTTAAGTTTAAATCTTTAATCCAATGAGAGTCTATCTTAGTTAATGGTGAAAGGTGTGGGTCCAATTTCAGTCTTCTGCAGGTTGCCAGCCAGTTCACCCAGCACCATTTGTTAAATAGGGAATCTTTTCCCCACTGAATGTTTTTAATTGGCTTGTCAAAAATCAAATAGCGGTAAGTAGCTGGATTCATCTCTTGGTTCTCTACTCTGTTCCAGATATCTACTTCTCTGTTTTTGTGCCAGTACCATGCTGTTTTGATCACTATCGATTTGTAGTAAAGTTTGAGGTCTGGTAGTGTGATTCCTCCTGTTTTGTTTTTATTTCTGAGTAATGTCTTGGCTATTGGAGGTTTTTTCTGATTCCATATAAAACGAAATATTGTTTTTTCAAGATCTTTAAAATATGACAGTGGAGCTTTAATAGGGAGTGTGTTGAAATTATATATTGCTTTGGGTAGTATGGACATTTGATAATGTTGATTCTTCCCAGCCATGAGCATGGTATGTTTTTCCATTTGTTAACATTTTCAGCTATTTCTTTTCTTAGAGTTTCATAGTTCTCTTTATAGAATCTTTCACGTCTTTTGTTAGGTAAATTCCCAGCACTACTGAGAATGGGATAGAGTTCTTAACTGCTTTTTCAACTTGACTGTTGTTGGTGTATATAAAGGCTACCGATTTATGGATGTTGATTTTGTAACCTGAGACGCTGCTGTATTCCTTGATCACTTCTAGGAGTTTTGTAGTAGAGTCCCTAGTGTTTTCCAGACGCACAATATATCATCTGCGAAGAGTGAAAGTTTGATCTCTTCTGACCCTATATGGATACCCTTGATCGCCTTTTCTTCCCTAATTGCGGTGGCTAAAACTTCCATTACAATGTTCAAAAGCTAATGGAGACAATGGGCAGCCTTGTCTGGTTCCTGATCTGAGTGGAAATGATTCCAATTTAACTCCATTCAATATGATATTGGCTGTGGGTTTGCTGTAGATGGCCTCTATCAGTTTTAGAAAAGTCCTTTCTAGACCAATTTTCTTGAGTGTTCTGATCATGAAGGGATGCTGGATATTATCAAAAGCTTTTTCTGCATCAATTGAGAGAATCATATGGTCTTTGTTTTTTAATTTGTTTATGTGCTGAATTACATTTATAGATTTATGTATATTAAACCAGCCTTGAGACCCTGGGATAAAACCAACTTGGTCATGATGTATAATTTGTTTGATGTGTTGCTGGATTCTGTTTGTTAGGATCTTTTTGAATATTTTTGCATGTATATTCATTAGTGATATTGGTCTATAATTTTCTTTTCTTGTTGGGTCTTTTCTGGTTTGGGGATCAGGGTGATGTTTGCTTCATAGAACGTGTTGGGTAGTCTTCCTTCTTTTTCTACCTTTTGGAACAGGTTGAGTAATATAGGTACTAATTCTCTTTAAAGGTTTGGTAGAATTCTGACATAAAAGCATCTGGTCCCGGGCTTTTCTTTTTACGGAGGTTTTGTATAGTTGATGCTATTTCCGAACTTGATATGGGTCTGTTCAACATTTCCACTTGATTCTGGCTAAGTCTTAGAAGGTGGCGTGCTTCCAAGTATCGGTCCATTTCCTTCAGATTTTCATATTTCTGAGAATAAAGTTTCTTGTAATATTAATTAAGGATTTTTTGGATTTCTGATGAGTCTGTTGTTATTTTGTCTTTGTTGTTTCTGATTGATGATATTAGAGATTTTACTCTTTTTTTTCTGATTAGGTTGGCCAGAGGTTTATCTATTTTGTTGACCTTTTCAAAAAACCAGCTTTTTGATTTATTGATCTGTTGTATTATTCTTTTGTTTTCAATTTCATTTAATTCTGCTCTAATTTTGGTTATTTCTTTTCTTCTACTCGGTTTGGGGTTGGAATGTTCTTCCTTTTCCAGTTGCTTGAGATGTCCCATTAAGTTGTTAACTTCCTCTCTTTCCGTTCTCTTGAGGAAGGCTTGCAGTGCTATAAATTTCCCTCTTAGAACTGCCTTTGCGCTGTCCCAGAGGTTCTCATAGTTTGTGTCTTCATTGTCATTTTGTTCCAAAAAATTGGCGATTTATTTCTTAATCTCATCTCTGACCCAGCTATCATTCAGCATAAGGTTATTTAACTTCCATGTTTTTGTATGAGTATGCAGATTCCTGTTGTTACTCAATTCAAGTTTTATTCCATGATGGTCCGAGAAGATGCAAGGAATAATTTCTATTCCTTTAAATTTACTGAGGTTAGACTTGTGAACTAAAATGTGGTCAATTTTGGAGTAAGTTCCATGGGCTGATGAGAAGTATGTGTATTCAGTTTTGTTGGGATGAAATGTTCTGTAGATGTCTGCTAAATCTAAATATTGGGTGGTTAGGTTTAAATCTAAGATTTCTTTGCTCAGCTTCTTGCTGGAGGATCGATCCAACACTGCCAAAGGAGTGTTGAAATCTCCGACGATTATGGAGCTGGAGGAAATCAAGTTACTCATGTCTGTTAGAGTTTCTCTTATAAATTGAGGTGCATTCTGGTTGGGTGCATAGATATTAATAATTGAGATCTCATCATATTGAGTATTACCCTTAACAAATATGAAGTGACCATTCTTGTCCTTCCTTACTTTTGATGGTTTAAAGCCTACTGTATCTGCAAATAAAATTGCAACACCTGCTTTTTTCTGATTAGCATACCATTTGCCTGAAATATGGATGACCATCCTTTCACCCTGAGTCTGTATTTGTCTTTTAAGTTAAGATGTGCTCTTGTATGCAACAAATATCTGGCTTGAGTTTTTGTATCCAGTCAGCTAATCTATGCCTCTTTAGAGGACAGTTTAAGCCATTCACATTGATGGAGAGTATTGATAAATCTGGTGGAATTTTGGGTATCGAGTTTTTCAAAGGTGCAGTGGACATTTTTAATCCTTTCACCAGTGTGGAAGTTGGAGTTTGATCCGAAGTTTCTGAGTGAGTTTACTTTTGTGGTATAGGATTGGGTTGCTCATTGTGGAGGATAGGTCTGAGAATATCCTGAAGAGCTGGTTTACTTATGGCAAATTTTTTCAACATATGAATGTCATTGAAGTATTTAATTTCTCCATCATAGATGAAACTCAGTTTAGCTGGATACAAGATCCTGGGTTGAAAGTTATTTTGCTTTAGGAGATTAAAAGTTGATGACCACCCTCTTCTGGCTTGAAAAGTTTCAGCAGAGAGGTCTGCAGTTATTCTAATATTCTTTCCTTTGTACGTAATAGTTTTCTTTCGCCGGGCTGCTTTGAGAATCTTCTCTTTCATATTAACTTTAGTGAAGCTAATTATGATATGTCTGGGGGATGACTTATTGGGGTTGAATCGTGCTGGGGTTCTGAAGCTGTCTGTTATCTGAATTTCAGATTCTCTAGGCATGTCTGGAAAATTTTCTTTCATAATTTCATGCAGAAGGGCCTCTGTGCCCTTCGAGGCCACTTCATCATTCTCAGAAATCCCAATAATTCATATATTGCTTTTTTTCGAATTATCTGAGAGCTCTCTGAGTGAGTGATCCGTTTTTGCTCTCCATTTCTCTTCCTCTTTGAGAGATTGAGAGCATTCAAAGACTTTATCTTCAATGTCAGAAATCCTTTCTTCTGCTTGCTCCATTCTGTTGCTGAGGGATTCTACTGTATTTTTCATATCTTTGAGGGCTGTAAATTCTTGCTTCAGTGTGTCTAAGTCTTTGGTGGTTTTGTCTTTCAATTCGTTAAATTCTTGAGACAACTTTTGAATTTCTCCTTGAATTCCTAATTCCATTTTATTAATCTTGTCTGCAATCCAAATTCTGAATTCGATTTCTGACATCTCAGCCAGTTGTTTATGAATGGGATCTTGAATCACATCTGCCGTATCTTTTCTTGGGGGGGTTGATCTATTCTGGTTATTCATGTTACCAGAGTTTTTCCGCTGATTCCGCCCCATGGTTATTTTACTCCCTTTGATTTTTCCCCTGGGGCTTTATCGAGGGCGCGTACAGTGTTGTGGCCTGAGAAACTGGGGCCCTGTCTTGTGTGGTGGGGCTAAGTGGTTCTATCTTGTTTTCAGGTGGTTTCTGTTCGATCCTATTGTAATGTTTACTCCGCCTTGAAGTCTCAGCTGTGTGGAAAAACCAGCAATTAAGTCACCCTGCCCGCCCACCTCTGGCACCAGTTGGAAAAGGAAAATCAAACCTTCCTACAACCGTATAGCCAGGGCACTGCCTGAAAAGTCCTCAGTCTATTAGTTCAGTTCAAAAGGTCCAAATCGATTGTCTCAATCGGCACCTGTCTCGGGTGGGAGAGTTCAAGAGGTCTCTGGGAACTGGATCACAGGGTTCTGGTGACTCCTCTGATATGGCTTACTCCAGTGCTGCGTGGAGTCAGGAGGAGCCACCTAGCAAATAGATCAGTCTGGGAAGGTTGATGTCTCCTTCCCCACTTTGCCCCTCTGTCAGACCCAGTCACTGGTATCTCTGCAGATGGCTAACCCAGTTGCCTATAGTGAACAGATACTCCAGGGGTTTGCACCTGCCTGAATTGCAAGGAAGTCTGCCAGGCCCCTGCAGTCTGCCGCTATCTAGCAGGAGGAGATGGGGCCTGACATCTTTGAGTGCTTGATGCAGGTGGTGGGAGGGAGGTGTTCACTCAGGCTTAGCCTCGTCCCTGATTGATGTTGCTAACAGAATAGAACAGAACAGACAACTTTGCGGGGTTCTGTCTCTGTTTCTGCTAAAATCGCCTACAGAAGACGGGCTGTTCTGAGTTCAAACGTCTTTGCTGCTGGAGGTTTGTGTCCGATTACCTCTCTGTGTCGGCCCTGCCCTGGAAGCTTCCCGGGTTTGTGAGCAGCGTCAGGCAAATCCTTTGCTCACTGGTGGCCTCCTCTGGTTGCCCAGGGAGACAGGGGGTGTGGCTTTAGAATATCCAGAAGTGAGCCGTTTTGCTTTTGTTTGCGTCCTTGTGATCACAGCTTGCCTCAGTGGTGTTGATGTGTGTTCTTCAACCTTCTCTCTTGGTGCGGCTCAAATCCACCAGGATACTTACTAAATTCCTGTCCCTTAACTCTCCTTCTGGACGGGAGCCTCTGTTGAAAGCTGGCTTCAGTCCGCCATCTTGTCTCTCCCCCCCTCTTGTTCTATTTTGAATTTATTTGTTGTTGTAATGGCACACAATAAATGTATATTTAAGTATTTACCTAAATAATCTCAGGGGAAAATTATAATGTACATGAACACAAATGATCTTTTTTTTGTTTGACCAAAAGTGAAAATAAAGAAAAGAGAATGTCCATATACCCAATACTCAGTTTCCTATTATTTACATTTTGTATTAATATATTTGTACTAATATTGTCACAATTAGTGAACTAATATTTATACATTATCATTACCAAAATCCCACGTGCATTTTCAGATTTCCTTAGTTTCACATGCCTTTGTTTCTGTCTGATATCTTCTTCATAATACCATATTACATTTAATTTCTGTGTTTCCTTATGCTGTAAAAATCCCTCAAATATCTTTGTTTTTGATGATGTTGAAAGTTTTGAGTAGTAATGATTAGATTTTTTTAGTATCTCTCAGTTGGGATTTGTCCGATGTATTTCTTAAAATTTGATGAATTTTTGGTTGGAAAACTGCAGAGGTAAGTTTCCTTCTCATTATAGCAAATGGATTAAAGAATTGGTTTGAATCAGTGGATGTACATTGGCATTCAAACAAAACATTGTAGGCTAAATCTTAGGTCTCCTGTAATTTTGTTGAACTCATGTACCCTTAAATGTTTCACAGCTGTATCACCTGAAATCCAAAGACCACACTACTTCATCAAAGTCATCTTCACCTAAGTGTCAATAAAAATGACAATCTAAAATATTTGCTCTTCTCACACACATACTTGTCATGTATCAGGACTTTTTTATTTTATTTGGGAAATGGAATATGATTTATATTTGGGGTGCTTAGTAAATGAGTCTACTTGAGTGTGAGGACTGTCTTTATTAACAGATTTTGTAAACTGGCTTGGTAGTTTCCAGTTCTGTGGCAAGAACAATCTATCATAATAAACCTGTAACATAAATGTACAAGATGCATCCTTGTTCCAAGAGTCTCTAAGAGGAGTCCCCTTGTGAACCATTTATACGGAAGGATCATAAAATGAAGTTCAGTAATACACAAGCAGCTGTAGAGAATGGTGTGCTGCTAAGGAACTTTAAATCATGAAAAAACATGCTTTGGAGGCTTTATTAATCTTACTCCAAATATATATGTTTGGGTAACTATCAATTGGAAGGAAGAGTTTATATTTTTTAGAAATACTGAGCTGACCAATATATTGGAAAAGTAAATAAAGCAGGGAGGCCATCTCTGTTCTGAGTGAAATATTTTGCTCTGTTTGACATCTGGGTACAACGATGGCTGTTCCAGGATTGCTTTATTTTTCTCTTGTTCATTTCTGATAAAGCTCTTTAAATATTAATAGGTATTTTAGAAAACACAGACTCTGTTATATAAGATAGTGAAGAAAATTTGCCTTAGGAAATGAATCAGATTGGATAACACAGTCATCAACTGAATATACTATTTATTTAATTTTTCTAAATAGATAACATAGCAAAAGGTAATTGGGAATTTTCCAATTTTATTTTACTGACATCTCCTTCTTGTTTGCTTGAATCATTCATCTTCTTAATTCTGCTTAGCAAGGCTAAGCTGTCAAAAGGAAAGGGCAAATAATTTAAAGTGTGTAGGTTTCTGAGTATAAACAAATAAAAAAGTTATCAATGACATTATTACTTATGGCATATAAAGATTTCATTTAAACAGTTAACAATATATGTCCTGGTGAGTTATACTTATTTTATAATGTTTAAAAATGACTCCAGTCTGACTCTTCTAAAATACTTCTTAGGATATTACTAACTGTCAATAAGGAATATTGCACTGAGGCTGTTGGTTTGGAACCCAGTCCTGCTAAACAAACAAACAAAAAAAAGTACAGGCATTGTGGCAGGTGCCTGTAGTCCCAGCTACTAGGGAGGCTGCGGCAAGAGAATCACTTGAGCCCAAGAGTTTGAGGTTGCTGTGAGCTATGACCCCACAGCACTCTATAGAGGGCAACAAAGTGAGAGTCTGTCTCGAAAAAAAAAGGAACATTGAGATCCACCCATAAACTTATATGGATAAAACTTTTTTGGAATAATTTTCTTTTTTTTTTTTAATGTTCTATATCTTGTGGGTTTTTTTTATTGTTGGGGATTCATTGAGGGTACAATAAGCCAGGTTACACTGATTGCAATTGTTAGGTAAAGTCCCTCTTGCAATCATGTCTTGCCCCCATAAAGTGTGACACACACCAAGGCCCCACCCACCTCCCTCCTTCCCTATTTCTGTTTCCCCCCCATAACCATAATTGTCATTAATTGTCCTCATATCAAAATTGAGTACATAGGATTCATGCTTCTCCATTCTTGTGATGCTTTACTAAGAATAATGTCTTCCACGTCCATCCAGGTTAATACAAAGGATGTAAAGTCTCCATTTTTTTTAATGGCTGAATAGTATTCCATGGTATACATATACCACAGCTTGTTAATCCATTCCTGGGTTGGTGGGCATTTAGGCTGTTTCCACATTTTGGCGATTGTAAATTGAGCTGCAATAAACAGTCTAGTACAAGTGTCCTTATGATAAAAGGATTTCTTTCCTTCTGGGTAGATGCCCAGTAATGGGATTGCAGGATCAAATGGGAGGTCTAGCTTGAGTGCTTTGAGGTTTCTCCATACTTCCTTCCAGAAAGGTTGTACTAGTTTGCAGTCCCACCAGCAGTGTAAAAGTGTTCCCTTCTCTCCACATCCATGCCAGCATCTGCAGTTTTGAGATTTTGTGATGTGGGCCATTCTCACTGGGGTTAGATGATATCTCAGGGTTGTTTTGATTTGCATTTCTCTAATATATAGAGATGATGAACATTTTTTCATGTGTTTGTTAGCCATTCGTCTGTCATCTTTAGAGAAAGTTCTATTCATGTCTCTTGCCCATTGATATAAGGGATTGTTGGCTTTTTTCATGTGGATTAATTTGAGTTCTCTATAGATCCTAGTTATCAAGCTTTTGTCTGATTGAAAACATGCAAATATCCTTTCCCATTGTGTAGGTTGTCTCTTTGCTTTGGTTATTGTCTCCTTAGCTGTACAGAAGCTTTTCAGTTTAATGAAGTCCCATTTGTTTATTTTTGTTGTTGTTGCCATTGCCATGGCAGTCTTCTTCATGAAGTCTTTCCCCAGGCCAATATCTTCCAGTGTTTTTCCTATGCTTTCTTGGAGGATTTTTATTGTTTCATGCCTTAAGTTTAAGTCCTTTATCCATCTTGAATCAATTTTTGTGAGTGGGGAAAGGTGTGGGTCCAGTTTCAGTCTTTTACATGTAGACATCCAGTTCTCCCAACACCATTTATTGATTAGGGAGTCTTTCCCCCAAGGTATGTTCTTGTTTGGTTTATCAAAGATTAGGTGGTTGTAAAATGTTAGTTTCATTTCTTGGTTTTCAATTCGATTCCAAGTATGTATGTCTCTGTTTTTGTGCCAGTACCATGCTGTCTTGTGCACTATGGCTTTGTAGTACAGACTAAAATCTGGTATGCTGATGCCCCCAGCTTTATTTTTGTTACAGAGAACTGCCTTAGCTGTACGGGGTTTTTTCCGGTTCCATATAAAACGCAGAATCATTTTTTCCAAATCTTGAAAGTACAATGTTGGTATTTTGATAGGAATGGCATTGAATAGGTAGATTGCTTTGAGAAGTATAGACATTTTAACAATGTTGATTCTTCCCATCCATGAGCATGGTATGTTCTTCCATTTGTTAATATCCTCTGCTATTTCCTTTCTGAGGATTTCATAGTTTTCTTTATAGAGGTCGTTCACCTCCTTCGTTAGGTATATTCCTAGGTATTTCATTTTCTTTGAGACTGTGGTGAAGGGAGTTGTGTCCTTAATTAGCTTCTCATCTTGACCGTTAATGGTGTACACAAAAGCTACTGACTTGTGGACATTGATTTTATATCCTGAAACATTACTGTATTTTTTGATGACTTCTAGGAGTCTTGTGGTTGAGTCTTTGGGGTTCTCTAAGTATAAGATCATGTCATCAGCAAAGAGGGAGAGTTTGACCTCCTCTGCTCCCATTTGGATTCCCTTTATTTCCTTGTCTTGCCTAATTGTATTGGCTAGAACTTCCAGCACTACATTGAATAGTAAAGGTGACAGAGGACAACCTTGTCTGGTTCCAGTTCTAAGAGGAAAAGCTTTGAGTTTTACTCCATTCAGTAAAATATTGGCTGTGGGTTTGTCATAGATAGCTTCAATCAGTTTTAGAAATGTGCCACCTATGCCTATACTCTTCAGTGTTCTAATTAGAAAAGGATGCTGGATTTTATCAAATGCTTTTTCTGCATCTATTGAGAGGATCATGTGATCTTTACTTTTGCCTCTGTTAATATGGTGGATAACGTTTATGGACTTGCGTATGTTAAACCAGCCTTGCATCCCTGGGATGAAGCCTACTTGATCATGATGAATGACTTTTTTGATGATAAGCTGTAATCTATTGGCTAGGATTTTGTTGAGAATTTTTGCATCTATGTTCATGAGTGAGATGGGTCTGAAATTCTCCTTTTTGTTTGGGTCTTTTCCTGGTTTTGGTATCAGGGTGATGTTTGCTTCATAGAATGTGTTGGGGAAGATTCCTTCTTCCTCAATTTTTTGGAATAATTTCTGCAGTACAGGAATAAGCTCTTCCTTGAAGGTTTGATAGAATTCTGGAGTGAAGCCATCTGGACCAGGGCGTTTTTTGGTTGGAAGATTTTTTATTGTTTCTTTGATCTCAGTGCTTGAAATTGGTCTGTTCAGGAGCTCTATTTCTTCCTGGCTGAGTCTAGGGAGAGGGTGTGATTCCAAATATTGATCCATTTCTTTCGCATTGTCAAATTTCTGGGCATAGAGTTTCTGGTAGTATTCAGAGATGATCTCTTGTATCTCTGTGGGATCAGTTGTTATTTCCCCTTTATCATTTCTGATTGAGGTTACTAGAGATTTTACTTTTCTATTCCTCGTTAGTCTGGCCAATGGTTTATCTATTTTATTTATTTTTTCAAAAAACCAACTCCTTGTTTCATTAATTTTCTGAATGATTCTTTTGTTTTCAATTTCATTGATCTCTGATTTGATTTTGGATATTTCTTTTCTTCTACTGAGTTTAGGCTTAGATTGTTCTTCTTTTTCCAATTCCATAAGATCTCTTGTGAGATTGTTGATGTGCTCTCTTTCTGTTTTTCGAATGTAGGCATCTAAAGCGATGAATTTTCCTCTCAAAACTGCTTTTGCTGTATCCCACAGGTTTTGGTAGCTTGTGTCTTCATTGTTGTTATGCTCAAGGAAGTTAATGATTTCCTGTTTTATTTCTTCCTGCACCCATCTGTTATTCAACTGAAGATTGTTTAGTTTCCATGCCTTTGGGTGGGGTCGAGCATTTTTGTTAGAGTTGAGTTCCACCTTTAGTGCGTTATGGTCTGAGAAGATACAAGGTAAAATTTCAATTGTTTTGATTCTGTTGATATTTGTTTTGTGTCCCAGGATATGATCAATTTTGGAGAATGTTCCATGGGGTGATGAGAAGAATGTATATTCTTTATCTTAGGGATGGAGTGTTCTACATGCGTCTATCAAGCACAGTTGTTCTAGGGTCTCATTTAAATCTCTTATATCCTTGTTTAATTTCTGTTTAGAGGATCTGTCCAGCTCTGTAAGAGGAGTGTTAAGATCCCTGTTATTATGGTATTATCAGATATCATATTGCTCAGACTGAGTAAGGTCTGTTTCAAGAATCTGGGAGCGGGGCGGCGCCTGTGGCTCAGTCAGTAAGGCGCTGGCCCCATATACCGAGGGTGACAGGTTCAAACCTGACCCCAGCCAAACTGCAACCAAAAAATAGCCGGGCGTTGTGGCGGTGTCTGTAGTCCCAGCTACCTAGGAGGCTGAGGCAAGAGAATCGCTTAAGCCCAGCAGTTGGAGGTTGCTGTGAGCTGTGTGAGGCCATGGCACTGTACAGAGAGCCATAAAGTGAGACTCTGTCTCTACAAAAAAAAAAAAAAAAAAAGAACATGGGAGCATTTAAATTGGGTGCATAGATATTTAGGATTGAAATGTCTTCTTGTTGTATTTTTCCCTTGACCAATATAAAGTGACCATCTTTGTCTTTTTTGACTTTAGTTGCTTTAAATCCACATGTATCTGAAAATAAGATTGCAACTCCTCTTTTCTTCTGAATTCCATTTGCCTGAAAAGTTGTCTTCCAACCCTTGACTCGGAGCTTTAATTTGTCTTTTGAAGCCAGGTGTGTTTCTTGCAGACAGCAAATGGATGGCTTGTGTTTTTTAATCCAGTGAACCAATCTATGTCTCTTCAGTGGGGAATTCAAGCCATTAACATTTATTGAGATAATTGATAAGGGTGGTAGCATTCTATTTGTCTTATTTTGTGAGAGTCCATGCTTAGTTTTATCTTTTGCATCAGTGTGGAGGTTAGGTTCTGTCCTTTAATTTCTGAGTTCTTACTTTGCTGCTGATCCATTGTGGTGGTCAGTGTGCAGAACAGGTTGAAGTATTTCCTGTAGAGCTGGTCTTGTTGTGGCGAATTTCCTTAATGTTTGTATATCTGTAAATGATTTGATTTCTCCGTCAATTTTGAAGCTTAGCTTACACGGGTACAGAATTCTGGGCTGGAAATTGTTCTGTTTAAGTAGATTAAGGTAGATGACCATTGTCTTCTTGCTTGGAAAGTTTCATTAGAGAAGTCTGCGGTCACTCTGATGGATTTGCCCCTGTAGGTCAACTGGCGCTTACTCCTGGCAGCTTGCAGAATCTTTTCTTTTGTCTTGACTTTGGACAGGTTCATCACAATGTGTCTTGGAGAAGCTCGGTTAGAGTTGAGGCGACCTGGGGTCCGATAGCCCTCTGAAAGCAGTGTGTCAGAATCTTTGGTGATGTTTGGGAAATTTTCTTTTATAATATTCTCTAGTATGGCTTCCATTCCTCTGGGGCATTCTTCTTCCCCTTCTGGAATTCCTATAACTCGTATGTTGGAACGCTTCATAAAGTCCCATAATTCTGACAGTGAACGTTCTGCTTTCTCTCTCTTCTTTTCTGCCTCTTTTACTATCTGAGTTAACTCAAAAACTTTGTCTTCTACCTCTGAAATTCTTTCTTCTGCATGGTATAACCTGTTGCTGATACTTTCCATTGCATCTTTAAGTTCCCTGATTGACTGTTTCATTTCCTTCAGCTCCGCTATATCCTTTTTATATTCTTCATATCGTTCATCTCTGATTTGATTCTGTTTTTGGATTTCCTTTTGGTTATTTTCCACTTTATTAGCAGTTTCCTTCATTGTTTCCATCATTTCTTTCATTGTTTTCAACATGTGTATTCTAAATTCCCTTTCTGTCATTCCTAACATTTCTGTATAGGTGGAATCCTCTGCAGTAGCTACCTCGTGGTCCCTTGGTGGGGTTGTTCTGGACTGGTTCTTCATGTTGCCTGGAGTTTTCTGCTGATTCTTCCTCATGGGTGATTTCTTTTATCTGTTTCCTTGCCCTAATTTTCCTGTCACTTCCTCTTGCTCTTTAAGTTCTCGTGCCTGTGGACTTAGTGTTACAGGACCAGAAGGGTGAGAAGGTTGAAGATCAAAAAAGGGATGAAAGAAAGGAGAACCGAGTGATAAGGAAAAAAAAAGAAAAGTCGAGAAAGGAAAGGAGGTAGGTAAAAGGAATATTGACAAAAAGAAGAGAGGCACAGAAAGAGGGAGACAGAGCAATATAGTTGTACAGTAGGGTACTTTGATACAACCTTAAAAAAAAAAAACACCTTCTGGGGGTGCCCAGTTGGGTGGTTCCCTTGAGGTCAGCAGCTCTTTGCTAACCTGATCAGACACAGTACCCCACCTCCACCAAGTAGAGAGGAAAGACAAAAATGGTATAAATCAAACCAAAACAAGCAAACAGAAAACTTTACGGGATAAAATTGGCTGGAAAAACCAAATAATAGTGGTAGAAACACTAACAAAAATGAAGTTCTAATTATTGAAATAGGCAGCAATGGGAAATTATAATTAAACTAGAAAAATTGAGAAAGAAAAAGGATCTGTATGGAAAAGGTTGAACTTAAAAAACAAAACAACAATCCACAACATCAAAATAAACAAAAAAATCCAACCAAACCAAACAAACAAACAAACAAACAAAAAAACCACAACCAAAAACAAAGCAGTATGTATATGTTATTGAATATTGTCTGGGCAACACGTGGTCTTCTGGGGTGTGAGATGTTAATCACAGTTCTGATACGACTGGAGGCTGCTAGTTTCTCAAACCCCAGCAGGTAGACACCCTAAATCTCTCTTCAGCCCACTTAAAAGGCACTTTGAACTTGTTCACTTACTGAGCAGAAGCTTTCTCAGGGAAGTGCTTGTCGCTGGAATCACTGCTGAAGTGGCTATCCACTTACCCTGTGTGTCAAAACTGGTCTCCCTCTGCCCCCGAGGGTTAGGGATGCAAGGCAGCTCAGACCCTGCCCTTAGGCTACTTGGTCACTGGGTTACCAGCTCCCACCCAATTCCAGCTCTGCGACCCTGAGGGCGGAGCTTGCCGGGGCAGATCGCTCACAATGTCTGCCTGTGACCCAGAGCCAAACACTATTAGCTCTGTCTGGCTCAGCGGCTCAGACTGGGGCCCTAGACAAAGGCCAAAGTTCTCCGCACTCCCGCTCAGGCTCTCCCCAAGGCAGTTCAGCTGAGTGCCAAGTCCAAAGACACCAAAACAGTTCACAGGTAAGGCCTTTCTGGTTTGCAGTCTCGCTGCTACTGAACTTACAGTTGCGGGCGGGTTTAGGTGGATTGAACACACGCGACCACTTGCCGGTTTTCCACTGTTTTAGTCCTCCTCTTGGGGTCCAGAAGTCTCTCGCTGACTCCCTGTATCCTCTAAGGGGTGATGATAGGCAGATCCCACCAGCCAGAGATGCCTGGAGTCCTATATCCGCAGACTCACGGTGCCCAGATGCAAGGCTGGAATAATTTTCAATATTTAAATAATTTTAAATCACACTAAGTTTTGTTTTTTTTTAAAAGACTTTTCAACCTGTAGGACTTTGGATTGGATTCAACCTAATATCAGAAGTACAAATGCTTTGATTTCTCTTTTTTACTAAGCAATTTTCTAAGCAGTTGGTCATAAATTTTAAAATATGGTGACTATTTTTATGTTCAATGTTTGTATAAATATAGAGATTAGACACTTGTTTAATATTTTCGAATATACACAGTAAATTGTTTCTAGGAAATACAAATAATTTCTACCCTCTGTGAACACATTCTTGAGGTCTCTTCTGTTGTGTTTGGTTAATACACAGGTCTTTTAACTAAAATTAAAAATTAAAAAAATACATAGGCACAAAGACTGAAAACAAAAGAAAAATAATTTAAACTCAAGCGATTTTATTAGTCAAGGACTCAGATAATGTGCCAGCCCTTCTTAAGGAAGGCATTGTCTATAGAGGCCACATTTAGTTGAATAGATTGAAAAATCCTTATTATTTGGAGAAATGATTCAATTGTTATCTCAATGCTAAATATTCATAAAAAGTACCTATTCATCCACACAATCCTTTTTAAAATGAGGTAATTAAGAGAATAATAGGTCAATGTGCTGAGAAAAGGGGTCTTCTTTATCAAATGGTTAATTCTGTAGTCTTTAAATCGAGCAAAGTTCCTCTTAGCAAATAAGGTACTTGTAATAATGGAAATATTATACACGTGAAAACCCTTTTTGTTTTTGATCTGGATTGGATTAATTAAATTTCATTATAGATGTCCTGCATAAAACATACTCCAAAGGCACAATTCTTCCTCCTTATACAACTAGTGAGAGTCCAAATTTTAATGGGTAACTCAAGGTTAGGTTGGAAAAAGTGCTCAGTCTTTATGCAGATTGTTAGAAAATCTTACGTGAGATCATTGTGAATACAGGCCAGGAAAGTACATAGAAATCAACAGACTCAGTTCATTTCTTGCTGCTACAAAGCTGTCAGGCCCAGGCTCATTGCACTGAGACACAGACCAGTAACTCAGAAGCTTTAACTTCCTCATCCACCCAGCAGGATTTGTCCAGCCACTAGTGGACGCAGGTAGATTCAAGTTCTCTACTATTCCTAACGACGTACAAAACCAAACATTAAGAGGTAAATATGAATGCAATAAATTTTAAAAGGAAAAAAATGAAGAAATGTTTTCTTTCTCAGGGCACCACATTGAAAAACATAGGGAACAGTTAATATAGATTATTTATTTATTTAAGGATTTACTGAGCAAAATATTTCTGCCAGGCACTGGTAGACTGGCCTCATGCAGTTTACCTGAGTATATCTGCTGTAGGTCAGACTCAGAGATGCATTCCTGACCACTCTTCTTCTAGACACAATTTCTGTATAATACCATGCTGAGGGGGTGACCCGAATCTATACTGACCCACTCCAGTAAATTTGCCAGATATTGAAAAATGATTCCTGCTCAAAAGTGTAAGGGAAACTTCGCTAATTAGGTGCACAGGTTTGCATTGGCTCCCAGGAGGAAAAGACTGAGAGGGAACATTTTATGCACCTGAGGACCCCTTCTCTCCTGGGAAGCACAGATTCTACTGTTGAGTGGATGGTGAAAATTTGAGTCTAAACTTCACAGCTGATGTTATTTCTAAGTTACTCCAAGTCTCTTAAATATCATATGATTCCCAGCCCAAGTCCACAGCGCCTGCATTATTTCCCTCCAGCCCAAACTCTCAAGCCTAATTTTGCTCCTTAGGGTTTGAATTAAACAAATAAATCACTCTAGATTCTTTCTGCTGGTGAAAATGGGTTTATTCAATCACACAAAAGGAAATCGGTCTGAGGCAACAATCAAAGAAGGGCTCTCCTTCCAGTCCAGTGAGTAGATTGCATTAGCTCTCTTACAGGGGTCTTGATAATAACTAAAATACAGATGCAGCAATGCTAATACCTTGGATGTAACCTGCTGTTCTGGAGAATATGGCCTAGTAAACCAATTAGGTTCAAAAACATATACATTTCATTCATTTATCCATTCATTCATTTATTCAACAACTATTGTTGAGCTCCTATTATGTGCCAGGTGCTCTGTCCTAAGCGATGGGAAAACAAGTGAACAAATATCAGTTCTTGTGATGTTTTCATTTTAGAGGTGATGGGGAAAAGGATAACAAGCCAATGAACAAGGAATGAAATAAATTGACAAGATAATTTCATATATTGTTAGGGAATTGGAAGAAAATAAAACAAGTGTTAAGAAAAAAAAAGAAAAAGAAAGAAAAGAACAGGTGTAGAGAATAGGCCAGGGGTTGGGAGTTAATTTGACAAAAGTGGTGAGGAAAGGCTTTGCTAAAGAAGTGATGCATTACAGCCAGGTTGAAGGGCTTTCTAGCTATCAAGATAGTTGCAGATGGACAGAGAAATGTACAGAGCCCAAAATGGGAGTGAGCATCTCATGTGGGGATTAACTTCTTGTCGGAGGAAGTTAAACGAGGCAATAAAGGTTCCAGCCTTCTGAGCCATGGTAAGGGCGATATGAGGTCAAATCAGGAAACAGGTAGGGGCTAGATCTCTCTACACGTAGAACCTCATTCTTTGGTGGTTTGTTTGAGTTTTATTCTGGATGTATAGGAAGTCATTAGATGATTTTAAAAATAATACTTGCTTAATTCTGTGTCACTCTGTCTACATTTGGGAAACAGATCGGAGGGAGATACAAGTTGGAAGCAGGCACTGCTTCTAGTCAAAGATTCCGCAGGAGACTTGGCCAAGTTCGGGTTCTGTAATCCCCAAGCTCTGAAGGACACTGCCAATGGTTCTTCCTCTCTCACTCTTGTCTACCCAGGAGTGGAGATAGAATTTGGCCTCAGTAACTTTGCCATTTCCAGCTGACTTCTTGGTCAGCTGAAAAGGAAAAAGGATTAATGTATCTGGAGAGAAGATGACAGATGGAAACCCAGTTTTAGCTTTTTTGGTCTCCACAGAATGTCAATAAACTTTTCTAATAATCACGTTTGTGCAATTTACCAGAAGTTTTAAAATCTTTGCTTACTACTGACATTCTGATTTCTAAAGGAAGACCACTTGAATCGCCAAAGTTCTTTGAGAATAGATTTTAGTTATTATGTTACAACTTCTTGCACAGTTTTAAATACTTGGGTTAATATTTCCCCTGAATTGAGAGCAAGTTGATATTGTACACAGAAGCCACAAAAACCATGTTGCTATTTTATAAAACAGGGAAAATCGAAAGTACTGCACAACAGAAGACATCAAATACTTCAGGAATAACTTTGGCATTTGAGTAGAGGGAGGCTCAAATCTGACGTTGGGTGAAGATCAAGCAATATAAATATAGTTGGTTTTGTAGTTATTTTGAACTCTAAAAAGGGGTAACAAACATCTATAATAGAAAACAGAATCTGGATAAAATCACAAGATTCAATAAATTGAGTGACATGAAAAATCTCATTCTTTGGGGAGCAATGTGACATCTTTTTCTTTAAATTTCTCAAAAATTTATAAATCATATACTGCATGTTACTAGCATTGTTATATGTTTATCAATTACTAGTTTAATTCTTATAAAAATTGAAAAATCTTCTGAACGGTAAGTCATATGTTAGCTACAGAATGTTTTGTTTTATTTAATCAATAATTCTTAAAAGAATGAAAAATTATGTGACTTTGATTATGCTACAACATTTAAATTTGTTTTCTTCAATAAAACATTATGGAGTCTGATTTCAAAACATAAAGGCAGAAAGTAGAGTGTGAAACTCCTTCCAGTGTCTGTCCCTTTTAATAGTTCTGTTCTATATTACATGACCTATGAATGTTAAAAGTCTTTAAGAGTTTTTTCATCTGCTGCATTTGATTTTTACCAAAACCTTGTAGTTAATACAGTAAAGATGACTTATTTGGGGTTTTACAACTGCAAATGAATAAGGTTGAACCATTCAACAAATTAAATGCCCTTTAATTAAATTAATATTATATTTTTAAAAATTTCTCAAGTGGTTTGTAAAGTATTTTCTGACTTGTGATAGAATTGCCATCGCTAAGTTGAACATTATCATTGGTTAGTCTACCTTAGCTGTCTTTTAGTGACATGAGTTAAGTTCTAATTTAGAAGGAGAACAGCCCTTGACAATGGCCATTGATAGCCAAATGTGTCTCTAGTGAGAGGCACTGGACTTCTTCCGTGTGTCCCTTGAAGCAGGAGTTGTTGGGGATGGGGCTGGTTTTAGTGGTGACCTTGTGGAAAGATAAGGAAAGGATCCCAAGCTCTTCCTTTCTCCTGTGGGCACGTGGTGTCTTCGCTTCCTGCTCAGCACAGTCTTTCATCTCAGGAGAGTTTGGGGGCCTGTAGTTTTGACAGTCAGAAAGAGCCCATCTCCTTTGCCTTCTGTGTCTGGTAACTTAAAGACCCAGTGAAGCCAGAAAGAAAAATAGTTATTTCCTTCCATACTGAAAGTATTCCAAAGCCTTTTGTTACATATACATGTATCTGTCATTTCATGTGATATTTATACTGAGCATTTAACATTCAACACATTATTTTGGCAAGTAATTATTAGCAGTTTTTATTTCTTAGGGTTGTCATAGGAATAAATGAAGTAGAGTACCTGCTCTCAAGAAAGTGTATAATCTCATTTTGGAGTGAGATAAGAGATAAGCATTTTCATGGGGAAAAATTGGTAATGAGATACCAGTGAAGAGAACTTAGGCAAACAGGTGATGTGAGATTATAGAGGAGGATGAGAATCATTGCTGGGTCAATAGTCAAAGACAGAATTCTAGAAAAGGTGGGACATGTACTGGACTTGGAGGATATGTTGGGAATAAATAAGAGATTAGAGAGAAGACAGATCTTCCAGGTAGAGCGTCTAGAGCAGCGGTTCTCAGCCTGTGGGTCGCGACCCACAAGGATTGTATTAAAGGGTCGCGGCATTAGGAAGGTTGAGAACCACTGGTCTAGAGGCAGAGCCTGCAGCAGGGATTCTAGTGAAGGTGATTCATTGAGGAAGAGCTCTGGGGGCTACCTGTGTGAGAGCCAGGGAAGCTGTAAAGGGCAGGGCAGAAAGTGGACAAAGAAGTGATTTCAGGAGAAGGTGAACCTCAGCTTGAATATATAGAGTGGTGTGGAGGGAGAATTGCTCAGCAGAAGGGGTTTCTCCCTTAATAAGAATGGATGCCATATTTAGAGCCCATATCCACTGGTTACTGGCTGCAGGCCCCGGAGGAAGAGAACAGAGGAGGTGAATGGAGAAGAGGTATTAATAGAAACTCAGAGCGGAAGTGTAAGTGATGGATGTGCTGGGTGTCTCTGGGAGTGGCTGTCATTCAAAGAGGTGGGCAGCGCTCTGTGATGGCCGCAGGTCATTAGCAGACAAACCTCGCCACAGCTGGGAGATGGGGCACTCAAGCTGATAAAGAGTCTGGCTGTGGCACAAACAGAATTTCCTACATCGGAGAAATAAATGCTAGGTGACTAGAAAGTTAGATGTGAGAGACGAGACTGACTTGCTGGAAAGTATTCACTGTCGCAGGTTTATCAAAATACAAGTTGGTAATATTTTATTAGATGTTAGGTAATGCTACTTTATGTTTCAAAGAAATGCCACTTTTTAAAAAAACTTAATTTTATAAAATATCCATTCTCTTTCTCACAGACAGGGTAGTTTATGAATTAAGAGTGCTGAATCTGGACAGACCTGGCCTTTGGCCCTAGCTTTGTTCTTTACCATATAAATGCCTTTGTGTGTGACTTACCCACACGGAGCCTCAAATTCCCGTCAGTTCTGTTTGGAGTCTAGTGTCTGCCTCCTGCTGGATGTGAGCGGTAACTGCAGGCATTTGTGTGAAGATGTGTTTTAACACTGTGGTGCAGGAAACGTCAATGAAGAGTATATAGTACTCCACTCTCAGTGAGGGAAACATCAGGGTTTTCAATAGGAGTTATTTGGGGCCATCGTTGATTCTTTTCTGAGGTTACTGATAGGGCTGGAATGGGGGGAGCAAGTGCCAACCCTGGGCACCTGCATTTGCTCCCTTAAACTTCTGTGCCTTTGGCATCTCCCTTTCCTCTTCATTGGAAAGAAGATCTTCCTGCTGTATTAGAGAAAACCCTTTCTATCAGAAAGGATGGTTGTACTCAATAGGAATGTCAGAACACCCATAACCTCTGTTACAAAGGAAAATGTGTTAATGGTGAAACCATCTTAGTAACACACCCCAAGAGCTGCTCTAATGCTCTAATGTCATCACTCTCCAATATTCAGTGAGAAATATTGATGCCATTTTAATTATGATATAAATATTTTTAGTCTAAATACCCTTTTATTTTTGAGATATAAAATTTCAACTGAATGGCAATTGTCAGTGAGTTGAAAACACACAGAAAAAAATTAATTATAATTTAATCAACCTATTAATTTAAAAGCAGTTACTAGCAAGTTACTATATTGCTGAGGAACAAAAAGTTTCTAAGACTGGTAACTCAACAGTTGCTGCCCTAATAGCTGAAGTCATTATTACAGAGCAACCCTAAATCAAAGCCATCCTGAGATGCCACAGACCTCTTAATAGCTTGGCTCCAGTGCTAATGAGCCTAGGACATTAGAGCTCATTTGAGAGCAAGATTCACGATTCCTTTACGAGGCAGCACTCCTATGTCTCGCTTTGGCTCAAAGACACAGCCACACACAGAAAAGAACACTGATAACAAGAGAGCTGGGCATTCTTTAAAATTTTTCCCTTGCCAGGGTCACTTTATGAATTTTGAATCAAAAAGACTGAGGGTATTATTTTAAAAATAGAAGCTAGTTTTCAATTATATTATTTTTTTGCCTTGTTTCATCTGACATTACTTTGTTTAGAACACCTTTAAAAACTCCACTGGTTATTGAACACAAATGTCTCAACACTGTGGTTAAGTAAATGAGGTGAAAACTATGTTAATTAGTAGGATGTAAGCACTCCAATTTGTACAAATAATCAACACATTGAATCCTACAAAGGCATAAATGTATTCATGATCTATGTATATATGACTTAATAAAAAAAACAAAAACAACTCCACTGGTGAGTCAAAATCGACTCTCACATGGAATGATTTTAAATCCTTCTTTTGACTGTGTACTTCTCTAGCTATATAACTTAGTATTTGGTATACTTTTGTTTAGATAGTATTAATTATGGGAGTTTACTGTGTTTCCTCATGGGAATCTGAGAAAGAAAGAGGGGTGAAGATGAGGTGGATGGGGTAAAGATATTAATAGAAATTCAGTGTTTTTTTTTTTTTTTTTTTCCAATTTACTGAAGGGGCTTCAATTGTCAAAAGGTTCCCAGAGACACAGACCCTTTGAACATAGTCTTAGCCCCATTGCTGTACCATGTTCTATGAATGAGTAACTAGGGCAGTGCCATGGGAGTGGATAGAGTTCTTGGTTTGTGGTGACAACTCTGTGGGACCGTAATGTCCCCTTCCATAAGGGATACTATGGGACATGGCCGTGTAGCATAGATGCAGCCTCACTTTTCAAATATATATATTTCCCTCCTCAGCTACTTTTTAAAGTTGCATATTAACACTGACCTAGTGCACCATTTAAAAATCCCAAATATATCACACCGTGGCCAGCCCAGTCAAGGTGAGCAGCTGGAAGCCAGCCTGCTGTGCTCAGTACGTCAGCTGGCCTTCTGGGTAATTCATGGTACTCCATTTATACCTGGTTAACCAGGTGGCTCTCCACTTGCTTTCTTAAGCACAGGCTTGACTGTCAAAGAAGTCACAATGGGCGCAAAAAGTGTCCCCGAATCCTGTAGAAGGAGTTACTTGCTATTTATTTGCTAATTTTCAATTTCTACATAAGGACATGCTTCCATGGCTTGGGAGAAAAGTTAATTCTGCAGGTAGATGGGGTTGCCAACTCGAATACTCATACCAATTAGAGTAATCGGCATACCAGAAGATGGCCAGAAGGACACAAATAGGTATAATGCCATCTCTACCTAAATGCAGAGTAAGGAAAGCACTAATTGTATTAAGATATATTAAACTCTATTATGGGAGGGAACAGAAAGTTCACATGAAGTTCTCAGACATATCCTTAGACGTTAATATTTCTTGACTCTTGACTCAGACTCTTCTGCCAATAGTATTAATGCCTTGGAAAAATTTTAAAAGTACTGTCCTGGTGGAAATGAGCCTGTGGAGTCACTGGTTTTTCATTCATTCATTTATGCTATACACACATAGCAAAGTCACTTCTGCGGATTATATATTTTGTTATTAACTTTGAATATCAAAATGAAACAAATAGGTATTATATCTGCCTTATGACTCTTGCAGTCTAATGAGAAACAATGCTTAAGATAAATAACATCCCAGTGAGTTAAGTACAATAATAAATAAAACAAGATGTTCTAGGAGTACGTGGCAGAGAAACAATAGAACCATGGAAGAGTTAAGGAAGACTTTCTTGAGGAGGCAAAAATTCATCTGATCTTTTTTTTTTAAAGGTTGAGCAGGAAAATTTCAGGAGAATAGAATTTGCAGTGGGGTTGAGTATAGATGGATAAAACATAATCTCCAAGACAAATCATTTAGCACCTTGGCTGATGAGGAGAGCCCTAAATGAGAAAGTGTACAGCCTATCCTAGGAGCTGAAAGAAATTTGGAATGCTTGAAACACAAAGTGGGGGAGAGTGATGGAGCAGGAGGAAGCAGGGATCAGAGGGGAAGAGTGTGGACCAGGAAGGCTGAACAATAAAAACCTGACTATGAGCCACCTCGGAGCCTAGTTATAGAGTGTCAGAGGAAAGAAAGATCCTTCAGACTGCAGTGTGAAAAATGAACTGGAGGGGTCAGGATGGAAGAAATCATAAAAAGGCTATTAACATAATTGAAGGGATTGATGATACTGGCCCAAATTAATATACTGGCAAAAAGGATGGATGGTGTGAATGGACTTGCAGATTGCTTTAGTATTTTGACTCAACAAGAGTTAGTAACATTAGATGTAGAGTGTGAGGAGGAAGAAGGGTCAGGCAGGATGCTCAAATTTCTGATATGGTTAAAAGATATGCAGAGTGACAGGTTTTAAAAGGAAACAAGACACCCACTTGGAGGTTTTGTGTTTGTTTTTGTTTTTTTCCAGTCCTTTATAGGCATCCATACTCGGGTGTCTAAAGTGGCAGTTGAGCATTTAGAGTCAAAGCTCAGGGGAGAACTGTAGCTGGTGACAATGATTTGGGAGATTTCAGGACATAAATACTCATAGGTTTCCCAAGGTGAGTTTGTAGACTGTAAAGAAGGCATAGGAGGAACATTGTAAGATCGACATGGCAAAGGGAGAGATGGTTTGCTCAAGGTTTTGGTCCTCACTTAAATTTTCTCATTGAGAGAAGCCTCATGAAAATAAGAAACAAGAGATTTGATTTCTTCCATATCTTACTATCTTTAAAGTAAAACCTAAAAAATGAAGAGTGTATGATGTCAATATTGTTGACACGCATGAGGAATGTGTCCCAGGCCTGCCAAACCTGTAAATGTTATTTTAGTACCTAAGAAACCCAAGAAATTTTGTGAGGCTTAGGTGTTTTGTTGTGTGTTATAAGTGTTGTAATTATTTGCCACCTGTAAGAAAGACTCAGATCCCACTTCAGGTATAAATCAGATGGTGATTTATTACACCTGTGCAGGTGGCCGCCGCCCCAAAGGGCAAACAGCCCTGAAGAGAAAAGCGGGCTGTCTTTTATACCCTTTTTGTGCCACGGGGCAAGCCAAGCAAAAACAGAAGCAGCACGTGGCAGTTAGTTAGCCCAGGGGTGGGGTTACAGAATTGGCTCAGGGAGGCTTGGCACTGCTTACAATGAGTCAGGAGGTTGTATTGTGGCAGCTTGCATGGGGACAAACTTGGCTTTGGGAAATAATGCATAGGTAAGTTTTCCACCATTGTTTAAGTTCTACCATTGTTACCTGTTGCTAGGAGTTCTTGGGAACTCAGAGAACTTCCTTGTTCTATTCTGAAACCTGTTTGAGGAATTAACCCAAAGGGGTGGGGTGGGTGTTTGAGAAGTGCTGAGACTCAGGCTGAGACAGTTAGGGGTCTTTAGGGGTCCCTTTCTGGATATGACTTAAGGTGTTTCCCAAATTTAGAGGGGTTTATAGCATTAATGAAACCGATCCACACAATAGTCTTGTGACCCAATGCCAATGTGTGGAAAAAGATTACTCTTCTTGTCCTTCAAACTGGGCTTCCCAATATACTAAGGCAAGACTACCATGGGGCGCCAAAAGAAGATGCAGTCCACGTTAGATCACCTTTTTCTATTTGGATGTTTATAGATTGATTTTGTTCTGCTGACATCTATTTGGAATGAATGCCCTTTCCGTTCTTTTTTCCTATGAATACTTTTGATTAAAAATAACTTCATGTGGCTACCTGATCAACTTTCAGCGTCTCTTCTCCTATTTTTTCTTTAGAAAGAAAAGATACTTTTAAATAAGGAGAACTGAATTTTGTGATAAACGCTTTAGTTTCAACAGTGCTTTCAGCTTCTAGTGCTTCAGAGAAATGTTTGTATATACTTCACATTTCACCTGCATCAGATTTCTGTTGAGACAGTATTTTTCGAATATGCCCTCACTTCACAAAATTAATTTATTTTCAACTTCTCTCTGGATGTATCCCTGTTTTGATAAATAGTCTTATAATGAAGGAAGACTTATTAAAACAATTCCATTTCTTCTCGGTCACCTCAGAGAGTATGGTTAATTCATTCTCTCCCTAGGTTGGAACCATTGCAAAATCAATGTTTTACTTTTAAGTGACTCCAAAATGCATAAATACTAGCTAAGCACTCCAAGCACTATCAATTGTCTTTCAAGGGGGAGTTCTTTGTAAAAAAGAAACCATTCCGCTAGAGGCTGGGTGTGGTGGCTCACCCTGCAACTCCAGCACTCTGGGAGGCCAACGTGGGTGGATTGCCTGAGCTCAGGAATTCGAGACTAGCCTGAGCAAGAGCAAGACCCTGATCTCTAAAAAAATAGCTGAGCATTGTGGAGGGCACCTGTAGTCCCAGCTGCTTGGGAGGCTGAGGCAAGAGAATTGCTTGAGCCCAGGAGTTTGAGGTTATTGTGAGCTATGATGCCATAGCACTGTTACAGGGGTTCACAAAGTGAAACTCCGTCTCAAAAAGAAAAAAAAAAAGAAAAAACATTAGAAAAATAATTTGGTGAGTTACACTGTGAGTATGGATTAACAAATCTATAATAAAATAAGTCAGTTTAACCGATTCACTCTTACACCTTAGCCAAGCAATTTTGAGATTCAAAGCAAGGCTTACAGATAATTATCAATTAATATTTGTAACAAATTATTGTGTTTCTTGTGAATAGCTGAAACTTCAACTAGTGGGTCTATGTATGATAAGAATCCAATTATTCTTTGAGCAAACTTTTTTCTGAATGCCTACTCTGTGCCTTAAGCATAGCTATGAAACAAAAACAGACTTTCCCACTTTGTAAAGGCACTTGCAGTCTGTGGGGGAGACAGACTTTAATAAAATAATCAAGTTCATATAATTATCATTTGATGTGAGATAAGGTAAGGAACTGGTTTAGGCTTCAAAGGTTATTTTAAGGATTTGGTGCATTTTGCTAATTAAATAATAATAACCACCTAGGTCTTGGGCCAACAAACATTCTGTAAGGGCTAGGTATTAAATATTTTAACTATTACAGATAATAAGGTATCTTGCTACTATTCAATTCTGCTGTTGTAAGGGAAAAACAGCTATATACTACATGTATGTGAGTGGAATTATCTGTGTTTCAATAAAACTTCATTTACAAAAACAAACTGTAGGCCATGCCTACCCCTAATTAGGTACATCCTAAAGTTACTGCCTTTTCCCCAAATGTTTCCATTTGAACTGATTCAGTAGTATTTTGGGGACTTTAACCCTGACTAGTCAGCATGCATCAAGGACCTCATAAATTGAAAAGTAGGCCAAGAAAAAAAAAAAACTGGACTCCTCTCTGATTTTCCTTTGAAGTGATGTCACAAGAAGAAAGCAGCAAGCTGGTTTATCTGCCAAGAGGAAGAGCATAAAAGACAAAATGAAATGCCAGAAACTGGGTACTAGAGGGAATGAGTGCTCAGGAAATGTTAAAAAGATTTCTTGAAAGGTAAGGATCACTTGGGAGGTAAACTGGTTCAAAGCTTGAGTTACTTTGCCTCTTGCAAGAACAAACCATGTTACAAGGCTGTGTTCCAGCTTGTCTGATACAGCAGTGGTGGTCTCTGTAGACAATAGACTCTGTACTTGAAATGTATTGGGTTTCATGCTTATGCTGTTCCAAATGATGTATTGTCATAGAAGTGTTCAGATGAGATCTGGAAAAGTTTGAAAGATATTAAGGTGGGTTTTGCTGTCTCTTTTAATCACAGCACTAATTTCTTTGAGTAATTGTGTAAAGCTTTTTTTAAGCTGGGGTTATCAGTTTGTAATATTCTTGTCAAAATCATAAAATGTATTTAAAATATTTTGTAATTATAACACTGTACACACGTTATAATTTTGTAATTATAACACTGCACACAAGTTATAATTTTGTAATTATAACACTGTACGGTATTTATTAGTCAGCATAGGCTTGGTTATGTTGCAAGAATGAGCAACCCTAAAATCTTGGTGACTGTAAACAGCAAACTCCTCACAGCCCACTCACATTGTTCATCATAGTCTTCAGGAGGTTATGCTAAGCATAGCTGCTAATACAATTATGTTATTGGAGCAATCATTTTCTCAGTGGTGCTGGGTGCCATGATAGAGGAAAGAGCACTGGAACAATGAAATGCTTGTCTTGGAAGTGACACATATTAATTTTTTTCACAACAAGTTAGCGAGAACTAGTCAAATGCCCCCCAGTCACCCATATTGGGCAAGGATATTCCATCCCAGCATCCATGCTCTTAGAATGTGGAGAACTGGGATTATGTGGCACACAGCACTAAAGACTACTATGGACAGTTGTATCTTTGTGTGTTTAATGATTTAATGCCTATCTCTTCAACTTGATGGGGAACAACACAAAGGCATGGAAGATGATTGGTTTTGCTCCGAATTTCCTCTACCCGGTGTCTAAAACACCATCTAGTAAAATGAGGAACTCAAAAAGTATTTGTTAAGTGGATGAAGCTATCTATTTAGTCTAGCCCTTTGACTCTAGATGATTAAAGGCAACATGTCACTTTGTGTCACTAAGATTTTCAGGATTTTTAGTTCTACATAATATTATTCTTGAAATAGATGTGAAAACTTAATTGAAAATTATAGCCAGGAAAATCTGTATTTAAATTTATATATGGTTTAGATCTGCAGGAAATGAAGATAATTTTTAAATGGCAACCTTTCTATCACTATCAAGAGAACTCTTTGAGCTGCAACACATTTCACCTTGAGGTTTACTCAGTTGGTTCATATTAATCAAGATTATTCTACTGTAATAAGCATCTCTGAAATATTGGTTAATACAATGGGGTTTATGTTCTGTGACTTGTCCAACTTGGGTTATTAGATGTTTGGAAAAGGGACTCTTCTCCAGGTAGTCACATTAGGACTGAAGCTAATGGATGTTTCACTGCATGGAAAATTGCTGGTCACCTTGCGTAAGGTAGAGATAGCTGGGGGGGCGTCTCACTTACCTCTTCTATGTTTTGGCCAGGGGAGCAGCAAACTCTGTTTCTACCTCTAGCTTGTTGGTCAGAACCCACCACATGGCTTCACCTAACACAAGGGATCTCAGCAATGTGCAAGAGCAGAGGGGATGTTTAGTGAGTACTAGTTTCTCTGCCACACTGATAATCCACACAGAGATGGTTGAAAGGACTAAATATTGATGCATAGATATGTCTTAGAGTCTCTTTGCATCTGGGGGGATTTTAGTTTGGAACTGAAACTAACTAGAAAGTAAATGTATACAGAGCCTATCTGGGAAAGAGTAGCTTAGTCATGGTTTGCAAAAGCTATTAATGTAACTGATTCTATACTAAATAATAGAAAGTACCCAAGAAGAAAGATTAGAATATTAGTCATGATTAGCCTCAATAGATAAAGGTAATAAATGTAAATAAATTACTTCTGTTGTGGTAGAATACATACTGTTGGGAGACACATCTTATGAATTGTTAACAATCACTGCTATATCAAATATTAGAATGATTCAGGAGAAAAATGATTATTTATACTTTTTACATCATTAGTATCCCACTAATATTTGATGTGCATTTTCAGATATTTTTCTGGTTGCCCTGTAAGTATGCCAACACACTACCTCATTTATAACTTGAAATTACTATGCTCCACAAATATGAATACTATGCTGATAGTAACCCACTAGGTTCTAGCCTTTCATATTGATTGCTGTTGGCAGAATACTTAGGTTGCATTTTTGTAGCAAATGCATAGTAACATTTACAGAAGGCAAGAGGTTCTATCTGGGATTTAATTTTCTATGTGAAAAAGAAATTACTTTTTGTTTTTCCGTGGGATATTTCTCATGTAATAATGGGTCATCATAGGTTAAGTTTAGGAAACTGATGTTTATTGAGCAGTCCTCATATCTGCTAAAGGAATTTCACATCTATAAATAAATAAGCTTATTTTTCCATGGTGCCAGAGAGATAATGAGACTTTGATATAAAACTATTTCTCCCAGCTGAAATATCATGATTGTTATTCTAATATGTCCTCCACAGATAACTCAGTGAACTGTGTGTTTTAGAAATTTGGAGTTGATATTTTAATTTGTTCTTGGTTCTTGAGAACTACTCTCAATAGGAACAAAAAATAGTTTTGATTGTCATGTGTATATCTTAAGATTTATTTGTTTATTTATTTTTTGGAGACAGAGTCTTACTCTGTTGCCCTTGGTAAAGTGCCATGGCATCATAACTCACAGCAAACACAAACTCTTGGGCTTGAGAGATCCTCTTGCCTCAGCCTCCTGAATAGCTGGGGCTACAGGTGCTCTCTACCATGCACAGCTAGTTTTTTCTATTTTTAGTAGAGACAGTGTCTGGCTCTTGCTCAGGTTGGTCTTGAACTCTTGAGCTCAAACGATCTACCCACCTCAGCCTTCCAGAGTACTAGGATTACAGGCATGAGCCGCTGCGCCTGGCCTATGATATATAAACATTTCTTTCGAATAATACTAATGAGATTAAAATAAATCTGAAATACCAATCATTGCACAAATGTATATTTGTATGCTAAATTATACTAAATCAATGTAAGAATATTTAGAAAGTCATAGTTCCTATGTTTCTAGGTACAATTGTCATTATCACTGATTCCTGTATGTCCTAGCTTGGGGAAGGACATTTAATCACCCAGTCAGAAACCTGGGAGGCATGCTTTCTTGATTTCTGTCCTTCACAGTTACATGGCATTAGTGCTGTACTTTTCAGTCCCTGAATACTCCCCGTCTCCTCCCCTGTACCCTACACATTCTCTCCCTAACTCAGATAATTACTTACCACTCAGCCTATTGTGAGATCTAGCTATTCGGTTTCCCTGCAATGATCCTTCTAATATCATGCTCCAGTTGAAAGTCTGTGGTGATTCCCATTGGCCAAGATCAGCTTGAAACTCAAGACTCCTGAGTGTTAGATGGCTTTTCTTTCTGTCTCACCAGTGCTTGCCTTTCTAGCCTCAACTCTAATAAATCCCCCCCACACCACTAGTACAAAGATACTGAAAATGACTTCCAGTTCCTCCAAAATATCATGTTCACTCTTGCTGGCTTCCTTTTGCAAATAACTATTCCTACCTCCTTCCGCACAGAAACTCTACCCTAGCTCCCAGTTCCTTGGCTCCAACTCATCTCTTAATAGCCAGCCCCTCCTTCGGGACACCGTTCTCCAGTTCCTAGTCAATTAGGCGACAACCTCTCTGCTCCCGTAGCAGGGAGTCTATTCCCCTAACGCAGCATTAATCACATACTGTAAAAACTACTCTTCTACTTGCTTGGTTTCTTTACTCATTGCTCCTGGAGGGTGGCAACTGTACCTTCTTTATTAGCCTTTTTACATTGAGAAAAGTTTAAAAACACAAAAAATAGTGATAAGTTATCCACATTGCTATCTTGAAGAAATAACTTTTGACATTTTGTCCTGTTTTCTTTTTCTTACTAAAGAAGTGAAGTACAACAAACTATCCTGCTAACCTCAGCCCTACTCTTCTGTCTCTCTTAGAGGGAAACATGAGTATACGTTTGCTGTCATTTTCCTTCCCCTTGAAAATACTTCTATATTCATATTGTATGTTTATGTGATGTTTGTGGCTTTTACAGTTTTAGAAATGGTTTCATGTTATTCTTAGCCCACTACTTTTGCAATTTTATTTCAAAATTTTACCTATATATATATATATTTTGAAACCATAATACTAGTGAATATGTCAAGAGGTAGAATGCCATGTCAAGTTTAATTTTTGTCAATTTTCCACATGAAAATGGTATATCGTTATTGCTTTTATGTGCCCTCTGGTTAATGCTGACATTGAACTTCTTTCCATTGCCTATTCAGATGTCCCCTACTCTAAATTCCCAGTAAATTCATGTTTTTCCGGAGAATGCAAGCCTACAGACTGGAGGAAATGAGAGAATTCTAGATGCATAGCAGGCAGTGTAGCTAGTACCCATTTACTGTGCAAGAATGGTAGGAGAGGAAGAATGGAAAGAGCTTGGATTTTATTTTCCAGTGATGGAAATTTATCAATAGGCCCTACCCAGGGTAACAACTGCTTCAAAGCTGGATTTAAGGAATCAGTGAAGGTTGCCTTGAAGGTCAAGGCAGTGGGGAGGAGAAGATTTAAAGCAAGAAAACGACTTAGAAAACTACTGCAGTGGACCAGGCAAGAAATGGTAATGGTCTGAGATGAGTAGGCGGAATGGAGAGGAAGAGAAGTGGCTGCCATTGCCATTTATTTGAAAAATCAAATTTTAAGAATTTGGTTTGGGTCATTATCTGTCATGCAGATAACGTGAAAGTTAATGATGAGATTATTTCATATGCACCTAAGATATTTGTTTGTTTTTCCTTCACTAAAAATTAAGGCAGTCAGACAGTTAGACACTATTAAACGTTGGGGCAGTCACCATTGTATCCCCAGTGCAAGCACCTAAAAAGTGTATCATAAATTAATATAACGGAGCCGTGTCCACTAGTACCTATATGTTACAGAGAGTGCACATTCCTGCACATTTTACCTTTCTTCTTCTCTTCAGTCATTCTTATTTCTCCACGCATTAGGTATCCTTCCACATCACATCATTTTGTTTTATTTTGTTGCCTGCTGTGATGTTGGTGCAATTCAGAACTACTAGGAAATTCTCATCTTCAGTCAGATGTGATCTTTTCCTGCTCATCAGCTTGCCACACTGCAGTCACTCTGCATAACTCCTCCAATGGAGGCTTCCTCATTCATCACAGATGTTTGAAAACTTACCTCTCTCCTTAAGGACCCATTCCCATGTACTTAAGCAGGAAGCTCATTAAAGACAAGTATCCAGATGAGAACTCCTTCAGCTACTTTTTTTCTCTAAACTTCTCATTTTCTTTGTTCCAAACATTGCCGTCTTTCAACTTTGTGGACACCTCTGAAGAAAAAAAAAAAGGTGTGTCTTAACAAATTCTGTAGAATTGAACTACAAGTTTCTTATACTAAAAGGTATTTTTTTTTTTTTTATGGAAGAAGCAAAGTTTCTTTGTAGAGATGAGAATTTAAATGAATTTCTTTTTTTTTTCCTCTTGAAATAAGAAAGATATTTCTCAGCGGTCTTACTGGTTTCTGTTTGATTTTCTCTGTGGTTTAAATTTGACAGTTATTTACACAGTAACAAACATAGGTTAGTTAAATTTTACTCCATCCTTAGTTTTCTCAAGGGAGTATCTACTGCTGTATTTGTGTTAGAAAACAACATGAATTGCATGTGTACACCTCAGGAGTCACTTGCATTGAATCAGGATAGGAAATAAAGATTCAAGAATGTTTCAGTTTGCTAGAAACCATCACTTTTTGGTTCTTCTGTGTAGATATTGTACAAATTACTTGGTAGGTCTAAGATACATGATTTTTATTATGCACTCAAAAACAGTATCACTTTTTATCCATTGATATAAATCATAGTATAGTATCTTGTAAGTACAGCTTTTTAAAAAACTCCTTTCATAGGCTGCCTCATTTCTGTTAGATTTATGAACATGATGTGCATGGTCCTGAATGTGGAATGGGTCTCTGTGAAGAAAAGTGGGTCAGATGGAAAGAAACTGATAGCTTCCTGGGCTCTTTTGAAGGGCGCTATTTTAAAATATGGATTAGTCAAGGTTTCCAGTGCTGCTATTAGACTGAACACTTCAAACCACCATGCAATTTAAAACTATTCAGTGCTTACGGCAAAATTCTGGTCTTTTGATGTTGGGGGCAGGAATAGACATTTTATGGGCATGTAAGGCAAAAATAGAGATAAAAACATTGGGGGTGTGTGACTTTCTAAATAAGAATTTTTGACATGTTTAAGGTCTAGAAGTGTCAAGAAAATGGCGAATAAATAACAATGAAAGAATTCATTTTAGAGCTACTTTAAGAATTTGATATTAATCTTCCAATGCTTTAAAAATATTTTATTATGAAAAATTTCATACAGGTTTCAGACAGGTTATAGTCTAAGGAGCCCCTCAGTGTACATACTTCAATAATATCACTGATCAACTAGAGCTTTTCATTTATAATCCTCCCCAAATTTCTCTTTCCCCACTGGATGCTTTCTGAAGCAAATCCTAGATATGTAATCTGTAATCTGCAGATATTTGAGCCTATACCCCTAAGAGGTAGAATTCTTTTTGAAAACATAATCTAAATACAATTAAATACTAGAAAATTGACAATAATTATTTCATATCATCAAATAGTGATGATCTATTTTCTTTAAAAAAATACATTAGCTAGAATATTTATGCAGGGAAAGGCTTTCTATCATTGACAATTGGTTTATTTCCAGGTAGAATTCACACAGGAAAGCTGATCAAATACTTGATTCTTCCTCTTTGTTTTCCAATTTTGGGAAAAAATGAGTTAGTTCAATAATATCCTTTAACAGCAACCAATATTTATGAACTCATGGATTTCAAATACATGTATTTTAAATGTTTCAATTCATTGCAGTTGTAATTCTTTTCAATAATCAAATTGTTCCAGCTTTGGCTGGCAGGACTAACTTTCACTCTGCTTTTGAGATCTTTAAACTCAATATTCCTTAATAATTTCCATATTTTTGGTATATTAAGATGTTGTAGGATTGTCTTGCATATTTCCTACACTAGTCTTAGAAACAGTCATTTTAATGAAGAGTGTTGGTTCCTTTTGGTGGGAAGGGATCCGTAAAGACTGCAGTCTGGGTCTGTGTGGCTATTCACTCTGAATATGTTTGTTGGTGGTTGCCAGGTCCCTGCAGTAGACCAAGTGATAAATATCAGATTAATATGAGGGTTAAAATGATTGTATTTCTTAGGTAAAGTTTAAGTTCAATTGAGCTTTTCACCCAGAAGTTGTGCTGTATATCCTTATATTGAGCACCTTAGGTAAGAGCTTACCAATAGCCCTCCCTCCTCCTTTTTTTCCCATTCCCTTAGCTTCCTCTGCCCATTTGAATTTAATTATGTTTTTCTTTTCTGTGGGCATGTAGTTGTTTATCTAATGGCTTCATATTAGTATTGAGTATATTGGATACTTGCTTTTTCATCCTTGTGATACTTTACTAAGAAGAATGTACTTCAACTCCATCCAGGTAAATACAAAAGATGTAAAGTCTTCATTTTTTTTTTTTTAATGGCTGAATATACTTAAGCCAGAAAAAGATCCAACAAAAACAAAAAAAAAAAAACTACTGACCAATATCATTAATGGATATTGGTCCAAAAATATTCAATAATATGTGAGCAAACATAATGAGCACACATTAAAAAAATTATACATCATGATCAGGTGGGCTTTATTCCAGGAATGCAAGGTTGGTTCAACACACATAAATCTGTAAGTATAATTTACTATATTAATAGAAGCAAAAACAAAGACCATATGAGCCTCTCAATAGATGCAGAAAAAACAATTTGACAAAATTTAGCATCCCTTTCTGACAAGAATACTTAAGAAAACAGGCATAACCCTGTTATAAGCTAAGAATAGGGGGAAAGAGGAGAGGGAGGGGAAGGAGTGGGGAGGATGGGTGGAGGGAGGATGATTGGTGGGATTACACCTGTGGTGCATCTTACAAGGGTACATGTGAAACTTAGCAAATGTAGAATAAAAATGTCTTAACATAATAACTAAGAAAATGCCAGGAAGGCTATGTTAACCAGTGTGATGAAAATGTGCCAAACAGTCTATAAAACCAGTGCATGGTGCCCCATGATCGCATTAATGTACACAGCTATGATTTAATAATAATAATAATAATAATAAAAGAAAACAGGCATAGATAGGACATTTCTTAAAATGACAGAGACCATCTACAATAACCCCCCAGCCAATGTTATACTTAATGGAGTAAAACTGAAAGCAATTCTACTTATAACTGGAACCAGACAAGGATGTCCACTATCACCACTGTTTTTGAACATGGTGCTGTTTCTATCCTATGCAATCACTCAAAAGAAGGATATCAAGGGTATTCAAATGGGGACAAAGAAGGTCAAACTCTTGCTCTTTGTGGATGACTTGATCTTACACCTGGAAAACTCCAGGGATTTAACTACAAAGCTCTTAGAAGTGATCAAGGAATACAGCAGTGTCTTGGGATACGAAACCAGTGTCCACAAATTGGTAGCCTTTGTATGAGCCAGTAACAGCCAAGCTGAGAATCAAATCAAAGACACAATACCCTTGAAAATAGCTTCAAAGAAAATAAAATTCCTGGAAATAAACCTACAAAGAACATGAAAGATCTCTATAGTAAGAACAATGTAACCTGAGAGAAATACATATTTTTTAAAAGAGAAAACACAACATGAGTTTATTCTGACATAATCCATTTGAGAATATAGGGATTAAAAAAAAAGAGAATATAGGGATTACATTTGAATTCGTTAATTTCATACTTGTATTTCTTTTCTCATCCACTGAAAGTTTTGATTCCTAATAACTTATTTGCTCTATCATGCTAGCTTTCTGTGTATATCATTTCAGAATAATGGTTGTAAAAGTGTCATATACAACATAATTACTGAGATGATTTTTAAAGATTTCCTAGTGATTATTTTGTATTCTTACCAACATCCTCCTAAGCACGGATAACAAAATTAAAAAAAAAAATCACTTGAGAAAATTTTACTATGGTTCAGGCACCAATTCTAATCACAACTTTGTTTGTTTCAGGTGACTTTTTTCTTTAAATGATTTTAAATCTCTTGTTTTATTTTTTATTTTTTTTTATTAATACATAGCTGTGTATGATTGATATGATCATGGGGCATCATTCACTAGCTTCACAGACCGTTTGACACACTTTCATCACACGTTTTATTTTGTTTTATAAGGATGTAAAACGTTTACATAGTTCTAAAGTCAAATTTGCAAAGTAAGATATATTCAGAAAAGACTCAGCTCCATCTGTATATATTTCCTCCTCAGTGTATAACTATTTGCTTTAGGATTACCTTTCCATTTTTTAGAAATATATAAAACTAGTCTTTTCAAATAGTTACTTCATATTTCTTCCAGTCTTTTGCTACTAAGTAATCCTGCAGTCAATTGTTTTGTGCATGAATCTTTTGTGTTTCTGTAAATTTATTTGTAGAAGGATTCCTAAAAGTGATTAGTCAGTCAAAGGGGAAAAGTAGATATAAATTTATTAGATTCGTGTTGTCAAATTCTTCTCTATGGGGGTAATGCCGTTTTCCTGTTGTAAGACCAGTGTATGAGAGTATGTGTTTTCCTGAAGATTTTATGACCAATTATCTTGCCAAACTTTATATTACAAAACTTTTTGGGGTATCTCTGCCAGTTGGTTGGAGAGGGGAAAACAGTATGGAGGAAAGAGTCCTGGCCTTAAACTTAAAAGTACCAAGTTTGATTCTTGACATGTTAATAATTACTTGTTTGATCTTAGACAAGTTAGTCAATCTTTTTCATCTATTTCGGGGATCTGTGGTAAGGATTAAATGAGATAGCATTCGTAGATGGAGTAATTGGTAGCCTTTGTATGTGCCAGTAACAGCACATATCTCATCTACGAATGCTATCTCATTTAATCCTAATATATGGTAGAATATTATAGCATAGTTACTCAGTGTGTATTTTTTTAAAGGCGAAGAAACTGAGATTTATAAAGCATTGGGAAATGTCCAAAGTCCTTTGGTGAGAACAGACAAGGAGATATCTGAATGTACAATTATATTAAGATTATCCACTTGTTAACAAAATAGCTTTTATAATGCCAAACCAAGACACAACCTAAGAATTCTGTGATTATGGGTAAATAAAATTTTTTTATTTTTCAAATGTGTTTATAGGTAAAATAACAAAACATACAAAGTAAAAAAATATGTGTATGGGCAAATGTTTTACTAAAGGAGTCTTCATTTTTTTCTGTTGAACAAAACCTGCCAAGCTACCACAGGCCTAAGACATTGTACTAAAGGGTGGCACAGCAAGACTCAGGGAGGTGGGAAGCCCAGTCCTACATAAGCATTTCTGGGACAATTAAATAGTCAATCACTGGGATTTCCACAAGTTCTTAGAATTCAGACTAAATTGGGAATTTTTTTTTTTTTTTACTTTAAGTCTTAGAAATCATCGGACTGAAAGAAATTTAGTTTTTCACTTTTATTTTTTATGCTTGATGGAGATTAAATTTCATTGGAGATGATCCCAATACAATAAAACTGAAGCATTTAATTTAGAAAACTCAGACATTTCTTCAGGCTAAAATTGCTCATTTAAACAAGTCTATTAACTTCAATTCAAATTAATAAGATACCGAACAAAAAGGAAATTATTCTTTCCTGGATAATTAAATAAAAAACATGACCAATTATTTTATAGGTCATATACATTGAGTTTCTAGAACAGGAAAGAATTATTTGTCTTCAGGAAAACATACTATGCATGATAACACTGCTGGTGTAGATGGAGGATGCTTAAAATAATGATTGTCTAAAAAGTGTTAAAGATGTTATGATTATCTTAGAATCTAATTATATTAATCAGGTGAACGTATTTGTTGATACTTTAATTTAAAAAATAATTTTTTTTTTTCGTAGAGACAGGGTCTCACTGTACCGCCCTCGGTAGAGTGCCGTGTGGCATCACACGGCTCACAGCAACCTCCAGCTCTTGGGCTTATGTGATTCTCCTGCCTCAGCCTCCAGAGCAGCTGGGACTACAGGCGCCCGCCACAACGCCCAGCTATTTTTTTGTTGCAGTTTGGCTGGGGCTGGGTTTGAACCCACCACCCTCGGCATATGGGGCCGGTGCCCTACTCACTGAGCAACAGGCGCCGCCCTAAAAAATAATTTTTTAATATGACTTAACACAGGGCAGTATCCTTCAAAGTTACAACAATACAATTTGTAGTGAAGAATACACATGCGAAACATCTGTTCCTAAACATTTATAAAAAATGAAATCTACAATATAAAGACAGAGTAATGCAAAGAAGCTGAAGAGAAGGGTTGATTCATTCTGAATCGGTGAGTTTTAGTTTCTTTTGAGTAGGAGAAATCAGGCATGCTTCTCATATGTGCTAATGTATAAAACATCAATTTATAGACTAGCATTTGAATTACCTGCATAGGCTTTGCAAGTGCAGACTTTTGAATTTGCATTGAGCTTCTTGATAGATCTTTTTCTAGCTGGGCTACTATTAATAGAAAGCAAGACAGTTTCCTTTTAGTGCCATGGGTGTCTGGTGTGTTCAGTGGCGATGGTAGTATCTGTCTCACACAGCTGTCCTAAGGGTTAGAGATAGTACATACAAAGGGTTGGGCGCATAGTACGTGCTCATAAATTGTAACATTAGTTTTCACATCAGGCTTTGTTGATATTTATAAAAGCCTGTTTTGTAGATAATTTGCTGAATAGAACTAAAAATAGTTATAAATATTGTCTTGGTTCATTCTGGCTGCTGTAACAACATGCCATAAATGGGTGGATTATAAACAAATTTATTTCTCATAGTTGGGAGACTAGAAAGTTCAAGGCCAAGGCAGTGGCAGATTCACTGTCCAAGGAGGGCTTGCTTTCTCGTTCAGTGATAACACCATTTTTCTGTAACCTCACATGGTGGAAGGGAGTAAGGGATCTCTCTCAGGCCTCTTATCATGAGGGCACTAATCACCCCTCAAAGGCCCTGCCTTCAAATATGCCCGCATTGGAGATAAGGTTTCGACATATGAATTTTGAGGGGACATAAACATTCAGATCATAGAAACAAATATATATTATTTTTAAATTTAAATTTTTAAAATTTTAAAATTAAAAATATTTAATTTTTAAATATATATTCTTTTTCTTTATGATGGCCAGTATTAAAACTGGCTTAATGAGTAGGGCGCTGGCCCCATATACCGAGGGTGGTGGGTTCAAACCCAGCCCCGGCTGAACTGCAACCAAAAAATAGCCGGGCGTTGTGGCAGGCACCTGTAATCCCAGCTGCTCGGGAGGCTGAGGCAGGAGAATCACGGAAGCCTAAGAGCTAGAAGTTGCTGTGAGTCCTGTGACATCATGGCACTCTACTGAAGGTGGTAAAGTGAGACCCTGTCTCTATAAAAAAAAAAAAAAAAAAAAAAAAAAACAGACCCAAAGCTGTCATACCAGCCTGGACATCTCATATAGCCTTGTTTCAGAGGAGTGTTTATCAAGCTTTAATATGTGGTTAGCTTTTCCTATTTTTTAGGTCCTTGGCTTGTGCTATTTCAGAAAGAATATAATTCTCTTCTGCATTTTCTGTTTGTTTCTGGAAGGATTCAGTTATTTTAATTATTGGTTATTTATGGTTTAATGGGAAGCCATTTTGTTCTAACTCACAGGAATAAAACAACAAATGGAATGCATGCCAGCTATCTCGTAAATGTTTATCCAACAAAGAAAACATACATCTTCAAATATGAATATGCATTTAGAGCTGAGCTTGCTGTCTGAGCTCTCAACAATTTGTTCTGTGCTTTAACTTTCTACTGTAATAGATCCTGCAAATGGAAACTGATGGTCCACAGCTAGAAGTAATAGCACCCTACAGAGTATTGTGTCTGAGAAGAAGAGGACTTCTTTGTGGTTAGATGATTAAATATTTATCAATTTACCTTAAGCCAACTACATGGTTAAAGCCTAGTCTGTATTTTCTTCGTTTTCAATAAGCCACTTTCATTCTTATTTATCTTTCCTTAATCAGAGAGCTCATTGTATGTTAAAAATCTTTAATCTGGAATTCTTTCATCCTGCATGTGTGTTACCTAAACCAAATTAACTAAAAATGTTTTGAATTGAGCTGCAAGCAATGACTTGTCAGCACATAAATTATGCAATATTATCCATTTTGTTATGCATAGAGGATATTTTAATCAACATATATCCCTGTGCCGAATGATTAAAAGAACTACTCAATAGAGGTAAGAATGCAGCAGGAATTTTCATTTTTAAGAATTATTTTAAAGGGAAGAGTTCCAATTTTTTTTAAGTGTTTGGTGGAAGGTTTTGATCTAGTAAATTTAAACAAGTATAAATACAGAGATGATCACTTAAGTTGGATTTTGATTCAAAGAGTTGGTTCTTGGAATTTGGGACATGAAGTCCCCTATGGGGAAAAGAATCGCCTTGTGATTTTTGTTTCTTTTCTTTTTTTTTTTTCTCCTGAGAACAGCATCTTGCTGGGAAACTTATTTTATTCTCTTAGATTATTGTCTTCCTCCTTTATTTATTTATTTATTTATTTATTTATTTGTCCTGAGAATGATGATGGGTTTACAAATAGGAATTTATCTCAACCTTCTACTGTGAATCTCAAAACTGTTCTGCAGTCCTGAAATATGAAATGTGATTGCTATTTTTTGGTACAGCTTGTGCTCTCAAACATGTAATGGATAAAAGTGGTTCACTCTATTAACGGAGGCAGAAGCATCTTCATATTTGCTTTACAAATTTTTCCAAGTAAAGTGCAGTCAGGTTTGTAACGTTGCGTAAAAACTCATTTTAGAATTCTTTCAACATATTGAATAAGACAAAGCAATCTGCTTTTCATATTAAGCAGTCATTGAAAAGCAAGATTTTAAAGAATTCTGTTTGTTTAGGGTACAAAATCTGGGATAGTTACTAACGTCTCTAAGAAACCTTGTAGGTGAAATGTATGGTTGGCTATGCAATGTATTCTAGGACAACATAAAATGATAGTGGAGTCATATGTCTAATTATATGATGAGCTAATTTTAGGGAAACTAACCATTCGAGTTTCAATTTTTGTGAATACTTTCTATGTACCCTTGAGATTTGTGTATGTGTTTTTATTTTTCTCAAAATACTGTAAGTGGTCTCATTTAAGTATTAACTTGGGAAATAGTCTAGCAATTTTCTTTTTTGTTTACCTTATTTTAGATCAGAACATAGATTTGCACCTGTGATTTATGGCCAGAAAATATTTATTTGCAAATTATTCAACCCATATATTGTAGCATAAAGTCCTAACAATTGATACGGTCACCTGTTCAGAGATTTTAATGGGATGATAATGCCTTGGCATTTATAGAGTCAGCATTCCCAGTTGCAGCTCTTAGGAGAAACCTCACAGGTGAGTAATACAGTTTGAAATTTGTGAGGACAGGAATTTGTGCTCTGACTACAGTCAGTGACAGAAATCCAGGAGCATAGCTGACTCCCCAGGATCCACATCTCAATATGGTTATCCACTAATTGACACTTTTATGAAGCAATAAAAACTTTATTTCATAGCAGGAACCAGACTAAAAAGAAGTTAAATCGCTAGTCCTGTAAGGATTTTATATATTTGGAGATTTGTGGTCTTGAGAATATCCTTTCATAATGTAGAGGTTGTGCTGAATTTACAGACACTTGTTATCCTGTGGTCAGATTATTTCAATAGTTGAAATGTAATTGCACGTTAAGTGAGAAATGTCGCAAATTAGAAACGTTTTATACATGGGAAGAAATGTAAATAACTGCCATTTCTGATACAAAACCTCCTTTAGAGTTCAAGAGAGCTGGATACGGGGCCCAGGAACCAGCATTTAAAGAGACCACAGGAGATGATTTCCATATTTAAATTTAACTAAAATGTCTATATTCTAGAGTATCCCACTACCTTCATTGTTGAGTTCTGGATTACTACCCCTTCTGGGGTAGGAAGACACCAGCTGTTTATTTATTTTGTCCTATAACATTTTGGTTTTCCCACGTGGCTCTGTCCTTTCTGTCCTCACTTTTTAGTGATGCTTGGAATTGGCACTTCACCCTTCTTGAGTCTGTTGGTATGAAGGGAAAGTTATGTCTTAAGTGGAGACAGCGTGAAAGTAAGGTTCAGTTCTCAGTTATATATGGGGCTACCCCAAAGAAAAATGAAAATTTCATTTAAGACAGCTGAATCTTTTAAGTAAAACTATTTTGGGTTATCACACACATCACTTGTGCTATTTAGTTTCTCTGCCTCAGTAGGAGCTATCCCTGACATACACTGAAAAATCTTTCTGTGGATGATGATGAAATCACACAACCCTAGCAGTGCTCCAGAGCGTTTTAAACTACATAACCACATTTTTTCTTGCACATATAGTGGCCATGCCAATAACATCCTGACTGGAAAGCTCAAAAGGAAGTAATAAGGCACTCTCTTTTCCATCTAAAGGTATTACTGACCAGCAGAAATCAGAATATTTATATGTAATATAGATAGATCCTGACTTAACAATGAGTGAGCAGTTACTTCTCACCAATTTCAGTAATATTGTCTTGGCAGTGGTGAATGGTGCTTCTGTGTTGCTAGGCAACCCGAGAGGGGACAGAGAATTTAAATTCAAATTTACGTATATGATGTTAGATTTCATACATATTGTATTGGGAGTGTATAACACATGTCATTAAAAGCCAGTTGTATTAATACCTTTCTATTTTATCTTCTATGTGAGCTTTGTGGCAATTATTATTAAAGATATACATGAAAGACCTTGTTTCCTATTTTTTGGAAATTAACATAGTCCTAATATATGCATTGCCAGGGTTGACTTTAGTGGCTTTATGAGAGAAAACATGTAGCCTTTGTTATGCAGAAATAACAGATTTTTTAAAAAATATAAGCTGTGTATGTGTGTGTCAGAGAGAGAGAGACAGGAAGGCCGTTATTTCTGAAACAAGAGAGCTGTGAAAGAGGAGCATAGTCTCTTAGTTTCACCTGGTCATTCTTATTTAATTACTATCATTAATAGATGCAAAAGAAAAATTAACAGAGCTCTTAAATCCAGGGAGACAGTAAATGTCGAAAAATGTGGATACTGAACTAAAAACAAATCAACTTGAATATGCTATGATGTATTCAAGTAAGTTGTAGCATATTAATTTCAAGTGAGAGTTTAATACTTGATAACTATGCAGTGGTTTTGTGGAGTCAATGTAAAAGTTAATGTCATGTCAATGCCACAAATCAGGGAATTAAATATTTATAATGAAAGAACTTTGTGGAATGGTGTAGTAGATTATGATGGCTGAAACTGTTGCAGATTGATAGTCTAAACCAGAAGAGTCTTTGTGGAGTGATGATAGACTGTAGTTTGTGAGGACAGGTAAAAAGAGCATGGAATATCAGGGACCTTTATAAGAGAGGACTCTGAGAACTTGGGCTTATACATTTATTGTGTTCACTTAGTTTATGGCTAAGTAAAGGATGACTCTGTGAATGAGGATATTTTCACTATAGCATGTCAAGATCATGGTACCATCCCTGTGGAGTGAGTGTAGCTTTCAAACTCCATGCTATCACCTACTGATCCATGTGGGAACAATAAAGGGATAGATAGAGTCTGAGGCAGGTAGTGTCTGATTCACTTTGAATTCCTTATGGTAGCTTGAATCAATATTGATTTAAGTGCTTTCGTTCATTTCTATTATTCCCATTAGATTGAACCTATAGAGTTTCTTCTTTGAAACTAAAGATTAAATTAAAGTTCTACTGCGTATTTTATTAAGGTTATTTTTTAAAATAACATTTATTACAGGAATTCTGATCATATATCTAATACAACTTCTATCACATAGACATTTAGAGATAATGAAAAATTATTACTTAGGGATTTGGTTTTCTGGGCAGAGAAAATTTAGAATTTTAAACACGTATCACATTGAATTACATGGTTAATAGACATTGTTTTGTGGTTGAAAATTTTGGTATGTCAGATGACATAGCTAATTAACATAAGTCTATCATATTTAGCATGACACCTTGCCATGTATAACTGGGTGAGGACAGATTTCCGTAAGATGAGTTCAAGAGGTATTGATAAGAATTCATTATTTAGTGACTCTTCAGCACAATATTTTATTATCAAAGCATTCTTTGTAAGCATTATTTTGTCATATTTTTATTATTTAACAATCTGATTTTAGGCCTGGGCACGGTGGCTCATGCCTATAATGGGAGGCACTTTGGGAGGCAGAGGCAGATGGATTGCCTAAGCTCATGAGTTCAAGATCAGCCTGAGCAAGAGCGAGACCCCATTTCTAAAAAATAGCCAGGAGCTGTGGCAGGCACCTGTAGTCCCAGCTACTAGGGAGGCTGAGGCAAGAGAATTGCTTGAGCCCAAGAGTTTGACGTTGCTGTGAGCTATGACACTATGGCACTCTCCTGAGGGTGACCAGGTGATACTCTGTCTCCAAAAATATATAGATGTGATTTTTATTATCCTGTAAATAAATTCCTGGGTTCTATCTTTCATGCTTCCTTGTGTTCAATTTTTAAAAATTTCAATTTAAATACTATGTTTGATTATGCCTTTACACCTATTTTACTAATTTGTTTTCTATTTTAATTAATATATTTTTATGTCATTAAAATCAGTTTTTGCATAGATGCTATGGCTTAATTTACTTTGAATTTATTAATTTAAGGTAAAACAAAACAAAAACATAATTAACTTCGTATATATTGTTTTTTTGCTGTGGATAACTAAATGAATACTGGACTTTTTTCTTTGAAACTTTTTGATTGTTTTGATGGACATATAGTCAAACTTTACTCGGTTCTTTCTTTTCATTCACTCTAATAATTTGTATATAAATTCATTTTTTACTGATAGTATAAACATGAACAGAATGTACAAATGAAATGCAGGAGGCAGACAGTAAGTAACTAAACAATATAATTACATATGTAGCAAGTGCTATGAAGGAAATAAGGTGACCCAGTAGAAAGTGGATGTGTCTGGTTAGAGACTGTGACTGGAGGTGACATGGCAAGTGAGACAGGAGGACGAGAAAGAGCCCGGCCTCTGGGCAACTGGGGAAATGAGAACATCAGGCAGAGTGAGGGAAACACGGAAAGGCACGGTGGAGAGGAGGGGTTGGTGAGATGGAGGGATTGGACAGTCGGTGGGCCTGGAGTAAAGAAAGGGAGGGAAAGAACAATGAGTCAAGGCTGGCACTGAATAAACGAGCTCGCTGTTCAACAGTTTTATGCCTGTGATAAGTTCAAATGTTCTGGTGTGCTTTAAGTAAGGACGGAAGACATAAGAAAAACAGGAGTTGAGGTTTGTAATAGGGTGATATGAATGATGGTTTACAGAATCTGTAAGTCAGGAAGGTGGGAATGAAGGCAGGGAGAAGGTGATGGACGGGACAAAAGACCCCGAGTTGTCTTCGCAGGGCCCAGGAGTCAGGCAGCTGAGAGCATGGGGTGGGGTGGTGGACGCCAGGTAGAGGGAAGAGCGGTGGTAGAGGCTGCCTGAGATGGGGAGGAGGGGACAGAGCCCCAGGAGGAAGTCAAGGGCTTGAACCCCAGTAAGTCATGCTGGTTGGTTTTCTGGGTGCACAGGAGAAGTAGGAAGGAAGATGATGAACTAGAAACTAAATCCTTAATAAATAGACTAGAGGTGGTTTTATGGAGAATGTAGTGTATATGGCCCAATGATAGAGCCTTCAAATACGCTGGTATTTTTGGAGGGAACTAAGTAGGAGGCAGCAGCAAAGCTGACAAGAGGGCAGGGGCCTGGTTCTTAAAGAGCTTTTAGAATATCTAACTCAGAAGTAGGAGGATGGTGGTCGTTTTGTTTCAAGTAAAGTCACGTTTCAGTTCTCATGTACGTATTTCTGGGCAATTTTGAAAGACTTGGTTTTAGCAAGTTTTGGTTTTTGTGGACTGTTGGATCGTTAGAGCCTAACATAATGACTTCTTAGTAAATACATGTTGCAATTATTTTTTTATTTTTTTATTTTTTGTAGAGACAGAGTCTCACTTTATGGCCCTTGGTAGAGTGCCGTGGCCTCACACAGCTCACAGCAACCTCCAACTTCTGGGCTTAAGCGATTCTCTTGCCTCAGCCTCCCAAGTAGCTGGGACTACAGGCGCCCGCCACAACGCCCGGCTATTTTTTTGTTGCAGTTTGGCCGGGGCTGGGTTTGAACCCTCTGCCCTCGGCATATGGGGCCGGCGCCCTACTCACTGAGCCAATTATTAATTAAACAAATTGTTAACTCAGTTAAGAACAAAGTGCTCTTATTTTCCGGCCTTGTTTTGAATTCCTTTTGTTATGTGCTGTTATGTTGTAGTACACATTCACATTTTGACACTTTCTAAGTATTGTCAAGTTTTAAATACCGTTAATTAATATATCCTTGATTCTTAATACTATTCTATTAACCAGCACTTGACATCTTTTTTACAAAACACATTTCAGATATTTTTATAGTTAGTACTTGTTGGCTCTATTTCCTCCTGGTTTCAATTTATGTGATCCAGATTTTCAAGTAAAACTCGGTGGAATTATCACTAACTTCACTAACATTCAAAACTTTTCAAACATCTGCTGAGTTTTCAGACATTTATTTTGAAAAGAAAAAAATATCTTGGAAGAAAAAAAAATCCACATACTCTACTGTGCTTTATTTTGAATTAAAACATTACGATTTTAATGCCCTCTCTCTTTTTTGGTGAAAAATGTTATAGTTTCTTTCTTATTAGTTTATTGTCAGTTTTTATATCAGCCAGGGAGTTTAGACTGTATGAGGTAATGATTTTCTTTTCTTTCTTTCTTTTTTTTTGCAGTTTTTGGCCGGGGCTGGGTTTGAACCCGCCACCTCCAGCTTATGGGGCCAGCACCCTACTCCTTTGAGCCACAGGCGCTACCCGAGGCAGTGACTTTCAAATCCCCCTTCTCTTTTGCCTCGTCCCTCCTTTCCTTTTTCTTTCTTCCTTCTTTATTAATTTTTGAATATGCATTATCTCTTTTTAATAGGAGGGGTGGATAGTGATTGCTGTATTCTTGGACCATTATATTATCTCAGCCCTGACATTGTAAAAAATGATTTACTAACATTGTTTAGCATGCTTTTTATTATAAAAATAATATCAAAGAGGACTAGCTTATTTTTACCATTGTAATACTGGTGTTTTACCAAACTGATGGGTATTGGTAACTTTTGATTTCTCAGTACTTTCAGATATCTTCAGTAATTCAATAGTAATTGTATAATCGTAATGGAATTCTAAATCCTATACCGAACACATAAAAACTAGTGAAGTAATGTTGAAAGCATTAATTACAATATTTTCATTCTGGAAATTTTTTCAGTTATTTTAAAGCTTAATAGATTAACCTAGAACTGTCTCTACTTGAGGGGAAAATACGCATGTGTGAATATATACATTTTATACACACACGTGTAAAAATTTTTGATCAGATCTCTATAAATTTGGGGTCTCTTTCTATATTTATCTATCTATAAACTCTAGTGTTATTATCTTTTTATTTGGGGAGCTAATATTTTTTGAGGGTTCTCCTTTGTTAGCCTTTTTGTTCAGAACGATTTGTTTGAGATTTATTATGTTTTTAAAAGAAATGTATGTAATTTTGATAAGATTAACCTTAGTTTTTGGTGAACAACAATAACAACGACAAGGGAACTGCAAAAGACTGAAAAGCATCCATCGGTGTCACTGCGGGTGTTTTCTAATAATCACTCAGTCCATATTCAGGAAACCCATAATTAAATAAATAATATTAGCAGCCAATATCACAGGCTAAGTCAGGAACAACTCGAGAAGTTGTTAAAACATGAGCCTCCATAATTGGGTCCAAGTAACATTTCATTTGGTGTTAACTACAATATACTATGCAGAAATAATATTGTTCTAGGCACAAAAACAAGCTTGTAGCATTTTAATGTGAATTTTCAAGTGTTTTCTAATAGTATATTATCTCTTAACATGCATCAATACAGATTTTCAGTAAGAAATGGGCGTTGACTTTATTTTTTCTAATTTAAACCTACTTGCCTCATTCTTAGAGGCCGGCAGCATGACCTCTCTTCTCTGCCTCTATTTCACTGACTTTTGTGAATGGTGCCCCATGCCCCCCACTGTCTTTAGCATAAGCCACTCTGTGGAGGCCCCATACAGTTGCCATCTACTCAGCACCCAAGTCCTTCAGCTGGTCCCTCTGCCATTTTTTTCTAAAACCCATCTACTGCTTTTCCAGTCCTGCAGCCAGCGCTTCATTCAGAATCTCGATCTTTTTTGCCTTAATTGCTGAATTGCCTCTGGAATCAGTCATCTGTACCATCTCATTTCTCCCATTCTCATATTATTCCTGCTTATCTCTGTGGTATCTACATGTCTTCAATCTAATAGCATATTGCAATGTGGAATAAGGTGTACCCTTCTCAACCCAGCCAGTCCTCAGCAGTCCATCCTGACCCTTCTCAACCTAGCCAGTCCTCAGCAGTCCAACCTGACCCTTTACAACCCAGCCAGTCCTCAGCAGTCCAACCTGACCCTTCACAACCCAGCCAGTCCTCAGCAGTCCAACCTGACCCTTCACAACCCAGCCAGTCCTCAGCAGTCCAACCTGACCCTTCACAACCCAGCCAGTCCTCAGCAGTCCAACCTGACCCTTCACAACCCAGCCAGTCCTCAGCAGTCCAACCTGACCCTTTACAACCCAGCCAGTCCTCAGCAGTCCAACCTGACCCTTCTCAACCCAGCCAGTCCTCAGCAGTCCAACCTGACCCTTTACAACCCAGCCAGTCCTCAGCAGTCCAACCTGACCCTTCACAACCCAGCCAGTCCTCAGCAGTCCAACCTGACCCTTTACAACCCAGCCAGTCCTCAGCAGTCCAACCTGACCCTTTACAACCCAGCCAGTCCTCAGCAGTCCAACCTGACCCTTCTCAACCCAGCCAGTCCTCAGCAGTCCAACCTGACCCTTCTCAACCCAGCCAGGCCTCAGCAGTCCAACCTGACCCTTCTCAACCCAGCCAGTCCTCAGCAGTCCAACCTGACCCTTCACAACCCATCCAGGCCTCAGCAGTCCAACCTGACCCTTCACAACCCAGCCAGTCCTCAGCAGTCCAACTTGACCCTTCACAACCCATCCAGTCCTCAGCAGTCCAACCTGACCCTTCACAACCCAGCCAGGCCTCAGCAGTCCAACCTAATCTTGGACCACCTTCTCCCTCTGACGCACAACACTCCTGTCACACAGGACTCTATGTTGCGGGGTGCACCTGTGTGCTTTCCCTCGGGCGGTTCCTTCTGCCTCTCCTCTCTTACACCTCTCCTTATTTCCATGGGCATATGCCCTTACCTTGTAAGAATTTCCCCAAATGACCCCTGATACTGTGATCCCCGAACAGTCACCCCTTCCTGCTCACAAATGTCTTTGTACTCGTATCATTCCCCTCACAGTGTTTCCACTCCAGGTTTCATTGTCATCCCCTCACAGTGTTTCCACTCCAGGTTTCACTGTCATCCCCTCACAGTGTTTCCACTCCAGGTTTCACTGTCATCCCCTCACAGTGTTTCCACTCCAGGTTTCACTGTCATCCCCTCACAGTGTTTCCACTCCAGGTTTCACTGTCATCCCCTCACAGTGTTTCCACTCCAGGTTTCACTGTCATCCCCTCACAGTGTTTCCACTCCAGGTTTCACTGTCATCCCCTCACAGTGTTTCCACTCCAGGTTTCACTGTCATCCCCTCACAGTGTTTCCACTCCAGGTTTCATTGTCATCCCTCACAGTGTTTCCACTCCAGGTTTCGCTGCTCCTCTCCCATCCCCGTACTCTCCTGAGTATGCGGAAGGGGAGGGAAGCAGTCTGGGAGAAGGGGGCCAAGGAGACTCGCCTCTAAGCTACATTGGCAAAGCAATGTTTCACTTATTAGATTTATTTAAGATTGATTTAAGGGAGCTCAGGAAGATTATTGGAGGAAAGGGAAATCTGAGAGACCCTAAGCCCCTCTTGGCATAACTGCTGTGTTTCCTTCACCATGAAGTGAGCTTCCAGGACACAGGAACTGTGGGCCATCTGTGTGTCCCTGAGCACCACATAGCATTTGACAGATACATTGTCTGCCTTGTATATAGTAGGTCCTTCATAAATATTGAGTAATTTGAGGATTGTAGATGCTATTTATGGATTCATAACAAATTGCTTTATGTAGAATAGAGATGTCTTAAAACAATAACTAAGAAAATGCCAGGAAGGCTATGTTAACCAGTTTGATGAAAATATTTCAAATTGTATATAAAACCAGTGTGTATGGTGCCCCATGATTGCATTAATGTATACAGCTATGATTTAATAAAAACAAAAACAAAAAAAGTAAATCTTCTGTGGCAGTGAAATATTTTAAAATATACTTTTCTTCTAAATGAAATGTCCAGGCAATTTGATTAATATGTGTGGGCTCAAACATGATTAAACCAAACTATTGCCATATGTCTGTGTACCTACTGCTTGAGGAACTAGTCTAACGTTTTATTCGCTTATAGAGACTCAGTCAAAGGAAGCTCTTTGCCCGGTATTTTCTGATGAAGGAATAAGTCAGAAATATCAAGTCTGCTTTTTCCCTCTTTGGCTGCCATTTTTTTCCTAAGAACTGTCACCCCTTGAGCATAGTAAATTGCACCTCTGAAACACGGGAACATAGTGGATTGTCAGTACGATGGTGTGACTTTGGGGTGCAGTTGATTCATCAGATGATGGAGATCCCGCTGGCATTTCCTGCAACCTGCTAGGGACCTGGGCTTTACTGGCTTCCCAACAGTGACCCTGACACAAATCGTCAGGTTTTATGGGTGGTTTTAAGCCTAATGAAATACATCCTCGAGAAACTTCCTTCACATGTTAGCTGTACCAATTGAGAGGAAAGACAGAGCTCACCACACATGGTAGTTTAGCATGGACATCATGGAGGACAGTGACAACACGCTTGTTTGACTCTTGTGCATGGTGTCATTAACTGCAACCCGGGACACCGATGATGCCTCTGAGGCCGGTATCAATCTCTGCCCCTAACCTTGCAGACGCCCTGGGTGCCTTTACTGACGGAAGCATTGCTATCTGTCTTTTTGATTTTAAGATTCCCCCTTTGGAGTAGAATGTGATACAGAACTGCTGAACTTCAAAACGAATGCAAAGTTAGTTGAAGTAAAAGTTGTTTATTTTCTTTCAGGGCTAAAAATTAAGAGTATAAAGCCACCTGTTATTACACAAGAGAAAGTAGTCTAATCCCTGCTAGGTAATTTGGATACATCACCTAATTTAATCACAACCCCGAGAGAGTAGAAATATTGTTATTTCTATTTCATCAAGGAGAGAAGAAGTGATTTGCTGGTATTTTTTCCAAAGTCTACATGAATCCAGAGATAAATCCTTAGTTAGTATTCTATAGAGTCTTTCATCAAAGAAGTTGTTTTACTAAATTTTTGCTCTTTACTAAACATAGATGCAAAAAAATAGTTTCACAAGTAAAGGAAGGTTGAAAATAATGTATGTTCAAGGTTGTCTAATCTTTTCCATTTTCTTTCTTTTTTTTTTTCTATCTCTTTAAATGTTCCTGAAATGGTAATACTGTCAGGATTAGTATATTGCCAGGAACTTTGGCAAGATGGAAGATTACTTTTTGGATAGAATTGCATGCAGGATTTTTCCCAATGATTCACACAGAGTCAATTTAATCTTCTGGAAAATATTTTAGGGACCACAACTACATATTGTCCCCAGAATGTTGTGTGCTTCCTGCAGTGTGATCTATAATTTTTCCTTTGGCATGCATAATTCAAAGACCTCAACAGAAAGGGCTGATTTTAGCACTTCTATCTATAAAACAAATACTTTCCCACAGGAGAATATCTTCATTCATATTAAATACTACCAGTATCTGTAATAAATACAATTAACTGAGAAAGACACTATGCCCTTGGGGCCTCACATAGGGGTCATAGACAAATGGTTCTCTTTCTTGGGTTTCTTTAGAGAGTATAGATGTTATAAGCCTTTAGTCAAATTCATACTAGTTTAGTATTAAAAAGGTCTAAACATGCTTGAACCACTGTAGAAATAAGTTAACTATCTTCCGACCCAGGCTATAATCCTTCAAGTAAGTATTAAGGATTCTCTTTTTCTTCCAAATACTTTGGAATCATGGTTGAAATTCTTGATAAACTGAGTTTTGTAATTTGTTTTTCATAAACCTCAACATTTTGACACTTATTTCACATTCTCTTCTAATTCAGATAATTATTTTAAAAAGTCACAACATGCTTAATCCAAAAATCTAGGCTGAAATAGAAATGAGAATGAGTCTTTAGGAAAATGAAGAAATAATCCTTTTCAAAAAAATGTGGAGTTGCTAATTAAATATTTGACCTTTTATGGCTTCTCAAATATCCGATTTTAGATGGATATCTAAAGATGGAAGCAGTTAGAAGGAAAAGACTGTAAGTGTAAGTTCAGGGCCAGAGAACAAAAACAGTTGAAATTGCCTTGATATAGATCAATAGATTGCAAATGGGTAATTTTTAAAATTTAAACCTTTGAATATGATATCTCAGGCACAGAATATAATGGAAGATGTGTGTGTTTGTGTGTGTGTGATGTGATTCTTACTGCCTACCAGCTGTGTTCTGATTTCAGAAAATGACCTTCTCTCTACATTTTATACATAACTCATAAAATGTGTGGCTCACGCAGGAACAATTATCATGCAATTGACAGGACATGAGTGTGCTTTCTTGATTCTATGGTTGAGTCCTGTTTCTCATCTCTGTTTTTGAAGGATATTAAAGGTGAGATTAAAAATGCTCCAGTCGTTCTGATTGTCTGATTGTAACAGTGAAGGAGATGAAATTGCTTCTAGCTTAGGGTTCAGTGTTTTAATGTTATTCTGTAACACCTGTTGGCCAGCAGCTGTTGGGAATTATTGCAAGTTTCTTTGTCAGGAACAGTGTGGCAACAATAATAAATTAGATTTAAACTGGCTACTAGAAGGATTTGCTTAAAAGATTTAAAAGTCTCTTTATAGTTGAAGATGTTAATTCTAAGTGGTGAACCAGAATGATTCTGCACAAATGCTGGGACAGACTTACAGTTTCTAAATCTGGGTGATGATCAGACATTCTCTGAAGCCAGGAAACCTTCTCCCAGCAATACACAACATCAAAAAATTTTCTGCCAAACATCCATGAAAAGATAACAAAGGTACAATAGTTTTTTAATTTTTTTTTTCTCTTTGGTTTAGGAGAAATGGAGGCTACAGCTCTGATAATTAGAATTTCATATGACAAACGCTGACACATAGTGGATTTGAGGAAATCAATTTTCACTAATCTAGAAAATTCTCTCCTCAAGAGAAAAAGGATTTAAAAACTTTCATGAGGTATTTAAATTCAACATATCTTTCACTTACAATACTTTGCATAGGGAAAGAGCAACTCTAAGGTCATAATGTGCAATGGATTTTGCCCTTTCTGGTATAGAATGACATTTCACGTTGAGTCAAACGAGGAAGAAGCATTCAAGTGCCAACGGGGGGAAGAAATGATGTTATTCTTCGTGAACGCATATTTTATACAATCTATCATTCCTACTTGTCTAAATATGTGTTTTCCCTGAGGGAGAATTTTTAAACAATTATCAAAGATGTTTTAGGGGTTCTGTAGAAAAGGTGACTAGAGCTAAAGCAAATACTTTACAACTTTTTACTTAATATTCTTATTTCCTATACCTTTATCTGTGCACACATATACAGCTATATCCATATGTCTGTATATGTGTATATTCAAGGGGTCATTTTTCATATTTAAATTTTAATTGTGAGAATGCAGATTTATTCTTCATCTCATTTATCCATGTGGAGAATAGCTCCTTGCTCATTTTATTTTATAAACTCACTTGCTATATATATATAATTATTATTTTTTAAACCTCTTTCCATCTTTTTATTCTGTCACTAATAGAGCCTTTAGCTACTAAGGCACACAGGGCCACTTGATGAAAAGTAACTGAAATTAGCATTTTGGTCACCAACCTCCCAGCCACAATTCACAGTGACAGTCCCGCTTTTGGGGTAACAGTGCTACACAAGTCCTTCCTGTGGGGAAAAGATCGTTCTCCTATTTGGAAGCCTTGTGCCGTCACCCATGCCCTTTGGGCATCTATGAAATCACTGTTTTTCCAAGCTTTCTTCTAAGTAGGTTGGGCTCTACCTAAAGGAAGGGGATTACTCTTACCCTGCCACAGGTGGCTCACCCTTCGCTAAGGCTTTTTAAGCGTCAAAGGCGGCAGCACTGTGCCCAGCGTCAAGGCCGAGCGAGCGCAGAGCTGCCCAGAGACTGCTCTTAAAATCTGCCATTCTGAGCGCACCTGCTTCTCCTAGTGCTGTTTACGCCGGGACCTTTAGGGTCAGTAGGAAAGCTTTTTAACACATTTAATGTCTTTTAAAAACGATTTCCCGTAGCTTGGTTATACGTGCCTGGTAATTTATTTCAAGCGAAAAAGGAAAGGAGAGAAAGGGCAGGTAGAATTCTAAATGTCCTGAGGCTTAGCCTAATTATTTTTTTTCATAAATTTTAACTGGTAACATACAAAAGTTGTAAAAACAAAAATAAGTTTAATGTTGTTGAAGACACTTTATTGAAAGGGGACCAATGTGGTGCCAGACTTCTCTGCTGTTGGGAGTTATCTCCACCGCACTCCCTCCTCTCCTGGAGAGTCGATCGTAAATGCTCAGGACTAATTTCTGTCATTTCATGCAGTTCCACACTGTACCTTGTCTTTCTGCAAAGCAAAGATAATATTGTTGTTCAAAACTCGGCCATCCACGACCCTTAAGGAGAATGGTTTTATTATTTTTCAGCAAGAACATTCAAAATGTCTTTAGCTATATTTTGCACTTATCTGAATTCTGAAAAATAGAATATAGAAAATAAGTTTCCCTATTTTTGTGACTTACCTCACCATTATGAACATAGTTCTGATTCAAATATAGTGATACTGTTATGCCCTATACAGTAATACAGGACCACTTAACCTCTATCTGCTAATAACCTCCGGCTCCTAGAATGTCATCACCCTGAATTTGTTTCTTAAAAACTGCCATAATTTAGAATCAGAATTTATCCAAATGGTGTAATTATTTATAAGAAGTCTTCTGTGCATACTGTACACATTTCTTTTGGATATTTTGATGACTTTTGTTTGTTTCTGCCATACTTCCTTTTTCTTGACTATTTGCAGGAAATAGCCAGTTATAATTTTTACCTAAGTCTCATTAGAGATAATGGATTTCTGTCCTAGAGGAAAGATACTATGCAAATAATGTCTGCTCACTGAAGGACAAGAATACACTGTAATTGGTTTTTTTTTCTGCTGTTGTTCAGATGATTCATAAAGAATAAATAAATGTTCCATTGACAAAGTTAACTATGCATTTTAGCTTATTAAATGAATTTTAGGACAGTGGAGAGAAAATTATTTTCAAACCTGCTGTGCTTGGTCCTCACTAATTGTGTTTTTTGACTATGAGATACAGATTTTGGAGGCTATATTTACAATCAGGGACACATATGCCATTTATATATAATAAAATATAAAATGTTTGTCTTAAATAGGGAAGTTCTGTGATCTCCCTTTACTCAGGCATAATTCTATGATACCCATCTTTTAAAAATCAGCTGAATTTCCATCTCTTTGTGAAGTATTATAGTATTACTGCTGGCCATCAGGTCTGGATACAACCCAGTTTGCATAAAGCACATATGGCCTGGCATCACCAATCAGTGACTCTAGGTCGGTGGGTATATAGGCTTTATTTGAACTAGTCTCTCAACTTTTCTATGAGATTGACATCTTTGTTAAAATTTCAGTATCAATGTACTCAGCCCTACTATGAAACTAATTTATGACTTTCACATGAAAGCTATAACCCAGTTATAACCTAAGAATAGGGGAAAGGAGGAGAGTGAGGGGAGGGAGGGGAGAGGATGGGTGGAGGGAGGGTGATTGGTGGGATTACACCTGTGGTACATCTTACAAGGGTACATGTGAAACTTAGTAAATGTAGAATATAAATGTCTTAACACAATAACTAAGAAAATGCCAGGAAGGCTATGTTAACCAGTGTGATGAAAATGTGTCAAACGCTCTATAAAACCAGTGTATGGTGCCCCATGATCGCATTAATGTACACAGCTATGATTTAACAATAATAAAAAAATAAAATAAAAGACAAACAAACAAACAAATAGAATAATGAAATAGCAAATAACAAGATGGGTATTGAGGTAGGGAAGGAAAACCCATAGCATAGTGTAGGGGCCAGAACAATTTTGGTATGACTGGAACATTGAAAATGTGGGCTAGATTAAAAGAATGTTTCTATTCTATTTATTATTTATTTGTTTGTTTGTTTTTTCAGACAGAGTCTTACTCTGTCACCCTGGATAGAGTGCCATGGCATCATAGCTCACAGCAACCTCAAACTCTTGAGCTTGAGCAATCCTCTTGTCTCAGCCTCCTGAGTAGCTGGGAATACAGGCATGTACCACTATGCCTGGTTACTTTTTCTATTTTTAGTAGAGACAATGTCTTTGTCTTGCTCAGGCTGATCTCAAATTCCTGAGCTCAAGCAATCCACCCTCCTCAGCCTCCCAGAGTAAAAGGATTACAGGTGGGAGCCACTGACACCTGGCCAAGTGTCTCGATTCTAGACGGAAATTTCATCCCAGTGAGTAGGGATCTGAAAGGGTAGTGTTTTGTTAGACAGGAGAGATATTGACATTTTATTTTTAGTAGATTTTAAGTAGAGATGTGACTTGCTTCTGACGTATACTTTAGAAATATTTTTTTGACTTCCATATAGATAATTTATAGTTGAGATGCAAGATCTGAAATAAGGAGACAAGTTAAGAGACTGTTGGAATGTAGTATAATGGTGGCTTAGATAAAGTGAATTTCATGGAAATGGGAAAAGCAGTCCTGTATGTTTTATTATTATTATTTTTTTTTTGCAGAGGATTGGAAGTGTAAGAGGTGAGGAAGAGTATTACTTTACTAAGGTAGTCAGGGCAGGAGAACCAAGGATGAAGCCTGGGTTCTGGTCTTGAGAAGTTGCATGGTGGTGATATTATTGAGTGTGATGGAGTAGATTTGAAGAGTTGCAAGATTTTTTAGGGAGGGAATGCCAGAGAATAAAGATTTCTGCCTTAACAATACTGAACTTGAGACATCTAAGTAGAGATATTGGCTTCATATTTGTATATGTAAGTCTGGTGTTCTAAGAAGAGTATTATTCTGCAGATACAGACTTGGGAGTCTTTCATTTTTCAAACCATAGGACTGAGATGAGGAGATGATGTCACCAAGAAAGAGTGAGCATGTGGAGAAAAGGAGGTGCCCTTACCAAGCCATGGGAATGCCTGCATTGAGTTGTTAGGAAAGAAATGGTAAGCAATATATGAGACCATTAAGATGTAGATATTTAGGCTGCAAAGATGGAGCTATTTCATCCTGGAGAAAAATCAGGGGAATGTAATTCATGGAAGTTAAGAAGACATGGTGAATATTGTCAAACATTGTAGAGGTTCCAATCAAAGAGAAACTGGTAAATGGCCATTATATTTGGGAAAAAGGAGGTCTTAATGCCTGGGGAAAAATATTTTCTGTGGAGCAGAGAGGATTGGATGAAAATGAGAGAGGAGACCAGGAGATAAACTTTTCAATAAAGTGTTCTCTGAAGGGTCAAAGAAAAATGAGGCCGTAGGCAGGAAAGAAAGGAACTAAGTAATTTGCTTATGTGTTTTGTTTTCTAAGGTATGTATTGTAAACTAATAGTACAACAGAAGACAAAAGGATTCAGAAAAGAAAAGGGATAATTGCAGTAGCAAAGTGCTTGAGAAGGTGGGAGAGATTGTGGTAGAGACTTCACAGACCACTAGTGGAAATTTGCTGTGAGGAATATCATTTCATCTACAGCAATGGAGGGAAAGCCGAGGCTGCAGAGGCTGCAGAGGCTGCTCGGTTGGTATATGCTGGTGTTGTGAGCACGAGAGAGTTTCTGTCTCACTACTTCTGGTTCCTCAAAAGAATAAGAGGCCAGCTGTGGAAAGTAAGGCAGGGAAGAGGGGCACCTGGTTTGGCTGCTGAAAGACAAGAGGAAGGTGTGAATATCTCGTCTACATACCGCCTTTTCCAGGTATCTTCCATTGGGTTCTGCATACTTTGACACTAGCCTGGAAAACGTAGCAAAACCTGGAGCTGCGTTTGTCCCCTCTGCACTTCTATATCTCATCAATTGACAGGCATAATTTTAGATTCCACCTTGATTATTCATTTATGTACTAATATTGTTAGTTTATTCAGTACCAGAAATGGCATTTAGTCATTCCACACTTTCATTTTTCATCATTCCATTTGATTTCAGCCACATCAGAAGAAGACAGATAAAGTCTGCCTTCGGGTGGTCCATGAGGTGACCACCAAGTGTCTCTAGTTTTGTTTCTGAGTCCACAGAAGAAGAAAGATGCCCTTCAGTCTGTGCACAGTGTGCTACATTGTAGGATAGTTTATTATTAAAGAGCATCACTGAAAGGAAATATGCTATTTAGGTTTGATTTCTAATTTTCAGATTCAGCGCCTTTATGCTGTGCTTGTTTAAGTCAGACATTTATTGAAATTTCAGCTCCTCACCACCTAGATATTTGATCAAGGTGGAATTGCTTAACTTGCCATTTTGTTTATTTATTTTTATTAGATCATAACTGTGTACATTACTGCATTTATGGGGTACAATAAGCTGATTTTATATGCAATTTGGAATGTTTACATCAAACTGATTAACATGTCATTCACCTCACTTATTTAATCGTTGTGTTTAGACACATTTACTCTACTATTAATATATTTGACATGTACACTTGCAATATACACAGTAGGTGAGGTCCCACTGATTACCCTCCCTCCACCTGTCTTCCACTCCCCTCCCCTTGCCCTCCTCTTCTCTCCTACTTTCTGGGCTATAATTGTGACTTATCTTTTGAATGAAAGTGTGGGTGATTATCTATTGATTTCATAATGGTATCGAGTACATTGGGTATTTTTTCCATTCTTGAGATACCTTACTAAGAAGAATATGATCCTACCATTTTAAAACAAAGAATGTAAAATCTAACTAATAGAGCTGATAATTTGATTTTGACAAAATAAAATATAAGGATTAAAATATTAAATGTTCAATGCTGTCATTAAACTTACATCAATCATGAATATATTAGGTATTATGTTTAGGCAGGAAGAACTATCTAGCCTTAGGACTTTGAAATATAACACAGCAATCTATTCAAATAAGAAATTAAGTATGATTTATTCCAAAGTCATCAATTAATGCTTTCCAAATTAACTGAGAACACTTTGTCTGAAATTGAACTCAGTGTAGATAATTTTTCAGTAAAAAATGTAAGCATATTAACTAATATAGCAAACTTAGAGGTTAATAAATGTAGGTAATCTAATTTGTAGTACAAAGCTAATTAATCATATCCAGTCTCCAGAGTTCTGCACCCCTCCTCTTCTTCAAAACACATACATGTACAGTGCAAGTTTAGGCTGATCAGTGTAGTAGTATCTTGGCTCTGAGATTGTCAAAATTATGCATCCAATCTCAGAAGCACTGATGACAAATAAGAGCATGTTAAGGGAGCCAGAGAGGGGCCTCACTTAGACACCCAAGAGAAAGGAAAGTTACAGCATCTCAACTAGTCCTTGCTTCTCCAGTTTATCTGTATTATGGATTGTGAAGGTACTTTAAAAAAATTATACTTAAGATAATACTATCCATAGCATTTTACCATGAAAAACATTGAACATTCTAAACGTGTAGTATGAAATGCACCGTCTTTGACTATCCCCATTGGCCATTTTCTTGCCAACTGTAAAGTACCCTAATACTCTAGAATTTTAAACTTGTTCTATTTTTAATTTTGGAATTAATGTCAAATAAAATTATTTCTTATAAGAATCAGAGCATTCCTCATTGTTCCTAATCAAAGAAATTTTTTTTGGAGTCATCTGCACTAGGACTTGGAGATGATGCACATAAAATGCATCATTTTAATCTGCGAGGTTGTTTACGCATCTTGGGTCTGCTTATTTTTGCAACTGTGTGCATTTAAAATCACCATTTGTGTTTTGTGCTCTTCTGGGTCTTGAGTATAGAGGAAATTTGGATGGAAACAATGAGAACGAACATCCAACTAAGAGAAAACACCACTTTTGTCTACACTTCAATCAGCAGGAGGTTCCCTTTTAGTTTGTTTAGAGAATTTGGGCCTGTCATCTGCATGACATCCAATATTTGACAGAGAAATGTTCTTTTTAAGGCCCTTTGTGTCTTAACTACTGAATAAAACAGAAACTTCTAAATGCATAACAGTTGAAGTTATCACCTATGACAATGTTAAAAATAAAACCACATAAAATTTTGTGTTATAATAGACCAAGGACCATTATATGAATACCAGAGTCATATAATTCTCTAAAGATAAATAAGTATAATCAATATACTTATTTCTTTTATGTCAGATTAGACATAAAAATATGTTAAAACCGAATATTTGTCATAAACCACTTTGAAAAACCGTTTGACATTATCTACTGAATTTAATACATGCATACAATACGAGGATGCAATTCAATTTGTGAGCACATGCCCAAGAGAAATATGTGCCCTTGTGTACCAAGACACATACAAGAATGCTCATAGAAGCATTATTAATATCTGAAGCTGGACAGAAACAAATGCACTGATGTTAGCATTCTTTGGTATAGTCATAGGAATGCATTTTGTGGTATAGTCATAGGAATACTATACAGCAGTAGAAACGAACAAACAACTGGTACACTCAACGGTGTAGATAAAACCTTAGACATAATGCTCAGGAAAAGAAATGAGATATAAGGATTACATACTTCCTGGCCATTTGCAGTGGCTCGTGCCTGTAATCCCAGCACTCTAGGAGGACAAGGTAGGTGGCCTGAGCTCAGGAGTTCAAGACCAGCCTGAGCATGAGTGAAACCCCATCTCTAAAAAATTGTCAGGTGTTGTGGTCGGCACCTGTAGTCCCAACTACTAGGGAAGCTGAGCCCAAGAATCACTTGAGCCCAAGAGTTTGAGGTTGCTGTGAGCTGTGACACCACAACACTCTACTTGAGGGTGACAAATGAGACTGTCTCAAAAAAAAAAAAAAAAGAGTACATATTTCGCGATTCTATTTGTAAAAAATTAAAAAATAGATGCAGGGGGCACCTGTGGCTCAAAGGAGTAGGGTGCTGGCCCCATATGCTGAAGGTGGCGGGTTCAAACCCAGCCCCGGCCAAAAACCACAAAAAAAAAAAAAATAAATAAATAAAATAAAATAAAAAAAATATATGCAGATCAACTATTATGTTAGATAAATGCCTAGATTGTAGTTATTTTTAGGAAGGTGGATGTAGACATCCGAAGGAAGGGTTTTTAATATAGGCAGTAATCTCTCTTAATCTGGATGATGGTGACAGGTTTTTGATTATGACAATACATTGATAATGTTGTAATAATACATTGAGGTTTTAATTTGTGATGATAAATTGATATCATACAAAGAGAAGACATTGTACATTTTCATATGTGTATTACACATGCAGGACATATGCACACCGGTAACATGTACTAAAGTGGTATAGATTACGGACCAATTTTTAAAATGTTATACGTGGAAAAGGAGAGAGTCTCAGGACACAAAAAATGCCCTGTTTCCTCCTCGACAGAGGTAAATATACTCTGTACAAGTCAGGTATGGAGCATATTGTGAATATGTCAGAATATGCTGCGTAAGTGAATCTGCTGCTCCATCTAGACTTTCTCAGGGAGCACCAAGCCGAGCCACATCGAAATGCATTTTATGCATCGACTTAAAGAATTAAAAAGCCTTTATTCTGAAAAATCTTCAAGTATATTAACAAGTGGTGAATTTCAGCTGAGGCAATTATTTCCAATGTTTTGTACCTCAGAGTTTGTTGGATTTATCTCGGCTTTTATTGAGTTCAACGATTCAATTTCAAGATAAAACATTTTATTTGGCTTCTCTTCTTTGTGAACACTATGGTTTTAATATAATAAATGTTACAGGCACAGCATGCCAGTTACAGAATTTTGTTCATGAGAGTACTATTGATTTTACTGGTTTGCATATTTACTTATGTAAATCTATAGATTACTTACCTACTGCTGAAAAAAGTACATGATGAAAGATAAAAGATTTTCATATACGTTCCTACTACCTGACAGCTGAACTTTGCTAAAATAAAGTCTAGAAAATGTTTTACTCAAATGTATATTATTGTTTAAAAACTATTTTTTTCATAATCCCCCGTGATATATCATCCAAGAAAATGGTAAAGGTGATACTAATCGCTGCCATCGACTAGGCATATGCCACGCACCAGACGTAGCATGACATGGCTAATGATAAAGAAGAAATGTAGCCAGAGAAAGTCAAATTAAACAAGGCTTTGAAACCATTATTATCATTTATCCTAATAAGGAGGAAATTGGCACTTTAAAAGGAGAACACTATCCTTTGATGGCTGTCCTCTGAAAATAAAGTTTTTTTTTTTTGTTCTTTTTTTTAAGTTAGCGCCAAGGGGAAATAAAAACAAATATAGTTATTTGACATAAGATCCTGTATGTAGATCTAAATATATGTATAAAAATACTTAACATCCTAAGAACTGTAGTTTAGATTTGGATAAGATTCCTTTTCATTATGTGATCTGAAAATTTTTAACCAATCTCCCTGTCTACTTTACATGGAAAAAAAAACAAAAACAGATTGGGAGTATTTCTTTGTCAAATCTAGTTGCTTTGGAATGAGAGTGAGTAAAGATGAGTTGGGCATTATAAAATGTTTCACTATTTCAAGTCATAATTGATTTCGTAATATAGTTTCACACTGAGTTTCTTTTAGGAAACAAAAGTGGAATATTAACAAAAAAGATTTATTTAAACGGAGGACATGATGGTCTTGTATATTTCTTTAAGAACCATGGGGAGTAACTCCAAGGGAGTTGAAAATGTCGGAAATCAATCTAAAGGCAAATATGCCTGTGTGAAAAGAATCAGAAATGATTACTAGGATTTAAGAAAAAGGAAAATAAAATTATAGGATATATTTAAAATGATACATAAAAGACTGGTGAGATTTATTATTATGAAATTTTGAAGTTTGTTCTACATTAAAAATACAAGTGCATAAAAGATAAATAATATTAAGAAGTTTAGATTAAGCCTGTAGTCCCAGCTGCTTGGGAGACTGAGGCAAGATCATCGCTTACACCCAAGAGTATGAGGTTGCTGTGAGCCGTGATGCCGCGGCACTCTACCCAGGATGACAGCTTGAGACTCTTTCTCAAAAAAAAAAAAAAGTTTGAGATTAAACAAAAAACTAACCACACATTTATCCCACCCCTGTCCAACTGCCAATTATCTTCCTCCTGTCTTAGTTGTCCAACAAAAGTACCTCTTGGCTACTTCTTCGGGTATTTCTAAATGATAGGCTTCTTTTCATATTTCTTAGTTTGTTGATTTTTAGATAATATCAGTTGATATTCTCATTTTATAAATCATGATTTAGCTTTCTGAAACCCCATCTCCTTTGCTAATCCCTCTAATGTAAATTATATCACAGTTCTATTTGATTAGTATATTTTTACGATGTAAATATTGTCCAATGTTTAGAATGTCTGCTATTTTGTGTTTAAATGTCCTATCTTAAGACTTAATTAATTAATTAATTAATTAATTTTGATACAGGGTCTCACTCTGTTGCATGGTGAGGGCAGTGACATCATGGGTCACCTCAATCTCAGTCTCCTGGGCTTCTGCCGCAGCCTTGCAAGTAGTTAGAATTACAGGTGCACACCAACACACCTAGCTAAGTTTTCTGTGGAAATGGGCTCTTGCTTTTGCTCAGGCTGGTCTCCATGGCCTGTCCTCCAGTGACCCTCCCTCCTTGGTCTCCCAAAGTGCTGGAATAGAGATGTGAGCCATCTTCCCCTGCGAGAAGTTATTTTTCATTTGTCTATTTTTCCTGGGTTTCTAGTTCTTCTTGTACTCCTTGTAGTATTTGCCATGATTGTATTCTTTCCCCCTCACAAACATTTCAACACATTATTCTAAATAGTCCCATTTTTCTTTCAGCTCTTTCCTCAAAACCCTCTGTGTTCTACTTTAGCTTGGGTCTCTTTCTCTCTACGTCCACTGTTCTGTGTTCCTACATTGATCTATCTTGTCTGGGGGTCCACACAAAGATTCTTGCTTTACTTTGCCATTTTGCTGAGTGGCTCCTCAAAGAGGGCAGTAAATTTGCTGAGTCCTATGCTTAATTGATTGTAATGTATAAAATGGCAAGCCCAGTTAGTTAATATACTGATTCCTTCTAGTTGGATAATTTCTCTATGCTATTATTTTTTAATATATACATTCTTTTTTTTTTAGCGTCAGTAACTTTATTATAAAACAGTGTTTACCAAAGTTTTGGGTTTTTTTTTTTACACTACAGTACGCTTCAGAACCTTTGACATTAATATGCATTGCATTAATATTAATATTTTTTCTTTTTTTATTGTTAAATCTGTGTACATTAGTGCAATCGCCTGTGCCCATTCTAAGATGCACCATAGATGTGGCCCCACCCATTACCCTCCCTCCACCAAAACCTCCCCCCTCCCTTCCCCTTCCTTGGCCCTTTCCCCATAGTCTTGTGCTATAGTTGGGTTATAGTCTTCATGTGAAAGCTATAATTTAGCTTCATAGTAGGGCTGAGTATATTGGATACTTTTTCTTCCATTCCTGAGATACTTTGCTAAGAAGAATATGTTCCAGCTCCATCCATGTAAACATGAAAGAGGTAAAGTCTCCATCTTTCTTTAAGGCTGCATAGTATTCCATGGTATACATGTACCACTATTTGCTAGTCCATTCGTGGGTCGATGGGCACTTGGGCTTCTTCCATGACTTAGCAATTATGAATTGGGCTGCAATAAACATTCTGGTATAGATGTCTTTGTTATATTGTGACTTTTGGTCTTCTGGGTATAAACCTAGTAAAGGAATTATAGGATCGAATGGCAGGTCTATTTTTAGGTCTCTAAGTATTCTCCAAACATCCTTCCAGAAGGAACGTATTAGTGTGCATTCCCACCAGCAGTGTAGAAGTGTGCCCTTTCTTCCACATCCATGCCAACATCTCTGGTTTTGGGATTTTGTTATGTGGGCTACTCTTACTGGGGTTAGGTGATATCTCAGAGTAGTTTTGATTTGCATTTCTCTGATGATTAAAGATGATGAGCTTTTTTTCATGTGTTTGTAGATTTTGCGTCGGTCTTCTTTTTTTTTTTTTTGTAGAGACAGAGTCTTACTTTATGGCCCTCGGTAGAGTGCCGTGGCCTCACACAGCTCACAGCAACCTCCAACTCCTGGGCTTAAGCGATTCTCTTGCCTCAGCCTCCCGAGTAGCTGGGACTACAGGCGCCCGCCACAACGCCCGGCTATTTTTTTTTTTTGGTTGCAGTTTGGCCGGGGCCGGGTTTGAACCCGCCACCCTCGGTATATGGGGCTGGCGCCCTATGGACTGAGCCACAGGCGCCTCCCATTGCGTCGGTCTTCTTTACAGAAGTTTCTCTTTAAGTCCCTTGTCCACCCTGAAATGGGGTCACGTGTTCTTTTCTTGCTAATAAATTTGAGTTCTCTGTGGATTCTGGTTATTAGACCTTTATCAGAGGTATAGCCTGCAAATATTTTCTCCCATTCTGAGGGCTGTCTGCTTGCTTTACTCACTATGTTCTTGGCTGTGCAGAAGCTTTTTAGTCTGATCAGTCCCAGTAGTGTATTTTTGATATTGCTTCAATTGCCTGGGGAGTCCTCCTCATAAAATATTCACCCAGGCCGATTCCTTCAAGAGCTTTCCCTGCACTTTCTTCAAGTATTTTCATAGTTTCATGCCTTAAGTTTAAATCTTTTATCCAGTGAGAGTCTATCTTAGTTAATGGTGAAAGGTATGGGTCCAGTTTCAATCTTCTTCAGGTTGCCAGCCAGTTCACCCAGCACCATTTGTTAAATAGTGAATCTTTTCCCCACTGAATGTTTTTAATTGGCTTGTCAAAGATCAAATAACAGTAAGTAGCTGGATCCAGCTCTTGGTTCTCTATTCTGTTCCAGACATCGACTTCTCTGCCTTTGTGCCAGTACCATGCTGTTTTGATCACTATGGATTTATAGTATAGTCTCAGGTCTGGTAGCGTGATTCCTCCTGCTTTGTTTTTATTGCTCAGTAATGTTCTGCCTATTTGAGGTTTTTTCTGATTTCATATAAAACGAAGTATTATTTTTTCAAGATCTTTAAAGTATGACAATGGAGCTTTAATAGGAATTGCATTAAAATTATATATTGCTTTGGGCAGTATGGACATTTTAACAATGTTGATTCTTCCCAGACATGAACATGGTATGTTTTTCCATCTGTTAACATCTTCGGCTATTTCTTTTCTTAGAGTTTCATAGTTCTCTTTGTAGAGATCTTTCACATCCTTTGTTAGGTATGCTCCCCAATATTTCATCTTCTTTGGCACTACTGTGAAAGGAATAGAGTCCTTGACTGTTTTTTTGGCTTGGTTATTGTTGGTATATATAAAGGCTACAGATTTATGGGTGTTGATTTTGTAGCCTGAGACATTGCTATATTCCTTGATCACTTCTAAAAGTTTTGTAGCAGAATCCCTAGTGTTTTCCAGATATACGATCATATCATCTGCAAAGAGTGAAAGTTTGATCTCTTCTGACCCTATGTGGATACCCTTGATCGCCTTTTCTTCCCTAATTGCAATGGCTAAAACTTCCATTACAATGTTAAAGAGCAATGGAGACAATGGCAACCTTGCCTGGTTCCTGATCTAAGTGGAAATGATTTCAATTTAACTCCATTCAATACGATATTGGCTGTGGGTTTGCTGTAGATGGCCTCTATTAGTTTAAGAAATGTCCCTTCTATACCCATTTTCTTAAGTGTTCTGATCATGAAGGGATGCTGGATATTATCAAAAGCTTTTTCTGCATCATTTGAGAGGATCATATGGTCTTATTTTTAAGTTTGTTTATGCATTGAATTACATTTATAGATTTACGTATATTGAACCAGCCTTGAGACCCTGGGATATATCCATCTTGGTCATGGTGTATAATTTTTTTGATGTGTTGTTGGATTCTGTTTGTTAGGATCTTATTGAGTATTTTAGCATCAATATTCATTAATGATATTGGTCTATAATTTTCTTTTCTTGTTGGGTCTGTCCCTGGTTTGGGGATCAAGGTGATGTTTGCTTCGTAGAATGTGCTGGGTAATATTCCTTCTTTTTCTATATTTTGGAAGAGGTTTAGTAGTATAGGTACTAGTTCTTCTTTAAATGTTTGGTAGAATTCTGACATAAAGCCATCTGGTACTGGGCTTTTCTTTTTAGGGAGATTTTTGTATAGTTGATGCTACTTCAGAACTTGATATAGGCCTGTTCAACATTTCCACTTCGTTCTGGCTAAGTCTTGGTAGGTGGCGTGCTTCCAGGTATTGGTCGATTTTTTTCAGATTTTCATATTTGTGAGAGTAGAGTTTCTTGTAGTATTCGTTAAGGATTTTTTGAATTTCTGAGGGGTCTGTTGTTATTTCATCATTACCATTTCTGATTGATGAAATTAGAGATTTTACTCTTTTTTTCCTGGTTAGGTTGGCCAAAGATTTATCTATTTTATTGATCTTTTAAAAAAACCAGCTTTTGGATTTATTGATCTGTTGTATTATTCTTTGTTTTCAATTTCATTTAATTCTGCTCTGATTTTGGTTATTTCTTTTCTTCTGCTGCGTTTGGGGTTGAAGTGTTCTTCTTTCTCCAATTGCTTGAGATGTCCCTTTAAGTTATTGACTTCCTCTCTTTCCATTTTCTTGAGGAAGGCTTGCAGTGCTATAAATTTCCCTCTTAGGACTGCCTTTGCAGTATCCCAGAAGTTCTGGTAATTCGTGTCTTGATTGTTGTTTTGTTCCAAAAATATGGTGATTTCCTTCTTAATCTCATCTATAACCCATGTATCCTTCAGCATAAGGTTGTTTAGCTTCCGTGTTTTTGTATGGGTATGCAGGTTCCTGTTGTTATTTAGTTAAACTTTTATTCCATGATGGTCTGAGAAGATGCAAGGAATAATTTCTATTTTTTTAAATTTGCTGAGGTTAGATTTGTGGCCTAGGATGTGGTTGATTTTGGAGTATGTTCCGTGGGATGATGAGAAGAATGTGTATTCAGTTTTTTTGGGATGAAATGTTCTGTAGATGTCTGTTAAGTCCAGATGTTGAATGGTTGAGTTTAAATCTAAAATTTCTTTGCTTAGCCTCTTTTTGGAGGATCTATCCAGGACTGCTAAAGGGGTGTTAAAATCTCCAACTACTATGGAAGTGGAGGAAATCGAGTTGCTCATGTCTGTTAGAGTTTCTCTTATAAATTGAGGTGCATTGTGGTTGGGTGCATGAATATTAATAATTGAGATCTCATCATATTGTGTATTACCTTTAACAAATATGAAGTGTCCATCCTTATCCTTAATTATTTTGGTTAGTTTAAAGCCTATTGTATCTGCGAACAGGATTGCAATGCCTGCTTTTTTCTGCTTTCCATTTGCCTGGAATATAGATGACCATCCGTTCACCTTGAGTCTATATCTGTCTTTTAATGTAAGATGCGATTCTTGGATGCAGCAGATATCTGGCTTGAGTTTTTGTACCCAGTCCGCCAACCTATGCCTCTTTAGAGGACAATTTAAACCATTCACATTGATTGAGAGTACTGATAAGCCTTTCAAGAGACCTGTGGACATTTTTAATCCTTTTGCGACTGTGGGAGTTGGAATTTGATCAAAAATTTTTTGGGTGGGTTTATTTTTGTGGTGGAGAATTACACTGGTCTGTATGAAGGATAGGTCTAAGAATGTCCTGGAGAGCTGGTTTAGTTGTGGCAAATTTCTTAAACATGTGAATGTCGTTGAAGTATTTAATTTCTCCGTCATAAATGAAGCTCAGTTTAGCTGGGTACAGGATCCTGGGTTGAAAATTATTTTGTTTTAGGAGATTAGAAGTCAATGACCATCCTCTTCTAGCTTGAAAGTTTTCAGCAGAGAGATCTGTAGTTATTCTGATATTCTTCCCCTTGTAGGTAATGGTTTTCTTTCATCTGGCAGCTTTCAGAATTTTCTCCTTCATATTAACTTTAGTGAAATTGATTATGATGTGTCTGGGGGATGTCTTATTTCGGTTGAGTAGTGCTGGAGTTCTGAAACTGTCTGCTATCTGAATTTCGGAATCTCTTGGCATGTCTGGAAAGTTCTCCTTCATAATCTCATGGAGAAGAGACCCTGTGCCTTGTGAAGCCACTTCGTCACTTTTGGGGATCCCTATAAGACGAATATTGGTTTTCTTCAAATTATCCGAGAGCTGTCTGAGAGAGTGGTCTGCTTTTGCTCTCCATTTCTCTTCTCCTTTGAGGGTTTGGGAGCATTCGAAAGCTTTGTCTTCAATGTCAGAAATCCTTTCTTCTGCTTGCTTCATTCTGCTACTGAGGGATTCTACTATGTTTTTCAGATCTTTGAGGGATGCAACTTCTTGTCTCAATGTATCAAAATCTTCGGTCATTTGGTCTTTGAATCCTTTGAATTCTTGAGATAATTTTTCGAATTCTAATTCGATCTTAGTTGCTATCCAGATCCTGAATTCAATTTCTGACATCTCAGCTATTTGTTTGTGTATGGGATCTTATGCTGTTTCTGCCCCATTGATCCTTGGGGGAGTTGATCTACTCTGGTTATTCATATTGCCAGAGTTTTTCTGTTGATTTCACCTCATGATTGTTTTTCACCGTTGCCTCTGGCTGTCCTCAGAGTTGGGGAGGTGTCTCTCCAAGATTAGATCCCAGCGGGATCACTCTATTGTTGCTGGATCTTTGTAGGGAGTGACCCTGTGTAGTTCCTGGGGCTGCTCTAGCTAGGGAGTTCTGGTTGTGGAAGCAGCTCTGGTTTGTGACACACCCGGATCCAGCAACAGGGCTGGGGGTGGTGCGCACGGTTCTGGGAGTGCCAGGCACCCAGTGACTTTGACACAGATAGCCCAAGGCTCCAGCAGTCTCTGGCCAGGAGAAGAGCTCTGCCCAGAGGCAGGGAGGGCTCCAAAGGGCATGCAGCTACCAGAGTCCCTGTCCAGATGAACGGGCTAGTGTGGAAGCTGGGAGGACACAGGAGGGAGGATGCAGGGTTGCGTGGCTCCCGCAGTTCCTGGTCAGGGAATGCGGAGGCCTGGTGGGTGTGAATCACGGGTCAGGGGTCGCTGCACAGTTCTTATGGAGGTCTGGATGGCGCCAAGCCCAGGAGTTTTAGGTTGCTATGAGCTGTGACATCATGGCACTCTACCCAGGGCAACAGCCCAAGGCTCCAGTGTGCCAAAACTGTCTCACTCTGCCCCTAAAGATTAAGGCTGTAAGGCAGCTCAGTCCCGCCTTTAGGCTGCTCAGTCAGTAGGTTACTTTGACCCACCCAATCCTTGCTCTGAGACCCTGAGGGCGGAGCTTGCCGGGGCAGTTCTTTCAGAATGGCTTCCTGCGCCCAACTCAGTGGCTCAGTCTGGGGCCCCAGACAATGCCCAAAGTTCTCCACACTCCTGCTCAAGCTCTTCCCAAGGCAGTTCAACTGAGTGCCAAGTCCAAGAACACCGAAACAGTTCACAGGTAAGGCCTTTCCGGTTTGCAGTCTCACTGCTGCTTGTACTTACGATTGCTGGCGTGATTAGGTCAATCGAACACATGCAACCACTTGCCAGTTTTCCACTGTTTTTGTCCTCCTCTTGGGGTCCAGAAGTCCCTTCCTGGCTCCCTGTATCCTCAAAGGGATGATTATAGGCAGATCCCACCGGCCAGAGATGCCTGGAGTCTTGTCTCCCCAGACTCGCTATTCCCAGTTGCAGGGAAGCTGTTACTCGGCCGCCATCTTTAATCTCTCTAATATATAAATTCTTATACTTTCTCCGTTCTACTTTTTTATAGCTCCTACTAGTCAAATTTAGATTTTTGGTAATGATGATCAATTTCATTATTTCTCTCATATTTTAAATCTATTTTTTGTTTGTTTGTTTTTCCTTCATGGCAGGTTTTAATTCTTTCTTTCAAAAGTTGTATTGATAACTTCATTTCAGAAATATTTATAATTTCCTTTTTCTTATTACTCTATTCTTTTTCTCTTCTTGAATTTCTTCAAGAATATTCATTAAAGGTTTTTTTGATGTTATTCTGAGTCCTTATTATACACTTTTTTTCTAGATATATTTTCTGTTTCCTCATTGTTCTTCTTTTTCATGAGGGATCCTTTACTCAGATATCTGTATATTCTTCAATCCTCATTAACTTTTAATTGTGAGGTTCTAAGAGACTCCATTGAGGAGTTGATTGAGATGATTGAGAGCTCTGTGTAAAGTGCAGGTGATTTAACAGAGAGCCAAATTTTTACAGCATCAAATGCAAGACAGTATAAATATTTATCCTCTGGGATCCTATCTTTCTTCAGAGAGGTAACCTCTGTACTTTTTCCTGGGGGAGAATACATGTATTCTGGGCCAATTTCTCTTCTTGGTCATGTAGTGGCATAGCTAATTCTCAACCACCAAAAGGTTCAATCTCTGGAATAAACTTGACAATGGACAAGTTAGCACTAGAAATGACTTACGAATTTATTATATGTACATGCCCACAGCACCGATGCAAAGCATAAGAGAAGTCTGTGAGTGTTTGGTGTCCTGAACATGGAGAATTTAGTTTCCTCTCCCTCGAGAAGAGTTAATCTTTTCTGGTCAATGTAGATTTTAGGAAAGGAGTTTGTGACAATTGCATTCCTTCTGGAGGAAATTCCCTTACTCAGGTATGTGTAACTTCAGAGAAAGCCTGTGCTTCTGAGGCAGAAGAGTCAGAGACAAGGGTCAAGAGACGTTAGAAAAACCTTGGTTCTGAGGCTGCTTCTTTAGTCAGGCTTTGAAGCCTGATTTTCTGTGTCCCTGTAGCCAGAAGTGGAAGAAGTGCCCCCACACAGACATAAGTTTACATTACTTTTGTCAAATAATATCTCTTCATAAGTCTCATATATCACATCTTGTGATGAAGCCTTATTTCACGTATTGAAATACAGCTTTACAATTTTGAACTCTTTGAAGTCTGTCCTTTTTGGATTTTCATTTCAAGCCTAGACAGTCTCCTGCTTCGTAATAGACTTTATCTTCAGAACTAAACAATCTCTGTTTACAGTGCATTTCCTTTCCTGGTCTTCCCATGGTTTGTTGTCACCACCTCCCCCAGGAGCCTGGAAGCGAGTACTGGATAAAAACTTCAGCTTTTGAATCAAAGTCTACTTGATATAGTAGACTCCTTATTGCTAAATTACAGTATCTTTTGCACTGGGCAAAATGCTGTCTTATGGAAGAGATTATATCACTTATTTATTCTAAAATATTTCATCTATGGGTCGGGAGTGGTGGCTCATGCCTGTAATGCTAGCACTCTGGGAGGCTAAAGCAGGTAGATTGTTTGAGCTCATGGGTTCGAGACCAGCCTGAGCATAAAGAGACCCCCCTGTGTCTACTGAAAATAGAAAAACTGAGGCAAGAGGATCGCTTGATCCAAGAGTTTGAGGTTAGTGTAAACTATGACACCACAGCACTCTACTCAGGGTGACAGCTTGAGACTCTGTCTCAAAAAAAAAAAAAAATTCATCTATGAATTAACTTCTCCTCCACACAGGCATTTCTTTATGTATAAGTTAAAATACTTTTGGAAAAGCAAATTGCTCTGATGCTGAAATAAGCTTTTCATCGATTTCAAGTAGATTGTAGGTGACTAGAATTAAGTACGTGCTTTATGTAATACAGCTTATTTCTTGAAATTATACAGAAAGTGCATAATTCTGGAAATAAAAAATTTTTACAAGCTGAGAAGCTCTTTCCTATTATTTTTCTTCCATTTGCTGCAAACATATATAGAGAAAGTGTAGTTACCACTCTGGGCACAAGAATTAGCGGCAGCTTTGGAGGGAAAGGGTAGCAGAAAGAAGGCCCTGAGCATCCTTTTGAACAGCTCAAGCAAGAACAGGTGCTATTATCCCAGGAGGAAGCTGTAAGTGACTTTTGTGTAATTGGAAGTGTGTCCAGCCCTGATAAGAACTCCTGGATAAGGAAACAACTGGTAAATAGCCAAAGGGGAAGAAAGCCAGAAAAGCTTGCTGTGTTCCTCCACTTAAAGATATGTCACTTCTTTAGGGTCTGTGGGCTTTACAAAGAGATGAAGACTAATTTGGAACGTTACTTACCTCTGTTTCCAAAAAAGAAAAAAAAAAGAAGATTCCTCTAGAATGTGGTTTTAAGTAGGCCATGGACCAAAAATAGGCCATAAGGCATGCCAGACGGATTTATAAACTTCAAGATTCTAGGAAATGTCATCCCTTAGAGGGTTCCCCAGTACTTTAAACACTATTAGAAAATAAATAGCAGTAAAAATCGATCATGGTAGTAAAAATCTCTCCGGCTAGAGATTATGAAGTGGGGGAGCCGCACTAGTTTTGTTGTTTAGTTGGTCGGACGGTTTGCTCTGGATACTGGCTTGCTTCTTTGCATGTTGATTTTTTCTCATAAAAATAAAATTTGCAAGGCCAACAAAGAAAAGAAAGTAATCTTTTCTTTCTAATCAGGAGGCTTTGAGATAGCATCATACATTTTTGAGGTTTTTAGGGCCGAGACTCTATTTTGTTTTACTTAAAACGAATGTTACAATGGACAAACATTTTTGCTTACTCTACATTGTTGCTTATTCCTAAAACGCAGAAGAAATTCTGGCCATTGACAAGCTCTCATTGTGTATTCATCACCACACTAAACCCTCATTTACTCTCAAATTAAATGTTCAATGATATGCATGTTATAAATTTATTCGTAGTTGCAGAATTTTCTTGGTGCTTAAGAAATTGTACTTTAATTACTTTTAGCCAAAAAAGTTTAGCAAAAATAGTTCTTTGACATGCAATGGCAGCCTGTTCTTAGATTTTGATAAATGTGGACAAAATCAATAGATAGATGCCTGAGGAGTGCCCAAATAAAATCATCATATTTCAAAAGCTTTTCCTAACATAACTCACAGCTGTAGCCTTTTCCTTTCAAAAACAAGGGAAAACAATTTTCGTAACTAGAAACCACCTACACAACTTTCTATTCAAAGAAAACTTCTTTGCAGGAGGCAGAGTAATAACTAAAAAAGAAAAAGAATCTCTGATTTCAAAATACTATGGTACACAAAAGTAATGCGAATTGTAGAAATTATTTAGTGTTTCCAGGGTAGATGTTTGAGAACACTATTTGCATTTACATGTCAAGATACATTGACCCCTTTCCCCCAGAGCCACTGAGAGGGTCCTACTTCATCCCTGTCTTTTTTCTTAGTTATACCTTTATATGCCTCCCTATTGGCTCTGTTTATTTTTTTTTCCCAGCATTTCACTTGCTTAATTTTTAAGGAAAAGAAAAGATTTATATTTATTCCTCAACTAGCAACAATTTCTCTATTTCAAACTCTTTTTATTAAATACACCGATAAGCCCTTCATTTTTGAATGGAAGGAAAATTTTAATTCTCTGTGACATTCAGTGAGTTTCCACCCTCCCTCTTTCATTGAGGACTCTCTTCCATTGACTCATAAGGCAACTGTCTTCTAATTCTCTTCTACCCTCTTATATATATTCTTCCATATAATCTGTACATTCCAATGTTCTGAATTTCATACTGCTCCTTTATTCTCGTTCCCTAGAGTCTAATTGTGTATCTCCAAACACTTCCATGTTGTCTATTTCAAATATACATGGGAAAGACCAGGTCTAGACTTTCAACTTGATCTGCTGTTCTTGCTGTACCCCACACTTGAGTGTTAGCAACTGGAGATTCTCCTTCATTCCTCCTTCTCTCTTACCTCCCCCCCCCGCAATGAACCAGCAATCTCATTGACTTCACCTTCTTAATGCCGCTTAAGTGAATCCAACTTCCTCTATACTTAACATCAGTTCCCATCAACTGTGGTCACATCTTACCTGCTCTGGGAGCAGAGCACCCAGTTTGCTAACTTGTCCCCAGTCTTGACAATCCCACTTAGCACATTCCTCAAATTTCTCTCCCTCTTTTGCATTTATCATACCACTCACCAATTTGCATTACATGTATAAATTTGATTTTCCTTATTTACTTATCAATATAATTTTTGTTAGCTCATTAGGTACCAATTGTATATGAATATTATTTTTATCTTTGCCATTCATTCCCTACCAGAGGACTTGTTATGGTGCTTAATAAATGTAAATGAGCAGATAGATGAATACATTCAGACTGAATGCTCCTAAACTAGATGATGATGATGATCAAATGAGGACAGGGGCAGGCATGAGAGCTGCCATTGAAATAGGAAAGGGATTTTAGCAGCTGCTTTAATAAACATGTGGTCTCTTCCTTGCATTTGTGAAAACTGGTCTGTATTAAAAGCAGGATAGTGTAGAAACTTTATACAGAACTCAAATATAACCTCAGTGTTGGATCTACTTAAGTACTGTATTAGAGTATATGAGATAAATGAGTTAAATAGTATGTAAAAAAAGTAGGAAGCATGACAAAATTATTTCTTGATTTCTAGAGGAAGTATAGTATGTCCAGGGGACAGTCAGTCCAATTATTTTATAGGTAAATATTTGCTTAAATAAATTCACATTCTGTTGTAGTAATAATGGGGTATATAAATATCTATTTATTTTTTGATTTGACAAAAATGCTCTCAAAGCCAGTCAAAATAAAGTTAGCTGGACACAGCTTCAGGCACCTGCAGTCCCAGCTACTTGGAGGTTGAGGCAAGAGGATTGTTTGAGCCTAGAGGTTTGAGAATATGGTTTGCTGTGATTCCACCTATGAATAGCCACTGTCCTCTAGCCAGGGCACCAGGACAAGATGTCATTTCTTACAAAAGAAGTCTAAGTTCTTAAAAAATACCTTTTTACCTTAGAAAATTTAACAATTACTTTATTGCAATAGCAGTAATTCCACATTTCACTTTGTAAATGTCCATATCTGAGTCAATCTGTTGAGGAGTCTGATTTATTTTATTTATTTATATATTTATTTATTTATTCATTCATTCATTCATATTGTTGGGGATTCCTTGAGGGTACAAAATGTGTCACACACTGGGAACCCACCCCTTCCCTCCTTCCCTCTCTCTGTTCTTCCTTTCCCCACCCCCTCCCACCTTTATCTCTCTGCTCTCCCCTTTCCCTATCCCTACCATGTCATTAATTGTCCTCAAACCAAGATTGAATATATAGAATTCATGCTGCTCCATTCTTGTGATGTTTTACTAAGAATAATGTGTTCCACTTCCATCTAGGTTAATACAAATGCCATAAGTCTCCATTTTTTTTTTTTTAATGGCTGAATGGTATTCCATGGTATACATGTACCAAAGTTTGTTAATACATTCCTGGGTTGGAGGGCATTTAGGCTGTTTCCACATTTTGGCGATTGTAAATTGAGCTGCAATAAACAGTCTAGTGCAATTGTCCTTATGCTAGAAGGTTTTTTCCTCCTTCTGGATAGATGCCCAACAATGGGATTGCAGGATCAAACAGGAGGTCTAGGTTGAGTTCTCTGAGGTTTTTCCATACTTCCTTCCAAAAAGGTTGTATTAGTTTACAGTCCCACCAGCAGTGTAAAAATGTTCCTTTCTCTCCACATCTGTGCCAGCATTTGCGTTTTTTTTTTTTTTTGTAGAGACAGAGTCTCACTTTATGGCCCTCGGTAGAGTGCCGTGGCCTCACACAGCTCACAGCAACCTCCAACTCCTGGGCTTAAGCGATTCTCTTGCCTCAGCCTCCCGAGCAGCTGGGACTACAGGCGCCCGCCACAACGCCCGGCTATTTTTTGGTTGCAGTTTGGCCGGGGCCGGGCCTGAACCCGCCACCCTAGGCATATGGGGCCGGCGCCCTACCGACTGAGCCACAGGCGCCGCCCAGCATTTGCATTTTTTAGATTTTGTGATATAGGCCATTCTCACTGGGGTAAGATGATATCTCAGGGTGGTTTTGATTTGCATTTCTCTGATAATTGAGGAGTCTGATTTCATTTTAATCTCTAGGAAGAGACAATTGAGGTGTTATAAGCTGTGAAGAGTTAAATGTATTGTGTACTTTTGCTATTTTGATATAAAGTAGATCTTCCACTTCCAATTGCATAAAAAAACCACAAGACTTTTCTTCATTTTGGGGTTGCCTGTGGTAAGAAGATTTATGAGAAAAGTACAAGTACTCATATACATTGTTTTGATATTTAAAAGAAAGGAGTATGTTTTCAGACACACACAATTTAAAAAAATCAAAAGCTAAAATCACGAATTGAATTTGAGTTAAGGATTTTTAAAAAATTATATCTTAGAACAGTTATTGTTCTATGATAAAGGTGAAGATATCACATTTTGCTTTAATGTAGCTATAGGCAACCTTTTTTCATCAGTAGTTTTGTTAGTAGGTCAAGGAGAAATCCTACCTAAGTAAGAAGGTCTATGGGGAGAAGAGATGAACTGTATCAGGATTAAAATAAATTGAAAAAATTTAAATCAAGGACACCATTTTTGCTTCTTTTAGTATGATATGCAAATTGGAAATGTGAAATTTAAAATTGGAAATGTGAAATTTCATAGCTGCCAAACAGCAGTGCTGTGAGCACTGTGGCCAGAGTGGATACCGGGTATAATATACCTGGGAATGTTTTTGCTCATTTAAAGAAATTGCATTTGAAACATCATGTAGCCACAAGAAAATTTGGTGATTTCTTTTTAGTGGAACAAAGTACTTTCTCTTTCTTAGCTCAGAATCATTTTTCAATCTTACTGCACTTCACAGATAGGGCAGGTCAGTCACACAGATGTGTTTGTTGTGCATACTTCTGCACACACAGTCACACACGCAAGGTTTTACTAAGCAACTATTTCATTGTGCGTGTCAAATTTAGCCATTAACTGGTGTTTGTGTTTTGGTTGGAATACTGGGTTATCAAAATGCCCTTCCCTCCCTTATCAAAATGCCCTTCCCTCCATCTCTCTGTACATAGACTTTTTCATAAGTTGTGTTAGTGATTTACTATTTCATATAGTAGGGAGTAGAATGAAAAGTTTTGTGCAATTAAAATCATGGTATCAATTATCTTTCTATCAAGCAGAATAAAGTAAGTACTTGGACCAGATATAAAAAGTATCTATGGTAATTAAATACATTCCTAGTGCATCGGCTAAATAGGTAGAATGTTGATTTCTCTATTCTCATTTAATATTTTGAACATATTAAACAAATACATAGTCAAGTGGTGAGCAATGCCTTGATAAGCCTATTTTGCATGAAGGCAATTGCGCAAATGTGCACTAACAGTGAATCTAACTGCAAACATGGATACGGAAGCTACACACTTAGGAGGAGCTCTAAGAGGAAAGCTGTTTACAAGCTAATAGTGTATCTGTGCTTTGTTGTTCTGAGTGGGGTACATTAACTCTTTCAGACATAAAGATTCTATTTCCCAAATAACTCCATTCATGTAAGCAATAAGCTTCATGTGAGTCAGCTTTTAGCTTCCAGCTGTTTTCTAAAGTCGGAAAGTGGGTCTGAAATGGTTCTGGGGACATTTCCTGTCAGGGAGTCTAGCAGATGCTGATATAATTTAATATCCGTGGAAGACAGGGCAAATATAGCATAGCATCAAATTGATTTTTCAGCATTTTCAGCCAGATGTCCCTTGGCATTTACATGGAAGAAGTCTACTGTGTACCAAGTTGCATATTTTTGTGTGTAAGTTCTCAGCCACGGTATGGAGTCATTGGTGTGTTGACAGCCATCTGTTCAGACCTTCCTCTCTCTATTCAGTCATAACTAAAATTTAACAGTTTTCAAAATGGAAAATTCCAGGTAGTTTTTACTTTAAGAGAACAGAAAAGAAAACTAGTATTTAATGTGAAGAATAAAAAGCAATACTGTACTTTGCTTAGTAAAATCCCTGAATTGAAAGAGAATTTCTTTCTTTTTGTTTTTTTTAATTAATATTAAATCATAGCTGTGTACATTAATGCGATCATGGGGCACCATACACTGGTTTTATAAACAGTTTGACACATTTTCATCACACTGGTTAACACAGCCTTCCTGGCATTTTCTTAGTTACTGTGTTAAGACATTTATATTCTACATTTACTAAGTTTCACATGTACCCTTGTAAGATGCATCATAGGTGTGGTCCAACCCATTACCCTCCCTCCGCCCATCCTGCCCCCTCCCTCCTCTCCCTCTCCCCCTTCCCCCTATTCTTAGGTTATAACTGGGTTATAGCTTTCATATGAAAGCCATAAATTAGTTTCATAGTAGGGCTGAGTACATAGGATACTTTTTCTTCCATTCTTGAGATACTTTACTAAGAAGAATATGTTCCAGCTCCATCCATGTAAACATGAAAGAGGTAAAGTCTCCATCTTTCTTTAAGGCTGCATAATATTCCATGGTGTCAGAATGGCTGAGTGGTCTAAGGCGCCAGACTCAAGCACTTTCCTTCTTTCTTTTTTTTTTTGAGATAGAGTTTTACTATGTTGCCCTGGATGGAGTGCTGTGGCATCACAGCTCACAGCAACCTCAAACTCTTGGGCTTAAGTGATTCTCTTGCTTCAGCCTCCCAAGTAGCTGGGAGTACAGGCACCTGCCACAATGCCTGGCTATTTTTTGGTTGTAGTTGTCATTATTGTTTGGCAGGCCTGGGGTGGATTAGCTGCTGAGCTACAGGTGCCGAGCTTGAAGGAGAATTTCTCATAAATATCTATGCAAATAAATGAACACTCAATAAGAATAGAAATAATCTCATTGTCTCATGATTGAGTTTGTTTTAATCATGTGCCAGGCTTCCTCTAGACACAGAGGAACTTACAGACACGAGTAACTCCAAGGTGACAGGTGCAAGGATGGTCTTGTCAATTCATTTCCTGAATGAATTAATATGTTAGAATCCATCTTTTTTTTTTTTTGCAGTTTCTGGCTGGGGCTGGGTTTGAACCTGCCACCTCCGGCATATGGGGCTGGCGCCCTACTCCTTTGAGCCACAGGCGCCGCCCATCTTTAATGACTTTATTTTTTACATATTTTCACCCCACCGATAGGTTTTCATATGTGGAGGTGTGAGCATGCACACACCTCTATGTGTCTGTGTGTGAGATATGTGTGTCTTTCAGTTGTGAGTGAATGCAAGGGTGTTTGATAAGAACTTTGAAGCATTGGCTGTGCACATTTTGATAACCAATCATTCTGGAGACTCCGAGGGATTATACAGCATTGATTCTAAGTTCATGAGTACAACCACATGTACATAAAAAGAATCAAATAAAATGTTTTTAAAAATTGGTAAATTGTATGATATAGACCAGTTGATATCTGGTACAAAAGTATAGGGACTTTCTTTATCAAGAGTATTGATTTAGAGCTGATTTTGAAGGATGTACTAGATTTAGACTTAGAGAGAATAATTTAGGAAGGTAAATGAAAACTACCTAGGGGAAATAGGAAGTGAGAAGGTATATTCAGAGTAAGTGAAGGGAATCATATGACTAAGAAGGGAATTTTAATTGAGACTATTAGGAAATAAACTGAGAATAAATTTCGGGAAGGTGTATTAGAGTGAGATATGGAACACTGTACTTGAAATATCTAGTTGAAGCATTTATATTAAATAAGAATCAAGTGAAAGAAGGTCTGAAGTGAGGCAAAAACATGAAGAGTATGGATGTCTGTGGGCTTAATGTTACAGTAATGTGGAATTGAATAAATTATTGTAATCTCTGCTTTTGATTAAAAAAATGGGGATTTAAAGTGCATCAATCCTGATGGAGAAAAATGTGGAATTAAAGCATACTTTGAAAAACAAGGATAACAACTGATGATTAGAAGATAAGAGAAGGATTTGCCTTAGAGAGTTCCAAAACAAAACAAATATATACACAATCATATTTTAAATTATAAATTATTTCTTTTGCAACCTGCTGTGTAAGTTTTTCTGATTCATATTGGAAGTCAGTATTGTATGTTGTATCCATAGATTATTTCACTTATTAACTATGTCTCAAATACTTTCTTAAGAAGGGCATCACATTATGTAGATACATTATTAAATAAAATTTCAATTTAGTTCAGAGAAAGAGAGTTGATAAATATTGTTATGAGTGTCTAGAAATCTTAACGCCCCCAATCCATCTATCAGTTTCATAAGCATGATTTTCAAACCTGCTTTATTACTGACAGAGTAGACAAAATATATATCTCAAAAAATAACACTTTACTTGGCATGTTTGTTGTAGCCAAAAAAATATATAGCATTCTGAAAATATTGTTTAAATCTCTTGTTTCAACATGCTTGGGAGAATGTAATGTTTACAGTTTTGTGAGTGAATAAATCTATGTTCTGAAAACATTCTATTCAAGAAGATGACCTTGAGTTTTGAATAAATTTTGGAGCCTGAAGGAATCAATATGGTCCTTTAGTTTAATTTTCTAAGTGTGCCTCAGTTCAAACTCTTAGTATAATTATCAATCCTTTATTATTATTATTTTACTATCATAAATTAATTGCCTCTGTAATATTTTACTGTACTGTTAACTTCTAGCCATAAATCATCCCAGTGGTAATCATGAGATTCCATATTAAAAAATGACCATCCTTTGTTCTTGGCGTGCAGAAATCCACCAAATACATATTTCACATCCAAAATAATCTAGGGATATATCATCAAGCTATGATTTTATATGATATAGCATATTGTTAGATTAACAAGTAATACCAAACAGATAAATGTTATTAAAAAATACAAAGAGAGAGTGATACATTAGAAATATGGGCAGATACCAGTCAGAAATTGTATATTGAAAATTGAAAAGTAATTTAATTTAGAAGGAAAAATCTCATGACATTAAAACAGGATGATGAAGAAAATACTCTGTGTGCAAGTGTGGAGAAAAAATAGCTTGTGATACCATAGATCTTAGAGCTCATTATCCATCAGCAATGAAGAGCTCTAACTACCATGCAATTAAAATACTAGAGAGTATAAATAAGAGTGTGCCATGTGTGTGTGGCAGCATATAAAAAATCAGAAGCAGATGAATTTTAGTGGAGTGATACTCTTGAAAACGTACACTGATTGGGAATATGTAATTGGAGAACAGTTACATCGACACCTTCTGTAACATCTTTCAAGTAAGAATGTCTCATTTTGTGCGTCTTGCTAATAGATTCATTCTCAAAACACTTTTTGAAGGTCTGGAAATATTGGCAATGGTCTTTACAATAGGAAATGCTAAAAAATTAGGAAGTTGAAGTTAGGAAAAAACATATAATTGGTGATGACGAGCAGTTTTCTTAATGTTTACTAATAATTGGAGAAGAGAGATTATATGTGTGCTCCCAAATATCTAAGGTGTGAGAAAAACATGGGGGAAAGACCCCAAAAATGGAGGGGTGCTATGGGAATTATCTTAGTGGGAAGTAGCAAGCCATATATATTGAAAGCAGTGTTTAAAATTTCTAATTTTGAGAATCTTAAATTGGATTTTTCGGAATGATGTGTCCATTTCTTTCTCAGATTTCAAGAACAACCAATTGCAGAGACTTCTACCCTCTCCTTATTGACTCAGATCTGCTTGTATATTCAAGGCCACCGCAGGTTCTAGATTGGAATACAGAATTCTTCCCTTCGAAAGCACTTGATTCAGAATCAGATCCTTTCTTTAAGACCCTTATCTTTGATTTCTTCATCTCCAAGCCTGGGGTCCTAATTCTTGCTTAGGAATTTTAGGTAAAGATCAGCTGACTCATTTCTCTGGACTTGTATCTACCCTAACTTTAGCTTACTCTCTTGGGGTTGACCTCTGGTCAGATTCACTTTAAGTATGTTTGAAACTCTCTCCTTGCTGCCAGTCAACTCCTCCATTTGGCTTTATTATTTACTATTTCCAGTATGAAAATGTACCTTAAAAAGTTTAGGCAGAAGTTCGTGCACGGGTTTGAAACTCTGTGAAGGTAAGGGACTTGGCAATGTTCATTCTTGTATAACTGGCCCCTACCTGAGTGCTTGGAAAGTTAGGGGAATTCAATGTTTAGATGTTGCATGCAGTTTAAGAAGAACTAGGGTTGAACATTTAAAAACACATGTTTCATATTTAGGACATCATCTATCATTACTTTATAACATTTAGCTAATACCTGTTCATGGCTACACATTTTCTATGGTCAATGAATTGCATCCCCCCTCAAAAAGAAAAAAAAAAAATACCTTAACAGTACCTGCCATGTGATTTAAAAAATGGATTAACAGTTTGAGCGTTCGTTTTGTTCATTTTAGAAAATCAGATAAACTAGAACATGTATACTCCATGCAGAATTTTTGTTTAAATCTTAGAACTAGTGTGCTTTACAGAATCTGAAGTCATTCATTAATTTTACAAAGTTTTCACTGAGAGCCTGTTTGATACCGGTGACTCTTGTCTTCTCTGACAATAAAAAGATGAATAAATCGTGGCCTCTGCCCTCAAGGAACTTCGAGTTTTGTGGTCATAAAGTGTTGTTAAATAAATAGTAAAATTCTAACAAAAATTTATTATATCTGCGCTTTACATGTGCTCGGTAAAGGAAACATGTTATTAGCTGCACCATGCTGAAGGACTATAAAATGCTGATTTGTTACTTGAAGTATTTGCAAGAGGAAACAGAATATTGGTGAATTTTCCTGCACGTTTATGTGTGTGTTCAAACAGCTGCTAGGGAACAAAGTGTTTTGCTATAAACACTGTCAAATCTCACTTTGAAAAAAATTTGTCTATAAAACAAGTATTTTCATAGATATGCTAAAGCTGCATAGAATTTGCTTTTATAGCATAGGAGCAGAATTAGATGCTTGAGTCAGCTATGAGGTGCTTTTCATGCAACCCCCATTCTGATTCTGCACTCTGCATCAGGCTGACGCCTGGTACAATTTGAAAGCGATCATGCAATACGAAGGTTCCAGATGTGACCTAGAGATTAGCGTGACTTTAACATAGCATTGGTCAGAGCCATGCATTCATGTCTTCCAGTGTTTTTTGAGAAGTGTGGAGCAGGGCAGTGGGAAATAAATGAATCAGTGAAGAAATCAATGACTCTCTTGACACATCAACCAAACCTACCTAATCCCGCACAGAATGCAAAGAAATTCACTAAGAAACAGAGAGACCAGAAAGTTTTGTTTATTTTCCAGGACAGGTAGGAGTACTGGATTCAGAATCCAGTATATTGGATTCCATTTGTTTGATGGATGTCAATATAAAGTAATCTGCTTCTACAATTATCTCAGTGAATTGTAAGGAAATATTGCTGCTGGCATTTGATGCCAACGTTATTTCTGCCCTACCAAGTTACTGAAACAATAAATGTGTCTTTGTGTAAGTTATTTTATTGTGTTTCAGTTCATGTTTTATTATTGACAAAAGAAAATTTGCCACTTTTCCAGAACAGGCACACAATTTATGTGCTAAATTCTGACATGCCTTTTTCTTTGGAGAATATTTTTCAGTTCTTTCCGTGCCCAGTCCCATGCTGAGGGATGCTCAGGGTAGACAAAATATGCTGAATTTTTCCCTCATGAAGGTTATGTTCCAGCCAGGGAATTAGATCCATAATCATTATTTAAAATTACACCATGTAAGCAGTGTTATACAGGACAAATAAAGCACAATTAAGGATTATAATGGAGAACTTGCTTAGAAAGGGTTCGGAAAGGGCTGGCAGAAGACATATGCTATAAGGAAGAAGCTCTGTGGAAGACAGGGAGGATGAAGAGGGAAGGAAGTTGAGGAGCAGGGAACTCTGGAAAAGTCCTGAAGATAGAAAAAGCAGAACCTTGCTCTGGAAACAGACTAAAGGCAATTATTTTTGAATGCAATGAGATGATGCCGTCAGCAGAATAATTCTGCACTTTTAACCTAGGTGTCATTAGGATCCGCTGAAAGGTTTTAAGAAAACTGATCAGATTTGCAACTTAAGAAAATCTATTTAGTGAAACAAACAAACAAAAAACCAAAGAAACAAAAAAACTGAAGAAAGAGGGTGAGTCCATTTAAGAGACGGTTGCCGAAGTCCGGATGTTACAAATGCTTGTGACTTGGCCCTAAGTGCTGGCAGCGGCTCTGGAGAGAAGCAAAAGACTCTGAGATTTATTTTGGAGTTAAGAGTATTCAGTGATGGAATAGCATCAACAGCAACTCCCCGCGTCCTCTAGGAGACACTGGGTGGATAAAGTAACAATGTGTTGAGTTTGAGAGAACTTGGGAGTGGCTAATTCTAGATGTCTCTTGGGGTGGGAATTGGAGCACTAAAAACTGTGAGCTCTGCTTTGAGTAGATCAAGTTTTGGAATCGAGGGACATGTGAGTGGACGTTTCACCCAGGCATTTAGATACATAGGTCTATATCTTCAGAAAGATAACCTGGGCTGGCGATATAAACGTAGGAATTAGTGAGTCTTCAGGTGATATATAAATGGCTTAGAAATGATGAGATTTTGTGGGGAGAGGAATAAAATAAGGAAAGAATCCAGGATTCTCTAATACATACTGATTAAAGCAAATCAAATATGTGACTTTTCTTTTGCATTTTTGTCTAGGTTTGTGGAGCCGGGGGAAACACGATGTAGAACAGTGTTTTTGAGTGTGTTTTGTGAGATAAGAAATCGTGGAGCAGTACTTAAAGAGCAGGGCCCATGGGAAACAGGGTCAAAAGTGTCCGAATCACTTTTGATGGTTTTGTTTGATGGACATAAATGTAAGCATGTGCTTCTAGCATAGCAATTAATTTAAAGGTGTATCATATTTTTGTTTTTATTTTTTGGATCATTATCTGCAAACATAGCTCCGAATTTTTTTGTTTGCCTTCTGTATTACAAACACCTTTGTTGTGGGATAATCGCCCATTCGAGGCTCTAAATTTCATCTTCCGCAACTTAGAAGTGCTGGGCACTCCCTCTCCTCTGCTTTTTTACTTTCCATTTTGAGTTTGCACACAGACCTGCCAAAGAGACATCTAGTTTATAGGCTTGATTTTGGAAGGCAGGCAGAAGAGAGCAGATACTGAACATATGTTCTGCTGATATTGATGAAGTGAGGTTGGAACAAGCTCGGAAGCAGTCTATTTCTTTCTAACTGCCACCCCCTCAATGAATATTTTGGGTACCCGTATGTTGGAACATTCCCCCAAAGTGCCCCAGCTATGGTAATTTTTTGTATAACAATTTTGAAAGCCTTTAGAATGATTTAGAATTGTTCTACAAATGGAGCAAAATAAATACCAAAACAAGGAAAGTTGTGGACTCTAATTGCAAATGAATGGCGGGTAAGATTTCCATGCAAATTCCAAGGACTGGGAATGTTGTATCCAGAGCAGCACTAGCTAGCCAGTTGGCACAGGATGCGTAATTGATGCAGGGTGTGCTGGGAGCCGGTTTCTTGGAAAGATGGATTTGAAGTGAGACAAAGAATCTATTCAACCTAGAGATGATGCTTTGCTAAATTTGATTTTTTTCTATTTCAAGAAATTTTTATTAATCAGAGGTCATGTGGTCAACTCCAATTTACCCAGCATAAGGTGGTTAGAGTAGGTTTTAAAAAATACTTAGCTCTCACCTGAGCAACAGAGTAAGACCCTGTCTCCCACCAAAAAAAATAAAATAAATAAAATAAAAGAAACACCTGTCATATAGAAAAGTAATAGGAATGGAAGAAAAAGTATCCAATGTACTCAGCCCTACTATGAAGCTAAATTATAGCTTTCACATGAAGACTATAACCCAACTATAGCACAAGACTATGGGGAAAGGGCCAAGGAAGGGGAAGGGAGGGGGGAGGTTAAGGTGGAGGGAGGGTAATGGGTGGGGCCACATCTATGGTGCATCTTAGAATGGGTACAGGCGATTGCACTAATGTACACAGCTATGATTTAACAATAAAAAAAAATTCTTTCCTAAAAAAAAAAAAAGAAAAGAAAAGTAATATTCATATATTTGGAGGAGTTTGAGGAAGTCTAAAGTACAAGTATGTTATTTGAAGTCACTGTCATATGGATGCACTATTATGACCTTCCTGCTGGATCCATTAATGTTCCTAACAAAAATATGAATTATGGTGACAGTTATTTTCATAGGTATGTCTAAATTTTAATCATGGCCAATTCATGACACAAGCCTATCTTAATTAGATGAATGATAACCTTTGTCAAGAATTGAATAAGATCCTTTATTTTTATGATTGGCTGGGCCAAGCTTCTCAGGCCGTGTTTGAGCTCACAGTGGCCCAGGTAGTCCTCATTTTATGTGGGGTAGCTACTGTTTGAAGTAAGCATTGGGGTTCTGTAAGAAATACACACTTAAGATCCGTTAGAGTATGCATGGGTTATCTCCATTTATTTCATTGTTGATGATAATAAAAATACTTAAATTTTGATCTTAATCAGTTTGGAGAGAGCAGAGTAAATGATTTTTAAAATTAATTCCATAGAAAAACATGAACTATTTTTTCTGGTTAAACATTAGAGAAGGAGCCCAAAGCAGCTCGGAAACCTCCAAAAATTCCTTTTATTGTGGAAGCTGAAAAGGGCAGAACTAAGTAATAGCATAAAAAAAAAAACCAGACAACTGAATTCAGCATTACTTTTTTTTCCAGCTTGCAAGGATTGTTGTGTCTGGACAGTTATTAGTTCAAATTGGACCGATTTTCCAGTTCTATAACACTCTTCATCTGCAGTGTGGATCAAGTGCATTAAGTTACTTCCTGTTGTGCACAGCTGGAAACCATTCTTTTCAACATTTTGCTTCATCCCATTTTTGTTTTATACTAATGTGTTCCTATGCACCCACATAGCTGAGGATTTCATCAGAAAGTGTCTCCTTTTCTGCCTTGACAGGTCTTAGAACATTTTAAATTGGTGTATTCTCTTTTGTTGTCTTTTAAATACCGAATCCCTTGCAAACAGCTCTGTTCGCTTGTGTGAATATTTTTAAATACTCCATAGACCTAGAAACTAAAATGGAAAGTTAGAAATATTCACATGGACAAGTTTCATTCTCTTGAGAGTTAATAGGTATTTGGCATGAACTAGTAGGAGAAATATTATGTACCAAGACTAGAATGACAGAGGGAGAAACATAGATAGATGGGGGGGGGGAATCTGCCATGTATTCTTACAAATGATACATGATGAATCTTAAAAGTCAATAAAAATGAATATATTAGAATTATTTCATTGAGTTTTTATCTGATACCATTTATATTAATTGCTATCCTTACAAATTTGACTACAGATGTAAAGAAGCATTATTTGAGAAATTATAATACATACATGTACCCAATATATATGTATCTATTGCTATCTCTGAGTGGCAACTAAAAATAAAATACTATGCTAGGCACAGGCAATGAAGAAATTCATTCCACAATATTCACTTAGTATAATATTTAAGCCAATGAGACAAGAAAACACATTTGGAATTTTTTATGCCAGACTAAATTAGAAAGATTTTCTTTAAGGATGTGAGCTAGATAGTGGTTATTTTAAAACAATGGCTTACCTGGTCAGGCACAGTGGTTCATGCCTGTAATCCTAGCACTCTGAGAGGCTGAGGCAGGAGAATTGCTTGAGCTCAGGAGTTTGAGACCAGCCTGAGTAAGAGGGAAACCCGGGCTCTACTAAAAATAGAAAAAATTAGCTGGGTGTTTAGAGGGTGCCTGAAGTTCAGCTACTTGTGAGGCTCAGGCAAGAGGATTACTTGAACCCAGGAATAAGAAGTTGCTGTGTAGCTATGCTGACGCCATGACACTCTAGCCTGGGCTAGAGACTCCATCTCACAAGAAAATAATAATCATGGTTTACTAACTTTACACAGTTCATGAAAAAAAAAAAGCACAATAAAAAAAGAAAGAAAAAGTAGAATGAAATTTTCATGTGACAAACTGTGTCCCATTTCTAATCATGGTCCTTGTGTAATAATTGAACTTTTATATAAATAGTTATGATTTGTGTCACTACTGTTGTCCCATCACTTTTTATCCTATGGATGTTTAAATAAGCAACTATATGTATATTTGTTCATTCTCTTGGTTATAATAAAGGTTCTTTCTTGATTTCTCTATATTCACCCTGTGTGTGTCTGGGAGTATGTGTATACATACCATGTGTACACTTCTTTCTGTCTGGCTTCTTGATAGCAAGCAACAGAAACCATCAATAACGTTTAACTTAAGCAGAAATGTGTTTGAAATACCTCACATGACTTGCAGAATTGATGGAGAAATTTGAAAATCATGTATGAAGATGGCGGACATTAAGGTTGTTCCTGGATTTCAATGCATGAACAATCCAATCATTGCTTTGCAGCCCCTGCCATTCCTGCTCCCCTTCCCTCCCATCTTGGTCTCTGCCACTACCATTGTCTGAGTTTCTTCATTTCCCCAGGCTATGTTTCCTGTGCTCAAGATTCAGAGCCCTAGGCCAGAACATGTGCAAATGCCAAGAAATGACAAAAGTCTATCATATTTTTCAAATAGCTTCGGTTTTTCTTTGAATTATCTTAACTAGAATACTAACACCAGTTCTAGATTTCCATTAAATGATGAGTCTTATTAGCTAATAGTCTTTATTTGCCAGATTCTTCCTGAGAAAGACTATTCAGTACATGTATTTATTTTCATTCGGTAAATTCAAACTTGAGTGGCATTATATGCTTATATTAGTGTGGACTTAGTAATTTTATAGATTGGAGAGCCACTGTAAAAGATATAAAAGCATAGCATGATGAGAGTTATACTATCAGCCAAGTTCTGTGTGGACACCAAGAATGAAACAGCAAATTCTGTGTGGCAAGGTCAGAAAACACTGGCAGAGGGTGGGTCATATTTGAGGTAGGTCATGAAAGGTGGTGACCATGACAAGATAATGACATCACAAAAATCATAAACAGGAGGATATCAGTACACTATATGTATAGGAAGACATGAAGGAAATCTAGCAATGGAAGAGTTCAGAGAGGATGGGCTGAGTTTACATGTTCGGATTACCAAAGAATCTGGCTACTATACTATAGGTAACAAGCAACTCACAAAGGCTTTTAAAAAAGTAAGTGACATGATCTGACTTACTTTGGGGGAAGATAATTTCAGTGACAGAGTGGAAAATGAATGGAAAGGAAGTCTTGTAGGAAGAGTAGTCATGGTGACATTGTGATAGATAAAAGGTAAGGATAGGACATCCGTAAGTAAACGTTTATGCATACAGTGTGTGCGTGTGTGTGTGTGTGTGTGTGTGTGTGTAGCTAAGGTTGAGCTAAGGATAAAAATTAAATAAATCAGAAGCAGAAATCTTAGACTCTTTTTTCACAAAGAACCTTTTAACATTTTCTGTTTTCTATAGAATCTCATTTTTTAAAATTTCAGATTAATTTAAGGGTACATACAATTTGGTTACATTTTTTTGCACTTGTTACATAAAATCCAAGTTTGTTGAGCCCTTTACATAGCAGGTGGGCCGCAAACCCCCAGATTGTACCTGAGAGGTGAGAGCTTGTCACACTCCCTTCCCCCTACCCACTTCTTGACTTTAAATGTTTTTCTCTTGTGGGAATGTATAGTCGTCCATTTATTCTTTCATGTTACTATTGAGTACATTAGATGCTTAGTTTTCCATTATTGTGATACATTACTTTGGAGGATGTTCTCCAAATTTTTCCAGGCAAATACAAAAGATGTGAAGTTTGCATTTTTCTTTATGGCTGAATAGTATTTCATGGTATACATATACCACAATTTATTTATCCTTTCATGGGTTGATGTGCACTTGGGTTATTTCCACATGTTGGCAATTGTGAATTGAGCTACAATAAACATTCGAGTGCAAATGCCCCTTATGGTAAAATGTGTTTTTTTTTTCTTCTGGGTAAATACTTATTAATGGGATTGTGGGTGCAAAAGGGAGGTCTATTTTTAGCTCTTTGAGGATTCTCATACTTCTTTGCAAAAAGGCTGTGTTAGTTTGCAATCTCACCAAGAGTGTAAGTGTCCCCTTTCCTTTGTACCCACTCCAGCCTCTGCAGCTTTCGGACTTTGTGAAGTGGGCTATGCTCACTGGGGTTGGGTGATATCTTGAGGTGATTTTGATTTGCATTTCTCTGATGATTAGGGATAATGAACATTTTTTCATGTGTTTGTTAGCCATTTATCATATCTTCTTAGAAAAAGGTTCTGTTTGTATCTCTTGTCCAAGGATAAGTAGGGTTGTTTGCCTCTTTCTTGTTGATTAGTTTGAGTTCTCTGTAGATTCTCGTTATTAGGCCTTTGTCAGATTTGTAACACATGAATATCTTCTCCCATTATGAATGGAATGTCTGTTTGCTTTAGTTGTTGTGCTCTTAGCTGTGCAGAAGCTTTTTAGCTTGATAAGGTTGCATTTATTTATTTATTTATTTATTTTTGCAGTTTCTGGCGGGGCCAGTTTTGAACCCACCACCTCCAGTATGTGGGGCCGGCACCCTACTCCTTTGAGCCACAGGCGCTGCCCCAAAGTTGCATTTATTTATTTTTAGTGTTGCTGCAATTGCCAATGGGGTTTTCTTCATAATATCTTTTCCCAGGATGATATTTTCAAGAGTTTTTCACGTTTTCTTAATGCTGGTTTAAGTTTACCTACTTAGAAGGAATGACAGAAATTTGAGAAGTGATGACTGTGAATCAGGTACCAAGATTTTTTGTGGATGCTTTTAATAAAGTCAGCCAATAATGAAGATGAGTATGCAGAAAGGGTGGATTATTTGGACTTCTTGAAAAAATTGAGTGACAATGAGAGAAACTGATTTGTAAGTAGTCTTCAGGAGCCAGAAGAGGCTACTGGTCCTCTCCCAGTGATTCTCCAAATCCCTTGGGGAATTCTGCAGAAGTAGTGCCAGTGTCAGAGGAAATAATGGCTTCAATTATAGTAACAAGGACTGTGTTCATAAAATGAAGAAGCTTGGAAACACATTATAGGACTTGTCAAGCTATGATAGAAATTGGCCAGTAAGCGTGTGTATAAAAGGGAAAAGAGAACTACTAATAGATGGTGTAAGACTCAGGAATGATGTAGGAAATGATAATGATTTTCATTTAGGGTAGAGAGGGCAGTGAGACAGTACATTATTAACAATAATGTTCTCATTCATTTGGAATTATAATAATTGCATTTGAAAACTAGCTGTGTTATTTCAGTTCTGGGAATTCCTTTTTATTGTTTGTAAAATTCAAATTGGAACTTAGTTTCCTTGAACCAAATTCTTTTTGCTACCAGACAAGAGCCCTTACTTCGTCACCTAGTGGAACACTGCCTGAAGCCTCAGGAACCAGGTTTCCTTGTGCCACTCAGCAAATCCCTTAATAATTTGTTAAATGCGTTTCTCATTGACTCATGTGTAGGTCTTCAAAAGACAACACTTATGCATTAAATATGATTCTAAGTCAAAGTTCTTCATTTATATGAGATAGAAGCTAGAAGATCTGAAAAGCTATACAAGGGAAATAGTTACCTGCTGATTGCAGGCCTCTGGGTGCTCTGGATAAGCTCAGAAGTTTTGCTAATCCGGTGCTTTCTTTTATCCATTTCTTCTGATTCTGAAGGAGACTGAAAAGACAGTTTCCCTTTGTAGTATCCAACAACCTTTTCCACATATGATTTAAAAAAATCTCAACATTTTATTGGTACTTATATTAAAAATATGTAAAATTCAAGAATGAGATAAGCTTTACATATATACGATATTTATGTGGGTTTGGGGCCAAAATTTTAATATGAAAATTTCTACATACAGAAAAGTTGAAAAAAGAAATCACAGTTAACAATATATACTCAAAATCTGGATTCTAAAATTGAGATGTTGCTATGTTTGCCTTATTACATATCTTAGTTTTGGATACATTGCAAACTTCATTCCTATATACATTATCGTGAATCTCATTAGCTAGAATGAAATATTGATGCACTTTCTTTTTAAGGTAAAATTTATGTACAATGAAATGCATCAATCATCACTCAGTGTAATCATCACTCATTGACTACCACAGCTAACAAATGCATATGCTGTAATAATACAAACTGCTGTCAGGGATATTATCACCACCCCCAGAATTATTCGTAAGCCTCTTCCCAGTCTGTCTCTGTCCTCAAATCCCTGAAGGAAACCATTTTTTCTTGCTTTATTTTCCCAAAATATTAGCTCTGTCTTACCACAGAAGGTCAAATAAATGAATATAGAGTATGTGTTCTTTGGGGTAAAGCTTCTTTTATTTGGTATAATACTTTTTGAAATCATCTATGTTATCAGTATTTTAATGTTAAATAGTAGTATTCCACTATATTTATACAGTTTCTGTCTAAATTCTCCCATTGATGGAAACCTGAGCTGTTTCTACTTTTGGATACTACGGTAAAAGCATTGATGAATATTTTTATGTAGTTCTTCTTGTGGACGTTTACTGCTACTTAACCAGGCTGGAAAATATGAGCAAAGGTTCTCTAGTGTGGTTTTCTAAGGTGGTTGTGCTAATTTACATTCCCAACAGCATCAGTTGCAAGTTTCAGTTGCTCCACATACTTTTAATACTTATTGCCCATGTTTTTAATGTTACATCACTTAACATAAGGCATAACAATCTTATAAATATATAGATTTATTTACCATGATCCGTCAGCCAGAATGTCTTTATTATAGGTATTATATGTGTTACATATAATTTTTGTTTGAAGTATTAACATACATTTTAAAGACCTTAAGAGGGAAAAATAGTCTATTGATTTATCTTCAAAGTTACTTAGACTTTCCTTGGTCATTTCTGAATTTCTATTAATTACTTACAGGGATTTTTTTTTTTTATTCCAGATACTGTATTGAATTTTTGGGTTCTAGAATTTAAGATTGGTATTTGCATAGCTATTATTTCTCTGATGAGATTTAATCATTTGTTTATTCATTATAAGTATTTGTGTATGTGTGCACTTGAGCATAGTTAAAAAGCTGCTTTAATAGACTGATTTGCTTCTAGGGACATCCAACCTTCAGTCTGAAGGCTGCGTGCAGATTATGTGAGGACGTGTTTGCTTATCTGTGGTGGCAGGTATCATGAAAACTATGCATGGGGCGGTGCCTGTGGCTCAAAGGAATAGGGCGCCGGCCCCATATGCCGGAGGTGGTGCGTTCAGACCCAGACCAGCCAAAAACTGCAAAAAACCCCCCAAAACAAAAAATAACCTTATGTATGAACTTTTTCTTTTCCTTTTTTTTTGCTCACCAGCTTTCAATAGTTTTGTGTATTCAATGTGTAGTTCAGGGGTCCTCAAACTGTGGCCCGTGGGCCACATGAGGCAGTGTGATTATATTTGTTCCCGTTTTGTTTTTTTACTTCAAAATAAGATATGTGCAGTGTGCATAGGAATTTGTTCATAGTTTTTTTTTTTTTTTTAACTATAGTCCGGCCCTCCAACGGTCTGAGGGACAGTGAATTGGCCCCCTGTTTAAAAAGTTTGAGGACACCTGGCGTAGTTCAAGACAATGCTTCTTTCAGTGTGGTACAGAGAAGCAGAAAGTTTGGATGCCCTGCGAGCATCTCTGCTTGATTTCGTTTATTTATTTATTTAAGTATGGCTTACATTTTGTTGTTTCTTTGCATGTCTAGGGTTTTTTCTAAAGTTATGATATCCTGGATGGTGTGAAGCTAATGGTAGAAACTCTAGATTGTGTTATGTTCCTCTGAAGAATAGTAATCCATTTTCTTTTGTTGTTATTACATCAGTTTAACTTGGCTGGACTCAAAATCCAAATTCTTGTCTTCCCTGTGGAGTTCAGAAGCTGTCTTCTCTGTTCCGTTCTGTAATTTCTAGCTGAGGTACTTGGAATCTGCCTAGATTGTGTGGTTCTGGCATCAGTGAGTTATTTAGGCAGAGCTTATGTGTAGATTTTGAGTCTCTCTTTCTGTTTTTTCTCTCTATTTCAGTATTTTCCCCCCATTGTATAGCTGTTGTGGAAGTTTCTAATTTTTTGCTTTTTCTCCAAGCCATTAAAACTTTGAGTTTCTAACACCACACTGTGTAGTCTGGAGGTTACCCAGTGCCTTTGCCTTCTTCTAACCATTCACATCCCTCCTGGCTCACATATCCTTGGTGCTTTCCAAGTACTTGGTGTAGACATGTACACGCACACACATGCATACACTCATAGACGTGCACACACACATGGTCTGAAATTATAGCTGTTATCTAGAAGTAGGACCAGGTTTTAGTTTTTCATGCCCTGCTATCTGTGGGAGCTTTTCTCCAATAAAAGCCACTTTACAATGATTAAAAACAGAACTGCTATACGTAGATTTTAGAATACTTCTGCCATTTGGAACCAGAATGTGGGATTTTGAGAATGCAGATCATCAATCATGCCAACATTATCTAAATAAGTAAGTATAATATAAACACATTCAAATAAAGAGTGAAAATTTTCTAAATGTCCTATCGTAGTAGAATTCTAACTTTGACATGATGTATATTTAGCCTTTTTCTAGATTGTCTATAATATTATACAGCAGTCTATTAATCTATAAATAGTATACATATTCTAATCTATAGTAAAATATATTTACATTATTTGCTTTTTGTTCAGACTTTGTTGCTTATAACCATAAATCCAACTAAATTTAGTCTACCACTATTCAGGAAAAAAAAAATGTCAGCTGGTTGTAGTGGCATGCTTCTCTAATCTCAGCTACTCCTGAGACTGAGGCAGGAGAATCGCTTGAGCCCAGGAGTTTGAGACCAGCCTGGGCAACATAGCAAGAGACTATCTCAAAAACCAATGTCTATCATAATTGTATGGATAGTGATCACAGGCTTTTATGTTATTAGCATTATAGGATCTCAAATTGAATTAAGAGGCGGTAAGACTATACTCTACAAAGGTTCATCAGCTATTTACAGCTATTTACAGTTCATTTAGACTCTTGGAGTTTACATAATCTTAATCAAGTAACATGTATTGAACATGCCAATAAATGTCCTTTGGTGCTTTTGAATGGGAATAAATAGGCAAACCTAACAGATTTATTATATAATGAAAATGGGTTACAATCTATTCTATCACATGCTAAAGATTCAATAAAAGCTTAAATATTGGCTGACTCTTCACATTGGTGATTAGTAACTAATTGGACACTTTCTGTGACCAATATACTTCACTGATTTTTTTAAAAATGAACAGCAAAATTACTGATGAAATTTTATAAACAACTCTTCCTGAACCAAAAAGCAAGTCAATTAAATTGTAAAAAGGTTAATTTTGAGCACATTACCAATGAGCGTAAGAAAAGCAAATCAAGGGAAAGAGCTAAAAGATGTTAAATATAAATTTCATTAGTATCTTTACTTTTATGGGTAGAAATCTATACAGCCATAATGGAGAGCTAAGCAGGTAAGTTACATCTATGATTAAATATTTAAATTGATAAGCCTTGCAAAGTATCAGGTTTTAGTTCTTCATGCTCGGACAAGAAGTCTTCTGAGCTTAAACAGCTAAGTTGGAATCATAGTTAATTATTTATAACTCTGCGCATATTATTTATATTCTATGAACTACACTTTCTTCATCTGTAAAAGGGAATTAGTAATATTTACACAATGAGATTATTGAGGGTTAAATAATATGAGGAATATGAAATAGCTTCTGAATCAATGCTTCTTCCATCTATAATCCTTCCAGAGTGTATCATTTTTCTCTTATTCATTTACTCTGGTGGCAAAATCAGGCTGTAATACAATCCTGCCCTTTCTGAACATATAGAATGCAGTAAAATACTTTTGCTTGCTGTCTTATCTTCCCTTTTTGACCCATTCCCATGATTAAACAGGCCTGAGAAAGTACAGGCTTGTTTAGCTCAAATCAGCACCTACAGGGCTGGACAAAGCAGAGCCTGAGGAGTCTTGCCTGTACTGGCAAAGCAGGACCCAAGATGGTCATGGTTAGTATTGAAGGGGGACACAAAGGTCACAGACCCAAACTCACAATGTCCAGGGGAAGTTTTAGAAATGTTGACAGTGGCCCAAGCTGTCTTTGTGTCAGACGTCTTTCTTTGAAGGGCATAGATGGGGCTTGACTACCTACCCTCATCCTACAGGTTAGCATGCTAAGTCGAGTTTGCCCTCCCGAAAACAATGTCCAGCATGTCTCTCCCTTCTCACTATCTATTTTTCTACATTATTAAATTTGTAAAGAACTAGATAAAATTCCATTAAAATTACTCAAAGTGACAAATAGTTGATGGATAGTATATGAACCATTAAGTATATTCTATGTATGATCTACATGTATCTGTAAATATTTCCATTCTATATCTGGACAGTTGCATAATCCTATTGGATTTGCAATCTCTAATTGGAATCCAATCTCTAATTGGAAAAATCCAATCCAATCTGTAATTGGAATCCAATCTGTAATCGGAACAATCAGAGATTTAGAGAATCAAGTACTCTGACAGCTACTCAATATCTACATGAGCTTTCAGCATAAAGTCCATACTCATATGCTATTTCCTCTTTCTAATGTGTTTGATTTTTTCCTTCTTCCTTTTCTCTACCAGATAACCTTCTATTTCTCTTTCAAGATGTAGCCAAAGATTGCTTCCCACAGTAAACCCACACTAATAATCTTTTTATTCCCAAATCTTTTACTATCTGGCATAATGTGATATGTTCTCAAAACATATCTGATGAGAGAGTAATGTATAATAATAATAATTATTATTTTTTAGAGACAGAGTCTCACTTTGTCACCCTTGGTAGAGTGCTGTGGCATCACAGCTCACAGCAACCTCTAGCTCTTGGGCTTAGGCAATTCTGTTGCCTCAGCCTCCCAAGTAGCTGGGACTACAAGCGCCCACCACAACGCCTGGTTATTTTTTTGTTGTTGTTGCAGTTTGGATGGGGCCAGGTTCGAACCTGCCGCCCTTGGTATACAGGGCCAGAGCCCTACTCCCTGAGCCATAGGCGCCACCTGTAATTGTATAATTAAATGCAAAATGTTGACAAATGACAGAAGAGAACCTGTACAGAAAAACCGTATTTGTTTATTACATATCATTTACTAACCTAGAGAACAAAATTATTGGAAAGTTTTCAATGATCCTTGTATACATAGAAAAAGTAAAAATGAAAAGGTGATAAATAACTTTTGTATAATACTCGACCTTTTATAAACATCTCTTTTATTTATGAAATAAATAATGGTTTTATGAATGGCTAATATTTTTCTGACCAATGATCATTTCAGGTGACCTTACGTCACATTGAGAGAATGTCTCGTTTTGTGGGAGTCAGAGAGCATAAAGATGAGGGAGTGGAGTAGAGAAAAATTTATCAGGAACAATGAGAAAGAGACAGCAATTAAGTAAAAATCTGCATACTAACTCCTGGCACACCAGGAAAAATTGAAAAACCTTATGTAACTATTAGCTGGTGGAAACACAAAGTAGGGCCGCTAATTGGGATGGGGAGCTATGTTGGAGGGGCAGAATCGTGGAGGTGTTAGAGATTGGTGAGCGTGGAGAAAGAGTTGAGAGAGGTTGTTGCGGTATAGCTGTTTGAGAGATCTTGAGAATGAGACAAGAATCAAAGTGTCACCTGGTCTTACGAGTTCACTTACCTCTGACATTTTAAGAATGATTATAATAAAGATTTAAATTTCTTAAACTTATTTTTTATTTTCTGTGCTATCTTTTTTTTTTTGCAGTTTTTGGCCGGGGCTGGGTTTGAACCCGCCACCTCCAGCATATGGCGCTGGCACCCTACTCCTTTGAGCCACAGGCACTGGCCAGTGCTTCCTTAATAAAATACAGGCAATAGTAGTATGGAGCTCATGAGGATGTTTTATGTGAGGCAAATTAGTCCAGGCAAATAAAAACTGTGGGAATACAACTTGACAGAATAGTGCCAGGCACGTTACAGACATTCAACGATGCTGGCTGTCATCAGCATCGTCATCATGGTCATATGCTGATGATGCAGGCAACATTCATAACTTATTCAGTCCTTCATTTATGAGAGCAACATTCATAATTTATTTATTCATTTGTTTCACAAATATAGTAAGTGCCTACTCTGTCCCCAGCATGTGTCAAGCTCTGAAGATAAGGCAGAAAACATTAATGAGTTCAAAACTCAAGAAATCTCAGTGAAACATGGGGCCATAAGCAGAAAGGACTTTCAGAAAGTGAATGGATATGAACCTACTTGGCACATTTACAGAGCTGAGGCAATCTAGATAGTGAGCATGTGCCTTACACAGATTGAGTCCAATTAACTGTAACCTTAATGAACTTTCATGAAGGAGAATTTTTCAGTTTAAGAATGGCTTTTTGTTTACATAGATGGAGCTGGAAAATATTCTTCTTAGCAAAGTATCTCAGGAATGGAAAAAAAAGTATCCAATGTACTCAGTACTACTGTGAAACCAATTTATAATAACTCACACTTGCATATGAAAAATGAAACACAACTTTAGTCTATGATGAAGGAGGGAAGGGGAGGGGGAGGGATGAGGAGGGGGTGGGATGGATAGTAGAGGATAGTAGGGGGACCACAACTGTGGAGCACATTGCAAGTACAAGTTGATTCTATCATGTGTAGAACACAAATGTCCTAATGCTATAATTGGGTAAATGAAGTGAAAGCTATGCTGATTAGTATGATGTAAGCACTCCAATTTGTACAAATTATCAACACACTGAAATGGGAATAAATGTATTTATGATCTATGTACAAAATACTTAATAAAAAAAAGAATGGCTTTTGATGACTGACTTTATTGCACTGTCTTTGACAAGACAAGAGATCTATAAAGTACAAATCTCAGACATGTATGAAGCAGAATTAACATTAAGTTATAGTAAAGACCCTGAATTGGCATCTCATGTGGAATGAAGTATCTCTTCAGCCCTACACTTAGATGGGCTCTGAGGTTGCTTCTATTCAAGTCAAACGCATCTACTATAATGAACAAATGATTTCTGGTATAGGTCTACAATCATGGACTACTGCAATGACGTGTTACTTGCAAGATATTGCTGTATAATATTCCTGGGTAATGCAGAAAGCATTAACAAATGGTTTTCCAAAATCTTTTATCATTCTCTATATTCACAAGTCTGGAAATAAAGGAATTTTAATAGTCATTTACACCAAATGATAACGGAGCTCAAAATGAACATGAGAAATCTAGATTCGTAGTTGGGCAGGAACTTTACATGTGATTATTATTTAATACTAGATGTAAACTAGCTGAAGTGGAAAAAATATCAACAGAATATTTTACAGACCAGAACTGCTTCTTTTTATAGCAATTTTTTTCACTTTTTTTATTTTTCACAGACATAGGGTCTCTGTTGCCCAGGTTAGTCTTGAACTACTGTTCTCAAGCAATCCTCCTGCCTTGGCCTCCCAAAGTGCTGGGATATGTGAGCCACCACGTTCAGCTGAGACAGAATCTTTTTTCTAATTAAATATTAGAGGCTAAAAATTAAGAAGATAGCCTCAGATTCCATATTTAAGCCTTAGAAAGAAATAATGCTCTTTTGATACGATACCATGTAAACACGTGGTATTTATGTACAGTATTGAATTAAGTCAGCTATTTATCGCTAATTAACTTGTATTGGCTTATTTTAATGCTCTGAAAGTCGTATTTTAATCATAGAATACTTTAAAATACAGCAAAATAATAACTTTGTTACTGGCCCCCACATTTTTATTTCTCTGTCTTTTTCAGGTTTATTTCCTGCTGTCCTGAACCTTGCTTCAAATGCCCTCATCATGACCAATGCAACATGTGGAGAAAAAGAACCAGAAATGTATTGCAAACTGGTAGAACATGTGCCTGGGCAGCCTGTGAGGAACCCCCAGTGTCGAATCTGCAATCAAAATAGCAGCAATCCATACCGTATGTTTTTAATTTTTGTTGTTGTTATTGTTGTTTTGGCCGGGCCAGGTTTGAACCCACCACCTCCGGTATATGGGGCTCGCACCTTACTCCTTGAGCCATAGGCGCCACCCCATACCATGTGTATTTTAGTATGCATTTATATGACACTGCCTAGGATCTGTAATTGTGTGGTTGAGGCCCAATTGCATTACATTCAAAGAGCTTGTGATCATAGCAGATGGTGCAGAAGGCTGGCACCACATTATGAAGGTTTTTAAGAAACCCAGGAGGAGTGTGGTAGGGAGAGGCACCATGCAAAGCCCCCTTGCTGGCCTCTATGGAGTACACTGATCTCAGAATCGTTTACGTCAAGCATTTGGACACCTACTGCTAGTAAAGCATTGTACGAAAGCATGATGTCAAATCATGTGTAACTCGAGGAAAGAGAAAAATAGACCAGGTGCTAAGGGAACAAGTAGGTTCCATGTAGATGCTAAGGCCATCTAAAGATTTCTGGGAGAAACTGATGCTTATACTGAGAAAATATGAGTTAGTAAGATGCCCGGAACTTTTCTTCTACTATGAGCTTCTTTGTGGTCCCTCTGTGTCATTCAACAAACACTGGAGTTCTTTACAGATATGAGGTATCGTGACTGAAGAAGATCCAGCCTAAGGTCTCCGGCAGCCGTTAGATTTACTTCCTCCAGAATGGTATCTGATGATGTGGTTATGAACTTGGGCTTTTGTCATTTATTGGTTACCTATGTGCCAAGTCTTATGCTTGAGATCCAAGACAAGTAAGACAGGGTATGGTCTTTGGCCTTAACTAGTGAGCACATGTGTAAGAAGCTGGCTATTGCTCCGTAGTGTAGTCAGTACACAGGAAAGAATGGGCAGAGGAACATGAGGAAGAGGGGAGGGCCGCAGATACATTCTTGGTGTACGAAACTTGCCAGGAGCGGTTTTACATAAACTGATAGCCAAGGATTAGTGTGAGCTGAGCAGGGAAAGAGATGGGGTGGAGGGAGGAGGAGAAGGCGTGACAGGAAGAGAGATCAGAAGAAGACATAAAAACCTTACTTGTTCTGGGAGTAGCTACAAGTATTTAGGAATAACCAGAACTGAAAGTGTCAGAGGGCAGAGCAGGGCTGCGTATAGTGGAGAAGGCTGGCACCGTATTACAAAGGCTCCTAAAAAGTCCAGGAGGGGTATGCAGGGAGCAGCACCATGCAAAGCCCTCTTGCTGGCCTCTATGAACCACACTGATATCTCAGAATCATTCATATATTTATTCAGCAAATGTTTGAGCACCTACTGTTAGCAATGCATTGCATAGGAGCAAAATGCCAAATCAAAGGTAACTCTTGATTTAGAGGAGCTAGAGGGGAGATAAAAGAAAGAGAAAAATAAGCTGGGTGCTAAGGGAACATTTAGGTTCCATGTAGAAGATGCTGAGGTCACCTAAACATTACCGGGAGGTCCTGACCCTTCTACTGAGAATGTAGGAGTTAGTAACATTAAAGGATGGAAAAGCATTATCTTTAATATAGGAAACATCATGATATATTTAGAAAAATATAAGTCGTTTGGTTTAATGAGGAAAGAATTTATATGACAAAGGGGAGCATGGTATCAAATAATTTTAGAGATGGAGGTTGATTGAGCGATACACATTGAAAAACCATTAAATACATACCAATATACTGAGGAGGTTAATAAAGTGAATATTTAATGCCAATTAAGGTGAGTTATGATGGGATAAAGCTTTACAATTATAAATTTTAAATTTTCTTTTCATTTTCTTTTTTTGCAGTTTTGGCCGGGGCTGGGTTTGAACCTGCCACCTCTGGCATATGAGGCCGGCACCCTACTCCTTTGAGCCACAGAAGCCACCCCAATTTTAAATTTTCTTAGTTAATCCTTTTCATAAGCTCTTTTTCTCTATGTAATAGACTTTGTATTTTTAGAGAAGTCTTAGGTTTACAATAAAACAGACATGAAAGTACAAAAATGTTCCATAAACTTCCTGCCCTAACATATGTATAACCTCCTAATCGCCAACTTCCCCCTCCAGAGTGGTTCATTTCCTGCAATCGGTGAACCCACATTGATTGATAAAACATCGTCACCCAAAGTTTATAGTTGACATCAGGGGTTACTCTTGGTATTATACATTGCATAGGTTTGTACAAATGAATAATGACATGTACTTACCATTATAGTTCATGCCAAGTAGTTTTATTGATATTTTTAAAAAATATGTAAAACTTATGAAGAAAGTTTTCTCTCACAGTTTATATTACTCACCTAAAAAATATTGGAAGGCATAGTGCATTATTTCTTTGAGCTGGTTAAAGGGAGGAATGCATAATCCTGGTTTTATAAATTTATGGATGCAGGAAACAATATATTTGGAAAACTGAGACTTTTGAGATTAAGATTGGCGGTCTTAAATATCAAAGAAAGTTAGCAGGGGAAAGTTAAAACACTGAAGAAGGCAACCATCAGATATCTTTCTTGCCAACTAATGACCTGATTAATTTCTAGGATGTAGGTTGCTATCGCATAAGTATAGGTTTGGGGAATGCTGGCACATACCCCGTATGTTTGCTATTTCTTACATAGACTAGGAGCAAAAGACCTATAGACTAGGAGCAAAAGACCTATGTCAGATAATACAAGGCATTTGAGTAAGTAGAATCAAGGAAGACAATGAAGAAAAACAGATTTCAAGGAAGGAAATCAGGAAATGAGGTGTTATGTATGTGAGGCAGGAAAGAACTTGCAGTAAGAAAGAGTAAGCCACAGTGGCAAATGATCCAAAATATTAAATAAGAAAAGTGTAAAATAGATTTTCCTTGATTTTGATAACATGGACATATCCATTGATCTTTTTAACACAGTCAATGGATTAATTATGACAAAAGCCATGTTGAAGAGTTGATAAATGAATACTGAAGAAGAGAGGAGTTCAGGAACATTCCTTCAAGTATCACTGATTTGAAAGAGGAGAGAGGACATTGGCAGAAGAGGACATGGTGTTGTGAAGGTTTTCAAAGACAGAAGACATTTGAGCAGGTGTCAGTGCTAAGGGGAATGTCCAAGGGGCTTGAACACAAAGTGGAGACAGGGGGATGTCTCTTTCGAGGTAGGAAGCTGTGTGTTATTATGTACAGGTGAACAGTTTAAATTAGGAGATCCATACCATTTAACTAGCCAAATCCGAAAGAAGGGAGGATGAGTAGAAGCAGAGAGAAGAAAGTGTTTAGGACAGAATTTTTGTTTGATGGTCTTGATTTCCACATTAAGATGAAAGTCTGAGCTATCTACTAAGAAAGGAAGCACAATTAGATTAGGCTCTTCAGGGAACAGGAGATCACTGCACCATAATAAGGTGAAAATTCCATATGGAGTAATAGAATCAATGTTTGGACTGATCCTCATGGAGCATTACTGAGGAGGGCAAGAAAATTGAAGCAAAGGCCATAAAATAAACTAATTGATAATTTATTTTAGTTTCATTAGGGAAGGAAAAAGACATTCATTCAGAGAATGTTTGACTCAATGATTTCCTAGAGAATGTGAGAAAGTCTGGAGGCAGGGATGTGGTGGAGGTTGGGTGCTTTGGGATGTGCAGAAGTATGTTTAGGGAGGCTGGGCAGAGAGGAAGAATTAGAGAGATAGAGTATGTAAAATTGTACATGTGTATATGTATACAGGCATATAAATATGTTTGCATATTAATTCAATATTAACATAATATCAAATATGTTAAATGTAATCGAATCATGTATTATAACATTAAATATATATACAGAAATAAAATATATATCTGCACATGCTAATACATATTTATACAGAAAAGGAGAGAAAAAGGCAATGTGTATAATCATAGAGGTAAGATTGAAGGATTATGTAAAGATCAGCATGGAAAATAATTGAGAAGAAAACCTTGTTTGGGAAAATGGATGAGATACATTTGCCAAATTGAGTCCAAGAGCCAGTCTCTTGTATCTCAGTAAAAAAATCCACATTGAAGCCATGTCACCCCATGTTTTCATATTGAAACCAAGAATGAATAAATTATTCTAGTAAAGCAAGATACATATGAGATATGTTTTGTATTTCCCCATTTTATTTACTTTTAGTGTTTTTTTTTTTAAACCCGTCACACCCTGGATTTTTTGCGTGTGATTAATTTAAATGATCGGCTCCATTACCTTTCACAATTTTGTTTCTGTACTAGACATTTAGAAAGCATAAAATCTCACAAAAATAAAAATCTGGCAATCAACCACATGAATATTTGCATATTTTGATAAAAGTTGGAGCAACAGAAGACAAAATTTTACAAATTCAGTGAACTCTTAGAATAAATCTGGAACGTCTGCACTTAATTATCATGCAAAGAAAATGAAATTTGAATTTTCTGACTGAGTCAAGTTAATAGGTTGTGCTTCTCAATTAAAAACTAGCAAATGGAAAGGTTTGCCTCACCAGCAATTCCCTAGCCAGTTTTCAGATGCAGTTAGCCCTTCAATTAACTTGTACCAGTTATCTCTGTTGAAGATATTATACCTTTCTGTCTCCTTTTAAATAAGGGAACTATGCCAACAATTCATCAGTATTTGCAAATTAATTATGATTAAACTTTCATAATAGGGATTATGGTTAATTGTTGATTCATCTCCCAGCCCTTCTTGTCATGACTAATTCTCATATCGATTTGACCTGAGGTAACAGATATCAAAATTTCCAATTAGACAGCTTCTCCCACAATTACTTAAGAGCCATAAATTTGATTTGAATATGTGGTTGTGGGTCTGTTTTTCGATCACATACTAAACACACAATCTGCAAAGAAGATCCAGGGAGATGTTTGGGGAATTTTCTGTGATATTTGTTTTTCTTCAGAAGCAATGCCAGTAGTATCTCATTTATAATTCTGATTCCTAATATGCTAATTTCATCACCAACCTGTGCCATCAGGGGCATCTATTTGATATTTAGTTATGCTTCCAGTATTTGCTGCCGTTATAAAGACACCTTCTCTAGCTTCCACAGAACAATTTAACTAGCACTAATTATTAAATATATTCAGCAATTTTGCTTTTCATTAATGATGCAGGATGCCTCATCTCACTGGATTAACTAATGTGATAAACCTTGCTACAAAATAAAGCCCATACATCTGTTTAGTTGAATTCAAAAATGTACTAATATAAATGGAATATTTGTCCTATCTGCTCATATTAAGATTTAGAAGATGGATATCCATGTTTGGAATATTAGTATCACTTATGTTTTCAGTGAAAAGTTACAGCAGGCTACATAAATAAAATTAGTACATAATAAAAATGTTCACGAGTGTGAAAATGGCAAATTTAATGATATTCGTGTTTTTATTTTTTAAATTCAGATTAATAGGAGGGTATAAATGATTAGGTTGCATTGTTTGTGTTTCTCAGGCAAAGTTCAAATTGTAGTTGAGGCAGTTGAGCCCTTGATCCTGGGGGTGCTGTCCACCCTCACAGTGTGTCTATCAGGTGACAGTTACCAATCCCCCTCCATCCTCTCTGTTCCCATTTCCTACCTCCTCCCTTCCCCACTTGAATAGACCCTCATGCCCCCTCTTTCTACCTCCAATCTCCTTTTGGATTTTCACAAGAATCCTGTTCTCATCCATTTGGGGTAAAAGTGAGGGAAGATCCATGTGTTATTGGTAGAATGAAGTTTTCACCACCATCTCCCTGGGAATGGTCCAGATTCCCTAAGTTAGTGATTATGGGGACAAGCAAATGTTGGATGACAGGTTTGGGTCATCTTTCATTATATTATTAAGTAGTGGTAGAAAATCAGCAAGTTAAACACTGGCTGTAAAAGGCCTCGGTAGGGGCCACACAAATACTTCCCTTTCGTTCGTTCTCTGAAGGTTCACTGGAAATCAGCTGATGACAGGCAGATTAATAGAAAAGGCATACACAATTTATTTTAATGCACATACCACTGGGACTCACAGTAGGGTGATTACCTGATAACCCAAGGGGTCCAGATACGAATATACCCTGCTTCATAAAAGAGAGATGATGGAGGGAATATGGCAATTTGGGGGATGATTTTTAAAGGAATTCAATTGGCTTGGAAAATAGACAGTACCTTAGGACAAATACTGGGTCAACAGAACAGTCGGGTGTGTTGACAGACTTCAGAGTCTCTTCCTGCAATATGAGTTAAATTGATAAAAACTTAGGGAGGGAACTAGAGGTAATTTCTTCTAAGCGGGTCCAAACTTTAGGTGAGTAAAGGCATATCAAAGTAAAACTTCTTCCAGCATCTATGGATCGCTCCATCAGCCTTTAATTTAAAAATAATCAGCATATGAGGGTAACGTATTTGGGGATATTAGTTTCTGAGCCTCACCACCTCATAGGATGGATTTAACAGCATTTTATAGTAAAACAAGATACATATTGGGTAGCCCACGTCCTGCTAGTAATGAATGTGTCAGAAGGGCAAATCTTCAAGCACCTTTCAGCCACAATTCAGGATTCTGTGTTTCTGTTAACAAGGTTGACAGCTTACTAGAACTGCCTGAAACAGTAGTTTTTACTTTTCTGAGTGATTGACACATCCATTAGATTTCAATATTATTTCTTTACATTTAATTTCCGTAGTTAACCTTTAAAATTTCAATTGGTGGCCCGAGCACTCAGCACCTTCTTCGCCTGCAGTCTAAGCATTTAACCATTTCCTCCTATTGCTACGGCGCTATGAAAAGGTTGTCTTCAAATAAATTCTCTTGAAAATATGAACTGCTCGCTTTTCATATGATTTTAATGTTTGATACATGCATGATGACGGTTTTAACTTAGTTTTACTTTTCTATTTTAATGAACCAGCTACAAATTAGTTACATTTTGTTTTCTCTTCTTTTCACACGATGCTGCTGACTCAATAGAGAGACACCCAATTACAAATGCTATTGATGGAAAGAACACTTGGTGGCAGAGTCCCAGCATTAAGAATGGAATCGAATACCATTATGTGACAATTACACTGGACTTACAGCAGGTATAGTAACTTTCCACTTTTGAAATGATACCTTGCAGTTGCTGTTTGTTTAGTCAGTAGTTCCTGGGTGAAACGATACTCTTTCTTGTCGCCCTCCATTGCTTTCTTGATCCAATGAACAAAGGGTCCTATTTGTCTGGCATATTGTCATTTTAAAACACTTGGCATTTCCTTTTAAAGCACAACTAAAATGGATGTAGGTGAAGGACTTAGAAATGTATTAGGAGCTGACTTTTAACGAGTTGAAGTCAATGGGAATATGAATCAACAAAACTTTATAGAAAGACAATATACTAGTGTCATATTTGACTTTTAAAATAATACAGGGCTCCCACTCTGCTGATACTGGGTGCACTTAAAGGTTCTTGGATAACAAGGCGCTTGAGTAATTTACTTGTTACTGAGAGTTGAGCAAGCTTTGACAATTGGTGTCAAATTAAACTTGGGCCACTAAATGAGGTAACAAGCCTTGTAGTTATCTAAAATTGATGTTGGAAGTTGTTAGAGTTTGTGTTGCACAGGCCTGAGTCCCTTCTGTGCTTAATTTCTTTCTTCCTTCTGGGCACAGTGTTCAGCTCAGGAAGAAGTTATTCATCAAGAGTCACCATCACCCAAATTATTTAAGCTTGCAAATTGGATGAAATTCAGACACATGTTGCTATATTTTGCTATTATCCCAAAGACAAAGGCTGATTTAATTGGCCAAAGCCTGAGACTGGAGGCATATCAGCCTTTTGTTCTCTGGAGTCAGCATAGTAAAGACCCTTAGCTACTTCTCTCTGGCCAGTGTGGAGATAGACCAGCAAGGGAGTGTGGGATTAGTGCAAGGGTGATGGACACGGTCTTTGATGATGGGTACTGTACGCTGTAGAGGTCATGGTTTTCCTGGGCTGCCATGGTGTTGGGAAGCACCGGCCGGTAAGCTAGACTGGTGACAGACATTACTTTAAGGCACATTATTTGCCATCGAGAGATCAACCTCCTTTCCCCAGAGGCTAGGTCCATTTTGGTGAGGGCTGCATGCATTCAAGAACCACACATAGCTGGCTGAGGAGCTGAGAAGCTACTGAGTCCCACTGCAGACCTGCTTCTGTCCTCCTGGGACCTGTGACATCAGGCGCTCACTGCTGCAGCTTAAATTGCTAACTGGCATGGATTCCCTTACACCCACACCAAGGTACAGCAGCTCTGAGTCAACAGAATTTCCTAAGAAGTCTCAGAACACGATCAAGGAATGGCAGGACAAACTGCTACACAAATCAACCATACTTTGGGTCAATTTATCCTGTGCATACATTTCCTGGGCATGCTGGCCTTAAAATGAACTTGATTCTCCTCCTGATAAAAACAACTTGGTCCTTTTTCAGTCACTGGATTTCTTTCCCTTCATATGATCATTGAAAGTTTCCTAATCTATAGTGAGTCTGCTGTCCATTGACCCAGGTCATCTGGGATAGGGAATCAATAAATCTTTGATAGTTTATTTCTCTGGTTTATTCTCCAGTTATTCTTTTATATTGCACATAGAGTAAGGGAGTCAATTATTAATTTAATTTACACAAATCATTTATACTACTTGCTGAGCTCAACCACAATATGATTTATCTGTTACCAAATATAGCAGCATTTTTTTCTTCAAATATACAACTGGATGGCACCATTGCAAGTTTTTACTAAATTGTTTCTATCTAACCTGCCTGTAATTAATCCAGAAAGTCAAAGAGTTTCCCTCAATGCGCATTTTTCAATAAGTCCCCCACTTATCCATTTCCACACAGTATCTTAAAGAATTAAGTGGATAGATTTTCCTATTTTCTCTTCCTCTTATTTAGTTTAATATTTGTAAGGTAAGTGAACACTAGAAGACATCTTTTATAGTTCAGTTACCATAACAGGTGACAAAATTCTGTTTATAGCCCAGGTTCACTTGACTCCAAAGCCTGGAATTCACCAAGTAACACTGGTACAGGGGATATGTACTCAAATGGTCACATATTCCAGGATAACAGCCGCCTATGTCCGTATTTACTTCAGCCTTCTCCTATCTCCTGCAAATCAACCTTCCATGTGTTTAAGAGAAGTGGAATACAAAGAATCTATAAAATGAAATAAATCCTTGTTTCTACCTGACTACAGATTTTAATTCAGTCAGTTATTTAACGAGATAACAAGTTAAGCAGGTTTTATAATCAGGTTTTGTGCTGGACATCCTCAGAAAAGAAGGGGAATCATCATACTTCTCATTCGACCTTAGGCTTTGGAATAGCAAACTGTGGGGCACGTTCGTAGTACTTTATCAGCCATGGAAGTTATCTTGTCATGCATTGGCAGCAGAGAAAATGTGGATACCTTTACTATGCCATTCTCCCAATAATCCTATAAGTTAGCCAGTATTATTATTTCTTTTGAATAGTCATACAACAGTGAGACTTAGAAAAGGTAAGTGAGTTGGCTTCTTTGCAAAGCTTATTATGGGCAGGGCTGGAATTTTAGCCTGAATCCAGACCCCAAACTACACCAGTCCTTCTTAAACTAGGATCTGAAGACTAAAGCCTAGGGATCTCATCTGTATATTTGTTATATAATTTCCAGGGGACCAGACGTAGTTACGTTCAAAAAATACCACACTATGTTCTCTTGGCTTCTGTGGGAGAACGTAGCCCACATCTCTTTAGCATAAAACAGAGGACTAGCCCTCTCACTTTCTAGCATGCTCTAGTATGCATCTAAACTGGTATAACTTTTGTCTTTTCCATCTACAGCATGGAGGATTAATAGGTTATTCAACATAATAGTTCAGAATATGGTCTAGTATCCAACTGTAAAGGATAATAATGTTATAATAAATAGGCAAATATCACTAAAATGTTTGTCATTGATTCAGAAAAGGTTTTACCATTATAGTTCTTTTTATTTTTGAGATGTATGACTTTCGACAAGTGCCAGTGTTTTTGTTGATATGTACTTGGTGAAACACTTTTATAACTTACTACCTCAAATAAATACTCAGTGAAACACTTTGTGACTTAGTACCTTAAATATAACAGCAACCATTGGATTTTGTTGATTGAATCACTACAGATGACACTGGGAAATTTCTTTTACATCTTAATATTCAAGATATGTACTAGAAACAATAACTATTTAGGAAAAAGTAGCTACTTACTTTATAAGTAGATTATTTTTAGATGTTAATTTCAAAGGGATTATTGACTTTTCTGAATTCTCTTTACACTCAGCATGTCTTGAGCAAACCATTTCATCATACTATGCTTCAACTTCTAAATTACCAGAATAAATATTATAATATCTTGACAAGAACTTTGAAATAATGATAATAGCAAAATAGCAACTAAATTCTATCCATTAATTATAGCTACTATTAAGAATCAACAGTCAGCATGAACTTGAAGAGCAGTTTAACTGTTATGGTGATATGTATGTAAATAGCCAATACAATAGCAAACAAAAATAAACAGAATTTACAAAACAATAACAGGGACTCAAAGGTTAATAAGATAGCTAAAATATTCTATTTAATCTCTTCCTATCAGATTTCACAAGAATATGTCCTCTTGTCTGGTGTCATTTTTTTTCCTTTCTCAATCAGTGCCTTTTCTCAGGCCTGCACACTGAGTTGTTTAGGGAGAAAGCTGAGCGGCAGGTGGAGTAAAACAAAGGGGCAGGTTTTTAGGACGCTTTTACCACACACATCGAGATCATAATCACTCCTGGATCATCCAGGAATGCCAGGAATTGGTTATGCTCATAGGTAGGAGTCTCTTTATTCGTCGTAATAAATAATTTGCTTTCCCTGGTCTATCCCTCAAAACTAAAAAGGTAAAAAATTGTCTTATAGCTATAGAGATCACCTTCCATATGTTCTTGTCCTAAATATTTTATTCACTGACCTCATACAGACATATTTGGTGAGACAGGTTAGTAGTTTTCACTGAGAGTTATATTTTAGAAGGAAGCTAATTGGTATTGCTATGCAAATTTACTATATTTTTAGAATCTATGCGAGTTATATAAAATTTTTTTTTCTAAGGGTGCAGTGGCTCACTCCTATAATCCTAGCACTCTGGAGGGCCTAGGTGAGTGGATTGCCTGAGCTCATTAGTTGGAGACCAGCCTAAGCAAGTGTGAGACCCCGTCTCTAAAAATACCTGGTTGTTGGGCTGGGAACCTCTAGTCCCAGCTACTCGGAAAGCTGAGACAAGGGGATCACTTGAGCTTAAGAGTTGTTCTATTGCTGTGAGCTATGATACAATGGCACTCTACCCAGGCCAACAAAGTGAGACTCTGTTTCAAAAAAAAAAAAAGAGAAGTAACAATTTTTTTTCTAAAAGCCTAGAAGCGTTAATGTACTACTTGACCCTTTATGCAATAATGAAGCATAAAATACATTGAAGTACTTGATATATTTAAATTGTTAAATCACTGAATCATATTAAGACTGATCAAATTTTCAGTCTTGAAGGAAAGTCATTATTCTTTTGTATCAAATTCTTTTTTCACATTCCTCATACTAATTCCTATTAAAAGGATCTGTTGTTCAAGGACAAGTTTTAGAAAATTCCCAAATATGTGGAAATTTAACAACATGCTCCTGAATGACTAGGGGGTAAAATACGAAATTATATTGAAAATTTTAAAAACTTGAGACAAATGAAAATGAACACACAATGTGTGGAATGAAGCAAAAGCAATTCTAAGAGGGAAGTTGATGGCAATAAACAGCTATATCAAAAAAGAAAAAAGGTTTCAGATAACCTAATATTACACCTCAAGAACTGAAAACAGCAACAACAAATTAGTCTTAAATTTAGTGAAGGAAAGAAATAATAAAAATTACTGCCAAAGTGATTGAAATAGAGATTAGCAAAACAATAGAAAAGATCAGTGAAACTAGCACTCTGCTTTTTAAAAATAAAAGCAAAATTAACAAATCTTTAGCAAACTTACTAAGAAAAAAAGATTCAAATACAGTATTAGAAGTGAAAGACAAGATACAATTAATACCACAGAAATATGAAAAATCATAAAAGAGTACTGCAAATAATTGTATGTCAACAAATTGTATAGAGAAGAAATGGATAAATTCTTAGACATATATAGTCTATTAAGACTGAATCATAAATAAGCAGAAAATTTCAATAGAACACAGAGATTGAACCAGTGAAAATGGTGTCCCATCGGTAAATTATCACAAGAATGAAAAAGCAAGTATCCAGTGTACTCAATACTAATATGAAACCAATATATAAACAATTATATGCCCACTTGAAAGAAAAACACAACTATATTCTAGCTGGGGGAGGGGAGAGGAGAGAAATTGGAAGAGGGAAGGTGATGGGCAAGTTCTCACCTAATGTGAAGGTATTCGGCACACCCTTGGGTGAAGCACTCAACTACAACTTGAACTTGAACTTAGAAATGAAAACAATGCAGCCTAAATATTTGTACCCTCTTCTCAATCTGGGAATTTTTAAAAAAGGTGTCCCATCAAAGAAACTCTCAGGCTGGGCATTAGCCCAACACTTTGGGAAGTTGAGGGAGAAGAATTTCTTGAGTCCAGGAGTTCCAGACTAGACTGGGGTACATAGTGAGACCCTGTCTTAAAAAAAAAAAAAAAGAGAGAGAGACAGAGAGAGAAAGAGAAATTATCCATACATGATGGTGCATGCCTATAGTGTCAGCTACTCAGGAGGCTGAAGCAGGATTGCCTGACCCCAGGAGTTAAGTTAGAGGGTGTAGGAAGCTATGATTGCTTCACTGCACTCTAGCTTGAGTGACAGTGTAATGCTGTGCGATTCTGTCTCAAAAAAAAAAAAAAAAAAAAAAGAGAAGTGAATGGAAAAGAAAAGGAAATCCCAGAACTTGATGATTTTACTGCTGAATTATACCAAAACATTTAAAGAAGAAATAATACAAGACCTTCTCAAACTTTTTCAAAACACAGAAGAAGAGGAAACACTTACAACTTCATTTTATGAGGCCAGTTCTACCCTAATACCAAAGCCCTACAAAGACACTTAAAGAAAGAAAAATTACACGGCAATGTCTTTGACAAGCACAGATGCAAAATTCCTTCACAAAATATTAGCAAATAAATTCAACAGTACGTTAAAAGGATAAGTCATTATTTAAAGTAAGATTAATCCTGGGGATGCAATGGTTCAACTTATGTGGATCTATAAATATGATATATTACATTAAGAGAAAGAAGGATAAAACCCATATTGTCATCTCAGTAGATGCAGAAAAAGCATTTGAAAAAATTCAAAATCCTTTCACAATAGAAACTGTCAACAAATTAGGCATGGAAGGAATTATTATGTACCCCAACATAACAAAGTCCATCTATGACAAACCCATGGCTAATATCATATACTCAATGGTGGAAAAACTAAAAGCATTCCCTTATAGTCAGGAATAAGATAAGAATGCCCACTTATGCCACTTCTATTTAAGATAGCACTGGAAATTTCAGCTATAGCAATTAGGCAAGAAAAAGAAATAAAACCCGTCAAAATTTGAAAGGAAGAAAGAAAATTGTTTCTGTTTGCAGATGACGTGATCTTATATAGAAAAAACCTAAAGACTCCACACACATACTCAGACCAAAAAAAAAAAAAAAAAAAAGAAACCCAAACAAAAAACCTGTTCAAAGAATAAAAAACTTCAGTAAAGCTGCAGGATGGAAAATCAACAAGATTAGTAAAATTTCTGTACACTAATAAGCAATTATCTGAAAAAAAAAAACACCAAAAATAAAGAAACAATTCCACTCACAATAACTAAAAAAATGCTTAGGAATAAATTTAAGGAGATAAAAGGTTTATACCCTGAAAACTATAAAATGTTGATGAAAGACACTGAAGAACACACAAGCAATGGAAAGATGTCCTCTGTTCATGGACTGGAAGAATTAATATTATTAAAATGTTCATATATCCATCCAAAGTGATCTACAGATGCAATGTAATTCCAATGACATTTTCCACAAAAATAAAAACAAATTTTAAAATTTTTATAGAACCCCAAAGGCACAGAATAGCCAAATCAATCTCGAACAAAAATAACAAAGCTAGAGGCATCACATTACCCAACTTCAGAATACACTACAAAGCTATAATAATCCATACAGCATGGTATTAACATAAAAACAGACACAGAAACCAAAAGAACTTTATAGACAGCCTAGAAATAAATCCAAGCTTTTATTTGAGTTAATTGATTTTTGACAAAGATGCCAAGAAAACAATGGGAAAAACACTCTTTTCAATAAAGGAGTTTAGAAAACTGGATATCCACATGCAGAAGAATGAAAATATACCCTTATCTCAACCATATACAAAAATCTATTCAAATTCAAAATGAATTAAAAGCTAAAACTATAAAGCTGCTAAAAGAAAAAAAAAAACATAGGAGGAAGCTCCATGACGTTGGTCTGGGCAATAATTTTTTTGGATATAATCCCAAAGGTACGGGAAACAAATTTGAAAATGGACAAATATGATTACATCATGCTGAAGAACATCTGTACAACTAAGGAAATAATCAACATGGCTGTTCTTAAAATCACTTAATTTGTTTCTTGGTATCATTTGAGTCACCACTAAATTGGTGAATACAAAACTAACTACAGAGGAGAGTATAGTGTAAATGGTCAAAATGTCCTGTCTGGATGCACCTTGTTTAGTAAAGCAGAATGAAATTCAAAACACAGTTCTTTACCTGCATTAGTTTTTAGTTTTTTGGGTTTTTTTTTTAACATAATTGATTTAATATTGCAAGTAGGATCTGTGGTTAGTTAGAAAATACTGTATGTTCCCCTTGAGTGGTGAACTTACAGAGATTCTAATATATGTTCTCCCTTTAAATGAATTCTGCTGAGTTTTTAATCATTAATGAGGTGATAGTCACCTTCAGTGTCCTTAGTCTTGATAGGTTTTCACTTATCTCCCCATCTGCTTCCAATGTAGCAGTCACAGCAATCTTATTCATCCGAAATCAGATCACATCACTCTTTCCACTAAAACTCGCCAGTGGTTTCCATCACATTCAGTGGGAAAAGCACAGTCCCACAAAGCCTCAAGGACCTTTCCCTCCCTCTTTCTTCATCCACTGATCTTCTCGCCTCATTTGCCTTACTAGTTACTTTTCTGTGTCTTAAACTCTCATATCTGACACTCGCCTGCCTCAGGGCCTTTGCACTTGTCATCTCTTATACCAGGATTTATTTTTCATGATTTTCATTTAGCCTGTTTCCTTACCTCCTTTGTGTTTTTATTCAATTGTCACCTTCTCCAAAGGGACCTCTTTGATAACTATTCAAAATTGCTTCTCCTTTTTCATTTCCTAAATCACTTCCTTACTTTATTTTTCTTCATAAAATATATCACCATTTAATTTACTACATTTATTTTATTATATATGTTAAAGGTTATTTATCTTCTGTTTCCAGATGCAGTTTTCCTGAGGGTGGACATATTTGTTGTTTTCTTAATTCTATATTTTAAACACTTAGCATAATGCCTAGCATATAAAACATACTCAATACATTATGATTGAATAAATTAATAATTTAAAACATCAACCATAATTTGAGAATCTTTTTTGTGTGTTTTTTAAAAATTTTTTTAAATTGAGAAATACATCATCTGTGTATAAAATCTGAAAGATACAAGTAGTACAGATACTATAAAACAAAGCAAACTCTAATCATAAGACATTACACACATCATGTGAAATCAACTGTCTGATCGTCAGGTTATGAAAACTAGAATTAAAAACTTACTACACATAAAAAGTCCAAGTTTCCAGCTTGGCAAAACTTGATTGCAGTTAAGTGAAATGTTTAATAATCTGAATTGTTTTCAGATTGTTTTCCCCAAAGTGTAAATAAAAGAACAAGACTAAATCTGTGCCCGGTAATTTTATTTTATTTATTTATTTATTTTTTATTGAGATACAGTCTCACTTTGTTGCCCTCTGTATAATGTTGTGGCATCACAGCTCAAGCAACCTCCAAGTCTTGGGCTTAAGCGATTCTCTTGCCTCAGCCTCCCAAGTAGCTGGGACTATAGGCACCCACCACGACACCTGGTTATTTTTCTTTTTTGTTTAGCAGACCTTGGCTAGGTTTGAAACCACTAGCCCCGGTGCATGTCACTGGCACCCTAACCACTGAGCTACGGGTACCCAGGCAGTCCCTGGTAATTTTAGTCTAACTCTGAAGCAACGTAAAACACACAACCACCTTGCCCATATCACCTGTTGGTATGACCATCTTACAGATGGTGGGAGGAAGGGTAGGGTCTGTGCAGGGCACAAGGCGGGAATGAGAAAGATGGTGTACCAGACTTCAGAAAATCGTGGTGAAAAGAAAGCCTCGATTAATTCATAGCCTAAAGGGGGAAATACCACTCTCCAAATTCAGGAAATTAATTTAGAAGGATAGGGGAAGAGTTTAAGTAATTGCAGTTTGCCATGAAAAATGTACATGTGATAGAATGGAGGACAGTTTGTTCTCACAACAAACAAATAGTGCTACATCATGCTGCTGTTTAAATAAGCTCACAAACAAACTCGTCAGAAAAATCTGTTAGGTTTACTTTGCCCAGATTAAGAAAGAGTAACTAAGGTTTACCAACATCTGGTATCCCTCATACTTTGTAAAGACAGATGTTTTGCTGCTTAATTATGAGAAATTATTTTCTTTCAAGAAAGTTCCTAATCTTTTAATAACATAAAAAAGGAGTAGAGAGCTGGTTAGACATCAAGTGCTTATTAGAAATCATTTTTAAGTTGCTGTCATATGTAAAATTTACTGACAACCTTTGGTAAACTGTTTAAAAATAAAAATTAATTTTAAAATTCTGGAGAAAATGCCTTTTTGCACACGTGTTTAAAATTGAAAATTAATTTTACTATAGATAGTAGTTCTGTGGAGTGTACAGAATTCCTCTTATTTAGAGATCAAAGGGCCATCCAAGATAGATATCGTGTTTCACAGGCATTACTTTTAGTCACCCTAATGTTTCAGCCATGAGACCAAAATTTAAGTGTTCTGTGCCGTGTGGTCACAGGGTCATTGGTTTTACAACATGGCTTGAAGCAATACTGGCATTTTGCTTCATAGGAAATAAGTCCTGCTTTGTGCCTATAAGCAAAAATTAATTTGAGAATCTTCTTGAATGTGTGGAGTAAAGGATTAAGTGATCTTATGATGAAATATGCTGTGCATTTTTTTTTAACATAGGAAATTTCCTTTAAGTCTCAGGTTGAATAACCTCATCTTATTCTGTTCAGGCTGTTCTAACAATACCCCTAGGTTGGGTGGCTTATAAACAGCAGAAATGTACTGCTCACAGTTCTGGAGGGTAAAAGTTCAAGACCAACATACTGGCAGATTTGGTGTCTGTCTGGGCCTCTTCCTGGATCATAGATGGCCATCTTCTTACTGTAGCCTCATGTGACGATGAGACAAATAAGCTCATTGGGGTCACTTTTATAGGGGCACAAATTCCATTCATGAGGGCTCTGTTCTCGTGGCCTAATAACTTCCTCAAAGCTTCACCTCCTAACTTCATTACACTGGGGGCTTAGATTTCAACCTATGAATTTTAGGGAGCTGCAAATACTCAGTCTATAGAAAGCATAGGGTAGATTTTCTCTTAGCCCTTTAAGTATGTATATATTCCAGTCACATTCGTCACTCTGACTTTACCACATTTATAGTTTTCTTTGGGAAAAGAAGTTTTAATTATTTTAACTCCTGTAACAGAGAAGTCTGGGACTGTAAAGTGTTTGCTTGATATTTTATTGTTTTCTAGTGGGGAAAATAATGTAAGTGTAAGAAAGAAAAAAAAATAGTGCTATCTCATGATGCTGTTTAAATAAGCTCATAAACATAGGATACGTATTTTGATTTAAATGCGGATAGACTTCATGATCCTGGCAACATCATGAAAGTGTAAACATTTTGTAAATGCAAATCCTATTTCAAATAGAGTCAAGATGTCTGCCCTGGGAAATGCTTCTTGAAGACGTGGAATAAATTAGAGGATCGTTTCTTTACAAACATGAACAATAGTATATAGAAAAAAGATCTGTTAAAAATCTGTGGGAAGGGTGGCGCTTGTGGCTCAAGGAGTAGGGCGCCAGTCCCATATGCCGGAGGTGGCGGGTTCAAACCCAGCCCCGGCCAAAAAAAAAAAAAAAAATCTGTGGGAAAAGATCTGTTAAAATGTTTAAATCATAGTAATTCTGTTATGGAAAATGTTAACAGGACTTTCTAAAATAGACTGTGGGCAATTTTCACAGCTGCCTGATGGCTTCCACACAAAACAACTGCATTTCATCCTTCTGAAGGAATAGTGTGCATTCTTTATTATGGTTTTAGAGTTTAAGTTTTTATTAATTATATATATTATTATACTTAAATATATATATTTTAAGCTGTTATAAATATATATTATATATATCTAATACATATATAATATATAATATGTATGTTACATATATAATATGTTACAATATATATGTAACAATATATGTATTATATATATTATATATGTATACATGAATTTTATATATATGTATATTACATATATGTTATATATGTAGGTACTTATACATTCATATGCAGTAGAACCTCTGTAAGTTAATGACCCAAGGGACTGTAACAAATTAGTCAACATAGGGAGGAGGTGAACACAAGGAACTAGGCCACTGTACTGATACATGTAGTGCCAGACATGTCTGATCTATGACAATTAGGTTAGCTCAAGGAGGTGGTCAAAGTAGGGAAGCAGCCAACTATGGAGGTTCTACTGTGTATGAGTTTTTTCCTAGAAATTGACTTCATATTGTAAGTAATGGGATAGCATGTGGTTTTTAATTCATAAATAAGACATGTTTTCAGTATTACTCTGAGTCTGTAAAATACAAAATAGCAAGAAAGATTAAGATTCAACTAAGGAGAAAGGAGGAGGTATAACTGTACCCAGGTTGCATTCTTATTATCATTTATTTTAAAATATTTTCTAATTTTCATTGTAATATTTAGAAGTGAAGTGCTTAATTTTCTAAACTAGTGAATATTTCTCTAATCTTTTTTTTTCTTTCTTTCTTTCTATTTTTTTTTTTTTTTTTTTTTTTTGAGATACAGTCTTGCTCTGTCCCCTAGGTAACTTGCATGGCATTAGCCTAGCTCACAGCCATCTTAAACTTCTGGGCTCAAGTGATCCTCCTGCCTTAGCCTCCTGAGTAGCTGGGACTTCAGGCATCTGTCACAATGCCTGGCTAATTTTTCTATGTTTAGTAGAGATGGAGGTCTCTCTCTATGTTTAGTCAAACTCCTGAGCTCACAAGTTTTTTATTTTTAGTAGAGACAGGGTCTCTCTATTGTCCAGGCTGGTCTTGAACCCTTGAGCTCAAGTGATTCTCTGGTCTCAGCCTCGCAGCATGCTAGTATTACAGGCACAGGCATGAGCCACTGTGCCTGGTCTCTTTTTGTTTGTTTGTTTTCTCACATACATCTACTGTGGTCTGTATATTTTCAATCTTAAAGACTAAATTTTTTGAGATTCGTTTTCATCCAAAACATTAGTGACATTTGGGCATTTGAGAAGAATGTGGCTTCTGTAGTTGGTGGCTGCAGGATTACTAATGTGTCAGTGAGTTATATGTATTTTTATTTATATATAGAGGCTGTTTTATTAGAGGCATGCAAATTTTGGATTAGAGCATAATTAACCCTTTTTAATGCTGTTGCTAGAGTTTACTTTTGGAGCTTCACTAACTTCGTTTTTGTTAGTGTAGCGTAGTTCTCAACCTTCCTAATGGTGCCGTCCTTTAATACAGTTCCTCATGTTGTGGTGACCTCCAAACATAAGAGTATTTTCATTGCTAACAGCAAAAATAATTTTATGGTTGGGCGTCACCACAACATGAGGAACACCACAACAAGGGTCATGGCATTAGGAAGTTTGAGAACCACTGGTGTGGCTTCTTTTTAGTTAGTCCTTGCATGACATATGTTTTAAAATTCTGTTTGGTGTCCTACTACTTAAAGCGTATTTCTGTGAGCAGTATATATTTGAATTGTTTATTTAGCCAGTTGAAAATCATTGCCTTTAAATTACATATTTAATTCATTTATATTTAATCTTACTTCTGATATTTGAGTTGAAATTGCTATGTTCTTATATGTTTTCTATTTGTCTTATCTTTTATTAGTTTTTTTCATGACTTTCTTTCTTTAGGAGTACTAAATTTTTCCTCTATTTAATTATTGCATTTTCCCTTTGTTAGCTTGTGTTCTTTGTAAAGTCTTTTATTACTTTTATTAGTTATCATAATATTACTGTATGCACTTTTCATTTATCAGAACTTTATAACAGTTTATCTCAGTCCCATACCCCCATCAGGTTTTATCCTATATTCTCATGTGCTTGATTCTACATACAAATTAAACTTCATAGGAAGTAACTGTTGCCATAATAAAAAGTCAGTATTCATTGAGTTTTATTATTATTATTATTATTATTATTATTGTTTGACAGAGTCTCATTATGTTGTCCTCAGTATGCCATGGTGTCACAGCTCACAGCAACCTCTAACTCTTGGGCTTAAGTGATTCTTTTACCTCAGCCTCCCAAGTAGCTGGGACTACTGGTACCTGCCACAATGCCTGGCTATTTTTTTTTGTTGTTGTTGTTGCAGTTGTCATTGTTGTTTAGCTTGCTGGGGCCGTGTTCAAACCTGCCAGACTTGGTGTATGTGGCTGGCACCATAACCACTGTGCTATGAGCTCCGAGCCATTCATTGAGTTTTAAACACACATTTAACCTTATTTGATGCCTTCTGTTTACTCCTTTGTTAGTACACTTCCATCTGAGATAATTTCCCTTCTGCTTATTTTTTTTTCAATGATTGCTTGTTTGTTACAATCTGCTCAAATAATTTTTTCCCTAAAAGTAGTTAGTTTTCTTTAATTTCGGATGCTTATTTTCCAGTGAGTATAGAATTCTTGGTTGGAAGTTATCTTTTTTCAGCACTTTAAAGATGTCATACCTGGCTTTCATCATTTCTGTTGTGAAGTCAGGACAAAGTCTTACTGTGTGTCCTTAAAATTAAGGCCTTTTTTTCTTTGAAGGTTTTCTGTCCTTGCATTTGTGTTCAAGGATTTACCACAATGTACTAGGAGTGATTTTATTTGTATAATTACTGCATGAGATTCTAAAAGTTCTAGAGTTTGTGGAATGATGTCTTTCAATGGTTTTGGAAAATTCCTAGCTAGTATTTTCTCAACTATTGTTACACTCCATTCTTTCTTTCCACTATTCTTGGAACTTTAATTACCCCTATGTTAAACCATTCGCCATGTTCATTATTTACTAAATGCTTATTTTTCTCTTTTTTTTCCTCCTGTATTAAAGTTTCTTCTGTCTGTATATTCTCTGGCAACCTGTTTTTTAGTATACTCATCCTTTTCTTCTGCTGGATCCAATCTTCTTTTAAACACATTTATTGGATTCTTAATTTTAGTAATTCTCTTTTCAGTCCTAGAATATTCATTTGATGATTTTTTAAAAAATAGATTCCAAATAGGCATTCCATTTAGTCACCTGGAATGTATTAATAACAGTTATTTTAAATTATACGTCTGACAAATATAACACTTGAAACACCTGTGAGTCTGTTTCTGTTGTCTTTTTATTCATCTTTGGTTTGCTCATTTATGACAAGCTTGATAGATTTTGATTTAATAATGTACATTGTGCCCCCACATTTGTAAAACTTCTGGATAATGTTAATTTTTGATAAAAATAATTTTTGTTGTTGTTGTTGTTTTGTGACAAGTTACAGTAGATATCCAGGCATGGTGGTAGTCACCTGTAGATCTAGTAACTCAGGAGGCTGAGGTAAGAAGATGTTGCTGTGAGCTAGGTTGCCAGGCATTGTATGCAGGGCAATGAGTGAGACAATATTTCAAAAAGAAAAAAAAAAAAAGAGAGAGAGTAGGGCCAAATTCTTTGATTCTGTTGGCATTTTGTTTTTGTAATTTGAAAGTAGTCACTGTTTATTAACTGACCAGAATACAAAAATAATCAGGATAGATACCTTAGTGCATTCTTCTAATAAGCTTGTTTGTCTGGTCATTCCTGTTGCCATCTCCACCTTCTACAAAATGGATTTTCTTTCCTTCATTCCACCCCACGGAGATGATAACTTCAAGGGCCACAGGAAATTATTTGCTTCTTTGAAACGTTTTCCAACAGTATAGATCTCATGCACCAGATTCCCCTTGCAGATGGTGCCATATTTACCAAGAGATTGAGCAATCAAACTGTTATCTGTGGACACAATTTACTTCTTATTGCTTGTGCTATAACCACACTTACAGATAAGCTCATTCACTGACTTCAGATTTGGGTACCCCCATGCAATATATGGTTCTACAATCCTTAGCATGTCAATCAAAGCCTTGTTGAGCTTAACAAAAGTTCCATTAAATATCTGGTGAAGAAGCTGCAACACCTTTTAGACCTGAGGGCTCACGCCATAGATACCTCTGATCCTGATGCCAAGCGCCAGTTTAGGTTCTGCAGATACATAGAAGTTGCCAGCTTTTCTTGCCTTCCTAGCCATTCGAGTCTCAGTTCTGTACATCTGCTTGTATTCCTTTGATAATGCTTAACTTTTTCATGCATAAGCTTCCTTCTTGCCTTTCAAAACATCTTGTGGGCACACTTTCTCTGATACTTGATCGTCAGCTCTGCAAAATTCCTTCATTTTGTCTTAAGAATTTCTGGTACAGCAGGCACCTTTTTTCTTCTCTTTTACACCCTCCATGGTTCCAGCTGGGAAAGAAGTCAATTAGCAATTTATATGATTCATAGCTTGGTCAGGGGTTCTGATGGCTGTTTCTGGTTTGTCCTAAATAAGTTCTAGGTGCAGCTTTTCAAAACTCCAATCGAGAGCCTGGTTTACTTGCCAGAGCCTTTCCTTTCTGGCTAACATTGAACTCCTAATTTCATCTTTTCAGCTCTGTGAGACTTCTCAAAGATCTTTTTAGCTTTTCACTTCGTATGAGTCAATTTTTGCATGTTGTTTACTTCTGGCTCCTTTACCATTTAGAATTCAACAAATCTCTTGAAGGAGAAAGGCTGAACAAGGTTGGTCTCATTTCTTCATAGACTGCAGGCCCTGAAGTCCTATCTGAGTTGATCACCCTGACTGTAATGCATATCTTCTCAGCCTGTGGGATTTCTGACTCTCTGGAAGAGAGCTTTTTCTATGACCCTCTATTCAACTGTCAGCAAATTAGTGTGAGTCTTCTGAGAAGGAAATGGTCCATTCACTCAAGTCTGGCTTTCCTGATTGCCTACTTATGCTGCAAACTTAGGTTCTGCAGATACATAGAAGTTGCCAGCTTTTCTTGCCTTCCTAGCCATTCGAGTCTCAGTTCTGTACATCTGCTTGTATTCCTTTGATAATGGAATAGCTGTTCTTAGTTATTCAGCATTAATCATTGTTGTCTTTGGGAGAAAATAGAAAGAAAATTGTATTTATTGTATTTATAGTTTTAAAAATGTCAGAACATGTTATCAGAAAAGAACATTTATTTTTGTGAATTTTAGGAACATTCTGAATTATTTCTTCAATAGTAAAAAATACTAATTATTAGAATAATTTGATGGATTTGAGATCCATCTGGGACATTTGGGATGCATGGAATTGTCATCTGAATTAGGCCTAAACAAAGTAGGTGTTATCCTTAGTAGGAAGCACTGTGCCCTTGTAGTATCTTCCCTGAATAATGTATAAGGAGAACAATTTAACTGTAATACATATGAGGAATATTTACTGAGCAACTACTAGTTAGTAGACACTGTTCTAAGCCAGAAGGTCTGGCCATGAAGGATACAGTAATACTTGCTTTCCAGGATTTTATATTCTAACCAGGGGAGAGAACTAGGGTGAGAGGAAGGTCATGGAAAGTCAAATAATTTAGAATAGTGGAAGTCCAATGAACTAAACAAAACATGATTATACTTTAGGGAAGTGGTTCTCAACCTTCCTAATGCCTCCTAAAGCCGTGACTCTTTATTACAGTTCCTCATGTTGCGGTAACCCCCAACGATAAAATTATTTTCATTGCTACTTCATAACTGTAATTTTGCTACTGTTATGAATTGTAATGTAAATATCTGATATGCAGGATGTATTTTCATTGTTACAATGGAGTCCCAACCCACAGATTGAGAACTGCTGCTTTAGGGAGTGATGAAAACACTATTGATACTTCATTTGTACATTCTGTCTAGTCATAGACATAGTCTAGACATTCTGTCTAGTGCTAGTCATAGAAAAAGCTGGGTAAAATTTATTACTAGCAGAAAGAAATGAAGTGGATGAAGGAAGAAGGCTAAGATGGCTGGAACCCAGTGGCAGTAGCAGAGGTAGCATGAAATGATGTCAGGGAGGACTCAGGTCCCCTATTGGGAGCAGTCAGTCATGATGAGAAGTTTAGTTTTAATTCTGGGTGTAATGAAAAACCTATAGTGCTATTTGAGTGTAACATAATTTCCTTATTTTGATAAAAATATTACTTTGCTAAATGGAGAATGATCATAGTAAGATGGGTGAAAACTAAGTGGGCTTTAGGAAATCATTATAATATTTTATATTTTGGCAAAGAAATGATGGTGATTTGATGTGGGATGATAGCAGCAGGAAGGAATGGATTTGGTCTGTTGGGATTTATTTGGAGGTTGATATAATGAGATTTGATGGTGGAGTGAATATGGAGAGTTTGGCAAAAATGTTGACTCCTAGGACGTTGGCCTGAAGTCATTTATTTTACGGAGCTATGCTGGGTGGGTAGTTAAGTGCTATAGTTTAACATGTTATGTCTGAAATGAACATTATTCATTCAAGTGGAAATTTTAAAGAGACAACTGGATTTATGTCTGGAGTTTGGGGGAGAAAGACTAGAATCCGTGGTGTGAATCGGGGTATCACTAACAAAGAGATTATATTTAGCAATAAGGCTTTATTTAAGATAATCTAGAAAGATAGTATGAAATTAAAAAGAGGGCTTAAAATTAGTTCCTAGCTACTCAAACTTAGAGATGATAAGATAAAATATAACAAGAAAAAAGGAATAATCAGTTGTGGTCACATAGCAGCTGAGAGGTTCACGTTCAGCCAACTGGGTATTGGAAGTACCAAAAGACCAGGGAACAAAGCACCTTAGTTTCACTGTGTAACTTTTTTTTAAAATTAGAGAATCTGTATTAGAAGGTAAATGGCTCAAACAGTGAGATTTAATTGGGAAACTCCCAAAACAGCAACACTTACTAGTGTTCACTTAATTTTTTTAAGCACACAAATGTTGACTGTGTAATTTTTAAATTAGGTAACAGCCACTAAAATTGTATGAAAAAAATAGAGGTAGTGAGTGATAGCATCTTTTACTTACTAGCAAGTTGTATCCACATACTAAAAATAATATATTCCCTTTTCAAAATACCTCACTTTTTTTTGTTTTAAAAAATATTTTAATGTGGCTTTTCAGGCGAATATGCTGTAGGAAGGTCATGGTAGATTAACCTCAAATTAGGTGAAACAGTGAATCCAACTAAAACAAAAATAGTCTTACATGCTCAACTTGGTGGCTCATGGCATAATCCTAGCACTCTGTAAGGCAAAGGTGGGAGGATCCCTTGAGCTCAGGAGTTCAAGACCAGGCTCTGTCTCTACTAAAAAGAGAAAACAAAATCAGCCAGGTGTGGTGGCAGGCACCTGTAGTCCCAGCTACTTGGGAGGCTGAGGCACGAGGATTGCTCATACCCAGGAATTTGAGGTTGCTGGGAGCTAGGCTAATGCCATGGCACTCTAGCCTGGGCAACAGAGTGGACTCTACCCTCCCCTTAAAAAAATAGTCTTATAATGTATACAACCAAGGAGATCAGTACAAAAAATGAATCCATTATTAGTTGCCTATACCATTGTATCATTATGATTACACTAAAATATAGTAAGTTGAGTTCAAAGATGGATAATGTTTGGATTACAGAGTCAATAGTCAATTCAACTGTCTACCTTACTCCTATTTACTATTTCCATACTAAAACCTTTCAGTATGGGGTTGGAATACATGATTTTCCCAGTAATAATATTTAAATTGAATTTCATATTTTGCTTCATCATCATCTTCACTGCCATTGTCTTTAATGAATTTATATCAAATGATAAGCTTCCCCATCCTTCAATGGGGAGAATAATTTATTTACTTAATGATCCTGGAAATAAGGGAGTGTTTATAAAATGAAGTGTAAAAATTAAGAACTGAATAACAATGGGAAAATGTATTTTTCCACTGATTTTAGAATGTACTTAAGAAAATTAAACTCGTGACAAAATATAGTTATTTAATTTATAAATGGATTTATAAATTAATTATAAATTTTATTATAGTACACATCCCTGAGATGTTGCAGAATATTTTCTAAATAGATAATATCTTGATGACATAATTTGTAAATAGGTAATACCCTAATCCCATGACTGACATGCCTCCACCAGCCATGGCAGATTTTAAGTGGCCCTGCTAGATTTTAAGTATGCATCTCGATAAATATGGGCAGGTGCTGAGACACAGAGGAGAAGGTATGGAGAAATTAGTTATTCTGTTTGACTGTGTGGTGATATAGAGCAGTGGTCCCCAACTTTTTTGGCATCGACTGGTATCATGGAAGAAAATTTTTTCCAAGGACCGTGGTGGGGGTGGTTTTGATATGAGTCTTCAAGGAACTGATTTATTATAATTTCTGTGCAGGCAAACCTCTCTGCTAATGATAATCTGCATTTGCATCTTCTCCCCAAAAGTAGCATCACTGCCTTAGCTCAATCTCAGATCATCAGGCATTAGACTTGCCTAAGGGGTGCACAACCTAGATCCTTACACACACAGTTTACAGCAGAGTTTGCTCTCCTGTAATATAATGCCACCTTGATCTGCCAGCACGTAGCAGGCAATGATGTGAATGATGGGAAAAGCTGTAAATATAGATGAAGCTGCTCTCCTGCCACTTACCTCCTGCTCTGCAGCTGGTTTCTAACAGGCCACAAACTAGTACCAGTCCATGGTCCAGGGCTTGGGGCTGTAGACAAAGAATACCCCATGAGGTATGGTATGATCTTTTGAGAGAACCCCTTGTGTATATTTTAATAGAACATCATAGAGCTTCTGAATTCATCCGTGAAAGAATTCCCACTTCTTATATTACCTTTTGTCATGTCAAAGGATTCATTTTCTAGAAACTGTTATTTTTATCCACATCAGTGCACAAACTGACAATCAATAGTAATATTTTTCACTTTCTTTAAAAAGAAATGTTGGGTTAGGGCAGGAGGTAGAGGGATAAATAGACAGAGCCCAGGGATTTTTAGGGTAGTGAAAATCCTCTGTATGCTAGTACAATGATGGATGCATATCATTATAGTATACATTATTCAAGACCTATAGAAGGCACAACGCAGAGTGAGCCCTAATGTAAACTGTGGGCTGTGCATGATCACGATGTGTCAGTGTCATTATATCAGTTGTAACAAATAGACCATTCTGGTGGGGGATGTTGATAATGACAGAGGCTGTGCAAGAATGGGGGCAGTGACTATGTAGGAAATTTCTGTACCATCCTCTCAATTTCACTATGAACCCCTATTAAAAAAGATAAAATCCTAACAACAACAAAAGAAATTTTATGTTCCTCAGTTTTTGTTAAAGATTATCCTTTTTTTTTCTCAACTCATAGAGTGTTTAACACTTTAGACCACATTTAAACTTATGGTCAGCCTCTTTTAAATTGTGGTAAAATATATATTTTACTAATATATTTTATATATATATATATATTTTACTGCTAATGATTTACTGCCTGTGTTGGGAGGCACCCAGCAATGCTTTTTAATTAACTTATCAATTAAAATAATTAATACAATTAAAATAAATAACACAATTTAAAAAATAAATTAACAGACTTTATCATCTTAACCATATTTAAGTACCCCGTTCGCTGGCATTAAGTACATTTACACTGTTGTGTTATCATTATCACCATTGGCTCCAGAACACTTGCATCTTGTAAACCTTGAAACATTGCACCCATAAAATAATAACTCCCAGTTTCACCCTATCCCGCTCAGGGGGCTGCAGCTTGGTCATCCTGAAATCAGCCCAGGGACAGGGTGGTGCCTGGCTTCCAAGTCCCCAGTGCTGCCCAGGGCCTGAGACCAGAGAGTGTGGGGCCCTTCTCAGGCAGGCAGCTCTGGCAGAAAACTGTGGGGAGTGCAGTTCACTCAAGATTCCGTTCAGTCCAGTAGCAGCTGCAGCATGCTGGGTGCTTCCCAACACAGGCAGAAAGCCTGGTTTCCCTCCCGCCCTCAGGCTGGGATAAACTGCAGCTATGCTGAGCCCAAACTCAGCCCAAAGATGGGGCTGAATTTGACAAGGCAATATTTTTACTTGAAATAAAATCAGTCTTAAAATGGTGCCTTGGACCTGCACCCGAAAAGCTAGGATCCTTCCTTCCCAGGCAGGCAGCTGGGTGAGAAACTGGTACATGCCATCTGCTCACATCTCAGTCTCAAGGGAGCCCGCAGCAGGGTGGTAGAGATCTTCCCAGGGGTGTGTGGAAGTGCCTGGGCCCCTCCATTCCCTCCTCAGAGCTGCACAAAGGCTGCAGGGGTGCCAGGGTTCCCCAGTATCTAGGCTCTCAGGATGGTGCTTGGTTCAAGTTGTGCCAGGCTCAGATGCCTGTGGGATTCTGCTTGGCTTTCCTTTTGGGAGCACTGTCTCTGGTCTCCAAGCTGCTGTCTGTGTTAGGCCCAAGACCTTGGTGGATCAGAGGGGTCTCCTATAGGCCAGATTGTAATCATATGTGTTGGTGAGTGGATCCTTGGGCCCTTGTCTCTTTCTGTTCCCCCCTATCCAGGAACTTTTCCTGGCTGTTAGTCAAACCCAGACTAGGCAAGTCATCCTGAACCATCTCCTTAGCCACTCTGGGGCTCCCACTGCTTCCCTGGTGAATCGTAGCATTTTCTCCCAAGGGGTCTGTTTAAATAAAATATGCCTCTGCTCACTGTTCTCGTTCCTTCCCATTGGAGCAGGCACATATTCCCTGTGTCTAGTCAGCTATCTTGATTTTATCTGTAGTCTTCTTTCTAATTTTTTTAGGGACCACCATACTTTTTCCCAGAGTGGCTGTACACTTTGCATTCCACACCCTTGCCAGTACCTTTTATTATTTTTTAATAGTTACCTTCCTAGTGGGCATGGGGTGGTAATGGTTCATATTTCTGACCATAGTTCTCTAATATTTCTTGAGAAAATTTTGGCATATTCTGAGAGATATATAACTTTTGAACTGTATGTTATTGGAAAGAATAGCTGTGAAGTGCCCAGGTAAAATTTAAGAATCTTGAAACAAGACAAATACAACATAATGTAAAAGGAAATTAAATCCTGGACAATTTTGTTCAGCCTGCTGACATAATCATCAGCGAAAGGCCGGTGATAACTCAGGAAGAGTCATTAATAGGCAAACTGTTTTATTATTTGTACAATTTATGGGTTTTATAATATAAATGTGAGTACTCATATTTGGAATTATAACAGAGGCATTTTTGTCTCGAGGACTATTGCACTTTTTTAAAGTCGCTTTGTCCTAGACGCTGTAAAATGTTTATATGAATCACCTTACAAAGTTTTTTCAATCCTATAAAAAAATGCTACTACAGATGAGAACATTTTGTATCAGAGAAATTAAGTAACTTGCTCAAAATTTTATAGTTGGAAAGGGGAGAAAGAGAGTCAAATCTGGTTCTCTGATTTCAAGGTGTGCCCTACATATTCTAACAGACTCAAACCTTAGAATGAGTAAGAGCATCAGGGCTTTTTGGCTTATGTAAGACTACTTACTTGCCTATAATCATGCTAATCTCACTAAAAATGAGACTAACATATAATTTTGTATTAACTACTATGTATATATGTGGAGATATAACTTGAAATATGAAGCTGGCCATTTAAATATATGTGTTCATGATCTTAAAATATATTGTTGAGAATCAGTGTGTTATTAAATTCTATTTATTGGCCAACCGAAGTATTTTTCTTAAGGAATCATGCAGAAATTGTGAGTGTTTGATGCAATTCTTTAGGGAATTTCAGCAGCAATACACTAAACACGGTGCTGGAAGATTTGAGGATTATCATTGATCGATTCGGTCAAAATCACTGTTAGAAGTTTAAATCCTTCTTTCTTCATTTTTTGTGTGATCCATTGATTTTCCTAAGGAAGGGCAATTAACTTTTCTCCAGTAATCACAAGGAAAGCCTGACTGAATGTTCACATACCAATACAGAATTTAAAGTTCTTAATACTTGTAGGCATTAAATAGAATTCAGCACTAAATTCACACATAAATTTTACAAAAGAAGCATTTCTGAAGACAGAAAATGAGAATAATTTTTAAACATAAGAAATTACTTACTTTTTATATCATTATCAAATGTAGAAGATAAAGATTATGACGCTAAAACTATTTGCTAGCAAAAACTGGCTTGTCATAAACTTGTTTAATCTAGATGTCAAATATCTGGGATTTAAAATTACATGGCACAATCATATATTCCTAAAATCATATTAAGAACTTTGACAAAACAGTATTTTTTACTTGAAATAAAATCAGTCATAGGCAACTGAATTAAAAGCAAGTGGAAATTGTATGCTCATATACATATGAATTCTTGGCAATCTATTCTTGTGTTATTCTTTCTGGCATCTATGTAGATATGGGTGACAGGCATGTAATAGTTGTCAGTCATTAAATGTTGAATGTATTGCTTTGCTAAATCTTCTCATCCCCGAGCTTTCCTTCCCCCTGCGTTACTATGACATTACTTCTTAATTATAGCCTCTCCATCCTCTATAATGATATTACTAAGTTATTCACTGATCAGAAATACCATCAGTTGCTAATCCAATCCCTCAGACTTAACTACAATTTTTTTGTGATCTAAGTATTTTTAAACATTTGATAAAGATACAATGTGTTATTTCCCCAGGAGTCTCCCACTTTGAAGTTTCCAAAAGGATTCAGTTTCAACAAAAGCACTTGTGTATTTCTCGTTGATTATATGACACGAGAATTCTGTTTTTGGAATGCACGTAAAGTAGATAATATTCTAAATTATAAAAATATAAAATTCTATTTTTTTATAGCCCTCTCCAAATTTAGCTATCTCGTCAGTTTCCAAGAGAAATTTTATCTTTATAGCTTTTCTGTATAGTGACTATAATAAGGCTAGCTAGATTTAATTCTCTTGATTTTTATTAAAACTTCTAATTCCAAATTTATTAGTGAATTACATGCCTGTATACAAACACATTTTATCCAACATGTTTTTTTCTTCATCTCTTTAAAATCATTACATTTTATTATTTCCAATATGGTTTAAAATTAATGCTTTTAAATTTTGTTCTTGAAACATTTCCTTTTACCGTTGGTAAAATTATATTGATAATTTTCCTATATATATCCTGAGATTTTTATCTTGATTTCATAACAAGCATAACTATATTCACAGATTTTTTTCACAGACTAACTTCTTCATATGGATTCTGATATTTTGTCTTGTAAAAATTAGTTAATGACATTAACTTTTAGGTTTGTTTTCTTCCAGTTCTTTTCTACACACACACCCACACAGACACACACCCCCAAGTATTTTAAATTGGTAGCATACTGTAGATAAAGTTTTACGCACGCATATCCTGTTTTGTTCACTGTATATTGTATTATGAACATCTTTCCCCATATAACCACATGGTCTTTGAAATTTAGTTATTAATTAAAGTGAAAACCTATCTTGTGAATTATGTTTCTGCTTCTAGACTTCCTTTAGGTTGTGGACTTCCTAAAATGCAAGGGTAAGATAAGTGAGACAGAATAGCTGCAGAACCTCAGGAAACAACTGACTGTATGGTGTCTGCCAATGTCATGGGAGCCCGCAATATGACCTTTCAAACTAGGTGATCCATTGCTATCAGTAGGTAAATATATTTAAAAATGCATCCTGGCTTTGCATTTACATCCCGTTTCTTGGGGATACATGGGAATGAAGACCCTGGCAGACTTTATCCCCGGTTAGAAGATGTTTATCCACTAATTTAATTTCTCAGTGTCTATCTTTCAGTTTAATGTTTCAAAATAGATGAACTGAGATGTAAGTTATCTTGCCAACTAGATATTTAATATTCTTTTCTTTTCCTGATTATATAAAAGTATAACTTAGATCTATGTTTAAACTGGCAAACAGGTGAATGTATTGCTACTGATTATCATAACTTATTTTTAAAGAGACTTGATTTAATATAGGCCAAATGCTGATCTGGGCATTTCACGTGTGTAATGACATAATCCTCTCAACTTTATGAATTAAATACAATAAATTATTATTTCCATTAAATGAGGCACAGACAAGTTGAGAAACTTGCCTGAGTGATTGAGCCCATGTAACATGACACCACATCTGTCTCTCAACCAGTAACTCCACTCGGATGTCTAATGGAGCCTCACAGACTTCACAGCTCAGAACAGAAGTCTTGATTTCCTTCCCCCCAAACATGCACTTCTCTTCATGAATACCACGATTCTTAATCCAGTTGTTCAGGCAAATAATGAAAAACAAAGAGAACCCTTAAATTAATGCTTGATTTTGTCTGCTCCCTTCATGCTTCATATTCAGATTCCTGCAAACACTTTCGACAAAAACATATCCTGAATCTGATCACTCAGCTTCTCCACCACCACTCTTCATCTAAGCCATCATCATCTCTCTTACCAAGACTGACAGAATAGCCACATACCTTGTATCTCTGTTTCTACATCCCCTCTCCACAGCCATTAAACACCTGCCAGAGCAATCCTTTACAAACGAACATTAGATGTCACCTTCCTTCTGCTCAGAGTCTTCCAGTAGCACCCCAATACACGTAGACTGAATTCTGGGCTTAACACATTCTGTAGAGACAGCCTCCATGGCCTGACCCCTCTGTGCTTCTCCAGCATACATATAACTCACCACAATCTGTTCCTCCGATTTTATTCTGTCTACCCTGGCTTTGCTGGAATGAAGTTCATTCCTGCTTTACGCTTGCTATTCCATCTACCTTAAATGTTTCCCAAGAACTTGATGCGGATTTATCCCTCAAATCACTAAGGTCACTGCTCAAATGTCAGCTTGGCATGGATTTATCTCTCAAGTTGCTGTCACCTTCTCCGAACTGTTACAGAACACTCCATCTAAAATTGTGTTACTTATTGGTTTGCCTTGCTTGCTGTTAAAGTGGTATCCTGACAGATGTTTAACAACTGGCTCTCCAGGGGATTAAAAAAGACTTGATTTAAAATGTTAGTGTTCAAAGTGTGACTATTCCCATCATGACAGGTTCAGTTTACTAATGTGATGTCATTGAACTAGAAGTTGAGAAGATACATACGATTGGTTTTTGAGATCCAGTGCAACCTGTCTCCATCACGGTACCAGTAGATTGTCTATTTTTCTAGACTATAACCCCTATGTGAGAGCAACTATCTCTTAACCATTGTATTTCAACATCTAGGTTAAAGGCTAGCACAGTCAATAATATGTTGCTCAATAGTATTTTTAAGATAACTGAATCAATGAATGAATTAATAGATCACACTGTGGGTCTTTGAAATATATACAGAAGTGGAGAATCTTAGAGTCTGTGATATGAATCTATACTAACCAAAATGGTTTTGACTGTAGGTACAACTGTCCTTCCCAGTCTTCTTAAATGAGGAGTCACCTCAATTCCCATTTGAATGTTCTCTCATCAACTCCCTAAAATGATTACTGAGAATATAGACATTTAAATGTATTCTGGTTTGTATTTAAATAATTTCATTGATGTTTAGGCTACAAACATTCATCTTGAGTTAGTTCAGTATATCGTGTGCTTTAACCATTTGATGCATTTCTACAAGGTTGCTTATGTCAAGAATATCTCCAATTCAAATCACGACCTTCTTTTGGTTTGTATTCAAATTCTAAAGTTCCTGACCTAAACACAAAAATGATTAACTCAAGAATTTTAACAACCATACTGCTGTTTTGCACTTCTACTGGTGATGATACTTGAGAGTGTTATGTGCTGAATGGACAAACAATGGAAGAGCCTCCACCACAAGACATGTATGTAAAACCAGCTTTCAATAAGTGACTATATTTACTACCTGCTGGGTTTGGTCACTACCCAAACCATTCTTACGAATACCATTCTTACGAATACTCACTACAGATGTGAAGTCTGGGTTAAAGAAAAGTTAAGCCTTCATTCTTCATTCCTCTTCTAAGAATTGGAACTGCTAATAGCTGCAGTTATTTCACAACCATTCACTGTACGGTTAGTTTTAACAGAGTCTTTAGTAAAGTGTTTTTATGGTGTCTCTATTTACAGGTATCCCTCCGTATAGGTAGGTGTATGATAGAATTGCTTGGTTATTCTGCTGGCATTCATTCTCTGCTGTTTGCATGGACTCAGTTTACAGTGTCAGGTTTACTATTAAAGATCTTTCAGCTTTACCATTTGTAGTCACTCAGACTGTTCAGGAAGCCTGTGGATTATGTTTTATGCCACAGATATCACAGATAAGATAGAGCTTAATTCTACACTGGTAAAATACTACTTCTGTTTTCCAAAAGCGTGTTCCTTAAGATTTGTCTCTAACCTGTGGGATTAAATGCTTTATTTGCTGGTGATTTCAGAATTAGAATTCTGTGACACCATTTCACCCTACTTTAAATAAAAATGCGTATGGGTTTTTCTAGTAAAGGCTTTTACAAATTGTGTTAGGGGAAGATTGAATGTTCACATCGGGACACTTAGCAACACAGAAGATTTCCAAAATTATTTGCTCTTTTGGGGGGAAACGACAGCAATGACTTTATGTGACACCCATAACCTGTTGGAATGGAAAGATTTCAGTGTCAGAAAATTGTTCTCATTTTGCTTTAAAAACTTTTTTGTTGTCTTCTGTACCATAAACCCTAGTTGATTAAAATAGAAAACACACTTGATTTTCTCTAAAGATGACATTAAAAAAAAATTTTTTTTTTACTCTGATGCAACTGATTAGTCCTCCATGAAGAACTTTGGAAGACCCGTGAGCAAACTTGCTAACAGCAAAATGCTTTTTTGTGAGGCAGTGGAGAGAGGACAGAGAAGTTCTCTCAGTGTTATGTGTGGTATGGATCCTGTTGAGTTTTGGAAAGCAGCTCTCAGCACTTCGTAAGATCACTTTTGACTTGACTACTGAGGTTATATTATGATTTGATTAGTTTTTAGCTCAAAAAGAATCAGCAGAAATCTGGGCAGAATACTAAGTGTGAAGAATTTGCAAATTATTCTTGTGAGTTTTATGTCATGTTTTCTTAAAAATGATAGACTTTCAGAAATATTTGTTAACATTTTAGCAATTAAAAAAAATATATGTACTTAGAGAGGTGTCATCTCCTGTCCTTATTTTTAAATTGCAGCCAGAATGACATCGGGGTCTGCTGAAATCTCATTTCTCATTTCGTTTATACTCTTCATGCTTCATTGGCACGTGAGGTCACATCTTTAAAATTTGGGGTAAAGGCCAACTTGACAAACTGTGGAAGAATGCTCTCTTCTGTAAATTTTCATGTTAGAGGGAGAATATGTAATTTAGAAATATTTAAGATTGCTACATTGCTAGAATTACCCCTCTGCCCATGAGAAGGGGCTGTGGTGTCTGTACTTACTAATGTTGTGTGTTGGTTAGGTAGGTTTATCCTTTAGGTACTTGGAGATGTCCCCTTAGAGGTCCCTTAAATTGTCTCAAAGATGGGATTCATTTTATCACCTATTCAATTGAGTTTTAAAAAGAATACTCTATTATGCACAAGACAATAAAGACATATAGTCTATAGTTTCTACTGTCAGAAACTTAAAATGTGGTTTTAGTGGTAAAGTGAGTAAAATTCCTTCATTACAAAGCAAAATTAAATTGTCATAAGAGACATCCAGTTGTTGGTTTGAAATATAACATGAGACATTAGAATATGGATAGATTAGAAATCGAGATGTGGAAAATATTTAGCACATCAAGAAGTTAGTTGAAATAGACAGGAAAGGTATTGTTAAGCAAAAGACAAAAAGAGACAAAACTATAGCTATAAATTTGCTCCATAGCTTTCTAGTTGTATGAAGTAGAACAAATTACCTAGTGTCTTCTTGGTTTTCTGTTGCAGCCATAACTGCTTGCCACAAGGTTAGTGGCTTAAAACAACAGACACTTGTTATCTGGCTGTTTAATCGATTGGAAGTCTGACATGAGTCTCATTTGGCTAAAATTCAGGCATGGACTGGATTGCATTTCCTTCTGGCGTTTTGGGGCAGAATTCATTTCCCTGAATTTTCCCGCTCCTGTAGGCCACCCACATTCCTTGGCTTGTGACCCCTTCCTCCACCTTCAAAGCCAGCAACACATTGAGTTCTTCTCATCTTGTATCACCCTGACCTCCTCTTTTTCTTCCTCTTTCTATTTTCAAGGACACTTGTGATTACCTTGAGCCCATTTGGATAACCTAGAATTACCTTCCCATCTAAAGGTCTTTAACTCAATCATGTCTACAAAGTCCCCTTTGCCATATTAACACGTTCAGAGGTTCCAAGTATTAAGATATGGACATCTTTGAAGGACCATTATTTAGTCCACCACACCAAGCTGGTCCCTTTTGAATTTTCTAGTCAGTTACTATCTATCTTACACAGTTATTGTTAGCAGAAATAAATTTCTATATGATAAAGTGCCTGGAAAAAAAGTAGGCACTAAATAAAAGTTTCTTTTTTCTCAAGGAAAATATTATTAGAAACTGGAACACCTTGGTATGCCTTTGTTTAAACAACTCTAATTTTAAAAGAACCACAAAAAAAAAAAAAAAAAGCAAAACAACACCACCACCAAAAAACCACAGCAGGAGTCCCCATACAGGTCTTAGAGAGAAATTCAGATTTCTGCTGTCACATTTTCCATTTTAGGCTAAGAGCTATCTATATTAGGAAAATGTGGTTTTCTTTAAAAAAAAAAAAACCAAAAAAAAAACCTAAATTATAAATAGATACCACTTTTCCAAAGAGAAAGAGTTTCAGAAAGGGAGGAAACAACATAGTGAAAAGCTGTAGATATTTCAAAGAAGATGAAAATGGAGAGAAAGACTGAATTTTCTAAGGAAAATTCTAAGGAGGAATTTTCTAAGGAAATTTCTGAGGAGGTCACTGGTAGATCTTTTGAGAGAGATTACAATCAGGTGGTTGGGTGATTGACAAATGGGCTACAGGGCTTTAAATAGAGAAGGCGTGGTAAAGGATAAAACAACAGAGGTCACAAACTACTCTTCAGAATGTCCCTAGACAAGGCCAGGCTGATGGCTTAGGCTTTTGATCCTAAAAGGCAGAAAGATCACTTGAGCTCAGGAGTTTGAGACCAGCCTGAGCAAAAATGAGACCTTGTCTCTACTAAAAAGAAAAGATTAGTTGGCCATTGTGGCAGGCGCCTTTCATCCCAGCTAGTGTCCTAATGTCTTGAATCAGGAGATCGAGTTTGCTGTGAGCTAGGCTGACACTGTGGCACTCTACCTGATGTGACAGTGAGATTCTGTCTTAAAAATTTTTTAAAAATTTAAAAAAATGAAAGAAAGAATGTCTCTAGAGAAGGACAAGAAAATGGGGCAATACATAATTATGAAAATAGGTGATGCTATTTCATTTGTAGTAGCTAAAATTGAGTAAGTGTTAAGTGACTCTGATCTGTTGAAAGAATTTATGACACAAGATCAGAAAGTGCCTCTGTCTTTGATTTGTTATTCTACACTGTTGACATTCTATTTCTAACACTTCTCATTACTACAAATCTTTGCTATTATTTCCCAAATGCTTTGAACTAGAGTGACTCATTCATGTGTGTAATGTCATAAATTGGAGAATGCATAGGGTCTTCTTCCTGGTAACTACAGAAGCACAAAAACAAAGGCAATGCTGGGCATTTCTCCAGGGTGAATAATTTTTAGAAGGCAAGTTTAAACCGTCACGTTTTTGATTGTCGCTGATTCTCCCCATTGTTGTGTTCTGTGATGGTTTCATTGAAAGGACTGTCCTTTATTCTATGGGGAGCTTGGCCTACCTGCTCTTTTACCAGTAGCTGGTATGAAAGCCGTGCTGTGCCAGTGCCTTGTTCACAGGGGACAGGTCAATCTTTTGGAGCCACAGGTTGTTTCCAATGAAAGACAAATATGTGAGAAGAGAATGAATGTCACAGGTAGTGCTGAAGACAAGGCAAATACTTGCCTGGGTTTTCCCTGTAGCTAACCTTGTTAAAAATGATAGCAGCTTAATGAAGCGTGGATCCTAAATGCATTAATAACCCAAGGGAGGACCTTATTCAGTCCAATTTGGATTCCATTCACTTGTGTTACTAGTTTTTGTAAGACTAGACTAAAATGTTGAGACCTTATGGGCCAACAATGCCCTTTAGAGTTGATAATTAATTTGAAATAATTATTGAGACATATTTCTTGAGCTCAGAATGCAGTATAGTCGCTCTAAGAAGCAGAGTTAATCATTTATTAAGATAATTAAGACAGTGCATTAAATGCTTGCGATTTAAGAGAAGCACTAAATTACTGGTAGTGGTGAGTATCATGTGAAGGGGAATTGTCTGCTTATTAAAATGAGATGTATTAGTAAGCTTTTTTCTTCTGATTTTAGAAATATTCAAACACACACGAAAGAATAGAGAATACCATGCACTCAGGTGTAGCAAATGTCCTCTATAAGTATTAACTCATGGCCCCTCTTGTATCAGCTCTCAATTCATCCACATCTTACTTTTCTCTATCCCCCACTCCAGATTATTTGCAAGCAATTTCTATATGTAACATTTTCTCCATAAATATTTCATTATATACCTATGAAAGATGAGATTCTTTTATAAACAATACTGTAGTCACATCTAAAAGTTAATACTATTACTAGTGCTTTTTAAATATGAACAAATATTCTGCAGTATTCAAATTCATCCCACTTGCTTCCATGTTTTAAAAATGTGTGAATCAGGATGTATATGAAGTCACATACTGTGCTGGTCTGATACATCTCTTACGTCTCTCAATCTATAATCTTAATTCTATTTTATCTTCTGGCAATTTATTTTTTTTGAAAAAAACCACATTGTTTGTCCAGTAGAGGTTCTCACCTCCTGCATTTGCTGATTGTATTTTCTGTTGTGCTATTTGCATGCTCCTCTGTCACTGTATTTCCTGAAAACTGATCCTTAAATTTAGAGACTTGCTATGATTCAGTTTACTTTTTAGGCGTGATCACTTTATAGATGGTGCTGTGTCCTTCTGTCGCACCACAGAAAATATCCAGGAGTCTCTGTTTGGGCCGATGATGAACATTAGTGGCCACAGGTCCATCATATCCTTAGGGCTCCTCTTCCTACTAAACTATAGCATCCTGAGTCCTCCAGCAATTTATTGTTTTTTTATTTTTTTCCCCGTTTTTCTGGTTTAATTGCTTAATAAAAACTCTAGAATTATTTTCATGTGGGAAGAGTTTCAGTAAACTATGAACCAATTACAGTACTTCATTCTGTTACATCATTAGTTGGCTAGTGAATTTTGTTTTTTTTTTAATTAATTTTGTTTTTTTTTTTTACAATGAACTTTGTACATTGATGCATTTATGGGGTTCAGGGTACTGCTTCAATATATAATGTGAAATGTTTACATTGAACTAAGTAACACATCCAATCACAATTATACTCATTTCTTAATAGTTTTGAAATGTACCATTGCATCATGCACATTAGGTGAGGTCCCCCCAAATACCCTCCTTCCTCCCATATCCCTCCTCCCCTCCCCTCTCTCTCCTCTTCCCTTCTACTTTCTGGACTATAGTTATGTTTTGCCATTCATATGAGTGTGTAGGTGGTTATATATTGATTTCATAGTAGTATTGAGCACATTGGATACTTTTTTCCCCATTCTTGAGATACTTTACTAAGAAGAATATGTTCCAGCTCCATCCAGGTAAACATAAACGATGTGAAGTCTCCATCTTTCTTATGGCTGCATAGTATTCCGTGGTATACATGTACCACAATTTGTTAATCCATTCATGGGTCAATAGGCACTTGGGATGTTTCCATGTCTTGGCTATTATGAATTGGGCTGCAATAAACATTCTGGTGCAAATGTCTGTTGTAAAATAATTTTTGATCATCTGGGTATATACCTAGTGGAGGAATTACAGGATCGAACGGTAGGTCTACTTTTAGTTCCTTGAGTGTTCTCCAAACTTCTTTCCCAAAAAGGTTGTATTAACTTGCATTGCCACCAGCAGTGTAGAAGTGTTCCCTTCTTTCCACATCCTCGCCAACATCTGTAGTTTTGGAATTTTGTGATGTGGGCTCTGATCAAACTAAAAAGCTTTTGCACAGCCAAGAGCACAGTAAGTAAAGCAAGCAGACAACCTTCAGAATGGGAGAAGATTTTTGCAGGTTATACTTCTGACAAAGGTCTGATAACTAGAATCTACAGAGAACTCAAATAAATCAATAAGAAAAGAATAAATAACCCCATTTCTATGTGGGCAAGAGACTAGAAACTTCTCTGATGAAGACGGGCGCATGGCCTACAAACACATGAAAAAATGCTCATCATCCTTAATCATCAGAGAAATGCAAATCAAAACCACTTTGAGATATCATCTAACTCCCGTAAGATTAGCCCACATCCTCCAGCAATTTAACCCACATTGCCCTGTTTATTTAACAACATATCCATCCATTTATTGCTCTTACATGTTAGGATTTTTTTGCTTATTATTGCTTGTTAAAGTTCTTCCCAATCAAATTTATAATCAACTTGTCTAGCACTAGGGGAAAAGAGTAATTTTTTTCATGAAAAAATGAAATTTCATTACATGTATATATTATCTTAGAAGAGCTGAAAATTAGCTCTTGCCATTTTTCAGACCTAGTCATTGAGATTTGCTTCTTTACAGAGGGAGGTAGGAGAATCCTTCCAAAACTTCCTTGAAAATTAATGCATTGATTTAAACCCTTTTAAAAAACAATTTCAACAAATAAATGGAAATTTTCTCTTCAAAGGATTATCATTAAGTCACCCACTTAAATGGCACATTTGCTTCGGGAAGTTCATGCTTAGCAATTATAGCACACACGTGGCAAGGGGTGGAGAAGTGGGCTGCACATCATAATTGAGTGACAATTACAAATTATTTCACTCAGTGAAAGTATTTTAGTTTTCTTGAAAATATAAAGTGTTTTATGTTTTATAAAACATACAGCACAGCATTCCACATTATTTCAGGTTTTTTGAAGTCATTGGAACTTGACTTAAACTGAAGTCTAGTTAATAGTGTTCTCAGAATCTGTATTAGTATCCTCCAGAGGATTTTTAAGATAACAAGGAACAACTATTTTTCTGAGATTGCTCAGAATGTTTCCTGGGGAATAAGAGCCTTATGTACGGTTTAGCTGGGAATGAGATTTTGAGCGAATCCTCTGTTGTACACAGCCTTTCTCTTAATTCCCTGTATTTAGCCCACATCTCACATCATCCATCAGACCTACCTCTATGAGTGTCAGGACTCAGTACACAACAGTATAGAGGTTGTGTACTGTAGCTCACAACCTCTACACTCTTTCATCAGTGACTCTCACGGACCTTCCAGAAAAATGTTGAACTTCTCTCATTCTTTTCTCTTTATTGTTATTGGTTTCTATTTTAGTTTTTCCTTTTCTCTTTAGCGATTGGAGGTTGAAGAACTGATATTTCACTAAACCATAGCCATTGAACTCAAACAGAGAGGTGTCATCTGCATTTCTATAAACCTCCTCAGATTATTTCAGTGGGCACTTGAATACTCAGGATTTCTAAGATCCTTTCTAGTTCTGAGATTCTATAACTTTCATCATTTAATGAAAGCCAACATGCGTATATGGGTAAATAAGAATTTGACAAACACATGGTTAGAACTAAGAGTACAAATGAACTTTTTAAATATATTAGAGATGGCATCACAAGATATGGGTATGTTAAAGTCCCTAACATGGGCTTTAACAGAGCACTTATTAGAATAATGCAGACCCTCTTTAGACATGAATCAGTTTTGTTATGTAGACTTTTTGCTGTAGGAAGTTCATAGGTAGCAACATGGGAAAGAGGTAGAGCTCAACATTGGGCTTCTGCCCAACTAGATAGCCACAGGCTGTTCTTTTGAGAGATTAGGAAAGAAGAAATGGAAGGGAGTAATTCAGGTCAAATCCTAGGAGAAGGATGTGCTACCATCTTCCATAGAGAATGGGCTTTGTGAATATTTGTATGGCTTTTGTGTAGATTAGTCTATAGGAAATAGAGGTCCCATGGCTGTGTTACATCACTAACGAGGCATCCTTTGGCTAGGCTCTCTCAGCTGTGTGACAGTGAGGAAGCTCAAAAGTCTCAGTAAAATCTCCAAAACACAATACTCTTTAGTAGCATTTCCTATGTCTGTCATTCTTTGGGGACAAAGGATCTGGTATAAAATGGGTTCCTAAGAGTCAGAGCAGAGGATATTTCTAAAATATCTAGACCTAGCAGTGCTCATGTTAGATGTTGACTACGGTTTTCAGACCTACTGACATGGGTGATAGGTGAGCTAAGCCATTCAGCTGCAGAACAGAGTGGCCACGCCCCTAGGTTGCTCACTTTGACCTCAGTCTGTACAGATACCATTTTATCCTTAGCCAGGATGTGAAAAAGATGGGAAAGTGTAGCAGACCATATAAACTCAAAGGAAAGGGGAAGCGAGAGTTAAGCCTCGAACACTCTGTAACTATGAAAAACACCTGTAACAGCTCGGTACTATAACACCTTGGTGATAAGGTCATGGGGAAGGGATTCGGCTCTCCTTAACACAAGAGCACACAAGGTGAGAGGAGAACATCAGTGCTTGGCAGTCTCCACACCTGTGGTGCAAATAGCCACCAGACTGTGTCTATAAGTAGCTGTGGGAGTGAGAGGTTATTCCGGATTCTTTCACGGACTCGCTCACTCTGACTCTTTTGTTCCTCCTGCCCTAAGAAGACTGCTAAGATTGTTCATCTCCCTCAAAGACTGTTTTTTTCTCTCTCTCTTGCTAAGACGAATAGCCCTCAGGCACCTAAGGGGGGCTGATCCTGACCAAGATAGCACAGTGGTCACGTCCGGACAACTAGTCAGGCCAGGGCCAGGAAAGGAAAGCATCTTTCTGTGTGATGATCATTGTATGTCACTTATTACCTTGGGATGGAGTCTCCAATTCCACATTAAATGAGATCAAGTTAGCAGTACTCTGCTTATTGTCGAAGGAACGCCTATATGACACTGTATTAGTGAAGTAATTAAATAATATTTTGTTAGGTAACATACATAGGATGAACTAATAGGATATAAAATATGTCCCTTTTCTTACAATAAAATGTCAAACATTTGGTATTATTGGAAATGTTATTTGGACTCTTTTTGGCATTAAGTTTGTAGAATATGCCTTCCAAAAGAGAAAAAAAAATTTGAGTATAGTGGATTGATGTTTTAGGTTGATAGTAGTCATAATATTTAATATTTCTTACAGTGGGGGTGTTTGATTTCCTTGTTGCCACCATAACAAATTGGGGTTTCATTCATCTGGAAATAAGGGACTATAACTCTTTATCTTGAAAAGACTTTATAATGAAAACACACGACACAATTAATCAAAGTAGAAAAGTAGTATAACTAACAAAGAGTTATTCTATAAGGGTCATTAACAATTTGGAATATTTAGATTATCACTGTTAAAAGTTTTCATTTTTTCAGTGAAGCCTGAAAAGAATGCTTTTACTCTAATATTTATTGTTTTTCAATAATACTATTTACTATATTTTTAAAAGTTGACTCAAAAACAATATGCCAGCTAATTTAATTAAATTGCATCAAATGTGAAAGAATCCACAGAAAATAAATGAAAGAGGGATATTGTTTGGAAATGAAATTCCTTTCATAGTCTCCAAGGCAGTGACTGCTTTTCCATGTCCCTTAATGCTGGATGTTACATTGAATTATAGAAAGAGTCTGTGGGATTTCTAGTAGAACTTTTCTCACAGATTATTTTTCATCCGTTGTTCCAGAGCCAACACAGAAGCTCCTAAGTCATAAATCCATATTGCAGCACCCTGAGAACTTGGCCTTTTCCTGTATTTGCTTGCTGAGCCGCTTTTTGAGCAAAGTTCTTTTTCCATAACCTCAGTGTATTCTTATTTTTCTTATTGAGTACCTGTAATCTCTTGTATGCTTTGTTAGCTCCCTTTTTGTTTTTCCTATCTTTAAAAAATATCTCTGTGTGATTTATTTTTCTGGAAAGAAAGATGCTAACTTAAAAAATTGCATAGATTCTCTCTTCCAAAAGAACATGTAGTATTTTGTATTCATTATCTCATTATCTCTTCCATGGTTGTGTCTTTGGAAAAGAAACACTGGGAAACAGAGGGCAAAAGAGTTTAAGTAATTTTCTCAGCTCATAGAGACACAAGGGAAAGAATGCCCAAGCAATGTATGCCTTGGTTCCTGCAAGTGACAAAATGAATCTTGGGATTCAACTGTAACAAGCAGGAAAAAACAGTTTTAAACAAATATAGGAACATGTAAGTAGTGACTTGGGTTGTTCAATAAATATCAAATATAATATTGACATTCAATATAAATAATGAATGCTCACCATTTCAAAATAATTATAATAAAGACTGTGGCATCTTTAAAAATGTAAAAGCTATAGCCCCTGCCTTCTAGAAACCACAATTTAATTATTCAGATTCTTTAGCATTTTAAGACCAGGAATACTTTGGAATTACCAGCAATTAGGACCAGAGTATTTAATATTTTACAGTATAGACAACTCTGTCTCTTCATTCTCTAATATTAATCAATTGGCATGTTTAGGAGTGAATTCCTATATAAAGAAGTTCCACTTGATGAGTTGTTGAATTTGAACTTTCTAAAAGAAATAATTTCTTATAACACCTAAAATATACATAAGTAGAAAATATTTTGTAATAATTGATTATATTCTGTCTTACTCCCCTTTTGTCTATACCTATTTTTCTCTACACCTATTTTACTATAATTTTTCTTTATTTTAAAAGTAATTGTATTTAAAAGTAGAACATTCGTGTTAATACAAACAACACAGCAGAATATGAGCTGAAAAGTAAAAAGCCTCCTTCCTCCTTCATCCCTCATCCTCAAAACCCAGAGGTAACGGTTTAATATGCACATGTCTATCCTCCCCACAAATGTCTAAGCATATTCAAGTGTTTATATGCCCTTATATAGACAGGCATCTATCTGCAATTACACTTATCTATAAACCTTTGGAAGTATAAATCCAGTAATATTTCTTATGTGCAGTGATATGCAGTACAATAGGAAGATCAAGGCCCAAACCAATTAGGACAGATGTCTTGGCTGTTTTCTGCCATGCTGGGATCATTAACCTTTGAGAAGTTGGGCAGCGATGGTTTGCTAACAAGTACAGAAGCATTTCAGGATTTTAACAACCAATTTTTTCCACAGCTATGCCTAAAAGGCAAATACTAGCCCTAATACTAATACGTTGACAGGCTGTGATTTTCCCGCCATTGTACACAAGTAGGCCTGCTTTCTGATAAAGGTCTCAAATGACAAGCACCAGGGCCACCTGCAGTGCCTTTTCTATACCAACTTTTCATATTTTTTAATTCTGTCCCTGAGAGTATACCATAGACGTTAAACTTGTATTCATGGAGATATCATGCCAAAACTATAAGGCAGATAAAATATATTTCTAGAACATTCTTTTCAAGATTTCTTCTGTAGCCCAGCAGGCTGTTTAATATAGTGGGCCTGTCCTTTAGTAGTGCCCAACCAGTGACACCAACCACCCAGAGCTTGGAGCTGTCAAGCTCCCCATATCTCATAACATTTACTGGTCAAGAACATATACATCTTTATTATGTTAGCATTTTTTCTATGTGATAGTGAGTTATTACAATATATTAACAACCTGTTGATGACAGGGCAGTAATTTAAACTAGTGTAACTCTATCTTACTATTGGGACATTGCACATTATTCTTTTGGACATTTGAATGCATTGGTAAAAAGGTGTGCACTAGCACAAAATATTCAGAATATTATGTCTTCAAGTTCCATGCAAATTTGAAAATAAAAGATTTCCACATTCTTCTCAATTGTCACTCTGTTGACTTATAGTAATTATTCCTCTTCCTCACTCCTTTTTGTGGCTCGTGTGTCTCTTGTGAAGAGATGGCTCCACATCTTTCATATATGTGTTCTAGTTTAATTGATTGTCTGCATGGGACTGGGATTTTTTCTCCATCATTTTGTATTTTAAGATGTAGAGGAATTGACGTTTATTATTTACTGCTAAGTTCCTGGTCAGGTACTTTGCATACATTATCTCATTTAATCCACACTGGTGTGCTTATTAATGGTGTGCTTATTAATGATCTAAATTCACAGGAAAGGAAGGTAAGAGTTAGAAAAGTAATCTTCCCAAGTTCCCATAAGGTCTGGAACTTCGACTTGGACACAGGAATATGCCTATCCTGTTTTTGCTATACCACACTGAGTCCATTCCTCCAAATGATACTCTTTTGAGGATTAAGTGACATAAGTAAACATGTTTTCTAAACTATCAAGAGCTATCACACACATAATTTCCAACTCATGTTTTATAGTCACTAGTATAGTCAGGTGAGTAAATTGGCATATAATAAATGCTTTTGTTGGTAATGATTATAATGGAACATTAAAAATCAGGTAAAATGATGTCAGTGAGTTGCTAGAGAATTAAAATCCAGTCTTAAACCATTTCTTTTATAGCCACTGTCAGAATGAAACATTTCTTCTTAGCAAAGAGTTATTAAATATGAACATGCAATAGTAAAATCATTTGAGAGAACATAATAGGGTTATAGGATGAAATCTGAAATATGGTCTACCATAGCATTTAGCCTTTATTTGATATAAAATGGTGAGAATACTTTGGAAATAAAAGTTATGTTGTTGCTGTAACTCTTCCCCAGGTGTTCCAGATTGCATATGTGATTGTGAAAGCCGCGAACTCTCCTCGGCCTGGAAACTGGATCCTGGAACGCTCTCTGGATGGCGTTGAGTACAAGCCGTGGCAGTATCATGCTGTCACGGACACAGAGTGCCTAACTCTGTACAATATTTATCCCCGCACCGGACCACCATCCTATGCCAAAGACGATGAGGTCATCTGCACTTCTTTTTATTCCAAGATACACCCCTTAGAAAATGGCGAGGTAAGATGAGAAAACTCACCATTTAAGTACATTTAAAATAGCAAAATAGGCCTGTCAGAAAGACCTGAATATATCAGTAATTAATGTCAGGGAGATTTTAAAATAGGATTTAGCAAAAGTACATTTAAATGAGTTATTAAATAAAAAAGAAAAACCCGAGGTGATTAGAATTTTAACTACCTTCATGTGTCTCTCATCTCCAATAAAGATCAGAGAAAAGGAAATGGGTTTAGTTGGAAAGTCAATGATTGATTTTACATATAAAGAGACTTTCTCAACAATGAGGATTACTAATGATTAGAAAAGGATTGGAGACCTTAAAGGCAGCCTTACGTTCGCAGGCACTCTGGTCTGAAAATGGAGACAAGAGACATGAATTTGTGAAGAAATATAATCCTCAAAAAGACCCACATAAAAAGTAACTCTGTCAGGAGGTTTGTCTGCTGCCACTGTACAGGGTGACAGTGGGGTTTCTTCCCTAAGTCAGGCTTTGCAGAAGAGTAATGTGCAAGGAATCTTGGGTTCTCCATTATGTACAAGCTAGGTCATATGCTTAATTCAAATGTGTCTTTTTTCCTGTGTTTAAGATTTTAGATTTATTCATAGGTTTTAAGCTACAGATTCTAATCGTGGCTTCACCTGTTATTAACTATGTGTTCTTGATCTTGTTACTTAAATTCTGTTAAATTATTGGTTCCATCTCCTATAAACTAGGAATAATACTAATAGTTCTTATCTCGTATGTCAGGAAGGTAAAATGAATTATTATATTGAATGTGTTAGAACAGTGCTGACATACACCTACGCAGACTATGCGCGTCAACTGTGATGACAATCATTAGTCTGAGTGTTGTTCTTACTATTATTCTCAGTCTCTTCTCAGAGACCCAAACACTGACTTCATGACTCTTGGACTCTGAAATATCTTTCAGACTCTTTCATTATCTTTCCCTAACCTGCCTCTCTTCAGTGTCTGTGGGCTACCTTCTTTCATTCTACTTCTCATATACATCTCCATTTATGCTCCTGCCTGATAGTCTCCCCCACCTGGCCACACATCTAAAAGTATTTGCATTTTTCAAAAGACACATATTCCCATTCTGTCATGCCCGCCCCAGCCAATCCAAGGTTACTTCTCAGCATTTCTAGGGGAACTAGATGTATACCAGTATCTCACTATATTTCAAACTCCATGTTCAAAAATGCTAGTTTTGGGGGAAAGAAAATTACAAATAGTGCTCTCAGCAGAGATCTCAATCTTCCAAATGACAAAGAGTCAAATGCAGGGAGTTGAACAGCTGTTCAACCTGCCTTGTGCCCAGAGGCATCCAATTCCTGGCCAGTTTGGCCTGAGGATATGGGAGTAGGGAGTGCAAAGAGAAATATATTTCAGTTGGATTTTTTTATTATTTTTATCTTGGATACAGTGTTTACCCACGACTAACAAATCTCGGAAGCTTTTCAAGTTATTCTTTACCTGGTAAAAGATGTTCCAAATTAGAAATTGGTTGAGTCATATAAAGTCACATAGGTAGGTATGTGACACATGAGTTAAATGCAGATTCCCTAACCATGTGTTCCCTATGTTAATGGTGATCCACCATCCTTTTTGGGACCATGTCAACCTGTCAAAATAGAACAAACAGGTGTGTTTGTTTCCTTTTTAATGGACTAGATTGTTTTCACTCCTAAATAACATTCATTACAAACTGTTTATTGATAGTGACTATTAAGAGCAATTAATTCTTCTTTCTCTGCGACATGTTTCCCCAATACTATTTGTCTCCCATGGGTAGTGAAAAAAAATTGATGAACAGAACATAACTCAAAATATTTGGAGTAGAATGATAGGATTTAAAAATAAGAATTATCTCTAATGAGCTTTATGCTAAAAAAGAATAAAAATTAAATTCAGATCCATTGTAGGCTATTTCCTTATATCATCAAGATTACCATATTACTTTTGGGAAGACACAGGTCTGGAGAAGGCAGATGATAGTCTTCTCCAAGACCCCCAGCTCAACTTATTAACAAAGTTGAGATAAGAATCTAGAACCTCTGATTCCCAGGTTAATGTTTCTTTCATACTCTAATAAAGACAAGATGTTGATTTTTAAAAATTGGTAATTTCTAAACTCAAAAATGATTCAAAGGAAATACAGTGTTGCTAGATCCAGTATAAATAGAAAGAGTCCTGCTTTTGAGGTATCATAGTAGAGAGGAATATACATGGGATCCGAAGACCTGGGTTTTAGTCCTGGTTCTAGTTCTTTGTGGGACATTGGTGAGGTCAATGAATCTCTCCAAGATTGAGTATCTTTAATAGATGTATTAGTTTAATACATATATTATTATAAGGCATCTTTGTGTTTTAACATAATATAGTTTTTCAAATCATAAAACACTTGAGGATGTTCTGAAAGTTTTGGATGCTTATATCCAACATTTCCTAGACAGGTGATTGAAGTAAACCTTACTCCAACTCATTAGCTTTTAGTTTTAAAATGATGTAATTTGGATAATCTTTGAAATGTATCTATTAGGCGTTTATATTTAGAAACTTTCAGAGAAGTCATAGTCAAGTAACAAGAACAAACATATCAACTAGTAAATAAAATATAGAACAACAGAAATGTATTCGGAGAATAGGAAATCTCCCCGTGGGTGAGTGGAAGGGGTCACCCCAATAAAACGACTTCTCAGAATACAGCAAATAACTCTTAGTATCTCAAAAGATTCAAAACCAATGTGCAGATGCATCTCCAATAATGTCTACACTTTACTACGTGTTACTAGATACATAACAGAAATTACCTCCATTTTTGAAAATACTGTTATTAGGTATAGAATTCTAGGTTTGCAAGTTATTTTGTTTTGGCACATTATATTATTTTCTGGTTTCCATTGTTTGTGTAGAGAATGTACTATCTAATTACTGTCTTTGGAGTATCTTTTTGCTGATTTCTTTAATCAGAGATTAAATACTGAATCAGAGGTAAAACTCTTTATCTTTGCCCCTTTTTCTATGATGCTCCAGATATGTACTGACTAATACACTTCCCACTAGCTCTATGTGGTTATTTAAATTTAAATTTCAGGCATGGCACCATGGATTATGCCTTAGTCCTAGCACTCTAGGAGGCTGTGTGGGTGGATTATTTCAGATCAGGAGTTTAAGAAGAGCCTGAGCAAGAGCAAGACCCCATCTCTACTAATGTCTTGGTAGTACCTGTTGTAGTCCCAGCTACTTGGGTGGCTGAAGCAAGGAAGATCACTGAACCCAGGAGTTTGAAGTTGGTGTGATCTGTGATTATGCCACAGCACTCTACCCAGGGCAACAGAGTAAGACTCTCTCTCAAAAAAATAAAAAAAAATAAATAAATAAATTTAAATTTCAGTTCATTCAAATTAATGTTCAGTTGTTCAATTTCATGAGCCACATTTAAAGTGCTTAGTAGCCACATGTGACTAGCAGCTACCATGTTGGACCATGTATAATACAAACAGTTCTGTCATTGCATAAAGTTTTGTTAGACAATGGTGCTCTAAGTTATACCTTTACATTTTCTGAGTTGGGATTCATTTGGTTTGATATATCTGCAGAGTCATGTCTTTCATCTGTTTAGAAAATAATTCAGCCGTTAGCTCTCTATTGTTTCTTCCTCATTCTCTCTCCTCCAAAATTCCACTCAAAAATAACTTGGAACTTCTGTGTCTCCTTCACTCTCTTTGGTAGTTTTTATTCTTTTTTCTTTCTATGTCTTCTTCTAGATACTTTCTTCTGGCTTACTTCTAGTTTATTAATTATTTCATTAGCTATGTAAAATATGCTATTGAAACTAAAGGAATTGTAGATTTCCTTTATTAGTTTTTTCAGTTTCTAGAATTTCTGTGGTTCATTTTAAAACATAACTTTATAGTTTCTAATTTTATATTGAAAATTATACTTATCTGAAAATTTTAATTCCTATTACTTATTTATAGATTACTTCACATAAAATAGTTTATATTACTTTATATATTACTTTAAATATCCCATTAAATATAGCATAACAATTAAGATAATTAAGCATTTTTCTTTGGTAATTCTAATATCTGACCTTTGGGATATATTTTATTGTCTGTTTCATTTTCTGATTCTTTTTGTGCTGTCTTGTTTCCTCATATGCCTGATTATCTTTGTGTAACAGAAACTGTATTTGAAAAAGTATGTTTAGAAATAATTTGAGGACTAAGATATTATCTTCATCCTGTGAGGATTTTCTGATGCTTCTGCCAGGCAATGGCAATATGGATCATCTTAAACCAATTTCAAGAATTCCAATTTCTAGAACTCTCAGGTGATTCAAAGTTTTGTTGTAACACTATGACAGCTGCATTAATCCCAGTTCACCCTCATTCATAGGCTGTCTTCTTTGGAATCCAAGCCAATGTATTTAGGATTTACCAAAGTCCCACCATACAAGCCCTACAATTCAAGTTTGGACCTCCTAATCAGCAACACAATCTAAACTGCTGCTCAGTCCCTCAGCTGTGTCTCTAGACAAAGAAATGCCCATGGGACAAAAGCTGTCATAATATACCAACCATCCCTCTAGACGTATTTTTTTCTCCTTGATATCAAGAAGGTTATTATTCTTCACTCTCTTGATAGCTCTCAGGTGGCTTGAAACAGATGTTGTGGTATATTTTATCCAGCTTGTCGAGTTGTTATTATTGAGAGTGTTGACTCTAATTATATAATCTACTATAAAAAGAAGTAAAGTTGCATATACATTTAATTTTTTTAAATTTGGGAGTCATGTAGAATTTACATAAATGTAGGAAGATTACAGAGAATCACCCAACCCTTCCACCCAAATAGCTCTATAGCTCTAACAATATTTTACATAGCCACAACACATTTGTTAAGACTAAGACGTTAACATTGCTTCCTTCCTGTTAACTAAATCACATTTTTTTCTAGGTTTCATTAGCTTTACCATTAATATCTTTTACTTTTTTCTTCTGGTATCCTATTCAAATACTATGTTACATTTAGCCACTGTGTCTCCTGAATCTCCTTTTATCTGTGATAGTTTCAAGAGACATAACTCAGTTTGGTTTGCCTGATGTTTTCTTGTGATTAGACTGAGCTTCTGGGTTTTGAGGACAAATACTAAAGAAATAGCTTTCTTATAACATCACCAATTTGCTTTTATATGTACATCTCTTTTGTTTATTTCATTTCTATTGGTTTATAAGTCTTATTAAGCAAAAAGTCTTATTTTGGACAATAGTATCTAAATATTTACCATGATTTGTAATGTATATTTTTGACTAAACCTTAAATGATTGTTTCCTTATAAACCTTTAAAATGTCCTTTAAGGGTGGCACCTGTGGCTCAGTGGGTAGAGCACCAGCCCCATATACCAAGGGTGGCGGGTTCAAACCCGGCCCCTGCCAAATTGCAACAAAAAAATACCCAGGCATTGTGTCAGGCACCTATAGTCTCAGCTACTTGGGAGGCTGAGGCAGAGAATTCTCCTAAGCCCAGGAGTTGGAGGTTGCTATGAGCTGTGTGATGCCACGGCACTCTACCAAGGGCAATAAAGTGAGACAGATCTCTACAAAAAAAAAATATATAATAATAATAATAAATAAATAAAATGTCCTTTAAATATGTTTGTTAGAAATAAGAAAACTCAGAGAAGAATGTTTTTAAGGCCAACCCATGAAACAAGACATTATAACACACTAATTAGACAACAATGTTTGTGTTTTAGGCATAGGACATAAATAGAAAATAGTCTTCTCGTGACTGAAGCCAAATCTGAGTCTAAAATTTATTATATTGCCACCTGTCTGGGAAATTTTAGAGATACATGCTACAATTTTTCTAACATTCTAAAGTATTATATTTCAGGTGAAAAGTATATCATTTTAACACTGAAAGACACCTTAAGTAATTTCCTTATTATGCTTTAAAGGATCTTCTAGCTCTGGACTTCAGCCTCCAAATCCAAACTTTAGTATTGCCCTCTGTCCATAGTATCAATGGAGACATCTAGATGTTCCTTCTGGCCTCTTGAATCTTAACTCTATCATCTCGGCTTATTTCTTCAGCTTTGTTTCTTGCTCCAATCATCCCCACCCCTTCCATCCATGGTTTGGCTTGGTCCCTCCCCTATCCTCCACCCCACAATGCCATCAAGTGATCAACAAATGTTGATCCAGAAGAGATTTTTACCAGAAGGATACTTTAGGGCATGCACCCAGTCTCCCAGATAATGAGGTTCAACTACTACCAAGATAGAGATTAACCCCAGAGTTCCAACATCTTGGCCTTGTACCTAAAGGAAGAAGTGAAGCTCACTCTGATCTATGAGATAATCATAAGGTGTCAAGTCCCAAGTCCTGCCAAAGTAGGGATAATGAAGGACAAAGGCAAGGTAATAATATGGCTCTGTATGTTATTATCCAAGCTGCAACAGAAGGAGGCTTTAAACAAAAAGGCTTGGAAAGAGTCATTTTAGAAGGGCAATTTTGTATCATCAATGGCAGGAAAGGGTTCAGCAGGAACCTTGTTTTGACTCCTTTGAAAGAATGACCACTGAGCTCCCTAATAGGAGTTGCAGGGTATGAAGCAACAGGCTGCAGGCGCCTCTGTTACTTTGAGGCCAACCACAGGGCAAAGGTCTGGTGTGAACAGCTACACAGACATGCCTCTCCAGCAATGCTGCAGACAGCCAAGTCCTAGAGCCCCAGTGTTATCTCTGCTCATAGCAGTTGCCATAGATGCCATTGAAAACTGTTAATAAGGACTACCACAAGGAGGCTCCACTGAGAACTTGGCTTAGCTTAGAAATCACCCAGGAATGTTTGAAAAATTGCCAGTTCTGAGACCAGAGTTTTTAATTCCATAGATTGGGGAGGAGCTCAAGACAACCTATGTATATTTTAAACAAGTATTTCTGATTATCCTTATGTCTCTACTCTTGGCTTATTCTTCAGATATTTCCAAGCTCTTTAAATCTTGTAGGAGACTCAAGCAGTACAAAAATGATCCATGTAACCTAAAACATTTGTACTCCTTAATATTTTGAAATTAAAAAAAATCTTCTAGGAAAAGAACAGGGCAGCAGTTATTTAGGGAAAGGGTATTGATTATTTTAATTACTTTCAACTGAAGGAATGAGACCAATTTTTCAGTCAGGAAACTAGATAGACATTGGTAGATCAAGTCTCTGGGCAGGTTTGAGTCGAGTAAATAAAATTTGAAATGTACCTATGCTATTGACAGTTGAGGGGGGTACTCAGAGAAGAATGACAGTCACAATATTGAGGAAGGTGAGCTGTTTAGATGGCACTGTTTCAGGAGATTTTAGAATTAAAGTTATAAATTGTGTAATTTATGTAATTACACATGATTTTTTAGTTATATGAGATTTTCCCATTTCTAGGACTAGGATTATTACTTTTATTTTTATTTTTTTGGATTGTCACTAGACTGCTAACTAAATATTCATGGTTACCATAGTGATTTTCCTTCAATTTCCTCACACAGAGACCTTTAAGTTATTTACATATGGTTTCCTTTCCTTGTTACCACAACCTTCCCACTCTTCTTGACTGCAACTCAATGGAATTTAGATTCACTTTGATTTTGTTTTTGAAACATGGCAGGCTTGTATAAAATCCCTAGAGAAACCATCATTAAAACTTGAAGACACTTTTTTTTGGTAAACTGTATGTAGAGCTTTGATATTATTTTGATTTCCTATGTGACAGAATTTTACATATACAGACAGAATATTCTTCTTCCTCTTTTCATCACCTGACATTGTGGTGATCCTTAGAATTGCAAATCGTGGAGAAGGAAGACACAAACCTAACAACATATTAAAAAATGTTTCAAGGGTTCTCTTTTGATATAACATTGTTAAGGCTATAGCACGATTTCATGTGTGAGTTTGCATGGAAATGGGGAAATGGAAATGAGGGACTCATCTTTCTCACTTACCCTTGGAAATTCTAAAGAGAAAAGCAGCAGAGCAAATTCATACTTGAATTTGTATCAGATATGAATAGAGATTTAGCTAAATAACTATTTGGAATTTCAGACTTCCTTTTTCAAAAATCATTCTGGCCTCGACCAACATGAGGCAAGACAGTACCTGAAACAACAACATGAAAGCATCTCCTTCAGGGAGGCTGGATATGGAATCCTCTAGAAATGAAATGTTTCCATTCCAGCTGGAATACTGAGAACACTGGAAATATTTTGGAACTACACATAAAGTATGTAATTTATTTAAAGCAAATATTATTATATTTTTAGAAATATACCTTTGTAATAAAATAAAGGCAACATTATGATTATATTCCTCCCTTTTCTCTGTTGATTTATTTGAGACTCCTCTCCCCCTCCAAAAAATATTGTGCCTATAAGGTATCAGCAAATCCTTATTAAATTAATACAGTACGGTTGAACACCAAAGGTGGTCAAAGAAACTGAATGAAAAGGAATCTGAGGTGATACCTTGGATTTACGAGGCTGGGTGATCTCACTGTTGTGTAATGGGATCTGCTCAAAGGGGATACAAAAGTACCTTCTGTGAAGCTGGGCAAAGCAGTTCAGGGTTGTGGTGGAAGGCACAAAGGCACTAGATACTGCCTATGGGGTATTCGTTAGATTTGATTTTCAGAGAACTCTAGCAATGATTAGCAATGAGGCATTGACAGACAAAGAAACTATCATTAATGTGCCCCCACCAGTTCACTTGGCTATAATGAAGATCAAATTGAATTGTTTATGGAAATGCCTCCTGACAACAGCAAATTCTTTAGGTTCAATAGTTAACATTGCCTTAAATCCACCTGTAATTGTGGAATGACTGACGTGGCATGGCCGGAATGAGAGCTGGGAGCATGGAAGATACAGAACTCAGTGGTATGGGGTCATCGCTAGGGGAGGCAGGGGCTATGGAACAAGATTAAAGGATTAAGTAAAACAAAAAACCAAGAGCTTGTTGTAGCTTAAACAACCAGAAGAAATAGGGGAGGGTCTCAGTGCTGATGTGGAGTTCCTTCAGAGCCAGGATGATAATAGTACTAGAAATGGTAACATCAATGGATTGCATATTTATTGTACAGCAGGTAATTCTGAGAGTTTACAAGCATAGACTCATATGTACTAATACTTGCTGCATTTTACAGCTGAAGGGAGGGAGGTACGGAGAGGTCAAAGGAACTTTCTCAGGGTTCCATAGCTAGGAATTTTGGAGCTGTGATTTGATCCCAGACAGTGAGTCTTCAGGGTACCAGAAAGGAATCTGTTTCTGGAGTTTTCTAGAAAATATGCTGGGCCATACAAACCCAGGAATACCACCTGCGGGCACATTCTCATTTCTCTCTGTGGGAGGTTGTACAGGCCTGGGTGTGGGCTGCTGCCTATTTTTTAGTTTCTGGGTTTTAGTCTTTTCATGTTTTAGGTTAAAAAAAAAAATTCCTTACCTTATTTTTTTTCTTCTTGATGATTAAGTTAGTTTCATTGTATATCTAAATTTTTGAACTTTAACTTTCATTTTCATAACCCTTTAATCTAGCTTACTTTTTAATCTTTTTAATGACTTTACATTTCTGCTTTTTTTTTTTGTAGAGACAGTCTCAATGTACCGCCCTCAGGTAGAGTGCTATGATGTCACACGGCTCACAGCAACCTCTAACTCTTGGGCTTACGCGATTCTCTTGCCTCAGCCTCCCGAGCAGCTGGGACTACAGGCGCCCGCCACAACGCCCGGCTATTTTTTTGTTGCAATTTGGCCGGGGCTGCGTTTGAACCCACCACCCTCGGCATATGGAGCCGGCATCCTACTCAGTGAGCCACAGGCGCCACCCCACATTTCTGCTTTTTAAGAGTTTTATCTTGGTATATTTACATTGCTCATATCGTTTTTCTAATCACATTTTATTCTGGCAGATTATTTATATGGCCTTCATATTATTTTTGTAATATATATTTTATATTGGTTTTGAATTTTATGTTTTCTTTTACCCCCTGTCCCCCAACTCTGTTGCCCCAACTAGAATGCTATGGCAACATAGTTCACAGAAACCTCAAAGCCCTGGGTTTAGGCAATTCTCCTGCTTCAACCTGCCAAGTAGCTGGAATTATAGGTACCCAACACGACATCCAGCTAATTTTGGTATTTTTCTTAATAGAGAAGGGGTCTTGATCTTCCCTAGGCTGATCTCAAACTCCTAAGCTCAAGCAAGCCACCTGCCTTGGCCTCTCAGAGTGCTAGGATTATAGGTGTAAGCCACCATGCCCAGCCGAATTTAATATTTTCTAATTGTCTTATTTAATTATCAGATTTTTTTCTTTCAATTTTTTTAATATAAATTTTTCCCAAACATTTCACCTAAATGTCACCAATTTTATTACAGCGTAGACTTTAAAGTATTTTGCAATTTTTGATCATTTTACTTTTACCTTATTTTGTACTTTTGATATTTAAATATAATCCTTAGTATTTCTTTCTTTTTTTTTTTATTAAATCATAGCTGTGTACATTAATGCGATCATGGGGCACCATATACTGGTTTTATAGACCGTTTCATACATTTTCATCACACTGGTTAACATAGCCTTCCAGGCATTTTCTTAGTTATTGTGTTAAGACATTTACATTCTACGTTTACTAAATTCACATATAGCCTTGTAAAATGCACCACAGATGTAATCCCACCGATCCCACCCTCCCTCCGTCCACCTCCCCCCTCCCTCCCCTCCCTATCTCTCTTCCCCCTATTCTTAGGTTATAACTGGGTTATAGCTTTCATGTAAAAGCCATAAATTAGTTTCATAGTAGGGCTGAGTACATTGGGTACTTTTTCTTCCATTCTTGAGATACTTTACTAAGAAGAATATGTTCCAGCTCCATCCATGTAAACATGAAAGAGGTAAAGTCTCCATCTTTCTTTAAGGCTGCATAATATTCCATGGTGTACATATACCACAATTTATTAATCCATTAGTGGATCGATGGGCCCTTGGGCTTTTTCCATGACTTAGCAATTATGAATTGAGCTGCAATAAACATTCTGGTACAAATATCTTTGTTATGATGTGATTTTTGGTCTTCTGGGTATATGCCTAGTAGAGGAATTATAGGATTGAATGGCAGATCTATTTTTAGATCTCTAAGTGTTCTCCAAACATCTTTCCAAAAGGAATGTATTAATTTGCGTTCCCACCAGCAGTGTAGAAGTGTTCCCTTTTCTCCACATCCACGACAACATCTCTGGTCTTGGGATTTTGTGATAAAGGCTAATCTTACTGGAGTTAGATGACATCTCAAAGTAGTTTTGATTTGCATTTCTCTGATGATTAAAGATGATGAGCATTTTTTCATATGTCTATAGGCCGTGTGCCTGTCTTCTTCAGAGAAGTTTCCCTTCAAGTCCCTTGCCCAGCCTGCGATGGGATCACTTGTTCTCTTGCTTATATGTTTGAGTTCTCTGTGGATTCTGGCTATTAAACCTTTGTCAGAGACATAACTTGCAAATATCTTCTCCCATTCTGAGGGCTGTCTGCTTGCTTTACATACTGTGTTCTTGGCTGTGCAGAAGCTTTTTAATTTGATCAGGTCACAGTAGGTATTTTTGAAGCTGCTTCAATTGCCCAGGGGATCCTCCTCATAAAATACTCACCCAGACCAATTTCTTCAAGGGTTTTCTCTCCACTCTCTTCTAGTATTTTTATAGTTTCATATCTTAAGTTTAAGTCTTTAATCCAGTGAGAGTCTATCTTAGTTAATGGTGAAAGGTGTGGGTCCAGTTTCAGTCTTCTACAGGTTGCCAGCCAGTTCACCCAGTATCATTTGTTAAATAGGGAATCTTTTCCCCACTGAATGTTTTTAATTGGTTTGTCAAAGATCAGATAATGGTAAGTAGCTGGATTCATCTCTTGGTTCTCTATTCTGTTCCAGACATCTACTTCTCTGTTTTTGTGTAGTACCATGCTGTTTTGATCACTATCGATTTGTAGTAGTCTGAGGTCTGGTATCACTTCATATTTGTTAAGGGTAATACTCAATATAATGAGATTTCAAATATTAATATCTATGCACCCAACCAGAATGCACCTCAATTTATAAGAGAAACTCTAACAGACATGAGCAACTTGATTTCCTCCAGCTCTATAATAGTTGGAGATTTCAACACTCCTTTGACAGTGTGGGATTGATCCTCCAATGAGAAGCTGAGCAAAGAAATTTTAGATTTAAACCTAACCATCCAACATTTGGATTTAGCAGACATCTACAGAACATTTCATTTCAACAAAACTGAATACACATACTTCTCATCAGACCACGGAACATACTCCAAAATTGATCACATCTTGGGGTCACAAGTCTAACAAGTAAATTTAAAGGAATAGAAATTATTCATTGCATCTTTTTGGACCACCATGGAATACAAGTTGAGCTGAGTAACAACAGGAATCTGCATACTCATTCAAAAACATGGAAGTTAAGTAACCTTATGCTGAATGATAGCTGGGTCAGAGATGAGATTAAGAAGGAAATTGCCAAATGTTTGTAACAAAATGACAATGAAGACACAAATTGTCAGAACCTCTGGGATACTACAAAGGCAGTCCTAAGAGGGAAATGTATAACACTGCAAGCCTTCCTCAAGAGAACGGAAAGAGAGGAAGTTAACAACTTAATGGGACATCTCAAGTAACTGGAAAAGGAAGAACATTCCAACCCCAAACCCAGTAGAAGAAAAGAAAGAACCAAAATTAGAACAAAATTAAATGAAGTTGAAAACAAAAGAATTATACAACAGATCAATAAATCAAAAAGTTGGTTTTTTGAAAAGGTCAATAAAATGGATAAAACTTTGGCTAACCTAACCAGGAAAAAAAAGAGTAAAATCTCTAATCTCATCAATCAGAAACGACAAAGATGAAATAACAGACTCCTCAGAAATTCAAAAAATCCTTAATGAACACTACAAGAAACTTTATTCTCAGAAATATGAAAATCTGAAAGAAATTGACCAATACTTGGAAGCACATCACTTTCTAAGACTTAGCCAGAATCAAGTGGAAATGTTGAACAGGCCCATATCAAGTTCTGAAATAGCATTAACCATACAAAATTCTACCAAACCTTTAAAGAGGAATTAGTACCTATATTACTCAACTTGTTCCAAAATGTAGAAAAAGAAGGAAGACTACCCAACATGTTCTATGAAGCAAACATCACCCTGATCCCCAAAGTGGGAAAAGACCCAACAAGAAAAGAAAATTATAGACCGATATCACTAATGACTATAGATGCAAAAATATTCAACAAGATCCTAACAAACAGAATCCAGCAACACATCAAACAAATTAAACATCATGACCAAGTCGGTTTTATCCCAGGGTCTCAAGGCTGGTTCAATATCTGTAAATCTTTAAGTATAATTCAACACATAAACAAATTAAAAAACAAAGACCATATGATTCTCTCAATTGATGCAGAAAAAGCTTTTGATAATATCTAGCATCCCTTCATGATCAGAACACTTAAGAAAATTGGTATAGAAGGGACATTTCTTAAACTAATAGAGGCCATCTACAGCAAACCCACAGCCAATATCCAATGAATGGAGTTAAATTGAAATCATTTCCACTCAGATCAGGAACCAGACAAGGCTGCCCATTGTCTCCACGGCTCTTTAACATTGTAATGGAAGTTTTAGCCACCGCAAGTAGGGAAGAAAAGGTGATCAAGGGTATCCATATAGGGTCAGAAGAGTTCAAACTTTCACTCTTCACAGATGATGTGATTGTATATCTGGAAAACACCAGGGATTCTACTACAAAACTTTTAGAAGTGATCAAGGAATACAGCAATGTCTCAGGTTACAAAATCGGTAGCCTTTATATATACAAACAATAGTCAAGCTGAAAAAAACAGTTAAGGACTCTATTCTGTTCACATTAGTGCCAAAGAAGATTAAATATTTGGGAGTTTATCTAACAAAGGACGTGAAAGATCTCTACAAAGAGAACTATGAAACTCTAAGAAAAGAAATAACTGAAAATGTTAACAAATGGAAAAACGTACCATGCTCAGGGCTGGGAAGAATCAACATTGTTAAAATGTCCATACTACCCAAAGCAATATACAATTTTAATACAATCCCTATTAAAACTCCACTGTCATACTTTAAAGATCTTGAAAAAATAATACTTCGTTTTATATCGAATCAGAAAAAACCACGAATATCCAAGACATTACTCAGAAAATAAAAACAAAGCAGGAGGAATCATGCTACCAATCCTTAGTATTTCATTATAGACACACACATATAAAATTCTGTATGTCTTGTGTTGTATTGTTTTTATCCATTCTCTCACATGGCCAATAGGAAATGTAACCGTAAAGACTTCATTGAAAATATTTATTTAGCCCCCTACTTCAAACCACCATTAGTCCATCTTTCCACTGTTCTTAAAAGAGCTTCTAAGAAAACCTCAGTCTCTTTCATTGTTAAATACCAAATGCTAATAGCAGCACAGAAGATCCCCTGACCAATGTTTCTTCCGAAGAGAATAATAATAATTTATATGCTTAACAGTAAAGATACTTTTTAAGGTTTTCTTTTTACTATACAGGCTCCTAAAAAAAGTTATTCCTCTAAACTTTCACTGTATTAAATGATTGAGTATTGAACGAACACATGTGGAAGATGATATGGGTTTCACACAAAGAAAAATCCTCAAATACACATCTGATTTGATTCACCTGGCTAATTTTTTAATAGAAACAGATTTTTTAATCTCACTATGTTGTCTGGGCTGATCTTGAACTCCTGGCTTCAAGGGATCCTCCTACTTATGCCTCCCAAAGGCATAAGCCACAGAGCCTGGTTTGACTTGATTTTTATAAGAACTATACTAGAAGCAGTCCAAGGAAAGCTATTATATATAAAAAGAGGTTTAGAAGCCAGGCCAGGTAGCTCATGCCTATAATCCCAGCCCTTTAGGAGGCTGAGGTGAGAGGATCATTTGAGGCCAGGAGTTGGAGAACAGTCTAAGCAGGGAACATAGTAGATAAGAAAGGAAAAGGGAAAGGAAAGGAAGAGGAAGGGAAGTGAAGTGAAAAGGAGGGGAGGGGATGGGAAGGAAGGGAAGCGAAGGAGAAATAAAGGCAAAATGAAGGAGAGAAAGAAAAGGAAGGGAGGGAAGAAGGAAGGAAGGGAGGAAGCCAGGGGAGTCGTGGCGCATGTTTATAGTGTCAGCTACTCAGGAGGCTGGTGAGGCAAGAGGATCACTTGAGACCAAGAGTTTAAGGTTGCAGTGAGCTATGATCATGCGACTGCACTCCAGCCAGAGCGAAAGAGCAAGACCCTGTCTCAAGGAAAAATTGGAACACAAAGGCACTAGTATTCAAATTTAACTTCTGTCCAGGTATGTTTATGGAACGAGCTATTGATTATTGATTTTAACTGCATTCCAGGCATGTTTGTAAAATGAGTTTGCCAGTATGTGAGTGTCCCCACATACTAGCTGACTCCCTAGCACTCTGGGAGGCCGAGGCAGGTGGCTTAAATGGACCAATGATAAATTAGGTACGTTTCTCATCAGGAGTATTTTAAGAACAGAATATGTTGATTTTATATCGGTGTTGGGAATTAGACAAATGGGAGATGTTGGACAGTGGGTTTTTCTCATAAGTAAACAACAGGACCTGTTGTGTGGCCAAAGTATACTTAGAACTCCAGAACTTCTCAAGCATTATATGTGTAGTACATGTTTCAGTTTTGACCACAAGTTTTAATGGCTCACCAAGCAGCTCTGTAGCTCCCCATGTGTAAGAATCTTTTCTTACCTATTTCCATAAAAAGAGCATGATGCTGTTTGACAAAGTTGGGTTCCATTACAATAAACATCATTACTTTTAAATGAAATTCTCAAATTCCCTAGTACTTGCTACATAGTCTAAATCCTTTTCTGAAGTCTTTAAAATTGGCTGCCAATATCAATAATGAAATTATACTTTTATAACAAAAATATTCACTTTATGCACATCATAAGTGAGGTTGTAGAAAACAGGGTTTTTGTTGTTATTATTATTATTATTGTTATTTTTTTGAGAAGGGTCTTGCTCTGTTACCCAGGATAAGATGCAGTAGTGCCATCATAGCTCATTGCAACCTCACAAACTCCTGGGCTCAAGAGATCCTCTTGCCTCAGCCTCCTAGGTAGCTAGGAAACTAGGATTGTAAATGATGTAAAAGGCTTGGCGCCCGTGGCTCAAGTGGCTAAGTTACCAGCCACATACACCTGAGCTGGCGGGTTCAAATCCAGCTCCGGCCCACCAAAAAACAATGATGGCTGCAACCAAAAAATAGCCGGGTGTTGTGGCGGGCGCCTGTAATCCCAGCTACTTGGGAGGTAGAGACAGGAGACTCGCTTGAGCCCAGGAGTTTGAGGTTGCTGTGAGCTATGATGCCACAGCACTCTACCCAGGGCAACAGCTTGAGGCTCTGTCTCAAACATAAATAAATAAATAAATAAATAAATAAATAAATAAATGATGTAAAAGAGATTTATTTCTCTAAACTACAGGTAATTATATAATATTATATTTGCGAGAGATATAATAATTCTCCATATTATAGTTAACTTTATTAAAAATATTGAGGCTTGGCAGGGTGGCTCATACTTATAATCCTAGTACTCTAGGAGGCCAAGGCAGGTGGATTGCTTGAGTTCAAGAGTTGGAGACCAGCCTGAGCCAGATGAGACCCCCATCTCTAAAAAATATCCAGGTGTTTTCAGGGGGGCTCCTGTAGTCCCAGCTACTTGGGAGGCTGAGGCAAGAGAATTGCTTGAGCCCAAGAATCTGAGGTTGCTGTGAGCTATGATATCAAGGCACTCCACTGAGGTTGACAAAACGAGACTCTGCTCAGAAAAACAAAAAAACAAAAAAACAAAAAACTATATATATATATATATAGAGAGAGAGAGAGAGAGAGAGAGAGAGAAAACCAACAGGTGAATAGATTCTTTGGTTCAGCACAACTAAAAATATACATTTTTCTTTTATTTGGGCTCAAACTAATTCTTTCAGTTATTTTTATTATTAATTAATCCTTCAAGTAAAATTCAATCTGGGCTGAATTGACATTATCTGTCCTACTATCAGAAAAGATAGCACTCTACACCCTTTGATTTACTAATTTACTAGTCATTTGGACCTTTCTTTAAAACTGTCAGTTTCGATCTGAATACACTTCAGATTTCATTTTTTAGACTGGTTATTTTTGCATGAAGGGCACTTATGTTTCCATACACTCCATTCTTTGTCATTGCTAAAATCACTGTCTTTTTGTAAGGAAATCTGGAAAGGAACAAGTGCAACTTAATATTGTCTGGAGTCTTTATTTGCCTAGCTTACACATCTGGTAGTCCTTTTCTACATAAGAATTACAGAGATAGCCACACAAGTGTTAAATATACTAGCACCTTATTGGAATAAAACTGAGTAAAATAAGTTCTCCTTGTTATACTCATTGTAATCTATCATAGAAAACCTATATTAAGGCTTTGTTTATTTATATTTCTGTGACCTGAAAATTATAAACTACTTTCAATAATTCAAGTCCCAGTACTAAAGTGTATTGAGATTACAAAAGTATTAAGCCATAATAATATCTGTTGTCTACAGAACGAGGACAAGAAGAACTATTAAATGAGCTGGATATTATAAGACACTCTTAAGATTGTCAAAACTCACCCTGTGCTATTGAAAGGCAACTGTAAAGACCTAAGTAAACACATCAAGATGAATGGCAGGTCATGCTAGATCTGACGGCTCTTAATCAGTTTTATTTTACGTTATCAAGTAAAATCCTGACAGTGTTGTCCAATGTTTTGTCTTCACTGCTGCACACTGGAATACGCGTTGTCTTAGGCTACACATTAAATACAAACACTAACACAAGCTGATGAGCAAGAACGGGCGCCGTGGCTCACACCTGTAATCCCAGCATTCTTGGAGGCCGAGGCGGGTGGATCTCCTGAGCTCAGGAGTTCGAGACCAGCCTGAGCCAGAGCAAAATTTCATGTCTAAAAAAATAGCCAGGTGTTGTGATGGGAGCCTGGAGTCCCACTCCCAGCTACTCCCAGCTACTTGGGAGGCTGAGGCAAGAGAATCGCTTAAGGCCAAGAGTTAGAGGTTGCTTTGAACTGTGACGCCACAGCACTCTACACGAGGGTGATAATTTGAGACGCTGTCTCAAAAAACAAACAAAAGCTGATGAGCAAAAAAAAAGTTCTGTGCATAATTTTCATGATATCCACTACCACATATAAGCAAATAAGTCCTCACATAATTTTCATGTGGCCTGCAGGCCATGGGTTGGACACCCCTAAACCTTTTAGTTAAAATGTAAATTCTAAGCAAAGAGAAAAAGTTAGTGGATTAAGTGTTGCTTTTATTGTCAATAATATTGGCCATAACCATTTGGTCCGTGGTACTGTGTCAGTTACAAAGCACTTTGCCGTGTATTCTTCCCTCTGATCCTCACCAGAGCCTGGGAGACACTTGAAGCCAAAACTGTTGTTATCCTCATTTCACAGATAGAGACGAAGTCATTTATTGGTGGTCATGTAATGCTAAATGTTCAACGTTAATCTCTGGTCCATGTCTGGTCCACATCTTCTGATGCAAATCTCATCATCATTCTGCTTCATAAACTGAACCCTTCGGCCCAGTCAGCTATTTCTCTATGTGTATTTACCATTGGTTACTGGGGCTTACGTGACACTGTGTAGATAATTAAGTGCCATCTACCATCTCCACTGGGAAAACCCTGAGGTTGTATCCGTTAATCAGTCTCACTCAGGAAAGACAATGTACTATTATCCTTATTGCGAAAGTATACTTGAAAATACAACAAAGGATCTTGCAGCTATTAAAATAAGCATCTGATCCTTAGGGAAACTATTTCTGCACTAGAGCTATCATCAAAAGTCCTTCAGACAAGTAACCCAGGAGTGGAATGGTTATGATTACACTTTACAAGCAAACTTAAAAAGACATCAGGAGCTGCTTTACCAGATCCCCTGCTATGAAATAAAAACTGGAGAAAAATCCACAGCAAAGCATTCTAGCCTGAGGATGTGTACTATTTTACCCCATAGCAGTCCAACTTCAGCCAAATATTTTCATTGGAAAAAACGTAACTGAATAACTGCTGAATTCTTCTACCTGGAAAGTATATACTACGTTAGGATTTAAATTCCAATCACAGGTAGCATAAATCCTATGATACTCCTTCCGCAGAAGAAGGGCAATCTTGGCAAGATTACAAGTTTGAAAATTCAATTTCCTTTGTGTAAGTCTGTTCCTTAGGTCCTTGAGCTTCATTTAGTAACAAGAATTATTTATTTTCTTATTCAAATAATAAGTGCCTCCAACAACCAAGCCTACTGTTAGCCATATTGAGCCACATGAAATTGCCAGTATTTGACTACTTTTTATCAATAAAAAATGAAGTTTTATATGGTATAAACTAATATATGTCAAAACATGAGTAGAAATACTTATAGAAATTAAAACTGTCGTGAATATAACCTTGGTTGTATGTAATATTTCAGCAAAGCAAGAAAGGGAAACCAAGACCTTTCCCTGAAGCAGTAAGTTTTAAGTGTAATCATTGATGCTGGTTATTTTGTGAGAGACTTTCCCTGTTGTATTAGTAATAGGGCGAATATTAAGGTGAAAGTGAATCAAACTGCACTATTTTTTTTTAATTTTGTGGGAAGGATAGAATGGAAAATAGCATTTTTCATATGAATAATCAGGTGCCATGGAGAACTATATGGAATTTAAAGGTATATTGGTTACCAGTTGTAAGTTTGGGAGCTGTGTTGTTTTGGCTCGTAGAATACAAAGCAAGTATGTATATATCTGTGTTTCCGTACAGACACGTTTCTCCACTCCAATATGAGTGGCATAATCACATGTAGATGTTACTTGCATCAGGAGTGACAACTGCCACCTTTTTAGAGGCATTTCATATATTTTTAAACCTGACATCCACCTACAGCAGTTATCTACTATTCTGTTCAGAATGAAGTACCTCTCTGCAAGACTGTTGGTAAAAATTCTTAAGTATTATGTCAAGGGGAAACAAGAACTTCAGCTGCTTTCCAAAGAAAACAAAAGTCATAGTAATAATTTAATTTTGCCTTTGCCCTTATCTCCACATTAGTTTGCTATTTCAGTGGATGTAAAATATTCTGCTCTAGTTTCTTACAATTCGTTATGTTGCATCCATTCATCATATAACAAGATAAACTTTTGCGTTGAGTTATCTGCGGTAGACTAGCTCACACATTCATCACGACTAACCAAGTGCACTTCCAAAAAGATAGGATACCAGAAATATGGCTGGGATACAGTCTCAATAAAGGATTTGATATTATCAATAAATTTCATGGGTTTATGTAGCCAGGCAGGAGTCCTCCACGTTTAGCTATTTTATTCAGTGAACAAATACTGAGCCCTGCCTCTGTGACAAACTAACTTTCTTGTGAGTCTTAGGTGCAGAGGACAAAAGACATTACACTTCGGGGTGGTTAGATAAGAGATGAAATAAACCAGAGGAAACATCTCAGAGACTGGGAGAAGGGATGAAGGCGTTCCTAGCACTGACAAGGTTTGATTCCAGGGTTACACAGACAAAGAGGAAGTGGCAGTGACCTTTCTGGGGAACTGCATGATTGCCATCTAGAAAGTATGAGAGGGAGTACCAGGAGACAGGCTGAAGTCTTATCAGTTCCTTTGACTTACCGTTATTACTTCAGCCACTGAATAACCGAATAAACTGAGTACAGAGGCTGCCTGTACTGAGCTATAAAACAGTTTCAGAAAGAGAAAATTCTGTTTTATTTATTTATTTATTCATTTATTTACTTATATATTATTTTTTTGGAGACAGAATCTCACTCTGTTGCCTAGGCTAGTGTGTGCCGTGGCCCCAGTCTAGCTCACAGCAACCTCAGACTCCTGGGTTCAAGTGATCCTCCTGCCCCAGCCTTCGGAGTAGCTGCAGCTACTTACACTTAAAGGGAGAAAAAAAAAAATCTGCCTTGCAGAAACATGTAACAGAAACAGATTTTAGGGAAGCAGAATTATTTCCTTGTATAATAATTGTGGTTTAGTGCTTGTTAAAATAAAAAGAAGGTTCTCAAGTCTTAGCCCCTTACAAAATAAATTTTAAAAAATACGGATGTTTATCAGCATAAGGAATGAAAACCTTTAGGGTTTTTGCTTTAATTTATACAATGTGACCTGCTTTAGAATTCTTTTCTAATCATGCTTGCATAATGTTCACATGCTTACTTACATAAGATTCATAACTTATGAATCAACTTAACTTACATAAGATTCACATTATGGTGAACTTGCATGGGAGACTCTTCCACCAGCGTCACAATGTTTTATCCACTCATTTGCCCCCTCTCCCCAGGGTTTTGGTTGGTCTTTCCATTAACATATAATTTTCTTTTTTTTAGCGTTCTTTTTTATTTATTTTTATTTTTTATTGTTGAGGATTCATTGACGGTATAAGAAACCAGGTTACATTGATAGCATTTGTTAGGTAAAGTCTCTCTTATAATTGTGTCTTGCCCCCCAAAGGTGTGTAACACACCGAGACCCCCCCCACTCCCCTCCCTCCTTCCCTCTCTCTGCTCTCCCCTTTCCCCACCCCATACTGTGTATTAGGTCATCAATTGTCCTTATATCAAAATTGAGTACATAGAATTCATGCTTCTCCATTCTTGTGATGCTTTACTAAGAATAATGTGTTCCACTTCCATCCAGGTTAATACAAAGGACGTAAAAGTCTCCATCTTTCTTAATGGCTGAATAGTAGTCCATGGTATACATATACCACAGCTTATTAATCCATTCCCGGTTGGTGGGCATGTAGGCTGTTTTCACATTTTGGTGATTGTAAATTGAACAGTCTAGTGCAAGTGTCCTTAGGGTAAAAGGATTTTTTTCCTTCTGCGTAGATGCCCAGTAATGGGATTGCAGGATCAAATGGGAGGTCTAGCTTGAGTGCTTTGAGAGTTCTCTATACTTCCTTCCAAAAATGATTGCGTTAGTTTGCAGTCCCACCAGCAGTGTAAAAGTGTTCCTTTCTCTGTACATCCATGCCAGCATCTGCAGGTTTGAGATTTTGTGATGATAACTTTTTAATAATTTTAAAACAATCATGGGGTAATGTTTGAGTTCTAAGTGATTGTCACAGATAAATCAGCCCATTTGACAGAAGATGAGCATGCTCTTTGCTGGGGTTCCGTGCTAAGAAGAGTGTACACATTTTTCTCGAGACAGCGACTAACTGAAAGCATCAGAGAACTTATGGACACAAAGGTAAAGAGAAAATCCCAAAACAAGGCAACTGGTTTTGTCTTCAGCACTTACCTTGTGTCTTGTGGATGTTATGACACAGTCTTTACATGTTAACTCCATTAAACATAAGATGCTTGCTAACAAGGCCTAGCTGCTTACATGGGCATTTAAATACAGCCAAACAACTATAACAAAACAAGACAAACAAAAACCCTTTCTGTGACCACAGACAGAGCATTTAAACGTGGATAAGGGACTGCAAATGGTGTTCTCAGAAAGATAAATCATTAAGACAGTAGGAAAGTGAGGGGAAATGAAGTCCCAGGCAACTGAAAGTGTTTATACCTTTCCGATCTACAGAGCCAACCTGCTAGAACTTACCAAAGTTCACTAATGTCTTTGAGACACCCCAGAGAGGGAAGCCCAGAAATATCAGTCACCCTCAGCCCAGCCCTGGTCAAAGCACAGCATCAGGACTACGAGGAGATAGTTCAGGACATTTTATCTCTATCACCAGAAAAAATAGCACAGTTGGTGCCTAACTTTCTTTTTTGAAAATAGCACAGGTAATTCTGCAGCCCAATGAGATTTTTATACAAAGAGGAAACAAAGGGAGAATGTGAAAAGGAGCTGATGTCAGTGCTCCCATTGATACTCAAATTTGTTTTCAAAGAATTAAAAAACCAACATCTCCAGGTCCTTTAAAGTCCAAAACTGGAAGTTGATCAAAAAATGACAAATAAGATATTCATATTGAAAAAAAAAATGAGAAGACTTGTAGAGCATAAGGTAAACCTTCTCATCAAGGTTGAGAAGATGTAATTAGGTCAAGAGTAATCAGGAGAATACACACCTAACTGAACAATACTTTGATATTCTGATCTGGAAAGAGGATTTGGGGTTATTTTGAAAAGTAGCGTCACTATAATTCAGTCCAAAACTCACAGCTGCAGAAACAGAAGTAAACAAGTTAGCTTAGTAGAAGACTTGCAAGGTTAAAAAAACAGCTAAAGACCCAAAACTAAATGACATTCTTGTTAGTTCCCATTGATATGATTATAATTCATACAATTCCCTAAAGGTAAACTACAAGGGGATGGTTCTCAAGATAGGAATACAAATAGGTTTTGCTTGTTTCTTTTGTTTTGAATCTGATAACAAGAATGAATGCTTTCTGTGTTTACTTTAAAAAGTATCCCTATATTTTATATCCAGATATTTAACATAAAGTATTTTCCCAATATCTTTTCATAAATGATTAGAAAGATGCTTCTATTTATCAGCTTTGCTGATTTGTTTGGAGCTATTGAACTTTACAAGGAGGAGGACCCATCGTGGCCTTCTTTTGGTATTTTCTCATTCCTCGGTTTCTGTATGACAAACATAAGTGTGCAGTCTTCCACACAGTTAGCCAAATTGGATAAATTAACCCTGGGAGGGGAAAGTGGAAACTGACTTATCTCATTTGACTATACTGGCCCATGACCCAGCTAATTTTCAAATACCTATTCAATGTGTGACAAGAAGATAACACCTTAAACCTTCGTAATATTACGTCTGTCACTTTCCTATGTGCTAAAGCTACATCCAAATCCCAGGAAAATCAATAACGAAATGATAACCTATTATTCTGGATTCAATTTTAAACATCCACACAAGAATATTAATAGCACAAATTATTTGTAAAGCTAACTTTTATGCTTTTGTATTTCATCTCTTGAGTACCTTAGAGATCTATGTCTTTCTTTCTCTTTGTTTTTTATTGTTGGGGATTCATTGAGGGTACAAGAAACCAGGTTACACTGATTGCATTTGTTAGGCAAAGTCCCTCTTGCAATTGTGTCTTGCCCCCAAAAGGTGTGGCACACACCAGGGCCCCACCCCCCTCCCTCCTTCCCTCTCTCTGCCCTTCCTTTCCCCACCCTTCCCTCCTTCTTTCTCTCTCATCTTGTCTAGGCCATACCACCCTGAACGCTCTGGATCTCATCTGATCTCGGAAGCTAAGCAGGGTTGGGCCTGGTTAGTACTTGAATGAGAGATCTATGTCTTTTAATCCAAAAGCGGAACATAAGCAAAATGTTAGAGGGGCCCCAGAATGTTGCTCTGAAAACTCTGTATGAATTAATTAACCAAGCTAGGGTACTTTGCTAGGATACAAGCTAGAAACTTTGCACTTTATTCTGTCATTTTAAGAGAGATCTTCCCACATGTGTGTACTAAACAGGCAGAGAAACAACCCGTCTTCTGTAACTTAGGAAAAAGGCAAATTGGTATTTCTGCTTTAATTTCTCTTTTGAAATCGACTTTCTGTTTGGTTTTCTTTTGCCTCTGGTATTCTGGATGAGCATTTTGTAGCATCTGGATAATTTTACATTAACATCTGGAGTTTTTTTTTTTTTTTTTTATTTGTCTGATGCATATAGAATACTTCAGCAAGAAATGCATTTTCCTAGCTTTTGCTTATTCATTTCAAAGAGACGTGGTTAAATGAATATAACAGCCTCTAAAATTCCTTGGGAAATACAAACCATGTTTAATCTGAAGTCCTGCTGGTCTATTTTCTCTCTTGCTAACTTTGCCCAGTGCAGAAGTGGTTGGGATCTGTATGGGAGAAAAGACTATAGAAAGGTAACAGGTGGTGTCGTTCAGTGCACAGGCCTTTGAAATCCAGCCTGGTTTGGTCTGGCAGTCAATAACTCTATAACCTAGGGCAACTCTTTGAAGTTTAGTTTTCTTATATCAAAATGGGGAAGTATAAATACAGATCTGCCCACAGTAATTATATTAAAGGAGATGATTTATATAAAATACTCAGCTCAAGGTGTAGACTCAATAAATGGCAGCTGTTGTGATCAATGCATTATGGAATGCAGCTTATCATTTCTCCCTTTTCTGACCTCCTAGGTCTTTTATGCCATCAACAGTTTGGGATTTGTGCTAGGTTTTTCCAGAGTACAAGATTTTTGAGAGCTGCTATTGAATCTTGTCCTTTAAAAACATGTTCTTTGAATGGAGAAGGAAGGAATTAATCTGGCTAATAACATTATAAAGGCAGCCAAAGGAAGCATTCTGAGCTTTGGTAGTGCAGGACACAAAGTGTGCTAGCAAAGTAAATTCAATATTTAAGCAAAGCTTCAGAATTTACAATAATGTAGTCATAAGTCTAAGCTATTGACATGGGAGGGATAAGAGAGCCGCATGGTCACTAAAATAAATGCAGTGTTGTTAAGAATGTTTTTGGAAATCTTCTTGGGGAGGATTGTTTTCATGATGATGATCTACTCACCAGTCTTGATTCCCAACTACTTTTGTTCATTTCCCTTCCAAAATTATTCATCTTTGGCAGGCATGGTGGCTCACGCCTGTAATCCTAGCACTCTGAGAGGCCCAGGTGGGTGGATTGCTTAAGCTTAGGAGTTGGAGACCAGCCTGAGCAAGAGTGAGCCCCTGTCTCTACTAAAAATAGAAAAACTGAGGCAAGAGCATTGCTTAAGCCTACGAGTTTGAGAGTTTGAGGTTGCTGTGAGTTGACATACAAGCCTTTGAAATTTGGCCTGGTTTGGGTTAGGGCACTCTACAGAGAGCCCTCTACCAAGGGCAACAAAGTGAGACTTTGTCTAAAAACAAACAAAAATTATTCACCTTCAAAGATGAAAATATGTAATATATGTAATATTGTGATAGTCAAACAATGTCTTGAAGTTCTGATCACAGCTCTGGATAGTTCCAGAATCTCCTGAGTGTTGATGGGACAGGTATAGAATCAAAACGATTTATGTAAAAGTTTTTTTCACTTAATTTAGTTTTATGATTTTTGATATATTTGTTAAAAAAATAGCAGATTCGTTTTATATTCACAGATTAAAAGGCACTTTTCAGAGGAGTAGAAAATAAAATTTTAGAGAAACGATTTTAATAACATGTATTTTATACATTCATTATAAAAACCCAATGATTTTCTTCAATATATTCTTCCTTGTGCTCTTATATTACATTAAAGAAATTGAGGGTTTACAGATTGTCTAGATTTTTATTCTTTTTCTAAAAGATTTTTATTCTATGTATTCTAGCATAATGCATAGCAGAGTTGGTGCTCAAAAATGCTAGATGAGCAAATGAATGAAGAAATCAGAAAAATAAATGAATTTATCACCATTATATGTTAAAGAAGGGTTTCCTTTTGTATATTGACTTATTTTTAAGAAAAGTGTAAAGGTAGTGTATGTAACAGAATATAACTTTAAACTGACAACAAAAACAAAATTTAAATGAAAAAAATGAGAGAAAAATACACAATAACTGCTCATCTGGGCTGTTACTGCTTTAATAGCAGTATAATTACTGTTTAACAGCAGTATAATTTTGCCTTCAATTGCCCAAAAATAATGCCAAATTTTTGGACAATTGAAGACAAAAAAGGAAAATCTTAAATTATATAGTCTCTGACAAAAAAGAGCACTTTTAAAACTTCAAGACATCTTCCTGTCAACAAATTCTCAGAGTAAGTTTTAACAGAGTCATCATGTAGAGACTTCAGATAGCAAAAGTACCATATTTTCAAGCATTAATAGCATAGAGAACAATATTACTCATTTGTTTACTATGACAAAAGAAAGCTTAAGATAAAAAAGAAATTTTTACTTTCTCATAGTTTATTTTATTTTTAAATTTAATTTGTTATTAAATCATAACTGTATACATGTATGGGGTACAATGTGATGATTTGATATACAACATGGAATGCTTAAAGCAAACTTATGAACATAACCATCACCTCACTTACTTATTTTTTGTGGTAAGCATTTGTAATTTACTCTTAGTTGTTTGGAATATGCCCTTGCATTGTGCACATTAGTCGAGATCCCACCAAATGCCCTTCCTCCTCCCTCCACTCACTCTCCCCCTTTTCCTTTCCTCCCCCTTCTAAAAACCAATTTTTTTCATTCACTAATGATCCATGTATCTCTGAGAAACTAAAATAATATGACTAAATCCCTTACGTTTCTCACAGTTTAACTTAATGCACTATGGAACCTTGGGGAAAGGTGGTTAGTGGACCCACTTTGTTGTTCCTCTCAAATGTCAAATGGTCAGATAAATCTCAGGGTTGAATTACTTGATAGGAACATAAGGGTCAGTATTCTGCTCAGTAGCTTTCCACATGATTAACATACATAATCTTCTTACTCAATGGAGAGCCAACCCATTGTCACACGGATGTGCTTTTGTTGGGATGGCTTGTGGTAAGAACCAGTACATTTTCCCAACACACACTTTGAGGAATAATAGCCAACATTTATTGATCACTTTCCACGTGACAGGTACCATTCTAAGTACTTTGTACTTCCTAAGTCATCAAACTTTAACAATAACCCCATGTCATGTACACTATTATTGTTCCCATTTTATGAATTAGAAAACTGATGAGCAGTATTACCTTGCCCCAGGTCATACAAGTAATTCAGTGGAAGAGCTAAGAAGTGAAAAAATAAATAGTACAAAATTATATAAAACAATTATATAAGAATTGTGTCGTGAGCAGCAGAATAAGGTAAAGAAGAGTCCTTTCTTCCCCTTGTGTTCTTTCCATTACTAACAATGATTAAATATTTGGTATATGTTTTTCTAGATCTTACTTTTTATAGTGAAATAATAGCATATTTATTTTATTTTATGTTTTATTTTAGAATATTATGGGGGTACAAATGTTTTGGTTACGTGAGTTGCTTTTGTATAGTTTGAGTCAAAGTTATAAGCAGACGCTTTTTACCCAGTAGATATAAATTTACCCATTCTTTCCTCTCCCCTCCCACTGTTTGCTTTTCATTGAGTTTTACTGCCAAATATACATATGGGTGTTGATTAATTAGATCCAGTTTAATATTGAGTACATGTGGTGTTTGTTCTTCCCTTATTGTGAAACTTCACTTAGAATGGTCTCCACTTCCATTCAGGTTGGAATTAGTTCACAACTTTTTTATGGCTGAGTTGTACTCCATATTTATTTGTCATATTTTATTAATCCACTCCTATATTGGTGGGCACTTAGGTTGGTTCCTTATCTTTGTGATTGTGAATGGTGCTCCTATACGCATTCAAGTGCAGGTGTCTTTTTGATAAAATTACTTCATTCCCTTGTGTAAATACCCCGTAGTAGAATTGCTTGATCAAACAGTAGGTCTACTTTTTGTTCTCTGAGGAATCTTCACACCACTTTCCATTGAGGTTGTACTAGTTTGTGTCCCACTAACAGTGTGTGTGTGTTCCTTTCTCTTCACATCAACACCAGCATTTCTTAGGTAAAGTTCAAGTTATAGTTGAGCCCTCCACCCTTAGGGGTGTGCTGTATGTATATCCTTAAGATTTGTGCACCTTAAGTGAGAGGTTATCAATCACCATTCCTCCTCCCCTTTCCTCCATTTGAATTTAATTGTGTTTTTCCTCCAGTGGGTGTGTGGTTATATGATATTAAAAGTCATGCCTCTTCCTGCCGATGACTTCACTTTTGCCTCCAGTGCTATTTTGTTTAAAGGCTTACTTGTTTCGTGAGCTGTCTATAACTTTCATCATGTCTCTTCACAACTGGATTGAGAAATCTTCAAGGAAATTAGTATCTTTGAGTCTATACAGTCTTTTGCAATTGCCTTTGCTCTGACTTGGAACAAAGGCAAAAGACACAGGAAATCTAAAAGTGAGCTCTGTAGAACAATCCAAATGTCTCTAATGTCTTCTCATGCTATTTCTTTATTAGCTTTAATAAAAAATAGCTTCTGAATTGCAAGGATGTTTTTTAACCACCATGAATCAGTATGCCCCTTCAGCTGGACTTTTCAAGGAGACTTTTTGAATGCTGAAATGATTAACGGTATGTGAAGCTAAATTCCACAGAACCATGTGTATAGCAATAGTGGGTGGGAATACATATTAGTTTAGAGGCCCCTGCTGAGTGCAAGACAAAGATCCCTTCCCCCATTGTTCCTCATTGATGGTGGGCTTCAGATGTATTTTTGGACTTAATTATTTACAGAGAACTTATGAAAACAAATGAATCATTCTCATCACTGTGCTTGTTTCATTTGGGGATGTTAATCTACTAGGATTTCTAGAAATTTAATCAGAAAAATATTTCTACAAATGTTTTTGAGGATCTTAGCATCTTCCCAAACATGCTTTTAATTTTTATTACAAACCCTCTTAATGCTGTTGTTTGCCATTGCATTTATGTTTAATTTAAATATTTTAACTTATCAGGAATCATTCCTATGGGTTAACAACTTTCTTTCCTTTTTTAACTTCAGAATATTACAGAGGTACAAATGTTTTGGTTTCATAAATTACTTTTGTACAGTTTGAGTAGAAGTTTTAAGTGTGCCCTTCACCTGAGTAGTGTGCATTATACCTGTTAGGTGTGAATTTCCAGTGGTATGTTCTAGGCATTTTCAGTGGTATGTTTGTTACTTCAGAGATTTCTCTGAATTTTAGACTTGGAACTGACAGAGCTTCATGACATCTTGAGTAAAGAAGGATTTTTTTGGAAGATGATAACGATACCTCAAATCTAGAAAGCATATCCTTAAGAAATAAAATCATTTTGTTCATGATTCCTAGATTAGACCTTCTAATACCCTTCTTCACTGGTTTTAAGATTAATTGGTCTGGTGTCCTCTAAAAACTATGGAAAAGGTTGTGACTCTTTGCAAGAGCAAACTATAAACAATATACTTTGAAGTTAAGTTATAATTAAAGTTAACTAGAGTCAATTTTCTGAGGCATTGAACTATTAAAGATTTATAAGTTATCTAAAATCTCAAACTTTCCTTGAGTAAACACTTCAGTTGAGATAAAGGAAAGATATATTATTTGCTACTTCACTGCTATGCCAGCATGAAAAAACACAATTTGTAATTATTGCTCATTAATATGATGCCTAGTGCTGAATTACATCTAAGCCTTAAAATTACGTTTAAGACAATCACTAAATTTTGTTTTAGTCTTTCCTTAAAAAATTATAAGAAATAAAATTAAAATTTCCCTAAACTGATTCATCTCTACTTGTGTGTGTAGCTAATTGTCATTTGAAAACCTTAGGCTTAACTTGGTGTAAATCTTCCATTATATCAAATATTAATTTATAAACTACTAACAAAATAGTGGAAGTCAAAATCTTATATCAGAATTTATTTCTTGTATATCAAATGTTCCTTTGTAGAATACCACAGTGTAGACTTTTAGTTTTTACAGGGGAGCTTCCGTGTATAAATATGCTTGTTATCACATGCACAGTCTTACTAATATTTGTGGTTCAAAATAAAATTAAGGGAACTGTGACCCAGGAGAGCCTCCCTGCTCCTCTTTGCTTCAGAATTATCTGTGGGAGATTATCTCACCAACCAGAGCACTGGTGTTGGCAGAAATTTTTTCTGTAGTAGATCTGGGAGATTCCAAGAATGAACCCACAGACCACACTGATCAGTTATAAGATAGAATTTATTAGATAAAAGGAATACAGAATGAATGAAAGACATCAGAACCTCTGGCAGAGGCAGACACCCAAGTGAGAAGTCCTGCAGGGGTCTATTGTCTACACAGATATATACCATTTGTAAACAAGGAGGTTTAGAGAATTACACTTGTCCAGGATATGGCAAAGCGAAGGGAGATGTTGATTAGTGAATGAAGGAGTGTATTAACAAATGAATGTAGTCCTTCCAGCTTCAGGCAAAGTGGCAAGGAGTATACTCCAAAAGAGGCCTGGCTTACATGAAATACTGGCAAAACTGCTTTTCTACTGTCTTGTGTTCAGAGAGTGAAGTTTGGAGAAAAAATAGTCTGTTTGGTTAGGCCTAGAAAATGAGGGTCCCTGTCCAGCTCTGAAAGGGAGAACCCTGTATCACTGGGAGGCAGGATTATATATGAAGTTTACCATTGATTTTTCCCTAATACTGATCATGCAAGTGTTTGTTACATTTTTGTGTGTGGATTTACTAATATCCAGGTTTGGTGTATGGGGCATTTAGAGCAGTAATCCATGAATGAGCACGTTCCTGCCGTGCCGTGTGCTTGAGTTGCCCCAGGACACTCCACACCTACCCACCCCTGGAACTCCACTACACTGTTGGATTTGAACCTCAGGTTTGCCACTTCCTGGCTTTTAGGGCAAATTCTTTAACTGTTCCAAGCCTGTTCCTTCATCTGCAAAAAATGAGGAACATAGTAATATCTTCTTAACACTGAGCATTATATAAGATAAATTATAAAATCATCTTGTAGGAAAGATAAATTGTTACAACTATGGTGGAAAAGAGCATGAACATTCATCACAAAAAAAATAAAAATAAGTTTGCCATATGATCTAGCCATCCTATTTCTGGGGATATATCCAAAGGAATTAAATTTAGGATCTCAAAGATATACTTGCATTCCCATGTCCATTTAGCATTATTCATGATAGCCAAGACATGGAAGCAACTTAAATGTCCATTGACAGATGAACAAATAAGGAAATTGTTTGAGAAATTGAGAGAGAGAAAGAGAGAGAGAGAGATTATTAGTCCTTTAATAAGAAGGAAATCCTGCCATTGAAACAACATGTATCAACATGGAGGGCATTACATTAAGTGAAATAAGCCAGGCACAGAAGGATAAATATCACATGATACCACTTATGTGAGGAACCCCCCAAAAGACCAAACTCATGGAAACATGAGGTAGAGAAGGAAACAGGAAGGTGTTAGCTAAAGGGTACAAATTCCAGTTATATAAGATGAATAAGTCCCCGAGGTCTACTGCACAGCACTGTATTGTACACTTAAAAATTTGCTACCAGGGTTGATCTTATGTTGTGTTCTTATAAGTGAATAATAATAATAATAATTATAGTAAAAGACTGTGAGGAAATTTTTAAAGGTTATGTATATGTTTATGAGGCAGATTGTGCATACTTATCTCCAAACTTATCAGGTTGTTTATAGCTTTTTGTATGTCAATGAACCTAAACCAAGGGTTTTTATTTATTTATTTTAGACAGAGTCTCACTTTGTCGCTCTCAGTAGAGTGCTGTAATGTCATAGCTCACAGCAACCTCAAACTCCTGGGCTCTTACCTCATCCTTCCGAGTTGCTGGGACTATGGGTGCCTGCCATAATGCCCAGCTATTTTTAGAGATGAGATCTAGGTCTAGCTCAGGTTGTTCCACCCATGTTGACCTCCCAGAGTGCTAGGATTACAGGCATGAGCCACCCCGCCAGGCCTAACAAAGAGGTTTTTAAAAAATCAATATGTCAGGCTGGTCTCAGTGACTCAGGCCTGTAATCCTAGCACTGTGGGAGGCCACGGCAGGTGGATAGCTTGAGCTCATGGGTTCAAGACCAGCCTGAGCAAAAACTGAGACCTTCATCTCTACTAAAAAAATAGAAAAACTGAGGCAAGAGGATTTCTTGAGCCCAAGAGTTGGAACTATGACACGATGGCCCTCTACCCAGGGTGACAGCTTGAGACTCTGTCTCAAAAAAAAAAAAAAATCAATATATAGGCTGAGCTTGGTGGCTCACACCTATAATCGTAGCACTCTGGGAGGTTGAGGCAGGTGGATTGCTTGAGGTCAGGAGTTCAAGACCAGCCTGAGCAAGAGCAAAATCCTATCTCTACAAAAAATAGAAAAACTAGCCCAGCGTTGTGGTGGGCATCTGTAGTGCCAGCTAATCAGGAGGCTGAGGCAGATGATCATTTGAATTCCAGGTGATCATAGCTCACAGCAACCTCAAACTATAGAAGGTGACAAAATGAAACTCTGTCTCACAAAGAACAAAAAAAAGTTCCAGGAGTTTGAGATTGCTGTGAGCTATGATGCTCACTGCAACCTCAAACCCAATCTACGGAGGGTGACAAAATGAAACTCTTTCTCAAAAAGAAAAAAAAATGAAACCTGAGTACAGATTATCTTTGTTCTAGACTACCTTTTCAAGAATGTCTATAGAGTAAATAATCTTGTAAGGTAGAAATAGTGTCTCCCTGTGAAGCAAAGCACAAGTTTTCTTGTAGATTGGGAAGAGAGCGAAGATGCCTCCTTTCAGATCAGGGTCAAATGTGCCTATTATCCACAAGAAAAGATTTGAGTTCCTGAAGCTCAGGGTTCCTCTTCTGTAATACCACCTACCAGAGTGCAGGCATCTGACTGGCCTACTTTCTCTCTCTCTCTGGGAAGTGGAATGCAGGGACCTGGCAACAAGCATGTTAATATCCATGCTCCTTCCTGGGCTGTGAGTAATAAAGTCTTTTCTCTCTGTTTTAAGAGTCTCATATGTCTGCCAGCAGCCATGACACTGTGTCAGCTGACTTGTCTTATAAATAGATAAAAATTTCAGGGCCTTCAAATCGTTTTTCTTTTTTCTTAACCGTTGCAAACCAATGGGAGAGGTCAAGGACATGTGAAAATAACTGTTCCTGACCCACCCCATTATTATTTAACATTTTATTAAAATATATTTTGCAAACATCATTCACCAATATACCGTACACCATTCAGGTGTATTTAGTATATTCACAAATTTGTGCAAGCACTATCACAATTCAACTTTAGGTCACTTTCAGTGTCTCAAAAAGAAATCTTACACACATTAGGAGTCATTCCCATCCCACTGCCCCCACTCTGCTTTCTCTGGCTGTTCTGGGTTGATGTCAGAGCATACAGTGAAAGGGCAGAGTCAGAAGAGGAGTTATGAGGCTTTTGCAGCAATCCAGGGGAACATGATAGGGTCTTGGAGTGTAGTAGCTGTAGTGAGGTGCTAAGAAATGGCTGACCAGAAGATATATTTACAAGATAGAGCCAATAGAATTTCCTGACCAGTTGGCTCTGCCTAGAGGATGTGCTGATGGATTTTCCACGAGGTGTGAGAAAAATGAAACATCTAAAGGATGAGTCAACAGTTTTAGCTTGAGCAATGGGAAGGATTGAATTGCCATGAAGAGGGCTGAGGAAGGATGTAGGTATGGCAGATTTTGACAGGGAAGAGCAGGAGTTCAATTTTGGATGCATTAAACTTGAAATATCTATTAGAGATTGTGGTGAAGTTTAAAAGGCAGTATACCAAATTCTGGAATTCAGATGAGAAATGCTGCTAAAGATAGGAATTTGGGGATGGAAAGCCCTGAAACTGATGTAATCACCAAAGTGTGTGAAGACCAAAAAGAAAAACATTCCTAGAACTGAGCCCTGAGGGAGATTGACCTTTAGAGGTCAGAGAGATGAGGTAGAACCAGTGAAATCAAAGAGCAAACACACGCGGTTTTGGACAGAGAGATTTCTCACAAGGATATTGAAAGCATTACTTATTCTTTTTGTCTCAAGATGTGAAAATACACTTTTGGGAAATGTGCGCTTAGACTTGGGTGTGATTTATACAATAAGTGATGGATAGTTTGTTTATTTCCTTTGATTCCTAAGAAAACAAAATAGTGTCAGGGGAAGGTGCTCCAAGTACATCAAGGGAAACTTGACCGAGCTTGTCTAGGTTTAACGTACATTAAACAAAAGTAAACACATTAGTGTATGCTGTTTTATATCCTCCAGGATCCATATCCTAAACTATCACATCAGACCCTGAATATTGTAGAGTCAAGGATGTATCATGATAGTACGTTCTTGAGATAACATCTGACGTATGAACTTGAATTTAGAGCCTGAAAAGGTATTATAGTAAAGGATACATTGTTTTCAGTTTCTGATATTCACCTTTAATGCTAGCTATTCAAAACTGGGTTTTAATTCTGGATCTTGCTGGTATTTGTACACGGTTGAAAGACATTTATCTTTTAAGAGCAAGTTTAATTATGATATTTTAAACATGTATAAAAGAATTGTACATCTTGAGAAAAAAATGAAGTATTTGCCACTTCATTTGTGTTAGTTTGTTCTCTGCTGAGATGAGCCAGACTCAAGACACATTTCATTTTTATGCAAAACTAAGGTGGTCTTATGTGATGCCAAACATCTGGGTGAAACTGAGAAATATAGTTAGTCATCAGCCTTTATGACTATCTGGATATTTGATGTCCTGGAAATGATAAATCATAATTAGCATTTCAATTTGTCAAGCAGATGCTCATTGAAAAACAAACATAACCTATTCCACAAGCTGGAAGGACATTTTAGATGACCCACCTAAAGCATAATTATACTTCTGTTTTTCAAAGTTAAAAAGGAACAAGATTTGGCAACATAATCCATTCAATGTGTGTAAGGAAGGATATGTGGACATTGTAAATATAAATAAGAGCCTTTATACTAAGAAGGTAATGTGTTGACATTTCTTAACCTGTTGTGTCTTAATGATATTAATGACTAAAGATAGCAACAGGCAGGATTATACATTTAAATATAATTCATAGCATAGTTGTATGACTAGGTATAAGCATATTGCATATTTTTTGCAAGTGTTTTTTGATGGTTTTGTATTTTTTATTGTAAATGGACAATTATAATTATATAAATGTATGGGGTACAAAAGTGATGTTATGATTTATGAATATAATGTAGAATAATTAAATCAAGCTAGTTAACATACCCATCACCTCGAATACTTAACATTTTTTGGAATGAAAACATGTACAATTTACTTGTTCGGCAATTTTGAAATGTGCAGTACTCTGTTACTAACTACATTCTCCATGCTAAACGTGAAATCCACATTCCTCTTAATTGAGATTTTGTATGCTTTGACCATCACCTCCCAGGTACCCTCCTGTCCCTCCCAGCTGGTATAACTACCATTCTACCCTCTTGCTGAGTTCAGTTGTTTCAGATTCCAGATAAACTGAGAACACACAGTATTTATCTTTCTGAGTCTGACTCATTTCACTTAGCATGATGTTCTCCAGTTAGATCCAAGTAGTGGCAAGTGACAGAATTTCTTCTGTTTTAGAACTGAATAGTATTCTGTTGTGTATCTATACTATATTTTTTCTTCCCCATTCCACTGTTGATAGACATTTTGTCTGATTTTATAACTTTTGTCTGATTTTGTGAATAGTGAGCATGCGGTGAGCATGGGAGTGCAGATAGCTCTTCTCCATACATTTTGTCATGGTTGTCCTAATTTACCTTCCCACCAAGAGTGTACCAGGGTTCCATTTTTTCCACATTCTTACCAACACTTGTTATTTTTTATCTGTTTTTGTTTTGTTTTGTTTTTATACAGAGTCTTACTATGTCGCCCCTCAGTAGAGTTATATGGCATCACAGCTCACAGCAACCTCAACCTCTTGGGCTTAAGCAATTCTCTTGCCTCAGCCTCCCAAATAGCTGGGACTACAGAAGCTGGCCACAATGCCTGGCTATGTTTTTGTTGTAGTTGTCATAATTGTTTTAACAGGCATAGGCAAGGTGTGAACCCGCCACCCTCGGTGTATGTAGCCAGTGACCTAACTACTGAGCTACGGGTACCAAGCCCTTTTGTCTTTTTTGATAATAACAATTCTGACAAGTGAAAGGTAATACCTCATGGTGGTTTTAATTTGCATTTCTCTAATCATTAACAGTGCTGAGCATTTCTTCACACACACGTCCATTTGCATGTCTTCTTTTGAGAAATGTCTATTCAGTTTTCTTGTCTATTTTTTAATTAGAATTGTTATTTTCCTGTTAGTAAGTTGGTTGAGCACCTTATATAATTTGGATACTGATCCCTTGCAAATATTTTCTCCTAATCTCTAGGCTGTCTCTACGTACTGTTAATGCTTCCCTTTGCTGTGTGGTTTTTACTTTGATATAATCCTATTTCTTTATTTTTGCTTTTATTGCCTGTGCTTTTGGAATAAAATACAAAAAAATCATTGCCCACACCAATGTCTATAGTTTTTCTCCTGTGTTTTCTTCTTATAATTATAGCATTTTTCATCTTACATGTAAATCTTCAACTCATTTTAAGTTGATTTTTATGTATGGGTTGAGATAAAGGTCCAATTTCATTCTTCTGTGTGTGGATATTTTCCCAATACCATTCATTGAAAAGATTTTCCTTTCCCCCTTGAATATTCCTGGCACCTTTGTCAGAAATCAATGGACTGGACTAGCATGAGGTAATTTATAAGCCCCACTTATGAATGGGGTTGTTTGCTCTTCTCTTGTTGATTTATATGAGTTTTCTGTAGATTCTAGTTACTAGCCCTTTGTCAGATTCGTAACATGCAAAAATCTTCTCCCATTCTGAAGGTTGCCTGTTTGCTTTAGTTGTGGGACCCTTAGCTGTACAGAAGCTTTTTAGTTTGATCAGATTCCATTTATTTATTTTCGGTGTCTGGCCCAGCACTTAATAGGCTATGAACCTGTACCAGTCCATGGCCAGAGGGTTAAGGCCCACAGCTAAAAGGATTTGATTTATTTTTTTTTTTTGTAAAAGCAAATGTTTCTTAAGTAAACAATCTTTGGTTGCCAATTTTCTCACCTATTTAATATTTTCCAACAGCTTCATGTGTTTTTTTTTAAGGAATATTGAATGAAAAAGGAGCCCTGAAGTTGTGGGTGATAGAGGAAATATGTGGGCAAGTTTCACTATCTGTACCTTCCTTCATCTTCAGCATTAACTTTTGTTTTGTTTTGTTTTGTTTGTTTTTGAGATGGGGTTTTATTATGTTGCCTAGGTCGGTCTTGAAATCTTGAGCTCAAAGGGCTCAAATGATCCTCCTGTCTTGGCCTCTGGCGTAGGTGAAATTACTGGCATGTACCACTGCAGTCAACTGTGGTTTGAATTTTCAATTTCTATTTTGACCTTTAAGTCTTGTGACCTGTTTTCCTTTACTCCTATCCTTTGTTCTTGAAATACTCTCCCTCCTACCACTTAAAGGAAAAAAACCCGGCAGTAAAGACGCAGCGGTATTAATGTGGCTAGAGAAAATCAATAGGGTTATAAATAGAGTATCCTGAAATTATTTTGGAAGGGCAACACTCATTTGGATGTATAAACTCTGAAATTCTTTTTTTTTTTTTTTTTTTTTTTGCAGTTTTTGGCTGGGGCTGGGTTTGAACCCGCCACCTCCGGCATATGGGGGCCAGCACTCTACTCCTTTGAGCCACAGGCACTGCCCCAACTCTGAAATTCTTATTTCAAAATTGTTCATTAGTTTGTTGATATATGTACATATTTGTATTTTTAGGAAACAAAATTGTTGGAGGTGTATGTGTACTTCTGTAGGACTGTATAAATCGATAATGTTTTTGTCATAGAAGAATGCTTCCCTCTGTCCTTTCCGGTGCCATCACACCTTTTATCAGAAAGACCAGTGCAAAGAAATAGGGACAGATAAATATGAGGGAAGAGATCTAAGTAAGGACAGAGTGGTACCTGTCCTTAGAATTGAGAATAAGGTGTACTTCCCTTTTAAAGAATAACACCCTTTAGTAATTCAGTCAAACTACTTTAGAGATGCAGGGACATAGATGGAGCAGTAGGAGGAAGTATCATTTTAGCTCAAGTAAATTGTTGGAGGATAGAAAGGTCAGGAGATATTCCAGGGAAAGAGCTTAGTTATGATGGAGAAGAAAGAATTAGAAACTGCAAAGAAGGAGAATTATCAGGAATGACGTTACGGAAGGGACAAAATGTTAAGCAGATTTTTAGACAAACCTACAAACAAACCACAGCCCAGGCTTACACCAATCGTGGGCCTGAGATCTGTCAAGACCAGCTGTCGAGGGCGCACTCCGGTTCCTTGTGTAGCCCATGGAGAGTGGCCGTTGTGGTCCCTGGAGCTGTGCTGTAAAGTGAGGCGATGGGGATTAGAAACAGCTCACCTCTCCACATCAGTAACAGAGCCTGTACATCAAACTGCCTGTACACAGGATTTCAGAGATTCATGCTGCTTCTCAAAAGACTGCCATACACACCTGGCCATCAGATAGGCAATCGCAACTCCTATTAATTAGTCTATGCCTTTATTTGCACCTTATCAGACTGAGAAATACATAGTAAAGGATAGTGGTGGGACATGGGAGATACAGAGAGGAAAAAGTTAATTTTTTAGAAATAGATTAGAAAATCCATATTCTGAGCAGTGAATATTCACTGGACTTAACAGGGTTATCTTTTTTGCAAGGAACCAAGTTCACCATTGTTTGAACTACAAGGTCAACACTAGATAAACATGACATATGCTTATTTTTTATAGGTGTCATTGTTATAAACTAGCTCCATAAAGAGATTCATGTTAGCTTCTTATTTCTTCCCCAGAGGAAAGTAGAAATGTAACAATGTTATTGTCACTTCTCACTGAAGCCAGTTTAGAATAAAAACAACCAAATGCAGAAAAAAAGAAAAACTCTTAACTCCAATGACAACATTCATAACAATTTTCCAAATTTAAATCCTTTTCTTTTTGCTAAGGAGAAACAGTTGTCTTTTTTTGTCATTAATAGAAAAGGGAACATTGCCTAAACAACCTTTTATAAATTCTTCTGGGAAGCATATTACAAATAATTGAAAACAAACCTGATTCTGTGAAGTTGGCAGCCAATGTATAACAGAAAGCAATTCAGCCCTGGCCCCTGGATGAGTGATTAAATGTTTTATTCCCTTTACCTTTCATTCACACTGAGTTTGTCCAAAGCAAAGAGGAAAGAATGTGGTGAACAAAAAGTCCACTTTGGACAAGTAACTTACAATAATGATCAATGACCTCTAATCAGCTATTTATTCATTTTTTTTTTAAAGTTTTAATGTTTCTGAATATTAGCTATTCTGCACGGGTTCCTGCGGAAAATAAAGCCTTGAGTTTCAGCATGTCCTTACTCCCCGCCAGTTCTCCAACAGCACAAGCTGGATCAAACTTCTTTGAGGGCATGGCCCTGTAGCTTCCTGTGGTCAGTTATTAGTCTGAGTCCAGCAAAGGAACACTGTGTACTCAGTAAGTCTACAGAAAACATCATCTTCTGCTTGTGTGGGAGGAGAGATCCCTTTGCGCACCCTGTTTCTTTGAAGGGACTAGAGACCCGTTGGTGCTGTACAGCTGTTGAGGTGCACAGAGCCAACATCCTAGAAACTTAGTAAATAAATAATTAGGGTCCAACTCTGTACAGCATAATGGGAGGAACCTACGCTTAGGATACTGTTGACATGTATCATAATTGCTCTTGTACTCTTAAGCTTGCAAAATTAACAGCAGACCTCCTCAATGAAGCGCTCTCTTACAGGTATGGTGTTTTTGAATGATGTCTAGCCATCTGTGGATAGACAGTGATGAGCTGAAAATCTGGTGTCCTCTCACATCACGTTCTTTTCCTTTCTATTTTTCTCCTCTTACAAACTGCTGCCCAGGTGTCAGTAGTTCTCTAACTTCCTCTTTCTGGTGCCTTTATGTTGTATTTGATCATCTCGTCTCATCACGGCCCTAAAAGCTATCACATCCAGAGTTGAGACTACAGGCCATCATGGAGCAACAGCCTCAGCACAGGGCTTGCATGTGTGAAAACTGGAAATGGATGAAAAGACAAAACACAGGAAGACTTGATGCACTATTCTCCCATGGACATTCAAACATGGTAGCAATTTCAAGATCATCCTTCCTCTCCATTGAGGGTGGAAACTTTGTCCCCACTGTCTCAGGCTGTCCAGATTGGTAAAAGGTCACTGCTATAAAAGGTGGAGCACATCCTGTTTGGCAGAGAGACACTGTCATCTGCATTATTTTTCTTACTCTTTCAAGAATAACAACAGCCAACAGTAGTTGTTCCTGTGTGGTAGGTATTATTCTAATGACTTCACAAACATTGTTTCTTTTAATATACCACATAATATTTTGAGATAGATATTAGTGAATAGGGTCCCTGTTCAGAGAGCTGGGCAGGGACTCCCATTTTCTAATCCTGGGATAACAGGCCTTTCCAGACCTCATTCTCTGGACTCAAGCAAATCAGGGAAAAGCATCCTGATCTCATCTGGTGGTCCCCACATAGAGTGGAAACATACACTGTGTGCTGCTTCATTGGGCCAGAGACTGCAGGACCACATCCATTTGCTCATATATTCATTTGCTAATCAACATGGACAGAATGTTTTCTGTCTCTGAGCTCCTGGACAACAGACATTCCCCAGGTCCCCTGCTCCCAGGCAGAATATGAACCCCTGGACAAAAAGCCCACGGTGGGGGCTCCCTCTGCTGCTGCTGCCTGGGGCTCTCTTGCTCTCCTTTCCTCCTCTAGTCCTTTTTCTACAATAAACTCTGTCCTGTCGCGTATCTGCATGGTCCTTGGGCTCATTCTTCAAATCTCCTGGATCAAAGACTCAGCCTAAAGAGAACTTTTGATAAAATTAATATTTGCCATTTACAGAGAAAATTGAGGCACAGGGAGATTCAATAAATTTCCTAAATTTACACAGCAATAAATGGCAAAGCTCGAATTGGCACATAAGCAATCTATCTCCAACTCAATATATGTGATCTTAAACCATAGTTAATTCTCAGTGCACACACGCACACCTGCATGCAAGCAGTTATACAAAGGGTCAAGCACGTAGGTGCAGTCACTATTACAGGAGTATATCTGTACAAACATCCTTCTCGTCTTATACCCAGATTCAGATTTAGAAACCCAGTGAAATGAAACTGAATCTGTTGAAATACAGCATTTTATTCTGCAAAAACAAATTTAATTTTTTTGTTTATTTTTTTAGTCCTTGTGCAATGAAAAAGTCATAAAATTGGAGAGATAAGACCTATTGTTTCCTCTGGCAGAGCGAGGCTAAGGCCTAATATATCGGTGAGAGTAGGGAGTCGGTAGGCAAATGTCAGAAGGTAGGAAAGTGACATTCACTAGGGACTGTAGTTTACACATGCACAATGTTGGGGACGTTAGAACTATAGTTATCCTATGGAACATGATCAGTCTTGAGGAGCTTGTGTCTATGTGTCTCTCTTCAACTCCATATTTTAAAGTCTCTAACAACTTGCTATGTGAGTATGAACCATTCTGAACATAAAATCAGTTGAGATTTCCAACAGCCGTCTCTCAATGCTGCTTATATACAGTTGGAAAAAATTTTAAATTAATGCATTTATACAGCTTTTACTTCTGTATTTGTAAAAAACACATATGTGCACATGCTCACTATCCCTGTGGGGGACCCTGGAGTCAGAGGAGGAGAATGAAAGGGGCTGAATTTCTCTTTCAATTATGTGTCTGGGTTTTGTTCCAATCTAATGACACAAGATCTGGCATCGTATTTATACCTCGTGCTCCAAGATTTTATTTTAATTTTAAACAAGTGTTCCCACACGGGAACTGAAAACAAAACAGGAAAATGTTGCTTAAGCCTTCCTTCGTGTTGTTATTCCGTGTCTTTCAAGTGTACTGATTGTTCTGTCTCCCCAGTGTAGGTCGTTGTACTTTCAGTGGCTTTTTTTTACTCTATCAGGACTTTCTCTAATAGCTGTCCACATTAAGAGAGATTATGTTAGTTTCACAGATATTTATTTTTTGATGTTAAGATAGTTTCTTCTTTCCCCTACAATTTGAAGGTTTGTAATTGGAAATACTTCCTATCTTCAAGAATATACTACAAAGTATACATGTTTTTGAACACCGGTGAATGGTTTGCACTCACTAAAATACTTAAATAGTAAACCTGTCATTACCAATTTATTTTGCTATGATGCTAATTAAGACTTTAGGAGTTGTTTCTTTTCTGGATACGCAGGCTTTTAACCTCCAACTCTTAGGCACATTTCTGGTTTTGGTCAGCACAGAGCTTTGTTTCCATTTACCAGAAGGGGCTTTAGCTAATATGGATCAATGCCCAGAGTTGTTATTAGGTCTGGGATTTTCCTTTGATGCAGTGCTCACTTCTGCTCTACTCCAGGTCACTCCTGTCCCTCTCAGAAGGGACAGGAGTGGTCTAGAGGTGGGTCCCGAGTGGTGACCTGGGGCCTGGTGAGCAGCCTACCCCAGGGAGTCCAGAATGGAGAGGACTGGAAGGATAAATCCAGCATAAATTTATGAAGAGAAGCAAAGAGCAGGGGAAATAAAACAGTGAAAACAATTCCAAAAATTCGAGAACTGGACAATAAAGAGAAAATGGGAGTTAAAATGCTGTGTCTGTCATAGGCAGGATTGGAATGGAAACCCAATTCCGATGGAAGGCTAAAGGGAAGTTGCATAAAACAGACTCCCTCATGAGCAGGAAGCTTTCTATTTATAAGTCTTCAAATAATACCCACATTACCAGCTGTTTTTTTGTTCACGAAAGGTGGTATAGTGGTGAGCACATTCAGTGAACTTAGACTAGAACTGGAACACATCCCAGCTGTATGAACTTAGCCATAATTGTTAAAATGAGAGAAAAAAAAAAATAGCCAGGCACTGTGGCAGGTGCCTGTAGTCCCAGCTCCTAGGGTGGCTGATGTAAGAGAATATCTTGAGCCCAAGAGTTTGAAGTTGCTGTGAGCTGTGACAGCACAGCACTCTACCGAGGATGACACAGTGAGACTCTATCTCAATTAAAAAAAAAAATGAGATAACAATAACACTAACCTCGTGAGGATGTTGTAAGAATTAAATGAGTTAATATTTTGTGAGTTAGTGAGTATAGATCACATCCAAGTGAGTGTCTGATATCCAGTAATTATGAAATAATAACCACTGTTGTTTTTCTGTGCAGGTCTTGTGTATTTTAAAGGGATTTCAGAAATAGCTATAAAGTTGGAATAGATGACTAACAATTCTATTCATGTAAGCTGCTTCTGGTCAGAGCACACCCAAAACAAAATTTGTGGCCGTGCAAATGTTTGAGCAGAGTGAGAGAACTTTGCATGATTTTCCCCTCCTGAATTGTTCTGACACCACTCCTCCAACTCTCCTGGCTGTGAATTTTAGAGGATGACTGTATTCCTATACAGGGTAAGGCTGACACAAAGATTTAGCAATGACATCTGTATTTGAAAAAATGCAAATGAGAAATTCCCAGAAGAGACTGAGAAAATCTATTTTGACAACTCTGCTTTTTATCTATGCAAATATTATATATTTTAACTGGAGAAAGAAAACCACTAAAATAAATGAAATATATTTTCAACTTGGAGTACTTTTTCATTATTACTTGAAAACGTTTTAAAACATATTTACAGTAAAGGCCTAGTGTGGTGGTTCACATCCATAATCCCAGCTCTCTGGGAGGCTGAGGTGGGCAGATTGCCTGAGCTCAGGAGTTGGAGATCAGCTTGAGCCATAGCAAGACCCCATCTCTAAAAATAGCCAGGCGTTGTGGTAGGCGCCTATAGTCCCAGCTACAGGGAGGCTGACGCAAGAGAATCACTAGAGCCCAAGAGTTTGAAGTTGCTGTGAGCTGTGACACCACAGCACTCTACCAAGGGCAACAAAATGAAACTCTGTCTCAAAAAACAAACAAAAAACGTATCTAAAGCGAACTATTGTAAATCGGGGCGTTAGGGTCCTTTCAGAGCAAAAATGGGGGGTGAAGGGTGAAATTTTCATTTAGTAATAATTTTCCTTTTGAAAATTCAAGCCCTCAGGGGTCAGTGTCCCTTTGATAGCCATGATCAGTGTGAACGACACCAAGATCTTCCATTCAATTAGATTACAGGACACCCATAGAGCATGATGCAGATGAAACTAACTTAAGCTTACCTTGCATGAGGGGCTTAACATTAAATGCTTTGCTGGATTGCTTTGAGTGGTACAAAGCAAGAAAGCAAGAAGACCACCAGAAGCTTTTTGAAAGGAAGGCCCATACCAATTTTGAGACTTTGAGAAAATTGGAATTCTTAAAGCAGCTGAGACTGTTTCTATTTTTGAACTTCCTAAAAACTTAGTCCTTCTGTGTGTTCAGTAGTTCCATAGTAGTTAGAAAGCACTGCCTCATAAAATCTACACTTGGCACACAGAAAAAAAAGTTCCAATTGACTCTAATAGAAAATGAGAGAGAGAGAGAGAGAGAGAACGGAAGATACACTTTTCTTTGATCGGCAGAGAAGCTGCACAAACCTTTGATGTAATACTGTAAGTAGTTTAACAAAAGGAAAAAAAAACCTAAGATGACGAATAATCTTTACAAAGAACTCATTCTCTTGTTATGCTGTAATTTATTGATGACTATTGCTTTGACAGTGAAGAATCTGTTTAAATATTTTGTGGAAGACAAAGCTTTCATTCAGACATGACAGTATAAGAACTATAATTCTAACAAACAGGAGAAAAGCAATGTAAGTTTCAGGGACAGTTGAAACCAAGTAAGTATCCGAAGCAAAGTGCTTGTTTTTTTTAGAATGAAAGATCTGTTAAGACTAAGCTCAAGGGTAGAGTTGTCCATGGTACAGTCTTATTCGTTAGATGGTTCATTAAACTGACATTTCCCTGTCTTCTTGGAATAGGTTAGTTAAAGAAATTGAGGTTGCACACAGTTCTTGACACTTTATTATTAAAATCTTTTCTAGTATTTCAGTACTCACTAACCATTGAAGAGTAGTTTTTTTGTTTGGGCTTATAAACTTCTAATGATAGTGGCATATTTATTAAAGACCTTCCAAATCAATTTAGTACATTACATGTTGCTTGCAGAGAAAGTCTGATTAGTAGGAATATTGGGATACTTGAAGGGATATATTAATTATGCATGCATATTCCATTATTTTTCTCATTAGAAATGGTTCCACTGGTGTTTTTAATTACTTTTTATTGATTTACCCAAATCTTTAGAGATACCTGTACAATATTTTTATGTGTACTTGAACTATTGCAGCTTTAAAAATGATGTATTATATGATGATAAACAAACTTACACTAAAATTTATGATGCGCATTTAATAAGTGGAATTTAAAATATAGATACAATATAATTAAAATGTATATAAAATCAAATTCTAAATGACAACATGCAATGCACAAATTATAAATGTTTTATTAAGGAGAAAGTTAATTCACTGGCAGTCCTAGCCCAGTCTGTACTATTTGGGCACTGCTATTGATTTATTCATTCAACAAGTAATTATTGAGAATCTATTATGTACTACTCAATATGTTAAGCACTGTGGATTTACTATAAATAAGACAAAGTTATTACCTCGCTGTATTTATGGTCTAGTAGTAGACATAAGTAAACAGGCAATAGAAAATGGAAGAGAGAATCAAGGGAGCTTGGGGAATTCTCAGGAGGAATTACTAGAGTGTGGAGGCATGTGCAGAAGAATGGAATTGACATTGTGGCTGAGACCTTAAAGATGTACACAGTGCATCTGTATAAAAGGGGAGCAGTAAAGAAACGGAGGAAGTGTTTGAGAAACAGAGAGACTGTGGCATACAAAGGGAAGTGACCACACAATAGGCATCCAATAAATGTTTTTGAATGAAGAATGACTGATGGACTACATGAATGAGAAATATTGAGACATGAGGTGGACCAGAGATGAAGCTCTGAGGGGTAAGCTTGTGTTTTAAGCCTTCGGTGGACCTAATTTTCTGAATGTGCAAGTAAGCAATGCTTGATTTAATAAAAATAATTCTAAAAATGACAACTGGTATTTGGAGAAAATAACAAAACATGGAAAATGAAAAGAAAACTGTGCTGTAGAGTAGGAGATAATGTCTAGGAAAAGATTGAGTCTATAATCCTCTATTTGTTCAGTAAGGCCCTAAAGATTTTTGGCAGGGAAATCTCTAGACTGAAATGTTTCAATATTTTAGCAACCTGTATTATAAATGACATGTTCTGCAACTTTTATTATTTATCCAGTATTTATATTACTCACGCACTGCTCATGTATTCATACATTTTCATATTTTTCTAATATTTCAAGATAACCTGATATTGCTTTGATATGATAAGATTTTAAAAATTACATAAAATTTTTCTGATAAAAGAAGGTTTTTTAAACAAGTACTCGGTTACATATAATAAAACTAGTAATGATTCATAAAGATTATAATACACTTAATATTAACTTTTCTGCTGAAGCTAGGTGATCTGTAATTTTTACTTATTGGTGGTTACTGAATTATCCATAGGGTTTAAGTAATCTATTCTCCTAATATAGTTTATTTTTTCATTGGCTCTTTTATAAATGTTAGTTTAGAATTTGTAAGTTGGACAATGAAATAGCTGGGAAATGATTTGTCCATGGAAGGAATTAACCAATGGATAAAGTTGTACTCTGCTCTAGTTAACAAAATTAAGTTGAACGGTTCTTAAGTTCAAATCCATTTTATGCTTCAGAAAACACATTTATGTGTTATTCTCAGCTAAAAACATCCTGTCAAAATGGAACTCCCTTATAATAGAAATTAAATTTAACTAATATTTAAGTATTATTAACATGCATAGTAGACTTAGATATAAGGAAAACATGGGTCAAACCTATTAATTTCTTAATTTCCTCCAAATCAACTTACCTCAAGTGGTTGGGGAGAAAACTCTATGAAGGATCACAGACCTTAATTTCAACTTGTGGAAAGAGCACATTAAAGATTTATTCATATAATAAGAGTATAGTCATATAAATATAATAAAATGAAAAAATTCTGATTTTTCTATTGCTTTTTATATAGAAAGCTAACTTTGCCAAACATTTGGAAATTACATAAATTTTATTTATTCAAAAGTTTTACTTAGCATTTAATTTTTACAAGATGCTGTCCTATGTGCTGGGGATTAGATCAATTAACAACATGAGAAAATTCCTTCAACTCCTGGGACTCAAGTCCTAGTGGGTGGAGAAACAAGCAACATCCTGGCCCAGGTGGGAGATAATGTAAGGTTGGCCCACGGCAGTTTTAACCAAGGTGGTACGTGCTGGGATGCTGAGTCTATTTTGAAAGTAGAGCCAACAAGATTTGCAGATAGAGTTCATGTAGAATGAAAGAAAACAAAAGTAGTCAAGCATGAGTCTAAATTGTTGATCCCAAATTGGTGAGATTGAGAAGACTGGGGATGAAGATCAGGAACTCAGTTTGAAATGCGTGTTAAATAGCTGAGTGAATTTAGCAAGTAGACAATGGATGTCTGCATTCTGACCTGGGGAGAAGGAGTCAGGCCTGGAGAATTCAATGTGGGAGGCATCAGTAGAGATGGTATTTACAGCCCTGAGCTTTGATGGTGTTACCAAGTGAGTACACATGGCCAAGGGACTGAGCGCTGTGGGGCTCTAATATTAGAATGTCAGGGAAGAGCCAACTAGTAGTGAAGGGGAATGGGAAGATGTAGCTGGAGAGACAGAAACACGGCAAGGACAGTGTGTTCTGGGAGTCAGTGGAGTAATCTGTTGTTTCAAACGCTGCTAATAGGTTCAATATGGCGAGAACTGAAAGTGGGTCATTTTAGCCAGCGATGTGAAGGACATTAGTGACACTGGTGACTCAGTGGAATGAAGAAAGATCAATGGGTTAATAGGAGTATTGAGAAGGAATAGAGCAAAATGTACCTATTTACTGTCCGAAACCAGACCCCAGCCTTCACTCTGTGCTGGAAAAACAATAATACACTCTTGCACTATCCCCAGTCCCTAAGTTTCTCACAGCTCACCTCCTTTTCCCCAGCATATACAGTGAGCCTTCCTGATCTATGGGTATCACACTCATTACTTCAACCAACCTCAGATCAGAAATATTAAGCAAAAATTGCATCTGTACTCAACATGTGCAGGTTTTTTTCTTACCATTATTCCCTAAGCAATATAGTATTACAACAATCCGTACAACATTTACATTGTATTAGATATTACAGGTAATGTGGAGATGATTTAAAGTATACAGGAGGGTGTACATAGGTTATATGCAAATACTGTACCATTTGATATCAGGGACTTGGGAGTTCACTGATTTTGGTATCCAAGGGGGTCCTGAAATCAATCCCTATGGACACTAAGGGATCCCTATACTATTTTTTTCTTATTATCAGAGTCTAAAATAAAAGAGATTAGGTTCATTTTTCAAGGTGATATTCATAATCTTTTTTTTTTTTTTCTATTGTATTGAGATACAGCCTCACTCTGTCATCCTGGGTAAAGTGTCCTGGTATCACTGGTATCATAGCTCCAGCAACCTCAAACTGTTGGGCTCAAGCAATCCTCCTACCTCCATCTGCCAAGTAGCTAGACACCTGCTACAACTCCCAGCTAGTTTTTTTTTTTTTTTAGTAGAGACAGTGTTTTGGTCTTCCTCAGGTTGGTCTCAAACTCCTGAGCTCGAGCAATCCACCCCTCGGCTTCTCAGAGTGTTGGGATTACAAGTGTGAGCCCTTGTGCCTGGCCTTATCTTCATAATCTTAACTTCCTTTCCTAAACTAATACCATATTATTACTATTTTGTTGTGGAGACAGAGTCTCACTTTGTCACCCCAGATAGTGGGCCATGGAGTCACAGCTCACAGCAACCTCAAACTCCTATACTCAATCAATTCTCTTACCTCAGGTCCAAGTAGCTGGGAATACAGGCACCTGCCAGGACACCTGGCTATTTTTAGAATCAGGGTCTCTACTCTTGCTCAGGCTGGTCTCCAACTCCTGAGCTCAAGCAATGTACTGCCTTGACCTCCCAGAGTGCTAGGATTACAGGTGTGAGCCACCACGCCCAGCCCCATATTAAACATGATTGGTTGTAAGATGTTTCCAGATGTCTCAGCCAATTCTTACCTACAAATTCTTTGACCACATCTCTAGGTAGCTAATTTCAACTGGCACATAGGGATTGAGTGTTCTATCGTATCTCCTGGTATGAGTTTACTTTCAACTTGTACTAGGATTTTAAAATGTTCTAAGAGTATAGACTACACACTAAGTTGTCAGCTGCACACTTGGGCTTCACATTCTAAGTTTCTGAGACTTACTGATGATCTCCCAGCAGTTTTCCTTCTCCCATCCATCTATTCACTCAACAAACTTTAACCATTGAGGAGGGTTTTAGGACCATAGCTCTTGCAGCCTTCTAAAGCAAATGTAGCAATATAAATAGACAAGCATAACAATAAGGGGCAATTTTCTCTACTAGAAATAGGAGTATTTTCTGGATAAACTGCTTTGAAAATGTATTCTAAAGGAAAAAAAATGCCTCAGAGTCCCAGAGGTCTTATCCATCTGCAAGGAAAACATAATTTACATAGTATACCAACACTAATAGAAACAGAATTAGGTGGGTGAATAGAGGGTAATAGTGACTTAGTCATTTAGTTATAAAATGAGGTTTTTTCCTCCTTCATTTGCCAACTAATTTCGAAGAAAAGTGTAAGTTTAAAATCCAAAAACCAGTTGATAATCATAGGCTGATATTTTCAGTTTTAATGAGTTCCTGTGACAGCGTGAACACCCACCCACCCACACGTCTGTAATAGAAACCATTTCAGGAGATGTTAGATGGCCACAGATTTCCCAGGGCCTCACAGCAAGACAGTGGTGGTCTTGGGGATTGATACTTTTCATCTTCCTGGAAGATGGGCAGGCTCCAGTTGTCACCCCATAGGAAATCAGGAAGTATGCTAAGCTCAACTTCACAGTGGACTTGGAATTATACATCCTTGTGCCAGTGGAAATATTCTATCCAATATTATGATTTATTTTGAAGGGGAGTGGAAAAAAATTATTTTAAAAGCATTGGAAGGAAGCTGCATACAACACAGCCAAACAGCTGGCTGGTTTTATATCCCAGAAACAGCGTGGAACTAACTATGCTCACAGGATCTCTTGGCAGAACTACTTGATGAAAATACCAAAGCTGTGAAGAGAAGTGTTCTTTTGCTGAATTCTTCATGTAGCTATCATCTGGTTTATTAACCTAAATTAGAATATGTACACTTTCTTAAACGAAAGTCTTTGTTCAACTGAGGAACTTACTGATTCCTTATATACAACATGCATGTGGTTCACCACAACATTAATATCAAATAAACCTTAATAATTTTCCAGAAACTGTCATCCTAGACATGTAGTGGTCTTCTTTATTTCAAACACCATTCTTGGGAGCAGTCAAGTGAAAATGTGGTAGAAATTTAAACTTGAATTCAAAGGCACTGGTGACCTTTTTGAATGCCAAAATTAACCTCTAAGAGAAATTGATAGTAATGACTTCATACATCTATTTATTCACTCTTTAGCATTTAGCTGATATCCCCTTAAGCAATAAAGACAACTTAATTTTAAACATATTTCTGGCTCATCTGCTTGATGCCATAATTGTGGAATATGCAAGATCTATTTTACTCCTTTAGAATTTCTTATATTTAGAGGGCATTCAGTGTTTTGAAATTCAATATTTTGGGAGACCTTGGTGCTGTCATCCCCAAATGTTTCGATTAAATGAATTCATTTTTTTACTGAGTATCCTGGGTAGAGTCAATTAGTTGGGAAATTTCATATTTTTATCATGAGGCATCTTGGGTTTATTCTTTGTGACATCAGAATTCGTTTCTCATCTCAGAGTTTGCCATTATTTCTCTAGTGACTCAAGTAGTTATTGGCAGTCAGTTTGTAAAAAGCTCTCTGGGATTATCTAAATGCAGGATGTTAGAAATGGAAATACATATCATTGCCTCTCCTGTCAAAAAATGTAATTAACACACATGATAGATCATCTTGCAAAAGTGGATGAAAATTTTAGTAGGTTGACCTTGAGTCTTACCTCCCCAGTATTTGCACTAACTATATTGTCCCTGAACATCGCCCATCCCAGCACAGGACTCTTCTTCTTCTTCTTTTTTTGCTTTCCTGTCTTTAGCTGTGTGTTTTCAGTTCAAAAATCTACTTTGAATCTGACTTTCAGTTCAAAAGTCAATTTCAATTTCTTAAACAATTTTTATTTAATTCCATTTATTGCATATGTTAATATTCCATTTATATTGCCCAAAAAGTAAGAATGTATACTTCTATTAGTATTTCATGCTAGTCCTCATTCTTTTCTTATGAGTATATGTAATTCATTATATAGATATATAATTTATTTAACCAGACCCACATTGAGGAACATTAGATTGTTTTCTAGTCTTTTTCTATGACCAAAATATGAAAGAATAATATTATCTTTGTCAGTTCAGACTGCATAACAAAATTCCATAGACCGTGTGGCTCATAAACAAAAGAAATTTATTTCTCACAGTTCTAGAGGCTAGAAGTCTGAGATCTGGGTGACAGCATATTTAGGTTCTGCTGAGGATGCTTTTCCTGTCTTGCAGACTGCTGACTTCTCATTGTATCCTCATATGGTAGAAAAACAGACAGCTAGCTCTTTGGCCTCTTCTTATTAGGGCACTAATCCCATGCTTGAGGGTTCCAACCTCATGACCTAATTACCTCCAAAGGCCTCATCTCCAAATATTATCACATTGAGATTAGAGTTCCAACATATGAATTTAGGAGGAACCCCCAAGCATTCAGTCTGTAAGATATATTGAGTCCATATGTAATATAATATCTATATTATTTTCTATCTATAGGATAATTTTCAGAAGTGGAATTGCAATGTAAAAAATCCTAGGCATCTCTAATTTTGAGAATTATTGCTAAATTGACTTTCTTGAGTTTGTACCGTCTTACACTCATACACATAAATATAGAAGGAATGTCTAAACCCTTATGTCTTGCTGTCAGTGAGTATTACTGATATTGGGTGTGTTTCCCAATCTGAAAAAATGGGAAGCTTATCAATGTGATTTTAATTAACATTTCTCCTATTATTTGTCTATTTTTTGTGTTATGACGTTGGTCTTTTTTCTTTAGGTGTTAGGGGCATACTTTGTTTATCTGTGATAAAAATTATTTTCATTAATTTGTCCCTCATGAGAATTCTCTGCTCTGGAGAAATCCCTGTGAGATTATGTTAGTCATGTGCATATTTGGAAGGCAGTTCCTTGGTAATTTCTTCAATTTATTGGCATGGAAAATGATCTCCATCAATCCTTCTAGTGTCAATGTGCTTAGTTATTTTTCTAAAAATTCTTAATTCTTTTTACTATTTTTGTACAGTGTATTTTTCAGAGTGTGAAAATACTTTACCAAGTATTCTTGGTAAAATTTTGTCTTCTTGCTCTAACAAAAACTAACAGAGATATAAAATACAAGGAAAAATAATCTATCAAAGTCTCTCATCATGATTATAGATTTTTCTAATTTTTCTTGTAATTTGTCATTTTTCCTCTATATTTTAAGGCTACGTAATTTGCTATTTTCAACTACAGAATTAGTTTTAAAGCTCTTGGTAGAGTCCTGCTTTTATCTGATATTTTGTAACATTTTTAACCAACTTTTTTGACTTTTCACTGTATGCCAGATACAGTGAAATAATGTCCTAAATAATTTAGGACACAAGGCTTTTCAGAAAATAGATGATTAAATTCAGAATTTAGGAAAATACTCGGAAGGTCAAGTGGATGGAATGCCTTGCAACACAGGAAAGTAGATGATTGTAGGATACAGATGTCTAGAATATAAGCAAATGGATTGCACATACACATAGCATACCTAAATTACTTCACTAGATTCCAGTGAGTTAACATGAGCCTGGATCTGCCTCACTGAGACAAAGGGGAACTTATCTTTATTTTTCTAAGAATAAAGAAAGAAAATCAGATATTTAATTTTGGGTATACTTAATTGTTATATTATTTTCCCCATTGTGTAGATTCACATTTCTTTAATCAACGGAAGACCAAGTGCTGATGATCCTTCTCCTGAACTTTTGGAATTTACCTCTGCTCGCTATATTCGCCTGAGATTCCAGAGGATCCGCACCTTGAACGCTGACTTAATGATGTTTGCCCACAAAGATCCACGAGAAATTGACCCCATTGTCACCAGACGAGTAAGTTTATGATAAAATATGGGAGCCTGTGAATGAGAGTACCCCTGTATTCCTCATTGTCTGGTAAAGAATTTAAAAAGAAATATTTCAGTGATTTGTAGGTGTGTTTGTTATCAATTGTTATTATTTACTTTTTAAATTTTCAATCATTTTTATTACTAATAATAATTATTTAAAGTTCAACAGACTTTACTTTGTTCAAATCCTGGCTTTGACACTTATCAAGTGTGTATCACTTACCAAACTCTTTAACATACTTAAACTTTAATTTCTTTTTTTTTTGTAAAATGATGATCATAATGTCCAGTTCATAAATCTTGTTTTTGAGGACTATTTTGGTGTTTGCTGCTATCAGTAATCTTCATTACCATTATAATTGGCTTTGAGGAGTTACTACTAGAAGTTCAGGGGCTTTGAAACATTTTCGGCTACAACCCACAGGAAGAAAATACATTTGCTATCATGACTCAGTACACACACACGTGCAGAGAGACAGAGAGAGAGTGTGTACAATATCTGCTTAAAATCAGCTGGTAATCTTGTGGGAATACAGATTCTGATTCAGTAGGTCTAGAGGGCTGTGACTCTACAATTCTAGAAAAATGCTAGAAAGTTTCCAGGTGATATTTATGTTGCTGGTCTGTGGACCATTTTGTCTAATCAAATAATTTGGTTTGGGGCTTCATTAATGAATTATAAGCTATAGAGTAAAAAAAGCTCTACGTTAGGGGAAAACTGATTCTACATGCTCTTTTATTTTGCTTTACAAATTAAATATCGATGGAAAAAGCTTAAAACATCTTTAGACATAGGAACTAACAGAAGTGTCGTCCTCCAGTGTGAAATCGTAGCTTGTGGGATTATGATCTCCATGATCAACCCAGGTTGCTATGAGTGATAACGGCACTTCCTCCTGGCTACCCACTGCCACATTTACTGGTTTATGTCCCCTCCCAAGTATGCTGCTATGCAACCAAGACATTATTACCAAGGAATCCATTCAGCCATAGTCCGTAAAGCAAATCCATGTTGTCACAGTGTCTACTGTATGGCTAAAGGTAGAGGTAAGAAAAGGGATTAAAAGCACTTCTTTCTTGAATGATCTCAATAAAATCAGACCACAGCTGCCAACTGCCAAATTGCTAAACTAGTAGGCTGAACCTTCACAGTTCCTGAATGCTCCTCACGTATTTTCTTTCCTCATTGTTTAACTTCCCCACATCTAGCCTCTTCATCATCACAAAATGGCTTTTAAAGTTTTCAATATTCCCATGCAACATATGTCAGATGTTTTAGTGCCCTGTATTTTCCAAACCTGAAATAATGCTACCTTGTGTTATATTTCAGCATATTGCAAATTGTCTTGTGCAAAACTAATCATTATTTTATAGCAATGCTTATATTCTTGTTTTAAAAAATAATACTTTTAATTTTAATTTTGACATAACTTAAAAATATACACTGAGGAAGACTGAATAATATTGAAGGTAAATTTAATCTTTTCTGACAGTATATCTATCAGAGAGGGGGGGAAATCAATGAAAATAAATTAGTGTTCTTTCATCATCTTTTGTAGGAGGAGAGTGGGGGCTGGGTTGCACATCTATTATTTATAACTTTATTGTACATGAACCTCTAAAATGGTGCAGAAGTCAACATATAAATATGTTTTTTGAAAGTTCTCAAGTTCAATAAACACTACATGTAAATTTAAATATATAAAACTAGGATATTGAATTTCGGCTCCTCTTCATGGCTCAAAAACAAAGCATTATCCATTTATATTTAAAACAGATTTCTCGGTTTTAAAAAGCATGCTCAAATACTGCAGTATCAGCTTTCTGAGGCAGTATCTCCATTTGTGTCTGTATTATTCAGTGATGAAGTAAGTGGGGAAAAAAGGATTTTAACAACAGCCGACTTCCTAGTAAGTTCCCTTAGTTCAAAGTCTAGGCATATCAAATAAGGTAATATAATAAAAATATTTAACAGATACTATATCTACATAACAAAAGTAAACAAAAGGAAGAAGAAAAATAAGTAACTTGAAAAAAGTGGATTTGTAGTCAAGGAAGTTTGTAGTTTTTGTTTTTGACTACCTACTTATTCTTGCTAAATCTATTTTTTCTTTCATTTTATAATTGGAATAATAGCACTGTCTACCCCTATTATGGTTATTGAGATGTGATCATGTAAGGTACTCTGACAATGATAAAATGCTATATATGTATATGTTAAAATTGTAAAAGTACTTCATTTGTATTATAAATAGTCTTTAAAATAGCTGAGTAGTTTAAAAATCATAAGGATATATTAACTTTATACAGGAAGGCATATGGATCTTTTAACATATATAAAAAAGCAAGTGTTCTGTACAACAAAGAGTTAGTTACTTTTAATTTTTTTCTTATATGGTTAAGGAATGTATAATTATATGCACAATTTCTTTCTAATTTTGTTGGTTCTTTTCAAATCCATCCTATAAAACAGTCGCATAAGATTTGTAAGCACCGAGGTTCCTATAATAACAATAAAAGGTGTTCTTGCAAGAAATCATTTAAAGTAAATTTTATAAAGAATTGTCCTCAGCCCACTCTTGGCAGAGAGAACTCTCTCTAGCATGGACTTCTTGAGAAGGAAATTTCTACAATGCCCACCCTACATACTTTAGAGGCATTCTTGGCCTGGGCTATGATTACAAAGCGAGGAGTCACTTCATCCATTTTGTGAGCTCCCACTTGTCTTCGAGGAATACAAATGTACTTCCCAGAGAGGATAAAAGCAGAAAATAAAGTTTTTCCCTGACTGTTCCCCTTTGTTACTTTCACTGTGCAGTCACCTTAACCAGATTTCTCTCCGGATTGCTTTCTGCAGTATTACTACTCCATCAAGGATATTTCCGTTGGAGGGATGTGCATCTGCTACGGTCATGCCAGGGCTTGTCCACTCGATCCAGCGACAAATGTATGTATATTTATAGAATACTTAAGGCGAAACGAAGCCCCGAACTGTAAAATGTTTCATGAGAGTCTCTGCTGACAGGGAACGCTGTGTATGGGTATCAGGTGTAACAGAAAGCCATGCCAGGGTGAAAAAAGAGCTGGCAGTGAGGATGATAGACTTTGAAATCTGCCATCATGATATCAAAAAACAAATTAGTTTTTTTTTTTTTTTCCCCAAAAAGGCTCCAAACTGCTCTATTTTGAGACCTTGCTAACTCTGACAGCATACTGGATGAGTTAGCTTTAGAGAATGCCTACCATCAAGAAACCTGGCCATTTCTTTTAAAATTCTTAATCACAAAATTCATGCAAACAAATAAAAACTGTGTGTGGAAGTAAATATATAAACAGTCGTGAACCAGCGGGCTAAGCTAGGGCAGGGGCAATATAGAGGGGGGTGGAAGGGAGAATTCAGGAGAGCATTAACAGTGCCATACCAGAAAATGCTGGAGTGCTTTGGGGTAGAATTTTTCACTAATGACAGCAAAGTAAATGAACATAACCTAAAGGAGAAGATGAATGAGCATCAGTTTTTCCTGTCATAAACTGGGGAAATTCAAAATCATCTACTTTACAGGATATGGAAAAAACATATTGAATAGAGAGATGGGTGAAGACAGATAGGGCTATCTTTTTGTCCTCAACTAAAATTGTGATACAAATGACATAACACTCACAGCTGGTTTTCTGATTAATGGATTGTAATGCTGTCTCCTAGGAAGAGTCAAGTGCCCTGGCATGTTTTTATGGCAAAGTTGTGGTGCTGCATTCTCGTGGTCCGGGTATTCCCCATGAATCGCACTGATGAGCCGTATGTCCTAAGCTTTGAGAGCCTACAAGCACCCTTGGAGTGCCCGTTCCATGTGGCAAATTGAGACTCTACTCAGAGCACACACACAAGGGAGATTTACTCCTGGGGACATTAGATTTCTGTCCTACCTCTGTCCCTGGATATCTGCGAATAAACTCCCTCCTCTTTGCCATATCCCAAAATGTTAACAGCAATTTGAAGGAAGACTAGAAAGATGCACATTGGATCCCCCAAATGTGTAGCTCCTGCATCAGGAGAATTCAGTCTTCAAGACCACCCACGTGGGCCTTTCTGCTTTTTTCTAAACCCAGTGATTTCTGAACCAGCAAGTACTGTTGATGGCACTATGTAACCCCATCACCACGCGAAAGGATACGAATTAGAAGTACAATCCTTGCAAGAGGTGGACTTCCCATAGGTGCAGGGAAGCCCTGAGTAACCTCTGCCGTGGCCTTTTATTGAAACAGTTTACAACAGGTGTGGGGGGGCCCACATACAGGAGCTACGTGCTTGATTGCTACCTGCTCTTTCTCCATGGGCTCTACTCCCACCTGATGCACTACAAATGTTCAAGGTCCAACACCTGTTTGCTAATGAGCCACCAATCTTATGCCATTAACGCTTGCAGTTGCTTGAGGCTTGAGGCTTGTCTTAGGGCTGCAAAACGTCTCCATGCCAGCAGGAGACTGCCCTGCTCCAGGTGCCTCTGCTCTGACAAGCCTGGTGCTCAGTCCCCTACAGAGAACCTTCCAAGCTGACATTGATCAAATAACCCACCCCAAGGCCAGCACAGCTTCCTTCGCTGGCTGACAGCAGTTTTACCTTTTGGTGCATAGTCTAATAATTTTTTCTCCATACTGTCTTTCAGAGGGAGCCCCTCCCTTAACTGTTCTAAGTAATCTAACAGTGTGCTCCTCCACCCCTCTTTTTGACCAGAAATCTCGCTGTGAGTGTGAGCATAACACATGTGGTGACAGCTGTGACCAGTGCTGTCCTGGCTTCCATCAGAAACCTTGGAGAGCTGGCACTTTCCTGACAAAAACCGAATGTGAAGGTATGTTCATGAGAAGCTGACAGAATGTGCCACTCTTCCCCTCCTGGACATAGGTGATAAAAACATGTGGTGATTTTAGGTGAACTCATATTTCCAGTTTATATGGAAATATTTTTTTGTCCAAGGCAAGAGCTGGTAAATTCTTTATCCAGCTATTTTAGTTACTCAGCATTTCATTTTCTTTTAACATAGCAAGTAATTACCAAGTATCTGTGAATTTACCATTGTGTGAGGATGATGAGAAATACATAAAAGGATAGTTTACGCTTATTATTATATCATCAGGGTGAACCTGCAGCCGTAGCATGATGTATCTATAGAGTAACATAAATGTGAATAAACATTAAGCAAACCCTAGATTATATAGACACGTGCCTTCTCAACACATATGTTTATGAAATGGTTCTGAAACATGTATTAGCTCCAGATCCTTTTACTTGCTCCTTTGCAGCCTTAAAATCTATCTCTTTTGCAAATAAATAGCATTGGAATACCCATCATCTAAGAGAAGAGGAAATTCAGAGGTGAGAGATTATACCCCACATGTTAGAGCCAGTTTATTAGCTGGAAAAAAAAAAAAGCCCTCTGCTTCATTATTTATGATTATTAAGGGTCTTTTCAGGGGTAGGAGCTGAGAAGGATACAAGATTAAAAGGTGACAGAGCCTTAGGGAAGAGATCAAATTTGTGTAAAATAGGTAATTATCCTAATAATCGGTATTAATATTTAAAATATATGGATTATCATAGTCCATAATAATAATAAGGGCATAGAGGTTGGGCGCGGTGGCTCACGCCTATAATCCTAGCACTCTGGAAGGCCGAGGCAGCTGGCTTGATTGCCTGAGCTCAGGAATATAAGACCAGCCTGAGAGAGAGATCATGTCTCTGAAAATAGCTGGGCGTTGTGGCGAGTGCCTGTAGTTCAGCTACTTGGGAGGCTTAAGCCCAAGAGTTTGAGGTTGCTGTGAGATGTGACACCACAGCACTCTACAGAGGGTGACAAAGTGAGACTCTGTCTCAAAAAAAAAGTATATTGATATACTGCTGATATTACAAGTGGCATCAGTGATCATCAACATAAACTATGCTCCAGCAATTATTGGACAGTGGCCACCAAAAAACAAGCCAGTAAGTAACCAAAAATAGTAAAATGACTGGCAATGCAAATGTGTCAGCGAATACTCATTTGTACTGCTGAAGACAACCGTATGTCTAGTGTCTACTGAAGGGAAATACCTAAGAAGTGTGGTGGATGACTTAGAGCTTAATACTGCCAACTGGCCCAACATGGTCACAGACGTACCGAAGAGACTTGTTTCTGGAAATTTTCTCAGGCCAAGAAAAGACCTAAAAATAGACTTGTACTAAACTGTAAACCCAAACTAGAATGAAGCCCAGTTAAACTGAGTTCAAATATTAAAAATTTAGTGAATCAGCCCTAGTACATTTTTTAGTTCAATAAATATATATGGCCTCAGACAGGCTAGAGTAGACATTCCAAACTATAATAATGCCAACTTTACACATTCATTGACTAAAAAATTTACTCAACGAATATTTATCATGTTACACAAGGTAGGTCTGTTGAATCATAACATAAATTAATCGTAAAATATTTCCCAATCATTAAGATATAAAATTCCCCTCTGGCTCAGTGCCCATAGCACAGTGGTTACCCCGCTGGCCACATACACTGAGGCCAGGGATTCAAACCCAGCCTGGGCCTTCTAAACAACAATGACAACTGCAACAAAAAAAATCCGGGTGTTGTGGCGGGTGCCTGTAGTCCCAGCTACTTAGGAGGCTGAGGCAAGAGAATTGCTTAAGCCCAAGAGTTTGAGGTTGCTGTGAACTATGATGCTATGGCACTCTACTGAGGGCAACAAAGTGAGACTCTGTCTCAAAAAAAAAAAAAAAAAAAAAATTGCCCTTTCCATATCCATGGGTTTTATATGCATGGATTCAACCAATTGTAGATTCAAAATATTAAAAAAAGAGCCTGGGCACAGTGGCTCAGGCCCGTAATCCTAACACTGTGGGAGGCTGAGGTGGGTGGATTGCCTGAGCTCAGGTGTTCAAGACCAGCTTGAGCAAGAGCAAGACCTAATCTCTAAAAAAATAGCCGGGCATTGTTGGGGGGTGGGGGGGGGCCTGTAGTCCCAGGTACTAGGGAGGCTGAAGCAAGAGAACTGCTTGAGGCCAAGAGTATGAGATCTCTGAGCTATGAGGGCTTAGCATTGAACTGAGGGCAGCCAGAGACTCTGTCTCCTTAAAAAATATACATTAAATATTACATTAAATATATACATTAAATATTAAATATATAATGCATCTGTTTTGAACTTGTACAAGCTTTTTTCACTTATTATTTCCCAAATAATACAATATAAGAATAATTTACATAGCATTTATATTGTATTAGGTATTATAAGTAATCGAGATTATATGAAGTGTGGGAGGATGTGCACAGGTTATCTGCAAATGCTGCAGCATATCATATCAGGGACGTGAGCATCTGCCGACCTTGGTATTCAGGAAAGGTCTTGCGACCCATCCCCCACAGATATTAATGGGCAACTGTATTTTTTTTTTTTTTCAGTTTAAGAGTCTGCATGTGCTACCAATGTCTCAAGTTCCTTCATTTTCTGCACTTACCTCCTTTGCTTTTTGATTGTTTCTGTCCGCTTTTATCCATATAAAGGATTAGAAATGTCCACTCATTACTGAGACTTATCTGGAGGCGTGGGCCAGTCACTCTCCTTTGTAGGGGACCATTAGAGGCCCAGCCTTTGTTGTTTTCAACTACTCCTACCCCTTTTCTGGCTAATCCCTCAGTTTTCCATAGATTCTCCATAGGAAGCAGACATTCTTTCCTAACAGTGATTTTAAATGACATGCCACCCAGGAATATTTACCCTCAAACTTCTTTAAATTATAATCACATTTCTCTTATTTGTGGGACATCAGCAATCACAAGTGGGACCAGAATCCCCATTGAAGGTAGGGATCCTTCCTGTTGCCACTGGCATCATATCACATAGTTAGAATTATGTAAAGTGAATCTGCAAAATCCTTATCACTCATGGCCCTATGTTTAAACACAAAACAAAAGAGCAGATCAACTTGTTAGCAGCAGAGGTAGATTAGGCAAAGCAAAAGAATGCCACTTGCTACTAAATACCTTTTTTAAATAGTGGGATTGTGAAACATTTTTTTTTTGTAGGAGAAATAGAGGGTTATATTCCAAGGTGAATAATAAACATTTTAAAAACCTAGAAATTAAAGATGAGGGTCTTAACCATAAAACCTTAGATAAACACCAGACTTTTGTCAAGGTATGCATTCCTAAAAGCTTATATAAATTTTTTTCAAGTTGAATCTTATTCCAGTCACTTTAATAAAAATCCTTCTGTGACATGACAAATCCTGCTATAAAATGAATAATTGCCTTCTATTTCATTTGAGTTTAATTTGGACTTTCATCAATCTAGCTTAGTTAAGGCAAGATATATCTCTAAAGATATGTGAGGAATAGTTTTGTATCATATGTCTTAGACATTCTGTGAAATAGTGAGTTGCTGATGACAGAGTAAAATAAATGGCTCTCTGGGAGGAGGGATTCTCCAAGGATATTAACAGAGCAGGGCTGAGTGCAGTCTACAGGGAGCAAGCGGAGCTATAGGCAGGGGGGGGTCCTGGCTGCGTGGAGCATGAGGTGGAGTGTTGCTCAGGCATCTGTGTTTTAAGTACATCAGCTCTCATAGTTCTAAATACTTATGGCAACACTAATTCTAAATATGTGCATAATATGATAATAAATTTCTATTATTCCATGTTTTCCTCTATTTCTATTGGCAGCAGAAATTTTTTTTTTTTGTAGAGACAGAGTCTTACGGTACCGCCCTCGGGTAGAGTGCCGTGGCGTCACACGGCTCACAGCAACCTCTAACTCTTGGGCTTACGCGATTCTCTTGCCTCAGCCTCCCGAGCAGCTGGGACTACAGGTGCCCGCCACAACGCCCGGCTATTTTTCTGTTGCAGTGTGGCCTGGGCTGGGTCCGAACCCGCCACCCTCGGCATATGGGTCCGGCGCCCTACTCACTGAGCCACAGGCGCCGCCCCGGCAGCAGAAATTTTGATTGTTTCTTGCAGTATATTTTTACTACAAAGTTCTTAAGAATTCATAGCTGTGCAGTGGTGCACATCGGTAATCCCAGCTACTCAGGAGGCTGAGGCAGGAGATCCCTTGAGCCCAGAAGTTTGAGACCAGCCAGGGCAACTTTCTCTAAGAAATTTAAAAAGAATTCTTGTGTATTGTCCTAAGTATATAAAACTGCTTATCATGCCTAGTGATTTATATGTATTACTAGGTGTTCCCTAGAATAAAGTGTAAAACTCTCCATTAATAGAGCAAAAGTACTGTCTTCTAAAAAAAAAAAAAACCAACAGATTGTGTAAGGTATTTGCAACAAATATGACAATAGAATAATATGCTTACTGTATTAAGAAATCTTACTAGCCGGGCGTTGTGGCAGGCGCCTGTAGTCCCAGCTACTCGGGAGGCTGAGGCAGGAGAATCACCTAAGCCCAGGAGTTGGAGGTTGCTGTGAGCTGTGTGACTCCACGGCACTCTACCGAGGGCAATAAAGTGAAACTCTGTCTCTAAAAAAAAAAAAAAAAGAAATCTTACTTATCAACAAGAAAAAATTCAGTGAATCATTTTTTAAAAGCACCCAAGATCAAAACAGATGTTTCTCAGAAAAGAAATAATTTATAACCCTATAAAAAGATGATCACATTCATAATTAAGGAAGTACCAATAATTAATAAAACAAGAAATTATTGTTAACTTATCAAAGTATTTTTTCATTCACTTACAAATACCTGAATGCTTACTGAATCTAAAAACTGTATTGAAAGTGTTGATAATACACAATGTTTATGACTACAGGGAAACAGTTTTGTCATACCTGCTGGCCTAAGATTAATTTGACAGAGTATTTTTGGAGGAGAATTTTTCAAGTGATTAAAATTAAAAATTTGCAAGCCCCTTTGACTAGAATTTATGCTTCTGGGAATTTAACCTATAGATGTACTCATCTGTGTGTACAGGGAGTATCATCATGACCATTATAATTATTGTACAAAAGCTACTACCGCTACCAGCCCTTACTTACTGAGCTAACTGTATGACCGAGCTGAGTATTTATTAATAGTATGTCTCAGGCATTTCGCTTAGCAGTCTCAAAACAGTTGTAAGAGGTAAATACTAAAATAACACTAAGACTTTAATTTTCACCTCAAAGTCACTCAACTGGCAAACAGAAAACTTCCTAACATTAGAACCCTACCTTTTCCCCACTTCCATCTGCTCCTAGTTTGAGTGCAGTGTTGTTTGTAAAGGAGATACCTGCAAACCGTGGAACTGTCCACTGATAGAGATCTGAAAAATGCCTCCATGGGGCAGTACCCTGTATAGTCTTAGGGGACACCTTGCATGCTAATCAGGAAAAAAGCTCTGTGATCTAGTATCAGTAAAATGAAACAGTTCAGGGTAGCATATGATTTCCCTTCTCCCTTTGTGGGATAAATAAAAAGACTGGGCTTTGTGCATACTTGCACATCCAACCAGTCACGCACACACATGCACGAGGAAACGAATGTAAGGACATATACAAAAATCAATATGAGGTAAGAAGGAGACAGCATAGACGTCTTTCCCTAGTTCTCATTCAAATATAAATTTTTCATATTTTTCAAAGCCTTACCCAGTCCTTGCTGGGGAAAGTGATTTTTCACTTCTTTGAATTCCTCTAATGGAACATGAAAAAGACAAGGAGGCTGAAGAGGAGGAAAAATCAATTGAGACCTTATTTATAAGGCATTATGCTAATGATTCCACATGCCTTATCTCACTTGGTGCTTTTAAATGTCTCTGTCTGGTCATTACTATTGACCACCAGGTGTTTTATATGGATACTGAGCCTTAGTGAAATTCAGAACTTCCCAGCATCACATGACTAAGGGGAGAACTCCAAGACTGTGTGGGGCAAATAGCACGATCTTAGGTCTTAGCCACTAAGCAGGCTTGCTCTGGCTTTGTCTTGACAACTTGGCACCTTTCTTGTGTCTTTTCTCATTTGCCAGGTGGAATATGAGGGATTCTGGCTGTGCACTGCACAGACTTCAGAGTGTGGTTTCCAATACTGATTAAGTTACCTTTTATCAGTTATTTCACTTCAGCTTTGGGTTTCTAATCTAATGAGAACCGGTTATTAATAACACCTAATTCATAAAGGCATTTTGAGGAGGTTTAAAATCAGCAGTAATAAATATAAAACACTTACGACAGAACTTTGCAGGTAAAAGAAACAACTAAATAACTCTATGTCCTTTTTCACTCATAGGATCCAACACGGATTCCCATAAGTGCATAGTGAGTTGCTGTATGACAAAGCAAAATAAATGGCTCTTTGGGAGGAGGGATCCTCCAAGGATATTAACAGATTAACAGAAATCATTACAGATTCCCTGGCTCTTAATCATTCAGCAGCATCATTTAATAATTTATAATTTGTCGAGATAGGAAGATACAGCTTGAAGTATAGAAAATTGTGCTTTTGTAAATCAAAATCAATTAAATATTGGCAATCTCATAGGATTTGGATTAATTTACATATTTTAATTATTTCTAATGTCATTAAAATATGTGAATTTATTAACACAGTCAATCAGTCCTGATACATTCCAAATATGTTTCTGTGTGTGTGTTTGCTAAATGAATATAATTCTCCACAAAGTATAAAAATCTAGGATGTATACCAAAAAATGATTTTAAATGCATCTGAAACCTGAAATTAATGTTTATCATGTTATTTTTTTCTAATGTAGCGTGCAATTGTCATGGAAAAGCTGAAGAATGCTATTATGATGAAAATGTGGCCAGAAGAAATCTGAGTTTGAATATACACGGAAAGTATGTTGGAGGGGGTGTGTGCATTAATTGTACCCAAAACACTGCTGGTATAAACTGCGAGTCGTGCACTGATGGCTTCTTCAGACCTAAAGGGGTAATGCGTGCTTTTTTATTCCCCAATCAAAAAGTATTATTTTTTATTTTTTATACAAAGGTGTGTTATGCAGAAAAGTAATTTCAAAAGCTTTTCTAAAAAGTTGAACTTCAAATTCAAAAAGGTGACTAGGAAAGTTCCATAGTTCAAATTGGTTCATTGAGGCTACATACTGTGATGTTTCCATCACTCAAGAAAGTTCCTTTGTGCCTCATTCCTGGCTATCCCCACACCCGGGCAAACTCTGTTCTGAGCATCAGTTGGTTTTGCCAACTCACTCAATTGAGTTTAAATTGATGATATTACATGAGTCAATTTCTGGAGCAGCAGTTATGAATGTCAAATATTAAATATGATATGAAGCAACTGGAACTCATATACCATTCTGCTGAAGATGTTATACATTATTATTAATTTTGTCATGTTGTAGTTCTGTTTTCAGTTTTTAGAGGAACCCTCACAGTGGATCACTAATTTACATTCCCACCACCAGAGTACCAGGGTTCTCCTTTGTCCACATCACCAGCATTCACAATTGCCTGTCTTTTGGATAAAAGCCATTTTAACAGGGATGAAATGATATCTCCTTATAGTTTTGACTTGTATTTCTCTAATAAATAATGAAGTTGGGCATTTTCATATATTTGTGGGCCTTTTTTCTGTCTTATTTTGAGAAATGTCTATTCAGATCCTTTGCTCATTCGTTAATCATAATTATTTGGTTATTTCCCATTGAGTTGTTGGAGCTTTTTATATATTCTAGTTGTGTATTAATCCTTGGCAGATGGGTAGTTTAAACATATTTTCTTCTATTCCCTAAGTTGTCTACTCACTTTGTTGATTGGTTCCTTTGCTATGCAGAAGCTTTTTAACTTGATGTGATCCCGTTTGTCGAGTTTTCTTTGTTTGGCTGTGTTATGAGGTATTACTCAAGAAGTTCTCGTACAGACCAATGTCCTGAAGTATTTCTTTATCTGGAATTTTCTTTGAAAACTTAGTAAAGGATGAAACATGATAAAACTTATATGGGAAATTCTTGATAATTGTTGAACCTAAGTAACAAATACACAAGAGTTTATTATGATGTTTTACTTTTGCATAATTATTTAGAAGAAATTGATTTCAGAAATTGTAAATGTATATTAAAGGTAATTTCTTATAATTTTATCAAAATGATTTTAACTTTGTGTTATTAAAAGTTTGTGAATTGAAACATACTGCTGTTTCTATATACTTGATTAAAAGCATTTTAATATTTCTATTAGGTATCTCCAAATTATCCAAGACCATGCCAGCCATGTCACTGTGATCCCATTGGTTCCATCAATGAAGTATGTGTCAAGGATGAGAAACGAGCTCCACGAGGTGAGAGCTATCATAGAATGTTGCTGCTCTGATGAAAGGACAGACAAAAGCTAAATATGATTATTTTCAGAAGAATATTTTGCAGCAAATGTCACTAAAGTAATAAATCAATTCTTAAATATATCAGTTTATTAGTATTCCCTCCAGGAAGCAGTTTTGTATTCATCTCAATAATTAACTTTCATATTTAATTATAATGCTTTAATAGTGAGAAGAGTTGAATCATTTATATAATCATAAATTATACACATTATCTTGTATAGAACCATCATTACATATATATATATGGGGATCAAGCACAAATCTGGGATGTATGTAATTTTTTCATGTGTTGTTTATTTTTATTTTTATTTTTTTATTAAATCATAGCTGTGTACATTGATATGATCATGGGGCATCATTCACTAGCTTCACAGACCATTTGACACACTTTCATCCCACTGGTTAACATAGCCTTCCTGGCATTCTCTCAGTTACTGTGCCAAGACACTTACATTCCACATTTACCAAGTTTCACATATACCCTTGTAAGATGCACCGCAGGTGTAATCCCACCAATCTCCTTCCTTCTTCCCACCTCCCCACTCCCTCCCCTCCCTTTCCCCCTTCCCCCTATTCTTAGGTTGTAACTGGGTTATAGCTTTCATGTGAAAACCCTAAATTAGTTTCGTAGTAGGGCTGAGTACATTGGGTACTTTTTCTTCCATTCTTGAGATACTTTACTAAGAAGAATATGTTCCAGCTCCATCCATGTAAACATGAAAGAGGTAAAGTCTCCATCTTTCTTTAAGGCTGCATAATATTCCATGGTGTACATATACCACAATTTATTAATCCATTCATGGATTGATGGGCACTTGGGCTTTTTCCATGACTTAGCAATTATGAATAGGGCTGCAGTAAACATTCTGGTACAAATATCTTTGTTATCATGTGATTTTTGGTCTTCTGGGTATATGCCCAGTAGAGGGATTACAGGATTGAATGGCAGATCTATTTTTAGGTCTCTAAGTGTTCTCCATATCTCTTTCCAAAAGGAATGTATTCATTTGCATTCCCACCAGCAGTGCAAAAGTGTTGCCTTTTCTCCACATCCGCATCAACATCTGTGGTCTTGGGATTTTGTAATATAGGCTAGTCTCACTGGAGTTAGATGATATCTCTAAGTAGTTTTGATTTGCATTTCTCTGATGATTAAAGATGATGAGCATTTTTTCATATGTCTGAAGGCCACGCGCCTGTCTTCTTCAGAGAAGTTTCTCTTCAAATCCCTTGCCCAGCCTGCGATGGGATCCCTTGTTATTTTCTTGCTAATACATTTGAGTTCTCTGTGGATTCTGGTTATTAAACCTTTGTTGGAGACATAACCTGCAAATATCTTCTCCCATTCTGAGTGCTGTTTGCTTGCTTTACTTATTGTGTTCTTGGCTGTGCAGAAGCTTTTTAGTTTGATCAAGTCCCAGTAGTGTATTTTTGAAGCTGCTTCAATTACCTGGGTGTCCTCCTCATAAAATACTCCCCCAGACCGATTTCTTCAAGGGTTTTCCCTACACTCTCCTCTAGTATTTTTATAGTTTCATGTCTTAAGTTTATATCTTTAATCCAGTGAGAGTCTATCTTAGTTAATGGTGAAAGGTATAGGTCCAGTTTCAGTCTTCTGCAGGTTGCCAGCCAGTTCACCCAGCACCATTTGTTAAATAGGGAATCTTTTCCCCACTGAATGTTTTTAATTGGCTTGTCAAAGATTAAATAACGGTAAGTAGCTGGATTCATCTCTTGGTTCTCTATTCTGTTCCAAACATCTACTTTTCTGTTTTTGTGCCAATACCATGCTGTTTTGATCACTATTGATTTGTAGTATAGTCTGAGATCTGGTAGTGTAATTCCTCATGCTTTGTTGTTATTTCTGAGTAATGTCTTGGCTATTCAAGGTTTTTTCTGATTTCCATATAAAATGAAGTATTGTTTTTTCAAGATCTTTGAAGTACGACAGTGGAGCTTTAATAGGGATTGCGTTGAAATTATATAGTGCTTTGGGTAGTATGGACATTTTAACAATGTTGATTCTTCCCAGCCATGAGCATGGTATGTTTTTCCATTTGTTAACGTTTTCAGCTATTCCTTTTCTTAGAGTTTCATAGTTCTCTTTATAGAGATCTTTCATGTCCCTTGTTAGATAAATTCCCAAATATTTCATCTTCTTTGGCATTACTATGAATGGGATAGAGTCCTTAACTGTTTTTTCAACTTGACTATTGTTGGTATATATAAAGGCTACCGATTTATGAATGTTAATTTTGTAACCTGAGGCGCTGCTGTATTCCTTGTTCACTTCTAAGAGTTTTGTGGTAGAGTCCCTAGTGTTTTCCAGATATACAATCACATAATATGCAAAGAGTGAAAGTTTGATCTCTTTTGACCCTATATGGATAACCTTGATCACCTTTTATTCCCTAATTGCAGTGGCTAAAACTTCCATTACAATGTTAAAAAGTAATGGAGACAATGGGCAGCCTTGTCTGGTTCCTGATCTGAGTGGAAATGATTTCAATTTAACTCCATTCAATATGATATTGCCTGTGGGTTTGCTGTAGGTGGTCTCTATCAGTTTAAGAAATGTCCCTTCTATACCGATTTTCTTAAGTGTTCTGATCATGAAGCGATGCTGGATATTATCAAAAGCTTTTTCTGCATCAATTGAGAGAATCATATGGTCTTTGTTTTTTAATTTGTTTATGCGCTTTACAGGCCTATACAGTGTTGTGGCCTGAGAAACTGGGGCCCTTTCTGGTGTGGTGGGGCTAAGTGGTTCTGTCTTTTCAGCTGATTTCTGTTCTACCCTAGTGAAACAGATACTCTGGATTGAAGTCTCAGCTGTGGAGAAATATCAGCAATTAAGTCACCCGTCCCCCACAGGCAAACAATTGGAAAAGGAAGATCAAACCTTCCTACCACCGTGCACCCAGGGCACCACCTGATTTGTGCTCAGGTGATTGGTTCAGTTCAAAAGGTCCAAATCAATTGTCTCAGTCTGCACTTGTCTCACGTGAGAGAGTTTAAGAGGTCTCTAGGAACTGGATCACAGGGGTCTGGTGACTACTCTGGTGTGGCTTGCTCCAGTGCTGCGTGGAATCAGGAGGTACCACCCAGCCAATAGATCAGTCTGGGAAGGTTGATGCCTCCTTCCCCACCTTGCACCACTGTCACATCCAGTCACTGATAGCCCTGCAGTTGGCTGACCCAGTTGCCTGTAGTGAACCGATACTCCAGGAGTTTGCACCTGCCTGAATCATAAGGAAGTCTGCCAGTCCGCTGCACTCTGCCTCTCTCTAGCAGGAGGAGGTGAGGCCTGACAACCTCGGGCACTTGATGAAGGTTGGGGGTTTTCACTCAGTCCAGTCTCACCCCTGATTAATGTTACAGACAGAACAGAACAGAACAGAACAACTTTGCGGTTCCCCTGCAGAAGAGAAGCTGAATTGAGTTCCAAATCAGCTTGTCTTTGCTCTTATATTGTCTATAGGCTGATGATCCTCTGAGGGCCAGGTGTGTCTTAGGCTCAGTAAAGCGGACCTCTGGGTCAGCCCCGCCCTGGGAGTTTCCCTGGTTTGCAAATTGGTGTTGCCTGAGGCAAATCCTATACTCACAGTCTCTAGTTGCCCAGGGAGACAGGGGGTGTGGCTTCAGAATATTTGGTAGTGAGCCATATTGCTACCAAAAGAGGGCTGCTGTTTTATGCCTCAGGGAACCACTGCTTCGGTGCAGCTCCCTTCCAGCCAACCGTCCTCTCTCCACTCCCATGCCCCAGAGTCTGCACCGACGAGCTGCAGCCCCGGCACTGTCCACATCCCTCGAGCAATTGCCCAAGAGTCTGGACTCCTGGGGGACAGGCCTGCAGACCTTGGAGCGAGAGCGGAGGGGAGCGCTGGGAGCCCAGGGTTGTGGGCAGAGAACACACACAGTTTTACACAGTTTTATGCCTGGCCGTATTGTTGCCAAAAGATGGCTGTCACACTGTGCCTCAGGGAACCGCCGCTCTGGTGCGGTCCCCTCTCAGCCAACAGTCCTCTCCTCACTCCCATGCCCCGGAGCTGGCGCCGACCAGCTGCAGTCCAGGCACTGTCCACACCCCTCGAGAAATCACCCAAGACTCTGAACTTCTGGAGGACTGGCCTCCAGACCTCAGTGTGAGTGGAGGGGAGTGCTGGGAGCTCAGAATTCCAGGTAGAGACTATATACAGTTTTATACAGTTTTATGCCTGGCAGGAGGATGCCATGGCACCCTAATAGGGTAGGTCCAGTTTTTAGAGGGTCTGTCCCGTGTAACAGACCCTCTAAAAACTGGACTGGAGTGTAGTGGGAGGACCTTTGAACTCTGCCCGATTGTTTGTGGGGCACTCAGAGCCATTCTCATGGGAGAGGGGACTCCCGTCAGCTTGGTGATGGATTTTGTACCTTTTGTTTGTATCCTTGTGGTCGCAGCTTGCCTCAGCGGGGTTCACGTGCATTCTTCAACCTTTTCTCTTAGTGCAGCTCAAATCCACCAGGTTACTTGCTAAATTTTTGTCCTTTAACTCTCCTTCTGGACTGTGGAGCTGGCTTCCATCAGCCATCTTGTCTCCTCCCCTCCTGTTGTTGATTTTTAGATTGTTTTGTAGCTTCTATGGATTCTAGCATGAGATGACATTGACAGTGAGGGGGTTATGTGCTGTAGTGGGAAGAGCAAATAGAAGAGACAGCACATGGAGATATAGGCAATATTAGAGAAAGCAACAAATGCACCAAAGACTAAAGAAGGCGTAGTTCTGAGTTAATGAATGGAAAGAGGCTGACACAAATTTCACCAAATAATTTCTTTGAGGAATGAAACTCACAATGGGCTCCAAACACAAAGGAATCAAGTTCAGCATAACTCTTTATACAAAACATTTGGGAGTTCGAGAAAAGTTGCTCGCCATGTTTAAGTAGAAAATTCATGGAATGTATCTGGAACAGTTTCCTTCTATCTCGAAAAGTGAATTCTGTTTTTTGGAAAGACTAAAATAAATCATGGCAACAAAGTAGGCTTTTTTCTTCAGTGGGTGAGAGTTAAAAAAATGCAGTATTTCTTTGGCACAGTTTATCTTACCTGATCTCTTTACAAAACTATAAAATTATCAATTTGAGTACTACATAAAGTCTTAAATCTTGAAAGATTTCTAAAACCTGATGCATTTTAATAGTCAAATGATGAATTACTAAAGTCATTTTTTTTGCCTTTCTTTAATTTGGTAACAACTAAATCACATTATTTTTAGTAATGTCATTTAACTCTCCCTTCCCCAATGTTTATAATAATTTATTATCACCAAAAAGTTATTAAAAAATAAAAAAGTGGAAAAATAAATATGCAATTCAGCAGTTATCACTATTAACAGTTTTGTATATTTTCTCATAATGCATGGAGAAATTTTTGATGTTGCTACTTTTAAGTCTACCTGATGAGTTTTCCCCAGATATGTTAAAAAATTTGTCTGAAATCCAGGTTTAGCACCTAAATAATATATCATCATATGATTGTGCCATAATTTTATTTACCTACTCAACATTATACAGCCAGTATGATTGTTTCAAATTTTTGTTTATTGTAACCATGCTCCAATGAGGACTATTTCATATAAATATTTTTCAATTATTACACAAACACCCCATACCAAAATACATTTTAACAGTAAGGAAGGGAATAAAATAAGTAACAATGGCGTCCCCTTCAATCTCTTTATCCCAGCTTCATTTCCAATTTTAATATACTGAGCCTTTTCTTCTATTTTGTTCTTTCATGAATTATACTTAATATCTAAATAATAATATTATCAGTGTTTTGTCCCCATTAAATATTGTTGATTAACTCTATCCATCTTGAAAGAAGAAGAAATGTTTTATTTATAGCACCTCTCTCCTTCTTTCCACCATCCACATATTTTTAGTAGGTATTTTTTTCTATGATATTTTTATCATGTTAAGTAAAAAGCGTAAATATCTATTTTTAACAGTAATATTTGGTTCTAGAGCTGCAAATCTTATACTTCAAAATTAAAATGTAATGATGAAGATTTATAATATTATAATTAGATACATATTTTTCAGTATAGATTTGAGTTGCAAAATTGGATGCCTACCTATAATACATTTTTGTCTTCATGCTTAGTCTGATAACCTCTTTAGGAAAAAGTCTAAAATGTAGTTTAATGATTTCAACTTCTTAGTCATATTGTACAGCCAGATAGTGGAAAGTGATAAGCCCGTGTTTTATTGACATTAACTTGATTACTAAGGAAATACAAAGGTATTTCTTTTGGAAATTTTCTTTTTGTTTCCTTCATTTCCTTTAGGTGTAAGTAGTTTTTCCTCCATCTATTTTTAAGAGTTTTTAAAAATATTAAAAACAATATGTCATATTTATTCTAAAGAATTTCCTGATATGCTTGGTGTATGACTGTTATTGATAAGAATTTCTAATATATATAAAACTTAACAAATTTTTGTATGTGCAGCTATCAAAATTTAGATAAAATTCTTTGGCTACAATAATAACACTATGCTAAGATTATCATACATTTTAATATTTCCTATTGGATTACTTACATGCTCTGTAATTTCATAATTGTGTGAATGTTTTGTGTATGTGCGCATGCACATGTGTGTATGTCCTAGTTTGCTCTTTCAGAAGCCTTGAATTTATGTTCTCTGATACTGATCCCCTTGCTTGTGTAGGATCAAGGATTTTTGTTGTTGTTCTGTGAAACCATGCTCCATGAACTCTCGTTTACTTCATTATAATTTGCCTGTCAACTCCAGAAGAGATACTGGCTTAAAGAGATACCGACTTACCTCCCTGGAAGTTGGTTTTGGGGTTTCTCACCTCTAATGAGTGTCTTTATTTCATACAAGCACAACTATTCTATTGTCTATTATCTATCTATTTTTAACTTTTTCTTTATCTTCAACTCTTATGAACAAGTAGGGGTCTTTGGACATCTAGTCCACAAAATTTTCCAACACAAAAGTAGGGATAGAGACTATTTATTACATGGAAAACCTATACATTTAGTCTAAATTTCTAGAAAAGTTAATATCGGATATAAATGTTAAATTTTTCATGCTTTTGCAAATTTATTGCAATTATCAGACTTCTTTCTCATTTGATCTATTGATGTGTTACATTTAAAAATGAACTTATAATATTAAACAATTTTTTTTAAATTTCAGAGTTTTATAAGGATACATATATTTTGGTTGCATAGTTTGTTTATTTGTGTGAATAAAGTTATAGTTATAGGTATGTCCTTATTCCAGAAAGCGTACAGTATGCCCGTGCAATGTACCCCCTGTTGGATAGGAATTTACCCATCCCTTTTTCCCCCACCCCCTACTTGAATTTCATTGAATTTGGCTTCCATATGAACTGACAAGTGCTGAGCAATTAGTTTCGGTTTAGTAATGAGTACATGCGGTGTTTATTTTTCCATTCTTGGATTCGGAGGCCATTCTCCAAAATGAATTATCACAATAGTGAAAAATATTAAACAATATTTATAATTACCAGAATACATTCTATTTGGTCATAATAGAAGATCCTTTTAATGTACTTTAGCATTCAGTTTGGTGCCTATTTTATATATCCTTTTTTTCAGGATTTATAAGTTAAATTGGCTAAGGATCTGACACTAGACAGTGGTGCTACGTTGGCAAGTCACTTAATAACTCTGTGATTCAGTTTCCTCATCTGTAAAGTTGGAGAAATAATAGTGTTATATTTCATATTGATGTTTTTGACTGATAATTGAATTAAACCATATGTAGCATGTAATGCTATAAGTATGCATATAATGGCTAGCATCAAACAAAGGCTTAGTTAAGTCTTAGAAGTGATTGTGTTTATTTTAGATTTTCTTTGTTACATTTGTAAGAAGTTTTTGTTAGCATACCCTGAATGACATAGTTTTCCATTTTTATATACCCGTAAAAATTTTAAATTCTGAAAAAAAATCTATAAAATTTAACTTGTATTAGAACATTTTTGGTAGTTTTTTGATAATTGTTCCCTTTTGGGATCTTGATTGGCTTCATTAAAGTTTCCTTTTTGCTTTTCTTTCTAGTTTTCAAATCTCTCTTCTTTCCTGTGGTGTTCATTTTGCTTTTCTGATTTTTTTTTATAATTACAAGAATTCAAATTTAATTAACTCATTTTTGGTGTGGTGCCCATAGCTCAGTTGGTAGGGGGCCAGCCATGTGCACCAGGGCTGGTGGGTTCAAACCTAGAAACAAAAAAATAGCCAGGTTTTGCAGTGAGCACCTGTAGTCCCAGCTACTCAGGAGGCTGAGGCAAGAGAATCTTAAGCCCAAGAGTTTGAGGTTGCTGTGAGATGTGATGCCACGGCACTCTACCGAGGGCAACACAGTAAGACTCTGTCTCAAAAAAAAGAAAAAAAAAAAGAAAAAATTAACATTTAAAAAAATAACAGAACTATTTTTGTATAAGTTTATTTTGGCTATAGTTTTTTTATACCCAATAAACGTTGCTATGTTCCTCTCTTTGAATTTGCAATTAAAGTCTTGACCTTAGATGATTTCTGCTTTGATAAATAGAACATTTTTGTATGTTAGTAGGTGATGATCTATGGTGAATATTTGTAGTTATATGCCATATAATATATAATTCAGCATTATTAGTTTATTTATTTTCCTTTTTTTGAGGACAGTTTATCGAGTTATAATTTACACATAGTAAAATCCACCTATGTTATGTAGATATGTATATAGATCTAAGAGTTTGGTCTTTTTAACAAAACTTTTTATTATTTATTCATTATTATTTCCAGACCTTCTTCTATCTTTATTTCAATTGCATTCTTTTTTTTAAAAAATAGACAACTAATATTTATAAATAAAAATGGAAGATAATTTCAAAAAACAGATCATGCCAAAAGATTATAGACAATAGAAAATGAAGAAATACTTCAAAATCATTCTACTTCATCTGGATATACCTGATATTAAAATTGAAAAAATATATTATTATAAAGGGAAATTACAAACATGTTTCACTTATAAATGAGGATGCAATTTCCTAAACAACATTATAACAAGTTGAATAAAAAATTATTGTTCAAATAATGTACTTTGGTCAAAATTAAATCCAACTTATGTGAGAATTAGTCACTCTTTTCTTTTCTTTTTTTTTTTTCTTTTCCTTTCCCCCATCCCTTCCCACCTTCTCTCTCTGTCTGCTCTCCCCTTCCCTCACTATGTCATTAATTGTGCTCATATCAAAGTTGAATACATAGGATTCATGCTTCTTCATTCCTGTGATGCTTCACTAAGAATAATGTGTTCCACCTCCATCCAGGTTAATACAAATGCTGCAAAATCTCCATTTCTTTTTAATGGCTGAATAGTATTCCATGGTATACATATACCACAGCTTGCCAATACATTCCTGGGTTGAGGGGCATGTAGGCTGTTTGCACATTTTGGTGATTGCAATTTGAGCTGCAATAAACAGTCTAGTACAAGTGTCTTTATAATAAAAGGTTTGCTGTTTTTATTTTTTTCTTCTGGATAGATGCCCAGTAATGGGATTGCAGGATCAAACAGGAGGTTTAGGTTGAGTTCTTTGAGGTTTCTCCATACTTCCTTCCAAAAAGGTTGTATTAGTTTACAGTCCCACCAGAAGTGTAAAAGTGTTTCTCTCCACATCCGCGCCAGCATCTGCAGTTTTGAGATTGTGTGATGTGAGCCATTTTCTCTGGGGTTAGATGATATCTCAGGGTGGTTTTAATTTGCATTTCTTTAATAATTAGGGATGATGAACATTTTTTCATATATTTACTAGCCATTTGTCTGTCTTCTTTAGAGAAGGTTCTGTTCATTTTTCTTCTCCATTGATGTATGGGATTGTTGGCTTTTTATCATGTGGATTAATTCAAGTTCTCTATAGATCCTAGTTATTAAGCTTTTGTCTGATTCAAAATATGCAAATATTATTTACCATTGGGTATGTTGTCTGTTTGCTTTGCTTGTTGTCTCCTTAGCTATACAGAAGATTTTCAGTTTAATTAAATCCCATTTGTTTATTTTTGTTGTTGCTATTGCCATGGCAATCTTCTTCATGAAGTCTTTCTCCAGACCGGTATCTTCCAGTGTTTTTCCTATGCTTTCTTTGAGGATTTTTATTGTTTCATGCCTTAAATTTAAGTCCTTTATCCATCTGGAATCAATTTTTGTGAGTGGAGAAAGGTGCGGGTCCAGTTTCAGTCTTTTCTGTGTGGATATCCAGTTCTCCCAGCACCATTTATTGACTAGGGAGTCTTTCCCCCAGTGTACGTTCTTGTTTGGTTTATTGAGGATTAGGTGGTTGTAAGTTGTTGGTTTCATTTCCTGGTTTTCTATTCGATTCCAAATGTCTATGTCTCTATTTTTGTGCCAGTGCCATGTTGTCTTGACCACTAAGGCTTTGTAGTACAGCCTAAAATCTGATATAGTGATGCCCCCAGCTTTGTTTTTATTACTAAGAACTGCCTTAGCTATATGGGATTTTTTTCTGGTTCTATACAAAATACAGAATCATTTTTTTCCAAGTCTTGAATATAGGATGTTGGTATTTTAATAGGGATGGCCTTGAATCGGTAGCTTGCTCTGGGAAGTATAGACATTTTAACAATGTGCATTCTTCCTAGCCATGAGCATGGTATGTTCTTCCATTTGTTAAAGTCCTCTGATATTTCCTTTCTTTGGGTTTCATAATTTTCAGTTTGATTTATAGTATTTTTGTCTTTCCTCTCTACTTGGTGGAGGTAGGTGTGTCTGATCAGGCTGGCAAAGAGTTGCTGACCTCAAGGGACCCACCCAACCCAGCACCCTCAGAGGTTGGGGGTTTTAAAGCTTGGGTCAAAATACCCTTCTATACACCCATATTACTCCTGTTTCCTTCTTTTGGTGCCTCTCTTCTTTTTTGTCAATATTTCCTTTTACTCACCTTCTCTCACTTCTATTTTTTCTTTCTTTTTGAAATCTTTTTTTCCCTTCTTGCTCTTCAATCTTCTCATCCTTCTGTTCCTGTACCAAAAGGACTCATTAAAACTTTAGGCCAGAGGCACAGTAACTTAAAGAGCAAGAGGAAGTGAAAGAAAAATTAGGGCAAGGAAACAGATATAAGAAAACACTCATGAAGAAGAATCAATAGAAAAATCCTGGCAACATGAAATACCAGTCTAGAGCAAGCACTTCAAGGGACTGTGAGGTAGCTACGGCAGAGGATTCCACCTATAAAGAAATGTTAGAAATGATATAAGGGGAATTTAAAATACAGATGATGAAAACAATGAAGGAAATTGCTGAGAAAGTGGAAAACAATCAAAAAACAATGAAGGAAATTGCTGAGACAGTAGAAAGTAACCAAAAGGAAATCCAAAAGCAGAATCAAATAAGAGATGAATGATATGAAGAATTTAAAAAGGATATCGCAGAGCTGAAGGAACTGAAGCAGTCAATTGGGGAACTTAAAGATGCAATAGAAAGTATCAACAACAGATTAGATCATGCAGAAGAAAGAATCTCAGAGGTAAAGGATAAAGCTCTTGAGATAACTCAGATAGTTAAAGAGACAGAAATGAAGAGAGAAAAAGCAGAATGTTCACTGACAGAATTAAGGGACCTTATGAAGGGTTTAAACATATGAGTTATAGGTATCCCAGAAAGGGAAGAAGAATGCCCCAGAGGAATGGAAGTCATTCTAGAGAATATTATAAATGAAAATTTCCCAAATATCACCAAAGATTCTGACATACTCCTTTCAGAGGGATATCAGTCCCCTGGTCGCCTCAACTCAAATAGAGCTTCTCCAAGACACATTGTGATGAACCTATCTAAAGTAAAGACAAAAGAAAAGATTTTGCAAGTTACCAGGAGTAAGTACCAACTGACCTACAGGGGCAAATCCATCAGAGTGACGGCGGACTTCTCTAATGAAACTTTTCAAGCCAGAAGACAATGGTCATCTACCTTTAATCTACTTAAACAGAACAATTTCCAGCCCAGAGCTCTATATCCCACTAAGCTAAGCTTTAAAATTGAGAGAAATCAAATCTTTTACTGATATGTAAACACTGAGGAAATTTTCCATAAGAAGACCAGCTCTACAGGAAATACTTCAACCTGTTCAGTATCATTAGTTTATTTAACTTTCTATGATTATTTTATTATTATTTGTAAACATTTAAGATGGGTAGGTTAATATCATTCTCAGTCATTGATGTTGGAATAATTTTTCTTTGATTTTCTATACTTTTGTTTTCTATATATTTTTGTACTTTTAATTAGTGTTTGATTGAAGAAGAAATGTATTAACAAGTCATGTTCATATTGTATCTTTGTTAATGTAAAATGAATGATTGAATCTATTGTGTTTGAATTTGACTTTGGCCCTAATGAATATGACTTCAATTATTTCTTCGGTCTATATGCTTTTCTAGTACATATATTCTTTTATTTTTAATGTTTCTGGTAAATTTTCACATGTCTAATACACAGCACATGGGCATGTTTTAATAAGGACAGTGAGACTGTTTAACACATTTATATGTATCTAGCATGTCTGTTTGACAACATTTTTTTCATTCTGTTTTATGCTTTCTCACCACAATGTTTCCCCTCTTTTCTTCTTTTTTTCTCCTTTCTTTTTCTTAATGGATTATACTTTATTGATTTGCCCTTATCTTTTTCCAACTTATGAACATCTGTATCTTGTATTCATTTGCTTTGATTTTTTTTCTAGTTTTCTAATCAAAAGCATGAATAAAAATTGTCTTTTGAATCTCTATGGGAAAAAACGTAAATTTAAATTACTTTCATTTCCTTCATCTATTTCTCCCTCTCCATAAAATATCCACACACACCCGACACGTCTGTGTCTTGTCTTTAATAATATTGCCAGTGATGTTGGTCTTAATATTATTATTGTTGAACTGTTATTTTAAGTAATGTATCTTTATTTCCAAGGCTGTTTTTCATCTTGTGATAGTACGGTGGGGCAGGCTTGTTTTATGAGCATGATGTATACACCAATTACTGTTTATACTTCTCAATATGATGTCATTAGCCTAAGCGTTGTGGAAATTACTCCTTGATCATTGTTACAGTTTTTCCGTAGCCTGAGTTTTGGTAGATGCTTTGAGTAGAAGATGCTGTTAGCATACCATAGCTAGCTTCTAATTAAACTCTATATTATATCTTTGGTTTTAACTTTATTGATGTACAGTGAAAATCTAATTTTTGTGCCAAAATAGTCTTTTAGCTACATATTGTAATTGAAACTATAAAAACTAAATTATGCATTTGTTTTAAAAATGTTAATGTTTGGCTCATCTTCCCTTAGGACTGGCACCTGGGTCCTGCCATTGCAAAACTGGCTTTGGAGGAGTGAGCTGTGGTCGTTGTGCCAGGGGCTACGTGGGCTACCCAGACTGCAAACCCTGTAACTGCAGTGGCTCAGGCAGCACAAATGAGGACCCTTGTTTTGGGCCCTGTAATTGCAAGGTACGTTGTCTTCCAGTAATGTCACTGTCAAGGAAGAGGTTACTTTCCTTGGCTTCTCTATTATGTCTGCTAACATTAAGCAATTGTAACATCTCCTGTAAATATCTACTATGTATTCTGTCTGTGGTATTCCTGTAAGTGTCTTTAAATGCCTTCCAGGTTCACTGCAGCAAAGAGTTTATAAGGCCCTGGGCATTTATCTGAAAACCTACAAATTCACAGACAATAAATCACCTTAGGAGTCTGTGACATTTTATACCAAAAGCACTTTCCCCTCCATTGTCCAAGTAGTCTGTTAATTTAAAAAATATATAGCACTAAAAATATCAGCCCTTAAAGACCTCAGATTTATTTTGCATTTGATTCTGAAAATAATTATATCAAGAGTTTCATTCTAGATTTTAATCTTCAGAACTCTGAATCCAGATAGGTTTTAAAATACGTGTCATGTTCACAGCTCTTCTGTTTAATTATGAGAAATGTGTGAAGCCTTTGTGAAATTGATTAAAGGTTCAATATTTTCTCCCTCAAATTTTTTCAGAAATGCAACCTCATTTGTTGTATAGGCTGAACTAAAAACACATCTTTTTAACATATCTGCAGCTTATACATTGTAGAGGAATCATACAGGCAGCATAAATCTAAAATAAGAAGACTGATCTGCTCTAGCTGTAGTAATCAGTTCCATAACATTTGAATCAGACCGTAGACAGCTACATTAGTTGAGAGAATGAACAATTCTTGCAAAAAGTTAGCATGCCATACTTATATAGAAATGAAGATCTTCTTTCTTCCTTTGTTTTCAATAAAGATAGAACCTATTAAAAGTATTTTATTTATTAAATTAATAGTCTTATCTAGACAGATGTAAAATATTATGTGCTTATGGGTGATACATGTGGGCCTATATGTGTATACAGACATTAATCCCTAATGTAAATGGCAATTAGTAGGATCAAATGTTAAGTGTGTTTGTATCAGAACAAGAATGTCTGAAATATCAAGCTAATTATTATAATAGTTTCATAACAGATGTATGCTACATCATGGGCAATTTAGGTACCTATTTTGAACTACTGAAACAATAAAATGCCTGTCTACACAAAGAAACAGAAAGTCTGTAAGTCTGTGGCAGAGACTTGCCATGTGCTGAATATAGTAATTTTCTAGATCTATTCCATTTCATTCCAATATTATCTGAAATGAAAAATTGCTCTGGTAAAGACCAAGATTGTATTGTAGTCTGAGAATGACTGCTCACTTAAGGACACCTCCCTTCTCCATCTCGAAAGTCTTTTTGGTCAGTCTTGCAGACTCTTAGTACACCTACTCTAATATTTATCAAAACATGTTGTATGTGTGCTTTATTCTTTGTAAAGCTCCGCGAAATCTCCAACCTTTACCACTTTCTCAAATAAAGGACAGATAACACTAATCTTAAAATAGAAGTGATACCTCCCAAGTCTCTAGAATTTAGAAATCAAACAGGGAAGAAAAAAGGGAAGCGTTTTTATACACCTACTATTCATAACATGGCAATGTCTAGTACCTATCTGTAAGGAACAGAAGCACACAGGTTCATTCCCTTTTGTAAATATATTGCAAGAAAGCCTAGAACTAGACAGTGCAGCAATTAGCAGAGCTCTAAGGGGAAGCCCCTAGAGCTGCTTATCTCCTATTCTCTGCCTGACTCAATATTGTACTGAGACTGATTATAATCCTAAAAGAGAAATGTCTCCTGCAAAGATGCTTGATACTCTACATACACAATTAAACTGCAACAATAAACAGCAATTAAATCATAAAAGAGAGTGAAAAATTAAGTAAATAACATCATTAAAAGGAAGGCCTTTCAACCATGTGATTTTAAAAATAGAAAACTGTTAAGTTCTTATAAACTACATTTTTTTAGGATAAAAACTTGCAGAAAGCAACTTTCATAAAGTATCTACATAAGTTAAAAATCACAATTTATTTCCATATAATATATGAATTATATCACACATTATATCATAAAATCACAGTAATTTTACAATATATCACAGCATATATAAATGAATGGCTATATGAGGTCTGACAATTAAATCAGTGAAATCAACCTAAAAAAAGTGTTACGTACCTCCTCACCGAATATCACTACAGTCACCTTTGAGGTACTCCCATTGGGAAGCTCTGCACTGAGGCCAGTGCCCAGTCCACCCTTCATAGCAATTTTGGAACTCTTTTTCTGGAATGGCCATCAAAGTTGTCATCGTATTACCCTTGATGTCCTGAATGTTATCAAAATATCTTCCCTTCAATATTTCCTTTGTCTTTAGGCAGGGAAAAAAAGTTACTGAGGGCCAGATCAGGTGAGTAGTGATTGTGTTCCAATAGTTATTTGTTTACTGGCTAAAACCTCCCTCAAAGACAATGCCATGTAAGCAGGTGCACTGTCATGATGCAAGAATCATGACTTTTGCAAAAAGTTCAGGTTGTTTTCAATACTTACAAATAGTAAACTTGGTTACTGGTTGTTCATTTGATACAAATTCATTATGAATAATCCCTCTGATAACAAAAAGTTTAGCAATATCATTCTGACTCTTGATTTAGACTGATGGAACTTTATTGGTCATGGAGAATTGGCTGGCTTCCATTATGTACTTTGGTGCTTTGTTTTGGGATCATAGTACACCCGTGTTTCATCACCAGTCATGACATGGTCCAAAACATCTACTTGCCTCTCCAAAAGGTCTTGGAAAACTTCAACTCATCTTTGCCTTTGTTCATCAGTGAGCTTCTTTAGAACCATTTCCCCACATACCTTTCTCATGCTAAGGCTTTCATTAAGATTTTTCTGTTTCTCTGTTGATGTGTACTTGGTCTTCTATGTTTCTCACACTCAGCCAATGATTCTGATTCTTGGTTGGTCGAATATTTGCAATGTTTTCATCAGTTCTGCTCATTACTAGCCACCCTGACCTCTCTTCATCAGTGACTCTCTACCCTCAGAAAAAATGTTCAATCCATTTGTACACTGCCATTCTCATAATAGCATTATCCTCATAAACTTGGACTAATGTTTTCCTGATTTCAGGTCCACTCTTGCCAAATTTAACAAAACATTTAATGTTTGTTGATTGCTCTAATTCAAGCTCTGACATTCTTTCAATGGCACACAGAAACACACAATGATATTGAATGCCACTCAGCAAGATACCCCCACATGTCAACATGAGCACAGCTGTGAGACACTGATATACCAAGGTTATGAAACCTTACCAAATTGTTTGTACTGCGTTATCAATGTTAGCACGCTGTGGCAAGTTTGTGAACTTAATTGTCAGAACTTGTAGCTTCTTATTTAAAAGAATAATAACCCAGTATTTCAACAAAGTACTTATAACTTAAATACTGAAAAGAGCTTATTAATGTAAAGAGAAATGTGGTAACTTATACTTTAACAAAAACATGACTTGATGTAGATGTATCAACTGATTATAAGAAACAATATGCATCAAAATGCTATGTGAGAAGCAAAATTTTATTGAGAGATGAAGATGCTGAAGACTTAGATTCAAATAAAATGACAGATTTTTTTGCTGAATAGGAAGAATATATACATATATTTACGTATATTCATTCCAAAAATTAGTAACTTTGAATAAGTATTTATTTATAGATAGAAATAACATAAATTACATTTAAAATAATTTCTATGTTAAGTATTCATCTCCAAAATGCTTTTACCTTAAACATTTGTACATTTACTTCCTAATTCTATAATATGTGAATTTTTTAATAATTGTTATTAGAACAAATATATATCTCACTTCTTGAAGTGTGAAGACATTTTAGGGAAGTGTTAAAATGTAATTTAAGCATAATTTCAAGGAAAATAAGCAACCAAAATCATGAGAGGTGGAGAGGAAGGGCGAGGAGGGAGCTTGTCTCAGTTCCATACCAAGGCTAAGGTTTAGGGTAGTAGTTCCCTCAGTAGCTTGACAGTGGGATTTGAACCAATAGAGGGAAATTGCAACTGAACTCACTTAATCGGGGACGCTTAGAAATGCTTTTTGATAGTGAAATAGGGCTAGAATATTCTTCCTGCAAGCCTGTAGTGTCAGGTGAAATTTTTCCTTTGAGAGTCTGGGGGGTTAAAGATTAGTACCTTGTGCAGGACCAAATTCCCAAACCTGTGTGTCACGTGGGAATAGGGTCAATTTTATTTTTCTTTTATGTGCTAGACTTCTTCAAGAAGACAAGCCAACAGTATTCCTAAAGGGGCGTGGGGGGAATACACACACACACACACAAACACACACACACAGCCTTAATTGAAAATGAACTCAAGGTAAAGCAATGCAGTTCACAAAAGGAGAATAACTAGAAAAAGAAACAAGTAGCCACAAATGCCAAAAACAAAGAACGAGGAAGAATAATCTTCAAGAAATTGTATAATCATAAAAATATGTGATTATATATATGTCATAAAAATGTTTAAAATGTGATTCTGAGATCAGGAATAGAAAAAGAATAGGAAAATATAATATTAAACAGGCACTATATTAAAATAAACAGGTTTGGAAAAGAAACTCCAACTTCTAGAAATTTATATGCTGTATATGTATACACACACAAACACAGTGTGCCAAAAAATCTGTACACATTTTAAGAAAAGAAAAAACTGTGTTCAAATGATAATAATACCAGTAGCAAAAGATAAATGCAAATCATATTTGAGTTCTGCAATTACAAAAGGTGCTCAGAATGGTTACCATCAGCATCCAGACACTTCTGACTACGGTCAACTACTACCATTTGAGCATCATTGTAAGGCCTCCTGGATCTTCCCTTACGCACATCACACAGTACCAAACTTACATTGAATGCATGCAGTTCAGAGGCATGTTGAAGATTCTGTTGCATGCTCACGCCTCCATCTGTGCTTTTATTTCTAGTGAAATAATAGAGGAATTATTAATTCAAGTAGTTTTTATAATAGAGAGTAAAATCAATCTCTCTCTGCCTGCTCTCCTTCTCTGCCTAGCAGACTTATACTACCCTGTTTCCCTGAAAATAAGACAGTGTCTTATTTTAAGGTGTGCTCCCAAAGATGCGCTAGGTCTTATTTTCAGGGGACGTCTTATCTTTCCTGTAAGTAGGTCTTATTTTCGGAGGATGTCTTATTTTTGGGGAAACAGGGTAGCAGCTGCCCCCACCACCCCTTGGAGTTCCCTTTTCACAAGCCACTGAGGAGCCCAGCAAACAAAGGAAATGTAAATTCTTCTCTTTACTTTCACCAGGTCCCTTGCCTTTTAGAATTTGTTCCTATAGCTTCAAGTGCTTCCTGAAAATCTCCTGGACAGACAATGAAGGTGAGACCATCAGGCCTCAGCATCAAAAATGCCTGGAAAAAATCTGTCTTTTTCCAGAGAAAAAAGCAGAAAAGGCGATGACCGCTTTTCACCACATCTCACCTGCGAATGTGGCTGTAATTTCCTCTTCTCTCTGTCCTCCTTGCATTCAGCTGGCCCCTGGACCTCAGGGTGGGCATATTCCCTTTCTTTCTTAATGCTGCCAGGCCATCTCCCTGCTCTTTGTTCTCTCTCTCTTTCCCCACTCTCTTTCCTTCATAACTCCCTCTCTCTTCCTAAAAGGTAAAATAAACTTATACTCTTATATCTTAATCTTGGTCTAGAAAAATTATTTTCTCATCTCATGTGGAGCAGCCACTGAGCTTTCCTCTCTAACATGTCCACAATATCCTCGAATTTCCAATACCACTTCACAATGGTCTTGTGCTCTCCGGCGACACTGGCCTCTGCTGTTTTCTCTCCCTGTCCTGCCTGTCACATGGTGATGTTAAAATTCATTTGATTAACACCATCTTTTGAACAAACACCATGCTACACATGGCTGTCACATAGATAACATTTCTGGAAATGCTGTTACATTTTGGCACCCTGTGTGAGTGGTCACTGAAATTAAAAACTCCCTAGATAAGTTAATAAGAGATTAGAAATTACTAGGTAAAGATTCAGAAATACAGACCTGAGGAAGTTACCTATAAAACGTCATAAGGACGTAAAGATCTGAAAATAGGATCCGAGCTGACTGATAGAATGAAAAATTTCAAAAGAAATAAAAGAATTATAAATTTCAACAGAAGTTTAGCAGGAGTTGCTAAAGAAGAGTTAGGTTAGAGGAAATTGAGGAGAAACAATATTCAAGAAATCATGAAGGAGAAAAGAATGAGAATGAATCAAAGATAATTATAAATTCTTAGTTTGAAGAACATCAAAAAGAAAACCCATCCACCAGCAAGACAAAGAGGAAAATCCTAACTTACAGGCAATTGGCTTTACTGTGAGTTCTTACTACTCATAGTCCAACTTAATTTAAAGAAACATTAAATGATGTATTTATTGTACCCAGAAGAGAATTCCACTAGATTGCAGTTTGCAATAATCAATATGTAAAAAGAAGTAGCATTTCTACAGTGACAAGCAACTAGAGTGTAAGAAAAATATTTAAAATAGCAATAAAAACTTTATTATACCTAGAAATAAATGTTTTAAAAATGGAGATAATTTTTAAAGGCTACTTAAGAACATAAAAATTTATATGAGGAGACAGCTAATCATCATCAAGTACCAATGAAAATCGGGGGAAATGGAAATGTTTCCATTTCCTATTGCTGTTATAGTACCATAATTTAGGAGGGCCATATAGCATTATCTAGTGACTTTGAAGATTATGAAACCATGTCAACCAGCAATTCTACATCTAAGAAGAGGTGAATAATGTAGATAATAATAATAATAATAATGTAGAATAATATAGTCTACAATGTAGACTATAATAAAAATAAGGAAAAATATTAAAACGTCCCAAATAAATAGCAAAAATAAATCATAATATTTTCATTTAATCTGATCAAAGAAAGAATTAAAAAAATGAAACATGTCTATGTTTGTAAATATTGAGAACTTTCAACAACTTCAGGTAAATTTAAGAAGATAAATACCATTATGTGTGGTATTACTTATGTCAAGTTATAAAACAAAACAATTCTGTACTGTTTGTAGACACACAATATATATAATTTTAAAAACTTAAATATATTTATATAACATATACTAATTTCACAATAGTAGTAACTCTAGAGAAAGAGGAAAGGGAATAGAACAGAAGTGAAATGAAATTCCATGTGTACATTATTTCTTTAAAAACATATCTGAAGCAAAAACACGTAAAATGTAAATATAGATAATGGATGCCATATTATATGTACTTTTCTGATGCTTTCAAAAATAATTCCTTATTTTAAATTTCTTCAACTGAAGGTAAAAAAGAATTCCAGATATAAAAAGAGATAAATGAAATTCTTAATGCAACATCAACTAAAGTATTATTTCCTTTATTTATAAGGTTTTCTTTTATAGTATTATTCAGACAAATGATATTAATGAGTATCATGCTCATTATATTTCAAAATATTAAAACAGGGCCAGCTCAAGAGAATAAAATGTTTATGAATACATTTGCGCTCATAAAAATTGTGACTGTCTCCTCATATGAATTACAAGGATCAAGTCATAAGATATATAGCAAGTCAATTGAAAATAAATGCTGTCTGACTCTCAGTATTTGTTTATTCAAGTACTTGATGTCATATTATTCATTCAAAGTCAGCTAGTCTTCAGGATTTTATAAGTAATATATATTGACCTTGATCTAGGCAAGAACATGTGATGTTATTTATGTCAAAATCTTATAATAGAAAGATAAATAGTAAATTAAAAGACTAGAAATTGAACTCTGTATTTTCACCTTTTTTGCTTTGTTTTTATTGTACCTTCTGTATTTACTGGCTCACAGGCCCCTGTGGCCTGGCCTTGGCTTACCTCTCCAGAATATTCTCGAGCTTCAGTCATTGTCTTCCAGTGTTGCTTAAATTCCTTGAGTCAACAAGTTCTTTATAACTCTGGAATTTTACAGGTTCTATTAAGACTATAGAAAACCTCATTTCTAGTCCACTTTGCTTAGCTAGGCATTTTTCAAGGATCAACTTAACTTCTTCTTTCTCAGCAAAGCTGCCCCAGATCCCCTGATATATATTATTCTCCTTCCATAATCACTTTTCACACCTTTTTTCTTTCTTTTTATGAGCTTTTTATAATTTGCAGTTCTATTTTATGTCTATCTTACCTCCGGTGATGACACCGACTCCATATATTCTCTTCATCATCACACAGTAAGAGGGTAGCAGGGTGACTCAGACCTAAAACAGAGGGAAGGAAGTAAACCAAAAACTTGTGATCCTTTGATAGTAACTTAACCTATCTGACCCCATTTCACAATCTATGGAAATGGTGATATTAAATCTTTCTTGTTTAACTCTCAGAGGTATAATTATAACATTTAAACCCTGGTACAAGTATGAAGTATCAATGGAATCATAACTACGTTCTGGATTACATTTTTTTTATATTGCTTATCACAAATAGAAATTTTCATTCTTTCTCTCTAATTGGATTTTTACAATGCATTAACATTTTCATTTTTGGATTTCCATCCTCTTTTTCACTTGTGTGCAGGAATGGATAGCTCAATAATTTGTTAGACTTGATCCGTAGGCATTTTATAAAGAATCACCAATTTATACATTTGATACTGAATCTAAATTACAGATGTAAAATTTTGACATAAAAAGTCCATGTAGGAGTTGGTCTTTTGTGATAGCTACAGTTCAAATAATATTGTGTTAATCAGATTTTACATTGACAGAGATTTTCCTTGACCATCTTTAGTCATCCTCCTCTGAGCCCTTTTGTTGACTAGGCCTTATCTTTGGGCCTTGTGCTCAAGCCTAGCCCAGTTGTAGCAAAAAGTCTGCTAGTCAGTTTGAAATCTGATCATCCTGGCCTACCTTCAACAAAAATCCTGCTAGGTTGATTTTGCAAGAATCTCTCCTAACCTGATGTTTCCTCATAGTAATGGTCCACTGACCAAACTCCCAACCTCCTCCTTAGATATAAATCCACGCTTGTTCATGCTGTACTTGAAATGGTGCCCAGTCCTATGATGGGGTCTTTTTTTCCCCTATAGTGGTTCTCAACCTTCTTAATTCCGCAACCCTTTAATACAGTTCCTCATGTTGTGGTGACCATCCAACCATAAAATTATTTTTGTTGCTACTTCATAATTATAATTTTTCTACTGTTATGAATTGTAATGTAAATATCTGATATGCAGGATGGTCTTAGGCGACCCCTGTGAAAGGGTTGTTTGACCCCCAAAGGGGGGGGGTCAAGAGGTTGAGAACTGCTACCCTATTGTAATAGTTTGTTAATAAAATCTATCTTTGCCACTTTAACTGATATCCACCTCTGGTTCTCTTTGAGAAGATTAAAAGCTAAGCTTGTGAAAAGTGAGAACTAATTTTTATTCATTTTCTTCTCTCTCACCAACTACTAATTATCTAGCTTTGGAACAGTATGTTTTAAGGGTAAGCTTACTCAACAAATACTGCTAATTAACTCATTAGCCTCCCTTTTGTTAATTTCTTTTAATACTGGGATGTGTCAGTATGAAGGCCATAACAGATGAAAGAAAACCTGTAAGTGACTAAAAACACACAAACAACAAAACATGACTATGAAATTCCTGAAGTAATTATCACAAGAAATAACGTAAATGTCATAGGAGATATTCCTGGCAACTTTGTCAAAAGAATTCCCAGTTGACTAACAATCAGAATTAATCATATGCTGCTGAAGTTGTACCTTATTTACAAGGTAGCAGCTTCATGAGAACAAATACAGGGAAACTATTGTGTTATAATACTGAAATCAGGGCTTTTAATGTTCCTATCATGGAACACTGTATATTGTGCTGGATAGGTAATTTTTTCATTTGTCAAAAATAAAAAATTTGACAAATGAAATTTAACTTAGATTCATTGAGAAGAAAAAGATTCATGACTTAGGCAGCATTCAGAACCAGAAGAGGTTCAGAGAGCTCTGCTCCCTAATGTAAGCAATATTTATACACAAAACCCAAAAGTGAAGTACAGCAATAGGCTGATTGGTTACAGCTAGACATTTGCCTTATTTGGACATGTCTGATAAATTGACAGTCTGTTGGTAGAAATAGTCTATTGTCTATTTCTCTGCAGACAAACTGTACTACGACAAAAAGAAAATATCAGTCCAACAATATCTGTTTTCAAGAAACCAAAAATAAAAGAATTTTAAATGTTCTTCCAATTCAACTTTGTTGTTAGGGAAAATAATGCTAACGAGGAAAAAAAGTAGCCTTTATAAATGTTTTATAGGGCAGGCCACAACATATTTAATTACACATTTAGCTAAGAAGGTTCAATGGAAGGAAATATGTGTTGTTTAAAGCATACTTTTCTCTCTAATGGGATAAAAATTGGTTCTTGAGAGGCAAAAATATCATATTCATTTTATATATAAGGCAAGCTTATTCACACAGGGCATTTGTACTTAAAGTATATCCATATCATTAAAATTTCATGAGAGGGATGATTATGAAAAAATGACTTAACAGGCTCCATAATAATGAAAAATAAGTACAATAGGTTAAGAACTCTGCCTTAAATGAAGGTAATTTTTTAATATCACAATATGTAAGAATATAAAAATATTTTAAGTGATTATTATTAATTCATATTTAATTTTTAGTAATATAATCAATTAGAATAATAATTTAGAAACAAACAGTAAATGTAGAGTATTAGAATATTAGGTTTTAAGAAAATGTAGTGATATAAAGACACATTAATCTCTAGAGTGAAAGTCTGGAACATTTCTGGAAATTACCCTATTTTGTAGACTTCAGTTCTCACTTATAAGAGAGAGCTAAACAATGAGAATATCTGGTTATACGGTGGTGTAATAGACACTTGAAATGAAGATAAGGGAAGAACAGGAGGAAGGTAAAAGATAAAAAAATTACCTATCTAGCACAATATTACAGTATTCCAGTGATGGATACATTAAAAGCCTTGATTTCAGTATTATATAATTCTTCCAAGTAACAAGAAACAATGTACCCCTTAAATCTATTGAAATTAAAAATAAAAGACTAAATTTACATATTGAAAAGAATTACAAATGGATTCACAAAAAAATATTAAAATGAACTTAACTGAATTGACATTAACTGCTCAGGGGAAATGCTGGGAGATTTAATAGAATTGGACGCCATTTTGTTCAGATGGACAGTTAGAACAACTTTTACAAAATTCCTTAAATTATATCTTAACTCTTTTAAAACCTGATTAGTATAAAGAAGAGATAAAATAATAAAGGAAAGAGAAATGTCATAATAATTAAAATAGCATTTGGGCTAGAAGTTATAAACTTTTACCATCATTATTAGATTGATTAGATTCTCATCTGCATCAGGGGCTGAGGAGGAGGATAACAGGTATGGTCTCTGCCGACCTTTTGATATAAATGGCAAGGCAAAAACAAAAATAATAGTTTTACAGTTTGTACCTCTTTCTCTCTCTCTACACAAAACTGAGCAGGTTTGGGTGCTCCAACCCTACAAATTACAAAGAATGTTCCAATGTTATAGGGAGACAGATAACCTATAAGTCCTCAAACTACCTTCCCTTTGAAACTGTCTAACAACTTGGTAATCGGTCTGTGAAGCTAGTGAATGATGCCTCATGATCATATCAATGTACACAGCTATGATTTAATAAAAAAAAAAAAGAAAGAAAGAAACTGTCTAACAGAGATAGGATATCTACACCTATCAAAACAGCATAATATGGTGTGTCGGGGATCCCCAATGCCTCCCACAATTTCAATGATTTGTTGCAAGGACTCACAAAACTCAAAAAAGCCGTTATATTCATATTATCCTTTATTACATAAAAAGTTACAGATTAAAATCAACACAGACAAAAAATACACAAAGAATAATCCAGGAGACACCAAGCACAAACTTTCAATTATCCTTTCTCTTTCTTTTTCTTTTTTTTTTTTTTTTTTATTGTTGGGGATTCATTGAGGGTACAATAAGCCAGGTTACACTGATTGCAATTGTTAGGTAAAGTCCCTCTTGCAATCATGTCTTGCCCCCATAAAGTGTGACACACACCAAGGCCCCACCCCCCTCCCTCCATCCCTCTTTCTTCTCCCCCCCCATCCTTAATTGTCATTAATTGTCCTCATATCAGGATTGAGTACATAGGATTCATGCTTCTCCATTCTTGTGATGCTTTACTAAGAATAATGTCTTCCACTTCCATCCAGGTTAATACGAAAGATGTAAAGTCTCCATTTTTTTTAATGGCTGAATAGTATTCCATGGTTTACATATACCACAGCTTGTTAATCCATTCCTGGGTTGGTGGGCATTTAGGCTGTTTCCACATTTTGGTGATTGTAAATTTCAATGGAATCATACAGAGGGCTTAATCCTCCCATAAGCGACATGTCACAACAAGGATCAGTCTATTGTTAACCAGGAAAGCTATCCAGATCTTAGTATCCACAGTTTTCAATGAGGACCAGTTTTGTATAGAATCCCCATATGACTGACCTTAGCTACTCTGCCTGTAGGTCCCCTGAGGACAAACTGGTACTCCATGGCCCAGAACCTCCAAGTGAGCAAAACCAGGCATTCATCATAAATCACAGTGTTAGCATAATATATCTGGTATGACCCTTGGCTCCAGGTATACAGACAATTTTATCTTTTATCAGGCAGGATATGATAAGGGTTTATAGATTATCTCCCTTTAACATTATAACATTCTCTGTAATGTGTAGGGTTTGAGCACCCCAAACCTGTTAAGTTAACCTTTTACTTTAGCAGATAGTGATAAAAGATTTCTTTATTCCAATGTATCACATTTCATAGACATTTTACCTGCTGACACCAATTGAAGTGACTCGGGTATAGTTTTGTTGATTTATCTCTTGCTGAGGAACCAATGATGACTTACAAGACCCTAAGGGAAAAAGTCCGTATTTCTTAGGGTAGCCTTAAATGTTCATTGTCTGAGGGCAGAAGTACCCGGTGAAGTTCCCTTCCCTGCATATAGGAAGTATCAAATACAGATTGAATAACCATTACCAGAAGGGTTTTGGATTTGGGATATTTTCTGATTTTGGAAAGAATCTTGTTGCGCATCCCTAACCCAAAAATCTGGCATCCAAAATGCTCCAATGAGCATTTCTTTGTGCAGGGGCCATGCTAATCTTCTCTGTATGGTTCCAATTTTAGTGTATGTGCTGCTGAAACAAGCACCAATGAGCATTTCTTCAAAGTATCATGTTATCACCCCAAAAGTTTAGATTTTAGAGAATTTCAGATATCAGATTTTTGGATTAGAGATGCTCAACTGGTACATTTGTTTCAAAAGAAGAAATAATGAATGTAACCTCTACATTTAAAATTAATTTCTATATCTTTGCAAGCATCAGTCTCTCACTCTATTTTTGCCAACAAGTTGAATTTTTAAACCATGGTTCAAGGCTTAGGTCAAATTCTACTCTTGTCATAAAGCCTCCTTAATCCTTCATAGCAGGAATTAGTGCTTTCTCTTCTGGGTGTCCATAATTTAATTTATTTCTGAGATGCTTTTGCCATATTCCACCTTGTATTATAGTTGATTGTCAGTGTATCTTTTTACCCAACTAGATGTTGACTTTTAAAGTCAGAGACCTTGACTCACCCCATCTTTATAGCACCTAGAATTCCTACCCTAATGTTTTTTGCTTCAGGTCATTAAATAAAACTGAATATGTAATTATTCAATCATAATCTCTTCGAGGTCACATTACCAGGCTAAAATGAAGCTAAGGAAAATGTAACTAATGGCTGCAAATTTCTAATTGTTGAACTTGGTCTGAATTTCAAAATAGTGGTATTATAAGCATACAAATTGGATAAATGAAAAGTAGATTAGACCAAGCACCTAAGAACACAGTGTACAGAACAGCTGTACTGTGTCCTTAATGGGCTAGGCTAAATTATCATTAGAGGTATGTTTCATCTTTCCTGCCTGTGTACTTTTTGAAGATGCTCTCAACTTCAATGCTAAGGGATTTCTTTGTCACTATAAATCTGAAATTAGTTTGATTATTAGCTTTGCTGATGTCTATCATTTTGAAATTACTAAAATCTACCTTAAAAATGAAAACTGGCATGAATGTTAGTGGCAGTACTCCGATTTGTGTGCCTATTAGGGTGCTAAAGTTTAACACATGAAGCGGGACCAGAGACACCCCCTTCCCTTCTGAAGGCTCCCACAAATGTAGAAGTGTTTGAGTTGTAAATGGGTCACAGAAATTAAGAGCCAAGAACTAAATTTCAAATAAATACTTCTCTTGGTTATAAAGAGAATGCGTTTGTTTATTCTTACAAATTTTTCCTTATTTTTTTATGTCATTTTTCTGTCCTCTTCTGTTTTTCCTTATAAGTTCTCAGATTTTGTCATCCTTATCTTCTGCATAGTCTGAGTTTATTTAAGATACTGTTATTAAGCATCCGCTATGTGCATAGCACTTTTCTATGCCTGGAAAACATGACCATCAAGAGATTTATTTCAACTTAATCAAATTTTATAAAGCTATCACTCAATATTATACCAGGAACCCTGTGATTTTCTTTGGCTATAAAAATGAGAGTGTCTACCCTTGAGTAGATTATCACATGTAGTTGCAGAGAGTAATTTAGAACAATGTTACTTTTGTGGTTATAATAGGACAGTGTCTAAAGGGCTATGGGAATAGAGTTGAGAGAAGAGGTAATTTTCCAAGGGGAAAAACAAAGCTTCAGAACTGAGATAATAATAGAATTCAAGGAAGAGGGGAAGTGTGTGGAGTGAGTACATGTTTAGGCAATATTGCAAATCTGATGCCTGGAAAGCAAGCTATCTTCATTTAGAAGTACTAATCAAGCTTAACTATCCTTTAAATGGAGAGATGACACCCTTCCCAGTCTTTCATTATACAGTCAGCTTTTATTGGCCTGAATCCGCATATCGGCTCAACTATAACTAAATAATTTTTCAATATATTGGGACTGGGATGAATAAAACCAATCTGGAAAACAATTAGAGAATAAAAATGAGTTTTTCCCTATAATATCACACTATGATTAACTGGTTACCCCAATATGTGAAAGGAAACACTGTAAAAAAATAAATAGCAGAAAACTTTCCTCCTTTTCTATTTTGTCTATTGAAAAAATACTTAAACTTTGGCTCAGTTTCTCTATCAAGTTTTTGTTTTTGTTTTTATTTTTTTTGCAGTTTTTGGCTGGGGCTGGGTTTGAACCCGCCACCCCGGCATATGGGGCCGGCGCCCTTCTCCTTGAGCCACAGGCACTGCCCCTTCTATCAAGTTTTTATGCTTGCCTCAAATGTATATATTTTAATCCATAATGTGAAAGGTATTTTTCAACTGGTATAATATCAATATTCCATTATACATCTATATAGTAATGTCTTTAATTTTATCATAGCACATATTTCATGATAAAGTAGCTCAAGCACCTAACTGGCTTCATTTCAGTCAGTGTATTCCCGCTCAGGTAATTATCATGACATTTAGTCTACACACTTAACATACATGAGGATCAAAATCATCATTTTACCACAATAGACTAGCATCCAATAATCTTTCTCACCAGTACAGTTAGAAAGGACACAGCTTAATAAGGAGCTTTAGAGCAGATTTTTAAAAATACTGTTACATGTTAAATATGGTTGAGAAGGTAAAATGAATGCGAAACAGTTAATGTTTTCCCGATACAGACATAGCTAAAACTCTTAATTTTGAAAAGCACCTCTATTGGCAACATGCCTCTCTATTTACAGGAGAACGTGGAAGGAGGAGACTGCAGTCGCTGCAAATCCGGCTTCTTCAATTTGCAAGAGGATAATTGGAAAGGCTGTGATGAGTGTTTCTGTTCAGGGGTTTCAGACAGATGTCAGAGCTCCTACTGGACCTATGGCCAAGTAAGCACCTGCTGTTCAATTCCGTACGCTGCTTCATAGGCCGCCTTTGTTGCTGTTTTGTTATTTTATATGGAATTAAAATTTTTTTTTTCCTATAGCGAACTTCTGCTTAAAGTTACCGTGAGGAAGTAATGGCATTTTATTCAAATGCTATTTGTTTTTGCTCAAGCCTTCTAAGTTTTCTTTGTAACAGTGTGTAGAGTGGAACCTCCTGGATTAAGCAGACACTGGCATTTTCAGTGTTCATGATTAGTAGCTGAAACAGTAGTGGAATTAATATGGTTTCAACCCAACAGGCTCATGATTTAATAGAGAGAACACAAGAGGGTGATATGAAGGATAGCATTTTCCAGTCACCAATACTTTTCGTGTACAAGTTAACAAAGACTCCTTTATCATCTACATGCATAATATATGTTAACCCCTAGCCTTTAGTTACTACTTGGTGCTGCCTGGGCTCTCCCATTGTTAAAAGGGGAAACTACATTTGAACTTTATGTCTATTCTTAGTTAGTTGGAAAAATTTTAAAATCATTACCTAAACTAGTTAGTAGTAACTAGGATCGTCCTCCTTTAACATAAACGTGTCATCTTTCTGTCTCTACTGCCCACTCTCCCCACTGCCTTTTCCACTCTGCAAAGAGCATTTTGTCTCCCTATGGAAGAGATGTGAGAGGAGATTGGGACCTTCAGGGAACTTCAGATACACCCTTGTGGCTGGACATAAGAGTGCAGAAGGGTGGGCAGCGGGCTGGAGATGGTGGGAAGAGAAACTGGGCTTTACAGGGTTGAGTTTGCTGAGAACTTGGGATGTGATACTTGGAGAATCTTTGAAGGACTTTAAGCAGAAGAGTGGCATGATCTCAATTGTGTTTTACAAAGACTGCTGTTTCAATGAACTCGCTCCCAAACACTGCTACCTTTCAACTTTAATCAGCTAACTACTCCTGAGTGAAATGATATCAAATATTTTTATTTTGCTTAGATTGCTTTTCCATCAAGTCTGAAATAGTGTGGGTAGTTTCTGATTATAATCTAATGTTTAAATTTGAATCTGTGTATTATACTTAATCAGATATGTTGCTTTCAGAGATTTCACAGAATCAACCACAAGGATAGCTAGTCTAACTTCCTCATTTTGTTTATAGAGAATCACGCACTCTTAAGAGTGCTTTATTGATAGATCAAAGTTTCATACCCAGCCCAGGGTCTTCGGAAACCAGGTCCACTGAATCCCATTCATCTGTCATAGAATGCCTAGAAGGTGATGTTGAGAATGGAAACCAAAGAAGAAATATACTATTTGTTGTCTAGCAAGCCAATATGTTTTACCTTTTCTCTATTTATTTTGACCAAGGCATTCTCAGTGATTTTACAGCATTGGGACAAGCATAATCAAATTATGTCTACATGAAGATACTTTAAAAAATATTTCAGCCACATATTGTCACCATTACCATTCTGTTCCCTATTACCCACGACACCAAGCTGCTCACACGTGTCTAGTAAGCTCAGGATAGCTGGTGGCCTAAAATCTCAGTAACCAGTTTTCCCCTAACCAGGTAGGATAGTTTAAATTAGAAATATAGCTGTATGCTTGACCTTGGCTGGATATAAAGATTTAAAAACAAATCAGTATGCATTCCTTTATTCCTCCTTCAAGGTTCCTTCCTTTTCTGGGCCAGGATCTGGGCTATGGGTCCACACAGCACTTATGACCCTATTTGAAGAAATATAGACAGTATTGTGAGGTGTTGTCATGGCAACAGGCTGGTGGATTCAAATGTCCTTAAGCCTCAAAGTCAAAATTTTAAAAAGTGGGAGGGGAAGAATATTGTATGGAAAGCCACCTTTCAGGGGCTTGCATACTTTATCTCTTTTTCCCTCCTGCTTTATAAAAATGTATATGTAACCCTTTTTGAAATATTTTTTCCATAAGCAAAAAGAAATTATGAGTGGAATGAAAAATAGGAAATTCAAAGTCCAACTATTTCGTAAACTGTATAATGTTATAACCATGTGTGACTTTGAATGAATTTCTATTTTTAATAAAGTGGTTATTTGGAAGTGCAATTTTTTTTAAAAGAAAACCAAAGAATCATTAAAAAAAAAGATTATTATATAGTACCGTAGGAACTGTTAGAAACATCAGGAAAAGCATGAACAACCAGAGCCTATGCAGGTTGTTGTAAGTTTAATTACAGTTACAGTGCTCCTGTTGTTTCCTAAATGTTTATGGTTTTGTTTTGTTTTGTTTTAATTTCCAAAAATCAACAGTACAAGGAATATATAGGAGAAACAACCCACTAGTTGTTTTTTTTTTTTTTTTTCTTTTTTCTGATTAATGATCATTGTGTTTTTTTCTCTAAGATCCAAGACATGAGTGGCTGGTATCTGACTGACATCTCGGGCCACATTCAAGTGTTTCTGCAGCAGGACTCGCCTCAGCAGATCAGCATCGTTCATGCCGAGGCCCGGCAGGTTCTACCACATGGCTACTACTGGAGCGCTCCTACTCCCTACCTGGGAAACAAGGTAAGTCCACACAGCTCTCACCACCCACCACTCTGCTTTAACTGACTGGTCGTGAGAAGGGGTTTAAGTAGTGTTTCTTTAAAGAAAGAGGAAATCAATTACATACTGTCTGTGTGCCCAGAAGGAGCTTAATCAGATCAAGTTCAGCATCTTTTCCATGGTGCACAAAACAGTAATGGGCCATAGCATCCCTTGCACACAATTTGATGTAGTTGGTGTCCTGTGTAAAAGTTTTGAATGAATGAATGAATAAAAGAGTGATGCCTCTAGGATATTGGCCTAAGACTGATTATACATATTGGAAGAAAGTGTGTTGTGTCTGGGCATGGTGGCTCACGCTGTCATCTAGCACTCTGAGAGGCCCAGGTGGGTGATTGCCTGAGCTCATGAGTTCCAGATCAGCCTGAGCAAGAGCCAGACCTTGTCTCTAAACAAAAGAGTCAGGTGTTGTGGCGGGTGCCTATAGTTCCAGCTACTTGGGAGGCTGAGGAAAGAGAACCACTTAAACCCAATAGTTGAGGTTGCTGTGAGCTGTGACACCACAGTACTTTACTAACAGTGACAAAGTGAGACTCTGCCTTAAAAAAAAGTGTGTTGTGTTTATGTGAAAATAGCTGTTTTCCAGAGTTTTCTGTGGTAGGATATTTCCCCAACTTTTTCTTGTCTGTCTCTACTTGATTTCAAAACGAATACTTAAGAGATTTACTTTTTCTTCTACCTGATATGAATGTTAATTGGAAAAAGAAATGTATTACATAACTAATTTAATGCTCGCCACCAGGCTTATACAAACAACATATTTCCTGGAGCTGACAGGGAGAACTACCCTAAGTGCCAGCCTGGAAGCACGCGTTTGTTTTGAAGCCCACACATCTATAAAAACATACACAGATAAACAAATGTAGTAGTTTCAGAAATACAGGCACTTTTTGTTTTCCTGTTGAGGATTAACTCTATCTAGATGAGTGTCCTGCTGTTTAGAAATTTATTTTATTTTGCCCAATACTTTGTTAGAACCAAAATTGGATGGCTTCTTTCTAAATAGGATTACTTGCTTATTCTCTGAAAGTTAATACTCTGTCAGCTGTTAGTTAAATTACCTTATCACATCAGAAACTGTGATGAAAAAATTTCTTAATGATTCAAAGTCATTTAAGACTAGTTCTCACTGAAAGGTTCTGGAACCAAGGAGGAAAGATTATTCCAAGGTTCAAAATGAAAGGAAGATGGAATCCCCATTCTATAGAAATAATGTAGTCTTTATTTCCACCTGGATGCAGGTGAAATCAAGAAAGGAACTCCACACGTGAGTTATGAGTCTGACCCTTCCTGGGCCGGGCAGGTCTATTTGGGCGGGTACACCTGATTCTATCACTCACCTATAAGAATATGGTGCTATTTGTGAAGAAATCCTCACCAATTAAACAAATAAAAGTATATTTATAGTTGTGGTTCTCTCACATGGCATGGCAATATTGGAATAGAAAATCTTAGTAGCTCAGATGCTACTCAGTAAATGGGAACTGGTGCTTTTCACTGATTGAAAAATGTTAACTCATGGCCAGTTTCTTATTTTGAACAGGCTTCTAAATGCTATTACAAAAAATGTGTAAATGAATAAAACACATTTTCAATGAACATGTATTTTAAGAGCTAGCATATGTTGCATAAACTTCAATAGCTGTAATAAAAATCTAATTAAACTTTTATTTGCAAGGCCCTTTACAGAAAGAAGTCATTTTATACTATTCTATTTCAGAACCTCCTCTCTTCCCAACAAGAATAAAATAGCACATAAGGCTTAAATTTCTACTCCTTAAAATTGCCAAAAAAAAAAAAAAAAAAATATATATATATATATACACATACATACACACACACACACTTTCAATTTGTTTTGTTTTTTTACTGGTTCAAGAAGAGCTTTGGGTCAAACTTGGATGAATTTCAGAGGTCTTATTTTTTTTACATGATGGTAAAATTCAGTTAAAGATAGCTTTTAACAAAAATATCCTGTTCTTTGCCATATTTTCCATCATTTCTTCTTTGGTCATATGCTTTTTCTTTCTGTTGGCTGAAAATCAAACTGACAGAAGGAATGCAAGCAAATAGGATATTAAATAGTATCAGAGCAAAAAATTTGGACATCCTGTTCATAGTTGTTTGTTCCCAGAGATAACTTCCCTTATCCTGGTCGCACTGTTTCTTATAACCACCCACAATGAAGCACTTCATATTCCCCTACAGATCATTTTCACATCAAAAAGCTGTGCTTTGCCTGTGCTCCACTTTCCATTCAGCAAACAAAATAATGGTAACAGGGTGTGCAAATTGTTTGAATATGGAAGACATTTTTTTTTAATGAAACGTGGAAGCCCTCAGTGGTTTACTGTCAGACGTCTCAGTATGAATGAAACAATTTGCCTTTATAACTGAACCATACAAATGTTTGATACTGCAATAATACTGCAAGCTCTCAGAAATTACCACAGTACATCTTTACTGTCATGTCACATCACGTAAATTATAGTCGTGATGACATGCTTAGCTTGGTTGATTTAATATCTAGCTAAGGAAATGGAAAATTGTAGGGCCTTGTTTGTAAATTCAATAAAGCCACTTTTCTAAATAGTTGAGGCTAAATTTTCTTTCTTTTTAACCAGTAATTGCTGTTCGAATCAGAGCCATTGCCAGAAACTGGCACAAATAGTATATCAAGATACTAGGGCATCTGCTTAAATACTGTATTTCGTTTGCACTCATTGGCCAGGAGGCTGTGGGTACATAATCCCTCCTCTGCTTTTTTAGCATTAATTCCTAAGCTGAAAAAAATATTTATGAGATGCTATTAGCTTTTCCCAAATATTTAGATACTAATTTTTAAATATTTCGCAAGTTTCCTGGTTATAAGGCTCCTGGTAACAGAAGGAAGATATGCCGTGTGTATTCTCTTAGAATCGAGATGCCACATGCCCGTCTTCGTTTTTTTAGGAGCCTAATCCCAAATAATAAAAGTGCTCTCACGTGGGACCTGCATTGCTAACACGGAAGTCTGCCTGATTGTAATGAATAGCAGCCAGGTTAGCAAATGAGTACTTTTGATCCCTGTGAAAAATGTTTACTCTTTGGAATAATGAGGTATAAGTCAGTGATTATAAGTGTATATGTAGCTGATGGATGAGACCTGGGAAAACTTACTACTTTTACATATTCCCTACTTTAAAAAGTCCCACAATCTCAAGTATGAATTAATTCCTCAGTAGTAATCTTGAAATATTTTTTCTCATATGTGAGGGAATATTTGGCACAATTGGCACAATCAAGTGTTAATTTTCCTGCCTCTTTCTAGAATTAAGTCAGGCACCCACAGGGCTATATACCAGGCAGCATTTCATCTTTAAAGTGTTTGGCAATGTGAACACTTGGTTTTAGGGCATTTGTTTAAGCATCCAGGCAGGAATGGAAAGAGCTAGAGGACAAAGAATCCTGCTGGTTTGCTACAGGCTACAACTATTCAGAGACAGTTTGGGAATTTCAGAGTTGGGATAATTTCCTGCTTTAGTAAATGAAGTGCTGCTGGAACATTGAAGTAGTCGTTTGCTTTAAAGTTACCCTAGTGGTCTGAACTAGTGCAACTTCCAAAAGCAATTCTCTTTGCATCTGTAAAGTTCTTAGGGAAGCTGGTTTGGCCTATCTATGGTTCCCCCATTACCACTAAGGTCTGAAATTCTGTCTCTGAATATTATTAAATTAATCTTATGTGATTTGTTATTTACCCCCAAATGCATATTTTCTACAGCATTATGCTGTCTCTCTGTTTCTAGTGTATAGAAGCTTTTAAATTGTTTCATATGATTGCCAAAGAATACCTATAGCCTAGCTTCAAATGCACATTGTGAGAGTCTGTTGACATAAAAGCATCTGGCTTCTAAAAGAAATCTCTGGTAAACGTTGTTGTACTTGCTTGACTTTCAGTTTTACCTCCAAATTAAAGCTGTTATTGGAAGGAGATTGATGGTTGAGATTTACAGGACAGGTAGTTCTTATCACCTAAAAAGAACTCACCAAGACTTCACGATTGATATTATGTTCTTAACACAAACAAACAAAAATTAAAAAAAAAAAATTTTTATTAGAGTGATCGAAAATGACCCTTGAGTTGGAATTTGTGTATAAGATGAAAATGATTTCAATCCTGTTAAAACAATTCAAAACTCACTGACAAGTATGGTCCATTCTTCTTTTGTTACTGGAATTTCTTTCTTCAGTAGGTCCTTGGTCTCGGGGATTCAAAGAATGAACCCACGGAGCACAGAGCAGTGGTAAGATAGGATTTATTAGACAGAAGGAAATACAGAAGGAGTAAAAAGCACCAGAGCTTCTGGCAGAAGGAAAGAACCAAGTGGGAAATCTCCTTATGGGTCCTTGGTCTATGGGTGGAAGGTCTTGAGAATTACATTTGGCCAGGATTTGGTAGATAAAAGAAAAAACCTTTGCAATGTTAATGAGTATATTAACAAATGGATGAATGCAGTCCTTCAAGCTCTGGGCAAAATGTCTGGGTGTTTCCTTCATGAAATTGCCCAGGCCTAGGATACTGGGGTCCCATCTAGACTTCAATGGGGGAAACCTGTATTGGTTTTAACACCATAATTTGTATTTGTGATTTCTTTGTTCCATATTCCTCAAAATTATTCAAAACTGGAGTTCAAAACCCTGTTCTTCATCCAGGAGTGTGGGGAGGTGGTTGCTGGGATCATGCAGATCGGTTTCTAGTCTGTTTTCTCTCACTAGCTGTCTCTCAAAATGGCGGTACTCTTGTCAAAGTCTCTAGGATTCCTTCCCTCAGCTGTAAAAGTAAATAACATAGATCAATTGTGATTGGCTTTTTATTCCATAAATCGCATCTCATCAAGAATGATTTGGTGGTGAAGTGAGACCAACAAGTTTTTCTGCCTAAATAAACCACATAATCATTAAGGGTATATATGAGGAAATAAATATTAAAAAATGAAAAAAGCCCAGGATTCATTTAATGCCTGTACTTCTGATAGCGTCTACTATGAAAAAGTAGCCCACCTAGAAGGGCTCAAGTTTAAAAAATAGGAATCTCTCAGTCTTACATTTTATTGTCATACTATTATCTTGGTATTTTTGGAATTAAATTTATAAAGCACTAATTCTAATATTGCAAGTTATTATATAAAAAAGTTTAACATCCATATGCATTCTTCTATTTAGAGTATTTACAATTTTGTTTGTAATTGATCAACTAACAAGGAATAAATAGGGAATGTTCTGTTTAATAACAGTTTCTGGGAAAAAATAAAGAAGTTTATTTAATAGTAATTTCAGTATAAATTGGTATGTGGTATGGTTGGCGAGAAAACTCACAGAATCTAGGGTGATATTGAAATAGAAAAAAAAAATCCTACTTATCAGTTAGGACAAAAGAGTTATGGTCATACACATTCTGTACAAAATAACTGTCACCTAAAATATTCAGATTATGTGTGAATTTCTGTTTTTATCTATGTTAAAACACGTGACCAAGATTATCAGCTAATAAATCAAGGTGTCCTAACTAGGAAGAAATCAATGCCAGGATTGGAACTCAATAATTTTTTCAATGAATTAAGTTTATTAGTTCTTATAAGGCATTTATCTGTGGAATAGAGATGTTGAAGCAGTTTATCCAAAAGAAAGAACAAGAAAGGAAACAACAAAAATATGAAGTCATGTAAATATAGATGAATGAGATACAACACATATATCAATAGCAAGGATACAACCCAGCAAATTTTTTGTTCAAAGATTACAAAGCTCTGGCAAGCTTACTCAACTAAAAAGAGCTAGATAAAAGCACACATAAAAAAATTTAGGATTGTAAACTAAAATTACTTCAAAAAATAAATAGGGTATATCAGAAAATAAACAAATTAGAGAGCACTATAAAAAGCTAAACATAATAAATTTGAATATAATTTAGAAAAATGAATAAATAAATTACTAGAAAAATGTAACTTAATAAAACTGACTCAAGGGAAAACATCTAAAAAGTCAGATAAAATTAAAATATTTTACTCAGTAGTCAAAATATCTTATAAAAATAACACTAAGCCTATTTTGTTTATAGGTGAGTTCAATCAAAAATTTTTTAAATATTCTTTTTTTTTTTTTTTTTTGAGATAGACTCACTCTGTCATCCTCGGTAGAGTGCTGTGGCATCATAACTCACAGCAACCTCAAACTCCGGGGCTCAAGTGATCCTCTTGCCTCACTCAGCCTCCCATGGAGCTGGGACTACAGGCTCCCACCACCAGCTCCCACCTGGCTAGTTTTTTCTATTTTTAGTAGAGACAGAGTTTTACTCTTGCTCATGCTGGTCTCAAACTCCTAATCATGGGTGATCACACACCTCTGTCGTCTCCCAGAGTGCTAGGATTACAGGTGTGAACCACTGTGTCTTGCCTTAAAAAAAAAAAATTGATTTTGCAGAAGCTTTCCAGAGTTTATATAATAACAATGGGACCATTTCTCAAGTAATTTTATGTGACTTGGTACCTTGATATGAAACCTTTACAAGAACAGTATGGAAAATGAAACTCCTATCCAAAATCACTCAGAAAATACATGCAAATATCCTAAGCAAAATATTAACAATCTAAATCCATTGATTTATAAAAATAGTAAGACTAAATTGTCCAAGTTAATTTTATTATCAGTATTCAAGGTTGGCTTAATATTAGAAAATTAGTTTAAATAATTGACCATATTGATGAATTAAATGAAAAAAGAATATTATCTGAACAGATGCAGAAAACGAAATGGGTAAAATTAAATAGCCATTCATGATTTTTGAAACATTTTACAAAATCAGATTTAGAAAAGCATTTTAACTGATGAAGTGTATTTCCATAAGCCTAATAACAAATGTCTTATTAAATATTAAATGTTGACGGAATTCTTTATGATCACGACATGAAACAGTTCTCACTATTGCCATTCTTACTCATTTGACTTTGTTTGATCATCTGTAAATGAGTTTTCCAACCCCCATATCTTTTATTTCTGATCTTACTATCCTGTCCAGAACTTCTAGTACCAAAGATTAAATCTGTATCGAAAGCAAAGAGCCAAGAATAATCAAGGAAATTCTAAGGAAAGCTGCAGATATGGTTTTATTCAAATCTTTCCTGATATAAGGATTTAAGTCTTATTTTAAAGGCATAATAATCAAGGCAAAGTGATATCAGTGTGAAAAACAAACCACTGGAAATTAAAAATAGCCCACAAATGCGTACTTGATTTTTGACAAAATAAATATTATAAATCAATGACAACAGGTTAAGGCATATAATAAAATAGTTTTTATACCATTGATTACCTAGAGTAGTGTTCTTCAACTATTTTATCTTGTGGCACACTTAAACCCATGGTTAAACTTCTGTGGCACATTTTAAAATATGTTGATCAAAAATTTTTAAAAAGTAAGAAAAGGAATATACTTATTGTGCTTTGAACTTCTTCTGAAAATAATTTAATTAATGATCTTTAACAATTTGGGGGGCACACCTAATATCCTATTATGGCCCTTCAGTGTCCCATAGAATATCAGTTGGAGTATCACTGACCTAGTGAAAAAAAAATTTCTCCATCCCTACCTCACATTATATATAAATTCCAGTTGAAACAAAACTAAAATTTAAAAAATCATACTAAGAAATCTTTTTGGCGACAATACATTTGACTGCTGCTTCTGATCATGACTGAATAGCAGTATGTAGATTTATCCACCTACCATAAACAACAAGAAAATTGAGGGAAAAGTAATAAATAATTTTTAGACATTGGACAATGAATAGCATAAAACTATGATTCCTGAGAAAAAGAAACAGTGAAGTAGGATTTACAACAGCATGAGATGACTGTCTGGGAGCAGTGTCCAGAATGAAGTGAAAACCAAGTGTAGTCTTACCATGTTGAAAACAGGAATCGGAATTCAGGGATGGGGAGGCCAGGCCAAGGCAGCTAGAATTTATAGTGTAGAATATAAAGGAAGACGGAGCTTCACAGAGAGAGTTGGAAAAAATTTTTTAAAAAGAGAGGAGAGAGAGAGTGAGCTGCAGATTTATCTAAAGAGAAATCAGAGTATTGAGCTGCAAATGCAAAAGAGAAAATGACTGAATGCTGGTGAGAAACCACCAAAAAGTAGTCATAGAAACAGTTCCTGAAGCTGACACAGGGCTGATATTAATAATAGTTTACTTTCCCACCACCCCTAGTGGAATGCCTTCATAACAGGGCATCAGGGACATTTTTCAGAAGGTATCGTCTTAGTAGAGGTGCTAAACTAGCCCCTAACCACAGGCTACTTTGGGAACACTTAAAGGCAATCCTTAAAAGACTCCAACTTACTCTAAATATATTAACTGCTAGAACAAAGTCTGTGAATATGTAATTACAACAAAATCCAACATTCAACAATGTAAAATTCACCATAACTGGCATTGAATCAATAATTACCAGGTACACACATAAGCAAAACATGAACCATAACCAGGAGGAAAATGAATCAAAGGAAACAGACCCTAAAATGACAAGAACATTGTGCCAACATATATCAGATCAAATCATGAAAAAGACAGATAAAAAGGAAATTGTAAAAGTAGTCACAGAAAAAAATTACACATGTTCAACCATGTTGGTGTCTCCCCCAAATTTATGTGTTGGCACACAATACCTAGTGTGATAATATTAGGGGTTGGGACCTTTCCAGAAGTGGTTAAGTCATGATGCTTTATGAAAGTTTAATGCTTTTATAAAAAGAAGTTGAGAAAGCTGCCTTCCTCCTTCCATGTGAAGACCCAGCAAGAAGGCATGGACTTGGAAGCAGAGAGGAAGCCTTCACCAGACATCACATTTGCCAGAGCCTTGATCCTGGACTTCCCAGGCTCCAACACTCTGAACACTATATTTCTTTTGCTTCTCAATTACCCTGTCTGGTATTTTGGTACAGCAGCCTGAACAGACTAACAGTATGCAAACAAGAATACAATCCAGAGATATTTTAAAGTCTTGTGAAATAAAAACAACAAAAGCAAGCAAGCAAACAAGTACTATCAGTCTAGGATTCTTTACCAGACAAAAATATCTTTCAAAAATGAAGTGAAAGAACCAGACCAGCGCCATCTTAGGAGTTAAGTTTCGGTCCCCCCCCACCATTTCACTCAGTAAGTTTAACTTTCCAGGCAAGCCCAGGCAATTCCCTGAAATCATGAGACAACTGCCCACCAATCAGGGATGCCCCCACCTGACCAATCCAGAAGCGCCCCCTTTGTTTCAAGCTGTGCACGCCCACCGCTGTGCGGGACCAAAAGAACCCCCTGCTCCAGAGCTCAGGGCTCCTGGCTCGGATCCGTTGTAACGGAGACCCCAGGAGCCCAAGTTCAAACTTGCAATAAACAGCCCTTTTGCTTTTGCATTGGACTGGGCTCCCTGGTGGTCTTTGTGGGGGATTTCAAGATCTGGGCACAACAGAAGGCAAAGCAAAGACTTTTTGAGAGCAATAGAAGCTGAGAGAATTTAGCAGAAACTGATACACACTAAAAGAAATGCTGAAAGTTCTTCAGGCAAAAAGAAAATGATGCCAGATGAAAATTTGTTCCTTAAAAAAGAAATTAAGAGTATCAAAAAAGGTAAATATCAGTGCTTTCTGCACTGGTGCTAGCTGACACAGGACTTCAGGCCAGTCATCTCTTTAGCCTTAGGGCCTAACACAATGGTTACTGCATAAATAACTAAACACAAAAGCATAAAGTAGAACTTCAAATACTACTTGTATAAAAATTTCTCTCTGAAGTTGTAAAAAAGAGTGTGCCATAAGAACACCAGAAAGACAGCTTCTTTCCTTAGCTCCCATTCCCAATCTCAAAACTAGGGAAAGAAAACCAGCATCTCTTCCAGTGATTTTCAACTGGTGTGCCGTGAGAGAATCTTAGGTGTACCGCTACAATTTTTAAAAGCCATTAATTAAATTATTTTTGGAAGTTCTAAGCAAAGTATATTTTCTTTTTTTACACTTTTTTTTGATCAACATAAATTAAGAGTGCTGCAGAAGTCTGACTGTAGATTCAAGTGTGCCAAGAGTTAAAAAAGGTTGAAAAACACTGATCTATTTGAAAGTGTTTCAATACATTTTTAATGTAAAAGTTTGTGTTTTTTTCTGTGTGCTTTTCTATAACTTTTTATACTCATGTTCTACGGCTCGCTCAGTGGAGACTATTGGCAGCCAGTGGACTGTTGGTTTAGCCCAAGTCCCTGTGGGACAACTCTCAGTGTGCTGACCTCTGCCATTTGCGTGGGTCGGACCCACCAATGGTTGTATTTTACTATCATGCCAGTTGTGAACCTGTCGTGGTAAGAGTGTTTTTTACATATTGCTCTGTTTTTTCTTTATTGTTTAAGTGTTGCTATTACTGGGAAGAAGATCAAGACAGTAGGGAAGGATGTACGCAGGGGAGACAATGTGAAAACACAGGGAGAAGACGGCCTTGTACAAACCCAGGGGAGAGAGCTGGGACCAACTCTGCTGACAGCTGCCCTTGGGGCAGCAAACTAATACATTATTTTTGTTCTTTCTTCACTATCTTGAGAATTGGCTGATGGCTACTTTTCACATTAGTGGAGGACCTGGTTCTGTTATTTTTGTGGTTGCATTTGATTGCTGTTTTGGTCTTTATGCTTTTCATAGACCTGATTCAATGGCTGGATCTCTTCTTTTTTAGCTTGTGATCTCCAACATGTTCCTTTGTCTAGCTAAGCCAGACCTCTGTTACCTGCAAAGTGAGGATTCTAGCACCCCTCAAAAATGACACAAAGCTCTCAAAAATGTCCTTAGCTCACAGAAGCTGTGCAGTAAAAGCCAATTTCCTCATGAATTTCTATAATTGTATGCTGCAGTAATTTTTATTAGAGGTAATCTTTATATCAAGAAGAGATGTGCGGTAAAGTACACTTCACTGCCTCTTCATTGCTCTGTGACCTAGCATCTGGTGGTGGTAAGTGTAGGATACTATTAAAAATAAAAATGGATGTAGGGAGTTAATTTTAGCATGTAAATAGATTATATGACTTAAATGCCAGCCTGATTGCAAAGTACAAAGAATAAATACAGCAGTCAGCTTTCTGAAATACCTGCAGGGTGTTTTGCACTTTATTCCAAAATAGAACTAACATGCATTGTTTCATGTCTTCCCAAGTAAATTGTGTGATAAGTATCCTGCTATCCCTGTTTCACAGAAGAACTAGCACTTAAGAGGATTTGAGAAGTCTGCCCATCAGTAACTGATTAGAGAAGGGAATGTTATACCTAGTCAATATCCTGGGGCTGGAATGTGGCAAGTTCAAATGAGGTCACTAAAGAGGTCCTGAACCCAACATGACTAATGTCCTGATATAAAGGGGGAAATTTGGAGACAGACACACACACAGGCAGAACATAACATGAAGTCAAAGATAGCCATTTACAAGCCAAAGGGAGAGGTGTGGAGTAGATCCTTGCTTCTCAGTCCCCAGAGGAGCAACCCCCATTGACAGTCGTACAGCCTCCAGAACTATGAGACAATGGGTTTCTGTTGTTGAAGCCACTCACACTGTAATACTTTGCTGTGGCAGCTCTAACATACCCATACAAGTAATAAAATACTAATTATTTTTAAAATTCCATAATTTTCATTCTTGTTGTATGTGTAACTCACAAAAGGTCAGTCTCTCTAATTGTTAGCGAGGGTATCATAATTGATAAGAGAAAGACTAACAGTACAATGGAAAGATGGGCTCCAGGGATGAACGAACATTAAGAAGAAATTACAAATGGCTCTTAAATATATGAAATAATGTTTAACTGGACTCATGATATGATAGTTACTCTGAGAAATCATTTGTCATCTATCATATAAGGAAAACAACACAAAAGGATAGAACACTCTCTTATTGTTTTTTTAGAGGCAAAAATCCTCATTGACTGATAGTGTAGATAGACATTGATGTAATCCTTGAAAATCAAAGTTATGAATGTAACTCAGTCTATGTACTTCTGGAAATCTATCCTTCAATATGTATAAACATGTGCTAAATGAATTATTTATTCCAGAAATATTTGTGATCACTGAGATGCTGATTAAATGAGCTTTGGCACGTCCAGGCAATCAAACACTATAAAACTATAAATAAATAAGAAAATAAGTTCTTTGCATAATAATATGGAATGATCCAAGTTATATGTTGACATGATTAAGTATAACTACCATTCGTCTTTTAAAGTGGAGCAGAAGAATATGTATTTGTAATTAAAAGGTGACTTAGCTACTCAGAGTCACATAGAGCTTTTGAGTGGAGGGGAGTTTGTCTCAAAGGCTCTGCTCTGCCCCATTCAAGAATAGAACATTGTCAAATTTATAAAAATATTTTAACTAGAATAGCCTGCATTTTTATTTTTTAAATTAATTCTATTACAAACTACCACTTTTCTAAACTTTGTTATAAAAATTACTGCTTGAAATTGATCACTCATTAAATGTTAAATGCTTTAATCCTACCCACTAAAAATTGGTTGGCATGCTTGATAAATCACAAGGATTCAAATAGCACTCTTATCTTAGCACATTTCTTCAAGAAATTCAGTGAAGTATGTTAGCGGGCATCTTTATTCCTGATGTGCTGTCATCACTTCCGACAGCAGCCGTCGAGTCAGAGTGTGTTTGCTACCTTACTTTTCCAAAGCTCTCCCTCCAAGCAGTTAAAATCCAACCTCTGCCACATTGAGAAAGGAGCTGTGTGATAGGACCTCAGCTGAAATGTGATGAATTATTAAACAGGTAGTTTGTTGGGTGATTGAAAAGTACCTGCAAAAAATGTGCTTATCTCCTTGAGGCACATCCAAAGCTAACGGAATTGAGCCAATTAGACTGACTGTCTCTTCAATGAATTGTGACCTATCAATGGTAATCGCTTATTATGATGATAAATGAACCCATCTCTCAAACTGAAGCCTGAGTACACACTTCAGCAGTTTCCTTGAATTATGAGGCCATTACCTCTCAACTTCAGATCCACAGCAGTGACAGCCACGGGACCAGAAACCATGCACGACTAGACACAGATGATTGTTTTACTCAGATGAATATATTTACAGCTATTTCTAAAGAAACAGCCCTCCTTGTGCATTGTGTATTCATACTTGAAATATTTACCATATGACGTTTCCTTCGTTAGGAAGAAAACCCCACCTTGGCTGTAGCATTCCGAAATAATAGGATTTGGGATTTTTTTTTTTGTTTTCGTTTATTTGTTTTAGTTTTTGGGTTTTGTTTGCAGTGTTTGAATTCCTCATTCTTTTTGGCTTCCTGGCTGAGTAAAATTTCAGAATATAAATATTTGTTCACACTGAAAAGGCTTGTAACTTATAGACAAGTGCGTTTTTCAGAAATTAATTAATTTCATCCCATTAAGCATCCTAGTTTATATTTGTTGTCAGTTGGGGGAACCAACTCAGCTACTCCTTGTTATTTACCAAAAAGGCTTATAAAAATCAATAGTTTAGGGATCATACAATGTAAAGACCTTAATTTTATTTTAAGAAAATGGCAAAAATTCTTTAAGTAGTTACTAAAGTTTGATAATTTCCATATGTTGCTATAGAATTGGGGGAGTAGTGTTATTTTAATTACAACATAAAATCTTTTAATTTCTAATGGGTATTAAATGGATGTCAGCTGACAACTTGAAAAACTATCCCTGAAAAAATGCTGTTGGTTAAGCAAAACTAAATTTGTGAGGTTACTACCGTAGGGAGAATACCACCTTGACAGAGTGTGAAGTAGCATCTCAGAAGGTGAAGACTAGGAGAAGATATTTATGGGTTTTAGGGGAAGGGTTGGTAATTTCAAGGCTGATCTTACACAGAGAGAACTGGTTGGGATTAGGCAGAATTTATGACATGGTAATTTTGGATTTGTTAGCAGAGTGAGGCAAGGGTCTGGAATCAAACAGTGAAGAACATACTGTTAGACTGTAAGTAAGCTAATTTAGATGGATCACAGTTCGGGAGCAGGAGCTTGTTCACAGCATAGTTCAAAACAGAGGTTGGGGGCGGCGCCTGTGGCTCAGTGAGTAGGGCTCCGGCCCCATATACCAAGAGTGGCAGGTTCAAACCTGGCCTGGGCCCGGCATTGTGGCGGGCACCTGTAGTCCCAGCTACTCGGGAGGCTGAGGCAAGAGAATCACCTAAGCCCAGGAACTGGAGGTTGCTCTGAGCTGGGTGATGCCATGGCACTGTACCTAGGGTGATAAACTCTCTGTCTACAAAAAAAAAAAAAAAAAAACAGGGGTTGGAAATTCTCCTTATAGCAGCATTGTTTAATACAACGAGGAGGAATTGCACTGGCTTCAGTTCTCACAGACAATAGATGTGATTATACAATAGTTACTTCTTTTTTCTTTGCCACTGTTTTCTCATGTATAAAATGAAAATAACCATAATATCTACTTTATAGAGTTATTTTGGGTATTAATGAATGAATTAACACATATATAGCACTCAAGACAGTGCCTGAAAAACAAGTGTGTGGAATGAGCTATTATCATTAACTCCAACTGAGCCTAATTTGAGGTCAAACATTACTCCATTGAAACTTTAAAAATGCTCTGCACATACACATCAACAGGCACAAAAGAAAGCCCCGCATACAAAGAAGTGCACAGAAAGAGGGAGGGAAGGAGGACTGGAGGAAGGCTGGGACGAAGGCAGGAAGAGAGGAAGAGAGAGAAGTAAAAGTGAGAAAAAAAAAAAAACAACAAAATAATTAGGAAGTTAGAGCAGGAAAGAGAAAAAGATGGGATGAGTCTGCTCATATACATTTAATTTTTAGGGTGCTTTGATTTGCCAAGTAACTGTCATGAGAACCTCTCTTACCAGTAATGCCTTTTCTCTCTAGTTCTCACTCGAGGTTGGGTTTGAAGGGGTCATCAGCTTCAGGGTTCTAAAAGTCAGTCCTTTAATAATGAAATGGAATTGGAAGTAACCCATGACAAAATGCTTTGCAGACCATGGAACATCCCTAAACCATTTGCTGCCTTAAATTTGATTTTACTCGTATCATGGGAAAAATATGAATAGGGCATTGGTTTTAATCACAGCAAATAATTTTAAGTTAAGATGTGCTGGGTTTGTATAAAAGTAAAAATGCTTTATTTTGCTTTTTGCTTTAAAATAGTGTAAAGAAAATTTAATTATGTTAATATCCAATCTTAATTCTGCTCTTGATTCTTTTGAAACTTTGTAAAGAAAACAATAGAGTAATTTAATGTGTTTCACCATCTAGCAGGTGCTTGGAGGATGATGGATAGGATAAATTCTTAAAACCAAAAATGATTTCTGTTGTGCCAAGCTCATGAGCTTTATGCATGATGAAAGATATTTGGACTAAAGAAAATTTGAACTGTGCTGGAAACGAATCCTATGACAGCTTGATCCTCTAAGATTCAACCACGATGGGGTTTGACTCCATGTCTCTGATTCCTACAGTACAATATTTTTTACTTAGAAACAAACCAGATTAAGGGATTCAGCAAACTGTTCAATTAACACCTTTTAAAATCTAGTTAGCTACTGCAGTCTCGCAGGTGTGCTCAGGTCACTTTCCATGGTACTCTTCTGGAGTTTGTATTAAAAATGGAAAATTATGACTCTTATCCTAGAATCCTCCATTTAGAAGTCCTGGGGTAGTATGTCTACAGATCTATCTTTTTAACATCCTCCCCACTGATTCACCCATACGATTTTGAGGGCTATTCTGATCACACTATCTCCAAGCTCTGGCTGAGTTGGGCCTGCCCTGTGCTATTCCTGAGACCACCCACCACACAGCCTGCAAAAATACTCATCTTTGACTTTCTCCTAAACTCCGAGTTCCCAGAGGGGTGACAACTGCATTCTGTTTCCCTTTGGACCTCTAGATTCTAGAAGCTAGCAAATTGCTTTGGGTAGCGTAGAAGCTTAACAATTCCTTGTTGAGTGTATAAACCAATGCTCTCTGGGAACAGAAATTATTTGTTTGCATAGAAGATGAACACGAAAAAATACATGGAGAATTCTCCTGAATTAAAAAAAAAAATTGAAACCTTAGCAAAAGTACTTGGTTGGAATTTCTTCTGAAGTGCCTGTATGGATTTTCTAAATATTTTTTTTTTTCCAAATATTTTTGGAATCATTTAAGGCCACATCTGTTCAGAACTGTGGGGAGGGCCTAAATTGTCTGCCAAATTCTTTTGAAGCCCTCAAATTTTATGAGCCTGAGCAGCATTGTTTGGGTAAAAGTCTTGCTCTTTGTGGATCAAGAGGAAATTAAGACATTTGGATATTTACATAAAAACAAAGACCCGGAGGAAATTGAGCAGAATTCTATTAAATGATTTTCACACTGTTCTGTGTGGTCCTTCCACACTAGGGCAGGAGGTATGAGAGATAGAAAGAGAGTCCCATTCCCAATTAAGCTGTTTATTTATTTTTTTAAAATCTATCTGTCATGTTCTGAGTCCATGAAATGAAATGTGGAAACTGAAACTCTGGGAGATTAAGTCACTTGAACAAAAGATAAACAGCTTCTCCAGACACCAGGCAGACATTAGACTTATGATTTCCACTGAAGCTCTCTTTCCATTTTTCTATGCAAAAGATGAAAAGAATAGGCAATTTACTTTATGGCCAAGATAGGTTAAAATTAAGACACTTGTTTTCAAACATCAATTTAGAGTTCATGTCGTTCAATTTAAGAATTTGGTTAACTGAGTTTGATTTGCTTTCACTTAGAAAACAGCTGCCTTTCAAGATAATAAAATAAACAGATACAATAATATTTGATCAGCTGTGGCTTTTAATTTAAATGTTTGATTTAGTGCTGTTAGTTTGCTGCATTCCAAAATACTCTCTGCAGGAGAAGCATATGCATTTTAAAGCATTTAAAATGTGGGTTATGATGTGCTAAGCCCAGGCATCTTTCTTTTTCTGTGCATCCCCTGGGAAGATGTGACATTGCTTTGGCAACACATATTTTCCAAAGGACACATCAGTCTCACAATCTAAAATTTTTCAAATGTGGCAAAGATGAGGTGGGCCATTTTCTTTTTTTGCTATCCCCTCTCCCCCCTGATTTTTGCCTTTTCCAGGATGTCTTACAGTAAAAATTGTAGTATATAGCTTTTTCAGATTGGCTTCTTTCATTTAAGTTTCCTCCATGTCTTTTTTTTTTTTTTTTTTGTTTTGTTTTGTTTTGGGTTTTTTTGCAGGTTTTTTTTTTTTTATTGTTGGGGATTCATTGAGGGTACAATAAGCCAGGTTACACTGATTGCAATTGTTAGGTAAAGTCCCTCTTGCAATCATGTCTTGCCCCCATAAAGTGTGACATACACCAAGGCCCCACCCACCTCCCTCCTTCCCTCTTTCTGTTTCCCCCCCCATAACCATAATTGTCATTAATTGTCCTCATATCAAAATTGAGTACATAGGATTCATGCTTCTCCATTCTTGTGATGCTTTACTAAGAATAATATCTTCCACGTCCATCCAGGTTAATACGAAGGATGTAAAGTCTCCATTTTTTTTAATGGCTGAATAGTATTCCATGGTATACATATACCACAGTTTGTTAATCCATTCCTGGGTTGGTGGGCATTTAGGCTGTTTCCACATTTTGGCGACTGTAAATTGAGCTGCAATAAACAGTCTAGTACAAGTGTCCTTATGATAAAAGGATTTCTTTCCTTCTGGGTAGATGCCCAGTAATGGGATTGCAGGATCAAATGGGAGGTCTAGCTTGAGTGCTTTGAGGATTCTCCATACTTCCTTCCAGAAAGGTTGTACTAGCTTGCAGTCCCACCAGCAGTGTAAAAGTGTTCCCTTCTCTCCTCCATGTCTTTTTTGTGGTTTGACAGCTCATTTCATTTAAGCTCTGGATATTATTCCATTGTCTGGAGGTGCCGCCATGGGTGGAACATTCAGACAATCTTCCATCTACTGAAAAACATCTTGGTAGCTTCCAAATTATGGCAATATGAACAAGGTTGCTATAAATACTTGTGTGCCAGTTTTGAATGGATATAATTTTTCAACTTATTTGGGTAAATACTAGGATATATTGATTAGGTGTATTGACATTCACAAAATAATTTTCTGGGACTTTGATTGAAATTGCTAGGTGATATGGTCAAAGTATGTTTAGCTTTATAAGAAACTGCCAAACTCTCTTCTAATGTAGTTATACCATTTTGCATTCTTGTTAACAAAGAACGAGAGTTCCTGTTGTTCAACCCACATCCTCACCAGCCTTTGGTGTTGTCAGCGTGTTAAGACTTTATGGCTGGGCGGCACCTGTGGCTCAGTGAGTAGGGCACCGGCCCCATATGCCGAGGGTGGCGGGTTCAAACCCAGCCCCGGCCAAACTGCAACAAAAAAATAGCCAGGCGTTGTGGTGGGCGCCTGTAGTCCCAGCTGCTCTGGAGGCTGAGGCAAGAGAATCGCGTAAGCCCAAGAGTTAGAGGTTGCTGTGAGCTGTGTGACGCCACGGCACTCTACCCGAGGGTGGTACAGTGACACTCTGTCTCTACAAAAAAAAAAAAAAAAAAGACTTTATGGAAGACTTTATGGCTATTCTAATATTGTGCAGTAGTATCTCATTGTTTGAATTTTCAGTTCTGTAATGATGAATGATGTTGAGCATCTTTTCATGTCCTTATTTACCATCCATGTATAAACTTTGCTTTGGTGTCTGTTTGGATTTTTCCTTATTTTAAAATTGATTTGTTTATTTTCTTATTGTTGAGATTCAAGAGTTCTTTGTATATTTTGGAACAAGTCCCTTTATCAGAAATATCTTTGGCAAATATTTTCTCTCAGTCAGCTCTAGTTTGTCATCTCATTCTCTTGAAAGTGTCTTCTGCCAAACAGATGATTTTTAATTTTAATAAAATAGGATTTCAAATTTTCTTTCATGAATCTTGCATTAGCGTTGTATATAAGAAGTCATTGCAAGCCCAAGGTTATTTAGATTTTGTCCTGTATTATCTTCTAAGAGTTATAGTTTTACATTTTATATGATTCATATTGAGGTCTATGATGCATTTTGTGTTAATTTTGTAAGAGGTATAAAGTCTGTGTCTAGATTTATTTTTTAACACATTACCTTATTTGATTTTCTGTTGCTATAACAGAAATCTTGAGTTTGGGTAATTTATAAAAGAAAAAGGTCTATTAAGCTTAAAATTCTGAGAGCTTACCTGGGAGATCCAAGTTAGGGCATCTGTATCTGCTTAGCTTCTGGGGTGGGCCTTATGCTGGGACATGACATGGCAAGAGTGGAAGGAAAAGTGAGTGGGAGCAAAATACCAAACACAAGAGGGATCCTTGCTTTATAACAACTCATTCTTCAATCGCAAGAGGCTGAGAAGTCATTCCTCTAAGAAAGGCATTTACCCCTTTTAACAACTTTATCACCGGCCAAAGGCACCATCTCCCAATATCACTGTATCCTCATTGTGTACTAAACCTCAGTGAATTTTGGAGGAGAGGAACCATACTCAGACCATAGCACATGTGGCTATCTGATTGTTTTAGCATCATTGGTTGAAAAGAGTTTCATTTTTTTACTGAATTGCCTTTGCTCTGTTGTGACGATCAGATGACTATGTTTGTGTGAGTGTATTGCTGGGCTCTCTGTTCTGTTCCATTAATCTAATTTGTTTTCATTACTGTTGCTTTATAGTAAATCTCAAAAGTAGGGTAGCTCTGCCAACTTCATTCAGTGTTCTGCAGCGTTACATCGGCTATTCTTGGTCTTTGTCTCTTCGTATAAACTTTAAATTAAATGTATTGACATCCACAAAACAATTTGCTGGGATTTTAATTGGGATTGCAGTGAATCTATACATCAAATTGGGAAGAACTGACATTTTAACAGTATCGAGTCTTTCTATTTATGAACATAGAATATCTCTCAATTTATTTAATTTTATTTTTTCCATCAGATTTTTATAGTTTTCTTCATATAGATATTGTACATAATTTGATGTATATCCAAGCACTTTGGGGATATAAACATAGATTGCACTGTTCTTAATTTCAAATTCTAGTTTTTATTGTTGGTATATAAGAAAGCAATTTGCTCTTGTACCATTTTTTTCTTTATACAGATGGAATCAAGTAACTTAGTAGTTGACTACATTGCTCTAGCTAAGAGTATTTCGAAAATTGTCAGTTTCTTTCTCATAACTTACATATCTCAAAGTTATGGATAAGATGCTGTCTACGAAATCCTTGTAAGGCTTATGGTCTAAAAGACTAAATAAAACTTTAAGAGATGATTCAAAACTCATGGATTCATAATTCTGTACAGTATGTTAGCTATAACTTTAATTCAATACCAATGCTTATGACTTGAACTTCCTCACATCTGATTGTTTTTCTCCCACCTCCAGTAAAAAGTAACTATAGAGATTCTTCTCTGCCCTTCTATACCACAATGGTGAGTTTATCATGGATGCCACAGAGAAATATATATTTCTTAAGCCCATCCTATGTATAGTTCTCAAAGCTTTGTGGTATCTTAGATAAAATGAAGTCAAATACAGTCAATTTTGCTTTTTATAGCTTAACATTAGCTGTGAGATCTTATAGAAATTCCTCTAAAATAAATGTTTTCCTTTATCTGTAAAATGGAGATTGTAAATGCTACTTCATGGAATCCCCACAAGGACTTAACACAGTAACACATGGAACATGTGATATGCAGTAGGAACTGGATAATTATTAACACTCTTGCTTACTTTTGATATTTCCAGAAGAAAATTCTTGATTCAGTATCCTGAACTATATGATAGACTCTAGTAGACTAATTGAATCTGAGGGAAGAGGTGTTTGTCACTTTTTTCCCCTCCTCTTTGGTTTTCAAAAAGTATCTATAGAAAAAGAATCAGTGACAATACACAAATTGCTGCCTTCTGATCCACTATGAACAGAGACAATAATGATTATGCCTTAACTGTATAAGGCAAAAAAAGTGAGATCAGTATGTGATATAAATCATGAATCAGAAAGAATATTTTGTTTTATAAATGATAGATAAACACAAAACACTAGGAAACACGGTCTCTAATTATGCAACTAATGTAACCTATAGCTACATTCTACAGAATAAACACTACTGTACAGACAGAAACTTTAGCATTTATATTTTATGAAAACTGTTCTCCTTTGTTTGCATGTCACTTTGAGGATAGAAGAATATCCTTGAGGGCAAAACATGCTTTTCATACATTAAGGCTGCCTAGAGCATATTCTGGCACATTATTTAAATATTAAGTAATCTGTATAATTAAAATGATGTTCTTTGGAATGAGGATGGAAACACATGGTTATCTGAATCGCCTTGAGCTAATTTTGCAATAAGTAGATTTTTACTTTTCTAGAATATGTAATGAATTATACCATGTTGAAAGTAGGTATTAATTAATGGTTGAAATACAAAAGACATTTTTTTGGGATGTGATGATATACATGAAAAGTAAAGGAATTTATCATGATAAATGCTAGTCAATATTGAATGGACTATGTGAGATCTATTTTCATTCTTACAAAGTTATTAATCCTTCTTAATAATTATTAATCCTCTTGAGATTTTATAGAAATTCTTCCAAAATAAATGTTTTCCTTTATCTGTAAAATGAAAAATTAATAATGAAAGAATACATAACATAAAGTACAATTCTTAATATTCTATTTATGATATGCATGACTTTGTTATAATCCCTTATCACAAAATCCCAAGACCAGAGATGTTGGCTTGGATGTGGAGAAAAGGGAACACTTCTACACTGCTGGTGGGAATGTTCTAATATTTAACATATTAACCTATTAACATATTAATATTTAACATACATAACATATTAGTTATGTATCTAACATAAACTAATATGTTCCTTTTGGAAAGATGTTTGGAGAACACTTAAAATAGATGTTAGGAGACCTAAAAATAGACCTGCCACTCGATCCTACAATTCCTCTACTAGGTATATACCCAGAAGACCAAAAATCACATTATAACAAAGATATTTGTACCAGAATGTTTTTACAGCCCAATTCATAATTGCTAAGTCATGGAAAAAGCCCAAGTGCCCATCGATCCACGAATGAATTAATAAATTGTGGTATATGTACACCATGGAATATTATGCAGCCTTAAAGAAAGATGGAGACTTTACCTCTTTCATGTTTACATGGATGGAGCTGGAACATAGTCTTCTTAGTAAAGTATCTCAAGAATGGAAGAAAAAGTATCCAGTGTACTCAGCCCTACTATAACTAACCCAATTATAACCTAAGAATATGGGAAAAGGAGAAAGGGAGGAGACGAAAGGGGGGAGGATGGGCAGAGGGAGGATAATTGGTGGGACCACACCTACGGTGCATCTTACAAGGGTACATGTGAAACTTAGTAAATGTAGAATATAAATGTCTTAACACAATGTCTAAGAAAATGCTAGGAAGGCTATGTTAACCAGTGTGACGAAAATATGTCAAATGATATATAAAATCAGTATATGGTGCCCCATGATTGCATTAATGTGCACAGCTATGGTTTAATAATAAATAAATTTAAAAAAAAAAGAAAATAATATTCTGACATTTGTTTAATTTTTTTTTCATTTTTCTATTTGAGAAGTATTCAAATGTGTATGGTGCCCATGATTGCATTAATGTACACAGCTATGATTTAATAATAAATAAATTAAAAAAAAGAAAAAAAGAAAAAGAAAATAATGTCACTGAGAATACTTGAAAAGGGTTGTAATTATCAGAAACACATATTATGTCTAAATATTTATTAAAGTTTTGGTTTTGAAAAATCAATTTTGGAGCAAGAAACTAAGCAGTATAATTATGCTCTTAGAATATAGGTAAATACAAGGAATGTGTTTTGAATACAAAATGTATATTTTTAGAATCTCAAACCCATAGGTTCCTACTTTCCATATACAAGTTCCAATGTCTGGTTTCTATAATCAGTCCATGTCTATTAGGTTTGTAGTTGTATTGATTATGTAAGCACACATGAACAGCAAATCACTTGGTCAATTTTTAAATTCCTTTTAGTGATTATCTCCTCTCACTGGGATTGAATTCAGCTTTCACTTCACTTTTAGTCAGTGAAATGAGTGTCAACAACTTATCTCAATGAGCCCATCAGAGAGCTACACACCCCTATCTGCAGAAGCTCTTTCTCCCGTAAATGTTCCCACAGTGCTTTCGGTGGAGATCATCTGTTACCAGGTTGCATGTAAACTCATTTCAGCATATTACCATGTTGTGTGTAAATTCAAATCTTTTCTCTTTTGAAATAATCTACTATTACTAAAAGAAGAAATTATTCCTCCTTTAAAATATGATCTCTAAAAGATCTAGTTGAGACTTTTTGAATACTTCTCAAATAGAAAAATGAAAAAAAAAAATTAAACAAATGTCAGAATTTCTAGGAAGCCCCAGGATGTAATCTGTTCTAGACTGTCATTCATGAACAATGACGTCTTCCTATTTATAGGCTTGGGTCGATGCAGCCTCCCTAACTTGAAGGAATAGTTCTCAAGCTCAGATATAAATGGGTCCTCTGAAGTTTCAGAGAATGTTTCTTAAAGTCTCTTGAGAAAAATAAACTTGGCCTAGTAGCTAATTTATATTCCAGCTTACTCCTTTCTCTCTCTGTTCCTCAGAGGTATAAAAAGGAGGAGATATTGACCACTTGAAAGCCAACCAGCATCATCTCAAAGTCAAAATTCTCTTATCTCACATCAGCAAAATGCACCAAAATTTATAGACTGTTTATTTCAAATACAAAAACTTTCTTTGCCCCAGGGGTCATGACATATTTTCATGTAAGTACAGAAACTGCGAGTAAGGAATGAAAACTTAAACCAGATGACATTAAGAGCAGCTTTGCTATTAGCACAGATAGCACCACAATTAACTCTTAATATCTCAGAAATGTAAGTATGCCATATATTATCAGCAAGCTCATAATGACGTTCACTCGAAACATTGTCTAGTAAAAAAGATTCATCTGTGCAGCGTTTATCCTCATCTAGATGTTACAGTTCTTGATGGAAGGAATAGTATTTGTATTTAGTGACCACCCTCTCCATGTTGTCCTAGACATAATAGCTGTCCCATAGTATGTGTACTGTATTCGATGGAAATGTATAAATCTTGGCTTTAAAAGTTGGATATACATCCAACATACTTGTGCAAGTTATAAAGCCTTTCCTGAAAACTAGCTAAGATGTATTTAGTTGTTAAAATTCTGAGGGGAAATTTTAAATTCAATGTGAATGCACTACCTCTCTAATATAAAATGGCAGCAGGCTCCAAGTTAAAATAATGATTTTTCCCATTTTTCAGTAACATTCATTAAATGCCTAATATAATTCTGTACTTTCTGAAAATTGATTATAATGAAGAAATCCTGACCATTATAAAATGGTCATCTAGTCAAAGGTAAAATAAATGGGAGAATTATGGTGATCCAAATGTAGAAAGCATTTAAATTGGAGATAAGATGAAAGTTTGCTTCTAAAACATCTTAGTATTTTTCCTTTTCTATATTTTGTGTTGAATAAAGTAATATGGAAAGATAATATTTTCATTTTCAGGTGCTTACATTTAGATACATATTTAACACTGTCATCATTATTATTACACATTTATATGTAAGACCTCAAACTTACATGTACCTTTATGGTGGTACAGTAATAAAAGTGCCTGTGTTGTATCAAGATTTGCTAACTTTTTCTTCCTTAAATAATATATGATAATTTTCTGTTTTTTTTTTATGAATTTGGGTTAAGATTCCATATTATGAAGCATATATGTCAAAATATAAGACAAAAAAGACATGCTAAGTCAGTAATCTCCAACAACCCAGGAAATATGTGAACCATAGGAAAGTATATAGGGGAATAGCAGGGATTCCATACATGTATTTTATTTAATTTAAAAAATAGCAAATAAAGACTTTAAAAAGTTCAATATTTGGATTGACACTGGCTTATGCACTTAGTGGGGTACAATGCTCAAGATATATGTAGGGAATTATCAGCACTTATCAAGTGGGAAGATTTATAGTGGAGACCTCACCTGTTCATTAATTTTGACTTATGAAATATCACATTTTTGCCTAACCATATTGACTTTAGAATTATATCACCTAGATTTTTAACTTAATTAGACTTCAGCAAATAAATACTTGAGTTAATATATCCCTTCAAAACACTTGTAGTAATATGTATTAATAATGCAAAGATAAACAAAAAGCAAGAAAATACAGGTGCTTACCACACCACTCTTAGTAAAAGCGTTTCCCTGCCAGGGTCCTGCCCCAGGGGCAGGGTCCCTTAAGACCTGTGGATCTGTGGAGACCAACTGAAAAAAGAACACACACAGAATAGAATTTTAAAAGGTAGGAACTCAGGGGAGCACTGCCTCTTTGTGGGCTTCCAGGGATGACCCGGGAGTATCTGTTCCACTCAGGTTTTATTGAAGACTATTTGCCCAGAGGGTAAGCTGAGGGAGGGAACAAAGATAACAGCTGTTTCTCTGAGTAAGCATATCAGCTCCTATTGTTTCTATAATCATTAACCTTAAGAATCTGAGCAGCCTTGAGAAATCTGGAACCTAAGCCTTATGTGGGGGCACACACACAGATTCCTAGGCAGGTGTTAATACCTGCTACCCTGTTTCCCCGAAAATAAGACAGTGTCTTATTTTAAGGTGTGCTCCCAAAGATGCGCTAGGTCTTATTTTCAGGGGACGTCTTATCTTTCCTGTAAGTAGGTCTTATTTTCGGAGGATGTCTTATTTTCGGGGAAACCGGGTAGTTCAATGTGGAGTAAAACACCATTGGCATCAGTCTCCTCTGAAGAATTGGTGGGAGAGAGGAATTTTCCTCTCACCACCACAGAGGGTCTTCCTCTGTGATAAGGGATATAAGCCCTCCTCACCATATTTCCGGGCTCAAGCTGTTCCCTTGATCTCTGCCCCAGCCAAATACTCATCTCTACAATGGGTATTTGCTTTGACTGTTTACAAGGCAGGAAATGGCTGAGTTAATGTATCTTTCCAGGCCTTGCCACAGCATCTTCTGTGGCCATTATTCCTTCAGAGTGTTCACAGACCCAGCAGGAATGTTTGTAAGCTGTATCCCCAATAGGCCAGAGCTCTAGGAAAAGGAGGAAACTTGCTCAGATAAGAAATTTAGCAGTGGCTTGTTTAAAGGTAAACTAGCTGACTGTCCTTTGGTCTGCCTCACTCACTCAGCTTACTTTTTTATTTTCTCCTTTTTCTGGGGGTGTTTTCCCTTGTCAAGAATGGGGTCTTTGGTCCCCATTCTGCCTGTGTCTTTCAAATCTCAAATTGAGGTAAAAGTAATGACAACATCAACCCTGACCAAAATTTCATCAGCAAGTAAGAAAACTGTCTTGCAAAAGCGCTTTTTATTATACAGAAATCATTTGAAAGCAGTTATTCAGAAATTTTCTATCATTGTATGATTTTGTAGTGTTAATTAGTATTGGTTTATTAACTGCAAATACTATTTTCAGCATATTGGAACTAGAAAATAGAATTATCTAACCTATTTTTAAAGTCTTCTGAACACAAAGTTTTAGTGGGCTTTGGACCTTTTCTTAAATACGTTAAAATGTTACACTTGCCTAGTAATTTTCAAGTAACATCAAATAGCATCAGGAAATTGATCAAATTTTATCCAGAATCTAAAATAACTGGTGAGAGGACTGAAAAATGAGCATCTTAATATAGCATATTTAGCCTTTTATATAATTCTTCTAACGGGACCTATGTATTTTTTTGCATGTGTGTTATCTCCTTTCAGCTGTGAAAATCATGAATACTAAGTGTTAAAACAAACTAGACCTAAAAACAGACCTTCAAATGTCAGAAATTAATAATATTTCTAAGTATTACAACAAGATTTTCAAAAATAGAAAAGCATATTTGATTACACTGCTCTTTCTAAAAAACATAGTAATATACTGTTGAGAGTAAAAAGGAAATTGCATATCAATAATAATTAAATTAAGTATGTTTAAAAGTGTTTATTTTATTTCTTATCGTTTTAAATGGTTTGTTATAATAAATACATAACATTATTATCAGAGGGCATGCATATGAGTAAATATATAATATACAGAGAAGGAGAGCGTGTGTGTGTGTGTGTGTGTGTGTGTGTGTGTATACTCTGAAAGCATTTTTACTGATAAAATTGTAAGACCAAAGTCTAGAGACCCCTGTTCTAGGTGACTGAGTGATGCAGCAAATCCAGCAATAAAAGAAACTTATGAAATACATGAAGTTTATCTTTCCTGTGCAATAACATCTTTCTCCACCTGTGATTCTCACCCTCTGATGTTGTCTAGGATTTGCTACTGCTCTCAATCAATCCATTATAAGATCTTCAGACTTCAGATTAATACTGAAGTGAATAACTATTGCAAAAATAATTTTAAGAAGAAAATTTGATTGACTAATTTATCAGTTTATCCACATGTATTTGATAATTTGATCAGTGGTTTGACTCCAGATACATTAACTTGCCAAGAATTTTCTAGTTTTCAAGCAGTGAACACAACATACAAAAACCCTTGACTTTGGGCTGGGTGTGGTGGCTCATGCCTGTAATCCTGGCACTCTGGGAGGCCAAGGTGGGTGGATTGCTTGAGCTCACAGGTTGAGACCAGCCTGAACAAGAGTGAGACCCTGTCTCTACCAAAAAAATGAAAAACTGAGGCAGGATGGCTTGAGCCCAAGGGTTTGAGGTTGCTGTGAGCTGTGACACATGGCACTCGACCCAGGGTGACAAAGTGGGGAGACTCTATCTCAAAAGACAAAACAAACCAAAAAACCCCAGAAACAAACAAGCAAAACCTTGATTTCACAAAAAGAGAATATGAATAAGGTAAACACGTAAAATACATAGAATATTAGATGATAATAAATGCTAAAGGAAGAAATAGAAAATGGAGGAGATGAAAAGGATGGCGACTGGTAGGTAGTGCTTTAATTTTAGTGTATTTATTTGTTCAGGGAACTGAAGATGAGTTAGGAACAAACCATGTGGTATCTGGGGCAAAAGGATCTCAGGGTAAGACAACAACAAAAGCCCTACGTAGGACATGAATGAACCTGCATGTTCAAAGCCCGTCAAGGATCAGGAAAGTAGGAAATAAGTCGGAGATGGGGAAGGGGCAACTGTTACAGACTTTAGAACATTGTAACTAAGGTCTGTGCTTCTGGGAGTGCAGCCCTGATCCACAAGAGCTCTTTCAGCACAGAAATGTAATGATCTGACTCATGTTGTAACAGGGTCACTATGATTGTTACCTCAAGAACAGACTGAATGGGGACAAAGGGAGATACGGGTAGATAGATGAGCTCGGGGACTCGGCAATCCTCCAGTCATAGACAGGAGAGCTTAGACCAAAGTGGTGGCAATGGAGGAGATTCAGAGTGGGTTGATTCCAGCTGCATTTCAAAGATAAAGCTAAAAACATGTGCTGATAGTTGGTGGAACATGAAAGAAAGGGAAGAGGCAAGAGCAACTTCTAAGTTATGGGCTTTAACGACTGAAAGAATAGAGCTGCCATTGATTTAGCAGAGAGAGACCTGGGGAGAAGCATACTTTTATGATTATTATGAAATCATAGCTGTGTACATTAATGCATTTTTTTCCTTAGAATGAAATTTTTCTCTTTGTCCCCCCCCCCAAATAAGCACACTTTATATAACATTACTTTACTTATGCAAACACTAAAATCAACCTATCATCCATGTGTTGTATCCAGCACAAAATATGCCAGCAAAGAAAAAACAGGTTAATGTTTTCCAGTGATACATTGAACACGAGACTTTCTAGTAATCACTAAATGGTTGCTTTATTGCTTAGATATGTTAATTACCGTAATCACTGAAATTGTATCAAGTGTTCGTTTGTACATATGGAATGTGTTAAGGGCTCTATGTATACCTGGCACAGTGCTGATGGTTTTGCCTGCATTATCTGATCCGATCTTCACACAGTGCTCTGAAATCATATTATCATTATCTTCATTGGATAGCAAACAGTAGAAAAATGTACCTATTACTTGGAGAATGGAGGAGTGTTCTGCAATATTACAATATGCTTGGTCATTTTTCATCCATGTCCATTGACATGAATTGCTTCAGTATGTTAAGGCAGCACTGCCAGAATACACTTTATTTCCTAGGCATACACACACTTTATTCTCTTGCTATTTAGTTTCTTAAACCACTCTTGCACTTTCTTCCTCTTCTTTTTACACTGTTGATTAAAGTTGAGAGCCCAGATTTTTTCTTTTTAATAAAAAGCCAGCCAGTGGAATATATATATATACCTTCCAAAATATCATTTAGTACATCTTCAACACAACATGACTTAACTGTTTGAGGAAGATTTTTAGCTTCTGAAATGGCCTACCTTTAGATATTAGTGACATTTATTTATAAAAAAATAAATGTCTTCCACCTCTATATAGCTACCATCAATACAGCCTCACAATATATATAGAGTTCCAAATGCATTGTAAAAAATATATATATATCATATAACAGTGGTCACTTATGTCCTCTTGATTGAAACTATATCATACAATATTCTTTACTTTCAGCTCAATAACCTGAAAATATAACTGTCTATTTAAAGAAGACATTTTCTTGTTTGGCAGAAAATTATCATCATACAGCATATGTACAATATGGTCCGAATTTGTGACTGTATGTGCTAGGCTTAGAAAACTCACTTTAAGTTTTACTGAATTTATTTTGGAGTTTAACTCTTACTTTTGACATGATTTATATTCTAGGGATATCTCATCTTCTTTCTGCTTAAAATTCTGCAAAATGACATTACATAGATAGAAAGGTATATATGCTCTTATTATAGCAGCGTCTGCCATGGCTGCAGTCCTGTTGTTAGAAGCCTGTCAGAATTTTCAGTGTAAGCCTTCCTTTTCTAGGTGTTGTGATTTAATCTGCTAACTCCTATTACTCTCTGGAAACTGTGCAGCCATGCTGCGTCTTAGAACAAAATCTCTATATATGTACATTCCTGCTTTCTCTCCCTACCTACATTCCCCATGTTTTGATTTTATTATTTCAAAATTATAATCCCAGCAACAAATTCCAAACTGAAATTGTGGATCTGTTTGCAGAACTGGTGGCTAGTAACCTTCTCAGGAATTTCTTTATAATGATTGATATATATGTGGTAGGCTACATAATGGCCTTTGCCAACGTGTTAACATTATACTCCCCAGAACCTGTATCTTACCTCACTTGGGAATAGGGCCTTTGCAAATGTGATTAAGTTTAAGGACCTTGAGATGGGAAGATAATGCCGTGTTATCTAGATGGATCCAATCTAGTTGCATGAAGCCTTAGAAAGGGAAGAGGAAGGAAGGAGGATGGAAGAAGAGAAAGGTGAGGTGCGAAGCAGGAAAAGGACTCCATGTGCCACTGTGGCTTTGAAGATGGAGGGTCCCCTGAGCCAAAGCACATGGGTGATGTCTAAAGCAAAGAAAGGGTGTAGAGTTAGACTGACAGCCATCAGGGAAATGGGAACCTCAGTTCTACAACCACAAGAACTACATTCCTCCAACAATCCGAATGGGCAAGGCAATGCATTCTCCTCTAGAGCCTACAGAAAAGAGGGTATCCCCACCAACACTGTGATTTCAGCATTTTCAGCACAGGAATAGACAAGTTGGAATTCTCACCTACAGATCTGGGAGATAACATACAGAGGCTGTTGAAAAAATATGTGTACATTTTAAGAAAAAAAAAACTGTTAAAATTGTAATACTGAATATATACCAATAGCATTGGTTATTTTTTATGTTGTATCTCTTGTAACTGCAGAAGTCAAATATGACTTGAACACTACAACTTAATGAAGTTTTTTCCTTTCTTAAAATGTGTATACATTTTTTTGGCACCCTTTGTATACGCATTGCCTTCAGCTACTAATTTGTGACAGTAGCCCCCTTCTACTATATGAGGACCCAGCAAGAGGATGACAGTCTATCAAAACCAGAAAACAGACCCTCACCAGGCATGGAATATGCTGGTGCCTTGATCTTGAACTTCTCAGACTCCAGAGCTGTGAGAAAAAAAAAAAAAAATTCTATTGCTTATAAGCTAGTCTATGGTATTTTGTTACAGCAGCCTGAATAGACTAAGGTAGTTTTCAAGGTTCATTCACATTCTAGCCTATGTCAGAATTTCTTTCCTTTTTAAGGCTAATATTCCATTTTGTATATATATTTTGTTTATTCGTTCATCTGTCAAGGGACACTTGGTTTTTTCCCCTCCTTTTGGGCTACTGTGAATAATGCTATTATCAACATGAGTGTACAAATACCTGAAAAAAAATTTGTTGCAGTAGTAACTGGAAATCAACATAGAGTTGACTTGAGCAATGCAGGGGGTACAGACATCATCCCTACACACAGTCAAAAATTTGAGTATAACTTTTGACTGCCCCCAAATTAACTGCTAGTAGCCTGGCTTTGACAGAAAGCCTTACTGAAAACAGTCAATGGACACGTATTTTGAATGTTATGTGTATTATAGACTGTATTCTTACAATAAAGTAAACTAGAAAAATGATAGTGTTGTTAAGGAAGGGCAACTATATTTGCTATTCATTAAGTGAGGAGGAGGCTGAGAAGGGGGAGGAAAGGGGGGGTTGGTCTTTCTGTCTCAGGTGGCAAAGACAGAAGAAAATCCTCATACGTGTGGACCTGCACAGTTCAAACCTGTTTGTTCAGGGCTAATTGTGTAGTAGACCGATGACCAGGCTTATGGGCACGGTCACCGGTTATTAAGGGAAACGCTGGGAGTCGGACAATCTCCTGGCGGGGGTGGAGCTGTTTTGTGGCCTGGAAACCAGCCCTGAAGCCGCCCAGTGCATTAAGGAGATGACATTGGTGGCTAGTTAGCAAGCAGGTGTTAAACTTTGCACACTCTGGTACATCAGGGTGGGAGCAGAGCCTGGGAAAAGAGCACTTAGCGATCCTTAGGCACGCAGTCCTTGTATGTGGTCCTCCCCACACCTGTTGGCGTTTCAATAGAGGTCGCTGCGGGCGGTCCTGCGGCCACCACGGAGGTTCCTGGTGGCTCTCAGGCACTCCCGGGGGCCCGACCTCCTGCAGCCTGAACGTTCATAGGTCTGCGAACAGAACTGGCAGTTTCTTCCCTTCCGGGAGGGCAACACAGCCGCGCTGACAAACTTTACCTAGACGGTCGCCTCTTTGGACAGAAGGAGATGGGGAGGTATTTTGTGGACAAGACTGGGAGGAACTAATGGGAGTAAAAATCAAGGATTTCACAGTATTTGTCCCCTTTTCTCTTCTTGCCCTCACTGCCCATTGGAGAAACTGGTCTGAAGCTTCTTCACCCCAGTAAATAAACCAGGAGGACTGAAAAAGGCCCCAGGGTTGAGGAACAGCCCCTGTCACCTCCCATCTGACCAAGGTCAAGGGTTAAGGGCGGCTGAGTTCCCACCATGGAAACTGAGGGGACTGCAGGGAGGTCATGATGGACCCGCCAGACCAAACTCGCTTTGGAGACAGAAAGGGACCCATGAACTGTCCTTAATGACACCAAAGTCAGTGACATTTCCTTTCCACCCATAGATTTGTGAGGTCTAGAGAGAAGTATGTTCTATAAAAAGAATAAATTCATAATTAGAAAAGCCTCAAGTATTCAATGTCTAAACATTTAATCCTAAAATTAAATATTGAAAAAAATTTTAAATGTTAAAAATATTTCATAATTCAAATCTTTACAGGAGCTTTGTTGTGTCATCTGAGCATGTTTTACAGTCACTGCGATGTCCACATAATGCCACACATGGAAGAAACCCAAGGAGGAATCATTCATTATATAATTGCTTTTGTGTGGAAAGCACTTGGTTTTGCTGCATCTTTTTACTGATATCACAGTGTCAGGATGTTCAAAGTATATCAAAATGAGAGGTAATTTGAAAAAAAATGTAATAATGGGTTTTCTCCTAATAGACACATATTATATTGGAATTATCTTTTGTAAATAAGAAGTCCATTAGCATGAATATAGTTTAGGTTGGATAAGTACATTTCATTAAAACAACAACAAAATGTTTATTTGGGGGGTACATTTTCTGAACAGTTGCAAAATCAAAACTGCATCTTTTTAAATTAAGCCATATTGATGGAAGTAAGGCATTAATATGTTCATCATTCACTGTGTGTGTGCTTTTATGTTGTTTACAACATTTAATTACATGGATGGCATTTTAAATATTCAATAGATTAAACCACTAGGAGACATAAAACCGATCATCAATCCTATGTCTTCGTGAAACAGGATAAAGGAAAGAAAAATTTGTGAATTACTCAGCCAGATTTATCTTGGTAGCCTAGATACTGGATACACAGATTGAGGCCTGTGGGTCTGAGTGAACGCAATCCAGTACATTAAGCTCATCAGGTCTTATTTTAATTTATTTTGGGGCATAAATGTGAGATTTAAAAGAGGTAGAGGTAAAATCTTCAACAAATTTCTGAAATGTTAACAATATAATTGCATAATTCGAATCTTTGCAAGAGAGAGCTCTGTTGTATCATCTGAGCGTGGTTTACATTCACTATTGAATGGTCATGTGAATGACAAGCAAGAAACTTCCAGGGACCAAGAAGCTTAGCTCTAACTGAGCTAGAAGAAGGTAAACTTTAGGTATTTCAGTACATAGAGTTTGTGGACAGTAAGAACAGGTTCTTACCAATTATAATGCTACTGGAATATCCAGTTTTGCTTCCCTCGCCACTGCTTTTGCCAAACCTTAGAAGCAAATGAGCTCTACCCAGAAGTCTCGAAGACACTGGTGCTCCTGCCTGCTCCCCCCACGTTCCTTTCCTATGCCTCGTCTGCACTTCTTTAAAAGAGCAAACTTCATTTCCTCTCGCCTTCTCCATTTGTTGACAGAGCTACCAGGCTTTTCTATCTTTACAGTGTGATATAAAAAAGAGATTTATAATTTTGTGAATTCCCCCAAATAGAAACACACAGTTTCTCTTTGCTGTTCCTTTACATTTACACTCACTTTGTGCAGAGCCACGCTTAACACGAAGCCATGTAGAGAAATATGCTTCTTGAATTACCTAATAACAGTTACAATGATAACAGAATTTTACTTGGTCCAGAAAGATGATTAAATTTTCTTGAATGTCAGATATATAAAATAAGATATTAGAAAATTTAATAATATGATATATGTGCTTCCCTAATGATCATTATACACATTAACATTTCTTCAGTTCTCATTAACTAAATATAATGTAACCCTAAAAATGTCTATTATGGCTTTAATCTGCTGAAAATTTATTATGTAACTTACCTTGCATAAAGAATATTTTTGCCTGGATATTCTTTTCTCTTTCATTTTTGAAATTTTATTAATAAATTTAAAGTGTAGTGCCAAATTTGATTACTTTATTTTAAAATAGTGAAATTCCTTGTTTGCATTGTTATTTAATTTTTGATTCTTATTTATTTTAAATAAATCACATGATTATACCAGGAACACTGTTTTAAAGAAGTTTGACCCAAAAAAGTAATTGCTCAAAGCAACTCTATTCTGGGCTCCAAAGAATAGTATATTAAGAGAGAGACTAACTATAGGTCCCAAAGGAACATAATTAAGAAAAACAAAGGACTAGATCAGCCTGACATTTGACTGGTGGTAGCTAGACTCATCAGATTAGCCAGATATTCAACTTCATCTGGGAGAAACTAAGACCTAACAATGTTCTAATAATCCATTGCTAACTGCAATAATGAACTACATCAAAATTAGCATTGTAAAACCATTATTTTAATATTCTTGCCCATTTTCCAGGTAAGGAATTTGGACACAGTGTTATAGAGATGGCTTGCCTTTGCCCCACAATAGCTCTGGTCTCCACCAGGCAAACTTGGTTGAGTGTGGGCAAATTGAATGGCTGGGGTTTCTTTACTTACATGCCTGATGCTTGGAGCATGATAACTCAAAGGCTGAGCTCAGCTCAGACTTCCCACACATGACCTACGTAGGTATCTTGGGCTTCCTCAAAGCATGGTGGTCTCAGGTAGCTTCCTTCATGGCAGCTCAAGCTCCAAAGGAATATATCACCAGAAAACAAAGCGAAAGCCCAAGAAGCTGTTACAACCTCGCCTCAGAAGTGGCAGAGCATCACTTCCATAATATTCTGTTGGGCAAAGCACTCACAAGCCCATGCAAATTCAAGAAAGAGGGCAAACACCTCACTGACACTCCCAGGGATGAGTGTCAAAGGATCAGTGACTATATTTTAAAACAATTGTAACCAAATAAAACAGAACAGAAAACATGCTGTCTAAAAAGGTGGAATGTATGAGTACGGATGGAGGGATATGACTGAAAGCTGATCCCCAGCATTCAGGCCTTTATTTGCGATTTGACCTTGGTGGATTATGTAGGAGGAACTTCCACAGCTGACCACCTCCCTGCCTGGACATGTATCCCATGTACATGTCAGTACATAGTTCCTTATGTTGACCACCTCCAGATGTTGGCCAGTTTGTTACAGTCCCTTGGATGGTCAACTTACAGATGGTCTACAGCATATCTTCTCCAGATCACATTTTTTTTTTGTTTGGATTTGAGACAAAGTCTCATTCTGTTGCCCCAGGCTACAGTACCTTGGAGCCATAGCTCGCAGCAACCTCACACTCCATGATAAAATAAGTGGTTTGGAGAGGTAAAACATCTAGAATGCTTTGACAACTGAGGAAATAAATGAAATCAACAATAAGGCAACTTTGTGATACATGATTACTTTCAGAAATTAAGCTGTAGCTTCTGAAGTGATGAGAGATTGTTCACATTGTCAAACTACTACCTCCTTGTCATTGAATGCAAGACTACCAAAGATCAGACGATGATGCAGGCTTTCTTTATAATTTACTTTTAGTAAATTTCTAAGAAATTCCTGATGTTTTAAAATTAAAACTATTTCTTCTAAGAATTATGTGAGTAGTCTCAATGGGTTTGATTTGGGATAGAGGTAAAGATTTATATTTTTATGTCTCAGCAGTTATGGAATGGAATAACCCACAGAGATGTTTGCCTTCTTATCCCTCTGTGAGAGGAGAAGTTTTTGCTAAATGGACCAAAAAGCTTACGGAGCTTTGAATTAGGAAAATCTTTGCCGTTGGCATTTCCACACAGCTACATGGAGTACTCTGCATTTAACTGAAAGTGTTTTCTGTTCGTTGTTGGTAGCCAGTGATATAGCCTTCTCTTGTAATGGATAACACATGCCCCGCGCATTTCCACATACCAGGATCTAAATGGTAGCTAAAAGAGAAATATTGATGAGGAGCCTGAAAATTAGAGACACGAAAGCTTTTGACTCTGACTTTGAGATGCAATTTGGTATTTATGATGTTAAATTACTTGCCTTTTTTTAAGTAGCAAAACAGCTGGTCTGTGTAGGAGAGATGTTCAGTTATGATTGAGAAGAAAAGCAACAGAAATTTAAAATTTTTCAAAAATATCATATAAAATAAAGTAATACTACCAAATTCAATACAATATGTTAAAGTTCACAGACTGTAGGAAGGTGCCCCCACCCCCCCAAAAAAAAGTATAGGATCGCTGCTCTGATGTGCAAGTGCATGAAGAAAATAAGGGTCCAAAGCTGCATAAACATTTGCACTCCTGTGTGAGTGTGAGAAAGTGTGTGTTTTATGTTGTGATTGATCGGACAGCTCTCGTGGCCCACTTTGAACTCTTAGCAGGAACTCTGGAATGTCCTGAGGGTCTCTCTGCCTTTGTATGGCAGAAACTCTGTTTTCTTAGAAAATAGTAAAAAAACAGTTTGTACTTGCTTTGTAAAGAGTACCTATAGTTTATGGGAATTGGGGCACTCAGTAGAAAAAAATCACAAACTTTCTCGTATACCTTATGAAAAACGCTCAGGTTTATTTCTAAACTGTGGCCATTCTTTTCTTTTTCTCCTTCGCCTTCTCTTTCTCCTTACGCTTCTTTTGAGCTAAGGAGGTCATCGTTTGACGTACTGATAGGAACTGTGTGATGAAATGTGCAGATTCTGGCAAAGCAGTTTTATTCTAATGATTTATCTACTGAAAAAAAAAATGAAATGAAGGTATGTCTGACGTACTGTGTAATGTATGTACTTGAAAGCCATACGTTCTGCATGTTAGAGAAGGTCCCCATTGAACGGGAAGTCTTGAATACTTCCTTGAAGTTGTGTGATGGGATGGGCATCAGATTTCTATCATCATTTAAGCCAGGGAATTTTTAGAACTACAAAATTAATCAAATAATACAAATGTACATAGGCATGGCCTCTAAAATTTGTTAAAGACTATTTCACAGGAATGTCAAGCAGGAAAATTGATCAAATTTGTGCGGTAGAGACAAAGATTTTAATGCTCACTGAAGTAAGTAATTTGTTCAAAGCCACACTGCTATGAAATGTTCAAACTTAGACATCATTTCAGCTCTTTTCGCTTCCATATTCTATAGTTTGGTTTTGGTTTTATTCTTAAGAAACAAATATTTTTAATGTGAAACATCTGTTTTGAGCAGTGCTGGCTAACCTTTACAAGTTCCTCTCCTGATTTTTCTCAGCGTCACCCTTCCAGAACCCCTCTGAATTTCTGACTACATTTTAAAGGCACTCTTTATAAAACTCATTCTCAGATTGCTTACCAGAGACATTTTGCAAATGCTGAAATCACAAATATTTCACTTCACTCAGGTATTCCAGGTAGCAACGCTTGTTATTTTTCTATTAGAGTCATTTCATCTGATGAAATTAAAGAACAAATAATATTTAGGTGGTTAACTACTTTGTATTTTGGGGTGAATAACTCTTATTTTCCCCGTTCATATACTACTATGTTTTAATAGATATATTTACCCGTATGTATGCATACACACAATCATATATATCCATCTATGGGTATTCAGAGTTCTTTTTCCTCATTTTACACAAATAGTAGCATCCCATATACGTTATAAAAGCACCTCATGGTATGTTTTAATTTAATTTGAAATTAATTCCATGAGAATGGATAAAAAATTTCTCCTTATACATAATTTATGTTTATCTTACAAATGTTGATATATATTTGGTTAATTGTTTCCCATTGAATGGGTGCATTCAGATTTGTTCACAGTCAGCTTAGACATCTTACACTGACTCTAGTGCTACGTTACGCTGTAAGGTTCCAATTCTGATTGCACCACCTACCATCTTTGTAACTTTGAACAGTTATATAATCACTTGGTGCTTCAATGTTTCATCTTTAAACTTAATGTATTAATAATAATATTCATTCCTACCTTATATAAGGCTGGATATGTTGAGAATTAAAAGAGTTCATATATACAAAGCCACATTGCTGAGTGCTTAGTACTTAGCTATAAATGTTAACTGTGATTTCCATCATTGTTATTCTTAGTACATCTATTAGTAATCCCTATGGATGAACATGAGGGTATTTTCTTTTTTTTTTTTGTAGAGACAGAGTCTCACTTTATGGCCCTCGGTAGAGTGCCGTGGCCTCACACAGCTCACAGCAACCTCCAACTCCTGGGCTTAAGCGATTCTCTTGCCTCAGCCTCCCAAGTAGCTGGGACTACAGGCGTCCGCCACAATGCCCGGCTATTTTTTGGTTGCAGTTTGGCCGGGGCCGGGTCTGAACCCGCCACCCTCAGTATATGGGGCCGGCGCCTTACTGGCTGAGCCACAGGCGCTGCCCAACATGAGGGTATTTTCAATGTATTTGTTTAACTGTGAACATTGTTGCTGTGAAAACCACGTGCTCAGCTATATCTCCTGTGTACCAGTACAACTGTTGTATAAATCTCTAGAGGTGAAATTACTGTGCCATTTATAATTTTAACAGGTTTTGCACAAATGGCCCCATAGATTTTATACATGTTACTGCCAGTGCGTGAGATAGCTTGTTTTCCTAAACCCCTCTTAAGTATATTATCAAACTTTGGGGTCTTTGCCAGTCCAAGGGGCGAAAAAGTGTTTTATGTTGTTTTTCTCTTATTATTGAGGAAAATTTAATATTGTCATATTTCAAAAATAGTAGTGTTTTCTTTTCTATACAAGCATTTAAAAATCAAATTAACAGGTAGCTCCTGTGGCTTGGTGAGTTGGGCACCTGCCCCATATACCGAGGGTGGCGAGTTCAAACCTGGCCCTGGCCAAACTGCAACAACAACAACAAAAATAAATAAATACATTTTTTAATTTTTAATTAATTAATTAAAAAATTAAAAATCAAATGAACAAAACCTATTCTAAACTTACTGAATCCACAGAATGATTAGAGGAAGAAAAGAGATAATGTTTAAATAAATTCTATTTGCCTGATATAGAATATATAGTGTGGGTTTTGCAATAAAAAACCCTTAGGTATTTAACTCCATGTTATACATAAAATAATTTAAACTCCAGAGTAAATTTGCCCTCATCACACGGTAAATGTCTGAGCTGAGAATGGACAGTGGATAGGTCACAGCATAAACATATACCCTTTGCCTTATTGTCACATGATGCACACTCAGGGGGGTTGTGTATTGTGTATATGTGTGTGAGAGATGAAAATGGAGAGGGAGAGTGTGTGTCTTTAGGAGGAGTGTTTTAAAAGATAAACATAAATCTGGATGCATTCCCAAATCGCTAAGGTAACAGTGTGACCTTGAACAAGTTAACCTCTGTGAGTCACAATTTCTCCCATCTATACAGTAGAAAGTTATATGATTTGGGAGCTTAAATGATGATGATGATGAGTACTTTAGACATTCCAAAGTTCCCTACCTTTATAATCAACATATAATCGATGTTGGATTTGATTATAGAAGGTTCAATTATTGGGTCCCCTTATTTTTTGATGCCTACTCTATATTTCTAGTATCTGCATCTCTCTAAAATAAAGCAGCACATACTTTTGTTTTCAAAATTTAAAAAATACGGATTCTACTCATTCGTTGCAGTGATATGGTAGTCATGGAACCTTGCTCTGGGCAGTTACAAAATCTTGGAGATTGTTTGACACAATGACAACAATACCAAGAAAAATGATAACAGCTCATCTTTACTAAACTTTTACAAAATGTCAAGCCTTTTGTGGTCAATCCTTCTGGTCACACAGAACCAATAAGTAGAAAGGCTGAATGTTTTACCACGCGAAGGTCCAGTGCTAGAAATATACACTTACTCTTCCCTGCTACACTACACTCTCCTACACTGTCTGTGCAAGGATTTTTCTCTTAACGAAGTGTGTTGCTCTGTCCTATATAAGCTTTACCACTCAAATCACAGAGGAGGGAGCAGGTGGATATAAAGCAAATTACTATTTTTGTTCTCTACAGTAGAAATTGCAAACTAGCAGGGTAGAATGGCAAGTTGCCCAGTGAGATCAGACCTAGTCCAAGCTCTCAGAATATTTAGGAATTCCTTTTCCATCATCCCAGACAGATGGACCTCTGTTGATATATACATATCTTCAGAGATATGTAGACCCAACAAGGTAGCTCACTCCATTTTCAATAATTCTAGGCATTAGAAGTTAATTCTTATACAGGATCAAAAAATAACTCCTCCAACAATTTCTTATTTGGGTTTATTTTTGCACTATAAACAGCAAGATTTTTTTCTGTTATACTCAATAGATCTTCAGACAATTCAAGAAAACTATCATATTTCCTTAAGCGTTCTCTTTTTAGCGTTCAATGCCCCATTACCTTCCCAGACCTTTCATCCAGCTGTTGCGTTTCAACATCCTGGTCACACCTCTGTGGATGAACTCTAATTTATCAACTGCTCTCTTAAATAGTGGTGTCAAGAACGTGCTCTGGATGTGCTCCAACCAGCTGTGATTGCAATTGGATCAGTGTTTCCTTTAATCTGTACACTCTGCATCCTCTTAATACAGAAAGCATGTTGTTTGCCTATGTATCATAACATATTGAAAATGTATTTATGACTTCTAAAATATGTATTACTGGGTTCTGGAGTTTGCATTATTATCCTAACATATAGAAGCTGGTTAAAAAAACAAAAAAGCAATGCCATATAGTTGATTATGTGTGTAAATCTCTAAATGACCAAGATACTGATTTTTTTTTTCCCCTTCAACTGCAGGTCAAATGTCCCAAATGCTAAAGCTTCCTTATCTTAAAACAAATGTATTTGTGGTTCACCAGTCAGCAGTACAGTACAGCCTCTGCACGTAAGCTCGAATCACCAAAATCCTCTAATAGACACATCTTCTTAGGGTCTGGTTCTAGGACTGATAAAGATAAAACTAGAGAAGCTAATGAAGACGTATTTTAATGACTGCAAGGTATCTCATATGGGTAGTACAAATAGTCCCAGTTTGTATGCCTTCTCCATGCATAATACATTGAAATGATAGATGGTGTTGCACTTGATTAAAATGCAGCAGATATTTATACAGGATCTATTATCTGTATGGTGCTTATGCAGAGTACCCTAGGGAACATTCAGACATGAATATGAACTGAATTTTTCCAGCGCTGTGATCTCTCCCCCAAATCCTAGAATTTTAAAGTGAATTTAGAATCATAAAATAAAACCATGGCCATTAGGCTCTAGGTATAAAGTGTTTATGGCACTTTAATTTCGAAAACTATACTTATTCAAACAGTATGACTGGCAACGTTTTGAATACAAATAATGCGTACCAGGTGAAAAGTCTTATGTGTGTTTTTGTATTCCATCTTCAGAACAAACTTCTGAAGTAGGTGTAACTCAACTCATTTTAATGAAAATTCACTGAGGCTCTGAAAGCGTAAATCATTTTCTCAAGGGCCATATGGTCCTTACAGGCAGAATCAGAATCCAAACCCAGGTCTGTAGACATCTCCCAGAATGAGCTTACTCTTTCGTGTGATTTGTTATGACTCCAATATTAATATACATGTCAGAGAACTAGCATAACTCTTTTACTGTTTATTCTGGAAGAAGACACTTGAATGCATTTTATTACCTTGTTGATTCTTCTCTGGAGTGTGACTTCGTATCCATTGCACCTTTGGGATTCTTTTCTTCTAGAATTCACAGCCAGCTTCTACTGCTATAATAAAGAATCACCTGCAGAGTTCAGGAATGAGGGAAGAAAGAAAAGAGGAATAGTAATAGATCAGTAACATTTAGCATCCAATCAAAATAGTATTTCAAGGGTGGTGTTCTGGTTTCTGTTTTTGTGGGAAATAAGTTGACGGCTATTTCAAAATGCCCTCCATCGGGATAAGGCAACCTTCAGTTAATTAAACTCATTTAAACATACAGTATTTCAGGCTGCATTCAGGGTTGCTGAATTGAGGATGGCCTACAGGCAAGATGAGAACTCCCTTTTCGACATTTTTGTTCCTCCCTTGAGATAAAGGGGGAAAGGTGGCTATGATAAACATATTAACCCAGTTAGCAAATGCCCTTAAAAGACAAAAATACTTAATTAAGCAGTGAGACAAAGGTTAACTAAAAGTTTCATTCAAAAAGAGAAATGCGGTATTGATACTATGCATCTCTTTTGCAGTGTTCCTGTAAATTTTCCACAAGGATTATATATGTTTTTATTCATTTGTCATTCATTGACAGAAGTGTGTTTATCTCTAACTTTCTGGAATTTGGATTCAAATGTATCCTGCTATTTTAATCAGTATCAATATCATGAGTGTGCATTTTTCCATTTTCTTGGCAGAGACCTTGAAAAATTTTAAGCTCTAGTCATTAAGAAACTTGTGCATATATAAAACCATAACTTATGGTTTATTTGAATAGATCAATGTTTATTTATGCACTGCATGTATTTTTTTTGTATTGAATATATACACATAAATTAAATCAGTCCTTAGTAAGAGTTCTAATGGCGTGTTCCCTCCAAACATAAGTAAGTAAATGGAAAACAAACAGCTGTTGCAGTGACCCTGCTTTTGAGTCTGTGCCTAATAACACAAACCAGTTCAGAGGGTTCGACCGCTGCCATTTAGTCACATTTGTTGACATTATACTATTTCAACTCAAGATTTCATCAGTGTATGTCACAAAGTAGCAGGTAGTTCTCTAAATCAGAAAACTGGAAGGGAACATGAAATACTATTTAGCTAATGGGTGCTGTCTTTCCAAGCACTTTAGCATCATTCTGTAATGTTGAGCAAATCTATTCTTAGGGTGTGTATATTTTTAAGTGATCCCAAATGGATCTAAGAATGTATAAAAGATAGATGAAACAGGAACAAAAAAGAAAAGCTAATCCATTTTTTGTCTTTTAAAATTCGGCCTACCTCCCAAATTTTGTTGGACTCCTTGTTGTAGGAGAACTGCTGATTATCTGGTTTTCAATTACAACCAAAAGTGTTCTTAACTGATCTGCCCTTCAAATTCTGTTTGGTTTGAATCATAACTGAGTATATGGAAAGTATAATTGGACCTTACTTCGTTACACAGGCGACAGAAAACATATGCTGAAGATAGGTTGGTGTTATCCAAGTGAATAAACAATTTACCAAAAGATCCTGGTGAGACACTCACGTTGGTCTTCGACTCCTGTGCATTTGTCTCTCACCATTATTCTTTTCTCCTTCTGCCAATCAAAACACTATGATGTTGGCTTTATCAACATGGACATTATTTATAAATATTGATTAGGAGACAGTTGATGGGCATTTGGAGCGTTATGGTAAGACATGGGAGAATAAATGAGTGGGTAGTTCTGTGGGTAGTTGAAGGGTGGTCTACAAGGACACCAGTGGGTCCGTCAGTGTTGGTTACTCTGAAGAAGTAGCTCTGGTTGTCTGTCCCAACACTCTGTCCTTAGCCCGCTGACGTTCAGACTTTTCATTGCTACTTTGCATGCCTCTGAAATTTAGAAATATTTAAAATATTTCACATCAAATACAGAAGAGTGAAAAATGAACCTGTTGGGTTGGATGGGTTGTAGTAGTCAAGTCTAAAAGGAAACACGACACCCTGAGGCCTTTTCTCAACCAGTTCTAATTATTGCACATGTGAAAGGGTCATCATTATTGTAAAAATAAACACCAGTAAAACTGTCTAATGAAAAGGAAGAGGAGGAAGGAGGAAGGACAAGAAAGATAAGAAGGACACGGGTGAACAGAAGAGCAGGCAGGGAGAAGAAGGAAGGGAAAAATGGATGTGGACAAGCTGGATATTCCCTCAGCTTTTCTCCTTTGTATCCCTGGACTATACAACACAGTCTCTTGCCTTCTAAACCCACATTTCTTGGATGAATTGGGTCTGTGTGGCTGCCCAATTTTTCTGTACATTACAGGGAATGCAGCTTGAAGATCTTCTGTGTCAAATCTGCCTAATTCTCTATCTTTTTTTTTTCTGTTCTGTTCTAATAATTATAAAGCTTTGAGAGAAATGTGCTCTTATCTGAATATTATAAATGCATGGAAGAACATAACAAAACCTTAAAGTGGAGTGCTGTGTCCATGTTAAAAGAAAGCTCCATGAATAGATACGTTAATAAATACTTCCATGGGAGGGATACCTTTTTAGAGTTTAAGGCTCTGGGGCTTTGGAATCTAGAAAGAGGAATCACATGCCCTGTTTGTGATATGAAGGGAAATTGACAGATCTGTTTAATCTATCCTGCTCAGTATTACAAAGCTCTCTCCTCATTTGATTTTAGCGTAGCCCTCCTGAAATATTTGCTCTGGTAAGCAAAAGCAAATATTAGGTTTTACACTCCATTTAGTGGAATAACAGTGATGATAATCTGGCATCAGAGAACCAAATATTCCAGGCTTATTTTATAAAAAGAATTGCCTCTACAGATACATCGACCTCAATAGGTTAGCCCGTCCTTCACCCCTCCATATTTCTTGAGATTGGAAGGTGGGGGAAAAAAGAGGCTAGAACACCAGTAGCCGAATACTAAATACTCTTATTAGGCTTACTTTTATGAATTACCTTGAGCCTTTTCTACTAGTGAGGGAAAACTTTCCCACCTCATTAAATGTTTAATGCAATGTATACACCTTATATTATTATGTGTGACATGAGGTTATATACTGCATAGTAACTATAATGTTATTTGCAAACAAGCTGTTTCTTTTCCCCGAAGGTAGAATTAAAATAGGTACTCCTGGGAGGCAGCTCCTGTGTTGTTCTTTTCTTAATGGGGTGAAGCCGAGGATCAGGAGTGGATGGCTCAGCCCTGAACCATCTCCAGGAACAGAGGTCCTTTTTCCTTACAATGCTTTCTCCATCTGCTGATGGAATCTCCCTGAAGAGAATTTCCCTTAATAGATACGGAGACAGAGCTAAAAGAGCAGGCCTCTGGGGTCCCTTATGGAATGGAATGAACTATTCTTACTAAATTCACTTTCTCTCTGTATTGAAAAGGAATACAATTTTCATCTCTGGTAAATGTAGTCTAATCCATCCAGTAAACATAAGCATTGCCTCCAAGTGAACTGAAATTGCCCTTCTACCGGTGGAAAACATACTGCTCTAGCCAATAGAATGATGGCAGTTTAGTTCCTAAATAGCAGAAGAAAATGAAATGTTCTATTGGCTGAATATGCCATGCTTTTTAAAATTACAGAAGTCAATGTGGTCTTCAAAACAAACTAATTTCAACATCTAAAAGATAGCATTAATCAATGGAGTCTGCAAAGTCCAAAACTGGGGAAAATTTAAGCTAGACAGGACGCATAACTGACCAATATCAGTTATGTTTTGTTATGGTTCTTCAATTAATGATAATGGATGAATTTGTTTCTACAGAGCTTTGTCTGTTCTAGAAAACTTTAGCTCTCTCTTTTGCTTTGGTGGACACTGACTGTTCATCAGAGTTGGAGAATATCACTAAAAACACTTTTTACCTCAGTTTTATTCCGAGTGAGTTATCAGCCAGGCAAACAAAGAAAAGTGGCATGTAAATTGTCAGAGAGCTATCGGGGTGAAAAGTCTAGCAGGAAAATTCGTTTTAAAAAATCTAAGTAGTGGGTGGCGCCTGTGGCTCAAAGGGGTAGGGCACCAGCCCCATAAGCTGGAGGTGGCAGGTTCAAGTCCAGCAACGGGCAAAAACTGCAATAAATAAATAAATGAAAAAATAAAAAAATCTAAGTAGTGCTGGGCATGGTGGCTCATGCCTGTAATCCTAGCACTCTGGGAGGCTAAAGCAGGTGGATCCCTTGAGCTCAGGAGTTCAAGACCAGCCTAAGCAAGCAAGACCCCAGCTCTACTGAAAATAGAAAAATTAACCAGGCATCATGGTGGGCACCTGTAAGTCCAACTACTTGGGAGACTGAGGCAAGAAGATCACTTGAGCCCAAGAATTTGAGGTTGCTGTGAGCTGTGACACCACAGCACTCTACCCATGGTGACAGAGTGAGACTCTGTCTCACAAAAAAGAAAAAAATCTAAGTAGCAAAATGGATAGATACAAAAGGAAGATAGATCAGAAGTTCCCAAACTTTCATAGTAATAGTTATAATGTCTCCATAGTTTTTTTTAAGTGCTTTTTTGACCACAGTTCTATTTATTCAGTGCGTAGGACCAAACAACTTAATAAATACTCATGTTTTAACAACTTAGTAATTATTTTAAAAGAAAATGGACATTAAACTGAAAGACAGTGCTATAATTTATTTTCTTCCTAAATTACCACAATTAATTACTAATGGGATCTGATATCTATTGGGCAGCATATCTCTTCTCAAACCTGAATATCCGATTGGACAATGCTACCCTTATTTTCTATTCTACATTAATTTTTGTACTGTACTTCCTCTTTTTAATTACCATGTCCATGGAAAACCTTGCTTAACAAAACATGACTGACATAACCAAAAGGGCAAGTAAAACAAAAACAAGTCTCAAAATTTTGAGAACATCCTTAAAAGGAATATAACATTTTCTAATGGTAAAATTGTGAGCTACTTCAAGCTAGTTGTTTGCGCAGTGTCCAACAGATGTTTGGTATAGTTGTGTTTCCTTCAATATTTGCCATAGCCCACCATGCCTTTGTGCTGGACCACTCTGGGGCACCCCTAGGTCTTAGAGGGTATTGACACTACATAGAAACTCGAGTGGTGTTTTGGATCCCTGAGCCACTGAAGAGTCTTCATTAGGCAGGTGCAGCAAAAGAAGTAATAGTCGAAACTTTCTCCAACAAGAAGACTAAAGTCAGGGAGATGAATTCTAAAGCGTGATGAGGACTACTAAGTGTGAAAGACAATGGCACTGGAAAATTAGCCAAGAAGCACTTCAAGAGAAGAGGTTGAGGGGCTGATCAGAAATAAATAAATAACTGGGTGGCGGCACCTGTGGCTCAGTGGGTAGGGCGCGGGCCCCATATAATGAGGGTGGCGGGTTCGAACCTGGCTCCAGCCAAACTGCAACAAAAAATAGCTGGGCATTGTGGTGGTTCTCTGTAGTCCCAGCTACTTGGGAGGCTGAGGCAAGAGAATCACCTAAGCCCAGGAGTTAGAGGTTGTTGTGAGCTGTGACGCCACAGCACTCTACCGAGGGTGATAAAATGAGACTCTGTCTCTCAAAAAAATACTAATAAATAAATAACTTATCAGTTAAAAAAATAATATGTTGTACATAAGGTTTCTAATTTAGAGAAATATCACACATTGCTTGAACCAACCAATCAACTGGAGAAAATGATCAAATTTGGTTTCTGGAAAAATCTGGTTAGAGAGATTCACTTTGAGTATGTTAAGTGTCTGAGATGCATTCCCCTCAAAAGTCATATGTTGAAGTCCTAATCTCCAGTACCTCAGAAAATGACTATATTCAGAAATAGGATCTTTAAAGAGGCATTTAAGTTAAAACGAGGCCATTAGGGTGGGTCCTGATCCAGTACAATGGGTGTACTTATGAGAAGAGGACCACAGAACATGAACACACTCAGAGAGAAGACGGCCAGCAGTGAGTGAAAGAGGGAGGCTGTGGACAACCACCTCTTCCAACACCCCGAGTGTGGACCCTTCCAGCACCACGAGAAAATAAATTTCTGTTGATTAAGCCACTCAGTCTTCGGTCCCTTATTATGGCGGCCTGAGCAAATTAAATACATGTGCAGGGACACAGCACAGGCAGGATGATATGGGTGGAGGAACCAATTATAAATAATTAAGCCAGTCACAGATGGTGGCTGACACCTGTAATCCTAGCGTTCTGGGAGGCAGAGGTGGGAGGATTGCTTGAGCTCAGGAGTTTGAGACCAGTCTGAGTAAGAGTGGGACTTTGTCCCAGATATTTGAGGTTGCTGTGAGGTAGGCTGACACCACGACACTCTAGCCTGGGCAATGGAGTGAGACTCTAGTCTAAATAAATAAATAAGTAAATAAACCAATAACATAAATTTTCAGGCCATGAGAGGGGAATCCAGATGGAATGATAACCAAAAGAGAATGCGAAAGCAACATAGAGAACCCCTTCGCTAAGAGTAGAATAAGAAAAGAATATAAAAAATCTATAAATGAGACAGGGGTACAACCAGGGCAGGAAAAGGCGTATGAGGAAGGCTTGGCATACCAGAAGACAAGGGAATCAAGAATTATAAGACTATCATATGTCACATAAAGATTAGGAATGAAACTTAACATATGCCCTTTAGTAACTGCGCAGAGCAAGGGCAGGGAGGATCCAAGCAAATTTGGCATCTGGAATATGGAGGCTTAGATAGGATGGAGAAGAGGCAGAGAATTCTCCATCAAAACCTATAGGAAAGGACAACTTGTAGGCTGAAAAATTCTCAAAGTTTTCCCCTAAAAAACAATATGCCTCAGAAAACAAAGTGCTGTCTTATAATGGACTTATTACAAAGTCTCTCGTACAATGATGTGTTCTCTTTGGGGAAGACAAATTAACTGGAAACAATGCTAGGAAAAGCTTAATTTTAAGGCTTATGAACAGATTACTTTATGGAGTTGAAGGAAAAATAGAAACAAAGGAATTTAACAACAATAGGTTATTATTTCTGGGGTTATTCCAATAGGTTATTTAGAAGTTCAACTTCTTAATCAGTTGTGGTATATGTACACCATGGAATACTATGCAGCCTTAAAGAAAGATGGAGACTTTACCTCTTTCATGTTTACATGGATGGAGCTGGAACATATTCTTCTTAGTAAAGTATCTCAAGAATGGAAGAAAAAGTACCCAATGTACTCAGCCCTACTATGAAACTAATTTGGGGCTCTCACATGAAAGCTATAACCCAGTTACAACCTAACAATAGGGGGAAGTGGGAAAGGGAGGGGGCTGGTGGTGGGTAGAGGGAGGGGGATCAATGGGATCACACCTGTGGTGCATCTTACAGGGGTATTTGCGAAACTTGGTAAATGTAGAAGGTAAATGTTTTGGCACAGTAACTGAGATAACGCCGGAAAGGCTATGTTAACCATTGTGATAAAAATGTGTCAAATGGTCTATGAAGCAAGTGTACGATGCCCCATGATCATATCAATGTATACAGTTATGATTTAATAAAAATAAAATAATAAAATAAATAAATAAATAAATAAAAATACCAAAAAAAAAAAAAAAGTTCAACTTCTAAATTTCCAGATGATACCTTAAGCAATCCTTTTAAAAATTACTTAAGTAGTTGACTAAGTAGTTATTCAGGTCTGATCATAAATATAGACCTTTAGGGTAAATGAAGCAGACAGTGATTTTAATATTGTGCAAATGGGTGTATGTGGCTTGGGGAAAAACATCTGGTAACAGCATCGTGCATATGATTTTAAATGGTCTGTTTTTCACACAACTTGGGGGGAAGTAAAATAGATTCACTCATGAAAATTTTTAGGTGATTCAAAAAATGTTATAATAATCCCAAAGCATAGATACCAAAGATGTATGAAAGAATTTGGGAAAAAAATTGTTTTATGAAATATGAGGTAACACAGTTTTTCATTATTATGACTACTATTAGCTCTCAGCAGAATAAGGGGGCTTATTTTTACTCCTGAATTTGTATTTTATATTATCACTGACCTACGTTAGGCCCCTTTTTATTTTCTGTATATTTATTTATCCTTTTTCCTCCTTTCCCATCTCTAATTCTTCTCTCATATTTTATTATTTTATGTATTATATGGCTTCATAACTTTATAAACAAGTATGAAAACTACATTAGCAAACCGAATATTCTTCATCTATAATCTTAAAAACTTGGACCTTCAAATTACATACACTTTGACTCTTTGTATTGACAAAATGAGAAATGACCCTTAATTCAAAATTTCTTTTATTTGGTTATATACAATGATTTCATAAATTCATTTACATTTATATTTTTCCTTGTTTTGCAAGAAAAACATCCAGGTAAAATAATAAAATATAATCCAAATTTTAAATAATCAAAATATATTTGGAAGCCCAAAAGTTTTAGAACGTTATAGACCTATTTGCCAGTGTACTTCTCAAACTTAATCTCTCCCTTCTACTGAATAATTACATTAATTTTGGACCCACACCTTTCCCCACTGACAAAAATTGATTCAAGATGGATAAAGGACTTAAATTTAAGGCATGAAACAATAAAAATCCTCCAAGAAAGCATAGGAAAAACACTGGAAGATATTGGCCTGGGGAAAGACTTCATGAAGAAGACTGCCATGGCAATTGCAACAACAACAAAAATAAACAAATGGGACTTCATTAAACTGAAAAGCTTCTGTACAGCCAAGGAGACAATGACTAAAGCAAACAGACAACCTACACAATGGGAAAGGATATTTGCATATTTTCAATCAGACAAAAGCTTGATAACTAGGATCTATAGAGAACTCAAATTAATCCACATGAAAAAAGCCAACAATCCCATATATCAATGAGCAAGAGACATGAATAGAACTTTCTCTAAAGACGACAGACGAATGGCTAACAAACACATGAAAAAATGTTCATCATCTCTATATATTAGAGAAATGCAAATCAAAACAACCCTGAGATATCATCTAACCCCAGTAAGAATGGCCCACATCACAAAATCTCAAAACTGCAGATGCTGGCGTGGATGTGGAGAGAAGGGAACACTTTTACACTGCTGGTGGGACTGCAAACTAGTACAACCTTTCTGGAAGGAAGTATGGAGAAACCTCAAAGCACTCAAGCTAGACCTCCCATTTGATCCTGCAATCCCATTACTGGGCATCTACCCAGAAGGAAAGAAATCCTTTTATCATAAGGACACTTGTACTAGATTGTTTATTGCAGCTCAATTTACAATCGCCAAAATGTGGAAACAGCCTAAATGCCCACCAACCCAGGAATGGATTAACAAGCTGTGGTATATGTATACCATGGAATACTATTCAGCCATTAAAAAAAATGGAGACTTTACATCCTTCGTATTAACCTGGATGGACGTGGAAGACATTATTCTTAGTAAAGCATCACAAGAATGGAGAAGCATGAATCCTATGTACTCAATTTTGATATGAGGACAATTAATGACAATTATGGTTATGGGGGGGAAACAGAAAGAGGGACGGAGGGAGGAGGGTGGGGCCTTGGTGTGTGTCACACTTTCTGGGGGCAAGACATGATTGCAAGAGGGACTTTACCTAACAATTGCAATCAGTGTAACCTGGCTTATTGTACCCTCAATGAATCCCCAACAATAAAAAAAAATAATAATAAAAAAATTAAAAAAGTGAAAAAAAAAAAAGAAAATTCTAAATGATTCAGTTCTCTTTGAGATATATAAAGTGTTTTTTTCCTACTGCCTTTCTAGGTTCTTGTTATTGAGAAAACATGTAGCTGATTTGAGCAAGCAGCTATGTGAAATTGTGAATGCTTATTTTAATAGAACCCAGAATCTTTTACATAGGTTCACCCCTCATTACTCACAACAATATCATGTGCTATAGTCCAGGCAGATATTTATTATTTTATATTTGAAAAGACATTAAAGTAAGGCCATTTCTCAGTCAAGCAGGGGAATAGAAGTTTCTTATAGAGCACCGCATAATGAGCTCTTCGAAGACATTGGGAGCTGCAATTTAAAATCCCGTTTAATCAGCCAAGGACAGCTCTGTGCCATTCCCCGTAGACCAACTCTGCATGGATTCGGGGTTCCTCCCCCTCTATCCAGTGCATTGCCAGGAATTGCTTTCTGGTCAGGGTTTGCTGAGAAAGGCCACAGACAGCCAAGCCCTGCAAAGCTGGGTTCCCTGAGTGTCAGCACGGAGTCAACAGCAGAATACAAAGCATCAGCTTTGTTTTATGAACGTCTTTATTTACAGTGCTGGAGTGGAATTTTTAAAAAAGGACTGCAACATTTGCATTAACTGTCACTCAGCACTTCCATTTTGATTCCTGTCCTATAAATGATCTTGCTTTCCCATGTTTTAAAAAAATTTTTACAAGGTGACTGTCAATGTCAGAAAATGTAAATCTCAAGCATATATTGTATGGGGCTTGGCACATGTGTTAGAAGGAAAGAAATGTGCTTAATGAAAGCAGGATAACATTTATTCAAGCTAAGCTTATTTGATTGCGCAGGGGAAAGTATACCCTCTCTGGCAGTTTGGATTGCATTTTAATATAAAATTTACTGCTAACCTTTTATTTTTCTCTGACCCACAACATTTCTCAGCTTAGCTTATGGGCTATGTAAAATATCTCCCAAATGGAAGGATGTCTTTATTGCCAGCATTTGCACTCACAGAAACTGAATGACCCTGAGGGATGGGTAGAAATCTCCCAATTTTAATAAAGATCATCCTCTGTTTTTGATGTATACAGCTCAAACTATGGAGGGAAAGGGTGACAGTCGGGTCTGTGTTTGATTTCACAGAACTTGGCCTCTTTCAGCAGGTCTGCAATACTCGGGAAACTGACACATGAATTTATATTTACGTGGGGCTTGCAATTGATGGGTAAGATTCAGATAAAGGTCACGCCTAAAGCAATGTCTGTCATTCCTACTCCACACTCCAGTGATTTCTGCTTCTTCCAAATACTTCCTTCTAGAAGAATAACATTATTAAAATAATAGGTAAAAGGTGATTCAATAGCCCATCTCTCATCAGGTAATTATTTTGCATCTTCTCTCTTGTAGCTCCCAGCAGTTGGAGGACAACTGACATTTACCATATCATATGACCTTGAAGAAGAAGAAGAAGATCCAGAACATGTTCTCCAGCTTATGATTGTTTTAGAGGTGAAGTACTGAGAGCGTCATCTATGTTCAATCACGTTAGCTCTTAGTTACTGAGGTTACCAGTTCCATTTTTCACCTGCCTGGTTTGACATGAATTTACATAATACTAAAGAAAAGTATTGCCTTAGGATTTTTTTTTTTTTTTTTTTGCAGTTTTTGGCCAGGACTGGGTTTGAACCCACCACCTCCGGCATATGGGCCCAGCGCCCTATTCCTTTGAGCCACAGGGGCCACCGTAGGATTTTTTTTTTTTTCATGCCACTGGTATATTTCATTCTGACACGTATGTATATAGAAGACTATGTATACTCACTAGATTTCAAGGATAAAAGAAACCTTTAGACTAGACTTGAATTTCAAACATAATGGTCATTTTCCAAGAATGTGAATACCATAAAAGTGTTTAGTTGAACACATGTTTCCAAGAATGTTTTGAGTACCATAAAAGTGTTTGGGCAATTTATGTAGTATTTTTTCTATCTGCCAATGTTTCCAAGTAAATTTAATTATTTACTTCCTTATTTACATTAGGCAGAATTAACTGGAAAGGAAACCTGTTTATTTAGCTGTAGTGAAGTCTTGACTGCAAAATCACAATTTAGGTAGGAAAGACAGAGACGAAACTACTTTCAGGATTCGAAGGACCATGGACTATTCCAAAACGCTTGAAGCCTAAACTTATTATAGAGGCCCTCTTCCCACTTTCTCATATCCTTTCTTTCTAGTAATGTACACCCTCCCCCTACATTCATAGATACTCAAAGGCGGGCACATGCGCACATGCTCATGATTCCAAATGAGTACCTATTGATTTAACACCAAGTTCTACTGTGATTGTATTGAACCGTTATGGATTGGAATCAAAGAAAAAAAATATTTTCTTCAAATGAGTATTACTTTTCAGTATTAGATAAAGTAGTCTGGATTGTATATTTATATACATATAAATATATTTATACATATGCATACACACAGTGTATACTATGTGTGTGTGTATATATAGATACAATAAGTCTGTAACAACTAAACAAATAGATGTATACCTTGGAACTCCTTAGAGATAAAAGAGGTTCTCTAAATGCAAAATGTTGAGAAGTTATGTGTTATTAACAGGAGTGAACTAAGATTAGAAGACTTACCTAATTATCATAGAGCAGGTGATATATTCCTTATTATGATGTCATTTTCCTGTTGTGAACATTAGACTTTGGCATTTTTTTATTGTTTGTTTTTCCCCTATATAGAAAAGTCCTTTAAAATAATATAGCCCAATAATCTGCTATATTGTTTATTTACCTATTGTTCTACACAACATATATCTATCACAAAGTAATATATTTGAAATACATGTAATTTTTGCACTTGTATAAAAATAGAAGTTTGTAATCACATATACATTTATGAGTTGCCAAGCATCTATTACCTTAGAGTATGGGGAAAATAATTTCTTGCACAGCTGAGAATCTTACACATTATGATACATGTAGCTAAAACTAATACTAAAATTGCATTGTGTTCCCTTCATGTACACCAGAAATATGATGAATGACAGGGAAAGTCAAACTGAAATTAAAAACCTCCTGAAGGTAATGCACACGTTGGAGAATCCAAACACAGACACATTTCACTCTTTGATACCCTCTTTTCAGTTTTACCCTTTCATACTTTCTTTTTTTCCCATTAGGGAAATGACTTGAGAATCAGCACAGCCCAAGATGAGGTGTATCTGCAACCATCTGAAGAACATGTCAATGTCGTGTTACTTAAAGAAGAATCATTCACCATACATGGCACAAATTTTCCAGTCAGTAGAAAAGAATTTATGACAGTGCTGGCAAATTTGAAGAGAGTCCTCCTACAGATCACATACAGCTTTGGGATGGATGCCATCTTCAGGTAAAATCAGGAACTGCACCTCCAGTGTTCACAACATTACAAAACAGTCAATTTGAAGGTCCCTAGGTTAAGAATGGAACCCTAGTTTTCTGAAAGGTGTTCCTGTTAAACCTTTACAATTTTAAATACTTAGAACAAATTGGTCTTGATTTTTATTATTATTGACAATTCCTTGGCAATTCTACCAAACCACATGATAGGTCATTATTTCTGTATTAAGAAATGCTGTGCTCGAAAACAGAGACTCCTTTATAATAATTCAGACAGTGGGAAGTTAATGAGAAATAATTCTGGAGTACTCATATTTGAAAAGTGGTTTACAAAATATTTTCTTTCATTATTGAATTAGTTTCTGACTTAACAGTATATAGTTTGTAATAAGAAGCCTCTTCATTTTAATAACCACATGCTTCACAATAAAACACTGCAAGACTGTGATGACCACGTGTATAAAGGAAAGAGCACGAGCTTTGGAACCAAACTTAGAAGACATTGAGTGAACTCCACTGCCTACTATATGTGTGATTGTGTCCTGTGGAACCTTCTTTTCAGGTGTAAAGTTGAGAGACTAATGCCTAGTTTTCAGGACCCTTATGAAAATGGATATTCGATGATTAGGAAAGCACGTTCAGTTCCTTCTGAATCTTTTTCCTTTTTAAAGAGAGGACTCCCTGATGTAAACAAAACAGGCCCATATCTGCCTGTAGGCCGCTCCATATTCTATTTTTAAAACAGTGACATTTTTGTCTGACAAAATTGTAACTTCAACTCTGTGTGAATGAGCTCTTTTCCTTTCTCCTTCTCTATTGTTTATTCTAACAATAAACAACACAACGTATCGTAGGAACTTCCTTCTCAATCAGATGAAGTTAGATGATCAAATGTGACCCCAGTCTGACACCTTGGCATATCCTCAATCAAAGCAGTGTCTCCAATATTGCATTTTTATTGCTGATACCACCACCCCAGTATCATTTGCTTGTGCTGCCTAGTTTGTTTTTCACTGGTAATATTTCAACTCAGTGTAATCATCATTACCATTTCCCAAAGGAGAGAGCTGCAAATTCCTAAACAGAACCATTGCCAAACAATGCACCTCTTTTGCATAGGCAGTTCTGCTAGAAGCTGGGTTAAAATGGCATGAAGATGAGAAGCAGCTCTTAGGAATTAATTATGTTTTTCCCATTTAGTAAAGAGAGATTGTCATGATGTTTAAACAGTACAGAGACATGAGTCCTCTAGCTTTCAAAATGAATGACAACCAAATTGACAAAAAAGTGGCTAGGGGGCTTATTTATTTTTGTCACCATTGCTTCTCAAGCTAGCTAATCCAAAGACATTTCCCCCTGATTTATGTCAGACAGTTTCAGCGTCTACCCATCTTAAAACCAGTGGTTTCATCTGAAGCCTTCTGAGATTTGCCCAGGCATGGCTGGTGCAGTCACAGAGAATGGCTGTGTGAACTGACACAGGGACCAATCCAAGTGGGTGGCTGCTTTCTGTCACCTCTATTACCTACAGCTCTGTAGTTCACGAAGTTAAAGCCAGTGCCAGATTTGAAGCTCCTACTCACTTCTTGTAAGCTGAAGGTCGGCACGAATCCTGAGTCAGTAAACTGGTTATATTTTATTTATCTCTGACCTACCAGTAGATTAAGCCATATTTGTGAAACACCACTTTACTTGATTTCAACGTGTCTCGCACAGTAGGTTTCCAACCCAGTGTACTGTTTGTGTGCAAGTATAAGTAAATTGAAGCTCAACAGAAATTCATGTTTAGACTTATTTATAGAGGATTTACTTCTGTGGTAGTTCTCCCAGCAAATGAGCTTCGGTTCCTCCAGTCATGTGAGTAGATGGAATTGTGCAGTGGAAGGAGAACTGGGCTGCAGGTCAAAGGTTTTGACTTTTGTTTTCAACTCAGCTGGCTCGTAGTTGTAAACATAAGTACCGCTCTGACCTCTTTGGATGTCAATCACTTCATCTGTAAAATACAGAAGACAATTGCCCTGCCAGCTTCAAAAGGTCAGTGTGAAAACAGGATTAGAGGATTGCCAAAGCAGTTTGCTAAATGGCAAATCAGCACACCCATATGAGGTGTTTCTATCTTACCTACCTCGTCCTGAGGGATTGCACTTTCTCCAAGGACTGTTAAGACTTGGAGGCCCCTAGAATAAGGCACATACTGGTATTTCCACACTTGTGCCAGTTCTTTCTCTTTCTTTCTTCCTTTCTTTTCCCCTTCCCTCCCCTCCCCTCCCCTCCCCTTCCCTTCCCTTCCCTTTCTTTCATTTTGAGACAGAGTTTTACTATGTTGCCCTCGGTAGAGCACCGTGGCAGCACAGCTCACAGCAACCTTAAACTCTTGGGCTTAAGCGATTCTCTTGCCTCAGCCTCCCAAGTAGCTGGGACTACAGGTGTCCGCCACAACGCCGGGCTATTTTTTTGCTGCAGTTGTGCAGTATGTGCAGTCATTGTTGTTTAGCAGGCCCGGGCTGGGTTCGAGCCCGCCAGCTGGGGTGTGTGGTTGGCGCCCTAGCCGCTGAGCTAAGGGCGCTACCCAGTTGTGCCAATTCTTATTGTCATTCTTTTCCAGAGTGCTCAGAGACCCACTCAATAATGTTAACTGATTTCCTTCTTGCTGTTCTCATTAGGAAGATGAAGACAAAAATAGAAAACTTTTTATTCTTCTTTTAAGACTGGAAGAGAAATTAGCCTAACTGCACATCTTTCTCTTCTAAATTTTCCACACCGTGGATTTAGTGGCAATCTTGGTCTTTAACTCAAACAAGGCTTTTCTTAAGCACCTGTTCAGTATAGAACTCTTGTACAAATATCCTTGCCTTTCACCCTACGGTACATTAATACAGTTCACCGGATTTCCAGTCTTTCTCGTTAGGGATAGTGCATGTGTCTATCCCTCAAAGGTAGACGTGGTCATATGACTTCGTAGGGATCACAGCGAAACCCACCCTTTTCCCTTAGTTGGTTCACTGAAAGTTCAACCCACAATTGCGGCAGGTTAATAGGAGAAAGGTTAATTTCCAAATACCATGTGCAAGTGGGGGGAAACACTAAAACGATTACCCAATGTCTCAGTCATGGTCAGAGACCTTTATAAATGCCGTTTAGAAGGGAGGGAGCAGAATGTGAAATGGATAGGTGCAGTAAGTGGCTGCTAGGAGGATATATAGATGGAAGGAACAAGATCACCTTATACATTAACGTGAGAGACAGGTATTGTGTTTAAAATGTTTTGGGGCTGGGTCTGCTAGCATGAAAATGAAGTCAGCAGCCTCCTTGATTTCCAATCGGGTTAGTCAAGCCCTCTCCCAGTGCTTTCTGATCATGAATGGCCGTTAATTCAAAATATTCTTTATACCAAGGAGTCACCTTCTGGGGTGAAATTTCTGTAGCTCCTTCAACTTGGATGGGCCAGTGTAATATGGGAGAAGTGATGTCTGCTTTTTCCTGGGAAAACATTGACTAGCCACAGGCACACTCTTTGGAGCTTACTCAGCAACCAAAAGATCAAAACAGCCTGGAATGCTGACAGCACATGGAAGTCAGATGTCCTGAACCATCACCCGGGCCTGTAGGAAAGTTTACAGAAGTAAACCAGGGAAGTTTACTCACGTAAACTTTGAATTTCATGGAATCTTTTATTTTCAAATAAGTCGCTGAGATTTTGAAATTGTTACCACAGAATAACCAAACCCATCACGACTACATCGTGATATACCTCATGTGTCTGTATTGCTTAAAAATAAATACAGAATCTATTCAAGGCAAGAGTTTTTCATGTAACTTTTTGAGGAAATTTGGGGATTTTGTTTCAAAAAAGATTAGACTGACTATACTCAATAAATAATATAGAATAATTATTGTAAATAAGTATTGACACATCTATAATATGCTTCTGCCTTTTGAAATAATGATTCAGGTAATTACATTTTGAAGAAATTATACTGATAAGGACCAATGGACTTAAAAAGATTTATGCAGCTCTCTTAGCATTGGGCTGTTGATAAGAGACGTGGCCAGGAAGTCAACCCATCAATGTTTCCTCTCCATTGTCCTTTGACTACCTCCCCATGCTATTCTGTAGATATTGGATTCATTCTGTCTGCAAACATTTACTGAACACCTTCCACGTGTCTCTCTAAATCTCAGTTCCTCTTTTGTAAAATGGCAGAAAAAACATCTAATTTTCAAGATTGACAATTGAGAAAGTAAGGTATATAAAAGACCTGACATAGCATCTAGCTTATGTTGGGAGGCAATGCAAGCTAACAAGATCACTGGTTTAGGAGTCACACTTGGGTTTAAATCACACTGGTTTCAGAGTCACACTCCGCAGCATTTGCCAACTGAATTATGTTGGACAAGGCACTTTACTTCTCTAAGCCACAGGTTCTTCATTTGCAAATGTGTAGAAACATGTGATTACTACACGGCATTCACTGAAACTTCAATGAAATGTTTCAAGTCCCCATTACAGAGCACAGACAATAGTAGACACTCAACAGTAAATATTAACATGTGGTAGTTTTAGATTAAGTAACAAGTGTAAAGAGTTTTAAAAATGATCATTGAATTCAAAGAAGGCATGGTACAGTCGGAAAGGCAGAGATGTTCTGTGCATTTATGATAATATAATGAACAGTGCCGTGGAAGTGTGCACAGTACACTCCGGAGGACCAAGCAGGAGAGATGCATTCTTGCATTAGCATTCAATATATTTTTAATCAGTGGCTGCAACAATGTCATATTCTGTCAGCCATTTTTCTTAGTTGATGGGAGATTGAAAATATTTAGAGAAAATGTCTTGCTTTTTTTTTCCAGATGACCCACTCAGGCATTGCCTGGGCTATGGAAAGATTCTGTCGCTTAGTTAGGGATGGAGCACAAACTATCCAGCTTCTCTAATTGTGTAATATTTTGTGGAATTTTCATAAGACAGTGACCAGAGGAAATTTTGAGTAATTATCTTGTCTTTTGACAAAAATAAAACAGAACAAAATAGTTGAATAGCAATAAAATTTTCTTTTCTTTTTTTTTTTTTCTTGTTGGGAATTCATTGAGGGTACAATAAGCCAGGTTACACTGATTGCGTTTGTTAGGTAAAGTCCCTCTTGCAATCATGTCTTGCCCCCAGAAGGTGTGGCACGCACCAAGGCCCCGCCCCCCTCCCTCCTTCCCTCTCTCTGCTTTTCCTTTATGGAAGTTAACCCAAAGTAATATCCTTTTAAGTGGAATGGCATAGAATTTTTTTTAATACTACAAAAAGGTATTAAAAAAGTTATTTAAAAGCATTTTAAGATCAAAGGCATACTGTTGTTTTGGAATATAATGTTTTGTGGGTGTGTGGGTGTTTAGTGTACCATGGTGGGAAATGTAATAAACAAATATATTGAGAAAAACCTTTAAGGCAGCTACTAGGACAATGTTTCTGATATGATTCCAATATTTTCCATAGTAGCTTATATGATCATATCTATTCTTTTCATTCATCATCTAGTCTATGTTTTCAAGTTATAATAATGAGACTACTCAGCCAAAGCATTGACTTAGGTGACAATCTTCGATAGTTCATGCATCTCTAAAATTTAGTATTTTTTCACTGCCAACATTATTTATTTAAACAAATGCAGCCTGCTGTCAAGGAAAAAAAATGACCAAATTGAAGGAAAAAAAAAAAAAACTGCAGCCGTCTTCATGAATAACACTAAAAACTGTTAAACGCATTAAAATCCCATTTAACAAGTAGCAGAACCTAATGAACATTGGGATTGCTCAGTGAATACTAATGTGGAATATTACTGGGAAAGATGTTTGAGTGCTGAAATTCTTCATAGATCAAAATGGTTATATAGATTGAGGAGAGGAGCTTCTGTTCTTCAAAAGAAAAATGAAATTTGGCTGTTCACTGAAAGTAGTTTTGTTTTTCTATCTTTATTTTTTCCATTGTTCCTTAAAGAAATCAATTTCTCATTCTTTTATAATACTCCAAACCGCCAAAAGTTTAAGTTTTGCATATCAATTTCATATCAGAAATTCTGAGATTACATTTATATATAGTTGACCAATCTGCTGTTTAGCAAATTTTGACAATCTGTTATATGATAATCAATTAGTATATTGACCATGAAATCATCTAATTCCGAAATTAAAATGATCAGAATTATGGGTTTGTCATGTGTCGGTGCATTAATTCTCAGTAGTTAGATATCACGGTACATTCAGGTAATTTCAGGTCCTTGTCTCAACCTCTAACTCTAACATTTTCCCATTTGTTTCTGTGTCAAATCAAACAAGTAATTTGTCTTTTATTTTTCTGAGTTGAATCATCTGGAACGTGGCTGGCGGGCCTTATTGTATCATTTATCATGGAGTATGTTAGTCCTCGTTAGTAATATCCGTTCATTCATTTGTTGATGTATGCATTTAATTATTCATGCATTTATCTATCCATCCACTCATCCATCCATCCATCCATCCACCCATTTGTTCACTCATCCAACTAAATCATCTTGAGCAAGTTTTGAGACAGTCACACTGTGCATGTAGATGTTGACAGGATTTCTGTTCTCAAGGAGAGGCTCATACGCTCATGTTAACATAAGTACTATCTTTAGTTTAAACTCTTCCAAAACCTGCTGTGTTAAAAAGACTTGCCAGGTCCAGAAATTCGACTCTTAGACATAGAGCCAAAAGCACTGAAAATAGGTATTAAAAAAATACATCTTCATGCATATTCATAGCAGCATTACTTATGATAGCCACTTGGGTGGAAAAATCCAATGTCTGTCAGATGAATATATAAACAAAATGTGGTAGATAGATGCAATGGAATATTACTCAGTTATTAAGATGAATGAAATACTGATACAATGCTACAGTGAGATGAGGGTAGACCATAAGAGTACCTTGCTAAGTGAGGAAACCTGGTGCTAAAGTCACATATTATATGATTCCATTAATATGAAATCTAGAATAGATTTCCATAGTGGCAAGTTGGTAGTTGCCAGGGGCTGGGAGAAAAGAGACCACTCCATGGGTTCAAGGTTTTCTTTAGAGTTGATGAAAATGTCTTGGAACTACCTACATAGAGGTAGTTGGTGTACAACATTGTGAAGATACTGATAGACACAGAATTGTATGGTTGGACATGGTTAATTTTAGGTGGTGTGAATTTTACCACAAATAATAAAACAAAAAAGATATGCTGGGCAGTGCCTGTGGCTCAGTGAGTAGGGCGCCGTCCCCATATACCGAGGGTGGTGGGTTCAAACCCAGCCCCGGCCGAACTGCAACAAAAAAATAGCTGGGCATTGTGGTGGGTGCCTGTAGTCCCAGCTACTCAGGAGGCTGAGGCAAGAGAATTGCCTAAGCCCGGGAGTTGCAGGTTGCTGTGAGCTGTGATGAGACAGCACTCTACCAAGGGCAACAAAATGAGACTATGTCTCTAAAAGAAAAAAAAAAAAAGAAAGAAAAGAGAAAAGATATGCTTATGGTACTGTACCTTTTCATATCAAAATTTACTTGATTAAGTGGGAAAAAAATAAAACAAAACATTCAGTGATTTTAAGGGATGCATGTAACCTAAACACAAGAACAAGTGATTTTTTTTTTTAATGCCTACTGATCTAGGACCACCTTGTACCGAGGTGTCATGTCCTAGAGAAGATAACATTTAAGAAATAGTGTTGGTTGAGTTTGTCTGCAGTTAAGATAATTTGCTTGTATTTAGAGGCTGCCAGCTAAGACTCAAGCAGCTAGGTTGATTCCATCCAAATGCCTAATTTTGGAGATTTCAAGGTTACTTTCCTTTTCTGCCTCTCGATTACATATGAACCCATGCATATTCCAAGGGACTGGCAAGTGTCTAGAATTAGCAAAATGAGGGATAAAAGCAATAACATCTTCAGAAACTTGTTGCTGAAAAGCTTACAGCTTGGGGAAAAGTTGTCACTTTGGAAGATATATTTAAACCTTGTAATAAACCCTTGAGCTTTGCTTTCAGGCTTGATTACAGCATAGATTCTTGAATCTGGCAAGCCCTTGGGTAAGTGTGAATCACCGATCAATAAAACCCACCATTCCCCCTGAGAAAGAAACTCAAAACACAGGCCCTAGCAAGAGTCGGGCGAACCTTTCTTAGAGTTAAAGAATGCCATCTTGTGTGTTATCAAAGTGCATGAATCGTTTTTAAAAACAGACATTTTTATTATGAGTCAAGAGCAGTCATCTAATTGTGTGCTCTTAGAGTTTATTTAAAATTTATTTTCATTACTTTAAAGTGATTTGGGGATACAGATAGTACCATAGTATTTCTGGTACTACTCCGTGTGTCCCTTTTATTCTGTTTCAACAATGAAAATATGTTAATAAAATGTCTAATGTTTAACACTCATCTATAATATGTTACTTATTATATTAAGAACTTTATATTCATTTTAAAATTTAATTATTTCATCAATCTCAGGATGTATACACGCTTATATATCTCTCTACGTACAGATAAGAAAATTGAGGCCTAGAGAGAATAAGTCATTTTTTCAGGGCACAAGGCTGGTAAATATCAGAGCGTATTGATGAGCATATGAATCCTAGCGTATTGACTCCTGAAACTCTGGACTGGACAATTAAACTTTTAAAATTTTCTTTTATAAAATAATGAAAAAATTCAATAAGAAACCAATAACATGCCTGTCAATTGTGAATGCACGTAAAGGAAGGAGACGGATGTGCAGGTATTACTTGGCACATATAATATGTACGTATGATTTGCTTATTTTATGTGACAGCATGTTTTTCAGATTTCAATTCGGCCAAACTAGCTTTTCTCTAAAATGATGAGTAATGAATGCCAAGTCACTCTGTGAACATTACCAGACTGTACAGAACTACCAATAAAATCTGATAGACACAGGGAACAATGAATTTAATTTCAGTTCAAAACAAATGAACAATGAATTTAATTTCAGTTCAAAACAAATGAAGGACATAGTTCTAACTAATCCAACTGAGCATTGGAGAACACGTCACTTCTCTCTGGTACCAACGTGCAGGTTTTATCTCTGACTAAAAGAAACCAAAATTGCTTCCATATATTTTTTTTTTCAATTTAAAAGCCGAGATTGAATATTGTCTCCTTCTGTTCTTCTAGTTTAAACGTTAAAATAAATAAAGCAGAATGTTTTCTGTTTAAAAAAAATCCTTTCAACTATGTGATTTTAAACTGTCCATCCATCTTCAAAAAATGGAAATCAACACATAGCCAAGAACCAAGAAATGAGGAAGCACATTCTTATATCTTCTCAGCATTTAAAGTGGTGATTCTTGTGGCACCTGTAGCTCAGTGAGTAGGGCGCCAGCCACATAACACCGAAGGTGGCAGGTTCAAACCCGGCCCAGCCAGCTAGATAATGACAACTGCAACGAAAAATAGCCAGACGTTGTGGTGGGCACCTGTGGGCCTCGCTTCTTGAGAGGCTGAGGCAAGAGAATCACTTAAACCCAAGAGTTTGAGGTTGCTGTGAGCTGTAGACACCCTGGTACTCTACCCAGGGTGACAGCTTGAGACTCTGTCTCAAATAAATAAATAATAAAATGAAATAAAATAAACAAAGTGGTGATTCTCGGCAAACTGAGCAGACTTTACCTAATATGACAAATGACCAGAGCTTCAAGTGATGAATATCCCTGAGCCTTCTTTTTCAGCATAGATCATTTGCTTATTTGCATCATTGCTGTTGTGTTCCTCCAGCGATAGGGGACCCTTACATGCCACCGTTTTTCTCTCTGCCCCAGGTTGAGCTCCGTTAGCCTTGAATCTGCTGTCTCCTACCCTACTGACGGAAGCATAGCATCAGCTGTGGAAGTTTGTCAGTGTCCACCAGGGTACACGGGTTCCTCTTGTGAAGTAAGTTTGCAGGAAGAGACCTGGGTGCTTTCTACATTCCCTGCACGTTGCTTTCAACAAGCTGTCCTTGTTTTTTACACAAATGACACTGTATAACTTCAAGAAGAAACTCGATGGCTCTCAAACAGAGTACTAACCACATAAATGTCATCTTGAATTTGTGTGACTTTTGGAGAGACTTTGCCTTACTATAACTAGAAAATCTGGTGTTTCAATAAGGGTTAGTTCCCTAGTTCATTGATCTCAGGCTGGATGATAGCAGAAGAATATTTCAAAATCTGTTCCCTTCATTTTCATGTTCATGGTTACCCACAACTTAGCACTATTTCTTAAAAATTTCTCCCATTTTTAAATTCTATATATCACATTGTTCTTCTACTTCATTTCCAAGAACACAATCAGATCACAATCATCTAAAGAATACAATCTTTAGAATGTCAAGAGCATAATACATGAAAAAAAAAAGTCTTCATCTAGAAAATTCCCTACAGGTCTTCTATTTGGTTAGTACCTAATATTGCAGACATTTATTATTGTCTCAACAGCCTAGATGTAGGAGATTGTTTTTCACTTAATACCAGTGGGTCATCTTAAGCTAACAGTTTTTATTCACTTCTATGCGTTTTCTTGTAGGTCATGTGAAAAATGGTTTTACATGAAACCTAGTCAAAAAATGTAAACACCATTTCCCTGATACAGGGCACAGCTTGTGGACAAATAGGAATTTAATTTCTTTAAAATGGTGCCTTTAAGGAATCATTTGAGTGTATCAAGATGTTCCACTTGAGAACACTACCCCATTATGCCATTTAGAGAAGTCCTCTAGGCAGTGCTGTGTCAGTTCTCTTGTACTTTAAAATAATGTATGCTGCCTGAGATATACAGGGCAAAGAGTCATATTTCTGACAAATGTGGTTTTTTTTTTAAACTGGACTTAGATTTGTTTGCATAGAAATAAAACTAAATATAATTCATTGAAGTACTTACTGTTCTAAATTCATATAGAAAATAGAAAAATAAATTAGCTATGTTAACTGAATTTGATTTTATGTATAAAATACATGTTGTAGGGCGGCACCTGTGGCTCAAGGAGTAGGGAGCCAGCCCCATATACTGGAGGTGGTGGGTTCAAAACCAGCCACAGCTAAAAAAAACCCTGCAAAATAAATAAATAAATAAAAATACATGTTGTATTGGATGGAGCATTTTTTTTTTTTTTTTATGAACAGCCTTCCATTTTTAATTCCAGACGAGGCTCTTTGAACTTTCAAGTTCCTCATTCAGTTAGAATAATAAATACCTCGATTCTACTCTTACTTTGATACTTATTTCTTCATCGCTGTTCTCAATCCTCTGCCATTATCTTTTATACATGTTCCAAATACCCTCTGGGTATAGAATTAGCTGAATGCTGAAATTGTTTAATCGGCTATGCTTTTTGTCTCTTCCTTCTCTTCTTCAAAAATATGTTTGATAAATTTTGTTTAGATATGATAAATTCTATGAATTTACCTGTATAAATTGTTAGTAGGTACATTTCACATAATTCCTGTCCTTAAGGAGCTGAGGATCTGTTTAGGGAAGCAGAACAAAATGCCTATGAAAAACTGGATCACTGCACTATACATTTAAGGGAGCAGTCCTTGGTATAGAACATATGTGCAATGAGGGTCCAAAGGTGTGAGCTCCTGCACTGGAGAATGATGTCTTTTGAGGTATCCTAGATTGGAGAATCCTGAAAATGGATGCTAAACAATGGCAACAGAGAGTAAGAGAGAAGTATGCGATGTGAAAAAGAGAGCAAAGAAGCAGAGGAGGGATCATAAAAGCTGCCTGTATCTCTCACACAATACTTGTTTGATAAACGAAAGTTACTTTGAAATCCGTGAGAGAATTAATGAATCAGAAGACAATGAATTTCTCTCTGACTTGTTCATTTCTTCTACTCTCTAACAATTCCTTCTTTTCTTTATCAATACTTCCTGTTTCTAGACTTACTATTATCCAGTTTTATTCTTTCCTGAATTCATTTCCTTTTTTATGGAGTTTACTTCATAAGGTCACTCCAGCATTGTTAATCTAATATCCTGGGACCCCATAAAAGCTGAGTTAATGCCAAAAACCCATTAGTATTTTAATCCCAGCTTGTTAGGAATCTCTAGCCAAAAATAGGTGAAATGTCTCTTAGGGACATTCCCTTTTATTTCTTTTGGGGCCACAGGATTGATTTAGAATATTTTTTCTAATTTGTACTTGATTTCTTATAAAGGGCTCCATAGTTAATCTTGCAAGTATTTTCTTACATTTGCAGTATTATCATTATTCATTTTACTTGAAAGATGAGATATGTCAGATGGGATACTAAAAAAAAGAAGAGTTTTAGACCAACTCTCAATTTCTTCCTCTATATGGTGGGTATAATATTAACTGTGGCATAGAAGTGCTCCTACTTTCATGTAATTAACAAGTATTCAATGAAAACATATTTTGAGACCAAAAAAACCTAAACATGGAGGATAATGTAGTGAATGTAGAGATATGTCCTCTGCCCTCAAGAACGTTGCATTTAGTAGTGGGCTAGACAACAGGCCAAGAAGAAAATGTAAACAAAAAGTGAAAAATGCCACAAAGAGACTGAACAGTTTGCTATGCTAGAAGTATTAATGAGTAGGTGTATGAAGGACAGAGTCTACTTTATAAAACTTTGTCAAGACAGGCTCTCTGAGGTGGTAACACCTAAGCCGAGTGGTACCAAGAGCAGGTCAGGAAGTATAGAGTCCCTGCAAGGATTTGAAAGAAGGCAAGGATGGCTGGAACTTCATAAGCAAAGGGGAGAACTGTACAAGATGTGATTGAAAAAGCCAGGCTATTCAGAGCTTTGCATATATGATAAGAACTGAGGGTTTGATTCTACATGCCTTGGAAAATCATTAGAAATCTTTTACCAGGATAATGCCATGATCTGAGTTAAGTTTTGAAAATGTCATTATGACTACATTCTGACTACAGGAAGAACATGTCTTGATAGGGCATGGAAAGGGCGGCACCTGTGACTCAAAGGAGTAGGGCGCTGGCCCCATATACCGGAGGTAGTAGGTTCAAACCCAGCCCTGGCAAAAAACTGCAAAAAAAAAAAAAAAAAAGAGAATAGGAAGGAGAAGGGTTGATGAGCTATTGCAGGAGAACACACTAATGATAATGGTATGTGTTAAGATCCTGGCAAGGATCCTCACTCCTGTGCTACAGAATCAGCAATGATCAGCTGCAGTCTAGGCCCTGTCCACACCCCTCCAGAAAACACCCAAGAATCTGGACTCCTGGGGGACAGGCCTCCAGACCTCAGAGTGAGAGTGGAGGAGAGTGCTGGTAGCTCAGAATTGCAGGTTGAAATGATGTCATTCTGAAACTTCCTTCTGTCAGGCCTAATTTCTTGGCAAAGAGGTTAGTCCCTCAGGAGATCTGGTAAATCATCCAATCTCTTGCCTGGAGTGTCAAAGCCTGGACTATATTCTGGAGCTGACTATGGGGAGAAGATCAGTGATCCCAGTATTCATTTGGCCCTTGGGAGTTTTCAAAATGGAGGACTGTTTAGTCATCTAAGGCTATGTTTCTGAAAAGATAGGACATGGACTACCCATTAAGAATCTGATTGATTGCATCAGCACCCTCCTAGCTCTGGAACAGCTGTGCCGGTACCCGTGATCAGCACCCTCCAAGACCTCTGGAAGAGCTGCACAGGGACACGTGTTTGGAACCCTTCTGGACCTCCAGAAGAGCTGTGCCAGGACCCGTGATCAGCACCTTCCCGGACCTCCAGAAGAGCTGCACCGGGACCCGTGATCGGCTACCCCACCCACTAGGCCTCCCCATGCCCTGACCAGGAACCCTGCATCTCCCTCCTGTACCCTCCCTGCCTCCACAGTGCCCACTCGTCTGGCCAGGGACTCTGGTAGCTGCATGTCCTCTGGAGCCCTTCTCCTGGCCAGAGGAGCCTTGGGCCCTCTGTGCCAAAGTTATTGGGCACCACACTCCCAGAACAGTGTGTACCACCCCCCACCCTGTTGCTGGATCTGGGGGTGTCACACTCTGGAGGTGCTCCCACAACCAGAACTCCCTGGCTGGGGCAGCCCCAGAAGAGCTACACAGGTTCACTCGCTACAAAGATCCAGCAACAATAGAGTGATCCCCCCAGGTCTCATCTTGGAGAGACACCACCCCAACTCTGAGAACAGCCAGAAGCAGCAGTGAAAAACAATTATGAGACAAAATCAAAGGAAATACTCTAGCAATATGAATAATCAGAGTAGATCAACTCCCCCAAGAATCAATGGGGCAGACACAGTACAAGATCCCATGCACAAACAAATAGCTGAGATGCCAGAAATCAAATTCAGAATCTGGATAGCAAATAAGATCGAATTAGAATTCCAAGCAGTAACCCAAAAGGTATCTCAAGAATTCAAGGAATTCAAAGACCAAATGACCAAAGATTTTGACACATTGAGACAAGAAGTTGCAGCCCTCAAAGATCTGAGAAACACAGTAGAATCCCTCAGTAACAGAATGGAGCAAGCAGAAGAAAGGATTTCTGACATTGAAGACAAAGCTTTCGAACACTCCCAAACTCTCAGAGAGGAAGAGAAATGGAGGGCAAAAACAGATCACTGTCTCAGAGAGCTCTGGGATAATTCAAAGAAAACCAATATTCATCTTATAGGGATCCCTGAAAGTGATGAAGTGGCTTCACAAGGCACAGAGTCTCTTCTCCAGGAGATTATGAATGAGAACTTTCCAGATATGCCAAGAGATTCTGAAATTCAGATAGCAGACAGTTTCAGAACTCCAGCACGACTCAACCCAAATAAGATATCTCCCAAATACATCATAATCAATTTCCCTAAAGTTAATATGAAGGAGAAAATTCTGAAAGCAGCCAGATGAAAGAAAACCATCACCTACAAGGGGAAGAATATTAGAATAACTGCAGATCTCTCTGCTGAAACCTTTCAAGCTAGAAGAGGATGGTCATCGACCTTTAATCTCCTAAACCAAAATAACTTTCAACCCAGGATCCTGTACCCAGCTAAAATGAGTTTCATTTATGATGGAGAAATTGAATACTTTAACGACATTCACATGTTGAAGAAATTTGCCAAAACTAAACCAGCTCTCCAGGATATTCTCAGACCTATCCTCCATAAAGACCAGCATAATCCTCCACCACAAAAGTAAACCTACCCAGAAAATTTTGACCAAAATCAACTCCCACAGTCACAAAAGGATTAAAATTGTACACCAGACTCTCGAAAGGCTTATCAATATTCTCAATTAATGTGAATGGTTTAAATTGTCCTCTAAAGAGGCACAGGTTGGCGGACTGGATACAAAAACTCAAGCCAGATATCTGCTGCATACAAGAATCTCATTTTACATTAAAAGACAAATATAGATTCAAGGTGAAGGGATGGTCATCAATACTCCAGGCAAATGGAAAGCAGAAAAAGGAGGCATTGCAATCCTATTCGCAGATGCAATAGGCTTTAAACCAACCAAAATAAGGAAGGATAAGGATGGACACTTTATATTTGTTAAAGGCAATACTCAATATGATGAGATTTCAATTATTAATATTTATGCACCCAACCAAATGCACCTCAATTTATAAGAGAAACTCTAACAAACATGAGCAACTTGATTTCCTCCAGTTCCATAGTAGTTGGAGATTTTAACACCCCTTTAGCAGTCCTGGATAGATCCTCCAAAAAGAAGCTAAGCAAAGAAATTTTAGATTTAAACTCAACCATTCAACATCTGGACTTAACAGACATCTACAGACCATTTCATCCCAACAAAACTAAATACACATTCTTCTCATCAGCCCACGGAACATACTCCAAAATTGACCACATCCTAGGCCACAAATCTAACTTCAGCAAATTAAAAAAAATAGACATTATTCCTTACATCTTCTCAGACCATCATGGAATAAAAGTTGAACTCAATAACAACAGGAATCTGCATACCCATATAAGAACATGGAAGCTAAATAACCTTATACTGAAGGATAGATGGGTTATAGATGAGATTAAGAAGGAAATCACCAAATTTTTGGAACAAAACAACAATGAAGACATGAATTATCAGAACCTCTGGGATACTGCAAAGGCAGTCCTAAGAGGGAAATTTATAGCACTGCAAGCCTTCTTCAAGAAAACATAAAGAGAGGAAGTTAATAAATTAATGGGACATCTCAAGCAACTGGAGAAGGAAGAACATTCCAACCCCAAACCCAGCAGAAGAAAAGAAATAACCAAAATCCAAGCAGAATTAAATGAAATTGAAAACAAAAGAATCATACAACAGATCAATAAATCAAAAAGTCGGTTTTTTGAAAAGGTCAATAAAATAGATAAACCTTTGGCCAACCTAACCAGGAAAAAAAGGAATAAAATCTCTAATTTCATCAATCAGAAATGGTAATGATGAAATAACAACAGACCCCTCAGAAATTCAAAAACTCCTTAATGAATATTACAAGAAACTTTACTCCCAGAAATCTGAAAATCTGCAAGAAACTGACCAATACTTGGAAGTATGCCACCTACCAAGACTTAGCCAGAAAGAAGTGGAAATGTTGAACAGGCCGATAATCATGTTCTGAAATAGCATCAACTATACAAAAAGAAAAGCCCAGGACCAGATGGCTTTACGTCAGAATTCTACCAAACCTTTAACAAAGAACTAGTATCTATATTACTAAACCTCTTCCAAAATATAGAAAAAGAAAGAATACTACCCAACACATCCTATGAAGCAAACATCACCTTGATCCCTAAACCAGGGAAAGACCCAACAAGACAAGAAAATTATAGACCAATATCACTAATGAATATTGATGCAAAAATACTCAATCAGATCCTAACAAACAGTATCCAACAACACATCAAAAAAAATTATACACCATGACCAAGTGGGATTTATCCCATGCGAGGCTGGTTCAATATATGTAAATCTATAAATGTAATTCAGTACAGAAACAAACTAAAAAATAAAGACCATATGATTCTCTCAATTGATGCAGAAAAAGCTTTTGATAATATCCAGCATCCCTTCATGATCAGAACACTTAAGAAAATTGGTATAGAAGGGGCATTTCTTAAACTGATAGAGGCCATCTACAGCAAACTCACAGCCAATATCATATTGAATGGAGTTAAATTGAAATCATTTCCACTTAGCGTGTTTCCCCGAAAATAAGACAGGGTCTTATTTTAAGGTGTGCTCCCAAAGATATGCTAGGTCTTATTTTCAGGGGACGTCTTATCTTTCCTCTAAGTAGGTCTTATTTTTGGAGGATGTCTTATTTTCGCGGAAACAGGGTAGATCAGGAACCAGGCAAGGTTGCCCATTGTCTCCATTGCTCTTTAAAATTGTAATGGAAGTTTTAGCCATTGCAATTAAGGAAGAAAAGGCGATTAAGGGTATCCACATAGGGTCAGAAGAGATCAAACTTTCACTCTGTGCAGATGACATGATCGTATATCTGGAAAACACTAGGGATTCTACTACAAAACTTTTAGAAGTGATCAAGGAATACAGCAATGTCTCAGGCTACAAAATCAACACCCATAAATCTGTAGCCTTTATATATACCAACAATAGCCACGTTGAAAAAAAGTCAAGGACTCTATTCCTTTCACAGTAGTGCCAAAGAAGATGAAATATTTGGGAGTTCATATATCTAACAAAGGACGTGAAAGATCTCCATAAAGAGAACTATGAAACTTTAAGAAAAGAAATAGCTGAAGATGTTAACAAATGGAAAAACATACCATGGTCATGGCTGGGAAGAATCAACATCGTTAAAATGTCTATACTACCCAAAGCAATATATAATTTTAATGCAATTCCTATCAAAGCTCCATTGTCATATTTTAAAGATATGGAAAAAATAACACTTCGTTTTACATGGAATCAGAAAAAACCTCGAATAGCCAAAACATTACTCAGCCATAAAAACAAAGCATGAGGAATCACCCTACCAGACCTGAGACTGTACTATAAATCCATAGTGATCAAAACAGCATGGTACTGGCACAAAAACAGAGAACTAGATGTCTGGAACAGAATAGAGAACCAAGAGATGAATCCAGCTACTTACCATTATTTGCTCTTTGACAAGTCAATTAAAAACATTCAGTGGGGAAAAGATTCCCTATTTAACAAATGGTGCTGGGTGAACTGGCTGGCGACCTGTAGAAGATTGAAACTGGACCCACACCTTTCACCATTAACTAAGATAGACTCTCACTGGATAAAAGATTTAAACTTAAGACATGAAACTATAAAGATACTTGAAGAAAGTGCAGGGAAAACTCTTGAAGGAATCAGCCTGGGTGAATATTTTATGAGGAGGACTCCTCAGGCAATTGAAGCAGTATCAAAAATACACTACTGAGACCTGATCAAACTAAAAAGCCTCTGCACAGCCAAGGACATAGTAAGTAAAGCAAGCAGACAACCCTCAGAGTGGGAGAAAATATTTGCAGGTTATACCTCCGATAAAGGTCTAATAACCAGAATCCATAGAGAACTCAAATGTATTAGCAAGAAAAGAACACGGACCCCATCTCAGGGTGGGCAAGGGACTTGAAGAGAAACTTCTCCAAAGAAGACAGACACAAAATCTATAAACACATGAAAAAAAGCTCATCATTCTTAGTCATCAGAGAAATGCAAATCAAAACTAAGATATCACCTAACCCCAGTAAGAGTAACCCACATAACAAAATCCCAAAACCAGAGATGTTGGCATGGATGTGGAGAAAAGGGCACACTTCTACACTGCTGGTGGGAATGCACACTAATACGTTCCTTCTGGAAGGATGTTTGGAGAATACTTAGAGACTTAAAAATAGACCTGCCATTTGATCCTATAATTCCTTTACTAGGTTTCTACCCAGTAGAAACCAAAAATCACAATATAACAGATATCTGTACCAGAATGTTTATTGCAGCCTAATTCATAATTGCTAAGTCATGGAAGAAACCCAAGTGCCCATCGACCCACAAATGGACTAGCAAATAGTGGTACATGTATACAATGGAATATTATGCAGCCTTAAAGAAAGATGGAGACTTTACCTCTTTCATGTTTACATGGATGGAGCTGGACCATATTCTTCTTAGCAAAGTATCTCAGGAATAGAAGGAAAAGTATCCAATGTACTCAGCCCTACTATGAAGCTAATTTATAGCTTTCATATGAAGGCTATAACCCAACTATAGCACAAGAATATGGAGAAAGGGCCAAGGGAGGGGAAGGGAGTGGGGAAGGCAGGGTGGAGGGAGGGTAATGGGTGGGGCCACACCTACGGTGCATCTTAGAATGGGTACAGGCGAAACCTACTAAAGGTAGAATACAAATGTCTACATATAATAACTAGGAAAATGTCATGAACAGTTTGATGAGAATATTTCAGATTGTATATGAAACCAGCACATTGTACCCCTTGATTGCACAAATGTACACAGCTATGATTTAACAATAAAAAAATAAAAAACAAAAAGATCATGACAAGGAATATGGAAAGACATGTTTATGTTCTCTGTATGTTTTGGTAGTAGAATAAATAGGACGTACTGGTAGACTATATGCCAGTGGAGAGATAGGAGAAATAAAATAGCTTAAGAATGAATTATAAGTTACCAGCTTAAACTGTTGGACAGTTTGGTATGGTGCCATTTACTAAGCTGCGAAAGTCTGGGAGAGAGATAGTGGGGGCTCAGAGGATGAACTCAACAGTCCATTTTATAAATTGTACATCAAAAAGCCTATGAAGGGTTGATGTCCATGTTTAGTTAGGATATTCAGATTCCTAAACTCAGCACATCTGTTTTGTCTAGAGATACAGTTTTGGAAAGCATCATAAACCATGGGATGGAAAAATAAAGAGGAAAAATCACCAAGCCCAAGCCCTGAAGAGCTCCTGACAGTGACACATAGTGTTGAAGCAGAGAGGAGAGCAGAGAGATGGGGTTGACATTGGGAAGTGTTATGCCCTAGAATTTGAGAGACAAAGGCTTTTGAGGGAGAAAGAAGTCAAGGAGGCCAAAGATTGATGAGAGGTCAGACAAAACGCAGTGGTAGAATTGTCTATTGAATTTGGACAAGAACAGTTTTAATTGGGGGTGATGGCACAAGACAGATTAGAATGCAATGGAATGTGAAAGGGAAGGGAGGAAGAAAGGACTTGTTAGAGTGGTGCTAATGAAAAGAAAAACAGGTAGGTGACTAGAAAAGTTATGTGACCGTGAGAGTAGTTTTGTCATTTAGTTAATTTGTGATGGAGACACCAGTTCATATTTTTGAGTTGAAGGTAATGATCCAATAGAAAAGAAAGTTACTACTGATGCAGCAGAGAGGAGGAATATTGAGAACCAACAGGTACTGGAATCTAGATTACAAGTGGAGTCAAATTTCTTTCAAAGGAGGATGTATCCTGCATGCCCCACTGCTATTATTTCAGAAGGGAATATAGCTACTTCTGTAGAGGTATATGCTTAGGCAGATATGGCTTATAATGGCTTTAATTTTCTTTGTGACCAATAAGATAAGAATCACTGGCTAACAGAGGTGTAAGGAGTTGGGAAGTTTGAAGAAAGCTGTACTCCGAATTTTGCAGAGTATTTAAAACAAAATTTCTGTGAATGTCTGCCCTGGAAATAGTAAATTAGATCTCTCTCTCTTCTCAATAACCTTAATATTTAACCCCCTTCTGGATGTGTAGCTTCATGAGTTTTTTAAAAATATATATATTACAGGAAGAAATCACTTCTATGATGAATCTAGGCAGATAAAATTTTAATAGGGAGAGAAACTACTGGAAATAGATACAAAAATGACACTTTCCCTTTTTTGTACTGCCCAAATTAAGGGGAAAATTGATTTCTTTTCTTTTCAGATAGGAAGTATCAGCACGTCATTTTTCATGTGTTTGTTACTGATGTTCATATTTAAGAGTCCTCATGTCCTGAGGCAGAAGGAATGTTTCCAACAACATACAAGACGATTCTATATACTTTATTACTTCAGTAGTTTTACCATTGTTTCCTTTTTCAACTGGAAAAAAAAATTTCTTTTCATGATATACAATGTTGTATTTAACCATCCAGAAATACAGTAAATAACCCACAAAATGTGGCTATACTTGAGGGGCGTCGTAACCTCTTAGAGAGAAGCAATATTTGCCTTGCACTTACTCTGCACCGCATTCACTCTGCACCGCATTCACTCTCCACGGAAGGGAAACTTAATTAAGGATGATGGAGAACTTGGAGCAGACCTTGACACACAAACAATCTAAGACTCAAATATCCCGTTTTAATCAGAATTCTCTTTTTTTATATGAAAAACGTTTCACATTTTACAAAGGTATGATGAATATAAACAAATTCAGTGCAAAAGAAAACTGTAAAATAAGCCATCAAGGCAGTAGGTAGGAAATAAATCATAAACTCTTTTGTGTAAATTTGAGGAAGCATAATTGGATGGAGGAAGTTTGGAATGAAATGCGTGAATTATATGTGCGAGGTGTGTGTGTGGTCACATACAACAGCGTGGTGCTACCTTTCTGCCTAAGAATGTCAAACTTTTTCTGGAAGTGAAGGAGTTAAGAGCAGTTAGTGTGTGGGAAAGGGAATATTCCCAACAAATCAAAATTACTGGGGATGACACTGGGTGCTCTCTTAAGCTAAGATTCTCTGAAGAAGCCTATGAAATCAGCTGCTTTTCCCTTCTGTTTTCCTGTCTGTGCTTTTTACTTTGAGACTGTCTGTCACATTTCAGTTCTTTATATCTCTGCTTTATTTTACCATTTCAGAAGAGACACCAAGCTAACGCTTCTTCTAATCTTGTACCTGCCAGTAACACCAAGGTCAGTATGAAGCCTCAGTGTCAGGAGGAACAGATCTGAGGCGATGTTTTAGTAATGGCAATGCTTTGACGAACACATTTGATGAATTTCCTTAGTTATTTTCTATTATGAAAACACAGCAACAGAAAACCTGATTGTTCTAATCCCTGAGGCTGACCGCCACCTTATCTTTCTTCCAGTCTTGCTGGCCCAGGCACAGGCGAGTTAACGGCACCATGTACGGTGGCATCTGCGAACCATGTCAGTGCTTTGGTCATGAGGAATCCTGTGACGACATCACCGGAGAATGCCTGGTAAGTGCTTTCTCCTGTGGGGATGCTGATCAACACAGCTGAGTCAGCTCAACAGACCTTACAATTCAGTCGCTACCTTTGGGCCCTTAATCACTTGAGTCAAGAAGTGATTTGACAAAGATCTTGATAGTGAACTGAGTTAGAAGCTGAGAACCCTCTTTCAGATGTGATCTCCCTAACCCATATTATGGAGTGTTTTTTCATATTAGTCTAAGCATTGAATTAGGATCAGATACATTATTATAAAGCATAACTAATGATGAGATATACGTATCTGCCATGAATACATATGTATATACAGGATTTCACTCTATTCCATTAATTCACCCAAGTAGAGTATGCTTTTAAGGTAGAAAACAGTTTGTGTTCCCTTAATATAAAAAGTGTAAAACATAACCTTTATTTTTTTATTATTTTTTTTTTGGCCGGGGCTGGGTTTGAACCCACCACCTCTGGTATATGGGGCTGGTGCCCTACTCCATTGAGCCACAGGCACCGCTAAATATAACCTTTGTAATCAACATAATTATATCTTCATCACACTTAAAATGGGGATATACTGCATATTTTTGATTTAAAAATTTCAGAATTTAACTAAATACAAGGTGTTATTAGATTAAAAAATAATAACTACACATAATGCATATTCCCCAGATTTACGGATTCTTCTACAATGGAGTCTCTACTTTTAAGCAGAAACTAAGCTCTCCAAAGTGCAGAGCACTCGCCATCCCGCTAGAAGCCTCTGGATTAGAGAATTACACTGAATAGACCATTCTGATTAACTCAAGGGCATGTTAGTTTTATATTGTCTGACATGGCATGAAGCTTGAAACAACACTTCTCATTTCATGAGTCTTGCAGAAACACAATTTGAATTGGTGCCAATTTAGGAGGATATCATACTCTCATTTCCCTGCAGAATTTAAGGCAGACTCTGTGATCTGTAATTCTTAATGTTCTGTCTTTCTCGTGCTCATTTTCCCCCCTTTCTCTTCTACTTAAAAGCTTCTGGGAAAAATCCAAAATGAAAATTCAGGGCTTTTGTTTCAATGCAGTTTGCATTTAGTTTTATTGATGCTCTTTTCTGTTTTCTCTCTATAAGATTCTGTTTAATTGCTTTGCAGTATAAAGCATGAGAGCCTTAATTTGTGGATCAGTAGATTTTTCAAAATGCCTTTTTATGAATAGGAAGACTAAGTGATTTTCATTTTAATTATACCATAAGTCTTTTAAAATGTGCTTTGGGGAAAAAATATTGAGTTACCTAGAAACGCTTTGCTAACATGCAATAGGAAATATTCAGCCCAAAACTGAGGCAGATTTGCTTCACTCACCCTTAAAAGATAAAAATAAATACATTATGATACCAAAGTCATAATGTTCCCTGTAGTAATATTTCATGTAGCATCCGTTAGGATAAAATTAAGTCATGCTGGTAGTCCATTGGGTGATATGATATTTCTAAAAATGGAAGCCATTTAAAAAAAATAAAATAGTGTAATTTAGCATAATCTGGAGAAAAAGAGGAGAGAAAGTAATGATATCTGAGGCCTTCTACTAATTAAACCTAGTTTATTGACTCTGTTTCATAGACAGAGAGATGGGAGGCCATTTTGAAATAATAGAGGGATCTTGAGGCAATAGTGGACATCTTGAAGATAAAGACAGAATTTGGTGTCTCCTGAGTTTTTCATACTATGCATGTGATAGCTGGTGAATGGCTGATCATGATGGCTATGTTCTGGAGACTGCTCAGGGCCCTGTCTCTGAAATGGTATTGATAACTATGTGCTGACCTCCCGTTTTGAGCATGATTCACAAAGAGGAAAATAGTTGAATGTTACCCATCATGGTCATTCTTACTGTTTAGTTGACCCTGCATTTTAGCTTCTTATTGTTTGAGGTTTTTTCTTAGCATTCAAAAGATAATTTATGAAACATATGAATATATGGCTCTCTGGCTTAGATTGACTTTGAAATCTGATCATAAATTAACTAAAATTTATCTTTCACATCAGAACAAAATTCAGACCTCTGCTGTCGTGTAGGTCTATGTAAAAAAAGTCATTTTAACTCAAAATACGTTTGAAGTGGCCCAGGGAACATTCAAAGTGTATGAGAGGATGGCATGCTTGCTCCGTGCCAGCATTCTTATGTGATGTGATGTGAACATACATTTGGAAAGCGCTTGTAACAAGGCACCTGTAAAAATTACTAATCCATCAGAGTGAAACTTGCGTCTGTTTCAGTTTTGATATAATAATATTGGTTGTCCAATGGTGTTTTATAGTTTCGATTGCAAAAATACTTGAGTTTTAAGATTGTTTTTATTTCTAATTAATGAAACATGATATTAGGAAATGTCAGAGACCTCTACGTGTTATTTTTCTTTCAAATCAGTAGTGGAAGAAAAATAGGGTCTCTGAGTTATGCAGGATTTTCAGTTAAGTTTTAGAAACAGTGTTTCATCTTATTTAAGACAATCGATTTTATGATCTTATGTTTTTAAAACTCAAAGTCTTTGAAGACACAATCTTAATTGTGTCAGAATGACAAGTGAAGAATTTTCAACGAACAATTCTCCAGTAATAGCTAAGTTTATCTAAACTTGGAAAGGAAGTAGTAAGATCAAATCAAAGGGGAAAAGCATTCTTCAACTTAAGCTATGTTTTACATCAGGCGTCCTCAAACTTTTTATATAGGGGCCAATTCACTGTCCCTCAGGCTGTTGGAGGGCCGGACTATAGTTAAAAAAACAAAACAAAAACTATGAACAAATTCCTACGCACACTGCACATATCTTATTTTGAAGTAAAAAACAAAACGGGAACAAATACAATTCACACCGCTTCATGTGGCCCGCAGGCCGCAGTTTGAGGACACCTGTTTTACATGTTACCTCCCAATATGCCGTGTTATTTAGACAATTGTTCACAGTAAAGTTAACCTTTGTTGGTATCTTTGAAAAGTTTGCTAAATAAACTTGAGAAGAATTAAAAAAAATTAAAAGTCCGTTTTCATCAGTTACTATAGAAATGCGTATTTGCTTGTAGTTGATGAAACTGGAATAGATTTTAGGCCTTTAAAAGTTTATAAATCATTGCCCTTATCACCTTATTTTATAGGATAAAAATGGAGGTGTAAAGAGTTAAATCATTATAATTTAGATATCTACCACTCAATTAAGAAATCTGTCCCCCTCTCAACAAACTTCAATAAGCTATGTTCAAAAATGTATGTTTATGGGTTTTGTTTTGTTAATTCCATTCACTAAATATAATTGAAATTGAACTTATTTTGAAATATATTGAAATAAACAATAATTCAGAATTTTCATTAACTTAGTCTGACAATTCCACTGGTCATCCAGGTTAATACATTTTTACCCTATGTATAATTTAACAATTTCCTTCACAAATTTGGTTATGGATCATAAAAATCAAGGTTGTATTGTACACCCCTGATTTCTGATGAACTCCTTTCAACATAGGGAAAAATTAAAGTTATATATTATCCACACTGTATGATTTTTAAGAAGAATTGGATACACTTTATTATACCATCGAAGCCTGAAGTTATGTCTATATGATAGAAAAAAATCCTAAAAATTTATCAAATTGTGTTATGTGAAGCTTACAGGTGATCCCACTGCCTGATGGTCTGAATTGTTCACATCTGATGAGTTTTACAAACACAGACTGGGTTGAGGAATGTCCTTGAATTCATCTGAAGAAATAAAGACATGAATTATTTTATTTTGATTTTTTTTGTTTGTTTTTTAAGAAGACACGGGTTTCAAAATACTAATTGGCAGAAAAATTAAGTTTCAGCTTTCTTTTAAGAATACCTGGGGGAAATTGTTATGTGCCTTGTGGTTCTGTTATATATTACTATACGTTCAATTTTTTTTCAATTTTCTCAATGTTTAATGATGAGTCAAGCAAAGCTCTTCACAGATATAATAGTGTAGTGCACTGTCCAATCCATCAGAATCTAGTAAGGTCAAAATTAATGTCAGCTAAGAGAGCACAGTCCCCAGGGATTTGTGTGATTAGCCATGGTTCTCATTAAACCAGCAATTTCAAGCTGAACAATTGATTTTTACCTAGAATCAGCTATAAGTTCCATTAAACATGTTGTTAGGGCTCTCTGACAACACACACACACATGATCACATATATTTCCTTAAAAACATAAGGAAGAAAGGAATATGGTTGCGTAATTATAATGAATATCAGTCATCTTTTTATACATATGCAGGTGCTAAAACAATCATGTAGTATGTAAGCTAGATAGTAAACTAACTTTCACTGCTATTTTCCTGCTGTAAATTTGACCATTTAGTGTGGGAACATTATTCTTCCTGGCAGGGAACAGACTAATGACTTTATAAACCTATTTTTGGCAACATGTTGATGCTTAAAACCAAAATAACAAAGTCTGATGTGCATTTCTTCCTCAGAACTGTAAGGATCACACAGGTGGCCCATATTGCAATCAATGTCTTCCTGGTTTCTATGGTGATCCAACTAAAGGAACATCTGAAGACTGTCAGCCTTGTGCCTGTCCACTCAATATCCCATCTAATAAGTGAGTAACAAACCTACCAGACAGATGAAGGTGCCGTTCAGTTCCATAAGAGTGCTTGTGATAGCAAATGTACCCTTTCTCTTACCATGCATAAATAAATAATAAGCATTTGCATTATTTTTTTTCAAAAAGGTATTATGGGTTCTGACTATTTCTAAGAATTTTTTACTATTTTGGTTCTAGTTTGTTGATTGAACATCTGAGAGTAGAATAGAATTTCTAAACCAATTCCAAAGAAGAGACTATTTTATATGAACACATACATTTGCATGTCTGTACACACAGACACACACGTATCTTCATACTTTAATGTAAGAAGCACTGATATAAATGCAACTCATGTGGCTCCTAGTCTCACACTATTTATTTGTGAATCTTGGGCAAGTCAAAAACCTCTCCAAAGGTAAAATGAAGTGATTGACTTTTAAAACCCTATGCTATCCTTTAGATATCACAGAATTTATTGTATTTATGTGTTTATATTACGTACATCTTATTAAAATTGCTTTAATAAATGATACATGTTATTTTATAAATTATATGAGTATTGAACTGTGGGTGATTATTACCATATTGTTTTACATAAACTACTTAGATCTTGACAAAATTTAATGCAAACTCTGTACTTTGGTTAGTCATCCAGTTTTTTTTCTTTTCTTTTTCTTTCTATTGATAGTCGTTTACCTAGAACAACAACCTCTTAAAGTAGATTTAAAACAAAAACAAAAATGCTCTTACCTTTTAGGGGAATGCCCGATTCCAGCTTCTCCTTCAGGGCAGTTTTCTCCAAGTAAACAGCTAACCGAAATATTTTTTGTTTTATTTTGTTGAAATGGGGCATACTGTGTTGAACACAAATCAACAATTTTTCCTAGTAAACAATTATAAAACCTATTATTCTAAATTAAGGAATTTTTTTCCTTTTTCTTTTATCTTTCTTTCTTTCTTATTTATTTATTTATTTTTTTTTTTGAGAACCTGCTGAAAGGTAACTTCGGTGTTCAGTAAAGTTTATATTATATTATTCACTTTCCAGCTATGTCTAAGCACTGTAGTAAGGCTTGCAGAGCAAAAATTTGCAAGTAATTTTAAGTGAAATCTGTCAGCTATGGTCTTTTAAAGTGAGGGTGTAATCAAGCAGGTCATGCTCCAAGCTCTTTCTATAGATATTCCTAATTAAAATGGTCTTTTGGTAGTTCAATGATAACTACAAACTGAAGACTTTGAGAATAATTCTGACCTTAAATTTAAAAGTCCTCCTTAGAGCTGTGCTTCCTACTGTTCCAGTCACATGAGATCCCTGTCTTCCCAGTAACCCTCTCCTCTCAGAATTTTTCCCATTGCTCATTGTTTGCAAAAGAAGAGAAATAACTCATATTTAATGAAAGAAGACCACTATATTCTCAGCATATGGCCAAAGACCATAGTTGGTGTTATTTTACCTTTGAATATAACCCAATAAGGTAGATATGATTATACCTATTTTATAGATGAAGGAATAAAGACTCTTAAGTAGGGAAAGAGTATCTTGGGGCCAATTCTGGAGCCGGAATTCCTTGGTTTCAATTCTGGGTTCTATACCTTCTGGCCATGTAACTTCCATAAACTCCCTGTGCCTTGGTTCTCTCATTATTAGTTGTGATTATAGGACCCCCTCATCGGGTTGTTCTGGGAATTACAAAAAGGAAATGTGGAAAGGCTTAAGACAGTAATTTGACATGGTGAGCTCAATTTAAGGCCTGTTACTACAGAACATACTTGGAGGCATACAGCATTAAAGTATCAGGGTTGAATTTTCACTTTAGAGCATGTGTGCTTTCCAGTTCCCGACATTCTCCATTGAGGACTTCTTTTTAAAAATACACATTGGTTTGTAAGTGACAGCACTAAAAGCAATCAATTGATCAACCGGGTAAGTCAAGTTCCCTAGCAAGGGCTTGAAAAAGAAAGAAATTGGTTTAATGTGTATCGGCAATCAGAATATTTCCAGAGTTTAAAGCATGAGCTTGCCTGGGCATAAAGCTGAAAATTCTTTGACAACCAAGGGTGTCAGAGAAACAGAGGATTACCAGAGGCAAACCTACCAAAAAATAATGAATATAGGAAAATGAATGACATAAATTCCTTCATAATTAACAGCTACTCAGCCCTATGCTCATAACATGGCACAAAATTTGCTTTCTTGTGTTGCTGTGAAGCGTTAGACCACGGTAGGGAAGACCTATTCACTCACCGTGGCATTCTCTAAACCAGTGGTTCTCAACCTTGCTAATGTCTCCTACTTTAATACAGTTCCTTATGTTGTAGTGACCCCCAACCATAAAATTATTTTCATTGCTATTTCATAACTGTAATTTTGCTACTGTTACGAATCGTAATATAAATATCTGATGTGCAGGATGTATTTTCATTGTTACAAAGGGGTCGCGTCCCACAGGTTGAGAACCGCTGCTCTAACCCATCTGCACATACAAGAGAGTGTGAATAGTAATTAATAATTGTTTAATACTACCTTGTAGTAGTATTAAAAGCAGACGGATTGCATCTGGCCATCCACATTGCATCTCCTTCTGGGTCAAAATGTCATGGGAATTAGCATAGTTATCCATCCACAGAGCTGGCCACGTGTATCTATGGATCCTACCTGAAAACATTTTTTAAATTATACAATTGATTGGGTATTAGCCCTTATGTATATTCCATTATTATAAATGCACAGGAGTCACTAGGGAATTTTGCTCAGGTAATTACAGGCATTTATGACCCATCCTGTCCCCGTATTTGCTGTACTTCTTTCTACTTTACAAGGGCTTCTGTGTTGTTCCTGAGAGAGAGAGGAAGTCAGCAAGCATCAAAACACCATCCATCAGGGCCAAAGGAATAAAGGGCCAGTGTTCAGTCTTAATATTTCCTAAAATATGGACCAGTATATTTCAATTTCATATAATTACATTGATCCTGATTTTTTTTTTTTGCAGTTTTTGTCTGGGGCTGGGCTTGAACCCACCACCTCTGGCATATGGGGCTGGCTCCCTACTCCTTTCAGCCACAGGCGCTGCCCTGATCCTGATTTTTTTTAAATAAAGACAACATAATGATAATAATATCAGTAACTTCGACTATTTAAAAATTCTTCCATTTTCAAGGTGATTTCACTTATGGTAAATTGTTATTAAATTATTAAATAATACTTTCATCCTTGGTATTAGAATTGAAACACGGTAACCTATTTTAATTTCCAGCTTTAAAGGTAGCATTTTTATAAGTAGAGATCCATGATAATGCGTTCATTTTATAAATCCTCGAAATTTCATGATGAGGGTTGTAAAGTCTCTTAAATTTCAAACAATTTTGAAAACCTTCATAGTTTAACTGCACAACTGGAATGGGGAAAATCCGTTTTAATCTAATATCCTGAAATATTAAAACTAACTTACTAAACAAGGAGACACTTAATGAGATAGAGAAACTATTCTTTTTAAAAGTTTTTTTTTTTTAAATTGCAGTTATAATCTGAGTTAGAAACTCTGAGGTATAAATGTAATATTTGCATATAATCCTGAAGATGAGATTTGAATTTACCCTGATTATTCAGAAAAAGAGAGAGAGAGAAGAAAGGTACCTGTGTAAAGGTTGCTATAACCTTCACGTCAAGTGTAAGGCTTAGTGATAGCTTTACCTTGGTGATTTATCTATTTAATCCCTGCTCATAAATCTTAGAGATCACAAGCATTTTGGCTCCAAATTTCTTAGATAATATTGCTAAATAAATCAAATGTGTGGGAAGATTGAGATAGATTGATATAGTTACTGTGATGTATGAATACAGACAAGCATATAATATTTAAATTATACATATCAACTTCATCAACTATTTCCAGTGTCCACTGTTTCCTTGGCCTTCTCATCTTGGTGATGTATATATTCTAGCTATAGTTTACTAGGTGGTAAAATTTATCTCTAGAGAAACAAATAGAAATAAAAATATTTCTAGTGTTTCATACTCATTAATTTCTAGTATTACATAGCTTCATACGTTAAATAAAATATGAAGGGGACACATGAATGTCTGCCTTTGAATACCTAGGATGTGTTTGAATAGATAATATTATTGAAGTAGTTATACAGACTTATTAGTTATATAATAAAATTGAAGATATTTTTGGCACAAGGCTTGACAGAGGATAGACCTTCAATAAGTTCTATCTACTAATATTATGAACACTGCTGCTCTGAGTCCATCAGGAATGCTAAAACTAAAATGTTTGAAAGAATAGAACCCTTCTAGAGTTAACTTTTAGGCTCACTCAAGAGGTCATATTGGACTATTATCGTTGTTAAAATTAGTATGTATTAGAGAGATATATTCCATGAGGTAAATAAGAGGTAAATTAAAGAAACATTCAATTGATTCTTTAGAAATTTGAGAATGCCGTAGATGTTTTAGAGCCCTTTCCAACACATTATTTTATGTCTTCATGGATGATTATGATGGGTCTTCCTGGTTGCATATACTACAGGAGAAAAGCAAAGTCCAGAAAAATTAAATGCCTTAATAGTGATCATACATCACCAATATTAGAACCCATATATTCTGACTCACCTCTGTGATTCTTACAGTGGGGATGTAGAAATACAAATAGTTCTCTTCAATAAAAATTGAAGAGAAGCAAACAATAATAATAATGATGAATCAGTAGAACTTGACGTTATACTAACTGTGGATGTTCACTGAAAAAACCAGTGAACAATTATTTATTTGGCAATGTTTATGTTAACTTTTTATATAGTTACAGTTATGTTAATGGTTATTTTAATGTCAGAGAGTAGAGCAGGATAAGAAAGGGCAGATTTAATTATTTTTGACCATTAAGAAAATACATTAAACATTCAAGAAATTAACGTTTTAATTTGTTTAAAAATTTGGCCTTTTATTTTGAGACAGAGTCTCACTCTGTCACCCTGGGTAGAATGCTGTGGTGTCCTGGCTCACAACAACCTCAAGCTCTTGGGTTCTAGTGAGCTTCTTGCCTCAGCCTCCCAAGTAGCTGGGACTGCAGATGGCCACTATCACGCCTGGCTAGGTTTTCATTTTTAGTAGAGATGGGGTCTGGCTCTTGCTCAGGCTGGTCTGGAACTCCTGAGCTCAAGCAATCCACCCATGTTTGCCTCCCAGATTGCTAGGATTACAGGAGTAAGCCCCCACGCTGGTCCAAAATTTGGCAAAATTTTTAGAGTATTGCCAGTTCATAGCTCTAAGTTGTTTTAGTGCTATGTTTTCATACTTTATCGGTATGAAGGGCTTTTACAGATCAATTATATTATCTTGTTATGCAGTATAGGAAATAGCTTTAGAGAAATATGGCATCCAAAGAAATACTTAGAAAATAAATCTAAGTATTTTAATTACAAAATCCAATTGTGGAGATTAAATCAGATTTCATAGTATATAAAGATAATTGAAGAAATAAGTATTTGCTCCATGATTCTCCTGAGAATAAGTAAAACAGAGATCATTGAACTGAAGAAGAAAAAATTAGGGGAAAAGTCAAAAATTCATGTGGACCAAGCCAAAATTATGAGTTTTTCCTTCATTCTCCTCTCCTTTACTTGTGCTGAATGTTCTCACCACCTGAATTTTAGGACCCACAGGAGAAATTTTCCTATTGTCTAATAATCAAGAATCGTTGAGTTTCCATTAACCAATTAATTTTTCCTTAGCTTCCGGATGGTGTGAGTCATTCACATGATAGTTCCCTTTAGCATTAGGTTTGAAAAAATTAGCCTTATTTTCATCCACCACTATCAAATGAACATTCCTTGTAATATGCTTTTTAAACTCTGAATACACCCCTGATTTTATTTAATTTTTTAGTATGTTTTCTCTTTAACCTTATATATGATGTTATCTTAATATACGTATTTTGTAGAACTAAACTCTCTTTGGAACAAAGTTAATTGTATCTGTGTGTGTGCATTCAGACACACAAATGCACACACATAGGTTCACATACGTATTTACATACTGAGTTACACACATATATACATAATTATAAATGGATCATTATTAAATTATATAAATAAAAATATATAAAAATATATGTTCAGCCATTAAGAGGACCTATTCCATGGGTAGATTGTTTCTCTCCCTCCTACGTTTGGGAAATGCCTGTTGTTCTTAGTTTTTCTCCTGGGGTGTCCAACCTTTCTTCTTCTCTGTTGCAAATTGGAAGAGTAAGAGTCACCTTGGGCCACACGTGAAACACACAAATACTAACGAAAGCTGATGACAACAACAACAAAAGGTACATGTGCACTTTTCACAATATCAGAAACCACAGATAAGTGAAACAGTCCTGAAATAATCTGCATGTGGCCTTGGATAATCCAGGAAACAAAATATTCTCTGCCAGTATTGAACTAACCAACCTGACTTAAATGGTATAATTTTGAAATCACCTGAAGTCAGTGGTGATTACTTACAGTTCCCTGTATGTGTCATGAAACAATTAGCTTCACGTTTTGGTCAAAATCGATGTCAAGTTGCTATACTTGCCAATCCAAATTCTGTAGGTACTTTTTGTTGGGAATGTGTATTGCTTAGTCTAACTTTATTTTTGTTGTTCAAGTCATGTTCTCCCATAGCTGTGACTGCAGTTATTGCAATAAGAAAGTAAATCCTCAATTTATGTTGTTTAAAGAATATCAAAGCAGAAATACAGTTATCTTTTCTGGGAAAGTTTTATTTGGATACATCATGTCAAGTGTTTATATTACTAGTAGTTTAAACTCACTTAATTCTTACTAGTATGTCTGAATGACAGTTGGTTATAGGATGAAAGGAGAATGAGATTAAGAATCTGAAGTCCTGGTTCCCGCCATAAATTCTGCTGAAAATTAGAATATGACATTGGACGAGAAAAATTATGCCTTCCCCAACAAACTCATAGGATTTTGTGAAAATGCTGTAAAATTATTTGTCAAAGTACTCTGAACTGCAAAGAACTAGTCAAATCAAATATATTGTTATTGCTCGATTCTTTTTTTTTCCTGAAAATGTTTTGGTTAATGTCAGTGAGCACATCTTATTTTAGTTCTGTTGGTTTTAACTGACATGTGAGTATATTTAAAAATTTGAAATCTATTTTATAAATAGTTTTAAAGTGTCAGAAGCCTTGTCAACTGCCTTTGACATGACTTATGGCAAACTGATTTAGGATTTTAAAAATAATTGGTGTGGTTTTCCTTCAATCACTGTAGTCCCACGGGGATGGGAAACCCAGTGCTTCTAGTTGGAGTAACTTTCTCCATAGATGATGAGATAGTTATAGAGTGACAGTTTCAAAGAAAACATGCATGCGCTCTAGAGATTTGTCAGAATCTAGTCCGCTCTTTTGTGTCTGAAAACAATAGCAAATCACTGGGTGAGGAGGAGGGGAATCCTCTTTCTTTCCATTTTATCGTATGCCTCTTCTCTTCAGTGACATCACAGTCCTATCCAGAGAATCACCCACAGAGAGCCACCCTTGGGTGGGTCCCAGGTGGCCAGACACAGGCTGCCCTCTATCAGGACGTTGTCTTCTCATGGAGCCTGGGCTAGGTGTGTCTTGATTCTGCTGTTTGTGACAGCTACCAGAGTCCCTTAATGTGGAATCTTTTATCTGGACAATACTATGAATTTCAGGTATTTCAGACCAGACTCCCCCTCCCACCAGACCCAACAAATTTCTTTTTTCTTTTCATTTTTTTTTTTTTTTTGAGACCGAGTGTCACTTTGTCACCTTCAATAGAGTAATATGGCATCATAGCTCACAGCAATCTCAAACTCTTGGACTCAAGTGATTCTCTTGCCTCAGCATCTTGAGTATCTGGGACTATAGACACCCGCCACAATGCCGGGCTATTATTAGAGATGGGGTATCTCTCTCTGGTTCAGGCTGGTCTTGAACCCGTGAGCTCAGGCAATCCACCCACCGCGGCCTCCCAGAGTGCTAGGTGTGAGCCACCACTCCCAGCCTACGAATTTCTAGTTTACTTGTGACTCAAATTAGAAATATTTGTAGAAAGAGAAGCAAACTTTGGAATATACTAGAAGGCATGAAATGGCAAGGTTGTCTAGGTTTGATTTGATTTATTATATATTTTAGCAGAACATGCACACTTGATCTCTCCTGCAAGCTTTCCCGAGGATTCCACCAGCATGGTGGCATGCCTGTGAGTGACCTTGCACCACAGGCTCCACCCCCCTCCAACCATGGAGTGAGGCTAGAAGTAGCCACCCCTGCAGCCACCACTGCCACTATCTCTACCATGTACTGTGTTTTTCAAAATCTGGAAAATATCAAGATTTCCTGGGGCTGCTTCAAATGTAGAGGGGTTTGGCTAGAGAGAAAGAAAGAAAGTGCAGCTGTGTTTTGCTACGCCTTAAGAAAATGCCTAAAAAGCAGTTGATCACTTGTTACTGATAATCGTGATCCAGAACAGCCAAAAGTCAGTTAATAACATGTCACAGGATACTGCTCTCCACTGGGCTATATTCACGTCCACGGAAACAGCAATGCCATTTTTCACCCTCCATCGGTCAGACCCTCATCTCTGCCTGTGAGATGAGAATGACCAGCCTGAACCCTTTTGTCACAGCAGTAGTGGAGAAAGAGGAATGAAAATGCGCTGCTAATGACTTCGTATATGTGCTTTTCCCTTGTCCCTGTTGTTCTCCAACAACATCAACATAGTTTTAGCCCGACATGCCATTTAGACCGGAGTCTGGGATTGATCTGTGATGAATGCCCCGTCGGGCACACGGGACCACGCTGTGAGAGGTAAGCACGCAGTACACTGTCTTGCAAAATGATTTCCACCTTGGGAGTTATAAAACCACAGGCATTATCATCCTTTGCACTACCCCGGAGAAACTGCCACACTCCATGAGGTGAAATAAAGTTTCTCTCCACACTTGTCAAACAAATGCGTTTTATTTTTGTAGCTTATTTATTTTCTCGGAATTGCTCTATAAATCTTCATTCACTCAGAGATTATCTGATGAATGTTTTAATCTTAAAGGTTAAGCATTAACCCACAATTTTTCTAGAAACCATTGCTCAAGTGGAAAGTCATACACTTTAAGATTTATCTACTTGTCTATGTAGGCACCATTTATTTTTCATAATTAGCTTTTTTTGTTGTTCTTAAAATGTGCCTTAAATGCATAGTTCATAGTTCAGCAAGTGGTCCATAATTTACTTTAAATATATTTGAAAATAGAAAACAAAATCTGATTTATTATCATGATTTATATCCTCTTCTAATTACTCCTAAACCAGTATTGTAATTCCTGTGGATTTGACTAGGTTGCTGTGCAATAGCACCACGGATATTATTTAACATAATTTGTGTGATCATACTTCCTCCTGAAATGTTTTTGAAGAAATGATTCTTCTTTATGTTCTGTCTCAGTATAAAAATGGTGCAAACTGCACGCTCTGAAAGCATTGCCGAACACAACCTGCTGGTTTTAGCCCTGAAAATAATCCCCTTTGCTATCATCGCTGGTGGCAGGAGAAGGGGACAGCAGAGGAGGTGGCCTGCTTTCCCTCATAGGCAACAAGACACACCCCAAAGAGAGCTCTTTCTGCCTATCCTATTCTGTCCTTTTGGCGTCCATCACTGCTGTTTCAACCAGGGTACATACAGGTACTGAAGCAGGAGCCTCGCACCCAGAGAGAAGTGGGCTAGCAACTGGCAGTCTGTTACCAAGTGCCACTGACAGTTCAAGCAGCAACAAGTATGCAAGCATCTATAAATTAGTAATGAAATCAAAAACCTCCAACAAGGAGGATTTATTTGCAATCTAGAAACTTAAAATCTTTAACTGCATCTATTTTTAAGAAAGGCATATGCATATTACTTAGCATTATAGGAGAATATATCCTGGCCAAGGTAGATTTATAGATTCACATCAAATGCCTTATTACTCAGCTCCCTACAGGCAACCTTTTCTTTTTTCTTTTTTTTTTAAGCCGCTGGAAAATGATAGCTGCTCTGTCATAAGAGGCCATTAAATCTGCTTATCTAAGTGAACATAGTCTCTGATGTATTTCTGCTGCTCAGTAGTTTCTGAGCCATCTACAATTCCAAATGCTACCTTGTATTTAACAAACGTCTCTTTAGCACTACAATGTGCTAGATACAGGGCTAGACGCTGAATATACATAGATCCACTGTACCATCCTCGCCCTCAGCAGATCGCAACCTTCTTTAATGCAGGAGAGGATGGTTGCGTGTATTCTTGAGCAAATTCTATTGGAATAATGAAAAATCACCAAGGAAAGAAAGAACTGACAGAAAGCATTGTGTCCTGTCTAAAAATCTGTATTAATCTGATTCAAAAGACAATGTTGACCTGCATATGCAGTGAAACAAATGGCGTATCTTACCTCCAATTCAAGTCTTTCGGTCAAAAATAATCTTAAACTACTATTACAAAGATAAGAAGATACTATATTTTTCCAGCCAGAATTTTAATTAGGGCTTTCCAGCTATGTTTAGGAGTTATCATTTCACTGTATTTATATGAGCCAAAAGAAACCGTTTAGATGGATCCATAATATTACCAGAAACCAAGTTTGAGGCATGCATGTTGAGGCAGAAGAGAGAGAAGGTAGGGATGGGGTAAGGAGGAGACACTGGTTGCATTGAATATCACATAATTCAAACTGTTCTGTAATTAATGCATGTGACCAGCTTCTGCACATCATCCAGAGAAAACCAGGGCTTAAAGGCAACATTTCCCAAACTGTAGCTGTTCCTAGAACGAAGACTTCCATGGACTTCCTGGCGTGTCCTGCAGTATGTAGGGAAGAAATCTATTCATTTAAGTCAGCATTTCCTAAACTTAATGTGCCCATACACTTTCTGTGTTAATTATTTAGCAAGAAAATATCTCAGACTGCAGCTCAGGTGGGCAAGAATTGTAACTTTATAATCTTTATCACTGTTTAATTTTATTTTGAGACCCCTGTCTCTGTCTCTATGGGACCTGTGAGGATTTAGGAACATTATCTCAGCCAGTTTAAAATTTGCTTTTTCCATCCCTCTTCCTACCTCCACGCTTGAGTTAATATTCTAACAAGCTTTCCTAGTACCCCGGGGCTTGTATGCCTGAGTAGTGGGGTGTATGGATGTGTGTGTGTTGGGCAAAGAGACACGTAATCGGACCAGCTGGGCCTCAGTATTTCATCAATGCCTATTCTTCCTGACCCATTCCTTTTCCCTATCTTCCTAATCTCCTTTCTCTTTAGGCCTAGCAAGCCTTTCCACCACTGTCATCTCATTCCTGGGGATGCGGAGTCATTTAGATTCTTGCTCTCCACTCTGGAACCCACCAACATCTCTCCCATCATTTCTCCATTTGCCTTTCCAATTTCACCCCATTTTCTGTTTAGGGGACAAGGTACCACACTCATAGAAATGATACTTGTAAATCTCAATGTCCAGATGATTCCTCCATTTTTGCTTTCTGCTCTGTCAAATCTCTTCACTCAAACATGAAGCACAAAAGGGTTCTTTCTTCTTGAATTGAGAGAGTGGAGAAACCGTGAATGAGAGGATGGCAGAATGGGACCCAACAAAACGTTGGTGATTGATTGGTGTGCTGTCACACATGGAGCACTACCCTCAGCTTGGGAGACACTTACTTGGGGTCAAATCGCCCATATTTTTGAGTTATCTCTGCTTTGCTGGGGAGCGTTTAAAACAAAGAAAAAGGTGAGAGTGAGGAAGTGAGGGGAGAAGGTATTCATCTGACACTTTGCTGAGACTACGAACTTTTATCATCTGGGAAAAAGGAGAAAAAAATTAAAAGTAAACGGAGAGAGACAGCATCTTAGAAGGCTAAAAGGGATTAAGTAAGCATTGGAGCATCAAGAGAAATTAAAAGAAATGTAGAGCAAAACGTGAGTTAAATGCTGACAACATTTTCCCTGACTGGACATGAAGTCACTTTCAGAGTAAGTTTGGAGCCTCAGCAACACATCAGATACCAGGGAGAAAGACATTTTAAAAGACTGTGGAAAATTCACCTTGAGCATTCTATAGGACAACATGAATCTCAGTGGAATACGTGGACTTCTTAAACCCAACCCCCTCCCTATCTGGAATATTTTTAACAACTCATCTCCACATGAGGAGAGAGACATCGAAAGTCAAGACTAATTGCAGAATTTCCACTAAGAATGAAGAAGTTAGTTGAATCTAATTGTTTAATACTTTGAAAATTCACTTACAATCCCATTTAGATAGTCTCTGCTTCAGGAATGTCTGATTTTGGATCGTGTCTGATCACCCTTGATCACTATGATCACTGGTGAAACCTGTCTGAGCCCTTGGCACCCTGAGTCCAAAATACACAGCGTGGGGTTACAGAAATAACACTAATTGGTAGTACCATTAGTAAATTGTGACTCCAGCTGAGGTTTCAAGAGGCTGCCTATGTGCGACTGTATTTCTACACAAAAGTACTCAGGAAAGGGGGCGTTGGCACCCTTCTGTGCCAGGTAGCCACCGTGTCCACTCTCTCTTCACTCTTTCTACATATGCCTGGAGAGGACACTGTTTTTTCAGTTTGCAGAAAGTCACCATATAAGCAGGCAAATTCCCTCAGTCCCTTGCTAATTACAGCAAATGAGAGGAAGTAAAAACCCGGTGTCACAGCACAGCCAGGCCTTGTTTTACTGCAGCTGTCCTCCTCTGTGCCTTTGCCAATACTATCCCCTCTGCCTGGAAGACAGCAGCCCTTCCTCTCCTCCACCTACAGCTAACCGCTGTTCAACTTTCAAAATTCCGTTCTGTCATCTTGAAAAGGTCTTCAGTTCACCCGAATCTAGTTGGTTGCCTTTTCTGTGCTTCTGTATAGCATATCTCCAATTGTTCTGCTGCTACTTTTTTTTTTCTTGAGACAGAGTCTCATTTTGTTACCCTAGGTAGAGTGCTGTGGCGTCACAGCTCACAGCAACCTCAAACTCTTGGGCTTAAGGGATCCTCTTGCCTCAGCCTCCCTACTACTGAGACTACAGGTGCCCACCATTCCACCCAGCTATTATTTTAGAGAAGACGTCTCACTTTGGCTCAGGCTGGTCTTGAACTGCTACTCAGGCGATCCACCTGCCTCAGGGCCTCCAAGAGTGTGAGGCTTACCAGCATAAGCCCCCACGCCTGACCTGCTGCTAGAGGTTTTGAAGCGTATTTCTTCTCCATGGACTGTAGCATAAAGACAGTGCCTTGTTTATATTAGTTTATATTAGTATCAGATTGCATATTATATATATATATATTTGTTTGTTGTTTTTTTGCTGGGAAAGAGGGAAACAAGAGCTTTTCTAATTTGCTTAGAGAGAAGTAGCGTATTATTGTTCCATTGTTTTCAGACTATAGATAATGGAAAAGTAGGTCAGGGATTTAGCCAAAAGTTGCTGAAAAGAATGATGGTGTAGAGTGAGATAAGGAGAGCCCCATGAGTGCTGTTGCATTCTTCTCATTATTTCTCTCTCCTCACTCCTGCCTTTTCTCTCTTCCTCTCCCCTCTCCCTCCCTCCCTCACACTAATATTGTTCCTCAGTTATAAATAGCAGCAACTGCAACTCCTAACTGCAGGTATTTTCTGTGTATATTACATTCAAAGATATCTTTCAAAAATACTGTAATTTGATTTGAAAATTTTAACAAGTATAGAAAGGAACATTGACTTTGTTATGTCAAGATGCCCATCTCTAGCAAGGCATTCAATACACTATTTTTTAAAACAATGCCCTTCTTCTGCCTTGCAGATGAAAATGAGAGAGCCTGAGATTTCACACTCCAGTTCATTTTGGTAGAAAGAAAAGCAGAGAAACTGGAGGGGTCTAAAGGACTGCGATTTAAACTAATTTTAATTAGGTGAATTTAACTTGGTCAGACTATAAAATGTCATTGTTATTAATAAAAGTTATATGACTAGCAGTATTGTATTCTCCGACCTTAGCATTACTTTTTAATTCCTAGCGGAACAATTTTAGAAATGACTAAGAATACTGTTCTCTGTACAGACAGACACATGCGCACACACCAGTAATACCCTGAAGAAAATGATCTCGCTTCCAGTGAAATAGCATATGAATTTTTTGTCATGTATATTCACAAATTCTCTTTACATATCCTGCAACAAAAAATAAAATATGCATGCTTTTTTTGTTACTTTATTTAATTATAGTTATTTTCTCCCTGAAATGAGTTTTTTTTTTCCTATTACAGGAGAATTTTAGACTTATTAATTGGTATCTATGTTTAAAAAAGTACCCAGATCTTGTTATATAATGCCATCTCTCCTGAGGGCAGTAAGTCATTTTGAAGAAAGTGAGCTGAAAATAATAGGTTTTAGTTGGCTGTGATAATGATCACTGTATATCCATATTCCAGTAGAGCAAAGCCACTCTCCTAGTGGTAAACAAAATGAGATGTGAATATGTGTGGCTGTTATCATCAGCTTTGAATATTAAATAAGGCAAGAAGAATCAAGTTAAAATTCAAGAAGGTCTTCTTATTATCTTTGTTGAATACCTCTCCTGAAGGGATTGTGGGAAAATTTTATGCACTAAAATATTTCTACATATTAATGCTAGAGAATTAATGAGCATCTTTATTTGTGGCCAGAAGTCTTCTAAGTAATATTTACACAACTTTCATAATTTAATAAAACAATTTGAAAATATAGGTAATCTCATTTTAAAAATTATGATAAAATACGAAATCTAAAAATTATGGCACCTACAAATTTTCTAGTAAACTTAAAATAACAGTGGCTCACACCTATAATCCCAACACTTGGGAGGCTGAGGTGGATGGAGTGCCTGAGCAATCACAGGTTCGAGACCAGCCTGAGCCAGAGCGAGATCCCGTCTCTAAAAAATAGTTGGGCGTTGTGGTGGGTGAATACAATACTGCTAATCATAACAGAACTGGCCTTACCACAAGACTTCAGATGCACTGTTATGTTTCTCGAATGTGGCTTCATATGAAGCTTGAGCAAATGTGGGTGAATGAGAAGACGGACCAGACTATAAATAGTCGCTGGCTATAAGGATGTATCTGTGCATGTGTAACCTTCAGTTGCATTTTAAAACATAACATTCGGGTCAAGGGATGGTTGATACTGTAAGTTTTCCAAAGTCTTCTCTGATATGCCTTATAAATAAATAAAATTCTATTATTTCTCTCATAATACATAAATTAGGCTTTGGTTGTTAAAAAAGGAAAAAAAAAAACTTAGAATTTGCTAGTGTGAGTTGTGGGTTCACTTTAGCACCACCTGATGGTATATTCCCTTAATATGCAGACATGCCTTCTCAGCCTTCCCTTTAGTAGAGAATCTTCAATGAAAATCTGCCTCTGAATGTGTATGCAAATACATACAAACTGATTTTTAATTCAGCGATACCCACAATCCCCACCCAATTAATAAGAATCTTCTGTGTCACTATTTCGACTTAATAAATTCCGAACTCTCATTACTGAATTTCCTGTGAGTCTGTTTCCTCATAACAAGCTCTGGCTGCAACGACAACAAAAAAGTGCAAATCTTACATATTTGTAGAGAAAACAACCCACTGGAGTAGAGACATATGATGTGTCGTACTACAAAGGCTTTCCAACAGGGACCCGGATTCCTCCAGAGAGCCAGCAGCAGATTTCTTATTATGCTTTGGTCTCGTCTTCAGTGCCAGTGACAAGGTTGTTGTTTTTTTTTTTCCTGGCTGAAATCTAATTACTCGTGGACTGGCAAGATTTCATCTTGGATCTATACTATAGTTATAGGAAAACATTTTTTTTAATCATGTTGCATTTGAGAAGAGGAAAGCTTAAAAGGAAAAGCCTGGGAGAGGTGGAGGGTGAAAAATATGTAAACATTGTCCCTAGTGAATTCTCCCTGAACACTCACTGATGAAATTTCTCGCCTTAGGTGTGCAGAAGGCTATTTCGGACAACCTTCTGTACCTGGAGGATCATGTCAGCCATGCCAATGCAATGACAACCTTGACTTCTCCGTCCCTGGCAGCTGTGACAGCTTGTCTGGCTCCTGTCTGATATGTAAGCCGGGTACAACAGGCCAGTACTGTGAGCTCTGCGCTGATGGATATTTTGGAGACGCAGTTGATGCAAAGAACTGTCAGCGTAAGTCCTGAACTATTAATGCCCCTGACAGAATTGATGCGTCATACCTCAAAGTAGCTGATGAGTTTTGGAGTGGGGATTGAAGAAGAGGAAATTTTGTGTAACACCCGGATGGCAGACATGCAGCACAGATACAGAGGCTGCATATTCCAAACCATTTCTTTGTACTAATAGAGTAAACCCTTGTAAAATCGCTGTATTATTGAATCACTGTTTTTCAAATGACACACATGTTTCTGTTTGCCTGTGGAATGAAGATTTTTTAAATGAACTTGTTTATGTCTGTAACAGAAAGGAAGGATTTAGAAATTAAGTAGACCCTATTTGTCCTTTTTTTTTTATCTCAATTATAATCATCAGTTTGAAATAAATTTTTCAGCCCATATTGTTTCCCTAGTAGCTGTCAGAAGGTGTTAATCAACTATGCTTTCACAGGTGAATTTTACAGTCTCGTATTTCATAACAGGTGTAAAAATTCTGACAACATTTTCACACACTGGCATTTGTAATTGTTAAGTGACTAGCCTAATTTTAATTTTATAATAGTCATTTTAGGATTATTCATAGAATGCTCTTTCTGTTAACTTCCACAAAATTAGCCACTCTAAGGTATCATCCAGATTAGTCCAATACATTTCCCCCTCATCTTCCCCTCCTGAGCTGTATTACTCAGTTTGGATAGAATTTACAAATCCACTTTATTAGTGGTCAGGTAGTAGGCAAGAGAGGTCTTGTTTTTGAAAGTCAAATGGAATATGAGTCATACCCAGCATCAGCATCCTCTGTTGTCACAATCTTTAGACAGAGCAGGTTGTGAAACAAGCCTAACAGTCTATTTCCACCGAATTTATGATATAAGCAGATACTTCCAATTATTCATGTAGATTCCAGGGCCTGGAGAATTATAGAAATGGGCAGAAACACAGTCTGTCTCTGCTGTAAGCACCAAAGACCCAGTAGGGGACCATATTTCAATAAAAAATGTGTCTCTCTGATCACAGGTTTAAAAACTGATAATTTGTTGAATCAAAACCAAATTACTGTGTGGACCAACTGTCACCTATTAATATCATCTGTAAACTGATAATTTTTTAAGACGAAATTTCCAACAGGCTCAGCGTACCTTTAAACACTGTGGGTTTGAGGCATGTGTATAAAATCACAGGGAGCGTGAGAAATGCTTCCACTCAAACAGATAGTCTGGAATCTGTATTTCTAGATGTGTGACCCTGGGAAGGATATTTGACTTCATAGAGACTCAGTTTCCTTGTCTACAAAAAGGGTCATGGCTTTTGTGTGGGTATTTCTGTGTGGGGGAGGGAGATTGAAGGATCTAGCACGCGGAGGTATCTGGTGAGCTCTTGGGACTTAGAGACGCCCATACATGGCAGCTCCTTACGGAGTAGGTGGCAGTTGTATCTCTAAGGTTACATTAATCATTCAATGATTTGTTTTCTGTGTTCCAAGAACCACTCCCTTCCACAAAGTTGAGGACATTATTTCACTTCCTTGATTATAGCAAACTAGGGATCTCGACATAAAGTCTTAAATATATATGAATGTGGGAATAAAAACATTTGGCACCATGATCATGTTCTTCAGCATATAATGACATTTAAAAGCATAAGAAACACATGTATTACCTATACTTACAATTTTTCTTGAATATAATAGCTCTTCCATATAAATCTTTAAGAAAAGGAAGTTCATGAAAAAAATTTTTTAGTTGCCTCTATTTGTGAGACGTACAGCACTACAAAAAACTATATCTTGCTATACCATACTTTTCCATTAAAATGGCACTTTTGTAGCAGTGCCCATGGCTCAGTTGGCAGGGCGCTGGCCACATACACCAAGGGTGATGGATTCAAACCCATACCAGGCCTGCTAAAACAACAATGGCAACCAAAATATAGCCAGGTGTTGTGGCGGTTGCCTGTAGTCCCAGCTACTTGGGAGGCTGAGGCAAGAGAATCGCTTGAACCCAAGAGTTTGAGGTTGCTGTGAGCTGTGATGCCACGGCACACTACCCAAGGTGACAGCGTAAGACTCTGTCTTAAAAAAAAAGGCACTTTTGCAAAATTTTATATTGCTTTTGTCATTTTAAAGACATTAATAATAACACATAGTTTATTTATGATAAATTTAATTTCAGAGTCTTTGGTCTAAAAAAAGTGACATCTAAATCCTAAATAATTTGAGATTTAAAAATTTTACATATAATAACAAAAGGAACTTACGTGAAGAAATAAAAGTTTTATTAATATATACCATTCTAGTGTCCAAGTGAAAGTGGATATTTAAAGAAAGTATTTTATTCAGCCTTTTCTTATCCTCCAGCTGTAGACAATCCGTATCCTCTCTCCAGTTTCTCACCCTGCTATCAAGTTAGCAGACACTGAAGACCAAACTTTGGCGAAGGATAAATCAAGCAATTTTTAGAAAAGCAGTAAATAGATGTAGAATGTGGAGCCAGGTGAATTGAATAATATTATAGGCTAACAAGAGTAGATATTTTTAATATAAGTTGTGCTCATGTCTGAGTATTTGGGGACATTGTACAAAATTTATCAAAACCAGCTATAAATAGCCTAAATTTCCACTTCATCATGCCCTCACATTTTTATTCTGATGTCAGTGCAATTATATGGAACATTAAAAACATACTTATAAAGAGTAAGCTATTAATTATTGTTCTGTTCGTGAAAAAACACATTTAAGTTTTAGACTGATTTATTATACTTTAGGCAACTTCATAACAAAATAATAAAGCCCAAAAGATTGCTTAAACCAAACATATTTTCTATCTTTGGAGATAGTATATACATTGACAAACAAAAGTTTTTGAACATCACAATGCTATCTATATTCCTATATCACACTTGAAAGTGTTTTGTTACCACATATAGTTTTCTAATCTTCAAGGTATATATATTTATTTGACCACAAGCTTATTTTTTGGATTTAACAACAACAATAACAAAAACCTGGCACATAGTAAATAATCATTAAATTGAAAAAAGTAATTAACTGAATGTTGTGTGATTCATAGCAATATCATACGTATAATTATTCCATGGGTTCTATCCTTTGTGATAATTTTTCAAAATTATTTTTTCCCTAGAATCAATATCCAAGGGATTACAATATTTTAAATGTTACCCCAATGTTTCTGTGATGACGTGAAACAGAATTTCACCTGAACTCAGGGAACTCAAGTTCTGGACACACCTGTCTGGCCTACTAAACATTTGTATATGTTATGACTTCTTTGGATTTCCATGCATTCATTTTTGAGACTGGAATAATAATGATGACATACGTATTTCAATAGTATATGGTGGCCCAACCACTGGGCAAAAGCCTTTATATGAAGTATCTTTACAGCTTTCAGAGTTCTATCAAATGTTAGAATCCCTAACAACCTTTAGCAAATCAGAAAATACTCTATCACAGTATTTAGATGTCCATGTTACCATGTGGGGTATGTTATTATTTAACAAGTCTATTAAGACTGTTAGGAAGTTTTTCCTGGCCACACATATCTCTTCTCTTTCCAGCCTGTCACTGTAATGCCAACGGCTCCTTCTCAGATATTTGCCACCCCCGGACTGGACAGTGTCAGTGCAGAGCTAACGTGCAGGGACAGCGGTGTGACGAATGCAAGGTAAGACCAGGAGCCAAGCACTGAATTGCTTCCTCCTTGAAAATTGTCACTGGCTTTCAGTGACATGTTTTTTCCACTGTAGTATTTTGAAAAGAAGAGCTCAAGATAGAATGCTATAGGTAAAACTACGGTGATTGTTTTCTGTATCTAGAAAAAAATGCTGTACATTAGCATTCTACCTACTTTTTTTTGGCAATAAACTCATATAATATTTGCTGCAATTCAAATATTTTTGGAACAAATAGCATACAAATTTAATCTTAACCTACGGAGAGTAAAATGCTTTTTCCTTTGCTTTTAGAGTTTTGAAAAACTAAAATGTCACTCCTTTTACTTTTGAGCAAATGTCTTCTAGTTCCATCTTTTAAAAGCTAGTTCCTAGGAGCACTCTATTTAACAAACATTTTCAGTAGAGAAGCTGATCAATGGCTTTAGACACACTATTTTGCTAAAATAAAATATTCCATTAAAATGCAGTATGTTGCTCCCGGTCCCTGAAGACGTCAGCCGCTCTGTCCTCAGTGTGGCCAGCACGTTGAGGTTCCTCCGTGACAGCGTCTGAATTCACTCCGGCTCTTTTACATCAGTACGTTCATGATAAAGAGTGCTAAGCAGAAGCTGGCATCTCTCAGATGTCAAACTGGCCTTTCTGTAGGTAGTCTGAAAGTATCATCTCCTAGTTCTTGTATAATATTGTATGCTCTGTTTTGTTTCCCTTTTATTTGTCTGTTGGCTTTTAAAGCCCAATATGCGGTGGGACCCAGAGAAGCAGTTCTGTGCGCCCTGTGACTGCAATGCCCACGGCTCTGTGTCACCACAGTGTGAGATTACAGGAAGATGTGTCTGTAAATCAGGCTTCGTGGGGGCGCAGTGCAACCTCGGCAGGCAGGTGCACGGGCAGCAGGAGCGGCCGCGGACAGCGCAGCGGGTGCTGGGGTCTCGCCAGAGGTGGGGCGTCGGCAGCTCCAGTGGGTGCCCTCGGGGAGCCCATCGGGCCCCAGCTCCGGTAATCCCAGAGGCACTGCATGGCCCTGCCTCAGCATGCTGTGTTCCGTGTGCTGCCGCTGAACTTCCCGGTGACATTTTGCGAAATAACAGTTGCTAAGTGTACAAATTGCAAATGCAAAAATCAGGGAATTCCTAATTGAACCTTTGCCTTTTATAAAAATTATTATCCCTATGCTTTATAAAGTATATTTAAGTTTATAGGTTCATAAAAGTTTGAATTAACCATGACTATGTGGGAGTCAAATAAAAACGTACTGGTGAGAACCTATAATCTTAGAAGTGAACAGGACCTCAGGCCTCATTGGGACAAAACTCACTTTATGAATGAACAAACTAAGAGAAATCTAGCAAAGTAACTGGCAAACAACAAACAATCCAACAACAACAACAAAACACACACACACAACCAAAAAAACTTCAGCCCATTTCTCTGATTATGACATTTCATCATAATTAAGAATTTTGTTAATTTCCACATCACAATTGTGCTTATGTGTACAACAAACACAAGAAACATTTTCAAAATGAGAAATACAAAATAGAAAGGTTGTTTTCAATTACAAAAATAAGGTCCCCATCTCTAGACAAAACAAAACAAATGGGGGGGGAGAAGAAGGGGAGGAAGGGGAGATCACAGGCTGAGTTGCAAAGGAACAGGAGACAGACTTTACCAGGGTAGATTCAGGGCCTCTGGGGAGTTGACGGAATAGAAGAAGGAGAGAATAACATGAAAAGTAAAGGAGGAGAAATGAAAAAAAAAAAAAAAATTCATGGATTCATTTCTTGGCGCATTATTAAGTATCTTTGGAAAGCAAGTTCTGACATTTAGGATTGCCTTGGCTCAAATTCTAGCCCCACCACTTCCCACATCTAAATTCCTTGAATCTTTCTGTAATTCAGCTTCTTCATCTGTAGAGCCCACTTCAGAGGGTTTGTCTCTGCTTGGATTCCCCAAGAACCAAATTGGCAAGAGGATTCCTAGGGGAAACTCCTGTGAAGGAGGAAGGGAGAGAAAGCACAGCCAGGAACCTTCTGCTACAATGGGGTTCTGACTTCTGAGAAAAAGAGAGAAGGAAGGATTGAGTAGAAAAAACATTCAGTTAATGGTACATTTTTTTCAAAATCCCAGATTTTTGACCAGGCCAATGAGACATGCTTGAGCAAATTTTGCCCATTGGAGGAATCCTGAATTGGGCAGAAAAGGTTTGGTCCCTTACTATAGCCAGCCATGGACTGGGAGAAGCCTCGTAGAGGCACGACCTTGTGTGAGCTCATCTTAGTCCATTAGATGGGTGGTTAAGACTGGGTGGCTTAGAAACAGTAGAAATTTATTCATCACAGTCTGGAGCGTAGGATGTCTAAAATCATGGCTCTGGAAGATTCCCTTTCTGGTGAAGACTTGCTTCTCTAGATGGCCATCTTCCCAAAGTAACCTCATATGGTAGAGGAATCTCTCTGAGGGCTCTTCTATAAGAGCACTGACTAATCCCATTCATGGGGGCTCCACCTTCATAACCTCATTACCTCCCAAAGACCCTATCTCCTATCTATATAACCACATTGGGGATTAGGATTTCAACATAGGAATTTTGGGGGGACATAGCCATACAGTCCATTGCAGAGTTCCTCTGGTGGAGGTAAAGACTGAGTGGTAATTGGTGATCCACATTAGACACTGCAGGTAGATCTGATGAGGCACCTCCCAGGCTGTCTCTGGGTACAGATAAGAACCACACGTAAGGCAGAAACATGGAGAGATCTTAACAAATGTTAGGTCTTATATCTATTGCTGTGAAATGGAGAAATCTTTAAATTTTATTTTGCAAAAGCAAATGCATACATTTAAATTAGAAGGATAGTAATCCATCAAAAATGTCTCTAAAATATACATTTAGCAGAAAATAAACTCCCATTCAGGCCCCCTTTCTAGGTATCTTACAGTACTGTCGTATAAAGCAGTGTTTTGTCCTGAGACTACTTTTCCTCTGAGACTGCGTGTGTGAGAGTTGAGAGCACAGACTCTGAAACCAAGCTGGCTGATTGGGAATTCTGACCCCACAGTTGGCTAGATGGTGACCTTTGGCAACTTACTGCACCTTTGTGTGCCTCATTTTCATATCCCCATAAAAAAGTGATGAGAACAACAACTGTATGCCATGGTTTTCCTAAAGAATACATCGATTCATATTTTTAAAGTATTTTCAAATACTGCTTGGCACAAAGGAAGCACATTTTAAAAGGGCTAGTTTTTAGCATTACCCCAAGAAAGAAGAATTTTTGGAAGCTCATCCAACTTCCTGCTGCATCTGGCCAGACATTCCCTTCCATGTTTGCTTTATGTCATTAATCTCAATTACGGACAAGGAACATTTGCTCCTTAACTTTGTTTATTAGTAGATGTTTTATTTTTATTTTTTTAGCCTTTGAAATAAATTTTTGACCACTGTACTCATTAACATTTTGTTACTGCAATTTGGTACTATTTGTTCTGTTATAACCTAGCCTTTAAAACTATACTATTTAAATATTTGAAAAGTATGGTAGAGATATTTCTTCTTGTATATTTCCTTAATTAACTTTGGAATTTTTTAATGATTATTATGGTTTGGAATTTTATTTGATATTGATTGATTTACCCTTTAAGGTGTGTGTGTGCACGTGTGTGTATACAATGAATAAAATTTCAGAAATTAAAATGAATGCAAAATATTGCTTCTATAATTCAGATATTTTTGAAAGCTGTTTTAATATATTATGTTCCAGTCTTTTCTCTGTGTACTTATATTTCTACTTGTGTGTGTCTGTATGTTATAAAAGGTATGCAATTGGAATCATAGCTCTGCTTTTTAAACTTTTATTAAATGCTATATCCTAAGCATGTTCATATCATTAAAATTACTTTAAAGAGGATTTTAATTATTTCAGATTATTTTGTGGTGTGAATGTAGCATAATTTAATTTATTCAACTATTTCTCTAACATTGAACATTTAAGTACCTCTATAGTTATTCACTATAACAAATAATATTGTGATGGGCGTGCTTTCTCTTGAATTATTGTCCCAATTTCTAATCGTTTATCTAGGCCAGGTACCTAGCATTTTATAGTAAATTGCTTTTTTGAATAAAAATATTATACATTTTAGTTTTTCTTCATATAGGTGAATTTAGCTTCAAAATCATGTCATTTGTTGGAACTGATACCATTTTCTTATTTAATAACATGATGAAATCCAAAATAGAACTAGAAATAAAAATATTGCCAGCAGTAAATATAAAGATTAAAGTTCCTATCAAACTCCATCAACCCACTTTCCATTTAAAAAATAAAACTATTCTTAGCCACAGTCATTAAAGAAGTCTAATTTTCTGTGTGATTTTGTTTTCTCTAGAACTTATTTTTAAAACTGCTAACTGCTAACAATAATAGCTAAAATATATAATAAGGCTTATTCAGTTCTCTTTGGGTGCTCTCACATTAAGTGGCAAGATTTATTTTTACCAGGAAGCAATTATTAAGTCTAATTTTCCAAAATAAGAATTATTTTTGCAAAGAAGTAATTACCGAGACTAATTTCCCAGATTAAAATATCATAATAATGTGACATGCTTTATATTTAAAAAAACAACCTTGAAGTAATTTAAGTAGGCTATATGCCTTTCATTTTTTTTTTTACTAGAAGTGACTGTTTCAATCCATCAGCATTTTCTACGGTAGTCACTCCAGCCTGATAACATACTTTTCAAGAAAGTCAGCCAAAGCCACTGATGCAAACTTGAGCATAGAAGATGATTTGTTACAAATAGATAAGGGACATGCAAATGGAAGTGTCCTTTAAGTTACTTAATCTTTACCCTGTGTCCTCACAAATGAATTTCCCTTGTTAGAATGAAACCCAAGAAACCAAATGTTTGTTGGACCAATTATTTGGTCAACGTACATATAATCTGTAGGTTATATTTATAGTGTGAACACTATAGTGTTCATTAGAAGTACTTATGAATATATAATAAAAATTAGATCAAACATTAGAGGAAAAAGATTATTTTAAATTTTGGCTGCTGGTCAATATGTTCACAGCATTTTTGCCAAGTTCATAAGACCACAGGTAATCAGTTCAGATTATTAGGAATAAAGCAAGTAAAATTTTAAGTGAAAACTAGAAATACCACCCATAGCTTATTCCTACATTGCTGTTAGAGCCTTGGCAAGTACAGGGAAAGGCTGGTGAAAACATAATAGAAAAAAATAGTACCTAATTCTGCCATTAATTGTTGATGAAATTCCAAAATAATTGAACTTTTCTCTTTGGATAGCATAGAAAAGGGTCATTGAGTTACATGACAACCCAATTTTTTGAGGATCAGTAAAGTACCCTGATAGTCAGTCCATGGGTTTTCCCCGCCCCCACTTACTTTCTTGGTAGTGTGTAACTTGTTTCACTCCGAGTTAATTGATTGAAATTTGATTTGTCGCTTTCCTCTTCTATGCCAGCCTGGAACCTATGGCCTACAATCGGCAAGGGGTTGTGTTCCTTGCAACTGCAATTCTTTTGGGTCTAAATCATTTGACTGTGAAGAGAGTGGACAATGTTGGTGTCAGCCTGGAGTTGCAGGGAAGAAATGTGACCGCTGTGCCCATGGGTATTTCAACTTCCAAGAAGGTGGCTGCACAGGTATGTAAAAAAGACTTAACGTATTCAGTCTCTAATTTTGGTGTCTTAGCTTCTGTAACAGTTTCTTTTATTAAAGGAAGTGAACATTGACAGCCAATATATGATACATAATATTTAACCTAATGAGTGATGATTTTACATTATTTAACAAATGCATTGCAGTTTATAACACTGCCTTATGAATCAATCTGATTGCGAGTCCTCCATAAAAGTCAGCAGATGCCAATTTTGTTGTGTCCTTTCCTGTCTGTGACCTCCATTCAGCTGGTCACTCCATGACTGCTGTAGGTTAAAAGTAAAAGGTTCAGTTTTTCTGGTGCCGATGTTATCTTAGTTTAAACTCTACCCCCAAGGCAATGCACTTCAACTTTTCTATTTCCTATTGCAAAACTGGTGTAAAGATCAGGAAGTTGATATATTTTTCTGGTTCCAAAAAACTGTTTCCATCTACTTTCCGCTGCCTTGAAAACTGTGATGTTCTGAGAGAAAGAGGTTGGCTCTGGAGATATAGTTCATGGGAAAAAAAATCTAGCCATGATTCTTTGAAGTATTATTCTTTCTTACACCTTCAGCCACAGCCTTCACACAAATCAGGAACTAAGAAAATGCCCATTTGTGCACTGCAGATAAAAGTAAAGATTGAAATTAGCCATGATTTATATGCTACTAATTTAGAATTGACCCATAGTCCAACAATCACTGTGTTGAATATTACCTTTGCTTACTAAACTCATTAATCCAACCTTGATGAAATTCCTACATACTCAGCGTCATGATAAAACTTTAAAACATTGTTATTCACTATTGTAGCAAATTTATGTGAGAAGCAGTAGAAATAGTATCTTTAAATATTTAAAGAACTGACAATCAGACCTTGTGCAACACTCTAGATATTTCTATCATAAGTTAACCCCTACTAAGTTATTCTAAATGTTATAACTGTAGCTATTTTAAGAATTTATGTATGATCTATAAGCCAAAGTCTGTATATGTTGAAATGTTCTAGAGTTGCATGTTTAAATATACTTTCTTATTCAAATCCAACACTCCCTAACATTTTTACTTAGCAAGAGGGTAGTGTTCCTTGCAACAGTGTCCATAACTCAATTAATGAGACTGTACATTCAAATATATTTGATATACATTCAAATATTTCTACTAATAGAAATTATAAATGAAACTAAGGATATTATTCAAAGTTATGGAGTAGTGATTAACATTTTAGAAATGTAGATCTAGTAGCATTCTAACCCAGAGAAACAGAATAGGAAAAATAACCCCAAATGGGCAGGATGGTATTATCGTTGAAAGCATGACCCAGACCAGCAGCCTGGATTTGTCTGGAGGCTCCATCAAATCTAGTTTCAAGACCTTGACTGAGTGATCGGAGCTCCCTTTCCCTCTACAGTTCATCTAATAAACTAAGATAATGATAGTATCTACTTCGTAGGGTTTTTGTAACCATCAATTGAATTAATGGCTACATAATATTTAGAGTAATGCCTAGCACATAAGTGCTATCTAAGTGTTTATCATTATTATCTCTTCACTATTGCTATTATTATTTTTAATTATGTTAAATACTTTGTTAGGCAGAAGCAAGCAAGCTAATTATCAGGAATTCTTCCTGTTCATTGTTATGATTCCACTGAAGAACTACTTAGAGAATTTCTATTTACAAGTAACAATTGGAACTGTCCCAGGACATTCTTGGCACATAAATTTAAACTTAATGTTAACTATTTTTCTTCTTAATGAGTGTCACATATAAAATAAATCCTTTGGCTTAAAATTTGCAACCGCAATAATAATAACAAAAACAAAGACTAACATTTATTTAGTATTTGCCCCATACCAAATATTGTGCTAAACATTTTTCACAGCTGGTATAGAATGCTGTGAGCAATGATAATTGTGATCTCATAAAAAGTAAACTTAATCAAATATTCAAAATTTATTCAGTAAAAATGATTTAATCATCATATAAACACTTACATTTTCTCATAACATTCATCTTTCATTTGAATTCAAGTATTTGGTGTTTCTTCTCTAACTTTCATCTCTTTAATATGGAATGTTACATTAAAATGTACTCAGTAGCCGAGTCAACTGTCACTAATATATGCTATACATACTTTATCTTGGATGGCTTTGAAGTTCTCAAAGTTTATTTTTGGATTCTTTGAAAAAGTGCAATAGATAGAGAATTTGTGCTATTTGTATTTATATATGTATATATATATATATATATATAGCAAAGGAAATGAAAAAATCTACCTTAAAAAAGGCAGGTAGTAAACAAATATAAAAGTATCCTAATATTTAGACAGTGTCCATAACTCAACTATTATTAAATATTTTATAGAATTGAAATATCCTTGTGTGCCATTTATAACTATCTACATCATGTACTGAATTTAAGAAGCCTATCAAGCTTATTGGTTTTTACTGTAAATCAGCATTACCAACTGGAAGGAAAAATTAATTTATACAGCATGAAAAATTTTAAACTTTACAGGACCTGGATATAAGGTATTTCAATTAACACAGAATCTGATAACCCTACTTCTTTCCTACCTTAAACTTGACAGGAAAGGCAAAAACTCTTTACTTTTTCACTTTATTGTGTGAAATACAACATATATTTATGGAACAACTCCTTTCTGAAATGCACTGTACTATGATACAAAAGATGAATGAGGTTAACATTTTATTTCCCAGAAAATCAACACAATATAAAGTTCAACATTTTGTATCAGATTTTTACTATTTTTTTCCTTCTTTGTTTCTCCTCTTTCACTTGTGAAGCTTGTAAATGTTCCCATCTGGGTAATAACTGTGACCCAAAGACTGGGCAATGCATTTGCCCACCCAATACCATTGGGGAAAAGTGTTCCAAATGTGCACCCAATACCTGGGGCCACAGCATCATCACTGGTTGTAAGGTGAGTGAATCATTTTCCCATCTGTTATTTTCTTTTGTAGAGATGTTTGTTTACGTTCTGTAAACTGTATTTCTTCCTAAATATAACTTGCTTTGCATTTAGTGTCTTCATCTCATTTTCATATACACTGGTTTATTATCTTTTTTTTATGATCCATGCTTTTATGTTCTATCCAAGAAATGTATATTTGCCTAAGTGAAGATCTGAAGATTTCTCTCCTCTGTTTTCTTCAAGAAGTTTTACAATTTTAGCTCTTAAATTTAGGTTCGTGTTCCATTTTAAATATTAATTTTGCATATGGTGTGAGGTAATGGTTGAAGTTCTCCTTATACAGATACCTAATTTTTTCAACTCCGTTTGTTAAAAATAATATTTTTTTTCCTGTTCAATTAGTTCGATTCCTTTGTCAAAATCAATTGATCATATATATGTTCATGCCTTTACTTACACTCTGTTGCATGAGTCTATATGCCTGTCCTTAACACTTCATTGTCATGATTATAGCAGCTCTATAACAAGCATGAAATCAGGTGTTGTAAGCTCTCCAACTTTGTTCTTCATTTTCAGTACCTTTGAGTACTTAATATACTATGCATTTACAGATAAATTTTTAATTCACCTTACCATTTTCTTACCAAAGAGTCTGCTAAGATCTGATTGGGAATTCCATGTAATCTATAGATCAACTTGGGGAGAATTGACATATTAAGAATATTAGATCTTCCGATGTATGAATATATCATAACTTTGCATTTCTTTAGTTTTTTCCCTCAGAAATGTTTGGTGGTTGTTTAGTGTGCAAGTCTTGCATATATATTATTAAACGTATCAGTGTTTTACACTTTTGATGAAAAGTAAATGTTACTATTTACTTTTCAGTTTCTAATTGCCTATTGCTAGAATAGAAAAATACAATTATTTTTACATATTACTCTTTTATATTGTGTTAAGCTTAGTTTTAGTTGCCCTTTGGGCAACTTTGGTACCTTCACTGAGATTTTATATGTAGATAATCATGGCATCAGAAAATATAATTTTACTTTATTCTTTCCAATAGGAGTAAGTATTATTTCATTTGCTTGTCCTATTCCAGTGAAATATTGATTAGAAATGGTAGAAAGCAAATACCCTTGCCTTATGTGTTATGTTCAATGGAAAGCATTCAGTCTTTTATAATTGAGAATGACATCAGCCATATTTTACCTACAGATGCTCTTTAGTGGTGTGAAGATGTCCCCGCATATTCCTAGTTTGCTAAGAGCTTTTATCAAGAATGTATGTTCAATGTTGTTAAATCCCTTTTCTGCATCTATTGAGATGATTACAAAATATTTCTTTTTAAGCTGTTAATACGGTGAATTATATTGATTGATTTTCACATGTTGATCCAACCTTGAAATCCTCAGATAAACCCCTTTGGTTGCCAGGGATTATCCTTTTTAAATTATGTTGGATCCTGTTTGCTAGCATTTTGTTAGCAATTTTGGATTTATGCTCATATGAAATATTGGTATAGGGTTTTTCCTTCTAGTATTGCTGTTTGGTGTTGGTATCAGGATATTGCTAGCCTGATGAAATGGTGGAGAATCATTTCTTCCTCATTAATTTGCAAAACAGTTTGCACAATGAATGAAATAGAAAACAGAAATGCTTTAGAGGAAACCAAAAGCTGGTTCTTTGGAAAGATCAATAAAGTTAATAATATTCTAGAAAGATTGATCAGGAAAAGAGAAAGAAGAGACAAATTTTAAGAATGATAAATGGACGCAGGGAAGAGAAGGGGGAGGAGGCGGCCAGATGTGCTTGAGGGATGTGAGGAATTTTAAATAGGAACAGAAACAAGAGAAAAACGAAATTTTGTCAGAAGCACCCGAGACTCTAGCCGCTGAACATCATGAATTAGAGCAGTCTCTGGTTAAAGGGTCTCCATCACTTCTCAGCAGCCTTGGTGAAGATGAGTTCTACCCTGTTTCCCTGAAAATAAGACAGTGTCTTATTTTAAGGTGTGCTCCCAAAGATGCGCTAGGTCTTATTTTCAGGGGACGTCTTATCTTTCCTGTAAGTAGGTCTTATTTTCGGAGGATGTCTTATTTTCAGGGAAACAGGGTATGATGTGCTGCCAGATTCTGAGTCCCAGCAGTCCCTAAGTAGATTGGAAGCAGTGATAGCACATTCCTTTGAAGAGGAAGGAAAGCATTTGAGCAGCGAAAGACAGCTCAAATGTCTGAAGGAAAAGATTGTGGTGATAGAGACGCTCTGTCCAATGGCTTCAAGAAACACAGGACAAGTTGCCCTCTCCTATGTTTTCCAGAAATGACTTCAGTATCTGGAGCATCCTCAGAAAATGTAGTCGAATGGAGCTGTCCAAGATCACCATGCCAGTTATATTTAACCAGCCTTTGGGCTTCCTACAGTGAGGGGATATTGCTATAGATGCTATTGACAATAAAATAATAACATAATAATACAAACAATTTGTACCAATAAATATAGCAATTTATATAAAGGTGAACATTTTTTCTTTCTGACTTACTTCAAATTTATTTTTTTCTTGTGTAGCGAGTTTCTTAACATGAAATCTTAGATCATAGATTTGTGACTTTTATCCTTTACTAATACAGGCATTTCATATTATAATTTTCCTTCCAAGTGCTACTTAGGATACTTTTACTGTTGTAAATTACTGTTGTAATTTTCATTAGATTTAAATTACTCTTTATTTTTGATTCATTGGTTATTTCAAAATGTGATGTTTACCTACAAAATATTTGGAAATATTCAATATAACTTTTTTTTTACTGGTATTGATTTTTGTTCCATATTGGTCTGAGTACATAATTTGTATTATTTAAGATCTTTGGAAATGCATTGAGACTTGCTTTAATGACCCAGAATGGTGTCTACTTTGATTATTATAACTTATAGTTTGAAAATAACATGTGTTTTGGAGTTCTCGGATGTAACCTTTCGTGAAAGTTAATAATCCTTCTTGATCTTTATATCTACGTGTTCTCAGTAACTGAGCATATGCACTACAATTTTAATTCATCTGTCTGTGTCTTGTTTCGGTGCTCTTAGATTTTGATTCATATATTTAGGAGCAATGATATTCGATACATGTAGGATTGCTATATCTTTTTGAAAAGTTGATGCCTTTGTCATGATGAAATGTCTTCCTGGTAATATTCCTTATTCAAAAGTGTACTTTTTTCTGATATTCATTCAGCCATTCCAACATTCTTTTCATTGGTGTGTTACATATTTTTTAACTCTATCATTTATCTCCTCTTTTAAAATGTTTTCATGTAAGGTATTTCTTTGGATAATATATAGTTAAATCTTGGCTATTTGTCTGATCTTAATAATTTGGCCTTTGGAGTATTTTAATTATTATCATTTAATGTACATATTGGTATGCTGGATGAATTCTACATTTTTGCTTTTGCTTTTCCTATCTGCTCTTGCCTCCTTTTTTTCTTCTTTATCTTCCTTTATTTGGATTGAGTAATTTTTATAATAATGTTTTCTCTTCACTTTTGCATTATCAGATTTGTTTTATACCTATTTGTTTTATACCATTGGTGTTTGTCTAAGGATAAATATCTTTAACTTTCCAGAATATACCTTAAAATGATCTCCTAGCACTTTATGTTTAGCATAAGACCGTTACAACAGTAAGCCTCCAATTCTCTTTTCTATCCTTCGTGCTACTGTTGTCATACATGGTACTTCTATGACATATATTATATGACTTACAATATAATATTATGATTTTGATTTAAATAGTCAATTAGCTTTTTAATTAAAGAAAACTTATTTTCTATTGTTTTATATGTGCATTAATTCCAATGCTCTTCATTCCTTCATGTACATCCAAATTTCCATTTCATACCATTTCCCTTTTTCCATTAACTACTATCCTAGTTATTATTGTTATCATTTCTAATATTTCAGGTCTGCTGACTGATTCTTTTCTTATTTTTCAAACACATTTTTGCTATATATGGAATCCTAACCTGGTTTTCAGCTCTTTGATTATCCTATCTTTTTTTAGTTTAATTTTAATGTTTACTTTTCACAGGATTAGTTGGCTCTGTTGGCTCTGTGGTGTTTTAGTTTTCATCATATTTGGAGATTTTCTATCCATCATGTCAAATATTTTATAATCTTCACTCCCATTGTGTCCTTCTGGGAATTGTTATCTATATGTTTGGCCACTTGATATTTCCCCCATTTCACTAAAATGTTTGTTTATTGTTTTCATTTCTTATGCTTATATTTATTTTTGATAGTTTCTGCTATTTTGTTCCAATTCACTGATTTTTTCCTGCAGTTTCTAATCTGTTTTTAATCTAATTAGTATTTTTTTTTTTTTTACTACAAATACTGTATTTTTAATCCTTGAAATTTCCATTTGGGTCTTTTTATATCTTTCATTTCTCTCTTCAACATATTTCAATTTTTTATTTAGTCTTGAAAACACTTATAATACGTTTTTATGAATATTATCACTTTTAAGATGTTTGCCTGCTAATTTCATCATTTCTTTTATGTCAGGACTATTTCTATTGGTTGGTTTTTCTCCTGGTGATGAGTTGTAGTTTTTTCATTTTTTTCATGCCTGGCAATTTGTATTTGGATGCCACACATTCTATATTTTTCATTGTTGTCTATTGGATTTTATTGTATTCCTTCAAAGAGTATTAAACTTTATCATGGCAAATAGTTTAGTTATTCATGGATCACTCGGATCCTTCTGAAGCTTGCATTTAAGTTTTGTTAGAGAAGGCACAGAGAAATTTTAAATCCAGTAGTCAGTTATCCCCTCTACTGAGCTACGAAACTTTTAAGAATACTACCAAGGGTAAATCCATGTCTCTCCTTTCTGGCTATTGTGAGTATGAATTATTCCAAGTTCTCTGTAAGCTCTAAAAATTTTTTCAGCCTTCAGTTTCCCAATGCTTTTTCCTCTATCCATGTAGAATTTCATCCCATGAAGGCACCTATTAGTATTTAGCCAATGACTCAAGGGAACCTTTCTGCACTTCCTTGGAATTCTCTAACTTCCTGTTTTCTGAACACATATTTTATTTGCTCATAAATTTTACCTCAGCTTCTCCAAAATCCACTCCTTGTCTCTCAACTCAGATACAGTACTGGACTTTATTTAGGCTTCTGCTCTCTGTGTTGCAACCTAGAAACTGCCTCAATGTTTTTCCTCTCAGAAATCACAGTCCTGTGCTTCCTTTTATCCAATGACTGGAAACAATTGTTTCTTGGCTTTTGTCTTTGGAGGAGGGTGTATAGTTTAACAGCTTAAAAAAGAAGCAAACCAGATAAAGTTCTATAAAAACTAAGAAGAGACAGTTCATAAGGGAGAATAGGCTGAGTGGGGTGGGAGAATTGCTCAAGGTCACAAGTTCGAGACCATCCTAAACAGTATAATGAGACTTGGTCTCTACAAAAATATAAAAAACTAGTTGAGTGTGGTGGTGTATGCCTGTAGTCCCAGTTTCTCAGAAGCTGAGGCAGGAGGATTATTTGAGCCCATGAATTTGAGGTTGAAGTGAGCTAATGGTGATGCCACTGTACTCCAGACCAGGTAACAGAGGAAGACTTGTCCTCTTCTGACCCTAAAAGAAGAATATCTTCAGGTATAATTGCAGCACAGAGGCCAAGTAAAGTTGGGGTTGAACTGTGTTCATTAATTTAAGAGCCATAAATAGGGGAAATGTTTATGTTAGTGGAAGCCATTCTAATTGATCATATTGGAATATTGGAACATGATGCTCAAGTGTGGTCCTATTTGACATATGGTATTAACCCATAGAGATGTAAATTATTTTTCCACAGAATTAGCACGCATGAAGTAGTAGACTGTAACCATCTTTACATGTATGATAACATATCTGAACACTGGTTTGTAAAGTACCGACTTGGAGGAGAACTAGAGTATTAGTGATAGTTGAAGAAAGTTTAGATATCTGACTTCAATTACACATGTGATTAGAGAAACAAAAACCAGACAGAACATTTATTTTTCTATTGCCAATGACGTTATTAAGTTGGAAGTGCCATTGAGCTACATTTTTTGGAAAGAAAACAAAATTTCTCAAGAGTTTCAAGTTTTTTTGAAGTATATAAGTTGGTATGACCAACTTCTGTGTATTCAAATTTGAGTGCAAACACCCACTTTGTCTTTAGACTTCTAAGTATGTACTGAGGAAATTTCTGAGAGTTCCACTCTTCCCAGAAAATATTGTGAGCTGGTCAAACTCTAATAAAAGTCCTGAAATTGAAGCTGATACCTAGCTGTAAGGATGTAAGTCAGGATAAAATGCAGTTGAAGTGTCTACAAGAATGTAGTTATGTGTTTGGTACGATCCTTTTTGCAGATTATTGGGCAAATGTTATGTCAATAAAACTTGATTGAATTTTTTTATTACTATAGAATCATGATTAAAAATCTAAATTTCTGAATAGCTAGACACTTCATCATAATGAAGAATTACAAATGTTAGAGCTTTCTCAAATAATTTATTTGTGAACATGAATTCTACTATTTTAGAGACTTAGGTGACTGTAATTTAAATGAGCAGTGATTTGAAGTTTATAGCTTCCTTTTCGTTATGTCATGGGTAATTTCTCTGTGCTGAGGTATGAACACACACATCATTTGAGCTGTTATTGAAGTAGAGTACAAAGCCTGCCATCTTTCACTAACAGGGGAATAGTGAGTAAATCCTCTAATGCTAAACAAACAATACATCTAATTATGATTTAAGTTTGATGTTGGCTATAGTGCTATGTAAACATATGGGTAATGGTCTCATTTATCCTCCACTATAACTTCCTGAATAAACTTCCTGATTTGGAAAGGTCCCAGTGTCTATTTGTAATGTCAACTATTTCTTAAGAATTAGTGCTTTTGTTTTATACAATTATTTGGGTAGCAGAAATTTTATACTTTAGTTATTTAAAAATAAGGATGTCTTGCAGGTCTTTTTAAGTTTATTTGATCATAATTTCTATAACTTATATTAATAACTTTCTATTTCTGATTACAGCCCATTTTGGTTAAGTGAGTAAAAACATACTCAAAGCAATGACAAAGAAAAATGTTTAGGGTATAAATATGTCATCCTGATTTTTCAGTTGTATTCCATATCTGATGTTCTATTAGGTGACACTATTCCCCACCTCAGAAGCTATGTCGATGTTTGTAAATATAACAAATAATCACATTTACATCAGCGGGTTTAAAATCACTTTTAGTAGCAGTCCCTACTGCAGCCTTTTTACTGGACATAAATGAAGAAATAGAAAACTACTTAACTATAAAGACACCAAAAGTAAGGTCTGATGATTATTTTAATGTTAGAATCAAGGAAGATTTTTCACCAAACATTTGGGCAGGAAAGAGACAGTCAGAAAAGAAAGTGTTGATTGTACATCATGTTCTAAAAGCACTAATTACTTCTGTGAAAAATAGAAGTGGGGCTAGCCCTGATAGTTGTGAGTATAAGAACTAAGCTGAACAAAGAAGGGCGTGAGATGCACAAAGTAGGTGCTACCCAGAACTGAGCCTGGGATTTGGGTGCTATGCTTGTGAATTCGCCATGGAGCTGTGGATCCGAGAAGGGTGACAAAACAGCACTAAAAAGAGTTAAGTCCCAGCAAAGTACAGACACTCTGTGGCGGCAAACTCAGACACAGAAAGAGATGGCACCCACCCGGGCACCAAGTCAGGCCTTGCTGGGGAAATAGAAACCACACAGGTTAGTTAACCCAAGAAAGTGAAATATAAGGAATTCTCATTGGCAGAAGATGGTTAGTTTCTTTAAAATGATAGGAGAGAGCTGTAAGTAGCTTGACGTGGCAGGTACTTGTAGCAGCTCCTCCCTCTAAGTGGTGGGATGGAACTCAGTGAAGCCACCATGGGATAGCTGGGGACACACTCCCTCTGCCACCTGCAGCAAGGCTGCTGTCAGATGTCTTGAACATGGGTGTGGCCACCATAGGAACACACAGCCTGCTGGTGGTCAAACAAAGCCAAAAGAAATGTGCCAGAGCTTGCTGGTCTATGGAAGCTGCCCAGTGTTACTGGAGCATGTGAGCGTGCTGGGGCTACTTAGAAGCAGCCTCTAAGGTCAGAGTGTGTGTGCAGGCCACAGCAAGTCAGAAAGTTGTCTGTGGGGGCAGAGTATGCCCTCTTGTCTGAGCGCTTTATTTCTGGGCTGCTAGACTTCTGTGTTAAATAATAATAATAAAAAGATGATGATTAGCTTATTTTTATTTATTTATTTATTTATGACAGAGTCTCACTCTGTAGTCCTTGGTAGAGTGCCATGGCATCATCATAGCTCACAGAAACCTCAAACGCTTGGGCTTGAGTGATCCTCTTGCCTCACACTACCCAGTAGCTGGGACTATAGGCCTTTGCTACTATGCCCAGCTAGTTTTTCTGTTTTTAGAGACAGGATCTCACTCTTATTCAGGCTGTTCTCGAAATTCTGACCTCAAGCCATATACCCACCTCAGCCTCCCAGAGTGCTAGGATTACATGCATGAGCCACCATGCCCGGCCTTGGTAATGATATTAATGAAGAGCCAGAACTCAGCATTGAAATGTTGTGAGCCCACCAAAATGGCCCTACAGGGTCCTTCCAGGACTCTCTTAACTATGTTCTGCTACCTGGCCATGGAAAAATGTGAAGATGTCTAACCAACCACAGGATCATAAAGCAAGCTAAATTGGGAGTGCAGAGAGTCGATTGGTGATTGGCACAGCTAGGCCCTGAAAATGATTTATTCCAAAACCCTAAATGATATTTTATAAACCTATTTGGTATTTTTATTAATTGCAAGCAGAAATGAGCACTTTACATTTACAGCAGAAACTTTTAAAAGGAGAATATAAGACAGAAGGACAAGTGAATAAGTAGAAATTAAAAATGAGAAGAGATAAGAAAATTAGTCAAAAAAAATCAAAATAAGCACTGGTGATATATACATACAACAAAACTTTCACTATAAAATAGGAGGTGGAAAATAGAGAAAAAATGTGAAAGGTAAATACGGCAATAAAGACAAAGCAGATGAGAATGATTGCAGAAGACTTTAGGTTTGGCAGATAGTCAGGCGTGATGCACGTTAAGAATGACAGAGGTGATCCTAGAAAAGATAATTGATAAATTAGACCAATGTCAAAATCCAAGACGAATCTGAAGAAACAGCATTGAATCAAAACACAATTATGTTACGAAACTGAAAAAACTCACCATATTCCAGTAAATAAATGAAAAAGGCTCAAGGTTTTAAAAATTCTAGCAAAAATTTACATCACATAAATAGAAAAAAAAATGTGTATACACCAAAGATGAAGAAAAAAGTTTGCCAGCGAAGCATTCTTCCTTAGACTTGTCTGCAATACTAAACGCCAGAAAATAATATACTAGATTTTACTAGATAATAATATATAGATTTTACTCTATATAATATTCTATAATCTAATATATTAGTATATATAATATATAAATTTATATATTATAATATAAATATAAATCTATATATTATAGTATATATAGTAAATCTATGTATACTATAATAGAGTATAATATTATATATAATATATAAATTCATATATTATAGTATATATAATAAATCTATGTATACTATAATCTAGCATAATACTAGATATAATATATATAATATATAAATCTATATATTATAGTATATATAGCAAATCTATGTATACTATAATCTAGTATATATACTGGATTTTATATTATATATGTATAAATTTATATATTATATATACTATAATATATACTAGATTATAGTATATTATATAGAATAAAATCTATATATTTTTATCTACATATTATATAGAGTAAAATCTATCTATTATTACTCTATTAATATACTAGATTTTGCTCTCAACTTTAAGTCCCCTCTGGCTCCCCCAAGTCTGGTTTGAAGCTCCTTAGATGTTCCAATAGCCCTTTGTCCTTCTCCTAGTATATAATGCATGTTCTATCGTGTTATATTTAAATATTTACTGTTCTCCCTCTCATACGCTATGAGGTATTTCTCCGTAGGATTCTTTAAATGCTACAATTACAAGATGGTAATAGGTAAATTGACTTTGTCTAAAGTTTAATCTTTGACACAAAAAGCATTTAAAAAAAAAGAACCATACCTAATACCCCTCTGCCACAAAAGTCAGAGAAAACCCATTTTCTTTCTTATTTGAATAGTGTTATGATTTCTGGACAATCTTATATTTTTACAAATAGAAGAAGCAATTTTAATGTTTATGTTCACTGGTGTTTCCCAAGCGACTAAACCAGAATAATACAAAGCATAGAATAGTTACGTGATTAATAAATGTTTAGTAGAAGCATAGAAGCATTAGAATTAAAATTTTAAGCTATTTCCCATAAAGTGGTATTGATAGTTGCTGTTTTTATCTCCTCTGTAGGCTTGTAACTGCAGCACAGTGGGATCCTTGGATTTCCAATGCAATGTAAATACCGGCCAATGTAACTGTCATCCAAAATTCTCCGGTGCAAAATGTACAGAGTGCAATCGAGGTCACTGGAACTTCCCTCACTGCAATCTCTGTGACTGCTTCCTGCCAGGGACAGATGCTGCCACCTGTGATTCGGAGACTAAACAGTGCTCCTGTAGTGACCAAACTGGGCAGTGTACTTGCAAGGTATGTGCTGCTGGAGTGCAGTAGGGGAAACCTCACCCAATTCGGTTTCCATCGCTCAGATTTAAGTGCATTCAGTGTTCATATTCCTGCTTCGTTGAGCTATCCAAACAGATGGACAAAATCCCATTGCTAGACCCAGAGCTGTCCTTGCTATATGTTCCTTGGCTTACTGATATGTGCTGCTTTTCAACCCAGACCCAACTTTTTTCCTAGTTGGTAGAGAAGATGCATTTTCAATTATAAACGCAAATTATTATTTTTTAAAGATATTATTAGCTTTGCTTTCAGCAAGAGTAATCTGGGAAGGAGGGCTGGGAAGACAGTTTTTTCCAGCATCATCAGAGAAAATCACAGCTAAATAATAAGGCTTATAAAAAACCATTTCTCCTAAAGTTAATCTGCAATCACTGTACACTGGAAAATATATTTACTGCTGTGGAAGTTCAGTAAAATTTCATCACATATAAACACTTTCATTATAAGCGGTGACTATGTGCAAATTTTTGCCCTCATTAATATTGTTAAATGGTGTAGAAAAAGAGCCAATTAAAAAGGATAAAAGGGATTTTTCTCCTTACATATTTCTTAAAAAAATCAATCCCAGGGTAAATGCAGTTAAAACTGTGTCAGAGGTATTGTTTCAAGATAAACTCTATGCAAAGAGGGACACAAGAAATGGGATGGAATCTGAGAAGAGGTTGTTAAAATAGTCTTAAGAATTTAAGGCAATGGCAGCTTCTGTTATGGAGGGTCCCAGCCAACTAAGGAGTAGTACTGTCTTGCTGCTTCTTACCGTGACCATCACCTATGATATAGATATATATATTTTTGTTTTCTCAGCAACCAAACTGTCTAAAACCTTTTGACTTTTTTTTTTTTTTTGAGACAGAGTCTCAAGCTGTTGCCCTAGGTAGAGTGCCATGGCGTCACAGCTCACAGTGACCTCAAACTCTTGGCCTTAAGCAATTTTCTTCCCTCGGCCTCGCAGGTAGCTGGGACTACGGGTTCCTGCCACAATGCAGGGCTATTTTTTGGTTGTAGTTGAAACTGTTGTTTGGCAGGCCCAGGTTGGATTTGAACCCACAAGCTCTGGCATATGTGGCTGGCGCCCTAGCTGCTTGAGCTACAGGCACCAAGCTCACCTATGATATTTAATATATATTACATCTATGTATATACATTATGTTATAATAATTATATAAATATACATCTTAACCTCCTGCCTATTCTTGACAACTTTGACTAATAGGAATCCATGTTTTTACTTTGCTTTTGAAATTTTCATGAGTCTTTCACATCAGTCACATCAGAACTGTAGGAAGTGTGCCACTGAGATTGAAAAAACAATCTGCAATACCTTTAGGAATGTACTTATTTATGAAGAAAGCACTTTTGAAAGACCCATGAATGATGAGATTCAACTACATGTGCCTTTTGAGAGGAGAGTGCAATACTCAGGGTTCTTTTGTTTTCATTTTTTTTTTTTTTTTAAGTACATCTGTTTTTGTTCTCAAGCTGATTTCCCCGTCTCTTTGCCATTCTGGACTCTAAGGGACTCCCATCTCTCTCCAGGTGAATGTGGAAGGCGTCCACTGCGACAGATGCCGGCCTGGCAAATTTGGACTTGATGCCAGAAATCCGCTCGGCTGCAGCAGCTGCTATTGCTTTGGCGCCACTACTCAGTGCTCTGAAGCAAAAGGACTGATCCGGACGTGGGTGAGTAAGGAGGTGCTGAGCCGTGTAATGGTGTAATGCGAGGCCCTGCTGGTGGCTTTGAGTCAGGCCCTCCGGGGTAGTAGGAAATGGCAAACCATGTAAGTAACCTTTTCCCCTGTGCACATTTAGAAAAGGTAAAGGGACCACGTGCTGTTAGACAGCTGGGGCAAACGCCTCTCTTATTCTTTCTTAAAAATAGTTCACTTATTGTTGATGAGGAAATAGAAAAGAGAAACATTATCAGAGAAGCATTAGACTTTGGGATGGGAAGAGTCAGGGCAGCAGAGTGTGAATGCTGATGTGTGCGAACACAGCCACGAAAACTAAACTTGTTGCACATTTGTTCCAACCAACATTAGGAAATCATTGAATTTTAGGGTGGGAGGATGTTCATTTTTACTTTAATGTTCCCTTAACTTTTCCTACTTCTAAATTCTACTCTTTGAAGCCAGGTGCAGTGTCTCATGCCTGTAATCCCACCACTCTGGGAGGCCAAGGCGGTGGATTGCCTGAGACCAGCCTGCACAAGAGGGAGACCCCATCTCTAAAAATAGCCGGGTGTTGTGATGGGCACCTGTAGTCCCAAGTACTTGGGAGGCTGAGGCAAGGGTCTCACTTGAGCCCAATAGTTTGAGGTTGCCATGTGCTACGACTGCAGCACTCTATGAAGGGCGACAAAATGAAACTATCTCCCAAAATAAATAAATAAATAAATTCTATTTTTTGTCAGTGTAAAAGACTAATTTTCAGAGATATTGTGGTTTTTCTTATGTCAGCTAGTAAAAAAAATCTTTACCTCCTGCCTTGCTTGTCTGCTATGCGTGAGTTTTCTTTCTCAAGAGAACACCTCATCAGAATGAGCTGAGGGACTGCAGGTGGACAGGCAGTCCTTAACTTAGTTTTAAAGGAATGTCAAAAAAACTTACGTGTAGCCTCCTACTGTCTTTTGACCCCACGAAGGTGACTCTGAAAGCTGATCAGACCATTCTACCCCTGGTGGATGAGGCCCTGCAGCACACAACTACCAAAGGCATTGCTTTCCAACACCCAGAAATCGTTGCAAACATGACTCTCGTGAGACGAGATCTCCATTTGGAACCTTTTTATTGGAAACTTCCAGGACAATTTGAGGGAAAGAAGGTAAGAACAAGAGCTTTGAAGTCATATGTGAACAAGATAAAATATGTTTTTGGAACCATGTCATTTGGAAATTCATCTAACTCCTCATCACTCTTCATTTTATTTCATCAGTTGATGGCCTATGGGGGCAAACTCAGGTACGCAATCTATTTTGAAGCTCGGGAAGAGACAGGTTTCTCTACGTATAATCCTCAAGTTATCATTCGAGGTGGAACTCCTTCTCATGCTAGAATTATCATCAGGCATATGGCTGCTCCTCTGATTGGCCAATTGACAAGGCATGAAATTGAAATGACAGAGGTAAAGTTACTAGTTGTTCAGTACACAGATGCCGATGGTTTTGCGTTCAGTTTTGTCAGAATGGTTTCTTTTCTTGCAAATAGAAAGAATGGAAATACTATGGCGATGATCCTCGAATCAGTAGAACTGTGACCCGTGAAGACTTCCTGGATATATTATATGATATTCATTATATTCTGATCAAGGCTACTCATGGAAATATCATGCGACAAAGCAGGTAAGAGCAAATACCCAAGTTAAGCTCTTCTTGTATAGGGCAGTCTATAGGAAAGGTCAGTGAAACCTCAGACAAGAAAGATTTAGAAATGGCTGGGTTTGGAGTGTGATGCTAGAACACAAGCCAGGGGTGGTTTCCTTGTGACCTGACAGAAGATAATCACCAAAAAAGGAAAATAGCATGAGAAACAAGTTTAAGGGGAAAAAATTGAATTATATGGTAAGTTTAAGATGCAAATCAGAAATTCACATATTGTTAGGTCTGATGTAGTCAGTAATTCACTGTTGTCCTATCATTGGGTTATAAGAGTGCTGAGAAAATGACTTTCTCCATCCATCAGGGGAATCACACAGGGCCAAGTTGGTCTGGTCTCCTCCAGCTTCTGAAGACATTCTCATGTCTTCACGCCTGTATTGCATTCAATATCGTCATTTTCCCACGTGTCACAATTTCCCTATGCATGTCACAATTTCCCTATGCATGATGGTTTTTCCGTCTGTCATTGGGAATCATATTAGAAAAAAAGGAACACAGAAGATCAACAAGAATGAATGTGATATCATGGAACCTAGATGGTGGGAATATTTCAAGGGAGTATTCATTGTTTTTATATGACCTGAAGAGTCCAATTAAAATGAACCTTATTGGGGCTGACAGTTAAAACTGTACTGGAGGTGCTCATGGTATGATGCCTTGGAAGCCTTATTTTCCAAAGGAAATGTGTTTTCCTTACAGTATGGCTTCTTCATACCCCACCCAGCAGCTTTGGTAAGATCACAGAGTCCTGAATATCCCTGGGGTCCCCACCCCAGTCAGGGACTCTGGGCCTGGACCCATTTTCATTGGAGTCCTGGGGCAAAAATAATCACAAACTTTTAGAGAATGAATGAAACACAAGAACCTAATGATACTGTGAGCGTAGACTGTTGTTTTCCATGAATATAATTATAAAAGAAAGCAAGGACACAGTGTCAAAAGTCAAGGATGACTATGAGAAAAGTAAGCATGTTTATACAGCTTGGGGAAAGGATTAATACCAAGGAAGTTATTAACAATATAAAATAAGGAAAGTTAGATCAGGGATAATGCAGTAGACTACAACATCATGAGCACCCATGGCCTCATCCAGAGATGAAATGAGAAATCACAGATAAAGTTCATACCGTGGTTGCAGAGAGTTGAGTTGAGTTCATACACATAAGCTCAATTTCTTTTTCATGTCAGTTTCCATTCTGTTCTTTAAGAATATGGAATCAATATATGTTCATAAATAATCTCATTTTATAAATTATTAGACCAGACTAGGAAAACAAAACAAAAACATAATGAAGCCTCTCATTGGCAAACTAACGAATACAAAAATACCGTACCTAAAGCAGAAAGTCCTTTTATTTCATGCAGAAGATCTATATGGGTTTTCTCATTCATGTTGAGACTTTTGGTAAAAGAGTAAATCAAGGTCGAAAATTCACTTTCAAATCTGAATCCCTTTGGTTTCTTTTTGATATGTCTCACTGGAATGAAAGATTGTTTTTATATGTTGTTTTTATATGAAATACCAAAAAGGCAAGTAATTTAAAAATGCTGTCAGCTATATTGTTAATCATTTTAGAATATCATATGTAAATCAGGTGGCAGGCAGAAGCCATAGCAGGTTGCATGTCCTTGAAGATAGCAGGTAGTTTTGTGAGTGTGCAAATAGATTATTTTGCAAATTGCTCCACACCACAGTCAAAGACTTTGGTGCTACCCAGAACATCTTGTTAGTGGAATGATGGAAACAATATTTTCATGCATCTTTTATTGTACCTTCCTTGCGTCTCTCACTCTGATTTTACTTGCCCACATCTTGATACTTTGTCTCTGTATGTCTTTTTCTCTTATCACACTATTTTAGATACTTCCCTAAATGAGATATTTTGGTTTAAGTGATCATTTTTTTAACCTTTAGAATGAGTAAATATTTTACTTTTTCTAAGCTAGAGTCATAGCCTAGCAATGATAAGAATGAATAGCTCAGTTTTGCAAGACAGTGGAACTGTGACAAAAGTTTTTAAAAGTTTAAATATTCCCCCCAAAAGTAATCAAGATATAACCTTGCATCTCTGTTATACAGCTGCAAATTTTAGCCTTAGAAACAGCAAGAGGAAAGTTTTAAGAGTTAAGGTATAGTTTGAGAGTTGAACTTTGCACATTTTGCCAATGCTGGCATTTTCTTTTCCGTTTGTACTTCTTTTGTCTCCTTTTACCTTTATCTGAAAGAAATAACAACTTTGGCATTTCAGGACTCATTTTATAGAAGCCAGAAGTTGGCTAAATTTCTGATACAGTAAAACCTGTTGCTCTCTAATCTCCTGAGAAAAAGTGTGTATTACAAAAATATCAGTTGTTGCTGTCCTCCAAGCTTCGCCTGACTTGTAAACACTGGCTGGTGTGCCCCATGCCTGTGCAAGAGAAGGGAAGATGGCGCTGGTTGATCCTCAGGCTGTAAAATATCATGGCCATGCCAGTGGCCAGGAGTTCTCAACAAACAAGTGGCCTCCTTATTCCCACAAAGAGTTGCAGACCGTACAAGGATTCCCTCCCACAGGAGGGGAGTGGTTCGTGTACAGCTCCCCACCATATGGGGCTCTGCAAGGACTTCAGACTGCAGATGGCAATGTGAGAGAAGCCAGAGCGTGCATTCATAGTTCAGTTTCAATAAAACCTACCAATGCTTGTTATAAAGTTTACGATTCAAACTCTTTAAACTGTTGGAGGTGCTTTTTATTGGAGCAAAACTATTCATTGTCTCATTTTAAAGTTGATTTGCAGAACATTTTTGTGTTGCCAGTTGTCATAAAATAGTCTGAATTCATGGATTATATGTATTTTTTAATGTATACTTTCCAATTAATGAAAAGGATATCAATATTTTAACTGTGAATCTTTTGTTTCAGTTATGAGGACTTTTCCAATAGGAAAATAGGGTGAATTAAGTTACTCAAAGAATTTATTTAATAAAGTGAATGAAATATTAATTTGAAAGATTTTTTACTCTCAGAAAGAAATCAGTATTATTACATCATGCTTGATCATTGTTTTCTAAGTGATTTTCTAAGATTTTTGAAAGGACATTCATAGGCTTTAGGGAAAGAAATGAAGAATGGTAGTAAATTAAAAGCAATTTCACTAGTGAGTACAGGAAATATTATATGGGAAATGACCTTGGGTTGTCTGTTTGCAAGAATATAAATGTCTGATTAATCACCAATGTCTACCTGAAGCAACTCATATTTTAAGAAATGGGAAAAACTCTTTGTAGTAACATCTCAATAGGATATCAGACTTCTAATTTGCTGAACTCCTTATAATTTATGTGAATATTTCACTAATGTGTAATCTCAACCTTTGAGGAAGCAAAAATGCAGTAATAAGAAATGACATGTGGGTCCCTATAATGTAAGCAGCTTCAAAACAGTATGTTAATTAGCTGGAACTTAATTGTTCCATAATGTATCCACATATCAAAATAATACATCATTGGTTCAATGAATATATTTGACCATTGAATAATGCTGGGGTTAGGGACACCAACTGCTTACACAGTCCAAAATTCATTTATAGTGTTTGACTCCTCAAACACTTAACCGCTAATAAAATAGCCCACTGTCGACTGGAAGCCTTACTGTTAACAATAACAGTTGACCATTGCATAGTTTATACGTTAGATGTGTTCTACAGTGGATCCTTACAATAAAGAAGCTAGGGAAAAGAAAATGTTTTTAAGAAAATCTTAAAGAAGAAAAAACATATTTGCTGTTCACTAAGTGGAAGTGGACCATCAGGAAGCTGTCCATGTTGGTGCCTTCACGGAGAGGAGGCCCTGGAGGAGTAAGAGGAGGGACGGATTTCGCTGACTCAGGAGTGGCAGAGATGGAGGAAACTCCAACATATAACAGTGGCCCACGCAGCTCAAACCCGTCTTGTTTAAGGGCCAACTATGTATACAATTATTTGTCAAATAAAGGCAAAAGAAAACATCGAACATGTTTGAGGTTGACAATAAACTGGAGAAGACTGTTCCTGTAGGATTTACCAGATGACAGTAAGTGGCTGGTGTAGTGATCTAAGTGCTATCTTTAGGATTTCTGAAATCTCCATGGAGGTCGCGGAACCAGGTCGTGGAACTGCAGTAACTCCTCCAGCTCACTTGATTGAGAAATGTGATTGTCCTCCGGGCTATTCTGGCTTGTCCTGTGAGGTAAGCTAACTCCTACTTATCTGCTTAACTTCGGCTCACTTGAGGAAATACTCCCAGCACTATCTTCGCTACAGACAAGTGGAGTCTATTACCTACTCTTAACCTTAAATGTTTGATTTAATCTTGTATTCACGATGTGAGACATAGTAGCGAGAGGATCATGTCATTGTTACCCAGTTGTACAAATCACACCTGCAGGAAAATAGACATGAAAATGTAAAGATTTCGGAAAATACCTAATAGAAGTAGGAATGTTTTTATGAGACCCACTTATTAATAATTGGTCTACTTTCTTGGACCACTTTAGAGCAAGCAGAAACATTTAAACTACAGGGATTATGAGAGAAGATTATATCTTGTTTTGAAAATATTTTTATATACAATGTGACAGAACTTACACGCTAAACAGCAGTCTATTCTCTTCCACATAAGCTTCTCAGAAGGACATATATTTGTTCCAACAGTGCTACTATTGTTCAGTCACTGCATTTTTAAAGCTGTCTTTTTTTTTAGAAAGAAAGAAAGAAAAAAAAAAAAAAAAACTTTCTGGGCTATTTCTTTGACCGCCATGAGAACTGAAAACTTTGTTAGATCTTTGTCTTGTGGAAGTAGATTTAATTTCTATGAAGATTAGGAACGGTCAAAGAAATAAGTCTAAGTGTTTTATAAACACCAAGTGCGCTATGAATGTCAAGCATTTATCACAGTGCCTGGTGTGTGGTCAATATTAGTTGCTGGGTTAATGTTGTGATTAATGTAACAGCTAGTTATATACCTGCGTATTGATTTATTATAAATATAATTGTATACATGTTATTTTTTAAACAGGATTTGGAAAGTTTTATTAAGGATGGCACATGAGGCAGGTGACAACATCAGGTCAAAACTTAAGTACAACATAAAAATAATGAGTACAAACGTCCTGACAGTGGTCGCGTCATCCTGCCAAGGAAAGGGAATTTGGCTTCAGCAAATCTGCCCAGCTCTGCCACTCAGGGATTTGAGTATTTACCGGCCCCTGCCTAAAAAGGGTTTAGTAACCAGAGCAGGGTCTCAGCCCTAGGATAAGGTGAAGTTGACTTTGTTATCCATTCTATTTTCCTTACATTATCTGTAGTACCATTCCTAATGTTTGTAGAAATTAAATCTACCTCCACAAGACAAAGATCTAACAAATTATTCCGTTCTCATGGAAGTGAAACAAATAGCCCAGTAAGAGAGTTTTTTTCTTTAAAAAAAAAAAAACAGCTTTAAAAATGCAATGACTGAACAAGTGTTTGTTCGGTACCTAGCGCAGGGTACTTGCTCTGTTGCTGAACTTCAGGGTTTTCACCCATGGAATCAGCATAAAGATTAATTTATATAGAAACATATGTTTCAAAGCCTCCCTATAAACTGACATCCCATCCAGCTGACTTGCCATTGTACGAATTCCGTCTCTTTCAGACAACTATTTTGTAGAATAACTAACTGCAACGGTCTTATGATTCCTCTGAAGGTCAATATTGATTTAAATTTGTCCATTTGATCTAACACATAATTACATAACCCACATTATTATTAAACCATTACTATTTCATACATTATTTATACATTTTTATGGGCGACTCTCCCCAACATCTGTATACATGCACAGTGTGTGGGTGGATAATGAGGTAGTTTGGTGCACAGAAAGTACGTTACCTTTCCAGCAAGTGTGAAAGATACAAAAAATAGAAGACAGAAAGAACTCGAGATTTTCCTAGACAAGAGCTGAGATTTTCTTTATCCCAAGAAATGTTTGGTTGTTCTTCTAGCTATGTGACCTTGATCAATTCCCTCAATTGCTACAGGGCTTCTTATTACATAGTTATCCAATCTATCTATAGAATAACAGTTTGAGTTTTGAAGTTGTAAAATTTCTGGCTTTGCAATATTATTTACCTGTAAGAAGTATTTAGTAAGTAGAGAAAGTTGGCCTTCAGATATCTTGAAGAGAAAGTAATTACAGCTATGTTTTTCTAAATTTATTTAAAAGAATTCACTGGCCAGGAGTGGTGACTCATGCCTATAATCCTAGCACTCTAGGAGGCCGAGGCAGGTGGATAGCTTGAGCTCACAGGTTCAAGACCAGCCTGAGCAAAAAGCAAGACCCTGTCTCTACTGAAAAATAGAAAAACTGAGGCAAGAGGTTCGCTGAAGCCCCAGAGTTGGAGGTTGCTGTGAGCTATGACACTACGGCACTCTACCCAGGGTGATAGCTTGGAGACTCTGCCTAAAAATAAATAAATTGATTAATTAAATAATTCACTTATGAATAAAAATATTAGTAGGGTAGCAAATTATTTTAATACAGTCCACCTTCCATACCAGATTTTAAATGTGAAAACAACCTTTTTATTATGATCGATAAGCTTTTCAAATAGTACATTCTGAAACATACTTTCCCTTTAGTTTTAGTCATTTTCCATCATTATATGAAAATATAAATTAGCACACCTAAAGCAGATGATAAATGAAGAAAATCCAGAAAACCTATGAATATGTACCAAGTGCCATCTGCATTGGTGGCTTCACCTTTGTCTTGTGACTTTCACTTAAGCTTCTATTTAAAGACAGTAATTACAGTAATATCTTAGTGGAGAGATTATGGAGATACAGGCCTATCTCTCATAATAAGGTACCTGAGGTGTTCTCCACACCCGTTGCCTCTAATCCATTATACTTCTTGTTTATAATTCATCTTGATTCTAAAGTGTAATTATCCAGGCATAAAATATAATCATCAAAGCAAGAGCTAAGGACAGTTTTGAAATAATACATCCCATTCCAGTAACATATGCTTTGGGTCGTGAATACACAAAGCAATTCCTTTACAATATTTTTACCAAACGTATGGTATTCTAGACACAGCTGTGTTTACAGGCTATTCATTTCAAGTCTTTAGCCACAATATGGTTGCAAGTAAACAAAATTAAATATTAGTTACCACTAAAAATTGGAAAGACAATTACCTTAGTATATGACACTATAGCATTGTTCATGAGAAATGTTCATTCTGGAAGGGCCTAATTATTAAATTTATGATTTGAAGTAGAGAACAGATTGCCATTAGAAGTCCAATAAACGATCCTATTTCCTTACCAGATTTGCTGGCGTTAGAGCCATTGGTGTTAGAGACTTTACCTAACCTGCTCTTAGGGTTAGGTTAGGTTGAGGTTTAGGCAACTGCCTAAACTGACCAAAACTGAATTTAGTTTATTATGCAGACACTATTCTTCCTCATCACTTTCTTAAAGATTGAAAATACTCTGCATTGAATATGTGGCTCTCTGCAATAATGTCAGGGAAAGTAGACATTCATCCATGATCTCTGGGTCATCCCCCCTTATTTAGGGCCCAGGCTCATAGTGGAATGGTTAATGTCTCTTAGGTCACCACTCAGAAGCTGTCTCTTAACATTATTAAAATTGATTTCTTAATATCTCCAAATAATTTATACCTATTCTCAACTTACAAAACCCAAAAGACAAACTATGGAAATGCTCTGCAGTCATATACTTACACAGGTGTTGCTCTATTCTTTGTCACTTCTACTGCAGATGGGAGACCCAAAGACTCTGTCTTCATGTCCATACAGATATTGAGGACCATGGTGTGGTTAAGCAGCATACATTATAATTTGGTTTCCCAGTACAACTTAAAATAATCATGGTTTCTTTTATTTTTAACTGATCCTGAGCAATTACATCTAAAAACTTATTTGCAATAGAGACACCTGTGTTGATATACGTCAAATGATTATCTCATTTACTCCTCACAACAACCCTATCAAATATCAAAACTTACCATACATTGATTGCTTACCATCTCCTGTGCAAAAACAAAGCACATTTCCTAGTATACTTACGCCAATAGTATGACTATTGTTTATGATCTCATTTTATAGATGAGGAAATTGAGATCCACGATCGCATAGCCAGGCATAAATTTGAACCTCAATACATCTGTTTTTAAAACCCAGAAAAACTTACACTTAATTATTACAAGTCTGATGACACAGAGATGCTGCCTGCCCACCGGAGAGCCCAGGCAGAAATACGCATTAGGTGTAAAAGTCAGCGCTTGTGTTTGTCAGTGGTGTTGCCCCCAATGCAGACAGGGTAAAGATATGTGTCCTGTCGACCATGCAAGAAATTCAAGTGTTGGCTATTTTTAACTAATGAAGATTTCTAACTTGGCTGTCCTAATTGGCTTCCTTTCCTTTCAGACATGCATGCCAGGATTTTATCGACTGCATTCCAGGCCTGGTGGCCGAACCCCTGGACCAACCCTGGGCACCTGTGTCCCGTGTCAGTGTCATGGACACAGCAGCCTATGTGACCCTGAAACATCCATATGCCAGGTAGTCCCCTAAGCCTGTCTGTCTTCAGTACGGCCCATGTGCTCATTCCCCATGACAAACGCTCAGATGCCACAGGCAGAAGCCAGCTAAGCTTCAGGAAACAGAACTCTGTGTGTGGGAAATACAATATATGGGAGAAAAAGACATTCGCTATATTCTATATTATAAAAAGCAATGAAAGAATGATCACTTGGAAAACCGCTGCTCATGTCAAGAAATAGAATATTAACACTTTAGAAAAGCACCAGAGGATAAGATGATATAAAAATTATATGGAGTTTTATTTTTCTGATTACAAACAAAAATAAGCTTTTTATAAGAAATTTGGAAATTAGAAAAATATACGATAAGTAATTGAGAAAAAAAGTCACTCAAAATTCAGCATAGGGCAGTGCCTGTGGCTCAAAGAAGTAGGAGGTGGCAGGTTCAAACTCAGCCCCGGCCAAAAACTGCAAAAAAAACAAACAAAAAATTCAGCATAAAATGTATTATTTTAGGTATTTCCTGCCAATTTTATGCATGTGGTTTACAGATCAGGTTTACAGAATACCATAGGTACAGAATAACTTCTGCTTTTTAAATTTACCTCTCATGAGAGGATTATGTTGTTAGATATTCTTTAAAATCTTTATGTTCTTTGGTTAAATGTCCCATAATTTATCCATTTCCCTTAGAATCGAGGTTGCCCTTGTTTTTTATGTTCCTGCTAACACCCTACTTTCTCTACCACCGTCTGCCTTGGAACAGTCAAGACTACCACATGGCCTTGGATGTCAGTCTCAGTAAGAAATTCAGGTTGCCCCTGTTGCGGCTTGTCCCTCCAGCTCTGGGCATCTCTGCAGAGCCTGTCTCCCTCCTGGGCTCCCCTGAACCCTTCCGCGGGGCCTGGTGGGACTCACGGTCGGCATCAGCAGAATCCCCCACAGAACCCTCCTCTTCCAGGCATACCCTCTTCTGGCTCTGATGAAAATCCGGCTGGCTCTCCCTGCCTGCTGCTCACTGCAGCCCTCTCTGCTAGTGGCCACTGCTTTCCCTGGCACTCCCCATTGCCTGAGCCTGAGGTAGGCGGTGCCCCTGCCCCCCACGCCCATTTAGGATCATCCTCGCATCTCCTCCACAGCTTCGAGTCTCACGCCTCCCTCCCTGGGCCAACTACACCCGCTCATAGAACTCACCCCCCAACTCACAGATGCTGCCCACCTGGGTCTTTGCAGATTCCCCCTGCTTGGAATCAGTGGGGCCCCCTCTAGCTCTATTCCTATCATCATTCTTGGTGACTTTCATGTCTAAAAATTAACTTTTACATACCTTTAGCTCTCAGTTTCTTGTGCCTCTGTGGTCTGCATTTGAAGTGCCTATCCCTTGACTGCCCTCACTTTTCTCTCCGGTTCATGTCTATAATCTCACCACTGATGTTCACTCACTCTTTCCTGTTCTTACCTCTCCCGCACCCTCACTTTCTCCACCAGCTTACTACCCAGGACCCTTCATTAGCATCCCTGCTTTGCAATGCTCACGTCCCCTGCCACTGCCTTACTTAATTTTTCCCGGTTAACTCCAGCAGTACGTGAATCCTCCTCTCTCCTGCTCCTGGGCCCTGTAAGCTGAGTGTGGCTATTAAAAAAAGAAGAAATTGTGCCCTCTAGTGTCACCTTGAATTTCATGATCGCTCCCTTCCCTTGGATCCTTTGTGCCACATTTCCTCTCCATGTTCCTGGAAGATTATTTCATACCATCCCCTCTCTCCTTGACCCCAAATCTCTCCTCCCACCCCTTCCCATCCTTACTGTTAGTTGAGGGTTGCTTCTCATTTCACTGAGAAGTTAGAAGCCATCAGGAAAGAAGTATACGAGCTCCCACTACCACACGCCACCACCTTTCTGCATATGTGCCCAATTATTCTGACTCTTTTCCATGGCTTGGAATAAACCATTCTTGTTTCTAGAAAAGATCACACCTTCCTTATATGCTCCAGAGCCCACCACTCTTCAACTCAATGACATTAGTCTCCCCACCCCACTATATCACTTTTTGTTTCTTCTTCCATCTTAAAAACAAAAAACAAAGATCATCTCTCTTGACTTCTCCTTGTAGCTACTACTTCTGTCTTCTCCTTCTATACAGTGAAGAGTTGTCTATACTCTGTCCACAATTTCTCTCCACCCCTTGTCCCTAATAAAATAGGCTGTCGGGTCCACTGCTACACTGGACCCCATGGCTGTTATTAGGCAACTGGTCTTCCATCTTACTAGATTTATCAGTGCCCTTTGCCACTGTGAACCACCCCATTCTTCTTGAAGCCTTGTTCATTTTGCTTCCCAGGTCATGAAATTCTGGGTATTTTCTAACTTGATGAAAGCTCTTTCTGAGTCTTTTTTGCTGTTTCTTTCTCATTATCCTGTAATCTACATAATGGTGTTTCTGAGATTGAATCTTTGGAGTGATTTGTTTCTCTAATTATACTCATTGCAATGGGAATCTTACCCACTATATGGCTTTCAATACTTATACTAGGGCCAGACGCAGTGGCTCATGTCTGTAATCCTAGTACTCTGGGAAGCTGAGGCAGGTGGACCACCTGAGCTCAGGAGTTCAAGACCAGCCTGAGCAAGAGTGAAGCCCCATCTCTAAAAAATAGCTGGGCACTGTGGCAGGTGAGCCCAAGAGTTTGAGGTTGCTGTGAGCTATGACACCACGGCACTCTACCAAGGGCAACAAATGAAACTCTGTCAGAAAAAAAAAAGAAAGAAAAGAAATAAAAATAACAACTAAATACTTAAGCTGGGATCCCATTGTGTTTACCATTATTTTAAGATTTCATTTTAGAACCACTCTTTAAGCTTTTTGGAATTGATTGTGATAGGGGAATGTAATCTTTCTTCACATCTAAATTACTATAATAAAACATTTGATGATTAAGATTTCCTTTTCCCTTTGCTACATCATGATATCTGAATAGGAACACATTTATTTTATCCATATTTAGATATGTCTAAGGATCATACTTTTAATTTTGTTACCTTCAGTTCTTGTTACAATATTCTGCTTACCTTCATTTTATAGTAAGTTAGAGTATCTGGTAAAACAAGACTCTTATTACTCTTTTTTCTTTTAATTTTCTTATCTACATATGAAAAATGTACTAAATACATTGTCCTCAAATATCCCAAAAATATTACTAGAATTTTGATTGAAATTAAACCAATTTGTGAGGAGTTGCTATATTTATACTATTTCCCTCAACCCAGGAATATGATACTCTTGTCTATTCAAACATTTTATTTCTTACAGTAATGTGTTTTAAAATTATTTACATGGAGTATGCATTTCTCATATTAAAATCATTTTTATATCTTACATTTTTCATTTCAGTAGTAAACATTACTTTTTTTGTTTTAACATAGTTTATTTACAAACTAGTCGTTACTGGTAAACATTAACGGAATAGATACTTTTTATACATATTTGATATCAAGCCACTTTTATTTTAGCTCTAGAAATTTTTCAGTTGATTTGGTTCTTTTTACGTTTACAACAATATTATTTATAAATAATTATAATTGTTTTTTATTTGCCAGAATGTATGTGTTATAATAATTATATAGTTGTACTAAGTCTTCCAAAAAATGTTAAATAGAAGAGTAATCAGCTTTCCATTTATTCCTGATTTTAATATGAACACCTCAGGTTTTTCCACATAGGGTATGATGCTGGTGGTTAGTGTAAGAAAAATATTTCTTGTCATGTTAGGAAAACTTCTTTCTATTGCTGGATTCTTAAATATATCTTCTTTAAATAAGGATAGGATATTGAAATGTATCATATGATTATTATGGAGAGTAAGGGCGAGGATGCAGATATATTTAAGAGGTGATCATAGATACTTTTGTCCTCTTTAGCAAAATGATAAATGGTATTTTTGACTAAATGCATAACTAATATTAATCATCACTGAACGCCTAACATAGTTACTATTTTATTTTTGTGAAGTATTCTTTAATCATCTACTTGCTTATAAAATTCAATTGGTTATTTTGGGGGAGGAAGTTAATTTGTATGAAATGAAGTTAAATGTATTTTTCCTTCTTATGCAGTCTTCACTGGCATTTTTAAACAAGTATATGTTTGTATTATATAATTTAATTTAGAAACATTCATAAAGGATTTATAATTTCAATTTTAAGAGGATAAAAGTTATTGTCTTTTTATTGTCCTCTTTTGACCAATTGGCTATTATAGCTTATTTGTTCCTTAACAAGCCTAAATGTTAGCCAGGAGTGGTGGTTTGGCCCTGTGATTCTAGCTATTCAGGAGGCTGAGGCAGGAGGATCCCTTGAGCCCAGGAGTTGCCACCAGCCTGGGCAATATTGATGCCATCTCAAAAAAAAAATAATAATAAAAAGAATAAAAAACAACAACAACAACAAATCCCAATTCTAAGTGCAGATCTATTTCTGAGAAATCCCTAGTGAAATGAAAAATAAATGGATATTTCCATCAAACAGTTACTATAAATTGTTATATTGTAGGGAACTCATGATTTTGAATTTAAACAACTTTGTTCATATTTGAAATAGCCTTGTGAGGCAAATAGGAAATAGCTATGATTATTCCCAAGCTGGAACTTCAGAAACCAGTTGACTTTATGTGTAATATGGGTCACAGTGCTGTGTCATGTCTATTAGGCAGTGTGGTGCCCTCTGCTTTGCAATGTTGACAAGGGTGAACTCTACAGTCATACTGCCTTGACTCAAATTCTGTGTTTACCCTTTATTGGCTATGTGAATCTACAATATTTTTAACCTAGTGCTGTTTTAGATTCCTCATGTATAAAATGAAAATATTAATAGTACTCACTCATTGATTTTTTTGTACGGATTCAATAAAATACTAAATAAAAGACTTAGAACACTACTTAGTACATGGTTAAGATCTATAAAAGCAATTATGATGATGATCATCATCATAAAGATGATAATAACCATGTATGTTATCTACCATTCATAATCAAAAATTAGTTAATAATTGATCAAAAGCTGTGAAAACCATTTTTATGTCTAGCACTATGCTAGATTTTCTCAGTCCATTCAGGCTGCTATAACAAAATATCATAAACTAGGTAACTTACAAACAACAGCAGTTTATTTCTCACAGTATGAGGGCTGGGAAGTCCAAATTCAAGGCTCTAGCAAATTTAGTATCTGAGGAAGGCCTATTTGCTGTTTGGAAGGGGCTAGGTAGCTCTCTGGAGTCTCTTTTCTAAGGGCTCTAATCTCAATCAGGAGGACTACACGCTCATCACCCAATCACCTCCAAAAAGCCCAGCCCCTAGCACTAAGATGTGATGGGATAAGATTTCAACATAGGATTTTTGCAAGGCACAAATGTTCAGATCATAGCAAGCCTTAACCCCCACGTGATAATATTTGGAGACAGTACCGTCACTCCTTTTTTTTATTTTTTCTTTTTTTTCACATGTCTCTAAAAATGTGGCATGGAGAGGAAATATAACTGTAGAAAACTTTATAGGCTAAATATTTCAAAGAAACCCACAACACTTTTTAACTGTGTTCTTCATAATACCTAATGACACTTGCAAGAGAGTTGTAGCTTCATCCTCAGCCTCATAAGATGACTACACATAGTCATCTTATTGTCAATAACTCAGTCATTGTTGCCCTTAAAGAATTTTTCTTTTTCAAAATAGAAGAGTAAACCCTATGTGATAGTGAACCCCAAGGTGGGGAGGAGGGAAGTAAACAAACTCACACTAATTTGTATACATATACACACAGATAGGTGATATTCTCATTCAATCATCACTATATGCCATGGTCAGAATCATTACTCCTATTTGGGGGATAATGAAGCCTCCACTAGTTCAAAGAACTTTTTATTTTTTTGTTTTTTTTTTTCAAAGAACTTTTTAAAAATTAAATATTTTGTGAAAATAAACTATATCAAAATTCTTATTTAAAAAATAAAAGAATAAACAATAATCCCTATTATTGATCTACTCTGCTGACTGAAACATCATCAGTATCTGTGGGTAAGCAATTAGCCATATCTTCAGTAAATAGACAGGCTTATTGTGAATCTACAGATTTAATAGAATCTACTATGTTTAACGTGTTCTGTAAACCTTGTTTAGTCTATCAAACAACTTTGCCAAAATAGGGATTATTACCATCTTATTACAGCTCTGAAATTCATGCTAAGAAAATATAAGCAACATATAAAGCCTTGGCCCAAAAGTATTAAAAACAGGTTTCAAATCTTCTATGAGATATTTTCTCCAGATTGTGAAAGAGTAAACACACTCTTCTTAGCTGATTAAATGAGTTTGACTTTGAAAGCTCAAGTGAATTATATCCTAGAGTTTTGATACAATCTGCAATAGTGATTAAGGGCCATGTCTGAAAAATATTTGAGAAATCATGAGAATATGAAATTTGTCAGAAGATAGGAAGCAGTGAAATGTTTTCTCCAGTTTTTATAAAGAAAAATAAAAAGTAGGAAACAGATTGATTATCATGTCCAGTGAAAATCAAGGATTGGTTACTTAACCAATATCTATCAACTGTAGAAAAACTAAGCAGTGCTCAATAACATACATCAACCTAAGTGCTACGGTTACTATATTCATAACATATAAGATCCTGGGGTGTCAGATTCCAGTGCAATATCAAATTTATCAGACAGTGTGATACATCATAATCTCAAATAAAGAAAAAATAGCAACAGCTAGCATGTGTCCAAGCGTATATATGTACCAGAAACAGAACTGCCCACTGTACATAGATTTTTCTAACTTATTCCTGCAATAAATTTATGAAGTAGACATGATTGTTTTTTATTTTACAGTTGATAAACTGAGGCTGAGAGAAATAATAAATTGCTTAAGTCATAAAACAGTAAAGGCCATATCTATGATTCAGATCTTGGTTTGTTTAAATAGGCATTTGATGGACTGTTTCATGATATCCTTGCAACTGAGTGTAAAAATATGGGCTGGATGTTGGAGCTGATAGGTTGATGGGAGTATAAGTTGCTAAAAAGAATGTAGCCCATAGTATGCTCTAGAGAGGTCTCTGGTTACGAGCCAAAGACTGTGTGTTTGATAACAGCTGTGTTCAAAATATCCATCAATTATTTGGATGGGCGGTGCCTGTGGCTCAGTGAGTAGGGCACCGGCCCCATATGCCGAGGGTGGCGGGTTCAAACCCAGCCCGGGCCAAACTGCAACAACAACAACAAAAAAATAGCCGGGTGTTGTGGCAGGCGCCTGTAGTCCCAGCTGCTCAGAAGGCTGAGGCAAGAGAATCACTTAAGCCCAGGAGTTGGAGGTTGCTGTGAGCTGTGTGACGCCATGGCACTCTACCAAGGGTGGTACAGTGAGACTCTGTCTCTACAAAAACAAACAAAAAAATATACCCATCAATTATTTGGAACTTTCAAATGTTCATATGGCATAAAACAGGAAGTGTTACCTAATGTGTTGGTGGGAAAAGATGTCAACAGTTGTAACTAGGAGTTACAATTAACAAGATGAAATTAGTAGAAAAGGTTTGAACTTAGGTAGCTCACTTGTTCATTCTTTCTTGTGGCAAGTATTAATTGTCATTTGTGATAAGCAGCCTGATGGTGGGTGCTGGGAATGTAAGGATGTATACTGCATGGACCTGGTCCTCCAGGAGCTTACTGCCTAGTGCTTAAGGAAAAGAATAAAGGAAACGGTATATATTAGCAATTCACGTGCAATAGGAGTTTTTACTTGATTGTAGATTGCTAGGGGCCAACACAGAGTATTACTATTTGTGCAAGATGCACATTAAGGAAGAAAGAACATTTGATGTGTTTTCAAGTCCCATCTAGAGACTTGTGCTGTGTTTTAGCAGTAGTTATCAGTAACTAGGGTCGTTAAATATTTAGCTTGAAAGAAAAGATTTAGGAAGTAATACTAGTCTTACTGAGAACAGTCGCTGGAAAAAGGGAATTAGACTTACTCTGCATAGCTTCAGAAGGCAAAACTTGGATTACTGACTGAAAATTAGAGTGAAATCAGGAAAACTTCATAGTGTATAGTTATGCAAGATGCAAAGGTCTGACTCAAAAGAAGGCATGCCTTTAATGATTTCTCCAGGAAAGAATAATAGAAGGCATCCCTGTAGAGGACGAAAGTAAGGCTAAGTAACTTTTTACCTTAGGTCTAAGATACTGTAATATTAATACTGTATTCATTTGATTTGGCAGAAGGAATATATACCACCAGCTTTCTAATGTACACAGCAAAAACCTTACAAATCTTATATATTTTAATCTATTATTGAAAAGATACTAGTATATACCCTCTTGAGAATATAATTAAACTCTAATTAGGCATCCAGGATGTAGAAATTTACCTCAAAGGCTAATTTCTATACAAAAGAAAATATTATATACCTATTACACAGCATGCAGGAAAGTCCTATGTAAAACTTTCAAAAATAGAGTCATGATTTATGTGTTGTGTTTGTAGCTCTAACCAGGACAAGTGATTTGATTAACCAAGTTTAGTATGTCAGCAACTCTAGGAAATATTTTCTTCCTCTGTGAAGAAATTATATAAAACTGCAGGTATAAGAGAAACAAAACCATAGTTTTTAATCTCTACATATTTTTAGTAATGATCATCGATTTAAGTATTTTGATTCAGTTATTCATGTCACATTTGGTTACATAAAATAACTCATTATTCAGTGATTTTATTACAAAAGCAAAATGCTGCAAATTATGTTTGAGGATTTCATATATTTTTGGCACATTGTTCATTTCTATAACTCTAAAGTATGTTCTTAAAACACTCCCCAGTTAACACTTATTCATCAGCATGACACCTTGCTGAATGATTTGAGACTAGAATTCAGAGATAATTATTTTATCTTGGAGCCATTATCTCTCACTATGCTACTGTTAAATATGGAATGGCTATTTTATTGCTAAAAAATGATGGTTCCTCTGGATGGTTGAATAAGAGAGAATTATGGTACTTAAATCAATATCAAAATATGACAAATCATTTTCCCTGGCTAACAACTTTCCTGTAATTAGACTTGAAACTTGGCCTTCTTCATCTTAAAAAGCCTGACCAGTTTTTATCTATACTGCCTAGAACATGCATTCAGCCATTCAGTCATTCAGAACAGTTGTTGGATGCCTACCATATTTCTTTTTTTGTGTTTGTGTGTTTTTTTTGGCCGGGGCTGGGTTTGAACCCGCCACCTCCGGCCTATGGGACCGGCGCCCTACTCCTTGAGCCACAGACGCCGTCCGAATGCCTACCATATTTCATGCACTGTGTAGAGCTAAAAGGAACATCTAAACAGACTTAGGACATCAGGGAATGTTTATCAGAGAAAGTGACATTTAAAAATGGTAGCTGCAATGAATAAGTGATAACCAGGTAAGAAGGGGAAAAGAACATTCTATAATAAAAGATCCCCACCCAGAAGTGAGAAAGACAATTTACATTATTTGAGAATTTCTGATGGCCTTGGATGGCTATAGCTTATGTGCAAAGGGAACAGTGGTTAGAGGAAACCCTGCAGGGGCCAATTATGAAATCTCTCCTGGCCAGGCTTGGGAGTGTGTAATTCATCCTGAAGGCAGTGGGGAACGCGTGCAGGCTTTCAAGGAAGAGAAGGGCCTGGTTTCATGGGTTCTGTAGGATGAACACTCTGATTGCAGCATGGAGAAATCACTGGATGAGAAAATTTGGAAATAGAATCTTTAGCTAAGAGACTATTCCATAATCCAGGAAAAAAAATGATAGTGGCCAGAAAAATAATAGTAGCAACAAGGAAGTCAAGAGACAGGGAGCAGTAGAATCATGGAATCAGTGATGGAGTAGGTATCTGGGTTACAAAAGGCCTGTGGGATGCTGACCTGGGCAACTGAGTGGATGCCAGAAGAAATGGCAAAGATGTGGAGATTAGCAGACGTAGGAGAGGTCAGCCTTGTTTTTGACATTTCAAATTCAAGGTGCTTCTTTGTTGTGCGAGGAGAGCTATCCAAGAAACAATCAGAAATGGAAGTCTGGAATTCATTAGAGATATCCAGGCCGAATGTATAAAAACATGTAGAATTTTTGGCACACAGGTAGCTGAAATCCTAGTAATGGGTGAAATCACCGAGGTAAAACATGTAGGGAAATGATGGCTGAGAGCCAAGGTTAGAATGAAGCACATCAATCTTACTAACCAGAAAGGGAAGGAAGATTCCAGGAGTAAGAAAGACAAGCTACAGCGGTAGGAGAAAAATCAACAGACCTGCTATTAAAGAAACCACGAAAAGAGAGAATTTCATAGAAAGAGGATCCAGAAATGTCAGTGGTTGCAAAAAATTCATGTCATGAGAACTGATTATTTGCTCATAAATTTCAATTTAGCAACAAAGAACTGGAATTGGTTCAATCCTGTTTAAAGGATGAATGAAAGGTAAAAAATAGAGACCAGGAATGTTGGCTTATAAAAAATAGGATAGAAATTGCCAAGCAACCTGATACCATCCAGACCCTTTTTTTTTTTTTTTTTTTTTTTTAAGATAGGGAAAGCTTGACTAGCTTCAAATGTTAAGGAATAAGCCAGCAAAGAAGGAGAGAATTTAGATGCGGGGGGAAGTGGGGAGGTAGCAGGCAAGGAAACAGTTTAGGCGGAAAGTAGCTTTAGACAAAGGACAGAAATAAATGTCAAAATGACAGGAAATTACACAGACAAGATAGAGAATTGCTTGGCAGGAATCTGAGGGAGCAAACAAATGAGGGCTTTCTTTTCTCTGAAAATAAAGGACTCTTATCAACTGAGAGTGAGGTGGAGAATTAGAAGATTTGAGATTTGTACCTGTCATATTAGAAAACGGGATCCATTTTACATTAAGTTATAAAAGGCATCTGTTAGTGTCCCAGTATGTTTTCAACTATTGCACAAGAAATGTAAAAAAACAATGGTTTAAAATTCATTGTGGCAATGTCATGGTTTCACTGCAGAAAATAGCATAAACTCCCAAAAAGAGTTACTAGAAGTTCTAATAAAAAAAAAAAAAAAAGATTAAATTTCATGGCAATCTCTGTGGTGGAAATGACTTCAGCTGTTGTTTGTCGTGAATAAACCATACCAACCGTTGCATGAACCATAAATACGTTCTTGATGGATTGAATAAAGCAGAGTTCAACGTATGGGATGCCATCCAAGTTCAACAGAGAGCCTGCAGGCAGCTCTGTGGCTCCAGCTGAGCTGATCAGGAAATCAGTTCACTAACGTGTCCATCTACTTTGTTGCTGCCTTTTGGCTTCTCAGCTTTTCTTTCATTGACAATTGTTTATAAAACGTAAGTCACTGTTTTGACCACTCCAAATCCTGTCATAAAATCAAGCAAAACCCAACTCCTAATTCCCTCTATGTCTTCCTTTTTCTCAGCTCGCAAAGTCAAGTGTCATATTTCTGCTAAACAACGTTCAGTGTTGGATTCTTGCTGCCATTTTATTTGTCAGGTTTCTTCCCCTCCCCCCTCTCCCCCCAAAGTTGAAGTGAGTCCCAGAAAGTAGGATATTATTTTACCTTTTTTTCTTACCTGATTCAGTGCCTTGCATATACTCTTCCTAAGTCTTTATTGTGAAATCGATTGTTTTGTTGTAAATACAATTCTATTTCATGAGAATTGTAATTCCAAACTACTTACATGCTATTCAGAAACTGCTCTCATTTCCTTATGTCTTAAGCATATCACCCTGACATCTCCTATTATGCAAGCATTAAAGAAGAAAATATTAACCTGAGATTGTCAGTTTAGGCTTGGTTCCTCTGTTTTTCTGAAGAATCACCAAAATTTGGGAAGAAATAGATGAATAACATTGTTCATAAGGCTGACCATTTTTGTTCTTGTTGCCTCTTGAAACATGTATGCTCTCCACCCCAGTTTGGTTTTGGAAAACTCAGTGATGAGCACGTGTCGTGGTCCCAGTCATCTTAGCATTTTTCTGGCATTTCATTGGCCTAAAGCCTGGAATATGGAGAAACATAAACGGCAAAAATAAAAAATGTTAGTGATTCTTGAAGTCTGTTTCCCAATTTAGAGTAACAAAAATGTAAACAGAGATTGATGTAGGGAAAAGTAAACAAAATTCTTATAGTCAGTACAGTGACAATAGCACAGGATAAGTTTCTCAAATGAAAGAAATTTTTAAAAAATTATATCAAAATCTGAGCTCTTTGTCCATGATAAAGTGTATGTGCACATACGTGTGCCTGTGTGTGCTGGAGTGGCAGAACCTGCGTTCACAGACACACACGCTCACCAGTGGGAGGCTTTGTGATATATTACATTCTCTCACTAAATTAAAAACAAACCTTTTCTCCCTTTTCCTTTACAGAATTGTCAGCATCACACTGCTGGTGACTTCTGTGAACGATGTGCTCTTGGATATTATGGAATTGTCAAGGGATTGCCAAATGACTGTCAGCAATGTGCTTGCCCTCTGATTTCTTCCAGCAACAAGTAAGACTGAGAAATGTAACCATATTTCCTGATCAGTAACGCCATCTGTCTAGCACATGGGCTGTCTCTGATTTGGCTATTTTTTCCATGTAGACAAAAATCTCAACTTAAGACAGATTTTTTAATAATATAAAAATATGACAGAAATAAATGCATAATACTCTATAGTTTATTTTTCCTATAAAAATCCTGTCCTGAGTAAATAATGCTTATTAATTAAAACAAAAATACCAATATTAACATAAGATATGTTTATGAATAAATGATGCATGTACACATCTTTATGGCTTTATAAATATATAGATCTAGTGTTCACATAGAGTTCTGTCCATAATGTCAGTCATGAAGAATTAGTTGGGTGCATATTATATTACTTTTGTGGCTGTTTCCATTTGTTTTGTGTGTTTAATTCAAGATTTAGAACTAATTATTAAGAAAACAATTGAAAAACAGCACAATTAAAGGAGGATGACTTGTTATTATGCTCAAAAAAAAAAGTTATATCTCTCAGAATCACAGCTTCCTTTCTCTCACCATGGTCTGAGCTTGGTGCCATGGAAACACAGCCATAAGGAGAAACAAAAACTAGAATATCTTCTTTGAGTGCTGTCTGAACATTCTGCATGGGGTTATATATCGAAGAAAACCTTAGATGTTTTCATCTTTTTTGCTAAGACTACCTACACTTTCTGTTAACTGATTTATAGACTTCAATAAGGTAGTGTGATTTTGCTCTACAATTTGCTTTTGAAAAGAATATATGTGGGTTGATTCAGAATTAGAATTCTGGACACCTTACTTGGGTATTAAAGGACCACAAAGCAATTCAGACAGGGTGATCTTTCCACCTGTGCCTACTCACTGTTCTTCATCTTCAGCTAAAAAACGAAATGAAAACATTTTCATGTAAATCATCTCCTTTTCCTCTGTAAGTTCCTCTTTCTTGTTGGCTGGAATCCTAAGCTTTTTAGAGGGTGTAAATGTAAATTTTTGGCTGAGTTGTCTATTGATGAAGATAATATACATGTTCTTATTTTTCATAAAACAATAAAAACAATATTATTTTTTCTCCCTTTCCCTAATCTACTGCTGAGGCCCAGATTTAAACAAGAGAATGTTATTTAATTGTCTATTAAAATATGAACCATTTGGATTAGAAAAATTAAGTAATTAACGAATACTTCCCTGGTGGGAGCACTATAATAAAAAATACACGAGAAGCGTGCGCTTTCTTAGAGAAGCTCACTATAAAATATAAGGAATGTAGATATAAATATAAAGAGAATTCAAGGACACAAAATACCACATTTAATTTTGAAAGCTTCAAAACAAAAGAAGGAGCAGTATGTACAATAGATCTCAAACAGTGGATCGAAGGATTTTTACTAAAGAAGATAGTAGGACATTACTTGGGTTTGAAAACAAAAAACAGAAGGAATGTTTGAAAGCTAGTAGGTAACAGTGTTGGAGCATGGAGTTCAGACAGAACTGAATAATCGTAGATGAAAATGAATGGGAGAATGGTGGCTATATTGTAGAAATCCTTAAATACCCGTCTAAGAAATAGCTATTTAATTTGCCATGTAATAAGGAAACACTACAACTTCTTATTTTAAGAAAAAGGTTAATATGATCAGAACAACACTTCAAGAAAGCTACTGTGACAGAATGGAGTATAATGAATTGAAACAGCCAAAGGAGAAAAGCAAAGAGACCAATTAAAAGGCCAGCACACTCGCGTAGGCCAGCACACTCACGTAGGCAAAAGATGATTAGAGCCAGAAGGTGGATAATACCAACAAGAATAGAAACAAGGGACTAAATGGGAGAAAATGGTTTAATACCAGTGTACGGAATTGATAACTAATTAGACATAAGGGATGGGGATCTAGATGGTGTAGAGTTTTTTAGCTAGGTTCCCCCCCAGAATGGTGGTGGCACCAACTGAAATAGGGAACCAGGAGAGAGCCACTGCAGAAGCAAGACAATTCATGTTTCACATGGATGTGAAGCATCTGTCTGAATGGAAATATGCAAATAGCTGCAGGAAATGGAAGTCTGAAAATTGCAAGAGCAGATGAAGGAAGAGATAAGTTAATAAATGACTTACAGTTGGATAAGATTTCCCAGGCTGGTGTTACCCAAGAGGAATATATAGAAAAAAAGGAAAGGCAGGAATTCCTATTTGGGGAAAGCGAGAAGAAAAAGAAGAGCCAAGGCAGGAGCAGTCAGGGAGATGTGGGAACTCAGGCAGCAATGTCACTGGTACCAAAGAAAGGGAGAATGGCAGTGAACAGCGTCACACACTGCTCTCACGCAGAGATGGAGCAAATATGGCGGCAACTAACTATGAGAATCAATGAAAAATTCTGACCATCAATTGTGGAAGCAGACTTTACGTTACAAGGGTTTGAGTTTACAGCTTTAAGAAATTTCAAGAATAAAGGCTGGGCACAGTGGCTGATGTCTGTAATCCTACCACTATGAGATGGGTGGATCTCTTGAGCTCAGGAGTTTGAGACCAGTCTGAGCAAGAGGGAGATCCCATCTCCACTAAAAATAGAAAAATTAACTGGGCATTATGGCAGGCACCTATAGTCCCAGCTACTCAGAAGGCTGAGACAAAAAGGATCCCATGAACCCAGGACTTTGAGGTTGCTGTGAGTTATGATGATGTCATGGCACTCTATCTATGGTGACAGAGTAAGACTGTCTCAAAACCAAAAAAAAAAGAAACTTCAGGAATAAAGAGAAAGAATACTATCATCTAGATTGGTTAAAAGGATCAGTTCAGAGTGCTTTTCTGTTTTTGTTCCATTGTTTTATAAGATTTGAGTGTATTTTTATGCAAAGGCCCTGAAAGAATCAAAATATATAATTAAAATGGATAGTTCGGGGTCTTTCAAACTTTATCAATCGAACCACTGTAAGAAACCCTTTTTTACATCTTAAGTTAGTACCCCAAAACTTGAAAACTTATGTGTGTGGATACCATACCATTTATCAATTTTAGTACCTCACATTTTTAGAAATAATCTTGGTCAAAAGCCCCTAAAATGATTTCATGACTCACTGAAACCACCACCAGTTGGAACCATCAGCCTAATTAACAAAGCAAAGACCCACATATCGTGAGAAAAGAAGGACTGAAGCAGAGAAAGCAGCCAGGGCAAAGAAGAGACAGTTTCTTCCTGAGATATAAAAATGGATTCTAAGGAACAGATAGAAGAGGCTGAACTTCCTCATTTCTGTGACTTCCCTCTGCGCAGCCAGTGAGAAGCAGAGGTAGGGCGTGTGAGTTATTGCCAACTCATGTCCACAGCCCTCTTTCAAGTCTTCACTGTTTCTTACCAAAGCAAAGATGGTAGACTTTTTTTTTTTTTTTTTTTTTGTAGAGACAGAGTTTCACTTTATGGCCCTCGGTAGAGTGCCGTGGCCTCACACAGCTCACAGCAACCTCCAACTCCTGGGCTTAAGCGATTCTCTTGCCTCAGCCTCCCCGGTAGCTGGGACTACAGGCGCCCGCCACACCGCCCAGCTATTTTTTTGTTGCAGTTTGGCCGGGGCCGGATTTGAACCCGCCACCCTCGGTATATGGGGCCGGCACCTTACCGACTGAGCCATAGGCGCCGCCCAAGATGGTAGACTTTTAACAGCCGTGCCAGAGACGCAGCGCTCACACGCTCTGCTAAGTTTTCCACATCCTACCCCAGGAAAGCTCAGAAGCCATGGCTCAGAAACCCTCTTCAATCTCCTGTTCCAGTCTCAATGTCCTCTCTTGCCTGTTAAGTGGTGCCAACTTTGGAGTTTCCAGCTCTTTTCCAAACATGCACAGTGATCATGGCTCTTGCCATTCCCAGTGACAATTCCTGTGAAATCCAACCCATTTTTAAAGCCCCATCCAACCCCCACCTGTACCACAAAGTCTATCTGTACTATAGCATATATTTTGTACATTTTATATACAACTAACACATTTAACTTCATATCATTATTTCAATCAAATGTTCTTTCAGAAATTGAACATCTACTTTTATTCTAACATTGTGAATAAAAGATGAAATATATGTGTCCCATCCTTTATTTGTGTGTATCTGACTTTTATGCCAAATTATGAATTCCTTGAAGATAAGGTAGCATTCTTTATTCCTCTATTCAACAAATATTTACTTTTTTAATTATTAAATTATATCTGTGAACATTAATGCGATCATGGGGCACCATACACTGGTTTTATAGACCGTTTGACACATTTTCATCAGACCGGTTAACATAGCCTTCCTGGCATTTTCTTAGTTGCTGTGTTAAGACATTTACATTCTACATTTACTAAAGTTTCACATATACCCTGGTAAGAAGCACCGCAGGTGTAATCCCACCAATCACCCTTCCTCTGCCCACCTCCCTCCTCCCTCCTTTCACTTTCCCCCTTTCCCCCTATAACTGGGTTATAGCTTTCATGTGAAAGCCATAAATTAGTTTCATAGTAGGGCTGAGTACATTGGATACTTTTTCTTCCATTCTTGAGATACTTTACTAAGAAGAATATGTTCCAGCTCCATCCATGTAAACATGAAAGAGGTAAAGTCTCCATCTTTCTTTAAGGCTGCATAATATTCCATGGTGTACATATACCACAATTTATTAATCCATTTGTGAATCGATGGGCATTTGGGCTTTTTCCATGACTTAGCAATTATCAATTCGGCTGCAATAAACATTCTGGTACAAATATCTTTGTTATAATGTGATTTTTGGTCTTCTGGGTATATACCTAGTAGAGGAATTATAAGATTGGCAAATCTATTTTTAGATCTCTAAGTGTTCTCCAAACATCTTTCCAAAAGGAATGTATTAATTTGTATTCCCACTAGCAGTGCAGAAGAGTTCCCTTTTTCCACATCCATGCCAACATCTCTGGTCTTGGGATTTTGTGATATAGGCTAGTCTCACTGGAGTTAGATGATATCTCTAAGTAGTTTTGATTTGCATTTCTCTGATGATTAAAGATGATGAGCACTTTTTCATATGTCTGTAGGCCATGGGCCTGTCTTCTTCAGAGAAGTTTCTCTTCAAGTCCCTTGCCCAGCCTGCAATGGGATCACTTGTTCTTTTCTTCCTTATACATTTGAGTTCTCTATGGATTCTGGTTATTAAACCTTTGTCGGAGACATAACCTGCAAATGTCTTCTCCCATTCTGAGGGCTGTCTGCTTGTTTTACTTACTGTGTTCTTGGCTGTGCAGAAGCTTTTTAGTTTGATCAGGTCCCAGTAGTGTATTTTTGAAGCTGCTTCAATTGCCCTGGGGGTCCTCCTCATAAAATACTTGCCCAGACCAATTTCTTCAAGTGTTTTCCCTGTACTCTCTTCTAGTATTTTTATAGTTTCATGTCTTAAGTTTAAATCTTTAATCCAGTAAGAGTCTATCTTAGTTAATGATGAAAGGTGTGGGTCCAGTTTCAGTCTTCTCAGGTTGCCAGCCAGTTCACCCAGCACCATTTGTTAAATAGGGAATCTTTTCCCCAGTGAATGTTTTTAATTGGCTTGTCAAAGAGCAAATAACGGTAAGTAGCTGGATTCATCTCTTGGTTCTCTATTCTGTTCCAGACATCTACTTCTCTGTTTTTGTGCCAGTACCATGCTGTTTTGATCACTGTCGATTTATAGTATAGTCTGAGGTCTGGTAGCATGATTCCTCCTGCTTTGTTTTTATTTTCTGAGTAATATCTTGGATATTCGAGGTTTTTTCTGATTCCATATAAAATGAAGTATTATTTTTTCAAGATCTTTAAAGTATGACAGTAGAGCTTTAATAGGGATTACATTTTAACAATGTTAATTCTTCCCAGCCATGAGCATGGTATGTTTTTCCATTTGTTAACATTTTCAGTTATTTCTTTTCTTAGAGTTTCATAGTTCTCTTTATAGAGATCTTTCACGTCCTTTGTTAGATAAACTCCCAAATGTTTCATCTTCTTTGGCACTACTGTGAACAGAATAGAGTACTTAACTGTTTTTTCAGCTTGACTATTGTTGTTATATATAAAGGCTACTGATTTATGAATGTTGATTTAGTAATCTGAGACACTGCTGTATTCCTTGATCACTTCTAAGAGTTTTGTAGTAGAATCCCTAGTGTTTTCCAGATATACAATCATATCATCTGCGAAGAGTGAAAGTTTGATCTCTTCTGACCCTATATGGATACCCTTGATCGCCTTTTCTTCCCTAATTGCGGTGGCTAAAACTTCCATTACAATGTCAAAGAGCAGTGGAGACAATGGGCAGCCTTGTCTGGTTCCTGATCTGAGTAGAAATGATTTCAATTTAATTTCATTCAATACGATATTGGGTGTGAGTTTGCTGTAGATGGCCTCTATCAGTTACCAATTTTCTTAAGTGTCCTGATCATGAAGGGATGCTGGATATTATCAAAAGCTTTTTCTGCATCAATTGAGAGAATCATATGGTCTTTGGTTTTTAATTTGTTTATGTGCTGAATTATGCTTATAAATTTATGTACATTGAACCAGTTTCTTGTAAGATTCATTGAGGAATTTTTGAGTTTCTGAGGAGTCTGTTGTTATTTCGTCTTTGTAGTTTCTGATTGATGAGATTAGAGATTTTACTCTTTTTTTCCAGGTTAGGTTAGCCAACAGTTTATCTATTTTATTGACCTCTACAAAAAACCAACTTTTTGATTTATTGATCTGTTGTATAATACTTTCGTTTTCAATTTCATTGAATTCTGCTCTAATTTTGGTTATTTCTTTTCTTCTACTGGGTTTGGGGTTGGAATGTTCTTCCTTTTCCACTAGCTTAAGATGTCCCATTAAGTTGTTAACTTCCTCTCTTTCCATTCTCTTGAGGAAGACTTGCAGTGCTATAAATTTCCCTCTGAGAACTGCCTGTGCGGTATCCCAGAGGTTCTGATAATTCGTGTCTTCATTGTCGTTTTGTTCCAAAAATTTGGCAATTTTCTTTTCTTTTCTTTTTTTTTTTTATTAAATCATAGTTGTGTACATTAATATGGTCATGAGGCACCATACACTTGGTTCATAGACCGTTTGACACATTTTCATCACACTAGTTAACATAGCCTTCCTGACATTTTCTTAGTTATTTTGCTAAGACATTTACATTCCACATGGCAATTTTCTTCTTAATCTCATCTCTGTCCCAGCTATCATTCAGCATAAGGTTATTTAACTTCATGTTTTTTGTAAGAGTATGCAGATTCCTGTTGGTACTGAGTTCAACTTTTATTCCATGGTGGTCCGAGAAGATGCAGGGAATAATTTCTCTTCCTTTAAATTTACTGAGGTTAGACTTATGACCTAAGATGTGATCAATTTTGGAGTATGTTCCATGGGTTGATGAGAAGTCTGTGTATTCAGTTTTGTTGGGATGAAATGTTCTGTAGATATATGCTAAATCCAAATGTTGGATGGTTAGGTTTAAATCTAAAATTTCTTTGCTCAGCTTCTAATTGGAGGATCTATTCAATACTGCCAAAGGAGTGTTGAAATCTCCGACTATTATGGAGCTAGAGGAAATCTAGTTGCTCATGTCTGTTAGAGTTTCTCTTGTAATTTAAGGCACATTCTGGTTGGGTGCATAAATATTAATAATTGAAATGTCATCATATTGAGTATTACCCTTAACAAATATGAAGTGACCATTCTTATCCTTACTTGTGTTGGTTTAAAGCCTATTGTATCTGCTCATAGAATTGCAACAACTGCTTTTTTCTGATTACCATTTGCCTGAAATATGGATGACCATCCTTTCACCCTGAGTCTATATTTATCTTTTAAGGTAAGATGTGACTCTTGTATGTAGCAAATATCTGGCCCGAGTTTTAGCTAACCTGTGCCTCTTTAGAGGACAGTTTAAGCCATTCACATTAATGGAGAATATTGATAAGTCTGGAAAAATTTTGGGTATCGAGTTTTTCGAAAGTCCATTGGACATTTTTAATCCTTTTGCCACTGTGGAAGTTGGAGTTTGATCAAAAGTTTCTGAGTGAGTTTATTTTTGTGGTAGACGATTGGGCTGGTCATTATGGAGGATAGGTCTGAGAATATCCTGAAGAGCTGGTTTGTTTATGGCAAATTTCTTCAACATATGAATGTCATTAAAGTATTTAATTTCTCCATCATAAATGAAACTCAGTTTAGCTGGATACAGGATCTGGGGTTTAAAGTTATTTTGCTTTAGGAGATTAAAAGTCGTTGACCACCCTCTTCTGGCTTGAAAAGTTTCAGCAGAGAAACCTGCAGTCATTCTAATATTCTTCCCATTGTAGGTAATGGATTTCTTACGTCTGGCTGCTTTCAGAATTTTCTCCTTCATATTAACTTTAGTGAAGTTAATTATGATATGCTTGGGGAATGTCTTATTTGGATTGAGTCATGCTGGGGTTCTGAAACTGTCTGCTATCTGAATTTCAGAATCTCTTGGCATGTCTAGAAAATTCTCTTTCATAATTTCATGGAGAATGGCCTCTGTGCCTTGTGAGGCCACCTCATCACTTTCAGGGATTTCAATGAGGCGGATATTAGTCTTCTTCAAATTATCCCAGAGCTCTCTGAGAGAATGATTCATTTTTGTTCTCCATTTCTCTTTCTCTTTGAGAGTTTGGGAGCATTCAACAGCTTTGTCTGTTGTGTCAGAAATCCTTTGTTCTGCTTGCTCCACTCTGTTACTGAGGGCTGCAAATTCTTGCTTCAGTGCATCAAATTCTTTGGTGGTTTTGTCTTTAAATTCGTTAAATTCTTGAGACAACTTTTGAATTTCTCCTCGAATTTCTAATTCCGACTTTTGAATTGCTCTTCGAATTTCTAATTCCAAATTTTCCTCCATTCTATTAATCTTGTTTGCAATCCAAATTCTGAATTGATTTCTGACATCTCAGCCAGCTGTTTATGAATGGGATCTTCAGGTATATCTGCCATATCTTTCCTTGGGAGGGTTGATCTATTCTGGTTATTCATGTTACCAGAGTTTTTCCGCTTATTCCACCCCATGATTGTTTTACACTGTTTGATTTTTCCCCTGGAGCTTTGTTGAGGACCCGTACAGTGCTATAGCCTGAGAAACTGGGGACCTGTTTGGTGTGGTGGGGCTAAGTGGTTCTGTCTTGTTTTGAGCTGGTCTCTGTTCAACCCTAGTTACTCTGGGTTGAAGTCTCAGCTGTGGAGAAATACCAGCAGTTAAATCACCCTGTCCCCCACAGGCAACAATTGGAAAAGGAAAATCAAACCTTCCTACAACCACACACCCAGGGCACCACCTGAATAGTCCTCGGGCAATTGACTCAGTTCAAAAGGTCCAAATCAATTGTCTCAGTCAGAACCTATCTCAGGTGGGAGAGTTTAAAAAGTCTCTGGCAACTGGATCGCAGGGGTCTGGTGACTACTCAGATATGGCTTGCTCCAGTGCTCCGTGGAGTCAGGAGGACCCACCCAGCAAATAGATCAGTCTGGGAAGGTTGATGCTTCCTTCCCCACCTTTTACCTCTGTCACAGCCAGTCACTGATAGCCCTGCAGGGCTATGACCCAGTTGACTGCAGTGAACAGATACTCCAGGGGTTTACACCTGCCTGAAGTGTAAGGAAATCTATTTCTGCTCAGCCAGGCTGCTGTGCTCTGCCTCTATCTAGCAGGGGGAATTGAGGCCTGGCAACCTCAGGAGCTTGATGGAGGCTGGGGGGTTTTCACTCAGTTCCAGCCCTGTCCCTGATTGATGTTACTGACAGAATAGAACAGAACAACTTTGTGGGAATTTGTTTCTGTCCCTGCTAAATTCCCCTACAGAAGAGAAGGTATTTTGAGTTCACAGAGCCTGCACCTCAGGCCCTGTCTTTGCTCCTACAGGTTTGTATTCGGTTAGCTGTCAATTCTAGTCTCCTGTCTTCCTTTGTCTATAGGCTGACGATCCCCTGAGGGCCGGGTGCATCTTAGGCTCAGTAAAGCAGTCCTCTGGGTCAGCCCTGCCCTGGGAATTCCCCGGCTCTGCGTGTGCATTTCTAGTCCCCATGCTCCACCCAGGCCCGTACCACCTTAGGCAAGCCCTTTACTCACAGGACCTGCATTTCCTTCCCAAATCTGTTTTGTGGTGGTTGCCACCTGTGTAGATGCCCAGCCTCCTCTGGTTGCCCAGGGTGACAGGGGGTGTGGCTTCAGAATATCCGGGAGTGAGCCCTATTGTTCCCAAAAGATGGCTGCTGCTCTGCACCTCCGGACACCGCCGCTCCAGTGTGGTTCCTTCTCAGTCGACCATCTTCTCTTCACTCCCATGCTGCAGAGTCAGCACTGACCAGCTGCAGTTTAGGCCCTGTCCACACCCCTCGAGAAATCACCCAAGAATCTGGACTCCTGGGGGACAGGCCTCCAGACCCCAGAGTGAGAGTGGAGGGGAGTGCTGGGAGCTCAGATTTGCAGGTAGAGAATATATACAGTTTTATACAGTTTTATGCCTGGCAGGAGAATGCCATCGTACCCTAGTAGGGGAGGTAGGTCCAGTTTTTAGAGGGTCTCTCCCATGGAGTGTAGTGGGAGGACCTTTGAACTCTGCTCATCTGTTTATGGGGCACTCCAAGCCGTTCTCATGGGTGAGGGGACTCCCATCCGCTTGGTGATGGATTTTATACCTTTTGTTTGTATCCTTGGGGTCGCAGCTCTCCTCAGCGGGGTTGATGTGCATTCTTCAACCTTCTCTCTTGGTGCAGCTCTAATCTACCAGGTTACTTGCTAAATTTCTGTCCTCGAACTCTCCTTCTGGACAGGAGCCTCTTGTTTTGCCCACTTTCCCATCTGTTCTTGATAGGAGGGCTGATCTGCCAGTCTCCACAGATGGAAGAGCTTTCCTTTCAGTCTCTTCTTGAGACTTTCCTCAACAAATATTTAATAAGGCATGCTTCATCATATTGGCAATATAAAGTAAAAAACAGTCTAAGTTTCCATGTTCTGGACCTTACACTTTTCACTAAGAGAGTAAGACAATAGACAAATAGATATATAAGGTAATGCTACATATTAGGTAGTGACAAGTTCTACCAGGAAAAATAAAGCAGTCTCTGTGAATTTAGAGTGCCTGTGGTACCAGGTTAACTAGGATGATTAGTGATCTCCACCCACAGAGGAGACTTGTGTAGAGATGTGCCTGGAAGGCCATGTGAATGTCTACAGACAGAACACTCCAGCCAGAGGGAAAAGCAAGTGCTCTGCCCAGAGACAAGCCTATGACTGGTCCATGTTGGCAGACAGCAAGAGGTCAGGGTGGCTGGGACAGAGTGGATGGGGGGAGCATGGTAAGAGATGAAGCCAGCAGAGCTCCAATGGGTAACCAAATGTCCTGAAGCCTCAGATTTTCCGATGGCAAGGGTAGCTTGGTACAGGATGATCCAGTGATGTTACTGCTGGTAGTACCAGCAGCATCTGGGGACAGAACACGTGGACTGTGAGAGAGAGGGATACAAAGTTGACTCCATGGTTGTTAGCAGAGCAAACAGTAGTGTGGAGTGGCCCTTGACTCTGACCGGGAAATTATAGAAATGTCAAGTGTATTTGGGGAGGGGCAGAATCATAGTTTTAGACCTGTTAAGGTACACAATATTTAATTTTTAAATCCTTTACAACTGAATGAGATCATTTAGATGAGAAAGGAGAAGGAGAACTCTGAAACATGAACTGTGAAGCACCTTCAAAGACCAAGGATGTGACTTAGAGCCAGCAGAGGAAACTGAAAAGGAACAATGAGTGAAATGGAATAAACAAAAGAAGGAAGAGGTGTCTGGGAAGCCGGTGCATCCCTGGAGCATCCAAAGGAGACAACATGGAGAACAGACTCTTAAGAGTTCTGTTGAGGGGAGTTTAGAACTAACAGCCTGTGGGAGATGTTAAAGATGGTCACCGAGAGAGAAGCTCAGGATTTCTGAGTGGTCATGATGAAAGGTCAGATGAAAGGAGAACTGAGAGCAGATGAGGAATTACTCCATTCCTATACAGTATTTGTGATACAGTAAAGTGTCTCCTGAGACGCTTTATTTATTGAGTACTTTAGTGACTGTTCATTATTTTACCATAAAGGAGTGTATTCAATCATGTTGATTCTTGAAATGTCTGAAATCTGTTTCCTAGGGCCCATATGTGTGTAAGAGTGTGTGTGTGTGTGTGTGTGTGTGTGTGTGCAGATACACATTCAGCATCAAGCTTTAAATTAAAGAGCTAAAAAGTTGGCAGAGTGTCTCAATTATGAGTTTATGGGTCTAATTTGGGTGGGAAAGCAAAAAACAAATGTGTTAGATAATGAGTTTGTGAGTTTATTACTCATTCATGTACTATTGATTTAACGCATTGGAAGACAGCTAAAATAGGTTCCTAATGGCACTTGACCAAAAGAAAGTGTGTCCCTGACATATATAACTTATTGCTTTTCCAGCAGCAACTGATTTCACAGACCTGCAAAAAGAAAAATGGTGTTTGCAGCATTACCATTCTGCAACAAATATGCTTTTCTCTTTCTAAGTTTTCAAGGCATCCTGCAGTTTTATTCAGTGGGAATGCAGCACTGCTTCCATTTGAGAGAAGTTTGTAACAACCCAAAACATGATAATGTAGTTTAGTTTTCAATCTTGTCAAGTCTTTCTTTTGAACAGTAAGTGAATCAGACATACTAGAGCAAGACTCACTGGCTGGGGCTTACCAGCATTGTAAAGAAAACACAGGGCATGTTATGGAAATCCTAATTACTAGAAAAGACCCTAGAATAGCTAGGAAATCTTATTCATTTTCATAAAAGAAGCTTTTTCTTCTTCTCTCCTCACACTAAATCTTGTTACTTAGTGTTTAAAGCAAAGGCTCTGTTGAAATCTGGATATAAATTAGAAAAGATACTCTTTTATTCTAAGTGAAACATTTATTCACACTTCATGTATTGAAGTTCCAGTGGCTATTTGAGTTTAGTTTTCAGGGTGGGGGGAATATATATTTAGCTTTTATGTCCTTTTTTATTTTTATTTTTATTTATTTATTTATTCATTCATGTATTTATTTATTTATTTGAGACAGAGTCTCGCTTTGTCGTCCTCGGTATAGTGCCATGGTGTCATAGCTCACAGCAACCTCAAACTCTTGGGTTCAAAGCAAATTTCTTTGCCTGAGCCTCTCTGTTAGCTGGGACTACAGGCACCTGCCACCAAAACCTGGCTATTTTTTAGAGACAGGTTCTCATTCTTGCTCATGCTGGTCTTGAACTCCTGAGCCAGTCAATTCACTCGCCTCGGCCTTCCAGAGTGCTAGGATGCAGGCGTGTGACACTGCGCCCGGCCCTTATGCCCTTTTTTTTTAACCTGAAAGATATTTAGTGATACTTATCCTATCAGACAAATGTGTGTGAATTATGGGTATATTTTCTTTTTTTTTTTTGCAGTTTTTGGCTGGGGCTGGGTTTGAACCCGCCACCTCCAGCATATGGGGCCAGTGCCCTACTCCTTTGAGCCACAGGCGCTGCCCAAGGGTATATTTTCTTTTGATTAGTGAATAGGACACTTGGTAACTATTTGATATTTTCGTGGCTGTAATGTTATTAGTAAAATTCCAATATATGACTATAGTACAAGGCATTGTTAATTCATCAAAAACCAAATAATATTTATTTGTCGACTATTATTAGTAGTTTGTAATTGTAATATCCTACCTTTAAGAAGGCATTTTATCAAGAATTACAAGCATAGCACTGATCATCACCTAAAAATATGTCTCAATTGCCTTGAAAATAAATAGGAGTCCTTAATTTTATAAAAAGAATGGGTTAAAACATTCTCATAATCCTTTTTTTTTTTTTCTGATTCAGTTTCAGCCCATCTTGTGTCCTGGAAGGTCTGGATGATTACCGCTGCACAGCATGTCCACGGGGCTATGAAGGCCAGTACTGTGAAAGGTACCCAGATCACGATGCATAGAGGGTAATGGTACATAGAGATTACACAGTACTGTGAAAGGCACCATGATCATGATGCCTAGAGAGTAATGGTACATAGAGATCCTACAGTACTGTGAAAGGCACCCAGATCACGATGCCTAGAGAGTAATGGTACATAGAGATCCTACAGTACTGTGAAAGGGACCCAGATCACGATGCCTAGAGAGTAATGGTACATAGAGATTACGCACTACTGTGAAAGGTACCCAGATCACGATGCCTAGAGGGTAATAGTACATAGAGATTATACATTACTGTGAAAGGTACCCAGATCACGATGCCTAGAGAGTAATGGTACATAGAGATTACACAGTACTGTGAAAGGTACCCAGATCACGATGCCTAGAGAGTAATGATACATAGAGATTACACACTACTGTGAAAGGTACCCAGATCACGATGCCTAGAGAGTAATGGTACATAGAGATTACACACTACTGTGAAAGGTACCCAGATCACGATGCCTAGAGAGTAATGGTACATAGAGATTACACATTACTGTGAAAGGTACCCAGATCACGATGCCTAGAGAGTAATGGTACATAGAGATTATACAGTACTGTGAATCGGACCATGATTATGATGCATAGAGAGTAATGGTACAGAGATTATATGGGGAAGGTCACAGGGAAAAATAATCATTATTTGAATGATTTCCTTTTTTCAGTTTCTCTAGTAGTTTCAATTATATGCTTTAAAACTCTATTTGTATTTTGAAGTCTGTCCAAAGAAAGTTGTTGACTTTTGTCTTATGTTTAGACTTTCTTAAAGATTCCATATTATTTCACAATTGTCTAATTTATCTTTTAGTATAGTATGTGTTTATATATAAATACATATAATTTTATAAGAACAAACCAAATCAATTTCCAAAAAAAAATCTTATAAGTCAGTAGTTACTACTAATAAAAAGCTGGCTACATATTTCTCATTTTACTTAGTTGGAAAATATGATCTAGCAATAACCACTCGCATATCACTGTTCGGACACTACAGCAGTTTCCCAGCAAGGGCATAAATAACTCAGAGTACAAATGGCTACAAGCATTTTAAATTAGTACAAATCACATAATAAAGTGTTTTTATTTCGTTTTCCTTTTCAACAGGAAAACACTATTATTTAAATGTTTCCTCTTACCATATTTCTTACAAAATCTCATCGTGCATGTATGTAGCTATTAAATTGCATTCGAAATATAGTACAAATGGTAAATTAAGAATACAATTCCACACTGACTGTCTAGTAAGGTTCTAATTTATATCTTCCAGATATGTATTTTCTGTAAGATCAATATCCTACATATTCGATCTTGTCACCATGACTTTTGGTACATTTTAGATATTATCTCTAACATAACAGAGAGTCACTCATTTTAACTAGTAACGGCATACTGTTACATGATAATCTTAGGGTAATTGACAGTAGTATGAAAATTTTTGAGATCTGTGGACTTAGCTTAATTCCAATAATTTAGCTGGGTCCCGTTTTTCTCATTTATAAACTCAGGAATAATGGATGGGCAACCTACTTTATACTAATATTGTGATAATAAGTGTGTAAAGGACACTGTTGGTGCCCTGCCAAGGTACCTTCACAGAAGTCTTCTCTCCAGCAGGAGAGGCAAAAAGGCCTGGAATTTATCCCACTGTTCTTCAATGCTTTATAGCCAATGCCTACTTGGTGTGAGAGTACAAAAGTCCAGCTCTTTTGCATCAAAGTACAAGAAATTTTGACTTGTTATTTATGCTTCTGAGCTCTCTATAGAGGCAGGCTAAGACCAGGACATCATCTGAAATCACACCCTTCCTTAGATTCTTTCTTTTCTATATCCTGTTTCACCCCGTTCCTTTGCAAGATTATTCTAGGAACATCTCCTTAAATTGTGAATTTCTTTGCAAACATAAGCTAATGTTTATTAATATTTATCATTACCCACTTAATAATCTTCTTCTATATAACCAGCAAAGACTGTATTCATAATGGCAATAAGTAACTAAGTAATTGGACTTGGGTTTGTAAATTTCAATGCGGTTGCTATACATGTATAAAATATATTTCCAAATAAATCTGTATGTGGTAACTCTAAACACAACATTTGCACATGTATAACAATGAATTCAAAATTTTCATGCCAGGGAGAAATTGGCAGCAATTAAATAACTCAAAGCAATATAAAATGCAAAAATATTTCCATTAGTTTTGAAGATATATATATCATGCGGATATAAGTGCAGTTATAGGTTTTACAGGTATACGTTCTTTGAATGTATACCAATATGCTTTGGTATTTATACTTAGACTAATATTAATTTCATGACCCTTAAACAACAATGGCATGGTGACTTAAAGCATCCCTGGACACCAAGGGGATTATCTGTAGTCATGTATTAAAAAGAATATTTTCTAGCATAGCTACATTTATAAATTGGAGTTGCCACTATCTACAAAAGCATGTGTATGGAAAAGTCTGGAGGGGTACACTGAAGTGACAGTTACTGTCTTAAAGCAGAGTGATTACAGAAAATTTATTTTTTAATATATTCTATGTTTAATCATAAAAGCTGACAGTTCATATAGCATAGAGATGAGCATGGTCCTACACCATCAAATGTGTTATGGTTTGAAGTGTTTTTTCCAGTTTTCAAATGTTGTTAAAGCTTCACATTCATCATCTTCAACACATAAATGATCAGGTTATATATCCCTGAAAAATTGCTTTTATTCCGCTAAATGAAACCAAAGATCCTGGTTAAATTTTTATTGTAACGTTCCAAATAAATTTGTTCCACTGCCAAGAGCTTCTTAAATCATTTAAATCATCTTTAGACCTGCCCAACCTCATCAGCTTAGGTCTAAAACTGCTTAAATATCTTGAGTGTCCCTGTAAAGTAGAAACCTCTCCCCCTACTTTATTTTCATTACTCCTGCCATAAACTCTTGGAGCATTTAATCAATCTGACCCTGCTTCGAGTATAGTTATTCACCTGAACATATTAAAAAGCAATTTAAGTGACTTATTTAAATGATAGCTTTATAGAGCATTTGTAATCTTACATTGAAAAGAAAATCAAAAACATGGAAGTGTAAAATCCTAGTGTTACAAATAGTTTTCCTGATGCTTGCCTTTTCTAACCAGCACAGGATGAATTAACTTTCACAGCCATGCAAATGTTCACAGTCTTAGGTTGCTAAAGATGGTCTATCATTATCTCGCCAGTACTTACAACTTTTGTCCCCAACCCCCTACTCTGTCTCTCAACTTCCCTCCATACTTGACAGTTTAACCAAAATTCTGACTGTTGTTTATATTGACACTGACCTTATCTATATAATTTGTTGTCCAATCAGACGCTCTAATGAGGGGCAGGAAGTATGTTTAATAATTAAGCCAAAACAACAGGTAATCTGGGATCGTTTTAAGCAACCTAGAACATATGGCCCTGCTAGTATCTTGTAGTTGCCAGACACGCACTATGATAACCCCGAGGGGAACATGCTTAGGTAAACGGAGGCCAGGATGGGCAGAGGAGTCGATGAATGGGTTGCATTTGAGTTCATCCAGTTGGACCTCCTTTCTAACTTTCAAATCAATGTAATATATTTTATTTGCGTATCATTAACCTGCTTCCGCAGACACACATGAAAAATCATCTTGAAGGAGATGTGGTCGAAAGAAATGGTGGACAAGGTTAAATAGAAAATCTCAGTAGTTTATCATCACTTAACTTGCCTCTTTTATTTTCGTTAGTAAAATCACAGTGTTGTATTATTTGGTTATTTTGATTTATAAGATACGTGATTACAGAAAAGCCCAGGAATCAATATATAAATTGTATTCTTCTCTAATTATAAAAGAGAACTTTAAAAACTTATCATCGAGAGCAGCGATGGGCAAACTACCAGGCCAAATTTGGCCCATTGCCTTATTCTGGATGGCACTAAAACTAGGAACTATTGTTACAGGTAAATATTTATGATAAATTTGATGATAGGAAGCACTAAATTTGAACCCCAATTAAGTAAAATTTGATACTTCGAAAAGGATCTGATTCTTCCTATTAGTAGGTTGGTATTACAAAATAATTTATTTTCAACGATTATTGTATTATTATTATTATGGTTTGAGTATATGCTTTTTGTTGTTGTTCAGCAACAAAAAGCATATACTCAAAATTATATACTCAAAAGCATATACTTGGAAATTTTATTTCTCTGTCACTGCATAATCTTGATTTTGCCTCTTGGCCTGCAAAGCTTAATATTTACTGACACTTTACAGGAAAAATTTGTTGACTCCTGATCTGTAGACTATTGATATCAATTTTGTTTCACTCAAAACAAAACAAAACACACACACACCCCTTGGGGATGTGACTTACCATTGACCACCTTTCCTGTCTCCCTGTTTAAATGCAGGTGTGCCCCTGGCTATACTGGCAGCCCAAGCAGCCCTGGCGGCTCCTGCCAAGAATGTGAGTGTGACCCGTATGGCTCATTGCCTGTGCCCTGTGACCCTGTCACAGGACTCTGCTCGTGCCGACCCGGAGCCACGGGAAGGAAGTGTGATGGCTGCAAGCCCTGGCATGCACGCGAGGGCACAGAGTGTGTCTGTACGTATGCTAACTTGGCTACGAGTTCAGGGCTCTGGGCTCCGTTTCTGTCTCACTTCCAATGAGAAAGACTGACTTTTTTTTTTTTTTTTGGCAATAGCTTGTTTTTCTCTTCATTCTTTCTGACACTATCTATCCACCTTCTGCTCTTCACCTACTGTTTTTGTCCTCTCCAAGAACCGCTGAGAAAATCCTCAGCTGCTTTAAGTCAATGCAGTGCAGACCTACAGCAGCACCCCTGGAGGCATACTCTATTTTAGGTACTTTATTTGTCCATTTTAGGGTTGCAGTTTTGCCTCAAGCTGGCATTGCCTTTGTGACAGATTAAAGATCCTGGTGTGCTAAAATTTTCAGAATATTCCCGACTTTGTAACCAGCTGGACAGGCACTTTAAGCCTTGAATTACCACTGAGTTTTCTTTTCCCAGATTACACAGAAATCCCTAGGCAAACTGCTTTTTAAGTTTCTCTTGAACTGCACAAAACCTGGAAGCTGTAACAGTGAACTCAAGCACTTTTACTCACAGACAATAAATGGAGAGCAGTTTGCACTCACAAGCTCTTTCTCACTCCCCAGTCCCCCCCCTTTTTGGTATGAATTCTGGATTCAGCAGTGCCATCTTGAAAGTACATTGAAATTGGAAGTTAAATATAGTTCTTGGATCTCACATAAATTCTAACATAAAATAAAGTTATTTATAATTTTTTAAGGAGGGAGTGTTGTGCTACAGAATTCTTTTTCCTAAAGAAATTTATTTCAGCACCTTTTATTTCAACATCTACCTATTTTAATATATTTATGCATGCCAGTATTTCTTGTTTTAACATCTTGTGTGTGTATCTTAATAGCATGTTAACTGGAAGCATTTTTGTTTGCATTCTTGTTTTATGAGTTACTTAAACTGAAGCTAAGGCTGAATTTTAAAATATGTCAAAATGTTAAGGCTGGGTGTGTTTGGGAAGAGAGGTTTTTAAATCTTTTTTTTTTTTTTTCATATTTCAACCACTTTTTTTTTTTTTTTTAGACCGAGTCTCACTTTGAAAATATATTACATTAAAAATAAAAGTAAATATGAAGGTACATAAGAGGAGAAAGATTAAATATGCTAACATATACACTTATATTTTCATGTTTAGTTATTGGTATTTACATACTCTTCCCAAGTATAACGATGTATTTCAATGACAGTTAAAGAAGTGGGCTACCCAATATTTCATAATATCGTTTTCAAGTTAAATTATTAGCATGGACATAATCAACTAGATAATATATAGATATTTCTTATGTTAACCCTAATCTAAGTAGTCCTTGAATTATAAATCATTAATTTTATTAATTTTCCATAAGTAAAGTTGAAATAAAAAGATTGTGTTTAATACCAACCCCCAAAATTAAACAATAGCACATTAAAAACTGAGAAAGATAAAATAACGGAATTATTTTCTGAATATTTCTTGTAAAGGGAATTGGCATTCTGCCTGTCAACAACATCAGCTTTACGTTTTTATTATTCCTGACGATCAATAATACTTTACTTACATTTTACATAAGTTTATCAAAAGAAAACTTACATCTTCTTATCCCTATCACAAAAATGGGTTTCGAATCTCCACATGACCCCTGTGATATTAACAACATGGCCAATCCTCCAGTTACAATGTCATATCAGTTCTCTCATTGGCATTATTCTTGTCCCAGAAGGAAATGGCTGTGCAGCTGCTGTACACGGCCAGTTCAGCGTCTGGGTCTGGAAATGTTTATGTGCTTCTGGAGTATTAAATAATAGAAAGTTTCCAGCTACAGAAACATTATTAAATTATGGGGTTGCTTTTGATACTAGACCCTTGTTCTAAAGTGTTTATAATGATTATGTAATTAGGCTGTATAGATTTTTCTTATGCTGCTCTTAAGCCCTAGTGATTTTCACTTCTTGGAAAGTATTTTCTTTACCTTTCATTAAGTTAACTCTAGAAATTGTTACACAGAGTATCTTTAGATTTTTCTTCTCTTCTTTGAAAATTTCTCTGGTTATGGAAAAATATACTGTGGTTCTTTGATGTTGCTTTTTCCCAGTTTCTACTTCTGGTTTGTTTTTGTTTTTGTTTTTATTGGTGGGGATTCATTGAGGGTAGAGAACCAGGTTACGCTGATTGCATTCGTTAGGTAAAGTCCCTCTTATAATTGTGTCCTGCCTCCCAGAGTGACACAGTGACCTCCCACCTCCCTTCCTCCTTCCCTCCTTCCCTCCCCCACTTCTCCATCACCATGTACTAGGTCATCAATTGTCCTCATATCAGGCTTGAGTACATTGGGTCTTGCTTCTCCATTCTTGTGGTGCTCTACTAAGAAGAGTGTTTCGGCTCCATCCAGGTTAATACAAAGGATGTAAATCAGTTAACGAAAACAAGTCATGGGCGAGGACACACCTCTCTGACTTAGTGATAATTCTTTAAAAATATGTATTTCTGTATCCCTAACTCAATCAGAGCAAAATGGATTCTCCTGGCAAGTTTGATTTGTGGGACTTGTTTTATCACATGTGATCACGGTGGACTTGGGTGAGAGGAAGGGAGTTCGCCCTTCATAGCAAGAGCCTATGTGTGTAGTAAGAGACATGTCTGTGCTGCTACTTGTTAAGATGGTGCTGACTGCAGAAAATAAGGTTTCCTCTATTAGTTAGAATAAGTAAATAGATAGTTTAGCAACATGTACTGTGTAATAGTTAATTTTTCTCTCTGTAGTTAATACTCTAGGAAACAATTTAAATCAGCTCCCCCTGGGGATTGGTCTATTTTTTAAATGCATAGTCACTGACCTAGCCATGATCATTGTATTATCATAGGTATCCTGCCTATTGGTGGAATCTTTATATATACTGTAAATTTAGATTAAGCTGACATTTAATGAAGGCTATAAAATTCTGCTGGAGAGATCAGGCAACATAAAGCAAATATAGGATGCATGAGAGCGTTTCCCTTGACTACCAAAATTATTATAATTTTTTTTTTTCTCTTTGAGACAGAATCTCACTTTGTCACCTTCGGTAGAGTGCTGTGACATCATAGCTCACAGCAACGTTAAACTCTTGGGCTCAAGAAACCCTCTGGCCTCAGTTTTTCATGTTTAGTACAGACAGGGTCTCACTTTTGCTCAGGCTGTTCTCAAACTCCTTAGCTCAAGCAATCCACCCGCCTCAGCCTCCCAAAGTGCTAGGATTATAGGCATGAGCCCAGGTGCTAGGATTACCTGGCCTACCACCACAATTTATTTTTTTAAATTTATTTCATGTTAATGTGAGAGTACAAGCAACCAGGTCATCAAAATTCTTAAAAGAGATTTGTAACTGCCAATGAGTAAGCTCAGATGTTAGCGGATCCAGAATGGAATTTCTTGTGAGACACAGGCCTCGTGTATTTGGGGTTCTGTTACTATCATGAAGAATTCACACAAATAATATATGTCAATATTAGGATATATTTAGACACCAGACCGTCTCATAGTTAACCAAATTCAGTCCCACAAAGGTCATTAGCTCCACCAAGCAGAGTCAGTGCTGGACATGACTAAGCAACGTATCTACATTCAGATTCGGCACATTCTCTAAAGTCCCTTTCAATTGACATGGATTCATCATAACGGTAATTTTTTTTTTTAAGGCTTACCTTGACTGCCAGTTTACCATTTGCCAAGTGCCATATTATTTTAATTCTAACACCATCCCTGTTCCTCATTATCCCCACTGTGTGATAAGAAAACTGAATTTAAGTTGGTTAAGTCAAGCTTCACTGTGACTTTTCAGAAGAGCTAAGATTTCAACCTAGGTGTGTCTTGCAACACTTATTTTCTTAACCTCTATGCTAGCTTCAGTGCAAAATACAGAAAGCAAATATGGTTAACACAATATATTCCACATTAATGCGTTCCGTCCTGTATTCATTTACTTCTGTGTTTAGAGTCCATTCTCCTACAATGAAACATAGACGAAATGAGCTAAAATGCAAACTGAAAAAAATTCAATGCATAAAAAGTCAATAAGACCATATTTTTTCTGCTAACCCTGGAGACTCCTCTAAAATTTTAAAAATTATTTTATTTATGATAGATTCTTATTCATCGGAGATTGTCTAATGGAGACTTTCTTCTATGCTTGAGAGAAGACACAGTGTCTGGGTGCTCAGATAACGTCATAGCCTCAGTGTCTGTTTCTATTAGAAATTATTTGAGACAGCCCTACAATGTTCTTCCCCCCTTATATATACCAGTGAGTTTTGAATAGGTATTTATTTCCCAAATCAGAATTTCCTCTTAATAAATTAGATTAATACTAAGCCATCCTCCTCTTTCAACCCTCATTCATAATTTACATGTCAATTTAAAAATGACAACAATGACCTGCCCTTCTGAAACTGGAGAATGAGCAAAGAAAATCATTATTCACTTCATAGTAAAGTTTTGTGTTTCACAAACATTTTTCTTGTCTTATTTTCTGTAAACTTATAGTTAACACAGAGTAACTCATGTGATGTTTAAAATAGATAAAGAGTGGTGTACTAAAGTATATTACTCTCCTGGGGAGCAGAAATTAACATTAGTAGCTGTTGGCAAGATATTCCTCCATAGAAGTGCCTGAAATAGTATTTTATAAATATCAAATTGATGTTTCCTATTTTTAATCCCTGCATATGAGGTATTTGGGATATGTCAGCATTTAGTATTTATAGTCAGGATTTATTTAAAATATAACATATAAAAGAATGCCTCGCATGCTGATGTTGCAAAAATGATCACAAAGTATGTGTTTTTCCTCGCAGTGTGAGGTAAACCTAGCTAAATGTGATAATTCACCTTACTCTGTAGAATATACACCTTCCAGCCACTTGGGGAAACCTTAAATCTAAGATTTTATTATATTTTGATACTAATCTGCAGAGACACAATCCAGATTATAGATTCTCATAACCAGTTGCCACCAACCAGCTTATCACAATAGCACAGAGACCCGTATGGGTGTCCATAAAGTTTGTGTGCAATTTAACTATTTTAAATTTAACTATTTTAAATTGCATATGAACTTTACGGACACCTGACTATCACTAGAACACAGCTATACACTTATAATCAAAGATGACTCTTCATGGCAGTTATCGTTCCCTATATATATATGGAAGCAGGAACAAAATAGTAGAATATGGTTATCACCAGAAGAAAAGTAAGAGTTTCCATTCTAAAAGATGTTAGAAAAAAATGTCTATTGATTTCCACATTCTGTTTATGGACTTGGCTCATTGCCTATGTGATGACTTTTCATTCTCAGGTCCTTCTCTTTCTGCTCCCACTTGGTCCCCTGATAGTTCTTTTTGAAAGGCAGGAGTGTCTGCTGTAGTTTTCTAGAACTCGAAGCTGTGGCATGGTGTTCACATTCAGACCCATTGGGCAGTCTATAAAAGAAACTTCTGTTTACCACGTTTACAGCCTCTGTTCTTGTTTTGTTAGTAAAAGAAGTTTGAGTTTCTTTTTGAAGCCTTCTTGGTACAGGTCTAGGCTAACCATGGGTGGAACACAACTATCATTCTGATTCTAAGTATTTTTCTAGTCATTAGGGATCAGCCTCGGTGGTTTGTATGTCACAATGAGAAAGCTATTCTATCCATAGATTAAAGAGTTGCACAGTTTAATCGAATACAGAGGACTGATCACTATTGCCTTTATTTTCGATCAAGCTTTATTTTAAAAGTAAACTGAGCTCTGCTTTGATTACAATTTTCACTGTGGGTAGGCCCAGGAAGTTCACTGGCAGTGAAGAACAATACAATTGTATGATCTTAAAGTGGGAAGAAGGCTTTTAAGTAAGTCTAACCTTCTTTTTTTCTGTGACGTTTCCAAAGCAGATAGTATCCTGATATAAGGAAGCATGCTGTCACAAAGGTTTGTATCCTAAGCTTGCACATGGAAGTTGTGTGACATTAGATAACTTTTCTGAACCTCATTTCATCTTCGGCAAAATGGAAATTAAATACTACATTCATGTATGTGACGTGACGTATCTAAGCATAGTAAGTGTTTAATAAATTCCAGCCATCAGCGGTGCCTGTAGCTTAGTGGGTAGGGCTCCGGCCACATACACTGAAGCTGGCAGGTTTGAACCCAGCCTGGGCTGCTAAAACAATAATGACAACTGCAATAGCAACAACAACAACAAAAATAGCCAGGCATTGCAACAGGCGCCTGTAGTCCCAGCTAGTTGGGAGGCTGAAGCAAGAGAATTGCTCTTCTCCTCAAGAAGAGTTTGAGGCTTTTGTGACCTGTGACGCATGTCAAGGGTGACATAGTGAGACTCTGTCTCAAATAAATAAATAAATAAATTCCAGCCATTATTATCATCATTATTATGTGGCCATTTTTTTTCAAAGACGTGATGTTTTGTGCACTCATCAATTTCTGATGGGATATTTTCTTTAATTAGGCTAAATTCATTTTTTCTATAATTATCTCAAAATCTAGGCTCATCGAGTCACTGAAAACCACTTTTCTGACCACCATATATTTCTCTTTAAGTTCTTCACATGTATTATATATAGATTCATAAACACCCTGCTTGTGACTATTTTTCTCATCTGTAAAAGGAGAATACTAATAGTACTCACCTCTTAGAATTGCTGTGAACTTGAGGTGAGATGATAATGGCAAAATATATATGTGGTGACTATTGTGTAGATAAAAGCTATTATCTTATTAAGAGTTATAGTACTTTCGGTTTCCATTTTTCTTCTAAAAAGCTACACCATCCTTGAACCATATTGAACTTCTCTTTTTTTATATGTATTACACATATACACATATTACATATATAATGACTTGGTACATGAACAAATTCCTCAGTCTCAGTAAAACCTACAGAATACCGTTCCCCCCTCTATTCAAAGAAATAAAGGGACAAAAGCCCCCTTAATGAATCTGAAATCAAATTTTTATGTTAGAAGATATTTACTTAAAATAATGTAGAATAACTGAATAAATTCAAATAAGCCCTACATATATGCTAATCTAACCTTCTCTTCTTGAAGAAGATAAGGGAAAGAGAAAAATATAAAACTCAGAACCAGGGAACAATCACTGCCATTCATTTAGAAGAATTAATTTAAAATATACACATTAACACGATTTTATCATTTCCTAAAAATGTATATTTACTCATTTTATCCCTATTTGATTAGAGCAGACAATTTATATATCTTTACCTGAAATTGGTTAATAGTTTGGCCTTTTAAGAAATACCAATATAGGGTGGCGCCTGTGGCTCAAGGAGTAGGGCGCCGGTCCCATATGCCGGAGGTGGCGGGTTCAAACCCAGCCCCGGCCAAAAAAAAAAAAAAAAAAAAGAAAGAAAGAAATACCAATATACTTATCAGTTTCAGCTTCTTAAGTTTGAATGCAGTGTGTGATTTTTTTTTATGACAGTAGCCGGTAGTTATTATGCATGGGGGACTCTGGTAGAAACGCAATGTTTTGTACTAATTGCTAACAGAAAGATCTGTAATGTTGGCTGCATGATTTGCCCCTTACTTGGGCCCAGCTATAACGATCTGAATTTAGCACTGCATTTGTTAATATTAAACACAAATTTATCCTGACACTTTTATAGGCAAAGCCTCGGAAACATTTAGTCATGTAAAATATAATCATCGTCTTGAAATATTTCCTTTGCTCCCATGCATTTTGGGTAGGATCGCAATTTATAACCTCATCTGTATCGCTGAATTAGGAGAATGGTTTGGAGAGGTTTTTGGGGTCCTGATTATAAGAAAGGTGTTAATTTGTACTGAGCTGTTATTGTACCTTTATAAAAGAACAGCTGTTTACATAATGTGAATTTATTCCATCTCTGTACACTCTTCAGATCTTTCCTATTATAGTGAATTAAACTTGGTTTTAATTTGCATTCCATCTCCAATGTCTGTTGCCAGACACTTCAGACTTTTTTGAGGGCAAATAAAAGTAGCTTCTGGTGTAAGTAAATATTTTGTGTCAGAATAAAACAGCAATGCATTATGTAAAGGGCACATTTCCTTGAGTGTTTACCTTATAGCTGCATGAGCTAGACTTGTACAGAAGCTCTGAAAAAATCCCCAGGGCTGTCATATTCATAAGTCTTTCTGACCCATTCAGACAGATGTTGGTATATTACTTGGCGCATACTATAAAACTTACCTTTCACTTATGGAAATGTGCTTGTACTTTGTTCCCCCAAAAGCAAATACAGAGACTATGAGACATGGGATAATAATAGACCTTTGGACACAGAGACATAAAATGGAATGTATGAGTCTTTGAAAGAGCAATTAAATACATTTTCATTTCAACAACCGAAGATGAGGAACCAAAACAGATGGGCAGGGGGCAGAATAAATGAGAGAAAAATCAGTATTCATCATGCCTCTTGGCATTCTAGTGTACCAATTTACTCTGTAGAATATTACAGTAAATCAGATCGAGTTCTGCTTTCCAGTCCCCAGTTTTTTCTTGCATGAAATAAAAGTTGAGAAAACTGTGGGGACTTTCCCTGGGAATTTCTAGTACCATCTAGTAAGGAACATCAAGCCATACCATTGTCAACCAACCCTCTCAATTCCTTCTTGGAAATAGGTAAGCTATACATTATACATAAATTAAAGAAAGGACTGGCAAAGAGCAAAGGGGCACAGAGCCCTAGAGACCATGGGGAGATGTTATATCATCAAGTGACTTCATGACCTTGAAAGTGGAAAAAGAGCAAATTACTTGTGCACATTCTAAGAACATCAGTGAAAGATACATCTTCACCAGAAGTCAAATGGAACTTTGAAAAGAAGGGTGAACTTGGGCTCACTGGGAAAGAAGACTTCAAATTCTTCATAAATTTTAATAAAAATAAGAATTGTTGCTGGGTGAAATGGCTCACACCTGTAATCCCAGCATTGTGGGAGACTGAAGATGGGGGGAATTGCTTGAGCTCAGGAGTTGAAGACTCGCCTGAGTAAGAGTGAGACCTCAACTCAAAAAAAAAAAAAAAATAGCTGGGTACCGTGGTGAGCACCTGTAATCCCAGTGGCTTCTGGAGGCTGAGGCAGCGAGATGCCCATAGCCCGAGTCTAAGGTTTCAGTGAGCCAGTGAGCAATGACTCCACTGCACTCTGCTCAGGGTATAGGGTGGGACTCTATAACAAAAAAAAAAAAAAAAAAAAAGCAAGGAAATAAGATAAAAATAAACAAGGAAATTAAAAAAAAAATTATCAGCCAAGTGCAGTGTCTCACATCTATAATCTGAGAGATTGTGGTGGGTGGATTGCTTGAGCTCAGGAGTTCAAGAACAGCCTGAGCGAGAGTAAGACCTCCAACTGTTCTAAAAATAGAAAAACTAGCCAGGCAATGTGGCAGGTGCCTGTCATCCCATCTACGTGCAAGGCTAAGGCAAGAAGATCTCTTGAGCCCAAGAGTTTGAGGTTGCTGTAAGCTGTGACACCACAGCTATCTACGTAGGCCAACAGAGTAAGACTGTCTCAAAAAAAAAAAAGAAAGAAAAGGATTGTCACTAATGCTTGTTTCTAACCTTTAAAGTCTCTGATATGAATCCACACTCTAAATTACACATGCAGAACTTGAGAAAGTCTACCAATTATCTATTATTACTACCCCAGTATTTGGTAGCTTAAGACAAGTATGTATATTCTCATGATTCTGTGGGTTGGCAATATGGCTGGGCTTAGTCAGACAGCCATTTCATTGTCATGCCTAGGGATCTCAGATGGCTCCATTCACATGTTGGGGCCCCAACTGCACACGTTCCTTCTCTTCCTCAAGGAGCCTACCCTGAGAATGTTCTCAAGGCAGCGGGTTTCAGGAGTGCGAAAACAAACTGCAAAAGTTCAAATACCCCTCCACCACTTTCTGTTGGTCAGAGTGTGGAGGCTATTTTGGTCTGGTTTGGTTAGTCGCAAAGCAACCCAGATTCAAGGGGAAAGGAAATAAGACTCCATTTGTTCATGGGATGAGTGACAGAGAAGTTGTAACCATTTTCAATTCTCCTCAGAAATCTGGTCTCTCTGATCTGGTCAGTATCTGTGTTGTTTCCTCATAATACTCTAAACCTATTTTCTTCCCATCCCTCCTCCATTCCAATATCTCTTTCCTGGGTCGAATCTGAATTACCCCAACAAGGCATCATAGCAATCATCTTTCTTCATTTCAGAGAGTCTCTTCCTCTCTAATCACAGCATAGTTTTCTCTCTCTCTAATCATTGTTTTTATCCCATCCCCCCATTCTTCACATCTCTGCGAGGCTCTCCATCTCACATTCAGACGTTTCCTGTCTGGCTGACGGCACCGCCTCTCTCCTTCCGTCTCTCCTCTCCTCTTAACATTCACTCTCCCTGATCTTCTCACCCTCCCATGGACCTGAATACCTGCCATGGTCAGATATTAACCTCTGCCATTCCCTTAGTCCAAAATATTCTTCTCATCTTTCACAAGTATTTACTAAATGTTTGTTATGTGCGAGACAATGTTGTAGGCGCCGTGACCAAGATGTTTAAGGTCCTCTCTGTAGTGAGGGAGAAACAATGCAGTGTAAATAAAGGAAATACATAGCTCAGACAGGCCTGAATGTTAAGACAACAAAGGGCGTGCAGGAGTGACTGATGGGTATTTCAGGGAACAGAAATTTCAGAGTCGTCAGGCGCTTTCCCTGTGAGGAAGTAACACCGGAGCATTTGACCTGGCCGTGACTAGGGGCAAGGTGAGTGAAGGTGCAGAGAGACTGTTCCAGGCAGAGCAGACAGCATGCAACATGATCTCCTTCACGGCCTCGCTCTTTTTAGCATTGAGCATCCCTGCAGTTTATCATCTGGTCCAGTGGTTCTGATCCCTGACTGCATAGTAGAATATTCTCAAGTCTTTTTAAAAATAATGATGCCTGGACCTACTGTAAACCCATCAAATCAGATTTCCTGGGGAGGGCAAGGGGCAGGACCCAGACGCCCGTCCTTTATAAATTCCCATACGATTCTAATGCGTATCCAATGCTGAGAAGCCACTGAGCCACAGCAGGGTTCCTCAGACTGTGCGTAGATCCACAGGATCTTTCTCAAGTGCAGATTCTGATGTCCTAGATCTGGGGTAGAGCCCAGGATTATGCATTTCTGATAAACTCCACGTGATGCCAGTACAGCTGCTGCTCAGAGTGGGACGCACAGAGCCCGGTATTGTATCACTCAAAAGCTTGCTAGGAAAGTACGTTCTCAGAGAGTCAGAAACCAGGTGATTCAGTCACCTGCCTCAGAAGTACTGGGGCCATAGCCGGGCCCTCTGTGAGTTCAGAAAATGCTACAGGTGATTCTGAGGTCCACAAAAGCTTGAAAACCGGTCTGTGAATCTTGATGTTTAGACATGGTCAATTTGGCGCTTAACGGTGCTCTGCGAGGTGTTTTCTGTGATCGTTTCATGGAGACAGGCCTGTTGAAGCTGGCACCGAGTGAGGGTAGGAAGCCAAGACGCTCTCTTTCTTGTACTTAGTTTGTATGCGGTGCAAATCCTCTTTCATTTGGTAAAGGAGAGAGTAAAAGGTACAGCTCCAGTTCCAGTCTTTTGCTCCTGCCTCCCAAGCTTCTTTGTTCACTCAGCTTGTAAAGCGCCAGGAGCTTCCGAAGCCCCCGCAGTGGACGCGCTACAGTTGCAGGTGTCACCGGCGAGGAGCTGATTTATGAAAAGCCCTGCTGGGGCAGTTTAATCCCTGTGAAGGGATATTGTAACTCACCTCTAGCTGCTGTCCTATCAAAAAAATCACCCTCTGTATTCCTTCTCTTTGTTTACAAGCTTTAGTTAATGGTTTTCTCTCCATTAAGCAGCTCAGAGGAGTGCTATTTAGAGAACTAATTGAATTCTTGCCAATTTGGGGCATGATCCAAAGCTGCTCCAAATCTCAGTATTTTCCATATTATGTATGTCCTCTATTCTAATATGTGTGTAATTCTGATAGCCCTATCTCAAGCCCGAGATAGAAATTGTAACCATATGTATGAATGCATACCATAAATATGGCACTTTCAGCTCCTCAGTATGAAGATAGACTTATTATTCTGCAATGCAAAACTGAAAAGTTCAAATTTTATTGGAATTTTTTTAAATCCTCCAAAAGAATCGATGCATATTAATTTTAGGAATGTTACTATTATTTACGTGATTATTTTGATAATGAACACACAACAACCATTCTTCTCTCTACCAATTCTGCCACCACCCCTGCTCCACTACCACCAAATTTCAGTAGTTCCTCTTTCTGGTTATTACGAATCTTATAGGTAGTTAATGAAAACTCAGGGAAGGGACTAGAGGTAATTGTTTTCTTCTTTGGAAGATCTTGACCAGTGTTTTTCAACTACTTTAAATCTCACACCACAGTGTGAGGTTTAAATTATGTTGATGAAAAAAAGAGTAAGAAAAGAATATACTCCCTGTGCTTTGAACTTGTTTTGCAAATAATTTAATTAATGATATTTTTTAAATTTCTCAGCAGACCTACGATCCTTTCACCGGAGGACCACCAGTTGAACTGCTGTGGCACACCAGTTGAAAAATCACTGGTCGTGACTTTAGGCAATTAGGGAACTTCAAAGACAATTTTATCCCGTGCTTTGGGGGAGATGGTGGGGGCCGTGGGGGCTGCTGTGTGTAAAAAGTGCCATATTTGAGGGTATCAGCTTCTGAACCCCAACAGTCTTAAAGGAGAACTTTAATACTTTGGCACTACACTTTGCCCTCCAACCCTATTTGCTCCTTCTCTTTGGTCTCTCTTTTTATATCATCTTCTGAATTTCAGGTTCTGGGAGATGGGTATATCTGCTCTTTTGTCATCCTCATCTTTATTTTCTTCCTTTTTTTTTTTTTCTGAGACAGAGTCTCAAGCTGTCGCCTTGGGTAGAGTGTCATGGTGTCACAGCTCACAGCAACCTCAAACTCTTGGGCTTAAGTGATTCTCCTGCCTCAGCCTTCCAAGTAGCTGGGACTACAGGTGCTCACCACAACACCTGGCTAGTTTATTTTGTTGCAATTGTCGTTGTTTAGCTGGCCCAGGCTGTGTTTGAACCTGCCAGCCTCGGTGTATGTGGCCAGCACCCTACCCACTGAGCTACAGGCACCACCTGTCATCCTCATCTTTTTTCAACCATCATTCATTCAATAGCATTAATTATCCAAGATGAGTAGCTTCATTTTTCACAGAATTATTCTTGGACCCTAAAATCTTTGAACATCTGCCTGGGATGTTTAGCAGAAGTAAGTATTCTCTGTCGCTTTCCTTTCACAGTTTGTGGAGATGAATGCACAGGCCTGCTTCTCGGTGACTTGGCTAGCCTGGAGCGGATGGCCATGAGCATCAACCTCACGGGCCCGCTGCCTGCTCCATACAGGATGCTGCATGGTCTGGAGAATGTGACCCAGGAACTAAAGGTAGGTTGATGCAGCAACAGCAAAAACCAAAGTCAAGGCAATAGAAGTTTCCCAAGGGGAATAGGCCATAGTTAGCAAATGCTCTTTCCACTCTCCCAAGTCTTTTCTAAACCAGTGTTTTTCAGACTTGAGAACTATAACATACAGATTTCTATTAAAAGAGCCTCATGTACCCCTTCCCCCCAGTGTTTGGACTAAATCAATTTTATGATGTTACTTAAATACATGCAAACATAAAATTGGGTATGAACTCCTCATACTTATAGCTCTATAAAATCACAACAAATGAATCTTTACAAAAGCCTACAAAACCAATAAAATTCAAATTAAAAACATTAATATAAAGTAACATGAGTTTGGCTCCAAGGAAATTGTTGCTTGCAACAAGACTAAAATATTGACATGGGTTCTTCCATCGGCAGGGGACAGGTGGTAATTCACTTCTCCTATCTTTCCACATGTGAACCAGAAAGTCCTTTGCAAGGGGTCTTGTGTTGACCTATGGCATTGCTTGACAAGTTCACATGACTTATGTGTTCAATCTGTCATATAATCAAACATCAGGTGGTGATATTCATCTGTCAGGTGCCAAGATTGATATCCAGAAATGCTTATATTAATATTTGAGATCACTGTCACTGCGAAAACACAAAATTAAAAGTTTGTACTAGACTGTTTCCACATTCTGGCAATTGTAAATTGAGCTGCAATAAACAGTCTAGTACAAGTGTCCTTATGGTAAAAGGATTTTTTTCCTTCTGGGTAGATGCCCAGTAATGGGATTGCAGGATCAAATGGGAGGTCTAGCTTGAGTGCTTTGAGGTTTCTCCATACTTCATTCCAGAAAGGTTGTACTAGTTTGTAGTCCCACCAGCAGTGTAAAAGTGTTCCCTTCTCCACATCCACGCCAGCATCTGCAGTTTTGAGATTTTGTGATGTGGGCCGTTCTCACTGGGGTTAGATGATATCTCAGGGTTGTTTTGATTTGCGTTTCTCTAATATATAGAGATGATGAACATTTTTTCATGTGTTTGTTAGCCATTCGTCTGTCGTCTTCAGAGAAAGTTCTATTCATGTCTCTTGCCCATTGATATATGGGATTGTTGGCTTTTTTCATGTAGATTAATTTGAGTTCTCTATAGATCCTAGTTATCAAGCTTTTGTCTGATTGAAAATATGCAAATATCCTTTCCCATTGTGTAGGTTGTCTCTTTGCTTTGGTCATTGTCTCCTTGGCTGTACAGAAGCTTTTCAGTTTAATGAAGTCCCATTTGTTTATTTTTGTTGTTGTTGCAATTGCCATGGCAGTCTTCTTCATGAAGTCTTTCCCCAGGCCAATATCTTCCAGTGTTTTTCCTATGCTTTCTTGGAGGATTTTTATTGTTTCATGCCTTAAATTTAAGTCCTTTATCCATCTTGAATCAATTTTTGTGAGTGGGGAAAGGTGTGGGTCCAGTTTCAGTCTTTTACATGTAGACATCCAGTTCTCCCAACACCATTTATTGAATAGGGATGTGGAAACAGCCTAAATGCCCACCAACCCAGGAATGGATTAACAAGATGTGGTATATGTATACCATGGAATACTATTCCGCCATTAAAAAAAATGGAGACTTTACATCCTTCGTATTAACCTGGATGGACGTGAAAGACATTATTCTTAGTAAAGCATCACAAGAATGGAGAAGCATGAATCCTATGTACTCAATTTTGATATGAGGACAATTAATGACAATTATGGTTATGGGGGGGAAGCAGAAAGAGGGAAGGAGGGAGGGGGGTGGGGCCTTGGTGTGTGTCACACTTTATGGGGGCAAGACATGATTGCAAGAGGGACTTTACCTAACAATTGCAATCAGTGTAACATGGCTTATTGTACCCTCAATTAATCCCCAACAATAAAAAAAAAAAAAAAGTTTGTACTAGAGAGCTAGTAAACCTTTGAAAGTACTTCAACAAGCACCAACGTGAAAAACCCTGTATTAAAACATCATTGAAACTTCTGCTAGGTAATGGGATGGTAGGAAATGTTAAGGAAATTAGGGTTATTTCACCTGATGAGAAAAGATGAGAAGTGGCATTTTACACATTATCAGTCAATTGTCAGCTATTTATTGAGAAATTGTAGAATTTTCAGCCTTGTACTTGGTTTCTTGGGGATTTCATGACTCTTATAATGTCTTCTTTACCCTCAGGAGGCTTAGATTCTATGTGGTTGTAAAATAATTGTTAAACAATAATCAAGCAATTAGCAAAAATACATAATTACCGTATGACTTACAAAGATTTTAAGTACAATAGTGGACAAAGATTGGAGAAATCAGTCAGGTTCAAAGTGGCAGCGAATGCACCATTAATGATAGAGTATAATTTGTGTGGGAACTTGAAAGACAGACACCATTTTAATGGGCAGAGAAGTATTGGTTGAGACTGGATGAATAAATCTAAAATTCATGAGGCTTTGGTAAGTACTCTTCTAGGGAATATATTCTTTATTCTTTGTCATGGCCTTTAAGTTAAGTATTAATATTACTGTTTTCCAGAAGATGAAACCCACAATGATAGTGGCAGGAATCACTACCATGTATTAAAAACTAGACAATTGACTCAAGTCTTACAACTCCTACAGAAACTCCAAGAAGAGCTAAAGTTGTCTTGGACTGAATGTTTATATCCCCTAAAATTCATATATTGAAGTCCTTTCTTACTCCATTTTGCTGCCATAACAAAATACCATTAACAAGTTAGTTATAGACACCAGAAATATATCTCTCATAGTTCTGGAGGCTGAGAAGTCTGAGATTAAAGTCCTGGCAGGGACAGTGTCGGGTAAGGGTCTATTTCTCATGGATGGTGACTTCTTGCTGTGTCCTAACAAGGTGAAAGAGAATAGCAAACTCCCTGGTGTCTCTTTAATAAGGCACTGATCCCAATCATGAGAGCTCTGTCCTTGGGACCTGCTCAATTCCCAAAGGCCTCATCTCCTAATACCATCAAGTTGTGGGTTAGAATTTTAACATATGAATACTGGATTGACACAGATATTCAGACAACAGCAAGCCATAACCTCCAATGTGGTAGTATTTAGAGATTTCTCTGCCATGTGAGGACACAGAGAAAAAGGCACCCCTACTTATGCAAGCCAGTGAAGAGAGGAAGAGGTGTGATGAACTCAGCCTGTCTGGCAGACATTACAAGGCAGACCTGCTAGTGAGAGATTAGGCTGAAGATGTCAGCAGGACAGGCTGACATGAAAGACAACCTTGAAAGCCAAGGCAGAGGAAAATGGGTTTACTTACACTACCAGTATTCGAGGTGAAGAGTTTCAATAGAAGGAATTCTGACCAGTCATTTTCCTTGTTGTGGAGTGAATACAATGAAAAGAAATTAAACTAGAAGGGAAAACATTTTGATTATATAGAAAACATTTTAAAACTAATACTTAAGCACTGATGGTGAAGTCCTGAGGGTCCTAGACAGGAGGATAAAATCTATGGAACATCATCTAAGCCAAAGGATTCAGCCACCCACCCTCTATGGGCCAAGTCATCTTGATTTTCCTTAAATTCCCATCTTTCTTTTTTTTTTTTTTTTGGCCAGGGCTGGGTTTGAACCTGCAACCTCCGGCATATGGGGCTGGCGCCCTACCCTTTGAGCCACAGGCACTGCCCATTCCCATCTTTCTTGATATTGTGTTTGCATTCTTCTTTCATAGTTTATTTAATATCTGAATACTTAGGATCCTGTTTTGATATTATAAAACCATAATGAACAATTAATTAACTTCTTTCCTGAGTTTCTTTAACTGTATCCATGCTCTCCAGGTTCCACACAGATACCACCAAAAGTACACATGATGGAACAAACTGGGTTTATTAACTTATTATAACAAAGGACTCTGATCACTGTGGGAAATTGTGGGGTGTCTCAGTAAGACAGTATTAGGAATAATTTACAGTATTTGAGCATGTGCTGGATAATTTGAAGGCAAGGTCAAGGAAGCAGGGTTTGTGCTGGTTGGGTGCTGGTAAGAAATGGGAATAATTGTATATCTTACCTAAAAGGAGAGGACAACAGAGGGACTGTAAGGCAAAGCTCGGTAAGGAGGCAGGAGCCACTCTTATTACCCAGGAAACAGGAGGTTAGAGTATTTTTTGCGACCTGCACAGAGACCATGGTTTTGTGGGTGCTTGAAGAAGATTAAAGAGTGGTATCATTTTTTGTTTCATTCATCTGTGACTCAGAATGACCCTGTCTAATGTTACTATTCTTTGAGATTATTTACATTCGATAGGAAAAGAATATGGCCCAGCAGTGAGTGCCAGGCCAGTACCTACCAACACTGAAGCCTGGCCAGGTCCCTGTACCAAGGGCTGCTCTTCTCTTCCTTACCTGTAAACTGAGTGTCTGTTGATTGAAATGAGAGCCTTAAAGAATCAGATAAAGAGTTCATCTTAACTCTACCCTTCACTGGCTGTGTGATCTTTAAGCCACAGTTTGCTCATCCACAAAATGGAATAACACTTGCCTCATAAAGGTATTGTAAGAATTAAATAAAAAAAAAACCCAAAAAACTCAGCACATAGTGATCTCTCAATAAATTACCACAATTTTTATTATTTGCCTGAATATTCAGCATGATACTCAGTGTCTAAGTGCCCCATTGAAATAGTGTCTTTCTCTTTTTATGAAGGCAAGAAGGCTATGTTATTTGAAGATATAGGAAAAAATGTGTTCTGTTAAATGTTCAACCCCAGGATCAGTGCAAGACCATTTGCTAAAATGTACGTGCTCTGAAATCTTTTTCAGCACTTGCTCTCACCTCAGCGTGCCCCCGAGAGGCTCATTCAGCTGGCGGAGGGCAATCTGAATACGCTTGTGACAGAAATGAATGAGCTTCTGACTAGGGTAAGTTGGCAAAATCGGCAATCTTCCCCAAACCAGACAGATTATGTAAATTAAGGAAAATTTAAAGTTCTGAAATGCAAATCTTGTTCTTCCTAATTCCCAATTTGGTGTATGAAATAGATGTATTATGACGTGCTTCCTCTACTTCTAAGCGAGTTGTAAAGACCAATAGCACACACACACACAAAAAAAAAAAAACAAGAAAAAAGTTTGGGATACTTGAGAAGTGTCAAGAACAATAGCTAAAAATACCAGAATGACAGGGCATTTCGAGAATTTTATTCATTAGCCTCCATGGTAATATTTTTTTTATTTTTATCAATTCTGAATTCCAGAAGTACTATATTTGATTATATAAAGAAAAAGAAAAACAAATGAAAATATTTACAGTCTCTTTGATCTCATCATGGGATTTTTTCATTTGCATAGAAATACAGCCTAAGTCAGTACTGCAAAACTTTAAAGCATTTAAGATACTTTTTAAAGTCAGAATGCAGAGTCCGTGTTACTTTGATCAGACTTTTTAAAGAAATTGTCAGTTTTAAACTCTCAAAAACTGCAAGGGGGTTGAAGTTCTTTTTGTTAGAGAAATGAAGAAAACAACATAAAGCTCGCCATCTTGTGGCCAGAAAAATGCATGCAGTGGGAAACCAGCTTGGAATGTAGAGATCTAGTTTGTATCTAAGAGCTTTAAATGACAAAGAATATTGAAGCCAGAAGTTGCTTAGAGATTATCTAGTCTATTTTGTATTTTAAAGAAGAGCTGCCTCAGGCCATGACAGTGAAATGAATTAACAATGGCCACACAGTTTGCTGAACTCAGGGACTAAAGCTGGGCTCACTCTTCAGATTCCCCCTGGCTCATCCTTTCTCAACATAACCTGCTATTGGTTTAGGAAAACGTCCACAGGGAAATCAAATAGGCTTCTGAGCACATAATGCTAAACAATGGCTCTGATGTTACTTTTCCAGATTCTCATACTAGCAATATAGAATGTATAGATACAAAACAGTTTCTTATTATATTTGAACATTGAATTAATGAATACATTTATCTTAGATTAATTCAACATCTAACAAATTGTATTTTTTACATGACTACTACCAAATAAGAATTTTAAAACACTTCATGGAAGAGTAAACTCAATTCAATAAGTATATATGAATGATCATTACATACAAAGCTCAAGTTAAGCATTGGCACATGAAAAATATTAATGAGGCTCAATTTGTCTTCAGGGAACTTTTAGGGGTGTGTGTCTTTGTGTGCGCACATTCACATAAGCATTCACATGTAGAAAGATAGGACAACTACGTGCAAATATGGAATAAAACATGCAATAAATAAAGGAATATGAAATGTTTAGGGAAATATGCAAAAATGGAATGATTTAATCTGGCTAGGAATAATTAGACAAATTCCATGAAAATGGTGGCATTTCATTTATTTATTCATTGATTTGTTCATTTAATTACTGCTGATTGGGGGTCTCCCCATACTGTTACGTCAACACTTCCCATAGGCACCATGACAGGCAGTTGGCATAGAGGTGTGAACAAAACTGACGGTCCTTGCCCTCACTGAGCTTATTGTAGATTGGTGATCCCAGCCTAGAGAAACAAGAAATATTTTGTTAGGAATGTCAGAACTTTATTATGTCATAGCCTACATCCTTTTATCCTTCCAACACATTCTCTCATACTTGCTTTTTAAATAGACTCTATTGTTTTGAGCAATTTAAGATTCAAAGCAAAATTGAGTGAAAATTTCAGGCTTCTTCTAAACCCCCTGTTCCCGTACACTGGCTATCAACCTTCCCCCCCACCATAGTAATTCATTTGTTACCATGAACCTACATTGACACAGCATCATCACCCAAGTCCATAGTTCACATTGGGGTCTGCTCTTGGCATTGTGCATTCTGGGGGTTTGGACAAATGTATCATGACATGTATCCATCACTATAGTATCTTAAGAAAAGCTTCACTGCCCCCCCAAATCCCCTGTGCTCTACCTGTTCATCCCTTCCTCCTCCTTAACCCCCTGGAAACCTTTTACTATCTCATACTTTCTGTCTTTCACTATCTCTACGGTTTTGCCCTTTCCAGAATGTCATATAGTTGGAATCATTCAGTACATAGCTTTTTCGTATTGTCTTCTTTCCCTAAGTACATGTGGTTCCTTCATGTTTTTTTTTATGACTTCATAGCTCATTTCTTTTCAGTGCTGAATGAAATCCATTGTCTAGATATATGACAGTTTATTTTTCTATTCACCTGCTAAAGGACATCTTTGTTGCCTCCTGTTGGCAACATGAGTGAGGCTGTTGTAAACATCTATATACATGTTTTTGTGTGGACATAATTTTTCAATTCATTTGGCTGAATACCATGTATTACAATTTCTGGATTCTTGGATAAGAGTATGTCTAATTCTGTAAGAAATTTCCAAAATGTCTTCCAAGTGGCCCGCACCCTTCTGCACTCCCACCAGCCAGCAATGAACAAGAGTTCCCATTGTTTCACATCTTCACCAGCATTTGGTGTTGTCAGTGTTTGAGACTTTGACCACTCTAGTGGGTTGTGTATGGTATCTCTTATTTGTTTTTATTTTACAAACCCCTAATGACATATGATAGCATCTTTTCATATATTTATTTGCCATCTGTATATCTTCTTTGGTAAGATGTCTATTAGAGTGTTTTTCCATTTTTTAATTGTCTTACTTTTTCTTATTATTGAATTTTAAGGGTTCATTTTGTATTTTGGATAACAGTCCTTTGTCAGATATGTCTTTTGTAAATATTGTCTCCCACTCTGTAGCTCCTGGTTTTTGAATGTTAAATATGATTCTCATATTCAAGGAAAATCTCATTCTTTTGGGAGTATCTTTCACTGACCGAAGTTTTTCACTTTAACAAATCCCAGCTTATCAATTATGTTTTTCATGGGTTGTGCCTTCGTTGTATCTAAAAAGTCACTACCATACCCAAGGCCATCTAGATTTTCTCCTGTTTGCTTCAATGAACTGTATGTTTTTGCATTTTTACATTTGGGTTTATAATCCATTTCCAGTTAGTTCGAATACTATTTTTAAATAAACTTTATTTTAGATTTCAGAAGAGTTGCAAAGATAGTACAGAGTCCCTGTGTACTCTGTGGCCCACTATTAACATTTTGCATTAGTATGAAAAACCTACCACAAGTCATGAGCTAATATGGATACATTATCTTTAACTAAAGGCTATACTTTTTTCAGATTTCCTCAGTTTTTACTTAATGTCTCTTTCTGTTTCAGGATCTCATTCAGGGTACAATATTATGTTGCCCATGTGATCAATATGACTTATTTTTATGGATGGTGACATTGATTACCTGCCTGAGATTGTGTTTGACAGATTTTTCCATAATAAAGTTGCTTTCTCCCCCATTTTCATACTCTAGTTCCATTTTTATCTGCCTATTCTTTGGATTCAGTAGCAAAAGATCTAAAAATAAGACTACTGAAGGCAAAGATCTGCTTGATGGGTTGAGGATACAAAGGAAATGTAACTTCTCATTAATTAGCTTTGTCCCTATTGCGTTCATAACTGGAAACATAACTGTCATGGAGACCACAAATACTTAGTCAATACATCTAATTCTCTCTTTTCCTGTGGTCAAGCTGCATGACAATCAAAAGGCAAATTGATACACATAGAACCTTAAAGAGAGGGTTAGATGACTTAAATAACCAATAATATCAGGCTAAGAATACTAAATCTTCTATTTCATAGTCATGAATGATCCTGCATTTGGGCCCAGAATATGAGAAAGACAGTGACCACACCTTTCTGTTACCCATAACTAATCAAAAGTGATGGTGTGTTAGACTAGGAGTGCATATTGGAATTAGCTGGGGTCAGATCCCACATGCAAAGGCTATGATGCAGTTGGTCTGAGGCACAGTTAGAGGACCAGGATTTTGAAGAGCTCCCCAGATAATTCTGATGTCAGCCAAGGATTATACTGCTGTGATTCTATAGTTACCTAATGGCTAAGGCTCCTTTTCCTCTGGAAAACACTTTGATTGGTACTGCCAATCTTTGTGATGCTCCCTTTTCTCTACTTTGTGGACTAACCACTCACTTAATACAATCTGTAGATAAGTAAAGTTACCTGGCAAGTTTTATCCTGCATAGCTGCTATAGGAGTTGCCCTCTCTTCTTCAAGCATTTTTATATTTTGTGCTCATTTGTTAATGGAGAAACTTAGTTAAATGTATTTTCATATACATAGTATTTCATCAATATGTAAATATTAGGTAAGAAAATATTATGTAATTATTTATATTTTTCAATATGTTTTGATTTATTTCTATTTTATTTCCTCCACTGGCACATAGGTTCCTTGAATATGAGAATCATATTTAACATATTCAAACAGCCCTACAATGTGTGTGGAATATCAAGACGCTCTTTGATGAGGACTCCATATATCTCTATAGCTACCATCCTTAGTCCTTTTCTCTTGTCAGAGCCAATTTTTTTTTAAGAGCTTAGAGACAAGTCTATATTCATTTCTCACTCCACTGCAGTCTGGATTTCCACTCCCAGCCCACTACCGAAACTGTTTTTACACCCTAACCAATGACAGGCGAGTGACTAAATCTGATGGACACTATTAATTTTACTTGGCAGTTTCCATTTTGATTCTTCCTTTCTTCTTGATATCCTCCCTCCTCCCTGTTCTATTTTTCATTCTCTGACCTTTCATGCTCAGGCTCTTCCTCTGCCGATCCCTTGAAAGTTGGCATTCCATGGCATCTAATTCTCAGTCCGCATTTCCTCTCATTCCATAGACTCTTTGGGGGGACTTTAGTTGCCCTGTGTAAGCTGATAGTTCATAAATCTATATTTTCAAAACAGACTTCATTCTCATGCTTTGGTCCTATGTATATAAAGTACTGATTGGACATCTCAAACTAAAACTATGATTTCCTCTTAAAACCCATATGGTGATTTATCTGCCAATATCTACCAAGTCACCCAAAGGAGAAATTAACATCTTGCCTTTCATTCTACCCTCTCTTTCATTCTTAACCCAATTCCGTTCCCTTCTATGAATGCTCTTTCCAACTCTAATTATTCATGTGGCAGAGTGAACATTCCAAGCCACAGATCTGATCAGTCACTCCATTTTTAAATTGTGCAACAGCTTTCCACTTGGTTCAAGATGGTCTGCAAGGCACCTCCCACCTGATTTAACCCTGGCTCATCTCTCATCTCTCCCCGCTGCTCATCTGGACCCCCATGGTTTGAGCAGAAAAGCCAGAAATCTAGGAACCCTGATGCCTCTTTCTTCCTCATCATTTTCCCTCTTAACCAACTGGTACCAAACACCGTGGCTTTCGCTTCTGTGTACTGCTTTCAAATCAACACTCCACCCTCATCCAGTCTCATAACCCTTAGTTTGGGATCACCAGGTTAGCTCTCTAGCTAATCTTTCTGCTTTTGCTCTTGTTCTCCTCCCAGTCTGTTCTCTACAATATGCCCAGAATAAACTTTGCTATCCCAAATGTGAACATGTCACCACAGGGCTTAAATTCTTCCTCTGTCTTCCCTTAGGCTCTTAGGATAAAGGCCAAAATTCTCCCCTTATCCACATCTCTCATCACTGTGCCCCTGGCCATCTGCACTCTAGCCACACCACTCTTCAGTCCCTGTACCCCACCATCAAGCCTTTCCACACATTGTTTTAATTACCTGGAAGGTAACATACCTCCCCCTACCTTTTGTTAATTTCAATTCACCTTTCAAATCTCAGCTCTTGAAAGTCTGTGACATTCCAGGTATGCCAAGAATGCTTCTATAGTTATCCTAGACCACTGCTTTTTCTCCAATTTATAATTACAAATTTATTTCCATGATCATTTGAAAAATGACTCTTTACTTCACCAGTAGAGAAAAGGGCAATAAGAAGTGTTTAGTCTTTCCTACAATAACACAGATATTATGGGCATAGTATCTTTTCAGTCAAGGTTTGTTTAATTAATTAATTGTGAGTCATGTAAACAATAACATTTGAACAACCAGCTGAAAGGTAAAACCAAACCCAAAATAACCATTGATTTTTGAAGTTCTGTAAAATGCATGACAATCAGGCATATATTTATAATGATATTATTAGATACTGTGTCTTGTATCTCTTACACGTTTATACTCTATAGGAGGACAGTGCTGTGTAATCGGCTGAACTAGATAAAAATACCAACATTTAGCTTTATTGACATTGTATTTTAATGCTTGCTGAGAATCAAATTTAATGATGAAGCATTTCCAAAATGATTTGTGTGTAAATAATATTATACATTTGCAGTTTATAATTTTTAAAAGGTTTAAGTTGCAGGCAATGGCTTTTATATTCTAAAAGAGAGAGAGTGAGAGTACATAAAAAGTCGTACTTGTTTGATTTGGAACTTTTAAAACGGCACCTGACATATTTGGGAAGAAATTCCCCATGAAACTGGCACATTGTCATTACAGGGGTCAGTGGCTGCTCCCTCTGTCCTTCCTAGCATGTTGTGGGTCTCAACAGCTTCCCTGAGGAGGGCTTCACTGCCATGAGGTGTACAGAACTGGCAGTGTTTGAAGATGACCCTTGAGAAAATCACAAAAGTGGTTCTAACTGAAATTTAATTTTAGCAAGAAACTATATGAGTCTGAAAATGCAAAGGTGGGTAGTTGCTAAGCAGTGGTGTCTATTCAGTGCTTAGATGTGCTTCATTAGATTCTAGTTTTCACATTAAAAAGGCATAAAATGAAAGATACTCCCCATACCCAACTAAGAAAAATAATGTGCAGGTTTTAATAGGCACAGTGAGAACTGCTTAAGCTAAAGCAAGAAAGTAACAGCTACATTGTTCAGGAGTAAATTAATGTATCCCTCATGGTAATGCATGCTGCCTAGATATAAATACTTAAAAAAAAAAAAGAGAGAGAAGGAAGAAGAAAAACACCTAGTCAAGTGAACTTCCGTGTGAAAAGAAAAGATATTCAAAGCAAAGAAAGATACAAGATACTGTGTAAGGTACCATTTACAAAGGAACACTGGGAAGATTGCAGAATGGAGCTATGAGGATGCAAAAGTAAGGAAATCGAAGACAGAGAATGAAAGGAAGATTGTACAACATGTTCGGACAAATGAGAAGGTATTTTTCAAGAACTCAAAGGACAAGATAATAGTGAAAAAGAAAGAGGATGACTAAGAGATACGGATGCTAATTTAATGAAACACCGAAAGAGCTGAACTGAATCAGACGAATAGTTTGTATCATGGACTATTTAGCATGCTTCTGCGACCTTATCAATAGCTTTTCCTGGCTGAAATTGATTTTTGTGAATTTTGCTTTTATAGGCCCACCATCTAGATCACCTTTCCCCAGAGGTGATGGTGCATTTGTCAGAGGCTTCCCTACGGAGTCCCTCATGGGTAGTTCAACATCATTTCTGATGCTTCAACTTCATTTCTGTGCAATGAGACTTGATTTAAAAATATATATCTAGATGATGGGATAAATTTTGCAATATGTTAATTTACTAAAAGCCAAAGCTTATACACTTAAAGTAGAGCAATGCCCTCCTCCCACCTAATGCTCAATTTTTTTAAATATTTTTTTCTAGTCTTCATGAATGTTAACCCAAGATAGAATAGTGAATGCTACAGACAACATATAAAGCTACGAGACAAAAAGCTTGTATGTTGTCTCTAATTCCCTACATGTGTGAGTTCTGTTAAACCACTTAACATCTCCATGCCTTTGTTTCCCCTGTGTAAAAACAGGGACGAGGCCTTTTATGTTTCTCTGAAAGCAGGAAAAGTAAATGAGACACCAAGGAGTATTGTAAGCCCTTCCGGACATGTGCACAGATCCGAAGTACAGCAGAGCCTGACCATAATTCACCTTCGAGAGTGCTAACTCACATAAGTCAAGGCTTTTGGTGTCAGTGACCTCACATCTTCTCCTCCCCTAAAGTGAGAACAAAAGACCAAAGGCTTCTTTTGTGTGCAGAGGGAGGGTATATCTTCAGTAATTTCTGCACTGGCTCTGAAGAGTTCTGCTCGCCCCTTCCTTCACTCCCGTCCTGCCATTATGGAACCCAGTGTGTAATCACAGGCCCAGTTTTGAATTGCCATGAGGCCAGCGGCTGCAATGCAGTGTACTTGGGGCTGGAGGCTCTCTTGCCTGGCTCTCCTCCCAAGCACTCAACTGCAGCTCTTAAACAGTAGCTTCCTATGAGGCTCTGAAAAATGCCCCGAAAACTGGCCAGCTGTCTGCTTTTGCTGGCAAATGTAGCACCAGGCTTACATCAGTTTGAATGGTGTTGGGAATGCGCCAACAGGTTTTAAAACGTCAAAGGTTTGATTTCATTATTCAGCCAATCACAAAGCATCGTTGACCCACTACATTTTTCCAGGCACTGTGACTGGTACTCTAAAGAATAAAAAGAGAAAAGACAGAGCTCTTGCCTCTGGAGCTTAGGGAGGCATAGCAAAGACGCAGCAAAGAAACTATCCACTACAGTCATGAATGGTGTAGATAATTGTTTTGAAAATCTAAGAAAAGGGAGCCTGGAGTAGGATAGGCAGGGGTGACTTTCCTGAGAAGGAAGGAAGGAAGGGAGGGAGGGAGGGAGGGAAGGAGGGAGGAAGGAAGGAAGGAAAGAGAAAGTTAGAACTGAAGCTTGAAGTCTGGGTTTATTCTGAGTAAGTAGAGAGGAATTAAGAAAAAAATCTTGTTTTGGATTATGTTCAAGAACATTGCATTGCTGTAATACTAATATAAATTATAATCTTTTGGTAATATAGAAAAGGTAGGCAAGAATGATAATAAGGTCGGCAACATGGGTTAGGAAAGTTGTTGCTTAGTCATGTGTGTGAGAACATTCAGAAAATATTTTGCTGTACATCAGCCATCATACTAGGAGGTGGATATAAAACGATGAATAAAACCGACCAAGGTTTTACTCTTCCTTTCAGTTGGGAAGGTAGCCAATGAATGAGTAAACCAATTATTTATTACAACTAAATATGAAATTGTAAAATATAAGGTACTATGGAAGAAGTGTTCTGCTGCAGAAACCAAGACAGGTACCCTAGGAACGGCCGTACTAAGAAGAAACAGCTAAATTGAAATCTGATGGATGACAAGAACCCAGTCTCTGAAAGTATTGAGAAGAAGCTCATCCCAGGTGAAGACAACAGGATACCAGAAGGCCCTAAGAGGGGAAGAGCTTGTCATAGTTTATATACTTAAAGGGAGCCAGGAAGGTTGATTGGATAGGGTATTAGTGATAAATTTTTGAACTTGTTTCTCATCCTAGGGCATGTAAGATAGGATTCTTGATATCATAACACTGAATTACTCATATAATCAGCACTAACAATAAAATGCTTGTTCATGTTGACAATTGCTCGTTACCACATAAATGCAATAGGTGAGCAGGAAAAACCAAGATGATGAATACTCTTGATTATCCGGAGTTTACAAGAGATAGAGTACCCATAAATACTTGTTTTAAAACAGATGCTTTGAGTTATTAATAAGAATTGTCTTACTTCATGGTATAAAACTAATGTAAATTAAAATCTTTTGGTAATATAGAAAAGATATTGACATAGCAAAAAATAAATTTTCCGTTCAAATCATAATGTACATTTTCTGTATAGTAAGAAATGCTGATGTTGTTACATTGATTCTTAAGATAAGATATTAGAAGATGACCGTGATGTTGATCAAGTTTCTTATTATGATGCTCTGAGATGGGCAAACACAGGCGTGTTAATCACGGGGCACAGTCAAGTCCAGACTCAAAAACAGCTGAAGAAGTTTAGGTTGTTCACATCTTAAGTAGTTGAACTTAGCTAATAATTCAAAAGTAGCATTTAAAAAAAAAATATGTGTTGAAAGTACTGAATGCAAAATTGTACAGAGAATCAGATCTAAGAAAATTAATAGGACATAATTGCAATGCTCACCAAAAAAGCAGGGATTTCAATAACTTAGGGCCTGCACACACAGTTTGTTTCCAAAAGTAATTTTTAAAAGTTTAAAAGTGAAAATAATTCTACTATTAATATTTTAGAAGAGTAAATTCAGCCTGTAATAAAATGCTCATTAATCCTCTTCAAATCATCCTATATAGACTGTCGCAAACTATAAAGAAGAATTTTTAAAATAAATTTTCAAATGGATTCTTATCCTTTCAGCCTTCTATTTATGCTGTTAACACTTAGAAGTTGAGAAATTAGTTGATAATAGTTGGACTTTATATTCTACCTTTTATGCAAAACCTAGAAAACTGCCCTGGGAATCACAAAATACAGTCCAATTCCTGTAGCATCTCTTAGCCCTGTTCAGTGCTGGCCAGACATTTAGTTCTATTTAAAATCCACTTATGTACATTAAAAAAAATTAATTCTCTGGTCATGCTTAGTATGCAGGCACTCTGGTACAAGATTGTAGAGTATTAATACTCTGCCAACTTGGACCTTATTCAAAATTATCTTGAGACAGTTTGTGATTCCCTGTTTCATTATCTGTAGTTAGATTGTCCACATCTTTTTAGTAAAAGAGAAGAAGACATATTATTACCATATGCATACACATAGAAAAATGAAATATAAACCTATTTCAGGGTGCTTGTAGCTATTAAAGAAGCATTTAATGTTATACACACCATTTTTATTTGACTAAACATAGTATATCTTAATCATGAACACACATTACATGCATCCCACCATGTAATATGGTATTTTAAATGTGAATAAAGGTAAATTTGTATGAGGATATGCTTTGGGACGTAGGGCTGTTTCGGGGTTCTGTTTTATTTTGTTGACAATAGTGTATGATTCTATGATTAACAACTTCATTTCCAGTGATGTCATGTAAGATAAGTTGGCAATTATTCTCCCTTAACGTTTTACTGACATCTTTAAAGTGTTATAAAACAAGCATTTACTACTGAGTGGCTAAGCATTTCCCCTTCTGTTTCTTTAATTAACGTATTGATCTAAACCAAATCTATAGGATCAAGCTTATTGAGACAGACTGCCTGTTCCTCCCTCTAGAGATCATTGCTACACTCTACACTCTTTCAGTAAATAAAATATGGATAAAACTGCAACATGTTGAGGCTGAAGATTCCATTAAGGACTTTGGCAACAGTACCTTAAAGATGTTTCCAAAATAATTGTGTTTTTTCGCTTCTCCTTTGCCATCACATATAATGACAATTAAAAAAAGACCAAATACAGCTCTTTGATTTCCATTTAATGGAAGAAGTAATAAAGTTTAATTGTATACTTGAGCACAGGGCATCATTTCCAGTACAGCTGATCAATAATGCATCGATTGCCTTTGGCTTAAAGTAATATTTGAAAGAAAATGTAGCCAGTGGGAGCTTAGCTAGCTGTAGCTTCATCACCTCTATTAATTATGCTTTTCCCAAATTTGGATCATTAGGCTACCAAAGTGACAGCAGATGGTGAGCAAACTGGACAGGATGCTGAGAGGACCAACACAAGAGCGAAGTCCTTAGGAGAATTCATGAAGGAGCTTGCCCAGGACGCAGAAGGTATCAGAAAAATCATGTTGTAATAATGATTTCTCCCAATAGAAAAATAGCGAGAAAGATTACAGAAGACTGGAATTTCTCTTCTAAGAGCTGACATTTCTAAATTCAAGAGTTGAGTTCCAAAGCATATTTTGGTTAAGATATCCAAGGTCATTATCTGCTGAGGACCTACAACCTACGGTGTTAAATTAGTGCCAACAGTCAGGGCATTAGCGATTATGAGCACAGAGTGACAGTAAATTCTTAAGGAATGCTATTATGATTAAATAGCTTCGGTTGGAAACGTCTGCTTTGCTATTGTTTGCATTTACAAGATTTTTTAATTTTTTAAAAAGCTAATTTTATCATTCCACTTGGTACATTAAAGCAGCTCTCTAATTTCTCAAAATGACTTTCAAATATTTAGTGCTGGTTTTTACTCAACATCTGCTGCTTGGGATTTGCATTTGCTACTTTACCACAGCTCTCTGGGAGTTAGATCTTGGCATCTACCAATATGATTGAGAATTAAAGTGGAAGCCATTTTTTGGCAAAAGCCCAAATAAGAAACTCTTGAAACAGATAATCCCCTCCCCACAACCCCCTAGTTCTTAATTAACTATTAACAACATAATGAATATGTATACATGTTTAGAAAGTAGGAAAAAGTGAAGGCTTTTTGTGCTTCAAAAAGTAAAACATTTTTATTGCTCTGCAATATTATACATTCTAGATACTTTGTAATATAGTCAAATAAACAAGGATATGAAATAAACTTCAAGGCAGATTCTGACTGATAATTCCTAGGCATCACTGGCCAAAAAGAGGCAGAAACTCTTGGACATTCTCTGTCGCATGAAGCAACAGAGTTTTAATCTGTGGCCTGATCTGAGGCAAAGCATGTAAGGATCTGAAAGAAAAATTACTTCTGGAAAAATCTCAGTTAACTCATTGTGGTTTGTGCTCTGCCAGATGAAGTTGTTGTGTGTTATTTTCTATGTATGCAACTCGAAATTCTCCTCTCCATGTTGTATAGGTTATATGACATATCCACACCTCTTTTTGTCCTCAGAACTAGAAACCACACAAACAATAATAACATCCACAAACAACACCAGTAGCAACAAAGCCCGTTGCAAGCGGAGCAGCCTCACCATGTGTGGATCCGGAGTCACTAGTCAACACGCCAGAAACTTTCCTTTTCTTTCCACCTGGAGTCTCAAACAGTCAACACCCAGCAGCTATTCTAGAGACTCATTTTTAAATCATTTCTGTCAAATACAGTAGAACCTCTGTAAGTAAGTTGACTGCCCAAGGGACTGAAACAAACTGGTTAACATACAGAGGTGGTCAACATAAGGAACTTGGCCTATTGTACCAATATGTACACGTGGTGCATGTCTAGTCTGTGAAAATTAGGTCAACTTAAGGAGGCGGTGGGTGTAGGGAGGTGATCAACTATGGAAGTTCTACTGTCTGAATATGTGATAATAAATACTAATCCATGTTTAATAGATCCAGCATCAGAGCTGTCAACCTCCTTCTTTGTATCTCCCACACAGAGAAAAGCATATCTACAGTCACCCCGCTGGCCAGTATGGATATCCCTCCAACCTCATCCCGTACCTAGGGCCCTAGCGTATAGTTTGTACACTACATAAAGTCACTAGCAAAGGGACAGAGCGGAAATGACATTTAACACAGATAGGACTCACCAGCCACAGACATAGTTTATCCACCAGAGAAAAAGTTTCCCCATTACCAAAGGTGTCTCTGAATCATGCACTGATCGAGTAGGCTGATAATGTCTATGAAGATGGAGTACTTTTTTCTAATTCAAGTTCTCTGTGGGATAATTGTACCTGAGGAAAATAGGAACCCTACTCAACTTTGTCAGCAGGCTCTATTTGGTAAAGTTCATCCAACTCTTTAAATTTATTTATTTATTTGTTTTTGAGACAGAGTCTTAGTCTGTCTCCTTAGGTAGGGTTCTGCGGTGTCATAGCTCTCAGCAACCACCAACTCTTGGGCTCAAGCAATCCTCTTGCTTCAGCCCGCGGAGTAGCTGGAACAACAAAAGCCTGCCACCACGCTCAGCTAGTTTCTTTCAATTGTTTTTAGAAGAGATGGAGTCTGGCTCTTGCTCAGGCTGGTCTAAAACTCCTGAGCTCAAGCAATCCTTCTGTCTCAGTCTCCCAGAGTGCTAGGATTACAGGTGTGAACCACCACATCCAACTGTTTAAATTAATGGAGTTCACAAGAGCTACACTATATTTTTGGCAGTTCAGATCAGGAGAGAAAGAGTATGAGAGAGAGAAAAGGGCTCACCAAAAGCTTTATGTTAGTTATACAACACAGCCACACCTTTTTCCCTCCTCAAAACTACAGTAATAGGACATAATCATCAGTACTTTTACACTGTTATTCGCAATAAATTGCTGTAATGAAAGTGAACGCTGAGAGCTCACATTTGTGTATTTCAGTTTTCTGTTTATGTAGATAGAATACTCATCTAATCTTCATTGTAAGTTATGGCCTCTTCATAGATAATCAACTTCTATTTATCTAAGGATTTCTTATCTCACAGTATTGTATAGTATCTACGGTGCTGTGTAGATTGTACAGTTGTATAGTATCTACTGTGCTGTGACTCCTGATTAGATCACGAATAAACTATATTTATTCTATGCATTAGTAGAATTAATGAGTGTTTAGTGTTCATGTCACAACATATGATAGCACTTAATTAATGCCAGACATAGGCATCCTTTTCTTCCTGTTTTTCAGGTCAAGGCAGTATTTTTTATGCTTGATAAATTAACCCATCATAGGATTTGCATTTTCAGATTTTGTATGAAAAATAGTCCTGAAGAATTAATTTCTTTTTTATTTTACAGACACTGTTATGTCACTTAAGAACACCCTTTCTGTTTCCTGATACATATACTTGCACTAGCACAGACATACGATGTGCTACACTGAACTTTATGATGAGCTTTTCTGTCTAGTTTTTCTTTCCCTGGATCTAGAGTAATTTTTATTGAAAAAAAAAATGGCACCTGTAGCTCAGTGATTAGGGTGCTGGCCACTTACACCGAGGCTGGCCACTTACACCCAGCCCAGGCCTGCAACAACAACAACAACAACAACAACAACAACAAAAATAGTTGGGTGTTGTGGTGGGTGCCTATAATCCCAGCTACTTGGGAGGCTGAGGCAAGAGAATCGCTTAAGTTCAAGAGTTTGAGGTTGCTGTGAGCTGTGTTATGCCATGGCACTCTACCGAAGGTGACATAGTGAGATTCTGTTCAAAAAAAAAAGTATTACCTTTATTCACATTTCCTTTTATGGTAATTTGATCTAATTTAAAGATATTTTAAAATTACTTTAAATCTCCACTTGAAATAAGGTAGAAATAAATAAGTAAATTCAAAAGATACATTTATTTTACAATTATCTTAAATAGTGTATAAAAGAAAATACACCGAAATGATAATGTATACCTTTGAATGAAAGATTGACACATTCATCTTTAGTTTAAAAATACTCAGAGAGTTTCTAAATCCCATCTATAGAAGCACCAGGGCACCCAAACCCCTTCTATTAAAATGATGTTTTCTTTGTTAATACACCGTCATTTTACTGAAGCTGTTTTATGTACCCTAATAGTTTCTTCTAGTTGTTTACAAATTATTTTAATTTAAAGGAAATGGTGCATACATTCCAAAAGAAACCACTCTCTTTGCCTTTGCCTTTTCCTGGCTGTCATTTTTTTTCCACCAAATTCTTCTCTGCAGAAGTTGAGCTTTGAGACTGGACCACTCTCATTTGTTCCTTCCTCAATAACTCCTGGGCCAGGACCTAAATTAGATCAAATTTCAAAAGACAACTTTTGAAAGCATAATATATAATAACACATAATGCATATATAATATATATTATATACAGTCACATATATATACACATATATAAGTGAATATGTAAATATATAAATTTATTTAATAAAGGGAAAACATACAGCTTTGGCAGGCTAGGAAGTAGGATTATCACTTTTATTAAATAAACCAGTGACTACAAATGCTGTCAGTAGTTACATACTACAATCAGTTAAAATCAGTGGTATAGCAGTCATGCAGTCAGACTAAGGAATGGAGCTAAAACCTAAGTGTCGCCAAATACAGTATACTTTTCTTGAAATCTAAGCAGAAAGTTCTTACATGTAATCCTTGGCACTCTAGCATGCTTCCCACATAGTTTCCTAGACCAGGGAGCTTTCAGATAAATCAGCCCATGGTTACTCTGGTACCGTAACACATGTGGCCCAGCCTGGGTGATATCTTACTAACTATAGCAGAAGGTTCTTTGGCATAAGTCAAAGTATAACTATTAGGTAGTGGACTCAGAAAGAGCCACCCTCACTGACTTCTAGGCACATCACAGCTGAGCAAAGATTCCAGCACAGGGCTTGGAATGGCCACGTTTGCTCTTTGAAACATGTGATTCGGGTGGCGCCTGTGGCTCAGTCAGTAGGGCGCTGGCCCCGTATACCGAGGATGACAGGTTCAAGCCCGGCCCCGGCCAAACTGCAACCAAAAAATGGCCGGGCGTTGTGGCGGGTGCCTGTAGTCCCAGCTACTCGGGAGGCTGAGGCAAGAGAATCGCTTAAGCTCAGGAGTTGGAGGTTGCTGTGAGCTGTGTGGGGCTGTGGCACTCTACCAAGGGCCATAAAGTGAGACCCTGTCGCTGCAAAAAAAAAAAAAAAAAGAAAGAAACATGTGATTCACATTTTTCTACACATTAATCTATGGTTTTCTTAGCCATGTGGGTCGCTCTAACAAAACTTGTGCAGACAAGGTGGCTTAAAATAGCTGAAATGTGCTTCTCCCACTCCTGTGGACTGTGTCCCAGGTCAGGTGTGGGCAGGTTGGAGGTGTGGTGAGAAACGGCTTCCTGGTTCTCACCTGCCCGTCTTCTCCCCATAACCTCACGTGGCAGGAGGGGCAATGGTTCCTGCCCTCATGATTTAATCTCCTCCCCAAGCTCCAGCTCTTCACAACATTGCACTGGGAATTGGGTTTTAATGTAAGAATTGGGGGAACATAGCATCCAATCTATAGCCATGGCTGTCAGAAATAAGGTACGGACTGCACCAGCTGTTTGACCAAACACATTTATGATAAGAGTATTATAAAGATGTCTTGTGGAAAGGGTAGAGACTGAAACAATTTCTCCTACTGGTCCAGAGTTTCCCAAACTTAGTATGCATCAGATACTTCTTGTGGCTTGCTAAAGCCTGATGATCCCATTCCCAGAATTTCTGAGTCAGTAGGTCTGTGGCAAAGCCTGAGAATCTGCATTTCTAACCAGCTCCAAGATGATACCGATTCTGCTTCTGGGGGACCCATTTCAGGGTCACTGTACTAGCCCACCATTTCACACCACACTCTGGACCCTCTGCTGGCCCCTGTCCACCTGTTACCAGAGCTCTGAGCAGTGCAAACCACAAAAGTCTCCAAGAACAGAAATGTATTTGTGGGATCCTTTATGTCTTAGAGAGGTCTTCAGATGCACCCTTGAATAGAAAAGCCGTCTCTTGGTCATCTCAGACACCTCATTCTAAAAGTTTTCATGGGTAATATTATAGAAATATGTATTCAGCAGAGACGAGTTTGAGACAGCGTCTCTCTTCCACTCACTCAATAAATGTCCTGTGGAGCACATTCCAGGAAACTGTAGTCTAAAACTAATAGTAGAACTCTGTAAATGTTTCACTTCAAACTTTTATTTGACAAAGAATTCTTTCCTCAGATGAAATCTTGCCCAGAACACCAGCCTATAAAACAAATTCTTGTCAGAACAGACATCATTTGTAGTACCTGAAGCACCCACAGAACACTAAGATTCCAAAGAGCACAGTTTGAAACCCCATTTAATGCATAATAAACACAGGCTCTTCTGACTGATCCTGTTGCTGGGAGGTATCTTTGAAGCCTAATTTATAACCCTTGTCCCTAGACCACTGCTCTTTTTCTCATTCCTTTTTCAAAAAATGAACACAGGAGAACTGTGTGGGAATGCAAGGACGGGTTCCTTTTCCTGAGATCTCATCACTGAGAGGATGTCCATACTCAGTATTTTAAAGTTGACTGACTACGACTCTTAACAGCAATGCAGAGCTTGTGTTTTCAGCTTCCGAGTGTTATGCTGTACACTGTATTTTTTGCCTCTCACCTGAATAAGGTTTGACCCACTTCATTCATTGTTGTGTTTTGTTCCTTTTGAAGTGAGAAACCGGGCTTTCATTACTGTACCCCCCAAAGAAATATACTACAGAGTAAGATGTCACATTTTCCTGTTTGTTCCTGAATCCTTCCTGTCTTACCCCGTGTCTCTATCTCCTGGCAGGAACACCCGTGGCAAAATACATTTCATTTGGAAATGGTAGGAAAGAGCCGATGCTGAATGCCATGTGTGGCATTTTTGTTCACTAATTTACAACATTTGTTTTACCCCCTGCAGCTGTAAATGAAAAAGCTATAAAACTAAATGAAACTCTAGGAACGCAAGACAAATTTGAGAGAAATCTGCAAGGGCTTCAGAAGGAGGTTGATCAGATGATGAAAGAACTGAGGAAGAAAAATCTAGATCCACAAAAGGAAGTTGCCGAAGATGAGCTGGTGTGAGTAGACGCTCCGTCATTCTTTCCTTTGGTGAATTTAGATTGTCAAATAATCTACAATTTTCTTCATTTCCATCACACATGGGAGTAGCAGATACTCTGACCTGGAGAGGTTTGCTATTTATTTGTTTTAATTTACTTATTTATTTATACTTTATCTTGCCCTAAAATGAATCAAACATGTATTCTTGCTTCTATAAATATTCACATAAATGATCCTTTCTGGTTCTGTCCCTTCATTAGGCTAATGGGCTTGCTTTATTTATCACCTGCATTAGAGACTTCTAAACTATCAGTAAACTTTTGCTTTAATACAAATACCTTTGGATAAATAAAGTTATAGCGTTACCTTTTATGTATAGGTCCGCCTATACGTTTTATCATCTTAAATGCTGAAAAGAGTTATCAAATAATAAACACCTAATAACTTTGAAATAAGGGTTGGAAATTTGAGGGTTGCGAAAAGTGATTTTTGCATTTCACCAATGCTAAAGAACATTTATGATAACACACTCAATAAAATAGATACATTTTTACATTCATGGTCAGCTAACTTCAAGGTGATAGTGTTATTAATGCTTAAAGAATACTATATATACTAAACCAGTAATATCAACAATACCCGAGAACTGGTTAAGAATACAAATTACCAAAACCTTCCCAGACCTACTGAGTGAGAAGCTTTGGGGATGGGACCCGCAATCTGTGTTTTAACAAGCCCTTCGGGAGATTCTGATGCATGTGAGTTTGAGAACTGCTGTTTTTTGCAAGTATTTAGCCTTTCTGAAGGGCTGAGATATTATCACTTTTAGATAAGTAGGTAAGTTAAACCCAAGAAACTCTAAGATCAGTCAGTTGGAGAAAAAAGAAAAGGAAACCAAAATAATGAAATTATTTTGTACTGGCATGGCCATAACATAGCATTCTGCTCACAGTTCCTAAGCAAGTGTATCAATATTCATCCCTTACATTCAAATATGCATCCCCCATATTCACCCAATGTGTCATTCTGGTGAAAATGATAGGTTTTTTTGTTTAGATGTGTGACGTGAATCATAAGATTCGTTTCATCGGTCACCTTTTGAGACTGACATGAGACCCTTTCCAACTCAAATTGTTGTCTTACTAATAAATGTAAATGATTTTTAAATCTTTTTTTGCTTTAATTTTAAGTGGTCTTGCCACCTCCACATACAAGTTTTTAACTTGATTTAGTACATAGTGAATCTGCATGTTTTCTTATTTTTCCATTCTGCTCATATTACTATGTCTTTATAACACAGTTTAATACCAAGAAACCCTGAGGCAGTACCTTGTGCTTATGTTCTGTTCTTGGGCTGGGGGTTCTGCAGAGCTGCAGAAAGCCTTCTGAAGAAGGTCAACAAGTTGTTTGGAGAGCCCAGGGAGAAAAATGAAGAAATGGAGAAGGATCTCCAGGAGAAACTGGCTGACTACAAAAACAAGCTCAGTGATGCTTGGGACCTATTGAAAGAAGCCACGGATAAAATCAGAGAAGCCAATCGCTTATCTGTGTCCAACCAGAAAAACATGACAGCTTTGGAGGTAAGCCTGGGGGGCACTTTCATCATAATCTCAGGGAAGGGGCCGTGGTGAGCGTGGCTGGACTGACCAAGCTGATTCCCATTCACCAAGATCAGGAAGGACTGCGCTGAAAGAAAACTTCTAAGAAGCAGAACAGGGAATGACTGTTGTTGGTGCTATTTGGCCTTCATAACCATTTCCGACCAAACAAAATTTAGATAATTTAAATATTGAAGATCTTTAAGGATAGTGGAAGAAGCTCTTTATTGGGAACCTGGGTTTCAGTGATAACTGTACCACTGACTAAACTACAAATTGATCAAGTCAATGAACGTCTGTAAGCATCAGTTTCCCCAACAATGAGTACCTTATACTAGACTGAGCATATAAGATATTTTCAAATACTAATACCACATGATTCTCCAGTTTACCCAGCCTAATCCACGAACCTCGTTCTCATATCTGACCACCAAAAATCCTAGAAGTTCCCTCCATTTTCAAAGAGAGAGATTAGAGCTTGAGAAAATTTGGATTCTCCTTTACTCTTTGTAATGTGTGCTATGTACGTGGAGTCTTAAAAGGGATCAGTGTGAAGAGAGCAGACCTGGCTTTTCCCCTTTTTTCCTCACAAACGAGGTAAGTCTCTCCTCTAGAAATTGTGGGCAGTCTCTGGCTTTTTCAGAGAGCTGGTAGGTTTAAAACTAAAACAGATCCCTCTGTTACATTTTCTTCTTTCTTTATTTTTCATTGTACCCCTTAATCTTAGTATGGCAAATGATCCCTTTCCTAGGAGTACATTCAGCACATTTGACAACACACACCTGTATTTGGCATTTAAAAAACAAACTTTCTCCCCAGAAACAAACCTACCTTTGCTGTTTTCAAAGTATCTAACTCCAGCAGCCCTGAACCCAGCAGCAGAGACATATTGTATCTCTTCTGATGCAGCATTTCACCTTCAACAATAACCCGGCGTTCTTTGACATAGATTATGTTCTCAGAAATGTTTGTTGAATGGCAATGGTAGCTGAATAAAACAAACTAGGATATTTTTGATCCACTCATCTTCCTCCATTTTCCTTTGGAAGAAGAAGTAAAAGAGTGCATTGCATTTAAAAAACTATCTTATTTCGGGGCCCCTTTTCTGGGATGTAGGCTTGTCATTCTGGTAGAAGACAAAAGAGGTTCACTTTTTTCTTAACTGTTGCACCTAATCGTAACCAATTTGGAGCCTACTGACATGCAGCAGTATTCCAGAAAAGCACTGTTTGTGAAGCAGGATTCTGGGCCCCGGGCCTAGCACAGGCGCCAGCGTGATTCATCCTGCTTGGTGATGTACCAGCCGTGGGACTTACCCCCGTGTGCACCTCTCCATTTTATGGCAATAGTTCCAGAAAGTAAAATTACCTGCGTGGAAAGCATAATAAAGCATCTGAGAAGTATTTCAATAAGAGTTATGAAGCACAGTAACTAGTGCCTTTAGCTTTTAGTGAAGTTTAAAACCGGGAGCCATCACTTGTGGACACCCCTACAAATACCTGGAGTTTATATAGTCAGTATTGAAGTTCTAAGCAGTTCTTTTTGTATTTTCATTTTATGTGCTGTGCTTAACTAAAAGCATCTTAAAAATTTACTGAAGAAAATAGATAAATGAATGACATCACATGAATAAAGTCTAGATTATTTAAGGTTGCTTAGGTGCAAGCAACCTAATTTAAAGTTGCACAGTGAATGCCAGACTGGCTGAACAACAACAAAAGAATCACCTGGGGCCCTTGTTAAACAGACAGCTCTTGTGAGGCTCCCTCCCAGACAGTCTGAGTAGGCTCATCTGGGGTCCGGTCTGGGGTCCGTATCCGGAAACTCCGTGGGTGAATCTGATGCTCATACGTGTTTGAGATCAATTAATACGTTGTACCTATTTGATTGAATAGTGAGCTGTTTTTAAATAAATAACACAATTGTGCCTGTGCCCATGAAGAAGATGCCTAACTCAATTGAGACCTAACTCAAATTTGTTGAATGTATGTTAGTATGGTAAGTGTGTAACTTTATTATTAATAATGTTTATCACACCCCTGCTGCATTCAGGAGGTGTGCAGCCCACAGACAGTGAGTATATCAAATGCTAATGCTCATCAAGTAGCTCTTAGAAACCTGATAAAAATGCAGATTCTCGGGCCCCATCCCAGAGCTATCAACTCAGCAACTCTGAGAGTGGGGCCCTGAAACCCGTTTTAAAATCCCTTCAATGATACAGATGCAGCCTGAAGTTTGAGTACCACTGATATTTTTATGGAAAAAAAAACCCCACAAAACTCTATAAAATAGTTTAAAGAGGTTCATTTGAAGCCAAATGTGTGTGACAAGCCTGGAACACATGGCCTCAAGAGGGCCTGAGAAAATGTGTCCATGGAAAGTGGGTTACAGTTTGGTTTGTATGTTCATGGAGAAAGGAATTACACGTAAGGCACTAAGAAAATATATAGAGAGGATATACAGGGACATTTCTAAAGGGAGAGGGAGTCTTACAGGTTGTAGGTAGGTTTAAAAATTCTTTTGATTTGTAATTTGTTAAAGAAATGAAGCTTCGTCTAAAGGCATGGAATGTTTTAACTTAACCTAAGGATGTCTGTTAATCGGAGACAAGCCACTGGACTCTTCATCAAAACTCACATTTTCTGTTGAGTAAATTGAAGGCCTGCACGTGTGGTTTGATCTTTGTTTTGTTCAGCCTCAGCCTTGTTGAGTTGGAAAAAATATCTCTAAGAAGAAAAGGGGCATGAGAAAGACCTTCTCATGACCAGCAAGTCAGCTTTAGGGTATTCCTGGGGTCCCCCATTAAGAGGAAGGCCATTGAGTCAGCTAGGGGGTAAAGATTTTGTTTCAGTTCACAGATATAAACAATAAGACAGTATCTCTGCTGACATCAAGTAACATACATTTAGTGGGAGGTACATACAAGCAAACCACTGTATGTATACATGGTACACCAGCATGGAGGTACACAGAGGGCATCCAGATAACCCCTGGATTTAGGAAGGGCTTTGTAGAATCATGACTCTTGTGCTAGGTCTTAAAGGGTAAGCACTATTCATAGAAGAAGAAAAGGGAGAACATTCCAGAAGAAGGGGAAAACATAGCCAAAGGCATAGAGGAAAAAGGTATTTGGGTAGGAAAATCATTGGTTGGGTAAGACTGGAATGAAGACTGCAGGTGAACAAGTGGAAGGATAGAAAGCCATAGATAGAGGCTGGCAGAGTTCAGATCTTCAGTCAGAAGAGAATTGCGCCATGAGTCTAAGCTAAGGAGTATGGGTTTTATCCTGAAAGCTAAGGGAGGCAATGGAAATATCGGAGTCCTGGATTAAAATAACATTTGGGGGGAATTTTTGAGTAGTTTATGTAAACTAGAGAATTGGTTTTGTATTGGAAAATAGTATGATATTAGGCTAGGAAAGTAGCTGGGATAATATTTAAAAGTCAGGCGCCTGCGGTATCAAGGTGCTATTGATAACCAGGGCATGTGAAGTTAAGTAGGAATGATTCCTGGCCTCAGAGAATTTATAGTTTGCTTAAAAAATTCAGATATTAACTTTTAATATATGTGATATGCTGATAATATTGACTTGGAGAGTTGGCAAAAGATTCACAAAAATCATGGCATCGTGGTAAAAATTGAGGGAAATTCAAAGAGAGGATGGAGCAGCAGGGGCAGGAACGCAGAGCTCTGGAAGTGGGAGGAGAGCTCAGGAAATGTCCTGTTTAAAAGTCTGCAGCTGTGGTGGTTCTGGAAATTGTATTTGGAGCCAGATCCTAGAAGGCTTTGGTTGCAGCCTTCTAGAAGGGAACAGGCTTAGAAGGGCATGTCCAGAGATGGAGAGAAGGATGAAGGGAACTGGGACCTCATGGAGACAGACACAGGAGAAGGGCATTTCAATGAAGCAAAGGAACCAAAGGGATGTGTATTGAACCGTCTGTCCGGAAGTCTACCATCGTAACCTTGTGAAAGAAGGAAGCGCAAAGAGACCAAAGAATACGTCGTTACATAAAGAATAGACAGAAAGACAGCCTTTGCAGGTTCCCGAAGAATCCACCACGCACAGGAAAACAAACGAATAAAAGAACAAACAAAAAAGCATTCAACTTGCAGAGCTCTGGAATAAATTAAGATGCAATTAAGTAAGTTAAAGGTAGAAATAGTATAATTAACCTTGATATACAAACAGAATCATTTAATAATTATGCTTATGCTATACATTTGAAGAATAATTCTCCTTATACTTAAGCCTTCTCTTTGTTCCTTAAACACTCTGAGCTTCCTACTTGAGGCATTTTATATCCTATGGCATCCAGTATCCATTCCTTCTCTTTATTTGTTTTTACAGCATTCATCTCATCATCACTAAAAAATATATTATATATTAATTTGTCTCCATTTTCTCCTTCCTCCAGACAAATCAGGAGGAAAATGTCTTATTCCTCACGCATTCCCAGAGCATAGAACAGTGTCTGGGAGGAGGCAAAACTGATTTATTTCAATGAAGATACTGAATAAATTAAACACACCAAAAAAGTTATCTCTGTATCTTTATCAGTATTTGGGAGCTCCAAATTTTCATCTTTCCTCAGTTCAAAGCTACATCCCGTCAGTATCTAATCTGAAAATTACCCACTTCTGAAATCTCTTTCATCTCTGTTCTCATTCCTGCTTTAGCATGAAAGACTACATTTTGATCTTTGCACAACTGACTTTTTAAAGCAATTCAATTACAGCTTTTACAAAAGATTCTAGTTCACTCCTTTATTAAAACAAAAACTTACATAGTTCTTCACTTAACACACGTGGAAATTTTCTCCTCCTTTCCATTGGGATGGGATTTTAAATTACCTTGACTCATTACTAGGAACAACCCATGGTAGAAAAACAGACTCTTGGATTTCTGTGTATGCTGTATGCTAAATTAGTTCATATGAAAGCCAAGGGCTAAAGTTGCCAATTATGTAAAAGATAAGACTTGTAACCAGGAACATCAGGACTGCCCCTACATTTGTGGCCTGTGAAGAGCAAATGACATATCAAAACTTTCTCTAAATTAGTAGGTGATGGGAGTAGTCAGATAAGCCATATGTCACCAGCACAGGTCCCAGGAATGGACTCTATTGTCACTTATTTATCAAAAAATATGTATTGAGAGAATTCTTCTAGGTACTAGAGATAATAGTATATAAGACTATTTTTATGGAGTTTGTTGTAGTAAAGGGAGATAGTCACTAAACCAATAAACAAGCATATAATATTGCCATAATGTCCAGAAGCCTGGGCTATGTGCATAATAAATGGTTTATTGATAAATAATACGAGATAAATTCCAAGATATTGCATAATATAATCGTTGTCTTGTCCTTCATCAGCAATGTACAGGCCAACAGGCTGTGCCTTTCCCCTGGTCCCTATATATGCATCTGTGATGCTGGGGTATCTCTGATTTTCTTTAATAATCTGTGCTTTTAGCAAGTGCTTTAGCAAGAAAATGTTGAGATGGCTCAATATATAAAAAAAAATAATATTATCTGCATTTGTATAGTTTCTGGCCACCCTAAAGAATATAATTCAGATAAATGAGTGCTAAGAATAACAAAATAAGTTAATTATAGTAATTAACAATTACAGTGTTACTGTTTGCCCAGAAATGTCCTAAGCCCATTTTTCTCTAATTTTACTGGCTTTCTTGTTAAACTGTAGATGGAGTCAGTAGTTCCTGGGAAGGGATTGAGATTACATACTTCTAACAAGTTTCCAGGTGATGCCCACGCTGTTGGAGAATGGTCCACACTTTGGGTATCGAAAGACTAACCACCATACGTGAGCTAAATTACACGTTCAAGGTTTCCAAGCTTGTCAGTGAGCAGAATGGGATCCCAGCCTGAATATAACTTTTAACCACTGTGCCCTCATATATAGCAATGATTTGGATAGCAATGGGTGCTATTTTAGATAGGTGGCCAGAGCAGTGACCATGAGCAGAGCATGGAGGAAGGAAGCAATGGGGAGAGCGCATGGTAGAAGAAATGTGGGAGGAAGGCTCAGAGGCAGGGCCAGACGCACGTACCCACCACATACCAGAGAGGCAGGTGAAAAGGAGGCAAGAAGGGCATGAATTAGTGCTATTCCCCTGCAAATAAGAAGTGTAATTTCTATAATAGGAGCAGCAACATTTTCCTGCCTGGGACCCAAGATCTATCAGGTAGATGAGGTATAAATCTTAACTACACTGTACTATGTGAAGTGTGGTAAACCATTTAATTTTGTAGTTCATTAAGCTGCTATAATAAAATTCCAAAAATTGGGTGGCTTATAAACAATCAAAATTTATTTCTCACAGTTCTGGAGGCTGAGAAATTCAAGCTCAAGGTGATAGTAAATTTGGTGTCTGGTGAAAATCCACTTTCTGGTTTACAGACACCACCTTTTCATGGTGTGCTCACATGGCGGAAGGGTGAATGAACACCTTCGGGTGTCTTGTATAATGGCAGGAATCCCATTTATGGGGTCTCTGCCTCCTTTACATAATGACCTTCCAAAGGCCCCAGTTCCTAATACTGTCACCCCGGGAGTTAGGATTCCAGCGTAGGAATTTGACGGGGGCACAAACATTCAAACCACAGCACTTAAACTCCATACTCACTTAAAAGGTGATGAACACAGGACACATAGAGCTAGTTGTAATGAAAGGAGAAACTCCTATAAACTGCCTGGCACATGTTGAGATCTAAGCAAATATAAATTGGCATTATTATTTATATAAAAACATAAGTGGTCCAAGCTTAAAATCATAATTGATTAGATAAACCGAAAGGTAAAATGGTGATTGGAAGAGTATGAATGAGTCAGAAATATAAAGAATAAAGTAGGCGAAGTTGTGCCCCAAATAGAGATATTTCTGTCATCGATTTTCCTCTTCTAGGCCAAGAATGAGTTTCACATAGTTTGAGACAAGCTATAAGTTCCAAAGAAAAATTAGAATCTACTCTCTTCTTATGAAACCATTAGGTTTATTCTTCCCTATTATAGTTTCTTTTTTTTTCTTATAAATTACTTCCCCTAGGTTCTCTTAAAAATCCCACTTTTTAAATTTCATGGAGCTTTCCTTGAATAAATCTCTTGTGTAGATGCTCACAAAGTTCTCATTGGTACATAGATTCTGGAATTCAATTTGGAGTTCCATGTAATTCAGTGTACTACCACATGTCCAGTAGTAAATATTTGGCACTTATATTTTAGTTAAAAAATGGATGTTCTATCTGCTTTTAAAATGTTTTAATTCCTCAACTATTATCATATAACTTTTCTTTGCTTGGATGACCTTGTCATAATAGGAAGGAGAAATTACTTATATGGGCCTCTAAATAGAGTAATTCTGGGAGGACTGAGTAGCTGGGTGTTTATATCATTCTCAGCTAGTATACAGGGCCAGGAGGATGTATTGTGTTTGAGAAGCTTTTGTTCATACAGCACAGCAAAGTTGGGAATGCAAGAACTTGATTGCATTTTACCCAAATGGGATTTTGATGTCTTGTTCATATCATATTACAGGCGAAGAAGGAGGCTGTTGCAAGTGGCAAGAGACAAATTGAGAACACTTTAAAGGAGGGCAGTGACATACTGGATGAGGCCAACCGTCTTGTAGGGGAAATCAACTCAGCCATAGACGTGAGTATTTGGTAGAACCCAAAGTTAAAAGAGGTGAGAATGACTTAGGCTCTAACAAATGGGAACCAATGAGAAATATCAGTAATATGAGCAAATACTCATATTAGTTTTCTCAAGGAGGTAAAGTTATTTTTGCATTATTCTGTTGTAGCACTGCCTACCTGTTGGTGGTGTTACATGTCCTGCCCAATGGGCGTGCATGTTTGTGTGAGGGTAGTCACACACTTAACACAAATCTGTTTTTATTCCACAGTGACGATGACATTTCTTTTTCCTAGAGCAGCACTTACAATCCACTTCAATATTTATATAATATTAGTTAAAAGAAAAATGTAAATCTGTAGACAAGCGCTCAACGTATTGTCTATTGCATTACACAGAGTGATATTTGGTACTAGAAATGCAAATGATCTAAAGTTCCCAGTGATGATCATTTATGTATTTATACCTATGAAATAATATTTTTTAGAAAGATAGGTTCTTCATGGTATAAGTTATCCTCATAAATTTTCTAACCTCTTTTATTAAATATTGGATTTTTTTTTCTCAATTGTCTTGTTACTATTCTGGTAAATTTGATGTTTCATAAAACAACCTAAGTGTGTATAATCGTGTCTTATAGAGAACTTAGTAAATAAGGAGGTTTAGATCCACTTGCTCAAAATGTCATCTCTTCTCTACATGTCAGTATGTTGAAGACATTCAAACTAAATTGCCTCCTATGTCTGAGGAGCTTAAAGATAAAATAGATGACCTCTCCCAAGAAATAAAGGACCGGAAGCTTGCTGAGAAGGTGTCCCTGGCTGAGAGCCATGCGGCTCAGTTGAATGACTCATCTGCAGTCCTTGATGGGTATGTCACTTGCTGTTGGAAATGTCTGTTATTTTGACACTTGTTCAAGAGTTTTACTAGTATAAATGGTAAAGAATCACTCTTAGATCTTGATTTCTGTAATTATGAACATACTAGCTGCATGGCCTTTCTGTGGAAGGGCCTAATTAGGAGAGTCTGGGCCAAGCTCTACTGGAGCAGCATCAAAAGTGTGAGTTAAAAGTAGATTCAAATATGGCTTGGTAGGGAGTGAACACAGCCCTAGGCTACAGTTAGAAAAAAATATCTTCTGTTCTTTATTAGAAAGCACAGCAGTTGCCTTATTAGCATTTTAAATAATATACATATAAACACATTCTGCTGCAAATTTCAGTTTTATATTTCTAATGGAATCAAAACAATTTATCGATCAAAGGGTACCTTTTGAAAATGTGTCACATACATAGCCTTTAAATCTTTTTTTCTCTTTTAAACTCCAGGGAGACACTTACATACTCCCCTGTGAAATAGCAGCCTATTCTAGCTGGGATTATTACATGGGCTAGAAGAGGGAGGGGTAAGAGGGAAGGGGATATTTGACTTGTAAACAGCCCTCTAGGTATGAGTGATATACTTCCCCTACAATTTTGCAATTGTCATAATAAATAGAAGTGCTTTTAGCCCCAAGAATATGTTTCCCAAATAAATCTACACCACATGCGAAGCTATGTTCTCATAGTTAATATTAATTTTTGAAGACCTTGGGCATTATATGTATGCACGATTAATTTTGTAATGAACTTTTGCTGTTAGAGTGAAGGGCAATAGATGAAATAGTAAAGTAGAAGTTGGCAGACCCAAGCTCCAAGTCCTTAATTAGGGGCATGTTGGTCAAGTGACCTGAAGCAAGTCATTTAATCTGAGATTCCTTTATCCTCCCTAGGAAGCGCACCTACACTAGACAAGTCTTGTGAAATTAATTCCAATATTGTGGAACACATGCTCTGAAACCTGTAGCCTGCTCCACAATTAATGTAAAGGACCGTCTCTCTGCACACACTTGCCCAGTCCATATAGTTACAGAGGCTTTTAGGGGGGGATGCTATGGGTATTTAAGATACGTTTGTATTTTAGGTATGTATTTGACAGCTGAATTATTTAGAAATATGAGTTTAAATTGAAAACTACGACACAATACAGTAAGTATGTATCTCACTATGATTTGGAATTATCATAATTAGGTTGAACATGATTATTTGAAAGCCAGGTTTTGTTATAATAAGGATGTTCTTCACTGTAATACCACTGAGTGCTCTCACATTCATTTTTTGGGGTCATTTCAACAGAATTCTTGATGAGGCTAAAAACATCTCCTTCAATGCCACGGCAGCCTTCAAAGCTTACAGCAATATTAAGGACTATATCGATGAAGCTGAGAAAGTTGCCAGAGAAGCCAAAGGTCTTGCCCATGAAGCTACAAAACGGGTAAGAAATAAATAATATGTGTGTGCTGAGAGTGGAGGTCAACATTTTTGATTACCTAAACTAAATTTTAAGGTGAAATGAGATCTGGAAAATCCCAATAAATTAGTGAATTTGTTTTGAATTATATTTGAAGGCCTTTTTTAAATTTTATCCAAAATAAATCCTAACCATTTTGTTATCATAACAGAACTCTTATCTCAGTCCTCTGCTGTTTACCTGTCAGGGTCTTGAAATTATAGCAGCAATCAAACAGGTTTGTGCCACCGACTCACAAAATAAAAACAGGCAAACAGAACATACTGGGTAGGAAAATTTATCACCATTTCTTCCAAATATCATCAGTAAAAAACCAAAAAAATGCCTTGAAAATTAACATCACTGTAATCACACGCAAGTTGATTATATATGAGGTTTGACAATAAAAATCCAAATTTAACAAAGCACTTCAAATCATAGGCTTCTAAATTATTTATACCATTTTTATTAATTGAACAACTCCTAAACTTTGCCTATAGTTATTGTTGAAAGACATTTGGAAGCAATATTTTAGAGTTTCAGGATTCCAAGTTTTATCACATTATTTGAATATTTTCAATAGTGACAAATTTCATTCTTTATAGGTAGGACAACATTTTGTATATAAGTTGTGTGATAAATTTTGGTAACCCTATTTTAGGTTAAAAAAAAAACTCATGGGAAGTATGCTGTGAGTTAAAATGCTCAGAACCATAATTTACTCCTTTTGCTTCACACAGAATCTCACAAAGAACCAGAATTTTTGGAGGGAAAGCCTGATTTGACATTTATGAATGAAATATACATAAATAATGATGTTAAACAAACAAATCAATATTCTCTTTGTTTTGGTACTAGACAAGAATACTCCCTTGGATTTCAAGAATATTAGAGATATTTATCACAATCTTAGGAGGTCATTTCTGTGTTCATAATGAAAGCACCATATTTATGAGCAATTACTACTAATTTTGGCTTTCTGGAATGAGCTCTAATAATGCCATATGTTCTATTTACTTTGTATACAAAATAGTGGCATGATGATTGCGATAGCTTTTCTATGTTCAATTATCTTTTCTAAATGAACCTATTTTTCAAATTTAAACTAAATTTTAATCCATCTTTTTATAGGTAATTTTCTATAAGTTTAAAGAAATTTCCAATTTCACCATTTTCATTTAACCTGGTTTATTGGTTGATCATTTTCAGCCTCTAGCACAGTGCCTGGCAAATAGTAGGTACTATGAATGAATGAATGAATGAATGAATTTCATTATAATTGATACCTTTCATGCTATTTCCAATCTTTTGTACCAATACAAATTTTGCTACTATCATTGTTTCATCTTTATAAATTTCTTCTAACATTTTATGTTAAAGAGCTGTTTAATTTTACTCAAATTTAATGCACATCACTTTACACTTAGGAAACTCTAATTTTTATGCTGACATGAAATGTGTGCTTACTGCTCCTTACCAGTGATGTTTATTCATGGTAGGCTAACCCATCTCAACATAGAGCTTTGGTGAGTTGTAACGCATTACAACATGCCCCCTATTAATATTATTCCTTATCTATTTCATTAACCATGTAAAAATAATTAAATGCTTGGAGAATGACAAGATACATGCTAAAGAGAATCACTGATTTATTAAAGAGGGATGATTTGTCCGAGAAAGTTTTTTGGGACATATTTCATGAACAGAATATATAATGCTTTAACTTTAATAAGTTATGATATAGTTGTATAAATACATTTGCCAAATATTAAGTTAAGCAGTTAACGAGATGGGATAATTTCCCATAAATATAAGATCTGGTATTATTGCTGAAGCTACAGGTAAACACAGAAAGATGAAATTGTTTATTCTTTTCCTATGAAAGAATTCAATGAATAACAATAAAAAAATACTCATTTGGGTCTAACAGAGAAGGGAGAATGTTTTCAATAAATTAAAAAGAAAAAAATGGGGATTTTTCAGGAGGGAATAAAAAAGACCAATTAAATAAGTAATAATACAACCAATTACCACTGTGAAGAAAATGGAGGTGAGATAACTTGAGAACAACAAACAAAAAAGATTAAAAATGTCCTGAGAAACAAATGGTAGACCTGTAAGAAAAATTGAGACAGCATTTTAGAAACAACTTCACTTTTTCAAATGTTTGTAAGGGCGGCGCCTGTGGCTCAAAGGAGTACGGCACTGGCCCCATATGCTGGAGGTGGTGGGTTCAAACCCAGCCCTGGCCAAAAACTGCAAAAAAAAAAAAAATAATAATAATAAAATGTCTGTAAGTCTACCTATTTATAAACACACATAGATAATCAAGAATGGAATTAAAAGGAAAATATGAGTGAGCACGAATGTGGGCCCTTTACAAGCAGGAGGAGACTGCATACCATTTAAGTGTGTAATGCATCATTCTTATGTAAAGAGTAACAGCTACTTGTCTGCCTTAGATAATTAACTTTAAATCTCAGGATGAAATGTAGCTTTAAGAATGTAAATATTATTTTTCTATTAGTTCTGGATGAGGAAAGAACTATAAACATTTGTTTTTCCAAAAACATTATGATGCACAGTCATATTGGGGAGGGAAGTCTACTGTACTTTCATCCAGAAACATAGTGGCATAATCATTGCACAAGCTTTCCTATGCTCAGTTATCCTTTCAGTCTCCAAAGTAACATTTCATTTAGAATTCCTCTATGGTGGATGCAAGGAAAAAGAGGAAGGAAATATGTCACTTTTTTTTTTTTTTCCAGTTTTTGGTAGGGGCTGGGTTTGAACCCACCACCTCCAGTATATGGGGCTGTCTTGGAAATCATCCCAAGTCCTGATGACAAGAATGTATATTCTGCAATTTGGGAATAGAATATTCTGTAAATGCCTGTTAGGTCCATTTGTTCTAGAGTCCAATTTAAGTCCAAGGTCTCTTTGTTGATTTTTTTGTCTTGGTGATCTGTCTAATTCTATTGGTGAAGTACTGAAATCCCTGACTGTTACAATGTTGATGTTTCTTTCTTTTGATCTCATAGAATCTGTTTTATGAATAGAGAAGTTCCTGTTTTAAGTGCATATGTATTTAGCATGGTTTCATCTTCTTGTTAAGTTAATCTTTTTATCATTATGTGATAAATACATTGTGGATTTAAAGTCCATTATGTCTGATATGAGAACAGCTACTCCTGCTTGCTTTTGGTTTCCATTTGCGTGGAATATCTTTTTTCACCCCTTTACCTTGAGTCTATGAGAATTTTTGTGTGTTAAATAGGTTTCTTGAAAACAGCATATGTTTGGGTTGTGGGGGGGGGGTGTGTGTTTGTTTTGTTTTTTTAATCCATTCAGACAATCTACATTCTGTAAGGATCATCTTGCTGGTGATTTTTGGAACTTATGACCTGCTTTAGTTGATCATAATAAGCACTTGGCTATCTCAGGCAATGGATTGGACCCTGAAACTTTCAGGGGCCTCCTTATTCTCCCCCACAGCAGAGGCAGTTGGATGAGCAAGGCTGGGCAGGGCTGTGTTGGACCTGAATTCACACTCCACAAAGGTGAGCACAAGAACTGTCGGCAGAAGTCAAGGGCCAATTCTCAGGTTTCTGGGGAAAGTCACCAGCGAGGAGTGGAAGTAGCACCCCCAAGGCAAAAAGGTATGCTCATCAGGGAAGGGACGTCTGGGATTCACAGTCGGACAGACAGGACTCAGTTTTGTTTTCTATCTCTTCCTTTGCCTCGCAGCTCTCCTACCAGCATCCAGCCACCAGCAGCACCAAACTAGCTGAGCTCACCTGCAATGCTGCCTATGATCCCACCCTGGACAAAGCATGGCTCTCCTGTGAGAGGAAAGGTGCTCTTTGAGTGCTCTCCACCAACCCCCATACTGCATTCTCCTTTTAGTTCTGCCCAGATGGGCTCCCTTACCTCCCAAGATTCATTCACAAATCTCTCCTCTGTGCCTCTAAGCAACACAATTAAGTCCTGGGAGATCTAGCCTTCAGGCTTGTCCTCTGATCTCCAAGTTTAATGCCTAACTATGTCAGGGAGAAGTGTGCTGTTCCCAGGTTGCCTGTGGAGTTCTCAAGCAGGCTTACAGACCCTCCACTTCAGTGTATGCCCTACTCTGCTAGAGCAGCCAGGCAGGTAGCACTGGGAAGGACTAGTGGGCAGCGAGCTCATAGTCTAAGGACGACTACATGTCTTTAAGAGGAAAGGCATGAGACGTCTTTCTGTGGAAGCTTCATATGGTGGGCACTACAAGAGAGAGGAAGTAGCTGCTCCTGAGAGCCCAACTCAACCATCCCTTGGGTGCCAGGGCCAACGCACATGGTAACTGCACGGCTGCATCAGCAGCTGTAGGGAGAGGCAGGGAAGAGGATGAGAATAGTCTGAATGGAGGACAGCTAGCACTCTGGTCTTTGTCTCAAAGGGCTCCCCAGGCTTGCTGTACGACCTCTCCCCTGAAGGCAGCCTACCCTGAATGTCCAAGTTCTGGAGTCAGGACATTCCCTCAGGACCCAACAGCCCCCAGTATGGCCACTGCAGTCTGAGCAGGTGTTGAGACATGTTTTTGTGACAAGAATACTGAAGGGTTGAAGCTCTCTGGGATGATAAGGCACATGTGGTGGGGAAGCAGCGTGGTGTCTACTGCCTCAGCTCAGGTGTGATGTGACGGGGAGTGGCCTGGCAGCGTGGTGCCTACTGCCTCAGCTCAGGTGTGATGTGACGGGGAGTGGCCTGGCAGCATGGTGCCTACTGCCTCAGCTCAGGTGTGATGTGACGGGGAGTGGCCTGGCAGCGTGGTGCCTACTGCCTCAGCTCAGGTGTGATGTGACGGAGAGTGGCCTGGCAGCCTGGTGCCTACTGCCTCAGCTCAGGTGTGATGTGATGGGGAGTGGCCTGGCAGCGTGGTGCCTACTGCCTCAGCTCAGGTGTGATGTGATGGGGAGTGGCCTGGCAGCCTGGTGCCTACTGCCTCAGCTCAGGTGTGATGTGATGGGGAGTGGCCTGGCAGCCTGGTGCCTACTGCCTCAGCTCAGGTGTGATGTGATGGGGAGTGGCCTGGCAGCGTGGTGCCTACTGCCTCAGCTCAGGTGTGATGTGATGGGGAGTGGCCTGGCAGCGTGGTGCCTACTGCCTCAGCTCAGGTGTGATGTGATGGGGAGTGGCCTGGCAGCCTGGTGCCTACTGCCTCAGCTCAGGTGTGATGTGACGGGAGTGGCCTGGCAGCATGGTGTCTAGTGCCTCAGCTCAGGTGTGATTTGATGGAGAGTTGCCTGGAGAGGGCTGGTATCCTGGTGCTCTATTCTCAAGAAGCTCTCTGTTCACTGAGAGTAGTACCCCGTTTCCCCAAAAATAAGACATCCTCCAAAAATAAGACCTACTTACAGGAAAGATAAGACGTCCCCTGAAAATAAGACCTATCGCATCTTTGGGAGCACACCTTAAAATAAGACACTGTCTTATTTTTGGGGAAACAGGGTAGCTTTTGGGCTCATTAGGGTAGACAGCTTGTCCAACATCTCGGGACCCTACAATCTGCCAGAAGTGTAATGAACACCCCCACCTGCCTTTCCATGTACTCCAAATTCTTTAGGAGTTGAACTCTACTGAAAGCTTGTTCCTTCTTGTTCTTCTCAGCAACTTCTTCCAAAGGACTCTCTGATAAATTCTAGTACTTTTCCCTCAGAATTACAACTGGGCTATGCTTTTTTAATCTAAAACTTATCCTTCTTTCTGAGATGATCTGGTGACCAATATCTCTAGTGAGCCATATACCTCTCCCTCCAAGACATATATTTTAAAGAATTGGCTTGCACAGTTTTAGGGGCTGGCAAGTGTAGAGTCTTCCGGGGAAACTAATGGGCTAGTGTTAACATTGCAGTCTTGAATCTGGAGGAAGTCAAGGGGCAGAATTCCTTCCTCTTCTGGAATCCTCTGTCCTTTGTCTAATAACCTTCAACTGATTAGATGAGGATCACCCACATTATGAATGGTAATTTCCATTATTTAGAGTCTACTGATTTAAATGTTTATCACATCTTAAAAAAAAATCTTCACAGCAACATCTAACTGGTGTTAGATGAAACAACTGGGTACCATAGCCGCATCAAGTAGACCCGTAAAGTTAACCATCACAAACAGCTGTATATTCCAAATAAGCAGAGAGAAAAAAAAAAAATGAAGGGGAAGTTAATTTTCAAAGAATCCTGTGAGGCAAAAACTAGAAAAGCAAAACCAAACAAATAAGAAAACCATTAATAGCCGGGCGTTGTGGTGGGCGCCTGTAGTCCCAGCTACTTGGGAGGCTGAGGCAAGAGAATCGCTTAAGCCCAGGAGTTGGAGGTTGCTGTGAGCTGTGTGAGGCCATGGCACTCTACCGAGGGCCATAAAGTGAGACTCTGTCTCTACAAAAAAAAAAAAGAAAACCATTAAAAAACATACAGTATGGTAGAATTAATTCCAAATACAGCAGTCAGAGTAATTATCCCTAACTATGTCAAGAAATAACTTCTGAATATCAGAGGCTGAACACAATTCAAGTTTATATCTCATATCACAACCCAATGTGAGTCATGTAACCCTCTCCATCTTTTACCGTACTATGTACTAGTCATACAACCCTCGCCATTGTTGTACCATACTAGGAGTCTCCAAGATTGTTCTGGCAGAGAAAGAGAAAGAAGGAAGAGACATGCTGGGTCTTACCACGTTGGCACATGTAGCCTGGACCTCATCTGGTCTAGTCCATTGACCGGAAGTGGCCACATGACCCAGCTTACTGTTAAGGAGGCTGGGAAAATAGGAGGCACAGAAAGTATTTGGTAAGCACTGTCTCTTCTTCAAGTTATCTTCATAATAAATGCAAACAGATTAAAAGTGCCAGTGAGGTAACAATCATCTTCATATGGGATTAAAAATATTTTTAAAGAGCAACCTTTTATATATGATTTATACAAATAGCACCAAGCCATACAGGCATAGAAAGACTGAAAATGAGAGATGAAAAGAGCTACACTGCGGAAATTCTAACCAAAAAAAAGTTGATAGGTTACTATTTTTATACTATTTTTAGCAATCAAAATAGGCATTACATCTTTAAAAAATAGTTATGAGGAATATGGAGAATCATCACCATAGAATTAAAGAAACAAGTTAACAGGAAGATACAGAAATTGTGAACTTGCAAGGTCATAAAACAAACCCTAACAATAAATAGATAAGTGCATCAGAATGAGAAAATTGATATATAAATACCATATGAGAGATTTTTATCAGAACCATAACTCTCTTAAAAATTGATAGGTCAAGCAAAGAGATAAAAGGAGGCAGATTTTAAAAGTACGATAGTTACTTTTATTTATTTATTTATTTATTTATTTATTTTGTTCACTTTTTTTTTATTAAATCATAGCTGATAGTTATTTTTTTTTTTTTTTGGTTTTTGGCCGGGGCTAGGTTTGAACCTGCCACCTCTGGCATATGGGACCGGTGCCCTGCTCACTGAGCCACAGCTGCCGCCCAGCTGATAGTTACTTTTAAAAGTAAAATAATTTAATGGCTTTATAGAGCTCTATGCCAACTAGATAATTAATTCTGTATGTATGTCTCATTAAATAAAGAAGTATGTATGTCTCATTAAATAAAGAAGTACTCATGAAATTTTGGGAGTGGGGGTGGAAGGTCCATAAAATAATCCACCAAGCAACTATCAGCAAATCCTAATGATCCAACAACACCTAAAATACATCCTCTGATCACAGTGTTATAAAATTAGAAACTGATGTAAAACAATTGTCCAAAAAACATTTCAAAATAAAAAACATACTTTAACGTCATTCCAGGATCAAAGCAAATAATATTTAGATTCACAAAATATTTGATAACAGAAAATATAACTTTGCATTGGAATTTGTGTGGTGAGAATGAAGTAGCCCCAACAGAAAAACATACAACTTTAAATTGTAGATAGAAGGAAAGGGTAAGAACAGAAACTAATTATCTAAGGTTTCTGCTCAAGAAGTTAAAAAAAGGACAAAGAGAGAAATAAAAATAAAAGCGGAAATTAATGACCTAGTACAAAAAGAACATTAGATAAGGTTGATGAAGTAGAAAGCTGATTCTTCAAATAAACAGGCAAATAAACACAGAAGACAAGAACAATTAAGCAAAGAGAGATGACACGTATGAACAGAAGTTGGAATGAAAACAGGAAAATAACCAGAGAAACAATGTAGATTAAAAATAAATTTGGCTGCACTAGAGTACATGAGCAAGTTTATTCAATGAAGTTGAATATTTGAATACTTAGGTAAAGTGCACAATAAGTCTAGAACAAAATGAACTCCCCCCAAAGTAGTAAACTTGAGTGAAACTATAATCATTCAAAATTTGAACTAGTAATTAATACAACAAAATAACAATGCCCACCAAAATTGCAAAGACCATTATATGAAACATTCCAAAGAATAGAAGAAGCAGCAAAGGTTCCCCAGCTTGTTTTGAGGCTGGTATAATCCTGATGGCAAAACCCTATTGAGGAGAGTATTTGGAAAGAAAATGTGCAGGCCCATCATTTAAATATAGATGGAAACTGCAAATGAAAGAGTATTGAAAAATTCCAAATATTCATAATTTAAAGATTTGTGCAATTAGAGCAAAATGTTTAATATTTCTCAAATATAGGTGATGGGAATATAGGTGTCTGTATAATTTCTTACTTGCATGCTTAAATTATTTTCTAGTTCTATGTCTTGATAAAAATGAAAATAAGAGGAGTTAGAAAAGCAGTCTTCATGGAGATCTATCTTAAAAAATTTTTTAAAGTAGTTTCAAAATGGGTCTGGAAATGAAATAGCAACTCTCATTCTTTCCACCAACAAAAGACTCTAAATTTCTCTTTTTACTTGGTTATGCTTGTGTGTTTTAATTTCTTTAAGTAAAAAAAAAAAAAGACTGATAATTTTAAGCAGCAATTCATGACCTAATTGGTCTCCTTTCTAAGTTCATACCCTCAAGGGCAGCCATTTCTAAATTTTCCAAATATTTCTTCCCTTTCTATATCTCTTAATAATATATTATTGTGTCATTACATATTTCACTAACGTGGGGGCATTGCCTATTTAATTACTGCTGTGGTGAAGGCGATGTCCTTTACATGAGGGCCTCCCATCACATTTCCCTCCCAACCGTTTGCTAATATAGATAGATATGCATCACCACGTTTAGATCCTTTACTGTCAATTTTGTAACTTAAGTAAATAAACTTAAAGCTTTATTTCCTGTTTCATAAACGATGGAGCCCACATTATATAAGATAAAGGTATCTGTGTCCTCATCCTTCCCTTTTCTTCCCTTTCTTCCCTCCTCCTCTCAACTTCTACCCCTTTAACGTTCATACTGGGATAGATGCTAACATTTGCATTTTATCTATAACCGTAATTGTTCCATGGCAGAATGCAGAAGGCTTAGACGTCTTTTCTGTCGAGCCATTCAATTCCCAAAAGACTCCTGGTTTTTCTTCAGTGAGGGCACGGGGTGGGGGTGGACATTTGATTGCGTGGTTGCCAGTTGCTCTGAGCAAGAGAGATGGGGGAGGGTCCTGCATTTCATAAAATAACTTGCAGTGAATTGTTCATTTTTATTCTCACAGCTGACTCTAATCTTCTACCTTACCTACTTTTTCTGAGGCCTAACCTTCTCCAGACTGTGTACTTCCTTCCTCATTTATACCCTATGGGGCAAGGTGTGGGTACCGAAACTGCAAAAGAGTAAGGGGCAGGAATTATCTAAAGACCAGGTCATTATGGTTGGAGAAGGGTGTCCAACCTGCAGAAGGGAAGATTCCTTCCCTGAGGTCATGCACTTGCCTTGATCCATGCTCTTTGTTCCATCATGGCTTTTTCCCCCACTGTTATCCCCGACAGTCACTCCATTTAGTCTCTTGATACCATTTTCTGAAAACGATCGGTCTTTTGCTCTGAATTTAAATTTTAAATTAATTAATCTATTTTTCTGCTCAGGGTTTTGTTTTCTTACTGTATATTTTACCTCCTCCGTGGGAATGTAATCCTTGCAGTCTTTGGAGGAGTTAGAAAAAGGCCTGCCCTCCCCGGGCCAGCTATGCCAGGGCACACAGCATGCTGAGCGGTGGCGGGGCCAGGTCCAGCACCTCTTGGCCGGAGCCTTTGTGTCCTCGGGTCCTTTGTGCACTGTTTCCATTCAGGACATTCTAGACTCTCCTTTCAGAAAACTCAAGTTCCCTGACCTGCCACCTGGGTGTACACTGCGTGGTGACTGTGGTGTCTTAGGTTTTTCCCGTTTCCTTCCCCCAGAAAAGAATGTCTCCCAAATTAAAATTTAAGCCAACAATACAGCACCACCACCCTGTAGGTAGAAAAATACATGACCCTGAATGTTTCATTCTTCATTATTTCACACATTGTATTGCATAATTTTCATCTAGATAGCACTTGGTATTCAATAGGTGATCACTCAGTATAGATCATCGCCTCTCATTCCTGAACACTGATGCTGGAAATCTAGAATGATTGTTATAATCCAGATATTCAGAATTAATAAAACAATTATATTACCATGAGAGATTGGTAATATCTCTTGGAACAGAGAAAAAAATGCAAAGTAATAAAATTATTTTTTATTCCCTATTTAGTTTAAGATCATGCCTAAATATCTGATTAAATATCAACATCATATAGGATTTTTTAATGATTAGACTTAGATGCAAATAATATTCTGGAATCTCCTAATCAAATTGGGGGAAGGGAAAAAACTAGTGGGTCAGAAATTGGGAATTAAAAGACCTGCCTCCAAATTGAGTATATATTGTCTATGAAATGAGCTGTGTCGTAAGTGATATATTTTTTAAATTTTAAATTATTATGAATATGTAAGAGTTGTATATCTTTATAGAGTACATGTGATGTTTTGATGCAAGCATACAATGTGAATTAATGAAATAAGGCTAATTGGGGTATCCGTTGCCTGAGGCATTTATCATTTCTTTATGTTAGGAACATCCCAATTCCACTCTCAGTTATTTTTATTTTGAAATATACCCTAACTTTTTAATTATGGTACTTTGTTGTGCTATCAAATATTGTTCATTTTACTGAATGAACTATATTTTTGCACCCATTAACTACCCCCACTTCACCCTCTTCTCCCCACTACCCTCACAGTCTTTGGTAACCATCATTCTACCCTCTGACTCCAGGAGATCAATTGTTTTTAATATTTAGCTCCCACACAAGAGTAAGAACATGCAGGATTTACCTTTCTGTAATTGACTTCTTTCACTGAACATAATGTTGATTTTCTGTCTAATGCAAAAAAATAGAATATTGGCATCTCTGACAATTATTTATTGGAGTCTGTCTGTCCTTAGCTCTGATAATTTTTGCTTTATGTATGTGGGTGTTTCAGTTTTAGGTGCACATACAGATGGTGCCAAAAAAAAAGGTTTACACCTTTTAAGAAAGGATAAAACTATGTTAAAATTTTAGTACTCAATATATACCATAATGTTTGTTATCTTGCAGACAGTATCCATTGTAATTGCAGAAGTCAAATGTGACTTGCGTATACAGTTTTAATCTCTGAAAATGTTGCGGAAGTTACGTTTGGTAGGCTTGTCTTTTAGTCTTACTCCTCAAGAGACAAGTGACTGATACTCTGCAATTACAGCACGAGAGTATGCTGAATTTGTGTACTTACTGTCACCAGTGACTTGGACACCTCCAGATTATTTTTTATTGTCCATTAGCATCCTTTTCCTTCAGATTGAAGCATTTCTTTTAGCATATTTTGTAGAACAGATCTGGTGTCGATGAAATCCCTTAGTTTAGAGGTCTGCAGAAATTTTTGTTTCTTCATGTCTGAAGGATATTTTGCAGGGTATAATGTTCTAGGGTTAAGATTTTCTTCCTTCAGCATTTTGAATATGTGATACCACTGTCTCCTGGCCTGTGAGGTCTCCACTGAGAAGTCTGCTGTGGGACTCACTAGAACTCCTTTGTTATTTGTTTCTTTTTTCTTTCTTCCCTGAGGACCTTTTCTTTGTCCATGACCTTTGGAAGCTTGATTTTTAAATGCCTCAAGGTAGTCTTGTTTGAGTTAAATCTGTCTGGTCTATGTCTTTCTTTACCTAAATATTGATATCTTTCTCTAGGTTTGGAATTTTTTCTGTTTTATATTTCTTTGAATAAACTTTGTACCCTAATGTCTCTCTCTACCTCCTCTTGAAGTCTTACAACTCTTTTGAGGGTATTTTCTAGATCTTGCAGGCTGGGTCCATGCTTTCTTACTACTTTTTTCTTTCTTCTGCTTGGTCAATTCTGCCATTGAGAAACTCTTATAGAGGATTGTTCAACACACTGGTATGCTGTGAAACTTTTAAAGATCATTAATTAAATTTTCAAAGGAAGTTCATAGCATGTAAGTAGATATTTTTTTACTCTTTTTTTTTTTAATCAACATAATTTAAGTGTGCCATGGAAGATTAACTATAGATTCAAGTGTGCTATGAGATAAAAAAATAAAAGGTGAAATTTCTGTTTGTCAATTGAATTCTTAAGCTCCAGAAATCTGCTTGATTTTCTTTTCATTATTTCAATTTTTTTGTTCAATTTCTCTGGTAGACTTCTGAATTCCTTCTCCATGTCATCCTGAAGTTCGTTGAGCTTCTTCTTCAAAACAGTAATTTTAGATTCTTAGTCTGAAAGGTCACCTATCTCCATCATTCCAGGCTTGCTCACTGGTACCTTATTTAGCTCATTTGGTGAGCTTGAATGTTTTTGATGCTTTTGTATGTTCACTTATATCTGGACAGTGAAGAGCTAGGTATTTATTTTAATCTTCATCATCTGGACTTGTTTGAATTTGTCCTTTCAAATTCAAAGAACAGGCTTCCGAGGTATCCAAAGGGAATTGAGTATTATATCAATCTAAGTCTTTGGTCACTACAGTGCTATCAGTAATGGGGGTGCCCCAACCCAGAAATGGCTCTTGCAGACTCCTTGCAATACCACTTTGGTGAACTTGGGTAAGATATGGGAGAATTCCCTGGATTACCAGGAAAAGTATCTTCCTTTCTGTGGTAGGCTGCTGGAATTGGGGAGGAATGCCATGGGTATGCCCTCATGGTCACCAGAGCCAGGTCACCCAGCCTTGTTTTATCCAAAGCCTATGGTGACTATTCCATAGCTACCTCTGATGTTTATCAAAGCCCAGGGGCTCATTAGTCAGCAGGTGGTAAATCCTGCCAGGACTGGACCCTTCCCTTCTGGGCAGCATGTTTCCTTCTGACCCAGGTGGGTCTAGAAATGTTGCCCAGGAACTAAGGCCTGGACGTCGGGGGAACCAGGAATCTGCTTGGTATTTTATTTTACTGTGGCTGAGATGGTACCCAAGTTGCAAAAAAATGTCATTTGAGCTATCCCCTTTTCTTTCCCCAGTGGAAGCAGACTCCCTGATCCACTGTTGCGGGGCGGGTAACACAGGCCCTGGCTTGGCCACAGCTGCTGGTGTCTCACTGGGTCGTCAGCACTTCTGATCTACCAGCTCTGAGCCAGCACAGCAGTAGGAATGGCCCAAGGATTGTAGCCTTTGTAGCCCTACTGCCTCATGGCCCCAGGTGGCTCTGTCAACAGGTGGCACAGCTAGCCCTAACTCCAGAACTAGAGTTTCAGACACAGGATTTCCCTCTGGCCATGGTAGTCTAAGAGCTTCCCCCATGGGCACCAGCAGATTTCCACTCTGTGCTGTGCCGCCACGTGCCAGGGTGGCCCTGAGTGTTGATTCAAAGTCCCATAATCAGGTCCCTCTCCCTCTCCTGAGCACAAGGATTCTCTCTCCACTAGGGGCCGCTGGTACAGCATTGTCAAAGGATGGGCAGGGGTGGCGCAGGCCGCGCAGGGCTGTGCTGTCTCCTGTGCCCTCTTCAGTGCCCCTTTCCTTGAGATGAGGTCAAAACAAGTAGTATGACTTCTCACCTAATTTTTGGTTCTGAGGGTGTTTGCTTATTGAATTTGGTGTTTGTGCAGTGAGAGGATTGCTAGAGGTTTCTACTTGGCCCTCATGCTCTGCCTTCTTCCTACATAGTATATTTTCAAGAGACATTGTGCCATCTGTTGTGATAATAAATATAGTCCCTCCAATAAATAAATAAATGAATATAGTCCCCAGAGCTTAAAACTTGATTTTTTAAACATCTATTTATTTTTAATTGAGAAAAATTGTATGTATTTAACATGTACAATAGGATGTTTGACATAAGTGTACATTGTGAAATACCTAAATGAAGATAATTAACATATGGAATACCTCACATACCAATCATTTTTTATGGTAAGAACACTTACAATCTACTCTCTTAGTGATTGGCAAGAATACGGTATATTGTTTTCAGCTGTAGTCATGGTGTTTACACTTGATTTTTTGAAATGATTCCTTTTGCCTAACTGGCATTTTGTATCTCTTGGACATCTCCTGTTCTACCTCCCAGCCCCCTCTAATCACCGTTCTTCTCTCCTTTTATCCATTATGAGTGAACGTGTGTAAGTGGTGAGAGGTGCGGGTCCAGTTTCAGTCTTTTACATGCGGCTAGCCAGTTCTCCCATCACCATTTAGTGACTGGGGATTCTTTCGCCAGTGTTCGCTTTGTCAAAGATCAGATGGCAATGCGTGACTAGTTTCATCTCTGGATTGTCTGCTCTGTTCCATAGATCTATGTCTCTATTTTTTATGCCAACACTATGCTGGTACCTATAATTTTGATCACTATAGACTTGTAAAGTTAATGTTTTCAGATTTGTTCTTATTTTGTAGAATTGTGTTAGCCATTTGGGGTTTTTTTCTGGTCCACACAAAATAGGGAACTATTTTTTCAATATCTTCAAAGTATGAATGTCAAGGTAATTTTTGACTTTTTACTTTCTGCACAATATTAAAAATATATACAGTACACAAATATTGCATTCAATAGGTCCAATAAAATGTGGTGCTAGCTATATAGCTATATTGCAAACTTTAATGCACCTATTAAATTTTCTCTTTTATTCTGTCAACCATTAAATACCTATCCTTTAAACAATAATTTTAGCTTTTTGTTTAAATATATAATTATTGGAACTTACATTTTGTATCAGTGTAGTGTTATTGAGAAAATGATATAAATAATACAAAATTATAATTGATATGACACTTCAATCTGTGACTAAAACTAGTGAGAACTTTTTCTTCTACACCAGCAATTCAACAACTATCTGAGAATTAAGTGATTTGCCCAGTAGCAAATATGGAGAAGTCAGTGAGGATCTAATATATATAGAAAAAGAAGGAACCTGTGTGTGAAAATAGTGTTTGTTAAGCCACCCTGACTTTAGTGATTTCCTTTAATTATTGACACAAGTGATAGTCTCATTTGAGTCAATAATTAAAAAACAGTCTACTAAAGGAAAGAAACAAACTTTTATTTTATGATCTGACATTAGACTTATTAAAAAATTCAGGACAGAAAATGATAGAAATCCACGGGTTTCTGTCAACAGTCAGAAACACAGACTCTCTTGGGGAAGATGCTGTAATGCAGTCTATTTGGCCTGCTTTTCTTCCTGGCAGAAATATTCTTGGTGCCATTCTACCTGCTCTTCAGAATAATCAAGAGGAAAAATTGCCAACATCACAGGGAGAGAAAGCTCTAAGACCTCTGAAAAGGGACTCTATCTCCGCAGACACCCAATCATTGCCTTTACTCAAGATCAAGTTTCCAGTTAGTGTCCACCCTCTATACCTCTGGCTTCCAGCTCGTAGCCCAGTTCCTGCCTCATTGTAGCAGGCTAGTGAACACATAGTTGCTAGAGCAGTTATGGCTGTCATGCTGTAATTAGGGAAAACCAGTTCTTGGTTATGTATTTTCAAATCCTCTCTAATGTCTTTTTTGGTGTTTCCAGCAATGCAAAATTTCAGTCCCAAATTTGCAATTCTCATGAGAAATCGGGGGGATTTCCTGTTTTGTCTTTGAGTCTTCTTTGTGAGTTCAGTTGCTTTCAGTCTTCCCGGGGACTCAAATGATCCCTCTGCTGTCCTAGGATACACCACACAGTGCCAGAGTCCTGCAGCTTTCCTACAATTTCTGATGAAGACTATTCCTGGGGTCATATGGGTCATATTTTGACTCATTTTTTATTTACTGCTTCATCTTAATATTCTACAGTACTTAAAAATGTATAGTTCATGTTAAAACACCTATAAAATCAATACACAGAAACTTCTCTGAAGATGACAGACGAATGACCAACAAGCACATGAAAAAATGCTATTGTCTTTAATCATGAGAGAAATGCAAATCAAAACCACTCTAAGATATCACCTAACTCCAGCGAGTGTAGCCCACATCACAAAGTCCCAAAACACCAGATGCTGGCATGGATGTGGAGAGAAGAGAACACTTCTACACTGCTGGTGAAATTGCAAACTAGTCCATCCTTTTTGGAGAGAAGTATGGAGAATACTTGAAGATCTAAAAGTAGACCTTCTATTTGACCCAACAATGCCATTACTAGGTATCTACCCAGAAGAACAAAAATCATTTTACAAAGACATTTGCACTAGAATGTTTATAGCTCAGTTCATAATTGTCAACTCATGGAAGCAACCCAAGTGCCCATCAACCCCTGAATGGATCAACAAACTGTGGTATATGCATAGCATGGAATATTATTCAGCCATTAAAAAAGATGGAGACTTTACATCTTTTACATTTACCAGGATGGAGTTCAAATATGTTTTTCTTAGTAAAGTATCACAAGAATGGAAAAATAAATATCCAGTGTACTCCATACCAATATGAAATCAACATATAAACAATTACATGCTCATAGACAATAAAACACTAAAATAATCCAGTTCGCGGGTAAAGGGAAGCAGAAGGAGGGAGGAGGGAGGTGTTTGGCAGAAGGAGAGAGAGCACAAGGTGGGCTCTCACCTAATGTGCACATTGTGGGGGTGGATAACATGCCCGCTGGGTGAGAGGCTCTACTACAAATGGAACTTTACTCTAGAAATGAGAACAATGTAACCTACAAATTGTACCCTCATATTAATTTGAAAAATAAAAAAAAATACTCAAAAAAATAAAAATAGCTGGGCATTGTGGCAGGTGCCTGTAGTCCCAGCTACTTGGGAAAGTGAGGCAAGAGGATTACTTGAACCCAAGAGTTTGAGGACGCTGTGAGCTATGATGCCACAGCACTCTACCAAAGGCAACAAAGTAAAACTCTGTCTCAGGAAAAAAAAAAGCTTCCAAGGTAAATGAGTTTAATGAGAAATTCAGGATCAATTTAAATTATAAGTTAGAAGTTTCCAAATAAGCCCTTTATTATACAAATAATATATACATCTTTGTATAAAAATAATAGTTACCTCTTTATAAAAATAATAAATAAAATTAATACACAATGATTTCCTTGTTTGAAACTTGTATATGATCTTTTTAATTATTATTGAGCAGTTATGTTCATTCTAGATGAATAGGACAGAAAGATAAACAAGAGGGACCAAGTATAAAATGTGCATAATACCAGCTACGAAAAATAATTACTTTTATAACATTCCTGTATATATATATATATATATATATACATACATATCTCCATACCCTTCTGTATGCAAATATTTTTTGTACAAATCGATGATTTTTTATAACTATTTTTTTACTTAACCTACCAATTAACATCACATACACATTTTTAAAAATATTCTTAACAAATTACATCTTTTTAAATGTATATAGGACTAGATTCCACCATTCTTTCTCAGAATTTATTATAATAAAAATATTACCCATGATTTTTAATAGTAGTCCAACATATTAGAATATAAATTTCTTCTGATATGTATTCTACATAAAAACATTACAGCAAATCATCCATCATTTTATATGGGTGTATATATATATATATCCCTGCACATTTTGAACAATTTTCTTTATTGAAAAGATTTTAAATTTAAAACCATCTGAGTTACATATTATCTCAGCCCATTAATGCTTGTGGAAATGTGCAAGACCTGTCTTCTAAAATAAATCATTTCATACAAAGAGAGAAATGGAACAGGTCGTGAACCACGCTGATGAATTGTCAGTTACAATTTTCTTAAAGAAACAAGAACAAAAATAAATGTTCTGCCTCTTCCCTCACAGCCACCTCTTTCAGCGAATTCAGAACATTTATCTCTAATAAAAAAGTTATTTGAGGAACATTTAGAAAAATAATCAAAGTAGAATGTAGAAAGCCATGTAAATAATAACTTCAGCTTGCTTGTTTTAGAAAATAAACCACTGAGATACAGGTTCGCCAGTCTGATAAACTAATTTACCCCCAGGTCTCACCATCACATTTTCTCCCCTCATAGAGCCTCCTCTGACAGCCGTACAGTCAGGCGTTTCTGGGCTCCCTGTGGCAGTGATCACCTTTTTTTATCAAGTGATTTTGTCTTGTTTATCTCTCCCTCCATTCCAGTTCTATTAGCCAAGGTGACATAGTCTTTCCAGTTTTGAATATTCAGAGCTTATTGTGGTGCTTGAGACAACTAAAAACTTTGGTTAGATAAATAAATCAATTCATTCATCTATTCACCAAATCAATGATATTATGCTTTAACCAGAGTCATAAAGACTATTGAACAAATAGAAGAAGAAGAAAACTATCATGTGTTAAAGTGCAATTAAATGCCAGGATGTCTATTCAATCTTCATAGACTTTTTCATGTCATTTTTTTCCTACTCTAATGACATCTTAAATCATCTCACATTTTCATAAATAATTATGAACTAATAAAACCATGCAGCACTTGCATGTAATGATAGGTTCTGTTTTGTGTGATGCGATTAAAATGTTTACATAATTTTACACGTACATATGTACGCATGTCTATGTGTACACACAGAAGCGGGAGAAGTTCTTATTTACAAAAATACCTCTAAAAAGCAAGTAACAAAATATTCTGCAACTCTAAGAATCTCATTTATATTTCACATATGCTGTAGACACAGCTCAGAAACTCAGAGGCAATGCTTATGAATATTTATAAAGTATAATTAGCTTGGAAAATGCTGCTTCATCACCTGCTCTGATATTGTTTGATGTGCTTCAATAACTTACTAAGCAATGCTGGAAAAGGGTCTCTCCAAATTGCAGTGAGTCGAAACTATTTTTTTCATCCATAACATGTTAGTGTTTTCCATTCCCTTATCATAAGGAAAGCCTGTACTTTAAGCCTGGCTTGTTGGCAGGCTACTTATAACTGACAGTTGTATGCCATCAGCTCTTTACTAATATTTTAGAGAGCTTCTTGAAACATTGAGGCCTGTCTTATTTCTCTCCCTGTCTCTTGAATCCAAACTTCTCAATTCCATAGCCCTTGCCTGAGGTACGGCTGTCTTTTCTCTGGCCCATACTGTTACAATAGCCAACCGATGGCTCCTTTTCTCTCTCACAGCTGTCCAGCTTGCCTTCCTGGACTGCAGCTCTGATCACACTCTGCTATTCAGACACTGTCAATGGTCCCAAATTGCACCTTGTCCAGTTTCCTTATTTTAGTGATCAAATCTTCCTGAAATCACCGTTTCTTACTTAATGGCCTTACTTCTTCACAAAACCTGCGGTTTTGTAGAACTGAACTACTTCCTCTCCCATCCACACATCTAATTTCCCTGCCTTCCTGGCTTTCCTTGTGCTGTTTATATTATAACTTCTACACTTCCACATGCACCTCCTAGCTCTTTATATCTGAGCAAGGAGTGGTTGACTAAGGACCCAGCAAGAAATCACTGGTTTCCTGAAAAGCAGGAAAGAAAAGATGCCTGGAGCAAAAAGCAGATGATATTCAGAAACACAAGAAGATAGAAAATCTGCAACATAGAGGTCTAATCGATAGATAGTTTTCCGTAAAGGTTCAAGTTTTGTTGTGAATGAAGGTAACAGTGTCTGGAGGGAAGATAAATAACGTGATAACCATCCAGCTGGACTAATTAGAAAAAAATCAAAGAGGTCGCCAACTAACTAAAGTCACTCACAACTTCTGCAGATAATAAAATATATTAAGAGAATATTATGAATAACTTTGTGCCAATAATTTAATAATTTTGATACCTTGGTAATCATAAACTATCCAAAACTCGTTCAGAAATAACCTGGAGAGTTCTATGTTAATTAGAGTATTGAATTTATAGATAAAAACCTTCACATACACCACACACAGAGAAACATACTTCAGTTTCAGATGACTTATGTATTCTACCATTCTTAAATACAATTATCAAACGCATGGTCCTCAAAAGGAAAATTATTTGATAAATTAAACTTCACCAAAGTCAAGAACTTCTGTTCTTCAAAAAACACTTTTAAAAAAATGAAAAAACAAGCCACAAACTAGGGGAATATGTTTCTGAATGACACACCTGCAAAATGATTTATATCCAGATTATGCATAACTATCTTTTGAGACTCAATAGTAAGAACAAATAACACAAAAAAACTTACGAAAGATTAAAGCAGATACTTCACCAAAGAAAATGGCAAGTAAGCACATGAAAAGATCGTTAATCATTAAGAAAATTCACACGAAAACCAAAATGATGACCCATTAGAATGTCTAAAATTTAACACCACTACCCCCCATATTAGCAAGGATATAGGTGAATGGATCTCCCATGCAGTCCTGGTGGGAATTTAAATTGTGTAAATACTTAGGAAAACAGATTGGTAATTTCTTTAAAAACTTAAACATACAATGACTGTGTGATCCAAGAGAGATGATGGCATATATTCATACCAAGATCTGTATATAAATGTGTAACATCCACATGATGAAATACTACTGCCAGTAAAAAAGGAATCAAACATTAATAGACACACAATGTGGATAAATGTCCAAATTACATTTAGTGACAGAAGCCAACCCACATTTTGGGGGGTCCATATTAAATAATTCCATATATAGAAAATTCTATATGATGCAAACCTATAGTGATGGAAACGGACAGGTGTTTGTCTAGAGATGAAGGGAAGACGAGGAAGAATGAGGGGGATTAGAAAGAAAGGATAGATGTGTTCTCTATTACAGTCCTGGTCTCAGGAGGGTATCTATGTCAAAACCTATCAAATGGTAAACTTCAAGTATGTAAAGTTTATTTATCCGAGTTATACCTCAAAAAAGCTGTTGCAAAGTATTAAAAAGTAGAAAAAGTTAACATTTGTCATTTCTGGCTCATAGCCCCTCAACTATTTCCACAACTCCAACTTTGGCCTCTTACAGCGTGGAATGGTCCATCTTCCTCTTTCCTTTCTCTCTTCCCTTTATTTTCTTACTCAAAACAAATCAACTCTCTCTCCCTCCCTTAACACCAGGCCTCCACTTTGCACATCCAAGGTTAGCTCTAAAAGTGTGATTTTCAAATGTCTGCCATATCATGTTTTATAAAATAGTTCATATTTTATTATAAACACATATTTCGTTATTTAATTTATAATTTTTATAAAAAGGCATTCATACCCAGAAGGTATAGGGAAAGCTGTTTTCTTTTCTTTCTTGTTTCATTTAATATTATAAATAACCCCTACTATCTTGATGACACAGGAATACCAACCTTAGTAGTTTTACTGTAATGATGTTGGCACCTGCTGGGGCCTGTGTTACCCTGGTAGAGTTTACCCATACATTGACTTAGACCAGTGTTCTCAACCTTCCTAATGCTGCGATCCTTTAATACAGTTCCTCATCTTGTGGTGACCCCCAACCATAAAATTATTTTTGTTGCCTATGGTTTTATGGGTGGGGGTCTCCACAAGATGAGAAACTGTATTAAAGGGTCACAGCATTAGGAAGGTTGAGAACCGCTGAGTTAGACTGACTCCTGAGCTTTAAAAATTCTTCTCTTTACTTCTCTTCTCTTTCCTCATTGTCAGACAGTTTGGCAACTGTCTCTTCTGCTGTTTTCATGTGTCTATTTAGAGAATCTTCACACCTCCTTTCTTTGTGGTTTCCTATCTCTAATCTGTTTTGGTTCAGAAAAACCTATAACCAATGGAGTAAGAACAGTGTGTATATTTAGAACAAATGTAGAATCTGAGTAGGTCACCTGAGGCTCACTTTTTTGAGTAAAATGCATTGGATTTGTGTCATTAATTTTAACAACTGTTACGTTTTTTTCTAAAATAAATTACACTGATGTGATGTTATTACATCTAATTCCCAAGAGAAACCACATAACTAAGAATTCCTGTGTTCCCATGGAAGACACCATCCATTTTCCCTAGAATAATTTGCCAAGGTTATATTTTTCAAGAACTATGTACAGTGTCCCTTCTTATTTATGTTGATGTTAGCAATATGTCCTTTTGCAGATATCATAGTAGCATACAATCAATCTGTTCTGTGAGCAATAGTTTATTTAAATGAAAGTTGTTGAGCTCACACACTAAAATAAATTTGACCAGAGCAGTACCAAGTTCTGTAATCTTTCCTAGTTTAATGCTCAAATAACGTGACTGATAAAAATAATGTAACTAAAGCACTGCAGATATCATTAAAGAGTGTTATGTCTGGGATAACCTGAGTTCAGATTTATTACTTTGACAGTATTTAGCATTCCTCAGCCCTTCTTGCACTCTGCCATACTTTTCCAATTTGAAATTTACACATAAGATCCTGTTTCAGTTATCTGCGGGTATAGATGACTTATGTAATGATTGCAGAAGAGCAAACACTGTGAAAAATGGATAACTAGACATTCCGGTTAAACATTCCTTTCCCCATATCATTCTGTTATCTTGGTGTCACCTTTTTTAATCTAAGCCTCAACAAAAATATCTTTGCCAGATGATTATGGCTCAGAGATTGTCATGGAGAGGATTGTGTTTTACCGTTGTACTTTGAGATGCATTTTAAAAAAGAGCAGTGTTCTTCCCCATTTCAACATCTAGAGGATACAAGAAACACTCCCCACTCACTCCACAACTGGAAAGAAAGGACTTAGGGATAAAATCAGGGCATGTTTTTGGTCCTTTGCTTGATTTCTGCAGCCCTTGGTAACATTGATCAGTTACATTCTTGCAACACTGCAAGGGTTGGGTCACTTCTGTGTCTGTTAATTTCCATAATCCTGCTCTCCTAATTTCTCCTTTTTCTCTCTGGCATCTCAGCCACTTTGCCAGCCCCTCTTTCCTGCCTGCCCTTTTAACACTGAAGTTCCAAGCATTCTGCTTTATACCTACCTCTCATCTGCCAGTAAACAGCGTCAACTTTAATTACCAAATACATGCTGATAACTTGCAATTTTAAATCCGCAGCCCAGAACTTGTTCCTGAAATAAACTCTGTGTGTTGCCAGCCTTCCAGATATCACTCCTTCATTTTTTTATGGTTTTAGATATGTGACACTTCTTTTTCCGTTCACAGGCAGCGGGTCCTCAGGGTTTGTTAAAGGAAAGAGCCAAAGGCTCTCTTCAGAAAAGCTTTGGAGTTCTTAATGAAGCCAAGAAGTTAGCAAAGGATGTCAAAGGTTAGTGGCCGATGTTTACTTTTTATATTTAGCTAATCGCACTGTAACTGGTAGGATATTATATCATACTATTGGAGAATTTCATTGGCTTTTAATCATTTATTACTTATTTTGTGATCATCTGTCACCTGGATTTAACAATCCAAGTAAATTTTTCTTACCAATTTTTTAAAATTTTGCCTTCGTATCTCATTTTGCATTGGATGCAGTTCATTATTTTGAAGCCAAAATTCCTGTAGCATCACTTCACCTACAGCTAACGTACAGTAACTCTTAGCGTGTTAAGGTTTTAAGAGTACCAAACGTGGGCGGCGCCTGTGGCTCAGCGGGTAGAGCGCCGGCCCCATATGCCGAGGGTGGCGGGTTCGAACCCAGCCCCGGCCACACAGCAACAAAAAAAATAGCCGGGCGTTGTGTCGGGCGCCTGTAGTCCCAGCTGCTCGGGAGGCTGAGGCAGGAGAATTGCTTAAGCCCAAGAGTTAGAGGTTGCTGTGAGCCGTGTGACGCCACGGCACTCTACCCGAGGGTGGTACAGCGAGACTCTGTCTCTACAAAAAAAAAAAAAAAGAGAGAAAGAGTACCAAACGCTGCTGTTTTAGCTTCAGAAATGAAAGTTACGAAGGAAAAGTCAAGCTGATGTGGTGTAAATGTCTTGGTAAAACTTTCAGTTTTGTCAGTGGGTCTCACTTTCTGAAAGTTGCCAGATCGTCTTAATAGATTTTTCTCTGGTATTTGTTTCCAATTAAAGGATCAAAGTACATGAAATATCCACCCTGATAAATGATGGGGTTTGTGTTAAGAATATATTATTTAATGATTGCTCTCTATGCAAGCTGTTGTGTTTCTTATTTCATTCAAGTTACCTCCTGTTTGTCATTGGAATTGCTTCCTGTTTCTCTCTCTCTCTGGTTTCATTTCTTGCCATTTTCTGGCTTTCATCTATCTCCCCCACCTCACCTAAATATTCATGATTCCTCTAAAACATGCTACTATTTTAAAATTCCATGTTTTCACGGTGTTATTCCTTCTCCTTAGAATGCTTCATCCTCCAGCCCTCTTCTTGATCTGCCTCCTATCAGACCTTCTAGATTTAGCTCCAATGTGGTTTCCTGGAGAAGGAAGTCCTCCATCTGACTTATATGCCCAGCTCTAAGTATACCTTTCTCATAGATTCATCCAATCACTACAACCAGTTCTATAGTATTCCATCTTCTTTTATTTTTATTTTTTTACATTTTTTGTTGATGAAGACCTGACGCACATATTTTAGTGTCCCATCTTCTTGAGAAAAGACACAGGATCTTTTTAACTTTGTATGATCCAGTATAGATCATACTGACTAGCTCAAATTTGAAACTAGTTATTTTTTAAATGAAAGAATGGTGCTGGTCTTTACTTATCTTTCATATCTTAGAAGAGGAAGAAGTTTAAAAACCATTTATACTGGGGCCAGGCATGGTGGCTTACCCCTTAGCACTTTGGGAGGCCAGGGCACGAGGATTGTTTGACATTAGCAGTTGGAGACTGGCCTGGGCCACATAGCAAGACCCCGTCTCAACATGGTGGCACACACCTGTAGTCCTAGATTCATGGGAGACCAAAGCAGGAAGATTGCTGGAGCTTAGAAGTTGGAGGCTGCAAGGAGCTACGATCAGACCCATACCCTCTAGCCTCCGTGACAGAGTGATATCTTCTCTCAAATAAATACTTTATATTTGGCATTCTTTGTTCTCCAATACAGGCTGATAGGGAGCTGCAAGTTCAATCTCCATTATAACCGAGGCATTTTGGTTCTAAAATGCTTTGGCCTATGTGTTGCAGGGGAAATAAAACTTCCTACAAACATAGTTCTGCATAGGAGGCAGTTCTTATTGCAATCTGAAGAGTGAGACTCTAAAGAGCCAAAAGCCATTTTCCTATTGGACGAGCGGACTTGATCCTCTTGCTCTGGGGTCACTCCTTCCTCACTGATACCTCTGCTTAGGGCTACGACTAAAAGTGGGGTGAGGTACGTCATGCAAGTGCAAGGGCAGAGCCCGTCTTCAGATCTTTATATTTTATTCATTGTGTCTCTTGTTTTATGCATTATTTTTGGTTTTTAAAAAATATTGCATTAAAATATTTTTATCTTGATTGCTGAGTTTGAGTTTGGTGCTCCTTTAAATGTCACACTGAGCTGAGCACCTTACTCTCCTCCTGGCTCTACCCTTGCTTCCGTTTCCCCACAAATACTGGAATATTCAAAAGGAAGAAAGAATTTCATTTTCAGGCATTTTTTTTTTCCCCAAGGGAAAGAGAAATGTAAAGACAGGCATGGTAGAAAGGGTTAGGAAACCAAAATGTTCATTAGTTTCGATGTCTTTTTTTGTAGTTCAGGGTTAGGAAACCAAAATGTTCATTAGTTTCGATGTCTTTTTTTGTAGTTCAGGTAGTACATTATTTAAAGTAATAAAACCCCACAAACTACTCAAGTAATAAGTCCTGCAGAAAACTGAGCCAAGGCTGTGACGGAGATGGGGATGTTTTCTTGCTACATTATGACATTCCCCTGATTTGTGGCCAATTACACAGGTTATAAAATGGCTGTTAATCAGGCAAATGCCATATATTACCATCAGGAACTGCTGAAATAGACCCTGCAGAGCCAAACTCTTGACAGCAGCTATTAAAACAGAGATTTAGTCATTTCTCTCTCTGTGGTGGCTGGAGTTAGAAGGAATAAAAATGGTGGGGCCAGTATCCCCTCCATATTTCTAATTTGTGGCTTGGTTCAATTCAATACAGTTCGGTCAGTTCATGAGCTTTAGTCGTAAATGACTTAGGACTGCTTCCCTGCCATTTTTACTCTGACCTTGCCTTGAGGGAGTCTCAACTTGCCAGGAGCAATTTGTTTTGCTTTTTGATTTTTTAATATACATCTGTTAAAAGTAAACTTGCCCTTGTGCGAGTGTGAGATGTGAAGCCAGTCTACATGGCATGATTGAAAGTCTGCAGAGATAAAAATCATTTTGTTGAAGGATAGGAGACTCGCTACAGAATTGATGATGGAAAGAGTTAGAAGATAAATCGATACTACCAGGTAGTCCTACCACTTTGCAGGGGGATAAGATTTTTTTTTTTTTTTTTGCAGTTTTTGTCTGTGGCTGGGTTTGAACCCACCACCTCCAGCATGTGGGGCCGGCGCCCTACTCCTTTGAGCCACAGGCGCCACCCAGGATAAGATGTTTTTTCAATAAAATAACCAGAATGTGTACAAGGCAAGGAAGGAGTAGAAGTGGTATATGAAAAACCTGAGGATGCTAAGGTTTTAAAATTATACACTTTATTTCCTTCTTAATTTACTCCTAACCTTTGTCTCTGCCTAAGATCAGTGAAATTATTTAATCACTAAAAGAAAAGTAGCTAATACTTCTGTAAAATGAGTAACACTCACATGAGATATAAAGATCTGTTCACAAGCTCAAGAATGATGAATCCATGCATTGCTTGATGTAACAGTGCTGTCCAAGACACAGACTACTCCCAAGCATTATTCCAGTCATTAATTTTTATCAAACCAATTGCCACTTTCCTTCTATATCATGGTCTTTTAAACACTCAGTCATCCAGTCCAGACAAATGTATCAGAAAGGGTGTGCTATTATGGAGATAATGCATATACAATTACTAACCTCTTGAGATTCTATGGTATTATTTTATGTTAGAAACAGAATAAACAGTAATATTTACAGGTAAATCAAAATGTGATGTTAAGAGTTAAATTTTGATTGAGGCATTCTTAAAGATAACTTCTCTTTTGAACTCACATACTCCCATTGGTCTGAATCAGCCTTTCCACGGGTAGGCTTATGAAAGACAAAATCTGCTCCATTGACAAAAACAATGTTAGAGAAAATGGGTGAAATTAAGGCTGAGTCCCCTGGCCTACTGTGGTCCAGAAAACAAAGCAGTCATCACCCATTGAAATTGCTGATCCCTCATACAGAATTATGGTTCCTCCTCTGGAGTGTGAACAGTGAAAATGAAGAAAATAAAACCAGCGTGGGCTTGGATTTGGAGGAGAAACAAAAAATGGGAAAACGGTGGCAAACACAGAGGGGCAGAAGGTTTTCCCTAGGAGTGAGATGTAGTGGGTCATCCCAACCCCACCGCATAAGTAGAGGACAAGAAACAAACTTTCAGAACATTCCTGTCTATCATCTTCACAAAAGGCAAAGACCCATTTGATAAAAACGAGGTGGGGAAGGTTACAGCTAAAAACACATCTAGGCGTTGTTGCATGTATAGAATCAGAATCTGGGATTCTGTGGGGGTTTATGCAAATGAATTTGTCTAAATCTAAGATAAACACAAATGCCTTCAAAAGCCTGACAGATATCATGACAGGAGGCCTGTTTTAAACCAGAGAGTACATGTCTCATTTAAAGGTATTACACTCCTTTGATGCTTCCTTACTGGCCCATGGTCAGCTTGCTGTCTAGAAGAGCCAAACATGGGTGTTGCTGCCTGGTCCTTTTAGTTTTTCATTCTAGGGACCTCCCCTCTATCCTGATATACTAAATCTTTGAAGAACTTGCCACAGGACAAGAACCCCTTCCCGCCTTTCCTGAGGCATATTCTGTGACACTCTGTCTAGCAGGAGAAAGAGCGTATCTGAGCCCATTGCAAACAAGGTCTAATTTGGCACCTGTAGACTAGAACAAAGCTGCTTAGTAAACTGTCTCCCTGTATAAAACACGGTGACCTCTGAGGCCCCCATGGGTGGTCCCTTTAGTATATATGTCTGTGCAAAATAGGTAATCAGGTATAAAACACATCCCGAATACATGACAACTGACAGGTAAAGGGAAGGATAGAAATGCAAAGGGATGCCATCTCTAATCATTGTCACTAAGCTCAGTTATTGCCTACATGTTGTAGAGAATTGGAGGGGTTAAAAAAATAACTTGAAACACTGGGTATGGCACCCTCATCAAATCATTTGGTTGGAAGCCTAGGAGAGGAATACAGTGGTAGTTTCACTTGCCTTTCTTTCTAGCTCAGATCCTCTTTCTCCCTACACAGGTCTCAAGGTCCTGCCCTGGGTATTTAGGTCCATTTAGAGGACAGGGTGTTTAGAAATGTCAATATTCAGAAGACAAAGTATTACACAAGAAGATGTAAAAGTATAGTAAAGTGACAGGAATGAAATTGTACCTCTAATGTTTTTTAAATATCCGAAGATGAAAATATCATATAATGCCATAAAATCAATATGATAAAATGCAGAGTCATCATATGTTATAGGAGTTGGTAAATCGTATGTTAAACATGATTTTTTTAAGGAAAACACTAACATTTGTTAAATGTGATTTTGTAAAGGAAACACTAACAATTTGAATAAACTAACGTTATTATTTTTCATTTTACTTGTATCATAAAAGTGACATACACTATACACAAGATTATTATATCATCATCCAGAATGGACAATAAATTATTCTGTTCGTCTCTATTTCCATCTTTTCTTTATTGTTTGTTTTGCAAAACACTTTCCTCTGTCTCACAACTTGGTTATTTTTGACTCCTTTCTCTGTATCACCTTCCACATCCAATCTGTCTCCAAATCCTGCCAAATCCTTTTTTTCTTTCATTTTTCAAACCTGTCCTTTTTGTTTCCACAATGACTGCTACTGCCATCCAACTAATCTGCTACCCCACCGTCAGTTTGTATGGCAAACTCCGAGGTAGTCTCCTCTCATGCCTATGCACCACTCCCAGAATGGTATTTCTCCAAGCATCAAATCTGTCCCTGCTTCAGAATATGAACTGCCTTCCATTGCAGGCTAGACCACAGCACAGCGCTAAAGCCCATCATTTACCCGTGGTGTCACTGTAAATGTAATGTAAAGATTTCCCAGCGGATGCTTGTAAAGAGTTTTCAGGATGGCTAGAGTTTCCAAATTTGCACCCAGGCACCATGTGACCTAGGGTATAGTGCTGTATAAAGTCTGGACACTATTGCTCCTGAGGCCAGGGGTCCTCCATGAGCTTCCTCCCTCCCTGAGAGCTGCACGGGGACTCCAGTGCCTGACATACTCTACTCCAGCTACCCACCATCATGGTTTCTCCTGTTTGAAAAACCCATGGAGCTCTTCTTTATTAATCTTCTTTATTATATTATTAACTAATAATGTACAATGCCTCTGGAAGAACCAGTTTAAATAGGATTTTTTTCATTAAGAATACCTTAGTCAAATTTTTACTGTATATTGTTTCAAAAAAGCATTTGTAAAATATGCATTTCAAAATAATATGTTGAATTATGCCGTACTTGTTGATATATGACTCTGTGATTGTTCTTGAAAACCTTCCAACTCTATTTCTCTCTGCATTCACTAAGTTATAACCTCCCCAACAATAGGCACTGTATTTTCTAATGCTCCTATAAATCTGTCCATCAACCAAAAAAGTACTTTCTATATCCATCAACGAGTGCTTTGTAAATGACCTAAAAATATACAAAAATTGGCATGTATGTATGTCCCATTTCTCTTAGCTAATTTTGGCAGGTCAAGGTTTCATAAGAAACAAAATCAACACTTTAGATTTAAGGAAAAGCTTGGGTTCTAAAAACCCAGAGAGTAGACTAAAATTTTGTAGATGAGATGGATTAATTAATTGGCTAAAAGTAAGGTTAACCTATACAGATTGTGTTAATGCTTTAGAGGAAGAGGCTTTCCCAGCCTACATTCCAATTTGGAGTTTTAAATCATTGATAGTTGTGTTTTAAAACACTTTCCAAGGAAAAATATAAAAAGATATATGAAAGGAAATTTAACCACAGTACATCACTTGGCTTGAGAGTAGACAGTATATAATAAAGATGTAAATGCTGGACCAGGGCAAGGTAGAATATTTACATTGATTTAACTAAAGTGTCAACCATCTTGAAAAGAGGGGCCCAGGGAGTAGGCATATAAGGAAACTAAGTCCTCACCAATTATTATATAATGGCATCAAGAGATAACATAGAGTCAAACCACCAATAATTAACATTATAAACATGTTTTAGTTATATAAGAAAGGTATATGGCAGCAGGAACAGCTACAAAGCTTTAGAATGAGGCAGGCTTTGAAGCAGCTGAGATAGCAAGCTACCAATTTTATTGAGAGTCCTTTGGTACTATTTAGTTTTGAAACTTTGTTCATTGTTTTGTAAAAATTGTTTAAAAAAATAGAAACACTAAATTTTGATATGAGGACAATTAATGACAATTAAGGTCATGGGGGGAGAAAAGCAGAGAGAGGGAAGGAGGGAAAGGGGTGGGGCCTTGGTGTGTGCCACACCTTCTGGGGACAAGACATGAATGCAATCAGTGTAACCCGGCTTATTGTACCTTCAATGTATCCCCAACAATAAAAAAAAAAAAAAAAAAGAAACACTTGGAGTGAAATCTCTTGGAGTCAGAAAGGTCCGTTGTCTCTGATGTGTGAATTGTTTAAGAGCAGTTGCTTAAGCAACTAAGGAGACAAATGTAGATTTTTACATAGAGAGGATCTCCTAAATCTTACCCCAAATAGCATGCGGAGAACCCTAAATAATTTATATATGATACACTCCTTTTTCCTTACAACTTCCCTATGTAGTAGATATCATGATCTCAACTTCAGGGATGATAAAAATGAGACTCAGAGATGGCAGATGAACTTCTCAAAGTCCCACATAAGGGATATAGTGGAGTTAAAAGTTTAGCTAAGGTTATCCGGCTCCAAAGCATCCGGCTGATGCTTTTAACCACTGCTGGATAGAAACATGGAACTTCTGCCATAGTCCAAAGGTGGTATGTTATCATTGTGGCCCTAAAAATATGCTTGAAAAATGAATGAGTGGGTGATTACTGAAGAATAGTAGAAATCACTTAGAAGATCAGAATCAAGGTTTCCAAAGAACCAATACAGATTTCAGGTCTATCTCAAACTTTTGGCTTCAGAACCACAGGTAGAAACACTGCAGAGATAACCTAGCCTCTAATTCAGAAGAGACCTCCAGAATGAGAAAAGAAGCACATTTGTAGAAAATAGACATTAAATGGATTAATTCAATTTTTAAGACAGGATATTCTTTTACTTTTCGGAGAAGGGACAAATGAGAAGTGATAATGAGTCTGAACAAGTACTAGTTCATGAGACAAATGTCCTGAAAGTGAACGAGCCCATCAAAAATGTTATCCAGGTGGCAGTTTGGCAGGAGGCTCCATTTCACCAGATCCTTTCAAAATGAATAGCAGTTCTATAAATTTCACCCTCCTAGATGAGGGATTCATCCAGGGCATTTATTTGTGCCATGTTCATATTATTAAAAATCAAAAATTGTATGTGAGAAACTTAACTGGATTGAATTGAATAGCCAAATTAAACATTTTCATTAAAAATCATCCTGATAATTAGTTGGAAAGTCAGGGACATATATTATACATATTCTTAGGAAATATAAAAAGGAAATAATCTTAGGTTTGGGACCAAAATGTTTAAAGATAAAATAAAGCCATAAATAACTTTATCAAAAACTAGAAAAACAAACCAGGGCAATTGTCAAACCAACATGAATGAATTATGTTTTACTACCTGGTAAATCCGTTCTGTCTCATATCTTCCACTGTAGTTCTTATAGCAGTCGTATGAAGGAAGCTGTTACCTTCATTTTCCACATGTAAAACGGACAGAAATAACAATTGAAGGCACATCGTCCAACTTGGTGCCCGCTGATGACTTCATTACAACATACTACTTTTTAATGACTAGAATTTTCTAAAAGAAGGCATTATTAATGATCAAAGAAATAATATGTAATAGCTTTATTATGTGATCTTACATGAAACAGCTCACTGTTAGACAAAAGTTCTAATACAACTTAAACCCTAATCTGTATTTAGCACCATGCCAGGTGCGTAGGTCATTACGAAAGTTTTGAGAAACATAAAGTCTGCCCTGACAGAAACAAATGAAGCCCTCCCAGAAACACCAATAAGCCGAGCAAGTTGAAACCTGCACGGATGAATCAAAAAGGCCATTGTCGACTGTTTCTTGGAAGGGAAATAAGGGACCATAACACGGTGCATCTTAAAACTTTCATGAGTCCCACCTCCATGGTAAACATGAGAAACTGCTTCTCATTAGTGGAAGTGCTGTGCATCTCTGTGTAGTGATTTTCATTCTGGATATGTCTATCTTGTACAATCTCAGTGGGCATGTGATGAGGGAAATGATCCTGCAGTGTGTTCAACAGGTGACCCTTGCTGCTCTGCGGCACCTTCTCCCATTTTACAGGCTCTGTCTTCGGCAAATTCACTCCTGGACATTTGTCTTCTCTTACATGAAGAGAAGATGAGAAGGGGAGAGCCCGTGTGTGTGAGCGGCCTTTGAGGTTTGGTGGATGTGATCTTTAGGGGGAAGATAGAGAAACTAATGCAGGCTACAGCTATTGAGTATGAGAGCTGCAGGATTAAGAAGGAATCTGCAAAATATAGTTGTGGATTATAAATTGATCTTCTTGTTTTCTGAAAATTACAAGTAAAAAATCAGTTTGAATTTTCTTTCAAGTGTCGAAATTCTGTTTCTTTAGCCACGTTACAGTTCAAACAGGACCTACATTTTGGTTATGAATTACACGATGCCTTCTTTGTCTTTTATTTAAAACCAGCCCTGGAAGGCTTATTTGTCTAAGTTTTTTTTTTTTTTTTTTGAGGTTGTTTTGAAAGTTTTTCAAAAAATCTGTTTTCAAAAAATCTGTTTTTTAAAAATCTGCAGTTCATCTCTGTTCACAATTTCCACTCACCTAATTCTGTTGCCAAAGTTATAAAATGTTCAGATTTGGCTTGAGAAATTCCAAAAACTACTTTAGAAAAAAATGATCAGTGTAAGAAAGGATAAATGAAGAAGGATCAGAGTCAAATAGCTAAAACATAACAATCAGGATAGAGTCAGAATATACACAATTTTAACTTTTTAATGCAAAAAGCATGGAGAATCAAAATTATTACTTTAGAACTTGACAGGCAGCAGTAAAAGTATTTTTCAGGTAAGTCTTTTTTTCTGAATAATTGGCCTGATTGCTCAACTGGTATTTGCTATCAGAATGTAGAAAATAGTATCAGCGCAGGGATGCCCTTGAAATTAATGATTTTTTCCCTGTACATGAATATCTTTACTTGCCAGAACATTTGAATGCTCCAGTATTTAAAAAATCAAATTCAATCAAGAAGCTAAGAAATAAAATTTCCATAGTTCCATTTTATTAATTGATGAAGACTTTCAAAATTAATTTCAAAAGATCAACCTTTTATTGGCAAGGAATCTGTTTAGATACCACAGTCATAATCTGGCTATATTACATAAAGTATACTTTTTGTAACCTATCCAAAAATTTTATTTTAGTGCAAAGAGTAAAAATAACAGAGGTATTAAAAGGAAGATGAATTGTGATTGATAGAGGAGAAAATTCCATTACTTGGCAAGTATGTTTTGGGGAACTTGAATTGTAAATGATAATATATTAGTGACTGAAATGGACATATTGATGTTTTAGAGCCATGCTTTGCTGGAATACCTTATTCTTTGTTTTTAAGTGATGTCAGATCTTTGTCTTGGGACCTAGAAGTAGACACCTTAATGTTATGTGCTTGTTTGAGTTGACTCTGTAGTGTGATGGTGGTTTAATCAGTCTGCCCATAAAACCCTTGATATGAAATGGAGTGGGTCATTAATTCATATGTTCATAGTCTTGTTCACTGGATAGAGAAAAATATAAATACTAAAAAGCTTTGCGGTCATTACAGTGGGTGGTAACTGGAAGTACCACCCACATGCTCCTAAGCACCTATTTAGAGAAAACCTCTGTTTGCCTTTCCCTTTGCTGCTCTTCCCAAACGCAGGCTAATAGAGGCCAAGGGTGTTTTCCAGCTGCCAGTGACCTGCACAGCTGCTGTAAGGTCATGCACTGCATCTGAAAGGGGTGGGCACACAATCCAATCAGGATTGCTCTGGCTTTACTTTGTGAGTACCTTCTCTCCTGATCTGGCCTCTCTGGGTGCCAGGGAAGTGATGAAAATAACAGTCCTTGTGTTGGCTAGTATCAAAATGGTGAATAATACTCTTCCCCAGCTCAGGGTGCTTCAGTAATTTTTTTTAATTAAAAGGAGAGAAATATACATGTATACACAGAGAAAACAATTTAACCAGCACAACCAGCTATAAAGTGAGAGGTTTTGGTACATCATTCTTCATGCCACCATCTGACCCTATGTCAGACTTCCTCTGACATAATGATTTTTCTGTTCCACTCCTATATTGAAAGACATCCAACACTTTTTGTTATTATTGTGTTTGTTCACCTGCTTGAACATGTTTCCTCATGGAGTACAGACTCTAGCCAACAGCTCAGGTCATACTCTTTCTGTTTCTCGGCAGGCCATGTGTTCTGATGTGAACAGGTGATCATCCACTGTATTCACCCAGTTGTGCTTATAGGAAAATGGTCTGCCCAAAATAAATAAGAGCTTAGGAGTATGTAGGTGGTACTTCTAGTTACCACCCACTGTAATGACTGCAAAGCTTTTTAGTATTATATTTTTCTCTACCCAGTGCCCACCAGCTCCCACCCTGTCAAATTTTTATGTATGTGTCAAAATATGTATATACATTGTGCACCTTGCTTTCATGGAAAGGTTTTAAGAATCCTTTAATATCCACAGCTACTCTTCTAATTTTTTTTTTTTTTTTTAAGTAGAGTCACTGTGTCACCCTGGGTAGAGTACTGTGACTTCATAACTCACAACAACCTCAAACTCTTGGGCTCAAGTGATCCAACTGCCTCAGCCTCCCAAATAGCTGAGACTATAGGCGCCCCCCACAATGCCTGGCTAATTTTTCTATTTTTAGTAGAGATGGGGTCTGGCTCTTGGTTAGGCTAGTCTTGAACTCTTGAGCTCAAGCAATTCATCCACTTCAGCCTTCCAGAGTCCTAGGATTATAAGGCATGAGCCACCATGCCTGGCTCATCTAATTTTTTTAAAGATTGTGTATACGTGTCATTGTGTGTATATATATGCCCTTGTATGTAAAGATTGCATATATATATCATTGTATGGACCACCTACATTGATATAAGCAGTACCCTAATGTTGGATATGTTTATTTCCCCTTGTTCTATTACAAATAAAGATCTAATGAATATCCCCAAAAAAATATCTTTTATAAGTATATCATAGGGTAAATTTCTAGCAGTAGAATGGCTGGGACAAATACAAGTCTAGTTAAAATTCTAAAAAATTATTAAATTGCTCTTTTAAAAAAGGCTTCAGTTTGTACTTCTAGCAGCACTCTTTTGAGCACTTGGGAATATCAGACACTTGCCTTTCCCCAATTCGATAGATGGCAAATAATATCTCACCGCTCCTTTGCTTTTCAGTTCTTTAACAATGATGTTTTAATGAGATAATTGATTATTTCTATTTATTATATTGTCAACTACCTATGTTGCCCGTTATCTTTAAATGTACTGAACACTTTATGTATTCGTATGTCATTTTTGCACACAGACATTGCTAATGCTCTCTGAATGATTCTAATTTCAATATGTACATTGCTTTGGGGAAGCTCCTCTCATTTCTCCAACTGTGACCAATTTTTTTCTTTTTTTAAGGAGAAGGAGGAAGAGAAAAAATGGTTGAGGGTGTGGGAGGGATTAGGAGTGGCACTGCCACCCAATAGACTCGGCTAACCCCTGATTTGACAAGCAGTCCTTAGTACGCAGTGGTCAGCATAATTGCTACTGTGAGTCTGGGTGGCTTAGAATCCCAACATTGCCATTCATTAACCAGGCAACCTTAAGAAATTTCCTTAAACTTTCTAAATCTCAATTTCCTCATTTGTAAATTGGAGATGGTGATAGCATATAAGTGTTATTGTTTACATTAAGTAATATCTACTGAAACTGACCAACACTGACTGTAGCACACAGCGCACTCACTCAGTCACTGTCACCCATTACTGTTACTAAAACTGGCAGGTCCTGTCCAGGAGGGACAAGACCACCTTCTCTTTCTTGATCTCAATGCCCATTGTTAGTTAGGGACTCCTTTATTTACATTTTCCATTTCTGTGGAGGAACAAATATTTTGGCATATTAAACAATTAAAGACATGTTCAAGAAATGGCATGCTTTATCCAGTAAAGGGAAGTAAATAATAATGAGGAAAGCATATTCTTTTATTTTTTTAATTTACTTGTCACTAATAAATGATACAAGGAAAAGAAGACAGATGAATTCCATTTCAATCTTAAGGTACATTTGCAATTTAATGCCTACCTAAGTAAGATTTCTAAACTTACATTCTTCTTTTTTTTTTAAGGACAGAATCTCTCTCTGTTGCCCAGGCTACAGTGCCATGGTATCAGCCTAGCTCACAGCAACCTCAGATTTCTGGGTTCAAGTGATCCTCCTGGCTCAGCCTTTGGAGTAGATGAGACTACAGGCATCCTCTATGATGCCTCCTCTCCCCAGCTAATTTTTCTATTTTTAGTAGAGATGGGGTCTCCCTCTTGCTCAGGCTGGTCCTAGCTCAAGGGATCCTCCCCACCCAACCCCCAGCCTCCCAGAGTGCTAGGATTACAGGCATGAGCCACTGTGCCTGCCTAACCTTACATTCTTGTATCAGCAGATTTGGTCTTTATTTTCTTTCCCCTTAATGACTTCAGAACTGTTCCTCTTTATACTATTATACTACACTGTAAAGTACTTAGTTTCTACTATAATATAAATTAACTTAAAGTTTAGAGGATACTAAAAACTAGTGAAAAGAAGCTAGAAGATTTAAACCTATAATATTATCTCTAGCAAATTATATATTTGAATATTAAAGAAAGTATATCAAAGTCTTTGACAAGAAAAACCTATGTAAAGTCTATTTGATGCAATTTGCATAAATATTGTTTTCCCTATGAAGAAACTGGCAGTTTTTTTTTGTTTGTTTGTTTTTTTGTAGAGACAGAGTCTCACTTTATGGTCCTCGGTAGAGTGCTGTGGCATCACACAGCTCACAGCAACCTCCAACTCCTGGGTTTAAGCGATTTTCTTGCCTCAGCCTCCCAAGTAGCTGGGACTACAGGTGCCCGCCACAACGCCCAGCTATTTTTTGGTTGCAGTTCAGCCGGGGCCGGGTTTGAACCTGCCACCCTTGGTATATGGGGCCAGTGCCCTACCAACTGAGCCATAGATGCTGCCCGAAACTGGCAGTTTTATTAGACATGTGCTACAAGTTGTTTTTGCATTCCTTTGATTTTTGTTTCTGTTTAGATAAATATTAATAATGGTTATTTGCTGAATTTGGGAGATTCTTCTCACATGTAATTATCATATCTGAGATTTATAGAAAAGCTAATACAGTGATTTATTTTGGTAATAAAATTTTATAGATAAGTGAAATTCATTATGTCATGAGGGCATCATTAAAATGTAAAAAGATGGATTTTTTGGAGGTTTCATTTCTATAGAAAGCCATCATCAACTTAAGTCAGATAAAGATCAGATATGAAGAAGAAATATCATGATTGACAATTTTAAAGTGTCCAATGGTCATAAAAGCACAAAGTTAATATTATGATTAGCAATATACTTATTGATAGAAGACAATAAATTAAATAAATTAAGTCTTTTTTCTCTTTATTAATTTTATATCAAAATTACTTGAAATGGCACACCTTCTCTAAGCTCAGACATAATTAAAATTGTTTTACCTTTTTTTTCTGTTTTCTGTTCACAGAAAATGATGACCATCTAAATGGCTTAAAAGCCAGATTAGAAAATGCTGAAATAAGAAATGAAGATCTCCTGAGAGCTTTGAATGACACCTTGAGAAAGTTATCAGCCATTCCAAATGGTAAGCATTCAGGCTGCCGCACCCTGTGTCAGCTGACCTGAACATTTGAAAAATACTGTTAATTTTTACAACCTTTTTAATTTAAAAAAATTAAGGGGTACAAATGTTTTTCTTTCATGGATAGCCTTTATGATGCTTAAGTCAGGACTATTAGTGTGCCCAGTACCCAAATAATGTCCGGTGTATCTGTTAAGTTTGTAATTACCACCACCTCGCATGTCCCCCGCCTTGATTTCCAATGACTTTTACTTCTGTTTGTGCCCATTGATTTGTTCCAAATTATTAGAAAGTATATGTGGTGTTTGTTTTTCTGTTCCTGAGCTGCCTCACATAGGGTCTTCACTGGCATCCAAATTGCTGCAAAAGACATGAGTTCATTTCTGCTGAGTAATACTCCATGGTGTATGTACATATACCATGAGAGAGAGAGAGGAGAGTCCACTCTTAAATTGATGGCACTTAAGTTGATGCCACATTTTTGCAGTTGTGAACTGTGCTACAATAAACATTTTAGTGCAAGTGTCTTTTTTGATAAAATGACTTATTTTCGTTTGGGTACATACTCAGTAGTGGGATTGCTAGATCAAATGGTAGGTCTACTTTCATTTCTTTGAGAACTCTCCATACTGTTTTTTATAGAAGTTGTGCTAATCTACAGTTCCACAATAGTTGTATAAGCATTCCTTTCTCTCTGCATCCACACCAGCCTCTATTGCATTTTGATTTTTTTAATAGTAGTTATTCCAATAGGGGTATGGTGATATCTCATTGTGGTTTTAATTTTCATTTGCTTAATAATCAGTGATGGTTAGCATTTTTTCATGTTTGTTGGCCTTTTATCTATCTTTTGGTGAAAAACTTCTATTTGTGTGTTTGGTCCACTTTTTAATAGGGTTGTTTTCTTTTCTTGCATATTTGTTTGAGTTCTTTATGGTTATCAGTCTGGTTATCAGTCTTTATCAGATACATAGCTTATGAATATTTTCTCCCATTTGGTAGGTTGTCTATTTGCACCAGTGATTATCTCCTTCATTGTACAGAAGCTTTTTAATTTAATCGTGTCCTGTTTATTTTAGTTGTTGTTATAATTGCCTTTGGGGACCTTCTCATAAATTCTTTGCCTAGGCTGAATAGAAGTGATGGCAGTGACCACCCTTATCTTGTTCCAGTTCTTAGGGAATGCTTACAAATTTTCCCCATTGTGTAATATGTTGGCTGTGAGTTTATCATATATGGCCAGGTTGATGACTACATGCCTTGGAGATGTCCTGTTTGCTATGAATCTTCCTGGTGTTTGATGACCATCTTGTACATCTTGGTAGCTGGCATCCATAGGAATATATTATAAAATAAATATATAGACATCTCATTATTATACCATTCATCCCTTAAAATTGGCAGGTGATCATTTCTGAGACTCCCTACGACACCAAAATCTTGGATGGTCATATCTTTGATATAAAATGGCATGATATAACCGACATCCATCCTCCCATATACTTTAAATGATTCCTAGATTATTTATAATACCTAATATAATGTAAATGCTATGTAAATAGTTGTTACACTACATCACATAGGTAATAATGACAAGAAAAAATGTTCATGTGCATTCAGTAGAAATTCAACCATCCTTTTTTTCCCCAAATATCTGAATCCACGTATGTGGAACCCTTGGATATGGAAAGCTGAGTGCATTGTCTTCTGAATTTCAGCCCAAGAAGTCTTGTATCGGTGGGAAAGAATAAACTCATATAGACACTATTCTCTAAAATGCTGATGATGTACTGCCCCAAAGTCACAGTTTCTTATAGTACCCGCCATAATAGATGAAAGCCAACTGCCGTTCTCTCTCCACTAAGTTCAATTCCTTGCTATTTCAACTTTCAAAAACATAAGTGGTCAAACCAGATCTGTAATATCTTTCTACCTATTAAAACTACTTGTAATTATTGCTTGATGTCAGTTCCTGAAAGCATGTATTATTTTAGAGATATTGTTTTCATAATTTTTATATTTTTAATAACAATAACAAAGATTACAAACACTTATTGAGTGCTTACTTATGCTTACATTAAGTGTGTATAACCCTTATATTAATCCCACAAAGTTGGGAGCATTATTATATCCATTTTATAGATGAGAAACTGAGACTCAATGTACTGAAAGCCATTATTAAAAGTGGCATGTAAGAGATTGGAACCCCACAGTTTGACTTCAGAGCCTATGGTCTTAACCACTAACTTACACACATACCAGAAGACAATTATCGGGGAATATATGTTCTATAGACAAATTATGGTTAAGAGAAAAATGTATACATTTATACAACATAGGAAATTTGAACATTCATTACTTTTCTTTTTAGATTTTTGTGTTACCTCTTAAGGAATAAGTACATAGAAAATTTCCAATGCTGTAAATAAATATATATATACAAACACATGGTCTAATATACTTGAAAAAGTTTCTCTATCCTAAAATGGCAATGCATCTATTGCTCTCATCCCTGCAGAAATGCAGATGAAATCTTAAACCTAGTTTTAATGATGCTCACATGAGTAAATTTCTCTCTTTAATATGTTCAGCAACAGATCACAATAGGCCCTTATACAATGAAAATTAAGAATAATCACTTTGCTACGTTAGGAGCTAATCAGGTATTCATAGCAAAAGTCCTTGAGAAAATTTAATTTAGCTAAAAAATTTGTTTCATTCACTACACCAGTATGAGACAAAGTTCAGCCTTTTCCCTTTGTCAGGGTGTCCTGAGGTCAGCCAGCCACAGCTTCACTTGGAGGAACATGGATTGAGCCTCTAACTCCAGACCCTTTGTCTTATTTCTCCTGCCCTCATTTGCTGACAGACACAGCTGCTAAACTTCAAACCATTAAGGACAAAGCCAGAGAAGCCAACGACACAGCCAAAGACGTGCTAGCGCAGGTTAGAGAGCTCCACCAGGACCTGGATGGCCTGAGGAAGAACTACAACAAGCTAGCAGACAGCGTAGCCCAGACAAACGCTGTGGTGAAGGATCCTTCCAGAAACAGTAAGAGTTTTTTTGTTTTTTTTTTCATTGTAATGTTGTCATTTATTTCTTCACATTGCAAGAGTTGACTGTGCACTCACATGTGTTAGAGCTGGAAAAGACCCTCACTGTGCTGTAGTCTGCCCTCCTGGTTCCATACACTGGGCTCAGGAACTCAGTGTCCTGCAGTCTATGATTAGAATCCAAGGCTCTCTGTTCTGCCCTTGTCTCATCTGAGTTTTGTCTCATCAGAGAGAGATTAGTAACACTCAAGGTCTGCATGATATTTGGGGTAGTGATGCAAAACACTTTTTAATCCATTAATGGAATCAAAAATATTGTTGTCCTCGGGAAATTATATTTTCAGAATTGGCCAAATTTCACAGAACATACAGGTTAAGGACACTCATTAGCAGGCCTGTTAGAACAGAGTATGAAGATGAGATTGACTTAAAATGTACCCAAATTTGAATATCTTGATATTTTATTATTTAGATTCCAGCTATTGAACATTTCTAGGAAATAAAAACAAGGCATTTGTCTAGTTTATAAAGAAGAACGTATATTCACCTCCAATTACATTGACTTAATAAGGAACTACTGAGAATCTCTGGGGGAGCTCAATTTAATAATAATTTATATTATTAGTTCATGTAGACAATAAACATGATTCTTTTATGTATTTTTTTTCTATCAAGTGATAAGAAGTTATCGTGGTGCATGGTTTCACCAAAGGCGATGTTTGAGTTTTTGCACTTTTCATTTTTGAAAAACTAGCCCTCTTTATACCTGAATATTTCACTGGGTGTTAAAATATTAGTAGAGTGTAAAAAAACCAAAACACTGTTATTGACATTAAATGCTACTCAGTTCAGATACTGTTTGGCTGAAGAGTGGAGCATAATTTCAGCACCCTCGCCTCAAATCAAACACTAAGGATGCTATGTAGATGCTGTTCACTCCTTCGTGAACAAGGAAGTGGGCAAATGCATATAACATGTAACTTTGGAGCCAGGAAAGAAAAAGATACATTCCTTTCCATTTGTTCGAGGAAGAAAAAGGGGAGACAAAAATGTCTAATTATTTTTACTTTTTATTTTTACATTTTTGACTAAGAAATGACTCTCAGGTCTTACTTAATTTTTATAATGTAAGCCCGGAAATAGCTTCCCTCATAGTTCAAATAATTCATAAGAATAATTACTCTGGTTTATGCCAAATCACCGTATTTTTCCAAAAAATGAATGAAAAAATTTTAAGTGATTACTAGTATTTTGCTAATTTCATAATTCAAGATATTATTTAATTCTATTTTAGATCTCAACTGAGGGTCTTTTCATAATATTATCTGTTTTAATCCTATCCTCTACAAAGAGAAATAGCTACCTGTAAATATTAATTAAATTGGGTCCATTTTCTATCTTATTCGAAGATTATAATAAAGTTTCTTTGAATATAAACAATGACCACTAAATAACATATTTTGTGTGTACTTCCATTTGATAACCTTTCCCTGGGTTTAGAACACTTTTTAATCTATTAATGGAATCAAAAAGACAGTTGTGCTTAGGAAATTATATTTTCAGAATAGGCCAAGTTTCACAGAATGTGAAACTTTCCCTGACTTACGATGGGGCATATTTGTAATTAGTACCTGTTCTGAAAAGTAGCATTTTTATAATCACTGTTTTATAATATCTATGGAAAATATATCCTCATGAATTTTCTAATTTTTTTTGTTTTACTTCCATATGAAATTACCTGCAGAAATCAGTATGTATATTTTTTTGTTATACTTTTTAGTAACTTTAGTAACTTTTATGCTTCATTGCCTATTCCAAAAAGCTTTAGCTTTGCATGTTACCATATCTTAGCACTGCTTTAAACATTGCATAGTCCTTCTTTCCACTGTCACGATATTAATGCTAGGTACATAAAAGGAATTGGAAACAGAGAAAACGAGTGAATTAGAAATCAAGTGTTTTTAGTAGTGTTCTGAAAAATTAGCGTAATATCTGTGTGATAGCCACATAAAAGTGGAAACTTGAATTCTCTCACAGATTAAACTAAATTACAATGCTCTGATCATGGAAATTCACCCACTGCCACTCAAATTACTTCTTTGCAATAGGATTAAAATAAAGTAGATCCTCCTTATAAGTAACTATTTCCAACTTCTAGAAAATTATGTTTGGAGAAGGACATAATAAAATTAGATCTTAACAAATATATGACTACTGGGATATAAAAATACTCTCTCTTAAATATCTCATAATTTTCATTGAAAGTCAAAAATAAAACTGCAAATTAACAGGAAAATTAATAATAAAATACATCATATTAAAAATCTGAAAAATATGACCAAGCCTATCCTGAGTAGAAAGTGAGAACAACTGTAGAACAAAAACAAGCATTGAAGTAAACAATTTTGACAATCAACTTGATAAGGTAGAAGTAAATTAATATAAAGAAAGAAAAAGGAGAAGCAATAGATGGAAAAAAATCAGGAATTATCAGTCCTGTTAAACCTAAGAGATAAATCCTCAGGAATATAAAGATTAAAAATTAAATAATTGGCAGGTTTATTTATGAAAAATTAAGCATAAATAAGCAAAATTCTAAAGGAGATATAATTACCTAAGGGAGGAAATTTAACAGACAAGAAATTACTGGACAAAACTCTATGCTAATAAATTTTAAAACCTAAAGGTTATAGACAAGTTTTTAGAAAAATGTTAACTAAACAAAATTTATCTTCAGAGGTGATTTAAAAATATATACAGTCAGATAGTTATGGAAGAAAGTAAGAAAATTTTCAAAACTTACTGTGGGAGACAGAATGACAACATCACAGATGGTTTATTTTTCAAACCTTCAAGAAGATGATTTCCTTATGACTTAGACTGCACCAGAAGATAGAGAAAAAGAAAGGGGAGGAGGGAACCGCCAGGTTCCATTTTGAAACATTTGATAAAAACTTCCAGGAGCTTTAGAAGAAAAGGATCTGTGATTTGCCTAAGCCCAAGTCGTCTTATTTAATTAATTTTCATCTTTCTCATGAATCTAAATCTAAATCTAAATCATTTTCCTTCAATTCTAGACTAATTTGTAGATTATCACTGCGGAATTAAAGAAAGGATAAAATGGGCAAATGCTTTATTAAAAGCATACAGAACAAAGGCATATTTATGTTTATGTTGTTCATGTGAAATATATAACGAAGTCTTTGACCCAGATAACTTGCATTTCAAGAAGAAAATACTATACTTGGTTGTTGACCTATCAACTCTATTAATTAAAATTGATAGTAGACCTAAATTCTTTGTAAATGTCACTAACAATATAATTCATATTTATGAACATGAGTTCAAAATACCTACTTAAAAACCTAATTTAAATATGATAACAATTTACTTCCGTTTGAGCACATTGGATTCATTCCTGAGTGGTCTCCGTGGTCCTGTGTCAGCCAGGGAGCAGAGAGCAGATCATTCATAGTCTAACGGGGCCTTGGACCTTAGGCAGTTTAACTGTTCATCAGGGTCACAATGACAGAAAGCTGAACAAAATACACTCAATCAGATAATAAATGACATTGTCTGGATAGGACTGCCAGCATCCCAGAGAGAGAATAATTGGCTTTCCAGGTGTCATCTGCCCTCCCTTGAAAAGCACATGCTGAAAGTCCATGGATCAGTAATAACCTTCAACAGTTTTAGGGTTGAAACTTTTGAAATTGCTAATATTCAACCTTTTATTTTGTTTTAACCTACACAAACGGCAGTTTAATGTGGGTCAATCTAATACATAACACGGGATAATCAACTATTCTTCAAAATGAAATTGAACTGCAGCATGAAAGATTTAATTAAAGTATAACAGGCCTTCCGTCTAAGGGTTTTCAACATCAAAATGTTCTTCAAAAGACATTTTGATAGCTTCCCTCTTTAAGATGTGCAAAGAAAGGCAGTGAGAAAAAGAAAGAAAACCAATTTTGTGTTAGAACCCTGATTTAAATACAGTTTGGGTTTGGACAGACTAGGTGGCATTTTAAAGATTCTTTCATTTCCCTGCTTCTATGACTAAAGTTCTATTATGTAAAGGTTAACTTTTTGGCTGAAGCTAAAAATTAAGCATTGAATTAAGTTCATCACATTCTCTATCTTCAATGCTAATTTTCACCTTAATCACAAAACCGGTGTGGTGGCTGTCTTTCTCTAACAGCTCCTCTGGCCTGCTTGAGTCTCAACTAAAATATTCTCCTTTGCCATCACACACTTTGCTTCAGCAGTCCTGGCCTTGTCACATGAATAAGATGAAATTGTTTAGTTAAGCACTGTGTGTGTGTGTCTGTGTCTGTGTGTGCTAATTTTGTTCTGTACAGTTGCAGATGCAGGTGCCACTGTAAAAAATTTAGAACAAGAAGCGGACCGGCTGATAGATAAACTCAAACCCATGAAGGAGCTTGAGGATAACCTGAAGAAAAACATCTCTGAGATAAAGGAATTGATAAACCAAGCTCGGAAGCAAGCCAATTCTGTAAGCTTCTTTCTGTTTTCAGTATCAGAAAATGATCATAAATGTTGGGAACCAACTGCAATCTTTGGATTATTCCCAGAGTGAATGTCTTTCCCCAGGTGTTTCTTATTCAAGGATCTCTGGTTGTTTTCCTTTAACTTGAGCTATTTGGGGCAGGATGGAGAGGGAGGTTAGATTTTTTTCTTCCCCTAAATTTCAAAAGACATTTCATGCAAACAAGAATCACCACTTATTGTTTTAGAATTAGGAATTCTTATATACATATTATAATTGTTTGAATAGAGTAATATAAATAGCAAGAATGAAAACTTTACTATCATACACTAAAAAGGCATGGATAAGAGTGCATTGTTCATGATAAAAAAAAAAAAAGACCAACTAGTAGGGCTATGGCAGAAATAAACAAATAAGGTTATATAGAGTAATGGCAAGGAGGAACCACTATTATATATAATAATATACATGTTACATATTATTATATATTATATATATTCTTTTTTCTGAGTATGAACTACTACAAAAATGACTTTGCTTACAATTTCTACATTTTTACTTTGGGGTAAAAATAAGAAATACCTTACTTATCTCAGAATTTTGTTCTTTATCCAATTAGAAGTCAACTAGGATAGAAGCAGAAATTTCTAGAAGATAGCATGCCAGTGAACCTGGACAGAGCTGTTAAGTACCCCTGTAAAACTTAAGATGAGTTTAAAAAAAAAAAAAAAGATAGTCTTTAAATTGTCAGGCTTAAACAAGAACTTTTTTGAATACCTAAGTCTTCCATCTCAAAGTTTCATTCTTTGAACAACTTTGGAGCTAAGATCATCAGAAAAGCTTTTTCTTAATCTATCGATTTATATTTTTCAGAAGTAGCCAAGATTCTGATGCTCGAGTGACAGCGTATCTTTTTTCCTTCTTATCTACATCTAATAATTCTAAATAAGGCCAAGACAATAAGTTCAAGGTGAACCTTGAAAGGAATTCAGGATTGACTGAAGGAAAACTTAGAAAACAACAAAAAGATTAGTGGAGATGGTGTTACCTTAGATCAGAGTAAAAGAAGCAGGGAAAGGGTCTGAGAAGCATTTATATTTGGCTACAACCTGTAGACCATGTAGTGTTTGACAGGTGATCAGTATAGATGTAAAGCACAAGATTAAAAGAACCAAGTGTTACTCTTAAGATTTTGAGGTTTATCTAAGATTTGAGCAATGTTTAAAAAGCATGTTTATTGTTCAATGTTTCAGTCTGTGAGGTACATAAAGACAAGTGAGGTGATTCCTCTACTCACTAAGTTTATAATGTAGTAGGAAAAATAAGACACGTTCACAGACAACTCTAAGATAATGCAGAATATTGTGTCACGTTACATGATCCAAGGGGAAGTGCTCTGAAGTTCTGGAAGGAGCAATCACCTCTAGTACGGACAGAGGTTTTCCTGAAGGGAAGGATTTGAGGCAGACACTGAAGTGGGGCCATGCTAGGTTGGTGGGGTGGTGGTGGGGGGGGGTGCATTCTGAGAAGAGGAAAGGGCTGAAGTGAGAGAGAAGTTTCAGGGCTAGTTTATGAAAAACAAGTCCAAATGGCCAAGGGTAGTTGGTAAAGCATCAAACTGAAAAGGTCAAGAGAGGAAAAGTCTTGTCCGGCCTTAGATAAGTTAAACAGCTTCATTCAACAAAAATTGTATGTGTGATAAACCTCACTGGCGAGGATAAACTGAAAGTTTTTGAGCATGAAACATAGTATAATCACAAACAATGCTTTTTTAAATATAAATCTGAAATTAAGTAGAACAAAGGACCCAACTAGAATTGTGGCAATAGCAAAGGAAAGGAAGAGATTGATGTATCCCTACTATATGTATTTTCCAATGTCAACTTGAAAGAAGCAATAATATTAAGTATTCTTTGTGAATCTCAAATTTAGCTGTGCTTTCTTAATCATCAAATGTGGAAATCTAGACATTTTTATTATTTTTGTATCATAAAAATATCTTTAAAAATACACCCATATATTAATAAGTTCTGTATGCTTTCCCCTGCATGCAAAAAGAAACAATTCTGACATGTAAGCATATAAAACCTGTCTCAGGTACAAAATGAAAGAAAGCATAAAAGGAATGATAGAAAAAGTAATCATTGTCCAGGCCTCCAAGAAGATTTTCAATGGCTTTTGGAAATGGAGGTTACAACAAAATTCCTTATTTTTTTAAGATGTTAGCAATATGCAATGAGCCAAAGTTTTTTCAAATGAGTTTTGGACTAACTGACGATTACATTGTTGGATTTGTAAATATATTTGTAACCTGGCATGCATATTTGGATGTGCCTTTAATACTTATTTAATATGACCAAGAAATGAAAGACATTCGTTTTAAAGTGGGTTTCTTTTGGTTTGTTGATTCTGAAATTGAGTGGCTATTACTCTTTTAAATGAGTGACCTACTTAGAGGATGAAAAATGCAGTGAAAATCCAATAGAGATAATGATGGGATACTCAATAATGTTTAATTGAGTTCATGATGAGTAACTGATGAATAATTATGCATCAGAAATACCTTGGAGATTCTTAATGCTTAGTGATTTTTGTTTAGAAGTCTTACTAGGATTCACTTTAGAAATAACCTTAATTAATAGAGCCATCCTTCCTGAGAAAATGTGTACATTTCAGAAATGTCTCTCCTTTTGCAAGAGGAATATATCCTATCAATTTCTTCTGGAAAAAAATGGATAGATATTTTATTTTGATATACTTTTTTTTAAGTTGGCTAGAAGAAACACCCATCATTGGAAATTAAACTACAAAATATTTAAAAAGAGAGATTACTAATATGGACCAGTTTTCAATATTCTGGGCTGTGTGAATTGTTTAGGTCCTGAGGGTAAGTTGCAAAACCAGAAACAAGAAGGCAGAAAGTCCAAGAGTGTTTTACATATGAATGTGGAAGAGTTGAGCAATGGGTTGCTGTCTTAGTCCATTTTATACTACTGTTAACAGAACAGCACTGGCTGAATAATTTATAAAGAACAGAAATTTATTCTCACGGTTCTGGATGCTGGGAAGTGCAAGATCAAGGCACCAGCAGGTTGCAGCCCAGTTTTTCTGCTTCCAAGATGGTGCCTTGAATGCTGCATCCTCCAGAAGGGAAGAATGTCATATCCTCACATGGCAGAGGAACCCACTCCTGTAAGCCCTTTCTATGGTACATTTAATCACTCATGAGGACAGAGCCCTCCTGATCTAAATACCTCCCAACCTATTGCATTGGGGATTTGATCCTCAGCACATGAATTTGAGGGGACATGTTCAGACCATAGTAGTTACTTTACAAGATTTATTACTGGAATATTGGCAATAATAACATCCTTTTGTTCTGAGAATCATATTTTTCAAATACGTATTCTATAAAGTAGATTCAGTATAACTTGTAGTGACATTAGATACTATTAGTTTAAAAACAGCTACTGTCTTAGACTGTGAATTCAGGTGGCGTTTTGTCAGTTCAGATGGATCTCAGTATTGGTGGCCCCTCGTCTACCCTTCACCAACTCACTTATCAACACACTGGTCATGTAATTCCCTATTGTTTCTACCAGGTTGACCCAAGCCAGGACTGAAACTCATTCTGTGACCAAACTCACACATTCTATTATTCAGTCATTTCTCCTCTAAACAACAGCTAAAGAATATAATTTACACTTTTTAAATAAAAATGATTTATTAGTGATTAATCTATTCATATTTGCCATAGCCACATGGCCAGGCCTATAAAGGATTTAGGAAGTAAGGATTAAATAAACTACACACAGTCACTTTTGACAATTAATCCAGTTCCAATAGGAATTTGGATATGATTTTTCACCAGGGATAACTCAGTCTGTAATTTCATTCTACTCAGGAATCCCAGTCAGATCTTGATGTGTTCTTCTTGTTGATCCTATTACGATGTCAATGGCACTTACATGTCAATGCCTCAGATATTAAATCTGCTCAATGCCAAGGTCTTCTCTGATGACAATTTTGGTTCACATGCTATAGATTCCTAAAAACTTTCTATATCCTACATGCTTTCCTGAACATTAAAACTATCTGAACAGTGTATTTTCCCTCCTTGCACTCCACTATATTGTCTTTTCCTTGCTTTGCTTTATGCTTTTTGTCTCTAATCCTTTGGATAATCCTTTGCATCGCTGCCATTCCTTCATATAACACCCTTTGCCAACCCCCATGGCACATCTGCTTCATAGTATTAACGTCATAGCAAAAATTGTGCATTCCCTACTTTGGTCTTTCTGCAATTCATTTTGACTTACTTCCCTTCAGGACTGAAGGTAGAAGGGAAATTTTATAACTTGTGAAGCAAAGAACTAACCTCCTGACTGAAACTCCCTATCCGGAAGACTATCTCCCCAGGACACAGAGCATATATTGTGGGGACCAGAGTCAACCCCTTGTCCTGAGCCACCATCTGAGGGGAGGCAAGGATGGGGGAAGCAGTCCAAGGAGTGGGCTTCCTGGAGTACACCAGCCCCAGGCCACCACTCACCGGCCTCCAGGAGTCACTCTCCTCTGGGTGGTGGGGAAAACAGCCCCTGTTTCTTTCCGGAACACAATTTGCTCTGCATGGAGATGCAATTTGGTTAGCAGATCAAGTGAGGCAACAACAGTATACAACTGCGTGACTTATACAGAGTCTGCAGGAGATACAGCAAGTCTGCCATATCTCTAGAAGGTCTCAAGTGTATGTAAATTTATCTATCAGAACCAAAAATCCCTCCTTATCCTTCTCTTTTGAATCCAACCAATTTTTCACCCAGCACATTCTCATTATACTCTGCGCCACCCTCACAAAGGGGCCCTGGTGCTGCCTACGCTCACACACAGCTGAGACACGTGGAGGCACCTCCTGGCACTTTGCAGACTGGTTCAGTGGCCTATCTTCCTTGGAGTATGAGAGTACTTCCACGGGGGTAACAATAATGCTAGTTGGTTTTCTTCCAAATGTGCAAACTGTGTGAATAGCACAAAATGCTACATGAAAATGAGAAAATGGAAATTCACTTGGTAGTAAACTTCAGGAAGCTAGGCATTTGAACCAGTAGCAAAAAGAGGTATTCCAGCTTCCACCCTCCCTCTCTCTGCCTTCCTCTTTGACCACTATTGATGAACAAAGTAACAGAGTCTCTCTGAGTCCAAGCAACTATATTGCTGTCCTGAAAGTACCCCTCTGGTGATGATTTTCCACCAGACCCAAAGGAAATTAAATCAAATAATCAACTAGTGTTATTCGTGATTGAAGGAAGGCTTCCTAAATGTAAGTAAAAATTGGTATGAACAGGGTCACTCTAATCACATAGGAATTCCTTTCTTAGCAATTTATAGTAATTTTCAAGGTACTATTCAAAAGAAAGGGAGCTGTTAAATACATTAGTAGTGATAGCCATTGGAAATTATTTCCATTTCATTTCCTGGCAACTTAATAAAAAGGTATAATTTATTCTAAAATGTATGTTCTGAGTGGAATGATTAATAGTCTTCTTATTGTTAGAACATCTAGAACAAAATCTATTTGTCCTCTTTCAACTGAAAGAGCGTGGGAGGGTAGGTAATTTCTTCTTGCAAACTGAAAGAAAAATGGTTTCTTACTTTAAATGATACCAAAACTGCTGAAATTTGAATTGTAAAATTTCATTAAACAACCTTAATGAGGATCATTGCCATTAGCTCCATGTAAAAATCACCTTTAGAAAATGTTCCAATATTCATAAAGGAGAAATGTATGATGGTAAGAATTTTTTAGTTGCATGCTTCAAAAAATAGTAGCACGCTAACAAGACATGGAATTGTGAGAAGCTCATTGTCAAAATGCTGGTGGAAAACTGCTCTTCTGTGCCCTGGTTAATGAGCATAATGGTGTCTGCATACAGGCATTTAATGGTACTATTTGATAATAGAAAAATAACTTCAAAGAAGAAATGATGATGGCTTTGTGGTTGTTTGGAAGCTACTTCAAAATTTTTGTGAGATTTAGTCTTGGTTCTTTGTACCTTGTTTTTCTTAAAGATCAAAGTATCTGTGTCTTCTGGAGGTGACTGCATTCGAACATACAAGCCAGAAATCAAGAAAGGAAGTTACAATAACATTATTGTCAACGTAAAGACAGGTGTTGCTGACAACCTCCTTTTTTATCTCGGAAGTGCCAAATTTGTAAGTCTAATATTTGACTTCTCTTTGTATGTAGCTGAAGATTAATCCTACTGTTGGGGAAAAATCTACAAAATCTAATAACATGATCCCCAAATTGTATAAAGTACACTTTCAGATTTCAAAACCTTAGAATCTCACCTCTGAAGGGTCAAGTTAAGTTAGAAATCGAATGAGAGGAAGGAACGACAGTATTGAGGAACATTCGCTTTCGTTTGTCAGTACATCAGCATTTATTTTGAAGTTTATTTTCATATTCAGCTATTTAAGAAAAAAGGCTAATAAAGTTTTTATTTATTCTCAAACTAAAAAATTACATAGAATGTTCAAGTTAATGAAATGAAAATAGCAAATTATATACCAATTTCTTACCAATGAAAACTCTTCTACATCTTGTTGAATTTATGACTCAAACTGAAATTGTGTCTATAAAACTTTACCCAAAAGCTCTCATTTCATCCATCTGAACCTTTTGACTTTATGTGAATGGGTATCTTCCAAAATGAATAAGACTTCTTAACAGACAAGTCATGGTATAAGTCGATATTTGCCATTCAGGTAAGGAGTCCTGGGGTCACTTTGGGTAAAAAGACTTATAGCTGCCCCCTCAAAACATGTCAGTGTTCTTGGTGAAAAAAATAAATTCTGAATCCAAATATTTGCCTTTATCTCACCACAAGTATCAAAGTGAGAAAGGCTTTTGTCTCAAGATTAGATCTAATTAGAATGAACACATACGCCTCAGATGTATGGACATTATTTTTGCCTAAAGTTACAATAATAAAATATCATTTAAATCATATCATTCAGAAGTGTTATCATGGAGATTTCAGATTATTTCACCTATTTATAAATGGCACTCGTCTAAATGTGCTCTGCTGGCCTCCTTTCTCAGGGTGCTTTGCATCTAATACCTGTTGTTTTTGTTTCTCTGAACTAGATTGATTTTCTGGCTATAGAAATGCGGAAAGGCAAAGTGAGCTTTCTCTGGGATGTAGGATCCGGAGTTGGACGTGTCGAGTATCCAGATTTGACTATCGATGACTCCTATTGGTACCGTATCGAAGCATCAAGGTAACTATCAAGGTTAAGATGATTAAATGACAGAATTTTGAAGTAGTTTCCCAGTTTATAAGAAAACTCCCATTTCCCTTTCTGTAAGGCAACTGTGTACATTTGCATACACATGTATGAATTTTATATATCATCCCTATGTGTACAAACAAGGGAAAATAAATATTTTTTCAGATCTGTTAAGAACTGACAAAGCTTCAAGGTATTGATCAGAGTGCCCAGACCATTTCTGACCCCTTTATCTGGCATCCAGTAAGAATTTGGGGGTTTTAGCTGTGTTCAGTCACCTAACTCCTCTTGGGGGGAAGAAAAGATGATCATTCTTACGAGATACAAGCCAGAGCATAAGTGCTGTTCTTATTGCCTGTCTTTAGTGATCACAGCTCCTCTCCCAGTCTACCTAATGACCATTCCTTCAGACACGTGCAGTATCTATGTGCTAGGATTCATATGTAATATGGCAGGTGCATACTGCTTAAAACGGGATGCAGTAGGGAATTGATCCGTTCATTCTATCCTATTTAATTATCAACTTCAAGCAGCGTATAAGTTTTTTATAGAATCATCCCCACCCTCAGTGCCTCCCCCTCATTTTCTCTTCTTTTTCCAATTCTCAGCTTCCTATTAAACCTAAAGCAGCTGAAGTTGAGAGGTATGGAGAAAGAACTAGGGCTAGAGATGAAGCTGACCCAAGATGAGTAAAGAAGACTAAAGAACTGGCAGGTGTTGAATCTAGGTGATGGGTAGATAGGGTTTCATTTTATTTATATATGTTTAGATTTTTTTTTGCAATTTTTGGCCAGGGCTGGGTTTGAACCCACCACCTCTGGCATATGGGGCTGGTGCCCTACTCATTTGAGCCATAGGTACCACCCCTATGCTTAGATTTTTGGATAATAAAAAGTTTACAAGAAGAACTGGGCCCACTGGTGCTCCCTATAGTTCCAGCTACTGGGAAGGCTGAGGCAGGCTGATCACTTGAGCCCAGGCATTCGAGGCTGTATTGTGCCATGATCATGTCTGTGATTAGCCGCTGCAGTACAGCCTGGGCAATGTAGCGAGACCCCATATTTAAAAAAAAAAAAATTTAAGAAAATGTAATGAGAAGCCATTTTTTTCATTTGTTTTTTAATGTTTTCAGCAAGAGCCTATGTGTGTGAGAGAGAGAATGCAGCAGACAGCATGTGCTTGCATGTTCTGTGGTGGTAATAGTAGGGGTGACTTTACTAAGTTTAAGAACATTTTATGGTGGTGGTGATAGGGGTTACTTTACTGAGTGTAAGGACATCTATGCTCAAAAGTGCAATTCTTCTATCAGAAAAGATACATTCTATTAAATAAGGTCAACTTTATTGAATAAATTCATTCTTTGTCCTTCTTACCATGTATTTCACTTAGCACTGTACCCTGAAAGATAAAATGGTTACCAAAATGAGATAGCAGGGAGAGAAATATGACACTGAAGTTTTGTTATGACGGCTTGTCTTAGAAGAGAAACCAGATTTTTGTATTTAACAAGTCAGGGAAATCAATCACTTAAAAAAGAAAATGAAATAAAACGATAATAGCTTTCAAAATTCTGTTAATTGAATTTAAAAGTGAACTTCCAGACAATTTGTATAGACAGATCTGAGCTCTAGATATTGTACTGTATGCATTAAGATAGAATGCTGAACGGCCAAAGACAAACAATTCCAGGAAGACATCCTTAGCAAATTTGGATCCAAGAGATTGCAAAGAATTTTAGGAGGAATTATGTAGCTTGTAATACAGAAGGGTGGCTCATTTGGGGTCCACTTGCTGAATTAAATTAGATGAAATGCTAGATGAAGTGATATAAATTTGTTCCAACTGTATGTGTTGTTAAATAGTAAGTTATTATGTAAAGCAATAAGAAAACCTTTCGCACTTAACCAATAGCCATTTCATTAGTGAATGGAATGTCATTTCCTATCAGCGAGGACCCACAGAATCAGACTATGGTGCTTGCTGGCCCTGGTTAAATCTGATAGTAAATATTCTGCAAAGGTCGGACTCTGAGTATTGATTTGAGATTGAATGAATCTGGCATAGTTGAAGCTAAATGCCCAGTGATCACTTACATTTTAAAAAATAAGTCTCTACATTTTCTAGCTTTTAAATCTGAAGTTATCAGAACTGTGATACACATTTCATTTCCTGTATTTTCTTCATTTCCACACGTGCCCTCAAAGAACGGGGAGAAATGGAACTATTTCTGTGAGAGCGCTGGAGGGACCCAAAGCCAGCATCGTGCCCGGCACGCACCATTCAGCGTCTCCTCCCGGGTACACAATTCTAGATGTCGATGCGAATGCAATGCTGTTCGTGGGGGGCTTGACTGGGAAATTAAAGGTAACGTGCTCTTCATCCTGCTCATTTCATCTTATAGACAGTTCCTGCCATGATTACTTTGGGAGAAGGTGCGATAAAGGCCTGCAAAGCTTGATCACTTTTTAATTCACTTGTGTTTATGAAAACATGAACTTATTTTCAGTAAGAATTTTCTTCTTTGAATATTCAATCTAGACACACAATGTTTTTAAGCCTATGTGTACTTCTTAAATAGTTGTGATTGTCCTTATCTGTGGCATCAGTTTTTAAAAAAATATATTCTTGTTTTAGTTGCCTCAAAAGCAACGTATTTTTTAAATATACCTCGTATTCTGAATCAATTTATGATTTATAGATATGAAGTGCTATAAAGTTCATACTCACATCTAATTAAAAGATTTGCAAAAAATCTCAGGAGATATCACAGGAGCCATAAGGTTTCAAATCATGATTTGGTTTTAAAACTTTTCAAGTTGCTCTTCTCATTTTTATAGGGTAATTCACTTAGTATTCATAATTGCTCCGTGACAAGTCCTTACGCAATTCAAATTGCAAAGTGCCTGCACGTTAAAGATGGCTGTGTTGATTAAATGGAATTAGGTGTTGGAAAATGACTGTGGTGAGATGCAAGGGCACAACTGAATATAATGGATAATCCCGGGCTTGTTAGAATCACCCTCGTGAGATTAGTCTGAAATGTGAAAAGCCGGGGTGACCCCAAATTTATGACAACTCAATTTTTATAGAGAGTGGGGTCGTTTTATCTGCTTTGTGTATGCGATGTGACTTTAAATTAGAGGATGATTCCACAACTACACAGTAAAGTCATCCTCATCTCTTAGAACCATCTATAACTGTGTACATGGTAACATATAGTCACATAACCAAATTTCCATCCAGAAAGATAAAGGTAGCACACAGTAGTGAAAAAGCCCTAAATTTTGAAATCAAATCCATGTTGGATTTACTACTCTACCCATTACTGAACTTTGACCTTAGGAAAGTCACTGAATCCTTTTGGCTTCAGTTTTCTCAACTAGAAAAAAGCAATAAAAATATCTACTTCGCTTGTATCTTGTAGGATACAAACATAAACTTTTATAACATTTTTCTAACCCTTACGATGTGTAAGTAATATTCCAGGTAATTTACATTAATTAACTTATTTAACTTTCACAACACCCCAAAAGGTATGTGTCAGTCTATTCAGCCTGCTCTAACAAAAACACCGAAAAACAGGGTAGTTCATATACAATATTTACTTCTCACTATTCTGGAGACTGAAAAGTCCAAGATCAAAGCACCAGCAGATTCAGTGTCTAGCAAAGGCCCATTCCTCATGGAAAACATCTTCTTATAGTAGAAGGAGTGACCTCTGGGCCTATGGTACCAGGGCACTAATCCCATTCATGAGGACTCCACCCTCTGTCTAATCACCTCTCACATGTCCTGCCCCCAGTGCCGTTGTCTAGAGGGGTCAGATTTTAACATATGAATTTGGAGGTGCTGGGGACACAATCAGGTAGATACTAAAATTCTCCTCATTTTATGAGCCACATAAATGTAGTTAAGGAGTCTGAAAAAGAAAGAATTTAAATGTCTGGACGAAGGTCCTACAGTACATAGCTGGGATTTGAACACAGGCTAACAGGCATGAGACTCTCCACTCTCATCACCTTGCTTGACTGACCAGAGGAATAGTAAGCCCGCGTGTGTGATATGCCTGGGATGCTGCAGTCACCCTTTGGCACAAAGCAACTTTCTGTCAGTCCCAGAAAAAAAGAAAACACAGATAAATGAAATCTATAGACAATCTTAAGAAATTATTTCGGCCAAGAAAGGCCTCTGCCACACCAGAATATGAACCAAAAGCGGAAAACAAGTAACTAAATGAACTTGTTGGCAAGAATGCAAATGAGCAGGGGAATAATCTCAAGTGCAACTTTTCAGGATGTGAGGAGAAACAAAAAGCAAGTAGAATTCACAAGTAGGGTAATCAACCTCTAGAAAATTAAGAGGCTCTAACTGATGACAGAGCATTCCAAGGACCACTCTGGCTCGTAAATGTCACGGGCCCTGATCAACATTCTTTCTACGTGGCTAAGCAACGCTTAGTCACAGCGATGGGAAGATGTATGTGTTGATGGATTTAAGCTAAAATTGCAGCTGCAATTTTTTAACTGTTCAGTGACCACCTTCTTACATTTGTTCTAAAACCCAAACACATCAATCTCCTGCTTTTCTCATGTAATTCAAGCAAATGTGGATTCACTTTGGCACAGTTTCTAAAGTTATAGTCACCAGAATATAGCACACTCATGTATCACCCAATGACAGGGATATCTTTCGAGAAAGTAGGCAATTTCATTACTGTGTTAATAGCAAACCTAGATGGTACAGCCTACTGCACACCTAGGCTACATGGTACAGCCTGCAGCTCCCAGGCTACACACCCAAACAGCATGTTACTGTATGGAATAGTCTGCGCAATTATCACACAATGGTATTTCTGTATCTAAACATAGAAAAGTTACAGTAAAAATATGATATTAGGATCTTATGGGGCCACTGTCATGTTTATATGCAGTAGGTCATTATGTGGTCCATGACTATATTGATTTGTACTTTGTCAATGTCAAAACACTTGTTTCAATTACAACAAATTTTTCTAGGGGGGACCTGGCCATTCCTCCAGCTTTGGCCAAAGAAAATGGTATGTGGTGTCGGAGCATTTATTAAGTACTTTCTCTGTGCCAGGCACTGAACTTGATGCCATAAATAAATTATCTAATTTTATTTCCACAATAATCACATGTTCTAGATAAAAGAAAGGAACCATGGAAAAGGTCAGCTTTGGGTCATAAGCTAAGAAGTGTTTATTTACTAAGAGAGATAAACTGGTATAGACAAAAATAACCAGCATCTATTGGTGAAACATTTGAGCTCTGGCTTCTGCTGATACATGACTCTCATAGATATACTCCCAGATTGTTTGGGAAATTCTAACCTTTGTATTATGTAGGAAACTCAACCTTTCTTTCTGCAGAAAGCTGATGCTGTACGTGTGACCACATTCACTGGCTGTATGGGAGAAACATACTTTGACAACAAACCTATAGGTTTGTGGAATTTCCGAGAAAAAGAAGGTGATTGCAAAGGATGTACTGTCAGGTCAGTTGAGCTGGGAACTCTCACGAGGTCTGTCCTGTGCATCAGAAAAGCTCTGGTTTGGTGGGCAGTACCCTACTATCCTGTGGACCATGTGGGGCCAGCCGGTTTGAGGTATTTATGTTCAAAAGTAGATTTATCGTGAAGCTAAGGAAACTTCAAGTCTCTGCCCTTATTTGTACAGACATTTTCCCAGGTCCTGAGAAGTGTTCCAGCAGTACATTTTCGTGGTCATGTTTTTATAAAATTTGCAAAGGTAAGATGTTTTAACCACCTTTAATTAAGACTGCTGTCTCTTTCCAGTCCAACATCCTTCCATGTCCAGGGGATTTGATGTGTCTGTGGGTATCCTGTAGTCATAATTTCTTTTTTCTTAAAAAGAGCCCTCCCTAAACTGATTAGACCTCAGGCCTCACTGAACATGGCTTCACTCCATTTAGGTTTATAACAAAATAGAGAACCGTATCCCAGGGTTTATCTCCTATAGGATTTTAAAATAGACACATGGGATTATACAAGTGCTTCAAGTGGAAACTTTTGGGATTTGAAGATTCTGCGTAAGGAGAGAAGGCTGACAAGAGACCAAGATAAGCCAAGAGAAAGTGCCACAGTACATCTCATCAATTATAGGTGGAGGTTAGACAAATAGGAATTTGAAAATATTTACCATCCTAGCTTGTAAACAAACCACCTATAGAGAATAAATATTTTACATAAAATGTATCTAATATATCTAACATACAAAGCACATATAGATAATAAATACTTTTATATAAAAATAACCAGAAGAAGTAAAACGATTATCTGGAAGTAGAGATTTTTCAGCATTAAAAATCTTGGAGCTCGGGCGGCTCCTGTGGCTCAGTCGGTAAGGTGCCAACCCCATATACCGAGGGTGGTGGGTTCAAACCTGGACCCGGCTGAACTGCAACCAAAAAATAGCTGGGCATTGTTTTGGGCGCCTGTAGTCCCAGCTACTCGGGAGGCTGAGGCAGGAGAATCGCTTAAGCCCAGGAGTTGGAGGTTGCTGTGAGCTGTGTGAGGCCACGGCACTCTACCGAGGGCCATAAAGTGAGACTCTGTCTCTACAGAAAAAAAAAATCTTGGAGCTTACTAATAACCTGAGCCTCAAACAATTTTAACTATATTATGTTAGAACTGTGAAATATAAATTAAATACGTGGAAGCTGAATGTGCCATGCAGAGCAGGTCAAAAACCATTAGCTGCTCAGGAATTTTCTTCTTGTTTTTATTTTCCAATTTAAGGGGCACACAACCATTTTCAGAGCCCACATAGCTAACTAACTATAGCTAACATAGTATATTGCATTTCACATTTACTTCTCAACATCTCTAGCGTTTTATAGAAGTAACCCTAAAATATTATCCCTTCAAAAGTGTTAACTTCCAACCATCTCTTTCTTTTTGGCTGTATGGAATTGTCAACGTGACAGTGAGGATAATTTGAAAGGCTAACTCATTCACAATTTAAGATAGTTTTGTCAATAGTTTTTTTTTTTTAAATCTAATATAGAAGATTGTTGGTTAAATATTTTCAATATAGCTAAGACAATGAAGTCCACATTAATATTCTGCTACTCAAAAACAAACATGAATTTTTCCCTAAGCATTTCTTTTGTAGATTTCTAAGTAGGATTTTCAAAAGCCTATTATCAACAAAACATTTTAAGCATTTAAATATCCATTCAGCAGTGCATGCCGCCTAAGATGTAACGTGACTCATTGTCAGTTCTGCAAAGGTCTTGCATTTTCAACATATGAAGTATCATGCTAATTAAAATAATTATTATAGTATTCCTAAAAATTTGTAGGGAGTTTTGTAGGTTGCAGAGACCCATGCTCATATTTATTTTGATGAACACAACCTAGTCCCAGCCACACATTGCTGGGAAGGGAAGAAAAGACAAATACTAAGATAGTCCAAATATAGAATATAAAATTCCCTTTGAAAAGGCACGTTCAGGATATACTAGAATTATTCAGAGCTGGTTAAAGGCATCAAGGTCCGCTTCATGGCAGAGGTAATATTTGAGGTGGGCCTTGATGTGGGATGAGGAATATTGTAAAGCTCAAATGTTTTTACAAAAGAACAAGTGTGAATTCACCCCTCCAGGATTGGCGAATGGAAGAATGATAGGGGTAAAATGCCAGGGCCATGTAGCTTCATAAGCAGTTCTCCCCAGCATAGTCACATTTTATACCCTGGGTAAGGGCAGGTGAAGGCCAAGTAAACCAAAGCAGCAAAGACACTAAGCTTGGTGGTACTGTGCCCACAACACAGCCCGCACACAGCATCCATTCACCCAAGCCTTGCCTTCAGCTTGATGTGGCCAAATCAAGATGCCGCGGTCATTGCCCAATTCTCCTCCATCATGGTGCATTTTTGCCACATTTTCCTTACTGGACTGTGTCTACCTTTCCTTACACCTCTTGTTATCAAACTACCTTCATTTTTTTTCCCCCTTTTAAGATAAAGTGCTATGTTTACCACAATCATTCTATATTTTTACATTTTTTAATGTATCATTTTGAGCTCTGCTAATATTTTTACTGGGATTGTTATTGTTTCTTTGAAAGCTATTACAGGGAGTCCATAAAGTTTGTGTGCAATTGAAAATATGAACTATTTTGAGTTACACATGAACTTTATGGACACCCTGTATATAAATGAGTAAGTTTTGAATGATCTGTCCCAACACCATTTTCCCATAAACCCTATAATTTTTAAGAATTAAAAATTATTTTTTAAAGAACTCTTGGTGTGTATTTATTCTTGTTTTCTTTCCAGAAAAATGTTTGTCACATTTTAACAGAAAGACCAGTCTTTCCAGTTAAAAAGTAGAAATGATTTTTTAATGGGAAAGATATAAAAGAAAAAACTAAAAAATACCTGGGAAAATTTGGTAGAAGAGCTTGGAATGGCAGTCTTAGAAATGTGCATTTATCCAGTAGTCATAGAAGGGATATAATTGTCATTATGTTTTAGAAAGAGCAATCTGTCAAAGTTATTTTTCAAAGTGTATCTTATTTTTCTTAAATTCTAACATTCACATTAAGATTAAATTACAAAAAACTGCTCCAAGTAGAATGCACTTAGCTGAATATTGAAATGATCATGAAACTTTAACAGACTAAGCCCCAAAATACATACAGTTATATAGTTAACCAATTACATGTAGAAGAACATGGCTATTCCAAAATAGCATAATTAATCCTTACTTAACTTGATCAAACATCAGAATTCAAAAGAGAAACAAAAGGCAAGTTAAGAAGCTTAGCATTTATTAATTATAAAGGAATATTTACTTTTCTGGCAAATGTAGATAGACTAGGTAAACTCTAGTATAAGGTTAGATGTTGAAATATTATAAAATATACCTGGAAAGGCTCATTCCTTTCTTATTCCAGAGTCACCCATGCAAAGCCAGATTTAGCTTGTTTGAGCTACTATGAGCTAAGTGAAATAGGCCCTCTGCATGTCTGTGTTTAAATACTGCCAGCACACAGCTCCTTTCCCACCAATATCCCCACAATGGAAATGTCCTCTGAAACATCAGCTAGAGAGATGATTGGTATACAGAGCATCACACTTGAAAAAAAAATTTTTAAATGTTGTATCTGCAAGACTTATCTTAGATATTCATTAATTATTCAGCCAGCATTGATGTAACATATAATCTGTGAGGCAATTTGCTATACTAAAACCTGTTTCATCTTGCAAACATTGGCTGGATTCTATGAGCCAAGTATTGTGCCAGATTCTGAGTTTGTGCCTCATGTAAGGACTAGTCCATTATCTCTAGATGGTCTCATAGAGCTTATATTCTGTGAAGAAAACAGATAAAAGATACGCAAATAAATACAGGCTCCTTCATGGTCTGAATCTAATCTGTTCTAGGAAAACCTGTTGGAAGGCAAGTGTTCAGAACATAGGGCCTATGTTCCATTGTGTTATGTATATCACATGTAGGAAATATAATCATGGATTTTCAGCCCATTCAGAAACCCTTACCACTTTGTACGAATACCAGCAAGACACACTTAAACATCAGTGTAGCTATCATGTATTCTATAAATCATAAAATATTTAAATCATCAGTGACCTAATGATATTGATACCTAATGAAAGGTGAGAGAAGGTGGCTGCTCAGTCTAGGATGATAGCAGAGAGGTCAGAGAGAAGCAGAACAATTGAAATATGTTTGGGATTGTCCCTACCCTACAGCAGCTTGCATCTGAGTCCCAGGGAATAGTTTGATGCATTGAATAATGGCAAACCAAGTAGACATGCTCTGTCTGATTCATGGGAACTGTCTTTCTCTTCAGTCCGCAGGTGGAAGATAGTGAAGGGACCATTCAGTTTGATGGTGAAGGTTATGCACTGGTCAGCCGCCCCATCCGCTGGTACCCCAACATCTCCACTGTCATGTTCAAGTTCAGGACATTTTCTTCAAGTGCTCTCCTGATGTACCTTGCCACACGAGATCTGGTAAAGATCATTGCACACAGCAGTTCTTTCATGATTGAAAATGTGTTTGCTTCTTTTATGTAGACTTTCAATACAATTGCCAGCTATTAGAAAAATTATCAATTATTGTTAAAAAAAATTATCAGGTGGCTGGGTAATACCCAAGAATAGGTGATTATACATAGTGCTTGTATAGTTTCCTTGATAATGTTAATCACATATGTAATTTAATTACTGTTTGTTACACTGTAACTCTTCATATAATCCTTTAAAAGAAGCATCCAGTAAAGATTTTCCAAGTGTAGAATCATGCAGCAGAAAAACTACTTCCTTAATATTCTTCTAGACATCTAAGTTGAAAGGTGACTCTAGATATTCTTTGGCCTTATTTTTTTTTCCAGGTCAATATTTCATAGCAGAATTCTTCCAGGGATTATACCTTTTGGTTTACTTTATTTTCAAAGGATCTCCCATTTTACTACTAAATAGATCCGTCCTAGAAATTTCGTTGTGACCATTTGTACCATAACACACACACACAAAATTCACAAAATAGGAATACTAATTCTATTTTCAAGATTGTATTACTGTAACAGAGCAACACATTCAGCAATTTAGCCAAAAGACCCTATTACGAGCTCACAAAAAAGTAAATATGTACACATTTCTCTGTGTATCTAATCACTGGTGTATTTTCACTCTCTTAATAGAAAGATTTCATGAGTGTGGAGCTCACTGATGGGCACATAAAAGTTAGTTATGATCTGGGCTCGGGAATGGCTTCTGTTGTCAGCAATCAAAACCATAATGATGGGAGATGGAAATCATTCACCCTGTCAAGAATTCAAAAACACGGTAAGTTTTTATAGTGATGATGCAGTCTGGATTTTAATCATGCTCTCCGAAGTATACCTGTACTTGATCAGGAGGAAGGCCCTACCTATAATTTTAGCTACTCACAAGTTCTGTGAAAAACTGATATAGTCATTTCTTTGGCTTAGATTATAGGTGATTTGGGTTAGACGTGACTGATTGAAGAGCCAAATGGTTCTTAGTCATTTTCTTTTGAAAGTGAGAGCTTAGTTTGAAAGCATAAACCTGTCTTACAGCTTGTAAAATTATATTCTGTAATAGGTTTGAAAAATGTTGTGTGCTTTACTTTTCTTCCCATTTTGCCAAGATACTTCCTTTAAAGAGGCCCACAGTAGAGTTTGTGGAAGTGGTAGGGCATAGCTGCCAGTCCTTTGCTTTTTAAAAGTACAAAAAGTTTGTATGCAGGCAAATAAGTAATCGATTAATAATAACCTGACATTTTTATCATTCTGATACATTTTAAAACACTTTCTCAAACATTATTATATTTGACCATATAAGTAGGTATTTTGTTCTAGTGAAATGTGTGCTCAAACTTAGACATAATTACAGAGATATATACAGAAGATGCCAAAATATGAATATACATTTTAAGAAGGGAAAACACTATATTAAAATTATAATACTCAAGTCATGTTTGACTTCCACAATTATAAGAGGTGCTCAAACATGACTTGTACTCATCCTTGTATTCACCAGCATATATTGAGTATTACAATTTTAATATAGTTTTTTCCTTTCTTAAAATGTGTATACATTATATATATATATATATATATGATGTATATATATAAGATGTCACAACCAAGACAGAAATCCAAGTTCATCAGTTCTTATTATAGTGCTGTCACTATTCAGGTGATTCCCCTAATTCCACAAACCATGGTGTTACCAATGTCAACAAATTAAACTCTGGTGTTTCTGCTAATATAAAAAGATTTAATTAATATTTATGATGTCAGAGTAACATTTTATGAAAATTTGGATTTAACTTTGCACCATTTTTCATTTCTGCATTTAACACCTATCTGCCACTCACCTACTAAGCGCTGTGCTGGAACTAAATGATGTTCTAAGACAAGGCCTTCTAGGAACTTGCAGTCTAGCAAGGGAGATAGACAAGTATCCCTGATTGGAGGATGGGTAAAGAGCTGATTGCTGTGATGGAGATGTGCACAGTTGCCAGGCAATCTCAGAAGAGAGAGACACTGATGGAAACAGAGCTCAGGTCCCAGGGGATGCCCCGAAGGCACAAACAAGAGTCACATTAGCCAGATGAAAATCACACATGGACATTTCAGAGCAGTGGAAGTTCTGTGAAAGCCCAGAGCCATCAGAGAGCATGATACCTCCTTTTTAAACACGTTTCTTTGAAAAATGAAACCCTGGAGAAACTCCTCATTTGGGTCAAACACTGGTTTGTGCTTCTCTAAATTGGACTACTGCTGCATACATTGTTGACATGGAACAGAAGCACCATGCGTATTTGCCTATTAGAGGTTCTGTATAGAAGTTCACTAAGGATATCTTCAATTGACTCTGTTTGACCCAACATTTCCCAAACTTCTTTAATCCCAGAATGCCTCCCATTCCTAAAATACTAGCATTTTGCTTAACACACTTTGAGAAATGCTTTAGTACCTACAAAGCAAATCCATATACAAATAAATGAATGAATGTTGACAGAAACTTATCAGATGAGACCAGGAGATAACAGAGCCAGTACATACAGGACCCTATGAACTGAGTGAGTCTCAACTTTATTGTGAAAGCTACGGAGCACTATAAGAGTTTTAATCAGAGGTGTGACACCATCTGATTTATCATAAAGTTTCCTTAGTGGCAGTTTGGAGGGTAGATTTGTGACAATTTAGGATGCTTCGGTAGTGTGCAGTAAACCAGGTAAAGAGTGAGGAGAAGGGAAATTTAGTTAATACCCCCATGAGAATGGAGAGGAAAGAATGGAGTTGAACAATATTAAGCATCATAAAATTGAAGAGCTTTTGTTATATACTTGAAATTTAAATTTACATTAAAAAAATAGAAAGACAGATCTAGAATTATTTTCTTTTTGCGTAGATAATGCCAGTGCTAATCACCAAGGTGTTGCATACAGAAAAAAAAAGGGAGGGGGGAGTTTCTAGAAAAGATGCTGAGTTCTATTTTGGATATGTATTAAAGTTACTTTTAGTACATTTAGCAGCCGAGGAAAGGCAACTAGTTATATGTATCTGAAGATTAGCAGGGTTTTTTTTATTTTACATATATATATATATATATATATATTTTTTTTTTTTTTTTTGAGACAATGTCCCACTTTGTCACCCCAGGTAAAATGCTGTGGCGGTATATCTCGCAGCAACCTCAAACTCCTGAGCTTGAGCAGTCTTCTTGCCTCAGCCTCCTAAGAAGCTGGGATTACAGGCATGTGCTACCATACCTAGCTAGTCTTTCTATTTTTAGTATACATGGGGTCTCACTCTTGTTCAGGCTGATCTCAAACTCTTGAGCTCAAGCAATCTACCCACCTCAGCCTCCTAGAGTGCTAAGATTATAGGTGGGAACCATCGTGCCAGGCCATTAGCAGAGTTTTAGAGAGAAATGGAAGCTAGGAATTACTGTCATATTCTAAATAGTTGTATCTAAATAGGTATAAGAAAAGTAAGCAGTTATATCTAGAATAAGATGATCCAAAGCCCAGTAGCACATCAATATAGTAAAGGAAGACCCCCACTAAGGAGGCTGTGAAAAAATAATCAAGGAGAAATGAATCCTTGAGACAGTATGGTATCACAGAAACAAGAGATTGTAAAAGAATGAAAGTTTTTTGCATACTTGTGGGAGTATTGTAAAAAAAAAAAATAGAAAAAATAAGAAAAAGTAAGAAGAATGAAAAATTTAACTTATATGTCACAAAATGCTCAAGGAAGATAAAGACAAAGAAATTCATTGTCTTTGGAAACACAAAGGTGATTAAAAGCCTTGGGAAGAATGGCGATGTGGTTACAGTGAAAGCCAATTACAGAGTATTACAGAGAAAAGAACTTGTGGCAAAGCTGGCTGCCGTGAGTGCGGACTGATTGTAAAAGCATTTTGGCTCTGCAATCTGGTAGAGCAGCAACCAAGAAAGAGGAGATGGTGTTGGATGGCATGGCAAGCAGGGATCATGAGCTGAAGGACCATGTTGATTTTCTCCATCAGTTCCTAGCACATAACAAACATTCAGTAAAGACTTGCTGAATGAATGGATGAAAGATTCTTGATCATGTTTGTAGGCTGTGGATGATGCACCAATAAATTGGAAGTGATTGGAAATACAAAAAAAAAAGGTAGTGGTAATAGATAATATAGCAGGGGTCAGGCACAGTGGCTCATGGCCACTAGCCTGGGCAACATAGTGAGACCCCTTTATCTACAAAAATTAAAAAATTAACTGGGAATGGTGGTATATATCTGTAATATCAGCTGCTTAGGAGACCAAAGCCAGAAGGTTGCTTGAGTACAAGAGTTCAAGGCTGATCATGCCACTGTACTCCAGCCTGGGTGACAGAGTGAGAGCCTGCATCATCGTCATCATCATCCAGCAAAGGCCTTAGAAAGCCTGAGAGGATGACATCAGACTAAGGAGAAAGTGCCCAGTCTAAGGAAGAGAGATAAATCCTTCTTCCACAAATAGGATGGAAATAGAATGAGACAAGGGAAGACAAAGATAAGTTTATAGGTATGGAATGGGACTTTGAGATAATTCTCTCCTGATGCAATAATAATTTTATTTAAGTTAGAAGCAGAAAGTTGACTGAGAATGGGAGTGGTTAAGAGGTAGTAGAATAACAGGTTTGAAGAAGGAAGGAAAAGATTGATGTGCATTGTGAGAATGGTCAATGAAAGAAGGGTACCAGGAACACTGGGCTAAATTGACTAGGGCTATGAAGTCTAAATATAATGTGTCAAGCAAATCTATAATGTAAGAAAAAAGGATAGAATTGTTTAACTATTTAGGAGAATAATTTCCACAAATTATCACTTTTGAAATATGAATTTTTATAGTCAGGCTGCCCTCTAAACTTTTATTCTGTCCATTAAACAAGTAACCAAAAGAACTATGGTCTGACTCAATGTTAGTCAAAGGTCAAGTTATAGTACTGTCTAGGTACTTAAAAATAGTATGTTGCTGGTTTAAGGCAACTCAAGCATTCCATCAGTTCAGAAAGTTCTTTCCCCAGTTGGTCTACTTTTTCCAGATTTAATGGAGCAACATTGTTACTGTTCTGTGGTCCAAAAATCAGAAAGAATATTTCTTTATTTTAGCTCATTCGGTATCTCCTGCTTTGTTTTCTTTTCTCCAGCTTCATCCCTTTGAAGCTAGTTGACATCTTCCCTAAGTCTCTGCTGGCTTTCAAATTTACTCTAGACTAACATTGTTGTTGCCTTCCTGAATACTCCTACCAAATACACCAAGCAGCTATTATTCTCCTTCCTTTTCTCTAATGTGTCTCTACAGCATCACCATTAAAAAAAAAAAAAAAATCACATTAAACCTCTGAGGTTTACTATTTCAGAACTTTGATTCTCAAAGTAGGCTGGAAATTCTACCTTCTTCTGCCTATGGTTGTACCCCATTCTCTATTATCTCTGAGCTCTCAGCACCAACTTCTGAAATCAAATAGGTGAAATTTTGTTATTATGATAAAACTATAGCTGTTCTATTTTTCCACATGTATTCTCACATGCTCAATATTTTATGCTAATTTTAAAGCATCTTATTTACTCTAGCAGGTCAATTAACATCTAATTTTTCTAATAAAAACAAAAGCATTAAAGCCATACTATAAAAAGTTATATAAAATAAAAACTCACACACAAAAAATACAGATGTCTTATATGTAGCTGAAAACATAACCTCAGTAGAATATAAGAATATAGTCATTTACCGTTAGGAGCAATATCCAAAGATTACATTTAAATCAGTGAAATTTAAATTAAAAAGGAAAAGAAGAAAGGCTTGGAAATTAACCTATCTGCTCCATGAGATTAGCTCTTACAAGATGCATTTATTAAATGCCCCTATAAGACACATTTGTTAAAGCAAACATCACCCTGTTCCCCAAACCAGGAAAAGACCCAACAAGAAAAGAAAATTATAGACCAATATCACTAATGAATATAGATGCAAAAATATTCAACAAGATCCTAACAAACAGAATCCAGCAACACATCAAACAAATTATACATCATGACCAAGTCGGTTTTATCCCAGCGTCTCAAGGCTGGTTCAATATCTGTAAATCTATAAGTATAATTCAACACATAAACAAATTAAAAAACAAAGACCATATGATTCTCTTAATTGATGCAGAAAAAGCTTTTGATAATATCCAGCATCCCTTCATGATCAGAACACTTAAGAAAATTGGTATAGAAGGGACATTTCTTAAACTGATAAAGGCCATCTACAGCAAACCCACAGCCAATATAGTATTGAATGGAATTAAATTGAAATCATTTCCACTCAGATCAGGAACCAGACAAGGCTGTCCATTGTCTCCACTGCTCTTTAACATTGTAATGGAAATTTTAGCCATCACAATTAGGGAAGAAAAGGTGATCAAGGGTATCCATATAGGGTCAGAAGAGATCAAACTTTCACTCTTCGCAGATGATATGATTGTATATCTGGAAAACACCAGGGATTCTACTACAAAACTCTTAGAAGTGATCAAGAAATACAGCAGTGTCTCAGGTTATAAAATCAACATTCATAAATCAGTAGCCTTTATATATACCAACAATAGTTAAGCTGAAAAAACAGTTAAGGACTCCATTCTATTCATAGTAGTGCCAAAGAAGATGAAATATTTGGGAGTTAATACCCTGTTTCCCTGAAAATAAGACATCCTCTGAAAATAAGACCTACTTACAGGAAAGATAAGACGTCCCCTAAAAATAAGACCTAGCGCATCTTTCGGAGCACACCTTAAAATAAGACACTGTCTTATTTTCGGGGAAACAGGGTATATCTAACAAAGGACGTGAAAGATCTCTATACAGAGAACTATGAAACTCTAGGAAAAGAAATAGCTGAAAATGTTAACAAATGGAAAAATGTACCATGCTCATGGCTGGGAAGAATCAGCATTGTTAAAATGTCCGTACTACCCAAAGGAATATACAGTTTTAATGCAATCCCTATTAAAGCTCCACTGTCATACTTTAAAGATCTTGAAAAAATAATACTTCATTTTATATGGAATCAGAAAAAACCTTGAATAGCCAGACATTACTCAGAAATAAAAACAAAGCAGGAGGAATCATGCTACCAGACCTCAGACTATACTATAAATTGATAGTGATCAAAACAGCATGGTACTGGCACAAAAACTGAGAAGAACATGTCTGGAACAGAATAGAGAACCAAGAGATGAATCCAGCTACTAACTGTTATTTGATCTTTGACAAGCCAATGAAAAACATTCAGTGGGGGCAGCACCTGTGGCTCAAGGAGTAGGGTGCTGGTCCCATATACCAGAGGTGGCAGGTTCAAACCTGGCCCCAGCCAAAAAAAACTGCAAAATGAAAAAAATAATAATAAATAAAATAAAATAAAATGGTTTAAAACAAAAAACATTCAGTGGGGAAAAGATTCCCTATTTAACAAATGGTGCTAGGTGAATTGGCTGGCAACCTGTAGAAGACTGAAACTGGACCCACACCTTTCACCATTAACTAAGATAGACTCTCCCTGGATTAAGATTTAAACTTAAGACATGAAACTATAAAAATACTAGAAGAGAGTGCAGGGAAACCCCTTGAAGAAATTGGTCTGGGCAAGTATTTTATGAGGAGGACCCCCCGGGCAATTGAAGCAGCTTCAAAAATACACTACTGGGACCTGATCAAACTAAAAAGCTTCTGCACCGCCAAGAACACAGTAAGCAAAGCAAGCAAACAGCCCTCAGAATGGGAGAAGATATTTGCAGGTTATGTCTCTGACAAAGTTTTAATAACCAGAATCCACAGAGAACTCAAATGTATAAGCAAGAAAAGAACAAGTGATCCCATTGCAAGCTGGGCAAGGGACTTGAAGAAAAACTTCTCTGAAGATGACAGGTGCACGGCCTACAGACATGTGAAAAAATGCTCATAATCTTTAATCATCAGAGAAATGCAAATCAAAACTACTTTGAAATACCATCTAACTCCAGTAAGATTAGCCCATATCACAAAATCCCAAGACCAGAGATGTTGGCATGGATGTGGAGAAAATCCTTCTACACTGCTGGTGGGAATGCAAATTAATACATTCCTTTTGGAAAGATGTTTGGAGAACACATAGAGACCTAAAAATAGATTTCCAATTCAATCCTATAATTCCTCTACTAGGTATATACCCGAAAGACCAAAAATCACATTATAACAAAGATATTTGTACCAGAATGTTTATTGCAGCCCAATTCACAATTGCTAAGTCATGGAAAAAGCCCAAGTGCCCATTGATCCATGAATGGATTCATAAATTGTCATATATGTACACCATGGAATATTATGCAGCCTTGAAGAAAGATGGAGACTTTACCTCTTTCACATTTACATGGATGGAGCTGGAACATATTCTTCTTAGTAAAGTATGTCAAGAATGGAAGAAAAAGTATCAATGTACTCAGCCCCACTATGATAGTAATTTATGGCTTTCATATGAAAGCTATAACCCAGTTATAACCTAAGAATAGGGGGAAAGGGGAGAGGGAGAGGAGAGAGGGGGAGGATGGGTGGAGGGAGGGTGATTGGTGGGATTACACCTATGGTGCATCTTACAAGGGTACATGTGAAACTTAGTAAATGTAGAATGTAAATGTCTTAACACAATAACTAAGAAAATGCCAGAAAGGCTATGTTAACCAGTGTGATGAAAATGTGTCAAATGATCTATAAAACCAGTGTATGGTGCCCCATGATCACATTAATGTACACAGCTGTGATTTAATAATAATAAAAGACACATTTATTAAATGCCAACTGTGTATCAGATGCACTGCATCAATGAAGATGAATAGAGTTCTTATCCTTGACTAATGTGTTCTGTGCCGCACCAATAAATAAATTCTCTGGGAAGCAGTCAACACTAAGGCACATACTATGGAAAGAAAAGGAGAGGATGGTAACTGATCCTTAAATCATTTTTTGGAGGATGGAGGCAGTTGCACAATGATCCAGGGCATGGAGTGTCACATGAAAAGATAATGGTTTTTAAAAGGTGTGGATTATTTAGGGGAAACTTTTAAGTTTAAATAACTGGAGTTTAAATTTCAAGAAATGGTGGAAAACAAGGATGCACATATTGGCAAGGGCCAGATCACAGGAAATCTTTTAAACTATGTTGAGAAGTTTGGGCTTATTCTGATGGCATGGTAATTTCAATTTCAGTTTATTAGTCTAGGGATCAATCCGGAAGATACATTAAGAATAAACTAGAGACAGACTGACCAATTAGATTCAATAACATCATAGGCAGGAGATGAGCGATGCTTGAAATAAGAGTTCCAACGGGATTCAACATTAAGAAAATGCAAAATAAGTCCATGTTGATACCTCTACACAGTTAGTAGAATGTCTAAAATTAAAAAAGACTTCCCACACCCAGTTCTAGTAAGGATGTGGAGCAACTGGAACTCTTATACACTGCTGGTGAGGATATAAAATGGCACAACATTGAAAAACAGGTTGGTAATTTCTAGAAAAGGTTAAATTTACACTTGCCACATGAACTAGCCATTTCACTCCCAGATGTTGACGGAAGATATATGAAATCGTATTTGTGTATAAAGACGTATAACCAGAATGTTTATATTGCTTCTATTTATGTAAGTCAAAAACTGTAAACAACTCAAACATCCATCAACAGGTGAATGGATATACACACATTATGATATATCCATACAAGGAAATACAACTCAGCCACAAAAACTAATAAAGTATTAATACATGTACAAAATGGATGAATGTCAAAATAATTATTGAGTGAATTAAAGCAGGCACAGTAGAGTACATTTTCATAAAATAACTAGAAAACGCAGAGCCACCTACAATCACAGAAGGCAGATAGAAGCTAGTTATAAATGGCTAGCAGGAAGGAAGAATTATAAAGAAGCATAAAGAAACCTTTGGGTGGTGAATATGTTCATTTTCTTAATTGTGGTGATGGTTCCATAGGTTTATACGTATTAAGACTTGTTCAATTGTGCACTTTAGACATGAGTGAATTATGGTACATCACTTATACCTCAATAAAACTGTTTCAAAAAAAATAAAGCAGATTATAAGAGTTATTTAGGAGGAGAATTTAATAAAGCTGTTAGTTGATGTAAATGGTGAGGAGAAAGTCATGACTTACAGGGGTGTCCAACCTTTTTGTTTTGTTTTTTTGCTGCACATTGGAAAAAAAGAGTTGTTTTGGGCCACACATTGAATATACAAACACTGATGAAAGCTCATTAGCAAAAAAAAGGTCCATGCATAGTTTTCATGATGTTCAACACCACAGATAAGCAAAACAGTCCTCTGAAATAATCAGCATTTTTGGACACCCCTAGAACTTTAGGAGATTGGATGAGAGTTACATAATACCAAATAAGATAAGCAATACAGATTTGGGAGTAGGAAGTTAAGCAAGTATTAAAGGAAAATACAAATGATCATGTCTCACCTGCTGAATGTGGATTTTTAGGCAAACTCATGTTCAGGGATACATATTTTTGAGTCATCAACATATCGTAAGTAAATATAAACTTGAGTTTGCCCAAATGGCTAAAACATGAGAAGTGGACAAAGAAAGAGAGATTAAGGAACGTCATCATTTCAAAAGTGTTCAAAAACACAGGGAAGGAGATTGAGAATGAAAAGTAGGAGAAGCCAGAAAGGTTGGCATTATGGAAGCCCAAAGAAGAAATTTCCCAGAAGCAAGAAAATGCTAACAGCATCAAAGACTGCATAAATATGTATTAAGATCAGGACTACATGGACTCCATCAAGTTTGGATATAGGGAGGTTCCTGAGGACTTTAGCAAGATCAGAGTTCATAGAGTAATGGGATAGGAATTATAAGGCTCCAACAATGAGAGGCATCTCTCCTTTTCAGTGAGCAGATTAGTTGTTTTACATGAATTACCCTCTGCCAGTCTGTATGAGCACCATCCCTTGAAATGCAAATACAACCCTTCAGGAGGGCATCCCACAGTCACTAGTAGGAGAAGTTGCCATATCCAAGTGCATTGATGTGAAAACAAACTTGAAAACGATTATTTCAATTTCCATTGGATTAAAAGAAAGAATTACCAAGGTAAAAACAGTTAGCTTATAACAACTCAGCATTGATTCTCTGATACTAGTTAAGCCCCTACTCTGTGTCTATTATTTGATAAAACCCTTAATTTCCTTGCTTACCCATACATGACGTCTGAACTCAGCAACTCTGAAATTTGCATTAATAGCTTACTTTCCTATTTTGTTGGGAAAAGAAATAAGGCAAGAAACAAAAGCAAGTGTTAGCATTTCATACCAGAACCCACTTCATCACTATAACTTGTGAAGGAAAGAGTAAAGCTCTCCCTTAGTCAGTAAAAATATGCCATCCTGTGTTTCTCTGCCAGAGTTCACTCTTGGACCAGTGAATTTAAATTCAATTGCGTTGCTGCTCTTTAGTCAGTTTTTCTTAGAGTGATTTCTCAAAATGCATATATTCGCTCAGGGATAAGGAGGAAAACCACCTCAGTCACTGGCTTGCCTAGATAGAGCAGCAGAATCTCATTTCAGACACCATTAAAATACCCACCAGGTCTGCAAAAAGAGGCTATTTTCACGTTCCAGTCAACAGCCCCATAGGAAAACATCTTTGCTGATCTAGATTAAAAGGAAGATGCATGAAAAAGTCTTGAAAACAGTTTTATAAATCCATTTTGTTTAAACCACCAGTCCAGTCAAGGATTTGTATGGTATGAAACTAATTATGTATATGAAAGTAATTAATGTGAGTATGAAATTAATGTGCATGAAAATAAATTGTGAAGTCTTCATTTACTACCTATTTTTTAATAGGAAAACTATTCCTCACAAATGGAGAATAATGTTTTTGTTGTTTAAAAATCTGCTTTGAGAACTAAGGTATTAACAGGTTTGGATTATCTCTGATTTGGGTCATTTTTTTATAAGGCAGTTGTGTTTGGTTTTATTGAAAATAACATCTTTTTAGAATGGTAAAGCTATCAATTATAATGGGATTGGGGGATTTGATATTCATGTCTGTCTTCTATAAGACGTTAACATGAGAAGATAGTGAGTTGAGGAAAAATAATATTCCATGGTTAAGTAAATTTGGGGAGTGCATCTCCCTCTATCTAGGTCTCTCTCTTGCTCTCTTTTTTTAAGTCAGGTATTTTTATTTAATACCTTCCAATTCAATAGTAACAGCAGTAAATAAACACTTGAAAGAACAGGCAGGTATCCCCCCGTAACTGGAAGAAATTAAGTCAAAGCGTTCTACATGGTAGAAGGGAGACATCTGCAAATGTCCACGGTTATATAATTCAAGGACACCTTGGAAATTTCTAAAGCCATTTCCAAAATATCAGTGGCAACAGGTTGAAACACAGCTACTTCAAAGGGTAAAATGTCTATATCTACATTGGTTTTTATTAACAGGGGCTGAGTTGCACCCATATAGCATGACATCCTTGTCTTAAGCCTTAAAGGAAAAGAAAGTCTTTTCCATTTGCAGCAGGTTGAAATATTTCTCAAATAAGGCTCCCTGAAAATGGATTACCACAGTACTCATTGACATGAGAGAGTTATGACCCTCTCTTGGAGCATTGTGTATTAGTTAAAAGATCCGGGCAGCCATAAAATTAAGATATGTGTTTAACTCTGTTCTACCCAGTGTTTGCCACATTTATTTTAACCTGGAACATCCAAGAAACGAGCATTCCAGTGAATAAACAGAAATCCGTCTACAGTTGGTTCAAACATTTATTTTCAAATTCTCACTAATGCAGATCTTACATCAGGCAAAGATTTAGAGTCCAAATCTACCATGATAATGAATTAATGTCTCAATATGTGTCAGTAATGCTTACGAAATACTTAAAGGCAGGGTCTAAGCAAATGTTATGGTAAGAAAGCGTGTAAATCAGAAAAAGCCTAGCTCAACCCTGAAGAAAGGGCATGGAGATGGGAGGGCGACAGATGAGATAAGGGGTTTCCATCTGCTTTCTAAACAATGTAGTTTAAACAGAGAAGTGCCCCTTCGTTCATTTTTTCTCTTTCTATTTCTGAATTATCTTCATCATATTAGAAAAACCTTGAAAGACCCCAAAGCAAAGCACTAAGACGTAAGGACTGTGGCTCTCTCACAACCCTCCTCATGTCAGTCTAATATGTAATTTACAGTGGATGTAGGTCCCACCATCTTGCAGAACCAAACATCCTCATGTCCCACGTCCATGTACGACCATATGACGCAGATGAGCCTAAACCATAGTAGCCCAGTGGCGAGTAAAATACATAGAAAGAGCTGTAGATTCAGCCTGTTTCCAGTGAATGACCTGATTCCCCACTCAATATCTATGTTAGCATTTTACTATTTGTCTTACTATATTTTCTATTATCTGTATTACAGAAAACTGTAACAAATGGGTCTTTGATATCCATCTAAATAATCGTCATTGATTTGCCTTCACTGATGTTCAAGCTATTGTTTTTATGCTTTTTTGCGGATAGTTTGATAACATATTTTATTGTGTGATTATAATTTCTGCAACTATTAAATGGCCAAATACAGTACAAGTGCTTAAGAAAATCAATGTTAATTTTAGAATTATACTATATTTTTAGGTAACAGTTATAATGATACACAGTAGATCATGGTTGATATTGCTCAAATAAAATGTTAAAATTTCTTTTTCCTTTACAGCCAACATATCAATCGTAGATATAGATACCAATCAGGAGGACAACATAGCCACTTCATCTCCCGGAAACAACTTTGGTCTTGACCTGAAAGCAGATGACAAAATATATTTCGGTGGCCTGCCAACGCTGAGAAACTTGAGGTAATTTAGAGTAGATTTAAAGCTGAGGATTACGTTTTAATTAAATGGCCACTATGCTCACTAGAGTTCTGAAGTTTAATTATAATAGGGATGTCAAATAACCTTTAGTTGCAGAAAGGCCCAATCCAAAAAAAAAAAAATCACGTTTTGTGGTAAAAAAAACACCGGATTTGGAAACCAAAGGATAGATTTGACATCTTTGTTGAAGAGATGGATTTGAATCACTGTTTCCCTTATATGCACCTGCTGTAAAGAATTATGAAGGTAATTAACAGCGGAAGCTAGAGTGAATGTGGATCTTGTAATTGCTGTTCCTTGCACATTCACTGGAGATAATGGTCCTGTGACATTGCTTAATGCTCTGAAAATTAGTCAGTGTTCTGGGATACTATGAATATAGCTTATTTTATTGCTAAGCGTTAGGATCCTAATAATGTATTAGTGCTTTCCTATATGCTATATTAGAGCTTTCCGACATGCCTAACACTACAACCAGGTTACTTTTTCTCACACCCATGCCAACATTTTTTCATACGTGTTTTTTAGCTAGTAGGATGGGGAGACATATTTACCTCATAATTTAGTTAGTTCAAGAAATATAAAAGTAACTAAATATTAAATATTTCACATGGTATTTAATTAATTCACTGATTTTTATAAAACATAAGAAATAAAGCCTGTAGGGTACTTGGTGTTCAATAAACATTAATTGAATTTAATTACAATAGGATTAGTCTATTTGATGAAACCACAAGAGTTTGCTACAAATACAGACTACCTTGTTTTTTATTTTTTTGTTTTGTTTTGTTTAATTAGTTTGGTAGTTTTTAAATACTTAGTAGTAAATGATTTTGGTAGCTTAAGAGTTATATAAGTCCTGTCTACTCCAAAAGGACCAACTACATTTGGAAAAATTTCAGTGTTCTGAAAAGGATGGTGCTTAATTATTTCCACATTTCCCAAATGACTAGTGGAACTTCAGTCTCATGTTATGACAGTCAGCATGCAGGCTGAAATTTCCTTTTTCCTAAATCTAAACTCATAGAATAAGCAACTGCTTAATTACCAAGCTTTCAAGGGTGTAGTTGACAAGATTCCTGGTGCTAATAAACTGGCTCTGAGTTTATCTACATTGTAATATATTTGTGTTGGGAATATAGCTCTAAATGCCGAGTCGGAAAAATCCTTACAAATCAAATTAATTTCAATAGTGACATAGTTATAATTGGAACTCCATTTATCAGTCATTTGACAAGTGTTTGTTGAGCATCCACTGTGTGACAGATAGCATACTACATCCTGGGACCCAGCAGTTGTTCAAATCTAAAATTTTACTTCACAAGATCATTAACTATATTCTATCACATGAACTAAATGTAGCCAAAATAAGGCTATCTAAACCTAGCTTCATTTATTCAAGTGATGATTTGAATTATCATAAAGTGAGTTTTAGGAATTATAATATCTACAAAGTGTCCCTGTTAAGTTTATTGAGAAGGTTTTATATCTCTGTTTGGAGAAATTAATCTTTTTGTTTGTTTGTTTTTGTTTTTGTTTTTGTTTTTACACTATAGCATTTCGTAATTACAGTATAATATTTCTGTAGTGATATTTTCATTACTTCAAAATAATCTTTAGCTGTATATTTGCACTTGGTAATGGAATCAAACATTCATACTTAGCTGTTATTTTGCCCATAGACAGGACCTCAGTATGATAAAGTATAAAAGTTGTGGGAAACCTACATTATTCTGACATGTATTGTTAACCTCAAGCTCTTTGAAAGACAGTATTTATAAGCTACTCATGAATACTAGAGAATAGTGACATTTGTGTATTTTCCCTTTCATTAAATTGATAAAAATAGATGCTTTATGTTCGTCTTTCAAAATAAAAAATTTTCCAAGAGAATAGTGTAAGCAGTGGTCATATTTGGATTCTAATTTCACGGCAATCAAGGACATACATCTGTTTTCTGTTCATCCGTTTTCTGTTCCGTCATTATTTTGCATTGCCTTCCTTTGTATTATTGATCCCTGTGCGATGACTTTTTTTCAAGATTGATGATTAAAGTTCATTGTTTTATGAAATGAAATATAATTCTAAGTAAATTGTTTTTGTTTTTTCTTTCCTTTGACCTAGTATGAAAGCAAGGTAAAGTTTAAATTTATGCATGCCTTTCTCAAGTGCATGGGGTGGGTAATGTGGCTTCCTAGAGAAGGCAGCCATGCAGAAGCAGAGGGCCACCTCTGCGGCTTTGTTCATAGTACGTGTCGCAAGCGAGCCATGCACTCTGAGAGTCGTCAGGCCACTCCTGCTTCGAAGATGCTGCCGCTTGCCCACCCTCAGCTGAGCTGCGGTCTGAGTTGTCTCACCAGCAGTGACCATAGATTTGCTCTGCTCACTGTTCCACCAGCTGCACGCAGCACACCTGGTGACCAGCAGCACGCACGCAAAGGGCAGCTGGTCAAGTTTTGGGTCAAAGTCCAGTCTGTTGGGTTGAACCCCCTCTGGCATCCCTAGTACCACGCTGTCTGCTGAATCATCACCCCGTGCTCTCGAATGCTCACCATGCCTTGTTGCTTTCTGCAGGCCTGCAAACACGCAAACGTGTACACGGCCTTTGCACCTCTCACCAATGCTGCTTATTTACTGCCGTGTTTATTTAAAATTAGCTCTGAGGCAGATGAAAGGAATCTCTGGGAATACCATACTTAAAACAAGTGTGTGCACTGAGAGTGAAGAAGTCTGCTCGTTTCCCTGGCTTCTCAGGAGCACTTAGTTCTTCCTTGCAGACAGTTATTAGCATGAAAACTGTGCGTGGCAGGCCTCGGTAAAGGCCTGATCAAATCCCAGAGACATGAAGGGCTGCACACTGGCTAAAACTGAAGCCTGGTGTTTTGGCATCTCAGAGCCTAACTATGCCAAATTTCTGAAAAGGAGAAAATGAAGCTGAATTGATCCAAGATTTTAAAGTATGAAGGCTAGATTTCAATACAAGAAATCAGACTATGAAAAGGAGGAATAAACCACATTGTTTTATCACAACGCAGTTAGGAGACAAGTCATGCTATGTTTGCTGCGATAGCTAAAAGACAAAGATTGGCTCTCATGGAAATTATGTTAATGAAACTCTGAGATGGCACTGTGTCGCTTAGTAATTTCGCTTTTGTGTGGTGACCCTCAAGAAACAGAGACCTTGGTTCCCATGCGGGGCATGATCACTGTATGTGACTGTTTAGCCTCTGTGATTTTCATAATGCTGAGCTTGCTAAGTCATCCTCTTTTGAAATGGATCTTTGCATTCCCTTGAAACAATGACCTATACAATTTGCAGGAGGGATTTACTTTATTAACAAGACCTCTGAAAAAAATTATGATAATTCTCTCTTCCCTTAAAGGAAAATATGGAAGCAGGTGAACACTGGGATTGAAATTGACAATTCTCTTTGCTTTAGACAAAAAAGTTATAAGCAAGATCCATGTTCTTCGTAATAACCAAAAGACTGAACAGAAGGAAAACCTTTGGAACAAGGAAAACTTATCAATAAAAATAAAGAAGCTCCATAAAGGCAGAGAAAGAGAAGGAAAAAAACCAAACTAGAACAAATGGCTGACATGAAATAAATCACCTGATACACACTGCCAGGCTCTAATTTGCTCTCCCACCTGTTTTTCCTCCTACCGTGTGTTTTTCATTAAGATAAAAAAAGAGAAACTTGGCATCATGAGATAATGAGGAGAGAATTAATCATTACCCTATCAAGTACAATATTTTGGTGTTGATTGGACAGTTTTTACAGATGCTTATTAACACCACACAAAGAAGAATTGCCTTTTCATTCCTGGGTACTTTTACTGTTCAAAATAGTAAGCACTAGCCACAGTGGCTATTCAAATGTAAATTAAGACCATTAAATAACAATAACTATTCAGTTTCTCTGTGGGACAAACAATGTTGTGTCTGGCAACTACTGATTTGAACAGTGCAAAACAGAACTTACGTATCATTAAAGGAAGTTCTATTGGACGGTACTATTATAGCTGAGGAAGTATCATAATCATCACGGATGTCCTGCTAGCTGATGTTTATTGAGCACTTACTGTGTGCTCTGCTATTCGTGAAGATATCCAACATCACAACTTGATAATGTAGATATTGTTACTATCCTACATTTTTCACATGGAAGGGTGCTGAATCTCTGAGAAGTCAGATCACTCGCCTAAGGTCCTATAGTAAATCAAAGCAACATCTGGACTCAAGGGCAAAGACTACTTTCTAAGCTGCAGGCACATTTGCCCTGTTTGAAGAAGTAGTGAGCAAAGCAAGTAGTTTGGGTATACAAGCCATTTTTCAACTTTACTGGAAAATGAAAAGTTGTATTCTTTGCATTTGGTGGCTTTGTAGAATATGGACTTTGGGGTCAATCTGTAAGGCTAATTTAAAATAGTTATTTTTATACTATGAAATCCAAAAGAATATTCCTTGGGTTTTGTTTGTACTTAAAAGCTTTAAAGATGTATTATGTTATTTTTGAACTGCTCCCCCCCAAAAAATATCCATGAAAGATATACTTTCTCCTCAAAATTAGCATTTCCAGATTTTTTTTTTCTAAATCTTGAGTAAGATTTTTTTAAAAACTTTTGTATGTAGTTTGATTATGCTGCCTACATAATCACCTGCTGTTCACCAGGAAAAAAAAAAAAAAAACTCTCACTTTTAGTATGCATATGAAGCATCAGCAAGAAGTTAGTTAATTTCTGTACCTTGTGTTTAATGCTGCGGGTGAGATTATTGTTTCAAAGGAGAACAACTACATACAGACTCCTGCTGCAGGGTGGTGGTAACATCCACTTAGGCCCAGCAGCAGAGAATGGGAGGCAGAGTTCGCCGGGTACATGTGTGCACAGTTTGATGTCTGTGACGTACCTGCCTGTGTGTCTGCTCCATATGGCTTCCTCCCGGTAGGCAGAGAGTACATTGCCATTACCCTAATGAAACTGCTTTTGTTCTCCGTTTGATTATTCAATAGGCCAGAAGTAAACTTGAAGAAATATTCCGGCTGTCTCAAAGATATTGAAATTTCAAGAACTCCATACAATATACTCAGCAGCCCTGATTATGTTGGTGTTACCAAAGGATGCTCACTGGAGGTTGGTGTGTTTTTAATGGTTCCCTAAACACATTCTTATCAGATTTCACTTGTATAGTGTGAGTGTCCTTACAGGGATCAAGCTTTTGTTAATATATTTTAAATTCCTACTGACCTTAGTCTTAGCTATGCATAAATGATAAAACAAGATGGAAGCATTCTATAAATTACCAGGATGGAAATGATATTATAAACACTCAAAATTGTGATTCAACCATTCACATGTAAAGCCTTTCAAGGCATGTATCTTTAATATTTATCTCTTTTCTCTTTCTCTCTTCCCTTCCCTTTTCCTCATTTTTGTCACCTACTTTAAATTTCTTTTATCATTATTTATTGTATATAGCTTTATTAGAAACCTTATCTTTTTTTCTGGAATGTGTTGGAGTTTACACAAACATCAAGTAGTAATTTATACCATAATCACTCATGTGTTCAAGCCCCCTTGCCTTTGGAGTAACATAGATTGGGACCTGTAGCATCCAATTCTGCAAAGACTCATGTCTCAAATGACTGCCAAGTCCCTTGCTGGCTGATATTCCCAGTACCTCTTCTTTCTCACTAAAGCAGCCAGTGGTACCCTGATTCAACCTGACTATTTTGCACTGACCCTTCAATCATAAGACCCATATGTGAGATAGACTCAAGTCTGGGCTGTGCACTCTTAAAATATCTATACACAAGAGCCAATGGTAAACAGCAAATATTAGTAAGGATTTTAAGGGAACTCAAAAGTGATGAGCTTATTGTTCAAGGAAAATTTTAAATCTATCATACTTCCAATTTTTTAATTACCCTGCTATGGTGCGTTTACTCATTTTGGCAGCTTTCTCCGATTAAAACTACCTTAAAGCATTCTAGTAGAATTCAGGGGATGGAAGGAGGAATTGAAAGAAAGAAAAAGTGAATCTGCCATCCAAGTGATGGAGGCTTAAAGAGTGGAAGAGAACTTTCTGAGTCTTCATTATTCATAGCTACAGGCTCCAAGTTGGAACTGGTTATAGACACCCACCCTATGAAGCCTGGGAAGAAGGAAAAAGGAAGCAGTTAAAGAATGAAACTCTTAAGGATCTGTACTGGCTTCTTAAAGAAAGTTTTACTGAGAGTTTTCATCTTCAAAGCCCAACTCTCATCCACATTCAAAAGACATACACATGCGGATAGAAAACTATCCAGAAAATGAATAGCATCTATGCATGGAAATGATGATTCTGTAAAGGCACTTTTCAGTAACCAGGAATTATTTTGCAACTAAAATATGAGGCAGAAATTTGATGTGGATAAATATTAAAAAGTGTACACAGTGCTTTTATCAAAACTATCTAAAATTCTATGATTTGAAAATTGGAAAAGAAAATAGAGCATACATTTTACTACTCTTATGCCATTTAACTGGACTTGAAACACTGTGGGGGGGGGAATAGCCTACATTAAAGGATTTCTTGCTTTTACTCCAGCAAAATCTAGGACTTATAAAAGGAATATTTTAAGCTCTTTAAATGCCCAGCTATATGGCCTTACTTAAATAAATGCTGGTACATTCATACCGTAGAAGGTCCTCCAGCCATAAAAGTACTAATGATCTATGTTTATGGGCAGGGACAGCCTCCGCATATGGAAGCAAAAAAAGACATTAGAAATGAGCATATCTGTCAAGATTCAGTTTAAATAGAGGGAGGAAGAAGGTAATGTCATGAAAGATAAAACAAATGGATGAATGAAGGCTATAAACATCTATATACATCTGTACAGCTTTGAGACTCTAGCAGAGGCTGATTCTATTTCACATTTTTTTGCTGTTTAAAATGTAACTGTTTATAATCTAGCAAGGACAATGATGTTATTTAAATTTTAGAAAAAAATTGGACTATGAAATATGTGGTTTATTTATTTTTAAGGTTTACGTTTTATTTGATTTTTTAACATTGTAGAGTATATTTATAATTTTGATAGCGATGAACAGCTTTACCTTGAGCTCATCACTGGGAAGAATGAAGACGTAGATCACAGTTGGACTCCTCTGTAAAACATAATTCATTGACAGAGTGTATTCAAGGGATTAATTACAGTGTTTCAAGGGAGGCGTAGTAGGGAGATTGATTGACACATACCTACCTGTGTGTCAGTTTGGTTTAAATCTTTGCTTTAGCCAAAAGAAAGTGATAATCTTCTATATTGTAAATGAAGAGCTCTAGAATAAAAGCAGAACCCTTAATTTTGATTTTAACTCAAAATGCTCAGAAGATTTGATGTTATTACTGGAAATGGTATCTCTTCTGCTCTTGGGTTCTGCATGTAACCATGGTGGTTTCATGCTTTCTGAAACTACAATGTATTTCATAATCACTCTGAGTGCTTTGAGAGGGTAAGTGAGATGGAGAAATTAAACTTTCATTTCTGATGATTCCTTCTCTTCTTTCCTTTTACCTGCAGAATGTGTACACAGTGAGCTTCCCCAAGCCTGGTTTTGTAGAACTCTTCCCTGTGCCACTTGATGTAGGAACGGAAATCAACCTGTCCTTCAGCACCAAGAATGAGTCTGGGATCATTCTCTTGGGAAGTGGAGGGACACCAACACCACCCAGGAGAAAACGAAGGCAGACTGGACAGGTACCCCCTTACTCCCAGTTGATGAAGTATTTTCCCTAAAGCTTATATAAAACAATTAAATTGCTTTTATATTTTTTAGGTTTGCATCAATTCTTTCTAGTCTCATCTTGACTACCATTCTATTTACACATGCTGGCCTCCTATTTCTCTCACAGCATCTTTTTAAAACAATTGTCCTTTCTAGGATTTTCCCATTGGTCAATTCCAGGTTCACAGTCTCACTTGTATTTGCATCTATATTTCGTATAGATTGAACACATGCATCTATTAAGAGGAAAACTTAAAATATGTTCACATTAGATTAATATTATTGTCTCTAGTTCCTTACCATTATCTGTAGATATTCAGCTAGGATTCCTTAAATTTAAATTACTTCAAAGATCAGTTTCCCAGTTGCACTAGCCCAGGCAGTGCGATCTCTTGGAACCTGTCCCACCCTTCCTGAACAGAGAAGGGCAGATAGATGTGAGGTGGGAGAAGGAAACAGAGCAGAACCAACACAATAGCCCAATGACACTCAGCGACATATAAGCAAAGACTAATTTTGAAAGGGCATAAACTCAAGTGTCCATTTGATTTTCTTAAAACCAGTCCCACAACTGCCCAGGCATCTTAACTGGTTTAGGCATCTTAACTGTTTATTCCCTTCATATTCCTTTAATTTCTCCATTCTCATTTTTAAGGATATAATTTCACATTCAGTCTAGTTTTCCTCAGTGAAAGGGTTCATAAGAATTAGTCTTTGATGATCAAAAGAATAGAATCCCTTACAAATACACCTTTAAGTATGTCTGCACCCTTGTAAACCAGGTTGTAATATCTGTGTTTATGTGTGTGCTTTTTAAAATCTGTTTTGGCATATAACATTTAGTGATAAATAATATTTATACTAAATCTTATTCCTTTTCCTAAAAATAGAAACCCTACACAAAATATTAGCAAATAGAATCCAAAGATGGAACAACCATGAGTAACTGCAGTTATCTCAGGCTGTAGGAGTGGTTTAATATTAGAAAATCTAAATATCATATAATCATTTCAATAGACATAGTAAAAACATTTGATAAAATTTAACACCTATTCATAGTTTTTAAAAAATACTTAGTAAATTAAGAAAAAATAACTTCCTTAGCTATCGGTAAAAAACTGTAACAATTATTGTTAGTTTTTTTAGACAGTCTCACTTTGTGGCCCTTGGTAGAGTACTGCGGCATCATAGCTCACAGCAACATCAAACTCTTGGGCTTAAGTGATCCTTCTGCCTTTGCATCCCAAGTATCTGCCACAATGCCCAGCTATTTTTTAGAGACAAGATCTTGCTCAGGCTGGTCTCAACCTTTTGAGATCAGTAATCCACCTGCCTTGCCCTCCCAGAGTGTGTAACAATTATTCTTGATAGGAAAGCATTGTAAATATTGAGTATAAAATCAAACCCAAGAAAAGGATGACTATTCTAACTGCAGTGATCTTAGCCAGTGCAATAAGGACATAGTACAAGAACAAGCATAGTATAATAACAAATATATAATTTAAGAATAAATGTAACAACAGACATAAAACCCACAGACAGAAAATTATAAAATTTGACTAAAAGACACTGATATTCCTCAATAAATTGACATATTCAACATTTAAGTGGAAAAACTTGATATGAAAAATGTCAGTTTCCCCCAAAATAGTAATATATAAATTTAACTGCACAATAAATATCACCTGATCTTTTTGTGAATTGTGATAAGATTATTATAAAATTTATATCCAAGATGAAAACTTCTTAAATAGAAGAAGAAGGGATTGGGGCTGTCTCACCTGATTCCAGCATAGAGAAAGCAGAGTTTTGTATTGTGGTAGTATGATATTAATACCTGGACAACTCTGGGCAAGCAGAACAGACTAGAGATACTCAAGCATAGATGAAACAGCACTGGGCAATAGATGGCATTGCAGATCAATTAAAACAAACAAACAGGGGCGGCGCCTGTGGCTCAGTCGGTAAGGCGCCAGCCCCACATACCGAGGGTGGCGGTTCAAACCCTGCCCAGGCCAAACTGCAACCAAAAAATAGCCGGGCGTTGTGGCGGGCACCTGTAGTCCCAGCTACTCGGGAGGCTGAGGCAAGAGAATCGCTTAAGCCCAGGAGTTGAAGGTTGCTGTGAGCTGTGTGAGGCCACAGCACTCCACCGAGGGCCATAAAGTGAGACTCTGTCTCTACAAAAAAAAAAAAAAAAAAAAAAAAACAATAACAAAACAAAAAACAAAAACAGTGGGCTGTTTCAGAGACTGATTCCAGTGTAAGTGGTTATCCATATGAAAAAGATGAAACTGACTTTCTGCTTCACATAAAACCAAAAATCAATTTCAATTAATTAAAATCTTAAACATAGAAGGGAAAAAATTTTAATAGTTTTTAGAAGAAAATGTACAGGGATAATTTTTGACCTTGAGAGCAGGAAGGATTTATTGAACAAAACAAGGTTACAAGTAGAACCACATTAAAATTAAAACTCTTTACTCATCTAACACAAAAACAAGCCTTAGCTTGGAAACTTACAGTACATAAAACCAACAACAAATTAGTAACCAGGATATAAAATGAACTCTTGTACAGCTATATGAAAAATACAAGAAATATGGATAACAATGGACAGAAGACTGTAACAGATATTTCACAGAAGAGGAAACATGATGGACTAAAAAATATATTTTTAAAATGTTCATTCTCACGTGTAATGAGAGAAATATAGTTTTACATAACACTAGATTTTATACTCAATAGAATGATGAAACTTTAAGAAACATGATCATACCAAGTATTGGACAGACATGAATCAAAAGTAACTCTTATAATCATTGCTGATAAAAAGAATAAATTTCTATAGCTACTTTGGAAAAATATTTGGCATTGTCTTATAAAGCTGAACGTGTGCATACCTTAAAAGCCAGCAATTCCACTACTATGCGTAACTCTCAAACATGCGCATCCTGAGACATTACAAGAATATTTACAGCAATATTCTTTATAATAGTAGAATAACTAGAAACAACTCAACTGTTTACCAGCTAGAGAACAGATAAGCACACTGTGTCATTTTCACATGAGATAAACAATGCTAAGAAGAAATAAATTAGAACTAACCATAGCAACATTGGTGAAAAGAAAACAAATAGGGTGGCGCCTGTGGCTCAAGGAGTAGGGCGCCGGTCCCATATGCTGGAGGTGGTGGGTTCAAACCCAGCCCCGGCCAAAAAAAAAAAGAAAAGAAAACAAATAGAAATGAAAAATGCCCTACATACTATATGATACCATTTTTACAGATGTTTGAAACAAGTAGGGCAAACGACATATATGTGAGGTTTCAAAAATAATTTTTAAAAACGAAGGGAATAATAAATATAAAATTTATGTTAGTGGTTGCCTCTGAGATGGAAAAACAGGAAGACAGATAATAAAGCAACTCGTGGAAGATGCAATAGTATTCTTTCTGAAATCAGGTGATAGATTTATAGATATTTATTTTATTGTAGTGGTGACATAGCTTCCCCATTTACATATACGAAGGTCACTTGTGGTGTGAGGAATGTATCAACTAGTTGTAAGAAAAGTATTTTTTGAAGAAGAGAGGGAGAAATGTGTTTATTTCTTACTGCATGTAATAAGCACTGAATAAATACAGAATAGAATATTAAATACAAATCCTTCTTAAATTCTTTGTCCTTGAATCCTGAAAAATAAAATTATTTTCTCACTGTTACAAATGGGGAGCTAAGAGGACCAGGTCAAACATTCTGACATGTTTTGTTGTTGTTGTGTTGTGTTGTTTTAATAAAGTGTTTGATGATGCTGAATTATCAATTAAACAAAGTTTAGCATGTATAACCCTAAGTATTTTTTTTTATTAAATCATAGCTGTGTACATTATGCAATTATAAGGTACAATGTGCTGGTTTTATATACAATTTGAAATACTTCCATCAAACTGGTTAACATAGCCCTCACCACATTTTCTTAGTTATTGTGTTAAGACATTTATATTCTATGCTAAAGGATATTTGAGTCCTTGGCCATTGCCAAAAATTAAGCAACACTGACTGGCTCCAAATTTCTCTTCCTCAGGACTACAGAAACAGACGTGAATCACTAGCTTTCAGGATAGTTTTTAAAATAAAACATTTTCCAGGTAAAACAATTAAAATGAGAAACTTTTAAGTACTGTAGTACAAAGTAAGCTGCCATTTTGATGTATCAACATTTTAATGGCAATGAGCATCTAGTTTTTAAACTCTCATAGTAAATGCTATCTCAAAGAGGAAACAATGTTTTTACAGCTTCTGTATGTTGTAGAGAAAATGCTGGTTAAATTGACATACAGGCAGTCCCCAAATTACAAACATCCGACTTAGATACAACTAACTCACACTTACCAACAGAGGCTATTACAGGTAATGGGTAGATGCACCTGTTCCAACTTACATGCAAATTCAACTTAAGAACAAACCTACAGAACCTATCTCATTTGTAACCCGGGGACTGCCTGCATTTCATATTTCAGATTAACAATTCTGATACCCTTGGGGTTCATTGTAATTATGTTCTGCTAAATGAGTTTGAGATCTCAAACAGTCAGGTAAGAAATTTTTCACTGAGTAGTTTGCAGTTGCCCCTTTGACAGATGGTGAGTGCTAGTCCAGATCCTCAGAATATTTTGCAGTGGATGTGTAGCCACCCACGTGATTTTGTAAATTATCAGAAACATAATGATGTTTGGTTGAAACGGTCTCCACCACCACAGATGAGTCATGGAGGACTGAGTGATCCCTGCATCGCAGTGCCCTACTACTCAACAAGAAAGGAAGAGCGGGCGGCATCCACTTGGGGTACAAGGACTGCATTCAAGCTCCCTGGGGTTCATAATCAGATATCGAAACCATACTGGTTGCTATGGTAACCACAGTGAGAAGAGAGCAGGCATATTTGTGGATGAAAAATTGCCTTTCTTCTTTCTAAGTGTGGGAGACAAGTTACATGTTTGTGCTAGCAATCTATACCACCAGCTCAGAGAATAAATTGAAGTCTAAACAGTCAAAATGCCACAAGTTTGAGAGTCAGACCTGATTTGCACACGCTGGCTGTCCACTGGCGAATACACAGGAGAGGGATTTTGTTGACACCCTTTGTTTCCTGATGCTTTTTATAAGTTGGAGGACCAGTATAAGCATGGCTGTTACTGTCAGCATCGCAAATCTGCTGTGCAGAGAACTGCTAAGTCCACTTTCCACATCGTCTAACAAGCAAAAATGGTAAATTATCAAGATATTTCCAACTGCTTTAAAAACTCTGTTTAAGAAAATATTTTTTTGACTAGGTAAACAGGGGTGTTTTGTTTTGTTTTCATAATTTTTTTTTAATGTTTGGGATTCATTGAGGGTACAAAGACTAATTGCATTTGTTAGATAAAGTCCCTCTTATAATTGTGTCCCGCCTCCAAGAAGTGTGCTATACATCATGGTCCTCCATTGCCCTCTGTCCCCCCCTCTACCCACTTGTTCATTCCCCTATCCCCTGCTTTGTATTAGCTCAGAAGCTGCCCTCCTATTAGAATAGAGTACAGTGGATTCTTGCTTCTCCATTTTTGTGATGCTTTAATAAGAAGAATGTGTTCCATCTCCATCCAGGTCAATACAAAGAAAGTCTCCATCTTTTTTGGGGGGGCCCATTTTGGGTTTGAACCTGCCACCCTCGGCATATGGGGCCAGTACCCTACTCCTTGAGCCACCAGCACTGCCCTAAAGTCTCCATCCTTTTAGTGGCTGAATAGTATTCCATGGTGTACATATACCACAGCTTGTTAATCCAGTCCTAGGTTGTGGGGCATTTAGGATGTTTCCATATTTTGGCAATTGTAATTGAGCAGCAATAAACAGTCTAGTGCAAATGTCCTTATGATAAAAGGATTTTTTTTTTCTTTTGGGTAGATGCTTAGTAATGGGATTGCAGGATCAAATGGGAGGTCTGTTTTGAGTTCTTTGAGGATTCTCCATACTTCCTTCCAAAAAGGTTGTATTAGTTTTCAGTCCCATCAGCCATGTAAAAATGTTCCCTTCTCTCCACATCTATGCCAGCATCTGCAGCTTTGAGACTTTATGATGTGGGCCCTTCTCACTGGGGTTAGGTGATATTTCAGGGGAGTTTTGATTTACAATTCTCTGATAATTAGGGACAATGCGCATTTTTTCATATGTTTGGTAGCCATTTGTCTGTCTTCTTTAGAGAAGGTTTTATTCATGTCTCTTGCCCAGTGATACATTGGATTGTTGGGTCTTTTTTCTTCATTAATTTGAGTTCTGTCTTAACTTCTAAGCAAAGACCCCAGAGTAGACAAATCTGAGGTTGCGTCAGGGAATCTCTAAAGCTCAGTTATAACTGATACTCCTATTTAATCTTCAACACCCATTTGCTGTTGCAGGCCTACTACGCAATATTCCTCAATAAGGGCCGTCTGGAGGTGCATCTCTCCACTGGGACACGAACCATGAGGAAAATTGTCATCAAACCAGAGCCAAGTCTGTTTCATGATGGGAGAGAACATTCCGTCCACGTGGAGAGATCCAGAGGGTAACTATAGCACCAGAGCACTTACTGCTGTTACTTCCATTGTTAGCATCAGCCTCTGCTCAGTGTGTGTGGATGTACTGTGCATTGCAAAACAGTGAAGTACCTTAATTTCCTCTTCCTTACATTTCATATTTCGGGAACCTCATTGACGTGGGCCCTGAGGAGTTCCACTCTTAACATTTTCATTCTATTTAGTTCTCTCCATCTTTGGAAAAAACAAATGCATCCTCTGAAGCTATAAGATAAGAGAAATCCTTCCCTCCACCCCTCTCAGATACTGTCTTCTCAGATAAGGTACACACACCAGGTAACACGCAGAACAGCTCAGCTGGAGCCAGCAGGCTTTGGCAGCTGCCGTTTCATTCAGGTTCCAAAGCAGTGATGGCAGCTGCTTAGAAACCTGTCACAGATATGGAGCATGGCTACAGCTGCAGAACTGACTGGGCCTGGTAATTGCACACCCACCTTGTCCCTGTCCCCCTTTCCCAAGGTAGGCAGGGTCCTTGCAGAGTGGCTTCTGGAGAGATCAGAATCAAGGGAGAGAAGGGAAATACCACTGCCCTGTGATCAGCTTGTGGAGGTCACCTCTCCTCAAATTCCCTGGAGCACTTGCTCTCAGCCCTGAGCCAGAGAATTAGCCTTCATAGCAAGTGCACAGACTGATTTCTCATTTCTTTAGAATGCAGCAATATTTGATACTTGCTTTAGTGGGAGAGTGATCTGTATTTTTCATTCAAATATTGTATGACAACTCAGAGAGGTAATTAGTTTAGTAGGACAATTAGAAAAATAAGAAAACAAAAGCCCAGGGACTTCAGGGGCCTCAGACCTCCCAGCCAGAAATCCATTTATTAGATTGCAGATGCAGAAGAGAACTGGAAATCAAATCTGATGAAACCTCAACACGCAGAGAACACGTGTTAATGCAATGAGTGTGGGTGAGTAGGAAGACTCAGTTCTTTAAAGATTTATATTTTCTAATTATCCTCAAGTGGATAACAGATAAGTAATAAAAATTTCTTACCCTCTAAGTCTAAGTAAACAGTAAAACTTTCCTCAGATCATTGCTTTATTATCTTCCAGAGCAGGAGGTTGTGGTCTGAATTGATACCAAGCACTCACGTGGAGTGTCTTCTCACTGATATGCCTAGAAATCATGATTAAGACAAATGAAGGATCAATATTTGGACAAACAAAGAATTTTTACTAATCTCATAGCCAGATATTGTACTTGAGGTCTCTGAGGAGAAATGCAGACTGAATTTTCTCATTTGAATCTTAGGGAATGCTGTAGAATACAGATTTTCCTTGCCCTTTAGACCGAATTTTAGGCCCTTTGCCAAACTTTAATCCTTTTCATTTTGAAAAGGCCTTTTAAAAACATCTAAACTTTAAAGAATTTCAATAGGAAAATGCAGATTTGAGAACTATAGTCAACCAAAAACCACCCCAAATGTGTTATTTTGTAGGGAAGGAATTATGAAAATTCCCCAGTGTTGTGCTAAGGTGTCCTTTGAACAGGTGTTTCTTCCAGAAGGGCATTTTATTATGCCAACTTCACAGCTGTTGACCATCAATCCAACCTTGATTTGATTAAGATGGGTGTACAGTACATTACTGAAGACTGGTCATTCAGTTAATTAGCAATATAGACAAACAGTTTTGCCATTCACTGTTAATTACAGGCTAATGTTTTGGGTATATTAGTGTGTAGACACCCAACTCTGTGCCAGAACAAGAACACATTTGCTACCATGATGGCTCTTTCAACACTCTAAGGTCAAAACACAATCACCATCTACATTAAACAGATTAACAAAAGATCACAAACGACCGTAAGAATTGCACCCAGAAACGTTTTTAATGCTTCATATTCCTGTTCCATGGCATTATTTATCAAGTACTAAACAAAGATTATGTCTTTTAATTACTGTAAATGTAGGTGAGAGCTGTATTAATATTCTTTCTTCACAGACGAGAAAATATTAACTAACTTGCCCAGAGTCATATACTATAATATAAATAACAAAGCCAGGTTTTTAATGAGATATGTTTTATTTATATACCACTATCTATGCACATACAACTATTAATTCTTATCCTTTCTTGTGAACTTAAAGATTTATATTCCTTCAGGTTAATTATGATATGCTATTAAAAATTTGGAAACATTTGCTTTTTCCCAAGACTGTTCAGAATATACCTGTTAATCATCATTTCTTTTCCTAAAACCCTAGATAGGAGGATAACTTCATACCACCTCCCAAAATCATTGCACTTTTACCACATTGGGGGCCACACCTCTCACGATGTTCCTGTCTTACCCTCTGCCTCTCTTTACCCCTTCTCTCTTATTCTTTCTCCTTTTCTACCATATTCCCTGGAAAAAAATCTTTAGTCACATTGGTATCTGGTTTCCTGGTTTTCTAGTGACTCCTGCCTTCTCTGTCTGCTTTGCCCTCTGATTCTTCTCCTGGACTCCATCCACCTCGGTGGCCAGCAATTCCACCTGGACAGAAGCATCCACCCCTACGAACCTGAAATAGTTGCTTAGGCAAATAGGGTAACCAGCAGAGCTGCATTTCTCTCAGGCTGCAGATCATGAAGTAGTTTAAGATATCTCCCCAGTAATGTGAAGCTTCCAGAATGAAATTGCAATGTGAACACTGCAAGCCAAATATTTTCTTTCTTGCCATCCAAAATATGGCCAGTAAAACAAAAATCTTTAGGTTGTATTTTCCATGTAAATGACCAATATCAGGGCACTTACTTCTCCTAATATCATCTTCCGAACGCACAGTGCAATTGGTCATAAAAACCATAAAAAACTAACAAACAAAAAAACTGGGACTAATATTCCAAACAAACAGGAAACAAAATATAATTAATAAAATATTTAATTATGAAAATCTAAGAATCAACCATTGAAACTGTAAAACAGAATACATGTATGTACAGCTGACCTATCATAATATTAATATAGTAATAGAAATGCAATGGTCAGTATAGTATTTTGCACATAGAAAAAAAAAAACAGGAAACATACCAGAATGATAATGGACATGCTGGTAATAATTTTCTCTATAAAAGAACTAAATGAATGATCTAGATGTGATGTTTCTGGAATGTAAAATATAAGTAGGATTCATCTATAGTTTTCCAACAATGCCCGTATTACGTAATATGGCTTCAGGGCAATCCCTTAATAAGTGTTTTCCTCCTCTGGGAGTAGGTGTTTTTAATCTCCACTTCATAAATGAATGAAAGAAATGGGGCATGATTAAATAACTTGGCCAAGGTCACACAGCTAGTAAGCTTCCAAACCAATACTTTATTCCAGTCTGTTCCTTCGGAAAAGCCCCTATCTGCATCACTGCCCTGCGATCTCGTAATGAGGGATGAGAGAACTATCAAGAATGGTGGTCCTTAAGGCAGAACCAGACTGAAGAGAGTCCACACCAGCAAGAGGAGGCGTCCGGCTCTTTAAAATCTAATCAAGAGCAGAGATTTACTGTCCTTGGATAATCTTTAATAGTACCTTAAAACCCCATTAAAACCCTTAGAAACACTGTTACATCATCTTAATAAGAGACTTATTTTAGCCAAAGGGGGGAAAAGGTGTTGAGGGGAGAGGCTTTGCAGTGAGTCACACATACCCAGAAGGGAGTGGTTTTCTGAAGGTCTCTTTAAACCAACACTCTTAGCAAGGAAGCTGAACCTCCTGACTTTGCCAACACATTCTTCCAGAGGCTGGTTTAAAAAATGAAATCAAACAAGCAACAAACAAAAAAAAAACCACTCACAAAACCCCCGTATGTCATTTCCCCCATCTTCCCTTTGAAACGAAATCTGACCTGGCCCCTCCTGCTACCTCCGAATGGTGACATTTTGAGACATAGTGAAATCAACCTTTCCTTCCGTTCTCCTAACTTTTGAAGTACCCCAAAGTGGATCAGTTTCTCAGGGCCAATTCAGAGCATCTTGGCCCTGCTTTTTGTTTACAGTTCTACATGTGGGTTTTTTTTGTTTTTTTGTTTTTTTGTTTTTTCCGTATTATATCAAGTAAGATGGCACTTTAGGGCTGAGTTTTCACCCAAATACTTCGGTTTTCTCCCCAGATATGAAGTAAGTTTTCAGTAATTCATTCATAATCCTTGTTCAGGCTGGTGACTAATACTTATGACTAATAGCATCATGATGACTGTTGGGACCGAAGCTCAAAACCTGCATCTAGAACAAAAGAGAAAATGCCTTTAGTCATTTTCATCCTCAGAACTCTTTGTCTCCTTCTGAGTCTTTGCCCCAGGATCTAAGGATTGCCGTGAATAAGTAGCATGAGGTTCTCAATTAGCAGTGTGTGAGTTATCTCTCATAAGCAAATTAGGGAAATTAATGAAACAGCCACTAAGGAAAATCATTGCAGGGAACAATTAACATGGTGTTATTGCCTGCCTCTTCTATTCAAAAGCCAGCAGCTACATTCTTTATAAAACTGTGCTGTAAGTGTTTGCTGTTGATTCCTGCAATCTAAGCTCTCAGGAGTACAGTTTGTCCCCTAGCAAGAAGATAATAGCCCGCACAAACCAAGAAATAAAGAGCCAAACAAAATGTGACCCCATGCTGTGCTAAACCCGCTGATCCTGATACCATTAGACACTATTACCCAGCACAGAAGCCTTGGTTCTTACAGGCTGGTGTATCAGGCTGCGTGTTACTGATGTCACCTCCACCAGGGGCTAATGTTGCAGCTACCCCATTGCCTAGTTTCAGTAAACTTTCAGGGCGTGAGAATGAGGGAGGCTTTGGACAGGGGACAAAATCCTGAGACATGAGAACATTTGCTTAGTGTGGAGTCCTAATCATTCCATTTGGTTCACTTAAAAGCTATGAGAGGGAAAGGTGGGAGAAAATAATTTGATTTTTTCTCTCTTTTTATTTTTTTATTTCAGATTAATAGGGGGATACATACGGTTAGGTTACATTGTTTGCCTTTGTAAGGCAAAGTTTGAGTTATGGCTGAGCCCTTCACCCAGGAGACATGCCCTGGAGAGTCCCCAAGTCCCCTCCCCTTCGTCCCTTCTTGAACTTAATCATGTTTTTCTCTCACATGGGCCCGTAGTTGCTGATGGACTAGTTTCAGCATAGTATTGAGTACATGGGATGTTTGCTTTTCAACTGTATTGAACATGGTGTGATTTTTACTCATTTATTTCAAATGTTTTTCAGCATCTTTACTGTTCAAGTCGATGAGGACAAAAGATACACACAAAACCTGACGGTAGAGCAGGCGATTGAAGTTAAAAAGCTGTTTGTGGGGGGTGCTCCACCTGAATTCCAGCCACCCCCACTCAGAAATGTTCCTCCTTTTGAGGGCTGCATATGGAATCTTGTGATTAACTCTGTGTAAGTCAACCTCCTAATTTTTTTGCTGTCACTGTTTTGTTTGGTATATGTATCTACACCACCCAGGACCACGGGGGCGGAGAAGAGAAAGGAGGAAGATCTTCCAATTAGATTTAGAAAATTGCCCTGACGGTCTTTAAAACAGGTAGGGAATCTGATTTAATTGTAAGGAAGCAAGACCATGAAAAATGTTAAAATACACTTCAATTCTCTTCTCTCAGCCCTATGGACTTTGCACAGCCTGTGTCCTTCAAAAATGCAGACATTGGTCGCTGTGCCCTTCAGAAACCCCGTGAAGATGAAACTGCAGCAGTCCCAGCTGAAATAGTTACCCAGCCTGAAGCGGTTCCCACCCCAGCCTTCCCTACTCCCACCCCAGTCCTGGTACATGTGAGTCTTTATATTTCTATTGCTTTCGGATTTTTAGCCAGCACTTTGAATCATTTTCAGAAGGAAAGGTATTCAGGGTACCTAATGTCCTCCAGTGCTCGAGTTGGAGGAAGGGTAACCTGTCAGTAAGAAACCTATTCTCGCACCTTGGTTGGATTACTTATATATATATATATATATATATATATAAAACATATATATGTTTGCCTTTAATTTTTCTGTTTATAAAATAGTATTTGATACATTTTCATTTGAAAAGGTGGAAAACACAGAAATATCCAGAATCAAGACTGAAAACCACCTATGACCCCACTGCACAGAGGCAACTATATTGACTTCCAGTCCCTTTTAGTAGCGTTTTATGGAGCAGACTACACGCCACATATATCAGGCCTGCAAATTAAGTTCATGAACTGGTCCTAGAAAAAGTGCTGCACATACCTCATGGCTGATGGTCACTACGATCACCTTTGAAGTACTCCCCTTAGGACGCTAGGTACTGATAGCACTAGGTGACACCTGGTCCACCCTGCAAGACAATTGCGGAGCTCTTTTTCTGGAATGTCCCTCGGAACTATCATTGAAACAGCACAAAACACACAACAAACATCACAGAGCAAGACCCCATCACGTGTTGACACGAACACAGCTGTGGACACTGATATAGCAAGGTTATAAAGCATTATCAAGTTATTTGTACCGTGCTGCCAACACACACGCATGGTGGCAAGTTTACAAACTTAGTTGTACAATGACAGCTGGATGGTCCTTCCACGAAAGGAGTTCCAAAATTGCTTTGAACAGGGGAATAGGCACTGGCATAACTTCCCAAAGGCAGCACTTCAAAGGTGACTATAATCATGTTCAGCCATGAGTTGTGTGGCAGTTTTTCTAGAACGAGTTTGTGAACTTAATTGTCAAACCTCATATAATGTACTATCCTATTTTTAGAAATACACAATTAAAATGTAATAATACACAATTAAAATTGTTTCTAAACATTGTGAATGTGTGTGTCTAATATGATTTTATATACCCGTGCACACAGAGAAACAAAATACTTTACAATATTGGAGGTAGGGTATACTTGATTAGAATATGGACTGTGAAGTCAGACTTCTGTGTTCAAATGCCAGCATTCTAACCTACCCCTGTGTGAATTTGGAAGAGCTACTTACATAATCTATTTGTCAGTTTCCTCATCAGTAAAATATTCATACAAGTGATTATTAGGATTTTAAAAGACAATGTTTGTTAAATGCCTGGCATATACTAAACATTAAATAAATGGCATAATTACTATATATTAGTGATAATAATCACTGCTTTCAAGTGCTTACTTGTGCCAGCCACTGGCTAAACAATTTCCATTCACTATAGTACATGTCCTTATAACAGCTCTCAGAACATTAGAGCTGGAAGACACCTTAAAGATTTTTATTTATATTTTTAGATACAATAGAAATTGTCATTTCATTTATAGTTAATTAGAACTAGGTGGTTTAAGTAACTAATCTACTCACATAGCTAGTAAACAGCAGAGTAGGATTTTTTTTTTTTTTTTTTGAGGCAGAGTCTCTGTATGTCACCCTCGGAAGAGTGCTGTGGTGTCACAGCTCACAGCAACCTCAAACTCTTGGGCGTAAGTGATTCTCTTGCCTCAGCTGGGCCTACAAGCACCTGCCACAATGCCCACCTATTTTTTTTTTTTGTCATTGCAGGTGTCATTGTTATTTAGCAGGCCCAGGCTGGGTTCAAACCCACCTGCCTCAGTATACATGGCTGGTGCCCTAACCACTGAGCACTGGCGCCAAGCCCAGAGCAGGAATTTTAACCCAGTGGATCTGGCTCCAAAGTCTGGCTCCTGATCACTAGTACACTCTACTTTGCAATTTTTTCTAATTTTTCCAGCTCATTTGGGCTATTTAAAGTGCTTCCAGTTTTTCACTATTAGACACCATACTCTAATGAATACCTTTGTGCAACAAACTTTTTCATCATTTCCAGTTATTTTTTTAGAACAGATTCATAGATTAATTTTGAGGTCAATAGATGACTATATCTAAGCTTATTTATTTATTTATTTATTTTTATTATTTATTTATTTATTTATTTTTATTTATTTATTTATTTTTTTGAGATAGGGTCTCACTGTATTGATGTGTGTAAAGTGCCGTAGCATCACAGCTCACATCAACCTCATCCTCTTGGGTTCAAGTAATTGATCCTTTTGCCTTCACCTCCTGAGTAGCCAGGAATACAGGTGCCCACCACCACGCCCAGCTAATTTTTCTGTTTTTAGCAGAGATGGTGTCTGGCTCTTGCTCAGGTTGGTCGAATGCCTGAGCTCAAGCAATCTACTCACCTCAGCTTCCCAAATTACTAGGATTATAGGTGTTAGCCACCAAGCCCAGCTTAAGCTTTTCAACACACATATCCATACTGTTTTTTCCACAAGTTGCACCAGTTTACATTCTCAACACCAGTGAGTCAACAACAGTCTCCCTACACTTTTTATAGCCCATGTGTCATGTTTAAAATTCGTTCAAATAATAGGACGTGTTATCTTTAGTGCGGATTTTGAAAAGTCTTGAATATCTCATTCTTTTCCTTAGTTTTCATGATGGAATTGGTTGTTCTGTAGGAAACTACACTCCTTGTCACTAGAAATAGTTATTAAATGAGAAACCAAATAATCATTATTCAGGAAAACTGGCTATTTATTCCGAGCATCATCTCATCCTCTGTAAAATATAGATATCACACCTGCCTTACCTATGACGTGGAGATACTATGAAAATCAAATGAGATAATGCATGTGGTAGTTCTTTGAAAATTAGAAGAAGCACATCCATGTAGCTACTGTGAAGAATCCCTGCATTCACTGAGTAACTACTATGTGCCCAGTACTCAGCTAGGCATTTTACATCCCTTATTTCATTTAATCCCCACAAGGTATTGTTTTATTTACATTTATTTATATTTATGGAAGTATGATTAGCTCTGTCTCAGAAAAGAAAATACCTAAGATAACCCAACTAGCAAGTGAAAGGCTATCAGTCATGTGGAGATGAGTTCCCAAAGTTAATTTCCTTCTAAGGCGTTCTTGTGATCTGCCACGTGGATTGCGGGATGTTTCCTCAGTTCTTTTGTAATGAGGACTTAGCTGGATCTTTCCCCAGCAAAGGGAAGCTGCTTTTTTTCCCCTCACACCTCTTAAAACATGCGTTTAGTAGACTCAAGAATGAGTTTTCTTTCTTTCTTTTTTTTTTTTTTTTTTGAGACAGAGTCTCACTATGCTGCCCTCAGTAGAGGGCATGGTGTCACAGCTCACAGCAACCTCAAACTCTTGGGCTTAAGCGATTCTTTTGCCTCAGCCTCCCAAGTAGCTGGGACTACAGGCTCCTGCCACAGCACCTGGGTATTTTTTTTTGGTTGTAGTTGTCGTTGTTTGGCAGGCCCAGGCTGGATTCAAACCCGCCAGCTCTTCAATTTAAGACACATTCTTAAGTTGAAGAATTCAAGAACATCAGGAGTTGAAAAGACTTTTTTGATCTTTGATTCTAATGTCCACTTACAAAACTGTTTCTCAAAGAAAATAGAACCAATTTCTAAACAACTAGCTTAGAATTATAAATTATATTTGGCAAGAGCCCTGAGATCGTCTGGTCCAATCACCATCTTAACACATGAATAGTCCTTTTATATGATATTTGATGTGGGATTGCAACCTGTACTTGAATACTACATTAATGAGGATTTTCCAGTGTCTTGATGAGGCTGGCTCTAGTTGCTAGAAAACCATTGATTATATGGAAGTAAAACCAGGTCCCTAAATTTCTATGTTATTATTGTGTTTCTATAGGCAAACACATTATATTTATATCTTCTCTAATGTCCCTTCAAGGATTTGAAAATATCTAGTCTCCTACTTCTGCAGAGTAAATATTCCACAAGCTCAGGGTTTTCTTCATCGGACCTAATTTCTAATTCTCATACCCCCAGTGATTAATATTCTTAAGTTTAAAATATTTCTTTAAAAATATGGCACATAGAATAGACTATACTACTTAAAATGAAATGATGGGTTCAGGGGACATTAGCCCTTTTCTCCGAGTCTGTTAATGTTTCTATTCATGTCCTGAGAATGCTCTGACTCCTAATCAGGCACCATATTTGGTGGAGCAAAACCTAGTGGGTCTTCTTGTCACAAGAATTTCCTTCAGTCAAGTATCTCAGTCTCTCTGTTCTAGCTTGACTTTTAGGGGAGAAGCTTCCGGCTTCCATTAAACGCCCTACTTTTCTAAATGACCACACAAACCATTTAATAGGTCTTCTTAAGCATACCACATCTCCCCCCTTTTTTCTCAAAATAAAGACACTTGGCCATCTGGGAGTAGAGACTTTAACTCATTTGAGTTGTTTTATAACCTTCTGTTCTAATTGCACTTTCCATTTCCTCTCAGCAGAGTCAGTTTTAACTTTTCTCAAAACAGAGCATTCCGTTTAGTGGATGAGACAGAGGCAAAGGAGTTGAGTAGCAGCCCAAATTGGTTGGTCTAGAAAGAATTGCAGACCATGAGGGCTAGCAGACACCTTAGAGATGCCAGCAGTTACTTTATACGTGAGGAAGAAAGGCCCTGGGACCCGCAGCCTGGCCCAAGTTCTCACACGAGGAAGAGTTGGCCCTAAAACCCAGATGTTTAAATTCCAACTGCTATTTCCCCTTCTCTAGCACATCATATGTATCTATGACTGTGTGGTTAGAACTGCATTTCTAGAACTTTCCATCTCTAATGAATTGTATTGCATTTTAGAGTTTCTGATGTGATTTCTTTCCTATGTTCTTTCTTTTTGTGTGTATGGAAAGAGGTGCCTTCTTCTTAAAAGTTAGTAAAAGTTAAAGGCTGAACAAGTTGTTTCATAACAAATATTTATTAAGAGCCTGCTAATTCCAAATCTGAATAAAATATCATCGTTGCTAGCAAGAGAAAAAGGAGAGAGAGAGAGAGAGAGATGCTTCTTCCATGGCCCACCGACCTTTGCTCAATGAACTGAAAAACAAGAATAATAATATCTTCTTTCAAGGATTACTGTTATGGGGGAATAAACTATACATTGCACACAAAGCACCTACCACAATGCCTGGCTCAAAGTAATACCCCATCACTCTATTAATTCTTCTGTGCTCATGCAATTCTAACTTCTGTGTTAATTTAACTCTATTAATTATTCTGGTTAGTTTTAACTTCACATTTTTAGGTTTGGAACAATTGCTAGGAAAAGGGGAGTGTGGTGAGTATTCTATTTTTTTTGTCTTTATTTTTATTTTTTTAGCAACACATTTCAAACCTAGAGTATTCTATTTCTAAGCATTTATAAACTCCAGCATATGGTTATTAGATCTCAAGTTTCCCATAATTTTTCATTATTTCCATTTTTTATTTTTCAACAGAATTTATATTGTAAGAATTATTTAAGGAAGCTGGGCTCAGCTTGTAATCCTAACACTCTGGGAGGCCAAGGAGGGTGGATCGTTTGGGCTCAGAAGTTTGAGACCAGCCTGAGCAAGAGTAAGACCCTATCTCTACTAAAAGGAGAAAAAGCAGCCAGGTGTTGTGGCACCTGTTGTCCCAGGTTCTTGGGAGGCTGAGGCAAGAGGATCGCTTGAGCTCAGGAGTTTGCGGTTGCTGTGAGCTGTGATGCCACAGCACTCCACCGATGGAGATAGACTGAAACTGTCTCCAGTTAAAAAAAAAAGTGTATGGTGCCCCACGATCATAGTAATGTACACAGCTATGGTTTAATAAAAATAAAAATAAAAAGAAGGAGGAGGAAGAATTATTAAGAACTCAGACTTAAATTCTTAAATTCAAGTTAATTCCTGAGGGGTCCTGCCTCTTTGGGAGCCTGTGTTTGTTCTAGCACAGTTGACACAACTCACCTCCTGGTCTAGTGCCCCTCTTTTTTCTCCTTTCCACCCATCACACTCTCCCTGCCAGCCACTCTGGCACAAGGACAAAATTCACCAGACTCCAGAGCAACATGAGAGTCTCTGCCCTGTGAAATGGATATGTCAGTCCTCTGATTAATGCATGTTAGAACATGATTGATTAGACAGCATTTCATGCATATTATCTCATTTGATAATGGCAAAGCTTTAATGAAGCTTCTCTCATCCTTTAGCCCATTTAGAGCTGGAGAAACATTTCTGCACATTGTATTGTTTTGATATTTCTCATGGAAGATGGTGGGAGGAAAGGGGTAGATAAGAGCCTGGAGTTTGGATATTACGGACATTTGTTGTCATGTTGGAATGTGCAAGTTCTCTACGAGGATGCGCACCTTTCATATCTAGTCTTTTCTACAAGGAAGGCCTGTGAGGATGTGTACACAGTGAACTGGCTGCTTTTTTTTGTTTGTTTGCTTGTTTGAATTTTATTGGAAAGTTGAACTGTGAATCTCAAAGTTAAAATGTGGAAACTTAGAAGAGCAATACGACCAGCCACGAAGAGTTCTAGTGCTGATAAGGGCTCTCGGGAGGTGGGGGAAAGAAGCAAGCAGAGGAAGAAAGAATAGAGGAAAAGAAAGAGATTTCTCCAGCAGTTGTAACACTACAGCTTTCAGAGCTAAATACAGTCAAGGCCAAAGCATTAATTAATTGGATACTGGTAGGTATTTAAAAGGAAAGCACACACATTTTCTATACTTCGAGGAGTCTGTTCGGGCGTTAGTGTGGCAATATTACTGTAAAATGCCCAGTATCTACCCAAAGAACTCAAATGAACAGAAATTCAGTTTCTCAATCAACAGCTTGAGTAGGGATTGTATGTTTCAGAACATTAAAGTCAGCGCTATAAAAATTATCTTTCGCTTATTCATCCATAAAGAAGATTATCACAAATAAGCATCAGATGGGATTTTTGCTCACATTTATTAGGGGAATTATTGACTCATGAAAGAAGAAAATTATGCAGTTTTTATGATGATTCATCATTTGATGCTTTTGCGAACAAAGATGCCAGTTTTTATAAATGCAATTTACATCTCTGCTCCGGACCTCTCTATATTCAAGGGAGGCTTATCAATGAGTTATATGCAATCTTGTATCTAACAGCTCATTTCCAAATGCCAGCCACCAGCGGTTAGAAATGACCACTGTTTCATTCTGACCTGAAATTAAATAACTGATCTAATGAACAGGTGCACTGTCACGATAGACTCTCCACCCAAGACCTGACCGCCTGCAACTTGTCACCTGCTAAGCAGAGACAAATAAAAAGCAAGTACATCATGTCCTCCTTTCAAAGCACATTTTCCCCAGATGTACTTGCAGTACTTTAAAGATTTCCCACAAGGTGGCAGAATTGTAACATGTGGAGATTGATGAGCCTCAACTCAGGTCCTGATTTTGTTATTGTTGTTTTAACACATTTCAGAGATCAGTGTTTCCAAAACAACACAGGTGAAGCATCATGTCCATCAAAGCTCAGACTCCTTCAAGCTCATGTTAACTTAGATAAGAAAGATTCATCTTGCAATGACCATTCTTTAAAGGTTCCTTAAAATTGCCTCATTAGAAGTTCCTCTTTCTAGCTCTTTTGCTTAGCTTAGATTTCTGCGGGAAGCGAGGTTGAAAATGTCCTCCCTGGCAGGCTCATTTTATTCCTGTGCAAAACACCGGGCTCTTGCTGTTCCATCCTACGTGCTCCCCTTTAAAGTGCTACAAGAAAGAAGGAAGGTTGAGCGAGAGGAGGAGCAGCTCCCCTCACCATGGAACGTGAGGGGAAGGACAAGAAGGTGACAGCAGACCGACCATGGACGGGCCTGCCCTGCACCCACTGTGATGTCAGACTTGGCTTCAGTTCACGCAGGGGAGAGTGATGCACTGGAGACTTGATCCAGGCTGGTCTCCCTTCAGCCAAGCAAGGGGCGAGATCTACACTTGCACCAAAACATCCCGTTTAAACTCTAAAGTACATCCATATAAAAACCCTCTTCCACCAGGACTTCTCAGTCCTTTCCCAACTGCCAACAGTACAAAGGAAGGGGACCAAAGTTTTATTAAAGCGACATTGATAATATCCACCTGATTGCACATCGATGATCATCTTGAGTGTCCTTCAAGAAAAAATTCACCTGGATGGTTTTATTCTTTAAGGTTACCTAGTAGAGGGATCAGCTTGTTATCATTCTCTTTTATACCACTGGCCAATCTAAGAACACTGTTTTATGCAACATTGCTTCTAACTGCTTCTTGAGATTTACTCATTGCAAAAGGGAAGCAGGATCCCCTCCCAGAGGCACTTCTCTTCCTGTGTTTCAAGCAGGTGTGCCTCATAAGCACTCTTAATTAAAAGGACCTCAACAAAGTCCCTGTCATTTTCTGGTCAAAGGGCTTTGTTTTGTTTTTCTTGTTTTTTTTTTCCCAAAAATGGCATAAGCAGGACCTTTCCATCTGGAAAATATAATATAATATGATAAAGCACTGCTGCTCAATTCAGAACCAGTTTTAGAAACACCTGTCCCCTCCACCAGCAGGCAAAGGGACTATGGTGTTTGGGCTTCCAGGGGACAGAAGTTGGCCACACCATACAGCTGCTACCAATAAAATTTAACTGCCACCTTGAGGGAGAAGGACCAGAAAATGTCCTTGAAAAGTTTTAAAATTATATTTGAAAAGTTATTTGATAGTAACATTCATATATAATAATGGGACCAATGACTGTAATAATAGCAATGCGATGGACATAACCTACTGGTTATTTTCTTTTAGGCAACACATTATCGTTTCCTAATTCTTCAGCATTCATTATTCATTGACTTTTCTTTTCTTTTTTTTTTTTTTTTTGAGACAGAGTCTCACTTTGTCGCCCTCACAGCAACCTCCAGCTCTTGGGCTTACGCGATTCTGTTGCCTCAGCCTCCCGAGTAGCTGGGACTACAGGCGCCTGCCACAACACCCAGCTATTTTTTGTTGCAGTTTGGCTGGGGCCGGGTTTGAACCCGCCATCCTCGGTATATGGGGCCAGTGCCCTACTCACTGAGCCAAAGGTGCTGCCCCTTCATCGACTTTTTCAATCTCTCAGTTTTCAGAGATGAGGGTTTAGAGATGTTTAGTGAAATTCTGCCCCCAATGGACTCACAGCAAATAGGAATCTCTTCGAGATTTCTGAGGAAGACTGTAGGCTGTGTACGTTGTTGAGATGGTCTTCTGTGTGGGAAGTACTGTGTGTGACAAGTTGAAAAATGATCCCAGTTCTATTAATAGCAGCATTCATAATAGAGACGTTTAGCCACCAAAGACTGTCCAATTGGGCTTTTTGCATGTAGTATAACGAGAAAGGTGCCACACTTTTATTCCAAAAAGGTCATTCAGCTGTGCAAATGAATAGCATTTCCCTGTCCTACCCACTGGGTCTTTGCATAGCTATATGAATTTCAGCCTTCACTTTCAGAATTTTCAGACTGCTCTTTCTAACTGACCATCTCCTGGGAAGCAAGAAGGGAAATGCTTCTGTGAAGACCAATTTTACAGCATTTCCAAACACTTTAAGCCTTTTACCTGCTGTGGCAGAGTGCTCCGTTTGAGATCAAGAAAAAAGAGAACAAGGCTTTCCCTCATCAAGTAAAAATTTCCTGCATGCTGCTGAGTCATCTCTGAGTACACTATGTGGGAAGAGCACCCTGCATCACAAGCCCGCCTTGGGCTACTTGAGAATCTGTGCTGACTCAGCGGCTCACTGGGGCACTGGCTCTTCCAGAGCTATTAAGTGTAGTTCTTAAAAACAGATACGTTGCTGAGAGTGTGCAGGTTATTTTCTCCTGCTCTGTGTGTTCTAAAAGACTTCCTAAGCAGCCTGTACACCAAGCTATCTTGTAAAAATACAGAACAGGAACAGGAACTGTGGCCTTGATAAGTTAAGTAGCCTTGATTATTTATTGAGCTGTGTGTTAGAGCAGTCAAATATGACCCACTTAACCAGGACTCGCTGTATAATTTGCAAGGTCTAGTGCAAAAGAAAAATTCAGGGCCCTTGTTCAAAAATTACTAAGAATTTCAAGATGGTGACAGCAGAACATTAAGCCACCTGGCTGCACAGCCGTGTACCTAACTCTCTCTTCTTAAGCACCCTAGGAAGATGATCTTTGAACAGTGGCAGTTGAAATGGTGTATGACGGGTTGTTTTTTAAAAATGTTCTGTGTTGCCTAGCAACTGGCTGAGGGCCTGAATGGGCTGACTTGCAGGTTGAGATACACTATCTTGAAAGTCTAAATTCGTGGAAACCTTCTAGTGGACTGATAATTTTGAAGGAAAAGTCATATAGTGGCAGATGGAAATAGGGAGGGCAAGAAGGAACACATTTTTCTGCTCCTATAACCCGGGTTGCTGGCTTATCATTTTCCCTGTTCAATCTTCTAAGAATAAAACTCTTCCTAAGTGAAAGTAAAAGTGAAAAAGAAATTCCAGCTTTCTCAGAAGTATAAACAATATTTTTCCTTAAAGAATAACAAAAAAATCAATCAAATATTTTTTAACGCATTCATTTAGCACTTCCAAGGTGTGATAGTCAAAACACTGATTCCCACTCACTGAGTACTTATTATACGTGCCTACTATGTGGGACATTACAGAAATGAATTGGAGACAGTTTTTATTCTTAAGTAATTTAAGCTTATATGAGGACATTAAGCTAATATACTGTGTATAAGAAACGATTAGACAGCATTCCCTTTGTAAAAAACAGAGTCTATCATCTCCTGTCTTTCTCTCCTTGGTATTTTCCAGGGTCCTTGTGCTGCAGAATCAGAGCCAGCCCTTTTGATGGGGAGCAAGCAATTTGGGCTTTCAAAAAACAGTCACGTTGCAATCGCATTTGATGACACCAAAGTTAAAAACCGGTATGTGTTATTCTGAGATATTGAGAAAGAATTGATAAGTGAAGAACTAAGTATTCTCATTTAATCAAGTTTAATCAACTACATTTATTAATTAATGAGGTTAGTTGTGTGTGTGTGTGTTTTTTTTTAATTCACTGAGTACAATAGAGAATAGAATTCTGTTTTTCTCAGCCTGAGAAGCCCAGTGGAAGAAATCAGTAGTCTTGGAAAGTTCTCATCTCTAAGAAGGTTTATTATTTCGCCGTATGAAAAATGCACCCAGAATATCTGACACTAGACTCTATTTGAGCACGAGAAGGCTTTCATGTCGTTTGTTTTTTGTTTTTGCAGTTTTTGGCAGTTTTTGAACCCACCACCTCCACATATGGGGCCGGCGCCCTACCCCTTTGAGCCACAGGCGCTGCCCTTTCATGTTGTTTGTTTACTTTGCATGCTTTTGTTTCACAGTCTGACGATCGAGTTGGAAGTGCGAACTGAAGCTGAGTCGGGCTTGCTGTTTTACATGGCTCGGATCAATCACGCTGATTTCGCTACAGTTCAGCTGAGAAATGGATTTCCCTACTTCAGTTATGACCTGGGGAGTGGGGACACCAAAACCATGATCCCCACCAAAATTAATGATGGCCAGTGGCACAAGGTAATAGTCCCCCAGATATTAGCAGGCACCTAAGAGGGGGTTGCTGGATGCTGAGCATTTAGCACTCCCCTGTGCCAGTCCTGTTCTGCCAGTGCACACAGAGACTCTGGGGTTACTGGGGGTGACAGAGGTTAAGAATACGACAAGTACCACAACAGCATATCACCGCCACACAATCACAACCACAACACAATCTTGGAAAATGGGACCGGATCTGAGTAGATTTATCTTTTTTGTGTGGTTTTTGGCCAGGGCTGGGTTTGAACCCGCCACCTCTGGCATATGGGACCGGCGCCCTACTCCTTGAGCCACAGGCGCCACCCAGAGTAGATTTATCTTTGACACTTCCATTCCTCATCACTGTACTATTGAGGGTCCAACGTGGCTACAAAGCTGCGGTGCTCAAACGTCTATCTACAAACTAGGCCTGGCAGCTGAAGACGTTTCTGCTGGTCTAAATGAGAAACAGGGGACAATAGAATGTGTTAATCAAATCATAAAGCTCTGTGCATTCAATTTAATAATATTTACTCTGAGATTATATTTTCCTGCTTCTGAGATGCTAAAAAGGCCTCTCTTTTCTAAAATAATATTCATCAAAAGTAAAAGTTGGTATCCCTAAAATGAATCCTAAGATGTACCTCCCCGCTGCAACACACACTGGTCTGGAAAAACCAGGAGTCTGTGACTCTGCTATGTCATGTTTTAAGGGGCTCTGAGGTATCATTTCCACTGACAGTCATTTGGAACAACTTTTAACATGTTGGCCTTACACCCAGAATCTGGTACCATTATGGGCACAGAAGGCTCATTTGCCAGCCTACTGTCCTCTTTGGCATGACTGCAAGTGGATAATATACTGCCTGATTAAAACAAAATCTCAACATTTGTCTCTGCACCTGTGATGGCCTATTAAAGTAAAGCTTCCCTAGGTAGACCAATAAAATTTTTAATTTTCAGTGTAGGATATTGATAGATGTTAGATTTGATATATTAACATACTTTGATTTATCATATCATAGAGAAAGGCAAAGAACCTCAGAAAAAGAAAAATATAGACTCAGAGTCCAGCAGTTTGTTATATAGACTCTTTGTATATCCTTAGGAGCTTGTGGCTAGCAAATATGGATCCTAATGATGGAACTCTCATTACGGTTTCTTTTCAACTCTGGCTAATAGAATAATAAATACGACACGTGAGAAAAAGACATATTGTTGGGCCACAGTGAGGCTGGAATTAAGAAAGGGAGCTTAGGGCGGCGCCTGTGGCTCAGCGGGTAGGGCACCGGCCCCACATGCCGAGGGTGGTGGGTTCAAACCCGGCCCCGGCCAAACTGCAACAACAACAACAAAAAAAAATAGCCGGGTGTTATGGCAGGCGCCTATAATCCCAGCTACTTGGGAGGCTGAGGCAAGAGAATCGCCTAAGCCTAGGAGTTGGAGGTTGCTGTGAGCTGTGTGACGCCACGGCACGCTACCAAGGGCGATAAAGTGAGACTCTGTCTCTACAAATAAAAAAAAAAAAAAAAAAGAAAGGGAGCTTAAATACTATCATGAGGCAAATTAAGGGTAGATTTTATTTTTTGGAGGTTTTAAAAAATTACTGCCCCAACCAGAGTAGTAAGACTCCTCTAACCCTGATCCAAACTCATTTTTAAGCCATCCTTGTACTCGGACTTACATGCTCTGTTTCCTAAATTCAGACTCAAGGTTTTCATACACAAGCCAGTCTTTACAATCCTTATTTCATCCTGTCTCAGAGGATAATTCACTCCACTGCCATAATTTCTACATTAGTCAAGCTTCCATCTTCCTCCCCAATGTTTACCATTAGCTGCTGCAGAAGAAGCATGCAGTCTGAGTGTGCTGCTGTTCTCTTGATTCTGCACAGGAAAGGCCTGTTGGGCAGAGGGACAGATCAGATCTGAAAGTGTGTTGGGAGCCCAGGCTTTGCTCAATTCAACTAATACACTTTGAAAACTGGTCATGAATTTTGCAACTCCCTTCATTCATGATGGTGTTATCGGCCTGCAAGTTTCCTTACAACCTGCCTACTACCTCTTGACACTACTCACATTTGGCAGCTTACAGAACAGACTTCAACCAAAACACTTACCCAGGAAAATTTTTTATTCTTTTGGCAATGGTAGTAGTCATGGAAAAGACAGAGTTTGAGATAGTCTGTAAAGTAGGTTTACTTCTGCTTATGTTATGGGTTTAACACATACCAGGCATTCTATAAATCATCTTGATTTTGGGGGGAGGGGAATATCCTAAAAGTTCTTAGATCTAATGCTCTGCATATTTAGAATTTGTTCCAGAATGGCATTCATAATCCTTCTTCCTTCTTTCTTTGTAGATTAAGATAATGAGAATTAAACAAGAAGGAACTCTTTACGTAGATGATGCCTCCAACAGAACCGTCAGTCCCAAGAAAGCTGACATCTTGGATGTTGTGGGAATGCTGTATGTGGGGGGATTACCCATCAACTACACTACCCGAAGAATTGGTCCAGTAAGTGTCTAATATCTTCTTTGTTCCTTATTTATCTGGCTGAGTCATTTATTTATGTATTTCGAATTATGAGGCCACATGGGCCCATGATCATCTTTTCTCAGAAGTTACAGAACGTTTTCCAGAGAGGTCTGACTATGAGAGGCAATACCACAGAACTTGAGTGTGGGCCCTGGAGCCAGAATCCCTTGGTTTGTCTGATCAAGTATTTCCCAGTTTTGTTGCCTGGAACAAATTAATCTTTGACCAAGTTCCCTCTTTGCAAAACAGGCTAATGCTAATACCAAACAAAGTTGATGAAAAGATTAAATGGGGGAATATATTTAAACTGCTTGAAAGAGCACCAGGCATACAGAAAACACTAGACAAAAAGGAAGATGAAAATGATGGTACCCATGGTGTTATATCAGGACAGGGGGTTAGTGAATATATTGAGAGGAAGCATTTAGAGCACAGTTCTCCAAGTTTGGATACAGAATTTTAAGTTCTCACAATGTTTTAAATCAGTATTCACAAAATAATTTTTTGTCAGGCCATGTGTCCTGGTTTGCCTTGGAAAAGGTTATTCTAAGAAGCAAGCATGTTTTCAAAGACCACACTAGGTACAAATGGGATGCATTTCTATACTCAAGTTGGAATGCATGATAACGTAATTGGTTCATTCATTCAAGACAACCATCCATTTGAGTTGTAATTCTCAGCATTTGGCTTCCCTTGTGGATAATTAGCGTCACTTTCCTTCCACAGCACTGGATATGCTTCCTAGGTCTTTCAAAAACCAGAGTCTCTGGAGTGACAATGGCAAAGCCACTAACTGAAATTTCTAAAACCAAGTACAGTATGATGGGACAGCACATGACTGAGTTATTTCTAAATTCCTTGAACCCTGAATGTTTCATGCAAACTCTCATTTTTAACGTGCATGGGTGTTTTCTTATGGGAGGGTCCACTGCTTTCCTTAGATTTTCAAACAGAAGAAGCACTGAACCAAACATAATTACCTTTGCAAATAGAAATTGAACATAAATTATGAAAAAATTTATATATAGTAAGGTTAATAAACTATTAATAGAAACATGAAATTGGTGACATAAGAGACCAATTAAAAATATGCTTACGGGGCCCATAGCTCTGTCACACCAATGGAGATTTAGCGTGCAGTAATTAGAATGTCAGAACAATCAGATTCCAGGGTAGATGCATCTTAGTTGAGAAGCACAGGGGTTGCTACACCCATGCTGTGAGGTCTGGTGATATACAGAAGCCACACAGCTTTGGGAGGTGCCCAAGGACAGCCAAATGATGACACATGCAGAGTATCCCAGAGATGACTATATTCCACATAAAGGCAAAGTTCTGCTGAAATTTAGCATCTTGTTTTTCCCCAATCTGAATATTTAGGTGACCTACAGCATTGATGGCTGTATCAGGAACCTTCGCGTAGCAGAGGTCCCTGCTGATCTTGAACAGCCAACCTCCAGCTTCCACGTGGGTATATGTTTTGCAAATGCTCAGAGGGGAACATATTTTGATGGAACAGGTTTTGCCATAACAGGTAAGGCTCTTCCATTTCCTTCCTGCTGAATATTAACCAGGTATAAATACTAACTTCTTGCTTGTATTAAGAAAATAAAAGTCCCATGGTAGTCCCCTAAACTAGTATCCTTTATTTAAACCAGAAATAAACTTATAGAAGTAATTTTAAAAAAGCCCTCTTAAAAATTCATATATTTGAAATGAAAAGAAAAAAATTCATGTGTCTGATTCTGATGAGAACTAACAGCAAAAATAAAGTAAAAGCCTATTGCAAGAGTTTATTCCATCTTTTTCACTGGAGATCAGTAACAGCAAAGTAAATGTCATTCTGCAAGAAGGATCATAGATTTAAACTATGCAGTTTCTCTATCTTCCGGTTTTCTCTTTGTATCTTTCTGAAAGTAATATACCATGAAGGCTCTATTTCTTCATGTCCTCCTCCTCAGCACATACATGTACATATAATGCACACACAATTCACACACAATGGGGACCATTTCTTCCTGGTAGTAATGGTGAACGGCACCGTTCCTTGCTTTAAGTATTCCTCCCACTCCCTCCCTACTAAACATTGCCACTGTGGATCTGGATCACTGATCATGAATGTACAGTTTGGAAAGTAAAATAAGAAATAACCTAAACATAATAATTTTAAAATATGACAATATACTTCAAGATAGAACCAATCCTATGGTTATTATAAACACATATATTTGTTCATTAGAAAGAAATTAATGAGTAAATAATATGCAAAGGTTATTATAAGAAACAAAAGTAAATAATTTAGAATGTAGGTTTTTTCCTTCAAGAATATATTATCAATAGTTAAGATTCTATTTGTTCAGAAATCACAAGAAGGCAACTAAAAATGATGAAACACTATGAAAGTTATATAAGCAAAGTCCCACAGATATTTAGAAGAAAGATTAATTTTGGTTGAGGAAATCAGGAAAGGTTTCATGGAGGAATTGCATCTGAGCTGGGATTTAGAAGATGATTTGAATGCTCCCGTGCAAAACACCGTGGGACGTCAAAGAATAGGACCCTTCAACAAAGTATGAGGGGGGAAAGGCTACCTTTGCAGAAGCAGGAAACAGAAAAACATAGGACATGTTAAATATTGAAATGTTGAGGGTTATGTTGAACCCCAGAATCCATGTGCTGTGCAAATCCTAAGGCTTCCCCAAGATATGGCTAGCATCCTCTGAGTCAGACTTGATGGCAAGCTGCTCCTCAGATTCTGCAGTTAATGGGTTGACCTGCCATTCTGCCTGGCCTCTTTTGGTTTTGAGTTAAACTGGACCAGAAAATTAACCACTCCGCTAATTTCCAACAACTCCTGCCATCCCCTTAACACACAGTGCAATCTCATCTACATGAGACATAGATGGTCAGAGGAGATTACTTCACTGGAAAACATACACCTTCAATTTAATCTTTGACGTCTTTGTTCTTAAAAGCTTTCTGGCCACCAGTCCCTGGGGATTTTTATTGGCCTTTTCATTCCTTCTGTCCTCAGCTGAACTTTGTGTCATTCTTCTCTTCTCCTTACTTCTCTCTTCATGTTTTGTTTCTCAGAACAACTCAGCTTCTACACTTCATTTTCTGTCTTTTGCTAATTTGGGGGCACAGGGGTTAGGGATCTCACTATATTGCCCAGGCTGGCCTCCAGCTTCTGGGCTCAAGTGATCATCTTACTTAGCCTCCCAAGTAGATGGGGGCTCACCACCACTTCTAGCTACTCTTCACTCTTAAAATTGTGTATAAATCCACCTTTGCCCATCCACACCCATCAAGATTCTCAGTAGAACAAATTATCTTTCATGTGACAAGTACCATTCTTCACTGGAGACAGGTGTAGTTACACATAGCCTTTAGTTCTGGCCTAATAAAGAGAAGACCTGGAGAGAATTCCCATGAGCATTTCCCTCATGCTCCACACAGTTGATGTGGTCTAAATTGATCTTAACCAATCACCTTGTTCCCTAGAGACAGATCTTAAATACTTACCCAAAGATTAAGTTAATCAATGAGCCAAATTTGGAAAATTAATTGGATGAACTAAAGAAGAATCATACTTCAGCTCTATTCATACGTCCACCCTTAGTGTGCTGTTGCCTGAAATTTCCCATCAAAACTGAACCTTCAGTTTCTCTATTTGTTAATAAAATGTTCAGCAACTTTTGAAGCTATTCAAATGAGTATTATTTAGAGTGCTCCAATAAAAGTTTGCAGAATAATCACTGAAATGCTTTTCTCAATTCAATGAAGAGACTTCTAACATAATCATACCTGGCTGGGAGATTCTTTGAGTCAATCTCAGTTCATATTCCTTTATTCAACAAATACATTCTAAACTTCCATGATGTGCTAGATACTTTGGTAGGAAAAGGGATAAAACAATGAGCAAGACAGACAAACTCCTTGTCCTCATAGAACTTATTTTGTAGGAGGGAAGGTAGCCAAGAAAATAAATAATAACTATAGAGTGTGTTACATGACACAATGGTGAGAGTACTTGCAGGTTACTTGGGAGTCTGGAACTTCATCAATAATTATAACTGGGTAGCATTTGAATTAAAATCTAGTAAAACTATTGTATTGTACCAATTTTAATTGAAAGTCTCCATACTCTAATCTGTAAATTTTTTTTTTTAAATCTTCATTTTACAGTTGGTGGATTCAAAGTGGGATTGGACCTTCTTGTAGAATTTGAATTCCGTACTACTCAAACCACTGGAGTTCTTCTGGGAATCAGCAGTCAAAAAATGGATGGAATGGGAATCGAAATGATTGATGAAAAAGTGAGTGTCAGCAGTTCCAACATTTATGACCACTTCACGACATTGTTGACGTGTGGAGAACTCTGCACTCTTTGTGGGGAGAAAGCCCAATTAATTCTATCTTTTCATCTTTCCGGATTATCTCAATTTGTGTGTGTTTTCAGCATAATTGTTCTGTGGACCTGTATCAACGTTAGATCTGTTAATTCTACAGCAAGTCACTTGTTTAGCTAATAATGAACCCAATAGTTGGAGCTGTCAAGCTCTCACTATGTTGCTGAAAGGACACTGTCATTCTCTTCTTTATGAATAGTCCCTGAAAGTAGCGATCCCAGTGGTAGGAAAGGAGAAGGCTGGGATCACCTAACCTCAATCAGCCTCTTATAACGGGGTAAGACATCTCTTTGAAGTCAAGATAGCCAGCTGATATATCAGCTTCTTGGTTTTTATTTTAAAGCATCCAGATACCATTTCCAAAATATATATATGTATGTATTGGGTCATTTTTGTTTTTATAGTATTAATCTAATTTGAAACATCTATCTGCACTCTAGCCCAGGAAATAGAGTGAGACCCTGTCTCAAAAATTAACAAGCAACTCTGGTTTCTGCAGTGAGACAGCTTGTGAAATACACTTAGTACTACAAGGAGTAGGTGAAATGAGAGGGCAGAGCAGGACATTTCACAAGGGTGCTCTTTGGCTTTTAAGTAGGAATCATACTTCAGCTCTGTTCATACGTCCACCCTTAGTGTGCTGTTGCCTTACAAAAAAAAATCGCTTGGTGACCAAAATACCCTCTCCTTGCCTCTTCCCTCCTTCCCCTTAGTCCTCAAAGCAACTTCAGAGGCAATACTGAAAAAAAAAAAAAAAAACAGCAACAACAACAACAACACAAAAAAAACACAAGAAAAGCTCCAGGAGCTTAGAGGCACAGAAGTGTGAACAGACAAGCAGCACTTAATAGTTTTGTCTAATTTAAAAAACCCATTTTACCATATCTTGTTCGAGTAAGCTTCCCTTTATTACCTGCTTGTAAACAGTTACCGTCAACATGTCCTGTATCATGTGTCTTTCCCAGAAGCCCCTTGCACATGCAAAATCTTGTTATGATAAATGCCACCCAGTACAGTAAATTCTCCACTCACGTTTCCACCACTCTACCGTGTACAAACTTTTCACCTATTTACTTGCACTTTTTTCTTTTTAAAAAACCCATTTCTTTTCTTTTACCTTGTCAAATGGGTTGCCAAACTAATGGTTTTAATGTTTGAATATGTTTCTTTCTTTCATCAGCTTCAAAAGAATTCTGCCATCTCAAATTTCAGAGGCCTTGCCATATTATGAAAAACAGATTTTTCTCATTTAGACAAGAACTTCTAATCTAAATTCTTCCTTGTTAGGAATTTAACTGGCCTTCTGGCTCAGGTCTTCGGCATCTGCGACATGAGACAGCCCCCAAAAGTAATTTATGTAGCTCTCAATTTTGAAACCCATGAGGGAAAAAATGCAATTAAAACATCAAAAGTTTAAATTAAAAAAAAATTCTTTAAAGTGAATTTGTAAACCAAATTATTGAGTCACTTTAAACAACATCTTTTAAGAAAATTTTATAAGATTTGCTAAGAACTCTCACGCTCTAAAAAGATCTGTGGTAGGATTTTTCCCTACACGTAAGTAGGTTCTTTTCTTGTCTGTCACCTGGCCTCAAATTTTCCTGAAAGCAGAATTACTACCAGCTTTGCACATCTTAACTATTACTCCCCCAAATGTCCAAAGCAAAGAACATAATTTGTGACTTTTAGCGGTTAGATTTTATTTTAATTTATGCTATGTCCCATTATGTTCACTTCAAACAATTCCGACCCATGCCTTTCTAGAGACCTGATAATTTTTCCTATGTGAACCATTAGGATGCCTCTGTAATGAAACCATCTATGACTGTTCACTTTGCTACTTTCTAGCTTATGTTTCACGTGGACAATGGCGCTGGCCGATTCACTGCTGTCTATGACGCTGGGATCCCCGGGCATCTGTGTGATGGACAGTGGCATAAAGTCACTGCCAACAAAATCAAACACCGTCTTGAGCTCACAGTAGATGGGAACCAGGTAGAAGCCCAAAGCCCAAACCCAGCTTCAACGTCCGCTGACACCAATGACCCCGTGTTTGTTGGCGGCTTCCCAGGTGAGTGTTGGCCACTCAGGCATGAATTTCTTAGCTCTATTTTGTTAGGGGGGTTGAAAACATTTATATTTATATAAGTATGTCCAAGAACGTGTGCTTAAGTGTGCCTGCTTCTTAGCTTCAGCGTCTACCCCCATAAATAACACCTTGCCTGAAGTTTCCAGTGTGTAAAATGATCATATATAACTTACATAAACCACATGGGACTGAACTTTTCATGATAGCCCCGAAAGTTTCATTCATGGAGAGATTGAGGCTAGAGGAAATGAATTTGGTCTATAAAAGATATGAGGCATTTAACAGCAATTCAAGCCAAAGTTGTTATTCTTTCAGATTTTTTAAAAAAATTAATATACCAGAGGAATCATAAAAGGTTATGGAACTTATTTCCTCAAGTTCTGGAAATCATTGAGTTAAATGTAGCTAATTTCCCCCTTAGGTTAGTATAAAGTTTATATTTATATCACAAAGAAATCCAAGCAATAAATCTACATTCAGAATCATTCTCCAGCATGTTAAATATAGCATGTGAACCACAGAGAGCCGCCTAAAGTGCCCATAAACAATAGTGGCCAACTTGATGAGGAGTAAGCCAAGTGCCTCTTAATAGGTAGTGTAATAACATGGTCTCCCGGAATGATCTCTCATCATTTTGTCAAGAGGAACTTTTGTCCCCATTTATATAAATCTCTGCTTAAAAAAAAAAAAAAAAACAAGCAAAATGTGTAGTGAGCAGTGGTTGTCAGAGCAAAAGATAGGCAAGAGGTGGGGGCAGATTGAGAACACTTCTTTCCAAGGTTGCTTCTGGATTTTAAAAAGATCTTTTTTTTACTTTAATCAGGATAAACCCCAATGTGTGAATAATATGAAGGGGATAATGTACTTCTCAATTCAGTCTATGAAATGGGATCCCAGGTAGCACCAAGAAGCCCTTTTTAAAAGAAAGGCCTCTTTAATAAAGGGAAGATTTGTACGTGAGTTTCCAACCAGCTTCACCTGCAGGGATTTCTTTTGCCAATAAGAAAGTGAGGATACATGTGAAACTTAGTAAATGTAGAATGTAAATGTCTTAATACAATAACTAAGAAAATGCCAGGAAGGCTATGTTAACCAGTGTGACGAAAATGTGTCAAACTGTTTATAAAACCAGTGTATGGTGCCCCATGATCGCATTAATGTACACAGCTATGATATAATATTAATAAAATAAATTAAAAGAACAGAAAAAAAAGAAAAGTGATAAAGTCACCTTTAAAATCCTCTTGTAATAACTCAGTATTTAAAGTATTTGATTTGGTTTATTTGACCACATAAAAGTTTATAGTTTTAGGGCAGCACCTGTGGCTCAGTGAGTAGGGCACCAGCCCCATATACCAAGGGTGCCAGGTTTGAACCCAGCCCTGGCCAAACTGCAACAAAAAAACAGCCAGGAGTTGTGGCAGGCGCCTGTAGTCCCAGCTACTCAGGAGGCTGAGGCAAGAGAATCGCCTAAGCCCAAGAGCTGAAGGTTTTCTGAGTTGTGACACCACAGCACTCTACCAAGGGCGACAAAGTGAGACTCTGTCTCAAAAAAAAAATAAATAAAAAAAAGTTTATAGTTTTAAGTCACAACTCTAACTTTGTTCATTCCAAACCAAATTGTTTGATGTCTCAAAATATATCATTCTGGATGTTTTCATATTTTATAACACATAATATTTTATTTTATTTTATTTAGACAGAGTCTTACTTTGTCACCCTTGGTAGAGTGCCGAGGTGTCATAGCTCACAGCAACCTCACACTCTGGAGCACAAGCGATCCTCTTACCTTAGCCTCCCAAGTAGCTGGGATTACAGGTACCTACCATAACACCCAGCTATTTTTTAGAGACGGGTCTCGCGCTTGCTTATGCTGGTCTTGAACGCCTAAGCTCAGGCAATCTACTCACCTCAGCTTTCCAAAGTGCTAGGATTACACCACACCCAGCCTAATATATAACTATTTTAAAAGTTCATCCTTTTAAAGCTGAAAACAAAATCACCAGCTTTACAGGAAAGCAGCACTCCAATTTAATCTCAAACAAACAGTTGACTTTGAAATGTGCTCTTATCATGTAGAGAAGCCCCACATTTAAAAACTGAGCCTTCTTGCATTGTTTTTTTGTTTTTTGTTTTCCAGATGGCCTCAAGCAGTTTGGCCTGACGACCAACATTCGGTTCCGAGGTTGTATCCGATCCCTGAGACTCACCAAGGGCACAGGCAAGCCATTGGAGGTTAATTTTGCCAAGGCCCTGGAACTGAGGGGTGTTCAACCTGTATCATGCCCAGCCAGTTAATAAAAACAAATGTAACCCCAAGAAGGGTCCATCGCAGCAAGTGTATCAAGTATAACAAATACATTTTACCTATGTATATTAATAAAACTAATTTGTGCACATATATAGAATTCTTCCTGTATTCAGAGGGTGCTAATTCAGACCCACAACTGAATTTTAATTCATGTTCTTTTTCAATTCTATAAATATTAAACCAGTTATTTTATTCTAAATAATTGCTGCTATTTTGTGTGATTTAAAGGATAAAAGGCAACTGACCACAAATTGTTGAATTTCAACATACTCTGCAGGCATCTCAAGGAAAAGTGCTCAGATGTAATTTATGAAGGCAAATGTTTTAAAAACTTATTCCTATTAATACTTTCATCATCCTTTTCCATGTACGTTGGCATTGGCTTTCTGTCTAAGCCACCAAAAACAATTTGGATGTGGCATGTGTGATTGGGAGGAAATCAGTTTCCTTACTCTCTGTTTGTGAAAGCATTAGCAAATCATTTCCCTGATCCAAGTTCATTATTAGAAAGTTTAACTAGCCATATGAGTGAATACCTTTTTATGCTGAAGGTATAAAAGTATAGATTTTATGCTGAAGGTATAAGAGTATAGATCACATTCAGGCCAGAGAGCTTAATTACTTGATTTTCTTATTTGATAATGATTTATAGGCTTTGGGGAGATACCAGAACTAAGCTTCTGAATGACAATTAAGCACACATTTGATACTACTGAGGTTTTAGGCTCTTTTAAGTTTACAGTGTGATGTAAATGATGCATTTTTACTTACCAGGAAACAATGAACTGGAAACTTGAAAGGCATACTTCATTGAGTTTTTTGAACTGTCATTTGACCTAACAATTTCATTTTCTAAAAACATTCATGTGTTTTATTCTCCTTTTTCTCTGATTCCAAACATCTTCATCAAAGGGGTCCATGAGAAGACAGGCCTAGATTTTAATTCATCAACTTAAGAAGGAAATATTTCATTTGCCATATTTAGTGGAAATAGTCATAGTCTAACTCAGAACATTTAAAACAACAGGAGACTTCTCCCAGGATGGAAATTTTAGCAAAAGAAGAAGAATCCTTTCTGATAATGTTATCCACTAGGGCAGTGGTTCTCAACCTTCCTAATGCTGCCAAGTACTTTCCTTGCTACAAAGGGGTCACGACTACAGGTTGAGAACCGCTGCACTAAGGGTAGGAACGTGTTATTTCTGATCAAGGTGATTGTCACGTACTTAGCACTTCACCACGGACCCCTTGCTCTATACAATTTGTCCACATGACTTCATCTCAGAGAAGCAATTCTCAACCTTAGTTTAGTTGTTTTCATAAAATTGCCTGGGAAGTTTAAATACTGTGCCCTGATCCAGAATACTGATCCAGAATACTGATCCAGAAATTCTGATGTGGTCTAGGATGTAGCCTTGACATAAGGATTTTTAAAAACCTTCCCAGAGAGACAAACTTGCTCTTTCCATAGAGCCTGCTGTCACTAGAACAGGCCTTGCTGTGCACATTGTTAATAAAACTATTCTGTTTCTTGCTAAAACTTTACTTGCCCTTTCAAATATTTCAATAACTGCCTCAACCCACCCCACCATTCTAACAGAAACTACCCTTGATTTCTCTATCTCATTTCAATGAGAATTCCTCATTGAATGTATAAGGAAGTAAACTACTGATGTAATTGTTACAGGAATCTCTCCTTTTCTCTGCTATCTCCACTGCACCACCCCACTCAAGGCAACTGTCTCTCCTCCCTCCTTACCTGGACTAGCATCATTGCCCACAACTTGGCTGCATGATTACATTCTTCAGTCAATTCTCAATAAAGCTGTTGGGGTTGACTTACAGAAATGTAATTCAGATTTGGTTTACCCTGTCTCTGTTTGTCTGATGGCTTCTCACTGCACTTACCCTAAAAGCCAAGTTCCTTAACACAGGCTGAATGAATCCTGAAGGTTCTAGCTGCTCCCAGCCTTTTGGTATCTCCTCATAACTAACTCTCTTAGCTATGCTCACTAAGTCCTATTCACGCTACCTTTGTGTCAGTTTCATGAATTGACTAAATTCAATCCCGAGCTTTATTGTTCTCACGTGACACTCCCTCTGCCTGGAATGTTCACCTCACTTCAGGTACTACCTTGAATGTCATTTCCTTAGAGAAATTTTATACATTTTTTCTTCCTTAAATGTGTATACAATTTTTGCTCCCACGATATATATATATTTATAATACATTTAAATAAAACAGAGCAGTGGTTCCCAACTTTCCTAATGCCTCCTAATGCCACAACCTTTTAGTACAGTTCCTCATGTTGTGATGACCCCCAACCATAAAATTATTTTCGTTGCTACTTCATAACTATAATTTTGCTACTGTTATGAATCATCATGTAAATATCTGATATGCAGGTTGTATTTTCATTGTTACAAAGGGGTTGCGACCCGCAGATTGAAAACCACTGAAATGGAGTATATATATTAAAAAAAAAAAAGAAAAGGCTCGCCGCCTGTGGCTCAAGCAGCTAGGGTGCCAGCCACAGGTTCAAATCCAGCCTGGGCCTGCCAAACAACAATGATGACTGCAACCAAAAAAATAGCCGGGCATTGTGGTGGGTGCCTGTGGTCCCAGCTACTTGGGAGGCGGAGGCAGGAGACTCGCTTAAGCCCAGGAGTCAGAGGTTGCTGTGAGCTGTGATGCCACAGCACACTACCCAGGGCAACAGCTTCAGGCTCTGTCTCAAAAAAAAAAAAAAATAAGCTTCCCAGGTAAAGTGTTATCAAGGATGAGAATCACTATTCCAAAGAGAAAAGTTGCCCACCATGCTAACAAGGGGTTCCGTAGTCATCTGAGAATCTTCTATTAGCTTTGTCTTGGCTATTTCCACACACATGAAAAAAATCACATCTAGTGAATGTCTTTTAACCAAACTTTATGTCATCAAATTATCTGAAAACCAAGGAGTTCTGATAGTGAGACTATTAATGACTTTTGAGTCATTCTTAATACTGAATGAGATCAACAGGAATAAAGATGCTAGGTTTCTTAAAAGCGAATGCATTTCTTTCCTGAGTCCTGCGTAGAAAGATATGTAACAAGAAAGCAAAGGTACTTATTGGCACTCCTGTAGGACTCAAGTCCTGCTGAACTCAGTTGGTAGGTAGGAGACTTAGAATGGTAGAGTTGGAAGCAGTCTTTGGGATTAAGAAATACGGTGATTCTCAACTTTAGTGAGACATTAAAAATCTATAGCTGGGTATCGCTCCAGGTCAATTAAACTCTAATCTCTGGGTAGACCCCTGGCATTAGCATTTTCTAAAGCTCCCCAGTTGATTTGAACCCACAGCCCAAACTGAAATCCCCTGAGCTCTTACCACCTCTACATTTTGGTGGAAGGAACTAGAAGGAATTCTTAAAAAGTGTGTCCAGGGGGGAGAGACAAGATGGCGGACTGAAGCCAGCTTTCAACAAAGGCTCCCGTCCAGAAGGAGAGTTAAGGGACAGGAATTTAGTAAGTATCCTGGTGGACTTGAGCCTCACCAAGAGAGAAGGCTGAAGAACGCACATCAACACCGCTGAGGCAAGTTGTGATCACAAGGACGCAAACAAAAGCTGAGACTTCAAGCCAGAGTAGAAGTTGCAATAGGATCAAACAGAAACCAGCTGAAAACAAGACAGAACCACTTTGCTCCACCACACCAGACAGGGCCCCAGTTTCTCAGGACACAACACTGTACGGGCCCTCGATAAAACCCCAGGGGAAAAACCAAAGGGAGTAAACCATGGGGCAGAATCAGCGGAAAAACTCTGGTAACATGAATAACCAGAATAGATCAACCCCCCCAAGAAAAGATACGGCAGATGTGATTGAAGATCCCATTCATAAACAACTGGCTGAGATGTCAGAAGTCGAATTCAGAATTTGGTTTGCAGACAAGATTAATAAAATGGAATTAGGAATTCGAGGAGAAATTCAAAAATTGTCTCAAGAATTTAACGAATTTAAAGACAAAACCACCAAAGACTTAGACACACTGAAACAAGAACTTACAGCCCTCAAAGATATGAAAAATACAGTAGAATCCCTCAGTAACAGAATGGAGCAAGCAGAAGAAAGGATTTCTGACATTGAAGATAAAGTCTTCGAACGCTCCCAATCTCTCAAAGAGGAAGAGAAATGGAGAGCAAAAACGGATCACTCAGAGAACTCTCAGATAATTCGAAAAAAAACAACATAAGAGTTATAGGAATTTCGGAGAACAATGAAGTGGCTGCCAAGGGCACAGAGGCCCTTCTACATGAAATTATGAAAGAAAATTTTCCAGACATGCCTAGAGAATCTGAAATTCAGATAGCAGACAGCTTCAGAACCCCAGCACGATTCAACCCCAATAAGCCATCTCCCAGACATATCATAATTAGCTTCACTAAAGTTAACATGAAAGAGAAGATTCTCAAAGCAGCCCGGCGAAAGAAAACTATAACGTACAAAGGTAAGAATATTAGAATAACTGCAGATCTCTCTGCTGAAACTTTTCAAGCAAGAAGAGGCTGGTCATCAACTTTTAATCTCCTAAAGCAAAAAAACTTTCAACCCAGGATCTTGTATCCAGCTAAACTGAGTTTCATCTATGATGGAGAAATTAAATACTTCAATGACATTCATATGTTGAAAAAATTTGCCATAAGTAAACCAGCTCTTCAGGATGTTCTCAGACCTATCCTCCACAATGACCAACCCAATCCTATACCACAAAAGTAAACTCACTCAGAAACTTCGGATCAAACTCCAACTTCCACACTGGCGAAAGGATTAAAAATGTCCACTGGACCTTTGAAAAACTCGATACCCAAAATTCCACCAGACTTATCAATACTCTCCATCAATGTGAATGGCTTAAACTGTCCTCTAAAGAGGCATAGGTTAGCTGACTGGATACAAAAACTCAAGCCAGATATTTGTTGCATACAAGAGTCACATCTCAACTTAAAAGACAAATACAGACTCAGGGTGAAAGGATGGTCATCCATATTTCAGGCAAATGGTAATCAGAAAAAAGCAGGTGTTGCAATTTTATTTGCAGATACAGTAGGCTTTAAACCATCAAAAGTAAGGAAGGACAATAATGGTCACTTCATATTTGTTAAGGGTAATACTCAATATGATGAGATCTCAATTATTAATATCTATGCACCCAACCAGAATGCACCTCAATTTATAAGAGAAACTCTAACAGACATGAGTAACTTGATTTCCTCCAGCTCCATAATCGTTGGAGATTTCAACACTCCCTTGGCAGTGTTGGATCGATCCTCCAGAAAGAAGCTGAGCAAAGAAATCTTAGATTTAAACCTAACCATCCAATATTTAGATTTAGCAGACATCTACAGAACATTTCATCCCAACAAAACTGAATACACATACTTCTCATCAGCCCACGGAACTTACTCCAAAATTGATCACATTTTAGGTCACAAGTCTAACCTCAGTAAATTTAAAGGAATAGAAATTATTCCATGCATCTTCTCGGACCATCATGGAATAAAACTTGAATTGAGTAACAACAGGAATCTGCATACCCATACAAAAACATGGAAGTTAAATAACCTTATGCTGAATGATAGCTGGGTCAGAGATGAGATTAAGAAAGAAATCACCAATTTTTTGGAACAAAATGACAATGAAGACACAAACTATGAGAACCTCTGGGACACTGCAAAGGCAGTTCTAAGAGGGAAATTTATAGCACTGCAAGCCTTCCTCAAGAGAACGGAAAGAGAGGAAGTTAACAACTTAATGGGACATCTCACGCAACTGGAAAAGGAAGAACATTCCAACCCCAAACCCAGTAGAAGAAAAGAAATAACCAAAATTAGAGCAGAATTAAATGAAATTGAAAACAAAAGAATAATACAACAGATCAATAAATCAAAAAGTTGGTTTTTTGAAAAGGTCAATAAAATAGATAAACCTCTGGCCAACCTAATCAGGAAAAAAAGAGTAAAATCTCTAATATCATCAATCAGAAACAACAAAGACGAAATAACCACAGACTCATCAGAAATCCAAAAAATCCTTAATGAATATTACAAGAAACTTTATTCTCAGAAATATGAAAATCTGAAGGAAATAGACCGATACTTGGAAGCACGCCACCTTCCAAGACTTAACCAGAATCAAGTGGAAATGTTGAACAGACCCATATCAAGTTCAGAAATAGCATCAACTATACAAAACCTCCCTAAAAAGAAAAGCCCGGGACCAGATGGTTTCACGTCAGAATTCTACCAAACCTTTAAAGAGGAATTAGTACCTATATTACTCAACCTGTTCCAAAATGTAGAAAAAGAAGGAAGACTACCCAACACGTTCTATGAAGCAAACATCACCCTGATCCCCAAACCAGGAAAAGACCCAACAAGAAAAGAAAATTATAGACCAATATCACTAATGAATATAGATGCAAAAATATTCAACAAGATCCTAACAAACAGAATCCAGCAACACATCAAACAAATTATACATCATGACCAAGTTGGTTTTATCCCAGGGTCTCAAGGCTGGTTCAATATACGTAAATCTATAAATGTAATTCAGCACATAAACAAATTAAAAAACAAAGACCATATGATTCTCTCAATTGATGCAGAAAAAGCTTTTGATACTATCCAGCATCCCTTCATGATCAGAACACTCAAGAAAATTGGTCTAGAAGGGACTTTTCTTAAACTGATAGAGGCTATCTACAGCAAACCCACAGCCAATATCATATTGAATGGAGTTAAATTGGAATCATTTCCACTCAGATCAGGAACCAGACAAGGCTGCCCATTGACTCCATTGCTTTTCAACATTGTAATGGAAGTTTTAGCCACGGCAATTAGGGAAGAAAAGGCGATCAAGGGTATCCATATAGGGTCAGAAGAGATCAAACTCTCGCTCTTCGCAGATGATATGATTGTGTATCTGGAAAACACTAGGGACTCTACTACAAAACTCCTAGAAGTGATCAAGGAATACAGCAGCGTCTCAGGTTACAAAATCAACATTCATAAATCGGTAGCCTTTATATACACCAACAACAGTCAAATTGAAAAAGCAGTTAAGGACTCTATCCCATTCACAGTAGTGCCAAAGAAGATGAAATATTTGGGAATTTACCTAACAAAAGACGTGAAAGATCTCTATAAAGAGAACTATGAAACTCTAAGAAAAGAAATAGCTGAAAATGTTAACAAATGGAAAAACATACCATGCTCATGGCTAGGAAGAATCAACATTATCAAAATGTCCATACTACCCAAAGCAATATATAATTTCAACGCACTCCCTATTAAAGCTCCACTGTCATATTTTAAAGATCTTGAAAAAACATTACTTCGTTTTATATGGAATCAGAAAAAACCTCAATAGCCAAGACATTACTCAGAAATAAAAACAAAACAGGAGGAATCACACTACCAGACCTCAGACTTTACTACAAATCGATAGTGATCAAAACAGCATGGTATTGGCACAAAAACAGAGAAGTAGATATCTGGAACAGAATAGAGAACCAAGAGATGAATCCAGCTACTTACGGCTATTTGATTTTTGACAAGCCAATTAAAAACATTCAGTGGGGAAAAGATTCCCTATTTAACAAATGGTGCTGGGTGAACTGGCTGGCAACCTGCAGAAGACTGAAATTGGACCCACACCTTTCACCATTAACTAAGATAGACTCTCATTGGATTAAAGATTTAAACTTAAGACATGAAACTATAAAAATACTAGAGGAGAATGCAGGGAAAACCCTTGAAGAAATTGGTCTGGGTGAGTATTTCATGAGGAGAACCCCCCGGGCAATTGAAGCAGCTTCAAAAATACACTACTGGGACTTGATCAAACTAAAAAGCTTCTGCACAGCTAAGAACACAGTAAGCAGAGCAAGCAGACAGCCCTCAGAATGGGAGAAGATATTTGCAGGGTATATCTCTGACAAAGGTTTAATAACCAGAATCCACAGAGAACTCAAACGCATCAGCAAGAAAAAAACAAGGGATCCCATCGCAGGCTGGGCAAGGGATTTGAAGAGAAACTTCTCTGAAGAAGACAGGCGCACGGCCTTCAGACATATGAAAAAATGCTCATCATCTTTAATCATCAGAGAAATGCAAATCAAAACTACTTTGAGATATCATCTAACTCCAATGAGACTAGCCTATATCACAAAATCTCAAGACCAGAGATGTTGGCGTGGATGCGGAGAAAAGGGAACACTTCTGCACTGCTGGTGGGAATGCAAATTAATACATTCCTTTTGGAAGATATATGGAGAACACTCAGAGATCTAAAAATAGATCTGCCATTCAATCCTGTAATCCCTCTGCTGGGCATATACCCAGAAGACCAAAAATCACATCATAACAAAGATATTTGTACCAGAATGTTTATTGCAGCCCAATTCATAATAGCTAAGTCATGGAAAAAGCCCAAGTGCCCATCGATCCACGAATGGATTAATAAATTGTGGTATATGTATACCATGGAATACTATGCAGCCTTAAAGAAAGATGGAGACTTTACCTCTTTCATGTTTACATGGATGGAGCTGGAACATATTCTTCTTAGTAAAGTATCCCAAGAATGGAAGAAAAAATACCCAATGTACACAGCCCTACTATGAAACTAATTTGGGACTCTCACATGAAAGCTATAACCCAGCTACAACTTAACAATAGGGGGAAGTGGGAAAGGGGGGGGTGGGTAGAGGGAGGGGAATCGGAGGGATCACACCTGTGGTGCATATTACAGGGGTATTCGTGAAACTTGGTAAATGTAGAATGTAAGTGTTTTGGCACAGTAACTGAGATAACGCCAGAAAGGCTATGTTAACCACTGTGATAAAAATGTGTCAAATGGCTTATGAAGTGAGTGTATGATGCCCCATAATCATATCATTGTATACAGTTATGATTTAATAAAAAAAAATAAATCTACAGAATAAATGAAAATAAAAAATAAAAAAAAAAGTGTGTCCAAGTCCTGCATTGGTAAAGTTTTCCAATATAGTCCCAGGAAACTTATGTCTTGACCCAAAAGGAATTCACTGAAACAGGTTTTGGTTAAACTTGTCCCCTAGGAAATCCATATTCCAGAGCGGCCCATGAATTTGTAAGAACAAAGCTTGTCCAAACTTTAAGATCAGAAATGAGGAAATTTTATGAAATGAAAGTTTGTCTAGCATATTTTTAATTAATTTTCTACTTTAAAAATGAAATTAATTTTTATCCCTAAACAAGACAAAATGTCCCCTCAATGATTTCCTTACCTCCCACCACCCACAACAATAAGGAAGGAAGCAGAATACTTTCCATTTATTTTCCAAACGCCCACTCCTACCAGGCTGTCAGCCTTCTTCTTTAAAAAGGTGCTTTGCACTTTAGAAGAAAAACATTTGTGAGGGGACTTTTACTGAAGTTGCCATGGTGAATGCCACGGACAAGGGAAAATAAAGAACAGAGCAGATTTCATCCCGAATCACTAGAACACTGACAGACACTTAACGCTGCAATTAGTGGTTTCAAAAATCATTAACTGCTTTCTCCCACTTTGATTTAGCCTATTGTCCAATAACGGAATCCTTCTAGATTTTTAACTTTAACAACAAAAGAATAATTTGATGAATTGAAAATTTCTTGATTTGATGCAAATTATTTACTGAATTATTTTTTTGTATAAAATTAATCTGTGATTAACATGAAAAATCCACAATGTAGCAGTCAATTTTGGCAAGTCCTGAATATAGTCTTTTTCACTACCACTTGCAAAGATTATGACTTACTGGTGATGTAACTTTTTTATCTCATTTTTAAATGTTTTTTAATCAAGAGAGAAATGTAAATACATATACTTTACCCTTTTGCTTGACTGTGAGTAGTACATACTTCAGAACCAAAAAGCAGATGAAGGAAAGTGATGACCCAAAGCTGATGACCCAAAGCTGAGACCAGAATTCCATCGCTATGTGGAAATCTTGATATTCAGGGTGGTGGCTCAGACTCACTAGTTGGCATTTGTTCCATTGACCTAAGTGAGCAAGATATCTGTGCCCATTACTGATGTTAGAGTGTTATGGGCTGAATTATGTCCCCACAAAATTCTCATCTAACCCCTTTGCCTCAGAATGTGACTGTATTTGGAGGTGGTTAAGGTGAGATGAGGTGGGGGAGCCCTACTCCACTATGACGGGCCTCCTTACAAGAGGAAGAGACTAGGCCACACACATAAAAAGAAACCACATGAGCATGCAGAGAGAAGATGAGCTTCTACAGACCAAAGAGAGAAGTCTCCAAAAGAATCCAGCCCTGACACCACCTTGATCTTGAACTTGTAACCTCCAGAATCAGGAGAAAATAAATATCTGTTGTTTATGTCAGCCGTGTCTGGTACATCGTAGAAATCAATTATTTTGAACAGTGGCTATTATGATTTTACTAATGATTAGAAAACAGAGACTAAAAAAATAAAAGCATATTTACAACCTACTTTAAAAAGTTTCTTGGGTGGTGCCTGTGGCTCAAAGGGGTAGGGTGCCGGCCCCATATGCTAGAGGTGGTGGGTTCAAGCCCAGCCCCAGCCAAAAACTGCAAAAAAAGGTTCTTTTATATGTTCTTGGGAGTATAAGAAATAGGCAATTACTCTCTTTTGTTAGTTCAGCCTCAATGTTTACATACAAACACACACACACACACACACACACACACACACGAAAATCCAGTCTTATCCATTTGGCAATCTTGGAGCCAGAAATGGAAATTCACTATTGAAATTTATATTTCTTTGCAGAAGTGTGGTCTGACTTTTTGACACAAACTCTTGGAGAATAACGCAAAATCACAAAAACATTGATAGAATTTTTTAATCACTTTGTTACTTTTGAATTACATAAAACAAAACAATAATTTTAAGAAAAAGAAACTTACATTGGTATATTATTTAAGAACATTTTATATATTTAAGTAATATTTTTTGCAGTTTTTGGCCAGGGCTGGGTTTGAATGCACCACCTCCGGCATATGGGGCCAACGCCCTATCCCTTTGAGCCACAGGCACTGCCCTATTTAAGTAATATTTTTAAATAAAGTGCATTATCCTATGTATAACCTAAATAAAATTATTAACTTTTTAAAAATCTCAAAAGAAATATCTAAATCAATATCTACCCAATTTGGAGAGCATGGTTTGGGTGGCTTAAAATGCAAATATGCAGCCTTCACAAAATTCATTAGGGGGTGTCCTAACGGGCACCTGAGGGAAATGGGAAATTACCCCTGAAACTGATGTATCAACATTAGAGACTGTAGCCTGCTTATGGAGGAAAAAAACACTATACTAAGATGTAAACAGTATACATTCTGATGTAAACAGAATGGAAAAAAAAAGCTATCAAGTACGAACTTGAAATCAAAATTCACCCAGCAGATGCTACAAATTTAGGTGCCGATGAATCACTGAGCTATATCTTGCATTGAAAACCCTCTAGAGTATGTTCCAGGGTTTAAATAAATAAATGATGGCTCGTAAGTCTTTTGATAGGCACAGGCTAGGCCAGCTAGCCTCCTTCTATCTAAAAAGGTGCAGATAGAGAAAGGAGGGCAGGGACAGAAGAGAGAGAGAAAACAACTTTTCTCACTTAAAGTAAATAAAAACAAATTTATCAAAAAATTTCTTTCATTTGGACTTACACCAAATTCTTATTAATATTTTGATTGAAATGTTATTAATAACTATATACTATGAAATAAAAAATGGATCTGGTATTTAAAATAACCATTGGTTTATGTGTATACTTCTCATTTTTTTATTGTCAATGACATTAAAAGAAGGAATTTTTATACCACTATAAGTAGGCACTTCTCAAAAATACATTATTTCTATGAATAGTTTACTCCCAGTAAATTAAAAGTAAATTAGATATAATTTAAAATTTTATTTTCTCTTATAAATTGGGTTTTAAAGTATTAGGTGGCAATCATGGTGCATTATATAAATTTTTATCAGATATTAATTACAGATCCAATGAGGCAGACAAGCAGAAATTACTTGATAGTAGTCGAGAACCACAATGATGTCAAGCACCGCTCTGTGGAGTAGTGAACCACCCTGCGTAACTGAATTATGACCGTGATTATCTGTTTGCATTAATTCCATGCACGCTCACTAGATGTGCTCCAGTGAGCTCTCAACTGTGCGGTTATTAAGGGGAAATTTCCAATAATTATTTTATTTGGAAATTATTTTATTTGGGGTAATGCCCTTGTAAAGGGAAATGGGAGTGTTCACCATTTTTGTCTTACAAAGACGAGAACTCTCTCCAACACAAACAGCCCTAAGAGCACTAAGTCACCAGTGAGAAAGTCTGGCTTTAGTAATAATTCTCAAATTGTATTGTTGAGACACACCGGTGGTTCCTAAGATCAAATTGCAAATCTATAAAAGAGCAACTTTTGTAATAGAGTAGAATGAAAGGAAATAGAGTGGAACAGGGTGCCAACAGCAAAGCACGGTGTGCGGCGTAAGCATGGTTTTGTGAAGTTTATGTATGTGAAGTGTTATGTATGTCATATCTCTGTGAGTTTACCTACTAGGGCACAATGCAAAAGGTACGTAAATGTATTTTTTTGTGGGTCACAATTTTTACAAGGTGAAGTAGTGGATATCAGAAATATGGGAAAATAAAATGGGAGAATTGAATCCATAAAGGAATTATTTTTTTTTCTTTAGGGACATCAGAATAACATGTTTGTAAAACGTAGGTACTAACCCAAATAATTCTGGCTAAGCAAGGTAATACAGACCATGAAGATGAATTCCCAAACTGCTGTCGGATGTTACATTTTAAAATGCAGTTTAATTAATAGCTTCCCAATTGTGATGGCTCTGACTCAACTGGATACCAAGGGCTTCCATTGTGTCCAAAAGCTCATCTCTGAAAAGAACAGAGAGAAATGTGGTAACAATAAAGAAGAGTCAGGAGAGAACAAAGCCCTGGAAGGAATAATTGAACAGGAATATAATAGGAACGAAGACATCCGGATCCAGCACACTCAAACGAAGAATTCTTTTTTTGAATTAAAACATTGCCAAAATCTCATTTCCTTAGAGCTCTCATAAAAGAATTTTTTGAAAGGCAATTGAAAGACAAAGAATTGATTCAAACCAACGTTGGAATTAAGAATAAAACATTTCCTGAGATCCATTTCTAAAAATCTTGAGACATAAACTAATAAAATGTATGTGAAAATTGTAAAAGCTCGGACATAATAAAAATATTGGGGGATACAACATATTTTGTATGGTTTCTTAAAAAAAACCTTTCTAATGTATAAGAAAGGTACACTTACTGAATTTGTTGCACTGTAGCAGACACCTAGCTTACAGCTATTCCCCTTCCTTCTGGGAAGAATTCACTACATTTCCTTTAAGGAGCTAGCCTTCCTCCTGTCCATGTCAAAACTAGATGATGTTAATTCTGTAAGAATCCCCTCCATCCTCCTGCCCACAATGCCTGGGATAATAAGGAATCCCATCAGAATCAGTGAGGCTTATTTGGAATGCTACACCCCTATCCTCAGCTAAAGCACAGGGCGCATAATAAGGATGTGTCAGGTGGGACTGTTGCATGTGATTTACTACTAAGTGGGAGAACCCACGTCTGCCAAGCACCCGTAAGAAACATAACCTGAGAAAGAAGATGACTCTGCAAAAGCCCAGTGGAGAAACTACACATATTTCCAGGTAAAACCACAGTTCTGGCTTGTGCAACTGCACGCACCTGACTCACTCTTCCGTTGTTAAAGCTAAAGTTAGAGTTTCCTGTCACTTAAAGGTCTGGTTCTCACTGCTAGACCTGAGAACTACTCACTGGGCACTGCACACACAATGTCCAAGTTTATCTCCTCAGCAGCCCCATGTGACAAGACTATTATCATCATCCCCATTTTAGATAAGAAAAAAAAGAAACTTAATTACATGACTTGCCCAAAGTCACCAAAGCAGGAACCATGAATTTTAAATTTAAAACATCCTCATTTAGGCTTAAAACTTGCCAAAAGTAAAATCCTAGATAATTTATCTTACTTTTCAAATACTCTTAAAAAGGTGAACTTTCAGGACTGAGGTTAAGTAACAATTGCATGCTCAGTTCTCGTTGCAAAGTGAGAGAAAGCAATCATTCCCGAAATTTCTTTCCATATACATTTAGTTAAATCCTAAAATATATAGGTACTCTTGAGATAAGAATCATGTATCTTGTCCATAGTTCTTTAGTTATAAGCAAAAATCTTCAGAACAGGGAAAGCAACACAAGGGTGTTTATTACTGGAACGGGGTTTTTCCATGAAACCCAAAAAGAACTTACAATCAAACACTGCAATTTTCCAGGTTCTACGGCAGCTATCCGGCCTCTCTCTCTGCTTCCACTGTGTTGCCGCTTCACTATCTTCTCTCTCCAGATTAGATGGAGGAGATGCCCTCTAGGGCTGCATGTAAACAGACAACCTCTGACTGTAACAGTTACTATCAAGGGGCCCACGGAGAAGAACCAACTGCTTTTGATCCAAATTTTAAATTCTCTAAAATGAAAGCATGATGGGCTGGACATGAATCAAGTGTTGACCTCCTGTGATCCCATCAGTATAACATGGGCATGATCAGGAGGTACAAACACACCAGCATCTAACATTCCCCTGTGGCTGAGAAGTGGGTGGGGGACGACTTTAGGGATGAAGCAGATTGGCTGCACAGAAACCTTAAACCTTGAACTGCTCCTCAACTAGTATCGCAGCAAGAGGATCCACAATGAAGTCAGGGCTGAATTTAGGACGCACAAAAGTTCAGGGGAGCAGGTGGTGCCTGTGGCTCAAGGAGTAGGGTGCCGGCCCCATATACTGGAGGTGGTGGGTTCAAACCTGGCCCTGGCCAAAAAGTGCAACAAAGAAAAAAAAGAAAAGAAAGTTCGGGGGAGGAGTTCTGTGAGGTTATCAGGAGAAACTGAGCTTTTTGCAGTACTTGAACGTGGTCATAGGGATTTGGGGAGGAGACGGGGAAGGTAATCCAAATAGGGAAATCGAGTCTGATGAATGAAAGTATGCTTTTTAAAATAAAACATGTAACAACAGAAAAAGACATTGGAAAAAAGTGAACTGACTTAGCAAAAGTAGAGCTTTTTGATATCCCCAAAGAGGTAGGAAGAATTATGTGGCGTCCCTTCAGAGCCTTCCTAAAAGACAGACAATAAATGAATTTCTTGACTATGCTGGTTTTGAAGTGAAAGCTTTATCACCACTACTAAAAAATATGTAATCACTGATTAAATGATAATGAGTTTTTAAAGCCTTTCTTCATTTTCCCCCTGCTTCTAAACAACCTCATCTGTCAGATAAATCAATCTAAATTGCTCCATAATTTAAAGGGCTAGTGTCTACTCAAACTGTTTGGTTTGCATATTTATTGCAGTCCACATAATACAAATATGAGGAAAAAACTAATCGTCTTAATAGAAGGTCTATAATTGACTCAATTTAATGTATTTCTGAAAGATTAGTAAAGTTATGTTTCCTCACAGCAATCAGACGTTAAGTAAAGACTCCCCTGACAAGTGACTAACTATCCCAGCGACTTCCTTCTCATTATCTGCAAGCACTTCATAAACACACACAGTGGAAGAAGGTTGTTGGACCCGTGGTCATCTCTCCTGAGCTAAATTAGATTATTTTCCCATGAAAGCAGAAATAAATAAATAATAGAAAATTCATCTAATGAACTTTATTTGTGCTTTCTACATCAAACATGATTCTCAGAAGTGAGTTGTCGATTAATTCTAAAACAAGGTACGGATATTAACAGCTGGATAAATTATGAAATGCCTCTTTTTTCCCTTCCTCTGTCTTTCTCTTTTTTCTCTGCTTTTTCATTATGTCACTCCCTTGTTTAAAAAACGAAATCTAATCTTGAGGAATGCCACATTGAGATATGGATACGGCTATTAAAATAAGAAAAAGAAAAGTTATCACACATCTTTTCATCTAGCATTTAAGTGTGAGCGCCTCCTGTATGGGACGCACTGACTAGGTGCTGGGGACAGAGGGTTGAATAAGTCAGGAAGAATTCCTGGTCTCCTCCCTCACTCTGAGACAGCTAAGTAGAGCAGGAAATAAAATAAAACAAAGCCTTGTCATGAGTGCTATAAAGAAAACACACAGGGGACTAAAACAGAGAAACGGGGGTAGGGGGACCAACTGCAGAATGGGTGCCCAGGGGACCCAGCCGGGGACCTTCTCATCTAAAATGAGAAGAAACCAATTTTTTTTTGTTCTTTTTTTTTTTTTATTAAATCATGGCTGTGTACATTGATATGATCATGGGGCATCATTCACTAGCTTCACAGACCGTTTACCAAGTTTCGCATATACCCTTGTAAGATGCACCGCTGGTGTAATCCCACCAATCCCCTTCCCTCTACCCACCTCCCCCTCCCTCCCCTGTGTTTCCCCCTTCCCCCTATTCTTAGGTTGTAACTGGGTTATAGCTTTCATGTGAAAACCCTAAATTAGTCTCATAGTAGGGCTGAGTGCATTGGGTACTTTCTCTTCCATTCTTGAGATACTTTACTAAGAAGAATATGTTCCAGCTCCATCCATGTAAACATGAAAGAGGTAAAGTCTCCATCTTTCTTTAAGGCTGCATAATATTCCATGGTGTACATATACCACAATTTATTAATCCATTCGTGGATCAATGGGCACCTGGGCTTTTTCCATGACTTAGCAATTATGAATTGGGCTGCAATAAACATTCTGGTACAAATATCTTTGTTATGATGTGATTTTTGGTATTCTGGGTATATGCCCAGTAGAGGAATTACAGGATTGAATGGCAGATCTAATGATGTGCAAAGTGTGTGCATATGTGTGGGAAAGGGAGGGTGTCCCCTGTCAGAAGGCAGTCTAAGCAGGACTAGAACAGAGACTCTGGGGTAGGACAGAACAGATGTCTTCTAGGAACAGGGAGAAGAGCGATGTGGCCAGCGATTGACAAACCAGAATGGTGGAGAAGCACGAACTGAGTTGGACAGAGTGATAGGGCCGCATCCTACAGGGTGGCACAGGCCACGGGGATTAGTGTGGGCATTGGTTTTGAGAGCAGTGAGAAGCGACTGGAAGGCTCTGAACACAGGGCCTGATCCAATGTCAGTCCCTGCTGTCTGGAGACAGTATCGAGGCCCTGAGTAGAAACAGGAACCCTTACAGGAATTCTGGCAAGAAGATAACAGTGGCCTGGACCATGGGGTGTTTGTAGAAATAGAGAGAACACAGTAGAGACATTTGAAACACAGTAGAGCATTTTGAAAAAAACAGTTGGACCCAAGATTGATTGGGTGCAGAGGAGGTGCCTGAGGGAGCAGGCAGGGCAGGAGATTTCAAGGACAACTTTCGGCTGTGGGGTATGAGTGACCTTGTAGAAGTTGATGATGTTATTTATAAGACTGAGCAAGGCTAGGGAGCTGAGTATAGAGGGTAACAACTGGCATGCTTTGGCTATCAGAAAGTCCAGATTTCATTCGCCTTCATTCTTATGAAAATGTATTTATTACCTGGGCGGTGCCTATGGCTCAAAGGAGTAGGGTGCTGGCCCCACATACCAGAGGTGGCAGGTTCAAACCCAGCCCTGGCCAAAAACTGAAAAAAAAAAAAAAAAAAAGTATTATCTCACACAACCAAGAAGTACACATCAGGGTGGGATCCCAGAGCTGGGACTTTAGGTCTCTGGGGCTTCTCTGTGGTCCTCTTAGCTCTGCCCTCTTCCAGCTGGGTCTATCTTCAGGCACCATAGCTGCAACATTCTCAGGCATCAGTAGATCTAAAGATGGGATTGGCCATTTCAGCCAGCCTCTCCTAGAAGTGGAGAAAGGTTTTCTAGAAGTTTTTCAGAAGTCCCTATCCAGTTTTGATCTGTAGAAGACGACCATCCCACCAACTGCATGCAAGAAGAAAGATCTCTGTATTTTCTTCTATCAATCAGGATATTTTACTGAAACTAAAGATAGAATCCTCTCCCCCAAAACAGGTCAGTAAATTTCAAATAATAAAATCAAATCAGGATTTTGGTATTAACTCAAAATGTTTTCAAAATGTCTCTCTACCAAAAGACCTGCACACAGAAGTTTATAGCAGCTTTATTCATAGTTGCCAAAAATGGGGAGTGAACAAGATGTCCTTCCCTAGGTGAATGGATGAACGGACTGTGTTATGTGCATACAATGGAATATTACTCAATGCTGAAAAGAAACAAGCAGGCAAGCCACGAAAACATGTGGAGGAAATCTCAGTGAACATTTCCAAGTGAAAGAGGCCATTCTGAAAAGATCTTATACATGTGATTGCAACTATATGACATTCTGAAAAAGGCAGGACTGTGAAGGTAGCAAAGGACCAGTGGTTACTTGGGGATGAGGCAGAGGAGGGTGGAGGGACAAAGAGGTAGAGTGTAGGGGGTTTAGGGTAATGGAACTAATTTATATGATACTGTAACAGTGAACACATGACATTCACATCCATTGGTTTATCAGTCATTATGAATGTACCACACTAAAGCAAGATGTTAATACCATAACACAAAAAATCATGGGTGTCAATGTTAATACCGTGACACAAAAACTCGTGGGGGTCAAGGGCGGGAAGGGAGCATGTGGAAACTCTGTATTTTCTACTCAATATATCTGTAAATCTACAATTTGCTTTTTAAAAACAGTCTATGAAAATAGAATCAGGGCTCTGCCAGCAAGAAATATAGGCAAAACAGCACTAGTGGCTAACATGTCTAGGTTGGGTAAGGGAAAGAATGAGTGGTTCTTTACAAACATTGAATTTGAGATGTGAAGTGTCATGTGAACGCATCAGGTGGGCAGTTGGATGTGAGAGTCTGACACTCAAAGGAAAGATCTGCCCAGGAGATAGGAATTTTGGAGGCAAAGACTCAAGAACCCATAGAAATTAGTAAGACTCCCTAAGACAAGAGAGAGAAATTGTTATGTATGTATATAATCAGACTTTGGTTTCCACCATTTGGATACCTGACTTTAAGTGAATCACTCAAACATTCTGAGCCTCATTTGTAACTATAAATAATACTCTCTGCCTTGACTGACTCCGAGGCTTCTATTTTGTATCATTTTCCCGCCTTTCCTACATTATATCAAATAAATAATTCTCCCCATTTTTCTCTACAGGTTTTGCAGATAGACCTTCTTTTATATTCTTTTAATTTTTTTAATTTAAGATTAATTCTCTAACCTTAAAGATATACAACATAGAGTCTAGATCTTATTTGAGCAGAAGAGTCTAATAAAAGAATTTAGGACACTTCATCTTCATCCTTTCTGCCTTATGTCATTACTGTCCCCTGTTTTAGTCACATTAAACTCGCGCTAATCGGCTGTGGTTGGTTTTCTGGGGAGTTTTTTTTTTTTTTTTTTGTCTTCTTTGGTGGTTTGGTTTGGTTTTATTTTGTTTTTGAAAAACAGTTGTTTCTGTTTAACAAGTTGATTTTGCTTACCATTGCATCTTGGATTCTGCACTTTCCTTCTGGATTCTTTTGTTTGTTTTCCTTGCAGTGGCATAATAGTTAAATAGACCATTTAGTGAGAGTAAACTTTTTGGTTTTTAAAAATCTGGAAATGTATTCACGTAGCTGTTAATCTTGAATGATAGTTTTGGGTCTAGAACTCGAGGTGGACTTTTCCATCAGCACTTTGAACACAGGATTCCATTGTCTTCCTGTACCAATGAACAGTAATGAGACATTTACTCTTATTCTGTGGTATCTTTGTGGGTTTTCTTTCTTTTCTCTCTAGTAGTTTGTAAGAATTTTTTTCTTTGTGTATGACAATCTCTAGTTTGACTATCATATATTTAAGTGAAAGTTTGGTTTTATTCGTGCTGCTCAGAACTCAATGTACTTTTTTCAATTTAAGAGTTAAGTCTTCTCACAAGTCAAGGAAATTTTCTAACACCTCTTTGAATATTGCCTTTTCCAAATTCTTATATTCTCTTCATTTGAATCTTACTTAAATTGGAGCTTCTCATTTTATCTTCCATGTGTCAACCTGTCTTTCATATTTCCAGAAACAGATCCAGGTTTTTGGAGACCTGAAAGTTATACAATCTGGGAGTCTTTAAACTTAGACTACCAGAAAGAATCTGGGAAAGAATACAGAAGTATGAATAGAAAATTAGACAAGAAGATGAAATTTCCTCAGAATGCAAAAAGTAAATCACACAAATTATAAATCTGAGCAAAACAAAACAAACAAATAATAAACATAGCATGATGGGTATATTACCTGCTGGAATATCTCCATGATACTTTTTTCTCCTTTATATTTGAGTACATACTCTTCTATGACAATAATTATGTAATGCCTTTTTCAACTAAAGAAATAGAAAAATATTTTAGTTTCTTTAGCTTTGTTCTTATTGTTGATAGCCTTTTTTAAGTTTCTCATAGTACCACAGCTCATCATATCAAGCCTATTTCTTCATTATTCTTACTATCTCAGTGCCAGGTGCTATAGGATATTTTTCTATCATGAAATGACCTCTGGCTCTGCTTTTCCATGACCTAATGCTAAGCATTTGATACAACAGTGGTAGAAGTATTCCTGGAAGCAATTTCTACATTAGGATGCCTCCAGTAATGTACACAGAAGTTATTACAGACTACACAAACAGATCCCACCAAAGCCAAGTCAAAACATCCCAATTCAACTTTTTCAAAAATCCCAAAATGTACATAGATACTCCAAAGCTATCCAACAGATGTGACAGAGGCCAAGTGGAATGGGACCATTTAGTAGTCTTCACAATTGCAGTTAAAAACCTCACTTTTGCCAATTTTATGGAAATATATAACAACATGAACATGGTGCTAAGTAAGGGGATATTCTAGAAGGGATCTGTGAAAGCAAGGGACCTAGAGCTTAAACATCATTATTCCATTATAAATCTGATAAATCTGTCTCTATGTGTTTCCTGGTTATTTCTTTCTGCTGTATTCTAATTTCTTTGCTTCTATTTTGTATTTTATTATAGTAATTCTCTTTTCACTGCCGTTAATCTACCATTTAGCCCATCTATTGACATTTTTATTTTAATAACTTTTATTTCTAGAATTTCTAATTTCTTTTTCTTTCTCATGCCTTCCTATAATTTTCACAAGATAATATCTTCTTATGTATTCAATTTCTTCTATAAACATTTTAAAGATACTGATAGTTTAATTTATTCTAAGTCCCTCTATTACCTACAATTCCTGAGTGAAGATGCTCCCAGTCAGGTGTGGCTGACCATCTCAGGGTGGTGGAGTGCTTGATGTGTCTTGTAATTTTTGACTGTGTGCTTATCAGGATGTGCATCTTGCACGTGCCCTGGCTTATGAAGGCCTCCCCATGGAGCACATTCCAGTTTACCTCTACAAACAGAGCCCAGATCTGACACTCTGCCACCTTTGGGGCCTGCAGCCTTGAAACCATCTCTGCACCAGCATTACAACCCTGTTCCCTCGGTGCAAACAGATGTAAGATAACCAGGTCACTTAGCAAATAGCAGATTTTGAAGAGTAAATATTGTTATCTTCCTGTGGGTAGAGGTAGACAGCAGTTGTTACCACTCACTAACACAAACACACATAGAGCTGGAAGATGGAAGCCAGCAGCTTCATGGCCCAGAGTGAAAAAGGAATTTGTATCTTCCAGTTGCAGCTTTAAAACTGCAATGTACGGATAATGCTCCTCTTCAATATGGTGCTCATATCCAAACGGCCTGATGTGAGCCAAACATCATCAAGAAAAACATAACTCTCACACCACTGAGAGAAACATTCTCATTCTGTGTACATGATTGCAGAGGGGTTTTTTTTGTTTGTTTGTTTTTGTTTTTAGCAGCTATTGGCTGACGTTGAGTTTTTAAATTACCTGTTATTTTTCACACATGCATGCAAATACTCAGTGTAGGAATCCTTCTTTCTGTAATTGTATCATTAATTTTTCACACCTAAATTTAGGGATTATATGTATCCCTTTTACATTTAATCTTACAACTTTCCCTACACAATGTCCAAGGTTTTTTTAGAATATTTATTCTGCCATCTGGGTGAACAGATGGATGGATGGATAAAACGTCTAACATTACTCCACTCAGTAGAGCTGTTTTACAGTCAGCAGTGCTGTCCTAAAACTATTTCAAGCTCTGGATCTTGCTTCTATTATTTCCCTATCATTGCCCCACTTTCTCACTTTTTTTTTCTTCTTTTTTTTTGGATTTTGCAGAGCAGAATTTTAGCAGCCAAGGAAATTGCAACTGAAGAAAAAACCTTATCATGAAGAAATAGCAATTTATGAAGTGGTGCCCCAGTGGTCTGGATATTACAGGCTCCCAGGGAGACTCACTCCCTCTGGGGGAGCAGTTTATGCAGGAGGAGAAGCTGACTCAACACCCTTCTGATTCTGCACCTCTCTTAGTTCTTGGGCATGTTATTAGCAACTCAGCTAAGTGATCAAGTTTCATGGGACATGTAATAATGGCACAGCAGGAGTTCAGTAAATAACAAAAATTAGAGTTAGCTAGGGAAAGCAAACAATTATGGAAGAGAAAAGGTAAGGATAGAGGAGAAGTGACTCGTAAGGCAGCCTGTTTCCAGCTGGAGTCTAGGGAAACATAAATACAATGGTCTATTGTACAGCTGTCTGATAGTAAGGGGCTTTGACCACTACTGGCCTAGAATGTTCATAGCTGGCAATCCTAAAAGAAATCTGGCTGGTTATTAATCCCTGAAGCTTTCATCATTCTATGCTAACTAATAATAGTAATATCAATAGTAATAATAATTTCAAAAGTCTTGCATACACTGAGCTTCTAAAAACTCAGCACACTCTAATTTGCAGCATAATGCAATGTGATAAAGGAGATGGCATCATATTACTCATCTCTCACAAGCTTTTGGGGATACAACGTTCTCCCATTGGATATCTGAGACTATAGTTTTTGTTAAATGAATTATGTCCCTAGAGATGAGTTCAACAGGTACAAAAGACTTTCATTCAATGACTTTTTTTTCCCTTCAAAACTTTTAAGTCCCCTGTGTGTGTTTCTTGGTTTCCTTGGGGTGCTAAATCTAATTTCTTCTAATAAAGTGAATATACTAAAAGAAATTATTACAGATTTTTAAATGCTGACAACACCACAAGCATCACAAAATCCAGAAAAAAAATTATTAACTGCTGGGCAGCTACCACAATACTTTTTGTTTAGTTGCTTACACTTTGTTTCTGCTTTTTTTTTTTTTTTCTTTTTTTTGAGCTAGAATCTCACTCTGCTGCCCAGGCTAGAGTGCAGTGGCTTCAGCCTAGTTCACAGCAACCTCAAACTTCTGAGTTCAAATAATCCTCCTGCCTCAGCCTCCAGAGTAGGTAGGACCATAGCCTCATGCCCCAACAGCAGGCTAATTTTTCTATTTTGTTGTAGAGACAGGGCCTCACTTTTCTCAGGCTGATCTTGAACTCCTGAGCTCAAGGTATCTGACTGCATCGGCCTCCCAGAGTGCAAGGATTACAGGAGTGAGCCACCACTTCAGTCTACTCCTTTTTTTTTTTTACCTTCCTTTAAGGTGCTAACGACCAGCATTTGTGGCTCACTATGAGCTGATTATTTTGAAAACCTTCTTCATGGGTCTTATTTCATGTTTAATGATGCTAGCTAAAATCCTTTCATGTAAAGAGGAAGTTGCTTCTTCTGCCTTGACTTTGGATTATCTTTTTATCTTCTTCAAGAATAGAGAAAGACTACACAAGCCCATCACTGTATATTGGCCACAGAATCTCCAGTTCATATGTAGGGGTCAGCTCCAGCTCTGACAAAGCCTCCCCAGGTCTTTCCTGGGGTCTCAGCTGAGCAGTGCCTGAGCTGGGGGGGTGGGGGTGAGCGGCTCCCTCTGTAGCAATATCTGCATGCTCACATTTCTTGTTGGGGTGATGACCACCCAGGACAGCGATTTCATGAGCAGGGTGGCTGCAGTGTTTTGTGAATATGTGAGTATGTTAGAGCAGGGAGTGGGGAGGAAAGATCTTTAACTCAGAAAACAAATCAGCAAATCTACCAAAGAAGTAGTCTTTTTCCCAAGTGTAGGTTCTGGTTTGATTTTAATTGACTAGAATCCTAAAAGACAGATTTCCGTCTCTGTGTGTTAAAGAGTAAGTGCCTTTCATAATGTTGTCTGTTAAGAAATATACACAGAAAATAAATACACATGAAAACTGTGCTGACCTAAATAACTGTTTGCCTTGCCTTCTGTAGACGTCAGTTGAAAGTGCTGATAAGGAAACTAGGGTTCCTCAGAGGCCTCCATGTAATTACAAAGGAAACACTTCAGAAAACTAAAACAGCAAATATATTTAAGGTAATTCCCCATAAACAGGCTTTGGTTGCCATCATCTATTTCGTTATTGCTTTTCTAAATTGCTTTCTTGCTATTCTCTGCCAGAGCCTCAGATCAATCTCTAGGTATTGTGGTGAGAACTTGTTCAAAGTAATGACACCTGGCACAGAGCGGCAGTTGTTTTGTGGGGCGGGCATGTTACTGTCTGATGAAGTCTTTTTCTTCATTAAGAGACTTTGACTCTCATAGTAGGCTCTAAACACAAAAGAGGGCACCCTGCAGCGAACATGTTAGTTTAAATAGAATCTCTGCAGAAAGCAAGGAGCACGGGGTCAACTCGCATTTGGGGGGTGAGAGTGCTGGGGAGACATCTAGGGCACAGTGTGAGTTATCAATTTATTGCCTCTTAGCCCCAAGCCTACATTTCCTTGCATGCTCTGAAATAACAGAGCTGGATTCTGTACATATCTCTCTAGCACCAGCTGGCCCAATATCTGGCTCTGTCAACAGAGGGGCACTGGAGGAGAGAGTTCTGTCTTCTTTGTTCCTCCCCACTCAACTTGTTGGGCTCCTGCAAAGAGGATAGTTCTCTCAGTGTGCCTAGGATAGGCGTCCTTACCTGGGGCAGCCTCCCCAGCATCCCCTGCCAGGGACCTCTCAGTGGAGCCCCTCCCTGTGCCTGGCTTTCCCCACCTACTGTCCTCCTCATGAAAAGTTTCCCTGCTTTGTACAACAGCTCCCACAGCTCCCCACAGCCTGTGGAGTTCTGGGGCACAACACCTCTGTGAGGATGACTTCCCCTAGAACTCTAGAGAAAACTTTTCTAGCAAGTCCCACCAGAGCAGTGTTACAGCAAATGTCACATACCCAGGCCTCGGCAAAATCTGTGACTCAGCCCCAGTAGGGACCGTCTTTTCCCTGGGTGCTCTACATCAGCCCCAGGGCTGATGGCTGCTCCCTGTATCTGCTATTCTCTTTGCTTATATTAGCCAATCCTTCATTTACTGGAATCCCTATTAATTCTTTCTTTTTTAATTTCAAAATAGTATAGAGGTACAAATGTTTTTGGTTACCTGGATCACTTTTGAGTCCTGGCTATAGGTGTGTCCATGACCCAAACAGTGTTCATTGTACCCATTGGGTAGGTTTTTGCCCATCCCCTCCTCCCCTCTGCTTGATTTCCACTGTGTTTTACTTCATGTGTGTGCTCATCAGTTAGTTCTAATTTAATAACAAATACACATGGCGTTTATTTTTCCATTCTTGTGATACTTCACTTAGAAGAATAGTCTGCAGTTCTATCCAGGTTGTTTCAAAAGACCTTAGATCACCATTTTTACAGCTGCGTAATACTCCATGCTATACATATACCACATTTTATTCATCACTTGTATTGATGTACACTTGGGTTGTTTCCATATCTTTGTGAATTGTGCTGCAATTAACATTCAAGTTCAGGTATCTTTTTGAGAAAATGATTTCTTTTCCTTTGAGTAAATACCCAGTAGTGGAATTGCAGGATCAAATGGTGGGTCTACTTTTAGTGCTTTGAGGAATTTCCACACTGTTTTCCATAGAGATTATATGAATTATAATATAATGTATAATAAGTTATTATAGTATGTAATAGTTATAACACAGCTAAGGAAATAATCAACTGGGCAAATAGATGACCTACAGAATGGGAGAAACTATAGTAGTTTCTGTAAGTTGACCACCCAATAGACTGTAACAAACTAGTCAACATGTGGAGGTGGTCAGCATAAGGAATGAGGACTACTGTCTGATACGTGCATGTGGTCCATGTCTGGTCTATGAAAATGAGGCCAACTTAAGGGGGTGGTTGGTGTAGGGAAGCGGTCAGCTATGGAGGTTCTACTGTAGTTGCAAGCTATGCATCTGATAAAGGGCTAATAACAGAGAAGAATCTGCAAAGAATTCAAACAAATTTGCAAGAAAAAAGAAAAGTAGGTAAAAGACACAAACAGAAGCTTTTCAAAAACAAATGGCAAAAAAAAAAAAAAAATCAAAAAATACTTAGCATCATTAATCATCCGAGAAATTCAAATTAAAACCACAATGGGATATCACCTTAGCCTAGTTAGAACACCTTTTATTTTTATTTATTTATTTATTTATTTTAGAGACAGAGTCTCACTTTATCACCCTCAGTAGAGTGCTGTGGCATCACAGCTACCAGCAACCTCCAGTTCCTGGGCATAGGTGATTCTCTTGCCTCAGCCTCCCGAGTAGCTGGGATTACAGGTGCCCACCACAATGCCTGGCTATTTTGTTGCTGTTGTTGCAGTTTGGCCGGGGCTGGATTCAAACCCACCACCCTTGGTATATGGGGCCAGCGCCCTACCCACTGAGCCACAGGTGCCACTCAGAACCCCTTTTCTTAAAAGGTTTATTAATTCTTTATGTGAAATTTTCCCTATGAAAAATCGTTTTGTATTTTCTGTCTCATTGGGACTCAGAAAACAATATCTTAAAACGATGGCATCAGAGCAGCCTCGGAAGCAAACATTTTTCTCTAACTTTATCTTGCCCTTCTGTCTCTCAGTCCCATTTACCCCCAGGTAGCCAAAAAAACTAGACTCCCTCTTCTCCAAGGTGGGTCATAGAATCTGGAACCCTTTTTCTCAAATGCTAGCTAAATCTTAAACCTAAAAATATTCTGTGTAAAAACTGACCATAGTGAAATTATCTGACCTACTTTGTTTGACGGTAGGTCATAACATCTCCATGCCAGGGTGGGTCCTCCCTGCCCACACCCAGAAGGCAGGAGTGCTGCTCAGAGAGGCCAGGAAGAATCCAGACAGACTGGCCTTGCTGGATTTCCCCACTCAGCCTATTAGCATCAGATCATACTCTTTTTGTCCAGTCATATTTCTAATTGGCCATCCACACTTTGTTGAAGCTAAATATGGATGATTTCCCCTGTATCTTTGGGTCTTCCTTCTGAAGGCCCCTGTGTTTACACATGTATAACTGTGTATGCTTTTTCTCCAATTACCATTCTTCTGAGATGAATTTTTAGCAAATCTTCAAAGGGAAATTGCCCCTGGAGTCTCCTGCTGGGCCCTGACTGACAGAATCCCTCAGTGGACGGGAAGAGGAGGGGTTCTCAGTGCTCCACAGAGAGAAATGCTGCTTTGCCCCTGAGCATTTCTGCTCCATCTGTTCATCTTCCCATGGACACCCTGGCCTGCTGTCTTCACGTAGTTGTCACCAGCTCAACCCACTGAACGCATCCCCATAAAGCCTCCCACCTCCTTCACTTCCAGTTTCCCCACACCTCTGCCCATCTTAGACACATCTTGGAAGGATGAGAAAGAAGAATCACTTTAATTTCCTCTTGAAATGTACTGAGGTAAAACCTATACTTTGAACTTTAAAAAAATCCCACGCCTGATATTTTGCAAGAGATGCTTGAATAGGACACTGGCTTGATCAATATTGCAAATCGTCATGTTAGAGGAAGTCCCTAAAAATCATGCTGAGAAAGAGTAGAAATTTGTCCATAATGTGAAGGTCAGTTAGGAATTTCTGAATTGCCTTGGGCAATGTCAGAGCCACAGTGGCCTGATTTTGACACCATAATCTATCTCAGGGCTCATTATATAATTTTCCAGCGCATGACCAGAGTACTGACAAATTGACTTCCCATGATGATTATAAATAAAATCAGTGCACTATAAGACTTGCCTTTCTGCATTACAGCATAGCATCCCATAGTTAAGGTAAAGTTAGAGATTTTGAAATATACGCTACACATATTTCTTTGATCTGATTCCTCTACTGGCCTTTATCCCCTTGGCCCAAATAGACATATACTTCAATTATTCCTCTACGTGTAGGTCACTTTAATCTCAGCTGAAAAGAAATAAAAAAGTGATTCATCTCAAAATTTAAAATCTAAGTATAAAATATGAAACAAACAATGGACTTTTGTCCAGTAACAGAAGTACGTGACCAGATTGTGACATGCTGCAAAAAGTATAGAGCTGTTTTTACATTTGAAATGCACTCATTTGAAGGTATGACATAAAACCCTGTTCCTGAAATTGCACAAATATTGTACTGAGGCTCAGCCTAGGTGAGTACTTGGAAATATAAGATTCATTTTGATATCCATTATATTTGTGTTGACCCCCTTCAACTAACCTGAGAGACTGAGAACATAGAGGATGCATTAGTCCATTTTGTGTTGCTATTAAAAAATACCTGAGATCAAGAAAATAGATTTATGTGGCTCGCAGTTCTGCAGGCTGTACAAGAAGCATGGCACCAGCATCTGCTTCTGGGGAGAGCCTCAGGGAGCTTCCAGTCAAGATAGAAGGTGAAGGGGGAGCAGGAGTGGCACGTGATGGGAGAGAGAGAGAGGAGGGGGTGCGAGTTCTTGCCTGAACACACTACTGCTGGGAGCCACCAGGCCAGTCATGAGGGATCCGCCCCTCATGACGCACTTCCCACTTGGCCCCACCTCCACCACTGGGGATCCAATTTCAACAGGAGCTTTTCATAGGACAAACAGACCACCAGGGATTGTTTTTCTTCAAGCACTGTGAATTTCACAGGGTACAGAGGAAGGATTTGGGGAGCGAGAAAGGGTGAGAGATGGATGCACAGAACTCATGTGGATTAGAGTGCTAGTGATGTGGATGACCTTGGGGTCTGCAGCCTCCTGAGGCCATCGGTAGGTATAGAAATTAAGAATGAGATCTGGGTAAATACCAGGCTGATAGAGGAAACAAGGCTTTAGGACTGAAGAGTAGTGAAATAGAAATATGGAAAATGTTAGAGAAAGAAACCTAAGATAAACGTGGAGAGTGGGATCGGTGGGGCACAGAACTGCAATTTTTTTTTTTTTTTTATTGTTGGGGATTCATTGAGGGTACAATAAGCCAGGTTACACTGATTGCAATTGTTAGGTAAAGTCCCTCTTGCAATCATGTTTTGCCCCCATAAAGTGTGACACACACCAAGGCCCCACCCACCTCCCTCCTTCCCTCTTTCTGTTTCCCCCCCCATAACCATACTTGTCATTAATTGTCCTCATATCAATTGAGAACTGCAATTTTTTAAATAAGCCATTCATATTTCAAAAAGTAGAACTGTCTGGCTGGGCGCAGTGGCTCATGCCTATAATCCTAGTACTCTGGGAGGCCAAAGCGGATGGATAACTTGAGGTCAGGAGTTTGAGACCAGCCTGAGCAAGAGCAAGACCCTGTTTCTGTTAAAAACAGAAGAATTAGCTGGATGTTGTGGCAGGTGCCTGTAGTCCCAGTTACATGGGAGGCTGAGGCAAGAGGATCACTCAAGCCCAAGAGTTTGAGGTTGCTGTGAGCTGTGACACCAAGGTACTCTACCCAGGGTGACCCAGTGAGACTCTGCCTCAAGGAAAAAAAGAAAAAAGTAAATTTGTCTGACAGCTACTATTTTGATGATAAGTTAAAAAACAAATTTTAAACAACCCGGTAAGAATTCGGGGAAGCCTTCTTAAACCCTTGCCAGTGTCTGTGTAATCCTAAGGCCTCATAACATGAGTTACAGCCTTGTTCCAGCGCAAGTGTTCATCTAAAGCTAAGTCCTCCCAGGGGCCTCGCCCACATATCTAATTACCTTTTCAAAATATCTACTTGTTTATCTAATAGACACCTCATATTTTAAATGTCTCAAACCAAAATCCTGATCTTATTCTCCCCATTACCACCAAAACAAATAAAAACAAACAAAAAACTCCAGCACTGAAGTATACATCACCAAACTAGCTCCAATTACTGCATAATTCCCTCCACCTCACTGTTGTATTATCTTTTTTTATATATTTTTATAGAAATTAATCACATCTAGAAACTTATCATGAACCATTTTAAGTGTATAGTTCAGTAGTATGCAATACAGCCATATTGCGGTACAAACATCACCGTCATCCATCTCTAGACTTCTTCGTCTTGCAAAACTGAAACTCTGTCTCCCTTAAACAACTCCCCCATCCCCTGTCAACCAGCATTCTACTTTCTGTCTCTGAGGGTTTAACTACGTTAGGTGCCTCCTATAAGTGGAATCATACGATGTTCATCTTTTTGTGACTGGTTCATTTCATTTAGCATGACATCCTGCTTTATTCATGTTGCTGTGTTAGGAATTCCTTCCTTTTTCAGTCTGAATGATTTCCCACTGCCTGTGTCTGCCACGTTTTGTCTATCTATTCATCTGTTACTGGACACTTGATTTGCTTCCACACGTGGCTATTGTAAAAGTGCTATTATGAACATGGATGTACAAACATCGCTTTGAGATTTTTCTTTCTGTTCTTTCAGGTACATACCCAGAAGTGGAAGTGAAATTAGTGGATCAAATTGGTTATATTTTTTGGCAACATCACAATGCTGGTCAAATTCATTCATTCATTCTCTCTCTCTCTCCTTCCTGATTTTAACCCTATCCTCCTGCCCTCCTGCAGCTGTTCATGGCTACAGAAAAAAAACAGAACCACATTCACTTCTTTCAACCCATGACTAAGAACTAGGGTGACCAACCGTCCCATCTGCCTTGGACGATTCAAGTTTTCACACTGGAAGTCCAACCATCAGAAAAGCTCTGTGTTCCAGGAGAACTAGGACAGCTGGTCACCCTACCAGCAACCTGAGACAGTCCTCTGATAGCACCTTGCAATCGCACTGTATTGCCCTACTCCATTCACTTCCTGCTCCTCAGATGCCCATTTCACAGCTGCTACTCACTCCTTAATCCTAGTCTAGCACTTCCTCCCCATCCTCACTCTCAACTCCAACCTTGATTCCTACTCCACTGAGAAAAACAGAAGCATCCAGAAAACGTCCCAGTGTCCGACCTCCACCACCCACCCACCCACTCCACAACCTTTGACTTTCCCCCTGGTACCTATCCATGGTACTTCTCCCCTCACCTCAAACATCAACTTCTTCTTTACTGGATCATTTCCCAAAACAGTAAAATATCTTGTTATTAACCTTTGTTTAAAAGCCCAAAATAAAAAACAACCTTCCCTCAGCCCCACTTTTGCTATTAGCCCATGCCTCTAATCTTCTTTATAAGCAGAACTTTCCAAAAGCGTTTTCACGTATTTTCTCAAATTCTTCTTTTTCCAGTCTCTCTCAAGCCCTCTTCAACCTAGATTTTTGTTCCCTGCTTGTCTACTAAATCTGCTCTTGTCAAGATCAACAATGATCTCCATGTTGTTAAATTCAATATTCACTTATCAGTCTTCCTCTTGTTAACATTTGATAAATTGATAAGTTACATCTGATAGGTTGACGTAATTGGCTAGATGCTATTATCCGATACACTTTTCTCATTTGCCTTCATGACACACCACTTTCTGGGTTTTTCTCCTGTCTCTCCTTTCTTTGACAGCTTAAAGCTTAGAGTGCTCTGGGTCTCCACTTTCTGGCCCTCATCTCTTTTAGATCCAGACTCATTTTTTTTTTTAAGTTTTTAATGTTTTTAAATTTACAAATAAAAATTGTATATATTATAATGTACAAAATGATGTTTTGAAATATAATACATTGTGGAATGGCTAAAGCAAATGAATTATTATTTTTTAAGATGGTTTTGTTTTATTTTATTTTATTTTATTTTTGTGCAGTTTTTGGCCAGGGCTGGGTTTGAACCTGCCACCTCTGGCATATGGGGCTGGCGCCCTACTCCTTTGAGCCACAGGCACTGCCCAAGCAAACTAATTATTATACTACCTATGTATTATTTCACATATTTATTTGTGGGGAGAACAATTCAAATCTCTCTTAGCAATTTTTAAGTATACAATATATTGAGATTAACTATAGACATCATGTTATAAAATAGATCTCCTGAACATCCCTCCTGTCTAACTAAATTTTGTGCCTTTTGTCCAACATCTCCCCAGTTCCTTGCCCATCGACCCCTAGCCCCTAGCAACCACATTCTACTCTCGACTTCTATGAGTTCAACTTTTTAGCTTTTAAAACTTCTACATGTAAATGAGATCATGTAGTACCTGTCATTCTGTGTCTGGCTTTTTTCATTTAACGTAACACCCTTCAGGTTCATCCATGTTATCACAAATGGCAGTATATCCTTTTTTTAAAAGTATTCCATTGCTTATATAAACCATGTTTTCTTTATCCATTCATTTGTTGATGGACACTTAGGTTGACACCCCCCCCCCCCATTGTGTATAACGCTGAAGTGAACCTGGAAGTGTGCAGATACTTCTTTGACACACTGCTATTATTACCTTTAGACACATACTCAGGAGTAAAATTGTCAGATCACGTGGTAGTTCTATTTTTAATTTTTCAAGGTACCTAAGCTATGTCTCATAATGGCTCCAGTAATCTGCATTCTCACCAACAGTATACAAAGTTCCCTTTTCACCATGTCCCCACTAACACTTGCTATCTTTCTTCGTTTTACTGATAGCTATTCTGACAGCTGTGAGGTGATAGCTCACTGTGGTTTTAATTTGCATTTCCCTGATGATTAGTGATGTTGAACATTTTTTTTTTTTAATAAACATGTTGGCCATTTGTTTGTCTTCTTTTAAGAGATGTCCATGGATGGAGGTCAGGCCATGCTGCCCAAAATATGGTGCAATAGCATTTGAGAAAGAAAAAGTAAGAAATCTCTCTGACCTTCTCTTATACTTCACTTCTTCCTTGAATAAGGTCATAATTTCAGAGGTCCTTTCAGGAGGAAGGAATGTTCTTGCCTTTCAAGGCACAGGGATGCAGAGAAGACTCTGAACCAACAGGCCTTGTTAAATTGCCCCAGTGTATTATTATTAGTTCATACCCCTTTTGCCCAATTATCCTTCTTTGTAACTATCCACTTCTTCATTAAACTCAACTTAAAAATACACAGATTTCCTTGCTTTTGGGTCTTCATTTCCTAAGTTTCCTATGTCATGTAAAACTTAAATTAAATAAATGTGTCTGCTTTTCACTTATTAATCGCTCTTTTGTTATAGGGGTCTCAACCATGAATCTTGAGATAGGTGAGCAAAAGACCTTTCCTTTCCCTTACTATTCAGGTTCTATGCCCATTTTTGAACAGAGTTATTGGACATTAACTCCTCATTAGATGTGTGGTTTGCAAATATGTTCTCCCATTTTGTAGGATGTCTCTTTCCTTGTTGGTGGTTCTCTTTGCTGTACAGAAGCATTTTAATTTGATGAATTCCCACTAGTCTGTTTTTGCTTTTGTTACCTGTGCTACTGCTGTCATTGGAGCTTTTGGGCCTTTTACTGATCACACCCAGTTTCTTCCTTAAAAGGTGCTGATGACCCTCAAATTTATATCTCCATGCCAAATCTCCTTGCCAAACTTGAGATTCACATACTTAATTGCCTAATGGGCATCTCCTCTTGTGGTGAGACAGACATTTTAAATACATTCCCAAATTGAAACATGATCTCTTTTCTACCCCATTCTCAGCCTTTTCTCCCTGAAGTCTACCCCATCCTAAATGATAACAAATGTATCTTTCCAGTTTCTCAAGCCAAAACCTCTAGAACCAACCTTGAGTCTTCTATTTCTTTCACACTTCCCTCCAAATCCACATTATCAGAACAGTCTATTAGATGTACCTCAAAATATACCCAGTATGGCAGTTGGCCTTTTTGCTGGTGAACTTCTGCTCTTCGCTAACTGGTGGCTGTGATACTTCCCTGGTACTTTCTTTCTTTCAGCTTGGGCATTTTCAAAATAATAGAAAAAGAGAAGAAGCCAATGAATCAAAGGGCGTGACACTCTAATTGCTTCTTAGAATCTCTTTGGTTTCAAGGAAGTCGTGTTTAGAAACACATACTCTGAGTAGGAAGAAAAATTAGAAGCAGAGTGAGACTACAGCCCCCATACAATACTTTGCCATTATGTTCTGTACCATACCATCATATTCCAGGCTTAGTGAATGCTCACCTGACACAGTAACACTATCACACATCTATGTAGTGGCTTATCCCAGGCACAGCATTGTATGTAATTTGCATCTCATTGAACCCAGCAACTCTTTACAACAATCCTACCAGACACTGCAGTCTCAGGGGACAGATAACTTACTATTTTGCATCCCCAGGGGTTAGCCCAGGACTTAGCACTCGCCCAGGAAATGTTTGTTGAGCAGATTGACTCACTGACTTAGGCTTATTATCCTCTTTTACAGTCGATACAAAATAAGACTCAAAGAGATGGAATGATTTGCTCAATATCACAAGCTAAGAACTGTGAGTGAGCCATCTTCTAATTCCCAGTTAGTGTTCTCTGCATTTAATCACAACATACGATTACTTCAAAATGAGTTAGGACATCTCTTCAAAGTGGGACTAAACATATCGGAGTAATGGTCTAACACATTGTGATTACTAAAGTTCAATTGTTTGGGTACAGATCTATACTACAAAAGCAAAGGTGAATGTTGGGGTGATATTTTGGAAGATATTTTAATTATTTGCTTTTGTGTCTGAGAGTCCCACACAATAAGAGAATGTTGTATGACCTTCAGCTAGACATATGGTCATCTCATCTCTATTTCTTTTGTTTGTCTGTTTTTTTGTTTTTAAGAAAGGGTCTCATTCTGTTGCCTGGGGCTAGAGTATAGTGATGTCATTATAGTTCACAGTAGCTTCAAACACTGGGTTCAAGCGATCCTCCTGCCTCAGTGTCCCAAGTAGCTAGGATAAAGGTATGCAAAACCATTTCCAGCTAGTTTAAATTCTTTTTTCAGAGATGGGGTCTCAGGTTTGGCTATGTTGCTCAGGCTGGCCTTGAGCTTCTGGTCTCAAGTGATCCTCCCAAGTCAGCCTCCAAAGTGCTGGGATTACAGGTTTAAGCCACCATTCTGGACCTCACTTCTATTTGATTGCTTTTCTAGAACAGCCCACTCAAGGTTGGAATTCTGCATTGTTAGAAAAATATTCCTATTTGAGATAACAAATATCTACTGAATTCTACTATCTGTCTTCAGGAGTTTTCTACTCACTAGTCTGAAATCTGTTCTTTCAAATAGCAGTGAACACATCTAATCTTTATCTTCCCCCCACTACTTCTTTAAATATTTGAAGATTGCTATCATGCTTACTCTATCATGCCTTCTGGGTTATTTTCAAGGATGTTTCATGTGACATCTTGTCCACATTTCTCACCATCCTAGTTCTCATCCCCTGAATACAAATTAGGTTATCACAAGTCTTCTTATGATGTAATTAATAGAATTTCTTAGAATGATTTGAAAATACATGATTTGGAGACTGTCTTCCTGTGCTTGGCTTTCCCCAACTGTGATTGACAGAGTTTAAAGTCATTGCCTTATTTTCCCAAATATATTCTTTCATGTAGAGTACATTAGGTGTGTGGTGGACAGAAGAACAATTTTTTAATTCACAGAAAGTTTTGTCCACAGATCTAACCAAAGCCTGTGCACTTGTAAGTAATTTCTTTAGGATTCTAACATATAAGTTCACGATTTTCTTGAAGTTCATCTTTATTGTTTCAGTTCAGTTCTTTAGCTTTTGACCTTGAAGGCTGCAGTCTGAAGACTAAACACACAAATTATATAGGCCCATTTTTATCCAACTGAACAGTAATATGAGAGTCCTCCTCCCCTCTGTAGGTTGAAATGGGATTTAAATCTCTACCTGCAGATCTCTACAACCTCATGACATTCAAGGCCTTGGTCCCACATCACTTGTGCTATGCTTCCTGCTCTGCCAGCTTCCAGCCTCATGATTTCTCTGCTCTCCAGTGGTGCCACTCTGTATCTGACACACGGGCTCTTTCTTTTTGCTATCTTCCTTGACCACAAATAAGACCTTGGGCTGCTCTAACATCAGCAGCTCTTGGTAAACGCTGCGTTATTCAACCCAGACTTGAAACCTCATGCCCCACTGAGTTTGTACTAGTTCCATAAGCAGGACCCATGAGACACGATGCAAAATCAACATTTGATGTCACTGGCTTTTGCCTTATTTTTCTGATTGTTAGCCACCTCTGTGCAAGGGCATGGCCCAACTTCCTTTTAGCTGTTGGCTGGGGTCATTTTTTAAATGAGTAGAATACTTAGTAAGCCATCAACTTCATTCTGGGTATCACCTCTGATATGAAAATTTTAGTATCTCCATGCTACTCAACAGATTGGAATGCTATAGGTACTGATAGCACCTCAATCAAGCTCAGGTTCACAGTATCCTTCGGAAACTTAGATACTGAACCACAGACACTCCTTTTCCAAGAACAGCCTTACAGCTAGATCTGTCCCCTAAGTCCTGGTTCTACCTCAAGTTCTAGCCTCAATCTATCCTAATCTTCTCATCCCTATCTCTGGTCCCAGGAGGCCAAGCCTATTAAAACTCCTTCAATAATCTTTCACTTGACCATATCACCCATAAGTAGTTGTCTACTGTTGATTTAATAGGCAGGCCTTTTTCTTCACTCAAGTTGTGAACAACAGCAACAAAAACATTGAACATAGCTGTGTCAGGCTGCTTGAGACTTCCCTCTAGCTTTAAAAATGATTACCAATTAAAACTAGGTAAGGTTGCTAAGGATACTACAATTGAATTGATATTTTATAGTTTTCTACTGGGAAACACAAAAGATGTGGTGAAATATTTCCCTGAAAATAGTATAATATAGTATATAGTTTAGTATAAAAAGAAATATGAATTTTGGAGTTTGTCAGGACTGATTTCAACCACAACTTGTTAGCCTCATGACCTGAATTTGTTTATTTTCAATTTCCCTCTGTGCCATTGAGAGTATATATACCTGTGTCACAGTTTTGTTCTAGGGATTAAACTGAAATTTAAAGCAATGAGTACTTAACAATTTAAGGAAGGTAAAATTCCTTTGTCTTCATCTTCTACAAAATAACATAGTAATCTAAAGTTTCTCATACAATTATTTTTCCTAAATATTTGGTTTCTTATTTCTTATTATAGGGTAACATTTTTACAAAACATCTTAACTGTCCCTATCTTCCTTCACTGTCTCCCAATCTAACCTAAATAAATACTAATTTCCAATTATTTGTAGTCATAGACAAAACTTGAAAACATAGTAAAATAGGTATATGCTTCCTGACTACTGTAAGTGCCATGAAGTGCTCATACTAATAGGACATTGGTCTGGGCAGACCGACTGTGCTAAACAACGGTAATCTCCCAGAACATGTATACTTTGTATATAACTCTTCACATTTAGGGTGGGAGGTAGCTTTCCGAATACCCCTCCCTCCACCAGCCATTTCTTCCAACCTGTTCTCTTTAATGGTTATTTCTGAGACACTTATCACTGAACTTTGACATGTCCCCTTTTTTCACATGGAAACATCTAGTTGAAACTACTACTCGGCTGCCATTGAGGGGATATGGTTTCATTTCTACCTCTATCTGTACTTCATTAAGAACCATTGTTTTCATTTTCCAACCATCATCTGGAGTCAACCTTTGATATCATCCACATATTGGGGGATCAATAATTAGGACCAGCTTGAGCTATCCTGGTCCTTTTGCTCTAAAGGCTTTCCCTTTTCAGTACTCCAGGGTGGTTCCACATTTCGTCCTCATCAAGGCAAAGTCTTATCCAGGGCAACAAATAACCAAGCTAGAAACCTACCTCCCTGGCAACCTGATTACAGCAATAATGGTACTTCCCACTCCTGTACCACTCTTCTTTTCGGCAATGTTTGGAAGATCTGTGCAAGAATTCTTAAGCTATTTCTTTTTAATTCCCTTTGAGTAATTTTCAAAAACATGAGAAGGAAGAGTGCAAGAAACGTAAGGAAGAAATTTTTGGTAATTGAGGACATTGGCACGCACCATTTCAGTGAACCAGAACATAGAACTCGACGTCTTCAATGTCTATGATGTAACTTCTCAATTTCAACCAATCTCAAGGCAGCTCTGGAATGGTCAAGGGCCAGTTACACCCTAGGTGCCAGCTAATCTGTGGGACAAGAACACAAAAACTAAGAGTAACTTCCCAGAAGTATAGTATTTATGATGGTTAATTTTCTTTATGTTAACATTTTCTACAACCTTAAGAGCTTTTTAATGGCAACTATGTCCAACAAGCCCAAAAGATGCCCTCTGCCTCCTTCCTTACTGTGAGCTGACATTTTATTAAGTAATAGACTTTTAAAATGGACTCTTGTTTATCTTAAGGGAGCAGAAAAAGAACTGAGATCCCTGAATTTGACACGAATCTAAAATTTGTTTAATGACCTTCGCTAAATTGTTTTGCCTCTTTCTATGAAATCTATCAGTGAGAATAATATTATCTACTGCCTAAGACTATTGCCAGGGGTAAATGAGAGTGTATATGAAAGGATTTCATAAACTATGAAGTGGCAACATGTGGTAAGTTACTGTCACCTAATTACAGCAAAATAGCAGGGTAGAACCACCTGTCAGATGAGGGGTAGGCCACAAAATGTGCAGTTTGGAATTCGGTGCAGGAATTCCATTCCCTAAACCATTAAATTATCATCCTTGCTTCAAGTCACCATACTGATCTTTCATGTCCTATGTAATGAATATCTTCAGTGACAATATGTAAAGATTTCTGGGGCTCTGGAAAATAGTATTACCCTTGGGAGCATAAAAAAAAGAAATTCAAATGTTGATCCTAAAATGGGCTCATTACATTATATTTTATGAACATTGACCAGAGAGAGAAATAAGAACCAAAAGATTTGATGTAAATGTGACTTAATTTCTTACAGAAAAATCAATATCTCCCCCTATGTATAAATAGAAAGATAATTTTCTTGATAAACTATATGTTTTCTGCACATTTTCCAATCATTTCTAGTAGACTTTCTAATCATACCCCGTCTCCTACACTCTAATCCCATGGGCCTCTGTGCACCTCCTGTCTTGTGTCCACCTCCCAGTCACAAACATTACCTACAGTCTAATCCCATGGGTCTCTGTATAACTCCTGTCTTGTCTCCACCTCCCAATCACACCTGTCTCCTGCACTCTACTCCATGGGCCTCTGTGCACCTCCTGTCTTGTCTCCACCTCCCAATCACACCCTCTCCTACACTCTAATCCCATGGGCCTCTGTGCATCTCCATTCTTGTCTCCACCTCCCAATCACACCATCTCCTGCACTCTAATCTCATGGGCCTCTGTGCACCTCCTGTCTTGTCTCCACCTCCCAATCACACTGTGTCCTACACTCTAATCCCATGGGCCTCTGTGCACCTCCATTCTTGTCTCCACCTCCCAATCACACCTGTCTCCTGCACTCTAATCCCATGGGCCTCTGTGCACCTCCATTCTTGTCTCCACCTCCCAATCACACCATCTCCTGCACTCTAATCCCATGGGCCTCTGTATAACTCCTGTCTTGTCTCCACCTCCCAATCACACTGTCTGCTACACTCTAATCCCATGGGCTTCTGTGCACCTCCATTCTTATCTCCACCTCCCAATCACACTTGTCTCCTGCACTCTAATCCCATGGGCCTCTGTGCACCTCCTGTCTTGTCTCCACCTCCTACCTTCCTCATTTGCCTCGTCATTGAAATGCTGTCTACACCCTGTCAGCTCCACAACATGTATCTCCAGTCCAAAACTCTCTTGTAATCGACAGACTTTAACACCTGACTGCCACCCAACACCTCTAGAATATCTAAGACATCTCAAACGTGATTTTCCCCAAATCTCACTGTACCCGTAGTTTTCCCAACTGAGTTAATGGCTACCCCATTTTCTGGTTGGTCAGACCAAAGACAACATTCATTCTGTCAGGAAATCTTTCTGGCCCTACTCTTCAAAATAAATCTCAATCTGACAACGTCCGACGGATACTACCACTTCTGGTCGCAGCCACGAACATCTTTAGTCTAGACTACACAAAAGCCTTTTGAAACCTACATCAGTGCATTCCATGGGTCTGCTCAAAATCCTCTAATGAGAACCCTCTGGACTTAAAGGAAATCCTGCACTGTTAACCTCCAGGACATAATTATCTTATCATTCCACCCTGGCTCCCCCTGCCTCAGACACACAGGCCTTTACACTCTTCCACAACACCCAGGTGCATTCCGTTCACACTGGTTTTTCTCCTGCCTGATGAATGTCCTAGGAGGTCCATATATCTAACTCCTTCACATTACTCACTTTCTCAATGACTACCCTATTTAAAATTGCAATTCTCCTTCTTAGCATTATGGATCCATCTTATCTTTCTTTTCTTTTTCCTGTTTAAATAAAGAGCACCAATAACTCCAATATGACAATTTCTGTCTATTTTCTGTCTTACTCTATTAAAATATAAGGACCACAGGGCAATATCCTGGGTAGAATGCCTGGCACTCAAAAGATATTTGTTAAATGAATGATGTCAGTGTCTCAGTTTTATAGCATCTTTGAAGTTGGGTTATGTGGTGTATTCATTTTCTATTGCTGCTCTAACAAATTGCCACAAATTTAGTGTCATGAACAATACAAATTTATCTTCCTACAGTTCTAAGTATTGGAAGTCTAAAACAAAGTTGTCAGCAGGGTATGTGCCTGCTGTATACTTCAAGTCTCTGCTCCCTTGCTTTTTTTAGCTTCTAGAGACTCCATGGCTCACAAGTCCCTTCACTCCTCACTCTAACTTCTTGCTTCTGTCACCCTATCCTCTACTGACTTTTCTCTTATAAAGACACTTGTGATTACAACAGGCCTACACAGATAATCCATGATGTCCCATCTCAAGATCCTTAATTTAAACCGGCAGCTGTGACTCGTGCCTGTAATCCCAGCACTTGGGAGACTGAGGCGAGTGGATTGCCTGAGCTCATGAGTTCCAGACCAGCCTGATCAAGAGTGAGACCCCGTCTCTAAAAATAGCCAGACATTTGGCAGGCACCTGTAGTCCCAGCTACTTGGAGGCTGGGACAAGAGAATCACTTAAGCCCAAGAGTTTGAGGTTGTTGTGAGCTGTGAGACCACAGCACTCTACCAAGGGCAACAAAGTAAAACTCCATCTCAAAAAAAAAATCCTTAATTTATTCACACCTGAAAAATCCCTTTAGGGATTTTATGGCATGAATATCTTTGCAGTGGATGAACAATACTCAGCCTCCCTTGTGTTTATGGGTTGAAACAAGTGTATAGGTTAAGTATGAGAAATAGAGCTGGAACGAGATGAACAGCTAAACAGATGTGAATGAAACTATTATATTTGCCAGTAGAGCAGACACAGGGACAGCCAAATAGGAGATCAAGCCTTATTCATACACCTTGGGAGACAGACAGACAGTCTCTGTTTAGGCACATACTGGAGATGGAAAGCCAGTAGATTTGCGTTAGTGATGTTTTGTCCCAGGTGAGACATGTCAATTCTCCTAAGTCACCTAAGGGATTTTAGACTTGATTCTAACCAAAATTGGAAGCCACAGAGGGGGCTTATGTGGGACAGCACCCTGGCCAAAATTACATTTGAAAATATTTCTTTTTTTTTTTTTTTGGCCGGGGCTGGGTTTGAACCCACCACCTCCGGCATATGGGACCGGCGCCCTACTCCTTAAGCCACAGGCGCCACCCAGAATTTTTTTTTTTTTTTTTTTTTTCTTTTAGAGACAGAGTTCACTTTATTGCCCTCGGAAGAGTGCCGTGACAAAACAGCTCACAGCAACCTCCAACTCCTGGGCTTAGACGATTCTCTTGCCTCAGCCTCCTGAGTAGCTGGGACCACAGGCACCCGCCACAACACCCAGCTATTTTTTTGTTGCAGTTTGGCCAGGGTCAGGTTCGAACCAGCCACCCTCGGTATATGGGGCCGGCGCCCTACCCACAGAGCCACAGGCGCCACATTTGAAAATATTTCACTCATACAATATGGAAAAAGAATGGAGACCAAGTGGATGGTGTGACAAGATCAGCTGGGAGAGTGACGTGGTCTTGGTGACAGTGACTGCTATTGCACTGGGTTTCTTCTCTGCCAAATGGAGCTTCTTATATTATCAAAATCACCAGGCTCTTGCAATGATTTATTAAGAATACGTACAAAAAAAAAAAAAAAAAAAAAGAATACGTACAAAAGGGCGGCGCCTGTGGCTCAGAAAGTAGGGCACTGGCCCCATATACCGATGGTGGTGGGTTCAAACTCGCCCTGGCCAAACTGCAACAACAACAACAAAAATAGCCGGGCATTGTGGTGGGCACCTGTAGTCCCAGCTACTCGGGAGGCTGAGGCAAGAGAATCACCTAAGCCCAGGAGTTGGAGGTTGCTGTGAGCTGTGTGACACCATGGCACTCTACCAAGAGCAATAAAATGAGACTCTGCCTCAAAAAAAAAAAAAAAAAGAATACGCATAAACCATGTTGGGCACATAAACTGTGCTAGCTACTGAGGTTCTGTGTTATCCATTCCTATTACAAAATTACAGTGCTACCACTTAAAAGGAAATAAGATAGTGATTTCACTAACACAAAGTATTTAAAAACCTAAAAAACCCTGACATAAGCCTAGTTGCAGTGGCTCATGCCTAAAATCCTAGCACTCTGGGAGGCTGAGCGGGGTGGACTGCTTGAGGTAGGAAGTTTGAGGGCAAAAGCAAGACCCTATCTCTACTAAAAATAGAAAAATTAGCCAGGCGAGGCAGCATGTACCTATAGTCCCAGATACTCAGGAGGCTGAGGCAGGAGGATCACTTGATCCCCGGAGTTTGAGGCTGCTATGAGCTAGGTTGAGTCTGTGGCACTCTAGCCTGGGTACAAGGAGACTGTCTCAAAACAACAACAGAAAAAACAAAGCCAAAAACCACTGATCTAAGCACAGTGGGATAAGAAGCTGGCCTCTGCACAGCCTGTTTAGGTTGTGAAGACATATCTGTACAGACCTCTTGCTAAAGGAGGTTAAGAGCTTTGGATCCCTGATTTTAGTAACAGTGAAATAAAAGGAAACAAAATCACCACTGTGATGTTTGGCTGCTAAAGACAGAATATTATCAAAATGAACAATGTGATGGTTCTCAGAGGTGCCTTTCTTAGGGTTACCAAACAATGAGGTAGAATGGGACTGGATATGGGAGCAGAGAGTTGGGCTTGACAAAGGGGTTCATGTTTTTTACTAGGTTTACCACTGGGAAAGTGACATAAACTCTCTGAACTTCAGTTCCCCCTTCTGAAAAGCAAGACAATAATAGAAACACATCACACACGAGTCTTCATCAGAATTTAGTGAGAAAATGGTTGCAGAGTGTTAACACAGTATACGGCATAAAGCATCCAAATAGTTGTCATTGCAACTACTACATTTTCACACTATTTTGCTGTAGCCTTTTTTTCCCCTCATGTGTTTATCAGCCCATTGCCTTTCAAGGAATTGTGAAATGGCATCTTCAAAGTTAAGGGAGGCAGGAAAGAGGCCAGTAAGGCAATAGCAGAGGGAACCTCAGGGTCAATACCAAGTCATCTTTACCAAAGTCAGAACACACTTGCCTATGATGCAAGCAAGGATGGGGAACCAGGCTGCCCTCCAAATCTGTTAGCAAAGAGAAGACTAAGAGCCACGAGGGAAATGTGGGCAGGAGCCCGGGGGAGAGAGAATGGCAGCATCTATCCACCAAGAGGAGGTCACCGCCTGGAGTGTCTGGCTCACTCTCACCGGGAATCCCACAGCACACAAGGAGGAGAGGATGAGCCAGGACACTGGCTGTACTCTTGGGCTGCAGCTGCCTCCTCTGTGAAAACACAGGCCTATTAACCTTCCTTAGATGAAAGAAGGAAAGAAGCTGTTTGTTTGCAGCTCACTCTGGTGAACATTAAGTGCCTCCTAGCATAGCATGAAAAAGAACTGCTTAAAAACAAGGTTGCTCTTGTCAACAAATGAAATTATGGAGACACAATCTCATTAGAAATTATCAAGCCTGAGAGAGCCTAGTATGTCTGAGCTTCCAACGGATTTGTACTGCCAAGGTTTAGAAGTTGCCTGTGGCTAGGGAAAAAAGAATCCAGATATTTTAATTTTGCAAAAGCCAAGGGAGTAAGTGTGAGCCAAGAGTAAGAAAAGGGAGAGAGACTCACGACGGGGCCCTCAGGAAGGAGGGAAATGGGAGAGCTGTGCAGTTAGCACCCTCCCTTTTGATGTCCCATGAACTCAGGCTGAAAAGAAGGCACTGAAAGCTATGGGGAGGATGAACTTTGGGTTTGCTTCAGCAAAATACTTAGAGCAGGAACTTGGAATAGCTTCCTTAAGATGAATTTAGACGTTTTCAGGAGTAAGAGGTGTTAAGATGTCTTTGGCAGACTAGATATAATTGGTTACATGTCACGCTCAGAACAGAGGCTCCCCATTGCCTACCCACTCCAAGCTCCTTGCCTTGGTTTTGAAAAACCTTCCCTTTCTCTGCTTTCTCCCCAGGGCGAGATAACAAAACCTCCAGTGCCCCAAGTGCCATTACAACTGGGTGCAGAAATCAATAAGAGGATGTTCCATCTAAACTCTAAATTACCAGGGGAGGAAAAAAATCCATTGTTAAGTCAAGTGTCCACCCTCTGTCCAATTACACATGGTAAATCGAAGCCACAGACGTAACTACCCGAGGCCACGTAGGTGCACCAGGAAGGGAACTGTGGATTTAGTAGAGATTCTTCAGTGTGTGCAGAAATGTGACCTAATTCTCGCTCCCTACACTCAACCACAGCAGACCTGCTGGGGAAAGTGATCAGACAGAGCCTTCAAGGACTAGGCTTGGGAATTGGTCAAAATATGGACTCGGACTCAGAGATCTTAAATGATATATTTTACTGTTGCAAGCTTATGGGACATGAGCTTCAGTAAAGGTTGCAAAATGCCTTCAAGCTGAGAATGTTTGGAGAGTGGGGCTTCTCTGGTTTGTGCTGTTTCTTTACCAAGGAGCATGTGCCATGCTGGTGTGCATGTCATGGAAGTCGGACTCTGAGGTATTCTGAGTCTCTCAATCCAGGTCACATCACTTTGAATTAACAGCATTATTACCTTTAAAAGGAAGCAGTACTGTATGATTGAGTTAGCCCCGGTCAATCCATTGCCTAAGCCTCATGCTAATAGCCGGAGAATGGCTTTTTTGTCGGTTTGAATCCTGGCTTAGCCACTTGGCTGTGTGATCTGGTGGCGAAGGTTCCTCGCTGGTAAAATGAGAGATAAAAATATTACTCTCTTAAGTGCATTGTGAAAATTAAAAGGCAATATATATAAAGAACAATGTAACTGCCCAATAAAGGCGAATAATATCATTAACGTGTATTGAGGAAACCAGTCAGGATCTTGCTGCCATTTGAGTAGAATGCCTGTACCTAGGTACACAAACAATAAATAAATAGAAAAATAGCCACTCCAGGGCCTCCAGCTACCTGGCCCAGAGTCCCGCCAAATGCCTGATGGTATGAGCTGGCAGGTGACAGGACTCTGGGCAAATCTTCCCTACGGTAACTTTAAATATGATGAAGATACCAGCTTCTTTTAGCTAATTATGCCTCTGTGGTGGCTAAACTTGCCTTCTTTGAATCTTGCATATTACATGCGGGTAAACTCCAGGTGCTTACCAGCTACAAATATCCACTGAGCACCTGCTATATGCCAATTACTGCATTTTAAACACTGGAGACACCAGGTAAGAGAAGGCCCCGTTCTCAAAGTGCTGACAATCTCCTTCCTGGATGCATTATCAACTTTAACTCTCAGCTTAATGATCACTCCACATTCACCCATCCACAATTAACACAACATTATGGTTTGTAATGATTTCACCTCCCGGGTTGCACATTTTCAAGCTGAAGAGCATAGCCTTTCCCAGCTGCCAGCATCCTCCACGCCACTGCTGCCAGCCCGACTCTCACTCTGGTCCAATGACAATAGCATCACCGCCACTGCTGTCATCATAACTAACATTCACAGATGACAGTTACGTTCACAAAGTATGTTGATGTAAACTATCTTGTTTACTCTATTCAGACTTCACATAGGGTTAGTTTGCTATGCCCCTACAGGGTTGTGGTCCCCCAACCCCCAGGCCATGGACCAGTACCAGCCTGTCATCTCTTAGGAACCAGGTTATACAGCAGGAGGTGAGTGTGGGGCAAGTAAGTTTCATCTGTGTTTACAGCCGCTCTCCAGGGCGGCCATCACTGCCGGAGCTCTGCCTCCTGTCCCACCAGCCATGGCATTAGATTCTCATGGGAGCATGAACCCTCCTGTAAACTGCATCTGCAAGGGTCTCAGTTGCTGTGCTCCTTATGAGAATCTATGGTCTGCTGACCCGAGGCGGCACTGAGGTGGTGATCCTAGCACTGGCTGTGTAGTTGCAGGGAGCACAAACTCAGGCTCCCACTGATTCTGCTTTATGGGGAGTTATCTCATTATTTTGTGTGTGTGTGTTATGATGTAATAATAACAGAAAAAGTGCACAATACATGTCATGTGCTTGAATAATCCTGAAACCATCACCCCCGTCCCCAGTCCATGGAGAAATTGTCTTCCATGAAACTGGTCCCTGCTGCCAAAAAGGCTGGGGGCTGCTGCTAGAGAGCACAGTTTCTGCTGGATTTTAGTATCTCTTTTGATGAGCCTAGATGCTCAATGTGCTTTTTGATCATAGCAGGTCATGGGTTCTTTGTCTTCATGGCACAACCTACACGGTCTTTACCAACCTTCTACTCTAGGTTCAGACTCAGGGAAATGCATTTGTGTTTTAAATTTGAATCAGTGTTTCTTCCAAACCCATGGCTTTGCATTTACTATCCTTGAAGGTCATCTACTCTCTTTGTACCCATTTAGAGATTTGATCATTCTCATGGTGTGAGGTCAGACCCTAAAGCGTCTTTATTCTGGGACAATCTTAGATTGCCCTGAGATTGAAAGGACTTTATCTTTGTTTTTATCAATTTTATTCATTAAATATGTATCTCTGGAATCTCAGTCAGCACATTATCTACCTAGAGAATTTTTCTTATTATTGCTTTGATAGGTGGTTCCCTAACCAAATGACGCTGACAGCTCAGTACAAATTGCATCTGTACTAACATATATTTTGGTCTAAATGTTTGAGAAATCACTTTTAAATCTCAAATACAGACACCAGTTTTCATCTACCTAATTGACTTGTTACTCTCACTTGAGATGATACAATACCACCATGTGGTAATGACACAGCCATTCTAGTGGGTCATGCCCATGCCACACCAATGTGACTATCACTCTTGGGTCCACAAGTTTATTTGTATGTATTTTCATATTGGCCAGTTTTAAATATTGCCTAACTTCCCAGAAAAAACTAAAGGAAAATCTCAAGTTGAAAGGAAATTTCCATTTCTCTACCAATTGCTAGATTTAAATTAAGGTGGGCATAAGGATAAATGTTATTTTTAACACCAGCTTTCCAGGGACAGATAGTTCATAATTTCTAAGGAAGCCTTCTGTGTTAGCTCAGGCTGCCATAACAGAATACCACTTACTGGGTGACTTAAACAACAGAAATGTATTTATCATAGTTCTGGGAATGAGGAAGCCCAAGATGAAGGTGTCGGACAGTTCCGTTCCTGGTGAAGACTCTTCCCCCAACTTGCGGACAGGGGGCTTCTTACTGCACCTGTCTGGTATGTGCACTTGGAGAAAGACAGAGATCTCTACTAATCCCATCATGAGGGACCCACACTCATGACCTCATCTAACCCTAATTAGACTCCATTTCCAAATACTATGTATTACCCCATTAGGGGTTAGGCCTTTCAGAAATGAACAGATGAATTTGGGAGGAACACATTCAGTCCATAATCCCTTCTGATTAAGCAATGATCTCTAAGTTCAAAACAACTCTAGACTATCAAGGCAAGATAAAATGAAGCTTTGAGTTAAAAGAAATCAAAATATTTAAAGCAAAAATGAGGAATTATTTCTCATTAGAGATAAGGGAAGGCATGATGATGTGTGATGATGTTGTTGCTGGTGGTTAACTTACACATCACTGCGGGTACTCCTCTATAACATTTATATTCCCTGATATGTAGAGTCCTTCTATATGTAAATCAGTACCCTAAACATGTACAGGGTGTCCCAAAAGTCACCTATAAAGCCATCATACATAGAGAAATTGGGAAATTGTAGTTAAATGTACATTAATTTATAAAATTTTACAAAATAATTATAAATATTCTCTTTATAAAATGTTGTAATGAATATTTTGTAAATAAATGTACATTTAGCTGTAATTTTCCATGTCCCCTATGTATGATGACTTTATGGGTCACCTTGGGGACACCTTATGGTTTATACATTAGTTATACAGTATACATACTATCAGAGAGAAACAAAGGATATAAAAAGATATCTCTCTTCAAATTATGAATTCACTAATAAACATGAGACATTATTAGCCTTATTAGTTATCCATGACATGCAAATTAAAACAGCAAAGTGTCATTTCTTCACCCGTGAAATTAATGAATATTAAAGAAAATGCTGGTGAGAAGACATTGAGGTTATCATTCAGCTGCCACTGATGGAAGTATAAATTAGTACCACTTTCCTAAAAAGCAGTGTGGGGATATATATAACAAGAGCTTTAAATATTTTTTGACTCTGAGTCAGCAATCATTTTCAGGCATACTTCTCAGAAAGTGAGAAATAAAGGAGCAAAACAGCTGGGTAACAAATTCTTACATAATTCAGATTGTTTCAAATAATTTGCTCCCCCAAAATACAAAGGCCCTATTAGCTGATAGATCATCCCAAATAATTGTGGTTCGTAGCATATAATGAATTTTCAAGGAGTTCAAAAACCTGAGAATGGCTTATAATTAAAATCTTTAATTCCAGTTTATATTAGTGCGTGCAAAAGTTTCTCAGCATCTATACAAATATATATAATTGAAAAAGAGGACTAAATTGATGTTGAACTTACTAGGAATAAGTAATATCCCGCCATTGATAATGACATTAAACAAAAACTGAACACCTATTCTTGTTAAGAGTTCCATTTTCAATAACATTTAAATTTAATAGAGCCACAGATTGGTTAACAAAAAATACAGCCAAATTGGAGAGTGAGTTCTAGTGCCCTATTGCACAACAGAGTGACTATCATGTATAGTAATTTATTGCATATTCTTAAATAGCTAGGAGAGACTTTGCTCCCAACACACACCAAAAAATGACCAATGTTTAAGGTGATGGACGCTAATTACTCTGATTTCAACATGGCACGTTGTCCACATGTCTCACAATATCACACCATGCCCCAGAGATATGCACATTATGTGCCACTTAAAAATAATAAAAAGAAAAAAATTGTATTAACTATCAAAGTTTGTGGTCACTTTTGGGTTCATCAACAATAACTTCAAAGTACATGCTTATTTTTCTTGGAAAGAAATGTAATCACTTTGTACTACTGAATATATTACTCTATAAACTTCTGGAGAGGAAGTACAATGGAAAGAGAAGTTTAAAGAAAAAATAATGTAAAAGATTGCTATCAATGATAAGCTTTCATGCATTTTTAAAAACAGATAACAGGGTATCAAATCACTTTGGTATTGATATTCCACCTGAAATATGTTAAAGCATTAGAATATCTTTTGCAGTTATTTAAAATTACAGTGAAAAATTGTAGATTTCAATGAAAAAATATGTGAGGTGACACATTGTGATAATCATTTGGGGGGTAGGTATGAAAATGGGAAAATTTCAAAAACAGAGTCAGAAGGCAATCAGTGTGTGGACTAACTTTCAATAATTAGAATTTGGGGTCGGGCACAGTGGCTCACTGCTCTAATCCTAGCATTCTGGGAGGCCAAGGCACCTGGGTTGCTTGAGCTCAGGAGTTTGAGACCAGCCTGAGCAAGAGTGAGACACCCCCAGACCCACCCACCTACTAAAAATAGAAAAACTAGCTAGACTTGGTGGGGCATACCTGTAGTCCCAGCTACTTGGGAGGCTGAATCCAGAACATCACTTGAGCCTAAGAGTTTGAGGTTGCTGTGAACTATGATGACACCACCATGGCAGTCTAGCGGCAGGCAACACAGTGAGACTCTCTCAAAAAAAAACCCTAAAAATTAGGATTTGAGAACAAAGCTTTCCATAACACTTATAAATCAGGATTTGCTCATTTTTTAGCACAGGTTCCTTAGGTTTTGCCATATAGATCATATAGCAGGCAGTGCAGAAAAGCAGCGAGTCAGGGTACCAAGGATGTTTTCAAAAGAGCTGCTTTAAGTATGTCAGAGTTATCAGCCCTTTTTTAACACTAGCTACCAAGCAAGCTTATTTTAAAACCATTTGATTTAAAATCAGAAAGGATTCTTAAATTTAAAAATCATAAAAATAAAATTTAATAATCTCTCTTAAGGACCGGCAAAATTCCTTGAGAAATTTTCACTTTTAGCACAATTTTCTTCAAACGTTTACCATTTGGAGCATTGATTCCAATAAGAACAGCCAAGAAGCTCTAGAATTAAACAGAAAAATACAAATAATTAAGATATTAGAAATTATGGGGAAAAACTATTTTACAATCAAATGTCCTTTCTGCAAAATAGCAAAGGAAAATAAAAGTCTTTTTTTTTTTTTATTGTTGGGGGGTTCATTGAGGGTACAATAAGCCAGGTTACACTGATTGCAATTATTAGGTAAAGTCCCTCTTGCAATCATGTCTTGCCCCCATAAAGTGTGACACACACCATAAAAGTCTTGATTAAACTTATTCCTCTGCCTTTCCCCCTGGTCCCACCTAAACCCACAGTTTCTAATTCCTGCTCACACCGTGACCTGTCCTATAATAGGCATCTGTTCCCATCACTCCAAACCACTCTACAAGGCCAACCCTGAGCCTGTAAACTTCTCCTCCAGTGGTTTCTACTTTATTTTTCTCGAGTTCTCTTCTCTTGATTGTTTGACAGAGCTGATCACTTTCTTTGTGTTGAACCTGCCATCATCCCTGACATCTACCATCTTACTCTTCTGACACTGTAACTACGGTATGGACTGCTCCTTCCAAGCAATCTCTTCCTTTACACATCCCCTAAGTGGAGAAGGGCATCCCTGCTGGCTCCACACTGTCCATGGAGTAGCCCTTTCACTTCTATGGCTTTTAATCATCACCTCCCTGCAAGTAGGTGTATTTTCTACATGCATACTTTTCAAAGAACTCTTACCTAAAATGTTTCCTCTCCAACTGTTTGGCTTCTTCACACACCTAAACTCAACAGATCCTTATTTTCACACTTATAAAGTACGCCCCTCTCTCATCCTAACCCCTTCCTCTCAAACCCGTACTCCTCCCTGTTCTGGGACTCAGTGAGAAGTCCCACCATCTTCTTTGACACTTCCTGTCCTCACTTTCCTGGACCCAGCTCTGCAACATCTGTCTACCCCATTCTCACTTTTCACTGTCACAGGCCTAGTTCTGAGTCTCATCATTTCTGACCTGCCCTGACTTTCGGCTTTCTAACCAGACACTCAGCTTAAATACCACTGGCTCCACTAACAATACCACTGGCTCCACTAACAAAGGTCACAGCATCCTTTCTCTATCTCCCGCTGTATTTTACCCATGCAGTTCATCAGACCCACATCTGCCACCCTCAGAGTCCACTTGCCGAGAATATATCCCTGTCCACCACTCTCCAGCAATCCTATTCACAAACTAAATCTAATTTCCTTATGGAAATGCATCATACAATCAATACATCATCAGAATACAAACCATGGTGTAGCAGACAGCAAGCATGATAATGTTCAGAAAGAAAAAGGAAGGAAGGAAGGAAGAGGAACAAATGGACAGCCACAGTTCCTCCTGAACCTTTAAAGAATCCCTTGTTATAATAACTCGATTGAATCAACTCACAGTGCATCTCCAGCCACTATTAGGTATGTCTAAGACTTTCACAAGAAGAAGACATAAGGTAAGCGTGAGAATGAACGAAGCATGTCCTAGAAGGTGTGTAAAGATTCTTGAATAAAAGGAGAGGCACGAGAACCGTAGCCGATTCTTCGTGATCTCAGTAGAATTCTTTGTCAAACACAAACTGGGTGATGGCAGCCAGGAACCTAAGATGCCCCAAGATTTCCCCCATTGAAATGAGAGTTGTAAAGTCCCCAGCAAGGGTTATATCACTCTCTCTTTTTGTAACAAGGCTACAGACATGTGAAAGAAAGACAACTTTAACTGATGGGCCACTGTGATTCTCCCTGTGAGTGTCCCTCTAGGGGAAATTCCTTGTTCACTTCTGCCCTCCCCAGGGGAAAGTGACTTAAGGCCGAGATTACACACAAACTGTCATTTTGTAAAGGGGATAGAGAGGAAACTAGAGGTAGCAGGGAGCTGGCCAGGTGCAGTGAGAAGAGAACTTCAAAAGAGGGGTAAAGACAGCGGGAGTGGAGCTGCTTTCTCTGAAGCTTATCTGAGATCCTTGGCTAGGAAACCAAGACTTGAAATCTCTAGATAAAACGCTTGTTGTGACAAAGCCAGTGTGCTTTGGCTTTGGTCGGAAATACCATAGAAGCAGCTTTCCTTGCAACCTGTTTCTCTTATTCAGTAGGTAAGTACATGTGAAAGTAATGCATGAGACCCTTCATGGAAACCTTCGGGACTTGAAGAAATGGTTACTAACCGTTACATGGAGGGAGGGAATTTAAACGTTTCACGTGAAATACTTTCGACTTGAACTCCATACGAGACTTTAGGTCACAAGTGAAACAGAGATGCCAGATGCCAAGTCCAGATTCCAAGATGTGAGGCCAATTGAAACAGAAGGGAAATTATTACTGCTATTTATGCCGACTAAATATAAAATTTGAGAGACCACAGACTCAGAGAAAGCAGGACAATGAAGTGGAACCCCTGACCCCAACTACAGGGTCCCAGGATCATCCCAGGAGAGAACGGGACATTGAGATGGAAAAATAAACCAGGGAAGAATTTGTTTTCTTCCTAGATCTCCTGGTTTGAGATGCAGGGGGAGAATTCTGTCTCTGTGGCAGTCTGTTCACCTAACATGAATCTAATATTTTTTTTAGTATTTATTTACATTTAGAAACAAAGAGTCCCACTCTCTTGCCTGAGGCTAGAGAGCCGCAACAGCCTAGCTCACAGCAACCTCCAACTCCTGGGTTCAAGTGACCCTCCTGCCTCAACCTCCTGAGTTAAATGGAACTACAAGCACCTGCTTCAACACTCAGCTAATTTTTCTACATGCAGTAGAAAAATTCTCACTCTTGCTCAGGCTAGTCTCAAACTCCTGCTCAAGTGATCCTCCTGCCCTGTCCTCCCAGAGTGCTAGTGTTATAGGTGTGAGCCACTGTGCCTGACTGAAACTAACAATATTTAAAGTTAAGCTGAGCTCACTTCAAGTAGACAAGAGGTGTTCTGCAATTATTTCTGTACCACAGATATTCTGAGAAGCATTACTACCACCAATTTCCAAGAGAGATAATGTGACTAACACCGAATGAGATAAAGAAGGACATTCCTTAAATATTCAAGAAATGATTCCTACCTTGGGGAAAGAAATGTTCATGGGAGATGCTATCAGAATTGCCTGGGGGGAGGGAATGGTTATTTTTTTTTCTTTTTTTTGGCCAGGGCTGGGTTTGAACCCGCCACCTCCTGCATATGGGACCGGCGCCCTACTCCTTGAGCCACAGGCGCCGCCTGGGAATGGTTATTTTAAATATAGTTACTGCGCTCCATTCCCCATTTTCTCACCTGTATATTGTGATCTGTTACTGATGGGTTTGTTACATAAAATAAAGAATACGGCCACACGAAAATATTTTGAGATAATTCTTAAGGTACAGCTCCAATAACATTGATCATAATAACCACTAATAAAACATGTTTACTGGGTATTTGTTAGGCAAATATGCAAGTAAGCCCTTTACATGGACTATTTAATTCTAGTAAGCTACTAAGAAGTAAATATTCCTATTATAATCTTTATACAAAGCAGATGAGTAAATTGTCCAAGGTCACAACTAGTCTGGCTCCGGATTCCATGTCGCTTCTCAAAAACACTACTTAAGGACACCAATCCATAGAAGGCTTCCACCCAGCATTGAAGGTCCTCCACACCACATCTCTGGCTCCTTCTGTTGGCATCTCATTTATTTGCTCCCTTCTATAGCAGCAAAACTCTTCCTAAAAGCTGTATGTTTTTGTGACTTCAATTCTCCTCCCATTCTCTCTTAACCCCATTCTAAGAATTGCTATTACTTTACCTAAAATGCTTAGCAAGATCAACAAAGACCTCCACATAGATAAATCCAGTGGTCAATCCCTGCCTTTGCCTCATTTGAAGTATGTAGCATCTATTACAATCACTCCTTCTTCACTTGTATGACACAACTAAGTATCTTCCTTACCTCAGAGGTCACTTCTTTTCAATCTCGTTAGTGCCTTTTCCTCCTCCTAATGTAACTCCACCAGCCCAATCTGCCTTACCTTTTATGTGACAAAGTTTTGAGTTGTTTTTCAATTGCTAAAGACCCCAAGGTTGAAGGGCATGTAACCTAAGAATGCCTAGATGAACCATGTGTAACCATGGGTGGAACCCAAGTGCTCACATCCAAGAGCAGGGAGGGCTGAATTAAACAGCAGACACTGCAGGATCCAGGATCTGATGACACTGTGCCTTGGCATCACCCCATGGCAGGATCCAGTCAGAGCATGTCTCCTGGCCTCACAGCCATTGTGAGATCCTTATCAGATCACGTCTCATTACTTTCTGTCTATAAAACCAGCTCGACTGCCTTGTTTAGGGACACATTGGTTTGGGAACTAACCCAGTGTGCTCCTAAAGTGTGCCAAATAATACAAACCCTCTTGTCATAACCACCTTGGCTGTGTCTATTGACCTCACAGCCTCCAAGGGAGGGAACCCCTCCATGTTGGGGATAACACTAACCTTCAGGGTTGGGTGGCTCCAGGGCTGACTCCTTGGTGATTGCCTCCATTATATTCTCACTCACTTCCTTGGTGGTCTCATGCAAGGTCATGGTTGAAGTTAGAAGTCCACATGCATGCTCATGACTCCAGCCCCGACCTCCCTCCTGAACTTCTGCTCATAAATGCCTACAAAACATTGCTGCTTGGGTATCTAATAGGAACCTCAAATTCAACACATTCACAACTGACCAAATCCCTGATTGACCTCCATGTCAGTTTCTGTTGTTGGAAATTCCATCTTTCCAATGGCTAAAGTAAAAAATCTTAATATTATCCTTGATTAAAAACATTAATATTAAAAATATATTCTGTGGGGTACCTCAAAGGTCATCATATATATATATATATATATATACACACACATACACATAAGGAAAATGGGAAATTGTAGCCAAATGTACCTTTACTTATAAAATGTTACAAAACATTTCTGTGTGTTGATACATAAAAATGTTAAAGGCTGGGAGTGGTGGCTCACGCCTATAATCCTAGCACTCTGGGAGGTCAAGGTGGGTGGTTTGCTTGAGCTCAGGAGTTTGAGACCAGCCTGAGGAAGAGTGATACCATCTCTAATAAAAATAGAAAAGCTAGCTGGGTGTGTTGGTGGGTGCCTGTAATCCTAGTTATTTGGGAGGCAGGAAGGTCACTTGAGACTAAGAGTTTCAGCTTGCTGTGAGCTGTGATGAAGCTACAGCACTCTGCCCAGGGCAACTGAATGATACTCTGCCTCTCTATATATATATTTATATATATTATGTTAATATTTATATATATATTAAAATCTATTATATATAAACATGAGTTTATTTTCCTATGTATGGCAACTTTGGGCACAGCTTGTATTTCTGTCACAGCAGAAATCCTATAAGCCTCTTCCTTCAAAAAATATTAGAGCACAAAAATACATCTGAGCACTTGTGACTTTGCAACTACTGCCCTGACCAAACATGCCCAGTTTCACTCTCTGCAATGTCCTGATTTGAAAATTGATAGTTGCCCAAATAAACAGCCCTCCAGGATTTCACTGTCACCCCCACCTGTTACCGTTAGCCCTCATCTAACTTCCCTGGCCCTGCGTCCCCTCCAGCCACACGCATACCCTTGCCAACCCCTGGGAAATAAGGCAAATCCCTGATTTTGTTATTTTGTTCCAGTTGTTCTCTTTGTCTAGAATATTATTCTTCCAGATACCCTCATGGCAACTTCAAGCATTTGCCCATTTATTATCCCTTGAGTCCCCTTGTTTAATACTGGGCCCCTTGCATCTTTATTCCTTCTCCATTGCATTTACCACCTTTCAACATACTATGTAATTTTAGTCATTAGTTCACTTCATTTAATACATTGTCTCCCTCCACCAAAATGTAAGCTCTGAGTACAAGGCTTTTGTTACTTTGTTTACTAATGTATCTCATGGTATGCATGAGACCTTTGTAGGTGCCCAATTAGTAACTATTCAATGGAGAAATAGACACGCACACTAGACAAAGACAGAGGTCATTGTGCTATCTTGTCTTAGACATCTGTACTCTTACTTTCCTAGATCACTGCCTGGCCTCTTGTCACAATCCTGCTTGAAACAGGCATGGCCAGAAGTCTAACTTTAGCTCAGAAAAACCTCTTCTCCCTTCCTTCCTACGCAATAGGTTAATGCTAAACAGACAAATAGATTGAAGGGAGAAACTCTGAAATTATAAAAATTTTGGAACTGGAAATCAAAGCAAGAAGATTTAAGTATTCTTAATGACCTGCTGCAGATAGAGATGCCTGGCACTGAATCTTTGCTACTTAACGATGAACTCAGTTCATTTTAAAACTTGCTGTAGCTTTGATTCAAAGGAATCCCTGACCAATACTGCCACCTACTGATAAGTAGGTGAGAAGTCGGGAGAGCAGAAGGTGCAAAGTGGTTTAGGGAAAACTCTGACAGGAGAGACAATAATGAAAAATACCATGAAGTCTGTAAAATACTCTTCCCAAAGTATTTACATTGAATTACATAAAGGAATTAAGACAAGATTGTGTAAATGAAAAAAATTACAATGATCTCCTTTGGAAAAGAGGAACCATCACAAATACATGGACAGTATTTATAAATCCCAACTCCTCTACTTAAAGGAGTTAAAATGTTTGGAATGCAATGCAAATATATTTGTTTTTATTTTTTCTTGCTAAAAATGAGTAAAGACAAATGTATCCTGAGATTAAAAATTCACAAGAAAAAAAAATCATAGCAAAAGCATTTGCTTTAATACCAGGCCATATATATTTAAGACTCTACACTATCAAGTTTTCCTCTTTAGAAGTGTAGATGGGGAGGGGTTGTATTTAAATGCAATATTGTTTAATATCCATGGCCTTGGGTCCTGAGTTCTAAGATGAACTTAAAATAAAATGACATTTTCTTTACCAAGACCTGGTACTTTTTCATAATCAAAAACCTCTTGTGTTCCCCCACCCATTCTAGGTAGGTAGTAAGCATGGTGAAATTGGTTGGCATATGCTTTAGAAAACCTTTTATTTAAATTGTCATATTCACTGCTGTCTTTTTGTGAAGTTGTATACTCCTAAAATGTTTTAAGCACTTTTCTTTTATATTGTTGTTTTCATCACACCATTAATAAAGCATCATTTTGCTAATTGCAAAATTAATACATATAAAACCAGAAACACAATAAACAGTGCTTTGAAAGTCCTAAAGAATAAAAATTTGCAAAAGGAAAAAACTAAGGAAGGAAACAAGTCTCTCCTACATGTGTTTCCACTTTAAAAATTATACAGGAGCAGAAGAAACAAAAGAATAGAAAGGACCTTTAACAACAATAAAAACAATCCATTTGTCAACTAAAAATAATATTACTGGAAAAAAGCAAAAGCAAAAATAGACTCATGAACACACAGATGAAAAGTAATGATTTCAAAACAAGATAATTTGAAAAAAAGACATTTAATTATAAAATTTCCTTCTAAATAAAAAAAACAATGGCACAAATCACCACAAAATTATTATTTAAGTGATCATATATCCACAGGCTGCTCTTGTAATTATATGCTAAAAATTTATGACTGTTCTCATTAACAGCATTTTCTCTCCTAATTAGAATGACATCAAGAGCTTCTGAGAATGTGTAATTTTTCCTAAAGCACTACTAAAAGTATCATAAACACAGTTTGTGCAGCATTCATGTACATCACCTTTTATTTACTACACTCTAAACTCATAAAATATTTAACAGTTCGCTCTTCCTTCATTTCTCTTATTTACAGGACAGAGACTCCTCTCTCATCACAATACGGTCCCTGCACTCAGATCCCTGGGAATGGTACTTTCCGTAACATTTTAATAAATGGACTCTGATAATTTAAAATAAGTACACAAAGAAAAGCTTGTTCACATGACCGTGTTATACCCAGAAGAATAAAAAAAAAAATTCCCTCCTTAAGTAGACTATATTATATTATTCAACCACTACTGGATTGCACCACCCTGCATATTTCTAATGCTCATGTGCCCAGAGGTAAAGCCACCTATGACTCTTTCAATTCCATTTGGAAGAACATAGCATACACAAAGTGATCTGGCCCTCCCTCTGTTTTTATCCGTAATCCAGTTATTTCACGTGGGTATATTTTATTTATTCTTAGGCTATCAGGATTTAATGGTTGGGTAATAACCAGCAGCTCTGACAGTCCTCTTTCCTTGACGGAGGATACAGTTCTGTGCACATATGTCAGATGAACTGAAAAAAGAATGCAAATCACCTCATGTGATACAGCAAGAAGCAGCAGAATGTTATTATTGGAACAAATGATTCAAAGGGCTGAATGCTAACATTCCAGCGACAGGAATACTGTGAAATTAGGTATGTTTTAATATGTGCTGTCTTCGCAGCTCGCCAAGCCTGGTATTTGTCTTTTTCTTTAAAAAGCTAACCTAAGTGGGGGAGGGCAGAGGTGAAGCAGTTAAGAAAGGGAAGAAAGCAAGCATTATGGGATGTATGATTTTAGGAGAAAAAAGTGAGTAGAAAGAGAGTATTATTTTCATATTAAAAAAATGGTATCACATCTGGACACATTTCAGAGAGTACAAAAATAGCCCATAAGTGAATTAAGCCTCTTTCTTCTCACTCTGCAAATATTTGTTTTATAATAATAATAACAGTTAACATAATTCTGGCAGCAGCACGAATCTATAACTTTTTAAGGCTTGAGAGTGTCACTTTTTAATAGTTGGGTACAGTTGAAGAAGAGTCCTGCCATTTCTTTTATTTACATTCTTGACTCAGCAAGAATTATTACAGAAGTCCGCAAGGTTGGTTAGCTGCAACCTGCTCCCTCCTCTACAACGGCTTTGATTTTATAACCCACTCAGCATTCGGATTGAGCTGATACAAGTCCTTCATGTACGTGTCATCATCCAGGCAGCGTTCCCCTAGTAAAGAGAGGTTGTATCAGTTTAATTCAGCGCGTAGAGGGGGGGATGCAATTTTAAACTTCAGCCTCATGACTTAAGTCTTAGACTTCAAACTCCTTCTCATTGTTTCCTGTTTCTCATGGTATTATAAGAATTGGTCAAAATATTTGAAAAGTCGGTTGGATAGTCTTTCTCTAAATGAATAGGTCCAAATTAATTTAGGAAACTTAAAATAGTTTGTATGAAGGGCTTTTAAATGGTTTCTTAAAAAGCTTTTCACCTTTATTAATATAGGCAAGAGTTTTAATCCACCTAAGAAGTTATTGTTAATTTCTAAGATCTATTAGTAAAACAAACAATTGAATATTCATATTTAAATAATCTTTCCTGATTAAGTTAACAAGTCCAGATTTCTAGTGGAGTTGTGGTTTATTTAAATTTTAAGAATGAGTGTTCACATTTCTGTCTTCTACTTTCAATATTTACTAACGGTTTTAAGTCCTAGAAAAAAATTCTACAGTGACCAGGTGTGGACGCTCAGGCCTACAATCCTCATACTCTGGGAGGCTGAGGAGGGCAGACTGCTTGAGCTCAGGAGTTTGAGGTTGCTGTGAGATATGATGCCATGGTATTCTAGCCTAGGCAATAGAGTAAGACTCTTTCTCAAAAAAAAAAAAAAATCTATAAAGCATATCTTAAAATTATTTTCAATTACTATTTTGAATTCAACATCATTTCTTAACAATTTTGCTCTTATTTTCAAGAATAAAAAAAGATAAAAAGTTTATTTTAAATTTTAAGAGGTAAGAACCACCAATAATTACAAAAGAGCAAAATAAATTATAGAACACAATCAAAATTACTTCATTCTATTTTATTTTCTGAATTAGTAATATGAATGTGAGTGTGCAGAGAAAATGAAGAAATCAAATATGGCAAAAATTGATCTTTTTACTCAAATAATAAAGGGCTATCTTAGTCTCAAATAAGATTACTTCCTTTATTATGATGTGACTTGAGTGTATGAAAAAGAAGTTCTGAAAAACTTGCATCATTAACCATTCTAGAAGTTATTCCTATCACATAGGGAACTTGCTTCTGCTGAGGCTGACCACAGATGGACACAGGAGGAGCTCAAACAGGGCCTGAAGAGAAGTGTCAGACCACTAAACAAACCCAAACCCACAATAATATTCATCTGCTATCTAAGCATGTACCATTTGACTTCTGATTTCCTCTTTTCCCCCACTGGTGATGTCAAATCAGCACATGGAATGCAGAGGGAAAAAATGTGCTTACCAATATTTCCTCCAACTTCATACAAGAAAACTTCTCCTTTCTTGAGTGTCTGGGCAACCCCACTATTAAGGACAAAACAAACTGATTAGTTGTATCATCAAACAGCGTTCAAGTAAATCACTTTAACATGCTTGGGGAATTCTGGCTGGTATGGAAAATTCATAACTTAGACACACTGTCATTATCTACCCATGTGTACTTTCCCATCTGTTAAATATGTTGAATAGGTAATAAAAGTGTCACACCTGTAAATTAAAACAAACAAATGGAATTACACATCTAAAGGGAAAATAATAAATCAGTAGCTAAATTTAGAAAATTAAAAAGAAAAGTTAAGCTAACACTTAGCTGCTGATCAAATTATTAATATGATCCTCTACTATGCCTAGGGGCCAACCTGGTCCTGGTCAAACTATAAAAAGAAAAGCTTCCAACCTCATGTTTGCGTTGTGCTTATTCACTAAGTATTTATCAAGGGTTTGCTGCACTGACACCTCTAATGTGTGTCAGACGAATGTAAGAAATAAAACGTGCTCTGTGTTGGCTGTTCAAATGGGGGTGGTACAAACACTGAGCACGGAAGTAAATTATGTCACTGTGAACACTTGACTTTACCAAGCAGGTTGTATTCATGGGTTTATACTCAGAAAAAACTGCTAGGACATTAGGTTCAAACATAAAAATTGTTAAAATTCAGTGGGTTTCAAATCTTTCTGTAAACGTATTACCTGAAAATTCATATCTAGAGCTTTAGGAACTCTGAGTTAATGGGTCGAGGATGATTGGCTGGGTGCCAAGGCTCAATGGTTAGAACGCTGGCCCCAAGCACCAGGGGGTCCGAACCTGGCTCTGGCCTACTACACAACAAAATAACAACAAGTCTAGGAGGAAGTTAAAAAATCTGCTTTTAAATGCTCTGTAGTGGATTCTGATGCCTGGTCAGATTTATGAACCACAGCAATAAGGTCATTAAGGCTCTAGAAAACCAGATCTGACTTATCCTGAAGATGTTCAGGAAAGTATGTACACGCTGTGGCTTTTCCAACCAGCCCTCGGATAGCTCATCTGGTTATCTGTCCCTTCTCTACCCATCCTGTGTCCCTGGCACCCTGGATGATCAAGGCTGTACGTGACCTCACTCTTAGGTCCACCCGTGGCACCGCTTACTAACTTAGAGTCAACTCACTTTGTTTCCACACAGGTATAGAGTTTATTTAAATATAAATAATTATTTTTATGTGTGATATAGCATATAACCTAATCAACTGTGAATGTAAAAAGAGTCCCTGTTTTCTGTGAAAACTACTTTAAAGGTTTCAGGAGACTTGATTTAAAATACACACACACACACACATATATGTATACGTATATAGTCAGACATTACTCTCAGATTAATTCTCAAGAATCGATGCTATTGTTCCACTTTAAAGAAACCTGAACCCAGAATTTCCTGGTTTGTGCAGGTTCCTGGTTTGTGCAGGCTTTTATATAATACCGATCGATAAATTCATAAATAAAGGCAACTAACCTTTACAAAGACTGATAATGAATGTACGATTTATTGTACCTTTGGTTTTTGTCAATCATGCTCATTGGCTCCACTTGAGAAAGTGGGGAGAAAAAGAATGAAGGGAAGTGGGGTTTCCAACAGACCCAACATGGGGGATACAAATACAGGCAGCACGGAAATGTGGCAGGAGAAAAAAAGACAAAGCTTTAACAAGGATTTCACTTCCTACGTGGCCCACTCACAGTGCTGTGTGCTCTCTAGTCATTTTCCTAAGTAATTATTATAAGCAAGGTAGGTCTGTGATGGTCCACACTCCTGCAAATGAGAAACTTGGGACCTAAAGGGACAGTGAAGCCCAACCTAATTTGAAACAGGAATCATTAGCATCAGACGTCTGCCTCCAGCACGCCGAAGCATAAGGGAAGGGGAAATGAGAGGTAAATGGAGAGGAAAGTTTCCCAGCCTTCCCTCTGGGTGAGGAGCACAGAAGAGAGGAAGTACAAGAGGGAACCACTCCAGGGGCAGCAAATCTGGTTAATAAAAGTAACAGAAGCAGCAAATCCAAGTTGTGAAGGGCAGTTGTCACAAAGCGGATGTCATAGTTCTATAACAACGTGGCTACTATTGTTTCATGCTATGCCCTAAGTATTAGTCACAGTGAAGATAGGATACGACTTCATTGTCACATCTCACATTATCAGCTAATAGAAGGACAAAGGCACAGACTAAATGGAATACTTCAAGTCCTGAAAGCAAATACTGTGTCTAGCTTGGAAGATGAAAGAGCTGCCTATATCTGAAGTCTGGCCAGATTTTCAGGGACACATTGCCCCTGGTGGGAAGAATGGCAAAAGTTGCCATCTACAAAGTCAAGGCAGAGACTAGAGAGGAAGCAGACTGACCTCAGTGGAGCTGAGAGGCCCTTCAGGGGACAAGGACACCTGAGGGGTTCTAACCGCTCCCAGGACTTGACCTCAAGGAATCCATTTCCCAGTCTCCCAGACTCTGCGCCAGTGGCTCTCAGAGCAGTGATGTGCTCTAGACCTTTCCACCAGTATGAAGAGTGGTTAAGAAACTGCCTTTGGGGACAAAAACCACAGATATACAATTCTAGACCTATGCAAAATGTGTGACCTTACAAATCTCAGCTTTCTTATCAGCAAAAAATAAGTAACAGTACTCACTTCAGAGAGCTGTTGTGAGGGAGGTTCTGCTGATTTACTGAAAGCCCAGAAATTACCAATAAGCATCTCTCCCATTACAACACCATCTGTTAGCCGCACAGATTCAGCCCTTTTCCCAATGTATAAGCCCTGGGTGAAGGTACTTTAAAATGTATGTTTACACCTGCTCTTCCAATACCTGGCAGACGGCCTTAAACAGAGCCGAAACATACTAAACACTTGTGGTTCTGTATTAAAATTGGAGAGGCTTTGGCAGAAAGCTTGACTGAAGCTCCCGAATATTAGAATGAGATTAAACTTAACAAATGGCCAAAACAGAGTATTCATAAACCAAGATGTCAATGTGCCATATTTCTCTTTTTAAAAATTTAGATTACTTTGTTTCAAGGAGTGAAAATGGAGGTGGACAGAACAGGAAAACGTGGCTTTCACTGAAAGAAAGAATTTAAAGAGTAAAAACTGAAAACTCGATATACTTGTTAGAACCTCTAAAATTCAAGGCAAGACGCTGCAAAATGTTTGGAAAGTGCATGCTCTAACAGAGTGGGAAGGGTGCTAACAGCTTTCAAAGGGCTCTCCCTGCCCCATCAATCCCAAAATAGAGGTGAAGGAGCTGCCCCTAATGAGGACAGTATGTTCTCTCCTTGGGACTTCAGAGCTCAAGGGACTAATTGTTCCTTCTCAGTTTTCATGGTTTTTTGTTTTTAAATTGAGTATTTTTTTTTTTCATTGTATTTCAGAGATTAAGTTGTGCCTCTTCTTTATTTCAATCCCACTTCATCCTAATTAGTAATTTTCCTTACCACCTACAAACAGTAATTAACCTCCAATCAACATATTCTGGAAAGAGTATCGAGAGGGCTCCTTTGCCAAGCGCATTGTGGGCACAGAGAAGGAATGCTCAGGGGTTCTGTCCGAATCAGGCTCAACCCGAAACAAACTACATCAAACCAACTAAACTCATCCCAACAGTCTGATTGCTAAGTCTGCTCTTCTGCTGAGAGGACAGAATTTTTCAGCACACTTCATACCACCCCATAGTTAAAGTGGGGGAGGAGAGACAGCAGAAAGAAGGGGGGGGAGGAAGGGGAGGAAGAGGAAGTGGGGGAAGAGGAGAAGGACGGGCAGGAAGCAGGAAAAGAGGGAGGAAAGAAGGAAGGAAGGGGAGGGAGGGGGTAAGGGGAGGAGGAAGAGGAAGGGATGAGGAAGGGGAGGAAGGCAGGAGGGGATAAGGAGGGAGGGGAGGAGGGAGGGGGGAGGGAGGGGAAGAGGGACAAGTGAATTATTCCATGGAATAATTAGCACAAAATAGGCCTCTACCTTTCTTGGCTGAGAAACCTGGCAAGTACATCACTGGCTTTCAGTTCTTCAGTAAGCTGTATTGCCATGGAAACTTTGGAAAGATGGGGAGCTTGCACTCGAATCACTCCCTGAGGAACGTCAGCCTGCAAAGCAATAATGACACTGGAACAAAGCTGGCAGCAGCTGGAACACGTAACTCCGTACAACGCATTATATGGCAAGTGTGCTTAACTACTATACATTTTACTTCACTACATAAAAACCTTAACTACTGTATAATGTAATTTGCTAAATTACATCAAACCTCAAATATCCTCTTAATGGTGATAGGGGAACTTTATAATGCCTGTGCAGTAATGCTTAATTATTTTTAAAGATGTAAAGAATGACAGCAATAACCATTACTGCCATATTAAGTGCTGATTTCTGAGTATTATCTACTAGAGGATGCTCCTTCATGTAGCAATTTATGAAATTGAATCAGAAATCATTGCTATCACAATGTGTACATTTTTAAAAAATTCCTGCACATTCACAAAATTTCACAAAAGTATTTGTCCCCGAGTGTTAAAAAAAAAAAGAAACTTTTCTAACATATTCATATTGTGTTGGTTCCCCATTTGTTTAATGAGCTTACGCTTTTGACTTTACACTTTGAATTTGCAATGACCAATTCTAATGGATGTGAAAAATGTTTTATAGATTTAGGGATATCACTGAAAGTTTATGAGGTTTGTAACATCAAAATGTCAGCTATAGAATTCAAAATATTAAGTTTAATTAATTCCTAAGTGGTTCTGGTATAATAAATACTAATTTTTTATTTATATCCATATGCCTCAGACCTTCGAACAAACAGCATGCACAAATCATGTTTAAAGATTATTAAATACTGCAAATATCCTGGTTCAACTGAACTAAAATTTACTAAGCATCTCCTCAGGTCTACTTACTGAGCAGATAAACAAGAAACAAGTCTGTTATTGCAGAATAGTTTTTCTGCCTATAATATCATGTCTTTTTTTAATGTACATGGTTTTTCTTTTCATTTTTAAACACCAAGTACAGATATACCACTGATGCCAATAATGTGCTTTCTTCCAAAGTTCAACAAAAATGAAATTCCTTTAGAATTGGGCTTCATAAAAATGTAGATGCCTCCAAAACACTCAATATTGCTTCTCAGTAATGTCAGACATTTAGTGTCAGAATAATGAAGAAATGAAGCAACACTACAGAAGACTTTGCAGGGAGCACAGGATCGGATAAGGCCTCGGACTGCAAACAACTGCCAGACCTGTGAAAGTGCCAAGGAGGGCCTAACCACCAGCCTCAGAAGTCCCGCTGTTCTCGCCTGCACCCTCCGTGGACAGCTACAGAGTGCACTTACCCAAACCTGGACAAAGTCCAGGTCTTCTGCAGCTGCCCATGCAAGATCCTGAGGGAGGAGGAAGCGCAGTCTGTGTGTCTTTTTTTTTTGAGACAGAGTCTCACTATGTCACCCTCTACCCTCGGTAGAGTGCCATGGAGTCACAGCCCACAGTAACCTCAAACTCTTGGGCTTAAGCGATTGATTCTCTTGCCTCAGCCTCCCAAGTAGCTGGGACTACAGGCGCCCGCCACAACACCTGGCTATTTTTCTGTTGCAGTTGTCAGGCACCCTAACCACAAGTTATAGGCAGCGAACCCAGTCATTGCGTCTTCTCCTAACCTCCCTTTCAGGGAGGACGATGTTCAACTTAATCCTTAAAAGATATCCTAAACTCCAGCCTCCTAATTCCAAACCCCCAGTTCCAACTCGTGCTCAGACTCCTTGACTCCTGCTCAATCTCACTATGCAGCCTGGACCTTTAGCTTGTTTCTTTGACTTCCTCTATCTGGGTCATGTGGTTTGGCTTGGTCTTGTCTATGGCTTTGACCTTCACCTTGCTCCTAGGATGCCAGTCTAGTTTAACTTTTGCCTGGATTCTATTGTAGACTTTATATTCATTTGGAACACTTTACAAAATACAGTGCTCCTTATAATGAATGAGGCATTTCATGTGGTATGTTACCTTTTTCCTTTCAGAAAAGTTATTAAATCAATGGTAGAGTTTTCAATTTATAACTCAGAGACAATGAAAACAACTTCATAAACTTTTCTCTTGGGTTTGATCTCTACCTTATTTCCTATAACAGCCCTTCTCCCTGTTGGTATGGCCTCACCTGTTTCCTCATGAGAGGAAAAACAACAGCAAGCTGATACTGACACCTTTAATGTCAGAGTGAAACTGCAATAACAGTACCTCAAGCGCGAGGCTCTGCTCATGAACCCTCTTGTCTCCCACGATATTGGTAACTTTTCATTCCACTCCTTTATCATCAGCATTGTTTTGTGCAGGCACCTGGATGGCAGGCCAGGGTTTACAGATCACCATATGCTTTATGTTGATGTTAAAAGTTAGAAAATCCTGGTCATGTTATGGCATCAAATATCCTTATATATGTGTATGGGTTTTGTTTGATGAAAGTAATAGTGACAAAAATTGTTGCCATCATTACATTTGATCCAGCCCTAGAATTCAAAAGGCAGCCAAATCTAAGCTGACATTTAAAGTCAAATAAGATGATATGATTAAGTGTTTATATGTAGAAGGCACAATAAATTAGTTATAAAACCAGAATGATGCAGAAAATAACATATTACCACAGAAAGTTCAGGAGATGCCAACCTTAGTCCGCTGCCTTTCCCCCACTGTTCCCGACAGTACTTTCTACTATTTTGGATTTTTAAAAAGCCCAAATTTTGCTATAAACACCCCATACTTCCCTATCTCTGTGTATGCCCTGCTCCCCTTCTGAAATATTTCTCTGCTATCCATTTTTCAAGGCCAAGTTCAAATACCTCATGGAATCTTCCGTGATCCACAGGGTCAAAAGGAATTTCTTTGTTCTACTGAATCTGCTTTATGATGGCGGTGGTGGGAGGTCCTAATATATGACACCTGTATTCTAGGCACACAACACATTTCTGTAGCCACCCATCAATATTACTGATGAAATGGATCACTGAGAAGTACTTTTTACTACAAGTATTTTTTACTAGATACATTGACAATAAAATTTCTCTAAAATAAAACAAAATATATCAACACATATTTCTTTTTTTTTTTTTGTAGAGACAGAGTCTCACTTTATGGCCTTCGGTAGAGTGCCGTGGCCTCACAGAGCTCACAGCAACCTCCAACTCCTGGGCTTAAGCGATTCTCTTGCCTCAGCCTCCCCAGTAGCTGGGACTACAGGTGCCCGCCACAACGCCCGGCTATTTTTTTTTTTTGGTTGCAGTTTGGCCGGGGCTGGGTTTGAACCCGTCACCCTCGGTATATGGGGCCGGCGCCTTACCGACTGAGCTACAGGTGCCACCCAACATATATTTCTTTAATGACAAAAAATAATCTCAGGAATGCCCACTAAAAGAGACAAGTTGCTTCTATTCACCACATGACATTCCCTGTATTATCAAGAAAAGACAGGAAAGGAAAGTAGAGGAAAGGAATTACTGAAGATGCTTCAAGATACTAATTCAGTCATTTACTCTTGCAGAAACTGAAGGAGAAAAGCCAACATTAGCATGCATTTGGAGGTGTAGTTACCCCTTCAAGGTAACTCATGAAGAACAGAAGGCCTCTGATACATGTAACGTGACCATAGCTCCACGCTTTCTAAAGGAGTTCAGAGATCATATCTTTGAAGAGTACAGTCACCACCTTCTTATAAAATGCAACATTGAGTGCAGGGTAGTGTCAAGATTTGCAAGGACAGCCACAGATCTGACACTGAAATCCAGGGTCTTTCTGATAGCTAAGGGGTTTTAAGGAACAGTCTCAGCTACTAGCTTCCAAGGGCATTTTTGAGAGTCCTCATGTATATGTGCAATGTTAAATCATTGCCATGTTACGGGGCACCAGGGCTGGCTTTTGCTAATATAGAGTGGCATGGGAATTTTCCCACAAGTTCTTTATGGCTATGCAATAAGCATTCCCCACATCCCTTTCCCCAGTGAGTGAGCATTCCCCTAAACTACTAACTGGAAGAATGTTGACTTGTTTAAAATTCAGCTGGAATATCAACACCCTTGAAAAGCCATTCATTAGGCCAACAAGAGCACATAGCACCTTCCTAAGCTGATGAGCTATTATTCTCTGATAACTAGCAGACAACTTTTCTAGCAGAAAGAGAGGGGGGTGGGGTCCGTCCACAGGATAGTAAGAATTCTTAGATGATTCATTTCTGTGGTAATTCATCCCATCTAAAGGTGCACAATAATACAGAGATGGAGAGCCTGACTCAATAGGAATTACCCCCTTTATCTTTAGAGAAGAGATGAGTTGAACTAGTAGATGCAATGGTAAAGATGAAGAGTTTAAAAGCTGTTTCTGGAAAGTTTTTACCAGAAATCTTGACAAAGAAGATTTTTCAAACGATATTTTCACATGAAGATGATAGACAATAAACTGATGCCCAACCTCTCATTTAAATGGTATAGGACAACCACTGTTAAGTTCTAGAATCACGCTGTATCAAACACTGAAGCTATTAGTCTACTGACGACACTCAGCTGCCAGGCTTGGAAAAGACACAACATGCCTGACGTGGAGTCTGTTCTTACATTGAGCCACAGTCACAGCCAACTCTGTGCTCGGTGCCATCTTTGTAACCTTTCTATTTCACATTCTTCAGTGTAACATCTGTGACTGTATCCTATTTTTTGGGGGTGGGGTGGGGTTGAGGGAGGACTTGTGAACTGAAGTTAGGTGACATACAGCAGGCCTGGGAAAGAGCAGCATTTGACTAACACACCAGTAAAATTTAGTCACAGAGGAGTTTGCAACTTCAAGAGTGTAAATGGCAAGTACAAGGTGGTTCTATCACGTGTAGAAACACAAATGTCCTGACGCTATAATTGGGTAAATGAGGTGAAAGCTATGCTGATTAGTATGATGTAAGCACTCCAATCTGTACAAAAAAATCAACACACTGAAATGGGCATAAATGTATTTATGATCTATGTACAAAAGACTTAATAAAAAAAACAAAATTAAAAAAAGAGTGTTAATTTCTTATGAATGAGAAATGATTATAATAGAGAAAATAATCTCATATGGTCCTCACATGTTATACACATTGAACCAAAGTACACTTTTTAAAATCTAATTTTATTTATCTGATTAAGTGAACAATTTTAGGGGTTTTTCCCCTATAAAGTATGTATAAATACCACATTGTTCATTTTCTTGCACTCTAAAGATTGGAAATTTAATGTCAGATCTTTAGAGGAGATGTCAATTTCTTTTTCATTAAAAGCTAATTTAAATGTAAAGTTGACATTTTTAATGCTACAGAAAAACGTTTTGTCTTCAAAAGAGCAAATAGGAAATACAGCTTTTTCTAAAGGAAGGCCAGATGTAACACATGTTTTAGAAAATTAAACAAGGACATTTTAGCAAGGTATCTTAAACTGAAATGGCCCCTTCATCACCTGAGTCTGAACTGACAATACTGGGAGGTGGTGATATATAAAGACTTCTCTCCTGTCTTGTACTGTCTGTGTTCTGATTATAATTGGGTCTTTTTTATCCAAATGCCTTAAACTTTTATCTAACTCACAGATTGAAAGAATTTAAAGAAGGGCTTTAAATGACTTCCATAGTTAATGACCATTTAATTTCCAATGAAATAAGTTCTGATATTTTTTCTTTTAATGTGGTATTTTTTACAGACTGTAAAAAAATCAGAGAATATCATAAAAAGAAATAAGATTTTGTGCTTGACATTGTAATGTGATTTTCCACATGGGTCCCCAAGTAGATCCAGACACTGCTTCTAGATCTAAAGCAGATGCTTGAATGATACCTGTCACAGGCTGTGTAGTGACAGCCATTAAATGAAACCAGAGGTGCGATTCTAAATTCAAGTTGTGGCTAAAGGCATGTAACCCCGGCCACAACTGACCCAGTGTTTCTACCCCATGCTTTTAACAACTCCAGGATTCCTCTGGAGGCAGCCAAGGACTTCTTTTTCTAAGAAGTCCTAAGCTTAGAAAAAAAATGTCCTAAGCTCTAAACCTGAAAGATCGTTCTGGAACTGTTGGCAAGTCCCATAAACTCTCTAAACCTCCAGTTCCTCCACTATAAATTTAAGATATGGCACAAGGTCATCCCAAGTCAACACCGAAATTCACCCTGTGAGAGATGACTTTTGGTATCTGACCAGTGAGGTCAGACATGAGGGGAGCCGTGTGGCCTATTTCACAGAATCTCGCAGAGCTCCACCTTGTGCTCTCACATGCTCATAAATGTATCATTTCCCTTGGAGAGGTGAACTTGAATGGCAGAGAAAGTTCACACCAATCTAAGTCACAGTGACCTTGATGCCTGGATGATTTAGCAATTCATAACTCAGTGCTCATCAAAGCTGACCCTATATTGTTAATTGGTGGAGACGCAAGGTAAGTTTATTACGGATGAGATGATGGGATATCTAGAATTTCCTTAAAAACACTAAAAGAAAAAAAGGTGTGGGAAGATAGGATGGAACGAGACCAGAAAAACATATCTGATTGTTGGTGATAAATGTTGGAGGGGGTCCCATGTACTACTCTTTCTACTTTTTGTGTGTTTAATATTTCCACAAAAAATTAAATACTTGTGTACATTCATATACACACCAAATAGCAGCGAAGGTCCTACCTCATCATTTTATACAAGAAATTGAAACTCAGGAGATAAAAATAACATGCCAAACTCAATGGCAGAGCTGGTGTTAAATCTTCAAACCACATGACTTCCGGGGGCAGGGTGTGTGGGGTGGTGTGCGTGTGTGAGAGTGAGAGAGAAAGAGACATCCTAACAATAATTATTGTTAATGGTCTAAAAGTTTGTTGTTTTTCCTCAATTGTTTTTTCCTATTATAATAGAGAAGACTTATTTAAGAATATCCACATTTGGACCAAACAATTAACATGCAGTAATCATTAAAAAAAAAAATTCCTTATTAGGTAAATTGAATATGTCTTACAACCTGGCTCAAACTATAAATTTACCTACTTAGGCAGGTCTTAATAATATGAGCTCTCAATGATAGGTGAGTATAGTTAGCTCTAATAGCAAATAGAGTCTTTTTTTTTTAAATATTACATTGATGAATTTTCAAGGTGTAAACTCTTTCATTCTCCAATCCCTGGCAGTCCGGCTTCTTCCACCAACAACCACTGACAATGCCTTGGAGAAGGTCATAACTGAACTTCAAACACAAATCCTCTATCTAACATCAGCCTCACCCAGCCGCTCTGCGCGGTTTGATACTGATACCCAAGGCCTTTTACGCACTTGCCTCTTCCTGCCTGGGCTTCCAAGGCACTATACCTGCTTCAGCTTTCTTGTACATTCTACTTTTTCTCAGCCTCTCCACTGGCCCACTACTTAAGCACTGGCATCCCCCACAGATCTGTCTTTTCCTTTTTTATATTCTCACTCCATATATACCCACTTGGGGTAAATATCAATCATTCTCTGCCTTCATCTCCAATCTCTATGCTAATCCCAAGGGCAGACCTCTAACACAGGCTGCTCCTTGAGCTTCCAGACGAAGCAGCCAACTCTTGCACAGGCATGTCAACCCCCAATGTCAAAAACTGCCTCTTTTATTTCAAGTCTGTTCCTTTTGCTTTATGATTTATCTTGATGATAAAATCACCCAAGCTCAAGCCATTCTAGGTTCCTCCTTCTCCTACATTCCTCACATCCAATCAGTATTCACATCCTGTGGGTCCTAAAGGCTCACATGTTCTAAAATTCTTTCCATTTCCAGTGTGGACCATGGCTCTGGTCCATATATACACACATATATATATAACATTTATAACAGCAGTAATCCATGTTTGTTGTATCGCCACCTGTTAACCCAGTGTTTTGTTATATATCCTTTTTAGAGTTTTGGGGGGGTGTGTGTGTGCGAGAGATCTAGGAGGAAATAGAAGAAAATGGTAAAGAGCCCATGAGTTTAAAGTTATATAGACTTTGTTTCAAAGGTCTGTCAGTTCCTATCCAGATAATCTTAAGATTGTTAATTCCCACTTTTCTCATCTGAAAAAAAAAGTAGACAATAAATATACTCCAGCTAGACCATCGTGAATATTAAAGGAAGATAATGTTTATAAAATGTTTAGCATCATGCCTGACCTCTGAAAAGCATTAAAAAATATCATAATTATTACCCCTTACAAATATAGTAACATGCGGTTTCTGATTTGTAACTTCTTTCTCACGTAGTATCATATTATGGATATCTTTAGATGTCAATATATGTCATATGTTGTCATGATATTTACCTGTACAGATATGCCATAACATATCTAACTAGCTACCTCTATTCTTTTGGACTTTTTCTAATTTTGGACGGATGAAGAAAATGGCAATGATCTTAACCATAACTATGTGCATACTTATCTTATCATTCCCTTTGAATGAATTTCTTAGTCCATTGAGAAGCCTGGTTTTCAGGCCTTTCCCACATGCCAACTGTTCTCTGGAGGGATGCTTCCAATTTCTACGATCCCATCAACAGTGTTATTACCCAGTGTCTTCCACCTGCCCTCCTATTTTACAGGTCCTCCAGTCTTCATCTACCTCCATGGTGACCTTTCTAAGATGCAAATAAACATGTAACCCCTGGAGTCACAGCCTGCAGCAGTTCTCTGCCACACAGAGAATGGGAGCTTCGTCTTCAGCCATATTCCGCTTCCCCGCCTCCCCCATCTCTCCACATACCTCACTGGCCAGTCAGGACCATCTGAGCTTCCCTTCAAACATCTTCAAATATCCCCACTCAGATGTGTAACAGACATCTTACGCTAACAGGACCCAAACTGAAGTCATGGCCCTCCCCATCTACCAATTCCATCCTTCCAATTTCTCAGGCCCAAACCCCTTGTGTTACTTCTTTATTTCTCTTACATGTCACACCATTTCCATTGAGAAATCCCAATGGCTCAAACTTCAAAAAAATACCCAGAACCACTTCTCTACTTCCAAGGCTGACATCCTGGTCTTAGCCACTGTCATCTCTCACCTGCATTCTAACAACCTCCTAAAGGGTCTCCCTAATTCTACCTTTGCTCCCTATGGTCTATTCTCAACACAGCAGCCCAAGAGATCTTTTTAAAACACGGTACGGATTTCCAAACCTTTGTTTCCAACTCCCATGTCACTCAGGGTAAAATCTAAATTCTCAAAGATGGTCTACAAGGCAGTACGTGATCTGGTCCCATGGCCCCTCTGACCTCCTCACACACTCCCTACTCCCATGGCTTCAGCCCAGCCACATTCACTCCTCGCTAGTCCTCTAACACCCTGAGCCAAGTTCCCGCCTTATGACTTTTGCACACACTATTCTTTCTGCACACTCTGAGCTTCCTATACACACAGCTCAACTCCCTGCCTTCCTTCATATTATCTTTGTAATATCTTTGCTGGGAAGCATGATACCCAGATCACACAACTATATAGAGCAAGAGGCTCCTCCTCTCAATCCCCTCTTTCTGTTTTTATTCCTTTGTAAGCACTGACCAAGCACTAATACACGATGTAATTTACTCCCTGTGTTTATTTTTACTGGTAGAATTGAAGCTCTACAATAGTGATCTTTATATGTTTTAATAACATAGTATTTCTTTCTTTTTTTTTGAGACAGAGTCTTATTATGTCACCCTCATCTATGTAGAGTGCCGTGGTGTCACAGTTCACAGCAGCCTCAACCTCCTGGGCTTAAGCAATTCTCTTGCCTCAGCCTCCCAAGTAGCTGGGATTATAGGCGCCCACCACAATGCCCGGCTATTTTTTGGTTGCAGTTGTCGTTGTTTGGCAGGCCCAGGCTGGGTTGGAACCCGCCAGCTCCAGTGTATGTGGCTGGTGCCCGAGCCACTGAGCTACAGGTGCCAAGCCTTAACATAGTATTTGCCTCAGAACAATGCCTGGCACACAGTAGGCACACGTCAAGTAATTGCTTAACAAGTGAGTAAAATACCCCAGGCAGTTTCATGCTTTATAGCTTCCTGCTGCACATTCAAGCAATTTGTGGGAAGAGTTAAGGAAGTAAAGCAACAAGGAAGGGAAATGGCTTCAGCAAAGTAGATGGCCCATGCTCCAGCCAAAGGGAACAGCTGCCACTCACATCCATACCATTGTCGCCCCACCGGAAATCAGTCTTCTACTGCCAGGAGGTGAGGGATGCGCCCGCATCCATTTATCAATCAGGATGGTGGTCCAAACTTTTCCTTTAAATCATTTAGTTGCAGAATCCTGGCAGTTGCCAGATGGAAACAACAGGCAACAAACTGACTCCTACCACATCTCCACAGTATTTGAACTTATCTTGAACTCTTATTTGTTGTTCTGTAAATGTTCTTTTGCATATATTTATTCTCTCTCACAAAATGATATAAACTTGAAAACAAAATTCTAGAAATCGATTACAAATTTTCAAATAAAATGATAGGCCAAATGGACCTGGACTGTGGGCTATGATGCCAAAAGCTTTCAGTGCAGGTGAAGTCAGATCTCTGTCTTCCACAGTGACTCCTGAATAACACACGTGTGTTTTTGCTTCCCAGTTCGACGTCCCAGTGAAGCATCTCTGATGCCCCCTTGCTGTGTTGGAGCCCACAGGACCCTGGCCAGGCTGCAGTCACACAGCTCTGACATCTCTAAGCTATGCCCCCTCTAGGTCCCTCTCCTGGCTCCCCGAGGGTGACTGCCCAGCTCCCTCCCCCCCCCAAGACCTATCACAGTGCGGGCCTGGCACTGAGGAGGCAGCAGCATTTTGTTAAGTGAATAACTGAATGTCACAGGAGAGAAAAACGAAACTTAGGTGAAGTTACAGGTAATATGTGATAAAACCGAGATTTAAACCCCAAGCTTTAAAATGACAATGCAACTTTTTTTTTTTTTTTTGCAGTTTTTGGCAGGGGCTGGGCTTGAACCCGCCACCTCTGGCATATGGGGTCGGCACCCTACTCCTTTGAGCCACAGGCACCGCCCGACAATGCAACTTTTAAATAGCACAGAAAGAATTCTCCAACTCACTTACACCTAATTAACCCAAAGTGTAAACTAAAGAAATCCAAGTTAATGCTCTTTTTTTGATAAAAGACAAAATTACTTAACTGTTCTATCTCCAAAAAGTAACCTTTTAAATTTTTGTCTAAATATTTATTAATAAACAATTATATTACAGATTTCACTTTGAGTAGATACTGACCTTCAGAGTGTCATGGCTAAATGGCTAATAAAAAATGAGAAGGCTATAAGGTCACAAGTTAATCTGAATAAGAAGGGCTACAAAACATTAGATATTTACATATGTAAAAGGGCTTAAAAGGTAATAGAACATTCTAATGTCTATTTTTAAAAAAATCTCAGAAAAAAATCCTTTTTAGCCTTATAAGAATATTAAGCCCTGTCTCAGAAAATATAAACATTATTTACAATTTCCCTTTATTACATTTTGCGTTTTTTAAGATATTTTAAAATTAATTTTTAAAAATAAGCATTTTTTAATAATGAAAACTATAAACAAATTTAGGAGAAAAAAAATTGTTTTTATGATTACTGGATCCCTAAGCAAGGCAAAGCAGAAAAATCAGACAAAGGCTGATAATTGCATTTTCATGTTATTCCACAAGATGTCAGTATGTAACTGGACAACTTCAACAGAGGTAGTGGGGAGGGGGTGTAATGTTCACTTAAACAGAACAATAGAAACCCTCTCATTTCACGATGTTACACTAGAGCTTTAGTAACTCATTTCATAAATTTTCATGTGTACCTCATTATTGTAAACCCAGTTCTTAATGTATTCTTAGGGTAGTTTGTGAATAACTGATATACAGATAATTTCTTTTTTGAAACATCTTAATTGTCTTTTTTGTAACATAACGCTCCTGCAATTCTTCTTCTAATGAAATTAAGAACTTCCAAACGATCTTAGGCACACTTAACCATTAGCCTATTTGTGTACTGGGGTTATTTTTTGCCCATTTTACAGTTGAGAAATTTTAAGCAAAAAGATCAGTGGTTCATACATGAGGGATCTTTCACTCACTATACTCTAAACATTCGGTGGGCAGCTACAGTCTCTACAGAAGTCGTGTGCGTGTGTTCAGTTTTGTCTCCTTACCTTCCTTCATTTCCCATTAACAAATCACACGCCGAGTCACCAATACCTAACAACTATTAATACCGATCACTAGCAATAGCTCTACATAGTAGATTACGCAGTTAATATTAATAAAGTCTTTCACTTACAAGTAGTACCCAGCCTAGAAAGTGGTGCAAAGTCACACTGTAAAAACATACAAAATAATTTTTTGGTATTAAAAAATACTAAAGTCTTAGCCGGGCGTTGTGGTGGGCGCCTGTAGTCCCAGCTACTCGGGAGGCTGAGGCAAGAGAATCGCTTAAGCCCAGGAGTTGGAGGTTGCTGTGAGCTGTGTGAGGCCACGGCACTCTACCAAGGGCCATAAAGTGAGCTCTGTCTCTACAAAAAAAAAAAAACTAAAGTCTAAATAAATACATATTTCTTACGTCATTTGTATTCTTATCTTGCTTTTCGTATTTTTCTCGGTCATAAGCCATTTTCTTCAGCAGTTTCTTCATGGCTTTTTTATCCTTTTTATGATTTTCAGTGTTTTGTTTCCGCACTTGGTTGATAATAAACTTGGGAATCTACACAGAAAAAAAAAATTAAGTTTGGGGAGGAAAAAGAAATGGAATCATTTTAAACTACAGAAATAATCATCTTTACATCTGAAATTTCGGAAGGAATAGTAAAGGGTTTGTCTGTTTGATAAGACTGCCATTTTACATGCACTAGTCATTAAATCTGTGAAAAGAAAGTACATCATATTATTCATTTAGCAGGTGTACAGAGCGGCCACGTGATGCAATTTACCACCCATTGTGTATGATTCCAAAAGAGGCTTTGTGAAGTTCAAGGACATAATGACCATCTTCCACACCATGCATGCCCAGACCAGAGACTCCCTGAGGCGACTGGTGATAAAGGCCACCACCTGGGAAGGTCTTTCCCTTTGCAGCCACCTATTCTCCAGCCCCCCTAGCTAAACTGCAGTCCCTTCCTAGTAACCAGCTAGACTCTGCTGTCAGAAAAGGAAGAACAACTCCCCAAGAAATAAGAGCTAACAGGTAAGTAGGCAAAAATCCAGGAAAAATTTATCCTAAGACTTAGCAATAGCAAAATGTTTTAAGTTGCCAAAATGTAACCATGCAATAAGCTGGCATTTCAAAAACAGATTTAATAAAATGATATGAAATTTTAAAAAATGCATCTGAAATCATCTACATTAGTTGCCTTCATACAGGATATAAAAATAAAGACATTGGGATCTGGATATCATTGTTCTTAACAAATCAATATTTGGAGGTTCCTCAAATAAGAGATTGAGATATTTAATGTTATCCATTTTGCTTGGAATCTCTTTAAGTCTTTGCAAAATTATAAATTTCACTGGAAAATGAAAACTTAATCAACTAAGCCTCTGGTCCACCACCATGTTCTGATTATCTGTCAAAACTCAAGCTTGAAGTAAGGGTAAAACAGAAGAAACCATTATCAGCCATCAGGATATGAAATGTATGTACCTCTTTAAATAAAGAGCCAATGAAAAATAATCGAGAATGATCTGAAGCCAAGATTGCATGAGCTTTTAAAAAGACAACAGACCTAAATATTTGGGAGAAAATAAACTGGATAGAAGTATCAAAAATAAGAAGTCCTTCTTACAGGCACGTTTCCTTGCCATGATTTCACGATTTTAAAATAGAAATCAGCAGGCCCTGCCTCACCTACGTGAATAAAACACCCTTAATATTTTTGGTATTTACAATTTTTCAATATAATTTAATAAAACCAGTAACAGAAATGCAGTGTTTTTTAAATTAAGAAAAAAAGCATATTACATTTTTCTATCAGCTTATAAAAATGTTCCAAATCAGTATAAACAATTATGCTAGCAAATTATAGGATCATTGATGGAGCTTCAAAATAGATACTTACTGTCCACAGGAGTTTTTGATTCTTAATCAGTAAGTGCATGATATTTGCTGTTCCAGCGGCCATTACAAATTCTCGCTGTTCACTGGACTTCAAACCAAATGCATGACACATAAAGAGATTCGGGGCCATGACCATTGCTACATTCATGATGGTCATTTTATTCTTCTCTTTATTATCTATTACTCTTTGGAGAAATTCAAGCAGAGCCTAAAAGAGAAATGACTCTTTGAGATTTGTGTTGAACACGAAGATAAGAGATGAAAGCACTGTAGCATACAGAATTTTTATTTCATTTAAAAAAATAAGTTGTGCGTGACCACAGTTGGCTAGCCACATCCAACAGGACTTGTCATCAAAGTTTCTCCATTTGGTTGGTGCACTCTGAGACAGTGCTTTGGTTCTAGTAAGGACTATGACACTGGAGCATGAAGCAGAGAGGGCGCACGTCTGATCTAGGTAGCGGGGAGAGGAGTGGAGAAGTTTTGGACCTCTGGCCTTCAGAAACCCTGGAGCATGGAAAAGCAGTTTAAAATATCATATAAACGTATGTTTGTACTTTTCTCAGAGGGTTAAAAAAAAAAAGAATTCCTTTCAAAGCCTCATTCAACCTCCACTTCATTTGCTTTAAGACCCTCTGACTTGGAACCTACAAAGAATAATTCAGGTGCAATTACATGTCCCTGTAGTCCCAAGGACTCAGGAGGCTGAGACAGGAGGACTGCTTGAGCCCAGGAGTTCGAGGTCAACTTGGAGACTCCCATCTCTACAAAAAAATAACAAAGCAAAAAAAGTTTTCAATGAATATTGTGATAAAGAGCAGAGAGAAAGTGCTTTCTTAAAAAATGAGTGAAGTAATGAAGGAAAAGGAACTCAATTATGCTCAGCTTGATAGATGCCACCTGCTTCCACCTCTATGACAGATCAACCTCAGAGGCCGGCCTCCAAATCAGCCACAGGCAGCTTAGCACACCTTCATCTGAAAAGAGTTTGTGGCTTTCAGTTCTCCATTTGCCTTTCTACTGAGGTCTAGAACAGTTACAGAAACTTCATAGGTATTCAGTGTTGCCTCTGGGTGAGGCAGCGTATCAAACACCAGAGAGCATCTCACTGAATCCTTACTGGAGACACACACTATAATTACACCCATTTTATAGAGAAGAAAACAATGTTTTAGAGAAGGTACCTAGCAAAAAGTAAGACGAGAACTTAGCTCCAGGTTTATCTGGCTTTTGTTTCTCTATTCTTAACTACTAAAAAAATTCATGTTTTCTTTTCAAAAATATTCTACCTGAAAAAAGGCCAGTATACTACACCAAAATAGAAAAAAAAGTCCAACAGCATCTATTTTTCAGAGAATTTCAGGAAAAAGAAAATTCCTCTAAGTGAAAGCAGGTTGATTGTGAATCAAATTTAGCTGCTAAACCCTGCTATACATGGAGAGGCCTCGAAAATTTGAAACAAACTAAAGACAGAGCCTTAATATCTAACAATGAGATTTATGTATCTAATTTCCAGTACAGTGCATGGGAAGTTAAATTGTAATCCAAGCATAAAGTTATATAAAAACAACACGTTCTCAAATGAGGACCAAAGATTAATTGGTGAAGTTTGAAAAAAATATTTAATTTTGTTCCATAGAGACCAGAATAATTGTTCAGAAACAAGTGTGTCTCTTGCTTTATGAGCATAAATTACAGAGATTAGGTAATAAACCATTTTAATTGTGGTGTGCATATGCAATGAGGTTATTCAAAATATTACCATCAAAATACTAGAGAAAGAGAAAGAGTGTTGACATGAAATTAACAGGATGTTAGCCCAGCCCCAGCCCAAAGAACTGTATTGTTTTCTCTTCGTCTGAACTCTAAGAACATCTCCTTTTTAAAAAAGTACCTGTATTTACTTTATTACCAGCCTGGTGTTGTAGAAATATCACTGGACCCACTGGAAAACCTGGGAGTGACTCCCAGCATAGTCAGTTACTTATTAGCTATGTATGGTCTTTGGGTAAATCTTTTCATACCTCTGTTCTTTGAAAAGTTTACTTATTTGTAAAATGGGTCTACTAATCTCCTAGCCTGCAAGTTTTGAGACAATGTATACTACTTAAAACTATAAAAAACTATTAAAAAGACTACTTAAAACTATAAAGGATAAATGTCAATAATTATATTAGCATGGATCCCCTCTTGATAATCTTAAAATCAGTCTTCATTATTTCTCCAAGTCAAAGGTAGGCAAATGCAAAATAATCCAAAGTGAAAAATAATTCTGGTTAAGCAGCTTGCCCGAAGATACCTGTCACTCTACCCTTAGGCCAGGATGTGTATTTATCATGGTGCCTCCTAAATCTTACTTAGGCTTTCCATAGAAATATTCTGCACAGGTCATACATACAATTCTGTCTCCACAAATAACAGCTGAAGGAGTGGTGCTAGCACTGGATAAATTGGGGAAATTTGCATTAGGCTTCCTGAAATTATATTACTGTGGAGTTTCCCTTCTCCTTTACAGAAGTAATTTTATGGTTTATATGGTTAATTTTATGGTTTTTCTTTGCACATATGGTGTTTTTATTGCAATGTTTCTGTTATTAAAATTCTTGCTTGAGACCTTCATCAAAGCAGGCTAATTAAGTCGCTAAAGCTTAAGTCAGTAAGTAAAATTACTTGTTTGCATCTCCGAATTTTTGACCCCTGCAAAAAGTATTTTCCCCCTTAATTATAAAATTATGCTTCCAGTAACCTCATATACAAAAAAACAAACTATTCTAAAATTTTAAAAACTGATTTTTAGACAGATTTTTTTAAAGAGCATTCCTGGGACTTTGGAGGCAAAGTTCAAAGAAGAGTTCTAGACCAGCTTGGCCCAATGGCAACCACATTGAAACCCGTGTTTCCTCACACGACGATGTGGACTTACTTGAATACAGGTTTATTTGAAGTAAATTGTATGTGTCTTTCAATTATCACCTTATACTGCTCATTCACTGGGCTATCACCCCAAAAGGAACCTTTATGTGAGTAAGGAAAAAGATATTCCTTCCTCTTTCTGGGTAGTTGAAACCTTAGGTCAAGGGCGTGGCTGGCAAGCACAGAATAGTTGGATAATCAGACCCACTTTGTCCCGGGCCAATGTCCCTGTTTCAGTCACACTCTATATAACCTTACACAGTGTCACACAATGTTTGACTGTAACCCTTTCTGGACTTGCTCTTTGTCTCAAAGACAAATCAAAACAAAGAATAATGCTGCCTTCTGGGTTATTCATTTGACAACCAGTGAAGCAAAAGATTTTTCTCTGACTTAGTTATGGGAATAACTCTTTGGAAGTTCTCCTAGAGTGGATGTAGTGCTTTGCCCGCAGTAATCCTCATAAGCTGCTTCATCCAGGAAAGTTGAGAATTAATATTCATTCCATCAACATTAAAGAACTACCACTCACACAGTTACAATTCAAAGAGTTTTAATGAGCTGCAGGAAAAAATTTCTGAGATTTGCCAACTGGTGGCTTTGTTTTCGTGACTTGAAATTCTTGTCATGAGATTTTATTTTATCTTTTTCTTTTTCTTTTGAGACAGTCTCACTATGTTGCCCTTGGTAAAGTGCCAAGGCATTGCAGCTCACAGCAACCTCAAACTCTTGGGTTTAAGCGATTCTCTTGCCTCAGCCTCCCAAGTGGCTGGGACTACGGGTGCCCACCACAACATCTGGCTATTTTTTTGCTGCAGTTGTCAGTATTATTTAGCTGGCCAGGGCTGGGTTCGAACCTGCCACCCTTAGTGTATGTGGCTGGTGCCATAACCACTGTGCTACAGGTGCCAAGCCATGAGATTTTATTTTAAATAGAAAGCAATGCAGGTGGTATAGAGGCAATGGCCCTATCCTATCTATGTAACAACAACAAAAAAAAGTTTTAAGGCAATAAAGCATAAGATAAATACTTTTTCTAAATTATATATTAACTTTTCCCTTCACCTTTTATAAAAGTTTATAATTAAACCTTTACAACTAGTCTATAAACTCCTGCCATTTAGAAAAATAGGGGAACATGGAACAATTCACAAATTATGAGTCTCTGGTAATACCTATAATAAAGAGAATTAAATCATATAAACATTAGACCAAATAACTCCAAAATGATAATAAAAATCAGAAACTCAGAATAAGCCTCTAGAGAAATATCTGAAATTTGTTTGAGTTGGTCTAACTTTTGGCCAACAAACATATCAAATCACCAGTCTGATTTATTTCACACTCTACCACTTTGAACCACTACCAACTGTAGCATCTTCAGGCAGCCGCAGGTTATATTTAATAAGCCTTGGGATTTTTGTTTTAATATGTATATTTCACTTACTCATATATGTTGATGAAATGAAATTTGGAAAATGCAGAAAAAAAGAAAAAGAAAATTGAAAAGCAACCGTATTTCCATTAACCAACAAACCTCCAACATCTGCTTTAGAAGAAGAAATGTTCTAGGGGTAGTAAAAATTTAAAAAAAAAACAACCCAGTAATATTAATAATGTAGCAACCCAGTAAACAATAAGGGGTTAAAAAGTTGCTCTGACCCTCTATTCTTAAGAGCTTCTCTTTACAGACTTTTACTAACATTTCTAAGATAAACATCATATTGTTTTGCCACAAATAGAGAAACTCACTGTGCTTGGTTCTCAGGGATATTTAATGTAAATGTACGGATCTGACCTTCAGCGTGTCCCTGTTCACATCGGGCAGGAGGATGACAAGGAGGTTCAGAGCCTGTAACTGCTGCTTCCTGGTGGGAAGACCTGCAGACAGAGGAAATAACTCTCAACTCCTTACTGAACATTTTCCTTTACTTTTTTTTAAGAAAGAAGTTACGTGGCATAAATATTACTATAACATGTAAGACGGGACAATGGAGCCACAAGCCTGGTTGCGAGCATATTTGGGGGGATCTGCAGAAGCAGCTGTTGAGAGCTTCCTCTCTCCCCGAACACTCGCTTCCTGCTGTGACCGGATGACGGGCAGCCTTATGTTTGCAGACACACAACAGCGCTTTGGAAATAATTTTAACTTTTGTGTGATAGTTATTACCCCATGAAAAGGTGTAAAAGATTGGGCCTTCCATGTTGTGGTGTCAGAGGGCATCTGGAACAATCAAGTTTCTTTCTTTTAGTGGTGGGTGAAAAACAATTATAAGGTCAGAGTCCATTAATTCCACCAGGAATGTGTAAAATGGGGCCTGGAACACAATAGGTGTTAGATAAATGTTCTTGGAATAAATTAGAATATGAAGCAGCAATTTAAAAGGTGTCTAAGAAGTACAATGTGATCATCAATACTATTATTTTTAGTAGCCCTTGTCCCATTTCAGTAACATTTGTGGATATGTGGAATCATTCCAGTAATTTCATTTTGCATGATAAACTTGGTCCTTTAATTTATAGGCAAGAAATGATGCAAACAAGCACAATTTAACTATCAAAAAAAATTTAAAAAGATTATTTCCTGTTTAAAAAAAAAAAAGACTTTAAACAGAAGACAATTTCAGCCATCTCTCTCTTAGAAATTCTGTAGAAACGTGATAATACTCGATGACTCATGAAATCATCTAAAGAGGGCATGCTCTAAGATAGCCTGGAACAGTTCTCACTGACACTGTAGTTCACCACAATTATATCACAGCCCCTCTTTTACTCTCAAAAGTGTCCCAGTCGGGCAGTTAAAGATATAGTTACTTGAACGTGATGATGGCATTGTACCTTTTTTGATGACTTCTAGGAGAAAAAGGGATAACTATACCAGTATATAAACCTTGTAAGATTTCTGTGTCCACTGGAAAAAGAATCAAGAATAATTACAGACATTAATCTGGAGATTTCCCAAGACCACAAAATGGCAAGATATAAGAAGGAGTTGGTGACGGCCACGAGGGAGGCAGCAAAGTGCTTTGTTCCATGTTTCTGCATGACAATCTCAGAATTTAATTTTTCAGGAAATGCTCACAGACTCCACCACGTCTCCTTGTGCTTTTATGATAACTCTAAATCCACAGCTTCTCCAGTAAGTGTTGCTTTTAACACTTGGCAAGGAAATTGTATCAGAGATCTTAAGTGACTCATTCTATTATAGGAGAAATATGAAGTTTCTAGGTTTTAAGACTAACATACATCGTGTTTCTTAAATGCTATGCAATTAATCTGTACCTGAAGAGAACACTGTGTTATCTATTTACTCAGAGATGCATATTTATAAGAGAAAAAAAGAGCATGGCATTTGAGCACCAATTGACATCCTCAAGTCAGTATGTCTACCCAAATGCATCTGGCTATACTCTTCGTGAGACCAATGACATTAAAACAATTAATAAGAATGGCACCAGCTCAAAGACCGCGTCAAAGAGGAGTAGCACTTACTCTGGACAGCCTGGAAGGCTTTGAGATATTCCACGCTGAGCAAAGGCTGGGGCAGCTCCCGGATGAAGAGCTTCAGCAGGCTGGCGGCGTCATGCTGCTTGACACTTTCCCAATTAAAAGTCCCCTCATAAAACTTTGCTTCCAGTTCTTGGCAAAGATTCTGAAAAGCACAGGGAACAACAACAAAAACCATCAGTAAGGGGCGGCATCTGTGACTCAAGGAGCAGGGCGCCGGCCCCATATGCCAGGGGTGGCGGGTTCAAGCCCGGCCCTGGCCAAAACTGCAAAAAAAAAAAACAAAAAAAAACTATCGGTAAGTGTGTTTTCTTTTCGTGCAGAGAGTGTGATACATTTTCCACTTTATAAGAGATTCTACTTTTTAGCAAAGACATATCAAAGTACCAAAAGTCAATACCTCCCTGTTACTCAGAAACTCCCCAACCCTGGTTCTATTTTACCAATACAAAATGCAAAATTATACCATTAGGCCAAACATTTTTTTTTTTTTTTTGATTTATGGGTTTTTCCCTGGACACTTTACAAACCTTTAGTCATAAAGGTTTAATTAAGAGGTTGGTTAAAATAATCTCCTTTGGGGGCTTCACCTAGATACTACAAATCTTCATTAAATTAAGGAAAAAATCATATAAAAAAATAAGCCTATGTTTTAAGTTATTTAAAAGTATATTATGCCCAGCTGCTTGGGAGGCTGAGACAAGAGAATCGCGTAAGCCCAAGAGTTGGAGGTTGCTGTGAGCCATGTGACCTCATGGCACTCTACCCCAGGGCGGTACAGTGAGACTCTGTCTCTACAAAAAAAAAAAAAAAAAAGATGAATAACTGAGCTTTTAATATTTTAAATAAGAAGCTGAAATTCTTGTCAGTAAGAGGATTTGGGGGAAAATGTACCATTTTCCAGGAAGTTTTGGGGAGGAGGATGGCCATTAAACAGTAGAGATACGTTTGTATGATAAGCGACCCGGTATTTCATGTTAAATGGTTGCAATGGTTGGACAGCATTACTGAATGATAATAACCCACTTTATAGTGACTTCAAAGAAACCAATGAGATGATAATATTCGATGCCAACCTGTGCGATCTCTCTACTTACCTACCTCCCACAATCTACTTATATTTTTATTGCATCTTTCCAACAACCCCATGGGAGTAGGTAGTATTCCTGTCCTCATTTTATTTATGAGGAAACTGGGGTTCAGTGAGAGTATCTCACCTCAAGTCTCAGGCTAAATGTAAAGAAATGTCCTTTAGGGCGGCGCCTGTGGCTCAGTCAGTAAGGCGCCGGCCCCATATGCTGAGGGTGGCGGATTCAAACCCAGCCCCGGCCAAACTGCAACCAAAAAATAGCCGGGCGTTGTGGTGGGCGCCTGTAGTCCCAGCTGCTCGGGAGGCTGAGGCAAGAGAATCGCTTAAGCCCAGGAGTTGGAGGTTGCTGTGAGCTGTGTGAGGCCACGGCACTCTACCGAGGGCCATAAAGTGAGACTCTGTCTCTACAAAAAAAAAAAAAGAAATGTCCTTTAGCATAAATTCTACCATGTGTCATCAAATAGAAGGTTCGGGGTCATTTGCTCCAGGTCACACTGGGACTCCCACATCTTTAGAATAAGAAACTCCAGCGTATTAATTAAAATATGGACAGACAAGTTCCCTTACACACACTTCCTGCTACTACAATAAGCCTGTATACCCGACACCATCCTAAGGCGGCACAATTACGTGATCAAAGAAAACAAGAAAAAGGGGTGCCAGTGGAATTCTCTCCTGGCGATGGGTCTGTAAGACTTTGGGGGAGAACTGATGATGGAAATACAGAGGAGAGCTCGAAAGATGGGAAGTAGAGCCCGAAGTTTTGTTTAAGAGACAGAGAAGAGGTCAAGAAATCCTGGCAGTGTTGAAAAAACCTTCCAGTAAGATGTGGAATAACCAAGGAAGAGTTTGGGGAGCATATTTTTTAGCCGTGTCATCTCAAGAATTGCAAGCGTCCTCTTTTTCAAGTATAAAAATATGCGTTTTTATCATAAGTAACATATTAATAACTCTGATAGTTTTAACAATTAATAAGCATTTGTATTCATCTGGCACCTTTCTGCTCACGAGCTCAAAGCACTTTACATTTGTTATCTCCTTAATTCCCAACACTGTCCCTGTGGGGCAGGTAATAAGTATTTTAACATTTAAATGTTTATCTTCCAGGATTTCTCAAGCATACATTAATGTGGGGAAAAAAAAAAAGTATATTATGTAACAAAATCCATCATCAATCTCTGGACCCAAACAGAAAGCTACCTCTACTGATCAGTCACCTCTGGGAAATGGAAAACCCAATTCTATAGCAAATGAGGCATGAAAATATATCAATATCCCAGCCCCCCACACACAGCCTGCTGCCACTGCTGCAGAAGACAGTTTGAGGCCACGTAGAATCAGAAATACCTAGTTCATTTACCTCAAGGACTCCACAGAATTTGCCACATTATTACTAAGAAATCAATTTTGTTTCATAATTACGATGATGCTTCTTTACTGTGACATACATAAATTTTATCCTGCTAGAAATCCTTCCAAGTTTCTGTCACTTCCTTCTATCATGTGAAACTATTCATGCAAAGAATGTTCTTTGTTTTCTCTTAATAAGGTGGACAATCACATTTTCTTAACCCAGTTATTCCTGAATTAGTAAATTACATGATGGTGAACTTAGCAATGGGGAATGGGGGAGAGAAGGGGAAAGGGAGAGGGCGAGAGGGAGGGAGGGAGGGAGAAAGGCCCAGATCAGGCGTCCTCCAACTTTTTAAACAGGGGCCAGTTCACTGTCCCTCAGACTGTTGGAGGGCCAGACTACAGTTTAAAAAAATAAAACTATGAACAAATTCCGATGCACACTGCACATATCTTATTTTGAAGTAAAAAATAAAACAGGAACAAATACAATTCACATGGCCTCATGTGGCCCGCGGGCCGCAGTTTGAGGCCCCCTGGCCCAGATGATGGAGAGATGGAGAAAGGGAGAGGAGAGAAATAGAAGGGAGACATGGAAAGAGAGAAAAAAAGGAGTGGGGTACAGGGAGGAAAGAAAGACAGACACCCAACAAGGAGAGAGCGGCAGGGAGGGAAGGACAACAGAGGCAGACCAAGAAAGAAGGGGGGGTGAAGAGTAAACGGTACAAAGTAATTTGGTGGGGCGGGGAGAAAAGAGACAACTAAAATTTCTGCATGCTATCTTTTAAATTATTTATAATGGACCAGCTGCTGCATAATTTGGCATATGACAACAGGCTGGGTTGAAGAGTTGAGCCAGCTGAATCCACTTAATTGGCCTTCTTAGAAATTACACTTAGTGAAACTTGTCCTTCTGCCAGCCTTCTCATCACAAAGTAAAATCCGCATGATAGTCACTATGCTGTTGACGCCTGTGAGCTGCCCACAAGTGCTCTGCTAGTGAGCGCTGAGGGCTTCCAACAGTGAATAGCGCAGCACTATTCTTGCCGATGTGGGTAATGTGTTTCTGAGGGATTATTTATTATTTAATTAATAGAATTGAGAATTTATCTCCAAATCTCACACACACTGTCCATGATTGGTGATGAATGAATGTGCCATCAGTATTAGTAAATGAAGTGAGACAAGGGCAAGTTACCCAACTTACAAACAGGCCACCACCGTCTGGGGGACCTCTGTGTGCCAGACACCAAACCCAGGAGAAACAAGCAGAAATTGTGAGCAGGGCTGATCGGTTTACCAGAATCCTATTAAAACGAGATCACTGTTTACTAAGAGCCACAGAGGCCAAAACTAGTGCCCTAAATTAAGAAAACTAATCAAAATAAGCAAGAGATGCAAACTGTGGCATGTCGGAAGAATAATTCCAAATCCTGGCGGCACCACAGTCCATTGGTGACAGGCAAGGACAGGGTACACCCCCAAGAAGCACTTAGCTCTGACCCAGCTCTAAAGATGGAATATAGAAAAGATACTAAGAAAAGGAACGGAGAGCACGTTTCCCTCTATCCTACTTTCTCTTGGATTCTCAAATTCAGGAAGCCATTATATTGGGCACAGGCAGTTATCTGTGCTGCAAGTAAAAAAGATGATGGCTAACCAAAAACGTTTCTTTCTAGGTAAATTTTCCAGATACAACTATAATTTCAAGTATAAGTCCCCTTTAAATTGCAAATTCCCCGGGAGACAAATGTAGTATGTGACCCTTCAGGGTAATTCCATCTTTATCACCCATTCATTGGAAGTTTTAGTCCCCAGGGCAAGACTTAGGGCACAAAGTGAAAATAAGGGGAGACAGGTTCCCTGGAGTAATGGCAGGAAAGGCCATCCAGAGAGAGATGAGAAGGTGAGGGGGACAGGGGTGCTCATGCTGCTGGGACGTCTGGGAATCCCGTCACTTCTTTCACAGGTCAGATTCAGACCACCCTAGGCTATTGTCAAGACCCCCTACCTAACCTGCTCACCTGCTAATGTTCCTGATTTAGGAAAAAAAAACAAACCAAAACCTTAATTGTTATTACTCATCCTGAATAAATCTATCACCAGCCCTCCTATTAATATTTTGACTCATCCTATTCTCTTATCATAATATTAATTTCAGGTAACAGGAGGACTTTGAAAAAAAATTAGAATTTACAAAAAAAAAAAAAAAAACAACAACCTAGAATTCACTGTAGAAAAACTAATATAAACCGAATGTTAAGAGACTTGATTGTTTTATCTTCTCTACTTTATCTAACAATGCAAATAAAAGGTAGCAAGGACAAGTTAGCTTTTAACATGCATAAATATAATTAAACAATAAAAATTTTACATGGGTAGAACCAAGAGATCACCTTGATTCTCATGGCAGCTCCAGGTATTCGTAAGAGGCCTTCAGTTCCCAAACCACCTTCTTCAATTCGAGAAATCAGCTGTGTATAAACAGAAAAACATTCTGATTTTGATATCTGTAACAGGTACAATTCCAAAGTTAGCACCTGTTTTACATATAAATAAATGAAAACCGATTACACTGATATGTAAACTTACAAGGTTGTAATGCTATTGCACTTGCCATTATCCTTTTAAAAAAATAAAAATAAAATCTAGTTATAATTTAGAAAAAGTTGAGTCTTATTCTACTTTGCCACATAAGTATATAATTTCACACAACAGCTGTGGTATTCCAAACAAGCAGAATGAAGATGTTTATTGCTTAAAAGCAACTAAGAAGATCCCTTTCTTCAACTTTTCCAGAAAGAAATTCTGCAATCAAATAAATCTTATGAAATTCTATTATCTGAATATTTACATCTCATTTTTCTTTATTCCAAGAACGAGTTATTTATGATGTGAAGAAAGAAAACTATTTGCAAATATTCATGTTTAAGAGCTTAGTGGTAAACTTAAAAGAAAATGTTCTTGGATATGGCTTCTAAATCACACCTCTCTTAGCTCCAAAACCCCGTCAAAAAGTTGTTTGTTTTTTAATAAGACAGAAACCCACAAAAATAAGGCAAATGGAGAAATTACAGTGGCAAACTGTTGGAACCTAAGAAGAAGATAAAAGAGAGGCCAGTGTCCTGGCAGAGTGATCTTGCAACTGGAATATGCCTCCCCTGAGCAGTACACAAATTCACAGAACGCATTCTGCTATTCTAAGGAAATCAGTTTTCTCCTCCTCAGTTGAAATGCAAGACACGTCCTAGCACCATACAGGTTTTCCTTCCTTCTTCCTACTCCCTGTTCACAGCAGCCTTCTCCTGCTTTGTAGAAGACAGACCTGGCCATGCCTGGTGGCTCACGCCTGTAATCCCAGCACTCTGGGAGGCTGAGGCAGGTGGATTGTCCTGAGCTCACAAGTTCGAGACCAGCCTGAGCAAGAGCGAGACCCCCCATCTCTAAAAACAGCTGGGAGTTGTGGTGGGTGCCTGTAGTCCCAGCTACTTGGGAGGCTGAGGCAAGAGAATCCTTTGAGCCCAAGATTTTGAGGTTGCTGTGAGCTATGACACCATAGCACTCTACCAAGAGTGACAAAGTGAGACTCTGTCTCAAAAAAAAAAAATAAATAAAAGATAGACCCTATTCTTCACTTACCTGAAATCATACTATAATATTCTCTGCACACCCTGAAGCATAAAATCTTCCAGAGTACCAGAAGAATATAAAAAAAATTTTTCAGGAAGGCTTTTTTGATGATTAGCCAAGGCTCTATAAACTACGTTGAAGCTTATAGTTTATTCCTTGTGTATAAACTTAGGAGCAAAGCACGGCATCATAAATGACGTCTTTTGACCTTGGTCTTGATGTTCCAAAATCAGATGTACTGTAACATGTGAACACTGGAAGAAATGAACATTTTTTCACTGATGACCTCACCTCATCCATCCCTAGATTAGATTATAGCAAAAGAATGTACTGACATTGAAGGAGTCAGCTAAGAATTAAGCAAAGAGTAGTCTAAAAATTCTTGTAAGAATTTATTAGGAAAAGAAGAACATCTCTGATCAAACAATACATGATTTTTCTTAAATTCAAGTGGAATAATCTCCAAGACCACATTTTTCAAGTGACAATGCATGAAAACCCACAGCAAAAGAATTTACGTGAATTATTTAGGATTAGATCGGCATTATTAAACTAGTCAAAACCAAATTTAACCAATATTCAATGTGTAGCAAATTTTCATTTTAGTTCATCATACAATATTTTTAAAATGCTTCTATGTCCTATTAATAATAAATAAGGTTATATACTAGCTTCAGAAGCAAATTAGTTTTTAGCAATAGATGCCTTTTGCTTTCACTAAATACAAAGGAAAAATAGATGATGACTTCTAAATAACTGAATGAAAGTAATTTCTGCAATTTTATATTTGAGTCCATTTTCTTATTCACTGAGGCTGAATATCAGCATACAATAGAGTTATGTGTGTGTATATATATGTGTTGTCTTAAGGAATGCTACATGTTTTTTCATATTTCTCACTTTAAAAATAACTTTTAGTTACTACATTATATTGCATTATTAAAATAGAAATAAGAAATACTTCATAGCTTTCCTTTTATTTTCAAGACATAATAGAGATGGAAAAAATATATTGATCTATATATTTTAATCATGCTGTTTGTCCTAATTTATAAGAGATGACTTGTCATTTATTAGTAATTTTCATAGCATGTCTCAAAAAAAATATATGTTACATACTTATGTGAATTGAAAAATATAACGAAGTCAGAGTTTCTGACACAAAGTGTGGCTGATTTGACTGGTTTGGGAGTGAGAACACTGGATTTGCTAATTAGATTATAAAGTAGACTTTTTCATAGATTAAAATGAATAATATTTCTACTTCCCCAACCCTTTCTGAGAAAATCGTCTAAATAATATACCTCTACGCAAATTAAAAGATACAGTTATATAAGCCTTATTAATGCCCTTTTTGGGTAGATAACCTCAAACATTAAATTACAATCTTCTAAAGACGAGTAATGAATCTTTATTTCAAATCAGTGGTTTCCATTCTTTCCTTTTGACAAAATTGAGAGATGATCTAACTGAATTGTCAGCTAATAAATCAAAAAATATTTTTAACTGGTCACTATGATATTCTGCTTAAAATTCAGAGGCAGTGTACACAGATGGGTTTTTTGTTCCTGTATCATAGTTGTACATCTTTGGGGGGTACATGTGATATTTTGATACATGCATACCACATCTAGAGATCAAATAAGAGCAGTTGAAGTATCAGTCACCTCAAATCAGATAAGTATCTGCAAGTAAAATCTTTGTATTGCCCGTTATTTTTTATATAGACAAAAATACTTCAGGGCTGTAATACATCCAACTGGTAGGAACTGGAGTCTCCAGAATGCTGAAGAGACCAAGAATGTAGAGTAAGTAAACAAATAAGAAAATAATTTCAAGAGAAAGTGACAACGGGAGATTTATCTTAATAGACTGGGTGCCGTCCTCAGCCCAGCCAGGAGGCATCCCAGAACCTTCACAGAAATCAAAGGTTCCTGTAATTCCATGGTGGCCCAGTGAGTTCTACGTGGCTTATTTGGCTTACGCTATGATTCCTCGTGGTTGATTCAAACACCAGTGTAGGAGGTGTTTCAGTGATAGTATTTTTAAAGATGAGATTAACAAATAAATAGAATTTAAATAAAGCAAATTATTCTTTATGCCATGATGGGCCTCATCCAATTTGTTGAAGGCATAAAAGATGGAGGTTTGCTGAAGCAGCAGCAATTCTGCTTAAAGATTACAACACAGAGACCCCGACTACATTTCCAGCCTGCAGATTTTGGACTCGAGACTGTGACACCAACTCTTGCCTGAGTCTCCCGCCTGCCAGCTCCCCCGACCTATTTCTGACTTGGCAGCCTCCACAGATGTGTGAGCCAATTCTTTAAAATAAATCTCTCCCCTCTACATATATTTCATTTGTTCTGTTTCTCTGGAGAACCTTGATGAATATACCTAGAAAGGATGCTACTGAGACCTGTGCTATGTATAGCCATCTGTGTTCAGTAATTTGTACCTTTCACTGTCAAAAGGATTTGAATATGCAGCCCATAGTGGGTAGCCTCTTTCTGTTAATCACAGGTACTGTGACAACTCTCCCTAGAGATACAGGTCCTGCTGGCCACTGATGAGTGGGGTCAACTATTTAGAACAAAGTTTGCCAGGAGAAACAATGGGATATGGGTTTGAATGTCATGGCGGAGATGAGAATAAAGGCACCAAGGTTAGTCGGAAAGACAGAGAAATGACCTCGTTAGGAGAGGGAAAGAATAATTGACAACTAGATGGAATATTAGTATTGGATGAGTTTTCTGAGCTAGTTAACTGCAAATCAATTTCGGCTGAACCCAGAAACTTCAGGAACTGTGATATGCCTGGGCTGCTGCAAAGAATCTATAGCTTGGGTAGTAGTGGTCCATACCCAGTCTGACCTGATTCCTCACTGCACATTCCCTGGCTCTTATCAAATGTAATCTGTGATGCCGAACAAGGATGCCTCCGAGGTTGGATGGAAATCTTTATATTGCCACAGATAATCCCCTTATGAATAATTGAGTGTTGACTACACAAGTGACTTAATAGTTCAGCAATCATTTTCTAATTCTACTTTATGGTTTCTTTGCCTACTTTGAAAATAGGTACTGGTAAATTAAATTGGACATCCTCACTGTAAATAGGAAAGCTTAGGAGATACATACAGGCATGAAATATTCATGAGGATTCAATTCCTTAGAAATTTATAAGCAGTTCCCACTCCTATGTGTTATAGAATTGAAATCTCAATTATACAAAGCCAGCTAATAGAAGACAGGAAAATGATGCCAGGTAATCACAGTTACAGTAATAACACAGAAAGCATCACCATGAAATAAAAATTATGAGCCCTTGAAACAAATTTTCCTCCTGAACAGAAAATCAAAGTACAAAAAAAAGAGCATATCAATTGGAAAACTACACGATAATAGCAAGAATGCAACAAACCACTGGCCGGCAAGTATGGTCTATCTACACTGACCAGTTCCAGCCTACTTACTTTTTGAAAGATCAGGGGTATTCGAGTTCCTGGTACTTTCCTCTGATCTTGTTCTATCAATACTGTCAACGGAACCCCGAAAAGACCAGAATCTGCAACAAGAAAACAAAATTTCTTCACTTCTGTCAATCTGTAAGATATTAATACAAAAACATTAAAGCATAAAATTTCTGACATCGCCATTCAATCAGACAACAATTTACTAGCTATTAGGTATACAAAGGCCAGTCGGAAATTCTTGGGCCTGCCTGACAGAGCACTTGGCAGGCAAAGACAACTAAATGAATGATTGTAAATAATCACTGAAATAGTTAGAAAAGGACAAACCACTACCAAAAACAAATAGAGCACTGTGAGAAGGGGCAAAATATTTAAATAATTTTGCTACATATAAATCAAATTAAACATTCTGACTTAATGGCAAATAATCACATCTCTTCCATCGTAAATTGACGTTTAACATTCTACAATACCGTAAAACATAAATGTTTGTTTTTTAAGAAGTCAGTCAATATTACGACCTTGTTCTACGAATGTTACTCTTTGGAAAATATAGTTGATTCTTGGTGTTTTTGAAATTAAATTTGTAGTTTTATATAGGAATAACTGCAAAAGAAATGACAAATAATCACTATAATTTTTCTAAATGAAAATCACAGGCCTTCAGCCTGGTAGGAACACAACCCCCGCTGGTACCCCGCCTTTCATCATGAGTGGCTAGTTAGCACCAAAGTGATCATTTTTTTCCTTTACGACACACATCATCAGAGAAATAAAAAATCATCTGTGAACATGGAAAAGGGGATTACTTTGTGGTACAAGGACAGACATGGGACACCGTGAGGCTTAATCAAGACGCCATTCACAGGAAAGCCAATAATCCAGTAAATAACTTTTCCATTGGAAAGCTAAGGAAAGATGCAATCCTCAAGAATGCCAAAGGTTTAGTGTGGAATAGAAGATAAATGCCTCGGATATGACACACACCTCTTAAAAAGATGGAAAGAAATTCTATTAACAATGATAGTTGTTCACACTTAGTGTTTTTCTGCTAGGATATAAAACACAAAATTAAAAACAAAACCTCTCTAAGCCACTTTAAAAATCTTGGACACTGACTTATATCTATGTAAGTTATATTTGTATGCTATATTTGGAGAAGGCTTTGTGATGAGCTTCTAGAAAAGCATCAGAAGACCTCATTATCTGTAATGGATTTATGAAAAACCAGAGCACCACTTAACTCAAAAATTCACTGTCCGAGGCCTTCAGCTAAAATACTCAAAGGAGCTGAGCACAGAATGAGGTCTTCTGGGGCCCAGCCTGACAGAAGACCTGAGGACAAGGTACACTTCAGTCCTGCAGAGTAATTGCCTCTAAAACCTAAATCAGGTGAATACTTGTCTTTGCTAATGTTACCATAGCAACTCAATAATCATCCTCCTTGGTTTCTCTTCAGGAAAAGAGAATCTCTGTACGATTAAATTAGAGCACAGAGATTCCTAAACAGCTTTGTCAATAGAGAGTTATCTGGATTTCTGGGCTGATTATATCTTGTAGAAACAAAAACTAAGGTGTTGTCTGTTCTCTAACAAATTCTAAAAAATAAATTGTGTGCATAATGGTTAAAGCAAACTGCTTACAAAAGAAAAACTACAAATCCCAGGATGAGTACAGTTTAGTGGTAGATTGTGTTACAATGGCATTTTTCTTAATAGAGGAAAAAAATGTTTGTTTGGGTTTTTTCCCAAACTATTTAGAATGTCAATGAACAAAGGGTATAGACTACTATCCTGTGTATTTCCAATCCAATGAATATGCAACAGTAATCATTCAGAATCAATCATCTTAATATCATTTTTAAAGATTTTGGAAATAAATAGGTGTGCCAAATATATTTTTTAAATACATAATTTTCAAAGGACAAAACATGAGTTAAGATTCCTCAACTCCCTGTAATCCCAGCACTGTGGGAGGCTGAGGAGGGAGAATCACTTGAGCTCAGGAGTTCGTGACTCGCCTGAGCAACAGTGAGACCCCGACTCGTGAAAAAAATGGAAAAACCCAGCCGGGAGCCGCGCGAGCGCCTGTAATCCCAGCAGCTTCCGGAGGCTGAGGCAGCGGGGTGCCCGCAGCCCGGAGTCTGAGGTTGTGGTGAGCTACCACGCCCACTGCACTCTGCTCAGGGGCATAGGGTGGGACCCTGTCTCAACAAAAAAAAAAAAAAAAAAAAAGTAAGATTCCTCAACTCATGTAGGCGCCCATCGCTCAGTGGGTAGGGTGCCGGCCATACACACCAAGGCTTGCTGGTTCCAACCCGGCCTGGGCCAACTAAAACAATAACAACTACCACAACAAAATAGCCGGGCGTTGTGGCAGACACCTATAGTCCCAGCTACTTGGGAGGCTGAGGCAAGAGAATCACTTGAGCCCAAGAGTTTGAGATTGACGCTATAGCACTCTACCCAGGGTGACAGCTTGAGACTTTGTCTCAAAAAAAAAAAAAAAATTGCTCAACTCAGAATTGCCTTCTACAAGAATTAACTTATTTGATTATGCCTTTGCTTTTACAGTCTAGGACACAATGTATTTTTATCAAGTTATAAAGTTTTTGAAGCCAATGATTGAGATTCTGAATTTCAAAAGTACTCAAATGTTAGATTTATTGTCTAGTTGTTCTCCTGCCCCCAAGAATACTGCTTAAAAGCTACATCCATCCTTGCTACTTTAGAAATAAATCCAACTTACATTTTTAATTTCCAAATTACCTTTCATTTTGATTTTCACAGCTTTCTGTTGTTTCAGTTCCACACCCAAAACATCATAGAGGGCGGTCAACTCAATGAGAGCTAAACGGCAAACTTTCTTCATGTCCTGGGGTGCGAGGTCACCGATCCTGGTGGTCCCTGTTTTGTCTTTTGGCAATCTGAAATTCTAAAATAAATACCATTCATGTAGTACTGAAACCCTTTTTGTAATGCAAGAAGGAGGAAGTATGATCATAAAATGAATTTATACTCAGGGTGGCGCCTGTGGCTCAAAGGAGTATGCTGGAGGTGGCGAGTTCAAACTCAGCTCTGACCAAAAACCACAAGAAAGAAAGAAAGAAGTTATACCAGAATAAGTGACAAGGCATAGCAGAACTTCTTCAGCCAGACTGAAGAGCAGTCCTGTCATGACAATGACCCCCAAAGCTGTGGAGAGTTCAAAAGTCAACATCTAACCTCTGAAAGACAGTGGAACCTGACGGTGTGCTTAGAGTACCAATACCTGTGGCTCGGAGGACAAGAGATACAGCGAGAGCAGAGAACAAAAGACTTCTAAGTCCCTGATCTTCAAGAACCAAGGAGGCTTAAAAGTCAAGCACTAACCATCCCTGCAGGGAGGTAAAGGAAGAGGAGGAAGATGACATGAGCAAGACAAATAGCAGGAAGAGAAAGAGGAATACTTGCCATGAGGATGTGCTGAGAAGGGGCCAAGCATCCTCCACAGACATTAGTTATCTTTTAATTGTCACCTAAAACCCCCCAAGATTGGTACAAAAAGGCTATATAGCATTGGGGGAGGGGAAGGAGGACAAAGTGGCAACTAAGGGCAGGCAGGGACTTCAGAGCCAGAATGCCTACCAGTCATCTGGCCACTTGCTAGCTGTGTGACTTATGGCAATGACCTAACTTTACTTTCTGTAAACTGGGAGGAGGAGGAGCAGGCAGCCCCATAATTAAGAAGGCTGCTGTAAGGTTTAAGGGCTCAGTACTTCCCAAGAACTTTTATGTGGCTGCTATTACAGGATGAGTATCCCTTATCCGAAATGTTTGGGACCAGAAATTTCAGATTTCAGATGTTTTTCTGAAATATTTTGGTTATATGTTTAATGAGCTATATCTTGGAGAGGAGACTCAAGACTAAACCCATCAATCACGTTTCATATATTCATAGCCTAACGGTAATTTTATAAAATATTTTCAATGATCTTGTGCATGAAATACAATGCGTGTTAAGTGCTGATGTGTGACGTTTTCCGCTTGTGGCATCATGTCAGCACTCAGAAAGTTTCAGATTTTGGAGCATTTCGCAACTTAGGTTTTCAGATTAGGGATGTTCAACCTGTATTATTACTTTTACCACAGAGTGAGGTGAGACTTAAAGAGATACTTAGGACTGTTACATATGTTTGTTACCTTTCTGAACTATTATCTACTACCTAGTCAGCCTCTTTTAACTACAGGGTCAAAACATGAATTTCTCTAGCATATTTCATACAAATCTACTCCCTACTGAAACAATGATCATTCTATAGTAGTGTGGGTTGACCCTTAAACATGCTCATTAAATTGCTGATTAACTGATGCAACTGATTCCATTTTATTCCCCTTGTTTTGCTGATTTTCTACCATATCATTGACAACTCACGGTCAAAACACTAGGGGAAGAGACATATCCAGAACAGTCATTCCCAAGGTCCAGGGACCTATGGGGATTCCAAACACCCTTCCAAAAAGTTGAAGAGGTGAAACCTATTTTAGTAATGAGTATTAAGACATTATTTTGCCTTAGACCCTCTTGTCTGTCACGAGTGAACAGTGCACTTTTCCAGATGTGACATATGCTAATGCAACAGAATGAATGCAGAAGTAAATGTAAAAATACAGCAACCTCAACGAAAGCCAGACATTAGCGACTTGTTAAAATTAAAACCACACTGCACACTTGTTTTAGAACACATGGTTATTCCATTTTTAAAAAGGTATTTATGTTAACTAGAATATTATAACTTTAAATGGATTAATTTTTCTAATTTCTCAATTTTTAATTCTGATATGGTAAATACCCATAGATAACCCCCCCCACACACACACACACAAGCTTTATGAGGTCCTCAATAATTTTTTAGAGTATAAGGGTTGTGAGACCAACTGTTTGAGAGTCACTTTCCTACAGCAATTCCTTAAACCTAGAATTGAGCAGCAAATTCCTTGAGCAAACTCGACTCCAAAGGAGAGCCTTCAAGTCCACTGTAAAAGATGTCTTTCTCAACTTTTTGTAATAATTATTTTTCCTAGAGAACATTAAATAAAACAGAAATAGATGTTATTGAAAATGGAGCTATGTGAGTTTTCAGCAGTGGTGTGGATGGTCTCCATGGTGTACAGCTGTGGTCCCCAAAACCAGGGCCAGCAACCAGTACTGGCTGATGACCTGCTAGAACCTGGGACGTACAGCAGGGTGTGAGCAGCGGGCTGCATCTGTATTTACTGTCGCTTCCCAGCACTCACATCACCACCTGAGCTATGCCTCCTGTCTGACCTACAGCGGCATGTGAATCTCATAGGCTCACGAACTCTACTATAAACTGTAACTGTAAAGGATCTAGGCTGCATGTTCCTTAGGAGAATCTAAGGCCTGATGATCTGAGGTGGAGATGTAATGCACTTGAACCATCTGGAAACCAATCCTACCTCCCACCCAGTCCAGAGCTGGAACAACGGTCTTCTATAAAACAAGTCCCTGGTGCCCAAAAGGTGAGAGACTTACCACCATAGAGCACAGGAATTAAGAAAGTGGAGCTAGGCTCAGCGCCTGTGGCTCACTGTGTAGGGCGCCGGCCACATACACCCAGGCTGACATGTTCAAGCCCAGCCCAGGCTGCTAAACAACAATGACAACTGCAATAAAAAACAGCCGTGCAGGTGTCTATAGTCCCAGCCACTTGGGAGGCTGAGGCAAGAGAATCACTTAAGCCCAAGAGTTTGAGGTTGCTGTGAACTGTGATGCCACAGTACTCTACCCAGGGTGACATAGTAAGACTGTCTTGAAAAGAATAAAAATAAAGTGGAGCTAGACTGCAAGGAGAAATCCCTTCTGCCCATCACTTTAGCTATTGAACCTGTCACTCTGCGTGCCTCAGCTTCTTTGGTTTTGGTGAGGACCAAATGGCACATAACACTTACAAGTGTTAAGTATTACTACATTTTTTCGCAGAGCTTTCTAAATAAGTTCACCATTTTGCAGGTTTCCTTTTCTCCTATATATTATGGCAAGGCAAGAACAAATAAAGACAGTATTCATTTTTGATTAGTAGTCGCACATTATATTCTGCAGAAGTTCCAACAGGTTAAGAATTATTTGGTGGGCAGCGCCTGTGGCTCAGTGGGTAGGGCGCCAGCCCCATATACTGAGGGTGGCAGGTTCAAACCCAGCCCCGGCCAAACTGCAACAAAAAAATAGCCAGGCGTTGTGGCAGGCACCTGTAGTCCCAGCTACTCAGGTAGCTGAGGCAAGAGAATCGCTTACGCCCAGGAGTTGGAGGTTGCTGTGAGCTGTGTGACGCCACGGCACTCTACCCAAGGGTGATAAAGTGAGACTCTGTCTCTACAAAAAAAAAAAAAAAAAAGAAAAGAAAAGAAAGAAAGAAAAAGAAAAAGAATTATTATGGCATGTTCTAGGTGGGGAAAGTGAAGTTCAGTAAAAAGGCTTAATTGTGGCCACAAAGCCAGTGATGTACAAGTACCTTCTAAATCCTAACTTCAGTAACCATTCTGCTCTACCCCACTTTCCCTGTCCACCACAGTAGGCAGAAAGCAATCCAGGTTGGTAAGTGCTGATGCGGGGCAGAGCCGCGTCTTCATCAATCCCCTCTGTAACCTTGCCGCCCCAGACACCTGACACACTCCAGGTGCTTGGTCACAGTCTACTGAATGAAGGCTCACCCTACAGGGGGAAGGCACAAAAATCAAACTCAGCAAAGTGACAGGGACACTGGCTTCATGTTCTCCTGATTTTCTCTGATTTGTACTGAGCTGCATTTTAAAAATCATTTAAAATTTGTCACATTTTTCTCATGCGTCACCAGGTATTTTTGCTAATTCCTTTGTTTTCTAAACGGCTAACCCCACCATACTAACCATCTATTTATTTTTGGATTCTAAATGTTTCATAAAAATCAGTTGCTTTTGGTCTAATAAGCCAAACACGTGTAATATAATCATTAAAAGCCTTACCCAAGGTAAATGTTTAGAGAAATCTGAAATATTACTAATTCAAACATTTGATTTACCTAGAATGTATGTCATGAGCTTATTTATTTATTTATTTATTTATTTAAACATTGTGCTTAATGAAGGAGTTAGTTCTTTATCCCAATGTTTAATTCATAGCTGCAGCTTTAAATATTTATGAAGTTTCCTGTCGTTTTTTGTTTAGTTAATAGACCGAATGGTTCAGTTGGTTGGCTAAGAGAACGCAGCAGGATTTCAACAAAAGAAATGCTCTTTACCTTCTGAAAAAATGTGTTAAAGAATGAAATAAAATTTTTCAAAAATTTGTATAAGGTCATTGGTTTCCATGTTACCATAAATTACCCGGTTAGCTTTTCTTGACTGCATCCCTCTGTTCCAGAACTGGCAATACAAGGGGCCCTTCGGCACTTCAAAAGTAATGATGAACTTGATTTTTTTTATTCATCAAGTCAGTCTAGCTTTCACTTAAAAAGCAATAGAAAAGCTTCAAAAGCTTAGTCATTAAAGTCAAGCCTCGGCACATCACAGAATCTCTCTGATTCATTTCCTTGGATGAAAAATAAGGTTAAATCTACCTCACAGATGATTTGATAAATAAATAATTACAGAGCATGATTTCTAAGCTATAATGTGTATACAATAAGTAGTAAATTTTTAAACTAAGCATACTGAAGGTTATAAAACCTGATCCAATTTTAAGAGAAATCCGAATCCACTGTGAGAGATCATAAAGAATTAACGAAGAATAGCTCAATGCTATAGGAAAAAGGAAATGAATACGGAATAAGATCAACAGAGAACAATGTATTACATAAAACCTACTGTTTATTTACAGACGCAGGGGGAGCACGGAACAGAAATGGAACTAAAGGTTTTATCTGCTTAGGCACCTGCCTCAGAGTAATGAATACAAATATTCCTGACATCAAGCATATTAAGAACCTGGAGAGACCTCGCCTTGCGCACATGCCTTCTAGAAGACATCTAGATTTCTTAAAAGTGGTTGTAGAGGTGAATAGGAATAGATGTAGATTAAAAAATACATGAAGAGATTGATAATAAGTATCAAAAACATGCTGTTCAATAGTTCAAAGGTGATTATAAGTTCACAATCACAAAAGATTTAACAGAGAAGTTGGATATTGAACTAGTCTTTGAAGGATAGATTAAAGTTTCCTTCATGAATATGAAACAGCAGAGGGGTGGAAATGGAGACGTCATTTTAAACAGGGGCCACTACATGAACAAAATCAAGACAGCAGGTGAACACAAATTAGTTTGTTACACAGAAAATAAAACAGCAGAGGCCAGGAGCACAGTGGCTCATGCCTGTAATCCCAGCTATTCAAGAGGCTAAGGCAGGAGGATTACTTGAGGTCAAGAGTTCAAGAACAGTTTGGGCAACATAGTAAGACCCCATTTCTAAAAATAAAAAACTTAGCCACCATGGTGGTGCACACCAATAATCCCAGTTACTCTGGAGGCTGGAGTCCAGGAATTCAGCCATCCCGAGTGACAGGATGTCTCAAAAAAGAAAAAAAAAAAAATGATAGAGGATGTTTTGCTTGGAAATCTCTTAAGTGGATATTAATTATTCTATTATTTGAGTCAACAACTGAAAAGTTAACAATGTCTTTATTGTATTTAATTACATTCTACTATCTGTCCATTTAAAACCTTTTCATCTTTTGAGATGAAGAGTATTGCTTCAAAAAAGATACTTTCCTCAGGATAGTCTGGGACTGTGGACCATCAATTGAAGCCAATTTTTGCACAGCTCTTTACTTTTCCCCCTAGCTTATAAACACAAGATTTTAAAAAAAATGTATGACAAAGCTTGAAAACAATTGAGATGTCCATCATTAGGGGACTAGTTGGAGAAATGATGACACACCCTCATAATAGAGGACAATGTACATATAAAAAGGAATGAGAAATGTTTCTCTACTATCATGGCATGAACTTCAGAATATACTTCTAGGTAAAACAAAACAAAACAAAGGTAGACAAAAATATGTGTCATGGGATATCATTTATCTAAAAACAGAAACATGAATCCTAACATTGATTTAGAAGTTCACCTCTGAGGGGAGGGACTGAATAGGATAGAAAATAGACTTCTAGTACACTTTAGATTTGACTTTTGGACCATATAAATATTTTTGCATACTTAGAAAATTAAATTTCAGAAAAGCAATCTTCAAATATTAAAAATCAAATGAAGAAAACTAACCCAACCACATACATACTTGGTGGCTTAAACCAGAGATTAACAGTCTTAACCAATCTAAAGCATGGTAATTTTACTTATGAAATCCCCATTGAAATATACCCGAAGGACACAAAAACATCCTGAAAGAACAAGTTTCAACCAGTTTCTAGTAATCATATTGTTAGGATAGTATTAGCATAGTTATTCAGAGAATGCTGAGCATTAATGTAAGAGAAAGCAAACAAGTAATTACATGATATTCTAAATATATCGTCTGCCATTGCCTGAGAACTACATATTCTCAGCGTGGAAGAAGAAGATATAGATGTACTTCTGTCTCTGGAAAGGCCTGAAAGGAATGACCAACTCAGAAAAATGAACACCCCTAAGTTTTTTGGTCATAGTCACATAAGCCTCTTTCTAGTATAAATGGAACCAGGATTTCTTGCAGAAACAGATAAGTCTGGGAAATTCCATCTAGGGTCACACTGAATCCTTATGAATTCATAAGACTCTCTTTTCACAAAACAAATAAAAATATTAATTAGTTACTAGTGAAAGACGCTAAAAAACAAAAAAAAATTAAAAACTGGCATATAAAAGAGAAAATTTGCCATTCTGAGAAAGTTTTTCTTAAGAGGAAATATCTAGATTAAGAAATGTTTGGAGAACACTTAGAGATCTAAAAATAGATCTGCCATTCAATCCTATAATTCCTCCACTACCCTGTTTCCCTGAAAATAAGACATCCTCCGAAAATAAGACCTACTTACAGGAAAGATAAGACATCTCCTGAAAATAAGACCTAGCGCATCTTTGGGAGCACACCTTAAAATAAGACACTGTCTTATTTTGGGGGAAACAGGGTATATACCCAGAAGACCAAAAATCACATTATAACAAAGATATTTGTACCAGAATGTTTATTGCAGCCCAATTCATAATAGCTAAGTCATGGAAAAAGCCCAAGTGCCCATCGATCCACGAATGGATTAATAAATTGTGGTATATGTATACCATGGAATATTATGCAGCCTTAAAGAAAGATGGAGACTTTACCTCTTTCATGTTTACATGGATGAAGCTGGAACATATTCTTCTTTTTTTTTTTTTTTTTTGTAGAGACAGAGTCTCACTGTACCGCCCTCGGGTAGAGTGCCGTGGCATCACACGGCTCACAGCAACCTCTAACTCCTGGGCTTACGCAATTCTCTTGCCTCAGCCTCCTGAGTAGCTGGGACTACAGGCACCCGCCACAATGCCCGGCTATTTTTTGGTTGCAGTTTGGCCGGGGCTGGGCTTGAACCTGCCACCCTCGGTATATGGGGCCGGCGCCCTGCTCACTGAGCCACAGGCGCCGCCCGGAACATATTCTTCTTAGTAAAGTATCTCAAGAATGGAAGTAAAAGTATCCAATGTACTCAGCCCTACTATGAAACTAATTTATGGCTTTCATATGAAAGCTATAACCCAGTTATAACCTAAGAATAGGGGGAAGGGGGAGATGGAGGGACGGAGGGGGGAGGATAGGCGGAGGGAGGGTGATTGGTGGGATTACACCTGCAGTGCATCTTACAAGGGTACATGTGAAACTTAGTAAATGTAGAATATAAATGTTTTAACACAATAACTAAGAAAATGCCAGGAAGGCTACGTTAACCAGTGTGATGAAAATGTGTTAAATGGTCTATAAAACCAGTGTATGGTGCCCCATGATCGCATTAATTTACACAGCTATGATTTAATAATAATAATTTTAAAAAGGAAAGAAATGAAAAACAAAGAAAAATTAGAACATCATCATTTTATAACCATGAATAAACTAAGGGATCCACGTGTTGACTAGGAACTCATTTCACACACAAGCAAAAAAAAAAAAACCAATTATTATGAATCCCCTGACAGAGAACACATGATTACATATCTGAAATAGTCTTGACTGAAAAAGATTGAATCTAAATCTCATAAAGTCAAGCAAAGGTTTCTAGAGTATGAGAGAGAGAGAAGTGGAGGGGAAGATCAGGAGTCTTAAAAGACACATGGACCAACTTCAATCAACATATAAACCTACTTGCATCCTGATTGAAACAAACTGTGCAAGAAGATCATAAAATTCACGATACAACTTGAAATTTGAATACTGACCAGACACTTGAAATTAAACATTTTTAGCACTTTTAGGTACAATAATGGCAATAGGGATATGTTATCTAAACCCCCTCTATCTATATATACATACACACAGATAGATATATATGTATGTACCCATATCCTTTTTTTGTTTTTTTTTCTGTTGAGACACAGCCTGGCTCCGTTGCCCCAGACTAAAATGCCGTGGCATCACAGCTCATAGCAATCTCAAACTCCTAGCTCAAGCAATAGATCCTCTTGCCACAGCCTCCTGAATAGCTGGGACTACAGGTGCCCACCACAATACCTGGCTAGTTTTTCTAGTTTTAGTAGAGACAGGTCTTGCTCAGGCTGGTCTCAAATTCCTGAGCTCAGGTGATCCACTTGCCTTGGCCTCCCAGAGTGCTAGGATTACAGGTGTGAAGCCACCATACTCAGTCTCTCCCTCCCTCTCCCCCTCTCTCTATATACATCTTTGTATTTTTTCTTATGTTAGTAACATCTGAACAGTGTATTACGTACAGGTAACTGTGCACTGTCGTCTGCGCCCTTCTGGGTCTTCTCCTTGGCACTCTCTTTCTGGCTGACTGCTTGCTCAGCAAATGACACCTCCAGGTTGATGTCTGTTTCAGAGGCAGGAGCATCTTCAGGTAGGAACAGCTTTTCTTCACCAACGAGGTTGGAGGCTTGGTCTGAGAAGGGAGTAGGGGAGACCCAATTCATAGGCTTTATTGTTATTATTTTTTTACTTCTAATACATTAACTACATAAAAACCTTTGGGAAGAGTACTATTTTTCTGTAGACAATAATTGTTACTTTAATAATAAAGAGTACCCACAAGAACCCTGGCAGTGGTACATGGGAAAGAGGTAAGGAGATGTTGGTGACTAGCAACCCCCAGTTCAGTTATGGAATCTTTCTTTGAGATGAGAATTCTTGGTTAGAATCAGGCCAATTCCAAACCACGGTTGGAAGATACTACTCTTAAAGGGAAACCTCACAGAATTTTAAAAGACTTCATTGTTATACTCTATACAGAAGAATTAGAAGCAGAAAAAAAAAAAAAAAAGAAAACAACAGGGAGGTGATCAGTTATAATCTCTTGCAGAGCTAGTAATATACCCTTTAATTTTCTCATGGTAAATCAAATTCCTAGAATAAACCTCTTTCATACCTTGGATTTCCTTTTGTTCTGGAGCATTACCTACCTGTCATAGTAAAAATTTCAAAACAGGAGTTGGTGCCAAAAACTTATCAGTATGAGAACAATATGGGAGTCAGGCCCGGAGGCACCTGGTACAAGAACTATTAGGTTTGCCCCTGAGTACATCAAACAATATAAAAGATCCTTCAACTATAAACACCTGTGAAATAATGTTCAGATATTTACATTAAAATTTCAAGGATATAACAAGCTTGACCTTTTTTTTCCTTTGGCTTTTTTGGTTTGTTTAACCCTCTAAGAAGGAATTAAAATCCCAAACCTCTTTGCTGAAGACAACAGCTTTAAGCTTTGGAGAAAATACTTCTAAATTTGACTATTTTGCAAATTTTTGGTTTTAATGAAACTCACATCAGGGAAAAAAAACTGTAGAACCAAAAACCAGGATTACTGATATTTTCCCATTGTAGACTTTTGATTCACAGTAAGAAACTCTGAAATTGCAAAATAAATTTACACAGTGCATTCACATGCTTACATATTAACATGCTCACGTATGAATGTCACAAAGTGATGGAAGGTAAAGTTAATAAAAATGTAATGAATGTATTACATTCAAAAATACATATATAATTATATATATATTTATATATATAAATATATTATATATATTATTAAAAGTCTGCTATTCAGCTCCCACTGCATGGAAACAAGGCAGTGGGGTATGGCACACCTTTTGGGTGTAGGACAAAACTACAAGAGGGACTCTACCTAATTCAAATATTGCGGTTTGGTTGTACGCTCACATTAATCTGAAATTTAAGAAAAGAAAAAATGAATGAGATTTAAGAAAATATCATTTTAAACTGTCATTTAAAATAAAATCAAAATAAACCGGTTTAAATAAAGGAAAATTAAGCAGTAAATATGAATCTAGTCTTATTCACTCCCAGTAAATATACAGGATAGTCTCCATGGGCAAGTGACCCACGCAGCCACACGGGGCTCCAAGTTCCACACTGGCTTCAAGGCCCTTCTGTCACCATCTTGACATGGGAACAAGAGGCCCTACATCTTCAGTTCCATGGTCTCTGCAAATTATATACTGGGGCCCGGTAGATCTTATGATTAAGAAAGTAAGCATGCATTTAAGTATGCTAATTCCAAAAATGAAAATAAACTTGAAGTTCCGTGGCATTACTGGTATTTATCTGCTGCTGTCTTGGATACATTTAGTTTTCCAACAGTCTATGACCATTTTTTTTAATTGGCATATCTATACATTGTAAGATTCATTTTTTAAGATATGAACATAAATGTCAAAGCACAATATAAATTGTATTTTCCCACTGGTTTATACTCTTCAGTGTTTGACTGTGACTAGCTAGGCATGTTGGTTTCCTAGGAAACCATTCTAAGAGGAACAAAAAATGATTAGCCATTTTTTTTAAATTAGAAGCTATCTTTCCAGGAGCTATTTGTGGACAAGAATTAAAAAATTACTTTCTCTTTTCAACACTTCTATGTCAGAGCTAAAATAAATACCACTCCCCACACATACCCAGACAAAAGGACTCCACTAAATTTAAAACGGACTAATTAATAGTTGAGTTAGAACAGCCAAGCAGGGTGACTCATGCCTATAATCCCAGCACTTTGGGAGGCTAAGGCAGGAGGATTGCTTGAAGCCAGGAGTTTGAGACCAGCCTGGGCAACACAAGACCCTGTCTCTACAAAAATAATTTTTAAAAATTTGGCCAGGCTTGGTGACACATGCATGTAGTCTTAGGTACTTAAGAATTTGAAGAGGGAGGACAGCTTGAACCTAGGAGTTGGAGGTTACAGTAAGCTATGATCATGCCACTGCACTTTAGCCTGGGCACCAGAATAAGACCCTGTCTCAAAAAAAATTAAGACATATGAATTTTCTCCAAAATCATGGCAAAAAATTAAAAATACAGTATATAAAACTCCGATTCAAATAGAAAAATCAAGTTGAGGCTGATAGCAGAAAAAACAGTTTGAGAAGTATTGAGAGATGATTAGTTAACTAATAAAAGTGATATATACTCTCAAGAAGAGAAGTTAACAGAGAATATTGATATAAACCCTTTTGGCTCTTAAAGTCCTAAAGTGTAAATAATATAAATTTCTTTCTTTTTTTTTTTTTTTTTTTTTTGTGTGTGTGGTTTTTGGCCGGGGCTGGGTTTGAACCCGCCACCTCCGGCATATGGGACCAGTGCCCTACTCCTTGAGCCACAGGCACCACCCATAAATTTCTTTCATCTATCTTCCTTCGGGTTTGAAGTACACTGCAGTCCTACACTTCAGGGTATTTTACAAATCTCCCTAAATTCTTTCATTGTCCAAAATATCCCCAAATGCCTGCATTTTAAAATATATATATTTTTCTTTCATCCATGGAAGTCCAAAAGAGAATTATAAAGTATACATACCAATATGAAAGCTTAAAAATTATTTGGGCATTATTATTTTAAAATACATAAACAGTGGGCCTTTCATAAAGCTGCATGACTTGTGAAAAGTTAAGATTGATAGTTAGCAGTGGATAAATTTGAAATGTGACAATACTTGCAACATTAAAGCTTTACAGCTTTTTTGTTTAGAGTAAGTATAGTGGATTGAACAGGTTTCAAAACCCAAGTGTGGGGAAAACATTTAAAAGACACTATATCACCAAGCCTTTGAATTTTCATCACAAGCCACCCCACTTTTGAACCCCAGACAATGTTTCCATGCATTTCATCCTGAACTTTCCAATGTTTGCATAACACTGGTTAATTCGCTGCTTAGTAAAAGAGCATAGCCTTGCCCAGAACAGGTGCCACAGTAAATACTCAGTGACTTGGATGACGTTACACACATTCTCCTGTTATACTGATTGGAGGCTCTATGCCTGCTTCATGGCATTCCAGCAAAAGCAGATGCAAATCAAGCGGCAAGTTTGTCACATTTCACTTGCCGGCTGCAAGCAAGGCCGGAAAGTGCTCACACAACACACTTTGTCTTCCAGGACTTTTGTTGATACAGCCTACATCACAATCTCTGGCAAGAGAGGAAGACACCAAAAAAGACCTATGTTGTCCTCCGTATTCATTTAGCAACTGCCAGTCACTGTTTCCCAAAACTCAAAGCATATTGACATTGGCACAAAGACTTCGTCTGTCTCTCCTGATGACCCAGCTCTCCAGCAGGCCAGGGCCGGCTGTGCCAGGTCGCTTGCCACTTTGGTGTTAGTTGGTATGTAGATGTGAGGAAAACCCAGTAATCTCATGCTGATATAGCACATGGAACTAAAGAAACGTCCACAGAATAGTAAAAAAAGCAAGTTCTTTTGTAGACATAAATATATACACATATGTGTATACACACACACACACTTACATATCTACAAAGACATTGTGTACGTGTGTATATATTTTTAAGACAGGGAAGCGGGAGAGAAGGTCTGGGAAAAGAAAGGAAGGAAGATGCTTCAAGACTCCAAACGTCCTATATAATACTGACCTAATGTATCATTTTTATAGGAAGGTTGGGAAAATATCGCATATAATCTTGACTTAAAGAATTATTTTTATAGGAAAGTTAGGAAAACTTCTTAGTCCTTAGTTTGTAGTCCTGCCCCCACTACGCTCAAACCAAATGCATGAATGTACGAACACCCCAGGTGCTAAATCTTAAGAACATAAACATAGATTACTTCCATAATAGTTCAAGTGACAATTAAAGACTAAATTTTTGAGCTTTAATCTGTGACCTTCATTTAGAATGTTTTTTCTTTTTGTAAGCCAATATAATAACTATAAATTCTTGCTTGGTAAATACTAATAAAGCCTTAGTATATATTTTCATCCATGCTTTGAATTTCTAATTCATTTATGAAATACATGCTGGAAGAGAAAAAGTATGAAATGGAAAATTTTAATCAACCAGTCCCCCAAATTTAATTTTTATGTTTTTCTAAAATTTCTAGAAATTTGATTTCAGAACAAGGCTCCAAATTCACTGTCTCTAATTATCTCTAATTACTAGGTGTGTGGCATTGGAAGGTGACTTCACGTCTCCAAACCTCTGTTCTCTCATCTTTAAAATGGGTTAGGAACAGTCGCTACTGCAGAACTCTTAGTATGTTAAATGAAATAAACATCTCCTCCTAGCACTTTCCACGTAATAAGCGTTCAGCAAGACACATGTATGGATGTTGGATCAGATAGAGATACACTTTAAAAAAACTGTGCATTCAGGCTCATGTAATTACCCACTTGGGATCTCACATTAGCATCTTAACAGAATTTGCTTCCAAGAATTAAAGGGGAATGGTTTAAAAGGTTGTATCTGCTTGTTACGCTAATTAAAGGGGGGAAAAAAACAACAACAAGAGAATAGGTTCAACATACCATCTCTTCCTTTGTATTTGTTTTCATTTGTTCTGTCTGACTGCGATTCAGTGCCATCTGGAGCCTAAACATAGAAAACAGGCCATTTAGTCATCTCTAACTCACAACCAGAGAAAATGGTACTGTAAATAATTCTGTTACTAATCTTTAGAGTACAAGAAATGTACTCAGAATTATAACAATCACTGTGGAAAAAAGCACCATGGCTGTAATCAACAAGCAATCAACCAACAGATATTTGATTACCCACAACTGGTAAGATGTAATACTAAGGCTGGTGGGGAATCTGAAAAGAAGAAAAAAGTCATGAGTGCCCCTCCCGTCGGGAATGCCACTATTTAGTTGAGAAAAAAAGACAAACATGTTACAAAATTAGCACTATCTGTTTTCAAATGCGTGAATAAGCAAAATGTGGTCTATCCATACAGTGCAATATTATTTGGCTATAAAAAGTAATGGAATACTGATACCTACTGATACATCATGAATAAACCTTGAAAACAGTACACTAAGTCAAAGGAACCAGTCACAAAGAGCCCCAGGCTGCAGGATTCCATTTATAGGAAATGTTCAGAACAGGCGAGCCACAGAAACGTGAAGACTAAGAGCTGGAGAAGAGTGGGGAAGGGAACGTGGGCGTGACGCCCACGGGCGTGGGCTTTCTCCTGGGGATGACGAAAAGGTGCCAGCATTGATTGTGGTGGTGGTTATGCAACTGTGAATATACTAAAAACCATGAAATGGGACACTTTTAAATAGGTAAATTGCATGATCTTTGAAGGATATCTCAATAACACTGTTATAAAACAAATTACAAGCTGACATGTTAGTAATAAAATAGAAATTCTTCCAATTAAAACAAAAGCACAAGGAATAAATGTGAGATTAAGTCAAAACTACATTACCAAGCTGGCAGTAAGAGTTCGCTTAAACTGTTCAAAGGAACTCCTGGTTTTCAAGGGGCTGGGGCAGTGATGCCTAAAGAAGGTAGCGCTTCACAGGATTGTAGACACGGTACACACAGCTGGCCCTGCCCACCAGTGAGAGTGGCCAGACAGTCCGTCCTCCTTTCAAGAATTAGGAAGGGAGTGTGGATCAACCACACACAGAGGTCTCTCTGCCGGGGCAGTGGCTCACACCTGTAATCCCAGCACTCTGGGAGGCCACGGCCGGTGGATTGCTTGAGCTCAGGAGTTCAAGACCAGCCTGAGCTACAGCGAGACCCTCTCTCTGCTAAAAGTAGAAAAATCAGCTAGGCGTTGTAGCCGGGTGCCTGTCGTCCCAACAACTTGGGAGGAAGAGGTAAGAGGAATGCTTGAACCCAGGAGAATTTGAGGTTGCTGTGAGCTGTGACTCCATGGTACTCTACCCAGGGCGGCAGAGTGATTCTCTCTCACACACACAAAAACAAAACAAAACAAAGAGGCCTATTTGAGGAAATTATTTTTTAAATAATTCTTCTAGATTTCATCTCCATAGATAGTGGCCTTTATAGTCTCACCACACATCTCACCTCAAAATATCACCCAAGGAATCCCCCTCCTGTTACCGTCTGAGAAGAGTCTAGAAGGGAACTAGGGCAGGTGTGTCCTGGCCAGGAGTGCGCTACTTAGAAAGTGTCAGTGCCCAAGACAGCACTCAGTGACTACCAAATCTGAGAAGTGGTAGCTGGGTGCCCGGCCCCATTCTGATCCCCTGCAGGACAGGGCAGAACCATTCTCCAACACTTTGCCCACAAGCCTGCAGAGGGCTGGCCTTCCACGGCACAACGAGCGTGTGAGTGATTCTAATCTTACAAAAGAACACATATTTTGGAGCATGTGGTTGGAACTGTTTTCCTTAGCAATTGAAGATGGCAGGGCAGATGGTATTCATTTCTGTATTATATTTCCTAGTGTCAGCAAGGGCTTCATGAGGAAGCATTTAAAACAGAAGAGCTGAACATGCACTTACTCGAAAACAGAAGAACTACAAGTGGAGACGGCTGGCCCGAGTTTGCGCGAGGGATGGGGATGCAAAGCAAACGGGTGGCAGTGTTTCAGTGAAAGGCGTGCAGCGTGAGCACTTAACATGATTTTAATTTACTTGTGCCGCTTCTCTCTTAATGACTCCATCAGATGATACAATCCTCCAATCACCTTGGACTCAAACCATGTGCTTTAGACATTTGCTGGAAAATATTGCATCTAGCAGTGAGTAGTAACATCCTCTTGGAAGCTGGCAGGAATCTCACTTTATACATACATTTTGCTTAAGCTCAGTTCTCTGCCATCTCCCCTTTTTCACTTCCTCTTAACTCTCTTAGGGAGGGTTCTTTAATTGGGAAGAAAAAAAGGCCACAATACTATATTTATTTCCTTACCATTCACTTTTCTATGGCTGGAAACCTAGGCCAGCACTAGCGGATGTTCCAAATAACTACTGGGGAGTAAGCAAGCTTTTAACTTAATCAAGTGTCTGGAGCAATCTGGTGACCCCCAGAGCTCCTCTAAAGTGGACTGGACTTGATCCACAATTGGCCATGCAAATAGAGCAGCAATCTGCAGCTTAAAAGGCTGTCCTGGAGGAAGGAAATGTCTACAAAAAGGAAAAAGAAATACCAGGCACAAAAAAACACCCTCGACATAGCAGGATGGTACCTTAGATCAAAGCCCTTCCATTCCATTTTTTAAAAGAAAGCATTATGAAATTTTTGTTACTCCATATTTGTGGTGAAATAGAATCTGATATTCAGAAACCTTCACATCAAAATCATGTATGGAATGCAAACATAGCAGGTTAGAGACCAGTTAAAGCATGTATTTCAGAGTCAGACCAAATTTGGGTTTACTATCCAAATACAGGACATTGAGTAAGTTACTCAAAATCAGTGAGCCTCAGCCACAGAAGATAATGGTCACTTTGCACTGGCAAGTGTTCAAAGGGGGCAGCAATTGTTATTATTACTATTTTCATTGCAATCATTGTTCAAGAGTGCCTTTGTTTATTCCCATTCCAGTGACACCACTGGGTCTTCTGGGCCAGAGCCAGTATGCAAATCAACATTGTTCCTAAGAACACTATTTAGGTCAGCTTTTTTTTTTTTTTTTTTTTGGTAGTAAGACTTTCTTGATGAAAGAGAATGATAATTTACATTCCCTACAAGCTCCTATGTCTTTATGCATGAGTAGTAATAAGTCATCTACCAACTGGCTTTTTTTTTCAAGTAGCAAAGATTTTCTAAGCCATAGAGGTCTAGTAGTTTTACCATGCCTTCCTGATATCTTTCCATTCAGCAGTCCCGCAGTCTCTACCAGATGACTTCAACAGCTTCTACTAATAAATTAATCATCTGGACAAATATTTACGCCATCATCTATGTGCTAGTCACCACATTAAGCACGAGACACAAACGGGAAGTTACTTCACGGCTCAGGGTCCCTACTTTGTAATTCAGCTGCAATTAGCTCCCACACACACTCTACTTCCATCCATCCCCAAATCGGCCAAAAAATAAAATACAATACTCCTACGGGGTTGATAGGCAAGGAAGAGTACCTACCTCCTACTTTTCTATAAGTGACAACTCGTCTGAGAAGCTGTTTTTGTCACCCCTAATGGTGACAGAGTCACTTCTCACGCTTTAAGGACACCTTCTGCCCCTAAGGTGAGGATTATCACACTGAATTGTAAGCTGTTTAATTTTCTGCCCCATCGGTACAACTTCCACAAGAGCAAAGACCAAGCTCCTCGTGTTCACCGCCAGCATGGAGTTTTGGTGTCTGCCATGTAAGAGGGCCTCATTAAGCTTTTCATGATTGGAATGAAATTGGTCCAGCTGATGCTAAGCAATTATTCCTTTGCCTTGACATCAAGAAAAGAAAACCTACTTTGTCTTTTGACTCTCTCTGTTGAGCAAATATGTCTCTGACATCAGGAATCTGGTGCTGTTTGTTTTTTTTCCTGAAGGTTTGGGAGACTGTCTCTACCCGCTTCTGAACAGCTGCCGCCTGGGTCCGGGTCAGTGTGGCTAAAAACACCATGCTTTCCTGGGGATCGCCGGCAGATTCTCCGAAGAGATTGGACAAACCAGCCTCTTTAAGCCACTCCTCTTCCAATTCTCCCTCTAAGACAGTAGAGAAAAATGATATTTAAATCACAAACTATACATTTTGTAAGCTGTTAAAAACTTCTTGAGGCACCTCTTCTATTAAAACTAAACCAGAATGCGAAGAATCATTATCTGAAAGTTGGACAACTGCCACACACTCTGGCCACAGTGATATCAAATTTTAGATCGATTTCATATATACTCAATTAAAATTTTTAAATGGCTTCACATGTAATTAACCTCTATCACTTGCCTGCAGATTAACTCAGAGGATGATCCCCTTCCAGAGACAAGGAAGCAATGAAAAGATAACGTTCTTCCACCAAGTTACAGAAGGAAGTCAGAGCGAGAATCAGACATTAAAGCCCCGTTTCTTGGCTTAAATTCAGCTATACCTTGGAGTCCAGTACTAATCTATTGAAAGCCTTGTCTTTTCTGTTCACAGTAGCTGACAGGGAGTGTGGCAGAGATGTAAAGAACATCGAGACACTGGAAACTAATCAATTTCAAATTAATTTTTCTAATCTCCCAAGTCAGCACATCAGATAATGTCATTTTTTTTCAAATAAAAAGAATGTACACTATCTTCAGTAGAAAAAAAAAAAAGAGTTTATACAGGAATATCATTGATAGCAAAATCAACTCAAAACGCTGAAAGAAGGAAATAAACATTTATGTAAATGTTACATAAACTATAATGAAAATTAAAGAACAAGAGAAGGATAACTGGAATGCATTCACTCCAGGCACCAGGTCTACGGAGGCAAACAAAGGGCAATAACCCGGGACACTAAAGACGTGGATCCCGTTTTGGTACCTTGACAACCACAGCACTTTGGATAAGTAACTTAACCTCAAGTTCACTCCATTTTCTCATCTTTAAATTAAAGAACTATCCCAGCTATGTCCTTATCAAACATGAGGGAAGAACTTCACAAAGCCCCAGGATAGCCTGTTACATGGCATAGGACTGACTTGCCCGCCTGTCCTTCCACATGTGTCCAAAGACAAACTCGAAGACAGAAACCAAGCATTGATCATTTTAGCTTCAAGAAACATGATCCTGGGTGGTACCTCTGGCTCAATGGGTAGGGCACAGGACCCATATACCAAGGGTGGCAGGTTCGAACCTGGCCCCAGCCAAATTGCAACAAAAAATAGCTGGGCATTGGGGCGGGTGCCTGTGGTCCCAGCTACTTGGAAGGCTGAGGCAAGAGAATTGCCTAAGTCCAAGAGCTGGAGGTTGCTGTGAGCTGTGACACCACAGCACTCTACTGAGGGTGACAAAGTGAGACCCTATCTCTAAAAAAAAGAAACGTGATCCAATGCTAGGTGCTCCACAGGACAGGCAATGAAAACTGTTTACTAACATAAAAGTAAGTCAGCCGTTATTATGAATGCTATTAGGGTGGAACTCTAAAATCAAATTGCCAGAATAAAGCTGATACTGCCACAACAAGGAAAATAAACAAGATTACTATTACAGAGTCATTTGTTCCACTGAAAAGTAGCGAGAAAAACTCAAGCAATTTAAAGTGGAAGAAAAGGTGTGGGCAGGTGGAACATTCCCAATCTTCTTGATGATCACTTGTGCATAATAATTATAAATCTAATTTAACTCTGGAGAATTATCAAACAGCTAATGACACACATCCTTGCATGCTGCTTTGCTAGCATATTCTCCTTTTACTCAGCACTACTGCAATGCTTCTATCTTAAAACACTGAGAGAGGTTGAGAGAAGCTATTAATTATCACAAAATAAGCTCCACTTTCCTGGTAACATATTTGGCAACAACTGAGAGAAAAATGAATCAGAAACCAAAGAATAAGTTGTTTTCTTTTATAAATGTAAGAAATAAATTAGGAAAAATTTCCAATCTTTCTTTTTTTTTTTTTGTAGAGACAGAGTCTCACTGTACCGCCCTCGGTAGAGTGCTGTGGCGTCACACGGCTCACAGCAACCTCTAACTCTTGGGCTTACGCGATTCTCTTGCCTCAGCCTCCCGAGCAGCTGGGACTACAGGCGCCCGCCACAACGCCCGGCTATTTTTTGGTTGCAGTTTGGCCGGGGCTGGGTTTGAACCCGCCACCCTCGGCATATGGGGCCGGCGCCCTACTCACTGAGCCACAGGCGCCGCCTCCAATCTTTCTTTTAAAATTATTATTGGTAGATTTTTCCAGCAACATGCAGCAAAGGAGCAAAATCTATTCATACAGTTTCTGCTGCTTAACTTGATCCTAAATCATTTAGTTAAAAATTCCCTCTGTTGAAAAGGTTGTCTCTATTAATGGATGACAAGATACTGAAAATGGCTCTTATGTTTTGCCATTTACACATTAATTTAGATACAAAGCATACTTCTAAATTTACAGATGGCACAAGGCAAGAAAGAAAGCTAATATAAGAGATGCCAGAATGGGCATCAAAAACTTGGTGACTGCTTAATCTGAGAGATTAAGAGAGAATGCTAAAAGAAAATTTTTTTTAATTTTTGAAAGTGAAGTTTTATGTTTCTTCCAGAATATCAGATATAGTAATGGAAAGTATAGGAAATAGAGGGGGATTGGTGGGGTGCCCTATGATCACATTAATGTACACAGCTATGATTTAAAAAATATATATATATATTCTTATATATATATATATATATATATATATATATATAAAATGAAAGACAGTATAGGAAATAATGGCTGGAAAGAGACTTGATGTAAACTATGGACTAAATACCAGAAAGAAGCAAATATGGAACTAAAAATGCTAATAGCATCGTGCACTGCCCAAAGCTACATGCTCAGAAATGCTGGCTGAGCACCTGACATTCACTGCATTTAATCTGGATTTGCCAAACTTTGAATGATAAAATGACTGAGAACACAACAGGTTTGAAAATCATCCACAAGAATTATCAGTTTATCTTGTATAAGAACAAGATAACTATTCTCAAATACTTGAAAGGATGTCATGTAAAACTGGGAGAGACTTGTTCTGTTCTTCCCAAAGGCAGAATTACAGCAAGTGCATCAAAGTTAAAGGACAGTGGATTGTAAATCAATAAAGATGAAAACAACTCAAGCTGACTGACCACTGGGAAAACAGGATCACTGCAAAGTAGCGTGTTTGCCCTTACCACCTGCACTTACTAGAGACCAAATGACCATGTGGCTAACATACTACAGAAGGAATTTAAAGGGATATTAGATGATTTCAAAGGTAAAGTCTAACCCTAAGAGTCTATGACAGCGGTTCTCAACTTGTGGGTCGCGACCCCTTTTTAACAATGAAAATACATTGCAGCATTAGGAAGGTTGAGAACCAAACTGGTCTATGAGATACAATGACTTTAGCCAATAAGGTTCCGACAATATCCCGAACTAAGTGAATTTATTCATGCCACTTATATCTGGCAGCTGCATCCATAAAATCTGCCACAAATAAGTAATTTTCCAGTCAAAGGCAACTAGCAATATCTTTTTTTGCTTGTGTTATTTTTTTGGTTCTCTCCATCCATTCATTTCTCATAAACATAAATAAAAATAACAAAAGTTCACTTAATTATTACCATCAGGCTCTTTGACAACCACCACCTCTTGATCTTGTCGGTTTTCACGGGATTTCTTGATGTTTTCTAGTTCTGTCCAATAGTCTTCCATAGATTCTTCATCCAAGGAATCCTGGGAACTTGATCGATCAAACGGAGGCTTCTCTGTGACTCTGGTGGTGCATTCCTGGTTCATTGTATACTGGCCATGTCTCCGACTGCAAGTTCAAAAAACACACAAGTTTATTTTAATACATGAAGAAGTTCTATAATTTGTGAAATATCATAGCACTGAACTAGAGAATTGTAAACTTCCTAAGTCTTCTTAATAAAACTAAAGAGATATTTTAAAACTCTTTAGAGAGCTACTGATTATAAGACAAGATATGCATGTAGAGTGTAGCTTCATGCTCTACAGAAAAGAACAAATAGCAACATGGTAAATTATTTTCCCTATTTCCATTACACTTGAATGATTCGAAGACTCACTTAAATCTGAAACTTTCCTTTTAGAAAGCAACTGTTTTAATCTTGATCACTATTAATTAAATATGGAATGAACTATATCTACTTTTCATTGATCATTTATGTTTGTAAACTAAACAGTCCACTCTTATGTACCTGTGTAATATCCACTCTATATTATATCTACTATATAAAATATCTACCGCCAATCAAGTAGTATTTGAATTTCCATTTTATTTTTAGAACTGAAATATAAATAGAGGGATGATTTGTCCAGTTTGCTGTGAAGCTCTACCATAGAAAACGATTTCTAATCTTTACTTATAAAGTATTCATGACTTATTATGCATTAATAATTTTAAAATATGGTAAAAATGCAATTTTGGGCCATTATAAATAGCTTAGAATTACCTTAAACATTTTTATCTCAGGAGTATTATTGACAAGGAAAAGAATAAATAAATGAGAGTATTTTTATCACTTCAAGTAAACTATATTTTTTCAATACAATTCACACTTCTAAATTTGAATTAAAGAGCTTATAATAAAAACTCACCTATAATAGAAATAGTAAATATCTTGTTTTATTATTATTTACAGATAGAGGAAAAAATCATGCCTAATTACTTGAGAGGGGAAAGTTTTCAGCTAAGGTGACTTTTCTTTATATACAATTTGGGTGGGGACAACAGCTAGTGAATAAGTGTTTTGATATTCTAACCTCAAATTATTCTTTTATCTTCCACTAAGGACTTCTAGGAAGTGATACTTTGTTTGCTAGACTGGTTTTATTTACTGTACATATTGAAAATATAAATACTATCAAGTAAAGATCTTTAATGGTGCGCAAATATTTTCATTTATGCTGGCTTTTCCCATAATTACTTAAAACAGTAGGATTTTAATACTCCGTAAGGGAGACGGTCACTAAACTCTGAACAAATTTCTATGCAGCTGTTTAATTTGTTAGAAGTCAGACTACTTAATTGCCCATCGCTGCAAATAAATGTAGTATAACTGAGTAATTAGTTATAATGTGCAAATAGGCCAGTTTTATTCCTTTAAAGGTAGTTCTGCCTTGATTATGCACTTCATTGTGTTGGTTGTATGACTGAATAAACAGTCACTATAATCTATCCCCAGGAGGAACCTTGGGGTGGTGGTAGGTGGGTTTCAACACCAACAGTCCGGACATGTTTGTGAACCTCTTTCCTCAAGTCTCCATTGTTCATTGTTTGCCTTCTCCATCCCTTAATTCAAGGGGTCCTTCCTCCCTCCCTGGCCCCAATCATCCTGTTTACGTCTCTGTATCTCATCCAGATCCCATTGTCTGGTCCCAGTGATCGTGAGATAGCCAGTATTTTCATTGTAGCATTTTCGCTCCTGGTTCTTAAAATATAAATGAGAAAGTTATCCCGCTCTTAAAAATGAAAAACATATTTTTAAGTTTCTGGGATCAGCAGCTCAACTTATCTATAGAGTTCATATTTCTTAATCCTGCATTACTAGAACAGCTAAAGCTAATTTATAAAGGTCTGCCAGGCTCATTTTTTTGTTTATTTCAAGTCATATATAGAGATGTCCTATCCTTACTTTTCTCTCTCATTATAGTATAATATGGGCCCCCGTATTCCTGTCTCCCACAACTCTTAGCCCCCATGGGAGACAACAATAAGTACTGTGAATTATGTGAAGTATAATGACTAATGCCAAATAATTTGGTTTATCTGCTCACGGGAAAGAGGTACAGTTGAACTAGAAGTGCGTTAAGCTTTTCATTCCTGAAGGAATGTGTTTATTCTGGCAAGAATTTTCCAGTAAATTTCCATTAAGATAGCATGTGCAAAAAATGCAAGGCCACTGAGTAACACCATTGTTACATAAATAAACCTTCTATATCAAGCCCTGCTTTCAAAACATGCATAAAGCAAAAATCTAATAGCTGAGTGCTGATGAATTGACTCAATATTTTGACTTTAATAAGATTCAGAAGCTGAATATGTCTGTGATAACTTGAAAATACTGAATCGTGGAAAGGAGGAATTTTCTTTCTGCTTCTTTTTTTTGGGGGGGGTTGGGGAATCACTGCTACGTGTTATAAGAAAACATGAAAACATTTTCATTTTTAAATATTAGGGAATGAGGAGTGAGAGGGTGACTATTCAGTAATAGCCCATCCTTCTTAATCAATCTTCTGTGTATTTTTTACTTTCTTTAAAAATATAAATATTCTTCTAGTATATCAATAGATGTGCTGTATCATTTTTTTTTTCTTCTTAAAATATACTCTCCTTTTGTACATTAGACAGGCAATGGCTAAATGTCTGGACCTCAAAACTGTTTTGGTAAGAGGCAAGTTAACTGCTTTCTTCCTTTCCTTATTCAGAAGTATGTTATATGATACCATGTTCATTCTGCAAATTAGGTTCAAAAATGTAAAGCAACATCTGTTGGATGTAATGAAGTACAAAGCAGAAATACTTCATATTTCCAAAAGATCCAAGCCAACACCTGGTGCTGAAATCAAAGAAACGCACAGTTTATACCACAGGTAACCACCAGTGACCCCCCTGACTTACTGGCAAGTAACTGTTCCAAGTTCTTTCCTGCTTCCTCTCCCTCCAGAACCGCATATGCTAAATCATCCCAGCGCCATACTTTGAAACTCCCATTTCTCACCTTGAACAACTAAATGACAGAACTAAAAGAAGCTGCCCGTGTTGCTCTATGAAGAATCACCTCCCAGCGGGCTGTGCAAGCTCTGCTCTTTCCAACACACCAGAGTATTACCATTCTGCCTTTTTTTTTTTTTTTCATGGACGCTGTCACCAGCAAATACTCACCTTACAAACTCTCATGGGCCTTCCTAGAATATTTCCTCTTTTTCATCTTGCTATCATGTCCTTCGTGCTATATTTATAAAAATTAGGGCTTCATTTTGTTATATTTTTCCCAGTACACACTATCCCATTTTTCTGTGATACTTTTTCCAACTGGTCAGTGAAGCTCAAAGGTATCAATATCATTGAGGGTGTTAAGAAGATCTGTCCTTTATTTTGTTATAGAGTATTAAATTTGTCTGACACTCTTTGTACTTCACAAGGAGGTGGGTGCTGCCATTTCTGATACTGAGGTCAACCAGAAGATCGCAAGCTGATTGATGATTCATTCTAGTATCAAGTATGGAGTCAGCCAAGTCAGCAGAATGAAATGGAAACATGGAACTGGGAGTCCTAAGTGCCAAATGATTCCAGCTCTACTTATTCATAACTATCTTTGTAAGTCACTTAACTTCTCCACTCACTTTTCCTATCTATACAATGGGAAGAACAGCAATAGCTTGCTTGCTTTGTTGTGAGAATTTCTATGGAAGTGCCTCATAGGTAACCCTGGAAAGGGCACTGTAGCTATTATCATGGCTGACACACCCAAACTGTTCTGCTAACTGTATACAACTGTCCCTCCCACAGTTTTGTAAGGTCCAGAAGAATCATTTCTCCTCCAGGACAGTTTTCAAGCTTCTTTGGTCTTAGGACTCCTTTACATAACTAAAGTATTTCAAGGACATCCCCTCCACCAAGGAGCTTTTGCTTATATAAGTAATATCCATTGATATTTATAGTATTAGATATTAAAACCAAAAAATCTTAACTGCTATTGATTTCATAAGAGAATAAACCTTTGAACCTAAATAACATTTTAAAGAAAAAAACTATTTTCCAAATTAAAAAAAAAAAGAGTGAGATGAGTCACACTGTTTTAAATTCTAAATTCTTGACACTGCCTTTGACATCCAGTGTAAGAGGAGACATCTGGATTCCTGATCTGCTGTGCATTTGATCTTTGGCAATGTGCAGTGATGGGAGTCTCTGGGAAACTCCACTGTGTTCCCACGAGAGAATTAAGTGTGAAAGAGGCAAAAAACATCTCAATGTTGTTATGAAAACACTTTTGGTCTCCTAGACCCGCAAAACGTCTGGAGACACTCAGTGGTTTTCAGACCACACTTCGAAAACTGCTGCTTTAAGATGTCTCAATAATACCACCTAATGGATCTGAAAAGGTGAGATTCAATTCCACAGACATTGTTTCAGAAAGTGCTACTGAAAGGAACAGACATGCTTTCCTAGTGACTCTTGACCTACTTCTTTATTTATTTTCATTTTGCAGCCTCTCATAAAAACTGGGATTTATTCCAATGATACAACCATATTTAATTTGTACGATAATGAAAAAGAGTGAAAACGTCATCCAAAAACCCCTGCCTTGCCAGTGTCTTTAATCATTTGCTAGTGTCTATCATGAAGAAGGGGAAGAAGTTCTAAGCTTCCCCTTTTGGTCAGTGTATTTGAGAGTGTGTATTTCCCATAAGGCTCCTCTGACATCTCTGCCCTCTTCCTAAAACCCCCTCAAGGCAGATTTATTTGAAAAGAGGGCTTTTGTCTGAACTCAAATTTACTGATCTGGTCCACTTTCTTGCTTTTGTACCCTACCCTGTCCAGAGTCCCTCTGCAACACTTCATACCTGGTCTGTCTTCTGTCCCTTCCAGGTTCATTCTTGTGGCCCAAAGTCAGCTTTCCTGAAGTCCTCTGATCCAACAACCCATTTGTTTTGTTTTCTTATAAGATCCTTTCTTAAAAGGCTATACTTTCTTTCCTGTTCCTTATCCTACCTTGATTTTTCATGCAGGACAGGAAGTGACCGATTAGGATATATAGTACAAGACAGAAATATAAAGTTTATCCATTTTGATTTGTTTTTGTTCTATTTTTAACGTGTAAAACAAAGGAGGGGGGAGCTCGTAAGATCATGACTTCTCATCAACCATCATGACTAAGTATATCTTAGAGAAGTCATATTTAGGCAAGCATAAACTTCAGACTAGCATTGGGCCCTTAAGAGATTGAAACCTATCCTATCATATTGTAGGCAATAAAGTCCCAGGGTCAAGACTTCTGCAAAGTCATGGGGCAAAGAGAAAGAAACACTGAGATGAACACTTGTTTCTTCTTCAAGGGTCACACTTGGTTACACCAAATAGACTAAAACAAGTAGAATTTAATTTTTTCTCATCAGATGCTTCAATCTTTCTGAGTATGCGTTGCTTACAGCCAAGCCAAAAGAACGGTCTTGTTGACACGGTCTATACGTAGCATTTTCTAATGACCACGACACTTAGCAAGGAAAAAACACATTTGAAAATTAAACCATACCTCTTGAAAAGGCATAAGAAACCTTTCCCAATGCATTTTCTGAAATATGCTTTGCATCATGCTAAGGCATGACTTCAAATATAACCACGTTTTCCTTTAAAAAAAAAAATACTTTGTTCTCAGGCATGGTGCTCATGCCTGTAATCCTAGCACTTTGGGTGGCAGAGGTGGGAAGATGATGAGCTCGGTAGTATGAGACCAGCCTGAACAAAAGTAAGACCCTGTCTCTACTAAAAATAGAAAAATTAGTCGGGCATTGTGGCAGGCGCCTGTAGTCCCAGCTACTTGGGAGGCTGAGGCCAAGAGTCACTTGAGCCCAAGAGTTTGAGGTTGCAGTAAGGTATGACCTCCAGGGCACTCTGCCCAGGGTGACACAGAGTCTGTCTCAAAGCAAAAACTTTGTTTTGTTGAAGTTTAAATTTCTTTTAATGTTTTAAAAATTTAACTCAGCTTCTTCATCTATTCTACATGTTTGGGGAGAAAATTTGTTTCTGATGTATAGATTTTTCACTTACATTTTAGTAATGATAGTAAAGAACTGTAATTACTACCTTGGTGAGATGGTCAAGCCATAAAAACTGTGTAACAAACCCACTGAATTCAAATGACTATGAAGAGTTGCAGTTTATGAATGGCCCAAGTCATTTTTTTCCCCTTTGGAAGAGAATGCCTACTATTGTTGAGCTGAAAGCAGTAATTATTAGAAGTGGCTTTGACATTCACAAAGAAAGCACACTCACAATGCCTGAAGGCAGTGAGAAGTTGATTAGAAAGCAATTTCTCCTAGGCCCCTCCCCTCACCCTTGCAGTCAGAAGGAACCCAGGAAAAGGATCCCTAATCTCTTCTATCCAACCCAGTTGCTATCGTGTTAAGGATGTGCTCATTAATTTTCACATTTCACATAAAGTTCTTCTACTCTTTTCTTATCTTGCCCTTTTTATTTGGGGGAAAAAATGTATTCACTTCTTTCAGCTTTCTCTTTCTTTAAAAATAAAAGTCACCATACATCTTGTGTAGCGCTTTATAGTTTTTCAAAGAGTATCCAGCCACTTTTTGTATTGTTTTCACTTACTCTTGACACACAGCAATATGATGAGCAAAAGAATTAATTATCCTCTTCTCACACAACGTCACGAAACAAAACTGAGCAGAGAAGCCCATCAGTGACACCTCAGAGAGCTTTGAAACCTTGGCTTTGTCCCTTTTACAGTAAAACGACAAAGCCAGTTTACGTGTTGTTTCATAATGATGCTGCTTTCATGCTGCTGCGTGGACACCGCTAAGAGAATAGAGCCCTGGGCAGCCACCACCACCCATCTGACAGATAGAAGGAAAGGAAGGGGCCAGACAGCAAGGTGGACACGCAGCAGCCAAGGCAAGTTACAAAAACTCACTTCTGTTTTAGGTCCAGACACAGGGAACATAGAAGTGAGAACTGTGGGCCATCACCGGCCACCAGACGCAGGCCTTTCTCGTTTCAGCTCTGCTTCTGGGCAGAAGTGAGATCCTCTTCATCTCTGAGCTTCCCCAATCTCTCTCACGAGTTAGTTTTCCTCCTGAATTGAAGGCACAACTGGACAAGTAGCCAAAAGGGAACCAGGGAACCTTAACATCCAGTAAAGAAGAGGATGATGGTATTTGTAGTGGAACTTTGACATAAAATCTCAGGATCCTGCAATGCTGGTTCAAAGCGCAGCAAACTGAGTTGGCATATCCATTCCACTCAGTCATCTGCCACCATGACTTACATCCACCTGACACCCCAGACCTGCTGTTCTTCCTCCATGACTCTTTTCTTTGTTTGGCCAGCTGTAGAGCCACCTGGAAATTAAACACCAGTAGCTTCTTTGCATTCTGAGGATAGGCTCTTCAGCTTGATCTGTTTTCCAGCTGTCATTACTCAATTTCGTATCTCGGTACCTTCCTCTGTGGGGTTGGAATAACCTCGCTTTGACAGCCTCCCCACCGCCCTTCCCACGTCCTGGACTGTGATCATCTGCCCACGCTTGTGTCTCTACCATTAAACTTTCTGTTCCTTGGGGCAAGAATCCGTGTTTCCTTTTTTTCCTCTTGGTATCCCTGGGTTCGAGCAACTGCTCACATAACAGATGTTTATGAACTGTTCAATTATTAATTAGGAATTACTGCTGCCTCTGAAATAACAACCTTGTAATTTCTAAGGTGTTTTTGATTTACTTGCACAAAACTACAAAGAAATGAGAGGCACAGACATGAAAAGCAGGTAGTAAAGAAATCAGTCATCAGGAAACCCTCATATTAATAAGGTAATTGTTCTCTGTCTCTGTGACTCTGCTTTTGGGTGTTTAGTCTAAAAGCAGGTTTCCTAAAGAGTATGGAAACATACAAAAGGAAGGGCTGATCTCATATCAGATTGTACCTAATATTAAATTACAAACAAGCTTTGGCTCACAGTTTATTAAGCACACATTCCATGGCTCCATTCTGTCACCTTGATCTCTAAAACAAACAAATATTTATTGTCTGGCTTACTCTATGCTGGGCATCTTATCAGAGATGTCTGTTTAGCCAAGCTCTTCAAACCTTTAGTGTGAGGTAGATGATAAAAGACACCAATGCCAGTGATGAGTGGAAATTTCCAGTTCCTCGCTCTCACTGAAACTAGTGGCCTAGACAACCCTCTAGCACCGGCCTCAAGTCATGACCTCTGTGTTAGCATGGTCCCCAGCATCAGGCCCAGCTGCGGCTCACCACTCCCTCGCCAGGAAGGATTTCATTTCCTCTCTGGCTATTATTGCCACTGCCATCCATCCACTCATGCTCCATCAGCCTCTTCTCCCATCATTTCTCCAGATTTAGAACAGCAAATATGATGTTACCTCCACAGCCCCTTGCCATGTTCTGAATGCTGCTTGTGGCCCCCCAAATTCCTAATCTGAAATCCAAACTTTCAAAATAATTGAGTAAGTGGTGGGGCCTTTGGAGAATGGATTAGTGCCCTTACAAAGAAGGCCCCACAATACTGCCTTGCCTCTTCCACCATGTCAGGACACGGCAAAAAGGCACCATCTATGAATAAGTAGACCCTCACCAAATACCAAACCTGTCAGCACCTTGATCTTAGAATTCCCAGCTTTCAGATATGTGAGAAATAAATTTGTTGTTTGTAAGCCACCTAGTTTGTGGTTACTTTGTTACAGCAGCACAAACAGCGTAAGACAAACTTCAAGGAATCCCTCACTCTCTCAGTCCTCCTGGGCTTGGTGGGACCTCCTTATTGGCCCCTTAACAAGGCTGTCCTTTTGAGATGGAGCCCAGTTTCCGCAGAGCCATCTACCACCTGCTCCTTGTTTCAGAGAGCCACATGGCTTCAAAGGTAGCAGTCAGCGTCCAAAAATTTTGTCAGCCTTTTATCCATTTATTTCTGTTACTCTGGGCAAATCAAATTTTTTTCCTTTTCAGTTTCAAAGCAGTATTCCTATTTTCCTTCTGAGGAATTCTCCATATGTTTTCAGAGGTGAAATGAAGAAAGATTCACTAATGAAGACCAAAGTTCTTTCCACCTCCCTTCATATTCATGTACTTGTCACTCAAAGCCCCCATTCATCATGACAGTTTACCAAGATTCCTTATACATGGATTGACAAAATGGATAAGTTTGCATCAAGGTGCAAATTCCTTCGCGCACAAGACTGAATGATATACTTTAAGATCTGGCATCCAGAAAAGTATTTAATGTCAGCCAGGAATTTTATTTTGGGTGATGACCAACTACAGATTTAAAAATTATAATATTCTCGTAATCTTCCAGTACATAAAGAAGATTGCTATTCATTAATAATGGCTGCCATGATACAGCACTAACAAAATACCTGTTGATAACACAAAATTGAACAGTGATAGTTTTAAATATAATGTTAGAATACTACCGAATATAATACTACTAAATATAATACTGGTTTTGCTAATTTCCTATGGCAAATCTTTTGCCCTTCAGTTGTACTTTTATATACATATTAACATCAACTTTCCTGGGCCTGGGCCAGGCCCAGTGGCTCACACCTGTAATCCTAACACTCTGAGAGGCTGGGGTGTGTAGATTACTTGACCTCAGGAGCTGGAGACCAGCCTGAGCAAGAGCAAAACCCCTATATCTACCAAAAAAAAAAAAAATAGAAAAACTAGCCAGCTGTTCTGGTGGGTGATTATAGTCCCAACTACTTGGGAGGGTGAGGCAAGAGGATCTCTTAAACCCAACAGTTTGAGATTGCTGTGAACTATGATGCCACAGCACTTAATTGAGGGTGACAAAGTGAGACTCTGTCTCAAAAAAAAAAAAAAAAAAAGTCAACTTTCCTATGCTAATAAAAACATGGACAAAAGGCAAAATTAATTAGATTAAAAAAAAACCTTTTGAGCTAAATACCTGGGCACTATTGAGGAAGAACTGTGGGCATTAATAAACTCCTCGTGGTCCTCTGTGATTATCTAGTGCAATAAGGTAGAGAAATCATCTCACATCTCAGGGGAGGTTTCCAGGGGTAAATCCAACCTTCCACCAGCCAGCAAAGGGAAAGCCACAAACACACACTGGAAGGTAATGTTACAAGTGAAAAGATATCTGTGTTTATGTTAGAAAATTAAAAGGCAGAAGGTATTTATAAGGTAATGCTAGGGAATGCTAACAGTAGAATAATTAAAAAACAAGTCTGTCCCAGCTACTCGGGAGGCTGAGGCAAGAGAATCGCGTAAGCCCAGGAGTTGGAGGTTGCTGTGAGCTGTGTGAGGCCACGGCACTCTACCGAGGGCCATAAGTGAGACTCTGTCTCTACAAAAAAAAAAAAAAAACAAATCTGTTTTCTTTAGACTGCAAAGTATAATTCCACAGATAGCTTCAAACGACCTTCAAACATGATAATGCTCCACCGATAAGCACAGAAGGCCAGGAAATATTTCCATAAGCCAGGTGCTTGCTAAAAGTCAGCTCTAGTAGGGAGACAGAGATGGCAGAGAAATAACTTCCAGCTAATCAAATAATTTAGCCAAGCTTAGAAACAATTCATCTATGTTTTCTGCTAAATGTCTTCAATGATCTGTCACAAAGTAGAATATGGGAATAATACAAGGCAATGTTTCCTTCTTTAAATGAGATTATCTAAGGCCACTTTTTTCTAAGTATGTTTAGACTCTGAACTCACCCAACATCAGACAGATGTGAATGCAAGTAGCCTAAAAGGTACAGGAGATATAAAGCAACGACATGGGAAACACAGGCAATTTCATAATGGTAAAACACTGTTTGGGGTCAAACTGGGGATTTTAACCCTAACATTTGAAGAAGAAAATAACCAAAGCTAAAACAAGCATTTTCAGTAAAAGCCAAGGAGCTCTGATTGGAGGACAGACAGGAACAGGGCTCACAGGACTGTGAGACCTAAAGAGAGCAGGAGGGTGCACAAAGGGTTTACCAGAGGGGCTGTGGGAACCTGCAGAGGGTGAGGGGAGGAGGTACAGAAGGTACAGCAAAAAAGATGTTAATGAGCACACATATTAATGCTATTCTTGGGCATCACACCATGTTATCTAGCACAATATGGGCATGCTGAGTTCTGGCAAATGCCAAGATACATCAAGTTCAAGGAGGATTAACCCTCTAAATTGGAAGTTCACGAACCTGTTAATTCCTACCCTGGTCCTCTTAGGAAACCTCCCCTGGCCCCACCCCTGAATCTTAGGTTCATCATCAGCCTTCCACCAGCCTACTGCTTACCTCTTTTTTACCTCAGCAGCAACGCTCCCTTAAGAGTTCCCTCCCTAGCCATATCCAAGGCACGCTAACAAGCTGACGCTGAATCAATGGCCCACTCCAGGACTTCCTCCCCTAGTCTTCCATTTTCATCCCTCTGGTTCACCTCTGCTTTTCCCTTTGGGACTAGCAGGTATGGAACAATGGGAAAAGCAGAGGAAAATAATCCAGTTTGATTGATTTCTATTTCTCCCAAAAGCATTGCTTGCTAGATCACCTTCCTGAGCCCCAGATTCTGCACTGGCCAAGGTTCCCAGGACCTGCCATTTCAGCCAGATCCTGGTACCCATATTCCCTGCTTGTTAGGAAATAGAGGTGGAAGAAAGATTTGTCTCTAAAAGCCATTACTTTAGAAGAGAGTGGTTAGTGAGCTATTGAATAGAGATCAGAGCCTCTAGAGACCAGGGTGGTCTGAGTAAATTCTAAAAGGAGAGGATAAGAGGATTAAGAGGATGTAATGCCCACCAAGGCAGTATTTTTGCAGTGGGTATGACAAGACTAGAAGCCAGCTTAGATGACAAAATCAAGGACAGAACTTCCTTTGCTACTTTGCCAGCATAAGTGGACAGAAAGATCAAAGAAATCACCTACTCTAAGGCAAGAGTCCTTAAACTGCGGCTCGCGGGCCACATGAAGTGGTGTGAATTGTATTTGTTCCCGTTTTGTTTTTTACTTCAAAAAAAGTTATGTGCAGTGTGCATAGAAATGTGTTCATAGTTTTTTGTCTTTTGTTTTTTTTTTAAACTATAGTCCGGCCCTCTAGCCATCTGAGGGACAGTGAATTGGCCCCCTGTTTAAAAAGTTTGAGGACGCCTGCTCTAAGGTAAAGATCCAAGACTCAGAACGCTTTCCTGTATTGTCTTTTTAAAGTTAGGTGCTTGACAGCCAATTGTTAAAGCTTCCCTTATAAATGACTTTAGTTATTTGATGAAGTCAGCTCTATAAAGAAAAATGCACAGCTTTTATAAGAAAAACATGAAATTCTAAGCACATGCCAACCAATCGGATATAGAAATCTTAATTTCTTAATCCAGTAGCCTTATGAATAGGATGTTTCACTGAAGCACAATGCCTACCTACATTCATTCACTGGCCTTCCCTCATCACAAAGAGAAGTCAGAATTCTGTGTGTAGATTTTATTTTAAAAATCATTATAGTTATAGCTTCAAAACGAAACTAATGCACATACTGTATATTTTCTACATTAGGCAATACAGAGGACTCAGGACAACAGTGGGATTGGAATGCCGTCAACATCTCAATGTCTCAGTAGAGTGCTACTATAGAACTTGGGCTCTGCTTATGACACCAGAACACTAAGTTGGGCTGCATACGTTCATTCAGTGAATACCCACCACCACCACCACCACCACCCCTCCATCAACTGCAAGGTATTATTACACGCTAATTTCCAAAGAACAAAGAAATGGGGCTATGAGTCGGCATTCTGACAGAGGAAATAAAGCCGGCCACACGGGATAAGAACAACACTGGCTTCACGCCCCAGAAGGGTGACAGGTGCTGCAGTACTCACTTCCGGTTACACACAGCCAAGGACAAGACGCCAGAAAGTGTAACAAATGTTGGTGGCCCAGTAAGAGGTAAGAAGGGAGATTCCAGCCTCTTCCTGTGCCTCATTCTAATTTGATAAAGCTCTCCCCAGGGCCAACAATGTTTTCCTGTTGTTTGATCCAGCTTTACTTCCCTCTTATTTAAGCTCATTTCCTCTGAGCAGAGAGAGAATTAATCAGTGTCCTCTTTATATTAACGCCTTTGCTGAGAATAGATTTCTGTTGGTCCTTTACTATACCTTCAGTGGGTCAATAAATAACACCCCTTTACTTCTTCCTCCTATATTTTAAAAAGCAGCATCTTAGAAATACAAACTATCCTCCACACATTCTTCTTGCCATCCAAATCATGAAGAACCTACAGGCAACAGTATATCATCTTTGTTCTGAAATGTTTCCCTTGGGCCTTTCTGAGATTAGCTCTTGGTCTGCAAGTGAACCTCCAAGTTGACCTTGATTTTAGAAACATGTATCTCTTTGAGCCCAGGTGGGAGGTCCTTGGCACAGATAACCAAAGTTAGAAATATAATCATAATCATGTTTCTTCTTCCTGAGGAAATTAGCACTGTTATTAATTGCTTTCCATGGTTCTACTTTCTTTTTCAAAAAGCCTTTGCTGATCATCTGCATTAATATTATGCTAATAAAAGTAAGGGGATGGTAACTAAATTAGTCTCTTCAGTAAGAACTATGAATCAGAGAAGGAGGTAATTTGCATGTTTTCTTAATTGGAGTGAATTGCCATTTAAACATTCACTGACACCATTTTAAAAAATAAAAATATGTGTTGGGCCAGCCTGGACAGAAGTAATTTCTCCAGTGGAAACATCTAAACCCAAGTATGTCAAGAGACATTTTACTTCTAAGCCTGCATCTCAAATGACAAGGACAAGCATTCAAACAGGGAAACCATCTGCATCTCAAATACATTTCAGTTCCTCTCTGCAGAAGGAATTCATTTACTGTTGAAGGCCATTCACTTCCACTTCTGAGTGCTTATTCCTCAAAAAGCTTCCAAGTGTTGTGAGAACAATGATTAAAAGAAGATCTTTCCATCTGTGCTGCATTAGGCTGCAAGACAGCCTCTCCTGCAGAAACAGTTTTTGCATAATTCATCATGCCATTTTAAACCCTAATCAGTGAATTGCAAAAAGCGATGGAGTGTACATGAGAGAAAAGAGACTGACGTTTATTAGCTACCTCCTAAGCATTCACCTAATCCTCACTTTGGGCTATTGCTCCATGAATCATAATATACATTCCCTCATCTTCTCTCCAATAAGCTTTTACCCACACCTGAAGTGGTGTCATCATTCTTAGCCCACACTAACATTCCACAAAAAAGTATTTCTCATGCTGTTATCATAGGATAGTGTGGGGGGAAAAAAGATTCTACTGGAAAACAGAAGAATTTGGTCTATTTCCAGCTCCACTGTTCACTGTCAAAGCATGACAGATACATTCGCCCTCTCAACGCAAGGACCATACCTCAGGTCCCTTCCAATTCTGAAAACTATGCAACTCTAATCTGTTAACACTGATTTTTCACCTTTTTTAGCCCGCTGATTTGCCTTGTAGGTGCCAGAGAGGGCCCTCTCTGGGTCTCCACTTACCTTCAATCATAGCAACTTTGTTTTGATTTGTTATTTGGAGACTGTTCAAGGATACGCTGGAAAAGAATTCTATGATTACAGCAAATTTAAAAAACAACTGCCTTAGGAAGCTCAAGTTAAAGGAAAAACCTTTAAAGTGATAAAATCCTTAAACTTTAAACATTGAAAAATTGATTAGTGACAACGTAACATGTAGTCTGTTTTGGGATTGGAGGGGGGAACAGAGTCTCACTTTGTCACCCTTGGTAGAATGCTGTGGCATCATAGCTCACAGCAACCTCAAAGTCTTGGGCTCAAGTGATCCTCTTGCCTCAGCCTCCCAGGTAACTGGGACTACAGGCACCAGCCACAACACCCAGCTATTTTTTAGAAGAGACAGGGTCTCATTCTTGCTCAGGCTGGTCTCAAACTCCCAAGCTCAAGCAATCCACCACCTCTGCCTCCCAGAGTGCTAGGATCACAGGTGTGAGCCACCACACTGGGCCTGTATATAGTATTGAATCAACAAAAGTAATGAGAAACTATGGGGGCAGCTGGGCTAAGAACGTGGATTGCAAATTTTAAACTAAAATTTTTTACTTTCCATTTCTTATTATTCTCTAGGTCATGGTAAAAGGAAAAACAAAACACAAAAACATTTTGAGTTTTATATTTATAGGTAACATGAATATCTAACATACACAGAACTTCTATAAGTTGACCACCCCAGGGACTGTAACAAACTGGTCAACATATGGAGGTGGTCCATGTGAGGAACTAGGCCTACTGTACTGATATGTACATGTGACATGTGGCACATGCTAGTCTGTGAAAATCGGGTCAACGTAAAGAAGAGGTCAATGTAGGGAGGTGCTCAACTATGGCGGTTCTACTATATTTAATAAAAGTTCTTGAGATTTAGTTTGATGATGAAGTAAGATGGGAAAGAATAATCTCAAAGACATAACTTAAAGAAATGAGTTCATCGGTAGTCTCTTCAAATAAACAAATTTATTTTTAAATCATTAACTTCCTAAGAACTGAAAACATAAATAAACATTAAATACTTGGCAAAAATCTCAGCACAACTGGGTTGTGGCAGAAAACTTTCCTGAGTTATTTTAAATTTGACAAGTAAGTTGTTATTTTAGAATAATGCTGACCAAAAGAAATATAAGGTGAGGGTTAACACAAAGATAACGTACTATTTTCTGGTAGCTACCTTAAAAAAGCAAAATGAAATAGGTAAAAATTAATAATAATTCTTTAACTCACCCACTGAACCAGTGTTTATCAACCTTCCTAATGCCGTGACCCTTTAATACAGTTCCTCATGTTGTGGTAACCCCACCATAAAATTATTTTCGTTGCTACTTCATAACTGTAATTTTGCTACTGTTATGCATTGTAATGTAAATATCTGATAAGCAAGATGTATTTAGGCAACCCCTATGAAAGGGCTGTTCGACCCCCAAGGGAGTCGCGACCCACAGGTTGAGAACCGCTGTACTAAACCAAAATATCACTGCAGTGTGTGATCAAAATAAAATTAATGAAACTTTTTTTCCATTGTAAGTCTTCAAAATCCCATGTGTGCTTTACACTGCCATCACAACTTAATTTGGAGCAAATAAATTTCAAGCACTCAGCTACACAAAGAATGAGTCAACAGGCAAGTTCTCCTTTCAGAGCCCACTAGATGCAACTGAAAGAATTCCTTCTTACCACAACACATAAATGTTAATGCTTAGTTGTCTAGATAGTATGTTTTTTCATTGACTCAGCAAATACTTACTGAAAACCTACTTTACCCCATACCATTCTAAAAGACAGAATGCAGATATAGTTCAGAGACGTTAGGCCTATAATTTAGAAGGCAACTCCAAAACAATATTCTAAGTGGTAACTGTGATGAAAGCAGAGATTAAGGAAGTCACGAGCTCCAGTCAGGAGATGTGAGGCTTCACAGAAGTCCTATGAGCTGGCTCTTACAAGCTGAACAGGGGTCCGCTGGACAGAAAGTGACTAGGAAGGCGTTCAAGGCAAGGGCAGCCGTTTGCACAAAGATAGAGACACGTGGACTGTGACTCTGGAGAACCATGGGGGAGTGACACAGGCAGACTGCTCATTTCCAAGGAGGCACAACCCTTGGGGGGTGGAGGAGACACTGAGGCCAAAGGCTGCAGGGCCTTGCTTGTCAAATTGAGAAACCTGGAATGCGGGTGAGGCAACCTTGGAAAGTTTTTGAATAGACAAATGTTGCTATCATGTTAGTGTTTTAGAAAGATAACTCTTAAGAAGCATAAATTCTCAGACAGCCCGAGGCCAAGACACCCTGGACTAAGCAGATCCCTGAGAGACGATAGATCTGAACCCAGAGGGCACTGGCGGGAAACAGAACCGATTCAAGAGCTTTTCCCAATAGTCCAATGTCTCAGGGACTAAAGTACCATGTGAAGGAAACAGAGGAAACAAAGATGATCCCACAGTTTGTTCTTGGACAGAAGGGGAGATGGTAAACTCATTAACTAGAAAAGGGAAGAGAGACCAAAAGAGCCAGTTCAACAGAGAATGTGATGCCATTAGTTTGGACCTGCTGAATTTGAGGCACCCTGGGGAAACCATTACTACTCATAGTGTGTTCCACGGACCAAAGCATCAGGCATCGTTCTTGTCAGAAAGGCAGGCTCTCAGACCCCTCTCCGGATGTGCTGGACTCAAATCTGCATCTTAACAAGATCCCCAGGTGACTCCTATGCTCAGTCAACTTAGAGAGGAACTGATCCAGGCATTTCAAAATCCAGATAGAGCTCAAGACACAGTTACTGGCTGGAGGATAATTCTGGTATCATTAGCATATACATGAGAGTTAAAACTACAGGAGTGAAAGAGAACTTACAGCAAACAAATTTAGGGAAAAGGAATCTGTGTGTGTGTGTGTGTGTGTGTGTGGTGTGAAGGAAGTTGCATGTCTGGAACCAAAATAAAGAATCATCATAAAGGTAAACACTGGCTCTCTTGTTAAGTGCATTAAATAAAAACTGAACCACGAAGAAAAAGAGGAGGAGTAGTAGGAGAAGGAGAAAAAGAGGACATAAACTCCTTACAAATAACAAAAGAATCTCAATGGTGAATCCACATTAAAGCTATAAAAAACTAGTTATGGTTAAGACACCTTATATTAATGTTCCTTAATATTCAGGGGTACTGGACAACAAAACTACTTTGGTGTGAGTGGGGCAGAAGTAATGGAAACTTTTTTAAAAATGGAAGACACAAGGCGTGATGGGTGCACCTGCAGTCCCGGCTGCTCAGGAGGCTGAGGCAGGATGAGCATTTGGGCCCAGCATTTCAAGTCCAGCCTGAGCAACATGGTGAGAACCTCTTTTTTAAGTGGGACACAAAATATGGATAATTTGTTTGCTAATTTAAAAAAATTGTTACTATGTGGGACGATAAATATAAATAGTAATAGCAGTTGCTTTGATAGTAGTATTATGGATGATTTTGTTTTGTCTACTGTTTCTTTTCCCCAATTTTGTTTAATAACTACACACCACTTTTCTCTTTATTGGGAAAAGTGAAGGCCCCTGCTTGCCAGGGCTGAGACCCGAAGCCAGCAGGGAGTCCGCAGAACTGACTTCCCGGTCGATGTCACCAGGCAGCTACCTGACCTTGGGCCAGCCACTCCGCCCCAGCACGCTGCAGTCTCCTCAGCTGTGGAACCAGGGGCTTGAGAACAAGATGTTCTCTTCTAAGGAGATTTCCAGCTGTGACTATCTGTGACCCAAATTGGCAGCAAGGTGAGATCCATTTCTTGCCTCCAAACTCTTCCTTGACAACAGCATAAGGAGCAGGGCAGCCATCCCTTTCCCCACCCCTCTGCCCGTCCCAACCTCTTTATCCCACCAGCTCACCCAGCAAACAATTTTCCTGCAGTTTTGTTCAGATCCCACAACTGTTTCGAGCTGGCTGCAAGTCCACCGAGCAGTCATCTGTGGCCTCTGTTTCCCAGGTGACACTGTTGTCCCTGCCTGGTGTTGTCACACACACACCCAAAGAACACAGAAGCCTTGCAACCAAGAGCTCCTCCCAAGATCCGTGCAAGCTGCAGCTCTCTGGGGGCTTAGCTGCCTCCTAAGGCCTCTTGCTAGATACCAAATGATTAAAAACCATTGCGCATACTTACTATTCCATGTAAAAGCTGTAAAATATTTTTTTAATGGTTTTACAGAAAGCAAAGGCAGAAATAGCAAGCTGTGAGGGGTAGTGCATGTGAATACAAATATGGCAGAAGAGAAAAGTGCAGCAGAGGAGGACAGGCTGCTCTTTCAGCAGCGATGGCAGCCAGGCAAGAAGGGCCCGTCAGGGCATGCTGCCTCCCTCTCAGCTCCGGGGAAGAGACACTCAAGGGTAAACCTACACTCTCCTTCCCAAGTGGGTGCAATTTGCCTGTTGTCATCCTCTCGCCTTAAATTATGCTCCAATATGGATCTGGAGAGGTGTTTTGTTCTTCCAGGGCAGCGGTCCTTCACATTAGGCAGTGAACACTACTAAAGCATCGTCTCGTGAAATAAATGCTTCCCTCTACGGAAGTGCTTTTCAAACAGTGTGCCACAGCACATGGGTGTGCCATGAGAGGATCTTAGGCATATGCCATGAACATTTTTAAAGATCATTAATTATTGTCAAAAGAAGTTCAAAGCAAAGTGTGTACATTCTTTCTTTTTCACTCTTTTCTTGATCAACATAGGTTAAGTGTGCTGCAGAAGTTTGACTATAGCTTCAATTGTGCTGGGACATAAAACGGTGAGAATGCTCTCAGCAAAGCTGCAGTCAGATGGTCACCTTCTAGTGATGCTCCTGGGCAAGCCTTCTAGCACTTCATCGGGCCAAGCTGCACAGGTGTGACAGTCCAACCACAAGTGCAAAGTTAGCTGTTTGCTTGAAATTCGGAACCCACAGCTCATATTCATCTGATGCAAGATTCACTGGTCTCTGCACCTTAAGCAATTGATTCTGCTCAAACACAGGCCCACTGGGCTAAACTGAATGTGTAACTGAGGAACAGTACTATTAGCTCTTACTCACGCACACATCTTAATTCCAAATAAGAGCTTTAAATGCCTAAATCTGTTGGGAAAGGGGAAAATTCTCATGCTGCATTTTATATATCAACATTAATTACAATTTTAGTATTTATACTGCCCAGTTGCTCATTATAAAAATAAAGGGAACATTTGATGATTTGCCAGGAAGAATTATCATACCAAGATGATGGTGAGGTAGTGATCCTTATTACCCCATAGTAGAGGTGAGGAAACTGAGGCTGAAAAAAATAAACCAACATGACCAAGAAAGCCAGGAAGCAGTCAAGGCCATGTGGCCCCAGAGCCCTGTGTGATAAAAGGTTTTGAAATCGCCTCAGAAATGGTCACTCAAGTTATAATGCATTTAGAGCTGACAGGCCACTAAAGATCACAGAGGCCAAACATGCTCAACCTATCTGATCTTCACAGCTGGCTCACCAGAGGAAGAACAGCAAATACACGGCTATCGATGTGCTCAAAGACAGCTGCGATAGACACCAACCATCCCATCCCTTCCTCTGACAATGCAGATAAAACACCAGGTTCAAGTCCTCCACAAAATTCTCCATGTCCTTTATTTCCCAGACCTCATAAAGCCCAGCCTTTAATTATTCACATATGAATAGAGCAGCGCAGAAAAATCGGGTGATTTGCCCAGTAACATCTAAGTAGTTAATAGATACACCAAACCTCTAAGAAGGTTTCCTGACTCCCAGTCAGGAAATAGCATAACCAAGTATCCTCCATTAGGACAGATGGTATTATGACAGAGAAAACACATTACTCTTCAGCTTTATCACCAGGGTAATAAAGACAGGCAGTAAATACTCTTTTATTGATAATTATTTTCCCCCTGTGAACTTTGGCAGCCCAACCCACCGATCCTTTGGCTAGTCTAAAGACCATTAACCACAATGATACCACTTCATATATACACCACCGTGTTCCCACTTACTAAAATTTACTCCTTTCAGGAAAAAAAAGGGCTGATAACACTCAGACTGCAGCAATCACAAACTAGAAGTCTACAGGGGCAATCAGAAAGACAGAAGTGCTTTGTTTGGCCAGCATGGTGTTCCAAACATTTTAGATTGGTCTACCATATTGTTCTCATGGAACACATCTCTTTGAGCAGTCAGCAGGTGTCGCGGGGCTGACCCCTTTGAAAGGGCTTATACCTCCCTGTTTGCCACAGTCTTCACCTGCCCATTTGAAAGTTATACTCTCTGCCAGTCCCTGTGGGCATTTAAGTTCACAGCCTCTGCTTTACTGCATTAATATTACGGCACTAAAGCCACATGAATTTCTATTTCAAACCCATCACCAACAATTGGTATGTGAATTCTGTATCAAAATAGGGCTTGCTTCATCAATAAGAAAGTGATGGGCGGAGGGGGCTAGGACTGACCTGGGAAGCCGGGTGGCCTGATTCTGGTCCTTCCTCCACCAGTAAATAGTGGAATTACTTTGATCAAGTCACTTTCCCTCCATGAATCTTGGTTATTTCCACATTTTTAAATTAGGAAAGATGGATTAGCAATTAATATTCCCCCCCCCAATTTAAAAATCCCAGGAGATGCTTCTTACCCAAATTGTGTACAAACGTAGGCATTTTCCAGGCAGAGGGACACTGGGGAAAGGGGTGTGTTAGGAGTCACAGAGACTACATTTTGAAACCTGGTTTCATCGTTTTCCATGAAATCTCAGGCAAGTTATCTAAAACTCTCCAAGCCTTAGTTTCCTCACATTCATTTAGTCAAAATCATGTATTGAGCATCTAGTATGCATCAGACACCTTCTAAACACGGGATTCCACAGTGAGCAAAACCAAGTCTCCTGAAGTACAAGGGGGACAGAAAATAAAAAGATGTCTCACCCGTCAGGCGGTGAGAACGGCTGGGGAGCGAACGGGGGTTGATACAGCTGGAAGGGATGACCTCTCTGATGACGTGTGAACAGACACCTGAATAAAGCAGGGGTGGAAGGCACCCCGTGCGGATGTTTGGGTACAGACCGTTCCTCGCAAATGCCCAGCCATGTGAAAACTTACTGATGTGCCACACAGACCTCCTAACAGCCTGGGCCCCTGACAGGAGTGTGATGTCCTCCTTCCCTCCCACTCTTCACGTTCCACTTGGCCTCTTCTAGTGACCTGTTTGTCTTCAGGATCTGCACTCTGCCTGTCCATCAGCACCAACGCAACACAGCACAGTAGACCAAGGCTCTCACTCCGCCTTCTAACCAACGACAATCTACACCTGTCAAATCCTATTTTGATGATCAAAAGAGCCAAATTTTGCCTCCACTGTGTATTGAAAAAAAATCCTTTCATAATAATACTCCAAAATGCACACCTGTGGTTAATAACACACAGCAGAGCAGGAGACGTTACGATCACAGGCTCCATATCAGAAAGGCCTGGATCACGTCCCAGCTTTACCTATCAGCTGTATGACCTTCACTACCCTACCTAGCCTCTCTGAATTTCAGTTTTTTCACCTGTGAATTGGAACCCAACAATGTTATCCCCTTTCCAGTTGTGATGAGACGAGAATGAGATTATGTACATAGAACGTATGCAACTTTCTTGACACAGAGGAAAGCACCCGATGATGTGTAAAGCACCCGATTTGTTTCTAACGGGGCTTTTAATTACAAGCTACAGAAATAAACCCTGAAAAAAATGGAAAAGAATTTTATTAAAAGCTTACTGGTTGGCTCCCAGACTGCCCAGCAGCCAGGAATAGTGCCCCCCAATCGTGTCACAGCGGGGTCCAGGAGCACCATGGCACAGTGAACGATGATGCTCAGGCCACCAAAGCTGGAGTGCCAGGCGCTGGCCTGTGTTTCAGTGTGTGGGGAGGACGGTAGAGGGGAAGAGAGCTCTGCCTGCCAGCAAAGCTCAGGAAGTAGGGAATCCCCCCTCCTCGCACCAGAATGAGTGCTCAGATGCTGGGCAGCCCTAAGGATGACAGTGTTCAAGCACACCGCTATTGCAATACTGGCCTTTCTAGGGATCCATAGGGACTGGTTCCAGAAACCCTCCCTCCCCCCAGATCCCCAACTGCGCAGATGATTAGATGCTCAGTCTGCCTTCCGTATCTAAGGGTTCTGACATGAAGGACCAGCTGTATACAGTGCCCTCACCAACCCCCCTTTGAAGCCCTGACTAATTTGCTTGTGCCACTGCCCTCACCAGCAACGCCCAGCCCTCTCCGCGTGCTTCGGCTTCATCCTGGGGCCCCACTGTGGGGCCTTCCAACCTGACTCTGGCGCCTGCTTCCTTCCTCGCCAGCTAATTCTCTCACAAGGCACCTTATTATCAACTGATTTACATCCTGATGAAACATCCTGATTATACCCATATACAGGCAGACACAGGGTACAGGATAAAAACAAACACAATACAGTTACAAACCGCACTCCCTAATCATTTCACGTGTGTGTATCTCATCTCACAAGCCAGCTTATGAGTCCTTGCCATCTGGGAACACCATTCTTTTCTCCTGTCGCTGCTAGAGGCCGATTTCCTGTTCTTTCCCCCCCTTTAAATCGGGCGTGGAGCACAGTTGTAGATCCAGGGTCAAGTATTCCTTTGTTACGAAGAACAAGTCCAAACTCCCAGACAGAATGGGGAAAGTAGTTGATGTCAATAAATTTCACAATATTGAAGCACTTATAAATTATAATAAATTATCACTGTATAAATTCATTTTTACTACTTAGTTTTTGACCAAAAAGAAATAAACTATCTTCCCACTCTGGAAAGTGAGGAATACCACACTGCCTTAATTTTTCCAAAAGAAAAGAGCCCTCGCCTACCCACCCCCGCCCCCCATGGAATAACATCCCCATCTTGTGGGCTCTACTGGTCAATGTTTTCGAAAATCATGGTGACATTTTCAGAACAATGATATCTCTTAATACTTTTCAGGGATAGACAGAACAACCCCTCTTTGGCCCATAAGCTAGAAGCTCCCTACATATTTTGTAAATGCCTTCCGCACCAAGTACTTAAAAACTTAAAATAACTAAAACAACCAGTAATGAGTCAGGCATCAACCATGTTTATACAAAAAGAAAAAGGATATATGCAGTAGAACCTCCGTAGTTGACCACCTCCCCACATCGACCATCTCTGTAAGTTGATCTAATTTTCATAGGCCGGATATGCACCACATGTACATATCAGTACTACCGTCGACTACCTCCATGTGGTGACTACTTTGTTCTAGTCCCTTAGACAGTCCACTTACAGAGGTTCTACTGATTTGGATTCACAGGTACCTAAAGAGGAAGTCCTGCCATGAAAGGATTCTCTTCTGCCATGAATAATAAACTCTTTAGGAAACATCTATTGAGATCCACAGGGTCCAGCAGGGCATTGGCTTTCCTCGTCGGGCAGGACCTGCCGAGCAGACGGCCATGCATACATAGAGAGCAGAGAGAAACTGACACCAGACTCAGTGGTTCCTAGCCGGCTCCTGGCCAAGACCAGAAGGCTGGTAATATCTGCCTGGGCTCACGGCCTAGAGGAGAAAGGTTACTGGGCACTTAGAAATATGCACGTTCCATAGAGTTCAAAAACCAGAAGGGAGAGAGGGGTTAGGAAACAATGGAGCCACGGAAAAGTGAGGGAAGACAGCACAGTTGGTGTCCTTTACATCAAGGAGCAGGAAGGACATACACCACAAAAGGAAATGAAAATGGAAAGCGAAGAAAGAGGCGGACAACAGTTCCCAACGCTCTCCTCCCTCGGTCCACATACCCTTGGAAATGCAAGAAAATCTGCAACTTAGAAATGCCACAGATATCTGAAGTACCCAGGCACCACCTGCCACGCTTCTGGGATTATCACCCAACAAGCTTCTCTGGTCTTGTTTATATTCATCTCCCTAAGTAGTCCTTTTCCAGAGATAGGGTAAATGTGTTTCCTGAGCCAGGACATGATGTAAACCCACTGTTTCTGGCTGTCATTTATTTCAGAATGACCTTTTTTATTGAAGAAGGTTATCCCTGCAATGACGCAGCCCATGTGTGGTATAAATGTAGCACCTTCAACCATCAGTTCCCCAAACCATCAGCTCATCCAAGTAGTCGCTGAAAAATGTGTAAAAATATTCCCTGGACTCAGCACATCTCATCATCCTATTAATCTTTCTAAGCTCTACGAGGAGTCAGTAGAGGAGCTTCCTGGTACATCTGGACCCCACGTTCTCCAGTCTGACCTTCAAGACCCCATGAACTCTGCCCTAGCTCTGCTTCCTGCTCCTTCTCAGGTTCTCGTCCCACCTCTCCCTTCCAAGAACCCTATTCTTGTCCAACAGTACTGACATGAGAGCCCACTGCAACCCAGGCATTTCCCTTCATCAAGAGCCTTATCTGCCTGGGTCCCGCCATGTCTAACAGCCCCCATGCTCTCCCCAACCCCCACACCACAGCAGCAAACGCCACGTCCCCAGGCTGTCTGCACACTGTACCATGCTGCAAACTGCTTTTCTGGTTCCCTCAGTAAATGCCTCCATAGCTAGTAACAGGATCTCTTTACTGACAGAGTCCAGCACTACAGGGAGAATTACAAGTCCTGGACTCCAACAGCCCTGCCCTGAAGACAGAACCCTGGGCAAACATTTCTTTATTTGTAAAATGTACAATGTCTACCTTGCACAGCCATTAGGAGGACTGGAAATAATTTACATAAAGGGCCAAATTAGGTGCCCAAGAAACAAGGATTATGACTCAAAATGAAAAAACAATGTGACTGTCTCAAGTCCAGAAAAATAAAACAATTACATGTGTGGCTATGCTGCAAGCTGGGTGCTCCTCGAGAGCAGGTCCATGCCTTACTCTGCTCTGCAGACTCGCTATTCCAGCCACTGTGCCTTGCTTCTAACAAGCAAGCACTTTTTAAAGAGCAACAGATAAAAAAGGCTAAAGTAACATGCACACAAAATGCTAACAATACATCTTCTGGCACTGGGATGTATGAGAAATTTGTTGTTTTCATATTTGTACTTTTCAGTCTTACCTTAATTTTCCAGAGTGAACGAATATTATAAAGCCTACTTGAAATGCACTCGCTGTAACAATTTTGGCGCCCTAGTCTCCACTACAATTGCAAGTAGAAATCACAGTAACAATTTTTTTTCTTTACATTTGACTTTGTGTCTATTTATCCTTTCATTCTTTGTCTACATTTTCTCATCAAGTACTTATGTTCCCATGAAGCAGGTTTTTCTAGACAGAAACAGAACCAGTTTTTATGAAAACGCCCCTTAATTTCAACTCCATAATATCCCCTCAGAATTGTTCATGTTAGATATCAAATTCAAACTTTCTCTGGTCTAAGATCAACAAGGAGGGAGAGGGGTGGGGCCTTGGTGTGTGCCACACCTTCTGGGGGCAAGACATGATTGCAAGAGGCACTTTACCTAACAAATGCAATCAGTGTAACCTGGCTTATTGTACCCTCAATGAATCCCCAACAATAAAAAATAAAATAAAATCAACATAATAAACAAACAAGTGTAGGAAATGGTATATTATAGCTTCATGAATGTCTCAATATTTTGCCATTCCTACTTTCTCACGTGGTAGGTGTCAGCCGTCCCAGGAAGTTTTAATATTTTAAATGTTTTCTAACATGTTACACAAGCTTACAAGCAGAAGATAAACTCCCAAATTCAAAACTTAAGTGGCAACAGTGTACCTGTTAAAAAGGAAGACCATATATCACAGGTAACATTTTCCTGCATTTGGGTAGAGAATATTAACACCAACGGTAGATTATAGTACTCTCTCATAACTTAAAAGCAAAATAAACTGCCCCAAGAGAGGGATATGTTGATGGGTAGCTAAATTACCTCTGAGCCTACATACAGGGTGGACATAAAGTTCTTATGCGATTTACTATGTTAAACTATTTTAAATTGCACACAGACTTCACCAGCCACCCTGTATTTCACATCAAAAAAAGAACCAGCCAGGCATGCATTACTCAGGCAGCTGAGGCAGGAGGATGGCTTGAACCCAGGAGTTCAAGGTTGTAGTGCATTGTGATTGCCCTACTCCAGCTTGGGAAATGGAGTTAGACTCCCATCAAAGAGCTAGACCCCATTAAAGGAGACCCATCTAGAATTAACTAAAAAATGTGTGAAGACATAACTCCGATTTTTTTATACCACCCTTTCCCCACTTCACTGAACCACCCACTACCTGATTCTCCACTGCCAAACCAGAGCAGCCTTCTCCCCTCAGTCCCTGCCTGGCATCACCTGGAATCCAGCTCTCCACAGAGGCCCATTACGTTCCTCCTTTCCAGGCAGATGTCAGCTTCCTGAATCCTTCCTGGATTCACAAGAAGTAGCTGATTTCTCCCTAATTCCCAACCTGAAGTCAGTTTATAACATTTCCCAGTGTTAAGTACTTCCAGGAAAAAAGAAAAAAAAAAAAAAAAACCTACTCTTTTCAATCACAGCAGTCCTAGAGAGACAGACTTTCAGAGATATCAGCAGGTAGAAGCCTTGGAGACCCTCTGGTTAAGGGATTCTCTACCTTAAAAGACTTAGGGGCCCTTAACATAAAATATACTTTATAACTGTCACCTTTGTTACCATTTTGAAGTGAAATTCTGATAGTTTACCTGCACATCATTGCATGTATATGTATGCATATGTCTTTTATCATACCATTCAGGAGAAATAAAAATAATTTAAAATAAAATATGTACTTTAATAATGCCTGGATACTAAAAGACATGAAATGACGTGGTCAACTGTTTCTATCTATTTACACATAAGAGTAAGTTCAGATTTGGAAAAAAAATAAGATCAGAAAACATTCCCCATGAGAAATACAGAAAACAAAAGGACAAAGGGACACGTGGTTTGTGGAACAAAAGCAGAGGTGAGATTGAACTGTGTGTGACATCCTTCAGGAATGCCAATAAGGTCATTCCAAAGTCATGTAGGACACCAGAAAATTCTTTGTTTGGCGGGTGTGTCTTGGCACTGCAGGGCCATCTGACACAACTGGAACCTGTCCAGCAAACAATGAGACAACATAAAGTCATAAAATGCGCCCACAAATTTCCAAAGTACCCTTTAGAGAGAGCAGCACTGGGAAGTCCTGAGAAGTCCTGAGCTAGTGCAATTCTGATTCACCTCCATTCCTCCTCAGAGAACACAAAAGCTGCTCTGAGAAGCGACTACGCTCACAGCCAGAGCAGGTGACAGTGACAAAGCTGGTTTCAGAAACAAGTTTCATAATCACTACAAGGGGCACACACAAACATCCTCTCCTCCCCTCCTGACTCAGATTTTCTCCCTCTGCCCTCTGCAATCATTACTCTTCAACTTTAAACACCTGTGTTCTCCCTCCCCCATCGCAACCCCACCTCTCACACATTCTTGCTAACTGCGCGCCACCCTGACTCTCCACCACACAACAGCTTGCGCTACCATTGTCACAGCCTCAGCCTTATTAACTCAAATCACGAAGATCTCATTCAGATGCCCCTTCTGAACCACCACTGACCTCCTCCCTGTCTCAGGGACCCTCCAGTTCCCCCGCAGCCCGTATGTCAGTCCCTTCCTTCCCACACCCAGCTTAACTGATACACCACTGCTCCCCTCACATTGTTCACCATACGTACCCCCTCCTAGTCTGTCCTGCATAGAAGTGTAAACTGTGTTAAGTTCCGTGCCTAAGCAGGCCCCTGATATACACACTTCACATTCACCACAACAGTGTAATTCAATTCAGTGCAGCTCTAGCTGCTTGAAAATGTCTGCTTGAAATGACTGTCCCAACCCTGCAGAGCCAATTCCTCACTCAATCCACCTGTAGGAAACAACTTTGCTTTTCTAAGAATGAGGCAATGAATTATGAGAATGCTCTTTCCAATAATGTCTTTGTTCCTACTCTACTTCTAAGTGGAATGGTCTCTTTCTGAAAAACCAAACCTTGTATTTCCTTCAAAATCCGGCTCCTGTTAATATCCTCAATAAAGCTTTCAAGTTCTTGGCCCATATTGATCTCTGAATTCTCAAATGATTAACAATGACAGATTTTCAGAGAATAAAGGAATCCTTAGATCATCTAGTCGAGTTGTTTTATTTCACAGATGAAGGAACTGGGACTGAGAGAGGTGAGCCTTCTCTGGCAATAGAACTGGGTTGTCTGCAGACCAGGCTGCAGCTTCCGTCTCTCCCTACTTCCTGCCTAGCTTCTTTCAAATACACCAGTGAGTCATTTCGTAACGTTTACAGGACTTTCAAAATAGGAGAAGTAATTTTTCTTTAAAAACATGCTTTCACATAAATGTTAATAAGAATATTTTATTATGCTTCATCTTACCCTTCATTCAGTACTTAAAAACATACATAATTTTATTTGCTACAAATTTGCATATCACATGGAAATTGAATACAAATATCCAGTTCCAATTTCCCTTGTTAATTTCATTTTTTCCCCAAGTCAAAAAACTTCTGCAGCTTGCTTCCTAGGAAAAAAACAGTCAAGCCAAAAAAGGAAAAAAAAAAAAAAATTCTTAAACAGAGTACCCAAAGTAATGTCCCGTATGAAGGTGTTTAAATTTTAAAGCATTTTGGTTCCAGGTTTATTTCACAAGTGTTTTTCCTGTTTATAGGAAGGACTCAGTAAAGAAAATCACAATATTTAATCTAAAATCATTTCCTAAATTTCTGAAGTGTGTTGCGTGCCTTAACTATTGTTAGTCAACATGAGTCACACGGTTCTAAGCTCATGATGTCTCTCTCATTGCAACTTCTCCCATCTCAACTGACATTTAAGACATGACATTTAATGTCTTAAATGACCAGATTAGATTACTTCCATTCTTTTCCCTCTTTTATTTTTACTATTTGCTTATTTTGAATTAATGCACCATGAGTTAACTCTCTTTTATAGTATCTACGGAGAAGACTACAGTCAAAATCAAGAGTCACAACTCACTTCACATCTGAAAGTTTACTGTACAGCATCAGACTTCCCCAGCCTTGCAAATGTTCCCATACTTTGACATTATTTTTACTCTATTTTAAATTTAATACCATCAAAATGTAGAAAAGTGGAAATATTATCCTATATCTGTTCAACTAAATGACAAAATAGGGAATGTTTCAAAGGTAGTGGCTCCGATGTAATTTTCTGGACCTCTAGACTAGACCCACAGAGGGACACAGGCACCCAAGGGATGCACATACACGTCCTCCCTTTGGAGGTGACAGTCACTCATCTGTTTTGAGCTTCTTCCCAACTCTGCCTCAAGCTTTTAATCTGTCCATCGTTAAAGAAATATGCTTTATTGAGGTATTTTATAAACAGTCCTAAAATTTCAATTAACTATTTTTATCTACATCAAAAGTATTCAGTGACATTCTCATTATTACAACCATCCAATATTGAAGTAAAGTCATGTAAGACATTAGCAAGGCGGGAGGTACATGTGGAGGAATACATATCAATGACCTAAGTCCTCCTGTCCTCTCTCGTTAATGGCATTCATAATCCTGAAACGCCACTTCATCTCTCTGACCCACTCCCTTCCTTGTAAATCGAGGCAGCATATCATGTGAACATGGTATCTGTCTATACTTCAAAATTCTAAGGTCTGGGAAATTACAAAAAATGTAGGGAAATATTTTTCTGTAACATGACTAAATGAAAAGATTATGTATACAGTCGGCCCTCTGTACTTCCAGCTTTCACATTCATAGATTCACCCAAGCATGGACTGAACATACTCAGAAACAAAAACTTTTTCACAAAGTCCCAAAAAGGAAAACTTGCATTTGTCATGCACTGAGTTGAGTCCATGCAAGTGCAGGGATGTACAGGCTCGGTATTCGATATTATCACTAATCTAGAGATGATGTAGTGTATACAGGAGGAGATGCAGAGTTGGCACTATACCATCTTACATCAGGGATTTGGTCGCCTCGGGAATTGTGGGTGTCACTGACCCAATTCCCCACAGATACTGAGGGTCAACTGTATACGTAGTATAGACTTAGCCCTTCAACAGACACATTCCCTAAGAGTTAAACTCTCAATCCCTGATGTTTATAACATCAGTTCATGATCACATATTAAGTGCAGTCAATTGAGTGTGTATCTATAATTCACAAATTTTATTTTCATAAAGTATCACTTCTACTCCTCATTTAAAATATTTTGACAAAATTGCTAGTGAAAGAGCAAAAGAGCCACGAGAGAACAGGGTGACAATGAAATGGTACCAGCAGTTTGCCTTTACTAAGCTCTCACCATCAGCCAGGACTCAAACATTTGCAAAGGTACTTTTTGCATTTACTCCTTACAACCTTACTATCCCAATAAGTCAGTTAAGAAACAGAAGGAAAAGTGGTGAAGTAACTTGCCCACTCTCTCACTCTAAGTGCGAGAGCAGGACTCAGGCCCCAGGCAATGCCCATTGGCTTGCCCAGGTGGCTAATGCCTTCCCCTGATAGCCTCTAATTAAGAGGGTGGGTGGCAAGATGAAGGTTAGTCCAGTCTGACACTGAACTAACAAACATGTAGGCACTCAAGGAGCTTTAACATTCCCCTAACTGGTGCCATAATCTGGAAAGCCCACAAGAGAAATTACCACCAAAATCTAAAAATGATGGGCATTTCTCTCTGGAGCATCTCATGTAATATAGCCACCTGCCTTCTCTCGAGTTTATATATAAATAGATAGAAAGCAAGGAAATGCACTGGTTCCTTACCCTAAGAGATGATTAGAGAATATCTCAGAAGGAATACGAAACATCTTCATTGTTCTTCCTCACACCTTGTTTCTTGGGATCCACATAAGCAACTCCCCTCCTGATGTCCCTGTGATGAACTGTGCAGCCAGCAAATAGCTACCAATTCCAGGCCCACTCCCACCTCCAAGGTCAGCCAATAGCCACCTCACTCCAGACACCCTGCTCCATACCTGCTCACAACTGGAGGAACAACTGAATCACGTATAAGAACCGACCGATAAGGGGCCAGGATCATTTTAAATAGCAGCTCTTATTTCTGCTTAATGTATAAGACAAATCCACCAAAAAGCCTAGTTGGTGTCACTGGGGTCAGACACTTGGATTCATTATATCAAGTGTCAGACTTGAGTCTTCCCTGGCAGCATTCTGGAAGAGTTACTGAATGGTGACAGAAGTGGGAGAGAAGGTTTCTCCCATCTTGTACAGTGGTCAGTTTTCCTATCATAGTTGAAAACGTAGTGATCTGTGGCCAAAGTAGTCAACGTCTCCTTAGAAGTAAACGAGGTAAGGAATGTTATTTCTGCTTTCTGAACAACCTTAAAGGTTAGATGACCCCAGTGAGTTGAGAGAGGACAAGTCAAACATCACCATTAGAACCTACATCACCAGGTATAAAACGGGGTTTAAGATAATGAGCCACTGAATAGTCACTAGTATATGGAACCACCAAACTCTTAAAAACCAATCCCTGATGGTCTGTAAAGAGCTTGCTGTGCACACTGTGGGTGGTTTCTGAGCTTGCTCACTCTTCACATCTCCAAAGTTAGAGTTCCTGTGAGAAACTCGCCTTTTTCACTGTAATGACAATGGAATGAAAATACTCAAACCACGCACAAAGCGTCATATAGATACTACACTTTGTAGAGCTTCATTATAAGACTGTTACAATAATAGTCATAAAAACACCGGGAAAGGAGGATGTGTGCAGCAGGCGTTCCACTGAAGGACATTCCTCAGGGATTCTAGGTTTCGTTCCTCCCATCAGCCGCTGGATGTGTAACCCTGAGCAGTCGCTGTATCTCTCCAACATGCACTTTTCCACGTAAGAAAAGAGACAAATGACATTAGAAGTCCTTATACACAAAAATCTATGATTCCAAGGTAAAGGTGACATCATCTGAAAACATGAAGTATTGCTTGTACGGTTTTTTTAAACAAAGGAAAACAATATTCAGGTGTAACAGAAGTAAGGGTCTGACAAAGGGGAAAATGTATTACAAGTTGTCTCCTTAAAAACTACCGGCTCTTTTTAGGAATTAAAGGCTGTATTTATGCCCAAGGCCAGTAGTTAGTCAGAGGGGAAAGGGAGTGTTCTTTGAACCACGGGAGATGGCTCAACCTGATTGTCCTGACAGAGGTCCCAAGATTGTCTTTTATCAGAGATGCTCCAGTTAAACAGTTAAACAGCCCAAAGCTGAAAGCTCTCATGAGAAGCTCTGTCCTTCTGCTGAAAAGGATGATGGTACTCTAAGATGAGAGTCTGCTACCTTCCTCATTTGCCAGCAAATTAACATAAAATTCTCTTTCTTTTTCCTCAAACCACTTATCCACATTCTTCATTCAGCCCTGGGGACAAGTATCAAATTTTCAGAATACCAGGACAATAACACCATTGAATTTTTACATCACTGAATCTAGATAATGTTAACAACAAGGCCAGGTCTAAAATTATAAATTAAGAGAGATTGTCAGAGTCCTGCGCCAAACGTCAAATTTAAACAGTGACTTTGGTTAATATACTTCTTGTTACCCTTTCTTGTTGTTCATGAGAATTATACTTGCTTACAATTACAGGTAGCTGGTTTTAGCCAGTTTAGTGAACTCTTCCTTTCACCAAGCATGCCAATTTAAACTTCTGGTTCTAAAAGAAATAAGGCAATAAGGTATCATTGTAAAGTATTTATATTCTATCTCTTGGTTAGATTTGTGTGTGTTGTTTGGCAAATTCCTGGAAATGTCCCAACATTGAACATTGATGCTTACAGAATATTCAATGAGAGAGACAAATTAAGAATGGTTAAACTATTTCTCAAATTTTGTCACCATTAAGAGTACCTTGAAAAGCTTGTTGGCTCTTTCCCTTGACACACATCTCTAATCTTCTTGGGTCTTCTAGACCTTTCATACGTCACTTCTTCATATCATGATTTTTTCCTTGTCCTTGCAGAAACCTTTCCTTTCAAACTTCAACACTCTCACCGCCGGTCAGCATTACTTCCTATACAACTGTCATCAAAGCTATGAGTAATTTCAGTGTGTGAAAGAGAAAGGAAATTCAAGATAGAAATAATAAAGAAGTAAAGAATAAAACTAGTGTGTATCTTCCACATTGCTTTGCAATCATGCCTTATGTTCTACCAAAGCAGAGTTACATAACCCTGTTGTTGTAAGATAGCAGAGAGATGATTACGTGCATGGAAGTTACTCTAGCTCGCCCTGGAGAGCAAGCTTCAGGTGTGTATTCTTTCAAAATGCCCCACTGAACCCCAGGGGACCATACAGCAAGGCCCTTTGGGTTCTCTGAGCAATGTTTACACAAATCCTAAAACAAAATTTCCCCTTACATCTCTGAGCATACATTTGAACCTAAATGCATTATGGATTAGAAAGCTGTGGTTCTCCATTGATTTGTTTTCTAAATCCATGGTGATACAACATTTGCCCTCAAGAAAAGCTATAGACAAAGACATCACTCAAATAATATACACAAGACACTCAACAGATATCTGCTCAACAATTGCAGGAGCCATTGATTAAATTCATGCAATCTACAGATATTTAGATTGGCAGAGCTTCTGCACCAGTCTCTGAGTCACCGGGAACGTATCTGCCCCTACGGAGATACATGTAGTAGCACCCAACCCAAAGTGATGCCTATGTCTCATGCGCAGACTGAGGTTAATTTGTCTGGAGTGTGGCCTGAGTTTCGGAATTTTAAACTGTTCTAGTTCAAGACCAGCCTGAGCGAGATCAAGAGTGAGATCCTGTCTCTAAAAATAGCTGGGTATTGCAGTGGGCACCTATAGTCCCAGCTCCTTGGGAGGCTGAGGCAACAGAATCACTTCAGCCCAAGACTTTGAGGTTGCTGTGAGCTGTGACACCTCGCCACTCTATCCAGGACAACAAAGTGAGATCCTGTCTCAAAAAAAACCTTGAATCCAGATGTAAGATTTACATGTGTTCACTAACCCAATGCAAAAAACATTTCTAAGTGCTTAAAATTTTCAGAATAAAAAACTGGCGAAACAATTATCAGTCACCTTATCATTTTATCATCTTAGCTAAGATATTACTGACTTGGGTACAAAACTCAGCTCATCACAACCAGAAAACTACTTTCAGATGATGGGAAAGTTTATGAATTCACTTAATAACTTAATTCTAATTTGTAAAAAGAGTTTCTATCAACTTTTTGTCTCAATGCTTATTTTAAAATGTTTTCAATATTTGTAGTCCATTCCTTTACTGAATGTCAATTCAGAATATTGTGAGCATAAGACGCACTTGGGTTTCCTCTATACTGACCCTAATAACACTAATTACATTTAAAATAAATCCTTAATATACCCAGTACATTTGATTTGTCCTAATTTTGCCTCTTTCTCCTAAGAGATGTTACAAAAATGTTCCAATTTATATTTATTATACAATCAGTCTATTCCAACACCATCTGTTGTCTGGACAGTTATTATTCATAAAGGAAACTGTAGTTATTTATTATTTATATCCCACCAATTTGATATTCTTTCTCTGGCAAGAACATAGAAAGAACAGCAAGAAACATAGCTAGAAAAGCAGATTGGAGCCCTGACTTGGAAAATACTCATTCTTAAGCATGTACTCATTTGGAAAATATTTACTGAGAACCTACTATGTGCCAAGCAATAGGAATATGATTATACCCGGGCCAAACACAATCCCAAATTTATGGTCTCATTGTGAATACAAATATGCATGACACAACTAGAAGGTTGCATTTGGAAAGTTAATCTGATAATCAGAATTAAATTAAACCAGGCTGGTATTACAAGTGCATATCATGCATAAATAATTAATTAAAGAGGGGGGGCTCTTTCATGAAAACCAAGTTTGGTGATAGAGCCCTCCTGAACAAGTTGCTTTCCATTTCACTTTTATTTCTCTTTCCTCCTGCATTAACAATTCCTCCCGTAATAACAAATTACCACAAACTTTATTTTCCCATCCTAAATCAGGATCTAGGAGATCCATCTCTTGCAGTATCTGGTGCAACTGGCGTTCTTTTGCTATGGACACATGGCTCCAGACTCTACCTCCATCTTCACATACTTCTCTATCTGCGTCAGATCCCACTCTTCCTCCAAAAAAGAAACCTGCAATTGCATGTAGACCCCACTGGATAATCCAGGATAATCTCCCATCTCAAGATCCTGAACTTAATCACATCTGCAAAGACCATTTTCCAAATAAATTAAGATCGCAGGTTCCAGGAATTAGGACCTTTTTTATTTTTGGAAGCGATTATCAGACTATCACACCTACAGAAAGCCTAAGAGTGAAAGGGACAATGATAATAATAACAACAATAATAATAATAATACAACTTGACTTAAGCATAGTATTTACAGTTCTGCTCCAAATACATCTGAAGAGTTTACCTGTTTTTGAACAGGTCCCCAAATGCAACGTTGTTTACTCCTCTGCTATTTCATATTTATGGTGAGAATTTAATTCAATGAGGCCAGAAAGCATACAAATTATAATATTATTACCTTTCTTTCTCCTCAGTCATCACTCAAACAGCTCCCATAACTTTCTCACTTACCAGCTGGAGAAGTCTGGCTTGGTGTTTCCCTATATTAAATCCCCAACAAAGTTCAGCAAGGCAGCCCTGCACAGGCTCAGTTCTCACCTCCCTCACCGCTATACCTCCTCATGCAGTCTAGTCTTTAAAATCAGAGATGAATCTGGGCAAGGCCAAAGCCTGGTGGAACCTGGCGGAATCTGGTGGAACCTTGGACCTGGATCCTGCCTTTCCAGAAGGAAGGCGTGACGGGGCATTTACCCTGGGACATTCCAGTTACAGTCAATTTTCTATAGCTATAAAAGTAGGCCTTACCTAAAGATGCTAAGAAGCCTAAGGCCAGAACTACATGGCTAAAAAGAAGAGTTTGGAGAAATCTCAAGATTCCGGTGGAATGCTGAGGAGTCATTATGCCTGTCGCACTTTCGCAATTACAGTAGAGGAAACTAGGCCAAATCTTTGCCCTCCTACCCAACCACTTGAGTAAAGCTGTCACACAGATCACCATAATCCTGACTTGCCTTTTTCTTTAGCTACCTGGGAGAATGGAGAACTGCTGCCATTGCAGAATCCACGTGCTAAAATCCTTATTCAAAGTATTTAACATTGTTAATACAATAGAAAACATCCTGATATTGAGAATCTAATATGAATCAATAATTAGGTATATATAAACCCCATTTACTTTAACTCCACTCCAAATCTGAACTAGTACATAAATTCAATTCTTAGCCTCTCAAGCAAGAATAAAAATACCACCCCATAGACTATGACGCCACTACAAATACATTTCCATTTTTATTTGGCATTTTTTTTTTGCTCTTATAAACAGAGTAAATAAAATAATTCCTTGCATTATTGCATTGGTTTAAAATACACTAACAGGAAGACAATACAAAATGATTAAGAAAACAAATCCAGGGATATTAGACAAAGGTTGTGTATAAAAGGCAAAGACTTAAAACACTTTATTTCCTATTCTTGTTTTCCAAAAGCATGGTAAGCAAGCTCACAGATAATTACTCACAAGGTAATGCCTCGTCTCCTCTGCTTTATTTACGGGCTTGCCTTCAGGCAGCAGAAGTCCCATAAACGTCTGTTGTTGCCTGGCCACTATATCTCATCATGTAGTATCTTTCCACTCCAGTGAAAAGCTCATATTCTCTACCAGAGCTCATTTGAACTTATCAAATTTATAATTTAACAACTGGTGCCAACAGAACACATTGTAATTACAGGATCAAAGAATTTTAAGAGGAAGAGTCGCTGGAGATCCAATGTACAAAGGCGGACACTGCATCATGCCCCATGAGACTATCTGAGCAAAAACCCTTCCCCTTGTCTCCTCCCAGCTTTGGCTGACCCAAGGGAAAAGGACAATATTGGTGACTGGTAAGTATACAGACATGCCAGGGTCACAGAAGATGTAACTCCAGCTCTGGAACATAAAACCTGTGCCATTTTTCTTTGCCAAGGCAAGATCCAGACATGCCCACAGAAGCTCACCCATCTCAATTCCATGTGCCTCAGGCTGGCTTCCCTTTCTGGCACCCGGAACAAGGGGGAGGCCTTAGCGCCAAGTACAAGTACAGATCCAAAAGGAATCAAACCATTGCCTTCACCATCACAAGTTGCAATTGGCATCTCTTTGTGGACAAGTGGGTGGCATTATCTTTCCAGGGTGTCCAACCTGTGGCCCTGGGGCCACATGCAGATTACTTAAGGACTGTTTTGCTTATCTGTAGTGTTGGATATCACAAAAATTATACATAGTCCTTTTTGGTGAGGGGGCTCATCAGCTTTCATTAGTGTTTGTGTATTTAACATGTGGCCCACAGCAACGCTTCATCCAATGTGGGGCAAAGAAGAAAAAAGGTTGGACACTCCTGCAAATGTAAACAGTTACTGAAACATGGATTTCTGACATTGGTATTAGTCAAATTCTAAAGTATTATTTGGGTTAAACAAACAAATGAAAAAAGCTAAAACCCTAAAGATACAAGGAAAGATTGCTTTATCCCAAAGCACTGTCATGTAATAGGCAAACATTTATGGCTGTACACAGCACAGCTGGCATTAAGCAGATGTAAGGATTCTAGGGTATCAAGAAAACAGCCGGATGTGGTGGCTCAAGCCTGTGATACTAGTGACTTGGGAGGAGGAGGCAGGAGGTTTGCTTGAGGTCAGGAGTTCCAGGCTGCAGTGATCTATGATAATGCCACTGTACTCCAGCCTGGGAGACAGAGCAAAACTCTGTCTCTTAAGAAAACAAAAAACAACCAAACAAAAAAATACCTTCAAGGCTTTTATGGGGTTATGGGGTTATATTCTAAGATGGATACAGTAACTAGACACATGTAGCTGAGAAGAAACAGGGACTAAACGATAAAACAGAATTTTTTTTTTATGAAAATTGCACACAATGCATTTCTTATCAAAAAACAATGCATTTTTATCAAAGAACATAGTTGATGATATTATATTCTATTGACTATGCTATTTCTTTCTCTCCACCCAACCTCTTCCCCCACTTCCCTGTCTTTTTTCACTGTTATGGTTTCAAGCAATTTTTCCCATACTTCCCAAAAATATTTTTTTTTTAAATTAAAGTGTTCGGGCATGGTGGCTGACACTTGTAATCCTAACACTTTGGGAGGCTGAGGGAGGAGAACTGCTTGAGGCTAGGAGTTTAAGACCAGCCTGAGCAAGAGGGAGACTTAGTCTCTACAAAAAAATAGAAACATAATGGAGCCTGTTAGCACATGCTTAGAGTCCCAGGGACTTAGAAGGCTGAGGCAGGAGGATGGCTTGAGCCCAGGAGTTTGAGGTTTTACTAAGCTATGATGATGTCAGCATACTCTAGCCTGGGTGACAGAAAAAGGCCCTATCTCAAAAAGAAAAAGAAAAAGAAGAAAAAATTGGGGGTATTTTATCAAAGACTATAGTTAATGACATTATTATATTGACTATTGCAGTAAGTAAATAAATACCGAAATTTCATTTCATCATAGCTTACTGCAACCTCAAATAAGGGCATTTTATTTTGAGAAATGAAAAACTGCCATCCCCTTTCATAAGATTCATGTCATTACAATACTTAATCACATAAAAGAAATTTGTCCTCAAATTCATTTAAGTATAAACAAACCGTATCAGCTCCTTTCATATTTTGATTATGAACGTGACTTACAGGGCAAGAATGATACCGGTTAACAAAGAGAAGGGAAAAACCCTTATGAGTCAAAAATGTAATGGAGAGAGGCTGGAGCCAGCAAAGAATCTCCCTATCTCAGGCTTTCTCAGGGGCCAGTCCAATCTACCTTTAACAACACAATCATAAAGAACCAAGGTGTCTCTCTGCCTGGTGTGGAGTGGACAAGGTAAATGAAAACACCACCAAGAATGACAAAATGTTATAGGCAGGCCTGGAAAGTCATGTGCAGGTGGACCCCTGGAGGAGTTCTGCTAAGAAAGAAACCATACACAAACACTGGAAAGAAAATGACTTTTTAAAGTGTGGACTAAAAGGACAAACAGCTCAAGGCCAAGAAACCGACGCTGACAGCGTGAAATGATTGAAGGGCCGATTAGGACTGAGTCTCAGCAGTTGAAAAATAAAATACAGAGCTGAGAAATTAGGAAGAAAAAAAAAAAAATAACAGAGCTCAGTAACAGGCTCCTTGAGCAGGCCCGAGGAGAGATGTCAGCAATGAGTCAGATGTCAGGAGTGGCCGACCAGCAGGCCTGCCAGGGACCAGGAGGAAGTGGGAGAGGAAACGAGGCTGCTTGAGGCTGCCTAGCTAAGAAACATTCTAAATGGTTACAGGGCTGTGGTTTCTCCAGCAAAGACCCACGTGTGAAACATTCTGTATTCTACACTCTGATTAAAAAGTAACTTTGAGGGCAGTAACATATTAACTACACAAACTATTGCTTTAAGATAGTAAGCCTAGGAATGTGCCTGTACGAAAATATAGAGGGAAAGTATAATTCAAATGTGGTTAGCTCCCGGAGCAGGGCTATAAAATGACCTTTACTTCCTTCTTTATACTTTAATTTTTCCATATTTTCTCTAATGAGAAGGCTATTTTGTAAGTAGGATTTTTGACATTTCACAAGTGAACGTTAGCATGCTGTTAGTTTGTAAATCTCACAGTTGCACACACACACAGAGAACATGTTCGAAAACCTTAAGTATTATGGCACTTTTAGTTCACTAATATCTCTATGGAAGTTAACGTGGATCATCATGGTCTGCCATCTGGTGACTTTCCCATATTTAATGTAGAATCAGAAGTACACACATTGACCTTACTGTAGCCAAAATATGAAGGCCAAGAAATTTCAGCCCAAATAAATAAATTTACCCTTAAAGCCTGACCCTACCCTATGGAATTTTTCACTTAGATCTGTGAAAATTCCTATAGAATTAAAGAAGATATCAGCTTTCAGATGTTGCAGTAATAAATACAGCATTTTATGATCATGAAGAAGGAGAATGGGCCCTTCCAAAGAAAACTGGGCAGATCCTGTATGAAAGGTCATTGCAATACGGAATAGCCCAGGCTGTGGACAGGGGACACCGAGCAGTAATTGACAGAACAGACTCAGAACCAGACTGTCAGGGCTTGGAACTCAGCTTCACCACATTCCTAGCTAGTCACCTCGAACCAGCTGCACCTCTGTGCCTCAGCTTCCCCAAATTGTAAAACACAGACCATACTGATGTCTACACTTACTGCATTGTCAAGCACATACAAATCAATATTCAAATATAGGGAGGATCTTGTAAAGCACATACAATGGCGTCAGCCAAACAGAAGGTACTGTGTTAAGTCAGCTATTGTGATATATTTTTTTATCATAAAGTAAGAGGTTGAAAACGCCAGCCTTCTCAAAAATTCTATTTCAATGCAACCATAAACCGCACTGATCATGTGGTGCTAAGGCTTTCCATTAAAAATACAAGTTGCTTTTTTTCCTCTCCCACTTCTGCTTATTTTTCCCTCTGACCAGATTAATATAGTTGATACTAGAGTTCCTCAAAATAGTAGCATCTAACAGCAAGAGGCCTTGATGTTTTTTTTCTCCTGGCTCAAGTGCACTCTTAAACCCACCCAGTCTAATGTATTCAACAACCCCGTATGTGAGCAACTTTCAAAATCAAAGGCAAATTGATTGTTAAAGGAAAATGCCAAGGTGGCACCTGTGGCTTAAAGGAGACGGGCACCAGCCCCATATACCAGAGGTGGTGGGTTCAAACCCGGCCCCGGCCAAAAAAAAAAAAAAAAGAAAAAGCCGGAACTAAAAGAAAATAAACTTATGTTTTATGAAAGGGAGATCTAACATGTAGATCTCCCCCAACGCCGCATAGCTTCTCAGAACCCAACTCTGCGGATTTCCTCAGGTCATCCCTCTGGATAAAAGACTCTCTTCCCAGCAGGGCCGTCCATCTGTGTAACGAGCACCAGCGCCAGCTATTGCCAATGCCCCTGTCTCATGCCCCCCAACACCATGGCTGCCCTCTGTCTCCCTCAGCTGTGCCCTCATTTTTACTCATTCCTGAGTGAGCGTGTCTGACCAGCCTCCCTGCACATGCTACATGTGATTATCTGGGAGCACTTGGAAGCACCTCCTGCCCCCCAGATTTCACCAAGGAGAGCAGCTTCCAGCCAGCACTCTACTATTAAGATACCAATAAGACGCCTAAGCAGGGAACTGGAAAATGCCAGAGGCTTATCCAGAATTCCCTCAACTCCTCTCCAAAACTCAGCCTCTTCTCTGTGACACTGAGAAAGCTCCCCACTCACCTGGACACTGAGGAGCAATGTGGGTTGAGCTTCCTGAATTCTCAGATTTGTAACCACAGAAGTGTTAATACAGACTTGGTCTTTCTTCAGATTCCCATTACTTGAAGGAGTCAGTGGAGTCACCTAATCAACTTTCTTTATAAGCCACACAATTTCAGTACCTCAGGTCAGTAACTGGCTACCTGTGCTGAGCAGGTATTTAGGGACCGGCTTTTATAAGCCAAATATACCACACCCTCTGGACTTAGAACTGTAGTTCACGGTTATCAGAGAAACTGTTAACTGCCAGTTTCCAACTTTCTAAGTTACTACAAATGGAAGAAACTACAAATGTCTGGAAGTGCCAAAGATCTGGGAGTCTACAGCTCAGGGCTGAAACCTCATTGGTGCAGAAGCAAGAAAGTACTTCCTGCCTGTCTGGGGCTGATAAGCCACAACCCCTTTCCTCTCCTCAAGACCCAAACAAGACTCATCAGGACACCTGAGCTCAGCCTCAAAGCCTGCCAAAGGAGGCCTGGCCCGAGGACGTGCCTGGATTCTCTTCCCAGCGCAAGGGAAAGCAGCAGTGAGCATCCGTGTACTAGGCAGGCTTCGTTACAAGAAACGGTCACTACTCACACGTCATACAAAGAGCCATCCAAGAAACTCTTACCTGTAGCTGTACTGACCTTCTCCCATCTCCTCCTCACACTGCCTATCTCAGATTCACCCACAGATATATAAAAACTATGTTCAAGACAGAACGGAGAAGGAAACTATCCCAGATGGCATCACAAGTTCACTAAGGACCGAGAGTTTTTCAGTTGTTTGCAAAGGGCCTGCAAGCTTTCCCTCATTTAATCTTCACAGCGCCATTGAGGCATAGAGAGGTTTGGAAACTCGCCCATGATGCGACAACTAGCAGGTGACCAGTCCACGCATCATCCAGAGTCAGCATACCGTCATTCCATTATAACAGTCCCAGTTCAGTAGATCCAAGCATCCATGATGGAGCAGATAGTGTTCAGAAAAACAAGGTCACAAGTAGATACTGATGGAATACCACTCCAGTTCCTTAGTCAACATTGACCTTAAAGACTTGCGATAGGCTAGGTGTGGTGGCTCATACCTGTAATCATTTTGGGAGGCCAAAGAGGGAGGGTCACTTGAGACCAGGAGTTTGAGACCAACCTAAGCAAGAGTAAAACCCTGTTTCTACAAAAAATAGAAAAATCAGCACACCTGTAGTCCCAGGTACTTGGGAGGCAGAGGCAGAAGGATGGCATGGGCCTAGGAGTTAGAGATCACAGTGAGCTATGATGATGGGAGACTATGTCTCAAAAAAAAAAAAAAAAAGATCTGTCACAAATTGGCCTCAACTACCCTGTCCAGCCTTTCCCTCCCTCTCCCCTCTAGCCACGTCGGCATCCTCTTAGCATAAACTCCCACCCAAACTTCCCTCTCCTCTGAATGTATACACCTTCCCCCAAAGCCCAATCCTATCCAACCACACCCCATAGCAGGACTGTTTTTACATGTCTATTATAATGATAAGACTCTCAGTGTTATAACACAGATACATGTCAGAACTCATCATCCTTAGCAGAAATTTGAAAAATTCACAGGAGTCTACTCTGCACAGCACCATGCAGCTAGCATGTACGGCACACAAAACACTTGTTCACAAGTTCCACGAAGTTACTGTAGCACAGTTTAAAAAAAAAAAATACGTCTTATCATTAATAGCTGCTACCAGTGACGATGAGTTAATCCTTTGGAGTCTTGGTAGACTGATGCTCAGAGTACCACATCTACCCTGTTTCCCCGAAAATAATAAGGTGTGCTCCCAAAGATGCACTAGGTCTTATTTTCAGGGGACGTCTTATCTTTCCTGTAAGTAGGTCTTATTTTCGGAGGATGTCTTATTTGTGGGGAAACAGGGTAACTATTGCCTAAGATAAAAATCTTAAATTTTCTTTCTATCCTCTTGAGAATCTCACACATAGGGTCAAGAAGAGGCAGATTTTAAGATTCTAGCATCCAAAATGGATGTGCTATTACTCGTATTTGCCTGAAATTTAGTGAACATGAAGAATCAAGAGGTCAGGTATTAAAATTTCTAAAGGAATAAAGGGGTGTTGTCACTAATAATCATCTCTGGGGCTTGGGAACATGTTTATCAGTCCCAAGCAAGGACGACACTAGGAGAAAGAGGACACACTTGGAAATGTTACCAGAGTGCTTTCCTGGAGGAGAGCAGATCGTGAAGGGATGATAATTCACTCTGACTTTATGGTTTGGGGACTTTTTTGTTGTTTATGTTTTTGTTTGTTTGAGACGGGGGTCTTGCTCTGTTGAATCATCATAGTTTACTACAACCTCACATTCCTGGATTCGAGCCATCCTCTTGCCTCAGCCTCCTAAGTAGCCGAGACTACAGATAGGCACCACCACACTCAGCTAAGTTTGCTATTTTTTGCAGAGACACACACACAAAAAAAGAAAAGAATAGGCTGGTCTTGAACTCCTGGCCTCAAGTGATCCTCCCTCTTTAGCCTCCCAGAGTGCTAGATTACAGACATGAGCCATGGTATCCCACCTACATTATAGTTTTGCATTCAAATGTCCTTTAAAGACCACGTATGGTGGCTCACACCTGTAGTCCCAGCTACTCGGGAGGCTGAGGCAGGAAGATCCCATGAGCCCAGGAGTTTGAGGTTGCTGTGAGTTGTGATGACATCACTGGGCTCTCCAGGGCCACGGAGTGAGACGCTGTCAAAAAAAGAAAGGAAGGAAAAGAAGGAAAGGAAGAAAGAAAAAGGAAGGATTTCTGAAATTATGCTGGAAGTATCTGAGCGTGAGACAGAAAGTATATATGGACAGCTTTCTATTCCTCTGCTTCATGACTCAGAATAATTATCTGTTTCCTTTACACAGGGACCTAGAAAATGGCTCCCCTGGGAAAATGATTCTCCCTATACCAACCCCATTCCCGGCACCCCAGCCTTCAAATTTCCATTCTGAACTCCAAAACTACAAAGCAATTTAAGTCCATTTGTCATCTAATTTTAAAAGGAAGTTGGTCCATTCCTGTTTTAAATAATTGCCTAAATTTAAATTATGACTCTAATGTTAGCACTGAGCATACATCCAAGTGCTTTGCCTGAACAGCTCATTTAGAACATTTTATTCGTTATAAAATCAACATGTCACGACCATGTAAATGTGTATGAAATGTGTACGAAATTTATAAAAATGTGCCAACAATTTATTCATATGTTATCTTCACATATGTGCAGTGCCTAAAATGGTACAATCCAAAAAAATGAATAAAAATGAATAAATCCACTGAACTAATTATAATGCTCATCAGATAGATTTCTACAAATGTTATAGTTAAAATGGAACACACTTAAATATCTGCTGTAGCTTAAAAGCAGTCAACTCTACCCTCCTCTCAAGACATCTGTCATCACATACACCATAAATTCTCTAACTGCAGAGCGATTCATGTTCCAAATATAATAAAATGTGACAACAATTGAGATAGTAAAGAACTGTTTGGCTACATTACTCACAAGTACAATTTTAGAATCGATAGATAAGGTTCCTTTATAAACAAACACTTAATATTTTCCTTATTTACTTTTTTCTGAGATGTAAAGCAAATGAAATATTAAATGGTTTCCATGTATTCAGAGAGGATACACACCCATAATCCAGCATTATGTAGATTCACAGCATTTCATATGTCTCCTCTCAAAAAGAAAAACACTTCACACTACAATTTCATGAGCTTAACAACATGTCATAACCTAGAAGATTCATGAGAGACCAAATAAGTTTTATGTGCTCTCACAATATTAGAATGTTTTCTTAAATCTCTGAAATTGGAAAGTCACTTCAATGCTATCCTTACCTAGTCAATACAAACTACTTTTGAGATACTTTTAAAAGAGACCAGAAGGGGCCCAGCGCAGTGGCTCACGCCGGTAATCTCAGCACTCTGGGAGGCTGAGGTGGGTGGAATGCTTGAGCTCAGGAGTTCCGGACCAGCCTGAGCAAGAGCAAGACCTCATCTCTAGAAATAGCTGGGCATTGTAGCAGGTGCCTGTAGTCCCATCTACTTGGGAGGCTGAGGCAAGATAATCACTTGAGCCCAAGAGTTTGAGGTTGCTGTGAGCTGTGACACCATGGCATTCTAGTGAGGGTGACAAAGTGGGACTCTGTCTCAAAAAAATAAAAATTAATAAAATAAAAAGATGCTAGTCATAAGCAAAATCACAGCTTAATAATTGTTTTGCATCTTAATAATTTACATATTGGGCTCCATTTAAGCTGATTTTTTAACACAATATGTGTTATAATACTGTACAAAATTCTGACAATTTAACTGGTCACTCAATCTTTAATTTAGTGATCAAAATGAGATGGGGAAAGCAGCAGTTCATATGCTCAAGGGAGAGAGAAGGAAGTGACCCAGACATGGTCGCCGTCAAGTAAATACACTGACACACTTTCCCTAAACCCAGTCCTTGATAAATGACTGCACAGACTTTGGCCCCAGCTATTATCAGTACGGGGCCCTTAAAAGTCGAGACGTCGACTTCAAGAGCAAGAAAACAGGATCTGGGGAGGTAATCATGCACGTCCTTTGCTGCATCATCTCCATGGAAAGATCTGTCCCAATCTAACAGGACTCCTGTGCACAATTTCACATTTTGCTGAGTAAGCTGTTTTTCCTTACGCAATTCACTTTCAATCATTTCTTCAAAATGTTCAGATTATTATGATTTTAGGTGAAGACATGAAAAGTGGCTCTCTCTGGCTTGGCATGGTGACTCACACCTAGGAAGGGACAGTTGATCCTGTCACTGAACAGACCCTGCAGGCCCAGAGAGCCTCTCTTTCTTCAGACTGAAAACTCTGGGCCCACTGGCCTAGCACGAGAGCTGGGCAGCCTGTGCACTTCAGAAGATTTTGTTTTCACACTGTAAAATGTTTTACTCTTCAAAATACACACATCCTTCCTTCTTTTTCCCCAAAGAAGCAGGTTGTCAGGGAGTTGAGCTTGTCTGAGCAGTTCCCTCTCTCAACACTATTTCATTATTCTTGGTTCCCAGGGGACGCGGGTTCGTATTTTCCCTGTCCTCCCTGCACTGGCTCTGTTGCCTTGGCAGTTTTGGAAGATCCCTCCATGCAGACCATTTGCCTAGGTGCAGAGAAATGGTGTCATGTCAAGGAGCTTAAAACTGCGTAGAACTGTAGGAAGCCAGGACAAAAGCAAACAGACATCACCCAAATAACTACCAGGAAAGGGCAGCACACGAATGACATCCTAAAACAGCAAGGACAGTCTGAGTGGACACACAGTTCTATTTCTCCTAAGATTTGCAATTTGTGGCATCAGGACATTCATGGGCACATGTCATGCAGGGACACCTTGGCCTGGAAATTACCTATTTATAGAACAGGTCTAGGTCTGGGACCAAGAATAAGGCAATCCCCATACTTTTAGCTTTCTGACAAATTTCAAATTACTTTGCCTAAAAAATGGAGATGATCTTAAAAGAGCTAGAGGGAGTTGATCACTTGGTTAATATTTATAAGCCAAGAAAATCCAGAATGCTCTGAAAGAGATCCATGGTTGAAAGATAGCTACAGCTATAAGCTCTTCAGTCTGCCAGCCTTCACTCGCCACCCTCTTGAATATTTTCAGTAAGTTAATCAAAAGAGCTTTTGAAACACCAAATAGGTCATTTTATTTTGAGATCTTTGGGTCTGTGGTAGGCCAAGACTTTAATGGCCTTGTCCTGAAGGGTTTGAGTGACTTTACTAAGTGAAAAAGGGCTGTTCATTGGCGACTGTGAGAATTCCGAGCTGCTTCACAGCCAGGGCCCTGCTGGGTTTCTCCAGATGGGAAGTTCTCATGCACAGAAAGAATACTGAAACAATCTAGATTGCTAGGGAAGAAGACCTGGAGATAATGGAGACTCACAACTACCCTAGTGTCCTATTTCTAGGGCTAAGGAGAATCTGATTATTCAGACTTTAAAACAAAACAAAACAAAAAACCATACTGGCTGTGATGATGGTGATGGTGGCAGTAGTGTTTTACAGGCGTTCCTTGTCACTGCATCGCTTTGCTAATTTTTCAGGAGATTCTCAGTGCATCTGAAGAGGATTTCCAGTTCACAAATGTCACTGATAGAGAAAGGGGCCCCAGCCCAGGACTTTCTCCCTGGCGCCCTCTGCAGGAACCCTTACTTCCACTCAGCCCCACAGGCTCCACCACGGCCGTGCCACATGGAACTGCTGCTTTGAATGTCCAGATCAGAGCCTGCCATAGAAGATGTTCTCCCCACGAACTGAGGTCCCACTGCCACTCAGACATACATGCTTTGAAGGGAGAGAAATCGTAACTGCACTGACTCTGCACCTCTCAGTAGAATGAAAATGGCCAAGGTTCAAATCAAAGTTGATCTACATGTAAGCTGTGAAATCTGGGACCAGTGGTCCCACGTACCTGCATTTTCTTTAATATGAGGACAATAATTCTCACCTTATGAGGATTGAACAAATTCCATTTTAAAATACTTGAAATACGAAGAGTACTTAACAAATATTTATTCTTATTTTCCTTTAAGATACAATTTGCCCTAGTTATATGAACAGCTGACCACAAAATGCCAGGAGACGTCTCAAGACTACATAAAATGATTTTCTAAATGGCAGAATTTTGTAAAACTATTTGCTACCTCATTGTAGCAATATCCTGGCACCTGAAAGTAGTTAAGGTGATTTCCCAATGTGCCTATTTTACTACCAATGAATTGCCCAGAATTCAGACTGGCATAACCTTCTCTAAACACCAAAGGGAGCAACAGAGCTTTTACTACAAAAACACAAATTACTAGTCCTTAAAACATTCCACTGCTTTTTCACTTGCTCTCGATACACTTCTAGAAATCAAATCAGTTTAGAAAAGTTGGAAACAAAATTATTCCTCTGAATTGCATAGTGGTAAAAACCCTGACAACAGACTACCCAGGTCCAAATGCCAGCTGGCCGTGTGACCCCAGGCGAGGCATTTCACCTCTCTGGACCTGTACTTCTTCATCTGGGAAGTGGGCACAACACCACCTACCGGACTGGGCTGTTCTGAGGCTGCAATGAGGTAAGGTAGCCTCTCCAAGTCGATGGCAGTAATCCTTACCCGAAAATCAATGTTCTGTTAAGAAAACACTGAAATTGTCCCGTTCTTTGAAGTGGAAAAAGATGTAACACATCTACCCAGAACACGAAACCAATTTTTTAAAACATAACACACAATGAAACTCCAAGAAAGAATAAAGAAAACTATTGTGTTAAAAATGTGAAATGCTTTAAATGCTGTTAACTGAAGACCAAACAATTAGTAAGATACAAGGTTGCTTCTAAGCAGCCACACGGCATATAGTCTCTTGGCTGCCACGGTGTGTGTTTTTCAAAATGTCTACATCCCACTAAACGTGACACTTGAGATATTTCCCCCACGTTTGTATTTAAAATGTCCTATTTGATTTGAGGGTATAATTATATATATAATTTTTCCCTATAAAGACATAGCGTAAAAAATCTTTTGCTGAAAGACTTGTGTTCTATGAAGCTTAGTTATGAAAAAGCAAGAAACATTCTTACTATGAAGTAAGTTCACCAAGGAGAGATTCTGCAGAGTACGCTTGATCTGTAAAATATATATGCTGGCCAGCAAAAGGAAAGCAATTTAAAAACTACTACTACTATTATCACTATAATGAAAGAGCACAAAATATCTTACTAATTCCAAAGTATAGAATGTTTACTATTTTTCCACATAGAAAGAGATAAGAGTATTTCAGGATTTCGAAACTTGTGTTCCCTAGAACACAGGTAGTAAGTGTTCTATAAGAAATAAGAGCCCCTAGGTCAAGTACATTCACGATATGCTACTTGCTACCACGTTTCTGCTTCTCTCTCTTACAGGTTTATAATACTTGCTAGGACATTACAGGTTACATGAAGTCCCACAGGGAACTTTGTTTATACCAAATTATTAGGCCACAAAACTCTTTTTTAATGGAACATCTATTAACATTGTTCCACACACAATTTGGGAAGCAGGGATCTAAACCAATCTATGGAAGAAATTTGCTTTAAGCAGATTAACAAAGTATTAGTCTCTCCTGAGATGTGTAAATAGCTATCGGAATAAGGCTTTCATTTTATGAGCCCCTCGCCTGGACTTTGCCTTCAAGCCTCAGGCTTTAAACTAAGCTCAAATTAAAAAAAAAAAAAAAAAAAAGATTAGTCTCCTTCTTTTGCCTACAAAATGGAGGTATGATTTCCAGTCTATAGCATAGGGGATGGAGAAACTAATGAAAACTTATTTCTCTAAGTGACACTAAAATTTTAGCAATTACGTAATCTGACAAAGCATCCCCATCATGTCTACAAACAACTCACACTGATGTATAAAGTTCCCAGAGAAACAGTGGCAGTAACCACGCTGAAGATACAAAGAATTTTCAAAGGAATATAAACATCTTGAAGTACAGTAGTATTTTCTTTTTTAAGATGTAGTATTTCTTGTAATCCGTAATTTAAGGAAAACACATTTTTCCTCCCTAGAGTTCAGAGGGCTGCTTAGTCACTTATCTTCTTCCTTTCTTTGAAGGAAGTGTGGCAAGAAGAGTTTAGAAATAGGTAAGTTTCTCGATAAGAACGGAAGGAAATCCTACAGTGATGCTATTTCTGTATGTGGAGGCTCAGTGATAACAGTTATTGGATGACTGCTAAATTTAACTACTGTACTGGGAGCAGAAAAATCAAGTAACTCAAATACTGACAATTAATTTTTATATAGCCTCTGGGATGTTTTCCATATGTAATATGTGATCTCAAAAAAATATTATGTACTCCCAAATACTACATTCATGTCCAATAGTCCCTTAGAGTAAATATCACTGGATGTAAACAAGCAAGGGCCTTTGGCAACTTAGCTATTGCCAAAGGAAGGGAATAGCTTAATTTATTATGCTAAAAGGATAACAGCTAGCTAATGTTTTTCACAAGAACTTACGATGTGCTAGACCCTGTCATGTTCTTTAAAAGGAAAAACTTATTTCTTAGGACTATACTCTTCCCAAATTCAAATTGGCACTTGTGCCCAAAATCAAATATGAGTTTATATCTTTTTTTAGAAAACATTTTTGAGAATCAAACATAATTTTTTGGAAGAAAAATCTATGTAATAAAGTGTCCTGCAAACAATAAAATCCCAGTCCTTCCAAAATATCAAATATCAATTCACAAATATAACTGAGTCCTATTATAGACATGGTATTAAATCCATCTAGGGCTTCAGATAAAGAAAAATTAATACCAGGTTCCTGCTCAAGCTATTTCTGCTCTTTATGAGCAGAAAAATTCTCCAATATAAAGTTACCAAACAAAGCAAGGCAAAAGGATAAATGGATACAGAGAATGTGTATTTATATACTGATGGAGAATATTAAAGTAAAGCTCCCAGAGAAATAGGTAACAAGAGTTATAGGTAACAAGACCATCAAAGGAAGCTGAGGCCAGATGCAGAGAGACTGGAATGGTAACTGACTAGCTTTTTGCCAAAGATGGCCGCCATCAACCCCTTCCTCTGCCTTTGTGTGAAGTCATGTCCCCAGGGAGAGCTGTAGCCTAATCCTCCATGCTCTTTTTTTTTTTTTTTAAGAAAAGTGTTATTATATTTTAGTGACAAGTTCTCAGTCTGTTGCCCAGGCTGGAGAGCAGTGGTACAATTATTCACTGCAGCCTCAGTCTGCTAAGCTGAAGTGATCCTCCCACCTCAGCCTCCCAAGTAGCTGGGACTACAGGCACACCATCACCACATTCAGCTAATATATTTTTTAACTCTTTGTAGAGATGGGGTCTTCCTACGTTGCTTAGACTGATCTCCAACTCCTGGCTTCAACTGATTCTCCTGCCTCAGCCTCTAAAATCATTGATTACAGGCATAAACTACCACATACCCAGTCTCCTCCCTGTTCTTGAATCTGAATTGGCAATAATTAGTTGCACAACAGGATGCAGCCAGTGACACAGAGTAACTTCTGAGGCTAATTCCCAAGAACCCTGGTAGGTTCTACCTGGACTTCTTGGAATGCTCACTCTGGGGCAAACCAATAAGAGTGGAAGAAGTCTGACTAACCTAATACCACCATATTATGAGGAGCCCAAGCTAGCGTACGTATTATTTGGTGCCCAGGCTGGTAATCCCTTTCCATGTGGAGAAAATACATGAGGAGAAAGGGATTACCAGCCTGGGCACCAAATAATACGTACGTGAAAAACCTTTCATCACCTCACCTCAGCTCATCATACTTGATGGACCTCCAAAAGAACTTGTGATCTGGCCGGGCATGGTGGCTGTAATCCTAGCACTCTGGGAAGCCGAGGTGGGTGGATTGCCTAAGCTCACAGGTTTGAGACCAGCCTGAGCAAAAACAAGACCCTGTCTCTAAAAATAGCCAGGGAAGGGGAAGGGAGGGGGGAGGTTTTGGTGGAGGGAGGGGGGAGGTTTTGGTGGAGGGAGGGTAATGGGTGGGGCCACATCTATGGTGCATCTTAGAATGGGTACAGGCTATTGCACTAATGTACACAGCTATGATTTAACAATAAAAAAAAAAAAAAGAAGAGAAAAAAAAAAAATAGCCAGGCGTTGTGGCAGGCACCTGTAGTCCCAGCTACTCGAGAGGCTGAGGCAAGAGAATCGCCTAAGCCCAGGAGTTGGAGGTTGCTGTGAGCTGTGACACCACAGCACCCTACTGAGGGGGACAAAATGACAAAAAGAAAAAAAAAAAAAAAAACTTGTGATCTTCCAGAATCTTAAAAGAAAACTGTTATTTTTAGTGCCTAAGTTTCAGGGTGGTTTATTACACAGCAACAGACAACTGATGTTACTAGCTTGCCCTTTAGGAAAAGGGTCATAAATTGGTGCAGGGGTCAGATTCAACCTGCAGACAGATCTTTTTGTTTTTGTTTTATTTGGTTTTTTATTTTTTTATTTTTGTTTTTTGCTTATTCATTTTTCTGAAATTCTAGCTAAAAACTCTAGCTAATGTTTTCCACCAAATCCACATTTATCTGAGGCCTGTGCTTTCCCGTCATCCACTTCACTCATTTGTTATATTACCTGCCAGGCCTCTATTGATTTTTTAGCATATAAACTTTGCTCCTATAAAAATGGGGAATAAGAAATTAATAGATTTATATATTATCTGAATATATCCAATGTGATGACAATGTATGATTATGTCATAATAGGAAATAACTCAAAAATTCTATAATTCAAAAGAATTTCAGTCTGGAAATATTGAAGTATATATCTTCATTTTCAATAATAAATTGAAAACTAACAATCAATGATATAGCTTTGACTATATATATTATTTGAACAGAGAGAAATGAACAGGCACACACTAGTAACTCTAGTAAAAACATTAATTATAGAATAAGTTGATCAAGTTACATCTCTCTAGACCACCTATAAATAGCCTAAGTTGCTTTCAAACTTCCAGTTGCCAACTTACTTTTTCTTACTCAAACCCAATCTCAATTATTCAACAAATTCTTTTAAAGTTTTATACCTCAAAAGGAGAACCAAAGCTTCCTAACTATGATCTCGAAAAAACTGTTTTAAAATCCATTTGAATTTTATCACAAAGCTCCTTCCAAGCAGCAATTCTTACATTTATTCCCTTCCCCGCCCCCCAGCATTATCATTTGTTCCCAGCAAGGACGCTCATGGTAGTTAGTTAAGATACACTTTAAATTTTTCAAAAACTAATTTAAAATTTAAGATATTCCACATTTACGTATCTTCAAACCCTAAGTTAACCACATCTCTAGGTATGATTTTAATTTTATGCTTTTCTTCAATAATACATAATTCCTATTATTTTCCTCAAATATAGATGTCATCTGAAAGTCACTAGCATTCAGGGATAAATCATATCTCTACAGCCAAACCACCAAAATTTCAAAGTTATGTTAGTGTGAATTCCAAGAGTTTCCTACAAAGTTCTGGTTTTACAGCAGCATAGTATTCAAGCATTTCTCATTTTACTACATTAATTACAGCATACAATTCTAATGTGATTCATCTAGGGTCACAAGAATAGAATGCATGTCACCTTTCACTTCCCTGTGACAAATGTAGATGAGTATGTAACCCCTTGTGGGAGACAGACGCACGTTTAGAAGATGTGGAAAGACATATCTGGGGGTATGCAAAGCTCCCATGTACTGTAGGAAGGATATATTAAAAGTAAGATCAAATTAGAGGCAGTGAAAACCCAGCACTTTTACTTCTCAATTCACAAAGCTCCTGAGAGGCAACGAAAAACGCTGAATAGTAACCCCCATCTTCGTTGAAGATTTTGAGTTTAAAAAGTTTATTTCTGAACCTGTGGTTGGGAACTCAGGGCCCGTTTGCTCATAAAAACAGTGCTACAAGTAAATATTATTTAAAATTTTCTGGCTAGGAAAAAAAAGAAATTAATCCATAGTCAGAATAAGAGAATTTACATATCATTTGTGCTATTTTTGTCCCTATGGAAAATGGCTTCTGTATGTTGGCATGCATCTCTACCCTCTCTCCAGTTCATCCTTCCTATGGGTACTTCCATCTCCACCAGAAAAGTCCCCAGTCTCTTAGAGGTGGAAGCAAAGCAGCCTGCTCTTGTGGGCCATTTGTAAGCCCAAACTATTAAGTTGATAGGAACTTGAAATGCAGGTGCAGGGAGGGATGTGAGAAGAACTGTCTGGGAAGACAAAGTTTCCTAGCCTACCACTTAGCACAGTAGGCATGTAAGCAAATTTATCATGTATAGCAGAAATGAAAAGAAAAACTAACAGCACTATGTGAAAAGGAGGATGGGGCCCAGCACTCAAGAGGCTATAGGGGGAAATATGTTCCCCAGATCTGTGCCATGAGTATCAGCTCAGCACTTCTGAGTTATTAGATCAACAATTGTTCACAAAGCATATAAATATATTTTAAGTTCAAAAAAACCATAAATGGTAGTTTTTTCTCAAATACTTAGTGTTACATCAGTACTTTAACCTACAAGTACTCAAATAACCTAAAGTCAATTTGCCCTTTGAGGAACACGTGCAAATAACTTGTCCTTGCTTTACACTAGACGACTTTCCATCTTATTAAGAGTAACAACTGCTCTACAAATTTATATTCCCTCAAACTCAAGCCTTAAAGCTATTTGAAATAGTCACCTGTTTCAAAGGCCCCTCTTGAGCCTGCCAAGAGTTCAATACCTTAGGCTTTTATTAAGATAACTTTTTTTGATATTCAGTGTCGTTACTGAAAAATAATAATATGAGATATTTTATTTAAATTACCCTACTTTCATTCTTGATGTGTTACATTGCCTATGTACTAAAGCAAACATTTATTTACTGAACCACTTACAAATTAATCTCAGTGTTTTCCAACCCTAGTTCCACAGTAACTCACTGCGGGGTAACCTTCACTATTCACCATCATCACAGAAAGCATGTGGCACTTTACATCAAGTGCTCTTGTAAGTGTATTACCTATGTTAACTTATTCAATCCTCATAGTAACTCTTGAGCTGGGTATTATTATCCTCAGTTTGCAGAAGAAGAATCAAAAACTGAGGCCCTAAGACATTAAGTAACACAGGGTCACAAGGCTCTTAAATGACAGAACTAGGACTCCACCTGGGGCTGATTCCAAAATCTGTGGAAATCATCACTCCGCCTTTGCCCCCTCACAAGCATGAACTTGTCCATTCATTCTAACTATTATTAACTGTCTAGAGTAGACCAATCATTTTGCTAAAGCTTAGGTATAAAGAGACACCTTCCCCCCTCCTCCAAAAAAGCCAGAAAGATAGGCAAGGGTGCCACCCTCAATCCCTCAATAAGCTTACTACTGAATATACAGCAAAAAAATTAAATGCAAATTAAGTTTAAAAGTTCCATATGACAACTCTAAGTGACATGTCTGGGGGAAATTTCAGATACTGTATTGAAAAGGATTTAGTAATAATGCTCCTCATCTGTATAAATTTTTAACACTCTCCAAAGCTACACATCTGATCTTCATAAGTCACTTTGTGAAGCAGGCAGAGCATCATTACACTGATTTCACAGATAACTGTATTATGTCCTCAGCATCTTAACAAAGATGCCACATCCTTTCCCTCAGGAAATCTGCCCTACCCACAGACCTTGCTTCTTTAAAAAGAAAGACCAAGAATGTCCAAATCATAAACCACCTCAGGATCTACAATGGCATGTTCAAAAAGATTAAGTGGGTAAATCCCCTCTAAACATGTGAAATTAGGAAATAAAGAGAGGGGTCAGTCAGCTGTCACATATAAGAGGACAGAAGACAACAAGGCCAGGCCATCCATTATTAGCCAACATGCTCGAACTGAAATAAGATTATAAATCCAGTGGGTAGAGAAGAAGACACTCAGAAATAAGGCAGAAATGCTATGATTGTCACCACATGACCAATCATGAGGACAGAAGAGGGAAGATGCCTCCTTTCCCTATGACCCAGATCCCTGTAATAAATCTCATTTCCTCTAAAGAAACTGGCAAGCTCTTTGCAGCCAAAGAGCAACTACCAGATGCGCGTGTGAAGTAGATGAGGTGTCATACGCTCTTGCAACACAGAAATTCAGATACTTAGTGAATCTGGGTATGGAAAAAAGACTTCAGATGTGGTAACTGATCACACATGTCTCCATGGTTTCTGTTTATTTCTTGCAAAAAAAAAAAAGATATACTTGGCCAGCTCAGAGCAACAGCCACAGAAATCAAAAGAATGTGCCTTTGGAATGATGCAGATAGCATCCCTTCTGCCCTAATCCATGCTTGACATCCTGATTCATCCCCACTAACCTCAAACAAGGAGATTTTTTGTTCTGTACCTCCTTTTATCAAAAGAAATGAAAAATATATATACCATGCAGAATAAAACTTTTATAAGAAACCATTCCATCTGAAGGCATTCATATGGAATGAAAGGTTTAGAGGATAGAAATCACCTCCAGGGGAGAATTCACGGCAGGGTCATCCGTGTCATCACACCTGGAAGCAACAGAAGCCAAATCAATAGGGCAATCACACTGTTAATGACCTCCACTGAGACCATCAACCTGGATGCCTCAGGTTCCTAACTCTCACGGTGATATCCCAAGGACAACAAGGAAAAGGCTTCTTAGGCTCTTGGACAGAGCCAATCAAGAAGACCTAGGAGAGAGAAGAGAAGACAAGACAGCCAAAGGGAGTGAGACCTCACACAAGGAACGTGGGGGACTTGCACTATGGCCAGGAGCGGCCTTGGCCTCTAGGATGCTACGTTCTTTTTCTAATGCATGAGTGAGACTGATGTTTACAGCTAGCAGGGAATTAAAAAGTGAAAGAAAAATAAAGATCATTTGTTCTGGTGGTTGGTCTAATTATTAGAAAATGATTTAAGCCTGTCATACAGTCCTGTAGCAATTGTGCATATCATTAAATGCATCAATGGTTCTGAGTGCATTTTGCTTCAATACTTGTCAAAGTATTAAAAAGGCTAATAAAATTTAAAATATTTTAAAAAGTAAAATATAGGCACACCTTTTGGATGAGGGACACAACTACAAAAGGGACTCTACCTAACAAATGCAAATACTGTAACTATTGTTTGTACCCTCACATTAACTCAAATAAAAAAAAATACACACAAAAAAACATATAAATGAGAGCAAGTCTCATTCAGACAAGATAAGGGTACAGAGAACAGCTGTACAGCAAAAGAATCAGTAAGAGCATCATGGAAAACAAGGCAAATTTTCAGCAGGATTTTTTGGGAGGAGATTGCTGGTTCCTATGGACAGATTAAAATACATTGGTCACTAAAGTCTATGAAACTAGAAAGAGGAAAACTACCTTAAAATCTAAGGTTAAAAAAAATAAAGGGAAATGTTACTCTACATATTAAATGTGTAATATTGCATTTAATATGTAGAGTAACAATTTTATAATGCAATTTTACAATTGCATTATAAAAACTTATTACCACTCCTTTTTCCAAAAAAAAAAAAGACTTAAGTTCAGAGCATATACAAATTCAGAAGGAAAGAACGTTATTAATGGTACAGTACATAGTTTATTTAAAATGCTATGCAGATTCATGTAAAAAAAAAAAAAAAACACTGAACTAATCAAGAAAGACAATCATGTCTTTCTCTTAATGCTCCTCTCAAAAAGGTATTTCCAAGTTGTATCTGGAAACTGAGCTTCGTGTCTGGCCCAACCACTCGCCTTCATATACCTCTGAAAGCCGTCCCCACCCAAATTAATAGCAACTCTAGCCTTTCAAGTTTCCTAGGCCAAAAATCTTTCAACAATTTTTAATTATTTTCATTTGCTTATACACTACAACAATTAGGAAATCCTGCAGGCTCTACCTCCAAAAGACTTCACTGCCCACTCTGGTCACAACCAAAATGATCAAAACCCCAAGCCCAAGACTCCACGACCTTAAGTTCTTGAGTAATGTCACTGCTTTTACAGTCTATACTCAATACAGCAGCCAGAGAGACCTTTTAATACTATCATCTGCTCTCTTCTTCTAGTGCTCAAAACCCTCCACAGCCTGCCATCTTAACTTCAAGCAAAAACTGAAGTCCTCAATACTCTACAAGGTTATCAGTTTCCACTGGTTTTCTTCTCCCTCCCTCCCCCTCACCTTCACTCTCAGGCCAGGCAGGGCTCTTTGCTGCTGGTACTTGCTCTGGGACTTACTCTAGGCTTACTGGCTTCTACCTTCCCTATCCCCTTCTCTACCATGAGAGCTCTTCTCCTAACTCTTGCCCCCTGATATCTGTGGGGCTCACCCCCCTCACCTGCTCACACCTTTTGTTTCTACTCCAGGCTCCCCCAGGCCACAATACAGGTGTTTGTTTTGTTACCCATTATAGCCGCAGCATCTGGGCAACGCCTGCCACACAAAAAGAGCACACTGGTTACATGTGGGATGCCAGAAGGGTTATGCAATATTGTAGAACCCAGGAACAGGTACGACTTGAACAAGTCAAGAACCAAGATAAGCATGTGAAGATGACAGCCCTCCCCCACGTGGCTGGCTGAGCAGTGGTAGTTCTCAAAGCAGAGGAGAGAAGCATGGAGGTAGGAGTGATCCTGCTGCCAAGTGAGCGTCCACCCACATTCCACCTTGCCTGAAAGCCAACGTCCGCATCCGTCATTGTCCATCCATGCCCAAGACAGGCCTGGTGATTGTTAACTACTGCAAATCATTAATGTTACTGTGGATCAACATGACATTTCCAAGGTCTTTCAAACTTCAAAGGCCTGAACTTTTACATTATAGTTCATTTTCTAATATGTCATTCTTTTTTAATTTTAATTTTAATTTTGTAATCCAGGGCAGACGCATGGGAGCAATACATCATTCTTAAGTTACACGTCTTGATCATTCCCATGTTTCGGAACACATGAAAAAAGTGATATTTAAGAAAATGCTTCTGAAATGAGGAAGAATATTCTGTATGCTGCGAAGTTCAATATTTACTTTTTTTCTTTTATTTACTAGGAAAAACACTGGAAGATATTGGCCTGGGGAAAGACTTCATGAAGAAGACTGCCATGGCAATTGCAACAACAACAAAAATAAACAAATGGGACTTCATTAAACTGAAAAGCTTCTGTACAGCTAAGGAGACGACAACCAAAGCAAACAGACAACCTACACAATGGGAAAGGATATTTGCATATTTTCAATCAGACAAAAGCTTGATAACTAGGATCTATAGAGAACTCAAATTAATCCACATGAAAAAAAGCCAACAATCCCATATATCAATGGGCAAGAGACATGAATAGAACTTTCTCTAAAGAATACAGATGAATGGCTAACAAACATGAAAAAATGTTCATCATCCCTATATATTAGAGAAATGCAAATCAAAACCACCCTGAGATACCATCTAACCCCAGTGAGAATGCCCCACATCACAAAATCTCAAAACTGCAGATGCTGGTGTGGATCTGGAGAGAAGGGAATACTTTTACACTGCTGGTGGGACTGCAAACTAGTACAACCTTTCTGGAAGGAAGTATGGAGAAACCTCAAAGCACTCAAGCTAGACCTCCCATTTGATCCGGCAATCCCATTACTGGGCATCTACCCAGAAGGAAAAAAATCCTTCTATCATAAGGACACTTGTACTAGACTGTTTATTGCAGCTCAATTTACAATCGTCAAAATGTGGAAACAGCCTAAATGCCCACCAACCCAGGAATGGATTAACAAGCTGTGGTATATGTATACCATGGAATACTATTCAGCCATTAAAAAAAATGGAGACTTTGCATCCTTCGTATTAACCTGTATGGAAGTGGAAGACATTACTCTTGTAAAGCATCACAAGAATGGAGAATGTACTCAATTTTGATATGAGGACAATTAATGACAATTAAGGTTATGGGGGGGGGGAGGAAAAGCAGAGAGAAGGAAGGAGGGAAGGGGGGTGGGGCCTTTGTGTGTGCCACACCTTCTGGGGGCAAGACATGATTGCAAGAGGGACTTTACCTAACAATTGCAATCAGTGTAACCTGGCTTATTATACCCTCAATGAATCTCCAACAATAAAAAAAAAGAAAAAGTAGCAGCTAGGTATGCACCAGGCATTGTTCAATAGGCTTTACATAAATCATTTCACTTAATGGTCCCAGTGAGGGGAGTACTATAATGAAATTCAATTTACAGGTACAGAGTTAAGTAACTCCTCCAAGGCCACCCTGCTAATGAGAGGGAGTCACATGTCCCTAGGCAAGTTGGTGGCAGATCCAAGTGTCACCACAACTATAGAGCCTCTTAACCAAAAACTACTTTCCCAATACAAAGGACAAATGGTTCAACAAGACCTTACATTTATTCAAGCAGAAATAAAAATACCTTGTTCTTCAACCTATAGAGGTAGCTAGAGTTAGGTCTTCCAATAGGAGAAAATATAACTTGACATTAATATTAAAATGTTAGTCAAAAATGATATAAAAATCAAAATCATTTTTCTTAAAATGATGGAAAAATCAAGAGGGAACAGTAAGAATAGATAAAATGTACTATTCTTTCAAAAATTGCTTTTCAAAAGTAAATATTACATGCCTCCTTGAAAACAAGTAAATAAAGTCTTTATAAATATAGCTACTCATAAAAAAGTGGTTTCCTTTGGAAACATTTGAATGTGTACAAGACAGCCCAAACAACTAATGTTAACATATTTCTTCAAATCCTGATGTTTTGAGGAGGAAACATTACAAAAGAAATGAAAACAGGATTCTATAAATATTTGAGAGGCTCTAAGCAGGAGTGAGACAAATTCCTTTATCTGGTATCCAATGAATGTGTTCTAATAAAGAGGGATAATGGAATGTAGACTAACAGATCACTCAGAAAAATATTAATTTCCTAATATCCTTGGTTTTTTAAAACACCAAATCAATTACAAAATGACTTTGTATGGTTAGTTAGGCTAAAGATCAAACACTTTCTATAAATATCCTAAGTTATATACATAACCCTTTGTACTTTGGAAATGGCATTATATATACAAGAGTCATCTTACTCAACTACTTTATTAAATAGTTCATCAAAGTACATATTTTTTATTTTTTTTTATTTTTTTTGAGACAGAGTCTCAAGCTGTCACCCTGGGTAGGGTGCTGTAGCGTCATAGCTGACAGCAACATCAAACTCTTGGGCTTAAGCGATTTTCTTGCTTCAGCCTCCAAGTAGCTGGGACTACAGGCGCCTGCCACAAAGCCTGGCTATTTTTTTGGTTGTAGTTGTCATTGTTGTTTGGCGGGCCTGAGCTGGATTCAAACCTGCCAGCTCCGGTGTGTGTAGCTGGCGCCCTAGCCGCTGAGCTACGGGCACGGAACCAAAGCACATATTTTTTTTAAGAGACAAAGTCTTGAGATAAACTTGTATTTTTGTGCTCCCTCCTACAACTTTTAAATAGCAGGAGGGAATGCAGTCTAACTGAGTATCCTTTTAAAAGTTCTATTTTTACTTTTGGGGTAACTTTTTACAATAGATATCAACCATTAGCCTTGAAGGATCTTCCCAATGCTTAAAACACCAGCTGACCAACCAAGCCAAAGCCAACGTCCTATGCACACCAACCACCACCCCCTTTCCTTAGGCGGTCACTACTGACACCATTCCACCCTCAAATACCTCCTCCTTCCATCCAGTCTCACCCCCAGGTGGATTCCAGTATCTCAGTCCTTCCAGGCTAAACACGGTATCTTCCAAAGTAAGAGTAAGCTTATCTAATTAATTATCCCAAGCTTAAGGGTAAAAGCCAATCAGCACTATCCCTAATCTCTCTTTCTGTCTTTTCTCCCAACTCTCAAATCAGGCTGTCTGCCTTCTCCAGCCAATTTACAAAATAATCTTTAGGACTAATTCAGCTGTAGGAATTTGGACCAGGAATGAGCAGGCAATGTGGCAGCTAGCGGGACAAACGTTGGGAGCTGACCTGGGGCAGTGGCCCCACAGACAGCACTCACTGTGTGGGCAGTTGCCAACCCTGCCATCTGACTACCCCTTGGCTCTGCTTCTGCATAGGCTGAGAATGACCTGTTCCTCTCTTGTGCTCTCAACCCACTCAAATACAGGCCACCCATAACAAACTGAGAAACTGCAAGCAAGGATAAGAAGGCTCCAAAATTGGATATGCAGCCCCAGGCAAAGACTTAGAATTATAGACCTTGCAACAACCTAACTAATCCCCGGAGTTTGAGTCCGCAAGGTAAAAATGAGAGGTTTAGAATCAAGACCCTTAAGGTTCTATCCACTCTCACAATCCAGATCCCAGAGTCAGCTCAAATCCTTGGGCCACACCAACCTAAAAGTCATTGGAGAATTTGCTGAGCTTGAGCAATTCTGACAATTTTGACTGTCCTGTGGAATCCAAGTTATGGTTGGTATGGGGTTGGCGTTGAAGGATGCTGACTGCTGAAAGATTACTAAAATCCCATTAATGTTCTACAGAAAAGGGGATGAGAACACTTCATGATCTCCCACAGAAAACACTTATGATGACAGAAAGTAAAATGGGAACATGTCTAAAGCACAAGCAGCAAATTCCCTTGTATCTTTGGAAATGAATTCATTCAGTGAAACACATACTGCAGATGCTATGTGAGAAAAAAAGTTCTGGTCCGCCTGGGAGTCTAACACAAAGTATTACAACCATTCCTTTGATTTTTTTCTCCCTCCCTCATATTTGGGGATTTTAAAACAAATGAAAGAAGGCATTATTTCAGCTTAAGGCATAGGCATAAGTCACATAAGAACAAAGAAGGTTTTATTGCCACATTAAGCATCAAGGAAGAAAAGTGCTTACTGATAACTAATTTAGCATTCTGGGCTATTAGGTTTGCATTTGCTGTTTGCCATCTTCTAGGCCAATATGTATGATTTATATCTAGACTAGAGGTTAAAAAAATTCAGCTAATTAGAAGGTCAGTAAGAAGGTGGTGGGGGGAGAAGCCTTGGAAAACAGAACAAAGTACACAGATAGGAAGAAAGGTGCTGTGCTCCTCAGTGGTCTGCAGGACATTTGCCCTCTCTACCTGTAAAGTGGTTTAATGTTAAGTACATTTCACTCTGGCAGCAGAGTACTGTCTCCTGACAAAAACTCCTTTTTGAAAGCCTGATTTAAAAAAAAAAAATCCACATACACAAAAGAATGTGAAACATATTGCCACAGGCCAGTGTCTTGGGCTTTTTGCCTAAAAGGTTTGCTTTCAGTGAGAAGAGGAAAAAAAAACACACACACTCTAAAAACAACAGCTTGTAACAGTGAACAGCCTCCTCTGCTTTTTGGCAGACTTTCCCAACTAAACAGTTCCAGTGGCAGTGCCTTGAGCCCATTCAAGAATTCCATCTCCTAAGATATGTTTCAAATATAGTTATCTGATCTTTTAGCATTTGCAAATGCACCTGCTAGGCAACTAGTCCCATAGCGGAGTAGCTGTATCCCTAGTTCCTTCCCGTCCCTCTTCACCAGTAATAATATGGACCATTTCACACGTGGACTTGGTGAGATGAAAAGTACATTAAAAACCACGCCAAACATTTCTGCTGCTGCAAGAGGTTAGGTTCGACGTACACATGTAATTCTCTGCTCCCTGCTGCCAACTTCCCTGTCACTTTTGTCCTGGAGCTGGTAAGAGGGTTTTGTTTTTGTTTTCTGGCTTCCAATGGCCAGGGCTTACCTGGAGGTGGCTTCCTCCCCTCCCTTGGCATGGCTCCCCCCCACGGCCTGGTCCTTGCCGCTGGGGTGGTAGGCAGTTAGCACAACTCCCTGGGAACTGGAGAGCCAGCTCATGGTGAGAGAAGGGGCATAATTTCTGCGATCCTGACACAGAGCAGGGGAAATAAGTTCCTGCCTTGCCTGGCAACTCAGCTCATTAGCATCGGCCAGCTCCGCCCCCCCGAGGCTGGCGATTCACACGGGAGGGGCGGGGCCTGTCATTGAAGGACTTCCTGGCCCTCCAATTAGAAGCTGGGACTCGGAGTATTGTTTAGACTCGGGGCAATTCCAGCCTGCGCGGCCCTGGAATACGGGATGCGATCGCCCCCATTCCTCAGTTACTCTGGTCTGATCAAACTGCCAGAAGGTGCGCTCCACTCATCACTGTAACTACAAGCCGTCTTGGTTAGGAAACAATGAGTTACTGCAGAACCTCCCCCCGCCCCTTTCCCAATTCCTGTTTCCATCTGATAATTTCTGCTACTTCATGTAACATGAGTACGGGCGTTTCTTAACCCTTTCATGTTCAGCGTTAAAATTAACCATCGCAAAAAACAATGAACCTGCAGCAAAACTATGCAATGCAGCCACCAAGAAGGCCTTTACTTATTCTGTCTAGTTAAAAATGCCCTTCTGAAAATTGTGAGCCCTGGGACGTCCTCTTCTTTCATATAAAAGCCAAAGCCAAATACACCTCTTGTTTTATCAAAACCCTCTTCACTGCCAAAACCAGACACATTTACCAATGCTCCGTTAGGTTTTATTGATAGGAAGAAAAGAAATGCCTACTATTACTATTTGTTGAGCACATTCTATATGCCAGGCTCCGTGACAGGTGTCTTACAAGCTTTACGTTATTCTCTCTCTCATTCTCTCCCTCTCTCCACACACACGCACACCCCTCTTGCAAGATAGGTATCATTAACATCTACATTTTTTGTAGAATAAGGAAAGTGAGGCTGAGAGACAGGTTAAGTCCCATGACTAAGATAACACAGTTGCTAAATACCAGTAGCTAAATTTGAATACAATTTTAGATTAAATTCCATTCTTTCTCACTGCATGCTGTTCCTTGTTTTGTAGATTAAGAAACAAGCTCAAAAATAACCAATAAGAGACAGTTGTATTCTTTCTCCTCTAACAAATTCTAATCTCTTTCATATGCCTGGTAGTCTGAATTAAATTTTTGTTGATCTTAGGCCAGGTGAGGTGTCTCATGCCTGTAATCCTAGCACTTTGGGAGACTGAGATGGGCGGATTGCTTGACCTCAGGAGTTGGATACCAGTCTGAGCCAGAGTGAGACCCCCAATCTCTGAAACTAGCTGGGCACTTTGGCAGGTGCCTGTAGTCCCAGCCAGTTGGGAGGGTGAGACCAGAGAATCACTTGAGCCCAGGAGTTTGAGGTTGCTGTGAGCTATGATGCCACAGCACTCTACCAAGGGCAATATAGTGAGACTCTGTCTCAATAAATAAATGAATAAATAAATTTTTGTTGATCTTTATGATTTATTGATCTACCAATGTAAAATTCCAAACAAGCAAACTTTTGATTTCATCATTCCATAAGCATAATCTTCATGCTTGCGTTAAAGTAGGCATTTAAAAAAGTAATTTATTCATACTTACTCTACAAGTATCTAAAATTTATTCTGTAAAAATGTTTCTCTTTCATATCTAAAATAAACTCTCACTTACAAATGTTTTCCTTAAAAAGAGCTTATTATGTCTTCCCTCCGCTCTCCACCATCAGTTGCTCAAGCTTCCCTTTTCCACCTCCATAGGTCTCCACCTGCTGTCTCCTTCCTGTCATCACAGAAGCAAACCTAAGTCCCTCAGCCCTGTTATCACTGGTCTGAGAATGGCCTGACACAGGCAGAGAGCTGGTAGAATTGTGCCCTCATGCACAGAGCCTCAGATATAGACTCAACTAGATTAAAAATGGTTTTCAGAGGCGGCACCTGTGGCTCAGAGGAGTAGGGTGCTGGCCCCATATACCGGAGGTGGTGGGTTCAAACCTGACCGGGGGCCAAAAACTGCAAAAAAAAAAAAAAAATGGTTTTCAGAATTTTCCCATGCCATAAGGGAAGCAATTGTAAGTACCTCAGCCACCTCTGGGCCCTGTAGTGAGGTCTTAGTTCCAATCTTAAAACAGCCCTTTTAGCGCGGGGCCTTGACACCTTGTGTAAATTATTTTGCACATTATTGTCACACCCCAGCATAGCTATACTGATGTCTCTCCTTACTTCCAAACCACCCCCACTCCCCAGTGCTAACAGAACCAGTTCTAAACTTTAGAATACTTGACCGACATTCTTGCTACCTTACCCCCACATGCCTTTCCCTCTCATCTGCCAGACACCACTCCCTCACGTTCACTGTCATTCCTTTCTTGTCCTTCTGTATCTAACTTAATTTTTCCACCTACTGGGCCTTAATTGAATGTTGGAAAAGAGGAAGAACTGAATAAATTTAAATTGTCCTTTAAAACTCCACTAAATTGTTGTGTTACAATTGGTAATACAAGACAAGTGGCTACCTTGCATAAACAAGAGCTAACCTATGATGAAATTTCACCAGGTCAAGAAAAATAGAAACTATGGGAAAAGAGAAATAAAATGTAAGTAAATGAGAGCATATGCATTTTGTCTTTTTAATGTCCTTACATGGAAAAATGGTTAACATCCCCATGTTCACTCCTTTCGCTTTGTTGTTGCTGTTTAGAGACAGTGTCTCACTATGTTGCCCAGGTGGGTTTGGAGCTCCTAAGCTGAAGATATCCTCCCACCTGAGCCTCCCCAGAGGTTGTGACTACAGGTACAGGCACCTGGCTGCACCACTCTTTTTTCTTTCTTTTTTTTTTTTTTTGCAGTTTTTGGCCTGGGCTGGGTTTGAACCCACCACCTCAGGCATATGCGGCTGGCGCCCTACTCCTTTGAGCCATAGGTGCTGCCCCTCTTTTTTCTTTTTTTAATGGATGCTCTGAAGTGCAAAAATATAGAAACCACTACCTTATACAATTATTGGTCATAGTCCCTATACTCTGCTGGAAATGCATTTCTTTCCTGTTTTATTCTCCACCTCAGCCTGCCCTTCCCCTTACTTCCTTTTGATCTTCTTCCTTTATTTTTCTTCTATATTTTGCCTCCTTCCTTTGCCATATCTTTAGTCTGTTTTTGCCATGCACAGCTACTGGCAGCCATAGGCACTGCCAACTGGTGATAGAGATAATTGGTGATAGCTATTTTGCCCAGTTGTAACTAAAACAACAATTGTTATATTTTTGCTTAATTATAGTGTTTTCATTGAATAACAAATCACAATGTACAAGTTGAAATGTTAACTATGTGTTCAAAATAATATTTGGGTTTGCAATAACCATGCTGTTCAATTTCTGTGAGGCAAAAAATTAAATGTGATACAGTTTGATTTGCATAGCTTAGTACATAAAATTTGAATCCCACTAATACAACTTTCAAGTACATGGAAATCCTCTGGGCTCTTTCCCCTTCCTTCCCCCTAAGCCCTGTCATTACTGCCTAAGGTACAGCCTATCACAGGTAGGAGAGAGCTGGTAAGATCGTGCCCTGGTGTGCGTAGTCCCAGATTTGGAAGTAGATTAAAAATGGTTTTTAGAATTTTCCCATGTCATCAGGGAGGCAAATCTAAGTATATATATGGGCCCTGAAAAGGCTGTTCTTATTTCACACTCTAAACTCTACTAAGGTACAGCTTAGAACTAAACCTTACACCATATTGCCCTTTTGCAGAGAAAAACACCATGAAAGACAAAAATGAAACTCTTTTACTCTTTTCAACAAGCATTTTAAACACATACCGACAACCCTATGTCCTTGAAGATGTTTAATACTCCACGCTATTGAGTGAATGCCAAACAATTGCTTTCTGCCTGGCTTTCCACATTATTCTGATAAAACTTCTTACAGAGTAATTAACGTCAAGACAGTTTAAACATTCACTTCATTCATTCCCTGGAGATGGGGCGTACTAAATATACTAGATGACACAGGAAGGAAAAAAGAAGTGTAATTTATGCACCCAAATAGGTTGTTAAAGATGGAGCACAAATAGTTCCGCAGCCTCTGACCCCTTGATTTTCATGCCCCAAAAATAATGAAAACATTTTTGTAGGTTCAGTGCTCACAGTAGCAAAGACTGTATTACCTGGGTTTCATACTTTCATTTAGAAGCCTATTCAGTAATGCAGAATTGTATTTGAAGGATTCCAAAACTGCAATGCAACCCACATAGAATGTATCAAAATTTTTCTCACTCTATTTTTCTTTAAAAGGAATTAACTAGGAAGAATGTGCACACTCAAACCAGCACAATAAAATGATCAAAAGCCTATAGAGGGACACAACGTCACGTGAAAAATGACCTTTCAAGTGACAAAGTTAGACCCAATTTACAACAATATGTTATAACAAGAATTTGAATAAATTAATCATCAACTGTAGTTAAAGTTTTACAAAGGTGATAAAGGTTAGATTTATAAAGTAGCATTGACTAATGAAGAGAGAGTGTTCTAACATTCCCTACCTGACGTTTTATCAGGTCTTTGCATGAATAATTCCCATGAGATTGAAGTTAACCAACGCCATGCTGCAGGACTATGACTAAAAAGTATTCAATATACAGACTATCAATCCTTTCCTTGAAAATTATACTCATTGTTACTAATTCTGCCTCGGAAGCAAGAAAGAATAAGCCTTTTCCCTCTCTCTGGACAGCTCTAAAAATTTCTGTATTATTCTCAAAGTTATTTTCTTAACTATTCCTCTAGGGAGAAAATACTAGCCCTGCCTGAGATAATTTGCAACTGCTGTTGCCAGAGGTTAATTTAGAACCAGCAAACATTAGAAAAGAGCTTTCTTACAGTTAAAGAGTTCATTACCAATAAATAATAATAGCTAATAATTGAGTGTTTAATCTTTGGTCAACATGTGGCATACACATGGCCTCTCATTTAATCATCACAACGGCCTATAAGAGATGGAAATTAAAATTATGCCCACTTTAGAGATGAGGAATTAGAGGTCACCTAGCTAGGAGTGGACAGAACCAGGAAATGTAAACCTAGATTTATGTAACCAGTAAGCACAAGCTCTCAAACATTATAAAGGTTACCGCTGTCCTGGAATTGATATAATTTTATTTATGAAAAGAACCATATGAATAAGTAACAAAGTAAAATAATCTACAGCCAGTTTGAAGTCTTCAACCAAATGGAATATTGGTATAAATGAAATGATATAGAGAATTTACATTCAGACAAGCACAAACACATCACGCGGCATCTATTCTGAAACTTTGAAACTTGTTTTGTTGTTGATGCTGCTGTTTTAAATTAGAGGTGGGAGTCTCTCCATGTTGCCCAAGCTGGAGTGCAGTGGCTCTTTCTAGGTACGATTATGGCGCACTCCAGCCTCAAATTCCTGGCCTAAAGAAATTGTCCTACCTCAGCCTTCCAAGTAGCTGTGATTACAGGGTGTCACCCCCCGAAACCTGTTTATGTCAAGTTATTAGGGTAGTGTGGCATGGTATACATACCACTCTAAAAAGGTCATCCTTATTATGCCATCATATTTAAAACTGTTTCCACTGATAGAAATGAAAGAAACACATTCTGACCATTATGAACATTCATTATTCTTTCTTTCTTTTCTTCTCTTTTTTTTTTTTTTTTTTTTTCCAGCAGAGTCTTGCTTTGTCACCCAGGCTGGAATGCACTGGCAAGATTGTAGCTCACTGCAGCCTCTAACTCCTGGACTCAAGCAATCCTCTGGCCTTGGATTATAGGCATGAGCCACCAACCCCAACCTTCTCTTTTTTTAGTATCAGACAGATTTGGTTTATTGACTCAGAAGCTTATAGAATTTGTTAGCTATGGGGCCTTGGAAGGGACTGTACAAGAATAGGACTCTGAAGGCTTAAGTTCATTTAACTTCATGGTAAATCCACCCCTATATCAAAATGAGTCTAAACTGAAAAATATCTAAGAAAAAGTATGATGTCCCTAACTTTTCCTTTTGTTTCCTCTTTGTTGCTGAATGACAGTGAGATTCATATTGCAAACACTTGCATAAAGTTAGGAATGATTAAGTTCATTCTGGAGGCTAGTACATTCTGTAAAAGTAGAATTGTGCTTATGAATAAAGGCTCAGTTGGAAAAACCTGGAATTGTATCTCTATTTGCCCAAATACAGGGTGGCCATCAAGTCCCTGTCCAATATAAAATAGTGTGCAATTTAAAATTGCACATGAACTTTATGGCTACCCTATACAAAAGTCTTGTCCAGAAGGAGATTACAAAGGATGCTCATCCCTTTGGTATGTAAAAAAACCCACTGCTATTGGAGAAGAGGGATCAAGCTGTATACCTAAGAAAAGGGATGAGGTGGTTTGTGACTCAGAGGAAAAAAATGGAAGCCATGTCTCTATTTTTAAAAATGATGCTTATCCACTTAAAAATAAGTATAGTTTTGGGTGGCACCTGTGGCTCAAAGGAATAGGGTGCTGGCCCATATACCAGAGGTGGCAGGTTCAAACCTGGCCACGGCCAAAAACTGCAAAAAAAAAAAAGTGTATTTTTTCTATTATATTATACTAGTGAACCTAGTTTTCTTGACCAAAATACTTGATAAAACTGCACAAATACCATCAAAGAATTTCTAATTTTGTAAGCCCTTTGGGAAATTTCTAATGCTAGAAATGTCATCAAAAATGGTGAACCAAAAAATTTTCCTGGAAAAGAAATAATCCTAGTACTCTCCTCACAGAGGGAGCCCTCAGGTGCTCGACAATCACCTAATTGTGCTTCTCTATTCAAAGAGATTAGATTCTCATGCCATCATGGATCTATATATTCTACAAATATACACAGTGGTGGCCAGAGCAAATATTTTGGGGTTATACAAGCTATCAACCTCATCAGAACACAGGCTTTACTCATTGATTTATCAAAATGGTGTCATCAAGAAACAATTAAAAAAAATATTAGTATCTTTTTGTATGACACAGAGCTTTACTAGTTTTCTAGAGTAAGTCTGGCCAGGTTTGACTTCATGGAGAAGTTTCCATTTTTAAGAGAAAAGAAAAACCCGCCATCAAGATAATTTCAAAGAGGAACTTGATGAAGGGGGTAGTTTATTTAATATTAGTATTTTCTGGTAAGTTGAGTGAGTAAATTTTCTCATTTTTTAAGATACAGAGTAAGAAGAGTTGTTTTACAACAAGCAGCCCCCCAAAAAAAAAATCAGGAAAAGATAGAAAATGAAATACTAGACAAATTTTTGAACACCACCATTGAGGGCTGACACAGAAAGAGAAAACAACTTCTCAATGTTTATATAAGCAAAAGTCTCAAGAGGATGAATGTAGCTGTTTTTTAAGTTGGCTACTACACAGACTAATGGGAGAGTAACAATTCTTGACTTCCTGACATGACTTCATCTCAAGGCCTTGGAGTCTAACCCTCACTTAGGCTTATCCATGTAAATTTTAATTTCCTCTGCTACTACAGACCTCTGAAAATCAGAGTTTTCAGGAATTATCAAAATGAAAGCAAAATGAATTGTAAACAAAAGAAAATATCTGCATTACTCTCTGGGAAAATAGCCTTTTTTTAAAAAAAAAATGTATTTTGGGAAGAATTATTGTATCTCTTGTCTGACCATTGAGATTTTGTTTTGGTTTTCTGGAAATATCGGTAACTTTTTTTTTTTCAAATAAGAAATACGTAGTCATAGGGTGGTGCCTGTGGCTCAGTGGGTAGGGCGCTGGCCCCATATACCAAGGGTGGTGGGTTCGAAGCCGGTCCCAGCCAAACTGCAACAAAAAATAGCCAGGCATTATGGTGGGCACCTATAGTCCCAGCTGCTCATGAGGCTGAGGCAGGAGAATCACCTAAGCCCAGAAGTTGGTGGTTGCTGTGAGCTGTGATGCCACAGCGCTCTGCCAAGGGCAATAAAGTGAGACTCTGTCTCAAAAAAAAAAAAAAAAAAAAAAAAGAAATTCATAGTTCTTAGCTGGGCACCATAGCTCAATGGTTGGCACACAGGGTAGCGTTTCAGCATTTTCAAACCTTCCCTGGTACTGATTTAACAGAAACAAAAAAAGAAGACAATAAAGAAAGAAATACATAGTTCTTGGTAAAGAAAAAAAAAGTTGATACTATATTCCCCCACTTCTAAGATATATAGATTTTAACATTTAAAAATGAGTATATTCCTAGAAATTTTATTTGATATAGTGGCAAAACTTTTATTTCTCAAAAATCCATTAACTCATTTTACAATTAATAGCAACCTAGTATAAGAAAATATTCTGTCTCTGCAAAATTTGGGGATAATGTACTTACTTCATTGGATATAATGTATTTGCTTCATTGCTTATCTATTTTTTCTCTATGAAAGAATAAATTTCCAGTAAAATAAGTCAAATATATTCAAAATTGAGAATCATTATTGATATTTTGAGCCAACCTCTGTAAGTTTCAACAGATTCTCACTATGTCTCCAGAAAAGATGAAGAATCATTGTTCTAGATACTACATAAAAGTTTCACTCTAAAATACCACATGTCTCACTCTAATTGAAAAGGTCTCCTTATGGGTGGCTCCTGTGGCTCAGCGGGTAGGGTGCCGGTCCCATATGCCGGAGGTGGTGGGTTCAAACCCAGCCCCGGCCAAATTAAAAAAAAAAAAAAACAAAAAAAAAGGTCTCCTTATATATAATATCCTAGCACCAAAATGGTCTATGTTCCTGAAAATTGCTAGGAAGGTTATTTCCCTTCATTTTGTGTAATAATTTGGCTAGCTGGTTTGTTACAAAGGCTCAGAGAACAACACAGCTATAATCACAAGGACCTTGGCCTCTAAAATTTTAAAACAGACAGACTTGAAATTACAGGGTTGAGGCTGTCCAAAGGTTATCTATATCTAGTCCAAACTACTGCTTTTATAGAAGCAACTAAGGAAAGAAAGGTGAGGCAACAGTTGGTCAGCCAAACTGTTTCTGGGCCAAGACTGTAAGGTTTGAGGAAAACTCCACACCCTGAATACTTGCTTACAGTATGAACTACTCAAGTTCAGAGACTGCCTCAACACACAGTCCCTGGCTCAGCCCAATTATCTATGATAAGAACTGATGTCAAACTCTTACAAATCACTCCTCAATAATGTCTTCCAAATTTCTATTTCATCCCTTACCCCAATGACCTCACCAGGAAAAAAAAAAACAAACCTGAAGGTTGTCTATAATTCAAACAATGGGAAAAAAGCACTGGAATTCCACGACAGAGACTAAAAGTTATATTTTTTCCATCAGCCTGTCTTCCTAATAACTGCATTTCATTTTTGTATTTTTCTTAAAAGCATGTAAGATATATATTTTCCTTTCTCAATAATGAAATTATATTTTTAATATCACATATGTCACACTCCTGCAGGTAAGTATTAATAAGAAACAATAAATAAAATTCCACCTAGTTGTCATCCAAGCACATCAGACTATATTTTCTGTACACAGCAAATACCCTCAAACACTGTCGATGAGCTATGTTCCTAAAGAATACCTTTATCACAAATCGGCATGAGAGAGAAGAAAAAGCAGAGAGAAAAGAAAAAGCAGGAAAAGAAGGTGTGACAAAGGTAGATTATTCCTTCAGAGCTCCCACAAACATGTTATATCATATTGCCTCTTCCTCTTCAACAAAAAGAGTCTTTAAAATTTTTCCAGAGGGGGAATATAACCTTCCAAGTCTTGGAGTTTAAATCACCCTCTATGTTGTTCTGAGAAATTTATATCACTATAAATTATCAAGGATTCAAATCAAGGCAGTAGAGTCCTATTTTTGGTCACGAAAAATGAGACATATATCAGAATCCTCCTTCCTATAACTCTGCCGGGCTCAGAAGTAATACTTGTGTTAACCTTGCAAAGATCATCAAAATAAAGCTGTGGTGAGCAAATGAATACATCACTTGGAAAAAACAAAGTGAAATAGGCAGCGCCCTCTCTGATTTCGTTTCTTTCGAGAGAGACGGCCTTTACCACGTTCAGTGCAGTCCACTGGGAACATTCTTGTATTAGAAGAATATAAAAAGTCAGTACAGTTACCAGCAAACATAAAAAGGATTTTTTTCAAAGGTTTTCAGTCCAGTGCAAAAATTCTACTATCTCAACGTGGATGAGAAGCACACAATGGGCCTAAGGCTCCACGCCTGATTTAAGAGCAGGTAGGAGGCATCAGCAATTGCCCCCTTGATGTGCTTTGAGAAGGACAACCATTCCCCATCAGCCCACGGCTTCACCACTCAAGTCCCACGTGTGGGGTCCTATTGCACAGCACTGGCTCACTTCAGACAAATACCAAGGACAGGTAGAGATGACTCAGATACAACACAGCCCCCAGGAGCTTAAATTCAGTTAGGACAGGGAAAAGTGTATCTATTTATAAAAGCAAACACTGTACCATAAATGCAAAACTAAATAAAAGTATACTCCACTGATAAGGGAACATGAAATAGGTACAATCAAAGTAATGTGAATATGTGATTTTCCCACAAGCTTTCTGTATTAAACATTTGTTATTTTAAACCCAGATAAAATGCTAATCAGCACACCTCAAGTAGTAACAACAGGGCTTTCCACAGGAGAAGTGGACAAAAGAAGGTAAGGCCACCAAAGTCAAGGTGTGGTCACAGTCAACACACTGTGAACTGCACAGGACAGGGAAGGGGAGGTAGGGTGGGGAAAGTCAACACAGAAATGCAGAAATTAGTACCAGATGTATAGGGACATCTAAACCTTGCAAGTATTTCATCTGTATTCCACAGCAGTGGGGAATAATCCAAGGTGACTGAGCCAGATAGTAACATAATCAGATCCGCAGCAAGAGAACACACGTTGATGGCTGTGAACAAACAGCCACACACAGGAGAAAGTGGAGAGCAGAGGTCAGGGAGGAGGTCACTGTCATGGAGTGTCAGAGTTAGTGGGAGCTGCCATGCTCCGTGCGGCGGGTACAATGCTAAAACACCCTGTAGTGAGAGAGTATTCAGGACCTGGTAGATATACGGAAGTGGGAATGGAAGAAGTCCAAAATTATCCCATGGTTTCTTCCCTGGATGAATGAAGATGTCTAAGAAATGCTTAGAAGCCAGGTCCTGACATGTCCTCACAGTGAGAATGCTCTGGCAATGCATGGTTTTGAAGTATGTGGTAGCACATGGAAGTTTCCTTCAAACTTCAATGAAAAGCTATGAATCAAGGATAAAGGGTTAAAGAGAAGAAAGGAAAGATCAGAAAAGTGAACTTAATATCTATTCAATTTCAGGCACTTGCTAGGCCCTTTGAAATATTTTTTTCTCTTTTAATCCCCCATTTGACACAGAGAGATGCTAAAGCTTTAAGATGCATCAGTGACTTGGTTGCCCAATATGATCCAGCCAACTTTGGCAGAGACTGGGTACAGTCTAGACTCACTCAGAAGCAACTTCAAATAACAGGCACCTGTGCCATCTTTAATCAGGTTTGATGTTATTTTATGTTACTTAAATGTCTACTTTCTTGTTCTTGATCCATTTGCAGCCTAATTTAAAAAGTGATTAGTGAATAGAAAATAAAAATACAAAGTTAAGTATGAAAAGGGGGAAGGGTTGATCTCGTAATATTTTCAAGCTACACCGAGAAAATACAAAAGCAATTTCCACAGCATTTACCAGTGATTTTGCATTGGACGTTTGAGGCCTAAAGGTCTAATATCCACTGTCTATTGCTCTATCATAGCATAACACTGATAACTTTCTTTTGGGTTTGCACAAAGCTCTGAGGTTTAAGTATTGATCTTTAATTTTCAATCCATCCTCACAGCTTTGTTCTACCTAAGCAAAAAAAAAAAAAAAAAAATAGTATGAATTGATTTATAGATGACAGGTTTCTTTTGTTTTTTAACATTTGATTTGTACTATCTTGAACCAATTTTCTGTGAACAATGAGAGAAAGGAAAACATCTGCTCCCCCAAAATGCCAAGCCAGGTGATATAATATCCTTTTCCCTCTTCCTTTTCCTCCTCTTTAAATAGAGGCCCATCCTTGTTTACAGGATGAGGGCAAGAGGTAAAATCCTTTCCAGAAAGGATGTGTATGATATTGTTATCGAGTTACTGTGCACAACTATTACACTGACTGCCCGAGGAGATTTACCAACAAAAGACAGCTTGGCTCTCACCTGTATCAATAGTTACCTATAAGAAGCCTAATGGAACACAGGGGAACACTGCAAAATCAAGAGCTGCTGGGAGATTTCTCTCTGAACTCATTTGTGCCACTAAGCTTCTGTCTCTGAACCTGTAAAAAGGAAATGGCACAGTCTTACCTAGCAGGGCTGTTGAAAGGTACAAATAAGCTGGTTAAGGGACTAGAGAGAAAAAAAGGAACAAGTGTACATTGGGTTTTATTCACTTAATATCTATACAGTACAAAACCCTAATACGGAAGCTTTTTCACCATCATACAGATGAGAACACTAAAACTCAAAGAGTAACAGCAGGCCAAGATCTTTGCTAGGGGAGAGGAGAGGGAAGAAAAAAAAAAAAGCAGAGTCAAAATTCAAAATAAAACTTATTTGAGGCTGATCACAGTGGCTCATTTCACTAATCCCAGCACTCTGGGAAGCCAAGGCAAGAGGATCACTTGAAGCCAGGAGTTCAAGACCAGCCTGGGCAATGTATGCAGCGAGACCCCCATCTCTATAAAAACTAAAATTAAAAAAAATCATCCAGGTATGGTGGTGTATGTCTATAGTTGCAGCCACGCGGAGGGCTGAGGCAGGAAGATCATTGGAGCTTGAGAGTTTGACACTGTTCTGAACTATGATTAGGCCATTACACTCCAGCTGGGGTGACACAATGACACCCTGTCTCTTAAAAAAAAAGGTATACAAAAGTCCATGCTTTCCCACTATCCTAGTCTGTGTGTAAGCACCATTCTCATTATTAAGGTGAGTTTAGTCTTGTTATTGTAGTTTACCAAATCTAAGAAACCTAGCCCTTGTTAGACCCAGCATTATTTTGCAAACCACTGATAATGAAAAAACATTGCCAATAATAGGAACCCCACCAATTGGAAGCTGCATCTCAATTTCAGAGAGATTCAAATGTGAATGAAACAAATAGACATCTTAGAATCAATTAAATACAGAAATAGGATGACCAAGCAGAGCCAATTTTTTATCAAAAAGTTACAAATTTTGTTCCTTTCAGATTTGGCAGGTATTTCAAATCTTTAATGATACTGAACAAATCATTCATTTGGACAATCATTTATTTACTTAACTACTATGTACATAGTACTATCTCAGCCTTCAAGGAAGACAGACATGGCACCAGAAAATAGCAACCAGGTGCTTCAGGTGTGGGGATAGAAGACTGGAAACATGAGGTGTGCAGAAAGCATAAAGTGCTTCTTAATTCTTCCAGCAACAGAACAAGCTGCCAGGCTCTTCACGAACACACAGGTTGTTACTCACCTCCTCCTTCTCTCTCTCTCTCTTTTTTTTTTTTTTTTAAGAGACAGTCTCACTTTATCGCCCTTGGTGGAGTGCTGTGACATCACAGCTCACAGCAACCTCCAACTCCTGGGCTTAAGTGATTCTCTTGCCTCAGCCTCCCGAGTAGCTGAGACTACAGGCGCCGGCCACAACACCTAGCTACTCCTTTTTTTTATTATCCAAAAATAACTGACTTCAAATGCAAAGCACCCATTTTAACATGAAAACCCAGACACTGGATTTATTTGTTTATCCTTTATCCTTAAAAAGCCCCATCACCTGTTGGAATGGCCCAGAAGTCTCTGTTATGGGAGCCTGGGCTCCATGTTCCTGGAGTCTGCCCAGGCCTGGATTCTTCCCGACTTCAAATGTCACCACCTGTCCTACTCCTTGGCTTGGTTTTGGGCTCCTGGACAGACTCTAGCATTGTCCCTTGGCTGACTCAGACCTTGGCTTTTTACTGAAACAGTCCTGCTGGGCTGAATTTCTATGTTTTCCAGGAGCACGCATGGAGGCTTAAAAAAGCCCTAGAGGCCACCTGACATGTCCTGGTTCTCTTGGCAATGACTCAGTTTACATCCTTTAATATTTCCGTTTCACACCAACCAATGCACTTCTTGTAGCCTAACGGACTTTGCGTAGACACAGACTCGTTCAATTCTGAATATCAGCGCTGCTTACTTGTCTCATCAATCAGCATAGCAAACTTTAAGCTAATTAATAAAAGAAGAAAATTGTAGATTTTCTCTTAGCTCTCTATTTCCTGGATTAATGTGAGAGCCCTAAAATATCCCCCACAGCATAAATATTGTTAATTCATTTAATACTTATTGCTCCTGGAAGGTGTGGTCCTTGCCTACTCATCAGTTTACTCATTCAGCAAGCACTCCGGGCATGCATCTACGAGTGAAAGGCATCATATTAGTTCATAGAAATATGTTGATGAATAAGGTAAAATAATGAATTGCAAAAAGCTAGAAGGCCTAAATTCTTAAATCCCCCAATTGAAAAAAATGTGCATTTATTAAAATGTCAAATACATGCCGCGCTATGCTATTTTCATTTCTGTTATTTCAGTTTCTATCTCTTTGCCTCTATTTGACAAATAAGAAAACAGAAATAATAATAAGAAAGATTAAGCAATTTACCAGAGGGAGAGCCAGAAGGGCTTGGATATGAACCCAGGTCTCTTGACTACTAAAGTGTGCTGCTCCCAATACCTATGCAGAAAGAGGCTTTATGGTGCGATTAGAAGCTCTAGGCTCAGGAGATTTATGTTGTGTTAGTTCACTGAGAATTATCATGTTACTAATGAAACCTTAGAGCACAACTTAACTAGCACCTAGAGCAGCAGTATTTTTAATATTAGTAAGTTTTTCAGCTAAATAGGTAGACAAGATACCCTCATGTTTATTTACATTTGATAAAGAAAATAACATGGATCTTTATTTTAATCAAACAAATGCTCCATACATTCTCTTGGTAGTATGCTAGTTTTGCTCTTTTAAGGGAAGCATTAGGCTACTGATACCTGTATGTGTTGAAGTTATAATGTTGTCATTAGACCCTCATTATAATTAATTCCATGCCTACAACAAAGGATGGTTCCAAAGGTGGCCCATTCTTACACTGAGATGACACATCCTTCCAACAACTAAATCCCCTTGGATCAGAGACAGCGTGTTGCTGACGTCTTATTTCCTTCTCTCTCTGGACCCTGTCCCACCATAAAAGGGGTGTGAGGCTGTTCTTTTAGGTATTTTAGTTAAACAGCTATGGCTAAAATACATACTCACCATTTTTAAAAAAAGGAAAGTTTTTATTTCTTATGGAGAAATACTAATTCTTAATTTCATCTCCCTTAGACATCCTCTAGAAAGGTTTAATTATTGAACAGTGAACAACACTTGGATGTATAATAATTGTACCTATGTTGTGTTCCATGGAATATGTCTGGCCTTCTATTCCACCACTGTCACATATTCTAAAGTTATTTACATATCTGACTAGCCCTTCTCCTCTAGACACTCCTTAGGACTACATGCTCCTCGAGGGTGGGAAGTCCCAACCTTCTCCCCACTCTCAACAGATCCTCTGTTCACGCTCATTCATGGACATTCATTGACCAAATACGCTGAGTGCCACTGATCTGGCCAAGGACACAAACAAAGGCCTCAAGAGTCCTGCTTCCCCACAAAGGAAGTAGATGGGTCAGTGTAAACCAAAGGACAGCATAAGAGACCAATGAAGTCCTGTTGGAGCCTTGCTAGAAGATGTTTTTGGCTGAGAAGAGAAATGCTGGACGTCTGTGTTGAGAATAAACTATTACACTGAATCGGTCATTGTTAATACAATCCTACATCACCTGTGAAAGAAAAGAATCATCAACTACACATTCTGAAAAAAGCAGGAAAAATAATTTTTCACTCTATTGGTTTACCTCCCCTCTGCCAAAGAAACCAGAATCACCACCACATTAGAATTGACTAATTTGTCAATAGTCACAACTTATCTATATCTCACTGAGCTTCAGAATACATGATAAAAATGCACCAAGGGAAGCTCACAACATCCAAGACACTCCACAGCACAGCATCAGACGACCACTTAATCACTAATCAACAGCTATAGTTCAGACTAATTATAAACTGCAAGTATCTAATTTCCGAAGACCTTGCTTTAAAAATCCTAGATGTTACAGTCATTATTAACTTAACTCCTTGAAATTATTCCAGGGCTGGAAGCTTTTTTTATACATTCTTGCCTCATGTATTTGGCCTAGGAATAGTTCTGTAACCAGGATCTTTTTCTAAGGTTGATGGGGTCAGAGGCAGGGATCCATTTGGTATGAGCTAAGACTCACTAAGAAGGCAACTATATGATATTCACCCAAATCTCTCTTCTTATACTAGAAACATCTCCGTGTTTCAGATTTTATTTTAACAGCTCCATGGAGGCACTGGTCCCCCCGAAATGTGGTAAATTCAAGCCCAATTCATCTTATAAAGGCCTGAGGCCCCTGCAATAGGAAAAGCAGTCTCAAAAAGGAAGAAACAAATTTGCTGCAGAATGTACACACATGCCCAGCTGAGGATGCAGCCCCTTGCTTCTAGCTATGATCCACCACTGATTATGTTTCTGTTAAGTGTTAAACAAGTTCAACTAGAATTGAGACAACCAAATAATTATCTTTTCCAAGGATAACAATAAAAAAAAAAGGAAGGAAAAACACACTGGTCATTTGAGATGTGATGTCCCGGTGACATCCTGCTGAGTTTTCTGACTTATAAATGAAGAGCCTCACTGCCCTTGGCGCCCTCCACACTCCTTTACACTCCAGCATGAAGGGTCTGGGTTGTGTCTGTGGCACAAATTTCCATGACAGTGAGATGGACCAGACTTTACACATTGGCAGGCTATGTAGACCATGATGGTGACAGTCACTGACTAAAGACGCAGCGTCCAAAAATCCTGACGTCTGACGATACTAGCTGGCAGAGAGGCGTGCCGCAAAGCACACCGGGAAAAAGCGGTCCTCTGTCTATTCCCAAAAGGTCTTTTATAGCAAAGTGCAAATTGTTAGGAAAGCTGCAGAACAGCAGCTTTGGTTCTCCGGGACATGAGCAGTAGGGGTGGTTATTAGCCCTCTCTGACAATGACATGCCAAGTGCAATGGCAATGGGGATGGTCCTCCGGTTGAGAGAATGGCGGCCTACCAGGGACCCACTTTGGAAAAGGAAAGTACTGGGGGGGGTTCTTTCCTGTTTAGGGGTGACTATCTCAAAGGATGTCAGCAGCATGCAGATGACAATGGTGTGTCATGACTTTTCTTGTAAATACAGTCATCATAGTGTCCCACCCCCACCTGCCCACCATCCTGAGAAGAACAGAGGCTTGTCCTTAAGAAGCATGCTCTATGCCGTCCACTTCTAGCCACAGGTAATGATTAACCCAGGGTACTGGCATGAAAAAGCCCAGTGGCTTCAGAAGGTCTGGTTTCTAGGATTGATGTTGATACTAATCAGCTCTGCAACTTTGTGCAAGTTAACTTTCCTATGTCTCCATTTCCTCGACAAACAACAAAAGGGTTAGATCAGATGGGCTCCAAGATCTCTTCCATTTCTAGTATTCTGTGACAATAATATAAATTATCTAAGTGGCACCACTGATCATGCGCCATCCATACCAACTGCTTTCCATGCACTTTAATGCTCACAGTCATAGGTGACAATGATATTATCCCCACTTTATAGATTAAGAAAGTAAGACTCATCGCTTCTCGGCCTTTTGGCTAAGATCAAGTGTAGAAAGTAAGACTCAAACACAGATTATATAGGGTTCTACTCTGCTTACCTTTTTAAAAATCTTACAGTCAAAGGGTGTGATCTGTTTAAAAATAACACAAATTCACAGTGAGCAAACCAAAAAAAAATTTTTTCACATAAAACGAGATTGAAGATAAAATGATATTATAACCATTCTATTTTATCAACTGATGACTTTACTTTTTACTCTGCTTTTTAAACTGCCAAATCAAGTGAATAGGTTCATTATTTTAAACACAGTGTTGCATAAATCTGGATGATTTTTCTGACAAGCCTCAGAGAAGGTGACAATGATCCGTATTGAAATCAAAAGCAGCCTCAGGAACACTAATCTTCTGTATCTGGGGCCTAGTGTTAAAAATGCCTTTGTCAGGGGTGACTTTACGTCGGTGCCAAGTGTTTTTCATTCACCTGTCATTTCCATCAAGCATTAACACGAAAAAGACAATTTTTTTCCTACCTGTTATCATGATGAGGTGAACTTTTAGCTTTAATTGGGTTGCCACCTGCTGGCTAAAAGATAAAAATCTTCCTTCCGTAGCAAAAACAACTCTGTAGTTCCAAAGGCCAGATATACACAAATGAAATTCATATCATTAGCCAAGCAAGTGTTATCTTCTATCGGGTTATCTTCTAAAAGGGAAGAGAACTAATATTTAATGTCACATGTCAGGTGCGGCGCTAGGCGCTTGGGATTATTGTATCATTACATTTAATCGGCTCCAAACCATGTGACACACCACCATTTTGAAGAAGAAAAACAAGCACCAGCTTCAGATCATGGAAACAAAAAGTGGCAAAAATCTCTTAAGTGAATTTAAAACCAGGTCTCGCTTGGACATCTACTTTTCTTCCTTATCAACATATCCTCATTCCATTATCCCATGATTTTTTTCTACCACAATGTTTCAGCAATCTCATGCTATACACAAAACACCTGTGAGCTGAGGTTCAGCAGGAAAGCTACAACTTGCTGCAGATTCACAAAGCCTTCCTGACCCGTCATGGGGAAGCAGAAACAAGCTGCATAAGTACTTCGTAACTTTGTCAGGGAGAGCCATCAACAATTAGTCAAGGTCAGGTGGGATGAGAGCACCGTGAGAGCCATAAAAAGAAGCAATTTCAGGGAATCAGAAAAAAAAATAGTAACTTTGAAATGAAAAGTATGAACATTCAGTCCTTTAGCCAAAAAAAAAAAAAAAAAAAACATTGCAAAGAAGGCTGTTGGGTATTTTTCTTTGGTCCCTTTATGAAGCACTCACCTGCTCGCCCATCTCCTCATGGCCTCCAGTGTGCCTGGTGCCACATGTAGTACATACGTGGCCCCGTGCCTGGCCTCAAGGAACACACGGTCTGGTCAGGGAGGCACACAGTGAAGGCTTTGCTACTGGGAGGACTCAGAGCCCCTGTGTCAACTACTGTCTTCTTTTGTCTCTGAGAGGAGCTTCCACTGGGAAAAGAACAATGGTTAGTGTTTGAGTGATCACTGTGTGCCAGCACTTTAACTGTGTCCTAAGCACTTTATATTAAGTAACTGAATCTTCATGTAATTGTCTGAGATAACTGGTATCTTTAATCTCTCCTGTATAGATGGGAGGGTAAGAAACTTGCCTGAAGGTCATACAAACCTCTTTGTTTTTTTCTTTTCTCCTAATGGCTAGACAAGGTGGGACATACCGATCTCTTAAGTGAAGGAACTAATGTTCAAACCCCGTCACTTTGTTTCACAATTCAAATCTTTAAGGACCAGACTGTGTGGCCTCTAAGAGCAGTATGACGGCCCTGATCTTACAGAAGAAGGATAGGAATATAAAGACTAAGTGATTTATCAGGGGTGTTGCACAGTTAAGTACCCTGCAGAGCTGGAAGTAGAACTAATTCCCCAACCATTAGTCAGTCCAGTTGACTAGTACTACTGCCTGATTGCTTCTGAAAATAAGAAAAATGACATGAGAATCAGGAAAAATATTCATATACATCCTCTAAGGGAGTTCAAGGTCAGGTTGTTGGGAAAAGAAGCTGCAGCAACGATGACAGTGGCAAGGCTACCCTGCTGGAGGCTGTGACTGACCCCCAGACCCAGCCCAGCAGGCTGTGAACTCCTCTGCCTTGGAAGCCTGCTTCACTCCACAGGCCTGGCACAAAGAAACAACTGTGTGAGAAGTGATTAACCAGACATCTCAGACAGCAGCCGTCCTTTGAGGAAGCATGCGAACTTCCACTTACATGGTTTATCAAAGCAGAAGGCCCGTTAGCCTTCTAGGGCTAATTCAAACGTCAGTATTATGTTCTAGAGTGATTGTAATCGACTCCAAACACCCCTCTGAAAGTAACACCTACATAAAACCATTATCCTCCGATGAAATTTTACTTGGAAATTTTAGGACAAATAATCATCATTTAATAATGATTTTTCATGTTTGTCTAAAATCACTATAATTGGAGAATATAGTTATAACTAGCATTTACCACCAAATTATTGGCACTAAAGGTGGTGTATAATAATGAGATAGCTCAGGAAATTAAACTATTTAGAATTAAAAAGTCATAAAATCACGGCTAATGATCACCAGTAAGACTTAGAGGAATTTGATGAGTATTTTTTCTTTGATTGATTCTTCGTATTCAATTTCTCAGGACATTAATACCTATATAGCTCAATGTTGATTTTTTTTTTTTTTTTAATCCCCACACCATCGAATGATGTGTTTGATTCCCTTTCCGGAGGCTTATGGAACAAAAGGGAAGGATGAAAGTAAAAAAGGAAATAAATACAATGGTAAATGTAGATAGTTCTACACAGAATTTTCTAAATGAGTTACAATTTTCATTGAGCAAAATGCTTTACTTTACAATCAATAGCTTGAAGATGGACATACCATCCTCTGCCCCTGGACTAAATTGCATTTGTTTTAAGCTCAAATATAACATTTCGAGAAAAAGATATCTAGAGAGTATGATTGGGATGGTATGAAATTCTCAAAAGATACATGAGAAAAAGTGAAAGATAATAGGAAAGCTTGCCCTTGAGAAGGAAAAAAAAATCAGAATTACAAACATTTACTGAATGTGTATATCAGACATTGTGCTGAGTACTTTACATATATTATTATCTCATTTAATCCTTACCACATGAGGAGGTAAGTATTATTACAATTTACAGATAAAGATTTAAGCATTGGAAATACCACTCACCCAAGATCACAAGTTGACAAATGCAGAAGGTAAAACCTGTCTGGCAGGGCTGCCTTACGTTAAAATCTACCCTCTTGTTCAACCCCCTTCAGTAGCTGCAGTGTAAGAGACCACTGCCCAGCCTCTGTTGTAGTCACGTGGGAATGTGACTTCAGTTATTGTCATCTCAATGATTCACTGTCCCCTTCATCTACAACACAAAAGTTTGGATGATCGCTGAAGATTTTTATAGCTCAAAATGTGTAACTCTAAATATTTGAAAGTGTATTGAACAGGGAATATATCAATTTTTTGTTGCCGTATATGACTGAGTTAGAAGGCATGGGAATACAGAGAGACGGTTTATAATATATGAATTTTTTCTGGCACTGCTAAAGAATAAAATGGAACAGAGAAATGTACAGAATAAGAGAATATCTGAAAATATAGGTCTCGAATTCATTGTTAGATTAATCTACATTTCAGCAGTATTTTTATATACAGTAGAATGTCCATAGTAGACCATCTCCCAACATTGACCTCAAGTTTACTTAATGATTATAGATTGGAAATGCACCACATGTACACATCAGTACAGTTGGCCTATGCTGATCGCCTGCATATGCTGACCAGTTTGTTACAGTCCTTTGGGTGGTCATCTTACAGAAGGTCTACTGTATTTCCTAATAATGGTATAGTAGAACCAAAATTCAATCTCAATTCAATTTTATAACAAAATTCTAAAATTTTACTCCATGCACCTTCTAATTATTATTTTCCTATCTTCGAGGCAGTGACTTTAAAAAGAATTAAATTCTGAGCTCCTTAAATGCTAAAATGATCTTAGTAATTTGAGACAGTTTAGATGTAATTTGGCAGCACTAATGAAAAATGTTTTAAAACATCCATAATGAACAAAAAACTGCATGTTGACAGTATTTATCATAACAATCAATTCTCAATTACGAATGTTTTAGATGACATATTTAATCCTTTTTCTATCTAGGTGAGGTTATGATAAAATAAATAAAGATATTGACAGAACACTTATGTTGTAGAACCACATACTCCAAAAATTGCCACTGCTAGAGACGACTTGCGGTCCTGCTTTCTATGCTCTGTTTCTCTCCAAGGTAATGCCAGTTCCTCCAGGGTGGTAGCCTGGGGGACGCTGTGCGTCTCTACTGGGCGTCCCACATCTCAGCTCTACGTGCACGTCTTGTCAGTCTGTGGAAATTACGGAAAGGTGCCCCCAGAGAACTTTATAAAATGACAGTGATGAGAAATCTTCATTCTCAGATCCCAGGTAACATGAAGGATGGACAGATCAACTATCAGGACAGCAGGATCATGCCAGTGGGACCTGTTTATAATCCCACTGAGAGAACACATCCAGAGAGGAAAGATTCTGTGCATCAAGGCGTGAGGGAAGGGAGAGAAAGGGGAGAGAAGGTGACACAGGAAAAGCAGAGCAACATGCAGGAAATGGAAGAACCTACCCCACCGACGTCCAGGAGGCTAAAGCCTTACCAACTGGACATAGAGGCTAACCAGATCTCATCATCGAAACATCCCAAATCTATTCCATCTAGTACCTTGTTTTTGCTGCTAAACTTTTTAAATTATTATTAATGGCACGGTTTCCTATGCTGGTCTGTCTAGAAGCAAAGTACCACACTACTCAAACTTCTAAGAACTTCACATTTCTTTGTCACTGGTCCCAGATGACTTAGCAGTAAAAAGGCTTCTAACTTACCTGGCAGAGTGTAAATTGACCAGGCCTTCCTGAATGCTCCTGTCCTGTGACAAGTCAAATATGATACAAGAGGAAATATGTACAGAATTATTTACCTCCATGATTTACTACGAGGCAAACACTCAGGTAACCACCACCCTTATTATGAAAAAAGATACCATTAGCCTTCCTCCTCAATGACCAAACCCTACTCTTTGAACTTGTGTGATAATCAATTCCTTTATGTATTTATTTTTGGGTAGAATTGCCCCCTAAGCACACATCTAAGCACACAACCTAACCACATTTTAGTTTTATCTGTTCTTTGAACTTTTTATACATGTAAAAATATGGTATGTTCTTTACTGCCTGGCTTTCATTTTCTTTTTTATCATTACGCTTATAAGATCCATCCAAATTTTTCGAATTAAGTGGAGTTTATTCATTCTCCTATCTGTATAGTGCTCCACTTTGAGGACAGAACATAATTTCTCTACTGTAAATAGAAGTTACAGTTTTTTTTTTATTTTATCCATATGAATAATATGAATGTTCTTGTATGTTTCTTGGTACACTTGTTAATACATTTCAACTGAGTATACACCTGGGAGGATAACTGCCAGGTCACAGGGTTTACACATCCTCAACTTCAGCAGGTAACACTAAACAACTCCTTGAAGGAGTCAGACCTATACATTCTTTCGACAGTACAGGAGAGTTCCTACTGTTCATACCACACCACTGTCAACACTTGGCATTGTTACTCTTCTGAATTTTAGCCAATCTGTGGGTAGAAAAACTATTAAAATCACAGAGTTGAATTTCATCACACTGTAATGCATCTATTGAGACAATCAAACAATTTTTCTCCTATGGTAAATTATAAGGATTTTTAAAAAAATATAAAACGGTGCTATGTTTCTGGAGCAAGCCCCACTTGGTCATTACATATTATTCTTTTCACATGTTGCCAGAATTGGTATGCCTTTATTTTCTTGAAAATGACATTTACATCCAGCTTCACATATAAAATAGGTGGTAGGCAGAATAATACGTTTCCCCTCCACATGTCTACATCCTAACTCTGGAGTCTATGAATGGCATATCACACAGCAAAGGGAAATCTATAGCCAGCTGACTACAGAATAGACAGAGGGTCCTGGGTTATCCAAGTGGGCCCGTGTAACTACAGGAATCCTTCCAAGTGGAAGGAGGAGGCTGCAGAGGAGGTAAGAATGATGCAGTGAGAAAGGACTTAACAGCTATTGCTGGGTTTTTAGATAGAGGAAGTGTGGCCACAAGCTAAGGAATGTTGGCAGCCTCGAGGAGCTGGAAACTGCTTCTGGAAAGGAAGACAGCCCTACTGACACATTAATTTTAGCCCAACTTGCATTGGATTTCTACCACACAGAACTGTAAAATAATGAACTCATCATTGTTTCAAGCCATTGCATTTAATTTTTTTAGAGGTATAATAAAAAAGCTATGATGTGCTTAGGTGTCAATTCTACAAGGAAGGAAAAAGCAAGTTTGATAACAAGGTTATTTTGTTTTCATTAAAATTGTTGAGCACTCCCTCTTTTTCAACTGTCTCAGAGTTTGAAACTTTTTTTTTTTTTTTTTTTTTAAGCATTTTAGAGAATTCAGCAATGAAACCATACGGGCCAAGGGTGCTCCCTGTATAGGTTTTAGTTGCAAACCCAAGTTATTTAATAGCCATGGGATGATTCCAGTGTTCTATTTTTTTAACGTCAGCTTTGTGAGGTTATATAAATATAAATACATGTACCAGAAATCTGTTAATTTCAACTAAATTTCCAAATACATTGGCATAAAGTCTTCATGCTATTCCTTTACTCTCTTATGTCAATATTTATAGCAATGTCATGTTTTCTTATCGGTAGTTGTGCCTTCTCTTTTTCTTAATCTAGAAAGATTTTTAGGATATATCCACTTTATTTATATCTTTTTAGGATATATTATTGTTCTTAATATGTTTTGTGTCATTAATTTGTGTTATATTTACTTTTCTTCTATGTTTATGGACAAAATTTGCCAGTCTTTTCCTAGTTTCTTCCTATGGATGCTTAGCTCAATATTTAGCCTTTTGCTTCTAATATTTAGCTGTCTATTTCCTTCTAAACAGGGCTTATGTTTAGCTACAAAGAGTAATACACAGTATTAATAAAAATATACAATATCAACATTACATGCAGAAAATAATCAACGTATTTCCTACTTCTAGATTAAATCCAAGGGTTACTTCATGCAAACAGTTATGCCTTCATTTCCAATCATATGGTTTTTTTTGAAGGTCCCCTTTGGTTGATTTCTAGCTTATTTGAAATGTGATCGCATCACATACTCTGTAAGATTTCAATTCTTTGAAGTTTGTTGAGATTTGTTTTTGGCCCGGTATACAGTCTATTTTAAATCTTTTGCACATGTCGAAAAGAAGGTATGTGCTGCAGTTGCTGGGCACTACACATGCTCAACAAATCAGTTTTGCTAATTATGCTGTTCAAATTTTCCACGTCTTTTCTGGGTATTTTCCTCTCTCCACTGTCTATTAGTTCCTGGGAGTTATATGGTAAAATCCCCCATATAGTTGTAGATTTCTGTGTGGTTCTATAAATTTTATGTGGCAATTATTTCTTACTACAAATTAATGAATTGGCATTCTGATCTTTAGCCAGAGTGTTGTTTAAACAGAGCGAGTCGGACTCTAAAGGTCTGATGGTCTCTGGACACTCACAAGTGCGTCTGAGCCGGAGTTTCCTCAAACGTTGTCCCCTGAATCTCCTTTGTCAATTTGATATAGACACTAAGTTTTTTAATGCATAAAATAAACAGAATAACAGATGAAATCAACTCCTTTAAAATAGAATTATCGTATGTAGGCATTTGTATTCTGCATTTAGTAAGTTTTGCCTGTACCCATTCTAAGATGCAAGAAAATGCCATGAAGGCTACGTTGAACAGTTTGATGAGAATATTTCAGATTGTATATGAAACCAGCACATTGTACCCCTTGATTGCACTAATGTACACAGCTATGATTTAACAAAAATAAATAAATAAAATAAAATAGAGTTATCAAAATGTTAAAAAAAATGATATTTTGACACATGGTTTCTTTAGTGGCACATTCAACAACAAGATCTACTGGTCATTCTCATAAACTCCAAAATTTCAAACTAGGGATGAGCACAGCAGCTTTTCAAGATATTTGCAAAAACTCTTTAGTGGTATGAAAATACCTGTGATCTCCATCGGTGACAAAGAAATACAGTCTGCTAATGCTACTGTGGTTTACCGCCTACATTCTTAAAGGAAATGGTCAATTTCAGTGACATGTTAGTGAAAATAAACTTGTACTTTTTTTCTTTCCATGTTCACAGGCATCCCGGACTTCAGCCATTAAGGGGTGCATGTTCATGGATCACGTACTGAGAACCTCTGTTTCAGGTCATCAAATCAGCTCCAATCTTTCAGAAAGTGCTCTAATGGTATTCTCACCTCTAGCTTGCCAGCTCCGGTTCATTTCTCATTCTTATATTTTTCCCCCTTTATCATTCTTGCTATTTCTTATTTAGTATATAATAAAAACAAATTCATAGTCTTCTTCCTACTCCTCAGTTTTCACAACCTCACTATTTCAGTTAATAATATAATGATTTTCTTAAGAATGCTTCCTTCTGTGAATACCTGCAACAACCTATTTCTCTTATTGCATTGCTCATATTATGCTTTGCATTATGAATATTTATATACTAGGCTTAGCAACATTAGTAGATAATAAAATTTGTCCAGAGCTTTACTCATCTTTATATTTCATGTAGTATGAACAAATGTTCAACAAATTATTGTTAAACTTGTAAAAACTCTTATCTCCTAAAACTTTATTTATCCTTTAAAGATCCATTAAGTGAATGAAAAAACTGATATTTCCCTTTTATTGTCTTATTTCTTTCCTGAATAATATAAATCTAGATGAGATGTGGATTTTATTTATACTGACCAAAACCTGGAAAGTTATCTGAATGCCTATTTACAGGAAAATGAACCAACTGTGATAATTTCATACACTCACCAATTTAAAAAATTTGCTTTTGATATAAGAATAAAGGTGAATCTCAAAAACATCATAATGAGAAAACACACACACACACAAGGCCAGACACAAAAGTATACACGTATTCCATTTTAAATGAAGTTCAGTGATAGACCAAGACAATCTGAGGGTGGTAGGAATGAGAACAGTGGGAAGATGGAACGGGATTTGTCTGAAAAGGGCACTTGAGAACTGGCTAGGATGATGGACACGTGCTTTACCTTGACCTGGATAGATGGTTACACAGGTACACACACTGGTATACATTCATCAAGCTATGCACTTAATATATCTGTATTTTGCCACAGATAAATTACATCAATAAAGTTAAACAATAAAGAAAATAACTACAGCATTCAGACAAAAGCCTACTACTTGGCATATTTTAAGGGCTGAAGATATGGCAGGAAATAAAGCACTGTGAGATGAAAGAGAAAAATGAATTCCACTGCGTGATTGTCAACTTTGTTTGACCAGAATAAACTACACAGCTAGTAACATAATTTGAATTGCAACTTTTCAGACACACTTCTTCTTGTTGGTTTCCTATTTTTATTACATTTTAATGTCTTTATTAATACATTTTCATAATACATGGCAGTTAAGTGTTCATTGTAAAAAAGAAAAATAGAAAATCCAAATAAGCATAAAGAAAATTAATTATCCATAATCCCACCACGGAGGATATTTTCTTTTTATAATTGCTAAATAAATTATTTGTTCTACTATTGGACTCCGTCCAAGGTAACAAGGAGTTTTTAACCATAAATTCCAGGATCGCTTCAACACTGAAAATAATTCCACTCTAAATGATTCCCCTCTCATAAAAAAACAAAACAAACAACAAAGCAAGAAATAACTAGGGTATGTTTGATTTACAGCTTTTCACAATAAAGGAAATATAAATCTATATAACATTTAGGTTATTTTCACTCACATTTAAAAATACACTAAGTGTAAGAATCATCAGGAATTTTGGAAATTTTCAATACACCAAGGATCAGAGTCTTAGGAATAAAATGTTCTAAATGGGTCATCGCCAACGAGGAGTGGGAGACTTGTCAGCAGTTCTGTGGTCAGTGCATTTAGGAGACAGTACGTATCTTTTCTCACTCAAGGAAAATCACACTCACATTTAGTCAAATGATCGTCTCAGAAGCCAGGAAACAACCCCGTTTTTACTAAATATTCCACAAGACTCACTTGGTTGCCTCAGCTGCTCTGTTACTCCCAACCTAAGTGACAACTAAGAACATCTCAAAGTAATCATCTTCCACTTTGGAAGCACCAGCCCCATCCTGATGGTTCCCAGCCACCCTCTAACCCCCTCAATACCCTCTTCCCGAAACACACCAGAGTCCTGTACACACCTGGGCGGCCACAAACCCCACCCTCGATGCAGCCGTCTCCTCGGCATGACCACTCTGCTCCCCCTGAAACCTCCCTAGCTGCGAAATGCCTTCTCGCCCTTTAAGTTCAAATAAAACTTGCTCTGCTTTGCCAGGGACAGAGGCAAACCTCCCTCTGGGCCTGTTTTACATACATTCCACTCTTTTTCATTATAGATATTTCCACAATTTACTATAATTGTCTTTTTTTTTTTTTTGAGACAGAGTCATGCTATGTCGCTCTCAGTAGAGTGCTGTGGCGTCACAGTTCACAGCAACCTCAAACTCTTGGGCTCAAGTGATTCTCTTGCCTCAGCCTCCCAAGTAGTTGGGACCACAGGTGCCTGCCAACACCTGGCTATTTTTTTTTTTTTTTGTTACTATTGTCATTGTTGTTTATCAGGCCCTGGCCAGGTTGGAACCCACCAGCCCCAGTGCATGTGGCCAGCACCCTGACCACTGAACTACGGGCGCTGAGCCAGTTGTCTTTTTTTGTAATGCTCTATACTCTAGTCTAAAAGTAAAATTCCTAGATGGTAGGACTTCTTCCTTTTTACCTTTTGCTAAGCCTAGGAGACTACCTTTACTAAGGTAGACTAGGAGATAGGAGATTGCTAAATATTGATTAAATGAAAGAATGAATAATAAATTATGATGCAAGCTCTTTTCAGGGAGAGACGTTGAAATGAAATAGCAGATGATTATATCTATATTCTTATTTCATCAACTAATGTATGCTGCTAGAAGTCCTACGAAAAGTGTAACTGTGAATAATTTCAGATTCCCCATTTATCATACAGTGAAAAACAAATGGACTATATACTGCTGAATTGTAGCTTTAAAAATGGTTAAAATGTTTTTATGCTACATATACTTTACCATAATAAAAAAGCAAATGGAAACAAAAAGTATTTACCTAATTGTTGTGAAAGAAACACACTTCATAGAGTAAAACAATGCCTACGATTTTTTAAGCCAATTTCTTGAAATAGATCAAGAATTTTATTTTGTTTTGTTTTTTGAGACAGAGTCTCACTTTGTCACCCTTGGTAGAGTGCTGTTGTGTCACAGCTCACAGCAACCTCAAACTCTTAGGCTGAAGTAATCCTCCTGTCTAATCCTCCCGAGTAGTTGGGACTACAGGCGCCCAACACAACACCTGGTTATTTTTAGAGACGAGGTCTCACTCTTGCTCAGGTTGGTCTCGAACTCCTGAGCTTAGGTAATACACCCGCCTCAGCCTCCCAGAGTACTAGGATCACAGGTGTGAGACACCATGCCCAGCTGGCAAGAATTTTTATTTATTTTTGTTTATTTATTATTATTATTTTTTACAAACACAGCAGCACTGTGTCCTATAGACCAATAATTTTTAAATGTGTTAAGCTGAAATTGAAAGCAAAATAAGGATAAAAACAAAGCAAGTGAAAAAAATTTTAAAAGTGCATATTTTTATTATAAAATTAAAGCACAAAGAGCCCCCTTATTAGAATAGACAGAGAAGCATCTATTTACTATAATGACATCCTCATTAGTACCACTTAATTGCAAGGGACAGCTAACAGCTCATGTGTGACTATAAAGTAATTTAACTTGTTTTTATAATAAAACATATTCTAATACCACATAAGAACTATCTATAAGAGAGATTTTTATGTGGTTCTAAGCCTACCCCAAAAGATATCCCAGCAGAGAGGCACTTAAGAGTACTTTGATATGTGAGAGACAAGTTAAAATAACAGACCCTGAGCCATTTACTCCTCATAAATCTACTTCAAAGGAAATAATTCTGGTTCATTTTAGACTCATCAGGAGTGACCTCAACAGGCAAAATTTCTTTATTCTAGAACTTTAATCAGAAGCTATAATATTTATCACTTGATCCATAATTCATACAATTTATTGATACACAGATCAAATACATTCTAGCTCTTTTATTTTTGCCATTCTTCAAAAGTACTTTTTAAGATTGATTTAATTTAAGAATTGACTGACTTGATTTAATTAAGAATGTGTAGGTTTCTCTTATAAGTTAGGTAACATGTAACACTGATGAAAAATGTTCAGTAAAGAAGAAATAAATATAGTTAATCACACGTATGGGCCACCAATCCAAGAGTAGACTAGACACTTCCTATACAGCATAGTAGGTAAACAGCAGTAAGAAGACTCTAAAATGAACATTCTAGAGTTTTCTGTGTTCACCTCCTATAGCTATTTTTTTTTTAATCAAATGTGGAAAAGATAGAGAAAAAGGTAGTACCTGTTAACTTTCATGATTTGGAGATGATATGTTTAGTATTTTCTGTCACCTTTTGGTTGAGATTGAGGTCAGGAATCCTATACTTTTAGAATCGTTACCCACGATCTGCTACAGGCCACACAGAGTTAATAGATTTATTTTTCCATTATTTTTTGGACACAGATAATCCGGGATCATAAATGAGAAGAAACCAGTTCATTTAGAATGAGTACAGCCAAGTGGCCATCGGCTTCTTCCTCTTCCACTCCACAGAGCAATTGCTCAACAGTTGAGCTCACAGATGCCAATTACACATTGTCACCACCCCTCACTTCTGTTTCTCTCTGTTGACCCCTTTAAAAGTGTGGACCAAGTAGGTAAATTCTGCAGGCATCTAAATAACTTATGAGAGGAGTACAAAGTAAAAGCTATTTATCAATTCTGCATGACCTACCACGTCCTTTCACTCATCCTGGGGACGTAACTTCCCCCAAATGACTGAAGCATCAAATGCCATTATTTTGCTGCTGTCTGGTCTGCTACCAAGGCCTAGTGTTTAGATCCTGGCATAGAGATTCGTCAAACAGATCTTCCGTCCTCCTCATTGTGCCACTTCTCTGCCTAGTTCCATGACCCTCTCTCTACAGGATCCTAAACTTGAGTTTCTGACTCAATCCCTCTGTTGTTTTCTTGGAATGCACAATTTGTCTGCCTGGGCTGTGATTCTAGTCCACCCCTTAGCCAACTTTCCCTAAACTTGACTTCTGATATGCCAGACTTATGATACCTACCAGCTTACCTCCCAGATGACAAAATTCCAGACATTGGCCCCTCTGGACTTCACCTTTCATTGTAATATTTAGCCTGTATAATTTATACAATAAAGGCTATGAGGTTATTTTGCAGCAGTGTCCAAGATATTTGACGTGGAGGAGACATACTTGCACAGCCACAGACCAATAATGAGGACTCATATTTGAGAACAGACACACATCAAAGGAAAGACTCCATCTTGTTAGCAAAATTTGAAATGTGAGAGATTTCACAGAACTATGAAATTTCTATGCACATAAAACAAGGCTTAGCATCAAAATAAAAGTGGGGAAAAACTGAGGGCTGAAATCAGAACATCCTTTGAAGTACATCATGTGCAAAGTTAACAGAGAGTAAGTTAGATTGCTTTCAACAAACCTTTTTGTTTTCTTCATATAACTCAAAACTGAAAAGAATCTCTAGACAATATCACATGGGTAATAGTGAAGGAGACACAGAACACCAAGTACAGTCTCTGCAATTTGAATTAAAAAAGCAGAAAACACACATGTACAACACAGTCCTCCCAACTTTCTTTAAAACCCACTGACAGACATGGAGTGCTGGAAACTTTCCATGTGGGTTGGTGGAGCTCTTCTTTCATCATTTAAGTTATACATGTTTACCAAGAATTAGTAAGATATGCAGACAGGGTGGGCCTATTATCTCACTTAGGTAAATGACATACTATATTCAAACTGATGAATTACGACTTCAAAAAGAATTGTTTCTATAAGACTAAGTTGAATGCCACGGGAATCCTTCATAAAGGCAGATTGTCAGGAAAAACTGCTGTTGAACCCAGTGAGAGCTAGATGATTATAAAAATTAGAGAGAAATGTATAAAAACCTAGAATTCTGCACTGTCATGTTTTAAGTTCCAGTATTATATATATTTTTTAATAAAAGAATATACCTCAAAATACATTTATGTCCATATGTTTCTATGTTATATGAGCACAGAGAAAGACTTGATAAGATATAGACCAGGTTATAAATATAGGTATCTATTTTTGTATTAATTTCTTTTAAAAGTTGTGATAAAAGCCATGATGGGGGCAAGGTGAGGGAAACAGAGTACATCTAAGAAAAAAGCCACATAATAAATAATACCAAAGGGAAATGTGAAAGCATGATCATTAAACTATTGATGGTGGTTATTTGTAGAGCATACTTGACTTTCTAACATTTATCATTTGAATATTTTATAATGAACATTTAATGTAATCATAAGAAAATGAATTATTTTGAATTTTTAACTATAAAGAAAGAGAAAATGAGAATAACTTTGGGGTGGGGGATCTAGGGAATCAATGTCTAGGCATTGCAGGAAAACTTTTTATCTTAGCTGACAGAGTCTCTACTCACACACAAGAGAGGAAAAGACTGAAGCAAACCAGCCCTGCCATCCAATGTCCAGAACCTACAGATCCATTCTTCAGGGAACCAAGGGGTCAGCTATTTCAAACCCCTCACAGGCTTGGCTTTTCGCAGACACTGTGTCGTCCACGTTTAACTACAGTATATATATATATTTTTTACCTACAGTATATTAATAGAAAATTAACGTTGCCAATTTGTACTTAGGTGGGTCATTACAAAAGTTGTGAGATACAGAAAAATCAAGAAATATAAAATCCAGGCATGGTCTGGGACAGGGGTGGCAGCACAATGTCTGACCTCAAAGGTGGCAAGAAAAAAACCACTAAAACAACCCAAAGGATGATGGAGATAAGGTGCTCAAACAGAAACAAAAAGCAGGAGAAACTCGGGGGCTGAAAGCTAAGGCCTCCCCTGGAAAGGGGCCCCTAGCCACAGGTGGAATTAAGAAACCTGGCAAAAAGGAAACTGCGCCTTGTGCCTGAGGTGATGGTGACTCTTGATTCCTAGTTGAGCGTCTGTATTCCCTGCCATAACATCTTTTACCACCTATAGCTAAAATGAAGTGGTCTTGGAGCCTGTTGTATATTTAAGAATTGTTCCCCCCTCCCCCCAAAAAAAGGCATACAGTGGCTAATTGTCTCTTTAGCTGTTTCTACTTAGCCTTGAATTGAAGCACAATCAGCCCAGTGTGCTGCCAGAGTCTGCTCTTTGGTCTTGTTCAATCCTAAATTCTGTATCAACTGGAATTGAATGAACTCATTGGAAAGGCAAAAATAAATTTAAAAAAAGAAACAAATGAGACCAACCCTCCCCAAAACACCGATAAGCCTAGCAAGCCGAAATTTGCACAGGTGACTCAGAAAGGGTGCTGTGGACTGTGCTTCTTGGAAGTAACGGACCATAACACAATCTGTTTCAACACGTCTGTAGTGACCTCCGTATAGCCCATAGAGGAATTTATAATTCCAAGTCAGCTTGCTTTCTGGTGGATTTTCAATATTTAACTCTGGGCCAGTGCTTCATTCAAGCACTGTCACACATTATCACCGAATTGTAAGGGCAAGACATTCATTGTCCTTTGTTTTCCCCTAGACAGGGAGCATCAGATTGGGGTGCTCTGTGTTCATTGCAAAGGATAGTGGTCTAAGACATTTACGTTCCAATGATACGTTTGCAAGTATATAAGGGAGAAAGCCTAAGAAAATCTTGTTTTTATTTTTTTTTCAAGTTCCAGTGAGCTTTTATTAAGATAAAAGATTTTTTTAAGTTCAATTAAAAGGAAAAAATCTAATGAGGAAATAAATTCTAAAATAATAACTCACTACAATGCAAAACACTAATTCAACAAGATCTGGGACCAGAAATAAGGATCCAGTTCTTTTTACACTATGTCGTAGAAATTTTGTGGAGATCTTAGAAAGTGAACATTCATGTATTTTTGAATACTTTTTCTAACATTTTCACCTATTCAATAAATCCCAACCCTTAAATTTCAGTACTGCTTTTAAATAAAACAAAAATCTACCCACCGCACAAGTCTATTCTTTCCTCTCTACTAATTCAATTATTTATTAGAAAGGTTAAAATAGCAGCTGCCATTTATGTGTCTACTGTCTACTGTGTTAGGTACTTGACTTGGTGCTGTTGACTCATACAGAGGGGAAATTCAGGATCACACAAGTTAGATAGGAAGGGGTAAAACTGGGGTTCCTGTACTCCTAAAAACCCCGGGATTCTGGGTAAGAACTGAGACAGTGTGCCCAAGATAGGGACATAACTTCTCCAGTTCTCCATTTTTGCTATTAGCTCAATTAGTCAAAATCTCCCTTTGGAGCAAATTTCATTAGATTAGGTTTACTTAAAAAAAAAAGGCAGCCACGTGTGGTGGTATACACATGTAGTCCCAGCAGTATGGGAGGCTAAGGTGGAAGGATCTCTTGAGCTCAGGAATCCACTTGGACAACACAAAAAATCCTGTCTTTGGGGTGAAAATAAGTACATAAATAATCAGCTGCATTAATAGGACCTGATCTGGAACCACTAAGTTAAAAAATTGCTGAAAAATAAGTAAAATTTTTGAAATTTAAAAAAAGACTAGGTTTACTTTGCAGGGGTCCTATCACCTTGGTTGTGCACTAGAATTGTCTCCACATTTCTCCAGGATGATTCACAAAATAAAAAAATAGAATATTCTAGAGCTACCACAAACCTGCAATTTTTTTTTTTTTTTTTTTGAGACAAGCTATCACTCTGTGTACAGTGCTGTGGTATCATATAGCTCACAGCAACCTCCAACTCTTGGGCTCAAGCAATCCTCTTGCATCAGTTTTTTTTCTATTTTTCGTAGAGATGGGGTCTCGCTTTTTGCTCTGGCTGGTCTCAAACTCATGAGCTCAAGCAATCTGCCTGCCTCAGCCTCCCAGAATGCTAGAATTACAGGAATGAGCCACTGAGCTCGGCCAACCGACATCAATTTTTGAGGTCCAGTGCAAAAACACGTCCATTCACTCTGAGTTCAAAGGACCATGACTGGGAAGAAACCTTCCTGCTGTGGCACTTAAGTTCATACCAGTCTGTTGGGAAAGGTGACCAATAAAAAGGCTTCTCGGGGTAGAAATCGGAGCGCAGTTCAGCGCAGCTGCCTTGGGCTCCTGCAGAAGTCCCGACAGACACGGAACCTGCCTGTTCCACTTCATGGCTCTTCTCATCCTGCCTTAATAATTCATTCAGTTTTACTTTCACACACACCCCACACACAAATGTCTCACTCAGAACTGGTACTATATTCATTTAATATTAATATCAAGAGCATGTATTCTGAGCCCATCCAAAAAATGCAAGTATTTTTGTCTGGGAAGAAAATATGGTTATTTCCACACTTTTTTTTCTTCTGAAAGTAACAATTAGATTGTTCAGATGCTGTATATTCCGTTACATACGAAACCATACCTTTAAGTCTGATATCAAAAGTAGGCACAATCATTATCTAATTTGATTAGCAAAAGGCATAATTGACAAATTATCTGCTTTCCATATTTTCTGTCAGTGTCCGGTACCTGCAAAGAACAGCAGTGTAGTATGGTAGAAGAATTCTGAACGTGGGCGTCAAGAGCTCTGGATTCTAATCCTGGCTCTGTCACTAACCTGCTATACAACCACAGTCCTTAACTTCTCTGGTCTTAGTTTCCTGATATGTGAAAAGGGAATAAAGAGGAACAAAAAACTTCTAAAGATATCTTCCAGGCTAACCTCCACTTCGGAGACCACTGAGCCAGTCTACGACCATGCTACCCTACTTTGAACTTCTACTTAGACTGAATGTGAAATTGTCTGATTATCGTCTAGCACCCATTAGGAAAAAAGACCTCTCAGTTACAAGACTGACCAAACATCTGTTCTACTCTTGTGGGAAAAAAAAAAAAGAAAGAAAGAAAAAGAAATGCAGAACTGAGCAGGAGAAATATTAAACTACTAATTTCTGGGTAAAATGAAATTTGTGGTTATTTGATGCCATTGACAAAGATCGTTATTAGACTACTCAGAATTACACACGAGGTTGGAGGTACTATGAAATATTAAGCAGTTTCTATTTCATGATAATTAACAAGGATAGAAAACGGCACATACTAAATCACATCAAAAATCTCTTTGGGCTGCTTTTCGGGCATGTCAGGAAGAACTTGAGTCGCTTTTATGGCTTCTCTTATTCCCGCGCTCCCGAAGGGGGAGGGGAGCAGCAGAAGAGTATTAGTCATCTGCAATTAATTACTCACTGAATTTTCTAAGCCATGATCATCTTTCCTTTTGAGCTTTCCTCTCTAAGAACTTTTGAGTGTTAATTATAACAACACTGTCTTGAAATAATTTTTGGCTTTGATTAAAACTTACATGCCCTACTTTCTGTTACTCTCTCCAGGTGTGGAGCCTAAAGAATTCTAGAAGGCTACAGCTTGGACAGCTGTTAAAGTTCATCAAGCCCCACCCTCACATTTTACAGATGGTTTCTGAGACTAGGGAGGGTAAGGGACTCGCCCAATTTCACATAGCTAGGCAAGAAGCCGATTTAGCATTGAATAAACCACATCCTGTTCTCCAAGGCCTCACTTGAGCTTGTGCCAAAATAACACATTTCATAATAATCTTTTACCCACTCACCTCCTGAGTTACTAAAAAGTAATTTATGGATTACCTTCTGAGACATGAGGCCAGCATGTAGATGGTAACGCCTGGTGCTATATGAAAATGTTGTAAGAACTTAAAACAGTATTTCCCTTCTCAAAATTTTCAATACTTGTGCTACCATTTCAAAACTGAGATAATCAAGATCAGGTTAATCATTTTTTTGTTGTTGTTGCAGTTTGCCCGGGGCTGGGTTTGAACCCGCCACCCTCGGCATATGGGGCGGGTGCCCTACTCACTGAACCACAGGCGTCGCCCCAGGTTAATCATCTTTATGGCATAAATTTGCACGCAATTTTGGAGACAAATGAGATGAACTATGTTCAAACCTAAGAAAGCAGCACCAAATAGTAAAATGTCTACTTTATCTGGCTAATACCATTAGAACCTGGATTCATGTGTTAGGGTATTGTGGGGGATAAGAAAAACAGGTGAATTACCATCTTTTATTGTTTCTTTCAGTCAGTTATAATGCCCCAATTTTTCTGGGGCCACTAGAGCAGGGAGGAAAGGCCACTGGAATCTGAATGTGAGAAAGACGAGAACACTGAAGAGTCATCTGAAATATTTCAATTAATTCACAAAATGGCATAGATGTGCCTTTCAGATGCCACACTTATCTCAGGGGGATCCATACTGACATGGTTCAAAGTTGAGCCTTCAGAATCATCAGAGCTGGCACTTCCACTTGGTACCCATGAGACCTTCAACTTACTACTTCACCTCCTTAAGCCTCAGTTTTTTCATCCATAAAGTGGGATAATAATGGTCCCCTCGTAGAACTGTTGTGAGAATAAAATGAGATAATTCAAATAAACAGTTACAAATGTTAGTCCCAAGTAACCAGTACTCGATAACTAAACTCTTACATTTGCCTCAAAACAATCGAGCCATCATTACTCCAAGTGTTTGGCCTTTAACGGTTAGTCTGGTTGTGCAGAGCAAAGATACTCTTGAGATGTTCTCTTAATGGTGCTATTTTTCCTTTCCCCTGGAAAGCTGTCTTTAAAAATGAATTTTTTTGTTTGCTGAAGGGAAAAGGCCTAAAGTAATCCTTCTGACCACCATTACTTTTATTTCTTTAGAAACATCTAGAAAATTAGGTGATATTACATCGACCTGAATCACATGAGAGCAACTGATCTCAATACTTCATTCTTTGTCTCTACCCTGTAATATCCCTCTGCTTGCTACCTTTCCCTCTGCCTCACTGGGCTCTACGCCTCAAAGGAAGCACGAGTGATAACAAGTGAAAAAAAATTATGCGTAAGGGTTAAAAATATAGGTCCATTGAGTTAATAGAACCCAAAGTCTAGAGCAGTGATTTTCAACCAGGGTGCTATGAGAGGACCCTAGGGGTGCTGTGAACAATTTTAAAGATGAATAATTAAATTATTTTCAAAATAAGTTCAAAGCACAGTAAATATATTTTTTACTTTTTTTTTTTTTGATCAACATAATTTAAGTGTGCCACATAAGTTTGACTACAGATTCAAGTGTGCTGTGAGATAAAAACGTTGAAACAGTGGTCTAAAATTTTGTGACCTAAAAACGAAGACTTCTCGTCTAGAGAATAAATGTATGCCCTTTTGGGTTATGTTCTTTGTACCTTGCATGTCACAAGCCTGTGTTCCAGATAACATATATTTTAATCTCCCCAAAGCATAGAAGTTCATTTTATAGAGCTCATTCTTTGACTCTACCATCTTTTCTAAATATTCGATTTACTTTCATTTTGCTATGGTTAAAGCCAGAATTATTTAACAGAAATGATGCCAAGAGGTCTGTCTGGTTAATATTCTGCAAAAAAATAAAGAATTGGCTTTCTGCTTAGATTTTATCAAAGTTCTATTCCAAATGTAGAGATGAGGCAGGGTTTTATACTGGCAAGACATAAGGTCAGGTGTTTATTATGCCAATTAGCAGCAGCCTGAAATCATCAATGATTCACTTCAAAAAATAAATTCTATCACAAACGGAAATGAAGGTTGAACGTATTCTGTGAATGTCTTCCATCTCTTTTGTTCTCGCGCGCCATCTAGTGTTACTTAAGGGAATATTTAGCCAAATTTTCAAGCCTAGTCCTGGCTGGGAAAGGCAGTTACTGATCGATCCAGGAGTAGATTTTAGTTGGGGGTACTGAGAACACTTTCCACGCTACACAGTTGACTTTTTTAAATGACTGTTTATCACGTCATCATTTATTAATAGTTTCAGCAGCTCAGAATTGAGATACGGAGAATGTTCGTTAAAGAAAACTAGGTGTTAGAGTGATTTTGATCCAAGTTGTGTACTTCACTCAGACTCCGTTCCATCATCTGTAAAACAGGCATCATCATATCTATCCATCATCACCATACTATCCCGGGGGGGGTGTTCTGAGAGTGAAACAAGAATAGGAAAGAACATGCGAAGTTCCAAATCCACTGAAGCAGTCCCTTAACAGCAGCCGTTTTTAGAATTGAATGAGCATTCCTATAAAATGGAGCTCCCAGACCCAATACTCCATCAGATCAGCACCCACCAGGATAAATCAGACCTGGTTTGTTTAAGAACTACAGTACCCTTGGTTTCTAGCAGGTCTTCCCGAAAGACCCAAGCAGAGCAACATAATGGGAGGCTGCAGTGGCTCCAGCCGCAGGTGGGGCTCAAACCCGGCTCTTCCACTTACCACCGAGGGACCTCAGGCTTTGCACTGGACTTCCTGTGTGAAGTTCCAACATCTGTCACATTGGGAGGAGGCTGACATCTATGCCACCGTTTCCCTTGTATCTCTCTCTCCATCCCCTACTGTCCCATGTATTTGCACATATATGTCATTTAATCCCCATGACAACTTCAATGGAGGAAAGCATGGCCATTTTCTAGACTGTACAGGGGAGAAACTGAAGCCTTAGAGAGATGAAAGAATTTACCCAAGAGCTAGTATGTATCAGGGGAAAAAAACAAAACAGCATCCAAATCCAAATATGTTTATAACAACTATGTTAAACAGCCTCTCCTCTTACAAATGGTTAAAAAGGTGTCCTGGAAATGTTTCCAACTAAAATAATCCCTAGTAAATTTTAACTTTTCTAAGTATCAGATTTCCTTAGAAGCAAAATGAGATTGAGCATATCAGATGGTTTAAGATAATGAAAACTTTAGAATTGAAAGCGAATATTTTGGAAGTTTACCCTGGAAGTGAGAACAATGTAATCTAAAAATGTGTACCTTCATATTAATTTGAAATAAAAAAAGGACAAAAAAAAATAAAGCAAATTTTTTACTTTATAAATTTGGTTTGTAAATCTAAGGATTTACTTATTTAGAATTTAAAAATAGGTCTACTAAGGATTCATGTTAATTCATATGAGCTGCTATAATAAAAATAATCAAAAACTAGGTAGCTAGTAAATAAGAGAAACTTCCCCCAGTTCTGGAGGCTAGGAAGTCCAATCTGGTTCCTGGTCGGGGCTCACTTCACTCTGGGGTTTACAGGGCCTTCTTGCTGTGTCTTCACAGCTAGCCCTCCAGGGTCTCTCATAGGAGCCCTTAGGACCTAATGCTTCCAAAAGACCCCTCCTCCTAATACCATTACCTTGGAAGTTAAGATTTCAACATATAAATTTAAGGAGACACACAAACATTCAGACTATGGTAGGATTTTTACGTTGGATTCTCCAGTTGGTGTTCTGAAATTATAATTCACCTGTATCAGTGCTAGACATGGTTAGATTTGATATTATCTAATTGAGAATTCAAAAGGTATAAGGGTGTCTATTGTTATGTGATAACATCAAAATATACAATGTGCTCAATTTATACTAAAATATGCAATATCAGACAACTTAATTCCACATATTCTTCTCTTATTCTAATGTGTAACTTTTAAAATTACCATCTCATTAGCCTATCCCAATTTATTTTAGTCAATATAAAACGAAGAGGGGATTGGCCCCAGGTCAACCTAAATATTAGCAGTGAGACATCATTGCTGGCACTTTGTTTTTATTTTCCGGAATTCAGCCAAACATATTTATAAAAAATAAGATAGTAATATTAGCACAATCTTACATTGTTAAGCATTCAATTAACACACATCTAACAAGTGCTATTCCAGTACTGAATAACAGACAGTTCTGAACTTAATCTCAGTCCCTATAAATCATCCTACACAGCAAAGTCTGTAATGGCCTGGCCAAGAAAGTGAATTCTGTAGTTGTTCCAAGATAAGGGAACTGAGCTCTTGACAAATTAACATGTTAGTGTAATAAGAATATTTGGTGCAGAAGGAAGAGGAGGATATCCCCACAGCCCCACCACCCATTTCAAGTTCCACAATCTCCCTCATAACACTATTTGCATTCTCTTCACGGGACTCATCACTCTAATGTATTTATTCCCTAATTTATTTTTTAGTTAACAAATAAAAATTACATATACAGAGGGGGGCCAAAAAAGTATATACATTTTTAAAAAGAAAAAAACTGTATTAAAGTTGTAATGCTCAACATGTACCAATAATATTTGTTATCTCTCATAATTGCAGAAGTCAAATGTGACTAGAGTATCATAATTTCAATACAGTTTTTTCCTTTCTTAAATCATATATACATTATTTTTGGCACTCTCTGTATTTATTGGGTACAATATAATGTTTTGAAATGTGCATACGTGCAGAATAGCTAAATCAAGCTTGTTAGCATATGTATTACTTCACGTACTTCTTTTGGAGGTGAGAACACTTAAAATCTATCTTAGCAATTTTTAATAAGGTAATTAATATATTGTTATTAAGAACAGTCACCATGCTGTACAATTGATCTCTTGAACTTATTCCTTCTAATTGAAACTTTATGTCCTTCAGTGAACATCTTCCCAAGCACCTTCCTTTAAGCCCTAGGCCCTTGGTAACCACCATTCTGCTCTTTACTTAAGATTTCAAATTTTTTTAGATTCCACATATAAACGAAATCATGCAGTATTTGTCTTTCTGTGCCTGACTTACTTTACTTGCTATAATGACCTCTAAGTTCATTCATGTTGTTATAGACAATAGGATTTCCTTCTTCTTTAAGGCTAAATATGTATAATATTCCACTGTGTACGTGTACCATGTTTTTTTTTTTTCTATTCATCCCTTATTGAACACTTAAGTTGATTTCATATCCCGGCTATTATAAATAATGCTGCAATGAAAATGGAAATGTAGATAATATTTTTGACTTTCTGATTTCATTTCCTTTGGATTTATTCCCAGTGGTGGGATTGCAAGATCATATAATAGTTCTATTGTTAATGTTTTGAGGAGTCTGCCTACTGATTTTCCATAATGGCTATACTAATTCACATTCCCACTGTGACGTGTTTATGCATCATCTCTCTTTTTCGCTCATCAAAACTCAGGTTCCAGCTCGGCACCTGTAGCTCAGCGGCTAAGGCTCCAGCCACACACACCAAGGCTGAAGGGGTTTGAATCCAGCCCGGGCCCGCCAAACAACAATGACAACTACAACCAAAAAATAGTCAGGTCTTGCGGTGGGAGTCCCAGGTACTTGGGAGGCTGAGGCAAGAAAATTGCTTACGCCCAAGAGGGTGAAGTTGCTGTGAGCTATGACGCCACAGCACTCTACCCAGGGCGACAGCTTGAGAGTCTGTCTCAAAAAAAAAAAAAAAAAAAAAAAAAAACCACTCAGGTTCTATCACATCAGGAACTAACATGTCTACTCCCTTTATCCCTAGTGCCTAGATTAGTAAGTAGTGTGGGATATATAAGGGTTGCTCAGAACATATTTACTAAGTTATGAATGAGATGATGCAAATGATTAAAAAAATTACTTTCTCTTTCTGGATAATTTTTATCCCTGCTGCTAGTTATTTTCCTTCTTACCTCCCCATCCACCACAATCAATCTCCTCCCACCTTTGTTTACAAGTGTCTCAATCTGAAAACTCTTCTAGACTGCGACACACGAGAGTTTGGTGTTGAGGTGTTAGCAACCTGATCCTGCTCCTGAGCTCTGTGTATGACCCTCCCTTCCAGGAAACAGTCATGAGAGGGGGGTTCCACCTTTCCTTTTGAAGTGTAAGTGTCTTCTCATAGACACTTTCATCCAGCAACATGAACTTTGCACATCTCCATTATGTTTAGAGTTATAAGATTTTTTTTTTTTTAGAGACAATGTGAGGTCTTGCTAGGTTGTCCAAGTTGGTCTCAAATTCTTGGACTCAAGCTAAGATTATGAGCATGAGCTACTGTGCCAAGGCTAGACTTATAATATTCTTTCTGTCTTGAGAGACCTGTGTCTCATAAGCATCTTCATCTTTCTTTAGGAGAGGTACATAATCGGCACCATGGTGTGCACAAGATATATTCCTACACCAAATCCTTGATCCTTAAATGAAAACCTGCCATCATTTGATCCTGGGGGAGATGGACAATCCCACATCCACAACTCACTTTAGGTGGCCCCCCAACCCCTCCCCACAAACCTGGAAAGGCCCATATCCAAACTTCACACAAAGGTACTAGGTTGACCATTGGGACTGTCCATATTTTAATTCCCTCCCTTTACCTCCACTTGGAGGTAGATGTCACTTTGCCAAACCTGTGAAGAGGAGAGTGGGTGGAACCTGGCTAGTCCTTTATGCTGCACGGGGTTTGTGAATCCAACCTGCAAACTCATCCTTTGGGACTGTGTGAGTATGAGCAACATAGAGCACCATCGCTCTTCCACTGGGGCATGAGCAGTCAGACAAAGGGTGGCCTGGGCTACTGCAGTAACACAGCTCATCCCAGACTTGGGCATGTTGTACTTGTTCTTAGTTTAGTCATTCACTCCCATCATATCCTAAATTTCACTTGATATCATTTGAAATAGGCCTTTTTCTTGACAACTATAACTTCCATCTCACCCAACAGAAATCCACATACAAGGCTGGGCCCAGATCTGCAGGCCTTGCAGAGCTTTGAGAGAAGTCTGACCAGGCATACCAGTAAGGAACTTCCTAAATATACAGATTTCTAGGCACTAGTCTCAAAATATTTTGACTCAAAAAGAGTGCAATAGGGCCAGAGAATCTGTATTTTTCAAAAGGTCACTTGTGGCTAGGTATAGGTAATCACATATGTAATGCTAGCACTATGGGAGACTGAGACAGTGATATCACTTGCAGCTAACAGTTAGAGACTAGCCTAGGCAACATAGTAAGACCTTATCTCTACCAAAAATACAATCTTAAAAATTAGCCAAGTGTGGTGGCATATACCTACGGTCCTAGCTAACGGGGAGGCTAAGGAAAGAGAGTCGCTGGATCCCAGGGGTTCAAGGTTGCTGTAAGCTCTGATCATACCACTGCACTACAGCCTAGGAGACAGAGAGAAACCCTGCATCAAAAAAGAAAAAAAAAGTTAACTCACTATTGGCATTTCTACCCACCCACAACTCAGCTACCCACCTCATTATGTCTGAAGCATATTCATGTTGAGAACCCACTGACCTAAACCACACACATATGAGCAACTGTACATACTTCATTTTGCTCTCAGAACAAGGGAAGAGCTCATACATTCATTTTTGCATCAGACATCATGCTAAAAACCTACAGGGAAGTAAATGTAAACAAAACACAGTTACCTGTGGGCAAGACTGACTACTTAATTTATGGAGTGTAGTGCAAAATAAAAATCTGGGGCCCTTTTTTCAAGAAGTATTAAGAATTAAAGGACGGATGTGGTGGCTCACGCCTAGCACTCTGGGAGGCCGAGGCAGGTGGATTGCCTGAGCTCACAGGTTCCATACCAACCTGAGCCAGAGCGAGACTTCCTCTCTACAAAATAGGCAGGTGCTGTGGCAGGTGCCTGTAGTCCCAGCTACTTGGGAGGCTGAGGTAAGAAAATTGCTTAAGCCCAAGAGTTTGAGATTGCTGTGAGCTGTGACAACACAGCACTCTACTGAGGGCAAAATAGTGAGACTCTGTCTCCAAAAAAAAAAGGATTAAGACAGCAAGAGCAGACCATTAACCCAAGCCCAGGGCCCATCTGAACATGGGCAAAGCATATTCCTTTTGGGAATCCACCAACGTGAACAATATTACTATGAGCAAAGTGGGGGGTGGGGGGGGAACAAGAACGAGAAGAGCCCTCAGCACTACATCCATGAGGCTGGCCCCAGCCTATGTATGAGGAAGAGATCTAGAAATTTCCACCTAAGAAATGAAATTCCACGGGCAAAATGTGATGAGCTAATCAAAAAATATTATCATTAAAAACGATTTCTCTTTCAATCAACTTTTCTAGTTTGATAATTAGTCCTTGAACTTCTAATGAGTATACTTAAAATAATAATGAATGAATTAACATTCAGTATTACTTTGAGGTTTTCCTGGGTACTAATGCTTTTCAGAAGCTATAAACATAAATCCTTAGGAATAAAAGGCGCTCTTTGTTGAACTGACCTGGGCATATGCAAGTGATATCCATGGGTTCATGAAAAGGAAAGAGAAACAGGTCTTCATTTCTACATAACTTGCAATAGCTTCCAAATATTTTTTCTGATTTAACAAAATGCAAAAAAAAAAAAAAAAATTGTGAAAATTTTTACTCAAGACAGCCAGGTTGAAACTTAAATCTATCCAAATGCGCTTAATAAATGAGCTCTTGTATACTACAGAACATTATTCTTGTTAAGCCATTTGTCAAACTCATATACTGACATTTCACATTAGTAATCATTACGATTCTATAATACAGAATTATGTAGTTTAAGAAGTTGATGTTTATTTTATTGTATGGATTTAGAGATCTATAAACTCAAATCTTAGCATTTATTCCTATTCTTTTTAGACCAAAGAATTAAAAAAATATAAAAAGTACAGCCAAAAACATGACAGAAATGCTTGCACTTCATAAACACAGGGTTTCAGAGGTTTTTGTATAGCTCAAGATTGTTGCAGTTACCACGTCAGTTGCCAAAGTGCCAAAGGCTTAGTCCTTTTACATTTACTATTTCATTGTCGTTTTGCCTTATTTGTATTTGGACATAATACTCGGCTTCCAAACACTACAAACAGCAATCAACAAAATTAAAATGAACACAGCCAGCCATCCAGAATGCTGAAACCATGGTAGAGGGGAAGTGAGTTCTCTAAACGAAAACACGTACAGAGCAAGAAGGATTGATATTTTGTTTAAAACTGTGGTCCTCCACCCCCAGGGCCCACACCTGTACAGGTTGTAGCCTCTTAGCAAGGAGGCTGAACAGCAGGAGGTGGGGGGGTGAGGGAGTGAAGCTTCATCTGCATTTACAGCTGCTCTCCCTGCTGGCATCACTGCCTAAGCTTGGTCTCTTATCAGATCCACCCACCCCCAAGCCCCATCCATGGAAAAATTATCTTCCATGAAACCTGTCCCTGGTGCCAGAAAGTTTAGAGAATGCTGGTTTAACACATTAAGGGTGGGCGGCACCTGTGGCTCAATCGGTAAGGCGCCGGCCCCATATACCAAAGGTGGCGGGTTCAAACCCGGCCCCGGATGAACTGCAACCAAAAAATAGCTGGGCGTTGTGGCGGGCGCCTGTAGTCCCAGCTACTTGGGAGGCTGAGGCAAGAGAATCGCTTAAGCCCAGGAGTTGGAGGTTGCTGTGAGCTGTGTGATGCCACGGCACTCTACTGAGGGCCATAAAGTGAGACTCTGTCTCTTAAAAAAAAAAAAAAAAAAAAAAAAAAGACATTAAGGGAACAGAGTAGAAAGAGCCAAGAAAAATCTAGTTAGTGCCTCAGCCAGGTCTAGATGTCACTTGTACATTTGAACTTGTTACTGGGACACCAGGAAGAGTAGCAAAATGTAGCTGTTCATGCCCCTCTTCAAAATAAATCTCACTCACTTTCAAAGAAAAGTAGAAAGGGGAAGTATCGGGTATGGAATCGCAACTGATTTTACATGGTACATAGTGAAAACAAAGTTATAAACTAATTTACTAAGAAAAAACTTCTGAATTAAACACAATATACTTTTTTTTTTTTTTTTTTGCAGTTTTTGGCCTGGGCTGGGTTTAAACCCACCACCTCCAACATATGGGGCCGGCACCCTATCCCGTTGAGCCACAGGCGCCACCCTAAACACAATGTACTTTTTGGACTGCAGTCTTATTGCAGTCCACTAACAAATAAACAAAATTCCAATTTATAGTTTTTCTTAAAACTGACACTATAATGAAATCTGTATCTAATTGTTCCTTCAAACTATTTAATCAAAATATCTCATACATACCTTAACCAGCAAAGCCTATGTGATAGTTCTAAAACCAGGACAATGAAATGTGTTCTTCAGAATCATTTTTTTTTTAAAAACAGACCAGCCTTGAGTATCCTAAGCTGGCTAGTCTGGGGTGAGGCCCAAGCATGTTTTTAAAATAAAAAATTTAAAACTCCCCTAGGTGATTCTAAAACACAGCTAGGGCTCAGAACCACTGTTCTAGACTAATAGTTCTCCAAATGTCCCCTAGATTAGCAACACATGTGGGAACTTGTTCCAAATGCAACTTCTGGAGCACCACCAAGAGATACTGAATTGTGAATAGAAACTCATCATGGGGTGGGAATGGGGAAAGGCAAAAAGTTTGAAAATCACTATTTAATCCAAAGATAAGTTAAGTCAAAATCATCTGTCTTATCATTATTGAAACAAAGCTACAAGAGTTTTCACTCGATTTTCTTTTATATTAGGTTATTAAGAAATGTCTGGTTTCCTTAAGTACTAACAGTTGATACCTCTGACATCACTCTGACACCTGTTTTATTTTTATTGTGATGGTGCATCCTCATTCTTTCAAACACACGTTTTAGTTTGTGATTATCTTTCAAAGATTTTTTTTAAGAGCAATTTTTGTGAAACCGTGGATAACTCAAAAATTTGTGTTATTTGTGAATGTGAGTTCCACAGTGGAACCGGTGCAGCACAGACAGCTTGAGTTATCAAGAAAGTGTTTTGCGAAGGCTGTGGCTGACGAACACACAGTATGTTGATGGTTTGAGAAGTTCTGTTCTGGTGATTTTTTAAATTGGTTTATTTATTTATCTATTTTATTTTTTGAGACAGAGTTTCACTATGTCACCCTCGGTAGAGTGCTGTGGCATCAGCAACCTCAAACTCTTGGGCTTGAGTGATTCTCTTGCTCAGACTCCCAAGTAGCTGGAACTACAGGCGTCCATCATGAGCCCCGGCTATTTTTTGTTGCAGTTGTCATTGTTGCTTAGCTGGCCTAGGCTGGGTTCGAACCTGCCCGCCCTGGTGCATGTGGCTGGCGCCCTAACCACTGAGCTACGGGCGCCAAGCCATGTTCTGGTGGTTTTAATTATGAAACAAACCACGTGGGTAACCTGAGACCAAAGTGGATAATGATGAACTAAAAGCTGTCATGGAAGCCAATCTACCTCATCCTACTCGTGAATTAGCAGCAAGGCTTGACGTTACTATTCCAACAATATTGGACCATTTGAAACAAGTTGTGAAGGTAAAGAAGCTAAATAGATGGGTTCGGCAGGAATTAAATGAATGTCAGAAGAGAAATGAGAAATGAATTCTGTATCTAATTGTTTCTTCAAACTATTTAATCAAAATATCTCATACATACCTTAACCAGCAAAGCCTATGTGATAGTTCTAAAACCAGGACAATTAAATGTGTTCTTCAGAATCATTTTTGGATTCTGGATGAAAATGATGAGGCTGCTTGTGCTTAAGCAGCTGAGACTGGTCAGCAGAGACAGACCAATCCTCTTGCAAGACAAGGCTATCAATCAATGCTGCTCAACTATAGAAGCTGGAGTTGGAACTGCTCTGTTAATCCACTGTGTTCACCAGACCTTGCACCAACTCACTACCACTTCTTTCAGGCTTTGGACCACTTTTTGTGAGGAAAAATATTCAGTCCTCAACAAGCTGTGGAAAATGCCTTTTGCAATTTCACTGCCCCTTGCTCTCCAGGCTTCTCTGCTGCTGACATACATAGCTACTGCTAAGAGGGCAAAACTGTGCTGATAGCTTAGGCACATATTTTAATTGTCTTGCTTCTTGAGATATAATAAACTAAACTTTCGATTCAAAATTGAACATAGTTCAATTTCGGACAGAGATAGCTCAGTGGGTAGGGAGCTAGCCACATACACCGAGGCTGGCAGGTTTGAACCCAGCCCAGGTCTGCTAAACATCAATGGCAACTGCAACAGAAAACTAGCCAGGCATTGTGGCAGGTGCCTATTGTCCCAGCTACTTGGGAGGCTAAAGCAAGAGAATCGCTTAAGCCCAAGAGTTTGAGGCTTCTGTGAGCTGTGAGAGGATGGCACTCTACCCAGGGTGACAGCTTGAGACTCTGTCTTAAAAAAAAAAAAAAAATGAAACTGAACATTTCACATTTAATAACCTAATAATTTCTATATTAAACACAAATCAATACAAATCTTAGACATTAATTATCACTTATAACGACCTAATGTATTACTGCTTCTGCTACTTGGGAAATATTCTTAAAAGCAGTCATTTTGCCACACTGATCTTAGCCTTCCAGCTCCACCCCCCACCAACCCTACCCCCAGGTTACAGCGGAGGTCAGGTCAAATAGGAAACGTCTTCAACTTTGCAGACCATATGGTCTTTGTCATAAACACTCAACTCTGTCATACATAATACATAAGTGAATAGGCACAGCTGTGTTCCAATAAAACTTTATTTACAAAAACAGGAGGCAGGCAGGCCAAAGTTGGCCAAGGGTACTCCTAAGTTTAAGACATGATGAGAGACTAGTTGGGGAAGTAAAACAAAAACAAAACACATCATCTCTCACCCATGACTGCACACTTTACCATGAGCATAAACTATCCAATCTAGAAGCTGTTTCCCCATGAAGGAAAGACTCTAGGGAAAAGGAGAGAAAGTGTTGTGTTTTGTTTATTCACTTATTCCTTAATCACATAGTAAACATTAATTAGGCACACACCAAACATCAAACTTGTGCACAGACACAAGTCTAATAGAAGATAGACTAGAAAGATTTAAAAAAAGTTTTAATATTGATCAAATTTCTCCAATAATATAGAAGGGGAGACTGACAAAGTCTAAAGAAGCAGCCACAAAACCGGTTACATTAGGTGTGGCTGTCTAGGAACAGACAGGATTGTACCACTTGGAAAAGAAATAACCTTTCAAAAAAAAAAAAAAAGAAAGAAAGAACCTTTCAGTTGTAGAAATGGCAGATGCAGAAGCATAAATCTCAAGACTAACACATTCAAAAAATAAAGAAAGGATCAAAATAGCTAGACTGGACTTAGGGGCCAGGCACGGTGGCTCACATCTATAATCCTACCTAGCACTCTGGGAGGCCAAGGTGGGTGGATCAACTGAACTCAGAAGTTCAAGACCACCCTCAGCAAGAGTGAGATGGGACACCATCTCTAAAAATAGCCAGGCATTGTGGTGGGCATCTGTAATCCCAGCTACTAGGGGATGGAGGCAAGAGTATTACTTGAGCCCAAGAGTTAGAGGTTGCTGTGAGCTGTGACACCATGGCACTCTACTGAGGGTGACATAGTGAAACTTTGTCTCAAAAACAAAAAAAGCTAGACCACAGGGGAAAATGATGAGAAAGGGAAGGAATTTAGAAATTAGGAAGCTTGAGATGTACCTTGTATATCTAAGAAGTTTGGAGTTCATCACCTGGGCTGCAGGGTGGACCAAACAGGGAGTACTGCAACTTCCTGCAATATTGATCTACTGAATATAGGTCACCCTAAATAACAGAGAGAGGCTTTCTAAAAGAAAAAAAAAAAGATATTTATTTGGGAATAAAAAGAACACTGCGCTGGGAATATACCACCACAGTCAACTATGTGGGTATTCATGGAGGTAACGGAGGACAAAAGACTTTTAAGGAAACAATGAGAATTGCATAGCTGTTTTGAAATAATTATCTTTGGCTACAAAGATCAATAACAAGGATGATGCCAAGTCCAAGGTTAAATAGGCAGTTCCCGGGCAGATGCCCTTGGAGAAGTACTTTCTGTGAAGGTTTCAACTGTCTTTGTGCAACCTTGTGATTTCTGCAGAGTCTTTACGATATTTTTTCTACACCAGGCATATGACAGTGAGTACTCCATCTTTATATCCTTTTTTAAAAAAATACATTAATTTTTAATTATTACAGGTAAATAATTATTGCATATTCTTCATAGCCTACTGTGATCATAATCAGACCTGGTGAAATGTAGGAAGAACTAACTAAACCAAAACTATGAACCTGTAGACGGGAGAGAGGAAAAGGTTTGTGAGGCTTTTCTGAATTGGCATAGACCTTCTTTCCTAAGGGATGGAAAAGAAAGTGATAAAGAATTGCATGATATTCTATTATGAGGTAAAAAAGCTAAAAAAAGACTGTCCATGTGGGAGACATTAGAAAAGATAAGACTCTTTCTTCTCTGAGACAAGAAATACAGCAAGAGGAGCAAGCTTGAATTACCAATAGAAGCCCCATTCTCTTGTGGATGTGTTGAATTTCACACACCTGGAGACAGATAAAGAAGTGTAGCCTTAAATATTTATTTCACAATAGAACCTATGAAATTACTCTAAAAGCTTGACAATAAATAGTACTATTTTTTAGCAATAATCAAGACACGCACAACTATGACATGGCACGTATTTGAAACCAGACTAGGGGGTGAAATGGACACATTCTCTGAAAGTCATAAGGAGACTTCTGCAAGATTTCTCCCATTCTCTCTTCAGGGAGCCCCTATTTGGAGAGAGCCTATGGATAAATATCTCTGGAACGACGAAGACTTAGGAGCAAAATCCTAATGAAAAAGATATTTGGTCCTCCCAATCCTAAGACCTCTCTTGGTCTATTCCTGGTCTAGGGGCTACCAAGTTCAGCCCCTTCCTAGACTATCTCTAGTGAAAAGATTCCAAGAACGGTTTGAGAGCTCTAAAATCCATGTTTCTGCTAAAGCAAGATCATGAATGAGTACAGCTTACATATTAGGACTGAGGGTCAAATTCAGCCTTCCTCACCTCCAAGGAATGTAGTGCTACCAATAGGTGATATGGGAGGGGACGGTTAATCAGGAAAGCAGACACAAAGATCACATAGCCCTAGCATTTAGGAATACAGTAAAATATTTAATGAATAAATGAAGTGACTCTGTGGCATGTAAAATCACCTGTTCATGGTGATTGAAAAGGTTGAAAGGATTGAAAAGTCTATGGCAGGTATTTTCTAGTTTATTTAAGCCAAAAGATGTTTTATCAGAACATTCAGAATAGACTGATTTCTAAAAATAATACATAGACTTGAAAAAGGGTTCACAGGATCTATACCAAAAATATTACCTATAAATTTAAGAGGTAGGATTACAGACTATTTCATTTCTTTGAGGGACAGGTGCCTGTATTTTCTAAGTTTTCTATGGGATACCAAAAATATTACAGTCATTAATTTTGGGTGGTGGGATTATGATTTAATTTCTTTGGGGTCATGTCTGTGTATTTTCCAGATTTTCTACAACAAAATCACATAATGTCTGTAATCGAAAAATAACTAGGAGAAGAAAGTCTACATGCTGGCTTCCATCTCCACTGCCACCTCCCCAGTCCACGTTAGCAATACCTCTGCCTACTGTGGTGACACCTTCCCCGCTCTCTCAGCTTTCTCTCTTGACCCTTCCATGTATTTTCCATAAATCAGTCATCATGCTCTTTTAAAATGAAAGCCAAGAGTACAAGACCAGCCAGAATGATGTAGCAAGTCAAATCCCCCAGTGGTTTCCACTGAGCTTTAAAATTTCACTCTCCATAATCCTTTCTGCTCTGACTTTCTCTCTTACCTCCCTGAATGCCTACATCGAGTTCTATCTCAGATTTCCCCCATTCTGACAACACCACTATCCATGCATCCCTAGAACAAACCAAGCACCCAGGAACATGTCCCCAGACTCAGTTCAATTCTACGTTCAGATCCAATGTCATCTCTTCAAAGAGGACATCCCTGAGGGTCCTAACTGAAGTCACCTGCTACACTTACCCCATCTGCTCTTCATAGCACTGAGAAAAGCAGATATTCAGACTCCAGCTGGCCTTGCACATCTGAAAAGACGTCAGCCAGGGCCCTACGCTTAACCTCCCTTGCCAAGCTATCTGACAGAAACAACATTAAACTTTTCCTTAAGCCTCAGTATGTGTCTTCATTCTCAAATCGCGTTCACAACAGTGATAAAGTGAAAGTCACTGGCCAGGCCAAAAACTAACTGCATGCCACTGAAGACAACACGGAACCCCTGGAATGTGGGGCGTGAATATATCAATCCTAGAACGAATTTGATATTTCTGGCTTCTTCTCTAGACTCCAGTTAAAGTTTGAGTATTTCCAGTTCTGTGTAGAAACAATTATACTTTCATTAAATTGCTCAAACCACAGTGAGGAATCATGTAATGGAAAATTCATTTATTAAATCAAAATCAATCAGTGACTAGCTCTAGGATTAAAACCGTGCATGCTGTACAAATAGTTGACTAGCTCTTTTCAGACTGTTATGAAAAACCTGATGGGGGAATAGCTGAGAAAGTTCTCTATTTCATTATTAAAATAAAACATTTCTATCATGTGGCCTTCTATTGAAGATACTTGGAATCTATCCTAGGCAGATTTTGAGAACAAGTTATTCCTGAAGTATGTTCGAATCCTAAACATGAGTTGTGTCCATCTCCAAAATATTGGTAGAGAAATAAAAATCAAGCTCACAAAAATTTCAACTTAATGAAGGAAAAAACAGAGAAAACACAACTGAATGAAGTTCTAGTACTATTTGACTATTAAAATGAAATTATATTTCAAGCATTTGCTTCACACATTAATTCCATCTAAAGGAATTTATAAAATTTCATTTCTTTTCTATCTGATGTGGAAGAAACACCAGTGGTGGATAGCAAGGGCTAGGGCAGATGGAGGGACAGAGGATGGGGTGACCACAGTGCACCATAGAACTTGCACTGAAATAGTTTCACTCATCATCATTTGTCGGAATTGAGGAAGAGAAGGAAAGAAAGGAACAGAATGGTCTACCTCTCCTCAATATCAAACGTGGAAATAACATGTTTTCCTGTTTTCTTCTTTGATTAGTGATTGGTGATTGTGGTACTTAGCACTGGAACAAATTTTATGTCTCTCACTAGCACAGCATCACTGCCTGTTAGGGACTTACTATTCCACAGAATAATCAAAGCCCAGCAAGGGCTTGGGAAGGCAGTTTTGTCAATAAAATCCTGGGTCTTTCGGAGCTTCTGAAAAGAACATTTCTCATGTTAATTCCACCGAGGGACTCTAGGGTGGGGATCTGTGAGCTCAGTGGTATGAACAGGTAATGTCAGAGGCCAAACTATTAACATGAGCGACCCCAGGCAGCTTTTGTCTTACCAAAGGTCAGAGCTCAGAGTGTGGGGTGCAGCTAATGCATACAGCCAGGGTATTTACCCCCCCCCCCCAAAGGAAGGAAGAAATGGTTTTCTCCAAGCTCCAGGGCAAGTAAAGAGACTTCTAGAAACTTTGTCCCTTTTGTAGAATAAAGCTTGTTCACTGAATACCCACTGGGTTCTAGTGCCTACAGAACAAACGAGAAATAGGAATTTCCAGCTCCATACAAACTTGACTCCTCTCCCTTAATAGAAGCTGTGTCCTCGGGTTTTTCCTTTTTATCTATCTTTGCTAGAATTTGTTGACCAGTTCCAATCATTGTCTTCTACTGTCCCTTTCCAGGGCTGAGACACCTCCCTTGCATTATGCACCTGTTTTAATTTCATGCATCAGACACACATTCATAAACTTGTACAGATCTGCTATGGAAAGCTATGGAAAACAGCCATTGCTTCAGGGAAGGGCTGAGAACCATTTATGAAGCAAATTTTGAACCTATATTCCAGTTTGCCTATAAAGATACTGTCACTCATTCATGGTAAGTGGGCTTGAAAAAGAACGCATTACAATTACTAAATTATGTTTAAAAGAAGGCTTTAAAAGCAATCATCTGTCCAGAAATTTCAACTTTTTTTCCAGTGAAGTATTTACCACATAGAATCAAGTATGTCCTTGTTTTTTCTTCCTCTTTATCACTGAAAGATTTGTATTTGTTCTATTGTAATCTCTATTCACTTAACATTCCCCTATTCTTTGACTAAATATACAAGCAATAAATCAAAATTCATGAATTTAGCAGGTTAGATGTCCTCAAATGTTTAAACATTGTTTGCCGCATTCTTTTCAGTTTTGATAAGAAAAACATTCTTTGATGTTTAGAGAAATAACACATAGTTACTATTTTACATGAATTGTTATTAATAACTTCATTTTTAAGCAGGATATATAGAAGTCTAAGATCAAACTAGGAAGAAGACATTTTACCACCCCATTTGATCACAGTTGCTAAATGTTAATCAATACACAAACCAACCATTATCTTATAAACTTGGATTTACTTGGAAAAGTGCTTTCTCCTAAAACCTCTAGCCAGATTAATAGCTATTGAAATCGTAGTATTACATGACATTTTAGACAGTTTTTCCTTGGTAGCACAGAGTGTTTATGCAATTGCTCTTGGCTTAAGTTCCCAGTCTCCTGTGTCTGTCTTTCTTTTCTATGAAGAGCCATCTGAAAATGTTGATTCCACAATTTTTATCAATAATGTCAATTTGCAAACACAGAACTACATTTTGAAAACGTGTCTTTACTTTTAAACTGACACTTCCGTGGAGAAGCCATCCTCCTTCTCAACACCCAAGGAATGTTAGGAGTGCTAACTTTTAGTTTTTGTCTCAATTTATAGGCTCCTATTTATTTCTCAAGAGTAAAACCTTAATGCTTGCTTTTGAGTTTTTTTTTTTTAAACAAGAAACCCAAATAACTGTTGTGTAAATATTTCCTCTAATCAGCCTAAGCTTAATGCCAATCAAGGTTGATGTAAATTTTAATATTATTCTCTCTTGGCTGTAACTGAAATCATCCTCATCTCAAAAAAAGCTATTAGCAAACCAATTTATAGATAGGGCAAGAAGTACCTTTCCCAAGATTATCCCAGTAATCTTTTTTTATAAAAGTACCTTTAACCTCGTCTTGCAAACGGAGACTTTATTAAATGGTCCATGCAATGAAAACTATCACCAAGCTGGTTAGACAGTCAAGAATGACAGAGGTCAGCAAGCAAACTAGTGCTTGTCTTTAAACCTCAGCTGGAAAGGATGTTTAACAATCACACACAAAGTCTTTTTCCTCAGTCTTCAAGAACTAGTGGTGTGAACAAGGCTAAGGATTTGGGGGGGAAAAAAAAAGAACAAAAAACCTTTCTAAGCTGTTGATGTCAAAGCTGATAAACGCACTGAAAAGAGAAAAAGCGCGAAGATGTTCCCCTTACCTGAGAAAGCAGTGGACCAGCTTCGTCACTACTGTAACCATCTTTCTCAGGTCGATGGCAGGGGACGCCAGGGTCACAACAGGTGAATAAAAGGGATTATTAGAGTCCCTGCAGGAATCTTTCCTCAGCACTTTCTTCCGCGACACACCTCCTCGCCGCGGCTCTCACTCGCCCTTCACGGTGAACCACAGTCCTGTCATTTCTGCTCCATCATCCAGCAGTGGTCCAGCAGTGGCCAGCAGGAGCGGGCTGCAGCGTGGGAGGACGCGAGCCGCGCTCCGGGGCACAGCGGCTCCCGCCCGCGCTCCCTGGCCCCCGCCGCGCGCCGCCGCAGCTGAGCCGCCGAAGCCGCGCGTCCGCGGGCGGAGCCACGAGCTTTCCAGGAAGCGGCCTCAGCCGCGGCGCCAGCCGGCGGCTCCCCGCGCCCAGCGCCGGCCGGGGACGGGCGAAGCGGCGCGGCTGGGCGCGAGCTCCCGGCTGCTCACTGAGCATGCTCGGCTGCCGGCCGCTCAGCTCAGGGCCCTGCTGCTAATCACCTCTTCTCATCTGAGAAAGGGAGAATGAAGAAGTGGGCACCAGGGCGAGAGTCGGTAAACTCAGTCATCTCTGAGTTTAATAAATTACTTTATTAAACTCCCCCGCTCCAAAAGGAAAAAAAAGAAAAAAAAAACCATACGTGGCTCTACACTGGTTTTTACTGTTTGGTGAAGAGTGATGTTTGGAAGCTACCAGCAGCGGTTAGTCTTTCACTCTCCACCTGCACGATCAAGTGGTGTGGACTGGGAAAGGGCTTAATCCTACAAGTCACTGTTGCTGAGGGAAGAGTTCTAGAATTGCCTGTATTTGAAGGTCTAGGCAAATTATCTCTGTACGGGCATCATCTGCCTTCTACTAAACAACTTTCCTGAAATAAAGTATAAAGTGTGCAGGTTTTGAAATTTAAATGTTAATCTATATATAATAATCTACATTTTGAAATTTAAGTCTTCCAGATGGCAAGCTCAATGAAAGCAGATAGAAATGTCTGGCTAATTCATGATTATAAACCCTGCTCTTTTCTTGGGGGTGGGGTTAGTAGATGGTCAGTACTCCATGAATGTTTGTGTGAGAATAAATTGGTGATTGTGTTAGAAAATCTATAAATGGCACTTGCTGGAAAGCTAACGGTCTTGAATTGGTAGGGACCCATATTCCTACGCTTTCTACTTGGGGCTGGCCAAGCATTTGAAAATAGAAATATACTGTGTACAAAATGTGCACATGTGTAAGCAAAATTGGCTTTGAAGCACTGCTCACATTGTAATGTTTTTACTCTAGCCCCTTCTCTTTTCTCAGCCCCCTAAGATGTACCAAACCAATTGGGCCATATTCAGAGCAAGTTGTCTCAGCTTCATGGTTTGTGGGTAACAAAATTATTCTATCTTGAATAAACGTCTATAGCCTGTCATTACTGTCCCAACTACAGCGGGGGAAGCCAAGAGGCTTTCACAGCTGAAGGGGAGCAGGAAACAGCCTCACAGCTGGGCCTGTGGAAGGCCGGTCAGAAAGCGTGGGTAGGCTGGGAGGAGCGTTGCCTCAGGTGTCTCCACTAATCCCATTCCTTGGAGCAGGAGTCTGCCTCTCTCTTTAACCCTTCCTCTGGCTCCTTCTCTTGTTTTAAGATTCAGATATCCCTTGAGTCCCTCCTAAGTCCAAGACCTCCCTGGGCACCCCCTGGCTGGTGCCTATCCAGAGTGTACTGTCACTACAGAGTTACTATCACTACACTTTCTGCATGGTCTTTAGTTAGAATCAGGCCTGCCTACCAGCAGCTTGAGTTAGTTAAGGGTAGAGACAATATTGTTGTTTGAATACAATTGTATACATGTGCACAATTAGCAGTTTTCACGTGTCCAAATTAGATGGGGCACAGGAGGGAGTCTTTTTGTTGTAATGACTACTTAGAAAATTGGTGGAGTTACTCTAGGGCAGGTGTCCTCAAACTTTTTAAACAGGGGGCCAGTTCACTGTTGGAGGGCCGGACTATAGTTTAAAAAAAACTATGAACAAATTCCTATGCATACTGCACATATCTTATTTTGAAGTAAAAAAACAAAACAGGAACAAATACAATCACACCACTGCATGTGGCCCGTGGGCCGTAGTTTGAGGACCCCTGCTCTAGGGCAGCGGTTCTCAACCCACGGGAACTGTATTAAAGGGTCATGGCATTAGGAAGGTTGAGAACCACTGCTCTAGGAATATTTCCTAAAGGAAATGATTCTAGAAGGAAAAAGAACCTTTTCAGGGCCAATGCAGTGGCTCACATGTGTAATCCTAGCACTTTGGGAGGCTGAGAGGCCAGAGGATCACTAGAACTCGGGGGTTTGAGATCAGCCTGGGCAACATAGTGAGAGCTTGTCTCCTAACAACAACAACAACAAAAATGTAGCCAGGCATGGTTATGTGAGTGCCTGCAGTCCCAGCTGGTGGGGAAGCTGAAACAAGAGGATTGCTTGAGCCCAGGAGAGTTGCAGGTTGCAGTGAGCTATGATCGTGCCACTGTACTCCAGCCTCGATGACAGAGCAAGACCTATCTCTTAAAAAAGAAAAAAAAAACCACTTTTCAGTATTTGTATAAACAAAGAGTTCACAACTGGAAAGAAAGATGCAGACCTATTTGTGCAGACCTGATAAGCACAGACAACTAAAGCGGGGCTGTTTTTATGATTTTTAATCCCTGTTTCTCTGTCTCTGAATAAATATGGAAGCGGAAGTAGAGACACAGCTGCTCCTGCCATGGGCCCCTGGGACACACTCAATTTCATAGCAGACATTCTTATTTTATAGCCCCCATTTCCCTCCTACTTTTTTTTTTTTTGCCATTTATTATATAGCAGTGAATCTAGTTTTAAGGTGCTGCCCAGGGTGTCCTTATCACCAAAGCCAAGAATTTCTCGGTTTTGGTAACAAAAATCATAGCCATCACTTACTTGTACCTTATTCTTTGCCAGACATACTATATTCTTTACAAACATCACATTTCGTTACCACAAGAAGCATTTTTTAGTCGTGTTTCTCACAATGTTATATTTTGAACTTACGGTGTCTAGTGATGTTTGCTAATGTCAAAACCATTCAGACACACAAACAATAATTGGTAATAGATGAGGACAGAGAATATTATCCGCTCTTGAGGAAACCAAGGCTTTGAGAGTCCAAGGTAATATAGCTAATAGGTAGAGAAGAAGAATATGAAATTCATGCTGTTTGCTGTCAACGTTCATTAGGGCTTAACCAGTCTAGATCATAGCCTCACACTCCAGGAGTACCTTCCCCAAAGAAATAGGCTAAATTTGGAGGCAGGCGCCAATTCCAAATTGACTTGATACTATTGTGGCTCAGACTGAAGAAGATTCAAAGTCACTCTGACCTTCTCTTCCCCAACCTCTAATGTCTCTCCAAAAACACAGGATAAAATTAAAGTTCCTTTATCTGCCTAAGATTGGGACCCACAGAGGAGAACAATTGTTTTTTCTTCCTTTCCCAGTAAGTCCAAGGACATAACACACCTGATTGTAACCACACCTGAACGAACCCTTTGAGATGTGGTTGCCTTGTGAGTAATCAGAGAAACAGACCCTATCTTGCTCTCAGCTTATTCAGATTACCAACAGAACTATCTACAATTAGTTCCTGTTCCAGATCCATTCATTCTTCCTACTAATTCTTTATTGCCCCCCAAAAGAATTCCTCTTCTACTTCCTCCTAAAACCTGTCTTCCTAGGATGGTAGATTTTCCTGGTGGTTTTCCCTAAGTATACGTTAATGAATTTTGTATTCCTTTTCTCCAATCAATCTGCCTTTTGTAGATTAATTTTCAGACTGAACTTTCAGAGGGTGAGAGGGGAGTTTTCCCTGGCCCCTGCAAAACCAATGCCTAGGCTTCAACTCTCTACGCTGTCCCCCCCATCTATAAAATTCTTTCCTCCTTTGAATTCCCTGACATTGCACTTTTCTGATTCTATTCCTTTCTTATTTTTTTATTTTAATTTTTTTAATTAATTTTTTTTTTAAGAGACAAGGTCTCACTCTATTGCCCAGGCTGAAAGTTCAGTGGTGCTATCATAGCTCCCTGTAACCTCAAACTAAAGAGATCCTCCTACCTCAGCCTCCCAGGTAGCTAGGATTACAGATATGTGCCTCTATGCCCAGATAGATTTAAAATTTTTTTTTGTAAAGAGAGGGTCTATGTTGCCCAGGCTGGTCTTGTACTCCCAACCTCACGCAATCCTCCTGCATCAGGCTCACAAAGCTCTAAGATTATACACATGAGTGACTCTGCCTGAATTTTTCCTTGTTTTTGCAAAAACATTAAGATTTCCTTCTTGTTCATTCATCTATTTGTTCCATTGTCACTACTCTGGTTGTCACTTCTTGTGACTGCTATCCAACTAGTCACTCAATTTTAACTTTTATTCTCTGATCCCTTTTCCATATAACTCCAAAAAAAGTATCTTCCTAAAATTTCCTTTACCATTGCAGTGAAAATTGTTGCTTTGATAAAGTCTCCCAATTTCTAATAGAGCGCTAATAAGGAGTCTTCATCCATTCATGCCCCAGAATAGTCTATTTAAGAAGAAGTTGACTGGACTGATTGATTTAAAGGCAACACCACATGCCATTCATTGGGTGAGGAATGGATATGCCACCCAACTTTTACAGATGAAGAGGCCAGGCAAGTCTGTGGCGGGGGCGTGAAGGTTCTTCCTTTTTCTTAAGGGAGGAATCATAGAAATCCAATAATATCTCATATTTATTTTATTTATTTGTTTATATATTTATTTATTTATTTATTTTTGCTGTTTTTGGCTGGGACCAGGTTTGAACCTGCTACCCCCAGTATATGGGGCTAGTGCCCTACTCCTTGAGCCACAATTCCACCCATATTTAAACAAGGAAGCACTCAGCCCCTAATGCGCCTGGAAATCAACTTTACACCTTGAGAAGTCAACACTGTACAAAGTGAAGTAAAGAGATAAAACTCTTGGGTTATTGGTGACATAATTGAATTGATCTACTCACCCAAATGCTTACCTCTTGATTTCTTGGAATTTGAGACAGTGAAATACATTAGAACCACTTGGACTGGGTGTTCTCCTTATAGCCAAACCACCCCCCAAAACTCTTGAATTAAGCTCTTTTTTACTTTCCTATTCAAAATGCTAAAATGATTAAGAATAAACTACATTTGATAATAAAGCATTTGAGAACTTCCTCCTACTCCTTACTCTGCTATGACCTTCACATTCTGGCCATGCTGGGCTGCTTGCTCCAACCATGCCATTTGCTATTCCCCAGGCCAGCTTACCCTTGCCCTGCATTTTCTCCTAGTAAAATCCATCTCTTCCATTAAGGTCCAAATTAAAAAATACTTTCTCTGAGGTAGTTGTTCAAAATTAGTATTTCTTCTTTTATATCTTCATACATGTTGCTCTGTGTATTACTCTGCATCCTCCAAGAAGCAGAGTAGCCAGGATGGGATTAAACTGCAACAACTTTATCAGAGGAAATGTCTGGAAGAAAAAATGGCGAAGGAGCCAGAGGAGGCTGAGGGAGCCATCAGACTGTGATGCATGTGACCCTGCATGGAGGAGAGAGAAAAAGGAAGGAAGGGAGTTGGGTGCAGTACATTTCTCAGGAAGGTTCGGTGAGACTGGTGGTGAATCCTCAAGTCAGTCTTCTGTCTTCTGTAAATGGGCTGCCCGAGTCTGGCCGCTACTCTTAGTCGCTGGGTGGGAGCAGCTGTGGGAAGAGCTGTTGCAGAATAAAAGTGCAATGGCTGCAGCTCAGCAGTGGGCCTTGGTCAGTGCACTCCCTGCAGCTGGAGGGTCAGGACGCACTTGCTTCTGGCTGCCATGCTCTTTATTTGTTACTCATTCAGTTTGTCCTGAATTCTACTTGTCATACACATGAATATCTTCCTTCCCTGGTTATAAACTCCTTAAGGCAGTGGTTCTTAAACTTCCTAATGCCGTGACCCTTTAATACAGTTCCTCATGTTGTGGTGACCCCCAAGCCTAAAATTATTTTCATTGCTACTTCATAACTGTCATTTTGCCACTGTTATGAATCGTAATGAAATACCTGATATGCAGGAGTCCCCCAAAGGGGTTGCGACCCACAGATTGAGAACCGCTGCCTTAAGGGAAAGAGCCGGGTTCATCACTATGTCCCACTGTGTGTCATCTATTAACAGTTGGGTATTGCTGGGTTCCTGAATTCTAGAATATATTGACTCAGACCTCTGTATTTACAATACCTTACAAACGAATAGAGATAATACCCCCTAAAGTCAATGAGAACTTGCATCTAAAAGGTATAAGATTCTATTCCATGACTAATATTTTTTAAACAATTAACTCAGTCTTACTTGCCTGGCTCGTATACTGTGAGCCAGTGTGTCTTCACATAGAAGTTTAGCTCTGAAACTTCAGTGTCCATGAGGTAGTGAAGTGAAGCATTTGCTGATTAATACCCCATTTTTCACAAACTTAATTCCTAAGGTAAGCAGATTATTGAATTTGGGGGTTAAATTTATTATGCAGTTTAGTTCTTGACTGGAGAAATAATTTTCTCTGGTAAGATATGCATTGTACTATTTCCTCAACATTCATTTTTAAGTGATATAAAAATTCTTTCAGGTGCATTTTTCATATAAAAGGAAGATTAATAGTGGTCACCAGGGGAAAGCGATTATAAAAATCTGTACTTACTTAAGGTATAATATGCATTATTGAGCAAGGAGGAAAAACATTATAGGTATTTTGCCATATAATCATAGTCCATATAAATAATGTTCTGTGTGTCATTAATTTAGGGTCTATCAATTTTTGATGGCTATAACAAATGGTGCTTGTGTCAATCAAAGTCCAATAAGGAGACAGAAACCCCACAGAAATTGAAGAGAAAGCATTTAATGTGAGGAATTGTTAACAATGTATCAAGAAAACTACTAAAAGGCTAAGGCAGGGTACTCAAGGAAGCAGGCTCTCTCCAAGACTAGGTCTGAGAGCTCTTTGGAGTGGTTGCTACCCACTGGATTGTGGAAAAGTTCATGGGGGTTCCCAAGCCAGAGCTGGTCCTCAGTCAGAGGCTGAGATTCACAGGCTGGCAGCCTCCGGCAGAGTTGCCACTGAGCTGAGCTAGTTGGCAGAACACTGCCCATTGCAGTGCTGATATTTACTGGGAAACTTTGCGCGTGCATTGCTGTTGACAGGATGGGAAAATTTGGCTGGTTACTGGCTGGAATTGCCAGGAAGTCTCCTGCAAAAGATTTTACTGAACTCTTTGGCTGCCCACAGAACTCCTCAGACTCTACGGAGCCACTGAATTTACTGATGTGAAGCTAGCTGGGGTGATTGCAAAACTCATCTAGAAGCTGCTGCTGGGGGTTGGGGAAATGCCACTCAATTCCTCCTTGTAGAGCTGCTAAGATGACTACAGAACTCACCTGGAAACTGCTCTGGGACTTACTACTGGACTTGCTACTGGAAACCTTGCTTGGGCACTGTTGGAACTCACTGTAGGGACGGCTATAATAGTGCTGCTGAAAGTCACTGGAGTGAACTCCACGGGGCGCCCTTGTGCCAGTCCCACACTATAGGAACAAGAGTGCTGGGAAGCTCACTGGAACCAGGAATAGACTTCCTTCCCTCTGCAGCGTCCCTCCAGCACCCTCTATTGACAGTGTCTTTAACATCGTGTCCCAAGCAAGCCATGAAGGATAGATTTGTAGCAAGAGGTAATAGATAACTCGCACAGTGTTGTTGTCAAAATCACGACTTTGTATTGAAATTATCTCTTTGCTCATTTGTCTTTTTCATTAGTGGACCATATGTATTTCAAAGGTAAGGACAATTTTTATATTTTATGTGTAGTATACTACACATAGTATAGTATATATTCTATGTTTACCAAACATTTGCCAAAATGTTATACTGAATACATAAATATTGCATCCTGTGCTAAAAGACTCACACTTGGTCTGACAAGCACTAGATGTGCCCAATTTAGTTGGTACAAAGGAAGGCCACTATTTTCATTGTGTTCAGAAGGAAAATGGCAATAGTGGTGAGTGACGTGTTGCACATCTGTAGAGTCACTATTTTCTAATAGTGGGATTTTTTTTTTTTTTTTTTGAGACAGAGTCTCACTTTGTCACCCTCGGTAGAGTGCTGTGGTGTCACAGCTCATGGCAACCTCAAACTCAAGAGGAAAAAAAAATTCTCCCTTCTTAAAAAGCAGATTATTCTTATTCATAAATTTAACTGAAAAAATGAAAAAAAGCAGTAGTACTGATAAGCTGAATAATGTCCATTTCACATAGGCGTTAGGTACAAAGGAAAACAAAACAAAAACCACTGAAATATATAACCAAAAAAAAAACTATTCCAGCATACATATAGCAAGTTCATTGTGCTCAAGTATGTATCAGCAAGATCCATTTCTTTGACATGCTGCCTTGAGAATTGCATTTTACATGTTGAAGATATGATCTGCATTGTATTGGAGTTGGAGAATAGAGAGATGCGATTATTTACTCAATATTAAATATCAAATAAATGCCTCATGTAGAATAAGAACCAAAGAGAGAGAAAAATCTATTTTAAGGAGTTGGCTCACAGAGTTTTGTGGGCTGGCAAGCCTGAATTTTGCAGGGCAGGCCAGCAGGCTGCACAGTCAGAGGAGAGTTGACATCACAGTATGATGTCATCCCCCCTTCCTTGGAGGACCTCCGAGTTTTTCTCTTAAGGCTTTCATGTGATTGAATGATGCTTGCCCACATTATGGAAGATAATCTTCTTTACTCAAAGTCTACTACTGATTTAAATATTAATCATATCTGAAAAGCAACATCCAGGTTAATGTTTGACCAAATGCCTGAGCACCATAGCCTAACAAAGTTGACACATAAAATTAACCATCATGACTTCTAACTTTATATTTGAAATCACAGTAATAATAACACCAAAAGCTAACAGAGAGAGGTAGAGGATATTACTGTAGAAATTGTAAAGAAAATATGAACATAAAGAATTTAACAGAGCATTAATGGTATCAAATATTCTGAGCAAGTGGAGTTCAGTGAGTAAATGCAAAAATAGGTCAATATTGGGAAATACGTTTAAACCCAGTAATAGATGAAGGGATAAAAAGGAAAACAAATGTAATGTGATTATCTTAGCAAAAGCTTAATAGAACTATTTTTCAGGTGAGAAGAACTGAGAAAAGGGAAATTTAGGAGCCTGAAAAGGTGGGAGAATCCCTGAAATGAGAGACTGGGGGAAAGGGACTCCCTAATTTTATGTATAAACTGACATAAGTCCCAGGCTTATACCTAGTCAGCGTATAGAGCAGACCCAAAGAAACATAGAAAAGGCTTTAGTACTTCAAGTGTAAGATAAAATAGTAGCCAAATCTCAGACTGGCCCATGAGTGGTGTATGCACAGATAAACAAACACAGCATAGCAAAGCTTTGAAAACTGAACTGCAGAACCACAGCCCAAGATAGAACTTCCAATCTAAAAGTTAACTAATATCAGCAATCATCCAACATTCTCCACAGGGTTTTAACAGGGCCCAAAGGCTCACCATATAATATTCAAAATGCCCATGATAAAACGCAATTTTATAAAAAGTACCAGAAAAATAAAACCAGTTATTATAGAAAAAGAAAATATATAGATACCAACTCTGAAAAGACCAGATGTTGCAGTAACTGAACAAAGACAACTTTTCGGGAATAAAAGTCCCTGAAATACTGATATACACAACATGGAAGAATTTCACTTGCATATATTATACAAATAAGCTAGACTCAGAAGGATACAGTATGATTCCATTTATATGGCAGTCTGGAAAAGGTAAAACTATAAGGATAGTGAACAGATTGTGGTTGCCAGTGATTAGAAGTCAGAAGAGGAACTAACTACAGAGAAAGTGCATGATGAAATTTTGGGGTGATGGTGATTTGATTACATGACTCCATGTAATCAAACTATATTTTTTGATGGTGGTTTGATTACACGACTCCATGCTCTTACCAAAACTCAGAATTATGCAGAAAAAATGTGAATATAATGCAAATTAAAAATAAATATTAAAAATTGTCTTTAAAAATTTCTCTGCTTCTGAAGAATATTTTAACTCTATTGATCTCCCATCCTGCATATTAATATTACTAGCATTTTTATATTACTTCATTTGCTCTTTTGACTGTGTATTTTCAAATACCCTCTCTTCAAGCTAACTAATTTTGCTGTTTGGTCAATTCTGCTATTGAGAGATTCTGATGCATTTCTCAGTTTGTCAGTTTAATTTTTAAATTTCACTATCTCTGCTTGATTTTTTGTTATTATTTTAATCTCTTTATTAAATTTTTCTAATAGGCTTCAGAATTCCTTCTCTGTGTTGTCTTGAAGTTTACTGAGCTTGTTCAGGATAGCTGTTTTGAGTACTTTGAATGGTCACCATCTCCATCACTCCAGGATTGGTCACTATTACTTTATTTAGTTCATTGGGTGAGGTCATGTTTTCCTAAGCTTTCTTGATGTTTGTGGATGGTTGTCAATGTTAGGTATTTATTTTAATTTTCTGGACATGTTTGAACCCATCCTTTTTGAGAAGGCTTCCCAGATAGTCATAGGGATTTGAGTGTGATATAAGTACTTGGTCACTGCAGATATGCAGTGGGGGTGCCCCTAGCCCAGTTATGCCTCTTATAGACTTCTGGGAGTGCTGCCTTAGTGGACTTGGGTAAGAAACAGGAGAATTCCCTGGATTACCAGGCAGTCTCTCACTCTCTATGCTGGGCTGCTGGAGTTGGCGGAAGAGTGACATGGGCATTTCCTCATATCCATCAGCACCAGTTCACACATAAGCCACCCCAGTGTCAAACAAAGCCCAGGCTGACTTGCTGCCTGGCTACCTCTGAAGCTTATTCAAAGCCCAGGGCTTGTGAGTCAGCATGTGATGAATCCACCCAGTACTGGGTCTTTGCCCTCAGGCTGGCAGGTTTCCTTCTGGTCCAGGATGGGTTTAGGAATGTCATCCAGGAACTAAGGCCTCCACTAAGAGGCCTCAGGAGTCTGCTTGGTACTTTATTTTACCATGTCTAAGCTGGTACCCAAGTTGCAAAACAAAGTCCCCTGAAATTTTTCCTTTCCTTCTCTCCCTGAGCTGCACTGCCTGTGGTTGAGAGGGTGTGACACAGGCACTGGCAGGGCCACCACTTCTGGTGTCTCACTGGGTCACATGTACTGCAAATCTGCCAGCTCTGAGCCAGCACAGCTGCAGGAATTACCCAAGGACAGCAGCCTTTGTGGCCCAACTGCCTTAGGACTTTATTCCAGGCCCTAGGCTGCTTTTTTTCAGCCACTAGTAGGGCTAGTCAGAACTTGGGATTGGGGTTCTTGGGATTGGGATTGAGGATTTCCCCCTTTCTAGTCTACTCTGAATGCCTCCTTAATGGGCACCAGTAGAATTTCACCCTGTGTTGTGTTCCGCTATGCCAGGGTGGGCCTGGGTTTTAATGCACAGTCCCACAGTCACTTCCCTCTCCCTCCCCTGGGCACACAGATTCTCTCTCCATTTGGTAAGCTGGCACTACACTGCCAGGGGATAAAGGAGGGGTAGCATAAGCAATGTAAGATTATCATTTCTGGTCACATCATACTGGTCAAAAGAAGAATACAAGAAGACATTTCAATTCTAAATATTCATGCACTCAACTTAAATGGTCCCAGATTTATAAAACAGACCTTACTTGGTCTGAGCAGTATGATACCTTATAACACCATAATTGCTGGGGATTTTAACACCCCTCTGACAGAACTGGGCAGATCCTCTAAACAGAAACTAAACAAAGATATAAGGGACTTAAATGGAACCCTAGAACAAATGGAGTTAATAGACATATACAGAACATATAATCCCAAAGCTAAGGAATATATGTTTTTCTCACCAGTCCACGGAACACACTCCAAAATAGATCACATCCTAGGACACAAACCAAACCTCAACAAAATACATGACTGGGATCTCATTAAACTAAAAATCTTCTGCACAGCCAAGAACACAGTAAGTAAAGCAAGCAGACAGCTCTCAGAATGGGGGAGGATATTTGCAGGTTATGCTTCTGACAAAGGTTTGATAACCAGAATCCACAGAGAACTCAAATTTATTAATAAGAAAAGAACAAGTAATCCCATTTCATTGTAGGCAAGGGACTTGAACAGAAGCTTCTCTGAAGAAGCTAGGCACATGGCCTACAGACACATGAAAAAATGCTCATCATCTTTAATCATCAGAGAAGTGAAAATCAAAACACTTTGAGATATCATCTAACTCCCGTAAGACTGGCTGACATAACAAAATCCCACAACTACAGATGTTGGCGTGGATGCGGAGAAAAGGAAACATTTCTGCACTGCTGGTGGGAGAACAAGCTAATACATTCCTTTTGAAAAGAAGTATGGAGAATACTCAGGGATCTAAAAGTAGACCTGCATTTGATCCTACAATTCCCCTACTAGTTGTATATCCAAAAGACCAAAAATCACTTTATAACAAAGATATTTGCACCAGATTGTTCATTGCAGCTCAATTCATAATAGTCAAATCATGGAAGAAGCCCAAGTGCCTGTTGATCCATGAATGGATTAATAAAATATAGTATATGTATACCATGGAATATTATGCAGCCTTAAAAAAGATGGAGACTTTACTTCTTTTACGTTTACATGGATGGAGCTGGTTAGTTGTTGTATCTCAACAATGGAAGAAAAAATATCCAGTGTACTCAGTACTATTATGAAACCAATTTACAATCACTCACACTTTCATATGAAGAATAGATCACAACTATGGCTCAAATGAAGGAGGGAGGAGGGGGGAATAGGAGGGGAAGAAGGAGGTCAAATCAAGGGAGGGTGATTGGTGGGATCACACCTATGGTGCATAATGCAAGGGTACACGTTGGATCTATTAGTATAGAGTATAAATGTCTTAACACAATAACTAAGTAAACGAGATGAGGTGTATATTAACCAGTGTGATGTAAGCATTCCTAATTCTATATGAAATCAGCTCATTGTACCCTATAAATGCATTAATGTATACATGATCTATGTGTTTATGATTTAATTAAAAATAAAAAAAGTGACATTATACTTTGTATCTCCTTAGACCACAAAGCAATAAAGGTGGAACTCCAAGAAAAATTTTCATTCCCAAACAAAGGCATGAATGTTAAATAACCTTATGCTGAATGACAGTTGTGTCAAGGAAGAGCTAAAGGAGGAAATTATTAAATTCCTTGAATATAACAACAATGAAGCTACAAGTTACCAAAACCTATGGGATACTGCATTAGATGCCTACATCTAAAAACCAGAAAAAGAGCACACCAAAAACCTAAAGAACTGTCTTAAGGAAATGGAATGGAAGTCCAATTCCAAACTTAACAGAAGAAAAGAAATAACCAAAATTAAATAAAAAATAAATGAATTGGAAAACAAAAGAATCACTCAGAAAATTAATGAAACAAATGGTTGTTTTTTTTGTTTGTTTGTTTTTGGCCGGGGCTGGGCTTGAACCTGCCACTTCCAGCATATGGTGCCTGCACCCTACTCTTTTGAGCCACAGGTGCTGCCCAATAAAGTTGGTTCTTCAAAAAGATAAATAAAATTGATAAACCTTTGGTCAGATTAGAAACAGAAAAGTAAAATCTCTAACAACTTCAAGCAGAAAAAAAGGGGGCAATAACAACAGAGATAACAAGAGATTATCTCTGACTAACACAAGAAACTCTATGCCTAGAAATTTGACAATGTGAAGGAAATGGACCAATACCTGGAATCACATCATCTCCCTATGCTTAACCAAAAAGAAATAGAGCTCTTGAACAGACCAAAATTAAGCACTGAGATCAAAGAAACAAAAAAAAAATCTTCCAACTAAGAAAATCCTGGGACCAGATGGCTTCACACAAGAATTCTATCAAACCTTCAAAGATGAGCTTGTACCTATACTGTAGAACCTATTCCAAAACATAGAAAAGAATCTTTCCGAACACATTCTATGAAGCAAATATCACCCTACTGCCAAAACCAAGAAAGGACCCAACTAAAATGGAGACCTACAGACCAATTTCACTAATGAATATTAATGCAAAAATACTCAATAAATCTTAGCCAATTGATTATAGCTACACATTAAAAAAATTATATATCACCATCAAGTAGTCTTCATCCCAGGGATGCAAGGCTGGTTTAATATATGCAAATCCATAAATGTAATTCACCATTTTCATAGAAGCAAAAATAAACACCATATGATCCTCTCAATAGATGCAGAAAAAGCATTTGAAAAAATTTGGCATCCTTTTCTAACAAGAACACTTAAGAATTTAGGCATAGGTGACACATTTCTTAAACTGATTGAAGCCATCCACAACAAACCCACAGCTAATATCATACTGAATGGAATAAAACTGAAAGCTTTTCCACTTAGAACTAGAACCAGAGAAGGATGACCTCTATCACCACTACTATTCAACATAGTAGAGTCAGGTAAGAGAAGCATATAAAGGGTATCCAAATGTGGGCAGAGAAGGTCAAACTCCAGCTCTTTGCCAGTGATATGATCTTATACTTAGAGAACCCCAGAGACTAAACCACAACACTCCTGGAAGTGGTCAAGAAATACAGTAACATAGGAGAGTATAAAATCAATGCTCACACATCAATAGCCTTCTATATGCCAATAACAGCCAAGTTGAGAAGCTAATCAAAGACACAATTATTTTCCCAGTAGCTTCAAAGAAAATGAAATATGTAGGAATATACCTACCATAAGAGGTGAAGGACCTGTACAAAGAGAATTATTAAATCATAAGAAAAGAAATAGCAGAACACATTAATTAATGGAAGAACATACCATGTTCCTGGATGGGAAGAATCAACATTGCTAAAATGTCTATACTACCCAAAACAATATATAGATTCAATGCAATTTCCATTAAAATATCAACATTATACTTTGAAGAACCAGAAAAAATAGTTCTTCATTTCATATGGAACCAGAAAAAAAACCCATACAGCCAATGCAATTTTTAGTAATAAAAACAAAGTTGGAGGGTTTGGACATATTAGAAGGCCACAGTGATCAAAACAACATGGTATTGGCACAAAAATAGTGACATAGACATATGAAACTGAATAGAAAACCAAGACATGAAACCAATTTCTTATAGCCATCTGATCTTTGATAAATCAAACAAAAGCATACATTAGGGGAAAGAATCGCTGTTCAATAAATGGTGCTGGGAGAAATGGATAACCACATGTAAAAGACTGAAAATGGACCCACACCATTCACCACTTACAAAAATTGACTCAAGATGAATAAAAGATTTAAATGTAAGACATGAGACAATAAAAACCCTAAAAGAAAGTGTGGGGAAAACTCCTGAGGATATCAACCTGGGGAAAGATTACATGAAGAAGACTTGAGCAGCAATTGCAATAGCAATAAAAATAAACAAATGGGACTTAATTAAATTGAAAAGCTTCTGTACAGTTACACACAATAAAGCAAACGGACAACCTTCAGAATGTGAAAAGATATTTGCATATTATGAATCTGACAAGGCTTGATAACTAGGATCTATAGAGAACACAAATTAATCAACAAAAAAAGAGCAAACAATCCCATCTGTCACTAGGCAAGAGACATGATCAGAACCTTCTCTGAGGAAGACAGACAAATGGCTAACAAACACAAGAAAAAAACGCTCATCATCCCTAATCAGCAGAGAAATGCAAATCAAAATCACCCTGAGATATAACCTAACCCCAGTGACAATAAAGGTCAAATAGCCCTCATCACAAAGTCCCAAAGTTGCAGGTACAGGTGTGTATGTGGAGAAAGGGGAACACTTTTACACTGTTGGTGGGACTACAAACTCATATAGACTCTTTGGAAAGAAGTATGGAGAATCCTCAAAGAACTCAAATTAGACCTTCCATTTGATCCCATAATCCCATTATTAGGCACCAACCCAAAAGAAAAATAATCATTCTATCATAAAGCCATTTGCACTAGATTGTTTGTTGCAGCTCAATTTATAGTTGCCAAGATGTGGGAACAACCTAAATGCCCATCAACCCAGGAATGGATTAACAAGCTGTGGTACATGTATACTATAGAATACTATTCAGCCACAAAAACGATGGAGACTTTACATTCTTTATTTTAACCTAAGTTATTAAAGTATAAGAAAAATGGAAAACCAAATATCCAATGTATTCAATACTAATATGAACCCAGTAGACAATCTAACACACACATACGTAAGAAAAAACTCGATTCAATTCAAGTTGGAAGGAGGGGGCATGCGGGAGGGGGCAGGAGGAGAGAAGGTTGGTGTGCTCCCACTTAATGGGCACAATGTTAGGGTACATGGCACACTTTATGTATGCAGGCCACAACTACAAGAGGTACTCTACCTAACAAATGAAAATGCTATAAACTAGTTGTTTGTACCTTCACATTAATCTGAAATTAAAAAAATAAGAATTAAATTGAAAATTAAAAAAAATTTTAAAAGAAAAAGAAATGAATAAAAATGTATATATTTTTACTAACTTCTTGTATAAATCTTTACTAACTTAATGTATAAGTCTTTTCTAACTTCTCAAAATATTTTTATTAATTTTGAAGGCACTGTAATAGCTTGAGATTGGAACAGAATTATACAAGATGACCAATAAGTGGTTCATTATAGAAGCTTAGAATGCTGATCATAAGCTGTTAAACAACGTAGTAACCCCAAATTTTTGCTACTAATTTCTTTCCTTCTTTCTTTCTTTTTTTAAATTGAGAAGCCCCCTTGAACAAGAATAGGTTCAGGGAAACTCGGTAACTGATTTCTTTCAAACAAAACAATGAATCCAGTAATGGTTAGGATGAAATAATTATGTACATACTTTTTTCTTCCCAAGAAAAATCTTTTATTAATGAATCCTAATTCTAGCAAGAAAATTGACATAAAATTTTGAAGGCCTAGTATGCAAATTAATGGTTCTGTATGTTTGCTGTTCATCAATTCTTAGAGACATAAAAATGATTTAGCACAATATTGGCAGGCCTACAGGAAATGAGTAAATGCTTTTAAGGCTGATAGTAATATAAATTAGTGACATTTTTCTAAAGAGCAAAAGGGCAGTATGTAACAAGATATTAAAAATATATTTATATCATTTGACAAAAATTCTACTTCTGATTTTATAGAGTTCTTTTTTAGTCACCTATTTGTTCCTTTGTTGATTAACCAACAGTCTTTAGGGAGCCAATTATGTGCCAAGAATTATTATTATTCTATAAATAACCAAAGAATTTAGGCATGATTCTTTCCCTTATAAACCACAGGTCTAATTGTCTAATATACTTTCTTTCATATCTTCACATTCCCACTGTGTCTCCTAAAGACATGCATTATCTACAAATATATTTTATTATCTGATAATTTTTTTTGAGACAAAATCTCACTATGTCACCCTAAGTAGAGTGTCATGGCATCACAGCTCACAGCAACCTCACACTCTTGGGCTTAAGTGATTCTCTTGCCTCAGCTGCTCAAGTAGCTGGGACTATAGGCACCTGCCACACAACACCCTGCTATTTTTAATTTTTGTTGCAGTTGTCATTGTTGTTTAGCTGGCCCAGGGCCAAGTTTGAACCAGCCAGCCTTAGCATATGTGGCTGGTGCTATAACCACTCTGCTATGGGCACTAACCCACATCTGATAATTTTTTATAGCAAAACTTTCCACATAAACTCTTCCAATATTAATACAAAGGAAAATAATAATAACAGGAAAAATGATTATGTGAAATTCTACTTCTTTTATGAGGGAATAATATAGTTTACAAATAACTTTCAGCCCTAAATATCTAAATAATTGAAAATTACGGAGAAAAACTACTTATTTATTTTTAATCAACAAATAATATGTATATATTTATTAGATACAACATAATATTTGAAATATGTATATATTGTGGAACGGAGTTAACACATGTATTACCTTACATACTCATCATTTTTTTATAGTGAGAACACTTAAAATCTACTTTCTTAGCAGTTTCAAGAATGTAATATTAATAATAGTTACCACATCGCACCATAGGAAACAAGTATTTTTCGATATTGGAGAATTAGCCACACAGGACTGTGAATTCTGAAGTGACAAAATTGATGTTAGGCCTACTAGCACCTAAAATCTGTGTCCTGAGGCAATTCTTTAAAGTACAGGTAAGAGAACCTAAATAGTCTGACGATCATTCAGAGTTGAGTAGACCGAAGTTGAAGGTACAAGAGGATGAACCAACCAGAATTCATGGGTGGTACATGGAGAAAAGTCTCCAGAAATCTAAGTAGGGAACCCTCAAATTTTTACCTGAATACTAGAGTACTTGTACATAAGGTGAGTGATCCATAAAGGTAGATAAAATAGATTTCAAGGAAAGAACAATCACTGAGGACTTGTAAAATAATCCCCAGAATTCACAGAACCAGAAATTGTTTAACTATTGTTTTGGGGTTTTTTTTTTGTAGAGACAGAGTCTCACTTTACTGCCCTCGGTAGAGTGCCATGATGTCACAGGACTCACAGCAACCTCAAATTCTTGGGCTTACACGATTCTCTTGCCTCAGCCTCCCGAGCAGCTGGAACTACAGGTACCCGCCACAACGCCAGGCTATTTTTTTTGTTGCAGTTCGGCCGGGGCTGGGTTTGAACCCGCCACCCTTGGTATATGGGGCCGGCTCCCTACTCACTGAGCCACAGGCGCCACCTTGTTTAACTATAATCCAGAGTACATAGAGCTCATTGAAGACTCAAGGGTCAAAGGGCTATACCTTAGAAGTGGAGAAATATTGCTTGTAGAAAAAAGACTATCTAGACCCCAGTTAAAAGAGTTTAAAAACAAATCTTAATCACAATAAGCTAATCCAAAGAAATTTGGCTGCTTTCCAGAAAATAATCAAAGAGTATATTAAAAGTCAACAAAATCTGGTAGGCTACAATGTAAAATTCTCGATGTTTAGCATCCCATCAAAGCTCACTAGATACAAAGAAGGAAAATATAATTCATAATCATAAGAAAAATCTGTCCCTAGGAACAGAAATGACAAATGATAAAATTTGCAAAAAATGTTATTAAAATGTCTATTATAAAAATTGTGCATATGCTGAACTATGTATGAGAAAATAGAATTAGCTTCATGTCTGTAGCTCAGTGGCTAGGGTGCCAGCCACATACACCAGAGCTGGCAGGTTCAAATCCAGCCCAGGCCTGCCAAAAAACAATGATAACTAAAGCAAAAATAGCTGGGTGTTGTGGTGGATGCCTATAGTCCCAGCTATTTGGGAGGCTGAGGCAAGAGAATCACTTAAGCCCAAGAGTTGGAGGTTGCTGTGAGCTATGATGCTACAGCACGCTACCTACCCAGGGCAACATAGTGAGACTCTGTCTCAAAAAAAAAAAAAAATCATGATGAGGAGAGAGATTCAAAGTATAAAAAATGAATTATAACTTCTAGAGGTGAAAAACACAATATCTAAAATGAAAAATACACTAGAGGAGATGACTATTAGGCAGTGTAAAGTAAAAGGTTAGTGAGCTTGAAAACCTAGCAACAGAATATATCCAAAATAAAAGTGCAGAAAGATAAAAGACAAAAAATAATAAACACAGCATAGTGACATGTGGAAAAGTATCAACCAGGCTACTGTACACATAATTGGCATTCCAGAAAGAAGGAAGCCAACAATAAATAAATAAATAAATAAATAAATAAATAAATAAATAAATAAATGAATGAATAAATAAATTTCCCAATTTAATAAAATGGTGAATCCATAAATCCAAAAACTAAAACTTAGGGAGAAAAAAAATCATAAAAAGAACTTACACCATAGCATATTATTAAAATCAATTTGCTGAAAACCAGTGATAATGAGGAAAAAATCTTAAAAGCAGCATGAGAAAAAATGAATCCTTTTCATACAGAGAAAATAATAATCAGAATTTTTGCAGATTTCTTGTCCAAAACAATGTAAACAAGAAGAAAGTAAAGAGACATTTTTAAAACACAGGAGGGAAAATGATAATCTCACCTAGAATATTTTACTCAGTGAAAATAGGTGTCAGAAATGATGATCATTTTTCCACAGTTTGGTTCTCTGAAAACTTCCATCTCCCACTGAAAGTCATAGTCTAGAAGTAAAAAAATCACATGTCAGAACGTGTGACCAACCAGAAAGTCAGTATGAACACTTCCATAGTTAACTGTATTTATCATCACAATCTTCAACATGCACAATCCTGGGTAAGGAGCCCTTTTGGTGCACACTTGTAATTTTTTAAAAGGAGAAGGCAATAGAAAAGGGGCTGAAATCAGAACAAAGGGGGTTGAAATGTGTACCCAAAATCAGCACAACGAAAACAAACAATAATGAAAAATGAGTGCTAGAATTCAAATTACCAGATGTTTTATAGAAAGGAGGTGCCAGTTTTCAATTTCATTTTGAACAACACATTACAAAAGAACTATTTAAAAAATACAAAAGGATTTAGAGAAAAAAAAATTTTAGAAGTCTAAACCATTCATTGAGCCCTTCACTGGCTTATTTAAAAAATTCTTTTAATGATAGATAATAGTCTTACTTATTTATGGAGTATATGTGATCATTTAATACATGCATACAATGTGTAATGATCAAATCAGGGTAACTGGGGTATCCATCACCTCCGACATTTATCATTTCTTTGTGTTGGGGACATTTCAAATCTTCTAGCTACTTTAAAACATACAACAAATTATTATTAACTATAGTTAACCAAACACTAGAACATTATCTAAGTGTAATTTTGTACCCATTAGCCAATATTCATTTGTTCTTGATAAAGAACAGTTACATCTTCTGTGAACACATATTCCCTGTTCTTTTGTGATAAGATTATCAGCAGTTCTCTGACCTTCAAAGAGAAATCTGAGTGAATTCATTGGAACGCCTTGTCTGTGGGAGTACGATTCTTTGAGTTTCTTGAGCTGTGCTATTTGAGTTTAATGTCATCTACTTCCTGCTTATCTTCCAAGGCCTCGGTTAAAGGTTTTGCTGCCTTGTCAAGCAGGGTGACAATGGGTCTCTTCAGCACAGCAACAGCCTAAAATAGGCAGAACCTCCCTCCCAGGTTACAAATTTCTCTCTCTTCCCCACAGCACAGTCAGGGAACTACCTTTTTGAGGTGGTCACCAAGAGTCAAGTTAAGTTAACTAGGCTCTCCTTGGTGGGTGTTTGAATCTGCAGTGGAGGTTCCACGCAGAGGAAAGGAAGTACAATGAGTCATTTCAGATATAGGTATCCATGAATTCCTGCTAAAAACATATTACTGGTACATGCTTCCTTCGCTGATGCTTTCCAGATGTGTTCCTCTTGGTTGTAGTCTAAAAGTGTGCCAATTTCCAAAAACTGAGAATGGGCTACCCTCTTGACTAAAAGTAATATGATATTACCATTTGTTAAAATTTTAAAATGTAAAACAGGCCGTATACATGATCTAGAATTATCACAATAATCCTGCAAGAAATTATGGTGACCCTCCCAGAAGCAGAATGCAAATACTTCATCCATTCAGTACCCTGAGATTTAATACATTATCTTTCCCTACCTAACGAACTTGCTGTTCATTCTCTACATTGTCCCTGTGTGTCTTCCCTTGGTTTTATCTCTCCTGACTCAGGACTTTGGCACACCTTTACATTTTAATGTCGTAATTTTGTCTTGTCTTAATCATTGACTCTTCTCCGTCTCACCCTCCTGGGTCGAGTTAGCTAGCCCTTTGCTCTATTTTTTTCTGACTGCGAGGGGCATCATTCATTCAATAAACACTCATTAAAACCCCACAGCATTCTAAGGCAGCAGTGAGGAAAAGCAGCCCCGAGGCCAGTACAGTGCATGTAACTTTTCAAAATGAGTACTCCTCTAGCCAAAGCCAGTGCCTAATTAATGAGCTTGGGCAAGAAAAATACACCAGGAGAGCATAACTGAGAGGGAAGACCTCAGTGACAGCTGACTTGAGCATATGCTTTTTGTTAAATTCTAATGTGATAAATATTTATGGAGCATCTAGGTAGAAGTAGGAAATGAGAATTTGGTGGTGAGTGAGGCAGAGAAGATCCAAGCTAACATACACGGTAGCAAGACACATAGAGACTGAATAAAGGAGTGGTGAAAATCATGTCAGTTGAAATGGAGGGCACTTACCCTGGTGAGCAGTGAAGGGAGATTCCAGACAGACACAAAAGTTCCTATGACTCAGAACTGACCAAGATTGCAAAGTTGGATGAACTGAAGATGGAGTGAGGTTGTGTCTGAAACAGGGATAACGGGGAGGGGTGGAAGGGGTGGGAAATAAGTGGAAAAGTGAGAAAAATGCTGAGCCAAAAGCCATCTGGAGCCTAGTCAAGAACTTCAAAATTTATCTTGAAAAAGTCTTTAAAGAATTTTACCAGGTGACATGATTAGATTTACCTTCTTAACCTAACACAGTGGATAAAATAAACAGAATAGGGAATTTTTGTTCATATACGGCAGATTGAACTTGTACATCTCTATTCGCTCCCCTTATCCTTTCTAAAAGGACAATAAAGGTATTTTTTGAGAAGGCATAAACTCAGAATGACAAGGGGGATAGTAAAAGTGACCCCATCAATAACATTTTGGAAAGAGGAAAGCAGATGGCCAAGTGGTAAAGGATTTAGCAGACCCAAGAAACTAAATCCCAAACCAACAGTGGGAAAGCAAAGAAGCAACCTGATTTATATAATAGAATCCCCCAAATCTCAGCAGCAAGTGCCACCAGCTGCCTCTAAGTGTGATGACAGGGACCAGGGGATATTAGAGTAAGGTGTATTGAAATAAGGCATACGGCTCTAACATCTCCTTAAGAAGCAGTCAAACACTCTCCTGTCTTCCAGGTAGCTGAGCAACTGTCTATGACCCAATGGGGAAGACTGAAGTCTTATTCTGGAGAGGAGGTTTCTAGACTGGAAGACACCCAGGTGGCCGAGAAGAAGGGGTAAGTTAGACGATGTCAACAGACCAATACTGAGACCCGGCAACTTAATTCTGTATTCCTGGAGAGCCCAAAGCCAGGCTTTTGTTTGTAAGGTAGGAGCATGGACTAGTTTCCTTTAATGAAACTTCTTAGCCCAGTGAGAAAGTCCTAAAAATACCAACATCAAAGGCATCCACAGTAGCTGGGATTAAAAATAATCTTATTTTTATGAAAGTAATGAGGTTTTATTAATTTCCTCCCCCAAATTAATTTAGATTCCATTAAATAATTTTATATTAAAATTTATATTAATCATTGTAATGTTTTTGCATTTTTGCTTTTCCATATCATTTTGAACATTTTAGAACAACTTTTTGGAAAACATTTAAACAAAATTTTAGTTTACATATTTAATGACAATACAGTCAAATTAAGTTCACTTTGAATATAATTGCATTTTATTTCTTAATCCATTAGATTAGTGAGAAAGAATTCAAATTGAGAAATAGAAAATATAAAAGTAGAGCCGGGAGTTGGGGGACCTGAAAAGTATAAGGAAATAGGAAATTTTTGAAGAGGCAGTCTAAGTTTTTAAAAGCTGGAAATGACAAAAGTGAAATTTATATTGAGCATGACCCAGGTAAAATTTGTAAACAGGACATTACAAATGTTTTATTAAATAAAGATGCAATTACTGACCAAACAAAAATTAACAAACAAAAATTATTTATATCAAATGTACAACTTGGGCAAGTCAAAGGAATTTTATAATAAATGAAGATGTTACAGTAAGAGATGGTGAAAAATCATAAGTGATAAATGTTTATATAATAAAAGTACAATATTTCATAGAATTTTAGATAAAAAATAAACGTGGTAAAATTTTTGTTTTGTTTCCAAATATTGGTATTGTGAATTTTTCTAACAGTTGTTTTGCTATTTCTCAGCTGAGAAGCTTCTCCAACTGTAGATTAAAAGGGGTCTAAGAATGACAGTGACCTAATTTGGCATTAATGTGACTGTTAATAGAACACAAATTATGAGAAAATTCTAATTTTAACGTAAATAGTATTTTTTAAGTTTAAATGTCTAGTTACTAGGTGGCTTTAGGGCCTCCATTTGTACTCTCCCAAAGACCATTTGGCAGTTAGTAATGGACTAGAGACTGGTCAACAAGTGTAAAATCAGAACATAATAACTTTTTTATTTTTATTAAATCATAACTGTGTACATTGATGCATTTATGGGGTTTAGTGTACTGATTCAATATACAATGTGAATTGCTTACATTGAACTAATTGACATATCCATCTCTATTATACTCTTTTCTTAATAGTTTTGAAATGTACCATTGCATCATGCACATTAAGTGAGGTCCCCCCAAATACATTCCCTCCTCCTCCTCCCCCCTTTCTCCTCTTCCCTCCTACTTTCTGGACTATAGTTATGTTTTACCATTCATATGAATGTGTAGGTGATTTATATTTATTTCATAGTAGTATTGAGTACATTGGATACTCTTTTTTCCATTCTCTAGATACTTTACTAAGAAGAATATGTTCCAGCTCCATCCAGGTAAATATAAAAGATGTGAAGTCTCCATCTTTTTATGGCTGCATAGTATTCCATGTTGTACATATACCACAGTTTGTTAATCCATTCATGGGTTGATGGGCACTTGGGCTGTTTCTATGTCTTGGCAATTTTGAATTGGGCTACAATAAACATTCTGATGCAACTGTCTTTGTTGTAAAATGATTTTTGATCATCTGGGTATAAACCTAGTAGAGGAATTACAGGATCGAACTGTAGGTCTACTTTTAGTTCCTTGAGTATTCTCCAAACTTCTTCCCAAAAAGGTAATATTAGCTTGCGTTCCCACCAGCAGTTTACAAGTGTTCCCTTCTCTCTGCATCCATCCACACCAACATCTGTAGTTTGGGGATTTTGTGATGTGGGCTAGTCTTACTGGAGTTAGATGATATCTCAAAGTGGTTTTGATTTGCATTTTTTCTGATGATTAAAGATGATGAGCATTTTTCCATGTGTTTGTAGGCCATGCGCTTGTCTTCATCAGAGAAGTTTCTGTTCAAGTCTCTTGCCTACATAGAAATGGGGCTATTTGTTCTTTTTCTTATTGATCAATTTGAATAACATAATAACTTAACCATATGTGGACTCATTAATTTAACTTGGGGGTTCTGTAGACCTGCCTGATAACAACCTTTTTAATATCTCACTGAAATCATTTGGCAGGTAACAGTGCAAATAAATTAACCTGAAGAGATTTACCCAGGGTAAAAGAATTCAAGAAGGACAGACAGACACTCGGAAGTGAGAGGATTTCTAAAGCAGGCTCACATCAGAATCACCTTCATAAAACATTGAATAGCGTGGACAGGGTTAATTAAATTTTTCACCTGGAAAAAGGCTGGCCAAATTGTTTTTAGACTATATACAAATCTGGAGTGGTAAACAGTTGCTTGTTTACTTTTGTTATTATTTTTTCCAAAAAAAAAAGAATAATTCTGATGATTGCGGTGTGTGGAAGCAATTATAGTGAAGTATGCTAGATGTGACTTAGTGGTACCATCTTCCCATCAAATGATACCCCAACTTCATCTTATCTGTAATGGAAATGGAGTATTTTTTTAGTGCACATAATGGAAAAAATTATAGCTGTCAGAAATGATAGCTTATGTTACTCTTATAAAGCATTTCCTTAAGCTGTAAATCACCAGTGTTAGCACAATCTTATAAATTTTCTCTTCATCCATTTTTATTCTTCTCTCTGTTTACATTTACCTCCTCTTTATTTCTTTTAATTGTCCTTCTTACAAGTGTTTACCTCCACTGACATTTTGATTAAGCCTTGTCATTAAAAACTATTAAATATTTTTTTCTATTTTTGAACATAACTGTCAAAAACTTATGGCCTTGTGATATAATGATTCCTGTTTAGATTTATGACATGTTGAAGAAGAAAGTTTTTACCAGCATTTAAACATATGTAATAAAAGTCATTAGGATTTTAAAATTTTATTAATTTTTTTAACTTAATTCTTGTTAAATAATAACTGTCTACATTTATGGGGTACTACATGATGATTCGCTATACAGTGTGGAAAGACTTTACGTCTTTTAGGATTTTATTTTTATTTTTTTGTAGAGACAGGATCTCTCTATGTTGCCCAGGCTAGCCTCAGATTTGTAGCCTCAGACAATCTTCCTGCCTTGGCTTCCCAAAGTGCTGAGATTACAGGTGTGGGGAGCCATCACACTCAGCACAGATCTTTATTTTGATATGCAAAATATCAGCAAGAAAACACAAATAGCAGCAACAGTGAAGAACATTCGCATAGGTCAAACCAACCTCCATTTAATCTGAGCCTCCCTTTCCCAGCTGTGTGCCACAGAACACTCGGATTACCCTTCATGCGTCTGAGTTGCCTCATCTGCCAAGCGAGTGCAATAGTCTTTTCTCTCTCCCAGAGATGTGAGAATAAACGCAGTCATCTGCATAAAGTACTTGGAAATGTGCAAAGCACATAGAAAAGCCTGTGGACATTATTACTGATCCCACTGTCATTATTATTAGTTTTAATTGCTCCAGAACTTCTTTTATAAATAAAATAATACATGACACAATAGAAAAATGTACATTGTAGAGAAGCACAAAATAAAGTCCGAATCTTCCTTCCTTACTGGTACCATCCCCCTCTCCTTTAGTGGCTTCTTATGTGCCCTGCCTCAAATTATTTTGGGAACCAGCATCTACACGGGTCTTTCTGGAACTGCACTGAGAGATCAGACCCTGCCCCCTTTCTCACACTTTGGCCACCTAACAGTTTAACTTGAATGTCTTCCTTTACCTACACCTACTTCACTCTCATTCTTCCTAATAACTGCACCATGTTCCATTGAATACAGGTCCTGCAATTTAGATAACCACTCTTTTTTGCAGTTTTTGTTTTTGCAAATATGTCTCTAAGGAAATGTCCTAGGTGCAGAATTTCTGGATTCAAGTATATGTGTGTTTTCTACTTTGATGTATTTTGCTGAATTTCTCTCCCCAAAAGCTTACACTAATTTACTTCGGTCATATTTAATGTATTTGAGTGTGGCCCTGAAAACATGTGTGTAAATAATTTGTTCAAAATTGATTTTGAAATTAAATTCACTAGGGATATGATATATGTTTCAGCAGAGTTCATGACCCTTATTGATAATTTTTGAAGGATGTGAACTTTCATATTTTTGATGGTGTGTATTCAAGAAAGTGCACATATGTACACATTTTTAGAGGAAGCGCATATGTGGTAGACCGAGCAACGGCCCTCCAAGGCTATTCTCGTCTTAATCCTTTAATTTTAGCCCAGTGAAATCTATACCAGACCTCTGCCCTTCAAAATCAAGGTGATACACTTGTGTTGTTTTAGGCCACTACATTTATGGTGATTTTTACAGCAACAAGAGGAAACAAGCACACCATCCACGTAGCCCAAATGAGGGTTCAGCTGTGTGGGCGTGGGCACTCTAAGAACATATGAGAGCATAGCTTTAAAATATCACAGTACACCCAGCAGTTAAAAGTGGAGCTGGCCACATCTGCTGTAACAAGGATGGACCCGGAGAACATTATGCTGAGTGAAATAAGCCAGATATGGAAAGACAAGCACTGTATGATCTCACTAACATGTGGAATCTAAAATAGTCAGAAATTCATTGAAGCGGAGATTGGAAGGATGATTGCCAGGGACAGGGGAGGGAAGGGGAGGGAGGGAGGTATCGCTCAAAGAATACTAAATTTCAGTTACGCAAGATTAATAAGCTCTTGAAATCTATTGTACAACATAGGACTTACATTAACCATATTATTTACTTAAAAATGTGCTAAGAGGGTAGATCTTACGTTAAGTGCTCTTATCATAAAAGAAACAATGAACAAACAAACAGCAAGAAGAGCAGGAGTTTCTTGCACTGACTGAGGTACGGTTTTGAAGGACATGGCCTTATCTCCAAACACATCAAGTTGTATAGATGAAAAACCTACACCTTTCTGTATGTCAATCTCGTCTCAGTAAAGTGATTTAAAAAAAAAGAAAACACAGTTAAGCTGGCCACTCCACGTCCCTTGCTCTCCCACTGTCATAGCCCCCAAGCATCTCCAAGGACGTTTTAGTGTTCCAAGAATCAGATTAAAAAGTAATCTTTAAAAACTTAAATGAGGCTTCTTCTGTGATTTCAGTATGTGTTATCGCTCAGTATCACTCAGTCCGGATTTATCATACTTATTTTGTTGGCACTTATTTAGAGCAGCTACTGTGCGGGGCTCTGAGAAACAGCAGCAAACAAAAGAACGTACCTAATTCCGGCCTACACATGACAACTGCTGTGATGGGGAAAGACCGGGGAGCTGTGTGGAAGCACAGAGCGGGGAACCGTCCAAGGTCTGATATGAGGAGGGGTTAACAGAGATGGTCCCCAGGGAAGGGATTTCCCCAGCAGAGGACAAGCCCACGTAGTACAGAGGAAGGCTAAAACGGTGCAGTGTCTATAATTATTCCTGCAGAAGCAACAGCATTTCCAGTGACTTAGAAGTGAGAGAGAGTAGGTTAAATTTGGAAAGCTAGAAGTGCTTTGGCACAGCAGAAGCACAGAAAGACAGGAAAAATGAAAGGAAACGAGGCTGGAGCTTCCGAGGGGTCTTGCTGTTTCTGTGAAGACACTTGTGCTTTCTGTATTCTCTTATCTGGGCGGAGACACTCCAGTAGGTCTAGGCTGGGGCTCTATTTGCATTTTTTTTTTTTTTTTTTGAGACAGAGTCTCACTCTGTTGCCCAGACTAGAGTGCTGTGGCTGTGGCCGTGGCCTACCTCACAGTGACCATGGACTCCTCAGCTCATGCAATTCTCCTGCCTCAGCCCCGAGCAGCTGCAACTACAGGTGCCCCCCCACAACACAACACCCAGCTATTTTTTTCTGTTTTTAGCAGAGACAGGTTTTCGCTCTTGCTCAGGTTGGTCTTGAACTTCTAAACTCAAGGGATCCTCCTGCCTCGGCCTCCTTGAGTGCTAGGATTACAGGTGTGAGCCAGTGAGCACCTGGCCCCCCATTTGCATTTAGAATGACTCTGGCCAGAATGTGCAGGACAGAGAAGCAGCAACAATGGCGGCAGGAAGAATAGAAAGGAGGCGAGTGCAGGACTCGTGGTCCAGCCGTGTTGGAGGGAGGTGTGGACCTATAGGGATAAGCTGGCGAGGTGTGTAGCTGGCTCACGCGGCAGGGCCCGTGGTGACTGGATGTACAGGGGCTGGGGAGGGAAAAGGGCAATCCAGAAAAGCACCCTGATTCTTGGCTTGACGAGAAGTTTTGAGTTTGAAGACTTGGAGGGTATTATTATCTCCGAGAGATCTAGTAAATAGGTGGGTAAATAGATGTGAAGCCCCAGAAAGTAATTTGAGTTGGAGGCAAGGATTTATGAATTATTATGATTCATCCTTGTTATATTTATTACAAGCTTATGCTTGTTCAGTAAAGTCAAAGGAATGAATTAAAGCACCAGGGAGAGCACCGGGTAACATGGGAAAAGGGTTTAGGCCGAGGGAACCAAGACTTAAGCAAGGAATAAAAAAAGAGAAGCCACTGTGAGGCTGAACAGGAGGAGGACAGGCAGGCAGTGTGGGGAAGTGGTTAGCAGGGCCGGAGGTGGGGGGTTATTAAATGAATGATCACAGAGAATGGCTCTCAAATGTAAAGCCGAAGGAAGTCTCTATCTCCTCTTGAATAGTTGTAGAAGCGTGAAGGGGGCAGAAAGGACTGGGAACTGAGGCTGGGTGGGAAGGCTGCAATGCAGAGTGCAGGTGGAAGGGTTAACGTGGATGAGGGGAGGGAAACTTGTTCCACTGTAAGAGAAGGGAAGGAGGAAAAGGTGGGTGCACTGATGTTCTCATAAAGACAAAACTTTGGCAAGCCCTTAGATGTCAGAGAATGATCTTCTGATATCTAAATTATAAGAAAGAGCAATTCAAATTCTTGAGTTGTCTTACGTGACAGAAACAGGATCTATGGGGAAACTACAGGAAGATTAAGTTTAGCTTCACTTAAGGAGGAGCTTGCTACTGATTATAGCTGCTCCAAACGGATGGGTCGTGTTAGTAAAGTGCGAGTTCCCTGTTGGGGGCATGATGGAAACAGAGGCGATAGCTACTGCAAGGAACAGTAAAGGATAAAGGGAACAGGGTAGCAGGGAGCAGGGACTAACAACGTGCTTTCTATTGTCTTCCCCTGCCCTTGACTGTAGGGGAAACTGAGCCCTGACCTTTAACTGTAGGGGAAGCTGAGTCCTGACCTTTAACTGTAGGGGAAACTGAGCCCTGACCTTTCACTGTAGGGGAAACTGAGCCCTGACCTTTAACTGTAGGAGAAACTGAGCCCTGAACTTTAGTATAAGACTCGCTTCCCGCTTGACAGACCTGGAGACTCCTGAGAATGGCAGGCGAGTTGTGTGCCTACAGAAGGTCAGAACACTGGCCTCCAAGGAGGCTGCACATGTGAGGTGTGGCAGTAGCAGGCCTATCGGTTATGGTGAAGATTCTCTAGACTCCAAAGGTCTCTTGATGCTGGAGGTTGTGCTCAAGGTCTGCAGTTGTGCAAAAACAAAGGTGGAGACGTTCTGTCTGACCTCAAGTCCTCCCCAGTCAGTGCTGATGTCGGGCAAGCAGCTTTTGTCTCCTTCTTCCCGTTATATGATAATAAATACGGACTGAGGTTTACTCGGGAGGGCTCCTCCCAGAGTTCCTCAGTCGCCCGACACAGACTTTGTGCCAAGCCTCTTCATTACTCGCACCAAGACCCCCCTGGTGATCCCCAAGCCCCTTCATTTGACATTCAGCTCCACAAACTACAGCAAGCATGTGACCTACTGGGCACTGCCCCTCGATTCCTTTTTTGCTAAAGCACTGCCCAGCTGCTGGTGGTAAAAATCTCAACTTGCAGGCTCAGCTTTCAGATCCAGAAGCAGTCTCAAATATATCAGACCTAAAACTGTGCCCGTTCCCTCCATTCCCAAATTAGTGTTCTGACCTATGCCTGGTTTCCAGGAGTTGGAGTTGAGCCCTATGGCTCCCTGGTTGCCTACGACACTGCAGCTTTACCTCCCAATCACCACAGTGCAATTTACAACTGGGCATTGTCTCATTCATTACTGAGCACCTGCTGTGGTCCAGGCACTGTGCTAGGTGCTGAATTCATGATAATGGAAGCACATTCCAAAGGGATACAGAATCTTGTCTGAAAACAGTTCATTACTGTATTCCCAGTACCCAAAACAGTGCCTGGCATATTGAGATCTCAATAAATATTTGTTTGAGTAACGGCACAGGCTCTGCCTGTAAATTGCTTGAATCTAATATACAAGACAAGGGTATCTATACTGACAATTCCAGTATAATGTGGCAAATATAATTATGGGGCACGCACAGGAGCACAAAAGTGGGGAGCACTTTTATTAGCCAGGGTGTGAGATTCGTATTGTGGTTCCCAAACAGCATGGAGCCCAGTCTGAACCCAAATCTGCCTGCCAACCTTCCAGCCTTTGCCCTGCTTCTCTAACCTGTAAAACTGAACCACATCACTCTACCTCAAACCACTAGCTTTACTCACAGCAGCCCTTTTGGTTGCCTGGGGACCCCTCTGCCATCAAGGCTCTGCCACCATCATGCCTATGAGAGAATGGTGCCCCCACCCAGAGGTGGGCACTTGCATGCCAGGTCAGAGTTCCTGGAAAGGTGACTGCCAGTCCCAACTGTACCTTAGACACTGTTTCTTGGACAGCTGGGTGAGCTCTCAGAGGGCAAGGTGCACTGCCAAGACAGGGCCTCTAACACCAGCCACATTCCTGCCCCTGTGCTAGCTGCCTTAGTGTCCCAGTGTGACTCACAGGATGTTCAGGCAAGTTCTTTAGGAATTAACAATCCAGTCACCAGCCCAGCTCACTCCCTTTTCCAACATGAATTACAATACTGAAATGTCATCACAGAGGGAGGTGGAGAAAGAGCATGAATTTGAGCCCTAGCCAGTGACTTTGCTTCTCTGGCATGACTTTGGACAAGCCACTTTAATTCTTTGAGTCTCCATCTCTCCTTTCTTTTTGTATTTTTTCCTATTTGACACATCAGACTTATAGAAAATTTGCAAGAATAATACAATAATATAAAAAATTCCCAGAAACCTACATCTAGATTCCCCAAATATTAAGTTTCTGAAGTTATCCTTTCTTGATCTCTCTGTGTGCCTATATATGAATACAGTATACATGTCAGTTTTGTTTTCAGAACCACGTAGGACTAACTTGTAGACAGCATGCAGTCTTTCCCCAAATGCTTTAGTGCATAGTGTCTAGAAAACAAAGAATTCTTTAGCTAACCACAGTACAATTTTCAAAATCAAGAAATTAACAATGAAACACATACTATGACCTAATTTCTGCACCTTGTTGAGATTTTTGTCAATAGTTCTAAGCATATCTTTTAAGGCAAAAGAAAATTACGGATCATGGATTTTATTCGGTTGTCACGTTTTTTAGTCTCCTTTAATCTGGAAAGATTTCTGAGTGTTTCTTTGGATTTCATGATATTGGCATTTTTATAAAAAAGAATAAAAAAGGTTGTAGAATGTCCCTAAATTCGGGTTGTGATATGTCTGTTGGACTGTCAAGCTTAGATTCAGATTATTTGCTTTTTGGCAGGAACACGGGTAAACTGATGCCAGATTCTCAGTGCACCGTACAGGAGGTGCCTGCCACGGCTCACTCCCATCACGAGTGATGCTGATTTTCATCATTGTCTGATGGGATATATTTTCCAGGTTTGTCTACTGTAATAATAGTTTACTCTTTGTATTTAAGAAAAGTTCTTGTGGGGATATCTACTGTTCCTTAAATGAGATTAATCATTTACTATTACAATTGCTGGCAAATGTTGATTTCTACATTTCCAACATTCTTTCTAGATTTATGACTTGGCATCTCTCTGTAAGGAAGTTTCCTTTTTCCCCCAATTTGTTCATTTTATTTGAGAGTCATGTAATCTTATTTTATTAATAATGAAAAATCCTTCAACATACTGTCTTTATTTTGATATTCAAATTGCCCCATGGTTTGCAGATGAGAGGCCCCTTTAAGCTGGCTGTTTTATCCTTTTGGTATGTCCCCATCATCTTCTGGTTACTTTCTTACTTTTTTGTTCCAGGCTTATCTTGTTCTTTCTGTAGTCCACCCACAGTCCATCCATTTTTCAAGAGGAAACTTGACTCCTTTTAATGAAGAAACATATATAGAGAACAAGATTTGCTGCTTAGAGGTGAACTCCACTGCTGCTGGGGTTTCATTTTTCTAGGTCCACTCACAGGACAGACTGCAGAGAAAGAGAGAGAGATCTCAAATGTATATATAGTGTGCAGCTATATGCCCCAACACACACAGACATATCCTACCCCACACCAGCTATTTCCATTTATATCTCCTTACCTATGGATGTCTCCATGAGTTCACACTAACATCTCCAATTTCAGTCTCCTTTCCAGATTTGTCACTACCTTTTCCAACAGAGAGAAATCTGGCTTCTATTATCAACAATATATGTATTTATTTATTTGTTCAATCCTAGAATATATAGAAAGTAGTTTCAGTATTACTAACCTATGTTGGGGGGGGAGATAAAAAGAGATCTACTAATTCAAGTTCAATATGTTTGAACTTGTTTGATCTCAATTTGTTTAGAGATCTCTTTGCCTTTGGCATGAAGGCAAATAGTCTAGGTACTGTGTTCAGTGTTTGCAAAAGTTAATTTATTGTACTTGATGGTTTCATTTTGTACAAGTAGATTCTTGATCAGTTTGGAATTTATTCTTCTGTGTCATGTGGTGTGGATCTAATGATACCTTGTTTCAAATGGCTACCAGTTGTCCCAGAGCCATTTGTTAAAATTCCCTAAGTGATTGGAAATGCTGCCTTTACCGTATACTGAAGCTTTATATATACTTGGATTTCTTTTTGGACTTTCTATTCTATTTAACATGTCTTTAAACATCCACTAGTAATAGCTGTGTTTTTTTTGTTGAGACAGAGTCTCACTTTGTCACCCTCAGTAGGGTGCTGTGGCATCACACCTCACAGCAACCTCCAACTCTTGGGCTTAAGCTATTCTCTTGCCTCAGCCTCCTTCAAGTAGCTGGGACTACAGGCACCTGCCACAACACCCAGCTATTCTGCTGTTGTTGCAGTTGTCATTGTTGTTTAGCAGGCCCAGGATGGGTTCCAACCCACCTGCCTTGGTGTACGTGGCCAGTGCCCTACCTGCTGAGCTACGGGCGCCGCCAATAGCTGTTTTAATTGTAAAGACTTTGTAGTATGTTTTAATAATTGGCTCAACTAGTGTTCTTTCATACCTTTTTAAAAAGTGTGTTCCTGGCTACTTTCACATGTTTATTTTTCTATAAGATGTTCGTGGAATTTTTTTTTTTTAGTAAGATTGCATTAAATTTAGACATTTGCCTAGAGAACTGACTCATCATCATTTTTGTGATGTGGAATCTTCCAATCCAAAAATTAGGATGTTTTTTCATTTGTTCAAGTCTACTTTTATTTCTTTCAGGAGAGTTTAAAGTTTTGTTCATTTAGGCTTTAAACATTTATTGTTAAATTTATGCCTAAGTACTTTTAACTGTCTTTTTGCTAATGCAAATGGGGATTTCTCTGTCATTATGCTTTCTAGCTGATTATCATTTGTGTAAATAATTGGTACTGATTTGGGTATGTTAATTTTATAGCCTGCTATGTTACTAAATTCTTTGAATATTTCAGTTTTGCCATTGATTCTCCAGGAGTCTATGGAGGTCTATGATTGTAACATCTGTACAGAAATTTTATTTCTTCTTTTCCAATTCTCACGCCCCTAGTTTCATTCTTTCTTTCTTTTCTTCTTCTGTTTTTTTTTTTGAAATTTTTGGTTGGAGCTGGCTTTGAACCCACCACCTCCGGCATATGGGGCTGACGCCCTACTCCTTTGAGCCACAGGCGCTACCACCCCTAGTTTATTTCTTTTGCCTACTTGCTTTAGCTGACATCGCCAGTACAATGTCAGTAGTAGTAAAAACAGCAGCCAGCCTTGCTTTGTTAGTCTTCTTGGTGTTTTCTCATAAAGTAAGATGTTGGCTTTATGACTAAGAGATATACGTTTTGTCATGTTAAGATAGTTGTTATCAATTCTTATTTTCTTGAGTATTTATCATTAGAAAAGGGTATTGGTTTTATTCAAGGGTTTTGTTCCCCTCATCTACGGAGACAATCATAGTATTTTTTATTCTCTAAATTTTTAACATGGCATGTTATACTGATAAATATTCTATTTTCAAAATCTTACATTTCCCAGATAAATCCTACTTCATCGTGTTGTATATTGTTAAATGTAGAGTTGAATTTTCCTGCTATTAAGAACTTAGCCATCAATGTTCATAAGTGATAATGAGCTGTCATTGTCTCTTTTTGTACTGTCTACATCATAAAGATAGTACTATCTACATAGGGTTAAGTATTAATAGCATATTTACTTCCTAAAAAAAGAGGATGTTGTAAGGCGCCGGCCCCATATACCGAGGGTGGTGGGTTCAAACCCGGCCCCGGCCAAACTGCAACCAAAAAATAGCCGGGCGTTGTGGCGGGCGCCTGTAGTCCCAGCTACTCGGGAGGCTGAGGCAAGAGAATCGCTTCAGCCCAAGAGTTGGAGGTTGCTGTGAGCTGTGTGAGGCCACGGCACTCTACTGAGGGCCATAAAGTGAGACTCTGTCTCTACAAAAAAAAAAAAAAAAAAAAAAAAAAGAGGATGTTTTCCTTCATTTTCAATGCTCTGCAACATGTAACAATGGAGCATTGGGACTATCTGATCTTTGAAGGTTTGGTCATGATTTCAGTCTCTCTAGCACAACATGGGAACAGTGATAAATTCTCGGAAGCTGTGAGATCAAGTTGAGTTGATGAACTTTACAAACAGCACATCCCTAGTCCCTGGTGATTATTATAATAGCGGCAAGAACAAAGTATAGTGTAGAAAGTGTAGTTAACCCTCTTTCAACTGGGAAAGAGGTAGATACCTGAGAAGTTTTCATAGAAATTATCTTTTAGTTCAGTTTTGAATAAAGAGTAAGATTTTACTGAACCAAGAAATAAATAGCCCAGATAAAGGAAAGAGCATAAATAAAGATATTAAAGCTTATGATTGCAAAATTTGCCATATCCATATAAATGATATCCGGTCAACACTTTGACATAAGGTAATTTTTTTTGATTCTTTGAGGAAGGTAGGATAGATATTATTCCCATCTTAAAGTCAGAGAGGCAATGACTTTACAGTGACAGAGCCTAGCACAGGTCCTGGCACCGAGTTGGTGCTTGATGCAAATTTGGGGCTTTTTTTAGGGATTTAAAACCGCAGTAAGATTTTGTTTCTTTTGTCCTTCCTTCTCTTCCTCTATTATTTTTGTATATTATGCAATTAATCAGTTATTACCAATGTGTAGTGTCATCTTATATAGTATCATATTGCCTGTTCATTGTTTCATTTATGTTTGTTTTATCTTCAAAACTACACCGTAGCTCCTTTTGCAAGTAAAGTAGGCATTTGCTGCCTGGTCTTCTTATTAACAGAAATGCAATTTTTATTCTTGTTTCTGCTTCTTCAAGTAGTTCATGGGTTTCAAGGAAAGTGGACACCCTCTTCTCTACCCCATCTGCCCTCCCTTCCAGTCAGGGGCTCAGATTATCTTACACTGACCATCACCTCACACTGTCCTGGCCACAGCCATTGGCTCAGGATCCAGGGTAAGCACATAAAACTGGAACCTTCTGGGAGAGAAACATCCTTCCTCTTTCTCACCTGATCTAGCAAGAAACACGAACAAGCCAAATGGGAAGCACAAGAGGACAAGAGGAGACACTTGTCAAAAACGGAGCCCTGGGTGAGTGGCTCAAGGAGTAGGGTGCCAGTCCTATATGCCGGAGGTGGTGGGTTCAAACCCAGCCCCAGCCAAAAACCACACAAAAAAAAAAAAAAAAAAAAAAAGCCCCATTTTTCACAAAAAAAAATGGAACAAACTGGAAAACAGAAATAAACCAAATTTGGAACCACCATTTTGAGCATCACCAGAAGCCAGCAGACTTCTAGACTTTTCAAACATAAAAGCTAATAAATGCTTTTATTCTTAAAATCATTTTCTGCCATTTTCAACCACAGGTTGCAACTAATACAATAAAATAGATAGTGCTAGTTATGGTAAAGAGATAGGTTTAAAAAAAAAATTATTGCGTTTTTGAGAGTATATAAATACCCAAGAGTGTATGCATTCATTTATTCATTCAGTGCACATTTGTTGAACATCTACAATGCCACAGGTAGACAGTTTACATGCAGAAAAACATGCGAACTACGAAAACCATTAATAGGGTTTAAAGTTTATTTTCCTAGAACTTTCTGAGAATGATAATTTATTCATTCATTTAATCAATTCATCAAATATTTTTTGAGCACCTACCATATGCTCGTCCAATATTTCTCAGAGATGATTTCCCTTCTGACTAGCAGGACTTGTTTGTGAGCAAACATGAATTAATGACTACGAAAATGAACTCACATTGTCAGTCCAAATTACAAAGGCAAACTTTGCACCATTGCCCAATTCTTTTTACTATGCAAATGAAACCACAAAAAGGAAAAATGAATGTATTAAGTGAAACTCTCATGTAATTATCAAATCAGATTCAATTTGGATTTTGTATGTGGTAAGAGAAATAATAGCTAAGTCTTTAAACATTGTTATATATCCTTATTATATTAATTTAAATACATCCTGTAAAAATTGAAGCGTATTTAAATGTGACTTCATAAGTCCATGTGCACGGGTCAACAGAGCATTTATCCTCACAGCACAAATGAATCACACAATGATGACTGAGCTTGAGAAAATCAATCTTACTTATGTTTATTTAAAATGGCATGATGAATAATCTATCTAAGTAATAACACAGTATTTTGAAGATTTGGAAGGGAAATTCCTAGAGATTAGAATCTTTAATGAATTTATAACCCTAGTGATTCTTCAAATTGTGACAGACATTTGCAAATTATGTTTTCATTATAGTAGTTTGATCAGTGATTAACTTTAACTTCATAAGCAACATTAGAAACATTCTTTAGAATAGGCTGCCAGAGACCTAGGTCACATGTTCCAAGGGGATTCCAAATGGGGATTTCCATATGAAAATCCTATGTATCAACATGCCCAAAACTTACTTTAATCTTTCTCAGTTCCATTCCTAGCCACTCTGACCCTGTCTCCAGGCAATGAGTATCATGAGTTGAACACAAATCACAGCATCAGGCATCTAGGCACCCATATACAACATATAGTAATATTCATGTGCATGTTAATAGTCTCCATAAAGACGTTAACATGTATTTTGATTTTTCCACCAACGTATTTTTGAGATCTCTCATGTTCCTTTGTCCACCTCTTGTTAATATCTTTAATGGCTGCATTTGTATTTCACCTATTAACAAATTTATGAACTCCATATTCATACTGGAGGACATTTACATTGATCTAATTTATCTGTATTAGAAAGAATGCTGCAGTGCACACTCTGCCCACGAGTTTCCTTGGGGTGCTCCCATACAGGCTGACTTGCTGGGTTATTGGATATCATAGAGGTATGCTTACTAGCTACTGTGGTCCAAAGGTATGCCAGTTCAAATTCCATCAACCCAAAGTGAACATTCTTTTTTCTTTGCATTTTTTATACCATTTAGTATTTTCATCTACATCTTCAATTTGAAATTCTGTAATCTCAAACTACCTTTGACAAGTCTCCAAAATATGATTTGCAATATAATTTGTTACCTCATTAGATGCCTCAGTACTTCTTAGGTAATTTCTCCTAAGACACTCTGCTACAAGACACACTACTGACACCTAATCCATTTTAATGAACTCAAGATTCTGATCACATAATCAAATTCTGGACTCCTTTCAGATTGCCATGACCAAAGTTTTGGCAGCTACTTTCAGTCCAATGTCATAAAATATGGCCACTAAAGAACTTTACTTAAGTATGTGCAACCTCTTGTGCATGCCCCACTGTGGGATAAACTTTTATGTATTGCTGATGGGACTGCAAACTGATGCATTAACTTTGGTGTGTCATTTGACCGCATCCAATCAAATGAAAAATACCCATTGATTGTATTGAGTTTTCATTTCAGCCTTATTCATTTGGAAAATGGCACTATTTTAAAGCATTTCAAATTAAATTTCTTTGATTTTTAATGTGGCCAAGTGTCTTTTCACAGGTATATTGGCTTTCTGTGTTTCTTTTTCTTTTTTCTTCTTGTTTAATTTGCAGTTATATCCTTTGTTCATTTTTCTATTGGGCCCTTTGTTTTCCCTATTCATATGGAACAGTACTTTCCATATTCAGGATACTATTCCCTTGTATAATTTCCTTTGTATTTATATAAATTGCAACTAACTTCACACTATTGCTTGTCTAACTTTGGTTATGATGTCTTTGTTCTTTTTGGTCTCCAACTTTCATTATATTTCATTATAAAATTTTATTTAATTTTTTTAAATTTCAGGTTTCTAATCCATGTGGAACTTTTTATGACATAATGAAGAGCCCTAACTCATATTTTACATATGGAAAGTCATTCTTTGGATAATATGTATTTTCTCTACCCATTTTTAATGTTACCTCTGTCTTATGCCAAGTTCCAGAAACTGCTTGAGTTTGTATACACCTTATTCTGTCCCATTGATCTATTTATCTGTTCCTAAACCAATATCATAATGTTTTAATTACTACAGAAGAATTAATACTAAATCTTGATGTTAGGTATAGCAAATCCTTCTCTTAAATGTCTTTTCAAAGTTATCTGGGCCATTCTTTTTTTTTAATATTTTATTTAGTTAGATGGTTTATTAAATCATAGCTGTGTAAAGTGTACATTAATGCAGTTATAGGGTAAAATGTGCTGGTTTTATATACAATTTGAAATACTTTCATCAAACTGGTTAACATAGCCTTCACTCCATTTTCTTAGTTGTTGTGTTAAGACATTTATATTGACTATTCTTGGATATCTACTCAAATATCAATTCTGGAATCAATGTGGTGGAGGTTTTTTCATTTAAAAAATATTGATTTTAGATGTCAAATAGCAGAGAAAATTGACTACTTTACAACATTGCATCTCTTAGTCCATGACATCTATGTTTTCAATTATTCAGTGCTTTTTAAAGTATTTCCACACATGATTTGATAAGTTTTCCACATATAATTTTTTTTATTCATGGTAATTTAGATTTTGTTGCTATTTTAAGTGAGACCTTTTTTAGTTTGGGATATTTACTAATTGGATATTAGAAAGGGATACTATTGATTTTGTATGTTTCTTATAATTTTCCTATATTCTTTAATTGATTCTAATTAGCTATATCTTTTTATTTTACATGTCATATCATCATGTAATCTGCCAGTAATAATCTGTTAATCTTTTATTTGTTATTTTATCTCTTATTCAATTGGTTAAGACTAGAGAGAGGATTAAAGATGGTGGCCGAGTAACAGCTTCCCTGCAACTGAGAACAGCGAGTCTGGGGAGACAAGATTCCAGGCATCTCTGGCCGGTGAGATCTGCCTATAATCATCCCTTTGAGGATACAGGGAGCCAGCAAGGAACTTCTGGACCCCAAGAGGAGGACAAAAACAGTGGAAAACTGGCAAGTGGTTGCGTGTGTTCGATCTACCTAATCACGCCGGCAACTGCAAGTACAAGCACCAATGAGACTGCAAACCAGAAAGGCCTTACCTGTGAATTGTTTCAGTGTTCTTGGACTTGGCACCCAGTTGAACTGCCTTGGGGAGAGCTTCAGCAGGAGTGTGGAGAAATTTGGGCATTGTCTGGAGCCCCAGAATGAGCCACTGAGCTGGGTGCAGGAAGCCATTGCGAAAGAACTGCCCCAGCAAGCTCCGCCCTCAGGGTCTCAGAGCAAGGATTGGGCGAGTCAAAGTAACCTACTGACTGAGCAGCCTAAAGGCGGGGGCTGAGCAAATAAGATCGAATTAGAATTCCAAAAGTTATCTCAAGAATTCAACGGATTCAAAGACCAAGTGACCAAAGAATTTGACACATTGAGACAAGAAGTTGCAGCCCTCAAAGATCTGAAAAACACAGTAGAATCCCTCAGTAACAGAATGGAGCAAGCAGAAGAAAGGAATTCTGACATTGAAGACAAAGCTTTCGAACGCTCCCAAACCCTCAAAGAAGAAGAAAAATGGAGAGCAAAAACAGACCACTCTCTCAGAGAGCTCTCAGATAATTTGAAGAAAACCGATATTCGTCTTATAGGGATCCCCGAAAGTGATGAAGTGGCTTCACAAGGCACAGAGTCTCTTCTCCATGAGATTATGAAGGAGAACTTTCCAGACATGCCAAGAGATTCCGAAATTCAGATAGCAGTTTCAGAACTCCAGCATGACTCAACCCAAATAAGACATCCCCCAGACACATCATAATCAATTTCACTAAAGTTAATATGAAGGAGAAAATTCTGAAAGCTGCCAGACGAAAGAAAACCATTACCTACAAGGGGAAGAATATCAGAATAACTGCAGATCTCTCTGCTGAAACCTTTCAAGCTAGAAGAGGATGGTCATCGACTTTTAATCTCCTAAAACAAAATAACATTCAACCCAGGATCCTGTACCCAGCTAAACTGAGCTTCATTTATGACAGAGAAATTAAATACTTCAACGACATTCACATGTTGAAGAAATTTGCCACAACTAAACCAGCTCTCCAGGACATTCTTAGACCTATCCTCCATAAAGACCAGTGTAATTCTCCACCACAAAAGTAAACCCACCCAAAAAATTTTTGATCAAATTCCAACTTCCACAGTCGCAAAAGGATTAAAAATGTCCACCGGTCTCTCAAAACGCTTATCAATACTCTCAATTAATGTGAATGGTTTAAATTGTCCTCTAAAGAGGCATAGGTTGGCAGACTGGATACAAAAACTTAAGCCAGATATCTGCTGTATCCAAGAATCGCATCTTACATTAAAAGACAGATATAGACTCAAGGTGAAGTGATGGTCATCTATATTCCAGGAAAATGGAAAGCAGAAAAAAGCAGGCGTTGCAATCCTGTTCGCAGATGCAATAGGCTTTAAAACAACCAAAATAATTAAGGATACAGATGGACACTTCATATTTGTTAAAGGTAATGCTCAATATGATGAGATCTCAATTATTAATATTTATGAACCAAACCACAACGCAACTCAATTTACAAGAGAAACTCTAACAGACATGAGCAACTCAATTTCCTCCACTTCCATAGTAGTTGGAGATTTTAACACCCCTTTAGCAGTCCTGAATAGATCCTCCAAAAAGAAGCTAAGCAAAGAAATTTTAGATTTAAACTCAACCATTCAACATCTGGAATTAACAGACATCTACAGAACATTTCATGCCAAAAAAAACGAATACACATTCTTCTCATCAGCCCACGGAACATACTCCAAAATCGACCACTTCCTAGGCCACAAATCTAACCTCAGCAAATTTAAAAAAATAGAAATTATTCCTTGCATCTTCTCAGACCATCATGCAATAAAAGTTGAACTAAATAACAACAGGAACCTGCATACCCATACAAAAACATGGAAGCTAAACAACCTTACGCTGAAGGATACATGGGTTATAAACAAGATTAAGAAGGAAATCACCGTATTTTTGGAACAAAACAACAATGAAGACACGAATTACCAGAACCTCTGGGATACTGCAAAGGCAGTCCTAAGAGGGAAATTTATAGTACTGCAAGCCTTCCTCAATAAAATGGAAAGAGAGAAAGTCAATAACTTAATGGAACATTTCAAGCAACTGGAGAAAGAAGAACAGTTCAACCCCAAAAGCAGCAGAAGAAAAGAAATAACCAAAATCAGAGCAGAATTAAATGAAATTGAAAACAAAAGATATTATACAACAGATCAATAAATCCAAAAGCTGGTTTTTAGAAAAGATCAATAAAATAGATAAACCTTTGGCCAACCTAACCAGGAAAAAAAGAGCAAAATCTCTAATTTCATCAATCAGAAATGGTAATGATGAAATAACAACAGAGCCCTCAGAAATTCAAAAAATCCTTAATGAATACTACAAGAAACTCAACTCTCACAGATTTGAAAATCTGAAAGAAATTGACTAATACCCGGAAGCACGCCACCTACCAAGACTTAGCCAGAACGAAGTGGAAATGTTGAACAGGCCTATATCAAGTTCTGAAATAGCATCAACTATACAAAATCTCCCTAAAAAGAAAAGCCCAGGAACAGATGGCTTTACGTCAGAATTCTACCAAACATTTAGAGAAGAACTAGTACCTATACTACTAAACCTCTTCCAAAATATAGAAAAAGAAGGAATATTACCCAGCACATTCTACGAAGCAAACATCACCTTGATCCCCAAACCAGGGAAAGACCCAACAAGAAAAGAAAATTATAGACCAATATCACTAATGAATATAGATGCTAAAATACTCAATAAGATCCTAACAAACAGAATCCAACAACACATCAAAAAAATTATACACCTAGACCAAGTGGGATTTATCCCAGGGTCTCAAGGCTGGTTCAATATACGTAAATCTATAAATGTAATTCAACACATAAACAAACTTAAAAATAAAGACAATATGATTCTTTCAATTGATGCAGAAAAAGCTTTTGATAATATCCAGCATCCCTTCATGATCAGAGCACTTAAGAAAATTGGTATAGAAGGGACATTTCTTAAACTAATAGAGGCCATCTACAGCAAACCCACAGACAATACGTATTGAATGGAGTTAAATTGAAATCATTTCCACTTAGATCAGGAATCAGGCAAGGTTGCCCACTGTCTCCATTGCTCTTTAACATTGTAATGGAAGTTTTAGCCATTGCAATTAGGGAAGAAAAGGCGATCAAGGGTATCCACATAGGGTCAGAAGAGATCAAACTTTCACTCTTTGCAGATGATATGATCATATATCTGGAAAACACTAGGGATTCTGCTACAAAACTTTTAGAAGTGATCAAGGAATATAGCAATGTCTCAGGCTACAAAATCAACACCCATGAATTGGTAGCCTTTATATATACCAACGATAAGCAAGCTGAACAAACAGTCAAGGACTCTATTCCTTTCACAGTAGTACCAAAGAAGATGAAATATTTGGGAGTATACCTAACAAAGGACGCGAAAGATCTCTGCAAAGAGAACTATGAAACTCTAAGAAAAGAAATAGCCAAAGATGTTAACAGATGGAAAAACATATCATGCTCATGGCTGGGAAGAATCAACATTGTGAAAATGTCCATACTGCCCAAAGCAATATATAATTTTAATGCAATTCCTATTAAAGCTTCACCGTCATACTTTAAAGATCTCAAAAAAATAATACTTCGTTTTATATGGAATCAGAAAAAACCTCGAATAGCCAAAACATTACTGAGCAATAAAAACAAAGCAGTAGGTATCACGCTACCAGACCTGAGACTGTACTACAAATCCATAGTGATCAAAACAGCATGGTATTGGCACAAAAGCAGAGAAAGTGGATGTCTGGAACAGAATAGACAAGAGATGGATCCAGCTACTTACTGTTATTTGATCTTTGACAAGCCAATTAAAAACATTCAGGGGGGAAAAGATTCCCTATTTAACAAATGGTGCTGGGTGAACTGGCTGGCAACCTGTAGAAGATTGAAACTGGACCCACAGCTTTCACCATTAACTAAGATAGACTCTCACTGGATAAAAGATTTAAACTTAAGACATGAAACTATAAAAATACTTGAAGAAAGTGCAGGGAAAACTCTTGAAGGAATCGGCCTGGATGAATATTTTATGAGGAGGACTCCCCAGGCAATCGAAGCAGTATCAAAAATACACTACTGAGACCTGATCAAACTAAAAAGCTTATGCACAGCCAAGAACATAGTAAGTAAAGCAAGCAGACAGCCCTCAGAATGGGAGAAAATATTTTCAGGTTATACCTTAGATAAACCTAATAGATAAAGGTCTAATAACCAGAATCCACAGAGAACTCAAACGTATTAGCTAGAAAAGAACACGTGACCCCATCTCAGGGTGGGCAAGGGACTTGAAGAGAAACTTCTTTAAAGAAGACAGACGCACAATCTACAAACACATGAAAAAAAGCTCATCATCCTTAATCATCAGAGAAATGCAAATCAAAACTACTCTGAGATATCACCTAACCCCAGTAAGAGTAGCCCATATAACAAAATCCCAAAACCAGAAATGTTGGCATGAATGTGGAGGAAAGGGCACACTTCTACACTGCTGGTGGGAATGCCCACTAATAAGTTCCTTCTGGAAGTACGTTTGGAGAACACTTAGAGACCTAAAAATAGACCTGCCATTTGATCCTATAATTCCTTTACTAGGTTTATACCCAGAAGACCAAAAGTCACAAGATAACAAAGACATCTGTACCAGAATGTTTATTGCAGCCCAATTCATAATTGCTAAGTCATGGAAGAAGCCCAAGTGCCCATCGACCCATGAATGGACTAGCAAATTGTGGTACATGTATACCATGGAATACTATGCAGCCTTAAAGAAAGATGGAGACTTTACCTCTTTCATGTTTACATGGATGAAGCTGGAACATATTCTTCTTAGCAAAGTATCTCAGGAATGGAAGAAAAAGTATCCAAGGTACTCAGCCCTACTATGAAGCTAAATTATAGCTTTCACATGAAGATTATAACCCAACTATAGCACAAGACTATGGGGAAAGGGCCAAGGAAGGGGAAGGGAGGGGGGAGGTTTTGGTGGAGGGAGGGTAATGGGTGGGGCCACATCTATGGTATATCTTAGAATGGGTACAGGCGATTGCACTAATGTACACAGCTATGATTTAACAATAAAAAAAAGGAAAAAAAAAAGACTTGAAGTAGAATATTGGATCATGAGCAAGAGGTATTGTCACAATTATTTGCAAAGTCATTTCTAACCGTTAAATATATTGTTTGCTTTAGGGTTTGATGCATAGTTCTTACTAGACACACAGATTTCCTTTTATCTAGTTATTTATTTTTTTGAGACCAGAGTCTCACTTTGTTACTCTGGGTAGATTACTGTGGCACCACAGCTCACAGCAACCTCAAACTTTTGGGCTCAAGCAATGATCTTGCCTCAGTCCCCTGAGTAGCTGAGACTATAAGCACCCACTACAGTGCTCAACTATTTTTAGAGATGGAGTTTCACTCCTGCTCAGGCTGCTCTTGAACTCCTTGCTCAGGCAATCCACCCACCTTGGCCTCCCAGAGCTCTAGAATTACAGGCGTGAGCCACCACACCTGGCCCCTTTTGTTTATAGGTTGAAATTTTTTCTAAAAATGTGAATTTTTAGAAGTCTATTATAATTTCCTAATTTCTATTAAGAAAATAAGAGTTTTCTCCTTTAATCTGATATATGGTGACTTGTATTGATAGATTGTCAAATCCTGAACAAATCGTGCATTCTTAGAATAAATTCTATGATGATGAATTAATACTTTAAAAAGGTATCATTGGGAATAATTTGGTAATATTTTATTTTTAAATATGTTTTCATAAGTGAGATTAATTTGTTATTTCATTTATAATATTCATTCCGTTTTGGTTATCAATGGCATGCCAAACTTGAAAACTAATTCAATAACTTTTCCTCTTTTTCTGTTCCCTAGGTTAACTTGTATATGACAGGGATTATCTTGTCTTTAATGGTTTGATGCAATTTATAATCTGAACCAGATATGCTTCAGGGAAAATATTTTTTATTTTTAATGAAAATTGTTTCTTTAGAACTCATTAATATATTTAGGCTTTCTATATCTTCTATTTTCTTGACAATTGTCTATTTTATCAAATTATTTATTTTTAATTAAATGCTTTCTGGAATCCTCTACTGGATCTGAATTGTATCTACTATTTTATTTCTAACATTGTTTATTTGTGTTTCCCCAACTTCCTTGGTCAGCAGTAGTGTTTTCCACATAAGGTAGAGGTTCTCAGATCTGGAAAGATCCATTTCTTTTGCCACTTCTGTTTTATATTTATGGATTTCAGTTTACTTAATATAAATCTATACACCAACAATCTGTTTCTCTTATAGAAATGCTTGTAGACACCAGGATTTCTGTTTTATTAATCAAATTCAGTATAAGCAAGGGCAATTCTTCACCTGGCCATGGAAAGGTTAGAGTATGTAGAGCGGGAGAACGTAGAGTCAGTGTCCAGTTGTTTCTGGACAACATCTGCCTCAAGCTGATTTGCACTCTGAAAAGTCCTCCTCCCCCTTTATTTTACATTAGGTAACTTACCTTTTATCTCTTTTTCATTTTTAAAAACTTTATATTTATCACCATAATTCTTCAATTTCTGTTTTGTCCACATTTGGGTTATTTAATTTATCTGAGTTGACATTTGGTAATCCCCTTGATTCGGAAACAGCTATGCCTTGGCTGTTCTAAAAACCCTTCTGCTCTTATATCCACATATTTTCTCTCCTTCATTTTTTTGGTACCTACATCCTTGTAGACTCTGATTAAACGAGTATTGGGGCTTCTCAATCTATCTTTCATGTGTCAACTCATCTTCTCTATTTTCCATCTCTTTTTCAGTGGTGAATTCTGAATTTCTCAATTCCTTTTCTGTGTCATTAATCTTTCTCTTTAGCCACATTTAGACCACCAATTATCTTTTCTACTTAGCTTTTTATAGAAATGACTGTACTTTTCATTTCCATGATTTCTATATCTATTACTTTTATGTGATTACCAACTGTTCTCATTGCAGAGATGATGCTGTTTTTCTATTTGAAGGAAAATATGCAATATTTATACTGTATTATTGTTATAAAAATTGTTGCCTTATTTTCTGTCTCAGTGGTTGAAATTCTCCCATATCTTGAATGTGCTATCTTCCTTAGAGATATCTATGTTCAATTGATTTGTCATTTTTGGAAGAGTTATGTTATGTAAAATTTTCTGTGGTTGCTTTGCTCTGATGTGGGTTATATTTTCCTTAGACAGTCTCTCTGTGTTGCACATCCTGGACCTCATCTTCCATTAGAGCTTGAGATGGCTCTTCTGTGTTGGGAAGAGTGGGGGGTGGTACTGGAGCAGAGCTAGACAAGGGGATGACACTTAGAGACTCCTTTCCATGGAGCCACGTGTGGAATCTCCCTGCTTCCTGTAGACTCCTTATTTTCCTCCAAGCTGTGTGACTCCTGAAAAATGCAAAGCCCTTCACTCACTTTAGGTCCTTGTGGAGATCTCACCTAGAACTTGCACCTGGGATGACAGGACTGGGAGAAGCTGGGGTACCCCTCCACAGGACTGAGCCAGGGAGGCAGGTTGAGGCTGGCAGGAGGCACTCTGCCTACAGCAGCACGTGAATTCATATCAAATCTGCCTATGACCTTTGCCAACCAAGACCTTGATTAAAGTTCTGCTCCTGGTTATAATATCCTCTTTTGTGAATAGAAGCTTCATTCAGTTGGCTGAGATCTGCTGCTGGCTTTGGCACAAAGCTTCCTGGCATTTGGCAAGACCGGAAGCAGCATTAAACTCCCTTCTAAGGAATAATCTTGCCCAAAGACTTTGGCAAAGAAGAATGAAGGAAAATGAGAGCAGAGCAGTAGCCAAATAAATATACTTCTGCATCAGAAGGATGCTAACAGGAGGGGAAGAACCCCCACCTTGGTTCTTGGTAACTGTTTATAAACAAATACTTGGGTCTCATTACTCAATTGTACGATGATACCCTGTAGTTATACAGTGCCTACCTTATCATACCATACTATAGTTATTAGAGAAACTTTAGAATTTTTCAGAAGGAACCACATAGTAATTTTTCTGCCTCATGCCAGCCCCTATTTAATTAGCGTCCTAGTCATCTTATGATAGCAGTTCCCTAGAAAGAGATGTTTATAATTCACAGGCAGGTACCACTGATACACTCATTAGAAGACTTGCCGACTACTTTGAATTTGCTAGAAAATAAACTGCAAGTCCAACTTGACAACTCTTGTATAAATCTTAATTTGCTAAAATTACTTTTTAGTGTCAAATGAAAGACTGAAAATCTGAAATCTTTAGAGAATGAAAGAGCAGAAAATTCAGAAAAAATTATAAAATAGTTTGGAGGAAAGTATACAGGTATCTATTGTAGGACTAAATGTTATATCAAATATTGTATCATATCGTATTATATTTATTATCTTCTGGAAATGACCAGGCAAAGCCTAACTCAGTCTCAGAGTTACTGAGACTCCAAAGTTAATCTTACATTCACAAACCATTCAAGATCTAGAAAGGTAGTCAGTGAAGAAGGTCATTGTGACCATGAAAATAGTCATACGATGTAATAGACAACCACCCCCATTCAATTCCCATCTTTTTCCTGGACTCCAGGGACCAATGGGGTATGGGAAGTTTGGAACACACTACTATGTAATATCCTCGTAGAACACACACATGGTATCAGTTATCCAGACAACAGAGAGCCTATAAAGGAAAGGTGAAGAACAACAGCTGGATTGCAAGATTACAAATTTCTATGATTATTTTTTCTTTATTTTTAAATCATGACCAGCACATCTTCACATTTAAGAACCATTGATACTAAACACTCAAGAAAAGAAAGAAAGATTAGTTTCAGTCATAGCACCAAGGTAGAAGTTATACGTTTTTATAAGAGAAGAAGGATACCACCATAGTGTACACTACTGGACCACATACACACAGTCAGTCTTCATGTACCATGGCCTGGATGGAAATGCTGAATTTTCTATGCACTTTTTCCTTTGAAGTGTCCTGAGCTCCAGCAAACTAGACTGGGCTTCATTCCTATTCCAACTTGGGCTCTCATCCATTCAATGGTCCTCTAGAGAATGTAGTGCATGGCAGACAATGACTTTTCCAAAGCCACTTTGACATTTTTCTAGTGCTTATGTGTCCATGCCAGGCGATGCCAGGGGATAGATTCTCCCTCAACACACACATACCCACCAAGACAAAGTCCAGTTTGTGTATCTCCATCTGGATTCTTTCTGTCACTATAAAACTGATGGGTTTTTAAATCTTCTCATTTCCTACTGCAATCCAGAGAAGATGAGGGGCAAGACACAGTGATGACCATGGAAGGAAGCTTGCCCATTACCTCTAAAGCTTCTTGCCCAGGGTTGATCGTTCTGCCTTTAGGAACTCAGCCCTGCACTCAGCCTGGCTGGAAATTCTAATACCTGCAGATAGTATTATCTTTTTCTAGTAAATACAAAAAAGATCTTCTAGATTTGCATTAGCCATAGTTTAAATTTAAACTGATAAAAATTAAATTAAATTAAAAATTCATTTCCTCAATCACAGTAGCTATTTTTCAAGAGCTCAATAGCCGTATGTAGCTAATGGCCCCTGCATAGCACAACACAGGTGTTGAGCATTTTTATCACTGCAGAAAGTTCTTTGGGACAGGGCTGCTCTACAATACACATAGGACATTTCCATTCTAGGGACAAACTTTGGCCCTGAAAAGAGGCATAATGTCTTTTGTGGAGCTGAATATTTTGAACAGTCATTTGAGGTGTAAGAAGGCGATACCTGGAAGAGACAAGAATGGATCACACTGATGGTTGTTGTTCAGGCAGCTAAGGATTTTACCCTGATTATTAGTATAAGTTAGCTGTGTGCTAGATCTGATTGGCTTGGAACACAGGGGATTTTTGTCAAGGCTGTGATCAGAGAAGGTGAAGAAGTGAGAAAAGACCTGGCAATTGACAGCAGCCAGGGGAGAGGCTAGTATGTCTCAAGAGGGGATGAAACAGTGTGTTGTAATGAATAAAATGCCATCCTCTCCTTCATCTTCAAAACTAAAGCTCGTGTAAAATATACTTTACTCACAGACACTCGAGAGTTGAAAATGTTTTTACTGAGTCTGCTCTCAACGTGAGTATGGGGAACGTACCATGTGTCCAGTTGCATTTCGTTTGAACATTTCACTCCCTTGCTGCTCGGTAGCCTCCTTCTCCAAGGAGATCTGTGCCCGTCTCTTCTTATGGCATGAAAGGCTTTGATAGGCTGGGTCAGTGCAATGCTCAATCCCTTCCCAGGATGCCAGCATTTCACACTTCCCCGGAGTCTTGCAACTTGCAACTAATTTGGTGGATTGTAGCTAACTGCTTTGAAGCAAGGGAAAACAAATTTGCTTTTCTCCTCATTTAGCAAATATTTGTTGTCCACCTAATATGTCTGATATATCCCAGACACAGTTCTAGGAGCTGGCTATATAGCAATGGACAAAACCATATTCCTGCCTTCTAATAGCGAAAATCACCTCTCCTTTTGTGCCTTGCCTATAATCTACCCAATAACAGTTAGTTAAAAAATACAACAACTACTAGATACATTGCTTTACCTTGAGTACAGCTAAACATTCTAAACATGATTTGATTTAATGATTGCCATTCATTTGTAAGGTAGGGTAAAAAGCTTTCTCTGGGTCACAGGGTTAGCAAGAGGCAGAGGCAGTGTTCCAACACAAACTTCCCCCCTTTTGCATTTTTTTTGGTCCTCCTTAAGGAATTAGATGCTTACGCAAATCAGAGTGGAAGGAAAGAGAAAAATCAGATGTGTCCTTTGCTTTTGTATTGTCCACAGTGCCCAGCTTGCTATCTCAGAGCCTAGCGAAATTGCCTGACACCTCGTAGATTCTCAGTAAATACGTGTCGGCTGGTTACATGAATGGCTAGGTAGATGACTGGGTCACTTCTGTGCACAGTAGGCACTTGAGCTGTGTTTGTTATTTACAGCTACTCCAGAAGTAGCATAAAACTAAATTTTGCTAAATTTGAGTTCACTGACTGACCACCTTAATTTAGGTCTCAATTATACAAATCACTTTATTGTAACAACTTAGGAGTTGATATGCATTGATTGTAAAAGTATAATTAATAAATGCTTATTAATAGCACAAATGACAATTCTTAGTGTTGGAGGGGTACAGTAAAATGAGTACTCTCAAACTTCGGGTGGAAGAATAAATTGTTACATTTATGAAAAACAATTCGGAAATATTTTTCAATAATCCAAAACAGTCACACCAAATGACCTAATAATTCCAGTTCCAGTGATCCATTCTAAAGAAATATTGGAGAATACAAATGAAGATCCATCTAACACATTTCTATTTGATGTGGGGAAAAGTATAACATAAAGAACTAAAGCACCAATATGAAGGAAGCAGTTAAATAAGTTATATATGATTTGTTTATATTATAGAAAAATGTACACCCATTAAACACATTTGAAATATGTTTAATAAAATGTATAGGAGATAATGTTAAGTAAAAAAAAAAACAAAACAGCAGAATTTAAGACTATAGAATAATCCAAAGTAGGCTAAAAGTGCACACACACACACATATACACATACCCACTGACCATGGATGGTGAGATTGTGACTTATCTTAATTTTATTTTTTATAGTTTTGTATTTTCTTGTTATTGAACAATGAAAAATTTATAACTGTGGTAATCTTCAAGAGTGCAAATATAAAGAAATACATGGGAACAGTAAAGAGATACAAGCCCAGTTTAAAATAACTAAATATTATACCAGTTTTCAAAATATTGGCTAGATTAACAAATATATATTTTGTAAAGATGTTATTTAAAATGATTAGTTGGAATAATATTTTTAATTCCTTCTTGCTTGTATCATTGGGCACAGGGGGACAGCAGTGGTGAATATTCTTCACCAAGAAGAAAGTCGGGTGGTAATTAACTCTTTCAGGATGTGTCTGGGCTTCTTACCAAACCACCAGAACATTCATAGAATAAAAGAAATTAAAAAAAAAAAAAATAAGTCAGACAAGTAAGAAATAATAAATAGAAAAGTTGTGATTTTATTATCCTCTATTAAAAATATGCAATGTTCCTTAATTTTAACATATTTTATGAGGACTATTTTTACATTAGATATTTTATTTGAAGAATTACATTATCTTCATATTAACCTAGTTGTATTTCCTTCATTCATTTTCTGACAATTTTTACCACAGCCATGTCTACAAATGCTTTTGTTATGCCTTTATTTATCTAGCAATTCATGTTTCTAAAGTTTATACAGCAACCACTTTAAGAAGTGCTTTTATTTTTCCTTAGATGTTCATCATAAGCAAAAATCTCCATTTCATAATACATTATGTTCACACTTTTGCAGGATAATCCCTACAGTGCTAATGACACTGAATAGCTTTATAATTTATCAATTCAGCTACTAAGGTAACTTTGTTGGACAAAGCCTATAAAATTTTAGGTAGGAGTGAAATTTGTAGATTGCAAATGTGAAAATAGCCCTCATATATTTTGGAATCATTGTCAGCCAGCAAAAGTAAAGATACTGTTCATTTATTTGGGATATGATTCCTCTAAATAAAACATTTTTAAAGGAGTATGTAAATGGATTTAAATTGTAAAATAACACAATGTATGATAACTTTAATCCATGCTTATGAAAAAGTTATACAGAATATAAAAGTATTATCTCTCTTTAAAATACGAAAATATTAGTCCTGAAAAATGTGCTTCGAAATACTGTGCAGAATTTTACCAGCTTCCAATTTTATGTTGGACACAAGAAAAGTTAGTTAAATGAGCCTTTGAGATTTTATATATTATTTAAGGCAATAAAAACTAAAGTGAATATTTAATCGATATGTTTGATATACATTATTTTTGTGCTAAAATATGCACTCTAGTTGAATTTTTAATTTTGTGTCAAGAGATGTTATCAAATAGATAATAGTAATCATTTTAATGAGGGAAAGAGGAAAACCACAGATTATTCTTGTGATTAGGAAAAAAAAAAAAGGGGTAACACAATAGTAATTACCTGAGCAGATGGATCTCTAATCCTGGAAATAAACACGCTAATTAAGCTACACTATAAAATGACAAGATATTAAGGTCTTTTGAGTCTGGAGAGATTGTTATTCTAATTTACTAGTGGAACTTAATTCTCATTATATTAAAAAGTACTTAATCAACCCAATCTTTTTTAATTAACAAATTTGTTTAGGCAGTTTTAATGTCTCTGAATTTCTTCCATAGGTGTGAGTTTTACAGGGACACACTTCTTCATCAGTGTCTTCATGGTGTGCTTAGTATCTGCATTTTTCATATAGAACAGAATTGAATTTTGTTATATCTTTAGCAAGATGCTCTTTCCCGTGAGGCTGTCAATGGCGATTTCAGGAATCAAACATCATTATGCTGGTGCTCTCACAGCTGCCCTAAGCTGCCTTCCTTTAAAGATGACAAATCTTCATTAGTAATTGGACTTCACAGTCTCTTGACTCATCCAGGTGAGCTACATATTTTGTTACTTGCATGAACAAACATCATGAAAGAAATTAACAGGAGGAATGAGAATAATGGGTGTGATACAAAAGTTTGTGTGAATGAGTAATGTGAGAAAGAAGCAAGGAACCAGCATCATTATCTATCTTCCTTCCTTCCTTCATTCCTCCATTCCTTCCTTCCTTCCCTCCTTCTCCTCCTCCTTCTTCTTCTCTCTCACTCTCATTGTCTCACTTTGTCTCCCTTAGTAGAGTGCTTTGGTGTCATAGTTCACAGCAACCTCAAACTCTTGGGCTTAAGTGATTCTCTTGTCTCGGCCTTCTGGGTAGCTTGGACTACAGGAACCTGCCACAACACCCAGCTATTTTTAGAGATGGGGGTCTCACTCCATCTCAGGCTGGTCTTGAACTCCTGAGATCAAGCAATCTACCTGCCTCAGCCTCCCAGAGTGCTAGGATTACAGATGTGAGCCACTGCACCCGGCCCCAGTACCATTATTGTCATGCTTAAAATGTGCACAGTAAGTTTAAATTTTCTAAACCAGTAACAACCCAGTACAACATAGTTTTCAAAAGTCACATGGAATACATAAAATTGGCATGGGAAGATGGCCTCAGTGGCTCTCAGCAGAAGTGAAGATACACCACTAAGATACGCCATGTCTTAGTGGAATGTCTTTATGGAAGAAATAAATTTTTTTGCTAAAAAGACTCACCTGGAGATCTGGAGCAAGATGATGCCGAGTAACAGCTTCCCTGAAACTGGGCACAGTGAGTCTGGGAAGATAAGACTCCAGGCATCTCTGGCTGGTGAGATCTGCCTATAATCAATTTTTTGAGGATACAGGGAGTCAGCAAGGGACTTCTGGACCCCAAGAGGACAAAAACAGTGGAAAAATGGCAAGTGGTTGTGTTTGATCGACCTAATCCCACTGGCAGCCGTAAGTACAAGCAGCAGTGAGACTGCAAACTGAAAAGGCCTTACCTCTGAACTGTTTTGGTGTTTTTGAACTTGGCACTCAGTTGAACTGCCTTGGGCAGAGCTTGAGCACGAGTGCGGAGAACTCTGGGCATTGTCTAGGGTCCCAGACTGAGCCACTGAGCTGAATGGAGCTAATAGTGTTCAGCTGTGGGCCGCAGGGAGCCATTGTGAGAGAACTGCCCTGGCAAGCTCTGCCCTCAGGGTCCCAGAGCAAAGATCAGGTGGGAACTAGTAACCTAGTGACTGAGCAGCCTAAAGGTGGGGACTGAGCTGCCTTACAGCCTTAACCCTCAGGGGCAGAGTGAGACCGGTTTTGGCACACTGGAACATCAGGCTGTGGCCCTGGGTGGAGTGCCGTGGATTCACAGTTCATAGCAACCTTAAACTCCTGGGCTTGGTGCCACCCGGACCTCCATAAGAGCTGCACCATGACCCCCAACCGGCGACCTGTGCCCGCCGGGCCTCCACATGCCCCAACCAAGAACTGCGGGAGCCGCGCAACTCTGCGTCCTCCCTCCCGTACCCTCTCTGCCTCTACACCAGCCCGCTCGTCTGCTCAGGGACTCTGGTAGCCATGTGCCCTCTGCAGCCCTCCCTGCCTCTGCGCAGAGCCCTTCTCCTGGCCAGAGACTGGGGGCATTGGGCTCTCTATGCAAAGTCACTGGGCACCAGGCACTCCCAGAACCATGCGCACCACCTCTCGCCCTGTTGCTGGAACCAGGTGTGTCACACTCTAGAGCTGCTTCCACAACCAGAGCTCCCTGGCTGGGGCAACCCCAGAGGAACTACACAGGGTCATTCCCTAAAAAGATCCAGCAAAAATAGAGGGATCCTGCTGGGGTCTAATCTTGGAGAGACACCTCCAAGACGATGGCAGAGGCAACAGTGAAAAACAATCATGAGGCGAAATCAACAGAAAAACTCTGGCAATATAAATAATCAAAGTAGACCAACTCCCCCGAGGATCAATGGGGCAGACACAGCAAAAGATCCCATGCACAAACAAATAGCTGAGATGTCAGAAATCAAATTCAGAATCTGGATAGCAAATAAGATCAAATTAGAATTCCAAGCAGTAACCCAAAAGATATCTCAAGAATTCAATGAATTCAAAGACCAAATGACCAAAGATTTTGACACATTGAGACAAGAAGTTGCAGCCCTCAAAGATCTGAGAAACACAGTAGAATCCCTCAGTAACAGAATGGAGCAAGCAGAAGAAAGGATTACTGACATTGAAGACAAAAATTTTTAATACTCCCAAACTCTGAAAGAGGAAGAGAAATGGAGGGCAAAAACAGGTCACTCTCTCAGAGAGCTCTGGGATAAATCGAAGAAAACCAATATTCCGTCTTACAGAGATCCCCAAAAGCAACAAACTGCCTTCACAAGGCACAGAGCCTCTTCTCCATGAGATTATGAAGAAGAACTTTCCAGACATGCCAAGAGATTCTGAAATTCAGATAGCAGACAGTTTCAGAACTCCAGCATGACTCAACCCAAACAAGACATCCCCCAGACACATCATAATCAATTTCACTAAAGTTAACATGGAGGAGAAAATTCTGAAAGCAGCCAGACGAAAGAAAACAATCACCTACAAGGGCAAAAATATTAGAATGACTGCAGATTTCTCTGCTGAAACCTTTCAAGCTAGAAGAGGATGGTCATTGACTTTTAATCTCCTAATACAAAATAACTTTCAACCCAGGATCCTGTACCCAATTAAACTGAGTTTTATTTATACAGAGAAATTAAATACTTCAATGACATTCACATGTTGAAGATATTTGCCATAACTAAACCAGATCTCCAGGATATTGTCAGACCTATCCTCCATAAAGACCAGCGTAATCCTGCACCTCAAAAGTAAACCTACCCAGAAAATTTTGATCAAATTCCAACTTGCACAGTTGCAAAAGGATTAAAAATGTCCACCAGACTCTCGAAAGGCTTATCAATATTCTCAATTAATGTGAATGGTTTAAATTGTCCTCTAACGAGGCACAGGTTGGCAGAATGAATACAAAAACTCAAGCCAGATGTCTGCTGCATACAAAAATTGCATCTTGCGTTAAAAGACAAATATAAACTCAAGGTGAAGGGATGGTCATCTATACTCCAGGCAAATGGAAAGCAGAAAAAAGCAGGCCTTGCAATCCTATTCGTGGATGCATTAGGCTTTAAACCAACTGAAATAAGGAAGGATAAGGATTGACACTTCATTTGTTCAAGGTAGTACTCAATATGATGAGATTTCAATTATTAATATTTATGCACCCAACCAGAACACACCTAAATTTATAAGAGAAACTCTAACAGACATGAGCAACTTGATTTCCTCCAGTTCCATAGTAGTTGGAGATTTTAACACCCCTTAGCAGTGCTGGACAGATCCTCCAAAAAGAAGCTAAGCAAAGAAATTTTAGATTTAAACTTAACCATTCAACATCTGGAATTAACAGACCTCTACAGAACATTTCATCGCAACAAAACTGAATAAATATTCTTCTCATCAGCCCACGGAACATACTCCAAAATCCACCACATCCTAGCCTACAAATCTTACCTCAGCAAATTTTAAAAAATAGAAATTATTCCTTGCATCTTCTCAGACCATCATGAAATAAAAGTTGAACTCAGTAACAACAGGAACCTGCATACTTGTACAAAAACATGGAAGCTAAAAAATTATGCTGAAGAATAGATAGATTATAGACGAGATTAAGAAGGAAATCACCGAATTTTTGGAACAAAACAACAATCAAGACATGAATTACCAGAACCTCTGGGATACTGCAAAGTCAGTCCTAAGAGGGAAATTTATAGCACTGCAAGCCTTCCTCAAGAAAACAGAGAAAGAGGAAGTTAATAACTTAATGGGACATCTCAAGCAACTGGAGAAGGAAGTACACTCCAACCCCAAACCCAGCAGAAGAAAAGAAATAAAATCAGAGCAGAATTAAATCAAATTGAAAACAAAGAATTATACAACAGATCAATAAATCCAAAAGTTGGTTTTTTGAAAAGATCAATAAAATAGATAAACCTTTGGCCAACCTAACCAGAAAAGAAAGAGTAACATCTCTTATTTCATCAATCAGAAATGGTAACTATGAAATAACAAAAGACCCCTCAGAAATTCAAAAAGTCCTTAACGAATACTACAAGAAACTCTACTCTCACAAATATGAAAATCTGAAAGAAATCAACCAATACCTGGAAGCACGCCACCTACCAAGACTTAGCCAGAACGAAGTGGAAATGTTGAACAGGCCTATATCAAGTTCTGAAATAGCATCAACTATACAAAATCTCCCTAAAAAGAAAAGCCCAGGAACAGATGGCTTTACGTCAGAATTCTACCAAACCTTTAAAGAAAAACTAGTACCTATATTACTAAACCTCTTCCAAAATATAGAAAAAGAAGGAATACTACCCAACACATTCTACGAAGCAAACATCACCTTGATCCCCAAACCAGAGAAAAACCCAACAAGAAAAGAAAATTATAGACCAATATCACTAATGAGTATTGATGCTAAAATACTTAATAAGATCCTAACAAAAAGAATCCAACAACACATCAAAAAAATTATACACCACAACCAAGGGGGATTTATCCCAGGGTCTCAAGGCTGGTTCAATATACATAAATCTATAAATGTAATTCAGCACATAAACAAACTAAAAAATAAGGACCATATGATTCTTTCAATAGATGCAGAAAATACTTTTGATAGTATCCAGCATCCCTTCATGATCAGAGCACTTAAGAAAATTGGTATAGAAGGGAAGGGACATTTCTTAAAATAATAGAGGCCATCTACAGCAAACCTACAGCCAATTTCATATTGAAGGGAGTTAAATTGAAATCATTTCCACTTAGATCAGGAACCAGGCAAGGTTGCCCATTGTCTCCATTGCTCTTTAAAATCGTAATGGAAGTTGTAGCCATTGCAATTAGGGAAGAAAAGGCGATCTAGGGTATCCACGTAGGGTCAGAAGAGATCAAACTTTCACTCTTCGCAAATGATATAATTGTATATCTGGAAAACACTAGGGATTCTACTACAAAACTTTTAGAAGTGATGAAGGAATACAGCAATGTCTACAAAATCAACACCCACAAACCTATAGCCTTTATATATACCAACAATAACCAAGCCAAAAAAACAGTCAAGGACTCTATTCCTTTCACAGTAGTGCCAAAGAAGATGAAATATTTGGGAATATACCTAACAAAGGACATGAAAGATCTCTACAAAGAGAACTATAAAACTTTAAGAAAAGAAATAGCTGAAGATGTTAACAGATGGAAAAACATACCATGCTCATGGCTGGGAAGAATCAACATTGTTAAAATGTCTATACTACCCAAAGCAATATATATTTTTAATGCAATTCCTATTAAAGCTCCATTGTCATATTTTAAAGATCTTGAAAAAATAATACTTCATTTTATATGGAATGAGAAAAAACCTCGAATAGGCAAAACATTATTCTGCAATAAAAACACAGCAGGAAGAATCACACTACCAGACCTGAGACTGCACTATAAATCGACAGTGATCAAAACAGCATGGTATTGGCACAAAAACAGAGAAGTAGATGTCTGGAACAGAATAGAGAACCAAGAGATGAATCCAGCTACTTACCATTATTTGATCTTTGACAAGCCAATTAAAAACATTCAGTGGGGGCGGCACCTGTGGCTCAAAGGATTAGGGTGCCGGCCCCATATGCCAGAGGTGGCGGTTTCAAACCCAGCTCTGGCCAAAAACTGCAAAAAAAGAAAAGAAAAAAAAATATTCAGTGGGGAGAGGATTCCCTATTTAACAAATGGTGCTGGGTGAACTGGCTGGCAACCTGTAGAAGACTGAAACTGGACCCACACCTTTCACCATTAACTAAGATAGACTCTCACTGGATAAAAGATTTAACCTTAAGACAGGAAACTATAAAAATACTTGAAGAAAGTGCAGGGGAAACTCTTGAAGGAATTGGCCTGGGTGAATATTTTATGAGGAGGACTCCCCAGGCAATTGAAGCAGTATCAAAAATACACTACTGGGGCCTGATCAAATTAAAAAGCTTATGCACAGCCAAGGACATAGTAAGTAAACCAAGCAGATAGTCCTTAGAATGAGAGAAAATATTTGCAGGTTATACCTCCAATAAAGGTGTAACAACCAGAATCCACAGAGAACTCAAACATATTAGCAAGAAAAGAACATGTGATCCTATCTCAAGGCGGGCAAGGGACTTGAAGAGAAACTTCTCTAAAGAAGACAGACGCAAAATCTACAAACACGTGCAAAAAAGCTCATCATCCTTAATCATCAGAGAAATGCCAATCAAAACTACTTTTAGCTATGACCTAACCCCAGTAAGAGTAGCCCACATAACAAAATCCCAAAACCAGAAATGTTGGCGTGGATGTGGAGAAAAGGGCACACTTCTACACTGCTGGTGGGAATGCACACTAATACATTCCTTCCGGAAGGATGTTTGGAGAATACTTAGAGACCTAAAAATAGACCTGCCATTCGATCCTATAATTCCTTTACTAGGTTTATACCCAGAAGACCAAAAGTCACAATATAACAAAGACATCTGTACCAGAATGTTTATGGTAGCCCAATTCACAATTGCTAAGTCATGGAAGAAGCCCAAGTGCCCATCAACCTCCAAATGGACTAGCAAATTGTGGTACACGTTTATCGTGGAATATTATGCAGCCTTAAAGAAAGATGGAGACTTTACCTCTTTCATGTTTACATGGATGGAGCTGGAACATATTCTTCTTAGCAAAGTATCTCAGGAATGGAAGAAAAAGTATCCAATGTACTCAGCCCTACTATGAAGCTAAATTATAGCTTTCACATGAAGGCTATAACCCAACTATAGCACAAGACTATGGGGAAAGGGCCAAGGAAGGGCAAGGGAGGGGGGAGGTTAGGGTGGAGGGAGGGCAATGGGTGGGGCCACACCTATGGTGCATCTTAGAATGGGTACAGGCAAAACTTACTAAAGGTAGAATACAACTGTCTACATACAATAACTAAGAAAATGCCATGAAGGCTGTGTTGAACAGTTTGATGAGAATATTTCAGATTGTATATGAAACCAGAACATTGTACCCCTTGATTGCACTAATGTACATAGCTATGATTTAATAATAAAAAGAAAAAGACTCACCTGGGAGAGAATACTGGGAGGTGCTTTAGTTTCATTTCTAATTGTTCCCAAAACTATTTTTGTGTGTGTGTTGTTAGAGGCAAGAGGGTATATGTTACTTTCTTGCCCTTTTCCTATATTTTAGTTGTAAAATGGTATACATTTTATTTTATATCAGCAGACATTTTAACTATATTAAAATGTGGCAAATATTTAAGATAGTTATAAAACTTTAACTCAGATCAGTTTAAATCAAACTCAACAAGCACTTGTTGAATGACAATGGCATAAAAAACAGGACTGGTGATACAGAGCTATAAAAACTTAAAAAGAAATAAAAGGAGTTAGAGGATTGAATCGCAGATCTATTTTTAGATCTCTAAGTGTTCTCCAAACATCTTTCCAAAAGGAATGTATTAATTTGCATTCCCACCAGCAGTGTAGAAGTGTTCCCTTTTCTCCACATCCACACCAACATCTCTGGTCTTGGGATTTTGTGATATTGACTAATCTTACTGGAGTTAGATGGTATCTCAAGGTAGTTTTGATTTGCATTTCTCTGATGATTAAGGATGATGAGCATTTTTTCATATGTCTGTAGGCCGTGCGCCTGTCTTCTTCAGAGAAGTTTCTCTTCGAGTCCTTTGCCCAGCCTGCGATAGGATCACTTGTTCTTTTCTTGCTTATATGTTTGAGTTCTCTGTGGATTCTGGTTATTAAACCTTTGTCAAAGACATAACCTGCAAATATCTTCTCCCATTCTGAGGGCTGTCTGCTTGTTTTACTTACTGTGTTCTTGGCTGTTCAGAAGCTTTTTAGTTTGATCAGGTCCCAGTATGTATTTTTGAAGCTGCTTCAATTGTCCAGTGTGTCCTCCTCATAAAATACTCGCCCAGACCGATCTCTTCAAGGATTTTCCCTGCACTCTCTTCTAGTATTTTTATAGTTTCATGTCTGAAGTTTAAATCTTTAATCCAGTGAGAGTCTATCTTCGTTAATGGTGAAAGGTGTGGGTCCAGTTTGTACACCATGGGATATTATGCAGCCTTAAAGAAAGATGGAGACTTTACCTCTTTCATGTTTACATGGATGGAGCTGGAACATAGTCTTCTTAGTAAAGTATCTCAAGAATGGAAAAAAGTATCCAATGTACTCAGCCGTACTATGAAACTAATTTATGGCTTTCATATGAAAGCTATAGCCCAGTTATAACCTAAGAATATGGGGAAGGGGGAGAGGGAGGGGAGGGAGGGAGGAGGATGGGTAGAGGGAGGGTGATTGGTGGGATTACTTCTGTGGTGCATCTTACAAGGGTACATGTGAAACTTAGTAAATGTAGAATATAATTGTCTTAATACAATAACTAAGAAAATGCCAGGAAGGCTATGTTAACCAGTGTGATGAAAATGTGTCAAACTGTTTTTAAAACCAGTGTATGGTGCCCCATGATCGCATTAATGTACACAGCTATGATTTAATATTAATTAAAAAAAGATGGTTTCTTCCACCTAGCCCCTTGCCACTCAAAGTATGTCTATGGATCAGCAATATTAGCATTTCTAGGGAATTGCTACAAGTACAAAATCTTTGGCTTTATTTCAGCCCTCTCACCCTAAATCTGCATTGTAACAGTATTCCTTGGCAAGTCAGATGCATATTAAATTTTGAAAAGCCCTGTGTTAGGAGACCACAGTCTAAGGAAAGAAATACTGATTTTGTGTTATTTTTATGGTTTCATAAGAAAAGCTCTAACACAGAACAAATACTGTTGGACAATTAAAGCACGTCCTCCTGTCGCAGGGATCATGAAAGTTTCGAGTCTGCCCTCTTCTGCTCTTCCATGCATCATACATCAGCATCTTCTTCTTCTTTTTTTCTTTTTTTGAGACAGAGTCTCACTTTATCACCCTGGGTAGGGTTCTGTGGCGTCACAGCTCACAGCAACCTCCAATTTCTGGGCTTAAGTGATTCTCTTGCCTCAGCCTCCCAAGTAGCTGGGACTATAGGAGCCCGCCACAACACCTGGTTATCTTTTGTTGCAGTTTGCCCGGGCTGAGTTCAAACCCACCACTGTCGGTATATGGGCCCTGCGCCCTCCCCACTGAGCCACAGATGCCGCCTACATCAGCATCTTCTAACGTGTGTGCCTGGTTAAGTACATCTGAGACGGTGCCTAATGCACACCACAGCTGAGACACCACGTTCACAACAGTACATTAAAGATTCTGAGAAGTCTTGAAATAAACGTCTGTTTTATTTAAACCTAGGATTCTACAAATATACTTAAACATGAAACTTTTTTTCCTTGCACAGCAATATTACATCCTTCAGAACCAGTGTTTTATGGAACACCCTTTGGAAAACACTGTACTTTATGAGCTTGCAACATTTTGCTCATGAATTCTTTAGCGGGGTTGTTCTGCTTTCCATTAACTTCTCCTTTTCTTTTTATAGTTATAAAGTACAATGAATAAATTTAACCTTAAAGATAACTATGAACAAAAAATAAAATTTAGCTCTGACACAATGTATGTTACAATATAGCAATTCTGAAGCAAATTAATCCAGATGTTCTGTTAAAAATCATCCAGATCTGGATAAGGTTGTCTTCGAACAAACAGTATGCTAAAGACTGGCCTCCACATACCAATGAAATTAAGCCAGATCCTGCAAATAAATGAAAGGGAAGTTTTGATTAACTATTAATAATGAATAATTCATCGGTGAGATTATGAATAAGAACAATTGTCATGACTGAAACAATGTTTGCGAACAACATGGCATTTGAAATAGAGTATAGGTTCAGCTAGGAGAGTGGAGGTATGTAGTCTGAGGCTGGTAAATTGTTAAAATTTAAAACTTCCTTCAGGGAATAAGGGTACAGTTCTGTCAAATTAATAGTAACGAACTCCTTAAACTCAGAAATTCAAAGGCAATGACATCAAAGCACATGCCAGTGTACCCATGGTTCTCAGTTCTTTCGGCTCTTCAACCTGCCATTTGTATTGTTTGTACTTAAATATGTATTTTTATAAGGTGTTATAAAAGGAAAGCATGCTCACTATCTTGGGAATATTTTTAAGTATAAGAAATACTTTAACAACCAGAATTTATCAACCTGAGCTGGTTGGTTTTATGAAAATGTCTCTAGTTATGATTTTATTGGCCCAATGACTCTTTGTTTTATTTTTGTTTCGCGATAAAGTCTCAACTCTGTCACTCTGGGTCGAGTGTAGTCGTATCATCGTAGTTCACTGCAAGCTCACACTCCTGGGCTCAAGAGATCCTCCTGTGTCAGCTATTCAAGAAGCTAGGATTACCAGCATGAGCTATCATGCCTAGCTCTTTTTCTCTATTTTTGGTAGAGACTGGGGTCTCGCTTTTGCTCAAGCTGGTTACAAATTCCTGACTTCAAGTGATCCTCCTGCTTCAGACTCCCAGAGTGCTCGTATAATAGGCCTGGGCCACTGCGCCCAGTCAGCTCAAAGTTTGTTTTAAAATATTGATCTGACTTCCCAGAGCTTATATAAATCTGTTGTTTCTTTTGTGGCAGGGATGGCATAATTCCTGCCTGAGGAGCTATGAGGTAAGGACCCAGACAGGACTGTGCAAATTCCTCACACAAAGACACATGTCCACTGTGAGACCATGACATAGAATTTCCCAGATATTTAGCCACTGTTCTCTTATATTGAAATTTTTCACTCAAAGAAAAACAAAGAAGACTACCTCGGGTGTCAAATGTCTTCAATACAGTCCTGGTTATTGAAACTCAACTGGTCACCCACCTGTTTTAGCAAATTCTCCTGCCCATTCTGTTATGCCTACGAAGTCAGACAATTAAGTTCACAAACTCATCCTAAAGAAAAAGTGCTATGTACCTCATTGCTAAATATCACTCTGGTCACCAGATGACTAAAGGAAAGACTCCAAAAGTGACTATAGTGATTTTCGGCAATGAGGTTTGTGGTAATTTTCTAGCATGAGTTTGCAAACTTAATTCTCAGACTTTGGACATTGACTCTCCTTGGTATCAAGGTGGCATTTGCCCTTGTCACCAGCTAAGGCACAGTACATTTTGTGGTATTGTGAATAATATCCAAAAAAGATAAATTCTTATTTTCCCAGAGAAAAGGTCATGTCCACTTGTGCTTTTAACATTTCTTTCAGTATCTTTTTTTGACTTATTAAAAATTTACATCTTTGAAAGATTTATGCAAAATAAAACATCAGTACTTTCTATATGCATTTTCTCTATGTACTAAACAAAACTAGAGAAAATTATACATTTTCAGATTTAGCAGACATAAAACGTAAGGGGAAAATTAAACTCTTGATAAGGGGGACTAATAGATAAGATAAATACTATAACTAATACTGGTACCATAAACAGATAACTTAGCAAGATGTTGTAGTTGATATCTTGCCGAACTTAAAGAAAAATCTTTAGAAAATTCCACTTTCATTAGGTTAACTTTCTTACTAGATATATAATTGAAGAATTCAGTTCAATTTGCAAGCAGAAAAGAGTAATTGAAATAGTTTTCACTGGTTCTCGCACTACTTACTATAAAGACAGTAATGCCATATATGAAGAAAAGAGAATGTGTCCCCAATACATGTCTAGCATATTATTTACTCTAATAATTTTAGAATGATAAAACCTTTTTTTAGAATGATAAAATCTTTACCTGACCCACATAAAAATATTTTTATGCCCCCACTTTGTATATGAATATATATTCATATTATGTATCATATACCATACATATATTTATAATATCTGTATAATATATATAATACTATGTAGATATGTATAAAATGATCTATAACAAGTAATTATCTATGTTCTCTTTTTAACCCTCCCAGGATAAAAATTTCCCAGCCTCCCTTGGTGGTATTGTGAATAATATCCAAAAAATTTTCCAGCCTCCCTTGCTGGGCCACTGGAGTGTGTTACCTGTCAGAAGCCCAAATACACTCATTACGTGCCAGGAAAATCTCTTAATTTCATCTCATTTAATTCTCCCACACACAAAAAGTGTTTGCTGATGCTATATTGTGTCAGGCACTGTGCTAGGGATTGAATATTTTATTATAAATACTTTAGCTCTTAAAATTTTTTAAAAATACTTAAAAATTAAGTTATTCTATAATATCCTTCTCAAAGGGGTAAGCAGTATTTTACTACTTTCCAACTGAGTTTAGAAATAAATACTTTGACCATTTGAATGTTCTTTCTTAAGTCATTTCTCATGTGTTTGCCTCTATTTGATTTGGAAGAGAAAGTGATGGGAAAGTCCTATCAGAGGGTGTGATATGAATTGATCAGTCTGTCTTCTTTTTATTTTTATTTTACTCTTCCCTTTGCCTAAATGGTGTTGATCTCCATAAATTTCTTTAAGCTCTTCTCTTAAACATGCATATTCTCTATCTCAGAGTTCATACCCACTGCACAGTCAGCAACCATCACATCTTTGCCTTAGTAGCTTCAAGCTTGCTCTGCAAGAATCTCTGGGGTAGCCATCTATGTTATAAGAAAAGACTGGCTAGAGGTCTAGAGGTCTCAGTAAGAAAAGACCTTACTGAGAATTCTACTAAATTATCTAATGCTACAAGCTGCAGTTTCTATATTTGCAAAATTGGAATATAATACGCATCTCACAGGATTGTAATAAAGGTTAGTGAGATAAATGTAATGTCTCTGGCTCATATTATGCAGATCAATAAATGGTAAGTACCATTAATACCGTGTGGACCATTAAAATTGAGTGGCAATACCAGGACTTATTTGCGTCTGCTTACTGGTGTCACAACAGACTGAAGGTATTAGAAAAGATTACTGCCAAATCAATAAAAGCCATTTTTAAAAAATATTATATGATCTTTTTATTTGAAAGCTAGACAGATTTAGAAGTAGTTTCCACACTTGACAAATACTGAGATCTGTTTAGAAGCATCCAACTTCACTTCCTGTGGCAGTTTATTAGCACAAGTAAATGTAAATATGGTGATGTTGTATTTCTTTCCTTAACTCCTAATTATTATTACATACTATGATTAAGGAAGGAAATAAATAAAAGTGATAATGGAATAATGTCACTTACTATAGTTTGGTGTTTTGTATCTTAATTTTCCTATTTTACAAAATAGAATCCTATGGAAAATTTAGTTTAGATTGAGATTATTTAAAACTAAGACAGAGCTAAATATAGATGGCTACTCTACTTCTAGAAAATGATGATATTAGAAAACAGAGGCTGGGCTCAGTGGCTCACACCTGTAATCCTAGCACTTTGGGAGGCTGAGGTGGATGGATTGTTTGAGCTCAAGAGTTCAAGACCAGCCTGAGCAATAATGAGACCCCGTCCCTGAAAATAGTCAGGCATTGTGGCGAGTGCCTATAATCCCAGCTACTTGAGAGACTGAGGCAAGAGTGTCACCTGAGCCCAAGAGTTTGAGGTTGTTGTGAGCCGTGACACCATAGTAGTACTCTACCAAGGGTGAAAAAGTGTGAGACTCTGTCAGAAGGAAGGGAGGAAGAAGGGGAAGGAAGGAAGAAAGGAAGACTAAAGTTAGACACCTTGAAGAATTTCTCAATTGTAAAAACATGAAAATACCATAATGACATAACATTTATTGACCTTGTTTCAAGTTAGAGGTTGCATAAGAGAATAAAAGGTCTTGGAATGGTCTCTTTGTCAGTGTTGCTCTAAGTATGGGCCACGTACTAGCAGCACCAGCATTATTTGCGCCCTACCCAGACTAACCATCTTTCTGCAAGAAACACATAATGGTTGAGAAATCCTGCTGTAAGCTATACTTCTCGGCCCCTTAGACTAACAGGGAAAAAGAGCAAAGGCTTATGTACCTTAGTATATAGTCTTATGTTCTTTGATCAGTACCAGGAGCCCTTTTTACACTTTAGTGGTTTCAATATTCAGTCATTTCTGTTGGTTTTCCCACTTCCTTCATCATAATCTTGTCTTTATAGAGACATATATTAGGTCTTGACTGTTTCACTTGAATCCTGTGGAGGGCAGTTCCCTCCGGTGAGCAATAAATCAGATTTCAAGCTCTTTGTTCTCCTAAAAATTCAACCTCTTGAGGAACCATGAATGTTTAAAAGAGGATTTACTTAGATTAAGTTGTGGACAATAAGAAGTTAGGGGAAGCTGTGTCTTGGGATATAAGAATCAATTAAATAGAGTCCCATGATTGGACACGAGAGCATGAATCTCTGTGAATAGTGAGGAGATTCCAGTGAAGGGTAAAAGAGGAACTGGGCTGTCCTGCACCTCATACCATGGCTGGGTCCATCCTGCGACCCACTAGTCCAGTGGGACATTTGAGGTACCTGTGTACATATGTGTTTGTGGATGCCCTTAAAAGGGCATGATTTATCCCTGAAATCCTTTTAAAAGAAAGTTGTATCTGCTCTAGTTTCCTTACTCAGGGTAACTCAGTCTCTATCCTCTGCTATGAGGGAAAAATGATGAGGAAAGAGACAAAAAACAAGGTATGGAATCTTTGGCTTAATCAAAACTTTGCCAGGACATAGAGTCTGTGATGGCTTTCACTCATTCCAGCCCCTTCCTTACTGCTCAACATATAAAATCGATTCTATGTCACCCCTTTATACATTCGAATTTTGTTATGAAGTAAAAGGAGAGTAGAGTATAGCATATGCCTAGTCACTGATCTATTTTTGCTTCCAAATACATTTTAAGATGGCACCTTCTCTCACATGGGTTTTGTCTGGGCTAACCTAAGAGTATATTTGGGTCAAAAGAGACAAGCAATGGAGTCTATCTTGAGTAAAATGTGTATTTGTTTTATTGTCTTAAATATCCTCATCATCATTATCTTAGAAAGATAATGCTATTGTAAAATGTGACATAACAAAATCTATTTCCAAAAGATAGTCTATTTAACGTTATTTTTGTCCGTTAGAGAATTTAAATTGGAACAATTCCGATATATCTAAAGCAGCCCACCAATGTGATGTCAAGGGGAATTCTGACATAACTGCAAGAGAAAAAAAAATTGCTACTGAGGTTATCGCCCACGCTTTTAACAAAAGTAATGGAGGACAGTAAGGAGGAAAAATTACTGTAAAAATTACTTTAGTAAATTCTGAATGGGTAGATGGATGGATGGGCGAAACGATCATTTACTGAGTATTGCAGGCTAGATACTTTGTACACTTTGTACAGGAGGAAACTGATGCGAGAGCTGTGACTTGCAAAAGAACTTGTCTAACACCCGGTAAAAAGGAGAACTGGAATCTGGATTTATTTTCTTTTGACTCCAAAGATCACAGCTAGAAATGAAAACCCCTTAGTCTAACAACTGATTGTCTTTTTTTTTTTTTTTTTGAGACAGAGTCTCATTCTGTCAACCCTGGGTATAGTGCCATAGTGTCACAGCTCACTTCAAACTATGGTTCTTAAGTGATCCTCTTGCCTCAGCCACTGAGTAGCTGGGACTACAGGTACCAGCCACAACCACCCAGTTATTTTCAGAGACAGGAGTTCACTCTTTTTCAGGCTGGTCTCCAACGCCTGAACTCAGGCAATCTAACTGCTTTGGCCTCCCACAGTGCTAGCATTATAGGTGTGAGCCTTGGTGCCCAGCCTAAAAACTGATATTTTTCTAAAATCACTATTGGTGGACAGGTTTCCTTGGGTTCCATTTTCTAAGTTTATGTATCACGGAAGGGTTTAGGGGGAAGAATATGTCTTACAGAACAAACACTGTACAAGTTGCTGACAAGTTGAACATCCAAGGAGAATAGGAAACACCTACATTTTATTACGGTTCTGAATTAGAAGATGAAGCTATAGAAAAATTTGGCTGGAAGGGGAAGAGTGAAGAACTTTTATTATCACTTATTATTTAGCCATTGCAGGAGAATAGACACACCACTAAGTTCTACTCAAAAAGTGATTTAGAGACATTATATTAATACACTTTGTTTCTGTTATTTTATTTTGATTACTAGTTGAAGTGACGGCAACATGAAGAACAGTTATTGAAATAGCATAATCCCAAACCCATTCTTCCACAACCAGAACAAAAAGCAATGCACAAACCATTTACTTCACCTCTGTCGAAATTAACAGAACTGCAAATAAAAAGAAGAATATTATTGTTTAGGACTAGAGCAACTAACAATTCTGAAATACAACTAGTAGCAAGACTTACTCTGGGAAGAAATTTTGGTAAGAATATTTTAAATGCTCCATCTCTTAACAATCTTCATATGTGGGTGAAAACTTTTTACATGTTCCATCTTTTAATAATCCTTAGAGTTATAGAAAAATAGCAATGTATAATTTATATTTCACATTCTTTGTACTTACTTTAGAAGGTGAAATACAATAAGGAAATGTTACAATATAACCAATGCGTGCAAATCTGTAATTGGATTGCAAATCTTATTTTATGATAAATTAAAAACTAATGAAAAAAATTCAGATCTGAGTTTTCAGAAATGGGAAAAAAATAAAATGTTAGAGTTCATTGAACCTGTAACATTTCTTTGGTACCAAGTACTGCCTACCTTAGAAATGAATTCCTTTGTGTCTTTGTAATAAAATTGTAAGTTCAATTGTGTTGTGACCCTCTCCAAACTTCCTACATGTCCCCATTGTCTCCAATTCTTCTATTACTGTTGCATGTGCACACAGCATATGCAAGGCCATTGAATTCTATTTTATTTTATCTTACTTTATTTTATTTTATTCCTTGTTTTTGAGACTTACCCTCACTCAATTACCCTTGGGTTGAGTGCTGTAGCATCATAGCTCACAGCAACCTCAAACTCTTGGGCTCCAGCAATCCTCTTGTCTTAGCCTCCCAAATAGTTGGGACTAAGGTGCCCGCCACAACACCCAGCTGTTTTTCCTATTTGTAGAGACGGGGTCTTGCTTTGCACAGGCTAGTCTCAAACTCCTGAATTCAGGCAAACCACCTGTCTTGGACTCCGAGAGTGGTAGGATTATAGGTGTGAGCCACAGCACCAGGCCCTTATTTTTATTTTTATTGTATTCCACAAATATTTCTTTTTAAGGTTAATTAAATGCATACAGGACATGCAAAAAAAGCTTACTCCTCTTCAATTCTATTTAATTTAACTCCATAGGCCTCAAAAGTTGAATGGAGAATTCATACTAACTCTTTTACTATTGTGCAGGAATTGCTTTGCCCAACACAGACCAGGTCAGAATGGCCCGCTGCCCAATATGGGGGAAGGTGCTATCCTGTTGTGTCACACTGATCATGTTGACACCACCTCATCTTGTCACACCTGACTCCTTTCTCCACCACTGGTTTACAGCACGTCTTCATGATATAGGGAAGTTGAGCTCCCTCTTTTGTCAGAATTTAGAGACCTTATAGGTAAACTTGCAGCTGCTCAGAGAGAGTGATTTTAGGCTCACACAAGAAGTATTGGTGTATACTGATAGAAAATACTTATGCTTTGTTTATGATACAAGAGAAGGCATGATTTAAAAGAAGTAGTAGTAGGCATACAAAATTGGAAGTCAGGATCCCAGCATTCTAGTCTTGCCTTGAAAATTTAAGTGTTATACGTAGGAAGAGCTTGAGTGGAATTTTAACTCTAATCAGTCTGTTTCTTTCTCCATAAATTGGGAAATGGGAGGATTTTAATTTAACATGAAAAGAATTTGCAAACTATCACCTGCAATGCCAAGGAAAGATATCATAATCAAAGTGTTTTAACTGAACCCACACTTTCCAGTGTCCTCACCTAAAACTCCTCTCTGGGGTGACAGAATTATTGAAACAGATGGGAAACTTGACCCCAAATACATCTCCATGGCTCTGAGATTACTCTTACATTTTATCTCCAAGGTTAAACAAATCTAGATTCTCAAAGCTACAACTTTCAAGAGTTACAGCACTTATCTCCCCAAACCCCAAATCAAAGATCTAATAGGCGTACCCTAAGGGTTTATTGATATCTTTGTACAGATGTCCGAGTTGGGGTTTTGTGGGAGGAAAGGACTATATAAACCATGCCAGACATCTGGGACTCTTCACTAATCTCTGCTGTGTGAAAACACAGCCTTCCTCATCATCCTGTAACATTGTCCTATGCTTTACTGGCTGAACCAAACCCAAGAATTATATAAGAACAATCGAGTTTTAAATTTCTCTCCCCGTACCTAACACACATGATGGCCCACACTTGACTCTTTACTGTGACTATCTTCTTATCATTTGTGAATTGTCATGGTAAAAACTAGGGAAGTGTCTGAAGAGAAAGTTAAGATAAAACGTTAGACTTCTTACATCTCATTAGAATAAAAATCTCTTGTTCTAGATAAAAACACAGACTCAAGTTGGGGGAGGGCCGGAGGGAGTGAGGAGTGGGGAGGGAGGGGAAATGGTGTGCTTTCACTGAACTGGAGCAAGCTAGGGCATATGGCACACCTCCCGGGGGAGGGGCACAGCTACAACGTGGACTCCACCTAATAAACCCAAACCATGTAACCTAATCGTTTGTACCTTCATGTTAATCTGAAATTTTAAAAAAGGAGAAGAAAAAAATCTCTTGTTCTCATATTCTTTGTTATCCAAAATTGAATCAATAATGGTACAAACAAGGATACTCAATACAGGATACTGTTCTAAAGCTTTTTATTTGAATTCAGTAATTCTGGCTAACCAAGTCTCCCTGGTTTCTTTGACCTCAGGCAATTGTAGTATATTTGCATAGTTGTCCCCCCAAATGGCTTTCTAGACAATTGCAATGTTTAAAGAATTGACAGGATGTTAAAAAAAAAAGTGGAGAGAATTTTAACAGAATGTTAAGAATAATTACTGTGTATACAAAGTAAATTTGTAATTTATTTTCTTATTGTTCTCTTTTCTACTTATAGATGTAAGCTTTCTTTCATTGATAGGCTTTTTTTATAATATAAAATGATGTTAAAGTTTTGCTTTTCTAAAGGTAGGAGAAATTCACCATGAATACCTTCAAAATGTGTATATTTGACAAATATTCAATAAATATAAGTGTGATTGCTATATACATACATAAGACCTATGAACATACTAGGTATTAAATAATAATTTCTTATTCAATGAACATGCTAAATTTAAAAGAGATAAATCTTGTCTTAGTATAGTCTTTCTTACTGTTTTTCCCTTGCAGCAAGTTCTGTACTATTTGGGAAGAAAAATAAAACAAAGCAGAAATGTGCAAGGAAGAAAATGAAAGTTCTCTTTCATCCTAGATGGGCAATAACAATTTGTTGCCTAATTCTCCAGACTTCTTACCACTGACATCGTGTGTGTTGTCCTTTGCTAGAAAAATTAAATTATGCTGTACTCTTTTGTAGACTTCATTTTCTATTTTATACCTTGATAGGGCACAGTGCAGGGATCCGCCCTGAATAGAACTGAGAACAGGGACGCAGAAAGAGGTGCACAAGTCCAGCCCAGAAAGGAATGAGGGCACCAACCCCATTATGTTCCCACCCTGCCTTAACCCATGTGCCGACTTCCTTTTCAAACTCAGCCCACCCACACCTGTGTGAATGAAGGCCACATTGCCCACACAATGGTTTGGATTCCATTCCCTTTTGTTCATGTCTTAGAATAACCTCTGATAGCTCATGAACATTTTTCTATGTCAGTACATCATTTTTCCTTTTCTTTCACAAATATTTAATGTACAAAAGATTCACTCATAGTACCATGAAATAAAAACTCATATAAGGATTTTAATTTCCTTTCTCTACTTATTTCATCTTGTCCCATCTCCTAGGAATAGCCACTTAAAAATTTTGATGGCACTTTTTCTAATTAAGTTTTATTGTCAGACATAATAGTCAGATGACTCAGGGATAGACCTCATATTTTTTGAATTTTTATTTTTTAAAAATTTTTTTTTATTTTTGGAGGCACTTACTTTACTAATTGACAAAGATTCAAAATGAAAAGCCATTACCTTTATAATTGGTGTTTTGAAATCAAATGGTGCCAGGATATCCAACTCATATACCCTGAAGATGTTAGAAATGAAAACAGCTTACTCGGTAGGAGACCATTCATAACCACACATCAAAGATTTGCATGTCACTGTTTGCATGCAAGGGTAAGTCACTAGATTTTCTCACAATGTGGCACATTTTAAAACCGTCCTACTTGGATGACAGCCAAATAACATCTTGTCTACATTGTCTTCTTTGTCCAATTAAGTTCCTCTTGTCCACAGTGGACTCCATTGTATTTGAGGTCTCAGCTGCAATCGTGATACTTCCAGCCATCCTCAGAACTTACTATTGAGGAGCGAGCAGAGGCTTGGAAAAGCAAAAGGACTCAAGTGCTAATCCTGGTGGGGTTGCAACTGTGAACTTGGGCAGGTCATCTAACCTCTCCAGGCTTCAATTTCTTATCTGTGAATTGAAGAGATTAATTGCTGAGATTCTTGTCCATTCTAAAATCTGAGTCTATAAACTGTACTTCCAAACTTTTTATTATGTCTGTATTTGCAGTGTCGTTCATCTGGTCAACCAGTTAGCTACCTCTTACAGTTTAAAGGTCCTATTACTTCTAATTCTTTGCCTCCAACTCACATTAACTACAAATTCTTGAAATCCCATGATCAGAGAGTCCAATACGGTCTTGCCTGTTCCTGGGGCATGGCCTCACCATCTGCAGGCCCAGGTAGGGGCTGAGAGTGCGTGAAAGCACCAGACACTTCCTTAGTGGGTCTGCCTGCAGCATGCTGAATGATATTTTTTCCATTGGCAAAAACTGGTATAATTATTTCTTGGTATTAATTTGCAGTTTGAAATCAAATTCCTTGCTTATACAATAAAATTAAATTGTAAAGTGTTCAACTTCTAGGAAATTATTTGTAAATATGCAATGATATATTTGAAGGCAATCAAAATATTGGCAACCCAAATCTGAAGGGACAGAATTCAACCACTGTAAGACAAAAAATTACCAGAAAAATAATGCCTCACATAGAAATGATATCATTAGACCATTAGAAGTACATGTATCATCTCATTTTGCCTTTATGATAACCCTTTTTGGATTATTACCTCCATTTGACAAATGAAGACACTGAAATTAGAGAAGCTTTATAGCTTAGTCAAGATGATTCAGGAAGTTAGTAAAAAGTTGGGCTAGAGTCCAGATTTCCTGACTCCCAGAAGCTGTATAAATTGAATGCAGATTTCCTGTAAACCCCCGTCCTCTGATTTAATACCAGCCCAGAGGGTAATAGTTTCACTTCCTTTCTATGACCATCCTCCAAAGAGGTATGAAGGACAGTCCTGCTTGGTCCTATCCAATGCATTTCATGATTGTTACTTTTACCATTTTTAAATGTAGAACATTTGCTTATTTTTACTTAAAAAAATAAAGTAAAAAAATACATCACTTAAAAAACCCACATCCTCTAAGCCATGAAGACATGTCAGGTGTCAAACTCCTGTCATATTCAATGTCAGCTTTTTAATTCTGTTTGAAAACCATGTGCTACTGAGCACCAGGAAGCCCGTGCTCAGCGTCACGTAGTATACAGCGTAGAACGGGATGATACATATGACAAGGTTCTGGAAAACAACCTGGGGAGAAATCAGGCATGAGGTCCAAGAGCCTGGGCTTTTCACATGGTTGCTGCTAACTAGTATGGCAAACAAAAGGTGAGGAATGGCTGCTAACTAATGTTGGCTACCCTTGTATTGCTCAGAGACCCGCAGTCTACTGTAAGCGTTGCTGATAGAGGAGCTGGCCTATCACACATTTGCACCAAGGATTAATGCGGGGTATAAATCCATATCACTTACCCTCCATCCACTAGAATGAATTTCCTAAATGCCAATATCACTTAACATGACGATTCTAAATCTCAGTGATGATAATGATAAACATAGGACAACAGGTAAATTTCAAAAAGCACAAACAGAAAACCTACATCAGAACACAGTGATTAAACCTGAGTGCAAAAATTTATACAGCAGTCAGCTAAAACACAACAGATGGTCCCGAAATGGATTCTTCCACATCTGAAACTGAAGAAGGCAGCACTGTAGACAAAAGGAATTCAGACGGATTCTTTAACAAATGGTATTGTGAAAATTACCTGCCCTCTAAACAGAAAAATCCCATTAGATTCCAGTCTTGTACCAGATACCATAATAGGTTTCAAGTGGATTGAAGGCTTAAAAGCCAAAGAACAGGTTAGGAGAAAATATTTTCAACATATATCACCAGCAAGGGATTGATATCTATAATACATGTATAAACTCACACAAATAAAAAGACAAGCAAATCAATGGAAAAATGGGCAAAGTATACAAAGAGGCGATTAATGTGAAGAAACAATTAAATCCAATAAATAATCAGAAATGTGCTGAACTTCACTATTAATCTTTTTTAACTAAATTCTTACGACTATAACAAAAGATTCAGCATTTCACATGGGAAGTGCTCAGTTGTATCCATTTTATTTTTTTGCCTTTTGAATGTTTTGCAAAGTCTTTTTTGCTTAGCCAACACTCCAACACTTCAGGATTATTAATGTTCTTCAGGTGAGCAATTCACCAAGTTTACCAAATCTCCTAACCAGCCAAGGTACAGAAGGAGCCCTGTGTTGGAGGTGAGAGGAGGCGTGGCAACGCAGAGCATGCCACCCTCCATGGCCCAGACAAAGGTACTGGTTTACCAAGAACTTATTTATTCCGATTATGTAAAAATGGGTGGGCTGTGAGACCTAAGACAGCTGAGGCCCCCAGGCTCTGGGCCCATCAGAATCTTCCCAAATGCCCACACCACACCACTCTCACCCCCGTACCACCCTCACCCCTGCACTCTCGGCCTGTGTCCACTCACCTGGCCCACTAAGTCCCTGCTCTCTCTGCTTTTCTTTCTCACCCCCCTTCACCCTCAGTGTCTCACATTCCTTGTTCCCTAATCTCTCCTCCCTCATAGCACTCAGTGTCCCTCTTCTTAACTCTTGGTCTCCTCCTAACCATGGCCTCCTTTCTCTCTCTGAGACCTGCATAAACTATGGTTCCACAAAGTCTAACACAAAACAGTTTTAAACAAGGAATTAAAAGGATGGGTGCAAAAGAGACCTTCCCACAGATGTCCTTCTTTCATTAGAGAATAAAATCTTTCAGAGAAGCCTCCAGCAGGCTTCCCATTATGTCTTACGGACTCCCACGGGGCCATGGGCCCACTTATGCACTATCACAGGCAAAGAGTAAAAGGGTTTCCCAGGTCAAGTGCAGAACATCAGGATTGCTCCCCAGGATAGGTACCTACTGCCTCCATAAAAGAAAATTTGGAATTCTATTAGCAAGCAAGAAGGAATGTGCAACTGTGTCTTCCAGATGGTGGAAACAAAACGGAATTGGTTTCCATTTGGGCCCTCATTTTGTAGAGAAGATTATGTAGAAGTCAAGAGGAAAAGTGCAGGCTTTACCTAAGTTGAAGGTCTAAATATAGTGCCCAGATGTCCACTGGGGCGATTCCTTTCGAACTGTCGGGGTCAGAATCTGCTGGTGGGAGCTGGATATGAGACAGGTAACAATTTGGAGCTTCTTCAGCCCTATAATTTTCTGAAGAGTTGTGTGTCTTTTCATTTGCTTTGTTTTTATACTATGTATTAATATCATTTAGTTTTTCTTTTAATTTATTTTAATTAATAGCTTCTCATTAAAATAGTTCTAGCTCTTTATTTCATTTCAATCTAAAATAAGATGAAAAGTATATAGTCTCCATACTAATATATATTTTCAAGCAACATGAAACTCTTTATTTCTGTTAATATTGAAATTTAAATAGCATTTTTTGCATATTCTTTTGCTATAAAATTTTACTTTTATAATTTTAACAAGAGGATTGTGCTACATACTTAGAAAATGCACAAATACTAAATCTGTGTAAGATATTTAGAACTCTTAAAGTTAAATTATACCTTGTGGGAGAGTATATTTGTTGGTAATTTTACATATAAACATACACACTTTTCCTGATGAACTTCACAAAACACTTTGGAGTACATAATTATACCACAGTAGCATATTTTAAAAGAATTTGGTAAGAAACATTTTGAAAAACAAGGCATAGTTTTTGTACTTTTTCCTACCTGAATCACAAATCCAGATTTTCAGATAATGATTTTCTTACATGCAAATTCACTTGCCTCTAATAATTTCTTCCTTTACACTTTACACAGCCTGCAGAGCTTACAACTTTCTAAAACACAGCCAGATCCTGACATTCCTCTCTTGATATCCTTCTATGGCTTCACATCATCGTCAGGATTTATTCATACATTTTTTCATTTAACAAATAGTCATTGAAGCTGGGAAGTAGTGCGAGATGAATTGGATGTGGTCCCAGCCACAGGACCCAGTCCAGCAGTTTTTCTCAGAGTACTAGGACTGGACTACCTTCAGGGCCCGGTACAACACGGATCCATGGGCCCCAGCCCGGGTTCCTGATTTGGTTCATCTGGGGCGGGGCCCAGGAATTAGTGTTTCTCCGCTCGCAAGGGATGCGGAGTCCTGCCATACCTATCGGGACACTCGGAGAGCCCCTGGTCGAGACGGCTACCACCCAGAGCAGGGGTGTGACCAAGAGTGTGCGGAGCACGTGGGAGCCCAAGGGGGGCAGGGGAGGATGGGGAGCGTGTGAATGTGTGTGTAGGGGGCGTGGCAAGGAACATTTCACCAGCATTTCAACATTTCACCATTTCACCACCATTTTTTTCTTTTTTGAAACAGAGTCAAGCCGTGTTGCGGTATCATTTATCAGAGGTTCTACTGAGTCAGGCACCACAAGGGGCCTTACCTCACTTAATCCTTATAAGAATTCCGAAAGGTAGATTCTTTTCTTAAAGAGAAGAAAAATGAGGCTCAGAGAGGTTCAGCAACTTTTCAGTGTTTGATGATAAACTGCAGAGCTGGGACGCAAGCCCCGCTCTGACACTCAGCCCCTATGCCCTTTGCGAGGTGCCGGCCAGCGGGAGGGGCGAGGAGAGGCACTTGCGGGGACGCGAGCTAAGCTGGTAGCAGAGGGGGCGGGAAAGTGTTCACAGAGCTGCGGTCAGATCGTGAAGGGAATTTTAGGCCTTGATGAGAAATTTTGTCTGTCTATGAAGGCTGTGGGGAGATGGCAAGATTTAAAGAGCAGTGTAGATTGTGGAGAAGAGCCGTTAGGTAGGAAGCATTTGCAATACTTTAGACAAGCAGAGGAAATGGGGAAGAAGACAGGTGTACACCCTGTCAAGGAGATACAATCACCAACTGTGGGGTTTAAGAGAGAGGGGGCCGTTGATTACCTCTCTTAAGTTTCCAAACTGGTAGACCAGAAGGATTATGGAAGAATGTGCAAGATCTGCTTGAAAAGTTTGGAATCGTAATTGATTCTCTAGTCTGGTGCTATTCAGGAGAAATGTAACTCAAGCCACGTATGTAAGCTTATCTTTTGTCATAGCCGCATTTATAAAAATTTTAAAAGGAGGAAATTAACTTTAATAACATTTATTTAACTTAATATATCCCACATAAATTTATCATCAAAAGCATTGAGATATTTTATGTTGTTTGTTCACACTATATCTTAAAAATAGAAATAGAAATATTGACTTTATTGAGGGATGAATATATGATGACCACTGTACAAAATATGACAATCATTTTTTTCATTTTATCCACTCTTTTTTGTATACCACCATTACATGTGTACATGAAAAACTTTCTGGGTTTGGTTCACTATCATCCGTATTTCACAGATTTAGAAACAGAGGCAAAAACAGGTTAAGAACCTTATGCCCCGACTCCTGTGACCTGCATAATGAAGCAGGGCTCCAATCCAGGTATGCCAGACACCACTGCTCTTGCTCCGAACCCTGCCCTGTCCTGCCTCCTACCAGGTAAGATCGCAAAAGCATGTTGAATACTCAATTCTAGTTCAACACTTTCTTTTTAAAATTATGGTAACCAAGACTTGGACAGGTTGAATGAGTGGCCCAAGGACACATCTTTATTTAGTGGCAGGCTTGATGTTAGGGGAAAAAAAATTACATTGAATTAGCCAAGTAAATGTACTTAATAAATGACTGAACACATAATTTCAATATGATACGAATATTATTATTGCACTCTAGGAAAATCCAATATATGAGAATTTATAGCAATCTAGATATTTAACTACTGTCAAATTTTTATCATTCTTTAAAAAATATAGTGGATCCTGAACCAAACTATAAAAAAAAATGACATTTATGAGACATTTGGCTATTTAAACTTGAATGGATATTTAATGATGTTAAAGAGTTGTTGTTAATTTATTAAGATGTAATAAAGGTATGGCTTTTTTAAGTTCTTATCTTTAAAGATATATAGGACTATATTTGCAGATGAAATAATAGGATATCTGGGTTAGCTTAAAAATAGATGGGAGAATAGTGGAAATGTAGACAAAGCAAGACTGAATACCAATCAATAATTAATTGTGAAGTTGTGTGATGGATAAATCAAATTCATTATACCATTCTATTTAAATTTGCAAATGTTTACTTTTTTCATAATAATTTTTAAAATTTATTCCATCAGTAAACAACTTTGCGAGTATACTTTTATGAATGAAATTCTGAGTAACAGCCCTATTTCTTAGGGAATAGGGCAAGGATAACCTTTGTTTAATACCTGTATGTGCAAGCACCAAGCTAGCAACTATGAGAACCTAGTCTCCTTTGATCCACAACACAGCCATACTCATCAGAGGAAAATAAATGCTGGTGCTTTGCCTTCTGTGTCCCTCTGTGGTGAAGTACCCAATTGTAGGGACTATTGAGATGGGTGGGTGGGGGAAGAGGGCCGCTGACAGTTCATGCACACAGCAAAGTCCCTGGGACCAGAGGGCCTGTTGTTCTGCTGGACTATCCAAGGGCAATAAGGAGCTGGCTGGCTGTGCCCCCAGCAAGCAGGGACATAACTTCCACAACTACACATGTGCTATTGGGGATCCAGTAGGCATTTGTCCACAGCCAATGGTTCACCTCCCTTTTGGCCCCCTGGCTCCAGCCACAAAAATGTTCTAGACGGGACATGCTCTTGCTCTACTGCCTCTGCTGTTCTGCACATGCTCCCAGCCCTGCAGTTCAGTCTCAGGCTCCCCCACGCCTGCCACCCCCTCACTGGCCGCCTCTTCTCTTCCCCCAGATCTGGTTCCACCGCTGCAGCCCTGGGGCAGGTGCTCAAGCTGTCCTCGCTAGTATTCCTTTTTCAGTCTATTGCCAGAGCTTATTACAAAAGTCAGAAAAACAAATATGTACCCTCAACATTGAATGTTCCTTTTTGTTGCATTCCTGCAATAGCAAACCTATTCTCCTGGACAATGTCACCTCCAACAGAGAAAATATTGGATGTGAAAAGTGCAAAAACATTTCTCAGCGTTATCTTGTGTCTATGTGAACATCACCCGTGGGTTCTGTCATCTCCTTTGTGTTTGTCCCCCTCTTTGGTGTTCCAGCCATACCGAAGTACTTCTCTCTTCCTGGCAAAGTTCAATGCTATTTCTCCACCTAGAACTAGCTGCTCCTCTCTTTGGATAGCTAACTCTCACTCATCTTTTCAGGTCTCAGCAGACCCCTCACTTCCTCTAAGAAGTTTCCCTGGTTTCTTATTCTCTGCTGGGAGCTCCCTAACCTTTTCTTCTCCCCCTAACATATCCTTATTAGTCTGACTATGGGCAGTCACTGTCTGTAAGTAAAGATTTATAACATTCTAATACAGATCATTGTAAATTCAATTTCTTTATTAAAAAGCTTCCACCCTTTTTTAAAACAATACTATTCTGAAACTGAATTAAGTCTACAAATTTTGCAGATTTGAGATATGATAAATGCTTTACAAGTTGCTTTCAAAAACCATCTGGTACAACTGATCTTTACATTATTATCTTCATTGAGCAAAATATTTTGATGCCAACCTTCCTTCCACCATTCCAAACAAGAAAGCATTTTTTGTAAGATGAAATTAAGGAAGGACTACACCTACATAAAAAAAGAATAAAGGAACGTTTCATTTCATTAGAGGTTTCAGACTCTCCCCAAACCAAGAACCGTACCTCTGATAGGTCTGGGCTTGGACCCACACAGAATGTGAGTCTATGTGCTCCTGAGGACTCAGAGCTCCAGGACCCTGAGTGTGCCAGCTACAGGCTCACTGACTGTCTTATCAGTGTCTACACTGGCTGGACCAGGCATCATTCAAAAGGGAAAAGCTCATATCTCATCCTTTTCTCCCAGAGTTGATAATCACTTCTTTTCATTTATCTTTTCAATTTTTCTTGCTCTTGCATTTAATGACACCCCAATGGAATGTCTTCTTTGTACTGCTTTGTGGGTCTTGAAGTAATTACTAAAAGATATGCGATCTAATTGTTCTTTAATGTCCCGTTTTAACTAAGAAGGGACTGGGAGGGAAAAAAATGTGTCCATTTTACTCACCAACATACATGTAGTATTCAAGGTTGTTCCCAGTATGCAGCAGGTGCTCAAACAATGTGAGCTGAATGACTCATTACAGCTTTGGGATTGATAGAAGCATGACCCACGGGACATTCTGGCTATTTAAGAAGAATCCATTCTGACTGGTCAGAGTGCCGTCCACACTGCACACAACTCAGATCAAAGTAATTTTTGCTACGCAATGAGAGAGTAATCAATCAGCAGATAATTATCGAGTGTTGACATTCTGTTCAAAGCTGTTTCAGACTTCCTCAGGATAAAAAGGAAGAAGAGGTGAAACAAAATAATAACTCAGAAAACAATTAGAGCAAACAAGTGTACCCAACATTTATATGACCTACACAGTGTTCGATGTAGGTTAGTTCACTCATCAGAATAAACAGGTGAGTTAAGATTACAATTCCTCTTTATAGATGAAAAAACAAAGACCCAGAGAAATTAAGTGATTTTCACAAAGCTGTTTATTGAAAGAGTTACAATTTTATATCAATTTTATTGACTCCTGGTCAGAAAGCAAACTTTGTGAATCTGATTATAGATATTCCCTGACTTAGGATGGTTAAGGATTTTCCAACTTTACAATGTTTTTATCAGGATGCAACCTCATTGTAAGTTGAAGAGTGTCTGTATAAGGACAACACTACCGCACAGAAGAGAGATAAGCCAGGTTTTCATAAAGATATAGACTCTGGGGCGGCGCCTGTGGCTCAGTGAGCAGGGCGCCGGCCCCATATACCGAGGGTGGCAGGTTCAAACCCAGCCTCGGCCAAACTGCAACAAAAAATAGCTGGGCGTTGTGGCGGGCACCTGTAGTCCCAGCTACTCGGGAGGCTGAGGCAGGAGAATCGCCTAAGCCCAGGAGTTGGAGGTTGCTGTGAGCTGTGTGATGCCACGGCACTCTACTGAGGGCAATAAAGTGAAACTCTGTCTGTACAAAAAAAAAAAAAAAGATATAGACTCTGTGTAAGAATCATGATTGTCCGTACTCTTCATATTCAATATGAGCCTACATGTCCTTTCAGTGGTTCTCAAACTTCATCTTTCTTAATCCTGGTACCTGCATTTTGTTTTTCTTTTGTTAATTTCCTTTTATATCTAGGCTGGCAGAATCCTGGTAACTGCATTTTAACCAAGCTCTCGGGTGGTTACATTGCAAAGATCTATAGAAGACAGACCCACTGGTCTAGGTGATAAACAAAAGCATAGGCTTCTCTAGAGTTTCTCCAGGTAGGATTTCTAGATGAGAAGTGGATGGGCAGGGGAGAGATCTGGGCTCCTGAGCTAAATGAGCAAGAGACAAATATCCAACTGGAAGGAGAAAATGTCATCTTTTACTTCACTAACGAAAAAGAACTACACGCTGAAACAACAATGGGATGCTATTGTTCTCCTACCAAGTTAGCCAAAATATGTATTTTTTAAATGAGTAACTTGTTTTGGTAAATGAAATAGACACTGTTCTATTACAGACTACAGGTATTTGCACAATTTAGTACAAGGCTATTAGAAAGCAATATATCAATCTGTATTTTTAAAAGTAGGATTTTGAATCTAAAATACGTATTTCAGGTAGGAGACAGTTAAGTCTTCATAGTGTTTGTCTTTACATGGTAACATTGTGGATGATTTTTCATTCTCCTTCCTATTTTATAAACTTTTAGTGAAAAAAAGAGTGAGAGATCTAGTCTCTAGCAATGAAAACTTGCATGACTTGGGACAAGTTACTTTGAGCAATGTTTTTATTTGTAACATTAGGCAATGATGTCTTTAACCTGCCTGGCTCATTTTCTTTTTTATCTAAAGTAAAACATGTACTGTACAGAAAAATGTATATTCTCACAAATACACAAACTGCTGGTGCGCTTCTGAAGTCCAACCCAAGGATCCCAGGTTAAGAGTCCCTAATCTTAAAGGCTAATTCCAACTCTTTTTTTTTTGCAGTTTCTGGCTGGAGCTGGGTTTGAACCTGCCACCTCCGGCATATGGGACCAGCGCTCTACTTCTTTGAGCCACAGGTGCCGCCCTCCAACTCTTAATGTATAGGTGCCATGTGGAATGCATTTGAAGTTCTGTAGGCAAGAGATTATCCCCTTTCTCATTAAGGAAAGCGTCAACTCATTCATCATATCTACCACTGTGGCAGATGCTGCAAGTTGTCTAAATATTATTTGTAGAGTAGTATTTTAAATGATATTTCAAATTTCTATACATGCCTTAGGCTCCTTCAAGTTGGAAGAAACAGAAAGCTCACCCTCTTCATGAGGATAATAGGGAAGAAAATGCAGAATCAGTGAAGTAAACTCACAGCAGTTATTCAGCTCCACTGTACCACCATTCAGGATCCACAGTAACTCAGCGGTCAGGTACATAGTGGTGCTGGTGACCTCACAGCCATGGCAATCAACTTCCATGCTAGAGCTGAACTTTTCTGATCTCTGTTTTTCTCTTCATTTCTTCTTTCAACTCTACTACCAACTAACCAATCCCTCTCTTATGCAAATACACAAAAGGAGAGAATCTGATCAGATAAACCCATCGCTATCTGGCATGCGGCACTGTGTTGGATGGAGCTCTGGTCCAAAGGTACTGGTGGGCAGCTGACTGGACCTGGGATGGATACCTTTGAGTCAAAGGAATGTCTCCAAAGCAAACAGACATGTCCACATTGTAGAGTTCACCTTATACAAAGCACAGTGGTCTAGGTAAAAGATACCCCACAAAAAGGGCTCAGATAAGGGACATTACCCAGAAAACTCAAAAACCAGCCAGAGTAATCAGCAACCCTCTGGTGTATTTGCTGCTACAGTTGAACTGTTAGTAAGACAAATGTTGGGAAAACAAGTTCAGATACAGGCTTCAAAAAAATGAGTATGATTGCATTGGCTACTAGGATTGGAGTAGTTCTAAAAGGAGGAAGGAAAGGGAAATAAACTCTTGTTTTCAGTCACTGGGTAGCAGTTTTCAGTCAATTCAGGACTTTGCAATCCCTTCTCTAACCCATAAAGTTCAGAAAGATCAGAAATACTTTAGGGGACTTTTTATCTTTGATTTTATTAAACTGGCTAATATTGAAATAAGGTACATTTATTAATTCAGTCGCAAAAGTATTCAGTACAAAAGATAGAAACACAAACAAACCTGACGGTTTATTGACTATCATGGAGAACTGGGGAAAATATAAAAGTACTAAACAAAAGATGAAAATCACCCATAATCTCACTACTCACGGAGCAGTAGGTGTACTCAATTCATTATTCAACCAAACTTAAGTTAAATTGCTATTCAATTGCAATTTAGTTTTCAGTCGATATCTGTAGCTTCCAGAGATAGGGCATAGTTAGTTTATGTCCCTCTATGCCCCTCGATTCAGTATCTAAAGAAGTATAAATCTGGTAGGAAATACAAAAGTCTTAGGGAGGCACCTGTGGCTCAAGGAGTAGGGCGCCAGCCCCATGTATCGGGGGTGGCGGGTTCATGCCCGACACTGGCCAAAACTGAAAAAGAAAAATACGAAAGTCTTACTGGTGTTTGTCTTTAGAGGCAGAAATCATAGATATTCCCTTCTCTCTTTTCTGTATCTTAACAAAATTCTAATGGCAGAAAGAGAAACACTAAGGGTTTTTTTGTTTGTTTGGTTTTTTGTTATGTGTTACAATAATAGGGAGTTCTACTTCCAACTCTGCCAAATATACAAACATCTACTAGCAAACAAAGATATTTGTACAACCTGTTCTTGAAAACTGGCAGAAATCACCATCTCTGTCCTTCAGCACTTTGGCGTCTACCTTGAGTTTGTCAGACTTACTATGAGGCAGTCACAATGACATCCTGAAGGGAGGATCTGCCGTCCTGGCCAGATGAGGTGACAGATTCCCCAGGAAGTGGGAGGAATGTGGAGTACTAGAGCTTGGATGCTTCTCTGATTTTATATAGGTCACTGGGCTTTCCAGATTTTTATATTTTGTTCATGAAAAAGTAAGAGAGGCCTGTTTAATTTTGGATTATTTTAAGCAAAATTCATTTCACCAGTAAAAAAAAAAAAAAAAAGAAAACTTGTTTCTGATGCTCATTAACAAAGTTACTGGTATAGTTTTCAATAATAATTTTTGAATTTCCTGAGAATCTCTTCAAGTGTGGATTCCTAATAAGGGTATTTCAGATGCTATTCAGCAGCCCCTGAGGTGTAGACTAACATTATTTTATGTGCCCATATCTCACACTATCTTACAGTAAAATATTTTGTGTGTCACATAAAAATATATTTTAAAAATAGAACTGCTTTTTTATATTTATATTTACCTTTTTTCACTTTAAATGTCTTAAAACTTAATGTGACAGCCTTTGCGAAAAAATGACTAAATCTCACATGCAAAGCTAATGTGAAATTGCAACACATTTATTTCTCAGTGGCAGAAAATGAAGAGAACATTTTCAAAGAACTTAAGTATTTTTTCCAAATTCTCACAAGAGCAAGAACATTGTCCTATTTAACCACACAACTATTTCCACACACAAGAAGTTTTACGTGGATAGAAATTGTTATTTGTATGGAGTTCATATTCCAATTTCACCAATTTGAATTATTCTCAAAATCTGAGAATCCTAGAATCAATCAAATTTTCAGATGTTTTCTTCACTTGCTGTGTTTCCTCATGATTAGATTCTTCAGGGAAGAATTCTACCAAGGTGACATTGTGTATTTCCCTTAATATTTCACAAGGAGACACATAATATGACTTTATGTCATTGTTAGTGGTCATCGGTTTGATCACTTGGTAAAGATGGTGTCTGTCAGATCTCTCTATTTTAATTGTCCTGCATATCCTTTGTAATTAATTAGTAATCAGTGAGGTAGTGCTTGAGACCATGTTAACATCCTGTTCCTCCACATCTTTCACCCAATGGTTTTTAGCATCCACGGATACATCTTACCTGAATCAATTATTTACATTGGTGTTGTAAACTGATGATATTATTATTTTGTTTTTCTACCTTTTAGTAGTCATTCTTCCAAAAAGAAAGCTCCTTTTTTACCCTTGAACTTGTATATGAATTTATGTATTTATTCATGGTAATGATGGCCTTTTTTATTTCTTAAGTGTCATAATCCATTGTTTTGATTCCTGTTGATATTAAAATGATCCCAAATTTGTCAGTTTTTAGTGCCTACAAGATACTGCCTGTGTCTTGACATCTGTAGCTCAGAGGCTAGGGCACCAGCCACGTACACCAGGGCTAGTGGGTTTGAACTCAGCCCGGGCCGGCCAAACAATGACAACTACAACAAAAAAATAGCTGGGCATTGTGGCAGGCACCTGTAGTCCTAGCTACTTGGGAGGCTGAGGCAAGAGAATCACTTGAGCCCAAGAGGTTGCTGTGAGCTGTGATGCCTCGGCACTCTACTCAGGGAAACATGGTGAGACTGTCTCAAAAAAAAAAAAAAAAGAAAGAAAGAAAGAGAGAGAGACTGCCCCTGTTCTTTCTACATATCCCCATCTTTCTTCCTACTTCCTTGCTTTCTGACATTCCATGAAAATACCCCTTTTTCATTACTACATTTCTTTATGTGGTTTGGTCTATCTGTGAGCTTTGTATTCTTTTCCACTGATCTTTCTATCCATGAATCAGTGCCACACTGTTTTAATCACAAAAGCATTACAGTATGTTTTAATAAGTGGGAAGGCACTGGTAAAAGGACAAAGCTCATGTTAAGTGTTCTTACCCCCTCCCACACACACATACAAAATGATCAAAAGGGCCCAATAAAACTTTTGCAAGTGCTGAACATGTCTATTACCATGATTAGAGTGATGGTTTCACAGGCATCTGCATATGTTCAAACTTATCATCTTGTGTACATTAAGTATGTGCAATTTTTGTATATCAACTTAATCTTCAATAAAACCAATTTTAAAACACCTGGTAAGGCCACTCACCCCTCATTTTTCTTTCTTTTTCTTAGAATTCTCACAGCTATTTTTATTTTCCATATAAATTTTAAAATCTACTTGACTAGCTCCATAAATCAACTTTATTATTTTTACTGTGACTGTAATAAATTGATTGTTAAGATGGAAATAAATGATAGCTTATAATATTTATTCATGCTATGCAAAACCAAGAAAAGTCTCCAAACATACTCAAGTTTACTTTTGTATCTTTCAATATTTTATTTTTCCTCATAAAGATTTTACACGTAGCCTGTTACATTTATTATTAAATAATTTTTTCTCTTTCTACTAATGCAATTGTAGTTCTTTCTCCCATTACACTAAAAAGCTATTGTTTGTGTATACAAAGGCCTTTGATGCTTTGTGTTTTAATAGTCTATTATCTTACTTTTTTATTGTTTGTGTAATCTCCATTTAGTTTAACACCAGCTTTAAGACTGTTAATGTGTGTGTGCATGTAGAAGAATCTGTCAGTTCCTATTTATTTAGTGTTTTATTTATTTATTTTTTTCTGAGACAGAGTTTCTCTATGTCACCCTCAGTAGAGTGCTGTGGTGTCCCAGCTCACAGTAACCTCAAACTCTTGGGGTTAAGTGTGCTCTTGACTAAGCCTCCCAAATAACTGGGACTACAGGTGCCCACCACAATGCCCAGCTATTTTTTGGTTGTAGTTGTCATTGTTATTTGGCAGGCCTGGGTTGGATTTGAACCTGCCACCTTCTGGTATATGTGGCCGGTGCCCTAGCCACTGAGTTATGGGTGCTGAGCCTTATTTAGTGTTTTAATAGGAATATCGTTCAGTTTTGTCAAAGAAAATTTTACCATCTATGAAGCTGATCCTGTAATTATCTACTGAGATTTACAAACATGGTAAATTATGTTAGTAAATAACTGATTTTTAAATCATCCTTACTTTTTTAGAATAAACGTCACTTGGTCATGACGTTTTATTATTATGACAAGTTCTTGGGTTCTATTTACTCATATCTTATTTAGATTTTTGCCTCCATGTTCACAAGTGAGGTTGATCTGCAGTTTATTCTTTGCACAATCTTTATGTGGTTTAGGTGACAATGTAATTCTCATTTCAGAAAAATATACCGTGGCTTTTCTTCTTTTTTTTTTATACTCAGAAATGATTTAGGTAGCATTGAGAGTACATAAGATCTTTGAAAACTTAGGAGAATTCCCCTGTGAAATCTGGGCCTAGTTCTTTTGTAATAACTTTCTCTGCTTATTCTGTGGAAAATGGAAGCTTATGTGGTTATGCAAAGCCCAATGTTCCCATTGCCAATAGCTTTACTCTTCTCTGCAGAGTGCGTAGTTGTATACACGTAATCTCACAATTCAGCTCATATGTTGTCATCCCACCCCATGCTCAATAGCACCCCTAATCTTAGTCCTCCTAATGCTCCCCCTTCCTTTAAAGATATAGGGCTCATTCTGTGGTTCAGGCCAGAAGGCAGTGGGGCAATCACAGCTCATACAGCCTCCAACTCCTGAGCTCAAGCGATCCTCCTTCCTCAGCCTCCCAAACTTTCAGGACTATAGCCATGAACCACTATGCCTAGCTCCTACTTTTTAAATAAATTAAATTAAATTATATTTTATATTTTGCTGTTACAACATTATGTATACGTGTATGTCTTACAAATCCGATCACTATTCTGTTGTAGCATATTTTATGGAGGGTGCTCTTTTCTCCAGCTTCTCAAAGACACTGATTTAATCACTACTTCTTCAAACCCCAAAACATCGAGTAGCCCTTGGTAGATATTTAATAAATATGTTTTGAATAATAAGATGGAAGGAAGGAAAAGAAAATAATAAAATTCTCTCCAGTGGAAACCTCTATTAATGAAGAATGTAGACTCTAGGCTCACTGGCTGGTCTGTGACCCTGGCAGGTTACTTTCTGAGTTTTGTTCTCTAAGCAAAATATAATAGGGGTTTTGTGTTCAGGATGTTTATAAAATTTCTAGCAGTAAGTATCATATGTGCTTGACAGATAATACTTTTCCTTCCACTTCTCCCCATGGGAAATCCTGCTTTTCAGATCTTAGGACAAGTCTTACAGAAATCATGAGGGAATGGCTCTCACCTGTACAAACGCACAGGGTCCTGCCTGCCTACAGTAGTTCCCTTTGAAGTTGCCTGGGTGGATGAAATCCTCTAGTTCAGGTGAGTAACTCCAAGAAAATGCAGAAATGTGTTGTACGTGTGAGATTTTTACACATAGCATTTGTTTTACGGAGTTCAGTTTGTATCAGTTTAATGTAGTTAGGAAACATGTATTCTACTGGAGGAGAATATATTGCATTCTTAACAATTTAGCAGTCCTCATACCTGGGCTTTCTTCCCAGTTCTTGTGCTATTTCCCCAGATAGAAAATTAATTAAATGGCCTTTGGCCATAACTCTTTCCCTTGAGTTAGCTTTTCTCTCATTTAAAGTGTAGAGATGGGGACGGGGGATTTAATTAGCCCAATGCCTGGCACATTGCAAGCACTCCATAAATGTTTGTTGAGTCTTAGACTCACCTTTAGATGAAGGTCACTTTTACTATTACTGTTCATTTATGGGCATATCAATAATTCCTGTGTTGATAATGTTGACAATCAACAAGGACTTCAAGGGAGCATTAATGTATAACCCACAGGAATGGATCATGAGAATTCAGAATTTTGACAACTCACCTACTTTGAGCATATTCACTATTGGTCTAATGTTCTAAGGCTTTGATTTTACGCATAAATTTCTGGACTGTAAAATAGTGAAGAAGTGCAGCAACTATGTGGATATTTTTGCTGCGATGAGAGAGAGTGTGTGTGTTTAAGCCCAGACTAAATATAGAGTCCCCATTCTTTCTGTAAGCTACTTAAGAGAAAGGATGTTATCTTACATTTTTTAAATCTCTCCAGCAGAAGTTATTACTGCTAGTTCAGTCCCAAATCTACTTATAAATTATGAAAAGTTTAAAATCTTCTTTAAAAAATATTTTCCCTGAAATCATGTTTGTATTGACCTTCCCTGAAGCCCTTGCCATGCTCGATACTTCTCACCGATGACATCTGCAGTGACGACGGCCGTGCACAAAAGAGCTTGAGTAAATACGCACAGGGCTGATATTTTATTGAGATGGATGCAGCTCTAATTCGTAATCATAATTTAATTTTTAAGTAAAAATCTGATTTTCCAATGTCCTTCCCTTAAGGCTGGCTCATTAGAGGCCCAAAGCCTGTGTGAATTTACACAGCTGCTTTGAGGTTTTGCATATTTCCTTGGTTTAGGGCCTTTGATTGTTTTTTTTTTTTTTTTTTTTGAAGGGTACTTTTACACTGAAATAAAACACAACTATTAACACTAGCCTCAGGGGAAAAAGAAACCAACAAACCTACAGCTTAAAATGTTTCACTACTCTGCCTTTAAAACCTTGCACATTCTTTAGAAGTTTCAAAAATAAAGGCTACCCCCTGCAAAAAAAAAAAAAAGATTGAGAACAAACTGTTAGGATGTCGGAAAGGCTAGGAGAAGCGCAGGTGTTACTAAGAGGAGGCTTCCTCTTGCATGAAATGGTGCCTCCTTGACAGCATTATTTCAATGTATTTGAATCCTTTCTTTGGCATGGGCGCCTCTCCATTGCCACATTGCCACAAGATGCAGGCCGTGTAAGAATATTTCTGTATGGTACCCAGCCAGAAGTGAAACGAGTTGCCCACTGACAAAGAGGCCGTTTATAGAACATATTCATTCACGCTGGTGTGACAGCAAGGCAATGCCAAGAAGCCGCTTCTCTGTCCCTTGCGTGGTGCGGCTCTGACCCGGAGGGCTGTGTACACATCTTACGCCAGGGAGGTGGTGAAAGCCCCACTCCTGATACCAAGGACATCTGGAGGAAGAGACAGTCATCACTGTGAGCTTTTCAATTACTCCTGGAGACTAAGTGTGAGACGTGGTAGTGCAGGATAATTGGATTACACAGAAGGCGACAGAAGCCATCTGGGAGCCATGGGTAGGCTGCTGAGTGCCAAAATGAACATCCTTATTAGACGACAGTTCTCCTACCATGTGTAGTTTGGTCAATTTGAAAGATGAGTTGATTGTTTTTAGACAGTGCTGCAAATAGGCAGAGACTTGGACTTCTCCTTGGCTGTGTGAGTAATTACTATCTCATACTTAAATTAGAAACATGGGTTTTTGGTTAGGAGGTCTTGAGATTGTTTCCAAAGAATGCTGCTGCATTCACATGGACGTGGCCTGGCCTCTCTGGCTCATTCACAAGGGCCACAGACTTCCGGAGAAAGAAATCATTAATCCCTTCCACATCCTGGCAAAGGAATATAAAAATTCTGATTTTCTGTTAGGAAGCGAAAGCGTTCCCATGCTCCAAAATACAGTCAGTGAAATGTTTTCAAGAAATGCTAGGCGGTGGTATTGCAGCTCTGTGTCTCAGTATCCCCAGGCTCTAGAGCCAATCCTCCACTTAGCACAATGCATCACCCCACCATCTTTCAACTCGCACCAGCTTACGGGGGAATTGACCTGTGCTCTGCATTCTTTATCTTCTCAACCTCCATAAAGAACACCTTCTGCAATCCATGCCCCCACACATAAAAGCGCAGGCCTGGGAAGGGTGCAGGAGTGTCAGCAGCAAGTCCAGGGCTTTCCTTTGGCTACATTACTAACTTTGACATTCATAACGCACATGAATAATGTTGTTGAAACTGCAGGGGGGTCCCAAACTTAGGTCCATGTACTTGCCACACAGATCACCAATTATTGAGACAACAAGGATTGCAATGGAAGAAAGGGATTTTTAATAGGAAAGATGTCTTGTTGGGAGAATGGGAGAAGCAGCCTCAAATCCACCCAACCCACCACTATCAGAGAATGTAGGAACTTGAAGGAGGAGCCATGTGCATCAGGGCAGGTTGTGGTTTAATTAACAAGGGACTATGTGGGGACTGGCCAGTCTTGGTGTCAGAAAGTCTGCCCAGGGCCCTTACGATTCTCAGCTCATTGTCTTGGAGAAATTTCACCTTTCCTGGAAAACAACTCAGAAAGGTTTTTAGTTAAAAATTTCAGAGTTCTGGCCATCATGCCTTACAGGCCTGAGAACCTAAAACATGAGCAAGAAGAGAATTATACAAACATGTAAGGGTCAATGAATTTGTTCATAGAACCGGCTACAATACCACCACCAACAGTCTTTTATTAAGATACCTTAGATGACTCCCTTAATACGTGGCTGACCTGGTCTCTGATGCTTGTATTTTAGGTTCTTACAGAGAGGGGCTCTTCTGCTTGCCAGTAACTTTGCAGCAGCTCCTAGTGTCTGTTGCAGATGTTGGTGTATGGTGGACCCTCAGTAAATGTTGATGGTCCAGAGTTCATGCATTGCCCTCTGTGCCGGCCTGTTAGTCTTTCCCCCTAAAGAGGGCAGGGAAAGCCCAGCAAAGGAGTCACAGCCCAGCAAAGGGATAGAATATTTGTTCTATTCCCAACACATAGAGAGTGCTTTGTATACAACTCAGATTCCTGCTGAATTATTCAGTTAAATGGTAACTACCCAAAACTTATCCTCTCAGGAAGTTGGCACTCTACACTGGGAACCTATATAAATTTTATTCCAACAACTCTACTGGATAAAATATTGAAAAGTCCTAGTTTTCCATAATTATACTGGAAAAATTTGGTGGCCAATACAGTATATTGGCTGGAGATTGTGTGTGTATGTGTGTGTGTTTGTATCTACAATAACCATCTCTCTCTTTTTTAATATGACTAAGCTCTATTGTGAGACCAGGGCATGTGCACGCGGGCACACACACGCACACACACACATTCAGCAGCTCCAATTCTGTTTTCCATTTTGTCACTACATTGATGACAGATACACATGTATGCATTTTATACGTATATGTGTGTGTATACATATCATATATATATTCATACAACAAACCAATATATTAGGTAAGAAATAAAATACATGAAAATCTTCCTGTTCTGGTCTTGAACACCTTGAACACCTCATGCAGTCCTCCCACCAAGGCTTCCCAAGGTGCTGAGATTATAGGCATGAGTTACCAGACCTGGCCAAAATCTTCACATTCTTAAAATTCTCCACTGTGCTCCTTGACTTTCATCATGTTTTACTGTATTTTCAATCCTTTTGTATAATTTATATCCAGAGTTATTCTTTTTTAAGACCTCACTTTAGTTACTTCCCCCAGGTAGAGACATTCAGAAACCACAAGATATTAAAGAAATATTTCAAGATATTAGTACATAACTTAGAATGTCTTCCCAATAAAATCAAAGGAGAAGACAAGTTCAGATCCACAATTACTAATTCTAAATCTTTGGGTCCAGATAGGTTTCTAATTTCAGAAAATTTTGCATTTTAGTTAGATAATAGCACCCATACAATGTACAAATGCCCAAGGGGTCTAGAATTTAGCTCCTACTTAAATATTATTTCAAAAGCAAAATAAATGAATATTTATTCCAAGTGTGACAAATAAAAATTAAATAACTCTATCAATTTGGTTTTGCAAGCAAATTCATTCAGGTTAAATTAGGTAATATTCTGCCACCAAGGATTATAAACATCATTTCCACAGCTCTTTAGATTTTTAGGGTCACAGATATGAAACTATGGACAAACGGAGATTTAATCATAAAAATCTACAAATCGGTGCTGGTGACAGAATTTCTGTTAAGATGAATAAAATTTAGACTAAAGCTGCTTCTGTGCAAAACACACTGCAACCTAACTTAGTATGTAAATAAACTGCATACTATCTTACCAGTATATTTTATGGTCTCGCCCTATTGCCTAAACTAGAGTACAGTAGCTCAATCATAGCTCACTGTAACCTCAAACTCCTGGGCTCAAGTGATCATCCCACCTTAGCCTCCTGGGTGGCTGGGACTACCATCCTAGCTCCAGTGCCAGGCCAAGAGTGTATTCTTGTAAAGTAGCTGAGCCATAGCCAATCACAGCAGCCAAGCTTCAGCCAATCACTACAGCAAAGCTTTAACCAATTGCAGGCTGCCAACTGATCAGAATTTGTCCGTATTCAATAAATTCTCAGTTGTACTCAATCAAGATGTTTCTGGGCTGGGCCCAGTGGCTCCTAACTAAGTTGTCTGGGAATCTGTGGTGGGAGGATCACTTGAACCCAGGAGTTCAAGGCCAGCCTGGGCAACATAGTAAGACTCCATCTCTAAAAAAGAAAATTAGCTGGGCATAGTGGCAACATCTTTAGACCTAGCTACTTGGGAAGCTGAAGAGGAACAATCATTTGAGCCCAGGAGTTTGAGGCTGCAGTGAACTGTGATCTGCCACAGCACTCCAGCCTAGGAGACACAGCAAGACCCCCATCTGAGGGAGCGGTGGAGCTGTTTTTTTATGTTGTTTCTTTTTTCTGTCTATAAATACTGCCTGATCACATTGCTGGGTGGAACTCTCTGAACCTCTTCTTGTTCCAAGGGATGCCCAATTCATGAATTGTTCTTTGTTCAAATAAACTCTGCTAAACCTAATTTGTCAAATGTTTTTCTTTTAACACTTCAGATGCAATTTTTAGTGCTATGGTAAGGATAAAGATGCTGCTTTAACAAAGTCAAATTATCCACAAGAAATGGAAAAGTAAAATTTCTTTGCCCTCAGTGCCAACATGAAATGAAACCAATTTCCCCTAATGCTTTTTGCTCCTTCTATTATAGCTGGCTTTGCTTTGGAAGGCTAGTGGTGTATATTTTTAGTTTTACTGATTCTCTCTAAACAGTTTCTCCCTTTCAGGGCCTTGTACCACATCTGTTGTTCAGTGCCTTTTTGAAATTAAAATATTCTATAGGATATCCTTAAATCATGAAAAATGAAGGACAAACAGACTATTTTATTTCAGGAAATAAAAATCAAAGTTGGGGTAATATTTTTTTTTAATATCTCCCTTTTTTTGTTGTTGTTGTTGGGGATTCATTGAGGGTACAATAAACCAGGTTATACTGATTGCATTTGTTAGGTAAAGTACCTCTTGCAATTGGGGTAATTTTTTTTTTTTTTCCTATTTACAGCCTTAATAGAATTTCCTTTAGGTTCAGGCCCACAGTAAAGAAAAGATACATATACACACCCAAAGGCACACACTGATTTCTCTGTGTCATGTTTGTTGAGTAATAAATTATGTTGCAAAAGATAAAGGCACAGAAAGGGGCAGTGGCCCTGTCAAAAAACAGTTGGGACGGATGATTAGATATGAATATTAAACCCTTCCTAGGTAGTAGTTTTCACACTCCTCCTGTAAACCTAAACCAGGGCTACTAATAACTTCAAATATGGACACTTGAGTTTCAGCATCTCATTTTACCTACTTTAAGTCAGTTGACCATGTGCTGTGTCTTATACTCGGCATTACTGGATGAGGGGACATTAAGAAGATATAGTTGGTGAGTATGTACATTGCATCAGCTTGGAATGAAGTTGGGAAATAAATATGCAAGTTAGAACAAATTCAACACAGTGATGACTGAGTAAAAATGGATCCTGAATGATTAAAGTTAAAGTACTAATTCAAAGAAGGTGAACCGGATGTTTAGTAGGAAGAGAATATAAAGTGGTGGGGAGGAGGTGGAGGGCATTCAGATGAGACAAACAGAGTACAAAGGGAGTGAGAACAAGCCAGCGAGATCTGCTTTACTAGAGAATGAGGAATAAGCCTAGCATGGAGGGAGCTGGGGGAGGGGGCAACCTTGATTTGCTAGAGGCCTGGAAGGACGAACGGAGCATTGCATGTGGGTCATTTTTGGAGATACAGGAAAACCAAGAAATGTAAAATCTGCATGGACAGAACAAATGAGACCCTCCTGGCAACACTGGTAAGCTGAGCAAATGGAAACTTGACCTGGTGAATCAGAAGTCAAACTTTCTTGGAAGTCAAACAATGGACCCTAACAAAGTTGGTCTCAAAACTTTCATAGTGACTGACATATTTTGATTCACAATAAAATAGCACTGTACCTGAGCCGCAAGGACAAAGACAAAATCAGCCTAAAAATTTTTTTAGATAGCAATATAGAGTAAAAGACAATGAAGAGGATAGATGTGGGTTTTTTCTTTTGCAGTTGTTAGCCAGGGCTGGGTTGGAACCCACCACCTCCAGCACATGGGGCCAGGGCCCCACTCTTTTGAGCCATAGGCACTGCCTGATAGATGTGGGTTTACTGAAGAATGTTTGGGATTTGATTTTGTGGCCCAGAATAAGAAAGATTAGATGTTTAAAGAACACCTTGGTTACAGAATAGGCAGCCTTCTTGCTGAGAGACTGGAAAGGAAGCCAGAATGATAAACAAAACTGACTTCAAGATTTTGAGGCCCACAAATTAAGGTGATTGAAGCGCTATTGACAAGAATAAGTTAGGAAAACAGGAAGCAAGAAGCAAACTGTTAAGTTGAACTTATCAAGTTTTAGGGCCAATTCAAACTGCAGCAAGCTTCAGAGTCACCTGGAGAGTCATCTAGAGAGTCACCCCCGGAGTTCCTGACTCAGTAGGCCTGGGATGGTCCTCATGTTCACGTTTCCAAGTACCGTATTTTTGAGAGCCAGTAATTTAAATTACATCCTCTAAGACAGCTAATGATAGTAGAGGTCAGAGTCAGTAATATGAGGGTGGGAATTATCTATAGCCAGGTTGCTGCTGAAAACTAGGTTCTGGAAATTTCTGATCTACAGTACTTTCTATCACGTTGCTACCTTCTGTTTCTTTAATTGTGTGCTGGCATTAAAGTGAAGTAAATGCTCAGTCTCTGGCAGTTGGGAATGAAGGGGACCAAAAGTTTAAGAAACAAAAACATTCTGAAAATAGACCATGAGTGGATAAGGGAAGGCCAGAGCACAGCTTTTGAAGGATGCAACAGAAAGCGATTCAGGAGGGAATTGCAATCAGGCATGATGTGGTAGTGGGAAAAAGGACCTCTAGATACTTGACAATCTACTCTAGAAATTTCTTCTCACTCTGTGAAGATGCAAAAAGGTGGAAATTTCAAAGGAAAGTTAATAAGTCTACTTTGTATTTTAATTATTGTCAAGTACCCAGGTGCTTAAGTGAAGAGTTTCATGTACATATAAATTACTTCTGTGCCCTAGCATATTTGTAGAAATCTAAATGAGATGTTGTTCCATTTAAAATTTAAATAACTCTCTTGAGAAAATGCCAGCCAGACTGCTTCTACTAGAAGCCAATGCATAAACATGCATTTGTTATTTACTTGTTAATGTGTTCAGTATCTTGATGTATTTGGGGTTTTTTTGCATGAAACTTAAAGTCCTCTGTACTGTGATTTGATGACCCTAAAATGATGTTTAAAAAAGTGAACAAACAATATTGTGGTAGATGCAGAGTAGATCATTTCTAGAAAGGCTTTTGTTCCTCTTTCAGAGATGATGGTTACAAAAGGGTTCAGATGTGCTGTGCCTCAGCTCCAGCACTTTTGACAAAATGGCAGGTTCAGATCCACAAATGCAATTTTTTTTTTTAAAACAGTGCTTTGGGGGAAGGAAGTTTGCCTGTGCTCTGGAGCACTGAGGGCGATTAAGGGGCGAAGTTGGCTTTGTTCAGCAGGCTGAAGCTGATTGAGTCAGTTTGGGTTCTGGCAAAGCAGCTGCTGGCAGAAATGTACAGCCATTTCACATTCTCTCTATCCTGATTGGAACTTACCTCTTACAAGAAGGATTCTAAGTTCAAGTGAGGGTGGAGGAAAGGGCAAGTACTTTAATACTTGAAAACGCACAGCCTCCATGCTTCAATCAGGGAAAATTTGGACTAAAAACAGATATTCTACACACACACACACACACACATATTATGCCCAAAGGGTTTCTTGGACACAGAATTGTTTTTTGAAAATAACAATATGATGAGTTAATAGTGAATGAATCAGAAACATACGGATTAAATTTTCCCTGAAATTTGCATGAATTTGGAAGTCCTAGAGGAAAGGGCACTTGGCAACATGTACTTGGGATTTTACTGAACCAAAAACATTTGAGAAATAATCTCAGGCCCTGTGTGGACACGAAACTGTGCCAAATTTCTCCATTTTCATAAACTGCACTAGAATAAAGAAAAGACTAAAAATCATCTAATGTAATTTAATAAAGACATGGAATACTGCTTTATAGCAACTAGTGAGCTTCCTGTATGCGGGACTAAGTTTGGCTGTTTGTTTTAGTGTACAGGTCAATACAATCCTACCCTCAGGGTGAGGCTGTGCTCTAGCAGGGCCTCTGGGACTGTAGCATCAGGTAAGGCAGACCAGGTTTATGTGAACTTGTTGCTTTACCAAGTGAAAACAAGCTTCAGGTTGACTTATAAGCATATCCGAGGTCATTAACAAAATTCTCTGTAAAGAAAATATATAATTTTTTTAAAATGTCAGTTCTATTGTTTTCATTGCATTATTTTTTTAGACCTCGCAAAGATCTTAATATAACTTTTCTTGGCATGCTTTCTTCTGGTGGATCAAAAACTAGCATCCTATTCACATACAGTTCATATAGGATCCTGACTATACTCCTGTAACGGCTTAGAAAGTAGCTATAAAGACAGAAGAGGGATGGAATGTGCGGTGAAGTTTTTTTGTAGGGATGGGAACAGAAAGTATGATAATCTTCGTAATAGTTCATCCATGGACCTAAAATTTAGACTTACACCATGCACACAAGCAAGAATATCAGAATACCAGGAACTTCGACTTCCCCCGCATTTGCTCTTGACCTTGGGCCAGTGAAATTCTCTCTTTTTAACTTTACGCATGGGCTCTAGCTTCTCAAAAGGAAAGCTCATATGAGCCTAAGATCTATCACAAGCACTTTAGTTTCTGCCTAATGAGCTAGTGATAAATGAAGGCTTTAATGGAATCCAAGATGAACTGGAAAATCATTTATAAAGCAGATCCTGCTAGGTGTGCACATTATTACCGGGGCTGTATAAGTAACATTAGAAACATTGAAAGTCACTCCCTCTGACTTCTTACCTCTGGCAATATCTTGTACTCAGGGAAGGTGGCCTTGGAGAAGACACGCAGCAGTGCAAAAGTAGGTGGGTTTACTCAGAAGATGGCAAGAGAGAGCCAGGATGTTAAACCTGATCTGTTCTAAGTCTTCCTTTAGAGAAAGTATCATATCCATCTGAAGGGGACAGGCCTACATGTTTACAGGGAGGAAGTCCTGAGACTTTTGTGAATGGCCAAATTGGTGAATTCCACCAGAGCATACTATTTTCCTACAAAGCAAATCAAAAATACAAGTGACACCAATGCCCCTCTTCAGGCTTATAATGATTTATTTTGCTCACTTATAGGTACATTTTTACTGTCTCTGGTATTTGCAGTATCAGTTTTACAACCTCCTTTTACTTGTTTCCATACAGAAAACAGGGCAGCTCAGCTGCCTCATAAAGCAGAGTCATTCATTATAAAGCTTTTCAATAAATCACAGATTTCTATTTTTCTGGCTAAAAAACATTCATTCCTTATACCCGTTACTTCACCTTCACGTCCCTCTTTGCCCTTAAATATTGTCTTGCAGTTCGGCCTGGTGACTCACACCTGTAATGCCAGCACCTTGAGGTGAGGTGAGGATCACTTGAGGTCAGGAGTTTGAGACCAGCCAGGACAACATAGTGAGGGCCTGTCTCTACAAAAAATTTTAAAGATCAGGCAGGCCTGATCGCATATGTATATTCCTAGCTACTCAGGAGGCTGAAGGAGTTGGAGGTTATAGTGAGTTGTGATCCTGCCACTGACTGTCTCAGCAAGACCGTCTCAGGCTCTGTCTCCCAAAAAACCAAAATTGTTTTTCCTCCAGGATTTTTTTTTAAAAATAAGCACAATTTTGTCCCTTTACCAGATTTCCTGCAGGCACTGTGTTGGACGGAGGAACTGTGCTGCATTGAGGTGTGGCTGCTGAATGAGTGGATGGCTGTAGTCACCTCAGTGAGGTGACCAGTCCTTAAGGATGAGCTCCACGGCACATACAGCTCAAAACTTGGGCCTCAGCGGGGATGTTACCTTGTTTAGGAGTGTTTTCCAATACTCTCTCCTACCCTAACTCACCCACCTTCTTAGTTATTGCTCTACCTGTGTGTTCCTATAGCTTCCTGAACATTGCCCATCAGAGCTCATGTCATTTTCCATTGCAACTGCCTGTTTACTTATTTTCATACCCTCTAGACTGTAAGCCCTATGAAAGCAAGTATCGTGTCTGACTTGGTTTGTCCATTTCTATAAGTGAAGCACGTAGGAAAGTACCCAGGATAGAGCAGTAACCACGCACACACTGTAGAACCTCTGTAAGTTGACCACCCAAGGGACTGTAACAAATGGTTGAACATGTGGAACTGGGGGTCAACATAAGGAACTAGGCCTACTGTACTGACACGTACATGTGGTACATGTCCAGTCTCTTACTTAAGGAGGTGGTCAATGTAGGGAAGTAGTCAACTATGGAGGGTCTACTGTATATAGTGTCTCTTGTATTTCTTGTAATTGCAGAAGTCAAATGTGGCTTGAGTATTACAATTTTAATACACTTTTTTTCCTTTCTTCAAGGCCAGGTGTGGTGGCTCATGCCTGTAATCCTAGCACTCTGGAAAACGGAGGCAGGTAGATTGCTTGAGCTCAGGAGTTCAAGACCAACCTGAGCAAGAGTGAGTCCCCATCTCTGCTAAAATTAGAAAAAATTAGCCAGGCATTCTGGTAGGTGCCTGTAGTTCTCAGCTACTTCAGAGGCCGAGGCAGGAGGATAGCTTGAACCCAGGAAACTGAGATTGCTATGAGCTTTGACGCCACAGTACTCTACCCAGAGCAACAGAGTGAGACTATCTCAAAAAAAAAAACAACTTGTACACATTTTGGCACTGTGTGTGTGTGTAACCACACACACACATTTAAATACACGAATAAGTATATTATGGGTTACATTCAGATATATACAGTCCTTTATTAGAATGCAATATCTACTAAAGGACTATATAAATTTTAAAGTATAAAAACTCATATAGTATTAAGAATGTGCAAAGGTGGAACAATAGACTTAAATGTGGTAGATCTCCAGGTCAGAGAGTTTAAAAATGGTTTTAATTTAAAAGAACCTTTTATTCCCTTCACATTTTGTATTGCAATATCTGTTAAGCAATTGACATGTACAAAAACTGTAAGGTACAAAAGAATCAAAAAACTGATGGTGATTCAAACATTATGTTTTTGAAATTGCAAGTCATCGTTATAAGCAATCTTTTATAAATAATTATTTCTGTGTAATGTATAATAATAAAGCTACCCAAAATTTAAAACAAATTAAAAATTCAGTATACTAAGAAAAAAAATAATAAAAGAACCTTTTCTTTTAGAAACAATACATTCATACCTTGTGCACAGTGTTTAATTTTCTTCCATTCCTCAACATTGAATATACTGTTGATTGCTTTAGATGTACTGGAGAAACCAACTGAAGCTAAAACTTATTGCCCATCTTTGTCTCAAGATACCACCATTTATGAGACCCATGCTTTTTATCACGAACACCAAGATTTCATTTTTCCAATTTTTATTATTGTATCAAATAAGAAGAGAAAGGGCAGTAAAGTCCAAAGTGAATGCATGAACAGTGCTGCGCAGGCCAGAAGGGTGACAGTGCCAGAAGAGCTGTGGTTTGGCAGGCAGCTCCGCACATGCAGCCCATCAGGTCCCTCTGCATCTTCCTCCAAAGCACGCCTCGCGCCTAGCAGCTTCGCATTCCCCACTGCTGCCTCCACGTCAAGCTACCCTCATCCCTCCCTACACTATCATCTAGTCTCCTAACAACTCCCTGCTTTTCTTTTTTTACCATGAAGCATCCAGAAGGTTCATTTAAAAGGCCTCCCTGACCTGGCTGGTCTCCCTGTCCCACCTCATCTTGCACCACCTCTGCACACTCTTCTCCCACCCCTTGACCTTTGTTCCCTTCCAAGTATGCCAGTCTCTTTCCCACCTGGAGGCCTTAACTCTCTGCTTTCTCTACCTGTGACACTCTGCCTTTCATTTCCATTCCTTCTTTCAGATTTCAGGCTTTCTGTCCTCCACAAGAGCCACCCAAGGACTCAAGTGTGCCATCCCATAATATTCTGCATCTCTGCATAAGCTTATTGCTGTTTAGCAGTTTTCTTCTTTTTTGTTTATCATCGTTTTCCTACAAGAATGAAGCTCTTTGAGAGCAGAGGGCTTACGTTTCTTGGGGAAGTTGAAGCTCTCAGTTAATGGGTAGTTCTTGGATTGTTTTTTATACAAACCAAAAGTTGATTATATCCTTAACAAGAAAATCATGTCAGAAAGATGCTAAATGCTAACAAACTCCCTTTGTCCATGAGATGCCTTTTTCTCTGAAGACACAGGCTAATTGGGAAGATCAAATGCATGTGAAGTACCACAGAAAGCACTGTTCCCATTCAGAGGGGTAAAGGGACTAGGGACACAGAGGATGAGATGTAAAAACATTTAACACAGGACCTGACGCACACTATGTACCGAAACTTGTTCATTGGTTCATATATTTGTCACTTATTATTCGTGAATCTCTTTACCTATTCACTCTCTAGACCTAGTTCAACAACCCCAAGGGGGAGTGGCAGATATTGATTATAAAAGGGCCATGTCTTCTAAGAGAGAGAAGAGGTCATCCACAAAAGCAGTCAAAGTCTAGAAAATCCGGCCCTGGCACTTAACTGTTTTGCAGCTTTCTGATGTCAAATAGAAACAAAGCCAACAAGGAATTTAGGTTTGTCGCCGTGGCTCCTGCCTGTGATCCCAGCTCTTGGGAGGCCAAGGCGGGTGGATTGCTTGAGCTCAGAAGTTCGAGTCCAGCCTGCTCAGGAGTAAGACCTCATTTCTAACAGTAGCCAGGCGCTGTGGAGAGTGCCTGTAGTCCCAGCTTGGTCCAAGAGTTTGAGGTTGCCATGAGCGAAGATGCCATAGCACTCTACCAACGGCATCAAAGTGAGACTCTGTCTCACAAAAATAAAAATAAAAAAAGGAATTAAATGGCCCAGAATTGACACTCAACATGGAAACTTTCCTAAGAAGACAAATTTGATACAAGATTTTTGGATGATTGAGGACGGATTTTCAATGTTCTCAAAAGTAAGAATCTATACATTTTCAAAATAAGTGTACGTGTAAATATTATCCTGTAATAATTACTATGGCTGTGTAACAAATTACCCCAAAACTTAAAAGCATAAAATAGTGACTTACTATGCTCACAAATTCTAGGACAGCAATTCAAGAACGGCACTATTGATTCATTCTCAGTTAGGGCTCTCTTGTACTAGCAGTCAGATTTTAATTGGAATGACAATCATCTGAAGCTCTGACTGAGGTTTGAGGGTCACTTCCACCGTGGCTCCCTCACAGGTGTAGGAAGTTAATCAGGTGCCTCAGTTTCCCTCTCCAAGGGGCTGCTTAGTGCCATCATATTATGGTGGCTGGCTTTCCCCAGAGTGAGCAATCCGAGGGATCACGGTGGTAAGTACGATACCTTTGACAACCTTGAGGTCACATACAGTCACTTCTGTCCTCTCTTAGACAATCAGTGCCAGCCCTGAGGTGCTGTCTGCAATCAAAAGGGGATTATGTAAGAGTATGAATACCAAAGGGTGTGGAGCACTGGGTACCATTTTGGAAGCTAGTTGACCCAAATTTCTGTAAGTATGAACAATTGGAGGATACCCAAGGACTGAAAAAGGATTTTTCTATGACAAAAGTTAAGAGAAAAGTATTGACCATTGCAATCAGTAATATAACTGAAAAAAGGATACATAAATGTAGCGTCTTCACAGGAGAATGGAAATGGTTTTAATCACAGAAAGTTCCAATTATCTTTATACACAGGATCATTCACTCGTTCATTCATCCAAACTTTTATTTCACTAAAATGACTGCTTTATATATATTCCTGTGAAAGCATGTGTGGGGGAATAATGTGATTTTATGATCCTCTGTTTACATGCAACTTAGGCCAATAAAGGTATTGGTTCTTTGACCAAGAAATTACAGATAGGAATGACTTTCTGCCTAGACTGCTGTCTTAAAAAAAATCTTTCCAAAAAACGTTTTGGAACATTTAAACCCATTTCCTCATAGTTTTCCACTGTTCCTTCCAGGGAAAGCCCATAGTCAGCACCAGGGAGGAGCGTAAGAGCCTTAACACTTGATTTACATAATCACTAGTTTTAACGTATAGCTTATTTTTTATTTAAAGACCAATACGCGAGCACACACACAAACACACACGTACCACATGCGTATGCACATTTCTGTAAAGTGTTTGGCAATAACTCGTACAGCTGAATTTTGATCTTCACGTTCTTCTCTCTGAAAATCAAGTCCAGATGATCTAAAACAAGCTGACAACAAGAATGAGAGAACAGGTTTTACCAAATTTAGGCCCACTCGGAGCCTCATGGAATCTAAGTTTAGAATAAACAAAATCGTCCAGATCATTCCATGTGTTGCTTTGCCTAGCACTAGGGAGTGCTTCTTTCCAGCAATTTAAAAGAAGGAAGAGAAGAAGAAAGAGCACTAGCAGTTTGTGAAATAACTGCCGCAATTTTTAGAAAATAAACAGTGGAGGGACAACAACACTACGGTAACTTGATTGTTAACTTCGCACGTGTCTATAGAATTCAGTTACCCTGGAGGACGTGAACAGTTTCAAATAGGTAAGGGGAGGAAGATTTGGTGAAGTTCTTTTGAGTTTGACCAAGCCTGAAGTATTTGAAAACTATCTGGAAATAAATGAGCCTAAACTGCGACTTACAATAGATACTGTGTGATAGAATTGAGCATTTTCAAAATTTACAAAAAGAACCGTTCAGCAATACCATTTCAGATGCAGACAGGTGTTCCATAAATAAGTCCCGAAGATCTGTATTTGCATTCTAGACTGTGTTTTTGTGAAATTCAATCATAATGGCATTTGAGTCTCGCAATTCAGCCAAGCACAATTGAATATAGACAAATTTACATAGATAGTTTTGTGCCAACACAGGATATTTATGTTTGCATATAGCAATGGCATTCGTGGACAATTTCAAGTTTTGCACAAAAATCTCATGTGAAATAAGGCCTGATATATTAATTCAATTACACGAGCTTGAACAAAGTGCTGTGACACAAACTGGGACAGTTTCTTATGGGTTAAAAAAGAAATGATCTATTACAGGAAGTGAAACCCAATTACATGAAACCAAACCCATGCAAAACTGAAGCAACTCAGATAAAGTTTTCTCCAAGAAAGCTCTACCATGCCCTTCTCTAAGTCATTAAATGATTAGCATTATATATATATGTGTGTGTGTGTGTGATACTTAAACTTACCAATAAGGTAGTTAAAGAATGAGTATTTGTTTTATAATAAGCTTTTATTCCTTCTCTTTTCAATTGCAATTCACAAGTTTTTCTTTATGCCTCTTACTTTGGGAAGGGCATTTATCATGTAAGAAAGAGGTTTAAGAGAAAATCTTGTGATTATACACACCACTCCTTTTGTCAATGTTTACATAAATGTCCAGGTAGTTCACCCCAGGCCATTATTTACCCTAACATAAATAATGTTAGTAAAATTAATATAAGAAAGATTCCTTCCATTGTTAGTTACTTCAAAGTTTTGCTTTGAATAAATTAATCACTTATCTCACAGTGATAAGTAAGATGCTTAAAGATTACTGAAAGGAAAAAAGGGTTTCTATCAGGCTTTCCCCTTGACCTCAGCAGTAGAATGTTGATGAAACAAAGGCAAACAAAATCAAGACAAAAGAGGCCAAACTGATCTAGAGAGAGGTGGATGGATCACCTCTGCCTAGGATAGATACAATGGAAGCCACACGTGGCCACGGTGAGCACCCAGACCAGAAATAAACCAAAAATCTAATGGTAACCCAAAGTCAGTACTTAGAAAGAGATAAAACCAGGAAAATCATCAAATTCACATAAGAAGATTAGGGGAATATGGAAACTCTCAAAGACGAAAATAAAATCTACACATAATTTCAATTCTCAGATATAATACTTGTTAAATTTTAGACTATTAGAATGTTTTTGTTAAAAAAATAGATATTATATTGATAATCTTTTAATTGATATCCTGTATGTACCAATAACCATTCTGTATGTAGAATGGTTACATACACCATACTACACATATCGTGTAGTATGTAGCACGATACTACATGCTATCAAGGTATCGTATTGTTTAACCAAGACCTTATTGTTGGACTTTAACCATATAACGGTAGGTCGTATTATTGCTGTTGCTTTGCTAATTAAATGATGCTGTGATGTGAATTTTTACAGGCTCATACCTGTAATCCCAGCACTTGGAGAGGCCAGCACAGGAAGATTGCTTGAAACTAGGAGTTTGAGAACAGCCTGAGCAACATAGTAAGACCCAGTTTCTCAAAAAAGAAAAGAAAAGAAAGAAAAAACAATTAGCCAGGCACACACCTGTAGTTCTCAAAGGCTGAGGTAGGAGGAGCTCTTGAGCCCAGGAGTTTGAGGTTGCCGTGAGCTACGATTGCACCACTACACTCCAGCCTAGGTGACAGAGCAAAACGCTGTCTCTAATTTAAAAAGAAGATGAGGATGAAGAAGAAGAAGAAGAAGAAGGAGAAAAATGTTCCTCTAGAAAGGTTATCCTGATTGATAACCCACAGTGTAGATTAGGCGAGACTCTTTTCAAGCCTTCACTCCCCCAGCCCTTGTAATCACTTCCCATTCAGTCTTGGCGCCTGAGGCCGGGAATTTGAGAAGAGAGGAAGCATTGTGTTGCCATTTTGTTTCTTCAGCTTTATCTGCTTATTCCATATAACATTATAAGTGGAATCCATTACACATAGGAGAATTGTTGGGCAGTGCTAAGTGGCCGACAGCAGTATAAAATTAAGCTTCATAACTTTTATCTTAAGACTGGGAGATATTTATTGACTTTCTGAAGGTTATATAAGCAACTCAAGACATGACCTAAGAATAAACTGCAGGTTAGTGACTATTCAGATAATTACTAAACCAATTTTTCTTCCTAATAAAAGTAACTCAGTTTAATTTCTAGGTTAATTTAAAATTAATAAAAGATGTCTGATGAATCGCTCAGAAGTCTCCTTCCTTCTTAATCTATGATCCAAACAATAGCACGCTTACTAATAACATCATTCGCAAATGAGCTAAAACTGTGTAGTCTCCATGGCCATAACTCAGGACAATGGCAGAATTATATGTGTCTGAGAAATTCAATCAGATCAATTTCCTGAGGCTTCTTAAAATGCCCTGATGAATGGAAACCTCGATGGGGGTTGGAGGGGTATCTCGACAGGCTGTGTAAATTGAAATGATTAACCACTTTGGTCATATTTAATTATTCTGCAGTCACTTTACCGCAGATTCTCTTTCTAAATTTACCTTACAGCGTTCTAACATATTATATAACTAGAAGGCAGCATAATTTTGAGGAGTACATTGGACAGGGAAACGAGGATTCTTGGCTTTCCTACTAACTGAATGACTTGAGATAACTTCCTCAATTTCTCTGGTCTGTAGTTACTTAATTTGTCTTGTAATGACTTATGTTTATAAGGCAAACTACCACTAATAAAGCGTAGATAGGAGCCAGCTAAGCCTCTATGGTAGTTAAGATATTAGACTAGAGAATCTAATGACAAGAATCTGACTCTGGCTGCATACCACTTAATTATCACATAACTTGGGGGAATTCCTTTTGACCTCTTTGTATATCAGTTTCCTCATCTGTAAAACACAAATAGCATGTTCCTCTGAGAGTTCATGTGAGGGTTCAATGATACAGTTTTTGCCCGACACAGGGGAAGTATCCATTACATGTCAGCAGTCAATAGTACGTGCTCATTGCAGCAGATAGAAATGTATTATATGAGGCCCTTCAATTTATCTAGAATAGGAATCCTTTGGATTGATGTTTTTATTGCATCTATTTGAGTACTGTTGAGTCTAGCTCAGTATCTTCACTAGCAGTAATGATTTGTTTTTATGTCTCATAGTTAAATTTGCTTCATTTTCTAAGTAACTTTTTTCTACGTAGGCCTTCATGTCATCTTTATCTTCTTGTTTTAGACTTGCTTCCAGAAAAACACTGAGTTGCTCATATTAATGTTATGATTATATTCAATTAGCTTTGAAAATACGCTTTAAGTTTTAGGAGAGCCTAAAATTTTATACCTTAGTTTTTAAAAATCATTTTGAATCACACCAGTCATTCTGTTAAACGAAAATTTAGATGATATAATTATTCAGCATTATGTAGAGTTATCCATTAGAGAGGCAGAAAATCCTCAGTGCAACCTGACTCGCCCTAAGGAGGGCTTTCAGCTGTTTCCAGAGGGCAAGTGAACTAACAAGCAAGGCTTCAGTTAAGGGCGGCACCTGTGGCTCAGCCAGTAGGGCGCCGGCCCCATATACCTGAGGGTGGCGGCTTCAAACCCAGCCCCGGCCAAAAAATAGCCGGGCGTTGTGGCGGGCGCCTGTAGTCCCAGCTACTCGGGAGGCTGAGGCAAGAGAATCGCCTAAACCCAGGAGTTGGAGGTTGCTGTGAGCTGTGTGAGGCCACGGCACTCTACCAAGGGCCATGGGATGAGACTCTGTCTCTACAAAAAAAAAAAAAAAAAAGAATTTTTATTAGTATAAAAAAAATTTTTATCAGCATCCAAAACTTAATATCACATCTTAAATTATTTCAGTTCCCATGTGATGAAAGTAAAATTAAATAAGCAATCAACATAAATGTAGATAGGGTCCTGCACAGATTATAATAATTTGACAGTGGAATAGTTTTTCATGACAAGAGGAAATACGGTAAAACAATACTAGGTATAAAAAGACTCCATTATTTGAGCCGATGAAAGACTGGAAAGTAATAAACCTCATGCAAAACAAGCCTATGTAATTATCCCAGAGATAAAAAGACAAATCTACCAATATCCCAAATTTGTGATATTTTAGAAAGGTGTAGCTTTCCCTGGATTTTTATCAGGGAAAATAAAGAAAAAAAAACACTCTTGAAAAATATCAACCCTTCCAGCCCCTACTTTATTATGAAGAATAGATTTTTCTTCAAAATATTGTAATGCTGGCCAGGCGCGGTGGCTCATGCCTGTAATGCTAGGACTCTGGGAGGCTGAGGTGGATGGATTGTTTGAGCTCATGAGTTTCATGACCAGCCTGAGCAAAAGCGAGACCCTGTCTCTACTAAAAATAGAAAATCTGAGGCAAGAGGATCTTTTGTGCCCAAGAGTTTGAGGTTACTATGAGCTATGATGCCACAGCACTCTACCTGGGGCAACGGCTTGAGACTCTGTCTCAAAAAAATACATACATATAATGCTCATTTTTGAGAGGGATTACTACCATGGTGAAATTTATGATTATTACATCATCCATCGCTAATGTAAAAAGAAGGTGATTTCATATATCTTTAATTCTCTTTTTCTCAAACTTGGGATTTATTTTAAATTTCAGATTTAAAACACACAATGAAGGGAAATCAGAGCAAAACTAAATTTTAGCACCAAACATTCTGATGAAGATGGCACCTCATCAATTTGAAGTCTTTTCTAAATATGCAAAGTGATTTGAAAACGTAAGTTAAAGGGGCATTTCAACCCCAATTTTTGACAGCAAAGCATTTCTGAATTTCATGCAATAAAAAGGATCTTAACTTTCCTGTTTTCTCATAAAGACTTATATAATTTAAATTATCAAACTAATCTTAAATCCAAACTAAATTTAAGAATAAATTGCATTTGACATTCATATATTGACAGTTAAAGATGAAAAAGAATATGTATGTGGCAGATAAATTGCCAAATGCTTTACATGTGGGTATAGAAAAGAAAAATAGAAAACATCATCTTTGTTCTCAAAATAATCCATACACGCTTAGAATTCAGGTTTAAACCAATTCTCAGTAAGAGTAGAAAGATGTTATTATGAAGAAGTTGCAAATGTTAATCAAGTGGCTTCCTTGAAGGCAAAGTAATGTCTCCATTTCACTATATATTCTAATTCTAATCATGTCTGATCATCCAAAAGCCAAGTTCTTGGGCCTCGATGTTTTATTGATCCGTGAAATTATCTTAACCAGGTTTTGCTGCCTTGCTTTTCACTGAGAGGCATTTCTAGAAATGCCCACACGAATTGCCATTTCTGAAAATATTGCCTCTCAGTGCTTACTTGGATAACACAGACTTCCTCCAACCTGGGAAAATATATATGGACTAGGTATTACAGACAAAGGCTACTATCCTTAAAAAACAAAAAGCACTTGGCAATCAATTTTTAAAAGCTTCCCAGAGAAATTTGTAAAGGAGAAAATGCATAAAAGCCAGCTGTTAGAAGAAAACATATAATTACACAAAAACTATAAAAGTATGCTTGGTGTCACTCTTAATTTTAAAAAGGCAAACAGAAATAGTGAAGAAAATAGTCTCAGCTTCCTTCCTCCCCTGTTAATAAACTGGCAAACAAAAAGCATTTGGGCCTGAGGGAAAGAAGCACTTTTATAGACCGCTAATAAGAAAAAAATAGACACAAACTCTTGAGAAATAATTTGGCATTATTTATCAAATGTTTAAATAACTTTTCCTTTTCATTATGCAACTTTGCTGCTAAGCTTTGATCCTGAGATAGATGACCCATGTAATGAAGTTTTTAGTAATAATTTTTATAGTCAGGAAAAGTTGAAAATAACTTAAGGACTTATAAAAAGGTTAGATTAATCGATTATGACCATTCATACAAGGGAATATCACTCAGCTCTTAAAAAGGATGACCTATGCATCCACCCAGATTTAGACACACCATAGAGGTGAGTCAGCGGCTCAGCTTAATGAGTAGATGCTGGAGATTCAGAGCAGACCCTGGAAATGTTCCTGGCACCACTCATAACTGGGGTTATCTAAAGCAAGATCATGATCTCGGCATCCCTCACTTTGCTTGTCTTGGACACAAGAACAGTATGCACTCGCAAATGTTATGAAGATTAAACGATACAGTATTTGCTTAGATGAGGGCCTGGCTCTTAGAAACTACTGTTAAAGCTTTTGTGAAATTTAGTAAATACTAACATGGAAAGTCGTTTAAAGAACATGAAGTAGAAAGTAAACCGATACAGAACAGTGTAATTTTACGTATGTAAAATAATTATGGAGGTGAGATAACATGCACAAGTATAAAACATTTCTGGAAGCCACAACAAAAAATGTTGGATTAACCTCTAGGAAATGGGAAGGATGTAGATAATATCAGAGCTCTTTTGTTTTCCCTCTTCTGTTCAAAGTTCTTTTCTTTTCATTTCATTAGGATGTAGAAGGAGATGTAGTAGCAGTAGCAATAGCTCCTGGAAGATTTTAAGACCAGCTGGAGGTTGTTTCGCCCAGAGCTCACTGGTGACCCCTGCAGGCTAGTAGGTTTAATGCCGCAGCTGGGCTCTCCTCATTTCTCCTATTCCGCCAAATCTCACACACACATACACGTACACATGTTAAAAAATTAGAATCATGCGGTAAATACAACATTTGTTCCTATTCTTTTTATTTAACGATATATTAGAAATGTGTCTCCATTTTATTAAATTGTCTTTGAATATAGGATTTTAATATCCCCGTAAAGTTCTACCATGTACCCGGACTATATTCCTTGCTGAACAGAACTAAATGGGCCAAGGGGACGAGAGAATGAAGTCAGAGTGTCCTGTGAGGTTGACCTATGCAATGTAGCCACAACCTCCCTTTTCTGTGCCATCCCTCCTCAGCATTGTAAAAATGCCGGAGACGAGGACCTGGCAAGCTAATTTGCTTGCAAATTTACTTTAAGGCACAAATTCCTGATATAGGGGGGAAAAATTGTATTGGTACTGAGACAGAGCAAACACTCTGCATTTTAACAAAGAACAAATCGTTAATCCAAAGATTTAATTTTGGTGGTAGATTTTCACTAATCAGCGAGAAGAGTGAGAAGAATGAAAGAAACATTCAGATGTAGCTTTTGCGTTTTGAACTCAGTAAATATTGGCTGAATTGAAATATTCAGAAGCTGGCACACATAGGCTTCCAATATATTGTCCCTTTATTCTTGCAAATTGCTACAGCATACAAACCATAGAAAGTCACCCACGTCACAATAACAACAGGAAACCACAGAGACTTCTGCAATATAAAATACTAGTCTTCCAATTTTGCCCACTCATGGTTTTTGGCTTTGCTCTAATCTCGGGCAAGTTTACATAAGGTGCCTCAAGTTTCTCATCTACAAGATACAATCCACCCAACACAGATAATGAGAGGAGTAAATTCTCAAAATGTGCAGTTCTGGGCATCTTGCTGTCCTCCGTCCCTCGCCGTCCCTCAGGGGGAAGGTTGCACGTCGGAGTAGACGGAACACAGCACTCTTGGCAGAAAGCAGGCATTCGGGTGTTGCCTGGGACACTTACCACCTAGGCGGGCAACTGATCTTACCTCTCTTTGCTAATCAATAAAAATAGGCTAAAATAGACAAGTTCATGTTTTAACTTAACAATTTCAGTGTCTATTTTGCCCATTGCCTTACACTTTTACTACCATTGGGAGGAGAAGCAGAAGCATAAAAATACATGTCATACTTTTAAGGACATAATATGAGTTTGCTTTTTTGGTTGCTTACCACTTCTAATCCTCAAAATAGCTGTCTCAGGTAGATGTTTTATGCAGAGTTTGCCTAAATGCACACCCTTCAGAAGCAGTATAGCTGGATTTAAAATTCTAAGTCCCCTGTTTCCTGCTGCATGCTGCCAATATGATCTTTAAAGGTCTGTCAGAGGCACATACAAATGACGCATTACTATGATCATATTACTAAAAGGTTAGAAAACCGAAGTGGCATGAGTCACCAAAATGGGGTGACTCACGAACATGTCTATTGTGAGTACTTTTTGTTCTGCAAATCTTCCCAGTATGGAAGGAACTAATTTATGATGAAGTGTTTCATAAAATAAAACCATGATATGTCAATGCCTATATTGTACATACCAATGATAACTGGAATTTTTAGATGATGATTAAGCTCTTAGAGGCATATAAAAAGTGTATGATATAGGGCGGCGCCTGTGGCTCAAAGGAGTAGGGTGCTGGCCCATATGCTGGAGGTGGTGGGTTCAAACCCAGCCCTGGCCAAAACTGCAAAAAAAAAAAATTATGATATATAAAGTAGAAGCTCTGTAAGTTGACCACCCAAGGCACTGTAACAAACTGGTCAACATACAGAGGTGGTCAATATAAGGAGCTTTCATTGAGTACATGTGGTACCTACCTGGTCTATGAAAATTAGGTTATCTTAAAGAGGTAGTCAGTGTAGGGAGGTGCTCACCTGTGGAAGTTCTACTGTGTTTATATACATATTACATATATAGAACACACATGATAGACATATGTGATGCACATTCCTGTGATGCAGATATGCATGGATATGTGTGTGTGTGTGTAAATGTTACATAGTTGGACTCTTACTTTCTACCTGAACAATTCAAAGATTGGGTGAAACATTTGAAAAATGGGAAAATTCAATTCCTTTTCCTTCACTGTGTGAAGTGAGCTGCACACTCTCCAGCTCCTCTCCTGGGGAATCATCTTAGAATTACGGTCACTCACATTATTCTGCCTGTCGCATTCATGTCATCCCACAGAAAACAAAGGAGAAAATCTTGCACACCTGTCTTCTCTTCTCCATTGAACAGAAACAAATGTCCCAGCGTCCATCCAGCGCACGTTTCTGAGCTCCTGTTCTCCTGCCAGTAGCTGTGCCAGGCGGAGTGACACAAGGCACCACATGCACAAAGGCGGGAAGTCGCTACTTCTGCTCTCCAGCAACTCACCGTTGAAGGAGAAGCAGCCTGGTGCGGGTGGTGGTGCTGGTGAGGCTGAGAGGACTGGCAAGGCAGGAGGCTGAAGAAGGGCAAGCAGGTCTCCACTAAGGTACAGTGGGGGGGTAGTTGAGTGGGGTGGGGTCACCAGTAATGATTTTTTGAGTGAGTGCAACATAGCTGATCAGGAAGTGCAGAGAAGGCACTGGGAGTATGTGAATTTAGAGGATGTCAAGCCACATGGTTTTGTGACATTCTTCAGCTAGCTTTAGAAGAAAAGGGTTTAGAAAACAACCTCCAAATTCAGGAAGAGAGCATGGCATTGAGGCATTTTCCCCACCTTTACAATGATACCTCTTCCACCTCCTACCCTACTGAAAACATCAGTCATCTGGTGCAAATGGCTAATCCTGAGACACGTGATTCTGGCAGGCCCCTTTGTGAGAGTCACCCCAGCCTCTCACCCGCACATGTGCCAGGCCCTGAGCTGATTAGTCCAGGCAGACAGCTTGTCTGTCATTTGCGAACCTCGTCACCTCTGCTGGCTTGCTTGAATATCCTAATCACAAATATAATGATGATAATAATACTGACTTCACAAGATTATTTTTTTGGTGACAATTAAAAGAAGTGCTTAGTAAAGTACTTAGCCTAGTGCCTGGCATATGGTAAATGTTCAAAAATTGTACTTAATGTTGTTTTGCTTCTACACACATCATTTTTCTCCCTGAATGAAAAGGGAGAGTTATAGCTCAGGATGTATGATATGATATCATTTCTGAAACAAAATCTGTTATTTAAAAATCTCCATGGTGGGAGGCACCTATGGCTCAAAGGAGTAGGGCGCTGGCCTCATATACCAGAGGTGGTGGGTTCAAACCCCACCCCGGCCAAAAAGCTGCAAAAAAAAAAAAAAAATCTCCATGGTCTAAAATTTTCAATGAGCATGGATTACTTGTGATGGTTAATTTTATGTGTCAACTTGACAGGGCTAAAGGATGCCCAGGTAACTGGCAAAACATTATTTCTGGGTGTTTCTGTGAGAGTGTTTCTGGGAGAGACTGGCATTTGAATCAATGGACTAGGTAAAGAAGATCTTCCTTCACCGGAGTGGACAGGCATCACATAACTCATCAGGGACTCGGATGGAATGAAATGGCAGAGCAGGGCCCCACTAACTCTTGCTTCTGGAACTATGACATCCATGTCCTGCCCTTGGACATCTGCACTCCTGGTTCTTCACCCAGGACCAGGATTTCCGCCAGCCCGCCCAGCTCCCCACCTCCTGTTCTAGCCTCAGCCTGGGATTTTCAACATTGGCTCCCTTTGTTTGGTTCTCAAACTTTTGGATTTGGACTTGAACCACACCTCTGGCTTTCCTGGGCCTGCAGCTTGTAGAAGGCAGATCCTGTGATTTCTCATCCTCCATAATTGCATGAGTCAGTCCCTTATAATAAGTCTTTTTCTATATGTCTATATATGTAGATCCTATTGATTTCTCAGGAATACATTATTTTTAGCATGTTTGTGTATATTTTTAAGGAAATTGGTATAAGTTATAGGCACCTCAGAGACTCTGGTGAAATGAAAAATGTAAGATAAAAATAGAAGGATGGCAGTGGGGAGTCTGCCAAAGCTAGTGTTTTCCAAAGTGTCATGTAAGGCTAATTTTGCAGGATGTTAATGACTTCCTTTTATGGGAACAAAGATCATTTGGTCAAATAAGTTTGAGGAATATTAGGTTAGGTGTACTCAGACAGGTTTATTTCTTTCATGCTAGTTTATCGCTGAGGCTTTAACAGGCTCACGTTCTCTCTGGGTGTCTGCAAAATAGAGAGAATAAACAGTGTCCTCATGACACCATCTTTTTCTGTGGAGTAACATCCAGCATTGGTTTTTCATCAGAATGCCCACAATTGGGGAAATAATGGCTCAAACCAAGTGGGCCAGCTATTCTTCTACTTAAAAATCTCTTTTCTTGTTTAATCCTCTTCCTACCAAGTATTTGTACCAAGCTCAAAACATTGTCCATTTTATAAATGTGTATTCAAAATCTCAATGCTTGGTGAACTTGAATATATAAATAACTTCAGGTCATTTACAATTAGCCCCAAACAAAAACCATCCAGCTAACATAATTATCTCTTATACTTTGAAGAAACATTTCCTTTGCTTAGGAAAAATGTTGTTTTCTTTTAAATCTTTTGAATTTGATTCTTAAATTTGAAACAGTCATGATTAGTCTTTGAACTTCCCATTTGGAGACTGAGTCAATCTTCATCATCACTGAGTTCTGAGCTTACTACACATCGTCATCACTGATCTCAGTTTAAGGCCACTGTCATCTAAGCCCCTTCCTGTGAGCTTAGTCATCAATTCACTCCTTCACTTGTTCCCTTTTATATCCATTCCCGAGTTTCATGTCTCCCTCCTCCAAACATTCTAAATGCATTAAATCCAGAATTTGGGTATTTTATGTTTTAAAATGTGGACTGTTCAATTCTGATATGAGGACAATTGATGCTAGTCCAGGGTGGGAGGAGAGGGTTGGGGGAGGGGAGAGAAGGACGGGGGGAGGGGAGAGAAGGACGGAGGGAGGGGAGTGTGGGGCCACAGTGTGTGACACGTTTCTTGGGGGCGGGACGCCGTTAATAGAAGGACTTCATCCAGCAAACAGTAGAACCTGGCTCATTGTACCCTCACTGATTCCCCAACAATTAAAAAAAAAAAAAAATACAATGTGGAGTGCTGTTTTATGTTGTATCTGTGAAAATTATTTCAATCCTGCTACCCAGGATCTAATAAGATCTTGACTTTATAACACCATTTAATAAAATATTAAAAATTAAAATTGGACTTCTAGAAATAATTGATTAACTCTTTAAAGTCACGTAGGCCCAAAATGCTTGTGTGGTAAGTCACTGAATTTAGCTACTGTGTGTGTACATAAAATAAACACTGAATGCAAAAGAGAAAACCACCACCTCCAAAGAACATCCTGGTATTATTTGCTAAAAATTGAAATGTTCATTTTATCATTCTCTACATTCTTCTTGCAACAGGAAATGGCTTCTGAATACACTGCTTCATTTGTCATTGTCAAGGATTAAATATGAACCAAATTCGCAAGGTATTTTTTTCTAAGTTTGCTGGAGCAGAATAATGTCATTGTCAACACTTTTAAGCATTTTATGACTTTGGAATCTTTCCTTAAAAAAAAGCACATTGCCAAACTAATTAGAATTGGTCATGAATATTAATGTTTGAGTTAAAAACAACTGCCACTAGGTGGCAAACAATCTACACACAGACTCAAACAAAAGGGAAAATTAAAAATACACTGTATCATACATGCATGTTAGAGTAGACAATGCAAAATACCCAGTTAGTACTGTATCTTCCTATATTGTTCATAGCATCACCACTTGAAAACATAAGCCTAACAATACAAACAGTGGTAACTGTACTTTTTGAGAAGTCAAGCTTTCCTTTTGTTTTTTTCTTTTTTGCAGAAAATGATGGTAGCAGATAGGTAGCCTTAAATTCCCACATTTGTCATGATGTGGAACTGGGACATGGATATTCATTATCTCATTTGTGCTTTCCAATCGGGCATCTCTCTGTGTTTGAAGGTATGTTGATGACGAAACACTATAGCCCTGTGAGACCTTGAACTTCTGGTCCTAGGGCTGCTTTTCTGGCTATGTGGATTCCATGTGGTCATCAATTTTTATACTATGTTGGATGAGGAAGGAGAATAAAGCACTGCTGGGATTATTCCTTCTGCATTTGATTTAACCTTGTTGGGAATAGGAAACAGGATGTTATGTGAACAGGGCAGGTCCTGGAGTTAGACGGCCATGTTGGAATATTAGCACAACTACGCACAAAATGTGTGCTGTGGTTTGACTGTGTCTTCCGAGTTTAGAGTTCCTGGGATGGAAACTTAATCCCCAAAGCAATAGTGTTCAGAGATGAGACCTTTAGGAGGTGATTAGGTCATAAGGACTCTGCCCTCATGGATTAGCACCATTGCGCACCATTGCTGCAGGAGTGAATTAATGGGTTCCTGATAAAAAGGTGAGTTCATTTCATCCTCTCGCTCTCTTTCTACCCTCGCCCCATTTTCCTTCCTCCTTTTCATGCTTTCTTGTCCTTCTTCTTTCTGCCATGGAATGATGCAGCAAGAAGATTCTCATCAGATGTGGCCCCTCTACCTCAGACTAACCAGTTCCAGAACTGAAAGAAATAAATCTCTGTTCTTTGTAAATCATCCCATCTTAGATATTTTGTTATAGCAGCACAAAAGGGACTGAGACATTGTGTCACTGTGGCAGATTATGTTATTGTCCCCAAATAATAATTTCTCTTCCTTGTAAGAGGATAATATATCCTTACCCTATTGGCCTTGGGCTTGGCCATGGGTGTACTCTGGTCCTTGGCTTATGAGGAAACATGGTGTGCACTATATCTAGCAAACAGCTTCAGGATCTGCTGTAGGTTTCCGCCATGTTTCTTGCTCTTACTCTCTACCAAGAAAAGGATGTGTCCCTAATAAGAGCTGACTTGTCCTTCAGCTGGGGGCCTATAACGAGAAGATCTACAGAGAAGAGCTAAGGAAAAGGATAGGCAGCTGCCAAAATATGAGTGAGAAAGAAGCATTTGTTGTTATAAGCTTCTGGAATTTTGAAGTTGTTTGTTATCACAGCATTACCCGGTAAGAACTGACTATTACATGATTTGGGCCTCAGTTTCTTCACCTATCAAGTGAAGCTAATAATAATATTATTCATCTCATAAGACTTGACGGATTGAAGGAGTTAATACACAGAAAGAATGTAAAACAGTAAGTTCACCGTATCACAGAGGTTAGATATTATTACTAAAAGAGCCTAAGTAAATCAGCATCAAGGGATTACATATATAGAATGACTATTGGAGTCTAGAGATGTTTTACTCATGATCTTATTTAATTATACAATATCTTCCTAAAGTATTGACATTCTTGTTTTATGGAATAAATAACTGAGATTCAGGAAGCTTCCAGTTCAGTGATTCTCAAATCATCTGTGGCTAAGGACTCTGTGTGTGTGTGTGTGCGCGCGCACGCTCTTTTGTTCTGAATCATTCATGAACCAGTACTTTTGGAAAATACAAATAAAAGCAAGTTATTGGAAAAATAAATAAAAGGAAAAAATTTTAAAGGGCATATAAGATTTCAGATTTTATTATTAGATGTGAAGGACATAAAATTATATTTTAATTAATACCATTGGAACAAACATAACATCAACAATTACAAAATGGTCATTTTTCAGTGAAAATATGCATGTCAACAACTAGTATACAAATAAGTATTTTAGCTGTAACATTTTCATAATTTTAACTAAACAAAAGAAGATAAATTAAAAGCATTTCCCCAATATCAATACTGTATACAAGCTTTAAGCTACATACAGTTTCTAACATGACAAATAAGCTTGCTTCTTACTTGTTAACTTATCTTCTTTTGTTATAACAAAAATAAGTAAAGAAACATGTCTCACCAAGCCTTGTTGATGGAAATGGAAGAAAAGATTTGAAAGCAACTTTAGCAACCTCAGGATATTCATTTTTTACTTTTATCAAAAATAAAGCAAAGAACACTATATTTTAGAATATATTTTTCTATCGGAAGTCAAAACCAATAATTTACTCTATGAAGTTATAATTAAATTAAACTATTTTTTGATGCAGGAAATAAATTCCAAATTTAGCACTTTAGGATGGCAGCTGGCAAACTAACCTTAAAATATTACTTTGTAAGAGGGTACTGCTGTGCACAATTAGTAAATGTCTTTTAGTCCATGTAATGTGAGTCCTTGTAAAACACATCATGTGATTTTAAGAACTCATAAGCTGTTCTATACTCTGTGAACTGAGTCAACTAGTCCTACTTGGATGTTTCAGCAACTTTCTAAAGAATGAGCTCAATTTCTGAATTTCTCCTTGCAGACGGACACTAAGCAATTTGCTGAGACCACTATTCTGTGAAACACACCTTGAAAGTCACTGTAAAGAAAAGCTATTAAGTGGCAGAAACAGATTTCAATACCAACTCTGACTGACTGCTCTTCAAGACGTAAGGTCCTTTCTCTGTTGAAGTTGGCTACTCTGTAAGAGGGTTGTCTGAAATAGCAATTGTGTTTTTTCTACTACCTATACTGCCTAACAGGACCAACTGGCTAATAGCCTGGAGCCAGGTATAGAGAGGCTAATTGATTTAATAGATAATATATGGATGACCCTTAAACAACATGAGGGCTAGGGGCACCCCTACCTATGCAGTAAAAAATTCACATGTAACTATGATTCCCCCAAAACTTAACTAGTCTACTGTTGACCAGAAGCCTTATGATAACACAAATAGTGGGTTAACATATATTTTTTATGATGTATTACATACTGAAAAAATTCTATAAAGAAAATGCTATAAAGAAAATTATAAGGAAGAGAAAATGTATTTACTATTAATTAAGTGGAAATGGAGGATCATAAAGGTCTTCATTTCCTCCTTGTCTTCATGTAAAGTAGGCTGAGAAGGAGGAAGAAGAGAGTTGGTTTCTCTGTCTCAGGAATGGCAGAGACAGAAGAGGTCAAGGGGAAATAGGAGAGACAAGAGGGCAGGTACGCCTGGTGTAACTTCTGTTAAGAAAAGCCCACATATAACTGGATGCACACTGTTGAAACCCATGTTGGACAAGGGTCAACTACATACGTGGGCATGTGTGTATGCGTGCCTGTGTGTGTGTATGTTGTGCATACATATAGGTTGAGGTGTGCATTGTGCTACCTAAATATTGTTGTCTGCATTTCAACCCAAATAGTGTCTTTTAGACCTCACTTCTTTGAATTGTAAGTACAATTGTCACATTGTATTGTGTGCTCTTTGATGACAGAAATGAAATTTTAAGTAGTTTTGGAAAACAGTATACAGACTGGTAAGTTGGCTGGCTTGTTGGTTGCCTTGGCTAGTTATGGAATTCAAATATTTCTTGGTTACCTGGTCTAAATAAACTCAAATTATAACTTAATCTCTAGAATGGGAAAAGAAAAGATGAAGTTTTTAATAAAAAAGTTGACACCCATGAGATTCTAGAGATTTACCTGTAGAGGAATTTGGGTAGAACCAAAAGAGGGTTTTGGGTAGAACCAAAATATTTAAAACTTAGTTCCTTATTCACAGTTAGTATGAGGATACTGTTTTACAACTTCAGTTGTATTTACTGTAAATCCTATTTGAAAATTTTTGACCCTCCCACGTCCGGAAGAGCTGCGCCGGGACCCCCGATCAGCACCCTCACGGACCTCTGGAAGAGCTGTGCCGGGACCCGTGATTGGCACCCTCCTGGACCTCTGGAACACCTGCGCCGAGACCCATGATCAGCACCCTCCCAGACCTCTGGAAGAAGTGCGCTGGGACCCGTGATTGACAACCTCCCACCTCCGGAAGAGCTGCGCCTGCCCTGACCAGTAAGAGCTACACCAGGACCCTCTACCCTGCCCGCCAGGAGTGGGGCAACCCTGCAGTCCTCCCTCCCATACTCTCCCTGCCTTCACATCCACCAGCTCCTCTGGCTAGGGAGCGTGGTAGCCGGGTGCCCTCTGGAGCCCTCCCTGCCTCTGTGCAGAGCCTTTTTCCTGGCCAGAGACTGCTGGAGCCTTGGGCCCTCTGTGCCAAAGTCACTGGGGACCAGGCATTTCCAGAACCATGTGCACCACCCCCCACCATGTTGCTGGATCCATGTGTGTCACACTCGGGAGCTGCTTCCACAACCAGCGCTCCCTGGCTGGGGCAGCCCCAGAGGAACCACACAGGGTCACTCCCTACAAAGATCCAGCAACAATAAGTGATCCCCCTGGGTTCTAATCCTGAAGAGACACCACCCCAAATCTGAGGATGCCAAGAGGCAATGGTGAAAAACAATCATGAGGCAAAATCAACAGAAAAACTCTGGTAATATGAATAATCAGAGTAGATCAACTCCCCAAGGAACAATGGGGCAGACACAGCACAAGATCCCATGCACAAACAAATAGCTGAGATGTCAGAAATCAAATTCAGAATCTGGATAGCAAATAAGATCGAATTAGAATTCCAAGCAGTAACCCAAAAGATATCTCAAGAATTCAACAAATTCAAAGACCAAATGACCAAAGATTTTGACACATTGAGACAAGAAGTTGCAGCCCTCAAAGATCTGAGAAACATAGTAGAATCCCTCAGTAACAGAATGGAGCAAGCAGAAGAAAGGATTTCTGACATTGAAGACAAAGCTTTTGAATGCTCCCAAACTCTCAGAGAGGAAGAGAAATGGAGGACAAAAACAGATCACTCTCTCAGAGAGCTCTGGGATAATTAGAAGAAAACCAATATTCATCTTATAGGGATCCCCGAAAGTAACGAAGTGGCTTCACAAGGCACAGAGTCTCTTCTCCATGAGATTATGAAGGAGAACTTTCCAGATATGCCAAGAGATTCTGAAATTCAGATAGCAGACAGTTTCAGAACTCCAGCATGACTCAACCCAAATAAGACATCCCCCAGACACATCATAATCACGTTGAACAGGCCTATATCAAGTTCTGAAATAGCATGAACTATACAAAATCTCCCTAAAAGGAAAAGCCCAGGACCAGATGGTTTTATATCAGAATTCTACCAAACCTTTAAAGAAGAACTAGTACCTATATTACTAAGCCTCTTTCAAAATATAGAAAAAGAAGGAATACTACCCAACACATTCTATGAAGCAAACATCTCCTTGATCCCTGAACCAGGGAAAGACCCAACAAGAAAAGAAAATTATAGACCAATATCACTAATGAATATTGATGCAAAATACTCAATAAGATCCTAATAAACAGAATCCAACAACACATCAAAAGCATTATACTCCAAGAGGAGGACAAAAACAGTGGAAAACTGGCAAATGGTTGCCTGTGTTCGATCAATCTAATCACGCCAGCAGCCATAAGTACAAGCAGCAGTGATAATGCAAACCAGAAAGGCCTTACCTGTGAACTGTTTCAGTGTTTTTGGACTTGGCACTCAGTTGAACTGCCTTGGAGAGAGCTTGAGCAGGAGTGCAGAGAACTTTGGGCATTGCCTAGGGCCCCAGACTAATCTGTTGAGCCAGATGGAGCTAATAGTGTTCAGGTGTGGGCCACAGGGAGCCATTGTGAGAGAACTTCCACGGCAAGCTCTGCACTCAGGGTCGCAGAGCAAGGATCGGGCTGGAGCTGGTAAGGCACCGACTGAGCTGCCTTACGGCCTTAACCCTCAGGGGCAGAGTGAGACCAGTTTTGGCACACTGGAGCCTCGGGCTTTGCCCTGGGTAGAGTGCCGTGGTGTCACAGCTCATAGCAACCTCAAACTTCTGGGCTTGGCGCCGCCCGGACCTCCATAAGAGCTGTGCCGCACCCCTGACCCGTGACCCATGCCCACCGGTCCTCCGCATGCCCTTACCAGGAACTGCAGGAGCCACGCAACCCTGCATCTTCCCTCCTGTACCCACCATGACCAAGTGGGATTCATCCAAGTGGGATTCATCCCAGGGTCTCAAGGCTGGTTCAATATACGTAAATCTATAAATTTAATTCAGCACATAAACAAACTAAAAAATAAAGACCACGTGATTCTCTCAATTGATGCAGAAAAAGCTTTTGATAATATCCAGCACCACTTCATGATCAGAACACTTAAGAAAACTGGGATAGAAGGGACATTTCTTAAACTGATAGAGGCCATCCACAGCAATCTAAACCCACAGCCAATATTGTATTGAATGGAGTTAAATTGAAATCATTTCCACTTAGATCAGGAACCAGGCAAGGTTGCCCATTGTCTTCAATGCTCTTTAACATTGTAATGAAAGTTTTAGCCATTGCAATTAGGGAAGAAAAGGCGACCAAGGTTATCCACCTAGGGTCAGAAGACATCAAACTTTCACTCTTCGCAGATGATATGATCGTATGTCTGGAAAACACTAGGGATTCTACTACAAAACATTTAGAAGTGATCAAGGAATGCAGCAATGTCTCAGGCTACAAAATCAACACCCATAAATCTGTAGCCTTTATATATACCAACAATAACCAAGCCGAAAAAACAGTCAAGGACTCTATTCCTTTCACAATAGTGCCAAAGAAGATGAAATATTTTGGAGCATACCTAACAAAGGACATGAAAGATCTCTATAAAAAGAACTATGAAACTTTAAGAAAACAAATAACTGAAGATATTAACAAATGGAAAAACATAGCATGCTCATGGCTGGGAAGAATCAACATTGTTAAAATGTCTGTACTACCCAAAGCAATATATAATTCTAATGCAATTCCTATTAAAGATCCATTGTCATATTTTAAAGATCTTGAAAAAATAATACTTCATTTTATACGAAACAGAAAAAAAATTCAAATTGCCAAAACATTACTGAGCAATAAAAACACAGTAGGAAGAATCATGCTACCAGACCTGAGACTGTACTATAAATCGATAGTGATCAAAACATCATGGTACTGGCACAAAAATAGAGAAGTAGATGTCTGGAACAGAATAGAGAACCAAGAGATGGATCCAGCTGCTTACTGTTATTTGATCTTTCACAAGTCAATTAAAAACATTCCGTGGGGAAAAGATTCCCTATTTAACAAATGGTGCTGGGTGAACTGTAAAAGACTGAAACTGGACCCACACCTTTCACCATTAACTAAGAGAGACTCTCACTGGATTAAAGATTTAAACTTAAGACATGAAACTATAAAAATACTTGAAGAAAGTGCAGGGAAAACTCTTGAAGGAATCAGCCTGGGTGAATATTTTATGAGGAGGACTCCCCAGGCAATTGAAGCAGTATCAAAAATACACTACTGGGACCTGATCAAACTAAAAAGCTTCTGCACAGCCAAGAGCCATAGTAAGTAAAGCAAGCAGACAGTCATCAGAATGGGATAAAATACTTGCAGGTTATACCTTCGATAAAGGTCTAATAACCAGAATCCACAGAGAACTCAAACGTATTAGCAAGAAAAGAACACGTGATCCCATCTCAGGGTGGGCAAGGGACTTGAAGAGAAACTTCTCTAAAGAAGACAGATGCATGATCTACAAACACGTAAAAAAAAACAAAAAAAAAACAGCTCATCATCCTTAATCATCAGAGAAATGTAAATCAAAACTACTTTGAGATATCACCTAACCCCAGTAAGAATAGCCCACTTAACAAAAACCCAGAACCATATATGTTGGTGTGGATGTGGAGGAAAGGGCACACTTCTACACTGCTGGTGGGAATGCACACTAATACATTCCTTCTGGAAGGATGTTGGGAGAACACTTAGGGACCTTAAAATAGACCTGCCATTTGGTCCTATAATTTCTTTACTAGGTTTATACCCAGATGAACAAAAATCACAATATAACAAAGACATCTGTATCGGAATGTTTATTGCAGTTCAATTCATAATTGCTAAGTCATGGAAGAAGCCCAAGTGCCCATTGACCCACAAATGGACTAGCAAATTGTGGCACATGTATACCATGGAATATTATGCAGTCTTAAAGAAAGATGGAGACTTTACCTCTTTCATGTTTACATGGATGGAGCTGGAACATTCTTCTTAGCAAAGTATCTCAGGAATGGAAGAAAAAGTATCCAAGGTACTCAGCCCTACTATGAAGCTAAATTATAGCTTTCGCATGAAGGCTATAACCCAACTATAGCACACGACTATGAGGAAAGGGCCAAGGAAGGGGAAGGGAAGGAGGAGGTTAGGGTGGAGGGAAGGTAATTGGTGGGGCCACACCTATGGTGCATCTTAGAATGGGTACAGGCGAAACTTACTAAAGGCAGAATACAAATGTCTACATGCAATAACTAAGAAAATGCCATGAAGGCTACGTTGAACAGTTTGATGAGAATATTTCAGATTGTTTATGAAGCCAGCACGTTGATTGCACTAAGGTACACAGCTATGATTTTTTTTTTTTTTTTTTTTGTAGAGACAGAGTCTCACTTTATGGCCCTCACTTTATGGCCCTCGGTAGAGTGTCGTGGCCTCACACAGCTCACACAGCTCACAACCTCCAACTCCTGGGCTTAAGCAATTCTCTTGCCTCAGCCTCCCGAGTAGCTGGGACTACAGGCGCCCACCACAACGCCCGGCTATTTTTTGGTTGCAGTTTTTGGCCGGGGCTGGGTTTGAACCCGCCACCCTCGGTATATGGGGCCAGCGCCTTACTGACTGAGCCACAGGCGCCACCCACACAGCTATGATTTAACAATAAAAAAAATAAAAAATGCAAAGATCTAAAAAAAAATTAAAAAAAAAACAGAAAAAGAAATAAATGAGTAGAACTAAATGAAATGGGGAACAAAAAAAAATCACAAAGTATCAATAAAACAAATAGTTGGTTCTGTGAAAAAATAAAATTTATAGACCCTGATTATCCTAAAATAGAAAAGGATACAAGTAAGCTCAATCAGATATGAAAAAGGAGACATTGCGGGCGGCACCTGTGGCTCAGTCAGTAGGGCGCCGGCCCCATATACCGAGGGTGGTGGGTTCAAACCCGGCCCTGGCCAAACTGTAACCAAAAAAAAAAAAAAAAATAGCCGGGCGTTGTGGCGGGCGCCTGTAGTCCCAGCTACTTGGGAGGCTGAGGCAAGAGAATCGCTTAAGCCCAGGAGTTGGAGGTTGCTGTGAGCTGTGTGAGGCCACGGCACTCTACCAAGGGCGATAAGGTGACACTCTGTCTCTACAAAAAAAAAAAAAAAAAAGAAAAAGGAGACATTGCAACTGATGCCACAGAAATACTTAATGTCATCTATGAATTCTACCAAAACTTCTATCCACACAAACTAGAAAATATAGGAGAAATGGATAAAATCTTGGAAATGCACATCTTCCCAAGCTTGAATCAGGAAAAAATAGAAATCCTGAACCACCAATAATAAGTAGCAAGATTGAATTAGTAATAATTTCCCAATAACAACAAGAAAAAACAAGCTGGAGATCAGATAGATGCACAGATTAGTTCTACCAGACCTACAAAGAAGAACTTCCTACCTATCTTACAGAAATTATTCTATAACATTGCATCAAGAAGAAGGAAATACTCTTTCAATTATTCCCATGAAAGAACATGACAAAAAAAAAAGAAAAGTACAAATCAATATCCCTTATAAACATACATGCAAATCCTCAACAAAATACTATCAAACCAAATTTAACAGCACATCAAAAAGATAATTCACCATGATCAAGTGGGATTTATACCATGTGTATAAGCATTGGATTAACACACACAACTCAATAAATGTGATTCACCACAAAACTGCCCAGGCATGGTGGCTCATCCCTGTAGTCACAGCTCCTTGGGAGGCTGAGGCAAGAGAATCACTTGAGCCCAAGAGTTTGAGATTGACGTGAGCTATGATGATATCACAGCACTCTACCCAGTGTGAGAGAGTGAGACCCTGTCTCAAATAAAAATAAAAAGAAAAATAAAAGGAATGAAATAATGTCTTTTGCAGCAACTTGGATGCTTGAATGGAATTGGAGAATATTATCCTAAGTGAAGTATCTCAAGAATGAAAAAACAAACAAACAAATGAAAAAAAATGAGAGTACATGTACTCTCTAAGAATTGGGAGCTAAATCATGGGCACACTGGGGCACGAAGATGTAAAGAACATTGTAACGAGAAGGCATAGGGAGTGAAGATGAGGGGGTGAAAACTTACCTATCTAATACAGTGAATGCTATTTGAATGATTGGTACAATAAAACCCCCAACTGAAGCCTTATACAAGGTATCCATGTAGCAAAAACATTTGTACTCCCTTCACATTTTGAAATAAAAATAAAAACTCACTGTACTTGATTTCCCTGTTTCTCTGTTCATTTCCTTTAATTATGGTTTAGAAAAATAGAGTCTGAAGGTGTATTATTATGTGGAGACAAATACAAAATTGTTATATTGTCCTAGTAAGTGAAACCTCTTAATCAATATATAGTAATACTCTTTTATTTGGTAATGCATTTGTCTAAAAATTCATAGGGTAAGTATTAGTATACCCATGGTATTTCTTATTGAATCCCTTTATTTTCAATCTTTACATTTATTTAAGTGACATTTGTTATGAATATCCTGCATTTGTATTTTTTTCTGACAATCTTTGTCTTGTAACTGGTTTATTTAATCTATTTACAGGTAATGTAGATACATTGTAGCTGTGCTTTGTATGAATTTAGCATTATATCTGGTACTTTCTATTTTGCCCACCTATTCTGTTAGATTTGCTTTTTCTTTTCACTGCATTCTTTGGGATTATTGATTGCGTGTGTGTGTTTAAATCAGTGTATATTGTTTAGTTTCTTGTTTGAAAGTTCTGCATTTTTCTCTTTTTCAGTGATTACTCTAGAAATTTTAAATTGCATACGTAAAACCAACAAAATCCAAAAGTAATTATTATTTTTTTTTTTGAGACAGAGTTTCAAAATGTTGCCCCAGGCTAGAGTGCTGTGGTGTCATTGCTCACAGCAACCTCAAAACCCTGGGCTCAAGTGATCCTCTAGCATCAGCTTCCCAAGTAGCTGGAACCACAGGCATCTGCCACAATGCGTGGCTAATTTTTTTTCTATTTTTAGTAGATATGGGGTCTTACATTATAACTGTTTTACTCAAATCTCTGCCTCCTACCTTATTTGGTGAGGGAGGGTAATGGGTGGGGCCACACATACGGTGCATATTAGAATGGGTACAGGTGAAACTTACTAAAGGCAGAATACAAATGTCTACATACAGTAACTAAGAAAATGCCATGAAGGCTACGTTGAACAGTTTGATGAGAATATTTCAGATTGTATATGTAACCAGCACATTGTACCCCTTGATTACACTAATGTACACAGCTATGAGTTAACAATTTAAAAAAAAAAATAAAGAATGTGGGGAAAGGGCCAAGGGAGGGGAAGGGAGGGGGGAGGTTAGGGTAGAGGGAGGGTAGTGGGTGGGGCCACACCTACGGTGCCTCTTAGAATGGGTAGAGGCAAAACCTACTAAATGCAGAACATAAATGTCTACATACAATAACTAAGAAAATGCCATGAAGGCTACATTGAACAGTTTGATGAAAATATTTCAGATTGTATATGAAACCAGGACATTGTACCCCTTGATTGCACAAATGTACACAGCTATGATTTAACAATAAAAAATAAATAAATAAAAACTAAAAAAAAGTGAAAAAAAAGAAAATTCAAGAATTTTTATTGTAAACACAAAGTCATTAAGTTAAAATAAAGTTTTCATTCTTCATTTTACATATACTTATTTATGTCAAGGGAGTTTGTTTGTTTGTTTTGATCTTATATTCTTTTTACTTCCCAGCTAATATAATTATTACAAAGCTATACATATATGTAAATATTTTTATTCCTCAACTGAAATTGCCAAATAATACTTTACTACATATTAGATATTTGTTTTCCTTAAACACCGAGTTATGTGGGGATCTTACCTGCATTGCCCAAATATTTGTTGTATAAAATTTTTAAAGTGCTAAAATATTTGTAGTATTAAATATCAACATTCTGTAGTAACAGAATAGATTTAAAGAACATATTATCTTTTCCATTTTTCTTAGTCACAGTAATAAACAGGTGTTAAAAGCTACATATGAGACTACTTTTTTGAAAAGATGGTACCCTTCATCCCTTTGATTGGTTTTCCTGGGAGCTGGGAACCGTTTTAGAAGAGAGGCAGAAATACTTTATTTTAGCCATTAAACGAAGGAAGAGCTTTTGTCTTTTAAAAATATTAGGCCTAGGATTATAACCTGTAAACAGGGTCTAGTTTCAGTACCTGGAAAGCTCAGCTTTCTCAAGGTAAGGTGGAAAGCATGTTAAGAGGCGTCCTTTGCTCCAAGGAACTCAGAGTTTTTGCTCATTCCTGTCCTTAACCAATTTGGAAAATTTGTATCCTTTCAAACATTTATAATTTTTTTTCTTGCATTGGCCATCACAAACTTTAAAAGCACTCTATAATATCCATATACTACCAACAATGATATTTTAAAAATAACGTAGTTGCTTCACTTTTTAAATTGTATTGAATTGTTTTTCTGTAGCAATTTTATCTATCCCTAGAAATGTAAAATACAGTGTGAGATAAATAAATAGACATGCACACATATGTATTAAACATTTTTCTTAACTGTAAGAGATCCAAAATCTTTCCTTTTTCTCTGCCTATGCATATTCCTAATCCATTCCCTCATGAGAATTTTGACCTATAAATTTATGATACATTTCTATATTTAAAAGTCTCGTATTAGCCTATAATGCTTTCTATCTACAATTTGAAATTATAAAACTTTGTAAACATAAGGCTGTAAATGTTAAAAGAAATTCTATCTGGATTCAGTTATCATCATTTTTATTAGCATGTGATTAATCAAAACATCTATTAAAACTTTGATACATATGCATATGAATATTGATAAATATACAATTAAGTAAAATTTCTTAGAAAGTCATCTTTTAATGGTACAAATGGAGCTATATGTATGTGTGATGATTACTTAATGCTAAAATTAAAAAGCACATTTCCATTTTTCATTTTTATAGAGAATGCAATGAGAAACACAGTCTACCCAAGTAAAGAGAGAGACTGGCTGGAATTTCTTGTGTGAACTTCTTCTGAGTTATATAACAAAAACTCCACAGTTATCTATCATCAAAAATTAGTTTTTAATGATCCATTGGTTAAGAACTCTACTAAATCTTCATTGGATTTTGATGAAAATAATTCAAAAGGTAAACTATCAACTAAGAAGGGTTTGTTAACCAATCATTTGTGTTACTCATTTTCTCAATATGGTCATCAATACTTAGAATCTTCCCCCTTTCCACACATTTTTATTGGTGCCTCAGAAGTTTTTACAAACAGGGAGAATCTGATACAGTAAAATTCAACTCAGGAAAGGTGCCTTGTTTGATTATCTTTGACATATATATTGGGGGGGGGCAGGTTGTTTGTTTTGTTTTGAGACAGGGTCTCACTTTCTTGCCATGGCAACAGTTCAGTGGACTTATATCACAACTCACCACATTTTCAAACTACTGAGCTCAAGTGATCTTCCTGCATCAGCCTCCTGAGTAGCTGAGACAACAGGCACCCATCACAACACCCAACTCATTTTTCTCTTTTTAGTAGATACAAGGTCTCACTCTCGCTTAGACTAGTCTTCAACTTGTGGCCTCAAGCAGTCCTCCCACCTTGGCCTCCTAAAGTGCAAAGATTACAGGGTGAGCCACTGCACCTGGCCTGCTTTTCTTTTATAAAGTGTGAGAAGAGAAATTATATATGAAGATATGGGAATAGGAAAGCAAAGAAGATAATTTTAGCAGCCTCTGAGAATATACATATGAAAGGTAAAGTTCTCGATATTAATTTTCTTAAAATCATAATCCTATGAGGCCTTGGAAAGGTTCTAGGTTCTCCCAGGTATACATAACCCCCAATTTGATAATACTGCTTTATTCTCAGGAGAGTCATTCTTTTCTGGAACAGGTAGAGGGGGGTTAGTTTACAAGTTATCACAGTCCACTTCCCAGTCAATAGATCTCAGAATACCATTATTTTACATTATTTTAAGACAGAATGGACAACTCTTCATTAGTTATCATGTGTAAAAAGAAAGCTCTTGGCTAAACTAAGTAATATAAATGATTATGTTCTTGGCAAGGACAAAACCATCTTTAGTTCTAAATTGCCTTTCCTGCTATCCAGTTTAATCAGAGCTAACTCTTCTCTAGACTCTCAAGATATTGAACTTCCCAGGACCTGTTGGAAAGGTACTGAGAAAGCCTTTGATGAAGTCCCAGGTGTGGCAAAGTTTCCTTCTTTGGGGGATCTCCAATGCTCTCTGTAGATCAAAATAACCTTTAAAATATTTTCTTAGTATCTGTCTTCTTCACCAAACTATGAAGTCCTTGAGGTCTCCTTGAAGAATGTCATATTCATTTTTGAACCCTGTACCCCCCACTTCTTATGCAATACTTGATATGTTGAGCTCAGTAATTGAGTGTTGAAATGAACATCCCTGAAAAGGTAAAAACTATTCCATTGGCATGTGAAGATGTAAAGAAAATTCTTCTGTTCTCAAATATTAATTCTCAAAGTCATTCTTAATTTCTTTGGTATAGCCTTTTGCATCTCTTAGAATCCTGATATTAAAAAGTGAAATACGACTAAAATTTAGCTGTTAAAATAATAACAGAGAGGAGAGAAATGGTTCCCTGCAGTGGGAACGATCTTTGCAACATTGCAGGACCATAGCAAGAGGCAGAACTTGCAAGGAGAGAACATTCTAGGAGAAAGAGAGTGTGCAGAGCTGCATGTAGGCCTGATCACCAGGTTCCGGACTGGGGTTTGGGATTTGATCATAAAGATAACAAGTAGCTATTAGAGAGTATTAAGCAACATACTGAAGTGACTTGATGTGGTCATTAAATGATCGCTCTAGCAGAGGGTTCTCTTTCTAATAAAGTCAGGCTAGGCCGATTACACCAGCCCTCCCACTGAAAACAATCAAAACTTAACAGAAAAATAAATTTTAAAATATTTTTAAAGCATCGAAAAGCAAAAGTGAATAAGAAACTTTCAAGTTAAGACCAAATGGAACTCTGAGAGATACAAGAAACCAAACGAATTCCATGGAGGAAATATCAGGTGAAGACGGCAGTTAGTTAGACTAAGGCTGCAGAATACCAAAAAGGAAAGAAATTCTAAAAGCAAGAAGAAATGTAAAAGTATGTTAGTTTTCTAAAGCTGCAGTAACAAACAACGACACACTGGGGGGCCCCAAACAACAGAAATTTATTCTTTCACAGTTCCAGAGACAAGAAGTCCAAAATAAACAAAAAAAAATCTAAGGGGGACTCCTATTCACACCTGCCTCCTAGCGTCTGAGTGTTGCTAGTGATCCTCGGTATTCTTTGGCTTAGAGGTTTGCATAATGTTCCGCTAGAAATGACCCATCCCGGAGCAAAATCCTCTCCCTCTGTGGACCTGGAAACTGGAAAGCAAACTATCGGCTTCTCAAATACAATGATGAGACAAACGTGGAATAGACACTGCCATTCCAAAAGGAAAAAGTAGAAAAATGAAGGAATGGTTAGTTCAAAGCAAGCTCCCAGCAGGTGGACTGCATTGGTTTTCAAGGCCTGCCAGGAAGCCTCTGTGGCTCAGCCTACTCTCCCCAGGGCCCACTTCTTTCTTCTCTACCTCTGTAGCCCCAGCTGTGCTCTCAGAGCCATTTTTCTTCAAGGATAGCACCTGTGTGTAACTGAGTAGTTCTACCAGCCTATTTCCTGCCTATGGGATCTCAGAAGTACAACCACTTTCCTCCATTTTACCCAGTTTCTCTCTCTCCTAGTCTAAACTGGTAGTATTTCTGCTGCTGATACAACATTCTCAAATACCTTGTTGGTCTTCCATATATTTCAAAGAAGTCCACCCCACTGTGAGAATTCTACACAGATCTTTCCTGTATAACCTCATCTCTATTTCTGATTTCTGCTGAGATAGTTGACCAGATCTGTGAGTCACACACCTCATTTCTCCTGCAAAAGGTTGCCAGTCTCACCCTTGGGGTCTTATTTGGCATGTGTGTTAGCCTTTATTTTGCAGTATGGATAGGCTGAGAATTTTCCAAGTCATAATGTCCTGGTTTCTTTACCTTAATAGTTCTTGCCTCGGTTTGCCTCTTCCCCGTTCTGTTTTACTAAAGCAACAACAACAACAACAACAACAAAAAAAAACAGACTGAACCTTCCACACTTTTCTTGGAAATCTTTTCAGCTTTATATTTAAGTTTGTGGCTTAGCACCTGTAGCTCAGGGGCTAGGGCACCAGCCACATACACTGGAGCTGGTAGGTTCAAATTCAGCCCAGGCCTGCCAAATAGCATTGACAACTACTACCAAAAACATAGCTGGGCATTGTGGTGAGCGCCTGTAGTCCCAGCTACTTGGGAAGCTGAGGCAAGAGAATCACTCAAGCCCAAGAGTTTGAGGTTGCTGTGAGCTGTGACACCATGGCACTCTACCCAGGACAATAGCTTGAAACTCTGTCTCAGTGGAGAGACAAGATGGCGGACTGAAGCCAGCTTTCAACAAAGGCTCCCGTCCAGAAGGAGAGTTAAGGGACAGGAATTTAGTAAGTATCCTGGTGGACCTGAGCCTCACCAAGAGAGAAGGCTGAAGAACGCACATCAACACCGCTGAGGCAAGTTGTGATCACAAGGACGCAAACAAAAGCATCCATCAGGGACGGGGCTAAGCCTGAGTGAACACCTCCTTCCCATCACCTGCATCAAACACTCAAAGATGTCAGGCCCCATCTCCTCCTGCTAGATAGCGGCAGTCTGCGGGGGCCTGGCAGACTTCCTCGCGATTCAGGCAGGTGCAAACCCCTGGAGTGTCTGTTCACTGCAGGCAACTGGGTTAGCCATCTGCAGAGATACCAGTGACTGGGTCCGACGGAGGGGCAAAGTGGGGAAGGAGACGTCAACCTTCCCAGACTGCTCTGTTTGCGGGGTGGCTCCTCCTGACTCCACGCTGCACTGGAGTGAGCTGTCTCAGAGGAGTCACCAGGCCCCTGTGATCCAGTTCCCAGAGACCTCTTGAACCCTTCCACCTGAGACAAGTGCCGATTGAGACAGTTGATTCGGACCTTTTGAACTGGGCTAATAGACTGAGGACTTTTCAGGTGGTGCCCTGGGTGTGCGATTGTAGGAAGGTTTGATTCTCCTTTTCCAACTGGGGCCAGAGGTGGGCAGGCGGGGTGACTTAATTGCTGATTTTTCCACACAGCTGAGACTTCAAGCCAGAGTAGAAGTTGCAATAGGATAGAATAGAAACCAGCTGAAAACAAGACAGAACCACTTTGCTCCACCACACCAGACAGGGCCCCAGTTTCTCAGGCCACAACACTGTACGGGCCCTCGATAAAACCCCAGGGGAAAAACCAAAGGGAGTAAACCATGGGGCGGAATCAGCGGAAAAACTCTGGTAACATGAATAACCAGAATAGATCAACCCCCCCAAGAAAAGATACGGCAGATGTGATTGAAGATCCCATTCATAAACAACTGGCTGAGATGTCAGAAGTCGAATTCAGAATTTGGTTTGCAGACAAGATTAATAAAATGGAATTAGGAATTCGTGGAGAAATTCAAAAACTGTCTCAAGAATTTAACGAATTTAAAGACAAAACCACCAAAGACTTAGACACACTGAAACAAGAACTTACAGCCCTCAAAGATATGAAAAATACAGTAGAATCCCTCAGTAACAGAATGGAGCAAGCAGAAGAAAGGATTTCTGACATTGAAGATAAAGTCTTCGAACGCTCCCAATCTCTCAAAGAGGAAGAGAAATGGAGAGCAAAAACGGATCACTCACTCAGAGAGCTCTCAGATAATTCGAAAAAACATAACATAAGGGTTATAGGAATTTCGGAGGCTGATGACGTGGCAGCCAAGGGCACAGAGGCCCTTCTACATGAAATTATGAAAGAAAATTTTCCAGACATGCCTAGAGAATCTGAAATTCAGATAGCAGACAGCTTCAGAACCCCAGCACGATTCAACCCCAAAAAGCCATCTCCCAGACATATCATAATTAGCTTCACTAAAGTTAACATGAAAGAGAAGATTCTCAAAGCAGCCCGGCGAAAGAAAACTATAACGTACAAAGGTAAGAATATTAGAATAACTGCAGATCTCTCTGCTGAAACTTTTCAAGCAAGAAGAGGCTGGTCATCAACTTTTAATCTCCTAAAGCAAAAAAACTTTCAACCCAGGATCTTGTATCCAGCTAAACTGAGTTTCATCTATGATGGAGAAATTAAATACTTCAATGACATTCATATGTTGAAAAAATTTGCCATAAGTAAACCAGCTCTTCAGGATGTTCTCAGACCTATCCTCCACAATGACCAACCCAATCCTATACCACAAAAGTAAACTCACTCAGAAACTTAGGATCAAACTCCAACTTCCACACTGGCGAAAGGATTAAAAATGTCCACTGGACCTTTGAAAAACTCGATACCCAAAATTCCACCAGACTTATCCTTACTCTCCATCAATGTGAATGGCTTAAACTGTCCTCTAAAGAGGCATAGGTTAGCTGACTGGATACAAAAACTTAAGCCAGATATTTGTTGCATACAAGAGTCACATCTCAACTTAAAAGACAAATACAGACTCAGGGTGAAAGGATGGTCATCCATATTTCAGGCAAATGGCAATCAGAAAAAAGCAGGTGTTGCAATTTTATTTGCAGATACAGTAGGCTTTAAACCATCAAAAGTAAGGAAGGACAAGAATGGTCACTTCATATTTGTTAAGGGTAATACTCAATATGACGAGATCTCAATTATTAATATCTATGCACCCAACCAGAATGCACCTCAATTTATAAGAGAAACTCTAACAGACATGAGTAACTTGATTTCCTCCAGCTCCATAATTGTTGGAGATTTCAACACTCCCTTGGCAGTGTTGGATCGATCCTCCAGAAAGAAGCTGAGCAAAGAAATCTTAGATTTAAACCTAACCATCCAATATTTAGATTTAGCAGACATCTACAGAACATTTCATCCCAACAAAACTGAATACACATACTTCTCATCAGCCCACGGAACTTACTCCAAAATTGATCACATTTTAGGTCACAAGTCTAACCTCAGTAAATTTAAAGGAATAGAAATTATTCCGTGCATCTTCTCGGACCATCATGGAATAAAACTTGAATTGAGTAACAACAGGAATCTGCATACCCATACAAAAACATGGAAGTTAAATAACCTTATGCTGAATGATAGCTGGGTCAGAGATGAGATTAAGAAAGAAATCACCAATTTTTGGGAACAAAATGACAATGAAGACACAAGCTATCAGAACCTCTGGGACACTGCAAAGGCAGTTCTAAGAGGGAAATTTATAGCACTGCAAGCCTTCCTCAAGAGAACGGAAAGAGAGGAAGTTAACAACTTAATGGGACATCTCACGCAACTGGAAAAGGAAGAACATTCCAACCCCAAACCCAGTAGAAGAAAAGAAATAACCAAAATTAGAGCAGAATTAAATGAAATTGAAAACAAAAGAATAATACAACAGATCAATAAATCAAAAAGCTGGTTTTTTGAAAAGGTCAATAAAATAGATAAACCTCTGGCCAACCTAATCAGGAAAAAAAGAGTAAAATCTCTAATATCATCAATCAGAAACAACAAAGACAAAATAACCACAGACTCATCAGAAATCCAAAAAATCCTTAATGAATATTACAAGAAACTTTATTCTCAGAAATATGAAAATCTGAAGGAAATAGACCGATACTTGGAAACACGCCACCTTCCAAGACTTAACCAGAATCAAGTGGAAATGTTGAACAGACCCATATCAAGTTCAGAAATAGCATCAACTATACAAAACCTCCCTAAAAAGAAAAGCCCGGGACCAGATGGTTTCACGTCAGAATTCTACCAAACCTTTAAAGAGGAATTAGTACCTATATTACTCAACCTGTTCCAAAATGTAGAAAAAGAAGGAAGACTACCCAACACGTTCTATGAAGCAAATATCACCCTGATCCCCAAACCAGGAAAAGACCCAACAAGAAAAGAAAATTATAGACCAATATCACTAATGAATATAGATGCAAAAATATTCAACAAGATCCTAACAAACAGAATCCAGCAACACATCAAACAAATTATACATCATGACCAAGTTGGTTTTATCCCAGGGTCTCAAGGCTGGTTCAATATACGTAAATCTATAAATGTAATTCAGCACATAAACAAATTAAAAAACAAAGACCATATGATTCTCTCAATTGATGCAGAAAAAGCTTTTGATAATATCCAGCATCCCTTCATGATCAGAACACTCAAGAAAATTGGTCTAGAAGGGACTTTTCTTAAACTGATAGAGGCTATCTACAGCAAACCCACAGCCAATATCATATTGAATGGAGTTAAATTGGAATCATTTCCACTCAGATCAGGAACCAGACAAGGCTGCCCATTGTCTCCATTGCTTTTCAACATTGTAATGGAAGTTTTAGCCACCGCAATTAGGGAAGAAAAGGCGATCAAGGGTATCCATATAGGGTCAGAAGAGATCAAACTCTCGCTCTTCGCAGATGATATGATTGTGTATCTGGAAAACACTAGGGACTCTACTACAAAACTCCTAGAAGTGATCAAGGAATACAGCAGCGTCTCAGTTTACAAAATCAACATTCATAAATCAGTAGCCTTTATATACACCAACAACAGTCAAATTGAAAAAGCAGTTAAGGACTCTATCCCATTCACAGTAGTGCCAAAGAAGATGAAATATTTGGGAATTTACCTAACAAAAGACGTGAAAGATCTCTATAAAGAGAACTATGAAACTCTAAGAAAAGAAATAGCTGAAAATGTTAACAAATGGAAAAACATACCATGCTCATGGCTAGGAAGAATCAACATTATCAAAATGTCCATACTACCCAAAGCAATATATACTTTCAACGCACTCCCTATTAAAGCTCCACTGTCATATTTTAAAGATCTTGAAAAAACATTACTTCGTTTTATATGGAATCAGAAAAAACCTCGAATAGCCAAGACATTACTCAGAAATAAAAACAAAACAGGAGGAATCACACTACCAGACCTCAGACTTTACTACAAATCGATAGTGATCAAAACAGCATGGTATTGGCACAAAAACAGAGAAGTAGATATCTGGAATAGAATAGAGAACCAAGAGATGAATCCAGCTACTTACCGCTATTTGATTTTTGACAAGCCAATTAAAAACATTCAGTGGGGAAAAGATTCCCTATTTAACAAATGGTGCTGGGTGAACTGGCTGGCAACCTGCAGAAGACTGAAATTAGACCCACACCTTTCACCATTAACCAAGATAGACTCTCATTGGATTAAAGATTTAAACTTAAGACATGAAACTATAAAAATACTAGAGGAGAATGCAGGGAAAACCCTTGAAGAAATTGGTCTGGGTGAGTATTTCATGAGGAGAACCCCCCGGGCAATTGAAGCAGCTTCAAAAATACACTACTGGGACTTGATCAAACTAAAAAGCTTCTGCACAGCTAAGAACACAGTAAGCAGAGCAAGCAGACAGCCCTCAGAATGGGAGAAGATATTTGCAGGGTATAACTCTGACAAAGGTTTAATAACCAGAATCCACAGAGAACTCAAACGCATCAGCAAGAAAAAAACAAGGGATCCCATCGCAGGCTGGGCAAGGGATTTGAAGAGAAACTTCTCTGAAGAAGACAGGCGCACGGCCTTCAGACATATGAAAAAATGCTCATCATCTTTAATCATCAGAGAAATGCAAATCAAAACTACTTTGAGATATCATCTAACTCCAATGAGACTAGCCTATATCACAAAATCTCAAGACCAGAGATGTTGGCGTGGATGCGGAGAAAAGGGAACACTTCTGCACTGCTGGTGGGAATGCAAATTAATACATTCCTTTTGGAGGGATATATGGAGAACACTCAGAGATCTAAAAATAGATCTGCCATTCAATCCTGTAATTCCTCTGCTGGGCATATACCCAGAAGACCAAAAATCACAACATAACAAAGATATTTGTACCAGAATGTTTATTGCAGCCCAATTCATAATTGCTAAGTCATGGAAAAAGCCGAAGTGCCCATCGATCCACGAATGGATTAATAAATTGTGGTATATGTATACCATGGAATACTATGCAGCCTTAAAGAAAGATGGAGACTTTACCTCTTTCATGTTTACATGGATGGAGCTGGAACATATTCTTCTTAGTAAAGTATCCCAAGAATGGAAGAAAAAATATCCAATGTACACAGCCCTACTATGAAACTAATTTGGGACTCTCACATGAAAGCTATAACCCAGCTACAACTTAACAATAGGGGGAAGTGGGAAAGGGGGGGGTGGGTAGAGGGAGGGGAATCGGTGGGATCACACCTGTGGTGCATATTACAGGGGTATTTGCGAAACTTGGTAAATGTAGAATATAAATGTTTTGGCACAGTAACTGAGATAACGCCGGAAAGGCTATGTTAACCACTGGGATAAAAATGTGTCAAATGGTTTATGAAGTGAGTGTATGATGCCCCATAATCATATCATTGTATACACTTATGATTTAATAAAAAAATTAAAAAAAAAAAAAAAGAAACTCTGTCTCAAAAAAAAAAAAAAAAAATCTAAGTTTGTTGCAAAATCTGTTTTTCACCCACCCATAGAATACAATTAAGCTGAGTTTTCTGCACTTTATTGAAGGGATTTGGGGTCACCAGAGAGGGGATCTTGGCATGAGGAATGAAGGGGCATGACGCAGTCTGTGTCGGGGGACTGAGCTACTCTGGGAGGAGCCCTCCTGAGTAAACCTCAGGTCCATATTGACCGTCATAAAACGGGAAGAAGTAGACAAAAGCTGCTTGCCTGACATTAGCACTGATTAGAGAGAACATGGAGACGGTCAGATAGAATGTCCCCACTTTTGTTTGTGCAAAACCACAGACCTTGAGCACAACCTCTGCCCCAGCACCAAGAGACCTGTGGAGTCTAGAGAATCTTTACCAACCTCACACATACATTTTCTCTCGGAGGCCAGTTTCCTGATCTCCTACACACACTCAACTCACATGTACACAACTCATATGCCGTTCTCTTGATTCTCCAGGTCGCTCAAGCAGGAAGTGAGTCTTACGCTAAAGATCAGGGCTCGGTTTCCCCTACACTTTATAACAGGAATAATTTTTCCTCCAGTTTCCAATAACATGTCCCTCATTTCCTTCTAAGACCTCATCAGAAGCATCTTTAACATGCATATTTCTACATGTCTCTTTAAAACCAACAAAGTATTTTATGCTTTTTTCTATCAATCACCTTAAAATTCGTGTAGTCTCCACCTAATACCCAAGTCTCTACCCACTCTTCATATATACATATATGTTTATGGTGTTTTAGAGTATCTATTACAGCAGCGTCTGAATTCCCAGCCCCCAAATCTGTGTCTGCTTACTGGAGTTATTTTAACAAATTGTTTGGCTTAAACAACAGAACTTTTTTCTCTTTCATTTATGATGGCCAGAAGCTGAAGTCAAGGTTTTGGAAGGGTTCATTTTTTTTTTTTTTTTTTTTTTTGAGGCAGTGAGGGAGAATCTACAAAGTTAGTGAACTCATCCTAGAAAAAGTGCTACATACCTCATTGCTAAATATCACGACAGTCACCCCCAAGGTTCTCTCATTGGGAAGCTATGCTCTGACACCAGTACCCAGTCCACCTTTCAAAGAAATTTTGGAACTCTTTTTCTGGAATGACCATCAGAGCTGTCATAGTACACCATCTTACAATTAAGTTCAAGAATTCATTCTAGAAAAAGTGCTGCATAGCTCGTTAGTGGATATAACTACAGTCACCAGATGCCAAGGAGAGTACCCTGAAGGTGATCGTGGTGATATCAAGCAATGAGGAATATAGCACTTTTTTTTTTGTAGAGACAGAGTTTCACTTTATCGCCCTCAGTAGAGTGCTGTGGTGTCACACTGCTCACAGCAACCTCCAACTCCTGGGCTTAGGTGATCCTCTTGCCTCAGCCTCCCAAGTAGCTGGGACTACAGGCGCCTGCCACAACACCCAGCTATTTTTTTGTTGCAGTTTGGCTGGGGCCGGGTTTGAACCGGCCACTCTCAGGACATGATACAGATAGGCTATCTTCTAAAGAGCAACGGTGAGACATAGATTGATTTTCAGTAGCAATAATGCAAGCTAAAAAACAGTGAACGATATTTTAAACATACTGAAATAAGTGGCTTCTGACTTAAGCCTAATGAAAAAATATTTTAAAAACAAAGTCAAAATAAATTCATTTTCAAACAATTACTGAGAAAATAAAAAAATAAATACACTAATAAAAGATGGAAATTGAAAAAAAAAAAAAAACAATTACTGACGATGACTTTGCAACCGGTACTTACTAATGAAAATTCTAAAAGATAAACTGACAGAAAATAGGTCTAGATGTCAAGAGTAAAGAGTATCAAAAAGGTAAATGTGAAAAATCTAAATGAACATTGACATTTTAAAATAATAATAGTGGAATTTCAAAAAGGTAAATTTTTTTTTTATTAAATCATAGCTGTGTACATTGATATAATCATGGGGCATCATTCACTAGCTTCACAGACCGTTTACCAAGTTTCACATGTACCCTTGTAAGATGCACCGCTGGTGTAATCCCACTAATCCCCTTCCCTCTACCCACCTCCCCCCTCCCTCCCCTCCCTTTCCCCCTTCCCCCTATTCTTAGGTTGTAACTGGGTTATAGCTTTCATGTGAAAACCCTAAATTAGTTTCATAGTAGGGCTGAGTACATTGGGTACTTTTTCTTCCATTCTTGAGATACTTTACTAAGAAGAATATGTTCCAGCTCCACCCATGTAAACATGAAAGAGGTAAAGTCTCCATCTTTCTTTAAGGCTGCATAATATTCCATGGTGTACATATACCACAATTTATTAATCCATTCGTGGAACGATGGGCACTTGGGCTTCTTCCATGACTTAGCAATGATGAATTGGGCTGCAATATACATTCTGGTACAAATATCTTTGTTATGATGTGATTTTTGGTCTTCTGGGTATATGCCCAGTAGAGGGATTACAGGATTGAATCAAAAAGGTAAATTTAAAATAAATGACAACTACAAGATGTGAATCATAAGGGGGTAAGTTGAGGTAAAAATGTTCTAAAGACCTTGTAAAAGATGAAAATAGTGATTACTGGCTAGACACGATGGCTCACACCTATGATCCCACACTCTAAGATAGGTGGAGACCTTGAGCTCAAAAGTTCTACACCAGCTTGTAACTCAAGGTAGGAGGCAGAGATTTGAGTAAAACAGTTATAATGTAAGACCCCAAATCTACTAAAAATAGAAAAAAAATTAGCCACACATTGTGGCAGATGCCTGTAGTTCCAGCTACTAGGGAAGCTGAGGCAAGAGGATCACTTGAACCCAGGGATTTGAGGTTGCTGTGAGCTATGACACCATGGCACTCTAGCTTGGGGCAACAGAGTGAAACTCTGTCTCAAAAAAAAAATAGTGATTACTTTTGGATTTTGTGGTTTTATGTATGCAGTTTAAAATTTCTAGAGGAATCACTGAAAAAGAGAAAAATGCAAAACTTTCAAACAAGAAACTAAAAATAATATACACTGATTTACACACACACACAATCAATAATCCCAAAGAATACAGTGAAAAGAAAAAGCAAATCTAACAGAATAGGTGGGCAAAATAGAAAGTACCAGATATAATGCTAAATTCATACAAAGCACAGCTACAGTGTATCTGTAATCTATTAACTGTAAATAGATTAAATAATAGTTAATCTATTAACTGTAAATAGATTAAATAAACCAGTTACAAGACAAAGATTGTCAGAAAAAAATACAAATGCAGGATATTCATAACAAATGTCACTTAAATAAATGTAAAGATTGAAAATAAAGGGATTCAATAAGAAATACCATGGGTATACTAATACTTACCCTATGAATTTTTAGACAAATGCATTACCAAATAAAAGAGTATTACTATATATTGATTAAGAGGTTTCACTTACTAGGACAATATAACAATTTTGTATTTGTCTCCACATAATAATACACCTTCAGACTCTATTTTTCTAAACCATAATTAAAGGAAATGAACAGAGAAACAGGGAAATCAAGTACAGTGAGTTTTTATTTTTATTTCAAAATGTGAAGGGAGTACAAATGTTTTTGCTACATGGATACCTTGTATAAGGCTTCAGTTGGGGCTTTTATTGTATCAATCATTCAAATAGCATTCACTGTATTAGATAGGTAAGTTTTCACCCCCTCATCTTCACTCCCTATGCCTTCTCGTTACAATGTTCTTTACATCTTTGTGCCCCAATGTGCCCATGATTTAGCTCCCAATTCTTAGTACATGTACTCTCATTTTTTTTCATTTGTTTGTTTGTTTTTTCATTCTTGAGATACTTCACTTAGGATAATATTCTCCAATTCCATTCAAGCATCCAAGTTGCTGCATCCAAGACATTATTTCGTTCCTTTTATTTTTCTTTTTATTTTTTTTGAGACAGGGTCTCACTCTCTCACACTGGGTAGAGTGCTGTGATATCATCATAGCTCACGTCAATCTCAAACTCTTGGGCTCAAGTGATTCTCTTGCCTCAGCCTCCCAAGGAGCTGTGACTACAGGGATGAGCCACCATGCCTGGGCAGTTTTGTGGTGAATCACATTTATTGAGTTGTGTGTGTTAATCCAATGCTTATATACATGGTATAAATCCCACTTGATCATGGTGAACTATCTTTTTGATGTGCTGTTAAATTGGTTTGATAGTATTTTGTTGAGGATTTGCATGTATGTTTATAAGGGATATTGATTTGTACTTTTCTTTTCTTTCTTTCTCTTTTTTTTTTTTTATCATGTTCTTTCATGATTTTGGTATCAAGCTGATACTGGCTTCACAGAATGAGTGAAAGAGTATTTCCTTCTTCTTGATGCAATGTTATAGAATAATTTCTGTAAGATAGGTAGGAAGTTCTTCTTTGTAGGTCTGGTAGAACTAATCTGTACATCTATCTGATCTCCAGCTTGTTTTTCTTGTTGTTATAGGGAAATTATTACTAATTCAATCTTGCTATTTATTATTGGTGGTTCAGGATTTCTATTTTTTCTTGATTCAAGCTTGGGAAGATGTGTGTTTCCAAGAATATATCCATTTTTCCTATATTTTCTAGTTTGTGTGCATTGAAGTTTTGGTAGAATTCATAGATGACATTTAGTATTTCTGTGGCATCAGTTGCAATGTCTCCTTTTTCATATCTGATTGAGCTTACTTGTATCCTTTTCTATTTTTGGATAATCAGGGTCTATAAATTTTATTTTTTCACAGAACCAACTATTTGTTTTATTGATACTTTGTGATTTTTTTGGTCTCCATTTCATTTAGTTCTGCTCATTTATTTTTCTTTCTGTTTTTTTTTAAGATATTTGTATTTTTTAATTTTTTTATTGTTAAATCATAGCTGTGTACATTAGTTCAATCAAGGGGTACAATGTGCTGGTTTCATATACAATCTGATATATTCTCATCAAACTGTTCAACGTAGCCTTCATGGCATTTTCTTAGTTATTGCATGTAGACATTTGTATTCTGCCTTTAGTAAGTTTCACCTGTACCCATTCTAAGATGCACCATAGGTGTGGCCCCACTCTTTGCCCTCCTCCACCATAACCTCCCCCCTCCCTTCCCCTTCCTTGGCTCTTTCCTCATAGTCTTGTGTTATAGTTGGGTTATAGCCTTCATATGAAAGCTATAATTTAGCTACACTGGATACTTGTTCTTCCATTCCTAAGAAACGTTGCTAAGAAGAATATGTTCCAGCTCCATCCTTGTAAACATGAAAGAGGTAAAGTCTCCATCTTTATTTAAGGCTGCATAATATTTCATGGTACACATGTACCACAATTTGCAAGCCCATTCATGGGTCGATGGGCACTTGTGCTTCTTCCATAACTTAGCAATTGTGAATTGGGCTACAATAAAAATTCTGGCACAGATGTTTTCGTTGTATTGTGATTTTTGGTCTTCTGGGTATAAACCTAGTAAAGGAATTATAGGATCAAATGGCAGGTCTATTTTTAGGTCTCTAAGTATTCTCCAAACATCCTTCCAGAAGGAAAGTACTAGTGTGCATTCCCACCAGCAGTGTAGAAGTGAGCCCTTTTCTCCACATCCACGCCAATATCTCTGGTTTTGGGATTTTGTTATGTGGGCTACTCTTACTAGGGTTAGGTGATATCTCAAAGTAGTTTTGATTTGCAATTCTCTGCTGATTAAGGATGATGAGCTTTTTTTCATGTGCTTGTAGATCGTGCATCTGTCTTCTTTAGAGAAGTTTCTCTTCAAGTCCCTTGCCCACCCTGGGATGGGATCACGTGTTCTTTTCTTGCTAATACGTTTGAGTTTTCTGTGGATTCTGGTTATTAGACCTTTACCGGAGGTATAACCTGCACATATTTTCTCCCATTCTGAGGGCTGTCTGCTTGCTTTACTTACTATGTTCTTGGCTGTGCAGAAGCTTTTTAGTTTGATCAGGTCCCAGTAGTGTATTTTTGATACTGCTTCAATTGCCTGGGGAGTCCCCCTCATAAAATATTCACCCAGGTCGATTCTTTCAGGAGTTTTCCATGCACTTTCTTCAAGTATTTTTATAGTTTCATGTCTTAAGTTTAAATTTTTTATCCAGTGAGAGTCTGTCTTAGTTAATGGTGAAAGGTGTGGGTCTAGTTTCAATCTTCTACAGGTTGCCAGCCAGTTCACCAAGCACCATTTGTTAAATGGGGAGTCTTTTCCACACTGAATGTTTTTAATTGGCTTGTCAAAGATCAAATAATGGTAAATATCTGGATTCATTCTCTTGCTTCTCTTTTCTATTCCAGACATCTATGTCTCTGTTTTTGTGCCAGTACCATGATGTTTTGATCACTATCGATTTATAGTAGTCTCAGGTCTGGTAGCGTGATTCCTCCTGCTTTGTTTTTATTGCTGAGTAATGTTTTGCTATTTAAGGTTTTTTCTGATTCCATATAAAAAGAAGTATTATTTTTTCAAGATCTTTAAAATATGACAGTGGAGCTTTAATAGGAATTGCATCAAAATTATATATTGCTTTGGGTAGTATAGACATTTTAACAACGTTGATTCTTCCTAGCCATGAGCATGCTATGTTTTTCCATTTGTTAACATCTTCAGCTATTTCTTTTCTTAAAGTTTCATAGTTCTCTTTGTAGAGATCTTTCACATCCTTTGTTAGGTATAATCCGAAACATTTCATCTTCTTTGGCACTACTGTGAAAGGAATAGAGTCCTTGACTGTTTTTTTGGCTTGGTTATTGTTGGTATATATAAAGGCTACAGATTTATGGGTGTTGATTTTGTTGCCTAAGACATTGCTGTATTCCTTGATCACTTCTAAAAGTTTTGTAGTAGAATCCCTAGTGTTTTCCAGATATACGATCATATCATCTGCAAAGAGTGAAAGTTTGATCTCTTCTGACCCTATGTGGATACCCTTGATCGCCTTTTCTTCCCTAATTGCAATGGCTAAAACTTCCATTACAATGTTAAAGAGCAATGGAGACAATGGGCAACCTTGCCTGGTTCCTGATATAATTGGAAATGATTTCAATGTTACTCCATTCAATACGATATTGGCTGTGGGTTTGCTATAGATGCCTCTATTAGGTTAAGAAATGACCCTTCTATACCAATTTTCTTAAGTACTCTGATCATGAAGGGATGCTGGATATTATCAAAAGCTTTTTCTGCATCAATTGAAAGAATCATATGGTCTTTATTTTTAAGGTTGTTTATGTGTTGAATTACATTTATAGATTTACGTATATTGAACCAGCCTTGAGACCCTGGGATAAATCCGACTTGGTCGTGGTGTATATATATATATTTTTTTTTTGTAGAGACAGAGTCTCGCTGTACCGCCCTCGGGTAGAGTGCCGTGGCATCACACAGCTCACAGCAACCTCTAACTCTTGGGCTTACGTGGTTCTCTTGCCTCAGCCTCCCGAGCAGCTGGGACTACAGGCGCCCGCCACAATGCCCGGCTATTTTTTTTGTTGCAGTGTGGCCGGGGCTGGGCTTGAACCCGCCACCCTCGGCATATGGGGCTGGCGCCCCGCTCACTGAGCCACAGGCGCCTCCCGGTGTATATTTTTTTTGATGTGTTGTTGGATTCTGTTTGTTAGGATCTTATTGAGTATTTTAGCATCTATATTCATTAGTGATATTGGTCTATAATTTTCTTTTCTTGTTGGGTCTTTCCCTGGTTTGGGAATCAAGGTGATGTTTGCTTCGTAGAATGTGCTGGGTAATATTCCTTCTTTTTCTATATTTTGGAAGTGGTTTAGTAGTATAGGTACTAGTTCTTCTTTAAATGTTTGGTAGAATTCTGACATAAAGCCATCTGGTCCTGGGCTTTTCTTTTTAGAGAGATTTTGTATAGTTGATGCTATTTCAGAACTTGATATAGGCCTGTTCAACATTTCCACTTCGTTCTGGCTAAGTCTTGGTAGGTGGCTTACTTCCAGGTATTGGTTGATTTCTTTCAGATTTTCATATTTGTGAGAGTAGAGTTTCTTGTAGTATTCGTTAAGGATTTTTTGAATTTCTGAGGGGTCTGTTGTTATTTCATCATTACCATTTCTGGATGAAATTAGAGATTTCACTCTTTTTTTCCTGGTTAGGTTGGCCAAAGGACTATCTATTTTATTGATCTTTTCAAAAAACCAGCTTTTGGATTTATTGATCTGTTGTATAATTCTTTTGTTTTCAATTTCATTTAATTCTGCTCTGATTTTCGTTATTTCTTTTCTTCTGCTGCGTTTGGGGTTGAAGTTTTCTTCTTTCTCCAGTTGCTTGAGATGTTCCATTAAGTTATTGACTTCCTCTCTTTCCGTTTTATTGAGGAAGGCTTGCAGTGCTATAAATTTCCCTCTTAGGACTGCCTTTGCAGTATCCCAGAGGTTCTGGTAATTCGTGTCTTCATTGCTGTTTTGTTCCAAAAATATGGTGATTTCCTTCTTAATCTTGTTTATAACCCATATATCCTTCAGCATAAGGTTGTTTAGCTTCCATGTTTTTCTATGGGCATGCGGGTTCCTGTTGTTACTGAGTTCAAGTTTTATTCCATGATGGTCTGAGAAGATGCAAGGAGTAATTTCTATTTTTTTAAATTTGCTGAGGTTAGATTTGCGGCCTAGGATGTGGTCTATTTTGGAGTATGTTCTGTGGTATGATGAGAAGAATGTGTATTCAGATTTTTTGGGATGAAATGTACTGTAGATGTCTGTTAAGTCCAGATGTTGAATGGTTGAATTTAAATCTAAAATTTCTTTGCTTAGCTTCTTTTTGGAGGATCTATCCAGCACTGCTAAAGGGGTGTTAAAATCTCCAACTACTATGGAAGTGGAGGAAATCGAGTTGCTCATGTCTCTTAGGGTTTCTCTTATAAATTGAGGTGCGTTGTGGTTGGGTGCATAAATATTAATAATTGAGATCTCATCATATTGGGTATTACCTTTAACAAATATGAAGTATCCATCCTTATCCTTAATTATTTTGGTTGGTTTAAAGCCTATTGCGTCTGCGAATAGGATTGCAATGCCTGCTTTTTTCTGTTTCCATTTGCCTGGAGTATAGATGACCATCTCTTCACCTTGAGTCTATATCTGTCTTTTAATGTAAGATGCGATTCTTGTATGCAGCAGATATCTGGCTTGGGTTTTTGTATCCAGTCCACCAACCTGTGCCTCTTTAGAGGACAATTTAAACCATTCACATTAATTGAGAGTATTGATAAGCCTTTTGAGAGACCGATGGAGATTTTTAATCCTTTTGCGACTGTGGAAGTTGGAATTTGATCAAAAATTTTTTAGGTGGGTTTACTTTTGTGGTGGAGAATTACGCTGGTCTTTATGGAGGATAGGTCTAAGAATGTCCTGGAGAGCTGGTTTAGTTGTGGCAAATTTCTTAAACATGTGAATGTCATTTAATTTATTAATTAGTATTTAATTTCTCCGTCATAAATGAAGCTCAGTTTAGCTGGGTACAGTATCCTGGGTTGAAAGTTATTTTGTTTTAGGAGATTAAAAGTCAATGACCATCCTCTTCTAGCTTGAAAGGTTTGAGCAGAGTGATCTGCAGTTATTCTGATATTCTTCCCCTTGTAGGTAATGGTTTTCTTTCGTCTGGCAGCTTTCAGAATTTTCTCCTTCATATTAACTTTAGTGAAATTGATTATGATGTGTCTGGGGGATGTCTTATTTGGGTTGAGTCATGCTGGAGTTCTGAAACTGTCTGCTATCTGAATTTCAGAATCTCTTGGCATGTCTGGAAAGTTCTCCTTCATAATCTCATGGAGAAGAGACTCTGTGCCTTGTGAAGTCACTTCGTCACTTTCGGGGATCCCTATAAGACGAATATTGGTTTTCTTCAAATTATGTGAGAGCTCTCTGAGAAAGTGGTCTGTTTTTGCTCTCCATTTCTCTTCTTCTCTGAGGGTTTGGGAGAGTTTGAAAGCTTTGTCTTCAATGTCAGAAATCCTTTCTTCTGCTTGCTCCATTCTGTTACTGAGGGATTCTACTGTGTTTCTCAGATCTTTGAGGGATGCAACTTCTTGTCTCAATGTGTCGAAATCTTTGGTCATTTGGTCTTTGAATTTGTTGAATTCTTGAGATAACTTTTGGAATTCTAATTTGATCTTATTTGCTATCCAGATCCTGAATTCAATTTCTGGCATCTCAGCTATTTGTTTGTGCATGGGGTCTTGTGCTGTTTCTGCCCCATTGATCCTTGGGGGAGTTGATCTACTCTGATTATTCATATTGCCAGAGTTTTTCTATTGATTTTGCCTCGTGATTGTTTTTCACTGTTGCCTCTGGCCATCCTCAGAGTTGGAGAGGTGTCTCTCCAAGATTAGACCCCAGCAGGATCACTCTATTGTTGCTGGATCTTTGTAGGGAGTGACCCTGTGTAGTTCCTCTGGGGCTGCTCCAGCTAGGGAGTTCTGGTTCTGGAAGCAGCTCCGGTTTGTGACACACCTGGATCCAGCAACAGGGCTGGGGGTGGTGAGTACGGTTCTGGGAGTGTCAGGCACCCAGTGACTTTGGCACAGAGAGCCTAACGCTCCAGCAGTCTCTGGCCAGGAGAAGAACTCTGCGCAGAGGCAGGGACGGCTCCAAAGGGCACACAGCTACCAGAGTCCCTGTCCAGATGAATGGGCTAGTGTGGAAGCTGGGAGGACACAGGAGGGAGAATGCAGGGTTGCGTGGCTCCCACAGTTCCTGGTCAGGGAATGTGGAGGCCCGGTGGGTGCAGGTCACTGGTCAGGGTTCTCTGCACAGCTCTTATGGAGGTCTGGGCGGCACCAAGCCCTGGAGTTTGAGGTTACTATGAGCTGTGATGTCACAGCACTCTACCCAGGGCAATAGCCCAATGCACCGGTGTGCCAAAGCCGTCTCACTCTGCCCCTAAGGATTAAGGCTGTACGACAGCTTAGCCCCAGCCTTTAGGCTGCTCAGTCAGTAGGTTACTTTGACCCGCCCAATCCTTGCTCTGAGACCCTGAGGGCGGAGCTTGCCAGGGCAGTTCATTCACAATGGCTTCCTGCGTCCAACTCAGTGGCTCAGTCTGGGGTCCCAGACAATGCCCAAAGTTCTCCACACTCCTGGTCAAGCTCTCCCCAAGGCAGTTCAACTGAGTGCCAAGTCCAAGAACACAGAAACAGTTCAGAGGTAAGGCCTTTCCAGTTTGCAGTCTCACTGCTGCTTGTACTTACGGTTGCCAGCGTGATTAGGTTGATCTAACACACGCAACCACTTGCCAGTTTTCCACTGTTTTTGTCCTCCTCTTGTGGTCCAGAAGTCCCTTGCTGGCTCCCTGTATCCTCAAAGGAATGATTATAGGCAGATCCCACCAGCCAGAAATGCCTGGAGTCTTGTCTCCCCAGACTCGCTGTTCCTAGTTGCAGAGAAGCTGTTATTCAGTCGCCATCTTTAATCTCCACTTTTGGATTTATTGATCTGTTGTATAATTCTTTTGTTTTCAATTTCATTTCATTGTGCTCTGATTTTGGTTATTTCTTTTCTTCTTCTGGGTTTTGGGTTGGAGTGTTCTTCCTTCTCCAGTTCCTTGAGATATCCCATTAAATTATTAACTTCCTCTCTTTTCGTTTTATTGAGGAAGGCATGCGGTGCTAGAAAATTCCCTTTCAGGGCTGCCTTTGCAGTATCCCAGAGGTTCTGGGAATTCGTGTCTTGATTGTGGTTTTATTACAAAAATTTGGTGATTTCCTGCTTAATCTCATCTATAACCCATCTATCCTTCAGCATAAGGTTGTTTAGCTTCCAAGTTTTTGTATGGGTATGCAGGTTCCTGTTGTTATTGAGTTCAGCTTTTATTCCATGATGGTCTGAGAAGATGCAAGGAATAATTTATATTTTTTTAAATTTGCTGAGGTTAGATTTGTGGCCTAGGATGTGGTGAATTTTGGAGTATGTTCCATGGGCTGATGAGAAGAATATTTATTCAGTTTTGTTGGGATGAAATGTTCTGTAGATGTCTGTTAAGTCCAGATGTTGAATGGTTGAGTTTAAATCTAAAATTTCTTTGCTTAGCTTCTTTTTGGAGGATCTGTCCAGCACTGCTAAAGGGGTGTTAAAATCTCCAACTACTATGGAACTGGAGGAAATCAAGTTGCTCATGTCTGTTAGAGTTTCTCTTGTAAATTGAGGTGCATTGTGGTTGGGTGCATAAATATTAATAATTGAAATCTCATCATATTGAGTACTACCTTTAACAAATATCAAGTGTGTCCTTATCCTTCCTTATTTCAGTTGGTTTAAAGCCTATTGCGTCTGCGAATAGGATCACAATGCCTGCTTTTCTGCTTTCCATTTGCTTGGAGTATAGATGAACATCCCTTCTCCTTGTGTCTATATTTTTCTTTTAATGCAAGATGTGATTCTTGTATGCAGCAGACATCTGGCTTTTTTGTATTCATTCAGCCAACCTGTGGCTCATTAGAGGACAATTTAAACCATTCACATTAATTGAGAATGTTGATAAGCCTTTCGAGAATCTGGTGGACATTTTTAATCCTTTTGCGACTGTGCAAGTTGGAATTTGATCAGTATTTTCAGGTGGGTTTACTTTTGAGTTGGAGGATTACACTGGTTTTTATGGAGGATAGGTCTGACAATATCCTGGAGATCTGGTTTAGTTATGGCAAATATCTTCAACGTGTGAATGTCATTGAAGTATTTAATTTCTCCACCATAAATAAAACTCAGTTTAGCTGGGTACAGGATCCTGGGTTGAAAGTTATTTTGTTTTAGGAGATTAAAAGTCGATGACCATCTTCTTCTAGCTTGAAAGGTTTCAGCAGAGAAATCTCCAGTCATTCTAATATTCTTGCCCTTGTAGGTAATGGTTTTCTTTCATCTGGCTGCTTTCAGAATTTTCTCCTTCATATCAACTTTAGTGAAATTGATTATGATGTGTTTGGGGGATGTCTTATTTGGGTTGAGTCATGCTGGAGTTCTGAAACTGTCTGCTATCTGAATTTCAGAATCTCTTGGCATGTCTGGAAAGTTCTCCTTCATAATCTCATAGAGAAGAGACTCTGTGCCTTGTGAAGCTACTTCATCACTTCCAGGGATCCCTATAAGACGAATATTGTTTTTCTTCTAATTATCCCAGAGCTCTCTGAGAGAGTGACTGTTTTTGCCCTCCATTTCTCTTCCTCTGTGAGAGTTTGGGAGTGTTCGAAATTTTTGTCTTCAATGTCAGAAATCCTTTCTTGTGCTTGCTCCATTCTGTTACTGAGGGATTGTACTGTGTTTCTCAGTTCTTTGAGGGATGCAACTTCTTGTCTCAATGTGTCGAAATCTTTGGTCATTTGGTCTTTGAATTTGTTGAATTCTTGAGATAACCTTTTAGGTTACTGCTTGGAATTCTAATTTGTTCTTATTTGCTATCCAGATTCTGAATTCAATTTCTGACATCTCAGCTATTTGTTTGTGCATGGGATCTTGTGCTATGTCTGCCCCATTTATCCTTTGGGGAGTTTATCTACTCTGATTATTCATATTGCCAGAGTTTTTTTGGTGATTTCACCTCATGATTGTTTTTCACCGTTGCCTCCCTCCATCCTCAAATTTGGGGAAGTGTCTCTCCAAGATTAGTCTCCAGTGGGATCACTCTACTGTTGCTGCATCTTTGTAGGGAGTGACCCTGTGTAGTTCCTCTGGGACTGCCCCTGCCAGGGAGTTCTGGTTGCGGACGCAGCTCTGGAGTGCGACACACCCAGATCCAGCAACAGGGCAATAGGTGGTGTGCACAGTTCTGGGAGTGCCTGGCGCCCAGTGACTTTGGCACAGAGGGCCCAAGGCTCCAGCAGTCTCTGTCCAGGAGAAGGGCTCTGTGGAGAAGCAGGGAGGGCCCCGGAGGGCACGCGGTTACCAGAGTCCCTGGCCAGATAAGCAGGCCGGTGTGGAGGCAGGGAGGTTATAGGAGGGAGGACGCAGGGCTGCATGGCACCCGCAGTTCCTGGTCAGGGTATGAGGAGGCCCAGCGGGCGCAGGTTGCAGGTTGGGGGTCTTGGTGCAGCTCTTATGGAGGTCTGGGTGGCACCAGGTCCAGGAGTTTGAGGTTGTTATGAGCTGTGATGCCACGGCATCTATGCAGGGCAATAGCCCGAGGCTCCAGTGTGCCAAAACCGGTCTCAATCTGCCCCTGAGGGTTAAGGCTTGTAAGGCAGCTCAGTCCCCGCCTTTAGGCTGCTCAGTCACTAGGTTACTAGCTCCCGCCCGATCCTTGCTCTGCGACCCTGAGGGCGGAGTTTGCCGGGGCAGTTCTCTCACAATGGCTCCCTGCGGTCCACAGCCCAACACTATTAGCTCCGTCCAGCTCAGCGGCTCAGTCTGGGGCCCTAGACAATGCCCAAAGTTCTCCGCACTCCTGCTCAAGCTCTCCCCAAGGCAGTTCAACTGAGTGCCAAGTCCAAAAACACTGAAACAGTTCAGAGGTAAGGCCTTTCCGGTTTGCAGTCTCACTGCTGCTTGTACTTACGGCTGCCGGTGGGATTAGGTCTATCGAACACACTCAACCACTTGCCAGTTTTCCACTGTTTTTGTCCTCCTCTTGGTGTCCAGAAATCCCTTGCTGACTCCCTGTATCCTCAAAGGGATGATTATAGGCAGATCCCACCAGCCAGAGATGCCTGGAGTCTTATCTCCCTAGACTCACCGTGCCCAGTTGCAGGGAAGCTGTTACTCAGCTTCTTTTTCTGGTTTTGAATTTGGCTTGGTCTTCTTTCTCTAGATCCCTGAGATATGATTTTAGGTCATTAATTTATAATCTTTATCTTTTTTGGTCCTTGAACATGTCTCTTTGTTCTGCCTGGAATGCTTTGCCCCATTGGACCTTTGCATGGCTGACTCTATGCTTCTCACCTAGTGTCATCTCAAATGACCCTCCTTTAGAGATGTGTCCCTCACATCCCTGCCTCACTCTCAATTGTGTTATCTTGTTCTACAGCCTTCATAACACTTATCACCATCTAAAGTGATCTTGCATCTATACATAATATAGTATTGGTTCATTTTCTTTCTCTCTCCAACTGTATCATAAACTTCCTGAAATCTAAGACCTTGTCTGTCTTTTTCATATTCTATCTCAAGAGTGAAAAAGAGTGGCTGGCACATAATAGATACTTAGTGAATATTTGTTCACTACAAATGAATGAATAATCCCTGGAAGAGAAAAAAGAGATAGCTAATACAACAGAGGGAATAATTTGTATTGTTGGGTCGCTGTGCTAGTTATTGTCCCTCAGATGGATTTTCCACCCTTCCTTGCATAGTTCTTTGTCTTAGGAGACTGACTTCATAGACATCAACACCCTGGGCCCTTTCTGGTTGGTTTCTGATTGGATTGGGGGCACTGTCAAGGAATCAGAGAACAGGAGAGCCTATAGGATTCCTTCCCTATTTCCTGGTTGCATTGGGGCCACAGCTCTAGGAGGAACTAAATTTCCCTGAAATGATAGTATTTTGTTCCTCCCCTCTACACAACTGCAATTTCCAGAGTTCCAGTGACATTATTTCTCCCTCTTGTCCCTTTAGTTCTAGGGACAGTAATTCCTGATGTGGCTAGTTCCTGGGCACTCTAATATCTCTCTGAAGTCTCTTAATCCTGCCCAAACCTCTGTAAGTGGTCTCTCATTAAAAGTCTCTTTATTAGAACCATTTCAAATACACTGGATGTTTTCCACCTGCCCTTCAAGATCCATCCTCTACTCTGCTCCACCATGTTTTGTGCCCCAGGAAGCTAAACCATTCAGACTTTGCCAGTGGCTTTCAGTGGGGATTAGCTGGAAGAAAATACCAACGGGAAATTGGAAGGTAAAAGGAAAGCACACTCAGGGTATTTATGCCCCACCTTAGTTGCCAGGTTGTGTCAAACCGAATGCCTTTTCCCCCACATTTTTTAGCTCCTGTCAGGAAGCTCGATCTCATACTCAGAGTGTATGCTCCACCCTAGTCCCTTTAGACCTAGAGATATTGAAAGCTCTCTGCTGCTATAAGTTGCAACACGTTGTTCCCTCACTTGTTCTTCCTAAATCCTATGCACATCTTTGCATACAGTCCCTTTATTAAACTCTTTTCAAATTACTCAATTTGAGTGTGCCATATGCTACCTGCCAGGACCCTGACTGGTAAACGAGGTGAAACTTCACCATTACCACCTCAGATGATGCCTCCCTGGTTGAACTGTCAGTGCGTATTAGTTTATTTCAATGCAAAGGTCTGTGCTTGTTTTTCCAGTACTTTTGTCTCTCACTAAGGTGTAGTAGCTTCATCGAATTTTAAAGAACACCAACCTGTGAGAAGAATGGGGTGCCTGGGCAGCTCTGCCTCACCTGAGATTCACATAATGCAGCTTCTGGTCCTTCAGCATCCACCAACTTTCTGTGCTTCATACCAAGCTACATCTTTCTGCTCTGTGGGCTCCTCTGTGCTGTCAGGAAGTGTTATATAAGGCACTAGCCTGTGTTGGATGGTTATTTATTGTTATGAAGAGAATTCTTAATCTCTTAATCTACAAGTACTTAAAATTCCCACTCATTATAGTCAATGGTCAGAAAATTAGGCCACCTAGAGCAATAGTGAGGTAAGTAAGGGGAATGGGACGTAACTGAGTCTTGACTCCCTCACTTGCCACAGATACACTGACAGCCACGTGCCCACATGGATGCTACTGCTAACTCTGCTAAAACAGAAGGATAGCCACTCTGGGACAGGTAAGTCAAAGTACCTATGCTCAGGGATGACTTCCCTTTGGGTTTTCTTTGTACTATATCTATTTTGTTTTAGTGATAGGAAGGGTTTTATAAGCCTGGTTGAATTTTGTGGGGAAGAAGACAGATTCTAGGTAGAATATTGGCCAGGAATGTTGGTGCAGTGGCTCACACCTGTAATCCCAGAACTTGGGAGGCCAAAGCGGGTGGATTGCCTAAGCTCACAGTTCGAGACTACCCTAAGCCAGAGTGAGACTTCATGTCTAAAAATAGCTGGGCGCTGTCACAGGCATCTGTAGTCCCAACTACTTGGGAGGCTGAGGCAAGAGAATAGCTTGAGCCTAGGAGCCTGAGATTGCTGAGAGCTGTGACACAGCAGCACTCTACCAAGGGTGATAAAGTGAGACTCTTGTCTCAAAAAAAAAAAAAAATATTCCTGGAAAGTGTTTCCTCTCTTTGGCAGAAATTGCTGATTCTGTTTTACTGCCTGTGTTACACTGTGGAACAGCATCCTCTGACCAAAGCAACCCAAATTGCTGCTGGTTAACATTCATACACATAATCCAAGGGCTGTATTTAGATATAGAGTTAGGGCGTGCAAGACTGTATATCCCATATGAGCCTTTTAAATGTATACTTTTCCATATTAAAACTAGAACAGAACAAAACAAAGTCATGAGTACGGTGGGTCCTGGTTGGTAATCACGAGCAGAGCCCACACAGGTAAATACGGCCCCTCAATAAATGGGTACATGATGAATAAGGAGAGAGAGCGTGATCTGTGTCACTTTTCTTCTGAACTCTGACCCTGTCTGTTTTAACCCAAGGTCCAAAAAGGGTGTTTTCACCTATCAAGTTAATGAATTACGTCTTTTTTATTGAATTGGACCTTCTATTCTAATCAAATCACTACTTTACTCAGGTGCACTTATAGGCATACACTTCTAAAAAAATTTTTTATTTGACAATTCTTTTCATCTCAGCTTAATCGTGTTACATTTTTTCTGCTGTATTTTGTGGTATTTATTTAAATAAGTGATTATCTACACTATAAATAGTTTTACCATTTCCTTTTCATCCGTAACAATAGATATATTTGGAATTGGGGGATTGTAATGACCTATATCACTCTTGTCAGAAAACGCAGGGTCAGAAAAGTGAGAAATGTCAAAAAAGCTGGTATTGCTTAGGATATTCTTAGATATCTTAATGCCATAACATCCTAAATGATTATCAAGAGCAGTTCTCAGTGCACTGATATTATGTATTTCTTAACCTTTTCCTTATAACAGGAAAGATTATCTAAGAAAATATCTCAATGTTCTCATTCAAAATGATTAAACTAGAAGGATTTGGACCACTCTTTTCCTGATCTGTCATCTAACTACAACAATGAAACTAAAATGTCTTCTAAAAATTTCTTTAGTTTTATTTTATAGGTAACACATTCAAATGATTTTTAGTGACATTTTTAAAAGGTTAACAAAGTGTACACTGAAAAGAAGCCCTCCTAACTTGTCTATTCTCTCTCTGTTCTCCCTCCTGCCAGAGTTAACCAATTCCCTTAATTGTCCATACTTCCTCATTTCTTATATAAAGTGTAGTTTACCATATGTGTTATTCTGCACCGTGAGTTTTACCTCTCACAATATTGCCTGGAAATCTTTCCTTATCACGACATCTCATGCTTCCTCACTGGTTTTTATAGCTACCTAATATTCCATTGTGTGTGTGCACCATAATTAAATTAACACTTCTCTGCTGATAGATAACTTGGGTTGTTTCCAATCTTTTGCTTTTATAAACAATGCAATAGCAAATAACCTTAGGCATAAATCATTTTGATGTGTGCAAATGTGTCAGTAAGATGCCTTCCCAGAAGTGAGATTGCTGGGTCAAAGGGTAAATACATTTATAACTAATAAAAATATTGCCAAGATGTCCTTCATGGGGGTTGTATCATTGTGTTCTCCCACTAGCAATATATGAGAGTATCTGTGGCCTCAGAAGCAGAATTTTGTTCAACTTTTTAATTGTTGCCAATCTAAGACGTGAGAAAATGGGATAGGTTAATAAGTCTGACTTTAATTCACAAAAATACCAAGTAATTTTGAGTAATGTAAAATTTTTATTGTTGTGTTATAGTTTTTAATGCAATCTGTGTCTGTGCCATACACTGTCCCCAGGTCTCATGCCACAAAATCACTGCCCTAAGTGGAACTGTGTTAATGAGAGCTTCCAGGATTGGCATTGCAGACCCTTTCATATAAAGCTATAGCTATAGGTTTCATATGTAGCTATAGCTACACAAGAGCCCCCTTGCACAAGCCAGGGAAAAATGCAGAAGCAAAGAGTCAAGGCCTGGATGGATCCATCTGTAACTGATCATATGCTTTGACTGGGTCACTGAATCACTAAGGGTTCAGTATCTTCGTGTGATAAGAGTGTCAAGAAAGCAGAATAATGTGAAAGCAGAGAAAATTTTAATGACTGTTGCTGAGGAGGCAGAGTATGGGAGAAAACACTAATTTAAGGCAGCAAAGTGTACCTTCCTGATACCATTAATTGGAAATATTGGACTAAATGATCTGGAGGGAATAAAATATTTGTACCCTAGAGTCTATTTCAGTTCCAGTCTGGTGAGATGTTCAGATAGACCCCATGTGATACTAAATTATGGTTATAATGGAGTCAACTCAATGTTGAATTTAAAAAGGGACTAGTGTTTGCAAACACTTTGCCTTAAAACCTATGATTGGATACAAAGGCAATACATTTTATTCTGGAGATCATACATATTGAATTAAATTTAAATTTCAAGATAGTCTGCTTAAAATTATATATTAGATTTATGGCCATTGATGTTTATTAAATAATTATTCCCTGGCTGTTAAATATGTAACTAATAATATATAAAAGATACAGTGCTGAAATGTCTAGCTGAATATACAGTATAATCCTATTTTATGTGAAATTTGATTGGCAGACATTTCTATAGAATTATGTTAGAAGGACTATACATTAGAAGCATATAGCCTTCTAAGCCACCCTATTTAGGTAGTAGCATTTTAAGTAATTTCTGTAATTTTTCCACAAAGAACATTTGTTATCTTTGAAAAATAATTTACTTCAAGGTTAAAAATGGAGCTAGAGGCAACTTTCATTATCAAAAGTTAAGTTGAAACAGTTCTCATGCCTAGTCAGTGCAATTAAACCAACCAGAGGCATTTTGAATGAAGTAATGATACTTTGTTAGGTGCTTTTTCCTATATTAGGAGTCTCTCTGAACACTTTCTGTAATATCATTCTTTCCTTTTTTGCATTTTTTTCTTTGAACACTAAGTAGAGGAAATCATAGAGGTTAAAGGTGAAAAGGCTTTTCCATATACCCATATGGTATAGAAACATAATTTTTTTCATCACTTTATTTTATGCCTCTCATGATTTCCAACAGATGTAATGGGTCTTAGTTCCATTTTCTATTGGATTATAATGGTTATTTTTACAGGATGCTGTTATCAGTATCTTTTTAACTGGTCTCTGGGCAATCCATCTGACATACAACCAGATTAATATGCTCCTAAAATACCACTTTCGTTATGTAACTTTCCTGCTCAAAAATCTTCAATGGTTTCTCTTATTTATAGTCATGATTTTGAAGCTTTTAAATAATAGAACATTCTTCCCCAAAGAAAACCTTAGGTGGAATCCCCATGTATACAACAGATGAAGGTAGTATTTTATTAAAGTCCATCAATAAAACCATGAAGCTGTTTTGATGCCCATGAAAAGAAAGATAATTGAGTGTTATGGTTGACACGGAACCTCTTCTGTTTTCAATATATTTCTGTATCTCCTTCTAATTACCTAGATCTGGGGAGAATCTTGATTTGTAAAAACAAGTAGGTGGTGAGATTAGAAGGGTTTTTAATAGCTGAACTTTCAATCGCAATGAATCACAAAGTACATCAAAAGTTTTCCGCGAGGTTTACAATGAAAGTTAATGTGTTGGTGGAAGTCACTGTGTTAAAATGTGATGTTTCACACATTTGAGTGTGGGTGCTGATTTTCTTGTCTGTTTGTTTCCCTGTTTCTTTTAACTACAAGACTTCATGTTCCGAAAATACATTTTAAAAATATTTAAGATCCAATTTATCCTAAAAGGCTCCTTAGTTCATGGGAAGATTTTCACTATCAAACATCTTTTTCTTTAAAAAAAGGCCAAAAGGGGGCCAATTTTGTCTTTCCTGAAGTGAGAAACATTCTACCCTGTTGATTTTGACAAATTAGGGAATTGCTTTTTTGGTATTGGTGCTCTCCTCACTTGGATATTGTGCAGATTTGAGTGCAGCCTGGAACTCTATGGAAATAGGTGTATTTTTCACTACCAGTTGCAAGACCATCTTTTACTGTACTTACCTTCAAATCCTCAAGCCCTAGAAAATCATCTCTTGAATAAACATTAGGATCTAAGGCAGTGATTTTCAACTGGTATGCTGTGAAAGGATCTTAGGTGTGCCATGAATTTTTTTAAAGACTGTTAATTAAATTATTTCGAAAGAAGTTCAAAGCATAGTAAGTTATAATCTTTTTCTTTTTACTTTTTTTTGATCAACATAATTTTTTTTTATTTTTGATCAATAGGTGCCGTGAGATTAAAAAGGCTGAAAAATACTGATCTAAGCGGTAGAAGGCTCTGAGAATGTTCCTTTAGCCTCAATTCACTTGTTACATGATTTCTTATTAGTTCCCTGGAATCTATCCATCTAATGATTTAACCTACATACAAATAAGTGTATTATCATATCATTTTCACTACTTAAAATTGTGTTTACTTTTTGTCATCATCATACTCTGCCTTCTGTTACTTAACAGTTCTTAACACTCTCATTTTCTTTTTGTTCTTATTGGTCTAGACAGGGTAACTACTGTTTGAAAACTCTGAAACTAAGCACGCATTCAGCAAACATACAGCAACCTCCCAAGACCAGTAGTCAAAAATAAAATGTACAGCACAACTGCGGACGCCATCTGTTGGTGGCAGGCAGAATAGACTCACTACTGCCCCGTAGACTTGCTCTGTTGTGCATGTATGGCGTGTGTAAGTTGCAAGTTTGTAAACTAAATTTTTCTAAGGGGTTTCTATAGTTAAGAAGTATTCTTGTAAAGGCGATTCAAATATACTTTAAAACACAATTCAAATCAAGGATTAACTAACATGTTAGAATGAAGGTTAGCAAACTTATCCTGTGAAGGACCAGATAGTAAATATTTCAGACTGTGCAAGTCATAACGTCTTGATTGTAACTGCTCAGCTCTGTAGCTGTAGCACAAAAACATCCATAGACAATATGTAAACAAATGGACAGGACTGTGTTCCATTCAAACTTAATTTACAGAAACAGGCTATGGGCTAGATTTGGCCCACAGGCTACAGTTGGCTGACCCCTGAATTCGCCAGTAAGTGATTCCTGTTTGTATTACTCAGTGTACATTTTATGAATAAATAATCGATATGCTAGATTAAAGATGGCTGCAAAGTCTTTGCTACTTCTTCATTGACAGATGGGTTCCAATCCCTTCCTGTTGATCGGGGCTGTCCTTCACGACTTGCCTGATCAACAGAATGCTGTGGAAATGTCATTCTGGGATTCTGAAACTAGTAAGACTGACAGCTTCTTCCTGGACTTCTTAGAGTGCTTGTTTTAGAGAGGCCCTCACCCCTTAATAAGACTCACAATCCCAAAGCTGCCATGTGATAAAGAAGTACAAGTTACCTGGCAAAGCCCTGAGAGATGAGATACCCCATGGCAGGATAAGGAAGGGTGATGTAGGAGCCTCCGGGTGCCAGGTATGCGAGTGAGGAAGCCACCTTGGGATGGAACCTCTGGTTGAGTCTCCCCAGCTGGTGCCCACTTAGAGCAGAAGCAAGCTTCCGCTAGCACAGTCTGAATTGCAAACTACCTAAATAAATATTGGGAGTGTTTTTAGCCATTAAGGTTTAGTGAGCTTAAGGATTTCAGATTTATCAAGGGAAAAACAACCATGAGCACACAACAAGCTTTACTTGGGAAATGCTTGGCCTGGCTTCATGGGAGGGGCAGTCCCGTGCAGGACAAGGTCTATGACCAGAAGGGGCAGAGGGCATAAGACCTTCTGGGGCACAAGGGAATCAGAGAGCAGGCTGGTGTGTCTAGGTGATATTGCTCAGCTGCACTGTGGGTAGAGACCTAGGAAGGGAATAACAGATTAATCGCTTATAGCACTAGGGTTTGTTATATGAGTGCTGAGCAGATATTGGGTGTGGTTTATCAAGTATGCAAAGCAGGTGGGCTCTAAATGACTGATGATATGCTTATTTAGGCTATAATTTATGAAAATTGAATGTGTGGAAGAAATTCGAGTTTAGTGTCAGTGGACGTTGAGTTAATAGTTCACAGTGAAGCAGTAACGTCTTTGGTTTATTTATATCGTAGGTGGTTTATTACACAGTAACACAATAGATAACTAGAACAATAGGGCTATGTTATATTGCAGTCTTTTTTGGGTATCTGTATTTTGTTTGCCCAATTACATTCCACGTTTGTTTAGCACATGGGGGATGTCTTAAATGATTTGTGTTATATAATGCACAGCATTTAACCCAATGCTTTGTAAAGAGCTGCAAAGTAATAAATATTTCTTAAATGGTGCAAGTTTACAGGTATCTCAGTGGTTAAAAAAGTCATTACCTGATTGTTAGGGGTCTGTTGGCACATACAGTGAAAATTTTCTGAAATCAGTGAAAAAGGGCACTTTTTGCAACGTTTTGAGGCTGGAACTGGAATGTGTCTTTTGCTCTGTTGATCAGATCATATTCTTTGGAATCTATTTATATTTACTAACAATTGCGCATGGTTTTTAAAATGTAATTAAAATTATTTGGCATTGATGAGCCCAATAATTTTTTTCAGGACCATTTGAAGTGTTGGCCATACTTAGAAGATGATTTGTAAGTGTGATGACTGAGTGCTCACACACATATGTGAGATTTGCCTCCCTTAAACCTTGTTATGATGATGGCACATTACTCATCAGACATGTAGAAAAACAGAGAGCTCTGTGCTACACCTGACATTAGATCACGTGCACATTCTATTTAAGTAGATTTTAATACCTGCCGTTATATTGATAGATACATCAATTTTGCAAAATGCCCCTCAGACTTATACCTATGTAATCAATGTGAGTTTTAAAAATTTAAATCATAAATTATTGATCAAACTACTATTATGAACAGAGAACCATCTGGGTTACTACAGAGGCCATCAATATTAATAAGACACAAGGCCTGCTTTCAAAGGGGTTATAATCTGAGCAAGGATAATGGTGAAAATAAGCATTAAGGTAAAGAAGAATAAAGTCAATTTTATAAGAGAGGAATAGACATGGAGATTAAGTGGACAAAAAAGTTTCAAAGAAAAGGTGAATTTTAGGGTGAGTTTTACAGATAAATACGATTTTGAGAGAGAGACAGTATTTAAACTTTCAAATAACTAACTCAAATAAACTTTTATTATGTTTATAATCATGTATTACTTAAAAATTCTGGCTGCTTCTCTTTAAGAGTTGTGAGCTGACAAAGATTTGTGAATACTTGTATGCTATTTGAAATAAATGAAGTGTATTGGCATATTCTTAAAATATAAAGAAGGATATGAGAGGCTTCTGTATGCCGTATTTCATAGAGGGCTCTGAGCACCTGTACGGCAGAGGTGGGCCAGACTCACAGCAATGTACTTTGACAGTTGTCCAGACACCACAGACAGAGGAGAGAGAGTACACAGGTACCTGCACACTTCTGTGTGTTTGGAAATAGTAGAAGACAAAACTGCAGAGACAGTTTTGAATGACAACATCTTGTGAACCATTTACTAGACAATAGGGAGTTAAAGAAAGTTTCTGAGTAAGGGACTGCTGTGATTGGAAGTGGGATTTGTGAAGATTAAGTGGCTTGTGGGAAGCAGGAACCTGGCTGCATGAAGGTTTGTGGTCTGTAGGAGAACAACGTTGACCTTATTACAATAATTTTGATGAGGAGATGACAGCCCGTGATAGCTTAAACGAGAGTGGCGGCCACAGGAAGGAATGCTAAAGAAAGCTGTGAAATATTGTTTTAACTTGGACTCTGGACTGGAGGAGGAGAGATCCATTATGGGAGCTAAAACAAAAGTGGGTGTCAGTATTTTAAGGTATAAGGAACTTTAGTGAGGAGCCAGGAAGAGAGATAATTTCAGAAGGGCCTCCTAGGAATTGCAATTGGAAACCAATCGCGTCATGCCCCACGTGGCTCTGAGGAGATGCCTCACTGCATCCACATGTCCCTGCACATCCTTTACCTTCTCTGTGCCCCCTTGACCATCTTCCTATACCTACTCAGAATTTTCCAGCTCATAAGTTCAACTCTTATGTAGTTTTGTTTGCCCAGAACTCTACAGCCCTAACTCCAACATGTGAACCCTCAGCTTCAACTTCTCTGGCTCATTGACAATAGTCTCTCAGCCTTCTCATTCTAAAATCCCTTCAAGCAAGAGCTAATTGACTAAGGTCTTCTCTCCTAAGATCCCTGGCAGGGTGGATCACATCTAGCTAAACCTCTGAGGTCAGTGGCAGGCTGGGGTTGAGGCCAGTACAAGATACATGACATAGAACTTGATAGTCAAGAACTGCTCCTCTATTCAGAGATTGTGGGGTGGTAAGAAAGGGTCCAATGTTTTATCAATTGTTGCTTATTGTCATCTTGATAACTGGTTACATGAACTTTCAGAATTTGAGCCTAGAAATCTGGAAGAAAAGTGGTGTCATTAACTAAAAATAAGGAAAGTACATGGGGAAACCAAGTTTGTGGGATATGGTGATGGCAAGCGTATGGGACATGGTGAGTTAGGATATTGATCTTTAAATAATAGTAAGAAGATATTCCTTTTGGATTTTCTTTAAAATGGATAACAAGAGTTCTTGAGGCAGGATTGAGTTATAAATCTGAATCTTCAGGACAGTCTTTCTTTCTGAATGTAGCTAAAAGATTATTTAGTAAATAAATTTCAGATGTGATTAACTAAAACCCTTTCATTGCTTAATAACTTCTGATAAATGATTCCCTGTCTCTAAATCCATTAACCTCAAAAAAAAATTGATCATAGCACAAAAGTGGCAAATAGGCTGACCATATCTTTGAACTTGCAGTGTTTTAATACAAAAATTATCCAGACATCTCTTGGGTTGAAGGAGTAAATAAAATTTTTAAGAGATCAACAGTTGCTTCACTGCTGAACGATTGTAATTCCAGATACCTTGACCTGAAAGAGAGGTAATAGAGTAAGAAACTTTAGGTCAGGCACAGTAGTTCATGCCTGTAATCCCAGTACTTTGGGAGATGGGGAGCAGGGGGTAGAATTGCCTGATGCCAGAAATTCAGGACCAGCCTGGGCAAATAGTGAAACCCAAGAAAGAAAAGAAAAGAATCTTGGGGCAGAGAGTGGACTTTCTTTTTAAAGCCTTGTTCAGAGAAATAATCATACTGTGAGCTGATGACACTTTGAGTGTTCAAGGCCATTTCGTGCTGTAACGTGTTCTGATTGAGGATTTCTAGAGAAGGGACACTTAAATTCTAACAAAACAGTCCAGTAAGTTTCAAATTGTTCTCATCACTGGAAATGTCTTCCTTAAAGTAAGTCAGATTCTGATTCCTTTAACTACACTCATTGATCCTAGTTCTTCCCTTTGAAGCTACTCAGGATAGAAGTCAGTTTCTTCTGTCATTTTTCCACTGATATGATTTCCATCCCTCACCATCTAATTAGCCTTCTGGATATACTAAGGACTGGTTTAGCTGATTTCCTAATGTGTTCTGAGGAAGAATATTCATGTAGCACTTCTAAACACAGTGGCCTGGAGTTCCTCAAGGGTAACAGAACCCTGGGACCAGCTTTTTAAAAGTTGTAGAATAAATGCCATTAGATATTTTATCAGAAATAATCATGGTGGTAATGACAACAAATACATATGTAGATCTCCAGAGTTTCCAAAGCCCTTTCCTAGTTGGCCTTTCACCCCCATCCATATTTATATTAGCGGTGCTAGTCTTATTCCTGATACGAACTCCTCATGAGCTAAGGAAAAGTAGAACAGTTAACTGTGTGTGGTTTGATAAGGAAAACAGAAGAGAACTACTTCTACTCGCCGATACTAATCTGATGTGCTCTGAAATATTTTTTAAAATGTATGGTTAGAGCTAATTAATTAGTTAAGTAATCTTTGAATATGTGATGCATTCACATAGTATAAAATCCAAAAGATACCAAGTGATATATTATAGACAGTAATTCTCTGTCAGACCCCAACTCCCAGCCTCTAGGGAGTCCCCTAAAAGCTTTCATTGATTACCAGTTTCTTTTGTAGATTTCCAGAGGTATCCTATAAATATGAAAATTTATTCGCACATATGAACTACACTTTTTAAAATGCAAATTGTAACAATATAGTTTGAAAAGTATTTCATGACAGAATACAGAACTTCATTCTGCCAAATATTTTTACAATTTATTTAACAGCTCATCTTTGTTCAATATTCCGTTGTTTCCAGTCTCGCTAGTAACAACAGTGCTGCAATGAATCTCTTTGTACATATGTTTTTGCCCGCCTGTGCAAATATACTTGAAAATTAATTACTGGAAATTAAAATGCTGTACCAAAGAACATAAACATTTTTAATTTTAATGGGTGCCCATGAACTTCCAGAACATGCATAAAGTGTAAGAGAGTGCCAGTCCCCCCACACCCTTGCCAAAACAGTGTGTTATTGAATCTGTTGATATTTGAGAGAAAAAAGGCAAAATACGGTGACATTCGTATCACTTTCGATTTAATTTTGTGCTTACAGTTACATGAAATGTTTCTTCAAATGCTTAATAGTTAGATTTCCTTTTTATTTCTAGAGGGTTTGTATACTTTTTCTATTGCATTAATGGTTTTTTAAAAATTGTAGTAACTTTTTATATGTGAAGCAATTGACATTCAGTATATAACATGACATAAATATTTTCCCCCAGTTTGGGTATATCTTACGACTTCAGCTGAAGATTTTTTTTTTTAAGACAGAGTCTCACTCTTTTGCCTTGGGTAGAGTGCCAAGGTATCATAGCTCTCATCAACCTGAGACTCCTGGGCTCAAGTGATCCTCTTGCCTCAACCTCTGGAATAGCTGGGATTATAAGCATGTGCCACCAGGCCCCACTAATTTTTCTATTCTATTTTTTTTTTTTTAGTAGAAATGGGGTCTCTTTCTTACTCAGGCTGGTCTCAAACTCCTGAGCTCAAGCAATCCACCTGCCTCGTCCTCCTGGAGTGCTAGGATTACAGACATGAGCCACCAGCAGCCGAAATTTCTCTCAGCCAGCTAAAGAGACATTTTAATAGGCCAATTTTTAAAGTCACATATCAGTGGAAGGGCTCAGGGACTGACCCCACTGAAGTTTTTTTTTTTTTTTGTACATGTGTTCAAGCAAGACAACAGAATACAAAAAAAAAAACCAAACAATTGGTGGGGGTCTGTCTCTGATCCCCACCCCCCACATTGGTATGCAATTGTAATGTATTTAAAGTTATAAAAGTTTTCTGTTCTCTGAGTTTACATAAAAGCCTATTTTCTTATAAAAATATTATAGCTTTATTTTAATTTTTATATGTTTGCTCCATTGGGAATTATTCTGCTAAGGGGCAAGGTGGAAATTCAACTTTGTTTTTTCACATAGTCGATTATTCCATGATTATTTCTTAAACATTCAATTTTTCTCCAGTGATATGGAACTCTCCTGTGTAGTTGATCACATTTTATTTGGAGGTTCTATTTATAAGCCCACTCTTCGGTCCTTGGTTCTTTTATATGTATGTGTGCCAGTACAATATTATTCTAATGATCATAATTGGTAAGACTAATATTCTCTCAAAGTTGTACTTTTTTCCACAGACTATTCCTAAATATTCTTATAATTGTATCTTTCAATGTGATGTTTATAAAATTAGTTTAAAAGATCTATATTACCAAGATTACAAAAAAAGATTAATTTGGCATCATTAGACATTTCTAATGTACTGTTCCCTTTTAGACTATCTTATACCTTGGGCTTATTTTATGTCATTTTGTTCTTTAGTAGCATTTTAAGCTTGATCTTTTAGAGATTTGAATGTTTCTTGTCAAGTTTATTTTTGAGTATTCTTTTTGTTGCTACTATCTTTTCTCTTTTACATTTTCAAATTGGTTTGTATGTAGAATGAATATATCCCAGTGACTTCACTGAATTATCTTCTTCTCTAGTGAAATTTTTTAATTTATCTAATCTTATTTTACTAAGAACATTAATCACCAGTAAATGTTTAGCATTTTATCAAATATCTTTTAAGCATCTGTGAATATGAATATGCTATTTTTCCTTTGATTTATTAATATAGTCAAATATATTATTAGGCTTCCTAATATTGAAACATTCTTGTGCTTTGGATAGGATTCTTATCTATTATTCTTTTCAAATATGATAAATTTTACTGGCTAAATTTTTAGAATTTTTTAAATCAATTTTTATAAGTGAACTAGATCTGTTGTTTTCTGTTTTTATAATACCTTTGTCAGGTTTTAGTCTTGAAATTATTCTAGTTTCCTAAAATGATTTCCAAGTCATGGAAGCAAACCAAATGCCCAACAACCCATGAATGGATTAACAAATTGTGGTATATGTATACCATGGAATACTACTCGGCCATAAAAAGATGGAGACTTTACATCTTTTATGTTTACCTGGATACAGCTGGAACACATTCTTCTTAGTAAAGTATCTCAAGAATGGGTAATAAAAGTATCTAATGTACCAAATACTATTATGAAACCAATATATAAACTCTTGCACTCTCATACAAATGATAAGACACAAATACAGTCTAGCAAGGGTGAGGGGAGAGGAGGGTGATTGGTGGAAGGAAGGAGGGAATTTGGTGGGATCTTACCTAATGTGCACCATGCAAGAATACATCCCAAAATAACTAAATTTTATTTTATTTTATTTATTTTTTGAGACAGAGCCTCAAGCTGTTGCCGTGGGTAGAGTGCTGTGGCATCATAGCTTACAGCAACCTCCAACTCCTAGGCTTAAGCGATTCTCTTGTCTCAGCCTCCCAAGTAGCTGGTACTACAGGCACCTGCCACAATGCCCAGCTATTTTTTGGTTGTAGTTGCCATTGTTGTTTGGCAGGCCCAGGCTGGATTCCAACCCTCCAGCTCTGGTTTATGTGGCTAGCGCCTTAGTTGCTTGAGCTACAGGTGCCAAGCCTAAAAGTAAATTTTAATTTGTCTTACCACAAAAAATAAGTAAGTGAGGTAATGGATATGTTAATCAGTTTGATTTAAGCATTCCATATTGTATATCAAATTATCACATTGCACCCAATAAATGTATACAATTGTGATTTTAATTAAAAATTAAATTAAAAAAAGATTTTCCTATTTACATACGTTCTAGAACAGTTTAATTAGCATTGGGGTCCTCTGACTGTCAATTTTCAGAAAATATACTAGTAAAATACCTGGGCCTTGTACATTTTTAGAGAGGAGAGTGGGGAGGATGAGTGTTTGTGAAATTTTCAGTATTTTTATTTTTATTTACTTTTTCTGTGATTAGTTTAGGTAATTTATTTTTTTCCTGTGAAATGATCTGCCTCACAGAGGTTTTCAAATTATTTTTCATGCAGTAGATCAAAATAAATCATTTATATTTCCTCTATATTTAGGTTACTTTCTCATTTTCACTCCCAATTGGCATATTCCTTCCTCTTTATCTTGGGTGGATTAGGTGATGATGTCTTTATTTTATTGCTTCTTTTACTGTTTGCAAATAGCCAACTTTTACATTTACTTAGTATTTCTATTGTTTTTTCTGTTTCCTGTTCATTTATTTGCATTTATTTCTAAATCCTCATCCTTTTATCTTAAACCTATAATTCTTATTAATGTGTAAATATTCTTGGGAAAAGTAATATTTAAACTGTTAATAATCATTTCTATCTTACAACAAATCAGCTCCAGATTCTTTTCTGAGGCTAGGTTTTGGAAAAGGAGAAGGAAAGTTATTAATCAAGCAATTACTTGAGTCCTAAAGAAGGTGCCAGTGGGGGCAGGGTGACAAGTTCTGTCATAGCGCTGGAAGTATAGGAGATAAACACACATCACCCACGCCACATGCCCTCTCCTGTGCACGTACATCCATCAGAATGTGCCCCCGTTAACACCTCTTGTAATAGCTAGATGGTCCGGGGAAACAAAATAAATTAGCATTTGATAAAAAAGTGCTGAAATAAAAAACACAGGATAGGAACATAAATTATGAAACGTAGTCATGGTACTGTTTGTTTCCCAGAAGTATAAATAAAGCAAAACCAGGCAAATAGCTTCACAAGGAAGCTTATAACTAGCCCCATAAAATTCCCAAGCAGGTCATTTTATTAACCCAAAGGTGCCACAAGAAGGGATAGGACAGTAGGCAACCCTTATGGCAGGTGTCACAGGCCATTTCACAGACAAAAGATTCATTCTTACCTTGAGTCTTAGCAACATCAGCATATGATTGTTTTCTTGATTGTTATTAAGTCAAAAATTATCTTCTTTTCATTTAAAAGAAGCACTTGACAGCTTCTCTTTGGCATGTTGGCATATTCACATTGATGAAGTAAGGTTGACTGGGACATAGCACTGCAGGACCACCACCACTCTTCTGATCGCTGGGCCTTGTGCTGAGCGACTGAGTTGCAGGCAGCGTCTACAGCATGGATCCTCAGGACACAGGGATCCACATCCTGGGAAGGGCAGAGCAGAGGGCATGAGATTCCACCATTCTACTCAGAATGGTACAAATTATTGATTTCTGGAATTTTCCATTGAATGTTTTTGGACTGTGGTTGACTGGGGGTAAGAAACTGTGAAAAATGAAACAGCAGAAAAATGGGACTACTGTGTCATGGTGCAGTAAGCCAATCAAATTTTCAAAGGAAGATGTAAAGGTTAGGAATAAATTGGAGAGTAGATAAAAAACACTTAAAAATATCAGTTTACATAAGATAGAGTTCTATTTCTATTCCGTGTAAATTGAGATGAAATGTGGGCCCCTCCAGCCTAGCCAGACCTGCTCTGGCATAGCTCTGAGGTCAAGGACCCAGATCCCTTGTATCCTGTAGCTCTGCCATGTATGGCTTCCATTTCCAGGGTCAGTTTACCATCCAAGATGACTGCTGCAACTCCAGTTGAGAGCCGCTCTCTTCCAAAGAGATAGCCCATACTTCTGCTTATATATCATGGGCCAGAATTAATAACATAGCTATATATAGCTACCAGAAAACCAGGCAGTGTAACCTTTGTAACTGGTGCCAGGGTAACCAACTAAAAATTCAAAGTAATATAATAAGGAAGAAGGAAAGAATGGATATTGAGAGTAGATGCTCTGCTAGAGGGGGAAGCTATTTGAACTAAACAAAACAAAGTTTCTCTCATAAAATGAAGTTCAGACTGACTGTTAAAGAATGCCTAAGACAGGGCGGTGCCTCTAGCTCAAAGGAGTAGGGCGCTGGCCCTGTATGCCGGAGGTGGCGGGTTCAAGCCCAGTCCCAGCCAAAAACTGAAAAAAAAAAAAAAAAAAAATGCCTGAGACATCACCTACTACCTTAAAAATCATTTCCAGTGGAGTGGTAAGGGCAGATGTTCGTTCCTATGTGGCTCCAGTGAGCCAAATTGAAAGCCCCACCCCCTCTCACTGTTCTTCCTTTGGCATATGCCAAGGACCACATGAGCAGGGAGTGCCCCCAAATTTGTCGTGCTTGAGGATTGCTTGAGGCTGGGAGTTTGAGACCAGCCTGAGCAAGAGCAAGACCTCATCTCTACAAAAAAAAAAAAAAAAAGAAAAATTAGTGCAGCATTGTGGCTCACCTGTAGTACCAGCCACTCAGGATGGTGAGGCAGGAGGATCACTTGAGCCCAGAAGTTTGAGGTTGCAGTGAGCTACGATGAGGCCACAGTGTGGATGACAGAGTGAGACCCTTTCTGAAAACAAAATAAAACAATCATAAAATACATCATTTGGCCAAAAAATATTATCAATTAGATGAAAACCATCCTATACCATTTTCTAGTTAAATTTCTTCTTTTGTTCTTTTCAGAAGTATTTGCTATCCTGATTTACTATTTACCAATTCTGAAGCATTTATTTTATAACACATACATATACCCCCAAATTATGTACATGCATGTATACGTGCACATATTATTAATGGCTCGCATGTGTTTTAATTCACAGAAATAGTGTCACACAGCATGTGTTCATCGGCAGGTTGCCTTTTTATCCTCTGCGCTATTTGGGAAGAACTGATTCAGGACATCCATACAGCTCAAACTCTTTCATTCAGTCTATTTCTCAGTGATCTACTGAATGGACGTATAGTTATTTATCTTTTCTAATACTGATGTCCATTTAGGTTGTTTCCAATTTTCGCTCTTTTGGAAAATGTTAATATGAAGATTGTAGTCAATGTTTCTTCATCAACATATGAGCAGTCGTACACTTTATAATAGTTAGCAGTGGATCTGTTGGGTTAAAGGGTTTGGAGTCTTCAACTTTACTATATATTGCCAAGTTGCTTTGAAAAGAAATTGTCCCCATTTATACTCTCAGCAGCAGTAGAGTTGTTTCACATTTTTGCCAAAACTTGGCATTCAGACATGTTAATTTTTTGCCAGTATGATAAATGTTTCATTGTGGCTTTAATTTACATTTCCCTGATCATGGATAAGGGTAAACATCTTTATAGATGTGTGAAAGCCATCATACATTTTTTTTTTTTTAACTGCCTGGTGTGGTCTTAGCTCATTTTTTTCTATTAGGTTCTTGATTTTGTCTTGTTTTTAATTGCTTTGTAGGAAGTTTTTTATTTGAGGAGATTAGCTACCTGCTACCTTAGCTATCATGTTACCACAAATAGTTTTTCATTTTTCTTTTGTCCTTTTATATAGTACCTTTCAAACCAATTAGTTAAATTTATACATTTATACGTACATCTACATAAACATAACTGTATGTAAATGTGATCATCTATAGGAATTTTATGTGTATGCAGGTTTTTCCTGTCTTTGTCTGGCTTTCTCTTCATTTCTCTTTTCCCCGATGTGAACCCCTTCCAAAGGTAATTCATATTAAGAGACTTTATATAGCATCCCATGTTTTTCACTGCATTCAAATAACTCTATATAGACACATGTATTTATATGCATACTATACAGGATATTTTAATCTTTAATATTTGGTTTATAAACATAAGATTATGCTAATACAATCTTTTTTGCTTTTTATATTTTTACTTAACAATAGTTTGTGAAAATACCTCCAAGCCAACTTGTAAAATTCTGATTCATCCTTCTAACAGTTCCTAAATTTTGTTGCATCCACAGAAATTTTGCTAAGCAAAAATCACAGCAAGAAACTTTCGGGGACTTAGAGAGGGATAATAGTACTTAGTAAAGATTTTCATATTTGAGATACTTATGGATAAATACATGAAATTTAAAATGGCATTAAGAGGTACGTTTGCCCCCATAAAAATTTGTTGTTGTGGAAATTAACACAACAATATAGGTGTTATATTGAGAGAGAGAGCCCGCGAGCACGGAACCAAGTGCTTTACTATTTCTCTGTAGCAGACCACTGTGTGGACTTGGGAGAATAATTTAACTCTCTGGGCTTCAGTTTTCTCATCTGTAAAATGGAGGATGGAATCAGAACATACACTGTGTTCCCGAGGAGATCAAATAGTCAATTCAAGACTAATCCAAGGTTTGCCAAGGTTTTATGTTCACCAGCTGCTATGGCGCCACCATGTGGTAGTAGTGTACACAGTTCAAAATGGGCTTGAACCAGCTTTTCAATTACAGGATTCATCAATTTTTAATTTGAAGAATTTACACTTTTTGCATAAATGTAGACTTTATTAGTACATTTATTTTTCACTCTTTCTAACTTGCATGAAATGTAACTACACTCTACTGTCAGGGCAGTTTTGCCATCTAACATTTCTTTACCGTATAGCAATAGTCAATTAAGTGAAAAAAATGGGGAAAAATTTAATATCAAAAGAACTATTCATATCAGGAAATTATTTTTTAAATAGAAATATACACATCTAGAAAACTTTTCAAAATTCCAGAAGGCCCTGAAATTGGTAGGGGGCCAGGATACGGGTAGAGTTGGGTAAAGTACGAGGTAGTACATCAAGAATTACTATTATTATAGTATCATCATTATTATTAGTCTTCAAAATATTTTGGACTTCCAATTACACAATCCAGTAATGATATGGCAAATAGAAACAAAGTGTAGTGTAAACTTTTTGTATTTATACTGGCATTTATGTACCTGGCATTTATTAAAAATAACTGTGTTAACTCTTATTACTTATAGATTTGGGGGGTTGTTTATTGTTAAAATAAATTCACAATTTTAGTGTAGTATCAGTTTCACAGAAAATTTTCAAAGGTAGAAGAGGTCCTAGTACCCTGTACCCAATTTCCTGTTAACATCCAATATTATTATGGTCCATTTGTCATGACTAAATAGCAAACATTAGCACCATATTATTTATTAAAGTTCTATTTTGCTCAAATCTCCTCAGTTTTTAGCTGATGCTTTTTTTGATTTTTTCATTTCTATGTTCCCATTCAGAATATCATATTCATTTTGCCATTATGTGTCCTTACACTCCTTTTGGTTGTGACAATCTCTCAAATTTTCCTTAGTTTTGAAGAGTATTAGTAAGGTATTTTGTTGACTGTGCCTCAATTTTGATTTGTCTGATGTTTTTCTCATGATTATGCAGGAATCCTGGTCTTTTAGAAGGAAGACCACAGAGGTAAAGTGCTATTCTCTTCACATGACATAAAACACTTCCACTGTCAATATGACTTACCATTGTTGATAACCTTAATCATCTGGTCCAGATGGTGTTTTCCAGATTTCTCCACTGGAAATTTACTCTGTGGAAGGAAAACACTGTGCAAAGCCCACACTGAAGGATTAGGGAGTCATACTAACCTCCTTAAATAAGGACTATGAACATAAATTATTTGGAATTCTTCTGCATGAGATATTTATTTATTCCCCCATTTGTTTATTTACTCAGTCAATTATTTATATCAAAAGAAATCATGGGTATTTATTTTATTCTTTGGTTTCTAATTCATCATTACTAGATTACTTATTTTGATGCTCAAATGGTTCTGGTTTTGCCCATTGGGAGTTCCTTCAGGTTGGCTTCTGTGTCCTGTTGATACACCACCATTATTTTGTTTTTGAAGCATTCTTTACTTTCTGGTCCTCTAAGACCCAAGTTCATCTTATATATTTCCTGCCTCAGCCCTAAAATCCACTATTTCTCCAAGTTCTGGTTCCTCTCACTAGAGAATAGTATTAGAAACCAACAGATCTGGGCATGAACTGTGATTTTGTATACTTTGGATACTTCCCTCTGTATGTATTTACATAAACATTTTCCTCCCCATGCCTTAATCATCTCAAAATTAGGATTTTTAAATGGAGCTTTGAAAAGTTAAGATATAGTCTGGTTAACAAGATTTGTTTCACTCTTGTTAACTATCATTTTAATTATTGCTACTGTTAATAGTTCTGTTCCACCATTGGTAAAGTTTGTCACTCTCAAATATGGACTCAGGATAAAAGCTTTCTGTAGAAAAAAATATAATTTATTTATGCACTTTCCCTTGCTACATTTCTTTCCACTAAATCAGCAGACAACAAATATGTTTCTGTAAATGAATAAACAGAGCTGCCCAAACATATGCATACAGGTGTTTCCCTTTAGGCTTCTTATTGGAGCACATTTCCAGAAGAAATGTGCCAAAATTATTAAACGTTGATTCCCTTGAAAGCAGCACTGGGGTATTGCCTTCATCTTTACATTTCTAGGGCTTAGCTCAATGCTTGATACAGTCCAGGGGTTTCACAAAGGTTTGCTGAATCAACTGCAAAACTCTCTAGATTCTAAAACATGATAAAGCTTATGATCAATCATTTTGATGTGTCTTGAGTTTTATTTTTGTTACATGTTTTGTTGTACTTTTTTGCTTGTTTTTGTTTGGGAAGGCTTTAGTGCCAACAATTAAAAGAATGGTGGTCATTATCAGTTTTTTGGTGGAAACTGATTTCATATGTCACACTGTTTTATCATGGACCATGATAAATTAATCACAGTTTTATAGGCTTCCTTTCCACAGGTCAAAGAAGGCCCAAACTGTCATTTAAGAGAAAATTCTTGCCCAAAAGAAGCCTGTAAAGCCAAAGTGTATTTTTTCCTTGATTCACAGTAAAATAGGAACCCTTTATTTGACCTCTTCATTACATGGAAGAGTGTTCCTATGTATTGTGTTGAATAAGCTATTCTTCCACTGGGTAGTACTGAATTTAATTAGAAGAAAATATCTTCATGAAAATAAGGCTTTAATGATATATTGTTTCATTCTAGACCATAAGTCATCATATCCCCTAAACCATGGTATAATGATGCTGAAACAAAACACTATAGATGGAAAGAGTTATTCATTTGGTGTTCAGTCTTTCTGCAGAAAACGTGTGCATTTTTATCCTTTATCTTACTTATATTTTTACTTCCAATTTCCCATTTAAAAGAAGATTCTCTTGTATGTTCTATTTTAATTCTACTCTAGATTCGGTACAGTTTTCATAAAATGAAATTCATTTAAATAGAATTCAGGAACTGAGAAGTCTTGAATGAAAGTATTTTGAGACAGCACTCTTGGCTTCGATATAAACACCACCACCATCTATCCATTCACGATTCATTCACTTATCAAAACTGCTGCTTGCTGGGAAAACAGGATGGGAAAGATAGATTAATGTCTTTAGCATTTAGCAGAGGAGGAAGAAAAAGAAAGTGAATAATGCAGTAGGATGGATGGTCTTAGCTGAGGTAGTCTGCAGCCTTGCTCCTGCCCTTTAAAAAAAAAAAAAATTTTTTTTTTAGAGAGGCCGGGTTTGGTGGCTCACTCCTGGCACCCTGGTAGGCCAAGGCAGGTGGATCCCTTGAGCTCAGGAGTTCAAGACCAGCCTGAGCAAGGATGAGATCCTATCTCTACTACAAAATAAAAACTAGCCGGGAGACCTGGCAGGCCCTTGTAGTTCCAGCTACTCATGAGGCTAAGGCAAGAGAATAGCTTGAACTCACTAGTTTGAGGTTGCTGAGAGCTATGACACCCAGCACTCTATTCAAGGTAACAGAGTGAGACTCTGTCTTAAAATAAAATAAAATAAAATATATTACTTTAGAGACAGGGTCTTATGTCTCACTCTGTTGCCCAGGCTGAAATGCAATGGTATAATCACAGCTCACTGCAAACACAAACTTTTGGGTTTAAGCGATCCTCCTGTCTCAGTTTCCTAAGTAGCTGGGACTACAAGTGTATGCCATTAAACCTGGCTAATTTTTTTTAAGAGACCAAGTCTCACTATGTTGCCCAGTCTGGTCTTAAGCTCCTGTCCTCAAGTGATCCAACCATCTCTGCCTCCAAAAGTGTTAGGATTACAGGCCATGAGGCACCACCCACAGCCCTTTTTTTTTTTTTTTTTAAATAACGATTAACATTTGTCAAGTGTTTGCCCAGTTCTGGACACTGATGTAGGAACTTTGTGTGCTCCCAATTAGTAGTTCAGTCTTCACAAAAGCTCATCACAACAACTGGTGCACAGAGATAGTTCCTATGTCATCTGGAGCCGGCATCGTAACTCTCATTTCCGTTTGCAGACAAGGCTACAAAAGCAGAGAGATAACATGATTTAACTAAGATCATGCGTTCTGAAGGGTCCTGCCAATATGTAAACCCAGGCAGTATGTTCCAGAGCCTCCTTCCTGCTGGAATGATGGCCACACGACCTGTCGAGCCTTAAGGACAGAGCAGCAACAGGCAGAAGGCAACTGAGGGCTCCACCAGGCAGGGGGAAGGACAGGGCTGCCCACAAAGCTGCCATATATAGGAAAGATGGGAAATTGTAGCTAAATGTACCTTTATTTACAAAATATTCATTGCACAATTCTACATAGAGGTGGCCAATACATAGAGAATGTTTTATACATACAGTAGAACCTCTGTAAGTTGACCACCCAAGGGACTACAACAAATTGGTCAACACAAGGAACTAGGCCTACTTTGCTGAATGAATGTCTGGTGAATGGTTTACGAAAAATAGGTCAACTTAAGGAGGTGGTCAATGTGGTAGTGCATGTCCGGTCTGTGAAAATTAGGTCAATTGTAAAAGGTAGTCAACGTAGGAAGGTGGTCAACTGTGGAGGCTCTACTGTATTTTGTAAAATTTGTAATGAATATTTTGCAAATAGAGGCACATTTAGCTACAATTTCCTATTTTTCCCTCTGAATAATGACTTTGTGTGTGACTTGTGGGATGTCCTGTAGGCAAGAGGAAAGGACTGGGTCACACAGGGTGCCCCTAAGTCTTCATATAGCAGAAGGTGACTTGGGGTCTGGGAGAATGAACCTAGCCCTGCTCCGTGAGCGCAAGGGGGGCAGAAGTATGGCAGTGTAGACATGTCAACATGGACACTGCTCCCGTTTAGGGCACCAGCGGTCCCGAAACATCTTCTGTAACTTCCAAACGTAAAAGGAAAATGACAAAGGGATGGAGTTTTGGGAGGGATGGGTGATGTGGATTAAGAAAAGAAGTGAAGGGCAGTGCCTGTGGCTCAAGGGGGTAGGGCGCTGGCCGCATATGCCGGAGGTGGCGGGTTCGAACCCAGCCTCGGCCAAAACTGCAAAAAAAAAAAGAAAGAAAGAAAGAAAAGACGTGAAAGCTACACACTTCATGACGGGGTGTTTAATCCTTTTTATTTTCTGTTGCACTTTGAAAGATGGCATGGGCCACACATGAAATACACAAACACGAGTGAAAGCTGCTAAGCAAAAAAAAAAGATCAGTGACTACTTTTAACAATGTTGAACACCACAGAGAAGCAAAGCAACCCTCAAACAATCTGCATGCAGCCTGTACGTCCAGGCTGGACACTCCTGCTTCCTGCAGACTGTTTGTCACTCTAGATGCGCTGATATAGCTTAAAGGTTATTTTGATGATTTGTTTTCCTAAGCAGTGCGTGAGACATCCTGAACCTTTCTCAGCATCCTAAGCTCACACTCACAAGAGGTATGTTTTCCAGTTCACTGAGTACTGTTTGAATGTTTATGGATTTATACTATTTAATAAACTGAAAAATATTTTTTCCTATCATATTTGACAGACTTGGGTTAACATCTAAGGAAATAAAAGTGCCGTGCTCCAAATCCATCCTTAATCGGAAAGTTTTACAATAGTAATTACACTTGGTTCATGTTGCGGAGGCAAGAGAGAAATGTCAGAGATTTAACTGAGCATGATTGTGCAGTCTGGACCTACGAACAAGGGTTCATCTATGAGGACCAAGCATTCTCCTCCGTAGTGTCTTTACGGCAAAGATGAGAGATTTTTCTGTGGCTCCTTGAAGATGTAAGCGAATTCTCAGAGACGTGCAGAAATATTGCTTGGCATGATTGCTGGCCATTTCTGAGGTGAGTGAGTGTGTGCAGGGAACAGATTCTGTGATGGTGCTTCTGCCAGAGGCCCCCGCCCAGGACTCCTCCCGTTCCCGACCCCTTCCACCTCAGATTTCAAGTCCATCAGCGGAGGAAGGATGGGATGAGTTTTCCCAAGGATGGGGCAGAGGGGTTCATTTTCCTTATTACCTAGTAATATAAATCATTAAGTGAAAAAGCTGAGGTAACGCTGTATCCAAATGTCCCTGCCTTAGAAAATGATGCGCCAAAGCAACTGTTCTCATGGGCACAGTGACTCACACTTGTAATCCTAGCACTTCGGGAGGCCAAGGCGGGTGGATTGCTTGAGCTCAAGAGTTCTAGACCAGCCTGATCAAGAACGAGACCTCAGTCTCTATTAAAATAGAAAAAGAGGTTGCTGTGAGCTATGATGACACCAGGGCACTCAAGCCCAGGGCAACAGAGTGAGACACTGCCTCAAAAAAAAAAAAAAAAAGCAGAAGAAAGGAAACAAAACGATTGTTTCAAAGCCTCTGAAGTCAAAACAGCTGCGTCCTAGTGACTGCCCCAAACGCTGGTATCAAAATGACGTCAGAGCAGCTCCATCAAAATGTTCTGTATCTAGGGTGGCTCAAAGAAATAGGGTGCCGGCCCCATATATCGGTGGTGGCAGGTTCAAACCTGGCCCCAGCCAAAAACTGCAAAAAAAAAAAAATTGCTGTATCTAGAGGCCATGTGGGATATTTTTACACACTTCTGGGCATAATGGGACCGACATCTCATTAAGGGTCCTCCTCCATATCCAATTCCCTGGAGGCTTTGAAATGTCTGTATTGAAATTACAACACCAAGTATGCATCAGGAAAAAGGTAAGCAGCAGAGGCTTTTAGGCAGAAAGGACGACATGAACACAGACATGGGGTGGGACACTGAATGGGGAGGTGGCCACAACCCATTGGCATTTCCTGTTGTTACCATTCAACATTTATTAAGCACTTACCATGTGCTTTGCCTTGTCCTCATCATTTTGGAGAGGACAGAGTTGATCTCTGGTAGACGGCTAGCTCTTTTTTCCTTCCTCTTAATAACAACAAAATACATCTGGTTCCTAAACCAATTTCAAAATTCAAGTTCGATTTGAGCATTGAATGGCTTTCTCTCAAATATTTTTCTAATTATATTTTAAACCACCTTATTTGAATTAAATAATTCAGAAAAAATTTTTTTCATTTATTTTGAAATTACCTCAATCTGATTAAATACAAGTAAGCTACTTGGTTTATTTTGAAACACACAATTTTATTAGAAACATAAATATACAAAAAATTGCTGACCAATTAAATATTAAGCATTCCCTTGGTATGCCATAACTTTCTGAGAAGATAATAACAGTAATTACTCAATTTTAATTATGTTTTATGTTCTATAGAATTGAAAAGTGTGCTGAAACATTTGAAATACGATATGCCAATCTTCTTAAAAAATGAATTTTACATGTGGATTAAGTACAGATTATTTTTCTGTAACATTACTATCAACCTGAATGTTCCCATGGTAACAAGACATCTAACAGAATAAGAGGCAGGTAACTTTCAATATTTAAATCATAACTCATAAATAAAAACATATTTTTAGTTGTATGAAGGTTATACATTAATCCCATTGATCAGAGCTGCATAAACCTTAGAAATCAAATTTAAGAAATTTTTATGTTAACTTTTCAATAACCAATTTTTTCTATAAAAATACTATAAAATATAACCAGAATTAAATAAATTCTGAGATGAGAACCACTAATATTTATTTTAATAAATTTTGTATTTTTTAGTAAGTTTTGAAAACAAAATTTGGATCACAATGTAATTAGTTTTGTATCCATTTTTTCCTTCTTCCCATATCATTATTCTTAAAATTGTCTTTGTAAGTGGTAGATTTGTTGTGGTCTCTACAATGTAAGTATATATTTTCTGCTTACGTAATATTTTTGGTTTTGTCCACAATGAATCTAATACTTTCAGTAGTGCAGTCATATTCCACTCTCTCAAAAAATAATGACTAAAATTGTTAAATTTTTCTGTTTTTCTGTCTGTTTTTAAACTGATTTTATCAGGTGATCTCTATAAGCCTCCAAAATTGACTGAGGATGTTTCAGACTAGCCCTCACTAAACATGTTTTTTGTGTTTAAAACAGAGTAATTGAGGCCAGGTACTGTGGCTCACACCTGAAATCCTAGAACTCTGGGAGGCACGGGCAGGTGGATTGCTTGAGCTCAGGAGTTGGAGACCAGCCTGAGGAAGAATGAGAGCCGTGTTTCTACTAAAAATAGAAAAGCTAGCTGGGGGTTGTGGTGAGCGCCTGTAGTCCCAGCTACTTGGGAGGCTGAAGCAAGAGGCCACTTGAATCCAAGAGTCTGAGGTTGCTGTGAGCTATGATGATGCCACAGCACTCTACCCAGGGCAGCAGAGTGACACTGTCTCAAAAAAAAAAAAAACAGTAATTGAGAACTTTTGTAGAAGCAATCCTAAAACAACTAACTTCTGAAAGAGAATTTAGGGAGGGACATTGCCTTATATTTGAACTTACATATAGTAATTTCCAGACCATTGTGTGAAATTTTAAATGCAGTAGAACCTCTGTAAGTTGATCACCCAAAGGAGACTCTGTCTCAAAAAAAAAAGAAAGAAAATGTCTCCACATGTGGACCTTTTTGTTATTAAACGTATTTACATAATTGTAACTTTGAAATAGTGTCAATTATCAGACACTTGCAGATTATAACTCTCCTATCACAGTCCATGTAATGACATAGGGACCCTAAAATCTAACACACCCACTTTGCTGGAATGTATCCTCAAGGTCAGTCAAGGAAATGCTGCCATTGCTTTTTGCTTGTCAGTAGCAGCAAGGAGAAATTTACAACAGGTTAGAGAAAGCCTCAACCCATAAGCAGAAATGCAGGGGAGGACCAGGAACTTTAGGAACTAGGATTGCAAACATTTCTATCTTCCCCAGAAGCCTCCTCTCAGCAACCCTCTCCCACATGATCTGTGCTTCTTGAGAGAAAGTCTTCACTGCTCCATCCACAGGGTGAGAGAAGACAGCCGCCCACAGCTCCTGGACTCATGAGAAGATGCAGGTCCAGCCATGTGCCGAAATGGATTCTCTCCCTCAGTCCCGTGTGCCACATAAGTGTCAAAGCTTAACTCGGGTGTCGAATCCAATGCCCATCAGCTGTGACCAGGGGGCGGCATCACCTTGTAAAAACCTGGGTGCTCTGATTCACTGCTGATTACGGAGGGCTGACACTCCTGATTTTGACTACTGCAATCAAGAGGCTGAACAGTAAGTTCTTAATTCAAAGTATGATTTTCAAATTTTACTGCTTTTTTCTTTTTTGAGAATTATATCAATAGCGCATGAATATATTTTTCTTGTATCCTGGGTGTAAACTTCCAGGCCCTTTTCTTTGGGAGCTCTTATTGTACATATGTGTATCATTCTGCAATAGCTTCTTGTTTTGAGACTTAATGTGTCATATATATTAGTTACATATTTTGATGAATTAATTTTTAAGAGGTATATTAATAATACACAAATACATTTGTTATTGTAAAATAACACAGTAATACAGATCATATGGCTAAAATTCAAAGTTGTCTTTTATACCCCTGTGAACTATTATTTTTTACCTTACTAGGTTTATGGTTTATATATATTGTTCTGCAATTTGAATTAATGTATTAATATATACACTAATATATACTTGTTATCTTAAAACATGGGGCTCAAAAAACATTATTTGAAGTATATGTACAGACTAAAAAAAAAAACCCTTTTCAACACTCTTCCACAAGAATTAAACTTGCTTTCCCCAAATCACCATTAACTGTTTTTTTATGTATTCCAGATATTTTCTATGTATTTAAATATATACACCCATACAAAAATATATAATTTGAGATTTTTGTCTTTTGACATAATTGGGATTAAGGCATAGATATAAACAGAATTTTGCTTATTAAAAAATATACAGATATGTGTTGCAGAAATCGTTCCATATAAGCGTATGTAGACTTGGTAAGTTCTGCATAGCATTGCATATCATACGTGTCATAACTTTCCTTTATCAGTGGATATTTACTATTCAACTTTTCACTGATAAAAATATTGTGATGAATATATTTGTACATATTTCTTCATGCTCAAACCAAGGTATTTCTTCTATCTCAAAGAAATACAAATATTGCAAAAGGATTCTCCAGAAATGGCAATAATAATTCTTTTTCATTTTTTTGCCAGTTTGAAGGATTAAAAAACAATCAGAACTTCCTTTGGTTGTAATTTGTGTCTCTTGATCTCAGGAGAATGAACATCTCTATATGCTTGTCTATCATTTATATTTCTTCTCTGAATTGTATATTCATACCTGTTCCTTTTTTCTCTTTGAATTTTTATCATATTTTTAAAAATCAATTTCTAGAAATAATTTATTGATATGTCATTTTATATTTTGCAAATATTTTCCACTTTTACTTTGTGTTATTTTTATCATATCAAATTTCAATTTTTAAGCAGTCAATAATATTAGTCTTTTTCTCAAGGATTTCTAGATATTATGTATTGTTTAGGAAGTTTTTTATCATACCAAGATATAAAATATTCTCTTATTTATAAATACTTTAATACTTCTCTTAAGGTTTAGCTTTTAAAACAACCTAGAATAATTTGTGTATGTCTATTTTGTAACTTGGGAGCTATTTTGTTCTAAATAAATAGCCAATTTATGGAATTGACTAGTATTTAACCAGTGATTTGAAAATCCACCTTTTTAATATATTAAATTCCCATATCTAATTGGTCTGTTTCCAGATCTTATTTTCTGCTTGTTCTTTTTTACTCTGCTGACAATGCTATACAGTTTCAGTTACCATAACTTTGCATTATGTCTTAATATGTGATGGTTATTCTTTTTAAAGTTTTCCATGACATTCTTATTCATGTTTTTCTTCTAGATCAGTGGTTCTCAATCTGTGGGTTGCAACCCACAGGAACTGTATTAAAGGGCCATGGCATCAGGAAGGTTGAGAACCACTGTTCTAGATGAACTTAACTTTATCTTCTAATCAAATTGCATAGAGCATTTTTTTTTGGATGCCCTTCCAATTTCATTCCAATCTTCTGTAGAAAACATTTTTACAAAAGGATTGCCAAACTCACCTGTCTGGGACTGGTTCCTCTCAAATCAATCTTTCACTACCATTGAGACTCTTCTACAGTAATTGGTCTATCTGGGTTTTCTGTTTCTCTTCAGTCAAATGCAATCATTGGTATTTTGTTGAAGTACTCCCCTTTCATCCAGATTTTCACATTTCTCCATATAAAATAGTCTTCCTTGCTCATATCCTATGTCTGTAATTTAGTCCTTTCACTTCTGTCCCACCTGGATAGAGTCTCCCTGGAATTGTGCTGCTTTCCCTCCCAGCCAGCCTCCTCTCCAGAGTGAGACCTAATTGTCTACAGTGTGAAGTGAGCAGGGCATGCTGACTGCCAAGTTTCCTTCTGAGCAGGAAGAAGGCAGAAAGGCTGGCGACCTCCCCCGTTCAGTTGCCAAAATCAAGAGGGCTTTAATCTGGAGCAGATCCCACTAGTGTTACTGAACATATGTTCCCTTTTTTCCTCCCTCTGCATCGGTGGTAAGGTTCCAGGGGAATCATGCCCAGCTCTGTTCAGCCTCCTGTGGCAGATTATTCACCCTCCAGAGAGGGGTTTTCTGATTTATCCAGGGACAAACATTGCTAATCCCTGCCACCCAGATCAAGTGGAAGAGGGGAGAGGAATAAGGTGCCCAACTGGTCTAGCTATTTCAAGAATGTGTTGACACTGAGCTGGGATAATCACTGAAATTCCTTCAGCACTGTAAAATTTTCTCTTCCCCATGTTCTAGCCTGAGGTTTTCTTTAACCTCGTTCCTTCATCAACCTGATTCCATTTCGTTTCTATTTATCTTCTTAGAAAATTTCATTTTCTGGGCATCCTTTCTTATTTTCTAGCACTGATACAGATTTATTCTTAAGAAACAAATAAACAGAACTCTTTCTGCCATTCCCTCAAGGGATTGGGAGTGAGAAAGCGTGTACACACATGTACTCTGTCACCAGGGCTAGCCTGTCTCTTTTCAAAAAGTTGTTTACAACGAACCAAAGAGGATATTCCAAATATGTAAATAACTTGGTGGAACAAAATAAGGACTGAATTGGGAGCTTGTTATGTTCTCATTTCACTGTGTCTTTTCTCTACCGTTTTAGTAGTTAAACCCGGATAATGGCTGTTTAAGTCACTGTGAGAATACGGACCACAACCCTCTTGTGTGCCATTGTATCCCTAGTGCACAATACTGCCCCAAACACAGTAAGCATTCCATGAACATTGGTTAAATGGATAAGTGAATAAATTATTTCCTGCACAAACCGAAAATGCAGAAAATCCTAACAGGACCTCCGCAGGCTTTGGCACAAGATTATACAGGTAGTGATGGGACTAGAGCTGGGACCGTGTCCAACTCCTCCTCATAGCCCTCTCCACTGACTTTCACAGGCTACTTGCTTATTAATGATTTTCTTCCAATTTTCACTCAAAGACAAGTGTTAAGAAGTCTGACTTTATTTGACAATGGCAGAAACTGTCATCCTCTTCAACACCCAACATAAACATCACCTCCTACATTAGCACTTTAGGACACTTTAGGTTGAATGGCTCCATTTCTTCTTCCTCTGCTATGGTGTCTCTTATTAGAGTAATAATCTGAAGCTGATATTCCCTGTCTGATTATGTTGTAAATTTTATTAGCATTTCCAGCCTTTAATAGCTTTGCAAAGGAAAAAGATGGCGGTTAGACTGTGTGTGTGGATAGTGGCTGGATAGGTGTGGATGTGTAGGACCTGTTTGTTGTTTGAAATTTTAACATCTGAGTCAGGCAGAATAGAGAATTGGCAAGCCACTGGCTTCCTAGAATAAGATCGTTTCTTTCCAGAGAAAGGTGAAATGGCCCTTTCAATTTTGTTCAAGCAACATAATAACCACAGCTCTGTGAACCTAAGAGCTAAATTGTGGTGATCACAGAAGACCTCTCTAAAATACACTTTGATATAATCCATTTGCTCACCAACATCTTACCACAGGTAAACAGATGCTATTTTTCTTGCCTGTGATTATGCTGCTTATATGTCTAATGGATGATGGGCTGAACTTAGCAAAAATGTTTTTGTTTGCTTGCAATGTCATTTTTCTTACTTTCTTGTAAACTCTGGGTGTAAATTTTTGAAGTTCATGCTTAAATCTGTTTTTTACAGATTAATATGAAGGTAATTATTAAAGCATTTCATAAAATATTGAAAGGCCCTACTAAGATTGTTCCTGGAAAGACTTATCTTGAGAATTAACATTTTAACTGTTACATATATTGATTCTCATTTATTATTATAAACAACCTGGAATGTTTTCAGGTTGTAGGTTTTGATAAAATTAAAAATAGCCACTTTATAGTAAGGAATAGTTGCCAGTATAATTTAAAAATTGGCTTTCACTGGTTTCTATTTAGAATGGTTGTACCTGAAAAAAACAGACAATTTTTTTATAAATAGTGTATGTAATTCCAGTTTAACTAGAAACTACTACTTAAAAGAACAGGACAACCTACTACAGTGTTTCAGCTCAGGCTTACCAGCATACTATCATGAAATCATGGAATGTTTATAGCTAGAAATTACCTTGAAGATCTTTATAACTATGAATTTGCTCCATGACTCTTGAACATAAGAAAAAAATTCTTAACTTTTCCAAATCAAATCAAATCTTGCTATGCCCCCATGTGTTACAATCTAGTCTATATCCTTAGAAGTGGTGGTCCTTTTCTTGAGCCACATAAAAATTCAGGGTCACATACAGCTCAGGAAACTCTGGGGGTGGTCTTCTGCTTTGCATCAAGGTCTCTGTGATGGTTCATTTATCAAGTTGGCTGGACTATGGTGCCCAGTTCAGCTAAGCACCAGCCTTGATGTTGCTGTGAAGATATTTTTCAAGATAGGATTAATATCTAAATCAGTAGACTTTGAATACAGTAATTTAGCTTCCATAGCTCTCCCGAGTCATTCCATCAGTTGATGGCCTTAAGAACCAAGACTAAGGTTTCACAAAGAAGATGCAAGTCCGCCGCAAGACCTCCAATATACAAATCCTGCTTGCACATTTTGTAACCAGCTCTATGAACACATTTCAGTGACCCCTGCATGTTTCTTTACAATTCTCTCCCTTAACTAACTAGTTGACCTGAATTGTTTCCCAGAAATGGTGGCTTTTCTGCAAGACAAAGGGGCTGAGATTCTGGAGATCCTTGGACAGACTTTCTGAAGCCAAGATTCACCCTATAGTCTGCCCCCAGTGCAGGAAGCCGCTGGTCAGTTACATCACAATCTGCCCCAAGGCTCAAGGCTCTGCCTTCTAAAGCCCCTGATCTTAGGCCTGGTGTCAAAACTCACTTCTGTAATCCTAGAAATAGGGGAGGCCAAGGCAGGAGGATTGTTTGAACTCAGGAGTTAGAGACCAACCTGGTCTAGAGCAAAATCCTGTCTCTCCTAAAAATAGAAAAATTAGCTGAGTGTTGTGGTGGACACCGCTAGTTCCAGGTACTTGGGAAGCTGAGGCAAGAGGAGCTCTTGAGCCAGAAGTTTTGAGGTTGCTGTGAGCTGGGATGACACCGCGGTACTCTGCCCAGGGTGACAGAGTGAGACTTTGTCTCAAAAAAAGAAAAGCCCACAATTTCCATCAGTCTAAGAGATAGATTTGAGGCAGTGTCTCCTGTTCTCCCTATAGACATCTTTTGTATTAAAAATTCCTTTCTTCTGGGCAGTGCCTGTAGCTCAGTGGGTAGGGTGCTAGCCCCATATACCAAGGGTGGCGGGTTCAAACCCGGCCCTGGCCAAACTGCAACAAAAAAATAGCTGGGCGTTGTGGTGGGCATCCATAGTCCCAGCTACTTGGGAGGCAGAAGCAAGAGAATCTCCTAAGCCCAGGAGTTGGAGGTTGCAGTGAGCTGTGATGTCACAGCACTCTACTGAGGGCAATAAAGTGAGACTCTGTCTCTAAAATAACGTAAAAATAAAAAATTCCTTTCTTCTTTGCAAATCATCCTTGTCTAAACAATCAAATCTTTATGTGATCAGTAACGACCTACACTGAAACCTCCTTGCAGTTTGGACAATTTCAGACTCAAGAGGGCAACACCAACTCTTCCTTGAATTTCTGCTACATTTCAAGCAGCCTCCACAATCATGTGAGTCAGTTCCTTCAAATCGACCTTTCTCTGTTGGTTCTGTTTCCCTGTGGAACTCGGAGTTACACGCGCCCTCTTGAGATAGCCGCTGGCCTGCTGCTGCTCCTGGCACCCTCTGGCTGTGCCGCCCCACGCTGCTATGATGCCTGCCAGGTCCTTATGAGGAAAACCTCAGTGTTCAGTCCTAGGCCCCTACACACTGCCTGGTCAGAGGTCCCGCTTCATCCTGAGGCCATGTGGTGGCAGAGACTATACCCCTTAGGAAGTCACCGCCTGTCCAGCCTCTGGGAATCCAGCTCTGCTCTCTGCTGCAAGCCAGGCCCCAGCTATCACCTTCAAATTCAGGCATTAGATGTTGCCCTTTCCCACCCACCACAACTCCCACACCTTGGGCAAAACCATCTATTTCCCACCAAAGATCTGAGTGGAACATATTCCAGAAGGCTTTTAAAATACAAAAAAAAAAAAAAGAAGAAGAAGAAGCAGCTATTTATTTCTCTTTGGACAATAAATTCAGAACACAAAAGCTTGGCTTTAAGTACTAGGAAATGACTCTTTTATTCCTTTGATTATCTTACATCAGTGAGAATAGACATGAAATAATTTTCACTCTGTAACTGTAAGCAATTATTCTGCTTTGAATGTAAGGAACCAAGATGCAGAGAAGTGAAGTGGCTTCCTCAAGTTTCCCAAAACACTTTTATAAAAAGAATCAGATGCTATCTTGCGGCACATCACTCCCTGTCCCCACCCTTTCACCTGACATCTGGCCATAGGCTGCTGTTTATTTGCACACGAATTCACGGAGGCCCCAATGTTGAAACTGCTTTTGCCACCTGAAATGGCAGGTGGCAATTTGATGCTTAAATGGATCACAGTCTCTGTGGCTACTGATAGCCAGAGCTTCCTCCACAGGCTTTGGAAGGAAGAGGGTCACTTCTGAAATAAGTGACTTAGTTCAAGCTTGTAATTCAGGGGGCCCCACCTGGCACCAGTGATTAGAAAATTTTACCAGATATGGGCGGCGCCTGTGGCTCAGTCGGTAAGGCGCCAGCCTCATATACCGAGGGTGGCGGGTTCAAACCCGGCCCCGGCTGAACTGCAACCAAAAAAATAGCCGGGCGTTGTGGCGGGCGCCTGTAGTCCCAGCTACTCGGGAGGCTGAGGCAAGAGAATCGCTTAAGCCCAGGAGCTGGAGGTTGCTGTGAGCTGTGTGAGGCCACGGCACTCTACCGAGGGCCATAAAGTGAGACTCTGTCTCTACAAAAAAAAAAAAAAGAAAGAAAGAAAATTTTACCAGATATAACTACTTTATCCCTCCTTTTAATGAGCAATCTTCCTCTGATATATATTTTTATTTGCCAGCGGCTTGGGCTATGGCATTATAATTCTTCCTATTGATCTCATGGGCTCATTATGTAACCGGGCGTCTTCTGCTGCTACAGAAGCAAAAAAGGCTGACTTGTGACTTCCTTTTGGTTGCACTCCGTTGCCTAAACATACTCAGACATTTGACAGTTCACAAGTAACCAGCCATTTGGTCTTTCAGCCAAGAAGGCTGTGGCTGGGGATTGCTTGAGAAAATAGCTGCTTTTGATCAAAATAAAATTCAAACTGTAAGCCAATATAGTTCATTGCCTCTAATAAGCCTTGTCCCTTAGGGTCATAATAAAACTGTCAGCTTCCGGTGTCACCAGCTCTTTCTTGTCGCTCTCTTTTTCTCTTGCTCTCACTCCTCTTGTTCTCATCATTCATCTCCTTTGTAGCTAATGGTTTCTACATTCCGGTTGTTTTCTTTAGAAATCCGCTTTTGATAGCCATTGTCATATGGTGTCCTTGAGTGTTTTTATATCTAATTCTAAGACAGAAGCATGTGTGATTGGATCATCAGGCTGGAAGGCGTAGAGGTGTTTGAAATTAGAATATGTCCCCTGGCCTGACACCACCAAATGCATCCCCCAGGGGTGGAGGGGTCAAGATTTCTGCCAGATTACCACCTGGGACCACTGCCATGGGGCCACACGTGGCAAATACCATCAGAAGCAGGTCATGTTGACTCTAAAATCAGGCCACCAACATTACAGGATCAGCTCTCTGATTGCAATCTATTTATAAACTGTGTTTAAGTTCATTTTCTTTTTTTTACTTTATCCTTTAGCTTCCTCACCTGTATGTTGGAGATTTAAAAGAAAAAATAACTTACATCACAGAGTTTCTGAAAGTCTTTGGTTAATTAGTGCCTGTATAGCCCACAAAAAGGTACTTGACACATTGTAAGCACGGATTTAGGGTTACAGCAGTCCCCCCTTATTTTCAAGGGATTCATTTCAAGACCCCCGGGAAGTGCACAGACGGTACCAAACTCTATTTATATTATGTTTTCTTTATACGTATACACCTGTGATAAAATCTGTTATAAATCAGAAACAATAAGATTAACAACAATAACTAACAATAAAATAGAACTGTTATAACGATATGCTATAATTGAAGTTATGTAAATGTGGTCTCTCTCTCTTACTCTCAAAATATCTCATTGTACTCTACTCACCTATTTTTGGACCATAGTTGACCTTGGGTAACTGAAACCATGGAAAGTGAAACTGTGGATAAAAGGAGCCTACAGTTAGGTATTATTAACCAGGTTTTTGAGAGACTTTTGTTCTGTTCTACTGAAGTCTAAAGGAGTTTATAAGGGAAAAAAAAAATATATATATATGTCTTATATTTGGTTCTGTTATGAACACTGGTCTAGAACACGGTAATATTCCTTTGGTTTCCTGGATAAGAACTGTGCACTTGTTCCAGAAAATAATGTTTTCTTTTGTCTGAAGTATCTGAGATTCACCTTAAGCAGGCAAGAGTGTTTGATATCACTGTAGTTTTGAAAATTCTTCAGATCATCTAGAGTCTTCAGACCATCTCCTTATGGTCTCGAGAAAAAAAGAGATGCATTAAGAGTGGTGGACTTGACTTTAAGATGTAGAAAGTTTAAACCTAGGCTTTATTTGGCTGTGAAGAAAAAAAAAAATCTGTGAGATTCAGTTCTCTTATCTGAAAATTGAGGGTATCCCTGAAAAGAAGCTAGTTTAGAAATAATTCTGGTGGAGCACCAATTCCCAAAATATATGAACATTTTAAGAAAGGAAAAAAACTATATTAAATTTGTGATAGTGAAGTCACATTTGATTTCTGAAATTGCAAGAGGTGCTCAAAGGTGACTTATGTTCATCTCTTGTTATTGGTATATATTGAGTATTACAATTTTTTTTTTTTTTTTGGCCAGGGCTAGGTTTGAACCTGCCACCTCTGGCATATGGGACCGGCGCCCTACTCCTTGAGCCACAGGCGCCGCCCGAGTATTACAATTTTAATACAGTTTTTTCCTTTCTTAAAATGTGTATACATATTTTTCACCCTCCATATAATTTGAAGTTCTAAATATATGAAGACTTAAATGTAAAAACAAAGCAAAGTATCAAAATAAAGCATAGATAAATTTATCCGATATTGGGGTAAGAAAGATATTCCTAAGAAACATCTCCAAAAAGGAAAAAATGAGCTGATTACTGAAATGTTAAAATAACTTCTAAAAATAAAAACCTTAAGAAAATGTAAAGACAAACAAAATAGTATTTTTAACAGTGTAAGAGGAAAGTATATGCACTGTATAAATTCTTGAAAACTAATGAAAAGGATTTAACACCATGATAAAAATTAATAAAAGAATATGAAATGAATCACAATGCGTGGACCTTATTAAAAGCTTGATTCCAATAAACAAATGCAAAGAAATGTTTAATGTTAAATGTTTAATGCAAAGATATGTTCTATATCAAGAAGAATACCTAAAGTCTAATATTATTTAGGACAATGAATACACAATTCACACTTGATCTTAGCCAAAGGGCCAAGAAGCACTTGAAAACACAATTCAAAACAATGTGTTTACATGGAAATATGAATGCATGAAATGTGTGTATGTGTGTATGCATGTATGTGGGTGTGTGTGCATGTGTGTGGGTGTGTGGGGGTGTGTATGCATGTGTGTGGGTGTGTATGCACGTGGGGTGTGTGTGGGCGTGTGTGGGTGTGTGTGTGTGTATGCGTGTGTGTGTGTGTGTGGGTGTATGTGCATGTATGTGGGTGTGTTTGGGTGTATGTGGGTGTATGTGGGTGTGTATGCATGTGTGTGGGTGTATGTGTGTATGCATGTATTTGGGTGTGTGTGGGTGTATGTGGGTGTGTATGCATGTATGTGGATGTATGTGTGTATGCATGTATGTGGGTAAACTTTCACTGTAAGGGGAGATAGGAATCTGATGTTAATAATTACACAAACATTGATAAAATAAGGAGCCCACCATGCCTCTTTAACAACTATCAACTCATGGCCAATCTTGCATCAGTTGCATCTCCAATTTACCAGTCCCATCCTTATATTATTTTGAAGCAAACCCTAGACATCCTACTATTTCATCTGTAATTGTCTCAAACTATATCTTTAAAAAGTGAGGACTCTCTTATACATACTGACAATGCCATTATCATACTTGAAAAAAATTAACAAGAATCTTTTTATAGCCAGTATCAAGTGTTAAAATTTCCAATTTTCTCCTACCTCTCATTTCTTTGCATTTGTTTATTGGAATCAGACTTTAAATAAGACTTTAAATCATATTGTGATTCATTTCATATTCTTTTATTCATTTTTATCACGATGTTTGCATCCTTTTCATTAGTTTTGACGAATTTGTACAGTGCATATACTTCCTTCTTACCCTGTTAAAAATATTGTTGTGTGGTTTGCCTTTACATTTTCTTAAGTTTTTGAAGCTATTTTAACATTTTGGTTTGAAAGTGGCTCCCATCACTTGTATTCCCACACCCTTGGCCAGATCTCAGTCTCTCTGTCTCTAAAACTGAGCAGTCTCTGTGTCCATGAAGAAGAAATAGTGAGGAAATCAAATATTAATAACATCTCTCAACCATAGTAATTACGTTTTACCAGAAAATCATCTAGTTTCTCTAGATTTTCAAATTCATTACCATAGAATTACACATTTCATTATAACCATTTTAATTATATCCCCATCTCTAATTACATCTTCTTTGCCATACTTAACTTTGTATCATTTATTTTACTTTTTTAGCCCTTACCTGATGGTGTTGGTCTTTACAAAAATCAAGTTTTTGTTTTTATTTATTATTTCTATTATTACCACAAATAATCATTGGGTACTATTCTAAACAAATGAACGTTTTGCGGCAATAAGCAAAAGGAAGCTCTGCTCCCAGGGACTTTGTAATCCTCCTTCTTTCTTTTGATCATTTGTTGGTATTACATCACAAGTTGGATGATTTTAAAATTTATTTTAAATCATTCCTTTTATTTTTTTTTAGAGACAGGATCTTGCTGTCACTCAGTTTGGAGTATATTTGCCTGATCATAATGTAACCTTGAACTCCTGAGCTCAATTGATCTTCCTGCCTCAGCCTCCCACGTAATTGGAACTACAGGCTCATGCTGCCCTTACTGGCTAATTTTTTGTTTTAATTTTTTTGTTGTGATGGGGTCTTGCTATATTGCTCAGGCTAGTCTTGAACTGCTGGCCCCAAGCAATCCTCCCACTTCGTTCTCCTGAGTTAGTAGGATTACAATTGTGAGCCTATACTTTTTATTTTTAATAAAGTTTTTAAGACTATAAAATGTATTTCAGTTTTAATGTGTTCCATAAGTTTTTGTATTATCCCTTGTCATTGTCTTTTTAGATCATTTTTCCTTTACTTTTAATTTCCTCTTTGATTTAGGATACTTTTTTAAATAGCACATTTTCATTTCCAAAAAGTTAATATTTTTGATGTTAAATCTTTGTCTGTTTGTTGAATTATTATCAAAAAATACGGTCTGTATAATCTCTACTTTTTAGAATTTATTAATGTTTTCTTTGTGGCCATGAACATGATTTATTTTTCTAAGTATTCCATGGATCTAAGCAGTGACTGTATGTTCTCTGATGTAAGTTATGATTTTATATAGCTTGTTGATTGTATTACTAAAATAATTTATGTCTTATTATCTAGCTACTTGATCTATCAAATTCTGGAAAAGGCATATTAAATTCTCCCACTACATTTCTTTAATGATCTAGTGTACTTATAGAACCTTTTTACATTTTTGATGGCTGTGTTAATTTGTGCATAACATTTTATGCATAAATTATGGGAAAAGACTTTCCTGAGTCTCAGCGAACTGTATCTCTCACTGTTCAATAATGACCATCTCCGTTCTTTTAATGGTGTTGGCCTTGTTGATTACTGGTATTTTTACACCTGCCATCTATATAGTATCTGTTTATATTTGCTGGTACTGGCTGAACATCCTAATCCAAAAATTTAAAATACAAAAATCTCCAAAATCTGAAACTTCTTGAGCACCAACATGATGGCACAAGTAGAGAATACTCCACTTGACCTCACGTGACAGGTCACGGGCCCACAGTGAAGAAAATGACATTGTTAACACTGCGGGAAAAGTGCCAGTCGACAACATGGTGAAAACGTGGGATGAGCTTGTTGTTGAAGCACTAAAGAAAAGTGCATTGATAACAGAACAAGAATCATGTCAGTTTATAAAATCAAAGAGATACTTCTGAAACAAAAACCAGTGTTAATGAGGCAGATGACAGGAAGAGACATTTTTTTAAAACCATCCAGCAGAATGTCTCTTATCCCTAAAGGACTCAACTCCTGGTCCCTCCACTGCTTCTGATGTTTCTTCTCACCTAAAAATATAAAATATAGTGTACAGTAACTTTTTAACCAGAAGCCTGCCCTCGTTTGTTGTTACTGTTTACAGCCGGAGGATGTTGTGATGTTATGCTGCTTAGTTACTTTGAACATATTATTTTTTTCACTGTATTAATGGCATGTCATATTTGTTATTTAACCTTTTAAGTAAGAATAAGTATAAGAAAATGATTGCTTATCAGTAACATCAGAGTCAGGAATGGTGGTGAGGCCAGACAACCACATTGTCCACATGGACAGCTGAGATAATGACACCTTTGCTATCAAATGGTTCAAGTACATGGATTTTGTTTCATGCCCCAAATTATTAAAAGTATTGCATAAAATTACATTCAGTCTATGTGATAAGGTGTACATGAAATATAAATGAATTCCGTGTTTAGACTTCAGTCCTATCTCCAAGGTCTCATTATGTAGAGGCAAATATTCCAAAATTAAATATACTTCTGATCTCAAGCATTTTGGACAAGAGACACTCAACCTAAGTGTCTTTGCTCCCATCTTCATTTTCAACATGTCTTTGTTTTTTGTTTTAGATGAATTTTATTTTTTAATCACTTTGTAATATGGTCATGTTAAAAAAAAATTAGTGAGAATAAAAAAAATAGTGGATTAAAAATGGGAGCCCAAGCCCGCTGAAACCATGGCGAAAAGGCCCCTACTTGGTGATCCCATCCACACCAACAGCAGTGAAGGTGAATGGCATTCCTGCCTGGATACATCACTCACATGTGAAACCAGCCAGTGATAGGGAGTGGACAGTCCGACACCCAGAGAATCCCCACTGTCTTACCCTGAAAAAAGACTACAGTCCTGCCCCAGTCACGTACCAGGAGCTGACTGGTCTACGCATGGCAGAAGCTTGAGGATGAGCAGCAGTGGCATAGGACTGATTACTGATTCTTTGGACTTTTTCACCTTCCTTGTTTAATCTTAGGTGTAAAATATGATGAAGTTTGTGAAAAATGTATCTAAAAGGTAACCCAAACCTGACAAACTGTCAAAACTATGTTATTGGTTTACTCTTATTATGAATATATGGGAGATTCTGAAGTTACTTGCGAATATAATAACACCCAATATCAGATATGTGTGCCCCACAGTGGGCCAGCTGTTTGCTATCATCCTTCTGAAATCCCTAGAGCAAACTGAATTTGCTATGTGGTATACTGATATCCCTAGAAAGACAATAACCTGAGTTATAACAGAAGGAATACCTAAACAAGTAAAAAAAAAAAAAACCAAAAACCATTAATAACAATTTTACAATATATACAGACATGTTTCTTTTTGTATTTTCAATAATAATTAGGAGTTTTCCATGTAGAAATACTATATATTGCTGAAGAAATATTTCTATGTATTTCACATTTTATGTTGTCATGTTAACTTTAATTCTCTAATTGTTAATGGTATACAATGGATATTTGTATATTGAACTTTAATAAAAAAAGAAAACACAAAAAAATTAGTGAGAACATACTTTATTTTATTCCTTCCATTATGTTTAAAAAAAATCTTAACCATTCTATTGCTTTTCTTTTCTCCCTTTATTACTTCTGCATATATCAAGTTGTTTTTTTTTTTTATTGCTGCTTTAAATTTGGTAGTTTGGAATTTCTTCTCTCTCTTACATTCTGCAGGTGGTTAATTCTGTGGATAAACCTATACTCATTTATTATAATATTAGAATATAATGGCAACTGCATCAAATCTTATTTGTTCATTTTTCCCCTCCCCATACTCTGAGATCACTTTTTTTACTTTCCCCCTCCCCCACATGTCCTGTTGTTTTTGTATTGCTGTTCTTTATTCTTGAAGCTCAAGAATTTCAATGGCATTCAGACTCTGTTGGACAGTAAGTGGTGACAGACATAGAGGTCACCTCATTTAGTTTCTTTCCACAGCCGTCACTGTTATTGCACCTATGTTGGCTGGTTTACTGACTACTTAACATTGGAAGGTAAATCTAGTCTTTCTAAGTCCAACATTGCCAGAAGTGAAAGTATGTGTGTCTCTTTTTATTTATTTATTTTTTTGTAGAGACAGAGTCTCACTTTGTTGCCCTGGGTAGAGTGCCGTGGCCTCACACAGCTCACAGCAACCTCTAACTCCTGGGCTTAGGCGATTCTCTTGCCTCAGCCTCCCGAGCAGCTGGGACTACAGGCGCCCGCCACAACGCCCGGCTATTTTTTGGTTGCAGTTTGGCAGGGGCCAGGTTTGAACCCACCACCCTCGGTATATGGGGCCGGCGCCTTACCGACTGAGCCACAGGCGCCGCCCTCTTTTTATTTTTTTTTATTATGGGTTAATATGCAGGTACGTATGATTAGGTTACATCTTTCGTATTTACCTGGATGGATTTAGAGAATATTCTACTAAGTAAAGCATCTTAAGAATAGAAAAGCAAGTATCCCATGTACTCAGTTCTAATCTGAAAATAGAAGACCAACAACTACAGGCCCACCTGAGAGGAAAACACAGTTAAATTAAATAAGGGGGGAGTGGGGACAGGGCTCAGTTAGTTTCCACCTACCGGGTACAATGCAGGGGTATATGACACACTTCCTGTATGCCTCTTTTGAAAGTAAACTTCCCAAAATTTGCTAAGCTCCATTAATTTGTATACTCAAGTTTGCTGCTACTCGGGGGAATTTTCTCTCATGATTTAATTTGTCCTTCCAGCTTGCCTCCTTCTGAGTTCCAGGAGTTGCACATGTTGAATTAATCCCTTGTTAGATCTCCTGGATCTGTCCTTCTCTTCTTTTTTCCCTCATTAATTCCACCTCTTGGCATTTTGCTCTGTGATCTGATACTTTTTTCCCTATAGAATTTTTGTACTACTAATTTATGTCTCGACAGTAGACACACTTCTCAGGTGAACTGATTGCCTGTGATGGTTTTCAGGCCCCCCAGCACCCATGCAGGTCAGGATGTAGGGTCTAAAGAGCAGTAAAGAGGCATCAGAATGGTGTGGGGCAGAGCAGAATCCTTCTGTCATGAGAGAGTATCAAACAACTCCTTTCCAGACCATGAAGAATGAAGGGAGACACTGGATGGCTATCACTTTGGAGGGATTAACTTCTTTATGAAGTTCCACAGTGTACAGTATGATGACATTAAATTCAGGACATCTGACTATCCCAGACTTCCTCAAATCATATTTTGTTTTCTGCTTCTGGAAGATTCCAGAATCAGTCCCAAATATTACCAAACATCTACTAAGCATCTGCTTTTTGCCAGATGCTATTTTAGTTACTAGGAAAGCATTCATGAATGAAATCCTGGCTCTACTGACACATAAATCTAAAAAGGAAGACAGAAAATAAGTAAAACAATGTATATTTAGAGGCATGATAAGTCCCATGAAGAAAAATAAGCAAGGTAAGGGGAATGAGTCTGTGAGATCTGGTGTACTATTTAACCTAGGATGACTAAGGAACCTTCCTTCAGTAGGTCTTCAAAGGAGGACCCTAAAGAAGGGAGGAAGGAGAGTGATGTAGATATTGAAGCCAAAACTTTTGAACAGAGGGAGTAGCTTGACTCCGTGGTGGAAACTTCAAGGACACCAGTGGGGCTGGAGCAGATATGCAAGCCGGGAATTGGTGAAGGTGATGGCATTGAATGCAAGGCATGCTCAACCCCAGCACGCAGCAGGTTCACCACTGGAGCTTCACCTAGGGAGAGTCTGATTTAACTGGTCTGGGATGGGGTCCAGTTGGAGATATCTTTGTGAAAGTTCCCCAGATGATTCATATGTGCAATTGGCATTTAGATCCTTTGATGTGTGGCTTTTTAGAAAAAGTAAAGCTTTAGATTTTATCCTCTGGATGAGCTAAGAAAATAGCTGTCATGTGGTAACTTTTGTGAAGGAAAACAAAGCCTAGTACTGGGCAGTAACAAGGGATGAAAGTGTTAAAGAAGGCTTTATTTTAAGGGAAGAAGTCAATGGAAGATACTCAATTTAAGTGACGAAAAATATTCACAATAGCCAAAAGGTGGAAACAACCCAAATGTGTACCAAAATGTGCTATATACATCCAATGGAATATTATTCAGCCTTAAAAGGAAAGGGAATTCTAACACATGCTACCACATGGATAAACCTTGAAAACAACATGCTAAATGAAATTAACCAGTCACAAAAGGACAACTATTGTATGATTCCACTTACATGAATACAGTAGAACCTCTGTAGCTGCTCACCTCCCTACATTGACCACCTCCTTAAGTTGACCTAATTTTCATAGACCAGACATGCACCATATGTACATACCAGCACAATAGGCCTAGTTCCTTATGTTGACCACCTCTGTATGTTAACCAGTCTGTTACAGTCCCTTGAGTGGTCAGCTTACAGAGGTTCTACTGTAGTTAAATTTATAGAGACAGAAAGTAGAAGAGTAGTTACCAGGGGTTGCAGAGAGGGGAGAATGGGGAGTTATTGTATTTAATAGGTACAGAGTTTCAGTTAGGGAGGATGTGAAAGTTCTGGAGATAGATAGTTATGGTTGTACAACAACATGAATGTGCTTAATACCACTAAACTGCACCTATCAACAGTTAACATGGTAAATTTTGTTGTTTGTACTTTACCACCATGTTAGGTGGTGTCAACAAATGTATATACATTCTAAGGGGAAAAAAACTGTATTAAATTTGAAGTACTCGAGTCAGGTTTGACTTCTGCAATTACAGAGGTACTCAATAGGACTTGTATTCATCTTTTTTTATTGAGTATTTCAATTTTAATATACTTCCTTTCAGAAAGTGTGTATACATTTTTTGGCACCCTCTATATGTGTTGCATATGTAAAATTTACAGACATGTATGGGAACCCTTTGCCCTTTCTGTTTTAATATTGCTGGGAACCAAAAACTGCTCTAAAAACTAACATATATTTTTTAATAAAAAGAAAATTTATCTAAACTTTAGATTTTTGTTGGCAAAAGGTATGCAGCTGAGGAGTACAAAGGACAGAAATATGTGTAGGAAGAAGTCTAGGTATTCCAAAACAATTAACTGGAAAAAAAGAACAAAGGGAAGTAATTATGCAGTTACACGATCATTCAAGGCTATTGGCCATTGTTTGGAAAAGATAACGTCAGATCCCTCGTACCTGTATGAATGAAAAGGAGAGTGGAATGAAAACATGTTTCCTGTTAACCTACAAAGTTCACTCTCTGTATGTCTTGACTATTAGGCCTCTGCATGGTTGATATTAAGTTCAACAGCAATAGACATTGCTAATTCTAATATCTGTGTAAGCAGAACTCCACTGGTGGGAACAGAAAACAAGGTTATCCTTCCAACCCTTCACACAGGTTCTTGGCATGCTGTTACTCAAGTCATGTTTAGTCATCAGAGAAAACACATTTCAGTAAGCAAAATGTGTGGTTTACTGTACTATATCTCCAGGATTCATTTAAAGTTAGAGCTTCCTCACCACCCCAGCATGGGCCTACCAGGTGGCAGAGGACTCCAGTCTCCTATCTGCCTTCTCCTTTGCCCTTAGTGAAGAAGCCTCAGGCTGGAAATGACAAGAGGTAGAAGAGGTAAGAAAGAGGGAGGACCCTGCCCAACTGGCAGTGATGTGACATCACTAGCCCCTGATGCCCATTGTTACAGCAGATTGCAAATGCTGATTCTTCCTTTGATGGGTGATTTCCTGGACTCCTTGAAGATCCTCCTCACTGGCAGCCTCCCACTTCAGTCCCTTAAATACTCAGCAATGCCTCTAATCAGCAGGCTATAATGAACCCTTTCACCTCTGCATATCACCCAAGCTCCCTTCTAGAAAGTGCTCTTGAACTTGACTCAACAGAGCTCTAAGCCGGACTCCTCCCATGTGGTCCAGTGTTGTCACTATTGCTGAGAAGGCACCATGTTCTCAAGATAGCCATTTTCCACTCATTGCTCTGCCTCCTAGGGCTTCTCTAGCTCTTGTTCTTCCAGTCTTCATGGAAGCATCAGTGAAGTGCTCTGAGGGGTTGCCTTGAAGCCCCACTCTGTTTGGCTTAAGGTGAGACCAACAAGTCTTAAAACTCTCTTCTTTCAGGTGTGACCAGGAAAATTCCAATGTATTTCAATAACAAGTCTGCAAAGAAATCCTCTCCCCCTCGTACACCTTTAACTTCAATAAATTTATGCCTTCAAGTGGGTAATGAGGATGGGTTTAAGTATTCAGTTTTTATTGGAGTGGTATAGCACCTTGGCTTAGAACATTGGGGTTTGGAGAAAGTACTATTTTATCACTGGCTTTTGTTACTTCCACCCAAACTAAGACTTAAAAATCCTCTTAACCTGATAACCCTAATATTTCCACATTAAGTAGGCTATACTTAGTTTATATTGTTTAAAAATGATTGACCCTAGTAATATATTTTAAATCATGTTACTGTCATTTCTTGATTCCCTTCTGCCTTGACAGTTTTTGTGGCTTAGTAAATGACTGAAAATTTAGAAAGGCAACAGGGACATGCTAATCATGCCATTGCAAAAGAATAAAAACAAAACCCCTGACTCTCTAGTTTGACAAACCATTTGAGAGCTCGCTCCACCGAATGAGTAAGAACAAAGTGTTATATTAGTAAATACAAACATAGAGAAAAAATTAAATCTTGCTTAATTGGAACATTTTGAGTGAACCATTCTACTAAACTGAATTTTCAGGTTAAACAGCAGCCCTTTTCTGTTTCAATGTTTATTATTAAATGTCTTCCTTAAATTCCTTCAGTACCTTAAATTCCTCTTGGAATCAAGCAGTATATGAATGAACTAAAATTAAAATATATGTAATTTTCTGCCTTAACATGGATGATAGGAACCTTAATTTAATATATGAGAATTATAGGAAATGCTAGGTAGTCCCAGAGGCTCTGGCCTTCCTTCTCAGTCTTTATTTACACATCTGTAGACCTGGGGACACCCACACCTCTAAGCGAGGTAAAACAGTGGGATTCAGCATCATACCTGAGCAGTCAGCAGTCAAGTTGAGTGCTGAGTCTCTTGGTGCCACTTTGTGCATGGGAGTGTGGAGAGGCAATTTGAAACAGGGACCTAGGTCCTACGCTCTTGGGGGATACCTGGACAGGGGAACCTGGTACAATAATATGCTGACATAAGAATATTAATAGTTTGTCCGTTTTCCTATATTCTTCCCTTACTCTATTTCACGCAGGTAGCTAGGCTTTTAAATTCCTCCATGAGCGATTTTGGTAGAAGATGACTGAGGTTGACAACTTTTTGGTTATGATCACTGAATAGATTTTGTGGTGAGACTATAGGGGAGGGAAAGAGTCATTTTGTGAGACTAACAGGAAAGGCAGAAAGTTATAGAAGTTGTGAAGGAGAAAAGGGCTCATAGGTCCTTGGCATTTTCTTGGACAGGATGAAAGTCTAGGGCCTAAGGGTGGGGAGCACTGCATGGTGTGCCTGGGGAGGATTCCTGGGATGGGTTTCTGGTTTAGGCAATGATTCATGAACTTCCTCTATAATATTAGAACTTCTGGAGAGAATGGGACCATATAAAATATAATTGGGGTGGCACCTGTGGCTCAGTGAGTAGGGCGCCAGCCCTATATACCAAGGGTGGCGGATGCAAACCCGGCCCCAGCCAAACTGCAACAAAAAATAGCCGGGTGTTGTGGTGGGCGCCTGTAGTCCAAGCTACTTGGGAGGCTGAGGCAAGAGAATCACCTAAGCCCAGGAGTTGGAGGTTGCTTGAACTATGTAACGCCACAGCACTCTACCAAAGGCGACAAAGTGAGACTCTGTCTCTAAAAAAAAAAAAAAAAAAGACATATAATTGACAAATACTGTATATTGAACAAAAAATAATACAGTGCAATGAATGGATGATGAATTTTCATGTGCCTTGGTGTTGTGTAAGATGGCAAAACCTTTATACAACTTAGGGTAGGAGAGTGTGTAGTCAGGAAAAGCAGCATCAAAGTAGCCAAGCCTAGTAGGATTGATGCTTGGAGTGAAAGTAAGTAGATTCAGAAAACTATGATATCTGTTGAACTCAGAGGATGTGGCTAAGATATTTTGATAAATGTCTCTACATTCAACAAGCTCAGGGTCACTGAGTAAATGGCTGGTCCATAATTTGTGAGGTGCCTGGAACTGTATGTCTTCCTGAGCAGGGGCACCTTAGACTGAATGGCAACTAACTAAGCCAACTGGATCCTCCCTCTTGGGGACTCTAAGTATAAATTACTTGACTGTTAGTAATGGAGGCAGAAATTCATCCATTCATTTATTTAACAAGCACTTACTGAACTTTTACTATTTTCTAAGTACTCTTCTAGATGATAAGAAATAGCCCAATACACCAAAGAAACCAATTTCCTACCACTCTGGTGCTCACATTCTGGTGGAAGAGGCAAACAATAAACATATACTATATTTAATTGATTTGAAGACGTGCATGTTCCCCACATTTTTAGATCTTTGGAAAAGGGAATGCATCTTACAATTGCTGACATCTTAGAAACATGTAGAATTGTTTTCCTATGTAAACTTAGTTTTAGCTGTGGATAGCTATGAACACATTAAATTATGTGCATTGTTGGAATTTAAACTCTGTTTAAAGAATACCTTCCAGGGCGGCGCCTGTGGCTCAGTGAGTAAGGCGCCGGCCCCATATACCGAGGGTGGCGGGTTCAAACCCAGCCCCGGCCAAACTGCAATAAAAAAATAGCCGGGCGTTGTGGCGGGCGCCTGTAGTCCCAGCTGCTCGGGAGGCTGAGGCAAGAGAATCGCGTAAGCCCAAGAGTTAGAGGTTGCTGTGAGCTGTGTGACGCCACTGCACTCTACCGAGGGCGGTACAGTGAGACTCTGTCTCTACAAAAAAAAAAAAAAAAAAGAATACCTTCCAAAGATGGTATTCTTATAGTGGCTGAAAAAGAAAAGTGTAAACTAGCCCGACTCAGAAATAGAGTAATAAGACATAAATTTAATATTAGAAAAGTAAGCACTATCATTTGAAGAATGACCACAATTTCATATTTCTTGCCTATTGTGTCCTAAGAAAGGAAGATACTGATAAATAGATGAAATGCATTTTATTAGTGAGATACCGTGTGGAAAAACACTAATGTTGACAAGTACAGCTGAAGAATAAATTGGAAGATTAAACTCAATGTAAAGATGTCTTAGGAATAACTTAATCAATTTATTTTGCATATATTTTCCTTTTTTCTATGGGAAGGATATATGATTTTTTTCAACCATGTCTAAATAAGTCTAAAATTGCTCTTACAATGAGCGTAAAATAAAAACTCTAAGTTACAAGAAATATGATGTGAATTTTATTTGTCAGAGTTTCTCTCTTGTGATGGGTATATAAAATAATGGCACATGTTTCAACTGATAACATCTCAAAGTCGATAAAATTCAGTAGCCATATAATGTAGGTGCTAAATGACATATAGAAAAATAAAGCCAGTAAAAGAGAATAGAGAGTAATTGGCAGATTATGCTATTTTTAGAGGTGATGTTCAAAGAAGACCTTTCCACTACGGAGGCATTTGAGCAGAAATCTGAAAAAAGTGAGAAAGCAAGCCATGCAGATAGCTAGAAGCCACCTTTTTCACAGAAATGCAAAAGCAAATGTTTTGCAGAAAGAATGTGTGTGAAGTGTTTGAGGAATAGAAAAGATGGAGTGGACCATAATGAGTAAGGGAGAGATTGTTCTTGATTGAAATCAGAGAGGTGATAATGAAGGTGAAAATTGTGGAAGACCTGGGTGACCATGGCAGGAACTGTGGATTTTATTCTTAGTTTGGTGAAAAATCATTGATGATTTTTTAACACTGAATACATCATGAAGAAGAGAATAAGCCGAGGGCAAGTCAGAAGACCATTGTGATAACCCAGTGGAAGACACAATGGCAGCTTATACTGGAATATAAATGGTGAGGTGGTGACTGGATTTGAATACATTTTGCATGTAAAGTCCATAGAATTTGCAGAAGGGTTTACATAGGGAGATGAGAAAAAGAATCAGAGATGACTCCAAGGATTTTGGCTTGAACACTTTGTTAAATAATGGCACCTTTTACTGAAATAGGTAAAACTTTGGGAAAATGAAGATCTGAGAAGCATTTGGGGGAGGAAATTAATAGGTTAAATTGGATTTTAAAGGCAGGTGGCAGTGACTCATACCTGGAATCCTAGTACTTTGAGAAGTTAAGGAGAGAGGATTACTTCAGGCCAGGTGTTTGAGACCAGCTTGAGAACAAAACAAGATCCTTTCTCAACAAAGAATGGAAAAATTAGCTCCCATGGTGGGACATGCCTATGGTGCCAGCTGAGACCACTTAAATCTAGGAGTTTGAAGTTGCAATGAGCTATGATGAGGATGCCAGCCCAGGAAATAGGGCTATCTCAAAAAAAAAAAAAAAAAAAGAAAGAATTGAATTTTAGACCTGTTAAATTTAAATATCTAAGAGGAAATGGTAACTATACAGTAGTTTATAAGACCCATTGGTTTGAGCAGAGGCTTCGGCTGTAGAAACACATTTGGGAGTCATTGGAGTACAGATGATATAAAGTTAGCAAGCAGGTGAAATCACCATGGGAGTGGATAAAGGAGAGTGAAAAGAAAGAGGCAGCTAATGAATTGGGGGAAGATCAGAGGTACTTAGAAGCCAGGTGAAGAAAGTGTTTCAAGAAGGTGAGACTAATTAACACAGTGTCAATTGATGCTGACAGGCCACTTAAAATGAGACCTGAGAATTTACCATTGAATTAAGCAATGTGAAGGTCTTTAATGACATTAACAAGAACACTTTCAGCGGCAAAGTAGATACACAACCTGGTAGAGTAGATTCAAGAGAACACGGAAAGTAAGGAAGATGAGACTAAGGAAAGGGACAGTATAGTAACATTTTCAGAAGGAAGGAGAAACTAGGCAGGCACACAGCAGTTCTCAACCTGTGTGGGGGTCGAACAACCCTTTCACAGAGGTCACCTAAGACCGTGGGAAAACACATATTTTTGCATACATGAAGTAGTAATGAAAATAATTTTATGGTTGGGAGTCACCACAGCATGAGGAACTGATTAAAGGGTCAGGGCATTAGGAAGGTTGAGAACCATTGTGCTAGAGGAAGATGTGAAGGCGACAGTTTTTCCTTCCTGCACTTTTTTAAAATTATGGGAATGATTACAACACTCAATTATGGTTGATGATGACATGGATGACCCAGTAGAAGAAAAAAAATTGAAAAGGGAGAAATTCAGGAGTGGTTATAAAAAGACGGGATTCCACATACAGGTGGAAAACTTGTATACGAGCTTTGGAAAGTCTGTGATTATGATCCCAACCCAAGGAATACTGGGAAATAATTTGACATGGGCGCTCATAGTTTTGCATATCTTGTGAGCAAAGGCACTGACTCCTGTTATTTCTACCACTTCAAGGATGTTAATATTGAAAGCCTAGTAAAATAGAGATACTGTCCCTCTGGAGCAAAGGGATGCCTGCACATTGTCTATTATAAAAGATGGGGGTCGTGAGTCTCAGGGTTCCTCTCCCAAACACAGCCTATAGCATGTGTTCTGTGCTTATCTATGAGGAACATGGGGAAACTGATAGTGAATATGCTGATGCTCATGTTGCCTACGTGTTGTGAGTGATAAAGTCCTTTGTCTCTGACCCAGGAGTCTTGTGCCTTCTGCACACATCCATGAAACCACAGGAGATAAAATCTCAGCCCACTCACAGTCCTTGACATAATAGTGATGAATCATATTGGGGGCATATTTGAGTATTTCTGAACATATTTATAGCAAGTCAACAGTTTGCAGTTTCCTCTAACCACTTTCAACAACTGGGTTATAAAAGAACAGGCAAAAATAATTAGACTTAACTAGGGGTTGGGTTTCATCCAAGGTGAGAATGCTGAACGGAGATCTTGATGGGCTTGAAGGATTGCTGAAATAGTTATAATCAGGGTATGATCTAGAAAAGTCAAAAGGAAGGGTTAAATGGTAAGGTACTTGAAATTAAAATTTCACAGCCAATCATCTTAACCACTTGGAGACCTCATTATGACAATGAAATTGAAATTTTGAAAATGACAACATTATCGGTAATTAGTCCTTACATGGATATCAATGTCATCAAGAATCAAGACCAAGGTAGTAATGGACAGAAAAGCCATGAGTCAAGAAGAAAACTTCCATGAATGACAGGAGTGCTGTGGATGACTAGTTAAGAGGGTACAGTCTTACTGGGACAGCTGTTACCCATCAGTGAGTGCCTTCACAGAAAGTAGAAAATTGCCCTCTGGATATATGTGGCCTTGCTCACACTAGGCTTGGAACACGGTTTATGTTTCTATGTAAACTAGAAAATGACTTCCTTCTTCTGCTCACAGCCATACAGTCTTGTGCAGGTTCAATCCACACAACATTAAGTGATAGCCCTCATGGCATTTGTTTCCCTAAAAACAGGCCTTTTTTTTTTTTTTTTGGCATTTTTGTATGTTTATTTATTTTAAGGAAGAAAGGGGGTGTTTTCTAGAAGTGGCAATGGGAAGCATGGATAAAGACTAATAGCCTATCTCAAAACCGAGTCATCTATGGCGTACAGAAGAATAATAAATAACCTTCGTTTGTGAGAGTTCTACAGAGGTAGAACCCTCACCGGAGAGTTGGGCTTCAGAGAGAAAGAAGTTTCAGAGAAGAGTTCAAAGACACAGAGTGTTCAATTGAAGACTATCATTGCCAACATGGAAACTGGGTCAGTGGACCTCACAGAGATGGAAGAAGGGCAAAAGTTTAGAGTCATATGCAGATGAGAAACCCAGCAGTAGTAAGGGGTTATCTCAAAAGTTTCTCTGCATGGTAAGATGTAGAGCTATATGGAATTAGTCTTGAGTGTCTCTTAGGGTTTTCAAACCTTTCTGACTATAGGAACACCTCATTTTATTGAGCTTTTGTTTATTCCATTTATCATATATTGCTTTTTATTTGTTTGTTTTAACAAATTGCAGGTTTGTGGCCCCCTATGTCAAGTCTATTGGTGCTATTTTTCCATTAGCATGAGATCACATGCTCACTTCATGCCTCTGTGTCACAGTTGGGTAATTCCCACAACATTTCCAAATTTTTATTATTATTGTATGTATAATGCTGATCTATGACCAGTGATATTTGATGTTACTACTTTCTGTGGGTCATTAAGGAAGTTCGGGGATACATAAAATCAAGAAACATAAAATCTGCATGGAGAGAAACCAATGAAGCCCTGGCAGTAACACCCACGGATAAGCTGAGCAAGTTGAAACTATCACAGGTAAATCGGAAAGGACACTGTCAACTGTGTTTCTTGGAAGTAAAATAATGGACCATCAACACAGTCTGTCTCAAAACTTTCGTAGTGACCATATAATTGGATTGGGTTACTAGGAACTGCTCCCATATAAGATGGTGAACTTAATATTGTGTGTGTTCTGACTGGTCCACTGACTCCCCTCACCTGTTCCCCATCTCTCTCCCTCTGCATGGTTCTCCCTCTCTCTTCAGGCACAACAATATTGAAATTAGAGCAGTTACCAACCCTAAAATGGCCTCCAAGTGTTCAAGTGAAAGGAAGAGTCACAAGTCTTTCACTTTAAACCAAAGGCAAGAAATGATAAAGTTTAGAGAGGACCAGCATGTCAAAAGCAGAGATAGGCTGAAAGCTAGACCTCTTGTAACAAACAGCCATATTCATTGTGCATATGAAGTTCTTAAAGGGAATTGCAAGTGCCACTCCAATACTATGCAGTTTTGGTTATGATAGCCTTGTAGTTTAGCTTGGAGTCTGGTAAAGTGATGCCTCCCAATTTGTCCCTTTTGCTTAAGTGCCGATGCAGAAGCTGCAGCAAGTTATTCAAAAGATCTAGCTAAGATAATTGATGAAAGTAGCTACACTGAACAACAGATTTTCAATGTAGAGGAAACAATTTATTGCAGGAAGATGCCATCTAGGACTTTCATAGCCAGTGAGAAATCAATGCCTGGACTCAAAACTTGAAAGGATAGGCTGATTCTCCTGATAGGGATAACGTAGCTGGTGACTTGAAGTTGAAGCCAATGCTCATTTCATATTCTGAAAATCCTAGGGCCCTTAACAATCATGTTAAATATATTCTCCCAGTATAAATGGAATAACAAAGCCTAGATGACAGCACATTTGTTGATAGCATGGTTTACTGAATATTTTAAGCCCACTGATGAGACCTACTGCTAAAGAATATTTCTTTCAAAATATTTCTGTTCATTGACAATGCACCCAGTCACCCAAGAGCTCTAATGGAGATGTACAAAGATGTATGTTGTTTTCATACCTTCTAATACAATATCCATTCTATAGCCCATGGATCAAGGAGTAGTTTTTACTTCCAAGTCGCATTAAGAAATACATTTTGCAAGGCTATAGCAATATAGAGATAGTAGTTCCTCTGATGGATCTGGACAAAGTAAATTGAAAACCTTCTGGAAAGGATTCACCATTCTAGATGCCAATAAGAATATTTTTTATTCATTAGAGGAGGCAAAACATCAATACTAACAAAAATTCAGAAGTTTGATTCCTATCCTCATAAGTGACTTGAAGGGTCAGAAGGAGGAAGTGACTGCAGATATAGTAGAAACAGCAAGAGAACTAGAATTAAAAGTGGAGCCTGATGTTGTGACTGAATTGCTGCCGTGATATCATAAGATATCACGGTAACTAGTGAGGACTTGCTTCTTCTAAGTGGTTTCTTGAGGGGGAGTCTACTCCTGGTTAAGATGTTATAAACATTGCTGAAATGACAAAGCATTTAGAATATTACATAAACTTAGTTGATAAAGAAGTGACAGGTTTTAGACAATTGACTGCAATTTTGAAAGAAGTTCACTGTGGATAAATTGCCATCAAACAGCATTGCATGCCACAGAGAAATCATTCAAGAAAGGAAGTGTCAATCGATTTGGCAAAATTCATTAATGTCTTATTTTTTTAAATTGCCATGGCCACCCCAAATTTCAGCAACTATCAGCCTGATCAGTCAGCTACAAACTCTCTTTATGTATGTATTAATTAAGTTCACATGCAATTTACAATGTAAAACTATTTTAAATTGCACACGAACTTTATGGACACCAATATTTAAATAGGCCCATATATGAATCTACATAGACATAGGTGTATATTTTATTATTATTATTAGAACCATTTAAAAGGAAGACACAGACAGCATGCCTTTTACCACTAAATATTTTGGGGTACATAACAATATTTTATATGATCACAGTATAGTTTATAGAATAGAGGAAACTAACAGTAATAATTTTGTAGATATAATATATACTCAATATTTTATAAATTGCTGTGATTATTCCCCTTCTCTAAGATCTATTATAGGGTCAAGAATTTTGTTTAGTTATTATTTCTCTTTAGTTTCCTTTAATCTGGAGCAGTTTTTTAGCCCCTCTTTATTTCTCAACAATGATACTAATCTTTTTTCTTTTTTTTTTTTAGACAATCTAACTTTGTCACCCTCAGTACAGTGCAGTGGTGTCATACCTCACAGCAACCTCAAACTCTTGGGCTTGAGTGATTCTCTTGCCTCAGCCTCCCAAGTAGCTGGAACTACAAGCACCTACCACAATGCACCGCTATTTTTGAGAAACAGGATCTTGCTCTTGCTCAAGTTGGTCTTTTTTTTTTTATTGTTAAATCATAGCTGTGTACATTAGTGCAATCAAGGGGTACAATGTGCTGGTTTCATATACAATCTGAAATATTCTAATCAAACTGTTCAACATAGCCTTCATGGCATTTTCTTAGTTATTGTGTGTAGACATTTGTATTATGCCTTTAGTAAGTTTTGCCTGTACCCATTCTAAGATGCACTGTAGGTGTGGCCCCACCCATTACCCTCCCCCCTCCCTTCCCCTTCCTTGGCCCTTTCCTCATAGTCTTCTGCTATAGTTGGGTTATAGCCTTCATGTGAAAGCTATAATTTAGCTTCATAGTAGGGCTGAGTACATTGGATACTTTTCTTCCATTCCTGAGATACTTTGCTAAGAAGAATATGCTCTAGCTCCATCCATGTAAACATGAAAGAGGTAAACTCTCCATCTTTCTTTAAGGCTGCATAATATTCCATGGAATATATGTACCACAATTTGCTAGTCCATTTGTGGGTTCATGGGCACTTGGGCTTCTTCCATGACTTAGCAATTATGAATTGGGCTGAAATAAACATTCTGGTACAGATGTCTTGTTATATTGTGATTTTTGGTCTTCTGGGTATAAACCTAGTAAAGGAATTATAGGATCGAATGGCAGGTCTATTTTTAGGTCTCTGAGTATTCTCCAAACATCCTTCCAGAAGGAACATATTAGTGTGCATTCCCACCAGCAGTGTAGAAGTGTGCCCTTTTCTCCACATCCCTGCCAACATCTCTGGTTTGGGGATTTTGTTATGTGGGCTACTCTTACTGGGGTTAGGTGATATCTCAAAGTAGTTTTGATTTGCATTTCTCTGATGATTAAGGATGATGAGCTTTTTTGCATGTGTTTGTAGATCGTGCGTCTGTCTTCTACAGAGACGTTTCTCTTCAAGTCCCTTGCCCACCCTGAGATGGGATCACATGTTCTTTTCTTGCTCATATGTTTGGGTTCTCTGTGGACTCTGGTTATTAGAACTTTATCAGAGGTATAACCCGCAAATATTTTCTCCCATTCTGAGGGCTGTCTGCTTGCTTTACTCACCATATTCTTGGCTGTGCAGAAGCTTTTTAGTTTGACCAGGTCCCAGTAGTGTATTTTTAATACTGCTTCAATTGCCTGGGGAGTCCTCCTCATAAAATATTCACCCAGGCCAATTCCTTCAAGAGTTTTACCTGTACTTTCTTCAAGTATTTTTATAGTTTCATGTCTTAAGTTTAAATCTTTTATCCAGTGAGAGTCTATCTTAGTTAATGGTGAAAGGTGTTAGTCCAGTTTCAATTTTCTACAGGTTGCCAGCCAGTTCATGCAGCACTATTTGTTAAATAGGGAATCTTTACCCCACTGGATGTTTTTAATTGGCTTCTCAAAAATCAAATAATGGTAAGCAGCTGGATTTATCTCTTGGTTCTCTATTCTGTTCTAGACATCTACTTCTCTGTTTTTGTGCTACTACCATGCTGTTTTGATCACTATTGATTTATAGTATAGTCTCAGGTCTGGTACCATGATTCCTCTTGCTGTGTTTTTTTGTTTTGGGGGGGTGTTTTTGCTGAGTAATGTTTTGGCTATTCAGGTTTTTTTCTGATTCCATATAAAACGAAGTATTAGTTTTTCAAGATCTTTAAAATATGACAAAGAAGCTTTAATAGGAATTGCATTAAAATTATATATTGCTTTGGGTAGTATAGACATTTTAACAATGTTGATTCCTCCAGGCCATGAGCATGGTATGCTTTTCTATTTGTTAACATCTTCAGCTATTTCTTTTCTTAAAGTTTCATAGTTCTCTTTGTAGAGATTTTTCGTGTCCTTTTTTGGGTATACTCCTAAATATTTCATCTTCTTTGGCACTACTGTGAAAGGAATAGAGTCCTTGACTGTTTTTTTGGCTTGGTTATTGTTGGTATATATAAAGGCTACAGATTTATGGGTGTTGATTTTGTAGCCTGAGACATTGCTGTATTCCTTGATCACTTCTAAAAGTTTTGTAGTAGAATCCCTAAGTGTTTTCCAGATATATGATCATATCATCTGTGAAGAGTGAAAGTTTGATCTCTTCTGACCCTATGTGGATACCCTTGATTGCCTTTCTTCCCTAATCGCAATGGCTAAAACTTCCATTACAATGTTAAAGAGCAATGGAGACAATGGGCAACCATGTCTGGTTCCTGATCTAAGTGGAAATGATTTCAATTTAACTCCATTCAATACGATATTGGCTGTGGGTTTGCTGTAGATGGCCTCTATTAGTTTAAGAAATGTCCCTTCTATACCAATTTTCTTAAGTGTTCTGATCATGAAGTGATGCTGGATATTATTGAAAGCTTTTTCTGCATCAATTGAAAGAATCATATGGTCCTTATTTTTTAGTTTATTTATGTGCTGAATTACATTTATAGATTTACATATATTGAAACAGCCTTGAGACCATGGAATAAATCCCACTTGGTCGTGGTGTATAATTTTTTTGATGTGTTTTTGGATTCTGTTTGTTAGGATCTTATTGACTATTTTAGCAACAATATTCATGAGTGTTATTGGTCTATAATTTTCTTTTCTTGTTGGGTCTTTCCCTGGTTTTGGGATCAAGGTGATGTTTGCTTCGTAGAATGTGTTGGGTAATATTCCTTCTTTTCCTATATTTTGGAAGAGGTTTAGTAGTATAGGTAGTAGTTCTTCTTTAAAGGTTTGCTAGAATTCTGACGTAAAGCCATCTAGTCCTGGGCTTTTCCTTTTAGGGAGATTTTTATATAGTTGATGCTATTTCAGAACTTGATATAGGCCTGCTCAACATTTCCACTTCATTCTGGCTAAGTTTTGTTTGGTAGGTGGCGTACTTCCAGGTATTGGTCGATTTCTTTCAGATTTTCATATTTGTGAGAGTAGAGTCTCTTGTAGTATTCGTTAAGGATTTTTTGAATTTCTGAGGGGTCTCTTGTTATTTCATTGTTACCATTTCTGATTGATGAAATTAGAGATTTTACTCTTTTTTTCCTGGTTAGGTTGGCCAAAGGTTTATCTATTTTATTGATCTTTTAAAAAAACCAACTTTTGGATTCATTGATCTGTCGTATAATTCGTTTTCAATTTGATTTAATTATGCTATGATTTTGGTTATTTCTTTTCTTCTGCTGGGTTTGAGGTTGGAGTGTACTTCCTTCTCTAGTTGCTTGAGATGTCCCATGAAGTTATTAACTTTCTCTCTTTCCGTTTTCTTGAGACAGGCTTGCAGTGCTATAAATTTCCCTCTTAGGGTTGTTTAGATTCCATGTTTTTGTATAGGTATGCAGGTTCCTGTTGTTATTGAGTTCAACTTTTATTCCATGATGGTCTGAGAAGATGCAAGGAATAATTTCTATTTTTTTAAATTTGCTGAGGTTAGATTTGTAGCCTAGGATGTGGTCGATTTTGGAGTATGTTCCATGGGCTGATAAGAAGAATGTGTATTCAGTTTTGTTGCGATGAAATGTTCTTAGATGTCTGTTACGTCCAGATATTGAATGGTTAAGTTTAAATCTAAAATTTCTTTGCTTAGCTTCTTTTTGGAGAATCTATCCAGCACTGATCTCCAACTACTATGGAACTGGAGGAAATCAAGTTGCTCATGTCTGTTAGAGTTTCTCTTATAAATTGAGGTGTGTTCTGGTTGGGTACATAAATATTAATAATTGAAATCTCATCAAATTTAGCATTACCTTTAACAATTATGAAGTGTCCATCCTTATCCTTCCTTATTTCAGTTGGTTGAAAGCCTATTGTGTCTGCGAATAGGATTGCAAGGCCTGCTTATTTCTGCTTTCCATTTGCCTGGAATATAGATGACCATCCCTTCACCTTGAGTCTATATTTGTCTTTTAATGTAAGATGCTATTGTATGCAGCAGATATCTGGCTTGAGTTTTTGTATCCAGTCAGCCAACCTGTGCCTCTTTAGAGGACAATTTAAACCATTCACATTAATTGAGAATATTGATAAGCCTTTCAAGAGTCCGGTGGATATTTTTAATCCTTTTGTGACTGTGGAAGTTAGAATTTGATCAAAATTTTCTGGGTGGGTTTACTTTTGTCGTAGAGGATTACACTGGTCTTTATGGAGGATGGGTCTGAGAATATCCTGGAGAGCTGGTATGGCAAATTTCTTCAACATGTGAATGTTATTGAAGTATTTAATTTCCCCATCATAAATGAAGCTCAGTTTAGCTGGGTACAGGATCCTGGGTTGAAAGTTATTTTGTTTTAGGAGGTTAAAAGTCAATGACCATCCTCTTCTAGCTTGAAAGGTTTCAGCAGAGATATCTGCAGTTATTCTAATATTCTTCCCCTTGTAGGTGATGGTTTTCTTTCATCTGGCTGCTTTCAGAATTTTCTCCTTCACATTAACTTTAGTGAAATTGATTATGATGTGTCTGTGGGATGTCTTATTTCAGTTGAGTTGTGCTGGAGTTCTGAAACTGAATTTCAGAATCTCTTGGCATGTCTGGAAAGTTCTCCTTCATAATCTCATGGAGAAGAGACTCTGTGCCTTGTGAAGCCACTTCGTCACGTTCGAGGATCCCTATAAGATGAATATTGGTTTTCTTTGAATTATCCCAGAGCTCTCTGAGAGAGTGTTTGGTTTTTGCCCTCCATTTCTCTTCCTCTTTGAGAGTTTGGGAGCATTCGAAAACTTTGTCTTCAATGTCAGAAATCCTTTCTTCTGCTTTGTCCATTCTGTTACTGAGGGATTCTACTGTGTTTCTCAGATCTTTGAGGGCTGCAACTGCTTTTCTCAATGTGTCAAAATTTTTGGTCATTTGGTCTTTGAATTCGTTGAATTCTTGAGATATCTTTTGGGTTACTGCTTGGAATTCTAATTTGATCTTATTTGCTATCCAGATTCTGAATTTGATTTCTGACATCTCAGCTATTTGTTTGTGCATGGGATCTTGTACTGTGTCTGCCCCATTGATCCTTGGGGGAGTTGATTTACTCTGATTATTCATATTGCCAGAGTTTTTCTGTTGATTTCGCCTCATGATTGTTTTTCATTTTTGCCTCTGGCCGTCCTCAGAGTTGAGGATGTGTCTCTCCAAGATTAGACCCCAGCAGGATCACTGTATTTTTGCTGGATTTTTGTAGGGAGTGAACCTGTGTAGTTCCTCTGGGGCTGCCCCAGCCAGGGAGTTCTGGCTGTGGAAGCAGCTCCAGAGTGTGACACACCTGGATCCAGCAACATGGTGGGAGGTGGTGCGCATGGTTCTGGGAGTGCCTGCCGCCCAGTGGCTTTGGCACAGAGAGCCCAAGTCTCCAGCAGTCTCTGGCTAGGAGAAGGGCTCTGTGCAGAGGCAGGGAGGGTCTGGAAGGCACGCGTCTAGCAGAGTCCCTGGCCAGATGAGCGGGCCAGTGTGGAAGCAAGGAAGGTACAGGAGGGAGGATGCAGTGTTGCGCGGCTCCCACTGTTCCTGGTCAGCGCATGTGGAGGCCCACCGGGCACAGGGCACAGGTCAGGATTCACAGCATAGCTCTTATGGAGGGCCGTGCAGCACCAAGCCCAGGAGTTTGAGGTTGCTATGAGCTGTGACGCCACAGCACTCTACCCAGGGCAACAGCCCGAGCTCCAGTGTGCCAAAACCGGTCTCACTCTGCCCCTGAGGGTTAAAGCTGTAAGGCAGCTCAGTCCCCACCTTTAGGCTCCTCAGTCACTAGGTTACTATCGCCCACCCAATCCTTGCTCTGCAACCCTGAGGGCAGACCTTGCCAGGGGAGTTCTCTCACAATGGCTCCCTGTGGCCCACAGCTGAACAATATTAGCTCCGTCTGGCTCAGTGGCTCAGTCTGGGGCCCTAGACAATGTCCAAAGTTCTCCGCACTCCTGCTCAAGCTCTCCCCAAGGCAGTTCAACTGAGTGCCAAGTCCAAAAACACTGAAACAGTTCAGAGGTAAGGCCTTTCCGGTTTGCAGTCTCACTGCTGCTTGTACTTACGGCTGCCGGTGGGATTAGGTCTATCGAACACACTCAACCACTTGCCAGTTTTCCACTGTTTTTGTCCTCCTCTTGTGGTCCAGAAGTCCCTTGTTGACTCCCTGTATCCTCAAAGGGATGATTATAGGCAGATCTCACCAGCCAGAGATGCCTGGAGTCTTATCTCCCCAGACTCACCGTGCCCAGCTGCAGGGAAGCTGTTAATCCCCCGCCATCTGAAGCTGGTCTTGAACTCGTGAGCTCAGGCAATCCACCAGCCTCAGCATCCCATGTGCTGGGATTACAGGCATGAGCCACTGCACCCGGCCGGTACTGATATTTTCAAAAACTACAGGGCAGTTGTTTTCTACATTGTTCTTCACCTGTTATGTCTGATGTTTCCATATTATTTGATGCAGGTTACACATCTTTGGCAGGACTATCACAGAAATGATGCTGTGTTCTTTTCAGTGCATTGTAACATAAGGCACATTATGTCAGTTTGTCCTAATATTGGTGATATTGACTTTGATCTCTTAATTAAAGTGTTCTTGGTTAGTTTTTCCGTATAAAATTATTTCTCCCTTTCTAATGTATAAGTCATATGTAGGGAAATATTTGGGGACTATGTACTTATCCTGTTCCTCTCCTTCTCCAATATCATTTTTCATATATCCATTCTCCTATGAGAACCTTGGTTCCCAGCAAAAATAATTAATATTTTTACTCATTTCCTCTATCCAAGAAATATAGGCAATTACTTTTAGAATTACCACAGTAATGCCCAAAACAGCAACAATGAATTACTGAGTAAAGCTCAAGAATTCTTTATAGTTCCACTTTCCTTGGACTATAACCCATTAAAGCTGTACAGAGTACTGTATTCAAAATTGTATGAATTTTTTTGTTACTACTTTATAGTTTTAACATACATTTATGTTGTTTCTGTTTATATACTAGTTAATGGTTTACTTTTTTGTCCTTTTATATTTAATTTTACATTTATATATTGGTTCACTCTGTTCCCACCTCAAAAGGAAACCAATTATCTAATTTATGGCTTATTCTTTCTGTATATCTCTTTGCAAAGTTAAGTGTACATGTGTACATGTAAAGGTAGTATATTACACAAACTCTCTTGCACTTTACCTTTTTCTTTTAACTATGCTGCATAGAAATCGTAGGTTCATAGGGATCTTTCTCATCCTTCTTTACAGGTTCAAAGTTCTTCACTGAGGGGATGCATAATAATTTATTCAATCAGTTTGCTACATGTGGACATTTAGTTTGCTTCAATATTTTACAATTATATACAATACTACAATAATATGAATTTTGATTTTAGGATGACTGCCTAGAAGTGGTATTCCCACATTAAAACATCAATGCATGTTTAGTTGTTTTAATAAGCTACAGGGTGGCCATAAAGTTCATGGGCAATTAGCTGAAGTCTCTGCTGTTTTACATTCCCATGAGCAATATATGTACATATCCTAGGTTAACATTTGAGGCAAGTATTTTCCCATCACCTGAAAAATCTGCTCTATTTGTTAAAGGCCAAGAGAGGAAGTAAGGATAGACAGCCTCTTTGTGGTGGTCTCTAACCATTGATCTCCACTTCAAATAATAAGAAATGAATGGAACAGAGAAAAAGGTCAGAGACAGACCAATATATTTGTTGAGAAAAACATAAATGTGACATTTGAAAACTGTGGAAAGGATATATTTTATTTTTTATTTTTTTTTTTTTTTTTTTTTTTAATTTTTTTATTTTTGGCCGGGGCTGGGCTTGAACCTGCCACCTCCGGCATATGGGACCGGCGCCCTACCCGTTGAGCCACAGGCGCCGCCCAAGGAAAGGATATATTTTCAATAAATGCTGTCAAGCAAGTAGTTAATCATTTTCGAGAGCAGGTGAGTACTCAGGGAATCAAACTTTTACATAGCAATCACAAACTGATGGAAATAACTAAAGAAGCTAGATAGAATGTAAAAAATATGTTCCTAGATGCATAGAAGGTATGATGAGACAGAAGAAAGTTTCTAGGCCCAAACTAAAATAAAATAAGTACTCAAATAGTTCCATTAACTAAAAAGTACCTTTACCCTGAGAGCATTTTCTGATCCTTGAAAAGTAGAACCTTAGTTTAGATAACTCGTAGGATGAAGAGAAAGAAAATCAAAACTCAACTCATCCACAATAGGAGCTTTCCTTATGAGAAGCTGGTACCCCAATGGGCTATATGAGCAAAGGAAGGGTAAAGCAGAAGTTAAGACAAAATTCTGAAGTAGAATTAAAGCCCAAATTCAAATGACTCGAATTGGTTTAGTATAGTCCTAGTCAGGCAGTGCCCCCAAGTGTCTGACAGTAGCAAATGTATATCCTCTCTGGAAGAAGTTGCCTTCATTATAGGTGGTAGATTATTTCCAGAAAAATTTTGCAAATACCAAGTCTACCACATGATAAATAATAGAGAGGCAAACAAGGAAATGAAACTCTGTGCCTGACACCCAACAGAAATAACAAACAACAGAAACAGATACACAGACTTCATAGGTCTACTCTTAAAAATCCATAGCGTTTTAGAGAAAAACTTATGCCAACACATGTGTCTTTTGACTTTATGGTAGGCCAAAATTTCTTAGGTCATAGAAAGCCATATATATAAAAGAAAAAAAATAACCACATTAAAAATTACTGTTTATCAAAAGACATTGCTAAGGAAATAAATAGGCAAGACACAAACTGGAAGAAAATATTTGCAAATCATAAAGTATTGGCTTTGAGCATCTATACATAACTTCTACAAGTAATAATAAAAAGGTGATAAGCTCAATTATGAAAATGAACATGGAAAAAAATAGACATGGAGTTTGAGAGAAAAAACATCTAAGACAAAAGGAGCCAGATAAATAGTTAATAACTTCAAATTCTACACCCAGCCCACCCCCTAAAACAAATCAGCACTGAAGAAAACTCATTATCTATACAAAGGGATGAGGGTGATAGAAATTATAAATATTTCAGTAAATATAAAAGACTTCTTCTCATTCTAAATGATAATTAACTGGTGAAATCAAAAATAAGAATGTATTATTATAAAGTTTTAATATAGACAAAAATTAAGTGTATAATAGTACTATCTGGAGTAAATGGAACTATGTTATTTTAGTTTATTACATTAAAGCCAAGGACTATAACATTATTTGAAGAGATACTGGAAAAGTAGAGACACATATGGTATTCATAGAACTCTCTCTTTAAAAATAAAACAAGAATGATACAGCTAATAAGTCAATAGTGGAGATAAAATGGAACTGGGAAAATGCAAAAGAAGGCAGGGAAAGAAGAAAGGCAAAGAACAGATGAGACAATGAAAAAAACATGATTGCAGAATTAAATTTAATCACTGTGTTGATCACATTGAATGTAAATAGTCTAAGCACTCCAATTAAAAGGCAGAAACTGTCAGACTGGATAGAAAGCAAAATCCAATTATGTGCTGTCTACAAAAGAATACACTTTAAATATAAAGACACAGGTTAAAAGCAAAAAAGATATACCATGCAAACATCAGTCATAAGAAAGCTGGAGTAAAAATACTAACATCAGACAAAAGTAGGTCATAGGACAAGGAATACTGCCAAAGATAAGATGGGCATTTCAAAATGATAAAAGGAGCATGTTTTAAAAAGTACATACGAATCACAAATATGTATGTACCTAATAACAAACTTAAAATATACAAAGCCAAAACTGACAGGTATAAAATGAGAAATAGATAAAAACACATGAAAATTAAAACTTTAATATTCTTGTTTTAGGAATTGATAGATTAAGTAGATAGAAAATTGATAGGAATACAGATGAGCTGTATTCCTATCAACCACTATCAACCATCTTGACCTAATTGATATTCAGAGAACATTATGTCACAGAAAGTCATAATAGACAGGGTGTCCGTAAAGTTTGTGTGCAAATTTAAATTGCCTCCAGGCATTTAAACAGATTGGAGAACATATCACCTACTAGGCTGAGACAGGAGAATCTTGAGCTCAGGAGTTTGAGGTTGCTGTGAGCTATTCACAACAGAGTGAGACTAACAAATTGTTTTAAAAATCCATGATTAAACATAAATCACAAAGGAAATAAAAATGTATTTGAACTAGAAAAAAAAAGGGATACAGCTGAAGCAGTGCTTTAGAAAGAGAGAAATAACTTTAAATCCTCATGCTAGAAAAGAAAAAATGCCCTAAATTTAATTATTTAATATTTTATACAAAGAAACTTGGAAAAGATGAGTCAATTAAATCAAGAATTAATTAGCAGGAAAGAAATTAGAGATAAAAGCAAATCTCAATGATATAGAAAATGATCAAATAGGGTGGCACCTGTGGCTCAGTGAGTAGGGTGCAGGCCCCACATACCGAGGGTGGTGGGTTCAAACCCAACCCCGGCTGAACTGCAACAAAAAAATAGCTGGGCATTGTGGCGGGCGCCTGTAGTCCCAGCTGCTCAGGAGGCTGAGGCAAGAGAATCACATAAGCCCAAGAGCTGGAGGTTGCTGTGAGCCAGGTGACGCCACAGTACTCTACCAAGGGCAGTAAAGTGAGACTCTGTCTCTACAAAAAAAAAAAAAAAGAAAATTATCAAATAATTTAAAAGCTTAGTAAAATAAAAGCTGGTCCTTTAAAAACAATAAAATTTGTAAATTACTATCCAGTCTGAGGAAGAAGAAAGAAATCACAATAGCAATTAAGATTATCAATTTGGAGATATTAGGAATAAAAGAAAATCACTACTGAACATACAGACTGTAGAAGAATCAAACAGAAATATTATAAGATACTTAAGGAGAATACATTTGATAATTAGATAAAATTACCAAATTTTATGGAAAAAACAGTTATGAAATTTGATCAAGAATAAATAGAAGTTCTATCAATGGGTAAGAGACATGAATAGAACCTTCTCTAAAGAAGACAGATGAATGGCTAATATACATATGAAAAATGCTCATCATCCCTACTTATTAGATAAATGCTATTCAAAACCACCCTGAGATACCATCTAACCCCAGTGAGAATGGCCCACATCAGAAAATCTCAAAACTGCAGATGCTGGCATGGATGTGGAGAGAAGGGGACACTTTTACATTGCTGGTGGGACTGCAAACTAACACAACCTTTTTGGAAGAAAGTATGGAGTACCCTCAAAGAACTCAAGCTAGACTTCCCATTTGATCCTGCAATCCCATTACTGGGCATCTACCCAGAAGGAAAAAAATCCTTTTATCACAAGGACACTTGCACTAGACTGTTTATTGCAGTCCAATTTACAATCGCCAAAATGTAGAAATAGCCTAAATGCCCACCAACCCAGGAATGGATTAATAAGCTGTAGTATATGTACACCATGGAATACTATTAAGCCATTAAAAGAAAGGGAGACTTTACATTCTTTGATTAACCTGGATGGAAGTGGAACATATTATTCTTAGTAAAGCATCACAAGAATGAAGAAGCATGAATCCTATGTACTCAATTGTGATATGAGGACAATTAAGGACACAGTGGGGGTGGGGGGGAAGAGGAGAGCAGAGAGAGAAAGAAGGAGGGAGGGGTAGGGAAAGGAAGAGCAAAGAGAGAGAAGTGGGGGGGTCTTGGTGTGTGCCACACGTTTTAGGGGCAAGACGTGATTATAACAGGGACTTTACCTAACAAATGCAATCAGTATAACCTGGTTTCTTGTACCCTCAATGAATCCTCAACAATAAAAAAAAGAATAAAGAATAAATAGAAGTTCAAAATAGCAATATATTGATACTTTGTTAAGAAACTGAATATGTAATTTAAAATCTGGCTACACACACACAGAAACACAAAACTCTGGCCCAGATGGCTTCACTGCTAAATTATACCAAACTAAAAAAAATAATAATATAATTGTAGACAAACTGATTCAGAAAACAGAAGAGGAGGAACATACCTCAACCAATTATAAGAGCATTCTCCCCATGCCAAACCAGATAAAGATATTACTAGAAAAGAATACAATACATAAAGCAGAAAAGTAAAACTATTTAACAAAACATTAGCAAATCCAAAGCAGTGATACATGAAAATAATTATACATCATGACGAATGAGAATTTATGTCAGAAATGTAAGGCTTATGTAATATGCAAAATTCAGTCAAGACAACTGAGCATATTAATAGAATAAACAAGAAATGGTCCATACTATTAACTAATACAGAAAAATCATTTGACATAATTCAACACCTGTCTTTTTTTTAAAAAACTTGGCAAGTTAGAAATGAGGGAACATCTTCAAACTAATAAAGGGTTCCATAAAAACACTACAAGTAATATAACATGCTGAAAACTTGAGTGTCTTTATTCTAAGATCAGGTACAAAGTGAGGCCATGCACTCTCATCACTACCATTCAATTCTATTGTTATTTGGTAACATTTTGTATTGCTTGGCCAATGCAACAAGACAAGAAAAAAAAATAAGGCATACAGATTAGAGAGATAAAATGGTCTCAATTCAGAGACAATAAGATCATGTATTCATGATGTGTAGAAAATGTTAAGAAACCTACGATCTGAAAAAAAAAAGAATTAGAATAATAATTTAGCAATGTTTCAGGATATAAGGTTAATATACAAAAATCAGTAAAATATTAATACACCAGCAAGAATAACTAAACAAAGTTTAGAAATACCATTTACAATAGCATCAAAAACATGAAATACTTACAATATATTCAACCAAATTTGTACAAAACCTGTGCACTAAAACTTATAAAACATTACTAAGAGCAATGAAAAAGACTTAAATATACGGTAAGATAAACTATACTAACAGACTGGAAAACTAAATATTATCATAGCAATTCTTCCCAAATTAATCTATAGATTCAGTTAGCTCCCAGTAAAATTTCAACAACTTTAAAAAATATTATAGAATTTTGTCAACTAATTCTAAAATTTAGGTGGTAATAAAAAGGTTCTATAATAACCAAAATAATTTTGAAAAAGAAAAATAAAATAGGAGGGGTTGCACTTTATCATGCTGATTTAATAAATAATTTAGTCAAAATACAGAAGAATTTGTGTAAGGACAGACATATAGATATTAATGGAATAGAATAAAGAGTCAAGAAGGAGATCATACATGTATGATCAGTTGATGCTCAATCAAGTTCACAAGATGGTTCAGTGAAGAAAGAACAGCCTTTTCGAGAAATGGCATTGAGGAGTTTAAATATCTATGTGAGGGAGAAATTTAACTTTGATTCTTACTTTGTATCACACATAGAAATTAACTTGAAACAAATCATAGGAAAGCCCAAAATATAAGACTTCTAAAGAAAAACTTAAGTGAAAGTCTTCATTGTTTTGGGATGTCAAAATAATCATTTACATGGCACAAAATCCACTAAGCAGAAAACAAATAATAATAATAATAATTTAGACTTCATCAAAATTTGAAACTTCCCACTCTCAAAAAAAAAATTGGTTCCAATTCTTCTAACACAATATTAATTCCCTATAAATACATTTTTCCCACTGATAACAATAATAAACTATATGCAAAATATAGAGTGTCCCCAAGGTCTCCATACATAGCAAAAATTACATAATGACAGATAGCACATACCTATAACATGTTCACCTGACTGGGAGAGAAGACTCCATGTATGTGTAGAAAGAGGTGGCCAGCACATAGAGAATATTTTATAAATGTTTGTAAATGAATATTTTATAAATAAAGGTATATTTGGCTGTAATTTCCCATATTCCCTGTGTATGGTGACTTTCAGAACACCTGTACTGAAAACAACTACTTCCTCTGAAAAGAGGAAGAAAAGCAGGCGAATCTAAGGAATCAAACTTAGAGAAGTAACTGGAGTACAGGTGGGTTTACTGTGGTTCCTGCTGTGTGATTGTCGAGGTGGTTGTTTTGCAGCTTCCTCCAACATAGAGTCATAGGCATGGAGGAGTGCAGACAACTAAATCTCCCAGAGAAACTCTGACCTATTTCATAGTAAAGAAAACATAGAAAGAGGCTTAGTCAGTCTAGAGAGTGAAGACAAATCGTAAAGGGAAGAGAGGGAAGGCAATCACCTGATTTAGTTTATGAACACAAAAGAAATTCTGCCAATCCCCAGAACCATGTAGTCAAGGAACAGACCCAAAACTGCATAGCAGAATCTCAAAGAAATAAGTCCATACTCAAAGAAGGCAAAAAGAGGTTACCACCTGAGACCCTCCAGGTTAATTGCCTACTAAAACATAAATACCAATATTCTCTACAGAATTTTAACAACACAAAATTGATACATTAAATGAGTGACAATGTCTTGGATTCAATCCAAAATTCCTTGCTATAAAAATAATCAGAAAAATATGACCATTCTCAGGAGAAAAGACCATCAATAGATGCCAGTCCCGAGATTATCAAGGTATCCGAGGGCTCAGACATGCTCTTTACAGTAGCTGAACAACTTGCAATGAGGTAAAGGTGAAGTGAAATGAATTAAATGAAGGAAATCTCATCAGAAAAATATATTACATAAAAAATAACCAAACAGAAAGTTTTAGAATCATAATATACAATAACAGTAATAAAAATTTCACTGAATGGTCTTAATAGCAGAACATAGATGGCAGGGGAAAAGTTAGTGACCTTTAAACTAGACCAATAGAAATTTTCCAATCTGAAGGACAGAGGAAAAAAAATACAAAAAGACAGGAGCTCAGACACTTGTGGGGAAATATCAAAAGGTCTCATGTACATATAATTACAAAGTATTTCCAAGAAGTATGAGAAAGAGAGATTGGAACAGAGAATAAGTGATAATGACTAAAAATTTTCTGAATTTTTAAAAGACACTAATTAATAGGTTCAAGAAGCTCAGAGAACTCCATATAAGACAAATTCTAAGACAACCATGCCTATAAATATTGTAATCAAACTGCTAAAAAACCAGAGACTTTCTTTCATCCTAAAAGTAGCCATTATGAAAATATGGCACATGTATACATAGGAGCAATGATTTAAACGACTACAGATTTATCATCAGAAACCATGAAGGCCAGATGACATGGAACATCTTTCAAGTGCTGAAAGGGGGGGAAAAAGTTACCAACCCAGAATTCTATAGCCAGCCAAAATATCCTTCAGGATTTAAAAAAGATCAAGCCCTGTCTCGGCGCCTGTAGCTTAGTGGCTAGGGTGCCAGCCACGTACACCAGAGCTGGCAGGTTTGAACCCAGCCCAGCCACCCTGGCCAAACAATAACAACTACAACCAAAAAATGGCTGGGCGTTGTGGCAGGCTCCTGTAGTCCCAGCTACGTGGGAGTCTGAGGCAAGAGAATCACTTAAGCCCAAGAGTTGGAGGTTGCTGTGAACTGTGATGCCACGGCACTGTACCCAGGATGACAGCTTGAGACTCTGTCTCAAAAAAAAAAAAAAGATCAAACCTTTTCACATAAAGGAAAATGAAAAGAATCTGTTGCCAGCAGTGCTGCAATATAAAACATGCTAAAGAAAATAGTCTTCTGGGCGGCGCCTGTGGCTCAGTGAGCAGAGCGCTGGCCCCATATACTGAGGGTGGCGGGTTCAAACCCAGCCCCGGCCAAACTGCAACAAAAAAATAGCCGGACGTTGTGGCGGGCACCTGTAGTCCCAGCTACTAGGGAGGCTGAGGCAGGAGAATCGCCTAAGCCCAGTAGTTGGAGGTTCTGTGAGCTGTGTGAGGCCACGGCACTCTACTGAGGGCAATAAAGTGAAACTCTGTCTCTACAAAAAAAAAAAAGAAAATAGTCTTCCACAATGAAGCAAATGATGCTAGAGAAAAATTGGAACCTCAGGAACAAATAGCAAACATTAGAGATGACAAATATCTGAATAAGTATAAACATCCACCTTTTCCTCTGGGTGTTTTAAAATATATTTGACTTTTAAGCAAAAATATTGTCTAGTGTTGTTTTTAGTGTATGTAGATATAATACACATGGCAGCTGTGACATAAGGACAGTGGGAGGAAGGAAAGCAATCTATATCACTAAGGTTTTTATATTGCACATGAAAAAGTACAATATTAATTTTAAGCATAAAGAATAATATATCAGTGTGTATATACATACAAAGGGTGCCAAGCAAGAGTACACATTTTAAGAAAGGAAAACACTGTATTAAAATTATAATACTCAGTGTATACCAATAACAAAAAATGAATACCAGTGAGGTTTGAGTGCCTCTTGTAATTGCAGAAGTCAAACATGACTTGAGAATTAGAAATTTAATACAGTATTTTCCTTTCTTAAAATGTGTATATATATATATTTGTAGCGCTTTCTGTGTCTAGTGATCCCTAGATTGACCATGAAGGAAATACGCAGAAAAGTCTATCTTACAAACCCACAGATGCATTAAAATGGAATGCTAAGAAATATTGAAATATGATCATCTGAAATTAAGGAAGGAAGAGGCGATTAAAAACAGTGGAGGAGGGGGAACAGAACACTAATAAACTGGTTTACCAAATCCAACCACATCAATGATTGTATTAAATGTTAGTTGGTGCCTGAACATCCCAACTAATGAAAGGAGGCTGAGGCAGGAGGATCTAGGCATGAGCCACAGACCCCACAATCATCCTCAGTGAAGTTCATCTGAACATGAAAATACCAGTTAGAGTTTGGTTCTTTATGACTCTAAGTTTTGTTTTGTTTTAATCTTTTTGGGGTTTCCTTTAGATTTAAAAAAAGAAACAGGTATAATTCCTCTCTTCCTCCCCCCCTACTCCACCTCCCCCTTGAACTCGGTAGTCTAGTCAGGAGAAAACAACACTTTTGTCTTACTGTTTTGGAAATGATAGCCCATCAGAGGTGAAAAAGCCTATATGGCTTGAGATTTGGATTTAAATCCCATGTTATATTGATTGCACAGCTTGGGGCAAATTACTCATTCTTTTGGAGTTAGTCTTCTTGTATGTAAAATGATTATAACACACATGTTCCTTGGCATCCTGGATTAAATCAGATAAATCAAGTAAAATACCTGGCCCAGAAAGAAAATTTGAAAGAAATGGTCTTCCCCCTTTTTGAAGAACTGCAGATTTCAGATCTTTGAAAACAAGCTCAATTCCAGTGGTTCCATCCATCTATCACCTTATTCATGCTTCTCGTACTACTTGTCGGTATCCTGGGTTTTTATTGTTGTGACTGTGTTTTATACCAAAAGAAATTTAGGGCTTATTGAGTTGTTACTAAGTGTCAAAGTTTGAAAGTCTATAGGTCACTCAGTCAACAATATGAATTAACCACTCATTATGTGTCAGACACATGTTCTAGGCTCTGAGGATACTTTTGGAGAGTAGATAGGGAATATCTAAGATATTTTCAGTTAGTGATACAGATATACATTGTGTGAATTAATTGTATGTATATATAGGTATACACACATAAACATATAGCATGTCCCAAAAGTCACCCCTGCAGCCTCCATATATAGAAAAAATTGGAAATTGTAGCTAAATGTACCTTTATTTACAACATATTCATTACAAAATTTTACAAAGTATGGTGACTTTAGGGATGACATTTGAAGTACTCCTGTACATATGCATACACGGTGAATATACTCACGAATCTATACGCGTGCACACACACAAATGAAGTATAGTGAACCTACACAGTATACTATTTTATAATAAGACACTAGAGTCCTACCCCAGCTCTGAAAAGACAGACATCATGTTTGACATCCATAAATTAACATTAGTTTCCTCATCTATAAAATGAGAGATCCGAACTGTGTTTTCCTTCACCTGTAAGACCTTACATACCCCAAAATGTCTAACGTCCCCTTCTCATTTTCAAAGTCATTTACTGCATATATTATTTCTTTCACTGACTGTGAGTTTACATCATTAACCAATTATAGGTCTGTAGTGAGGCTTTGGATTCTAAATTATCTCCAAAAAATTGCTAATTCATGCATTTACTGAGCATTCCCTATGTATGAGGAACTAGGCATCAAAACAACTCGACCTCATGGAATTTATTAGGAATATAGGAGGAGGAAGAAGTTTTATGATTTGTTGAGGAAAATAAAGAATTTCAGTTTTGCTAGATTAAGATTAAGAGGGCCAAGAAACATCTGGTGACACCAGCATGCAAGTGAAATTAGGGAGAGATCACCAGTTAGACAATAATCTAAAAACCAGGGAACTCAATATGGATCTATTTGAGAGAATGAGGACAGGGAGAAAGAGATTGCAGGGCTGAACTTTTAAGAAAGTTAAGATGTGGAGGCGGAGCAAGATGGCGGCCGAGTAACAGCTTCCTTGCATCTGGGCACCGTGAGTCTGGGGAAATAGGACTCCAAGCATCTCTGGCTGGTGGGATCTGCCTATCATCACCCCTGTGAGGATACAGGGAGTCAGAGAGAGACTTCTGGACCCCAAGAGGAGGACTAAAACAGTGGAAAAACGGCAAGTGGTCGCGTGTGTTCAATCCATCTAAACCTGCCCGCAACTGTTAAGTTCAGTAGCAACGAGACTGCAAACCAGAAAGGCCTTACCTGTGAACTGTTTTGGTGTCTTTGGACTTGGCACTCAGTTGAACTGCCTTGGGGAGAGCCTGAGAGGGAGTGAGGAGAACTTTGGCTGTTGTCTACGGCCCCAGTCTGAGCTGCTGAGCCAGACGGAGATAATAGTTTTTGGCTGTGGGTCACAGGGAGCCATTGTGAGCGATCTGCCCTGGCAAGCTCCGCCTTTAGGGTCGCAGAGCTAGAATTGGGTGGGAGGTGGTAACGCAGCGACCAAGTAGCCAAAGGGTGGGGTCTGAGCTGCCTTGTAGCCCTAACCCTCAGGGGCAGAGTGAGACCGGTTTTGGCACACTGAGTAAGTGGATAGCCACTTCAGCAGTGATTCCAGCGACAAGCACTTTCCTGGGAAAGCTTCTGCTCAGCAAGTTTACAAGTTCAAAGTGCCTTTTAAGTGGGCTGAAGAGAGATTTAGGGTGTATACCTGCTGGGATTTGAGAAATCAGCAGCCTCCAGTCGTATCAGAACTGTGATTAACATGTCATACCCCAGAAGACCACATGTTGCCCAGAACATATACATACTGCTTTGTTTTTGGTTGTGTTTTCTTTTTTTTGGGGGGGTGGGGGGTTTTTGTGTGGTTGTTTTTTTTTGTTTGTTTATTTTAATGTTGTTGATGTTGTTTTGTTTTTTAATTTCAACCTTTTCCATACAGATCCTTTTTCTTTCTCAATTTTTCTAGTTTCATTATAATTTCCCATTGCTGCCTTTTTCAATAACTAGAACTTCATTATTGCTAGTGTTTCTACTGCTATTATTTGGTTTTTCACCCAATTTTATCCCGTAAAGTTTTCTGTTTGCTTCTTTTGGTTTGATTTATAGCATTTTTGTCCTTCCTCTCTACTTGGTGGAGGTGGGGTACTGTGTCTGATCAGGTTAGCAAAGAGCTGCTGACCTCAAGGGAACCACCCAACTGGGCACCCCCAGAAGGTGGGTTTTTTTTAAGGTTGTATCAAAGTACCCTACTGTACACCTATATTGTTCTGTCTCCCTCTTTCTGTGCCTCTCTTCTTTTTGTCAATATTCCTTTTACCCACCCCCTCTCCTTTCTCTATTTTTCTCTTTTTTTTCTTATCACTCAGTCCTCCTTTCTTTCATCCCTTTTTTTGCTCTTCAACCTTCTCACCTTTCTGGTCCTGTAACCCTTAGTCCACAGGCATGAGAACTTAAAGAGCAAGAGGAAGTGAAAGGCAAATTAGGGCAAGGAAACAGATAAAAGAAATCACTCATGAGGAAGAATCAGCAGAAAACTCCAGGCAACATGAAGAACCAGTCCAGAGGGCGGCGCCTGTGGCTCAAGGAGTAGGGTGCCAGTCCCATATGCTGGAGGTGGCAGGTTCAAACCAAGCCCCGGCCAAAAAAAAAAAAAAAAGAACCAGTCCAGAACAGCCCTGAGAAGGGACCATGAGGTAGCTACTGCACATGATTCCACCTATAAAGAAATGTTAGGAATGACAGAAAGGGAATTTAGAATACACATGTTGAAAACAATGAAAGAAATGATGGAAACAATGAAGGAAACTGCTAATAAAGTGGAAATAACCAAAAGGAAATCCAAAAACAGAATCAAATAAGAGATGAACAATATGAAGAATATAAAAAGGATATAGAAGAACTGAAGGAACTGAAACAGTCAATTAGGGAACTTAAAGATGCAATGGAAAGTATCAGCAACAGGTTAGACCATGCAGAAGAAAGAATTTCAGAGGTAGAAGACAAAGTTCTTGAGATAACTCAGATAGTAAAAGAGGCAGAAAAGAAGAGAGAGAAAGCAGAATGTTCACTGTCAGAATTATGGGACTTTATGAAGCGTTCCAACATATGAGTTATAGGAATTCCAGAAGGGGAAGAAGAATGCCCCAGAGGAATGGAAGCCATACTAGAGAATATTATAAAAGAAAATTTCCCAAATATCACCAAAGATTCTGACACACTGCTTTCAGAGGGCTATCGGACCCCAGGTCGCCTCAACTCTAACCGAGCTTCTCTAAGACACATTGTGATGAACCTGTCCAAAGTCAAGACAAAAGAAAAGATTCTGCAAGCTGCCAGGAGTAAGCGCCAGTTGACCTACAGGGGCAAATCCATCAGAGTGACCGCAGACTTCTCTAATGAAACTTTCCAAGCAAGAAGACAATGGTCATCTACCTTTAATCTACTTAAACAGAACAATTTCCAACCCAGAATTCCAACCCAGCTAAGCTTCAAAATTGATGGAGAAATCAAATCATTTACGGATATACAAACATTGAGGAAATTCACCACAACAAGACCAGCTCTACAGGAAATACTTCAACCTGTTCTGCACACTGACCACCACAATGGATCAGCAGCAAAGTAAGAACTCAGAAATTAAAGGACAGAACCTAACTGTCCACACTGATGCAAAAGATAAAACTAAGCAATGGACTCTCACCAAATAAGACGAATAGAATACTACCACACTTACCAATTATCTCAATAAATGTTAATGGCTTGAATTCCCCACTGAAGAGACATAGATTGGCTGACTGGATTAAAAAACACAAGCCATCCATTTGCTGTCTGCAAGAAACACACCTGGCTCCAAAAGACAAATTCAAGCTCTGAGTGAAGGGTTGGAAGACAATTTTTCAGGCAAATGGAATTCAGAAGAGAGGAGTTGCAATCTTATTTTCAGATACATGTGGATTTAAAGCAACTAAAGTCAAAAAAGACAAAGATGGTCACTTTATATTGGTCAAGGGAAAAATACAACAAGAAGATGTTTCAATTCTAAATATTTATGCACCCAATTTAAATGCTCCCAGATTCTTGAAACAGACCTTACTCAGTCTGAGCAATATGATATCTGATAATACCATCATAACAGGGGACTTTAACACTCCTCTTACAGAGCTGGACAGATCCTCTAAACAGAAATTAAACAAAGATATAAGAGATTTAAATGAGACCCTAGAACAATTGTGCTTGATAGACGCATATAGAACACTCCACCCCAAAGATAAAGAATATACATTCTTCTCATCACCCCATGGAACATTCTCCAAAATTGATCATATCCTGGGACAAAAAACAAATATCAACACAATCAAAAGAATTGAAATTTTACCTTGTATCTTCTCAGACCATAAGGCCCTAAAGGTGGAACTCAACTCTAACAAAAACGCTCGACCCCACATAAAGGCATGGAAATTAAACAATCTTCTGTTGAATAACAGATGGGTGAAGGAAGAAATAAAACAGGAAATCATTAACTTCCTTGAGCATAACAACAATGAAGACACAAGCTACCAAAACCTGTGCGATACTGCATTCAGTTTTGAGAGGAAAATTCATCACTTTAGATGCCTACATTCGAAAAACAGAAAGAAGAGCTCATCAACAATCTCACAAGAGATCTTATGGAATTGGAAAAAGAAGAACAATCTAAGCCTAAACTCAGTAGAAGAAAAGAAATATCCAAAATCAAATCAGAGATCAATGAAATTGAAAACAAAAGAATCATTCAGAAAATTAATGAAACAAGGAGTTGGTTTTTTGAAAAAATAAATAAAATAGATAAACCATTGGCCAGACTAACTAGAAATAGAAAAGTAAAATCTCTAATAACCTCAATCAGAAATGACAAAGGGGAAATAACAACTGATCCCACGGGGATACAAGAGATCATCTCTGAATACTACCAGAAACTCTATGCCCAGAAATTTGACAATGTGAAGGAAATGGATCAATATTTGGAATCACACCCTCTCCCTAGACTTAGCCAGGAAGAAATAGACCTCCTGAACAGACCAATTTCAAGCACTGAGATCAAAGAAACAATAAAAAAGCTTCCAACTAAAAAATGCCCTGGTCCAGATGGCTTCACTCCGGAGTTCTATCAAACCTTCAAGGACGAGCTTATTCCTGTACTGCAGAAATTATTCCAAAAAACTGAGGAAGAAGGAATCTTCCCCAACACATTCTATGAAGCAAACATCAGCCTGATACCAAAACCAGGAAAAGACCCAAACAAAAAGGAGAATTTCAGACCAATCTCACTCATGAATATAGATGGAAAAATTCTCAACAAAATCCTAGCCAATAGATTACAGCTTATCATCAAAAAAGTCATTCATCATGATCAAGTAGGCTTCATCCCAGGGATGCAAGGCTGGTTTAACATACGCAAGTCCATAAACGTTATCCACCATATTAACAGAGGCAAAAATAAAGATCACATGATCCTCTCAATAGATGCAGAAAAAGCATTTGATAAAATCCAGCATCCTTTTCTAATTAGAACACTGAAGAGTATAGGCATAAGTGGCACATTTCTAAAACTGATTGAAGCTATCCATGACAAACCCACAGCCAATATTTTACTGAATGGAGTAAAACTGAAAGCTTTTCCTCTTAGAACTGGAACCAGACAAGGTTGTCCTCTGTCACCTTTACTATTCAACAAAGTGCTGGAAGTTCTAGCCAATACAATTAGGCAAGACAAGGAAATAAAGGGAATCCAAATGGGAGCAGAGGAGGTCAAACTCTCCCTCTTTGCTCACGACATGATCTTATACTTAGAGAACCCCAAAGACTCAACCACAAGACTCCTAGAAGTCATCAAAAAATACAGTAATGTTTCAGGATATAAAATCAATGTCCACAAGTCAGTAGCCTTTGTATACACCAATAACAGTCAAGATGAGAAGCTAATTAAGGACACAACTCCCTTCACCATAGTTTCAAAGAAAATGAAATACCTAGGAATATACCTAACGAAGGAGGTGAAGGACCTCTATAAAGAAAACTATGAAATCCTCAGAAAGGAAATAGCAGAGGATATTAACAAATGGAAGAACATACCATGCTCATGGATGGGAAGAATCAACATTGTTAAAATGTCTATACTTCCCAAAGCAATCTACCTATTCAATGCCATTCCTATCAAAGTACCTACATCGTACTTTCAAGATTTGGAAAAAATAATTCTCCGTTTTGTATGGAACCGGAAAAAAACCCGTATAGCTAAGGCAGTTCTTTGTAACAAAAATAAAGCTGGGGGCATCAGCATACCAGATTTGAGTCTGTACTACAAAGCCATAGTGCTCAAGACAGCATGGTACTGGCACAAAAACAGAGACATAGACACTTGGAATCGAATTGAAAACCAAGAAATGAAACTAACATCTTACAACCACCTAATCTTCGATAAACCAAACAAGAACATACCTTGGGAGAAAGACTCCCTGTTCAATAAATGGCGTTGGGAGAACTGGATGTCTACATGTGAAAGACTGAAACTGGATCCACACCTTTCCCCACTCACAAAAATTGATTCAAGATGGATAAAGGACTTAAATTTAAGGCATGAAACAGTAAAAATCCTCCAAGAAAGCATAGGAAAAACACTGGAAGATATTGGCCTGGGGGAAGACTTCATGAAGAAGACTGCCATGGCAATTGCAACAACAACAAAAATAAACAAATGGGACTTCATTAAACTGAAAAGCTTCTGTACAGCTAAGGAGACAATAACCAAAGCAAAGAGACAACCTACACAATGGAAAGGATATTTGCATATTTTCAATCAGACAAAAGCTTGATAACTAGGATCTATAGAGAACTCAAATTAATCCACATGAAAAAAGCCAACAATCCCATATATCAATGGGCAAGAGACATGAATAGAACCTTCTCTAAAGATGACAGATGAATGGCTAACAAACACATGAAAAAATGTTCATCATCTCTATATATTAGAGAAATGCAAATCAAAACAACCCTGAGATATCATCTAACCCCAGTGAGAATGGCCCACATCACAAAATCTCCAAACTACAGATGCTGGCGTGGATGTGGAGCCAAGGGAACACTTTTACACTGCTGGTGGGACTGCAAACTAGTACAACCTTTCTGGAAGGAAGTATGGAGAAACCTCAAAGCACACAACCTAGACCTCCCATTTGATCCTGCAATCCCATTACTGGGCATCTACCCAGAAGGAAAAAAATCCTTTTATCATAAGGACACTTGTACTAGACTGTTTATTGCAGCTCAATTTACAATCGCCAAAATGTGGAAACAGCCTAAATGCCCACCAACCCAGGAATGGATTAACAAGCTGTGGTATATGTATACCATGGAATACTATTCAGCCATTAAAAAAAATGGAGACTTTACATCCTTCGTATTAACCTGGATGGAAGTGGAAGACATTATTCTTAGTAAAGCATCACAAGAATGGAGAAGCATGAATTCTATGTACTCAATTTTGATATGAGGACAATTAATGACAATTAAGGTTATGGGGGGGAGGAAAAGCAGAAAGAGGGACGGAGGGAGGGGGGTGGGGCCTTGGTGTGTGTCACACTTTATGGGGGCAAGACATGATTGCAAGAGGGACTTTACCTAACAATTGCAATGAGTGTAACCTGGCTTATTGTACCTTCAATGAATCCCCAATAATAAAAAAAAAAAAAAAAAGAAAGAAAGAAATAACTATATTCTTAAAAAAAAAAAAAAAGAAAGAAAGTTAAGATGTATAGGTCAGGCACAAGGAGAGGAGGTAACAGAGAAGATAGGCCAAGGAGTGTGGAATGACCACCACAAGAACTCAGCCTTATCAAGAATGGTCAACTGTATCAAATCAAGAAAAGAAGGATCCATTGGATTTGAAAAAAACCAAAGTCCTTGGTGCGTTAGTGAGCTGGTGGAAGTGGCAGCATGGCTGGGAGGGGTGGAGAGCCGGCGGAGGGCGGACAAGTGGCCGCTGTGTGGACAGAACACAGAGAAAAGCTGTGTCCAGAGGAGATACAGATTTAACAGAATTTTTGTTGTTTGCTTTAAACTATGATTGCTTTGCCTTCATATTTTTTAAGATGGGTGATATTAGGGTTGAAGGGAGAATGAGGATGAATGAGAAAGGAAGAGGATGGAGAGCTCTCTGAGAAAGTAGGAGCCATGTAAATGTAATCAAAGGAGAACAGAAGGACTGGCCTGAGAGAGCTTGAAAGATGTGGAGGGCAGATGACGCGGAGCAAGGAAGAACAGGCAGCAAGGCCGCGAGTTTAGGAGCACAGACTCGGAACCAGACTCGAATTCTTCTAGGAACTGTATTCTAGGTCCAATTATGCTCTTCAGTCTCTTCGTCTGTGAAATGCGACGAGGTGGGGGAAGAGTAAGAATTACCTATGTCACAGATTTGTTATGTAAAATTTAAAACATGAGCTAACAGTTAAAAGAATTCTTAAAATACATCCTAGGATATACTAAGTGCCGTAACTCATCGGTGTTGGCTATTATTATATCACTGTGTTTTGATAAAGAAGGTTGAATTTGATGGCTTCTATTTTCTCCAAGAAATGGGATAAAGATGAAAAAAGTGTCAACCTTTCTGAAACCTAAAGTCAGGTAAGTAAAGAATGAGAATTCTTTTTCAATTAAACTGCTAATGATTCAAGCATTATAATATCCACTATTAGTGGTGTGGGGTGCATCAGGCCTCTTCCTCCACAGCTAGTGAAAGCATGAACATGTTCTCCCCTCCAGAAGGCAACTTGTTAGTATGAGTCACATGATTTTATGATGTCAATAACCAGAGGTCCTCAGAGGAGGAGAGTGTACAGTAAAGAGGTGGAAAGTGCCCCTGAGAAACTAGTTACAATGGACTCTGTGGTCCCCAGCTCCAAGACTGGTGACACTCTCAGTGGTTCCTGTTCATTCCCAGGTTTATACTCCGAGGTGTAATTGGCCCCAGACTGTATGCTGTCTTTGTTTTTCCATAGAAAATTCAACTTCACAAGTCTCCAAAAGCAGCCTCGTCACTGGGAGGGGTTGCATCCTTGAAACACAGACGTACATCTTATTTCCCTCTTTATTCTCCCAGACCATTGTCTCTGGGGGCTCAAAATTCTTCTCAGTTGTGCAGAGAATTTTAGCTCTTCCAAATTTCTAATTCCAAAGTTGACACTAAACTCTTCAAGGGACCCAGGAGAGTATTCTAAGACCTGCTGTTCTTAGAAAGGTTATGAATGGCAACATTTTACTACAGCATCAGCAATTCCACTTCCAGAACATTTCTAAAGAAATAGTCAAATACTCATTTCAGTGTTGTAAGTGCCATAATGTTGTAGGTTTAAATGCTCAACAAAAAGGGCTAATAAATCATAAATTATAATGTGTGGCATATGGTGAAATGTTAGACACCTATTAAAATGGGATTTTGCAAAACATTTAATATGGGAAACTTTTTATAATACTTTTTGAGCAAGATAATGCAGTGAGGTACAAAGAAAAAACAACAACAACAACAACAAAAAGGGTAGGCCCTAATCTTCCCTCCCATCAACATTTTAAAAAAAGAGTAACACATGTATAAAATTATAAAATTTAAACTGCAGAAAGTTTCAAAATGGAAAGGCCTCATTTCCCTTCTTCTACCCTACCACCCATCCTCTTCAAGAGAACAGCTGTTAATTATACTTCCTAATTTTAAAAAGCATGTCTGCATAAATGCACATCTATTTTATGTACCTTTAATTTTACACAAAAGGAAACATAATTTACATTGCTTTATATCCTTTTTATACTTAATTTTATCCTTTTATACATTTTCAAAATCTTTCAATAACAGCATATATATGTACATGCATATATCTATTATTTAATGTAGCATAAATAATATTTCATATTATTCCATTATATTAATACTCTAACTTATTTAACCAGCACTCTATTTGGGGGAAGTCTGGTTGCCGTATTTTCTTCTAAAAGATTACTCCAATTTATACTTCAACTTACAGAGTTTTCCCACATTTTCATCGTGTTCATACTGAGTATCATTAAAATTCACAGTATTCACTTAAAAAAATTAAATGTGGCGGGCGTCTGTTGTCCCAGCTACTTGCCCCATAGTGAGGCAAGAGAATCACTAAGCCCAAGAGCTAGACGTTGCTGTGAGCTGTGATGCCACAGCACTCTACCAAGGGCAACAAAGTAAGACTGTCTAAAAAAAAAAAAAATAAAGTAATCCAACTACCAGTTAATGAACATCTACTATGTGAATTTTTAAAAATCATGGCACGTTTCTTCACTGAATAAGAATTAGAGTAATAAAATATGGTTGTCTGCCCTCGATCTAATCACTGGGAGGGGTGAAGGAAGTTATAAACAACTAACAATAAAAAAAGAAAGAGAGTGAGAGAAGTAAGGGCCCTACTCAAACTAAAACGAAAAACAGAGCCCGAGTAAGAAATGACTTGTGGAAACCGAGTCTAGGGAAGCACTTAAAGGGGCTGTTATACAAGGGATCTAATAATTACAGCTGCAGCTATTTGTTGATGCTTACTGTGTACGAGGCACTAGGCTGATTTGCTTTAGGTGCATGTTCTAATTTAATCCCCATAACAATATAAGGCAGGTGTAACTTTCACGGGCCATTTATAGATGAGAACACAGAATGTGAGGAAGATTAATTGCCGAACGTCACACAGCGCTTCCAGCATGTACACCTTCCATGTAGGGCTCCTTCCGTTCTCCAACTCCTACCAAGCGAGCCCTGGATTTATCCCTCTTACAGGTGATAAAAACAAGGCAGAGAGGGCTTGTGGTAGTTGCTTGAAGTCATGTGACAGGTCAGTGTCCGGAGCAGGAGCCCGAACTCGGGCGACCTGACTCAGACCCGAGGACGTCCTTCCTGGAGGTGTCAGGGAGAGAATGGCAGCAGAAAACCAAGGCGGTGTGAGCCTGGCCAGCCGAGCAAGGGTGGGATGGGCCAGAGGCTGGAGCCTCAGAGCTGCTCACCCGGCGGCGGGCAGGACCAGGGACCACGCGGACAGAATAACCTGGACAGAAATGAGTTGTGTTCAGAGGGAGACTAGAGATGGGTGGCTAATTGGATGCTGCAGTCAGCGGCCTCTCAGCCTTGTTACCTCCCTGAAGTGTCCCAGTCCTTTGAGCCAGAGCTCACAGCCAGCCTTTTATTCCTTTCCCCGCCTTTCCTTTTGATATTGTAGGGAACTGTCTCAGGATGCCGCTGTTAGAAATGTGATCGTTCTTGTGCAACGAAGACTTGACAGGGGATGTTGCTGGTGGGCTTTGCAGTTCACACAGTACGTCTCCATCCCCCCACGACGCGCCCGTTGCGCGAGGTTAGGGTCTGATCATCAAGTGGGGTGCGGGGGACTAGGCAGCCTCCCCGCAAGCCATTCTCAGGGGAATGGGGGGCAGGTCCACGGACATTCCCAGGTCTCCTACCGCTGCCTCCTGCAGCCCGTGACACTGTTGATTAATCCCTCCTTCAAATTCTCTCTGCCGTTAATTTCTGCAACGTCACTCTCACTGACTTTCTCCTTCTCCCACGTGCCTTTCCATCCTAATAGTATCTCTTCCTTTGGCTGCGCGTTGACCTTGTGCCCCAGGGTCTGCTCAGCCTTCCTCGGTTCTCCCTGTTTCCTCCCAGTACTGTTCCAAATAAATTGACTTAGAATGTTTCAGCTGTCAGTTCAGAAAAATAAGAAGACGTGGACCCTTTTACTTATTTCACTGTTTCTGTTCAGGAAAACTTCATGAAGCCTATAAGATTATTGTATATTTAGGTGGGCGCTTATTTCCGAGAAGGTGGCAGGAGTCAGCTTTGCCATCCTGGTCACCCTAGGGTGCTGCCTTTTGGGCTCTGGCCTGGGCTTTGCTCTTTAATTCTGTTCATGCCCAGGCCTTTGACTCTACCCCTTTCAGATGCTCTGTATAAACACTTCACTTGGCCCAATCCAGCCATCAGTAATCCCCATCAGTGGTTCCCAATTTTATTACACACTGGAATCACCTGAGGTTTATTAAGAAATGCTAACACCTGGCCTCCGCCCCAGACATGTTGATTTAATTGGAATGGGATAGAACTTGAGACTTTTTAAAGGCCAATGTGCAGCAGGTGATTGAAACGTGCAGCACATTTGGGAACTACCATCCTATATGGTGGCTCTGAAACCCAATTACTCATCAAAATCACTGAGGGAGTTTTGTTTTTTTAGTATTGATTTCTGAGTCCTACCTTAGACCTCAGCCAGCAGGGCCTAGGCTTCTTCACTTTTTGTAAGTCTCCAGGTGGAAGGAATGCTGAGATGCATTGCCGTGTATGCAATTTCTGGCCGGGAAAACACTGCTTTCCTTCCAGTTCTTCGAATAGCACCTACATAACTTCTGCAGCTTCTCTCCAGATCCATGTTCTGAGCTCCAAACTCACATATACAAGATCTCTTAAGACCGGCTTCCCAGCCCCCGCCCTCAAATTCAACATGGCCAAAACTGAACTTGTCATTTTTTTGCTTTGGTTTTGTTTTTCTCTTCTGTCTCATCCAGATAAGATCACTCTTCCCCCACAAAGTGTGCAAGCCCCAAGGCTAGCTGTCATTTTAGACTCTTGCCCTCTTAACCCCACAGAGAGTAACCAAGTCTGGTGGTAATTCTATCCTGTTGATTCTGTTTTGCAGATTACAGCTTTAGTTCATGCACAAATTATCTCTCAACCAGAGTTACTGGACTCCTAAGAACCTGAATGGTTTTTCCCTGGCCAACCCTTTTCTTTAATTCTTTACTGCTGCTTGAGTGAACTTTCTAAAATGTAAATCTGATCAAGTCACTACTCTTCTTAAAATCCTTTAATGACTCCACCTTGCCTTTAGGATAAAGTTCAAACTTCTTATCATACAAGGCCCTTCAGCAGGTTTGCCTCCAGGCTCATTCCTTGGGAGAGTTTCCCTTTCATGTAAGTCACATGGGGCCTTCCTAGACCTACTGAATCAGATAGTGTGGAGAAGGAGCCCTAGATACTAAACTTTAACAAGCCATAGGTGATTCTGCTGCTCACACAAGGCTGGGGAAACAGAGCCTCAGACGCACCATTGCACTTGTCACCTTAGAAAGCCAACTTTCAAGAGGCTTCCTGTGCCCTCCCACCAGGCTCACCTCCACTCACCTGTCTTGGTGATACTGGGTGGGATTTCCTGACTCCTCAGATGCCACCCTTCTGTGAGTTTCTTTTCTACTTCTGTAACACTTCATGCCCAGCTTTTCTACACCTTCACCACCTTGCCACTTTATCTATCTTCCCACTAGAATTTGAACTTTTTGGTATTAAGAGATAGTGTCATTTTTCTCTTTATTTCCAAAACCTAGGATAACTTTTAATACAATAAATGTTCCTAGAATGAATTATTAGAATATGAAAATGGAGCATTCCTTATTTAACAAACAAAATCAAATACGTTGTCAGAAAGAACAGGCAGAATGAGCAATACAGACAACCATCAGAATTTGCATTTAAACAGCCCCAAACTAATGGAGGTGGGATCAGGAACATTGGAAAACAAACCATCCCTGACCCCCTCCCCCGTTGGTAGGTGACTGCTTTAGGTTGGGATCCTATACCAATAATTTAAAAAGCAAATAGATATACACATAGCATAACTACAGTATCAGTCAAGGTTTTAAAATTGGGTGCAATAGACACTGATGCAAGCTAACGGAAACAGAAAAAGAATTTATTGAAAGGTTGTTGGTAGCCCCCAGAATTACCAGAAAGACTAAGATGCCCCGCTTTGAAAACAGGCAGGAACAAAGGGAGACTAAACAGCTGGGATCGTAGCCCAGGCTGAAGAGTAGAGGCTGCAGCTCACTCACCTGTCTCCATCAGCACAGACAGGGATGCTGCCGATGGCGCGGCTTCTAGTCGCTATTGCTATGGCTGCTGCCACCAAAATAAATTTTCTACTCCCCCTATTTATTTGCCTAGATTCTAACCTCAAAGTGGTTTGAGTGGCTAGGCAAGTCTTGGTCTGGATATCCTTGAGATGCGGCGTGTGTGAGAGGCACACTTCTGGACTTGTCAGTGTCCATGTACACGTGGAGCAAAGGTTCATACCACAAGGAATTCCCCAAAGGCAGGGATTTGAATGCTGGATAGCCAATTTTTAAAAATCTTTCTAATTTTATATTCAATCCACAGGGCATTGCAAAAGTATGTATGTATATATACAAACCAAAAATGAGGAATTGTAGCTAAATCTACCCTTATTTACAAAATATTCATTAAAAAATTTTACAAAATATTTACAAAATATCTCTGTACATGTTGACATGTAAACATACAAATATTTAGAATATAGAATATAATATAAAATATATTATGAGTTTATCAATTTTCCTAAATATGACCATCTTTAGGAGATTCTGTAGTATTATTAAAATAGAAAAATTAATTGAAATCTAAAGAATAGATAAATAATTTCTAGTTGATCACAAAAAAATGATTGTGAACAAACCCTAGGGGTCTGTTAAATTAATTTCTGAGAAAGATGAACAGTACTGACGCTAAAGGACGATACTAGGCTCAAAGAAGGAAGGAGGTACAGGTGTCTTTAGGCAGCAAAAACTGCAGCTTGGATTCCTCCAGGAAACTTGGAGAATGACCAGGACTCCAAAAGCAAAAGTTAGGTCCCAAACCCTAGGGATGAAGAGGACAGGGGAAGGTTGCAAGATTGGGATTGCAGAGTCAAGAGTTTGTAGCTCCAGCAGTAGAATTCAAGCGAAAAATGTGGAGAACACCACAGGTTCTGGATGATTCCCTCATACTTGAGGAAGTTCAAGGTTAAGTAGTTCATTTGAAACTTGATTTCTCCATTCTTATAATAGGGAAAATTTTTTTGTAAGAAGAGTAGATGCTCAGTAAATTTTAAGCAACATTGAAAAATGCAATGAAAGTTGAAATAATCACTTCAAATCCTATCACCAAGAAATAGACATGAATACGACTGGAACTTTTCTAGCCATCTTTCTACACACATGTACAGTAGAGGCATCTGTACTGCCACATTGTATCCTCCAGTCATCACCATTCATACAGAATGCACAGGAGAAAGACAATTGGATGGATGGACAGATGGATGGATTTGCATTAAATGGTATCATTTGAAAAGTAAAAGTAATGGGTGGCGCCTGTGGCTCAGTGAGCAGGGCGCCGGCCCCATATGCCGAGGGTGGTGGGTTCAAACCCAGCCCCGGCCAAACTGCAACAAAAAAATAGCCGGGCGTTGTGGCGGGCGCCTGTAGTCCCAGCTACTCCGGAGGCTGAGGCAGGAGGATCGCTTAAGCCCAGGAGTTGGAGGTTGCTGTGAGCTGTGTGATGCCACGGCACTCTACCGAGGGCCATAAAGTGAGACTCTGTTTCTACAAAAAAAAAAAAAAAAAAAAAAGAAAAGTAAAAGTAATAACATTGGATTTACTTAATAGAAGAGACAGAATTGCTGGACTTCGAATATCTTCCTTCACCATGAACTCCAAAAAAAGAAAGAAAAAAAAAAAAACTCTCTAAAGTTAAAAAAAGAGGGTTTTTTGTTGTTGTTGTTTTGTGTTTTAAGGAGAGGTCAAAGCTGTTCTTATTTATTTTTTCGGTCTCAACTGAATGTTTTGGTTTAGACAGTACCAGTTGGCTGACTGTGTGAAGGATGAGGACTTGGGCACTCTTCTGCTTCTTGTCCTCGGCCTCTCTCAATTTTGCCATGTTTATGAGATATTGTATTTTTACACTGTCATGATTTTCTGGCAGGGCACAGTGGCTCACACCTTATAATCCTAACATATGGGGAGGCTGAGGCAGGAGAACTGCTTTAGGCCAGGGGTCAAGACTAGCCTGGGTAATAGAGGGAGACCTGGCGTCTACAGAAAATAAATAAATTAATTAATAAAATAAAAAATATATAATAAATATATTAAACAGATTTAAATATAATATATAAGATTATTAAATATAACAAAATAAAAAGGATTTACTGTGGTTATATGCTCTGGGTGTTTTCCAGCAGTATTCTATATGGAAATGGATTAATTGCTCACCACATGTTCCTCTGCCACTACTTATCCATTCCTCAATTTCTAATTTTGATTCATTTCTTAATCAACTGGATTTTGTCATGGAATTTAATTTTCTTTGCAAGAAGAGCTCAGTGTGTTATATCCCCTGAGGTGTTTCTTGCCTAAGTATGTTCATTTTTACTTACATGACACCAGACCTGGGAAAATGTTCTTTGGTCCTACTTTCTTTACTTCAGAACTTTTTTTATATTTTACCATTGTCTCTGGTGTTAAATATTGCTGTGGAGAAAAGTGTGATGCCAACTTCCCCCTCCCCTTTTGTAGGTAATTTGATTTTCTGCCTAGATTGACTAATTCATTTTTATACTTTTAAGAAAACCAGAGGTGTCTTGGGTTTGAGCATTTCTTAGCTAATTATTTTATCACAATTTGAGGGTCAATTATTGCTCTCATGGCTTTGGCAGTCCTGAGAAACAGTCTGCCAGCAACTTTTGAAAAGCTGAGTATGAATGTGTCTAGAGAGGAATGCCAGATGATCCCTCCAGTTCTAATTTTTTCTCCTAGGCCCAAGGCCCTTGTCTTGTCCCAACAAATCCCATAACTCCTCTGGGGTAGCTTGAAGTAAGTCCATGCCCTCAATAGTCTCTAGAAAAATGGTGAGGCAAAGGAGTTACAGGTGTAGAAACTTTTGTTGTGCAGAGAAAAGTGCTCCTGGTGGAGATCTGTAGTGAGTTCTACACATTACAAGTATGATAAACAGATAGATTGTCAGGAAGATGACATTCTCCAGATTCCTTCTGTCTGGCCAATGGTCCATTATTTCTTATAGATAGATGGATAAAGAGGTCTGAATAAAATTTTTTAGAAGGAGTGGATGAAGTGGCTGAGAGTCTATAAGGGCAAAATTCTACTATGCTGAATGAAGGGGAATTTGGAACTCGCATACACAGATAATGCATGTCATTTTGGTGGGGCATCTATTTCCATCAAGATGATGATGATGTGTCTACAGAAGGAAAAGGGGACAAGGCAGTGATAAAAACCTATGATGATGTTCTCTAAAAGGAAAGTAAGGCTCAAGAGGGCTTGAAGTAATTATTCCTCAACTGTATTCTACTTATGTGACCTAAGAGTTTATATTCTAGATGTTAATATAAAGAGGAAGAGTCACCAGAAATTCCTGAGGACCATCTTAAATGTTTTGGTGGACCACATGTCTTAAATGTTTTGGTGGTACTCTGGAATTTCTGGTGACTCTTGGCTTAGTGTGGCAGAAGCACACCATTTCTGTAAGTGTATCTCATGCCAAGACATGTACCTGGTAGGCTTGGCTGAGAGGCCTCCTCCTATCCCTGAACCACACAGCTGGGGGCTGCTGTAGGTTGGCTCTGAATAATGATCAAGTGCTTGGCGTATAGGCACCAATTGGGTTCCTTTGGATTGCCTTCCTTAACTCTGACTGAGGCTGAAAAATTACAAAGTTTTGGCATTGGTATATCTCTTGTGGTGGGGTGGTGTCGTGCCTAATAGACCAGGTGTCTATGTGATCATTTGAGTTCCTTGTTCTCACTAATGACCAGTAGCAAAACGGTTCACTCCGTTGTGAACAGACCTCTCCGATGTGAACAGACCTCTCAAGTTTGCATGGGCTACTAACAGCCTTCAGGTGTGGCCCTATCCCAGCGTACTGAACCCCTTTAATTTATTGTACTGCCAGGATGCCTGTAATTGCTGGTAGTCCCTCCACCCCAAACTGGGAAGATAGCTCTGGTTGGAATGAGCTGCCCCAGTAAAAAGGAACAGGTCGGTTGTGTTGGAATCCTCTTTGGGCTCCGATGGTATTTACTAAGATATTAGAAAGTTAATTTAGATCAGAGATGTCAAGTTATAAACCTGTGGTCTGAAATCAGCCCACAGGCATGTTTTCTTTGGCCGACATGGCATTTGCCTGCATACAAAGACTGCATAGTCTTTAGAGGATTTCTTTTTTCAATTAGTTGCCTGTTTTTGAAAGTCAGAAAATATCCCATAAAAATCCAGATTTCTATCTTTTCTGGTAAAATGAAAGATATTGTGTCTGACAATCACACTGGGTGCACATTTCCAATGGCAGCATCTAGGGAGAGCTGGGGAGCGGATGCCCTCTTGACACAGGCCCAGGCTCTCCGGCTCACTGGGGTCCCCACCAGTTATTACCATCCTCCCGATACAGAGGCCTGATCTCAGTTCCCAGTTATTGTCATTGTCATCTGAACTGTTTGTTTTTCTTTTGATAGAGTCAAGGGGAAAGTGACATATTTCTTAGACCCTTCTTCTGCCAAAAGCAGAAATCTGCAAGACATGCCGAAGACCATGGGCTTCTTTTTCTTGTCCTGCTTTACTCATTGACATTACCTCCTGGGAACCTCTGGGCAACTCTGTTTCCAGCTGTTGGTTTAAAGCAATGTTTTTCAATCTTTTTTTTTTTTTTTTTACTTGAAAGAGTAACAGACAAACCATGGTTAGTCAGATAAGTGTTTGGCATACATTTTTTTGAAAAAATAAAATAAAAAGTTATTCATTTTCAAAAAAATAAACTTTTACTTAAAAAAAATCCAAATAATAATATGAATACTGTATGAAACATATAATTGCTGCACCTTGCTTGCTGAACTTAATGTGCCTTCAGAATTGTTCCATATCAGGACATAAAAAGTTTTCTTAGTGTTTTCCTGGCTACATATTATCTCCTTGTAAAAATTTACCATAATTTATATACCAATCTCATATTAATAACTTTGTTAATAACTTTAATGTTATTTTGTTCTTCTAGATAATGCTAGGGTGAATAACTTCATATCTATGTTTGATCTTAGCCTTTGGTCAAGATAAGATGGATAATATTGTTTCTATGTCATATCAAACATGTAGTAAGGTCTGTAGGACAGAAGTAGAAATGCTATTCAAAATTTAAATACATTTGTAATTTTGATTGCTATTTGTTGTACAATTTATCACTTGTGCCTTTTTTAGAAAGTAAGAAATGTGGGAGGCCATGGTGGAAAGATCACTTGAGCTCAGGAGTTCAAAACTGGCCTGAGCAAGAGCAAGACCACATTTCTAAAAATAGCCAGGTGTTGTAGCAGGCTCTGATAGTCCCAGCTACTCAGGAGGCTGAGGCAAGAGGATCACTTGAGCCCAAGAGTTTGAGGTTGCCATGAGCTATGACATCACAGTACTCTACAGACGGTGACACAGTGAAACAAAAAAAAAAAATGTATTACTGCTTTATAAAAAATAGGCTACATCAATGTTATGTATTAGCTGTGGTCAGATGAATACAGCAGAGTTGAGTAGTGAGTACGTGCATATACAATTTACATGTTTGAAAGCAAAAATTGAAAATAAAAAAATTAAGCTGAAAAGTCTATTGTAACATATAAGATATATGGTTGATTGCCCTATCTCATGAATATAATTTGGGAGAGGTCGTAAGATTTTGGCATTTAGCTGGTATATGCTTAAAACTATTTGGAAAATTTGATGGAGGCCCTGAAGCAGCTTGGCAGTGATTGTGTCAATGAACGTGAGGTTCCAGCACTTTAAAATTCCAAGTTTACAGTGGCCAGTGGAGGGGATGGTTTGTATCATTACAGAAGCAGGATTTTAGCACCCGTGGAGATGGATTCCACACAAAGACTTACAAACAAGCAAGATAAGTCCTTGAGTTCTTGCTTGGATGATGCAGGGAAGTACTTAGCTCATGAACATGTGCTGGTGAGTGACATAATGAAGCATCTCTGTGTTCAAACTCTGTCTCTATATAATATATATTTTCATTTATTATATATATATAGTCTTCATTATATATAATCTTCATTATCTCCCCTCTTCCCTGCTCCCGGATAGCCATCACTAATTATTCTGTTACTTATCAATCTTTTGCTCATTGTGGGGTGTCCCACATCTCCCATTCTGTCTTTATATAGCAGCTTAAATGCCATCTCCTTCAGAAATCCTCATGATATTTCCTAAAACGGAACAAAATTATTTTCCTTCATATTCCCATTGGCCTCTGTACTGCCTTTGCCATAGCATATGGCATGGTGTAGTATCGTTGCCTGCTTATTGGTACTATCCATCCCCATTCTGTTTGAAATCCTAAGAAGAGTGGTCCTATATGTCTTATTTAATGCTTTATTCCCAGAACCTAGTCTAGTGCCTGGCATATAGTTAGTACTCAATAAATACTTGTTGAATTAATAAAAACAACAGGACAGTTTTGGCTAGAACATGGGTTCTAGGTATCTGGAAATTTTAATGGTAAAACTGCAAATCTGGCTGTGTACAGTGGGTCGTGCCTTTAATCCTGGGAGGCTGAGGCAGGAAGATGCCTTGGACTCAGGCGTTCAAGACCAACCTGAGCAAGAGTGAGACTCTGACTCTACTAAAAGCATAAAAATTAGCCAGGCATTGCAACAGAGGCCTATAGTCCTAGCTGCTTGGGAGGCTGAGGCAGGAGTATCACTTAAACCCAGAAGTTTGAGCCTGCTGTGAGATAGGTTGATGCCAAAGCACTCTAGCCTAGATAACACCGTGCGACTTTGTCTAAAAAAGAAAAAAAATCCCGAATCTCCCAGCAGTTACTTTAAGCAGCTCTGTCTTCACATGGCTTCAGTTTTTCATAAAACCTCTAGTGGTGCTAATACATCCAGTATTCCTGGTAAAGATATAACTCGATGTAGTGTAGAATGCTGTTTTCTCTATCTTTCTCAATGGACTCGGTGCTATTTTTCTATTGTCCATCAATGATACCTTAGGCCTGACAGAATGAATTCTCCAAGAAACAATTGGATAAATCACATCAAAAAGTAGCAGTCAACAAACTGGTATAATATATACATAGTAGCCCAGCGAAAACATTGTATCTTTCAATGATGCTATTATGGTACTATTTTCTATAGTATGACCAAAATGTATCTCTTTTCCTGGTGTCTATACTTCCTTGGGCCATCAAGAAAACACAGTCTCATGGTGTGGGGTAACGTGTCATTATCGTTTAATTATGAAAACTTTATTATGTGTCAACTCATAATGAGCAAGGATAAAGTCAGGAGGAATTCGCCAAAGAACAGAGCTTCAGGAAGCCTCTTCTGTGTTTCCCACCAATTTTTCACTCTTCTATAAGGCAAAAATCATCTTCGTTTCCTTTGAGAAGACCTCTCTCACCCTCTCATTTTAGTAAGAATTCATTATTCCCTCTTTTATGTGCCCTTTTACACTTTACCCATAAATATTTCTACCTGTGTGATTGATCTTCTATCTTCTGATAGAAATCGGGCTTCTTGAGGGCTGACCTTGGGTTTCTCATGCCATCTAGCATGGTGATTTATGTATATTGATGCTTAATAGATATTTGTTGAATGCCTTAGTATCTTTTATAGTGTTTTGTCTTTGCTGTCTAGGAGAATGTGATGTAGAGAACTAGGGTATTCAGAAACAGGTGGGAAAATGATACTATATAAACTCTTAAAATACAAAAAAGTTTCACCAAGGACAAGATTTCGATAAAGAAAATTAAAATCATTTCAAGAATATTGCAATTTAGCATCAGCAGCAGGCCTGGTTCAAATCTTGACATAAACACTTAAAAGTCTGTTTGTAATCTTGGATAGATGATGTAACTTCTCTGAATTTTATCTATAAAATGGCAGTAATTATAAAAGCTACCTATGCTAGGCAGAATAACAGGATAGTTGTGCCCAATTTTCCCCAACTTGTTCATACTATCTGTTTAATCTTTCCTTCTTGACGAGGGAGGAACCTGTATGGGGATTTTATTCCTGGGACTAGATCATGTTATGTGACAAAAAGGAAGGGATTTGCAAATATATCAAGGTTCCTAATCTCCTGATTTTGAGTTAATCAAAAGGAAAGGTTATCCTAGGTGGGCCTGACCTTATCAGTGAATCCTTTAACGGAGGGCCCAGGGCCTCCCTGAAGGAAGAGATCTGAAGTTAAGATTTTCCTGCAAGGCTTGAAGAAGCAAACTGGTATGTTGTGGGATGGTTGTGTGGGATTCTCTGGGTCTGAGAGCAGGCAGCCCCCAGCCGACAGCTGACAACAAAAGGAAAAGGACTCCAGTCCTATCACCACAAGGAATGGAATCTTACCCACAATGATGGGAACTTGGAAGACAACTCCAAATCTTGGAGAAGACCTGGCTGACACGTTGATTGCAACTTTGTGAGATTCTGAGCAGATTAGCTATGCTCCGAGCCCCGACCCATGAAGCTGGGAGATAATAAATGTACTGTGTTGTTTAAAGTCACTACTTTTGTCATAGTTTGTTACATGGCAGCAGAAAACAAATATACTTCCTTATTAGAAAGATTTATAGTTGGGTGGCGCCTGTGGCTCAAAGGGGTAGGGCACTGGCCCCATATGCCAGAGGTGGAGGGTTCAAACCCAGCCCCGGCCAGAAACTACAAAAAAAAAAAAAAAAAGAAAGAAAGAAAGAAAGAAAGATTTATAGTTTAAAGCTACTGATTCTAGCTAATGTTAGATACAAAGAAGCAAACTTTATTTGAACAAAATTTGGTATGTCACAGAATTGAAGGAAAAGCTAAATAATTGGGCCTTGGGGATACAGGCACAGGGATGACATTCAAGAGTTTTGGGGTTTTCACTTTTAAATAATCTACCTGCATCCGCCTTTGTCACTTATCCCATGGATCATTCTCCTCATGGACTCTAACTGGCCTTATTCCTATCACCTGCCCATTTCTTGATGGACAGACCTCAAGACCAAATAGAATGAGGAAGGGAGCCCCCTACAGGGAAAGAGTGATGCTCTGAAGGAAGGGAGAGGAGAGGGATTTGAGGCACACAAGAAATCCACCCTGCTATCCAACAGGACTATCAAGAAAAGACATGAGATAACACATGGACAGTGCTTAACACAGTTGTTGGTACACAGTAATCACTCAATACATTTTAAAAATAATTAATAATCATCATATGCACACTAAAACAACTGTTCTTGAAGATGAAAAGAGAAATCCATCTTGATGAGGGAAAAAAATGCTAACACTTAATAAGACAGGGTTAAATGCCGGTTGTTTCTCTGTGAAATCTTGTTTTTTAAAAAACAGCCATTTCTACCTGGATGACTTATAATAAAAGGTAGAAGTTATAGATTCCTAAGTGCTATTTATGCCAATTATTGTTACACACTTGGAACCAAAGCAGCTAAGAGATGGACTCATCCAAATTCCATTGGGCCTGGGTAGATGCCAGCTCTTAGTGGCTATACCTCTACACTCAAAACTCTTTTTTTTTTTTTTTGAGACAGAGCCTCAAGCTGTCGCCCTGAGTAGAGTGCTATGGCAGCACAGCTCACAGCAACCTCCAACTCCTGGGCTCAAGCAATTCTCCTGCCTCCAGGACTCCCAAGTAGCTGGGACTACAGGCACTCGCCACATGCCTGACTGTTTTTTTGTTTGTTTGTTTTTTGGTTGCAGCTGTCATTGTTGTTTGGCGGGCCCGAGCTGGATTCGAACCTGCCAACTCAGGTGTATATGGCTGGCACCTTAGCCGCTTGAGTCACAGGCATGGAGCCAACACTCAAAACTCTTAATGGTTGTGGCACCTATGCCTCAAAGAGTAGGGCGTTGGCCCCATATGCCGGAGGTGGCAAGTTCAAACCCAGCCCCCTCCAAAAACTGTAAAAACAACAACAACAACAAAAAACCTCTTAATGGTTGGCTCTCAGCTCTGCTGACAATGTGTTGGATGGTGCCTAAGCCTACCTATCCATGTTTAAATTTGAAATTTTAGAAAATTAATTCAAATATGAGATGACAATGATATTTACTGAGGATCATAAAGAGAACTGATAATATCTATGTGTACCTCGTACAAGCGATGCTGTGTTTCTGAAGTGAGGCTTTCCCGCGAGCTTTCTGTTGAAGACTGCCACCCATTGGTCAGTATGTTCATTCTAAACAGGGCCTATCTATCCACTGTGTCATTGCTGGCGCAGAACATCACTGAAGGCTGGAGTTAGCTTCCATTCCATTTTGTTCTACTCCACAAGTATTTATTGAGCTCCCATTATGTGCAATGAACTGTGTTAAGTGCTTTGATAGATTAAAAAATGAATAGATAAGACAGAGCTTCTGACCTTAGGGTATTTTATTATCTCAAAAGAGAGACAAACGTTTACAAGGATCATATACAATACAGAGCAGGATGTAATAAGTCCTAAAATAGACATAGAGACAGAAGAGGGCTTTAAATTTCAAGTGTGGTCACCTGGCATTTCCATGGTAGAAGTAGAATTTGAGTACTTCTTATTCATATGCCTGTCTCAGACAGCAGCCATGATATCTGTACATTCCCAGTGCCTAGCAAATCTGCAACTAAGGATGAGTTTAAAAATTGTTTAAATTATGGTGAAATGGATAATAACATTTGCCAGTTTAACCATTTCTAAGTGTACAGTTGAGTGGCATTAAGGACACCCACATTGTTGTGCAACCATCACTATCATCTGTCTATAGAAATTTTTTCAGCTTGCAGAATGGAAAGTCTGTGTCCATTCAATAACTCTGTTCTTCCAGGCTCCAAGCAAGCAACATTGGCTTTTCTATCTCTTTAAATTTGACTACTCCTGGTACCTTATATGAGTGGGATTATATAGTATTTTTCCTTTGTGATTAGCTTATTTCACTTAGCGTAATGTCTTCAAGGTTCATCCATGTAATACTATGTGTTAAAATTTCCTTTCTAAGGTTAAATAATAAATATTTTGTGTATATATCTCATCTATTCATACAGTGGTGAACATTTGGGTTGTTCCCATCTTTTGTCAACTGCTACGAACATGGATGTACAAATGCCTGTTTGAATGAGTTAGAAATTGGGATAGGTCAAGAGGGGGCAGAGAAAGGTATTTCAAGCTTAGGAAACAATGTGAACAAAACAAAACCAAGAAGGGCGACAATGCATGAGGCTTTCTTGGTATGGCTTACTTGTGGGCTTGGAGTTGAAGATGGAAAGATCAATCTGGTTCTGTGCTTGAAGGCCACTAAGTACCATACCAAAAGATAAACTTTAGAAAAAGCTATGGAGAACCACTTAGGAGTTGGGGCAGGTGGGTATCATTACCAACACAATACCCAAAGCGCATAATTTCAGTAGCAAATATGTAGTCAGAAATACAGGGTAATTATTTTGGCAGGAGGCAAAGTAGGGCAGGGGGAGAGGAAATAGCATGTGGGGATGGAGGGAGTAGTGTAGAAATGTTATAGAGGGTAGTCAATAGGACCTGCTGACTAACTTGATGTGGGTAGCAGAAGAGGAAGTTGTTAAGTCAGTGCTTGAGAGCACGGGGACATTATAAGCTGAAACCAAGAGTACAGAAGGAGAAGCAGGCAAAAACAACATATAGTAGAACCTCTATAAGTTGACCATCTATGGGACTATAACGAACTGGTCAATATATGGAGGTGGTCAACATAAGGAGCTAGGCCTACTGTACTGATCCTTCTGTGTGGTACATGTTCAGTCTATGAAAATCAGGTCAACTAAAGGGGGTGGTCAATGTAGGGAGGTGGTCCATGCAGGTTCTACTGTAGACCATTGTGAGCTCTTATGTGTCAGGGGCCTCACATGTATTATCTTGTTTCATCTTGGTAATGACCCAGTGAAATAGGAATTACTGTACATAGGAGGAAACTCAGTTTCGGTACATTAAGTTACTATTTAATGTCTAGTGAAGGGTGGAATTGAGATATCAACACAGATCTAACTCCTAAGTTCAAACTTCTTTTTAACCACCATACTATTTCATTGTCTTCAAGCACATGGAATATCCGTGTGAATTGATCTCTCAAGAAATTGGAAATGGAAGTCTCTGAAGCTCAGCTGAATGCTCATGGATGAAAATATAGCCCAGGAGTTCCTTATGCAAAGATGAGTTCAAGTGTTGTTGAGGAAGTGCATGAGTTCACTCAGGAGAGAATGTAATGACAGAAGAGGAGGCCAGAACATAATTCCAGAAGCACACACACTTACCAGGTGAGAGGAAAAAGAGGGTCTGGGTCTGAGGAACAGGAGAACAGCCAGAGGAGTGAATTAACAAGGAGGCTTTCAAAGAAGAGATTGATCAACACTGTCAAATATTTCTAAAATCTTAAATAGGAAATGGCCACAAGATTTGACAATTAGGAAGACTTTGGAGACTTTGCAGAGAAGAAAGTACATTTAGCAGTATCTGTGGCCTGAAGAATGAACTGGAAATAAGAAGTGAAGAAATTGAGTATAAACCTTAGTTGTTCAAAAAGTTTGGCAGCAAAGGAAGGAGGAATTATTGTATATTGTTGAAGGGATGTAGAATAGAGGAAAGGTTTTCTTTTTTAGGACTGAGAAGAGAGCATGATTTTTTGGCTGTGAGGAAAAAGCCACTGGAGAATAAGGAACTAAAAATATTGGGAGAATGATGAAAATTCATGGGGGACTAAAGAGAGGGTATGACCAAGAACACAGTTAGAAGGATAGCCAAGGAAGGATACTCTTTCTCCAGAGATGAGAAAGAGAGTTTGGAAGTTGAAGGGTGGAGCTGTAGGAGTTTTTGTTGGGGTAGAGGCAATCTTGTGAGGCTGTGGGAAGCTGACGTGGGGTCTGGTGTGAACACCAGTAGAGGGAGTCACACACATAGGGCCCTGAACAGATTATTTCCAGAGGGTGCCTCTGTGTAGGGATTGCTTCGCTCTATAGTGAAGCCAATCAGTTGGGACAGTGATCAAAACTTAGTATCTGTTTCAAACTAATACATTTTTAGACTTGCCTCAAACTTCTCCGAGATCTCTAATTGGGTTTGGATATTTCCCAAATCTCCTTAGCCTTACCTATAAACGGTTAAGGTAGATAACTTTTGGCTGATTCCATCAATGGTATGATGATTTTCAACAGTTTCATTTTTCACTGTCAACAAATTCTAAGGGATGTATACAGAACCCTCAAGACGCTGACACCAGCAAAGAACTTCTTGAAGAGGTTGTTGTAGAAAAATATTGAGAAATTACTGAGACACAGTGAAACACTCAATATTGAATTTCAAAACTTTACTCTTTAAAGACTCTAAGCCCATTGAGAAATCTCAGTTTGAAAACCTTTCTATTGATTCTAGTTTCTGAAATAGAACCAAAGGCGTAGCTAGTACAATTTAAAGTAACAGATTGTCTTCCTCTCTCACGTTGACATTCCACTCGGCAATCTACACGAACAAAGTCATGTTCCAGATTTTTATATATGTATATATATATATATATATATATATATATATATATGATTACATTTACTGTGTTTGTGTGACAAATTCAAGTCCAGATATAAGTATTAGCAATTAGAACCATGCCTCAGTTACCTCCCCTATGAAAGATAATGTAGGAATGTTATAACAAATATTTAAAAAACCAAAAAGGGCTTTGAAGATGTAAAAGTGTAATATAAATGCTAAATAAAGATAATATATTCTGAACAGCAGGCTCCTTTGAAACAGGGCCTATGAATTCCATTAGCACTCTCTGTTTACATGCTTTTAGGAACTTTTAGGAGGATGTTGCCCATGAACATGGCTGTGATGTGATACCTGTGGCCTAGTAACCAGCTGGGAAAGGGGCATGTAAATGAATGGTGTAATAATTCACACAATAATATTTCTTTAAGTCATATTCAATAAATGTTTATTGATACTATGTCCAGGTATATTTCTGGGTGCTGGGAATACCATGGGGGAACAAACAGGCAAATTTCTGGCAAAGAACCTGAATAAACATTTCTCCAAAGAAGACATACAAATATCCAACAGATACATTAAAAAAAAAATGCTCAACATCACTAATCACTAGGGAAATGCAAATTCAAATTACAATTAGGTATCACTTCACAGCTGTGAGGCTGGCTACTTTCAAAAAGATGAAAGATACCAAGTGTTGGCAAGGATGTGAGGAAAAGCAATCAGTAGTACACTCTTAATGGGAATGTAAATTAATATAGCCATTATGGAAAACAATATGGGGAGTCCTCAAGAAATGGACTCAGTTACAATATGATCCGTCAATCCCCCTGTTCACTACTGATTATATGCCCAAAGGACTTGAAACCAGTATGTTGAAGGGATTATCTGCACTCCCATATTTATTACAGCATAAGTCACCATAGCCAACTGAGAAGAACATCCTAAGTATCTATAAAAGAATAAATGAATAAGAAAATGTGGTGGGTATGCCCATAGAATACTATTCAGCCTTAAAGAAGAAGGAAGTGAGGTCATTTGTGACAACATGCATACAAAGACAAATACTGAATGTCCTTACCTTCATGTGGAAGTTAAATAAAAGTACTCCTAGAAGCAGAGGTAGAATGGTGGTTCCCTGAGGCTGCGGGGTGGGAGGAATGGGAAGATGTTGCTCAAGGGGAATAATGTTTCAGTCAGAGGAGGACTATGTGTTAGTATTTGAGGTCTTAAGTATGTTAATTAGCTTAATTCAATCATTCTGCATTGCATATGTACAATATAGCATTACTTTATATCTCATAAATATAGAGAACTATAATTTATCAATATTCAGTAAGAAAGAGAAATAAATAACAGTCAAAGTCCCTACTCAGAAGCTAACATTGATTGATTACTAAGTGCCGAGAATGCTTCATAGCAACTCTGTGATATGGTACTATCGGTATTTCCATTTTATAGATACAGAAACTGAAGCAAGGGAGGTTCTGAGACTTACCTAGGATCACACCTTAGCAAGCAATAGAGTTGGGATTTGAACCTCAAGAGTCTGGCCAGCATGGTCCACTAATGAAAGAAAAATGACCAGATATTGATTTGACTAACTTGACAGTCTAAATTGGTCCTCTTTAATTTTGTGAGGCCAAAAAGAATGAGTCATGCACAATTCCTTGGGGTCTTTTATTTTTCTATTCAATTCAAAAAACTCCTCAATGTGTCATAAGCGATGGGGAGTTATTACTGGGATGGCAGTGAGGATAGAAATTCTTCTATGTAGGTGGCCTTCGGGGTGACCACGGTGGCCAGGCCTCACCAAGACTGGAATGATATTTTGCAATGAGAGGACACAAAGAGCTCACCACAGCGCTGGCACCGGCTCCTCGTGCCAGTTAATTTCTGTTCTTCTCTACCTTATAATTTCTACCTACACATAGCTGCTGATGCCTAACAGCTAATACACCTGCACTCTACCTTTTCTGCTCTATGAATCACTTTATTATGCCTATCAGTTAACTTTATCCCCAGGACCTCTTATATCTCCAATTCGTATGGCCAAGGGTGAGAATATGGTTGGCCATTCACACGGGGTAGCACTTCCTGCTGATATTTAGGCCACCCCAGCTATGCTATTCCTTAGATTAAATGCCTACTCCTGGACCAGTCAGCTCTAGCCAGAGGGCCAGGTCAGGTGTAAACAACACCCTAGAACCAGGCTCCACGCCTATGGGGGCTATTGTCACAGACATGTTCTAAAGTCTGGCTTGTTCCCTCTAATATTGTTTAGTTATATGGCTGCTTGGATTTAGGTTTTTAAATGAGTGTGTTATAGAAAATTTCAACTTGTCTTTTTCTAATTTAGAAGGCAGTTTACATTCCCATATTATTCTATTCTTTGGAATATGCCTGTAATATTTCTATCTCTACCTTCTTGTATCTAAATGAAATGATAATAAATATTCACATCACATCTTTATATATTTAATTTCCTTCAGATGTTTAGAATGTAATACATATTTTAATCCTTTCCTTACCTGATGAGTAATGTACCCTTTTTCTTTCACCTTCAGCATTTCAATTATATTTCACCATCACACGCTCTGTGCTAAGAATGTACACAGATGTGTCACAAGAAAGAGAATCAAGATTCAAATAGGACCTATATGAACATTTCAGTATTATCTAGATCACTAACAGGAAGATCAAACTCAGCTCTTACAAATATCAATAATAAGAATCTTGGTCAAATCAATGTTAACGTCATTTTTATACTTGGAAAAACATGGATCACACAATTGTGTAGGCTAAAAAAATCAATAACTTGATTCATACTTAAAACTAAGATAATACATTAAAAATATGATTTCAAGTATGTTCATTTAGAAAATTTCTATAGAATGATTAAGTTTTACCTTTGGACTGTGACCAATAGCACACATTGCAGCTTGGGGGACTGGGGTTAGGAAAGCTGTTTGAGGCTATGAAACAGATCAAAACTAGTCTTTAGGGAACGGAACCCATGACCTTTATCTCATTAGTACCAGGCTTAAACTAGCTGAACAAGCTATTCATTGATACCATTCTTATACCCAGCAGTTAGATAAACCTTTACTCCATACTGAAAATTCCTTTCTTGGTTCTATATTATTTGTGCAAAAATGCACTACTCCTGTTGCATGTGAAGGGGTAAGCAGTGACAAAACTCTCAGAGACTTTAGGAGTCAATTACTCTGTTTTCTTTGTCTAACTAGTGAAGAGAAGTAAAGCCCTAAACTATGAGGTGACAGGCCTAGTAGCTCCCAGTGGTGGTGGCAGAAATGGATTAGAACACAAACCTTTTGGACTTCACTCCTGGGGATTTTTCATTGGTGAGGATTTTTCATGGGCTAGCTTATGGAAAAGGGCATCTTTGAATTTTTCCAGGACAGGAGGAATATATTCTATTAATGCAAAGCAAACAGTGTTAAGAAAAGAAAGTCTAGGTTTCTCAATTGAAGTTAATGCAGGGGGGAGGTTACAAGATGGAGTAGTGAGAAGGTTTGAGTGACTTTCATTGGGAGGAGGAGGTGGGGTGATGAAAAGCACCCAAAAGTCTCCAAAGAGTGAGTAGAGCGACTGAAGACATTTTCTATGTAAGATGACTTTAACTTCAGAACCCTTAGGAGTGGAGAACTTGACATCCTTTGGGGATAGACAAGTTAGGGTATAAATAAATAAATAACAACAACAACAAAAAAAATAAAGCAGTGAGCTAATACTGTAGTTCGGAATGTCAGGGAAGTTACAGGCCTGGGTCTGAAGGATGCGGCAGGGAGCAGGGTAGATTGGGTAAGCAGTCGGACAGTGGAGAATGATGAGATGAAGTTACGCAGAAAGAAAGCATTTGCCCTGAATTACTGCCCTGTGAGTGAAAGGCACAAGATTAAAGGAGTGGCGAAGAAGATTCTACTACCATTTAGGAAACAGGTGGGAAAGGGTCCTGTAATTAGTACACATTTATATAAAGTATTGTTAGCTAGATTCCAGTAGTGTATTTTGTCTCTGTCTCAGATGTTGGCACCAAAGAACTCTTCGTAAAATCCTTTGGTAGCAGCATGTCAAGTCATTCTCACAGGTGAGGACCTTCAGAATCTTTACTATTCTGAACCACATCTTGAAAACAACTGAAATGAGGTTTTTTTTTTTTTTTTGTAGAGACAGAGTCTCACTTTATGGCCCTCGGTAGAGTGCCATGGCCTCACACAGCTCACAGCAACCTCCTATTCCTGGGCTTAAGCGATTCTCTTGCCTCAGCCTCCAGAGTAGCTGGGACTGCAGGCGCCCACCACAACGCCCGGCTATTTTTTTGGTTGCAGTTTGGCCAGGGCCGGGTTTGAACCCGCCACCCTCGGTATATGGGGCCGGCGCCTTACGACTGAGCCACAGGCGCTGCCCCTGAAATGAGGTTTTAATAATGATTGCTAGAGAAGAGATAGACAAGTTAGAGTCCAGATAAATAAATAACACTGCATAATAGAGAGCCTCAAGGGTTCCTTATTTCTGTTAGTAAACTTGGTCAGTGCAGTTTCCAGGCAAGCCTTGCCCTCTAAACCTTTTGGCCTTTACTCAGGCTTTCTCCAGTTGGTTCACCTTCCCAGACACTTTCTGGAAAGAAAGGTGGCTTAGCACCCTCTGCATGCTTGTCCTCCAAGCGTTGGTCATTGCCACTGGCGCTCCTCAGTCGTACTTGCTTTCCACGCTCTACTATGCCACTCACCACACAGTAACAGAATGCCCAATTCAGTACACTCTCTCCTCACACTGAATTCCTCACCACCAGGGCCTACATTGGATCATCTGTTCATCTCCAGCGCCTTGCAGAACGCTTAGCACAGTAGGCCATTAATACAAATTTATAGACTGTTGAACCAATATTTCTGAAAACATACATATAATAGAAATATCCAGAAATCATCTAGAGAGAATGAATCCAAAATGGATTTTCCAGCAAGCGGAATCTACTGTTAATTTGGTTTCTTTGGGGGCAAGGTCTTAGTTTTGCACATAGCTCATGGCCTTTCTTTGCATCTCCCCCTGTAGTTTGCCTTTGGCCATTTCACTGCTTATTATGCAAGGGCTAGAGAGAAAAGGAGAGAAGCTGAAATTCAGAGTAGTTAATTAAGCTGTTTGGGAACAGCTCTGAAAAGGGCTGGATGTGGTGGGTGAAATCAATAGTGAACTGGTGGTTTGAGATCATCTATAGCTCTCAGGAACCCAGCCTTTCCTTCTTCATACCTCAAACCAATGTCTGCTCAACACAGAAGCACATTTTATAAACTCATTTCAGCTTCACACGGTTTGTCCCTTTGTTCCAGAGTACATATCCAGCCATATACCCTGATTTTTGGTTTGGAAAATTCAGTAACTACACCAACAGAAGAAATAGTCCTGCGGTCTGCTTCTTTAGGGTAATTTCGTGGTCCTAACGAAAGAATTTGACAGTTTATTTTCTGAAACTTGTTCAAGGAACATTCCTTAAGTGGAAAAAATTCAATCAAGAACTACTAACATTGTGAAGAAGGATTTTTAATACAGAATTTCCATCTGTGCTATATTTAAATTCTAGGCCTCAGGGAGCAATTTCACAAAAGGCCCTCCTTTCCCCTTTGTTAGATGCAAAATAAATAGTCTACTCTGGGGATGGGAGCCTCCCCTTACCTTCCCACCCCTGCGAAATGTTAGCAATGTTAAAGATTTGCATCCACAGTTCCTGAGATCACACAGGCTACTTTTCCCCTCCTCGCAGAGCAAAGTCAAATATTAGCATCGAAACGTTTATCCTAACTTTAATTACTTAAAATATTTTGTAACATACTTACGTCTAATAGAAAGAGAGAATGGTGTGCGGCCCAAAACATGGCCTTCAGTCAATTTATGGAAAGCTGTCAATACTGAAATGAAATACTCCCTGATCTAGTTTTGATGCTTTAACAAAGACAGGTTTTGCCATTTAGGACCGCTCAGCCATCTTGCCTGAATACATTAAGAGGGTAGTCCTCGACCTGCTCACGGCCAAGGTAACAGTGGATTCTGAGAAGCTGTCCGAACCTCAGCATCTCTCCCCGCAGGGGCCTGACACGTTGTAGCTGTCAATCAAGACCCACACTAAGGAAGAGGAAAGAACGCTCAAGTTTTAAATGCCTACTTTATTATGCATTCTTCCAGTCCTAAAAGAGGGGGGGAAGACTGTACTCCGTAAAAGCTTAAAACTTTATTTCCCACTTTTCCTGACCTGTAGCACGTATTCAGCCTTTGGGTAGTGTTTGTGCAACGCTAAGGCCCCCTCTTTAATGGCTGAATGCATATATATAACAGCACATGGTGGATTCGCTGCTCTGAGAATTGCTTTTTAAAAAAGTAAAGTGGAAAATAGACAAAGAAATCTTTAACCTGAGCAGTCTTTCATATTTGTTTGCACTGTTCTTGAACCGGCACCGAGGCGGTGACGAGGAGATCGAAAAGATGCACCTGAAGCAGTATCTGCGGGCAGCTGCCTTTGCTACCCGGCTTTATTGCTGCTTTCCAGCGGCGAAGGCGCAGCAGCAGTAACAGGGAAGCCAGCGCGAGCCTCCCGGCAGCGGCGGCGGCGGCGGCGGCACCGGCACCAGCGCAGTTTCCCCTCTCCCCAGCCCTGACTCTACGCGCACATGCGCACTGCGCCCGCAGCCCTGGACCATTTGTCAGGACTACTCGTGAGACGGAGAAAAAAAAAGAGAAAATTTGGGGGTAAGAAGCGGTTGATCGGATCTAATCTCTAATTAATCTGAAGCTCTGTCCGTGCAAAAGCCATTCATTTATTTTTCTGGGTGAGGATGAAAGTTCAGAGACCTATAGAGGGGAGGAAGCGCACCCTCGTCTTGTGAAACAGATCAGGGGAGGGGAAGGACAGAAGGGGTTTCTCCCCCACTTCTCTGCGCCTCTGGGAAAGAGGAGAAAACTTAATCCCGAGGAAAAAAGTGGGCAAGTGACTCGGAAACGGCTGGAGGGGGCGTCTCTAGGCATCTCACTCTGAAGTAGTGAGTGCGAGTGTGAAAGAGGAACAAAAGAGAGAGAAAAGAGAAAGGAAAAAATGGGGGGAGGAGAGACTTGTATTTTTTTCTTTGCGCGCACACGGGGAAGGGTGTGGGGGGCCGTGCGGAAGAGAGCGGGGCGAGGCGGCCGCGTCGGGCTCTGGCTGGCGCGCAGGCGGCGGGATGCGTGTGGGCCCCCTCCTCCGCGCCCCCCGAGCTTGTCACTTTGGTCGCTTTCATGACACCCGGCGCGGGGTGGGGGAGCGCGGCGGCGCCGGGCTCCGCCGGGGTGCGTGTCGGGGTGGGCGCCGCGGAGCCGCAGCCCGGGCGGCCAGCGCGGCCGCCGATGCTGGGGGCGCCGGCTGGGGGCGCGGGGGCGGCCGGGGCCGCGGATCGGTGCGGCGGGAGGCGCGAGCCCCGCGCGCCGCCCCTGCGGCCCCCTCCGCCCGTGTGGCCTTTGTGCCGGGCGCGCACCGGAGAGCGAGCGAGCGGGCGAGCGAGCGCGAGAAGTACAAGTACGGGAGACCGAGGCAGTGGGAAAAGAGGCCGGGCCACTTTCTCCCCGCTCGGGCTGCGGAGAATGGACTGGTTGAATGTGCAGGCGCGTCTCCCCGGCGTGTGCTGTGTGTGCGCGGCGGAAAGGCCTCCCCGACTCCCACCGCGCACACGCACACTCACACGCACGCACACTCACACGGACCCGCGGCGGGCTCGGCGGCCGAGAGTTTGCGTTTTCTTCCTCGCCGCCTCCCCCTTCCCGACCGACTGTGTGAGAATTTCATATAGATCAGCTCCAATTTCCGCCATTTTGGGAAAGTTGCACAAAAATAAACCCTCCGGTTTATTTCTGCCCGAGGCAGGAAAGTGCTTCGGGAAGCGAGGCGGCGCGGGCCCGCGGCGGCCGTCCGCGCGGGGGAGGGCGCGGGCCGCGGGCCGGGCCGGGAGCCCGCGCCGTCGCAGCGTTCGCCCCGCGCTGTGCGGCGCCGGCCCGGGTGCGGGCGCGGGCGTGTGTCGGGCGGCGGCGGCCGCGGCCGCGCCGGGGCGGCGGGGTGGGGGTGGGCGGGCGGGTGGGGGAGGCGCGGGGCTGCTTTTCCTGCAACTTGTTTACGCCTTCCTTATATTGGGGAGGAAAAGCGGGGTCGGGGCCGGGGCCGCCGCCCGGCTCGCGCCGCGTGCGTGTGCCATTCTGGAATAATGGGCTTTGCACACCCGCGTCCTGGGCCCGCGGGCCGTCCTCGCGCCGCGGCGGCGGGGCGGGGGGAAGTAGAGGCCGGCGGGGGTGGGGATCGGGAAGCGCAGGAGCCGAGGCATCCGCCGCGCGCCCCGTGAGCTGGTGGGGCGGGGGGAGGAAAACTTGAGATCCTGGAAGGGAAGGAGGGCACGGCGGCACGGTGGCACGGCGGGGGGAGGGCGCAACTTTTGGACTGGTGGTAAAACTTTAATTACCTTTAAAGAAAAAAAAAAAAGGCCCAGTGGCTCCCCCCCCCCCGTTCTGGTCGAAGCACGGCCCACGGCGCGAGCGTGAGAGAAAGTTTAAAAGCGGGCGGTTTTCTCCCCGCGGTCCCCGCGGAGGGGTGGGGGCGTCTGTTCGTCCGTCCGCGCTCGGTGAGAGGTGGGGGTGACGAGCCGCTCTCCGGGTCGCGAAGACCGTGGCTGTACCCCACCCTTCCACGGGCAGACGAAGGTAAACGTTGCTTCGGTTTCCCTTCTCAGTCCCCCCTGCCGCCACCACCCCGCTTCCTTTTCCTTCCCCGCCCCGCCGATTTTTTGAGGGGACCCTAAAAACGGAGTCGCTTTCCTTATGCAACTTCCTCGGGCGCAGTGAGCACGGCCCTTCCCCCTCCCTGCATCCCTTGGCCCGCTCCTTCGCCACCTCGGGGCCACTGCCAGAAAAAATGCCTTCGAGATCATTCAAAGTGCACGGAAACAAAAATAGATCTTTAATTGTTCTAGGTTAGGGGAACCCGAGCTGAGAAATAAGAATTTGGGGTCGGGGGGTGCCGGCGGCTGGGGCGAGCGCGTCGAATTTTCATTTTGTTCCTCGAGCGTTGTTTGCGATACCTTTATTGGTTTGGGGAGCCCGGGAGCCGTTGTACTGGCTATCTCGGTCGCGTGGATTTTTGCGCAAGTTTTTAGAAAAACACTGACTCGAGTAGAGAGCATTTCTCCGGAAAGTTTCAAGTGCAGCAAAATAGCGAACGTGCAAAACTGGCCAAGGGGAGACCTCTAGTGGTTAAACGCATCTTTAAGTTCGGAAGGCCGAGAGCAAAGTTTGGCCTTTACTTGTAGCTACGTAGTCCGTTCAGACGTGGAAGTAATTAGAGGACCTGAACGAGCAGCCAGATGTTGTGTGAAAGGATGCTGATCAGAAGTAGGAAGTTTAGTAAATCGGAGAGCAACGAAATCGGAGGATTCAGACCTTGTAACTTCCATCCGTCATTACTTATACGTGAAAAACACTTCGCTTGTTACACTGGGTTACACTGGGTTTTCAGATTGATCTGCCTTAGAAACAATTGTTTGTTTTTGTATTTATTACTGTCCATACATTGATGCATTTTTAATCACGAGTCACAAGAGACAACTTCATTTTGAACGTTAATAAAAATACAAAGTGAAATGGGTGTTTAAGCCTTTGAAAAAGAAATGAAAAAACCTTTGGCTGAGATTTGCTTTTTATGTGAGCTGGTCATTTTATTCTCTGGTAAATAATTTAAGACTCCCGTTTAGTTACTTAGCTGTTTAGTTATACATAGTCATAAAATAACTAATCCCTTTGGGTCGTAAGATTGTAATTTTGTTTCACTGGGTACGAAATTATTTCTGAATATTTTGTATAATTTGTGATCTAAAATGCTTAAAATATATGGGCGAAACTGCTTACATACTATCTGTTCTTTTGCCACTGTGTATTCTGTAAAGTATCTTAATGGTAAAGATAAAAGTAGTAAGGGATGTTAAAGTTGAGTCAGACGATCCTGTAATTTTCACCTGTTTGTCATACAGTAGGAGATACTTTATTGGGTAAATTTAAGTTATGGGAATTATATGATGATATGAATGATTAAAATTCATTTCATCTCATCTGGGACTAGTTTATTTTAATATACAGAGCGGTATGGTGTGAAACTACGCGTGTCAGTGACTCAAATGTAAACTTACAGATTCTGGATTTGAAGGCTTCTTTTTTATGACTGTGCTTTGATTTTACCTTTTCTCTCTTTCAATCAATGCTAGACCCTTAGGAGAAATCTTGGGCAGTGGATAGCAATTGTGAAGACCACCAGTTTTGCCTTTTTTTTGACTGCTGCAAGGTAAGATTTGCTCGTTCAAACAATTTGTTGTTTGATGTGGGTGCAGATATTATTAAAAGCTGCATTTGGAGGTCAGGAGGGAGAGTGTAGGACAAGGTTGGCAGAAAAACATCTTTTCACGGGAGCTCTTTTGAATGCATGAATCTTTTGACACAAGTGTGATTGGGGACTGAATGAAACATTAGGAAAATTACGAGATTGCCCTGGGATAATCCTTGGACTGGTTTACTTACTAATTTTCATTTTTTTGCTATGTCAGTGAAAACCTAGATTCTTAATTACCATTTTAGCACCTGTTTTCTACTAAGGTGAATTGTTTTATTCTTGGGAATTAAAGAAGTGGAAAAACTGGAATAAAGTCATTGTGAATTAATATTACTGTTACATAGGTACACAGTGATATGGAAGATTCTGGAAATTTAATTGTTTTGGGGTTCCAGTGGTAAAGTGTAGATGGCATTTATAGTGAGAGCTTTGGGGTATTGAAGTGACTTAACTCCTATGGCTTAAATCCAGGAAAGGTTGGCTTGTGAGGGTCCAGCGGGTTAGCTTAGACTCGTCGACTTTTTGTTTTTGTTGTGTTTGTTTTTGGTAGAGACAGGGTCTTGCTCTGTTGCCCAGGCTGGTCTTTAACTTCTGGCCTCAAGCAGTCTTCCTGTCTTGGCCTTTCAAAGTGCTGGGAATTGCAGGCATGAGCCACTGCACCTGCTAGACTTGTCAACTTTGAAACGTATCTCCACCAAGAATATAGATGTGGTCTGTGAAGAACTCATAGGTAGATTTGGAGGATGCTGGCTTACCTGTGATAACCCAGTTCCCACTTTTAGGACAAAGGTCATCCTCAGATAAGGAGGACTACTGTCTCTGTGGTAGAACATTTAAGTACATCAGTGCCACTCTAGTTGTTTCTACCATTTATACCTTTTTGCCTTTTTTCCCCCTTTAGTATTGTCCTCTCCTTTTCTGCTTGTTTTCCTGCTGTCTCTGTCTTGAGTTTGACAGGTTGCTAATTCTTGTTGGGCAAAAACAAAAGGAGACAAAAATCAGTCTGCCTTTTATGACCAGGACTGATAATCCTGATGGGGCCAGACTGTGGTCTAGAAGTCAAAACCAAATAATTACCAGTATACAAATTATTAATAGGAGATTAATGAGTGAAGTAAGTAGATGTGGTCCATGTAAATGATAACAGCAGAGACAATGGGGCAAGAACAGCTCTACGATCATACAGACAGGATTAAGGTTCAAGCAAAGTGAAATGTGTCTCCGAGGATGGTGAAGTGCCCTGTTTAGATATGGCAAGTTGAAAACAGCGCTTACTTTTTTGTGCTTATTTGTCTTCATTGAGGAGTCATTATGGCAGTGGAGAGAGTATGTAAGTGGTCTCATCTGGAAAATGAGAATGATGGCATGTACTTACCTGGCTTCCTTTGTTAGAAGGATCAAATAAAGTAAGAGTTTGAGAACTATGAAATTATTTAAATGTGTGGCAGTCTTGTTATTCTTTTCCTTAGCCAAGCTTCATGAAGGGCAGGATGTAGTTTGGCTAGGGCAGAACATGGTAATTTAATTCCTGGCTAAAAGTTTTAGATTGGTTTCTGGTGTGTATAGTGTATGGGCTCGTCAAAAATATTTCTAAGGATATTTCTTTTTTTGAGGAAAAAAGTAGTTTTCCTTTTATACTGTTGGCTCCTTGAGGGAATGGACTATGTTCTAACATAGTGCTGAATACAAAACCTGAAATTTATTTATCCCAAACTAGTCATTTAATAAGCAGAAGGAGTAAATGAAAGAAATACTTTAAAATGACACATAATTGTGAAAATGGCAGGGTGATGAAAGTACAAGGGTTGGTGTGAGGGGAATTAATGTACTGTAATTAATATTTTAGTTCATGAGTCTGCTGGGAGGTGAGGAGGAGAAAATAGGTAACTGGGGTAGTAATGATTTAAACTAACTATAGGGGCCAGAAAATAAATGAGTCCTCTGAATGACTGGACTTAGGGAAAGGTCCACATAGGGCTTCCCTCTCTGTTTTCTAAATCCCTTTGCTACTATATTCTAATGATAGCCAATTATTTAAAATCTAGAGAGAAGGATGACACAAGTCCTACCTGTCGTTATTTTCACTTTGGAAGTATTGAACCTGACAAGTTTTAGTTTTATTTCCTCTGTCTTCTTTTGTAGATTATCCAATCAATGTTTTAAGAATCCAAAAACCCAATAGTAGGGGGAAAAAAGAAATATATATCCTGTTAATTAGTCCCTGAGTAATTGAGAGTTACTTCTTGAAGAATTTCCCCTGCTTTGGTAGTTTATTTGTACCAGTTCTATATTTCAGCCAGTGCTATGTACTGTAGATGCAGGTAGGATGGGAAAATTACAAGAGAAGTTACTTTATGTGGTGTCAGACAAGGGCACCCTTGACGTCCTAAGGATGGTTGAGAGATCTCTCTGGCGGGATTTCTACTAGTTACTTAACCAGTTTTTTTTTTTAATTGAATTCTTTACTAAAGACTAGGTTTTGGCCCTTGAGGAGTTCTCTAGATTCCTAGTCCAGGGTAGACAAAACTCTGAGCTCTGCTAATAATAGTATAACAATTGCACATTGTACAGTAGACGTGACTAAAGGCTCCGGCTCTCTTGGGAGCCAGTGGGCAAGGAGCGTGGATTCCTGGGTTATCTGATCCAGAACCATGGCGCATAATCATATACCTAGAGCACAATGCATGATATTCCTTTTTAATGTTTAGCCTTCAGAAATGAGTAAGAAGCCCTCCCCTCACACACTCACAAGTAAGGCCTGAATCGTGTATCTAGTACAAGTGATAGACTTGGTCTGATTCTTTCTTTGACCAGTACGTTCACTAGGTGGTGGCGACTTTCTGAGGAAGAACTTGTCTATCACTGTTTTTACTTGTTGTTCTTAAGGGATTTCTTTCTCAGAAGAATTTGGGGATCATTATGATACAGGTGAAGACACCATATGTGGAGAAAAAGAACCACTTGTATGTTCATGTAGCATCAATAGGTATGTGATATCTTAAAGGTCAGGGGATATGTGGAAGATATATTTTGTGAAGAACTTCACTGTCTAATGGGAATATTCTCAGGTCACCTTTTCACTGTGTTAAATCATTTCATTGATGCTTAGTGAGAAATTATGAACTGTTTGTATTGATTGCAGCAGCTGTACAGAAAGTAGAGGAGGGAAACATTAGGAAAGGGTACCCCTGAAATGTAACTAAGTTTGGTTTATAAGATAAAATTGGGAAGGATGTTTAGACAATTTCTATTCAGGATATAGGATAGTTTGGAAGAAAGCAAGGACTCCAAAGTTAGAAAAAAAATGTAAAATGAAAGAAAAAGCAAGGACTTTTGAAAGGAATTTGAATAAAGTTCAGTGATCTTGAGAGAGGGAACTTTTTCTGATGAACTCTTGATTTCTTCCTTAGAAGTAGACCTTGAGCTGGGCGTTGTGGCTGGCACTTGTGGTCCCAGCTACTTGGGAGGCTAAGGCAAGAGAATTGCCTAAGCCCAAGAGCTGTGAGCTGTGATGCTACAGCACTTTACAGAGGGTGACAAAGTGAGACTCTGTCTCTAAAAAAAAAAAAAAAGTAGACCTTGAATTACTTGGATGGTTTTAAGAAATATATACATATTATATGTAACAGTAAAATAAATACTTTTCTGTATTATTATTCTTTATCCTGTATATACTGTAAATCAATCTTTTGTGTTTGGTCAACAAATATTTATTGAGCACCTATTTTGTGTAAATCACCATTGGGGAGTGTTTCACAAAATCAACAGTTATAATTGAATGAATGAATGTGTTGGGGCTACCAAGAAATAGAGCATCAATCTTTGGCCTCAGTGTATTCATGATCTAGTTGAAGAGATAACCCATACAACATAATGGCAATTAACGAAGTGAAGCCATGGCTAAGTGTGAGTCAATGGTAGAGATAAATGCCCTGTGTCTATAGTAGAACCCAGCTTAATGCTTGACACTCGGCAGGCTCTCAATATACAACAGCACTTAAAATCGTTCATCAACATTTGAGAGTATTTTGCAGAGCGCACCCATCTGCCTGGTACCTAACATAGGAACACATTTACCAGTACATCCAGATAAATGCCATGTGACATAGGGTATTTCTATGTTAGGTACCTGACAGATGGGGTACCCTCTTTAAAACTTTTTGAAATGTTGATGTACAATTTTAGGTGCTTTATTGAGAGCCTGCTGGGGGTCAAGCATTAAGCTGGGTGCTTTATATTCATTTACTTATTTATTGATTCAAAAAATAATTTTCAAGGGCTTTGTGTATGCTCAGGTACTGTTCTGTGCACTGAGTATTATCTCTAATACTTTGACTAACCTTGAGCATTTGGTATTATTATTTCTCTTTTAGACCAAACCAGTGCTCAGAGATACTTAGTAACTTGTCCAAGTTCATATCATGCAGTTTGAAAGGGGTGGGACCAGGGAAATGATACTGGCTTATGATTGTTTTGTTATGTCTTTAGGTTTCTGACTTTCAAAATAGTAAATTCCTAGAATTACTGTTTCCAGTTTAGTATATTTACTCTCATACATTGGTTTAGTAAGATGAGCAAAAGTGAACATGTATAGGAAGAAAACTTTTTACTTTTTCTTTTTTAAACCAAGGATTGGGAAAAGACCAGTCATTTTTTTCTGAAAGGAATACTTTGGTCTAGTCTGTGGCCTTGATAGGATCACAAACTGTTAATAAGACATTAGTCACAATAGGTTTTGCAATTACTGTGCATCCTTATTTAAAAGATTTTATTTGTTCTTAGTAGGAGGAGACCTGATAGGTGGTAGGGTTAGTTATAAAAAACAAAGAAGCAATTAATAAAAAGAATGGGACCTGTATTTACCAAGGTGGGCTCAAAAGGTTTTGCAATTTACTTAGAAACTAGGATTGTAAAAGGAAAGAAGAAAATTAAAATGAGGGATAGAGACAGTGGGGGGGGGGGGAGAAGCTGGGGGTGTGTATGGCAGAAATACAGTGACCTAGAATCAAAATAAAAAATAGAGAATGTAGTAAGAAGATACTGAACAAGACTGCTGTATTTACTAGTGTTATATACTGTAAACAAAAGAGTATGTCCCATGTTTGCAAAATCAGGTGAAGAGTCTGTTTGGACTCATTGGGCGGTTTTGTGTTGCAATGGGAAGGGTAGGTCTTTGTTCTACGAGTTATGGTGCCATCAAGTGGGTCTTCTCTGTGACTCAGGACACCAGTGCCTGCATGGATTACAAGATAATGGACTGTTTCTCCTTTGACAAAGCTCTATTAGCCAGTAAAAAATTTTGAGCACCTATTATGTGCCAGATCAATCATGTTATATATGATTTTATGGAATCAAACCAGTCCAGTTACTAGAACATTTTGAGTAGGATTATTCAGGCACCAAAAACCCGTGTTTTATTTTCCCCTGTCTGTTACACTGTTGAACCCTGAACAGCGAATTGAAATTTCTAAGTGATCAGTCTGATCTGGTTGAATAAATAATTTGCTTTATTGGTTTGTGTGGTCTTATTTGGTGGACTTGAGGCTTAGTTGTTCAATCTGTTGATAAGGAGGTTAGCTACAAATGATAATCAAGACAAGGCTGTAGACCTGACTTCTGTTTGAAATTAAAATCTGGTCAAATCTAATTCATGACATGCGAAAGGGAAATAAGTGTAAATCTTTTAATTTTAGCTCTGTGTTCTATAAAAGTACGAAGCGGAATAAGAAAAAAAGATACTACTTTTGGCATTTTTAAAAATAAAATTATGAAGTAAAATTAAAAAGAACAAGGCAGTACTTTTAGTTTTTTTCTTTTTAAATTTAAGTTCATGCATATTTAGCATAAGCATAGAAATATCTGTGCCAGACAGGTTTTTGTTCTTTTTATGGCCTTTGAATCCTTCTAATGGGTGTAACATTCCTATTATTACCCTTCTAGTGTAGTATGCTGATGATAAGATAACACTTTTCAGGATACTTTACCTCAAATAGAGATTTCTTGTAGTCTATATATATTGAACATGAACTTCAAATAAAAGCATTTTATGAGAGCATAGTAAGTACGCCATAGGCCCGTTAATGTCAGTTTGTGATTTTACTTTCTGGGTACCTTTTTTTTTCTTGAAAGGCATTTTTCATTTTCTGTTCCTCCTTTAGAGGAAGTAAGTAGGTTAGGCCACAGAGTCTGAAATAATTCTTACAGTAACAAGTGAAGGGCAGGAAGTTGAGATTTTGTGAAGGTTGTCTTTGGTGACTACCTGTTTGCATGTGATCTCCATGGCAAAAAAGGGAACAAATCGGATAGACCATTGCTACGTTATAAATAGGATACTTGTCATTAGCATGTGACCAGTAGACAAAGTGAGGGCATTTTTTGAGAAAATATCAGTAAGAGAAAACAGTTATAATAACTGTTTTTCATAATTGAAAGCAACCTGGATCTCTTGACCCTCAGGTATCTAATATACAAGGATAGCGGGACACAGAGGACCCAGATTCTCAAGGATTTGTTTTTCTGACGGTACTAAGATTTCAGTTCTCACACTGAAATGATGTAGTTTTTCCTACCTCCAGTCTGTGAACTCAGACCCTTAGGGCCAAATCTCACATCTCCACAACAGATCTCAATTCCAATCGTGTGTGAGATTCAGAGTTCCTATCAGGCATCGTGTGTGAGATTCAGAGTTCCTATCAGGCAGGGTGAGTGGAATATCAAAGCTGGTATCTGTCACGCTTGATTTGAAAGGAAAATTTTTCCTTTCAGTGTGTTTGGTGAGAGATGCTTCAAGTGTGAGTGTAGAGTTTTCTCTTCTCCTTATTGAATAAGCCTGTTTAAGAGGTTTGAATTTAACTTCTTTTGATGTGTTCTCCACTGGCACTTACATAAGGAGCGTTTCTTGGAGTGGCAATGTTATGCTTCTGTTAAGCCGCCCAGTTGTTAGAACTTTCACTGGAGACTACGCAGCAGACAGAGACAAATGAGGATCTTCCTCTGATTTCTCCTGTCCCCAGCCCCACCCCCGCCAGTCTGTTGCTTTCCCCGCTCTCTTTTATTCATAGATTTTTTTTTTTTTTTTGAGACAGAGTTTCACTTTATCACCCTTGGTAGAGTGCCATGGCATCACAGCTCACAGCAACCTCCAACTACTGGGTTTAGGTGATTCTCTTGCCTCAGCCTCCCAAGTAGCTGGGACTACAGGCACCCACCACAATGCCCGGCTATTTTTTTGTTGCAATTTGGCCGGGGCTGGGTTTGAACCCACCACCCTCGGTATATGGGGCTGGCACCCTACTCACTGAGCCCCAGGCGCTGCCCTATTCATAGATTTTGTTGATACTTACTATGGGTAGGTGTCAAAGTATAAAGAAATGAATAGATCGAGGCCTTTCATCTTCAGAACTTCCTGTAAGTGGGTGTCGGTGGTGCAGTGTGGTGGGATAGTTGGGGTGCAGATCTGTGCTCCCGTGACGCCAGGCCCTGGCATCTACATGTGCACACATCTTCCTGTGCTTCTACAGGGCACTCTCAACGGCAGTCACTGCAGCCCCCTGTGGGGACGAAGCCCCTCGCTCACGTCTCTGTTTCCTACCGGCCTTTTGCCGCAGTCTCTCGTACTTTCTGTTTGTCTCTGTACTAGCTCTCTTGAAAGCAGGTCTTGGAACCACAGTTGGTAAGTGAGGACGTTTTTATGCCTCCCCAGCAAAAATGTCACAGCAAGGTTGCCAATGGCCTAGTCTTGTGTAGTTTTTCAGATTTATGTCTTCCTTATTTTGTTGGTTGTTAAAATGCTCTTCTCTTTATAAGCACTTGGCAAAACTAACAGTTATTGACCTTACATCAGTCTCCCAATTCACTTTGAAATCTATTTGTCCCTGAAATCTCAGTCTCACCATTGCTCTGGACTGCCCTCCCTCCCTTCATCTCTGGACACCTGAGAAATTAAATAAGGCTTTGTGATCCAGAAGGATTGGCCTTTGCACAGATATCCTTCTGCCCTGTGATACTTCAGACATCTGGTAAACTGGTGCTTGGAGGGCGCAAGGACACCAGAGAGCAGTTTGTTTTCTTTTCTTCAGAATAACTGTAGCTCTTGTGTACTGAGTGCAAAGCACTAGCGTGTATAATTTTTTTTTTTTTTTTTTTAAGAGACAAGGTCTTGTTCTGTCACCCACGCTGGAGAGCAGTGACATGATCATAGTTTACTGTAACCTTCAGCTCCCGGGCTCAGGTGATCTTCCTGCCTCAGCCTTGCTGAAGTAATACAGATGTGCACAGATGCCTAGTTAAGTTTTAAAATTCTTTTGTAGCGGTGGAATCTCACTAGATTGTCAAGGCTGGTCTTGAACTCCTGGCCTCAGGTGATCCCTATACCTTGGCCTCCCAAAATTCTGGGATTATAGGTGTGATCCACTGCACCTGGCTGATTTATGTATTTTTTTAATTCTCATATATTTGTGGAGTAGATAATTCCTGTCCCATTCTATGGAGGAAGGAGCTAAGACTCAAGAGTGACTAGCTGCCCTGCCAGAGATTATACAGCTAGTAAATTGTTAAAGCTAAGATGTCAACCCAAGCACTCTGGCTCCAGAGTCTTTGATTTCTACCATTACATTAAATTGTCCCCTATGTTCACTGTGTGAACAGTGTGTGGGCCACTGTCTTGGGAGTAGCATGTAAAAGTCTCTTTCTTAGTAGGATGACCATAATTTTCTCATCTATAAAATGAAGGTAACAATTTTTATCAACCTTAAAAGATAGCTGTGAGGGTCAAATAGCTGGTATTGGTGAGATCCTTTAAAATGATGAAGCGTTAAAGACCCCTCCTGCTCCAGGATGTCCACGTCCTTTCCATGTGTGTTAGGCTTGTGGCTTTACGTGATCCTCCCATGCGGCCTTGTGTTTATAGATATGTGAGTTCTCCCAGATAAGGCTGTGTACGTCTCTGGTGTTGTGGAAGTAAAGGAAATCATGAGAGAGTAAATCAGACGACTATAGGGAGTCTTACATGGCTGGGCCACGTCTTTCTCACATTCCCAAGTAGTAGACATGCAGTTCCCAACATGTGGAGCCAGGAAGCCAGGTCAGAAGGTAGCCATCCTCGTAGTTGAATCTAATGTGAAGGTGAATAAACACTGCCCCTATAAAACGCTGCCTTACTTTTACGCTATTTCCTAAATTTATTTTGTATAGCTTGGGCTTTTCCAAAAGAGGGGCTCCATGGAACTGTGATAACTCCTGAAGCTGAGTGACTGTGGGAGACTTTGGCTGAGACTCTGTCTGCAGCTGGCTATGCCCCTCACGTGTGCTGGACATCCCCCAAAGACTGCAAGGGTACAGCAAGTCTCTTCTGCCATAAAGCATTTTACCATGGGACATAAATAAATGGTCTCCTAAAAGTTGTGTTTTGGGGAGCAGACTTTGGGGAATGTTTCCTTAGCTGGCCTTTCAGCTAGTCTCATCTCAGTGCGGTCAGAATGGGGTGGTGTGTACGGCGAGGCTCCTCCAGGGATAGGGTGACCTCTGGAAAGAGGGCCTGGGCTATAGGTGCAGCACCCTCCCCATGTGGCAAGTCCTCCTTTCCTTAGAGGTACTGCTGTATTGAGGAACTGGCAGTCTTTTCTGGAGCCATGAAAATATGAAGAATAAGATACCGACTTTTTATATAGTGATCTTCACATGTTGTGATGTAAGTTTGGATATAGGTGACCTACTACAATAGATGCTTTGAAATAAAGTGAATTTTTTTTTTTTTTTTTTGTAGAGACAGAGTCTCACTTTATCACCCTCGGTAGAGTGCCGTGGCATCACACAGCTCACAGCAACCTCTAACTCTTGGGCTTAGGCGATTCTCTTGCCTCAGCCTCCCGAGCAGCTGGGACTACAGGCGCCCGCCACAACGCCCGGCTATTTTTTTGTTGCAGTTTGGCCGGGGCTGGGCTTGAACCCACCACCCTCGGCATATGGGGCTGGTGCCTTACTCACTGAGCCACAGGCGCCGCCCAATAAAGTGAATTTTTAAAAAGCCACTACCTGATTTTTTTTAAGGTCACTGAATAGCTGCCATGTACTTCAATACATTAGAATCAAACCAGATAATCATAATAATAAACTAACATGTTATTGGCTACTTCCTGTGTGGTCAGCACTGTGCTGGAGTATCCCCTGCTTTATCTCATCCAGTATGTATCAACACCCCAAGAAGAAGAAAGGTTCTGTTCTTCTCCACATTTTACAGATGAGGAAATGGAGGAGGAAGAGAAGGAATTTAGGGAGGGGTGAGGGATGGAAACAGGACCTGTGAGAAAATAGCACGACTTGAGGATCATGTCCTTGACGTACTTGGATGGCAGGAGCTGGATGGGTTGGGGCTCAGCGGTTTTATATGTCACACGATCACTGGTGGGGAAACTCCTTCTGGACAATACCACTGGAGAATGACATTTAGGATGTTCGGTCTGTCATTCTGCACCAGGGATAGTGTTGGTTAGTGACTGGTGATTCCTGTAAAGTAAACAGAAAGCCATCTTCAGTTAACCGTCTTAAACTGGGCATCATAGGGGCAGGGCCTGGGTTGGTTTTTCTCATTGCTGTGTTACTCTTCTGCACACTGTCGTTTTTGTTTGGCTCCTAGTAATTATTTTAGGTTTAGATTGATAGGATTATACCTGCGGTGCATCTTACAAGGGTATATATGAAACTTAGTAAATGTGGAATGTAAATGTCTTAGCAAAATAACTAAGAAAATGCCAGGAAAGCTATGTTAACTAGTGTGATGAAAATGTGTCAAACGGTCTATGAACTAAGTGTATGGTGCCCCATGATCATATTAATGTACACAGCTACGATTTAATAAAAAAAAAAAAAAAAAAAAAGATGCATTTCCTTCTTGACCTAAATCTGATAATACTAATTCACCAACGCTGGGCACTGGTACCTGAGGCCTGTTACCTAAATGGCAGAATTTGAGTCTGATCTCAGATGCTGCTTTTGAGGAGTGTCTACCCCCATTTTACAACTATTCTCAACTCAAACCATAGCATCTCTGTACCTTATTTTTGAAAATGCACTGGTTAATTATAAAACTATAAAATGTCAACTCTTAAAAAAAGGCAGCAGTAAAATTACTCAAACTATTTAACTGGTCTTACTGTTAGCCATTTTTTTAAGTAAAATTTTGGGGGAACAATGACAATGTTTTGAGTGTGAATGGCTCGGCTCCAGTCAGTACCCTTCCTCAGTAATCCGTGTTGCATTCTTTATCTGTAGGTCCAGACTTTGGGGTTATAGGCAAGGCCCACTCATGTTCCACGCTAAGCATCCTAGGATGGGCTGCTAATCTCTCAGAGGACTGTTGCCTTATTTTCATCTCAGCCCTGGGCAGGCTGCTCTTCATTTTGAATATGTAACATCAGCCCCTTAGGAATCCCTGGCCCTCCCTCTGAGACTCTTTTTTTCACCACTTATGGCAGGTACAAAAAAGTTGTATGAAGGAAAGATTATGAAAGACACCCAAACTCTGTTTATCTCTAGTCAAAATGAGGTACAGTAGATCGTTGACATTTGTGGGGGCTGTGTCCCAAGCCAATCATAATTTTCAACTTGAAAAAAATCTTGTAGCTGGGGGCAAGACATGATTGCAAGAGGGACTTTACCTAACAATTGCAATCAGTGTAACCTGGCTTATTGTACCCTCAGTGAATCCCCAACAATTAAAAAAAAAAAAAAAAAATCTTGTAGCGCGTAATTCCTTCTGCAAAATGAATGAAGTAAAACTGAACAATTTGAATGATCTCTCTAGACTTTTAACTACTCGTCTCACTTGATGAGCGATTTTTGTCCTGTCTGGAGTACTGACTGAAACAAATTCACACTTCTTTTCTACTTATTTCCTTTTGGAGCATTTGGTAGTTTTGTTCATACAATGTGTCTGAGTCATCGTTGCGTTTGACATTTCAGTCTTTAATGTATCTGAAGCTTCTATTCTGTGGCTCGCCTATCACTTTCATAAACATTTCCATATTCCCTTTATTCTGTCATCAACACTAGACTCAATTAGCGTTAGTTTTGTTTGTTTCAAAGTTTAAAAAGAAACAGTTTTTTAAATCACTTTATTTGCAGTGTTCCTAGCACTAAGATTAAGCCCTGTGACTAAGAATATACCTGGACTTCAGCCAGGCTCTATAACTGGTCTTTGACCCTCCGTTTTGTGGCGTATGTGATTCAGAATCTTATCTTTGTAAAATGACAAATTACTAAATGTCATAGAACTTCAGGTGTCCCTCAGGAACAGTAGAAAGCATAATAATGCAGTCTAAAAATGACTACCTGAGTTGGGGAGGCATGAGCCCTCCCTTTCCTCCTGTCATCCATCTGTTGAATTGGTAGTGCGAACCAGCGAAGTCGCCAGACAGCTTTGTGGAAGTTGATGTCCCGTAGTGACTCTTAGGCTGTAGCTTCATGTGGTGGCATGTTTGTGGGAAGACATGCCTTTTATAACATAGACTTTTAAATAAATGTGAAATAAGTTAAAAACTCCTATTTTCACATTAATTTTTTTAGGAACATACATTCTATAAGTACAAAAAAAATACAGACAGAAGGCTTCCTCGTGTAGCTGTCTTTTAGCAAACCATTACCTCTGTCTGGACACAGCCCGTGTTACAAGTTTCTGACAGATCCTTCCGGAGATAGTCCAGGCATATATGGACAATACATAAATTTATGTATATCCTCTATTGTTTGACACAAAGAGTAGCTTATAGTTTTTATATTTTATATAACATGTAGTGTTAATAGTGTCTTGAAGCTCTTTCTGTATCAAAATGTAAAGCATTTCTTCTTGCTTCTTACGGTGGCGTTCTAGACCACTGTGTAGATGTGCTACTGTTGTCCTCTGTAGATGGACATTTGAGGTGTTTCCATTTTTTTATTACAGTGTTGTAGTCATCGAATAACCTTTTCCTTCTATGCATATGTGCAAGGGTCTATAAAATAAATTTGTAAGAATGGTTGAGTTGGAGGATATGGTCCAGAGTATTGTTCCCCATAGAGGTTGTTCCAGCCAATCATGCTGCCATTAATGTAGGAGAAGTCTGCTCCCCTGTGTTCTTACAGGATTTTTGAATGTAAGATATTTATCTAATAAATTTCATCACCACCTAATGTCAGTGGTACATGGTAGACGAGGGCTGCCAGGAATTTATTTGTATGAAAGACTGAGGACAGTAGACAGAATATCTCAAGAGAGAGCGAAATTGCACAGCTTTGGTTTAGAGAAGAAGAGTGGTGTAACAGAGACAGAGGAGGTAGTTCTCAGGATGGGATTATATGTCATGGAGTCTCTTCTCTAGCCCTTCAGTTAGAGGCTGAGATCACGAAGATTATAATACAAGTGAGAAAAAGCTAAAGTGAATTGTTGCACGAGACCTTGGGAGTGTAATACACACTTGGTGCCAGTCGCGGGGGTCTCTGTCTTCAGGAAAGTTACCAGCCCTTTGATGAGCCATCCACAGTGGACCCTGGCAGGAGTCAGCTGGGCCTCAGTGCCCTTGGCAGTGGCGCTGCCAGCCATGACCTGAATGTTAATGGGAATCCAAAGCTGCTTTGGTGCATCTGATGGATGGTTGAACCAGAAAACTAGTCATGGCTAGTGACCTTTAGAATTTAGAGGAGATCAGGAGGAAAATGCTAGATCTCATCTGGTATCACAGAGGACCATCATGGTGCGCTTTTAAAATACTTCCTTAGGAAATCTCAGAACCATTTAATAAGAGATTTGCTATGGGACTGTTTGCAGAATGAGAAATACTGCTTGTGGCTTGTATTGATTGTGACTGTATTACCTACCTGCTTCTTTGTGGCTCATGAAATACAGATTACAGGTGGGATTATGGACTAGTATGAGGTGATAATTACAGGGACAAAAGTAAAGCACTTTTAAGTACTGAAAAAAACTTGCCAAGTCTTAGGAACATGATTTGTTGAAATGGAAGGACTTTGTGTGTTTCTGTGCAATGTACACATACAGAGGATGAAAGCAAGGGAGGAAGACCAGGGGTCATAGAAGCAGCAGCTTTTGTTAAAATAATACTGGGGTGGAAAAATGCTTAACATGTTGTAGCCGTTTGGACTTCTTGTGATAATGAAAATAGCCATGGCTTAAAAATTAGATGATGGGAAAGGCGATGTAGTAAATGTTTTTAGGGTGTAATATGTTACATGAAATATCCACAAACCATAGAGTAAAAAAAGGAATGAAACAGTTTTTCCAGATTTTAGATATGTGCTTATAGTACGCTGTTACATTACTATGTTTGTATGGCAGAGGCATATTCTGAGTATTTCCTAAGATGTAATGAACATTTACTGCAGGTTTTGTGCAGTGCTAGCTTATAGATTTCTCACTGTTTCTCTTCTTCCTGCTAGATGCAGAGAGGATTTTGCTTCTGTACATTTTATTCATGTATTGTTCGTAAGAAAGAAAAAAAAACAAATATTGGCCAGGCGCAGTGGCTCACGCCTGTCATCCCAGCACTCTGGGAAGCTGAGGTGGGTAGATCCCTTGAGGTCAGGAGTTCAAGACCAGCCTAAGCAAGAGCAAGACCCTGTCTTTAAAAATAGCTGGACGTTGTGGTGGATGCCTGTAGTCCCAGGTACTGGGAGACTGAGAAAGAGGATCGCTTGAACCCAAGAGTTTGAGGTTTTTGTGGGTGAGCTATGACACCATTACTGAGCGCAACAAAGTAAGACACTATCTCAAAAAAAAAAAAAGACCAAATATTTATTTGTGTAATATAGACATCGTAATGATATTTTCTTAATACACATATTAACAATATTTTATTGATGCATAATATTTTATTAAAAAGATACATGTTGGACTGACATTGAAGAACCTTGGCTCTCTCCAGTAAGCTGGTTTTGACATGTTCTGAGGAGAACTATGTTCTGGGGAAAGTAGATTTTGCCAGATTTTCCGAGGGGACAAAATGCTGTAAAGGTTGGACAGTGGTTAAGAAAAACAGTTCATGGCTGGGTTTAAATGCTGGCCATGCCACTAGTTGTTCTGAGTGAGTTACTGAACCTTTCTGCACCTCACTTCTCTTCAGTGTAGACTAGAGGGGTGGAAGAACCCATCTTGTTTGAAAAAGAAATAAGGGAAATAATGTAGGTAAATTGTCTGACACTTTCTAGAAGAAGGTAAGATTGATTTAATAATTTAAGAGCATGTGTATTGTGTTCTGACACTCAGTATCTGATGAACAAATGCCATTGTATTTCTAGAGAATGTAATAATCAGGAAAGTTGCAGCTGAGAATTTTTGCACTATTAGATGATTTTACTAAATTTCCTTAAAGGACACTTGCCAAAGAAAGTAATGGAGATGGTTCATATGTATTTAGAGATTTTACTAGAAAGAACACTAAAACTTCTCTTTTTAAAAGGATCACTTGGGCTTTACCCAGTTTATCCACCAGGGGGAATATTTGATGAGGGAGGAGTCACACAGAGCTCACGTGTGCATCTTAATCATTTCACATTTTCACTGTTTCTTAGAATTCCTCTAGCATTCACCTCCTAGTTCCTGTTTTGAGGATTAAGTCTTAATGATAGTGAAATCTGATTCTTTTTAAAAAAGAATTTATTTTTTAATTGATACATAATGATCATGCCTATCGATGGGGCACGTATGATATTCCCATGCATGTTTGTAACATGCATTGATGAAATTAGAATAATTAGGGTGCCCATCACTTCAAGTATTTGTCATTCCTTTGTGTTGAAAACATTAAAAATCCTCTCTTCTAGTTATTCTGAAATATATAATACATAATTTGTAGTCACCTTGTGTATCCTAGAGCCCTAGAACTTACACTTCCTAACTGTAATTTTGTACACCTTGGCCATCCTCTCCCTCCTCCTCCTTCCCTCATATCTTTCCCAGCCTCTGGTAACTTCTTGTCTACTTCTGTCATCAGGAGGTCAACTTTTCCAGCTCCCACGTGAATGAACATGCTGTGTTTGTCTTTCTGTGCTGGCTTATTTCATTTGACATAATGTCTTCTGGGTTCATGCATGTTGCTGCAAATGACAGGGTTTCGTTCTTTTTTGTGGCTGAATAATGTTCTTTTGCGCACACTGCACTTTGTTTATGCATCTGTCTATTGGTGGGCACTTAGGTTGATTCTGTATCTTGGCTCCAGTAAGCAGAAGAGTACAGATCTCTGTTCAACATAGTGATTTTCTTTCTTTTGGATAATATACCCAAGAGTAGGACTACTGGAACTTGTGCTATTTCTCTATTTAGTTTTTTTGGGGGGCATGTCTGTACTGTTTTTCATAATAGCTAAACTAATTTAAAATCCCATCAGCATTCCCCTTTCGGCGCATCCTCACCAGCATTTGTTATTTATTGTCTTTTTAAAGTAGCCATTTTAATTTGGGTAAGGTGATAATTCACTGTGGTTTCAATTTGTAGTTCTCTGCTAATTATCCATAGTATTTTCTTTATGTATCTGTTGACCATTTGTATCTCTTCTTCTGAGAAATGTCTGTTTAGATTATTTACCCATTTTTAAGCAGTTTGGGTTTTTTGCCATTGAGTTGTTTGAGTTTCTTATGTATTCTGGATGTTAATCTCTGTTGGGTAGTTTGCAAATATTTTCTGTCATTTTGTAGTTTTTCTGTCTACTGTGTTGATATTTTCATTTGCTGTGTGGAAGCTTTTAGCGTGATATAATCTCATTTACTTGTTTTTGCTTTTGTTGCCTGTGCTTGTCTGTGAAATCTAATTTTTCAAATCAAACTATATGAATTTGGAAATGATTAGAATTTCCTTAAAAGATACATGTGTGCTATTTGACATTTTCTTTATGTAAAGGGGAAATAACAAATATTGAAACATCTAGTAAATTCCAGCAAAAGATAGCTATAATTTAAAGAAACAGAAGTGTTTTTCTGTTTACTATTTATAAATAAATATAAATAAATTTGTATTAAGAGTCTTCTCTCAGTATTCTTGGGAGATTGGTTCCTACAGCCCCTCACATTCCAAAATACATATATAAGTCCCACAGGTCCACTTGTGGATCCCATGAATACTGTAATTTCCATCTGTGTTTGGTTGAAGAAAAATCTGTGCATAAGTAGACTAACACAGTTCAAACCCATGTTGTTGAAGGGTCAACTGTATGTATGTAAGGAAATTGCAATATAATAAAAACCTCAAAGAATTCTCTTTTAAAAGTACATACTGTTGTCATTTCTCAAAAGCAACAGTATTTCTCTAATAACAAACAACCAGTTGGCATTCATACCGCCCTTCTTGTCTAATAATCTTTTTTGGCGCCTGTGGTTCAGTGAGTAGAGCGCCGGCCCCATATACCGAGGGTGGCGGGTTCAAACCCAGCCCGGCTGAACTGCAGCGAAAAAATAGCCGGGCGTTGTGGTGGGCGCCTGTAGTCCCAGCTGCTCGGGAGGCTGAGGCAGGAGAATCGTGGAAGCCCAAGAGCTGGAGGTTGCTGTGAGTCCTGTGACGTCACGGCACTCTACCGAGGGCCATAAAGTGAGACTATCTCTACAAAAAAAGAAAAAAAAAGTTTAAATCAGGATCCAGACAAAAGATCTGAATGGTGGTATTGTGATTGTTTAAAATCTTTTAAATCTCTCCTAATCTCAATTTCAAATTTCCTCTTTCATCTATTTTTTTATTTCTTTGTTTTGTGGAATAAAACAAGTTTTTATCCTGTACAACATCAGCTTTTGGACTTTTTTGTTTCAAGTCTTCTTTTCATTCTGAAAGCAATTAAAAGCCTAAAGAGGTGTTGATTGGCCTGGGTACCTATATCATTATTTACTTTTTTACAAATGTATAATTTAAACTTTTTTTTTTTTTTTTTAGTTTTTGACCGGAGCTGGTTTGAACCTGCCACCTCCGGCATGTGGGGCCAGCGCCCTACTCCTTTGGGCCACAGGTGCCGCCCTAATGTAAACTACTTTTTAAAAATAACAGTAGTAAGCCCAGGACATGATTTAATTTTTATAAAGCGTAATTATAGTTTCTGAGAACTTTAAGAAAAAAGAGAAATGGTATTGTTTTACATCTTTGCAAATCTCTTTAAAGTCTGACTTCGTAGCAGGTCGCTGGATTCTTACATCTGCTTCTGCATTCTGTTGTGTTAGATTTTTTGTGGTAGAAATATATGAAGAAAACCTGGCTTCATGAAGATATGTCTTGAAAAGGGAGGAATATTGGGCGGCGCCTGTGGCTCAGTGAGTAGGGTGCTGGCCCCATATGCCGAGGGTGGCGGGTTCAAACCCAGCCCCGGCCAAACTGCAACCAAAAAATAGCTGGGCGTTGTGGCGGGCCCCTGTAGTTCCAGCTGCTCCGGAGGCTGAGGCAGGAGAATCGCTTAAGCCCAGGAGTTAGAGGTTGCTGTGAGCCTTGTGACGCCACGGCACTCTACCCGAGGGCGGTACAGTGAGACTCTGTCTCTACAAAAAAAAAAAAAAAAAGAAAAGGGAGGAATATTTTAATGGTCTTTTCATTTAATAGTGGAAGTCTTTAATACCATATGAAAACTTGACAGGCAGTAGTTTCTTAAAGGTTAGTTGTAATGTGCAATCTGAAACCCTATCAGGGAGCTTTTCATACTCTTGTTACATTAAAATCCATTGCTTTTTCTTGCACTTTGAATGGATTCTTTACCATGTATAATTTTGTACCATCATGCATTGGTCATTAGGAAAATATTGCTTCATTGAATTATGCAGTTCTTCCAAATGTTCACGTATTTCCTTATGAAATATTTAAAAATCACATTCATTATTATCACCACACATTTTTGTGTGTCTTCTTAGAAAAGTCTTTAGTTGTTGGGAAGCTGTCAAGCTTACAGTGATGATTACAAATTTTCCAAAATGCTGATTTTTTTCCTTGAAGGTTCAAATTTAATAATTAGCAACAAATGCTGTCAGTATTTTCCATGATATGACAAGCTCATTTAATTTACTTTTAACAAAATATTTTCCCAATATCCAAACCTGAATAAACATGGTCTATAACATAAAAATGGCATTCCACTTAAAAAGCAACTTGTTTAGTTCGTATCTCAAACAGTTCACAAGTGCTTTTCAGTGGTATTTTGGCATGCCAAAGTACCTTCCATTTTATCACACAGAATGTTAAAAAGATACAGATTCAGATATCAACATTTAATAGATTTATTATTTTTACTTCATCAATGATGGTTTTTAGCGAAACTGCCATTTGTTTTGCAAGTGCATGGTAGTAAAGAATGCTATGACTTTGATACCTAAAATCAGTCATTACGCACATACTACTGGTGGGTTGGATGCAGCTGCCCAGCAGCTTCATCCACTCTTGCTTTTGCACCATCAATGCAAGTGTCAACACAGTGAAGAAGGCAAATAACATGTTAGCATTTTATGAAAATGGTTGACTTCATGGACTTTTTGCAGGGTCTCGGGCCCCTGAGAAATGCCCACTTGGAGAAATGATGCTAAAGAGTTTCAGATAGTGTGGATTTTGTTTCTTGTACCTTTATGGTGTAATTTAACATGCTCCCTTTCTCTGGCATTTCCTATAAACAGACTTAATCAAGTTTGATTTTGTTTTTTCTTGGCAAGACTACTTCATGAAGTGGTGTTGGATTTGCATTCTTTTTGTGTGTGTGTGTGAGATAGAGTCTCACTTTGTTGCCTTCGGTAGAGTGCTGTGATGTTACAGCTCACAGCAACCTCAGACTCTTTGGCTCAAGCAATTCTCTTATCTCAGCCTCCCAAGTAGCTGGGATTACAGGCGCCCACCACAACACCTAGCTATTTTTTAGAAATGAGGTCCTGCTCTTGCTCAAGCTGGTCTCAAACCTGTGAGCTCAGGCAATCCACCTGCCTCCACCTCCCAGACTGCTGGGATTACAGGTGTGAGCCACCACACCCAGCCTGGGTTTGCATTCTTAGTCCCCATTGATGGTCATTGCCTAGAACCATTAATTTATTAAGGATTGCAAATGGTAATATTCTATCATTCATTCTTCATTTATTAGCTGAAATTCTTTCTAAAGGGAAACTTCCTCTGACCAATGGTTTGGTTACCCTGAGATACAGTTTGCACAGAAAGGCAAGATGGGTCCTGTTTTTTCTTCCAAATGATGAGTTGATTCCCTTGTATTTTCAAAAAGTGATCAATGAAGTGTTCTTGGTTTATTGTTTTACTTCATGTCTTATGAATTTGTGAATTTATAACCATTTTGATGTGCTTCAGTTTATTGCAGCTCGTAAGGATATTGCTTTGCCTAACTTTGGCCAGCAGAAGCCGCTTCACTCTTTCTCTTGGGTTCTTTGGATTGTGACCTCTGCTCTCTTTGTAGCTCCTTTGCTTTCTTATTCAACAAGATGTCTTATCTCAGACATTTCCTGACAATGAGCAGAAATCTGCCCTTTCTATGAGACGACTTGGGCAAAATGGTATTTAGATACTACAGTCTGGAGCACACTAGTCTGCTCACTACTATTGATGGATGACTTTGTTTTTAGATTTCTTCAGTGGACAACACTAGAAAGTATGCATATTTTTATTTATTTATTTATTTATTTTTTACGGTTTTTGGCCAGAGGCAGGTTTGAACCCGCTACCTCCGGTATGTGGGGCCAGCGCCCTACTCCTTGAGCCTCAGGTGTCGCCCGCGTATTTTTAAAAATAAAACACATCATGAATTTATCCTATTCCATTCAAATTTTGATTGTCTGTGATACCAGCATAATTACTTACTTGGATACTTTTTCATAATTATTTGTTTATGTACTTTTTATCTAGGATTACACAGACAATAGTCTTAAAACAGCATTGTCAATACCACCACCAAAAATGTGATTATGGAAGACAATTTGTTTTGAAATTTAAGAAAAAAAGGAAAATTAAAAGCATTGTCACAGTTTAGCTAGACAAATTGATTATCTTAACAGAGCTTATTATTCGTGTTTGCTGTACATTTTGAGATTGTTTTCTTACTTCCTAAAACAATGAATTGCTAGATATTTTAACTGATCCATAAACCAATTTACTGAAAGAATCAATCATATTGTGCCTTTCTTATATTTATAGAATAGACACTTAATTGGTAAATTTATTGGAGATGATAGTCAATAATAGAATGAAGTTTTTTCTTTTTTATTATCAAAAAAAGCCCGTTTATAATCAACATTTTAGATTACTTCTATTCTTTATCCATACTCAACTTCCTTTTCACTGTCTTAAAACAGAAAAAAATAATATTATTTAGAGCAGTGGTTCTCAACCTGTGGGCTGTGACCCCTCCATAACAATGAAAATACATCCTGCATATCAGATGTTTACATTACAGTTCATAACAGTGGCAAAATTACAGTTATGAAGTAGCAACGAAAATAATTTTATGGTTGGGGGTCACTACAACATGGCGAACTGTATTAAAGGGTCATGGCATTAGGAGGCATTAGGAAGGTTGAGAACCACTTACTGAAAGGGTAAGGAATTCTATCCCTATAGTATCATGATGTTTTGTTGTAAGTAAATATGCTACTATCAATGAATTCCTCTTTTTTTAATGAACAGCAAGAATTGACCATGATGCTTTTTAGCTTGAAATTTTTATTAAAAGTTTTTCTCCTGTAGTTTACCACGTATTACGCTGAGAAAAAAATGTTAATGATACTTTTCAAGCAGTTGTTTTTAGATGTAGGGATATGGGATATTGTGATCAAGAAAATTATGTTATTAAGGGAAATTGAAATAATAGCCAGTAAATTACAAATAGATTTCTACATGGAATATTTAGTGATACGCCTTCTTTTCTCCTTCAGGTTAAAAAAAAAAAAAATCATGACTGAATCTGCCTCTAGCACAAGTGGCCAAGAGTTTGATGTGTTCAGTGTTATGGACTGGAAAGATGGAGTAGGCACATTGCCAGGAAGTGACTTAAAGGTAAGCTGTCTGTCTGGCATATAAATGTACATCTGTACTTCTGCATGTGTGCATTTTTAAATTGAATACATATGTGAAATAATAACTAAAAGCATTAATCATACATAGTGCTGTAGGTTTTAGGTGATCCATAGACCTTCTCCAATAAACTCACAAGACAATTTGCAATGCTGATGGGTTGGCAGAAACCTTTGTCACGTGGGTTAGGGGAGTGAGGACTGTTTCTGCAGAATATGTTTATTTTGCAGAAATTGATTTGTAGCTTCAAGATGGATCATCTCTGTTCTGACTATTATGATGGGCAATATGTGTGGAAATGGCAGACTTAGAAGACCTGGCTTTAGTTCTATAGTTAGGACTTCAAGTGAATTTGTACAATCCCTGTGTCTAGGTGTTCTCGTTTAAAAACGGGATGATGTTAACCTATTGAATAAACAGAACTATTCACTATCTTTAAAGCATTTATACTGTGAATATGGATCTTTATATAATTGCTTGTTCAAAAGCAGATCCTTCCTGTAAACCAGGGTGCTCTAGTCTAGATGAGAGCTCTTCAGAGAGTAGGGTTCAGCCTCTTCTCTGTATATGCCCACTATGCCTTGCTTCCAGTGCCCCTCCACCTCTTTCAGGACAACCTCTGCTGTGCCATGAAACATGGTTGTGTGAGTACCCACCTGGGAGGCGAACCCTGCTCCCTCCACTTCCCCTCATTTCTAATTTGCTTTTGTTTTGCTTCTATCTCAGAAACCTTGAACCTGTCCGTGGCCCTTTAGACTTTGTGTTTGCACTTGGTCATTCAGGTATTTGCACTTCCCATCTCCCCAGGAGGCTGTCACTTGGCTCGGCTCCCTGATGATTGGTATTCTGGGTTATCTTAAGTAGAAATTTCTGCCCCCTAATACAGGTTTTTTAGAATCTAATTCTATGTAATGAGCTTGGCAAGTATCTTAGCAGGGCCTGCCTTAGCTCATTCTTGGAGAGATTTGAATGATCTGCCTGTTGCTGGAAAACTACTTAAATTTTAGTTGGGTTAGGTTAAATTAAGTATAATCTGCTGACATCTCTGAGTTTAATATAAAAAAATACTGCAGTGACGTTTATTGTAGTGGCATCTGGAGAGGAGTTTGGGTTTTCAGTTTTAGTTCTGTATTACCTTGAACAAGTCAGTTTCTTTGGGTCAAGTTTCCTCTATAGTCAGCAGGGATTTTACCTGCTCTAGCATTTTCCAGATGTTCATCTGGATAAGATATGATGGAGATAGGATATAAAAAATTTTTGAGAAAGAACAACTGTTTCTAAAACTCTGATATTTTCAACTACATAATAGCTATCTGAGCTTTTTTAAATTGTTTAAATTCCCTGATTTGGGGAATCCTTATCTGTAAAATGGGGATATTACAATCAATGTTATAAGGGGGTTATGAGGATGGAAAATACTATATAAAACATTTAACAAATTGTATCTTTTCTTATTTTATGATATATAATGTAAGCTACCTTTTAAATCACATTTTTCTCTTCTTTTTCTTGTGCACTTTTATCCTTTTTCTTTTCAGTAGCTTTTTTTAAACATCTAGTGGATGATGAAATTTGTACCTTTTGTTCAATTAGCTTTTGACAATAAAGTTTCTGTCCTTAAGCAATCTAGTTTGCATTAAGCCTTTCTAAACTGTGAATTTTAGAAATTAACTTATTACTTTTCTTAAGGTACATAGATAATTAGGCCATTTAGTGGGTATTCTAATCTGGGTTATTTAACATGACTTTCAAACTCATCTAATATTACTCAGGTAGTTGCCATGTGTCCAATTCATTACATGTATTATAGATAGTTTGGTATTTTCTCTGTTGCTCAGGCTTGAATGCAATGGTGTTATCATAACTCCCTATGATACTGCACTTAAAAAACAAGTTAAAAATGATTTTCTACTTGGCTAGGCATGGTGGCTCACACCTGTAAGCCTCGCACTCTGCGAGGCCAAGGCGGGTGGATTGCCTGAGCTCAATAGTTTGAGACCAGCCTGACCAAGAGTGAGACCCTGTCTCTATTAAAAATAGAAAAATAATCTAGGTTTTGTGGTGGGTGCCTGTAGTGCCAACTACTTGGGACTCTGAGGCATGGTGATCACTTGAATTCAAGTGTGAGGTTGCTATGAGCTGTGATGATACCAAGGCACTCTACCCAGGGCAACAGTGTGAGACCCTGTCTCAAAAAAAAAAAAATTCTACTTTATAACCCTTTTTATCTGAGGAGATTCAGAGACTAGCTAGTTGATTACATTACTGAGGATTCATTTGCTCCTTATTTGAAATCTGAGTTGGTGAGTTGATTGAGGAATTGATTTTTCACAAAATTAAGATATTGGAAAGAATTTAGACTAAATCATGAAATTTACTCTGGCCTGTCATTGCCTTGCCTGTTCACACTCCCGAGCTTCTCTGATCTAATGGGCATAGGCATGTGGTTTATTGCCCAGCAGTGTGGTGGCCTAAGACAGCCTGCCCGAGTTGGTTCAACTCATACAGTCCACCATCCCCCAGTCCAGAGAAGCCGCTTTCTCATCCTGGGGACAGGTTTTTTTTTTTTTTTTTTTTTTTATTGTTGGGGATTCGCTGAGGGTACAGTAAACCAGATTACACTGATTCCATTTGTTAGGCAAAGTCCCTCGTGCAGTCTTGTCTTGCCCCCAAAAGGTGTGGCACACACCAAGGCCCCATCCCCCTCCCTCCTTCCCTCTCTCTGCTCTTCCTTTCTCCAGCCCCTGGGGATAGGTTTTTATATGCTTTAACTTGTGCCCTTTTGTAGGAACTTTTCTCTGTAAAAGCATTATGATGACTGTCCAGTCAAGTTATGACCCTCTTCTGCCTAAAATTTTTTAGCAGTTGCCAAAATCTTTCATAGCGTGGTCCGAGCCCCCTGTGTTTGCCCCTGGAGTGTTTGTGTCCTTCACTCCTCAGTGTGCCCTTGTTTTCTCCCCGGCCTACCCTGGGCCACTTTTCCTTTTTCCCCTTGCTAGAGTTCCCTTTTCCTTTTCCATACTGGGGCAACTAAAGTTTATAGAAAACAGAGCACAGATACCTTCTCTGGGTAAGAACAGAGGACTTCCTCTCAAGGGAGCTTTCTGCCTGGGTCCTTTGAGTTAATCCTTTTTATGTCTCTCTTGTAGGTTTACAGATGGGAAAACGGAGGCCCAGAGAGGTTAATTCATTTGCTTAAGTCACTTACTGGCAGAACTGGGTCTTAAAACCAGGCTTTCCTGAAATTAAAATTGATTTTCTTACTGCTGCTATAATGTTGAAGGAGAGAAAGCATTTTCATATCAAAAGTGCAAGGAAAATGTTACAGAATTAGAAGAGGTAAACATTTATTAAAGCATCAGATGCCTCCCTTCAGGTGGGAGTATCCATGTGTACTTTTGAGGGGCGGAGACTGAAGAAGGAAAGGGAAGGACTTCTTCCTTTCCAGAGGAGGGCACAGCTGAAGAAGGTATAGTGTATCAAGGGAGCACAGCAAGTGTACCCCAACATTCTTGAAAAATATGGTAGTTGTTAATAAGACATTTTTGTCTAAGCAAATTTTGTCATTATTTAATTTGTTGTTTTAAAATAGATTATTTTTATAGATTAATGTCTCATGGCCAGCTCTAAGAATAGGCAGGGGACCAAGTGGCTGTGGAAAGGTGCCTGGGAAGGTGCCCTGGGCCTGACTGGTTTCTGCACCTGAATTATTCCTCTGGGTCATGTCTTTCACAGTCCCTCAGTAAAATGAAGATGTACTCCTGAAGGTATAGCATTTTATCTAGTAAGAAAAGTCACCACTTAGCCACCAACAAGACTCCGCAGCCAGGCAGAAACCCACCTGTGAAATTCCCTGCACTGTTAATACATGGTTTGGCCTTGCCTAGATAAATGTTCAAAATAGTTCAGTTACCAAATATTTTTGCCCTAACTTAAAACATGCTGGTAAGTAGAATTCCAATTTCAGCATTGAAAGTAATAAAATAATAATGTCAGCAGTGTCTTTTGGTGATCTATTACTAAAGACAGGTAAAAATAGGCAAAAGGTCCTTTGCCTTCCCAAGCCAAAATTAAGAAGAGAATCAGTTAAAGGTAGTTCAAGCCAAACAAAACATTTGCAAGCCTTTAAATACTTCAGGCATAATTGCTTTTTGATTAATCTGGGTATTCTCATGAAGAAAAACTTAGTCAGCTGATGCATGGGTTTCCTTAATAAATTTCTTATGTAAAGTTTATAATGTTGATATTCTTGATTGTAGAATGGAGCTACTAGACAAATGTTTTATGCTGTTCTTAGCTCTCTAGGTTAAAAGAACTAATAGTTGGGTGGCACCTGTGGCTCAAGGAGTAGGGCGCCAGCCCCATATACCAGAGGTGGTGGGTTCAAACCCGGCCCCAGCCAAAAACTGCAAAAAAAAAGAACTAATAGTTAAAAAAAGTAGAGGTGAACTTTTTATCATTCCAAAGGCATTCATGAAAGCTTTACCAATTTCAGAACCTGGGCGTTTCTTTGGGGAAAAGCAGAGTTAGGAAGTGTATCCGTTTTTCTGGAATTCTGTTTATGGGACATCAGTAATATTAACTGTCTGACATTTTCTGTAATAGTAATACTGTGGAAGACAAGTAAATCCAAGTTGAAATCCAGAGACATATTTGATCCCTGTATTTTTTTGCATATGATAGAATACTTTGAAAGCACTTTTTAATTTTTGAGATAAGCAACTTTGATTAGAACAGTTCTGAATTTTTTCAGGGTTGTTTGCATTTGAGGATATAATGATATCTATGAATTCTGTCTCCAGAAAAACATGTATGTACACATACCATAATTTCACATATATTTTATGGGATTTGCAAATGCTTGAAATCCATCCGTGGATTATGGCGAAGTGACTTTGCAGCTTTACTTTGTAGTCAGACTATAGGACTGTTACTGGCGATTGTTGTTATTGTAGGTGAAGGGAAAGCTGACTGGGTTTAAATGTGCATTGTGGGAATATTACCTTTTCATTTTGATGATATCTGAGCCTACAGCTTCTGGGTGTCAGTAGTTCTGAATTTTCACTTGGAGGCGGCACTCAGTGGTGGTCTCTTTCTTAGTGTTTAAAAGGCTGGGTGGTTTGCAGTGTCACAGCAATGTGGAAACTTAAGCCACTGGAGACTTTCTTTTTAATGTAAATGTTTGATGCTCTCCCTCACATTTTGTATTTATCAAATAAGCAGAAATTAGCATCAGCGACATGTATTGAAAGTAAAATTACTTACCTGAGGGAAAGTGTCAGGCTTGTGCCTATTTTTAAAATTCTAATTCAGAAGTGATTTTCTATCATGTTCTTTAATATCAATTAATTAATAATTATTACAATAGCTTGTTTTTTAAACTCCTGCCCAGTAGATGGTACTGTCAGCCTTATTTTGAAATATTCTGTGTTCAGAGGGGTCATTAAAAAAGCTTTTTTTTTAGTTTAATATTTTGTTTTTCAAAAAAGTAAAGTTATTTTTAGCTGTTTTCCTACTAATTAACTTACTACCACCTTCTACACTGACATTTTAGTTGGATACACTTGGTATCGTACTTAACATATTACCTGGGAACTCGTATTTGGAATATACCGTAGGAGAAAATAGTCTCACACTCCGTAACTGTTTCACCTCATTCAGTCTTCATTTAATAATTGTGGACTCTGTGTAGAAATTTGCTTAAGGGGCTGTTTTTAATCTGGTGGAAAGAATAATCATTCAATTGGCAAATGGAGGGCCTTGCTTAAATACTACATATTTGCATGCTCATAATTTCTGTGAAAGATGTAAAAAGTTATAATTTATTATCATTTTGAATATTGAGCTTCCTAGGTTTTTATCACCTGTTAAAATTAGTGGATCCCTAATGTCTTTCTGTTTTAAAGAAAAACAGAAGGGATTTGGAAAACTTTCTAAAATGCATGAGTATGAGATTAAGCCTCACTTCTTCAGAGACAACAAGACCCCTGCACATAAATAACGGTTAAGCCTTCAACATACACACACGGTACAACCAGGTTGTTGTAGAAACATGCTTTGAAGCTTACAAAGAGGTGAGAGGACATTTTCAATATTTAGAATGGGAACATCCATGAAATCAAAAGGCCCTTACTCTTTAGTGAGAAAATTGGCCTATAGCTAGTATACTTGTTTAGTGCTCATGGAAATTTCCTGAGGTTTTGGAGGACTAGAGGTTAAGATAATGGAGAATTCTGAAGAGCAGTAAAAGAAAGAAGAACTGTAGCCCTGGAGACAAAGCGTAGACGGTGACACGGCATGTGTGTCACCTTTCCGGGCGCACATCTTGGAACATAAAGAGAAGGAGGGACAGGTCATTATTTCTTGGACAGGGATGTTCCTTCTTCGTGAACTTGGTGAGCATGGGTGAAACAGATCAGTTCCTGGGAAAGAGTAATTCTTTTACTTTCTTTGATTAATGCCAAAGTGTGAAATTGGGAAAAACACAATTAAAAAATGAAGTGTGTTTGAAATGGCAAGTTCTCCAGGCAAGATGGCGGTTCTGTAGGACAGGGCAGGGCTGCGTGCATCCTGCTGCTTGTTCTGCTCCCCTTCCCTGAATCCCAAATTTGGTAAAATACAAAGGTCTTAGTGTTGGTAGGCGACTTATCAAGGTGTGGTTGTTTAAATTAACTTTTAACATACAATTAACTTGCTTAAAGAAAGACTCTACATATCAGCCATTAAATCTTTGCTGTCCTGAGCACTTCTGTAACTTTTGCCTCTTTTCTGCTAGTTTCGGGTAAATGAGTTTGGAGCCCTGGAAGTTATTACAGATGAGAGTGAGATGGAGAATGTTAGGAAAGCAACTGCGACCACCACTTGGATGGTACCCACTGCTCAAGAAGGTAAGAAAGGGCTGTCTGCATTTTCTTTCTTCTTTGGAAGGATTTGAAATAAGAATATCTAAGGTTTTATAATAGGCTGGAACTTTGAAAGTCCTGGGTGATTTTTGCATCTTATGTTTTTAGGTAAATTTCTGTAATGAGACTGACAGGAGCCAGCTTTTAATTTTTAAAATAGCTAGTAACTATCTTCCTTCCTAATGCCAGATCTGTAATAGCATAAGGTTAGTTGGAAATTTATCAAGTAAATCCATAGGTGATTTAGCCAAAAGCCTGCCACTTTTTTTCTCATCTACTCCAGTGGTTGTAACTAACACCTATATGCTGATGACTCCTAAATCTATATCTCCAGCCCCGACCTCTCCCCCGAGCTCCAGGCCCGTATTTCCACCTGCCTACTGGACATCTCCACCTGGATGTCCCACAGGTACCTCAAACTCCACATGTCTGAAATGCAATTCATTTTCTATTTCTTTCTCCCCTCCCCTCAAACCTTCTCTTTCTTCCCTAACCCATATTTCAGTTGATGGTAGCCCCGTCTACCCAGTGGACAAGCAAGAAATACAGGAGTCATCCTGAATTTGTTCTTCCCATCCCCACATCTTCTTTACTTAATCCTGATTTTAATTTCCTAAATATGTCTGAGATCTGGCCTTTTCTGCCTGTCATCGCTGCCACTGCCTTAATTTAGGCCCTTATCAATCCTCACCTGAGCTATTGCAGAGGTCACTGTGCTTCTAATTTCACCCCCTTTCAAATTACCCTGCACTCTAAAGGCAGAAAACCTTGTGTAGACCGCTTCCTCAACACTTCATTGATCTCTCATTGCCTCTTTAGAAGAACATACAAAGATCGGGTGACCTGCACCCACCTGCTTGCTCCGTCTCCCTCAGGCTCTGTTCCCTTCTTTGTACCTTGTGTTCTGGCAGTGCCAGCAGCACAGAATGAAGTACAAATTTCTCAACACATTGTGTGGTTTCATGCTTTCTTGCCTTTGCTCATGCTGTTTTTTTCTGGCTCGAATGCCGTCTCTTTTTTTGTCCAGTTGGTAAATTCCTCTTGAGCCTTCAAAACCCCATTGAAGCTTTTTATCAGAAAATTCTTCCCTGACCTCCCCCCAGGCTGAATGAATCACTATTTTTTCTGCACTACTTCTGGAACTTGCTCATGCTTCTATTATTGCATGTCTCACATTTATTATAAATACTGGTTTTCTTGCCTGTCTTCTCTTCTAGACTGTGAGCTCTCTTGGGCAAGGTCTATGCTGTCATTATCAGTGTCTAGCATAAATTGGTGCCTATAAAAATGTTTGCTGAATGAATGATTAGACTAAATTATGCAGGCAAAAGGAAATGTAAGTTCTTACACAATTTGGATAAATAGGATCCAGGAGACCTGCTACATTAAAAGTAAAATAAGAAGGTATTGATTTAACCGATTTAGTAAAACAGAATAATCACTCATCAAAAGGTTATAAATGTGAAATAACATGGTGACTCTTTTTAGGTTTTCTCAAAGATACAAATACAGAATAAGATTCTATAGGTCCATAGTTGCGTCTCCAGAATTCAGTGACTTCATTTTACTTTGAAGTCTGTAGAAAAAGCCTTGGACAAACTTTGGTTTATCCTTTCTGCAGAAATGTTTTGAATGATTTCTTGCAAGCTCATCTCCCTCTCCTTGCTAAAACTACATATCAATCAATCATTCATTCAACAAACACTATTCTTTTATTGTATTGCTAACAAAATTATTAGAAGAAAAAGTTTAATTGTATTGTGGGACATATTCTGTCAAGGTTTAAATTTTTTTTCTCCATCTTCTAGTCTTTTCAGAGAAGACTGGGATGCCTTTCAGGTTGAAGGATCCAGTGAAAGTGGAAGGGCTTCAATTCTGTGAGAACTGTTGTCAGTATGGCAATGTAGATGAGTGTCTTTCTGGAGGAAACTATTGCAGCCAGAACTGTGCTCGCCATATCAAAGACAAGTAGGTTTTTGCCCCATTCCATTGATAAAATGGGTTTTAGAGTCCAAGGTGATGGTGCTTGTGAGGGCTTGTATTCTCTGACATCTGACGCCTATTTACACCTTTCTCCCAGACACTTTTCCTTTAGAGGCACGTGAACCCTGACCCCTTTATTGAAGCTGGTGACATCTGTCATGCCTTGTCTGAGTTGTACTGCTAACATTCTGCCTGTAATACAACCTCTCCCCTGTCATCAGCTTTGTCTTTACATTAATCCGATTGCTCCCCAGCTAAGAATATTTCAATTTTTGTGGGGCTACATATACATTTGGATGATACTGAGATTTATGGAAAAGCAGTTTTATTTATATTTTAGGAATTCTCACATAACTTAGCTACAACTTCACGTATAGAATAAGGCTTCCACTGATTGACTAGTAATCAAATGAATGAAAATGGCCTTAGTGGATAGTGTTGTGAGTTGTGTTACTGATGGTCTCAGGTGCAGAGTGAGGGTTGTGACACAGGGACATCCACTGTCACTGGCCATCATATATGATCTTTGGGACCGGTCTGAAAAAGTTTAGCTTATCACCAAGAAGGTGTTTTTCTGACATATAATCTGTATACTACAAAGAAATTACTAGACATTTGTATTTTAGTGGACTTTCCCATGTATTTTAATCAGGTGCAGGTTTGGGGATTTTCTGTTTCTGTTGCCCAACTGATGTTTTACAAAGGTACACTTAGCCTTTTAGGTTGATGTGTCAGTCTTGATAATTGCTAGATCCTTGCTTTAAATGACCCTTGAAAACAAATATCTCGAATAATTGATTCTTTTATTGATATGGATGGCAGATATGGTAAACCGTAATTATAAACTTTTTATAAACTATTTCACATAGATGCTTGGTCCATGCATGAAATTAATCTAATAAATTAGATTCTTGGTCCACTTTCTACCCTGACAGATGTTGTACGTAATAGTGGTTTTAAAGCATTGCTTTATATGATATTCTAATGCCTGTGGATTTCTCCTGGTAATTAAATATTTTTCCTTTGGGGGGGCGGGCACTTGAAAACAATTTTTGCATTGATGATCAGCATGTAGATGTTTGATAGGTATTGTCTGCTGTCACTATTTTGGGTTTATAAACACAACAGAGATCAGAAGGAAGAAAGGGACACAGGGGAAGACAACGAGGAGGAAGATCCCAAGTGTAGTCGGAAGAAAAAGCCAAAATTATCTGTGAAAGCTGACCTCAAGGAGGATGGAGAAGAGAGGGATGACGAAATGGTTAGTAGCTCTTATCCCACTACCGGTGGCGCTGGGAGGCCTCTATGTGGGTCACATCGCGGTCACGAGCACTGCCCTGCAGCCAGTTACTGGGGTAACTGTGTGGCCGTCAACAAGTCACCTTAGCTCTCTGTGTCTCACTATCCCCCTCTCAAAATGGGAATAATAAATATGGCATCCTTCTATCAGGATGAAGAAATGGGATGTCCTGAAATATATTGCTGGAGTGAGAGATAACAGCAAAACCTTAAGTTTTGTAGATGAATCTTAAAATTCCTCTTGACAGCAAAATGCCATTCCCATTTTGGTAAATCGCAGGCAGATCTCATAAACTATATGGGGGGGTAGAAAGTAGCACATAAATATCAGGTATATTTGGGGAAAAGTCATTCAAAATGTGCTAATTAAACATAAATGTATTATCCCTAAAGTGTATATTAATGGTTCAGGGTCTGGAAGCATTTCCCTTAAGGTCAATATTGAGCAAGTGTTATTAGCTGGTCACTATTCTAGAAGCTGGGGATATAGGGATGCGTCAGACAGGTAGGACAGGGTCTCCCTCTTAGAGACACTGCATTCTTATGAAGGGGACATATAATAAACAAACAGGAGAGATGTTAGCTAGTGCTATGTTGAGAATTAAGATAGGACTTTAGGATTGAAGGTGGGTTGTCAGGGAGGCCTCCCAAAGAAGGTGACATGGACAATGTGGTCCAAATAACGAGCAGCCAGCTGTATAAAAAGTGAAGAATGAAGGGTCCTCTGGGCAGCAGAGCTAGGGGAAGTCTCTGCAGTAAGAACGTGTATGGCATTTTCTGTTTAAAGAAATACAAAAGAGCAATATGCTTGAGCTTTGTGGTCTACAGGAGAGTGGAGAGGGTGAAGCCGAAGAGGTATGGGTGGTCCAGGGCTTGGGGGCTTTATGGTATGGCAGAGTAATGGGTCCTTATTGTATTCTGAGTATGAGGGGAGCCATCGTAAACTTGAAGGCACAGGAATGCTTTGTGAGGATGTATGTTTTCAGGTGACCACTGTAGCTTTGATAGATGAGAGCGAGAGTAGAATGAGGGAGGCCAGTTTGGAGTTTATTGCAGCAGACTGTGGAAGAAAGAAGTCAGTGGACTTGGGTCTGTGTTAGAGGTAGGCTTGTTAGAGTATATGAGGAAAGGAGAAAAGCCAGGGATGATTCTTAGATTTTTTGGCTTTGACAATGGACTGGATAATCACGCCGCTTACTAAGAATGAGAAGGCAGGGTGGGGTAGAGAATCAAGAGTCCATTGGCCATCCTGAGTTGGAGATGCTTATTAGCCGTCCAGGGAATAGCCAAGTAGGCAGTTGGGTGCAGACACGTGGAGTCAGGGAGAAGGGGGCTGGAGATAGGGACGACCTTTAAAACCAGGGGGAGTAACTAGAAAGAGAAGAGAGGGGCCTGAGAAGGAGGGGCTGGTACAGTGTGAGGGAAACCAGAGCAGAGAGGCCAGGGAGCGGGGAGTGGACCTTGCCTCCAGGAGCAGCGCAGGAGGGAGCCGTGTCCATGCTTTCAGCGGGTAGTTCTTGGAAACGGTCTTACTTTGTACTGACCTCAGGCCAAAAGCAACACTGTTCTCAAATGTACTATATTCTTTCTTGCCTTAAAAGTTAAGAAGTGAAATTGAAGAGAAGAACAACAGCAAAAAAAAAAAAAAAAAAAAAAAATGCTTCCTGACAGCTTTCTAACTTTTCATTGGTGCCAATTTCATGAACTTTTAAAGTCATCATTTTCCTTTCTTGTAGGAGAATAAACAAGATGGAAGAATCCTGAGAGGTTCACAGAGAGCCCGAAGGAAAAGACGAGGAGATTCCACTGTATTAAAGCAGGGTGAGCTGATGGAAAAAGGTTTTACTTGTAGCCTTCTGATACTGAAAATATTTTACACAGGTAGAAATTTTAGTTATCATTGGGATGGATACTGTGACAGTTCAAGTATTGCTTTGGGATTTTCTACAACTCCATTTCATCAGTAAAAAATTAGGGTTCTGAGGAAGTAAAGAGAAAAATGGAAATTTGTCAACTATCAAATGGTTTCAGGGTAAGCTGGAGAACATCTTTATTTTTCCATCAGGCGGGTGGTTCCTGCTTCTGCCCCTTTACTACAGTATCTGATCTGGTTCATTTTCTAAGGTTTTAGGTTTTTAATGTTTCCTCTCAAAGCACAATGTGGCTGGTGACAAGGGAACTTTTTTCCTTTCATTCTTCCTCAGACAATATTTTATTCCTGTGAGGAATCCAGCCCTTGGGCCCTTGCTTGTGGTATTTTGTCTGGATGAATTCAGGACCTTGAGTCTTTCCCGGAGAGGCCCCAGAGTGCTCCCCAAGGCTTCCCTTGGCCTGGTGCAGCCAGTCTTTGGGTTTAGTTCCCTCCACTGTGTGTCACCCCGATCCCAGCACCACTGTCACCTTTCCCCTGCAGCCCGGCGCCCTGCACCCAGTGCCCCACTTCAGTGTCTAGATGCTTTACTTGCGGGTTCTTCTGTTTATTCCTCAGAAAGTATGGAAATGTCCCTCCCTGCCCCAGGTGCGTAGCCTGACTGCTGTGTCTTTTCAGAGATGACCTTCTGTCTTCTGTGGCTGAGATGAAAGGGAGTAAATTCCTCAGTTACTGTGAATTCTGCCTCAACACGTCTGTTTGCTGGACCTTTCTTTCCCATCTCTTTCCTTTCTACTCTGGATGGAATTCTAGGCCTGTGGCTCTTCTAAGACCTTTTTCCCTCATTTTTTTTTTTTTCCTTTAGATTTTCAGTTTTCTTCCTGGGCTCTATTTTTGCCTGTTCCAGTGTAACCCCAAGATACCTTTCCTCCAACTTTGCCACCCATCAAGCTTTTACAGTCTTCCCTTCATTTCCATTATTTGTCAAATTAATCTAAAATATTAATAAAATTGATATAGCTACCTCCATGTTTTCATCATGTATTCCTTTTACATCTAAAAATTCCAACTCTTGCTGTATTGATTTTTTTTCCCCATCTCTCCAAGATTAATACCCATTCCTCATCCACTCCCTGCACTGGCCTTTCCTCAGTCCTCCATTTCTTGATCTCTTGGGAGAAATGCTTTGCGTGTTCTGCCCCTAGAAGCTCTCCCTTGCTGTAGCTTCCATGGTGAGGTTCTGTCTTCCTGCCATGTCTTCTTCAGTCACTTGAAGTCTTTCCACGTCTTTCCTCCACCCTCCTGTGGTGTCTGCATACCACAGTTCACTTCTTAGCTCTTGTTTCTCGGGAAGAGGAGCCAGGACCAGAGCCAGAGACAGCAGCCGTGGAAATAAGGGGAGAGCCAGGTGCAGAAGTAGTGAGGGAAGTGAGAGTTCACCGAGTGCACCACTGATCTCTTAGAGTTGGAAATTCTGTCACTTTAGTCCGATTTGACTTTCAGGTTTGCCTCCCAAAGGAAAGAAAGCATGGTGCTGGGCATCCTACCTGGAGGAGGAGAAGGCTGTGGCGGTGCCGGTGAAGCTATTCAAGGAGGTATCGGCTCTCTAGAAACACGGTCTGGGAGGCAGAGGAGCTGTGGGATGCTGCTCCAAATTGGGGTTGTCGTTCCCACTGCCTGTTTAGGACATCTGACTTGGGATCATTTCTCAAACACATAGCTTCTCACATGTGTGTTTATGTGGAAGACAGCACTGATGTGTGCACACCTCCCCAGTGCCACGCATGTGGGTGCACGCTAACACATGCATGCTCTTTTCTCTCAGCATTTACTGAGTTTGCACTCATGAACTTTAACAGGGATACTGATACTACTCCCAAAAAACTAGCAGTTTAAAACTGGCAGAAAATTTCATTCATTCAAACATTTTCAAAACATTGAAAAATGGGTCACTATATTATATTAGCTGTAATAAAAACATTTCATCGTACGTGATTTAAAATTAGTTAAAATATATAAATAGCATGTATAGTTTTGAGTAGAAGCTGCTATCACTGGACTAAAACAGGGTCAGTAAACTTTTTCTGTAAAGGCCTAGCTAGTGAATACTTTAAGCTTTTCAGGGCATCTGGTCTCTGTTGCAACAACTCAAGTTGGTTGGTGTAGCACAAAGGCAGCCGGGGCAGTGTGTAAACAGAGGAGCGTGGCTGTGGTCCAGTAAAGCTTTATTTACAAAAACCGGTGATCGGCTGGATTTGACCTACAGACTGTAGTTTGCAGACCTTTGGTTTAAATTATTCAGTTATTTTAAATCATGGCATATAATAAATCTGCCATAGAAATCTTTTTATATATGTATGAGCATAGGGAGTTTTTAAAAAGTGGTGAATGGTAAATGTGAGGACGATTACATCTACATTAAGAACATTTAATTTACACGTAGTAGTAATTACATATAAACTTGTTCTGTGTAATTATTTTCTGTAACTTTGGTCCTTTACAGAATAGAGTTGCTTGCATTTTTATTTTTAAAAGTATAACGACAGCTAATGGTCTGAATCGGCAGTGTATTCATGTGATTCAAAATGTGGAAGTACTAAAAGGCTGTGAATTGTGTCCCTCACAGCACTGCCCCGCTAAGCACCAGGTTTGCCTCTCCTAAGTGACTGCTATTACCAGTTCTTAAATTCCCTTCCTGGAAAATTCTACATACATAGAGGCAATTTACACAAATCCTCCCCTCTCTGCCTTAAACCAAATGGCAATATCTGATATATACTTTCTGGATGTTCCTTTTTTTTGTTTAACTTGGCAGTTTGGAGATGATTTCAGCTTGTGAATCCCTTCGTCATTCTTTTATGCTAATGTATAGTATTCCCTCTTAGGCGTGTTCCATAATAATTTACATTGCTCAGTACTGACTGACACACACCAGTAGATCCTCTGAAATTGCTAGAGGTTGAACCAAGTTCCTTTCTCCTAGCAATGTGTGTGTACATCTGTTTTCCCAGAACCTTACCAACATGAAGTTATCAAACTTATTGATCTTTACTAACCTGATGGGTGAAATGTACCTGAGTGACAGTTTTACTTTGTATGACTCTTACGGGTAAAAGTTAAACCTCTTTTCAAATATGTAAAAGGCAAAAGCTGTAACACTTTCAATTTCTTTTCATTTGATCCATTTATAGCTTTTGTCCATTTTTCCATTGAATTATTTATTAATCCTTTTGGGTTTTTAGGATTTGTTTGTTTATGTATTTGTTAGATAGACTTTTATTTTAAGAATGGTAGTTACTCATGTTCTCAGTCGGATGAGATGCTGAAACTGCTGTCCTCTTGCCTTGTTAGTATCAGTCCTTTCCATATAACAAAAACGGATTCAAGGTTGGCATGAAGCTAGAAGGCGTGGACCCGGAGCACCAGTCTGTGTACTGTGTTCTCACAGTGGCTGAGGTAAGTTTTGCCTCATCTTTCTTTTTAAAAACAAAATAATGATTATTTTAATAATCAGGACTAACTGCCATTGTTTGAGGGCTTGCTTCATCCTGGTTCAGTGCGTGATGTTGTGTGTACATTATCTCATCTAATCTTTCCAAGAATCCTGTGCAGGTTATTTTTTTTTCATCCTTGTTCTGTAGGTTAGAGAACTAAGGCTCAGAGAGGTGAAGTGATTAATAAAAGGCCACACAGCATCAAAGTGATGGAACAAGGATTTGAACTCAGATCTACCTGATTGCATAGTTTTTGCCATACTATGTCAGGCCAATGGAGCTACTTAGGTCTTTCTTTTTAGGTATTTTGCAGTATCTCTGTGAAATTGTTCAGGAAAAGGTGACTACTTAATTATATATATATATATATATATATATACACGTATATATGCACATACACATACATGGAGATAAATACGTATGTGAATGTATATATGTATATTCGTGTGTGTGTGTGTGTGTGTGTGTGTATTTCAATCCAATATATTGCTGAGGGCACTTTGTAAAAATTATTTCCCTCCTCTGTTAGCTTCCTCCTTGCTCTCTCTCTTGAGACAGGAATATGTGTGTTTTAAAAATTCCCTCCAAAAGAATGAGATAGATGGTCTTGTGCACGAGTTTTAGGTATCATAGTATTTTTTCATCAACTTCGTTAATTTGTAAGAAGCTCAGCTCCTGCAGGACCCAGTGACCTATAATAGCTCGGTGATGATCATCTCCGTAAATGATAGCGCGCAGTTATGTAGAGCATTCCAGTTGCTAATCCAAGTGCTTTCTTTCTATTGGCTCATACTAATTTTCAAAATAACTTTTGAGGCTGGGTGTGGTGGCTCATGCCTGTAATTCCAGCTCTTTGGGAGGCTAAGGTGGATGGATCGCCTGAGCTCATCAGTTGGGAGACCAGACCGAGCTAGAGGGGGATTCCATCTCTAAAAATAGCCAGGTGGAGAGAAATGATTCCTGGGAAAGGCTGCCTAGAAGAGGTGCTATTCATCTCGTATCTGGAAGAATAAATCAGCATCTGTCAGGTGGAGATCAAAGAAACGGCATACCAGGTGGCCAGAACACCACGCCAAGGCCCGGAGTCCATGACAGCTACAGTGTGGGATAGTCCTGCACAGAGGAAAGACCATGTGAAGACACAAAGAGAAAGAGGCCATCTGCAAGCCAAGGAAAGAGACTCAGAAGAAAACAGACCTGCCTACACCTTGGTCCTGGACTTCTAGGCTCTGGAACTGTGAGAGAGAACTGTTATTTAAGCCACCCAGTCTGTGGTACATTATTATGGCAGCCTTAGCAAACTAATACAGATGAGTATAAAATCTTGAGATACCGCCCAGACCTCCTTAAGATCTGCACCGCGATCGCGATCAGCTCCTGCCCGGACCTCCTTAAGAGCTGTGCTGTGACCATGACCGGCGCCCGTCAAGACCACTGTAAAGCTGCGCCGCCCAGACCTCCATAAGAACTGTGCCACGACTACGATTGGCGCTAGCCCAGACCTCAGTAAGAGCTGCGATGCCACCCCCATCCCGCGACCCATGCCCACTGGGCCTCCGCACGCCCTGACCAGGAACTGCAAGAGCCGCACAACCCCGCATCCTACCTCCTGTACCCTTCTTGCCTCCACACCTGCCTGCTCATCTGGGCAGGGACTCTGGTAGCCGCATGCACTCCGGAGCCCTCCCTGCCTCTGCACGGAGCCCTTCTCCTGGCCAGAGACTGCTGGAGCCTTGTGCTCTCTGTGCCACAGTCACTGGGTGCCAGGCACTCCCAGAACTTTGTGCACCACCCCCAGCCCTGTTGGTGGATCCGGGTGTGTCACACTCCAGAGCAGCTTCCACAACCAGAACTCCCTGGCTGGGGCAGCCCCAGAGGAACTACACAGGGTCACTCCCTGCACAGATCCGGCAACAATAGAGTGATCCTCTGGGGTCTAATCTTGGAGAGACACCTCCCCAACTCTGAGGATGGCCAGAGGCAATGGTGAAAAACAATCATGAGGCAAAATCAACAGAAAAACTCTGGCAATATGAATAATTGGGGGAGTAGATCAACACCCCCAAGGATCAATGGGGCAGACGCAGCACAAGATCCCATGCACAAACAAATAGCTGGGATGTCAGAAATCGAATTCAGAATCTGGATAGCAAATAAGATCGAATTAGAATTCCAAGTAGTAACCCAAAAGATATCTCAAGAATTCAACAAATTCAAAGACCAAATGACCAAAGATTTTGACACATTGAGAGAAGAAGTTGCATCCCTCAAAGATCTGAAAAACACAGTAGAATCCCTCAGTAACAGAATGGAGCAAGCAGAAGAAAGGATTTCCGACATCGAAGACAAAGCTTTCGAATGCTCCCGAACTCTCAAAGAGGAAGAGAAATGTAGGGCAAAAACAGATCACTCACTCAGAGAGCTCTGGGATAATTCAAAGAAAACCAATATTCGTCTTATAGGGATCCTCGAACTTGACGAAGTGGCTTCACAAGGCACAGAGTTTCTTCTCCATGAGATTATGAAGGAGAACTTTTCAGACATACCAAGAGATTCCGAAATTCAGATAGCAGGCAGTTTCAGAATTCAAGCACGACTTAACTCGAATAAGACATACCCCATACATATTATAATCAATTTCACTAAAGTTAATATGAAGGAGAAAATTCTGAAAGCAGCCAGATGAAAGAAAACCATCACCTACAAGGGGAAGAATATTAGAATAACTGCAGATCTCTCTGCTCAAACCTTTCAAGCTAGAAGAGGATGGTCATTGACTTTTAATCTCCTAAAAACAAAATAACTTTCAACCCAGCTAAACTGAGTTTCATTTATGACAGAGAAATTAAATACGTTAATGACATTCACATGTTGAAGAAATTAGCTATAACTAAACCAGCTCTCCAGGATATTCTCAGGATGGTCATCGACTTTTAATCTCCTAAAACAAAATAACTTTCAAGCCAGGATCCTGTACCCAGCTAAACTGAGCTTCATTTATGACGGAGAAATTAAATACTTCAACGACATTCACATGTTGAAGAAATTTGCCACAACTAAACCAGCTCTCCAGGACATTCTTAGACCTATCCTCCATAAAGACCAGCATAATTCTCCACCACAAAAGTAAACCCACCCAAAAAATTTTTGATCAAATTCCAACTTCCACAGTCGCAAAAGGATTAAAAATGTCCACCGGTCTCTCGAAAGGCTTATCAATAGTCTCAATTAATGTGAATGGTTTAAATTGTCCTCTAAAGGGGCATAGGTTGGCAGACTGGATACAAAAACTCAAGCCAGATATCTGCTGCATCCAAGAATCGCATCTTACATTAAAGGCAGATATACACTCAGGGTGAAGGGATGGTCATCTATATTCCAGGCAAATGGAAAGCAGAAAGGCGTTACAATCCTGTTCGCAGATGCAATAGGCTTTAAACCAACCAAAATAATTAAGGCTAAGGATGGACACTTCATATTTGTTAAAGGTAATACTCAATATGATGACATCTCTATTATTAATATTTATGCACCCAACCAGAATGCACCTCAATTTATAAGAGAAACTCTAACAGACATGAGCAACTCGATTTCCTCCACCTCCATAGTAGTTGGAGATTTTAACACCCCTTTAGCAGTCCTGGATAGATCCTCCAAAAAGAAGCTAAGCAAAGAAATTTTAGATTTAAACTCAACCATTCAACATCTGGACTTAACAGATATGTACAGAACATTTCATCCAAAAAAAACTGAATACACATTCTTCTCATCAGCCCATGGAACATAATCCAAAATCGACCACATCCTAGGCCACAAATCTAACCTCAGCAAATTAAAAAAAACAGAAATTATTCCTTGCATCTTCTCAGACCATCAAGGAATAAAAGTTGAACTATATAACAATAGGAACCTACATACCCATACAAAAACATGGAAGCTAAACAACCTTATGCTGAAGGATACATGGGTTATAGATGAGATTAAGAAGGAAATCACCATATTTTTGGAACAAAACAAAAATTAAGACACAAACTACCAGAACCTCTGGGATACTGCAAAGGCAGTCCTAAGAGGGAAATTTATAGCACTGCAAGCCTTCCTCAAGAAAACGGAAAGAGAGGAAGTCAATAACTTAATGGAACATCTCAAGCAACTGGAGAAAGAAGAACACTTCAACCCCAAACTCAGCAGAAGAAAAGAAATAACCAAAATCAGATCAGAATTAAATGACATTGAAAACAAAAGAATTGTACAACAGATCAATAAATCCAAAAGCTGGTTTTTTGAAAAGATCAATAAAATAGATAGTCCTTTGGCCAACCTAACCAGGAAAAAAAGAGTGAAATCTCTAATTTCATCCAGAAATGGTAATGATGAAATAACAACAGACCCCTCAGAAATTGAAAAAATCCTTAACGAATACTACAAGAAACTCTACTCTCACAGATTTGAAAATCTGAAAGAAATCGACCAATACTTGGAAGCGCTCCACCTACCAAGACTTAGCCAGAACAAAGTGGAAATGTTGAACAGTCCTATATCAAGTTCTGAAATAGCATCAACTATACAAAATCTCCCTAAAAAGAAAAGCCCAGGACCAGATGGCTTTATGTCAGAATTCTACCAAACATTTAAAGAAGAACTAGTACCTATACTACTAAACCACTTCCAAAATATAGAAAAAGAAGGAATATTACCCAGCACATTCTACGAAGCAAACATCACCTTGATCCCAAAACCAGGGAAAGACCCAATGAGAAAAGAAAATTATAGAGCAATATCACTAATGAATATAGATGCTAAAATACTAAGATCCTAACAAACAGAATCCAACAACACATCAAAAAAATTATACACCATGACCAAGTGGGATTTATCCCAGGGTCTCAAGGCTAGTTCAATATACGTAAATCTATAAATGTAATTCAACACATATACAAACTTAAAAATAAAGACCATATGATTCTTTCAATTGATGCAGAAAAAGCTTTTGATAATATCCAGCATCCCTTCATGAGCAGAGCACTTAAGAAAATTGGTATAGAAGGGACATTTCTGGGTGGCGCCTGTGGCTCAGTGAGTAGGGCGCCGGCCCCATATGCCGAGGGTGGCGGGTTCAAACCCAGCCCCGGCCAAACTGCAACAAAAAATAGCCGGGCGTTATGGCGGGTGCCTGTAGTCCCAGCTGCTTGAGAGGCTGAGGCAAGAGAATCGCGTAAGCCCAAGAGTTAGAGGTTGCTGTGAGCTGTGTGACGCCACGGCACTCTACCCAAGGGCGGTGCAGTGAGACTCTGTCTCTACAAAAAAAAAAAAGAAGGGACATTTCTTAAACTAATAGAGGCCATCTATAGCAAACCCACAGCCAATATCGTATTGAATGGAGTTAAATTGAAATCATTTCCACTGGAACCAGGCGAGGTTGCCCATTGTCTCCATTGTTCTTTAACATTGTAATGGAAGTTTTAGCCATTGCAATTAGGGAAGAAAAGGTGATCAAGGGTATCCACATAGGGTCAGAAGAGATCAAACTTTCACTCTTCGCAGATGATATGATCGTATATCTGGAAAACACTAGGGATTCTACTACAAAACTTTTAGAAGTGATCAAGGAATACAGCAATGTCTCAGGCTACAAAATCAACACCCATAAATCTGTAGCCTTTATATATACCAACAATAACCAAGCCAAACAAACAGTCAAGGACTCTATTCCTTTCACAGTAGTGCCAAAGAAGATGAAATATTTGGGAGTATACCTAGCAAAGGACGTGAAAGATCTCTACAAAGAGAAATATGAAACTCTAAGAAAAGAAATAGCCGAAGATGTCAACAGATGGAAAAACATACCATGCTCATGGCTGGGAAGAATCAACATTGTTAAAATGTCCATACTGCCCAAAGCAATATATAACTTTAATGCAATTCCTATTAAAGCTCCATTGTCATATTTTAAAGATCTTGAAAAAATAATACTTCGTTTTATATGGAATCAGAAAAAACCTCGAATAGCCAAAACATTACTGAGCAACAAAAACAAAGCAGGAGGAATCACGCTACCAGACTTGAGACTGTACTATAAATCCATAGTGATCAAAACAGCGTGGTATTGGCTCAAAAGCAGAGAAGTAGATGTCTGGAACAGAATAGAGAACCAAGAGATGGATCCAGCTACTGTTATTTAATCTTTGACAAGCCAATTAAAAACATTCAGTGGGGAAAAGATTCCCTATTTAACAAATGGTGCTGGGTGAACTGGCTGGCAACCTGTAGAAGATTGAAACTGGACCCACACCTTTCACCATTAACTAAGATAGACTCTCACTGGATAAAAGATTTAAACTTAAGACATGAAACTATAAAAATACTTGAAGAAAGTGCAGGGAAAACTCTTGAAGGAATCGGCCTGGATGAATGTTTTATGAGGAGGACTCCCCAGGCAATTGAAGCAGTATCAAAAATATACTACTTGGACCTGATCAAACTAAAAAGCTTCTGCACAGCCAAGAACATAGTGAGTAAAGCAAGCAGACAGCCCTCATAGTGGGAGAAAATATTTGCAAGTTATACCTCCGATAAAGGTCTAATAACCAGAATCCACAGAGAACTCAAATGTATTAACAAGAAAAGAACACGTGACCCCATCTCAGGGTGGGCAAGGGACTTGAAGAGAAACTTCTCTAAAGAAGACCAATGCAAAATCTACAAACACATGAAAAAAAGCTCATCATCCTTAATCATCAGAGAAATGCAGATCAAAACTATTCTGAGATATCACCCAACCCCAGTAAGAGTAGCCCACATAACAAAATCCCAAAACCAGAGATGTTGGTGTGGATGTGGAGGAAAGGGCACACTTCTACACTGCTGGTGGGAATGCCCACTAATACGTTCCTTCTGGAAGGATGTTTGGAGAATACTTAGAGACCTAAAAATAGACCTGCCATTTGATCCTATAATTCCTTTACTAGGTTTATACCCAGAAGACCAAAAGTCACAATATAACAAAGATATTTGTACCAGAATGTTTATTGCAGCCCAATTCACAATTGCTAAATCATGGAAGAAGCCCAAGTGCCCATCGACCCACAAGTGGAGTAACAAATTGTGGTACATGTATACCATGGAATATTATGCAGCCTTAAAGAAAGATGGAGACTTTACCTCGTTCATGTTTACATGGATGGAGCTGGAACATATTCTTCTTAGCAAAGTATCTCAGGAATGGATGAAAAAGCATCCAATGTACTCAACCCTACTATGAAGCTAATTTATAGCTTTCACATGAAGGCTATAACCCAACTATAGCACAGGAATATGGGGAAAGGACCAAGGAAGGGGAGGGGAGAGGGGAGGTTAGGGTGGAAGGAGGGTATTGGGTGGCGTCACACCTACGGTGCATTTTAGAATGGGTACAGGTGAAACTTAACTAAATGCAGTAAAAAGGAGATTCAGGTGTCAAACAATAATAGCAAGATATTATCAGTGTAGGCCTATGGTGGCCTACATATACAAAGTAAATACACACCATAATAAAAAAAGTAAAAATAAAATAAAAATAGCCAGGCATTGTGGTATGCACCTATAGTCCCACTTCAGGGGTCTGAGGCAAGAGGATCCCTTCAGCCCAAGAGTTAGAGGTTGCTGTGAACCAGGGCATTCTATAGGGGGACAACCAAGTGAGACTGTCTCAAAATAGAAAAAAACAATTTTTGAAGTGGAGCCCTTTCCTCTTATTTTTCAGATAAGAAAACTGAGGCAGAGAGAGCTAAAGTAACTTGTGGCTTGTAATATGCAGTGAAAGGAAATGGCTACTCTTATCAGAAAATTGATGTGGAGCATTTTTGCAGATTTTATATAAAATATCAGAATACTGTCACTCTCAAACTCGATTAGACATTGTATGTGTTCTCCTTCCTGGACTCTGGAGGTTTTGTCTGGCCCTTTGGAGTTGGAAGGGGAGAGTTAGAATTTCTGGGGAATAATTGGATTAGTCCTTTGAAGTGCACGAGATTTCTCAGAGAGGGGAGAAGGTGTGAATTGCTAGTGCAGGAGAATAGCAGATATTAGGGGTGGGTACAAGAGAAAAAGCTAGAGAAGGATCTGGAAAGGAACAGGCAGAGGCAAAGGAAGCTGGGTGAGTGGGTCTCTAGCAGAACCAGGGAGAGTGAATAGCTGACGTGTGTGTGTGTGTGTGTGTGTGTGTGTGAGGGGTGAGGGGCGAGTAGCATCAGATGCTTCAGATGAGGGAGATGAGGTTGGTGTGTCCTGGGCCAGGGCAGTTAATTTGAGACAGAACTGAGTTTTATGAAAGCATTGTGAGGAAACAGGTTCAGTGAGCATGCACTGGTTTGGAGAAGTTTAGCTGTTAAAGAGCAAAGAATTTCTATGGTGTATGTATCTTTTAATTCTTGCTTTTTGAAGGAGATGTATTTTACTTTGCACTTCTTTTAAATTATTTTTTTTTTAATTTGAATCACTTATCTTTATTGCTTCGAGAGAAACAAGACTATTTTGTGATTTGGTATTTTTTTTTATTATAATATTTATTTATTTATTTTATTGTTAAATCATAGCTGTGTACATTAGTGCAATCGCCTGTACCCATTCTAAGATGCGCCATAGATGTGGCCCCACCCATTACCCTCCCTCCACCAAACAGACCTGAGGATCTATGTCTTTTGTTCAGATTGAGGAGGAAGAGTCTTGGGAATAACTGGGCTGGCGAACTGAAAGAACAGGAGTCTGGGTTGATAGGGTTGGGTTTTCCCAGTGACTAGTTAGTCGCGGAGCAGCTTCTGACAGGGACGAGGTCCACAGGAGTGAGGGTTTGAAGTGGAGAGGAAATGAAGGCAGCAAAGTGCCAGGCTCCTGGGTAAGTCATCCTGTGGCTGACAGAGTGCCCAGAGAGGGAGAGGAAGCCGGGCTGGGCCTTTGGAAAGTGAGAGGGGCTATTTGGGAGGTTAGCACCGGGATGTTGACAGCTGAGGTGGTGGCACCACTGAAGAGGGACAGGCCCAGGAGCCGCTGTGTTGCCAGGTGGAGAGCAGGATGAGCAGCCCTGAGGAAAGGCTGGCGGGTGGTGAACTATGTTTGTCTCTGGCAGGGAGGCTAAGGATGTGGGACACTTTTTACCGAAGCATAGCACCCCAGAAGGTGTGAGATGAGAAGAGAGACTATTGGGAAACAGCAAGGGTGGCTCAAGGGGACAGAAGCTCAGAGCAGTATGCCTGCAAGGGGACTAGTGGCTGAAGATTACTAAAAGGACTTAGCTCTTAGGCAATGACCAGACACCTGAGTGGGAGGCAGAGTCAAGAAGTGGGCCCTGAGTTCCTTCTTGGCATGGCGTGTGAGGTGGGGAGGGGGGAACTACTTACCCTTCATGAGAGACTGTGTTTCCCAGGTTGTCCAGGCTCAGCTTTGTGGGGAGTCTGATCTCTCTAGAGGGGGGTGAGCTTTGTTGTAAATTTTATGTATGTGATACATCAGTGCATTATAATACAAGATAAAATATAAAAAGTCCATCATTCCCTTTCTGTCCCTGCCTTCTCCCAACCTCTTCTCAGAATAAATCATTGTTAATGTTTTGGCAGATAACTCTGCAGGACCTTTCTTTCTATAAGTTAAATGCGTATGTGTAAGTGTGTATATAAACGTATGTGTATGAATGCATTTCCTTAGATACGTGAATATACGCACATGTACATATAATCATGTACACCCATGGACACCCACACAGATAATTTTCTCATAAATGAACTCAGCCTATGTAATTTGTTTTGTGTAATTTGAGTTGTCCACAGCTCAGATGTTGCCACTTGGATTTTAACAATATGTTTTAGAGAACTTTCTGTGATGGTAACTGTACAGCCACCTCATTATTTGGGAATTAATTGCCCTGGCTCTGCACTTGTGTTCAGGCTTCTGCAGGGCAGGTGTTCCTGGAGTAGGTGTGGTGTGTGTGTTTCTGCCTGCTAGTGGGAGGAAGATTGAGGGCTGAACCCTCTGACAGCCTAGGGCAGAACCACGACCCAGCTCAGGTCACAAAAACCCAAGTGTCCTTTTATCTCAGAATGTCCCTAATGGGGTCCTGTAGGCAGACGCAGGGTGTGTGTTACACAGAGTGAGTTCTTCCCAACATTTCAAGGGGCTTGTCTCATCTGAAGTGTGAACTAGAGGAGCCTTGTCTGTCTTCCAACCCAGCTACTGTTGGAGAAGAAAATGTGTTGCCTTTTCTTCATGTGCTGACCCGATGTGGTCTGCATCATTCACTATGGCCAGAGCGCCCACTTGGGGCCCAGCTGGAGCTTTGTGTGGGGTGCTGGTCCGGCTACTTCCCTGCCGCCTCACCTTGGTCCAAATAGGGAATTGACTTATATTCGTGGGAAAATTACTCTTCACCAGTTGTCCACAGCTCAGATGTTGCCAGAACACCACAGCCTGGCTCTTTCTAATAAAATAGACTTTACCTTTAGATTTTATTGATTTAGTTTTTCTTGCTGTTAATGTGACTAGTTTGATTAATATAAGCTACAGCATACTTGACGTCCATGTTTGTTTTTGTATACATATATGAATATTCTGTGTTTGTCTGTTTGTTTTTTAATTACCCAACCTTGTTTTACCTATTTCAGGTTTGCGGATACCGGATAAAGCTTCACTTTGATGGATATTCTGACTGCTATGACTTCTGGGTCAATGCAGATGCTCTGGATATTCACCCAGTTGGGTGGTGTGAGAAAACTGGCCATAAACTCCATCCTCCCAAAGGTATTGTCACTTTTTGATTTATATTTTAAATTTGGTAAAAACTCATTTTGTTACATGCTGATTTGGAATTTTTAAGAATTCAGACTTTATGGCAATTCATGGGGCCCCTAATTCAAACTTACTATTTATGTTGACAAATGTTTATTAAAGTGAAAGAAGTTAAAGGTAGAATCCAACATGGACGAAACTATGTCCATGTTCTTACTGCCTATAAAATAATGTTTGCATGATACTTACCTTTGTACGCAACTTTCACATACAGATTTCTATCATATATATATACATCCTTGAAAAACTGATTGGAAAAGGAGTTTTAACTAGTTTATACAACTAAGGTTATGTACTGATATTTTAGTATATAGAAAATCCTGAGAAATTATCCATGAACTTATAGATCTTAATATTTTAGGAGATTGAAAAGGAGATGGCAACTCTGAAAATTGACTTAGGTGGGGATTGAACTCATAGCAATTACTTTTTTTGAAATTGAGTTTTTTATTATAGTGATTTTTGCTTTTTTATGTTTATATAAAGATCCAGAACATCATTTTTCAGGTCATCTCTAAGGTGTTTAATATCTTGTTTCCTTTTTTCCAACCATTACATTTTTAAAACTTATTTGACTGAGATAGATAGATTTATCGTTATTTACTTGATGTCAAAAAGTTACATTACTCAAGTGCCCACCAATCCATGAATGGATTAATTAACTGTGGTAGACGTCTACTGTGGAACACCGTTCAGCCGTAAAAAAAAGATGGGAAACTTCATATCTTTTGTATTTAACTGGACGGACTTGAAAAACATTCTCCTTAGTAAAGTATTTCAAGAAAGGAAAAGAAAGCAAGCCATGTACTAGAGCAGTGGTTCTCAACCTTCCTAATGCCGCAGCCCTTTAATACAGTTCCTGTGGGTCACAACCCACAGCTGGAGAACCGCTGTACGAGAGGAAGAACACAATTAAATTCAAGAAGAAGGGAAGGTGGAAGGGACTCAGTGAGCTTTCATCTAAAGGGTACAGTGTTGGGGTACATAGCACACCTCCTGGGTGAAGGACTCAGTACAACTTGGGGTTTGTTTGTTTGTTTGTTTTTTTCCCCAGTTTTTGGCCGGGGCTGGGTTTGAACCCACCACCTCTGGCAGACACATGGAGCCGGCACCCTATTCCTTTGAGCCACAGGCGCCGCCCAGTACAACTTGTTTTTTTTCCTAACAAACTCAAACGATGTAACCTAATCGTATGTACCTTTATATTAATCTGAAATAAAAAATTTAGGTTACTAATGTGACATTTTTGGCCTGTCTCAGGGCTTTTATCTTTTAATGGACCAGCCAATCCTTGGTTGTAAGTGAAAAATCCATGGCCAAATCCATATTTCCAGATAGCTGAGGATTAAACAAAAAGGCATAGGAAAGGTGAAGAGGAAAAAGAAAATTTGTAAGCATTTTTGTGAATTGACCTCTTATTTATGGTGAATTATTGACTGTTTCTTTTTCATGCTACCTTTTAGACATTAATGAGAACATATTAGCTGATAAAATACAATGCTCAATTTCCTTTTATTTAAGGAACTGTTGACTTTAATAAAATTGTGCAAATTAATGCAGGGATATTTCCCTTAGTGTAATTGGCCAGCGTCCTTACTTCATGAACCTTTAGCATCATTCTTGTGGTGATAGGCCAAAAAGATTTTACCTGATTTATGACTTCTTTTCCCCTGAGTTCCATAACTTCTGTAAGTTAGTCTCCCCTAATAGAATAGGCCAGAGAAGGATAGAGAACTTGATGGGTCCCGTTCACTAGTCTTACTGCTGAGGAAGTCTGCCCACACACCCGTGGAAACAGCCTGGTGATGAAAAGTGTGCCTGGACATATGTGCATTTTCTTCCTCATCCTTGTCTTCGTATTTCCTACCATTCATTCAGAATTGAAAAAATACAAAGATTCATAGCTGTGCTTAACAATTCATAGTTATGAATTATGAGTTAATTTTTGTTTATTTAAAAAAAATCACTTGATGGCTTGATTGGAGCATGTTGGAGTTGTATATACATAAAAGTGGGACCAGAAAACTAAGAGTACAGTAGTTCATTGTTTCCCTAAGTCTGTTCATATGTGCTTATTCTAGGATATAAAGAAGAAGAATTTAATTGGCAGACTTACCTTAAGACATGCAAAGCTCAAGCTGCTCCGAAGTCATTATTTGAAAATCAGAATATAGTAAGTTCATCTAAAATACTTTTCCTTTTAATGGAAGTGAGTTTTTGAGTATCTCATATGAGAAATTACAAATGATAAATTAATAAGGAACTATAATAAATTTATTGCCTTGATAGAGTGTTCTTATCTTAAGCTTGAAAATTAGCTTAAAATCTTCATGAATGTATATGTAATGTATAGCCATCTGGATTGTCTTTTTTATTGAATTATAGAAGACAGTATATAAAATCCAGGTGACGTTGGCAGTTAATATGCATAAAAATTAAACTGAGATACTTTATTGTTCTGATTACTTAGGAGTGCTGTTCAGGTGGGATTCACCTGGGGCCGTGAAGGGAGCCCTGTTTAGTTTACCTGCAGGAGGCCTCTGGAGACTGACTTACATTCACTCCAGCATATTGCTGTATTAGCAGCATCACAGAAGCAAAGTCTAGACGTTGTGTGTATTTTCTGCTTCTTCACCTGTACTCCCGCTTTCTGTTACGTGTTCCTCTGACGGCATGCATCTCTTCAGGGGGCTGGATAGGTTACAGTCTTCTATTCCCAACAACAGAGGACAAATAAGTAGAAAAGCAAAATACCATCTTTACAACCAATGGGGGGCTGGGCTGGAGGTCATGCGTGGCCCTGGAATTAAAGAGATTTATTGTCCCTTCCCACCCCACCCACTGAGCCCGTGACCAGACCCTCAAGGAGCAGAGTGCACCCCAGCTTCCTCTCAGGAGTCTGACCAGTCTCTCCTCCCAGAGTCGCCAGTTAGGAAGCAGGCAGTGGGAGGTGGAGGCAGGCAGTACTATTTCACTGACGGTGTTCCCTCCAAGTGGAAATAAACATCCGGAATGGGAAAAACCTTCTCACCATCTCCAGAAACCCTCCTTTGGGGAAAAATTTAACCAGTTGATTTGAGAGCATCAGTCTAATGGCTGAAATGTTCTCTGATTAAATTGAACATAAAGGGGGTTGAATTAGAGAACTGAAGAAGGTGTGTGTGTGTGTGTAACTAGTGGAGATAATGAACCAGGTGATTATTTTAAAACACTTCACTTGAGAGGAGGCTTAATTGCTGAAATGTAAATACTGCCTTGTCAGTAGTTACTCTCCGACAAAACTTAGCCAGGGAGGAAGGTCAGTTAGATGGAAACCTGTCATCTCTGTTCCAAGTTTCCTAATCCCTGTCTGGTTCTCTGATGATGACTTCAATCAGGGATTTATTAACTGCCTTGTACCGTCCTCTGAAGTTCTGTGCATTGCTGGCATATAACTTAATCTCGGGATGTGTGTTTGGTATCTAAGAGGCAATTAATTTTTCCACCTCTTGCTTCCTCTACCTCAGAATGCTCAAATGTTAATGGCTAGAATGCTGATAAATAATTTTCGGATTTAATTGTGTAGTGAAGATTATCATACAGCATTAGTGCCTCTCACTTCAATTCAGACAAGACTTGTTCTAACATTTTCAGGTATACAATCATCTGCATTAGCTGTGTAATTACAGTAAAACAAGAGGTAGTATCTGTTTTTCTTAAAGTTTAGAATCACATCCATACACTTCAGTCTAGGCAGAATTTTTTTTAGAAGGGAAGAAACGATCTATGGTGTGTTGTGATTGGCATAATTGATACCTGAGTACTCTAACATTAGGATATTTTTTCTCACAAAAGATTGTAAGAGATGTTTACATATTGCTATACCTCAGGCACTAACTGTTATCAGACTTACATTGCTTTCATTCCAGGGCCCAGATGGCTGATCATCTGAATTTCCTTAAATTACCCACTGTTTTGGATGGCTGTATACATTAACAATTCTTTTGATGCTGTTGTGACTAAAAAGTATCTGTAGTGTTAAGTAAAAGTTGTAATAATTGGTAACCTTTCATTTATGAAGATGACCTACTTTCAGTACTCTTTTGAGAGGCCTTTTTAGAAGGGGGAGTGAATTTATACCAACGCACATCTTTAACTTGATTAAGTGCATATTTTGTGTGAAATAATTTTCATTGTTAGGTCTGAAAAAAGACAAAACGTGAACTAGATAGTGAATAAAACTGCCTAACCAATAGTTTTCTAAAAAAGGTACCAAAATACATTTTAAAATTAATTATTTTAAACTGTGAGGTTGTGAATATTGTAGTTTTGAGGCCCAGATAGTTAATTGGGTGTAGCAATAGGGCATCTTTTTTTTTTTTTTAATCACTGCTTGTTGGAAAGCAACCCTGCTGTGAAACTAGCACACGATTTTAAAATTATGTGACTGCAACGATGGATGCTGGGCCTTTGAGCAAGCGAGGCAGGGAGTGTGCAGGTCTCGCTGTTGTTAAGTGTGTACTTATCTTTAATTAAATCTGTATGTTTCTGTAGACAGTGATCCCATCAGGCTTTCGAGTTGGTATGAAGCTTGAAGCTGTAGACAAAAAGAATCCTGCATTCATCTGCGTTGCCACGGTAACAGATATGGTGGACAATCGTTTCCTGGTACATTTTGACAACTGGGATGAGAGCTATGACTATTGGTGAGACGTTTTCCTGTGGTGTCTGCTGGTTAGAATTTAGTGTTTATCCAAGTAAACCAGGTCCATTGTTTTAAAAACAGTAATGCTTAAGAGCGTATAACAAAAAGTAACAGTGCTCTGCTCCACTTTTTCCTATTTCAAGATTTTTGACTTTTTACCTGTTCCATGTGGCATATGGTGTATATTTTAAATAACCTCCTTTAATTCTACTTTATGATTTGTATCTTAGTTGACTTCCTATCATGGAAGTGCAGTCGGCACACCCCGCATTCCCAGCATATGCTCACATGTATTTTAATCTTTCTTTCCCATTTTCATGCCCCATAGCTAATTTAACCATTCCTAATAGATGAGTAGAAATATATTGAGGAATATTGCTTTTAATTCTTACAGATTTTAGATACAGTGCATAGAATAATAAGGGCAACACATTATAAAATTATGTAATTATGAAACAATTATAAAGCCTTGTATTTTAATTAAACAGGTTTAATAAAGATTTTTCCTACCTAATGCATGTTCATTGACGGCTACAGTTCAGTGTCCTGGTGGAAGGCATATCTGAGTTGAGAACACTGGAAATGAGAATATTTTAGAGAAGTAACAGATATCTCTATAAATATGGCTCATGTTATGTTTCAAGCAAATGTTAATTTATATAAATATTGCTGAATTTCAGGGAAGCTCTTTTTTTACCTTCCGTCTATCTATATATTTAAATAGGCAGTAGACCTACCAATAATTCCCATTGATTCTCAAATTAGATTCTTCAATACTCCTCAGTTCATTTGGTTACTTTTTTTTTTTTTTTGAGACAGAGTCTTATTTTGTCACCCTTGGTAGAGTGCCGTGACGTCACCGCTCACACCAACCTCAAACTCTTGGGCTCGAGTGATCCTCTACCTCAGCCTCCCAAGTAGCTGAGATTCCAGGTGCCCACTCAATGCCCACTATTTTTCAGATGGGTTCTTGCTCTTGCTCAGACTGGTCTCAAACTCTCGAGCTCAAGCAATCCACCCATCGCAGCCTTCAAGAGTGCTGGGATTATAGGCATGAGTATAATTTCTACTTGCATTGTTTTAAAAAGGAGTGAAATTGAAACTCCTTTGCCCTTCAGATTTTAAAAATGCTTTCTATTACATTTTACATACCCTTTCTAAAGAATTTTTAAAATGTAAACAAGTAGTTCCTTGACTGCATTACCAGAGTTAAGGAAAGTCGGTCCTCTGTGCTTGTGGGTTGTGCATCCATGGATTCAACCAACCATAGATCAAAAATACGTGGGAGGGAAAACACAAAGAGCAGTAAAACAATAAAAAATAACACACATAAAAAATACAGCATAATAACTGTTTATGTACCTTTCACACTTTGTTAGGTATCATAAGTAATCTAGAGGTGAATTACAGTATCCGAGAGGATGTCCATAGGTTGCGTGATTCCCTAAGCCTTTTACATAAGGGACTTGATAGTTGCTGGAACCAGTTTCCCCACAAATGCCAAGGGACCAAGTGTATTTTGAATATTTTGTTTCCCCAGATTTTTTTCTGCAAAGCATAATTATTCTTCACAGGATGTCTTCATATTAAGTTTGTAACAAAAGTTTTCATTGAAATATAGACAATTTCTAGCATTTTCAAAAGTAGAGTAATAGAGAATGTCTCGTACAGCCATTATTCAGCACAATTATCAACTTATATATCCAATATTGTTTCCTCTGCATTTCTACTCCTAAAATCCCAACTCCAGGAGTGTTTTAAAATCAATTCCAAAATAATCACAGCATTTCATCTGTGAATATTTCAGTATGTATCTTCTAATGGGAAGGATTTTTTGACTTTTTAAAAAATGTAGCCATGTTGTCACTAACATATTTAACCATGTCTCCCAGTTGTTTTAGTATTCTGTTTTTTATTTGGGGGAGTTTTTTAGTTTGGTGGGGTTTTTGTCCAAATAAGGTGCATTTACGATTGTGATTGCTTTGCTTAATCTCTCTTAAATTGTACAGACTGGACACAGAGTTCATGTGCAATTTAAAATAGTTTAACATAGTAAGTAGGAACTTTATTCCTATTCTTCTGTATCTTTTAATCCTCTTTAATTGTAGCTTATTTTTATTTATGTATTTGTGTTAGAGGCAGGGTCTCACTGTGTCCAGGCTGGAGTGCAGTGGTGGAATCCTAGCTCACTGCAACCTCCAACTTTGGGTCGAGTGATCCTCAGCCTCCTGAGTAGCTGGAACATTGTAGCTTTTATCAAGACGCCAGGTTGTCTGTCCTGCCGAGTCTCCCAGAGTCTGGATTTACTGATTGAGTCCTTGTCATACTGTTCACCATGTTCTTTATATTTCCTATAAATTGGTGTTTTTTGATTCATTTAAAATTGTCTGTTCCTATTTGGAGTAGATGAATGGATGAGAAAACTTTTAAGTTTGAAAATGCTCTATAGATCTGAACTGACTGGATCAAACATGTTTCTCTGTTCCGAGTTTGATGGACTCCGATGATGGCAGTTCTCCTGCAATGACTGGGCTCCCGTCCTTATCTTCATAAATGATACATGTAAAAAATAAAAAAGATACATGTACTAAAGCAATGATTAGAATTTGTTGAAGGGAGAGCATTTTGTTTTTAACATTGTGATTCATTTGGCAAGAATGGTTTTTTTTAAAGCTTTTGTCTGATTTAAACAAACAGGAAAGATCTGGGTTCTAAAAAGAGCCTAGGTTCTAAAAATAGAAAAAGCAAAGAAGAAAAGATGAACTCTTTTAAGTCTGGTTTTGTACTTTTATGAGAACAAACTAATTATTTCTGGGACAGAATGTACTTTGAGGATTACTTACACTTCTAACTATTGACATGAAATTATATTTGTTAATTGTCAGAAAAAGAAAACAGTGTGTTCTCTTCCTCAACATGCAATTAAGGCACATTGGAAATTGCTTAAGTGCCCTGGAAATTCTCCAGTTTTACTAAATTTGTTCTTTGATCTTTGAATTTTGGAATGGTTTTTATCTGCATTAATTACTTAGGTATGTAATTGAGGTTACAGATTGGATTGGCTTTCCCAATTTAAAATAGTTTGGAAATGAAATTTCTTTTTCTTAATTTGGTTAGCAATCCTGTATCTCTTTAGTTTATATGGGTGAGAATTTGAAAACATGTAGAGGACGGTATACATTTGTGGTGCTACATGTTTAGTTGCACTAAAATATTCCTTCTTTCCAAAGAGAGACATGATCTAAAAGGTTGAAGTAGTTTTTTACGTCAGGGAAAAAATATGCATTAGAATAAAAATTGCTTTTTTCCTGGTTTCTTCTGTGCTTTGTTGCTGATAGTGGGTAGCTGTTTAATTCTGTCTCCTTGACAGTCATTAGATTTAGGAATAATCCTAAATATCACAGAATATTGGCACCAGCAAGGACTTGAAAGGCCTGAGAAGGGGAGGGGCCCCTGGGAGGGCGCGTCTGGCCTCAGTGCTCCAGACTCTTTTTTCCTCTGGGACAGAATAAGTAATGACAGCACTCACCTCCCCTTTACCCCTTTCCCTGGGAAGGAATAATCTTTCTTTGAAAATTGAAAGATGCTCTTAGGTTTTAGGACAGGGGTACTCAAACTGCGGCCCATGGGCCACATGAGGTGGTGTGATTGTATTTGTTCCTGTTTTTTTTACTTCAAAATAAGATATATGCGGTGTGCATAGGAATTTGTTCATAGTTCTTTTCTTAAACTATACTCCGGCCCTCCAACGGTCTGAGGGACAGTGAATTGGCCCTCTGTTTAAAAAGTTTGAGGACACCTATTTTAGGAGCTGTGAAGGGATGACAACAGGAGTTAGCCCTTTGTGGTGTTATTATTGTTTTGAGAGACAAAGTCTCCCTGTGTTACTGGGGTGGAGTGCAGTGGTGTCATCATAACTCACTGCAACCTCAAACTCCTGGGCTCACGGGCTCCTCCTGCCTCAGCCTCTCAAGTAGCTGGGACTACAGGTGTGGGCTATCAAACCTCTGGTAATTTTTTTTTTTTTTTTTGAGACAGAGTTTTACTATGTCGCCCTTAGTAGAGTGCTATGGCATCACAGCTCACAACAACCTCAAACTCTTGAGCTTAAGTGATTCTCTTGCCTCAGCCTCCCAAATAGCTGGGACTGTAGGCACCAGCCACAATGTCCGGCTATTTTTTTGTTGTAGTTGTCTTTGTTGTTTGGCAGGCCCAGGCCAAGTTCGAACCCACCAGCTCTGGTGTATGTGGCTGGCACCCTAGCTGCAGAGCTACAGGCACCAAGCCAATTTTTGTATTTTTTATGAAGATGGGTTCTTGCTCTTGCTCACACTTGATCTCAAGCTTCTAGACTCTTGTGATCCTCCCACCTTGGCCTCCCAGAGTGCTAGGATTACCGGAGTGAGCCACTGCACATTGTTGAGTAGAAGGCAGCCTAAATGAGGTTGCAGCTTCATCCGCCTGTTTGTTTGTTTCTCTGTAGTGACAGGGGTTTCTCTTTGTTGCCCAGGCTAGAGCACAGTGATACAATCACAGCTCACTGACGCCTCGAACTCCTAGGCTCAAGCAGTCCTCCCACCTTAGTCCTGTGTAGCTGGAACTCCAGGCATGAGACACCAGTTCCATTTCAGTATGGTGTCCTGGTAAGTCAGGGCAAAAATCAGCACAAACAGATCTATGAAAAAGAGAAGCCATAATTTAGTGAATTGTAATGAATGTGGTGCTTGGACCCTTTACAGATTGCCCCTAAGTGCACTGTAAACTTTTCTTTAGAGATGAATCTCTTAACATTTATAAATTGAAGGTAATAATAATCATGTGTCTTCCTAAAATAATATTGAAAAATTTGCAACATTCTTTTAGTGTCAAAGTTAGCAGCCTTGTCTCTCTTTGGTTAACTTTGGGGAGCCCACTGGCTGGTGGTGGTGGGGTGAAGGAAGGCTTCCAGAAGTAAATGGGACCTGCAGAACTCATGGTCTGGAGAAGGAAAGGAACAAAGACACCACTGTCCCAGTGGCAGGGTAGATGGTGGCTAGTGCTTAATTATTAGAACCAAACACTTGCCTTGTGGTGGCATATGGAGGGAGAGACTCACACAAACTCACTGAAGGGTTCTTGGAGAGGGTTCTTGGAGGACCAGTGCTTTGAGCTGGACCGTGAAGGGATTGGTACATAGGTGTTGGGATGGAATATTCCTGGCCAAGGAGAACTTTTGCATGTGTTTTGGCCCAGAGGTAGAATATGTTTGGGGAATGGCAGCCAGTTTGTTCTGTAAATTACTTAACTCTACTAAGTGTCAGGTGCCCCCTTTGCAGAAGAGATTAATATTAATACCTATTTCATCAGGTGTTGTGAGGATTACAATGAGAGTTTTAGGAGCAGAAACCAATTTGCAAAAGATAGAAGAACAATGAGGGATATTAAGCAGCCAAGTTGAGTGCTGCAGGCAAAAGAGGCTGATTCCTGAGCAGAGTCCCTCTCTAAGGAGGAGTCCCCTGGAGCATTTTGAGCTTGGCTTTTAGGCAGAAAGCTGGAGGCCACCATGGAGAGGCGGAGTGGAGATTCCTGGGACCATGGATTATGGGTGACACCGGGTCACCCAGGAGGGGAGGGGCTCGCCTTGGGAAGAAATAAACTGTCTTCTCTCAGCTTGGAAAAAAGGAAGAAGCGAAAGGAGATTTTGACAAAAAGGTGATGAGATGGCATCACCTGTATCTCTGCTAAGTAGATACCATGTTAGTGGAAGGTTTTAAGTTTGAAACAAATTAATTAAAGTAGCTGCCGTGGGGAATGAGATTGGACATGAATTAAGGATGGAAAAGAGAAGTGGATGACCCAGCCTGATGAAGTTGGGGTTTAGTAGTAAAGTGCAGGGTGATGGAGCCCCAGAGAGTTCACATACAGGGGAGGGCTGGGAGAGTGGCTCCTCATTAATAATTTGGCAGAGTAATGCTGTGGGTTCAGGGGAGAAGACACCAAGAGCTCTGTTTTCTTCAAAGCATCTAAACCCTTACTACTAGAAATGAAGAGGCTTCGATGTTTCTCCTTCAGTAAGCATCTTGAAATGTTCTCCTTGGACTCTGCCTGAATCTGTGGAGCCCAGCACGGTTGCATTAGTTTTGTTTAGCTTTTGGCTGTGATTGATAAAACCAGGATCTGTTTCTTTTCTACCTAAGGGCTTGATGAAGTCACTTAACCCCTTTGATTTCCATAAAATGAAGATCTTCACATTTGCCAACTTTATCTTTCTAAATTTTTTAAATGAATTATTTCTTTAGTTTCTGGCACTTTCAAAATACCATCTATGCCGATGGGATCTTAGCAGTCGTCATGATAAATTTGCACTTCCATGTGAAATGGACTTTAATAGAATTTTTTGAAATCGACTTCTTTTATGATGTAAGAAGAGCGAGGTACAAGATCAAGGACTTGCCAGACTGTTCCTCATTGTGCTTCTTTTTGGTTACATTTCTGCTTTTGAACACTAGATGGGACTAAGAGATGACTTGTTACAATAGTAGCAGAAATTTCACAGCCTTCCAACTTTTGAATGAAGTGTTTGCTTAATAAGAGTATAAGTAAAATACCCCTTTTTGATAAATGCTTTTTAAAAAGAAAAAAAGAAACTTATAGGTAAAATAGAAAAAAAAAAACAGGGATATTTTAATCTTGTCGGTTGAGATGGCTCTGTAAGTGATAACCTTAATCATTACTTTGATATTGCTAAAACCTTACATAAGATTCAAGTAGTATAGGAATGAGTAGCCATAATATGCCACAGTATTTTTGAAACAGCAATTCATACAGAAATCCAGTAAAATCAAAAGACTAATATTTAAAATGTTCTCACTTTAAAATGATCATCAAGAGTTGTCTGACAGATCTTTATCAGAACTCCTTTGTAGTTCTGTTACATTGGGAAGGAAAGAAATTTAATGTCAGCTATTTGTTATTTTTCCATTTTTAATGAAGTTATATATTAATTAATATCTTTCGCTAAGTAAAGGCAGTACATCATTAGTGATAATAACACAATCAAAATGATTCTCTAGGAAAACACTGGGATACCTGGAAATAGAGCTTCCTACTCTTGTTTATATAATTTATAACAGAAAGCATCTTTATGCATTGTGTATGAAGATACCCTACGTGGAAACATCTTTTGTAAGACATTGAGTGATTGCCATGTAAACATGGCACTAACCTAGCAACACTTGATTTCTTTTCATGTTTCTAAAATAATGGCTCGTACACACCTTACCCTGATATATAGGTTAGAAAGAAAGATAATTTGGAGGTACAGAGGTTCTGAGATAAGTGCATAAAGGAAGACAACTTTACTTAAGTAAAAGGTAATTTCTCCTGAAGCAAGTTCTGAGAAAGGTCAGCCTTCAGGAGTGTTCACCCAGACCCACCGTGTGCCGCCCAGGGCTGTGCTCTGAGAGTCGGTTTGGAGCCTCGTGACTGCGTGTGGATCTCATTGACTTAGAGCAGCATTACTTAGCAAGTTCTTTGTTTTTCACCATGTGTAAGACTAATAGTCCCCAGAAATTCCAGCCACTACTGCCTTTTCCGGCTTTCTCCCTTCTTGTTTCCCACCTAGAGGACTTAGTTGGTGTTTCTGGTCTCGGGATAGTCTCAGTTCATAGACCAGGGTTAGACTGCTTGGCACCTTTCAGACCAACATTTCCAAAAGTGTTCTGCAGAACACGCACGTCCCATGCGACGTAGGGAGGCTGCAGGGTGTTTTGTTTTGAGATGAAGAACAGGAAAAATAAGTGAGGGTAGGACCAAGGAAATAGCTGTTCCAGCTGTGCAGGCTGATAAAGAGGCTTTGAAAAATACAGACTTGAGTGTGGTACAGATGACAGAGAGAAGAGAGGAGTTCAAAAAAGAAAGACATGCTTTGCTGAATACTTGGCCTCTGCCATTAAATGGGTGAAGTAGCATTTTGGTTATTGAGGTTGATTAGATTTCCTGCCTTTGCACATTCACCTTTAGAGATGCTGGAATAGTTTAGCTTCCCTGTGTCTACACAGTCTAAGTTTATTTTTCCTCATAGTTTTTCTATGAATGGAAATTCCAAATTTTAATGACATTATCTTTTCACTTTTGCTGTATTTGAAGTGACAGAAGGTAACAAAAATTTGTGGGGGAAGAAAAATTGCACGGTGATAAATCCATAGGATGTTTACCAAATAAAAATGTGCTTGGCATAAATATATGGAAAGAGTGACAGATTCTTTGGTTTAGTGATTTTTTTCAAATTAGATAAATTATAATAAATAGAACTCTGTGTGATAGTAATCTCTGGTTTGTCTGGTTTTAGGAGCATTTGCTAGTTTATCCTGATCATTGCAGCTTTCAATTTGTGTGACTTACAGGTGTGAAGCGTCTAGTCCACACATTCATCCAGTTGGCTGGTGCAAAGAACACAGAAGAACCCTTATTACTCCTCCAGGTTTGTGTTTATTATGTGTCTAATATTATTCATAGATTTCAGGAGTAGGCAAACTTGTTCTGTGAAGGGCCAGATAGTAAATGTCGTAAGCTTAGCAGGCCGTGGAGTCTCTGTCACAACCGCTCAACTCGGTTGTAGCCCAGAAGCATAGAGGTCATGCCAACCAGTGAGCGTGGTTGTGTGTTGCAGTAACGCTTTATTTGTGAACACAGGCCGCCAGCCTGCAGACCTTCGTTTGCTGACTACTTCCTGGTGTATCTTCAAGTATATTAATCATGGGCTTAGTTCATAGCAAAGTCTCACATTTTCTCTTTTTTGGGAAAAAAAAAGTTGTGTTTTAAAAGATTTTTCATTTCTCAACTAGAAATTCATTTCTGGCCTTTATATTAGCATATACCTTTACATATATTGTAAAGGTGAATTGTTTAAGGCTTGAACAGTTCCCAAAAACGGGTAAAGTGGAACAGAATTTGTGCATGGAGCATGAACTACTTCTACTTCTGTCTGTCTGTCCTGGCAGAAGCTCAGTATTCACATTTGAGTGAGAACTTGTGGCTTTAGAGTTTTTCTACTTAACTTAGAGCTTGCACATTTGCTTTCCCTTTTTCTGTTTTGATTCCTGCTTCCAAATTAGATTTTGCAGATTTATGCTAGTGGGACCTCTCTGTTTGCGGTTGTAGCTGTCTGCGTTTGCCCTCAGAGGCTTCTTAGCTTATTCACTTTTTCTTTAACAGAGAGCAGTGTAGCTGCTGAATATACAGTGTTCTCGTTTTGCGTCATTTTGAGTTCATTTTTCACATGCTAATGGTTGAGTGGCTGCGTCATAATCAAGACAGTGTGTTTCTGAGCACATGTCACTTAAGGTGCCGCGGCCACCGCTGCTCTGAAAAGGCAGGGTCGTCAGCTGCCGTAAAGCATCACTGTGCCATAGGTGGTCGGCTGCTCACTGGACACCAGACAGGAGCAACGAAGACTCCTGGTCACAGATGGAGATGAGTCCTCGGTTTGTTAGGATCTGTGTTGTGGATATAGCCTGCAGCATAGAAGCAGTGACCACTTGGCAAGTATTTGGAACTTCAAATACTTGTCTCACTCCTTCTAACAGCTGGTTTCATTTTCAGGCTTGTCTTCAAGTCCTTGATGCCTTGTCTCCCCAAGGTGTCCGACTATTCACTCACTCTCTAGGGGGCCAGCCATCCTGTGACAGCAAGCCGAGGCCCATCCACTTCCTCAGTTTTCTCATTTGTTAAACCTCTGTCCTGACAGATGTATAGGACTGCTTTGAAAATGAAAGAGCATTGACATAGATCTTAAAGTGCTGAAACTAGGTATTAACGGTTGTACGGCCCAAATGTGGTGCTGCCTGGAAGATTTCTCTTACTCAACCCTCCTCTGCTGTGGTTCACAAAATGTTAGAGGCTGCTGATGGCATAGTTGGTTTCTTGCCCCTATCACCATCTGTACTGCTGTGAGGATCCTTTTGTATTATTTCCCAATTTGATATCATTTTTTTGTTCCACACTACCATAGCTAGTCAGAGTCCTGGTAGGTCCACAAGGATCCAGTGGTCAGCGGGTCCCTGGTTACGTCCCCTGGGAAAGGATGGGGAAGGCATTACTCCTGACTCCTTATGTGCGGTAGAGAACCAAGTCCCTGGTCTCCTTGTGTGGACTTTTAAATTCAGCAGAAAAAAAATACTGTTCTGGATGAATTTTTAAAAATACAGAATTGTGTGTGAAAATGTACCAGATACTTAACAATGTGAATATACTTAATGTCCCTGAATTGTATACTTAAAAAAGTATAAAATGATAAATTTTATGTTCTGTATATTTTACTACAATATAAAACAATGTAAAAACAAACAAACAAAAACCTGCCAAATGATGAGACTGGTTTGCTGGGCATGTGCTAATGTTGACTCTTTCCTCCATGACAAAAAAGGCATCCTTTCTCTCATCCCTTTTCCCTGAAGGCAGAATCCTGACTCCCCCAGGTTCCCTCTGTCGCTCCCTGCTACTCAGTGGGTTAATGCACCCCTGACTAGCCCTGCAGGCTCCCACCACGTTCTGCTCTCTCTCAGCATGTAGCCTCTCTTTGTTGTTCTTTTTCTGCAACTAAACTCTTCATGCCTTTTAAAATTATTATTTTCAATTATTCAAATTATACATGAATACATGCTGGATTTTAAGTTTGGAGTGAAAATAGAGATATAACCACAGTTAACTCTCATCACAGTTTGTCACTGTATCTTCCCAGAACCTTTTTGCTTGCACATATTCACACTCAGCACGTGCATGCACCTCATTTAGTAGAATGTTCTGATGTAAATGATTCGAGTTGTGCAAGATCGTGTTTCTTAAAAATATGTCATAAAATGTATATACAGAAATAGATATGTTTCTTAACAATATCTTATAAAATGTATATGCAGTAATATGTGTGCATACTTACTTTTGAAACAATTTTAGAATTGCCAAAAAGTTGCAAGAATAGTATAGAACTCACCTGCTTCCGTGACCCAGAGACTCAAAGTTTGTCCGGTGATGTCATTCCTAGCAGAAGGTTCAGCCAGTGCTTTCCACTGTCGGTTACGTCCAGCCTCCTTCAGTTAGGCTGTCAGCAGCTAGGAGTATGTTTGTATGTTTGGGATTACAGAGCTATCATTTTATAGAGTGTTTCTTAATTTGAGGGTGGTTGGTATTTCCTCGTCATCAGACTGAGGTTGTACATCCTCCCAGGATGTTAATCTGACTCTTTACTGGCTCATTTTTGACGTTGATTTATTAAGATGGTGTTTGTCAGGTTTTTCTACAAATGGAGTTACCAGCAAATTCTGGAGAGAAACGTTGAGATTGTGTAAATATCCATATCTCATCCCATTGACGTTTGCTAGTTTCGGTATCTGTTGACATTTCTAGTGTGAATTAATTTATTATTCTTTCAATTACTAAATGGTTATTTTTCTTGTTCCATCATTCCTTGTATAAAATTAGTTGGTGTTCTCCTGCAAAGATAAGTTTTCTCACCTTCCTGTTTATTCATTAAATTAATTTACTGATATCAGTGTGGACCCATAGATTATTACTGTTTGTATCAAATGAGTTACCTATTACTAGCATTATTTATTTTCATGCTCAGATTTTCTCAGATTTTAGCCAGGAAACCCCTGTAGCTGTATTTCAGTGTTCTTCTGACTTGTTCTGATCATCTTTTGAGAACTTACTTTCTGGCATAGCTCAGCTTATCTTGTACTTTGTTTGACCCAGCCCTGCAGTCAGCCAGTTCTTCGAGGATCCTTGCTTCTTTTTAGTAGAGGGTGGTATTTGGAAACTGAGATTTGGTATGCTGATTGCAAGCGGGCAATGCAAACGAAATGCATATATAAGTATATATAAAAATTTGTATTTGTTCCTGTATGTATTTTATGTGCATTAAAAACCATCAATTTATGCTATTAACTCCAATATAAATCCAACACCAACGGTTTCATTCCCATTTTTCTTCTTTGGTATTTATACTTCTTAGTCAGTGAGAAATCTGGCTACCCTTGTCTCCAGTATATTTGCCTATTTTCTTAGTCCTTTTATGTAGTAAATTTCCCACCATATTGGGCTACTATTAATTTCTGCTTGTGCCTACCTAATGGATTTGGGCTCTGGAGGAAACCAAATGCGGTAAGAGGGAGGAAAGGATTCTTATTTTTGTACACGCTATTAGTAAAGTTCCATGCTTTGTATGTTTAAGCTAGCAACATGGAGATATATATGGAATATTTCACATGTTAGTGTATATAAATCTGCCACATTCTTTTTCATAAATGCTTTTTTTTTTTTTTGGTTTGTAGAGACAGAGTCTCACTTTATGGCCCTTGGTAGAGTGCCGTGGCCTCACACAGTTCACAGCAACCTCCAGCTCCTGGGCTTAAGCGATTCTCTTGCCTCAGCCTCCCGAGTAGCTAGGACTACAGGCGCCCGCCACAACGCCCGGCTATGCTTTTCTATTTCATATCGTTTATATTTGGATGGCATATTTCTGTATTGAGGATAATTGAAACTTATTTTTGCATTTTCAGATTTACAAATGATTGTGCATTATCTTTGCACACATATGGGATTTTCCCAGATTGATAGAAGTAAATTGCTGGATTAAGGGACATTTGTGTGTGTGTGCGTGCGTGTCTGTCTTATGTGTAACGCTATCCTTACCTGAGGATATAAATTATGCATATATATGCAAAATTTTCATTTAAAAAATAGTATAGAAATATGCTCAAGATAAAAACAATTTTATTTTTATCGATAGTACTGAATGTGCGACTAAAGTTACTTGTATATGAATATAATTTCCTAGATTATAATGATAACGGTGTCTCTTATTTTTTGTTGAGCAGTTTATTATTCTCATTACCATTTTTGTTCAACCTCATAGGATTCACATTTTTCTTTCTTTCTTAGGTTATCCAAATGTGAAGCATTTTTCTTGGGATAAATACTTAGAAGAAACCAATTCCTTACCTGCTCCTGCGAGAGCTTTCAAAGTGGTAAGTTAATCCATGTTATACTGTTTGATAGGTTTGTGTTGGTGGTATGAGTCATTGAAAATTAAGAACAGAGAGGGACGGTGCTATTGAATTAGAATAGGAATAAGAAGAAAACAGAAGGACAAATAAGAGGTTTTGGGGTTTTTACAATGTTGGAAGTCAGAATTGTTACTGGGATTTTTGTTGTTGGCATCTAAAAAATGCTTTCATTTTGGACTGTAATGTCTCCTTGGAAAATAATTCTACCCAACATCATGTGGGAGAAGGTGTTGAAATCTTACAGAAAACTTGTTTTTCCAGCCAGATACTCTGAAAAACCAAAACAGGATAAGAAAATGTTTTCTAATGAAAATTATATCTGACAATTTCTTTGTATCTTTTTATAGCCAACTGAGATGCTGGTTTTTATTTTATTGCTACAGATCATGTTTAATTACTAAAATACGTGTAGGAAATCATCTCCTTTCATTACAGTATCGTTTTAACCCAAGGTCATGGTTACTTGCTTGTAACATATTAAGATTCAAAGTAAACCTCTTCTGTGCAAGAGAAGGGTAAGAAGTGAAGTGTATTTTGGTTTTTTGTATCAAGCAGCTTGCTTTATAATTCGTATTTTCCCATAAATTTAAAGGGAAAGAGGATATATAGCAATTACTTAATTTTGAAAAATGTGGCATGATTAATCTGTCATAATACTTTCTTTAAATGATCCTTTTTTGTATGAATTGTTAGAATTTTTAATGATAGAATTAATTAGTAGGTATGGTACAAAATATAGAAGAAAAGAAAATCAAAAATTTTAAGACCAAAACCATATTACATGAAGAAAAACTATATCAAAGAGTGTGCAGGATTTCATCTGATAGTAAATTTAGGATTTCAAAAAAGAGTTCTATTTAGAGTTATGCTATATTTATGAATTTTTACCTTCCCTCTTTAACTTTAACTTAACTAATACCAAGCGGAGTCTACAGCCATTCTGTCTAATCTCATCTAATACAAAGCAGAGCTGGATACATGGATACAATTATACCAGGATTAGTGTACACATTTAGTGTCACATCAGAGGACCAACATCTCTCTAGTGTGTAAAGGATAGATTGATTGCTTTGTATCTTTTTCATAACTTTCACACTCAATTTTTAGAGCAGCACTTTTATTATACCTGTTTCACAGAAGCAGGCCCTGAAGCTCACAGGTTTAACTAATTTGCCTGGCATCATACCAGTCAGTCCCCTGCTTTCCACCACCTGTAACTTTTCCATAAGTTTATTGGGGTCTGCTGAGTCCTGAGGTTGTAGGTGGAGGTTGCCTTTCTCGTTCATGTTCCTGTGTGAAGAGTTCTGTCTTGTATGTTTCAATTGCTTATGCTCTTTTTAAAAGACATCATCTGCTTTTTGCCCTCATGACCACTTCTAATCTTGGTGCCTCATCTCAGCTACTTCAATGTTCTTCCTTTCTCTTTTCCAAAAATAAATTTCATGCTTGTTGATTTTTGACACCTCCAACTATTGAGAAAAGATTTTTGGCATTCCCGTGGCTAATCCAACAACTATCAGATTTTAAATTCCATCTTTAGGTTGTTGCTTTAACCTTTCTTACTTGCTTCTAGTCCAAGTTTCAGGCCAATCCCTCTTGCTGTGCATGTGTGCTGGGGTGGTGTTTCCTAATAGGTAGGGTGAGGTCCAGAGCCACGTGTTTAGCTGCAGAGTTTGAAAGGCTGGTTTTCTAAATAACTGATCTATTTCTTCTTATTCATTGTAGCATCAAGTGCACCTTCTCTTCCTCTAAATCTCACCATATACATTTTTTTTTTATTGTTGGGGATTCATTGAGGGTAGCCAGGTTACACTGATTGCAATTGTTAGGTAAAGTCCCTCTTGCAATCATGTCTTGCCCCCATAAAGTGTGACACCCACCAAGGCTCCACCCCCCTCCCTCCGTCCCTCTTTCTGCTTCCCCCACCATAACCTTAATTGTCATTAATTGTCCTCATATCAAAATTGAGTACATAGGATTCATGCTTCTCCATTCTTGAGATGCTTTACTAAGAATAATGTCTTCCACTTCCATCCAGGTTAATACAAAGGATATAAAGTCTCCATTTTTTTTAATGGCTGAATAGTATTCCATGGTATACATATACCACAGCTTGTTAATCCATTCCTGGGTTGGTGGGCATTTAGGCTGTTTCCACATTTTGACGATTGTAAATTGAGCTGCAGTAAACAGTCTAGTACAAGTGTCCTTATGATAAAAGGATTTTTTTCCTTCTGGGTAGATGCCCAGTAATGGGATTGCAGGATCAAATGGGAGGTCTAGGTTGAGTGCTTTGAGGTTTCTCCATACTTCCTTCCAGAAAGGTTGTACTAGTTTGCAGTCCCACCAGCAGTGTAAAAGTGTTCCCTTCTCTCCACATCCACACCAGCTCTGCAGTTTTGAGATTTTGTGATGTGGGCCATTCTCACTGGGGTTAGATGATATCTCAGGGTTGTTTTGATTTGCATTTCTCTAATATACAGAGATGATGAACATTTTTTCATGTGTTTGTTAGCCATTCGTCTGTCATCTTTAGAGAGTTCTATTCATGTCTCTTGCCCATTGATATATGGGATTGTTGGCTTTTTTCATGTGGATTAATTTGAGTTTTCTATACTCACCATATACATTTTTATGTCATGGCAGAAACCTCCACATGGATTCCAGAAAAAAATGAAGCTTGAGATAGTAGACAAGAGAAACCCCGTGTTCATTCGAGTAGCCACTGTCGCAGACACTGATGATCACCGGATCAAAGTAAGTTCTCTGTTGTGATTTGGCTGTGGCTTTTGTGATAAGATGTCTGGGATGGAAATTTTAGTAGGGCCTCTGATTATATTAGTAGAATCATAGGAATGCACAAAGTATTCAGCTGTGTATCTTTGTAAGTCAGCCTTCATCCAAGTTTTTCCTTCAATCTGCATAAAATGTTTTCTCTTTAATTATGAGTGACTTAATTTTTTGAGCATGTATTTGGAGAAAGAAAGTAGATACAGTACCTGAAGGTAGTATTCTATTCAGAATACTTCCTTCTCTGATAGTATACTCTTTAAAAAATAATGAAAGTTAAGATTTTTTTATGGGGTATGTTAGATGTAGTGTTGGAGAATATCTTGTATTTTAATATAGGACAAGTAAGAATAATTATAGAAATCAAATCAAATTTTAATTAGAGTTACATTAATAAAAGTCAAATACCTCTCATGAAGTAAGCAGTGTTTAGGAAGATGGGTCCAGTTTGTGGTGTCCAAGTGTGATGAAGTGAAGTCTGGTAGTTCAGGTTAGAAGCTGGAATGCCCGGTTCTCTGTTCCTGGTTTCTTTTTTTTTATTGTTGGGGATTCATTGAGGGTACAATAAGCCAGGTTACACTGATTGCAATTGTTAGAACAAGACAAGACCCAGAACAAGACCCATTCTGCTTACTTTACAGGATTGCTTTGAATCTTTGTTAAAACTAATAATAGTTATAATAATAGCAAGACATTAGATGTATGTGACATTTTATAGGGTAATAATGTTCTCACATTATTTCACATTTGTCATCATTGCAATATGGAAGGTGGAAGCTTAGAAAGAATAAATGAATTACTTATTACATACTGACAGTGGCAGAACTAAATCTTGGTTTTAAGATGTAAGAGTCTATGTTTATGGTCTTTTTTAAAAAAAATATATCCTCAGTATCTTTAATGAAGTAATAAAAAAATTATAAGATAACATGAAAAACTGCACAAGGTGATATTTCTATGGTACAGAAATTTTTAATGTTTATTTTTCCATTGTAAAAATTATATAATCATATAATATTCTACAGAATGTCACAAATACTGCAGGAGCTCTGTTAACCTTTTTTTCAGATATATTTTCTCCTTCACTCTACTTGGTAGTAATACAATTCATAAAGCAGAGTATTTTAGAACTAGATGTATTTCAAAAGTAACTTAACCTAATAATCAAGAATAGTTAGAATTAAGCACAATGTTATTTTTATAGATCAAATTGCTTAGAATTGGGGGGAAAAAGTAAAAGTAATCTATTTTGGTTTGGGTGCATGAAAAGTTTATCATCACATATGGCTAGTGGGAATGTAAAGTGTTCCAGCATTTTGAAAAGCATTTTGGTGAGAGCTTATCAAAATGTTGCTTATTCTTACACTCAAAAATTTTAGTCCTAGGAATTTATGTTAAGGAGGTAACCAAAAAGAATACGGAAAGATGCAAACTCCAGGAAAAATAGAGCAGTAATTTTTATAATATTTAACATTGGGAACAACCACAGTAGCTGATGGGTAAAATAATTCATTGTATATTTACATGGTGTATGTTAAAATTAAGTAATTTGCAAGACTATTTCCTATCAGTGAGTGAAAAATTCAGGTTTAGCACTATGTACAATTATCTTCTGGTTTTTAAAAGAATGGCTACACCAGCAGTTCCAGAAAGAAACATAGCAACATTTTGTCTTTATCTTCTTTTTTTCTTGAACTCTTTTTCTCTTGCTCAGTAGACACCTCTTCCAGTTTGAGTGGATATACTCAAAGCCTGGTACAGAGCTTTCATCCTAAGACTTACCAACTATGCTGACAAACTGGGTTATATTTCATTTTCCTGGATCACATACTTTGTTTTTTTCTTAATGTATTCTCTTATTTTGCTGAAACACATCTGTTCATGTCTTCTTTGGGGGTTTAATTCTAGCATTAATTGATTTCTAAGCTTGAAGAAGTGGATTCATTGCAAAGGACATTATTTTGAGCCCATATTTTTTGTACTTTTAATAACTACACACTATTCCACCCTATGAATATATCATAATGTATTTAACTTGTCTCCTGATGGTGGGCACTCCGGTTACTTCTAGTTGTTTTCTACTATAAACGAGTTGTTGAGATTATGAAGTCAAAGATAATATATTTTAAATGGTGAATGTTTGCCAAATAGCTTTCCAGAAATATCTCACCAATTAACACCTCCACCAACAGTCTATGAGAAAGCCCATTTAGTCTCATATTCAGCAGTTACAGGAATCACCAAAATGTATTTTTTACAGGCTGATAGAAGAATTGCATCTTGTGATATTACTTATAATTTTTTAGTTATAAATAAAATTATCCTATCATATTACTAGTCATTTATACTTCTTTTCTTTTTTCTTTTTCTTTCTTTTTTTCGAGACAGAGTTTCACTTTGTCTCCCTCAGTAGAGTGCTATGGTATCATTATAGCTCACAGCAACCTCTTAAACTCTTGGGCTCAAGTGATTCTCTTGCCTCCGCCTCCCAAGTAGATGAAATCACAGCCACCCATCACAACACCCAGCTATTTTGAAAGAGGAGGTCTTGCTCTTGCTCAGGCTGGTCTTGAACTAGGGAGCTCAGACAATCCACCCACCTCGGCCTCCCAGAATATATTTTCTTAATAACGAATCATTTGTATCATTTTCTGTGTTCCTACTGGGGTTTTCATCTTTTCAAATTGATGTTTGATATTTTTATAAACTGAGGAAGAGAGTATGTGTGTTAGCAAATGTGTTTTTCAGGTTTCTTGTGGGTCTTTTATCTAGTTTATGATTGTATTTACCACTCTGAAGTTTTAAATGTTTATGTAATCAATCAAATTGATCAGTTTTTTCTGGTATGGCTTTGGAGTTTGGTGTCTTAACTTACAAGGGCTATGCTACTTTGTGATTAAGTAAGTTCATTCATGCATTCTTCTAGAATATGTATTGTTCAGTTTATAATGTTACAATTTTTTATCCATCTAGCATCTGTTGCCTTGTAAGGCGTGAGAGATTCCTAGACTTTATAAAAGAAACCTAACTGGCAAACTTGATTAAAAAGTAAAATATATAAAGCATCAGTAAATCCTTTCATAGTAAAAGATTTTTTTTTTTGTAGAGACACAGTCTCACTCTATCACCCTCGGTAGAGTGCCATGGCATCACACAGCTCACAGCAACCTGCAACTCCTGGGCTTAGGCGATTCTCTTGCCTCAGCCTCCCGAGTAGCTGGGACTACAGGCGCCCGCCACAACGCCCGGCTATTTTTTTTTTTTTTTTTTTTTTTAAGTAACAGCTGGGGTTGGGGGGAAAAAAGTAACAGCTGAAAGACACACAGTTGATACTTAGTTGCCTTCACAGAAAGACCAACATTCCTTTCACAGGGTCATCAATAAAGAAGGTGGTGCTGACCACTTTATAATAAAGAATGTCTTTGAGAGATACTGTAATTATTTACAGGAAAGCCAGTGATACTTAAAAATGCATTTGATGGAGGGATATTTTGTAAATTAAATGTATTTTTAGTAGGGCATTGAGTTTTTTTCTTTTAAACTTTTCCACCACAATTCTGAGAACTTGATGTTTCCTTGTGAAAGGTTTTCTTCTCTCCTGCCTCTTTACTCTCCCCTTCACATCCATCTTCCCTCTTTTCCCAGATTTTTTAATTACTGCAGTAATACTTACTGCGTATTTGATGTTGAAGGTATAAAGATGTCATTACATAGTTCATGTCCTTAAGTTGTTCAAGTTGTTGAGAAATATTAAGGTGGGCACCCTCAGCCTCAGAGCTACCTGTGGCCTTCCAGATGCTTGCGTTGGTCTTTTGATGGAATGCAAACTTCACAGAACAATTCTGGGAAATGTGGGTTCTGTCAAGGGGATATATTAAGAGATCTGGTGGGTACTAGGGCCTTGAGACCATAAATTCTCCACTCCTGCCAGAGAGAGTGGAAGTGGTTTACCCTGTGGGCAGAGCTTTCACTATAGGAATCTTCATGCTGTTAATTTCCTTGTGTTATCCAGGTTCACTTTGATGGCTGGAGTAGCTGCTATGATTACTGGACAGATGCAGATTCTCCTGATATCCACCCTGTGGGCTGGTGTTCAAAAACCGGACATCCTCTTCAGCCTCCTTTGAGTAAGAGACACAAGGACAACTTGAATAATTGTTTCCATTTTCTTATCTAGCGTGCTTAATATTTTGTCATCCTTTCCTCTTTTTTCTCCTCCTTTACCATGTATTTCTTCTCAGTGGAATCTTGTTCCTTTTACTACATTTTTTTTTTTTTTTTTGTAGAGACAAAGTCTCACTGTGCCGCCCTCGGGTAGAGTGCCGTGGCGTCACACGGCTCACAGCAACCTCTAACTCTTGGGCTTACGCGATTCTCCTGCCTCAGCCTCCCGAGCAGCTGAGACTACAGGCACCCGCCACACGCCCGGCTATTTTTTTTGTTGCAGTGTGGCCGGGGCTGGGTTTGAACCCGCCACCCTTGGCATATGGGGCCGGCGCCCCACTCACTGAGCCACAGGCGCCGCCCTTACTACATTTTTTTTAATTATTATAGTCACAAAAGTATAAAAGAAAGAAATGCAATCCTTGAAAAATAAAATGTGTATAAATCTTATACTTTTATTTAGAAGTAAACATTGCCTTTTAAAATTAGTACTGAATTTTTGGAGGACAGCTTTTGAGACTTTCAGTATGTATCACATCAATGTCAGCATAGTAGTGGTTTCATTCTGTCGCTTTGCAAAATGTTACCATTGGGTGAAACCGGGCAAAGTGTAAAAGAGACCTCCCCCTGGGTATTACTCATAGCTGCATGTGAAGTTAAGTATTTCCGTAAAAGTTTCAGTTAAATTCAGTAAAAAAGGTACATTGGGAACTTAATGCACCATGATCTCAATTTCGGAGGAAAATGTATACAGTGTAGGAAAAAACTGTAAGAAATATAATAAATTGTTGTCAGATTTTTTAAAAATTGAGTACACTTCCCTGTCTAGTGTCTTCATTGCTAGATGCTATGTGGAAACTAACAGAAAACATAGACATTCATGGTATTCACTGCAGCATTTGTAAATAACAGAACTTGGAAACAAATACTGGCTAAATAAATTAGGTTACACCATACTATGGTTATTACATTAGAGTCATAAGGAATATTAACATTGCAAAGGAAACATTTATAAGACAAGAAGTTAAAAACCAAATATTTCAGAACAGTACAGACCCATGTTGCGCCTATTATGTGGGAAAATAAAACAAAACTGAATTTATTAGCAGGACATCCAGGAGGGTACAGGTTAACGTTTGTGGTCAGGGGTCAGGATGAAGGGAGGTTGAAAGTGTAGACGGAGGAGCAGGTGAAGAGTGGATAAGGGATCTGGAACTTGATTTGGGATTCTGCTGTAGTTCTTAAATTTTCATAACAGTACGTGAATATTCATATGTTAAGTATGTTATTTTCTTGATAAAAATTGTTTGCCTCTTCTTATTAATTCATATTGAGGTGTCTTGAATAACCAAAATTTACTATTTCACTATTAGAGAACAATCAATAGTATGAACAAAGTCATAGGGAAAAACCTTTTTCTTTTTATATATGTTGGTTCAGAAATTGGCATTTGGGGGCGTTTTGAGAGTTAGGCATCTGCATTGGACTCTTAACAGCTTTTTGCTTAACATTTTGTCCCTTGTTCTTCTTTTTTGGCTTTCTCATAGGCCCCTTGGAATTAATGGAAGCTTCAGAACATGGTGGATGCTCCACGCCAGGATGTAAAGGGATTGGCCATTTTAAGAGGGCAAGACATCTGGGCCCTCACAGGTATGTGGTGGCTGCCGCTCACACGAGGATTTCTTACGTGGTCAAATACAGGGTGTTACCCTGTATATAATAAAATAATAATTTCCACGTATACTAAACGGATGTGAACTGATTTAAATTCAGATCTGTAAGAAGTGTGGTTATCATAGTGATCATGTAAAAATGAAGGGAATATCTATACTTAACTCTTCCTAGGAGAAAATGCATTCATGACTTAAAATAGATTTACTCTAGCTGTTTCGTTTTTCTTGGCAGCCTGACTGGTTTTACTTATTTTGGGTTGACCACTGAGAAGGAGAAGAGGCAAGGCCCCGTTGAAAACATTTGGTAGAATATTACATGATTGGGTGACTCGATAATTTGAATAATGAGAGATCAGAGTGTTGTGGCTGAGCAGCAGAGATCACAAAAACCAAAATATTAATAGTCCAATGTGAGGATGTGTTGGTTATAAAAGCTTTTTTAGTTTTTTTTTTAAATATTTTTCTCTTATTCCTAAGTAACTTAAAGTAATTTTATTTGGAGTTTGGTGATTTGGGAGTCTTTGTAGACATTTTAAAGTATTACTGAAATAGTAAGAAATTTCTGTAATTTAACTGGAATTTATAGGGAACCAAAGCATCACATACTTAGTGTATCTTAAAATAATAGTTTTTCAGCATAGTCTTCCACCTGTGTATCAATTGGACTGCTTAGTAAGAACAATGACTCCTTGTTCATCTGATTTGAACAGGTCTTTAAAAAAATTGAAGATTGCTGTACCTGTTCCTCTGAGTTAATAGCAATTGCAGAATTGGTGTGATTATTTACATCTGGGTATAGTTTCTTCTTTCATCTCTGCAACCTCAAATCCTGCTTCTCTTTTTCTTGCAACACTTCTCCCTAGTATTTATGAGGTTCAGTATGTTCCAAAGTAAAAAGTCTGAGCAGAGACAGTATGATTCCATTTGCAAAAATGCATTTATACCTTTCCATTGCTTGTATGACTGTGAACCAAAAGTTATATGATTAATTTAAACTTGGTTAAAAATGCTACATCTTTGGCTGGGCACGGTGGCTCACACCTATAATCCTAACCCTCTGGGAGGCCAAGGCAGGTGGAATGCCTGAGCTCAGGAGTTCAAGATCAGCCCGAGCAATAGCAAGACCCCATCTCTACTAAAAGTAGGAAAACCAAGGCAAAAGGATCACTTACACCAGGGGTCCTCAAACTGCGGCCTGTGGGCTACATGAGGCGGTGTAAATTGTATTTGTTCCCATTTCGTTTTTTACTTCAAAATAAGATATGTGCAGTGTGCATAGGAATTTGTTCATAGTTGTTTTTTTTTTTTTTGTAGAGACAGAGTCTCACTGTACCGCCCTCGGTAGAGTGCCATGGCATCACACGGCTCACAGCAACCTCTAAGTCTTGGGCTTACGCGATTCTCTTGCCTCAGCCTCCCAGGCAGCTGGGTTCATAGTTGTTTTTTTTTTTTAAACTGTAGTCCGGCCCTACAACGGTCTGAGAGACAGTGAATTGTCCCCCTGTTTAAAAAGTTTGAGGACGCCTGACTTATGCCCAAGAACCTGAGGTTGCTCTGAGCTATGACACCACGGCACTAGTCAGACTCTGTCTTTTTTTTTTTTTAGAGACAGGGTCTCACCTTGTCACCTTCGGTAGATTGCAGCTCACAGCAACCTCCAGCTCTTGGGCTTAGGTGATTCTCTTGCCTCAGCCTCCTGAGTAGCTGGGACTACAGGCGCCCGCCACAACGCCCGGCTATTTTTTGTTGCAGTTTGGGACCAGGTTTGAACCTGCCACCCTTGGTATATGGGGCTGGCGCCCTACATACTGAGCCACAGGCACTGCCTGAAACTCTGTCTTTAAAAAAAAAAAAGCTACATCTTAGAAGTTATTAGACATTGCTTAGTAAAGGCAGCTGGATTGTTTTTTAGGCATTGTGTAAGTTGAATTGCCAGAAATAATTCACAAGCATGCTACATTTGCATTATTGTCTTAGTTCATTTTGTGTTGCTATAGCAGAACACCAAAAAGACAGTATTTATTTATTTATGAGTGAATGAACGAGATGGGGGTCTTACTCTGTCACACAGGCTGAAGTGCAGGGGTGCTATCATAACTTACTGCAGCCTTAAACTCCTTGGCCCAAGTGAACCTCCTGGCTCAGTCTCCTGGAACTGTAGGCATATACACCCAGCTAATTTTTATTTTATTTTATTTTTTAGAGACAGGATCTTGCTATGTTGCCCAGGCTGATCGTGATGGCTTGGCTTCAAGCAGTTCTAGTTGCTGGGATTACTAGCATGAGCCACCAGGCCAGGCTTGGATAATATCTATAGAAAAAAATTTGTTTCTCACAATTCTGGAGGCTGGAAAGTCCAAGACTGAGTGGCTGGCATCTGGTAAGGGCCTTCTTGCCACATCATCTCATGGCAGAAAAGCAAGAGAGCGCGTGCGAGAGAGGGCCGAACTTGCTGTTCGAACTGCCTGCCACAGTGACAGTTAACCCACTCTTGAGACAACCTTGATGCATCCATGGGGGTACAGCCTAATCACCTCTTAATTCTCACCTCAGTACTATCACAATGACAATAAATGTCAACATGAGTTTTGGCGGGGACATCAAACCATAGCTATTATACATCCAGAAATTCATTTCTGAGCAGTAATTTTTCAGTAACAGCAACTAAGATTTATTGAGCATTTACTCTGTATGAGACACTGCTCTAATTGCCTTACATGCATTGGATAACCTTCAACACAACCTTATCGCATAAAAACTGGGGGTTTTCCTGCTAGTTTTGATGACACTGCCATGAGATTGGAGAGGTTGAGTAACGGGCCTCACTTCACAGCTGGTGATGGTAAGCCCAGTGCACTTGCAGGTCTGTGCCCTTGACCACTGCCCTCGACCTGCCTCTCACGCCTGCGCCCCATGGGGTAGTCACAGCCCAACCTTCACAGAACGCGTGGACTGACGGAACTGTAAAAGCTGTCTGTAACTTAGTTAAAATATAAGACACAAAATCAGTAACTAACACTGGACCTTTGACATGTGTTTTTTTTTTTTCTGTATAATCCCAAAACATCACATTCAAAGCAATTTGCTGAAATTGTGAAGGAAGGAAAAAAAAACAGAAATTTTTAAAATAGTGAATACTGCCACCACATTGTTGGGGTACAGCTAGAGACATCAAGAGGGCTTTTGTTTTTGTTTTTTGTCCTCTGGAAGGGTGACACACCTTTTAGCAGTTTGACTGCTTCAGGGCTGAGTAGAGAAATTCTGAAGGTTGCTCCTCTTACTCTTGGCCGGCCCGTTCATCAGGACCACCTTTCCCCAAGGGTGCAGGTGGACCTCTACGTGTCCCAAAGCTGGGCCCCACCATTTCAGCAAGTTTCAGTGGCTGTCTTTGGGGCTTTTCTTTGGAGATGCAGTGTTGTGCATGTTAAGAGAAGGATGCATGGGAGAGTTAATGGAGAAGTGTGGTATAGAAACTCTTCTGGTATAATTGGAATGTAATAGAGAATTGCTCATTTTCTTAGAAGGAGGGGCAGAAATACACCTTAAGGCTTAAAAGACAAGCATTGATGAAGGAGCTATATTCATTTTCTTGTTACACATAAGCCATAATCCGCAGATTCCATGCCTTGGGCAGAGTTGTTGGTTGACAAGAGGTTCTGTCTGGACAGAGCGATGTAATTCACAGAACTTGTGAGAGGTCCCGCCTTCTGCCCAAGTGCTATCTTCTCCTCTCAGCCTTGAACTGAGTTTTCTTAGAACCCCTGACTATGCCATCCTATTTACAACACTCAGAGCTCCTTTTCTGGCAGGATATTAATCCTTAACAGGCACAGCCTGTTTTCCATTTCCTTAGCAGACTTGGGGGATGGCCTGCTGCATCATGGATATTCTTGGAAGGGTTCATTTCACTGGCACTTACTTTTGTTCTTACTAAGAAAGCTGTGTTTAGGAAAACAAAATGAGAAAATTCTCTTTGGATTAATTTACTGAGAAATTGCGTATATCAAAACATGCATTCTTTGCTTAGATAACAGGTCAAGTTTCTCTTTTAGCAAGAACAATCAATGTTACGGACACATAAGCAAAAGTCTTTGTTTTGACTAGCATGTTTTGCTGCCCTCTCTGAAGATTGTAACAGTTGGGTTTGATCTAAGAAGTGTTAGAACATGTGTCTGAACAATGATGTTTAAGAATGCAACTCTTTTTCTTTTTTTAGTGTTAAGGTATAAATGATCAGTGAACGAGTTGAGCACAGATATGGTATTCTCATCTCTAGGGATATTCAGTAGCCAAATTGCTAAATTCGAATTTTCTAGAATTAGGTCGTGTCATGGTGTTTCCCCTGTCAATTTGGCCTACTGAAGAGGTCAGGAATAGGAGGAGATTAAAGGAAAACTAAAGCTTTTGTGTAAAATAGATGTTCTACATACATAGTGCCTTCAGCAGTAAATGTTTTGTTTGCAATGTTTTATCTTGGAGAAATAAAGCAAGAAAAGAAAGACCAGAGAGTGTTTCCAACAGCTTCTAAAGGATATTTATGAAGTCCGTGAGATGGTTGAACAGTGGAGCTCTGGATGTGCACCTGAAAACTGTAAACATATTAATCCAATATCTGTCCTTCCATTGAGCAAACACTTGCTGGCAGCCTGGCCTATGCCAGGCTGGTGACAGGCTGTCCAGAGGAAAGGGCCTGACCTTCCTAGACCAGTCTGGTATGAACTGATTTTCATAGAGGCACAAATTGTGGGACACTCAGAAGCATCAGCTTTTTCTCAGGGGAGCATAGCCTTCATTATGAGTCATCTTATGGAGTTTTTGAATGGTGTTTATTTCTGCTGATGTTCTTTTACACAATAGGGGGTTAAATGTCACCCTTCTTTTTTAAATACTAACAAGATTGTTGGTTAGATTTATTGATGACTTTTTATATTCCAGGTACTGTTCCAAAATCTTACATGTATGATCTCATATAATCTCACAGCACCTCTGTGAATTAAATTAGACACTGTTCTCATTTCTGTTTTACCCATGAAGAGACAGATTTGAAATAGTTAAGTGAGCACCCAAGATTGAACGTTGGCAGAACCAGGGCCAACCCAGGCCCGTACTTTTCCTCTTAACTGCTGGTGGGGCAACCATGCAAAAGCACGGTAGCCTGATAGAGCCTTATAGGGTTTTTTTTTTTTTTTTTTTGGGGGGGGGTGAGTTTATTATCAGGACTGAGTGTGAGAACGATTGTGTGAACACTTAGAAAACTGGAGGTGTTGTCTATTGTTTAAATAAATAGAAGTAAAAGAAATTTTAAGGTGGCAGCAGAGAACAGTGAATAAGGCCCTCCTTCTCACTTTGAGCTGGGCCAGTCTTTCCTGGGAAAAACAGCCTTCTTAGAGGGGCTGGTGGGCAAATACTTGCATATACCACATCTAGCTAATATGGAATAGTTTTCTAATTGTACAGGATGCACCCTAATAAAGTCCTCCCGTGTGTGTACTCTGTGCTTCTGCTCTCTGAGGACTGCGTAATGGTAAGGACTTGTGTGTCCACTGCGCTGTGCGTACCTGTGACGGAAGAGACGCATGTCATGTGATGGGCCATACCTTACTGAACTTTCTTCACTTTGAAACTTACTTCATGAGAAACTAGAATGTGTAAACCTAATGAAGACTCACTCTTTTCATAGTTGTTTAATCAGCACTGGTGAGTTTTCAAAGTCCATGTGCAGTTTTAGAAGTTAACAACTTTGGGTTTGGAAAGAACAGAAGGTATACTGAACAGAACGCACAGTATGTCTAACATGATGCACGTCACATCAGGTGACAGACACAGTCTGTGTGATTCTAACTCCTTGAAAACATAACTACCTGTGAATTTCACTGGGATTCTTATCCCAAGGGGTAGTTGATGGGAGTGGATGAGATAGTGAAATCCATGGCTGTGCCTGTAGGCTGGCTTGCCTATAGGGTCATCAGGTCAGAATTGTCTTACCAACCTCTGAGACCTTGGGCTGGTAACGTGCTTGGAGCAGTGCCCAGCACGTAGCAAGCCTGCAGTACCTGTTAGCTGTGCAGCACAGAGGGCGGGCCAGCCTCTCGCTGGAAGATGGTGCTCTCAGATGGATTTCATTGTCATGGACTAGGAATAAGGAAGTTATTCAGTAGTGCAGGCTTCTGTTTACCCATATAGTGTAGCAGTTAGGAAACAGCCAGCCTCGCTAGTCTAATTCCGCCAGGAACTAACCGAGCAATGCTGAGCAAGTTCCCTGTTCAGGCTCCAGCTTCCACATCGGTGGCCTGTGCGTGACAGTAGGGACTCTCCTCAAGGTTGTGAGCATTAAACGAGATAGCCTAAGTGTAGCAGGTAGCCTGGGTAGTGCACTCAACCCGGGGTCATTTTTGTTGTTTTCATCTTCATTTTACATGTGAGAAAAGGATCTCAGAAGTGTGCATGCCCATTCTCGAGTGCAGGGTACAGCAGCAGAGCAGGTGCAGACCCAGGTCCCCACGTCCACCTGGAGCCCCACCCGTCCCTCTGCGCATGTCCTGTCACTTGAACACCTTCTGCATCTTGTGGCATCCTTTTGCTCATCACCTCCCGCTTCTGGACCCAACTGGCTTTCCTCTCTGCCCCATAGGAGGTGTGAGACTGAGAGATGTGTCAGCCCTTTTGGCTTTTCTCAGGGTTCAGAAGAAGGGGGTGGGGGGTTTGGCTTGAAGCTCACAGCTGATCATTGTGGCTTTCCCCTGGGAAATCATCGTTTTTCACTCATTGGTAAGCTGCTGCTCTGAGGGCTGTGATTACTTTTCCCTACTTTAAGAGTTTGAAGTTTTGTCTCAGGGCCTGGCAATCAGTTTTCCCCTACAGTGTCATTGTGGCCAGCACTCTTGCCCTTTCTGAGCTATCCAAGTTTGCATATGGTGCTCTGGATAGATGTTCTTCCTTTATCTATTCAACAAACAGTGCAGATACAGCCCTGGGAGAGCTTAAATATGGACTGTCTATGCTGTAACTGTAAGCAGGGTGCCTAGTTGGGGACCAGGGCTTTCAGAGGGTCCTTCAGGTCTTCCCAGTGCTAGATGTGGGTGAGGTTGGTGGCAGAAGCGCTCGCCTTCTTCTGAGCCAGTCAATTCCGATTTAAATGTACGTACGTTACCCAGCAGTTGTAAAGCCACGTTGTTCAACCATGAGTGAAAGATAATGACAAGTGTCATGTTCTAGGAATAGCAGGATGCTGTTCGTCAAAAGAAACCAAAAAGTGGCCTTTGGGGATTTTTGAGGGTTTTTTTGTTTGTTTGTTTGTTTTTTTGCTGGTGCCACACAATTCAAGCGGATAAATTTGTGATAAAATACGCAATATGAGCAAAGAATAGAGCAGAGTCAAGGATGAGGAAGAGCTGAGGCGAGTTAGTTAACATCTCCTGCCAGACCCAGAAACAGGAGCAGCAGGAAGACTTAGTTACCATTTTTATCTTTGGCTGGGGGGGTTCATAGAAGATGATAGACTTGGTTTTAAGCATTTTTACTGGGAGGTGAGCCTATGTCCGAGTAGACTTGTCTAGTGGATGTTTGTATTTTGCTTGAGGTCAAGGTCAGCATCAAGAGGGCTCCATCTCCCTCCTAGGAGCCGTGGGTAGCAGGCATTGGGCAGCTTAGATCCCAAAGCGCCCATTCAGATGATGTAAAGGCCAGTCAGACTGAGAGCGCAGCAAAGCCAAGGCCCTCAGCAGCTTCATCCTGGGTGGCGTGTCTGCGGGAGTGAACTCATTGTACCCTGATTCCTGCCCAGGCCTGCTGGGCTGGCCTTCCTATTGCTCTGTCAGGTGCCTTTTCATAAATTCTTTTCTGCTCCAGTTGGACAGAATTGGGTTCGGTCTCCTGTATCTGTGAGCTCTGATCAGTACAAGGATCCCATGGAGGATCCCCTGACCGTTTACAATGCTGGTTGGTATTCACCAGAGACTTCCTAGTTGGAGAGGGAATGCCCCTCGCTTTATTCCTGATGGAATGCAGTGAAGTAATACAGTATGCCCAGCATGAGAATATAGCTCTGTGCTCAGCTGCGCCTAAACAAGCAACATCTCAGATGTTCCTAGACAAGCAACATCTCTGCCTGGATGTCTAATAAACATCTACAGTTTATGATATTGCCCCCAAATCTACTTCTCCTTCGTCATTCTCATCTCAGAAAACAACAATAAAAGCCTCTCTGTTAACTAGCCAATTCTTCAAGCCAGAAGCCTGACAGCCACTCGTAAGCCCTTCCTTGGTGTCCATCACCAGCTCCCTCCCCCACGGGTACTGTTGGGATCACTGAAGAGACCACAGCTAACCACTTTCCTCTCCTCCAACCACAGAGATCACGTCACTGTGATAGCTTTACTCATAAATAACTGTTCTTTCTCCAAATCTGCCCTATTGAAATCTTCTCTGCCCTTGAAATCTCTTCATAAAGCACCCTGAGTGATTCTTTAAAATTGTTAATCAAGCTTTATTATTCCCTTCTTTGAAGATTCTCCGGTGGCTTCAAATCCAACCTACATTTGAAAAATAATCTCCTGACTGTGGGTTCTTGGACCCTACGTGGTACCTTCCCACTGTTGCTCCCCAGCCGGGCCGCCTTTCTCTGGCATGCCACGTTTCCCATGTGTGCGGGGTGCTCTTCCCCTCAATGTGACCGGCGTTGTCTTCTTGCCTTTAATGGCTCTGTTCAGATGTGCCTTCTCCAGGGAGGCCTTTCCTCTCCACCCTGTCATAGCATCCTCATCCCTTCTCCCCTTCATTATAATTTATTTTTTTCATGGCACTTTTCACACAAGAAGTTAACTAATTTATTTATCTATATAATTGTGTATTGCCCGTCACTTCCTGGAACATCAGCTCCATGAGACTACAGATCTTTTTGTCTTAACACATTAATAGATAATAAATACTTGTTCAACATCTGAATGAAATAATTAAAGACTAAAGTTACTTAACCTTTTTAAACCTCCATTTGTGGATGTTGGGAAGATTAACTAAAATATTGCCATGGTAAAGCACTTAGCTCAGTACTTGGTATGTGGTGAGTGTTCCATAAATTGTACTATTGTTTTTGTTGATAATATAATGTAAATTTGTTCAACACTTGATCAGGTATTATTTACTTTCTCATTTTGCAAAGATACCAGTACAGAGTAGCATGTAGTTAAAAGAAAGGTTGCATTTTTGCCTGTGAGATATCTGTGATAAGTTTTATAGGTCATTATCAGAATTACCTGAAAGCATTTTCAAACTTTTCCCTTCTGTTCCCAGGAGATTTTATCAGAGTTCTGTTGGTGAGGTGTAGATATGCACTGTTTCAAAGCAATTTTCCCAAGTTGATTGTCAACAATCTCATTATTACATAAACTGAAGAAAGGAACATGTAGGACATGGATGCAATTTACCTTTGGTCCAAACTATTTCCAGATATAGGAATGCTTTCTAAAAACAGAAAGGTGATGTGCAGTGGGATCTGAGATACAGTGGGTGCCCATTTGTTCTGGAGACTGGAATGCTGAGGCCCAGGCACAGAAGCTTGCTAGCTAATGTGACCTCGAATTCCTCTGCTAGCGTAACAGGAATGAATGATCACCAGATGAGACCAGCCAGTACGCCTGGATGGGTCATGATCCACGTGGGCCTCTGGCCCTTTTTTATGTTGGGGACAGGATTAGCTACAGATCAATAATATATATTTTCTAGGACAGCAAGTATAGATCTGAACCTGGAGACAAGAATGCTGCATGGGGAAACCTCTTCCTTTGCAGGATAGTAACTGTTATGTAAAGGAAAGTAAATGGTTTAATGACTGCCCTGGACCCGGAGGACTCCCTTAGGAGCAGGTCCACTCAACTGATCAGTCTCTCTCCCTCTCCCACTCCTGCCGCCAACCCTTCATTCAGTACTGTCTTTGAAGCGTTTTGGGGGTTGACTATTTCTAGAGATAAGTACAGAGAGCGCCCTTCAATGACTATAGTTCAGTTCTAAAGGTTGCAGCGGAAAGACATTTTTTCTTGCAACATATTACTTAAATTACGTTTGAAAGATAAAATGTTTCTTACTGTATGCTTAATCATGCATATGTACACATATAAATATATGTATAACATAATCAGTGGTTGAATTTTGGACTTTTATATTCTATAGCCTATCATTTTAATTTGAAGAAGTTTAAGTATGGTCTAATGGAAATATTCTTTTTTCTTTTTCTTTTGATCTATTAGTGCTGCCAACTGTCCCTATTCAGAAATCAATTTGAATAAAGACCGTATTTTCCCCGACCGCTTAAGTGGTGAGATGCCTCCAGCTAGTCCGTCATTTCCAAAAACTAAAAGGACAGACACGAATGAAAGCTCTTCATCACCAGAAATCAGGTAATTAAAGCAATAATAATATTAACATTGTTTATAAGGACTATGATTGAAAGAGGTTTCTGTCTTAGATATTTTATGTTCTGCGGCAGTGTTTTCTTAGAGATGGTTGAAAATGTACCTAATTGTAATGTGAAATGATGGTAGTGATCAGTATTTTGACTTTAAAGATAAATTAGAGTTTATAAAAGCATGTCCAAATCGGGCAGGATTTTCTCTTAATTTTCTTTTTTTCTTTCATTCTCCTTTTCTTTTTCCTACCCCTACATTCCTAACTTGTTCTTCTTTTATTTGAACAAGGGATTTGGAAATTTGAGCCATTTTACTGCCTGCCAGTTCATATTTCTGTATGAATTGACCAATACTACTATACAGTCAACCTTTATTAGAAGGTGGCAGATTCCTTGTGAAAAACACACATTATTTATTTTGTAATTCTCATTTTCTGTCACATTCTTGAATATACAGTATTTCACTTAATTGTTAAATTGCTTTATAAGTGTAGTCATTTAGTTTTGATTTCACTTATAGAGCTGCAGTGTTTAGCCACAGTGGATTATTAAGTAAAGAACCAAATTTGTTTGATATATTTTTAAATAAGTGGCCCATGCCCTTATATTAACAGGATACAAAATTAGATTAGGAGAAAGATGCTTCTAAATGGTTAGGTTTTGGTGTTTCTTTTATGGAGTATTTTGAAACTTAAGGCAACCTTATCCTTTATATTTATAACTTCCATTGCTCTGTGTAAACCAGTAGATATTCGAATTAACAAATATTCTAAATTCACACCAATGTTGTCCAATAAATGATATGTAAAGTCAATTATTATTATCCTCATAATCATTATCTTTTGGATGGGGTAAGGAGGAACCACAGCTTCTTCAATTACTACAACAAGGGAGATTTTTTAATTCTTTTTTTAAAATTTTTTTTTTTTTTTTTTTTTGAGACAGAGTCTCACTCTGTCGCCTGGGTGCAAGTGCAGCCATGTCATGGGCTCATGGGCTCAAGTGGTCCTCCTGCCTCCTGAGTAGCTGGGACTACAGGTGCCCACCACAACACCCAGCTAATTTTTCTCCTTTTAGTAGAGACAGGGTCTTGTTCTTGCTCAGGCTTGTCTGGAACTCTAGAGCTCAGGCGGTCCACCCTACTCGGTCTCCCTGAGTGCTAGGATTACAGGTGTGAGCCCCCACGCCTGGCCCTGTACTAGGTATTATACACAGATGGTTCTCGTTTATTCTAGGTATTTCTCTCTAATGTTATTTTCCTGAGTAAATGCTGTCAATGATGCAAATCTTTTTGTGTTTAGTACCTTCCTAGTTATAGTTTATGATACACTAACCAATGAGAGACACAGAAACTTCGGCTGTAGAAAGTTGCTGCAAATAAACTTCTCCCCAACTCACCTTAACACTTTGCTTTATGCCGTGTCATTCTCCAAGCGTGGCTTTCTTGCTTTCTTTCTCTCTTTCTCTCCCCCCCACTTCCCTTCCTTCCCTTTCCTTCTTTCTTTTTCTTTTTTTCTTTTTTTTTGAGACTGATTTTCAGTAGAGTGCTGTGATGTCATAGCTCACAGTAACTTCAAACTCTTGGGCTCAAGTGATCCTCTTGCCTCAGCCTCTCAAGTTCCTGAAGCTACAGGTGCCCTCCACAATGCCCAGCTATTTTTAGAGACAGGGTCTCACTCTTATTCAGGCTAGTCTTGAATTCCTGAGCTCTAGCAGTCTACCCACCTTGGCCCCCCAAAGTGCTAAGATCACAGGTGTGAGCCACCACACCCAGCCAAAATATGGAATGCTTCACACATTTGCTTGTCATTCCTTGCACAGGGCCGTGCTAATCTTCTCTGTCTCGTTCCAATTTTAGTAAACACAAAGCAAGCACAGCCATCTAGTTTCTTAACGTAGCCCTTACTATTAGTTGTTTGGTGCAGACCCAAGGAGCAAATGAATAAGCAGTGCAGGCCCAGCACCGCAGCACCACACCCTGGTGCTTTCTGCTCCATGGAGGAGGAGAGCCTGCTGGTCAGGAGCATAGGGCTCTACTTGCATTTAAATCTTGGCTTCCTTACTTGCCTTGTGTGTGATCTCAGATGAGCAACTCAATAGCCCCTTGCTTTGAATCTCATAGATTGTGAGGATTATATAAATGAAAAATGTAAAGCTTTTAGAATAGGGACTAATAAGTAATAAGCCCTCAATAAATGTTACTTTGTAGTAACGATGTTGAAAGAGGATTTACTTGTTTGTTTCATAGCATTTCTTTTTTCCCTTGGGAGTAAATGAATGGGTGGACCATTTCCGTGATAGTCTTAAACTTGGAATGGATTGCTCAGACAAGATAATTCTTGTATTATTGAATTATATAGGCTGTCTTTTCTGTAATAATTGCTCACTTGGATATAATTTCCCACTCAGGTTTTAACAAATTTTCTTTGCATTATTCTTAATAATTTACTAAAATTTGGTTGCCAAGCTTTACTTTTTATTTTTTAATGCATTTTGTCACACAATTTGCACCCCTGGGAACAAGCTCTAAGACAAGGATTTCATTTTTTAATTGCAAGTGGCTTACTTGGAAGGTCAAGAAAACACACATGTGTTAGCAGTTGACTCAGGAAGTGGCAGAGAAGGCAGCCAGGAAGAGCTTAGTTGTCATGCTGATTACCACCAAGGACAGCAGGCAGGAATGCAGACCTGCTGGGGAAACCCTAGGAGCCCGTGTAAAGCACACCTCTTGGAGTCAGCCCACCTGTAGGGATGCAGGAGCTGAGCCCTGTAAACACCAGCCAGTCCTCTGTCGCACACAGTAAGGAGGAACAAGTTCATTTCTAGCCACTGTCCTGCTGTGCACGGCCAACAGCAGCTGGAGCAGGAAAGCAGTGCAGGTAGGTCTGTGGACCCCAGGCCTCCAGATGTGCCCAAGAGGAACGGAGGGGCTGCAGCCCATCCCATTTCCTGCTCCCCATTCCAGATGCCAGCTACTTCCCAGAATGTGACGTGCTGGTGTTGCTTTTGACCAGGAGCTGATGGGATAGGGCTAGAGTAACTTGACAGTGTGGGCAATGTATACCCTCCACCTGCTGGACAGTTAGTTGCTAATGTTCCACAGCAGTCATCCCCCAGCTTGGCTTCACATTGGATTCCCCGGGACTACTTTAAACTTCAGATTTGAGGGCCTGCCTCAATCTGAATCTTCCAGGCTAGAGCACTGGGGTCCGTATGTTAAGGTTCTATTTGAGAGTATATTCCCCTGCTCAAAAGTTTCAGTGACATCCCATTACTAATTCTTGATGTGCCCTGCAAAGTCCTGTGTCATGTGGCACCTGCCTACCTCTCCAGCTTTGTCTCTGCAGGCTGTTTTTCAACCTAATGCTTCAGCTACCTTGATCCTCAGACACTCTTTTCCTTCTGTCTAGAACCTCCATCTCCATGCTCACCCTGCTAATCTCGCATCTTCAGGCTTCAGATTAACTTTCCCTTCCTCAAGGAAGCCTTACTGCTTGCTCCAGACTGTTGACTGAGTCCTTCATTCCATGCTTTTACATCATGCAGCCTGCTGCCTTTGACGCATTTTTTATAAATGCTTCTTCAAAGTCTGTGCTTTGTTTGATGATGCACTCCCTGAAGACAGAGGCCACCTCTTACCCTGTGCTCAGAGTTCCTGCAGCCGCTCACATGCTACCTTGCATGCAGTGGTGACCTTGACTCGTCCATCAGTCTTCAAAGGAGACATGTCTTATATAACCTAAGAGGCAGTGGCCATATGCTTTTTGTTCACTCCTACATCTTCAGCTTTCTGAGATCTCCACACCAGATATCTGAGGAATGATTATGAAATGAGATAAATTTCCCAAACGCACACCTCACTCTTTTATTAATTAGGGTGGTATTTCCCAAACTGTTTAGCTCCCTGGTGGCATATATAGAAAATGATACCAAAGACATGACAACATTTATGTCCCAAATCAAGGAAATGGATGTGGCCCCTTCCAGTCACCAGATGGGGCCATGGAGGGCTGCAGGGCTTACTGTTCCTGGGGCACTGTTCCCCTGGGATTCGAGCATCCTGGCAGGGAGGCTCTACCCTGCTTGCAGATGTGCTGAATGCTTGGATCTGTTTTCCTACAGCGACTTGTCAAATAGGTAGGTTGAATTCACAGTGCCTAACTAGACAGAAATGCGGATACACAGTCCCATCCCAGTTACCCATTCACTCCTTAGAGGCCCGTGGAGTGCCGGTGTTGTCTTGGGACCCTCAGGAAGAATATGGTCTCCTTGCTGGGCAGTGGGGCTGGCAGGACGGACAGCAGGGCTCTGCCATTGAGTGGAGTAGCTTTTCCAGGGGACTGCCAACTTAAGTCTCTGCATGTCTTCTGCCAAATAAAAGAACACTTGTATTGCTCTATATATCTTACTAAAACTGTGAGTCGCAAACTTCATTTGCATCAGAATCATCTGAGTTGCTTATTTAAAATGTGCCTTTTGAGACACTGATTTAAGAAATGGAAGATGCATCGCAGGAATCTTCATTTTTAACGAAAGTGACAGATGCAAGTGGTCTGTAAACCAGGCTCTTGGCATCACTGTTGAATGTAAACACCTTTCTCTGAAGTAGTAATTCACAGTGGATTATCAGTTGGGAAACATTGGGCATCCATCCCGCATAGCCTTATTCTCATGAAATCTATCTTGCAGCTGCTTATCGTGTTAGGAATGAGGTCCTATCTCTGTAAAAATCACTTAATGTTTTAAGCTCCCATGTTGTTTAAGCCTACTTAGCCATAACCACAGAATCACAATAAAACATCTTTAAAATACTTGCCAAATACTTGTATTACCTTGCAAGACAAATGCCCTCTGCTAAACTGATCCAGTGACAAAATTCAGTGTGTTCAGTTCGTTAACAGGCCGTTCAAATGGCTTCCCGAGTTGTAGGGCCAGTGTTTCCACCATGAGGACTGCACACAGCAGTGGCAGGAACTTCAGCTATCAATTCATTTATGTTTTTAGAACGAACACAATTTTATCAGTCACCCCCAAAAGCCAAGTCTGTACCTTATTAAACAGATGAGAAAACAAATAGGAAACTATGAGCATATTTACATCTGTGTACTTTGCAAAACTATCACATCAAGCAGAGTAAAATTTAGAGCCAGAAATTCTAAAATATTATAAAAGTTGATTAGTAATCTTTGGGAACTTGCTTTTGCCCTGTAGGGTTTTCAGGATCAGCTTACTGTTAAATATTGGAGAAGAGAAAACTGGTGATCAGGCCTTCTCTGGCTACTGTAAACTCCCTTTTTGTTGGTGGGCTGCCAGATATGAACCAGGAACTGTGGAAGTTTTTAAATATTCCAGCTCTTGAGAATCTGAGTCAAATCTGTATTGTTGTTTGGGTGCACCCAAGAGAAGCTGGATTTTAGTTAAAACACTGACAGTTCTAATGCCAACCGCTGTGACACCAAGGCAACCATTCGAGGTGTAAGGAAAAGATGACTGTGTTATTGTTACATGCCTGTGAAGTTGTTGGAACAATATCCTAATAAGATCTTATTTTCCTTGAATATCGTCAATTCTTGACTCAGGAGATGCTTTTATAGAGTAGAAGAGCAGTGACATCTGTTCTCTTTCTACAGCAACAACAAAGAAGTAACGCAGTCTCGCTCTTCTGAGACACCGTCTTTGGTTCCCAAACTTCACCTTATGGGTTAGGACTTTCCATTTCATAAACGTATTGATTAATTGTTGAATAAGTTTTTCTGAAGGATTTTTCCTTGGTATCTGGATAATACCAACGATGTTTAATCTTTATATTCCTTTCATTATATTCTTTCCCTAGCATGTGTGCCTTATGCTAAATTATAATTTAGTAGGCTTATTAAGCAAAATGGTTTTTATTCCTTAGATAAATGGTAAACCATGTTTACCACTTCTGGGCCATGTTTATGAAGACACCAGTAAAACTGTTGCTATTATATCACCTCAAAAGGAATTTGATTTTAAAAACTTTCTATTCAAATGTTAAACATTAGACGTGAAAGTTTATTTCCACAGGCTTTATTTGCCATCTTCTGAATCCCTTTGAAGGTGGCACCTCCTTGCCCTGAACCTGTTCATTTGTAGGCAGCACTTTGCGGGGTGGATTGAGCTTTCTGTTGAAGTTCCTGTCAAGTGTAACCTCTGAGATTCTCATTCAGTGATCTTTTGCCTGTGAGTGGCAGTCCAGAAATTTAAAAAAAACAAAACCCAAAACTAAGAGACTGCCCTTTTGATGTTCAAAACAGAAAAACCTGCCTTTTTTATGGCTTTTCCTCGTATTGCATGTCCTCTCTCGTTACTGGGGAGTACATGTCTTTGTCAGTTCCTATAAGGCTTGTATGGGATGAGAATCAGCAATTTTGGGAGGAGAGGAGTAGAGTTATTTTAAGCCCAGCCAAACTGATGAGTGCACTTTTGCACTGGAGTTGCGGTCATGGCTGTGATGCCGCTGGTGGGCAGTGACTTCATCTGCGCTCCTGACCTGCGTGCGCATTTCCACCAACACTGCACACTCCACTCCCTCCTTTCCTGCTGGACTTAGGAGGCAGCCGAAATCAATAAATCCCTGAACTCAGGCAGAATAACTCACTGTTTTATATTTTTTTTCAATATTGTTTCTAACAGACTGGTTGAAACATAATTACTTAAGGATTGTTTTTATAGGAAAAATAAGTAAACTTGAAGAAAACACAGCTGCATGCGTCAACTGGCATCCTGTAGCCACACATTTACCCTTCAAATGTTTGATTCCCTAATATTTACCACAAAGCATAATTAGAATAAGATTGTAAGACGTTGAAACTGTGACACGTAATTACAGAGAAAGAGGATGCTGACTCATAAAGAGTACGTTTTTTTCCATTCAAGTGGATTCCCCCGTCTTAATTCAAAGCTGAGTGTTCATGAGTAAGATTTCACTACTATTATATTTCTGGGCAGGCTAAAGAAATGTTCAAATAAATCAGTTCTTGGAAATTCTGGTATCCCAGGAGAAATTGCTGTATCTTAGGTGCTTTTCCCTACAGTAGCATGTTTAATCCCTGTGTCACGTAGGTGCTATTTCCACATCCTTATTCTACATGTGTAGAACTGCTCTTGGTTACAGCCCCCACCGCTAGTGAGAAGCAGACCTGGGCTGTCCCAGGCAGTCCAACCACAGTCTGTGCTCAGACCATTACTTTAACAGTTGTTTTATTTCCATCCTTGGGAAGGTAAATAAAAAGTAAATAAATCAATAAAAGCTATTTTAATAGTTGGAGAAAGCAGGTTACTTCCAAAATATCAGTAGATAATTTTACCATAAAATGTAAGTAATTCATCAGTAGGAATATCTACCTTGCATCATGCTTCTTAAATGCCCGCCTCTGTGTTAAGTTCTTTCTTTTTTTTTTTTTTGTCTACAAATTAATGTTTTTTTTATTAAATCATAGCTGTGTACATTAATGCAATCATGGGACACCATACACTGGTTTTATATACCATTTGACATATTTTCATCACACTGGTTAACATAGCCTTCATGGCATTTTTTTGTTATTGTGTTAAGACATTTATATTCTACATTTAGTAAGTTTCACATGTACCCTTGTAAGATGCACTGTAGGCGTGATCTCACCAATCACCCTCCCTCCGCCCATCCTTCTCCCTCCCCTCCCCTCCCTTTCCCCATATTCTTAGGTTATAATTGGGTTATACCTTTCATATGAAAGCTGTAAATTAGTTTCATAGTAGGCTGAGTACATTGGATACTTTTCATTCCATTCTTGTGATACTTTACTAAGAAGAATATGTTCCAGCTTCATCCATGTAAACATGAAAGAGGTAAAGTCTCCATCTTTCTTTAAGGCTGCATAATATTCCATGGTGTACATATACCACAATTTATTAATCCATTTGTGGATCAATGGGCACTTGGGCTTTTTCCATGACTTAGCAGTTATGAATTGGGCTGCAGTAAACATCCTGGTACAAATATCTTTCTTATAATATGATTTTTGGTCTTCTGGGTATATACCTAGTAGAGGAATTATAGGATTGAATGGCAGATCTATTTTTAGATCTCTAAGTGTTCTCCAAACATCTTTCCAAAAGAAATGTATTAATTTGCATTCCCACCAGCAGTGTAGAAGTGTTCCCTTTTCTCCACATCCACACCAACATCTCTGGACTCCTGGGGGACAGGTTTCCAGACCTCAGAGTGAGAGTGGAGGCGAGTGATGGGAGCTCAGAACTTTTGTTTGTATCCTTGGGGTCCCAGCTCGCCTCAGCAGGGTTGATGTGCATTCTTCAAACTTCTCTCTTGGTGCAGCTCTAATCCTCCAGGTTACTTGCTAAATTTCTGTCCTTTAACACTCCTTCCGGACAGGAGCCTCTGTGGAAAGCTGGCTTCAGTCAGCCATCTTGTCTCCCCCCCCACCCCCCCACCATGACATTTTCCTTAACTGGGACGCTCACACCTGCTGCCTTCAGCACGCGGGCCACCTTGGGAAACCTGTGTTAAGTCCTTTCTACATGTTATTTTATTCCTTGACATGCCACATGACATAAAGGATTGATAATCCTTTTTTACTGATGACACAACTGTGAATTAGGGAAGTTAAGTAAGTACTTGCTGCAGGTGTAAAACTGGTCCAAGCCGCAGAGCTGAAGTTTGAACCAAGTCTGTGCTCTTCCAAAGACCGTGCGTGTAATTACTGTTGCTGGGCTGCTTTCTCCATGTCAGCATTCACACACTTGTGCTTCAACAGCTTGTACCCCTTTCCAGAGTGAAGTTGGTGATGATGAAAAATGTTGGTCAGGCCCAGTAGTTTTTATGTTGAGTAATATTGTATAAAATAGAGCATAAAAATAGCTCTAGTCATTCTTAAAAATCTGGCGAGAGATGTATCTTATACTATATTTCATATTGTGTTGTAGTATTATCCCAGTTTTAGCATCCTCATATAATCATATATTGTCTGTAATTGGAAGACTGTGTAGCAAGAATAACTTTTTTCTTTGGAAGTTAGGAAGTTGAAATTCTAGACCAAGAATTTTATTTTTTGCATGAAGAAAGAAGGTCATCATGATACCTATTCAACCAAATTAGTGTAATGAAATTTCTAACTTTTGTGCAGTGCCTGTGGCTCAAAGGGGTAGGGCACCAGTCTCATATGCTGGAGGTGATGGGTTCAAACCCAGCCCTGGCCAAAAAAAAAAAAAAAAAACAGCAGAAATTTCTAACTTTATAGGAGAAGGAAATAATGTTTGTCCAGATGAGAAAAAAAAATTATTTTAAACAAAATATGAGAAAAATAAGAATATGAAATCAAGTTCTTCTGTTGTTCCCTTTAACTTCATATAACAAGGATACTTTATTTTGGAGAAATATAAGTATAAAAACCCAAGAGTAATTAAATTTGTGCATGGATTTTGGTGTCAGGAAGACGTGGTGCTGTACTTTTTACCTGTGAATTTGGGCTTCTCGTCTGTATGTCTCAGTGGATATAATAATAGAACTTTCCTCCAGGGAATGTTATAAAATTCTGACTTTTTTTTTTTTTTATTGATGGGGATTTATTGAGGGTACAATAAACCAGATTACACTGATTGCATTTGTTAGGCAAAATCTCTCTCGCAATAGTGTCTTGCCCCCAAAAGGTGTGGCACACACCAAGGTCCCACCCCCCTCCCCCTTCCCTCTCTCTGCTCTTCCTTTCCCCACCCCTCCCTCCTTCTTTCTCTCTCTGCTCTCTCCCCCCACCCCCACTGTAACCTTAATTGTCATTAATTGTCCTCATATCAAAATTGAGTACATAGGATTCGTGCTTCTCCATTCTTATGATGCTTTACTAAGAATAATGTCCAAGTTAATACAAAGGGTGTAAAGTCTCCATTTTTTTTTAATGGCTGAATAGTATTCCATGGTGTACATATACCACAGCTTGTTATCAATACTAACTCCTTCCACATGTCTGGTGTGTTCTGTGAGGACCCTGCTCACTCCAGCGGCTCTCCTCACCCATCTATTTCATAATGCCTGTTCTAACAGACTGCACAGATTGACCCCTTCTTCCACCTTCCCACTTTCTAGCTAAAGCAAACAACATTCAAGGGGCTTAGTCACTTTTGATTTTAAGGAATTTACAGAATCAATACATTAATCTGAAAATAAACATTCAATAAACATTTCTTGTAGAGTTCTTCATTTGAATTGTGTTTGGTAAACACACACAAATTCCAAGTTTGGATAAATGTCCAAGGTTATGTATTTCCAGGTTTGCATGGGTCCCCTTTAAGGAAATGAAATTTTCATGAGTTAAAATTGGGGAAGTTAAAACTTAACATGCTTCTATAATGAAGCAACATAAGTATGTGAGAGTGCGTAGCTCCCCTTTGCTTCTCTTTTGGGATGGATTATGGCAGATACGGGCATGAAGAAAGCTTTTGGGTCATAGATTTTCTTTCCATTTTCTTTCTCTGTTCTCTCTTAGAAAGTGGTCTTTTTCTTAAATTTTGGGAAATAAGTAATTGGCATTGTATTTGAAAATAAGAGTACAAAGGAACTGTTCTCATGTACAAGTCTTATATGCCTTCATTTTAACAATGTTTACTGTAAAAGGTTAGTATGCTTTATTGAAACTACAAAAGGGTAACTATTGATTATCAGTGGAGAATTTCTATCATGAAAACAAATACACAGAAAATGTTATGACTTAATTTTATCTCTTGGTCTTACTTTGTCTCTTCCTCTTTTTAAAATCAAGTCACTATTATAGTTTCTGGGAAAGCCACAATATCTAGTTGGGGATGTATTTTCTTTGGGAAATGCCAATTTTAAATTACATGACTGCAGTGAATTGTTATTTCTAATACATAATTAAAATAGCCATTGACAAACAACTTTATTCATTGGTCACAGTACTTACTGGGATAGAATTTGTAGGCTCAATAATATTATTTCCACTTTAACATAAAACAAATTTGGGAGTTCATAGAAGTTAATTTTAAAATTAGTAAACTAATTTTAACTTAATGACCAAGTTAACTTTAGCACTCTTTTTATAGAAAGGACAATATTTTCTACCAACACTTCAACTAATGTCCTTTCTCCAATATCGGTTAAACAAATAATTATATTTGTTTTTACTATAGTTCCATCCTCCTGCTTTCTATGGAGTAAGAGCCCCTATATCAGTGGTTTTCAACCTTCCTAATGCCTCCTAATGCCACAACCCTTCAATACAGAGCCTCATGTTGTGGTGGCCCCAACCATAAAATTATTTTCGTTGCTACTTCATAACTGTAATTTTGCTACTGTTATGAATCGTAATGTAAATAGCTGATATGCAGGATGTATTTTCATCGTTACAAAGGGTTCATGACCCACACACAGGTTGAGAACCACTGCCCTATAGCCACTTAGTTGCTTTCTCTTGGAAAAATATTTTTTATTGCATAACGAGAGTGATTCTTCCCATTCTCAAGCAAGTATTTTGCAGCAGTGTGACAAGTTGTTTTTAGTACATGAACTGAACCAGTGAGCTCAGGTTCAGATGAAATATCCCTTTTGCCCTTGGAAATGATTTTTCTAAAAAATTATTTATTTATTTATTTATTGTATGCTTACTATGGAAGTGTTCTGTTACTATAATTTCAAATGGAGAATAAACTGGCGACTTTGTAATTAAATCTGTAGAGCTCCTTTTTTATTTTGGTGGAATATTTTGTTTCAAATGTATTTGCCCTTTTATTAAAACTTAACAGGAGAAGTACCATCTGGGTTTTTAGGAGACTCAAATATATTTGTAGAAGGAAAACACATACAAAACAGCAGAGCATCATCAATGTAGAGTGTTAAGCACTTAAGTGTTTAGGCCAGAAAGCATATTTGGTAAGATATGCAAAATGTAGTTAATTTTGAACCCTGAGAAGGGAATACATTGTATTTAAAATTTTTAAATCCCTGAAATTTCACTTTAAGAAAAGTAGAAGCGCCTGTAACTGGTTCCTTTTTTTTTTTTTTTTTTTAAATAAAAGCCATTTCTGTTCCTGACTTAAAAGGTAACACTGTCGATTAATATTGTAATGTGTCCACTCCGTTCTAAAACATCTCTGTGATGTTGAGTTTAGCATTAGGTCATTCCTGGTCCAAAGGAGGTAGAATCAGTTCAGGCTGTGGATATGACCTGATTAAGCCAGGGAAAGCTTCCTATAATAGAATACAGTTGATTCCCCTGGGCCAGTCTTAGCCTTTAGCCCCAAGTCCCAATACTGAATATTACATAGTGGTTTAATAAAATGACTTTCAAAACATTTCCTTTTCTTTAAATAGAAGTTTTATCAAACAGTGCAAGTAAAATTTATCATGATGTATGTCCCAAATTGTACTTGAATTATTCAGAAGCTGCATTTGCCAGAATAGTTCTTTGTTTTTTTCTTTGACATAGATTATTCTGTTGCCACAGGCTAGAATGTCATGGCATCAGCCTAGCTTACAACAACCTCAAACTCCTGAACTCAAGTGATCTTTCTGCCTCAACCTCCCTAGTAGCTGGGACTATAGGCACCCACTGCACCCAGCTAATTTTTCATATTTTTAGTAGAGGCAGGATCTTGCTCTTGCTCAGGCTGGTCTGGAACTCCTAAGCTCCAGCGGTCCTCCCACCTTGGCCTCCCAGTGTGCTAGGATTACAGGCGTGAGCCACTGTGCCCAGCCCAGAATACTTCCTCTTATTATTATTCCTTGCTTTAAAATTTTCTTTCAGAACGGTACATGAAAATTGCTAATGAGGAAAGTGGGCATTTATAGATGTTATTAGCTTAACTGCTTTATAGTAGAACTACATGTCCTTTCTAACATTTTGTTCGTAACATTTTCAAATTAAGAAAACAAAGTTGAATGAGGTGCAGTTCTAAACCATTGTTTAAAAATATTTTTCTTATAAACTATTGAAACATGTATTTTCTCAGGGACCAGCATGCTGATGATGTCAAAGACGACTTTGAAGAGAGAACAGAAAGTGAAATGAGGACGTCGCAAGAAGCCAGAGGTAGCCCTGATGTGCTCAGACTGCCGACAGGTGTCACTCCTCATATTCTACAACCCAACACTTCACTGAATACGGCAGTCACATTTATAGGAGAGATGAGCTTCATTTGGTTGGCTTATTCTTTTTTGCAGGCAGTAAATTCTTACTGTTCAGGATGAATATAGCATGTTATTCATTTGTGGCCTGTGTTAACAGTCTCACATACCATTACATGTTGTACGTAAAGTTTAGTAAGACATCCTCGTCGGACTTGGTCACGCATTCTCTTTAGTATCATTGGTGTCACTTGCTTCTTGATGTTTAAAACTCAATTCACAATGTGTATTGATATCCAAATAGAAGATAGTCCACAAAATTCAAAGAAAATTACTTGAACAAATGTTTTAAGTTGCATTGGAGAAAGTAATTTGCCTTATGTCTTTATAAAAATGATATTGCCGTGGTTTAATTAAGCAATGAAGTCATAATGACAGTTACGGTATAAATTGAACATTTAACTATATAATTATTTTTTATAAGAAAACATCCATCTGATTATGATTTTAATGATTGACTCTGGGGAGTTTGCTTTTTGTGTGCCTAGTTTTGTTTGAGAATGTCACCTAACAACTGGCCTGCAGTGACCTATTCCATAAGTTGTGCATTAATTTCCGTATCTGATTTTCTGTAAAGCAGTAATTTATAATTAACTAAAAAGTTAGAATCAGTGCTTTCTTCACCATGTTTTGTGGTGTTTAATGTAGCAAGGTGTACAAACTGCGGACAGCCAGGGTTTGCGTCCTGCTCTGCCATCTGCTGGCGGCGTGATCTCAGACATGTCATTGAGAACCTCTTAGTGCCTCTGTTTATCTGTTCCAGGGAACAATGATAGCTATACTATCATTGTTCATATAGCTAGATAAGGCCAAGACTTATCACCCCTCACTGACAGGCCCCAGTGCATGTAGTCCCTCCTTAAAAGTGTAGCCCCTTTACACTCTATTAGTCACGGAGGAACAAGATTGCAATAAAGATTACATGCATCAACATTGTGTAACTTGCTAGATCAGTGCCTGGCACCCAGAAAGTGCTATGCAAATATCTGATTATTTAAGATGTTTCTGATCATTTAAAAAGGAAGAAAGAAACGTATAAATGTTTTGTTAATCAGCCTATGTTGAATTGTTAAGAGACTTCAGCCTTTCTTTGTAACTGGTGGTTTATCAGAGAGGTTAGGAACACTGCTCCCATTCAAGTCTCTGCTCCACCACTTTCTAGCTGTGTGGTTGGCTCTGGGCAAATTAACCTGTTTGCCCCTCACTTTCCTCTTGTGTGTGTAAAACTGATGTAGTAATAGTACCCCTATGTCTGGATTATCGGGAAGGTTAAATGCACCAGTGGCTGGGATTTTTACTATTAGTAGTGTTTTTCAAACAGCGAGGAGGTTTTGGCCTAGGTCTGGTTACTCACTGCACAGAGACCCACTTACTGAGACAACGAAAATTGCCAAGGAGAAAAGGAATTTTTAAAATACTAAAAGATGTCTTTTTGGAAGAATGAGAGAAACTGGCTCTAATCCTTCTCTGTGACCAATAGAGTGTAAAGGGGCTACACTTTTAAGGAGGGGCTACATGCACTGGGACCTGTCAGTGAGGGGCCTCAGGAAGTCTCCGAGGGGCCTTCAGAATCTTCACTCTTTTCTCAGCTAGAAATTCCATTATTTGGGGGAAGCAACCTAGAAAGGTCATCAAGCCCCACTGGCTTGAGAATCCAAAACAGGAGGGGGGAGGATTATTAAAAACATAAAGAGGTCATTAAATTAGTTTTAGACCTGCTTATCGAAGCAGCATTGTGGAATAAGTATCTATTGTATGGAGTTATCTTATCATTGAAAGTTCTGATGGGTTTGTGAGGGATAGCCACGGAAAGAAGCTCAACTCTGTAGAGTAATTTGAAGAGGCATATTATGAACTGAATTTGAACTTGGCGCCATGACCAAGAAGCCTTGAGCAAGTGGACTAACTGTGATTGGGTTACAATTTAAGAAGAAAGTTATTGGACTTGAAGTCATAAATAATACATGGAAGGCATACCGCGGGTTTTACCTGAAAAAGTGAGACAGCTCAAAAGGGGGTAGGGCTTATGGGTAGTAGGTAGGTTTAAAGACTTTTTGATTTGTAATAGGTTAAAGAATTGAAGCTTTGTCTAAAGGCTTGGAATCCTTTAAATAAAAATAAAGAAGTCTGTTATAGATAACCCACCAAGCATACTTTGACTCAAGTGATCGGTTATATATATGGAGGACTTGTAGGTATGTCTTGCACAGCCTTAGGCCTGTTAATGAGTTACAAGACATATCTAAAGGGGGAGGCACAATGAGGCAGATCTGACTCCCTTCTCATGGCAACAACTCAGTTTGAGGGTATCGCTTTGCCTAAGAAGAGGCCCATTCCGTCATCTGCTGGAGGGAGAGCCTTAAGATTTTATTAAAGTTCACGGGGAGTAATAATTGGATTAACATTTTTAGTTTCTTAGTAATCGCTGTAACTTTTAATCATATTTGCTGAGCAAGTTTTGATAATTCTTTACCTGAAAATTTTCCATGATTTAGAGAAGTTCAGATTTGTTAACATATCTATGCATGGTACTCTCTCTTTCATTTTTTTTTGGTAATTTTATGTTCTTTCTAATTTTGTGTACATATTTTCCCTATTTCTCTTGATTTGAATTGCCTGAATTTTTATTATTATTTCCAAAGAAGCACTGTTAGGTTTTTATGTAATTTTTAATTTTGATGTTTCCAAGGTCATTTATTTTTATTTTTTTACCTGTATAACCTATAGTTTAATATGCATACTTACTTAACTGTTTTACTTTTTATTAGTGAAAGAGAACCTCATAAAATAAGTTCTTTGGAGAATTTTCATACATATGTTTGTGAGATTGGCCTATAATTTTCCTCTTTACTCTCTTATCCAGTATTAGTCTCCTAAAGTGAGCTGAACTTCTCTTCTTTTTCACGTTTCTGAAAAATTTTGACTAAGACTGTTTCATAAAATTTCTTTTATCTATTTGGTAATGAAATAATACAATTCTAGGCTTTTATTTAAGATCTTTTATCTTTTTGAAATTTTTTTTCTACAATCATTTTGTTTGGAAGAGATTTGGATTTCATCTTCTCAGCTCACCGTTCAGTAGTTAACTAGTTATCTTCACCTGAACCCTGGGGACCTTCAGTCCCAAACCAGATCTTATGGTATCTGTGGACTTTTGTTCCTAGGTGACATTACGAACATCTCAGATCCTAGTCAGTGGGTGTCCTCCTGCCTCGCACATGATGACATAGTGTCTTCGATTGGGCTCTCTAGAAACAAACGCTGAGGCTGGGCGTGGTGGCTCACGCCTGTTATTCTAGCACTCTGGGAGGCCAAGGTGGGTGGATTGCCTAACCTCATAGGTTTGAGACTAGCCTGAGCAAGAGTGAGAGCCTGTCTCTAAATTAGCCAGGTATTGTGGCAGGCGCCTATAGTCCCAGCTACTTGGGAGGCTGAGGCAAGAGAATCATGTGAGCCCACAAGTTTGAGATTGCTATGAGCTTATGATGCCATAGCACTCTACCCGAGGGCAGCAAAGTGAGACTCTTTTAAAAAAAAAAAAGAAAGAAAGAAACAGACGCTGAGAGTGTTGTATGCAGGTTTGCTGGTGAGAATTCTTGAGAACAATGCCAATGTGAAAATGAGAGATAAGGATTGAGTAGAAGTTGAGCTGTGACATTGTCACAACAGAGGCTTAGCTCATCTCAGGAGTTGCTCTGAGGGCCCTTCAGAATTATCCAGATCAAGGCAAGGGAAGCAGGCCTTTCTATCTTTGAAATGACCAATCCTCAAATGTCGGCTGGGGTGGGGATATTGGGTAAGGAAGCTGCTGGGGACGGAGAGCAGCTCTGAGCAGTGGCCTTCCACAGGTAGGAGAATGAACGACCTTGTTCCACAGAGCGATCATGCTGGCCTACCACTGTATCCCTTCTGTCCACCCAGGTATCTGGTCTTTGGTTTTTCTTTAAGAAAAATCAAACGAAACAGAAAAGAAACCAAAGTATCATTTCACCTATGTGGGATTAGGCCAGCTCAATTCAGTCCAGTCTTTTGGTTTTAAAAAGTGAAGCTGGTGAGAGAGGCAGAGCAAGATGGCAGCCGAGTAACAGCTTCCTTGCATCTGGGCACCGTGAGTCTGGGGAGATAGGACTCCAGGCATCTCTGGCTGGTGGGATCTGCCTATCATCACCCCTGAGAGGATATAGGGAGTCAGCGAGAGACTTCTGGACCCCAAGAGGAGGACTAAAACAGTGGAAAACCGGCAAGTGGTCACGTGTGTTCAATCCGTCTAAACCCGCCCGCAACTGTTAAGTTCAGTAGCAGCGAGACTGCAAACCAGAAAGGCCTTACCTGTGAACTGTTTTGGTGTCTTTGGACTTGGCACTCAGCTGAACTGCCTTGGGGAGAGCCTGAGCGGGAGTGCGGAGAACTTTGGCCTTTGTCTGGGGCCCCAGTCTGAGCCGCTGAGCCAGACAGAGCTAATAGTGTTTGGCTCTGGGTCACAGGCAGCCATTGTGAGCGATCTGCCCAGGCAAGCTCTGCCCTCAGGGTCGCAGAGCTAGAATTGGGTGGGAGCTGGTAACCCAGCGACCAAGAAGCCTAAGGGCCGGGTCTGAGCCGCCGTGCAGCCCTAACCCTCGGGGGCAGAGGGAGACCAGTTTTGGCACTCAGGGTAAGTGGATAGCCACTTCAGCAGTGATTCCAGCGACAAGCACTTCCCTGGGAAAGCTTCTGCTCAGCAAGTGAACAAGTTCAAAGTGCCTTTTAAGTGGGCTGAAGAGAGATTTAGGGTGTCTACCTGCTGAGGTTTGAGAAACTAGCAGCCTCCAGTCCTATCAGAACTCTGATTAACATCTCACACCCCAGAAGACGACGTGTTGCCCAGACAATATTCATTAACATATACATACTTCTTTGTTTATGGTTGTGGTTTTTTTTTGGGGGGGGGGGTTGGTTGTTTTTCTTCTTTATTTTGATGTTGTTGATTGTTGTTTTGTTTTTTAAGTTCAACCTTTTCCATACAGATCCTTATTCTTTCTCAATTTTTCTAATTTAATTATAATTTCCCATTGCTGCCTATTTCAATAATTGGAACTTCATTTTTGTTAGTGTTTCTACCGCTATTATTTGGTTTTCTACCCAATTTTATCCCGTAAAGTTTTCTGTTTGCTTGTTTTGGTTTGATTTATAGCATTTTTGTCTTTCCTCTCTACTTGGTGGAGGTGGGGTACTGTGTCTGATCAGGTTAACAAAGAGCTGCTGACCTCAAGGGAACCACCCAACTCGGCACCCCCAGAAGGTGGTTTTTTTTTTAAGGTTGTATCAAAGTATCCTACTGTACACCTATATTGCTCTGTCTCCCTCTTTCTGTGCCTCTCTTCTTTTTGTCAATATTCCTTTTACCCACCCCCTCTCCTTTCTCTATTTTTCTTTTTTTTCTTATCACACGGTCCTCCTTTCTTTCATCCCTTTTTTGCTCTTCAACCTTCTCACCCTTCTGGTCCTGTAACCCTTAGTCCACAGGCACGAGTCCAAGAGCAAGAGGAAGTGAAAGGAAAATTAGGGCAAGGAAACAGATAAAAGAAATCACTCATGAGGAAGAATCAGCAGAAAACTCCAGGCAACATGAAGAACCAGTCCAGAACAACCCCGCCAAGGGACCATGAAGTAGCTACTGCAGAGGATTCCACCTATAAAGAAATGTTAGGAATGATAGAAAGGGAATTTAGAATGCACATGTTGAAAACAATGAAAGAAATGATGGAAACAATGAAGGAAACTGCTAATAAAGTGGAAAATAACCAAAAGGAAATCCAAAAACAGAATCAAATAAGAGATGGAACGATATGAAGAATATAAAAAGGATATAGCAGAGCTGAAGGAACTGAAACAGTCAATTAGGGAACTTAAAGATGCAAAGGAAAGTATCAGCAACAGGTTAGACCATGCAGAAGAAAGAATTTCAGAGGTAGAAGACAAAGTTTTTGAGATAGCTCAGATAGTAAAAGAGGTAGAAAAGAAGAGGGGGAGAGCAGAACATTCACTGTCAGAATTATGGGACTTTATGAAGCGTTCCAACATACGAGTTATAGGAATTCCAGAAGGGGAAGAAGAATGCCCCAGAGGAATGGAAGCCATACTAGAGAATATTAGAAAAGAAAATTTCCCAAATATCACCAAAGATTCTGACACACTGCTTTCAGAGGGATATCGGACCCCAGGTCGCCTGAACTCTAACCGAGCTTCTCCAAGACACATTGTGATGAACCTGTCCAAAGTCAAGACAAAAGAAAAGATTCTGCAAGCTGCCAGGAGTAAGCACCAGTTGACCTACAGTGGCAAATCCATCAGAGTGACCACAGACTTCTCTAATGAAACTTTCCAAGCAAGAAGACAATGGTCATCTACCTTTAATCTACTTAAAAAGAACAATTTCCAGCCCAGAATTCTGTACCCTGCTAAGCTAAGCTTCAAAATTGACAGAGAAATCAAATCATTTACGGATATACAAACATTGAGGAAATTTGCCACAACAAGACAAGCTCTACAGGAAATACTTCAACCTGTTCTGCACACTGACCACCACAATGGATCAGCAGCAAAGTAAGAACTCAGAAATTAAAGGACAGAACCTCACCTCCACACTGATGCAAAAGATAAAACTAAGCAATGGACTCTCACAAAATAAGACGAATAGAATACTACCACACTTATCAATTATCTCAATAAATGTTAATGGCTTGAATTCCCCACTGAAGAGACATAGATTGGTTGACTGGATTAAAAAACACAAGCCATCCATTTGCTGTCTGCAAGAAACACACCTGGCTCCAAAAGACAAATTCAAGCTCCGAGTCAAGGGTTGGAAGACAATTTTTCAGGCAAATGGAATTCAGAAGAAAAGAGGAGTTGCAATCTTATTTTCAGATACATGTGGATTTAAAACAACTAAAGTCAAAAAAGACAAAGATGGTCACTTTATATTGGTCAAGGGAAAAATACAACAAGAAGACATTTCAATTCTAAATATTTATGCACCCAATTTAAATGCTCCCAGATTCTTGAAACACCTTACTCAGTCTGAGCAATATGATATCTGATCATACCATAATAACAGGGGACCTTAACACTCCTCTTACAGAGCTGGACAGATCCTCTAAACAGAAATTAAACAAGGATATAAGAGATTTAAATGAGACCCTAGAACAACTGTGCTTGATAGATGCATATAGAACACTCCACTCCAAAGATAAAGAATATACATTCTTCTCATCACCCCATGGAACATTATCCAAAATTGATCATATCCTGGGACACAAAACAAATATCAACAGAATCAAAAGAATTGAAATTTTACCTTGTATCTTTTCAGACCATAAGGCACTAAAGGTGGAACTCAACTCTAACAAAAATGCTCGACCCCACCCAAAGGCATGGAAATTAAACAATCTTCTGTTGAATAACAGATGGGTGTGGGAAGAAATAAAGCAGGAAATCATTAACTTCCTTGAGCATAACAACAATGAAGACATAAGCTACCAAAACCTGTGGGATACTGCAAAAGCAGTTTTGAGAGGAAAATTCATCGCTTTAGATGCCTACATTCGAAAAACAGAAAGAGAGCACATCAACAATCTCACAAGAGATCTTATGGAATTGGAAAAAGAAGAACAATCTAAGCCTAAACTCAGTAGAAGAAAAGAAATATCCAAAATCAAATCAGAGATCAATGAAATTGAAAACAAAAGAATCATTCAGAAAATTAATGAAACAAGGAGTTGGTTTTTTGAAAAAATAAATAAAATAGATAAACCATTGGCCAGACTAAGGAGAAATAGAAAAGTAAAATCTCTAGTAACCTCAATCAGAAATGATAAAGGGGAAATAACAACTGATCCCACAGAGATACAAGACATCATCTCTGAATACTACCAGAAACTCTATGTCCAGAATTTTGACAATGTGAAAGAAATGGATCAATATTTGGAATCACACCCTCTCCCTAGACTCAGCCAGGAAGAAATAGAGCTCCTGAACAGACCAATTTCAAGCACTGAGATCAAAGAAACAATAAAAAATCTTCCAACCAAAAAATGCCCTGTTCCAGATGTCTTCACTCCAGAATTCTATCAAACCTTCAAGGAAGAGTTTATTCCTGTACTGCAGAAATTATTCCAAAAAATTGAGGAAGAAGGAATCTTCCCCAACACATTCTAAGAAGCAAACATCACCCTGATACCAAAACCAGGAAAAGACCCAAACAAAAAGGAGAATTTCAGACCAATCTCACTAATGAATATAGATGCAAAAATTCTCAACAAAATCCTAGCCAATAGATTACAGCTTATCATCAAAAAAGTCATTCATCATGATCAAGTAGGCTTCATCCCAGGGATGCAAGGCTGGTTTAACATACGCAAGTCCATAAACGTTATCCACCATATTAACAGAGGCAAAAATAAAGATCACATGATCCTCTCAATAGATGCAGAAAAAGCATTTGATAAAATCCAGCATCCTTTTCTAATTAGAACACTGAAGAGTATAGGCATAAGTGGCACATTTCTAAAACTGATTGAAGCTATCTATGACAAACCCACAGCCAATATTTTACTGAATGGAGTAAAACTGAAAGCTTTTCCTCTTAGAACTGGAACCAGACAAGGTTGTCCTCTGTCACCTTTACTATTCAACGTAGTGCTGGAAGTTCTAGCCAATACAATTAGGCAAGACAAGGAAATAAAGGGAATCCAAATGGGAGCAGAGGAGGTCAAACTCTCCCTCTTTGCTGACGACATGATCTTATACTTAGAGAACCCCAAAGACTCAACCAGAAGACTCCTAGAAGTCATCAAAAAATACAGTAATGTTTCAGGATATAAAATCAATGTCCACAAGTCAGTAGCCTTTGTGTACACCAATAACAGTCAAGATGAGAAGCTAATTAAGGACACAACTCCCTTCACCATAGTTTCAAAGAAAATGAAATACCTAGGAATATACCTAACGAAGAAGGTATATTATATATTCATAAAGAAGGTATATTTATATTCATAAAGAAAACTATGAAATCCTCAGAAAGGAAAGAGCAGAGGACATTAACAAATAGAAGAACATACCATGTTCATGGATGGGAAGAATCAACATTGTTAAAATGTCTATACTTCCCAAAGCAATCTACCTATTCAATGCCATTCCTATCAAAATACCAACATCGTACTTTCAAGATTTGGAAAAAATGATTCTGCGTTTTGTATGGAACCGGAAAAAACCCCATATAGCTAAGGCAGTTCTCTGTAACAAAAATAAAGCTGGGGGCATCAGCATACCAGATTTTAATCTGTACTACAAAGCCATAGTGCTCAAGACAGCATGGTACTGGCACAAAAACAGAGACATAGACACTTGGAATCGAATTGAAAACCAAGAAATGAAACTAACATTTTACCACCACCTAATCTTTGATAAACCAAAGAAGAACATACCTTGGGGGAAAGACTCCCTATTCAATAAATGGTGTTGGGAGAACTGGATGTCTACATGTAAAAGACTGAAACTGGACCCAAACCTTTCCCCACTCACAAAAATTGATTCAAGATGGATAAAGGACTTAAATTTAAGGCATGAAACAATAAAAATCCTCCAAGAAAGCATAGGAAAAACACTGGAAGATATTGGCCTGGGGAAAGACTTCATGAAGAAGACTGACATGGCAATTGCAACAACAACAAAAATAAACAAATGGGACTTCATTAAACTGAAAAGCTTCTGTACAGCTAAGGAGACAATAACCAAAGCAAAGAGACAACCCACACAATGGGAAAGGATATTTTCAATCAGACAAAAGCTTAATAACTAGGATCTATAGAGAACTCAAATTAATCCACATGAAAAAAGCCAACAATCCCTTATATCAATGGGCAAGAGACATGAATAGAACTTTCTCTAAATATGACAGACGAATGGCTAACAAACACATGAAAAAATGTTCATCATCTCTATATATTAGAGAAATGCAAATCAAAACAACCCTGAGATATCATCTAACCCCAGTGAGAATGGCCCACATCACAAAATCTCAAAACTGCAGATGCTGGCGTGAATGTGGAGAGAAGGGAACACTTTTACACTGCTGGTTGGACTGCAAACTAGTACAACCTTTCTGGAAGGAAGTATGGAGAAACCTCAAAGCACTCAAGCTAGACCTCCCATTTGATCCTGCAATCCCATTACTGGGCATCTACCCAGAAGGAAAAAAATCCTTTTATCCTAAGGACACTTGTACTAGACTGTTTATTGCAGCTCAATTTACAATCGCCAAAATGTGGAAACAGCCTAAATGCCCACCAACCCAGGAATGGATTAACAAGCTGTGGTATATGTGTACCATGGAATACTATTCAGCCATTAAAAAAAAATGGAGACTTTACATCCTTTGTATTAACATGGATGGACGTGGAAGACATTATTCTTAGTAAAGCATCACAAGAATGGAGAAGCATGAATCCTATGTACTCAATTTTGATATGAGGACAATTAATGACAATTATGGTTATGGGGGGGGAACAGAAAGAGGGAAGGAGGGAGGGGCGTGGGGTCTGGGTGTCTGTCACACTTTATGGGGGCAAGACATGATTGCAAGAGGGACTTTACCTAACAATTGCAATCAGTGTAACCTGGCTTATTGTACCCTCAATGAATCCCCAACAATAAAAAAAAAAAATGAAGCTGGCTCTTTAAATTCAATCTTCTTTTGTCATTTTTGCCTAACAAGTTAAAGTATCTGTGAGTTTTTAGACCCATGTTTCTTTAGAAAGTGTCTATCAGTAATAGTTTTGATAGTACCTCTGCTTCGTTTGTCCCTTTTGTGACTGGTAATATCTATTAATCTTAGGTTGCATCCACGGGATGATATTCAAAATATTTAATGGATATCCAAAATATTAACAGCATTGCATAGGACAAGTGACACAGAGGACTTAGTGCTGGAGCGAGGTCCTGGGGGCTGCTTGCTGTGCTGGGAGTCTCCCTTATATGCTGGGTCTGAGGGAAGGTCCCAAGATCCCAGCCGCATGGTGGGAAGGTGACTGTATGGAAGTATGTTAATACCCTAACGACTGACACATTCCGTGATGTGTACACGTGTTTCTTGAGAACAGTAGCTCCCTCCTTGTTCTGTGAGGTCTCCTATTCTCAGCCGCTAACGTGGATTCCGGCAGCAGCGTCTGTATTTGCCTGTGATTCCCTCATTATCGTCCTCTTTTCATATCCTGTTTTTGTTTTGCAGAAACTATTTCCTTTGTGCATTACTAAAACCTTCTTCTGTCAGTAAATCAACACTGTCCTCCTGGTATTTTGTAGAGCTTTTTAAGCGAGGCCCCATGGAGATTGTTTTCTGTTATATCATTTTTGAGAGCAGAGAAGTTTCCGCAGGACTCTTAAGAATGCTTCATGTTTAACGCTCCCATTTGAGTCCTGGCTCGATTCCTCTTTAAGACAGAGGCTCCATTCTCAGCCCCCTTGCTGGGCCCATAGGTGCTCACCAGTGTTTGTTCACGTTTCCACTCCACCTGTGGCAGCAGCATCCCTTCCAAATCTAGTCTGCCTTGGGAGGGAAAGAAAGCCCCTTGTGGCCTGGGCAGCATTTACTGCAGAGGAGACGGAGGGGAAGCCCCCCGCATTTCTTTACGTGAGTCAGTTTTCAGACTCAAAGAGGACTATTTTATCTTGAAGCAAATTGATTTAAAAAACAAACAAACTTTACTTCTCCTTAGGAGGGTACCCTAAGTTAATGCAGTTCAGTTCAGTGCACTACATGGGATTCTGAGCCCTTTGGGATGATGGCGGCCATGCTGCAGAATTTGGTATTTAGAGACTTTTACTGAACATAATCTGTTTCTTTCTTCATCTTCATTTTCCTCTTCCTCCTCCTCTTCATCTTCATTTTCATTTCTCCCTCCTTCTGGAGGATGGTGAGAGGCAGAACTTCTTGGGAACAACGGTTATTTTATCATGTAGACAGAGTCTCCCAGGTAATCTCAGAAGAGTGGATGACAAGTCTGTCTGGAGTGGTAAGGACTTATTTGTGTTACATTTTTCCTGCTTATTTGGTGAGATTCTTAGGGAGAAGGTGTCCTGAGACAATTAAGTTGCCCACAGCTTCTTCCTTGGAGTGTTTTGTGGCTCCGGTGGCATGTCCGTGCGTGAAGAGAGGGAAGCATCACTTCTCACTGGAGGATGCTGTCTGATCTATCCAGAGAGCCTTCTGCTGCCCTGCAGAGAGGAGGCAGGTGCAGGGTCTGGGGGCACCTCTTACTGGGGATTTGGGCGTGAATGCCTGAAGTTTGGATGTAAAGGAGATCCGGACAGTCCAGTCCATATACTGTGGAGCCTCTCAAGGCTGCTGGTCAGGGATCTTTGACGATGCTGCCTTCCAAGACTAGAAGCGACTTTTCAGCTGGCCCCGTCTGACTGCTAGGTGAATTTGGTTCTTCAGATTTGGCAGAAAAATTTTTATTTCCTCAAATTAGACCTCCCATTTGACCCCACAGTCCAACTACTAGGCATGTACCCAGAAAGAAAAAAAAAACAAAACATTTTATCATAAGGACATATGTATTAGATCAGCAGTTCTCCACCTGTGGGTGGCGACCCACAGGAACTGTATTAAAGGGCTGCAGCATTAGGAAGGTTGAGAACCACTGTACTAGATTGTTTATCGCAGCTCAATTTAGAATTGCCAAGATGTGTAAACAACCTAAATGCCATCAACACAGGAATGGATTAACAAAGTGATACATGTATACCATGGAGTACTATTCAGCCATAAAAAAAAGTTGGTAACTTCACATCTTTTGTATTAACTTGGATGGAGTTGAAATACATTCCTCTTAGTAAAGTATCACAAGAATGGAAAACCAAATATCCAACATACTTATACCAATATGAAGCCAGTAGATGATCTAATTCATGGCCACATAGGAAAAAAACTCGAAAATTCAAGTTGGGGGGAGGGGGTATTGAGGTGCACCACTTAATGGATACAGCGTAGGGGTGTACGACACACCTCTTAGGTGTGGGACACAGCTACAAGATGGACTCTACCTAACAAGTTTAAATATTGTGACCTGGTTGTTTGGACTCTCACATTAACCTGAAATCTAAAAAACAGCCTTCTGTCATCGTTTTTCTAATAAAAGGATCTAGTCCGTATGTCCTTATGCTTCCCATATGTGACCAGAGAGTCTTTAGTGTCTGTCTCTGCTGTACATGTGTATGTCCATCAAAGCGTTTTTGTTTTAAAGAAAAATAGTGGTGACTTGATGAATATTAGTCCGAATAGATTGATTTGCTCATAAACAATGCTTATTATTTTTCACTACATTATACTACATTTTACTGTACTATAGGGTTCCTCTTAATTCTCATCCTGCCACTTTTAAAGATGATACCTTCAGTTTTACAAATAAATTTTATCAATTGCTGGGCTAAGAGTGAGGAAGGATGCACATTTTCCTACTATATAGTAATTTCAGTCATCCTTAGCCTAAAATTTTTTTTTACCCACATTTACTTAAGCATTTCTGTCCTAATTTACTTATATTTTAAGTAAACTAGAATAAAATTTTTTTGAAGAAAGAAAAAATGCCACAGAAAAGTTATGTTTTTTAATTGGCTGTGGGGGAAACAATTAAGATCATACCTGCCTGAAGACCATTGCAATGAAAGGATTTTAGTATCTCCCTAACTTTTGTAGAGAATGCTCTTTCCTCACTGTTCTTTCTTCATTTTCTTGGCTTCTATCAGAAATAAATACTCAGATTTTTAGATAACATTAAAAGTTGTTCAGACGATTCTAGACAAAGTGGAGTTTCCAAATGGTAACTTGTTACTTTTGCAAGGATTAGTGAGTGCTAGATCTGGAGCTTGCCCCCCGTTAGTCCTCTGTCCAGTAGCATAGAATTGAATGGAACTGAAGAGCTCCAGTGGGGCAGGGAAGAAGGGGTGGACCTGATATCTTTGGTAAATTTTCATTTCAGTAAACGTCAAAACATACAGCTGCCTCCTTGAATAGTTTTATCTTTCATGCCTGTGGGTGGTTTGAGGGGAGGGCAGTAAGTGATGTGACGGCGGCAGAAACATTTGCCAGAGCGAGAGGCTGTGTTTTCTGAAGCGTGGTGTGTTAAACCTGCTCTTCCTCACTCTTGTCCCTAAACCAGTTGTGGGAGCCAAAGTCTCTCTGCGTTTATTTTAGCCTACATCACGTGTTAAAATAAAAGCCTGGAATCACTTTTCTGTGCCATTCAGGAAACCAAATCCAAATTCACACAAGTGAAGTTGCTCTCTTTATCCCTTTTGTATTGAAATCATGAGATGGCATGTTCTGTGGCTGGTATAATACAGTTACTCCATTTGTCAGAAGGTAACACTGAACCTTAGTCGGTGCTAACAGCAAAAGGAAGTGAAGGGTACAAAGTTGTTACTAGGATGGGAGGGACATGTATGTCGAGGCCTGTCTATTGTATCAGGATCAAAGACATGCAGAAGCTACCACATGTATAGGAACATTAGGGTTTTTTATTCATTTCTTAAAAACGGGTCAGTTATTTTCCTAAGAAGCAATGTAGGAGCATTAGAAATAAACCATGAATAATGTGACTTTTAGCAGAATAGAATGGAGCGACAGTGATAGAGTGAACAGTGACAAGTGTTAGAAGAACTTAAATGGTTACAGAATAGAAGGCTTTGGAAAAGACTTATGCAGCAAGAAATCAGGAATGAAATTATAAAGTAAGCCCCACTGTTTTACTCGAGTGTGGAATTGGAAATCTTACTATTGCTTATAAGCCTCTCTTATAAATAATACATACAGATACTGTATTTCAAACAACAGCTAAACTGGGAATATCAGGCATTAAAGGAATGTTTTTAAATTATCCCATATTTTGCTTAAAAATGTACCTTTAAACTTTATAAAGAAAAAATAAAAACTGGTACTGCTTTATATATTTTATTCATAATAGATATACAGTAAAACAGGATGAGGACCTGTAACCTTGACATTGCTCGAATGAAATGTAGAAGGAGGGATAATGATGGCTTTTAAAAATATATTTGAAGATTTGACATATTTCATGTGGAGCAGACATTAGAATTCTCTATATGAGCTCAACGGGACAGAACCAGAAACCAGTAAGATAGATTTTTGACTCAGTGTAGTGAATCTGTAACATTCAAAGCAATTCAAACTTTAGATTAGGCTAGTTTACATAAAGTTATTAGAGAACTACAACTATAACTGCATCAAAAAACATCAGATACATGGTGGGAAAAAATTTACCAGTAAACAACTTAATCTAAAAGTTAGCTTTTTAAATTTTTTTAATAAGCTGGGTAGACAATTAGAAATCCATATGGAAAAAAATAAATATTGACCCTCCCCTAATATTTGCACAAAAAATAAATTTCAGATGGATTGTAAATCTAATGCGGAAGGTAGAGCATAAAATGTTCAGAGGAAAACAGAGGAGACTCTTCATGATCATAGGGTAAGCAAAGATTTCTTCAGCGGACATAGAAAGCATTTACCACAAAAGAAAAAATAACCAAAGCACACATTATTACAATTACTTCTGTCTTTCAAAAGACCCTAGTAAGAGAGTAAAAACGAAGATACAGTAAGAGGAGATATTTATAATATATATATTCAACAAAGGACTTCTACCCAGAATACACACACACACATACATACACACAGACATATGTATTATAGATACCATTTATAAATCAGTAAGAAAAAGGTAAGACAACCCAATAGAAAAATGGGCATAAGACATGAATAGATAACCTCACAAAAGAGACTGTGTATGGAAAATAAACATGATGACATTATCGACTTCATTAGTCATCCCATCAATGATACCCACAATGTGATACCACTGTACACCCACCACAATGGTGATGAAAAGGATAGTACCAAGTCTGGATGTGGATATGCAGCAAATTACAACTCTCATATGCGTGGGGTATTGTACAACTACTTTGAGAAAACTGGCGGGATTTGCCAGAGCTTAATGTACACAAAGCTGTGACCCAGAAGTTTCACTCTTTGGTATATTTGCAGTGAAAATGTATACATAGGTTTAAAAAATTAAATGTGTAAGGATATTTTTAATAGTATTGCTCATAGTAGGCCAGAATTTTAAAAACTCAAATGCCCATTATCTCCAAATTCTAGAATATTCATAACCCTGGAAAAAAATACAACAGAAAGTGAACTTCAGCTACTGCACAGCAATGTGGATAAATCTCAGAAACATGCATTTGAGAGAAAGAAGCCGAACACCACAACTTGCATTTTAAATACAATTCAAAAACAGGGTAAAAGAGTCTCTGGTGTTAGTAATCAGGGGCCAGGTCCCCCTTGATGGGTTGGGTGTGATGGAGAGGGCGTGCTGGCCACATTCTGTTTACTGATAAGGGTATTGGTTACGTGGGTGTGTTCCCTTTGTGAAAAGTCAGTGATTCAGTGACCTTTACACTTAGAACTTGTGCACCTTTCTATAAATGTATTCTTCAAGGAAAAAAGAACTTACTTTAAAATATTGTTAGAGATACGAAGGAAGGATTTGTGAAGGAATGGACTTGTCACCGTAGCTGAGCTGCTGTGTGAGTCGATGTGGGAGAGCTAGCTTCCTTGTGAGGTGCTTTGAGTGAGTAGTTTACAGAAAAGGCTTCTGTTCTGAGGATCAGAGAAGATGATTATTGACAGTCTGAGGGACAAAAATCATTTGCTAAAAAATGGCCACTTTAGGAAAGCAGCAGTTACTGAGGTTTTAGGTTTTTTTTTTCTTTTTTTTCTTTTTATTATGAAATCATATCTGTGTACATTAGTGCAATCAAGGGGTACAATGTGCGGGTTTCATATACAATCTGAAATACTGTCATCAAACTGTTCAACATAGCCTTCATGGCATTTTCTTTTTTTTTTTGGTCTCACTGTACTGCCCTCGGGTAGAGTGCCGTGGCATCACACGGCTCACAGCAACCTCTAACTCTTGGGCTTACGCGATTCTCCTGCCTCAGCCTCCCAAGCAGCTGGGACTACAGGTGCCCGCCACAACGCCCGGCAATTTTTTGGATGCAGTTTGGCCTGGGCTGGGTTTGAACCCGCCACCCTCGGCATATGGGGCCGGCGCCTTACTCACTGAGCCACAGGCGCCACCCTCATGGCATTTTCTTAGTTACTGTATATAGGCATTTGTATTCTGCATTCAGTAAGTTTCGCCTGTACCCATTCTAACACGCACCATAGATGAGGCCCCACCTACTACCCTCCCTCCATCAATACCTCCCCCCTCCCTTCCCCTTCCTTGGCCCTTTCCCATAGTCTTGTGCTATAGTTGGGTTATAGCCTTCATGTGAAAGCTATAATTTAGCTTCATAGTAGAGGTGAGTACATTGGATACTTTTTCTTTCATTCCTGAGATACTTTGCTAAGAAGAATATGTTCCAGCTCCATCCATGTAAACATGAAAGAGGTAAAGTCTCCATCTTTCTTTAAGGCTGCATAATATTCCATGATATACATGTACCACAATTTGCTAGTCCATTCGTGGGTTGATGGACACTTGGGCTTCTTCTATGACTTAGCAATTATGAATTGGGCTGCAATAAACATTCTGGTACAAATATCTTTGTTATATTGTGACTTTTGGTCTTCTGAGTATAAACCTAGTAAAGGAATTATAGGATCGAATGGCAGGTCTATTTTTAGGTCTCTAAGTGTTCTCCAAACATCCTTCCAGAAGGAACGTATTAGTGTGCATTCCCACCAGCAGTGTTAGAAGTGTGCCCTTTTCTCCACATCCACGCCAATATCTCTGGTTTTGGGATTTTGTTATGTGGGCTACTCTTACTGGGGTTGGGTGATATCTCAAAGTAGTTTTGATTTGCATTTCTCTGATGATTAAGGATGATGAGCTTTTTTTCATGTGTTTGTAGATTGTATGTCTGTCTTTAGAGAAGTTTCTCTTCAAGTCCCTTGCCCCCCCTGAGATGGGGTCACATATTCTTTTCTTGCTAATACGTTTGGGTTCTCTGTGGATTCTGGTTATTAGACCTTTATCAGCGGTATAACCTGCAAATATTTTCTCCCATTCTGAGGGCTGTCTGCTTGTTTTACTTACAATGTTCTTGGCTGTGCAGAAGCTTTTTAGTTTGATCAGGTCCCAGTAGTGTATTTTTGATACTGCTTCAATTGCCTGAGGAGTCCTCCTCATAAAATATTCACCCAGGCCAATTCCTTCAAGAGTTTTCCCTGCACTTTCTTCAAGTATTTTTATAGTTTCATGTCTTAAGTTTAAATTTTATCCAGTGGGAGTCTATCTTAGTTAATGGTGAAAGGTGTGGGTCCAGTTTCAATCTTCGACAGGTTGCCAGCCAGTTCACCCAGCATCATTTGTTAAATAGGGAATCTTTTCCCCACTGAATGTTTTTAATTGGCTTGTCAAAGATCAAATAACAGTAAGTAGCTAGATTGATCTCTTGGTTCTCTATTCTGTTCCAGAAATCTACTTCTCTGCTTTTGTGCCAGTACCATGCTGTTTTGATCACTATCGATTTGTAGTACAGTCTCAGGTCTGGTAGCGTGATTCCTCCTGTTTGTTTTTATTTCTGAGTAATGTTTTGGCTATTCGAGGTTTTTTTCTGATTCCATATAAAATGAAGTATTAGTTTTTCAAGATCTTTAAAATATGACAATGGAGCTTTAATAGGAATTGCATTAAAATTATATATTGCTGTGGGTAGTATGGACATTTTAACAATGTTGATTCTTCCCAGCCATGAGCGTGGTATACTTTTCCATCTGTTAACATCTTCAGCTATTTCTTTTCTTAAAGTTAAGTAATTCTCTTTGTAGAGATCTTTCACATCCTTTATTAGGTATACTCCCAAATATTTCATCATCTTTGGCACTACTGTGAAAGGAATAGAGTCCTTGACTGTTTTTTCGGCTTGGTTATTGTTGGTGTATATAAAGGCAACAGATTTATGGGTGTTGATTTTGTAGCCTGAGACATTGCTGTATTCCTTGATCACTTCTAAAAGTTTTGTAGTAGAATCCCTAGTGTTTTGCAGATATACGATCATATCATCTGCGAAGAGTGAAAGTTTGATCTCTTCTGACCCTATGTGGATACCCTTGATCGCCTTTTCTTCCCTAATTGCAATGGCTAAAACTTCCATTACAATGTTAAAGAGCAATGGAGAAAATGTGCAACCTTTCCTGATTCCTGATCTAAGTGGAAATGATTTCAATTTAACTCCCTTCAATACGATATTGGCTGTGGGTTTGCTGTAGATGGCCTCTATTAGTTTAACAAATGTCCCTTCTATACCAATTTTCTTAAGTATTCTGATCATGAAGGGATGCTGGATATTATCAAAAGCTTTTTCTGCATCAATTGAAAGAATCATATGGTCCTTATGTTTTAGTTTGTTTATGTGCTGAATTACATTTATAGATTTACGTATTTTGAACCAGGCTTGAAACCCTGGGATAAATCCTACTTGGTCATGGTGTATAATTTTTTTGATGTGTTGTTGGATTCTGTTTGTTAGGATCTTATTGAATATTTTAGCATCAATATTCATTAGTGATATTGGTCTATAATTTTCTTTTCTTGTTGGGTCTTTCCCTGGTTTGGGGATCAAGGTGATGTTTGCTTCGTAGAATGTGTTGGGTAATATTCCTCCTTTTTCTATATTTTGGAAAAGGTTTAGTAGTATAGGTACTAGTTCTTCTTTAAAGGTTTGATAGAATTCTGACGTAAAGCCATCTGGTCCTGGGCTTTTCTTTTTAGAGAGATTTTGTATAGTTGATGCTATTTCAGAACTTGATATAGGCCTGTTCAACATTTCCACTTCGTTCTGGCTAAGTCTTGGTAGGTGGCGTACTTCCAGGTATTGGTCGATTTCTTTCAGATTTTCATATTTCTGAGAGTAGAGTTGCTTGTAGTATTCGTTAAGGATTTTTTGAATTTCTGAGGGGTCTGTTGTTATTTCATCTTTACCATTTCTGATTGATGAAATTAGAGATTTTTTCTTTTTTTCCTGGTTAGGTTGGCCAAAGGTTTATCTATTTTATTGATCTTTTCAAAAGCCAACTTTTGGATTTATTGATCTGTTGTATAATTCTTTTGTTTTCGATTTCATTTAGTTCTGCTCTGATTTTGGTTATTTCTTTTCTTCTGCTGGGTTTGGGGTTGGAGTGTTCTTCCTTCTCCAGTTGCTCGAGATGTCCCATTAAGTTATTAACTTCCTCTCTTTCCATTTTCTTGAGGAAGGCTTGCAGTGCTATAAATTTCCCTCTTAGGACTGCCTTTGCAGTATCCCAGAGGTTCTGGTAATTCGTGTCTTGATTGTTGTTTTGTTCCAAAAATTTGGTGATTTCTTTCTTAATCTCGTCTATAATCCATCTATCCTCCAGCATAAGGTTGTTTAGCTTCCATGTTTTTGTATGGGTATGCAGGTTCCTGTTGTTATTGAGTTCAACTTTTATTCCATGATGGTCTGAGAAGATGCAAGGAATAATTTCTGTTTTTTAAAATTTGCTGAGATTAGATTTGTGGCCTAAGATGTGATCAATTTTGGAGTATGTTCCATGGGCTGATGAGAAGAATGTGTATTCAGTTTTGTTGGGATGAAATGTTCTGTAGATGTCTGTTACATCCAGATGTTGAATGGTTGAGTTTAAATCTAAGATTTCTTTGCTTAGCTTCTTTTTGGAGGATCTATCCAGCACTGCTAAAGGGGTGTTAAAATCTCCAACTACTATGGAACTGGAGGAAATCAAGTTGCTCATGTCTGTTAGACTTTCTCTTATAAATTGAGGTGCGTTCTGGTTGGGTGCATAAATATTAATAATAGAGATCTCATCATATTGAGTATTACCTTTAACAAATATGAAGTGTCCATCCTTATCCTTAATTATTTTGGTTGGTTTAAAGCCTATTGCATCTGCGAACAGGATTGCAACGCCTGCTTTTTTCTGCTTTCCATTTGCCTGGAATATAGATGACCAACCCTTCACCTTGAGTCTATATTTGTCTTTTAATGTAAGATGTGATTCTTGTATGCAGCAGATATCTGGCTTGAGTTTCTGTATCCAGTCTGCCAACCTGTACCTCTTTAGAGGACAGTTTAAACCATTCACATTAATTGAGAATATTGATAAGCCTTTTGAGAGTCCAGTGGACATTTTTAATCCTTTTGCGACTATGGAAGTTGGAATTTGATCAAAATTTTCTGGGTGAGTTTTCTTTTGTGGTGGAGGATTACACTGGTCTTTATGGAGGATAGGTCTGAGAATATCCTGGAGAGGTGGTTTAGTTATGGCAACTTTCTTCAACATGTGGATGTCATTGAAATATTTAATTTCTCCATCATAAATGAAACTCAGTTTAGCTGGGTATAGGATCCTGGGTTGAAAGTTATTTTGTTTTAGGAGGTTAAAAGTCGATGACCATCCTCTTCTAGCTTGAAAGGTTTCAGCAGAGAGATCTGCAGTTATTCTAATATTCTTCCCCTTGTAGGTAATGGTTTCCTTTCGTCTGGCAGCTTTCAGAATTTTCTCCTTCATATTAACTTTAGTGAAATTGATTATGATGTGTCTGGGGGATGTCTTATTTGGGTTGAGTCGTGCTGGAGTTCTGAAACTGTCTGCTATCTAAATTTCAGATTCTCTTAGCATGTCTGGAAAGTTCTTCATAATCTCATGGAGAAGAGACTCTGTGCCTTGTGAAGCCACTTTGTCGCTTTCTGGGATCCCTATAAGACAAATATTGTTTTTTTTTTTTTTTTTTTTTTCGAATTATCCCAGAGCTCTCTGAGAGAGTGATCTGTTTTTGCCCTCCGTTTCTCATCCTCCTTCAGAGTTTGGGAGCATTCGAAAACTTTGTCTTCAATGTCAGAAATCCTTTCTTCTGCTTGGTCTATTCTGTTACTGAGGGATTCTACTGTGTTTCTCAGATCTTTGAGGGATGCAACTTCTTATCTTGGTGTGTCAAAATCTTTGAATTTGTTGAATTCCTGAGATATCTTTTGGGTTACTGCTTGGAGTTCTAATTCAATCTTATTTGCTATCCAGATTCTGAATTTGATTTCTTTTTTTTTTTTTGAATTTGATTTCTGACATCTCAGCCATTTGTTTGTGCATGGGATCTTGTGCTTGGGGGAGTTGATCTACTCTGATTATTCATATTGCCAGAGTTTTTCTGTTGATTTCGCCTCATGATTGTTTTTCCCCATTGCCTCTGGACGTCCTCAGAGTTGGGGAGGTGTCTCTCCAAGATTAGATCCAGCAGGATCACTCTGTTGTTACTTGATCTTTGTAGGGAGTGACCCTGTGTAGTTCCTCTGGGGCTGGTCCAGCTAGGGAGTTCTGGTTGATTCAGAAGCTCTAACCCATGAACAGAATAGTGAGTAATTTTCATTTCACTCTGGAGAAACAGTGACAAAAGCCTTTGTCTTTCTGTTTTGTAATTTTTGTTGTCATAGTTTTGTATCCCTTAAAAAACTGAGTTGGCTATTTAAAAAGTCAACATGATCAGTAAATAAAAATTAAGAATACAAACCCCACCTGAGTCGAAAGGCAAGCACAAGTGTAGTAACTACTTTGTAAACACAGCTGCGGGACTTTCCTATAGAACTTGGCTGTTACCTTTACAACATTCAAAGCAGAAAGGGGAACAGCTATGATTTCCTAAGATAAAAGTTATTTTCCTTGTCACCAAAACCTTGAGGCACATTTCTTTACCTGAAGTGTGAAGGAGGCAACATTCACCAACTTAAGATAGCAAGTCTTTAATAATGGTGCTGTAGCAAACAGGAGAGTTGAATTTATAGCTTGTTTTTCATAGCAACCTTCAGTGAAGACCAAGGGAGAGGTAATTATTCAATGAGTATAATGCTGGGAGGAATCAGTGCTTAACTAACCCCAACCTGTCTCATTCCCCAAGGGAGATGCACTGCCTGGGGGGCTTTCCTGCTGCTCTGCAGAGAGTAATTCCCATTTGTTTCAATTGACCAGGTGCCCGGGAAGAACCGGCCATGCAGCAGGCCCAGCGCAGGTCAGCCGTCTTTCTGTCCTTTAAGTCGCCAATCCCATGTCTGCCCCTGCGCTGGGAGCAGCAGAGCAAGCTTCTTCCCACTGTTGCTGGAATCCCTGCCAGTAAAGTTTCCAAGTGGAGCACAGATGAGGTATGCTTCCTCGGCTCAGGCCCCAGACACGGTCAGCTGGAGGAGAGGTGGACACGGGGAACAGGTGGAGGGTTTCACCTTTTGTTTTGTTTTTTTTTTTCTGGGAGTGAAGAAATTCTTTTGAGAAAAACACCTAAAGACATAGAGGTTAAATGTTTTGGACATGTAGCATTTAGATTCTGACCTTTTTTTTAAACTAGAAATTTGTGATATTCTCTTTGGCAGGTGTCAGAATTCATACAGAGCTTACCTGGGTGTGAAGAACATGGAAAAGTATTTAAAGATGAAGTAAGTGTTCCACTAAACTGTAGCCTTACTTAATGGGATCAGAATGCTGAAATGTAGTGAATGGGGACGTGTGTGGAACTGTCAAGAGTCAGGAAGAGATAAGAGTGTGTTAAAAATTGATAAATGGATGTGTGGTTGGCTAACAGGCAGCATTAATCAAGCGTATCAAAAGATCTTTGTATGAGATGACATACAGAAAATGTTTGTAAATACTACTTTACAATGCCCTATAGCAGTGACAGTAGACTCTTTATTAAAAAAAACTCAACAAAACTTAATAGCATGCATTTATATAATTTATAGCACAGAAAGAAACCAAAGAACTGGGCGGTGCCTGTGGCTCCAGGTGTAGGGCACCGGCCCTGGCCAAAAACTGGAAAAAAAAAAAAAAAAAAAAGAAAGAAGCAGCATTTTGATTTTTAATAAAATAAAATTAGTTCCCATTATTTTATTTTCAAATGTCATTCTAACACCAAGGTTAACTCCATTTGCTGCTTATAATAATAATTGCCATTATTGCTAAAAAAAAAAAAATCCTTTAAACCTTATACATTTCTCAGTAATGTTTATAATAACAGATATTTATCATAGTCTGCTTTAGGAAAACATTTCAGTAGTTGTTTTCGACTACATCTCCAAAATTTCAATAGAAGGCATGTTTAATAATGATATCACCTACGTTATTCTAATGAATAAAAAGGTATCTGGTTGTAACTACACTAAAGATAATGTTGTTGGAGAACAGGAGACCCTTTTCTCTAGAAACCTTTAAAAATACACCACTTGCCTGTCATCTCCTCCAAGCAGATCAGTAATTATCACTCTGATTTTGACTCTTTGAGATGTTACCAGAAGGCAGGAAGTCGGGAGAACTTTGTAATCTCAGGCTTTCTCTACCATCTGCTGTCTGCTGTTACTCACATGCACACCTTGCTGGCTCTGTGTGTAAACCTGACCTGTTAGAAATAACATACTCCCAATTTCATTGCAGAAGTGTGCAGAGAACTAAGAATCCAGGCACCAGTCAGTATCTTATATTATTAAATACAGCTTATGCCTCAGATGAATGCCTGTGAAAATGTACAAGGATCTGGCTTTCATCATCCTTTTGCTGGCTTATGTTATTGCAGAAATGTTTTATCTTCTTTCTAGTTGATTTTCATTTAGCACTTATTCAGATTTCAAGTTTCTTTCCTTAATTCCTAAATTATCTTCATAGACCACTCTCAATTAACGTTCTATTCCTGAAACTATCCATGTGTGTAATAGAGCAAACTTATAATGGAGTATCTAAATATCAACAGAATCAACAGTGAAATTTATAAATAGGTGGGGTATGTGGATCTAAAGACTTAGACTTAGCATCCAAATGTTGCTCTTTCTTGGTGAGAGTTGTTTAATCCATTACCTTTGAAAATGATAAAGCATTTATTTTTTGAGACAGTGTCTCACTTTGTTGTCCTCGGTAGAGTGCAGTGGCATCATAGCTCACAGCAACCTCCAATTCTTGGGTTCAAGTGATCCTTTGCCTTTAGCCTCCCATGTAGCTGACACCTGCCACAACACCCAGCTCAGGCGGGTTTCAAACTCCTGAGCTCAGGCAGTGCCCCAGCTTCGGCCTCCCAGAGTGCTAGGATTATAGGTGTGAGCCACCATGCCTGGCAGATAAAGCATTTTTTTAAATAAACATATACCCCACCCATTTATAAATTTTACTGTTGATTCTGTTGATATTTAGATACTCCCTTATAAGTTTGGGTGTTATAGGCACCCACCACAATACCTGGCTATTTGTAGAGCTAGAGCAAGATTCCATCTCTACAAATAGCCAGGTATTGTGGCAGGTGCCTATAATCTAAGTAGTCTGGAGGCTGAGGCAGGAAAATTGCTTGAGCCCAAGAGTCTGAGGTTGGTGTGAGCTGTGATGCCACAGCACTCTACCAAGGGCTACAAAGTAAGACTCTGCCCTCCCCCCCCCCAAAATTAAGAGTAATAATAATAAAATCATCATTGCATTTAAGTGTCTCATAAGGTCTGTGGATATTGGTTTTAAGTCCTAGAAGTAAACCAAAATACATCTAATGAAGTCATGTAAATTATCTCTAAAAGGCAAAATACAAGTATTCAGATAGGCTGTTGGGGAAGTCTTTGACTTCTCTCTTAGACATTCAACATCTAATCTGATGAACATTTTATTGGGTGTATTATAAAAACATAGAAAAATGCCACCTCTCTGCCCCTACCGCTACCAGCGCAGTCTCAGCCACCACATTTCCCATCTGGATTAACGTAGTAACCTCCTAGCAGGGTTCCCTGCTTCTATTTTTGCTCCTCTCCAGTCTATTTCCAGCACAGCCAGGGTGATCCTGCTGAAACAGAAGTCAAATCATGTCACTCCCCTGTTCACATCCTCCCAGTAGCTTCACATCTCAGTCAGAGTGACACCGTGTGGCCTCTCCTGCCCTCTTGTTTACACTGCCCCTCACAGGTCTGCACGCTGGCCTCCTTGCCATCCTCAGATGGTCCTCTGTGCTCCGACTCCTCCTTCCGCCTGGTGTGCTCTTTCTCCGAGGCTCCCAGGGTGCAGTCTCTGCCCACATGCAGCCTCTCCATCAGTCCTGCTCCGACTGCCATCTCCCAGCCAGCTGTTTTTCATAACACTAATCACCTTCTGATTTACTAATTATTAGGCTTGTATATTATACTTATTCCTTATAATCTCCCCCTACTAGAATGTAAACTCCACGAAGAATTTTTGTGTGCTTGCTTGTTTTTGTTTTATTCTTTGTGTGCCCAAGCCCAGGAAGAGTGTTTGAATATAATAGATGTTTAGTACGTTTTTCTGAGTGAATACTTTTACGCTCTGAGAAGGACTTATTCAGACAAAAAGCATGTTACTGTGATTTAGAGATAAAGTTTTGGGACACAAGAATAGTGCTCAGTGGAGAGAGCAGTGAAGTGGAAGGCAACAGCTCCTGAAATCCAAATTCTTTGACCTCACTTTAGGCCTTTAGCAAGACATCTAATCGCTGGAGTTATACCGCTACATATGCATTTCAGAAGCAAACAAACAAAAATAACCCTAGCAGTACCTTGCAGTGGTCACTGTTGTTCTCAGAAGGTCCTTTTTAAAATTTACTTCCTTCCACTCAAGGCTTGTTCTTATGGCCACACATCAGAACAACCTGTACATGATATACCAACTTTGACACTAGCCATAAGATTTTTGCTTTCTAGTGTAATCTCCTGATAAGTAATAATCTACCAAAGATTACCCTTCTCCCTCCACTGTCAATTTCAAATGCCAGCCTCTCAATTCTCTGAACATTCCTTTTTATCAGCCATCTGTCATGCTGATGTAGTCTCAGAAGGAGAGTCAGTTGCTGCTATAAGCCTTCAGTAGGATTCAAGGTTACAATAAACCAGTCAGTCTTTGTTGTGAGTTCCTTGGAAATGGGGGTGTTAGTTGACACTTCCATCAGTGACTTAGAAGGCTTCTCTCAGGCTGTCCATTGCCTTGGTTGAGTGAAGTGTTGGTAGACCTGCCTGTCTTCCTGACCTTTATCAGACTGCTTTCATAGCTCAAGCAAAAGAGACCAGAGCAAATGTTTCCAAGAAGCAGGAGAGTATTTTTCATCTCTGCCATTTAACTGTGTTATTCTTAGAGATAAACACTGGAATTTCTTTTCTTCTAATTTACAACATCAGCAGGACTTCCCCCCCACCCCAAAGTTAGCAGCTGTTTTCCCACATGGTTGTTAACCCAAGCTGTGTAAGATGACTCTGGTTTTTACTGATTAAGTATACAGTCACTTTAGATTTACAGATTTTTCATTTTTGGAGAAAATCCTAACAAATAGCTGCTTAATCATATCAGCCTTTATGTAGAGAACTTTTTGCAGAATTAGAGTCCAGTTAGTTTACTGGGGCCACCATGACAAATACCACAAATTGGTGGCTTATGGCAGGAATTTATTGTCTCACAGTTCTAGAGAAGAATAGAAGTCAAGGTGTTCTCAGAGTTGCTTTCTTCCAAGGGCTGTGAGGAAGAATCCTCCCAGATCCTCCCTTGACTTAGAGGTGGTGTTCCCTCTGCGTATTCACAGTGTCACCCCTCCATGTGTGTCTGTCTCTGCATCCAAATTTCCTCTTCTTACAGGGACACCGGTCAGTCCCACTAGGTTAGGTGCTCACCCTACACCTCTGTGACCTCATCTTAACTAGCCACATCTGCATCAGCCAGTTTCACAAAATGAACTTTGGGCTCAGGGAGCAGAGTTCCATCCCTAACAGAGGATTCTGCTATCAGGGTTTCTGATGTACTCTGGGGCAGATAACAAAAGCGTGTTTAGGAAAACTGAAAAAGCAGTGAATTAATTTAAGGTGGTAGAGCTCCTTGTGAGCAGAAAGTTGTACAAAAGACTGTGTTCCAGGCGGTGCCTGTTGTTCAGTGGGTAGGGCGCCGGCCCCATATACCAAGGGTGGCAGGTTCAAACCCAGCCCCAACCAAACTGCAACAAAAAAATGCCGGGCCTTGTGGTGGGCGCCTGTAGTCCCAGCTACTCAGGAGGCTGAGGCAAGAGAATCACCTAAGCCTGGGAGTTGGAGGTTACTGTGAGCTGTGATGCTACAGCACTCTACCAAGGGCAATAAAGTGAGACTCTGTCTCTACAAAAAAAAGAGAGAGAAAAAAAAAAAAAGACTGTGTTCCTTTGGTCTGCCCATCAACCCGGACAGCATCTTCATAATGTTCTATCTCTGAATCTCAAAAGTTATGTTTTACCTTTGAAATTCTAAAAAACAGTAGCCTCTATTCTCAAGAAACATAGGCTTTTTGTCTTCAAGGAGGCTGAGAGAGAGGAAGGGTCTTTCTCATGATTACCCAAGTGGTAGAGCAGGCTAGAGTCTGCACCTTTTAACAGCAGTCACACTTTCTTCCACCTGTTGATTAAATGCTTTTCTTCTGTATGTATAGACGCACTGTGGACACAGTGGATGTGTTACCTTTCTGATTTTTTTTCTTCATGGAGGAAGGCTAATTTGGGGGGAAACACCAGCATGTAGTAACCACAGTATGGTATGAGCACTTCCATTTGCCTGTGGGCTGACTTTGCACACGAATGCATTTACTGTGTCCCAGTCCCTGTGGATATGGTGGTATATGGGTAGGAAAGAGTGGCCCATGTCAGGACAGGTTGCAAACATAAACTCCTGCGTGTGCCTTTTTAGCGTGGCTGTGTAGAAGAAAGCTGGCAACATCCTGAAATATTTCCTGCAATACTTTGTCTGATCCACGTTCTTTTTTATTCCCCCTATCTTAGCAAATTGACGGAGAAGCATTTCTACTTATGACCCAAACGGACATTGTTAAAATTATGAGTATTAAGCTGGGCCCTGCTCTCAAAATTTTCAATTCTATCCTGATGTTTAAAGCTGCAGAGAAGAATTCTCACAATGAACTTTGAAGATAGTGAATTCTGAATTCTATCAGCTTTCGGCTTTAAAGCTCATGTTTTATTCAAAGCACAAGGACGGTTGTAACTCCTACGTGAGAATTCTCCAAAACTCAAGAAAAGAGCAACACTATCGAATTATTTATATTCCTCGAAAGACAATATATATATGAGTTCTTCTGAAAGTGCTTGAGCTTTTAACCAGGTACTGTCTAACAACAGGCATCTTTTGGTTCTGTTCACTGAGATAAATTTATCTTTGTAAATCTTTTTGAGGCTGGGGGGTGGGGGGCAGAAGGGACCTCATTATTTATGGAGGGTGGGGAGAGTAAGACTTTTGGCATTTTGTAAACATTGTTGAATTCTCTTTCATGTACACTGTTTCTTTTTCAATACTTTCGGAGACCTTTTTATATAATCAATTTCAAATTAAACCAAATTAGTCAAAACCTGGCTAAGTTTAGCCAGTGGGACTGTTATCTGTATTAATTTTGTGCCATATTTTGAATTGCAACATTATGCTAAGTATAACTTTGCAAGTCATGATATTGCCTAACTGCTTGTCCTAATTTGTTGAGGCTGAATAGTTGTAAAAATGAATTTTGTCACTGAGCCACAGGCGCCACCTGTGGCTCAGTGAGCAGGGCGCGGGCCCCGTATGCCGAGGGTGGTGGGTTCAGACCCAGCCCTGGCCAAACTGCAACAAAAAAATAGCCGGGCGTTGTGGCGGGCGCCTGTAGTCCCAGCTGCTCGGGAGGCTGAGGCAAGAGAATCGCGTAAGCCCAGGAGTTGGAGGTTGCTGTGAGTCATGTGACGCCACAGCACTCTACCGACGGCGGTACAGTGAGACTCTGTCTCTACAAAAAAAAAAAAAATGAATTTTCTTTGAATCAGTGTTTTTTACTTTTGCATGCATTATGAAATGTTAAAACAAATTACTTTTCACCAGCATCTTTACTATAATTACCAAAAACATGTATATAAAAGAATGGAATCGAAAAATAAAATATATAAACATAAATAGGTAGTGTATTTGAGTGGCATCAGCCTCCCGCATCATGGTGCCCATGTGTTTACAAGAGTCAGACAGCATCAGAGGAATATGCAGTTACACTGGGGGAATGTACAAGAGGACCTTGAACTATTATGTACCAGAGGACCCTGAGCTTTTCTCTACTTGTTGTTGAAGCAACTTGGGTGCTTTACAGACACCAAAGGCTCATTCTGTTGATAGAAACACTAATCTGTAAAGAGCTCTGATTCAGGTCTGAACAGTGTCCTCCAAACCCAAAGGTTTCCACCCAGCTTGACTGAAGACTGAACCTCTAGATATTACTGAAAAGACAAGGTGTGAAGAAACACCACCAGTTGACAAAAAATCCTAAATGCTCACAGATCAGTAAGGTGATTTCCCAAAGCAGTTAAGGATTTAAGAACCTCCATTTTGGAAAGGTTCCTTTCTCTGTAGAATATTTTGCCTCGATATATAAACATACAGATGCACTTTAAATGAAAACCTTGATTATAACTGATAGCTGGTAGTGTTTCTTATGTAAGAATGCATTTCTAAGGCAAAAGGTAAATTATTTTGTCAGTCTTTTGATGTACTTTCCATTTCCAGGAATGGATATTTATTCCAGGACTATTTTAAAAGTAGAAAGCAAAAGTTTGTAGCATGCTGTCTGAATTCTGGGGAGAGTTTCGCCCCCTTCTTCGTTGCTTTCATTCTGTCTGATGTCAGACTTCCTTTGATGTCCCCTGTTGGAAATCTAACAGCAGTCTTTTGCATTGGTCATAATTCAAGGTAAAACAGGGTCTGAGACATCACAGTGTCCTATTCATTTCTTTGCATGAATCTACTCAAATAAGTTTTTTTATTACTGTTTTATTCCCCCTTTTTTATGTTTTGTTCAGAATTTGTACATTCAAGTTGCACTTGTTATATCTGATATGAATGAAATAAAATCTTAATTGCAGATGCTTTCCTACATATGTATGATTTTTAAGAAAGCTTGTCAAATAGAAGGGGGGTGAAAACGGGACTGATACCAAGCGTATGGGCATTATATAGCTACGCAATGAATCTGGAGGATTCACAATTGTTTGTCAAACTATATCCCAAGATGATGTGATGAGTGAGAAAAAAATTTAAAAACTATGTTGTTAGGTCATGTAGCATTCGTTCCCACTGGAAATTTTTCCTATATTTTTTAAAAGCACATATCATAAGTAAAAAGGCTTTTAAATCTTATTGAAAACATCCACTCGTTCGATAATTTGCATGACCTCTTCTTAAACTTTTAAAAAATTTGATGAAGTAATCCAGGAAATGCTCACTCCATTGTGACGTAGATGTATTAACATATTTAAATCTCTTTTCAGTTCTCAAAAAGATCTTTCAAAACTAATAAGTAACATTGATATTTTGATAGTAACATCAAGGGCACTTTTAAACTGTAGTTTTGTAGTTTTTCCCTCATGAAATACTTGGAAAGAAGTGAAAGTGCAGTGAGTCTTCTTGGACCCTAAAAGCACTTGTACAATCATTGTCATGGCAGGTTAACAGCATTATAACCTGGGACTCTGGGCATATCCAATTAGGCACACAGGACAAGTCACTGTGTCTCTAGGGCAGGAAGCAGTAGCAGAGGGCACAGGTCACTGACATCAGCACCTGTGTTAGCAACATCAGCCAGCAACAAGGAGACCTCCGGAACGCAGCATGCCTCACCCTCAAATGACTCACAAAGAACAAAGCTTCTAGAGCCACACAGGTCATCTGGAGGAAAATGTTCAACTTCAAGATGTCAAGCAATGTCCAGACCCAAGACACAGACCACAGGCCACAAGTGTGTGGCGTTACTGTCACTAAATCTTTTAAAAATCACAGTGTCCTTTAAAAAACTTAAGTTAACCTTGACTGTGGAATTCCTAAGAAGTCAAATCAAAAGAAAAGTAACAGCTCCTTAATTAAGTAGCATTTTATTACCGAATTTCACAAAGAACTTAATATCTACGTGTAAAGATAGAAGGCCTTGAAATTCATTAACATCAGTGAGAACACAATGATTTTCTAATACCTACCTCTTAGCACAACCATAAAGCAAAACAATTTTTTATTAAGTTTCAACTTTCGTGCAGGAAAATTCAGATACAATACTTGGCATGCTTTTAATTAACTGGGTGTTGAAATTCTACTTCCCTTCCCTTTTCTTTCAAAGAAGGAAAATAGGGACTGTGCACATCAAAAATCAAAGTCTCTAGAAAGTTGAGGGTTTGGGATAGTCTTCTTGGACACTCAATCTCAAATACACGAAAGGCTGCTACTAGAACAGCCAAGGCAGTCACACAGTTATCCACCTTTGTGAGCCTCTCCTTTTCTAAATACAAAGAAAATTCGCAGACCTCAATGTTGAAAGGGTTTTTAACTTCTAACACAGGCGTGGACGTTTGCACCTGAAGAAAAGAATAGAGTCATTGTCAGGATAGGCAAAATAGCTAAATATCATGTAAAACATGCCTGAATTTAATCATGATATTACAATGAATAAGCTTGTGGCGATTTAGTATATTTATTAAATATGACAAAATATACTTTAAAATAGTATATCAGTCTGCTTTGTAATAAATTATAGGAAGATGTAAAATGTCAAAACCAATGGCTATTAACATACTGCACACCTTCTTATTCACAATGACAAAAAGGCTGGGGTCATCCCCAAAAACATCTGGGAGGAGTAAACATGTGGCAGTCATCTTCATATCTGTCAAAGTAAACATGTTTACAAAGTAAGCATTTAGCAATGGTAAGCTTTTAGCAATTCTTATAAGCAAAGCTAGGATTAAAACATCTGGATTTGTTTGTTATTACCTTCTACACAAAACAAGCTACCCTCCTTAGATCAGCATTTCACAACCTGTCTTAAGCACAGCCTTTTCTAATAAAACTTCCAAAATTTCATGTCTGCTCTGCAGATCATGTCAGGGGAAGATAAGAGTTCTGTACTCTCTATCAGCCAGGATGATTTCAGTTTGCTTCACCATGTGATTTATATCATAAAATTAACAGGTTACTAGTTCCCTAAATACAATTTTACAATATTGAGTGCACTTTAAAAATCTATACCTGAAAAGGCTGGGCGCAGTGGGTGGCTTACCCCTATAATCATAATCCTAGCACTCTGGGAGGCCGAGGTGAGTAGATCTCTTGAGCTCAGGAGTTGGAGACCAGACTGAGAAAGAATGAGACCCTGTCTCTAAAAAATAGCCAGGCACTTTAGTCCCAGCTTCTGGGGAGGCTGAGGCAAAAGCTTTCCTTGAGCTTAAGAGTTTGAGATTGCTGTGAACTATGATGCCACAGCACTCTAGTGAGGGTGACAAAGTGATACTCTGTCTAAGAAAATAATAATAAAATTAAAATCTATACCTCTACTCCTCCCTCATTGGAAAAAATATTTTTTCTTTCTTATCAGTTGTCTTCCAGAATGTCATTTATTACCAAAGCAGAGTTTTTCTCAATATCCTGAATTGTACAGAGAACTGGGACCAGACCACCCCACCCTGCCAATTTACTAACATTTCAGCATGTCTTCATCTGTGTACTGTTTCATTTTTTCTTGCAATGCAATATTGATTGGATTGTCCACCACTGAAAAAGAAGTCAGTATATTTTCTGAATAGGATTCCAATATGTGCCTTGTTTTCTTATAAATATCTGTTCTTGTAAGAAATTGGAATTCTCTGAACATCTGATAAGAGAAAAAAGCAATAGAAATATCAGATCGCAAGAAAAGCTAATACAGGCTTGGTGCCTGTAGCTCAAGCGGCTAAGGCGCCAGCCACATACACCAGCGCTGGCGGGTTTGAATCCAGCCCCGGCCTGCCAAACAATAATGACAGCTGCAACCAAAAAGTAGCTGGGCGTTGTGGTGAGCACCTGTAGTCCCAGCTACTTGGGAGGCTGAGGCAAGAGAATCACTTAAGCCCAAGAGTTGGAGGTTGCTTTGAGCTATGATGCCACAGTACTCTACCTAGAGTGACAGCTTGAGGCTCTGTCTTAAAAAATAAATAAATAAAGTGTTTCTTTAAAGGGTGTTAAACTTTGTTCTGACAGTTAAATTCCTGGTCTCTACTCTGGTCCTATCAGAGTTGATGTTATCATTTGTTTGGATATTTTTTTCTCAGTGTTTGTCCTAGTCTGACCTAGGGGATGGTCCTGCCTCTAATTTAGACGCTGGCTTTCTTACGTCCTAAGTGGATGCCTAGGGTGCTCAGTGGGGTCTCTCCACTCTAAGCCAACATTCTCTTAATTGTCCACACTGGAAAATCTCAGCTCTCAGCCAAGACTGACACTGCGTAGACTTCCATCCCCACTCTCAGTTTCTCCAGTGCCCCGTCCTGCATAAACCAGCCCCTCCCTGACTCCCAAACCAATTTCTTCCTGGTCAGTTCAGTGGGACCACTCTGGACGATGAAATAGAACATGAACCTGAGGCAGAAAGCCGTAGCACAGCTATGTGTTTCCTTTTTATTAAGGAGCAGAGTCCTGCGATGTCTGTTGTCTAATGCCTGAGAGTGGCTACCAGAATGAAGTCCAGCACCAGTTATCCATCATGGCCTAAAGCGAAACTCAGATTAAAAAAAAAATATATATATATATATATATATATCTTTTCTGACACACAGTCTCACTCTGTCACCCTGGGTAGAATGCCATGGTGTCATAGCTTACAGCAACCTCAAACTCTTGGACTCAAGGGATCCTCTTGCCTCAGCCTCCATAGTAGCTGAGACTACAGGCGCCCACCACACTCCTAGCTAGTTTTAGAGATGGGATCTCGCTCTTGCTTAGACTGATCTCCTAGCCCTCTGGGAGGCCGATATGGTAGGATCACTTGAACTCAAGAATTCAAGACCAGCCTGAACATAAATGGCACCCTGTCTGTACTAAAAATAGAAAAATTAGCCAGGCATTGTAGTGCATGCCTGTAGTCCCAGCTACCTGGTAGGCTGAGGCAGGTCCTCTAGCCCAAAGGACAGACTAAGACTCTGTGTCAGAGAAAAAAAAAAAAAAAGTGCAGTCATTATAAAAACCATACTCCAATCCATATTTTGGAAGGGTGAAATACCTGAGGGAATGAGGAAGAACAGTGGAAGATAAAGGCAAAGTACCTGAACATGACTTTGGTCTGGAAACTGCTTTTCACCCAGGCCACAGGGGACCTCAGCCAGAAGGGATCTCACCTGACCTCAGTATGAGGGCCTGAGCTCAGGTGATCCTCCCTCCTTGGCCTCCCAGAGTGCTAGCGGACCAGCTCGAGCAAGATCACATTGCAAGGCCACTTAACATAGTCTATGTATTTTTTTTTCCTAAAGATGAGGTCTTGCTATGTTGCTCAGGCTGGTGTCAAACTCCAGGCCTTCATTTCTAGGCTGTGCTCCAATGAAGAGCCCTAAGGCTGCAACGTTAGCGACCAGAGCAGCCTTACCAACCATCCACTAATTCTGTCAGCATCCAAAAATCAGTTCTGCATGGCCATGTCACTCTCTGCTCTCTGTTGGGCATTTTTCAAACTATTGATATTTAAAATATGCTCCCTACTTTTACAGAGTGTATTAACTATCAGTATGGTAGGTTTTGGCTTTAAGGCTATATTTGTAGGTGTGTCAATTTGGCATACTTTTCCAATAGCCAGAGGCTGCCAGTGATTACTATTCCTAGCAACCCAAAGATTAAGAGGAAACAAGCAAAAGCCAAGGCAGGGTTAGAGGATTAGATGGATTAATCCATGTAAAGCATTTAGAACATGCTGTTGCATAGTAAGCACTCAGATGTTTGCTATTGACATTATTATTAAAATAATACAGGCAAATTCTTTCTTTTTTCTTCCCCCCCACCCCCATCCTGGTGGCAAATTCTTATTTCAGGTTTTTTGGGGGGGAAAATGTAAACTATTTCATGTTTAATTGGGTTGATTATACCCACAGAATTCCTCTATAAAATGTGTTTTCAAGTATAAACTTTGATGTACCTTTCATTATATACCACAGCTAAAATTATGTTAAAGTTAAAAGACCCTTGAATGGTCTCCTTACACTGAGTGAAAGGGTATTTAATTTACCCATGAGACTTCATATATTTTGAAGACCACTTTATGCAATCATTTGGAATCCTTCGAGTAAGGTTGCATAGGAATAGTTCCTTAAAAAAAGTTTCCCAGTTTGATTGTCTAAAAGCATTCATAGGGAAAATGATTAACACTCAAAATACCCCTAAGTCATGATCCCCCAGCCTTTGTGATAAGTCTGGTAACAGAGAACTCCAGTTCTGAAGGCAGCCAAGACCTCATCTGACCATGCTTGCTGAAATGTTTACCAAATGGGTCTCGCGGGACGTAGCCCGCTACGCCTGTCAGGCCTCACACCCTAAAATCCACACCCACTGTCTTGCTACTTGTCCTGTTACCACTCCAAGAGGAAAGAGGGGAAAAAATCAATTTGGACACTGTAATCAGAATTATAAGTGAATAAAGATACCAACCAGGCATGGTGATTCACGCCTATAATCCTAGCATGTTGGAGGTCCAAGGCAGGAGGATTGCTTGAACCCAGGAGTTTGGGACTAGCCTAGGCAACAGTGAGACCTACCTCTCTACAAAGAACAAAAACTAGCCTGGCATGGTGACACATGACCTGTAGTCCTAGCTACTCGGTAGACTGAGGCAGGAGGAGTGTTTAACCCCAGGAGTCTAAGGTTGCAGTGAGCTAAGATGATGCCACTGCACCCTATCCAGGGCAATAAAGCAAGACCCTATCTCAAAAATAAACAAATAAATACCTGATAAGGGCACTTCAAGAAAGGAAACAGTTTAAGAATGTCCTTCCGAGGCGTTCTGCTGCCCATCATCTTTCTTCTTATTTCCAGAGTCTGGCTCATCCTCTTGTCAATTTCTATCCAGTTCTTTTCTGTTTTCACATATTCTTGCTGGAACCAATTAATATGTTCATCTACCTCAGAATTTAAACAAACAACTTCTCCCTGCAAAATATATTTAAAATATCAATGAATTCCATGTTTCAAGTAGTAGTTGGATACTTCAAGAATACTTGAATTACAGACTCGAAATAACATACTCTCAAGGTGAACATTCCTGATTACGCTTGGCCTTGATCATAGTTAACAAATGGACAGGCTTTCATGAAAACAAAAAGACAAAATATTAAAAGGAGATAAAAAGTCTTTAACACATTGACTGACACACTAGAAAAAAAAGTTTTTCCTTACCGCACTCGAAAAAAATTTTTTTCCTTGGGGCCGAGGTCAAGAGATGTGTGAGTTAAATATGCTTCGTGATACCCCAGACCCAAAATTAGTGTAAGTAAACCCAGACTCAAGTTAGTATAAGTGGAATACGATTCACATAGCAGTTAATGTGTTAAATTAAGGTTTTATTATTACTATTATCTATTCTCTTTTTAAACGCCTTTTTATAGGTCCAGTACCATGCTGTATAATTCAAGTTCCAAGTAATAGCAGTGAGCATCAGTGAATTATCAATCCATCAATGATAATCACTATACATTTGGGTACATTGGGTAGGGTTGAGGGGGCACAGCTAAGAAATACCTCACAAATTCTTCCTGAAAATCTTAAGACATCAACTATGAAGAAACAAAAAACAAACAAATCTTCCCAGAAAAATTAGTTGAGAGAGCACTCGCTGAACTGCGCTTGAATGAAAGCTGATCAGCTGTCTAAATGACCAGCATGTGGGCATTTGTTACCTATAAACATGAAAAAGATGATAAGGAACCGAAATGCTCTTACATCAAGGCTTTTATAAGCACATTAGGAAAGCTCTGGATAGACCCACTGTCTGTGAACACAGGACATAGATCAAGGAAACAAATTTCTTTTTTTTTTTTTTTTTTGAGACAGAGTCTCACTATGTTGCCCTCGGTAGTGCCGTGGCGTCACAGCCCACAGCAACCTCAAGCTCTTGGGCTTATGTGATTCTCTTGCCTCAGCCTCCCAAGTAGCTGGGACTACAGGCACCCACCACAACACCCGGCTATTTTTTTGTTGCAGTTGTCATTGTTGTTTAGCTGGCCTGGGCCAGGATCGAACCCACCAGCCTCGGTGTATATGGCTGGCACCGTAACCACTGGACTATGGGCTCCGAGATAAGAGGAACAAATGTCTTAAAAAATATAACTTACCAAACAGATTAAACAGAAATTCATATGCGCTTACATAAATGTAATTATAACAAAAAGTCTTTCTACAAAGAATATATTATACTAAGAAGAACCTGGGAGAGCTTATAATACTTGACTTTTTAAACAGTGTTTCAAAGTTAGGCACATTCTTTCAAAAAGGGGGAAAGAGGGCAGTGCCTGTGGCTCAAAGGAGTAGGGTGCTGGCCCCATATGCCGGAAGTGGCAGGTTCAAACCCAGCCCCAGCCAAAAACTGCAAAAAAAAAAAAAAAAAAAAAAAAGGGTATGGGGGAAAGAGAGGATGTTTTCCAACTCATTCTATGAAAACTTTATGACATCCATCCCAAACAGGAAAGAATAATACCAGAGAGGAATAGTGCAGGTCACCCTGACTCATGGAGCAAAGTTGTAAATATTAGGAACAAGAAACAACTCAGTTGAGTTTATACCAGAAATGCAATGATAGTTTGATATTGTTAAGGAAGCTATACTGCACATACTATCATACTGAATCTCAATTTTTCAGCCACTGTTATAGAAAGATTTGAGGGAGAAAAAAAAAGTAGATTTTGAGAAATGTGATATAGTAACAGTTCTATGATCTTACTTGGATTATCTAAATATGTATAAATATATACTGCATTAACTATTACAGATAAAAACATATAATTATTCGTAATAATGCAGAAAAAGTATTTTATAAAATTCAATATGTCTTTATTATTAAAGAAAACAACTTTTGCCAAAATAAGAAGGGATTTTTTTTTATACCTTTAAAGTTATCTACCAAAAATCTAGAGCTAACATAATTTTTAATAATGAAACTTTAAAAGGATTCTCTTTAAAATTAGAAAGGAGACAAAGATGCTTTATTACATTCTTTTTTTTTTTTTTTTTTTTTTGTAGAGACAGAGTCTCACTTTATGGCCCTTGGTAGAGTGCCGTGGCCTCACCCAGCTCACAGCAACCTCCAACTCCTGGGCTTAAGCAATTCTCTTGCCTCAGCCTCCCGAGTAGCTGGGACCACAGGCGCCCGCCACAACGCCCGGCTATTTTTTTGGTTGCAGTTTGGCCGGGGCCGGGTTTGAACCCGCCACCCTCGGTATATGGGGCCGGCACCTTACCGACTGAGCCACAGGCGCCGCCCCTTTATTACATTCTTATTCAATTTTGTACTGGAAATCTTAGCCAGAGTAATAAGAAAAGAAAATGAGAGACCAGGCATTACAGGTTCACATCTGTAATCCTAGCATTCTGGGAGACCGAGGCCAGTGGATTGCCTGATCTCACAAGTTCAAGACCAGCCTAGCCAGAGCAAGATCCCTCTCTCTAAAAATGGCTGGGCATTGTGGCGGGCTCCTGAGACAAGAAAATAGCTTGAGCCCAAGAGTTTGAGGTTGCTGTGAGCCGTGACACCACAGCATTCTACCAGGAACAGCAAAGTGACACTCTGTCTCAAAGAAAAAAAATAAATAAAAGGTAAAAAAAAAAAAAATTGGAAAGAGAGAGACAAAATTATCATTATTCATAGAAAATGTTATTGTTCAAGAAAAAATTTAAAACGATGCACACCTAATCAATTATAATTGAGAAAAGTTTTTCCAGAGCAACTGAATATAAGATAAATATACTAAAATACACTAATAACCTGAAAATATAATTTTATACAACTGCCAAAGGAAAAAAAAATGAGAAAGTATCTTGGAAGAAAACTAACTTTTCTTTCTCCATAAAAGTAGACATTTATGGAGAAAATTATGAAATTATTGGAAAATATTAGTGAAACCTGAATAAATTGATAGATCTACTATGTTTACAGAAAGAATATCATAAGGACATCACCTTTCTCCAAGTGGAGCCATTAATTGAACAATACTCTGTCAAAATCCAAAACCTATCTAGGCAGTGCCTGTGGCTCAGTCGGTAGGGCGCTGGCCCCATATACCGAGGGTGGCAGGTTCAAACCCGGCCCCGGCCAAAACTGCAACCAAAAAATAGCCGGGTGTTGTGGCGGGCGCCTGTAGTCCCAGCTGCTCGGGAGGCTGAGGCAAGAGAATCGCTTGGGCCCCGGAGTTGGAGGTTGCTGTGAGCTGGGTGAGGCCACGGCACTCTACCGAGGGCCATAAAGTGAGACTCTGTCTCTACAAAAAAAAAAAATCCAAAACCTATCAAAACTAAGTATTTTTTCACCAGAACTTGAGAAGCTGATTCTAAAATTCTTATGAAACATTAAAAAACTCAAGAATAACCAAGGCACTTCTAAAGAATAATAATAAGGTAGTGATGGGAAAATAGCAAGACATGTTACCACTATGAAAGTAAAAACAGTTGGTATTCATGCAGTGATAGCTAACTCCAGTAGTGGAACATAGCAGAGCTTCTAGACACAGCCATGGAAACAAGAGCAATGGCATCACAAATCCCTACGATAGAGGAGAACTATTTTATAGAAGGTGAAATTATCCACATGATTTAATTCTTTTAAATTTACATGGTTTAACAACTGAAATGTTAAAGGCAAACTTCGAAAAACTGTTTTAAAGAAAATAGAATATTTCTTGTCACCTCAAGGTAAAAAAGGATTTCCTAAAAGCACTAATCATAAGAGAAATGATTGGTAAATATACCTACATTAAAATTACAAACTTGTATTTCTTTGTCAAAAGACACCAGAAAGAAATTTAAAAGGCAAGGCACCGCCTGGGAGAAGATACTACAGTAGATGTAATTTGTATAGGATAGAAAACAGAATATATAAAGGATTTTTTCAAATAAATAAGAAAAAGAGCAACCTCACAGAAAAATAGGCAAAAGACACGAAGAAACATTTTACAGAGGAGCGACATGAATATCTCATAAATATCAACCTTATAAGTAATTAAAAAGAAAATTAGAAGGAAGTAAGATACCATTTTATTCCTCATAGACTGGGGGAAGGGAGAAAAAGAATCAAAGTAACAAGTACTGCTCAGAGAGCTTACCTGGCTGTAATCATCCAGGGAAATAACTGGGCACTGCCTTCTTGTGAAGCGGAATATTTGCATACCCCACAAGCCAGCAATTCAACCCTTAGTGTAAATCCTTGAGAAAAGCTTCACATAGGCACCAAAGCACACACACAAGCATGACTGCAACAGCATGGATCATAATGACCAAAACTGGAAACAAATCAAACGTCCCTTAACAGGAAAATGGCCAAATAAACTATGGTGCTGTCACAACAAATTATTAAACCAACAGGAAAATGAATAAACTACACAGCTCAGTTTAACAGCCCTGGATGGATCCCAGAGAAGTTACACTGAGTGAAAAAAAGGAAGTTATCAAAGACAACATAGTTTTCTTTCCTTTTTCTTTTCTTTTCTCTTCCTCGCTCTTCCTCTCTCTCTCTTTCCTTTTTTTTTTTTTTTTTCTGACTGTCACTCTGTTGGCCAGGCTACAGTACCATGACATTATAGCTCACAGCAACCTCTAACCCTTGGGTTCAGGAGATTTTCCCGCCTCAGCCTCCAACTCGCAGGGATTATAGGTGCCTGCCATGACACCTGGCTAATTTCTATATTTTCGGTAGAGACAGGGTCTCACTTTTTCTCAGACTGGTTTCGAACTCCTGAGCTCAAAGCAATCCACCCACCTCAGCCTCAGGGTAATTTGTCAAAAGATACCAGAAAGAAATGTAAAAGGCAAGGCACCACCTGGGAGAAGATACTACAGTAGATGTAATTTGCAAAGGAGTAGAATACAGAATATATAAAGGATGTTTTCAAACAAAATCACTGCACCCGGCTGACATCATAGTTTTCATATCATGATGTAAGCATCAAAGACAAGCAAAACAAAACAATATATTTCTTAAGAATTCATGCATATAGGCTGAGGCAGGTAGATTACCTGTGCTCACGGGTTCAAGACCACCCTGAGCCAGAGCTATTTTTTTTTTTCTCTAAAATTCAGCCAGGCATTGTGGCGGGCACCTGGCGGGCAACTACTCAGGAGGCTGAGGCAAGAGAATCACTTGAACCAAGAGTTTGAGGTTTCTGTGAGCTAACGTGCCACGACCATGACACTCTATTGAGGGCAACTAAGTGAGACTCTGTCTCAAAAAAAAAAAAGAATTCATGCATATGTGGCTTGGTACGGTGGCTCACACCTGTAATCCTAGCACTCTGGGAGATTGAGGTAGGAGGATCCCTTGAGTTCAGCAGTTCAAGACCAGCCTGAGCAAGAGCCACACAAGGGTGTGCCCCATCTCTACTAAAAAATAGAAATATTAGCTAGGTATTGTGGTGGCATATATCGTCCCAGCTACTGAGAAGACAGAAGGGTCACATGAACCTAGGCGTTTGAGGTTGCTGTGAGCTAGGCTGACGTCACAGCACTCCAGCCTGGGCAAAAATTCGTGTATATGTATTAAAATCATTTATTAAAAAAAACAGGTAAATGGGCTCGGCGCCTGTATCTCAGCAGCTAGGGCGCCAGCCACATACACCAGAGCTGTTGGGTTCAAATCCAGCCTGGGCCTGCCAAACAACAATGACAACTACAACCAAAAAATAGCTGGGCATTGTGGCGGGCACCTGTAGTCCCAGCTACCTGGGAGGCTGAGGCAAGAGAATCGCTTAAGCCCAGGAGTTGCTATAAGCTGTGACGCCACAGCACTCTACCCACAGCAACAGCTTGAGACTTTGTCTAAAAAAAACCCAGGTAAATGATAAACCTGAAATTCAGAGTGGTGGTGACTTCCAGAGCCCAGTCGTGCTGGAAAGGTAGGCAGTGAGAGATGGGCGGCAAAAAACAGAGGCACACATGCCAGAGCAAGCAGTGTTCTAATCCTAAGCTGAATGTTAGGCTCACAGTGTTCAGCCTCCATGAATGTTAGAGCAACTTTTTTTTTAATAGAAAGAAAATATACAAATTTTTTTAAAGTAAAAAGAAAAGGTTTTAATTATATAAATAGCTTTCCAGTATTGAAAGAACAGTGAAATTTCTATAACTGCTGATACTATAATTTAGAGACTGCCGTATGCGTGCAACCCAGTCATGAAAGTGAGCGTTTCTAGGGAGCTTCTACCTGATTGGACTGACTGGGGCCTGACACAATAGTAGTAGGTTGTATTGTAGATTGAAGGCTGCAACAGAATGTAAAATTCTCACCCTTGGCTCAACGCCTGTGCTCAGCAGCTAGGGCGCTGGCCACGTACACCGAGGCTGGCGGGTTTGAATCCAACCCCCACCCCCCCCGCCCTGCTAAAACAACAATGACAGCTGCAACAAAAAATTACTGGGGGCGGCGCCTGTGGCTCAGTGAGTGGGGTGCCGGCCCCATATGCCGAGGGTGGCGGGTTCGGACCCAGCCCCGGCCAAATTGCAACAACAAAAAAAAAATAGCCGGGCGTTGTGGCGGACGCCTGTAGTCCCAGCTACTCGGGAGGCTGAGGCAAGAGAATCGCGTAAGCCCAAGAGTTAGAGGTTGCTGTGAGCTGTGCAACGCCACGGCACTCTACTGAGGGCCGTACAGTGAGACTCTGTCTCTACAAAAAAAAAAAAAAAAAAGAAAAAATTACTGGGAGTTGGGGTGGCGCCTGTGGCTCAAAGGAGTAGGGCATCGGCCCCATATGCCGGAGGTGGCGGGTTTAAACCCAGCCCTGACCAAAAACTGAAATAAAATAAAATAAAAATAACTGGGCGTTGTAGTGGGCACCTGTAGTCCCAGCTACTGGAAGTCTGAGGCAGGAGAATCGCTTAAGCCAAAGAGTTTAAGGTTGCTGTAAGCTGTGATGCCATAGCACTCTATCCAGGGTGACATAATGAGACTCTGTCTCCAAAAATTAATTAATTAATGAAAATTCTCACCCTTTTAATGAAATATAGTGTTAGATGTATTGTTAGATATATTGTTAATGAGTTATGTATTATTAGAGCTGGAAAGAACTTAGAAATCATCTGGTCTATGCCGCCTACTTTACTGATGAGCAAATTGGGATTCTCAAAGGAAAAGTGATTTGCCCAAACAAGGGGGTCCCATTAGGGTAGCCCTCTACTCCTCTAAGGGGTGGGGGTAAAAAAGAAATCAAACGAAGACTACATGAGGCACAGAGGAGAGGCCTCATGGCCAGGCGTACATTGACGGGAAGTGTGAAAGTCATCTGTGAGATTTGTGACATCTGAGGAATCAGGACAAAAGAACCAGAACATTAACTTGAGCTGGATCCAAACAAACTGCATAAACAGCCCCTGCCACGCCTCCTTTACCACGCCAGCTCTGGCAACACGGAGCAGTCTCCCTGCTCCAACACACAGTGGCCTATGGCTCCTAAAGAGCTGCTTGAAATAGCAGAGCTCACTTCCAGCCAACTTTTAGTCTAAGCTGAAAGCTGGAACAGAAATAAGGAGGAGAGTATTTCTCAGTTAGACTTTTTCTTTTTTGAGACAGAGTTTGACTTTTTTTCCTCAGGCTAGAGTGCCTGGCTGGTGTCAGCCTCACTCATACCAACCTCAAACTGCTGGGCTCAATGATCCTCCTGCCTCAGCCTCCCAAGAACCTAGGACTACAGGCACCTGCCACCATGCCCAGCTAATTTTTTTATTTTTATTTTTTATCATTTGGGATTCATTGAGGGTACAAAGAATTATGTTACACTGACTGCATTTGTTAGGAATTTTTTTTTTCTATTTTTAGTAGAAATGGGTCTCATTTGTTCAGGTTGGTCTTGAACTCTTAAACTAAAGGGATCCTCCTGCTAGCATTATAGGCGTAAGCCAACTGCTTTTGGAGTAATAAGACACAGGCAGGGAGCTTCTCCCTGACTGGACTGATGGAACTGACACAATGCTAGTGGGATATATTCTAGACACAGCACGGTTGAAAATGCAGTTACAGCTTTTTTTTTCTTCCCAGAAATGCATAAAAACTCATCTTGACTTTTATTAAATATAAATTTGTTTTACATCCTGCAATCTGATTAAGTTTGCAAGGGAAGTGTCTTGGTATGGAAAAGAAAATTGAATAATTCTTATAAGTACATTATTAAAAATCTACTTTAAAGGCACTATGCAAATAAAAGTCCTGTCCTGAGATGTGGGAAATGGAGCTTCTGAACATCAGCAGCTAATAACAGGTCATGTTCTCTGCTAACGGTGGTGTTCTCCAGAGCATCATCTCATTTATTCTCTAATTCCTCGAAGGGTCTGTTTATCTGAGCTATCCAGTATGGTAGCCACTAGCCACATGAGGCAAGCCCAAATTGATTTTTTTTTAATTTAAAAAATATTTTTATTTTATTAAATTGTTGGGGGTTTTGTTTGTTGGTTTGTTTGTTTATTTAAGAGATGAAGTCTCCTTATCTTGCCCAGGCTAGACTCAACCTCCTGGGCTCAAGAAAGCCTCCCACCTCAGCCTCCCCAGTAGCTGTGACTGAATACAGGTGCATACCACCAGGCCTTAATTTTTATCATTCTTTTTAAAATTTCTTTCTATTTTTCAGAGTTGGCCCAAATCAAGATATGTGCTGGAAACACTGGAATTCAAAGATTTAGTATGCAAAAAGAGAATGTAAAATATCTCATTAACAATTTTTTAATAATGATTGTGTGTTGAAATGATATTACTGTAGGTATGTTATTAATATTATTCCTACTTGTTTCTTTTTCTTCCTGCTACAACATCATCATTCTGCTTTCCTTTTTTTTTTTTGCAACAGAGTCTCACTGTGTCTCCTTTGGTAGAGTGCCATGGTGTCACAGTTCACAGCAACCTCAAACTCTTGGGCCCTAGTGTATCTCTTGCCTCAGCCTCCCAAGTAGCTGGGGTTACAGGCACTTTCCACAATGCCCAGTAATTTTTGTTGGTGTTGTTACAGTTATTGTTGTTTAGCCGGCTTAGGCCAGGTTTGAACCCGTCAGCTTCAGTGTATGTGGCCTGTGGCCGGCGTCCTAACCACTGATCTATGGGCACCAAGTGTTTTGTTTTTTTTTTGAGAAAGTATCACACTCTATCGCCCCAGCTAGAGTGCAGTGGTGTCATCACAGCTCACTGAAACCTTAAACTCCTGCATCAAGCCATCCTCCTGCCTTAGACTCCCAAGAAGCTAGGACTACAGGTGTGGCTAATTTTTCTATTTTAGTACACACAGGGTCTCGCTCTTGCTCAGGCTGGTCTCAAACTCCCGAGCTCAAGCAATCCTCCCACCTCGACCTCCCACAGTGCTAGGATTACAGGCCTGAGCCACTGCACCTGGACTCATGTTCCATTAACTTGTTATAAAGTTGACTTTGGAAATGATGGAACTTAAACAGTCTTTTCGCTTAATATTCAGATACCTGACTCAATTAGCAGGCAAAATTTCACCTATGCAACCTTGCCTCATGTTTCCAAGTGCACAGCTGACTTTTAAAACTTCACAGTATTAGTAAATTTACCACCTGCTAATTACAATAATTACATTCTACCCAGAATGCAATTAACTGTGAAGATTCTTCTTCACTTTTGCTATCCTGTTCATTTTTGCACCATGAGAGAAACATCTGTGGATAAAGCTATAAAAATGATAAGTATTTATACGATAAATCATTACATGTCAGGTGCAGTAAACACAGACAGTAAATGGTGTCAAGAGAAATCCAAAGGAACTTAGTAACTGTTCTTAACATTTGAGTCACTGGGCAGTTTCTGCACAACTTTCAATTCCATTTTATTTCTAAGCAAAAAAAAGCTAACATATGGAAACTACTTTATGGCTTTTAAAGCTATGGGGTATTATGTAGCCAGTAAGATATTTTACATCAGAATGGAAAAAAATATTAGGTATTTTTCCTCCAAATTTCAAACAGAGAAATGTCCTTAAAATACAGAGCACATTGGAGAAAATCTCCGAAGTATTGAAGGCCTTGGAAAAAAATTTGCAAATGAATTATCTGTTAAAACAAAAACTTAAAACAAAATAATTTTTCCCTGTATTTAAGTGTTTTTATTATAACACATGGCAATACTTCTCATACATTTCCCCACTCTAGAGATATAATTGAACGACATACAGACTGCAGAATCACTGGGGAGGATGGCGGCATTAGTCAGATCCTCAAAAAATGCCTCCATTATTAAATGAAGCAGGCACAGGGATTAAAAACCACAGAGAAACATATCCAAGGCTTAACAAACTGCCTGGAGTCCCTGGTACTACCTGGAATACGCAAGATTGTGCTGCTGTACCTACCTAACAACCTCGGCACCTTACAGAAACAAAAGTTTACCATGCATGTGACATGTCCACCTTGGGGCCCTGCACCTTATCCTTCTGACCAAGGACATGGCTCCTCATCTCTAGAATGTGAGTCATTGCTGAAAAAGGGATGAGGATGATGGGGAGTCACACACTAGATCTCCAATTCACTTGTCACTCCTACTCCCGTTTAGTCAAAACAAGTCTCGTGACCATACTTAATTTCAAGGGTGTGAAGAAATACAATCCTTACAATTCTGCTAATTGTATGGAGGGAAAGAACTGGGTAAATTGGGAAGTGGTAGTCATGCCCTAACTCATCTATCTTTGAGTTTCTTGTTAGATGAGAACAGAGCTTTTCTTATAGTTTTGGAGCGGATACAGTGAAAAGGGAACTCTTACACACTGTTGGTGGGAATGTAAATTAATACAACCTCTACAGAAAACAGGTGGGGAATGTAAATTAATACGACCTCTATAGAAAACAATATGGAGATTCTTCAATGAACTAAAAGTAGAGCTACCATTCAATTCAACTACCCCACTACTGGTTATCAAATCAAGGAAAAAGAAGTCATTATATCAAAAAGACAGCGCACTAGAATGTTTACCATAGCACATTCACAATTGCAAAAATAATGGAATCACTATTGCCCATCAATTGATGAGTAGATAAAGAAAATAGAGTACTACTCAGCCATTAAAGGAAAGAAATAATGTCTTTTGCAGCAACTTGGGTGGATCACCAACTTAGGACACCATTATCCTAATTGAAGTATCTTAGGAATGGAAAATCCCCAAATACTACATATTCTCTCACAAGTAGGAGCTACAAATCAGTGTTTTCAACATTTAAAAAAATGTCAGCAATAGTGGTTAAGTGTACCATTTTAAGAATATAATTCTATCTCTGTTTATAATACACAATGATGTATAGTAAAAGATAATTAAGAAAAGAAAACACATTTGTCAATTCATATGGCTACAAATTATTTGGACCTAACACTAAAAGTGAGATGCATAGAAAGGAAAGCAGAGCTGCTGCATTGGCTATATGGCCATTTAAGCAGAAATACGAGGCCTCAATGTTCAAGAGACTTTTTTTTTTTTTTTTTTGAGACAGAGTCTTATTTTGTCACCCTCAGTAGAGTGTCATGCTGTCATCATAGCTCACAGCAACCTCAAACTCCTGAGATCCTCTTGTCTCAGCCTCCCAAGTAGCTGGGACTAGAGGCACCTGCCACAACACCTGCTATTTTTAGAGATGGGGTCTTGTTCTTGCTCAGGTTGGTCTCGAATTCCTGAGCTCAGGCAATACAATCCCCTTGGCCTCCCAGAGTGCTAGGATTACAGGTGTGAGCCGCTATGCCGGCTGGACATTTTTTAGACATTTTTTAAACATTACATAATACCCCAGGAATAGAGACAGGTCTGGGAACACAGTCTAAGAAGTCTTTCTTAGCAGTGGAGCACGAGGAACCAAGGTATACTGACAAGTGGTGCTCTAGCATTGCTGACATCTCAGGTTTTGAAGCCAAAGAAAATATAGTGTAAGCGTAGCTAAACTGGCCTAGGAGTGCGGTGGGTGGAACATCAGGGAGAAGAGGTCCGTGACCTCTGCTCAGACTCACACAAGCTCTTCAGCTGCCTAGGTTCTCTGCAGAAGCCAATGTGACAAGGCTAAAAAAAAAAAAAAAAAAATCCACCTCCTTCACTGAAATGGTCTATCTTCAATTCTTTCATAAATTACCTTCCACTGAAACCACCCCACACATTGATGAAGGGGTGCAAGGTTAGAGCTAGAGCAAGGGCCCCAAAGCTCTGTGGAGGAACAGGCTAAAATATTGATAATAATCAAACTCTATGAAGGAGCAGGCTTAGCTAAAATAGTGGTAATAATCAACCACTGTCCCCCTCACTTGCTTGATAATAGTCACTGTCTCCTTGTTAGTTTCCCCGTAACTGCTGCTCTACAGTGCACAGTTGTGAAGATTCTTCACTTTTCTCCTTAGAAAACACTACCTGTTCAGAACCTAGGGGTAGTTTTTGAGATATCTTTCAGGTTCTGCATTCCAGTGGGTTGACTGACCCACCCAGGCCAAGGAACTGACTCAACTGGTCTTGGACCCCATTCCACCACCACCCACCAAGGAACTGCATTCCAGTGGATCAGTTGACCCACCCAGAAAGCCACCCACACCAAAGGACTGCTGATTCTGCCCCAAACCAGCCAATTAGCAGATCTTGATTGCCTAACCTGCTGCCCATCTAACTGTCATTAAAAACCCTGTCCCTCTAATTCTCAGGGAAGCTGATTTGAGAAATTGCTGGCATCTTCCCACATAGTGCTATATGGAATAAACTCTTTCTCTGCTGTAAACCTTGCTGTCCCTGGATATTGGATTTTTCTTGGGCAACAGGGCCAGCAAAGGAAAAGCATCAACATAAACAAAACAAAACAAAGCAAAAGAAATGAAAATTCCTTCCCCTCCCTTTTTCCTCCAACCAGCCAATCCCACTTCCCTGCCTTTGAATACAAGGCCAGATTCCTGCTTCTTGCCTGCATTAACATTTTCCATCTCTGCAGCACATAAAGTAATTTTTTTCTATATCATGAAAATAATATGTCCAGTCAAGAAATTTTAAAAGGTGGCAGAGTTACCCAAGTGTGTCTTCATCCAAACATTTTTAATGTTCAGAAATCTTAAAAGACGTTAAAAAGCAGCTATTTCTATTTCAAGTGGAGATTGGAAACAAGCAATCAATCTGAAAAGGTAAAATAAAATTCTTTGAGATAAATTTAGTGTATGGGAGGCCCCCATCTTCCTAGTATTTGTACATTTGCTTAATCTCTATTGAGAGTGGTTAGCTGGTTAGCGTAATATTCTGGTGTAAATTTCCTCCCATCTTTTTAAGCTCTTGGCTTTACAGAACATGGAGCAGTTTGCAGCTCTATTTGTAAAGAGGGAAAAGTAAATCCTTACCAATTAGATTTGTTTGCCAGGAAAAATGTCTTTTCAGATGTAAATGATGGCTACTTTAAAAGCTCTTTTTAGCCCAATTTGTCAGGAAGGTCAAAACTAAATTCTATTCACATTCACTATTAATCCTGGTACATTCATTTCCTGATTCTTTTTGAAACAAAACCCCCAGTCTGGCTCACACCTGTAATCCTAGTACTCTGGGAGACCAAGTTGGGTGTATCACTTGAGTTCAGGAATTGGCGACCAGCCTGAGCAAGAGCAGACCGAGACCCCAGTCTCTAAAAGTAACCGCAGGTGTGGCAGATACCCGTACTCCCAGATACGTGGGAGGCTATAGAAAGAAAATCACTTGAGCCCGAGAGTTCAAGGTTGCTGTGAGCCCTGATGCCATGGCACTCTACCAAGGATGACAAAGTGAGACTCTGTCTCAAAAAAAAAAAAAAAAAAAGCAAAGCAAACAAAATTCCCTGTCTGGGCTACAGGAGGGTTCATCCTAGGATTCAGGTGTGTCTAGGGAACTACCCTGTTTCCCCAAAAATAAGACATCCTCCGAAAATAAGACCTACTTACAGGAAAGATAAGACGTCCCCTGAAAATAAGACCTAGCGCATCTTTGGGAGCACACCTTAAAATAAGACACTGTCTTATTTTTGGGGAAACAGGGTAGGAAGGATAGTCAAGAAGAGCATGGTTCTACAAAGGACTTAGGCATTTTGAGAAGGAATGGAAAGTGTGGGTGTACCAACTGGTTCAAAGATGATGTGTCAACAAAAGAAAGGAGCTTCCCATTAGCCCTGCTCAGGGAGGAATCTCTAAGACCTGCCAGGGGCCTTCAGCCTGGAGCTCCCCACAGCCACTTCTGGATTTGGGGTTGCACCTTCTAGATCAGCAGTGGGGGAAGGCCAATGTGGAGTTATGTATCTATGAATGTGAGTTCTTTCCTCTCTACACCCTTGAGACTGGAGTCGACCTAACTCTTACAAGAGCAGTAAAAACTTTCTGTAGCCTTAAGAACATCAAGAAAACAAGATGGGCTAGGTGGTAGCTCATGCCTGTAATCTTAGCACTCTGGGGGGCTGACGTTGGAGGATTGCTTGAGCTCAGGAGATGGAGACCAGCCTGACCAAGATTGAGACCCCATCTTTACTAAAATTTGAAAAGTTAGCCCGGCACCGTGGTGGGTGCCTATAGTCCCAGCTACTTGGGAAACTGAGGTAGGAGGATCGCTTGAACCCAAGAGTTAAAGTTGCTATGAGTTAGGCTGATGTCACAACACTCTAACCTGGGCAGCAGAATGAGACTCTGTCCCACCCCCAACCCCTCCAAAAAGAAAAAAAAAAACACAAAATGCACTTAAAGAGGAAAAGAAATTATTCAAAGGCTGAGAACTTAAGGGTTTTTCCAGGTTCTTTGATGGCTATAATAAACAAAAAAGGACATCAAATGAACAATAATTTTTTTAGAAGCCCTCTTGTGCAAATAGCGTTCATATTATGGATGCAAAACATACATTTTCTTGGTTCTTGACTACACCTTAAATTTTAAAAAGGTATCTTATTTTGTTTTAATGATTTCAAACACTATTATTTATTATCCCTTAATCAATCAATCAAATAATCAGAATGTTTAAAAATTCATTCTTACTTTCATCTGGACAAGCTTGATTTCATCAAATCTTCTATCAGCAAGAGATTTCCTTGGCTGGCCTCTTCGATGTCCAAATTTCCACTTGTTTCTCATCACTTGTTCATCATCTTCTATGGGTCTTCGAACATATTTAAAGCGATCTTTAAGGGCTCGTTTCCATAAAATCTGTGTAAAATAAAATAGGCCAGTTAATCTAACACCTACACAATAAAATCTTAATTTGTCCATCACCCAAGGTTTGAAATTATTTTCACATTGCAATAATAAAAATATATCCATCCTTCCATTTATCCTTACAATAATCTTGTGACATTGCTATAAAAATATATAAATCCTAATTTATAGCTAAGGAAACAAAAGTTAGAGAAATAAAAAAAGAATTCCCATTGTCATATAGTTATTGAGTAAATATATTGGTTCCTACCTCAGGATTTTCTAACTATCAAAAATGGATACCTTCCATCATTCTCTACTGTTTCCACCACCCATTCCATTTTTCTAGTGGGTTCTAAAAAAGACCTCATACTGGCTTATGAATTGATGCATTCAATTGATGCATTCAATATGAGAAAAAAAAATTTTTTTTCTCATATTTTGAATACTTTTGGGTGAGTACTACTGGCATTCACTCCCCAAATATTTGTGGCGCGTCTATGTTTCAAACACAAAGAGGGAGGGGAAAGGGTGCAGGTCGACCTTGCTTTTAGTCAAGCAGAGGGATAAATAATTTCTATATTGGGCCAAAATGTTATCATAGAAGAAGACACAGCATTGGCTTACAGAGTGGGAGGATCACAGAAGCCTTCCTGCAGGAAGTGTGTCTAAACTGGGGCCTGGGTCTTAGGGTTAGGTAACTGTATGAGAGGAAGACGGGCTGTGGGTGGACTGAAGTTCCAAGAGGATGAAGTAGCATGGGCAGTGAAGTAGGGAGAGCTGATGCCCTCTGGAGCACTCCAAGAGTTGTGCGTGCCTGGGGCAGAAAGCAGGATGCAGGGGTGACAGAGGATGGGGGAGAAAAGCAGAGGGAGAGAAGCCAGCCCAGTCCCCAAGGACCACGGTGATCTCATTACGGAGCTTCCACATAATCCTGAACCAGGTCTTCTCAAATCCACGTCTGTGGATAGGCTGCATCATAATCTCTTAGGGAACTTTTGCCTTTGGCCCTTTAAAGCAATGGCTTTCAACATTTAGCCTTAATCATAATTCTCTGAGGACTTAGACCACAGCTGCTGAGCCTCCCCTCAGACTCTCTGATGGGTCATGGGTGGGCTGAGAATTTTCATTTCTGATAGAATCTGCAAGCGAGGCTGATGCCACTGGTCCAGACTCTAAGGCTCTGGTTCAGTGGACCTGAATGGAGCCCAGATGTCTGTGTTTTTTGAAAATGTATGGATTATTTATCTGCAGAGCCAGGTTAGGAAGTCTTCCTAGGCCATTTGGAGTCAGGAGGATGAATAGTCAGATTTGGGCTCTAGAAGAATCTGGCATGTGGACTGTCTGGGCAATCAGAGACCTGGCTAACAGCTCAGGAACACACCCGGGCTCCTTCCTCGACTCTCCCTTCTGCTGGGCCTTCTGTTTGGGCCTGGAAAACTCTATCCCTCTCCTCCCCTACCCAGCTGGTGCCTAGTTAACTATCCTCCACGCTTCACAGAACCCCCTCTGGCCTTTCCAACAGCTCATCTCCCTGAGTTACTAGTTCTCACCTTTGTCTGTCAGCACTTACCACACTGGTAATTTACTCTCAACCTTGTGATGATTTTTGTTTGGTTCTGTTATTTTCCTTTTTATTTTTCCTTAAACTATAAAATGGAAAGGTAAAATCTGTCCTGACCAGTGCACCAGGTTTTGGGAAGACTCAAATGAGTAGCTACTTGTGGGAGATATTTGTAAACTAGAGTGCTGTTCATAAAACCCTCCAACAGCCCCTGATAAGGCAGCAGCAGGGGGAGGTTGGGGGTTGGCCTCAGCTCTGATTAAGTGCCTGGGTGTGCATGACTCAGAGCTGCTTCCTCACCTCCCACAGGCTTGTGAGCCTGGACTTTGCTATCACTGTTTTACAACAGCTCAGGAAAAACTGGTGGCTCACATTTTTCTTAGCCCCTAAATATGAACTAGTGAAAACACATTTTTCCCTTCATGCTTCCTACAACTCTGAAAGGCCTCTAAGCCTGCTGAACCTGGTGGGAGGCATTACAGCTATCAACTGCTAGGACATTTTCAAATTGCCAATTTCTTTTTCCCAGCCTCTCCTGTCTCTCTTCGTCAACTGTCTGATAGGAACAGAAAAAGGACAAATCAAATACCATTTTCTACATGAGCATTCAATCAGTGAGTATTTACTGAGCGTCTGCTGTATGCCTGACATTCTGAATTACTTATAAAGACGCCTCAGGTAGGCAGACTTAGTAGAAAATATTTGTGTTATAGAATAAGCATCCCTCTTCTCCCTATGTTTCCAGCTAACGGGGCTGTGGAAAGGTCCACATGGATACAGCTTTCCTCCAATCACTCTGAAATGGAGAATGGGCCCTGAAATTATGAGCCTCCTGCAGTGACATGTGAAACACTCCACAGCATCACCAGAGATCTTTGTCCAGTATTTAAAACCCAATACAATTCTTAGGAAGCAGACAAAGGCAGAATGTGGGCCCTCTTACACGGCAACTGCACTAGACTTGTCCAAAAAGCAAATATCAGAAAAACAAAAAACACTGGGGAGATACTGTCTAGACAAAAAGAATGTAAAGAGACATAATAACTAAATGAAATGCATAATACTCAATTCAATTTTATAGCAAAAAATCAATTTTAAAAACATTTTTGAATAATTGAAGAAATGTGAGTATAAAAATGGTATCATGGTTATACAGAAGATTGTCCTTATCTTTACGAGATATATGCTGAGGTAGTTAGGGAAGACATCTGCATCTTACTTTCAAAAGCCAAAACAAATAAATATGAGAGAAGAAAAATCGAAGTGGTAAAATGTCAATACCTAGTGAATGCAGATTAGTGATTCTCAACTGGAGACGTGGTGTTGTCCTTCCCCTCCCAGGAGACAGTGGTGATGTTTGGGGACATGTTTAGCTGTCACACTGAGGTGGATGGGGGTGCTACTCATACCTGGTAGGGCCCAGGATGCTGCTAAATGTCCTAGAATGCACAGGACAGCCCTACCAGAAAGAATCATCTAGCCATAGATGTAAGTAGTACAAATGTGGAGAAACCTGGATCCGGGTGAAAGGTATTTGGGCATCATTGTAGCATTCTTTCAACTTTTGTGTTGATCTGAAATTTTTCAAAACAAAAAGTTGAAAGGAAAATTTTCCCCCCAAATAGCCAAAATGCACTTCCTATCTCTATCTCTCTGTCACACACACACACACGTCCTCTGAAATTTTATACATCTTCCACTGTGGCATCACAACACACAAACTTACACAACCTGCAGGGAGAATCTGAGTAAATATCTACCCAGGCCCCAGAGTTTCCCTTCTCACTGTAAGGTACAAATATAAGCCATAACTTGCTAAGCAATTTTGTGTTTCTTTATTGTTGAACCATCTTTAGCTAAGGCCACTGGGAAGAGATGTGGGTAAAATGCACACAAGAGCAAAGAAAGCATCATTTACTACTTTGTATGTCACCTTGAAAACCATAAAATGGAAGATTAAAATGTAATTGCATAGATACGGATTTGCTTATATGTGCATATATGTAAAAATTCTCTAGAAGGAAACTTTAATAACATTGGTTACTTCTGGGGAGGAAACTTAGGCATTGGGAGAGCAGGGGTTGGTGGAGACTTTTGCATTTCATACCCCGGTGGCAACTTTTGCATCTTGAGCTATATGAATATGGAGAATTCTTACAGTTTCATGCCTTAGATTTCAGTCTGTTATCCATCATGAATTAAATTTGTCCCTGGTGGGGATCCTGTTTTAATCTTCTGTACTGAAGTACTATTTTTTTTCTTTTTTTTGTAGAGACAGTTTTACACTGTTGCCCTCGGTAGAGTGCCGTGGAGTCACACAGCTCACAGCAACCTCCAACTCCTGGGCCCAGGTGATTCTCATGCCTAAGCCTCCCTAGTAGCTGGGAATACAGGCGCCGGCCACAACGCCCGGCTATTTTTTTGTTGCAGTTTGGCCAGCGCTGGGTTTGAACCTGCCACCCTTGGTATATGGGGCCGGTGCCCTACCCACTGAGCCACAGGCACTGCCCAATGAAGTAATATTTAAGTACTTCAAATATTAAACTTAAATTATTTTTGTTTATTCATTTATATATTTTTTTCTAGAGACAAGGTCTTGCTATGTTGCCCATGTCTTAAACTCCTGACCTCAAGCAATCCTCCTGTCTCAGCTTCCCAAAGTACTGGGATTGCAGGGGTGAGACACTGCACCCAGCCAAATTATTATTTTATTTTTATTTCAGAATAGTATGAAGGCATTCATGTTTTGGTTACATCACTGCTTTCGTACAGTTTGAGTCAAAGTTATAAGTGTGCTCCTCACCCAGATATGAAACATTATACCTGTTAAGTGTGAATCTACCCCTCCCCTCTCACCCCTCCCACTTGCTTGCTTTCCGTTGAGTTTTTTGCTACCAAATATGCAGATGGGTGTTGATTGATTAGTTCCAATTTAATAGTGAGTACATTGTTTTTCCATTGTTGCAAATCTTCACTTGCAAGAATGGTCTCCAGTTCTACCCAGGTTGTTACAAAAATGATTAGTTCACCATATATGTGTGTGTGTGTGTGTGTGTGTCTGTGTATACTAGAGAACATATATATATATATATATATACGTAGAATATATATACTATATATGTAGTCCCACGCTGTTGCCCTGGATAGAGTGCTATGGAGTCATTGTAGCTCACAGCAACCTCGAACTCCTAAGCTCAAGCACTCCTCTTGTTTCAGCTTCCTGAGTAGCTGAGATGACAGGTGCCTGCCACAATACCTGCCTAGTTTTTATTTTTAGTAGAAACAGAGTCTTACTCTTTCTCAGGCTGGTCTTGAACTCAAGCAAACCACCTACCTCAGCCTCCCAGAGCACAAGGATTACAGGCTCAAGCTTCTGTGCCTAACCCCTGGGATTTTTTGATAAAAGCTATTCTCACTGGAGCCAGGTGATACCTCACTGTAATTTTGATTTGCATTTCCCAATGATTAGAGACATTGAGCATTCTTTCATATGTTTATTGGCCATTAGTCTATCTCCTTTTACAAAGCTTCTGTTCATGTCTTTTGCCCATTTTTTTATGGGGTTGTTTGATTTTTTTCTTGTTGCTTTGCTTGAGTTCCTTTTAGATTCTTGTAACCTGCTGTACATCTTTATTGGATATATAGCATGCAAATATTTTCTTCCACTCTGTAGGTTGTCTATTCACTTTATAGACTGTGAATAGACACAATCTTGGCTGCGCAGAAACCTTTTAATTTAATCAGGCCCTATTTTAAAATTTTTGTTGTTGCTGTGATTGCCTTTGGGGTCTTCTTCATAAATTCTTTGCCTAGGCCAATTTCTATAAGGGTTCCAACATTTTCTTCTAGAATTCATATAATTTCATGCCTTGGGTTTATGTGTTATCCATCATGAATTGCATTTGTGAGTGGTGAACAGTGAGGATCCTGTTTCAATCTTCTACATGTGTCTATCCAATTTTCCCAGCACCATTTATTGAATAGGAATTCTTTTCTCCAGTGTGTGTTATTGTCTGTTTTGTCAATGATCAGAGGGGAATGTGAGTATGGTTTTATATCTGGATTTTCTGTTCTGATCCACTGGTCTATGTCTCTGGTCTTGTGAAGCCAAATTATTTTTTAAAACCTACGTTCTATGTATAGTTCTATGATTACTTGGTAGATATTATATCTCCACTGTAGAAAGAATTTTGGGGAATAGTTTTGTCAGCCATGCTGACATGATGGTCAGTGTTAAGACTCCAAGTTTGTTTGTTTTTATTATTGTCGCTTTCTTTTGTTTTGTTTTAGAGCAAATTTGGTTTACTTCATAGTGTGCTTCATATAAGCAGCATGTTTTAGAAAGCACATCATCCTAGCAGTAAGAATACCTGAATTCTAGAAGTCTTGGCTTCAATAGTTACTATTTCCAGACATGGCATGCAACATCTTCCCCAAGTCTCAGTCGTAAAAGAGAATCTTGACATCCCTGTACATTACAAAAATTCTGATACTTTGGCCATATGTAATGAACCTTTTCTTGACCATACCAAAAAGTAAGAAAGGATGGGAGGGAGGAAAAAGGGAGAGAAGGAGGAAGAAAACAGAGGCCTTAGATGTTATTACATTCACAGATATTGGCATTTATCCTTGGTTTTTAAAATTGAATCTAATTGCTTAAATTCTGTATCTTTAAGAAAGCAGAGCAAAAATATTTTCTCACAGATACCTGAGATGGTAAGGTATAAAAAAAAACTATCCTATTTAGATATGACTATCAATGTGTAGGTGTATGATGCAGAGAGAGATATAGAGAATAATAAACATCAATATGTATTATGTATACAGAGCTATAGTTCTCCATAATTTTTCTCAAATCATATAATGCCAGTGTCATAAACACTCAATTTTGTATTCTCATCTTAACTAATTTTAAGTGTGTATTTCCACAGTGTTAAGCATATCCACATTGCCATGCAATAAAGTCACAGTCTCTTAAATCAAAGAGACAGGCAGATCCAAAGAGCGAAGTTTGTATTGATCCCAATAGAAGGAATGGTTTCAACCCTGGCCGAACATTAGACTCATTTGGGGAACTTTTCCAGATGCCAGTAATAGGCCCCCTCCTCAAATCAATTAAATTAGCATCTCTGGGAATCCTAAAGTGTAGCCAGAGTTTAGAGCTACTACTCCAGAGCACCCTTAGAATCGGCTTTTATCAGGTCAACAGAGGCGATAGGACCTAGTCTGCCCTAAGGGTGGGGACCAAGGCCTCAAAGCCAGTTTATCCACTGGGTCTAAACAGAAGGCGAGAAACATTTGACAGATAACAGCTCTGACACAAGTGTGGTCACTTCCTTCCCTTTCTATGTGTCCTTCTCCTAAAGACCCTTCCTAGAGACTCATCATTACACCTGGGCTTCCTAATAGCTTCGAGGGAAGGACAGACAGATGATGGCAGAGAAAGACAAAGAGGACAAAGAAAGGACAGGGCACAGACAGAGAAGTTATTGAAAAGGGGAGAAAGAGAGGGAAGATGTGTAAAGCCAAGGAAGAAGCAGGCAGTGAGAGAAAGATAGAGACAGAGAAAGAAAAAATCAGAGAGAGCGTAAACTGAGACAAAGAAAGAATCAGAGAAATAGGCAAAAAGAAACAGACAAACCAAAATAGACTGAAAAAGGAAGACATTAAGAAAATAGGGGTGAAGCATAAAATCACTGGACAGTACGTATCTATACTTTTAAGATGAGCTGAGATTAACAAGATGGCACCATGTGGTCACTTACAAAGCCACAGCCGTCCTCGTCCAGGAAAGGGTGGGCCTGCAGCAGAGCATTAACCACATCATTGTACTGCTGGGTGGTGGGGTACCTGTGAACCGTACCAAAGAGGAATATATTTTCCTTCCTTTTAGACAAAACAAAATGACAATCAGAGTTTTCTTCAAATCTTTCTAGATAACAAAACAGACATTCAAATATTGGACAGTGTTGGACCTATAACCAATATGTCATCCCTAATCTGAAAAGAGTTAATCCCACATGAATTCTATTCTGAAAACAGACCCTCTCCCAAAGCAGAAAGTCTGTGCAGCTACTACTCACAGCGAGCCTTGCAGATACTTAGTCATGTCAGCCTGGAGAAGCTCAATCATCCTTATTCTCAGGCTGTGGTCGGGACGCTTCTGCTCTGCTAACATGCATCTGACATCATAGGGAAACTCTGGTAAAATATAGGACTTTGTCCACTGTAATGTTTTGCTCCTTGCTAGAACACGTTTCACATTTCTTCTGTAAAATGAAAACACGCAGAAAGTGAAATTCTATTCCAAATATATGACACTTTTTTTTTTTTTTTTGAGACAGAGTCTCACTCTGTCCCCCTGGGTAGAGTGTCCTGGGGTCATAGCTCACAGCAACCTCAAACTCTTGGTTTTGAGCAATCCTCTTGCCTCAGCCTCCCAAGTAGCTGGGTGCCCACCATGACGCCCAGCTAGTTTCTATTTTTAGTAGAGATGGGATCTTGCTCATCCTCAGGCTGGTCTCGAATTCCTGAGCTCAATCAATCCACCTGCCTTGGCCTCCCAGAGTGCTAAGATTACAGGTGTGAGTCACAGTGCCCAGCCTATATGCCACTTATTAATTCTCTACATCCTGAGAATTCATAAATAACTTTCTGAGACCTTAATACATGAAAGTCACGGAGGTGCCTTCCACCCATACATCTACCTGCAATGGTTGAAGGCTCATTAGGTGTCTCTGTCTCTTCATGTACACATAAATAATTGTAGTTCTAAAAAAAAAAAGCCATAATAAAATAGACTTTAAAATAAAGCCTGAAGTTGGAAAGAATCATAATCCATTTTTCTTGAAGAGGTAACATGTAATGCATAGCTCAAAACCAGACAAGACACCTAACCAAAAGAAAATAAGTTGCTATTCATCAAAGCAAATGAAGTGTACCATGAAGTCTTAGCAATTAAGACAATCTGAATTAAGAAAACTTATTTTTTTTTTGAGACACAGTATCACTTTGTTGTCCTTGGTAGAGTGCTGTGACATCGTAGCTCACAGCAACCCCAGACTCCCGGGCTCAAGCGATTGCCTTGTCTCAGTTTTATTATTTTTTAGTAGAGACGGGATCTTGCTCTTGTTCAGGGTGGTCTTGAACTCCTGAGCTCAGGCAATTCACCTGCCTCAGCCTCCCAGAGAGCTGGGATTATAGGTATAAGCCACTGTGCTGGCCAAGAAAATCTTCTAATGAATATTCGGTTGCTGTTTATAGTGAAATATAAGATCAACCTAATTTAGTTGATCTTGCCTATTTAACAAGATAAACCTAGTTTCTAAATTGAAACTTAATATAAGGCATTCTGATTCCATTCATGATGAAGTTTCTCCAAAGGCTACAGAAACTATAACTAAATAGAAAGCAGATTGAGGGTTGCCTAAGGCTGAGGATGGCCGAAATGGATCATGCTGTGGTTCTATAACCATACAAAGCAGTGGTTCTCAACCTTCCTAATGCTGCGACCCTTTATGACAGTTCCTCATGTTGTGGTGATCCCCAACCATAAAATTATTTTTGTTGCTACTTCATAACTATAATTTTGCTCCTGTTATGAATTGTAATGTGAATATCTGATGTGCAGGATGTATTTAGGCGACCCCTGGGAAAGGTTGAGAACCACTAGTATAAAGAAAGTTGCTAAAGATAACAACATTTTGAGTTGTACACTTTAAATGTATTTTATGCTATACAAATGAAACATCAAAGCTGTTTATAAAATTAAGTATCAGGACCATTTTCAAACCTAAAAGTTAATGACTGACCTTGAGTGTGTCAACAGAGTCTATAGTAAAATTTGCAGGTAACAGTTCATCAAAGGCACTAGGGTAGCTTTCAACCCATTTCAATAATGGGATTGATTGCCATAGAAAGAACAGAAAGAATCCAAGTAGAAGCAACAGAAAGATTTTTTTTAATTAGCTAAAGAGGTAAATTTTCTTTTCTTTCTTTTTTTTTTTTTTTTAAGAGGTAAATTTTCTGACAACCATGGAATCCATAATGGCCCAAACAAAATTCAGGTGAGTTTTGAAAGGCCGGGATTCTTTTTCACATTCCAAGGCCAGGCTTTGTGAGGACACAAGCTCTACCATGGGACATGGGGAAGAAAGTGTGCAGGAGAAAGCACTCTCATCGCTTTTTAGGACAAGCTCCCTTTTCTTTTTTTGTTCTCTCTTTGGCGGTCACTCTCTCAGTGGTGAAAATATGTCCTGGCTAAAACAAGTACACCAATAATTTAAAACTTGATTCAATATGGCAATAGGCAATTTCCAGATGTAAACCTCTGCTTCGGCCCAAACTATTTTTCACTATGTTTCTCTCCCATTTCATTCATTCATTCATTCAACTAATATTTATTTAGGGGGGAGGTCTACTAAGTGCCAGTTACTCTTCTACGATCCCCATTTCCTTCCACATCCTATAACTTATTTCTTTCTCCCGTGGCCAGGTATCTCTCCCTTATCTACTGAGACCAAGGGCAAGTTTTCTTGGTTGTGTTTTGTGTCTTTCAGTAAAACCAGTTGATTTTACTCTGCACCTGCACCTTGGTTATGTTTTTAAAAGGTGATGTAACTGGATATAAGTTAAGCTTGGCTTCAGTACATTTTAGCATCTATTTTCTTTTCCCCAGAGATTTTTAAGAAAGCTAAGTTAGCTACATGGCCCTTTCGGGCTTTTGAGGCTGTTATCTCTTAGCTAGTAACAAACCAACAGAGAGCTTCTATATGCCAAAGATATAAAATGGGGCTTGGTATAATTTTTGCCCTCTTGTTCTGCCTATTTTTCCTCTGTGTCTTTTCTCTTCAACAAAAAGCTAAGGAAGGAAAATTCTAAATTCTGTGCACAAACTGTTGAAACCTCTGAATGATCTGGAACTACACATGTGCACAGTACAACTAAAGATAAAAGAACTAAATTAAAATTTAAGCTGACACCCAAGAGACAAGTTTTTATGTTTGAGTCCAATCAAGTTTGCAGCTTGCTAAAACAAACTAACAATCAACACTTTGGGGGTGAGTAGGACAGATTCAAGAGAATCCACATTGTACCATTCGTAATGTCTAGTATATAGTACAAAATTATGTGCCATGCAAAAAAAAAAAAAAACAGAAAATGTGACCTATGCTTAAGAGTAAAGACAAGTCAAGTACAGTCACTCATGCCCATAATCCAAGCAATCTGGAAGGCTGAGATGGGTAGATCGCCTGGGCTCAGGAGTTCAAGACCAGCTCTGAGCAAGAGTAAGACCCTGTCTCTACTAAAAATAGAAATAACTAGCTGAGCTTCCTGGCAGGTGCCTGTAGTCCCCGCTACTTGGGAGGCTGAAACAAGAGGATCACTTGAGCCCAAGAGTTTGAGCTTGCTGTGAAGTATTATGCCACCGCACTCTTCGCAGGGTGATGGAGTGAGATGCTGTTTCAAAATAAATAAATAAATAACCTGGAAGGCCGAGTCAGGTGGATTGCTCAAACTCAAGAGTTGGAGACCAGCCTGAACAAGAGTGAAACCTCGTCTCTAAAAAATACCTGGGTGTTGTGGCCGGACTGTAGTCCCAGCTACTGGGGAGGCTGAGGCAAAAGGATCTCTTGAGCCCAATAGCTTAAGGCTGCTGCAATCTAGGCTTATACCACAGCACTCTACCCAGGACAACAGAGTGAGACCCTGTCTCAAAAAAAAAAAAAAAGTAAAGACAGTCACGAAGTGTGATCCTAAGATGATAGAGGTGCTGGCAAACAAAATAAGGGAATAGGAAGTACGAAGACCACACAGTGCCAGAAAAGAAAAGTATCTCATGGACATTTGGCTATTTGAGCTGATCTCATAGTAAATTCTGCCCTGATTTGAAGAATAGTTGGACTATCAGTTAAACTGTTGCCTGCAGAAGTTAATTCTGAAGGACCACTCCCTGGCTGTCTGTCTGTGATTGGATTCCACAGAGGCAGCTGAGCTGTCTCCAGGATCATGTGATCATCTGGTGTCTGTATCTTGTGTATCAGCCACTTGCAGCCCCAATATTGAAGAATTCAGCACTTTAAAAAACTAGTCCTGGTTCTGTTAATGAATTTCAAAAACCATTTCAGGTACTGAACCATCACTGGGAACCAATGTGGAATTTTAACTTCAAATTTCAAAGCCCCATTATTTTTAAAACCAACTGTATGGGAGAACTGCCAGTTCACATTCGTACTTGACTTGACATCCGCCTTTTGTAATTCATCATGCACAATTTCACCCTTTTCCCAATTGTCATGGGCACGATAATGGTGCTACGTGCTGACAATGTAACCCATGCATTAAGTGACATGGTGATTTGGGATTCTTCTATCCCCAGCAACAAGACATTATGCAGTGAATATGGTAGGCACCATCCGGAACCCAGGATACCATAGTAATCTCTTTGCCCTATAGCATCTTCAGTATCTGGTCTCCTTGACAGTAGAGTTACTGCTTCCTTTTTCTGAGGGCACCTCTGAGCCAGGCTCATCCTTTAATTATCATCCCTTTGGGTTCCAAGGGCTCCACAGGAAAAAGAAAATAACTATAATTAGTTGACATATTTGGATATGAAAATTTGCATTTAGAAGGAAAACCCAGAATCCGTTCTTATATTTAAATCCCATTTGGAATTATTGGGCATTGGTGGTTATTTATCCCCACAGAAGTAGATGACATTACTTTGGGGAAAAAGTAGACTCTTAAACCTCCAATCCAAAAGGCTTCAGTATTTTTATATAAATTAGGGGAATCTTAAGAATCTAAAAGTGTCGGCCCCCCCCTTTTAACTGAGGTATGGTTTGTTTTTGTTTTTTGGCTTGGTTGACACTATTGCTTCCAGTTTAGTTGACTCTCAAATTCAAGAGAATTCCCTTATTCTCTTCTTACTTATCTCCACAAATAAAATAGGTAATAGGATTTTCAAATTCTATGAGAAAAAATAAAATTCAATGGTGTGTAACTTCTTAACATCTCAAATTTAAATTCCTCATATTTAACAATTAGGATTTTGCATGCTGTCTTGTTATCAACTATTGCACAGTGCAAATTCCTGGGCCTAGCCCAGACATAAGCCTTGATCAATCTTCAGAGAGCCCTAAGCCAGTGTAAACGGTTGTTTCACTCACCCAGGATGCCATAAGTTTCTCCCATTCTTCTAGGCTTATCTGGAGCTATCTCCTCTGGTGAATTCTCTTTCTATCTCCAATTTCTTGGCCTCAGGTGGTCTTCCTCCTCTGAATCCCTCACAGGGCCTGGTCCAACCCTGGCCCTGTGAGCACTCAGTCACACCTTAGCTCTTTACTGGTTTTGATTTCTCTACATCCTTGTTGCGTGGAATAGTTTGTGACCAAAATGTTGTAGAAAAATTTAGGAATATTTGAGAGAGATATATAAATGTTGAATGTAACATTCTTTGACAGATGAAAGTACTCTTTATTGCTATAATCTTGTGTTTTCATACACAAAATTGACTTCTTTCAAATAAGGAGGATTCTGTTATATTAAAACCACCCACTTATGACAAAGAAACCATTGACTAGCAAGGCACCAGGCCAGCCTTCCAGTCAAAGATGTGCCGGATCGCCACGTTCTTTAGTTTGAGACGTGAAAAGCAGCAGGACACCAATGCTGGAAAGGCAGATCTGGGGGTTGGGGTGGCGTCATCTGGAAACACAAAAGCTATACAGGAACTAGATTACAAGTGTGGAGAATTCCAAAGTGATGAAACACATCAAAAATAAACACTCCCCAAACTGTCTTCTCAGCATTCCCATCAGGCTTGAGCTGCACCCCCTGGTTTTTTTTTTTTTTTTCTCCAGGTGCTATGAAGAATAAGAAATGCCATGAAGCATGGGGCTGTGACCCATGTAAATGATAACCCTGCCCTGTCATATCACAGGGCCACTGTGAAGATCAAATGTCACCAAAGGACGTAGAAAGAGAAAAGACACCTGCATGTATAAAAGGCTGTATCTTCACCTCCCACTGACAGCAAGCAGGGAGAAAAAAGATGTCCCAAGGAAAGTAGAAACACCACCAGAGGCAGGGCTAGAGAAATGGCTGAACATGTGCCTTCTACGAGCTCCGGCTCTGCTAAGCACTCAGCAGGCGTCTATTTCTAATGCTCACAGGAGCACCACCGAGAGTGTCCTCTGATTTACACATGAGGACACTGGGGCAGGCATAATGGACCTAATCGTTCTCCTGGTCTCTACACACACTTCTGCAGTTACGGACAGAAGCCAGGGTGTTAGCTTCATGTTGGAAGGGGTTGAGCTCTCGGCTTACTCCATGGACCTGGAGCCAGTTGTGGGGGAGCTCTAAGAATCGACAAGCACCCCTGAGCAGAAAGCAGGAGGTGAGGGGAGCGGGGGGGTTGGGGGAAATCACAGCCACCTAAAAATGTATTTCCATTTTTGGAACCATAATTCAAACCGGGAAGACCAACTTCTCACCTGGGACATGTCCTTCCACCACCTCGCTCACTACCCCAAACAGGGGTCAGTAGTGTGGTGAAGGATGGGGCTGACACTGGGAGGTCCTGGGGAGCCGAGGCCTTGCCACTGGGGAGGGGTGCAGGGTGAAGGTGGTAGGGGTAAGGAGAACAGAGAGGGCAGCCCAGCACCAAAGCCCAGGTCCAGCACCAAGGCACACCTGCAGGATCCTCAGCAGAGGTGCGACTCTTCCCTATGCTTTCAGGGCGTCTGGGGTCTCACAGGCCAGAGTCAGAGGCTGTTTCTTTGGTCCCCTAAGCTCTCACCTTGATGGTAGTGGATCTTGTGCTGAGGCAGCAACAGTCCTTTTGGAAAACCTAGCTAGAAAGACTGACTTTTCTAATCTCAGCTTTACTCATTTACAAAAAAGGAGAGACTAATGCCCACCATGCAGGACTGCTGTGTGGACTAAACAAGATGACATTATGAAGGGGTTGTGAAAACTGCAAAGGTCCACACCCCTCCTTGGCTATTACCTAATGATTCTTTGACCAAGCTGACAATCTCCTTTCAATGATAGTACATGTAAGGAAAAGCATTTACATGTTAGCAACTGGAGACAATATGTGTTATGCGGTCTTTTGTTTTTGTTTTTTGGGGGACATAGTCTCACTGTGTTGCCCTGGATATAGTGCCATGTCGGCATAGCTCACAGCAACCTCAAACTCTTGAGCTCAAGCGATCCTCTGGCTTCAACCTCCAGAGTAGCTGGGACTATAGACACCTGCCATGACCCACGGCTAGTCTTTCTACTTTTAGTAGAGACTGGGGTCTGGCTCTTGCTCAGGCTGGTCTCAAATTCCTGAGCTCAAGCAATCCACCTGCCTTGGCCTCCCAGAGTGTTAGGATTACAGGGTGAGCTATCAATCCTGGCCAGAATTATTAATTATGAAAGCCCAGGTCACCTGGGCCAGGTGGCCGTGACATACTCTAGGCTTTGGAGTCACAGCTCACCCACGATTGTCCTCAGCACCACATTCCTATTTGTGATTCTCCCCATTTCTATTTTTCCACTGTATATTCCAATGTGATCCATACACTGAAAGATTACACCACATAAAATCCAGTGTACAGGGAGGCGGCTATGGCTCAAGTGGGTGGGGCGCCGGCCCCATGTGCTGGAGGTGGCGGGTTCAGGCCCAGCCCCAGCCAAAAACTGCAAAAAAAGAAAAAAAATCCAGTGTAGAAACATAAAGGAAACGTTTACCAAAACACTGTCTCTATTAGGAATATTCAAGTCAAAGCAAAAACTACAAAACAAAAATGAAGACTCCACCAGGTGCATACTGTATAGAGCATCATTCACTAAATAAATTCCATCTGTGTGGCTACTGCCAAGCACCCTGACAGTTTATGAACAGAGAAATCCTCCTTTTCCTTAAGAATGTATACCTGAAAGATGTATGATATCATTTCCAAACTTTGCTTTTCCCAATAATACAAAAATAATTAAATTCAATCTTTCTCTTTTACCAAGTATCTTCATAACTTCATTTAAAAAATTCCTTTCCAGGAAAACAAAGTTTTAAATAAGAAAAACATGTAAATATGTGAAATCTCATTTAAAGAAAAAAGAAGAATATTATAATATTATTTGGTTTTAAAATGTCTTAAAGTTGGCGCCCCCACCTCTGTTTCAATGCTCTTTGGTCAATTCGTCCATTGTCAAGGTTTTCAGCTGGATAGAAAGATGGCATCTGCTCCCCCTGGCTGGCTGCACTGGAAGCTGCTTCATCTCTGAAACCAAGAAAGCAGAGGTGTGTGTCAGGGGCTGGGCCGCGGGAGCCATGAGCGCTCATCTCACAGCTTCTTTGAGGGTCCTGTCAGCCTGTAGTAAACATTATGGCCTGTGTCCACTTCCAAGTGCCACATTAGACTCATGACAAGAGAGCTGAAAGGACTCTCTGGCATGATCTCACTCAGTAGTGTCTACAAGCTGTAAGGTAGACTGAGGCCAGGCATGGTGCTGTTTTCACCATCTGTTGTATTTCTAAATGGTTTTAAAATAATTCTTTTGTGAAATGATGGTGATCATAGAATGTACCTTTCTAACTTAATATTCTTATTTGGTAAAATAAAACGGTTAACTTTCTCAGATCCCCTTCTGCTGCCTGCCATGTGGGGGGACATGATCTGAGAACCACATCCCACAACTCCTTCATTTTTCTGAGTGGTGCACTTAAGTCCAGAAGGCAAAGTGGCTTGCTTGTGGCTACATGTTATGCATTGCAGTGCCGGGATTTGAACTGTTTTTCTACCTTCCTGTCCAGTGATTTTTTTTTTTTTTCCCTACCAGGTTCAACAAGAACAACCACCAAAAAGCAATGGCAAATTCTCCTGTTTCATATGACTATCATTTGCTTAGGTCTTAACAGGTTGCCAAATAATCCTGCCCAGATGTGGCATAAAAATCATTTTCAAAATAACATGCCAGGCAACCAGGAGCCATTAAATAGAATTTGCACTCGAGTTGAAACCCACCTATCTCTGTTCTAGAATGCCATTATAGATCCTTTGGAAGGGACCTAATGCATTATTTATTCTAGTCATTTCATTTTACAGTTGAAGAAGTTAAAACTAAAAAAAGTCAAACCGATTTCTAAGGCTAGAAGAATAGCTAATAGCATAATAGAGTTTTGAAATCAAGTTATTTTGATACTTCGCTTCAAGGTTCTTTCCTTTCCCTGAGTGTCTTCTCTTTATTAAACACTTCTAAGGGTTTAATTATTTAAAAAAAAAAAAAGACTTTAGTTAAAGAGCACATTCTCAGGCCTCTTTCCACTATCATTCCCACTGACAGTATCTTTGTCAAGGGACAATATATCTGACAATATATAACCATAAGCGTTTTTAACCAGAAGTCTCTTCTTACTGATTCTGCACCAGAATAATTTAACCTAAATACAAGACAGCACAATCCCTAAAGTGAGTCATCTGCTTACTGGGTAGAGTAAAAAGTCCCCACTCACAAATTCTGGGACCAGCAGTGTTCCCCGTCTTGGCTCCATTTGAAACTAGCTTTCTTAACTAGGCTAACAAAACTTCATATTTAACACAAGACTATCCTGATCTGGGAGGGAAAGATTTGCTCAAAGACTATGATACTCCTAACATCAGTGTGAATTAACAAGGAGTTAGGTCCCATACTACTTTCACGAAGCACAGATGAAGAAATAGGAAGGCCGGCATTTAATATAATACATCTAAGCCAGCAGCAGAACCCGGAATGAAGCCCAGATTCCTGGCAGTCCAGCCAGCTCTCATTTACTTGAGAACATGATAAACTGATTGGCAGTGGAAACAAGGCTGCCTGTTTTCTTGTAAGCTGTGCCCTCCAGCAATATCAAGATTCCAGTCAACCACAGGGATCTTCAGGCTCAAAAGTCCTGCTCATCCAAAACCACCTGGAAATGACTTTGATCTCTCTTTGAGGTGCACGCCCTCCTTTTGCTGGGCAGGAATAAGAATCTGCACTGGGAACTTTATCGAAAGTCACTTTCCAAGAATATGCTTTTATGTAGATATGCCAAAATAATGTTTAGGAGGAAGCCTTCAAATAAATCAGTTGGGTGACTTTCCAGTCAAACTATACACCATCTTTTCAAGGCTACCTTTCTCTGGCCATGTCCCAAATACCCAAATATTCTAGAAATAAAATGGCATAAGCCAGGTGTCTCTAACATTGTATTGCTTATCAAAGAGAGAAAAAAATCTATATTCTTACAAATTTAATCTAAAAAATTAAAGTGAAAACATAGAATGGATTTCATCAAACACAATAATCTTAGTTTTTTTACCATAAAAATTAATTATATTTCAAATAAATATATATACATTAGCTTTCAATAGGATCCACTATCATTAAAACATTGACATATGTATCTTTTAAAGTGATCTTAGTTTTAAAATTGATGGATCAATTAGTCTGCGGCAACTATTTAACCTTAGGAAACCTTCCAAAAAGTCTTGAATATGAAAAAATCCAATCAGGATGCCCAAAATGATCTTGGGGCACAGATTTGTTAAAATGATATTTTTAATTTTATAAATCCTGTTATCATTCCTTTTTATTACAGAAGTCAGTGATTAAAAAACCAAACAAATAAAACCATCCCCAAACCTCAGAGCTTTCATCTGCTGCCTCTAATTTTTCTACATACATTTTTTCTGGGGGTGCTATCACAGCATTCATTACTCTAAGGATAGCCTTAAAAAATTAGAAAACTCATGTGGTAAGAGTATTTAGTGAGTTATATGGTGAAATCCTCCAGAGGAGATTATAAATACTGTAGGAATCCTTGGCAAAACAAATGCATGTTTTGGGAAAAACAAAGGAGCAGCCAAAGATCCCTTTTCAAACCCTGATTTTAAAACCTGAGCACAGGAGTCCAGCTGCTTGTCCCACAGCTTTTTACTAGGAACTCCCTGCCAAGGAACTTCCCTACTGACTGGAATCACTGTTTAAGAGGTGGTGAATTTAAAACAAATGTATCTCGCTTCAGAAAATTTTGTAAAATGTCCATTACTCAAATATAAGAAATACTGTACACACAATCTAGGTGAAAGTAGTGATAGTTTTCAAAAAGCTTTAAACCGCAAATGTCATGCTTCTAGCCATGATGGGGAAGGCACAGAATCAAAAAAACGAGGCTGTTTATCAACATACTCACTCTAGGGTTGATTGTGTTTGTGTGGCCAGGGCTGTCTCTTTGGGGTTGCCGTAGGACTTTTGTCCTTGAGTGTTCTGCTTATATTTTTTAATTAAATCCATCAGAATAGCCTGGTGCCCAATTTTCTTGACCAGTTGCTGAACCATCCGATCATTAAGTGCTAGAAGAGCGGCCCCACTTACTTCTTCCTCTGGGAAAAAGAAAGAAAAAATTAGTTTTCTATATGGCTTCCCTGTAAAGTACTATAAAACACAGTCACTCCTGAACAAGGCAAAATTATCTGTGAAGTTAAAATGATCTTCTAAACTTGTCTTCTGCAGTTATAAAATTCCCCATGCTTTTAACAAGGACAGAACTCTGATATTGCCTAATTCCAAACTGACGTCTGCTCCTAAGTATCACAACACAGAGACACAATAAAAATTTATTTCCACATGAACATTCTCCCCATTCTGATTCCTGCTGACAGGCATCCTTTTTATATGGACGAAGAGTCTTCTTAGAAATTATTCCTAGTATTGTCTTCCAGCTAATATTCAATGTGTGTAAACCCAACACTGTCCAATACATAGGCTGCATTATTTAAGAGCAAAAGCAATATAGAATGTATATATCCAACATGTAGTTTAAGTAACTCTAAAGTCTTTGTTTTATTTGAGTTCTTCTTGAAACATTATAATCTTCTGTGTGTGTTAGGTTCAAATGGGAACTCTGCTACAGTCAATTAAAAAATGAAAAGTTCCCCACTGCACAACTCCATAACTACATTGACATGCACACAGACATTGGGCAACAAAAATAATTTTCAATAACAGAAGACATCTGAATATCTAGGCTGCTCAGTTACAATTTTTTGAAAGTGTAAACAACTCACCTTGAAACCTATGAACTAGCTCTCCTAAGTTTTTCTCCATCAACCAACTGCAGACCTGATCAACTGACCAAGTTTCCATTGCTGTATCCTGTAAATATACCTGTAGAGTGAAAGATCAGAGGATGCTCCAGCTTTTCTTTCTGATTGTTGTTCTTAACAACCAGCTCCTTCTTGGCTAGACTCCTTTAGACTCTCAATTTTAAGGTTTTTGAAAATTACTATTTCCCAGTACACATTTAAAAGTAGCTAATAAAACAGATACTCACTTAAAAAACAAGACTGATTTAAATCTATTTCCTAGTCTCATTTCTCAAATTTCTTCACCTTCTCCTACTTTTTTCCCCCACAGGCATCCCTAGGCTTTGCTAACAACCAGAGATGGTACCCAGTCCTGTACCATTAACACCCACAAAGAAAAGAGAGGTGTGAAATTCACCACTACTAGGCTCTTCAGGAAGTGGTTGACATTTACAAAAGGGGTGGGCAAAGGAGGAAGGGAGGAAGGATCAGATAAAAGCCTGACAGATACTTAGCAAACCAAGACTGGTTAACCCCTTGCTGCTCCTGGCTGGGAGAAGGAGATTGCAAGAGATTGTCATTCCTTGGGGTTATCAAGAAGACGAATTTCTCAGAAGAGTCTGACTGTTTCTGCCCTTCCTTTCAATAATACACTGACTAATGTTCCATTCAGTTCTAGAACTGTATTGATTGGTAAAACAACTAGGATAAACTAGCACGTTGACTGAAAACGGTTCTTTTTACTTAGTTAGGCAGATTCAGAATCGGAAAATAATATATTAATAGTTGCCTAAGTGAAAGAAGCATATACAGAGTTTGCAAGATACTTTCTTTAACTATTTAGCTATTTTTGCATGCCACTATTCTCTAACCACTTAGTAAACTTAAAACAATTATACCAATTTTAATAATTTTTTCCTATGTTCTCTTAGGTAGCTCATTCCTTGTTTTGGCAATTCATCCCAAAGGGCTTCTAATGGACTGGTAGGAAAATGAAAAACAAACAAACAAAAAAAACCCTTAAAACATTGTTATCTGTTAATATTACTTGCAATTTCAACTTCCAAACTAAATGATAATGTTTACTTGTACAATAAGATATTCGTTATTCTATACAAAAGGAATAAAAGTGACTTTTAGTGAAATGGAATTATGAGGAAAGATAAAAATATTTCTGAGCTCATGTATTTGCATTTTATCACTAAATGTTCTAAAAACAAATATTATTGCAGTTTTTATTTTTTGTATCTTTAAATACCTAACAATTACCAGCATCACAGTTGGAATAGTGGACAGGAGAAAGATATTTACCTTTTATACATGATAATCTGAAAAGATAGCTTTCAAAACTCATTTCCTAGAAAAGAAGTACACTTCATAGTAATAACCCACACACTTGTAAGCATTCACAAACGCCACCTTGAAAAATTGAAAACAAGGGTTAAATATAGAAGAGCATCTTTCTGAATTACAGCAGTGGATTTAATTTGCTACGACAAACAGTACCGGAGAACTCCTCCCCCAGGCTAAGTAGCAATAGCGGGGTGTGAAAAGTCATTATTTGTGAGATTCTGGTGTAAATTAAAAATCACACCTTTCTGTCACACGTCTAGCTTCCTTGCGAAGAGTAGGACTTAGAAAAAAATAGAAAGGAAATAAAAAAAGAAAACAATTCTCTAAACTCTAAGATTAAAAGGTATGCAGCGTAGAAGATACTGCCTTGCAGCCAAGGATGGATAAAAGGGAATTTAAAAATAAAATGAGTACTTGGAAACGCTCACCGATTTTAAAATTTGAAGATTTGTATCCCCATCCTACTTCCAGGAAAGACAAAACAACTATTGAATTATAATGCCATACATAGATACAAACATAGTCAAATAAAAAAAAGCATAGTTTTCTGCCCATTAGTTTTTCTGAATATTTAAGACAATAAAACTATATCAGTATCTAGGTAATACAACATCTTTAAGTAGTAACCTTACAGCTTCTCCTCACACAAATAATGGATGTGTTATTCGTGATCTTCTACACCAGGAAGGAATAAACAATACATCAAATGAGAGAAGATAGATCTGGGAGCTTCATTCTGAGTTTCAGAAACATCTGAAAAGATTTCAAAATGTGAGGGAAACATCTGAAAAGATCTCAAAATATGAGGGGAATATTCTCCCTAAATACTTTAAGATACAATATAAAAGAAAGAACAAAAAGAATAACAACATGATGTGGATACTCCAGCCAAACCATTCTCATTATTTGATTAAATTATACTACAATGAAATAAATGTATGTTAAATATTAAATGGTCTCATCTAACTAGAGCCAGGAAGAGGGAAGACTTTAGCTAAAATACCCTAAATACAAGTATGCACAAGTTTTATTTAATAATTTGTTATAACTCCAAAGGAAAATAATAGGGCAAATTGCTATGAATGTGATTTATGATCTTTGAGGGACAATGTACCATATAAAAACATCAGCCACAAAGAAGCTCTTCTTCAGAAAATATGAAAACCTTTTGTTCCTGTTTGCATTTTTTAAAATTTCCATAAAGTCCCAAAGCTGAGACAACAAAAAGATTTCTAAAAGCTTTGCTGGCAGCATATGCTCTGTCCGGGGTCAATATCTTATCCTGCCCTGGGAAAGAGTATCTTCTACTAGGTCTATACTTGAAGGGACAAACCATTTAGCCAAAATCAGGTCCTGTTGGTTTAAAAGAAGAAAAATTCAGGTATAAAATTAGGAATGTGGTTGTTGCATAGAACAATGCCCAGGCTATTCTCTTGGGTAGAAGCCTGACTGCAACATGAGGTGATGGCATCATGGTACTCCACTGGAGCATAACTTCTCATCCACTTTGGATATCCAATATTCATCCAATACTTGTTCCAACCATCACCAGACCAGGTGGAAAGCAAACTGAAATAGTCAACTGAAGTATTTTGCATACTGCAGTGAACTCGATGTTTACTACCTAGATAGCTCAAAACTAGGTGAAGTATGCTACACTAAAGAATCCTTACACAAAGATGAGACAGATAGGTGGAATGTGATTTAAGCCCACTATGATGAGTGCTTTAGAAAGGCTGGGCTTCTTGGAAGTGAGCGAATTAGAACTAAAATAAAATCTTGAGCCCCTCAGCTGACTGGACACCCTCTTGGCCAAGGGGATCCCTGAAATGCCCTAAAGCTAAGTTGCTGGCCCTGCGGGGGGTGGTCAGACATGCATCGTCCTGCCCCCTCCTCCCTTCCTGGACATACCTTTTGTAACTCATTTACAGGCCTCAGGTTATTCAAGAAAATGCTTAAACCGTACCTGTAAGTCACCCATTTACTGAATAGATAATCTGAGTGGGGATATAAATCCAGGAGGGGTGTGGGTCCTGTGGCTTGTCTCTGATTAACAAACTTCCTTATCTTAACTTAAAACATTCCAAGCCTTTAGACAAAGCTTCATTTCCTTAACCAATTACACATCAAAGAATATTTAAGCCCATCTTTAACCTGTAATGCCCCACTTCACAATGTCCTGTCTTTTGGGGCCAAACCAATGTATGCCTACCAAGTATTGATTTATGATTTTATGTGTAATTCCTGCTTCCCTGAAATGTAAAAAAAACCTGTAACCTAATCATGGTGAGATCAGTTGCTCAAAGCTTCTCATGCGTGGCTCTCCAGACCATGGTTGCACATATTCAGCTCAGAATAACCCTCTTTAAATTAGTTTACACAGTTTGGGTTCTTGTCCATTGATAGAATCTTGACTTAAAATCTGAGAATGATAGACGTGTTGTATAAGATAGTGAAGGAGTCAGAGGAAGCTGGATCAACACAATGAACTGAAAGTAAAAAGCCACAAATGAATGAGTCATGTCTTAGGACCTTAGCGTGCACCTTGCCACCTGGAATGGTGACCACATTCCAGAGAGTGACAGGGGTGAAAGGTCATTGAAAAGACCAGACCATGAGCCAAGAGTTTTTATATATATATATATATATATATATATATATATATATATATATATACTTAAACTTGAGAAGGTCATTAAAATGGTAGTATGCTCCATGGTTTAGAAAAATCATTTAGGCAGCTGAGTCAAATAAAACAGGAAACAGTTCTTTCATGAATTAAATTGTGTATGAGATGAGAAAGGGTTTAGTCTTTACGAAACATTCATATATGCACCAATTTTCCTTTATTCTAGAAAACATAGATGTTTGTGTTACTTTTCTAAATACCTTAAGAAACAAAACTTAAGTTTTTCTATACATTATGGCCAGAGAGGGAAGAGATCTAAAAAGTGAGCAGACAACAAATTAGTGAAACATGCCAAAAGAGGCTGTCTTTACCCGCTAAGCTGAACTATATGAAATTGCCACTGTTGTACATACAAGAATCTAAAATCAGTAATTTCTTATGGTTGAATGTCTTGATTAAAATTAATCAGGAAGGGATTTCTGTAAGGAAAAGAAAATCTCAATTTCATAAACACTAATACATTTCATTCACTCTTTTTTTCTAGCAAAACTTATCAGAGGTGTCTATAATTTACAAGTCCCCCAAGAAGTTTGGAGAAGAGGAGAGGTGCTAAGAAAAATAAGAGTAAATTAAATTTAATATTTTTCACATTTACAAAGAAACTAAAGAGCAATTTCTCTGGGAGATTTAATTAAATTAGTGAACAAAAATTCCAATGAGCCAGAGTTCCAGGTCTTTTGGGAGTTTTGAGTCACAAATATGCAGGTTTATTAGCCTCCGAGTCAAACTTTTATAGTTCATTCCTGCTGCTGCCTGGTTGACTATCAAAGCTTATGGTTCAATGACATGAAGTACAACCCCTGGGATTCTTGCCAGAGATGATAACTGTGAGCTGTATTGTTCAATTTTACCAGAGCTAGATGTATGATTGAGAAGTCTTGATAGAATGAAGATGTCAATTCTCTTAGAATTAATTTATAAATTATTACTCCTATGAATATGAATATAATTAATAGTCATATGTGATTTTGTTATACTGACTAATGTACTAGTGTTCATGTGGAAGAACAAATAGGTAAAAAGAGCTAGAAATGTTTGACAAAATGACTTGTCTTAACAGATATTAAAAAGTATTATATGTACAATTATAATAAATATAAAAGCACAATACTGGAACACAAGAGAACAAATTACTAAAAGAGAATAGAAACCTAGAAACAGAAATATTCATATGAGAGTATTAAAAAGATGTTTTGAATTGGTGACAAGAAAAGAGATTAAAAAATTTTTGTTGGGAACACAGCGGCTCACACCTGTAATCCTAGCACTTTGGGAAGCTAAGGCAGGAGGATCACTTGAGGCCAAGAGTTTAAGACCAGCCCGGGTAACATAGTAAGACCCCCCATCATTTCTTTTATTTATTTATTCTTTTGTTTGTTTGAGACAGAGTCTCACTTTGTCACCCCCTGGTAGAGTGCCGTAGCATCACACCTTACCACAACCACAGAGTCCTGGGCTCAAGCAATTCTCTTTCCTCAGCCTCCCAAGTAAGATCCCCATCTTCACAAAAAATTAAAAGTCAGCTGGACATGGTGGTGCACACTTACAGTTCTACCTACTCAGGAGACTGAGGTGGGAGAATTCCTTGAGCCCCAGAGTTTGAGGTTGGAGTGGAGTGAGCTATGATGATGCCATTGCACTCCAGCTTGGGTGACACAATGAGACCCTGTTTCAAAAAAAAGTTTTTCTTTTTGCTGAGATAATACCTCATATTACCTGCACCAGGGAATGAATATTTTCATGTTAGAAGGCTGCATTAGTTCAGCTGTAATCAAATAAGGTTACATTTAAGAAACGTCAATTAGATATACTTAAAAATGTACATATTTTGTAAAAATCGGACTGTGTACTTAGTGAAAATTGTTAATTTAGTTAACTAATTTATTTATTTTTGAGACAGAGTCTCACTTTGTCACCCTAAGTAGAGTGCCATGGCATAATAGCTCAGAGCAACCTCAAACTCTTGGGCTCAAGCAATTTTCCTGCCTCAGCCTTTCAAGTAGCTGGGACTACAGGCATCCACCACGGTGCCTGGCCATTTTTGCTTTTTCTCTTTTTTTTTAGCGATGGGGTCTTGTGTTTGCTCAGGCTAGTCTCAAACTCTTGAGCTCAAGCAATCTACCTGCCTCTGCTTTCCAGAGTGCTAGGATTACAGGAATGAGCCACTGTGCCCAGTTAATTTTAAAGTTGACTAATATTTCAATGATTTTGCTGTGTCTGCTTTTTGTTAGAAAGCATTTAAATATTTGATCACAGCATGGAGATCCCTAGTTTCAGTTAATACTCTAGATGGGTATAAGTCATTTTTGACGTTAAGGGCACCTTGATTTGGGTTAAGTAGGAGAATGTAGATTCACAGCAATAAAGTAGCTGAAAGGCAAGAAAGAATTTTTTGGACCTATTGCCCAAGGCCTGGGTAATCGATGGCATTTCTCCATATTTCAACTGAATCTTTCTTGGCATCAAACAAGAATTTAAAATGTCATCTACTGAAAGCTCAATCAATTCCATTCATACTTCTTTAGATGCCTTGGTGATATCAATTAGGTGAAGTTAAAATGCTAATTTGAGTGTGATGTCATGATTTTCGAAGTCAGTGAAACTTTCATTGCATTCTCCAATTAATAGGTGTATAACAGCTGCATATTCTTTAAATTATTCTCATGGATCATCCTGCTCATCAATCACCTTTGCTAACTTGGGAAACATGTTCACCCAGAATTTCCTTTTTAAGAATTGTTTTGAAAAAGATAGCTTTTTCTTTTTCTTTTTCTTTTTTTTTTTTTAATTGTCAGGGAATCTCTGAGTACAAAGAACCAGGTTATACTGATTGCATTTGTTAGGTAAAGTCCTGCTTCTTTTTTCTCTTTCTTTTTTTTTTTTTTTAATGCTTAGATTTTGTGGCCACATATTATATATAGACTTACTTATGCCTTGCAAAAAAAGTCAAATCATTTTGATTTGACATGATTTCAAACAGAAATACTGCATTCCTACAGAAATCTTTCAATAATTCACGTTGCTGAGTCTGTTCTTCATAAAAATCTAGAACTTTCTGTTCTAGAGATAAAATTTTGGCTGACAGGATTATTTAGGGGGCGGAGCAAGATGGCAGCCGAGTAACAGCTTCCTTGCATCTGGGCACCGTGAGTCTGGGGAGATAGGACTCCAGGCATCTCTGGCTGGTGGGAACTGCCTATCATCACTCCTATGAGGATACAGGGAGTCAGCGAGAGACTTCTGGACCCCAAGAGGAGGACTAAAACAGTGGAAAACCGGCAAGTGGTCTCGTGTGTTCAATCCGTCTAAACCCGCCCACAACTGTAAGTTCAGTAGCAGCGAGACTGCAAACCAGAAAGGCCTTACCTGTGAACTGTTTTGATGTCCTTGGACTTGGCACTGAGTTGAACTGCCTTGGGGAAGGCCTGAGCGGGAGTGCGGAGAACTTTGGCCGTTGTCTAGGGCCCCAGTCTGAGCCGCTGAGCCAGACGGAGCTAATAGTGTTTGGCGGTGGGTCACACGGATCCATTGTCAGTGATCTGCCCCGGCAAGCTCCGCCCTCAGGGTCGCAGAGCTAGAAACGGGTGGGAGCTGGTAACCCAGCAACCAAGTAGCCTAAGGGTGGGGTCTGAGCCGCCTTGCAGCCCTAACCCTCAGGGGCAGAGTGAGACCGGTTTTGGCACACTGAGTAAGTGGATAGCCACTTCAGCAGTGATTCCAGCAAGAAAGCTGGGAAAGCTTCTGCTCAGCAAGTTTACAAGTTCAAAGTGCCTTTTAAGTGGGCCGAAGAGAGATTTAGGGTGTCTACCTGCTGGGGTTTGAGAAATCAGCAGCCTCCAGTCGTATCAGAACTGTGACTAACATCTCATACCCCAAAAGACCACGTGTTGCCCAGACAATATTCAACAACATATACAAACTGCTTTGTTTTTGGTTGTGTATTTTTTTTTCTTTTTTTTTTGTTTGGTTGGGTTTTTTTGTTTGATTATTTTGACGTTGTTGATGTTCTTTTGTTTCTTAATTTCAATCTTTTCCATACAGATCCCTTTTCCTTTCTCAATTTTTCTAGTTTAATTATAATTTCCCATTGCTGCCTTTTTTAATAACTACAACTTCATTTTTGCTAGTGTTTCTACCGCTATCACTTGGTTTTTCACCCAATTTTATCGCCATAAAGTTTTCTGTTTGCTTGTTTTGGTTTGATTTATAGCATTTTTGTCTTTCCTCTCTACTTGGTGGAGGTGGGGTACTGTGTCTGACCAGGTTAGCAAAGAGCTGCTGACCTCAAGGGAACCACCCAACTGGGCACCCAACCCCCAGAAGGTGGGGTTTTTTAAGGTTGTGTCAAAGTACCCTACTGTACACCTATATTGCCCTGTCTCCCTCTTTCTGTGCCTCTCTTCTTTTTGTCAATATTCCTTATCCCTACCCCCTCTCCTTTCTCTATCTTTCTTTTTTTTCTTATCACTCGGTCCTCCTTTCTTTCATCCCTTTTTTGCTCTTTAACCTTCTCACCTTTCTGGTCCTGTAACCCTTAGTCCACAGGCACAAGAACTTAAAGAGCAAGAGTAAGTGAAAGGAAAATTAGGGCAAGGAAACAGATAAAAGAAATCACTCATGAGGAAGAATCAGCAGAAAACTCCAGGCAACATGAAGAACCAGTCCAGAACAACCCCGCCCAGGGACCATGAGGTAGCTACTGCAGAGGATTCCACCTATACAGAAATGTTAGGAATGACAGAAAGGGAATTTAGAATACACATGTTGAAAACAATGAAAGAAATGATGGAAACAATGAAGGAAACTGCTAATAAAGTGGAAAATAACCAAAAGGAAATCCAAAAACAGAATCAAATCAGAGATGAACGATATGAAGAATATAAACAGGATATAGCAGAGCTGAAGGAAATGAAACAGTCAATCAGGGAACTTAAAGATGCAATGGAAAGTATCAGCAACAGGTTAGACCATGCAGAAGAAAGAATTTCAGAGGTAGAAGACAAAGTTTTTGAGATAACTCAGATAGTAAAAGAGGCAGAAAAGAAGAGAGAGAAAGCAGAACGTTCACTGTCAGAATTATGGGACTTTATGAAACGTTCCAACATACGAGTTATAGGAATTCCAGAAGGGGAAGAAGAATGCCCCAGAGGAATGGAAGCCATACTAGAGAATATTATAAAAGAAAATTTCCCAAACATCACCAAAGATTCTGACACACTGCTTTCAGAGGGCAATCGGACCCCAGGTCGCCTCAACTCTAACCGAGCTTCTCCAAGACACATTGTGATGAACCTGTCCAAAGTCAAGACAAAAGAAAAGATTCTGCAAGCTGACAGGAGTAAGCGCCAGTTGACCTACAGGGGCAAATCCATCAGAGTGACCTCAGACTTCTCTAATGAAACTTACCAAGCAAGAAGACAATGGTCATCTACCTTTAATCTACTTAAACAGAACAATTTTCAGCCCAGAATTCTGTACCCTGCTAAGCTAAGCTTCAAAATTGATGGAGAAATCAAATCATTTACGGATATACAAACATTGAGGAAATTCACCACAACAAGACCAGCTCTACAGGGAATACTTCAACCTGTTCTGCACACTGACCACCACAATGGATCAGCAGCAAAGTAAGAACTCAGAAATCAAAGGACAGAACCTAACCTCCACACTGATGCAAAAGATAAAACTAAGCAATGGACTCTCACCAAATAAGACGAATAGAATACTACCACACTTATCAATTATCTCCATAAATGTTAATGGCTTGAATTCCCCACTGAAGAGACATAGATTGGCTGACTGGATTAAAAAACACAAGCCATCCATTTGCTGTCTGCAAGAAACACACCTGGCTTCAAAAGACAAATTAAAGCTCCGAGTCAAGGGTTGGAAGACAATTTTTCAGGCAAATGGAATTCAGAAGAAAAGAGGAGTTGCAATCTTATTTTCAGATACATGTGGATTTAAAGCAACTAAAGTCAAAAAAGACAAAGATGGTCACTTTATATTGGTCAAGGGAAAACTACAACAAGAAGACATTTCAATTCTAAATATCTATGCACCAAATTTAAATGCTCCCAGATTCTTGAAACAGACCTTACTCAGTCTGAGCAATATGATATCTGATAATACCATCATAACAGGGGACTTTAACACACCTCTTACAGAGCTGGACAGATCCTCTAAACAGAAATTAAACAAAGATATAAGAGATTTAAATGAGACCCTAGAACAATTATGCTTGATAGACGCATATAGAACACTCCACCCCAAAGATAAAGAATATACATTCTTCTCATCACCCCATGGAACATTCTCCAAAATTGATCATATCCTGGGACACAAAACAAATATCAACAGAATCAAAAGAATTGAAATTTTACCTTGTATCTTTTCAGACCATAAGGCACTAAAGGTGGAACTCAACTCTAACAAAAATGCTCGACCCCATCCAAAGGCATGGAAATTAAACAATCTTCTGTTGAATAACAGATGGGTGCAGGAAGAAATCAAACAGGAAATCACTAACTTCCTTAAGCATAACAACAATGAAGACACAAGCTACCAAAACCTGTGGGATACTGCAAAAGCAGTTTTGAGAGGAAAATTCATCGCTTTAGATGCCTACATTCGAAAAACAGACAGAGAGCACATCAACAATCTCACAAGAGACCTTATGGAATTGGAAAAAGAAGAACAATCTAAGCCTAAACTCAGTAGAAGAAAAGAAATCTCCAAAATCAAATCAGAGATCAATGAAATTGAAAACAAAAGAATCATTCAGAATATTAATGAAACAAGGAGTTGGTTTTTTGAAAAAATAAATAAAATAGATAAACCATTGGCCAGACTAACTAGAAATAGAAAAGTAAAATCTCTAGTAACCTCAATCAGAAATGATAAAGGGGAAATAACAACTGATCCCACAGAGATACAAGAGATCATCTCTGAATACTACCAGAAACTGTATGCCCAGAAATTTGACAATGTGAAGGAAATGGATCAATATTTGGAATCACACCCTCTCCCTAGACTTGGCCAGGAAGAAATAGACCTCCTGAACAGACCAATTTCAAGCACTGAGATCAAAGAAACAATAAAAAAGCTTCCAACTAAAAAATGCCCTGGTCCAGATGGCTTCACTCCAGAATTCTATCAAACCTTCAAGGAAGAGCTTATTCCTGTACTGCAGAAATTATTCCAAAAAATTGAGGAAGAAGGAATCTTCCCCAACACATTCTATGAAGCAAACATCACCCTGATACCAAAACCAGGAAAAGACCCAAACAAAAAGGAGAATTTCAGACCAATCTCACTCATGAATATAGATGGAAAAATTCTCAACAAAATCCTAGCCAATAGATTACAGCTTATCATCAAAAAAGTCATTCATCATGATAAAGCAGGCTTCATCCCAGGGATGCAAGGCTGGTTCAACATACGCAAGTCCATAAACGTTATCCACCATATTAACAGAGGCAAAAATAAAGATCACATGATCCTCTCAATAGATGCAGAAAAAGCATTTGATAAAATCCAGCATCCTTTTCTAATTAGAACACTGAAGAGTATAGGCATAGGTGGCACATTTCTAAAACTGATTGAAGCTATCTATGACAAACCCACAGCCAATATTTTACTGAATGGAGTAAAACTCAAAGCTTTTCCTCTTAGAACTGGAACCAGACAAGGTTGTCCTCTGTCACCTTTACTATTCAACATAGTGCTGGAAGTTCTAGCCAATACAATTAGGCAAGACAAGGAAATAAAGGGAATCCAAATGGGAGCAGAGGAGGTCAAACTCTCCCTCTTTGCTGACGACATGATCTTATACTTAGAGAACCCCAAAGACTCAACCACAAGACTCCTAGAAGTCATCAAAAAATACAGTAATGTTTCAGGATATAAAATCAATGTCCACAAGTCAGTAGCCTTTGTATACACCAATAACAGTCAAGATGAGAAGCTAATTAAGGACACAACTCCCTTCACCATAGTTTCAAAGAAAATGAAATACCTAGGAATATACCTAACGAAGGAGGTGAAGGACCTCTATAAAGAAAACTATGAACTCCTCAGAAAGGAAATAGCAGAGGATATTAACAAATGGAAGAACATACCATGCTCATGGATGGGAAGAATCAACATTGTTAAAATGTCTATACTTCCCAAAGCAATCTACCTATTCAATGCCATTCCTATCAAAGTACCTACATCGTACTTTCAAGATTTGGAAAAAATGATTCTGCGTTTTGTATGGAACCGGAAAAAACCCCGTATAGCTAAGGCAGTTCTTATTAACAAAAAGAAAGCTGGGGGCATCAGCATACCAGATTTTAGTCTGTACTACAAAGCCATAGTGCTCAAGACAGCATGGTACTGGCACAAAAACAGAGACATAGACACTTGGAATCGAATTGAACACCAAGAAATGAAACTAACATCTTACAACCACCTAATCTTTGATAAACCAAACAAGAACTTACCTTGGGGGAAAGACTCCCTATTCAATAAATGGTGTTGGGAGAATTGGATGTCTGCGTGTAAAAGACTGAAACTGGACCCACACCTTTCCCCACTCACAAAAATTGACTCAAGATGGATAAAGGACTTAAATTTAAGGCACGAAACAATAAAAATCCTCAAAGAAAGCATAGGAAAAACACTGGAAGATATTGGCCTGGGGGAAGACTTCATGAAGAAGACTGCCATGGCAATTGCAACAACAACAAAAATAAACAAATGGGACTTCATTAAACTGTAAAGCTTCTGTACAGCTAAGGTGACGATAACCAAAGCAAAGAGACAACCCACACAATGGGAAAGGATATTTGCATATTTTCAATCAGACAAAAGCTTGATAACCAGGATCTATAGAGAACTCAAATTAATCCACATGAAAAAAGCCAACAATCCCTTATATCAATGGGCAAGAGACATGAATAGAACTTTCTTTAAAGACGACAGACGAATGGCTAACAAACACATGAAAAAATGTTCATCATCTCTATATATTAGAGAAATGCAAATCAAAACATCCCTGAGATATCATCTAACCCCAGAGAGAATGGCCCACATCACAAAATCTCAAAAGTGCAGATGCTGGCGTGGATGTGGAGAGAAGGGAACACTTTTACACTGCTGGTGGGACTGCAAACTAGTACAACCTTTCTGGAAGGAAGTATGGAGAAACCTCAAAGCACTCAAGCTAGACCTCCCATTTGATCCTGCAATCCCATTACTGGGCATCTACCCAGAAGGAAAAAAATCCTTTTATCATAAGGACACTTGTACTAGACTGTTTATTGCAGCTCAATTTACAATCGCCAAAATGTGGAAACAGCCTAAATGCCCACCAACCCAGGAATGGATTAACAAGCTGTGGTATATGTATACCATGGAATACTATTCAGCCATTAAAAAAAATGGAGACTTTACATCCTTCGTATTAACCTGGATGGAAGTGGAAGACATTATCCTTAGTAAAGCATCACAAGAATGGAGAAGCATGAATCCTATGTACTCAATCTTGATATGAGGACAATTAATGACAATTAAGGTTATGGGGGGGGAAGCAGAAAGAGAGAGGGAGGGAGGGGGGTGGGGCCTTAGTGTGTGTCACACTTTATGGGGGCAAGACATGATTGCAAGAGGGACTTTACCTAACAATTGCAATCAGTGTAACTGGCTTATTGTACCCTCAATGAATCCCCAACAATAAAAAAAAAAGAAAAAAAAAAAGAAAAAAAAAAAAATTTTGGCTGACAGCTGTCCTTGAGATAGCCAACATGCTTTAAAATGATACAGAAAATCCATACTGAATACCTAAGTCTTCAACTTGGCCAACTCATGAAACTGATGATGCCACGTGCATTTGCAGGAATGTATTACACTTGACAATACTTATAATTTGTTGCAAAGTGTCGCCTAAGATCTCTCTTACAATTTGTTGCAAAGTGTCACCTAAGTAGCCTTAGCACAGAGATTTTGCTGATATAACAAAATGAGAACATCTGGATCTGTTAATACTTTTGTTTTTAATCTGCTTTCTGCTTTCCTGTAACGGAACATACAGGAAACATTGAGTGTATGTACCGTCTGTACATACACTCAATAAATTTACCAAATTCAATCCAACTTCATGACATTTATGTTGAAAGCTGTTGAAGATATCAGTTCTCCATGTTCTGTTTATTAGAGTGCCCAAAGTGTGTAACTCTTCTTAGCAAGGAAAATCTTTTGTTAGGAACAAAAAGAAGTATAAGCCTGGGCCAAGTCAGTAGTATCAGTCGATTCATCCAGTGCAATTAGATAACATAAATTTTCCTTTTGAAGTATTGCATAAAGTTGTTCTGTTAAGTGGAAGGCTAATTCATGCTGCCAATCAGTTGTGCTGCTCCTTGAAAGAGGGAGTTGTTTGTACTTTGAAAGTTTATTGGGGCCTAAGCATCCTACAACCTTGACGAGGCATTCTTTCACAATTTCTACATCACTGAATGGCTTCCCCCTTTCCCTGAGTAAATAAGCTACTTTGTAAATTGCTTCAGTGGGATTATTTCCAGATCTTACTGCTGCTTGAAAGAATTACCTTTGCTTTTGCCTTTCACTTTTTAATTTCTGCAATACAATTTTTCACACCTCTTTCTCTAATTTAAAAATGTTTGTAGTCCTTATTAGTGTTATAATACTGATGGGCATTGGATTTTTTAGTGTTGATATTGTAGTGTTGCAAAGCAAGCTAATCAATTCATCTTTATGAGAAACAAATAATACTGCCATTCAGAGTCCTCCATTCAGAAAGAAAAAATCTTTCTTCCTTCAGCATTCTCTTGGTCTTCCTTGATATAATAGGCTGTTTAGTAGACACAATTAAAAATCTGTTGAGTTGTACAACTATCCAGCAACGCCACTTCAAACAGAAACACAGTGCACTGTTGTCAAAAGCTGAAACAGATTGGTGCACTAGACCCCCTTAAATTCTCACCAACCAACTTCATGTGTTAATGACACCAGTAAGGTGGGAGAATTTAGAACTAAATCCGTGTAGCAGCTGTCGATTTAGTCTTCATGGTTTACTAATGTTCTAATCATACCAGTCAATCTGGGAGAATTATTTCATTGAAACTTATTTTATTCTTTGGTATTTTGAAAATGTCTTGGCTCGGCACCTGTGGCTCAAGCGGCTAAGGCACCAGCCACATACACTTGAGCTGGCGGGTTTGAATCCAGCCTGGGCCTGCTAAACAACAATGGCAGCTGTAACCAAAAAATAGCCGGGTGTTGTGGCCGGCGCCTGTAGTTCCAGCTACTTGCGAGGCAGAGACTGGAGACTCACTTGAGCCCAGGAGTTAGAGGTTGCTGTGAGCTGGGATGCCATGACACTCTACTTAGGGTGACAACTTGAGGCTCTGTCTCAAAAAAAAAAAAAAAAAAGGAAAAGAAAAGAAAATGTTCTTTTAAAAATAAAATAAAAATATAAAAGATGAACAGAAATATGTTAATAGCAATGAAAACAAAAGGATTTGTTCTGTCAAATTTGGATTCAGTCAAAAGGCTACATTTAGGGCCCTAAAAGACCACATGTGACCTTAAGTCTGCAGATTCGCCACCCCAGATCTGTACAATAAATTTCTCAGATAAGTTAAATATGTAAATAAGAAAAATTAAATAAAATTAATTAAGATAATCTAAAATAAGATTATTTAATAAAGTAATAAAATATAATATATACATATATAGTTTATTAATAATTCATTTATAATTCACTTTAATTTTTCATCTTTACATATATATGTATATATTACAGTTGATCTTGAACAACTTAGGGGTTAGAGGTGCTGAGCTCTCTATACCATTAAAAATTCACATATAACTTTTGACTCTCCTAAAACTTAACTGTTAATAGTCTACTGTTGACTGGACAATTATCACAGTCTTTGTATGTCATACGGGTTATATACTGCTTTCTTACAATAAAGTTAGAGAAAAGAAAATGTTAATAAGCAAACCACATGGAAAAGAAAATATATTTACCATTAATTATATGGAAGTGGATTGTTATAAAGGTCTTCACCCTCACCATCTTCATGTTGAGGGGAGGGTTTGGTCTTGTTGTGTCAGGGGTGCCAGGGGCAGAAGGAAATTCACAGATAAACAGACTTAGAACCATACAGCTCAAAAGCATTGTTCAAGGGCCAATTTTCTTATTTCTTATAACTCCCTCCCTCAGAAAGGAAACCAATATTGTTCCAATAGAGGAACAATAACAATATGTAGTTCATAACCAAAATGTTAAATAAGTATCTAAAAATGCACCACATTCTTTGTGAAAAATCTAATAAAACTAAATGCCATCTTTGTTTACTCCATTGGAAAATATGAACATTTAAAAAAGATTAACAAGAGAACAGGTGACATGTTCTTTTACACATTGCTAAGGGGAGTATAAACTGATACAACTTTTTCTGTGATATCATTTCCATTTTATAAATGAAAATCCTAAAGTATACAGAGGTACCTCATTTAAGGTCCTAGTAAAGGAAGCTTGCTTGTGAAGAAGAGTGATCCGAATCCAGTCTATCCAAATTCAGTAAAGGTTACTATAAGTCAAAAACATTCCAAGTTTCTTTTTTTTGAGACAGAGTCTCACTATGTTACCCTCAGTAAAGTGCCACAGTGTCACAGGTCACAGCAAGCTCAAACTCTTGGGCTTAAGCGATTCTCTTGACTCAGTCTCCCAAGTAGCTGGGACTACAGGCGCCCACCACAACGCCCGGCTATTTTGTTGTTGTTGTTGTAGTCATTGTTGCTTAGTAGGCCCTGGCCGAGTTTGAACCCAACAGCCTCAGTGCATGTAGCCTGCACCCTAACTACTGAGCTATGGATGCCAAGCCCCAAATATTTCTAAACCCTGACCCCAAAATAATATCTCTAAACATTTACCTAAGAACATTAGTAGAAATGAACATGAAGATGTGTGCCATAACAATCGTTAGAAGACCAAAGATATATGACAGATGAAATACTCAGCAAGAAGAGTTGGCCAATGAATTATGATAATTTGTGTTTAAAACAAAGAATTACGCATCAGCTAAAAATGTGCTTTAGAAAAATAATAATATAGAAAAAGTCATGAAATATAGCTAAGTGAAAATAGATTTAAGATAGTAGGATCCAGTTTTGTGGAAAAAATAAAATAAAGGTAGAAGCAAACGTCCGGGTCACACGAAGTGGGGAAAGCATGTACCAAAAGGTAAAAGTGTTGTCTCTGTATCTCTGTTGGGGGAATGAATGCTTTTTGTTTCCTAACTTGCTACTTTCAATAGTTTCCTGATGAAATAATTTTCCCTTATTTTTAGGAAAGTTACAGCTGTATAGAGAAAAGCTAAGAAGTGATATTTACAGATTGGTGCAGGAGGGGCTTCCTGCCCATCTGTCCTTCTAAAGGGAAGCGCATGCCATCAAATATAGTCAGTGGAAGTGTTCTGGTTACTTTATTTTATTTTAATAATGGAACATCTCTGGAATCTTGGTTTCTCCTGAAAAATGAAAATTTTGGGCGATAGAGGGTTCATCTTTCTGAATGGCACAAACTGCGTAGTGGCTGCCCCATGGAAAGATGGGCAGGGTGCTGAGGGTCCCCCGTTGTACAGGAAACAAGAAGTTATTTTAGGATGGGACGGATCTCAGATAGCTGATGTTTGTAACTCTGAAGGAAGAAGATTCTGAGAAGCGAGACAAATACCCAAGCATGTACACGTCTATATGTGCACAGTAACATATCGTGGGATACACGTGTCAATGTTTAACTCCTAGAAGAAATAATACTGACCAGAAAAACATCTGCTATAGCAACCTTAAGGCAGAGACAATACCTATATTCAAATTTAGGTATTGAATCAATAGCAAAGAATTCAAAGCTTTATGTCTCAGAAAGTTCTAGGGTCTTGGGGCTCTTATTTTCCTGGTAGCTACATCCTTGAACTATTAACAGAACACACGAGCCTTTATTTAACGTAGACACTGGCTTAACCTAACTCCTGCTACATAGCTCAATGTATACGGGATAGTGCAGGTGAGAATTACTCGTTTTATAGCTATGAATGGTGGCAAGAACTTATCATAGGAAAATATTACAGCTTTTAAACTATTTTTTTTTATTTTTTTGAGCCACTCATTTTTTACAACACATGACAGGTGATTTCTGCGTCAGCCTACAATGCTCAGCTGTGAGAGTCAGGCAGGGCTCTTTTAATCTGTTTTACTAAATGTTGGTCTGACTTTGTAGACTTCTTTAGGATGAAGAGGAGGCAAGGTGGTGAATTTTCTTAATGCAGTGTGACTGCAGATGGGAGGTGTGGAAACAAAAAAGCCACAGGACCCTGCTGTGCTTCTGCAAGATTGGGACAGGATGAATGAAAAGTGCTCATGTCCTTCCAGCCCTGGTTTGTCTGAAAACAAGCCAGGATGTTCACACGTTTTGTTGTTATGCAAAGCTACCCTTTTAAAAAAATTGTTCAAAATAAAAAAATTAAAAAAAAAATTGGTGGCAGTGCATCTCAGCACTCTGGGAGGCTGAGGAGGGAGGATCCCTTGAACTCAGGAGTTCAAGACCAGCCTGAACAAGAGCAAGAGCCCATCTCTACTAAAAATTGAAAAATTAGCTGTGTGTCATGGTAGATTCCCATGATCCCAGCTATTCAGGAAGCTGAGGCAGGAGGATTGTTTGAACCCAGGAGTTTGAGGTTGCTGTGAGCTAGGCTGACACCACAGCACTCCAGCCTGGGTAACAGAGTGAGACTCTGTCTAAAAAAAAAAAAAAAAAAATTGTACCAATTGGTAGGCAATAGCACATTATTGAGTATGAGTGTGGGTTTGAATTTGTGTGTGTTTATGTTTTGTGTATGTGTGACTGTGTGTGTGAGAGAGGAAGAGAGAAGGGGAAAAGATTATGTGAATGATAATAAAAGGGAAGATAAAGGATTATAATAAAGTATATGTTGCCTTTTTAGATTATTTCATTGTACAACATTTTTTTTAAAAAACCTTTACATTTTATTCTTAACTCTTATCTTCAATTACACTTGGGAACAAATGGGACAACCAGAGTAAAGTTGAGAGTAGTTTGGAAGAGGAAAAATAAAGTTGGATTTGTAAATTAGGGCTTCCAAAAAACTTAAAGTATGAAAAAGTTATTATTCCTAGAAAAAATTAGTGTTCCTAGAAAACTGTCTTGTCATTTCATACTGCTTGGCACTTAAAAGGCAGCTTGAAAAATGCTTGTCTGGGCCCTTGTTCCTCGTCAAATGCTGAGGGAATTAGTGGTCAGCCCGTTGTTAGCTTCATTCTGGTTTCATTGTCTTCTGAACACATCATCCTTTTTATCCAGTTGCCCTGATCCCTTGTTAAGTTATCCCCATCAGGTTTTTCTCTTTCTGGTACAGATTTCCTCCCACTGTTGCAGAAGTATTTGTCATAATTCAGGGCACCATCTGTCTTCCCAGGAAGGAGTCTTAGGGAAGCTGTCATCCTGCATTTCCGGAGGGCTTACGAGGGGTAAGAGGAGAGAGGTTGCTGCCCATTCCCTGCTTTTCTCTCTGTTGAACTCAGAATTCAGAATTTTATTTTAAAAATCTTTTTTTTTTTTTGAGACAGAGTGTCTTTTCCAACTTACCTAATATAGGAGTCAGCCAGGAGTGTGCTTCATGGAAATATTGATTCCTAAGCCCTTTCCCAGAAGATTGCGATTCAGGTGAGTAAGCCCTATAATAAGTATTTCTTGTCATGTCTAGTGATTCGTATTATCAGCCAAGTGTGAGAAGCAATTGAAAGATTCATTATGATTTATCGCTAATTTATAGGGCCCTGCAGGTCAGAGTTCACAAACGGTCCCAAAATGTCAGTCTGCACAAATTCTACCACTGAGAAATTGTTACAGCACTTTACAAAAATAATCATGGCCGGGTGTGGTTGCTCACACCTGTAGCCCCAGCACGCTGGAAGGCTGAGGCAGATGGATTGTCTGAGCTCACAGGTTCAAGACCATCCTGAGCCAGAGTGAAACCTCATCTCTAAAAGTAGCTGGGCATTGTGGTGGGCACCTATAGTCCCAGCTTCTTGGGAAGGTGAGGCAAGAGAATCTCTTGAGCCCAGGAGTTTGAGGTTGCTGTGAGCTATGACTCCATGGCACTCTACTGAGGATGATGAAGTGAGACTCTCTCAAACATAAAAATAAACATAAAAAATAAAAATAATCTGAAATTAATGTCATTGCATTTACAGGGATTTTTTCAGAAAGTTAAGAATCTAAAGTAGATGTAGAAACCTATTTTTTACATGGAAAAATTTTGCGAAAATACACATAACACAAATTTACCATTTTGAACATTTTAGAGTGTACCATTTAGTAAAGTACGTTTACTTGATTGTGCAACCATCACTATTATCCATCTCCAGAATTTTTTCAATATCCCCAAATAAAATTCTGCACCTTTTAAACAATAACTCCTATATCCACTCCCAGCCCTGGTCTCTGGTAACCATTATTCTACTTTCTAGCTCTATAAATTTTACTGTTCTAGGTTTCTCATGTAAGTGGAACCATATAATATTTGTCCTTCTGTATCTGGCTTATTTAGCATAATGCCTTTGAACTTCCTCCGTGTCCCGGCATGTGTCAGAATCTCCTTTTAAGGCTGAATAATGTTCCATCCTATGTACTGGCCACATTTTATTCATCCATGCACTTGTCAGTGGTCATTTGTGTTGTTTCTACCTTTTAGCTACTGTGAAAAATGCTTCTATGAACACTGGTATGCAAATAGCTGCGTAAGGCCCTGCTTTAGTAATCTGATTTCATAGTTACAAAAATCAGAGAAATCATTCAACACATTCTGATTTCCTGATACAACATTAGCAAATGTGGAGACCTACATGGATCTTCCAGACCTGGGATAATCCTCTCATTTCCTAGATGGGCAAAGACAATTTCAGAAATGCTGAGTGACTTGTCCATGGACACACAGCTAGTTAAACAAGGATCACTTTCTTTTGTTGTTGTTGTTTTGTCTGTGGTTTTGAGACAGTCTCATTCTGTCACCCTGCGGTTGAGTACCATGGCATCATCACAGCTTGCAGCAACCTCAAAATGTTGAGCTCAAGAGCTCCTCTTGCCTCAGCCTCCCAAGTAGCTGAGATGCAGGCACCTGCCATGATGCCCAGCTAATTTTTCTGTATTTTTAGTAGAGATGAGGTCTCACTGTTGCTCAGGTTGATCTTCAACTCCTGAGCTCAAAAAATCCACCTGTCTCAGCCTTCCAGAGGGTTGGGATTACAGGCATGAGCCACCATGCCTGGCCAGGATGTACTTTTTATCAGGCCTTAGAAAGCAATTAAATGAGTTATACGTAATGATACCAGTCTATGAGGTGCTTTTGACAAAGCACCTTTTCACTCTTGTGTTCCCTATACTGAGCCCTGTAACATACCATAGGCCTTCAGACGTTATTTTCCAATGCACAGAGACATGTGTAGTTGCTGCCTAAATAAGGCAGTGACATGCATGTTATGAACACAGGGCCAAATGCCTACCTTAACCTGAGATGCCCCAGCCCAGTGCCTCAACACACTGGTTTGTTCCAGGCTGTTGGCAGGCTGTGGAGACTGAATCCTCTTTGCCACAGCTACAGCCTCTTCCAGGTGCCCAGAGGCTTCCAGCAGCCTCACTCATTTAGCATGTTGTGCATGAACACATTTTTTTTGTTGTTGTCCGTGTGCCATGATGGGAGAAGTTTGCAGAGCATAGCACCTGGCTGGAGAAATGGAGCTTGGAGAACCAGGGAGGGAGGGACATAGCCATGGTTTTATTCTTTGGCTGCATGGTAATTTCCAGGGCCACTTATTAGCAAAGAAGCTGATGTCCAGCCTCCATGCCAGTTCAATTAAATGAAAATCGGGAGAAGGTAGATCACAGGCATTAGTAGTTTTTAAAGCTCTCCCGTGTGATTTCAATGTGCAGTCAGGGCTGAAAGACACTGGTGTTAAGCCAGGGAGATAGGAGAACAGATATCCAGAAACAAGGAAAGACTTTGCCACTTAAGTACCTCCTTCTTGAGGCTCCTCCTGAACTCTATGCACAAGGGGGAACCCTCCTGGAAGCCTGCAGGTGTGAGGTGTGAGCAGACAATACCTTGCAGAAGCATTTCTGTGTGTGTCTGGGATTATACGCAGGCCCACACTTCTTCCTCTCACTGCCACCCTTCTCCCAGCTGGGCTCTGCGCTCATTGCCACCAGGGAGGACGTAGGGCCGTGTGAAAACCTGAGATGAAAAGGGAACACTTCTACACTGCTGGTGGGAATGCAAATTAATACATTCCTTTTGGAAAGATGTTTGGAGAACACTTAGAGATCTAAAAATAGATCTGCCATTCAATCCTATAATTCCTCTACTGGGCATATACCCAGAAGACCAAAAATCACATCATAACAAAGATATTTGTACCAGAATGTTTATTGCAGCCCAATTCATCATTGCTAAGTCATGGAAAAAGCCCAAGTGCCCATCAATCCACGAATGGATTAATAAATCGTGGTATATGTACACCATGGAATATTATGCAGCCTTAAAGAAAGATGGAGACTTTACCTCTTTCATATTTACATGGATGGAGCTGGAACATATTCTTCTTAGCAAAGTATCTCAGGAATGGAAGAAAAGGTATCCAAAGTACTCAGCTCTACTATGAAACTAATTTATGGCTTTCATATGAAAGCTATAACCCAGTTATAACCCAAGAATAGGGGGAAGGGGGAAAGGGAGGGGAAGGAGGGGGGAGGTGGGCTGAGGGAGGGTGATTGGTGGGATTACACCTGCGGTGCATCTTACAAGGGTACATGTGAAACTTAGTAAATGTAGAATGTAAATGTCTTAACACAGTAACTAAGAAAATGCCAGGAAGGCTATGTTAACTAGTGTGAAGAAAATGTGTCAAACGGTCTATAAAACCAGTGTATGGTGCCCCATGATCGCATTAATGTACACAGCTATGATTTAATTAAAAAAAATTACAAAAATGTAAAAAACAAGGCATTAAAAATACTGCAAAAGCTTGTGAGAGTGCAGGATATTTCCTTGTTTTACCTTAGCTGGACATGCGCACATTCATCAACTCAAATTTTTCACTACATGTCCAAAATGACTGCAAAAGTAATGATTTGAAACAAACTTCACCAAGGAGGCAAATTCACAAATATGGAATCTTTGAACAATGGGAATCAACTTGTACATATTAAGAGTTAAAGTTACAAAAGAGTAGATTAATAGCAGAATAGACATATAACCCATGAAAAAGCTTCCTTATCTCTCTGTGGTTGGCAACCGCGGGCTATTTGGTTCCCCAGGGGACACTTGGTAATATCTGGAGACATTTGTTGATTGTTAAAACTAGGTCTAGTAGGTAGAGACCAGGATGCTGCAAAGTATCCAAGACAGCTCCCAACAACAAAAGAACTACCTAGTTCCAAAACAGTAGCAAGTTTGAGAAATCCGGTACTACCTGACCTACTAATGTCAATATTTTCTTAAAGGGTACCTTCCTGTACCTTCTCTGATGCCTAAAACAATAAATAATTTTAAACGTCAAAAAAAAGAAAACCTGAGAAGATTGCAGGTGTTTCTGGTTTTCATAAACAAAAGCCTGAGTCCTAAGGGAGGTTTAGGTTCTTCTCAGGCTTGGAGAGAATGCTTTGGTGAAACATAAAGAGAGGAGAACTTCCCCAGACTGGAGAGAGAGCCCTTCCTGGTGGCAACGCCAAGAAAGCAACCTCTGAGAAGCCATGCTGAGCTGTGGGTCTGTGCAATGGTGTGAGCCCCGGAGGCCCAGAGGTAGCAGTCAGCCTCTGGACCTGAGGACCATGTGGACAGGGACAGTGGATATTTTGAAGGAAAATCATTTGTCCAATGACATAGAATGCATGACCCAGCCCTGGGGAGTGATTAGGAGCAGGGGATCCTCAGAAACAACTGGAGTTGCTTATTTTCCTTCTTACCCCGGTGAAACTGGAACTCAGAGTCTGATGTTGAACTCCTATGAAACAGTAAAAGATTCATGTCTTGTGCTTCTGAGTTGTTAGGCTGAGATTTATACCTGTGTGCTGACACTTAAAAAAAATTAAGTCATAAGATATTAAGAGAAATTGGAGGTAACAAAACATAAAGCAGGTGCACCGTAGCATTACTTATGCTTCTATTAGGACATTCATCACGTAGAAATGAAATTAACTACAGACCTGTGTTTTCTCCATTAGACATCGAGTTCTTTGAGGCCAAGGACTGTTTCTCATCCCACTCTGTATTTGTAGTAAAGCCAACAGTCAACGATGAATAAATGAATGCCATGAGGAGAACTAGGAGAGGAAGCTCCAAGCAAAAAAGAGCCAACAAACCTTACCGCCGTGACAGTTTTAATGGTATCAAATAGGTTAACTGCAAACTCTAAAACGCAGGCAAGTTTCACAGCTGGAGAGATTGTTTTTCTCTAGCTGTGATTCGTAAGGCAATTCCCTGCTCATATACATGGCATCAAATGTTTTACAGGAAGTTGTGCTGGATGATAGTACATCTTATGTAGCAAAAGTTGTGGTGGATTAAATTACTAAAGAAAATAATAAAGGTTTATTTCTATAGAGTTCCCTTAAGAGTTCCTAAACATTGAAGCTGTTGCTTTGAGCCCATCAGAATATTACACTGGAACTCTTTGCACTTGGAGTATTTGCATCACGACCCAAACACGTGTATAGTGTGAATGCTCAGCGGGCTGGGGCATGCAGGGACAACCAGAACAGGGAGACTTTGTTGTGCTATTCAAATCAGCATTCTGCTGTAATTATGGGCGTGCTAGATTTGTTCACCTTTGGTGTGCACAACCCTGGACCCTTCCTGCGTGACATGGGCACGATGGTTCTTCAAAACATATTTGTAGGATAAATTGAATGCCCCCCCGCCCACATCACTCTCTTGGTTAAAGAAGTCTTATTAACATCTTATAGGGAAGATGAAGAATATGGGTTGGGTGCTAAGACAATAGGAAAAGTTAAAATTGGGTGAGTAATCATCACTGAAGGGTTCTGATAAAGTTAAATAGGGTTAAAATTGAAGTGGGGGAGACCCTCTGTCTTCCTTCTCAATTCAGCCTTTACTTGTTTTCTGTTCAAAAGCATTATCAATAACTTAGATGAAGTAAAGATTTCATGGACTTTAAAATTGTGTGTATGAGTGTAATATATTTTATATTATTTGTGACTACAAGAATACTATCATTATTTTCCCCCAAGACTGAAAGCTTATGTACTTATGGCCTTTTTCTTTTTCTTTTTTTAAAATTTATTTCAATAGATTTAGAGGGTACAAGTATTTTTTGTTACATGGATGAATTGTATAATTCTGAAGTTGGGGCTTTTAGTATACCTATCACCAGGAGAGTATTCATGGTGCCTGAAGGTGGATTTTTTTATCCCTCACCCCACTCTCATCTCATCATTTTCCCTTGGTTTCCAATGTCCATTACACCTCTTTATGGCTATAAACACCTTTCAGTTACTTCCCCCTTATAGCTGGGAATATGAGGTATTTCTTTTTCCATTCCTGAGATACTTTACTTAGGATAGGATCTCCAGTTCCATCCAAGTTGCTACAAAAGACATTATTTCATTCCTTTTTATGGTCAAGTAATATTCCACCATATGTATACACCATATTTTCTTTATCCACTCATGAATTTATGGACACTGGCGTTGATTCTACATTTTTGCAATTTTGAATTATGCTATGATAACTGTTCTGGTACAGGTGATAATGACTTTGAGTAGATTACCAGTAGTGGGATTGCTGAATAGAATGGTAGGTCTGCTTTTAGTTCTCTGAGGAATCTCCTTACTGTTTTCCTTAGAGATTATATTAATTTACATTCCCACCAACAGGGTATAAGTGTTCCCTGTTCAGAACATCTGCAACAACATCTATTGTTTCTTGTCTTTAAGAATGGCCATTCTGACAGGCGTAAGGTGGTATTTTATTGAAGTTTTTTTTTTTTTTTTTGAGACAGAATCTTACTTTGTTGCTCTTGGTGGTGTGCTGTGATGTCACAGCTCACAGCAACCTCAAACTCTTGGGCTTAAGCAATTCTCTGGTTTCACTCTCCCAGGTAGCTGGGACTACAGGTGCCTGCCACAATGCTCAGCTATTTTTAGAAATGAGGTCTCACTCTGGCTCAGGCTGGTCTCAAACTCAGGAGCTTGGGCAATCCACCCACCTCAGCTTCCCAGAGTGCTAGGATTATAGGCACAAGCCACTGTCCCCAGCCTCTTATTGAGGTTTTTTTCTTTTTTTTTTTTTTGCAGTTTTTGGCTGGGGCTGGGTTTGAACCCGCCACCTCCGACTTATGGGGCCAGTGCCCTACCCCTTTGAGCCACAGGCGCTGCCCCTCTTATTGAGGTTTTAATTTGCATTTCCTTGATGATTAGTGATGTTGAGCGTATTTTCATATCTTCGTATGTTTTTGGCCATTTGTCTATCTTCTTTTAGAAAAAATCTTGTTCGTGTCTTTTGCCCATTTTTTTTGATGGAGATATTTGTTTTTCTTGCTGATTTGAGTTATTTGTAGATTCTGGATATTAGTCGTTTGTCAGATGTATAAAAAATTTTCCTGGGCGGCGCCTGTGGCTCAGTGAGTAGGGCGCCGGCCCCATATGCCGAGGGTGGTGGGTTCAAACCCAGCCCCGGCCAAACTGCAACAAAAAAAATAGCCGGGCGTTGTGGTGGGCACCTGTAGTCCCAGCTGCTCGGGAGGCTGAGGCAAGAGAATCGCGTAAGCCCAAGAGTTAAGAGGTTGCTGTGAGCTGTGTGACGCCACAGCACTCTACCCAAGGGCAGTACAGTGAGACTCTGTCTCTACAAAAAAAAAAAAAAATTTCCTGTATTCTAAAGGTTGTCTATTTAAATTGTCGATTATTTCCTTTGCTTGCAGAAATTTTGTAGTAATTCTCATTTATTTAATTTTGTAGCTGCTGCACTTGCTTTTAGGGTCTTAGCCATAAATTCTTTGCTTAGCTCAATGTACAGAAGGGATTTTCTACATTTTCTTCTAGAATTTCAGGTTTCCCATTTAAGTCTCTAATTCATCTTGAGTTAATCTTTATATAGGTGAGAGACAGGGATCCAGTTTCATTTCTCTGTATGTGGATATCCAATTTTCCCCACCATTGTTGAACAGAGTGTGCTTTCCCCAGTACTTAACTTTTGTCTACTTTGTCAAATATAAGTTGGCTGTAGCTATATAGCTTTATTTCTGGGTTCCTATTCAGTTCCATTGGTCTATGTGTCTGTGTTTTTACTGGTACCATACTGTTTTGGTTACTACAGCCTTGGAGTGTAATTTGAAGTCAGGTAATGTGATGCCTCCAGATTTGTTCTTTTTAATTAAGACGGCTTTGGCTATTTGGACTCTTTTATGGTTCCAAAGGGAGCATAGAATTATTTTTTCCAGATTTGTGAAATATAATGTTAGTATTTTCACAGGTATTGCATTGAATCTATAAATCACTTTGGGCAGTATGAACATTTTAACATGGTCTATTGGTTTTGTTTATCTTTTTAAAGAATCATTTTTTGTTTTATTGATCCTTTGTATTTATCGTTGTTTGTTTGTTTCCATTTTGTTTAGTTCTGATCTGATCTTTGTTACTTGTTTTCTTCTGCTAGCTTTGGGTTTGGTTTGTTCTTCTTTTCTAGTTCCTTGAAGTGAAGCATTAGGTTATTAATCTGTGACCTTTCTGTCCTTTTACATAGGCATTTAAGGCTATGGCTTTTCCTCTTAGCATTTCTTATCCTATATCTCAGGGATTTTGGAAGCTTGTGTCATTGTTGTCATTTAACTCAAAACAATTTTTTATTACCATCTTGATTTCTTCATTGACTCAGGATCATTCAGCTGCAGGTTGTTTAATTTCTATGTACTTGTGCAGTTTTGTGAGCTCCTTTTAGAAATGATTTCTCACTTAATTCCCTTGTGGTCTAAAAAGATGCCTGGTATAATTTTGATTTTTCTAAATTTCCTGAGACTTGTTTTGTGGCCTAACATATGACCTATCTTGGAAAATGTCTCATATGCTAATGAAAAGAATGTATATTCTGCAGATTTAAGGATAGAATGTTTTTTAACTATTCATTAGGTCCATTTCTTCTAGCATCCTATTTAAGTTCAGTGTTTACTTTTGTTGATCTTCTGCCTTGATAGTCTGTCTTGTTAGTGGAGTGGTGAAATCCCTGGCTATCATGATAGCATTTATTTCTTTCCTTAGATCTAGTATAATTTGTTTTATGAATCTGGGAGGTCCTATGTTAAAAGCATATATATTTAGCATTATTATATCTTCTTGTTGAATTGATCTCTTTATTATTAGGCATTTCTTGTAGGGCAGGGCTAGTGGTGACAAATTCCCCTAGTCTGGGAGACGTTATTTCTCCTTCATTTATGAAACTTAGTTTTACAGTTTTAAAAGTTTTGGCTGTTTAAGACTAAAAATGGGCCCTCAATCCCTTCTGACTGGTAAGATTTCTGCTAAAAATTCCAATGTTAATCTGACATCGGGTTTTGTCTTGCAGCTTGTAGGGTTTTCTCCTTCCCTTTGGCTTTGGCCAGACTGGTAATTATGTGACTTGGCGATGACCCATTTGCCACAAATCTCGCAGGTATTTGCTGACCTTCTTATCTGTGCATATGAATCTCTATCAATACCAAGGAACTTTTTCTCCAATATTCCCTCAAATAGGTTTTCCACAATTGCTTTTTCTTCCTCTCACTCAGGAATAATTATGATTCTTATATTTGTTCATTTTACATAATCTCATATTTTTCAGAGAGGCTGTTCATTCTTCCTGATTTTTTTTCTTCATTTTTGACTACTTGGGTTAATTTGAAAGGCTGTCTTCAAGCTCTGAAATTCTATCTTCTGCTTGGTCTAGTCTGTTGTTAAAACTTACCTACCGGGTGGTGCCTGTGGCTCAAGGAGTAGGGCGCCAGTCCCATATGCCGGAGGTGGTGGGTTCAAACCTAGCCCTGGCCAAAAAACAAAAAAAACTTACCTACCATATTTTGGCATTTCTCTAAAGTGACTCTTTCATTTCCAAAAGTTCTGTTATATTTTTTATCTCTTCAATGAATTTATCATTCATATATCCTGAATTTTTTTTTGTTCCTTTTTGTTGTTTTTCAACTTTTTCATCAATTCCATCAGTTTTACTTGTGAAGCATACTCTACAATCCATATCTGACCTTTCAATAATTTCCTTTTGAGCAGCGCCTGTGGCTCAGTGGGTAGAGCACTGGCCCCATATACCGAGGGTGGTAGGTTCAAGCCTGGCCCCAGCCAAACTGCAACAATACCAACAACAAAAAAATAGCTGGGCATTGTGGCAGGCTCCTATAGTCCCAGCTACTGGGGAGGCTGAGGCAAGAGAATCGCCTAAGCCTAGGAGTTGGAGGTTGCTGTAAGCTGTGACACCACGGCACTCTACTGAGGGCGATAAAGCGAGACTCTGTCTCTACAAAATAAAATAAAATAAAAAATAAAATAATTTCCTTTTAATTGGAGTCCTTTGCTGGAGAGATCATGTGATCTTTTGTCTTATGCTGGTTCCTCATGATCTGGAACCTCTTCTCTAAACACCAAACCAATAGCTTTGTGGAATACCTGTTCTCTTTTGCTGGGAACTGTGTTGCTCAGTGAAGAGAGAGGTTCCAGGATGGCACGCTTGAGTCTTACTCTGGAGGACTGACCAAATGGGACAGGGGCAGATGCACTTTGAGCCTTTCACACTGCAACTTTCCTGCATCTCCTTATTCCCCAGGGTGGCCGTGGCTGAGTGGGTGTGCAGAGGGCAGTCAATACGTGACGGCCTGGGTGTTCATGCTGCCATGTCCAGTGGCAGCAATGGTGATGGCATTGTGAGCTTCTGTCCCACTCAGTTCCATTGGTGGTGGTGCTCCCCAGGCTGCAGTGGTGGGAACTGGAGGCCATAGGTGCCTACTCTGCCTAGGTCCTGCAGCAGCTGTGATATTCCAACTGATGCAGTGGACACAAGGTCTATGGGAGCCTGGTCTTTCTGTCTGCTCGGGTGGTGGTGAAGTCTTGTGTCACAAGTCCACAGGGTTCATGAGACTGCCTGGCCTCCTTGCTCCCTCCTCTGCACATTGAGGTCAATGGCAGTGGGTGAGGGGACAGCAGTAATGGATCTGACACTAGAGTAGATGCGGTACTCTGGGGCTGGGTCTCAAAATGGCAGGAGCTATAGCACCCAGGGTTGGGAAACAGCAGGACCCCACTGTGCCTTCTTTCCAGAGCAATGCCTTTGCACAGTCTCCAGGCAGCTGCTTGTATCAGACCAGAGGCCTGCTGGTCTGATTGCAATGTCTGGGGTTGGGGGGAAGAAATGTGTAGCCCTGGAGTTCTCTCCTCTATTCCATCCCCGTGTGTGGGCACTTTTCCCACGTACCGCAGATCCTTCCAGGTGGGTCACCCTGCTTCCTTCTTCTTTACCCGGGGTGCCTTCTGGTACCCGTCTGTTGATTTCCAATGCTCTCTCCTAGACCATCTATCTGAAAGACAGCATCCATTTGCCACTTTTAATCCTTTCCGTGAGAATAGTGCGTGCAGGCTGCCTCTAGTTCACCACCATGGCTCCCTCTTTAAATAACATTACCAATATATCCGATGTGGAAAATATGTAAGGTATAAAGAAAAGTATTTAAATCTTGTAACATATATGGTTTAAAATAGTTAAGACTATAATACACAGTTATATATATTTTTTACTCTTGTCATTTTGCCTGATACCAAAAACATTTTCCCATGTCCTGCAACTATTTTTACCCCCTGGGAAATATGTAGCGCAACATTCAGTTTTTTAATTATAATTGTTAATGGCTGGTATTTCAGTCTGCAGAAGCGTAATTTAATTAGACCTCCCCCAAATGTTAGGTTTTTAAATTTTTTTCTGGGCTGTTCGTAAAAATAATGCTGTGCTAACCACTTTTGTTCATAGATAGCTCATAGATTCGCCAGATTATTTCTTTGAACAATAAGGAATGTTCGGTCAAAAGGTATGAATAAATTATGACTAAGGTTTTTAATTTATCTTTATGTTTTTGGCAAGTTGCTATCTGGAAGGAACATTCCAAAACCCTCCTTCAAAAGCAGAAACTGGTGCTGAATAATAGAGCTTTCTGCATCCATGGAAACGTTCTATACCTCATTGTTCAGTTGTATAGCTCTTAGCCACATACGGTTACAGAGCATTTGAAATGTGGGTAATATGACTGTGGAAATAATTTTTAATTTTAATTAATTTATATTTTTCTTTTCTTTTCTTTTTTTCTCTTCTCTCTTCTCCTCTCTCCTTTCTTCTCTTCCCTCCCCTCCCCTCCCCTCTCCTCTTCTATTTTCTTCTGTTCCTTTTTAAGGGAGGCTCTCACTCAGTTGCCCAGGCTCGAGTGTGGTGCCATCATCACAACTCACTGGAAGCTTAAATTCCTGGGCTCCAGAGATCTTCCTGCCTCAGCTTCCCAAGCAGCTGGGACTACAGATGTGCACCACCACACTTGGCTAATTTTTCTATTTGTTTGTAGAGAAAGAAATAGAAAGTCTTGCTATGTTGCCCAGTCTTAAATTTCTGACCTCAAGTGCTATAATTAAAGGCGTAACCCTCTGCAACCAGCCTAATTTTAATTAATTTATATTAAAATAGTCACATGTGGCTACTGCAGCGGACATCACAGGCAGTTTCTGCATCACTAAAACTTTAGGTACAGAGAATGTGCGATAGAACCTGTCAATGTCCGTCCATCGCCTCTCAGGTGTCACCAGTATTGCACGGGCAAGGTCTTCTTCCATTGTCAGGGGAATTCTCTAGCAACTAGAGCCTGTGATGCCCAGAGAAGTCCGGATGTGGAACAGTTTTAACAATGAACTGGCAGCATTTAGTGCGGTGGTTCTCAACCTTCCTAATGCCGTGACCCTTTAATATAGTTCCTCATGTTGTGGTGACCCCCAACCATAAAATTATTTTTGTTGCTACTTCATAACTGTAATTTTGCTACTGTAAATCATAATGTAAATATCTGATATGCAGGACGTATTTTCATTGTTACAAAGGGGTCATGACCCACAGGTTGAGAACTGCTGATTTAGTGTATAAATGCCCTGAAGAATTTGGGAAGGTCATTGTAGGTATCTCAGAGGCACACATTGTACTCAGACTTTGGTAATTCCTAATATCAAGTGCAGCTACCTACAGTGGTGATAAGTTAATTAATATATCATGTAGGGTCTGCCTTACCTTTCTGTTTCATTTTTCTACTCCTTTCTTAGTGTTTATTTGCACTCTTTTAGGATCTGCTTCTTGGGAAACCAAAACTAATAGTGCTACCCATTTGAAAAATACACCTAGCTGGTGGTAAAACTGGAAACACTCAGCTGTCTTCTGAGAGTATACAGTTTAAGAGTGTAGGCAATGGCGTCAGAAGACTGAGGTTCACATCTTGGCTTTTGCCCATTTTGGATGTATGATTTAGGGCAAGTCACACATCCCAAGCTTCAGTTTCTTCATCTGTAAAAAAAAAAAAAGAAGATAATTGTGCCCAGCTCACAGGACTGTAGTAGCACATAAAAAACAATTAGCATTTGCTGGCATTTAGCATTTATTATTCTTTCTTTTTCTTTTTATTAATTGTTTCTTTTAATAATGGTGTAGAATAAAAGGAGAACTTGATACTATTTGCTAATTGAGCCAGCTATTTTTCTTTTTTTTTTTTTTTAATGAAAAACTAAAATATCTTTCAAGGTACTTTTTGAAAGAATTGGCCAATGGGAAGATAAAGTATTTCAAGATGTGGTACAAGTTTTAGGTTGTTTACTGTCTAACTCTCGCTGAGCTCACTGTGCCAAGACTACAGTTGGCAGACACAGGCCCAGCTGGAAGCTTCAAGAAGAACAGTGCGATCAATTTTGTAAACTATGACATCTGAGGGCACAGTCCCCCACAGGACTGCCCTCACTTTAGATATAGCAGCAAGTTAAGGGGGCTCTAGGGCTATCTTCACTTCTGGCTGGCTGGCTACAAATTTGGGGATTTCCACAACCACCTTCCAGGACTCACTGAAAGCGCTGTGCTTACAAGTACAGTTGATTACAGACAAGGTAAACAAATTAAAATCAGCCAAAAGAAGAGACCCAGAGGGCAAAGTCCGGGAGGTTTCTAAACGCAAATGTTTCGTCATCCTTAGATCCTGGTTCCCCTCTGGTATCGAAGCTTAACAATAGTCAAAAAGTATCAAATCACTTGAGCTTCCCTATCCATTCTGTTTTTTGGTTTTTTTTTTTTTTTTTTGGCAGTTATTATTGTTATTATTATTTTTTTCCTGGGGCTGGGTTGGAACCCACCACCTCCAGTATATGGGGCTGGTGCCCTACTCTGAGCCACAGGTGCCGCCCCCTATCCATTCTGTTTTTGAGGTCTCATTATGTAGTTATCCTTGATCGAATCGCAACAAAGACACTCCTATCACTCGGGAAATTCCGAGGATTTAGAAATTATTTTCCAGGGACAAAGGCCAGCCAAATTCCTTATGACACAGAGAGCAATTGAACTGAGGTGTAGTGGGCCCATTACATCCATAATCTCTGGAGGGAGAGAGTGTATTGTGTGGGCCCAGTCCCCTCGGCCTCCCTCACTACTCTGGAAGCTTTTGGTTTCAAAGTGTACAAAGAGGAAAACTCTAATCATAGTCATAACTGATCACAGCCATGGAACTCTTCACAAACGTCCCCCAAACAATCTAAATTTGCCTTTTTTTTTTTTTTTTTTTCCAGTTTTGCACTATTGCCCTGGCTAGGGTACAGTGGCATCATCATGGTTCACTTCAACCTCAAACTCCTGGACTCAAACGATCCTGTTGTTACTGGACGGAGAAGGTCTGGATGTCTGTCACTGTCAGCTAATGTGTAGAGACGATGGGAATAGGTCCACCAAACTTTGTCAGAAGGCCAGGATTCTGGAGAACAGTGAGAGTAGCGTCTCCAAGACTGTTCTGTTCTTCCGTTTCCAAAATCACAGTTACATGCATAGAAATTCAAAGCAAAGACCATACCAACCCCTATGCCAAATAAAAATCGGCATAACTCAGTGACTTATTACAACCTTCCAATTCAAAAGATAATCTTCTAAATCAATCCTCCTAAACTACTCAAGATAGACATCTTTAGGGCAGGAGGTAAATTTACAAAACAATCAGAATGGGAGAAGCAGGTAAAGATTACTCAGGACCTAACCCAACCAGATGAGCTGTGTCAAGTTGGCCTGACTCCATCTTATTCTCACTACATGTGCTTTCACTATTGCCTCAGCTTCACAGTAGCTAGAACTACAAATGTGTACCACAAAATGTGTACCACCACACCCAGCTAATTTAAAGACATTTTTTAAAATTTCAAATTAGTATGAGGGTACACATTTTTAGGTTACTTTGTTCTCACTTCCAAGGTAAAGTTCAAGTTGTAGAACAGCCCTCACCCAGAGGGTGTGCTGAACACTGTCACCTTGTGCACCTTACGTGAGATCCCACCAAAGAGTCTTGCTGTGTTGCTCAGACTGGTCTCGAACTCCTGGCCTCAAGTGGTCTTCCCATCTTGGCCTCCCCGAGCGTTAGAATTATAGGCGTGAGGCACCATGCCCAGCCTAAGTGTGCCATATTACACGTGGCTGAGCTAATTAAATTAGGACAGGAGAGCTGTGAGAACGTTCTTTTCATGTACATCGCTGGGTTGCTGGGAAGACAGCTTTGGTTAATCCCATTAATTGGATGCCACATCCTAATTTCCACTTAGACTTTTCTACAAACAAAGAAGGAAAACAGACATGTGAGGAACAGAAGAGGCAGAGAACAAAATTGAAATCCTTCCCTGACCTCTTTCAAAGAAAACAAACACCTGCAACAAAAATTCTTCAATTTATTTCTGACGTCAAACTGAGATATAAGCTGAAGCAAGGGGCAATTTGCCTCCACGGGACACCCAGAATTCACCTTTTTTATTCAGGACTAGGACCTGTGAAAACTGCTAGGAAAGAGAAATTGTCCCCAAATGGATTTGTCATTTTTGTATAAAGTCCTCAAGTGTTAGATGTTAACTCCCTGCCTTGATTGTTAATGATTGCTGACACTTCACATTTCAAGCTAAAAATGGAGAGGATTTGATTTAAATTTCAGATTAACAGAAGGTGCACACTATCCTCCCAGCAATCCAGAAATGTAAATGAAAAGTAAATGAGGTCATCAAGGATCTGGAGCTGAATGGAAGAATAAATGTCAAGCATCTGACTGAGGTTTTATTCAACTGATTTCTTAGGAAGGAGTCACATTAAAGAGCAAGACCCGCTGAAACGTGATATTTGCCCTTCGGGGTATGTTGGTTTTTCTTTTTAAATCAAAACTTTGAAGTGGAATCACTTGAATTCTATCACCCTGAAAACTGACTTGCTGAATAAAAGATTAACCTAGCATCCAACATATAGAAATCAACTTTATTTTTTAATTTTTATTTATTTATTTATTTTTTAAAGTTTATTCCCATCTCATTTATTTTGAACTTTCTTGCTTTCTTTCTCTCTCTCTCTGTCTATCTCTCTCTCTCTCTATTTCTTTCTTTCTTTTTTTGTAGAGCATTTCACTTTATTGCCCTCAGTAGAGTGCTGTGGCTTCACACAGCTCACAGCAACCTCCAACTCCTGGGCTTAGGCGATTCTCTTGCCTCAGCCTCCTGAGTAGCTGGGTGGGACAAGAGGCACCCGCCACAACACCCGGCTATTTTTTTGTTGCAATTTGGCCAGGGCCGGGTTTGAATCCACCACCCTCAGTATATGGGGCCGGCGCCCTACCCACTGAGCCACAGACGCCACCCAGAAATCAACTTTATTTTAATAATTAATTTTACGGAACATTATTTTCTAATGTGAGCTAATTATTTTTGCAGTTAAGACCAAATTACTTCTTTTAGAAAGTAGGGTTTATAGGGAATCTTTTCACACGGCTCACTACATGAGTACAACTCCAAACAATGTTATACAGAGAGTGCCAAATATATATATACCCATTTTAAGAGATGTTATCCATGTATTACTTTTCAAAGTTGAGTTGAAGGTATTATGACTTCAAGGATGCCTAGACATGCTGTGCACATCCATTTTACCTGTAATTTATACGCTTTTTGGAAATAATTGATTTTACTTCCAATAAGATCTCTTCAAATGTGTATGCATTTTTTTGGCACATCTGGTATACGTAATTTTATTGTGAAAATGAGAATTTGTAGACTGAATTACCCAGAGAATGATGGCTGAACCAAAATTAAAATGTGTTTGTCATTTTGTTAGAAACTGTGGTAGAAATTGACAAGTACCCTCTATAGGGTTTTATCATTGTGTTTATTACGATTAACAGTGTTGGAGAGTGACTCCAAATCTTTTTCCTTCCTTCCCATTCTTTGGAAGTTCCAAAGTATGGAATTTTTGTCAGTCTTATGTAATTAGGTGAGGTTTAATTTTTGCTTAGCTAATGTATTAAGTTAGACTTAGTCATTTCTTCATATTTTCAAGATCCTTATTTGTTTATTTATGTATTTATTTATTTAGACAAAGTCTAGCTCTGTGCCCCAGCCTAGAGTGCTATAGTGTCAGTCTAGCTCACAACAACTTAAACTCCTGGGTTCAAGTGGTCTTCCTGTCTTGGCCTCCTGAGTAACCAGGGATACTGGTACCTGCCACAATGCCCAGCTAATTTTTCAATTTTTAGTAGAGATGGAGTCTCACTTTTGCTCAGGCTGGCCTTGAACTCTGAGCTCAAAGAATCCTCCTGCCTGGGCTTCTCAGAGTGCTAGGTTATAGGCATGGGCAATTGTACCTAGCCCATTTATATGTATTTTTATATGAAGTTGGTATTTCTCTATTAGCTTGTTTGACTATTTCTTCCAAGTATGAAAGAGGTTTTTGTAAGCAACTTTACTAAAGTTTAATAAATGTTAAATATGTAAAAGGCACAATATGATGAATTTTGACCCACACACACATCTATAAACATATGGATATCCATCCACAGCTATCTATACCTCTGTAAAACCATCCCCATAATGAAGATAAGAACCATTTCCATCAACCAAAAGTTACAGATCTCAGATTGCTATTAATACCAAATCAGAATAGCAACCTATTTAAAAAATTTCAAAATGTTAAGGGGATACAAAATTTTTGTTACATGGCTTGAGTCAGGGTTATAGATATGCTCATCATCCAAACAATATTCATTGTACCCCGTAAGTGGGTTTTGGCCCCTCCCCCTTACTCTCCCACCCTTCCCACCCCCTGATTTTCAATGACTTTTACTTCCTTCTGCGCTGTGTACCTACTGGTTGGTTCCAATTTATTAGAGAGTACATGTGGTATTTGTTTTTCCAATCTGCAGATACTGCACTTAGGATAATGGTATCTAATTTCTTCCTCTCTTAAATTGTAGCAAAAGACACTCATTCATTCTTTATTATGACTGAGTAGTACTCCATGGTATACATATACCACATTTTGTTAATCCATGATGGACACTTGGGTTGATTCCATCTCTTTGCAATTGTAAATTGTGCTACACTACATATCAAATGCAGGTTTATTTATTTATTTTATAAAATGTCTTCTTTTCCTTTGGGTAGATACCCACTAGTGGGTTTGCTGGATTGAATAGTAGGTCTACTTTTAGTTCTAAATCTCCATACTGTTTTCCACTGGGGTTGTAGTAATTTCCAGTCTCACTTATAGTGTAGAAGCATTTCCTTCTCTCTCATCTGTACCAGCATCTATTGTTTTTGGACTTTTTATAAAATCCATTATAGCAGGAGCAAGATGATATCTCATTATGGTTATGATTTGTATTTTCCTAATGATTAGTGATATTGAGCATTTTTCATATGTTTGTTGACCATCTATCTTCTTTTGAAAAGCTTCTGTTCAAGTCTTTTGCCCACTTTTTAATGGGGTTGTTTATTTTTTTCTTGCTAATTTGTTTGAGTTCTTTGTAGATTCTGGACATTACCCCTTTATCAGATGTGTAGATTATTAATATTTTCTCCTATTCTGTATACTATTTGCTCGGTTAATTATTTCCTTAGCTGTGCAGAAGGTTTTTAGTTTAATCAAGTCCCATTTATTATTATTGTTTTTATAATTCCCATTGGGGTCTTTGTCATAAATTCTTTGCCTAGACTGATATCTAGAAGAGTTTTCTCCACATTTTCTTCTAGAAGATACTTGGGTTGTGTTTTCTTAGCCGTTCAACCAGTCTATGTCTTTTGAGTGGAGCATTCAGAACAATGGGGCATGCTGTTCTTTTCATTACTTTGGGTAGTACTTCATTGGTTTGTTTACCTCTTATGCTATTATTTTATAAGTGTGTGAGATTTAGCTTTTTTGGGTGATTTTACACTAGTAGATTATATATTGTGGTAATTCATGTGTAATGCAGTTCTGAGTATTCCCTGCAGGGCAGGTCTGGTCATGACAAATTCCCTCAGTGTTTGCCTATCTGGAAAACACTTAATTTCTTCATCAATTGTGAAACATAGTTTTGTAGGTTATAAAATTCTAGGCTGGCAGTTATTCTGTATAAGATGATTGACAACAAGACCCTCACTCCCTTCTGGCTTGTAAGGTTTCTGCTGAGAAATCTGTTGTTAGCCTAATGGGTTTTCCTTTGTAGGTCAGTTGCTACTTATGCTTAGCTGCTTGTAGAATTTTCTCCTTCATTTTTACTTTGGCCAGACTGATTACAATGTGTCTTAAAGACCAAAATTTGGCAATTTCCCTCTTAATCTCCTCTCTGACCCAGCTATCATTCAGCATAAGGTTATTTAACTTCCATGTTTTTGTATGAGTGTGCAGATTCCTGTTATTACTGAGTTAAACTTTTATTCTATGGTGGTCTGAGAAGATGCAAGGAATAATTTCTATTCCTTTAAATTTACTGAGGTTAGACTTGTGACCTAAGATGTGAGCGATTTTGGAATATTTTCCATGGGCTGATGAGAAGTATGTGTATTCAGTTTTGTTGGGATGAAATGTTTTGTAGATGTCTGTTAAATCCAAATGTTGGATGATTAGGTTTAAATCTAAAATTTCTTTGCTCAGCAATGGCTAAAACTTCCATTACAATGTTAAAGAGCAGTGGAGACAATGGGCAGCCTTGTCTGGTTCCTGATCTGAGTGGAAATGATTTCAATTTAAATCTATTCAATACGATATTGGGTGCGGGTTTGCTGTAGATGGCCTCTATCAGTTTAAGAAATGTCCCTTCTATACCAATTTTCGTAAGTGTTCTGATCATGAAGGGATGCTGGATATTATCAAAAGTTTTTTCTGCGTCAATTGATAGAATCATATGGTCTTTATTTTTTAATTTGTTTATGTGCTGAATTATATTGATAGATTTACGTATATTGAACCAGCCTTGAGACCCTGGGATAAAACTGACTTCGTCATGATGTATAATTTGTTTGATGTGTTGCTGGAGTCTGCCAGCACTGCACGTGTGTTTTCTAGTCCCCGCACTCCACACAGCTGGTACCACCTCAGGCAAACCCTTTACTCATTGGGTCTGCATTTCCGTCCCAGATCTGTTCCGCTGGTGGTTGCCACCTGAGAAGATGCCCGGCCTCCTCAGGTTGCCCAGAGAGACAGGGGTTGTGACTCCGGAATATCCAGGGGAGAGCCCTATTGTTGCCAAAAAACGGCTGCTGCTCTGTGCCTCAGGGCACCGCTGCTCCTGTGTGGTTCCCTCTCAGCTGACCATCCTCTCCTCACTCCCATTCTGCAGAATCAGCACTGACCAGCAGCAGTCCAGGCCCTGTCCACACCTCTCGAGAAAACACCCAGGAATCTGGACTCCTGGGTAACAGGCCTCCAGACCTCAGAGTGAGAGTGGAGAGGAGTGTTGGGAGCTCAGAATTGCAGGTAGAGAATATATACAGTTTTACACAGTTTTATGCCTGACAGGAGAGCACCATGGCACCCTAGTAGGGGACGTAGCTCCAGTTTTTAGAAGGTCTCTCCCATGGAGTATAATGGGAGGACTTTTGAACTTTGCTCATTTGTTTATGGGATATTCCAAGCCATTCTCATGTGGAAGGGGACTCCCATCTGCTTGGTGATGAATTTTGTACCTTTTGTTTGTATCCTTGGGGTCACAGCTCGCCTCAGCAGGGTTGATGTGCATTCTTCAACCTTCTCTCTTGGTGCAGCTCTAATCCGCCAGGTTACTTGCTAAATTTCTGTCCTTTAACTCTCCTTCTGGACAGGAGCCTCTGTGGGAAGCTGGCTTCAGTCAGCCATCTTGTATTCTATCCTTTCTTATGTTGTCTAGCTATTTAGTGACTTTTTCATTTATTTTATGAAAACTTTTAGCTTTTTTTTTGGTTGTTATTTAACTTTCTCTTCAATTCCCTGCATTTTATTTGCCATCCATATTCTGAATTCCATTTCTCGCATTTCAGCAGGTTCCTTGCAGATAGATCACTATTATAGCTCCGTGTGTTCCCTTGGGGGTGTTGAACTATTTTGTTTTTCATGTTGCCAGTGTTCTTTTGCTGGTTTCTTTTCATCTGAAACCTCTTGTCTTGTCTCATACCTAATAGGTTTGTAGGGTATCTTTTTTTTCTGGGAACTCTCCTGATTAGTTAGATTAATTAGAAACAGTGGAGGGTCCTAGGTGCCACTTTTTTTCTACTCTGGAATGTTGTTTATGTGGGTGGGGTATGTGCACAAGAAGCCTGTGTTGCAGCTTTTCTGATTTGTCCTTATAGCATGTGATGGCCACTGTTTAAGCCTGTGATGGGTGATGTTTGTGCTGGGTATTGGGTTGTTCACCAGATAGATGTAGGAAGTTTGAGTTGGGAGCTGGATGAGACACTTTCCATCAAGGCTAATGTTGTGGAGATTGCTCTGCCCAGGGTCTCTCTGCAGCTGGGTGAGGCTATCTATGCAATTGTCATAGGTTCTCAGGCTCAAAGCAATTCTCAGTGTACTGGTAACTTGAGGCTGGTGGTGGGGTCCATAGTGGGGCAACAGATCTTGGAGCAGTTCCTCTGGCCCTGCAGTGATGGAGGCTCAGGGGTTCAGTTTTGGGGCCCGGGGACAGTACTCTGGGTGTGATATTCTGGGTGTGATGGGAGCTCTGGAGCCACAGGGTTGGAACCTTAGTCTGGCTCTGATGTGAGAGCCTCAAAGCAGGGAAGGAGTCAGGGGTAGGGTTCTAAGCAGGGCCTCAGGACTGGTAGCAGGCCAAGAGGTCTGTGGGCTGACCTGATCTGGAGGCAGCATCAGGGCTGAGCAGGCAGCAGGATGTTGTGCAGGGGACCTTGCAGATGCCAGTTCTCACAGTCAGAGATTGATTCCAGCAACTCTGGATTTCTCCCCACATCTCCCAAGAACCCACTGAAGCAGTCACCCAAAGCCTCCCAGGTTGGATCCCTGAGCACCCTAGCCACCTCCTGTGCTCAGATCCCATTCTGCTGTAGGGGTAGGGTGCTTGGCTTACAGCCACAGGGTATAGCTCAGAGAGCTTCAACTTAGTCTTCTCCTTTCCTAGTCCAGTGGTTGTGATATGAAGACCACTACTGCGCAGCTACATCCTATACCAGCCTGGCACTGTGTACCTGGGAGCACAGGATGGCACGAGCTGTAGAAACCCAGGGCTGTCTGCTACTGAATCCCACCCTGCCTGCTGATGAATGACTCTGTACAGACTCCAGGCACATCCCCCATCTGTCCAGACAGAGGCCTGTGGTAGTGCAGCCAGCCCTCTCACAACTAAGCTACAGTGCCTGTGTGTGAGTGGGGCATCCCCACTCTATCCACATTGGGAACACCCCCCGCCCCAGCTTAATCTCATTGGTCATGCCCTGTTTGATTGAATCAGTGGGTATGTATTGGCTGTGCAGTTGTTCTTTCTGTCAGTAGTCAGTGCTTGCAAGAAGGAGCTAAGAGCAGTGTTGTACTTTGGTGCCTGGAGTCCGTCTACCCCTCAGGAAAAGCCCTTGGATCCCCCAGGCAGTGGGAGGGGTCCTGGAGCTCCTAGTGAATTTCCTCATCTTCACCACATCCCAGGTGGATGGAGGAGCAAGGCTTGATGGTGTTAGGTTGGGTGAGCTGGCTTTCAGGCTCAGTAAATATAGGTCCTAACTGTCTTGGCAGGGATCAAAGCTTTGCTTCAAGGGGAAAGCCTCTGGGAAGGGTGTCGAAGGAGCCTCACCCAACTGGAAAGTCTGCTCATGGCAAAAGAGCTGTCTGCAACTCACTGACTGGTTATCAGGAATGAACTCTGCCCCTCGCTCTACCCCTAACCGAAGAGTCTCCCTCCATGTCTGATTACAAACAGGTGGCCACACTTCCTGAGCAATGGTGCTACAAGCTGGGGACTTCCTTGCCCGAGGACCTGCCCCCGTTGGAAAGGGCAGCTTTCCTGGTGGGGGAGGGATGCTCCGCCAGATCGCTGTGGCATGATCCAACTGCACTCTTGTCAGTTCTGCCCATATCGGCTCCCTTGCGTCTCAAGTCCAGCTCCCAAATCTCCCCTTTGTGCCCCAAGAAACCTTTGTCCTCGGGGTATAGGATTTGGCTGTCATATCTATCACTGGCAAGCATCTCTGGTGAGTGCTAGTGGGTGAGAAACTCCCAGAACAAGCAATCCTGGGTCCACTGCAATTCCTCAAGGGGAACGGGCGGGCCCCACTTTCTGTGGGAACCTCAGACTGGAGGGTACACCAGCTGAAGTGGTCATTCTTCAAAGTTTTGACTTAAATGGCACTCTGGGCTGCAGTGGGCTGAGGAGAGGTGGTCGAGGAAAAGAGTTTGAAAGAAAGAGAGCCCCTCCCTCTGGATCCTCTGGCCCCTTTTCCTGGAAGGAAGCTTTCAGGGAATGTATAAGCTCTGGGGTCACACAATCTCTCCAGGGCCCATGCAGTCTGGGTAGGCATTGGGAGCAGCCTGTGTCGGAACAGGTGATGTAAAAACTGAAAGCTGAAGAGCTCCCTGAAGATGTCAGAGAAATGGTGGTGATGGCCTTCTGTGCTCTGGGCCATGGACACAGGCAAAGGGGAAGCTTAAAGGGATTGACAGCCTGATGCTTTATTTTCAAAAATGTCCCAGTTCAGTGGTTGCAGCAGCACTTGGGCTCCTGAGATGGGAAAGCTTCCAAGCAACTTGGCAGCCTGCTAATCATTATAGGTGTGTGGGAAAGAGAAATGAAACCCTGCTTACTCCTTCACTGGGGTAAGAGGTAATCAACGTAGGAACCAGGCCTGCTATACTGATACATGCATGCGGTGCATGTCTAGTCTATGAAAATTAGGTCAACTTAAGAAGGTGGTCCATGTGCAGAGGTGGTCAACCATAGGGGTTCTAGTGTATATAAATTTGATCAACTTAAGAAGATGGTCAATGTGTGGAGGTGGTCAACCATGGGGGTTCTAGTGTATATAAATTAGGTCAACTTAAGAAGGTGGTCCATGTGCAGAGGTGGTCAACCATGGGGGTTCTAGTGTATATAAATTAGGTCAACTTAAGAAGGTGATCCATGTGCGGAGGTGGTCAACCATAGGGGTTCTAGTGTATATAAATTAGGTTAAATTAAGAAGGTAGTCCATGGGTGGAGGTGGCCAACCATGGGGGTCCTAGTGTATATAAATTAGGTCAACTTAAGAAGGTGGTCCATGTGCAGAGGTGGTCAACCATAGGGGTTCTAGTGTATATAAATTTGGTCAACTTAAGAAGATGGTCAATGTGTGGAGGTGGTCAACCATGGGGGTTCTAGTATATATAAATTAGGTCAACTTAAGAAGGTGGTCCATGTGCAGAGGTGGTCAACCATAGGGGTTCTAGTGTATATAAGTTAGGTCAACTTAAGACAGTGGTCCATGTGCAAAGGTGGTCAACCATGGGGATTCTAGTGTATATAAGTTAGGTCAACTTAAAAAGGTGATCCATGTGCAGAGGTGGTCAACCATGGAGGTTCTAGTTCATATATTTGTGTATATTTTTCTTTCTGTCCTGCTTTGTGGTTTCTTTTTATAAAATCTCTGGCAGGCTGTGGTACCTTTCTCTTTAAACTAGCTCTGAGCTATGCCCATCTTCCCCTGCCCCTGTCTCCTTTATCTTTATCCAAAATCCTGAAACCCTTCTTTTCCTTGGGGACAATCTGGCACCTAATATCTCTCATCAGCCATCTTCCCCCTCCTTCCTGCATAGCTAATCTGAGCTAGGACAGAAGATGATTGTCCTTGAACACACACAAAAACCCTGCTTCGAGTCTATCCTACCTCTGGTTCCCCTGCCCTAGAGATGGGGAGTGGGCAGTCAAAGCCTCAATATTTACTCATTGTTATGTCAGAGAATGAAAACAAATTTTTTGTTGAATCATAATCCTTGTGCATTTTCTTTAACTGTTTGAAATTACAATAAATTACAAAAGGAAATGGAAAAAGTATAGTTTTTAAAATTGACAAATTGAATTTCCATACTGACTTTATTATAATAAAAAGAAAACACCTAAATTTTTCTCTGATGAGTTTAATAAGCTACTGATGAGAAAAGTGTCTATGAATTATATATATGAACATATACACACACATACACATATATTTATGCCTATCAACATTGGATATGATGCCATGAAATGCAATTTTTATGCAAGCTATATAACTTGCTAAATGTAATCATATCGTCTCCGGGCAGAGGTAAATCTCATTGTGTGTAGCACTCCCATCACTCAACTCTAAGGTAGGCTGTTATTTTTACAAGTGCTATTTACAAACCAATTCCAAGTCTTTGCTCTTAGTTTGTAAACAATAATTTGATTTCCTCCTGAGCTTAAGTATTATGGTGAGTTTTGAATTTAACAGTGGCTTCTTCAGTGATAACAGTTTTTCCTCTTACATTTCTGCTCATTGATCTGCAATCTAATCTTTAAGTATAAGGTCACTGTCAGATTGTATCAACAGTCAAAAAAACTAAAAGGGAGATTTTCCACCTAAACCATGGCCTGAGGTTTGCAAAACTTGCAGTTTTAAAGCATGTGCTTTTAGACTCTTAAACAGTAAAAAGACATTCATACGGAATCTAAGTCAGTTTCTTTCTCAAAAGTTAAAGGGTAGAGCAATTGCTTCTCAGTATTTGAAAATGCTTAAAGTACATATAACATATGGCTTTTTTTTTTTTTTTTTAGAGACAGAATTTCACTTTATTGCCCTCCATAGAGTGCCGTGGCATCACACAGCTCACAGCAACCTCCAACTCCTGGGCTTAGGCGATTCTCCTGCCTCAGCCTCCCGAGTAGCTGGGACTACAGGCGCCCGACACAACGCCCGGCTACATATGGCTTTTTTTTCACATTTATGTAGTAGAGGCTGATGTTTTCAGTTTTTATTTAAGAATAATGATAATAGGCCAGGCATGGTGGCTCATGACCATAAACCTAGCACTTGGGGAGGCTGAGTCAGGTGGATTGTATGAGTTCAGGAGTTCAACACCAGCCTGAGCAAGAGTGAGATCCTATCTCTACTAAAAATAGAAAAATTAGCCTAGTGTGGTGGGTACCTGTACTCCCAGCTACTTGGGAGGTTGAGGGAAAAGGATCGCTTGAGCCCGGGAGTTAGAAGTTGCTGTGAGCTATGATACCATGGCACTCTAGCCCCAAGAACAGAGTGCAGCTCTCTCTCTCAAAAAAAAAAAAAAAAAGAATAATGATAATAACAAGAGTGACATTTGCTAAGAAAATTCTATGTTCTGAGAACTATAAAATAATTTATAGGCATTATATCATATAACATTGAATCATCTGTGTGGCAGAACTATTCTGTGTATTATGTAGTTGAGATGCAGACAAACAACTTAAGTAAAGCTGCTGGGTTTTGAACCTGGAGGTCAAACCTCCAGTACTCATAACCTAGATAATTATTAAATCATTGGATTTTAATTATACTTTCAAAATGTTCAAAATTAGTGGTTATGTATTACAGATTTATTAATAAAATGCGTTAATATTATTTCTCTAAGTCTTTGTATATAAGTTATAAATTTTGTTTAATAGAAAAACATTTTCAGCTATTTGTTTTTTTTTTTTTTTTTGGAGACAGAGTCTCTCTGTGTTGCCCTCGGTAGAGTGCTGTGGCATCACAGCTCACAGCAACCTCAAATTCTTGGGCTTAAGTGATTCTCTTGCCTCAGTAGCTGGAACTACAGGCGCCCACCACAACGCCTGGCTATTTTTGTTGTTGTTGTTGCAGTTGTCATTGTTGTGTAGCTGGCCCAGGCTGGGTTAGAAGCCATCAGCCAGGGTATATGTGGCCAGAGCCCTACCCCCTGAGCTATGGGTGCCACCAACTACTTGGATTTAAAAGTTGAGAAACTTTCAATTAAATATGGTGGATTATACATGTATGTTGATCTCTGAAAAATAGTATATGCTGTTTTGTTACAGTCTCATGAACTGATGAAGACAGTGGAAATTAGACCTTAGGGCTCTTTCCCTGCCCCAAGTGAATTACAGATAAGAAGTAAGAAAGAGGGTGGTGCCTGTGGCTCAAAAGAGTAGAGCACTGGCCCCATATGCCAGAGGTCGCATGTTCAAACACAGCCCCTGCCAAAAACTGCAAAAAAAAAAAAAAAAAGTAAGAAAGAAAATTATCAACTTTTAAAATTATCATGGCGAGTTTATATTGTGAAATAATTACTTTGGGTTGCTTGTCTATTTTATCAGATGAAAATATTGGTGTTGTGTCATTTACATTATCAATAATTTCAGGATTTTTTAAATCTAATTTTGTATGTTTTGTATTTTTCCTTTTGATTGTAGGCTTATTATTTTAAAAGATATTTCCTTTGCATCAACTTGACTTGGACACAAACAAGAAATTGACTAAGAGAAGGCTCAGCTATTTGTTTTACATTGCAATCAATAAACACGGTGCAATTGATCTATCCCTGCTCATAGATAACATGTAAACTCGTACTTAATAAATTAAAAAAATTCATAATCATTCTTAATTTTATTATGGTTTTATTATAATCAATAACTAACATGTATCCCCTTTAAAAATAAGCCATGCTGATTTTTAAAAAAATGTTTTTCTTTTATCTTTAAGCAGTTCAGGAAGAATATGTTATTATAAACTGTTGAGGACTGAGGGTCAAGAGGTCTGGGTGGCGAATATCTGCTACTCTGTTTGATCAGAAATATGTCTCTGGGCGGAGGGAGGGGGATTGGTGGGATTACACCTGCAGCGCATCTTACAAGGGTACATGTGAAACTTAGTAAATGTAGAATATAAATATCTTAACACAATAACTAAGAAAATGCCGTGAAAGCTATGTTAACCAGTGTGATGAAAATGTGTCAAACAGTCTATAAAACCAGTGTATGGTGCCCCATGATTGCATTGACGTACACAGCTATGATTTAATAATAAAAAAAAGAAATATGTCTCAGTTAATGGTATCTAGTATTATTATTCAAATTATTTTTAATATATGTGTTACTTGTATGTTTTAGAGCACCTTCTGCCCTGTTGTGTGTGCATAATCTCCTACATATAATTTTTCGTAGTTCTTTCTCATTTTAGTGTCCCTAATGCTTTGTAAAGAACTTGGCCCAGAAGTTGCCTGAATTGGGGGTAAAGTATAGATGCAAATGCATACACATTTTCACTTTAACCTAACATTTCCACCAAGGAAAGTGAGGCTCAGAGAGGTGAATAAATTACCCAGTTCAAACTAATGAGTATCTGAACCAAGACTTGATTCTGATATCCATAAGGCATTATTCCTAAAAATAAATACAACCCCCCAAACATTGACTTAGATGACATGTCAGAGGTTAGTTTATTAGTTATGAGGATTAAATGATTTAATGTTTATAAAAGTGCCCATTAGAAGTAATGCAAATGTTAAGTGTTTAAAAATATTTATTTAACAAAGATATAATTCCAAGTCCAGGAAATGAGAAATCAATCCCCCAACCAGTTTGGTTGCTGATTTTGCCAATTTAAGTCAGAATGAAAATTAATTAAAGATCCTGAATGTTCTTAATCATTTGTAATCATTTTTATTTCGTTTTATTGTTCAGTTTAAAGTGTACTGTAGTCATATATGTATGTATGAAAAACAAAATTATTAGCATTCTTAATATTTTGTAAAATCAATTTTATTTAGTTAAAAATATATACACAGAAATAATATCCCAACAGTCTTAGAATTTGGGACTTACTTTTACTGGGATCAAAGTTGATAGTTAAGCCAATAATTGATAGGTATTAAACATAGAAAAAAGTGGGGCGGCACCTGTGGCTCAGTCGGTAAGGTGCCGGCCCCATATACCGAGGGTGGCGGGTTCAAACCCAACCTCAGCCAAACTGCAACAACAACAACAAAAAATAGCCGGATGTTGTGGCGGGCACCTGTAGTTCCAGCTGCTCAGGAGGCTGAGGCAAGAGAATCGTTTAAGCCCAGGAGTTGGAGGTTGCTGTGAGCTGAGTGAGGCCACGGCACTCTACCAAGGGCCATAAAGTAAGACTCTGTCTCTACAAAAAAAAAAAAACATAGAAAAAAGTTTTGGAAGATGGCAGGTGGATTATTTTGTCAGCTGGTATTCCTTCTCTCTCTTATAAAAGGTAGTGTATGAAGATATTTGAAAATCAAGGATAATTTCTTTTAGTTCCATCAAGTTGATTCTTTAACTGAAATAATTAGAAAGAGTAAAGAGGAATAATAGCAACTGACCATGCTTAATTGTAAAAAAGAGAGAGATTGAGAGAGAGAAAATTGTCCCCTGGTACTTGTGAAGAAAGATCAAAAGACAAGAAAAAGGACAGTAAAAAAACTTGCTTTAGAAAATATATGGTTCTAAAAGGATACTAGGAAAGGACATGGGTAAGAGGAGAATCTGAGCCCATGCTTTCCTCACACCCATGTGGACACAGTGAGCACCTGACATATTGGCTGTGAGTGGACCAGGCAGGGATGGAGAACAGGAGGTAGACGTTCCTTGGTCTCCCAGATTTTCTTTCCCTCTTCCCTTCCCTTCCCTTCCTTTTCTTTTCTTTTCTTACAAGGTCTCTACCTCTCTGTCCCCCTGGTTGAGTGCCATGGCATTATACTCACAACAACCTCAAACTCTAGGGCTCAACAGCTCCTCTTGCCTCAGCCTCTTGAGTAGCTGAGACTACAGGCACCTGACACAGCACCCAGCTATTTTTAGTAAAGATGAAGTCTTGCTCTTACACAGGCTGGTCTTGAACTCCTGAGCTCAAGCAATCCATCTGCTTTGGCCTCGCAGAGTGCTAGGATTACAGGCGTGAGCCACAGCACCTGGCTAGTCTCCCAGATTTTAAGAGGAAAAGAGAATGCTTGGAAAACACCTAAGAGATGACAGAGAGGGAGGACTCATACCACCACCAGAGGACCAGAGATGTAGATTCACTGTCCTGAGGCTACACAGCTACTTTGCAAATTGAACTAAAGTGACCTCCATTTCCAGATTCCAAGTTTCTCACTCTTTCCACTGTATTGTTAAATGGTGTGGGGGTGCCATCTTTTAGGGTCTACCTTGCAACCATGAACTAAAGATGAGTAAATCATATACCAGCTATAAAACTGTCATGCCCAACTGGCAGCTTAGCAACTACCTGTCAAGAGGTATTTGGGGGTATAAAAGCCGTTCTGAGACTAGATTGACTCAATATAAAAATCTACAAATAACATTTTAATATGACATAATTAAAGAAAACTCAGCCATTGAGGCATTTTTTGATTTGCCACATCATTTCTATATTTGACTCTATAAATATAGACTTATAGGCAGTGTGAGTAAGAAGGAGCCTAAGAAATATGAAGCCAACTACCTTTATCGCAGGTAAGAACATTATAAGTGGGAGGCAACAGGAGAGAGAGAGAGAAAGAGAAAGAAAAGCACCTGGTGACCATGGCAGGAAAAAGTGCTACAAAACAGCACATCTCACTTTCCAGTAAAAAACCACATGCTTATACACATAAGGTTGGTTTGAGTTTTTTGTTTTATTATTTTTTTTATTGTTAAATCATAGCTGTGTACATTAGTGCAATCAAGGGGTACAATGTGCGGGTTTCATATACAGTCTGAAATATTCTCATCAAACTGTTCAACGTAGCCTTTTTGGCATTTTCTTAGTTATTGTATGTAGACGTTTGTATTCTGCCTTGAGTAAGTTTCGCCTGTACCCATGGGTGGAGGGAGGGTAATGGGTGGGGCAACACCTATGGTTTCAGTTTTGAGTGTGGAAAATTTTGCTTTGACTTCTCCTTTCTCTTACTTACTATACAAACATACGGGTCCTCGACCTGAGAAAAATGCCACATGCCACCTGATGCACTGACTGTGGGTCGCCTGCATGAGGAGCTAGTTGAAACCAGGTTCCCTTCTAAGCTCAGCTTCCCAGGGTTCCCCGTGGTGCTGGGCAGCAGCATCCTCTAAACAGCTGGTCAATTCCTTCTGTATAAAACCTTATAAAAACACAGTGCACCGAACAATTGAGTCTCTCTCCTGGAATGCAAACCCAAGCTACACGTTATCAGCACATCTCCAGTCTCAGCGTGTCCCTTCATGCAGGAAATTCCCTGAATTTCCTTCTCTTCCTGACCTTGGCTCTGGAAGTTTTCCCTAGTACAGAATTTTACTTAACCCATTCTGTAGAATGCTGTGGAATTCCTCTGTTGTTCTAGGGCACCCCTGCCAATCACCCCAACTAATAATGAGGATCAAATCCCTATGTGTCTTACTAAAATATCCACAGGACCAAACAAGGTCAAAGAAAGGCCGCCTGGAATAGCTGTAATGCTCAGAGATGGCAAAATGTCAGAGAGGTGAATGAGTAATAATAAACATCTGTGGGATTAGAGACAAAGAACAATTCTCCCCTTTTAAATTTAATCTTACATTAATTTTACAACCAGTCTAAGCTAATTTATGAAGAGTTTATAACAACATGTTAGAGTGGATACCGCAGTCTGAATTGCCCCCCCAAATTCATGTGTTGGAAGCTTAATTACCAATGCAACTGTTCTGGGAGGTAGGGCCTTTTGTGAAATGTTTGGCCATGAAGGCTCCACCCTCCTGAATGAAGGCTCTGCCCTCCTGAATGGATTCATGCTGTAATAAAAGGGTCGGTGGGAGGAGTTCCCTCTCCTTTGCTCTTCTGCCATGTGAGGACACAGCCTTGCCCTTCCATGGTGTGAGGATACAGTGAGAAGGCCCCCACCAGAGGCCAGTGCCTTAATCTTGGACTTCACAGCCTCCAGAATTGTGAGAGAATAAATTTCTGTTCTTTATACATGAACAAGTCTCTAGGATAGCGGCACAAAATGGACTAAAACAGTGGACAGCTGTCTTTGCCTGTGCTCCCTTCTCTCCTTTTAGTAACATTACCGTGGAATTCAGGGGGCACACTTCCTTTCTCTGATTGCATTCACCCTTGGTGAACTGTTCATCAAAATATCCTAGTAGCATGACCAAGGAGGCCACAAAACGCCTGTGGGGCTAGTCAGACGACTTTCTTTGCCAGAAATTTGAATTTTTTTTATTTTGAGACAGAGTCTCACTCTGATAGAGTGCTGTGATGATAGAGTGCTGTGATGTAAGGTAGCTCACAGCAACCTCAAACTCTTGGGCTTAAGAGATCCTTTTGCCTCAGCCTCCTGAGTAGCTGGTGCTATAGGCACCCACCACAATGTCTGGCTAATTTTTCTATTTTAGTAGAGACAAAGTCTCACTCTTGCTCAGGCTGGTCTTGAACTCCTGAGCTCAAGCAACTTGCCCACATCAGCCTCCCAAAGTGCTAGGATTACAGGTAGAGACTAATGCCTGCTCAGAAATTTGAATATTGCTCTGAGAGATGCAAGGCAAGAAACAGCCATACCTGATCTGTTCTTTTGGCTCCCTGAAGAGTCTGTTCTGCTACTTAAACTTCCTTTGACTCTGTTTGCTACCCTAAAACTTTTCGATACACTTCCCTTTTTTACCTAGTCACCATTTATATGACTTGCCACTAATGAACTACTATTATAATACACAAGAAAATATTTATGTTAAATCAGAAAGGAAAGAAGAACATTTTTCATACTATTATGAATACAACTTGGAATTTTTTTCTTATGTTTGGGATAAAGACTGAAAAAGGAAGTACTGATGTTGATTCTTATGTTTTAAATAATTAATATTATCTTTTAAAATGAAATTTATTTGTATTGTCTTGTAAAATGAACTTTGGAGAAAAATGATTATGTCTGAGAAAATGGGTATATTTCTGGATCAGATCCATTGGTTTAATATAGCTCTGAAAATAAAGTAGGAACTCAGTCCTGACTCCTACCAAACATACCACCACCAGCTCTAAGAAAAAGCAATGGAAAAGTTTTGAAGTAAGTGTAATTGTTATCTGTTATGACTCTTCAGCTACTCATATTAATACAACCTTTCAGTGCAACAGCATCTAAACAGCATCCAAAACCTATCACGGGGGACATCTTTCCCTGAGACAGGTGGCCTCACTCTTCTGTGTAGTGATTATTTATACATTAATATTACCCAGTGCCTACTATATACCAAGTACCGCTCTCTTGCTAGAGCAATGAGTTGGACCTCAAATTGGGAACCTTCTTCTATAAAGGGCCAGATAATAACAAATATTTTAAGTGTTGTGGGACAGTGTCTGTCTCAACAACTCAACTCTGCTATTGTAGTACTTGCCCAAATAGATGTCAATAAATGGGCCCAGATGTATTCCAATAAAACTTTATTTACAAAAACAGGCAGTAGGCCATATTTAGCCCACTGGCAGTAGTTTGCCAACCTCTAAGTCACACAGGCAAAGTTCTTGTTTTGGTAGAGCTAGCTTTCATGTGAGGGGGAAAAAAAATGCTCCTAAATAAGTAACATTTTTTTTTTTTTTTTGTAGAGACAGAGTCTCACTTTACTGCCTTCGGTAGAGTGCCATGATGTCGCAGGACTCACAGCAACCTCTAGCTCTTGGGCTTCCGCGATTCTCCTGCCTCAGCCTCCTGAGCAGCTGGGACTACAGGCGCCCGCCACAACGCCTGGCTATTTTTTGGTTACAGTTCAGCCGGGGCTGGGTTTGAAGCCGCCACCCTCGGTATATGGGGCCGGTGCCCTACTCACTGAACCACACTGAACCACAGGCGCCACCCATAAGTAACATTTTGAATAGGAATAAGTGCTAGAAGGAAATCAGACAGGTAATATGATAGACAGTGACCTGGAAACAAGGTCTACACTTTTTTCCATGTTGCAGGGAGGGCCTCTCTGAATACAAGAAGGGGCTGGCCAGGAAAGAGCTGAGAAGAGCAGGCTCCTGGCTGAGTTTCCTGCATTGACTTGTAGAATAGTGCTCAGAGCTGACCTGCCCAAATTGCCTGGAGATGTTCTGTGAGAGTAAGATCTGAGGAGACGCAGTCACGGGTGGCATGCCTTCAGCCAACGAGGGGAAGTTGGCTCTGGTGGTGGAGCGAGCATCCCCTGGCTACCTGGAGTCAGGTACTGCCAGGGGAAGGGAGCAAGCCCTGGGATCAACAGCAGGTTGTCAGCTGTGGCACTAGCTTGGTTTTGTCATTGCCTGGGGAGTTTCAGGGGTTCTGCAGAGCAACGCTGTGGTGCAGAGGGGTTCGTCCACTCAACTCCATCTTGCCTCCTATCACAGAGGTGAAGCAGCAGCCTTCTCTCCAACTTATTCCTCCCTACAATCCTAAGGACTTCATCTTTGCTCTGCAGACCCCACCTGTGAAAGGGCACAGAACTAAGGGAGGTGAGGGCAAGTCAGTCACGTCTCCACCGGAATCTCCCACTCCTTTCCTGTCCTGCTGACGCTGGTTGCATAAATGCAAAGGGACTTTAAGCCGTTCTTTTTCTTTTTTTTATTTTTTTAAGTTGAATCTGAGGCCTCTGCTGCACTCTTCCTCTTCCCTAGACCCACCAGGCTTTCTCAGTCCTTCCCAGGCTTCTCCTAAGCAGAAGGCAGCTCTACCCCTAAGCTCTGTCCCCCACGTCTCACCATTCCTTCCTAAGAGAGGAGAGAATAGAAGACAGAGGGAGGAGAGGAGTGAAACTGACGTTCAAAGTGCCAGACACTGTGTATTCCGCGTGTGTCACCACACTTAATCTCAACAACCTCCTCACAAGATGAGTTGTGTTCCCGTTTATGTCAGATTAAGAAACTTTGGCTCAGCAAGATTCCATAACTTGCAAAAAGTCGCATAACTGTTAAGCACAGAACTATTTTGAACTGAATTCTCACCAAATTCTGGGCTCTTTCAACTCTGGAAAATACTGATTGTGTGCTAGATCATATATGTATATATTAATAATAGCATTTAACCAGTGCATCTTACTAATTTCTCTAAAAGCACAACAGTTGGGAAGAGCAGTGTCTCCTGTTTATGTTACACACACACACACAATCAACTATCATAAAACATTTAAAAATTCATCTGCTGCTACTTGAATGTTGCTTTGTGCTCTAATAGTCTCATGAATATATACGTCTATGATTTGACTTGGCAATTCTTGTTTATGATCCTAGATAAAAGGAGTAGGTAACCATTAACTTCTCATTAGATCAATTACTAGCAAAATTTTAATCAGTTTGCAGGTACAAAAAATGAAGATAGATTTCAAATAATGGTTCTTTTCCTATATAAGTAAGACTATTAAATTTGTTCCTGGTAAGTTGAAAGTATATTTTCACTGGGCTGTACAATTTAGTTTTATTGGATGATTTGATTTAGAGAAAAATATTTCATCCTTTTGACAGAGACGAATAAAACCTCTACAAAAGACAATTTATAGCCTCACTCTCTTTGTAAGATGTGTCATAAAAGCTAATAAGTGGTTGAGATACTTCTATGGTAGCATTTTCTGTTAGAAAGGGGCCAAATGCAGTGGTTAAGAGGTTCAGAAGTCAATGTCTGGGTTTGATTTTTGGCACCTTGTACGCTTTACTTATTACATCATACATTTTATTATGCATAGCTCATTACTGGCTATGTAATCCCGAGCAAAGTGCTATTCCTGTGCCTTCATTTTTTTTACCTGTAAGATAGCACAATAGTACATGGATTTCATAGAGTTGGTGTGGTAATTAGCTGAGATGATGCTGTAGAACCATGTAGGACGAAGCTGCAGAGTGGTGCCTGGCATCTGGTGAGCCCTCAGTACAGGTACGGGGTTTATACTTCCAAGACATGTTCTAGGGCTGAGGTCCCTAGCCGCTGGGCTGTGTACCAGTACCCATCCTCAGTACCGGTCCACGGCCTGTTAAGAACTGGCCACCCAGTAGGAGGTGAGTGGCAGTGAGCCAGTGAAGCTTCTGGCTGCTCCCCATCACTCACATCACCACCTGAGCTCTGCCACCTAAGTAGCAGCATTAGTAGCCTGAACCCTACTGTAACCTGCATATGCAAGGGAGCTAGGTTGCATGCTCCTTATGAGAGTCTAATGCCTGCCCAACTCATCCATGGAAAAATTGTCTTCCATGAAACTGGTCCCTGATGCCCAAAATGTTGGGGACCAGTGTTCTCAGGGAACACTAGAAAGAAGAATGTTAAGATAAGTGCCTGGCAGCGGGATTGTGACTGAAACGTTCTGTCATGCTCACAGGCTGTATGACGTCTGAAGAAGTTACCAACTTCATATGAATGAGGAATGTTCTGTGTGCACACCAATGAATGCCCCTAGGAAAATGTTCTATAGAACACTGGGAATTACAGCCTAATACATTTCTATCTTCTCCAAGAATTAAAGTTGTGTGCAAAGTGCTGGACTCACTTGAATGGTGCCTAAAAGGTATTTTTGCTGCCAAAGAACAAGTAGAAAATATGCTATGATCGGAAATGTCTAAAGTTTGTAGAAGGCATGGCAAAAGAGCAAGTTATGCTATTTTAATACGACATTTCTACATTTCATTGCCAGAACTAATCCGTAGTATTTAAACCTCCCACTTTTTTCAGGGTGGCATGTGTTCCCAAGTACAGATGGGAGAAACTGAGTTCTCTCATAACTTCTCTGTAATGACCCTTACAATTCAGATTTCATTGAACTTGAAGAGAGAAATTGATATTCTACTTAAATCAGAGGTCACTGACAGTTCCAGGAGGCAGGGCCCTATAGAGCTGTGTGTTTTGTTATTTAATAAAGGAAAATACTCTCTGACAGCACACTGGTGGCCGCAGCGCAGTAATTGGAGGCTCCTGATGAACATAAGCCTCTCAATCTTCTTTTGGAGAAGAACCAGGAATAGACCAGGAATCCTTGGGGATTATAATGAACTTCTTGAAATGTATGTAAAACTGTACATAACCAGGCAAGGCAGAGGTGCCAACTGAAACGGGTAGGTACCCCAGATTTATTCCAGCCTCTCCCAAGTCTAGAGGAAGAGACCAAATGCTGTCCTGAAGCATTTTTTAAAACCTCTTTTTTGGCGAATCACTTGTGTGATTTCCCTTAGTTACGGGAATGTAGACCAAGGTAAGAAAGTAAGAAAGGTGCAATAGAAACTTTAAGAACTTTCAAATCTGGGTGGCGCCTGTGGCTCAAAGTGGTAGGGCGCCAGTCCCATATGCCGAAGGTGGCAGGTTCAAACCCAGCCCCGGCCAAAACCCACACACAAAAAAAAAATAATAAAAAAAATAAAAAAAAAAAAGAACTTTCAAATCTGTCACTTAGTGAGATTTTATTCATGCAAAGGCTAGTCCCAGGGAAGCAAATGAAGTTGGTTGCCCACCCAAAAGTCATTTCTCAATATTAGTCAAGGTTCTTAGCTGCAAGCAACAGAAGCCAATTCTAGCAGACCAAGCAGGAAGGAGTTTATCAAAAAGACATTCAGTAGCTCACAGAACCATGGAAAATCCTGGAGAACCAAGATCAAGGCTAAGCCTCCAGAAAATGTGTTAAAAATTATGACATATAAAATCTGAAAAATGTTAAAAGTATATTTGTCTTGTTTTGTAAAATTAACTTTAAAATCATGTAAATACATTACATGATCATAAAACACAGCATACATTTTAAAGAACATCTCTAAAAAGTGAAAGGAAAATGAAACAAAGGAACACAACAGTGTATCAAGTTGGAGGCATAACCACACAAAAGAGGAATTGTTTTGAAGAGCTTTAAACAACATTAATTTGACTATGCATGACTAGTGTATACACGCTAAAGACAACCCCCTCACTCCCCAAATTATAAACTATTTTCAGTAATCATGTCTTTGCTGTAGTGTTGGTACTTTTTGTGTGTTTTTTTCTTGATATGGTTATAGATTAAACAGGTAATTATGTTGATGTTGAAGAAATGAGATTTTAGTTGTGGAAAGAACATATAAAAATATGCAATGGACCCTCAACAAATCCATAAAAATGTAAAAAAGTATGCAATCGAAAAAGTTAAGTATAATTTCTCTACTTGAAAATTTGATTTGGAAATACCATCATAAATGATGGGTTATTTTAAGTACGTCTACTTTTAAAATTGATCTTGGGTTGATATGGAGGTATGTAGAATTAGGTTACATTCTTTGGATTTGTAAGGTAAATCTGAGTTTAGTTGCATCCTTTACCCAAGAAGAGTGCCTTATACGTGAACATTGTACCTATATGTATTATTTTAATTACTGAAAAGGACCATGAGTTCTCCTGGAACCCAGATTAATATTTCTAAATACTATTTCCAAAGGAATCAGCTCTTCTTAGAGAAATGACTGATTCCTGGCCTAGACAAAGAAGTAAGCTTGAGAAATCCTGTATATCAGAAATTGTTGTTATGTCAAAAGGACCCAGGAATCACCTTGAAAACACTCCCAGTAGACAAAGATGGAACAAGTTAAGCACTGACATGAATAATGCCCGTAATGGAGTGAAACACATCAAGTGTATTCAAAACCGTGAATTCATAATGATACAAAAACACAACCATAGTGCAACCCCTGGAAGATGCTCAATGAACAGCCATAATTTTGAAAACCTGTAAATAATAGAACAACAAAGTCAGGTATTCATCCTGTCTTTATTTATAAAATATGTAGATGTATCTTAGGCTAGCCATGTAGTTGATGAGAAATTTCTTTTTATTGTAATACTTGGCTAAAGTATAAAAGGGAACAGTAGAATTAGACGAGTATTATATCAGCATTATTACTAAGCTATTTAGCATTTCTACGCCCATACAGATTTTTTGTAAAAGTCCCATTTATCCACCATAGTCTGAGTGAATTACAGTTGCTCCCTCCAGCGCGTTTCTATTTCTGCTTGAATCACCTCTTTCTTTTATGATTGCTGTTGTTATATCACTTGGTTCGTAAGTATTCAGACTATATTTAGTGTGCAGTGCACCCCATAGCATCATAAACTGCCCTTCCTGTGCTGCTTAATTATTTGGGCCAGCTTTCAAGCTCAATGATATTAAGGTTCATACATCTGCTGGCCCTTCGATAACATTCATCTGATAGACTTTTGATCACTCTGTCATTTTGAACTGTTACACATCATTTTGTTTTAACTGCCCTCTGTGATCCAATACACAAATTTCAATTTGTTTGCTTCTTTGCCTTTATTAACAAAAGTCACTTACATCATTCCAAAATTTATTCAAGCACACAATAAGCAATGGCCCCGACCAGGGATCACTTAATGCCCGGATCAAAGGCAAGCTGCAGGGAGCAACGTCTGCTCTGGTCCTGTCCTTTCAGCATTTCAATCTCTTTTTCTCTCCAATCTCACTCATGCCCATGAGAGTTACAAAATACGCAGAAATAAGATCACGTCAGAAGAGTTGGGGTTGCATCGTTCCCAGTGCCTGGGAAACAAGCGGGAAGTGAACTACCAATCTAATCACACCTGTCTGTTGCATCATCAGTCTGTTCATTCCTAGGTCCTGGCAAAACCTCAGCAGAAAGAAAAAGGCAAGGAAGCCACACCCAGCCTGGCACTGTATGGCACAGGGGGAGAACAGTGCTGACCCAAACAATGGACAGAACTCCACGGTAATAAACCAGCTTCTCATTGAGTAGGAAGGGAGGAGACAAGAGAAGGCTTTCAGGCAAACACACAGGCACAATTTATAAACAGTTTGGCTAAAATGTCTCCTAGAAACTTTAACAAGTAAACTCTGCTCTCATCCCTAAAGCTTTGGAAAATTTTAAATTGATACTAGGTAACAAGCAGAGGTATAATTTGATTAAAACCCAACGCCAAGTGTGGAAATTTCATCATGTCTGGCTCACAGAGTATATGATATGTAGCTTAATATCAATTTTTAAAAACAAGATAGGATTGGAGACTTCTGAAAAGACAGACAAAATAAACTTATCTATGAGCCAATCATTTAGAAATCTACCCTTCCATGTCTTAAGTTTAAATCTTTAATCCAGTGAGAGTCTTAGGTAATGGTGAAAGGTGTGGGTCCAGTTTCAGTCTTCTACAGGTTGCCAGCCAGTTCACCCAGCACCATTTGTTAAATAGGGAATCTTTTCCCCACTGAATGTTTTTAATTGGCTTGTCAAAGATCAAATAACGGTAAGTAGCTGGATCCATCTCTTGGTTCTCTATTCTGTTCCAGACATCTACTTCTCTGCTTTTGTGCCAATACCATGTGCCAGTACCACTGCTAGTGGGAATGCAAATTAATACATTCCTTTTGGAAAGATGTGTGGAGAACACTTAGAGATCCAAAAATAGATCTACCATTCAATCCTATAATTCCTCTACTAGGTATATACCCAGAAGACCAAAAATCACATTATAACAAAGATATTTGTACCAGAATGTTTATTGTAGCCCAATTCATAATTGCTAAGTCACAGAAAAAGCCCAAGTGCCCATCGATCCACGAATGGATTAATAAATTGTGGTATATGTACACCATGATATATTATGTAGCCTTAAAGAAAGATGGAGACTTTACCTCTTTCATGTTTACATGATGGAGCTGGAACATGCTCTTCTTAGTAAAGTATCTCAAGAATGGAAGAAAAAGTACCCAATGTACTCAGCCCTACTATGAAACTAATTGATGGCTTTCACATGAAAGCTATAACCCAGTTATAACCTAAGAATATGGGGAAGAGGGAGAGGGAGGGGAGGGAGGGGGGAGGATTTGGGAGGAGGGAGAGTTATTGGTGGGATTACACCTATGGTGCATATTACAAGGGTGTACATGTGAAACTTAGTAAATGTAGAATATAATTGTCTTAACACAATAACTAAGAAAATGCCAGGAAGGCTATGCTAACCAGTGTGATGAAAATGTGTCAAACTGTTTATAAAACCAGTGTATGGTGCCCCATGATTGCATTGATGTACACAGCTATGATTTAATAATAAATAAAAATAAATAAATAACAAAATGGTGACATAAAAAAAAAAAGAAAGAAAAAGAAATCTACCCTTCCAGAATATCTCTTTCTTTCTTGGAAAATTTGGTAACATAGCTTGGGTAGAGATGAGTAGTAAGCTCCACAGCCAGGAACCTGGGCCACGTTGGTTATCGGAAGTTAGCATCAGGACAGGAAATAAAAGGATTGGGGCCTAAAGAGTTAGTATGCTTTGGACACAAGGTCCTAAATTTAGCTTTTCTTTGTCTTCATGAATCTAATGTTACTTACTCTAATTGGCCAAAAAGTACCTCTTCCAAAGCTATCATCTTACTCTAGAAAAAACCTTTCTCTCAATTTTGTTTTCATTTTTTTCTTGAACATAAGCCAAAGCCTTATTTCTGAAAAGAAATGTGTTTGGGAGGTTTACAGGGAGAGATGATGGTTACTTTCACTGTAATTTATCTAACATTTTGCAGCTACAAACATTCTGGGCACTGGCTAGGGATTCAAGACCCCAGTATCTGTACTTAGAGAGGCTTGTATGCATGTATTTGTAAACAAACATACTTGTACCCCAAAGTGTATGTTTTCATCCTATTTTATAGAATTAAGGAAACGAGGAATAAAAGAAGCTAGCAAAAGAGTCTCACTAACCGGGCATACTAATGACAATAAACTCAAAAGATATTTGACAGTATGTACTATCTAAAAATTACCAGTCTATACCCACCTAGTTAGTAAGCACATGAGCTGAGGGCCATAAAGAACGATAGATTTGAAGACACCCAGGAAGATCAGTCTCAAGGTTAAGTTATTGAGATTGCATTTCCAGAGAAGTTATATTTCTAAGGAGAACTTGACATAATACTGAAGGTTATCCAGGGGAAAACAAAAACAAAAAACTAAGACTCTGGTTATTTACTGTTCCAGAACAGTCTCACTGATACCCTTATGTCTCAGAGTAAGTCCAGAAATGTGGGTCATTATGAGAATTTTGAGATACACAAAAATCAAGAAACAACACCTGTGTGGAAGGAAACAAATGAAGCTCTCCCAGCAACACTGATGAGCCATGGAAGTTGAAACTGGCACAGGTGAATCAGAAAGGATGCTGTCGACTGTGTTTCTTGGACCACAACACAGACTGTCTCAAAACTTTCATAGTGACCTACGTATAAGCTTTGTGGTTACAGCCTAAGGTAGGACTTTCCGTTGACATCCTCTCACCCTGGTCAGACTTTGTGTTCGATGCTATAACAACAACAGGGCACTTCCAAGCATGAAGTAATAGGAAATTGGTGGGGACGGAGATGCACGTGAGCCCTTAAATAGCTCTGCACCGTGTTCATACAACCACGATGTACACTGGGCTCACCAACGTCACAGCGGGACAGGTTTGGCAAAGGTTAGAAACCCAAAAGAGGCATAAACATAGCACATTGAATAAAAGTATTTCCAAAGACAGTCAAAGAAGTAACACTATGTTTGGACACCCCAATATAACACAACTGACATCTTCTAAAACTTTCCTCCTCCAGTCCTAAATTGTCAGCAGGGAGTCTACCAAATACCCCTACTCTTGATTCAGTGCTGAAAAGTTGGGAAGAGAGGGAATTAGAAGCAGTTACCCACTAAATAATAGTCTCCTTCCTTTTATACCTTTGTGGAGATAGATGGCACGCAATGTGAAATTCACTTATTTAAGTGCATAGCGATTTTTAGTATTTCCAGAGCTGTGAACTATCGTCACAAATTAATGTTAGAATATATATATTACCCTAAAAAGAAAGTACATGCACATTAGCCATCAGTCTCCATTCCTCCCTCCCCATCATCCCATCACCTCCCCAGGCAAGCACTAATTACCTTCTCTTTGGATTTACTTGTTCTGGGTATTTTTTATGAATGGCATTATACAGTACCTGTATCTGTCTTCTTTCTTTTACCATAATGTTGTTAAGGGTCATCTGTATTATAACACGGATAAATACGTGATTCTTTTCTGTGACATAGTATCCCAGTGTACTAACATGTCAGATTTTGCTTATATCCATTCATCTGTTGATAGCTACTATGAATAATGCTGCTATAAATATTCATGGTGAAGTTTATATGTAGACACATATTTTCATTTCAGGAATGGACTTGCTGGGTAATATAATAACTTTATATTTAAACTTTTGAGGAAATGTCAGAAAGTTTTCTGTATCAGCTGAAACATTTTACATTCCCAGCAGCAGGCGGTGTAGGTTCCGATTTCGCTGGGCCCTTGCCCGTACTTGCTATTATCTGTTCTTTTTGATGATAGCCATCTGAGTGGGTGTGAAGTGATATCAGTTTCAGTTTGCATTTCCTTTATGGATAATTATATTTACCATCTTTATATGTGTCTATTATGCTTTTGCCTGTCTTTTATGGAGAAATGCCTATTTAAATTCTTTGCCCTTTTATGGGTTACCTTTACTTTTGAATTGTAGGTGTTATACATATATATTCTGGATTCTAGACCAGAGGTAGAGAAACATTCCATGTTGGAAGATTGCATTAATTTAGCTGTAATCAAATAAGGCACAGTCAGGAAACTTCAGTGAGATGTATTTTAAAATGTATATTATTTTTAAAAGTACATTGTTCTGTATTAATAAAAATCTAGCTATTATGTACTTAATAATTTCAAAATATGAAAACTATTTGTTAATTTTATTTATTTATTTTTGTTTTGTTTTTTGAGACAGAGTCTTACTTTGTCACCCTTGGTAGAGTGTCATGGCGTCATAGCGAACAGCAACCTCCATCTCCTGGGGTCAAGTGATCCTCTTGCCTCAGCCTCCTGAATAGCAGGGAGTACAGGCGCCCACCACAATACCTGGCTATATTTTTTTAGAGACAGGGTCTCAGTCTTTCTCAGGCTGTTCTCGAACTCCTGAGTTCAGGCAATCCACCCGCCTCAGCGTCCCAGAGTGCTAAGATTATAGGTGTTGAGTCACTGTGTCCAGACTTACTTGTTAATTTTAAAGTTAACTAACCTTGTAATAACATTGGTGTATTTGCTTTTTTGTTGGAAAGTATTTGAATATTTGGTAGCATGGAGGTCTGTGGTTGCAGTTGATCCTCTAGATAAGTCATGAGTCATTTGTGACCTTAAGGGCTTCTTGATTTGGGTTAGGTAGGAGAATGTAGATTCATAGCAATAAGTGGTTGGAAAGCAAGAAAGAATTTTTCAAACATGTTACTGAAGGTATGGATATTCTATTGCATTTTTCCGTGTTTTGATCGGATCTTTCTTAGCATCAGACAATGACTTTGAAAATAACTTGAACATGTCATCCACTGAGAGTTCAATCAGTTGTATCTGCAGATCTTTAAGTGTCTTAGTGTCTTGGTGATATCAACTAGGTAAGGCTGACATGCTAATTTGAGTGTAATGTCATGATTGTCAAAGTCAGAAACATTCCCCTTGTATTCTTCAACTAAAAGGTCTGTAACAACTATGCATATTCTACAAATAATTTGCATATATCATCTTGTTCATCAGTGATTTTTGCTTACTGGGGAAAATGCTCATATATAATTTCCTTTTGAAGAAGTGTCATATATAATTTCCTTTTGAAGAAGTGTTTTGAAAAATAGCTTTTTTTTTTTTTAATGTTTGGATCTTTTCCACATATCATGTATAGACTTAGTTTTACCTTGCAAAGAAATGTTCAAGTCATTTTGATTTGACATGATATCACACAGAAATGCTGCATTCCTATAGAAATCATCTTTCAATAATTCACAATGCTAATTATGTTCTTCATAAAATGTATCTGTTCTCAGAGAGATAAAATTTTGACTAACAGCCGTCAGCAGCTGATACAATTTTTGTTTCTTTGACTAGATAATTTTAAATGTTTTGTCTTCAAGCTCACTAATTTTTTGGAGTTTTTTTGTTTGTTTTACTTTTTTTTTTTGCTCTTTTTAAATTTCAGATCAATATGAGGGTACAAACAGCCTAGGTTACAATGTTTATTTTTGTTAGTTAGAGTCCCTCTTATAGTTGTGTCCCACACCCAAGAAGTGTGGCACACAATTACATTGTGCCCATTAAGTGGGAGCACACCAATCCCCCTCCCTCCTCTTCCTCTTTCTCCCTCACCTCAACTTCAATTAAATTGAGTTTCTCTCTTACGTGGATGTGTATTAGTTTGTCTACTGGCTTCATATTAGTATGGAGTACATTGGATACTTGCTTTTCCATTCTTGTGATACTTTACTAAGAAGAATGTGTTTCAAAAATATGGAAAGCTTCATGAACTTGTGTGTCCTCTTTGCACAGGGGCCATGCTAATCTTCTCTGTATTGTTCCAATATTAGTATATGTGCTGCTGAAGTGAGCACAAGCTCACCGATTCTTTCTGCAGCTTGATTGATCCGGCTATTAAACTTTCCGTTACATTTTCCAGGTCAGCCATTGTGTTCTTCATCTCTAGGATTTCTATTTTTTTTTTAATTATTGTTTTTAATTCTTTGTCAAATTTATCATTTTAAGGTGTTGTTTTTCAAATTTTATTTAATTTTTCTGACTTTCTTTAGGAAGATTATTCCAAATTTTTTGTTATCTCATAGATTTGCCTTTCTTTAGGTCATCATTGTGTCTTTGTTAGTTTCTCTTGGAGGTGGCATGATTTCCTGAATCTCTGGAGTCTTTGCGTCCTTGCATTGGTATCTGCATATTTGAGGGACACCCACCTTTTCCCAATTTTACTGGTGTTTTTCATTGATTCTCAATGGGCCAGCTGGTGGTGACCAGGGGAGGGAAGGGCTTGATTTTAGGTTCTCTAGATGGTTGGGTTACTACTTCTTCTCTGAGTTCAGAATGGGATAGCTGACTGGGCTCTGCATATAGGTTGAGCTACTAGATGAGCACTGCAATCACTTCAGATCAAGCCAGGACACAGGTTGTATTCCCTGGGTAGTTTGTACAACTATTTGAGTTCAGATATTGGACATGGTTGCTGGAGTATCCCAAGGTTAGGTGGAGTCACTGGTTAAGATGGACAGAGCCACCTGCTTTGTTCAGTGCACAGTCACGCTTTGCTTTTCTGCCTATGCAGGGCCTTGAGTTGGACTTTAAGCTGAGTCTAGCACTGTGTAAAGTACTGGATGTGGTGCAACTAGATTTTGCTTTTTGCTAAAATTTGCTTTGTCAGTGGTTTCCTTCCCTAGATAGGACCCCAGGGTAGAAAGAGGCTAATCCTAGAGACTATCTATCTAAGGAGTCAAGCCAGATAGAAATTTCCTAAAATTTTTGGAGCAACCAGCTCATCTTTGTGGGTGGGCTACACCATTACCTGGTACCTCTCTTGGCAAGTACAAAGAATTGCCACCAAGATTTATGTGCTCTGCCTCCTTGTTTTGTTTCTACCTGACCCCAGGTGGTCTAGCCATGCTGTTTTCCCCTGTCTTCCCTTTAGGTGAGACAGGAGTGGACTTCCTGGGAAGTATCTCAGAATGCCAGTGAAACAGGGCATCCTCTCTGGCTCTCTTTTCCCTCTATAGAAAGTGTAGTCTCTAGGAAACCCTCATTGGGTGGTGCTGTGAAGACTTGGGGAGTGGGGAGGGACAACACAATCAAAGGAGACCATTTCTCCCAACCTGTCCTGTGGATCATGCAGGTGACTCAAACTTACTTCCAATTTTGGGATTTTCACAAAGGTGTTCTTGTTTGTGGATATTTGTTCGTTAAACTTTCTGTGGAGGGTAGTGAAGTTAAGGACCTCTTATTCTACCAGTTTGAGGACCAAATATATTATTATCCTCTTTCATTATACCTTTAAATATTTTCCTCCATCAGTTTTGTTTTCTTATTCAGGAACTTTTTTTATGTGTATCTTGGATCTCTTTGTACTTTTGTCTCTATCACTGTTAGCCTAGTGCTTCAAAATACTTTATTTTCATTAACTTTGTTTACTCATATTTATGTTATTTTCTCTCTACTATAATTTCTGTAGTTTATTCTTTGTGTTCTTTTTAATATTGTTTTCATTTTTGTGATGATATAAGTTTCTTTGACTTCTTTCTTGTATTCTTATAGCTTATATTTTATTTCTTGCAGTTTTCTTACAGTCTTCTGACTGAAATCTTCTGTTTGTGGTCTTGCTTATGAAGCAATTACTTTATTTAATTAAAATTCATGGAGAAATATGTGGTCACAGTTTTCACCTGCTCCCTGGTAAGTGTTCTTTACTTAATTTTTTTCTCTTACTCACCTCCTGCTTTTTTTTATTGCTCACTATCAAAAGAGGTTATTTTCTCCCTGGACTAGCTATTTGCAGGAAGATAGTACATATAAAAGAGTTGTAGATGATATTCCAGGTAGGCTGGGATTTGGGACATTGAGTATATAAGATGATGTAGCTTTTGTTTACCTTTGTACAAGGGAGAAAGGCGTCTTGATCAACATAAAGGCAGTTCTTTTCTCCACTGCCCATGAGGTAGTCTGGTTCCTGAAAACACGGTTGTCTATGTGAATTTAGCATCTTGCCCTGCCTCCTTTGCTTCTCACAACCAAAAACATCCAGTAATGCTTCTTACAGCAGCTTTTGATCCTTATTGGTGGTCTTTCATTTTCAAGAAATGTAATTCCCAGGTTCCTTCTGATACATGGAGATACCGAGTTTTCTTGCCCCTAAGTTATCATTGTGTCGTGTCCCTCCGCTACTTCTTCCCTTAGGATTCTTGATCTCCTTGGTCAACTCCAGCTATTTTCAGCAGCCTTTTCACCAATTTTAGAGTTTGAAAAGTTTAGTTTCTCCTAGTTTCATAAAAAAGTGTGGTTATTTTATTGTCCACTTTCCTTTAAGCTCTGAGGGGATTTCTAGGAACAATAAGAACAAAACAAAAAAAAAGGAATTTTGAATTAATGGTATGCATAAGCACTAAAATTTCACTGATACCATTTAACATGTTGAATCAACATGGTGTTTGAAGTCATTTTTCTCCTTGAGCTGCAGTATCCAGCTCCTAGCCATGGGCAACTCACTGGATTATTTATTTATTTGATATTATTAAACACTTATGTATGTATTAGGTCTTCTCTTAGTAAAATGAGATTTTGAATTTCGCAGTTTCTGGCCAGGGCTGGGTTTGAACCCTCTGGCATATGGGGATGGCGCCCTACTCCATTGAGCCACAAGCACTGCCCAAGATTTTGAATTTCGAGAAATAGTGTTTTGGGGTGTCACCTATGGCTCAGTGAGTAGAGTGCCGGCCCCATATACCGAGGGTGGCTAGTTCAAACCCAGCCCCAGCCAATCTGCAACAAAAAAATAGTCGGGTGTTGTGGCAGGTGCCTGTAGGCCCAAATACTCCGGAGGCTGAAGTAAGAGAATCACCTAATCCCAGGAGTTGGAAGTTGCTGTGACCTGTGATGCCACAGCACTCTACTGAGGGTGACAAAGTGAGACTCTGTCTCTAAAAACAAAACAAAAAAAAAAACAAAAAGAAAGAAATAGTGTTTTGCAAAAAAAAAAAAAGTAGTGTTTTGCCATTATTTGCTGTATCTACTTTCATTTTATTTTACTTCATGGACTTGTTCTACACCATTAAACAATTTAATTTTTTAATCTACATCAGTCTGTAAAAACATTAACTCTAGAAATTAGGAAAGAAAAGAATATGAAGATGAACCTATAAAGAATAAAAAAAATGAAGTGTATAATTCTGTTAGTAATAGTCATGTGTTAATAGAACTGTTTTAATGTAATAATAGGTATTAATTACTGAGTATATTCTATACATTAGCTTCCACATAATGCTTACATATATTTTGTTTCTAATTCATAGCTATTTTTAAACATATGCATTATTTTTATGTATGAGAAAATGAAAGATCACAATGACTATCCTAAGCTTACAAGATTCTAGCAAATTCTGCAGGATATCTGCGCCTATCAACTCCATTGTATTTTCTCGCTTACCCCTTTCCTAAAATTTTATAGTGAAGGTTTAGCAGTCATCACTGGTCACATGCCCAAGAGTTATTTTCTGTCCTCAACTCTGCTCCTTGATAACAGAGCTTTCCTTCTATTAGGAAGGCTGATGATATCAGATACTTTCCCTCCCTCCCTCTTCTCCTCTTTCATGGAGACTAAGGGAGAATCTACTGGGAAGTGTCTAGGGAAGATTTTATTTAACAACAGAAACAAAAACAACGAATGGAAGCATCATAGGAAATATTCTTATTTTTCAAGCCAAATGTGTCTTCCACATTTGGGACTACCTAAACCAGTTTAAAAATCATGAAGATGAGCTGAAGATAATGTATTATAAACATGGAAAGTGTTTGACCCTTGATTTCATTAATGAGCTACTTAATTAACCATGTTTATTGCAGCCCTATTCATAATTGCTAAATCATGGAAAAAGCCCACGTGCCCATCGATCCATGAATGGATTAATAAATTGTGGTATATGTACACCATGGAATATTATACAGCCTTAAAGAAAGATGGAGACTTTACCTCTTCCATGTTTACGTGGATGGAGCTAGAACATATTCTTCTAAGTAAAGTATCTCAAGAATGGAAGAAAAAGTATCCAATGTACTCAGCCCTACTATGAAACTAATTTATGGCTTTCACATGAAAGCTATAACCCAGTTACAACCTAAGAATAGAGGGAAGGGGGAAAGGGAGGGGAGGGAGGGGGGAGGTGGGCAGAGGGAGGGGGATTGGTGGGATTACACCTGCGGTGCATCTTACAAGAGTATATGTGAAACTTAGTAAATGTGGAATGTAAATGTCTTAGCACAATAACTAAGAAAATGCCAGGAAGGCTATGTTAACCAGTGTCATGAAAATGTGTTAAACGGTCTATGAAACTAGTGTATCATGCCCCATGATCACATTATTGTACACAGCTATGATTTAATAATAAAAAAAAAAATTAGGAATGAGATCCTCATTCCAGATTCTCTTCTGTAGCTAGCAGTTATAACACTATAACATGAAAGAATTGGTATTTGCTATTTAAAAATATATGAATATATATATGTCCTTTATGTTGGAATTTAAGACAGCCATTTGTTATTATACTCCAGAGAGCTTTGCAGACCAATAATGACTATCCACTAAATCTTGACTATTTGCTGCCACGTAAAAACAAAAGACTTTAAGAAAATTCATAATTATTATCATTCTCTGGAGAATCTTTCTTTGCCTGCTATTATTCTGGAAACATTTTTCTTCTTCTTCTCAGAGACCCATCTAGCTTTTACTGCTGCCTGTCATTCCATTTTTAAGCTCAAAGAGTCTTTGTCCCCTGACTGGTCTGTTTATGATTGTATGTTTCATACATATGCACTCCTTTCCCAAGGCTCAGGAACAGATGTTATTGCCTAAGCTCTTTCCCCATTGAAATAAATGAGACAAGATTAAAATAAAAAATAAGACATTTTCTGGTTTTAAATTTATTTTAAACATTAAATCCAGATGTTGCAGCTTATCCAGATGTCATTAAATGGGTGAGTTCAATTTTCTGTCATTTTGTAAGACATTGAATTCAGTGTTATGAAGTGGCATGAAACAAAGGTATTTTATAAGTGCTAAAAAAATCACTATTTAACTGTCTGAACATTCTTTTGGAATTAGATACTCTGTTAATGACTCTCTAAGCATCTTTTCTTCGTCTTAGCTATGTATGGACTGAATTGTGTCCTTACCAAATTCATATGCTGAATTTCTAACTCACAATGTGACTGTATCTGGAGATAGGATCTTTGGAAGGTAATTGAAGTTTAATGTGGTCATAAAAATGGGTCCTTAATCTCTCTCTGTCTCCACTACGTGAGGACATAGCAAGAAAGGAGCTATCTGTGAGGTAGGAAGAGCATCCTCACCAGAAACTGAATTGTCCAGCATCTTGATCTTGGACTTCTCAGCTTTCATAACTGTGAGAAAAGTCTCTATTGTTTAAGCTGCTCAGTTTACTGTATCATGATAGCATTTTGTTAGTTTTTAGGAGGACTAGGATAGTCCTGATGTGCATGTGTGTTGGTCCCAGGCTGCATTGACTTGACTTAAAACATTTTAGGAATAATGGAGAAATTGGGTTCATATAATAGCCATCATTGATTTAATTTGTTTTTAAAAATAAATGGGAAGCATAACTTAACTGCCTACAGAATTAAGAAAAATAATTTAAGTCAGGAGCTGTTAATTCCCTATCCTTCAACTGCTATTCCCATCACCTCTCAATACCAGCTATCTTTTTTGGATCCATTTTTTTTGGTAATTAGTCATATCTAATTTACTCAGAATGTTATAGAATTATCAAGTTTTTGTTTTTTTAAATCTTATTGACTTAAAAAATGTTTATGTTGAAGTTACGACATAGAGCAAAATGGGCCAGGTATGGTGGCTCATGCCTGTAATCCTAGCACTCTGGGAGGCTAAGTGGGTGGAATTGCTTGAACTCAGAAGTTTGAGATAAGCCTGAGCAAGAGCAAGACCCTGTCTCTACTAAAAAATAGAAAAGCTAGCCAGGAGTTGTGGTAGGTACCTATAGTCTCAGCTACTTGGGAGGCTGAGGCAAGAGGATGGCTTGAGCCTTAGAATTTGAAGTTGCTGTGAGTTATGACACCAGGGCATTCCACCCAGGGTGATAAAGTGAGACTCTGCCTCAAAACAAACAGACAAAATAACAACAAAAAACCTCATACAGAAAAATGTACACATTTTAAGTGTATGATTTGATGAATTTTAGTGCATCTATACCCAGCTAACTAGCAACCAGATCAAGATATAGAACATGTCCAGCTACCTAGGAGATCCCTTTGTGTCCCTTCCCACTGGTATCCCTATGTTATTTTGTCTTGTATCACCATAGATGAGTTTTGCCTCTTCTTTAGGCAAAAATGAAGTTATGCTGTCTATATACTTATATCTGCGACCTGCATCTATATTATTGCTTGTAGCAATTCATGTTATTTTGTTCATATTCATATCGTATATGTTACTGTACATTGTATTATAATAGTTTGGTCTTTTTATTAGTATGACTATTTCTTAGGATGAATATGCAATTTTTAATTCTACTATTAATGGACATGTTTTATCTATTATGAATATAGCTGTTTTGAAGATTCCTGTATATGTCTTTTGGTCTGTTTTGTCTGATAATAAGTTAGGCCAGTTTTCCTATCTTATTGTTTTCATGGTATATTCCTTTCCTTCCTCTTACTTTCCACTATCTTTCCCTGAATATTTAAGATTTTTGTTTGTTTGTTTTTGGTTTTGAGACAGAGTCTCTCTATGTCAGCTACAGTAGAGTGCTGTACTATCACAGCTCACAGCAACTTCTAAGGCTTTGGCTTTAGCAATTGTTTTGCCTCAGCTTCCCAAGTAGCTGGGACTACAAGCGCTAACCACAATGCCCAGCTATTTTTTTGTTGCAGTTGTCATTGTTGTTTAGCAGGCCCGGGCCAGGTTCAAACCCACCTGTGTTGGTGTTTGTGGCCAGTGCCCTAACCACTGAGCTATAGGTGTCAAACCAAGATTGATTTCTTATAGGGAGTATACAGTAGCACTTACTTTTTAAATCCAGCTTGTCAGTCTCTGCTGTGTAATTAATGTGACTAGTCTACTTATAAGCATATAATTATTTTAAATCTTCACTTGTTAATTGTTGTCCACTTTCCTTTGTGGATTTTGTTCGTTTCCAGTTTGGATAAATTGAGTAGATTATAATAACCTTATTGAAGTAAAACTGACCACACATATTTAAAGCACACAATTTGCTAAGTTTTGACATATGAATAGACCAGTAAAATCATGATCACAATAGAGATAATGAACGTATTCATCACACACCAAAGATTCTTTATGTTCCTTTGTAATCCTTCCAAAGACCTCTCCCACCACCTCATCCTCCAGCAACCATGCTGATTTACTTTCCTTAACTGTGGATTTCTTTCGTTTTCTAGGACTTGTATATAAATAGGATCTTAGACTTTTCTGTAGGAAAAGTATTTTTTTCTTCTAATTAGAGATTGTTTGGGTTATATTGCAGAGACGTGATAAGTTTCCTTTTGAATATTGCTCAGTTCAAGTTTTAAAAGTTTAGGCAACTCGGAATCCTTTGATGATTTTAGCAAGTACCTATTAATAGTATTTGATATAGTTTGGAGGTTTTCTCCTCCACGTCTCATGTTGAAATTTGATCCTCAGTGTCGGAGGTGGGGTCTGGTGACAGGTGTCTGGATCACAGGGGCAGATCCCTCATGGATGACTTGGTGCCATCCCCCGGGTAATGAGTGAGTTCTTGCTCTGTTAATTCACTTGTGAGCTGACTATTTAAGGAAGCTGGCTCCTCCTTCTCTCTCTATTGCTCTTTCTCTTGTCCTGTGACACGCCTGCTCCACCTTCACCTTCTATCTTGACTAAAGCTTCCTGAGGCCCTCACAAGAAGCAGATGCTGGTGCTGAGTTTCTTGTACAGTCTGCAAAACTGTGAGCCAAATAACCTCTTTTCTTTATAAATCACCCAGCCTCGGGTATTCCTTTATAGCAATGCAGTATGGACTAGACAGTGTTGAATAGGGCATAAAGAGGAACCGAGAAAATTGAGAACAGTAAGTGCAGTCCACCTTTTTATGATTTGGGTTGTGAAAACAAAGGACAGAGATGTGAAAACAAAGGACAGAGATGTGAAAGTAACTTAGAGGAGAAGGTAAGCTGGTCCAGGTTCATGCTGAGAGAGAAAGAAGGTTAAACCGCAGCTTCCTGTTACCTTTCTTAGGTTTTCCGGTTTTTTTTTTTTTTTTTTATTAAATCTTAGCTGTGTACATTAATGCAATCATGGGGCACCATACACTGGTTTTATAGACCGTTTGACACATTTTCATCACACTGGTTAACATGGCCTTCCTGGCATTTTCTTAGTTATTGTGCTAAGACATTTACATTGCACATTTACTAAGTTTCACATATACCCTTGTAAGATGCACCTTGTAATCCCACCAATCACCCTCCCTCTATCTACTTCCCCCCTCCCTCCCCTCCCTTTCCCCCTTCCCCCCTATTCTTGGGTTATAACTGGGTTATAGCTTTCATGTCAATCTTATAATTCCTCTACTAGGCATATACCCAGAAGACCAAAAATCACATCATAACAAAGATATTTGTACTAGAATGTTTATTGTAGCCCAATTCATAATTGCTAAGTCACGGAAAAAGCCCAAGTGCCCATCGATCCACGATGGATTAATAAATTGTGGTACATGTACACCATGGAATATTACACAGCCTTAAAGAAAGATGGCGACTTTACCTCTTTCATGTTTACATGGATGGAGCTGGAACATATTCTTCTTAGTAAAGTATCTCAGGAATGGAAGAAAAAGTATCCTTTCTTAGGTTTTCTATTCAACCATATGTTACGGTGGTCCCATAAGAGTATGAGGCTGAGAAATTCCTATTACCTAGTGATGTCATATCTGTCATAATGTCATAATGTAATGCATTACTCATGTTTGTGGCAATGCTGGTGCAAACAAACCTACTGTGTTGCCAGTTTTATAAGAGAACACATACAATTGTATACAGTACATAATACTTAATATGGTACGGTATGTAATACATAATATTACTATAATAACAAATGACTTGCTTATGTGTAATGAATGATGATAAATTACTGGTTTATGTATTTGCTATACTGTACTTTCTATCATATTTTAGAGTGTACTCTTTCTACTTATAAAAAGTAAGCTAAATATAAGACAGCCTCAGGCAGGCCCTTCAGGAGACATTGCAGAAAAAGGCATTATCATCACAGGTGATGGCAGTTCCCTGCATGTTTTTGCCCAGGAAGACCTCCCAGTGGAAGAAAATGTGAGGCTGTAAGACAGCGATATTGATGATCCTGACTCTGTGTAGACCTAGGCTAATGTGTATGCTTGTGTCTTAGTTGTTAACAAAAAAGTAACAGAAGAAATTTAAAAAATAGAAAAAAAGATTATAGAATAAGGATGTAAAGAATGAAAATGGGCTAGTATGGTGGCTCATGCCTGTAATCCTAGCACTCTTTGAGGCTGAGGCAGGAGGATCACTTGAGGCCAGGTGTTGTAGATCAGCCTGAATGAGGGCAAGGTCTTGTCTCTACAAAAAAATAGAAAAATTAGCCAAGCATAATGGCCTGCACCTGTAGTCCCAGCTACTCAGGAGGCTGAGTCAAGAGGATTGCTGAGCCCAGGAGAGGTTTCAGTGAGCTACGATGATGCCACTACACTCTAGCTAGGGCAACAGACCAAGGCTCCATCTTAAACGAGAAAAAGAAAGAAAATATATTTGTACAGTTGTACAGTGTGTTTGTGGCTTAAGCTAAGTGTAATTACGAAAAAGCACAAAAGTTAAAAAAATGAAAGCTTTTATCAATTAAAAATTATAGCAAACTAAAGTTACTTTATTATTGAAGAAATAAAAACTTTTAAAAATAAATTGAGTATAGCCTAAGTGTACATGTTTATAAAGTCTACAGTAATGTATGTCCCAGGCCTTCACATTTGCTCGCCACTGACCCAGAGACTCATTTGGAACTTCCAGTCCTGAAAGTTCTATTTATGGTAAGTGTCCTATACTTACCATACTTTTTATACTGTATTTTACTGTATCTTTTCTGCTTATTTAGATCTTGTATGTTTGTTTAGATATATGTATGCTTATATACAGAAACACTTACCATTATGTTACAATTGCCTATAGTATTTATTAAGTACAGTAACACGCTGTATAGGTCTGTGGCCCAGGAGAAATAGGCTGTACCATACAGCCCACATGTGTAGTAGGCTACGCCACCTAGGTTTGTGTAAGTACACTCTGTGATGTTTGCACAATGACAAATCACCTAATGATACATTCTCAGAATGTACCTTTGTTGTCAAGTGACACATGGCTATGCTAGTCCTTTTGTCAAATAAATGGTTTGCTAATATTTCTACCACACTATAGCTTTCTTTTTCATCCTCTTTTTTGAGACAGAATTTCACTTTCTCAGCCTCAGTAGAGTGTCATGGTGTCATAACTCACAGCAACCGCAAACTCCTGGGCTCAAATGATCCTCTTGTCTCAGCTCTCCTTCCACCATTGAATAACTTTTTTCACCATGTCAAGATCTGTTTGGTATATTTGTGGGTATATTTCTAGGTTCTCTATCCCTTTTGAAATGTATAGTAGAATTCTCAGATGAAACTGTCTGAGTCCAGAGAGTCTGTGTTAGAGGGCTTCTAAAATACAACTTCAATTTCCTTCATGATTATAGGACTGTTCACATTACTTATGTTATCTTGGTTGCATTTTAATAATATGTGATTTTTTGAGGACTTAATACATTTCTCCTAAAAGTTGTTGAATTTATGAACAAAAGTGGTATTTGTGGTATTTCCTTACTGTCCTTTTAATGGCTAAGGGATCAGTAGTATAATGCTTGTTTTCATCCTGATATTGGTAATTTGTGTTTTCTCACTCTTTATTTTGTCAGTCTTGTTATTTATCAATTTTACTGATATTTTTCAAAGAACCAGTGTTTTCTTTCATTGATTTTTTTCTTATGGCCTTCTTTCCAATTCAAATTATTTGTGCTCTTAACTCTATTATATAAACTTTTCTTACATGCTTGCACTGGGTTTATTTTTCTCCTTTTTTTTTTTTTTTTTTGAGTAGGAACACTTACTCTTTATTCGAGAACTTTCCTCAATTTAATGTAAGACGTTAGTGCTGGGGAGACTTCTGACTTGGGTCTTCCCCTTTGCCGGAGCTCTGGTGCTTTTTTACTCCTTTTGTATACCTTTTTGTCTAATAAAATCCTATCTTACCACTGGCGGCACGGGGGAGACATTAGTGCTATAAACGTCCTTAACGTTGCTTTAGCAGCATGTTACATCGTTTCTAATTTCTGTTGTGATTGTCTCTTTGATCCACAGACTATTTAGAAGTGTCTTTCTTAATTATCAAACATCTGGAATTTTTCTCATTATCTTTATGTTATTGATTTTTATTTTAATTTCATTGTGGGTAGAAAACACTACGTGACTTCAACCCTCTAGAATCTATGTACTTACAGAGTTACAGAATTTTTAAGGCTGTGAAAATTCTTTCAGATAATTTTGTACAACTCTTCAAATTTGAAGTTACTCATCTTTATAATTGAAATAATTGAGATACAGTGATAAGTGATTTTCTGAAAGTCACACTAACTGGCAAAAGTCAGAATCAGAACCAGAAGGCAAATCTTCTAAATCTTCATGCAGAACACTTCCCATCATGCCACGCTGCCACCTTCTGCCTACCTGAATTGTCACAGGGAGCTCTTTGCTGGTCATATTCTCTCTGTTAAGTTGATCTAATTTAATCTTTATTACTATATCTCTTCTCTGAAATATTATTATAGATCTTTAATTAGCACATAGTTTTCCTGTCATTTTAAGAAAATATTTTCAGTTTTACTTATTTACCCTGTATTTTTTGAGCAGGATTGCCCTTTAATTCTTTTGTTTCTCCAATAGTGTTTTTAGTTCAGTGCTGAGTAAACAGCACTCAGTAAAAAAATTCTTAATTAAATCTCCATGCCAGCAGTTTTTTATTTTCAGAGCAAATAGCCCTTTCATTATTATTATTATTTTGTTCGTTTGCTTGTTTGTTCGTTTTTTTATTTTGAGACAAAGTCTCACTCTGTTGCCCCAGGCTAGAGTGCCAGGGCATCATAGCTCACAGCAACCTCAAACTCTGGCTCAAGCAATCCTCTTTCCTCAGCATTCCTGAGTAGCTAGGACTACAGGCATGTGCCACCATGCCTAGCTAGTTTCGCCCCCCCCCCCCTCTAATTTTAGCCTTGCTTTTGCTCAGGCTGGTCTTGAACTCCTGAGCTCAAGTAATCCACCTGCCTCGGCTAGAGCTAGGATTACAGGATTATAGGAGTGAGCCACTTTCCCCAGGCCCCTTACAAATTCTTTTTTTTTTTTAATTGTTGGGGATTCATTGAGGGTACAATAAGCCAGGTTACACTGATTGCAATTGTTAGGTAAAGTCCCTCTTGCAATCATGTCTTGCCCCCATAAAGTGTGACACACACCAAGGCCCCACCCCTCTCCCTCCATCCCTCTTTCTGCTTTTCCTCCCCTCCCCATAACCTTAATTGTCATTAATTGTCCTCATATCAAAATTGAATACATAGGATTCATACTTCTCTATTCTTGTGATGCTTTACTAAGAATAATGTCTTCCACTTCCATCCAGGTTAATATGAAGGATGTAAAGTCTCCATTTTTTTTAATGGCTGAATAGTATTCCATGGTATACATATGCCACAGCTTGTTAATCCATTCCTGGGTTGGTGGGCATTTAGGCTGTTTCCACATTTTGGCGATTGTATATTGAGCTACAATAAACAGTCTGGTACAAGTGTCCTTATGATAAAAGGATTTTTTTCCTTCTGGGTAGATGCCCAGTAATGGGATTGCAGGATCAAATGGGAGGTCTAGCTTGAGTGCTTTGAGGTTTCTCCATACTTCCTTCCAGAAACGTTGTACTAGTTTGCAGTCCCACCAGCAGTGTAAAAGAGTTCCCTTCTCTCCACATCCACGCCAGCATCTGCAGTTTTGAGATTTTGTGATGTGGGACATTCTCACTGAGGTTAGATGATATCTCAAGGTTGTTTTGATTTGCATTTCTCTAATATATAGAGATGATGAACATTTTTTCATGTGTTTGTTAGCCATTCGTCTGTCATCTTTAGAGAAAGTTCTATTCATGTCTCTTGCCCATTGATATATGGGATTGTTGGCTTTTTTCATGTGGATTAATTTGAGTTCTCTATAGATCCTAGTTATCAAGTCTTTGTCTGATTGAAAATATGCAAATATCCTTTCCCATTGTTTAGGTTGTCTCTTTGCTTTGGTTATTGTCTCCTTAGCTGTACAGAAGCTTTTCAGTTTAATGAAGTCCCATTTGTTTATTTTTGTTGTTGTTACAATTGCCATGGCAGTCTTCTTCATGAAGTCTTTCCCCAGGCCAATATCTTCCAGTGTTTTTCCTATGCTTTCTTTGAGGATTTTTATTGTTTCATGCCTTAAATTTAAGTCCTTTATCCATTTTGAATCAATTTTTGTGAGTGGGGAAAGGTGTGGGTCCAGTTTCAATCTTTTACATGTAGACATCCAGTTCTCCCAACACCATTTATTGAATAGGGAGTCTTTCCCCCAAGGTATGTTATTGTTTGATTTATCGAAGATTAGGTGGTTGTAAGATGTTAGTTTCATTTCTTGGTTTTCAATTCGATTCCAAGTGTCTGTGTCTCTATTTTTGTGCCAGTACCATGCTGTCTTGAGTACTATGGCTTTGTAGTACAGACTAAAATCTGGTATGCTGATGCCCCCAGCTTTATTCTTATTACTAAGAACTGCTTTAGCTATACGGGGGTTTTTCTGGTTCCATACAAAACGCAGAATCATTTTTTCCAAATCTTGAAAGTACGATGTTGGTATTTTGACAGGAATGGCATTGAATAGGTAGATTGCTTTGGGAAGTATAGACATTTTAACAATGTTGATTCTTCCCATCCATGAGCATGGTATGTTCTTCCATTTGTTAATGTCCTCTGCTATTTCCTTTCTGAGGATTTCATAGTTTTCTTTATAGAGGTCCTTCACCTCCTTCGTTAGGTATATTCCTAGGTATTTCATTTTCTTTGAAACTATGGTGAAGCGAGTTGTGTCCTTAATTAGCTTCTCATCTTGACTGTTATTGACGTATACAAAGACTGCTGACTTGTGGACATTGATTTTATATCCTGAAACATTACTGTATGTTTTGATGACTTCCAGGAGTCTTGTGGTTGAGTCTTTGGGGTTCTCTAAGTATAAGATCATGTTGTCAGCAAAGAGGGAGAGTTTGACCTCCTGTGCTCTCATTTGGATTCCCTTGATTTCCTTGTCTTGCCTAATTGTATTGGCTAGAACTTCCAGCACTATGTTGAATAGTAAAGGTGACAGAGGACAACCTTGTCTGGTTCCAGTTCTAAGAGGAAAAGCTTTCAGTTTTACTCCATTCAGTAAAATATTGGCTGTGGGTTTGTCATAGATAGCTTCAATCAGTTTTAGAAATGTGCCACCTATGCCTATACTCTTCAGTGTTCTAATTAGAAAAGGATGCTGGATTTTATCAAATGCTTTTTCTGCATCTATTGAGAGGATCAGATGATCTTTATTTTTGCCTCTGTTAATATGGTGGATAACGTTTATGGACTTGCATATGTTAAACCAGCCTTGCATCCCTGGAATGAAGCCTACTTGATCATGATGAATGACTTTTTTGATGATAAGCTGTAATCTATTGGCTAGGATTTTGTTGAGAATTTTTGCATCTATATTCATGAGTGAGATTGGTCTGAAATTCTCCTTTTTGGTAGGGTCTTTTCCTGGTTTTGGTATCAGGGTGATGTTTGCTTCATAGAATGTGTTGGGAAAGATTCCTTCTTCCTCAATTTTTTGGGCTAGAGGAAGGGAGTGGGGGAAACGGGAGCAGGTGCAAGGGTCTTTCTAACAGAATGGCACCAAACCATTTGTGAGGGATCTAGAAACACCCTCAGAGCCATCCCCAGAAGGAGGGTTTTACTACCCTGTTTCCCCAAAAATAAGACAGTGTCTTATTTTAAGGTGTGCTCCCAAAGATGCACTAGGTCTTATTTTCAGGGGACGTCTTATCTTTCCTGTAAGTACGTCTTATTTTCGGGGAAACAGGGTAGCTACCTGGACATCTCTTAGCCCAACCAAGTTAGCTCATAACCATCACAGGATCCAGGCATATGAAGAAAAACTAGTAATACAAACTTAGTAGGAGAAGAAGGAATTCTGGATACATGTGAGATCTGACTAATTTCTGTCTCTATTAAAGCCTTATTCTTACAAAAAGCAAGGGGTCTGTATATAAGAAAGGAAGGACGAAAGAAAGAAATGAAAGAGAGATTGAAGGCTCTTTGTCACTGGCACACAAAAGCACCATGTTTTAGGAGCTCCAGCAGAAGGTCCTGTCCTGGGCAGGGGGGCCAGATCACTGCAGATCACGGAGCAGCCCTGCTGCCCTGACTGCACTTATTTGGGGGACAGTGGAGGTTGCTGCTGGACTGGAAGGGGGGTGACAGCAGGTGGAGAGGGCACCAGGAATCTCCCGACCTTGGAGGAGCAAGTGTGTGTTGTTGAGGAACCTGGTGCTGGGAGAACTCCTGGGCTTACTCCACAGCTGGCAGCGTGGAGGAAGGGAGAGACTGGAGGGTCGTCACCTCAGTCTAGAAGCGGTGCTACTTCTGCTAACAAGTTCAGGCTTGTAATATATAACCTTGCACAATGAGGAGTTGAGAGGTTCACTCTCTCACGTGCCTAGCACAGAAAGAGAGTTGGATCTTGGTGAATTGTGCCTGCGGCACGTTCTGATTCCAGCACACACATGTATCACATACTGGGTATCTTTAGACGGAGAGCGGGAAAGTGGATATTGCTCAGTTCTAACGGGCATCTCCCATGTTAGTATCGACCTTGCACAAGTGTTAGAGGATGAACCTAGAAGTCAAATCAGATCTAAATTTGATTCCTAGGCATACCCCTTAACTTACCGTGTGACCTTGACAAGTCTCTCTGCCATTCCGAGTCTCGGTTTCCTGAGTCATGATATGAGTTTAATAGCATTTATCTAATAGCACTATTATAAAGATACATCATCTAATGGATGTAAAGTTCCTGGCACTCCACCTGACATACGGTGAGCATTAAATTAAAAGCAGCCTTCCAGATTATCTGAGTATTGGGCTACCATCCCTCAGGGAGCCTGTATTATTTTCCCTTTCCCTCTCAAATTATAATTTCTTTCTCCCCTTTGACTCTTCAGTGGAAAATAATAACTATCTTCTCGAGGTTAAAAATAAAACCAAACCAATCAAAACAAACTAAAAAACCTTGCTCTCAAGTCCCCTGCCCCTTTATGCTATTTTTCCATTTCCCTCTTCCTTATCACCAAACTTCTCAAGCCTTTGTTTTATGTCGTGGCATTTTTTTTTACTAGCGGCTTCTACTCTTTAAGTTCCCCTTTCTGTCCCAGCCCAGCCTCCTTTTCCTATTTCCTGCAGCCGTTCTCTCGCAGATTCTAACCACCTCCTTATGACTGACCCACGGCATCACTGTAGGCCTTTCCTATGGCTGACGTTCTAGTTTCCTTTGCCTTTAATGATGGCACTTAACCTCATACTCTTCCCATTCTCCCCATTCCCAAACCATCTTCCTGATCCATCCAGTTCCTCCTCCCGTCCCCTTCAGGAGGGTTTCCAGAAGCTTCATTTCCTGGCCCTCTTTTCCTCTCACACGTTTCCCCTTGCCATTCACATTTCCTCCCCAAACTTAAAAATACCAACTCTATATGGGCTTCTTCCATGTCTAATGTTCAGCACCAACCTCTCATCTGAGCTCAGTTCCAGCTTCCCAATTGCCTGATCAATTCTTCAGAGGAATTTTTATCCTGCACTCAAATTTACTGTGACCCCACTGTATTCTGTGCCCGTTTGGCCATTGTTCATGCTCCTATTTTGGCACGTACACGCACCCTTACCTTGTGGTTATTTGGGATGACGCATTGCAGATTACAAATTCCTTGGGACTGGAATTGTATACGTTTTATCTTCTCACCTCCACTTTTGACTTCTCTATTTTTGTATTAAAATTTAGTAATCATTCATCTTGACCATCAAGAGTTTCTTAAATAATTATAACACATGCAATATATAATTCAATATAACTATTCACATTAAAAATGTGGTGTAGTCACCCTCCCCCATCCACAGGGGATAGTTCTAAGACCTACACACACACACACACACACACACAGACACACATATAGAGGGTATCTGAAACAACCACAAATATACCAAACCCTATGTATTCTATTTTTTTCTACACATAACTTGCTATAATAAAGTTTAATTTATAAGTTAGGCACAGTAAAAGATATTTAATAACAATGATAATAAAATAGAAAATTGTATTGTTTTCCACAGGAATATTGTATTACAAATATTGTAATAAAAGTTATGTGAATGTGGTTACTGTCTCTCTCTCTCAAAATATTTCATACTGTCCTGACCTGTGTTTGGAGCACAGTTGATGGCAGGTAACTGAAACTGTGGAAAAGTAGATCTGTCTAATTGGTAAGAGGGAACTACCGTCTGAGCTTAGGAAGAATCTCCAGAGTTCAAACTGACAGGAAAAGGGAAAGCCTCTCACATATTGACTTCAGAGTCAAAAGGTATTATTTCCCCTTTATTTAAATTTCAGAGCCATCAGGCATGCACCACTGTGGTTATTTAATTAGGGTTAGAGGGGCACAGCTGCCAAGATGCGGAAAACACAGCCTCCATTTCCCAAAAGAACGTGAAAGCTTGGTAACAGCGGTCATTTCCCTGGAACCTCACCAGTTACAGCTCATCAGCTGGGATGAAGCGAGTTTTGTTTTAAATTTGGAACACCACATCGTCATGCTGTTTCTCTCCCTTTGGAGTAGGAATAGAGTGATAAACACCTGCCGGGCATTGAAAGGTTTGCCAGATTCCTCTTACAAAGAAAATGGGGAATCAAGACAGCCCAGATTGCCTCTTCTGGTGAGAACACTGCCCCATAAGATGACCCTAGCTCTGCATCCATAAAGACACAGCTAGAGCTATATTAAAGTTATTTTCTCTAGTATTTATCTTTTGTCATTGATTATATTTAAAAATGAATTTTCAATAATGCTAATGGATCAAATAGACTGACTCAGAAAGGCCATCACAATCAACAGTGGGCATGGATACCTGTTGTGTGAATGAGTGAAAACAGACATATTGAAAATCTTTACCACAACTGGGCATAGGGCTCCATAACTGACAGTACCAAACTTTTAGCCTTTTGTTTCTGTTAATGTAGATTTGTCTGCATCTTCCCAACCTAGATTTCTTGTCCTGTTAACCAGGCTTGAACACTGGCCTTTGATCTGGTTTTGGCTGTGAGTCCTTTTTTTGACTCTCTTGAATTTCAGACACTTTGTCCAGCTTCCTACCAGATTCTTCCTTTGGTTTTTATGTCTTTGGTGTCAGGTGTCTGCCCCTGGAACTTTTTCTCTGCACCCCCAACCCACCTTGACATCATCTGCCTCCAAACGACCCTTTCCAGCACGTGGAATCTGACATGTGAATTAGTGCAATGGTCTCTTGCCTCCCTGTATCTCTGTTCTTCCTACTCATACTGTAAGGGGAAATCTAATCATGCTATTCTGCTCCAAACCCTTCAAGGGATTTCAGTCTTCTTAAGGATAAAATAAAAGTTTCTTAGGATGGAATTAAAATAAATTTTCATGATCCAGTTCTTGACTTAGGCTTCTGCTCCTGTTTGATGGACCTACTCACAGATCTCCAAATAATCCACAATCTCTTAAACCTTTGAGCGTTTACTCCTGCCATGCCCGCTTCCTGGAACAGGCTTCCTCTGCCTCTGTAGTAAACTCCTCTTCTTTCAAGAAATAACTTCTGACAAAAATTTTACCTGACTGAGGCCTTGTTTCACACACTTAACACATTCACACGTTACACAAACACACGTACAGAGGTTTGGCCTTTCTCTTTGCCCTAAAACTGGCATCTATAACTTAGGAAATGGCCTTGTGTTTCAGTCTAAAGAGATGACAGCTGTCTTAAAGAGATACGACAAGTGGAGGAAAAAGAGAAGCAAGACCGTCTCCTACGACCAATACCTATAAGGTACAGAGAGGGTGCCAAAAAATGTACACACAACTTAAGAAAGGAAAAACTGTATTAAGATTGTAATAATCAAGTCACACTACTGGAATTATAAGAGGTGTTCAAACATGATTTGTATCCATCTTTTGTTATTGGTATATATTGAATATTATAATTTTAGTACGATTTTTTCCTTTCTTAAAATGTGTATCCATTTTTGGCACCCTATGCATATGTTATAAGTACTGGCATAGGTATATGCATATATTAAATATATAAACAACTAAGAATGCATAGTTGACCATATAAGGTAGAATACAGCCTTCTCTGATGGCAAAGTGAAGTATGTGAGACCACGCTTTTGTGGTTTCTCTGAAGTATTCTTGGTGTCCATAATACAGAGGCTCAGAGTTTAATATCCTCACAGGGGTAGAAATTGAAGCTTTGTATTCAAAAGAAAGGCAAGAGGTTGAAATTGAGACTTCTGATATAAGGGCCCCTATAATCCCCAGGCACATACATTGCAAAAAAAGACTTTACTAGGGCATATTATAGTCAGAATTACTAAAATCAAAATGAAAGAAAGAACTTTAAAATTAGCTAAGAAAAAGCATCTTGTCACCTATAAAGGATACCCCATCAGACTAACAGCTGACTTCTCAATAGAAACTTTATAAACCAGAGGAGAATGGTATGGTATTTTCAAAGTGCTGTAAGAAAGAAAAGAAAAGAAAAAGAAAAAAAAAAACTCTTCTAGCCAAGAACTTCATATCCTGCCAGAAGAAGCTTCATAAATGAAGAAGAAATAAAGTCATTCCCAGACATGCAAACTGAGAGAATTCATAATCACTAGACTGGCCCTATAGGAAATGCTTAAAGGTGTCTTACATGTGGAAATTAAATGTCAATATTCATCATCATCAAAACTAATGGAAATATAAATCTAAAATGTCTACTAAAACAATCGCACAAAGGAGGAAGAGAAAGGAATTAAATAGCAACATGACAAATGTTCTGCAAACTGCAAAAACAAAAAAACAAGGAAAAAGCAAGAATCTATAAAACAACCAGGAATCAGTTAACAATATGACAAGGACAAAGCCTTGCATACCAATATTAACCTTGAATATAAATGGATTGATTAAAGGCTCCACTTAAAAGATGCAGATTGGCAGAATGGATAAAAAAATATAATCATGATCCAACACTATGTGTTTAAAAGGAATTCACTTTATTCATAAATACACACATAGATTAAAAGGAAAGGATTGAAAAAAGAAATTCTCTACAAACAGAAAGCAAAAGCCAGCAGGAGGATTATATTTATATGTGGGTCATATGAAAGTTTTGAAATACACAAAAATAAAAAAATATAAAATCTGCCTGGATGGAAACAAATGAAGCCCTCCCAGATAAGCCCAATACTTCGAAGCTTACACAGGTGAATCAGAAAAGATACTGTCAACCCTGTTTCCTGGAGGTGAAATGATGGACCATAGGACAGTCTGTCTCAAAACTTGCAGTGACCTATGTCTCAGATACAACAGACAAAAAATTACAATGGATCAATGAAATAAAAAGTTGATTCTTTACAAAAATAGACAAAATTGATAAACTATTAGCCAGACTAATCAAGAAAAGGAGAGATCTCAATAAACACAATCAGAAAAAAAAGACATTGAAACTGATACCACAGAAATACAAAAGACCATCAGAGACTATTATGAAAAACTACATGTTTTCAAACTAGAAAGCCTAGAGGAAATGGACTAATTCCTAAAAGCATACAACTCACCATGATTAGATCTCCTGAATAGACAGAGAGCACCCAGCAAGGTTGAATCAGCAATAACCTCCACCCTCCAAATAAAGCTCATCACCTGATGGATTCACAGCCAAATTCTACCAGCTGTACAAAGAACCATGACAATCCTACTAAAACTGTTCCAAAAGATGGAGAAGGAGAGAATCCTCTGTAACTCACTCTACAGAGCCAGTATCACCTTGATACCAAAGCTGGGAAAGAATACAAGAAAAAAAGAAAACTATGTACCAATATCACTGATGACCATAGACTTAAAAATCCTCAGCAAAATGCTGGTAAACTGAATCCAATAGCACATAAGAAAAGTGATGCACCACAATCAAGTAGGTTTCATCTCAAGGATGGAAAGATAATTTAACACAGGCAAGTCAATAAATGTGATTTACCACATAAATAGAATTAAGAACAAGAATCATGTGATCATCTGGATATATGTGAGAAAAGTATTTGATAAAATCCAGCATCCTTGCATGATAAAAACTATCACAAAACTCAGCACGGAAAAAATATCCCTACCTCAAAATAATAAAAGTCATATATTCTAAACTCATAGTTAACATCATTCTGAATGGGGAGAAGTTGGAAGCATTCCTCTTATTTGCTGAAATAACACAAGATGCTCACTTTTGCCACTTGTATGTATAGTACTGGAAGTCCTGGCCAGACAAATAAGGCAAGAGAAAGAAATAAAGGACACTGAAGTTGAAATAGAGGAAGTGAAATTATCTCTGTTTGTTGATGATATGATCTTATAACTAGAAAACCCTGAGGACTTTTCTTCCTTTTTTTTTTTTTTTTATTGTTTGGAATTCATTGAGGGTACAAAGAATTAGGTTACACTGATTGTGATTGCTAGGTAAAGTCTCTCTTGTAATTGTGTCCTGCTCCCCAGAGGTGTGCTACACACCATGACACCCCCATCCTTCTCTCTCCTCCCCTCTCCCCATCTCTCATTCCTCTACCCCACCCCTTGTATTAGATCATCTATTCCCTTCATATTAGAATTGAGTACACTGGATTCTTGCTTCTCCATTCTTGTGATGCTTTACTAAGAAGAATGTGTTCCACCTCCATCCAAGGAAAACCCTAAGGACTTTTCCAAAAAAACTCCTAGATTTGATAAACAAATTGAGCAAAGTCTTAGGTTATAAAATCAACATACAGCAATCAATAGTATTTGTATACACAACATCAATCAAGCTAAAAACCAAATCAAGAACTCAATCCCATTTATAATAGCTGCAAAAAATAAAGAAAACCCCACAAATAAGTGTGACCAAGGAGGTGAAATATTTCTATGAGAATTATAAATTATTGATGAAAGAAACCATAGATGGCACAAACAAATGGAAAACAATCCATGTTCATGAATTGGAAGAATTAATATTGTGAAAATGACCATACTGCCCATAGCAATCTATAGATTCCATACAATCCCTATCAAAATATCAATGTCATTTTTCACAGAATTAGGAAAAAAAGTCTAAAATTCATATGAGACCACAAAACAGTCCAAATATCCAAAGTAATCTTAAGCAAAAAGTACAAAATTGAAGGGATAACATTGCCTGATTTCAAAGTATACTGCAGGGCTACAGTAACCAAAATACCATGGTACTGGCATCAAAGTAGACACACAGATCAATGGAACAGAACAGAGAACACAGAAATCAAATTATTTACCTATAACCAACTGATTTTCTACAAAGCAGACAAAAACAATACAATGGGGAAAGGACACACTATTCAATAAATGGTGCTAGGAAAATGGGATAGGCCCATGCGAAAGAATGAAACTGGGTAGATGTTGGTGTAGACATGTTGGAAAGGGAACACTTACACACTATTGGTGGGAATTCAAATTAGTACCTTTATGAAGATCAGTATATAGATTTCTCAAAAAATTAAAAGTAGATCTACCATTCAATCCTGCAATCTCTCACTACTGGGCATCTACTCAGAGGAAAAGAAATTATTATATCAAAAAGATACCTGCACTCATGTTTACTGAAGAATAATTCACACTGCAAAGATATGGAATTAACCTAAGTGCCCGTAACTAATGAGTGGATTAAGAAAATATGGCATATGTACATCATAGAGTACCACTCAGCAATAAGAAAGGGTAATATGCATAATATCTTTTGTAGCAACTTGGGTGGAATTGGAGGCCCTTATGTTAAGTGATATAACTTAGGAAGAGAGAAATAAGTGCTGTGTTTTCTCAGTTATAAGTGAGAGCTAAACTATGGCTATACAAGGGCACACAGTATAATGTAACAGACATTGAATACCGACAAAGAGGGAGATTTGGAGGGAATGAGGGATGAAAAATTTCCTGTGAGGTACAATGTACACTACTCAGGTGGTGTGTGCACCAAAGGGCTAGATTCTACCACTATAAAAAATATACAGGCAATGGAATTCAACTCATACCTCCTACATCTATTAAAAAATTTTTAAAAAATAAAAACACTCTTTAAATAGCTATATCATTTAACAAGAAAAATGGGTAATTTTTGTCTAGGAGAAGGTTAGAATTATTCATTTTAGGCCCAGTTTAATCAAGTATCTATGCTAATTTCAATCTAATCACTTAAACAATAAATATTGATTGCATAATATCTAAAGGTCTAGAGAATAAAAAGGAATAAAGATAAATTAGTCAATCTTATGGAAGGCAAGAAAAGATAAAAGCATTTGAAAGAGAAACCATACATAACATAAAAATAGATAGAAATAAAACCAAATATTTCAGTAATAATAAGAATGTCAATGGGGAAAATTCTCCAGTTGAAAGACAAAGGCCATAAATTGGGTTGTAAGTATCCAATAAAATTCTCTTTGTAAGGGAACATAAATATAAACATAATGGCACAAAATGACTAAAAGAAAAAGGATGAGAAAAAGTAGACCACAAATAATCAAACGTAAGCCAGAATAATTACGTTAATATAAAATATACTTTGAGGGGAAAATCATTATCAGAGATAAAGATTATCACTACACATTGATAATGATTCAGGTTACAAGGAAGTAACATTTCAGAGTGTATATGCCTCCAACAATACGTAGAAAGAACATTTTATACGATTAAAGAGAGAAATAGATGAATCCACAATTGTATGGGAAGATAAATACCCCCATCCCATAATAGTACATCTAGCAGACATGTAAAAATTTTTTGTTTGCAGCTGCTTGTAATAGCAAAAGTAAAACAACTGTCCTTAGTCAGAGAAATAGATAGCTAAATTATGGCTTACTTATGCTTAGATGACTATTTAGCAGTTAAAAATGGACCTGATCTCGAGGATAAGATGGAGAATTCTCAAAAAAACTATGTTGAATGACAAAAGAAAGTAGTAAAAATGTTATACACACACACACACACATAACATATAGTATGGCACCAAATGCTTTAAGAATAGGATATATAAACATGGAGTTTGACGCGGAGGTTCCAGCTGAATATATAGAGTTGGCAGTTGTCTGCATATCTTTTTAAAACATGAGAAGACAGTCACTGAAGAGAGTAAGTAGTGAAGAAAGCCCAATTTAGAACTCTGGGGCTTTCCAACCATTGCATACCAAATTGAGAAAACGAGAATCAAGGAAATAAAATCTCACTAAGTCCTGCTTGGGATGTGGTCATAATCCTGCCTTTCATGCTCCATCCTTCTACCTCTTTGCTTATACCCATCACAAGGAATTTTATGCATATGCTTGTTTGTACCAACACATGCTCTGTTTGATTTTTATGTCTCTCAATAGTCCCATAGTGCCTGCACTCTTGCATCCGTAGACAGTCCATTTATTCCTTGTTCCATTAATCTAAGAAATACACAAAGAGGAGGCACGAAAAGCAAAAAAGCAGAATAAATAATCATAAAATGTGTTAAGCAGATAGGAAAAATAAAGGGGTAATTTGAGGAGGATGTGGAGAACAGTATTCTATTTTATTTTATTTTCGAACCTGATAACCTTGTATAAAATCCATGGAGAGGCAGAATATAAAAGGGGAAGGAGTTAGCAAAGGGTTAGGCAGGGATTCCCTAAATTGATGCCGCAGCTCAGAGTTACAGGTGAGCTGATGTCATGACGTTTTCAGCTCAGGTGTGGGAATTTCCCACCAGGAGCAGCCAGTGTGCTATGCCAATATTGTTTGTAAGTAGACCACTTTGTGAAAAGTATCGAGAAGCTCTGGTGTGAGGGTCTCAAGAAAGCAGATGGTATTCGTTAAGAGTTCTCCAGAGAAACAGAACTTGTATGTACATATATTATGTACAGAAAGGAAGGGAGGAGAGAAAGAAAGAGATTGATTTTAAGGAGTTGGCCACGGAATTGTGGAGTCTGGTAAGTCTGAAATTTGTAGGGAAGGATGCCAGCAGGCTAGAAATTTCAGCAGGAGTCAATGTTGCAATCTTGAGTCTGCAGGCAAAATTCCTTCCTCTCTAGATACCTCAGTCTTTTCTCTTAATGACTTCTACTGATTGGATAACGTTCAACCACAGTGTGAAAGGTGATCTGCTTTACTCCAAGTCTACTGATTTAAATGTTAATAACATATGAAAACTAGCTTTGCAGCAACTTCTAGTTGTTTAAGCAAACAACTGGGTACCATAGCCCAGCCAAGTCGATATGTAAAGTTAATCATCACAGGCAGAAGAACTAGAGGAAAGTGTGTCTTTGGACAGGAGGATGGTCAGCTCCTTCAGCATCAGTGGGGAGGGGAGGATGGGGACTGATGTGGCAGGTGAGGGAGCTCAAGCCAGTGGCTTCTATTTCCTCTGTGAATTAGATGAGAACCAGGTTAGGAGGAAGGGACCAAGGGCATCAAAATAATACACAGGATGTTAAAACAAAAACAAAAAATAAAGTTATGAGACTGAAAAAAAAATAGTACAGAGGTTTGCCAAATTCACCAAGGTGAGTGGGAGAGTGTGTTGCCAAGAGAAATAGAGTCAGATTGCTGAGCAGAGTTAAGGGCTGGTGATTACAATCTTATGAGTGATGCAATCTTAATAAATGCTCATTGCACAGCAATTTTGATTTATTTAAGATGGTATCTTTTAAGGCATTTACACAGTATTGCTCTTTACTTTTTGCTGGCAATCTCCATTCTTCAGTTAACCACTATGCACCCTACTATAATTTCTCATTTCATGTTAGGCCTAAATAACGTTGACCATGGTGTACTTGTTTGGAGACCTCAGTATTGTTTGGCTTATAACACTGTACATATAATAATCAAATTTAAGGTGGGTCACAGGCGACATGGCAAGTCAGCTTAAGGAGAAGGATGTTGTCGCTGGAACTGTTTGAAATGCTAGAAGTACTTAATGATTTTAGCTCTGTGACTCAATAAGAATACACTCTTTTTGCCGTCTTTCAAAGGACAAGCTTGTGCACTGTGTAATAGGGACTCCGTGTGTATTTGAATAAACAAATGAAGAGCTGGTTTGCTTGATTCTATTTTCTACATCTTTGCTTTTTTGGCAATTATATTAGCCTCACAATACGGCAAGGAGACAGAATTTATCTACTGCTTTCAATTCAGTGTTCTCTTTCTACGTCAGATTGAATGATCTGACAAGGGGCATTTGCTTATTTGAAAGGTAATGAGAGGTAAAGAAAAGATCTTTAAACCATGGAGTCAGAAGACTTAGGTAGGAGGTGGGAAACTCCCATCCCTATTGAAAGATAGCACATTTGTTGCAGCCAAACATAACACTTGTGCTGGCAAATCTTATAATCTTGGATCTATGTTTTGGTTCTGGCTTTATCATTTATGAGAGCTACGATTCTGTTGGCTTCATTTCCTTTATCTGTAAAATGTTATATTTGTTTTACCTATGGCATAGGGTTATGACAAGAATTAAATGGAACAATGTTATATAATAGAAGCTTCAGATTATATAAATATTTGTGTATTAGTCAGGATTCTCCATAGAAACAGAACCATAGGATATATATGTACGTGTGAAGAGAGAAAGAGAGAGATTTATTTTAAGGAATTGGCTTATACGCTTTTGGGGGCTGGCAAGTCTGAAATCTGTAGAACGGGCTGGCAGGCTAGAAATTCAAGGAATTGCAGTCTTCAAGGTTTGCAGTCTTCAGCCCCACACCTGCATGCTGGAAACCCAGGCAGGATTTCTGTTGCAGTATTTAGGCAGAATTGCTTCTTTTTAAGGAAATCCCAGTCTTTGCTATTAAGGCCATCAGCTAATTGGATGAGACTCAGCTACAGTATGCAGGCCTACTGATTTAAATGGTAATCACCTCGAAAAAGAACCTTCTCAGCAACATCTACACGAGTGTTTGACCAAACAACTGGATACAATTGCCTAGCCAAATTGACATGTAAAATTAATCAGCACAATACTGCCTTACAATGAATACGTGGGCTCTTGAGTTAGGCTGCCTGAATTTAGCCTAGCTCTGCCTTTTGGGAGCTAATAGTCTGGAGCAAGTTATCATCCTTGCTCTGTGACTCAGTCTCCTCACAGGTTAAACCACCTTACAGAGTTGTTAGATTAGACAACACACATACTGTGCTCAGAATGGGATAGCACAGGGTAAATGTGTAGTAAATTATGGCTATTATTAATACACATCCCTATTGTTACTATTTTTAAATCTGAAAATACAACAATACAAAAATTTTAAATACAAAAGAAATTTTTCTATTAGTCCTGCTGTTTTCCTTCCTCTCGGGGTTTGGGTATTAAAAGAACAAGCAATCATCGCAGATTTAATGAACAGTCACAATTTCAATATTCTGCCTCATTGTCTCCATTAGCATACTCTGTTTCTCAGATCCTTCACTCTAATGTTTGGTTCACAAAATATGCTTGTCCAAGACAATTGACATTTTAAAGATAGCGGCTCAGCCTCACTACTCAGGCTCATGGTTTATTCTGTAGTTTGATAGAAAACCAGCACATTAGCCATCTGTCAGCTAAAAAGCCTTGCTGCTTTGGTGATGGATTTTTAATAGTATGCAAAGTTATTCATTAGTTCTTTGCCATAGTCTCAGAGGATTATATAGTTTATTTATTTCTCTGCATCTGAACACACCAGCATCATCTAAAATAATTTGTTGATATATGATTTTATTGGTTTACACTCTTGTGGGTTTTTCTTTAATCACATAAATGTCTATTTAATAAGTTCCCCATTCCATTCGAATTGCTGTTTGTGGACAAATCTGTGTGTTTGTATGTCTTAGTGTCTGTCGATCTGTTTAGATGAAAAATCATTTGGCTTAGAAAAATAAAACAAATTTTTAAAAGGAATTAAAAATATGAAGATCACTTAGGTGACACTAATCATGAAAGCTAATCTTATACTCACCTGGTTTTAAGACTGTGGATTTACTAAATTATGAATGAGTAAGAAGCACCTTGTGTTGTACTTATCGAAGTGAGAGAAATTGCTGGTCCTCAGGAAAGCTCTCACAGGTTAGCAGTAAGCTGGCAGGACCACTCTGACCTGGGCTATGGGTCTTGGCTTGTCACATTTAGAACCTCAATTTCATAGGTCCTTAGGTTACTCAGTTCTCAGAAACAACCCTTAACTATCAAACTCTGAAATGATTCCCCTTGCAATTCAAAACATGGTTTATTTATTTGCACTGGAGGTTGTTTCAGTGCAAAGATTAATCTAGGGTCCTGCCTCCTCCTGACAGAAAAGGCTCTGAAAACCTCAATTAGTATTTAAAATTATATTTCAAGATATTGCCCCTTTCCCTTACAGAGATCAAAACAATATTATTATCCAACAAATTACTGTATTTCACAGATAACCACCATATTTTTGGTGGCTATCAAAAATTATTAACCACTTTTCTACCACCACATTTTTCTGGCAGGTGACAAGGTCCCTAAAAATGACATAGCTTTGCTTAATTATATTACAGTCCTAAGAACAGCCCCAGAATTGTAATGCTTCCACAGTCTTGACAAACAAGATTTAAAAAAAATTCCCTAAGGATGTATGATTAATATCTAGTGTTAACATGGTATTTATTCAATGAGGACTGACTCTCATTGCCAGAAGTGAGTTGATTACATCACCAGATTTAGGGGTATCTCATACCATTTTATGCTGAAAACTTGTTTTTAGTGCTTCACACTTACAAGGACTTTACAGTTTATCTCATAAGTCTCTAAAATTTTCTAGATATTCACTTTTAGTGTTACAGAAATCTTACACTGGATAGGTAAGACACAGTCCAGGCTTTATGCACACAGGATCTTAGTGGGGGCACAGTCTGGTTAGGCTTCAACACTGCCCAGAAGAGGGCAGACAATCTCTTGGGTTTGATTTAAGTGTCTGTCCCTAATTTGTAAAGAACACCGATGTCACTTCCAAGACATTTCTTTGGGAGTTTCAGTAGGGGTTGGATTTGAAGAGCTGGTAAGCAAGAGTAAGCTATGAATTTTTAAAACATTAGCTTCATCTTCACCTTTCTCCTCCTCTTGTTGGAAATTGCTCACTTAGGATATTTATTTTAATTCTTTTCTCTTTTTCTTCTTTAATTTCAATTTGGGTTAGCCTAAGGATGTTATGCCATATGTATATATATTAGACTTCAAAAGTATTTACTTAGAGCAAACTAAACTTTTGAACCTATGCAAATCTGAAAATTGCTTCTTAGAGTTTTGAAAAAGCTTTTCTTGAGGGTATTTCAGATTAATCAATCTAAGAAAATCTTTGCTTGAACACTTTGTGTTTTTTTAAAAAAGAATTCTGTTCATCCCTTAGTTATTAATGTTTATCTTATTTGTAATACTTCTTAGACTCTTCAAAAAGGAGAATTAATGATTAACAACCCAGGTAACAAGGTTATTTCCTTTGTATTCTCATATTGCATTCAAGGGAAGAAGATCTTCATTAGCATTACATATTTTTATGTTTCTGTTTCTAAGGATTTATTTTTACTTTTGCAAGAATTTTTTTTTTTTGCATTATGATTAATTGTTAGAGTGATCGCATGTAGGAGAGGCCTTAAAAGAAACATCTTTCTTTTTTTTTTTTTTTAAAGACAGAGTTGCCCTCTGTAGAGTACGGTAATATCACAGCTCACGGCAACCTCCAGCTCTTGGGTTTAGGCGATTCTCTTGCCTCAGCCTCCCGAGTAGCTGGGACTATAGGAGCCTGCCTCAACGCCTGGGTATTTTTGTTGTTGTTGCAGTTTGGCTGAGGCTGAGGTCGAATCTGCCACTCTCGGTATTTTGGGCTGGCGCCCTACCCACTGAGCCACAGGCACCGCTAGAAATATCTTGGTAATAAAGGAATGGGGAAGGGATTGGTCTCTGGTTAAAAGGCACAAGAGCACAGGAGCACAAACGTTATTGCTTATCAGTCTCCACACCTGTGGTGTAAATAGCCATGGGATCACTTCGGGAGAAGCTAGTTGGGGTTCCTCTTCCTCAGACTGACTGCTGCAGCTTTGAGACGCTCACGCCTGGGACCTGACTGGGACAACCGGGTCCCCGGCCCCTGTGCCGAGCGATACCCCGGGCGAGAATGTACCCCGGTCAGCGTCCTGGCAGTTTCCTGGGTCCGGGCCCGTGGCCTACTGTCCCGGCTCCAACAATCTCAAGTTATATAACTCCCTGATTTTTGGCTGTGTAGAAATTGTACATGATTGAGTTTCCTGAATGTCCCAAATGCCCCATGTTCGTGACCTCTAGGGTCAGTTTTCTCTCTAGTACCCATGATCACAGTCCAATCACTCATCTAGATATAGGTTAAGTTAGTCATTTCTTGTTATTGAATTTCCTTCCTGTAATATTTTTGAGCTCCACGAATGTTTAATTTTTCAATAAATCCTTCTGATTGTTGTGGACCAATCTGATTGTTGTGGATCAGGGTTTGTATCAGTTATAATGTTTTCAGCTTCAATGAACATAAAACCTGACCCAAACTGGGCCTAGCTAATGAAGAACGTATGGCCTCGCACTGAGGTGCTCCAGGGGAGAGGCTGCTTCAGAGGGAGTGGATTCATGAAAAGGACCTGGGTTCCGTCTGTCCCTCTTCCTCTACATCCACCGATCAGTTTCCTGTGGTCATAGAATCATGGTCAGTAGCAATCAGAAAGACAGACTTCAATTTTTAAGTGCAGGAAGAAGTAACTTGACTTTTCATAGCTTTCTCTTAAGAGTTAAGACATTTCTTTCCCTGCAGACCACAACAAAACTCTCCTCACTTCGCATTGGTATAAACGAGCTTAGGCCTTTCCACCAGTAATCTCCAGCACGGATATAGGATTATCATAATTGGTCCATACTATTATTATTATTTTTTATTAATATTAAATCATACCTGTGTACATTAATGCGATCATGGAGCACCATACACTGGTTTTATAGACCGTTTGACACATTTTCATCACATTGGTTAACATAGCCTTCCTGGCATTTTCTTAATTATTGTGTTAAGACATTTACATTCTACATTTACTAAGTTTCACATGTACCCTTGTAAGATGAACTGCAGGTATAATCTCACCAATCACCTTCCTTCTGCCCATCTTCAAACCTCCCTCCCATTCCCCACATTCTTAGGTTATAACTGGGTTATAGCTTTCATATGAAAGCCAAAAATTAGTTTCATAGTAGAGCTGAGTACATTGGATACTTTTTCTTCCATTCTTGAGATACTTTACTCAGAAGAATATGTTCCAGCTCCATCCATGTAAACATGAAAGAGGTAAAGTCTCAATCTTTATTTAAGGCTGCATAATATTCCATGATGTACATATACCACAGTTTACTAATCCATTCGTGGATCATGGGCATTTGGCAATTTCCATGACTTAGCATGACTTAGCAATTGTGAATTGGGTTGCAATAAACATTCTGGTGCAAATATCTTTGTTATAATATGATTTTTGGTCTTCTGGGTATATACCTAGTAGAGGAATTATAGGATTGAATGGCAGATCTATTTTTAGATCTCTAAGTATTCTCCAAACATCTTTCCAAAAGGAATGTATTAATTTGCATTCCCACCAGCAGTGCAGAAGTGTTCCCTTTTCTCCACATCCATGCCAACATCTCTGGTCTTGGGATTTTGTGATGTGGGCTAATCTTACTGGAGTTAGATGGTATCTCAAGGTAGTTTTGATTTGCATTTCTCTGATGATTAAAGATGATGAGAATTTTTTCATACGTCTGTAGGCTGTGTGCCTGTCTTCTTCAGAGAAGTTTCTCTTCAAGTCCCTTGCCCAGCCTGCAATGGGATCCCTTGTTCTTTTCTTGCTAATGCGTTTGAGTTCTCTGTGAATTCTGGTTATTAAACCTTTGTCGGAGACATAACCTGCAAATATCTTCTCCCATTCTGAGGGCTGTCTGCTTGCTTTACTTACTGTGTTCTTGGCTATGCAGAAGCTTTTTAGTTTGATCAGGTTCTAGTAGTGTATTTTTGAAGCTGCTTCAATTGCCCGGAGGGTCCTCTTCATAAAATATTTGCCCAGACTGATTTCTTCAAGGGTTTTCCCTGCACTCTCTTCTAGTATTTTTATAGTTTCATGTCTTAAGTTTAAATCTTTAATCCAGTGAGAGTCTATCTTAGTTAATGGTGAAAGGTGTGGGTCCAGTTTCAGTCTTCGACAGGTTGCCAGCCAGTTCACCCAGCACCATTTGTTAAATAGGAAATCTTTTCCCCACTGAATGTTTTTAATTGGCTTGTCAAAGATCAGATAATGGTAAGTAGCTGGATTCATCTCTTGGTTCTCTATTATGTTCCAGACATCTACTTCTCTGTTTTTGTGCTGATACCATGCTGTTTTGATCACTATCCATTTGTAGTATAGTCTGAGGTCTGGTAACATAATTCCTCCTGTTTTGTTTTTATTTCTGAATAATGTCTTGGCTATTCAAGGTTTTTTTTTTTTATTCCATATAAAACAAAGTACTATTTCTTCAATATCTTTAAAGTATGACAGTGGGGCTTTAAATAGGGATTGCATTAAAATTATATATTGCTTTGGGTAGTATGGACATTTTAATAATGTTGATTCTTCCCTGCCATGAGCATGGTATGTTTTTCCATTTGTTAACATCTTCAGCTATTTCTTTTCTTAGAGTTTCATAGTTCTCTTTATAGAGATCTTTCACATCTTTTGTTAGATAAACTCCTAAATATTTCATCTTCTTTGGCACTAATGTGAATGGAATAGAGTCCTTAACTGTTTTTTTCAGCTTGACTATTGTTTGTATATATAAAGGCTACCGATTTTGTAACCTGAGACATTGCTGTATTCCTTGATCACTTCTAAAAGTTTTGTAGTAGAATCCCTGGTGTTTTCCAGATATACAGTCATATTATCTGTGAAGAGCGAAAGTTTGATCTTCTGACCCTTTATGGATACACTTGATCACCTTTTTTTCCCTAATTGCTGTGGCTAAAACTTCCATCACAATGTTAAAGAGCAGTGGAAACAATGGGCAGCCTTGTCTACTTCCTGATCTGAGTGGAAATGATTTCAATTTAACTCCATTCAATACAATATTGGCTGTGAGTTTGCTGTAGATGATTCTATCAGTTTAAAAAATGTCTCTTCTATACCAATTTTCTTCAGTGTTCTGATCATGAAGGGATGCTGGATATTATCAAAAGCTTTTTCTGCATCAATTGAGAGAATCATATGGTCTTTGTCTTTTAATTTGTTTATGTGCTGAATTATACTTATAGATTTGCGTATATTAAACCAGCCTTGAGACCCTGGGATAAAACCGACTTGGTCATGATGTATAATTTGTTTGATATGTTGCTGGATTCTGTTTGTTAGGATCTTGTTGAATATTTTTGCATCTATATTCATTAGTGATATTGGTCTATAATTTTCTTTTCTTGTTGGGTCTTTTCCTGGTTTGGTGATTAGGGTGATGTTTGCTTCATAGAATGTGTTGGGTAGTCTTCCTTTTTTTCTACGTTTTGGAACAGGTTGAGTAATATAGGTACTAGTTCCTCTTTAAAGGTTTGGTAGAATTCTGACATGAAGCCCTCAGGTCCTGGGCTTTTCTTTTTAGGGAGATCTCGTATGGTTGATGATATTTCAGAACTTGATATTGGCATGTTCAACATTTCCACTTGATTTTGGATAAGTCTTGGAAGGTGATGTGCTTCCAAGTATTGGTCAATTTCCTTCAGATTTTCATATTCTGATAATAAAGTTTCTTGTAATATTCATTAAGGATTTTTTGAATTTCTGAGGAGTCTGTTGTTATTTCGTCTTTGTTGCTTCTAATTGATGAAATTTGAGATTTTACTCTTTTTTTCCTGGTTAGGTTAGCCAAAGATTTATCTATTTTATTGACCTTTTCAAAAAACCAACTTTTTGATATATTGATCTGTTGTATAATTCTTTTGTTTTCAATTTCATTTAATTCTGCTCTAGTTTTAGTTATTTCTTTTCTTCTGCTGGGTTTGGGGTTGGAATGTTCTTCCTTTTCCAGTTGCTTGAGATGTCCCATTAAGTTGTTAACTTCCTCTCTTTCCATTCTCTTGAGGAAGCCTTGCAGTGCTATGAATTTCCCTCTTAGGACTGCCTTTGCAGAATCCCAAAGGTTCTGATAATTCATGTCTTCATTGTCATTTTGTTCCAAAAATTTGGTGATTTCCTTCTTAATCTCATCTCTGACCCAGCTATCATTCAGCACAAGGTTATTTAACTTCCATGTTTTTGTATGAGTATGCAGATTCCTGTTTTTACTGAGTTCAACTTTTATTCCATGGTGGTTCGAGAGGATGCAAGGAATAATTTCCATTCCTTTAAATTTACTGAGGTTAAACTTGTGACCTAAGATGTGATCAATTTTGGAGTATGTTCCGTGGGCTGAGGAGAAGTATGTGTATTCATTTTTGTTGGGATGAAATGTTCTGTAGATGTCTGCTAAATCCAAATGTTGGATACTTAGGTTTAAATCTAAAATTTCTTTGCTCAGTTTCTTATTGGAGGATCTATCCAGCACTGCCAAAGGAGTGTTGAAATCTCCAACTGTTATGGAACTGGAGGAAATCAAGTTGTTCATGTCTGTTAGAATTTCTCTTATAAATTGAGGCACATTCTGGTTGGGTACATAAATATTCATAACTGAAATCTCATCATATTGAGTATTACCTTTAACAAACATGTAGTGACCATTCTTATCTTTCTTTACTTTTGTTGGTTTAAAGCCTATTGTGTAAGCAAATAGAATTGCAGCACCTGCTTTTTTCTGATTATCATTTGCCTGAAATATGGATGACCATCCTTTCACCCTGAGTCTATATTTATCTTTTAAGGTAAGATATGACTCTTATATGCAGCAACTATCTGGCCTGAGTTTTTGTATCCAGTCAGCTAACCTGTGCCTCTTTAGATGACAGTTTAAGCCATTCACATTAATGGAGAATATTGATAGGTCTGATAAAATTTTGGGTATCGAGTTTTGTGAAAGTCCAGTGGACAATTTTAATCCTTTCGCCATTGTGGAAGTTGGAGTTTGATCAAAAGTTTTTGAGTGAGTTTATTTTTGTGGTAGAGAATTGGGATGGTCATTATGGAGGATAGGTCTGAGAATATCCTAGAGAACTGGTTTGGTTATGGCAAATTTCTTCAACATATGAATGTCATTAAAGTATTTAATTTCTCCATCATAAATGAAACTCAGTTTAGCTGGATACAGGATCCAGGGTTGAAAGTTATTGTGCTTTAGGAGATTAAAAGTCGATGACCACCCTCTTCTGGCTTGAAAGGTTTCAGCAGAGAGATCTGCAGTCATTCTAATATTCTTCCCTTTGTAGGTAATAGATTTCTTACATCTGGCTGATTTCAGAATTTTCTCCTTCATATTGACACTAGTGAAGTTAATTATGATATGCCTGGGGGATGTCTTATTCGGATTGAGTTGTGCTAGGTTCTGCAACTGCTATCTGAATTTCAAAATCTCTTGACATATCTGGAAAATTTTCTTTCATAATTTCATGGAGATGGGCCTCTGTGCCTTGCAAGGCTACTTCATCACTTTTAGGGATTCCAATGAGGCGGATATTAGCCTTCTTCAAATTATCCCAGAGCTCTCTGAGAGAATGATCCATTATTGCTCTCCATTTTTCTTCTTCTTTGAGAGTTTGGGAGCATTCAAATGCCTCATCTTCAATGTCAGAAATCCTTTCTTCTGCCTGCTCCACTCTGTTACTGAGGGATTCTACTGTGTTTTTCAGGTCTTTGAGGGCTGCAAATTCTTGCTTCAGTGCATCAAAATCTTTGGTGGTTTTGTCTTTAAATTCATTAAATTCTTGAGACAATTTTTGAATTTCTCCTCGAATGTCTAATTCTGACTTTTGAATTGTTCTTTGGATTTCTAATTCCAAATTTTCCTCCATTCTGTTAATCTTGTTTGCAATCCAAATTCTGAATTCGATTTCTGACATCTCGGCCAGCTGTTTATGAATGAGATCTTCAGTTAAATCTGCCATATCTTTCCTTGTGGGGATTGATCTATTCTGGTTATTCATGTTACCAGAGTTTTTCCACTGATTGCGCCCCATGATTACTTTACACCATTTGATTTTTCCCCTGGAGCCTTGTCAAGGACCCGTGCAGTGCTACGGCCTGAGATGTTGGGGACCTATTTGATGTGGTGGGGCTAAGTGGTTCTGTCTTGTTTTCAGCTGGTCTCTGTTCACCCCTAGTGAAACAGTTACTCTGGGTTGCAGTATCAGCTGCGGAGAAACACCAGCAATTAAGTCACCCCGCCCCCCACAGGCAATAATTGGAAAAGGAAAATCAAACCTTTCTACAACCACACACCCAGGGCGCCACTTGAATAGTCCTCAGGTGATTGGCTCAGTTCAAAATGTCCAAATCAATTGTCTCAGTCAGAACCTGTCTTGGGTGGGAGAGTTTAAAAGGTCTCTGGCAACCTGAACACAGGAGTCTGGTGACAACTTAAATATAACTTGCTCCAGTGCTCTGTGAAGTCTGGAGGACCTACTCAGCAAATAGATTAGTCTGGGAAGGTTGATGCCTCCTTCCCCACCTTGCAGCTCTGTCATACCCAGTCACTTCTAGCCCTGCAGGGCTGTGACCCAGTCAGTTGTCTCCAGTGAGCAGATACTCCAGATGTTGGCACCTGCCTAAATCACAAGGAAGTCTGTATCTGCTCAGCCGGGCCACTGCTCTCTTCCTCTATTCAGCATGGGGTGGTGAAGCCTGTCAACCTCGGGCACTTGATGGAGGCTTGCGGGTGTTTACTCAGTTCCAGCCCCACCCTTGATTGATGTTACTGGCAGAACAGAACAAACCTGTGGGAGTTTGTTTCTTTCCCTACTAAATTCCTCTGCAAAAGAGGGACTGATTTGAGTTCCCAGAACCTGTGCCTCAGGCCCTGTCTTTACTCCACAGCTGATTTGTATTTGCAGCACAGTTAGCTGTCAGCTCTAGCCTCCTGTCCTCCTTTGTCTATAGGCTGATGATCCCCTGCGGGCTGGGTGCATCTTAGGCTCTGTAAAGCCGTCCTCTTGGTCAGCCCCACCCTGGGAGTTTCCTAACTCTGCGCATGTGTATTCTAGTCCCCGTATTCCACCCAGGCCAGTACCACCTCAGGCAAACCCTTTACTCACAGGGCCTGTGTTTCAGTCCCAGATCTGTTCTGCGGTGGTTGCCATCTGAGAAGATGCCCAGCCTCCTCTGGTTGCCCAGGGAGACAGGGGGAGTGGCTTCAGGATATCTGGGTGTGGGCCTTGTTATTGCTAAAGACGGCTGCTGCTCTACATCTTGGGGCACTGCCACTCTGGCATGATTCCCTCTCAGCCGACCGTCGTCTCCTCACTCCCATGCTGCAGAATCAGCACTGTCCAGCTGCAGTCCAGGTCCTGTCTACACCTCTCGAGAAATCACCCAAGAATCTGGACTCCTGGGGGACAGGCCTCCAGACCTCAGAGTGAGAGTGGAGGGGAGTGCTGGGAGTTCAGAATTGCAGGTCGTAACACCAAGCTCATTGAGACCAAATGAGCAATTAAACAAATACAAAGGCTACCAGACACATGAGTGCATAGATGCACAAACAGATGGAGACACATAGATATGCAGACAACACCCAGGACAACAACAACAAAAAACAACTACAATAAAAATAGTGATAATCATAAAATAATTGAAAAAAAAGAAAAAAGTGGTATTCATAAAAAAGTTCAAAAAGAAGAAAAGAGAAATTAAAAATAGAAAAAATAGAAACAAAAAATATATCTATAAAAAAATAAAAAATTAACAATAGCTCCTCCAAGAAAATGGTGAGGAAAAAACAGAACAAAATAAAAAAAAGAGAGAAATGAAAAAATGGCACCAACCACAAAAATATTATTGTTGTATATATATATAGAAATATACACCTATATGTATGATGTAGGGATCAACTTTCGTAGGAACATATTTATAATGCAATATACTTTCTGGACACCAGGTGGCGCTGTGAGAGGTTCCCAGGCTTATACCTGATTCACAGTTTATACTGTTACCACGGTAACCACCCTACCTGGCCGATCGCCATTTTCGAGTTTCTTTAAAAGTCTGCCACCTGACTATTGTGCAACCTCAGCTGCTCTGTTCCAGACGGCACTCCTATCTGACCTCCGAACTCAGTGCAGGAGTCCATGCTTCACAAATCTTTCCACTCTGTTCCCACGTTCTCCTGCAAACTGGTGACTGCAATCGGCTGTGGGGGAGGGTGTTGGCTGCTGGCTGCTCATGCTGCTGCTGAAGTGTCCCGTGGCTGCAGCCGTTTCCCGTGGCTGGAGCACTCAGGGACCTTATTCTCAGTTTTGTGGTTCAGAGTCTCCCTTTTGAATCAGGACTTTTGAGTCCATCCACCGGCCAATTCACTGCACAGCCTGAACTGCCAGCCCCCTCCAACATTCCCCACCAGGAATGCTCCGGTCTATTTAATCACTCTTGTTCTGGGGGAAGGCATCCGCCATTTCAGATAGTTCAAAATGTCTGTTTCCCAGGCAGGATCCCTTCCCTTCAATTTTCCTTCAGGTTGCCCAGCTCCCCGTGGTTTTGAGTGGCTCTGCTTTCGGGTGCCACACTCAGCTCAGGAATAAATTTTTGTCAATTGGGTTTTGCCAGTAATTACAAGCTGTTGTCCTCTGTAAGGGAGGGGCCTGCTGGCCAGCACGGCCAAACAGGGAAAAATCTCTACAACAGAATCTGTGGTTTTAAATTACCCCTCATATACAGCAATCCGCCAATTTGCTGAGAGTCTCCAGCTGTCTGTCCACACCAATAATCCACGCGCAGGAAAGGTTCAGACTCCTCTTCCTCTCACTTGATGACTTTGGGAGAGGCGGGCTACATGTCCGTCCTGTCTGCCATCATGAGTCTTGTTTCCAATTGGTCCATATTAATCAGGGATTCTCATCTCCTCTACTTGAGTCTTAGATGGGGTAGGAAGTGGACTTTGAGAAGTAAATCTCTCCATATCATGCTGCTATGGACTGACAAGCTGGGCTTCTCTACAATGTACTCTACCCATTATACCTCCTTTCTAGGCTGCAGCCACTTCCCTGTCCTACATGCCTCTACCCAGAGACATAATCAGGGGTATCAGTGAACACGTTAGGGGATTGAAACTTGGGAGATAAATCTTAAAACTGATGACCGCATATTACTGTTCCTAGAAGTGATCAACTAAGTGCCTTCCCTAGGGGACCCTACTGGGCTCTCTTCAGACTCTCTTCTGCCTGTCCTCCAAGCAGGGGTCTTCTGCGCTTTGTCATTTTTCTCCAAAGTCTAAGGTTCTTTTTTTCAGGTCAGAGTCTGGGAGGAAAAATGGGTATCTTCACTCCATGTACAGTCATGACCTACAAATTAATCGATTAAATCTGACCTCTCTGTTGAGGTCTGAACTAAAGCGGCCAACGTCTGTTTTAATGGAGCCAACATCTCCATTTAGATACCTAACAGGCAACTCAAACTTGCCAAAAGAGAACCCTAGATCTCTCTTCAACCCTAACCTTGTCCTTTTCTAGTTTTCTTCATAAATAGAAATAGATTTACTTATAGAATACCAGTTGATCAAGCCAAAAACTTTAGAATCAAATTAGGATTTTTCTTTTTTTATTTAAAATCCACATCCAATTCATCAGCAAGTTCTGTTGGCCACATGTGCAAAACCACATCTGGAACTCACCTACTTCTCCTTCTCCACTGCTTTGCTACCCAGTTCAAAATTCCATCATCATTCCCCTAACCTGCCTCTTAGCTACTGTCCCATTTTTCACTTTTGCACCTATATAATTTATTGGGCAAATAATGGGCTGGTAATCTTTTAAAACCACATATAAAATTATGTTACTTTCTCCTGAATACATTCTACATTTTAATTCCTTATTATTTATTTGCGCTTCAAGAATATTTTCCCAGTTTCTGTCTAGAAGAAAAACTAGACAGAAACATTTTATTATGTTTTGATTAAGGCTTTAAATTGAGTTTATATTTTTTCCTTCAAAGCATTTCATTTATGGCTTTTCTTTAATAAGTTCTGACTTGAGCATTGTCTAAATGTATTTCCCCATATTTTCTCCTACATGTTGAAAGGCATTCCTTTTCAAAGTTAAGTTTTTAGACCTCCCGGGATTAATTTTTGTGCAGTATATGAGTGCATATCAGTTTCTTTTATATAATTAAACAATTGTTTTATCAATATCATTGTATGCACTCTCATTTCCCCTTTGATCTGAAATGCCAGATTTTTCCATAAATCAAATTTTCATAAATACATGGATTAGTTGTGGGGGGTCTCTCTTTAGCTTCCTTGAGCAAACTCTTCATCCCTAAGCTCTTATCTCACTTTTTAATTTTTTTACTGCAGTTAAAGCAGATCTCCCCCAACTTACTCTTTTGTTTAAGGAGAGTTTGGCTGTTCTCTGGACCATTTGAACTTCACTACAGGAAATCATCTTGCCAAGTTCCATAAAAATAAATCATGCTGGAATATTATTTAGAGTTTCACCCAATTTTTAAGTCAATGAGATTAAAATTGGTTGTTTTTTTTTTTTTACTAGTTTGGATACTTCTTAGATACATCCAAGAAGATGGTATATTGCTCTATTTATTTAGGTATTTTTAAAAAGGCCTTTATAATAAAATTTTATAATTTTTCTACAAAGTATTTACATTTTTATGGCTTTTTTGGTTGCTATTACAAATAGTAAAATTATATTTTCTATTTGTTGCTAATGTATAGAAATAATATTGATAATAATGATTTTATTTTCAGCAGCTTTGATAAACTCAAATATATTCTAATAATACTTCTCTATGGATTATTTTCATCTTCTGTGTAGATATTCAAGTATACCATCTAAAAAATTATAGTATTTGTTCTTAATTTTTAATACATAATACTTTTACTTATTTTTCTTCCTTTGCTACTCTGGCTAGGATCTCCAGATCAATTCTGAATAGAAATTTTTATATTTTTTCCTGATTCTAAAGGGAATGCTAATAACATTTTGGAAAAATGATGGCAGTAAAGCCTTTGTAGGTACCTCTTATTAGGTGATAGGTTACAGACATTGTCTGCTATTCCAAATTAAGTAAGAATTTTTGTCATGAATGGATACTAAATTTCACTAGATATTTTTCCTGAGTTGGGAAAGATAGTCTATAAAGAGATATGGTTTTTTCCTTTTCCTTCATGGTTAATTGATCTGCCAATATAGAAATAGACTTGAAGTGTTGGAATAAACACAGTTTGGCAATCTCATATTAGCTTTTTAAATATATTGCTAAATAGAATGGCTAGTGTTTTATTTAGCACTTGTCTTAGTCCCTTGGGGCTTCTATATCTTAAATGTGGGTGATTCAAGCCCTGAATCAGCCATTGTCCAAGCAGGAATATTCCAGATATTGCAAATAGAAAAAATTTAATACAGGAATTAAATTGATTACTAGTTATTAGAAGATTTAGAGGAACAAAACAGGAAAAAATAGTTACCTTTGAGGGCTAAAAAGCAAAAGAAAAATGGTGCTGCCTAGAGCTGATGATTGCTAAGATTCCCAGGCTGCTGTAGTTGGGAGCTGCTCTCTTACTAAGCACCTCCTCTCACAGGTGGCGGCTGTTGCTGCAGCCAAAGCTCCCTCTACTGATGGAGCTGCCAGAAATTAGACCTGAATTGCTTCCATATTCCTCTGACTTTCTGGTCTCTTGGCAGTGCCTCACATTGGGAGAAACTAATAGGAAGTCAGATGACAAGGGACTATGAAATACAGCTTGCAGACTTCCAGCCCCAAAGGTATAGAAAAATGTACAGAGCATAAGTGTGGAGTTGAGAAAGAACATTTATCCAACACAGGTATTAAGATTTATGCTGACTTTACAGAATGAGCCAGCGAGTATGCTTTCTTTTTACCATCCTCTGGAAGAGTTCATGAATATGGTCTGTTTGTTCATTTAATATTTGGAAGAAGCAGCTGATAAACCATCTGGCCTGGTGTTTTCTTTTGTAAAGATATTTTAAATGACTGATTAATGTTTTAACCATTGATTTGCTCCACAGGTCCTATTTCTACAATGTGAAAAAGAATATGGATGATCTAGCATTTGTTCTGACTATTCTCTTGTTCTCTGTTTCCTAACTTTTCTGAATTATTTTAAACCCATTTTCTTTCCTGTACTTTCTGTGCTTCTGGACACAGTTTCATGTATCTAAAGGAGTCTGTGATATTTATGAATTCACAAAGATCAAACTTTACACATATCTAAAGTTACCCATGCAGTGAGAGAGGAGGCATTCACAAAATGTGATGGATTCTGTATGGGTGAATGCAGCTGTGGGCAAAGCCGTGAGGTGGGGGCAGGTCCACAGAGCCCCACACTTAGAAAGGCCCACTCTTGATTGAATTCTCAGCTGTCCCTTTCTTGAAATTCTTCATAATTTTTCAGTAAAATGTCCTAAATTTTTATTTCACTGGTCCCTGAAAATTATGTAAGTGGTCTCATTAGATATTGGGTGATTGATTTCAATTTAAGCTTTTTCTCTTCTTTTCTCCCTTTTTTTCTATTTTCTTCCCTTCCTTCTCCTCCTCCTTCTTCTTCTTTTTCTTTCTTTCTTTTTTTTTTCTGTAATTAGTAGGAAGTGTTCATTAACTGGAAAGTTAATATTCTTCAAAGACTGTATTAAAATATTATTTAAACACTCTTCAAAAGAGGAATTAGAGTATTGATTTAGGATGCCCAGGTTTATAATTTAATAAAGAGAAATGGGGCTAAAAAATTAGGTGGATGATTTATAAAAAAACCAGGGGAACTAGAGAATTGACTTTTAAACCTAAATAACTATAACTGTCAGTTCTTTTTTATAGGATTTTTTTTATTAAATCATAGCTGTGTACATTTGTGCAATCAAGGGGTACAATGTGCTGGTTTCATATACAATCTGAAATGTTTTCATCAAACTGTTTAATATAGCCTTCATGGCATTTTCTTAGTTACTGTATGTAGGCATTTGTATTCTGCATTTAGTAAGTTTTACCTATACTCATTCTAAGATGCACCATAGGTGTGGCCCCACCAATTACCCTTCCTCCACTCCAACATTCCCTCTCCCCGCCCCCCTTGGCCCTTTCCCCATATTCTGGTGCTATAGTTGGGTTGTAGCCTTTATGAGAAAGCTATAAATTAGCTTCATAGTAGGGCTGAGTACATTGGATACTTTTTCTTCCATTCTTGAGATACTTTGCTAAGAAGAATATGTTCCAGCTCCATCGAAGTAAACTGAAAGAAGTAAAGTCTCCATCTTTCTTCAAGGCTGCATAATATTCCATGGTGTACATGTACCACAATTTGTTAACCCATTTGTGGGTTAATGGGTACCTGGGCTTCTTCCATGAACTATCAATTATGAATTGGGCTGCAATAAACATTCTTGTACAGATGTCTTTGTTATATTGTGATTTTTGGTCTTCTGAGTATATACCTAGTAAAGGAATTATAGGATCGAATGGCAGGTCTATTTTTAGATCTCTAAGTATTCTCCAAACATCCTTCCAAAAGGAACAAATTAGTGTGCATTCCCACCAGCAGTGTAGAAGTGTGCCCTTTTCTCCACATCCACGCCAACATCTCTGGTTTTGGGATTTTGTTATGTGGGCTACTCTTACTGGAGTTAGGTGATATCTCAAAGTAGTTTTGATTTGCATTTCTCTGATGATTAAGGATGATGAGCATTTTTTCATGTGTCTGTAGGCCATTCACCTGTCTTCTTTAGAGAAGTTTCTCTTCAAGTCTTTTGCCCACCCTGAAATGAGATCAGTTGTTCTTTTCTTGCTAATACCTTTGAGTTCTCTGTGAATTTTGGTTATTAAACCTTTGTCAGAGGTATAACCTGCAAATATTTTTCTCCCATTCTGAGGGCTGTCTGCTTGCTATACTTACTATGTTCTTGGCTGTGCAGAAGCTTTTTAGTTTGATTCGGTCCCAGTAGTGTATTTTTCATACTGCTTCAATTGCCTGGGGAGTTCTCCTCATAAAATATTCACTCAGGCGGATTCCTTCAAGCGTTTTCCCTGCATGTTCTTCAAGTATTTTTATAGTTTCATGTCTTAAGTTTAAATCTTTTATCCAGTGAGAGTCTATATTAGTTAATGGTGAAAGGTGTGGGTCCACTTTCAGTCTTCTACAGGTTGCCAGCCAGTTCACCCAGCACCATTTGTTAAATAGGGAATCATTTCCCCACTGAATGTTTTTACTTGGCTTGTCAAAGATCAAATAATGGTAAGTAGCTGGATTCATCTCTTGGTTCTCTATTCTGTTCCAGACATCTACCTCTCTGTTTTTGTGTCAGTGCCATGCTGATTTGATCACTCTTGATTGATTTATAGTACAGTGTTAGGTCTGGTAGCATGATTCCTCCTGCTTTGTTTTTATTTCTGAATAATGTCTTGGCTATTCAAGGTTTTTTTCTGATTCCATATAAAATGAAATATTGTTTTTTTGAGTCTTTAAAATATGACAATGGAGCTTTAATAGGAATTGCATTAAAATTTTATATTGCTTTGGGTAGTATAGACATTTTAACAATGTTGATTCTTCCCAACCATGAGCATGGTATGTTTTTCCATTTGTTAACATCTTCAGCTATTTCTTTTCTTAAAGTTTTACAGTTCTCTTTATAGAGATCTTCCACTTCCTTTATTAAGTAAACTCCCAAATATTTCATCGTCTTTGGCACTACTGTGAAATAGAGTCCTTGACTGTTTTTTTGGCTTGGCTATTGTATACATAAAGGCTACAGATCTATGGGTGTTGATTTTGTAGCCTGAGACATTGCTGTATTCCTTGATCACTTCTAAAAGTTTTGTAGTAGAATCCCTGGTGTTTTCCAGATATATGGTCATATCATCTATGAAGAGTGAAAGTTTGATCTCTTCTGACCCTATGTGGATATCCTTGATCGTCTTTTCTTCCCTAATTGCAATGGCTAAATCTTCCATTACAATGTTAAAGAGCAATAGAGACAATGGACAACCTTGCCTGGTTCCTGATCTAAGTGGAAATGATTTCAATTTAACTCCATTCAATATGATATTGACTGTGGGTTTGCTGTAGATGGCCTACATTAGTTTAAGAATGTCCCTCCTATACCAATTTTCTGAAGTGCTCTGATCATGAAGTGATGCTGGATATTATCAAAAGCTTTTTCTGCATCAATTGAGAGAATCATATGGTCTTTATTTTTTAGTTTATTTATGTGCTGAATTACATTTATAGATTTACGTATATTGAACCAGCCTTGAGACCCTGGGATAAATACCACTTGGTCATGGTGTATAATTTTTTTGATGTGTTGTTGGATTCTGTTTGTTAGGATTTTATTGAATATTTTTGACTCAATATTCATTAGTGATATTGGTCTATAATTTTATTTTCTTGTTGGGTCTTTCCCTGGTTTAGGGAATCAAGGTGATGTTTGCTTCATAGAATGTGTTGGGTAGTACTTCTTTTTCTATATTTTGGAAGAGGTTTAGTAATATAGGCACTAGTTCTTCTTTAAGGGTTTGGTAGAATTCTGACATGAAGCCATCTGGTCCCGGGCTTTTCTTTTTAAGGAGGTTTTGTATAGTTGATGCTATTTTGGAACTTGATATACGCCTGTTCAACATTTCCACTTCACTCTGGCTATGTCTTGGTAGGTGGTGTGCTTCCAAGTATTGGTCAATTTCCTTCAGATTTTCATATTTCTAAGAGTAAAGTTTCTTGTAATATTTGTTAATGATTTTTTGAATTTCTTTTTTTTTTTAATTTAATTTAATTTTTTTTTTAGTAGAGACAGAGTCTCACTTTACTGCCCTCGGTAGAGTGCCGTGGAGTCACACGGCTCACAGCAACCTCCAGCTCTTGGGCTTATGTGATTCTCTTGCCTCAGCCTCCCGAGCAGCTGGGACTACAGGAGCCTGCCACAATGCCCAGCTATTTTTTTGTTGCAGTTTGGCTGGGGCTGGGTTTGAACCCACCACCCTTGGCATATGGGGCCTGCGCCCTACTCACTGAGCCACAGGCACCACCCAGGATTTTCTGAGGGGGTCTGTTGTTATTTTGTCTTTACCATTTTTGATTGATTAAATTAGAGATTTTACTCTTTTTTTTCCTGGTTAGGTTAGCCAAAGGTTTATCTATTTTATTGATCTTTCCAAAAAACCAACTTTTTTGATTTATTGATCTGTTGTATAATTCTTTTGTTTTCAGTTTCATTTAATTCTGCTCTAATTTTGGTTATTTCTTTTCTTCTGCTGGGTTTCGGGTTGGATTGCTCTTCCTTCTCCAGTTGCTTGAGATGTCCCATTAAGTTGTTAACTTCCTCTCTTTCCATTTTCTTGAGGAAGGCTTGCAGTGCTATAAATTTCCCTCTTAGGACTACCTTTGCAGTATCCCAGAGGTTCTGGTAATTCGTGTCCTCATTGTCATTTTCTTCCAAAAATGTGGTAATTTCCTTCTTAATCTCATCTATGACCCATCTATCCTTCAGCATAAGGTTATTTAGTTCCCAAGTTTTTGTATAAGTATGCAGATTCCTGTTGTTATTGAGTCAAACTTTTATTCCGTGATGGTCTGAGAAGGTGCAAGGAATAATTTCTATTTTTTTAAATTTGCCAGGGTAAGACTTGTGACCTAGGATGTGATCGATTTTGGAGTATGGTCCATGGGCTGATAAGAATATGTGTTCATTTTTGTTGGGATGAAATGTTCTGTAGAGGTCTGTTAAATCCAGATGTTGAATGGTTACATTTAAATCTAAAATTCTTTGCTCAGCTTTTTTTGGAGGATCTATCCAACACTGCTAAAGGGATGTTAAAATCTCTGACTACAATGGAACTGAAGGAAATCAAGTTGCTCATGTCTGTTAGAGTTTCTCTTATAAATTGAGGTGCATTCTGGTTGGGTGCATAAATACTAATAATTGAAATCTCATCATATTGAGTATTACCTTGAACAAATACGAAGTGTCAATCCTTATCCTTCCTTATTTTGTTTGGTTTACAGCCTATTGCGTCTGCGAATAGGATTGCAATGCCTGCTTTTTCTGCTTTCCATTTGCCTGGAGTATAGATGACCATGACCATCCCTTCACCTTGAGTCTATATTTATCTTTTAAGGTAAGATGAGATTCTTGTATGCTGCAGATATCTGGCCTGAGTTTTTGTATCCAGCCAGCCAACCTGTGCCTCTTTAGAGGACAATTTAAACCATTCACATTTATTGAGAATATTGATAAGCCTTTTGAGAGTCCAGTGGACATTTTTAATCCTTTTGCAACTGTGGAAGTTGGAATTTGATCAAATGTTTCTGGGTGAGTTTACTTTTGTGGTGGAGAATTACGATGGTCTTTATGGAGGATAGGTCTGAGAATATTCTGGAGAGCTGGTTTATTTATGGCAAATTTCTTCAACATGTGAATGTCATTAAAGTATCCATCATACATGAAACTCAGTTTAGCTGGATACAGGATCCTGGGTTGAAAGTTATTTTGTATTAGGAGATTAAAAGTCGATGACCATCTTCTTCTAGCTTGAAAGGTTTCAGCAGAGAGATCTGCAGATATTCTAATATTCTTCCCCTTATAGGTTATGGTTTTCTTACATCTGGCTGCTTTCAGAGTTTTCTCCTTCATATTAACTTCAGTGATATTATTTATGATGTGTCTGGGCAATGTCTTATTTGGGTTGAGTCGTGCTGAAATTCTGAAACTGTCTACTATCTGAATTTCAGAATCTCTTGGCATGTCTGGAAAGTTCTCTTTCATCATCTCATGAAGAAGAGACTCTGTGCATTGTGAAGCCACTTCATTACTTTTGAGGATCTCTATAAGGTGAATATTAGTTTTCTTCGAATTATCCCAGAACTCTCTGCGAGAGTGATCTGTTTTTGTCCTCCATTTCTCTTCCTCCTTGAGAGTTTGGGAGCATTTGAAAGCTTTGTCTTCAATGTCAGAAATCCTTTCTTCTGCTTGCTCCCTTCTGTTACTAGGGATTCTACTATATTTCTCAGATATTTGCAGGCTGCAACTTCTTGTCTCAATGTGTTAAAATCTTTGTTCATTTGGTCTTTGAATTCGTTGAATTCTTGAGACATCTTTTGGGTTACTGCTTGGAATTCTAATTCGATCTCATTTGCTATCCAGATTCTGAATTCGATTTCTGACATCTCAGCTATTTGTTTATGCATGGGGTCTTGTGCTGTGTCTGCCTTATTGTTCTTTGGGGGAGTTGATCTACTCTGATTATTCATATTGCCAGAGTTTTTCCATTGATTCTGCCCCATTATTGTTTTTCACCATTGCCTCTGGCCATCTTCAGAATTGGGGAGGTGTCTCTCCAAAATTAGACCCCAGCGGGATCACTCTATTGTTGCTCGATCTTTGTAGCGAGTGACCCTATGTAGCTCCTCTGGGAGCCCAAGCCAGGGGGTTCTGGCTGTGGGAGCAGCTCTGGAATGTGGCACACCTGGATCCAGCAACAGGGCAGGCTCTGGGAGTGCCTGGCACCTGATGACTTTGGCACAGTGAGCCCAAGGCTCCAGCTGTCTCTAGCCAGGAGGAGGGCTCCGTGCAGAGGCATGGAAGGCTCTGGAGTTAGGGCACGGGTCGCGCATCTACCAGGGTCCCTGGCCAGATTGGTGGGCCGGTGTGGATGCAGTGAGGGTATGGGAGTGAGGACGTGAGTTGCGCGGCTTCCGGAGTTCCTGGCCTGGGCGGGCGGAGGCTTGGTGGGCACGGGGCACAGGCCACGTGGTTGCCAGTGGAGTCCCTGGCATGGGCGGGCATATGGGGGCCCAGTGGTCATGGGGCACGGGGCTGCTGGTTGTTGGCGAGTCCCTGGCTGGGGTGGACTTATGGAGGTCTGGCATGCACAAGGCGTGGAGCCACATGGTTGCCAGTGGACTCCCTGGCCAGGGTGGGCATGGGGCCGCACGGTTGCTGGCGGAGTCCCTGGTGGAGGGGCTCCGTGCGGCCCCCAGAGTCTCTTCCTGGGGAGTGCTTGGTTCGGCAGACAGGGAAGGAGGGCACTGCTCAAGAACTTCCTCCCTCAGTCTCAGCAGGGTTCAGGCTTCTGGTTCATCAGGTAAGTGGGGGAAGGGTATGCTGGAAGTTCAGAATGGCAGGGAACACTTTAGTTCAATTTTTCTGCCTAGCAAGAAAGTGTTCAGAGTCACAGCAGGGTCCCTCTGAGGAAGTAGTCCCCACTTCCCACAGCACTCACCCGTGGGGTGAGACAAGAGGTCCACAGTTCACCGCTTGTCCGTAGAAAACCCACAGGGCCAAATGAAGAGAAAAAAGAAAGGAGATAGAAAAGCAAAAAAAAAAAACCCATAGCTTTCTTGGGGGAGGGGACAGACACTTTTCCTTTTGGATGAATTTTGTACCTGAAGCTTGGTTTCTTAGAGTTGCAGCTTGCCTTAGCAGAGGTGACCTGCAGTTATCATTTCTCTCTCGGCTGGGCTCCCAGTCTTCAGCTTAATTGGGCTATTTCTGGACGTTGTTGTTCCTTTGGGACAGGAACCTCTTTCTGAGGCTGCGTTCAGTCTGCCATCTTGCCCCTCCCCAGTTCTTTTTTATAGGATTTTACCACAGAATTAATTTTGGTCAATTTGTCATTAATGATTATATCCTCAAGTTAGAAAAAGTTTTTAAAAGCTTTGATTACAAAGTGTAGAAGGCCAATACTTTAGATAGATGCTGGCCTGAAAGGGCTTAGAATCTATTAAATTTGAGTCAGTTATCTTAGAACTAAAGATTTATAAAAAGTCAGTTTTTGCATTGCCAGTGGAGACCTGGGCTTTCATAATATCTTTGGACATAGATACAGGGTGAACATAAAGTTCTTGTGTGATTTACTATGTTAAACTATCTTAAATTGCACATGAACCTTATGTCCACCCAGTATATGTGGCCAATCATGAACCAGAAGAGTTTCGTATCCATAGGTGATGCAAAGGTTTCCCTTCAAATATTTTTTTTTTTTTGTAGAGACAGAGTTTCACTGTACCGCCCTCGGGTAGAGTGCCCTGGCGTCACACGGCTCACAGCAACCTCTTAACTCTTGGGCTTACGCGATTCTCTTGCCTCAGCCTCCCAAGCAGCTGGGACTACAGGCGCCCGCCACAACGCCCGGCTATTTTTTGGTTGCAGTTTGGCCGGGGCTGGGTTTGAACCCGCCACCCTCGGCATATGGGGCTGGCGCCGCCCGTCCCTTCAAATATTTTAAACTTAAGTTTCTCGAGAACATATACCATTGGATAAAATTATCTATAATATAATCTTGAGAGCTTTCTCTTTTATTCTCCTCCATATTTGGCCTCTCTGATCAGACAAGAATTTGGGGGTTTTTGTTTGTTTGTTTTGTTTTAAACTTTATTTGTTTGGGTTTGTAGTCTTGACAAAACCAGAAACTGGTGTGCATCACCAACAAATTCCTGGGGGACAAGGGAGAGTCTCTCTTGCCAGAAGTCCAAATCATCTCAGGGAGTTTTCAGGTATCTATGAACCCCAGGGAGGGTCAAGGAGGCTGTCAGTCCATCTCAACCTCCTCAATCTACCAAGTTCACAGATTCATTCTGTTTTATATATTTTATCAGAGGAAAGAGGGAGACTCCGGGGATTTGGGACACCGGTAATTGTGCTGAGTGGGGAGCTGGAATCCCTTTTCACTGCCATTGCGTCCGTTAGTGTCCTCTACTAAGCTCCTACGTTTCTGGGAGGTCATGTCTCCATACCTACCACCTTTTTAATTGTATAATTTGGCCTTACCGAGTTTTCTACTTCCAGCTCAAAAAGCAATCACTTTGTAATATCATATGATGGAAAAAACCTTTTTTGCAATTTACAAAAATTGCAAGCAACACTGTTATTCAATTAAGATAATGCCTATTTCTGAACATAACCTCCGTCCTAAATCCAAACCCCTAATGAGCTGCAGAAACATAGAAAGTGAGAGCGTATTGTACTTGTGGTTTCGCCATTCTTACATTAGGGAATAATATTTTCTCATAATTTTCTGGGATGCCAGAAAATTGGGTCACAAAGTCGGTTTCAGTGTGTTTCAATTGTTTCAAAGAACGTAAAACATCATCCCTATAATTGCTTCCATATCTTTATGAATATTATAATGTTGGTAATGTGAATGTAATCTCAGTAAAACCTATACCGTATTGCCTTTTGAGAAGATTTCATTGCATATATAGTGAGGTTTAGAACCCTCATGGGTAGAATTTTAATTGATAGAAATACCTTATATATTTATTTTATCATTAACCAAAGGAATGATTCGCTTTCCAAGGTTAATTATCTCTGTAGTCTAAAAATATTTTTTGGTTAATGAAAATACTTCAATTTTTTTTTTTGTCTTAAAAAAAGCAAGGCACAACCTACCACATTATACCAGAATTTCAATACATTTACATGGATATAGTTGTGGTTATGAGCTAAGGAACACAATTTCCTTGAACATTATAGCTTTTATATCCTACTTTAGTGCTATGATTTTTCCTGGCAATAAATAATGTACATCTATTGAATTCAAAATTACAGTAAATGTTCTCTATGCAGATAATTTAACGTCTGTGAATTTCCAAGCCCTACAGTTGTAGATTGCCTAGCTCAGAGGCTTAGGATCTGAATTATATCACAAAAATAATGAGCTGAAGACTAATTGTAGATGTGTATTTATTAATATAATCAGTAATTTTCTCTTCTGCACCAAATAAATGAATCTTCCAGTGTTGGGCCCTCGATAATCATGACAATATGTTGGACTTAGTATGCTTCTAACTTTTAAAAAATAAACTAAAATCACAGCTAATACCTTCTGGGGAATGAGGAAGGAGTCTGTCAGTGTTAACCCAATGCTAGGGCACTGTGGAGGTGTGCCTCGGGCATATAACTCCAGGCTGAGCAGTGCTGGTGAGGAGTGAATGAAGAGAATACAGCTAGGCCAGGAGCCCAGACACAGAAACAAACATTCTGTGCACCCCCTTATCCCCTCCCCTAAATTATGCAGCTACAGAAGGGAGGGGCTATATTTAAAGAAGATCTGAGGCTGGGTGTAGGGGCTCACTCTTGTAATCCTAGCACTTTGAGAAGCCAAGGCAGGAGGATCTCTGGAGGCCAGGAGTCTGAGACCAGCCTGGGCAACACAGCAAGACCCCATCAACAATTAGCAGGGCACGGGTATGTTCACCTGTAGTTCCAAACATTCAGGAGGCTGGGGCAGAAAGGGTGCTTGAACCACGAATTTGAGGTTGCTATGATTATGGCACTGCATTCTATCCTAGGCACAGGAGAGAGATTCTGTCTCAAAAAAAAAAAAAGAAAGAAAGAAAGAAAAAGAATCAGGATTCTTTTAATATAATTGAGTCTTTTCTCTCTTTTTTAAGTAATTGAGTCTTTTCTACTTTGACTATAGATTTTATCCATCCTGCTACCAAAATAGTGTTTTATTTATATGGCCACAATCACAACACATTAGGGCTGCAAGATTACTTAGACATCATTTAAATTTTATGAAAGATGAGGGCACGGGCCTAGAGAATTTGGGTGCATGCCCTCCAAAAGGCCAGAGGCAAGGGAAGGCCCCACCCCCTACTGTCCTTTTCTAGGTGCTGCGGCAGCCACTCTCATGGTACTGTGGACACACAGTGGTATTTTGGGTCTTCCTAAGAAAGTGAAGGAAGGGGCCATCTTCCAGAGGGTGGTTATACTATATGTATGTGTGTGTGTACATTTTTTTTCTTTTAGACAGAGTCTCACTTTGTTACCCTGAATAGAGTGCCATGGCATCATAGCTCACAGCAACTTCAAACTATTAGGCTCAAGTGATTCTCTTGCCTCAGCCTCTTATAGCTGGGACTACAGGTGTGTCTCACAATGCCTGGCTAGTTTTTCTATTTTTAGTAGAATCAGGGTCTCACTCTTGCTCAGGCTGGTCTTGAACTCCTGAACTCAAGCAAGCCACCCGCCTTGGCTGCCCAGAGTACTAGGACTGGTGTGAGCCAACACACTCAACCTCATGCTACATTTTAAAAAATTTGCTGAGACTTGGAGCAAGGATAACACAGATTTTGAAAATAAAATCTATAAAGACACCTGTGAGACCACTGGTTTCTTTTAGTCTCAGTGGCTGGGAGAGTTTAAGAGGCTTGTGCAGCAAGATGGAAGCAGCTGTGCTGAGACGGTCCTGTGTGCCTATGTATATCAGGGTCAAGGAGGGGGCCTGATAACAGCCATGCTGGAGAAAGGGGGGAGGAAGAGCCACAAAGCTGGGCTGGGGAAGCTTCAAAGCATACAGCTTCTATTTGCTGAGACCCAGGAGCTGAGGGCAGAGTGGCACCTATGGAAACAAATCCTATTCTCCAACAGAGGAGGGGCCTCCAAAGAACCCAGAAAGTGCCCAGTGAGGGGAGGGACATGCTTCAAACATCCGTCCAGCTCAGGGAGCATCACTTTCCTTCTTCCCTCCCGACTTCCCAGGTTTAAGGGCTGAAACCACAGTTAGCAAAGTTGGGGAAGCAGAGCAAGGCAGAGAGAGAAGCCACAGCTAATCAGCACCTCTTCCTACTGAACAGGGCTTTACCCCTGTGGACTGCAGCTGAAAGAGGAGGAGGAGGAGACACCCTACCCCAAATAAAAACACAGGTACTGATTGATGTGTTGAACCAAGACACGTTCAGTGTGCAGACTGAGACTTTGTTTGGGACTTTAAATGATGGCTGAACTCTGTTTCTTAACAGTGAGAAGTCAGGAAACTGACAAAGTTTATATCAAAAAGCAGAAGGCAACTTCCACTGAAGACATTTTAAACCAACAACGGAAACAAAAGCAAATTATTGATCACATTGATTCCTGAATCAAACTTGCTAAACATACCGTTACAAAGTGCTCTTTCCTCATCAGACCCCTCTTGGCCCCTAACCTTCAGGGTCCTCCTCAGCCACAATCAGAACCTGGTCTTATTTTTAACTACCTGTGTGTCCAGGACCAATTCAGCCTTTGGGTAGGAGATAGTGAAGTCACTTTACCCCATTCATTCTGGGCCTCACCATCAAATGATTCTTCCTGCAGTTTGAGCCTTGTGTTCTGCTTTTGTGCCTTGTTTTGGAGGCCCAGCTTATTTTACTGAAGATATTAACTATAGGCTGTGTGTGTGTCTCTGTGTACATACACACATCTATGTATCTTTTGTTGGTTTGGGGCCCTGACTTTCATGGCACCTTTTCCCAATAATCTTGGTGATTTATCTGGCTGATTAGTCTTTTTTTTTTTTTTTTTTTTTTTTTGTAGAGACAGAGTCTCACTTTATGGCCCTCGGTAGAGTGCCGTGGCCTCACACAGCTCACAGCAACCTCCAACTCCTGGGCTTAAGCGATTCTCTTGCCTCAGCCTCCCGAGTAGCTGGGACTACAGGCGCCCGCCACAATGCCCAGCTATTTTTTGGTTGCAGTTTGGCCGGGGCCAGGTTTGAACCCGCAACCCTCGGTATATGGGGCCGGCGCCTTACCGACTGAGCCACAGGCGCCGCCCTGATTAGTCTTTTTTAAGAGTAAGGCATTAACCTATGGTAATCTCAGGGGGCTTAGCATGTGACAAGGGACGGACTCGCACTGCATTGGAGGATCCCTCACTACGGGCATCTGTGGACTTTTCTCTTGGGGTATTGCGTCCTAAGAGCAGCGTTTCAGCAGTAGCCGCACCAGCATCCCTTGCAAGGCCTGTTAAAACATAGGGGGCTCAGACATATGCCTGGTTTGTGATTCAGTAGATCTGCGGAGAGGCCTGGGACAATTTGCCTTCCTATCAAGTTCCTAGGTGATGCAAGTGCTACTGGTCTGGGGACCAGGCTGAGGAAGTCCCTGCCTCTGTCAGGATTCCTTTCCTTGGCATGACTGACATTAGGTAGTGGATGATTCTTTGTTCTGTGGTGCGTTTGTACAACGTTCAGCAACATCCTGGGCCTTTACCCACTAGCAACCTCCTTCCCCGCCCCCATCGCACACACCAGTTGTGACAACCAAACATGTCTTGAAACATTGTCCAGTGTTCCCAGGTGGACAGAATCACCCTGGATTGAGAACCACTGACTGCCTTATTAAGGAATTCTTCTAACTCCTACCTGGAAAATAAAAGCACAGCTGTAAGCCATCTGGGGGACAAAGGAAAAAGGAGCTACAGAGGCTCACTATTCATTTCCTTCCCCCCTTTTTTCCCCTGTATTGCCTTTAACCCATACCACCCCACTGTCCATGTTGGGCTATAAATTTCCCCAAAGGTAAATCTCTTCGTTAGAGGAGGGCCAGGTTCCTAGGGAGGGGATCTGGGGGTCTGACTCTCATGTGAACTTTCCATCTGTCCTCCAGTTTGCTGCTTCCCCCTGAAATCCTGCTTTCAGAGGTATCAACTGTCCCTAAGTCTTTCTGAGATGCCCAGGGCTAAGCAGCTTCCTCTGCTGTAAGCTCACAGCTCCCTCTTCTTGGATCTGCCAAGTCAGTTGCTGTTCATCCATCTGCTTTCCTGAGTCCAAGATCGTGTTGACATCTCTCATCTGCTGTTATCTGCTCTCCCATTCTCTTTGTTCTTGTAGATTTATGCCTTTTGTGCATTTGTTTTCATTCTGGAGTGTTACAAAGAAACAACAATAAACATATGTGTTTAATCTGCCGCATGTAGCCAGAATTTCCACTACTTTTTTGAAACTAGGTTTTGGTACAGGGGAGAGTGGAAAGGGCATGAAAGGTACGAGAATTGTAGAGATGTTGTTAGTGGTTTTGGTTATAGACAAAGAATGGAAATTTGAGGGTATATTCTCTTCATATTAATTTTTGCCTAAAGCCCTGACTGTTACACTGTTATCATTTGCACCATCTATTTAATAAAAGCAACATTTGAAGCTGAATATATAGCCCTTAAGATATTGAAACAAGTGCCAATCGATCCACGATCCACAATTAATAAATTGTGGTATATGTACACCATGGAATATTATGCAGCCTTAAAGAAAGATGGAGACTTTACCTCTTTCATGTTTACATGGATGAAGCTGGAACATATTCTTCTTAGTAAAGTATCTCAAGAATGGAAGAAAAAGTATCCAGTGTACTCGGCCCTACTATGAAACTAATTTATGGCTTTCATATGAAAGCTATAACCCAGTTATAACCTAAGAATATGGGGAAGAGGGAGGGGGAGGAGAAGGAGGGGTAGGGATGGGCAAAGGGAGGGTGATTGGTGGGATCACACTTATGGTGCATCTTACAAGGGTACATGTGAAACTTAGTCAATGTAGAATATAATTGTATTAACACAATAACTAAGAAAATGCCGGGAAGGCTATGTTAACCAGTGTGATGAAAATGTGTCAAACTGTTTATAAAACCAGTGTATGGTGCCCCATGATCCCATTGATGTACACAGCTATGATTTAATAATAAAATAAAATAAAATAAAGGGAACAGGCTTTACAAGGTACACGAATTTAAGGTATTGATGAGAACAGTCATAGAAAAATAGAATCAGTAATGTCCATAAGAAGTTGTTTGGTTCATTCACCTGCCAAAGTCACTCAAGATAGTAACTTGTATATCATATATTTTATTCGTTTTGATGGTATTTCCATTTCCCCCCAATATTTAAAAGCTTTGCATCGTAATTTTATAGTATAAAGCACTTTGAAAATGATTTTATGTTAAACAGTAGTATACAATGAGAGCAGTGTTTTTTTCTTACACATATTATATTACTTAATTCCCAAAAGATGAACTCCATGATACCCCGATGAATTTAGGGTAATCTGTGGCTTCTCTGAAAGTGCACGTGTATACGTGTTAAGAGGAAATTTTCCATGTCTTTCATCACATCTCAAAGAGATTAAAATAACCAGATATTAGGAAGAGAGGAAGAGAAGGTAAGAAATACGAGAAAAAGGAAAAAGAAGAGAAAGAAAAGAAAACTTAAGTACATTGCTTGGAATAAATGTTCTATAGTTTGTGCCCTTCCAGAAAGACTGAGAAAACGCTTTTATTTTTGTGTAAAAAGAATTAAAATAAAAAAACAACTTACGTTGACTGAGGGCTTAATGTGTCCAGGCACTGTGGTAACAGCTTTCATTCGGTTATTACCACACATCATAACCACCATGAGGTAGGAAAAGACCCACAGTCCCTTTAGGAAATGCTTGGCCTGAGTGTGTGCTCTATGAAGGCATGTTTATTGGAGCCAGTTTTTTTGTTGTTTGTAATTTTTCACTGTTATGAGTACATAATAGTTGTGTATCTTAGTAGGGTACATGTGATGCTTTGATACAGGCACACACCGTGAGTTAGTCAAACCAGGGTAATTGGAGTGTCCATCACCTCAGGCATTTAACATTTCTTTGTGTTAGGAACATTCCAATTCCACTCTTTTCGTTATTTTAAAGTCTACCCTAACTTACCGTTGATTATAGTCCCTTTGCTGTGCTATCAGATATTGTTCATTTTATCTAACTGGAGCCAGAGTTTGGAATTCAAAAGTTTTCAGTTTTTAGAAAGACAATTTTATATCTTTACCATACATTAGACAACATACCAGGCGAGTCTGAGTGATCATAATGGGATCAATAAAAGTTGTGAAGAGCTTCACATTAGTTCATCCTATATGGGTCAAAATCTGATGCCAAATGAGTTATGAGAAAGCATTTACCTTTCACAGCTGTTAGGATGTCAGAATTGCAGACAAGAGGTTATAAACCTGTATTATTATCACCCCCATTTTATAAATGAGAAAATGGCTTTAGAAAGTTGGTTAACAGCCCTGGTTTACACAGCCAGCCGGTGACAGAGCAGCCTGCACATCTGACCTTCTGACTCTTGGTCCATGATATTTTTAGAATTCAACACAGATGGACTAATGAGAACTCCTAAGAGCTCCAATTGGTTTTACTTCACAGCCACCACCAGCTATCTGCTTTATTGCTTTTACTGTTACTAGGGGTTATTATTTTCCTTAGCAACCATGAGCAACTAGATGATAAGGCAGTGGAGAAGGAAGATAGAGCTGATGGGAAAACTGATACTCCTAAATGAATAGGTGGTCAGTCTATTAGCATGTTCTCAGGAAGAATCATAGAGGGCTCAGTGTTCAGAAAGTATTTGTTAAAGACCTACTATGTGCTACGTCCTGGCACTGACAAAGCAATGAAGTGTCAGAAAGTCTCTACCAAGGTAGAGGGAGACACATATATATTCAAATAATTAGAATAGAACACGATAATTCCTATAATAGATTTTGTCCGGAAATAGGATAATGACAAGAAAGTCTTATGCAAAGAAACTGATATTATGTCTGGACCTGAAAGATGAGTTGTTTTTGTAGATGAAGAAAAGGCAGCCTTCGAGGAATAGCTGTTCTAAAAATGCACTTTCAATTTCTGCTTCTGGTCAAGATGGAATGACAGGGGCAGGATTTACTCTCCCACCTACAAAAAATGGGAAAAATACATGAAACAGCAGCTCTCATGATATTGTACTCAGACAACAAAGAACAGTGACCCTGGAGAGATGGGGAATAAACAAGTTAAGCCCCACAAGTGTCTCAGCTTTCTGCCTGAAGACAGCGTCCAGGCTGCAGGCAGAGAGCAAATTTCTTGAGGTGAGGAGACAATGCCCATTGTCAGCAATGCCAAGGCGGCCAGAGGTCTCAGGGCAGCATGCCGGAGAAGAGAGAACTACACGGAATAAAAACTATAGGTCTGCACTAGAGCTTTCTTGATTCTTCAGCGGAGCACTGACGAGCACGTGTATGTCAGAAAACTACCCAGGGTGGGGGAGAAACCACAGGGCTAGAGGGGGAAATCCTCCGAGCTTGCACAGAACTGTGAATGGCCCCTGCTCCCACCAGCCAGAGTGGAAAACCTCGTAATTCACTGAGCATTTGAGTAGAGTAGAGTGCTCAGAAGAATTTTGCCTCATTAGTGACATAAAAGTCAGGCCTAGACTTTTCGCTATGTTTTTGCCTAACACAGCCTAAAAACAAGACTCAAAAGGATTGCCTACTTCCAATTAACTTAATTGTCTCCTAGAACATATCTCAGGAATACTTATAGAAATTTTAAAAATGTGCAGTACCCAACAAGATAAATTTTATGATGTCTGCAATCTAATAAAAAATTACTAGGCCTGAGAAAATACAGGGAAATAGGGCCCACAAAGACGTTAAAAGTAATCAACTGAAGGCTGGAGGTGGTGGCTCACACCTGTAATCCTAGCACTTTAGAAGGCTGAGGCAGGAGGATGGCTTGAAGTCAGGAGTCTGAGACCAGAATGAGCAAAAGCAAGACCCTGTCTCTACAAAAAATAGAAAAATTAGCCAAGAGTGGTGGTCTACATCCATAGTCCCAGCTACTCAGGAGGCTGAGGCAAGAGGTTTGCTTGATGCTCCCAAGTTAGACATTGCAGTGAACTATAATAGCACCACTGCATTCTGGTCCAGTTGACAGAGTGGAATCCTGTCTTTAAAAAAAATTAAATCACTCCAGAAATGACACCATTAGTAATGAAGTCATTAAATGTTATTCATAAGATTACTAATACTTGTATAGAAACAGAACATATATATTCTCTATGTTAAGGAGCTAGAGGAAAGGCTGACCATGTTATTTATAGATATGGAAGATATTTTTAAAAGACCCAAATCTAATTTCTAGAGTTGGAAGTAATAACATGTGAGACAAAGAAACAGATTGGATCAATGGCAGATTGGTGAACTTGAAGACCTGCTAGTAGAAACTATTCAAAATGAAACTAACCAAGAAAGAAAATTCTTGAACAAACATCTGTGGGCTATGGGAAAATTTCAAGCAATTTCCTATATGAGAATTTAGAATACTCCAAGGACAGAAAGACAGAAAAATATAAGAAATAATGACTGAAAAAATTTACAAATTTGATAGAAATTATAAACCCTCAGGCTTAAGAATCTAAGAACCCCAAGCATAAGAAACATGAAGAAAATGACACAAAAGCACACCATAATTAAATTACTTAAAACCAGTAAAAAAGAGAAGAATTTAAAAACAGCCAGAGATAAAAGGCACCTTGTATACAAAAGAACAAAACAAGGCTAAGTGCAGAGTTCTTGATGGAAAAAAATGCCAACTAGAAGACAGTGCAACAACATTGTGAAAGCACAAAAACCCAGAAAACAAACAAACAAAAAAACCTTTCAAACTGTAATTTCTTTGCCTAGGGAAACATCTTGCAAAAATAAAGGCATATTAGTTGAAGGAATTAATCACCAGCAGACTTTGCACTACAAAAAATGTTGAAGGAAGTTTTTCAAGCCGAAGATACATCATGCCAGAAAGAAATTTGGCTGCACAATAAGGGATGAAGAGAATCAGAAATTGTAATTATTTAAATATAGAGATATTTTTCTTATTACTTAAATATCTTTAAAACATAATGCTTAAAGCAAAATTAATAAAAAATTATGAGGTTATAACTTGTTTAGAAGTGAAATGTGTGACAACAATAGCAAAACAAATAAAAAAGAACACCTGAAGGGGGAAAATAAAAATATCTGTAGACTTGACATGGCTAAGAAAAGAATCCACGAACTCGATGTAGACCAGTAAAAACTTCCCACACTGAAATGTAAAGAGAAAAAAATAATGAAACTCACACCCATGTCCCCCACAAACATTCAAACACTGTGGGAAAGTATCAAAATGTAATAATAAAAAATTAATCCAAAAGAAGAGAATAAAAGTAAAAAGGTAATAAAGGGCCAGAAGCAGTGGCTCACACTTGCAATCCTAGTACTCTGGGAGGCCGAGACAGGTGGATTGCCTGAGCTCGGGAGTTGGAGACCAGCGTGAGCAAGAGTGAGACCCCCCTCCCGCCCATATCTACTAAAAATAGAAAAAATAGCCAAATATTCTGGTGAGTTATATGGTAGTCCCAGCTACTGGGGAGACAGAGGCAAGAGCATTGCTTCAAACCAGGAGTTTGAGGTTGCTGTGAGCTATGACACCACAATACTCTACCCACGGTGACGGAGTAAAACCCTGTCTCAAGGAAAGAAAAAAGATAAGAAAGAACAAATGGAAAAAAAGTCTGTTAAAAGACTCAAATCCAGAATATATGAAGAAATCTTAAAGCTTAAACAACAGTTCCTCCTTTAAAAGGTAGTGGGAGTTGGGCAAAATGGCTCATAGCTATAATTCCAGGACTTTTGGAGGCCTATGCAGGAGGATTACTTGAGGACAGGATTTAAAGACTAGCCTGGGCAACATAGTGAGACCCAGGCTCTGCGAAAAATAAAAATAATTAGCCAGTAATTGTGGTTCAGGCTTGTATTCTCAGCTACTCTGGAGACTGAGGTAGGACATTTGCCTGAGCCCAGGAATTTGAGGTTGCCATGAGCTATGATCACACACCACTGCACTCCAGTCTGGGTGACAGAGTGAGACCCTGTCTCTGAAAAAAACAATGGGGCGGGGAAGTTGAACAGAAACTTCATTAAAGAAGCTATAGATGGTAAATAAGCTTATGAAAAGATGTGAAAAAGCCATGAGTCATTAAGGACAGCAAAATTAAAGTCATAAAATAATGTCACTCTGAATTACAAAGACCATACTAAGTGCCGAGGGAGAAAGTGGAGCAATCAGAACTCTCACTTATTGAACAGGAGGAACATTGAGTGGTCCTGTCACTTCAGAAAAGATGGGCAGTTTTAAAAAAGTTAAGCGTACCTGCCACATGCTCCAACTATTCCACTCCTTAACTATTCAAGATAAATGAAAACACATTTGTACATGAATGCTTTTAGCAGCTTTATTTGTTACACCAAACTAAAAACAACCTAAATGCCCACCAACAGGTGAGTGGATAAACAGACTGTGGTGCACTCAAACAATGACAGAAAAAGGAATGAATAACACAGATTAATCTCAGAATAATGATGTCGATCATTATTTATTTCAATGTATGATTCCAATGCTATAAAATTCAGGAAAATGCTCACTGACCTATAGGGATGGAAAGCAGATCAGTGTCTGCCCTCCAGGTATCTCTGATCTCATCTTCCGTACTTCTCTCCCTTGCTGCCCGGGCTCCAGAAAGCTGGTCTCCTTGCCGTTATTTGAACATACCGAGTATGTTTCTACCTCCGGGATTACCTTGATCATCCCTTGACACAGATATCCTTCTGCCCATGTGCTTGTTCCTTATTTCAACCTGCTCTCTCATCCAATATCACCTTACCTCACATGACTCCCAGTGATCTTTGCCTCTCAGTATTACACCCTTGTAAGTGTGGGCTGGACCTGGTGACTCATGCCTAACAAAAGGAATACAGCAAAGTGATGGTCTGTCATCTCCAAGATGAGGCTCAGAAGGCCTCTGGTTTTCATCTTGAATGAACCCTTTCTCACTCTGTCTTATCTGGAGCCATTATAAGTTGCCTATGGAGAGGCCTACAAGGAAAAGCTAAAGAACTGATGTCTCTAACCAAGAGCCACTGAATGCCTGGGGCCTGTCACTGGCCACACATGTGAGCTTGGAAGCAGATCCCAATTGATCCTTAAGATAACTACAGCCCCAGCCCTGATGGCTGCCTTGTGAGCAACCTCTATTCGCAGGCACCCAGTTGAGCTACACCCATATTCTGACCTGTGGAACCAGAGAAGGGATGAATGTTTGTTGTTTAAAGATGCTAACTTTCTGGGTAGTTTTATGCAGCAGTAGGCAACTAATCCAGAGACTTTCCCTAAAAAGCCTATGTAAAATACTCACTGCCAACACCAACAATTCCCCGTATTCTTGGTTCCCTTAGCTTGTTTTTTATCCAAGATGCTATAACCTTATTTTTTATCTGCCCCTCTCCCTCCCATAAAATATAAATTTCATGGAAACAGCATCATATATCTGGGGCCTAAGATATAACCTGGTCAAACTACACACACACACACACACACACATATATATAACATATTTGACACCTTTGCATACAATTTGAAAAAAAACATTCTATATTGTAAGGCAGGTCCTCCCTAGCTAATAGTCTCTTGTACATAACACAGATAGCAACTCAAGGACACAGGCCTTCACAGGAAACCAGAAGAATGAGAAATGACTTCGGCTGCCGTGTCCCCTTTCCCGCTCAGGCATTCCAGTACTGATTCATCATGCATTTAAAAATATTTGGAAAGGAAGACTCCTCTCGGGTCCAGAGGAGTGGCGAGGGCACTGTCCAGGTAGAGGGAGGGGGTGAGAACCACTAACAGGAACTTAGAGGGGAGTTAACTGAGCCATCAGCAAGGGGGCTGGAGAGAGGCGTCTGAGCGGGTCAGGCCAGGGCAGAGTGGAGGCCGGATACAGTGGCCGTGCAGAGCCGGGGAGGAGACGGCGCTGGGGCTGCCTGTGGACTCGCTCACAGCACCGAGACAGCAGCAGACCGAGAGAAAGAGAGCAACTCCCGGCAGGACCTTTTCTGCCCAAGCCAGAGAACAGACGGAGCCATCCGAGGTGCAGTGGAAGGCTGGGAGCCAGGCATCTTCTCAGAGGCTGCGGGAAGAGCAGAAGGTCTACGCCAGGCGAAAGGAGGACCCCAGGGAACCGTGACTACAGACGGGTCAACGGAACCGGACAGGCTTCACTCCAAGTACATTGTGGGTCAAACGATTTTTGTGGACCACTCAGGATATCATTCATATGTTAGGACGAGTGAGCATTCCAAGCAACCAATGCAAAAGCAGAAATTTTGAAGATTCCTGCATTTGAGATACCGGAATTAGCGATTTCTGCCGAAGGTGGAGGCCGCCGCTGTGGCCCACTAGGTGGCAGTGTGGTCGTGATTTGCTGTAAACGGAGCTGAGCAGGGAGCGTTGAATCTCAAGCTCCTGGGGTTTTTTTCCCTGACATTTAGAAGTTTGCAGTAGAAAATGCTCATGAAATAATGGAAAGTCAAACAATAGATATCACGCAGACATTCATTGACATATAAAATAAAACTGCTTTACAAGCAGTTATCATGGAACATTTACTAAAAAGTCAAAACAGCAAATAATGTTTTCTGTTCATAACAAACATAATAATTAATGTTCTTAAATAATTTCTTCTGATAGGACTGAGCGGGTCAGACGAGGGCAAAATAGAGACTGGTACAGTTGGCTGGTGCAGAGCTGGCAGGGGAGACAGGCTGGGCCTGCCTATTAATTGACTCACAGCATCAAGAAAGTAGCTGTATACAGGTGCAAAAATAGGACAACAGACATCTTTTGCCCAGACTCTACAGAAGCCAGGCCCCTTCCACCTTAGAGTTTTTAGTGTCCAGGTTGCTCCCTTCTCTGTGCCAATCCACATTCCTGTTCTCTGTGCGGTATTAATGGAAACAAATCTCTGACAAGTCGTCTCATCCGTTTATTTTACTCTGGTTCATTTGCATTTCCCCAAAATTAGGGACAAAGACATAGTAATAACTTGCATTATAAAATTTTTCTGTTTTTTTTTGTTTCTGGGACAAGTTGCTTGACCCCAACAATAGTACTAAGCTTGTAAAGTGATTGCTAGGGCTTCAGAGTTAATATTGAAGAGTGCTTAGACTATTGCTAAAAGGGTAAAGCACTCTGAAACAGTTTGCTCTCCAACCAGACTGTAAGGGAAAAAAGGAAAGAAAATGCGCCTTCTGCTTTCCTCTCATTTGTGCTTTTTAAGTGCTGAAAATGTAGCAGATTCTCAATAAATATTTAAATAAAAAAGGAATAATGAGGCTCAGCGCCTGTAGCTCAGTGGTTAGGGTGCCAGCCACATACAATGGAGCTGGAGGGTTGGAATCCAGCCCAGGCCTGCCAAACAACAATGACAACTACCAGCAAAAAATAGCCAGGCATTGTGGCTACTTGGGAGGCTGAGGCAAGAGAATCGCTTAAGCCCAAGAGTTTGAGGTTGCTGTGAGCTGTGATGCCACTGCATTCTACCGAGGGTGACAGCTTGAGAGTCTGCCTCAAAAAAAAAAAGGGAATAATGAGTGGCTAAATATGATAGTGCACATGAGAGTAACAAGGGATGAATGAATAAACACACTCTGGCATTTAACATCTTGGAACATTTTTATAACATATTAATCTTGCATGATTGAAAATTAGAACATTGTGAGTATAAATAAGCCTTCAAAATATGTCCTAACATTAAAATAGAGCAAATTATTGTTGATAATTTAGAAAGTTTAGTTTAGAAAGATTAATTGAATTCCAAACTACTGATTTAGTACAGTTGGATATTTTAAGTTATAAGTTACTGCGGAGATAGGTTAACTCTTATTTTTAAATTAGAAACCAGGACTTTAAATTTAGTGCTTTCTTTTTCTTTTAACTATATTGCTGCCTCAGTTTGGCAAAAGTCATATATATAATGAGTATATGAATTATGGTCCGTTTTTGTGTTAAGAAATGTAGGTGAGGAATACTTTTGACAGTCTCTATTTTTTATATAGTAGTATCAATTTATGTACTATTAAAGAAATTTTATTTTTAAAACTATCTTCTTTCCAATGAAAATGTAAAATTTTGTTCTTAGATCCCTTTCAAATTATAAAGCACTTTCTGAACTGTTTGTACCATTTTACTCAGTGTTTTCTTCCTCCTTGAAGTTATTTCTCTTTTCTTGAAGAAAGCAGGTTAAAACTCTGCTTGTTGGGAAAAGCAGGCTTGGAGGGTCAGTTTAATACATTCAGTAAATTCCTAAATTCAAGAAATCTGACCATATCACCCTGGAAAATAGCTGAAGCTAAAATAACAAAAACCATCTTTTGGAGAACATTTCTTTTTGCAATAAAAATGTGTCATTCATTCACAGAATTTGCCCACATGCAATCACCTGCTGGTCTGGGTTTAGCCCGCACACAATAACTAATCCTTTCCTTGTGCCTTACACTGTGAAATACAGTGAAGTTTGCCAAGGAGTCAGGTCTTGTAGCGGGGTTTTGTTTTATTCTTTATTGTTTTTTAAACATGTTATAATTTTATCATTTTAAAGTTCAATATCTTTCTATTGCCATCAGTAGTCTTAGTGCAGTATCAAATTAAGTATTGCATTCACAGATCAGTCCTGAAGAACTCACTGTATCCATTCAAAAATAAGAGCTCTGTCTAGAAGATTTTTAGTTTAGAAGAAAACTCATTGCTGTTTTATGTATTTAGGCATGTGTATTAGTGTTCTCCAGAGAAACAAAACCAATATATTTATAGATATATAAAAGGGTATTTCTTTTGGGCATTGGGTCACATGATTAACAAGGACCATGATGTGCTGTCTGCAAGATGGAGGACAATGATGTTGCGGGTGTAATTTAGCCTTGGGGCTGTTAGTGCAAGCCCTGGAGTCTGAAAGCAAGAGAACCTGGAGTTCTGGGGTCCAAGGGCAGGAGAAGACGAGTGCACCAGAAAGAGAATCTGCCTTTCCCCTGCCTTTTTGTTCTATCTCAGCCCTCAATAGATTGGATGGCACCTGCCTGCCTTGGTGAAGGTGATCGTTACTCTGTCAACTGGCAGAAATGCTAATCTCTTCTGAAAACATCCTCACAGATGCACTCAGAAATAATGCTTTATTAGCTATCTGGGTAGTCCTTGGCCCAATCAAGTTGACTCCTAAGATTAACAACCTTAATCCTAATCCTAACCACAGTATATTTCTTTAAACTTTTGGCACAATCCGATACTGAAATTATTCTTTAAATGTCATAGTTTAGGTGCTTCAAGTTCAATGTATCCATTATGGAATGCGTCATCATTCCTGTCATGCCACAGTATTACTGATTTTAGAGAATGGACCACGTCTATCCAGCTTCCCATCAGAAATCTGGACGTCGACCTGCTCGGCTTTTGCTAGCTCATTTATTCTGTCAATTTGAGTTTGCCTGTAGTGTGTCTCCCCCATATGGTGGCAGCTGCCATGTGGATAGAGACTTGGTTGATAAACCCAAAGAGTAACATAGTCTCTAAAGCTCAATAAATACCTGAGGAAGGAATAAGTGATGACTTTTTATTTCATCCTAACCCTCCTCTCCACTTTTGCCCTAAGATTGCCATTCAGCCTTTCTCATCTTGACTATTGCAGTAGCATCTAATTTGGATTTTATGACTCTATTTTTTTTATTCAGTCTCCATAGAACCTGTCAAAAATTGCCACTGGTGACTATATTTCAAGTCATCATGGTGGGGTATTGGGAAAAGTTTTCAATTAGCAATAATCGCACCTCGGATAAACCTCCTTGGCTACGATACTGCCACTGCACAAAGCTCTGACTCTGTTCTTATCTCACCTCACCTGCTTCAATCTAGCCTTATTTTTCTTTACTCTTGCCTGTATAGCTGGTTATATCTTCTGGCATACCCTGATATTTCTTGCCTCTATGACTACTCACAATGTTTCCCTCTCTAGAAATGCCTGGCCATTTTTCTTTATTTGCAAACTCCGGTTCATCCTTGTGGCTGAGCCCATGTGACAAATTTTCCAGTAAATCCTTCCTGAAGTCCTAGGTTGTATTAAATGTCCCTCTTTTTTGTCCCATTGTATCTTGTACACTTCCCTAACTGAATACTTGTTCTATTCTATTCCATTCTATTCTACTTTATCCTATCCTATCCTATCCTATCCTATCCTATCCTATCCTATCCTATCCTATCCTATCCTATCCTACTGTTTATCTGTCTTGTTTCCCTCTGTGCTCTTTTTGGGTAGGAATTCTTTCTTAGGCTTGTAGTAATTTCAGTGGCAGAAGGCAGTTCATAAATATTTGTACTTGTTTTTCCTTTGGTGGAATGAACAATTTGGATGGCATAGGAATTTAGGATCCACTTAGTATAAATATGTCTGTCATACTTAGGGCCACTGAGTACAGCTGTCCAAGTTGTGCACTGCACTGCTCTGGGTGTATGTACTAGTCTCCTAGATTGTCAAGTGAACACCACCCCTCCAGCTGTTAACTGCACAAGTCATCTAACCATAGGCACTCTTCTGAAGGCTGGAGAAGAGATACCCCGGTGACTACAATTTTTAACTGTGAGGTAGTTTTATTTTCAATTGTAATTTACTTTGGGTTTCTAAAAAACAGATCTATACTCATTAAACAAATAATTCTGTTATTATTCCTCTGGTATTTTCTCTTTTCATGGAAAGCCATTGCTTTAGACCGGTCTGTTTCCTTCCCATATGCATCTCATAAACTGTGAAATGCTTTACCTTCCTTTCCTGCACTGAGTCCTTATTTCCTTAAATGAATTTTCAATCCCTGAAACATGAAGTTTCTGCAGATGAAAAAAAATAAGTCAATGGATTATACTGTGGAAAAACAAGCATTGGCTTGTAAAATTGTTATTCTTTCAAAGAAATCAGTCAAAAAAAAATCAGAGGATTAAGAAGTTAAGTCTAAAGAAAGCTGTCATTAAATGAACATTAGCATTCTCCTGACTTCAGAATTCAACTGAATAAATTGAATTTATTATTAAATATTAAATTTATAGATTTTAACAATCTAAAATTTATAGATTTTAACAAAACCAAACATAAATCTTAGTTTAGAACCGAAAAACATGAAATTCTGTATTTGATGTTTGATAACTAATGGACAATTACCAAACAACTGTTTCAATGAAATCTAGTGAAAATAATCATTATACTTGTGCATCAAAAAAGTATCAAAATAAAAACTGAGTAAATGGTCACCTAGGCACGAGGCCTAGTACAGACTTATTAAATTGACAGCTGATATTTATAATCTATATGAAATAGGTATTGATACTAATGTCATTGTATTATAATGACCATCATATTAAGGGTTATGTATCAGGCACGAGTATAAGTATAAGGCATCTGCAGTATTTTGTCATTTTAATACTCAAAAGAATTTATAAGGTAGAAATGACTATAATGCTCATATTATAGTTGAGGAAATGTGTATGTGAAAAGGTAAAGAAAATAATGAAATGATTGAAAAATTAATTTAAAGGTAAATATTTTCAAATCAGCAGTGAAATTTATGAGACTGGCATAGTCTATCCCTACACATAAGGTTAAAATATGGACCAGTCTAGAAGGCTCTAACTGTCTAGATATGGTTCATCCTACCCCTGTCTGTACCTGCCTGTCTTCCACCCACTTTCTGAATTTTCTACAGACACTGAGGTTTGAAATTCACTTGTGCTCTATGTTGAAGAGCTGTTATGAGTCCCTGGAAGTGAATCCCTGGGGTAATTAATTAGTACCCTTTCCACACCTGCTATTCTTTTTCTTTTTTCATTGACAGTCTCACTCTGTTGCCCCAGGCTCAAGTGCTGTGGTGTCATTGCTCACAGCAACCTCAAACTCTTGAGCTCGAGCCATCTTTTTGCCTCAGTCTCCCAAGCATCTGTGACTACAGGAACCCATCACAATACCTGGATAGTTTTTTTATTTCTAGGAGAGATAGGGTCTCAATCTTGCTCAGGCTAGTCTTGAACTCCTGAGCTCAAGCAATCCACCTGCCTGGGCCTCCCAGATGTTAGGATTATAGGTGTGAGCCCCTGCGTCTGGCCTATGACTGATGCTCGTAAGCCTACTATGTGATAGGACTCAGGCCCTAATCCTAACTCATGCTGCAGGACCTGCTGGACCTGGAGCTATGTGCTCTGGACTCTGACTGCTGACTACAAACAACTGTTCATCCTTTGCCAACTCTCACTTCCTGGTGAGCTGAACTCTGTCTCCTACTTAAAGGCACTGACTAGGGCCCTGCTTCAATCCCAAATTCCCTATCTCCCCCCCTCTCTTGGGATCAAGATGCTATCACTTAAGCGCCATCAATGCCCAGGAAATACTGATCCCATAACCCTAGCTAAAAGTGTGGGCCTTCTGCATATTCACATTAGCCTAGAAGGAAACCAAATTTTCTAGGTTACCTTGGACTTTGAGGCTTTACTAGTGGACAACTGCACATGGGATCAACCCAGAAGCAAATTTGGTCCTTTCAGCTTCTACCTTGCATGCTCCCAGCCCACCTCCTTCAGCCCACCATGCTGCTACTAGGATCATACATAGTAGATGCTGCAAGACCGAGCCTCTTTAGCCAATTACAATTCCTAAACCTTGAAAATGTTTCCATTTATTTTAGCCATTCAAATATAGACCACGTTTGCTACAACTCTATATTTGTAACATCTACCCCATTGTCAACTTTAAGGAATCTTCAGGATAAAAACATGGAAAATCAAATGAAATCCAAAGTAGATAAATGTAATGTAGACAAATCCAAGTGGAAAGGAGATAAGTGTATGATTTAAGGGGGTAAAGGAGAAATGGAAGATTTGCCAAGACATGACTCTGGTTGAGAGTGTCAGAGAGAAATTAGAATATAAGGGATTGATTTCAGGTGGGCACAATAAGAAAGGAAGAGGGTCTAGGTCTGAATCTATTCTGTCTATCTATTTATCTATCTACCTACTTATCATCTACCTATCTATCTACTTATCATCTATCTGTCTATCTACTTACCTATCATTTATCTATCTACTTATCTATCTATTCATCCATCTATCTGTATCTTGTATTTATATGTCTTGGTTACTGTTAGTCTACCTCTACTTTCTTTTTGAATCTGGCTAAGCATTGTCTTTGACATAGCCACCATGGCCTTGTTTATAGAAACTAAATATACAAGGCATATTGTAGAGATAAAAAGAATCAATAAATCTAAAAAAAAAAAAAAAAAAACGCCTGGTAGACTTTGCATGCTGATTAGACTTGTCTCTACTACTGAAACTACATTCATTTGGGGGAATTATGGCATCTGCCTGACATCTTTACTATCCATTTTCAGACAAAGAGCCCCCCAAATGAGATCCTGGATGGTAATAATGAAGTTTCAAAAAGCCAAATGAAAACAGTCTGTGACTCTCATAAGAAAGTGAAAGAGGAAGAATTGTAGTGTAATGCATCTTGTATATGATGAAGTGAGTTTAGTTGCCTGAAAGATGGGCCCAGAATATGGGAAGATATTGTCTAGGTTTGAGGTGGATATCAGAAGGAGATGTGCAGGATATTGTGTGTGGGGGGGATAATAATATTAAGATGCAAGGACACATTAGAGGGTTAGTATGGGAGACCCAGGATACAGATTCAATGGCTACATTTTGCAATAAAAACTTTCTCATAGTATATCTGAGTTTATGTTGCTATCGAATCTTTAATATGCATAAGTAATCAAAAGTTACCAATATAAGGACCTCAAAGGGTACAAACAGTGAGATTCAGTCATGTGCTGGGTTTTTGGAGGATGGCCTACATTTTAGAAGGGGGGAAGAGAAAAAATTAAATTATTTAAGAGGCTTGAGTGAAACATGCAGCCTGGTGGGCTGAGGAGAAATGGAGGCTGTGAGGATAGAAGGGTTTGAAAAAAAGAACTTTTGCAGTGAAGGACAAAGTGAATTAGCTGAGGGGGACAGGAGATCCTGGAAGGCTCCTTGTGGTTGTTTTAATAGGGAGCAATACTAGAATATCTTTGCTTGCAATCTTGAATCGGGAAAACATTTTTGTGTGCTCAGGGGACAGGGTTCAGACCTGTGGAAGGATTGCTACACATTTTTTTTAGTATAGCAGGAAAAAAAGGGAAGAAACTAAAAGAGCAGATGCAGGCAGCCTGGCAGATTTCATGCCTGGAGCGTAATCCCTGTGCTTATTTCCTCAATAAAATCTAAGACTTGGCCAAACTTGAGTATGTTCCCAGGTATGTGTGTGTGCACAATGTGTGTTATGGGGGTGACAGGTTTGAGGAGTGTTTAGAAGGTGTGAATCTGCCTTCTGATACAGAAGTTAAGCAAATCTGCTGGGGAATATGTATTAGAATTATGACCTGGGTCTTGATAGAGGTTTTCAGCATTAAAAAAGAAAAACATTTACTTTAATATTTGATACCTACAAAAGAGTATTTGTTGTGCACTTGTAAGTTATAAATAAATAAAGCAATGATTGGTATCCCCACCATGCACTGATGATCTAGACCAGAGGTTCTCAACCTGTGGGTTGCAACCCCTTTTTTCCATTTGTAACAACACAGCAATGAGGAAGGTTAAGAACCACTGATCGAGACCTTACCTGGGGTGTCCAACCCACAGCATGCTATGAGTTGGATGGCTATGAATGTGTCTCAAGACAAAATCATAAACTTACTTAAAACATTATAAGATTTGTTTGTGTTTTTTTGGTGGAACTTGATTGTGCAATTCTCGAGCGTGAACTTTGTAGACTACATCGGTCGCAATGTCACATAAAATAAACATACATTCACTCTTGCTCTCCGTACGCATATGTGGCTTCAGTTTTACATGGTGTGCTGCTTGCAGTGTCTTATCTTCCAAGCACAGACAGACTGACAACATCAGACATTACATGTGCTCGTGGTGATTTGGCAAGGCAGAGATTATCAATGATATTTCAACCTCCCATAGCAACATTAGATATGTAATGTTATTTAGAAGTCAGGTGAGTGTTCTTATTTGGTTATTAAGGGTACTTCCACACCTTGGCAGTGGGCGCCTCATACATCGCCCACCACGCTTTACAATCGGCCCTCTGCCTTGCCTTGCGTGGGCAGCTGAGACATGGAAGAGCCTACACCTTGCTTTCTATTTTCCTATCAATTAATTTTCATAATAAAAGTAAATATAATCCTTTATCTATTATTTGTTTTTAATCCCAGCATGGTTTCTACAATATCTTAAAAGAAAACAGAACCCCAAAAAGAAAAATTACGGATGAAGGAAGATTGTTCAACAAAAAGTGGACAGATGACCAATTTTTCATCCTGGCCAACAGTAAGGCACTCTGCTTAATTTGTAGGGCATTTGCACAAGTTTTCAAAGACTATAATTCGAAAAGATATTATATGCAAAAATGTGGTGGGGAATTTGATGTGTATGAAGAATTGCGTCATAAGGACAAAATAGGGAAACTAACAAAGTCTGTCTTCTCAACAACAAAAAGAATTTTTTTTTAATTACAACTCAGATTCCATTGTAAAAGTTAATCATGTGGCTGTAGCATATTCAATAGCAAAAAAATCAAAACGCATTGATGATGAGTTTCTTAAGCAGTGTATGGAAAGCATGACAGATATAATTTGCCCTGAAAAAAAATGGGGATATTTCTAAAAACAATTTGTCTCATCAGACTATAGCCAGGTGAATTGAAGAAACTGGAAAATCTATTGAAAGAAATTTGGAGAGCAGAGCTGCTAATTTTAAATTTTATGCTCTGGCAGTGGATGACAGCACTGACAGCTCAACTAGCCATTTTTATTAGAGGTATTGATGACAAGTACAACGTCATTAAAGAAATGGCTTTTTTAGTGCCAATAAAAAACATGACTAAATCAAGAGATTTATATGAAGCAGTAAAAAATATATGAAAGCAACTTTCTTTGTCCATTGTCAACATACCTGGCATAGTTACCGATGGTGTCCCAGTGGTGGTAGGTAAGAGAGAAAGACTTGTAAAATTAATAGAAGACTATGCAATTGCCACCTGAAACCCATATTTGATAAAGTATTACTGCATACTATGACAATTTAGGCACAAAAGCTTTAAAAATCGATAATATGGCTCAGTGCACATGCTCAGTGGTTAGGGCGCTGGGCACATATACCAGGGCTGGAGGGTTCAAACCCAGCCCAGGCCTGCTAAACAACGACAACAACAAAAAATAGCCAGCATTGTGGAGGGCCCTCTAGTCCCAGCTACTTGGGAGGCTGAGGCAAGAGGATCACTTGAGCCCAAGAGTTTGAGGTTGCTGTGAGCTGTGATGTCACAGCACTCTATTGAGGGCAACAAAGTGAGACTCTATCTCAAAAATAAAATAAAATGAAAAAATAAAATAAAATACAAATAGGTAATGTCATGCAAATAGTCATCAAGACTGTGAATTTCATAAAGGGCCAAGGGACTGACTAAATCTTTGCTAATTCCAGGAACTCCTTTAAAGTACTGATGCTGACTTTGGTGACATCATTTACTTTTCAGAAGTAAAATGGCTAAGTAGAGGCCAAATGTTGAAAAGATTTTATGATTTGCAAGATGTTACCAAGTGGTTTTTTATAGTATCAAAAACCAAATTTGTGCCAGAACTTGACAATGAAAACTGCTTACAGATTTAGCATTTTTAGTGGATTTAACTCGTGATTTATATGAGTTAAACATGCGTCTTCAAGGTGAAAACCAGCTGGTCAACCAGCTTAACCATATTTCAAACCATAACATTCCAAACGAAACTGAAATTATGGTAAACTCAGATTAAGGCAAACAATTTTATGCATTTCAACACATTGGCTAAGCAAAGTCCCATAAACAATAAAAAATATGCAGTCCTGCTTTTTAATTTGATATAAGAATTTGAAAACAGATTTCAAGATTTCTGGGAAAATAATATTTTGGTGCATTCTGACTCCATTTTCAGTTGCCATAAATATGTTCCCTGCCAGTTTTCAAATGGAATGAACAGAGTTGCAATCTGACATTCAACTTAAAGAAAAATTTGACCATGTTTCTTTATTAGACTTTCGTCGATCTTATCTCCCCAGAGACAAATACCCCTCACTTCACAATCACACCAGATTCATGTCATCAATTTTTGGCATCACCTAAATTTGTGAGCAACTATTTTCAAGAATGAAGCACATTGGGAGTAAAATTAGAACCAGACATCTGATGAGCACCTTGAGAACTCACTGAGAATTGCAACTACTTCTGTGGAACCAGATACCGATGCATTTGTTTCTCAACTATAATGTCAAATATCCCACTAGGTTTTTTATTTTTTAATATCCCACTAGTTTTATAAAGTCCACTTTTCTTTTACTTTTATAATACAAACTATCAAGAAAGACATTTTTATTATTTAGACAGGTACATTTTCTAAATTGATGATCTCAACCTTGGGACCTGCTTGATGCTTTTAAAAAACTCTCTGGATGGCCAGTGCATAACTAAGATCATTATCTGAGGACTTTTTTGCTTATCTGTGGTGGCAGATATCATAAAAATTATGTGCAGACCTTTTTTCTTTTTTTTGCTCATCAGCTTTTGTTAGTGTTTGTGTATTTAATGTGTGGCCCAAGACAACTCTTCTTCCGATATGGCCCAGAGAAGCCAAAAGGTTGGGCGCCGCTGATTTAGACATTAATCACTCTGGGGCCCTCCCTGATCCCATTGCTCTTCCTCCTCTTCTGGAGTAACTGAGATTCTGAGATGTGCCCTGTAGCTGTTAGAGTGGGAAGGTGGCTTGGGGTAGTCACCAAAATAATTAAGAGAGCAAGAGCAAGCAGAGTTTTACCAAGGAAGGAAAGTTATATTAATGACCTGGCAAGCAGGCCAGGCCCTGTCTAGGGACTGCAGGCACCGTGAAAAGCACAGCCTCTGGGTTTTATACACAACTTTGAGGAGTATCAGCTGTTTCCTGGAAGTCTCCCAAGGCCTTGATTAACTCTATTCTTGAAATAGCCCACCTGCAAGGTCTTGAAAACAACCCACCAGCAGGGTCTTAATCAGCCTCATTCCCATAATAGCCCAGGTCAGCCTGACCCAGATCATCCAAAATAGCCTAGCCACATCCATCATTCACCCTGCTCATAACCAGCTAGCTACCTAATAGTACCGTAAGTATGAACTAAGGTTCCAGTATATTGTGACTGCTTTCTGCATGACTGTGACTGGTAGCTATTATGTTGTTAAATAGACATAGATCGATTAGCAATTCTACTGGAAGCTGAGACTAATTTAATATAGGGTTTTGAATAGCTCATGTTTAATTCCTTTAAAATTAAACCCAGAAAAGAAAGCCTTATGAGAGATTATAAACAGAAAGAAGATAGGTTTCAATAAAGCTTCCACATGCACCTGACTCAAGTTTGAGTCACATCTAATATTGCAGAGCAGATGTGATTCAGTCTACAAGCTCTGGTGGCAGGAAATATCACATTTATTTATTATTTTAAATCCATATAAAATCTGATCTAAGCCCCAATACTATTTGACAGGTGGAAATTAAGTCTTAGTCAATTAAGGCTTATTAAGAATCAAGGAAATGTTCGTGGTACCGACCTATTGAAGGAAGAATGTTTCATCCATGGCTCATCCTGCTCATCTGTATTCATGCTTCAAGCCCATGCGCTCTCTGCTTCCATGCCACATGGAGGCCCAGGAATCTTTCCTAAGCTACAAGTCAGTGCTCACAACCTGGTTTCTCTCAGCCCTCTCTGTCGACTCCTCTGCAGGATTGCCATGTCCCTCGGGCCCTGCCCTGGAGCTATGCGCACGTTCCTGCACATAGAACACCGTTCCTTTTCTTCACTGGAGCAATCTTTGCACTTCCATCTGTTGACCTCAAAGGCACGGTTTTCTCCTTCCTCATCCCTTGGTACATTTATCCTAATAGCATCAAGGAGTTTAGATTTTTACAAAAACCAGAAACACTTCTCAGCTTTCAAATGGCATTTGCTTTCCAGCCTGCCACAAATACCCTCTGAGGTGAAGGAACACAACCCTGCCTACTGATGGAAATTGGTGGTGGGAGGAGTGTGGAGGAGGGATATAGCTTGAAGCAAATTTCTATTTCAATGAAAGATCCTGCAACATTTCTACAAGTGGCTTAGGAATGCTATTAAAGAAAAGATTTTTTTTAAAGGAAAAAGTGATTGTAGCCTACAAGGCATTAGATTTTGATCTTCTGTAGTTCTTTATTGGAAAAAATATGGATGCTTGTTCAGATCATTTCCTTCATTTTATAGATGAGGTAACTGAGTTCTGGAGGCAACATAGCATAGTAGATAGAGGAAAGACTTTGGAATGAGCAGAAATAAGTTAGCGTCCTGATTCTGCTACATATTAGCTTAGTGATCATGGCAAGTTACACAGTAAAATGGGGACCCTTATACTGACCCTACAGGGTTGTTGGGAAGATTTAAAGAGGTTTCATGCATGGATGACATCTTAACCCACAGATCAGTATGTCAAAGACACTTAACTACCCAATGCTAGTGTCTTCCCTCTTGCCCAAAGCCATGTATGCAATGTGCAGCAGATCCAGAAGAGAGCCCAGGTCCCCCCGCTTCTGGTGCAGCCCTTTTCATACTACATAGTAAGTGAGGTTATCTGAGAAAAACAGGAAAATGTGAATGAGTGGGTCATATTTGCAGTAGACAAATCTGTTACTGGCAGACAGGCAACATGTGTGCTCAGTGTGAAAAGAACAACATGTCATTTATCAATCAACCCTTTTCATTTAAAGGATTTATAATGTTTTTGAAAACACTTGGCAACATCAATTGCCTTTGTCTCCGGGATGCAGACAATGGGCCAAGGCCTGACATTAGCAGAGGGTTAGGCTTCCAGCTGCTGTTTCCTCAAGTTGGCTTCCCTGGTCCCAGAGAAGAGCCAAGTGGTCAGCAGGCAGCCAATTAGCAGATTTGTCATGCTCCAGGGCGAAAGGAAATGAGGCCAAGGTTGTGGCTTCCTCTTACGGGTAAGTACTTTCCAAAAACAGAACAAAATGTGCCAAGACTGACTAGTCTACCCCTGATCCCAACTAAACAACTCCCCAATGTGTATGATGTGTCACCAGGACAGACATGTTAAGGGATGTGATGGATCAGCCTAACTGAGTGACCACCCAGGACATAATTCCATTAGTGAATCTTCTTGATAGAGAGTTACGCATGTCCTGCTAAGTGTAGGACAGTGTACTCTTTATTAGTACATGTTACGGACTTAAATCAGCTATGTACTCAATAATTCCTTTATTCACTCAATATTAACAAATATTAACAAACCTATTAACACACATACTCATCAGTAGGTAACTGTGCTTCAGTTATTAAAATAAAAACTAATATTTGGCATTACACTATATTAAGTACTTTACATAAATTATCTTTTTAGTCATCAAAGAGCAATTATGAGATATTTTTCAGTATCCTTGCTTTACAGATAAGAAAAATGAGGTTCCAATTGCTAGGGTTACACAGTGACAGAGCCAGGATTTGAATCCAGAAATATCTCTGTCTAAAAACTATGTAATACTAGTGCGTGGGATCATTTCTGGGAATTTTTCATTCTCAAAAAGGAAGGATAGTACTAATACTCCACAACAAGAATATGCTGGGTGAGTGGAAATAACACGTTTGTTAACTGGTTCCATATTTATAATTTTTCCATAAGTGAAATAGGCACTTTATAGTGGTTTGTATTCAAACATATTCAGAGGAAAAGTAAACAATCTTCTCCTATACCCTGCAAAGTCCTAGCCTTACAGGAGCACTGATTATAAGTAATATCGTCTCCTACCTGAAAATGTAGTCATTGATTTTGCTACAGTTGGTAGTGCTCTACGATGCTCTAAAATACAAATGTATGGAATCCAATCCAGTGTTTAAAATGCTGTTCATTGTCAAGTGAGAGTAGCACTTAAACTTCATCTCTTCTCATTAGTAACAGCAAACACCTGCCATCCCTGGTCTTCACACCTGCAATACCTTGCCCGCATGCTGGACAGAAAGCTAGGTCTGATCCTTTGGGTCTCTGTGACAGAAGGGAAAGGTAATTGCTATAAGCTGTGCCTCTTTGAGGGGAAAAGTATCACTTCCTTGTACTCATGTCAGAATCTGAATGTAAATGAGCCCCTTTTCAAATTTCAATGCCTCCATGCAAGATGTGAAATTTGCACCTTGCTAGATAATCCTGTGAAGGTCTTTTCACAGGACTGGTTTCCAGCCTCCTCACAGGTGAGTCAAAGTGCATGCTCATGAAAAGTTTGTATAAAGTGTTATGTGTGACTCAGCTGTTATAAAGTGTTATGTGTTACAACCAAAGCTCACCTAGACCGTCAGATGCTTAACACCAACAGCAAAGACCATAAGATCTGCCTGACACAAACCACAGGTTGGGCAATACTGGTTTCCAGGGCCATAGCCTTCGCCCTCTGCCATTATCCGAGTGCACATGAGCACCTAAGTCCACAATTATGTCTCCTTTTCTCTTTCTCAACTCCACTGTCAGAAAATAGGTCTCAAAGGTATTAATTACCTTCTACAGCAGGCGGTTAGGTATAAAAGAAAAAACACCAGTATTCTGGATATCAGTGTACCAGACCTGATTCAATATAAGATGATGGCCTTTCTAATTTGAATATTCAACACCAATTTCTATTTCTTCCAGGTTATATGCTCAAGTGTATTCCCCTAATGTAGTCCCTCAGTGGTTAGACTTTTGATATTGTGACAGTTTCCCAGAGGACTCACTCGATGATATGCAGAGGAGATATAATCTTACCCTCCACTAAACTTACTGAGGTTAGGGACTGTGGCTTTTGCCTAATATATAATGCAGAGATGTTCAATACTACTAGATCACCTTTCTATTGATGCTGTAACACACTCAATGTTTTAAATAACACAAATGTATTACCGTACAGTTATGAATCCACACATTCATAATGAGTCTCACTGAGCAAAAATGAAGGTATTCACAGGCTGGATCCTTCTGCAGGCTTTTGGGGAGAATCTGTTTCTTTGCCTTTTTCAGAATCCCTTGGCTTGTGGCTCCTTCAATATTCAAAGCCAGTAGAATAATATCTTCAAATTTCTGACTCTCCTTCCTTCCTCTTTCCCTTCTAAGGGCCTGGATAATTACCTTGAGTCATTTGGATGATTCAGAATAATCTTCCCATCTTAAAGTCAACTATTAGTAACCTTAATTCCACCTATAACTAATTCCCCTTTGCCATATATTATGACATATTTCAAAGTTTCTGGGGGCTGAGGTAGGGACCTTTCTGGGGTGCCATTATTCTAATTACTATAAATACTAATCAATTAAGTAAAAATTAAAAAGAGTTAAGGTAAAATCAGGATGGATTCTCACAATTTAATCATTTAATTGTAAAACAAATCCTTGGACGGGGGAAGGGCAAGATGGCTGACTGAGAGCAGCTTCTGAGGGAGGCTCCTGTCCAAAAGGAAAGATAATGTCCAGAAACAGCCCAATTAAGCTGAAGACTGGGAGCCCAGCCAAGAGAGAGATGATAACTGCAGGTCACCTCTGCTAAGGCGAGCTGTGACTCCAAGAAACCAAGCTTCAGGTACAAAATTCATCTGGGAGCAGGAGTGTCCATCCCCCCCCCAAAGAAAGCTGTGGTTTTTCTTTGTTTCTCTGTCTCCTTTCTTTTCTCTTTTCATTTGCTCCTGCGGGTTTTCTACAGACAAGTGGTGAACTGTGGACCTCTTGCCTCACCCCATGGGTGAGCGCTGTGGGAAGTGGGGACTACTTCCTCAGAGCAATCACGCTGTGACTCTGAACACTCTCTTGCTAAACAGAAATACTAAACTAAGATCTTCCCTGCCATTCTGAACTTCCAGTACGCCCTTCCCCCCTTACCCAATGAACCAGAAGACTAACCTCTGCTAAGACTGAGGGAGGGAGGAGGTTCTTGAGCACTGCCCCCCCTCCCTGTCATCCAGACCAAGTGCACCCACAGCAAGAGACTCCGGGGGCGCGCCCTCACAGGATCTTCACCTGCAGCCAGGCAGCCTTGCACCCTGCGAACTGCAGCCCACCTGGACCTCCGTGCAAGCAGCGCCACGGCCCGTGACCCATGATTCACGGCCACTGGGACCTCCGTGTGAGAGATGCTGTGACCCGCAACCCGTGATCCGCAGCCACCTGGACCTCTGTGTGAGCGGTGCCGCAACCTGCAGCCCTTGGACCTCCATGAGAGTGGCTTTGTGACCTGTGACCTGCAACCACCAGACCTCCACAGGCCCTGACCAGGAGGTCCAGGAGCGCCCAACACCACATCCTTCATCCTGTACCTTCCCTGCCTCCACACTGGCCCACTCATCTGGCCAGGGACTCTGGTAGCCACTTGCCCTCCGGAGCCCTCCCTGCCTCTGCGTGGAGCCCTTCTCCTGGCTATAGACTGCTGGAGCCTTGGGCTCTCTGTGCCAAAGTCACCAGGCACCAGGCATTCCCAGAACCATGTGCATCACCCCCAGCCCCATTGCTGGATCCAGGTGTGCCACAATCCAGAGCTGCTCCCACAACCAGAACTCCCTGGCTGGGGCAGCCTCAGAGGAGCTACACAGGGTCACTCCCTACAAAGATCCAGCAACAATAGAGTGATCCCACTGGAGTCTAATCTTGGAGAGAAACCTCCTCAACTCTGAGGACACCCAGAGACAACAGTGAAAAACAATCATGAGGTTAAATCAATGGAAAAATTCTGGCAATATCAAAAATCAAAGTAGATCAACTTCCCAAGGAACAATGAGGCAGACACAGCACAAGATTCCATGCACAAACAAATAGCTGAGATGTCAGAAATCAAATTCAGAATCTGGATAGCAAATAAGATCGAATTAGAATTCCAAGCAGTAATCCAAAAGATGTCTCAAGAATTCAACGAATTCAAAGATCAAATGACCAAAGATTTTAATGCATTGAGACAAGAAGTTGCAGCCATCAAAGATCTGATTAACACAGTAGAATCCCTCAATAACAGAATGGAGCAAGCAGAAGAAAGGATTTCTGACAGTGAAGACAAAATTTTCAAACGCTCCCAAACTCTCAAAGAGGAAGAGAAATGGAGGGCAAAAACAGATCACTCTCTCAGAGAGCTCTGGGATAATTCGAAGAAACCCAACATTTGCCTTATAGGGATCCCCAAAAGCACTGAAGTGGCTTCACAAGGCACAGAGTCTCTTCTCCATGAGATTATGAAAGAGAACTTTCCAGACATGATCAAAAGATTCTGAAATTCAGATAGCAGACAGTATCAGAACTCCAGCATGACTCATCCCAATTAAGACATCCCTCAGACACATCATAATCAATTTCACTAAAGTTAATATGAAGGAGAAAATTCTAAAAGCAGCCAGATGAAAGAAAAGCATAACCTACAAGGGGAAGAATATTAGAACAACTGCAGATCTCTTTGCTGAAAACTTTCAAGCTAGAAGAGGATAGTCATTGACTTTTAATCTCCTAATACAAAATAACTTTCAACCTAGGATCCTGTACCCAGCTAAACTGAGTTTCATTTATGATGGAGAAATTAAATACTTTAATGGCATTCACATGTTGAAGAAATTTGCCATAACTAAACCAGCTCTCCAGAATATTCTCAGATGTATCCTCCATGAAGACCAGCATAATCCTCCACCACAAAAGTAAACCCACCCAGAAAATTCTGATCAAATTCCAACTTCCACAGTCGCAAAAGGATTAAAAATGTTTGCTGGACTATCGAAAGGCTTATCAATATTCTCAATTAATGTCAATGGTTTAAATTGTCCTCTGAAGAGGCACAAGTTGGCTGACTGGATACAAAAACTCAAGCCAGATATCTGCTGCATACAAGAATCTCATCTTACCTTAAAAGACAAATATAGACTCAAGATGAAGAGATGGTCATCTATACTCCAGGCAAATGGAAAGCAGAAAAAAGTAGGCATTGCAATCCTATTTGCAGACATAATAGGCTTTAAACTGACTAAAATAAGGAAGGATAAGGATAGACACTTCATATTTGTTAAAGGTAATACTCAATATGATGAGATTTCAATTATTAATATTTATGCACCCAACCAGAATGCACCTCAAATTATAAGAGAAACTCTAACAGCCATGAGCAATTTGATTTCCTACAGTTCCATAGTAGTTGGAGATTTTAACACCCCTTTAGCAGTACTGGATAGACCAAGAGATGAATCCAGCTACTTACCATTATTTTATTTTTGACTAGCTAATTAAAAACATTCAGTGGAGAAAAGATTCCCTATTTAACAAATGTTACTGGGTAAACTGGCTGGTGACCTGTGAAAGACTGAAACTGGACCCACACCTTTCACCATTAATAAAGATAGACTCTCACTGGATAAAGTATTTAAACTTAAGACATGAAACTATAAAAATACTTGAAGAAAGTGCAGGGAAAACTCTTGAAGGAATCGGCCTGGGTGAATACTTTATGAGGAGGACTCCCCAGGCAACTGAAGTAGTATCAAAAATACATTACTTGGACCTGATCAAACTCAAAAGCTTCTGCACAGCTAAGAACATAGTAAGTAAAACAAGGAGACAGCCCTCAGAATGGGAGAAAATGTTTTCAGGTTATACCTCCGATAAAGGTGTAATAACCAGAATCCACAGAGAACTCAAACGTATTAACAAGAAAAGAAAAGTGATCCCATCTCAGGGTGGGCAAAGGACTTGAAGAGAAACTTCTCTAAAGAAGACAGATGAACAATCTACAGACACATGAAAAAAAGCTCATCATCCTTAATCATCAGAGAAATGCAAATCAAAACTACTTTGAGATATCACCTAACCCCAGTAAGAGTAGCCCACATAACAAAATCCCAAAACCAGAGATGTTGGTGTGGATGTGGAGAAAAGGGCGCACTTCTACACTGCTGATGGGAAGGCAAATTAATACATTCCTTTTGGAAGATGTTTGGAGAACACTTAGAGATCTAAAAATAGACCTGCCATTCGATCCTTTGCTAGGTATATACCCAGAAGACCAAAAATCACAATATAATAAAGACATCTATACCAGAATGTTTATTGCAGCCCAAGTCATAATTGCTAAGTCATGGAAGAAGCCCAAGTGCCCATCGACCCACGAATGGACTAGCAAATTGTGGTACATATACATATATACCATGGAATATTATGCAGCCTTAAAGAAAGATGGAGACTTTACCTCTTTCTTGTTTACATGGATGGAGCTGGAACATATTCTTCTTAGCAAAGTATCTCAAGAATTGAAGAAAAGGTATCCAATGTACTCAGCCCTACTATGAACCTAATTTATAGCTTTCATATGAAGGCTATAACCCAAGTATAGCCCAAGAATATGGGGAAAGGGTCAAGGGAGGGAAGGGAGGGGGGATATTGGCGTGGAGGGAGCATAATGGATGGGGCCACACCTATGGTGCATCTTAGAATGGGTACAGGCAAAACTTACTAAATGCAGAATACAAATGTCTACATACAATAACTAAGAAAATGCCACGAAGGCTACGTTGAACAGTTTGATGAGAATATTTCAGATTGTATATGAAACCAGCACATTGTACCCTTTGATTGCACTAATGTACACAGCTATGATTTAACAATAAAAAATAAAATAAAATAAATAAAGATATTGAAGAAGGGGAAAAAAACTCCTTGGAAACTCTAACAGTAAGAAAATACTAGGTAGTTCTGATCCAATAGGGAATTCTGATCATATTCATGGTGATATTATTTTGAGAGTTTTTTCACAGACATCTTAGTGTAAGGTTTCCTGCCATCATAACCAGTTTTCTGGTATTCTTTATGATGAATTTGAAGGTTATATTGCTTTAAATTGTGCTTTTGTCTTGTCTTGAAACTTTTTGTTTGTATGCCTGAGGAATTTTGATTTTCCTGAGGCATTGAGGCCCTTAGTCAGTATGTGTGATCCTTGAATGAAATCTGTCTGGAAGCAAAAAACAATGCCAGAAAAACTAAAGGTTTCTAATACATTTGGGACACATGAAGTTTCAGGTATCTCTAGGAATTGAGCCCAAGTGACATTGGACTTGACAGAGTCTCAGTGTAAATATGTGTGTTGTTTCACAGTTTGCTATAAAGAAAGAAATGCTTAGTAATCATAATTAATATGATCTATCACTCTATCTTGTTTTCAAAAAATATATCTCATTTTTTTATATTTTTATTGTTGCATAATAGATGTACATAGTTTCGGGGAACATGTAATAATTTAATGCATTCATATAATTTATAAAGATCAAATCAGTGTGATTTGGAATGTGCATCCCCTTAAATATTTATCTTTTCTTTATACTGGAAACATTCAATTTATTCTCTTCTAGCTGCTTTCAAAAGTACAATAGATTATTGTAAATTATGTTCACCCTACTCATCTATCACACAGGGTCCTATTTCTTCTATCGAATCATATATTTGTACTCATTAATCAATTTCTCTTCATCTCCACGCACTTCCTAATCTTTACTAATACCATCTATCTCTATCTTTCCAAGATCCACTTTTTCAGCTTCCATGTATGAGTGAGAACATGAGATATTTATCTTTCTATGCTTGGCATATTTCGCTTAATATGATGACCTCCAGTTTCATCTATATTGCTGCCAAGAACAGGATTTTATTGCCTTTATGACTGAATAACATTCAACTGATGTATACAGAGGGTGCAAAAAGTGTATACACATTTTTAAGAAAGAAAAAAACTGTATTAAAATTGTAATAATATATACTGATAACAAAAGATAATACAAGTCATGTTGAGCACCTCTTCTAATAATTGCAGAAGTTAAATGTGACTTAAGTATTAGAAATTTAATACAGTTTTTTCCTTTTTTTTACACAGAGTCTCACTCTTTTGCCAAGGCTAGCATGCCATGACATCAATCCAGCTTACAGCAACCTCAAACTCCTATCCTTCTTCCTCAGCATCACGAGTAGCCGGGATTACAGGTGCCCACCATGATACTCTGGGCTAATTTCTTCCTATTTTTGGTAGAGGCATGGGTTTCACTCTTGAAGTTCTGGGTTCAAGCAATCCTCCTGCCTCAGCTTCCAAGAGTGCTAGGATAACAGGTGTGAGCCACCACACCCGGTCAGTTTTTTTACTTTCTTAAAATGCTTATACATATTTTTGACACCCTTTGTATATACATTTTCTTTATCAATTCATCCATTGATGGGCACTTAGTTCGGTTCCTTATTTTGGCTATTATGACTAGTGCTGCTATAAACAAGGAAGAATAGATATATTTTTAATATATTGAACTTCTTTCTTTTGGGTATATACCTAGTAATGGAATTGCTGTGTTGTACGGTAGTTCTATTTTCAGTTTTTTTAGGAACCGCCATACTGTTCTTAGCAGCTATACTAATTTATGTTCTCATCAACAGTGCATGGTGGTTCCTTTTTCTCCATATCCTTGCCAGCATTTGTTATTGTCTGTATTTCTCATAAAAGCCATTTTAACTGGGTAAAGTTTCCTGTTATTGTAGTAGTCATCCATATCCTTTGTGATGAAGCTAAAGGTGATATTGTTTCAACTCTGTTTCAGTCTCTTGAACTTTTGTATGCCTAAGGATGGGGTGAACAGACATCTCATTCTGGTTTTGATTTGCATTTCTCTGATGATTAGTGATGAGCATTTTTTCATATATCTATTGTCCATTTGTATATCTTCTTTTGAGAAATGTCTATTCAGATCTTTTACCTGTTTTAAATTGGATTATTAACATTATTTTTGCCATTGAGGTACTCGAGCTGCTTACATGGTCTGGTTGCTAATCTTTGTCAGATGAATAGTTTGCAAATATGTCCTTCCATTCTGTGGGTTGTCTCTTCACTTTGTTGACTCTCTCCTTTACTGTGCAGAAACTTTTTAGCTTATTGTGATCTCATTTGTCTATTTTCCCTTTGTCGCCGGTACTTTTGAGGTCTTAAACACAAAATTTTTGCCCACATCAATGTCTTGGAGCATTTCCCCAATGCTGTTCATGATTTCCAGTCTTAGAATTAAGTTTAGATCCATTTTGATTTGATTTTTGTGTATGGTGAGACACAGGATTCTTCTAGTCTCATTCTTTTGCATATAGCTATCTAGTTGTCCCAGCACCATTCATTGAAGAGACTGTCCTATCCCCCTTGTACATTCTTGGCATCTTTACTGAAGATGAGTTGGCCCAATTTATACCTGGATTCTCTATTCTGTTCCAATGATGAATGTGTCTGTTTTTATTCCAGTACCATGCTGTTTTTGTTATTACAGCTTTGTAGTAGATTTTGAAATCAGGTGGTGTGATGCTTCCAGCTTTGTTCTGTTTCCTCAGGATTATTTTGACTATTCAGGGTCTTTGGTGGTTCCACATAAATATTAGGATCTTTTGCCTATTTCTGTGAAGAATATCATTGGCATTTTGATAGGGATTGCATTGAATCTGTAAATTACTTTGAGTGGTATTGTCACTTACCAATATTATTTCTTCCCATCTTTGAATGTGGAATCTTTCCATTTTTGTTTTTGTTTTTCTATCCTCCTCAATTTCTTTTATCAGTGTTTTACTATGTATAGTTTTCCTTGGAGAGATCTTTCACTTCTTTGGTGAAATTTTTTCCTAGGCATTTTTTCTTTTTGTAACTAATGTAAATGAGATTGTTTTCTTGGTTTCTTTCTTAGATTAATTGTTATTCACATATAGAAATGCTACCCGTATTTGAATTTGTTTATTAACAATTGTTTTTTGATGATGCCTTTAGAGGCTTTTTTTGTTTGTTTGTTTAAGTATAAGATCATGTCGTCTGCAAGCAGTCTAATTTAACTTCTTCCTTTCCAATTCAGATGCCTTTTATTTCTTTCTGTTGCCTAATTGGTCTGGCCAGGGTATTAAGTACTGTGTTGAATAAAACTGGAGAAAATGGGCATTCTTGTCATGTTCCAGTTCTTAAAGACCTTCAATCTTCTCTTGTACTATACTATGTTAGATATGGGTTTGTCATACACAGCCTTTATTATTTTGAGGCATGTTCCTTTTATACCCAGTCTGATGAAGGTTTTTATCATAAAGGAATGTTGAATTATGTTGAATGGTTTTTCACCATACATTGAAATTATCATCTGGTTTCTGTTCTTTTTTTTTTTTTAATGTGATGTATTATGTTCATTGATTTCCATATGTGAACCATTCTTGTATCTCTAGGATGAATTTCACTTGATCATGGTGAATGATCTTTTCACTGTGTTGTTGATTGTGGTTTGCTGGTATTTTGTTGAGGATTGTTGCACCTAAGCTCATTGGTGATATTGGCCTGTGGTTTTTGTTGTGTCCTTATCTGGTTTTGGTGTTAGGGTATTACTGACCTTGTAGAATGAGTTTGGAAGTAGTCTCTCCTCTTCAGTTTTTTTGAAGAGTTTGAGTAGAATTGGTATTATTTCTTCTCTGAATGGTTGGTAGAATTTAGCAGTGAAGACATTAGGTCCTGGGGAGACTTTATGATAGCTTTGATCTGATTAGTCATTATTGGTTTATTGATTTACTTCTTTTCTATTTCTTCAAGGTTTAATCTTGGCGGGTTGTATGTGTCTAAGAATTTATCCATTTCTTCTAGGATTTCCAATATGTATATAGTTCTAATAATTCTTTGTATTTCTGTGATCTAAGTTGTTGTGTCTCCTTTTCTGTTTTTGATTTTATTTATTTGAGTCTTCCCTCATTTCTCTTAATCTAGCTAAATGTTCATTGATTTTATCTTCATTTGCAGTTAAGTGATTTTCTCTGGTAGTATGTTTTAATTTGTCGCTTTTTATTTTAGTGAATCTATTACAGGTTTTTGCCATATGGTTACCATGAGGACTACAGAATTATCCCATAGATACCTATTATCCCCAAGGACAGGCAGAAACAAAAGGAGGAGATAGGGATACCATCTCTGGGGAAATACTATATTTAACTTGGCCAAAGGAGTCATAAAAATCAGAGTGGCTATTCAGCAGCATCATGCTGTGGGAGGTTTGTTCACTGGTCCCTTGGGTGTGACCTCAGGGATATTTCTTTCTTCAGCCACTTGCAATACTTCCCATGGGTTAAAATAGAGACAGATCTCCTGCCAGGAAACACAATCTGTTTGTCCAGTATAGTCAGAATGGGGAAAGAGGCATTGTGGAACTTGAAATCTAATTCTTTTATCTTATTCTCAGAGTTTTTCCACCTCTCTGTGACTTTGAGTACTGGCTTGTCTTCATGTTTGAGTTCTGAGATATTGCTTGTGTTAGGGTTTTGTTTGGAGGCAACCAAAGCCACCTTGCTTCTATGCTACCATTTTGTAATCAAAAGTTGATTCCCAAATTTGCTTTAATACATGGCATTTGATGACTTCAGAATTCTTCAGCTATCCTATGTTCAATGCAAAATGGCCAAATTTTAAAGGCTTTCAAAATAAAGATACTTAGGAATGCTATGTTCTTAGTTTTTTCTTTTTCGATTCAGGTTTTAATTTAGTTTCTTTGTTGTTTTTTCTCACTTAGGAATTTTCTTGTTGAGTTAGAAATGGGATAAAATGAGGTCTCAGTTGCATCAAAATCAAATGAAGCTTGCTTTTGTTAGTTGAAACCCATTCTGACTGAACATTCCAATACTATTTAAACTATATAAAGGCGAATGAGAATATTCAGAGTCAGCTAAGCAGGGTCGGGCCTGGTTAGTACTTGGATGGGAGAATATTCAGAGTCAGTGAAGTCCACAGCACAGGCAACAATAATGTGTTTGCAGTGAAAACTTCATCAGTGAGGAATGGCTTTTATCTGTGTGCATGTGAGGACTTAGAAAGCATCCTGGAATTAGTAAACTGTAAGCAGTGCTTATAGCAGCACTCATGAGTGGGAGGTTTGTTGTTACTGTGGTAAGTTGTTCAACACATGGAAACACAATCATTTGAGTCCTTTTAAAGGAAATAAATGGTAAAAGGATAAGATTTCACTTTGTCTTCTCTTTCTGTGACCCTGCTAACTAGCTAATATATTAAAATGTGGAAGCATGTGCTTTCTATGCTCACTTTTGTATATTTAGTTTAAATGTTTACAAACTATTTCTGTTATTCCATCAATAAATTAAACTCAGTAAGGAAATAAATAATCCCTACAGAGCAAAAATACCAATCTGCCTCTCGATTTTAACATACATTATTTACCTGGCTTTTGAACAGTAGTTCTTAACTTTGGGTTTATGGATAGTGAGGTGGTCCATGGAAAGACATCAGGCTGTCCGTGAACCCTCTGTAACCAGAGGAAAAAATGCTGAGTGTGTTTGCAACTCTCTTTCTCTGCAATGAGGGGCTACAGCTTTCATCAGATTAAAAAAAAAAAAAAGTATGTCTAATAAATAAATAATGTAAAATGACTATAAACTTGAAATTTGGATTATTTGCTTTTTATTTTAACAAGACTTTGCTTACAAACCCGAAGAAAAAATTGTTTTGGAACTGTCACGAGTTGTTTTTGGCTATTATGCATAAACTGAGCAAATGCTTTTGGAAAATTAATGTGAAAATATAAAAATGTAATTGCTAAGCATCTTGTGCATTAAGCACAATTTTTAATTAATTTTAGCTAAGAATTGGACTATTAATTTTAATATTTCACAATTACATTTATAATTAAAGTTAATATCTCTAAAACTTACTTTAAAGACTCTTTTTATTTTCTCAAGAATTTCTTTCCCTGTAAAAGTAAGCATATCATCTAGATAGGTTTCCATAATACCTCTTTTTTTTTTTTTTTTTTTTGAGACAGAGTCTCATTTTGTCACCCTTGGTAGAGTGCTGTCATAGCAACCACAAACTCTTGGGCTCAAGCTATTCTCTTGTCTCAGCTTCCCAAGTAACTGGGACTATAGGCACCTGCCACAACACCTGGCTTTTTTTTTAAGAGACTAGTTCTTGCTATGGCTCAGGCTGGTCTCGAAACTGTGAGCTTAGGCGGGTCTAGAACCTGTGAGCTCAGATAATCCACCACCCACCTCGGACTCCCGGAGTGCTGGGATTATAGGCATTAGCCAGCCACCCTTCCATCACCTCTTATTCTTTCATTATAACTTAAAAAGAGGGACTCTGTTATTAAAATAAAAAGAAAAAAAGAAAATTCTTTAAGACAGTGCTTAATTATACAGTAAATTATAATGTAATTCAATATTTTAACTGTGCTTGGCCTACAACAAGAAATGAAGCATCTTTCTTGAAAGGTAACATTAAGAAATATTGGTCAAATCTTATAAAATTATCAAAGGCAGTATAGAGTGCAGAAGGAAAGGAAATAATAATTGTAATTTAGTATGCAGTGTAGATGGTGAACCTAGAAAATTCTGAGCATGTTTGTGGTGGGAGCCTTGATTCAACTATATAATGAAGAAAACTTGAATTTTCTAGAATGTATCAAATTAGTCATTTTAGGAAACTTCTGAAAAGAAGACAACCTTTTGGAAATTAAAATGGAATTTAATCACTTCTTTGGTTATTATCATTAATTTTTATGTATTTTCAGTTTTATGTCAATTTTACATCACCCGAAATAAAAGGTAATTTCAGAAATGCATTGTCTATGGTACTCAATCTTTTTCAAACATCCTTTTTAACTAGAAAATATTTCATTTTGCTGAAACAGCTCAGACTTTCTCCCTGAGGTTTCCTGCATCAATCCCAAATCTCCCCAAGAGATTTTAAGTGAGCTACCTTTATTATAAGTCATGACTAAGAAAATGAAAAGAATGCTTTCTAGCCCTACATAACTTTGTCACAAACTTCATGGTCAGTACAAACATAACATACTGATGCATGGGCAAAAGAAACATTTGCATAATAAAAGGCATGTCTCTGTAATATTGTAGCAAAGCTGTATGTACCTTAAAGGCTCAAGTCTCCATTATCATTCTGATTCAAACATTGTTACATACTCTTCTCCTAGGAAACAGACTATGAGGGGATCGCAGTGGGGAGATCTCAGTCCCAAGGCAAAGGTCATATGTGGGCGGGGCAAGCTAGGGGCTGAGTGTACTGACAAGTGGCCGTGTAGCGGAGAAAAATGGAAAATGGCAGGAGAGAAGGCCCCGGTCCTAGAAGAAATCACTGACGATGAGTCATGGACACCCTTTACTCCAACGGCTCCTACAAAGGAGGGGTCCACTGGACCCTCCAAGGCAGCAGGCAACTTGTAAGAACAAAATCTTTTCTGGGTTTTGTTTTCCTTGTGTCATTACCAGTTTATTTTTGTCATTACAAAGTCATAGATGTTTTTTGTAGCAATTTTGATAATACATGAAAAAGTATCCTCCTCTAACCACCCCAAACAGTAAGAGCAACTATTGACGTTTGGTTATTTTTCCTCCCACTGTTTTTCCTACACATATGTCACTACCTATCTAAATGTTTGCTCACTGGCAAAATCTTATAATCCAATTTTTAATACAAATTTCCTCTTAATGTATTATGCTTAAACATTTTTTGCAGAGATACCCACTGTTGACTGTCTCGGGCACCTTTGAAAGATAATCCTTCCTTGCAGAAGCCACTCCCCCCATATAGACGTATTTTCCAGAATGAAAGTAGAAAAAAAGAGAGAGAGAGAAGAAAGGAGGGAAGCAGAGGGAAGGAAAGGGGAAAAGAGGGGAGAGAAGAAAAAGGAGGAGAGGAGAGAGGAGACTGTGCCAGTTTTACTTTGGGCTAGGAAATTTTCCTTCTGTTGTTTTAGGACACCTGTCCCCACCATGCCCAACCTGTTCCCCCCATCTCCTCTACCAAAACTTTTGTACGACTTACTTATATCTGAAACACATAGAATAGTACACAAATGAAAAACAGTACACAGATTGGCCTAAAATCTGTGAATAAAGTTCTGTTAAATATATCAATTGACTCCAAACCTCTAAAGGTGTGGCAGAGAGCAGGCAGCTCAATGGTTAAGGAGTCCTTCATGAATGAGAGCTGCCTTGAGTTGGCTTTTATGATGTGGGCAGAGCAGGGACGTGGGGGAGGTGGAGGAAGCCTGAACAGAACAAGGAGACATTAGGTGCCTGCGTGGAGGTGGAGGCAGAGGGCAGGGGCTTCATCCAAGGGACAGAGATGTTAGAAAAAGGAACTTGGAGATGAAAAAGACAAAAGTCAAACACTCACAAGCTCTTTTTTTCAACCAAGCAGAAACAAGCAGATGCCCTCCGCAGAGGTATTTTCTGTCAAGCAGCTGAGCAAACAACTCCTCAGTTTCTCCTGCCTGTGAGGGTTTCATTATCCAAAAGGAGGGCTTTGGATAAAACAGAAGACGCTATGTTAATCTAAATAGAACTGTATTTGTTTGGGGGAGTAGAACTCTCCAGGCTAAAGCAAGTCTTAGTTAAAATTATGAACGAGATTACTTTGGGGGAGGTGGGGATAGGAGGGCGTCCAAGTCTCCTGAAACACCCCAGAGAGACATCAGGATTCGGAATGCCTTTGGATCCTTAGTACCTGGCACATGGCAGGCCCTTGGCACCTGTTTACTGAATGAGTAAATACAGACGCTGAGCTTCTAAGCCCCATGGCACAGCGGGGAGGTGATAATTTGTCAGCTATCCCCAAGTGGTACGAAAGAAGTTAGACTGCCTGACTTTGCATATTAACATAGGGAGTTCAAGAAGAAAAAAACAGAGAACAGAGTCTCATAATCGGGACTAGGAAATTTTCTGTATCTGTCATGGGTTGTGTGCTGTTGTGCCCTGGTCCCAAGACAACTGTTAGGACATCCAGGTAAGGACATTCTTTTAGTTCCAGGAGTAGACAAGAGAAAAATATCCTACATTTTATAAAAAGCTGAATATTTTGCATTTTATCTTATTGCCACAGGCAGCCATGGAAGTTTTTAGGCAAGAAAATACTTGATTAAAAATTAACATAGTTACTTTATATAATAAAGGGGATCACTTTGGATCAAGGAGCTATATAAATAAATCAAGATATTAAGGCTTAATGAAGAAGAGTATTATTTCAGTACTTTCTCTCCTCATATTTTAAAACCCCAAATACAACTGACAGCTTAAGGGGTTTGGAATTAAAACTTTATGACTTTTGTTACTATAAAAAAAAAATCATCGCCCCTGCCATTAGTAACTGCTAATTCTCCTACTTAGGATTACAAATTACTTCTAATCAAAGGGACCCAAAATACCCATCCTATCGACATAAGAGCTACTGCAGGGTCAAGTGCAGGACCATTCAGCTCACTGTGTAGCCCTGCTTAGAGTGGAGATCCTTGAGACTGTGAACATTTCTCTTCCCCAGAACTTACCCAGCCAATGTGTCTGGGGTCTTCATGCTCACTGAGTTAGAAATTCTATCTTGAATGGAATTCATAACTTCTGTGAGCAGCAAAGAAAACATATGCTGCTCTGGGGAACTTTACCTGTAACAGACATGTCTTCATTCTGAATTGTCAGAGATTCTCTGTTAATGAGGTTTAGCCAAAAGGATCATTAATGATATAGCATGCGTACTTTTGGTTTTACTTAACTAATAATTGTTTAAAACTATAATCTCTTAGAAGGTGCAGTGCAGCATGATCTGCTAAATATTTAGGGAAACCTCTAAAGATTTATGCCAATTAAAATTCCATGCTTTTCTATTTTGAGGCACTTTCCCATCTATTCCATTTTTTCCTTGCCATAACCTCCCAGAGGTATAGGCTATTTTCCTTACCTTCTTTTTCTTTATTTTAAGTTGTTATCATTGTTAGGAAATCATCCCAAATTCTTAGAATTGTGAACATCAAATCAGACTGTGTAATGCATAAATAAGATCATGTCACTCAACTGTTTTAAATTCTTCATTGATTTCCTATCATGCCTAAAATCGAAGCTTGAGCCCTACAAAGCCCTGGATTACCAGGAAAACCTGGCTCTTCCTCCCTAGTCCCCATTTTTCTCATTTGCTTAGCCAGGCAGGCTATCTGGGAGGTCCCCAGACATGCCCAGGACACTTCACCCCCAGAGTCTCTACATTTCCTGGTTCCCTCAGCCTGCTCTGCAGATATTTGCAATGCACTTACCTTATTCCTTGTAGAAATCTGCTCCAACTTCACCTCCTAGAGAGCACTTCCCTGATGCTTCTATAAAAAAACCACGTTCTCATCCCAGGATCACTCTCTAACCTCTTACCCTACTTTATTTTTCTTCACAGCACTTAACACTTCCAGATGACATATTATGTGATTAGTATCTGCTCTTCTGGTGCCTAAGTCATTGAGGGTGGTGACTATGATCTGGAACATAGTAGGCACTCATGATAAATGTGTGGAATAAAGGAACAAATAGTTGTTATCTCGTTTATTATTTTTGACAATAAACTTGAAACAATAAACTTTTAATAGTTCCAGAAGCTCCAGGCTTCTCAGTTTTTCTCTTTTTTCCTTGAAGGTGGAGTTCACTGAAACACACCCTGTCTTCAATCCTTTGCCCTTTTGATCTAGTAGGTTCCACTTTCTGTGGAGAAGACACTCTTCTGTTGAAACTACAGGCAAGAAATAAGAGGATAACCAGGTAGGCACCTGCTTGTCGTAATTAATTCATATTTCACCTGCTCTCAAATCTGGGGACTTGATATTGCTTAGCTTCTCATTTTGCAAGCAGTTTACACACAAATATTCTCATCAAAATATCCCTTTTGCTGAGGAAAGTAGACAGTTACCTTTGTATTTACTGTGCCATGAAGTGGGCACATAAGTCAAATCATTAGATTGAAATGCAGTTTCTTTGATATTTTGTGGTTCATTTTGATTTTAGAAAGTTTTGGCAAGTCGTTTTTTATTTTAGTTAAAAAAAATCTTCCTTCATGATAGCATCTTGAGTTCCCATCAACCTGGGAATGGATTAATAAACTGTAGTATATGTACACCATGGAATACTATTCACCCATTAAAAAGAAGGAGACTTTAAAATTTTTGTATTAACCTGTTTGGAGTTGAAACATATTCTTCTTAGTAAGTATCATAAGAATGAAAAAACAACTATCCAGTGTACTCAATACTGATATGAAGGCAGTAAACTAATACATGCCCACGCTAGAGAAAAACTTGATTCAATTCAAGTTGGGGAGAGGGGGAGAAGGGGGGCAGAAGGGAAGCAGGAGGGGGCATTGGTGAGCTCCCACTTAATGGGCACAGTGTAAAGGTATATGGCACACTTTCTGGGTGAGAGGCACAGCTACAACAGGGACTTTACCTAACAAATGCAAACATTGTAACAGGATTGTTTGTACCCTCATATTAATCTGGAATTACAAAAAAATCTTCCTTTAATCATTTAGCAAAATTACTGATGAGAAAGTTTATCTCACGCTAACTCTTCACAAGCCTCTTGGCTTGAAGTAGCCTCTGGAAACCACTGTACTTCCAATATAACCATTTTTCTGAAGAGACCGTTTTTATTGAGCAAGAAAACAGGAGGCCTGTGTTCTTATCCTAACCCTAACACTTATTAGGGGCTAGGTCCTGAGTAAGTTAAAGTCCTTGGGCTTCAATATTCCGAGGTGTGTCTTCTCTCTCCAGATTAAAAAGTAATTCCAAATCCTCTACAAATTGATTGACCCAGCTACGAAGGAAAAACCAACTGGTATATTACACATTTCTTTAAACACCATAGAAGGGTATGGTTCATGAGTATGTTTGGGTAAACTTCGTGAAAGCACCGTTCTCAAATTTTTTGTTGACACATGACAATGTTTTGTTTAAGTAACTAATAAGGATGATGACAGGAAGACAAAAGAGTTGGTTTGACAAGCACTTGGGGAACAAAAGATTTATCCTGTCAGTAGGGAAAGGAATACTAAAATAGGTATAAAATTAGTTATTAGGGTTAATTTCTGTAATAGCAACAATTATCATTTTAAGTCTGTTCTTTTATCAGTTGCAGGTGGCTAATCCAGTATACTGTGAGGAAAAAGTGCATTTTTTTCCCCACAGAGGCAAGTGTCTACATAGGCAATGTTCTTTCCAGAAGGATAGTAAAAAATCAAACAACTATTACCTTGTCTTTTCCTATGTTTTGCAATAAATTATTCTTTTATATATATATATATAAAGGATAAGGTTACACCTTGATTATATTTGCTAGAAGATTCCTTCAAACTTTCTTTTAGACACAATGAAAGTTCAGGAAGCTTTTAATTTCTATTGTATATCTCAGTAAAACTTTGAGAAGTTTTCTATTTTAGCTGATGAATTATAAGGCAGCATTCAGTTTTTCAGATTGTTTTGTGTACACATCCGATACGAAGAAAAGTTCTGAAAATACAAAGGTGAACCTCCAAAACCTGTCATTTATCAGTAAGATCCGTCCCACTGCTATGTCCACGGTTGGTAGAGGAGGGAAAGGACTTGATAGTTGTTGTTTAAAAAATGTTTATTAGCAAAATAATACAATGTCAATGTAAAAAAGTAGAAATAAGAATACTGTCTAAAATAAAAACTAGAAAGATCTCCTCACTCTTCAATTTCATTTTCCACTGATATCCTCTCTTAATATTTTGATATGTGTTCTGCTGTCTCTTAAATGCACACGTATGTGGGTGCACACTTTAACAAAGATGGACCACACTATGCCAAATAGTCTACAATTTCTCTTCTCACTTAACAGTGTCTCCATGACCTCTGTACATATCAGTGGATATAGATATTTCGGTTTCACACTGCATGGTACATAGTAAGGCTATATCATCATTTAACTAGTCTCCTGTTTGTGGTCACAGAAATGATTTCCAGTTTTCATTGAGAGACAGCTAACATAGTTCTTGAGAGCCCAGGTCATAAGCCCAGGTCCTTCATTTAATTACTTGAGTAAGTTATTTAATGTCCCTCACTCTCACTTATTTCAGCTGGAATGGAAAACTATTAGTACTTACTCCAGAGGATTACTGTGAAGAGGTTAATAGATATAAAATGGTTATAATAATGCCTACTTCATAGTAACTACTATACGAACGTTAGATATGATATTCTTGTTGCTGTAGACAATACTGCAATCTATTGCTTTTATATAAATCTGAACTTTAACATTTGAATAGAACCAGCGCATTTGAGGACACAGAAATAGACTGTGGTGAAAACAGCCACTAAACTATTAGTCTTCATTTCTTATTGAACAGGAACAGAATGATTTTAAAAGGCAGTATCTCTGTACATTGAATAATGGTGTCAGAGGATGTAAACAAAAATACTTATTTTATAAATTTCTGTGTTTCAACAAGACTCGAAGTATTTTTTCCACTTGATTTATACTTCTAAAATCAGGCCTTTTGAAAGAGGTATGTAAGAGTCCTTTTTGCAAATTAAGTACAACAGATTTGGAATTTTTTTCCTAAGCCTACCCCTAAATAAAATGACTACTTTTAGTGATTACCCATGTATAAAATTTATTTGAAAACATTTTGACAAGCAGTGCTGGGCACATAAACTAAGGCTGGCATGTTTGAACCCAGCCTGGGCCAGCTAAAAAACAACAATGACAACTATAACAACAACAACAACAACAAAAAAGAAAACATTTTGACTAAGCTTACTATTTGGAATGAGCCAATAAGAGAAGGTATAGTTTACTTATTTTACGTTATTTTTAAACTATTTTAAATTGACACATGAAAATTATATATATTTATAGAGTCCATAGTGATGTTGCATGTAACGTATAGTGATCAAGTCAGGGTATTAGCATATCCACCCTCCCAAACATTTACAATGTCTTTGTGTTAAGAACACATTTGAAATTATATAGTATGTTAGCATTAACTCTAGTCATTCAGCAATGCTAGAGAACACTAGAAATTATTCCTGCTACCTAGTTATAATTTTCTATGATTTAACAAATCTCTCCCCAACCCCACCACTATTTTACTCATTTCAAAAGGCAACATTCTGTGCCTTGGTTATCACCATGAGTCAACATTTTGGCAAGTCTGGGTTTACTGAGACAGTCATCAGGTTCTAATGTCAGACCTTTATAATAATTTCTGCTTTGAGATGCATGGTCATAGCACCCGTAATGCTAATGCTTGTTCAGTTTCTTTTAGACAGTGGTTCTGGCCCAGAGAGGCACTCCAGGTCCCCCTTCACTATACCATGTACACGCAAACTCCTTTTTTATATAGCTCTAGTATGTTACATCCCTGACTTCTCAAAAAGAGAATTCATACAGGTACCAGGTGATGTCATGCCTTCAGGCAAAAGCTGGGTCCTGAGTGCTATGTTTAGCTTCATAGGAAGTAGAAGACATGGGAATTGCCTCCAACAAATTACAGTGAAGAAAATATAAAAATCATTACTGAACACAATAGCGGCATATCCACAATAGGAACTACTAATGAAAAGTATCCAGTTTTTCAGACATAGTGAAGGTACAGATAGAAACAAATATTTCCAGCTCAACAGTGACACAATGAACAACGATCGGATCGTTAGTGTCAAAATTCATTAAATGACAACTGTAATACAACAGGTTATCAGGTTTGAAATTTTCTTCAAAAAATAAACATGTCAACATTCTCTCATGTCCTAAAATAAGTGTGTAAAAGTGTATTCCTGGGGTCCCAAATAGCACAATTTAAATTGCAACTATCTTACCAAAATTGTGGCCTAATTAGGGGTCTACATGATTATTATAAATGATTATTGTTTACAAGCTCAACTGTATGTATATCCAAATCTTTGTTGGTTGCAGAATTAAGACATCTAGATATTTCTGAACATTTTAGAGTTTAAGATGCCAGGTCATTTCGTTCTAATTTAATACAAACAAATCTAATATAATTGTCAAAAATCCCTGTATCTTTCTTTACTTCAGATCATAATTATGGGCTGAGAAACCACACACTGAAAGAAAATTGGGTGTGTTTTATCAATTACTGTAATGTGTGTATATTTTTCAGTAGATTGAAAAGACAGTAGAGATTAAATTGTTTTACAATAAATTTTCATCATGTCTGGGAGTGTTATGCTGAGAGGCACCCCTTTTTGGTTGAGGGTGTATCACTCACAAAGTAGTTGATAATCCTCTGTTGAACATCTGCTATGTGCCAGGCTAAGTGTTTTACAACTACAATTTTATTATCAATGAATACTTAGAAGATCATTAGGAGGATATATTATAATCATTGGCATTTTATGGTCGATGACAATGAAGCTCAAAATAGTACAAGTTGAGATTTTAGGCTAGCTGTTTGATTCATAGTTTATGCTTTCTGTGTAACACACAACACCATCAACAAATAAAAATGTAGTTAAAAAGGCAGCACTTGGGCTGTGCCTTTGGAGGGAACTGAAATGAATGTTAACATAAATTAGAGCATCAGAGGTCAATGTGAACTATATTCTAGTGTTGCACTTTTCATATATTAATGTGCAGACGTTTTGCTTGAGGATATTTTTGAGCTGCAGAGTGTGATATAGTAGGTTTGCGCTGGGGCCTGAGGTCTTGCTATTCCAACAGTGATGTCTATGTTGTTGATCCCGGGACCGTGTTTTGAGTAGTCAGGCCCTAATGATGTATAACTAGTTCAGTACCATGGACAGCGGAACAGGTGCCCTCCACTACCATGTAGCTGTCATTTAAATTAAATCCTTAATATTTTTAATGAGTAGACCCCTGTAACAAAGCACAGAGTCAGAATCTTTTTTAAAAAATTACTTCTTGGATTTCTATCAGTTACTTGGCAATCCTTCTCTTCCTTCAGCTACATATGGCTAGATATTTCCCTTCGTGCAGGAAAATGGGTACAATCGTACCTAAACTTCCTAATAGATCTTCCCTTAGCCTTGTTACAAATCTTTCCAGAAGAAAGAACGGGGTCTTTGGAAGGAAGAGAGTGTGTCTTTTTACATTTCTAAATGGTATGCTGCCAGTGCTTCTTAGGCGAAAAGAATCTAATCAGGTTTATTATCTAATAAAATGTATCTAATTCTACATAATTCTGTGTCTAATACAGAATTTATAAAATATTTAAGTAGTAATATCAACCTCAACATTATAAAACATCTATTTGAGATGGGTTAGCCCTCTTTCTTGCACATGTAATGAACATAAATTAGTAAGATCTTTTTGCTGCTAAACCCACCGAACCATCAGTCAATTGTACATAATGAGAAAGAAAAAATGAGAAGCACAAGAGTTATTCAAAATCACAATGGAATAAAAATTATCTTAAAATTTACTTTAAAATGTGTTTCCACTACCTTTTTATTTCTCCTATATTTCTTTCACCTATTTTTTTATTTGAAAAATAAAATCAGGACAGTCATTTTCTTCACTGGTTTTGTTCTTCTTACCCGACTTGGAGAAAGCAGCCACGGATGTCAGTGAGATACATCAGGGCCTCTAAGACTATCAATTTATTTCACAGCTAGAGGGAAGTAAATCAGAGAAAAGTCTAGCAAACAATTCCATTTTTTTTTCCATAGAATATGTTTTGTTTTCTGATTGAGGATCCCTTCTCAGATCTAGGGATTCTAGGAGCTACATTTATGGCAAAAGAAAATGATGATAATCCCATACAAACTTTCTTTTTTTTTTTTTAAATTAAATCATAGCTGTGTACATTAATGCAATCATGGGGTACAATGTGCTGGTTTTATATACAATTTGAAATATTTTCATCAAACTGGTTAACATAGCCTTCATGGATAGGCCTTCCTTTAGCCTTTTCTTTTTCTTTTTTTAATTCGGAGTATTAAGGGGTACACATTTTGTTCACGTACTTTGTTTTTGTACAAGATTGAGTCAAGGTTCACCCAGATAGCGTTCATTGTACTCAGTTATGTGTGGATTTACCTATTCCTTCCTCCCCAGCTTGATTTTCATTGAGATTTACTTCCAGTTTTTATTAATTAATTCATGTATTGGTGAACACTCAGTTGTTTCCATGTCTTTGCAATTGAGAATTGTGTAACATACATAGGCGTCCATTATGTGGTCTTTTTTCTGCCTCATATTTTAGAATTCTGGTGGAACTCAACTGCTTTCATTACCTCCCTATATGCAGTTTTTCACTTTTGAGATTTTGTTCATTTCCATATGAAGGCAATGCTGGCATTAGAGGATGAGGTAGGAAATATTCCTTCCTCTTCACTTTTTTCAAAAATGGTAAGAATTGGTTCTTTAAATGGTTGGTAGAATTTATCATTGAAGCCATATGGTCTAGACATTTTGTTTTGTGGAGAGGTTTTTGATTTCTGATTCAATCTCCTTACTCTTCAGATTTTGTTTCCTTGTAATTTATGCTTAGTAGGTTGTTTTCAGGAATTTATCTAGTTTATACAATTCGTTGGTGTACAACTGTCATCCTACTGTCTAATGATTCTATTACTGTAAATTTATAGTCATTTCTATAATTTTATATCTGATTTTAGTTACTTTAGTTGTTTCTCTTTTTCTATTTTTTTAATTGAATCATAACGGTGTAAATTAATGCATTTGTGAGGTACAGGCTATTTTTAGAGATGAGGTCTTGCTCCGAGTCAGGCTGGTTTTGTACTTGTGAGCTGGGGCAACCCACCCGCCTCGGCTCCCCAAGTGCTAGAACTACAGGTGTGAGCCACCTCCACATTGCCCTGCGAAATGAGAATAGGTGAGAAAAGGCCCTTCTAGCCTTAAAGAGTTAATTGAAACTTGTAACTGCTTTTAGTGATGGTACTAAATAATTCCCAAGCCATTACACTTCCTGTTACTCCAGAGAGACATATTTGACCTTAATATCTTTCTTAAAATCCAAGAAATCCCTGATAGGAAGAAAACTCTGAAATCATAAATAGAAGCTATGGAGTGGTGAACAGAGGTTTTTTTTCTGGCATGCCGTGGCTTGATGGATAAGACCTACAGATCTGGCTGTTGCAGTGGTATCTTCCCACTTCAGTGCTGCTGTGGAATTTTATCCTAGCTTTAGAATTAGTCTGAAGAATGATTTTTAGTATTGGTGGTTATTGACACAACAGCTTCTGGAAATCTTTTTACAGAGAGCATGCAGGCTTCTTTGAGCCGACAGGGCCACATTGGGTGGGAGCGGACTGCACCTGTTGCGTCTGGGCTACAGCGCGATGGCTGCATCCTGCTCCTACAGAGGGGGCTCTTCTGCGGAATCCTGCTCCCTACAGGCACACTACAAAGTGCTCTGGCGCTCTAGCTTCGCTCTTTGCAAGAAGATCCAGCTTCCTGGGACACTGGAGTCTGTGTGGGAGGCAGGCCCTAAGTGAATGAGCAAGACAGTAGCGTTAGAAAGGTAGCCTACAGGCGTCCAACGACGAGCAGAGTGACTCGGCCTTTGTCTTCCCCTCGGAGCCGCCATCTTGTCGCCGCTTCCCTCCAGCACTGCCAGCTCTTCCCTGGGGTCGGGTTCGCCCAACTACTATCCGGCGGCGGCCTCTCGGGGCCGGGGGGAGCCGACAGGCCAGCGGTGGGCAGCCTGTGGCCTCTGGGCGCGGCCTGCTTCCGCCGAGGCAGCTCCTCTGGCCTGCTCTGGTCCGCCCCCGGCCTCAGAAATCTCTCTAGCCTTGTTTTTCATTCCAATGTATGTTTCCAAAATTCATTCTTTAAAAATCCTTTGCCATCCATTAGGCTTTCATTTATAGTGTCATATTTTGACATTTTTCTCAGGTTAATTCTTGATTCCAGAGGAAGAGTCTTATTTTTTGACTATGTTAATACTATTAAAAACAAGTTTGGTGTGAGTGTTCAACTGAGTATGTGTTGAAGATCTATGTGACAGCTAAGAAGAAACTTATATACATATTATTTCCTTCAATTTTCACTACACTTTGAAATAGGTGCTTTGTTCCTACTTAAGGGATATGAGGTTCAAAGTCCCTGTATTTAGTAGATGGCTGAGCTTGAATTACAGGGAGCTTGGATTACTCTCTCCCACTATGCACTCTTACAAGAAAGCCTTGTTCTAGTGGAAATTTACACATCTCAAGGACATAGCAAAAAAAAAAAAAAAAAAATGCGTGAAGTGCAGTGCAGCTTGATGTTGGGAAGTAGAAAATGGTTGACTTCCACCCAATCATTTCGAAAGAGGATAGACAGCTAAATTCAAAATCCATTACTGACATGGCACATTCACTTTTCAGATAGAAAGACAGTGGCCATTAGTAAAGATTAAATAATTTACCTGAGATTGCCTTGAGTACTCAGTGTCAGGGGAAAATTTATAACTAAAATCTTGAGAGTTGCTTGGATGACTGAATTGCAAATAATCCTCTATTTATAGGACATTCTTGAAAGGTGTAAATGGTGGCACCCAGAGATGAGGCCACAGAGGAGACGCTCAGGCCAGGTTTATTGAAAGGGGAGGGTGATGGGCCTGGGCAGTGCAAAGATGGTGCCTGGAACCAAAGGCAGACACTAACTATGGTGGGGGCACGTCCCACAGGTTGCCTGTCAGGGTAGGGTCTTTCAGCTGAACTTCTGGGGGGTGGGGCCAGTCAGATCCTTTGTGTCTTTGCCTTAGAAGGAGAGAAGGAGGAGGAGGGGGAAAGGGTTTGTGTGTGGCTGCATGAGACCCGCCCCCCCCCCAACAATTCTTACCTCAGTCTTTTCTGAGACTAATAATAATTATTTTAAAAAGAAATTTAAATATTTCCCTTTGGTCCTCTTACCTAATCTATTTTTCTTCCTCTTCTTTTCATTGAATCACTAAAATCTAAGTTCAGAAACAAGGACTCATCAATATCTGTGGCCTTAAGAATGTTCTTTTTTTCTTTTTTTCATAGCCGTCCTCAATACCTTTTTAAGGAAGGCTCAGTCACTCAATCCCTAAAATTGCCAGATGACCATTTTAAGTGTTTCAACCATGTATCTTTGCTAGGACATCATGTTAAATGTTGTCTGAGGACTAGGAGCCTACCACTCATTCCTTAGGAAGCTAGCCAGGGTAACAGGATGTGTTCATTCTTAGGAGCCTGATAGAGAAATGTGGCTTCAGGGTTGCTTCTTTATAAAATGCGGAGGGAACAGCTAGGAGGAAGGCCCAGCGGAATCACTCCTTTAATGGAGTGCCTTGACAAACACATATAAGAAAAGCTAAAAGAATTGAGCAGGTGGCTGTAGGCTAGAATACTAGATGCAGGTGGGATAAAAATAAAACTACAGATGGTTTATAAAGGTGACTCATCTCCCCCCACCCCAACTCCTGTAGTTTTTTCTTTTTCTTTCTTTTAAAAAACATTTTGATTTATGACATTTCTACCACAAGTGCCCACTCTCCAAATTCAAGAAGACAGTGCCACAGGAAAGCCATTTCTGCAGTCTCTTCTGAGTTCATATCGATTTTCAAGATTGTTTTTAATGCGAACATGTTTTGCACGGATCTCTTTTCCTTTTCCTCCCTCCCCCCTTATTCCCTCTCTCATTCACATGCATTCCCCCCCATACATTTTCTATCCTCAGAAACCAACTCTTCTTGAAAACGAGATCAACAGATCATACATTGAAACGCACAAATACCCTGCACCAGAATACCATACTTGCCTTCATAGTCCATCACTGAAACACATCCAGGGGACACACAGCGGTACCTCAACCCCAGTTCGGGGGTGGGGGAGAGGGGGTTTGCTCTGCACCCGTCTGGGCAGTGGTTGGAATACCCAGTAGTTTGGGTTTTACATGAAACTTTACGTACTGAATTGACCACATATACAGTCATCACTTCTGTTTCTGGCGCATTAGAGGTAGCTATCCTATCATATTTTACTCTGTGAACCTGACAGTCTCCGCTCACTGGCTGTTTGAGCACAAGAAGGAGTAGCCTGAACTCTTCGCTGGCTTTGAGGTTTGGAGTTGAACCTCAGTACTGCAGAGACCCAGTTCGCTTCTGTACAACCCCAGCCCCTGATCCTCGAGCCCGAAACCGCTGCGCTGGAGTCCCTTTGCCGGGCGGCCGGCGGCTAACCCGCTGTGCTCTCGGAAGCAGGGCAGACCGCGCGGGCCCTGGCGGCGTTTCCTCGCGGCGGGTCTGGTTCTCCCCGCGCAGCCCGCCAGGGGGACCCCGACCCGCCCAGGAGACACCAGAAGAGAAAGCGTCCGAGGGGCGTGGAGCTCGGGGTCCTGCAGCGCCTGCTCGGAGAGATCCCCCCCTCCGCCGGGGCTCCCCGCTGCCGAGGACGACTGGCGGCCCCGGCTTCCCAACCCCGGCCCCGCCATAGTTGGGGGCGCGCCCCGTGAGTGGGTGTGTCTGTCTCCCCTCCCGGGCCTGCCATCCCGGAGAAGAGCTCCGGAAAGCCGGTACTGTGCTCCTAAAGACGGGTTTTGTCTGCGGGGGATCCGGCTCTGGAAGTGCAACTTTGAGGCCGGGGCGCGGAGGCCGGATTGAGGGTCCCGCAGGGGAAGGAGCGGATCCTGTCTGCGTCCTCCGGGAGGAAAGGGGCGGCGGGGCCTGGGAGTTCACACGGGTCTTGGGCGGCTGCGAGATCGACACAGTCCGGGTCCCTACCGCACGGCGACGCTCGGGAAAGCCCGCCCCGCCCCCAGTCCTCCCCCCTGGGCTTTAGGGAGTGTGGCCGGGATCCGCCCGGAGCCCAGAAGAAAACTTTTTCCCTGCCAGACCCGGGTCTCTATTGTCCTTTCTTGGCTGCTGCGGCGGCGACGCCTGAGCGGCCGGCGTCCGGTCCTGCCCGGCTCGCGGCGCCTGGCGCCCTCCGAGGGCAGAGCGTTCGGACCCTGCGCGCCCGATGGCGGCGGCCGGTGGCCCCTCAGTCCCCGGCGGGCACAGGGTGCCGCGCGCCCTCCGTCCCCAGGCCGCCAGCGCGCCCCCGGCGCGGGGTTAGGGGAGCCCCCACCCGTCTCCCGCCCCCTCGCCTGACTCATCGGCTGCCCGAGCCCCGCCGGGACGGGGAGGGAGAGCGCGGCCGCCCGCGGCTGCCGAGATTCCTGCTGACGCGCGGGACCCCGCCGCCTTCTTCGCTCCTCTCGGTAGCGCCTGACGTCCCGACAGCTGCTGGAGTGAGAGCCGGGAGTGACAGCAGAAGAGGCGACCGGACCCCCGAGGCCCCGCTCTCAGGACAGGTGAGAGGGGAGGAGAGGCTGCCTCCCGGGGGAGGTTGGGTGGGCGCCCACGGCAGCAGAAGCCGGGCTCTTCTTCAGTCCTCTGCCCTCCAGAGTGAGGGTAAACAGTGAGTCCTGAAGTTTGGGAAATAGACCAAGTCCGCTACTGGTTCCCGACCCCTCTGTCCCCGGAGTGCGGGAGAAGCCATGCGGGGCGGAATCGGAGAACCGAGTCTTGGAGCGCCGGGCTGGGTTTCTCCAAGCAACACCCTCCTTTGTCTCGGCTCTCGAGAGTCGGCATTCTCTGTAAAGACGGCCACAGCGTTAATTTATGGCAGAGAAAAGTGTGATCCGGGTTTCCCAAAAGCAGAATCTGTATTTGGTAGTAATCTACTTAGGCAAAATGGAGGGGCGAAGCAATTATGTGCAAAATCCAGTACTACTCCTTCGCCTATGTATTCTGTCCTTAGGAGAAAGGAGCGGGGCTTGCAAGATTGCTTCATTAATCATTCTTTGGCAATAATTAATTGTTCAGACCGACACTTCACATTGCGTAGGTGCAAGCTCTTTGATTTAGAGAAGCGTGTGTGTAATAAAAACAATTCATTGTTCACTGCCAGGTATTGGCAATGTCAGAGAGAAAGGCAGATGCCTTCTATACGTGTATGTAATTGACTAATTGGACTAAAATTACACATTAGTTGCTTGGAATCAGTTCCTGTACCTCTTAGTTTGGTGCCTTTCCAAACTAAATAGGCTGGAGAAAAGTGTCTCAAACCTTGTCCATGCTTCTGGAGACCTTCAGAAGTTCTTATAGACAACTGCATAGAAAATATTTCAAGAATCAATACATAGCATTGTCAGAAAGAAATTTGAACTCTCAATTTTGCAGTCAAACCAAATTCAGAGGCAATACTTTCTGTAGTAAAGCATAAATATTACCAGCACCTGTGAAAGCTGTTTTGTTTAATTGTCATTTTTTGCATTATGGAGACACTTCTAACATGACCTTCAGTTTTTATTTAGTTAGTGATATTATAACATATTACCATCTTTTTAAAATAGAATAAATATGGAAACTTTTAAAATCTTATTTTATTTTCCCACTACTGTCTACACCGAATAGAACATGTATGCTTTTTAAACAGCTGAAATGAAGAGTAGGATTCCCTCTAAGCAGAAAATAATGCTTCCATTAAGTGGAAACTATACTTAAACGCTTTAGCAGTTTAATGTTGGGAGATTTTATTTTTTACACATAAAAATATATACTGAAATCTTAAGAATGATGTTTGTCTAATGAAGCCCTACTAGAAAGCTCCTAATTATAAGATAATTTAGCTATAATTTGTAACCCTGGTTATTATTAGCTTTGTACTCAGGCTGGGAAAGACTTCAGTAAAGAGAGAGGGTTGCTGTGTGGGAAACTCTGTATGTAATTTCCAGCCAATTAGCACAGAAAGGCTTCACCTGTTGCTTCAGAGCCAGGTCTAGGTAAACGCTTAGTATCCAAAAGACATCCTCAGAAAGGATGCCTCCGGAAGGATCATTGTATGGAATGATGGCTGCACTTGTTATTTTAACTTAGAGGAATTTTTAGTGAAGCCTTTGAATGCTCTAAGAGTTAGGTTTCTATATTTGGACTTCGTGTAGTTTCAGGATTTTGACTGCAGCTTATTGGACAGAGAAAGATAACTACTGACATATAAAGGAAGTGAATCTGAACTGATTGGTTAAACCCTCTCCCTTCCCACAATGACTCTTGGCACAAGGGAAAAGAAATTCATAGTTAGCTTAGGAAGATAAATAAGAAAAAAGATAGAAGCAAATGTCACCTTTACATTTCTTAAACAAAATTGGCAGAGGATAAAAAAAAGTAAGTCACTATAGTAATGCGCATTACTTACCAAACAAAATGTAAAACGTAAAAGAGGAGGCAATTTAAAAATAAATTTCAGATAGTATTATACTCCCTAAATATGAGACAGCATGGGGGTGTTTATTACATTGGGAAAAAGAACCTGTGTAGGGACAGAAAAACAAACCTGCAATGAGATTGATGCTTTGTCTTATTAAGGAATGTATGATTTTCAGTTTTATCAAGTGAATCCACTTATTCCTGGACTTAAGGTATGTTTCATCTGCTAAGATGAGGTATCTGCTCAAGCACTTAGAGAACATGGATGAGTATTTCTTGTGGTGCCATGCAGACTGACGGACACCCTTCCAGCCTCTCCTATGGGAGCTTACAGGATGTTGAGGAGCGGTAAATGTGCCACAGCTCACGTAGCAGCTGAGCTGCATCACAGATGCAGCCTGGCAAACAGTATGGCACGTTGTAAAGGGCACTGGACGAGCAGTTGTCATCTTGACTGAGCCTCCGAGTGTGTGGTTATGGATAAGTTCCTGGGTCTCTGGTCCTTGGTGCTTGCATCTGTAAAACAAGGGCTCTCAGCTGATGATCTTTATGTCTTGCTTTTAAAATGCTGCATGATGAGTTCTGGCAGAATTAAGGAGAGGGAGAAGTGTGTGGGTGGGAGGGTGGTTTGTGGGGTTTGGGTTGGAGGAAGACAGGCTTGCTAGATGTAGGGTGAGGGCTACGGCTATGACAACAGGCAGTAAAGGAGATCTGGCCCATCACTGGTTATCGAATCAGCAACATATAAAAAAATAATAAAAATACACCTTCACTTAGTGAAGGTTGATGATTGTCTATGAATTTTCGCCAATAATGGCAAATGATTCCATAACAACCAATAGCGGTAATTAGAGTAGAAAGGTGGTGAGACCAAGGCTAAAATCGCAAAGCACGCTTGCACCGGTATGCTCCACTGCCTTTCTGCAGAATTTGTAGACATAGGAGAAAGCTAAAGCGTGCTTTGGAAACTCTAAGTAAAGGAGAGAGAGGGTGAAGATTGGTGTCAGATTCTAGGGGAAGCTGAATGTCTGAGTGAAAATTTAGGTTACATTTGGGAAACAAGAGTCTTCGATTGTGAGTGGAGACCTCCTGATATGTTTTGAATTCTGACTACTGATGTTTCTTCTGGTTGCTCTTATTCTGTGCTTCTTTCCCACCACACCTCCTTCCTCTCTCCCAGCCGGAATTCAGGGGACTTACAGAGCACAGAGTCATTGATAGGACGCTTCCAAGAGCTTTGAGTGTGCCTGGAGAAAGGACGTATCTACATCTCGTATAAAGGTGAGGATTCTGGGGCCATTGCATTAATTAATTGATGAGATGTGTTCTAGTAGCAAGTTGTGCCTTGGAAATTTCCTCATGGAAGGTGTGCAGCAATGTAGAAAGGTGGGGGGGGTGTGCATCTCACATTTTTTCCTGCAGCACTCTCTTCACTCTGCCCTGAGCATTACGTATTAAGCTCCCCTAGGGTGAAACTCCGCCCCGCCCCTCCCCCTCTTATGGAAGAGAGTTAGGATTCATTTGATTGCATATGGCATGTAAGTAGGTTAAGCAAAAAAGGATTTATTGGCTGGGTGTGACTGGAATGTCCCAAGGTGCGCTTTGGAATGTCCCTAGATGGGCTCTGCTTCAGTCACCTGGAACCCAGGGATTCACACAACTTTGTCTGAGTTCCTTCTCTCTCCCTTCTCTGGTGAAGCTTCATTCTGAGACCCTCTTTCTGTCCATAGAGGAAGATGACAGCAGAGAGGGCTAAGCCTATGTTCCCAGGCTTTTGATCCATGAGAAAGAGAGGTCCTGTCTCTTCCAGGTTCCATTTACTTTTTAATTTTTTTAATTTAAATTTAGTTTTATGTTTTTAGACATAGGATCTGGTCCCACTCTGTTGCCCAAGGCTGGAGTGCAGTGGTACAGTCTTAGCTCACTACAATCTCCACCTCCCAAACTCAAGTGATCTTCCTGCCTCAGCCTCCCAAAGTTCTGGGATTACAGGCGTGAGCCACAGTGCCCAGCCCCAGGTCCCATTTCTAGAAATCTCCTTGAAGGGCTCTGACTGGCCCTGCTCGTGGTCATTGAGACTAGTGGAATGCTGCTTTGATTGTCTCAGACTGGATCTTGGTGCCCAACTCCATGTTTATGTGGTTCTGATAGTGGGATGAGGAAGAGGCTGATAGGGTGCTGTGATGGGCAGTTCTGTCAAGATCACATACAGCTGTGTTTCTCCCCATTAAATGATGCTACCCATCAAAAACAACATGTCTGTTATCAGGAATAATTGTTCCCTCCTTTTTGGGGACAGCCCTCTGCACAATGATGTGGAGTTTGCTCATGGAGGCAACTCGGGTGCTTAAAGCCATGCGAATTCCAGAAGTGGGACCTGCCTCTCAACCAAGGGGAAGCCCAGGGATGATGTATCATCATGCCTAAACTTTGCCAAAAGGTGTATGATTCTGGAATATGATTGAATGAAGAACCCACCGTTTATCCATGTCTGTGTATCTGTAGCAAATATCCCTTTGCCTTATATCCAGCCCAAAGATTTCATTTCCAGAAACCCTGGTTAACTAGTGATCATGAGATTGAAGACCCGTACTTTGGCTATTGTCGAGCCAATGAAAGTTTGAACAGGGAAGGGAAGTGATGAACACACAACTGTTATTCATGCAAATTTATTTGGCTTGTTAGAGGTGGGCAGAGGGAGTAGCAGGCAGAGATTAGGGTGCTTACATAGGAGGCATAAGATGATAGGTCCTAGATTAGAGTATTGACAGCAAAAATTTGTAAGCAACTTTATGAAATCTGGTGAGGTTATATGTCAGGATGTGACATAGGCATCTGTGTTGTCAGAGCATTTGTAGAATGAAATGGATCAGAAAGGATCAGATGAAGATAGGCTGGGGCTGCAGGTGAAATGGCTGTGCAAGGTGACCACAGTGGTATTATATAGAAAGGAGGCCTGTGGTTACCAGGAATCCTATGGGCATGTGTGGAATTGATATTTACTGAGGACTTGCTAAGTGTGGCAATTCCATGATGTAGGCTTTAATTCATTATATTATTTAAACCTCACAACAGCCCTCTAAAAGGAAAGTTAGGGAGGTGATTATCTTACTTAAGGTTATGAGGTCCTTAAATCAGACCAAACTGAAGGACAGGCTGAAGGTTGGCCTTACTGATAGGCAATCAGAGTGCGGGAAGTCCAGGTCAGATAGAGGCACAGAATAGAGGTAATTAGGGTGAAGGTTCCCAGCCATGGTAGATAAGAATGCCAAAGCACAGCCCTAAGAAACAATACCACATGCATAGAGTGGGTTTGGGGGTTGGAGCAAAGTGAGGAAGGGGATGGGCGCGATATCTGGGAGTCCAACAGGTGGGCAGATCAATAGAACAGGTGGATTGCTGATCTGAGAATAGGAACTCTCCATCTGCCCTGGCTTTAAATATACTTCCTGGAGTAAGTCAATAAGAATATAGAATGGGCAGCTCCTCGGAGGGAGACAAGATTCTATCTGTTGTCAGGCATGGTCAGGGAAAAATGAGCTAACATTTGCAGTGTTTGTCATACACCTGAAGAAAGTCGTCTCACTAAAGCTTCATTACAGTCCTGGAAGGGTAAGTAATATCCCCCCTTTTTTGAGCCAGGAAGGAGAGGCTCAGAGAGAAGTTAAATTAATAACTAGTCTGATTTCCTGGAGCTTGATTGGAAGGTGAAAACGCTGGCATGGAACCCAGATCTATCTGAACCCAGAGCTCAAACTGAGTCTTCAGAGAGTCATCCAGGTTCTAACAGGGCAGGGTCAATGTCAAGTCTGATCCGCAGGAGTGGGGAAGTGTGCAGGGTGGGGGCTGTGAAAGGAGACATAAGCTCATTGTCAGACAAGGGCAGACCATCTGAAGAGAGCTGGTCTGCAGGATTATATCCAGCTTTAGCAGAAAATTTAATAATCTGTGGTCCCTGTCCACCCCCACCCAGGACAGGATCTCTGTCATTATGCAGGTGGATACGTCAGCAAGTCAGATGTTCCGAAGGCTTAATTTTAGTCACTGATTTCAGTTAAAGGAAAGGGACCTCCACCAGCTGTCATGGCTTGAATTTACCTTTATACGTACAGGTACTATACCCTGAAATTTGAAAAATAGGAAACAGACACATAGAGAGAGGAAGAGAGAGAGAGAGAGTAGAGAGTAGTAGCATAGGCTCTATGCAGTAGGTACATGGGACACACGCTCACTATAAAGGTCTGTACTTGAAGATGCTCTAAATGAAAGTCACTAAAGGAATGTAAGTGATGTCCTGTCACTCTCTGGTAGAGTCAAGGTCACATTTATATCTGCTTAGATATATCACCGGATGTACGGGCAATAGACTGTGCATATATGTATGATAGCAAGGGGAATGAGAAGTATATGGAAATAGACATATTTTTGAGAACCTCACAGCCTCCTTGGGGAGGTAAAATAACCACGTATAAAACTTTTAAAACAACACAATAGAAAAATATGATTTCACAGCTAAAAGCCTCTTTCAGAGAGTAATCTCTAAGATCATAATATTAGCTACTGTTATGAAATACAAACTTAACAGTAGCCATCGAACATAAATGTTATGGAGAGTAAAAGGAACAAAGCCATCTAAAATACAGAAGGGCAATCAGGGAGCTTCCAGGAGGAGGTGAATTCTGATGAATATGTATGGGCAGGGAGGAGAGACGAGGGCATTCCCTTTAGAGGTATGAACTTATCTATGCCTTCCAGCCAGAGAATACCAGGAACCTAACCTGCAGGTGGGCAAGTGCCTTTGCTGCTCATTACAGTGAGGAGGAGCGTACACCTTAGAGTCACACAGGGTGTCTCAGTAAGAGAGTGCTAGAAGTTACTTATAGGATTTGGGCTTGTGTTAGATGATTTGGGAAAGACTTTAAAGAAGCAGGGCTTTTCTCTGGATTGAAGTAGAGAAAATCCTAAGATTTTTGTGTCTTCATACATCTTATCCAGAAGGCAAGACAAGAGAGGCTAATGCTATTGTTGATAAAGAAGCAGCATTTACTCATGGGAGCCGGATTGGGGGATGTTTGGTCATTTGGGGGTACAGACAATGTTCGTGTTTTTGTTCCCATTAGATTGTGAGCTTCTTGAGGGTAGCAATTAGTTCTTTAATCTAATAGGAAAGCCATATGTAAACAAACAATGGCAATACGTTGAAATAAAGCTGGTAGAGATATGAAAAGAATATTAGAGATTCATGAAACAAAAGTAATGCTGGGAAGGAGCAGGATCTTCTGCAAATAATGAGTGAATCACAGAGGTGCTGAAAGATTAGCAGCTGCTGGGGAGAAAAGAAAATATTTTCCTTTTAAGAATCAACATCTTTGGGCTTAAATGCTGGATGAATCCAAAGAATTTTAATACTCTCTCTAAGCTGATGTTGGCATAGGAGAGGCACAAACCTTGGCTCCCTTGGCACAGCGAGTCAGATCAGCTCAGTGGACAGACATGGGCTAGTGCTTGTAACACAGTAGAGTTACTTAGCTTTTCCACAGAGATGTTTTTATTGTTAATCACAAAACAAATACATGCTCCCAGTACAAACTTCAGAAAACACATTAAGTATAAAAAGTCAGGGGGAAAATCTGCCTATAATCCCATGATCCAAAGGGCTTATAACATTTTGGCGTTTTCTTCCTCCTTATTTTTAATGTTTTTTTGCATAGGTAATAACATATTACAACCTTCTCTATTTGCTTAACCTTATGTCCAGAATATTTTGCGACTGTAGGAAAGCTTTATTAATGTCAATATAATATTGGATTACGTGGATATATCATAATTTATTAACTAGTCCCTTCATAGTAGACTCTTAGGCCATTTCCAATCTTTGGTATTATAGATGGCTCCTTGATGAATCTTTGTTCAAATTTCATATTACTCTTTAAAAGAAAGTTTATAAATTTATTTATGTTCCATTTATATATTTGTATCAGATTATTTCTTTAAGTAAGATTTCATGGAAAGGGCGGCGCCTGTGGCTCAAGGAGTAGGGCGCCTTTCCCATATGCCAGAGGTGGTGGGTTCAAACCCAGCCCCGGCCAAAAAACAAAAAACATTTCATGGAAGGGTAATTCCTGGGTGAAGGAGTCTGGATATTTTAAGATTCTTGATACTTAATGACAAACTGATTTTCAGAAAAAAGTGGAATTGTGATTGACAGAGTGTGGAATTACTCTCACTGTGCCCTCATTAGTTCTTTTGTTTGCTTTTTGCTTTTAAATAAGAAAAGCTACTATTCCCGAGTGAAAAATAGTCTATGATAACTACTGATCTTGTTTCTTTATTACTAAAAACTCTCTTCTAGAGTGTAGAATGGTAAAATACTGTGATAAACCATTCACGCTATTGAGAAAAGCTTATTTACAAAGCTTCCTGAACGTGCAGGTAGGGGCACATTACAGAGATAAAAAATGATTTCTTTGAAGGCCAGTATTATACACATCCTGCGAGGGTACTTTTCCTACCCTGTTGGAGAACAACTTACAAGAGAAGGTGGTGTAGGATGAGAGCCCCACTTTGCGAGCTGACCCACTGACAGCCCCACCTCAGTAGCCTAGGAGATCAGGTCCTGGCAGTCATAGCAGGTTCTAGCTATAGCTGGCGTTGTGCTTATGGCCCTGTACTGTTTGACAGGGTTGCAGCCCAAGTGAGGGAAGCCCTACACCTGTTTTGTCCGTGGCTGTATTCTCAGCAGGTGACCCAGGAAAGGTTGTGCTGGAAGGAAGGATATGAAAATTCTTGAGATTTTTTTTCCCCCTGGTGAACCTCTATTCTGTTAGTCACTGATTCCCTAGAATCAAACAAAGATCCTGAATGTTGAATCTTTTGATTTTACTCTTTGCAAAGAAAAGCCAACCGCATCATGGTATCTAGTTTTCATAGTGATGACCTTTGGCTTATTATAGAAAAAGGAAAAATTTGGATCTTACTTAAACCTCCTTAGGGTTTTTTGTTGTCCAAAAACACTGCTTGAGACCACCAGGGAACTATTAAAACTTACTGTAACAGTTGATTTGAGGAGGTTTTTGAGTGCCAATTTCAATTTTTCTACAAAATAATTCATAACTAAGATAAAAAAATATTTTAGTTTTCTTCTAAAAGTTGAAAGAGAATATTATTGTATTGTTATAACTCTGTTTCTATCATGGATAACAGTGAATAATTGTGAACAAAATTATTCTCCTTCATATGTTCAACAAATAATTATTTAGGGATATTTATTTAGCAGTTACTGTTCAATTATACCTGTGACTCATTTTATCAAATGCGGGACCTGTCTTCTCACACAATTATGCAGAATGCTATATAGAAAAGCATAACCTAAACAGTTGTTGTTTGCTTATGGATAAGACATGTAAAAGTAACATAAAAAAGTCAACTTGGCTCAGAAGAAAGTTTACTAATTAATGAGTAAGACAACCAACATTATGTGCTGGTAGCTGAGGATCAGGTAGGGATGAAAACAAAGGTTGCGGTGGAGCTTACGATGTAGCTGGCAGAGATAGACAGTAAACATGTCAATGGGCAAGGCAATTTCAGGTAGAAAAAATGTTATGAAGGAAGTCAGGAATTCGATGTCATGGAGGTGCTCTGGCTTTTTTAGTTTAGAAGGTCAGGGAAGACTTCTCTGTAGTTGAGGCATCTGAGCTGAAACTTGCAGGATAATAAGGAGCCAGCCTCAGACATTTGGGAAGGAGGAAGTGGAGTGGTGAGGTAGGTTTTGTACCTAGTGCACTGGAAAGCTACTAGAAGGATGATGTTCTTTTGAAGCATGATGTTAGAGGTCATTTTTTTTTCTTTTTGAGACAGAGTTTCACTCTGCCACCATTGGTAGAGTGCCGTGCACCCAGCAATGGCAAATTCTTGGGCTCAAGCTATTCTCTTGCCTCAGCCTCCCAAGCAGCTGAGACTATAGGTGCCCACCACAGTGCCTGGCTATTTTTAGAGATGGGGTCTCACTTTGGCTCAGGCTGGTTTTGAACTCCTGAGCTCAAGTGATCCACCCACCTCAGCCTCCCAGAGTGCTAGGATTACAGGCACGAGCCAAGGATTACAGACATGCACCACCACACCTGGCCTAGAGGTCATTTATTAAAAATAGTATCTGAGGTTAAGAATGTAAGATAGTATTTCACTGCATTGATGATACTGGTTTAGGGACCAAAAAACAATTTATGGTAGAGCCAAGTACAGCGTTTCCACCTTCAATGGGGCTTAATATAAATATAATACATATGTTTGATAAATAAATGTAAATAAATATAAATCTCAGTAGAATGTACATAGCTTAGTAAGTTCACCAGAGAGTTCTTTGTTATCCAAAGTTCGTATTTTTTAACTGTGCCTAGCATAGTGACTTGTACATTGTATGTTAGTAAATGTTGCTGAATTAATTATATCAAATATTCTGTATTATGAGAAAAAAATTACCCTGGGATATAAAATCACACTTAAGATACAGTATTTTTATGAAAAGACCAAACCATTTCTTTGACAAAAATGAAGTAATATATGTTTATCATACTTTAAAAAGAAGTTTTAAATTGTATTCAAAATGTTAAAAATTGAAATGTTGAAAATAAAACAGTAATATATAGGTATAATTATCTTTTTCACATACATTTCTTTCTCCTGGTGTAAGCAGAAATCCCCAGAAACTCCAGCTTTAAATAAAGATTTCGTTAACATCACTTGGTCTTACTATACCTTAATTGATAGGTGGAAATTCCTTATTTATTGTGTAAGTTTCCTAATTCTTGAACTAACCTCTATTGAGAACTTTTCTTTTTTTTTTTTTTTTTTTTTTTTTTTTTTGTGGTTTTTGGCCGAGGCTGGGTTTGAACCCACCACCTCCAGCATATGGGACTGGTGCCCTATCCCTTTGAGCCATAGGCGCCGCCCTATTGAGAACTTTTCTGCAAACACTGCAAAGTTGAATATAAGACAATAATAGCATATAATTAGTGATGCTTGTTAATGTCCATTTAGTTCAGTGCCTTCCGGGAGATCTATTCAAAATATATTTATTAAGTCATCAGACGTTTATCAAGAGCCTATTAAGTGACGGCCTCTGTGTTCAGTGGCCAGAGTTCATCAGGCTTCTTTCATGGAACTCCCAGGCTAGAGAACCATCAAGTACTTAAAGCAAGGGGGCGAGTTTTGAAACAAGATGATACACGAGACTCTCTAAGTTTGGGGCAGGGGAGCAGTAGCTAGTGAAATTATGAATGAATTCACAGAGGCCTTAAATTTGGAATTGGGTTAAGTGATTTTTAACCGATTACAAAAACGAAGACAAAGATGAAAACAACAGCACTTGCCTTCTCTCTTCAAGTAACAAGGCCACCTGCATCTTGAGCCTCATTTCTATACATACTGCCCTGGGGATTCCCTGTTCTCCCACCCCAACTGCCAGAGGCTCATCTGCTCATTTGTCAGGAGGCCCCTGGGATGCATTCCCACCTGCAGCCTCTCAAACCCCATCTTCCCTTCTTCAGTCACCTGCATGTGGACCTGCACCTTGGATCTGTCATTTTGGGGTACAGACCCCCTCAGCTGCTCCAGCCCCCTGCCCTGCCCTTTACATACTCCTGCAGTTTTGCGTTGCAAGAGTCTCAATCCTGCACCTTTCTTGATTTATTTATTTCTCATTTATTCCCTTATTTAGTCAAATATTGTCTGAGTACTTAATGTATACTCTATTAGGAAATAAAATAGGAAACAAAAAAAAGTTTCTGTCTTAATGAACCTTATATTACAGCTGGAGGAGGCAGACAGAACACACGTAATTTGTTGTGATGAATAATGATGAAAAAATAAAGCGGGGACCAGGGTCTGGGAGGAGTTAGGGTGAGGGTAGCATGGTCAAGGAAGGCCCCTCTGATACGTCTGACATTTGAGCAGAGACTGAAGTGAGGGGAGAAGTCAGGAGCTTGTCTTGGGGAGGAGAGTGCCAGTAAGGGGAAATAAGGAATGCAAAGGGCCCGAGCAGGTAGCTTGGGAGCTGGGAGTGGGTTTGGAATGTGAGAGCAGCATAGAGGCCAGTGTGATTAGAACAAGGCAGGGCTCACATAGGGCTCTGGGGCTGCGAGGAAACTTTGGATTTAAGCTGAGTAATGTGAGAAGCACCTCTTGGAATCCGATTCTACACTGGGGGATTTGCTGGGCCCCATCCCCATAGTCAGTACTAATTTCAGAAAGAAATGTGCAGTGAGTAGCAGCCTGAATATATCTATCAGCTGTAGAGCATGCCTGATGGTTCTGAGCTCAGTTCAATGTTCTTAGAAACCATGTGGTTAAATGTAGGGGACATTGATAAAGACATTGAAAGAATAATAATCCAGACAATTCTAACTCCAAGTGGGAGATGTATTTTGGGTGTGTCTTAGTTTATTTTGTGTTGATATAACAGAATACCTCAGACTGAGTAATTCATCAAGAAAAGGAATTTATTTCTCACCATTCTGGAGGCTGGGTAGTCCAACATCCAGCATCTGGGAGGGCCTTCTGGTTGCATCCTTTCCTGGCGGCAGGCAGAAGGGCAAGAGAGCACAGGGGCGTGAGAGAAGCAGGGGGCAGAACTCATTCTTTTTTTTTTTTTTTTAATTTTTTTATTAAATCATAAGTGTATACAATGATATGATTATGGGGCATCATACACTCACTTCATAAACCATTTGACACATTTTTATCCCAGTGGTTAACATAGCCTTTCCGGCGTTATCTCAGTTACTGTGCCAAAACATTTATATTCTACATTTACCAAGTTTCGCAAATACCCCTGTAATATGCACCACAGGTGTGATCCCACCGATTCCCCTCCCTCTACCCACCCCCCCCTTTCCCACTTCCCCCTATTGTTAAGTTGTAGTTGGGTTATACTATGCAGCCTTAAAGAAAGATGGAGACTTTACCTCTTTCATGTTTACATGGATGGAGCTGGAACATATTCTTCTTAGTAAAGTATCCCAAGAATGGAAGAAAAAATATCCAATGTACACAGCCCTACTATGAAACTAATTTGGGACTCTCACATGAAAGCTAGAACTCATTCTTTTTATGAGGAACTCATTCCTGCAGTAACTAAGCCCCTACTGTGATAACAACATGAATCTGTCAGTGAGAGCAGAGCCCTGATCACTTTTAAATGTCCCATCTCCTGTTGTTGCATTAAGTAGCAAGTTTCCAACAGGTGAACTTGAGGGGACACATTCCAAATTTTGTTGCGGATTAAAAATAGGATGAATCCACAGAATCAGAGTATGGTAGTTATGGAGAGAATCTTTTAGATGACAGTAAAAACTCTGAGGTCCAGAGAGACACTTTTCTAAAGTCCACTTCCTAAGGGAGGCGCAGATAACAGAATTAAAATCCAGGCCTTTCCCTTCCCAATCATGGTACTTGAGAAAAGTGGATGACACATCTGTGTTAAGGAAAAGAAAAGCTGTGAAATTTGAACTAGCATTCGCCACCTGATAAGAACCAGGGTTGTTAAGGTGGAAGACTTGGAGCACACCCAGAAAGCTTCCTGAGAATCAGCATTTGTGGCCTATTTTTATTGTGACAACTTTGTTGTCTGTGGCAAATGTATCTTTCTCTGTATGCCCATTCTTCCTCTGCTCTGTGAACCTATCTTTCTCTTCCTCAATACACTTCGTTTCATGCTAAAAATAATAGCATTTGTTTGGTCAACAGGTATTCATGGAGACCTACTGTGTTCTAGGCACTGACTGCGTGTGATGCTGGAGAAAAGCTGTGAGCACAGGGGCAAGGAAGCCCATAATCCGTTAGCGAGGGCAGAAATAACATCAGTAGCCACAATGTGATCCGTGTGACTAGCACCACGAGGATGACTAGAGAATGCTTCCCCAGGAAACATGCGCTAAGATGAGACCAGAGACCAGAGCAGCCTGTTGGGGAAGATAAATGTCAGAGAAGAAAATCTGTGCAGGAAGGCTGAGGAAGGAAGGAGTTTGGCATATTTTTTTTTTTTTTTTTTTTTGAGACAGAGTCTCATTATGTTGTTCTCGGTAGAGCACCACAGCGTCACAGCTCACAGCAACCTCAAACTCTTGGGCTTAAGCGATTCTCTTGCCTCAGCCTCCCAAGTAGCTGGGACTATAGATGCCTACCACAGTGCCGGGCTATTTTTTTGTTGTAGTTGTCATTGTTGTTTGGCAGGCCTAGGCTGGGTTCCAATCTGCTAGCCCCACTGTATGTGGCTGGTGCCCTAACCATTGAGCTATGAGCACCAAGCCGAGTTTGGCATTTTTGAGGAACAGAAAGAAAGCCTGTTACTGGATCATAATGAGTGGTGTAGAGAAAGTGAAAGGATGGAGGTTATAGTCTGGGACAGGACCCACCACACAATGGTATAATGGCCATGGTAACACTTGATACTCAATTGGCTTAGGGTTAGACCCATGTAGCAGTTTTGTGGTGAAGGGGTGAGAGGAGAGACTGCCCGAGGGAAGAAATAACAGGGCCTTGGGTGGGCAGTGGTGGAGGTGCTGAAGATGAGAGTAGAGAGAGGTTTTAAAGATAGCACCAGCAGACATTGGTAATGGAAAGTGCATGGGAATTTGTGGTCCAGGAGATGGAGCATGAACAAGTAGGTGGATGGTCATAGCATTTGCACAGATGACAAAGCCTTCTCCTAAGTTCTGGTCATGAGTTCAGTTTGGAACACATTACATTTGAGATGCCTGTGAACCATCATAGGAAGAAGAGCAAGTAGACATTTGGACAGATAGATCTGGAGCACAGATGAGAAATTTGGAATGCAGACATAAATTTGATAGTCATTATGTAGTTGGCAATAAAGACACAGAAAGAAAAGAGATTGTGCATAGTAGGGGCTTAGGAGCAAGTTCTGTGGATTCTTGCATTTCAAGGAGGTTGGAGAGCTACTATGTAGTAGCCCTAGAGGTAGGAATAGGTAGGAAAAAAGCTGGTGTGTGTTGTCGCTGTTGAATAAGCTACACGATGTTAGCAATAAAGCCCTGTTTGCACATGGTTGTTACTGAGCTCTTTCTGAAGACTCTGGTTCAATTTCTTTATCCAATGTAGTCTACCAGTGCAGCCCTATGTACTGAGGTAGTATAGCTTTCAAACTTTTGGGTGAAATGGCTTAGAAATTACTGAAAATCTTTTTTTTTTTAATTTCATGTTATTGGTGCTGTTAGAACAGAATAGATACACAAGTCACAGGTTCACACTAGAATAATAATAGAATAGTACATCTGAAGGTCAATTTCATGATCATGCTGATGACTAATCTATTCCTATTATCAACTTTCCACTGCCTCATTTCAATTTAGTAGATCTTTAAAGTTTTTTAAAGCATTTGCAGGTTTACTATGAGGTCATATGTTATTTTTGTGATGGATATTTTTTAAAACATAAGTAGAAGTGTAAGCTATTCTAAGTAGAACATTTATTTGCCGGGACAATATAAGGAAAGTATATGCTTTAAACGAGAAGTACTTGAACAGCTGGCAGAAGACTCTGAGGATTACCCTGGCTTTTATTATAAATGCACTTCAGCTCATTAAAATTGAAGAGAAAGAGACCTGCTCCTGGAGTTGCATTTAGCCTCTATTTGGGAGCTTAGCTTTGCCCATTCTGTGCTGAGGGTGGACCCTGAGGGAGCATCATATCCTTGCTCTTATTTTCCTACAGGGAAAGACACAGTGGAGAGTCATTCGTACATGAAATGAATGTGCGAGCGCTGAAAATCAGCCTTGTGTGAGCGTTGTCAAATTAGAGGTAATTAAGTGCGTCTATTTTACATTTTCTCTATTCTTCTGGTCTTCTCTTTTTTTGTATTTTCTTATAATATTAAAAGTTAAGTTTCGGAAGTCATGTATAAAATGAACTTATCATGGTGCTTAGCAGTGCATATATGTCCATAGTACTCTCTTAAGTTATGATTTGAAAATATAAAATAAAAACTTGCTGGACTTTGAGTCCTCTGGGAATGAGCACCATGCTGTTCACTGAGGTCTCCTGTTCAGGGAGAAGCCTCCAGTCAGTCGTTTGGTCCCTGCCTCTCCTTCCTTAAAAGCCTGGAAAGGGAACTTAAGCAATGTTCTTACCTGTCCCAGCATGAGCTCCATCAGCAGTGTGTGAACGCAGCACCAAATACTTCTTGCTGTGTGTGGTGATCCATCCTCTTTGCCTGACCCCAGCAAAAAAAAAAAAAAAAAAAAAAAAAATTGTTCCCTCCCAAATCTGTGCCTTCGGGAAACTTCTCTGAAGATGACCCTTGAGGAGGACTGGAGCTATTTTCCTGCTCAGAGAGAATCTTTTATTGCATTTGTAGAAGTTGACTTGTCTTTCAGCACACATGTCAAGTCAGAAGTAGAGTGAAGTACAGCTATCAGCCTTGGGTTGCTATGCTGCAGATTCTAACTTTTTTCCAGGTACTGTGCTCTGAAACTGTCAGCTGTCTTTTTGTAGCAGCGGTAGAGCATTTACCCAAATCCCCTTGTATAACACTGTACCAGCCACAGGTGAGAACATGATACTGTACCTGGACAATGGGACACCACTTATTTTTTTGTTATTGTTGAGGTGCACATATAAAGTTTGTAGAAAGAAAGTGTCATTTTAACATTTAAGTATGGGACTAGAAAGGCTTATTAGGTTTTTTTTTTTTGTTGTTGTTGTTGTTTAATTAAATCATAGCTGTGAACATTAATGCAATCATGGGGTACAATGTGCTGGTTTTATATACCATTTGAAATATTTTCATCAGACTGGTTAACATAGCCTTCACCGCATTTTCTTAGTTATTGTGTTAAGACATTTATATTCTGCACTTAATAAATTTAACATGTACCCTTGTAAAATGCACGGTAGGTGTGTTCCCACCAGTTACTCTCTCTCTACCCATCCTCCATGCTCCCCTCCCCTGCTTCTTCTTTTTCCCCTTTTTCTTGGGCTATAGTTGGATTATAGGTTTCATAGTAGGGCTGAGTACATTGGAGACTTTTTCTTCCATTTTTGAGATACTTTGCTAAGAAGAATATGTTCCAGCACCATCCATGTAAACATGAAAGAGGTAAAGTCTCACTTTGTAGCCCTCATGTCACCCTCAGTAGAGTGCTGTGGTGTCACAGCTCACAGCAACCTCCAGCTTTGGGCTTAGGCGATTCTCTTTACTTAGCCTCTGAAATAGCTAGGACCACAGGCACCTGCCACAACGCCTGGCTATTTTTTTATTGCAATTTGGCTGGGGCTGGGTTTGAACCCACCCTCCTCGGTATATGGGGCCAGTGCCCTACTCACTGAGCCACAGGAACACCCAGTCTCCATCTTTTTTAAGGCTGCATAATATTCCATGGTGTACATATACCACAATTTATTAATCCATTCATGGATCGATGGGCACTTGGGCTTCTTCTGTGACTTAGCAATTATGAATTGGACTGCAATAAAAATTCTGGTGCAAATATCTTTGTTATAAAGATTTTTGGTCTTCTGGATATATACCTAGTGGAGGAATTGAAGGATCAAGTGGCAGGTCTATTTTTAGATCTCTAAGTGATCTCCAAACATCTCTCCAAAAGGAACGTATTAGTTGGCACTCCCACCAGCAGTGTAGAAGTGTTCCCTTTTCTCCACATCCATGCCAACATCTCTAGTTTGGGGATTTTGTGATGTGGGCTAATCTTACTGGGGTTAAATGGTATCTCAAAGTGGTTTTGATTTGCATTTCTCTGATGATTAAGGATGATGAGCATTTCTTCATGTGTCTGTAGGCTGTGCACCTTTCTTCTTCAGAGAAGTTTCTCTTCAAGTCCCTTGTCCAGCCTGAGATGGTATCACTTGTTCTTTTCTTGCTAAAACATTTGAGTTCTCTGTGGATTCTACTTATTAAACCTTTGTCGGAGACATAACCTGCAAATATCTTCTCCCATTCTGAGGGCTGTCTGCTTACTTTACTTACAGTGTTTTTGGCTGTGCAGAAGCTTTTTAGTTTGATCAGATCCCAGTAATGTATTTTTGGTGTTACTTCAATTGCCCGGGGAATCTTCCTCATAAAACATTCGCCCAGGCCGATTTCTTCAAGTGTTTTCCCTGCACTTTCTTCTAGTATTTTTATGGTTTCATGTCTTAAGTTTAAATCTTTAATCCAGTGAGAGTCTATCTTAGTTAATGGTGAAAGGTGTGGGTCCAGTTTCAGTCTTCTACAGGTTGCCAGCCAGTTCACCCAGCACCATTTGTTAAATAGGGAATCTTTTCCCCCCTGAATGTTTTTAATTGGCTATCAAGGATCAAATAACAGTAGGTAGCTGGGTTCATCTCTTGGTTCTCTATTCTGTTCCATACATCTACCTCTCTGTTTTTCTGCCAGTACCATGCAGTTTTGATCACTATCGATTTACAGTATAATCTGAGGTCTGGTAGCGTGATTCCTCCTGCTTCATTTTTATTTCTGAGTAATGTCTTGGCTATTCAAGGTTTTTTCTAATTCCATATAAAATTAATCATTATTTTTTTGAGATCTTTAAAGTATGGCAGTGGAGCTTTAATAGGGATTGCATTAAAATTGTATATTGCTGTGGGTAATATGGCCATTTTAACAATGTTTATTCTTCCCAGCCATGAGCATGGCATGTTTTTCCAGTTGTTAACATCTTCAGCTATTTCTTTTCTCAGAATTTCATAGTTCTCTTTATAGAGATCTTTCATGTCCTTTGTTAGGTAAACTCCTAAATATTTCATCTTCTTTGGCACTACTATGAATGGAATAGAGTCCTTGACTGGTTTTTCAGCTTGACTATTGTTGGTATATATAAAGGCTACAGATTTATGAGTGTAGATTTTGTTACCTGAGCTGCTGCTGTATTTCTTGATCACTTCTAAGAGTTTTATAGTAGAATCCCTGGTGTTTTCCAGATATACAATCATATTATCTGTAAAGAGTGAAAGTTTGATCTCTTCTGACCCTATATGGATACCCTTGATTGCCTTTTCTTGTGTAATTGTGGTGGCTAACACTTCCATTACAGTTTTGAAAATCAGTGGAAATGATTTCAATTTAACTCCATCCATTATGATACTGGCTGTGGGTTTGCTGTAGATGGCCTCTATCAGTTTAATAAATGTTCCTTCTATACCCATTTTCTTAAGTGTTCTGATCATGAAGGATGCTGGATATTATCAAAAGCTTTTTCTGCATCAATTGAGAGACTCATATGGTCTCTGTTTTTTAATTTGTTTATGTGATAAATTATATTTATAGATTTACGTATATTGAACCAGCCTTGAGAACCTGGGATAAAATCCATTTGGTCATGATGTGTAATTTGCTTGATGTGTTGCTGGATTCTGTTTGCTAGGATCTTGTTGAATATTTTTGCATCAATATTCATTAGTGATATTGGTCTATAATTTTCTTTTCTTGTTGGATGTTTTCCTGGTTTGGGAATCAAGGTGATGTTTGCTTCATAGATTGTGTTGGGTAGTATTCCCTCTTTTTCTATATTTTGGAAAAGGTTAAGTAATGTAGGTACTAGATCCTCTTTAAAGGTTAGGTAGAATTCTGATGTGAAGTCATCTGGTCCTGGGCTTTTCTTTTTAGGGAGATTTTGTATAGTTGATGGTATTTCAGAACTTGATATAGGTCTGTTCGACATTTCCACTTCATTCTGTCTAAGTATAGGAAGGTGGCATGCTTCCCAATATTGGTCTATTTCCTTCAAATTTTTGTATTTCTGAGATAGAATTTTTTATAATATTCATTAGGATTGTTTGAATTTCTGAGGAGTCTGTTGTTATTTAAACTTTGCCATTTCTAATTGATGAAATTAGAGATTTTACTCCTTTTTTCCTGGTTAGTTTATACAAGTTTTATCTATTTTCTTGACCTGTTCAAAAAAACAACTTTTTGATTTATTGATCTGTTGTATAATCCTTTTGTTTTCAATTTCATTTAATTCTGCTCCAATTTTGGTTATTTCTTTTCTTCTGCTGGCATTGGGATTGGAATGTTTTTCCTTTTCCAGTTACTTGAGATATCCTGTTAAGTTGTTAACTTCCTCTCTTTCCGTTCTCTTGAGGAATGGTTGCAGTGCTATAAATTTCCCTCATAGGACTGCCTTTGTGGGGTCCCAAAGGTTCTGGTAATTTGTGTCTTCATTGTTGTTTTGTTCCAAAAAATTGGTAATTTCCTTCTTAATCTCATCTATGAGCCAGGTATTATTCAGCATAAGATTATTTATTTTCCATGTTTTTGTATGAGTATGCAGATTCCTGTTGTTACTGAATTCAACTTTTATTCCATGATGGTCTGAGAAGATGCAAGGAATAATTTCTATTCTTTTAAATTTGCTGAGGTAAGACTTGTGACCTAAGATGTGATCAATTTTGGTGGATGTTCCATGGGCTGATGAGATGAATATGTATTCAATTTTGTTAGGATGAAGTATTCAGTAGATGTCTGTTAAATCCAAATGTTGAATGGTTAAGTTTAAATCTAAAATTTCTTTGCTTAGCTTCTTATTGGAGGATCTATCCAACAGGGCCAAAGGAGTGTTAAAATCTCCGACTATTATGGAGCTGGAGGAAATCACGTTGCTCATGTCTGTTAGAGTCTCTCTTATAAATTGAGGTGTATTATGGTTGGGTGAATAAATGTTAATAATTGAAATCTCATCATGTTGAATGTTATCCTTAACAAATATGATGTGACCATCCTTGTTTTTCCTTACTTGTGTTAGTTTAAAGCCTACTGTATCTGTGAATAAAATTGCAACACTTGCTTTTTTCTGGTTTCCATTTGTCTGAAATATAGATGACCATCCCTTCACCCTGAGTCTATATTTATCTTTTAAGGTAAGATGAGATTCTTGTATGTAGCAGATACCTGGCCTGAGTTTTTGTATCCAGTTATCCAACCTGTGCCTCTTTAGAGGAAAATTGAAATCATTCACATTAATTGAGAATATTGATAAGCCTGGTAGAATTTGGGTATTGAGTTTTTGGAAAGTCCAGTGGACATTTTTAATCCTTTCACCACTGTGGAAGTTGGAATTTGATCAAAAGTTTCCGAGTGAGTTTACTTTGGTGGTAGATGATTGTGCTGGTCATTATGGACAATAGGTCTGAGAATATCCTGGAGAGCTGGTTTAGTTATGGCAAATTTCTTCAACATGTGAATGTCATTAAAGTATTTAATTTCTCCATAGCAAATGAAACTCAGTTTAGCTGCATACAGGATCCTGGGTTGATAATTATTGATTTAGGAGATTAAAAGTTGATGACCACCCTCTTCTAGCTTGAAAGGTTTCAGCAGAGAGATCTGCAGTCATTCTAATATTCTTCCCCTTATAGGTTATGGTTTTCTTATGTCTGGCTGCTTGCAGAATTTTTTCCTTCATATTAACTTTGGCAAAGTTAATTATAATGTGTCTGGGAGATGCCTTATTTCGGTTGAGTTGTGCTGGGTTTCTGAAGCTCTCTGCTATCTGAATTTCAGAATCTCTTGGCATGTCTGGGAAGTTCTCCTTGATTATCTCATGGAGTAGAGCATCTGGGCCTTTTGAAACAACCTTGTTGCCTTCAGAAATTCCCATAAGGCTAATATTAGTTTTCTTTGAATTATCCCAGAGCTCTCTGAGAGAATGATCCATTTTTGCTCTCCACTTTTCTTCCTCTTTGAGCATTTGGGAGCGTTCAAAAACTTTGTCTTTAACGTGAGAAATCCTTTCTTCTGCCTGCTCCATTCTGTTACTGAGGGATTCTACTGTATTTCTCAGATTTGACAGCTGCAGGTTCTTGTCTCAATGTGTCAAAATCTTTGGTGATTTTGTCTTTGAATTCTTTGAATTCTTGGGACAGTTTTTGAAATGGTCCTTGAATTTCTAATTCCAACTTTATCTCCATTCTATTAATCTTATTTGCAATCCAAATTCTGAATTCGATTTCTCACATCTCAGCCATTTGTTTATACATGGGATCTTTTGGTGTATCTGCCATGTGTTCCTTGGGGGAGTTGATCAACTATTATTATTCATGTTGGTAGAGTATTTCCGCTGATTCTACCCCATGATTATTTTACACTGTTTGGCTAGATGAGCAAATAAGGTGAAGTTGGGTCAGGGGCTTCTGGAGTAGGGATTAACCAGCCCTTTGCCCCAGAGCTGGGACTGGTGTCTTTATCTTTTCCTCTAGAGCTTTGCAAAGGACCTGTACAGTGCTATGGGCCTGAGACATTGGGGACCTGCTTGGTGTGGTGGAGCTAAATGGCTGTGTCTTGTTTTCAGCTGGTCTCTGTCCAATCCTAGTGAATCAGTAACTCTGGGTTGAATTCTCAGCTGTGGAGAAATACCAGCAACTAAGTCACCCCACCCCCCATGGGCAACAACTGGAAAAGGATAGTCAAACCTTCCCACAACCACACATTCAGGGTACCACTTTGGATAGTCCTTGGGTGATTGGCCCAGGTCAAGAGTTCCAAATCAATTGTCCCAGTCAGCACCCAGTCTCAAGTGGGAGAGTTCAAAAGGTCTCCAGCAACTAGCTAGCAGGGGTCTGCTGGCAGATCGAGTATGACTCACTCCAGTGCTCCATGGAGTCAGAAGGACCCACCCAGCAAATGAATTAGTCTGGAAAGGTTAATGCCTCCTTCTCAACCTTACACCTCTGTCACACCCAGTCACTGGTAACCTTGGAGGTCTATGACCCAGTTTCCTCCAATGAGCAGATGCTCTAGGAATTTGCATTTGCCTGAGTCACTGAGAAATCTATGTCTCCTCGACCAGACTGCTGTACTCTGCCACCAGTCAGCAGGGGGAGCTGAAGCCTGACAATCTCAGGTGCTTAATGGAAGCTGGGGCAATTCACTCAGTTCCATTCCCACCCCAGATTGATGTTGCTATTACTTGTATTCTTGCAGAATTTGCATTTCTGTCCTGGCTATATTCCCCTGTGGGCCAGCTGCTGTTTGAGTTCACAGAAACTGCGACTCAGTGGCCTGTGCCACTGCCATTGCGTCAATTCTCACTCACGGAGCTGGAGTCTCTGTCTCTGCTGCACTCTGTGTTGGGGCAGGCATGGTTAGAGGTCACACTCAGCTCTCAGTTCCTGCCTCTCCCTGGGCTGGTGCTCACAATCAGCTCTCAGTTTCTGGATCTCCCTGGGCTGGTGCTGTTGCTCCACCTGCTTTTGTCTGAGCTGTGTTCCCCTGGGGGCTGGGTGCTTCTTAGGCTAACTAAAGCTGTACTTCTGACTCAGCCCTGACCTGAGAGTTTGCTGTCTCTGCACATGTGTATTCTAGTCTCTGTCCTGCCACACTCTGCCCAGGACAGGTACCGCCTCAGGCATACCCTTTACTCATGGGGCCTGCATTTCCGTTCCAGATCTCTTCCACCAGTGGCTGCCACTGGAGTAGAGGCCTGGCTTTCTCTGGTTGCCAATAGAGGCAGGGAGTGTTTTTCCAAAATATCCTCAGGGGTGTGAGCCCTTTTGTTCCCGGTGCTGCCGCTGTTGCTCTGTGCCATGCAGCACCACTTCTCCCTCTCCCAGATGGCTCCCTCGGTCCATAGTCCTCTTTTTATCCCCATGCCACAGAATCAACACAGATCTGCAATAGCCCACACCTTATCCACACCTCTTGAGAAAATGCCCAAGACTCTGGACTCCATGGGGGACAGGCTTCCAGACCTCAGGGTGAGAGTGGAGGGGAGTGCTGGGAGTTTGGAATTGCAGGTAGAGAATATATACAGTTTTATGCCTGGTGGGAAAGTGCCATGGCACACTAGTGGTTCCTCTCTGCAGAAGGAATTCCAGTTTTTAGAGGGTCTTTCCCATAGGGTAAAATAAGAGTTCAGAACTCTGCTTGCTTTTTTTGTATAAAGTATACTGTGAGCCGTTCTCATGGGGAAGGGGACTCCCATCTGCTTGGCCATGGATTTTGTACCTATTGTTTGTTTCCTTGGCATCGCAACTCTCCTCAGCAGGGTTGATGTGTATTCTTCAATCTTCTCTCTTGGCTTAGCTCCAAACCATCAGCTTATTTGCTAAACTTCTTTCCTTTAACTCTCCTTCTGTATGGGAACCTCTGTAGAGAGCTGGCTCCAGTCAGCCATCTTGCCTCCACCGGCTTATCTGTTTTTTATCCTTTAATTCCATAGTTTATCCAGTACCAATTGAGAAATTGCTAACTGAAAGTTACCATTTGAAAGGCTGGTTAGCACACCTGCCTGGGGCTTCTCTGAATGGGATCCTACCTCTGATGTGGTGCATCCTCTTTCATTCACTCCAAAACCCACTGCCATCCGGCTGCCTTGCTCAAGTGGCTACAACCATATATGTAAAAATATAGTCAACTTTGATTATCTGGGCTACTTATGATTCAAATGAGATTGTGTTTAGAAAAAAATAATCCCATTACCAGGGATAAGATGAAAATCATGGGAGAGTTTGAGCATTACCACTTATGAGTTATGAGACCTTGGGAAAGTTTTTTTACCTCACTGAGTTCCAGTTTAGTGTGGGACAGCGTGACCTCCTTAGAAGGTTGAGGGGTTATGAAAGGTTATGCAGGGAATTATCCAGGACAGTGCACAGCACAGAGTGTTAGTCCCTCCACTTTCTTCCTGTCGGGGTCCCACATGCCCCTCTATTCCCTCCCACCTGGCTGCATGCACACTTTGTGTGAAACAGCTGTTAGTTCTGCCTGGATGGGAAATGCTTACTGGGAGAGGACAGTGTGCCCCACTGTCCAACAGGACACTGTGAGGTGAGGGAAGAATTCACATTCTTCCAGATCAGTGGTTCTCAACCTTCCTAATGCTGTGAGCCTTTAATACAGTTACAATGGGTCACAACTCACAGGTTGAGAATTGCTGTTCTAGATATTCCTTGAAATTGAGCATCATCCCTGTGGAGTCTTTCCCTTTCCTGGGAAAGTTGGTTGCACCTTCCAGCACTTTCCAGGTGCCTTGCTCATGCTAGTAATTAAGCCTGTATGCAGTGATGGTGACTGGTCTACCTCCAGTCTCTAGCCCAGACCTAGGTATTTAAGTAGTAGAAATGGACCTAACATCTTCCTTAGGCCAAGAAAAAGGGTTGAATGGAAAGCAGAAAGTGATTTTTTTTCTTTAGTGATGTTACCACTAGCAATGTTACCCCCAAATAGAGCCTATTTCAGTTTATTGATGCAAAACTGAGTGCTTGCTTTTTGAAGACTAGTGGATGGGTTCCAAAGAAAGACTGTAGCTGCCTTCCCTTAGCCTCCAAGAACTTCTCTCCCCATCTTCTTGGGACAGAGACAAGGTAGCGACCTAAGGAAGGGACATTCTTGCTGTTGGTAAGTCATTTGTCTGTAGCTCAACTCCTCCCTAAGGCACCTGCTCTTGCCTTCATGGTGGCAACCACCTCACCTGAGGAATGGTGTGAGACCCCAAAACCAGGTGTGATGTTTCATTGTATTTATGACTCCTCCTGTATGGCTCAAGGGTTATTGAATTTGTTGAATTAAATTGAATTAGAACAGCAACTCCAAGGGATTCATAAAGTGCCTGCAGCATCAGACCAGAGGAAGGTTTCAACTCCTCTCCTGAGCTCCTCTCAGAGTAACAAGCCATATCAAATCAAGGGCATTAACTAGGTCAGACGAAGAGCCACCTCAGGCTTAGGATTTTTCCCTTGCTTACTGCTGAGACATCAGAAACTCCATTCTGAAGAGAACAGGACACTGTGAGGTGAGGGAACAAGCTCGGGCATGCTGACATTCCAGAACATGGCCAGATGGGGAGTATTCATGGAGAGTAGATAATCCAGTCCCTTTCTTGGCCTTATTCATTTTGATGTTTTCAAACATTCATGAAGCCATCTTAATAAACCTGAAGGTTGAATGCTTGAATGTCTGGAGGTGGCAAATAATCTGGTCCCCATAGCCATCATAACTCAGCTGTGTATACAGATATTGCTTTTTGGGCTTCTGAAAATACTGATTAATAAATTATGAGATGTCATGCTTAAAATCCAAAAAGTCTCTTCAGCTTTCTTTTAAGTTTTAGTGTTTTTGTAAATCTTATTTGGTTGGCATAGAAATAAAAATAAGCATCAAGAAGTGGTGACTACCATCTTCATCAAGATTGTAAGGGATTATTTATCTATTTCTGAAATTTTTTAAATAATTCTGACAAGTACTAAAACTCAAAACTGTAGGAATAATTTATTGAAAGAATATGAGAAAAGAAGAAATCACTTCTTAGGTATTTTCTCCACACTATAAGTTATTTTTAATAAGTAATTTATACAAAATAAACTTAATCTTTAGGAATGCCTTCCTAAAGTTTATTTTAAACATTTGTCATGTCACTGAATTTTTTGTAAGCATACCTCTCTGAAGGCTTTGTGATGTCTGTTACCTGTTTGAAAGTTATTGTTTTTAATTAATAAAAAAGGAAATGTTAATTTTTGCAACACTTAAAACTTTCCTTTACAATTTCCTTGATTCAGAAAGTAATAGCACAGGTATTTTTGTTCTTTTATCAAGATTCACCTTGTTCTTTTATCAAGATTCACCTGGATGATCAGATCACATGGCAGACAGTGAGCTGGTCAACAGGCAGGTCATGTTCCTATAACATTTTCTGATGGATTTTTTCCCTCATTTTTAGAAGTTTGAGAGTATTCACTTAGGATCATTTTTGCTTTTCTTCTAATATATGAAATTTTACATTTGGAGTATATTTATTTACTGTCTTTTTGCAAAAGGATTTATCTCTGTCACTCAGTGGCAGAGAGAAACATATGAACATTTAGTCGTTTTTAATAAAGTACGTAGGATATAAATATGGAAGAAAATCATCAGAAAAAAAGGAATATTTATCTAGAAAGAGGATTTGTTTTGTTGATATTATGCTTCATGTGTGTGCATTGGGGCATTATTGGTTACGAAGGTCACATGATAAAAAAATCTTAATTTTTCACCCCGTGGAACCACCATAAGGGACTAAAGGAAGCCAGGGCTGTCCACTGGGACACCTAGCCCTGGAAGTGACAGCAGGTATGATGTCAGGGCCCTGGGAGATGGATTGCCACCTGGGTGGTGGCTTTTTATGATTATTTTAATAACCTGTTTATTCTTCCTGTGATCTGAGAGAGTTCATTTAAATTCCAGACAAAGTTCATTGGTGGGCCTTTGTCAAGCCATTTCGTTGTTGTTGCCTTGATTGAATAAATCAGATGTCTTATTTTGCCAATTCAGAGTTCCTTGCAGTAAGTACTTTTAACTAGAGGTAGAGATTGATCACTTACCGTGGTCAAACACTCAAGGTGAAAATAAGTTTACAGATCACTTTGTAGAGGAGGCTGTATTAGCAGGATTGCTTCCATTCTTCCAATTAGTCCGTCTTCACTCAAATCCCTAAAATAAAAGTCCCTTAATTAGAAGCTCATTGTCTCTGGAAAAAATTAATTTTCTTTGCTTATCTGTAATTTTAAAATTAAATTATATTCTGCTTGGGAAAAAGGAGGTTTATAATTTTGTAACTTGTAACTCTTTCATGCCATTTTTCTTTTTGAAAACCTTCCCTAAAGAGCTTGAGCATTAACCAACTCATAATGCCATATAATCTCACATTATTCTAAATAAACCTCAGGAATAATTTTCAGATAAGCTCGTAGGGGTTACTTTTTGCCCTTTGGCCTTGCCTTAAAGTGCAAAATGAATAGTTGAGAAAAATTTTCCTTCCGTTGAGGAAGAAAATCCCATTAAGTTGATTTTACAACTGTAAGGGGCTCTTTAGGTTTAAATTGTCTAGAATTTTGCCCTGCTCTTTAATTCACTTGTGTGTATGTGTCTGAGTGTGTATCTGGGTTTCAAAACAACTAATATTCAGTTTGGGGGCAAAATCTATAGTATTGAAAAAGGTTTTGGTTTCCTTTCTCTGAGGTAATCCCAGCCCCATACGTGAAGGGTAAATGATCTTTAACATGGTAAATCAAGGAGCTTACACAGGGGCCAGTTTTGTTCACTGAAGCTCAGAGGAAGGATAAGGAGTACATGGGAGTGATTTCTGGGTCAGCCCCTGAGTGTTTTAAAGTCTTCTCTGCTGAAAGAGGTGGCAGCTGAGTTTGCTGCAGGGCTGTAAACAGCTGTGACCATGGTTCTGCCTGTCCCAGCAAGCTATGATGGCCTTCAAGGGGTGTTTTTTATAAGCTGCTCTTCCAGTCACTAAAGGAAATTGTGTTATTATCAGCCATCAAAACTGCCACATGGGAATCAATGACCTTTTTTTAGACCAGTAGAGAGAATCTAGGGAAGTGATTAGAAAAGCCTTCTAACCTTTTCATTTTACATGTCCATTTTATTCCTCCACATGCAAAATTGTCCCAATCTTTACCCCTTCCAAACATTAACCTCTATTGCAGAAAGGAAACCATTGGTCTTTAAGATATTTTAGATGATTAGCATTGGAGATTTTTTTTTCACAAAACTAAACAAAAATCCAAGAAACCAGTAAGAGTGTCATCTCATCAGAAATAAACTTGGAGCATTTTCAAATAAAACAAATTTGTCTTGCGTTAACATACTGCTATTTTTAAACTTTGCTCAAAGGCAGTGTTCCTTTTCCTTCACCGGCAGCTTTTGCAAGCCAGGACCTTTTCTAGGTCTGCCTCAGTACTCCCAGACACTCCTTCACAGAGAACCTAGTTCTAAACCTTAAACCTCCAGTTGTAGTGGAGACGGTCACACAGCTCATTCATCAATAATAATCCTTTAATTCCAGTGAAGTAAGTAGGGAGAGGAGGGCCTTTCTTTAATAATCAATGCTAAGAGGACTTGACCTTTAAGATCCTTTCTGGCTCTATTATTTTGTGACAACGTGTCTTTCTTATACAAAGGTGGTAGTGCGCAACATCAAAATGCTTAAAAAGAATGTTGTTATTTGTGTTTATAGTAAAAATAATATAACAATATTAAAGGCCTTTTTGAAAGCTCCCATAATTCCTTTGTAGTAGAATGGATGTTTTTCTTTGGATAAGATTCTTAAAAGGGTGGGCCTCCCTGTGACTTATCTGCTTGAGTGTGATCCTCCAGATTTGGCCACATGACTTCTCAAATTTGTTTGCAATTGGTCAAACCAACAAGACTCAAATCTGTGGAGAATTCTAGACCAGAATCATGTCTTGGTTTCTATGTTTCCTTGAACCAATTGTGCACAAAGTTCATTGGCAACTAGATTTGGAAATATTTACTTTTAAACTTTTTTTGTTTTGTTTATTTGTTTGGGGTGGCGGTTTATTTTTATTTCAAAATATTACAGGCATATATTCATTTTGGTTTTGGTTACATAGATCACTTTTAGAATGCTGAGTCAGGACCGTAAGTGCACCCATCACCCAGAAAGTGTCCATTGTACCTGTTAGGTAGTTTTTAAACCCCTCCCCCACACCCTGCTTGATTTCCACTGAATTTTACTTTCCTTTGTGTGTATGTGTGCTCACTGGTTAGTGCCAATTTAATAACAAGCATGGAGAATGGTCTTTAGTTATAAATTGTTGTGAAAGGCACAAATTCATCTTTTTTCATGACTGAGTAGTATTCCATGGTATACATATACTATATTTTGTTAATCCAGTCATGAATTGATGGCATTTGGTTGATCCCACATCTTTGTAATTGTGAACTGTGCTGCAATAAACATTTGAGTGCAGGTGTCTTTTTAATAAAGACTTGTTTTCCTTTGGGTAAATACCCAGTAGAGGGATTTCTGAATCAAATGGTAGGTCTACTTTTAGTTCTTTGGAGTATCTGCATACTGTTTTCCATAGAGATTGTGCTAATTTTCAGTCCCACCAACAGTGCATGATCATTCTTTTTTTTCTACATTGATGCCAGCATCTATTGTTTTGGACTTTTTAATAAAAGCCACTCTGACTAGGGTAAGGTGATACTTTATTGTGGCTTTGATTTGCATTTCCCTGATGATTAGTGATGTTGAGCACTTTTTCTTGTTTACTGACCATTTGTCTATTTTCTTTAAAAAAAAAAAGTTTAAACTTTTTGACTAGTTTAAAAGTCCAATTTCCGGGTTTTTTTCTCTTAACAAGCTTTTAAAATCTTGTTTGCTTTTGCAGAGCTAGGAAAGAACACAAAAGTGTGAGGGTAGGTGTTCCTATGTCTTAGAGAATTGCAAATTTTGATTAATTTCCAAGTCTCAAGCTAGTTTTACTTTTGCAGGTGGAAGTTGAAGGGAGAATGGTAAATATCACTCCAGAAAGGGAGGATAACATTTTATGCAGTAACTTTATTATAAGCACTGGTGGAAATCCTTTGGAGATTACTGTGTCTGCTTTAGTAATGCATAAAAATTAAGTAAATGAAGGAGTTGAGATTTTAGGCAAGTAATAAGGCTTGAACAAGAAGTTGAAAAATGTGTAAACAACGAGAATTATTCTGGAGAAGAGAAGGTTTGTAACAATGGCTTTGAAAAGTAGAAATAAAGTATCTCTCTCCTTAAGGAAAAACCAGTTAAAAAGGAAATGTAAACTACAACATTAGGATATTAGGTATGTGGATGTTTCTTACCTAAGCTGATAACCCCCAGGATGAATTATGAAGAAAAGCATTCCATCAGTTCTCAGAGAACATGAAGCCTATCCTCAGGGTGTGATCATTCATCGCTTAGATAAGTCCTGTTTCTGTTGATGTTATAGATGCATTCCTGCTTGTGCATGTTTTTACTCAAGCATAATTTTTCATAATGTAAATTCATGTGTCCTTATTTTTTCTATTTCTCATCAGGTGATTGGTTCTTTTGCTGAGTATCCTTATTAGGTAATGACGCTTTCTTAGTCTTATCACCAGAAATAAAGACTAATAATTTTTTATTTGTAAGAGGATAGATGATGTTTAAAATTCCACGACTTAAAAAATACATGGAATCCTCAACTTTAAACATGAAAATTATAAGGATTTAAAAAAGAAAGCATTAGGATATCCTTACAGAAACTATAATTCCAATATATGAGAATTACTTTAATCACTGTAGGTACGTGTGCTTTTTACACCACCTAATGCATGACATTTGGCACATTGCTAAGTGGCAATAATTTTAATACCAGTTACAGTAGAAACTTTGTAAGTTGACCACCCAAGAGACTGTAATAAATTGGTCAACATACGGAGGTGGTCCACATAAGGAATTAGGCCTACTGTACTGATAGGTTCATGTGGTGCATATCTGGTCTATGAAAATTAGGTCAACTTAAGTAAATGGCCAACACAGAGAGGTGGTCTACCATGGAGTTTCTGCTATATTATGTTGGAGGAGAAGCCAATAAAATGTAAACATTGAAAAATGCTTCATCATTTTTCAAATAATGATTTTTTTTTTGAGACAGAGTCTCACTATGTCCCTCTTGGTAGAGTGCTGTGGCGTCACAGCTCACAGCAACCTCCAACTCTCGGGCTTAAGTGATTCTCTTACCTCAGCCACCCAAGAAGCTGGGACTACAGGTGGCCACCACAATGCCTGACTAATTTTTCTTGCAGTTGTCATTGTTTTTTAGCTGGCTCAGTCTGGGTTCGAACCTGCCAACCTCGGTGTATGGGGCTGGCGCTGTACTGCTGTGCTATGGGTGCTAAGCCTCAAATAATGATTTTTTTGAATATAGGATAAAATGTATTTTATATAAAATATAAAATAAATATAATATGAAAATACTACCATGTTCTAGCTCCATTTTCTTTAGACAAGTCAATTGTTATTTTAATTTTCTCTCAACAAATTAGAACTATAAAATATAGTTTTAGATTAGAACTATAGGTTGTCGGACTTGGATACTTAGAAGATCTTGGAATGTAGTCCCCTGATTTTATAGATGAGCAAATGAAGATTCAACATTGGTACCACGTACATAGCAAGGTATTAGTGGAAGCAGAACCAGATGAGGGCTCCCCTAATTTTCAGCCCAGGGCACATTCCACTGTAGCTCACTGACCAGAAGGCTAAGTGTAAATTCTGAGATGGGCAGTGAAGGCACATGCTAGAAATACTGAAGAGAGTAGATACTTCACTCGGCTGATACCATTAGGTAAAGAGAAGAAGCTAGTCATGCCCCTGCAGAAAAGTATTAAGGAGAGCTTAGGACCAGGAACTGCGGTTTACCTACCAACTCTACTGAGTGTGTGACCACCACCGAAGGTGGCCTTTTCCATGTGAAGGGCTATGTGAGGTAAATATTACTTTAGAACTTGAATCTCATGTTTCTATAAAGGAAAATGGCTAACCTTTGTTTGTGTGCACTTTCTGTACTTTGCTAAATACTTTGAACATACCTTCTCATTTGATTCTCACTGAACTGTGTGAGGTTACAATACTCCATGTAAGAATATTCTAAAAAGGTGAAGGGATTTGCCCTTGGTTGCTTACTGGGTAAAGTGTCTGTCATCAAAGCTCTTGCTTTTTTTAACGCTGGTTTGCTTCTTCTATTAACCTGTAACTCTATCATTGTAAGTAGAAACAATTTGAGAGGCAAAAGGTATTATCAACTTGAAAGGGATATATAAAGTTAATATGGACCCTAAGGGCCTCTCCCCTCCCCCCCATTTTTGAATATGAGGAACGCAATGATACAGCTGTTTAGAATTTTGAGAAACCATTAATTTTATACGCAAAAGATCACAGACCAGATTTTAAGGCTAGCAATTGATTCTGAGTGATTTATTGTACTTCGGATTTTTTCAGAAATTAAAAAGTACCTCAGTAACATTTCCAGATCATTTGTGCTAAGTGAGGGAGTTAGTTCAAATTCCATGGGCCTGTTTTATTACATAGGCTCCCACAGTTAGAAGTGTTCTCAGGTCTCCATCTGGTTCTTCGTTAAATATTGTACTTAAGAAGATTTAGCCATGTAAAAATTGCTCAGATTGAAACCTAGGAGTTACTGATAAAACTTATTTTTCTTTCAAGGGTGTTAAGCATTTGTCAAGAATGGTTAAAAATAACTATTTTGGTTTCATAGATGTTGAAGTTAACTGAGAATTAATATAAATGCTTATCAATTTTGAAAAAGTATAAAAAAATGACATTCCCAACAGGCCCCAAACTATTTTTGTCTGTGATTTGACCTTTCTTTGATTATAAAACCTTAGGATCAGATAGATATGATTATCAATCATATAACTCATTTTACTTTTTCTTAGTTGTTTTGATTCTATAGAAGATCTCATTATACCTCTCAATCATCTGGTTTTAACCAAGGAGCATTCTGAAGATCTCTAGGGCAAATCCTAGTGTTGCATTTTGGTGAAATGACCCTGCCTTTTACCGTATTATGTGAATGTGATGCACATTATGTAGGATGAGTTTATGCAGAGAGCTGGAAATAGGAGAGAGACTTGAGTTCAGAGCTGCCCAGTGTGGTCTGAAGCATGTCATTTAATGTAAGGGAGCCTTTTCTAACCTTCCAAAGTGAAAACAGTACTGCCTGCTTGACAGAACTGCTGAGGTTTAAGTTATGACGTATGTGAAAAAGCTGGAGAAGCGGCAGTATTCTTTATAAACTTGAAAGTGCTAATCCTGTCTTTTTCATGAATATTTCTCTTCCATAGCAGTAGAGGGGAATACATTGCATACCTTAGTATTCATTGCTTAATAAGTACTCATGGCTTGAGACCATAAGAAACAAATGCTGCCCAGCAAGAAGCAAATACCACTGAAATCAAATACCAACGTATTAGCCTGGCAAATTGCTCCTTCTGGAATCCGCTGCAGTGTTTGTGAAGCCGCTTTGACCCTCCAAGGCAGCCTTGAGATTGTTTGCCCTGCTCTCTTTTTCAGCTCTCTTTCAACCCAACAGAGTTTCTCAACCTTCACACTACTGACAACTTGGACTTAACAGTTGTTTGTTGTGGAGGACCGTCTTACACACAGCGCAGCATTCAGTCCCATCTGTAACCTCTGTCTACTGGATGCCAGTAGTGAGTACCCGCCCCAAGTTGGAGCAATAAAAACTGTCTCCACAAGGTCTAGTGTCCTCGGGGTGGGGGGAACAAGATTGCTCCAAGAACCACTGGGTGAGGTACTTTGTGATGTAAATACCAGTTTGCCTGTGCCCCTCCTACCAGGCTGCCAGCCTCTAGAGGTAGCCCATGGTTTTCTCTGAGTTGTAGCCACAACTCCTACATAAGATCGAAGTGTAAGAGAAGAAGGTTTTTCAGAGATACTTAAGGGAGTAATCGGGAATGCCCGTGTTGGTTCAGTATACTCAGTGCCTTTTTATTTGCTTCTGGAACAAAAGGGCAAAGACACATAGTAACCTCAGGTCTTTTCTCAGAAACCACTAATGCCACCACCTAATTCTCCGATTTTTCTCTTGCCCATGCCCCATCTTTGATAAACTTAAACAATGAGTTCATCAAATGAAACTCTAGGAGCAGTTTCATACCTGGACCCCAACAACCACCTATATCCTGAAGATCCCCAAATACGTATCTCCAGTTAGAACCTACCTCTTAGTTCCAGAATCACATTTCCCCAGCCTTGCTAGAAATCTCCTTTTATATATTTCACAAGCTCCAGAAACAGAAACCCATTGTGCAAAAAACTAAACTCTTCATCTTCCTTGCCCTTATAAACTCTCCTCAAGATTGGTTATCCTAGGGAATGACATAAGGGATTCTGCAGTCAAAATCTTGCTTTGCTGTTTGATAAATGATGACCTTATGCAGATTATTTATTTGTTCATTGCCTCATTTTTGTTATCTGTCAAATGGATACTGATCTCCCAGCATTGTTGTGAAGATCAAATTAGGGAATCCATGTAAATTATTTCATGAAATAATGCATGAAAATCACTTAGAAAACAATGTCCAGCCTGCTTAATAAATGGTAGATGCTATCATTATCTAAACACAGGCTTTTAACCAGATACCTGCAAATCATCTCTCTAGTGAGTGTTCACTTGGCTTGCCCTCTGCATATCCTCACTTCTGTCTCCCATTTTAGTGCAGCGTGGCCTATCCTTAGCCATTTCAAGTGCAATGGCTTCACTTGATCCATTCTTGCCCAGTCATTATAGTTCCCTTTTAACCAGTCTTTCTGCTTCAGGTTTTGCCATCAGCCTACCCTTTGATCATTTTGCTGCTTGCACAAAGATATTCTTTAGTCACACAAGGGTGTCTAACCTGCAGCCTACGGGCGCGTGTAGATTATTTGAGGCAAGTTTTGCTTTTCTGTGGTGTTAGGTATCGTGAAAATTATGCATGGATCTTTTTTGTGCTCATTAGCTTTCATTAGTGTTTGTGTGTTTCTAATGTGTGGTCCAAGACAACTCTCTTCTTATAATGTATGTCAGGAAAAAAAAGTTTGGATACCCCTGCTGGTGTCTCCCATTACCTCTGTAGTGAAAGTCAGTTGCTAAAGCTTGATGTACCTGGCCCTTTGTGATGTGCATCCTTCTGAACCTTCAGTTTCACCCTCAATAGTATCCCAACATGCCTTAGCAACTCAGATCCCAATGTGCTCTCAGCATCCACTAGTGACACTAGATCCAGCATGCCACCAACATGCCTTAGCAACTCAGATCCCAATGTGCTCCCAACATGCCTTAGCGACTCAGATCCCATGTGTTCCCAACATGCCTTAGCAACTCAGATCCCAACGTGCTCCCAACATGCCTTAGCAACTCAGATCCCAACGTGCTCCCAACATACCTTAGCAACTCAGATCCCATGTGCTCCCAACATGCCTTAGAACTCAGATCCCAACGTGCTCCCAACAGGCTTTAAGCAACTCAGATCCCAACATTCTTCTATGCCAACTGTGCCCTCTTCATTGTTTATCTTCTGTCTTTGTTAGGCTAACATCTACTCTTTAAGACAAACCCCCAGCATTTCTTTGTCTTATTAGCAATACCTAACCACTCTTCCCTGAGGTCATTGTTGCCCTTTATGTCTGTCTTCTCACCATGGTAACACTTTGCACATAGATATTTCCTGATGCTTACCACACATAATTCATGTTTCTTTAACTGTGTCCATCACTAAATTGTGAGTGTTTGACATCTCATTCATTTTAGTTCCTCATTAGTTTTGGTTCCTACAGTGTGTAGCACATTTCTTGACACATTTTTAATAACTTTATAGTTAAAAAAGCAAGAATTCCATGAGATTGAGTCAGGCAGTATAGACTTATAAACTCATAGAAACAAAACTGAATCAGAAGAAATTGATAGACTTAACCAGCCTAATTAGGAATGAAGAAACCATGCAAGTCATCTCTATAGGATAGATCGGTAGATACATAAACATAAACTGAAAGCTATAATCCAGTTAGAGCTTCTAGCCTCTAATAATCTGGGATAGGTGAGTCTGGGTATCAACCATACTGTCTCCTTTAATTGTCCTTAGCTTTAAGAAATTTAATCTCATAAGAGAGAAACATTAGAAGAAAAAAAAATCAATTCTAACAATAGAGTACTATCTTAAAAAGTACATACCTAGTGTTATGGCAATAAAGAGGGAGTAATTTTTCAACAAATGGAGTCACATTATTTTCTTTGGGTCAGAAATGACCAGCTTAAATGGCAGAGGTGAGTATACTGTGGACAGATGAGTTGTGTCGGTCTCAAGGCCTCCAGTGTCAATACAGCTTCATAGAAGGTGTCTGACCAGAGATCATGATTAGTGTCATGTTTAGATCATGTTTAGTGTGTCAGACTGCTTTGGGATCAAATTGCCTTGGCCTCAAAATTTGCCAGTGTTTTGTTATTTTCCATGTAAGCATGTTTTTTAGACTAGTTTTCTTTTAAACACAATAATCTCAAGAGTTCTTTTTTGAGGAATATTATTTTTCAGGCCGGTCAAGTAAAGCAGAGAAATAAGACACCGTTTTTTCAGCACTAAGGAGATGACCAAAACACCATTTAGCAACATCACTAATCATTTTAAGCCATGATTTCCCCAAAGGAACCATGTCATTTTCTTTAGTCTTGGAAACATGTTCTGTGCTTTTATGAATTACATTTGAAACACCTCTAACCATGATTCAGCTACTGGAATCTGATCCCACCTTCTGGGTGAGGACATTTCTTCCTGTCTTGATCCTGCATATTGAGTATTGCATGTAGCTCTTTGATTAGAATAATGAATGAGTTTGTACCCGGCTTTGCTGTTGAGGTGAAATAGCAATGAGTCACATCCCTAATTGTGATTCAATAAACTGTAGTTGTGATTTTGTTGTTAGGATTTGAAGTCAATATTTGTCTACTTCTTAAAAATCTTATAACTATGGAAGATTTGGATCTTGACTGTTCTATGTTGAAGGAGACAATACTCTTCTCTTGAATACAGCCTACAGTCTGTAAGTCTGACGCTGCTTAAACTAAGGGAAATGTTGAGCTCATATGCAAGAAAGAACGTTTATCTAGGATGGGTATGATTTTGCTGTTTTACAGCTGTCAAATTGAAATTCCTTTCCGCTCCCACAGAAGAGAATACTTACCTCTGCCAGCAGGTTCCTATTGGGAACTGGAGTGCATCCCTGTAAATACTCAGGATGGCAGAGTAGAAGAGCTTTCTTCTGTCCCCACACTGCTTCTGCTTTTGGCAAAGGCTCAGATATTAGCAGGGGCACCCGCCTCTGCACAGTCTGCTCCAGGAGGTGGAGGGATTCCTCTTACTTCCAATTACCAGTTTCTTTATATGTGGGAGGACATTTTCTGGCAAGGCTTATCCTCCTCTCTTCATGCCTGGCTGACAGCACACTTGCTAATTTATTTTCTGGCATCTCCTATGCATTTGTTAAGACGTCAAATGGTATATACAAAGCATTAAAGTGAAGATTGCATTTACATTCTGGAGCTTCCAGTAGACATGAAATGGTAGAAACTCTCTCTTTGGAATAGAGGGAATGGTGCAGGGTAAACAGAAGATAGTGGGCATGATTTACTTGGTTTCTTGAAAAAGTCTCAAGGCCCTTTATGAACAAGCGACACACAGAATGCTAAACTTGTACCAGGGCAAGGATTTGAAAGTCCATGTGATCTAATGCCTTCATTTCTGAGCTATGGAAATTGAGACCAGGATAGTTAAGTGACTTGCCCACAGCCCCCCCACTGGCCAGTGCTAGAGCCTCAGCCTGGCTTTTGGTCTTCTCTTTCTGCCTTCTATTATTTTTACAATATTGCAAGGTTTTAGAAGTAGTAGGCCCTTAAGAAACATGTATTAGGTATCTTCATAATTTCTTTCTTGGATATGGGATGGAAAAAAAATCCCACAACCATTCCTCCTCTCACTGAAAAATGCTATGAATTTACATAGCCACAGTGGTTTGGTTTGGTTGGATTGGTTATAATTCTTGGAACTAAATTGAGTTGCCTGGGAAGGGGGTCACTTCAGTAGATTTCTCCTTTCCCAAGTAGATGGAACCCTTGGTTGAAACACTAGCTGGCTGGAATGCATCAAAATCAATCTGTAATTTTAGAGACTGTGGGAAAGCAGTTCCAGTCGCCTGCCCTGGACAGTCTGTTCTATTGCACTATCTGAAACATTAATAGCAGGTTTGTGAAGACATATCACGAACAGCAGATCTCACAAATTGCCTCATCAGAGGGATTAATTATCCAAACAACTAATTTGAGTGAAAGTAGCCCTGAATATGTTTTAGGTTCTGGTTGAAAATTTTAAGTGACCAGTTAAGTAATTTTTTTAAAGCTCTTATTACGTGTACAGTAGAACCTCCACAATTGACCACTTTCCTACATTGACCACTTTCTTAAGTTTATCTAATTTTCATAGACTGGATGTTTACCACATGTACTCAGCATAGGAGGCCTAGTTCCTTATGTTGACTCCTCTGTATGTTGACCAGTTTGTTACAGTCTTTTGGGTGGTCAACTTACAGAAGTTCTGTGGGAGGTAGGTAGGCTGAGTTCCTCATGGGCCCTTCAAGCCAGGGTAAAGCATGCAAGCAGGCCACCCCTGTACTCCTAAGTGAGAATAAAGGAGTCTGAAGGGGAATGTCTCTGTGACTATCCCTGCATGGGGAAATCAGCAGTGCAGATGGGCTGAAACTGTCAATTAGTAGTTTAAAAAAAAAGTTTTTTTTTATTTTGGTTTTTTTTTTTTTTTGGTTTTTGGCCAGGGCTAGGTTTGAACCCGCCACCTCCGGTATATGGGACCATGTTTTGTTACCCTATATCCCTGTTTATCCTATCATTACCCTTTACCCAAGCTTCCTGGGGGCCATAATCTCCCCTCTCTCATTTTTTAACCTTGATTGCTGTGCGTTCTTGCATGTTTACCCTGTGGCTATACCCAATATGAACTCCTGCAAAGCAGAACTGGCTGCTGCATGGTTTTCAGGCTACCACCAGGCACTTAAAGCAGTGCACACCCTTCTAGGCTTCTAGGATTTATGCTATGAGATTGGGGTACAGTCTCTTGATTTTTCTAGCACTGTTTCCCTTGCTGACCACTGTCCCAGTTGGGGTCTGTGGGAACCTCTACTGTATTAGGAAGTTAATTTTAAAGTAAGATGTTAAAGAACTAAATTTCTATTCATAATAAATGATTTTAGAGTCACTGGTCAGATGCAAGAAGGTTTTGCTAGTAATGATGATAGAATAGGCTCATCACATACTTTCTTGATGAGAATTTTTTTATGTATCCAAGAAGGTAACTCAAGCTGGATCAATGCAATTGAATTTAAATCAAATTTAAAGCAAGTATTACACTTACTGGGAGTTCAAAATACTGAGACTGTGGTACGGTGGTCCTTTAAAACAATCATTTTGTAATGTCAGTTCTAAGTAGGGCATGGATAGCCAGCTTCTTGTGGGGACTCTAGTGGTTAAAACTTAACATTTAAACAGCTCTGCTTCTTCCCTGGAGTAAATATGAAAATACTGAAATGGGACATCTGATGTTGGAGTCATGTCAAGGAAAAGTCTTAGACATGCGTTAGTTATGAATTTGTGTGCAAAACCAATATGGTTTAATTTTTCTCTTAAAAATATGAAGTCAAGCTCTTAAAACATTTCTCTATTTCCAGACTTATTATTGATTAAATTAGTGTTTCTAACATGTATGGATATGGGGCCAACACTTTCTTGCACATGGTGCTCTGCACATATATTATGAAGATACAGGAAAATTACTTTGCACCAGTATTTTATTTGTATAACTTGCTTTGGATTCTGACCAGTTTATTTCTTTTTAAACTAAGAATATCCCAATTTAGTGAGATAAAGGTTGTAATAAATAAAATTGCTCAAAATAAAATAAAATAAAATAGCTCAAGAGGAAAGGAGGGAGTTTGTTTTTGATTTTTGTTTTCATAAAAATAATATTTTTCTTTTAGAAAGTTAATCAGATAATTTAGAAAAGTATAAAGAAGTGAATAAAAACAATAATTTCTCTCTCTAGAGATATTGACAGTCCATATTTTGATGTAGCTTTCCAGATTAAAAAAACTCAAAAATATATACATTATATATGCACCCATATTACATACACACATTTATATAATTAATATATTTAGCAAAAATGAAATCACCATATCTTTTTAATATACTAATGTTTTATATTTAATAGTGAAATACTTAAAATATACAAAAATATACAGAGAATAGAAAGTACTTATTTACCCATCACTCAGACTTAATTTGATACTTATAAAAAACTTCTGAAGAAATAAAATGAAGATACTGTCGGAGACCTGTCCCCCAACATCCCAAGTTCTGTCTTTCTCCTCAGAGAAACTAGGACCCACTGCAGCCTTCACCTATGTTTTATACTTTTAGTATGTCTGTTTCTATCTACAATTATTTAGAGTATTGTCTGTGTGTTTTTAAATTTAAATTTTTTTTTTTTTTTTTGGCCGGGGCTGGGTTTGAACCCACCACCTCCGGCATATAGGACCGGTGCCCTACTCCTTGAGCCACAGGCGTCGCCCGTTTTTAAATTTAATATATAATGGTTTGGTAGTTCACATGCTCTTTACACATTTTGGCATGAAATATCATTTTTTAATTTAACCACATTGATTCTTGTAGCTCTGGTTGATTAAACTGCTTAGTGTTAGATTACTTGATTGTATCATTCATTCCCTGATCATGGGCCGTTAATTTGTTTCTAGTTTTTCCATATTATAAATGATATTGCAGTGGACATCATATCTCCTTCTATACATATATAAGATTTCCCTAGGATTTATATTTGTAAGGAGAACTACAGATTAAGGGCAGCTTCAAATTTACTAATAATTGCAAATATGGACTATAAAGCAATTATACCAATTTATACCCCTAGTAACAGGGATCAGTTTTTTGTAACATAGTCCATTTTTGCTTTCTATATTTTGAACTCATGTTTTGGATAAACACAGATTCAGGATTATTATATTTTAATAGTAAATTGTTCCTTTTGCCATAATATAGACACTCTTCATCTTTTGGTGTCTATTTTCTATGATACTAATATTGCTACACAAACTTTCTTTTGGTTAGTATTTGTCTTTTTCCGTCTATTTTGTGTTATTTATGTTTTAAGTTCATGGAGTTTTTTTTCTAATCCAGTCTGAAAATTCTGTCTTTTAACTGGGAAATTTAATATGTTTGATTTTTTCATGATTACTGCTGCATTTGGATTTTTATTTTCACCATCCTATTTTGTGTTCTAAAACCAGGATTTTAATATGTTTATTTATGGCATTGGTTGCCTTTTCACAGGCTTCCACTTTTTTCCTTCTGTTGCTTTGGAAGGTACACATTTTTATTACATAAAAAGTAAAAAATATTGCTATGTTTTTATGAATGGGTATCCCTACATTTTTAACATGTGTTCTAAACAAAAGTCTAAAGTTAAAGTCACTTTTACTACTACTTTTCTCCTAAATAATAGATGGCATTTAAAACATCCTTTCCAGCTTCTTTATTGTTGTCTAGTATTTTTGCTCTCTTTTGTTTTTAACGTCCCTCGGTCATCATCTAATCATATTACATAATTTCTATAATCAATTCTTAACTGCTATTTGGTTATTTACCACTTTGTACTTCCAGGTTGCCCCTCCCATCTCACTTCTTTTCTTTAATGGTTCAGTTTTCTTTTAACTGAAGGATATACTTCAGCAGTTATTTCATTGAAGATTCTTGAGTATAAACACAATTTTAGGTTGTCTGAAAATATTTTTATTTTTCTTCCCCCTTAAATGATAGTTTAACTCATGCAATTATTGTTAATGGCCATTCTTCCTCAACAGCTTGATGATCTCACTTCCTCCCATCCTAGCACTAACCAGACCCAGCCATCTAGCATCCAAGATCAGATGAGACCCACCACATTCAGGGTGTTAATTGCCCTAACATAACCTCACTTCTTTTAACTTCTGACTTTACCATTTCTGATAGAAAGTCTCTCACCAGTCTCATTGTTGTTCTCTTGTATTTAACCTTGGTTTTTTGGTTGTTTTTCAGATGTTCTGTAGTTTCACTACATAGTATGTAAGTGTGCTTTAAGATTCTTTATTTTATTCAAGACTTAGTGTACTTCAGCCTGGAAACTCAGGTTTCCATCAGTTGTGAAAGTTTTCAACTACTATCTCTTTGAATTTTCTCCTTCTCATTCTTTCTATTGTTCCTTCAGAAACTCTTAATAGACTCACCCCTTTTGGTTCTAGCTACTGTGTCTCTTTCCTGCTGTCCCATTCTCTGTGCATGACATTCTCTTCCAAACATCTGTCACTGCCACTTTCATTCCTAGCAGTGACTAATCGCAGCTCAATCCAGCCACCAAGCTTTTAATTTGGCATTATCTTTTTAAATGCACCAGTTCTTTTCTCACAGCGCCCTATTCTTTACTTACGTTATCCAGTTCTTTTATTTCCATACTAATTTTAAACTCTCTTTTTAGTCACCTTTGTATTGTTCTGTTATCTCCACTTCTTGGGGTTATGAATTCTACTGTGGATAACCTTGGAGTAGCTTCTGCTTCTGTGCTTTTTTTTTTTTTCTTTTTTTCATTTTTTGTGCACTTTAACTGGGACTGTTTTGATATGGGAGCCATAAGTAAGGACTATTTCTGCTGAGCTATTTTGTGTTTACTTCTGCTTGGTTTTTAGGAGTTTTATCAGTCCAAGGTCAGGTTTGTTTTTTTGTTTTGCAACTATTATTTGGTGACTTAGATTTGTGTACCTCATGGAGAGTTTAAGTTGAATTCATGGACTTTGAGTCCCAGGCAAAGATAAGCCTCCTTGTCGTTTCACTGTGCTGGTCAGTGACTGAAGTTTTTTTGTGGCTTTTCAGCAGGATTGACTGTCCAAAGAACCAACTCTATTTAAAGGTTCCAAGTTCAGCCTCTTGTCTTGTGTGTCTTTCCCATTATACCATCTGACCCCACAGAAATATTAGAGGCAAAAGAAAAGAAAACTAAATAAATAAATAGAATCTAGGCTTTTGTGGTGCATCCAGGTATGAAATTCCCCTGAGATGTCTTGCTGTCAGTGAAACTTTTCTTTCTGACTTTAGGGGCCTCTTCATTTCTGAAAATAAGCAGGGAGTAGGGACAACTCTTTCTTTCATAAAATGTTCGCTATTCATTAACCTTTTCATTGTTGTCATGGTTTATTCACCATTTCTACATATTTCTAAAAAGGAGGCCCATCTTAACTCAGAATCCCTATTTCCAGGTGTCCTGATTTTTAGTATCTTGCTTTTTTATTTATCTGTATGGAAGACATCTTTATGTCAATAAATTAGCTGTGTTGGCCTCATAGTATTCCATGGTTCACCTGAACCATACATTGCTTAACAAATCCCTATTACAAATCATTTAGGTAGTTTCTAATTTTTTTCACCATGTTGAACAGTGCTACAACTAAGTGTCCTTCTACTACTTTTGTGTGCCTGTGAAATAATTTTGTATACTCAGTGCTTAGAAAGGGAATGATTAGGTCAAGGAGTATACACATTTTTAAGGATTGAGTAGGAATTGCAAGTTGTCTAAAAGTTTGTACCCATTGTGCCCTTCTATACACTCCTTTACTCCATACATGGCCCTTAGTAGGACTTTATAGTTGTTTTAAAGGTATAAATATAATAGATTAAAAATGATATCTCACTGCTTTACTTAGCATTTCTTTCTCTTTTTTCCCCTCTTTTTGCAGTTTTTGGCTGGGGCTGGATTTGAACCCACCACCTCTGGCGTACGGGGCCGGTGCCCTACTCCTTTAAGTCACAGGCACTGCCCTTCAACTATTATTTCGTGACTTAAGATTTGTGTTAGCATTTCTTTATTAGCATTTCTTTGTTATGTAGTGTGTGTGTTTAGAATCCTTTTCAATTTTTCTCTTTTATAAATTACTTCTTTATACCCTATTTTTCCATTTTGTTTAAGCCATTGATTTCTAAGAACTCTTTATATAGTAGGGGGATAGTATTTCTTTGTGAGTCATGTAGATTGCAGTTTGTTTGTTGTTTATGGTCTAAATTTGACTATGGTGACTTTGCCTTATAGGAGTTTTCAATTTTATATGTTTATAGCTACCTTAAAAAATCCTTAATGGCTTTTGATTTTATTACTGTGACTAAAAGGCTCAAAAGAAAAAATTGATGAATGCATTCATGGCAAAAATTCTAGCCTGCAATCAGAGTAATTCATATGGTAAGCAAATGGAGTCTCATGCAAAAATAACATTTCCCAGACTAAATAGGAAAAAAACATATACACTTGAAAGAATTAAAGTGATGAAAACTTTAAAGTGAAACATAACAAACAATTATCAAGAAGCAAAAATTGAAACACTGCAACTGCTGGGGAGACTATAGAACTGTACATAGATGGTGGGACAAAAATGGAAAAAAGGTAGAAGTTCAGTAGATCTAAATGAAGGGAATATAAAAACTGCAGTCAGTTATCTATTTATGTATTACTAGGGATTTATTATTAAGTAGATAAGATCTATAAAGGAACTTCTTATATTTATGGAAGTCACTTGGCATCTATTCAGCTTTAGATAAGCTTAACTTATTATTCAGTAAGCATGTGCTGATAACCTGCTATGTTCCAAAAAATAATTTGTGGGTGACAATTTTGGCTTACTAGATGGATCCCTATGAAACTGCTGGATTCACCACTTTTGACCTGTAATATCACCCATTTCATTTGGTTCATCCTAATAATAATTTAACTTCATCCATCTTACTTCCTACCTCTTGTCTGTCTCACCCTTGCTGCTAGACTTACTTATCTACCTTCAGATTCTGTGATTCTCTTTCTTTTTCAGAGTCTGCTCCATTAATTATCCTGTTTTTCTATACATTAGATATTTCCTTTTCCCTTTGCCTCTATTCCTTGTATAGCATATAACACAACCCAGTCTTTTCTTTCTTTCCTCCTATCATCTGCATGTCTATCTATGGAATATACTGCAGAAACAAAAGAAAGATATAACATGCATGTAATTTAAACAACTCATAACAAACTCAAGGACTTTCTATAAACTATTAGTTTTAAATTTACCTAAGATTATAGAAAGTTGGCATATGAAGTGTATTAAAAGTTCATATGTTAGATGGAGTGAAATATCCCTATCTTCTCTTTGAAATTTTATTTATATAATATTTTATTTAATTATTGTAAAAATATAGCCTTTAAATTATCCACATGTATGCCAGGACCCATCTGCATCTCTTTACTCTATACTCCCTTGTTACTTTTACTATAATTTTTGCATGTTGGTCTTCATTATCACCTTCCATTCTCCAAAGTTGCAGTGGCTCAATTTCATATTATTTTCACTATTGGCAGTCCTGCTTCTTTCTTTATATCCCTAAGCATAAAAGCACCATTTAAAACCATTGCAGAAAATAACTAGATAGGTACTAATTTCCCCTTCTTTCTGAAAGACATCTGACATGTGACCACATTAATTATCACTAATTACTAAATTGAGCTCTGTTGATAAATGTACCAAGACATTCATAAGAAGTCATTTTATAATTAATTAAAGTAGATCATAGATTTCCTTTCCAGATGTTCAGATAAAATGTATGAACAGAGAAGACAGCACTTTCATTCTAAGTAAATTCTAGATACTGTAATAATGAATTTCATCTTTGCTATTGTTATTATTTGGTTAAGTATCCAGAATTAGTTATGTATTTTTAACTTTCATGTATTTTTTCCCTACTAATTTACATTGGTGATCATTTATATACTCATGGTGTTATTAGAAGCAAATCATTTGTTTAGAATTATGGAATATTGAATGAAAAATGTATGATCTTCGATAACATGTATTTTTACAGTAGAAAAATATGGATCATTCTATAGCAAATAGAAATGAGTAAATTCTCATTTCAGAAACTTTTTAGAATTGCTCTTATCACTTAAATTCAACTCCTGCAGCCTTCTTGTTTTGATCTCTTCTTAGAATTCACACTCCATGAGCTCACTCTATGTCGTGTTAGGGAGTCATTCTAACTAAGAATAATGAATTAAGTGCACTGATAACCATGTGAGTCCTCACTTTTCTCTGCCAACTGGGTTGCTCGGTGCTGCTGGATAAAATGGTGCAATTTTGTTGATTGGTGCCATTAAACAGTCCTGGTTTCCAGCCCCATGTGCCCAGCAGTCCTGTTGTTCATGCTGGAGTCACACTCTCCCTATGCTGGCTCTCACTGCCCTCCCTGGCCTTCTGACTTTCTGCTGGTTTGCAGTAGATAGGATATTTCCTAATCCAGTTGATGGACACTGTACATGGTTAAACACCTCAGTGGCCAGGTGCTTCTCCACGTTGAGTGGACCCATGACATTGTTCATGTTTGACTGGTTTTTGACTTGCAAAATCAGCAATTCCATCTACTTTAAACTAATACAGGCTTATTTTCATCCTCTATCATTCCCTGACTTCTGGGAATAGGTGACCCTCTTCTCCAAACTTAATTCATTCCCTTAGAAAGGGACTCATAAATCATTTCTCTTCCAGGATCTGGCCCCGTCAGACCCTTTTCTTTTCACGTCTCCAACATCTAACTTTTTCTCTTGGCTCCTTTCCATTAACATATAACATAGCCAAGTCTTTTTATGTCTTATTTATATTTGAGCTTTAAAAATATAGAAAACATACCACATATACAAAGGAGAAGTTTAAAAATATATGGGCGATTTAAAGAATAATAGCATAATAAACACCACCCAGCTTAAAACTAGACCTTTTCCAGTATATCTGAAGCTCTTGTATCCTCTGACCACTCCTCCTTCCTTTTCCAAAATATTAAATTTCATATTTATTCCCTTTTGCATTTCAGTTTATTCATTGTTTTTTGTTATTATTTTGGGGTCTGTATTTATTTTAATTTCCAAACATTACAGGAGTACAAATGTTTTTGGTTGCATTGATTCCTTTTGTAATGCTTGAGTCAGAGCTATAAGTGCCCCCATCACCCAGCTCATGTTCATTGTACCTGTTAGGTAGGTTTTGTCCATCACCTCTTTTCCCATCCCCCTGTTGATTTCCACTGAGTTTACTTTCCTCTTTGCACATGTGTGCTTTTTGGTTAGTTCCAATTTAATAGTACATGCTGTGTTTGTTTTCCTGTTCTTTAGATACTTCACTTAGTATTATGGTCTCCAGTTCCATCCAAATTGTTGCAAAAGGCATTAATTCATCCTTTTATGGCTGAGTACTACTCCATGGCATACATATACCACATTTTGTTAATCCATTCAGGAATTGATGGGCATCTCTTTGCAATTGTGAATTACGCTGCAATAAACATTCATGTGCATGTGTCTTTTTGATAAAATGACTTCTTTTTCTTTGGATAAATTCCCAATAGTGGGATTGATGGATTGAATGGTAGGTCTACTTCTGATTCTTTGAATCTCCCTACTGTTTTCCATAGAGGTTGTGCTAATTTGCAGCCCCCAAAAAAGAGCGTATAAGCATTCCTTTATCTCTGAATCCATTCCAACATCTATTGTTCTTGAACTTTTTAGTAAAAGCCATTCTAACTGGGGTAAGGTGGTATCTTATTGTGGTTTTAATTCCACAATGATTTTTCCCTGATGATTAGTGACATTAAGAATTTTTTCATATATTTATTGGCCTTTTGTCTATTCATTTGAAAAGCTCCTATTTATTTCTTTTGCCCACTTTTTGAAGGAGTTGAGTTTTTTCTGCTGATTTGCTTGAGTTCTTTATAGATTCTGGTTATATGTATATATCTCTTTAAAATCTTCTGTTTTAGTCCCAATGTTTTTAAACATAAATGGAACCTAAATAGTATAGTCTTATGAAACTGGCTTTCATTCTCCATTGTGTTTGTGAAATTAATCTGTGTTGATGTGTAACAATAGTTTCCTTTCTGATCCCCGTTTTCCCCAGGGACACTGTCATAGATACTATACCTGACACATAAGATCCCGAATTCCAAACAAAAGAACTTTACAGTTTTTACTTCCTAGAAATAATTTATTTGGTTTCACTTTGTCAGCCTTGTTGTCAGAAACAAAATTGTTCTGTCTTAAATAGAAAACTAGTTCCCTTTCCTTAAATGTACGTCCATCACTAATGGCTGCTGTTTCTCTTTTCCTTCAAGACTAAAATCTTAAGTGAGAGTAGTAGTTTATACTGACTGTCTCTATGTATTAGCTCTGCATCCAGGCCTTGTTTGATTGCTTGATAGTTGAACTTTTCATGTTTTGAAGACTTTGTTCATTAGTTTCCTTAATAAAACTCATAACAGGCTCTTTTTTCCTCTTTGCTGATGTTAAGTGTAAGGCTCAAAGAGTTTACAATCTGGTTTTCTTGGTTTTGTGCACAGTTTAACTGATTTTAATGTAGCATCCTTTTATATTTATATGGATGGGTGAAGACTACATTACATAATATGAAAGAATCCTGGAATTGTAATTGTTCTCTGCAAATCTCATGGTGCTGTATTAAGCCTGTGTGGATGAGCAGATGAGAGAAGATGGAGAAACTTGACTTTGCATCTGAAAATACTTAACTATATATTAAGCATCATCTGAAATACAGTATTGGAAGCAAAATTAATTGGAAGAACCTAACCTAATGTTTTCTTTTATTTAGGGATTTGGTTTACTTTGGAATGTGGTTCAGGCAACAGGATTGTTACGTGCTACACTTGCTCAGCAGCAAGATTACTCTCTATTTGGGCAAGGATCTTGCTATAGTAGGATTGTTAGTGGTCAGGAGTAGTTAAATGTGTGTGATTTAACTATGCACACGAACTTAAGGGCCACTCCCTATTTTGTCTGTATTCACAAAGTTCAGCAAAGAAAATTAAAATAATGATTTAGGTCATTTAAAACCAAAACCTTGTTGCCTCAGTTATCTCTCTTGAGAGTAATTGTCTCAAAAAATCATTTACCCATGTCCCTTTACACCTATATCCAGGAAGATATTTGACTTGGTCAATATCATAAATGCCTACTATGTTTAAAACACTTTTGTTGCAAGACATTCAGAAATGAATAGGAAATAGCTCTTGAGTTACCTCCAAACTAGAGGACAAAAAAGCAAGTAAACAAGTAATTTATATTGCAAATGAGGTGACAAATAACGTTTAAGAAACAGAAAAGGTGAATAAAGGGTCAAGCCTTGACTCTCAAAAACTTTGAAATTTATTCTCTTTGGAAGCGCATGTAAGAGACTACATCTCAGACCTGATGTCTGAATTTTATATTCTCTATCCTTTTGACTTTTATATCACAATTGCATTGATGTATCAATTACATAGCATCTATATCCTTACAACTGTAGGAAATGCAGTTCAATCATCAAACATGTGTTCAGTACTTACTGAAATCTAACTATGAAGTATGGGGTACACAAATGTTTATAAGAAATGGTCAAGGATTTGGAGCAGTTCACAAGCAGATAAGTAAATGGTTTTCCCAGGATAGACCCATGGTAAATGTTTCCCATGGTGCTTAAGACGATCGTGGCCACAAAGGAGAGAGTTACAAATACTGATGTATGGCACAGAACAGACTGCCCAGGCTTCAGACCCCCAATGTGGATCTTGAAAGATGAGCAGGAATTTACCAAGGAGACCCAAGGTGAGAGCATCTGGGTTTTCTGCCCAGGTAGGCACCTTCCAGGTTGTTCCTCTAACCACCACTGGGCCTGGAGAAAGCCTGTGATAAACTTCACAGACCCTGTGAGTGCTGGCACTGCTCCTCTCTCTACCCTGCAATCTCTAATCCTGGCCTACTTTTTACTTTCCACCACCTTAGGTCAGTTTGAGGAATCGAATACCAACAGGCAAAGAAAGGAGCATTTGAAAAGTCACGGAAGCAAGAAAGACATGAGGCATGGTTGGTGGGGATGAAGACATATGCATGGTTTGAGCATAGGTGGCGCTTATGGATGAGAGGTAGGAAAAAGGAAACAGAGTTGACCGGAAAAGCAGGTTCCAGCTCATGAAAGATCATATGTGCTTTGCTGTTATTTGGGTAATGAGGGCTTTGTAAGGCATTCAGGAAGGAGAGTACTATGAAAGACCTGTGTAGTACATGTATGTTTGGCTAGTTTGACTGTTTCTGCATTGAAGTCATTGATGAGGGGTGTTGCTCAGACCTCCCTGAGAAGAAAACTGCACCTGTGGTTGGAGCAGTTGGCCAGCAGCCTGCAGGTGGCACATCTTCCAACCCATCAGCAGTGGCACAGTCACACAGGGCCACACTACCCCGAGGTTGCTGTCAGTCAGTGGCAGCACAGCAGGCTCCTAGTTCAGGATTGGTCCTGCCCCACCGAGACTTCTCCAAAGGCAGTCTGTGCTTCATATGTTCTCAGAGCCATGTGCATCTGAGGCACCTTCTACTCCTTATTTCTCCCTTTTCTTTCACAGTTGCCAAGGCTTCATGGTGCCGTGGGGCATCCTCTACCTATTCCTGCACCCTCTCCTCTTTGTCTGTCACTAGGATTTTCCCAATAATCTCCTATTTCTAATTCTGTTCTGATATCTGTTTTCCATAGGACATGAGCTGATGCATGATACCTCAAAGTCTATCTTCAAGTGGCTGTTGATGTTTCACCCTTTGAACTACCCTGTTTCCCTGAAAATAAGACAGTGTCTTATATTAAGGTGTGCTCCCAAAGATGCACTAGGTCTTATTTTCAGGGGACGTCTTATCTTTCCTGTAAGTAGGTCTTATTTTCGGGAAAACAGGGTAGCATGCTCTCCTTTATATGAAATAAACTTTTTAAGTCAGAAATAATCAGACATAAATAATCTCAGGACAGATTAGACACCTGGGCCATGCCAAGGTTCTTGGCACAAGTTTATCACTCCAAGTACCTAAGATCTTTCAGCCTTCTGGGGAGCAGAGTGGAGGTGCCAACCTTGCTTAGTACTACTTGGTAATATATTTCCCACATCCTATCCATGGAAGAATTGGCTCAAATTCAAAGAGTTGATGGACAGGACATGCTTCAGACAGAGGATTTTTTTCCCCGTCTGTCATTCTTATAATACAAAGTATTTTGATATCTTATGACTAGCAGGTGGTTAGATAAAAGAGGAGGATAATTCAGCATCTTAAAAGCCAATGACCTAGTATTGGAAGGCCAGGATTAATTATAGTGAATAACCATGTGATTTTTTGAGGCAGTTTTTTTCCTATGGGCTATTATGCCTTATGTATGAAGGGAACTTTCTTTCTCTGTCTCTCGCTCTCTGTCCCCCCCCTTTAATAAAATTCACCATTTAAGTTAAAACAGTAACTAATGTTCTTGAAATAAGTTGTGATCTTCAATGTCAAAAAAGTATGGAAGTTCATTCTTAGTTTTTAGAGGATCTATTGTATTTATTGCAGTTTATATGACTATAAAATTGCACATTATGTTTGTTTAAAATAAAATGCTGGGTTGAATATCATATATTTTGGACCTAAAATAAATGTGTTTAAGTTGTGGAATTGAGCCTTGCCATATCTTCTGGGTAGACTTTTGGGTATTCTTGTAGTCAGAGTTCCTTTGGGAGTTTTCTGGGAGTGCAGCTTCCCTATGTGGCCCAGGTGATTTAGAAAGGGACTGAACACCAATCTCACAGTTTTGGCTTCATCACTTTGTTCTCATCTTACACATGAAGAACTCTTCAGTGAGAGACAACGAAAGGCCAAGAAAAACTCAAATGAACTAGAAAGTATGTGGAGTCATATAAAGACCTGTAACATTAATGTTTTCATTTTTTAAAAACCCATATTTTTAAAGTTCAAATGATCTCCTGGTAATTGTGGACATTTTCTAGAAAGTTTTTAAAGTGAATAGATATCAGTTGCTAGTGAAAAAAAAAAACTTAAAGAAAAACGCTTATAGTTCTGTGAAATTGTCTAATAGTGTTCTAAGCCTGTTTGATGAAAGGATTTCACATGATTTCATAACTTTGGAGTAACTAGAGTCTATGCACACATGAGGTGCTGCTTCTCTTGAGTGCGATGGATCCCTTGTTTAAACTAAGTTAAGTGACAGTCAGTCAACATGATGAGAATGATTTCTTCAAAAGCCCAAATGAAATGTTAATGAACTTATGTCTTAATTCTGAGAAGACTGAATTTAAATGATGTAGCCTTCTTATGTAATTAAGAATGAGTCATCAGTGTTATGTAGTGTTATGGAAAGCACAGGGGGTTGTAGACTCAGCTGTCATGGGCAGGCTGCCTGCCCTCAGTGGTACTTCTGGGAAATCAACATGACATCTAACATTGACGCTTAAGGTTCATTTTAAGCCAGTAGTTGACTGTCTTGGGGTGAGTGGGATGGGGCATTAAGGCAAATTGGTGCGATTTTTAACAGTGTCTTTTAAACTTTATGCTTACAGAAATTTTGCAAGTATGGTAGGAAGAACTGTTTTCCCAAAACACTAGAAAGTAACATGCCCTCACTCCAGTATGCATTTTTTACATACAAAGACATTGTCTACTTAGCTACAATACAACCATCAAATTCACAGCCTTAACATTGGTTTATTACTACCATCAAATTCTCAGATCCCACTCAAGTTTTTCCAGCTGTCCCAATAAAATCTTTTATGGCAAAAGGATCTAGTCCAGAACCACGTGTTGGGTTCAGTGCTCATTTCTCTTTATTATCCTTCAATCAGGACTGTTTCCTCAGTCTTAACTTTCATGAACTTGAAAAGCCAGTGTTTTGTAGAATGTCTCCCCATGTGGGTTTACCTGAGACTTTCATTTGCTCAGGTTTGGGTGTGGCAGGATTATGACAGAAGTGGTGCTAGATTTTCACTGTGTCACCACATGATTTCAGCCTGTCCCCTGTTGGTGACGTTCACTTTGACCACTTGATGAAGGCGTGTCTGCCACTGTAAAGCTTCATGTTGTTTTCTGTTTTTACTTTCCAAGCAGTTTGTGAGGTGGTACTTTGAATTTATGAACATATCTTGTTCTTTCTTAATCTTTGAGTTTCTACATTCTGGTTTATATTATCATGGTCTCATGGTTTAGTAGGTTATAATGATACTAGCATTATTTATTTTAGTGCTCTGTTGTCACATATTTGGCCACTGGGAGCTCATTCAAGCTGGTCTCTGTGTCCTCTAACAGATCTCATCATTCTTTGAGCATTTCTTTGCCCTTTTTGGGGGGGAGGTACAGGTTGTTGTGTGCTCATGTTGTACTTTCCCTGCTGTAGCTCTGAAATTAACCATTTCTCCCAGAAACCTGATTCCTGTTGGTGGAGAATGGTATTTAGAAGCCAAGATCTGGATGATCAGTGTGCTCATTGCTATTGGGGTATTGCTACCACTCAGGGGCCATCTCAGTGTGTAAACAATCTCTCTTCATTGCCAATTCCACCCTGCCTGCCCCATGGGGCCTTCTGCATCATGGCAAGAGCTCCGAGTCCCTGTGCTGTGCTGCTCTGCACAATTGCTCCTTCCTCACAGTACTTGGGTCTCAACATCCACCCCAAGACCCCTTCTCCCCTACTATAGGGCATCCCAGCCACCCTCTCTCATGCTCTGACTCTGGTACTTGCTCAAAGCCCCATGTGGGAGTGCGCCTCACTCAGCTTGGGCTCTGAAACTCTGTGCCTGGACACCCCTGCTCCCCTCCTCGTTTACCCCTGTTGACCCTGCTCAGACTTTGACACCACAGTTGGGATTACCATCCCTCTGAGTGACTATCCCCCTCATGCTACCCGGGCTCTGACACCCAACTCTTCTCATCAGGACTCCCCTGCTCTGGTGGGGTTCCTCCCTTGCTTAGCCCCAACAAATGACTTTAGGAAGGGAGTGCAATGCTGGTTTTAAATGTTGATTTAAAAGTTTACCTAATGATTTTTGCCCAACTCAAAAGATCCGTGGTCATGTTTTTAAACCAAGATTCTGGAACCCATAATTTGAAGAGAAATGATTTATTAAGTGTCCTCATATGAATTTATTTTTTAATGTGAGGATACATATTTTAATAAGGCAAAACTTTGATGTTTGGTTAATTCTGCATTTGGTCAGAAATGAATACATATTTATAACATATCTTGTCTAAAATATACATATACATAAATTACTTAGGAGTAAATTGTCTTCAGAGGATTTTGTGTCCAAAGTTATTCATGATAGCAACTTCAGAATCAAGTACCAGAGGTTCCTTTATATTCCTTTGTATCTGTGGTCTTTTAAACAGACCAACAGTCTAAGCTACATGTCATTTAATACATGGAATGTATCCTTTATAATCCAGCCTTAGATCTTGGCCCTGGAACTGCCTTCAAAGCTCTCAATTCGGGCGGCGCCTGTGGCTCAGTCAGTAAGGCGCCGGCCCCATATACCGAGGGTGGCGGGTTCAAACCCGGTCCCGGCCAAACTGCAACCAAAAAATAGCCGGGCGTTGTGGTGGGCGTCTGTAGTCCCAGCTACTCGGGAGACTGAGGCAAGAGAATCGCTTAAGCCCAGGAGTTGGAGGTTGCTGTGAGCTCTGTGAGGCCACGGCACTCTACCAAGGGCCATAAAGTGAGACTCTGTCTTTACAAAAAAAAAAAAAAAAAAAAGCTCTCAATTCAAGATTGTCCTTTTGTCTTAGTTGTGTTAAAACTTTTTTCATTGAGATGCCTGTGAGATATTGAAACAGATGTCAAGTAGGCATCCCCTAGACTTCATGCTTCTGTAGCCAGTGTCTATGTGACATTTCTATTTTGACATCTTGAAGGCACCTCAAACATGACATACCCACACCTGAACTTTTGATTCCCCCATACCCAGAACAAATCTTGCTTCTCTCACTCTTTCCTATCTTAATACAGGACAACCATTCACCCAGCCAGAGATCTGAAAATGGTCTTGGTCCTTATCCTTCATCTCTATGTCTTAATGGGATATATGGGTGTATCCTGTCTTCTTTTCTGTTCTTTTCAGCATCTCCTGTTAAACCCTAGTCCAACACTTCTCACCTGTGTACTTCTTGCTTGTGTTCTTGACACTTTGTGGTCCATTATCCTCATGGCTGCCAGACTGATACTGATGTATCTGATTGTGTCACTAACTGGCTTGAACTTATTAATGACTCACACGATTCTTCTGTAGGCCACAAGAGCAGCCCCTTGTCCATCTCTGCAGTGTCATCTCCTGCTCTTCACCCCCACTCTGTGAACCTCAGTCACTGTGGCCTTCTTTCTGGTCCTGGAACATATTAAAACTTTTTGCTGCCTTAGAGCTTTTGAACACCATGTGTTTTGAATATCATTATCTTCCCTCTTCCAAATGGAAGCTTTGAATCCTCACACTAGAATTAAATGTTAACTGATGAGTATGATTTGGGGACTAATTTCTGTTTTCTTCCAGTATTACTTATTTTATACTTGAAGGGGAATCTCAGTGGCAATTAGTATGGCATAATTGTTTAATTTACTATTAAGAAAACAGCAAGAAAAAGTCTGTTTCTAAGTGCTTGCAAAATAAAATTCTTAATAAAAATCAATGTGAGTATAACATTGAAAATATAAAAATAAAAAGAGTATTATTGTTACCAAAATTACTAGTTTAATATACAAAGGACTCATTTCAATAAAGATGATGAATTTTCTTTAATAGTGCTTATAAATACCTTAATAATTTATCACATGTACATAATACAGTACAAGAATGTGCACGTGCATTCTCTCTTTTGAAATTCACAACCTCATGAGCACAGAGAAATTAAATGACTCGTGCAGTGTTACTTGGCCAAGTCCAGTTCTCTGGACACCACCTTCAATAAATATGGCTTGAGAACATACTACAGGCACTATGCTAGGACCCTGTGAACAAAAGTATTCCTGTGGAGTTTATAATCTAATGGAGGAGACACATCATAAGCAAGTAAGCTAGCAAATAACCTGTGTGGTTGGAGGGATATTTTTTGTTGCTTTGTGCACACTGCTTTTCTGAGGCCAGGAACAGACTGAACTTCAAACCAACCTTTGGATATGGAATAGAAAGGAAAGGAAGAGTCAGAGACTCTCTAACTCACTCACTCATAAGAAGATACATTATTTGGGATGTTATAAAAGCTCATTATTGTTTTATAGATAATCTACCCTTAGAGACTGAAAGCCCATCCCTACCACCCTAGGTAGAATACTATTCAGTGGAGTGGAAGAAATTGCAATTTTAGCCTCATCGAAAAACAGGAAGAAAGGGGTTCCTTGGAATAAGATCGCCCTGGAGTTAAGGACCTTAAGGGATGGAAGGAAGAAAGGTTTGGCTCAAAAGGGAGGATTTTTTTCTTCTGCTACTGAGCAGTAGTAGGGTACCAGGACTGGGCAGGTGGTAGGATGGACAGAGGGAGGGTGACCACTTTCCTGTGTACCCTGTAGATACTAAAAGATAAAGTTGAAACCTGAAGGCATGTGCTGTGCTGTTTAATATGTCCTGAATTCTGTGTGCTGGACTTGCAGCAAGCTTGATTATTAATGAATTGCATCATTCCATGGTGAAGAAATCAGCTCTTTCTAATGAAAAGAGAACTATATGTAGGTAGTTAGAAAAAGAAAAAAACAACTAAAGTCTCTATAATATGGTAGATCCCTACATTTTGAAAGAAAATTAGGGTTCCTTTGAGCCCCGTTTTTTTAATTGTTGGGGATTCATTGAGGGTACAATAAGCCAGGTTACACTGGCTGCGTTTTTTAGGTAAAGTCCCTCTTGCAATCGTGTCTTGCCCCCAGAAGGTGTGGCACACACCAAGGCCCCACCCCACTCCCTCCTTCCCTCTTTCTGCTCTTCTTTTCCCCACCCCTCCCTCCTTCTTTCTCTCTCTGTTGACCCCCATTTTTATAGTTTACTGAATTGTGATCAATCTGTCCATCCCTCCCCTGCTCATAAGACAGCCTCCTTCCTTCCACCTGAGTGTCATGAAACCCCTTTTTTCCTACTGCCCACAAGACAGTTTTTGGAGCCCATCTGAGATTGTGCCCACAGCCAGAAGAAAAAGCTGTGATCTGTATCAATGAGTTACTGTGTCGTATATATGTAAGGAAATGTCATAGTATTTATAAGTATCATTAGTGAAAATTAATTATCCTTGTTAGAATGAGTCATTTGAAAATTAAAGTTGAAATAATTTGGTAATAATAGCACTTTGCAATCCCTCTTGCTTGAAGCCTTCCAAGTGTTTCATATACCTAATATTTTCTGAATATTACAGCAGCTTTTTTTCTTTTTATAATTTCAGTGTCATAATTACATTGTCTTTTATTTTGGAAGTAGACTTTTTTTTTGCTTTAGTTTTTAATAATAAATTAAGTTTAACAATTTTTTCCATATTAATTGCTACTGTAGTTCTCCTTGGAGGTATAAAATAGATAATAATATATGAGAACAGAAATTAGTCCCCAAATTATACTCATCAGTTAGCATTTAACTCTACTATAAAGATTATTTTTCACTAAGAAAAACTTGGTTAAGATTCATACTTATTAAACCTCATGCTTATTTTATTAGTAGATTAAATTTTTAGCTTTTGATTAAAGGATTGCTGTGTGTGTGTGTGTGTGTTTATGTCTGTACATACAGCCAATTAACAGTAAGTCGCTAGGAATATAAGAACCAATAACATATTCAAGACTAAACTTTTTCCTCAAACAGCTTCTTTTCCTTTGTTCTTATGCTAGTAAAAGGTGCCATTAGCGTCCAATTGCTCAGGTCAGTAACTATCAGCTTTCCCCTCCTTCCTTCCCACATCTAGTCTTGAGGTCTTTTTATTCCGTCTACTAAATATCTGTCTGTTCTGTCCACTCTTGTGCCACCCCCACAACTACCACCCTGGTTCAAGCTATCATCTCCTCTTGCCTGGATTGTGATAGGATCTTCTAAATGGCTTTCCTACATCTATTTTTGTCCCTTTGCATATAGCAGCAGTAATCTTTAAAAAATACAGATCTGATTCTGTTCTATATCTGTTGAAGCCCACTCATGGTGTCTCCTATGATAAAGTTCACAGCCTTTAATATGATCTATGAAATCTCATATAATCTTACCCTATTATCACTCACTCCCCTACCTCAGTTGCACTATGTTTTGCTCAGTTCTCTGAAATGAAATGCTCTACTATTTGAGCTTTGGCACCTGCTATTCTTCCATCGCTTCCCTACATTGTCTCAGTTTAAGAGATCACCTCAATAATCACTTCTATGCCATCCTACGTTCGCCCTTAATATATACCACACTCACAATTATTTGCTCAATGTCACTTTTTTCTACTCAAGATTTGGATCCAACAAGGTGAGGATCAAGTCTGAGTTGTTCATTGTATTACCCCCATCCCATGACAGAGCGTGTGACAGATCACTCATATCCAGTAAATACTTATTAGATGAATGAAAATAAATAAAACAAATGACTGAATGAATGAGTGATTTGAATAGTATCACTCAAATACTTTTGGTGTTGAACTAGTCTAACAAGCTGGGTTTGAAAAAAATGAAATTATGAAAATTTGAGCACAAACTGGCAGTGCTTTTTAACAGTTAGTATGAAAGTATCATCAGCAGTTTTGTCTATGCCAGTTGAAATTTATGTGATAATGTATGAATGTATATATGCATACTGAAGGATCTCTCGGGCAAGGAAATAGGAATTTCTGATAATCCTTGAACAAATGGAAAGGATGCTTTTTGAAAATGTCTATGTAATGTAAAATCTATAACAGATATTTTTTCTTGTGCTCAGATGCTACAACATATCTAAACAGCTCTCCAGACATTTAAGGCTAGTCCAACACTCTAACTTTACACTGAACAGAAATGTGCTTATTAAGGATGAATCAAAATGAAGAGGTAGACACAAACACACACAGTCAAAAAACAAGCCAAATAAATGTCATAAAGCCCAAAACATATGTATACTCAAAGTCTTCATTACAATTTGCTTGCTCTTAATTTTCACACAGATTCAAACTTATTTACTGTTGTGTTGTTTCTAGGGCCGAAGTGAAAACCTTCAATTAAGAACAATTTCAACAGCCCACTAAGACCAATGGTGGTGTTGGCCTAATGGAGTCATGTCTCCCTCCTCTAGACTCCAGAGGGCCTTTGCTTGTATGAACATACTAACCACATTCACCTGTTGGCACCATTATGCTTTAAAAAGTCATTTCCCATTCATTATCGTAAGTTTCTTAAAGAAAGACCTTGGCTTTTCACATAGCAGTCAGAGTATTGCACTAAACCATGTCATAGTTGATATTCATAATCAAAACAAAGCAAAACAACTCTGAGTCACCAACAGAAAATTAAATTATGTTTAATGTGGTTTGAAGTGCCTAGAATGAAGAATTATATTTTTGAAATATTTTCATCTCAAATAATGAAAACAAAAAGGTTTTCTTCTAAAAGTGGCTAATACAAAGTTATTACTTTTTTTCTGCTTACAAACCAGGGAGTTTCCCACAGCTGAAGATTTGCTATTTACTGTTTCTAATCCTAGTGATGTATCATTTGCAAGACTTTTGAACTCAGCCTAGCTTGTAGCAACCTGTGATGAAGGGAAGGTAAATATTCCCATTTTACAAATAAAAACCTGAAGACACAGCTTAAATTAATGTCTCAAGGTTACAGCTATTAAAGGTGAAGGTCCCAGAACTTTTAGTCAGTTCAGGGTATGTTTACCACTAAAAGCAACATTACATTGTGACAAAAATCAGAGGCTTTACAGTCAGAAAGATCTGGGTTTTGGCTATTTACTAAGTTAACAGCGGAAAGTATGCTTAATCTTATTAAGTAAGGGCAGTTTTTTTATTGACATGTGATATTCATGAGATCTGACAAGTTTGAGTGGTCATTGCTGTGTACATACATTGGGAGCACCATACAGACAACTCGGTAGAGTTTCGTATATCAGTGTCTCACAGCTGTGTTTGTGTTGACTTATGGTAGTGTCTTGCTGAGTGGTGTCCATTATTGCTGTTGCGTGTTTTTGTATGCCATCATGAGAATGTCGGAAGTTGAAATTTGAGCAACAAACAAACATTTGTAAATTTCTTGTTAAACTTAGCAAGATTGGAAGTGAAATCTGGGACATGTTAGTCTAAGTTTATGGGGATAATGGCATGAAGAAAATGTTCACATACAAATGAATTACATTTTTTTGAGGGGAGAGAAAGCATCAGTGATGAAGAGAGGTTGGAGTGGCCAGTAAAGATCAGAACTAACAAAAACATTGCAAAAATTCACTAAATTATACATCGAAATCATCAGCTGACTGAGAGAAGCATAGCAGATCAAGTAAACATCAATAATGAAACAGAAAAATCTTCACTGAAAATCATGGCCAACAAGTCATGGCTCTTGCATCTCAACAGCACATCAGTTCACATGGCACTGCCCATGTGGGAGTTTTTAGCCTGTAAATAAATAATTATATTGGGACACCTTCCCTACTCACCTGATCTGGCCCCCAAATTAATTTTTTCTTTACCTAAAGATAAAGGAAATATTGAGAGAAAGACATTTTGATGATATTCAGAACATCGAGGGTAATACGATGATAGCTCTGATGGCCATTCCAGAAAAAGAATTCTAAAATTGCTTTGAAGGGTGGACTAGGTACCAGCATTGGTGCCTAACTTCCTAAAGGGAATACTTCGAAGTATAGTTACATGAATACCTATGATATTAAGCAGTGAGTTATGTATCACTTTTTCTAGGATGAGTTTACAAATTTAATTGTCCAACCTCATTCTCATCCTTGTTTACATAGACATATCTGTGAGGTACATTTTGTTACATGCATAAGATGTGTAATGATTAAGTCAGGGTATTTAGGGTATCCATCACCTTAAATATATATCGTTTCTACATGTTGGGAACATTTCAAGTCTCCTAGCTATTCTGCTATTGAACATTAGAATGTATTCTTTCTATCCATATGTTTGTATTAACTAACTTCTTTTTATCCCCTCCCTTCTTCACTCACACACCCTTCTGAAATTCTGGAGTCTTTCATTCTACACTCTACCTCTATGAGGTCAACACTTTTAGCTCCCACATGTGAATGAGAACATGTAATATTTGTCTTTTTGTGCTTGGCTTATTTCACTTAATGGAATGACCTCCAGTTCCATCCGTGTTGCTGCAAATGACAAGATTTTATTCTTTTTTAATGGCTGAATAGTATTTTTTTTGTGTGTGTACCTCACATTTTCTTTATCCATTCATCTGCTGATAGATACTTAGATTTATTCTATATCTTTTCTATTATGAATAAGGCTACAGTAAACGTGAGGATGCAGATATCTGTTTAATATACTGATTTCTTTTCCCTTGCACAAATACATAGTAAAGGGATTGCTGAATCATATGGTAGTTCTATTTATATTGTTTGAGAGATCTCCATACCATTTTTCATAATGATTATACTAATTTACATCCCCCCTACCATGTCTAAGAGCTCCCTTTTTTCCACATCCTCACTAGCACCTGTTATCTTTTTGCCTAGATAAGGGCAATTTCTGATCAATGATTAGTCATGTGATATTGTCACATGTCTCTGTGACCAAGCATGCCTTGGAGCCATAAGAGGGAATCTTTGTGGAATCAAAGCAAATCAGATTTCTTTTGGCCCGTAAAGCCAGAAGATAAGGTATTAAACAAAAACAAGCACCTCCCCCTGCCCCCACAACAACAACAACAACAAAAGCATTTACCCAGTGGTACCTCCTATCTTAGTCAGTTCTTGCTGCTAAAACAAAATACCATAGACTGGGTAATTTATAAGTAATGAAAATGTATTTCTCACATCTCTGGAGGCTAAGAAGTCCCAAATCAAGGTGTCAGCATATTCGGTTCCTGGCAAGGTCTTGCTCTCTACTTCCAAGATGGTGCCATGTTCCTGCATCTTCACATGGCAGAAGGTGGAAGGACAAAAGGGATTGAGACTGTGTGAAGCCTCTTTTAGAAGGGCCCTATCCTACCCCTGAGATGGGGCCCTCCTGACCTAATCACCTCTCATAGGCTCCACTTCTTAATGCTATCACACTGGTGATTAAGTGTCAACATGTGAATTTTGGGAAGACACATTCAGACCATAGCACCACCTTTCCATCTCTTAGTAATTTATTTTAAAACTTCTTTCATTTCTTTACATATATAACATTGGAACAGTACTAGTACCTGCCTATATCAGTCAGAGTAGATTATGTGCAGTAACAAATAACACTCAAATCTCAGTGATTTAAAACAACGAATATGTATTTCTCACTTACTTGTGTCTATTGTGATTTGGCCTGCAGCTCCTTACATCATCCTTATGCAAGAACCTGAGCTCCTTAACTCTTTGCCACCTGCAAGTTGTTGACATCCAGGACAAGGGGAAATGATCATGGCTTATCACACGCTGCCTCTTAAAAAGTTTTTGCCAGGAAGGGACAACCTCCCTCTACTCACATTTCACTGAACAAAGCAAGTCACTTCTCTATATCTAATTTCCTTGGGATAGGAAATTACAATCCAACACAACAGACTGATATGCCCAGAAGGAGAACTATAGAATTTTGGTGAACAGCAGTGATGACTGATACTTGACCTTACTAGGATTTCTAAGAGGGCTAAGTTAGGGAATGTCAAACATGAAGCACGGTGCCAGATACCTTACAAGAACTAAGCAAATGTTAGGGATTGTTTTGATTTATGTTGGTTATAAGCTTTATTAATAACTATGATTTGGAGCTTATTTTAGCTTGTTGCTTGTAGTGTTACTTCAGAATATGAAGCTTATGAAGTAAAGCTTGTGTTTAGAAAAAAAAATACAGGGCTGTATAACTTCTAACCTTACATGATGGAAATTTTTGGTGTACCCCACAGGCACAGCATAATGAAATGGTTGAGGGACACAAATGACTTGGGTATAATGGTAGCTGGTTATTATTTTCAATCCAGATGAGAAATTTGTGATTTATAAGCTGCCAAAGAACAAAAAGAATCAGACTTGCACATTTCATTGCAGGAATCTAAGTTCGTTACTTTGGAGTGTATGGCCCTGTTTTTCATGTTCCTTTGCACAGTAGTAAACTGAAAACCCATGGTAATCCAGATGCCTCAAACACTCTGCTATGGCTTATGAATTCTGTGCTTTCTTCAAGGTTGAAAGTAAGCAGGTCAAAGAAATTCAAGAAAAATTAATTTTTCTTGGTTTTAAAAGTCTTCCTTCCTTTTTCTGTTGGGAAAAGATTTTTCTCATACTTATTTCATCATCCTCTTTTTCCTTCTTAACAGAAAAGAATTGATCATTGTGATGGATTAATTGATTGACGGATGAATGGTTGGTTGATTACATTTTACCACAGGAGTCGTTAAGTACGTTACTTCAGTTGCCATTTTCATCTTAAATGTATTTTCTGCCCTATGAGCTCCTCTGGGGTGAAGATTCTGTCATTCGTTAGCCTGTGCCATCCGTGCCCAGAGATGTCTGTGTGGTACCGTGGTCTTCAAATAACAGTGAATAAAGAACTGAATGAATGTACCAGAAGGAAGCATTGTTCCCATTTATAGGAATTCCAGGCATAGGCAGAGCATGAGGACTTTCTTCAGAGCTGGGCCTCTGAAACCCTCTGCATATTGTCTTCCTTCCTACTCACTTCTTCTACCCTCCTCATGGCCAGGCCTTGACCACGGGGGCGTGACGAGAAGTGTGCCTGACCCTACAGCAGGACACTGTTGTCTCAAGCCATATTTCCCTAATGATAGCATTCCCCCTCCCCCTTCTACCCTCTGAAAAGAATCTTTCCTGTTTTAGAAGAAATACAGTCAGTGGTCCCCTCCCCTTCTGTTTCATCCAAGTAGAGGTTGAACCTGTGCTGGAAATCCTTCCAGCTTCTCAGATGTCAATAGGTATCTGAATCACCTGGAAGGGTTATGAAAACAGTTTGCTGGACCTGCCTGGCCCAGGGTTTCTGATTCAGCTGGGGGGAAGTGGACCCATGAATTTTGCATTTCTGACAAGCTCCCACATTGCGCCAGTGTTGCTGGCCCAAGGACAATGCTTGGCAGCAGCGTTACTCCATCTGAGCTCTCCTTGCTCTCCCCGCTCCTCACTTCCCAAGACTTCCTGATGCTCATTTCTTTTCAGGTACTGATTTTGCTCAGTTTTTTTTTTCTTTTTTTCCTGTTTTTAATTGAGATTGTATATATTTAAGGTGCACAGCATGATGTTTTCATGTCCATATACATAGTAAATAGATAGTCAACCCAATTAGCAGTCAACCCAATTAGCATATCCATTTCTTCACACAAATACCTTTGTGTGTGTGTAGTAAGAATATTTAATCTACTTTTAGCAATCTCAAATATACAACACAGTATTTGTTATTAACCATAATCCCTTACTGTACATTAGATCTCTAGAATTTATTTATCCTATATAACTAAAACTTGGTACCCTTTGATTGTCATTCTACTCCCTGCTTCTATGAATTGACTTTTTTAGAGTCACATAAAAGTGAAATCAGGCAATATTTTTCTTTCAGTGTCTGGCTCATTTCATTTAACATGATGTCGTCCAAGTTTATCTGTGTTATCATAAATGGCAAGATTTTCTTCTTTTTAATGAATAATATCTCATGATATATGCATATACATGTACACATATATCACATTTTCTGTATTCATGTGTCAACAGACATTGAGGTCGATTCTGTATCTTGGCTGTTGTGAATGATGCTGCAGTGAACATGGGGGTGCGGGGATCTCTTCAAGATGCTGATTTCATTTCTGTTAGACACATACCCAGAAGAGGGATTGCTGGATCATACAGTAGCTCTGTTTTTTAAGGAACCTTCATACTTTTTCAATAATGGCTGTATTAATTTATACCCTGACCAACAATATACAGGATTCCTTTCTCTCCACATCCTTGCCAATGGTTGTTATTTTTTGTATTTTTGATAATAGTCATCTTGACATGTATGAGGTGATATTTCACTGTAGTTTTTTTTTTTTTTTCCCTCTTTTTTTTTTATTGTTGGGGATTCATTGAGGGTACAATAAGCCAGTTACACTGATTGCAATTGTTAGGTAAAGTCCCTCTTGCAATCATGTCTTGCCCCCATAAAGTGTGACACACGCTAAGGCCCCACCCCCCTCCCTCCCTCCCTCTTTCTGCTCCCCCCCCCCATAACCTTAATTGTCATTAATTATCCTCATATCAAGATTGAGTACATAGGATTCATGCTTCTCCATTCTTGTGATGCTTTACTAAGAATAATGTCTTCCACGTCCATCCAGGTTAATACGAAGGATGTAAAGTCTCCATTTTTTTTAATGGCTGAATAGTATTCCATGGTATACATATACCACAGCTTGTTAATCCATTCCTGGGTTGGTGGGCATTTAGGCTGTTTCCACATTTTGGCGATTGTAAATTGAGCTGCAATAAACAGTCTAGTACAAGTGTCCTTATGATAAAAGGATTTTTTTCCTTCTGGGTAGATGCCCAGTAATGGGATTGCAGGATCGAATGGGAGGTCTAGGTTGAGTGCTTTGAGGTTTCTCCATACTTCCTTCCAGAAAGGTTGTACTAGTTTGCAGTCCCACCAGCAGTGTAAAAGTGTTCCCTTCTCTCCACATCCACGCCAGCATCTGCAGTTTTGAGATTTTGTGATGTGGGCCATTCTCTCTGGGGTTAGATGATATCTCAGGGATGTTTTGATTTGCATTTCTCTAATATATAGGGATGATGAACATTTTTTCATGTGTTTGTTAGCCATTCGTCTGTCGTCTTTAGAGAAAGTTCTATTCATGTCTCTTGCCCATTGATATAAGGGATTGTTGGCTTTTTTCATGTGGATTAATTTGAGTTCTCTATAGATCCTGGTTATCAAGCTTTTGTCTGATTGAAAATATGCAAATATCCTTTCCCATTGTGTGGGTTGTCTCTTTGCTTTGGTTATCGTCACCTTAGCTGTACAGAAGCTTTTCAGTTTAACGAAGTCCCATTTGTTTATTTTTGATGTTGTTGCAATTGCCATGGCAGTCTTCTTCATGAAGTCTTTCCCCAGGCCAATATCTTCCAGTGTTTTTCCTATGCTTTCTTTGAGGATTTTTATTGTTTCATGCCTTAAATTTAAGTCTTTTATCCATCTTGAATCAATTTTTGTGAGTGGGGAAAGGTGTGGGTCCAGTTTCAGTCTTTTACACGCAGACATCCAATTCTCCCAACACCATTTATTGAATAGGGAGTCTTTCCCCCAAGGTAAGTTCTTGTTTGGTTTATCGAAGATTAGGTGGTTGTAAGATGTTAGTTTCATTTCTTGGTGTTCAATTCAATTCCAAGTGTCTATGTCTCTGTTTTTGTGCCAGTACCATGCTGTCTTGACCACTATGGCTTTGTAGTACAGACTAAAATCTGGTATGCTAATGCCCCCAGCTTTATTTTTGTTACTAAGAACTGCCTTAGCTATACGGGGTTTTTTCCGGTTCCATACAAAACGCAGAATCATTTTTTCCAAATCTTGAAAGTACGATGTAGGTACTTTGATAGGAATGGCATTGAATAGGTAGATTGCTTTGGGAAGTATAGACATTTTAACACTGTTGATTCTTCCCATCCATGAGCATGGTATGTTCTTCCATTTGTTAATATCCTCTGCTATTTCCTTTCTGAGGAGTTCATAGTTTTCTTTATAGAGGTCCTTCACCTCCTTCGTTAGGTATATTCCTAGGTATTTCATTTTCTTTGAAACTATGGTGAAGGGAGTTGTGTCCTTAATTAGCTTCTCATCTTGACTGTTATTGGTGTATACAAAGGCTACTGACTTGTGGACATTGATTTTATATCCTGAAACATTACTGTATTTTTTGATGACTTCTAGGAGTCTTGTGGTTGAGTCTTTGGGATCCTCTAAGTATAAGATCATGTCGTCAGCAAAGAGGGAGAGTTTGACCTCCTCTGCGCCCATTTGGATTCCCTTTATTTCCTTGTCTTGCCTAATTGTATTGGCTAGAACTTCCAGCACTATGTTGAATAGTAAAGGTGAGAGAGGACAACCTTGTCTGGTTCCAGTTCTAAGAGGAAAAGCTTTGAGTTTTACTCCATTCAGTAAAATATTGGCTGTGGGTTTGTCACAGATAGCTTCAATCAGTTTTAGAAATGTGCCACCTATGCCTATACTCTTCAGTGTTTTAATTAGAAAAGGATGCTGGATTTTATCAAATGCTTTTTCTGCATCTATTGAGAGGATCATGTGATCTTTATTTTTGCCTCTGTTAATATGGTGGATAACGTTTATGGACTTGCGTATGTTAAACCAGCCTTGCATCCCTGGGATGAAGCCTACTTGATCATGATGAATGACTTTTTTGATGATAAGCTGTAATCTATTGGCTAGGATTTTGTTGAGAATTTTTCCATCTATATTCATGAGTGAGATTGGTCTGAAATTCTCCTTTTTGTTTGGGTCTTTTCCTGGTTTTGGTATCAGGGTGATGTTTGCTTCATAGAATGTGTTGGGGAAGATTCCTTCTTCCTCAATTTTTTGGAATAATTTCTGCAGTACAGGAATAAGCTCTTCCTTGAAGGTTTGATAGAATTCTGGAGTGAAGCCATCTGGACCAGGGCATTTTTTAGTTGGAAGCTTTTTTATTGTTTCTTTGATCTCAGTGCTTGAAATTGGTCTGTTCAGGAGGTCTATTTCTTCCTGGCTAAGTCTAGGGAGAGGGTGTGATTCCAAATATTGATCCATTTCCTTCACATTGTCAAATTTCTGGGCATAGAGTTTCTGGTAGTATTCAGAGATGATCTCTTGTATCTCTGTGGGATCAGTTGTTATTTCCCCTTTATCGTTTCTGATTGAGGTTACTAGAGATTTTACTTTTCTATTTCTAGTTAGTCTGGCCAATGGTTTATCTATTTTATTTATTTTTTCAAAAAACCAACTCCTCGTTTCATTAATTTTCTGAATGATTCTTTTGTTTTCAATTTCATTGATCTCTGATTTGATTTTGGAGATTTCTTTTCTTCTACTGAGTTTAGGCTTAGATTGTTCTTCTTTTTCCAATTCCATAAGGTCTCTTGTGAGATTGTTGATGTGCTCTCTTTCTGTTTTTCGAATGTAGGCATCTAAAGCGATGAATTTTCCTCTCAAAACTGCTTTTGCAGTATCCCACAGGTTTTGGTAGCTTGTGTCTTCATTGTTGTTATGCTCAAGGAAGTTAATGATTTCCTGTTTTATTTCTTCCTGCACCCATCTGTTATTCAACAGAAGATTGTTTAATTTCCATGCCTTTGGGTGGGGTTGAGCATTTTTGTTAGAGTTGAGTTCCACCTTTAGTGCCTTATGGTCTGAAAAGATACAAGGTAAAATTTCAATTCTTTTGATTCTGTTGATATTTGTTTTGTGTCCCAGGATATGATCAAGTTTGGAGAATGTTCCATGGGGTGATGAGAAGAATGTATATTCTTTATCTTTGGGGTGGAGTGTTCTATATATGTCTATCAAGCATAGTTGTTCTAGGGTCTCATTTAAATCTCTTGTATCTTTGTTTAATTTCTGTTTAGAGGATCTGTCCAGCTCTGTAAGAGGTGTGTTAAAGTCCCCTGTTATGATGGTATTATCAGATATCATATTGCTCAGACTGAGTAAGGTCTGTTTCAAGAATCTGGGAGCATTTAAATTTGGTGCATAGATATTTAGAATTGAAATGTCTTCTTGTTGTAGTTTTCCCTTCACCAATATAAAGTGACCATCTTTGTCTTTTTTGACTTTAGTTGCTTTAAATCCACATGTATCTGAAAATAAGATTGCAACTCCTCTTTTCTTCTGAATTCCATTTGCCTGAAAAATTGTCTTCCAACCCTTGACTCGGAGCTTGAATTTGTCTTTTGAAGCCAGGTGTGTTTCTTGCAGACAGCAAATGGATGGCTTGTGTTTTTTAATCCAGTCAGCCAATCTATGTCTCTTCAGTTGGGAATTCAAGCCATTAACATTTATGGAGATAATTGATAAGTGTGGTAGTATTCTATTCGTCTTATTTGGTGAGAGTCCATTGCTTAGTTTTATCTTTTGCATCAGTGTGGAGGTTAGGTTCTGTCCTTTGATTTCTGAGTTCTTACTTTGCTGCTGATCCATTGTGGTGGTCAGTGTGCAGAACAGGTTGAAGTATTTCCTGTAGAGCTGGTCTTGTTGTGGCCAATTTTCTCAATGTTTGTATATCCATAAATGATTTGATTTATCCGTCAATTTTGAAGCTTAGCTTAGCAGGGTACAGAATTCTGGGCTGGAAATTGTTCTGTTTAAGTAGATTAAAGGTAGATGACCATTGTCTTCTTGCTTGGAAAGTTTCATTAGAGAAGTCTGCGGTCACTCTGATGGATTTGCCCCTGTAGGTCAACTGGCGCTTACTCCTGGCAGCTTGCAGAATCTTTTCTTTTGTCTTGACTTTGGACAGGTTCATCACAATGTGTCTTGGAGAAGCTCGGTTAGAGTTGAGGCGACCTGGGGTCTGATATCCCTCTGAAAGTAGTGTGTCAGAATCTTTGGTGATGTTTGGGAAATTTTCTTTTATAATATTCTCTAGTATGGCTTCCATTCCTCTGGGGCATTCTTCTTCCCCTTCTGGAATTCCTATAACTCGTATGTTGGAACGCTTCATAAAGTCCCATAATTCTGACAGTGAACGTTCTGCTTTCTCTCTCTTCTTTTCTGCCTCTTTTACTATCTGAGTTATCTCAAAAACTTTGTCTTCTACCTCTGAAATTCTTTCTTCTGCATGGTCTAACCTGTTGCTGATACTTTCCATTGCATCTTTAAGTTTCCTGATTGACTGTTTCATTTCCTTCAGCTCTGCTATATCCTTTTTGTATTCTTCATATCGTTCATCTCTGATTTGATTCTGTTTTTGGATTTCCTTTTGGTTATTTTCCACTTTATTAGCAGTTTCCTTCATTGTTTCCATCATTTCTTTCATTGTTTTCAACATGTGTATTCTAAATTCCCTTTCTGTCATTCCTAACATTTGTGTATAGGTGGAATCCTCTGCAGTAGCTACCTCATGGTCCCTTGGCGGGGTTGTTCTGGACTGGTTCTTCATGTTGCCTGGAGTTTTCTGCTGATTCTTCCTCATGAGTGATTTCTTTTATCTGTTTCCTTGCCCTAATTATCCTTTCACTTCCTCTTGCTCTTTAAATTCTTGTGCCTGTGGACTAAGGGTTACAGGACCAGAAAGGTGAGAAGGTTGAAGAGCAAAAAAGGGATGAAAGAAAGGAGGACAGAGTGATAAGAAAAAAAAAGAAAGATAGAGAAAGGAGAGGGGGAGGGGATAAGGAATATTGACAAAAAGAAGAGAGGCACAGAAAGAGGGAGACAGGGCAATATAGGTGTACAGTAGGGTACTTTGACACAACCTTAAAAAACCCCACCTTCTGGGGGTTGGGTGCCCAGTTGGGTGGTTCTCTTGAGGTCAGCAGCTCTTTGCTAACCTGGTCAGACACAGTACCCCACCTCCACCAAGTAGAGAGGAAAGACAAAAATGCTATAAATCAAACCAAAACAAGCAAACAGAAAACTTTATGGAGATAAAATTGGGTGAAAAACCAAATAATAGCTGTAGAAACAGTAGCAAAAATTAAGTTGTAGTTATTAAAAAAGGCAGCAATGGGAAATTATAATTAAACCAAAAAATTGAGAAAGAAAAAGGGATCTGTATGGAAAAGATTGAAATTAAGAAACAAAAGAACATCAACAATGTCAAAATAAACAAACAAAAAAACCCAACCAAACAAAAAAAAAGAAAAAAAAATACACAACCAAAAACAAAGCAGTTTGTATATGTTATTGAATATTGTCTGGGCAACACGTGGTCTTTTGGGGTATGAGATGTTAGTCACAGTTCTGATACGACTGGAGGCTGCTGATTTCTCAAACCCCAGCAGGTAGACACCCTAAATCTCTCTTCAGCCCACTTAAAAGGCACTTTGAACTTGTAAACTTGCTGAGCAGAAGCTTTCCCAGCTTTCTCGCTGGAATCACTGCTGAAGTGGCTATCCACTTACCCAGTGTGCCAAAACCGGTCTCACTCTGCCCCTGAGGGTTAGGGCTGCAAGGCGGCTCAGACCCCACCCTTAGGCTACTTGGTTGCTGGGTAACCAGCTCCCACCCGTTTCTAGCTCTGCGACTCTGAGGGCGGAGCTTGCTGGGGCAGATCACTGACAATGGTTCCGTGTGACCCACCGCCAAACACTAGTAGCTCCGTCTGGCTCAGCGGCTCAGACTGGGGCCCTAGACAACGGCCAAAGTTCTCCGCACTCCCGCTCAGGCCTTCCCCAAGGCAGTTCAACTCAGTGCCAAGTCCAAGGACATCAAAACAGTTCACAGGTAAGGCCTTTCTGGTTTGCAGTCTCGCTGCTACTGAACTTACAGTTGTGGGCGGGTTTAGACGGATTGAACACACGTGACCACTTGCCGGTTTTCCACTGTTTTAGTCCTCCTCTTGGGGTGCAGAAGTCTCTCGCTGACTCCCTGTATCCTCATAGGAGTGATGATAGGCAGTTCCCACCAGCCAGAGATGCCTGGAGTCCTATCTCCCCAGACTCACGGTGCCCAGATGCAAGGAAGCTGTTACTCGGCTGCCATCTTGCTCCGCCCCTTCACTGTAGTTTTTAATGTTACTTTTGAACTGTTGAAATAATCCTAATTATTTACCCTTCTGATATTATAATACTGGTATTGTCTTTTATGTGTCTTCCCAAATGTTGTTTTGATTGTTACAGATTATGAATTTCTAAACATAGGAAATCTCTCATACCAGAAAATCTTATAGAGAAAGCTGAGAGAGTTGCCCACCCAGCACTTAGGAAGGATGTATTTGGTCAGAATAGTAAAGGGATGGTTTCCTTTGTAGTAAAGACATTTGGACCTTTTTAACCAATTATTTTTTAAACTTAACACGAGTGTTTTAGTATAGTCTTGGTATCTAGCTAGTTAGCCAGTTGGCCTTTTTGAAATCATTGTAAAGGAATTATATCAGCTGTATTGGTGGAAGATAAAAGGAATGTGTCCATAATTTTGTATAAGGAATTTTATCTAGTTGACTGCTTCAAGCTATAAATTTCTAGTTGTAGCTCTTAAATTGATCTGGACCCAACAACAAAGTAATTTGATCTTTTATAATAAAGATATTTATTTGACCTCTTATTTGGGGGTATTTAGTATTAAAATCATATTTAGAAACAGAAATTCTGTGTGTAAGTTTTCATGAAACTTATATTTTCAATTCTATTGAAAGGTAAAATAAAAAAAGTATTGCCAAACAAAAATAAATAAATAAGTATAATTAAATTTAGAAAGACCATAGAGTTAGCTCTTTTCCAAATGGCTTATCTGGGTATTTTCTCCATGTACATGTATCTCTTTTCTTCATTATTTACTAGATACAACAGGAACATTTGTGTTGCTGAATCTTCAGTAGCCTATAGACAGCTCTGTGCATTTCAATATGTATTCTCCAGCTGGGTGTGTGTGTGTGTGTGTGTGTGTGTAAAGATCTCAAACAAATGAGATTGCTTAACATAATATATTTTTCTACATTCAGTTGACATTTATTGAATATTTATTCCTGTCATTAGATGTTTTCCTCCATTTTCTAAATGATTGCATAGTATTTCTTTATTTGAATATACCCTAATTAGAAGGAAAATTATTGTGTTAAAATAATTGAAAGGGGAAAAGAGCGCATGTTGCCAAATTACCCTCTAGAAAGAGAGCAAAAAACTTTTATACAAACATTGCTAACAAAAACACTTTTTGTTAATTGTTAATATTGCTTTAGGTTAGAATTATCATATGATACTGTAGGGTTTAAACTGATTAGGTTTAAAAATATCAATCAATTTGGGATGATAGGAGTCCTTTTTTAATATCTTCTTAGTTTAGGGGCAGCGCCTGTGGCTCAGTGGGTAAGGCGCCAGCCCCATATACCGAGGGTGGCAGGTTCAAACCTGGCCCCGGCTAAACTGCAGCCAAAAAAAAAAAAAAAAAAAGAATATCTTCTTAGTTTAGGACACAGATGGTCCAATCTATTATAACACAGACGTAAAATATCAGAAATTGTGCCTCAAAATAATAGGATACATAAGAAACTAAATAGATTATGTGTTGGCATCATTGCTTTTGTTTTGTTTTGTTTTGTTTGAATATTTGAACTTGACCTATGCATTGGGTGATGTTTGTTTTGGTTTTCATTTGGAGGTATTTTATTATTTCTAACATACAGTTTCAATAATTCTTCTAGAAGTTTCTATAAATGTTGAAGTTGAAATCGTTTTGTCCTCCCAACAGTTTGCCAATTGTTAAGGTAGGGCTCTATGCTATGCAATTCAGAGATGCATATGATTTTTTTCTTTAAATAACATTTTTAATTTCTTTCTTTAAATAGCATGTTTTCGTCACTGAATTCTGAATTCATAATCATAAGTTCTTCTTTCTTTGCCTAATCTCTGTTTTCCCTCAACATCTTCACTTATGCTTCCTTCTCCTAATCCTATTTCTGTTAACGTGCCTTATGAAGAAGGAGAAATCGCATGTTCTTTAAGTTAAACAGATCTGGATACAAAACTTTGCTCTTCTACTTTTAGCTGTGTGACATTGAGAAAATTATTGATCTTTGCTGAGCCTCAGTGAAGTGGAACTTTTTTTCTCCCTCATTTTTCTGAGGACTAAGTATAATAATATATATTGAATATCTATAAACTAACAGGGGCTCAATAAACATTAGTTCCTTTCTCACTTCCAACTTTTTCTTACTCTTCCTTCTCATTTTTCATACTTTCCCCCACCATCTATAGATGAATAATGTGAATTTCTTGGCAATCTTCCTGGGAAATATTCAGGATAAAACTCCCCCCCCCTTTTTTTTTTCTGGAGTTCATCATTATTAAAAAATCATCATGTAACTAATATTTACTTTGATCTCAGTAAGACTGTGGACCTTAGTTTAATCAACTTTATTCCATTTAAATTCGAACAAATTCTGAAATGATCTTTTAAGCAGTGGATAATTTTTAGCTTATGGGAAGAATGACGATCCCAAGATTACTGAGGGTAAGCAGGCAGTGCTGTGTCGGGGAGACATGATGGTGACTGGTGTCTCCATTAAGTAAAACCTAAAGATGCCACCACTGAGTTCTGCCCTCTGCTTGGGGATTGCTGATGGGAAGTTACACTCCTTAGGCCTAACCCCAACCAGTGTGAATTCATGTAAGTCAATTCATGCTTTCAGTTCAGAGCATGAATTCTCTCTGCTGGAAATTCCTGTCTGCCTTCCTGTCTTTACTCCTCTTTCTTTGAAAATAGCTCAAGGGTCACCTTTATAAAACCTCTTCTGTTGACTCCCTTCTCTTTTACCCTATGTCCAAAGGTCTCCTTTTGTCCTTCTCTGTACCCTGTGACAATTTCCATCACTGTGCCTGGAATGCTTGATACTCATTTATCTCCTTGCTTTTGGGCACTCAGTTCAGTAAGAGCACCGAGGATGTCTGAGTCCAGGACTGAATCTGTCACGTGGCCACTGTTCAACAAATATCTGTTGAATACAGAAATAAATGTTAAACACGCCAGGAATTTAAGGTGAAAGTCTTGGATCCCCTCAGATAGAAGAACATAGAAGGTTGAAATTATAATTGGGGATCTCTCTCCTTCCAAAGTGAATTAGAAATTTGAAGCAATTATCAACATTGTTCTGGAAGAATTAGAATGCTAGTTATCTAATTACTTGATTTCATTATCTTATGCAGATTTAGGAAGGAAAAAAAAGAGTCCTCTTCATCATTCAAAAGGTAATACAAAAATAATCCAGACACCATACTAAAGCAAAGGCTATTAAAGCCTGAAGAAGCTTAGCAATTACTTCAATTCTCTATGTCCTTTTCATTTTGAAGACACAGCAGTTCAGAAGTAATATAGTATCTAAAGAAGTTGTAAGGTCAGAACTGGAGCTGGAAGAGCTGCTAAAATACCACATACAAATTACACATCCTCTTGGACCTTAGTTCATAGATGTAAAGGGATGTGGATAACCTACTGTGCACAGTTGTTAAGATTTAATGAGCCAATATGTGGGTCACCCAACAAATGTTTGATTAACCTCCAAAAGACTACAAATAAAATCTTCTGTTTTGCATAGATCTGCAGCAAATCTCAAGAAGATACTTAGAGCATGATAGTTGTCTCTGAGGCTGACATCAATAAGGATCAAAAAATGTAAATAATTGCTAAGTATTTGTTTAGCAAGCAAATAGATATCAAAAAACTCATTAGAACACTATTAATATTTGATTTTGATGGGCAAAAATCTAAGAAGGCATTTTTAAAACTCTGGTTGAAGTGCTTTGAATTTGTAGGGCTGCTCTCCCTTGCCATGGACTCATTTTAAATAAGCCCCAGGGATTTTAATGTCTTAAAGAAAAGTCAGATGTAATTTTTCCTCCTGTAGGTTGAGATTAAGCAGGAAAACACCTCCAATGGGATAACCCTTGAGTGCAAGGGACAATCACCTCTCTGCCACCCTGGACCTTCCACCCGCTGGGATGACTCATGGGGACTCTGCAGCACAAAAAAAGATGAAACAGGGTAAATGTCGGGGGAGGAATGGAGATTCAATTTCAAGGCACAAAAATTAAATAAAATTCAGTCTTGCTCCATCATCCTTATGAGGGGATTAATGTAGATCAGGTTAAGTGGAAGAACCCTTTCTGGAGACAGCTCTGTCTCCCTGTCATAACAAAGCTGGAAAATCTCTGTCCAGCCTTTGTGGCCTTATCCTTTCTGAGAGCAGTCCTTCTGAAGAAATAGTATGTAAGGCTGGGGCAACCAAAAATCATGGATCGGTTGGCATGAAGATGGACATAAACCCAGTGACAGCTGAGCTTTGGGGAAAAAGAAAGAAAGCTATGCCCCCTTTGGAGGCAAAAGGGAGCTGTGACTAAGTCAGGATGACCCAGACGAGGAGAAGGCTCATTGCTGCTGATAAAGACTAAGTGCTCCTCATCGCGTCACAAAGCCTGGCGTCAGTCTTGAAGAGATTCTGGATTATAAACTTGGTAAAGGCAGATACCAGTTCGTAATTCATCCTCCCCGTGACCTTATGCCCCAGAGATTCAGGCGTCGTCTCAGCAGGCAGAACTGTTTTCTGTGCTCCAAGATTGTGAAATATACTAAGTAAGACCTTTTTTCCTGAACTTCTCATTTAGTCTCTTTAGTGATTTTGGTCATTTTGTAGTTTCTCTAGTCCTGCGTTTTGCCTGTTTTTAAACTAACATCTAATTGCCCCCGTAAGTACCAAATTGGTCTTCCTTTTATTCTTATTTTCTAGGCTTCACCATCCTTTTTAACCTTGTATTTCATTAGAGCCCCAAAGTGGAAATGAAATAAAAGCAGTGCATGTTCCTCACAAAAAGGTATAATACAGTTCTCTCTAAAGTAAGTGTTCCCTTACGGATCAGCGACACTGCTGCTTTTTAAGCTTGAGCACTGCTAACGGTTTGATGTCGCCTTCCACATCACTTAAGTGCACATCTAAACACATTCTGTATGTTTGCCATAAACAAGATATTACTCTTCATTTCTGCTCCAAAATCTCAAAACTATGATGTGAACATTTTTCCTAATCAGTATATATGAATCCTTTTAAAATCGCACAATATTCCATTATATAGATGCAGCATGATTGACTTAACCGATCTTGTGTTGCTGGGCGTTTCAGTTGTTTCCAAGTGGCTGCCTGAACCACAGTGCAGTGAGTATCCTCATACCTGCTTTTCTATATATTCATGCAAGTCTTTCTAAAGGTCATATTCCTGGAAGTGAAATTAGCAGTTGGGGGCGGGGGGCCAAAGGAACAGACATTTTAATTTTTGAAAGTCATTCTCACGTTAACCTCACAAAAAGTATGACTTTGTCCTCTCACTGACAGCCTATTAGAGCTTATTTTCTTACACCAGGATGTAACAGTGGGCATAATCAGTCTCTCCGGATTTTTAGCTTTTGTCAATTAGTAAGTGAAGTTACCTGTTTACTTTTGAAATTACCTTAGTTTGCATTTCTTTACTCATTGTTCTTTTCATTTGTTAACTGGACATTCGCATTTTCTTTTTTATGAATTGATGACATCTTTTGCTCACTTTTCTCTTGGATTGCTCTCTCACACAGGGTATGATCAGTCAAACAAACCATTACAAAGCATCAAAGATATTTGAAGCCAAAAATGTCTCAGGCATGATCCAAAAATCCCCTATCCTTACAGAAAGTGGCAATGGGTGTATGTATGGAGTTTTTAGAAACATGTTTTTTTCCTGTTATTCTTATGTTAGGCTTCTTTTGAACTCCTTTTTTCCATTAAGAATTCTTTCCCATCTTTTTTATGTTCTCAACATCTCTTATAATTAATCATTCTTCTCAATTTTTCCCTTTGAGCTAATATAGTTGGTAAATGATTTAGTAATCTCAGAAACCCTAGGAGGAAAATTCCCGTCCTTAGGTAAATGTTTTTTTTTTTTTTTTTAAAGAAAAGATGTAAAGAAATAAGGTCATTTAAGAAAATGTATAGGAATTGTTCTTCATGCTTCCAGATATTTAATACTGTCATTAATAATAATCTGTAATTTCCTCTCCCAGCACAACCTGTCCTTTCTCTCCTTCCACCTTTTCCTCTTTCTTTTCTCCTCTTTGCCCTTCCCCACTTCCTCCTGTCATCCCCTCTGTCTTCCTCTCCTGGTGGAAGAGCCCTTCCTCCCCAGCCACAGCTCTGAATCAATTAGTTTTGTCCCCAGGAATTCTAGGTGAGGACTCAGTAAAAGAGGCATTGATTAATACGCCTGCAGTGCTGCAGCAACGGGTGCCCCAGGAAATTCAGGACTCGGCCAGGATGGGCCACCCTCATACAGATATGGTTAGAACATAGAAATTGTATTTTTAAAATGGAGAAAGGAAGGAAAATGTATCTAGATGATATAATTGTATTTCTAGAGCACTTGAGAATGAACTGGAAACTTTTTTTTAAACAGTGAGCAAGTTTAGCAAAGTCATTTAGTGTAAAATTTGTGCACCAAAAACAGTAGCCTTTTTATATCTAAACAACAACCCCTTGAAGATAGAAATGATAGTGTAAGAAAACATAGTAATATATAATAGAAACCTAATGACAAAATGCCCAGGATATAAAAGGTAACAAGAAACGAGTAGGGTGTAAGTTAAAAAAAGATGACATAAAATAAAACTTATTTTAGATAAAATGCTGCAGCAATATAACAGTGTCAGTTTTCCTTCTATTTATGCATAGATCTGGCATGATCACGATAAAAATGACTAACCAGATTTTATGTGCAACATAAAATGTATAAAAATAGATACAAAATTTTCGACAAAGAAGAATGATGAGAATAGGCTAATCTTAATCAGATATTCAAATGTGTATTATAAGACTCATAGTAATTAATTGAAAGATTAATGAAAGAGAATGGAAACTCTTACTATTGACCCAATTACATACTGAGATCGATATATAGCACACATGTCTGAAATTAATACGTAATAAAAGTAGCATTTCAAATTAAGGGGAGAGAGATTGTTTATCCATAGACAAAATTTAGATTTCTACTTTGTTTCGTACCCAGAAAGAAATTCCAGATGCATCAAAACATTTAGATGCAAAGAATAAAACCACAAAATTATTAGAACAAAACAAGGGAGAACTTTTTATATATAATTTTAGATCACAGAAAGGGTTTCTAATGATTGCACAAAACCATCAGTGGACATACTGATAAGGTTAACCATATACAATTGTAATTTTTCTGCATGATAACAGATATAATCAAAAAAAGTAAAAATATAAATTAAACATATTTACTGGGCATATCACTACCAGAAAACTCACTTTTCTTAATACATAAAGAACTTGTCTAAAATAATTCTTAAAAACTCAATGAGAAAACATTCTTCTCCCTTCTCTGGGAAAAGCTATAAGAATTCTGACACCATGCTTACTCTGGGGAGAGAAACCAGAGGTCAGAGAGACTCCCTCTTTACCTTGCATTTTGTTTTTTTCTTTTTCTTTTTTTTTTTTTTTTTTGTAGAGACAGAGTCTCACTTTACCGCCCTCGGTAGAGTGCCATGATGTCACAGGACTCACAGCAACCTCCGGCTTCCGTGATTCTCCTGCCTCAGCCTCTCGAGCAGCGGGGACTACAGGCTCCCACCACAATGCCCAGCTATTTTTTGGTTGCAGTTTGGCCGGGGCTGGGTTTGAACCTGCCACCCTCGGTATATGGGGCCAGCTCCCTACTCACTGAGCCACAGGCGCCACCCTCTTTTTCTTTTTTTTACCACGAGCAGAAGGAGTGTCCTAGTTAGTGCAGGCTGCTTTGACAAAAATATTCTATCTTAGGGGCAGCGCCTGTAGCTCAAAGGAATAGGGCGTTGACCCCATGTGCTGGAGGTGGTGGGTTCAAACCCAGCCCTGGCCAAAAACTGCAAAAAAAAAAAAAAAATCTTATACTGGATAGCTTATGTACAACAGGAATTTATTTGTCGCAGTTCTGGAAGCTGGGGATTCCAAGATCAAGGCGCTTTCAGATTCAGTATCTTAGCGTGGGTCTGCTTCCTGGCCCTTAGACATTATCTACTCCCTGTGTCCTCACATGCTAAAAGGGTCAAGAGTGATCTCTGGGGCTTCTTTCATAAGGGCACTGATCCCATTCATGAGGGCTCTAATCACCTCCCAAAGGCCTTACCTCCAAATATCATCATCAGCTTGGGGGCTAGAATGTCAACATAAAAATTTTGGGAAGACATAAACATTCTGTCTATCACAAATAGTTTCCAAATAGCTAGAACTAGATAGGAGGAAAATACACTAACTGAGAAAAAGTTTTTAAAACTGGAAATCTAAACATCTGTGTTTCCTCAATTCACCTTGCTGCTGCTAACCTGTATAAATAGAAGAAAGGGGAAAAGAAGAAAACAGAAATAGTCACAGGTATCCTCCTCCTTATTTATTTATTTTTTAATACATTTACCATTGGGGTTTTACCAGTGGGGGGTGCTTTAAAAGACCCATAAAATATGTCTCTTAAATGCTAAAGAACATTCTTATTTCCAGTCTTAACAGATTTATTCTTTTCGTGAATAAAGGGGCTTTGGCCTTGTCGTCCCTCAAGAAGTCTCCCTTCTTTCTACCTTGCTTTAAGGAAGATCCTGATTAGATTTTACTTATGGGGAAAAATGTAAAATTTTTCAGCAAAAATGATGTAATTTGAACTATTTTCCAATGTTTTTATAGAATTTTTAAAGTGCTTTACTATTAAGTAAATAATTTACTAAATTAACTGAAAAACATATAAGAAATTTATTGTACAGCACATTACTGTAGATTAAGAGATGTCTTAATAGTGCCTTGCTGAGACGGTGATTCTGCTCTAGTGAGGGTTTTTCCTTATTTTCAGTAGACAAGAACGTAAAGCCTTTAGCAGCCTTCACAGAACAGGTGCAGCTGTGTTACTTGCAAAAATGGTAGGCTTACGCAGGATAGTTGATAGTAAGTAGAGCAGCTAGAATTGAAATTTCTACTGATTTCCATTTCTCCTTCATGTTTAATAAAATGCTAGCATTGTGTCTGGGATTTTATAAGCATTTAAATTACTATCAAGGATATTAATAATTAGTAGAGTCTCACTATCCAAAGGCATCTCCAGGAAGGTGATCACTTTCCTCTAAGTTACTATGTGTATTTTCCAGGGCTCTCTGTGAATAAATGAATAGGTGAAGGCTGTGTATCCAGTTTGACATAAGCATTCCAAATTGTATACAAAATCAGCACATAGTACCCCATAAAAGCATTAATGCACATAGTTCTGATTTAACAAAAAAAATTGTTAAGAGTAAAAAAAAAGAAGAAGAAGAAGAAAAGAAAAGCCCTATTTGTGACTTTAAACGCTTCAGGTCTTTATCCAGGAGGCTCTTAGCTAATTTCCTGCCCTTTGGTAAATGTGTGACTTTTTTAGCGGTAGCTTCTTTACACCAATGTCAAGTGTCCATCCTGTCAGGAAACGCAGTGAATGAGGAGTGTGATAGGGACTGCAGGAGCTTGTCCAGATTTGAAATAGTTGGGATGCAGGGCGGAAAGCATATTTCCACTTTGGGAGAAATAGGCTTCTGATTTCTTCGGTTCCCTCGGAAAATGCCTCCCGCAGGGTCTCGGCAGGGCATTTTCTAAGCTCGTTGTGGATCTGTTTTTGGCCTCCCGGAGACTTCTGTGTTCTATAGGCTTCTGGCTCTTAGTTCTCAGAGAGCAGTTGTTCTGTGTCATCGCCACACAGCTTATAATTAGTATGGGCCCATATTTTAAGTTTGTCAGGCTGGCAAGTTTTGAAGGTATTATTAACAGAAGACATACAGATTTCCAAGGGCATTCTCCGTTTCTAGCATTTTCTGCATTGTCAGGATGTATTTGACCATAGAGCGATATTTTACATGTATATAATGACTTGAGTCTCATTCTGCTAATTATCTAAACATTCTGTATTTCCTTTTAGTTCTAGAATTAACATGAATGTAGAACAACCGTGAACTGAATATTAAGAAAGCATTCTCTCCGAGGAAGACCAGCAAAGATTTTCAGAATCTACATAAAATCATGGCTTAAATTTCTTGCCAAAAAATAAACATTTTACAAATTTCCCTGTTATATAACCCTTATGGCATTCTCTAGTTCCCATATCCCCAAGTTCCATATTCCTTGTCATTTTCAGTCTGTTTTATGCCCCTGTGTCCCAGTGGAAACAGAATGGTGTTTGCAGAATTGGTCAGATTACTCATGCATTTGATCCAATGGCATCATTGAGATAACTAAAATGCTGTTTGTCACAAGATAAATCTCTATATTGGAATACATAGAAGGAATTAACGTGAAAGACATGATTTCTGTACCTCCCAGCTGTCTCTCTTACATAAACTCTATTGTTCGTTGTAACTACCAACTTATTAATGCTTCTGCCACTAAAAGACATAGATATTATTCGGATAGTTTTTACTTTTTTTTTTTTTTTTGCAGTTTCTGGCCGGGGTTGGGTTTGAACCCACCACCTCTGGCATATGGGGCCAGCGCCCTACTCCTCTGAGCCACAGGCACTGCCCCGGATAGTTTTTGATCTAAGTCCCAGTATAAACTTACCATAGTAACTACCTCCCCTTGTAGAGTGAGTAATAATTAATAATTTAACTTAATATGTTAAATATATTTTTGATTTGGGCGGCGCCTGTGGCTCAGTTGGTAGGGTGCCGGCCCCATATACCGAGGGTGGCGGGTTCAAACCCGGCCCCGGCCAAACTGCAACCAAAAAATTGCCGGGCGTTGTGGCAGGCGCCTGTAGTCCCAGCTACTCGGGAGGCTGAGGCAAGAGAATCGCTTAAGCCCAGGAGTTGGAGGTTGCTGTGAGCTGTGTGAGGCCACGGCACTCTGCCGAGGGCCATAAAGTGAGACTCTGTCTCTACAAAAAAAATATATATATATATTTTTTTGATTTGCCTAGCTGAGTAATGGAAGAAAGAGAAGAGCAATGTAGAGTTAATAATAGCTATTGTTTATTGAGAAATTATAGTCAACACAGTACAAATATTCATTTTTTTTTTAATTTTTTTTTTATTGTTGGGGATTCATTGAGGGTACAATAAGCCAGTTACACTGATTGCAATTGTTAGGTAAAGTCCCTCTTGCAATCATGTCTTGCCCCCATAAAGTGTGACACACACTAAGGCCCCACCCTCCTCCCTCCATCCCTCTTTCTGCTTCCCCCCCATAACCTTAATTGTCATTAATTGTCTTCATATCAAGATTGAGTACATAGGATTCATGCTTCTCCATTTTTGTGATGCTTTACTAAGAATAATGTCTTCCACGTCCATCCAGGTTAATACGAAGGATGTAAAGTCTCCATTTTTTTAATGGCTGAATAGTATTCCATGGTATACATATACCACAGCTTGTTAATCCATTCCTGGGTTGGTGGGCATTTAGGCTGTTTCCACATTTTGGCAACGGTAAATTGAGCTGCAATAAACAGTCTAGTACAAGTGTCCTTATGATAAAAGGATTTTTTTCCTTCTGGGTAGATGCCCAGTAATGGGATTGCAGGATCGAATGGGAGGTCTAGGTTGAGTGCTTTGAGGTTTCTCCATACTTCCTTCCAGAAAGGTTGTACTAGTTTGCAGTCCCACCAGCAGTGTAAAAGTGTTCCCTTCTCTCCACATCCACGCCAGCATCTGCAGTTTTGAGATTTTATGATGTGGGCCATTCTCACTGGGGTTAGATGATATCTCAGGGTTGTTTTGGTTTGCATTTCTCTAATATATAGAGATGTTGAACATTTTTTCATGTGTTTGTTAGCCATTCGTCTGTCATCTTTAGAGAAAGTTCTATTCATGTCTCTTGCCCATTGATATAAGGGATTGTTGGCTTTTTTCATGTGGATTAATTTGAGTTCTCTATAGATCCTGGTTATCAAGCTTTTGTCTGATTGAAAATATGCAAATATCCTTTCCCATTGTGTAGGTTGTCTCTTTGCTTTGGTTATTGTGTCCTTAGCTGTACAGAAGCTTTTCAGTTTAATGAAGTCCCATTTGTTTATTTTTGTTGTTGTTGCAATTGCCATGGCAGTCTTCTTCATGAAGTCTTCCCCCAGGCCAATATCTTCCAGTGTTTTTCCTATGCTTTCTTGGAGGATTTTTATTGTTTCATGCCTTAAGTTTAAGTCCTTTACCCATCTTGAATCAATTTTTGTGAGTGGGGAAAGGTGTGGGTCCAGTTTCAGTCTTTTACATGTAGACATCCAGTTGTCCCAACACCATTTATTGAATAGGGAGTCTTTCCCCCAAGGTAAGTTCTTGTTTGGTTTATCAAAGATTAGGTGGTTGTAAGATGTTAGTTTCATTTCTTGGTGTTCAATTCGATTCCAAGTGTCTATGTCTCTGTTTTTGTGCCAGTACCATGCTGTCTTGACCACTATGGCTTTGTAGTACAGACTAAAATCTGGTATGCTGATACCCCCAGCTTTATTTTTGTTACTAAGAACTGCCTTAGCTATACGGGTTTTTTTCCGGTTCCATACAAAACGCAGAATCATTTTTTCCAAATCTTGAAAGTACGATGTAGGTACTTTGATAGGAATGGCATTGAATAGGTAGATTGCTTTGGGAAGTATAGACATTTTAACAATGTTAATTCTTCCCATCCATGAGCATGGTATGTTCTTCCATTTGTTAATATCCTCTGCTATTTCCTTTCTGAGGATTTCATAGTTTTCTTTATAGAGGTCCTTCACCTCCTTCGTTAGGTATATTCCTAGGTATTTCATTTTCTTTGAAACTATGGTGAAGGGAGTTGTGTCCTTAATTAGCTTCTCATCTTGACTGTTATTGGTGTATACAAAGGCTACTGACTTGTGGACATTGATTTTATATCCTGAAACATTACTGTATTTTTTGATGACTTCTAGGAGTCTTGTGGTTGAGTCTTTGGGGTTCTCTAAGTATAAGATCATGTCGTCAGCAAAGAGGGAGAGTTTGACCTCCTCTGCTCCCATTTGGATTCCCTTTATTTCCTTGTCTTGCCTAATTGTATTGGCTAGAACTTCCAGCACTATGTTGAATAGTAAAGGTGAGAGAGGACAACCTTGTCTGGTTCCAGTTCTAAGAGGAAAAGCTTTGAGTTTTACTCCATTCAGTAAAATATTGGCTGTGGGTTTGTCATAGATAGCTTCAATCAGTTTTAGAAATGTGCCACCTATGCCTATACTCTTCAGTGTTCTAATTAGAAAAGGATGCTGGATTTTATCAAATGCTTTTTCTGCATCTATTGAGAGGATCATGTGATCTTTATTGTATATAATGTTATTTTATGCTTAAAAATACCTTTGAGTCTGACACAGCAGATGTCACTAATGTAGACCATAATTGCCAGACACTCTGTGTTATGCATTATCTCCTTTGGGTCACAACTTTTCTATGGGTACCATTACTATACCCATTTTACAGATGAAGAAACTGAGATTGCAAGAGGTTAATTAATTGTTCTAGTGTAGGTATTAAGTGCTGTGTATTCAAGCCCTCCATGTCTTCTGCCTCCAGTGCACCATAAACTATCTTTTAAAGAAGGCTTTTTCCATTTTACACATGGTGGAACTGAGATAAGGAAAGTTTAAAATATCTTGTCCAAAGTCTCTCTTCATTTCAATGTCTGTATGCAAAACCATTATGGTTTTAATTCAAAGATGACTTCCATTCTTATTTTTAAAACTTTGTATGATTGGAGTATTAGCCACGCAGAAGAATTTTTGCTTTCAAATTCTGGTAAAAGTATAGATTAAAAACCCTATTCTAAAAGTTTAAAATGTCTCAACTGGGAAGAAAATCCTAAAACTGTTCTAGCTTGAACAGAAAATATTTCCATCTGTCACATTTGTGGATACCACATGGGGTTTTTATATAATGTTTTTGTTTGGTCCTAGAGGCATAGATTAATTTTTACTTCCTTTGGGCAGATAGTCCCACATTCTGGTGAATTTTTAAACCTCCAGATAAGGATAAAAATTCAAACATATAAATAAGGCAATATCAAATATATTTAAAATGATAGGAATGCATCATCTGGGGCGATGGCAAAAACCACGGGGCGAGGACCCTTGCGAAACAGGAGCAAGGATGAACTAGGATGCGTCTGCTTGGCATACTCCTTCCCACATGCCGAGCCTCTATTTTCTGCCCTTGTGTCTTGGAAGCCTCTCCTGATTCCTCCAGACAGTGTAGAAAAGCTTTTCCAAGGCCCCCATAGCTCTACCCTAGCAATTATCCCATTGCAAATGTTCACTTTGAGTGTCTTCCCACCAGATTTTATACTCCTTGAAATGAGAGACCAACTTTTATTACCCTTGTGTCCAGAGCACATTTCAATCATAGGAATCAAGTCAGTTCACAGTCAGCAGATTCTTCCTGGGCATTTATTACATGCCAGGCACTCTGCTAAGCAGGGAGACATGGATACCTTGTATAATTCTTTTATTTGGGGGGAGAGGGGCGGGGCTGGGGCCAGGTTTGAACCTGTCACCTTCCGTATATAGGGCCAGCCCTACTCCTTGAGGCACAGGTGCTGCCCATTGTATAATTCTTTTTTCTTTATTTTTTTTTATATTTATGATTAATATCAGAGTACATACAATTAGGTGACATTGTTTGTGTTTGTAAGGTAAAGCCCTAGTCCCAGTTGAGTCCTTTGCCCAGGAAGTGTGCCATATACCCCTACATTGTATGTCAGGTGAGAACTCATGAACCCCCTCCCACTTCTCCCCTTCTTGAATTTGTGTTTTTCTCTCATGTGGGCCTATAGTTATCGATCTACTAGTTTCAACATAGTATTGAGTACATGAGATTCTTGCTTTTTTATTCTTGAGATACTTTATATAGGAGAATGTTCTCCAGATCCTTCCAGGTAAATACATAGATACATAGTCTCTATCTCTTTTTATGGCTTAATGGTATTCCATGGTATACATATACCGCAGTTTATTAATCCATTCATGAGTTGATAGCTACTTGGGTTGTTTTTACATCTTTGCAATTGTGAAATGAGCTGCTATGAACATTTGAGTGCAAATGATCTTACGGTAAAATGATTTTTGTCTTCTGGGTAGATACTTATTAATGGAATTGTGGTATCAAATGGAAGGTCTAATTTTAGCTCTTTGTATTTCTCCATACTTCTTTCCAAAAAGGCTGTATTAGTGTACAATTCTACCAACCGTGCATAAGCTTTTCCTGTCTTTGCACTCCCACCAGCATCTGCAGCTTTGGGATTTTGTGATGTGAACCATTGTCACTGGGGTGAGGTGATATCTCAGGGTGGTTTTGATTTGAATTTCTCTGATAATTAGGGATGATGAGCATTTTTCATGTGTTTGTTGGCCCTTTGTCTGACCTCTTGGGAAAAGATTCAGTTCATGCCTCTTGCCCAGTGATTAATGGGGTTGTTCATTCTTTTCTTGTTGATTTGTTTGAGTTCTTTGTATATTCTGGTTATTAGCCCTTTGTCAGGTTCATAACATGAAAATATCTTCCCCCACTCTAAAGAGTTTCTATTTGCTTTGTTGATTGTGTCCTTAGCTGTGTAGAAGCTTTTTAACCCGATCAGATCCCACTTATTTATTTTTATAGTTTTGCCATTGGTGTCTTCTTCCTAAATTTTTGCTAAGGCCAATATCATAAAGAATTTTTCCCACACTTTCTTCTAGAGTTTTTATCACTTTATGTCTTAGATTTAAATATTTTATCTATTACGAGTTAATTTTTGAACTGGTGAGAGCTGCAGGCCAGTTTTAGATTTTTACATGTGGCTAATTAGTTTTCCCAATGCCATTTATTAAATAGAGATTCTTTTCCCCAGTGTATGCTTTTGTTTGGTTTATAGAAGATCAGATGATGACATGAGGCTATTTTTATCTCTAGGTTCTCAATTCTGTTCCATAGATCTGTGTCTCTATTTCTATGCCAAGTCCATGCTGTTTTGATCACTGTAGACTTGTAATATAATCTGAAGTCTGGTAATGTGATGCCTTCAGATTTGTTTTTATTTTGTAGAATTGCATTGGCTATTTGGGTTTTTGTTCTGGTTCCATATGAAATGAAGAACTATTTTTTCAAGTTTCTCAAAGTATGGTGCTGGTATTTTAAGTGGGATTGAATTACTCCATCAATCACTTTGGGGAGCATGTACATTTTAACAATGTCGATTCTCTCAGTCCAAGAGCATGGGATTTTTTTCTGTTTGTTTGTATATCTACAGTTTCTTTCATCAATGTTTTGTAGTTCTCCTTGTAAAGCTATTATCACTATTATTGTTTAAACTTAGGTGACTGGTGCAATATGTTACAATATGGGCACTGGTTCACAAGGTCCCTACATCCCTACACTACAAAATAACACAAACAAAAAACCCAAAATAACAGTGATCAAAGTGTAGAATGAAAGAGATCTTTTTGGCAGCATCAATAAAAGAGCAGATTTGGGCTGTTTTGACATAGACTGAACACTTCACTTTGGACCACTTGGCTTTGCAGTTGGAAGATGTAGAAGCCAATGGATTCCCTCACTGCAGGCTTTCCAGCTTCTCTAGGTTTCCCGTTATGATACTGCCATTAGCATCGTCACGCTGCTTCCCAGTATCAGCCCCTCTTTACTGCTTTCATCTATTAGTTGAGGTTAATTTTCCTAAAAAAATGACAACAATATTTGTGTCTAACTCCAACTCCATGGTGCAAAGTATAAAGTTCAAGCATTTAGAAATGTCATTTGCCACCTGCCGAGGCCTGGCCCTCCTCTCTTACCTGACTCACCTCCCGCAGCGCTGAGCTGCGTGTAAAGGCGGGCCGGGCTTCTGTTCCCAGCCTGCTTCTCTCCCTGCATTGCTGCTAATTTGGTTTTTGACTGTGATTAATGTTCTCTCTCCTGCAGGAAGCCTGTTGGAAAGGTCCTTCCTTAATGGAAACTTCCATGCTAGGAGTCCCCTCATTCTGTTTTATGTAGATGTATTAGCTCCTTCTTTAGCTTTTAAGCTCTTGGAAGCAGGGACTGAGTTGCTCACTTTTGCTTCCCCCACCCAGGGTTGAGTTTGGGTCCCTGAGCCATAGCAGCAGAGGCTCACATAGTGTCAAATTGCCTTGAACTGAAATACAGGAGGACTTTGACACCAGCCCTGGTCTTGCTTATCCTTGAGAGTTTTGATGTCCTGTATGGGACTGACCAAGGTGGATCAGCTGAAGAATCTGTGTGATTCCTCCTTCCCCACACTGGTCACCATGCTATTCCTTATTTCTGAACTACTCTGGAAGTTTTTATCTCCTTTCATTTTCTATAATAATGTTCTCACTCTTAAGCTACCCTTGTTGTTTTCTTCCTGTCTAGTCTAACCTGCTTCCTACGCACACTCACATAGAAACCCAGCCATTCATCTCTCTTTTTCACCCTTCCATTCATATATCCTTCTTAAAATATGTATTTTTCCCTTCTAGCCCCTTCTTCTATTAGCCTCAGGATAGAAAGTGGCAGTGCCAGTAGAAGAGGTTTTAAAAAGTGGGGGAGGAAGAAGCCTGTATGGAATGGAATGCACTTTGGTTGCTTTTAAACCAAATGAAATGCACTTGCCCTTATTTCTATTCTATTCAGCAGGATTTCAGACTAAATCCTTAGCCTGCCATATGGAAATAACTGGGTTAGATGGTTGCTATCTAATCTCAGCATTTGACTCAAAGATTTGGAACTGTTTTTGGTTCAAGAAAATGTAAGTTGACACTAAGCTTTGCTTTACCCAGGGCTTGGGAGAAGTTCTGAGCTGAAGTGTGTACACTTTGATAAATTTCAAAGACTAGAGCTACAGGTTACGATTTAGTTTGTTCTTCCAACTTTAAACTATTTTAATCTTGGTTATAATTTTACTGAAGGCTGGTTTACTCACCAGCTTGCTATATTTGTAGATACCATCCACAACCCTGGTATTTAAACACAATTCAGAAATCATAAATAGAAATGCAAAAGGAGGGCTTAATGCTGCAAGACAAGATGTGATGCCCTGTTCTTAAAATATCTCCTGTTTTCCTACCAGCCAGATTTGGCAGCTTGAGAACTATTTATTACAAATCAAAAAGGATATTTTACCAACTCACAAAATGTTGCTTTTTTGTTTGGGTATCGGTTTTGTTTGCTGTTATTTTTAGCTAGAAAAGTTAGTATGATAATGTCATGGCTGTCCAGCAAATCTGGAGAACAGAGTCACTCCCCTATTTAGCATTTTAGCAAATACTTATTATGTATTTGTGCTGTATGGAAGGTACTATAGTGTGAATGTTTTTGGTAATGATGTTATGAATTAAATTTGATGTCCAACCACATGAAATGGAAGAACTATGCTGTTGTAGTACTATTAGGTGCCAGGGAAAGCTGGCTAAAGTGCTTTGAGAAATGAGCACTGGCCTGGGTGTGGTACATCAGTCCTGGATGGCTTTATAAAGGAAGTGGAATCTGAGCTTTGATGAGCAGCCAGATGTCAGTATGTGAAGACTGGGGTGGGGTAGGGCAAGATTTCTGGACAGCTGACACATTCTTAAAGTCTCAGAAACTTGAAGTGCAGCTTGGAATATTAATGAGAAATAGGGAACATTTGTTAAGTTTTTAGTTTTATGAAAATTAAAGGAAAAGGTTAGAGGAAAAAGTTATAAAGTTATGCTTCATGGTCTGGAATCCCAGATTTAACTTTGGTAGGTAGTGGGAACCGTTTTTCTAATATTCGTCTATTTAAACGACTTCAGAGCTGTGTTTTAGGACATTTAATCTGCTCTCTACAGGTAAGTTTGATTGTAAAGAAAGAGAAATTGGAGTTGGGAAGACCAGTGGAGAGGTTATATAATGGTCTAGTAAGAGTTAATAAGAGCTACATGGGGCTGGGGAGAGTAGGGTTGGAACACAGGGATAAAGTAGAAAGAGGTCTTATGGTAAAAATTTCTAAGATTTAGAACCTGATCGGAAGATAAGAGAAAGGGAAGAGTTAATGGTAACTAAGTCAGGGGAGGGAAGTGGTTCAGCAGGTCTGTAGTGAAAGGGAAGTGCCATGGTGCTGTCAGGGCATGAATGTATGTTCCCCAGTGGGCAGTTAAAAATATGAAATTGAAACTCAGGATACTACATGAAGTAAAGACTTGGGATTCACTAGCATAAAGGAAATTGTGGGAGACACAGGAATGGCTATGAATGCCCAGGGGGAGTACAGAAGAGAAGATGGCTAAGGACTCTAGGGAGGTGTGGTCTGCTTTGGGGTGAGACTAAAGAAGTAGTCAGCAAGGTCAGGGCAGAACCAGGAGGACTTAGCATCATAGAAAACTGGGGAAAAGAGAGTGTCGACAGGGAGGGGCCAATAACGTCCCTCAAAAGAGAGAAGTAAGGAAGAATCACACTGAGAGCGGGAAATTAAATGTGGCAGTTAAGAATTTATTGGTGACTTTAACAAGAGTAGAACTGCTGGAATGTATTCTCTTTGTTACTCTGGGGTCTGTTTGTTTTTGACCTACTAAATATTCTGGATTTTTCCATTGCTTAAAAGTGGAGGGAGGGTAATTGGTGGGACCACACCTATGATGCATTTTACAAGGGTACATGTCAAATCTACTATGAGTAGAGTATAAATGTCTTAACACAATAATTAAGAAAGTGAGGTGATGTTAACTAATTTAGATGAAAGTATTTCAAATTGTATATAAAACCAGCACATTGTACCCCATAAATGCATTAATGTACACAGCTATGATTTAATTAAAAACAAAAAAAACAAATTGTGTGTGTGTATGTGTGGAAAGAAAGTCTTATGACCAAGAGACTGTTTTATATAATTAGTGATAAAATTATCTAAGTAAAATATACCTTAAACTCACATTTCATCAATAATAAAAACACTCAGCTAAAAAAAGGAAGTCTTCAGATTCTTACTAGTCAATAAATAAAACTTTTACCAAAACTACATCAATTACAAAGATATTCTTCCACCCCATTTCATCATTTGAAACAACAACAGCAACAAAAATTATGTGTAAGCAAATTTGGAATTCAATTGATGAGCATACCACAGGAACATTTTTAGATCATCTTCTCTTTCCTTTCTTTTCAGAATAAAAGGTCAAGCTATGATAGCAACTGGAGGAGTGATAACTGGCCTGGCTGCCTTGAAAAGGCAAGACTCTGCCAGATCACAGCAGCATGTCAACCTCAGCCCATCTCCTGCTGCCCAAGAGAAGAAACCAGTCAGGCGTCGGCCCCGGGCTGATGTTGTGGTTGTTCGTGGCAAAATCCGGCTTTATTCCCCATCTGGTTTCTTCCTCATTTTAGGAGTGCTCATTTCCATTGTAGGAATTGCAATGGCCGTCCTTGGATATTGGCCCCAAAAAGAGCATTTTATTGATGCTGAAACAACATTGTCGACGAATGAAACTCAGGTCATCGGGAGCCAGGGTGGAGTGGTGGTCCGCTTCTTTGAGCAGCATTTGCATTCTGATAAGATGAAAATGCTTGGCCCCTTCACAATGGGGATCGGCATTTTCATTTTCATTTGTGCCAATGCCATTCTTCACGAAAACCGTGACAAAGAAACCAAAATCATACACATGAGGGATATCTATTCCACGGTCATTGACATCCACATGCTGAGAGTCAAAGAACAGAAGCAAATGAATGGCGTGTACACTGGCTTGGTGGGGGAAACAGAAGTGAAACAGAATGGGGGCTCCTGTGCTTCAAGGCTGGCGGCAAACACCATCGCCTCTTTCTCGGGTTTTCGGAGCAGTTTTCGGATGGACAGCTCTGTGGAGGAGGATGAACTTATGCTGAATGAAAGTAAGAGTTTGGGGCATCTTATGCCCCCTTTGCTCTCTGACAGCTCTGCCTCTGTCTTTGGCCTCTATCCACCTCCTTCCAAGACAACCGATGATAAAATCAGTGGCCCTAAGAAATGTGAAACCAAGTCAATTGTGTCATCATCCATCAGTGCTTTTACACTGCCTGTGATCAAACTTAATAACTGTGTTATTGATGAACCCAGTATAGATAACATCACCGAGGATGCTGATAACCTCAGAAGCAGGTCAAGGAATTTGTCAATGGATTCCCTTGTGGTCCCTTTGCCCACCACCAGGGAATCCTGCCAGCCAGGCAGCATGGTGCTCCCGAGGAATAATTCCATCGGGGAGTCCTTGTCTAGTCAGTACAAGTCTTCTATGGCCCTTGGACCTGGAGCTGGACAACTGTTGTCTCCTGGAGCTGCTAGAAGACAGTTTGGGTCCAACACATCATTGCATTTGCTCTCATCACACTCAAAATCCTTAGATTTAGACCGGGGTCCCTCTACCCTCACTGTTCAGGCAGAACAACGGAAGCATCCAAGCTGGCCTCGGTTGGATCGAAACAATAGCAAAGGCTACATGAAACTAGAGAACAAAGAGGATCCGATGGACAGGTTGCTTGTGCCACAAGTTGCAGTCAAAAAAGACTTCACCAATAAGGAGAAGCTTCTTATGATTTCCAGGTCTCATAATAATTTGAGTTTTGAACATGATGAGTTTTTGAGTAATAACTTAAAGCGGGGAACTTCTGAAACAAGATTTTAATGTTTATAAAACCTATCATTTTACAAGGATATACATTTTAAAACTCTTTTCACCAGTGTTTCCTTCTTAAAGCATTGGTTGTGAGCCTTTTTAATCCAATGGTTCGTAGTTTATTAGAACTGGCTGGTTAGTTCTGTAATGGAGATGGTTATATGCTTGGGTGACTAATGACTGCAGTACTTTGTATTATCACAAATGATTTTATTTTTCCATTCCTTTGAAAGCATGGTCTCTTTTATTAATATGAATACAAAATACTTGCATCCAAATTAAAACTCCTTTTCTTTACTTTTCAGTTCTTTCTTTGATTGTCATATTCATAGGATGACGTGTCCAATATGGAAAATTTAGGTACCAAAGTGTGAACTAGAGGTATCAAATTCAGGCCCAGTAGTCAATATATATTTATAAATGAGTATCAATGCAAATTGTAGCATGTGATTTTCTGAATAACTGCTCTTATATTGGTTAAATTTTTTAAGAGGAAAAAGATCTAGATTCTATGTGAGCTCAATAATATGAATTGGTTAAGTTGGTTGTGAATCTTTACTATCAATATCTATACTATAGGTAGTATATTTTTTTGCCACATCAATTCTGTTTTAGTGATGTTTTATCAAGAAACCATGTATTCAAGAGCCTTGGCTGAGAATACCAGATATTCTTAGAGATAAGTGTCAAAATGCTATTCTCTATAACTTTAGAATCAAAATGTCTTTGCAATCTGACTTGAAGAAATCAATGAACCAATAAATATAGTTTGTAGAAATGCTACCTTGAAATAATTACATACGTGAAGAAATTGTTGACTAATGAATGACAATACATTGCTAGTTCATGCTAACTAGTCTCAGTACCTTTTTTTAGCCATCTGTTACCATCCAATATCCACTCATTTTCACATACTTATTTTCCCCCAATATTTTGTAGATCTGCTATTTGGAAAACAATCAACTAACCTTAACTTTTTGTTTTATCTTCACATACTTGGTGGTTCAAGAAAATTTAGGCCTTGATAAATTGCCTTGAAATTTACCTTGTGCTGGAAACGATAACTCTGAAGACTTTACATTTTTAGGATTGTGGTCCTCAGTTCCCGAAGATAATAAATATCAAACTGGATGTTTCCATCAGAAATGTTTCATGTTTTCCATTCAAGAAACTTAATTTTAAGAATTGTTTAATGGAATATTCAGGAAATTTTACAGGTTTTCCCCCATACCTAAATATTTCTGGACGTTGCAGTTGCGAGGGAAAAGCAGGAGGAGGGTCCATCTGGCTGTGTGGCTCCCACACTTCCACCTGCATTCGCATCACAAGCTTCCTTAGTGGAGGCACCATGTTAATTGTTAGAACATCCAGCCTGTGTGTTATAATAGAATTAGGACCCAATATTTTCTATAAAGCATTTAACAAACTTCTATTATGAATGGAAGTTTGTATTTATCACACCTTAGCTGTTATTTTTTAAATAAAATGTACAGTTCTGTTTAAAGTACTATTTTCCAAACTTTCAGATGCAGTCTTTCAATGGCACTCAATAGCCGAGTACATATACTGAACTGCTTGGCTTTTTAGTCTTGCTTCTGTTAGGTAAAGAGCTGGGTCCATCGACTTGTTTAATTAGACTGTTTTGATATTTTGTTATCTTGAGATATTTCACTTAAAATTTCATTGACTTTCAGGAAAATAATGAAATAAAGACCGCATCCAGCAAATGTCAGTGGCACACCCACATTTGAAAACAGTGGCTTTCCACACCCCTGATGGGAAAAAGGACTAAAGCCATTTAATTTGCTCAGTTCACCCCTGAAAGAGCTCTAGAAATTTGAAGAGGATTAAGCAGCATGAGTCTTGGATGATCCACATAAAGGAATCGAGGGATTGAAAGTGGTGGTTTCTGCTTAACTTTCTCTTCATGAAAAAGCCTGAGTTTTTTATTTATCAAACAAATCAGTTTTATGAAATGATAAGTAATATTCCCATTTTAAATTAATCAAAAACATTTGTTATTAAAGTTTCAGAAAAGTATGAGATAGCTAACGTTATTACATTGTTTTGTTAAGATTCTACCTAAAAGCAATTAAAACTGCAATTTAGTTTGACTGCATTTTGTACATTTCCCTTGGGCTTTTATGATATTGAAAATTTTTTTTAAATTTCATTTTTTCCTCTGGGAAATCCCAGAAATCTGAACCATGGTCTAGCCACTTCCAGCTCAGTTTCTAAGGCCTGTGGCCTGTCTGGGACATAGTATTAGTTTGCTGGGACTGTGATAACAAAATAGGTTATTCAAAGAATAGGAACTTATTTCCCCACAGTTCTGTGGCTGAAAGTGTCATCAAGTCTGGCTGCTCCTGAAGCCTCCTACTGGGCTCGTGGACGGCTGCCCCTTAGTGTCTTCTCACATGGCCTTTCCTCTGGGCATTTCCAGCCCTGCTGTCTCTTTCTCTTTCTATGGGACACCAGCCATATTGGATGAGAGACCCACCCTAGAAGACTCATTTTACCTGAACTACCTTACCTATCTTTCTAAAGGCTCCATCTACAGATATGGTTATTCTGAAGAACAGGGCCTTGGGTATTTAACATACGAATTTTGGGAGGATGCAGTTCAGCCCACAAAATGGGGTATGGAGAGCTGAAAGAGGGTTCTTAGCCTAGAGTGGGTAAGAAGAGCAAATGCCTCCAGTGGCTTTCCCATTTTGGTTATGTAGCCTTGAGCTAATCACTTAATCTTTCAATTCAATTAATTAATTTTTTGTTTAGTAGTATTATTTGGTAAAGCACCTCCACGAATCTACAGATGTACAACTCACCAACAGTGTACAGGATTCCTTTTCCTTCACTTGCCTGTGAACATTATTTAATTAATTTCTTAATTTCAAGGCCTTGATTTCCTCAACTGTGCAGTGAGATGAGTAAGGATGTAAACTGTAAAGTCCATTCCAACTCTGACGGCACCAGGCTGTCAGTGCTCTTGGAGGGAGACCCATCCCTTTGCAGGAGATTGTTTCTCAAAGGATGAGGGGCAGGAACTGCAGCAGGGCAGAATGGTTGGACTCATGGATATTGGAACCAGGGTTCATGGGTGTCAGTCTTGGCTCTGCCACTTTCTGGTTGAGTAGGTTTGAGTGTGGGCATTCACCTATCAGAAAAGCTGAGAACTACCAGTGCATACCCACCACTATGCACCAACGGGTGCCAGGATGCTGTGGATTAAATGGGTTGATGCTCATAAAGGGTCCAGGGTGATGCCAGGATGGGCACGTGGTGAGCATTCAACATACATGTTATTACTATCAGACAGCATCACCTGAGAGCTTTCCCACCTTCACTTGCTCCCCAGTCCACCCTCAAATATATCACCTGTAGTAGAATAAATAATGATGTCCATGTCCCAGTCCCAGAAGCTAATGTTATCTTCTTTGACTTGAAGCTGCAATGAAGTTAGGATCTTGTGACAGAGAGATTTTTTTAGATATTCAAGTGAGCTCAGTGTAGTTATAGGAGTCCTTATAAGAGGAAAGAGAGGGAAATTTAACTATGAAGAAGGTGGACATGTAACTAAAACAAGAAATGGGTGAGGCTAAGTCCCTGGCTTTGAAGATGGAAGGAGGGGACATAAGTAAGAAATGCAAGGAATAAAACTGTAGAACCAGGAAAAAGAAAGGAAATGTTTTCTCCCCTCTATCCTCCAAAAGAACCAGCCCCATTGACAAGCCAAGTGAAACAGAATTTGGACTCCTGCCTTCTAGAACAGTAAGAAAATAATTGTGTGTTGTTTTGATCCATTAAGCTTGTGGTAATTTGTTATAACAACCAGAGAAAACTCATACATCTCCTCATACCGGAGGAGCTTCTTCAGAACAACGAACCAACCAGTTAGTCAGCAAACTTAGAAATGCTGTGAAAGACGTCCATCTGGGTGCTGGGAGGTGGCCTGAAGCAGAATGTATGATCAACTGGAAGTTTGTTTTAGCATGGATGGTCTTTTAATTGATAACATTTGGGTTTTTTTTTTCCTTACTATACAAGCAAAGAGAAGCTCTGATAAGCTGATAATCTTAATGTAAGAATAATTTTTTTAAAAAAAGGTATGAAGCAGGAAATGTTGATTTTTGATAGATGATAAAAACATAAAACCTCACAGTTGGCTTTAAGAGCAGACATCAATTATAAAAGCTTTCAGGTTCAAATATGTGTTCCTGTCTATACCTTAATCCTTGGAGAAATGATGGTGATATAAGTAGGAAACTTTTTTTTAGCACAAGTTTGTATCAAAATGGATATTATATTTCAGATTTAACTCTTTTAAATCCATCCCAGAAATGCACCATGGATGACTAAAAGAAGTAAATATATTTTTAAAAAGAAAATATCCTTCAGCTTATCAATACTTTTCCTATTGATAAGAAAAGCCTGCCTAGTGATATAGATCTGCCCACTGTGTTCAGATTGTTCAAGGTCTTAATCACTTATTCTAAGTAGGAACTGTGAGATGGGTACATGGCTTATCCTATCTCTTTCAATGAATTGCCCTGTCACCCTTCCCTGACCCTATAGATAATCCTATTTTAGGCCTTCTATCAAGGTTTTAGAGTGTATAAGCTTGATGTTGGATTATTGGAGCACTTTGTCTTTAATCCCCCACTTGATGATTAAACCCTTTGTGATGTGAAATCAAACTGAATCACTCATTAATTTCTCTCTGTATGCTGTTTTCCCCAGAGGATGGCACCAGAGAAAAAAAGCCTACTTAATTGAAGGGCCTTCTACCTGACAGTTCCTGTCCTGTTAAGATAGTAGATTAGTTTGCTAGAGTTGTTATGACAAAATACCACAAAATGAGTAGCTTAAGGGACAGAATCTATTTTTTCATAGTTATGAGGTGTGGAAGTCTAAGAATAAGGTACTGGTTTCTCCTGCGGCCTCTCCCCTTGGCTTAGAGATGTGTCTGTGCCTGCTCCCAAAGAGGGCCCACTAAAGTGACTAAAAAAGGTCAATCAGACTTTACATGTCAATAGGTCCATTCTTCTCCTTGAAACATATTTTAGGTGAACTAATTAACATTTACGTTTTTTTCCTTTTGCTGTAAATATGCGAGAAAAGTAAAGAAGTAATACAGAGAATAAAGGGAAATCTCTACATATAGGACCCTGTTATTCTTACAATATCCAGGTACAATCAATCCTAAACTCTTATCGCCATCCTTTACTCCTGACTGGTTCATTGATTGTTTTATTACAGAAATAACTAACAAAATTACCTTTCTTTTGGTCTCCTCCTTTATTAATTCACAATGTAATAGTTTTCGATTTATAATAAACTTTCAGTCCTCTCTTATTACCAAATAGTGGCCCCAGGAGCACTTGTATTCTGCCAGTTAAATGTAGTGGGCTGTTTGCATCGCAGGTGTTTGTAATGTAGACGTTATTTGTAGCACAAAATATGGGCTCATTTGCTAATAGAAAAACAACCATCTATAATTTAAAAGTAATAGGGCATCAGAGCTGGCACCCAGTGTTATACCCAAGTTAGTGTAAGTGTCAGGACCTGAATCCAAGAATGTTGTGTCCTCATATTTGCATCAAGTAGGTGCAAAGTTTAAAAAAACATGTTTACAATCTGATGATGAGATTTGAGATATCTTAGACCTGGGAAAGAAGTATCTGTAATTTCAGGCAGAAATAATAGTATGGAAATTTCCAATGCATGTTAGAAATATTAAGTTGGGGGTTAAGGAGGTGTGTGAGAGATAGACAGTGGAGAAAACACAAAGCTTAGAATGGGAATTTTTAGTATTTATTGTATACCTTGATTTCTTACGTTTTAATATACTGACTGTATAACACTGCCATGAAAATTATGCCAGTTGCCCTTCCCAAGCCATTATATATTCTTTCAACAAGAGCTGCAGAATGAAAATAAGACATTTTCATCCATATTTAGTAAACCACATGGACGACAAGGAAGGCAGAAAGACAAAGAGGAGGGAAGGAAGGGGTGTGGCATTTGGGAGATGAGAGGGGAGGAGAGAACGCCATATGTTTTTCTTGCATGTTGAAAACCCAAGCATAGCAAAAGGCTTTCCATTTATACTTCATTTTGGAATAATACCAAGCTTATAATTTTTAATCACTGAAACAGTGAGTAAATATTCTTAGTTGATTTTAAAATAAATATTAGTAGACATTAACAGTGTTTATTATCCAGCTCATTTGAGTCAGTCATCCTGAGGGTTAGGGAATTAATCATTAATTTGAAGTTGTCAACTAATAAGTCATCAATAGCTCCAAGCTATTCAGAGACTATTATTTTTAAAAATAAAACTACTTTTTTATGTACTCATAGACTTTGAAGTTCATGAGGTGTGTGTTTTCCCCTAAAGCATTTCCAATATTTCAATAAGTGAAACACGTTCTCTTTGACATGCAAACACTGCATTGTGTTTTATACTGGCTAGCAAGATGTTTAGCAACTTGCAAAGTGAATTTAATGTAAGTCATTCTGTTGTTATTCTAGATTTCTTCTGGCAATGTTACACACTAAAAAACTGTGATACAAAATTATTGCATGTTTACAAAATTCCACCAAAATTGTTTAGTTCTAAAAGGATAACTTGCTCTCAAATATTTAAATACTTAGAATTTAATCTGGTGGTCATTCAGGCCCTTCTCTTTTAACTTTGTTTATTTATATACTTTTGTTAACCCAAATGTATGGCTATCCTTTGGTTGTTGGGTTGAAGGAGAGGTAAATTTGAGTATTAACCTGTCTGCAATGTAATGGTGACACTGGCAATGGGCTCAAAGTGGAAGAAAAGGAAGAATATGTGAGACGAGGTGATGGGAAGCTGGAGTATTTCTAAGAATATTCTTTAAATTGCTATTTTTGTTTTATTCCTATTACTATAATCCACGAAGATTGGCTCATTGGTCAGAGGGGAGGTTACTGGTGATTTAGATATGTCCCTGAATTATTTGCATACTGCAAAGTCCAGGAAATTCTGGAATTAATTCTAACATACCATGGCCTTATGTAGTTCTGGTACTTATTGGGTTCTTATGAATGTTGATGGAATTCATTTGCTTTTTAGTTAATGGTTTAAACTACATTTATCGGCCTATTCTTACATGTCAGTTTGCCAAAGTCCATGATAAGAAAGGGAAAATGCATGTGGCTGTTTATAAAATTTGAAGTTTTACAAGGATGTAAGGCGTTTCTTGGGCTATCATCCAATTTTAGGACGTTAAAGGAGGGATTAACACAGTGGACATTTGGTCCTAAAATGAATGAGGAAAGCATTTCAGAGTCTGAGTAGATACTTTCAAGAGCATAGAAAATATAAAAGTTATTTCAGAAATGCAAAAAGAATTCAATACTTATAGAATTGACCAATGACCTTTCCTGAAACATTAACTTTGTATTATTTTTCTGTCCCATGTATTTGACTTTTAACCTTAAGGACCACATCTTATTTGAAATAAAGGAGAAATCTCCATTTGATCAATGAAATGATTACCGAGGTATCATAACATTTCAATTGCATGAGTTTATAAATCAAAAGGATCACCTTCATTTAGTTTCTTGAGAGATGTAGATTGCAGTCCATTTACAAAGGTCTTATCATTGGTAAAGCACTTTTTCCTCATTCTCTGGTCTCCCAGGAATTCTAATACTACCTGTGCATGCAAATTATCTTCACTTTCTAGATGTAACCCTGAAATAGAAACCTGCTCTTAATGAAATTTTACACATTTACATGTTCTAATAACAGCCAATACCAGTAGAATGGGAAAATAGAAATTTTAGATGCAAATATTCACTCTTCCCAGTTGAGTAAGAAAAAAATTGTAACACTACTAATTTTATTAAACAGGTAAAGAGCTCAATTTTTAAAACAGACTTTCAAGTACCTTATGCACACTCATGTTACTTGTCTATGACATTGGGAACCAATGATGAGACCTACACTATTCTTAATAGCCTGAAGGAATATTAAGAAGAAGATAATGCTCTCTGTGTGAATCAACTTGAGGTCTACTTTGACGGATTCTATGAATCGTGAAAATATTTCAGGAATAATCCTCTGAAGGGAAATCCCCCTTCTTCTGGAATTGGGAAGAAGTGAAGTCCATTGCAGGACATGTGGCCTGAGAAACATCAGATAAGGTTGGAAAGGTACTTGGAGTTCAGACTAATAGTAACCTTAGAAGCCACGTAAGGAACAATGCCCTTTAGTAGTGGTAAGACTTCCTAAGCATAGGAGAAATACATTGAGAAAGGTTCCTTAGAAATATAAACTTGACAATGGTCTGAATAGTGGCTTGGGAAATATTAGAAGCCAAGAAAAAAATAAAGGGTAGTTGGAACCTGGATAAAAAGAGTAGCAAGAAAAATAGAAACATTTGATTCTTGGTCATCATTTTATTTAATTTACCAACTACTTCTCTCTTGTCCTTCCTCTCCCTCAATCTTGGTTTCCAGGACACCACATCCTCCTGCGTTTTTTCCTACGTCACTAATCCCTTCCTCCTGGTTTCCATAGTTGGTCTTTCCCTTCACATCGCAGTTCTCTAGACCTCAGTTTTTGCTTCACTCTTCTGAATCTACCCTCCCTCACTGGCAATCTAATGGCATTAAAAATTATCTAATGCTCATGACTCCCAAACGCTCTCCTTCATTCCAGATTCTTATCTTTTCCAATTGGACATCAAATGGGCAAATGAAATTTAACATACCACAGACTGAACTCCAGACCTTTCCCTCTAAATTTGGTACATCTTAATGAAGACAATTCCACCATGCCAATTGCTCAGCCCCAAACTCTTTGCATCATCAACCCTAGAGGTTATTTCATACCCCACATTTCAATCTTTCCATTAACTCTTCCCTATCTATTCAGTCTTTCAACTTTGTCTAGGTTCTTCCTTTGGCTTTGACACCCCTTAATACTACATATTACTTCATTTTTGCAATCAAGACTTTCTTCAGCTATTATTCAAACATTTTAAAGTATTTGCATGATTTTATAGGTTATGGAAATAATATGCAATCACTATATAAAAACACATTCTAGCAAAATGGAACTGTATAACTTAGCAAGTGAAGTGCCCATGAGCCCACCTTTAAATAGCCACTGTCACAATCACTTTTGAGAAGCACTGTGAATTGTGACATTTCTTAAAAAGTGTCACAGTTACTTTTTGACAACCATGGGCATTATGTAAGGTACAGAGAAAACAAAAGCAAATAAGACATTGCCTCACCCTTCAGGGAGCTCATCAGACTTATATAACCAAATCCTCCTCCACTACATGGATGTGACCACTATGCTTTGACATTAACGTACTGTCCAGGCTAGACACTAACCATCCAGTCTAGCCTGGGTCATCCTCCTATCCTACAGATGCAGAGAAGCCCTTGCTGACAGCATGAGGGATAAGGACTCAGAAAGAAGAGGCTGGATAAGGCCAGGAAGACAAAAGGCAAACAATTTTGAAAAGCCTGTTGCTGAGATGATCCAGAAACTCAAAATATTAAGTCATGTCACCTGTAAATGAATGGATAGATTTTTTTTTTTTTGCCTTTTCAATAAAAGATCTTCTGAGAACTAAAATCATTTACACATGGGAAAAGATATTTGCATATTTTGAATCAGACAAAAGCTTGATAACTAGGATCTATAGAGAACTCAAATTAATCCACATGAAAAAAGCCAACAATCCCATATATCAATGGGCAAGAGACATGAATAGAACCTTGTCTAAAGAAGACAGACAAATGGCTAACAAACATACGAAAAATGTTCATCATCCCTATATATTAGAGAAATGCAAATCAAAACAACCCTGAGATACCATCTAACCCCAGTGAGAATGGCCCACATCACAAAAATCTCAAAACTGCAGATGCTAGCGTGGATGTGGGGAGAAGGGAACACTTTTACACTGCTGGTGGGACTGCAAACTAGTACAACCTTTTTGGAGGGAAGTATGGAAAAACCTCAAAGCAGTCAAGCTAGACCTCCCATTTGATCCTGCAATCCCATTACTGGGCATCTACCCAGAAGGAAAAAAATCCTTTTATCTTAGGGACACTCACACTAGACTCTTTATTGCGGCTCAATTTACAATCGCCAAAATGTGGAAACAGCCTAAATGCCCACCAACCCAGGAATGGATTAACAAGCTGTGGGAATATATTAACAAGCTGTGGTATATGTACACTATGGAATACTATTCAGCCATTAAAAAAATGGAGACTTTACATCCTTTGTATTAACCTGGATGGGAGCGGAAGACATTATTCTTAGTAAAGCATCACAAGAATGGAGAAGCATGAATCCTATGCACTCAATTTTGATATGAGGATAATTAGGTCATATATATATATTTATATGGTCACATATATATGTATGCTGTAAAAGTGGGGAGATGTTACCTTTTAATCTATACTGCTGATCTCTCCCATCCAACCCAAATGGCTACTTTCTAATCTAATCTTTTAACTTGTTCAAAACCGGCTAAGCTTTTTATTCTTTTGTTTAACTTAATTTTTATTAAATCATAACTGTATACATATACAGGGTACAATATGATAATGTGATATACAGTGTGGACTGCTTAAATAAAACTAATTAACCATCACCTCAGAAAAAAAAAAAAGAGAAAACTTCCCTGGACTAAAGCAATCTTTTCAAAACTTGAGAAGCAGAGTGGTATATATTCTTAGCTGCATTTGAAAAAGCACCCAGGCCAGGAAGCCTACTTCACCCAGCCCAGAGGAGTCTCCAGGGACAATTTTAATATACATCCATTTTCACTACAGCCGTGCTACTCTCCTCTTCCTATCTCGATCATGGTTCTTTGAGAGCCTCCTCCATCCCTTAAGCTCCCAAGAGAAAAGCTCTAAGATGACCATTCGTGGTTGTTAATTGATTCTTCTTGATTTTAGGCCCTTTATCTCTAACTGTGGAATGAATGTCTTTGTTCTCCAATAGATCATCCTAGGCTTTGCAGACAAGGGTGGGGGCACTTACACTTCTGCAGGCTCTCCTTCCCTCTGGAAACCCCTTTCTCAAGAAAAGAAGCCAGAGCAGGGCCAGACAGTGCCAGAGCACAATTTTCAGAAAGTGAGGAAAATGGAAGCATCTAAGTCTGGTATCACCAGCTTTTTCTAGGGCCTAGAATGACATTTCCCCACCCCCTTCTCCTCTCTTCTCTGCCTGAACTCAGAGTCTGTTCTATCTTCTGGTCTGTTAGCCCAGAACTTAGAACTTCAACTTTCTGACCCTCTATTCCATGTTGCCTGAATAAATGCTTTATGGTTTTTTCATTACTGATACGAAAGTGATCTAAGCCAATTTGGTCACAAATAACCATTACGTTCATTATAATACTCACTAAAAGTTATAGATAGCTATAGCCAGTTTCTTGCCTTGCTACCAGGTTATATTAAATTTATAGGCCATTGATTTGAACTAGAGCCCAAAGAACCAGACCCAAAGGAAGTCACCCATGCGCAAGTTCCATGTCACCCAAGTGAAAACTAAGTTGTTTTCTGACCTGAGAGAGCAGGGGAGAGAGATAATAGCAAAAAGCTTGAAGATGCCAGCTTTAGCCAGCATGATAAAGAAATCTCCTCTTTTTTTAATCCTGAAACCGAAATAACCAATCTGCTGTTTGTTTTCTGTTTCTGCTTTTTTTTTTTTAAGCTCTTTTTTTGCGTATAAATCCAACCTTTTCTGCTTGCCTTGTGGGAGCTCCTTTCCTAAATTTTTCAAGGAGATGCTGCCTTGATTGATGAATCTCTCACACACACAAAGCCAATTAAATCATTTAATCAAACTTTGTCTTTTGATATTTATAATGAAGGCAAGTCTCCTACCAAGTACTATGATGATAGAAATATTTTATTAGCCACATGGACAATGTATTAGCAAATAAATTTTTTTTTTTGTAGAGACAGAGCCTCACTGTACCGCCCTCGGGTAGAGTGCCGTGGCGTCACACGGCTCACAGCAACCTCTAACTCTTGGGCTTACGCGATTCTCTTGCCTCAGCCTCCCGAGCAACTGGGACTACAGGCGCCCGCCACAACGCCCGGCTATTTTTTTTTTTGCAGTTTGGCCAGGGCTGGGTTTGAACCCGCCACCCTCGGCGTATGGGGCTGGCGCCCTACTCACTGAGCCACAGGCGCCGCCCAGCAAATAAATTTTTTTAAGTTTGTTCCATAAGCTTGATTAAGTACTAATTCTTCAAAAATGTCTATGTGTTTATAGCTTTCATATGAAAGCTATAACCCAACTATAGCCCAAGAATGTGGGGGAAGGGGAGAAAGAGGGGAGGGGAGGGGAGAGGATGAGTGGAGGGAGGGTAATTGCTGGGACCACACCTACGGTGCATCTTACTCAGTACATGTGAAATTTACTAAATGTAGAATATAAATGTCTTAACACAATCACTAAGAAAATGCTGTGAAGGATATGTTAACTAGTTTGATGAAAATATTTCAAATTGTATATAAAACCAGCACATTGTACCCCATGATTGCATTAATGTACACAGCTATGATTTAATAAAAAAAAAAAAAGAAAGAGAAGAAAAATGTAAATGGTCAACTAAAAAAAAAAATTCTATGTTCCTATTTTATATACCATGCATGATAGTGTCACCCAAGGCAGACATGATAACAATCTAATACTGTGGTTCTCCAATTTTTTTGGCCTTAGGAACCCTTATACTTTTAAAATTTATTGACATCACAAAAGTGATTTTATGTGTCTTATATCTATGGATATTTCCTGCATTGGAAAGTAAAACTGAGAACTTTTTAAAACCTAAACATGATACACCTGAGGAATGGTATTTTCACATACCATGTAACCCCTGGGAAACTTCACTATATGCTCATGAGAGAGTGGGGAACAAATTTTATTATTATTGGGGAAATAATTTTGACCTCACAGACCCCTTTTAGGTCTTCAGGCAACCCAGAGGTCACTGAACTATGCTTAAGGGACTACTGATTTAGAATTGGCATTCAGTTATATAAACATAAGCAGAGCCAACAAGAAACTTCTCAATCAATAACTGGATATCAGAAAGTTTAGGAATAAAACCTTAGGCACCATTTCTAAGGGAGAAAGATGAAGAATGAAATCAAAGGGATTTCAAGGCTTTTAAGTCTGTTCATGGGAGTATAAGGTCAACGTCAGAACCTTTTGGCCGATCTGTCCTGAATAGCACAGATTTCACCAGTGGAAGACCATCTCTCACATCCAGTTTGCTCTTAGAAAGCCACTAATTATGCTGTTGGAAATTCATTTCTAATATTATTATACTGTGCTAATTGGTAGAGTCTCTGTTATTGATGAGAGTTGTTTTGTTTTGTTTTTTTAAGGAAAGGCCCCACTCTCACTTCCACCATATGTTGAATTATTTTGTAACTGATTTCAAGACATACCATTTCATCTGTAAATATCTCAGAATTTATCCCCCCAAAAGGAGTCTTTTTTCATTTTAACTTCATCACAGCACTATTATCCACTAACCAAAAAATTAATATTAACTTCTTAAAATTATCAAATACCCTCTTGGTGTTAAAATTTCCCCAGTTGTTTCTTAAGTCTTATTTTTTTCTGTTGGTTTTTTTGTATCAAGGTCAAATAAAGTCCACACACTATAGTTGGTGACCATGTCTCTAAAGAGTTTCCTCCTATTCCTTTTTTTTTCTTTGCAACTTCTTTGTTGAAAAAAAAAAAAAAAGACCATTTGTCCTGTGTCATTTTCCCATTCTGGATTTATTTAATTGCATCCCTTTTGTGGTGTTTGACAAGTTTCTCCACCTGCTATCTTCTGTGTGTGGGTCGTGTGAGCAGTTAAGTCTTTAACAAGAGAATGTTATAAGCAGCATTGGATGCTTCTCAGTGAATCTCTTTAGGAAGAATGACACCCATGCTCTCTTTCTGTGATATTAAGATTGATAAGTGGGATTTTAGATTGTGTTTGATTTGAGAAATACTCTTTATTGAATTTAACCTCTAAGATATTGAGGATTATCTGTAACAGCAGCCAATCTGGTCATAATTTCTAACAAACAAATAATAGTATCACTTTGTCCAGGAGGAAGTATTGCAAAGTAAGTTATAAGGATCAAAGTAATTATTTTAGACATTATTCAACTTTATTTATTTATTTTGTGGTTTTTGGCCGGGGCTGGGTCCGAACCCATCACCTCCGGCATATGGGACTGGCGCCCTACTCCTTGAGCCACAGGCGCCGCCCGACATTATTCAACTTTCAATTTATAATGCAACCCTCTTTACTTGAATAGTGTGACTATTTTTATTATTACTTCTCTCTTTGATACTGAAATTTCTGAAAGAAGAGTGCAATGGGAACAGTCTCTTTGTAGATAATGATTTCATTGTTTTTTTAAAACCAGGACAGCCTAATCTCTACCCAGCCACCCAGATAACAAAGACGTTTTTCTATCTCTACATTCTATTAAGAACTCTTTTGTTTAAGCAATAGCAATTTATTCCTGCCCAATAATAGACTTTCATGCTAACAGAATATGTATTTGATGGTTTGGCAAAGCTCTCTCAAGAAAGGCAACAACATTTAAAACTTCAAAGAGTCACAAGAGTCTCAAAAGACAAAGACTCATAATCAAAAAAAAAAAATAGAGAAAAAAACTTATATGTTTATATGGTTGACTTCGTTATCAAATCTTCTCTACTGCACCCTGAGAGAATCGTTCAAGACCCCTTCAATTGATCCAGTAAAAAGTTGTTAAGTAAATGTACTCACAGAGTACATTTTGAAATGGTTTTTAGATGGTTTTTAGAAAGAGGACTTTGGCTCTTCTTCTTTTATAAGAATGTTTGCTGCTCTTGTTTGGTCATGATTAATTCAGCCAGAAATGATGTGATTGCAGCTTCCACTGTTAGTCCTCCCGGTATTAATCATCTCCAAGGTGATCTCGGTTTCCATGGCAACAGTAATATTTATTTTTGTGCTCCAGCACTGGTTGGTCTCTGACAGTTGGGATGGCAGAGTAATCCTAAAATGTTACGCCTCAGTCACAAATTTCTCACATCTCTGATGTTAGAAAATCATTTTACCACTTCCAAGTATTATTACTAATACTTGGAATTGAATTTAGACAATTGAATTACAAAGGTTTTCTAAACCCACCCTGTCCTGTTTCTGGTTGCCAGGCTTTAAGGTCCAAAGCTGACTAAAGCGGCTCTTGGTGTTTGCATCTAAATTTTCATAATACGTTTAAACATACATAAGGCATCACTATCATATTTATATGAAAATAGACTGAAGAGTTCTAGATATAGCTAACCAGAGTAAGAGAAAATAAATATTAAGTATAACCACATAATCTTCTAATCAAATTTGTCAGTTAAGTACAATTGACATTTAAGCTAAAGTCTCTGAAGTTCATTGAAATTAATAAAATTCAGAGGTGAATTATAAATGAGGAAAAGTCTCTGATCTTTTCTGCCTTCATCAAGAGTAATAAATATTAAACTAGATATCAAGATTTTCCTAGAAAGAGTCTCCAGAACGGTGAAGGAAGCAGGCTGTCCTATACCTGGGTAAACACAAAGGTGAGAAAAAGCCATTTTGGAAAGATAGCCTAGGGCAAAATTCTGGATTCTTGTCCTCTTGAATTAACACTATTTCTGTCCCTGTCACCCTTCTCCAAGTTCATTTCATCCTGCTTGTCTTTTAAGATATCTGATAAACTCATTGTACTGATAAACTTTAAAATACTAACTCTCCTAGGCTTTTAAAAAAAATCAGGCCATCTCCTATGCAAAAATTGGCTCCATCTTTTTCTCTTGCCAAGGACTGGAATGGTACCATAGAGTGACCCATGGCCCTGTTAGCAACCTGTTCTTAAAATCTCTAGGGCAGGAGGCAGGGAAGGTGTGAACAGGGATAAAGAGGTGGAAGCATCAGGACAGAGGTGGAGTCACCAGTGCCAGACTGGCCACTTTCTAGAGTCACACAGCCATGTCCCTCTAATGATACTTGCTCCCCTCCCCTGAGTTCCTGAGTGTTCATACCTGAAGCTGGGCTGGTTGCGGAGGACAAGAAGTTAAGGAAAGCTTGAGAAAAACAGAAGGGGTCTTTACCCACCATGTGCTCAGAGGATACACTGCAAGAAGGTAAAACGGTGTTATCTTGCTTTCAGCTAATGGGGACAGTTTCAAACAAAGAGCAACCTCTTAGTTTCCACTTGTCCAGACTTGTGAATTTTTTCTGATATTCTTTAAGTCAGAGATAGTAGGTATCTCCAGATATAAAAATATAACCAAACAGAATAAATCCCATCCTGTGTCTCTGCTATTTCCTCCAAACTTTGGAACTCTATACAGAAGTTGTTCTATTTATTTCTTTTAATGCTTCCAATATATAAAGGCAGGGAGGGGACAATATTTGGACCCAGAAACTAGGTCTGCTTCTCTGCCAGGTTGTTATGTTCCTGTCTAGGAAAATCCCCAATTGAATCTGAGGCTGGTTTCAAAGTCCACTGTCATGATGATAAAAGGCGTCCGTTGAATAAGACATGAATGTAATTAGCTCCATTCTGGTAAAGGAGCACTTTATCTTTGAGGTGGCTGTTCAAAGAGTGGACACTCCTGTGGGAAAGCCTTTAAGATAGACGAGATGATGTGATATGGAGTCTGGGCTCTTGGCAGTGGTGTCTGCTCTCTGCTGGGTGTGGAAATAAGGGTTTCTTGACATCATCACGCTTTCAGTTTTGTCTGGGCTTTTTTTTTTTTTTTTTTTAATGTGTCCCTTTTGGTGGAAACCAAGGGTAGTTCTGCTTTCTTTATTTCCTTTCAACTTGGAGCATTTCTCTTGTGTAGTGAATATTCCTCTGTCCCAAATAGAGACAGTCAGCACAAAACACTTTGGAATGGAGAGCTTGCAAGACATGATGGCCTTGGGATGAAAGCCTGGCTGGTGACTCCCCCCTCCCTGCCCCCAGCACAGGAGCTAAGTGGCTCACTTACACAAATTCTACCCTAAGGGTTAGTATAAGTGCACCAAGCTGAAACAGCAGGAGAGCCTGATACAACTACCTAGAAAGCACTGAACTGTAGCATTTGGAGTTTGCAGGTGCCGTGTAGGATGAACTTGGGCAGAATAAAAGAACGGTGGTGCAGTCACAGGGCCCTAGTAGCTCTGTTTGTAGCCAGACTTTAGGCACCGACCCTCTGGGAGAACTGCCTCACTGCAAGGGCGTGCATGATACACGTGCAGACCAGCCATAGCTTGACTTCGTGTTCTTATTGACATTTTCTGTGTGACATGGAGAACCTGAATCGTGTGGGATAACAAATAGGATACCAAGTAACACGGTGTCGTTGCAACTGCAAGTCACATCGTCATGTTCTTAGGTCCCTGCCACCAGAAGCACCTGGTTCTCCAGACCAGAGAAGCGGACAGAGCAAAACCAAAGGAAGTAAGAGTTCAAAGATGACAGAGTTGTGGAAGGACAGAAGAGACCAGTACAAGTAAATTGTAATACTAATACACATTAACGTTATGTGGTACAGTTAGAATATCCTGTGTACATTCTCCGTGTGTGTTTCCTCCTCCCTCCCTAATCATCCCTCCTTCTCATATTTCAGTAAACAGACTTGCTGCCTCTTTTCTTCAGACACTCAGCTCTGACCTCTCTCCCTATTAATGACAGGCAGACTCCTGTAGAGTCCCTCCAGGGCACTTTCCCTGTGGGGTGCAGAGCAGGGAAAAATCTCTTTCAATGGTTCTCCTCTTGACCCTTTCACTTTTAAGTGAATGGCTTCAGATGAAAGAGAATGTCTTAGAGGGGAGGAAGTAAACAGGTAGAGTGCAAAGAAGTCAATTGAAAATCAATGGGGTTGCTGCCAGCTGGGGAAAGGGCTGCAGTCTACATTTGCACCAGCTAGGAGAACTGCAACAGTCCCTAGGGTGCTGGGCCCTCGCTGTCCCGCTGGACTCCTGGAAGCTGGTCCAGCTGACTCCAGCCACCTTCCTCTCAGTCCTCCCTTCACTCTGGATGGCTCAGCTCCTTCCCAGGTCCTTATATCCCTCTGAGACCATGGCAGCCAGATAATGATGCTGACATAAAGGAAGCCTCAGTTGTGAACTAAAGTCATTCTCATATAACAGATTAATTGCTCCATCTATGGACACTTGTGTGAATCTTTGTCCCCTAGAGGGTATTGGAATCTAGGCAGCCCATAGTGTCATGGTTAAGAGCATGTTGTAAGAAAAGAGACCTGCATTTCGATCATGGCTTTACCTCTAAACTTGACTTTTCCCAGCTGCAATGGAGAATAGTATAAGAGTGCCTTCCTTCTAGAGCTACAGAGAGGATTAAATGACATAATGTTCATTACACACATAGAAAATGTGTTACAGATGCCAGTTGTCATTGTCAGAGTCAACCTTAGTAAAATGTTAAGGCAGGATCAGCTCATTCTTAAAATCTTCTTGTTATTCTTTCAGTTCTTCAACTTCTTATGAGACAACTTCACTCCTCCAAGCCCCAGGGCTCCACTGCCTTTATGCCACACTCTCTGCAACCACCACCACCTGGCGCTCTGGTAACATCTAAAGTCCTTCCCAGATTAAGCAAGCACATAGCACCCATGAATTATGCACTCCATGAATTAAAGAATGTTGAGACTGAAGTTGCCTTCACAGAAATATCTCAAGAGGCTGTCTAGTTTTAAAAAAAATAACTTACTTTATATTTAAAATTCAGAAAACATCTCATCCCTCATCTAAATTTAAATGTCTATTTACCATTCCTCCATGCAGCGTGCTAAGACTAACCTTAAAGCTTAGTGACACTAAACTGTAAAGGGTTTCCTCTACCAGGTACTATGTTTATATGAGAATAGGGGCTCTCCTCGCCCAGACGTCTATGGTAGAACTTGTGAGCCAAATAACATAGAAAGGATGTTGATTAGCATAGGAAAAAATGTCAGGGCCATGTAGATGCCACATTTAATTTTGGAAAATACTGTATGTAAACAGCTGTGCAATGGCTGGTTATATATCAACAAGCCCAGTATTTCAGGTTATAGAAATAGCTTTCTTACACAAAATCCTATATTTGAAGGAAATTCATTAAAATGGAGATTTATTTACAGATGTAATGACCATATATCATGGGGTAATCAAAAACAATCCCTATTTCAAGTGCTAATGAAGACCATGGGTTGCAAATAAGAATTTTTTTGCATGCTCATCAAAATTACAAATGCTGGTAAAAATAAAAAAGTAAAAAAAATTAAAAATTACAAATGCTGGGATCCCAGTGATTCTGAGATGGATCCAAATTCACCCCATAACTGGGGGTGAATTTGCCACGAGGGAACATTTGACAATGTCTGGAGATCTTTTGGGTTGTCACAACTTGAGGAGAGGGGGATGCTGCTGGCGTCTAGTGGGAGAGGCCAAGGGTGCTTCTAATGGTGCTACAAGGCACAGGACTGTCACCACAAGGAAGAATTGTCTGATCCAAAATGTCAGTGGTGCTGAGGTTGAGGAAGCCTGCCTTGTGGCCACAAGAACTTATCAGACATGGGTCCACAACGCAGAACATTCAGCCCTTCAGCTGCCATTTCCCCACCAGTCAAACCTGTGAGTGGTGCCGGCCCCCCAGGGTCCCCAATCCATGCCAGCTTAGTCCCAGGAGTTATGATCGAGCATTCTGACAATCTCAGTTTCAAAGGTTGAGATTGGAAAATGCCATGTCATTTCTGAGCCTTTGAAGGCAGTCACACTCCCAGATGTGAAGGACAATTGGCTGCTCTGAGACCAGTCCTGAATCACCACTGTCTTAGGCTGACCCGTTGATGCTGGAGAGATTTCTCTGTGGACTTCCATTCTGCTTGCAGTTTCGAAACAGTGGAGTTGGAATCAGTGTAGATGATAGAAAAGCTGGTTAAACTAGAAAGCTGTGGAGGCTTTGCTGACCGATTATGTCTGTCTCATTTTTACTCAAAAATTCAACAAACTGTTCTGTGCCAGGCAGAGCTGAAGGCACAGGGAAGGATCCAGTATCAGACAGGCGTTTCCTCGAGGATTCGCAGCCTCAGCTCCCCTCACCCCTCTTCTCTCTGCTGTGTGCTTAACCCTCCCCAGTCACCCCTACTTTTAATTTGCTTCTATGTATTGACTGCTTAGACCTACAAGGCTAAAAGGACCCAAAGAGACCAGTCTCAAGAAGGCTCAGAATAGACAACAGGACAATATCCCTCTAAATAAGAAGGTTTCGCCAACTTTTCATTTACAAAGTAACAGCCTTCAGTGGGTCTTTTAAATACCAAGTTCTGTATATGAGAACTTTGCAGTTAATGCTGCCCCTAGTCTGCAGACCACAGCCAGTAGCAGGTGAGGTTACTCTGCTAGTTTGGGTCTAATAACCACGGGACTCCAGTTTTCACTGCAAAAGACATTGAAGTGTAAACCACGGGAGTCAGAGTAAAAACAGTGGCCTTCCCAGCACACTCTGCAGACCCTCTCACCAAAGTACCCAGAGACCACCCCACCGTCTTTCTCAACCAAAAAGCTAGATCACGGCCAGAGTAGATGGAAACTCTGTGAAGCTTCCTCAGCGACACCCCATCCACTCTTCTTTCACCAACAACATGCGCTCTCCTTTGCATTTGTTTTAAAAGCAGCATCATATTTCCAGAATGTAAGATCAGGGTAGGAGAAATATTAAAAGAGGAAGAGAAAACAGGGGGGTGGGCTGAGAGGGGTCCTCGGGGAGCTTCAGCAGCTGGAAATGCTCATTTTCTTAAGCTCAGTGGTAGGTCTACGGGTATTTTATGTATTACAATGCGTTAACCTTTAAATATGTTACATATATACTCCTGGGATATATGAAATGCTTCGTAGTAATGAAATGGAAAACAGTTTCCCAAGCAGTTCCCCTGGTTAGCCAGACTGTACGTGCGGTATTGTTTCCTTCGCTCCCTGCTTCTTTCACTCTATTACCTCCTGTCTCCTCAGCTCCTCCGTCTGTCTGTCTGTCTCTCTCTCTGTCCTATGCCTCCACCTGCCACTTCCTCCCACTGCCTCCCCTTCCCTTCTGGCTTGATGTCCCATTTCTGCAAAACCTCCCACTCTTGCCGCCCACAGCCCGTGCCTCTGTGAGGAGGGAGGGGCTGCTGTGAGCAGACAATCGGGTTAATTCTAGAGTTTCACTGTATGACGGTCCACAGGGTCCTTAAATCCTCAGGTATTTTTAAAACCATACCTCTAACTTACTGCACTGCAGATATGAGGCTACGTACAAAGGTGCATAGAATATAGAAGGACTGTGTGTGTCACTGTCCTATTATCAACTTGATGAAACTGGAACTTTATTTCCCAGAATCCCCATCTTTGAGTGGTTCCAGGTAAGAAGTAGGTTAAAGGCAACCTTGTGAAAGTTTGGGAGCAGAATTGAACAGCATCTTCCTTCTCTGAAGGTCACATGGTAGAGATGCCCATGCGTTCCAGCTTCAGCTTACTCGCCTCTGTTTCCTTCCAGCCACTCTTCCAGACTCAAATTTGCTGGCCAACATTGGTCCCAAGTCCATCCCCAGATGTTTGGCTGTGGATTCATAGACTTCTCCTGTAGCCTTCTCCAACAGCTCCTTCTCTGCACTCCACTTCTGGGGCTGGACATATTTGGCCTCTCAGATGGTCTGATTAAGCACTCCTCATGCTCCAGCTCCCCTATGAGACCATCAGTCCCCCCTGTGCCCTCTGCCTCCCCACAATGGTGAAAGATCACATTTCTGTAATAAATCCACTGCCACATAATTCTTCATGGTTTGACTTCCTGGATTGATACCACAAAAGCAGTGTTCAAGACCAAAAAGACAATGCAAATTGACATGCTTTTTGAAGCAATGTCAGCACCATGATATAATCCACCAATCTCATTTTCCTGGTGATGAAACCGAAGCACCAGATCATTGTCAAGTTCCCACCATTACCCTGGCAGGCATGGGGAACAGGACCCAGTTTACAGACTTGTATGGTTACGAATATTTTATTAAAAATGACTTTCACCATATTTTAAATTACTTTTACAAAAAGTTTACTTTTAAAAAAAGTTGTATCAAAGCAGTAGTTAGTACTTTGACACTGCTTGGAGCCTTATTTTAGAAGATAGAAAACTGTTATGATTATTTTCTTTAATATCTGACAGAAAGCTAGGTGGTATATCAGACAGGTTCTGAATATTGCTTTCTTTAATAAAAATCGATAATGGAGGTTATTAGAATAAAAAAAAAAAAAAAAAAAACGGGTATAGAAGAACCTCAAAGTCAATCCTGAATTTAAAGTTACTATGGCAACATTACTACCAAAACTGTATGTATTAATTTTGTGGTTCACTGAAGATATTAGCATCTTCAGTGTTTAAAAATAAACATTAGTCTCAAGATGTTCCTATTTATATTTTTAACAGGCAGATATGTAGACTATGGAGTATATTTTCGCTGCGATTAAGACAGACACACAAACCCTGGAATTTCCTCACTCCCAGCTTAGCAATTTCCGCCTTTAAAAATCAAATTTACATTTATAAACATATAAATAGAATATGTGTTGATTGAAACAGCAGTAGTTGCATAAAATTATTTTCTGAGTATGAAAGAAAAGAAAGAGGGAGATTGTGTGAACTACTGTTTATGAGCTCTTGGGGGGGGGCCCAGGCTGGTTCTGGAGCTGAGCAGTCCTAACATCAGCTCGTGGGGCTGGTCCTCAGGCAGTTGGGGGTAGAAGAAAGCGTTCTGGACTCCAACCCTGCTGTATGGCTCCCTAACTGTGTAACGCGGAGTCAATCCTGTTACCCACTCACTCCTCTAATTTGTTTCCTCAACTGTAAAATAAAAGAGTAAATCTGAGTAATCTCTGAAGTAACATTCTGTTCTTAAATCTCAATTTTGTTATAGTCCCAAGATATATAATGATATAAATGAAATTTTGTTGGAGATACTGTATTAGTATAGAAATACTCCACTTTTCCCTAATTCATTTAATTGATAATTCTGACAAATTTCTAAATCACTAACCAGTAAATTGACTTTGGGGGCAGGGACCTAGGATGCTGGCATGGTTCACCATCAGAGCAGCTTTTTGTAAGGTATACTGAGCCCCTTCCCAGGCAATAACAAGTTCGTCACTCATGTCCTCAAAGTTCCCTGCCAAGTGCTCCTGGACCATGATGATTGAGCCACGTGCTGTGCCTTGGCTACCCATGATCATTCACAACGTCCTCATCCATTGTCTTCCTCTAACACAAGAATCTGAAAGCTAATACACTCAGCTTCTTGCACTTTCTTATTTCTAGAGCAGTGTTTTTTAACCTTCTTTCTCTCATGGCACACTTGAACCTATAGTTAAACTTCCTCAGCACACTTAAATTATTTTGATCAAGGAAAAAAGAATATAGTTTCTGTGCTTTGAACATCTTTTTCAAAATGATTTAATTAATGATCTTTAAAAAAATTTCAACTCCAGTTGAAAAATCACTGTTCTAGAGTGACAATATGGCCCAGTGCTGGCCAACAGAATCCTGGTAGAAATCTCTAAGAAGGGCTTTGGGAGCATGTTATGGGAGAGACAGGTGAACTGGCTATTCTTATTCCCTCAGGCTCACCACCTGTTTGCCAAGACGTGGACTTGAGGCTGAGGGATACAGTAGCCCTCTTGATACCATGAGGCCACAGCCACGCACTGAGGACAGGGAATAGTGAGAAGGAGTCTGGGCCCTGACAGCAGCTCTGAGCTGTTGTCCAACTTTACATGACTTGACTCTTCTCTGGTGGAGGCAAAGTCCTGATGGGTTTTGAAGTTTTGGCTGTCTGGTTGCTCGTAGCCAAATATGGTCTTACTCAGACATACGGACTCTGCGAGCCGTGGTCATCAGGGCTCGTACATTAAAGTGGGCTTAAAGTAGGAAACTTGGAACAAACAAGTTTAGACCTCTGAGACTCAGTGACATTATCCAAAAATCACAGATTTTACAAACATAGCAAAAGCAAGAACAGTTATAAACAGAAGAGCTGCAGGACAGATGCCACTGCTTTGCAGCAAAGGCCAGGAGCAAAGCCACCAAGCCAAGGAGAGAAGGGGCAAGGCAGAGAGCAGGAGCCTCTGAGAGAGGTGGGAAAGAACCTCCCTCCCCCCTTCCATATGAGCTCTACCTAAAATAGCACGACAGTTGGAGAGACATGTGCTTTTAAAATCGTTGGCTAAAAGCAAACACACATTTAAAAACTTTGATGATGATAATTCCTCCCACACTGGAAATGCCATGTTACGCCAGGGCCAACCTTAGTGTTAAAGTAAGAACCAGCAGCCTGTGTCAGAGCCTCCCTCTGCTCCAGCAGGCCCCCTGCCCACAACTCCCAGACCACCCTGCCCCATCTCCCACACTCTCTGGCATCCCGGGCTTCTCATTCTTCCACCCTTGACACATGTATTCTGTCCCATTTCCCTAGGAACATGGGCTCCTTCTTGTGCGTCCTAGTTCATAAGTGAACTTGTTCATATAAAGTAACATTTACGAGTCCAGGCTTTGGAGATGGATTGCCAGGATGAGTGTGGTCTTGTGCAAATACATAGGATGGAGATTTAAATATTTGCAAAGTATTTAGCATAGGCACATAGTGACACTCAGTAAACATTAAGAATAGGTGTCAATGACCTGGTATTATTTCATTCAAGTCATTTGGAGTTTAAAATAAACTTTCTCATTCTAAGAATTGCCTTGTCTATACGGGGCTTTTTATAGTTCCATACAAAATGAAGAATTATTTTTTCCAAATCTTGAAAGTATGATGTTGGTATTTTAATGGGGATTGCATTGGATCTGTAGATTGCTTTGGGACATATAGACATTTTAACAATGTTGATTCTTCCCAGCAATGAGCATGGTATATTCTTCCGTTTGTTAGTATCTTCTGCTATTTCTTTTCTTATGGTTTTGTAATTCTCTTTATAGAGGTCATTCACCTTTTTTGTTAGGTATATTCCTAGGTATTTCATTTTTTTGAAGCTACTGTGAAGAGAATTATGTCCTTGATTAGCTTCTCATCTTGGTTGTAAGGCTTCTGATTTATGGACGTTGATCAAACAAAGCTGGAAGCATCAGCCTGCCAGACTTTGGGCTGTACTACAAGGCCATAGTGATCAAAACAGCATGGTATTGGCACAACAATAGAGACATTGACATCTGGAACTGAATAAAAAAACATGAAATGAAACTAACATCTTACAGCCACCTAATCTTTGATAAACCGAACAAGAATATTCACTGGGGGAAAGAATCCCTATTCAATAAATGGCTTTGGGAGAACTGGACAATCACATGTAAAAGACTAAAACTGGACCCGCACCTTTCTCCACTCACTAAAATTGATTCAAGATGGATAAAAGATATAAATCTAAGGCACAAAACAATAAAATATTCCAAGAAACTTTGGGGAAAAGACTTGAAGTTATCAGACTGGGGAAAGACTTTATGAAGAAGATTCCAGTGGCAATTGCAACAATAACAAAAAAAAAATGGTGCTTAATTAAATTGAATAGCTTCTGTACAGCTAAGGAGACAACAACAAAAGCAAAGAAACAATCATAGAATGGGAAAATATATTTGCATATTATGAATCAGACAAAAGCTTGATAACTAGGGTCTATAGGGAACTCAAATTAATTTGCATAAAAAGCCAACAATCCCTTATATCAATGGGCAAGAGACCTGAATACAACCTTCTCTAAAGAAGACAGATGAATGGCTAACAAACATATCAAGAAATGCTCAAAAATCCCTACTTAATAGAGAAATGCAAATCAAAACCACCCCGAGATATCACCTAACACCAGTGAGACTGGCCCACATCACAAAATCTCAAAGCTGCAGATGCTGGCGTGGATGTGGACAGAGGGGAACACTTTTACACTGTGGGTGGGACTGCAAACTAATACAACCTTTTTGGAAGGAAGTATGGAGAAACCTCAAAGAACTCAAACTAGACCTCCCAGTTGATCCTGCAATCCCATTACTGATATCTACCCAGAAGAAAAAATTCGTTTTATCATAAGGACGCTTGCACTAGACTATTTATTGCAGTTCAATTTATTTATTTATTTATTTTTTTTGTAGAGACAGAGTCTCACTGTACCGCCCTCGGGTAGAGTGCCGTGGCGTCACACGGCTCACAGCAACCTCTAACTCTTGGGCTTACACGATTCTCTTGCCTCAGCCTCCCAAGCAGCTGGAACTACAGGCGCCCACCACAGCGCCCGACTATTTTTTTGTTGCAGTTTGGCCGGGGCTGGGTTTGAACCTGCTCGGCATATGGGGCCGGCGCCCCACTCACTGAGCCACAGGCGCTGCCCTGCAGTTCAATTTATAATTACCAAACTGTGGAAACAACCTAAATGCCCACCAATCCAGGAATGGATTAACAAGCTGTGGTATATGTATATTATTGAATACTATTCAGCCACTAAAAATGATGGAGACTTTACATCTTTTGTATTAACCTGGATGGAGTTGAAACACATTCCACTTAGTAAAGCATCACAAGAATAGAGAAGCAAGAATCTAATGTACTCAATTCTAAGGACAATTGAAGACCTACTACATGGTGGGGGGTGGGGGAATGTGGGAGCGGAAGGAGGGAAGGAGGAAGAGGCTGGAGGGTTAGGGTGTGTGACACACCTCTTAGAGGTGGGGACAAAATTATAAAAGGGAATTTACCTAACAAATGCAATCAGTGTAACCTGGTTTCTTATACCCTCAATGAATCCTCGACAATAAAAAAAAAAAAAAACTTTCTGGGCAGCGCCTGTGGCTCAAAGGAGTAGGGCACCAGCCCTGTATGCTGGAAGTGGAGGTGGCGGGTTCAAACCCAGCCCCAGCCAAAATCTGCAAAATAAAAAAAAATCTCAAAATGCTACCTAAACATCAATTAGTTTGGGTGAGATTGGAGCCAGGAGGAACATCAGATTAACTGGTCAGTCGGTGTGTGCTCAGTGACACAGTAAGCCCTAGGGTGGAATGTGTATGCGTGTGTGTGTGTGTGTTTGTGGGGGGTTGTGTTTGTGTGTGTAAGTGTTTGGAGGGGACTTATCTGTGTGTGTGTGTGTGCTGAGGGGCACAGAAGAATGGGGAGTGGTTTCTTCCCTAAGGGTTTCACCATGTCACAGGCCATCTGGGCTTCCTCCTCCAGGTCAACCTACCTGGATAGACCATCCAGTGCCACGGGTGGGGTTCAGCACTTGTGAGCATTGGGAGGATGACCCCTGGAGCCGCAATGAGACTGCTGGGGATATAACCTGGGGGGTTTGGGGACTAGATGGCAGGAATGGAACAGCTTCTGTTTCATGCAAGTCAACTTTATCATCTACCTACCAGGGGACCATAAAAGGGTATCTCAGATGCTTTTAGGTAGCCACTTCCCACAAAAGGAGGGAGTGGCTTCTTTTCTGAAGCCCAGAGTATAATTAATTACCTGTGTTCTTATCCTGTGACGCTCTCCCACAAGCAAGGTGATTTTCCAATACTAAATGTCTTAGAATTTGGTCCAACCAATTTAACTGGTCCAACCAATTTAAGGGATAGGTTGGGGGTGGAAGTAAGGACTAGGAATCAAAAGGAGGACCATTTCCACTGACATCAAACAGGAGTGACAGACAGGTAATTAAGGCTAGCATGCTTCTAATTAAAACTCTAATCTCGTCAAGCTTTTCTGACCCAAATAGCAAGCCACAATTCCTACGGCTTAATGAAAGCAAAATTCTCACCAATCAATGCTCTACTCTAATGCTCGTTCATTTACATAAAGGTCAATTGCCACATACTAGCCACTGTTGATTGCCACCCACAGAAAAAGTAGTGGGAGGGAAAAAATTCATTTGATGCCGATTATTCTTGCCTAGTTTTCCAGCTTTTAAAAATACCTGCGTCTGTGTGATGACGACGCCAGGAGGCCTTGATTGCAGTCTGTTTTTATATAATGGATCAGAAGCAACTCTGCTCTCTATTAGAGTTTAATCTTGCCTTGTACCTACGGGACAGCAAGTCCTTTTGTTTGTTGTCATCACTGTTAGTCATACACAGAGAGTACGGAAACGCACCCTGCTCACTTTCTTAAAATGCCTCTATTGCTCATTGGAAAAGCCTCGTCAGACACGATTCATGCTCCCACCTGTCAGTCCTGTTCTCAAACACTTGTGGAGCAAGATAACAAACCAGGACCAAGTCGGAGAAAACAGGCCTCCAAGGAGCCAGGAGCTGAGTCATGGGGAGATTTTACCTGCTCTGATAATTAGCTGACCCCAACACAAAGCAGCATCCCACAACACAGCAGCGGGTTGGAGACTCTTGCAGGGGATGGGAGATTCTTGCAGGGGGTGAGAGACTCTCACAGAGCATAATGTAACAAGGCATCTTTAAAACAATTTTTTTTTAGTTATAGAAAAACAAAGTTGTTAGTAAAGCAAGTTTAGTAATGAGGGGGCATATTTGAGTTTTGACACAATTTCCAAAAACAAATAAGAAAATTTCTTTGAAGATGATCTCCTGAAAAGCAGAAGGAAGCTGTGCAGATAAGGGTATGTGTCACTGCAAATGCAAATGAAATCATATTCTGGGATGGAGGGAGAGAATGCAGAGGTTTCTCTAAGACACTGGAGTTGCTGATGCAGCCTGTCACATCCAGGGCATGCCATCTGTGGATTCACAGCAGTGTCATACTTTTCACCTGATTCTTTTGGGACTCTGGTTTCCTTTCCATCTGGAGCCCATTGTCAGGGTAACCAGCTCTCACTTTGGGTACCTGCCTCTCCCTTGCCATCCCTACCCGTGCGTGGTTTCATAATATGAAACACTTAGCCTTTTCTTTTACTTCTTTTTTTTATTTCTCCCAACAAATGTGCCTACACTGCTAACCTCAACAAACATATCTTGCCTCAAGCTTTTATGGTCCTTAATGGCTTCTCTGTATTATAACACTCCACCCCCATCCCCGTTACCACCATGTACAATGTGAAGTTAAAAAGGAGCTCTCTCAAAATATAACATCTACATGTCACCATATCTTAAAATGGAGACTGGGGTATAAATTGCCCTGCGAGCAAACACTGTGCCTCTAAGCCCCACATCTATCTCAGGTGGGGCTGTTGGAAGGACGAGAGAACCCCAAGATGCCCACTGCCAACCCAAGGATTTTGTAGCTGAGATTGTCACAGCCAGTCACTGTTAATATCTTGCAATTACAGGAGGACTGAGGTGGGGAAAATGGAACTGAAGAGCATGAATAGGCTATAGGCTGAAAAAAAATCTCAAACCATTCAGATTCAGCCTTGGCCACTTATGGTATAAATTTCTATAGGTAGAGGTGAACTCAATTTTCGTCCAAGTCCCTGTACATACTGTAAATAATTTTTTTTAATGGTGTTATTGTGGCTCTTTGTCAAAGGCCAGAATGGTATTTCAAGTATGCAAATCTGATCGTGTCACTAACTGCCTTAAAACTTTCTGTTCTCTTTTAATAGAGGCCAAAATCTTTAACACTAAGAGCCTCTACCAGGTCTGGCTCATCTACCTCCCCTGACTCTTTTTCTCTCTGTCTCCTCCTCACTCTCTGCTCTTGTTAAAACTGTAAAGAAGGCTTTATATAGGACTGTTGCAATTGATGTCAAGACTATCTTAATAGGAGAGAGAGCTCCAAGAAAAAGGACAAGTGGGAATTAATAGCCAACAACAGAGCAAGGGGGCCAGTGGATTGAGTAAGAGGAAACATCAGGGATAGGGAATTCTTGCTAAAGGCAGGGCAGGGGCATCAGATATCAAGGGTAGGGGATTCTTGCTCAAACTGGGCCAGGTAGGCTGAAGAGGGACAGGGCCAAGGTTGAGGCCTAGTCAAGAAGAAGCCAGTCTTTGTCACACTGCTGTCTCCACACCAGTCTTCCAGGTCCTCTGCTCCTTGTCCCCACTTGGAAGGACATTCCCCATTGTTTCCCCTCTCCGAGCCTCTTCATCACGGAGACCTCAGCTCCTGAGTCCCCTCCCCTTAGAAGCTGCCTTTGAACCTGAAGACATAGGCCAGGCCTTCTCAACTAAAGATCAGCCAGGGATCACCAGAGTGTCTTCTGTATAAGCAGAACGTGGGACAAGAGCTCTTTATTACAAAGGTGGCCCATTTTACGCCTCAGGAAGCAGAAAGGACAGGACATAAATACAGAAAACACATCCTAAGATTCTTGGAAGCTTGCTTAGGTATTTGTTTAGAAGTCTTAATCAAGTTAACAAAAATTATTTGTTGTGCTTTTTTTGCAATTTAAAGATAAGGAAGGGGGAGGAGACAAGATGGCTGACTGAAGCCAGCTTTCCACAGAGGCTCCCGTCCAGTAGGAGAGTTAAAGGACAAAAATTCAGCAAGTAACCTGGTGGATTTCAGCTGCACTAAGAGAGAAGGTTGAAGAACGCACGTCAACCCCACCGAGGTGAGCTGCGACCACAAGGATACAAACAAAAGGTACAAAATCCATCACCAAGTGGATGGGAGTCCCCTCCCCCATGAGAACGACTCAGAGTGCCCCACAAACAATTGGGCAGAGTTCAAAGGTCCTCCCACTACACTCCACAGGAGAGACCCTCTAAAAACTAGACCTATCTCCCCTACTAGGGTGCCACGGCATCCTCCTGCCAGGCATAAAACTGTATAAACTGTATATAGTCTCTACCTGGAATTCTGAGCTCCCAGCGCTCCCCTTTACTCACACTGAGGTCTGGAGGCCAGTCCTGGTTGGCGGAGAGGGGACCGCACCAGAGTGGCAGTTCCCTGAGGCACAGTGCGACAGCCGACTTTTGGTGACAATACGGCCAGGCATAAAACTGTGTAAAGCTGTGTGTGTTCTCTGCCTGCAACCCCAGGCTCCCAGCGCTCACCGCACTCCCCTCTGCTCTCGCTCCAAGGTCTGGAGGCCTGTGCCCCAGGGGTCCAGACTCTTGGGTGATTGCTCAAGGGGTGTAGACACTGCTGGGCTGCAGCCGGTCAGTGCAGACTCTGGGGTACGGGAGCCGAGAGAGGACAGTTGGCCAGAAGGGAGCTACACTGGAGCAGCGGTTGCCTGAACCATAAAACAGCAGCCCTCTTTTGCTAGCAATACGGCTTACTACCGAATATTCTGAAGCCACACCCCCTGTCTCCCTGGGCAACCAGAGACTCTGAGTATAGGATTTGCCTGAGGCTACTCCAACTTGCAAACCAGGGAAACTCCCAGGGCAGGGCTGACCCAGAGGTCCACTTTACTAAACCTAAGACGCACCTGGCCCTCAGGGCATCGTCAGCCTATAGACAATACAAGAGCAAAGACAAGCTGATTTGGAACTTAATTCAGCTTCTCTTCTGCAGGGGAACCGCAGAGTTGTTCTGTTCTGTTCTGTCAGTAACATTAATGAGGGGCGAGACTGGACCTGAGTGAAAACCCCCCAACCTTCATCAAGCACCTGAGGTTGTCAGGCCTCACCTCCTCCTGCTAGGGAGAGGCAGAGCGCAGCGGCCTGGCAGACTTCCTTGTGATTCAGGCAGGTACAAACTCCTGGAGTACCGATTCACTACAGGCAACTGGGTCAGCCAACTGCAGGGCTATCAGTGACTGGGTGTGACAGCGGTGCAAGGTGGGGAAGGAGGCATCAACCTTCCCAGACTGATCTATTGCCTGGGTGGCTCTCCTGACTCCATGCAGCACTGGAGCAAGCCACACCAGAGTGGTCACCAGACCCCTGTGATCCAGTTCCTAGAGACCTCTTAAACTCTCTCACCTGAGACAGGTGCACACTGAGATAATTGATTTGGACTTTTTGAACTAAACCAATCACTCGAGGACAAATCAGGTGGTGCCCTGGGTTCACGGTGGTAGGAAGGTTTGATTTTTCTTTTCCAATTGTTTGCCGGTGGGGTGACTTTGCTGATATTTCTCCACAGCTGAGACTTCAATCCAGAGAATCTGTTTCACTAGGGTGGAACAGAAACCAGCTGAAAACAAGACAGAACCACTTAGCCCCACCACACCAGACAGGGCCCCAGTTTCTCAGGCCACAACACTGTATGGGCCCTCGACAAAGTCTCAGGGGAAAAAATCAGAGGGAGTAAAATAACCATGGGGCAGAATCAGCGGAAAAACTCTGGTAAAATGAATAACCAGAATAGATCAACCCCCCCCAAGGAAAGATATGGCAGATGCAATTGAAGATCCCATTCATAAACAACTGGCTGAGATGTCAGAAATTGAATTCAGAATTTGGATTGCAGACAAGATTAACAAAGTGGAATTAGGAATTCGAGGAGAAATTCAAAAGTTGTCTCAAGAATTTAACGAATTTAAAGACAAAACCACCAAAGATTTAGACACATTGAAGCAAGAATTTGCAGCCCTCAAAGATATGAAAAATACAGTAGAATCCCTCAGCAACAGAATGGAGCAAGCAGAAGAAAGGATTTCTGACATCGAAGATAAAGCCTTTGAACGCTCCCAAACTCTCAAAGAGGAAGAGAAATGGAGAGCAAAAACAGATCACTCTCTCGGAGAGCTCTGAGATAATTCGAAGAAGGCGAATATCCGAATCACAGGAGTTCCAGAAACAGATGAAGTGCCTCGCTGGGCACAGAGGCCCTTCTGCATGAAATTATGAAAGAGAATTTTCCAGACATGCCTAGAGATTCTGAAATTCAGATAGCGGACAGCTTCAGAACCCCAGCACGACTCAACCCCAATAAGACATCCCCCAGGCATATCATAATTAACTTCACTAAAGTTAATATGAAGGAGAAAATCCTCAAAGCTGCCAGGAGAAAGAAAACCATTACCTTCAAAGGGAAGAATATTAAAATGACTGCAGATCATTCTGCTGAAACTTTTCAAGCCAGAAGAGGGTGGTCACCGACTTTTAATCTCCTAAAGCAAAATATCTTTCAACCCTGGATCTTGTATCCAGATAAACTGAGTTTCATTTATGATGGAGAAATTAAATACTTTAATGACATTCATATGTTGAAGAAATTTGCCATAACCAAACCAGCTCTTCAGGATATTCTCAGACCTATCCTCCATAATGACCAACTCAATCCTATACCACAAAAGTAAACTCACTCAGAAACTTTGGATCAAACTCCAATTTCCACACTGGCAAAAGAATTAAAAATGCCCACTGGACTTTTGAAAAACTCGATACCCAAAACTTCACCAGACTTATCAATATTCTCCATTAATGTAAATGGGTTAAACTGTCCTCTAAAGAGGCATAGGTTAGCTGACTGGATACAAAAACTCAGGCCAGATATCTGTTGCATACAAGAGTCACATCTTAACTTAAAAGACAAATACAGACTCAGAGTGAAAGGATGGTCATCCATATTTCAGGCAAATGGTAATCAGAAAAAAGCAGGTGTTGCAATTTTATTTGCAGATACAATAGGCTTTAAACCAGCAAAAGTAAGGAAGGACAAGAATGGTCACTTCATATTTGTTAAGGGTAATACTCAATACGACGAGATCTCAATTATTAATATCTATGCACCCAATCAGAATGCACCTCAATTTATAAGAGAAACTCTAACAGACATGAGCAACTTGATTTCCTCCAGCTCCATAATCGTCGGAGATTTCAACACTCCTTTGGCAGTGTTGGATCGATTCTCCAACAAGAAGCTGAGCAAAGAAATCTTAGATTTAAACCTAACCATCCAACATTTGGATTTAGCAGACATCTACAGAACATGTCATCCCAAAAAACTGAATACACATACTTCTCATGAGCCCATGGAACTTACCCCAAGATCAATCACATCTTAGGTCACAAGTTTAACCTCAGTAAATTTAAAAGAATAGAAATTATTCCATGCATCTTCTCGGACCACCATGGAATAAAACTTGAGCTGAGTAACAACAGGAATCTGCATACTCATACAAAAACATGGAAGTTAAATAACCTTATGCTGAATGATAGCTGGGTCAGAGATGAGATTAAGAAAGAAAACGCCAACTTTTTGGAACAAAACAACAATGAAGACACGAACTATCAGAACCTCTGGGACACCACAAAGGCAGTTCTAAGAGGGAAATTTATAGCACTGCAAGCCTTCCTCAAGAGAACGGAAAGAGGAAGTTAATAACTTAATGAGACATCTCAAGCAACTGGAAAAGGAAGAACATTCCAACCCCAAACCCAGTAGAAGAAAAGAAATAACCAAAATTAGAGCAGAATTAAATGAAATTGAAAACAAAAGAATAATACAACAGATCAATAAATAAAAAAGCTGGTTTTTCGAAAAGGTCAATAAAATAGATAAACCTTTGGCCAACCTAATCAGGAAAAAAAAAAGAGTAAAATCTCTAATCTCATCAATCAGAAACAACAAAGACGAAATAAAACAGACTCCTCAGAAATCCAAAAAATCCTTAATGAATATTACAAGAAACTTTATTCTCAGAAATATGAAAATCTGAAGGAAATTGACCAATACTTGGAAGCACATCACCTTCCAAGACTTAGCCAGAATCAAGTGGAAATGTTGAACAGGCCCATATCAAGTTCAGAAACAGCATCCTATACAAAACCTCCCTAAAAAGAAAAGCCCGGGACTAGATGGTTTCACATCAGAATTCTACCAAACTTTTAAAGAGGAATTAGTACCTATATTACTCAACCTGTTCCATACGGTAGAAAAAGAAGGAAGACTACCTAACACGTTCTATGAAGCAAACATCACCCTGATCCCCAAACCAGGGAAAGACCCAACAAGAAAAGAAAATTATAGACCAATTTTTGCATCTAATGAATATAGATGCAAAAATATTCAACAAGATCCTAACAAACAGAATCCAGCAACACATCAAACAAATTATACATCATGACCAAGTCAGTTTTATCCCAGGATCTCAAGGCTGGTTCAATATACGTAAATCTATAAATGTAATCCAGCACATAAACAAATTAAAAAACAAAGACAATGTGATTCTCTCAATCCATACAGAAAAAGCTTTTGATAATATCCAGCATCCCTTCATGATCAGAACACTTAAGAAAATCGGTATAGAAGGGACATTTCTTAAACTGTTAGAGGCCATCTACAGCAAACCCACAGCCAATATCATATTGAATAGAGTTAAATTGGAATCATTTCCACTCAGATCAGGAACGAGACAAGGCTGCCCATTGTCTCCATTGCTTTTTAACATTGTAATGGAAGTTTTAGCCACCGCAATTAGGGAAGAAAAGGCGATCAATGGTATCCATATAGGGTCAGAAGAGATCAAACTTTCGCTCTTCGCAGATGATATGATTGTATATCTGGAAAACACTAGGGACTCTACTACAAAACTCTTAGAAGTGTTCAAGGAATAACAGCAGCGTCTTGGGTTACAAAATCAACATTCATAAATCAGTAGCTTTTATATATACCAACAATGGTCAAGTTGAAAAAACAGTTAAGGACTCTATTCCATTCACAGTAGTGCCAAAGAAGATGAAATATTTGGGAATTTATCTAACAAAGGACATGAAAGATCTCTATAAAGAGAACTATGAAACTCTAAGAAAAGAAATAGCTGAAAATATTAACAAATGGAAAAGCATACCATGCTCATGGCTGGGAAGAATCAACATTGTTAAAATGTCCATACCACCCAAAGCAATATATAATTTCAATGCAATCCCTATTAAAGCTCCACTGTCATACTTTAAAGATCTTGAAAAAACAAGACTTCATTTTATATGGAATCAGAAAAAACCTTGAATAGCCAAGACATTACTCAGAAATAAAAACAAAGCAGGAGGAATTACGCTACCAGACCTGAGACTATACTACAAATCAATAGTGATCAAAACAGCATGGTATTGGCACAAAAACAGAGAAGTAGATGTCCGGAACAGAATAGAGAACCAAGAGATGAACCCAGCTACTTACCGTTATTTAATCTTTGACAAGCCAATTAAAAACATTCAGTGGGGAAAAGATTCCCTATTTAACAAATGGTGCTGGGTGAACTGGCTGGCAACCTGTAGAAGACTAAAACTGGACCCACACCTTTCACCATTAACTAAGATAGACTCTCACTGGATCAAAAATTTAAACTTAAGACATGAAACTATAAAGATACTAGAGGAGAGTGCAGAGAAAACCCTTGAAGAAATCGGTCCGGGCGAGTATTTTATGAGGAGAACCCCCCAGGCAATTGAAGCAGCTTCAAAAATACACTACTGGGACTTGATCAAACTAAAAAGCTTCTGCACAGCCAAGAACACAGTAAGTAAAGCAAGCAGACAGCCCTCAGAATGGGAGAAGATATTTGCAGGTTATGTCTCTGACAAAGGTTTAATAAGTAGAATCCACAGAGAACTCAAACGCATTAGCAAGAATAGAACAAGGGATCCCATCGCAGGCTGGGCAAGGGATTTGAAGAGAAACCTCTCTGAAGAAGACAGGCACGCAGCCTTCAAACATATGAAAAAATCCTCATTATCTTTAATCATCAGAGAAATGCAAATCAAAACTACTTTGAGATACCATTTAACTCCAGTGAGAATAGCCTATATCACAAAATCCCAAGACCAGTGATGTTGGCACAGATGTGGAGAAAAGGGAACACTTTTGCACTGCTGGTGGGAATGCAAATTAATATATTCCTTTTGGAAAGAGATATGGAGAACACTTAGAGTTCTAAAAATAGATCTGCCATTCAATCCTGATCCCTCTACTGGGCATATACCCAGAAGACCAAAAATCACATCATAACAAAGATATTTGTACCAGAATGTTTATTGCAGCCCAATTTGTAATTGCTAAGTCATGGAAGAAGCCCAAGTGCCCATCGATCCACGAATGGATTAATAAATTGTGGTACATGTACACCATGGAATATTATGCAGCCTTAAAGAAAGATGGAGACTTTACCTCTTTCATGTTTACATGGATGGAGCTGGAACATATTCTTCTTAGTAAAGTATCTTAAGAATGGAAGAAAAAGTACCCAATGTACTCAGCCCTACTATGAAACTAATTTAGGGTTTTCACATGAAAGCTATAACCCAGTTACAACCTAAGAATAGGGGGAAGGGGGAAAGGGAGGGGGGGAGAGGGAAGGGGATTAGTGGGATTATACCAGCGGTGCATCTTACAAGGGTACATGTGAAACTTGGTAAACGGTCTGTGAAGCTAGTGAATGATGCCCCATGAATATATCAATGTACACAGCTATGATTTAATAAAAAATAATAAAAAATTAAAGGTAAGGAAGTTAAAAATGATGTCAAGGACTCAATTTTTAAAAAAGATTCACTAAAAACTTAATGTGCAGCTTTGAACTCTTAGTTCTTTACCTCAGTCCTAACAATGCCAGTCTGCATGGATTCAAGTAGCACCAGGATGGTTTCTTTCATTTCATAGAGAATGTGTTTTATTAAAAAAAAAAAAAAAATAGTAAAATTAACTGTAAGAGACGATGTCAGGTTTTCTGAAATGTTTGATAGTATTTGATCAGCATTAAATGATATACACTACTGTGAACATGATTTTCTGGATTTTATCTTTCTAAGTCATCTGACCAAAAATGCTTATAGCTTTTTTTAAAAACATGGGTGATCCAATTTAGCTTCAACTTTATCTTTTGATATTGCCTTAATCCTGAGACTTCTTAGCTAAAGATCGTAACTAAAAACTTCAGGGAAGTCCTGTTTGGGGTGATTCCAGGTGCATACGTACTTCACCATGTTTTTACTAAGTGATACTGGGAGTATGACGTCCTTCATTTGTCCTTTTGTTACATGACCCTCGTTCGAGATCTTTGGTTTGGAAACATTGAAATATTTTCTCTTGTGTGGGTTTAACAGGTTATTTTAATCATATGACATATTTCCTATTGGACCCCTGCGATGATACACTGATGATCTGAAATAATTATTGCCTGATTTGCTCAACTACTGATAAAAGTATCTTGTTTATCTCTTCTGATGTGAAAACAGTCTCATGTTGAACCCACGGGCTTGCCCAGAAATGGCCAGAATCAACTTACCCAGTACTCTGCTACCCACAGGGTGTTCACATTGTTCCCTCCAGGCTACTGTTTCATTTATTCAGGCTCATAAGCTATGTCACAAAATGGTGGAATGTATTGTTACTACTGATTATCATTACTGAGAAGACGTGATCTTGAATTTGCCCCAGAGTAAAAACGACGATATGATTTAATGGACCAGTTAGTTGTAAATATTGCAACCAACAGTGGACATCCCTGCTCTTGAGGAGCTAATCGAAATCATAAAAATAGCTAATATTTATTGAGCACTTACCATGCGACAGGTTCTGTGCTAAGCATTTTATATACATTTTCAGCATAATCCACTTGGGTTATAATTATCAGCTGATGAGAAGATTTTCAGTAGAGTCGTTACAGTTTTTAAAAAAGCATAATTAATGCATTTACTTTGATCTCTTTATTATTCATAGAATCCATTTCTTTGGAAATCTCAAAAACAGTAAAATGTTGATGTTGGATTTATTATTTTCAAGAGGGACTATGGGTTAAAGAAATTGAGAAACATTACTTTAAGGAAAGAAAATTAATACACAAATAACTACAATAAAAATCAGAATAAGATAAAAACCACCAGAGATATATGAACAGAAGGTCTCATCTAGCCTGAGAAAGGGAGAAAGGTGGTCAGGGACAAATATATTTTTTCATGGAAGAGGTTGCAGTTAAGGGAAGCTTGGCATGGCTGGTGGCATTTTTTGACAGGTCAAAATCAGTACAAGAAGAAAAGACAATTGATATGGAAGAGATAGCACAATTGTGAAAGCAAGAAAGAAATGGGGAGGTTAGATGAACAGGAAGATGGAGTCTGGTTGATAGGTAGAGGAGAGGTAAAGGGGAAAGAAGATTCTGGAAGAGGAGGAGGGGCCAGTGCTCCCAAGGCCCTCCAAGCAGCTGGCTGGGGAGCTGGCATCCAGTTTGATAAGCAGGGGGCTATTATAAAACTTCCGAGCAGAGATGTCACAGCATTTCAGAATAGCAAATCTTGCAGGGACAGTTTGAAGGCACAGGTTCAAAAGGGCACTGATTTGGAGGGAACCAGGAGGCTGTGAGGAAGGTCCTGGTGAGAGATAATGAGGGCCCCAGGTAGGGTGGTGGCGGTGATAATGAGAAGTCAGGAAAAAGTCACATCCGGCTGAAACCCTGATCTCTGCAGCACGTCAGCAGCCCTCCAGCTAATGGGTAAACGACATGGAATGTTCCCACAAGCTGTGAAAACAGCTCATGGTTTCATGTTTAATTCAGCAGATCACTTTCCATTTTCAGTCCAAGGTAAAGTTTTTCCTTGTTGCTTACTTTTAATGGAAAAATGGGAAATTTTCCAAGAGTAAAAAAAACAAAATATAGGAATGCAAACTTGAAAAAATACAATTTTTGTTTATTTCTCTGAAGATTAACGATGCAATGGACCGAGTGTATAAAGTCAAAGGTTTAAATAAAAGCATTGGGCACAAAAGCCTACTTTATGGTACGTGTGTGATCTATGTAGCTTATATAAGAGAGCTGTGCTATGCACAATGTTCTAAGAAAAACATAATTAAGATGAGACAATTCTTACAAGATTGTCCTTTTGTTGAAACATTACCATTGATTTTGAGTTATCGAAATGCACAAAGGAAGAAAATTGAAGTTTTTCACTGTGCCTATAACAAGAGGAAAGTCTGGTACCTACAATACAATCAATTCATATTGTAATTAGGTTTTTAATTAAGTTACAGGCACTTTCTACTATAATCCCTAAAAATATATTAAGTACTTCATGCTTTATAGACTCGGTTATCAACATTGATAACCTTCTGGTTTGGAAAATGTTGAGTTTGACCTTTGTCATTAATTCTTTAATTCAGAGGAAATTTCTGATGGGTAATAGCAGCAGAATTTATAGGTGCTTTTTAATTTTCTAATCCTCCTACCAGTGGTTCATGCCATGTGGCTGGTCTCCAAATCTTATTGCCCACTTTCTTTTTTTCTTTATAAGTAACATCCTGAATGTCAGAAAGGAAAAATGAGCATCCTAAAGCTGGGTGTATGTTGGGTATAGGGAGGAGGAATTCCTCATTTCTTTATACATCAAGTATTTTCCTTTTCTTTTTCTCTCTCCTTTAACCTGCATTACTCATATACTTAACTTGTGACCAAGCAAACATTCTCCATGAGAAACAGAAGGCTAAACATAACTGGACAGGGTTTGATATTGTAATCAGATGAAATTTGCCTTCAAAAATCTCTAAAATTAATTATAAGTGGGTACTTTTTTTGGTCTATTTATTTCCAAATAACTATAATTTTTAAGTGATACAATGAACCTGCTCCCTTGCTCTTTCTAAAGTGTACTCCATTACCATGAAAACAAACAAAAAACAACCAAACAATACACAAAGAAATTTGTATTTTCCTCATAAACCTCCAGTGCATTAGGCTCTTTAACCAAAATGGAAGCTCTCATTCCCTGCCTACCCTCGCCAAGACCCACTTGCTTCCTCTGCCACCATCACACTCTTAGTCATCTTCCTCCAGCCAGAAACTCTGACGCTATCTCAGGACATTCCCTTCCATTCTTCCGTATCTCCAGCATCCGAGTCCTGGAAATTTTACTGTCTAGATACTTCTAGAATGCATAACTTTTGTTAATTTCTACCATTATTCTCATAGGTCACGCTCATCTTATCCTTGACTTGTGACAAATCTCCGGCCTTCTTTGTTTGCATCTTTAGAAATTCAACTAAAACGCCAAACTGAACTCCCTACTAAAACCCATTCAGGGACTTACATATTAAAGGCTCTGTTCCATAGCATGGCATATGAGTCTGCCTGTGACCTGATCCTGCTGTTCCTTGCTATAGCCTTCAATTTGTACTTTAAACTCTTAGGACCAAAGGTAACTGGCCTTCATGATAGGTGAGTTTTAAATATGTCCACCCAGATTCCCAGCACCTGGTTATTCACTCAAATACTAACTGGGTATCAGGTAACCTGAAGAGAAGGAGGGCAGCTGGGTTGTTCAGGTGGGCTCAGGGTTCTCACTGGAGTCCTTTTAAGCACACATCTTCCTACAGCTGGAGGCAAGGCAGGTGAGACAGAGAAAGTTGAAGATAAGAAGAGCTTGACCCACAAGCTGCTGGCTTTGAAGATAAAATGGACCATCAACCAGGGAATTAGGCTTAGAACTACCTCAGCCAATAGGAACCAAGGAACCAGGGACCGCAGAATTGAACTCTGCCAACATCCCAAAGGACAAGTGGAGGCAAGTCCTCCAGAGTCTTAAGACCAGAGCCCAGCCTGACTGCTACTATGAGTTCAGCCTCATGAGACCTGGAGCAGGGACATCAGCCAAGCCCATCAGACTTCTGACCTATAGAACTGTAAGAGAATATGCTTCTATTACTGTAAGATGTTAAGTGTATCCATTTCAGCCACCTTTTAATTCTATTCAATTGTCTGTCTGAATAAAAAGCACATGTTTTGTGTCCCTATAACTGTAGAAGTATGTATACACACAGCCACCAGCCTAGAGTGGTTATGGGTGTGTACAGACACAGACACAGTTATGCATCACTTAATGACAGAGATACATTCTGTGATCTCACCATTGTGTAAACATCATAGAGTGTCCTTACAAACTAGAAGGCATAACCTACTACCTCCCTAGGCTATAAACCTATACACCGTGTTGCTATACTGAGTATTGTTGGCAATTGTAACACAATGGTAAGCATTTGTGAATCTAAACGTATATAATCCTAGAAAAAGTACAGTAAAAATACAGTATTAAGGATAAAAAATTGTTTCAAGTAACTTCATTATAATCTATGGGCCCACCATAATAAATGCAGTTTGTCATTAACAAAACATTGCTATGTGGCCTCTGACTCTATATATGGCCACCAAGTGTGTGCATGACCTGATGGTCATATATACCTTTGACCTTACACAATTATGGGAGCTAGTTAAACAGTCCAAGTAAAACTGTTGTTCTTGCATCTGTGCTGAAGCTTGAAGTCAGAAGGGTAAGCACTTGGAAAGAGGAAAAAATGTGTGAAGTGATAGGGAGAGAGAAGACAAGATGGAACTCAGAAGTGTGAACCAGAATTCATGATAAACTGGAACCCACATTGCATGCTCAACACCCTCAAGCCTCCCCACTGAGGCTGAGGCATCTTTCCTGATAAAGCTGAATGCACAGCTAGCCCAGAGTTGAGCAAAGCTGAGGGAGGATGCGGTGGGAGCTGAGTAGCCCCTCCATTGTTGCCTGAGGCTAAAGGGTGAGCGAGCAAATAGAGCTGTGTACCAGCTGCAATAGCAAAGGTGCACCCACTTTCTCAGCATTAAAGAAACAGGGTTGCCTCTTCTGCCATCCAGATCTCTGTGACCCATGCTAATATGGGATTCTGGGAATTATAGTTTCGTTTTAGCTAAGTTGACACAATATAAATCCTCTACATCCCACCCACTGTCAACTTATCCACATCCACCTCCTTTAACTGTGTTTAACCTACAGATAAAGACACACATTGGAAAACAGTGACCTTTACCCCAAAGCTACAGAGACTATTTACCCACTGTTAGGTGACATGTGTTCCTCTTCTACTGAGTCACATTTCTCCTTGACATCCTTAAACTTTAACACTGAGGTGTAAGATTAGCAACTATTAACATCTATTATATGGTAGGAGAATAAAACAAAGGAAGAAAAATATATTTTTTATATCAAAATGAGTAAGAATACTCAAACTAAGACAGTCTTTGTTTCAATAACTCATGATGTGGTCATAGTTAATAAGTAAAACCACCATCCTCTGCTACCCACTCCCTTGCCCTTAGCAAGCCCTCCAGATGGTCACTGCTCCTTGCCTAATATAGTTACCTAAACCTTAATTCCCACAGATTCAGCAGTTCTGCCTGAGTTGGGCTGATATAATTTTCCACTGACTCAGTCCAGAATATGGGAAAACTGAGAGGTGCCCTATCGGGTCCCCTGCATTTTAGACATGCTCCTCTTTACCCCCATTGTGTAGCAGCCGCCCAATCTCACCTTTATAATCAGGATGAATCATCTCAGCCAACACAGTAGCTCTCTTCTTTGCCTGATAGTTTGCTGGCATGAGTTGCCTAAAGAGGCAGCCTCAACTTTCACTTTTGTGGAATCATCACTGTGTTTTCAGGTGGAAACATTTCTCATTGGAAATCTAACACATCTAAGATTACCAGACTCATAAGTCATGAGTACAGGAAGCAAAAATTTCACTAGTCGATCTTTAGTGAGAATGGCTACCCCATTTCTAGCCTTTTGATTCCTAGATCTGTATATTTTAGCTATGGTCATAATAGTGCTGCCTATTGGTCATTGATTTAGAGCATATGCCATATTCTGGAGGCCATTACCCCAGGCCTCGTGTAGCCATCCGTGACTGAGTCTTCACAAAACCGTTCTACCATTCTATCAGGCCAGCTGCTTTTGAATAAGGAATGTAATCATATCAGTGAATTCCATAAGCTTGAACTCTGTGCTGCACTTCATTAGATATTATCACTTGGAACAGGGACATTAATGACTCTAAATCTAATCACATCAGAGAATCAATTTTGATAACACAAAACCTATTCAGAGAACCCGCCCTAAAGGTTGTGTTCCTGGGGAACCACTTCCAGTATCAAATCACTCAAAGTTCAATTGGAGAAGCAGAACCATTTGGGTTTATTGAAAGAATTTGACCTTACATATTTGTGGGACCTTGTTAAATAGTCCATGTAAGGCTGTTATCTTTCTTTATATTTGATGCTGGAATTGGAGGCCACTGGGAAGGGAAAATGCACATGAATCAGGGGAGACCTGGAACCCACAAGGATGAACTAGAAGTTATGTTGGTCTCTTACTGGCTTCAAGCCTCCAAATTTGATGACCTGCGTGTCCTCTGGGAGCTACACATGTACCTGACCCCAAAGCCAGACAAACTGAAGAAGGATCTGGTAGGAGCTGATGTAGCTGCTGGCCTGGTGCTGTCTGCTACACACAAACAGGGTGAGCCAGGGAATCAGTGATGATATGTTGAGAGTGGCAACAAAGTTTGGTCCACTGACTGCTGAGCATAAAAGTCCTCTGCTTTCCTTTCACCGTCTAAACCTCATGCAGAATATCTCTTATGGTCCACACTAATATGGACCTGTTCAGAGCAGAGCACTGTGAAAAATTTAGTTTCATCCAGCTAAGATCCAAATCCACCAGAATATGTAACCTTTGGAGTTCACATACTGAAGTGAAACAGATCCCACTAATGAAACAGAAGTCCTTCTAATTAGTTTGAAATAGCAGTGGTATGCTGGCTTTAATATTTTCAGTCGTAAGTGTTGTTGTTGTTGTTGTTGTTTTTTTTTTTTTTACCGTCGTAAGTGTTTTAACCACTTTTTCTGTCCTATAGAAATTCAGTGATTATTTTCAGAGCTGTTGTTGCTGGCAGTCAAAATCTTTATTAAATAACCCAGTGCCTTCTGCTCATGGTATATTCTGTTGAACAGACAGAGGGAGTGTGCTAAGTTCAGAACAGAACATGGAGGTACAATTGGACTGTGGCCAGATGACTTTCTGTCTAAACATAGTTCAATGCAGATAGGATCTGTTTCGTGTTAAAAGTTTTTACATCTGGCTCACTAAACAGACTTTTTTTCCCTCATTTTATTTTCAAAGGGAATGTGATTGCATATTTACCTTTCCAAATTTACTTTTCTATTTTGAAGATTTAGCATCAGTTGAGAGATGAAAGTAATGACTATTTGAGGATAATATTGATTCTTATGTTATAGATATTGCTAGAAGTTGAGAGGTCTGGTGGAGCACGAGGAGACATCTTTATTCTTTTCTAGATTCTAATGAAATAGATATAGGCTTGATTAGCTGTTGATCATGCCTGGACATCAAGGCTTCTGTAAACTATGGTGGTCATGTAGGTTAGACTAAACTAATTTAACCTTCGCCCCTCTGCCCTCCAAGTCTTAGGGACTGATTTTGAGGACAGACAGCCAAACTTAAGAAAAGATACTAAACACACTTGTATGTTCTATTATGGTGCAAGATTAGCAGGCTAGCCTCATGCACCATCACTGGTAGGACAGGGAGAAAGTAAGCAATCACAGGCCTTTATGTGTTGGTGACACAAATGAGCTTCTGGTAAGAGGGGAACAGAAAGTTAAAAAGAGGACTGGGATGAATGAATGAGCATGAACCATAGCTGATTTCATGGAGGTTCCTGAGGGCAAAAATGAGCTATGTATCTTACTCCTGAAACCCTGGGTCATTCTGCTTACTGGTGGGGAGGAGAGCAAGAAGTCTGAAGAAGTCTCCCCAGTCCTCTCTCTCTCTGTGGACAGAGAAGGGAGCAGACGTCCCAAGTTACAGAAATGTGAGCTGGCACGGATGAGGACTGTCCCTCTACAGACGCAGATGTGTGCAGCACTACAGTTACAGACCGCTTTCATATAAGTATCCAGAGATCCTTCACAATCATTTTGTGCAGAAAGCTATTTTTCCTATGAAAATAGCAAGTACCTTTTATCCTCATTTACCAAACAGAAAGCCAACATTTGAGGAGGTGAAATGACTAGCCCAAGGTCACCCAGATACCATAACTAAAACTAGGACATAAAACTAGGTCTTCTAACTGCAAGCTGACTTTCTTTGTAGCAAAAAAAAAAAAAAAAGTGATTTTTGTGTCTTAAGGCCTCTTAGAGACCATCCTGCCCCGTCTCCAGAAGAGGAAGCTCAGGCAGTGGTATATCTTATATGGTTTAATTAGGGAGTGCAATCCCAGGGAAGCAAGGTGAGGGAAAAGGCAAGTTAGAAGGAAAAGGAGTGCCAAGGGATGGGTGCCTGTGCTGGCTACTGCTCTGTAGCAAGCTAATACAGTGTTTATTAAGCACATACTCTTTGTCAAGAATTTTTCTAGGAGCGTACATGCAATAAACTCCTTTAACCCTGGCAATAGCCCTCAAGATATGCACAATTATTCTCATTTTATACAAATAAGGACACTGAGGTGTGGAGAGGTTAAGACCTTGCTCATGATGACTGAGCTAGGAAATGCCAGGCTGGGGTTGGAAGGGCAAAAATTGTTCAATTTACATCTACCAGTTGAACTTCACCAAATCGCTAGTTGAAGCAGGGAGTTTTTATTGTGTTAAAGATTGCTGTTTAACTTTATTTTGCTAGGGGTTGGGGAGCAGAGAGCAAGGGCTGCCTTCATAATCAGGATGAATTCATTTACAAGTGGCATTTTGATCAAATTCTTAGATAATCAGGAGTTTCAATTTTAAGCCATCAACTCTCTTATTTCCCCTGGTATGTTAAAGTGGTAAAAATCCTAGAATAAAATGTAAACAGACAGAATCAAGGTACTAGAGTTCTCTTAGTGGTGAGAGGGATAACAGCACCACACAAAATCCCCAGGTCGCTGGTGGGAATTTACGGAAGTGTTTCTGATGTAGCTCTGAACAGTAGATATGTCCTTATTGATGGTAAAGTCAGTTTCAGAGAGATCTAATCACAAAAGCTAGCTGAGGACCAATCCAGAGTCACCTGGGAGCAGACAGCACTCAAAACGGATGACATTTCGTGTATGAGTAAAATAAATGCTCCTGTGATTTCTTGCTTACAGGGTTTCTTCAGAGATTTAGTAAATCTTTGAAGAATTCAGTGTCCTCCAAGTTAAGAGAAGCTGCAGGAACACTCAGCAATGTCACAAGATAAAAACTGCCTGAGAACTATTGGCTTTTACAGGAAGCATGCTCAGATTCTCAGCCATTGACTTACCTTCTGCAGGTGACACCCAGCCGTGACAGTCAGCTCTCCACAGACTTTTGAAGTAGAGTGATTTGTGGGGAAGAGCATTATATAAAATCAGTTTATAAAAACAGCTCTCTTTGCATATCTAAAGCTAGAGCTAAGTCAATGTTTTAATTTTTTTCGTTCTTTTTTTTTTTTTTTTAGCACTCCATCAAAAAGCAGGGACACGAACTATTTTTACTTACTATTTTATTCCCAGTGCCTAGAACAGTCAGGCCAGTAGAAACATACAATATATACCGAATGACTAAATTTAAGTGACTCTGAAAGAGAGAAGCATGTCCATGGCGCACGTGCATATAATGGCTGTGGTAGTATGTACTCAGCACTGTCGGCTGGACAGTGAGCCCTGACCAAGGGACATTGGTAGTAGTAAGCCATTCACAAGTGGGGAAGCCAACCTCAATCTCCTTTAAAAGAGGAACATTATACTAAAGATCAGTCCAGTCCTTTGTTTCTGATTGACACTGACCAAGCAATATTCTGAATATAATTTAGCTTCCCAGGTAACTCTTGAATTTAGTGGAAGAATGCACTAAATTATTGATTCCATTTAAGCCCTCTCATCGTCTTATCAGTTTTATTTCTCATTGTATATTTATAAACTATAACTCTTTTAATGAATCAGTCTCCTGTGAATTTTATTAGTGTGAATCTGTCCATAAAGGCCTTCACGATGTTTGATATACTGACAAAAAAGACCTTCTAGCCCTACAAAGTTCTAGAAAGAACACAGTTTAGGGGGGGAAACAGATGTGAGCTTAATTCTTTAATAAATGTGTGAGCATTAAGCAGGCAATTTTTTTTTTTTTTGTTAGGGGACAGAGTCGCTCACTTTATCTCCCTCAGTAGAGTGCTGTGGCGTCACAGCTCACAACAACCTCCAACTCCTGGGCTTAGGCGATTCTCTTGCCTCAGCCTCCTGAGTAGCTGGGACTACAGACGCCCACCACAACATCTGGCTATTTTTTGTTGCAGTTTGGCAGGGGCCAGGTTCGAACCGTCACCCCTGCTATATGGGGCTAGTGCCCTACCCACTGAGCCACAGGTGCTGCCCCAACATTTTTTCTGAACTTCAGTTTCATGGCTTCCTATTATGAAAATGTGAATAATAAGTAGAGAGGAGGTTAGAAAGCCTGAGCAAAGTGCCTGTAGAGGACTCGTAGTAAATGCGGTAAACGTTATTGTCCTTTCCTCTTTTCTCCACAAAGAAAAAAAAAAACAAGAACAGAAGGTCTAGTTCTTGCTCACCCCAAAATGTTGCTACCTGCCAGCTTGCCACCAGAAAAGCCTGCAAGTATTTATTCCAATGACACAGCTACTCCCTATCTTCCAAACTGGGATGTCCTGGATGTCATAGCAGAGTTCGTATGACTTTAGGTGTCAGCCCTGCTTGAATTTCTTCAAATATCAAAGGAACCCTCTCAACCTACACTCAGCCCTTCTAGCTTCTGTCAACCAGGTCTAGTCCTCCCAGCAGGTGGATCTGGAAATAGTCTCTTTGCCCTAAGCCCATGGTGACCCCTAGGGCTCTGCATGCCTGTCAAGCTACAGCATCCAAATTTCTCACTGTATTGAAGGTGGCCCTCTGGCGGCACCTGCTACTTGGTCCTGACCTTAACCCTACCCTCTCTTCACTTATTACCTGTTTTCCACCTTGACAACCCCTTTAAAGTTGGTTCTTTAAGAGTTATATTATTGACTGTGTAAACAAGTATGTTTTAATTTTTGACACATCTAGTGGGCCAAAAACTCTTATTTTCATGATATAGCAACATAATTTTTCCAGATTTATTTGAGTAGGAGAGAAAACAGATGGTTTGTATGTACTGAGAGACATAAATATGGAGATTAACTTTAAAAACTAAGTAGTATTGCTGAATATTTGTCAAATGACTACATTATACAGGATTCAGGACATTGGATTCATTAAATTCAGCCTGGATATAGATAAAAATCCTCTCATTTTAACAATTTACCTACTCTAGGAAGAAGAATCATCATTAATCATAATTCTAATCCAAACAAGTTTCATCTTAGAACAACTTTAGGTTCCTATTTGCTGTACTGATCTCAAACATAACTATATACATTCTCTGTGCACCCTAGCCTGGATAGTTACGGCCAGCATGTGCAGTTCCACGATGGACACGTCATAGATCAGGAAAACCAGGCCAAACAAATATGCACATGAACAATAAACCACGTATGACTGACTGGCAGGTGCATTTCTGATCTGCCTCTGAATGAGCCATTTAGCCCACCAATTCATACAGCATTCTAGCAATTATCAAGACTGAACTTTGAGAAATTAAATTAACTCAAGTGAAATTTATGTTCAATAAAATGTACTTTTTGAGTGCATAGTGCCGGTAGCTGTGCGACCACTACATGGATGGACAGGTTCTATCCTCTAAATTTCCCGCAGGTGCTTTTTCAGTAAAATTCCCCTACCCACCTTTTAGCTTCCAGTAATCACTTCTTTGATTTCCATTACTATAAATTATGCTTGTTGTTTTAGATGTTTATACAAATAGAATTTTATAATGTGTCCCTTTGGTGTCTGGCTGTCTTTACTCATCATCTTTTGGAGACTTGTTGATGCTGCTGTATATATCGGCAACTATTTCTTTTCATACTGAATGTTACTCCATTGTACAGATATACAACAGTTGTTTCTCCATTCACCCAATTAAATAGACATTTGAGTTATTTAGAGTTTAGGGCTATTGTCAGGAGTGGTGGGTCACACCTATCATCCTAGCACTCCGGGAGGCCGAGGTGGATGGATGGATTGAGCTCAAGGAATCGGAGACCAGCCTGAGCAAGACAGAGACCCCTGTCTCTACCAAAAAAAAAAAGAAAAGAAAAAATAGCTGGGCATTGTGGCAGGCCCCTGTAGTCCCAGCTACTTGGGAAGCTGAAGCAAGAGGATCACTTGACCTCAAGAGTTTGAGGTTGCTGTGAGCTATGAAGACACCAAAGCACTCTACCCAGGGCGACAGAGTGACACTGTGTCTCAAAATAAATAAATAAATAAATAAAAGAGAGCGAGAGAGAGAGAAAGTTTGTGGCTATTATGTATAAAAGTGTTATTTATATACATGTATGTGCTTTTTTGTGAATACAAATTTTATTTCTTTTGGACAAAATATTTAGAAGCTCAATTGCTGAGTCTTATGGTAAGTGTATGTTTAACTTTATAAGAAATTGTTGAACTGTTTTCCAAAGCATTTATGTCATTTTCATTCTGTCAGATATCATGAGAGTTCCTGTTGCTCTGCATCCCTGACAAAATTTAATTTCAGACGTTCTGCAGGGTGTATTTTAACCTGGTTTGACTTCATATTTCTCTGACGACCAGTGATGCTGCACATCTTTTCCTGTGCTAATGGCTGTTGGCCTAAATTCTTTTGAAAAGTGTTTGTTCACATTTTCTGCTCACTGTTTTGTTAGAAACAGGAATTGCAAGTATTTTCCCCTAAGCTGTGGATTGTCTTTTTATTTTCTTGATGCTGGATTAAGAAAAGCAGCAGTTTTTAATTTTGGGAAGTCTAATTTATCAATTTTATTATTTCATGTTTTGTGATTTTTATGTCTTACTTAAGAACTATTGGTCTAAACTAAGGTTGTGAAGATTTTCTCCAGAGGTTTTATAGATTGTTTTATAGATTATTTATAGATTTATAGGTTTTATAGATTGCTTATATGGTTAGGTTTATGATCCATTTGAAATAATTTTTACACAAGATACATAATGTATTTCCATGTATGTAGATATCCAATTATATTGGCACCGTTTCTTGGAAAAATATCTTTTCTGCATTGAGTTGACTGTATATGTGCTGCCTGTCTCTGCCTTCACTTTTCATCCCATTGGCCTAGTCTTCCAACAATACCACATTGTCTAAATCACTGCAGCTTATGGGAAATCTTGAAGGCAGATAATGTACAAAACTGCTCTTCATTCTCCAAATTGTTCTGGCTACTTTATGTTTTTTGCTTCTCCATACAAATTTTAAAATCACTTACCAATTTCTACCAAAAATTAAAAAAATAATAGCCTGCTTTAAATGTTGACAGAGATTGTGTTGAATATGTGGATCAATGTGGAGAAAATTGACCTCTTATCCATGTTGAATCATTTAATCCATGAACATGATATATCTTAATAATTTAAGTCTTACTTGATTTCTCTCATCAATACGTTATAGTTTTTATTGTACCAGTCTTAAACATATGCTATTACGTTTATTTCTAATCATTTCATGTTTTGATTCTATTCAAAGGGTATTTTTTAAATGTAAATTTTTATTTGTTGTTAGTACATAGACATACAGTTGAGTTTCGTATACTTACCTTGTTGTCCGTAACCTTGCTGAACACACTCTTTATTTCTTTTCTTTTCTTTTTTTTTTTTTTTTTTGAGACAGAGTCTCCCTATGTCACCCTCGGTAGAGTGCCGTAGCGTCACAGCTCACAGCAACCTCAAACTCTTGGGCTTAAGTGATTCTCTTGTCTCAGCCTCCCAAGTAGCTGGGACTATAGGAACCTGCCACAACTCCCAGCTATTTTTTTGTTGTAGTTGTCATTGTTGTTTGGCAGGCCTGGGCTGGGTTTCAACCTGCAAGTTCCAGTGTACATGGCGTGTGCCCTAGCAGCTGAGCTATAGGCACCAAGCCCACTTTCTTTATTTCTGACAGGATTTTTCTTTTGTAGATTCCTTAAACTTTTCTGCAATACTACCATGCCATTTATAAATAAAAACAATTTGACATCTTATTTTTTTCAAATAGCATGCCTTTTATTTCTTTTTCTTGCAATGACTAGTATTACAACATTGGATAGAGGTGGTAAGCACAGGAGAACTTGCCTTTCTCTCAATCTTAAGGGGAAAACATTCATTTTTTAACATTAAGTATGATGTTAGTGAAAACTGAATGTCTGAAGTGTCTGAGAGGAACATATGCAAATTCTTCTTGAAGAAGCTTTATACTTATTCAAAATACAAATTGATCAGTGCAGTTAGTCAGGTGGATGTAGGGGAGAAAAATATCTTCTTCTATCCATCTTAGCTTCCTTGGTTAGGGCTCTGTAACAAAAGACAGATTCACAAGATAAAAACATGCACATTTTCTGCTGGCGGAGCAAGATGGTGGCCGAGTAACAGCTTCCTTGCATCTGGGCACCGTGAGTCTGGGGAGATAGGACTCCAGGCATCTCTGGCTGATGGGATCTGCCTATCATCACCCCTGTGAGGATACAGGGAGTCAGTGAGAGACTTCTGGACCCCAAGAGGAGGACTAAAACAGTGGAAAACCGGCAAGTGGTCACGTGTGTTCAATCGGTCTAAACCTGCCCGCTGTAAGTTCAGTAGCAGCGAGACTGCAAACCAGAAAGGCCTTACCTGTGAACTGTTTTGGTGTCTTTGGACTTGGCACTCAGTTGAACTGCCTTGGGGAGAGCCTGAGCGGGAGTGCGGAGAACTTTGGCGGTTGTCTAGGGCCCCAGTCTGAGCCACTGAGCCAGACAGAGCTAATAGTGTTTGGCAGTGGGCCACAGGGAGCCATTGTGAGTGATCTGCCCTCAGGGTCACAGAGCTAGAATCGGGTGGAAGCTGGTAAACCAGCAACTGAGTAGCCTAAGGGTGGGGTCTGAGCCGCCTTGCAGCCCTAACACTCAGGGGCAGAGTGAGACCGGTTTTGGCACACTGGGTAAGTGATAGCCACTTCAGCAGTGATTCCAGCAACAAGCACTTTCCTGGGAAAGCTTCTGCTCAGCAAGTTTACAAGTTCAAAGTGCCTTCTAAGTGGGCTGAAGAGAGATTTAAGGTGTCTACCTGCTGGGGGTTGAGAAATCAGCAGCCTCCAGTTGTATCAGAACTGTGATTCACATCTCATACCCCAGAAGACCACATATTGCCCAGACAATATTCAACAACGTATACATACTGCTTTGTTTTTGGGTGTGTTTTTTTTTGTTTGTTTGGCTGTTTTTTTCTTTATTTTGATGTTGTTGGTGTTGTTTTGTTTTTTAAATTTCAACCTCTTCCGTACAGATCTTTTATCTTTCTCAATTTTTCTAGTTTAATTATAATTTCCCATTGCTGCCTTTTTCAATAACTAGAACTTCATTTTTGCTAGCGTTTCTACCACTATTATTTGGTTTTTCACCCAATTTTATCCTGCAAAGTTTTCTGTTTGCTTGTTTTGGTATGATTTATAGCATTTTTGTCTTTCCTCTCTACTTGGTGGAGGTGGGGTACTGTATCTGATCAGGTTAGCAAAGACCTGCTAACCTCAAGGGAACCACCCAACTGGGCACCCCCAGAAGGTGGGGTTTCTTTCAAGGTTGTATAAAGTACCCCACTGTACACCTATATTGCTCTCTCTCCCTCTTTCTGTGCCTCTCTTCTTTTTGTCAATATTCCTTTTACCGACCTCCTCTCTTTTCTCTATTTTTTTTTCTTTTCCTCCTTTCTTTCATCCCTTTCTTGTTCTTCAACCTTCTCATCCTTCTGGTACTGTACCAAAAGGACTCATCGAACCCTTAGTGCACAGGCATGAGAACTTAAAGAGCAAGAGGAAGTGAAAGGAAAATTAGGGCAAGGAAACAGATAAAAGAAATCACTCACGAGGAAGAATCAGCAGAAAACTCCAGGCAACATGAAGAACCAGTCCAGAACAACCCTGCCAAGGTACCATGAGGTAGCTACTGCAGAGGATTCCAACTACAAAGAAATGTTAGGAATGACAGAAAGGGAATTTAGAATACAGATGATGAAAACAATGAAAGAAATGATGGAAACAATGAAGGAAACTGCTAATAAAGTGGAAAATAACCAAAAGGAAATCCAAAAACAGAATCAAATAAGAGATGAACAATATGAAAAATATAAAAAGGATATAGCAGAGCTGAAGGAACTGAAACAGTCAATTAGGGAACTTAAAGATGCAATGGAAAATATCAGCAACAGGTTAGACCACACAGAAGAAAGAATTTCAGAGGTAGAAGACAAAGTTCTTGAGATAACTCAGATAGTAAAAGAGGCAGAAAAGAAGAGAGAGAAAGCAGATCATTCACTGTCAGAATAATGGGACTTTATGAAGCGTTCCAACATACGAGTTATAGGAATCCCAGAAGGGGAAGAAGAATGCCCCAGAGGAATGGAAGCCATACTAGAGAAATTATAAAAGAAAATTTCCCAAATATCACCAAAGATTCTGACACACTGCTTTCAGAGGGCTATCGGACCCCAGGTCGCCTCAACTCTAACCGAGCTTCTCCAAGACACATTGTGATGAACCTGTCCAAAGTCAAGACAAAAGAAAAGATTCTGCAAGCTGCCAGGAGTAAGCACCAGTTGACCTACAGGGGCAAATCCATCAGAGTGACTGCAGACTTCTCTAATGAAACTTTCCAAGCAAGAAGACAATGGTCATCTACCTTTAATCTACTTAAACAGAACAATTTTCAGCCCAGAATTCTGTACCCTGCTAAGCTAAGCTTCAAAATTAACGGAGAAATCAAATCATTTACGGATATACAAACATTGAGGAAATTCGCCACAACAAGACCAGCTCTACAGGAAATACTTCAACCTGTTCTGCACACTGACCACCACAATGGATCAGCAGCAAAGTAAGAACTCAGAAATCAAAGGACAGAACCTAACCTCCACACTGATGCAAAAGATAAAACTAAGCAATGGACTCTCACCAAATAAGACGAATAGAATACTACCACACTTATCAATTATCTCCATAAATGTTAATGGCTTGAATTCCCCACTGAAGAGACATAGATTGGCTGACTAGATTAAAAAACACAAGCCATCCATTTGCTGTCTGCAAGAAACACACCTGGCTTCAAAAGACATATTAAAGCTACGAGTCAAGGGTTGGAAGACAATTTTTCAGGCAAATGGAATTCAGAAGAAAAGAGGAGTTGCAATCTCATTTTCAGATACATGTGGATTTAAAGCAACTAAAGTCAAAAAAGACAAAGATGGTCACTGTATATTGGTGAAGGGAAAACTACAAGAAGAAGACATTTCAATTCTAAATATTTATGCACCCAATTTAAATGCTCCCAGATTCTTGAAGCAGACCTTACTCAGTCTGAGCAATATGACATCTGATAATACCATCATAACAGGGGACTTTAACACACCTCTTACAGAGCTGGACAGATCCTCTAAACAGAGATTAAACAAAGATATAAGAGATTTACATGAGACCCTAGAACAACTGTGTTTGATAGACGCATATAGAACACTCCACCCCAAAGACAAAGAATATACATTCTTCTCATCACCCCATGGAACATTCTCCAAAATTGATCATATCCTGGGACACAAAACAAATATCAACAGAATCAAAAGAATTGAAATTTTACCTTGTATCTTCTCAGACCATAAGGCACTAAAAGTGGAACTCAACTCTAACGAAAACGCTCGACCCCACACAAAGGCATGGAAATTAAACAATCTTCTGTTGAATAACAGATGGGTGCAGAAAGAAATAAAACAGGAAATCATTAACTTCCTTGAGCATCACAACAATGAAGACACATGCTACCAAAACCTGTGGGATACTGTAAAAGTAGTTTTGAGAGGAAAATTCATCGCTTTAGATGCCTACATTAGAAAAACAGAAAGATAGCGCATCAACAATCTCACAAGCCATCTTATGGAATTGGAAAAAGAAGAACAATCTAAGCCTAAACTCAGTAGAAGAAAAGAAATATCCAAAATCAAATCAGAGATCAATGAAATTGAAAACAAAAGAATCATTCAGAAAATTAATGAAACAAGAAGTTGGTTTTTTGAAAAAATAAATAAAATAGATAAACCATTGGCCAGACTAACGAGGAATAGAAAAGTAAAATCTCTAGTAACCTCAATCAGAAATGATAAAGGGGAAATAACAACTGATCCCACAGAGATATAAGAGATCCTCTCCGAATACTACCAGAAACTCTATGCACAGAAATTTGACAATGTGAAGGAAATGGATCAATATTTGGAATCACACCCTCTCCCTAGACTTAGCCAGGAAGAAATAGACCTCCTTTACAGACCAATTTCAAGCACTGAGATTAAAGAAACAATAAAAAATCTTCCAACCAAAAAATGCCCTGGTCCAGATGGCTTCACCCCAGAATTCTATCAAACCTTCAAGGAAGAGCTTATTCCTGTACTGCAGAAATTATTCCAAAAAACTGAGGAAGAAGGAATCTTCCCCAACACATTCTATGAAGCAAACATCACCTTGATACCAAAACCAGGAAAAGACCCAAACAAAAAGGAGAATTTCAGACCAATCTCACTCATGAATATAGATGCAAAAATTCTCAACAAAATCCTAGCCAATAGATTACAGCTTGTCATTAAAAAAGGCATTCATCATGATCAAGTAGGCTTCATCCCAGGGATGCAAGGCTGGTTTAACGTACGCAAGTCCATAAATGTTATCCACCATATTAACAGAGGCAAAAATAAAGATCACATGATCCTCTCAATAGATGCAGAAAAAGCATTTGATAAAATCCAGCATCCTTTTCTAATTAGAACTCTGAAGAGTATAGGCATAGGTGGCACATTTCTAAAACTGATTGAAGCTATCTATGACAAACCCACAGCCAATATTTTACTGACTGGAGTAAAACTGAAAGTTTTTCCTCTTAGAACTGGAACCAGACAATGTTGTCCTCTGTCATCTTTACTATTCAACATAGTGCTGGAAGTTCTAGCCAATACGATTAGGCAAGACAAGGAAATAAAGGGAATCCAAATGGGAACAGAAGAGGTCAAACTCTCCCTCTTTGCTGACGACATGATCTTATACTTAGAGGATCCCAAAGACTCAACCACAAGACTCCTAGAAGTCATCAAAAAATACAGTAATGTTTCAGGATATAAAATCAATGTCCACAAGTCAGTAGCCTTTGTATACACCAATAACAGTCAAGATGAGAAGCTAATTAAGGACACAACTCCCTTCACCATAGTTTCAAAGAAAATGAAATACCTAGGAATATACCTAACGAAGGAGGTGAAGGACCTCTATAAAGAAAACTATGAAATCCTCAGAAAGGAAATAGCAGAGGATATTAACAAATGGAAGAACATACCATGCTCATGGATGGGAAGAACCAACATTGTTAAAATGTCTATACTTCCCAAAGCAATCTACCTATTCAATGCCATTTCTATCAAAATACCAACATCGTACTTTCAAGATTTGGAGAAAATGATTCTGCCTTTTGTATGGAACCGGAAAAAAACCCGTATAGCTAAGGCAGTTCTTAGTAATAAAAATAAAGCTGGGGGCATCAGCATACCAGATTTTAGTCTGTACTACAAAGCCATAGTGGTCAAGACAGCATGGTACTGGCACAAAAACAGAGACATAGACACTTGGAATCGAATTGAAAACCAAGAAATGAAACTAACATCTTACAACCACCTAATCATCGATAAACCAAACAAGAACATACCTTGGGGGAAAGACTCCCTATTCAATAAATGGTGTTGGGAGAACTGGACCCACACTTTTCCCCACTCACAAAAATTGAATCAAAATGGATAAAGGACTTAAATTTAAGGCATGAAACAATAAAAATCCTCAAAGAAAGCATAGGAAAAACACTGGAAGATATTGGCCTGGGGAAAGACTTCATGAAGAAGACTGCCATGGCAATTGCAACAACAACAAAAATAAACAAATGGGACTTCATTAAACTGAAAAGCTTCTGTACAGCTAAGGAGACAACAAGCAAAGCAAAGAGACAACCTACACAATGGGAAAGGATATTTGCATATTTTCAATCAGACAAAAGCTTGATAACTAGGATCTATAGAGAACTCAAATTAATCCACATGAAAAAAGCCAACAATCCCATTTATCAATGGGCAAGACACATGAATAGAACCTTCTCTAAAGATGACAGACGAATGGCTAACAAACACATGAAAAAATGTTCATCATCTCTATATATTAGAGAAATGCAAATCAAAACAACCCTGAGATATCATCTAACCCCAGTGAGAATGGCCCACATCACAAAATCTCAAAACTGCAGATGCTGGCGTGGATGTGGAGAGAAGGGAACACTTTTACACTGCTGGTGGGACTGCAAACTAGTACAACCTTTCTGGAAGGATGTATGGAGAAACCTCAAAGCACTCAACCTAGACCTCCCATTTGATCCTGCAATCCCATTACTGGGCATCTATCCAGAAGGTGAAAAATCCTTTTATCATAAGGACACTTGTACTAGACTGTTTATTGCAGCTCAATTTACAATCGCCAAAATGTGGAAACAGCCTAAATGCCCACCAACCCAGGAATGGATTAACAAGCTGTGGTATATGTGTACCATGGAATACTATGCAGCTATTAAAAAAAATGAAGACTTTACATCCTTCATATTAACCTGGATGGAAGTGGAAGACATTATTCTTAGTAAAGCATCACAAGAATGGAGAAGCATGAATCCTATGTACTCAATTTTGATATGAGGACAATTAATGACAATTAAGGTTGGGGGGGGGAAGCAGTAAGAGGGACGGAGGGTGGGGGGTGGGGCCTTGGTGTGTATCACACTTTCTGGGGGCAAGACATGATTGCAAGAGGGACTTTACCTAACAATTGCAATCAGTGTCACCTGGCTTATTGTACCCTCAAAGAAGAAGGAAAAACAAATTATTTACAGCTATCTATCAAGCTTACAAAATACTTCATTTCTACTCCCTACAACCAATAAATTATTACTAACTTATGTTCATAAACACCCCCCAAAATGAAAGCAACCGTGAAGAGAAGAGTGTCCTTGACCACACAAACAAGGCATCAAAGCAAGTCAGGCTGCAGCCAAGTAGCCCAAGAGTTCCACACATCCCCTATTGCAAAAGGAATTGTGCTGAAATTATGCAGAAGAACTTTTTTTTTAAATAATGGCTAGCTTTGTAGAATATCATCGATTAGTGAGCAAAAATGATAAAGGAAATATTCTGTTTTCTTTCTTATTTGTGTTTTACTTGTTTGAAGCTGCATTCTTAGCGAAGACCAATGGTGTACCTAGTTAATGATCTCTCCTGCTTGCACCCTCGTCTACTGCACCGGCTGCTACTGCTCAGGTCTGCTTTGCAAGGGGAGCCTTGGCTCTCTCTCAGTTCCCATAATAAGAGTGGACAGTCAACCCAGATAATTCAGGACAAATGTTCCACTGGGGCCCTGAAGCATCTTGCTTGTTAGCCATATTAATCACATTAACTACATAATGGCCAAATTCCATTTTGTTCTGTCTGGTATTGAGATAATCTGAATGTTTTATTATTAAACTGTGTAAATTCATTTTTACCTGATTGGCTTATCTACAGCAGCAGAAGGTAAGCATCATTCACTAAAGAATTGTTCTAGGACATGGGTTCCACATTGTAGGGATTAATAATAATAATAAAGGAAGACAAATTTGCTAAGCAGCAATCATATTTCCCACTTGGCTTTATCCCTGTGACCAAATCAATAAAAACAAGAGAATTATGACAAATTGTGCATACTCCCAGTTTTTAAATTGCCTCTTCCATTTTGGGTTTCTACATCTTAGCACCACGGATGTTTTAAGCCAGATAATTCTTTGTCTGGGAGCATTGTAGGATGTTCAGCATCCATGGCCTCTGCCCACTAGATGCCAATACACGACTCTCCCAGAACAGGACCATGAAAATGTCCCAGACGTTGCCAAATGTCCTCCAGGCAAGAAGGGTAGAATCATCCCCTACTGAGAAAGAAGCATTGCTTGAATTTCATACTTTTTTCAGGAAAATATTGGTATTTTTTTACTTTCCAATCCCTTTATTTCACTGTTATGGGTATGATCTAATATTTTGTCTATGCAGACCCAGCCTCTACAGTACTACCTTTTCTTCTATTCTAAACACAGTTAATAAATGTTATGAATTAAATAATGTGAGATATTATCACCGCACCCATCCTCAGACAACAAATACAAGAACTACATTTGCCCAGAGATGGACACTCAGCAAAGATACCAAATCCAGTGCCCCTAAGACTTTAAAGCTATCTGGGGATACCCCTAAACCGAGGTTAGATTGGCACTTAAATTCTTAATTACTAAACTTTATCAACTCTGTATTTTTAATAAGTAAGATGAATTTTGCAGCCAGTTTACTCGAAACATTTCTATTGCAAGAGCCTCTTGATGCATATACAATCTCAATATTGCTTGACCACATGGTGATTCATATAGAACTCTGCTGATTTGTTACAAATTGAACATAATACAGATGTTTTAGATCTGAAATAAATAATTCACACACATAATGTTTTTCTTGACCACTTAATAGAAAATGGCTTAGCTTCTAAAAGCAGATTGATTGCCATGACTTTCACACAAATCCAAATGGTGCTCTTTCTTGTCTATCCACTTTTTAGGCTTTATTTCAAAAAAGTCCTGATATGTGACTTAGTTTAATATCATTTGCATATCAATATCTCCAGATTGGCTCTTCAGCTCTTGACTCAGTGCTTTGCAGTCATTCTCGGATGTGTGTAGGAATAATCTGTAAACACAGTCTGTGAGCACTGACGCTGTTGGGTAACCAAATGGACTAGAAACACGCCACAGAGAGGTGAGTGTGAGTCCAAAGGAATACGGACTTGCTGCATAGTGTTCACACCACAAATACGACAATAGAACTTTACAAGACTCTCTAAAGAAATGGACTTGTTAAAAGGGTACATACTTAGCACTGTATGTGAAAAACATATTCACTTTTTGTAGAAACATATGAAGAAAGAAATGAAAGGAATAATTATAACAAATATGTAAATAAGTTAGAGGCTTATTTATTAATTTTCTTTTAAATTATTTCCCTGGGATTTGGAAGAGGCAAATAAGCAGAAGAGAGAAAGGTGACTCACCAATTGAGAAATATTATTGTTAAACATTTTTGAAAGACACATAACCTGGCTGGCAATCTAACATATGGAAATTAAGTCGAGATGGCATTTTTTTGTTTTGTGTGTATTAAATTAGAAAGAATATTTTCAACTTGCAATATCAAATAATGATGATAGTTTCTCTGTAACTTTCATATGTTATCCAGTAATTACTAATTACTTCTTTTGGAAAACAGATTGGGAATTATTTACAGAGCAATATATAACAATCTTTCAGTTTTCGAATATACATGTACAATTTGATCTGATAGTTTTGCAGTCCTAAAATTTATCTTAAAGAATATGTTCCTAAAACACTGGAAGATATTGGCCTGGGGAAAGACTTCATGAGGAAGACTGCCATGGCAATTGCAACAACAACAAAAATAAACAAATGGGAATTCATTAAACTGAAAAGCTTCTGTACAGCTAAGGAGACAATAACCAAAGCAAAGAGACAACCTACACAATGGGAAAGGATATTTGCATATTTTCAATCAGACAAAAGCTTGATAACTAGGATCTATAGAGAACTCAAATTAATCCACATGAAAAAAGCCAACAATCCCGTATATCAATGGGCAAGAGACATGAATAGAACCTTCTCTAAAGATGACAGACGAATGGCTAACAAACACGTGAAAAAATGTTCATCATCTCTATATATTAGAGAAATGCAAATCAAAACAAACCTGAGATATCATCTAACCCCAGTGAGAATGGCCCACATCACAAAATCTCAAAAATGCCGATGCTGGCGTGGATGTGGAGAGAAGGGAACACTTTTACACTGCTGGTGGGACTGCAAACTAGTACAACCTTTTTGGAAGGAAGTATGGAGAAACCTCAAAGCACTCAAGCTAGACCTCCCATTTGATCCTGCAATCCCATTACTGGGCATCTACCCAGAAGGAAAAAAATCCTTTTATCATAAGGACACTTGTACAAGACTGTTTATTGCAGCTCAATTTACAATCGCCAAAATGTGGAAACAGCCTAAATGCCCACCAACCCAGGAATGGATTAACAAGCTGTGGTATATGTACACCATGGAATACTATTCAGCCATTAAAAAAATGGAGACTTTACATCTTTCATTATTAACCTGGATGGAAGTGGGAGACATTATTCTTAGTAAAGCATCACAAGAATGGAGAAGCATGAATCCTATGTACTCAATTTTGATATGAGGACAATTAATGACAATTAAGGTTATGGGGGGGGAAGCAGAAAGAGGGACGGAGGAGGGGTGGGGCCTTGGTGTGTGTCACACTTTATGGGGGCAAGACATGATTGCAAGAGGGACTTTACCTGACAATTGCAATCAGAGTAACCTGGCTTATTGTACCCTCAATGAATCCCCAACAATAAAATAAAATAAAATAAAATAAAATAAAATAAAATAAAATAAAATAAAATAAATAATAAATAAAATCATCTACCAAGCAAAAAATAAAAAGAATGTGTTCCTAAAACCAGGATTTCCGAGTCAGAGGGATGTCTTTCCTTAATCTGTAAAGCATAATAGCAATTTATTTATCAAGAAACACAATTAAAAATCTATAGTAAGTAAATAAAATCCAACATACAGGAAAACTAAATGAATGATAATATAAACCCTATTGTTTACCAAGAAAAAAAACTAAAAAAAGTCAGGGTTCCTACAATATGGAAATGTTTATGTAAATTACTGAACATCCACTTAATGCAATATAATTCGGCCACTAAAACATACTTGGAAAATATATGAAATATAGAATTGCAATTAAATAATAAAAGAAGAATATTTAGAAGAAAAGGACTAGAAGTGCCATCACAGCAGGGATGCATGCCTTTCCAACACAGATTGCACTTGATAAGGACACAAGATGGCACAGGAGGGAGTTCAACCATTTGGCATCTGAAAGACTTGCTCTGTTAAAAACAGACTGATACATTTTTGCTCGCTTGGGTGAGAATTTCAAGACTAAGGCAGGAACAAGGGGAATGACTCACTCCCCAGCAGGATATAATATAATACATTAAGTGGTTTACATTTTGCAAAGCAAACTCTTTCACATTCAGGGTTTCATCTTAATTTTGGTGAAACTCATTAGTGAAGAACTGTTTCCGAACATGCAAGTGATAGTGATCCTGGGAGTAGGGGATTGTGCCATTGGAGGGGTCACAATAGTTAAGGAAGGGGAAATCGAGGCCTAAAATCTTAAGTTTTGCCACACCTTGTAAAGGGGCTTCCCAAGAGCTCCGTGTAACCAGGTGAGGGGAGATGGTTAGAGGGAAAGAGAGAAGATGGTTAGAGAGATGTGGGTGGGGGAGGGGTCTACAAAATTAAATTCTAATTATGAAATTATCGCAACAGAGCATTTTTTAAAAATCATGGTGATGGTGACTGCTCACTGTGGCTAATGCATTCAGAATTTTTAAGTATACTGGCAAATGGCAAAGGAAGGACAGGGAAAAGGATGAGAACAAAAGGAGGACAAATGAGAATTAAGTGAGTAAGAGTCAATCCTAAAATGAGTCGGTATCTGTTCTAACACTAAGGATTAAAGAGGATTAAAAACCACACAGAAAGAAGAGGGTCACTTTTCAGGTCACGTGGTATAATTTTAACATATATCAATCAGAAAGCACCATTTCTCTCCCTCCCTTCCTTCGTTCCTTCCCTCTTTCCCTCCTTCCCTCCCTCCCTACCTCTCCTCTCCCCTTCCTTTTTTCTTTTTTTGCTTAAGTTTTCCATCAAAAAGAAGAATTTTCAAACTATAAAAGATGAGATAAATATCAGAAGAAGCCCAGGATCTCACAAGAGCATTTGAACACTTCTCTGTGTCTGGAGATCAAGGTAAAGGCACACCAGAAGCTTTTTAGAAACATGAAGTTTCAGGCCCTACCCTAGACCTCCAAAATTAGGATCTGCAGTTTAACAGAACCCCCAGGTAATTAATATTTTGAGAAGCGCTGGTCTAAACAACTGAAATCTCAGACTCTGATGAAATAAAACAAGTTGCAGATATGATTGCTTTAATATAAGAATAAGTTTTAATATTATATTAATTGCTTTAATATAAGAATATGTAAGCACATTTAAGAATATGGCAGAGAAACCTAGATGTGGGTAAATATCTATATACTTACCAAGAAATGTACATTCAGAAAAACACAGATTAATAATATTTATAAGCTTCCAGAAAGGAAAATTTTTAGGGGTTTAAGATGATATGACCTTTCTGAAAATCAGTTTGGCAATAGATGTATTCTATTTAAGTTAATACCAATGGTTCATCTCTAAGAATATAAACTAAGAAAATAATATGAATTGAAAAAAACTAACAAACCCCCTGTATGTTCAAAGATATTCATTGTTTAAAATAATAAAAATTTGGAAGACCTTTAATGTTTAGGAATGGAGAAGTCATTAAGTAAAGTATAACACATGCCAGTGTGATATTTACAAAGAGTTTTCTTCTTAATGTAGAAAAATACCTGAATACTTGAATGCACATATTAGAATGTCAAGCTAATAAATAAAAGTAGATATAAAACTGTATGCTCCAAAAGATTAAGAATGATTTTTTTTCCTTTATATTTTATGGTATTTTCTATAAGGAACATGCCTTACTATCATAACTAGAGGAAAATCAATATTTAAAAATCGATGGATCATATATAAAAGTCTGAAAATATATCAAACCCTGTTGTTTGCCTGTATGTGGTAGGATAGCCGTTGTTTACCTGTATGTGGTAGGATAATGAAGGCTTTTACCCACACATTTCTCTCTATTTTGCATGTATTTATAGGCCGTCTAATAAATATTAGTAACTAATATCCATTTTATAATAGAAAATATCCTGTTTAAAAGGGAAGCCATAATATTGTACATAAATTATCCCAAATACTTAACAGTTGTGCAAGAATTTTTAGATTATATCTCAAAGTGGTTTTGATTTGCATTTCTCTGATGATTAAAGATGATGAGCATTTTTTCATATGTTATATGTATTTTTTCATGTGCCTGTCTTCTTCAGAGAAGTTCCTGTTCAGGTCTCTTGCCATCTAACTCCAGTAAGAGTAGCCCACATAACAAAATCCCAAAACTACAGATGTTGGTGTGGACGTGGAGAAAAGGGAACACTTCTCCACTGCTGGTGGGAATACAAACTAATACATTCCTTTTGGAAAGAAGTTTGGAGAACACTCAGGGATCTAAAAATTGACCTGCCTTGGATCCTGCAATTCCTCTACTAGGGGTATATCTAAAAGACCAAAAATCACTTTGCAAAAAAGATACTTGCACCAGATTATTCATTGCAGCTCAATTCGTAATAGCCAAGTCATGGAAGAAGCCCAAGTGCCCATCAACCCATGAGTGAACTAATAAATTGTGGTGTATGTATACCATGGAATACTATTCAGCCTTTAAAAAGATGGAGCCTTTACCTCTTTTATGTTGGAGGGACCTGGAACATATTCTCCTGAGTAAAGGATCTCAAGAATGGAGGAAAAAGTATCCAATGTACTCAGTACTTCTATGAAACCAACTTATATTTACTCACACTTTCTTATAAAAGATAGAACATAGCTATAGCCCAGGATGAAGGAGAGAAAGGGAGTGGGAAGGGAGGGGAGGGAGGAGTTTTGATAGAGGGAGGGTAAAAGGCGAGACCACACGTATTAAGCATACTGCAAGGGTACAAGTCAAATTGTCAAGTGTAGAACATAAATGTCTTAACACAATAATCAAGTAAATGAGGCGAAAGCTATGTTGATAGGTTTGATGTAACCACATCAGATTGTATTAAAAAAAAAAACCACATTGTACCCCACATAGGCATAAATGTATTCATAATCTATGTGTATATGACTTAATTTTAAAAAAGAATTTTTAGTTTGGTATTTGAGGGGGATCTATTACTTAGAGTGCCTTCATTTTGGCATGGTATCTAGCTCAATAAATTCTTGTGCAGCAATAGATATTTAATTAAGGCTATTATAATCAGAGAAGCAAGGAAATTTTTAGATGATTAAAAGAACTCATCCAAAAAGTACGGATAAATGGATTCAGGTCAAACCAAAGGGAGGGTTTCTGATATTGTACTTAGTTGTCGTGCTTGACAGGAGACATTTTTAGCTAAAATGGTTGTGATGAAGTAGCACTGGGAAAGCCAGCAAGAGGCTCTGTGACAGAAAATAACCCTTCCAATTGATGGAATACATTAAATACAATAGAAAAATAAAATAAATGTTTTAAAACATCAATAGATTTATCTACTTAGACATTGAAAACCTTCATGTCAAACACTGTCACAAACCAAAACCACAAACAGGAAGTATGTATGTTGTTGGTGGGGGTTGGGGGTGGGGGTGATATGTGCTACAACATGGCTTGAGCTAATTCTTAGTAAATGAAGAAATCTGCAATAAATATTAACCACCTTTTCTGATCCTACATTGCCTCATTCAAATAATGATTTTCCTATTCTGCTCCAATGTTGGAAGACATATGGAGCCTGGGAACTGCATAAAATGAAAATACACATAGCAGGACTTGTTATGGCTTCTAGGAAGGATTGTCTAAGTGACCTGAAGAAGAAACTTCAGGACTATGAATTATGTGCCTATTAACGTGATATGAAGAAGGTCTGCCTCTCAGCCCATGATGAGAGGTTAGTGACAATGCTGAGTACATGCTTTGGCCTTCAAACACAGTTGATCACTGCTTATAGGAAGAAACAGCCTGTTCAATTTGAAAAACGACTGTTCTGTGAGAATACACTGAGTTTATGGAATGAGTGGATATTGCTGATCAGCACTGTGGATGTTATGGATTTACAAGGAAGTCCTACAAATGATAGAAAAAATTATTCTTTTGGCTGATGGGAGTTGCTGTTGTGAATAGCTCCATCCTTTACTCATTAGATAAGAAGGAGAGAAGAGAAAAGAAAAGGGCAGACACACCTTTCTAACAGGAGAAATCTCATCACCCAGCTTGCGAGCAATGTGAGGGACAGAAATTCAAAAAAGAGGGAAGACCATCATCTTCTGACCCTGAGGAAAGGCTAAATGGGAAGATGCATTTTACAATGACGAAGTGAAAAACAAACAAACAAACAAAGTCTCGCATGGTTTGCAGCAGAAGGAAGGAGAAAGGTAAAAGGAGCAAAACCATTTTCTACTGTGAGACATGCAAGAGGAAGTCTGGACTTCATCCTGGAGATTGTTTCAAGAAGTATCACACTCAAGAAATTTACAAACAAAATAAACAAAAGCACTTTAACTATTGTATGTGACCTAAAATAGATAATAAAGTCATCAGGTGAGTTCATATTTATATTTTTCTCTTTTAAAACTGTAGGCTGAGAGGCTGAGGTGGGCAGATTGCTTATGCTTATGAGTTCAAGACCAGCCTTAGCAAGAGTGAGACTCCATCTCTACTAAAGATGAAAAACTTAGGCAAGAAGATCTTTTGAGCCCACAAGTTTGAGGTTGCTGTGAGCTATGATGCTCTGGCACTCTACCTAGGGCAACAGAGTGAAATTCTGCCTCAAAAATAAAAATAAAACTGTAGGATAATTACAAGTAATCCACCAATCTCTTTTCTGCCCAAAATAAATAAGAGGAATATGTAAGTGGTTAAAAAAAAGTAGATTGGAAAAGTTTTTAATATCCCAAGTAGAATAAGCCAAGGACACAAACAAATAATTTATATATGTAAGAATTACTAGGCCAGGAATGTTGGCTCACGCCTATAATCCCAAGACTTGGGAGGCTAAGGTGGGTGGATTGCCTGAGCTCACAGATTCGAGATCAGCATGACCCAGAGTGAGACCTCATCTCTAAAAATAGCTGGTTGTTGTGGCAGACGCCTGTAGCTTCAGCTACTTGGAAGGCTGAGGCAAGAGAATTGCTTGAGCCCAAGAATTCGAGGTTGCTGTGAGCTGTGATGCCCTGGCCCTCCACCAAGGGTGACAAAGTGAAACTTTGTCTCAAAAAAAAAAAAAAAAAAAGAATTACTAAGAAAAGGATTCAAACTCATGAAAAAATTGTTTAAAATGGACTACCTTTTTTCACATTCAAGAAAAAGGAAAATATAAAAATACAAGCAATTCTTCATTTGGAGAAAAGTAGATGTTCATACTTTTTAAATAATGATGATGAAGAAATTAAAATAACCCCCAAATCTATCAATAGGAGAATAACTAAATAGATTATGGTACATTAAATATTGTATCATACAGATACTAAAGATCATTTCAAATAATTTTTAAGAAATATGTAAATATGCTTATTATATATTTATGCTAACATCATACAGAAAACTCCATGATATAATTCCATGGTTGTGCACTGCCCCTCCCAAACAAATTCATGTGTTAAAGCCCTATTCCCATTGCGGTGCTATATAAAGGTAGGACATTTGGGAAGTTATTAGGATGAGGTTAGGTTTTCACAGTAGAACCCCATGATGGGGTTCTCATAGGAAGAGGAAGAGACCAGAGCTCACTCTCTGCTGTGTGAGGACACAAAGATAAGGCTGCTCTCTGCAAACCAGCAGCTTCCTCACCGGGAGCCCCATCTGCCAGGGGCTTCCAGAACCAAGAGAAATAAATGTATATTGTTTATGCCACCCGGTTGGTGGTGTTTTGTTATATCAGCCAAGGATAAGACAAATGTACTTATAAACACAAAAAAGAAAAAAGGAAAGTGAGAGAAAAAGGAGAGAAAAGCAGATATCTCTGGATTATAGGGGATTTTTCTTCTTCAGAAATTTTTGTATTTTTTCAGTGAGAATATCTTTCTATAATCAGAAAAAAGGACAGGCTAGTCAAACACAAATAATAATAAAAGTAGCAACTACTATTTATTGAGCATTTACTATGTTCCTGAGACGGTGGTGCTTTAGATGAATCTCCTTCGTCCTCACAAGAGCTCTCTCAAGTTGGTATCATCCCCATTATACAGACTTCTGGCCACTTTTCATTGACGTTTTGTTTCCATAAAACAAATTTGATTCTCCTGATACATGTTTTATTGCTATTATCTGTAGCAGCGCCTTACAAAAGTGTGTCAAATGAATATATTTTAATCAAACATGTGGAATTCAGTAAAGGGAACTATCAGACCCTTTGTTTTAAGTACAAAAGCTAAGGAATAGCAGTGTGATGAGTCTGGGCGTGGCACTGCCTTTTTGCTCAGCCAACCTCGGGTGTCTGGGAAGGAAGGAAGCTCCAGACATTTGGACGTGTTCTTTGATCACCTGACAAAAATGCTGAGGAAGTGCATTTCCCTCAGAGTGAAAAATATGATTACTTTTCTTCTGTGGTTGCTTCTCCTTTGAAACTTTTAAAAACTGCTTATAAACTGGAATCAAGACCTCATTTATTATCTGTGGCTTCACATTACAAAATCACTGTGAACTTCAGAGCCAAATGTTTTTCTTTGAATTTTTCCGTTAAAGGAAGATTTTCTTAGAAGCAGACCAAAAGCTCTTAATTCTTTGCCAGGGACAAGAAAGACAAAAGACAGTCACTGGCTCAATGTCACATCTAGTTCTGAAGCTTTGTCTGTCAAGAGAAGAGGGGATATTTTCTTTCAATATCAAAAAAGGAGGGAAATAGGAAATTCTCTTCAGCATTCTCTGCCACCTAGAAAGGAGACAAAGTAAGTGTGACAGTTATCAATCTCCAGTGTAGTTATATAAGAAATATCGCTTCACTTTCTCCATTTTCTAGAAATCAACTTCATATGTGACTCTGAGGCCACATATTTCAGGCTGGCAGAATATGGATTTTTGAACTTTATGAATCTAAAAATTTGTTAAGCTTGGGTTTAATTCATTCTTTGTGAGGCGTTTTTGTAGGCATTTTCCAGCCTGTATTTGTGTGTGTGTGTATGAGAAAGAGAGAGAGAGAGAGAGTTGTAGACCACTGGCATACAGAGCAGACCCAAGGTCCATGTGTGTTTGTGCCAGGGGTGTTGATGTGGCCCCGTGTCTGCAGCTTCTGGGCTATGCTTCCCAGGAGGGCATCTTTGGGGAGACCGCAACCCTCATGCTAGATCTTCAGGTCCCAGTAGACCCCATCACTCTGAACCTACCGTTCAGCTACCCCCTTGTGTTTATCTCTGCTACTCACCAGCTGGCTGAAGTCATTCTCTGTTTTGAGATGGGCTTGAATGGACACCCTTGTCTTCCTCCTGTGTCCTCCAGGCTTTTGCAGATGCTCTTCACTGGTTTTTAACACAAGTCACAGACTACATTTTTTTCATGTTCCTTTACACAAGAAAGTTCAGAGGCCCACCTGATGCTACCTTGAGGAGGAATGCAAAGCAGAAAACGCAGGTGGAAAGAAGGATAGTCCCACCACATGCGTAACAAAGACCTGTATGATTTTAAGAAGTCCCACTTTGTGTGTGGCATGGTAGACTGCATGCTAACCTTGCAAAGCTTCCCCCCTGGCATCTTAATAGAGGAACCAGTGAAATGCCATGGTAGCCCTAGCAGGTAGAGATTATGCCAATTTCCTGAATAGATCAACTTACTTCCTTTTGACTTGTTTTTATTCTCCATTTGGATTTAATAGAACAGGTGTCGTAAACTGACTCACCACAAATACATTTTGTCTAGCTCACATTTCCTTTTGTAGCCCCTCTCTCCCTGTTTCCCTGCCTTCCTTCCCCCTTCCTTTGTTATTATTTCTTATGTAATTTTCTTTGAAGTTTTGAATTGTCTAAACCTGGTATAAGTTCCCCAGTTCCCCTTGCTTCCCATTTCTCTCCACTGTCTTAAAACAAGATGTTTCGTACTCGAACATCTCTGCGTGGCCCATGATGACATCTGAGTTTTCATTCCTTGACATTCTTGATTCTTGTAAGAAACATCGCACTTTTAGTTGATCCCACATAAATTGTTAGTTTGGTGTTTATTTATATATGTTCTCACAGAAGTTAGTTATATACACATTTTTTATTTCTGTGTTATTTTTTCTATTATTTATAGTTTAATTGTATTTTATCAGAGAATAGCCTTGTAAAATCTGTTTTAAAGAACGCATATAAATTTTCTTTCTAGGTTAGTATGGAATTGATTTTTGTGAGTGCTTCATGAGCATAAGAGATTAATGTGCATTTTTATTTGTAGGGTATAAAATTCTTGTAAATGTCTTTTCACTAAGCATGTTGATTTTAGTATTTTTATTCAAATTCTCTATAACCATACATATTTTGGGTGATATGAATTGTCAGATTCTGCAAGAGATTACCAAGTTCTCTATACTATTATTCTGGTTTTATTAGAAGCTTGAGTTTCTGAGAGTTTTTGCATTAAGTATGAGGTCAGACAATTAAGTTCATGAACTCATCCAGAAAAAGTTCCAAACCAACTTCGGAATTCTTTTAGGAATGGCCATCAGAGTTGTCATTATACAGAGGTCTGACAAGTTCGTCAACTCATCCTAGAAAAAGTGCTTTGAAAGGTGGACTAGGTGCTGGTGTCAGTGTATAGCTTCCCAAAGGAAAAGTGAACACAGTGATATTCAGCAGTGAGGAATGCCACACTTCTTCTAGGACGAGTTGATGAACTTAATTGTCAGAACTTACACTTCACAGCTTTATTTTTTGGTGTATAAAGTTTTCAGACTTGTTAAAGTTCCTTTGTGCATGGCACATTTCATTATGGTACAGTAAAGGGTGTCCATAAAGTTCATGTGCAATTTGAAAATAGTTGTAACTTTTGGAGTTGTCAAAATATTCTAAAATTGATTACAAAGTTACAGCTGGTTTAAATTGCACATGAACTTTATGGACACCCGCCTGTATACCTCTGACACATTTATTTCATGGCTTTAAACTATATTTTAATTGATGTTAACATTGCTTCTTTATTTTGTTTTGTTTCCATGTGCCTGATTTTGTTGCAAATCTCTTTATTTTAAACTAATCCTTATTATTTTATTTTAGGTATTAATCTTTGATTTTTAAGTTAATCTAAGACTGCTTCCTTGGATGTGTTGCTGAGATGATTCAACTTTTGGGAACAATAATATATTAATAACCATTTCTGAAGATTAATAGAAACATGAGCGAAAGGGAGCTATTGAGCAAGAATCTGTTAGTACTTTTCTCCTGGTATCCAGGACACAGATATTTTGTTTCTAGACAATCAGAAGATTCTACAGACAGACAATTTCTGGAGAGCTACACAATTATACACTCTACTACCATGTCACAAAATTGCATATTCATACAAGGAACAAAATGGAAAATGCAACAAGAAATAACTTCGGGGAGAGTCTAGTTGGCTATTTTTTTAAGGACATTATATGGAGATTTCTTGCTTTGCTGTGATGGAGGTCACATAACAAAAGTGACCAATTCTGAAAGTTTATTACCAATTAATTCAGTTTTACTGTGCAATAACGCGGGGCACAGTAAAAAGAATCTGACTCCACAAAATCTGCCTAATTAGAATCTGAGTCAGTTCGTGTAGGAGTAGATTTTCTACTTTACATTTAAGAAAAGCCTTTTTAAAATGTATTTTACAATAGGCAAATTTATCAGATTATACACTCATTCTTAAATGCTGGCCAGTACCTGTAATTTTTTACACCCATCTGAAAGTTCCCTGTAATTTCTGTTTTGATTTAATTATTTTAACAAAATATTTCTTATCATAATATTTATGATTATTTTATATATAATCATAATAATGATATTTATTATCATTTATGATTAATAACCTAACTCAACAAAATAATCAGAAAAGGCAATGGTCCCAAACCTTTTTGACACCAGGGACCTGTTTCACGGAAGACAATTTTTCCACAGACAAGGTGTTGAGGAGAGGAATGTTACAGGATGATTCAAGAACTCTGCATTTATTGTGCACTTTATTTCTATTATTATTACATTGCAAAATATAACAAAATAATTATACAACTCACCATAAGGCAGAATCAGTGTGAGCCCTGAGCTTATTTTCTTTTCTTTTTTTTTTTGTAGAGACAGAGTCTCACTTTATGGCCCTCGGTAGAGTGCTGTGGCATCACACAGCTCACAGCAACCTCCAACTCCTGGGCTTAAGCGATTCTCTTGCCTCAGCCTCCCGAGTAGCTGGGACTACAGGTGCCCGACACAACGCCCAGCTATTTTTTGGTTGCAGTTTGGCCGGGGCCGGGTTTGAACCCTCCACCCTCGGTATATGGGGCCGGCGCCTTACTGACTGAGCCACAGGCGCCGCCCAGCCCTGAGCTTATTTTCCTAGCAGGTCCCAGCACTCCCATCTCTGCCTCAGCTCCCTCAGATTCTCAGGCATTAGATTCTCCTGAGGACGGTGCAACCTAAATCTCTCACACATGCATTTACAGCAGGGTCCATGCTCCTATGACAATCCAATGCCACCCCTGATGTGACAGGAGGCAGAGCTCAGGCAGTGTTGCAAGCAATGGGGAGTGGTTGTAAATACAGATCAAGAAAAGCTCTGCTAGCTTCCGACCCCACCACCCCTCCCCACAACTCTCACCTACTGCTTACCTCCTGCTGTGTGACCCAGGGAATTTCTAACAGGCCACAGACAGGAACTGTTCCACAGCTGGGGTGGGTTTGGGGACCACAGATGAAAGCCGTCTAACTACTAATCTAGTCCAACTCTCTGATTTTATAAATTGGGAAGCAAAGGCCCAAAGAGGTTAAATAACTTGTTCAAGGCCACAGACCTAGTCAATGTCAGGGCTAGACTGGAATCCACGACTCCGATTACCTGGTATTTTGTTCTAACAGAGGTAATGTGGGATGTATTTCAAAATGTAAATAGAATGTATTCCTTGTGATCCATGAAATTAGAAGAGGATTTGCTATGAAAATTGAATGAAATAATACTTGTAAAAACAGGTAGCACATTACCAAATACAGTAATAGCTATTTATGCTTATATATCTTATCTCTAATTAGAAAAGTTATTACGATATATTCCAGATACACTCATAATTCTGTTTTAAAGTACTACAAACAGTGTTGAGACCACTACCCATGTGACACTCTAAGATCCTATCCCATTTCCTAGGGAATTAACTTTAATTAGTATATTTAATGTTTTAGAATATTTCTTTATGGTTTCTTTCTAATAACCTATGTACATATCAAAACATTATTTTATATGTTTTAAACCCTATATAAATGCCATCATGTATTTTGCAAACTTCTTTTTTCTACTCAGCATTACGTTAGGGAATTTGTATATGTCGATTTAACTACCTCTATTTTATTCATTCATTTTCAATGCTGTCCAATATTCTGTTCTGCAGAGATACCAACAATATAACAATCTGATCTCTAGCCTTTTACAGGTAGTTTCCTACTTTTCACCATATGAACAATCCAATCCGCTGTATTTTTATTCGTGTATATTTCCTTACATACACGTGCAAAACTTCTCCAGGGTACAGTCTTAAGAATGCAAGTGCCAAATTAAGGGTATGTGTAGCATCAATTTAGCTAACTGTCCAATGTTGGTTATACCAATTTAGACTCCATTTGCCATCTATAAGATGCCATCCACATCTCTGCCAAATCTTGGGATTATCAGATTCTTTAAATGATACCAATCCAAAGGATGTGAGATCATTTTATCATGGTTTTAATTTATATTTACCTGGTCGACAGCAAGGTTGACAAATTTTTCGTATGTCTATTGGCCTTTGTGTTTTCTTTTTTGTGAATTGGCCATATAGATATTTTGTTCATTTTTCTCTTGGGTTGTGTCTATTTCATATTGATGTTTATGAGTTTTAAAAAATACATAGACTGATAACCTTCATGAGCTTTATATGTGAAAATACCCTCTTCCCATTGATAACTTGTCTTTAAACTATATCTATCATATCTTTTATTGTGGAGAAGTTTTCTATTTTAATATTTGAATTTATTCATCTTTATGTTTGGGTATTTTTTTAGAATCTCTTTTCCAGCCCAAGGTCAGAAAGATATTCTGCAATGCCTATAAATTTAAAGTTTTTTTTCACATCTGTCCCTTTAATTCAGTTGAAATTCATTTATATACATTGTTTGAAGTAGGGAGGTAGATGAGACACATTCTTGACAACTAAGTTTTGCTGCCTACATGAATTAAAAAGTTGTTGGGTTTGTTTGGTTTTGTCTTGTTTTAACTTGTGCTGTTCTCAATGATTTTTATTCCTTTTAACATACCTGCCATACTTGATTTTATGTCATGGTGGGGTGTTGAGTGGTAAAGTGTCCTGATAGATAATCCAGTTGAACAGTCTGAACTCATACTTGCCAGTCAGCATTTTCATACAAATGAAAAATAACCTCAATTTTTTTTTGTGCCTTAATTCTATGTTCCCACAGCGCCCTGAGCTCTATCCCACCATGTCACTAACTATACGACACAGCAGTTGTGAGATTATTTGTCGATCCTCCTACTAGACACTGGGCATTTCAAAGTTAAGGGCTGTTAAAGATCTTCTCATCTTTGTATCCCCAGGAATTAGCCCTGTGTCTGATACATGGTAGGCATTTAACAAAGGTTTGCTGAGTGAGTAATAAAAGGAAATTCACTTGAAATTCTTTTAAAATTCTTCATTTTATTAATAATATAAATGAGGCAGAAATCAGCAAAGCTGACTTGCCTAAGACTTATATTTGTTGTGGGGCAGACACAAGACCCCCTCAATCCAGAATTATCACCAAGAGCTATTTTCTCCATGAAAACTGAAATCTATGAATCTAAATAGGAGGAAAGAATCTGCTCATGGAGTGAAAAATTCCAAATATATTCTGTTATGTTGCGACATCATGACAAGTATTTCATTTCAGTTTCATCTCTCATGAAAACAAAGAACACCATTTTTAAGACCTGACTCACATCAGTGCTGTGACACAAAAGGTGTCATAGCACCTGGATGAAACAGGCAGGATTAGTAAGCGCTCCTATTATAGAATCACTAATGAGACAATTTGTTAAATCAGACAAATGAGCTAGTACGTTGGAAGATTTAGGGGGAAATCAATTCTCAGTAGAAATAGAAATGAGTCTATGCCAGGTATCTGTGACATCTTAAATTCACCTGAAGCAAGCACATGACTCACCATCAAATGGAATACCAAGGGCACCCTGCCCTTCTTGCTGGAGAAGGGGGTTGTGATGGTGCTGACAGTAGGATGGCTTTATTTGGGAGGGTTGTCCCTTTTCCTTACTCACTGGGTGACAAGACATGGCCAGTAATGTTTTCAAAGGAACTATAAGGGGCTGGTCATGGTGGTTCCCATCTATAATCCTAGCACTCTGGGAGGCCAAGGTGGGAGAAACTCTTGAGTTTCAGGAGCTCAAAACCAGCCTAAGCAAGAGCAAGACCCCATCTCTACTAAACACAGAAAAATTAGCTCGGTGTGGGGATGGGTGCCTAAAGACCAGCAACTCGGGAGGCTGATGCAGGAGGATTGCTTGAGCTCAGGAGTTTGAGGTCTCTGTGAGGTAGGCTGAGACCATGGCACTCTCTATTCCAGGCAACAGAGTGAGATCCTGTCTAAAAAAAAAAAAAAAAAAAATAGGAACTATGAGGAAATTTTTCTGATACTTATTACTGTATTACTGGTAAAATGAGCCACAGGTAAGGTGATTTCCTTGACCTTACACCCTAGTCTTCTGTGATCTGATGATCTCAAATCCGTCTGTAGAGCATAATACTCATGGTACTGAGACACAGTATCTCCATCTCCTTATTCCTCTTTCCTCTGGATAACCTCCTCCTGCACTTCCACCTATAAAACCTTACTCTTGCAAATACTAAGACTTCTGCCCTCATTCTATACTCAATTCCAACAGAGATCCCCACTTGAACCACTCTAGTGACACTGCCCTTAACCTCCTGCTTTTTGTAACTTTGCAGCAATGCCTCTGAGATTTCAAACCCAGCTGAAATCCAGTGATTTTTTCCTTGGTCCTGTGCCTGATTTGCCCAGCTCATACAGCAGGATAGAGGCCACCTGTGTCCCCTCAACTTACCAAGACCCCCTCAAAGTATCTTGTAAGTGTGTATTTCTAACAGTGACATTGTGACACAGAAATGCATATTCCTTTTATTTTATTATTTTCCTTTCTTATATATTTTTATTTATTTTGTTTTATTTTTATTGTTTGGAATTCATTGAAGGTAAAAAGAAGTAGGTTCCACTGAGTGCATAACTTAGATAAAGTCCCTCTTATAATTGTGTCCCATCCCCAGAAGATGTGCCATACACTGTGACCCCCCAGCCTCCTCCTTCCACCCCACTCCCTGCTTGCTCCTTCCCTAAACTCCTCGCTCCCTTGGATTAGCTCATCTACTGCCTTCATATTAGAATAGAGTATGTTGGATTCTTGCTTCTCCATTCTTGTGATGCTTTACTAAGAAAAATGTGTTCCACCTCAAACCATCTTTTTTAGTGGTTGAATAGTATGCTGTGGTATACAAATACCACAGCTTGTTAATCCATTCCTGGGTTGGTGGGCATTAGGCAGTTCCCACATTTTGGCAATTGTAAATTGAGCTGCAATAAACAGTCTAGTGTAAATGCCCTTATGATAAAAGGAATTTTTTTCTTCTGGATAGATGCCTACTAATGGGATTGCAGGATCAACTGGGAGATCTAATTTGAGTTCTTTGAGGGTTCTCCATACTTCCTTCCAAAAAGGTTGTATTAGTTTGCAGTCCCACCAGCAGTATAAAAGTGTTAGTTTCTCTTCACATCCACACCAGCATCGGCAGCTTTGAAACTTTGTGATGTGGGCCATTCTTGCTGAGGTTAGATCAGGAGTCCTCAAACTACAGCCCATGGGCCACATGCGGGCCCCTGAGGACATTATCCGGCCCACCAGGTGTTTTTGCTACAGCTGCCTGTCTGCTTAGCAGCTGATTCCTCCCAGCCCACCGGGTGTTTTTGTTGCCCTGACTGTCATGCTTAGCAGCCGACTCATCCTAAGCCGCAGTGCGCATGTGTGCAATGTGTGCCAACTCTCCGACTCTGCTCCTTCTCTCTGTCTCTCCCCGTCTCTCCTTCTCTCTGTCTCTTGACTCTTCCTCTCAGTCTCTGGTATAATTGGAGGAGTCACCAGCTTGCCTGTGCAGAGCCTGCTGCTGCCTAAGAACCGAAGTAAAAACAAGTTAGGATTTTTTTTTTTTTTTTTGAAGTTAGGAGGTCTACTCTTTTTTTGAAGTTAGGAGGTCTACTTTTTTTTTTTTTAATTTTGCAGTTAGTAGGGCCTTTTTTTGCAGCTAGGGGGCTCCTTTTTTGAAGTTAGAAGAGCCTTTTTTTGAAGTTAGGAGAGCCTTTTTTTAAAGTTGGTTAGTTGGTTGGGGGTGTTTTCTAGTGGGGGGGTTGCATCACAATGATAACACAAATAGTCAGCGTTTGGTGCTAATGCAAATTGTCAGTGCTCAGAGGTAATGCAAATAGTAGATCCTCAATGGTAATAATTGTAAGTTCTCAGTGTTAATGCAAATTGTTAGCACTCAGTATTAATGCAAATTGTCAGCAGTCAGTGTTATCGTAAATGATCAGCAGTCAGTGCTAATGCAAATGGTCAGTGCTCAGTGTTATTGCATGGGGGCCCCAAACTGGTAATCTGCCTAGGGCCCCATGGGAACTTAATTTGGCTTTGCAGACAGCCGAGGGGTAGGAAACCCAACTTAATTGACAGTATGTGCATTTATATTCTGATTGCTATTCAGTTGTGTATGATGTTGTATGTTGTGTGCTGTGTAAGCCCCGGTTCACACTGTTGCGATCTCTGAGCAGTGCAAGTTCAGCCATATACTTGTATGGCTGAACTCACATTAGATTCAGAAGAAAGAAGGCATATGTGCCTTCTTTTTTTCCTGCAGTGGAATCTGATCACATGGGTCTTCTCATGCGAGTTCACAGATCACAGTGCGGTTCGCACAGGGTAGTGTGAACTGGAAAGGTGGTGGAGGAGCTGGCTCTGTAATCGTGCCTGTTCCCACACCACACCAGTGTGAGCCTGAGGTAAAAGCAGAGTTCCACCATATGGGCACTGGCAAGGCTGAAATGATGTGGACTGGCAAGGCTGCATTGATGGATACTGATCAGACTGCATTGATGGGCACTGATCAGACTGCGTTGATGGGCACCGCAGTCTATATGTCTCTGTGTGGGCAAAGTTATTGCTGATATATTGTTTTTGGAGCACTGTATATATATATGTATTTTACCAATAGCAATTTGGAATCCCTAGGAAACAATGATATCAAGAGAGAGAAAAATTGACTTAGAGTGTAGGATATTCAAAGAACAGTGGACTTATGATTACTTTTTCATGCAGACAAGGAAAGAGCTGTGTGTTTGATATGCCAGAATATAGTGTCTGTGTTCAAAGAATACAATTTGTGTCAACACTATCAAACTCAACATAAAGTTAAATATGATTGTTTGGTTGGAGAAGTGAGAAAAGATAAAATATTAAAACTGAAATATACATTGACAACTCAGCAAAATACTTTTATGAAGCAGAAGCAGCTAAATACTTCAAGTTTTCAAGTTGCCAAGCTAATAGCGTGCACTGGCAGACCATTCGTGGAGGGAGAATTTGTTAAAGAATGCCTTCTTTCTGTTGCCAAAGAGATGTGTCCAGAGAAGGCCAATTTATTTAGTACAGTGAGTCTTTCAGGACCCTCAATTACATGAAGGATTGAAGAAATGGGAGACAGTTTGCATCAGCATTTGCAAAACTCCACAAAAAGCTTTCCTATTTTTCCTTGGCACTCGATGAAAGTAATGATGTTTGTGATTCTGCACAAATTCTAATTTTTATTCATGGGACGAATGACTATTTCAAAGTCACAGAAGAGCTTGCTGCACTGCAAAGCATCAAAGGAACAACTACAGGAGAGGATATCTATGAAAAGGTTTGCCAAACTGTGAATAGTTTGGAGCTGGACTGGGCAAAACTAGCCAGTGTGGCAACTGATGGTGCTCCTAGCATGGTGGGGTCTAAGAAAGGAGTAATTGCTCGCATTAACCAAGAGATGGACAAACATAACCATTTTCATCCAATAACCATACACTGCCTCATCCACTAACAAGCGCTGTGTAGTAAATCACTGAAGTGGGACTCTGTTATGAAAACTTGTGGTATCTTGTGTTAACTTCATGAGTGGTAATGCACTGAACCACAGACAATTTCAGGAATTTCTGTCTGAGCTAAATGTTGCCTGTGAAGATGTTCCATATCACACAGAAGTCTGTTGGCTGAGTCGAGGGAGAGTTTTGAAACATTTCTATGACTTACTTCTACTTCCACAGATTACAGCTTTTCCGCTTTCAAAAAACAAAGAAGTACCAGAGCTCAATGATACAGAATGGAAATGGCACCTTACCTTTCTGACAGATGTAACAGAACTACTCAACAGTTTCAATGTGCAACTTCAAGGAAAGGGGACGCTCATCTGTGATATGCAATCACATGTGAAAGCATTTGAAGTAAAATTAGGCCTCCTCATCAAACAAGTGAAGGAGGAAAATTTCTGCCATCTCCCCACAACTCAAAATCTGTTGGTGGAAAATCCATTGGTTGCATTCCCAAATAAAACATGTGTGGATTCACTGGAAAAGTTGCAAAAGGAGTTCCAATTTAGATTTAAAGAGCTTCATCTCCATGAACAGGACATACAGCTTTTCCATAACCCATTTTCTATTGACATTGAAAATATGGATATGATTTACCAAATGGAACTGGCTGAACTGCAGAATTGTGACTCTCTGAAAGCTGAAAGATGCATTTAAGTCAAGGGGCCTTCCTAATTTCTATGCATCTCTCATCTCTGAGACATATCCTCATCTCAGGAACCATGCACTCAAAATGGCAACCATCTTTGGCAGCACTTATGTCTGTGAACAGACTTTTTCCAGCATGAAACATCTGAAATCTCCAACCAGATCTAGACTAATTGATGCACACTTGCATCACTTTTTACAACTAGCAGTGACAAATATGGAACCAGACATTGACCATCTCATTTGCCAAAAGCAGGCCCATAGTTCCTATTGAAATACTGATAAGTTTGTTGATTTAACTTTATTTGTTCTTCATTTTAAATATTGTATTTGTTCCCATTTTGTTTTTTTACTTCAAAATAAAATATGGGCAGTCTGCATAGGAATTTGTTCATAGTTTTTTTTGTTTTTTTTTTAAAACTATAGTCCAACGGTCTATAGGTCTCCAACGGTCTGAGGGACCGTGAACTGGCCCCCTGTTTAAAAAGTTTGAAGACCCCTGGGTTAGATGATATTTCAGGGTGGTTTTGATTTGCATTTCTCTAGTAATTAGGGCATGATGAGCATGTTTTCATATGTTTGCTAACCATTCATCTGTCTTCTTTAGAGAAGATTCTATTCATCTCTCTTGCCCATTGATATATGGGATTGTTGGCTTTTTTCATGTGGATTAATTTGAGTTCTCTATAGATACTAGTTATCAAGCTTTTGTCTGATTCATAATATGCAAATATCTTTTCCCATTCTGATGGTTGTTTATTTGCTTTGGTTGTTGTCTTCTTAGCTGTACAGAAGCTTTTCAGTTTAATTAAGTCCCATTTGTTTATTATTTTTTTCTTGTTGCAATTGCCACAGAGATCTTCTTCCTAAAATCTTTCCCCAAGGGTGATATTTTCAAGAGTTTTCCCCATACTTTCTTCAAGGATTTTTATTGTTTTATGCCTTAAATTTAAATATTTTATTGATCTTCAACCAATTTTTGTAAGTAGTGAGATGTGCGGGTCCAGTTTCAGTCTTTTACATGTGGTTATCTAGTTCTCCCAACACCATTTATTGAATAGGAGTTCTTTTCCCCAGTGTATATTCTTATTTGTTTTATCAAAGATCAGGTGGCTGTAAGATGTTAATTTCATCTCATATTTTTCTATTTGGTTTCAGACGTTATTGTCCCTGTTTTTGTGCCAATACCATGCTGTTTTGATCACAATAGCCTTGTAGTATAGCTGAAAGTCTGATAGGGTGATAACCCTGGCTTTGTTTTTATTACTAAGAATTGTATTGGCTATATGGAGTTTCTTATGGTTCCATACAAAATGAAGAATTATTTTTTCCAAATCTTGAAAGTATGATAATGGTATTTTAATGGGGATTGCATTGAATCTGTAAATTGCTTTGGGTAGTATAGGCATTTTCTCAATGTTGATTATTCCCAGCCATGAGCATTGTATGTTCTTCCATTTGTTCATATCTTCTGCTATTTACTTTTTAGCAGTTTAGTAATTTTCTTTGTAGAGTTCCTTCACCTCTATTGTTATGTTTATTACTAGGTATTCTTTTTTTTTTTCTCAAGCCACTGTGAAGGGAATTGTTTCCTTGATTAGCTTCTTATCTCAGCTGTTATTGGCATATACAAAGGCTAGTGATTTGTGGACATTGATTTTATATTGAGACATTACTGTATTTTTTGGATCACTTCCAGGAGTCTTGTGGTTTAGTCTTTGGGGTTCTCTATGTATGAGATCATACAATCAGCACAGAGCAAGAGTTTGACCTCCTTGCCACCCATTTGGATGCCTTTTATTTCCTTCTCTTGCCCATTTGTATTTACTACAACTTTCAGCACTATTTGGAATAGTAGTGCTGTCCATTAGAGGACAACCTTGTCTGGTTCCAGTTCTAAGTGGAAAAGCTTTCATTTTTACTCCCTTCAGTATAATATTAGCTATGGGTTTGTTGTAGATGGCTTTGATCAGATTAAGAAATGTACCATTAAAAAAAATGGAGACTTTACCTCTTTTATGTTTATGTGGATGGAGCTGGAAAATATTCTTCTTAGTAAAGTATCTTAGAAATGGGAAAAAAAAAATCCAATGTACTCAGTACTACCGTGAAACCAATTTATAATCACTCACACTTGCATATGAAAAAGGAAACATAGGGCGGCTCCCGTGGCTCAGTGGGTAGGGTGCCAGCCCCATATACCGAGGGTGTTGGGTTCAAGCCCAGCCCCAGCCAAACTGCAACAAAAAAAAGCCGGGTGTTGTGGCAGACGCCTGTAGTCCCAGCTACTCAGGAGGCTGAGGCAAGAGAATCGCCTAAGCCCTGGAGTTGGAGGTTGCTTTGAGCTGTGTGATGCCACGGCACTCTACCGAGGGCAATAAAGCGAGACTCTGCCTCTACAAAAAAAAAAAAAAAAAGAAAAGAAACACAACTATAGCCTAGGATGAAGGAGGGAAGGTGGGGGAGAAGGGAAGAGAGGGGAGTGGGTTGATAGAAAGAGTGTTAGTAGGGGGACTACACCTATGGAGCATATTGCAAGTACAAGTTGGATCTATCAGGTGTAGAATATAAATGTCTTAATGCTGCAATTGGGTAAATGAGGTGAAAGCTATGTTGATTAGTAGGATGTAAGCACTCAAATTAGTACAAATAATCAACACATCAAATCCCATAATGGCATAAATGTATTTATGATCTACGTACAAATGACTTAATAAAAAAATTAATTAATTAAAAAAAGAAATGTACCATCAACATTCTTAAGTGTTCTAATTAGAAAATGATGCTGGATTTTATCAAATGCTTTTTCTGCATCTATTGAGAGGATTATATGATCTTTGTTTTGCTTCTGTTGATAAGTAAATTACATTTATGGATTTGCGTATGTTAAACTAGTCTTGCATCCCTGGGATAAATCCTACTTGATCGTGATAAATGGTTTTTAATGTGCATCTGTAATCTATTGGTTTGGATTTTATTAAGAATTTTTGCATCTGTATTCATTAGTGAAATTGGTCTGAAATTCTCCTTTTCAGTTGGGTCTTTTTTCTGGTTTTGTTATCATGGTGATGTTTGCTTCATAGAAAGTGTTGGGGAAGATTCCTTCCTTCTCGATATTTTGAAATAATTTCTGTGGTGTGGGTATAAGCTCTTCTTTGAAGGTTTGAGAGAATTCTGATGTGAAGCCATCAGGACCAGGGCATTTTTATGTTGGGAGATTTCTTATTGTTTCTTTGATCTCAGTTCTTGAAATTCGTCTGTTGAAGAGATTCATTTCTTCTTGATTATATGTAGGGTGAGGGTGTGATTCCAGGTATTGATCCATTTATTCTACATTGTCAAATGTCTGGGTATAGAGTTTCTTGTAGAACTCAGAGATGATCTCTTGTATTTCTGTGGAATCTGTTATTATTTTCCCTTTATTGTTTCTGATTGAGGTTATTAGAGATTTTACTTTTCTGTTTCTAGTTAATCTGGCCAAAGGTTTATTGATTTTATTTATTTATTTTTTGGAAAAAAACCCAACTTTTTGTTTCATTACTTTTCTGAATGATTCTTTTGTTTTCAATTTCATTAATCTCTGATTTAATTTTGAACATTTCTTTTCTTCTGCTGGGCTTAGGCTTAGATTGTTCTTTTTCCAATTCCATAAGATGGTTTGTAAGTTTGTTGATGCCTTCTCTTTCTGTTTTTTGAATGTGGGCATCTAATGCAATAAATTTCCCTCTTAAGACTGCTTTTGCTTTATCCGAAGTTTTGGTAATTTATGTCTTCATTGTTATTATGTTTGAGGAATTAAACAATTTCATCTTTTATATCTTCCTGAACCCAATTATCCTTCAGCATAAGGTTGTTTAATTTCTAAGTCTCTGTGTAGGGATGGATGTTTTGGTATGAGTTGAGTTCAACTTTTATAGCCTTGTATGAGAAGACACAAGATATAATTTCTGTTCTTTTAATTTTGCTGAGATTTGATTTGTATTCTAGGATATGGTCAATTTTGGAGTACGTACCATTGGCTGATGAGAAAAATGTATATTCTTTATCTGTGGGATGGTGTGTTCTGTATATGTCTACTAATCCCATTAGTTCTGGGGTCACATTTAAGCCCTTTATATCTTTGTTTAGTTTCTGTTTAGAGGATCTGTTTAGTTCTGTCAGAAGGATGTTAAAGTCCCTGATTTATAGTGTTATAGGATATCATATTGCTCAGACCCATCAAGGTCTGTTTCATAAATCTGAGAGTGCTTAAGTTGGGTGCATAAATATTTTAAATTGAAATGTCTTCGTGTTGTATTGTTCCTTTGACCAGTATAAAGTGTCCATATTTGTCTTCCTTAACTTTAGTCACTTTAAATCTGCTTATATCTAAAAAAAGATGGCAACCCCTTTCTTCTGATTTTGATTTGCTTGAAATACAATTTTCCATCACTTAACCCTGAGTCTTGATTTGTCCTTCAAGGCTAGATATGCCTTCTGGAGACAACATATGGATGGCTTGTGCTTTTTTATCCCATCAGCTAGCCTGTGCCTCTTCAGTGGTGAATTCAGTCCACTGACATTTTTTGAGAGAATTGATAAGAGTGGTGGAGTTCTATTCATTTCATTTTGTGAAAGACCATTGTGTAGTTTTATCCTTTGGATCGTTGTGGAAGCTAAGTTTTGACCTTTAGTTTTGGGGTGTTTACTTTGCTGGTGGTCCATTGTGATGGTCAGTGTTAAATATAGATCTAAGTATTTCCTGTAGAGCTGGTCTTGTTGTGAATTTCCTCAGTGCTCGTATATCTGCAAAATTTTGAGTTATCCATCAATTTTGAAGATTAGTTTAGCAGGATACAGAATTCTGGGATCAAAATTGTTTTGTTTAAGAATGTTGAAGGTGAATAACCATGCTCTTTTGGATTAGAAGGTTTCAGTTGAAAAGTCTACTATCACCCTAATGTCTCTGTCTTTTTAGGTCAGTTGGCACTTATTCCCGGCTGCTTGAAGAATTTTTTCTTTCATCTTGACTTTGGATAGGTTCATTACAATGTGTCTTGGGGAAGCTCTGTTTCAGTTGAGATGATGAAGGTTCAATATCCTTCTGAAAGGAGTGTGTTGGGGTCTTTAATAAAACATTGGACGTTTTCATTTATGATAATCTCCAATAGGGCTTCCATTCCTTTGGAACAATTTTCTTCTCCTTCAGGAATCCCTATTATTCATATGTTTGAAGGCTTCATGGAGTCTCATAGTTCTCTAAGTGCCTGTTCTGCTTTTTCTCTCTTCTTTTCTGCCTCTTTAATTATTTGAGTTAACTGGAAAACTTTATCCTCTAGCTCTTCATGGAGAAGAAATGGTTCTTTCTTCTCCATGTTGTAATCAATTTTTGATACTTTATTCTGAATCTTTACATTCCCTAATTGTCTCCTTCATTTCCTTAAGCTCTGCCATATCCTTTCTATATTCTACATATCTCTCATCTTACTTTTGGTTCTGTCTTTCATTTTCTCATCCATTCCTTGCATTTTCATTATCATCCATATTTTAAATTCCCTTTCAGTCAAGTCCATTAATTCTTCATAGATGGACTCTTCTGCAGTAGGTGCCTCATGGTCCCTTGGGGGAGTTCCTCTGTTTTGGTTTTTCATATTGCCTGAATTTTTCTGTTGGTTCCTCCACATGTGTTCTTCTTCTTTGCCTCCTTGTCCTCCTTTTTCCTTCTTACTACCTTCTTTGTTTCAAACAGAAATCCTTGCTCTTAATGATAATATGTTACAGTATGTCACCCAGACACCAGGCAGAACTGTGGATTTTTTAGGAGGCAGAGAGCACAGCCAACAACTTCTGTGGTCCTTATTCCAAGCTTAGTTGCCTTTGGTGATCACCTGATGGATTCCTCAGCATTCAGACCCTACCAGATTGAGATCTTAAAGCTCACAAGGATCCTTCAGCAGCAGATTTCATAGTGCCCCCTGACTCTAGTTCTCATGGGGTTCAGGAGTCCCTCAGCCTATCTCAAGAGTGAAGTTCTCATCTTGGCAGGCAGAATTAAGATGACTGTGCTTTGGGCTCATGCTAAGACCTTCTCATGGCCTTCCTATAAAGGTAGCCCCCTGGCTGCTAAGACCTTCTCGGTATGGCTGCCCTGCCAGCCACCAAACCTATGGCACATACACTCCAACCAACATTCAAATCTGGTTGCTGTATACTGTTAAAGTCCACCCACTCTTCCAAGCTTACCACTCACTAAGCACCTTCACTCAACAACTGAAAACTCCGGAAAGACTTCTTCCAGTCCCAGACCTCCATGGGGGTCCAGCTGATCCAAGCCAGTCACAATCACTGGCCTAACTCATCAGATTTCCACTGCTCTGGATCATATGCTATATTCAGCTTACCACCTCCTCACTGTTTTCCCTGAGCTATGACTCTGGGTAAAATCCCTGCCCCAGGTATGGCTGGGTTCTCTCTTTTTCCCCAGCCATTCTAAGAGAGCTCAGTTGAACAATCCTTCTGGTCTGCCATCTTTCTCCCCCCCAACCCCCTATTCCTTTCTTAACTTGCTTTCTCTCAGTAGTTCAGAAGAATAAGCACAGTCTTCCTATGTACCACACACTTTCCTGGGTCTGGCCACATGAGTGATGCCTCATACTTACCAGGGGACAGGTCGGCCAGTGTTGAATAGCATCTACCTTTCTGCCTCTGGCAAGCCTATGTCCCAGAAAAGACATTTCCTCACAACCAAAAAGCAAATAGTCACATCCCTGTGTTCTCTTTTTTTTTAACTGTGCACCTAGAAAATCATTTGGAGAAAGATCCCAGCAAAGACTGCCAGCACCCATATACAGGTGACCTTGAAGAAAGAAGGCACAAATCCCAGTGTCCAAGTCTTAGCTTGGACGCTGATTGAGATTGTAGAACTATTACTTAACTAACAGTTTCCTTTTGTCTCTTCTTTTATAAAATAAGGAAAGTAAAATCCACTCTATTAGACAGATGGGGAAACTGAGAATAAAATCAGTAATATATGTGAGCTGACTGTTGGCTTTACAACAATCACAATAAATTAGGACACTATTGAGATAACAATGATTGTGATGGAAAGATAAGGAACACCTTATCTTCCCCAAATCCAAAATGCCTTATGAAACTTTACAGAGTGATTATAATTTTAATGTTTGTAAAGAGTTTTACAGAACATTTTTACATAAATCATGTTACTTAATCCTCATGTTGCCATTAAAATATGCATGATTATTTTTCCCATTAGGAAAAAAAAACAAAGAAACTGAGTTACAAAGAGGTTAATGTGCCTTGGACTGCTTGGCTGGTTATAAGATATTAACTGAGGTCTTTTGATTCTCACTTTCTTTTTATAATACTACTGTTCCAAGAAAGGGGTGGCAGAAAAAAAGGGGTGCATTAAAAGTATTACATTCAATACTCTGCTATTTATGCAAGACAAAAATGCCCTGCGGGCATATAATATTCTCAAATTTTCATAAAACCAAATTATCTTTGAAAATTATTAAAAGATTTTATTCAGATTAACATATGCATTATGCTGATTAATATTTCCTGCAGAGGTTATTAACTACCACAAAGAACATTTTTACCATTCTGCTAGTTAAATAGATTTCCTCATTATAAAAACAAAAATGATATATGGAAGTAGATAGCAGCCTCAATAATTGCAACTAAAACAGAATGTAAAGACATAGATGAAAATGTTTAGATCTAAATGAGATACTTATTCAGAGGTTGTATAAAGTATCAGTAGCTTTTTAGCAATAATAAGTTTGCTTGAGGATGATTCTTAAATATAGGCTTATTAAGAGTTTTATTATTGATGAGTAGAATATAGTAGAAATCTTAAAATAAAATACTGGGCATATATTACTGAAATATCTTATGAAGCTATTTTTTTAAATAGCAAAATTTTTTAATTAATAAAACTAATTTGATATTTAAACTAATAATAACAGGCCTGAGGGAATCTGTTTTGCTCATAACATGTACAAAAAGGATTATTCATCCATTCCCTGCCCCCAGGGAGCATGAAATATGTGTGAAAATTAAACAGTGCTTGGCAGATGGACATGTCTGAAGTCTGGTAACAAATGGTAGAGTAAACATTCACAGGACTGTCCTGATGGCATCTGTGTCTTCTTGCTCTTTGCAGTAAATCCTGCTTTGCTCCTCAGTAGTCACAAATTAGATTACAGAATCAGAATTTGGCAAATCTTAGCCTCCTTCCTTTCCCAGACTATCGACTCATCCTTGAGATCAGAAAAGAACACAGAAAGGAGACAGGGCAATAGCCTTCCCTGCCATCTTTGCCAAAACCAGAAACGTGAGAATATTGTCTTTCATTTTTTGAAGAAAATAGCCTATTTTATTGTAGTAATTAGATAAATAATAATTACAGATTCCCAGGCCTTGCCTACTGGTGGGCTCCAAAATTGGTTTGACATGTTGAAAGGTCTTGCTAATCGGGAAAGACTGTTACTCACGGGGCCAGCTAATTCCTGGAGAAATCACAGGATTCCCCCAGGTTACATCTCTCATTTCCAAACCAACCAATCCAGATAGACTTACTATCTCCTTTATTTAACTCTCATACCAAGCCAATATGTCCCAGACCTGAATCATCTCAAGGCCAGGTATTGGACAACCACTCCTACAGCCCAGAATCCAGCAAAATTATTCAAACTAGCCAATGCTAAGCTTTTTACCCCCGTGTTGCCTTTCTGGTCATGCTTTCCCCTATTCTTTTTGCCTCCTGGTCAACCCTGGTGCTTGCCCTGTGACCCTGCATGGTATGACAACTTCTCTGTCAAAGGCCATTGTTCTGTGTCTGTCACTTTACCACACACAATTAAAACAAATGCCAGGTACAAATTCTGTAGTACCCATGGAAGTTCTGTTGAGATGATAATATGGGGAAAGGAAAAGCAGTTAAGACCCAATTTTCCAATTCCAGCTATTTTATAAAACATATGGCCTTAAGCAAATCTCCAAGATCCAAGAATCCCAAAAGAGTGGGAAAATAAGTGATTTGTGAATAAATAGATCAAACTAGATAATCTCTGCCTTATTCCCAGAGTAATATTCTGTTATTATGCATGCATTAAAAACTTCATATAAAATACTTACCATCTTTAAATTAGTATTTTTTAATTTGGGAAGCTATTGCTGAATTCAGACTCACCAATGAATTACCAAGTCACCTTGTAAAGGGATCCCAAGCCTAGGTGATCACCAATATCATCTAGAGAATTATTTAAAATTATAGACTCTCAGGCTTGAACTACAGCCTACTCACTCCTCAGAATTGGTTTATTTGAAGAGCTCTACGATTTAAATCAGTGGTCCCCACCTTTTTGGCACCAGGAACCAATTTCATGGAAGATGATTTTTCCATAGATGGGGAGCAGAACATGTGGGAACAGTGGGAGAGGAGGCAGAATTTAGGTGTTTTTAACGCCTCATCGGTGACCAGTCAAGTTGCAGACCACTGCTAAAATTGAAATTATTATGTTTAATTAAAATTATTCAACACAATCACAACTATATCCAGAACTTGGCATCCACAGCAGAGACCAAAAACTGAATTTTCCAAAGAAGTTTTCTTACATTGTGCAGGGAAAATTAGCAGTAACAGTGACCCTGGATCTCTGCGATCCAGATTGCTAAGTGACTTTTAAAAGGTTAAAGAACAGGTAAGTAACAGAGGTAAGGCATGAACCAAGTTCTTCTGACTTCAAATCCAGTGCCAGACCTACCCTATCACCAAGCCTTCCCACCATTCAAATTTATACAATAACTACTTGGTCAAGCATCTACTATGCCGAAGACCCACCACATATGTAATAGTAACTAACATTTGGGGGGTTCTGATAATATGTCAAGCACAATTTTAAGCACTTAAGAAGAATTATTTAATCTACAGAACAAACCTGTGCGGTTGAGACTACTACCCCAATTTTATACATGGAACAACTGCGGCACAGAGAGGATAGCAATTTGACCATGGCTGCACCGCTAGTGACAGGACGAAGAGCAGAACCCAGGTGGTCCGCTCTGAAACCTGAGCTCCGTCACACTAAGCAATACTGTGCAGAGAGCTTTTGCCAGATATCCTGGAATTCAGGGTGCTGCTTGTATTACCTTATCCCATCCTCCTGGACAAACCGGCCCAGGATCTTGAGCCACTTAATCAGTATCACACAGAGTAGTAAAAAGACTGGTTTAACAGCGTCTATGCTGGGACTCTTACATGCAAGTGTGTGAAAACAGTAATGGACTTCAACAAAAAAGGAATATGTTGGCCCACATAACTGGACGGCGTAGGTACAGCAGGATCGGAGGGTTCAAATGAAGCCACTTCAGGACCTGAGTTTCCTGGGCTCTGTTTCACACCTATCTCTGTGCTGATTGCATTTTCTGTCCCCTTGCGGAGCTTCATCGGAAGACCCACTCAATCAGAAAATAATCCACTTCCCAGTAGCTAGAAAGCGAATGTTTTTGCCCTAACACTGTGTGTCCACAAATGAGGGAATCACGCAAGGTGTGTAATATACCGCTTGGCTTAGCCAGGACGCAGAGGCTGAGAGCCAAAAATAACAGATGCCCAATGCAAATCAAACCCAGTTTAGCTGCCTCCCTGCAAGTAACATATTATTTGTGAGCACACTGGTGTGTTTCTGCTGGAGTCCCGCAGTGCTTTCTTCATATAATCTCCAGTTTGAAAGCTTTTCTCTGAAATCCAAAGAGAAGAGTGGTTTTCCTTTCGCTTGTGCTGCTAGGGATGGTGTCCCTGCACCTGCCCCCTCAGGCCCACACTCCCTCTGCTGCAAGGACGTCGCCCGCAGGTGCGGACGCTTCCGCTCGCCCCGAGCGGTGTGTTCTCCGGGGTCCCTGCTAGGACCCTTCTCTCAGGTCCCAGACTCCTCAGGTTCTGCAGTCTACTCCAGGCTCCGTACAGAAGGAATCTACGCGTTCTCTAATCTAGCACCCACCAAAGTTAGCGCCCTTGTCGCCTCTCCGCCAACCTCTCCTAAACTGCTGAGAAATCTTTACCAGGTACCGGAAATCTGGGGCTGGGAGACTGGAGAGAAATCTCTGTTCTCTTCAAACTTCTGACTTGCAGACATGTGGCTTAATCTTTCCACACCCCTCAAAGACCTAAATTTTAGTAAAGCAAAAGCCAGGGAGATCAGCCTACTTCCCCCGCCTCCTCTCTTCCCTCAGTTACCAAGAGCAGAGACGAACAGGAACAGCAGCGACCATCCAGTCAGCAAGACCCGCCACACCACTCTCGGTCTACCAGGTGCCCACGGCGCGCCAGGAGGTAGCCTGGGCACTCTGCACATCTCTTGTTTTTTCACAGCTATCTACTCTATCACCACTTCACCCACAAGGAAATCAAATCACAGACAGGAGACGCGACTTGCCGCCCAACACAAGGCTGAGCATGGGCTGGTTTCCCTCGGATCCACTCTTCAGCCACTGCCTGTTCCTCCCTGTAAGAGGGAATGGCGGCACCCGCATCAGCTGACTGACAGCTGATTAGGCCAATAGGGGGCTGAGATGGGAGATTGGGGTGGGGTGAAGAAGAAGTTGAGGAACCTTCTCTCCAGCTTCTCCTCTGAACTCCAGCTTCTCTGAAAGTCTCTGAGTTTTCTCTGTCGCTGTAGCCCCCACTACACATGCCCTGTGGTCCTGCCTTCTGTGGGGGCTACAAAGTGGGGTCCTTTGCTCTGGGCTGTGGTAATGGAGATGACCAACTATCTGGGTTTACCTGAGAAGGAAGAGTTTCCCGGGACGCAAGCCTTTTGACGCTGAAACTGAGAAAGTTCTCAGCAAACTGAACAACTGGTCACCGGAGTGGTAACATCGCCACCTCCTCTTCCCCTCTCAGCTGCCTGTTCAACCTCAGGGTGGCAGCGCCTGCCTGCGGCCAGTTTCTGAGTCTCTCACTGTCCCCTGTGGGTTTCTCAGACACCATCACCTGTTCCACCCGTTCCCTTCATTAAATTCCTTCCGTTGTAAATACAGTAGAACCCCCATAGTTGGCCACCTCCCTACATTGACCTCCCCCCTCCTTAAGTTGACCTAATTCTCATACACAAGACATGCACCACGTGTACGGACCAGTCCAGTAGGCCTCCTGCTTTATGTTGACCACCTCTGTAGATTGCCCAGTTTGTTTCGAGTCCCTTGGGTGGTCAACTTACAGAGGTTGTACTATATTTGACATCGTTCCTATTTACCTGGTTAGAATAGGATTTTACACTGGTATTTCCTTTCTCCACTTTGTTCTTCATCCTTCAGGGGAGGGATGGGATAGGGACAACAGCAGGTGAGTCTGATATGGTTACCCAGCTAGTAAGCGGAAGAGGTATTTTTACCAAAGGCTAAACTCTTTATCACAACGATGCATTTAATCGGGAGAACAGCGAGCTGAAGCTTAAGGAAAGCAGTTTCTCCACACCTGCCTGCCCCTGCCTGTATAATTTCACCATCAGGAAGTATAATTTTATTTTACCTTTGTTTTGAAGGATTAACTTATAGTAACACAGCTTACAAGTGAGTTATTTTTAGCTGGAGCAAGTAAAACACAGCTTCTGTGTGCTCTTCCGAAATGGAGTGGGAAGGAAAGGGGGGGGGGCTGTTCACTGCTCTGTGGAGTTCTGCTGAGAGACCCAAAGCTTCTGATTGAAAAGCAAGCAGTGATTACACTTATGGTAATGGCAGAGGCCTCCAGACACAGTCTGGGAGCTCTGTTTATTGGTTGTGAGTACAAATCTCTGCATACTTCCCAATAAAATGACCCCCACCAGGGACTGCATCTGTAATTCACACTGTGTGTACAGCTGTTGCTATAGTAACAAGAAACCAGGACATCTCTTTCTTTTTTAATTTTAAGTTCATTTTTTGTAGTCAAACACACATCCTATATTTGAAAGAAAACTACTCAAAAGTAAGAAATATAGTCCCAGACATTCAGATGCAATCAATATAGGCTCATCTGAAATATATTTCAAAATAGGGTTGTCAGCATGTGTTTATTACTTAAAACTAATTGTTAGTTGTGAATTGTACATATTTCAAGGCAAAAGGATGTCCTTAAGTACGTGTCAGATCAATGTGCCTCTGATTCATGTTTAATTTTCTTGCAAATATTGAAACAGAAACACGTTCATGCTGAGCAATGAGTTACCAAGTTGGATCCAACAGCTTCTAAAAGCCAGCAGCATGATGTGTCCAAATTCACAATAGCCAGCTGCCAGGTTTTATTTCAGTTAGACACGTCATTGAGCAGCCTGAACTTACGAAATCACAGCAAGAAATTGCTTTGTTCTTTTTCTTCCATCGATGCTCCCAAGGGAGCTATATGATGGCCTTCCTTCTTGCCCCTTCAAGACATCTAATGTAGAGCCATAGCTTTCGGCCATTTTTAGGTATGAAAACTGCAGTCTAGTTTGGTCAATATAACATTTCATCCAAGCTAATGCTCAACTCCTCCTGCCTGGAGGACTAACCTTAAGGACCCCGAGTTGGAAAAGCAGGTGGTCAGTTTGGCGCACAGGAAGACGGAAAAGGGAAAGTACCTCCACTCCTCTCAGCTGATTCAGGTCCCACTTGGTCGCTGCCAGAGCCCAATGCATAGCTGTCTGCCCTGAGAGAGCTGCTCTAGCCGCCTTCTGCCCTGCAGCCCACATGGGGCTTTTATCCCAGTGGCCCCTTCACCTGACAGGCTGGGACTTCGCTCTCAGTGAGATGGCTCAGGCCTGGCTGCTTTCTAAACTGGCCACTTGACATCATTTTATGCCAGACAGTGGCATGAGAATTCTCCCTGCCATTGTTTTTTCTCTTGCTCTGAAAAGCACAGGGCACAGATATGCACAGAGTGAATTGCTGGTTCTGTGTCCCATGCCCAATCCTATGAACATTTTTCTTAAAGCCCACCTTCACGTGGCTTGGGGGGTGAAGGTTAAAAGGTTTCTTTCAATTTTCCTGGGGAAAAGCTATTTCATCCCTCTACCCAGACTGAAAACTCTCTAAACTATGACTTGCAAATACCTCCAGACTTCTGTTTGAATGAAGGACAGGCTCTCGGTAGCAGGTCTGGTTTTGCCACTGATTAAGGGAGTAAGTCCTGCTCCTCCCACTTACTTACTGCTCCCACTTTTAAGACTTTGAATGTAATCAAACATAATAAGAACAGCTCCATTCCACATGAACCTTTGCAATAAAATGTCATGAAAGATGATTTTTCCCAAACTGATGCAACTAAGTAGGTCCTCCCTTCCAGTTCAGGTGGTCCTCAGCTGATCAACTGTTTCACCAGACACCCCCTTCCCTCAGTGCTATCACCTCCCCCCACCAAGCGGGAAGGCAGGCCTCTTTTCCCAAGCCTGCCAATCAGGATAAATGCTAGTCTTCTTTTTTCAGATTAATATAAGAGTACATACTACTAGGTTACATTATTTGTGTTTGTTAGGTAAAGTACAAGTCGTAGTTGAGCCCTTCACCCAGGAGGTGTGCCATATACCCTTACATTGTGCCCACTAGGCCAGAGCTTACCACACGATTCCCTCCACTTCTGTCTCTCCCCTTCTCAAATTTAATTATGTTCTCTCATGTGGGCGTGTACTTCTTCATCTACTAGTTTCCTGATAGTATTGAGTACATTGGATGCTTGCTTTTCCATTCTTAGGATACTTTACTTAGGAGGATGTTCTCCAAATCCATCCAGGTGAATACAAAAGATGTGAAGTCTCCATCTTTCTTTATGACTAGATAACATTCCATGTTATACACGTACCATAGTTTATTTGTCCATTCCTGAGTTGATAGACACTTGAGTTGTTTCACCAACTTGGCAATTGTGAATTGAGCTGCAACAAACATTCTAGTGCAAATGTCTTCTTCTTTTTAAGACCCATAGGGAGTGCATACAGTGGAGTCCTGGTCTAGGGCAGTAGAGGGAGGGCTCTCTGCTGAGAGGGAAAAGACCAGTTCTGAGCCCTCAGGGTGCACTGGTGGCCATAAGAGAGTGGCTGGAGTAAGATACGGCACCAGGCTATGGAGACATCTAGGTCAGGGTTGGACTGTGCTGAGGGCCAGGGAAAGTAGTACAGAAAAAAAAATATATATGCATGTATATGGATATGTATGAATGTATGTGTATCTACACTTACATATGTGTGTGTGCATAGAGAGAACAAATGATAAAGCAAGCAAGGCAACATTAACAACGGGTGAATCTGTGTAAGGTGATTACAGGTGTTCTTTGTACTATTTGTATTTTTGCAACTTTCTATAAATTTAAAACTATTTCCAAATCACATTTTTAAAAAGGATGCCTTTTGAATCTCTACTATAGCAAAAGTGATCAGTGAACTGCATTCATCTCCCTTCTTTTTCACTTTGTTTCCCTTCCGTTTTGTTTCTGCATTGTATATAATGCAAATATTCTGTCCTGACATCCCAATTTCCACATTTTCTTTAGACTTGGTCTAACAATTAAATATTGCCAGTGCACACTACCAGTCTCCTTGCTCTAATTTTTTTTCTAACATCTCTTAACTAATTGAAGGTTCTTCTAAGTGGATTCCTTAAGAAGGAGTCATGGGAACAATATCCCCAAGTTATTGCATTGAAACACAGTTTTTATGTAGCCTTTATGCTTGAAGAGCATCTTGCCCAAGGATAAGATCCGTGATGCCTAGAAATGGCTTCATTGTTCTCTGGTAGTAAAAGCAACTGTGGAGAAATCTCTCAGCTGATTTTCTTTCACCCTTAAAAAAAAAACCTGGTCTTTTTCTCTTGGCTATCCAAAGCCTTTTTCATTGCTATTTTAAAGTGCAATTACTTTAACTGGATATGTCTTTGAGGTGACTGATCTGGGCCAACTTTCTCTGGAACACAGCATCCCATTTCAATACATAGATTTTAGTCACTAATTTCAGGAAAATTCTCTTGAATGATCTCTGAATATTTATTGTATTTCATTCTTTTTTTCTTTTAAAGAGACCAACATATAGTTATGATGGATGCCCTTTGTCTTTTTTTCTGTAGCTATCTTGGGATAGAATACAGGAAATTTTCCTGGGTTGGCTGCTGCTGGCTCCTAACTCCATACTCTTGTTCAAGTGGAAGTTAATTGAGCCAGGGTCTGTATGATAAGCAGACTGAACACCACAGCATCCATCCAGAATTGGGCCTCAGTCCCCAATAATGCACTTCCCTCTTCTGCCATCAGATTGAGCAGCTGTCTGTCAAAATACTATTATTAGAAAGGGGGGCTCCAGGAGGGACAGGGGCTCCCTTCTCATTGTTTTATATTATGAACACTCAATGTTTCCTTCTCTCTCAGTAGGACAAAATTATCCAGTGAGAAGTACAAACATAATTTTCTGGTTAATATTTTTGGTTTTTATTGAGATGGGGTCCCACTCTGTTAGCCAGGCTGGAATGCAGTGCCATGATCACAGCTCACTGCAGCCTCAAACTCCTAGGCTCAAGCCATCTTCCCACCTCTGCCTCCTGAGTATTAGCTAGGACTACAGGCATGTGCCACTTTGCTCAGCTAATTGTTTTTCTGAATTTTGTAGTGGGAGGTCTTACTATATTGCCCAGGCTGGTCTCAAAGCCCTGGCCTCAAGCAAGCCCTGGCCTCAAGCAATCCTCCCTCCTTGGCCTCTGAAGGTGCTAAAATTACAGATGTGAGCCACTGTGCCTGGTTTTGGTGCTTGTTGATATGTACTCCGTTCTTTTTACTTTCTTGTAGAACTTTTTACAGTTTGATCATCTGTAAAATGAGGTCAATAGAATACATCTTGTGGGAGTGTTGTAAGGATCAGTGACAAGATCTAGAACCTCCAGCTATGGCGTGTGGCATACAGCAGACGTTTGACAGCTGGATAGACATTGCTCTTACTGTCATCTTACTCCTTTGCTTCACTCAACGGAAAGCAAAAGTGAATTTTGGCAATTTAAACTGTCCCCCAGATGACAGAATTATAGAAAGGCAATTTAAAACACAATCTTTCATTTGATCTCATCTCAACTTAGAAAACCCAAATTTTAGTGCACTCTACTTCCAATTTTAAATAATATTTTTATAAGCAGAGTAGGAGAAATATTTATATTTATTACTGTGATAAACCTTTAATCTGTTTAAGAAAAATACCTTGAAAAGTGGTTTTGAAAAATCACTACCATGTTGAACAAGACATAGTGAATATAGCACAGATTTTGAAGTCACAAATGTTAAACCATGTGACTTGGGATTAAGCTACATCACTCTTTCAAACTTCAGATTTCTCATCTGTGAAACTGCACGTATTTGTTCATCTCCTAGGATGTTCTTTGATCTAAAAAAAGAAATGTGAAGAGGCTATACAATTTTAATTATTATCTTCTCTGTGTTCCAAAGTATTAATATTATAAAAACAACTCTGTGATTCACTATTCATGCTGATGAGTCCAGATTCCTGTAGTTTCTATATTCACCAGGGCTCAGGTTGGGAGTTACTCGGAGTAATAATGATTACCTTTGCCTCGGTGTTACCGAAGCACCTGGGAGCTAAAAAGGGAAGCAGGGATACCCTAATTGCAGCACACTTTTCAATAATGGATTTGAAGTCTATTAATGTTCCTTTTGCATGAAGAGTTTCAGCACGTGGTTGGAGCAGGCAGGCATCCTCAGATCAGTTCAGCTGGCACAAAGGCCTCCTAAGGAACTGAAACCAAAGAACACTGGGCACAAGACTCCTGCACCCATTTCCAGGGCAAACAGTCAATTAAATCTCTACTGTTGCAGCTGGAGAAACATCTTTTCCAATTGTCATTCCCTCAGTTTTCTATGGCTCACTATCCATATGTGGTTCCTACAGCCAGCCAGCTGCTTGTCATGCAGAATTCCTCTGAGAAAAAAATGCCTTTCTCGAAAATCTCTTTGGGTATGAAATTCTTACAAGCTCGTAGGATTCCAGGTGTGGTACCTCACTGTGGCGATCTCTGGATAATGCAATTGACGGAAGATGTGTTCATAGCAAGACTCGAGGGAGCACTTATGTAGGGACATAGGAAATCAGTGGTGCTACCAGGCTTGCTCTTCTCAGCCATGACTTCTAAGCACAGTGTACAGCCACTCCTCTGTGTGCCCACCTTACCCTAGATAAGCCCTATGTCGAAAGAGTCAAAAACAGAGCCATACCACAAGAGAGTCCTCTCCTTTTTTTCTTCTTGGGGCTATTCGCCATCTGCTGGGTTTACTTCACTGATTTTTTTTAAAGGCAATTTTTTGTGTGCATTTACAACTCAACTCACACTTGAAGAAAAATTGATGGAGTTGAAATCATTGCCTGGAGGAAAGTTTGTAGAACATCAAGTATTTCCTATCTATCAAATCTGGGCTGGTTCATTATGATAACTGTATGGCTGCATGATAAACTCCCTTTTCTATCACTTAGGCATCACTTTACAGTTTTGAAACTCTGCTTGACAATGATTTGTCTAACACATCGAAGACAGAACTTGGCAATAGCACAAGAAAAATACCTTCTATCTAATGACGCTGTTTCTTAACAAAAGAGGTTTTCCTGTTATCCAGGGATCAGGAAGACATGTCTCCCCGAATCCCCGCCTTACCATAATTCTCTGACTAGTATATTTACAGTTTGAACTATTCACGTGGTTTGTACATCTGGTTTGCATGATTATGATAGAAGTGTGTGATAAAAGCATTTAGATGGAATGAAAGCAGAGAATATATAAAATCATGACCTGTTAATGAATCATTATCTATATGTTCAATTTATTCACTCAAAAGGATATTAATGATGATATGTTAACAGATTGTCCACATGTTTGACAGATAATCCAAGTCATTATTTTGGAAAAATGAGGAGTTGACTTGACAAACGTGCTTTCACAATGAACAAACATCCATCAAAACAAAGGCCAATGCCCAGGAGAAGGTGTGCACAGCCACAGTATTGGCCCATGTTGATAGATGCTGCAGATTTATGAAAAGACAAGATGTTGGAACCCCAGAACCATTATAACAGGGATTACTTATCAGAGACCACCAAAGGTGTCAGCAGAGTCAAGACACACTGCAGTAGGACCTCTGTCCATGACTGTCCCAGCCTGTGCACTGTCCACTCCTGAGATACCATCTGATTGCAAAGCACCACAACTGGAATGCTCTTCAACTTGGTACTGTGCTAGGCAGACCGAGTTGTATTATTTCAAGCAGATGCAGCCTCTGGACCCATGCCCTATACCTTTCTATAGAGTTTCAAAGTAGCGCATGATAATATTTGAGTAACTTTCTAGAAGCACAACCACACCTCTCTAGGCCCAGCTTCATGCACAAGCCTGGCACATTTCTGTTACAGAGCCTACCATGTGCAAGCCAGGTCCATCTCATCAGTGCCTGTGTTATGTAATGCATAACACCCCGCTTGCTCTGGCATAAACAGAAGCCTCATTCATCAGTCTCATTCTCTCTAGGCTGGTACATCCTGGCCCGAGAACATTCTTAGTGCTGAGACTGGGCCATTTTCCCAGTCTCTGGGAGCCATGCTAACAAGCCTTTAGATGAGCTGAGTTTATCCTGGATGCTGAAATGTAAGGAGCAAAACAGGACCATGGGTCCCCACACTGACTATAACATAAGGGGATAGAGAAAGACAACTCTGAGGAAGACTCCATGGTGAAACGATGCCATGCTCCTTCCTCATCTGCACATTAGCCACTGAGAGCAGCTACTTTAGTCCATCCATGACACAGAGGAAGCTTCAGGCAGTGGGAATCGCATGAGCTTTAGAAACTTACAGAAATAAGCTGAGCCCCTGCTGACACTGGGTCAGGGGCTTGGCCTCTAAGAGGACATTTTTTCCACGTATAATGCAGTAATAACACTTAACACCCATGTTTAATAATAATAATTCAGGAGATATGTATAGAGATCCTGGTACAGTGCCTAGCATGCAGTAAATAACTAATAAATATTACCTATTAATTTTTCATAGTTCCTAAGAATGAAGTGTACATTATGGGAACAGTTGCATGGCACTGAATGAAAACGTGTATGTGTATGTGCAGTTATAGCATTATATTTTTACAGCAAGTTTGAAAATTAAATTAATCTTAATCATGCAAGTTAATAGAAGAGTAATTCTCTGGAAAAGCAAATATCCAATGTACTCAATACTAATATGAAGCCAGCAGACGATCGAATTCACACCCACGTAGGAGAAAAACTCATTTCAATTCAAGTTGGGGGGAAGGGGAATGAAAGAGAGGAGAAAGGGGGAATTTGGGGTGCTCTCACTTAATGGGTACAGTGTAAGGGTGTATGGCACACCTTTTGGGTGCAGGACATAACTACAAGAGGGACTCTACCTAACAAATTTAAATATTGTGACCTGGTTGCTTGTACCCTCACATTAACCTGAAATTTAAAAAAAGGAGGCCAACCTCTCAGGTGGTAATGCCTAACAAAAATAAAATATGAAAAAAAAAAAATACATTCTCCTTTTTTAAATAAAAAGAACATTATAGATGAAGTTAAAATTTTACTTTGACCACTCTCAACTAACCCCATTAATTACATTTTATTTTAGGCTTGCTAGAAGCAATTAGTATTGTGACATTTTTATATTTAAACATACATACATATACATATAAGCATATAGTTTTTAAAATTTTTATTACTATTAATTGCTATAATATTATCTGTACCATGCTAGTACTGATTTTGTCTGTTTCACTCAGCATGGTTTTTGAGATCTAGCCATGTCACTATGCTTAAATCATGTCAGGAACATCCTTGGAATGGGTACAAGTTTTTGTCAGGATATATGCCAGAAGTAGAATTCCTCAGTATAAATATTTTAAATTGGTAGCTCAGTGAGTAGGGTGCCGGCCGCATACACCAAGGCTGGTGGATTGGAGCACGGCCCAGGCCTGCTAAAACAACAATGACAACTGCAAAAAAAAAAAAATAGCTGAGTGTTGTGGTGGGCGCCTGTAGTCCCAGCTACTCAGGAGACTGAGGCAAGAGAATCGCCTAAGTCCAAGAGTTTGAGGTTGCTATGTGTGACGCCATGGCACTCTACTAAGGGTGACATAGTGAGACTCTGTCTCAAAAATAATAATAATAATAATTAATAAATAAATATTTCAAATGTTATTGGCTACTGTAAATTCCTCTCTAAAGTGATCATTTCAGTTTGTATTTTCACCAACAGTTTAAAACTATTTCTGTTTCCTCAAGTTCTTGACAATGTTTCAATTTTTGCCAGGTTAATTAATGAAAAACATGTTTTTCTTTTAAACTTAACTTTTTCTATATATTCCAGATATGACCCCTTCGTTATGCAGTTTGCAAATATATTCTTCTGATATGTCACTTACCTTTTCACTTTTTAATGAAGTCTTTGTGGGATAGAAAATTTTGTCCTCTTAGGGAGGCATATTTGCTTATGTTTCTGTTGTTTTTGCTTTTTGTAAAAGGTGAAAGATTTATGCGATCTGAAGAGAAACCAGAGTATATATGTTTTTGCTTTTTGTGTCTTATAAATATTTGGCAATTGGCTGGATGCAGTGACTCACACGTATAATCCTAGCACTCTGGGAGGCCACAGTGGGAGAATGGCTCGAGTTCAGGATTTTGAGAGTAGCCTGAGCAAGAGCAAGACTGCATCTCTACTAAAAACAGAAAAATTAGCAGGGAATCTTGCTGGGAGCATCGTCCCAATTGCTCTGGAGGATGAGGCAAGAGGATTGCTTGAACTCAGGAGTTGAAGTTGCGGTGAGCTAGGCTGATACCACAGCACTCTACCCCAGCCAACAGAGCAAGACTTTGTCTGGAAAAAAAAAAAAAAACACAAACAAAACAGCCTGGCAATTATAAATATATGCTATATACTCTTTGAATTATAATCCAGTTGGATTTACTTTTGATAGTGATCTAATTTGTTTTTTGCATGTATTATTAAACCAGTTGTTATGAACCCATCTATTGAGAATCTGCTCTTTCTTCCCTCCCACACTCATACACCAAGTACCCATATATAAATCTCACCCTGGGCTCTCTCTTTTGGTCCATTAGTCTATGTGTCTATTCCTTCATTAACACCACTTATTTATCCTGTATTTGTAATAAATTTTGTTTCTGAGAGGGTAAGTCCAGCTCACTTAACTTCTTTTGGGGGATTATTTTGATTATTCTTCCATAGTTGGTATTCCATGCAAATTTTAGATTCAGTGTAGCAGCAACTATCAAAACTCTGATGGAGATATTGGTTGGGATTGCATTTATTTTACACATTAATTTGAAGGAAAGCATCATTTTAATAGTAGCATGTCTTCCTGTCAATGGACATGGTATCTCGCCCTTTATTGGAGTTTTATTTTATGTCCTTCAATAATACGTCATGATTTTTTCTGAAATATATTCCCTTTTTCTTGCTAAGCATATCTCTTTTGCTTTGTTGTGTTTGTTGCTATCATAAATAGAATTCTCTAAATGGTAATTGCTTGAGCATTTTTATATGTTGATTGTCTACTAGACCCACTTCCAGACTAATTCATGTACTTCCATTTTTCATTTGTTATCATGTATTTTCTGGAAAAATAGTTACATTACCTATAAAAAATTACAGTTTTCATTTATTTCCAATCATTATACCTGTTTTTGACTTGTTGTCTTATTCCAGTACAATTGGATATGAGGCATGACAGCTTACATTTTTGTCTTATTCTCGCCTTCACTTGCAATGATTCCAATGTTTCATCTTTAAGTGTAATCTTCACTAGATAGTTCTGGTAAATAGCTTTCATCAGGCTAGGGAAAGTTTCTTCTATCCTTGGTTTGCTAATGTATATGTGTGTGTGTGTGTGTGTGTGTGTGTATTTTAATCATCTATGGGTATTGAATTTTGAATTTCTAATTAGTTCTTTCTTTTAACTGCTCATAATTTGTTTCCTGGGTATGATAGTTTCCTTAATCTTTCTCCTGATAGCATTAGATTCATTTTAAGCATCCTGCTCTTAATGCTTTATTAGCTGTTTTTTCAGACAGGGGTCTGTTTTATCTTTCTTTTGTTGGGTAGCTTTCCTCAGACTGTCATTCTTGACTTTGAGTTTATCTCTCTGCTGTGATTTCTGCAGATGAACAGCTGCCTCTGTTCATGAAGACTGCCTGGAGGGGAGACTTGGGCATGGCTTTCACTGACTGCAAGGAGAGGACAGCATGTCCCTGGTGGGATGTCTTGGCACCTGGTCTGGGATTAACAGATCCTGTTTCTCCACCTGTCACCAAGGGCTTGGCTCTCTGTCCTAAGAATCGCTTCTCCTGGAAAGAGAAACTCTTCTCACAACTTCTTAGCCCCCCACTGAGAGAGAGAGAGAGAGACAGAAAGAGAGAGAGAGATATTCTAATGGGTTCACCAGCCCAGTAGATTTTTCTGCCAAAAGCTCATTAAGCCTCTTCTGTCTAGGTCCCATCCAGACACTGACACTGTTCTCTTTCTCTCTCCCCTGGACTTCTGCATATGTTCAAGGTTGCTATTTAAGCTCTTTAAAATCTGATCCATCTTATTTTAAGTAATTTAAGGATTCATCACAGATTTTGAAATTTTTCATTCTTTTAGTGGGGATATGACTATGTATTTATTTATAGATACACACATGTACACATACATACTTCATTTCTAGGTTTTGCTGAGCTTATTAGAATTCAGTTTGGAAACCAGAACATCCTCTCTATAAGTCAGAAGTACAAATCTGACGTATTTGAATTCGATGTCTTGAATTACACAAGACGTTGATCACCTTCATTAGAAGAGCAGCATCAGACATGATTCAATCTCAGAATGGCCTCTGCCAAGCTAAACTTAGAGGTTGGAGGTTGACCCATTTGAAAGATATCAGAAAATTGTTGTGTTGGCATGTTACTGATTCCATTTATTAGTTCTGTGACCTTGAACAGGTTATTCAATATCTCTAAGTCTCACCTGAGCTGTTGTGAGGAGCAAGTAACAAAAGCATGTGAAGATAATTGTCATCAGTTAAAACATGCATGGAAATGATCATTGTTCACCTTACCCCATTATTTTTGATTTCTTATCTGTCACACCTCAATTTTAAAGTTTTTCACATGTTGTCAATAGAGTTACCTACTTATATAGGAATGTGAGTGATGGAAATATTTCTATGTTATTGCAGAAAATCACCAATGGATAGTTTCGAATATACAAATTATGGTGCCTAAGAGAAACATAGTGCCGTGTTGTTTAGTATGTATTTTAGAGTCAGGCAGATGTGGACTCTCATTTCTACTTGTTTACTTCCTAAATCCTTATTTCACAACTCCTTGGCAGTTATGCAATAGATACATTCCTTGACAATTATTCCTGCAATAATTACAGATGACTTGCAGGATTAGGGGACAATTTCTATTTCTCATTAAAATCCTATGCTTGAAAGGATTGTGCAACTGATTAAAAATGTCTTTCAGAACATTATTGGGATATTCTGACAAGAAGACTTTTTCTGGGTTCTCATTGCTCAACATGTCAAACTTTTACTGAATCTGTCATTCAATCTTGCTACATTCTAGTGTAGCTCCACATCTCCCTATTGAGACTTACTGAAGATTTACCAGATGAAAAAGGACTGTATCCTGGATTCCTGCTCCATACACACCAGTTCTTCTTTCAGAGTCACTTCATGTTCATCTTTATTGGAAACTACAGAGGTGAGTCCTGGGTATAATGAGGTTCATGTGGCAACATCATATTGATCAACCACTAAGGTTTTTTCCTGAGGAGGGGATCTCAGACACATCATCTTCCAACTGCCAGCTCTGTAGGTTTTTGTTTGCTTGCTTATTATGTCTTGAGTGTTTGTTTATTTGGCTATACTATCAGAAATACAATGTCAGGACACCATAATTTAGTCTTTTCAAGATCTCTATAAGGAGAACTGTGAAATTGTGAGAAAGGAAATAGCAGAAGATGTCAACTAATGGAAGAACATACCATGCTCATGGCTGGGAAAAATCAACATTGTTAAAATGTCTATACTACCCAAAGCAACCTATAGATTTAATGCAACCCCCATCAAAGTGCCAATGTCAGACTTTAAAGAACTTGAAAAAAGAGTACTTGGATTCATATGGAACCAGAAAAAAACCTGAATAGCCAATACAAGTCTTAGAAATAAAAACAAATCTTGAGGTATCATGTTGCCATATTCCAGGTTATACTACAAGTCTATGGTAAATAAAACAGCATGGTACTGTCACAAAAATACAGATGTAGAGCTATAGAATAGAATAGATAATTTAGAGATAAACCCAGCCAGATATCGTCATTTGATTTTTGACAAGCCTAACAAAAACATACATGGAGGAAAAGAATACTTATTTAACAAATGGTGCTGGGAAAACTGGTTATCCACATGTAGAAGACTGAAACTGGACCCACACCTCTCACCATTGGCAAAAATTGATTCTTTCTGGACAAAATACTTCAATTTAAGACATGAAACAATAAAAATTCTAAAAGAGAGTGTAGAGAAGATGCTTGAAGATATTGGCCTTGGAAAAAACTTTATGAGGAAGACGCTCCTGGCAATTACAACAATATCCAAAATAAATAACTGGGATTTTATAAAGCTTAAAAGCTTTTGCACAGCTAAGAGTACTACAAACAAAGCAAACAACCAATCTGTGAAAGGGAAGAATATTTTTGCTTGACAAAACAAAGGTCTGATAACTGGAATCCACAGAGAATTCAAATTAAACAATAAGAAAAGACCGAACAACCCCCTCTTTGAGTGGGCAAGAGACTTGAACAGAAATCTCTCCAAAGATGACAGACGAATGCCAAAAACACAAGAAAAATGTTAATCATTTTTAATCGTCAGAGACTGATTGCACTAGAATGTTTATTGCAGCTCAATTCACAAAAGCAACTCAAACGCCCATCAACCCATGAATCATTCAACAAACTGTGGTATATGTATATGTATACCATGGAATACTATTCAGCCATTAAAAAAGATGGAGACTTCACATCTTTTACATTTACCTGGATGGAACTGAAACACATTCTTCTTAGTAAAGTCTCACAAGAATGGAAAAATAAGTATCCAATGTACTCAATACTAATATGAAACCAATATATAAGCAATTACAAACTCATATGAACAATGAAACACAAATATAGCCTAGTATGGGGGAAGAGGATGGGGAAGGGGGAGAAAGGAGGATGATTGGCAGAAGGAGGGAGGGCATGTGGCAGGATCTCACCTATTGTCTGCATTGTGATTTTTTATGGTATGCCCCCTGAGTGAGGGGCTCTTATTACAACAGGAACTTTATCCTAGAAGTGAGAATTATGTAATCCAGAAATGTGTACCCTCATATTAATTTGAAATAAAGAAAACATAACAATAATTTAGTCTTTTCAGACAGTGAAATTGCTAAGGTGTTCTATAAGCTTGAAAAAGATAGTGGAACTACATGATCTTTTGGTTTTCTTATAGTACTAAAAATCTATAATTCCATGATGAATTAACCTAAATTTCACACAAAAGGACATCTTTTTACAGATTCAATGATAACACCAATTAACAAGGAAATGTCATTGTGTGTGACAGGATTTCTTTTTGATACTCCTTGAAGTTTACTGACAATAAAAAGAATAATCTTTGCACTGAGCAATTTTAAAGAAATAAAAATAAATCTATTGAAAACAATTACTTCTTTGAAATTTTACTGCTCTTCTCTGTGTGGATTTGAAATTGTGTTTTGTTGTCCTAACCCAGTAAGGTCATTTTCTTAGGATTATTAATAGCTATCATATTTGTTGAGGATCATTGAATAAAAGCAGCATTTACCATGCAGAGAGCTCCTGCACTCACTGTGCATCAACGGTGTCAAACTCATCACATTCTGATTTGGCAATGGAATTTGTCAGTCAAAGACAAAACTAATAGTATCTATTATGAATCACTAGGCCCCTAGGATCTTGAAACCTAGATAACTGAATTCTAATTAATGGGAAGTAGTATAGTGACAAATGATCCATGAAATCAATCAGAGGCCTAGGTGTCCTCCATTGCCACTCACTGGAAAGCCATGCAGTGGCCACCCGTGACATAGCAAAGACCATGAGACTCAGAGGTCATACGACCCAGGAACTGTGCAACCTCGCTGAAGAGAATGCATCTGAGCCCTTCAAATAAAGATGCTACCTCTCTAAAGGGCTTCATTAGGATTCTTGTACCATGTATCAATTGAAAAATAGACATGGAATAATCACTTTGGAGATAACTGTTAAAATGGCCTCATTTACCTCATTCTGAGCTTTCAGAGCAATTCGGAAAGTGCATCACTCTCTAGTATAAGAGCAGGGTTAAACCTCCATCGTATACTCATCGTAGACAGAGATACTGCTATTTAAATATAAGCTGTCATACTTGTAATGCTGTAATCATGTTGTTATGATAAAAGCACTTGAAATAATATATTTTATTTCCAGAAAATGATTTGATAGGAAATCTATTTCTTTTCTTTTCTTTTTTTTTTTTTTTTTGTAGAGACAGTGTCTCACTGTACTGCCCTCCGGTAGAGTGCCATGAGGTCACACGGCTCACAGCAACCTCTAACACTTGGGCTTACGGGATTCTCTTGCCTCAGCCTCCCAAGCAGCTGGGACTACAGGTGCCCGCCACAACACCTGGCTATTTTTTTTGTTGTTGTTGTTGCAGTTTGGCTGGGGCTGGGTTTGAACCCGCCACCCTCAGCATATGGGGCGGCACCCTACTCACTGAGCCACAGGCATCGCCCAGGTGCCTGTGGCTCAAAGGAAATCTATTTCTACACTTTTCTCTCTATCTTTCTTTCTCTTATGTTCATGCTTGGAGCATTGAACGTGCATTTATTCATCTTGTTATGTATCAGCCAGACACTTATTGAACTCTGCTTTTTAGCAAACACTATGCTAAGTGCTGTAGATACCAAGTCTTACAGGAGAGCCCTTGTCCTCAGAGAACTTGTCACTGTATTTGTTAGGCCGCTTTACATTTTACCTTTCCTAGGGAACAGAAACACACTTGAACACCAAGGACAGCTTTGTCATGATGGGAATGTTGTCCAAGCACTGGGAGGATCCAGCATTGCCTACATACCAGGATAGTGCTTTGTCCCTCGGCAAAAAACAATACCTGTCCCTCCATCTCTATGGTGACAGAGCCCTTTTACACCTTATTTTTACCATCATTACCACTCCCAACCAATTGCCCATACTCTTTTCTCTGGTTCTTAGAATCTACTTACTCATAGTTTCTTCTTATTCAGAAATGTATGTAAGCATGGCCCTATCCTATGCATCTGTTCAGCCTTTGTTCACACTACCAACTAAAACTAGTGATAAGCTCTAATATTTAGGCAAGCAAAGAGTTCTACAACATCTACTTTGGGCAATTGTGGAAGGCTTGACTCTTTTTGGACACCTAGAGGCTAGAGAAAAAGGCAGTCTCCTTGGGAGCATGTACACAGATCAGAAGGGAAGACAAAGCCAGGCATGTCTGGCAACTCCTTATCATGATGCCTCTACCTGCAATTAATGGAGAACCCAAACTGGGACTGGCCTAAGCAATAGGCCAGGAAAGCAAGCTCGTGAGTAGGGCGTCCTCTAAGAGCAGAGCATCAGGCCTCCAATGCTGCTTTTCTGGAGTTCCCCTGGCTCTGCCCTTCTTTCTCTATTGCTTCATATTCATAATGCTGGATCACTTGGGCTTTTTAAAATAATCATTAGAAAAGAGACTTCAGACTTTAGCAGGACTCCCCTGACTGGCTTTCAGAAATTACCTTGGGTAAAGACCTTTAGGGAGTCAATCGACATTACCACTGGAGCCTGGGGGTAAAGGGTGGAGAGGCATGAGCCTTGTAATGAAGCAGGGTTAGAAAACAAGTCTTTGATGTCACACTGAGAGTATGAACGTTAACGCAAGAGGTTCTGAGGAGAAACGATCAGCTTTAAGAAGTACGTAGAATCAGTCTCCTGGTGTTTAAGGGTTACTAAAATGGCATTATGGAGAATGGCCTGGAAGGAGAAACCCTGAAGACAGGAAACAATTTGGGTCATTGCAGTGAAACAAGTGAGAAATAAAGAGTTTGAATGAAGTTAACATTTCTGAGGATGGATTTGGAAAATGCGAGGAGATGCCAGAATGTTGCGACAGGGTCTGGTGACTGGATGGACGATGGGGCTGAGGCAGAGGAACATGGAGGTTTATGAGTGGGTAGCTGGATGGAGAATGGAATAATTCACAGAAACGGGGAATCAAGGGAAGAGAAGTGTGACAAGAACTCGCAGATTCTCCTGCTTGACGTTCTCAGATAGAGAGGTGTGCAGGGTAGTTGGAGATGAGCATTTGATGCCCAGGAGTGAGGCTGGAACATTCCTAATGTCCTGATGGTGGTCTAGGGGAGCCTCGGCGCTGGCTGTGAATGGGGTAGGATGCTCCAGGGGCAGCCCCACCCCTCAAGGCACTTGCAACTTCACTATTTTAGAAAACAGTCATGTGAATTCCAAGGGTTGCTTAAACTAAAGAGTGTTGCAACCAGCAAGAAAAAGGGCTGGAGGGATGCCCGTGATGTTCTGAAAACACAGTCGATATGTTGTTGTGACTAATTGTATGTGATCAAGGAGAACTGCAAAATGCTGTGGGGGGGGGGGGTGTCTGAAAGAAAACAGGAAAAGCAGTACGAGTTGTTGGGGTTGAGAAGAGTGGGAAGAAAATGTCCATTTTTTAATATGTGGATTTTGAGAAGTTGGGACGGTCAGTGGACAGGCCGGAAACGAAGGAAGAAAACCAGAGCCAGGGGTGTAGATCTGGGGGCTCCTGTGCACATCTGGGTATAAGTTCAAGACCACAATTGTGCCCCCTGGAGTCACGTGGTGCTGGCATACATTATAGTTATTTACATTGTAATTACTGAAGGTATTTTCCTCCGCTGGATTTGAACAAACGATCAGTTAGATAAAATTAACCTGAACCTAATATTCTACGACTTTCCCCCCAAATATGCATTAAAATATTTAAGAATTTCCAACATGAGGAGGGGAGAACCAGGGTCAGGGAAGAGAATAGAAAAGATACTAAGTGAAAGAACCAGAAAAGGGGAAGAGCCACTGCCACATAATGATTAACGTGGAAGAAATCAGGAGTAGATAAACTTTGCATCAATCTCTCAGGAAACAAAAAAATTCAATATTTTAACTCTACGAATACGGGGAGTAAGCTGCATAAGAATCATCTGACAGGAAAAAAAATCCAGAGAAACTGAATATATGGCTCTTTGTGTATGTGAGTGGCAGCTACCCAAAGCCTTGCACAATTATGCACTTAATAAAAGCTTTTAATAATAGCACTTGGGGGCAGGTGTCATGCTTGCTCAGCCTACTCTGTCCATAAGCAAGTAGATAACTAAAGACTTTAATGAGGAGGAAAGGATGAGACGGTAAGAGAATCTAGATTGAACTGCTTCATGAATGTTTGTAAATCCAAAATCGCATCAAACATACACACAATGACACTATTCCTTAACAGCTGAAAGTTCAGCTATGATTTACCCCTCCTAGGAAATCCCTTTTATAATGAGCAAAAGAAAATAAATCGTATTCCTCTCCAGGCATCCTCAAACTTTTAAAGAGGGGACCAGTTCACTGTCCCTCAGACCTTTGCAGGGCCGGACTATAGTTTAAAAAAAAAAAAACTATGAACGAATTCCTATGCACACAGCACATATCTTATTTTGAAGTAAAAAAACAAAATGGGAGCAAATACAATTCACACCACCTCATGTGGCCTGAGGGCCGCAGTTTGAGGACCCCTGCATCTAAACCATTGTGGTATCAGAGGCTGAAATCTACTGGAGAATTATGTGAAGACAGAATCATAACCACCAACTCCTATACTGATGGTCCTAGCAAACTTTAGCAGAAAACTGGATTTTGTGGCATGCTGAATTCTCCATCATATGTGACAAATATGTGAGCAAACACATTCGTGCAAGGCATATGAACGTACTGATGCAGATGCTGTAGTAACTGATTAGTAGAAACCCTCATTTACGTAGACTGTATCCTCCTTGAGGTCAGGAACCATGTGGTGGTTTCTGTACCACTATCTTAGCACATAATACCATGATAGTGGTTTCTGTACCACTATCTTAGCACATAATACAGAACCTGATACAAAACAAGATCTCAACAAACACATGAATTCATTTCGCACTGATTATCCTAGGAGCGATGTTATTACCAAACAAAATGTTTTGATTAATTTTAAATTAATGATTAATGACAAATTTATAGATCACATGGAGAGGCTTATTTATCATTCATTCACTCATGTTTCATTCTGAAAAGTAATAAGTCTTTAAAAACATAAAACAGGAAAAGGTACATGAAGAAATTGAAATCAAAAGAAACAATTGGGAGTAGGACAATAAAGAGGGCACAGTGTGTATAAAAGTATAGGCCATGCAAGTCGTAGCCCTTGGTAATGGGTGCAAATGCTATTTGAGTATCTAAAAGAGAGGTTCCCACAGGCATCACCGCTATTAGATACAGTAGGTCACCATTTCAGCTTCTACCCTGATTCAGTGGGCTAATGTATTATTTAATATTTATTTCCTAGAAAAAATGCACTGCAAAAATGCTCTGCAGTGACTAAGTTATTTTCTTTCAAAGCAAAAGGATTGCATAAAATTCTGGTACTTTCCTATTACTCCCCCTTGGGTTCTCCAAATGAGAAGCAATGATGAAGCCCCCAGAGGTTTAACAAAGAAAAAATAATAAATGGATTCTCACTGAAAGCTTGTCCTGCTTCACTATTCTCCTTTCCTCAATTTTTTAAATGAGCCTTAACTTTTGACAGTTTTCAAGGTTTATAATGGAATAAAATACAGAGAGAGCAGTTTAGATAGCTACATGTTGACTCATATAAATTCATGCAATAGAAAGAACCACTAGCATGATAATTTCTGTATTTCCTTGGCCCCCACACACTCACCTTCTATATTGAAAACTCATGTACAAGTTTTATAAGGGTCAAGGGGGAAAGAACTTAGAGTAATAAGGATACAGGACTGTGGCTACAGATTTATTACTTAGGCTGCAATTTAGACTCGGGCATGAGCACAATGGCGGAGGAAATGAAAACACACCAGAGAGGTGAGTGACAAAGTGAAAAAGTTCCCTTGCAGAGAAGCTTTAGGACTGCATTCCGTGATCTAGAGCTGGCCCCATGACAACTCATCTACTAAACTCAGACAAGGGAGTAAAGTGGGGAAACGCAGGATCTGTCCGTGTTGTTTATTTGATCTGCAGAAAGATTGGACTCACATGTCTTGCCTTCTTTGTTCCCAAGGGCAGTGAAACGGATTATCAGGGCCAGGTGTGAAACTTTGCCAAAAATAATAAGTGGATTCTCACTGAAAGCTTGTCTTCCTTCACTGTTCTCCTTTTCTCTTCTAAATTTAGACTGATTATGTTTCTTTACAAGTCCTTTAAGATTTGCTCTGGGCTTGACTCCAAGAATCGACTGTATATTTTAAGTAAACAAACATTCAAGGAACTTTTCACACATTTCTCAGAATCATTTCTTTTAGCTCTTTGAATTTTATTTTTAAGATAATATCTTTAGTTCGAGTTTTAAGAACGAGTCTGAACATAAAGGTATCTCTGTGATCTAACTGGATTCGTACAGAAATACTGCTTTTTGCTCTACACTTTGCTTTCTTGTAGTTCCTGCTTAAATAGTGCCAGAGATTGTATCACTTCAGCATGGATTATCTATCTCCACAAAATCCCCAGGAGTGATTATTGTTAGTTTACACATTTACAGATGAGGGAACTGAGAACTTTATGTCAGTAACTCTCCCAAGTCCTCACATTAACTTGCACCATCAGAATCTGCACTCAGTAGCCTCATTCTTGACCCATGTTCTTAACTACCAAGTTACTAATTTTTATATTACATTTCAACCTTTTTTAATAAACAAAATGCATGTCCTTGGAAAGATGCTAATTTAATTCATTGATATAGTAAAGATGAACAGAGTCAAGAGTCAACCTATGTTCTATTCATGACACAGCCATGTGACCTTAATCAAATCAGTTCATCTCTTTGTTCCTCAACTGAACAATGTCAGGGGCTCAAAAAAGCTAGTCAAATTGAGCTGACTTTCCAGTCCTTTCAGCTTCCATTCGTCTATGTCTTCTCACAACATGCTTGCCATTACCTAACAGACCTCTAGTCAGAGATAAGAACATGACGTTAATCCAAGAACATGCAGAAGGGTTTGGTGTGGGTCTGCACTAGGGCCAAAGAATCCCATTGGTTACAAGTGGGACCTAGCGCAGGGAGTGTGAATGGAGAAATTCAAATCCATTTCCCATATTAGACATACTAGTCAAAGCTGGGCTTGGAGTTTTATGGGCTATTTAGTGTTTTTAAACATGGCCCAATTTATTCTATTTCTAAAGAAAAGCTTATTTGTGTTTACTCAGTAAATAGGACCTGGCTCTTAAGGAAGGGTCATCGACAAGTTTTAAGCAAATAAAATGAAAGGGAAAGTCCACTTGATGAGCATTATGTCCATTAGAAAATAAAGGGTGAATTGCTGAGTTAATTATTCTCCGCATTTTGCTCAGTTAAGAGAAAACTCATCAGTAGAGTTCTCACTTGTTACTTCTAGGTGAACAGCCACGGCTCATTCCTCTCTCCCTCCTAAAGACTCTTTCCTTGCCCTGAGCAGATTGTCAATGAGCTCTCTTTTCTTCCTCTGTAGGAGAGAGAGAAGGAAGGAGGGAGAAGGAATATATCTACAATACTTATAATAATTTCCTCTTTCCCATTATGTTGCTATGTGAATGACATATCTAATTAGACAGAAATTCAAACCGTGACATTTCCTGTACTAAAGCTCCATGGATTCAGCATTAAGAGTAATAATAGTATCTATCAGGACAATTCTCACAGTACTGAGCAGGATTATCTCACCATACCATTTGGCAGATCCTCATGTTCCTTTATGACATCTCTCTCTCTCTCTCTTTTTTGCAGCTCACAAAGAATATGTTTATACAACTAATTCATAAAAATCAGTATTTTTGCTGTGACAGAACATATTTTTCTCATTAAGCAGTATCTCATTTATGCTCTGTAAAGGGAAAAGCCCAGCACAGGTGAAGACACTGAGGCAGAGAGGGGTTAAAAGATTGAGGTCATACATTAAGGCAGTGAAAAAGGCAAAAATAGAAATGGGGGTTTTCTAAGTCATAGCCCAGTATTCCAGCCACTGACAGACCCTGTGCTGATGCACAAGCTCGCATTAGCTCACAAAATAACCACGGGCACATTTCCCCTGAAAGCAGGCCACACACTCAGTGCATGCCCTGATGCCTTGCAAATTAATTTTTGGCAGCAGGAGGCCCTGGTACATTTTAAGTCCAGAGTACAAGTGATTAAAACAAACAGAGGCACGTCCATTTTTCTTCCAGCCGAGAGAGCCAGAGTTCTAGGTCAAGCCCTACTAATTTCTTGGGTCTTAGAGTAAATTCTAATGAGAATCATCCCATTTGCAGTATCAGAATTTTCGTATCTTCCACTCTCCTTCCTGAACCCTCCTTCTGTACATAGTACAGGCTTAGATGTGTGCATTCAGTCAGTGCTGGGAGTAATTGTAATGGTCCAGCCTACGTTGGATACAGTGCCTTTTTTTACTCCATGCAAAAGAATTACGAGGATTCTTAAAGTGTTGTCAGATCCCTCAAACTAGAAAAAAATGGCTCATTCTCTAAATAAAGGAGTTTGGAAAATTAGGGTTACACTTAGAAGTATAAAGGAAGCATGTTGAATGACTCCTGGTGAGCTAGTGAAATTCTTAGTGTCTTATTTTTATGATTTATTTGTATTCTTTCCCATAGAACCAACTGTAGAGTCAAGTGACCTAAAAGATGTCAATCGCACTGAATTAAAAAGTATAATTAGGGCGGTGCCTGTGGCTCAAAGGAGTAGGGTGTTGGCTCCATATGCCAGAGGTGGCAAGTTCAAACCCAGCTCCGGCCAGAAACTGCCAAAAAAAAAAAAAGTATAATTAGTACCTGGCTGGACCAATGGATGGAGACATTTTAAAGGGAGAGGCTGTGAATAAATTCTGTCTCAAGTTCTAGAGCCTAATGGAGCACTGCACACCCTGTGGGTGTTCACTTACTCTAGATTTCTAAAAAAATCTTTATTGGTGTATAACAGTTAAGATAGTCAGGGGATCTTCATGTTGAGAACATTACAATTTCTTCTCTTATAACTATTTTGAAATATTCAATAAATTTTTGTTCCCTATAATTTTCCTACTGTGCCATTGAATACTACAATTTATTCCTTCTATATTTTGTACCCATAAGCCTACATCTGTTCATTCCCCCACCTACATCCCTTCTCAGCTTCTGACAACCACCAGTTTCCTCTTTATCTTCACAAGATTCACTTTTTTAGTTTCCAGATATGAGTGAGAAAAGATGCTATTTGACTTTCAGTGATTGGCTATTTCCCTTAACACAATGACCTCTAGGTCCACACCTATTGCTATAAATGACAGGATTTCATCCTTTTTATGGTTGAATACTGTTCCATGCAAATATATACATTTCCTTTATCCATTCATCTGTTGATGGACGCTTAGGTTGATTCAATGTCTTGGCGATTGTGAATAGTGCTGCAATAAGCACAGGAGTATTAATATCTCTCAATATACTGATTTCCTTTCTTTTGGCTATGTACCCAGGAGTAGGGTGCTGGATCAAATGGTAGTTCTCTATTTAGTTTTTAGAAGACTCTCCATGCTGTTTTCCATAATGGCTGTGCTATTTTACATTCCCACCAGCAGTTTCTAAGTGAGCTCCTTTCTCCACATCCTCACCAACATTTGAATTTTTTTGTCTTTTTGATAGTAGCCACTTCAACTAGAGTGAGAACATATCTCTATGTGGCTTTGATCTGCATTTCTTTGATGATTACAGATGCTGAGTATTTTTCATATATTTTTGGCCATTTTTTCTGAGAAATGTCAATTCAGGTCATTTGCCCATTTGTAAATCAGATTATTTGGTTTTTCTTTTTAGTTATCTAAGTTTCTTATGCATTCTGGTTATTAATCCCTTACTGAATGGATAGTTTGCAAATCTTTTCTCTTGTTCTTTAGGTTGTCTCCTCACTTTGATGATTGTTTCCTTTGATGTACAGAAGCTCTTTAGCTTGATGTCATCTCATTTGTCCAATCTGCTTTTGTTGCCTGTGCTTTTGAGGTCTTACACAAAAATTCGTTGCCCAGGGGCAGCACCTGTGGCTCAAAAGAGTAGGGCACCAGCCCCATATGCTGGAGGTGATGGGTTCAAACCGAGCCCTGGACAAAAACTGCAAAAAAAAAAAAAAAAAAAAGATTAGTTGCCCAGACCAATGTCCTGGAGCATTCCCCTAATGTTTTCTTCTAGTAGTGTCATAGTTTCAGGTCTTATGCTTAAATCTTTAGTCCATTTTGAGCTGCTTTTGTATATTATGAAAGATGAGAATCTAGTTTTATTTTTCTGCATATAGATACTCAGTTTTCCCAGCACCATATTAAAGAGACTGTCCTTTCCCAGTTGTATGTTTTTGGAAACTTTATCAAAAATTAGTTGACTGTAAGTGCATAGATTTATTTCTGCATTCTTCATTTTGTTCAGTTAGCTTATGCATCCATTTTATGCCAGTATAGTACTGTTTTGTTTATGATAGCTTTGTCATATAATTTTAAATCAGGTAGTGACATTCGTTCTTTTTGCTCAATACTGCTTTAGCTTTCAGTGTCTTTTGTGGTTCCATATAAATTTTAGAATTTTTCTATTTTTATGAATAACGTCATTGGTATTTTGAGATAGATTGCATTAAATCTGCAATTCACTTGGGTAATGTGGACATTTTAACAACATGAATTCTTCCAATTTGGGAGGATGGACTATCTTTCTATTTCTTTGTGTGCCCTTTTCAATTTATTTCATTCGTGTTTCATAGTTTTTCTTATAGAGATCTGTCAATTATTTGGTTAAATTTATTCCTAGGCATTTTTTTAGTAGCTATTGTAAATGGTATTGCTTTCTTGATTTCTTTTTCAGATTGATTCCTGTTAGCATATAGAAATAATTCTAATTTTTTTATGTTGATTTTGTATCCTGCAAATTTGCTGAATTTATTAGTTCTAAGATATTTTTAGTGGAGTCTTTAGTTTTTTCTAAATATAAGAACATGTCATCTGCAAACAAGGCTGATTTGACTTCTTCCTTTCCAATTTGGATGCCTTTTATTTCTTTCCCTTGCTTAATTGGTCTGGCTATCACTCCAGTACTAAGTAGAATAAAATGAACACTAGATTTTAGGCATAGCAATATATTGCTAACTCATTTATTCATTCATTTATTTAATAAACACTTACAGAGCTTCTATCCCATGGTAGGAAAAGAGGATTTTACACAGAAGTAAAATATAAACACTCTGCCTTCAAGGAAAACAGTCACTATGGTGTTAGCTTACCTTACAGCAAACTCAAACTCCTAGTTTCAAGTGATTCTCCTGCTTCAGCCTTCTGAGTAGTTGGAACTACAGTTGCCCACCATGATGTCTAGCTATTTTTAATAGATATGGGATTGCACTGTTGCTCAGGCTGATCTTGAACTCTTGAGCTCAAGTGATCTTCCCACCTCAGCCTCCCAGGATGCTAACATTACAGGCATAGCCACCATGCCTGGCCTCAAAAGATATTTTAAATTTCATATGAAGATAGAGAATGTCAGGATGTGATGACTGGAGTAGTTTTGAAAGGTATGTTGCTGAACTTTTACCTGAGAGCAGAAATGTGAAGGGGAAAGTGTTCAAGGAGGCGTTCCAGCCAGAAAGAACAGCATGTGCAAAAGCACAGAGGGGGGGAACAACACGATGCCTTGTGCCATAGAAGCAAATTGATACTGTTAAAAATTAAAGCAAAATAGGTTAGGTGTAGAGAGGGAATGGTGGAGACCTAGGTTAGATTAGAAAGGCACCTTGTATGTCATGCTAAAAAGCTTGGATCTTACCCTGTAAAATGGGTGCTACTAAGAGAATAGAATTGTCATTTTAGAATAATTTCTCCATTGGCAGTGTGGACAAAGGCCTGGAGGGAACGGGAGACTAGCACAGGTAGATAAGTTCATTGACAGTTGTAAGAATCAACGGAGACAGCCTGGGCAATAGTGCCAGAAGGAGAAGAACTAAGGACTGAACAAAGACAATCAGCAGATAAAGGGCAAGTCTTAGTGAGTGACTGTTAGAGGAAGAAGTGATCAGGTGGGAAAGTTCGTGAATAACCCAGAAAGACTTCTGATTTTCTGGCTTAAGAATCTCGTATTATAACAGTCTCTTGACATTATAATGTAAACTCTGGCTTTGGAATCAGATACAACTGGTTTTGAATCCCAGATATGACAATTATTTATAAAATGTGTGATTCAGAGCAACTTACCTCTCTAAGCCTTAGCCTCTCATCTAAAATGAAGATACCTCCCAAGATGGTTCTAAGGGTTATGTGGGAAAGCATGCAATGTCAATCCAGTGTGTGATGGATGGGCAATACTCAATAAATATTATTCCTTAGAATTACTCAGTTCTATAGTCCCCAGTTTAATATGAATGCTTGAATAGAGGAAAACTACAAAAGTATGAGCTTATTACTTGTGGGGCACTATCAAATGGAAAATCCATGAAATTTGTATAAGGATAGAAACTAGGTTTCTGAACGTTAAAAAAATGACTCACAGCAAAAACCACGCCAACACCAATACATACCAAGAAATATATAATAATGAGCCTGTGTCATTCACACTGTGCTTTTATAGAGGTAACAGTCCTAAGAAGCCATCATTTGTTATAAATTCCTTTTCATAGATGAGGAAGTCACGTATCACAAAAAGTAAAGCCAAGTTTTGAAGTCCTGTGATGTTTTAAGTATATCTGATTATTAATAGATATGCTAGGTACTATGTTAAGTGTTTTACATATTTTTTTCATATATTACTCATAAGAAGCCTGTGAAATAGATCCTATCATGAACTCAGTTGAGACAATAAAAGGCTTTCAGAGCTTAATTAATTTATTCAAGGCTATATATCTGATGAGTGTTGAAGCTGGGATATAAACCCAAGAGGTCTGACTCTAAAGTTCAAGCTTTTAACCACACTGCTATAATTTCTTTAATCTCTGAAATGCACTAATAACATCTCTGAGCTTATTCTAGAGGTGAAGAATTCAATGAAGAATTTCGGTCTGTAAGAAGTTCTAAATTATACTATTTCACTTTTGAAATAAAATTACTCTGATTGTGAGAGCATAAAATATCCATAACAAAGGGCGTCCCTTCACTGCAAATTCATATCTGTTGTACTGAATTTTGTGCTATCCTCAAATCTGATGTCTCCATTGTCTACTACATCCAAGACTGTAATGAAACCAGTAACTAAGGTAAAATCCTATGCCCTACCTCTGGTCCTCTATCTAGTTTGATGTCAACCCCCAAACAATATTTTTTGAATACTATCATTCTAGCAGATAAGACAACCAGTATCTTGATCAGGAATATCAGATGCCTGCCATAGGAAAAAAATCTTTGGAGTTTATGTTCTAGTAAATACACTAAAAACTCAACTACACAAAAAACAGCATGAAAATAGTCTCAACCATAACTGAACTGACTTTTCCTAAACATTGAAGGTAATTTTAAAATGATTTTTTTGTAGGAGGTGTGCGAATCCAGACAAGGAGACCTCGTCACAGTAAGCAGCCCAGTATAAGAAGCCTTTTTGTCCCATGTGCCTGAGATTCTCCTCCTTCAACCAAAGACAACAAGGTAGGCAGATGAGGGGCTAAGCAAAGGCAATAGCAGGACAGGCTGATCCAGCCAGTTTCTTTGTCCCCTCAAATATGAGAAGCTCCCAGTCTCCTACCATTCAGAGACATCAGCGCCAAAAAGAAATATCTCAACATACCCCTCTCTCACTGAGAGACACTCTGTGGGTGGCCTGAGGAAATCTCTGCCACCCTCCTCGGCAGCTCCAACAGAGGCCAGTGAAGCAACAAACAGACCAAAATAACACCATAAGGGCTCTAAAATGATAAATAGCCATTGGGAGAATAGCTCACAAAAGTAGGCCAAGACTTGCATGCTGAATCTAAGTAGGGTAACTGCTGTGGAAATAAAAAAATTATATAGGACCCAGAGTCCACCTAAAATAATAGACAAGCTGTCCAGGATACAATATGCAATCACCTGTCATATCAAGAACCCAGAAAATCAGCACTGGAATGAGAAAAAGCCATCAACTGATGCTAGCACCTAGATGGATCAGATGCTGGAATTGTCTGTCAAGATAAAGCAACCATTTATAAAAATCCTTTAGCAATCAATTACAAATGCTGTTACAAATTATAAAAAACTCAGCAAAGTAATAAAAAGTTACAAAAGAGAACCAAATGAAAATTATAGAATTGAAAAATACAATAACCAAAATTTTAAAACAACAATAAACTTGCCAAATGGGCTCAATAGTACAGTGGAAATGACAGAGGTTAATATTTAATCTGCATAATAGAGGTAGATTGTATCAATGTCAATATCCCCACTGTGATAATATGGTATAATTTTGCTAAATGTTTTCATTGAGGGAAACTACAAGAGTCTCCCTATTATTTCTTACAACTGCATGTGAATCTAGAAGTATCTAGGATTAACCCAATCTGAAAAAACAGAAAATAAACTTCAACAAAAATGAATGAGGTTTCAGAGACATGTGGGATAATAACAAAAACATCTAACAATCATTCCATTAGAGTCCTAGGAAGAGACAAGAAAGAGAGCCTACGGCAGAAAGAGTACTTGAAGCAAAAATGGCTGAAACCTGCCCCCCACCCCAACCTGATTTTGACAAAAGACACAAACCTATGTGTCCAAAGAAGCTGAGTGAAACCCAAACAAGACAAACTCAAAGGAATTCATACCAAGACATATGATAATGAAATGAAATATGATAATTTTTGAAAACGAAAGATTGAAATCTTAAGTGCCACTGGAGAGAAACGATACATTACCTATAGAGAAACATCGGCTCAAGTGACAGCAGACATCTCAGCTGAAACCATGGAGACCAGAAGGAAGTAGCACGATTATTTATCAAGTGCTAAAAGATATGTCAACTAGGAATTCTGATATACATGTAACTCGCAAAAAATAGTCTTCAGGAATGAGAAGAAATAAAACTATTCTTAGAAAAAGGAAAACTAAAATAATTTGTTTTAAATGGACATACTCTTAAAGATTCCCTAAACAAAGTTCTTCAAACAGGCAGAAAATGATTAGAAAAAAAAAAAAAAAATCCAGGATCATCAGGAAGGAAAAGAAAAAAAAAAAAAAAACAGCAGAAAAGGAGAAATATGGGTGCATAACTATAAACTATTCTTTCCCTAAGAAGTGTTACAAATTGCATTTAGTGATTAAAACAAGAAAATATAATACCACTTGATACCCAAGACAGTAGTGAAAAGTGGGAAGGAGAAGGGCACCTAAATGGAATGCTTGCACACTTCAAGCAAAATGGTAAATGTTGGTTCTAGTAATTCATAAGTCACACATAGTTTTTATCCCTTATGACACCCAGAGCAACCCCCGTGAAAGCTGTTCAAAAGATACACTCTAAATCTCTACTTTGAAATAACTATGTTAAAATTACTGTTTATCAGAATACATTCTTCAAAAACAAAAATGTTTAGGTAAAGAAAACAGAAACAGAGGAACAAGAATCAGAGGAAACAAATAGAAAGTAAGTAAGAAAAGAAATTAAGTAAATAAGACAATGGAAGACCTGAGCACTAAAGTTTCATTAATTATTTTAAATGCAAACAGTTAAAATACCTCAGTCAAAAAGACAGAGGAGGAAGAGTGAGTGATTGTAGGAACAACGTGTGGTGTGGGAGTGGTGGCATAGTTGTAAAAGGACAGCACAAGAGATCATTGTGGTGTTGGGACTGCACAGCACAAGAACCTACACACTGTATACAGCTTGACACACACACATTCAAGTCCAAATAAGTTGGAGGAAATCTGAATAATAGAGGTAGATTGTATCAATGCCAAAATCCCCACTGTGATAATATGCTATAATTTTACTAAATGTTTTCATTGAGGGAAACTGCAAAAGTCTCCCTATTATTTCTTACAACTCTATGTGAATCTACAAGTATCTAAAAAATATCACTTTTTAGAAGAATGTACTTATTACATTTTATTTTCCTTATGTTGTGACATGTTGCAAAATGTCTGTATATTTGTTGAAAATGTTGTTGTGTTCCATTAACTTAAATCACTTTATCAAATGATAAAAACAAGAATAAACTCGTATTTCCTTTCATAGACATGGGAAAACTTTTGGAATTTGGAGAAGGGAGGTACAGGATATTCTGGTCTTCACAAATGTTTTAAAATAATGGCTATTGTGGACCATGAATTGAGAATTACCTAATCTTTCACCACACCATTTATATCCTTTTCTTAATGCAAAAATAAGGAAGAGTCCCCCTGGGGAGGAATGACTTGTCCCAGAGAAGAAACATTGTTATAAATCCACAAAGTGGTTTGAAATGCTCTATTGCTATCAAAAGGTCCCCTTCAGTTAAACAGCATGAGAAAAGTAAAGATAGTTCCAGTACTGTTTCGGACTGTTTTTATTGCCATTTACTTTCTTAAATTTGAATTTTACCTTTTAGTTGGTTATTTTCTACAAACCAAATCTCCCATTCTTAATCCATACTAATTGAAATTAATAGATGTACTGTCAGTTATTGGGTATTAGTTCACAGCATTACTGACAGTGAGCATTCAGCCATTTCTTGAATAGTCATAGTTACAGGGAGCTCGCTCTCAGTGGCTACACTCTGAAAACACTACTCACTCTATTTTCACACAACTCTGTTAGGAAACACTTTAATTGAGTTCAAATCTGCCACATGTTTTAGTTTTATACCCAGCACAATATATACTAATAAGTCCATGAGCTATAACCTTGAATGCTGGTGAGTAATGCTGCTTGTGAGTAAGAAAAATGTTGACAGAGACATAAAATACCTTATTAGAAAAAGTAAGACCTCCAAAAACCTGGATAAAGATTGCTGTGAAGACTGGTCAGTTGGTAAGGAAGATGGTGAGAATGTGGAGATTGGTGAACAGGAAAGAACCCACCCTATGCACTGGGCAACCTCTACTTATCTCCAGCTATTTGTTGCTCTAAAGGAAGAAAGAATTTCTAATTCTAAGAAAGTTATAAATCAATATTTCCAAGTGAAATCTCATGACTTCAGAGTTGACTGCTAATTCAAAACATTTAAAAACAATTTGAGGAGTCAACACTGAGTTGACCAAATATAGGTCATCTGTAGGCGACCACCTTGCCACTTCTAGCCTGAAAGCTGAACTGTATAACAACTCTGAGCCTTTGAGGACAGACAGTGGGTCTCTGGGAATTTTTTTTTTTTAATTCTCTGGATCAAATAACATGGCCTTTGTCAACCATTCTGTATATAAAGATTCTGAACTCCCATCTATCATGAATGATCTTCTCTTGACTTGTGATTTGCTAAAACCTTCCTGAAATTGAACTTTGAGAGAGGCATAGAGAACCTCACACAGGCTCTGATCCGCAGGACGGAATGGCCATTTCACACGTGCCCAGTGTCCTCACTTACGGGTCTCTCGTCCACCAGCCTCTGTGTGTGTTTACAAAAATCTACGATCGGGACGCTCTGAGAGCTATTCGTTTTTCTCATCATAGTAAAGGAATGATCTAAATGTTATGTATTATTGCCTTCCACCCCATTCAAATCATCTTCCCTTTAGAAACAGGAAAATTCATACCTATTTTGTCTTAGAAAATTTTGAAATCTATTTTCTAGAAGCAGAAATGCTATCATTTTTATGCCCATGAAGCAAACCTATATATGCTGAAACCTGTCTTTATCTGGAATTCCCTTCCTTAAGGTTTATTAACACTGAAAGAATTACTTCTCCTTAAATATTCTGATTGCTTACAGTTCAAAAATCAGATATAGCTTTTCCATTAAAAAAGTATATGACTATATTAGGTCTTTTACATACACTATCTAATTTAATTATTTCCAAAGCCTCATGAAGTATTATCTCCATTCTGTAGATGAGATGAAAGACTTAGAAAGATTGTAAAAATAGCCCAAGGTCAAATAGCCAGTAAGTATGAAAGCCAGGAATTTAAGCACAGCCGTCTAATTTTAAAGCTTGGACTATATCTACTCTACCATTTGTCCAAGTCTTTCTTTTGGTTTGATCAAGCGCTGAGCGTTAGAGCCATTCATTGTTTCTTTTCTCTTTTGAAGCATGTGGTTGTTATCAGATGTTCAGCTTTATGCCAACAGGATGAAACTTCCCACAGCTGTCAGGGGAATTAAAATTCTCCAAAACTTCCAGGGCTTGCCTCTGTGCAGTATAATCCCTGTATGTTCTGTGTTGCTCGGAGCACATGGGAAATAAATGAGCCCTCCAAACTCATTTTCCAGTTTCACCATGAGTAACTGCAGCCTGAGTTACAAACAAGAAATCCAGAAATTTAAATGAACATTTTTAGAAAATCAGTCAGTCCTGAATTAGGAATTGCCTGCATAAAAAATGATTTGCAATAGTGAGTTATCTATATAGCGGGCACTGCTGGCTATGTCTATTTTCCCCTTTTTTTTTTTAACAAAAAGAATCCCAGTTTTGTTCATGGTGACAGCATGTACCCAGCTTAAAACAGAAATAATTTTTAGCCTGCCCTATGGCTGTAGTGTGGTCTTGTGGCATAGTTCTGGAGTCAATGAGATGTAAGCAAAACTTTCTGAGTATGACTTCAGGAAATTTCCTTCAGGAGGGCAGTTTCATTAGCCTGAACCTTTTACTCTTTGCCTTCCTTCTTCTGCCTGGAATGTAGCATGATGCTGAAGGTAGAGCAGCCACTTTGCCATCATGAGGCAAGAACATTCAAAAGAATAGCTACATGTTAAGGGTGGCTGAAAACAGAAAGGGCCTGCAGCCCTGATGGCATTGTGGAGATAATAGGCCATCTACATTCTTCTTGGTATGTTAAATACACTAAATCCTTATGTATAAATTGTATTTTCAATTATATGCAGCCAAAACGATTTCAAATCAATACCCTGAACGATGCCTTACAAGAATTAGCTGTGGCTTTTGTATCACCAGACTAATAATACCACATACACAGAAGTTAGTCTTTTTTTGTCTCTCCATAATGTATTTGGCAACTCGATGAACACTTAATGTCACACGGGTGTGCTGAAAAGATCAAAGATTCCATGACCTCTCCCCAGATTACAAGTCTATGAAAGTAGAGGCAGTTCTCATGTGGTTCATTATTACTCACCAGGACCTGTTAATGACATAAAAGTTAACCACTTGTCTGATATGTGTAGATGAAATAAAGGACGAACAACCGAGCTTACAGTCTAGTGGGGGGAAATAGCAAGTAAACAGACAATAAGAAGGAATAAAATCTGCCTTAACAGAACCGTACAGGGCTTCCTAAAGGAAATTACTTTTGAATTGGGACATGAAAATTGAGGAGGAGCTAGCAAAGTAACGGGCACGGGGAGAACTTTCTGAGGTGGGGGAGTAGGGAGTGACAGAGCTGGATACAGCTTTGCATATATCTTAGTGAAGAGTCCAGCGAGCGTTTTCATGAGCTACAGGCTGGCGGGGCGAGCAGGAGTTAGAGCGTGAAGGGCCTGGGCGCATCCCATCATGAAGCACAGTCTCTTGGGTTAGTCTAGAAGCTGATAAACTGATTTCAAAGTGTATTCAGTTTCTCTACCTGCAATCCCAGATTTTGACCTTTAAATTTTAAGCATTTTGGGACTTGATACAAACTTCTTCAACCACATTTCTATGACTTCAGCTATTTTTATCCTTATTCCAAAAGCCTACAACACAAATGCATCTACCCAGGGTTTTAAGAAAATCTCTTTCACTGCTGAAGTGGGAAGTATTTGAAAGACTGTCCTGTCTTAAAGCTTTAGGAGTCACTGGGAGTTTCATCCCTAGAAAAGGAAGCCCTTTCTGCCATGACCAACTTACCCTCAACTATAAGGCTTCCTGCTGTGGCCACAAGAGCGGGGGTTAAACATCTCCCCAGCTTCCTGTCTGAATCGGGTGAGAGGGTTAGGGACAGAGTCCTGTCATAGTCTGCAAGAAGGAGAAGAGGCCAGTCCAGGGGTGAAGGGTAGGCTTTCTTTTAAAGGAGCAGAATGGAGTCTGTCCAGAAGTCAGCTCAGCTCACATAGTACCAAGAGACTTTTATTAGTGTAATTGGAATGTGGGAGGGTTTCATGAGAGGTGAGGGAAGCTGTCTTTCCTACAGAGTGAAAGAGGCTGTGTCTGAGACTGAGTTCAGAATTACTGCCTTCCACAAAAGGTTTTAATCTTGCAGGAAGGCCTTATCTCTAGTGCCAGCCAGGACCAGGGTAGGAGGTCTGATGCTTCCCAGGAACACCAGCCCTAAAGCATTGAAGGAGGGTGGGGAGGGAGCTGCTGTGACCATGCCATTCGGTCTCTGACCGGCTTTCTATCCCTAGCTGTCTCCCCAGGATGGCTGTACTCTTGTCAGGGTCATGAAGAGTATGGGAAGGGGGTTGCTGTGATCACGCAATTTGGATTCTGGCCTGCTTTCTTTCTCTACTTGTCCCCCAAGTAGCAGTGCTTTTGTTGGAGTCCTGAGGATTTCTTCCCACACAGGACTTTGTGGGATACAGCACTGAATCTATACACATACAGCTTTCATTCTGTCCCTGTTACAGCAGCAAAAAGGAATTAAAAGCAGCACATGAACGGGGTGAAGATGAAATAAGCAAGTCAGTATTTTTCTCCGTCTTTGCCTGTCTCCTCACTCCCAGAACTCATCAACCACTTTCCTAGTTTTTTCTCTTCTACATTTGGCACCCGTCTCAGAGGTCACCACTATTTATTGTTGCCCCTAAAACCTTCAACCTCCAGAGAATCTGAGGGTGCAGGGAGCTGGCCTGGTCTTCCTGCAAACCTCCTCACCTCACTACAAAGCTTAACTGGGAAAGAAAATAAAAATATGTTCTGAACATAAATTCATTCTTTCCTTGTGTCTCGTATAAACGCATGCTCCTATACATATTTATAATATCCTGCCTTTATTATAAATTGTATGGGCATAAAACCTGGTCCCTTTCATCAAGGTACTAAGTCTGGATGGCAGAAGAAATGTGAGGAGTTCACTTTTAGTTTGCTTTCCCATTGACTGCCATCTATCTTTAAGTCAACTTTGTATTTCTTTTTTTTTTGAGACAGAGTCTCACTATGTCATCCTTGGTAGAGTGCTGTAGCATCACAGCTCACAGCAACCTCAAACTCTTGGGCTTAAGCAATTCTCTTGCCTCAGCCTCCCAGGTAGCTGGGACTACAAGCACCCACCACAACACCCAGCTATTTTCTGTTGCAGTTGTCATTTTTGTTTAGCTGCCCGGGCCGAGTTCGATCCCACCACCCTCAATGCATGTGGCTGGTGTCGTAACCACTGTGCTGTGGGCGCCGAGCCCAGCTTTTTATTTCTATAAAATGGAGTGATCATCTCAAAGACTGAAAAGTTAATAAATGTTTATCTCATTGTAGGTTTTCCATCTCATTGTAGAAGTACAAAATGGAAAAAAATTCATTACATGCAGAAATATGAAATTAACTATATCTACTATTAATCAAATTCTTTCTAATCTAGTTAATAGCTACTATAATTACCAGATTCATCTAAAAAGTTGCAGATTGAGACACAGATCACTTTGTTTTTGTAATAGTGGATGTTTACTTTTCATCTTAATGACAAATTTGAATTTTGTCCCTGCCTTCTGACTTATAATCCAATTTGTAATCTGATTACATTTACTGATGACAGTTTTCAGTCACATTTCAACAGTTAATGTTTTTCTTAATCTGAAAATTTAAGGATGTGGAACAAATGTTTCTTGTGTCATTTCTCCCTCAACACATTTGCAGATGCTTCCAAAAATAATTTATTAGTCTGCTTTTTTATGCCTAAAGAATGGTTTTTACCATGCTCATGAAGACATTTTTCTAATTTTTGTTGCCAACAAGTGGAGAGCACGGCATACTTTGTCTCATGCTGTTAATATGCATTATTCAGAAAGCAACGATCAGATTGATTTGGTTCCATTTGTACAGGAAGTGGCATTTATGTATAATCCATGTACTGCTTTTAAAAATGCTTTCGAAACAAATGAAAGTCAATTCTAGTCTCTCCGTTGAAGCTTTAGATTCTGTTATCAAAAATATTAATTGGTTCATTTTCTTATCAGTGAAATAACAATTAAATATTGCAATAGCACACTAGCGCCTTCTCAGGAGCCTTCCTCTATGTTCCCAAGCCCTCTCTCCTTGACTTTCTGTGTTCAGCAAGTTCATGGTTAGGTACACAGTCCTCTGGGCAACAGTCCCTCTGGGCTTGGCCCATCATTGTCCTCCAAGTTCTGCCTCCCCTCAAGTGCAGCCTTCCTCAGCTAGACCAGCCATCAGGGTAGAAGTTATTTCAAGGCTAGCTTGGATCTGGGGACTCCGGTTCATGAAGCCTTACAGAGACTCCAGCTTTTGTTTTGGACACATGAGTTGTTCAGTCATAAACTCATTCCCACAACCAGATGTATTGAGGACAACTGTTACATGTTTTCCTTTACTCCCTTGTTTTTAGCTAAGCCACTTCTGAAAGCTAATTTTGCTCCATCATCCCTCTGACAAACCCTTCTTCATCTCCTCCCCATTTTTTTTCTTCTTTCTCTTCATTAAAAAAGAGAAATCTAAGCCTCATTTCTTTTCTCTCTGTAGGCAAGTAGGGAATGTATTCTCCTCCGAAACAAGCAAATTCCTTACCTCAGGCTTCCCACATCCTTTTCTGATTACATTTGACCCTTTAACTATGCAAGGGTTAGGGACACCAACACCCTATATAATTGAAAATCTACACGTTAACTTTTGACTTCCCCCAAACTTAACTGTTGATCAGAAACCTTACTGATAACATAATTAGTTGATTAGCACATATTTTATATGTTATACATACTACATACTATTTTCTTTTTTTTTATTAAATCATAACTGTATACATTGATATGATCATGGGGCATCATACACTCGCTACATACTATTTTCATACAATAAAGTAAGCTAAAAAAAAGTAAATGTTATCAAGAAAATCATAAGGAAGAGAAAATATTTATACTATTCATTACGTGGAAGAGACCATGGTAAAGGTCTCCATCTTCGCCATTACCTCCATGGTGAGTGGGCTGAGGAGGAAGACAAGGGGTTGCTCTCACTGTCTCAGGTGTTGGAGGTGGAAGAAAATCTGCATAGAAGTGGACCATGTGGTTGAAACCTGTGTTATTTGAGAGTCAAGTGTATATCGATGTTCATATTTAGGCTTCCTTAGGTGTTAAGCATTTTGAGGTTAAATAGACAATTGTGTCCACAGACAAGCTTTCTATACAAAGTAATCAAGCAATGTCATTGATTCTCTAAAGAAAACCATAGATCTGTAATCATTAAATTGCCTTTGAAATATGAAGCAATGATTTACAATGAAAGTAATCAACATTTTTACAAAATACATGTATTCCAAAGTAAAACCTTACAGGCAGCATGAGTTCAATTTCAATTTGATTATGTTTGCTCTGTTGAGTCTTTTTTGTGTATTCTCCTCAGTAAAAAGTAGCCAAATAACCCATGTGGCATAATAATTAAATAGCTATTGGCCTTAGAAGTCATGAGCAAAAATGGGTTGGATTTTCTAGTTCAATTCCAGGGACAAAATACCCACCAACATCATTGTAACTACAATAAGTGACTGTCCTCTAGTTTAGGCAGAGTTATAGTAAATAAGAATTAGGCTCATGCTCGCCTACTATGTTTATGTAAGTTTGTAGGAAAATATAGATTGAATAGAAAAAGGATTGAATACATTATCATAACTTTCTTTACTTTGAACAATTTGTGTATGTGAATAATCTCATTGCTTTTTAAAAGTTAATGGAATTACATAATAACATTTCAAACAGTGTATAAAACTATACGGGTTAATCAACTAATTATGTTATCAATGGTCTCTTTAACCTCAAAACACTTAACAATAACATTTCAAACAGTGTATAAAACTATATTCCATCCCTCTGTATCAGAATTTCAGGTACCCTTCTAAAAAAACATCATTACCAGTTTTTTTTTGTTTTTGTTTTTGTTTTGGTATCTTAGGCTGCACTTCTTTCAATAAGACTAACCTTGACTACTATATTTAAAATTTCAACTCACTTAGATTCTCAAATCCCATATCATGTTTTATTTTTTCTATCATAGATTTCATCCCCTTCTAACATATATGTAATTCACTTATTAATTACGATTTTGTCTCTTCTCTCTCGTCCACTCTAGAAAGCAAGTTGCACGAGGAATGAGGTGTTGGGTATTTTACCATATGTTTTAAGAATATAAAATATATTCTTAATACATATGGTATTGGCATTCAATAAATATTTGTTGAATTAAGTGGATAAATGACCATATCCAAAAAGTTCTATCCCTCCTAAAGCATATATATGTGTATCTCCCTTACCCCGTTATCTTTTTTACCCAACAGTTAACGTAGAGGGTGCCAAAAAATGTACACACATTTTAAGAAAGGGAAAAACTGTATTAAAATTGTAATACTCAGTATGTATCAATAACAAAAGATGAATACAGGTCACGTTTGAGCCCCTCTTATAATTGCAGAAGTCAAATGTGACTTGAGTACTACAATTTTAATACAGTTTTTCCCCCTTCCTTAAAATGTGTCTACATTTTTAGCACCCTCTGCATAGATAATATATCATGAATTTCATTTTCTGCCATAAATAAAATTTCCCAAGATTTTCCAAATTAGTAAATTCTGTTTCATTTTTAAAAATAGCAATTTAAGTAGAATTTAGTCTCCCCTAACAAGTTTATCAGTCTACTCTTGATGGACAAGTAGATTGCTTAATTTGCTAATGTGAACAATATTGTAATAAATATCCTATGTAAATCTTTATTCATATATAACATTTATACCTGTAGGGTATTTTCTCCATGAAATGATATGTGCATTTGAAATTATGAAGAATATCATCAAATTTCTCTACAAAGAGATTTTCTAATTCACTAAGAAGGATTATCAATATACCTATTTTTCAATCTTTAGCCAACATGATGTATTATGAAAATCTTTGATAAATGAAGATGGTACATAAGCATAATTTTAATTTGACTTTCTTACATAATAAATGATGCTTATTATCTTTTCATAAGATTTATTGGGTATTGTAGAACCTTTTCTTACAAAGATACATAAGAACTCTTTGTTTATAAAGAAAATTAATGCTTTGCTGGTCTTTCTTCTTTCGGTTTATCTTTTATGCATTTTTTGTATTTCATGCCTTGAAGAATATTTTTTGTTTCTTTTAAATCAAAAGCACTATAGATTTTTAAAAATAGATCAGTAGTTTTGGTCAAGCCTCATATACAGCCTCATGAAATCATTATTTTTTATTCTCAGTTCTAACACCCATCATTTTTGTCATTATTTTATTTTGTTTTGTTCCCCCCCGAGTTTATTGAGAGATAATTGACATAAAAATTTTATATATTTACAGTGTATAACATGATATTTTGATTTATGCATACATGGGAAATTATTACCACAATCAAGCTAATTAACACTTTCCATAGTTACCATTTTTGTGGTAGGAATATTTAAAATCTACTCTCAGCAATTTTCAAGTACACAAGGCATTATTATTTACTTTAGTCATCACTCTATAACATAAATCCCCAGGAGTTATGCATTCTAACCATTTTGAGCAATTTTTAAGCCCTGTATCAAGCTACTTTGGGTAGGAGTTCTTAACTAGGAAATATATTTATTTTCATGATTTACAAAAGTTTAGCCATTTGTGGGATATACTTATGTAACTAAAGATGTACTTTATTTTTTTATTTTTTTACCTTTAAAAATATATATTTACAGGAACAATTCCCCATTCTCTGGGACTCTTAGAAAAAAAAGGTCCATTTTGGGGAAGTAAAATAAAAAGCAGAATGAGGGTTTTATGAGCCAAGAAGGTAGTTATGAATTAAAGTACTAAAAACTGAAGTCTTTTTCAAAATGTACATTATTCATTAGAGTTCTATGTCTGAAAATACAAACCACCCCTACTCCTACTTCACAATGAATTTACTCTACCATGCTTTGTTAAAATAAAATATGAGTAAATGCTTCCAGGCAGCACAACTCAAGAAAGAGTACGTGATAAAAGGTGTAAAGCCTCACTTTGAATACATAGTTTGTCTTACAGTAAATAAATTGCTTATCTTACAATGAAACTAAAAAGGTATTTTAAAAAGAAATAAAGCCAAAATAGACCCCAACCACTTCTAAAGTTCACCTTAATGGGCGTCAGGCATCATTTGATATTTAATGTAAAAAAATAAAGCAAGATGCTAATAAATGAAAGTACCTTAGCATCTGTGCTCTTTTATGGTATGAACACATACCGTATAACCTGCAATCTTGTTGTGGTTTGGTTTTTTAGTCCTGAGATTCTGAGTTCAGAGTATTTTGCACCCTAAATTACTGCAGCAGGCTGATGTCTCTCCCTATCCTGACTGAAACTTAAAGGTTTCTTTTCATCAGAAGGTAAAACACATTTCTGGAAGGAGGAACACTGGGTTCAGTTAAGGAGGCAGCCATAGGGACACAGAATTAAATGAGAGTTGTGTAAGGAAGAGGGTTGAGACACTTAGCAAGAGACTACAGGAGACATCTTTGTGTAACCGATTCTCTGAAAAGGAAAAAATTTAAGGGTACAGACATCCAAGTTCCCCCAAAGAACACCCCAGCCTGCTGCTTCTCACTGAAGCCGTGAGTTGGCAAGCTCTATAGACCTCCAGTATTCCAGTGGGTTTGGATGGTGGCCTCACATGTCAAAAATAGTAGCCAAAATGGAAGGAAAAGCAGCTTGGAGAAAACAGAGTCTTAAAGAGGGTGATAAACACAAGCAACCCCACCACTCCCACTTAGTTAATAAGGAAACTAAAATGTTTTCAAGAAAGGAACAGTAATCTTAGTATGCTACATGGCCCAGCTATCAACCTTGTCTGCATGTTTATACTAATTTAAACATTGACTATTAGTATAACCAAATTCTATCTAGTCATACTGGCATGTGGGGAATGTGTGTGGTAGAAGAGAAAGTCATCTTCTTCAGAAGGTAGTTGATATGTGATCTTTAACATTTTTTTAAACATAATTTTAATGTAGAGATTTGGAGACAAATGCCTGATTAATCAGTTCAAGGATAGGAGAGTCTATCCCTCAGCTACAGGGAGTGGGAGCTAGGGTTGTGAGCTACTAGGTCTAGCAATAAGACTTCTCAGGCAATTTTATCCTTTCAGCTCTGTGGCTCTTATGATTTGGAAGAAAGTTTTCAAAGTACATTTTAAAAATAAATGAAAACTTTGATAGCGAATGCTTGGGAAACTGTACGTTGCAGCTGTTCACTCACACAAGTTTGGATCTGCCTTTTGGATTAAAATGTTCCAAGGCTTTAGCTGGTGCCTGGTTTTAGGCATAAGATTTTTGAACACAGTGCTATGTAAGTATCCACAGAAAATTCAGTGAGCTTGAGGAGCAACACAGATGTCTTTGTAGTAGGCTCTGTCTTAATCAGGATGGAGGCCTATAGAATATTTCCAATCAGCAGTGTCTACAAACCACAGTGGGGTGAGTTCTGTTTGAAAGGATCTGTAGACCTTGCAAGTAAGATACTATGATATTGCCTAACACATCCAAAAATTTTGCCTATATGACTTCTTCAGCCTAGCAACTGAGATAATGACCAAGCATGGAATCAACTATTCAATAAAAAGGGGCAAAGGAAAGAAGCTAATATTTCTCAAATACCAGACAGCATGCTTAAAGCTTTACATATTTCATCTCACTTAATCCTCACAGCAACACTATTGAATAGATGTTATACTGGGTTTAAGGTGAGGAAGTTCAGAAGTTAAAGTCATGCAGTAAGAAAAAAAAAGGTAAGCTGAGATCAGGGCTCGAATGTACCCAATTACTGTGTAACGTTTTGTTTATTTCTTTATTAATTGTGAGGTCAGGCTCTATGGAGAATTAAATGTAATGAACATTTACAAGGATGGATTCCTTCTTAAGCAGAGGCTTTGAGTCATAAAAGTAAATCTCATTGCATGGAGAATCCTTCTATTTCTTCTGGGGAAACACTTATAAAAGTGAGTAAGAAAATATTAGCTACTTACAGCTATTTGCTTTATACTTTGGTCATGAGAAATACATCTAATTGTATAAAGAGCTCAACCTCTACTAGAAAACAAATTCCAAAATAAATTATCAAAACCCCGCAGAGATCAGGGATTTGTGTGATAAGAAAGAAGGCTTTGCTAACCGTAATTCCTTGCTGATGGGTTAATCTCTTGCTCTGACAGACTCAGAGGCCTTGTAGACTGAGAGAAAACAATAAAGAGTCTTTCTTGACCATTAAAAAAGTCTTTTCATCCCTGTCAGTTTCCACATGTTTGGAAAGGAAAGCTTTCCTGTTATGTTGGTGAACAAAAGCAAAGTAGCAATCTAGATACGTCAATTAAAGTACAGTGTGTTTGAGATAATGTGGGGGGGGAGGGATGTGGCCTTATTCAGTTGGTAATGGGAGAAAGAGAGGGAGCAAGAAATGGGAGGGGTCAGAGTTAATGCCAGAAATTTGGGCATCGAGAAATTATAGGTTCTCAAAGTTGCAAGGTTCATTTGAGGTGAGAAGCATAGACATAGGTTCTACCATCAGGTAGAGAGTGAAAGCTCACAGACAGGAGAAACCAGCATCTTGGGATCTGTAAAGCATTGTTCTTAAAGAAGATGCTCGGGTCGAGCCACTTCTTCTCCCTCTCCCTCCTGGCCCACAGCCCTAGCTAAACCACATTTGAGACCCAACATTCCCTTCTCGGGCCCATCCCAGCCAAGCTCCCTACAGTCTCAGCTTCGATGGCTCAGTGTCAAGCCAATAAAAGCCTGGGTGCCAGCTCAGTCTGTGCCTGGACGGCTCTACCTGCTGGCTAGACTGAGCCAGAAATCCTCCTGTAATATGCACTTATTTCTCCCACTTCTACAGTGTCAGGGGTATTCCACATATCATCCATATTGCAAGTAGCTGAAGATAACAGTTTTCTAGTTGTTTTATATCATATGCATGTATAGACAAGATCTAATAAGGGATGTGTGTGTTGGTGGGTTCTGCGGTGAGTTAGTCGCATCGTTACCTAAAACGTAGGCAGTCTGCTTCTGTCTAAAATTCAAAATCAATGTCTGGCATTAAAAGTTTACATGATATTTACATGAAACTTGGATCTTTACAAGCATACCACTTTATCACTGCAATTCATCTGACATTGATGTTTGCTTGGTGATTATTATGTTTACACTTCTAAACCTTGGAGTCCTCCTACATGCTGAGGGCAGTCTGATTTTTGTGAGAAAAGCTAGATGTCATTCTAAGCCTTTAGTCCCCTTATTAAGCCTTTTCAACTATTTCATTCTTTTTTTTTGAAACAGAGTCTCACTATGTCACCCTTGGTAGAGTGCCTTGGTATCACAGCTCACAGCAACCTTCAACTCTTGGACTTCAGAGATTCTCTTGCCTCAGCTTCCCAAGTAGCTGGGACTATAGGCACCTACCACAACACTCAGCTATTTTCTTGTTGCAGTTGTCATTGTTGTGTAGCTCGCCTGGCCTAGGTTCGAACTCGCCAGCCTGGGTGTATGTGGCCAGCGTCATAATCACTGTGCTATTTTATTCTCTTTTTCAGATGCTTTAGATTCCTGTGATTGATTGGTCATCTGAAGATACATTTTAGTTCACTGGGGATAGACTTGAACGCAGGGCATTTAAAGTCAGGGATATGAAGTATATTAAATAGGAACTTAAATTCTCTGATACCAGCGGTTCTAAGCAGCAGCATGCTCCAGAATTTCTCAGGAAGCTTTGTCAACGTACATAAGCCTAGATCACTTCCCTGGGGTGTCTGACCATGAGGTGTTCTGTGTGTTTAGGCAGAGACAGGGGTGAGCAAGAGCTAGAAAATAAAACTTTGGGGAAAAACTCAAAGACACTAAGGTAGCAGAGACAGTAGTTTGGCGCCAGATGTCAAACACAGGCAGTTTAGATATTTCAGTGTCTCCTTGCTCTTTTTCTTTCTTTCTTCCTTTTTTTTTTTTTTTTCTTGAGAGTCTCAGTTTCTCTCCTCCATGGTGTGACAGCTCACAGCAACCTCAAACTCTTGGGCTCAAGTGATTCTCTTGCCTTAGCCTCCCAAGTAGCTGGGACTACAGGCGCCCACCACAAGGCCCGGCTATTTTAGGAGATGGGGTCTGGCTCTGGCTGAGGCTGGTCTCTTGTGAACACCAAGTTATTGAACAAAAAACCCATGACAAATTTCTGGAAACTATATTTGGTCTAAAAACCTTTAAGTGAAGCTCAACGCATCGGGTTTCCAGGCCTGGCCTTGGCTCCCTGCTGTGTTCTTTCGCTCACACACATCTCCTGGGAATTTGTTGAGTTGTTTCTATTAGTGCTACCTTTCATTAGAAACTCCTGAATATTTGATTCTAAACGGCATCAAATACATGAGAAATACCCTTTCATGTCTTGGTTCATGTAACTGGCCTGCATATTTTTTAAAAAAAAATTAGGAAATACTCAGTGTGGAGGCCACAGATGTGATTCTCTCAAGGGCTCCCTACAGCTGATTAACTCACTTACCCTAGTGCTTTCATGGCCCTTCTACATACAACATGTCTCCTCTCTGGTGGCTCTCCTATCACCCGCTCAAATACATTGAACCAGTTTGGGGGTTTGTATTCACTCATTGGCTCAGGAGACCCTTTATTCGTGATAAGCAGTACTGACCCTAGGGGATATTTATTCGACAGTACTCAACACTTAACAACAAAAAAAGTATTCAAGTCAGATCATGTTTAAGCTGCCAGTTTTTAAATGACTGATATAGCTAACTCGAGGAACCTGATTCTTGACTGTAAGTTGTATAAGAAAGGGACCTGGCTTGTATCTTAAGAGAGAGGGTCATAACACAAGTCCTAATTTTGGACTATTCTTTGGAGGCAAGCTTCCTGTGTATGGTGGGGCTGCCCTTGTCCCCAGCCCTCCTTCAAGGAAAGCTGTCCTGATCAGAGAATGTACCAGCTGCCAGAATCACGCTAATAAGTAGGGCTTTGTCCCAATTGCCTTCTTGTACTCAGCCCATCAAAAGTTGGGTCTTTCCTTTAATAGTCCATATTCTCCAAGCCTGTAGAAGATTGTTTCTTTATTCCTAAGACTTGCTTAAAGGAGAATTGCCTAATTATAATATCAACTGCTTTATCTTGAATGGTAAGAAAAAGTTTTTCATTCTTAGAATTAGAGCATTCTTCCAGCCAGTATTTTTCTGAACCGTACAGATTTCCTAGTAAGTTATTTCAAAGCAGGACATTCTGGAACAAAACAAATTCATGATTACTCTCATTTTAAAAATAATAGCAATAATACTACTAGTGAAATTTTTAGATAGTTCTGATAAAGGTGTTTATAAATAGACATTGGCCAAGTGTAGAAGGGTAGAGGAAAATTTCAGGCCAAGGAAACAATATATGTGGTAGTTAAGAAGAACTTGACAGTTTACCATTAGTAAGAAATTAAATGAAGTTTGAAATGGTTGATTAAGTATCATAAAATATCCACTTAAGTGTTGTGAGAAAGGAGGACAGAGAGATAAAGGAAAGGCCAAATAATAAAATAAAATCTTTGTTTCTTTGTTAAAGGGTGTGAATCTTATTCTAAAGTTTGTAAGAGCTACTGAAAGATTTTACTCAATGGGTGACATGGTCACACTTTGTATTTAGAAAGATGAATCTGAAAGCTGTGAGAACGATGGACTGAAGAGCATCAGATTAGAGATAGAAAAATAATGGTCACATTGGGGAAGTTAATTGTTCTCTTTGAGCCTCAGTTTTCACCTCTATAAAATGGAATAGTAGAACCTAGTTAGGTTGTGGCATAAATGAAATAGCACATGTCAAGTCTGACCTGCTTGAAATTTGGGAAAACTCAGTAAAAGATAGTTATTATAAAGTAACCTGTACAGGGTCAGGGACAGAGGGCTGGGGGAGGGTTGGAGGGGAATGAAAGGATTTATTTACTGATTAAGAAACATTTCTGGAGCATCTGCTTGTATCGGGCATCGTGTCAGATGAGGAGATGTGCTTATGGGCTAGCAGACAAAACCTTCATGCAAAGGAACACTTAATGTTGAAAATTACATATGATTGATGTTTTGAGAACTTTTCCCATTATATAGTTAGAATAAAGAAAAAACCCTTCACAAATTATCCCTTTGTTAATAGACACATTCCTTTAAAAAAATTTTTTTTTAATTTCAGATTTCTATGAAGGTATAAATGATTATGTTACACTGTTTGCATTGGTTAGGTAAGGTCCCTGTTGTAGTTGTGTCCCCCATGAAGAAGGTGTGCCTTATACCCTTACATTGTACCCATTAGGTGGGAGCACACCCATCCCCCTTCCTTCTCCCACTCCGCCTCCCCTTTTTCCCTCTCTCCTCCCCTCTCCCATGAACTTGAATTGAATTGAGTTTTTCCCTTGTGTGGTTATGTATTAGTTCATCTACCGGCTTCACCTTTGTATTGAGTACGTTGGATACTCGCTTTTCCATTCTATCTGTTTACTTAGTAAAGTATCTTGGAATACTTTACTAAGAAGAATGTATGTCATTTCTATCCAAGTTAACACAAAAGATGTAAAGTCTCCATCCTTTTTATGGCTCAATAGTATTCCACGGTATATGTAAACCACAGTTTATTAACCCATTCATGAGTTGATGGGCACTGCAATAAACAATCTAGTGCAAATATCCTTATGCTAAAATGAATTTTTTTCTTCTAGGTAAATACCTAGTAATGGGACTGTGGGATCAATGGAATGTCTATTTTGAGTTCTTTAATAGACACATTTCTTATTGTCAATAAGTATTATCAGTATTTTGTGTCAGTGATTTCTTTACAACATCTATCCACATTGTCTTACTCTTTTCTAAGTGAAAATCAAAGATAAGCAAATGCACAGTGGGTGGGAACTTTAACATCACAACAGTAATTATTTCTTATAGAGATTTTGTGGCTAAACAATAAAAGCAAAATGTGCTTTTTAGATAAAAATTTGCCCAAATTTTATGTAGACATTTTAATATTGTATCTTTTTATTTTCCAGATCAACAAACTAAGCAGATTTTTATACCATAATTGATAGACTTTTGTTCTTTAAAACTCAAAATTAAAAAAATAAGATCCAGAATTGATTAAAAGGATTTTACAATGTTGTATATTGTTGTATCATTAAACCATACCTCAAGAAAGCTAAGTTTGTGTTTGTATGCAATGAAATGAAGTAAAACTGCCAGGTTTTTATGAATGTATTTATAATTTTTCCTGAGGATATTTACAAATTCACAAAGAAACAATAGATGTATTTACCTTTGCTGATTTTTTAACATTAAGTTATAAACAAAGAAATTGAGTCTTTCTTCATATTTGTGTATCTTAAGAAAGTCTTGCTATTTTGGGGAATCTATTTGGAGGGGTTTTTTTAATTTAATTAGGTTTTAAGAATAAGCCTACCCACTCCAAATATAATATGACTAATTTATTCTAGTATTTTAAAGCACAGTTATTGTTACCCAAATCAATTCATATAGCCTTACAGTGTTTATTCTTCTCATAATTTCCCTCTTCTTCTTTTTCTAATAACAGATTTTTTTCTAGAGTATATCACTTTCCCCCCATGGCTATCATTATCTCATTTGTCAAAAACTCATAATGCCAAATGGAATAATTTGATGGAAAATGGTACATGACATCAAAACAGAAGCCAATCCATCATTTTCCTTGGCCAAGTATAAAAGTATTCTTGAGTTAATAACTCATAACACACAACAATAAGCAATTATAAATAATTACATTTAGAGTATTATTATTTATTAGACATTTACTGAGAAGCAATAACTACTAACACATATGAGCTAACAATAAATGTTCATGTGTTTTTTGAGTACCTTTAATCAAAACTTTAGACAAAAAAAATTTTTTTAAATAGTGATAAGCCCCCTTACTTGGAAAAAATGTGCAACCACTTTGAATCATCAAAAAGAGAGTGAGAAAGACAAAAAATATATTCAAAATTATAATCAATTATATTTTTTAATATAATCAATGAGATATAACCTCATAGCCTTAAGTTATCCTCCTCTATTTCAATGCCTCCCTTCATAACTTAAGATTGATTTTTAAGATTGATACTAGTCAGAAACCTTGTTCTGAAAAGTATTTTAAGAGAAAACATTTTCAATTTTCAGAAATATCTTATTCATTACTAGTGTTGCTTGCAAAAATTAATTTAGGGACACAAATCAGTAATCTATAGGACTTGGGGCTTTTTTTTTTTTTTTTGAGTTGTAAGAGTCACCATTTTTTTCCAGGAAGCAACTTGGATGTTGCTTCCACACAAACTAAAAAAAATTCAAGGTGACTTAGCTTTCTTGAGGAATGTTTTGGCATTTCACAATGCTATTTGAATATACTGACAGATTTTTTTCTTGAAATAGAGCCTTCCATTATACTTGTACGTTACCATTATTGAAAATAGAGATTCCACCTCAGCATAATATGTAGTAGAGAGCTGTGGTCATCTTAATCAACATATTTGTTTGCACATAAAATTCTTTAAGCTTTCTTAAAATATGTCCCACTTTAAATCCCGAGCTAGTTTTAATTTTCAAATTGATAGTTTTTTTTCTTTTTTTTTTTTTTTTTGGCCGGGGCTGGGCTTGAACCCGCCACCTCCGGCATATGGGACCGGCGCCCTACACGTTGAGCCACAGGCGCCGCCCTCAAATTGATAGTTTTAAACAAAAGTTTATACTACAATAAAAGTAAGATTTATAAATGTTCAAACCTGTTTGGGAATATTTCTTCTTAGCTTCATTGTCTAGAAACAGTTTTACATGCAAAAATGTTTAGCCAAGTTTGAAATTATAGAATTGTAAGAATATCATTTAAGAAAAAAAAAGCATGTAAATGTCTGAAGATATGCAAAAATAATCCTATTTAGTCAGAAATATCTGCACTGTAGCACCAGTTGTACTTCCAGCTAACTCCTTCTTTCTTTAAAAACAAGAAGAAACAGATATTTCAGTAGATAAAATAGCACACATGCTAAAAGGAGCCTGAATTTATGTAAAACCCTCCCTGCTCAGCTCCTTAGGATTCTATCTGGAAGGCACAAGAATTGTTTTTAATAACTATAACATGGTAGCATAAGGCCGGGTGTGGTAGTTCACACCTGTAATCTTAGTACTCGGGGAAGCCCAGGTAGGTGAATAGCTTGAGCTCAGAAGTTAGAGACCAACCTGATCAAGAGGAAGACCTCATCTCTATTAAAAATAGAAAAACTTGCCAGGCATTGTGGCAGGCCCTTACAGTACCAGCTACTTGGGAGATTGAGGCAGGAGGATCACTTCAGCCCAGGAGTATGAGGTTGCTGTGAGCTATGACTACATAGCACTCTACCCAGGGCATCAGGGTGAGACTCTGTCTCAAAAAATAAAAATAAAATAAAATAAAATGGTGGCATAGGCGATAGAGGAATTTGGTTTTCAAACAAACAAATAGATTATCTATTTAATTTATACCAGGAAAATATATACCAGTGAATGAAATAGTAGCCTCAAAATGATATCCAGGTCCTAATTCCTGGAACCTGTGAATGTGGCTTTATTTGGAAAAAAGGTCTTTGCAGATATAATTATGTTAAGGATATAGAAATAAAGAGATTATCCCACATTATCAGGGTGGGCTCTATATCCAGAGACAAGTATCCTTAGAAGAGATGCACAAAGACAGGGACAGATCTAGAGAAGAAAGGCATGTAATGATGGAGGCAGAGATTGGCATGATGGCACTACTAGCCAAGGAAAGCTGACAGGCACTAGACACTAAAGGACCCAAGAAATAGAATCTCTACCAGAGCCTTGGGAAGGAGCACAGCCATGCCAACACCTAGATATTGTACTTCTGGCTTCCAGACTGTGGGTAAAAAAATGTCTATTATTTTAAGTCACCTGGTTTGTAGTAATTTGTCAGACCAGCCAGAGGAAGTGAATCAATATGTATAGGCACTGTGGGTATGTGTAAACATATATGTGTATGTATATAATCATGTACTAAGATGCTCACTGTCACCTCTACACACATACCACACCACATGAGATTCCATTAAATGGAATTTACATTAATTTATGGAATAGTATGTCTTAAAGTCAAGTTTAGTTTCTGCTATTTGTTGACTATAATTGATCTGCCAAGTACTGTGCTAGGTCCTGTGGGAACAACAGTAAGTCAGACACCATATATACTCACAGACCATCCAGGGAGACACAGACAAGCCAACAAACATTTAAATCCACTAGGAAAACTCTCGATAAGCATGGGTACAAGAGTCCCAGAGAGGAGCACAAAGCTCAGGGCAGGTAGGGGCAGAAGTAGAGATCACAGACCATTTTCCAGAAAAATAAACGCCTATGCAAGGGAAGTACAAAGATGAGTTACCATGGTGGTGGTGATACAGTGGCAATGGAGAAGCTTGGTGGGGGGGAGCAGAGAGAAGGACAGAGAGGAAACCTAATATGCATGAAATGAGCTCTGCACGACAGCAGTGGGTGTAAAAACGGCAAGAGGTGAGACTGCAATATAAGCAGAGAGCAGGGTACGGTGAATCTTGAAAGTCATTCTAAGGAGTTTATACGCTATCCCAAGGGTACTGGAGAGCTTTAAGCTGGAGAAGGACATAAGAACACTCAGCAAAATCACTGTCTATAATATGGGATAACATCAGGAAAAACTGGAGCCAGAAATAACTGTTTATGATACAATAGCAGCAGCCCAGGCAAGAGATAATGGAGCTCTGGACTGGAGGGCTGAGGCAAGGATGAGCAGGTAGAACGTTTCCATGGAGTTATGAAAGAAAAGTGTAATTGAGAGGAATCGGCACTTGGGTGATATGGGGTAAGAGGAATAGAAAAGAGGTATCTGGACTTCCAGCTTCAGTAACTGAAGGGATGGTGTGAACATTCTTGAAATCTGGGATGGGGGCTCAGGGTCAGATCCTGGGGAAGGAGGTGATGATCTCAGAGAAGGTGAGCATGTGGGCCATTCCAGTGGATGGACAAAGGCAATTGGATACAGGAGTCTCGAGCTCAAACCGGAGATATGTGGGTTAGGGAGATAGACTTGAAAAGCATTACCACAGAAATGATTGTTGAAGCCGTAAGAGGGACTGGGAGATCCCAGAGAGAGCAGGTACGGTGGACACAGGATGAACATGCAGGACTACGACATTGTAGAGACAGAGGAAGAGGAACCTCCAAAGGTAACAGAGAAGGAGTAGCCAAAGAAATACAAGGAAAACCAGGAAAGTATACTGTCTCAGAGGCCAGAAGCAAGAGTATTTCGTGAAGTTGGGAGAGTCCAGCAATTAGAAGCTCCAGGGAGTATTATAATGACTCAGAAGTTTCTGGTGCATTTACTGATAAGGAGGTGGTTGGTGACCTTAGTGAGACATGGCAAACAGGGCAGTGGAGAAAAAAACTTGACTTCAGCAGGTTGATGGGGTGGGAAGAAGAAATGGTGGAGGTAGCAGAAAATATAGTCAAATCTTGTAAGTGATTTAGCTGTAAAGGGGGGAAAAAGAGAACATGGAAAAACCAAACATACGATGCTGATAATCAGAGGCATCTTTTAAGAAATCTACCTGAGAGCAGCACCTGTGGCTCAAAGGAGTAGGGCACCGGCCCCATACACCAGAGGTGGTAGGTTCAAACCTGCCCCCAGCCAAAAACTGCAAAAAAAAAAAAAAAGAAAAGAAAAGAAAAAGAAATCTACCTGATATTCATCAAGACTTTAGAATTTTAGAACAATCATGGAATTGAAATAAATCATAAAAGTAAATTAAATTTCTGTCCAGCACAATCAGGCATCCTTCTTACAAACTCCTCTGCTTGGACGCCTTCTGTGATGGAGGCTTACTACTGCTTAAAGGCTCTGGTTGCATTGCTGGACAGCTTTGTCATTTAAAATGACACAAACATGGCCTGCAGCTAGGTAAAGGACTCTTAGTCCAGTTCTGCCCCTGGCACCACATATGACTAGAGCCATTGTGTGTCCTCCATTCTTCCAACCTGCAGAGCTCTCCCGGCCATCCAGAGTGCTCTGGGGGAATTCCAGCTTATGAATTTCCATTTTGAAAGAGTAGTGCCTCCCACTATCTAATTAAAATTAACTTTCTGGATGTCACATTGTCAATGTTGAACACAGCATAAGTGTTATTGCCTATAATCTGAATTTCTGTTAATACAGCATGAACTTGTTGTCAAACAGTTAAAAACAATGCTGCATTTTGCCTCTCCAGTGTGACACTGATTTCATTGACTTTACTACAAAGGATCACTCAGACGACTTAATGCAGAGAGATCCCTCTTGACAGAGCTGTCATCCTCACAATAGCCTGGTTATCTTCTCTTCCCAAATTCAGTAGCCACGCTGACTTTTTATAGCATCCAATTCTGCTACTAAAAGGGCAATGATGCCGCCCAAGACTCACTTCTGAAGGAGGCTCATCTTGTCTTTGCTATCAGGACCTGTGGCACAGCAAGTGGGTAGCACAGCAAGTGGTCACCTACCCTGTCACTAAAATACAAGGTATGGGCAGTAAATAGTTTTCAATGCACTTTTTCTTAAGTATTTTATCACATTTTTTTTTCTCACTATGCCTTCGGTAGAGTACTATGACGTCACAGCTCACAGAAACCTCAAACTCTTGGACTTAAATGATTCTCTTGCCTCAGCCTCCAAAGTAGCTGAGACTATAGGCACACGCCCTGAAGCCCGGATATTTTTTTTGTCGTTGTTGCAGTTGTCACTGTTGTTTAGCTGGCCCAGGCTGGGTTTGAACCTGCCTGCCTGGTGGCATTTGGCCAGCACCCTACCCACTGAGCTATGGGTGCTGCCTATTTTATCACATTTTAATAGAAATAAAATATAGCTTTTCAATATAGTTACCTTCTAAGAAGTTAAAAGTTAATGCCTTTTCAATTTAGAGCCGTTTTCCCAGGAAATCATCTGAGAGGTAAACGGGAAGGGTCTAGTAAATACTGTAGAAACTTGAATGTTTCACCTGGAGCTCATATCTTTGATCATTTTGATTTATCATTCCTTTATTTATTTAGCAAATACGCAATCAGCGCCTTCATGTGCTGGGCACTGTGTTGGGTACATGTGATGGAGCAGTCAACAAAATCCACAAGATTCCTAACCTTACAGGGCCTTACTCTACGGAGAGATGGACATGGCCCAAGTCAACACACAGCAGCATTGTGCTGGTGCTGGAAGGGCTGCTGTGACAGATAGGAACAGGGCATTTTGAAAAGTAAAACTGGGCGGGGTGATGCCTACTTTAGTTTGAAGACTGAGAAAATTAACATCAAGGGGAAATCTGAAGAATGAGTAGGTGTTTAGCTTTGTTTTTGTTTTTGTTTTTTTGTTTTCCAGAAAAGGTCGGGGAAGAGCATTTCAGACAGAAAAAAAAAAAAAAAACAAGAAAACACTCTATTTGAAGGTCTTGGAGATGCTTTAAACCTTAATTTTTCCCTAAGGCATACAGACCCCTGAGAAATCTGTGCAAATGTAAGACATAGGTACAAATTAGATAGTGAATAAATTTTGCAGGTGTTAAAAAAATAGATTCTTTGGTATGCAAATAAACCCAGCCTCCTCAATCATACATATAAAAAGAGAAAAATTCCTGGAGGTGCCAGCTCTTTTAAGGATGATAAAGCACTATGTCAATATTTTTTTTCATCTGCTGAAAACTGGCATAATTTTTAAAAAATTCAAGATTATTTTGTCAAAAAGCATCAAATACTCTGAGTCATAGGTCCCCCTAGGGTAGGATGTGCGAGATCCCTAGAGAAGCCTTAAAACAGTGGTTCTCAACCTTCCTAATGCTGGGGCCATTTAACACAGTTCCTGTGGGTCGTGGTGACCCACAGGTTGAGAACTGCTGCCTTAGAACTTATGAGCTCTCAGAACAGGTGTTCTCTGGTAAAAGTCTGAATATCTTCAGATCTGTCTGAAGATCCACCAGTTGTAAAGAGGTTTCATAGTACTAAGGTGTCCTACTGTCTGGTTTGCCTGGGATTTTTATGGTTTTCACTCAAAGTTCTATGTCCCAAGAAACCTCTCAGTCCCAGGAAAAAGTCACCAAAAAGTAATTGGGATTGGCTTTATGGGCAACCTATGCAGATACAGTCTGCCCAGTTCTTAACTGCACCCCATGCTTGGTTTAATGCTTTTGCTGTCAATGTTTTGGAATTCATAATGTTTGAGCAAGGGGCCCCACGATTTATGTACAATAGCTCATCCTGCCTGGACTAAATACTTGCTGAGCTTTACTATGTATCAGGTACATAGTAACAAATGGCCTTACATTATTTCATCTAATATTTAGAACAACCCTGAAAAAGAGTTATTAATAACGAACTTTGCAGTTGGAGAAACTGTGGTTTGAAGCAATTTAACAACCTATGAGGTCAGACAATGAAGTTCGTGAAGTCATCCTAGAAAAAGTACTACAGACCTCCTTCCTGAATATCACCATGGCCACCAGAGGCCAAGGGAAGGATGTTGAAGGTGACCATAGTGACATTCAGCAATGTGGTATGTAGCACTTTGTCTAGAATGAATTTGCAAACTTATTTGTCTGACCTCATAGTTAACTGGCAGGAACAGAAATTCAAATTAACAACTGCCTCACCGCACATCCCTTGAGTTTTCCATTCTGCCGCGCTAAGACCTAAATAGCACCTGAGGTGGAGATAAGGACCATCAGGTTCTATCTCAGGAAATTAATAGTTCTGTTGATCCTAGCTGGTTACATATTAGCAACTCGGTAGACCTCAGGCTGGTAATGACTCTTGTTAAAATCGCCACCACTTTATACAGGAGCGATTCCTTCTCTTGACCACTTTAGCCTTTGGACACTTTGTCTTTTATCTCTCTATGGATCTAGCTTTTATTATTCTATTTCTTTCTTTGGATTTCCCTTGACCTGAAAGGGATGTGAGACTGTGAAGGTGGGAGACTAGAATTCACAATCTAACTAAAGAAAATAGGCAGATGACTAAAAGTTGGGAAGCGATTTGGGAAGAAGCATTCTACCCTTCTGCCACAAGGCTAAGCAGGCCAAATGCCCTCCTCTGGCTTCTCCCTGAGTCTTCTTGTGTGTTTTACTGCTGTGGTCCTCTGATCTCTGATAACTGAAGTAGAATTTTTCCATAGGACTTACTACTGAAGCTCTTTGGAACTACCTTTCTTTACTTAGCTACTGTCTTCATTAGAGCAAATATATATGAATTTTATTGACGGTCATCAGAAGCTAAAAGGAAAATACTCTCATTTTTACTTTCACTTTTAATCTAAAAGTACCATTTTATTTGTAGTTATTCCCGGTGGCTAACCTTGAAGTAATCTGGATGTCACATCTCTGTGATTGTGTCACTGGATCTGCCTTAGACCCAGCCAATCACAAGTCCATGTGTGTTGCATTAGAATCAACCACCAACATCTTCAAGACATTCCAAGACCTTCAAGAGATGATTCACAGAGACCCTAAATGATCCACTCTCCTAAGAGTTCCTCCACTTGTCTGAATGCAAGAACCATCCAGACTACAACCTGTGAGTCACATGGCCTTCCAGGAGATTTTGGTGCTGTGATGGGATGTGGCCCAGAATATAGAGAAAAGAGCAAGAGTGATGCGCTCAGGCCAACATGGGAAGCTACAACCTTCATCTGTGTCTTGTAGTTTTCAAGAGATTTACTCTAATGAAAATAAGAAACTCTTTTGTTTTCATTATGATGAAATAGCCAGAAAAGATACCAAAAAAACATGCAATATGTTCTTCACATAAGGTGATTTAAGTATAACTAGAGACTTGTGATATTTGGGGGTAAAGTAGGTTAATTAAAAAAAATTCTAGGGAAGAGGTTTCTATTAAGAAAAGGTATTCATAGGGCACAAAGACCCTCATACTGTGTACACTTGTAATGTGAAACTTGCACAAACACACAAACACACACTCCCTCTACCCCATGACTGGGGTAATTGTGCTTCCTATGGCCAAAAGCCTGACTGACTATTGGTGAGACTATTGGTGACAGTATCAGTAAGATGGAAACTTTTCAACAAGGACACAGTAGCAGAGACTTTTAGCCAAAATTTGGAAATGGCATTAATCTTCTCAGTTTTTTGTGCATACTCACATAAAGCAACTATCACAGCATTGCTTGAGAGAAACTCATTGCTTACACCATTGATTGAGAGAAACTCATTGTTTATAGCATATGAAAAAATAAATAAAATTAAGTAAACAATTTTTTATGCAGCAGTGTTAACTGATAACATTAAAATCTTATTGCATCAGAGGCCATTAAACACAAAATCTGAGGCTGCCCTGCCTCTCCTGGGTCTGGGGGGGCTTTTTGATCAATCCTCATATGACTCTAACAAGTGGCTATTAGCTGCCTTCCTTATCCTGCCTATGGGAACTGATTATACTCGACCTTCTATAGCAAGAACACTCTGGGTGGCACTGTCTGTGCCTCTATTCAAGAGGGAGAAGACAACGGTAGTGGCCAGAAGCTGTTTTGGAAGTGTTTTGATGGAAGCTTTGGTAAATGCAGTCATTCTGTTTATCAGCACACATGAACAAAAACTTTTGGTCTGGACTCTGACTTGACTGGATAACCTTATCCATGGCCAAGTAGTGATTGGAGAAAGATATAAGTGATTAATATGAAATGTCATTAAAATGAGACATTTTAATTTGCTCACTGAGATGATAGTCTCCAGTAGGTTTCTTTCCTTTACAGAGAAATGAATATGACAGAACAAAGCGTGGTAATCCACTGTGGCTGTACGCTTCAGCTTTCAGGGTGAAGCACCTGCCAAGGGGGGTGTTGTCCTGATTCTCTGTGATCTACACACTCTCCTACTTGCTCTTTTCTCTACCAGGTGAAAGAAGGTAGAAGCTAAGAACCTAGCAAGACACAACTGGCCAAAGGACAAGCATCCATCTATGAGAACAGCATCTGGAATGGGTCAGTCAAAGGACAGGTGACAGAGACACCAGTTGATAGGTAGGTACCAATCTAGAAAATGCACCCATAGGAAATGTTCAGGAGGCAAGGGAGATATCATGCATGGTTGGGTTGTATAATTTGTGGATTCTTAAGCAAGAGGCAATAGATGAAGGTGTTGGAAGACAGGTGGTTGGAATCAGAATCCAGGCACAAGGAATTCAGCATTCATTGGCAGGAAATCCAGATAAGCACAGTCACTAGGCGACAAGGTTGGAGCTCTAGCTCAAACAGAAAGGCAAGAGATCAGTTACTAAGAAACCCTGTACCTAAGTTAAGAGAGATCAGCCTTCCCTGCTGAAACATCAGAGATTATATACTATAGCCTCATTTTTTATGCAGTATGGCTAAGGAGGAAGATGTTTTAACCAAATTTTGGATATGCAAAAAAAAAAGTCAACCCAAAAGGGTTTCCACATATAAAGAAATTATTGAGGGCGGCGCCTGTGGCTCAGTGAGTAGGGCACCGGCCCCATATGCCAAGGGTGGCGGGTTCAAACCCAGCCCTGGCCAAACTGCAACAAAAAAATAGCCAGGCGTTGTGGCGGGCGCCTGTAGTCCCAGCTGCTCGGGAGGCTGAGGCAAGAGAATCGCGTAAGCCCAAGAGTCAGAGCTGGCTGTGAGCCGTGTGACGCCACGGCACTCTACCCGAGGGCGGTACAGTGAGACTCTGTCTCTACAAAAAAAAAAAGAAAAGAAATTATTGAGGAAGCAAAATGTATTGTCTTTCCTCATTTAGCTAATGAGATGAGTCAAATATTTAATTGGTGTACTGTCCATGTGAACTTCCACAAGGGTTAAAGAAACACAGCTCTCTGTTCCTGAACAGCAGCTATTCATTATGAAAATGTCCTGTAATCTAACTGGTTGTTAGGCCTTATCTGCCAAGACACAGCACTAACACCAGACAGTTTTGATGTGGGATCTATGGAATCCATCCTCCTGGTTGTCAAAGTAAGGTCTTTAGAGATTTATTCCAGCAATCTAAGAAGAAATGTGAAAGTCCTGTGTGGAGCACATCATTGAATATTTTAAAGTTTCTTTGGATTTTTTTTTTTTTTGGTACGTGCTTGCTGATTAACTGAAATCTTTTTTCAGGTGATAAATTCAAAACACAGAGCAAAAATCAAAAGCAGAATATAGGAAAAGGTGTACATTGTGAATCTATAGACATATTGATTGGATATGCCCTTTATAAAGCAAGAAAGTTCAATTTTTACCTTGTACGTAGTTTTTAATTGCTTGTTATTTACAAAAATACCCAACCCTAATTTGGGGCAATGATTTTAAATTCTTTCAATTCATATTCTTTTATTGCTAAAAATTAATATTTCAGCTCTACAATGTATATATAATATTCAAGACGGAGGAAAATTGTTAGTTATAATGAATGTTATCACTTTGTATTTTCTTCTCAACCTCACTCTACATCAGAAGTTCTCAACCTGTTATCCATGGATCTAAAATACGAGCCTTTGTGAAGCTCGTCCCAAACCTACAGAACCAGAAACCCTAGAGTAGGCCTAGCAATCTGTCTAACAACAGGTTCTGATTCTGATAAATGCTTAAGCATACCCTCCATATCTACTCCCAAATGCCTGGCCAGCTCAGACTTAGAGACAAAGCACATCCAAATGTGTCAAAAATCAGCATTGTCATCTCCTTGATAAACCAGCTCCCCATCCTCATTTCCTATCTTAGCTAATTAGATCTGTGCAATTACCCAGTGTATTAGATATCTATTGTTGCATGGAAATTTTTCCAAATTTATCTGCTTAAAACAAGAAACATTTTCTCACAGCGTCTTTGAGGATAGGGATTCCAGGAACAGTTTAGCAGAGTCTCTCTCATGAGAGAGACCCTGAGATATTGATTAGAGGATGTCAGTTGGGCCCACAGTTATATAAGAAGTTCCTTACCATGTGTACCTACCACAGAAGGCAGCTGCTTCCCCTGCAGCAAATATTCAAAAGCAAGCATCCAAGACAAAAGGCACAATGACTTTATAACCTAACATCAAAGGTCACTTGCCATAACTTCTATTATATTCTATTGGCCAAAGAGGCCCACCGTGGTCTGATGTGGAGAGGCAATGCAAGTATGGAAATCCCCAGGAGAGGAGACCATGGAGGCCATCTTGAAGGCTGGAAATCCCGAGGAGAGGGGACCATGGGGCCATCTTGGAGGCTGGAAATCCCTAGGAGAGGGGACCATGGAGGCCATCTTGGAAGCTGGCTACTACGGACAGACAAGCAATCCAGCACATGTTCAACTCTCTTACTCTCACTGCCATATACAACCCACAGGCATGACTCATCAATTAGACATTTGCCATCTCCCATGCCTGTCCCTTTCTTTATAGGACCCCTTCCTGCTCACCCTTTTATTTCATCGTCTTGCCTCCAATCTCTAGTCTCTTCCCAAACTCTAAATACAAATCAGATTGTCTCAAAAGACCTTCCAAACCTTTCTGCTGCTAAGTTTGGTGGCTCACGCCCATAATCCCAGCACTCTGGGAGCTGAGGTGGGTAGATTACTTGAGCTCAGGAGTTCAAGACCAACTTGAACAAGATAGAGAGCCTACTTATACTAAAAATAGAAAAATTAGCCAGGCGTTGTGGCAGGTGCCTGAGTCCTAGCTACCCAGGAGGCTGAGACAAAAGGATTGCTTGAGCTCAAGAGTTTGAGGTTGCTGTCAGCAGTGGGGCCATGGCATTCCACAGAGGGCAACAAAGGGAGACTGTCTCAACACAAACAAAAAACAAAACTCTTTCTGCTGCCTGAAGAGTAAAGCACAGACTTATGAACATGGTGTGTGAAGTCCCCTCTGCCCTAAGTACAATCATTTCTCCAGGACCATTTCCCACTCTGGTGCTTCATGCTTCTCCCTCCAGCCAATGATTTCATAGTACCGTCTAAATCTCCCTTCCTGACAGAGCTCCTGTGATATTCTATCCATCTGGAATATATTCCTTGTATTCCAAGACCCAGATCAGATTCTGTCTTTCCTGAAATTCTAGTCAGAATGGATAATTCTCTTCCATGGTATTTTATTTTATATTTCCAATACAGAATCAGTCACAATTGACATTAGTTGTTTAAAAGTCACTGTTTCATAAATATATTTTACTTTCACCAAGGCTAAGAGTTTTATTTTAGTTATCTTTATAATTATCAACACAATACAGTATCAGGGTTTATTGAATTAAAATACATATACAATTTCAACAGGCCCTTTTCACACAAGAGATGACTCAAACTTTTCTCAACAATTAAAAGAAAATATATTGAATACGAGTTTAAAATAATCTATTTGTGACTATTCTTCTGAAGAATAAATCTTCCTACAAATCTTTCCAGTTGGAAAAACAGCCTATAGTATCCAGGCTATATTTTCATTTGAAAGACTCTTCCTAAGGAAAGATAGGAAAGTCTCCTTCTATTACAAAACCTAGAAATGTTCATAGAGACAAAGTGAGTGGGGGCTCCCAACATCAGGCATATAAGCATTTTCACTAGGGTGATGGGACCCCCAAAGGGTTTTTACAAAGGGAACACCTTATCAGATTTTTACTTCTGAGAGAATCAATTGCAGGCTGTCTGGCTGAATTGGAGTTTGCAGGAGGTGAGCCAAGGGGTGATGGTGTTAGACTTGTCCATTGTGATGGCAGAAGAGGTGGAGAGAAGAGATTGCTTAAGGAGTAGAGCAGGCCACATTTGCTGACTGATAGATTTGTTAGAGAGAGAGCAGTGAAGGTCTAGAATGATGCCCAGTTGAGGATTTTCTCTTTGTGAATCTGGACCCATATAGTAGCCAGCACTCATTGGGGAAAAATACCTCAGAGCAGGCCAGGCGTGCTGGCTCATGCCTGTAATCCCAGTACGCCAGGAGGCTGAGGCAGGTAGATTGCCCTGAGCTCACAGGTTTAAGACCAGCCTGAGCCAGAGCAAGACCTCATCTCTAAAAATAGCTGGGCGTTGTGGCAGGTGTCTGTAATTCCAGCTACTTGGAAGGCCGAGAGAAGAGAATCACTTGAGCCCAGTGTTTAAGTTTGCTGTGAACTGTGATGCTACAGCACCCTACTGAGTGTAACAAAGCGAGACTCTGTCTCAAAAACAAACAAACAAACAAAAACACCCCAGAGCGTTGACTTTGCACAACATGCTACCAGCATCATTGTCATACATGGACGATGACTCATTCTGTGGAGAGGCCACAAGAGCTAACAGGAAATTACACTGACCTTTTCCTATAAATGAATAGGCTTAAAATTAAATTCTTATGCCAACTGACTAAAGGGAAAACTATTAAACTGTCAGACAAGAGCTCTCCATGGTTTTTATGAATTACCATGATTCATCATTCCGGAGAAAGGATCTGAGTAAGAACCATTTCTGCCTCTTCTCAGGAGTTCCTAAAGGATCACACACTGGAGCATTAGAGGAAGAATGATTCATGAGTCCTCAAGGCATCAACGGTTCAACTGGACATCTAAACACAAAGTATCCACCCTTGATATCTGATCGTCAAGCATGTGATGAGGTTTGACTGAATCAGCTTGGTTTTTCTGGTTATTATTATGAATGTCCTTTCATTTGTGGGCTTAGGGCTTATAGGAATACAGAATATAGTCACATATAATACAAAATCTTTCTCATTAAATATAGTCAGTTGACACCAATTACAGCAGCCTCTCATAGTAACATGTCTTCTGTGATTAAGGAAGTGGAATTCTTACACTACAGACTACATTTGAAAACCAGTGGAGAAATGGCCGATAAAATACACCATGTCTTACAGGGAGTTTTTTAAACATTTGCATTTGAATACCCTTAGAGAGAGCAAGTATCTTTTAGCCCACAGCTACAACAATCCTTAATTCTCTCATTTACATTAGTGCTTCACTTCTGCATTGGGAATAGTGCTGTAATGAGCATCCCTGGAATCAGTAATTACAGATCACTGTGCCCATGTGAGAGGAGGCAGAAACATACATGACCGTCCCACGGGTGGCTTACTGGTCAATCCTTGCACCCGACTCCGTGTTGGCCCTTACCCTGTTTGTTCCCTTCAATCACTCTTAAGATCAAGTCTGAAATTCCTGAGAAGATCTACCAGGCCCTGTGTGTCTGGCTCCTGCCCAACTGCCAGCTTCTCATCCCACCACTCACCTTCCATCTCTCTGACCCCCAGCCACATTGAGCCTCACAGGCCAAGGAGAGTAGAGCTGTGGTGTCCCACCCAGTTTCCCCTTCAGCCCCAAGGCACTTATTTCCCCAAGCACCAAGCTCAAAGCTGAGACCCACTCCAAAAATTGCCCTCAGCCAGATCTTTCAGGGTCATACCTGTCTAGGGAGCAGAAGACTGGTCCATAAAGGAGGCCTTGATTTGAGACAGCTCCAAACGGCACCCAGTTCCAGAACTTTCCTCGTTTCCTTGAAGGTGTTCTTTTCTTATCTCCACTGACCTTCCAGCATACTGCTCAGAATCTGGCTCAGATCTGGAATCCAATGACTATATCTACTTGATTAATTGATTGGTAAACGAATAGCTTCTGCCATCAACCTCCTTTCTTTCTCAGAATTATCTTCCTAATAAGAAGGAGCCCCATTTTCTGGTGATCTCTCCTCACTGTAAGATTAAAGTACAGCAACATGATAAACCGTGATTGTCATCTTTCCCCAGGTCACCTTGGGGGTCGTATTTTTTATCTGCCACATGCTACTCTTATGAGAATACTAAGGCTGAAAACGAAGATAAATGTATACCTCCTCAGCACTGTACTTTCGTGGTAGAAATTTCAAATGTTTAACGGACAATAATAAGAAAAAACTTCAGGATCTAAATCAGCATCAGTATTTCACCATCGTTTTTTAAAGAGTTTGTAGTAAAATAGTAGGAGATTAATTTCTAAACTAAGGAGGAAAAAAAGCTCTTCTTGCTTCTATTTCCAGAGGCTTTTGTTCTAGAAATTATTTTTAGTGTTAGTAAATTATGCTAATTAAGACAACCAAGCTGAAAAGTAGTATATTTGGAACCAAGAGAGCATATTTCACTAATGGTATATGATTTCCAAAGCAGATTTAAAATTGGATTTTTCAAAGGTTTTTTTTTTGTTTGTTTGTTTATCCTTCAAAGACATCCTAACAATCAAGCTGGCCAGAGAGAAAGGAGAAATCACTCTCCAGCCAGCACTTGCCGAAGTGCTGGGCATTCAAGGCCAGGGTCACTGGGATCAGAAGAAATACAGTCTCTGAGGTTTCTGAATGATTCTAAAATCTGGTTATAGACTCTGAAAAAGAGAAGAGAAAGCTGGATTCTGACAGCCAGGAGCTGGCCCAGCACTACCATTAAGGCCTGTTGGTCTTCTCTGAACGCAACTTCACAGAACACCCCCATCTGTCAAGGACTCTCTGAACCCTCACTTTATTCCTCCTGCCATCTCAATAAGATTTACTAAAGACATCCAATCACAGAATTGTCGCTGCTTCCTGAGAGCATCCAATCCAAGCAAAACTTCCATTTCCTTGAACCTTCTTCCCCCAAATCACCTAACACAAGGATACATCCCGTAAGTCCTTTCTAGCACCGTCTTACTGAGTCACCCCACAGTTCTCTCTGATACGTGTTCTCCCTCATCACACCAAAACCATAAACCCCATTTTCTTTAACTACTGATGCATTCCCTGTGGTCTTGACTGGGAGCCATTGACAACTCTCCATAGATAAAGAAGTAAAATTTAGAGAGCTGTAAATGAATAGTCAAATAGCCTCTACTAAATATTTACTTATTTCCACACCTCTAAAGCCAAAACAATAAATTCAAAGTGCAGTAAGCACTTGGAGCAAAACAAGTTATGAATTAAGCCCTTCCTATATCTCAGATAGAAGATAATAAATGGCAGAAAGCCAGGAAATACTGCAAACAGGACTGAGGAAATAATAGAACTCTAATCTTTTAAGTAGCGACTTTCAAGATCACTCACCAGAGTGCTGCTGAAGCACAGTTGTGGTGAGGAACACGGTATGCCCTGGTGATAGGGCCAAGGCCCGGGGTGGAAGTAACTGGCTGAGTTACCTGACCTCCCACCTGTTTCCTCATGAGGAAAATGGAGGTCATAATAGTATCTACACAAGCTATTTCCAACTGAATTTGATGCCACATGTTCAGCTCAGTTCCTGGCACATAGCAAGTGCCGTGATTACTATTGTGATTGCGTTGTTAGGGGGTCAATCGAAGGCGGAAATCGTTGATCTGAAATAAAGGATTTTGAAATTTCAAATTGTATCAGCTTTGTGAAGAAAACTGTATTTTAAAATAGATTTAGATATATTTTAGCTTTCAGCTTTGAATTCTTTTTTTTTTTATTAAATCATAGCTGTGTACATTGATATATTCATGGAGCATCATTCACTAGCTTCACAGACCGTTTACAAAGTTTCACATATACCCTTGTAAGATGCACCGCTGGTGTAATCCCACAAATCCCCTTCCCTCTACCCACCTCCCCCCCCTCCCCTCCCTTTCCCCCTTCCCCCTATTCTTAGGTTGTAACTGGGTTATAGCTTTCATGTGAATACCCTAAATTAGTTTCATAGTAGCACTGAGTACATTGGGTACTTTTTCTTCCATTCTTGAGATACTTTACTAAGAAGAATATGTTCCAGCTCCATCCATGTAAACATGAAAGAGGTAAAGTCTCCATCTTTCTTTAAGGCTGCATAATATTCCATGGTGTACATATACCACAATTTATTAATCCATTTGTGTATTGATGGGCACTTGGGCTTCTTCCATGACTTAGCAATTATGAATTGAGCTGCAATAAACATTCTGGTACAAATATCTTTGTTATGATGTGATTTTTGGTCTTCTGGGACCAGTAGAAGGACCATATGCTACTGGGCATATGCCCAGTAGAGGGATTACAGGATTGAATGGCAGATCTATTTTTACAACTCTAAGGGTTCTCTATATCTCTTTCCAAAAGGAATGTATTAATTTGCATTCCCACCAGCAGTGCAAAAGTGTTCCCTTTTCTCCACATCCACGCCAACATCTCTGGTCTTGGGATTTTGTGATATAGGCTAGTCTCACTGGAGTTAAATGGTATCTCAAAGTAGTTTTGATTTGCATTTCTCTGATGATTAAAGATGATGAGCATTTTTTCATATGTCTGAAGGCCGCGCACCTTTCTTCTTCAGAGAAGTTTCTCTTCAAGTCCCTTGCCCAGCCTGCGATGGGATCCCTTGTTCTATTCTTGCTAATGCGTTTGAGTTCTCTGTGGATTCTGGTTATTAAACCTTTGTCGGAGACATAACCCGCAAATATCTTCTCCCATTCTGAGGGCTGTTTGCTTGCTTTACTTACTGTGTTCTTGGCTATGCAGAAGCTTTTTAGTTTGATCAAGTCCCAGTAGTGTATTTTTGAAGCTGCTTCAATTGCCCGGGGGGTCCTCCTCATAAAATACTCGCCCAGACCAATTTCTTCAAGGGTTTTCCCTGCACTCTCCTCTAGTATCTTTATAGTTTCATGTCTTAGGTTTAAATCTTTGATCCAGTGAGAGTCTATCTTAGTTAATGGTGGTGAGAGGTGTGGGTCCAGTTTCAGTCTTCTACAGGTTGCCAGCCAGTTCACCCAGCACCATTTGTTAAATAGGGAATCTTTTCCCCACTGAATGTTTTTAATTGGCTTGTCAAAGATTAAATAACGGTAAGTAGCTGGGTTCATCTCTTGGTTCTCTATTCTGTTCCAGACATCTACTTCTCTGTTTTTGTGCCAATACCATGCTGTTTTGATCACTATTGATTTGTGGTACAGTCTCAGGTCTGGTAGCGTAATTCCTCCTGCTTTGTTTTTATTTCTGAGTAATGTCTTTTCTATTTGAGGTTTTTTCTGATTCCATATAAAACGAAGTATTGTTTTTTCAAGATCTTTAAAGTATAACAGTGGAGCTTTAATAGGGATTGCATTGAAATTATACGTTGCTTTGGGTAGTATGGACATTTTAACAATGTTGCTTCTTCCCAGCCATGAGCATGGTATGATTTTCCATTTGTTAACATTTTCAGCTATTTCTTTTCTTAGAGTTTCATAGTTCTCTTTATAGAGATCTTTCACATCCTTTGTTAGATAAATTCCCAAATATTTCATCTTCTTTGGCACTATTGTGAATGGGATAGAGTCCTTAACTGTTTTTTCAACTTGACTATTGTTGGTATATATAAAGGCTACCAATTTATGAATGTTGATTTTGTAACCTGAGACGCTGCTGTATTCCTTGATCACTTCTAAGAGTTTTGTAGTAGAGTCCCTAGTGTTTTCCAGATATACAATCATATCATCTGCGAAGAGCGAAAGTTTGATCTCTTCTAACCCTATATGGATACCCTTGATTGCCTTTTCTTCCCTAATTGCGGTGGCTAAAACTTCCATTACAATGTTAAAAAGCAATGGAGAAAATGGGCAGCCTTGTCTGGTTCCTGATCTGAGTGGAAATGATTCCAATTTAACTCCATTCAATATGATATTGGCTGTGGGTTTGCTGTAGATGGTCTCTATCGGCTTTGAATTCTGATAGAAGTGTTTAAGAAATCCAAAGCTTAATCAATAAATGTCCATTATATACTTGCTTGGCCTGTGTTTTATACCTGGCCAGGGGAAGAGGTAGAGAAGAGAAAGCCAAACAAGGTATGATTAAGGCTCAGACATGTTCACAATTCCCAGTTAAATGTGGCTGATGTTGATAAGTGCTAAAATCAATTTCCAATAATGTTATCCTAAGAAAAGGAAAGCTCTATTATGAGTAAGATGATCTTGGAAGCCTCATGGAGCTGGTAAATTTGAAATAAGAGTGGTAGAGGCAGAGACTGCGGTTGTGGGTCTGGAATAGCAATCTTGGCAGACAGGTTAATAAACCAAGAAACAGAAGTGTACAGGTGCCGAGAATGTGAGGGTAGAATGGCGGATGTGCTGGGAACAAGGAGAATGGTCCAGGAACTCATGAAGCCTCCATCACACAGGGCTCCTGAGTGTCCTGTGGAAGACTTCAGATCTTGTCTTAGCTTGGGTTGTCATAACAAAATATTACATGCTGGGTGGCTTAAACACCAGGAATTTATTTCTCCTCCAGTTCTGGAGGCTGCAAAGCACAGGTTGATTGGGTTTCTGGTGAGGACTCTCTTTCTGGCATGTGGACAGTCACCTTCTTACCAAGTCTTCACATGGCAGAGAGAGAAAGAGAAGAAGAGAGCCGGGAGGGCTTCAACATATGAATTTTGGGGAACATAGCATTCAGTCCATAACATCTTAACTTGTACTCAAAGGAGAAGAATTACTATTTTGAAAAGGTAAATAAAATCATGAAACTGGTGCTTAGGTAGGTAAATCTGGTGTAAATAGGTGAGAGGAATTGGAAGGAGACAAAAACCAGTTAAAATGTTGCTATAATAGTTCAACATAGAGAGGCACTGTATTTCATAAAGCCTACAACATGGTTAGGCACATCATTTTTATGTAACTCCAAAGGGAAAAAATACCACCATTGAACTACGATTCAATGTTTTTTGCAAATAATTTTAATTTTAGACTTATTAAAATAACTGAGAGCTTTTTAGACATTGATTTTTATCCTATGTCTCTCTTTAGGCACACCTACAAAGAAAATATGAGCAAAATAAAGGGTGTCCATAAAGTTCATGTGCAATTTAACATAGTCAGTCAATTGCACATGAGCTTTATGGCCACCCTATAGTGGGTTTCATGTTCACATTCTATTTCTTCTGAATCACTTTTTTATTTAATCATTGTGGCACATGTCATTACAGAGTTTATCCACATGTACACATATACAGTGATGATGTTTAAAATAAAAACAGTGATCACATTTTATATTTTATTTTGTCCTACTTAACACATCATGGACATCTTTCCAGGTAATTAACTGCAGTTTAAAACCATCATTTAAATTCACCCAGCAACTGTTATTGATCACCTAGGCCAGCAGTTCTCAACTTGTGGGTTGCGATGCACAGGAACTGTATTAAAGATTCGCAACATTAGGAAGGTTGAGAACCACTGATTTAGGCCTTGTGCTAAAAACTAGGGGACACTGATGAGTAAAAGTGAGTATGGCCAACATAGAGAATTTCCTGGTGACACACATTTTACTCATTTCCATATTTTATTTTTATTTTTCTCTATCATAGACAATATTATAATACATTTTCTTATTAATTGAACTCATTAGAAATCCTTAGGTAAAGTTTCTAAGAGTGAAATTTCTGGATCCAGTGGCTACTCAGATATAAGGTTTATTATACATATTGTCAACGTTCCCTTCAGAAACACAGCAATTTATTTTCTTCCCATCGACATTCCTACCATGTGCCTGTTTCCCACAACTCTCCCACCCTGGGTTTTATCAGTCTTTTTGACTTTGCCTAATCAAGAGGTAAATACTGAAAAGTTAATGTTAGAAATGGCATTTCTTGATTACTAGTGAAGTTGAATATATTTTAATATTTATTAGCTATGTCTATATTTCAATATAATTTATATATTTTATTATTTTTTTTTAAGACAGAGTCTGAATTTGTTGCCCTTGATAGAGTGCTGTGATGTCATAGCTCACAGCAATCTCAAACTCTTGGGCTCAAGCAATTCTCTTGCCTCAGCCTCCCAAGTAGCTGGGATTACAGGTGCCTGCCACAATGTCTGGCCATTTTTAGAGATGAGGTCTCGCTCTTGCTTAGGCTGGTCTCGAACCTGTGAGCTCAGGTGATCCATCTGCCTCAGCCTCCCAGAGTGCCAGGATTACAGATGTGAGCCACCACATCCAGCCTAATTTATATATTTTATTATATTCTTATTTTATATAACATATCTATTATATATAAATATGTATAAATAAAATGCATTTTATGTTTATTAGCCATTTGTATATTTAAATAAACAGAGAAAGAGTGATTTTCATTCCTTGCCCATTTTTCTATTGGTATATTTTATTCAAATGATTTTTAAGCAACCATTTCCTCCTTTGAGTTCCAATGTTGGGATTTTAGAAACATACAGAAACTCAAAAACATAAGTCCCTAGTTGTAATTGACACTCTATATCAGCATCGTTTCCTATATTAAAGTGTGATTTATTAACTCATCCATGAAAATGTCAATGTGATATTATGCTCAAAGTAGAATGCTACTATTAGTTTTAACTATTCAAATCTATTTTAATAACTCTAAAGACATCTTATGCAAACAGCAAAACAGGATGTGCAGTTTCCATAGAAACAGAAGCTAATATTTTAAAAAGGAATGATCCAGGCTGAACTCTTTCCCTCAGGGCCCCCCATTTGCAACCAGTTCCTTGAATACGTTGTATATATGAATTATACCACCTGATGCTAGTTAACCTTAGTGATGCCTAATAAAGACTTCACCTAGGCATTTGATCATCATAAGGGAAAGTTTGATGTCAATTGCATTGCCTGCAACTAATTTGGATTTTTATTTTAAATTGAAATTTAAAAGTCAGACCATTTCTTAGGGAGAGTTGTTTCTTTCTGTGCTAAAAGTGAAGTAAGAACAATAACGACCATGTATGATTTCTTTTTCAACTTTGAAAATTTTGGTTGTAAAGTAAAATGTTTCTATTGAACTCATTTTTTTATTGGCTTATATTATTGGAATGGGGAAAAATCTTAAGAAAATAGCCTTGTACAAAATAAATATTATATGCAAAAGCACAGCAACCTTTTCTAGAAGAATATGAAATAGTTATGTGACTCAGACTGTCAGAGTTTATAATTATCATTCAGAAATGGAAAATTTCCTGTCCTAAAGAGCATCCTCTTGGGTCCAAACCACCTAGAGAAGGATATGTCACGTATATCCACTTACCTGCACAGATAAAACCTACAGGCCAGTGTTTAACTCAAAATTCCCTTGTATGGCTGTTATCCTCTTTATGTTCTAATAAGTCATCTTTGTCTATGAAACATCTTAACTTGGTGCTGGCAGTGATTCTACACTCATGGGTGCTTGCTGTCTACGCTCCTCTCTCATAAAGCAAAGAGGATTACTTCTCTTATTGTTGAATAGAGAATAAGATATCATAAAAAGATTATGAGCATGAAAGTAGCTTTCATGTTCATAATCATCATACCTTTGCTTTTCAAAAATAATTGAAAGCTGTGCGCTTTCTCGTTTGACCTTCAGAACTGTGGTACTGACATTTGTGTTATCACCTTGTAGACAAGGAATCCAAGACTCAGGAACTGAAGGGCCTTGCCAAAATGTCACAGCTAACAAGTGGGAGAGCTGGAACTCAAATGTATGTCTCAGTCTTTAAGTCGTGGGAAGTTGTCACTGAGCTACAATCCCACCATGAAGCACAAACTCTTCAGAAGGGTTTCTGTTTAGCAGGGACTGACCCGAATAGCCTGTCATTCAGAGTAACAATGATGTCCCTCACAGCTAAATAGCAGAGGACATGCTCACCGATGCTGTGCCCTCGAGGCTGCGTGTCACGTGTCACTGCTGCTGTTCTGTTGTCCTCACTGCTCACGTTTTACTGGTGATGGTGGTAGAGATGGCAGTGTAGTGTCATTAAGATCACCACCCGCAGAGCTCCCTTGATCAGGTCTCTGGCTCATTCATTTCACTCTCCACTGCATTCACCATTTTCCATACAATAAATAGGTTGATTTCTGTTTCATTTTTATCTTTTCTATGCCAGGCACAAAGGGAAATAATAAGAAGAATCTCATATTATTGCAGAAATAGCCTTTCCTTCAAGATGGCAATGTTAAAGGCTTGGGTGCTGATACAAGATTGCCTGAGTTTTTTAATCCTGGCTTTGCCATTGACTAGCTGTGTGACTTGAAGCTAAATTCAGTTGATTTCATCGCCAACCTTTCTGTGCTTCATTTTCTTCATCTACAAAATTGGTAAAATACTAGTACCTACTTCATAAGGTTGTTGAAAAACTTACGTGAGCTAGGCCATGCAAAGCACTTAGCTGGGACTAGAACTCTCTAAATGGTAGCTTCTAAATGCATTGTTTTTTAACAGTAAGACACTTGGCAGAAGCAGTCAGCATTAAAATTGAACAATATGGGGAGAAATTGGCGTGTCTGGTCAAAGAAAGTCTCAAACTAAGCACAGAGAATGTCACACCTTATATAACACGTACAATATATGTGCGTGTGCAGGCAATATGGTATGCATATAAAATATTTTAACTGAAAGGTTTGATTTGGCTTGGCAGAGAAGGAAAGGGCAAACCCAAGAAAAGGGTAAGGAAGTGGGCGGCACAGTGGGAATGCACATGGTGATGGGAGGGTAGAGAGGCTGAGCTGATGAAAGCAACAACTTCTGGCACACTGATGGTAACAGACAAGGCTGAGAGAAGACAGGACCAGGAAAGAGGAGATGTAAAACTCCAGGGTAAGACTTTAAGAGCTAAGTCAGCAGGCAATAGCTTCAGTAGGGAAGCTATTCCTGATTCTTGAACAGGGGAACTTGACCTAACAGGGAAACACACTTGATCTTCCTGGGCATTTTTCAGTTACCTAAGGGAGACTGACAAGGGCCTTCATGAGAGTAAAGGTGCCAGGAGTTCTCTATACAACCTATGTCATTTCATTTTAACAGCAGCAGGATAGATACTGTTTCCGCATCTTCTGAAGAAAGCTCAAAAAGGTTAAGAACTGTCCAAGGCCATGTGACTAATTAGTAGCAGAGTCCCTCTCATGTCATGTCTCCAAAGCCTGTGTTCCTTCCACTCGCCTATTCTGGTTAAATGGTTTTTAAACATAGTTTCTCTCATAGTATTTACTAATGAGAGAAGCAACAGAAATTAGGAGAAATGAGCAAGGGCATAAAAGAAGTAACATCTGTATCATTGAATAGACCTGAGTACCCTGGACAGAAGCCCTCATGGGGACAGTCAGAAAGCAACCTTTCTCTGGAAACAGCTGTGAAATTACAGTAACAGTGGGAGTGCTGTACAGGAATGTTAGTCACAAAGTATAAAATTCATCCTGCCTTAGGGGAAGCAGAAAGCAACTCTATTAAATGTATTAGGCCACTCAGAGAAATCTCAAGTGGGCCGGGAAGGCCAAACGCTCAGGATAGCTGCTCAAATGCACTTTGGGGAACAAAGACATCACAGCCACCCTCATTATGCCCAGATGACCCTGGGACTGAACGCCAGGACCCCCGCTCTGATGAGCCACAGGCCCTCACCACCAAACTGGCCAGCTGTGTTCTCCACACAGGGCTGTCATTCCACACTGCTCATGTCCAAATCCAAGCCCAGACAGAAGGGTCTGGTGACTGTAACCTAAGTCAGATGTCTATTCCAAGCTGCAAGGGAATCTAGGTTTGGGATTATTATAGCTTTTTATTTTAAACCTTTAGTAATTAAAACTCATAATCTGGGAAATGCCCAAAATATAAGCTCTGGAACAGTCACGACAACAAATGTCCATTCCTATTATGTAAAGGAGTTGTGGGAAGTTAAGAACCCGGCAGTGTCTGGCACTCTTCAGGAAAGAGGTCTGCTGACTGATGTGGGTATTTCGTTCTGCTTGACAGCTTCTGTATGTTATTGCAGAGAGGGAAGAGTGACTCACCAAATTTAATGACAATGTCCAGGAAGCCTATCCAGCTCCCTTGAGTTGGATTCATATCCTCCCCCCAAAAATTTGTAGCCAATAAATTTCCCTAGCCAACGTGTCTACTGGGGAGAGAACAAGCTTACCAACTGACTGCCAAGAAGAACATTCTGGTCTCTTCTATAGTTAGATTTTTATTGTGGGTTAATAAATTCATTCACTGGACAATACACCAGACATTGTAGCGGACAATGGAATCCAATGACAATCAATCAATTCCCATTTTTGCCCTCAAGAGTTCACAAACTGGTGAGGAAAATATGTGAATAAAAGTCATGAAGTGGTGCAATAAAGGCAATCCTGTTAAAAACAATAGAAGTCAGGAGAGACTCTGAATCCTGCCCCTCCTAGGTGGCAAGTAAGGACCTTACTGCCTGAATGGTTTCACAATTAAAAGTCAACCAAATGGAGGAGCAGAAGAGGCATTCAAAGCTAAAGAAAGGCACAAAGTAAGAAATATTAATGAATTCCATCCATTCAACAAATATTTCCTGATTGCCTACTGTGTGCCCCAAACTCTGGGATATAATCAAATGTGGTGGGGATGCAAGGGCAGGCCGTGAGGCTGAAGGGGCAGATGCACTTGAACTGCTGCGATGTTCAAGATTTTCCTGGTGCTTTCTCTTTTTAAGTTGATCTCCCTGGAGACTAGGTAGAGTATAGATCCAGCTTCTAAAGTGTCTCCTCCTAGGTCTAAACATGTGACTTACCACACTATGCTGTGCCCTTAAGTCTGCATGCTAGCAGATGGCTTATTTAATTCATGTGACTCAGGATGGTACACCTAGTTATCAATATTTTCTTTATCTCTTTTGGCATTCCACTTTGGTCTCTCTGAGAACATAAGCATGAAAAGGGCAGGGATCCTTCTGGTGACTCACTTAACAATAGAGGATACAAAAAAAAATGGGCATTTGAACAAGGTTTCTTGGAGAGAAACAAAGTCTTTTGGTACCTCCTTGGGAGACCCTTGGATAGCTGCTATTTGACTTCAGGAAACAGTAGCATGAACAGAAATTAAGCATTGGCATTTACATAAAGATAATAAAAGATTAATAGAAGAGAAGCAAATTAGATGTAAACCATGTGTCCTTAATAGAGAGAGAAAAGCAGAGAGATAACAGCAAAGGAGAAAAAGAAGTAACTCACACATTTGAATATTTTAAATACTGTATTTAGGTGAAAATTACCATCAAGAAATGTCTCACCTGCCAGTTGCACTCAACAGGGGATGGGCTACACAGAGCTCAGGCAGAGTGGTGTTTGCTAGTCCTACATTTCCGTGCTGAAACCTTATGGCTTGGGAAAGAGAAAGAGAAGAAAAAGAAAGGTAAGATAAGCTAGCAGGAGCATCAACTACAGCGTGGACTCACTGTGTGGTCATGACGAGGTAAATGACTTCTATAGTCTATATGGTCAAGACAGCAGGACCTCATGTGTGAGATACATTGTATGGCTATGTAATGCAAATACTTGGAAAAAGGACAAATCTCCCCAATAAAAGAACACTTTGGAGCTCACAGTCACTGGCTATTGGGAGCTGATGGGAAGAAGGGAAGAGAGAATGAGGACGAGCACAGGCGAGGGAGCAGCTAGCTGCCTGTGGCCACATAGGGTCCACCCCACGACGTTTATAGTCCTGACAGTCCACTGGCAGCTTGCTCAGGAGAGAACCAGGTTTCTGCTGGAGGAACTCGCAGGAAGCTGACTTGTAAATCAGAACGTCAGTGTGTTACTTAGCAATGAGGACCCCTCCAACTCAGTGATGATATTCTTGCCCTCCATGACTACACACATCCCTGGATCAGTAATTTCAGCTATGAATCTAAATCATTTATTATCAGGAGCTTACAGATGGGGTCAGGAAGAAGGCAATCGGATGATCTCATAGGATTAGTTCTCAAACTTTTATTGCTATAACACATATGAGGTCAGATAATTAAGTTTGAGAATTTATCCTAGAAAAAGGACTACCTACCTCATTGCTGAATATCACTATGATCACCTTCAAAGTCCTCTCCTCGGTCATCAGGTGGCTATGGTCATATTCAACAATGAGGTATGAGGGACTTTGTCTAGGACAAATTCTCAAACTTAATTGTCCAACTTTATATAACATTTCATGGTAATTTCACTAAAAACAAAGTGAATACAGCCAAATATTTGCATAAAATAGGCCCTGAATGGAATGATTAAATAATGTATTTCTAAAACAGAGACTTTCAGGTGTCTACCAAAACCTGCTCCATATTGTCTATTCCACAGCAAAAGAATCACATCCAAACACATGGTTAAACTACATTTCCCAGACTCCCTTGCAGGGAGTATGGTCATGTGATTGAGTTCTTAACCAGGGAAATAAGAGTGAAAGTGATACCAGCCTCTGGTCCAGAGAATGGACATACACTTCCAAGGTCTTGTCCTCCTTCCTGCTGCCTGGAATCCAAACATAGCTGTGATCCAGTTGTAGTAGGCAGGCTCTAGGGCAGGATGGAGCCTCAACATGAAAGAAACTTGAGTTCCTATGTCTCATGTGGAATAGAGTTCCCCCCACCTGGAGCATTCACTTTAGGGTAGAGCTCGAGGGAGAAATGAACCCCTCTCTACTTCAAGCCATGAATTTTGGAGGTATAGTAGAAGAGCTTAGCCTTTATCCTTGTTACTAATAATGATCAAATAAAACCAAGCTCACAAAAAAAATTTTAGGGCGGCGCCTGTGGCTCAGTCGGTAGGGCTCCGGCCCCATATACCGAGGGTGGCAGGTTCAAACCCGGCCCCGGCCAAACTGCAACCAAAAAAATAGCTGGGTGTTGTGGCGGGCGCCTGTAGTCCCAGCTACTTGGGAGGCTGAGGCAAGAGAATCACTTAAGCCCAGGAGTTGGAGGTTGCTGTGAGCTGTGTGAGGCCATGGCACTCTACCAAGGGCCATAAAGTGAGACTCTGTCTCTACAACAACAACAAAAAAAATTTAAAGTATTGAGGAAAACAGGAATAAAGATAACTAATACTCTTCCTACTGAACAAACATGCCACTGTTATCCATGAAGTCAACAAGTATCCTTCTTGTACTGGTCTCTCTACACCGTCAAGCTGACTCTGCTCATCTTTTCCCCACTCACTATGTCCTACCACCTGCGGCACACCTCAAAGTCCTCCCCTTGGCCATCTGGTGACCATAGGATGTTCAGCAATGAGGTAGGAGGCACTTTTTCTAGGACAAATTCTCAAACTTAATAACACAGTAATTTCACAAAAAAAAAAACACAAATACTGCCAGATATTTACATAAAATAGGCCCTCGATGGAATGATTGCAATAATGTATTTATCTAAAACAGGACTTCCAGATATCTACCAAAATCTGCTCCTGGACCTCCTGGTCCAAGCCACTGTGATCCCTTGAAATTGTCCCCTAACTGGTCTTGCTGCTTCTACCTCTCCTGCCTCCTGCCGTCTGCCTTCCACACATCAGCCTGAGAAATACTTATAGGATGCAAATAGGATGGTGCCATTCCTTTCTCAACTAATAAGGGTTTAAGATTTTTCTTAGAAAATTACTAGGAAGTTAATCAATGATGGGTTACAACACACAAAAGCACTTTAAATTATGAGGCTATTTTTACCTATAAGCATTTTTTTCTAAAATAGTCTAAGAAATGACATACTACTATAATACATTTCCACTTATGATACAAGGCTATATTCCAGAGTTCCTAACTTACTTTTATGCTATGACTGCCAATTACTTTTTTCCGAAAGCGTTCCCCATAGGAAGTGTTCCCCTTATAGGAGAATGTCTAATGCATTGGCCAAAATTAAAGGCCTCTCTTGTGTCTTAAATCAACTTTTCTTCCTTTGATCTTACTCCTGCTGCCAAACCATACTATTCACTTTTCCTTGGCTACTCGAGCCCTCCCCCACTGCTTCTGTTCAGGCCATCCCACTGGGTGCCATCCTCATCCTGCACTGTTTATTTGGGCCTGTGCCTCTTAGAGACCCAACTCAATAACCCTTATCCAGAAAACCTTTCTTGGCCTTCCATCCCGAAGTGGAGCTCTCACTTCTGCCTACAAGATAATACCTCTAAATAATTTTTTTGTCTTCTTTTTCTCTGAGTGGCTAAATCCCACTTCTTCATCAAGGTATGGCTCCTAGGTCACCTGTTCAATGAGTGCTTTCCTAATTTCTCAGGATTACCAGGTACTTTGTCCACTGGACTGCCAAAGGCACATTATAGTATATATATATACTTTATATATTTTAAGAATATACTTAAATATACACTTAAGTATATATTTTAAGAATATATATACACTTTAAGAATTCTACTGTGTCCTACAAACATCTCCCATGTTCCCTTCTAGGCTACAAGTCTATGAGAGCATGCTTATTGATTATCTGTTGTATGAATGAATAGTATATTTAGCAATTTATCATATCTTATGACTGCTCTTAAATCTAATACTTAAAGTCATCTTTATCTACTTTATTGTTACTTTATTTTTCACAGCCTTATAGTTTACCTTTCCATAAGATTACAATCTCTTGGGGGTAGGGAACATATTTTATTCTTTGTACTATCTCCAGCCATGCCAATCATTCTCTAAAACTCAGTGAGAGATCTTAAAATACTTGTTGATTATCCTACAACAATATTTATATCAAGATATAAATATAAGAATGCTCATTTCAACTCTCTTGTCAAGGCAAAAATTAGAACAACTAAATGAACGTCTGTCTCAGTCTGTGCTGCTGTAACAAAGTACCACAGATGGGTAAATTTCTATGCATGATAGAAATTTATTTTTCACAGTTCTGAAGGTTGAGAAGTCCTGGATCAAGGTACCAGGGGGATTGGTGTCTGGTGAGCAGGACACCCTTGAGATGGCGCCTCGCTGCTGAATCCTTCTCAGACCACGAATACTGTGTCTGCTCCTGCCACAAGAGAGGTAGAAAAGCAAAAGGGATAACGCCAGGGCGGCACCTGTGGCTCAGCGGGTAGGGCGCCGGTCCCATATGCTGGAGGTGGCGGGTTCAAGCCCAGCCCCGGCCAAAAAAAAAAAAAAAGAAAAGCAAAAAGGGAGAAATACCGTGTCCTCACATGGAGGGAAAGCAGAAGGGCAGGCAAAAGAGCCTCCTTAATACACTCTAGTCAATTAACAAGGCACGAATTCACCCATGAGAACAGATCCTTCATGACTTACTTTTTCAAAGGCCCCACCTCTTAGCTCTTACTACCATCACAGTAAGGATTAAGTTTCACCATAAATTTCAGACAGGCATAAACTTTTAAATTTTAATAATATTCATTAGTAGAGAAATGGCTAAATCAACCATGATTCATCCACACTTTGGAACACCTTGCAGTAATTTATTTAGAAACCTATTATTTTCTGGCAAGAAAATACATTCGAGATATATTCTTGGCTGGGTACAGTGGCTCACGTCTGTAATCCTAATACTCTGGGAGGCTGAATGGGTGGATTGCTTGAGCTCAGGAGTTTCAGAGCAGCCTGACCAAGGGTGAGACCCTGCCTCTACTAAAAATAGAAAAAAAAAAAGAAAAAACTATTTGGGTGTAGTGGCCAATGCCTATAGTCCCAGCTACTTGGGAGGCTGAGACAAGAGGATTACTCAAGCCCAAGAGTTTGAGGTTGTTGTGAGCTGTGATGCCACCGCACGCTACCTAGGGCAACAGAGTGAGATTCTTGTTTCAAAAAAGAGAGAAAGATATATTCTTAAATTTAAAAATCTAGTTGTAGAGCAGTCCATTCAGTATGATTTAGTAACATAAAATTGTCCAATGACATACACGAATGTTAATGCAAAGGAAATGGGTGAATGGATTCATTAAAAAAAACCGTTCACCATGATTATCTTGGTGAGAGGAATAGATTGATGAGGGCTGGAAGAAAGGGAGCATTTTTCTTTAATCAACAAATTCAGTGGCTATTTCCGTTCTGAGGACTACACTAAAATCAACAGTACACTACCTGCTCAAATTTGCATGAAAAAGCAGTTATTAAAACAGAAACACTTTCCTAAATAAAGTGGAGAAAGTATTTTTAAATGACCACGTTTTTATAAAATCTGAAGTTCAAGGTTTTAAGACTGATTTTAGATCCCTTATTAAGCAGATTTTCTTTTTATTCCCATAAAATATATTATTTATTGGTACTTTACAGTTATCACATTAGAATTAAAGGTTTCTTTCCCCTAAGAACATGTGCCATTAATAGTCTAGAGCCTCTTGATGAACAACAGTGCACCTTGGTTACATCATCTATAAAAAAACGCTAATGACACTGGAGGCTGTTGTAAGGACTTAATGAGCTAAGTCATACTAATTGTGACATGGGAGCTGGAATACCACAAGGCATCACTAGGTGGTGGGTGCTACTGATTTACACTAATCAGATAGACTGTGGACAGGAAAGTCCCTCACTCAGTCGCTGGGTCCATATACCGAATTGGAATCACTCAGCTCTTTTCAAAGAATACTTTACAGCTTTCAGAGCAACATATGACTGGCAGGGGACTTGGAATGAGACATGCAATGAGAATTTTATATTAGAAAACATCTAAATAATTCAGTTTTTCAGGAAGCCTAAAATGCCACTTGTCTGGCTCTTTAGAAAGATTAATCAAATTTAACTTTTTCATCTTTAACTAGATAGAGTTAAATGTTCTATATAATCAGATTTGTTTTACCACTGGCAGCAATTCTGTTCTGTGCAATGGCGCTGCATTTTTAAAAATACACTCTGATCATAGATGATTATTGAGGTTTTCTTATTATTATTGCAACATGAAGCATCCTAAAAAGAAAATCTTCATAAGTGTCTGATACTCAAAGTAAAATCAAATCATGACTGTTGCATTTTTCAAAAGGTTATAAATTGCTCCTGATAGAATTAAACTCAGATTTAAGGTAAAACCAAACAACTCTTTGATATTTGTGCCAGGGTAAAATAGAAAGAGGACAAGACCAGAGTTATTAGGAGAGATATTAAGCTACAGAAATTTACATTAAATAGTTTTGTTTTTCATACTGACATAGATACAACTAACTACTTTAAAATAAAGCACTGTTTAAAGCCAATTAAACCACCTGTTGATAAGTTGTTGCCACTTTTTCTGTTAAGTATCATTTCTTGAACTTCTGCAAGTGCATAGAGGTACCCCATACCTTTAAGGTACACACTTTTTTCTGAAATGCCGCATTTTGAACATCTTTCATTTGTTTAAAGAACTATGTCAGAGCCACATAATTATACTATTTCTTTGTATATAGTCTAAGATGTCTCTGCTTATCTTAGAGCAATATTGTTGATGTTCATCAAATTTTTAACAAGACACAAAGGTATCTCATCTGACAGCCAGGATCTGAAGACTTACTTGCGGGGCCTGTTTCTCAGTTGATTCAAGAAATATGCTTTCTTTATCCATCTTCTAATTACTGCATCTTCTAAAGCATAGGACTTTGAATATTTGGAAAAACTTTTCTTCATATCTGACCTATCTCACCTTGAGCAAATTACTTAAACTTCTCTGATCTTCAGTTTCCTTATCTACAAAATGAGATTAATTACTCCAATTTCCAACTGTGCAAGGCTGCTTTGAAAGTTACACAGGATATATGAAAAACACCAAATGGAAATTTGTAGACACACAGTAAGGGGCAGTTAATATAATTTTCACTTGTGGGCATGTAATTTTTATATCATTACCAATCCTGGTAGTAACAATCCTCATCTGTCAAACTGTGCTATCTTCTGTCTTATTCCATTTATAATATCACATCAAGAATTCTCAAATCCAAAAGCCCTGAGATCTGTAAGATTGTTGTTGTTTTTTATTTCCAATGTTTGAGTGGTAAAATTTAACTTACACTGACGTTTGTCATTTATAACTTTTATTTATCCCATCAAGAACGAATGCTCACCTGTTTTGCTGCAGAAATAGTGAAATATTGATTAAAGGATGCTGCTGTAGAACCTACTCCTGACAGGCCCTAACACATGGTACGTATGCCATTTCGCCTGCCTAAAAATTTCCAATATCTGAAATGCATCTGTTTCAAGGGTTTCAGATAAAGGACTATGAAATTCTAATATTTTCCATTAACTTTGTCTTATATTATGATAATCTGGTTTTCATTCATTTTATATTTGTGTGTATCTTTGTAACAATGTTAAATCACTTTTTTGAGATATGATTGACATGGAAAAAGCTGTACATATGTAACAGGCACAGCTTGATGAGTTTCGAGGGAAGCATACACTCATCAAAGTGTCACCACAAGCCAGGCCTTGAACATGTCCGTCATCTCCGAAAGTTTCCTCCCACCTTCTTTATGCATGTATGTATCTATGGATATATAAATTTTTTATGATGAGAACATTTAACATAGGGTCTATTCTCTTAAATTTTTTTTCTATTTTGAGACAAAGTCTCCCTATGTCACCCTCAGTAGAGTGCTATGACATCACTGCTCACAGCAACCTCAAACTCTTGGGCTTAAGTGATTCTCTTGTCTCCACCTCCCAAGTATCTAGGACTACAGGCACCTGCCACAACACCCAACTATTTTGTTTGTTTGTTTGTTTGTTGCAGTTGTCATTGTTGTTTAACAGGCCCAGGCCAGATTTGAACCTGCCAGCCTTGGTTAGGCCGGCACCCTAACCACTGACTTACTTAAATTTTTAAGTAAAGTATAAATAAATTATTTAAGTAAAGTTTAAATAAAGTATTGTTAACCGCAGGCATTATGCCATATAGTGGAGCTGTAAGACTTACTCATCTTACATGATTGAAAACCTCTACTCTTTGACTAAAACCTCCCCATTACCCTCTTCCCCTAGTCCCTAGAAAACACCATTCTACTCTCTGCTTCTACGAGTCTGGATATTTTAGATTCCTCTATAAGTGATGTCATATAGTATTTATCTTTCTGTATCTGGTTTATTTCACTTAGTATAATAGCCTCTAGGTTCATCCATGTGGTCACGAAAAGGCAGGATTTCCTTATTTTTTAGTACCAAATAATATTCTATTGTGCGTATATACCATATTTTCTTTATGCATTTACCTGTTAATGGACATCAAGGTTGTTTTCATGTCTGGGTTATTATGAAGAATGCTGGGTCCTCCGGCAGTTGCAGTTGAGGGAAGATCGAGGCCAGCCCCATCTCGTCCCAGGGGCTGAGCAGGATGGCAAGTGTTGGCGGCTCTAACAGGAACACACGGAGCCGGGAGTCTGTCGAAGCAGGATCTCAACTTTATTGCGTCAAGGAGCCGCTTATATAGGGCACGGGGAAGGGCCGGGGAAAGGAGGCGGGGGATGAGGTACCTGAAACGGTGTGATGGGTGGTAAAACAGGGTTGGGCCAATGGCATGGTACTATGTTGGCGTATCTAGGTAGAGGCAGTTTCAGGCCGGGCCTTGCTGAGACATTGCTAGGCGGAAGTAGCTCCATGGATCTACTTCTAGTCAAGCTCGGGTAGTTGCACTAGGCCTCAGGCGCATGGCAGGGCCCAACAGAAGAAGGCTGCAGTAAACATGGGAGTGCAGTTATCTTTTCAGGGCTCTGATTTCAGTTCCTTTGAATATATGACCAGGAGTGAGACAATTGGATATATGGTGGTTTTATTTTTAACTTTTTGAGGAATTGTCATACTGTTTTCATAAGGGCTATACCAGTCTATATTTCTACTAACAGAATGTAAATGTTCCCTTTACACTACATCCTTGTCAACATTTGTCATATATTTTTTATAATTGCCATCCTAACAGATGTGAGGTGGTAGCTCAGTAATACTGATTTCCTATACCCGTAGTCCATTTGTATGGGCCTTTGGAAAAATGTCTCTTCAGGTCCTTTGCCCATCTTTCACTTGGGTTATCAGTTTTTCTGCTATTGAATTGTTTGACTTCCTTCTATATATTTTGTATATTCATCTTTTATTGTGCATATGATTGAAAACGTTTTCTTCCATTCTGTAGAATGTCTTTTTTCACTTTGTTGATTGTTTCCTTTACTGTATGGAAACCCTTAAATTTGACGTCATCCCTCTAATCTATTTTAACTTTTGTTACCTCTCCTTTGGGGGCAAAATCCAAGAAATCATGCCAAAACCCATTTCATGGAGCTTCTCCCCTAAGTTTTCTTCTAGTGGTTAAAGCATTTAATCCATTTTTCAGTTGAGTTTGTTCATATTATAAAGTGAAAGTCCAATTTTATTATTTTGTATGGGGCGATTCAGTTTTCCGAGCACCAAGGTTGAAGTGACCACCCTTTCCCCATGTCACCCCTGTTGAAGAGCAGTTGACTATATATGCCTGGGTTTTATTTCTTGGCTCTCTGTTCACTTCCATTGATCTATATGTCCATTTTTATGCCAGTACTATACTGTTTTGATTACTGTAGCTTTTTAATATATTTTGAAATAAGGAAGAATAATGCCTCCATATTTGCTCTTGTTGCTCAAAATTTCTTTAGCATTTGGGGTCTTTTGTGGTCCTATATATATTTTAGGATTTTTTTTTTATTTCTATGAAAACGCCCTTGGGATTTTGATAGAAATTGTACTGAATCTGTAAATTGCTTTAGGTATTATGGACATTTAGCAATATTAATTCTTCCAATCCATGAACATTGGATATCTTTCTATATATTTGTGTTTACTTTAACTTCTTTCATCAGAGTTTTGTAATTTTCAGTGTATTACTCTTCCTTTTGGCTTATTCCTAAGATTTTAATTTTTGTAGCTATTATAAATGGGATTTTTTTCTTAATTTTTTTAGTTATCCAGAAATGTTTAGATTACGAACAGATATTTCCACTAACTATAGAAAATCTAAATGCTGACTCTCAAATTCATTTTCCAGGTATCCTTTGAAAGAGACAAATAGCTTTTTTTTTTTGGTATGGATCTCAAAAAAAAAAAACCCCTCATTTTTATTTTCTGAGTCAATTTAAATTCAATCTTAAGCCTAAAATAATTAGATTATTAATTTTCTTCAACTCCTATTCTTATGTGAAAGTTGTCAGAATCAAAATGGAGTCACTTGTGTTAAAAGCGGGGAAAGAAACATGATGGGCAGAGCCAGGAAAGGCCAGGAAGGGAGCGGTCTCATGCACAAATGACTGATAACAAGAACTATCACAAAAGACTTTGGAAACCCACAACTTTTCACAAAGGCCGTTACAACCCTACATGACAATATTTCTGTGAAAATATCTGCCCAGCAACCACCTTTCCAACCTCAGACTGGCTTCATCATTGCTATTGTTTCTGGTAACCAAGGATGAGTATCTCAAAACAATTATGTAATCTTCCTTGTTTTTCCTGTAAAAACCTTTGTCTTCCTTTACCTCTCTGGATATACATAGTTTACTATGGAATGCATATTGCCATTGTTATGACCTACTCACAAATAAATACCATTATCTTTCTAAGACCCTCTCTCAGCTATTTAGTTTGACACTCCTCTCAACTTAAAAAACAAACAACAACAAAACCATGTTTTTCCCTTCAGTCATATTCTGACAGGGCACATGATCAGAACTCTCTAGTTTTTGTTGTTGCTGCTACTGTTGTTATTGTTGCTGTTGCTACTGCTTTTGAGGAAATAAATATACCAAAATCAAGAGAGTATTTCCATCCAACCAGTTTTTTATGCCCAACTAGTTGCTAAACCAAGATTGATGAGTGAACTGTTAGAATAAGAAGAAACAACTTTTTACCTGCTTCTGGAGTAAACTGGTACTCCATTGGGAGCAGTTACCTAACTGCCAAAAGAATGCTGGAAACTTCTCTGGACCATCCCTAAGGGATTTAGTATCTCTAAATGAAACTATGTACATGACAGTCATTGAAAAAAGGTGCACTCTGAACAAACACACATATATACATCATTAGGAGAGGTCCCTATCCTGAAGCTTAATCAATTTGTAGCTGCAAGCATTCAAACCCTTTGTTTAGAACAATTAAGAGCAAATTTTACCAGTAATTAATAAAATAAATTTTAAAGCAACTGAAGTTAAATAGCAATTCCTGGAGCTGTAGCATTTTTTCCCCCACAAACTGCATCTCTAGGAATATTCTTAAAATATTTATGATTGAATAAATAAAGTGAGTAACAGAAAGGGCTGTGGATTATGAAGAGAACTCATTATTTAGAATCCTCAGCTGTTTGGTCTTTACACAGATAATCTATATTTAGCAAAAAGATAAATTATCAATCAACAATAGAATCAATAAAAATATTTATTATTTTACCACTTTAAGAATATAGCTGCATAAAAACAAATTAACTCAAATACTTTATCTGCATGCCACCTAACATCTAACTACTTAAAAGTAGGTGGGTGATTAGGTGTACATTTCACTTGTTATCCAAATATTTGGAATTGCTCCATCCCTGAGGTTATTTTGTTCATTAGAGAGCTATGATTACTCAAAAATAAAATGCAATAGGAAATTCATGAAATGGCACCACAGACCCTGTCTGTCTGGGTCTATTTCCCAGTCTTGCTTCACTTGTACAATAGTCATTCTATAACCTTGATCATGGAGGATATGAGATTGGGACTTAGCCTTACCACAAAAGAAACACTTTCTTGGTCTGAGTCACAGAGTCATAAATTTAGTCACTTAAAAATGTCATCTTTAGTGATGCTCATCCAAACTGTACCTGGACCTATAAAATTTCCTTTTGATTAATTTCAATTTCCAGGGGAAAAAAATTCAGAATGCAAATAAGTAATGTTCTTCCCACAAATTCAAAATAATTATGAGAATCCAACCACACAATTACAAGGTAGAAAAATAAAAAGCATTTTTCAAATACTTAGAGCAGTGAGATACTAATTATTCATTTGTGAAAAGTCAGAAGTCCTTTTTATAAAATAATGGTGCTTCAGTTTCGAGCTTGAAACAGATGTCTGCACCCTGGATGATTCATTATTCTGAACCTCTGCTGGAGCACTTGCCCACTGGGCCTCAGATTAAATTGCAGAACAGAGGCAGCACCACTAACTTTGGAGGAGAAAATGTCACTAGAATGCCATTTCATATCAGTGACATTGGCTTCTTCAGAAAATTAAGCTTCATTTGATGTCTGCAAGAGTAGTGACCATTGACCCACCCCTGAGTTAGTTCAGCTTGCCCACTAATAACCAAAGAGCTTCACTCTAAAATCAAGTAGGAAATGCACAAAACAAGCTGAGAAGCAAGACTCAGACAGAGTACCTGGAAAATGCCCTCACAGTTACTATTTTTCAAAGTTCATTGTACTTCCAAAGATCTGGAGGCTATAGACATAATGTGATCCTTTAACATCTACAAAAGGCACTGTCCATTTGGCTAGATTAATTTGAACTCTTGATCAGAATCATCAAACACTGTCAGAAATACAGAGTTATGTATTATTTTTTACATAAGCTCAAAGACCTCATTATAGTTTCTAAATTTGATAGAAAAACACATCCCAAATTAAATTATAGGAGATAAAACAGCTATACATAAAATTCTAATTTAACTTAAAAAGATTAATATTTATTTGATTTTTGGATCAGGAGGACTCTCTAAACTTTTTTTTTTTTTTTTAAAGCGTCTCATTTTGTCACCCTCGGTAGAGTGCCCTGGCGTCATAGCTCATAGCAACTTGTAACTCTTGGGCTCAAGCAATTCTCTTGTCTCAACCTCCCCAGTAGCTGAGACTACAGGCGCCAGCCACAATGTTGGACTATTTTTAGAAACAAGGCCTTGCTCTGTCTCAGGCTGATCTCAAACCTGCAAACTCAGGCAATCCACCCTCCTCAGCCTCCCAGAGTGCTGGGATACAGGCGTGAGCAACTGCACCCAACTCTAAACTTGAAAGCATTGAAAGGTATCAGAAAGGAAAATATCAGTGTGCAAATATATAGATCTAAAAAGTATCATAAATAAAATCACAAAATAAACAAAAAACTGAGTGTATATTTACAACAAATATTGGAAATAGTTGCAGTCATAGTTTAAATCAATAAATAATCTCCAAAATATCATTTTGCAGAAGACATGAACAATTCACAGGTAAAGAAATATAAGTAGCCAATATAGTTATGAAAAAAGTGGCTCAGTGAGTAGGGCGCCAGCCCCATATGCCGAGGGTGGCGGGTTCAAACCCAGCCCCGGCCAAACTGCAACAAAAAAATAGCCGGGCATTGTGGCGGGCGCCTGTAGTCCCAGCTGCTCGGGAGGCTGAGACAAGAGAATCGCGTAAGCCCAAGAGTTAGAGGTTGCTGTGAGCTGTGTGACGCCACGGCACTCTACCCGAGGGCAATACAGTGAGACTCTGTCTCTACAAAAAAAAAAGAAAAAGAAAAAAGTGTTCAACGTATCAAACTGACATTATTTTTCACTTAAATTAACCAAGTTCTTATACATTTGTTAGTCTTAATATTATCATTATTCTCAATATTAGTATTCTCAGTATTAGAATTAGTAGGATTATAAATTAGTCCCACCTTACTAGAAAATGCGTTGGCATTTTTTACTAAGGCTTACAAACATGCATATGCTTTAGACCAGAAAAATTTTACATAGGTGGATGTTCATTGCTGTGTTATTTATGAGAATGAAATATCTGAACCAACCTAACTATGCAACAATAGAAGGCTATTAAATTGATTGTCAATTATAAAATATATTATATTATGTACAATTATGTAAGCATTAGAAAGTATGTCTACAAACAATTTTAATTATAAGAAAATATATATGACATATAGTCAAGTAAAAATACGTACATTTTACATAAAATAGGAGCTCAAACATAAAAACCATATGCATAGAAAAATATTGAAAATATACCTATATGCTGTAATTATTATTACTTGGTAATTCATTATATGCGTAGTAGTAAGATATTCCCCTTTCTTTGTACATGCTTATATTTTTAATTTCCTTGCAATAGGTATGTGTTACTTTAATATTCATGAAAGAAATCACAACTTTATTTTTTAATTGTGGATCTTAAATGCTCACTTTATTTTCAATATTTGCAATTTTACTTTTTTTTTTTATGAGATTTTTTTTTTTTTTGTAGAGACAGAGTCTCACTTAATGGCCCTCGGTAGAGTGCCATGGCCTCACACAGCTCACAGCAACCTCCAACTCCTGGGCTTAAGCGATTCTCTTGCCTCAGCCTCCCGAGTAGCTGGGACTACAGGCGCCCGTCACAATGCCCGGCTATTTTTTGGTTGCAGTTCAGCCAGGGCCGGGTTAGAACCTGCCACCCTCGGTATGTGGGGCCGGCACCTTACTCACTGAGCCACAGGCACCGCCTGCAATTTTACTTTTTTAATTGACAAATAATTAGTTTTACGTTTTTAATTGACAAATAATTGTACATGCTTGTGGGTTACACAGTGATGTTTCCAATACACTAAATGTATGGTGGTCAGATCAGGGTAATTAGCATATCCATGATTTCAAACAATGTTCACTTTAATTTTTAAAAAATGTATTAGCCTGTGACATTTGCAAAAGTAATTGCAGAAAAATAAATACTTATAAAAACTATAGCTGAATTTGATATGTGTTTATTTTACATGTAGAGGGTGGCTGTGAAATCTGAAATATTATGTATCATGCATCCTAATGTAATATCAGTAACTTCTTTAGTGTGTATTCATCCATGTTTCCAGACTTGGTAATTATTCTGTAGTGAGTGATGGGACCGAAAGAGATATACAGGAGATTTATAAAGAAAAAAAACACTATGCAATTTCTATCAAAATATCAATGACATTCTCCACAGAAATAAAAAAAAAAATCCTAAAATGTATATGGAACCACAATAAAAACCAATAAAACAAAATCCTAAAATGTATATGGAACCACATAAAAACCCAGAACAGGGCGGCTCCTGTGGCTCAGTGAGTAGGGTGCTGGCCCCATATGCCGAGGGTGGCGGGTTCAAACCCAGCCCTGGCCAAACTGTAACAGAAAAATAGCCGGGCGTTGTGGTGCGCACCTGTAGTCCCAGCTGCTTGGGAGGCTGAGGCAAGACAATCGCGTAAGCCCAAGAGTTAGAGGTTGCTGTGAGCTGTGTGACACCACAGCACTCTACCCGAGGGTGGTACAGTGAGACTCTGTCTCTACAAAAAAAAAAAAAAACCCAGAACAGTTAAAATCATCCTGAGCAAAAAGAATAAAACTGGAAGAATCACATTACCTGACTTTAAATTATACTACAGAGTTGTAATAACTGAAGCAGCATAGTGTTAGCCTAAAAACTGACACAGCATAAACATAGTGTTAGCATAAAAACATCCAATGGAACAAAATAGAGAACCCAGAAATATATCCACATATTTATAGTGAACTTATCTTTGACAAAGTTACCAAGAACATACAGTAAGAAAAGGACAGTCTGGCTCAGCGCCTGTCGCACAATGGTTATGGCACCAGCCACCTACACAGAAGGTGGTGTGTTAGAGCCCGGCCTGGGACCTGCTAAACAACGATGACAACTGCAACAGAAAATAGCCAGGTATTGTGGTGGGTGCCTGGAGTCCCAGCTACTTGGGAGGATGAGGCAAGAGAATCGTTTAAGCCCAAAAGCTTGAGGTTGCTGTGAGCTATGACAGCACATTACTCTACTGAGAGTGAAAAAGTGAGACTCTGTCTCAAAAAAAAAGAAAGAAAGAAAAAGAAAAGGATGGTCTCTTCAATAAATGGTACTGGGGAAACTGGATATCCATATGCAGAAAAATGAAACTAGACTCTTATCTCTTACCATAAACAAAAATCAAATCAAAATGAATAAAAGGCTTAAATCTAAGACCTATAACTATGAAACTGCTAAAACAAAACATCAGAGAAAAGCTTCAGCACGGCAAAAGAAACAATCAACATATTAAAGAGACAACCCACAAAAGGAGAGAATATATTTCAAACTACTCATCTGACAGGGGATTAACAACTAGAATATATGCGCTCCAATAACTCAATAGGAAAAAAATCAAACAATCCAATTAAAAATGGGCAAATAATCTGAATACACATTTCTCAAAAGAAGACATACAAATGGCCAACAAGTATATGTAAAAAAGCTCAACATCGTTGATCATAATTCTTGAGCATTGTAGATACAAAATTGGAAGAAAGGATAATTTGACTTCTTTCTTCCGATTTTGATACCCTTTTTAAGATCTTTTCCTGAGGTAACTCTTGCTTTCCTTAGGATCTTTTCTTTATCTGTGACCTCTGAGAACTTGATTATTAAATGCCTTGAGATAGTCTTGCAGTTTGTTAAATCTGCTTGATGTTCTATGACCTTCTTGTACCTGAATATTAATATCATTCTCTAGGTTTAGAAAGTTCTGTTACTATTTCTTTGAATGAACTTTCCACCCCATCTCTTTCTCTATCTCCTCTTTAAAGCCAATAACTCTTAGATTTGCCCTTTTGAGGCTACTTTCTATATCTTGTAGATATTCTTCCTCCTTTCTTATTCTTTTTCTCTTCTGATTGTGTATTTTTCAAATAGCCTATCTTCAGGAGCATTAATTCTTTCTTCTGCTTGATCAATTCTGCCATTGAGAGCCTCTAATGCATTTCTCAGTTTGTCAATTGCATTCTTAAGCTCCAGGATTTCTGCTTGACTTTTTTGTTATTTTATTTTCTTTGTTCAATTTCTCTGATAGGCTTTTGAATTCCTTCTCTGTGTTGCCTTAAAGTTCTTTGAGCTTCTTCAGCACAGCTATTTTGAATTCTCTGTCTTACAGGTAGTGACCTTTCATGTCAATCACTCTAGGATTGGTCACTACATTTAGTTCATTTGGTGAGGTCATGTTTTCCTGGGTGTTCTTGATTGCTTGTGGATGTTCATCAGAGTTGGAGCATTCAAGAGTTAGGTACTTATTTTAATCTTCACAGTCTGGGCTTGTTTGAATTAATTCTTCTTGAGAAGGCTTTCCAGACAATCAAAAGGAATTGAGTATTATGATCTAAGTCTTTGGTCACTGCAGCCATATCAGCACTGTTGGTGCCTCAAGCCCATTAATACTATGACTCTTGCAGATTCCCAGTTGTATTACCTTGGTGAAATTGGGTAAGTTATGGGAAAATTCCCTGGATTACACTGAAAAATATCTCACTCTTTCCCTCACTCTCTGTGCTGGACTGCTAGAGTTGGGGGAGGGATCACATGGGTGCTCCTTCATAGCCACCAGCATCACATCATACCAGAGGCTGACTGGCTACCTCTGATGTTTATTCAAAGCCCAAGAGCTCTTTAGTCAGCAGGTGATGGATCCTATTAGTCCTGGATCCATCCCTTCAGGGCAGAATGATTCCTTCTGGCTATGCGTATGTCTATAAATGCTGTACAGGAACTAGACTCTGGCCTGGACTCAGGCACTTCAGGAGTCTGCTTGGTACTTTATTTTACTGTGGCTGAGCTCGTGCCTAAGTTGGAAAACAAGTGATTGAAACTTTCCCCTTTTCTGTCTCCAAGTGGAAGAAGACTTCTCTCCCTACGCCACATTGTCTATAGTTTGGGGGTGGTGGTGGGGGAGAAGAGCAGTAACACAGGCAATGGATTGGCAGACACCGTTGATTTGTCACTAGGTCACATGCACCCAAGTCCACTGGGTCTGAGCCAGCACAGAAACAGGAATTGCCTAAGGACTGTAGCCTTTGTGGCCCAACTGCCTTACGAATTTAGTCCAGGCCCCAGGCCAATTTTGCTTGGCCAAAGGTGGGGCTGACCAGAGCCTGTTGGACGGAGGCTTTCTCTCTGGCCAGACTGCTCTAAATGCTCACTCTGTGGCATTGGCAGAGTAGTGTCCTGTGCTATGTTCCTTTGTGCCAGAGCAGCCCAAGTTTCAATGCAAAGCCCCACAGTCACTTCACTGTCCCTGTCCTTGGCACACAGATTCTCTACTCTTGCTGCTGGTGTGGCACTGCTGGGGGCTGGGGCAGGAGGCACAGGTAAGATAAGACTGTCTTTTCTGCCCTCTTCAGTGCTTCTTTCCTTGGTATAAGGTTAAAACCAGGTAGTGTGATCCCACACCTGATTTGGGGATGCTTCAGAAGGGTAGAGGGATTGATTTTATCAGACGAGGCTCTGAAGAGGACATGAAATTTGAATCCAGCTCTGATGGATGATAGCCTATGATGAACCAGGTTTAACTCCAATGCCTTATTTAAGTATTATCTCTGACTAGGCAAGATTCATAATTTTATCCTAGCTATTATACTCAACTATCTTCTAGGTAAGAACTCTTAGCCTATCTGATCAAAAGGAGCCTTAATTAATGGTTTAAAAAACACCCTTTCTGTTGTCTTTTCAAGAAAATTTATGTTTTTAAAGAACACTTTTCTGTTATATTTTTCAGATACCTGAATTAAAAAAAAACAAAAAAACCTTCCATTATGTGGAAATTTCCCTCATCATAAACTGAGCTAAACTTAGACTTCATCACCTTGACATTTAGATTCAAGGCATGGAGACCTGCTAAGCATCTTAAACAAGACTGGTTTGCTGTGAAACTGTATAGTGTTTATGTTTTCCAAAAAACTGTAATACTCAGTAACACATTAGCTGACATACTGCAAACTGGAACTTGATAGAGTTGGTTTTGAAGCCTCCTTTATTCAAATAAAGCTCTTAATGGAATAGAGTCTTGTTCACACAAACTTATATTTCTTCACAAACATATTTCTTCACAGGGTGTATGGTTTTGTGTTTGTGATACTGAGGAAATAGATGCATAAGTAATCTTTCCCTGGAAACACAAGGTTCTGAAAATATAGAACAGATAAACAATTGTCAGAAAGAAAGAAAAAAGGAAAGAAAGTAGAAAGGAAGCAAAGAAGGGAAAAATATAGGAAGAAAAAAAGAAAAAGAGCAAAGAAGGAAACTGATAATAAAACCATGGTCAAGTTTAAGGCTTACATGAAGCCAAATATCAGGCTAAACTGGATGTTTGTTAGTCTGACGTTTTGGGGGCATTTGTTCCCCCTAATATTTCAGTGAATAGTACATATAAATATTTTAATTTACTTCAATAAACCAAAGAAGTACTTTGTAAATTGTACTTGATCTACAAATATATAATGTCTGTTTATTAATATTGCAATTTTATTCATTTGGCCTCAATAAATTCACTACCAAAATCTTTGTTATTCAAGAGTGTACATTTTTTACAGAAAAGTCCTAAAATATATTATTGTTTTAACTAACATTATAAATTAGAATTCTAAAAACATTGGGTACTGGATTCCTTAGTACTGTAATTATTGCTTTAATGTATAATTTAATCATGTCTTCTTAGTATAGATAATTAAGGTTTCTGTCTAACATACAGTAAAACTCCCTATCTTTAAAGCATAATTATGTTCTAAATAATAGAAATAAACTCTTAACATAACAAAACACTGATAACCAAACAACAGTGTGTTTTGAATAGCTGCATATGTTAAAAAATCTTGAAATAGTATCTTTTAACTTAATATTGCTTTGGCTAAATTGTAAATGTATTTCTTACTTTATATGAGTACCAGAATTAGGTACACAATGGCCACATCGTCCTTCATGCATAAGTGTTCATGTGATCCAAATATTCTCTCCGATGTAGCACTTTTATTCCCTCTATCAGCATAGCTCTTATAGCTGATATCTTTGTTTGATGTACTGAAGAACATATTGTACTATAGATACTAAATAAATAACTAGAGTTAATCTAGTAAAGCTGGCATGAACTTTATTATGTGAACAATATGCCCCTTCTAGATGCAGTGCTTATTTTATTCAGCCATATTTTCTTCTATATTCTTTACTGCAGGTGTCTGATGGGTAGGCTGCCTGGCTAACGTGTCACTTCCAAGCAATTCTGGAAGTAGTGATTTTAACTGAAGACTTCAAAAAGCAACACAAAATTTGCTTTTTCAAAAACATGACTCTTAGGAAAAAAAAAAACAGAACTCGTACAAGGATCAGTGTCTATAAATATAACAAGCAAAAGTATGTACACAAAATATAGATAATAGAAGAGCAGATGACAGTGTGTTTTTGTGTTGTGTGTGTGTGTTTAAGGAACTAGCAATTCCTCTCTTCTAGAACCCTGGAAGGGACCTCATCTGCTTCCTTTTTCTGCTATTCTCACCCTGTTCCATCCCTAATCTCCTTCTACGTTCCAGATATGAGTTAGTATCTTGACCTGTCATTTACTGTAATTAATTGTGAAGTGTTGTCTGTCTGCTTCAGGATGCTAAAAGCGTGGTTTTTGTCAGAGAAATTCATCAGTTGCCAGTGTTTGCTGAATAGTGTCCAGGCAGGTGCCCAAAGTGAGACACTCCATTTCCATGACTGTTTCTTTAGGAACTGCCGGAAATGCTTTCACTGGCTCTTTGCGTTCCTTTATGAATATTTTGCGCATTCCTGTCTTTAGGGAGACAGACTCTCCTCCGGCCTGAGGATCCTTAACTCTGGCCAGTCTCTGCTCCCCTTGTCTCCCATGAAATAGTCCCACCCCGAGCCTGTGGTATGGTTGAAACTGTCCCCATGGGGGTAACATTTTGTTTCTTAAGCAAGACACCACTTATAAAGATGTATTCAGTTTGTGACATTTGTTAAGCTATATACCTGTGACTGTTGGATGTTTTTAAAGCTTATTTTCAATGAAAAGTTAAAATATATATGCATAGGCTCTGCCTTGCCAGTTTTTTCCTGATTACCAGCTTCATACATGTTACACTACAGCAGAAAAATATGGTTTCTAGGACATCCACATGTTTCTTTCCCCCAGACATTTGCAAACAAGGTGAGACACGAATTTACCTTTAAAAATGTCTGCTACACTTGATCTGAGCCAAAAGGCCAAGAAGGAATTGAAGAGTGTACAAGTCATTTCTCTTTGATCTGCCATGAATTATCTTAATTGGAGTAAATGACTACCGCGGCTAACATATTTGTGTAAGGCGTGAGAATGCAACGTGCACCACGCTCTGCTTCCACGCTTCTTTGCACGACTGCATTCATCCCAGTCAGTCTCAGCACCGGACAGACAGCCTGGGCATGTTACATAACAACTTAACCAATGGCCGCCACGCACAAGAGCAAACTGTCCTGTTGCCTAGTGACTATTATCCAAGGCAATCAGCATCAACAGCAAATACCACAGATATTTTTGAACAGCTGTTCGTTGACCCAGATACGATATTTGTATGGCTCACTAGTTTCTCAGATGAAATTGGACCCTATCATGACCTCCAGAGCAGAAATTCATTCTTCCTTAATATGCGTCACCATTCCTAGAAATAATTTAGTTTTGTTGTTTTTAATGAGGAAACTTTTAAAAAGGAATGATAAGCTCCCCGTAGGAAATTTAAAAGTCCCTCAAGCCTCATTTTTCATTCACATTTAATGGAAATCTTTGCTGTTGAATAGATTGTGATCTCCTTCCTAATAACTGCTGAATTTTATACTATTCTTTCCTCTCTCTGGCAGTACTTAATGTTACCTTTGTATCATAGTTAGGATTCTTGTAAGTCTGGCAGAAGCACATTCTCTTTAGACTTCTCACATTATTGTGCTGGGCATGGGGTACCCTGGAGAAGCTGCCCTCAGCACTCCCTGCCGTTCAGCCAAGGCCCACGGCCCTGGGAGGACCTCTGCTGACCCCACAGGAAGCACCCTCTCAAGCTGATGGTGGAAACAATGCAAGTTTCTGTAACAAATATTAACACGTGTTGCAATTGCCATTGCCACAAAGACTAGGAGCTACTTGTCAAAGGGAAGTGGCTGATTCATTTCTGAAATATCTTGACCAGAATACAATATACACTAAATTGGTTGTGAAAGCAATGAAATGAGGGCTTTTATTCCAGCTGAAACATACCCACTACCTTTTATTTAATGCTTCTTGCAAACTGTTATAGAATGAATATTCATATTCTCCCCCAAATTATTATATTGAGGCCAGCTTCCAATGCAATATTTGGAGTTAAGGCCTGTGGGAGGTAATTAGGTTTAGATGAGTTCATAAGGGCAAGGCCTCTATGACAGGGTTAGTGTCTTTATAAGAAGAACAAGAAACGAGAACTCTTTCTCTCACTGCCTCCATATGATAGATAACTCAGCAAAAATGTAGGTGTTTGCAAGCTAAGAGGAAAGCCCTCACCAGAACCCAATCAAGCTGCCACCTGAATCTCGGGCTGCCAGCCTCCCAAACTGGGAGAAAAAAAGTCCTCTTGTTTAACCCACCTCGTCTACAGTATTTTGCAATCATAGCCCAAGCTGACTAAGACAAAAATTCATTTTTTTAAGTTCAGGCCAAATTAATTTTTGTTTAAAGTTTGATATTGTGTCATTTTAAAAGAATGGGAAAAATAGATAATTCAATAAACTATGTAAGACAACTGGCTAATCATTTAAGGAAAAACATGAATCCCTGCCTTAATTCTTATGTCAAAATAAATTCTGAGTAAGACAATATGTAAATATTAGAAGGAAATAAAAGAAGGAGGGAGGGAGGGAGAGAGGGAAGCAGGTCATTGGAGACCTGGAGGTCAATAATAATAGATGTGTTTGTACTTTTGGAATGGGAAGGGTTTTTAGTTACGTTATAAAACCCAAAAACTATAAAGGAAGATTTTTCTATGCAAAACATTTTTAAAAATTGATCCTCAGAACAGAACCATGTTTTTCTATGCAGAATGTTTTTTAAAATTGTCCCTCAGAACAGAAACAAAATTTTTTTTTTAAAAATTGCAGTTTAACAACACAATGCCAACAATTACAACAAAGACCTAATTACTATAAAAAGGAGTCTCACAAATTAATTAGAAAATGGCCAGACAGAAAAATGAGCAAAGGATACAAAAATATATTTAAGAGAGAAAGAAACACATATGGCCAATGAACATATGGAAAGATGTTTCATGTCACTAAAAATTAAGCAAATCCAAATTAAAACCACAGTTAAAACAATGTGCTGTTTTCATCTGCCAGGCTGACAAAGATTAATTGTTCATACATCTTTATTTGTTAGGAAATGAAAAAGCAGCCCTTTCCTAAACTTTTAATATAAATTACCGTTAGCAAGCCATCTGTCAATATCTTCCAAATTTTTAAATATAAATACATTTTGACACTGCAATCCCACTTCTAGGAATTTATAGTTCACTTATTCACAGATGTAAGTGAATGTCCATTAATAGAAGACAGGTTACCAAATCATGGTAAAAAAAAATTATGAACATGTTTATTCTTACACAAATAGAAGAATGTATATATAGAGATGATATATATAGATATAATCTATTACATTTACCTCTGATTAGAGATGTGAAATTTTGCATTTTATTTTATAACCTTTAGTACCATTCAACTTTATTTAGAAAGTCATAAACATATTACTCTTATAATAAAACAATTTCACTAAAGCACTGTTAATAATATTAATTAATAATTAATATTAATAATAATTAATGATATATTATTAACAATATTAATGTGATGTTATTATGTTAATGATAAGCAATATTCCCTTAAGGGAACCAACAACTCAGTAAAATCAACATAATTTTGTGCACTAAGTTATACAAAAAGCAAATATCAAAAGAAGATAAGAGAACAATCCAAAATTTCAGCAAAAGTAAAGAGCTTGAAATTAAAGTGCTCAGGACACAAATAGCACATGTCAGGCTGTTGACAAGCGCCCTCTGTAAAGGTAGAAGAGAAGCCCCGGAGCCCAGGTCAGACCTGTCACTCAAGCCCACTCCCACTCTGTGTGGGAGGTGAAGCAGATGAACGAGTGTGCAGATCAACAGGAGAGGAAGGGAAGCTTTTCCTAAAGGTGGAGGTTAGAGGGAGAATTGTTTGGGTGGGGGAATTATTTCCATCCAGTTTAAATGAGATCAAGAACAGAGTATGACCTTCAGAAAAGGTTTTAAAAATAGATTCTTCACCTCAGAAAATAATCAAACCAAACCCCCAGTGGTTTTTTGTGTGTTTGTTTGTCTCAAATTTAGACTTCAAAAATAAGCAACAGATGTATTTACACTTGTATTGTCTGCAAGTAGATGTTTGATCAAATCGTGATGCTGAATTGGACTGAATATCCCAAATGGAATTTTCTACACAGCTGTGGAATTAATAGCATTTCCTACGGTCACACATTTTCTGTCTTCACTTTGGACAGTTTCCCCACAAGTAAAGGTAGCTCCTTCCAAGGGAAAAATGGTTATTTCATTTGAAACCATAATGTGTCTCATGACAAGGAGAATTGTATGTCAGACATATTTGGCTTAGGACGATCTCAACCTTTGTAAAATGAAAGTGCCCTAAATACTGATTTCTTTAATAAAAATCTCCCTCCATATAGCACCCTTCCTGAGGGAGGAAAAAGATGGGGGAATGACATCTGTCTTATCTTTGTGAACCAGATACAACTAGAAATTGCCAGTGATAATTGAGGTGAACCAAATCGGAATGAAGTCCTCCTTTATTGGAGGTGAATGCAATCACCATTACGAACCTTCTGATCCCCACAGTAGAAGTTTCCATTCTTTCTCCGATTTTCCCCTTCCCTCCTCTTGGCCTCCTCAGACTCACTTGCCCATATTCTTTCCATGTATCATGTTAAACACACACGCATACATATAGTGTTTAGTAAAAACATCTTTGGGGACTTTGTTACGATTTCTCATAATCAGTTGTAAGTTATCTAGCAAATAACGTGTTTCTAACCATAGTTAAAGTAGTAAAATTTATGGATGAAGTTGCCATAAAATCAGCTAATGGTTTTTGGCATATGCAGAGGGACTTGTGGGTCTAAAAATAGCAATCATTTCCCTGGCCATGAAATTCAGTAATGCCAGCTCCTCACTGCTACTTACCAAGTAACACGCAGCAAAATTTGCAAACCATAAATGGAAGGGCCTGACAGTCCCTGGATACATGAAAAAGGGGAATAATTATTCTTGACATAAGTATCTTCATTGCTACATATGGTACAGGGTTGTAGAATATGTGGCTGGTTAAGATGCTCCCATCAAACATAATGCAAATGTGGGGTCTGGTACCACTGTTAGCCCATGGCCAGTGACCCGCTATCCTATCACAGAGCTTTACAGGGATCTTCTGCTGGCCTAGGAGAGCTGTTGATCCCCTTACTTCACGTTTGCATTCACCACAGACTCCCTTCTTTCTGTGCTTATAATCATTTTCTTCTTACTGTTCTTTATCGGTAGAGGTTTCAGTACTGGCTTTCCTATTGAGCCAAGTGCTCTAAAATCACTAAATGAAAATAATTTCTTTCAAGGAGGTAATTCAACTCTGGGGGTTTAACTATCAAACCGTGGTGGGCTGCTCACCAACACAGCCAGATGCAGGACTGGGGAGTTTGGAAGCAATCACAGTGTGACCTTTTGCTTTCTAAGCACCTTTCAATGTTCTGAGCATTTTGCTCTTGTGACTGATCACCTGAAATGGTTTTCAAAGCAAGCATATTTAAACAATTAATAAATAAGCAATTATTTATTACTCAGTAACAAACTGTTATGCCTTCAACAGAAAAGTTCCATGTAAGTGTATATATACATCTATGTTTTATATACAAACAAACATAAAACGTGCATAAATTTTTAACAAAAAGAAATTGGGAAAGATACACACTAAAACAATGGCATCTCAGGGATATCTTTGTTTCTTTTTTCTTTTTTGAGCATTCTAGTTTTTCTGCAGACTGTTCTACTTTCATAATAATAACAAACAACCCAATTTAACTACAGAAGGTTTTTTTAAATGTCCTTGTATTGACTGTAGGTGCTCCTAACTTTTAATTATTGAGTGATGGCATGCATTATATTTTCCAAAATTTAATACCGAGCTTTATGAAAAGTTCTATTCAGCCACAAGAGAAGATGGAGGCTTTACATCTTTTGTGTTTACTTGGGTGGAATTAAAACACATTCTTCTTAGTAAAGTATCAGAAGGATGGAAAAGCAAGTTTCCAACGTACTCAATACTAACATGAAACCAATAGATAAACAATTACAAGCCCACATGAAAGAAAAACACAAGTATATCCTAGTGAGGCCAAGGGGAAAGGGGGGAGGGAGAGTAATCGGCAGGTTCTCGCCTAATGTGCAAGACCCCTGGGTAAAGGGCTCAACCACAACTTGAACTTTACCTTAGAAAACTAACACAGTGTAACCTAAACATTTGTATTCTCATATTAATCTGAAAGAAAAAAAAGAGAAAATTTTAGCTTTAATAATAATTTTTCTCCAATTAACTTTTTAAAAACAATTTGATAATGTGCTCTCAACATATGAAGATATGTAAAATTGGAAAGCTATAGAACTGCTAAAAAATCAGAGTGATAGAAGTGAAAGTAGATGTCATCAGGGAAAAAATAAAAAAGCCCTTACAGTTTTTGTAGTTACTGTATTTATGTTATTTTAGCAAAAGAGGCACATTCTCTTTGGCAAATGACTTGAACAAAACCAGAAGTTCCCGCCAGGCGCTGCGGCTCCTGCTCCCAATCCAGCCACTTTGGGTGCTGGGGCAGGAGAATCTCTTGAGCCCAGAAGTTGGCTGCCATGTATTCGGATGGTACCACTGTGCTCCAGCCTTGGTAATAGAACGAGACACTGCCTCTCTTTAAACACACACACACAGAGAGAAAAAAACAACAGAAGTCCCTCCTTCAAAGTGAACAAAGAAACAGCTCAGGAAATACTGTAAAGTGAAATCAAAAGAACAAATTGCAAGTACACTACATTTTTGTCTCTGCATTCATTAGTTGCAGTGTTTGATCTTCGGTTGAGATTGTAGGAAAGGAGAGTTCAATACATTTATAAATGTTGATTACAATCCTCTGAAATTAATGTCAATTTTGGTAGTGACATGAGCTCCATTAATTGGAAACTTTCTACCATGGTACAGTGAGTCCCTAAGTGTAGAGTGGATGATTTGAAAAAAAAATAAGCCCGAACTGTGCAAAGTCACTTCTAACAAATCAGTGCTAATTTTTTCACAGCCATAATATTATTTTGATGGTTCCACTGAAAACTGTGATTCATTTGGAGCACAGCACCACATGCGTTCTGCTTTGTGCAGAGCTGTGTTTTCAGCTTGTCATCATCCTATTCTGTCAGGAAACACATTGGTAAAACTGATTAGAAACCCCCCAACATTGCTTCTCTCCATACCCATACTTAGCATGGTGAACATTAAAGAAAATTAAAGAAATCAATGGAAGCACAAAGCAAAAGCAGTGGGGAGTACTACCTGACCCAGTCCTGGGAGCCAAAGCGTATTGAAACCCAAATCAGGATTTCTGTCTCCCCTGCCTGGTTTTTCCCAGTTAATGTTTTATTGTGAAATAACACATTTAGACACCCCCCCCCGAAAAAAAATGTGCAGAACAAAGACACGTACAATACTTTGCTTTATCACAAAGTAGACCCCTTAACTAAAATCTTTAGAAGAAACGGAATAATACCTGTCATTCAGAAGCCCATTAAGACCTCCTCTTCCTTTCTCACAGACCCTTCAAAGGCAACCAACTACCTTAACATTTAAATTAATCGTTTGCTTCCTTTAAAAAATATGATTCTAATACCTAGGCTTATATCTCTAAGCACTACAGTTCAGTTTTGCCTGGTTTTGAACTTTAGGTAGTAAAATTGTACAATACGTATCCTTTCATGTCTGGATTCCTTCACTCAACAATCTGTTTATAACACCCCTGAACTGTATGCAGTGTAAGTTCTTTTAGTTTCATTGCTTCATGGTGTTTTGTTATATGATTACACCACTATTTATTCATTTATGTTTAGAGACAAGTTCTCACTTTGTTGCCTAGGCTGGAGTGGAGTGGTGCAACCAGAGCTGACTGCAGCCTTGAACTTCTGGCCTTAAGCAATCGTCCTGCCTCAGCCTCCCAAGTAGCTGGGACTATAGGCACACCCCACCATGCCTGGCTAATTTCGTATTATTTATCTATTTAGTTTTGAGGCATAAGTATCACTACGCTGCCCAGGCTCGTCTTGAACTCCTGGCCTCAAGTGATCCTCCTACCTCAGCCTCCAAAAGTGCTGGGATTATAGGTATGAGCTACCACTCCCAGTTCACAATTTATTTTTACATTCATCTGTTGATAAATTTTATAAACCACATCGCTAAGAATATTCTCATAGGTGTGTCTTGCAATACATGAGCGCTCATTTCTGAAAGTGGAAAGCTGGTCACACAGAATGCATGTCCTTAACTCATCCTGCCAAACTGTCTTCCAAGGTGGTGGTTTCTGTTTGCACCACCAGGAGCAGTGTGTGAGAGCCCTGGGGCTTCACATCCTCACCCACGTTTGATAATGCTGTATCTGTAGGAGTCCTTTAAAGTCTGGATAACAACATTTCCTGGGCTACAGATATGTTGCCAGTATCTTTGTGGCTTGCTTTTCTTAATAGTGTCTTTTAAAGAATCAAAGATATTAATTTTATTGTATAATAGTAAAGCTTGTCAATTGTTCCTTTTGTATTTTGTGTACTCTTTAAAAAATCTATGCTTACATAACCTAGCAGGTTTACAATTTTGCCTGTCATGTTTATACCTACACTACAAATAAAATTGATTTGGGAGTATGGTTTGAAATAGTATCAAGTTTCTCTTTTCTTCCACGTGGATATAATAGTATCCACTCCTCTACAAGGCCAAGGGCACCAGCTCCCTAGAACTGCTGAAACGAAGTACCACAAACTGGCTTACACAAGTTCTGAAGGCTAGAAATGTAAAACCCAGTTTGGCAGGGCTGTGCTCTCCTTGCCCGCTGTAGGGGAGACTTTCTTTTATTGATGCTTCTGGCGAGTGCTGAAAACTTGATGTTCATTCCTTGGCTTGGGTCTACAGCACTCCGGTCTCTGCCTCTGTCATCCCCTGATGTTCTCCACGTATCGTGGTTTCCAATCCAGATTTCCCTCTTCTTACAGGAATATATTAGTTTGAGGGCCCACCCTAATTATATATGATCTCATAACTAATTGCAACTGCAAAGACCCTATTTGCAAATGAAATCACACTGACAGATAAGAAGATTAGCTAAGAATCACTGAGGACCATCCTGGAGGCTAGTTACCAAAGCACACGTCATGCCACCTGGGTATTTGGATAGTACGCGAACTCAAACCCATTCGCAAAAGAAACAAAGTTGTTAAAATGCATAGTTTTTTTAAATGCATATTTCATGTAAACTCACCTTTTGCCTTTATGAATAAATGCATAAATATGAAACTTTCTAAAAAAATAAATTATTTCATAAATAGTCTCCCATATTTTAAGGTTTCTTTAAACATGTGGAAATACAACTTCTGTTTACAAAAAGGCTCATTTAATGTACCTCCTTTTTCATATGAAAGAGGAAATAATTGATATACATACACATCAACATACACAGAGAAAGAGAGAGAGAGAAAATTGTCTTCCTGGGAGAAATCACAGGCCTTAATTAAGATGTTCCTTAGAATGTAAAGAGTTGTTTAAGGCTGAGAGTAGAAAAGAATGTCAGAAATTAAATTTCAACCTTTTCACTTTAGAGATGGAGCAAAACCCAGAAAGGTGAAGTGATTTGCCTACAGTCACACAGCTGGTAGCAGAGCCAGAACTGGACCTAGGACTCCACGTCCAAAAGTCAAGTGCCAGTTACGCAATACCCAGTGCATGGCTTCCTGACGGTGCAAAAGATTGGATGAATCAACTGCACTAGGGAATCACTTCTATATCTGACAATGGATATCTTACCAATGGTACTTTCTGTGAGCAGAACCTTTGCTGACCTATTTATATTCGTCCTCCCATGAGAATGTCTTAAATGTTCTTTGCCGCATTCTCTGCTCTCTCTTTTCTCAACGAAGAAAAATGATAACATAGATTATGTCCTAGAGTATTAGCATTCTCATTCCTGCTGCAAATTAATAGTTTTGGAAAAAGAATAGGACAGTGTAGGCTCACAGGAGCAAGTAAATCTGAGTATGTGTCCATCCCCAAATTTCCCAGTGTACATCTCTAGAGGATTTGTTGAGAAATCTGTCGTCCTGGTATTTAGGTAATAGTTTTCACTCCTACTAAGTGACATTGGTGTTCTCTGCAGAGCAGTGAATGAAATGTCCTGTTGTCAGAGACTCTGAGCACAGCTGGGTTTGACTTGCTTAGCAACAGGGCTCTAATGTGACTTTTTATTTTGTAAAATTCAGGCCTGGAAAATACTTCATGGCATTTGGAAACCTTGTGTCTGTCTTACTGTGCACCATATGATCAACACCTTATGCTGACAGATGAGAATAGAAGCTATTATGAGGTGAAGTATATTGAATCCAGGGTAAAACTGGTATAGAATATAAAACGTTCTCTCTACATGCTCTCAGGTAGATAATAATTTCAGTAATACATGCTCATAAAACAGTAGAGGTTTATAAATGTCTTATGGGCTTACCCTAAAAGAGGCAGAAATAGGAATATACACAGAGAGTTAATTATAAAGGAGAAACTATCTTGCTTAAAATAATTTTTTGTTAGAATTTCTCCTCCAAAAAACATCTCAGATTCAGTTCATTTAGTCCATCCTTTATTATTTATCTTTTGTTCAACGTTCAGCTTAAAAACAAATCCAGGGAAAGATCTTTCATGTTTATTTATTTCCTCTCATACTTCTAGCTCTCAGTTCTGATTTGATTACTTTGGAGACTTAATAGCCTTTGGGTATTTGCCTTCTCAAATTTAAAAACTTTATTATTTTTTTTTCTTCAGCTTTTCCAGACTTTGGGGGAATGCTTTTATTTCTAGAAATCAAAATGTAATGTTCTTCCATAAATCAACTTAAATGAAAGCTTCCAAAATTATTCCATATTCATTTGAAAACCATACTTCATTTCAAGGAACCACTTAATTTTCAGCTATATCAAAAATCAGCAGAAAGAGAAAGAGAGATAGAGATGCTAAAATGACGAGCAGGAAAGAGAAAGCATTTTGTAATTAACTTGGGTCAGGGCAAGGAAACGTGCTGCTGCATTACAATGGAATTTTAAGCTCTGCTACCAAATATTCTGAAGAGTCTGCTAATCCTAATTTTGTGTCAACATATACTGTAGATGTGTGTGTATATATCTACATATACATGAAATATTACTGTGTAACAGTTTGGTAATATTAAAATCTATTGTAAGTAAGTTTGTGCTAGATAATGTGTTACCCCTTATATGAGGTAAATATTTTATCTTATACTTTGTATTATTAAAAATAATTGAAGACCTCTGGTCTTGGAAACTGCTTAATCCTATTTTATGTACAGTCAATACAGAGATCAAGGGGGTGTTTTATTTCTACAATTGCTGTCAATAACCATCTTTCTATTGATCCACTCAGTGCTACAGTCAACAGATAAATGTTCCAGAGGAACACTTCTTCTAACGTCTGACTCAAGTTTTTAAGAAGTTTAATCTACTCCTAATCATCCTGTGTTGAGACTAATATCATTGACCAACACAGATTTATGCTTCTAGCAGCAAAACACAGCCATAACAAAACGAATGTGTATTTTAAACTGACCATTACATCTCAGTTCTGCCATTTAGCAGATGTGCAGACTTGGGTGAGTTGCATAATATCTCTATGTCTGATTTTCCTCATCTGTAAAAATGGGGATGTTTCTACATACATCTCGTAAACTCGTGGTGATTAATTAGAAAATATATTATAGAATGTGGTAGATTTTCAATAAAGGGCAGATATTTTTTCTTCTGAGGCCATACTTTCTAATATGTAAAAATAATGGTTAATATTAGTTGAACTAGAGAAGGAAATACAGATATCAATACAAATATCTGTAACTATAGATTTCAAAAAGAAATCCATTGTGGTGGTTATTAGAGCTTGTCAGCAGTGCTATCATTGATTTTGCCTTGTTTTAGGGGAAGGAACTTGTAGCCTTCTGCATCCTTTAGTGTGGTCTTTGGACTGAATTCAAATTTTACAGAAGAAATCATTTCATTTTTATTTACTGTTGTTCATCCTTTATACTTTTATTTCATTTTTAAAATAAATGTATTTAAAATACCAAAAAATAAAATAAATTTCCATGAAATAGTCCTCTCAGATGGACCAGCACAATTAGAACATTAGGGAGCCATAAGGTTAAATTGACCTCTGCTAGGCTCATGATTTAGTTCTAACTCGCCTCACCTGACTGGTACCACTGTCACATGAGAGTGGATGGCAAGAGTTTATGAGGATCGAGTATACCCATCTATTACCAGCTTTTGATAATGGTGCAGTGTATTTCTCTTTAAGGTGGAAGTTGTGAATAGTTGCACAGCTCAACAGTATTTTTTTAATTCTGTCTGATAAACAGCCCATCATGGCAACAAACACCAAGAGAATGCTAAAGGAAGAAAACAGATTTGCTAATGAAGATTGGGAATTATAATCATATCTTGTTTCTTTTAAAGATAAGATGATCTGTTTGGTTTGTGATACTGCAATATCAATGTTAAAGAAATTCATTTCTCATCAGCATTATAACACTCATAAAGACCACAAATGTTTTAAGTTGGGGGGAGGAAGTGTGAATGATAGTATTCTAGAAATAAAAAGATGAAAAACAAAGGCAAAAACATTCTTTCAAGCAACAATAAGACCTGAAAATAAAGCCACTGAAACAAATTACAAAGTAGCTGATATACTCAGGAAAAAAAGGGAAGCCATTCTGTGACACAGAAATTATGAAAGAATGCATTGTCAAAGTTGTAGGATGCTGAGAACCTGATAACATTCCAAAGTACAAACACTTGCCCTTTTCAAAGAGGCTCTTAACGATTGGCAGCATGAATTAGCCTTCAACTTAACAGAACAGCTTCACGCAACACTTTAAAAGGAAAGTATATATTATTCAATTGCTTTGGGTGAATAAACTAATACTAGTGACTCAGTGCAGGCTTTATACTTCAGGTCATAACAGAAGATATTCTTTGCTATGTAGAGTTACTCTCTTTGTCAGTCTTATGAAAAGAACGTGGGGAACAGATATCTTCAGCAACTTTCAAGGTGAATATCATGAAGTTAGACTGAATTTGGTAAATGTACAGATGGTGCACCTTCCATGACAGGAATACACGAAGGGTTTATTGCACAGATTAAATATATATATATATACATTAACAGATCCAGACCCTCTCATTTCTTTTCATTGTATCTTGCATCACCAAAATCTTTGTGCTAAAGCAACTATATTGACACTTTGCAACAAGTGATAAGTATTGTTAACTCTATTCATGCAAATGCAACATAGCATTGTCAGTTTCATAACATACTAAAGTTGAAGGACGAGGAATTCAGTGTGGATTTACCATATCATTTTAAAGTGTGTTGGCATTGGCTGTCAAAGAGACAGGTGTTAGTCAAAATTTTATCTCTACGAGAACAGATAGTTAAATTTTATGAAGAACAGAACCAGCAATACGAATTGTTGTGAGAAAATTTCTATAGGAATGCAGCATTTCTATGTGACATCATGTCAAATCAAATGACTTGAATATTTCTTTGCAAGGTAAAACTAAGTTTATATGATATATGGCAAAAAATCCAAACATTTACAAGAAAGCTATCTTTTTTCACAATACTTCTTCTTCTAAAGGACATTTGAGATGAACATTCCACCAGATAGCAAAGGTCACTGATGAACAGGATGGTATATGCCAATCATTTGAAAAACACGCAGCTGTTCTAGACCTATGAATTGGAGAATAAAATGAGAGTTTCAATGAGTTTCAGAATCATGACATCACACTCAAATTAGCATTTCAGCCTCACCTGGTTTATATCATGGAGGCATCTAAATAGCTATAGATGGAATTGATTGAGCTCTTGGTAAATGACATTTTAAAGTAATTGACTCAAAGATCCAACTGAAATATGGAAAAATGCGGTAGAATACCTACACCTTCAGCAGCGACATGCCTGAAAAATGTTTTCTTGCTTTTCAATCACTTGCTGTTGCAATTCTACATTCTCTTTCCTATCCCAAATCAGGGTGCCCTTAAGATCACAAATAAATGATACCCATCTAAAGGATCAACTGAAACTGCAGACCTCCATACTGAAATTCAAAAGCTATGTAACAAAAAGCAGACACAACAAAGTCATAAAAAGATTAGTTAGCTTTAAAATTAACAAATAGCTTTCACTTTTGAAGTTCTTAAGTACGTAGTAGTTAGATTTTCACAAAATAATGTACTTTTTTAAAGTATATCTAATTAAACATGGTATTATTTGATGACAGATAAATTAATGCAGCCTTCCAACATGAAAAGTTTCCCCACCCCTGTTTTAGGACTTCATCCTCATAAAATCCAAAGACTTTGACAGTCTTTGACAGCCTTTTTTTTTCCTAGCCTGGTTTGCTCTGCCAGGGTCCAAAGGGAGAGAGGAAGTGAGTACAGCAGCAGCTGATTCCTGCCTTGGGGCACACTGAACTGGGTGGGGTGTGTCTCATTTGGAAATAAATCCTAAAGATAATTATCTAACAATCACATAATTTTCTCTAAGTGGCACTGATCTCCAGTTAACTTTTTGAAAAGATAGTCTCATTTGTCATCTTATCTGAGAGGTACAAGTGAAGTCATCAATATTATCAATACTAAGACTATATTTAAGCCCTGAAAATTCTTTGGCACAGTTCCCCAGAGTTCGACCAGCTGACCTCTCTGGGCAGTTCCCATGCTTATAAGATGTGATAGAAAGCTTTACTCACCCTGTCCACCATAACTCTACCCCATGTGCCATCCAGTGGGTATTTCCCATTCTTCCATTCATGAGAAGGGTCCACCTGACTTAACAAATCAAAGTATTAGGGGCTTTTGTCTTGAAAGAACAGGAAGTGAACTGCAGACAGCCAGTGAAATGTGCAATTGGTGGCTGGAGGATATTTTAGGAGGAAGGAAGAAAGGTGTTGAAGATTGGGGCAGAGGCAGCATAGAAAAAACTGTGATTAAGATACAGATTTTTGAGGATTATTCTTTAGTCTGCTCATCCCTTCAAAATATTCAAGAAAACCAAGTAAAGGAATCATCATTTTTAAAAGAATATTGATTGCACGGATGTGTGTTTTTTTTGCCCATGACCATCTGCTGGCATTGACTCTTGTAGGTTCTAATCTTGCTGGTCCCACTGCTGCTAGCCAGAACCAACTATTATGTTTTTCATTCACATCTCTGGATCTGGTCTCCCTTCATCCCCCTGCTGTGCTCTTCCCCAGGGAGCCTGAACTGTATGAACCACACCAACATCTCCCACAGGTGCTGGGTTCTGCTTTGATCCAGCACTGAGGAGCATCAGGAAAAGTTGGGGGAAGGGAGGAGAATGGGTTGGTTGTATTCTTTGATGGAAGATTACACACTCCCCTCAAGGGACCTATTTGATAGCACTCTCTTCCCTTCCAGTGTCTGGCAACCATTCATCCATCCCTTCAAGCCTAGAAGTCATAACCGCCTCACTGCCCCTGACCCCAGGTACCTGCATAACTTTGAAATGCCCGTCCATAACTTTGAAATTACTCTCTTTATTAATAAATTCTTCTCAAAATATTTTAATTTGAGTGTACCATCTGTTTCCTAGTGGGATCCTAATCAATACATTAACCAGACACTCACCTTTATACTCTTACATCAAAAACCCTAGAAAGCTAGCATGGTGAGGCAAAGATGAGCCACAGAGGAAGGGTCTTGCTATTCAATAACCTAAAATCTTTAGAAAACAGAATTATTTAATTCAGGGACATGGGATCTATTTGTTTAGGAAGAGTTCAAGACACTCAATTCAACCTATTTTTAGTTTCATCCTCTCTCCTGTCCCACCTTCTCTGCTATACAAATTATTTAGCTGCCCAATTTGCTTCACCACCTTGAGTTCCCACTTCTACATCAGTAACTGTGGACGAGATAAGACCTGAATGTCCTGCTGTGCCAATCTGGACCAGTGTCTTGGTTTGTCTTGTGTTGCTATAAAAATCTGAGGCTGAGTAAATTACAAAGAAAAACATTTCATTTGGCTCATAATTCTGATGTCTGGAAAAGTTGAAGCCTGGGCATCTGGAGAGGACCTCAGGCAGCTTCCACTCACAGAGGAAGGTGAAGGGGAGCCAGCATGTGCAGAGCTGGTGTGTTGAAAGGGGAAGCAAGAGGAAGGAGGTGTCAGGCTCCCTTGTATGACCAGCTCTCCTGGGAACTAGCGGAGTGCAAGCTCACTCACACCCAAGGGAGTGCACGAACCTATTCACAAGGGATCTGCCTCCATGAGGCCTCACCTCCCTCAGTGGGGATCAGACTTCAATATGAGGTTTGGAAGGGAAAATCATCCAAAGCATAGCAACCAAGGTTTCGGCTGAAGGCTTGGACTCTATATTTAAAAACCATAAAGGTGTGAGAAGTCCCAGGTGGGGAAGCAGGTGGTCCTAAGCAGGATAGAGCCCCCCTTTTCTGGTGGGCTGTATGCCCTTTTAGAAGCTCTAGGCTTCATGAATAGGACAAATGACGACACAAATGTTCTTCCAGGTTTATTTCGTATGACAATAGCTCTATACTGAGAGTCCCCATGGAATGTCACCCTTGCATATTAGGCCAAGAGGTATCTTGGGTAGGCTACATGCTGGTCATGGGCCACTGGGGTCACCTCTTCCACTGCATTGATTTTCTTTTCTTCTGAATGAGCTCCGTGAGATCAGGGACAGTGTCTCAGTCATCTTTAAATTCCGAGGGCTCACCACTAGATGTTGCATGGAGTTGGAGCTAAATATTTCACTGGACTAATGAGTGGATGAACTGTCCAATGAATACTCAAGTAGTAAATGAATACTGAGGGCCTCCTCATGACTGTCTCCCTCTTTGGAGACCAAGGACAATGTTTTGTTTTACTCTTTACTTACTTCCCTGTGACTCATCTGAACAAGTTACTTTCCATGTATAGCCTCTTCATACTCAGGTTTTGTCAGATGCGTGGTTAAGAGGCCTCTTCATCCTCTTCTGTTTACTGTGGCTCCTTTATAGTTCATACATGCCTTCCGTGACGTTTCTCTACCTGCCAGAAAAACTGATAACTTGACATCTGTTACTGAGCAGCCTGGATGAACAACATTCCTGAGATACTTCACAATGATAGTTCTTACTTTTCTTCCAGCTCAGCTTCACCATCACTAGCTCTAGCACAGCTGTCTGAAACAAGCAGACTGGCTGAACCCCAAGAAACTTGAATGCTGCTCACTGGCTTTAAAATGTGCCTGCTTGTAAGTGATAGAGTATCTGAGGACCATCCAACAGACATGATTAATAATAATAAATCCCATGTATCTAGTATTTATAAAGTTCTAGGTACTATGCTAAGCTTCTCATATGTTTAAAATCATTTAAAATTTACAACCTGTGAGGTGAACAGAAGCTGAAGGCGGACAACAAACACACATGCTTTAACCACATGCCATCTGGACTTGTGGGCTGTCCAGGGAACCATCACATTATCATATGTGGCATTAAAAGTAGCAGCAATATTTTTGTTCCCTCAAACTCATAATCTCCAAACCCAGAGACCCACCTCTAGTCACAAGATCTTATATGGAGAATATACCATTAAGACTCTTGAAAGAATATGAAAGCAGTCCACTTAGAGGCCAGGTTTTAACAAATGCAACAACTTCCAAAGCAATAACAAATAAAAGCCTTTGTCTAAGGAAAATCCCCGGTGGCTCTGGGGCCCCATTGTGCAGGAACTCCGGGAGGCTTCCATGAGACTGTTGTGTGACCTTTAAGGGTTAGCAAAGTCACAGAAAAGGAATCAAGTTCCCTGGGCACTTCAATACACATAGTGATGCTCAAAGGCGATGTCTGCCGAGCACACGCAGGAGGCAGTCAGGAGGCCAGGGTCAAGCCGAGGTAGCATTTCAGTGAATGGATGTCCCAGAAACTCTGAAAAAAATAGAAGGTAAAGAGTCAAAACACAGTCCTTTTTGTTTATTTTGTTTTGAGACACAGTCTCACTCTGTCACTCTGGGTAGAGTGCCGTAGCATTGCCTTAGCACACAGAAACCTCAAACTCTTGGGCTTGTGAGTTCCTCTTTCCTCAACCTCCTGAGTAGCTGGGACTGCAGGCACCTGCCACACCCCTGGCCTTTCATCCCTTCTGTGTGCACCTCTGTGGGTCCTCTCCTCTCTTTATAAGGACACTAGTTATCGGATTTAGGGCCTGTTGTAATCCAGTATTAACTAATTATATCCACAAAGACCCTATTTCTAAATAAGGTCACATCCTGTGGTTCCTGGTGGACATGAACTTTGGGGGACACTGTCCAACCACCAGCATTAATAGCAGCTATTCATAATTTGCCACAGACAACAAAAGAAAGGATTCTGATCTGAATTTTATATTGGAAATTGAAAATATAAGTGTCTGCTTCTTCCAATAGGGAAGTATAAAATAGATGATATCACGGTAACTTCTGAGAAAGGAAGGAAATAGAAAATAGTTTTGTATGTAAGTATAGACACTGTAATGTTTCTCTTTTGCCTTCCAGGAAGATCATGTGTTAAATAGGAAGCTCGTGTGGTCACCTCATGTTCTTCGATTGAAGTAGCAGGCTCTGTTGAGAATAAACACTATACCAGCTAAACATGCAATGGAATGTATTGGGGCATCTAAAGTCAGCTTTAGGGAGGGTAACTGGTGGGACCACACCTACGGTGCATCTTACAAGGGTACATGTGAAATTTACTAAATGTAGAATATAAATGTTTTAACACAATAACTAAGAAAATGCCCCGAAGGCTATGTTAACCAGTTTGATGAAAATATTTCAAATTGTATATAAAACCAGCACATTGTACCTTATGATTGCATTAATGTACACAACTATGATTTCATATAAAAAAAACTGAAAAAAAAATAATAAAGTCAGCTCTATTGGCGGGTTCAAATCCAGCCTGGGCCCACCAAACAACAATGACAGTTGCAACCGAGAAATAGACAGGCATTGTGGCAGGCTCCTGTAGTCCCAGCTACTTGGGAGGCGGAGGCAAGAGAATGGCTTGAGCCCAGGAGTTGGAGGTTGCTGTGAGCTGTGATGCTATGGCACTCTACCCAGGGTGACAGCTTGAGGCTCTGTCTCAATAAATAAATAAATAAATAAATAAATAAATAAATAAAGTCAGCTCCGTGATGCTTCTAATTGCTCTCTCCTGATAGTGAGAACGTGATTATGTACCACTTGATTTTGCTTTCCAAAAAGCACCCTTTTATATATGTATAATGGCAGGTGACTTGGTTGATTTCTGTAGGTAGTCTATTTACCCAATTAAACTAGAATATCATTGAGTCAAAGGCTCGTCTAATTAGCTAGCCTAATAAATCAAACACAACTAATTTGGTTGTTCTCAATGCCACAGCACTTTTTAAAGGTCACCACCAAGGTGTATGCAATTAGCAGCTTGTCTTCCTGAAGGAATAGTCTGGCCAGACTAAATTGTTCCATGGTGGGAGAAGTAATTTGGCAACAACCTGCTGTGTTGTTGTAATAAACAGGCTAGCTATTATCCTCCACTTTTTGCTCCCTAAATTATTTTTTCTTCCTTTCCTATTTTGTTTTTGTTTTTAAACCTGTTTCATTCAAAGAAATTCATTTTTTTAGTCTACTTAGTGATAAATACATAACTTCAGTTATTTATTTGGAACACCAGTACTATATCTTCAAAAGCATTTTTAAATAAGAATTATTTAGATTTAGATTTATGTTATTTTTCTGCCTTTATGGTTCCTATATATATAAGCTAGTTTTAGGAGGAGTCTAATTTAAATCACTAACTAATCCAATAGGCTATGAAGCCTTTGTCTTATATAAAGGCAATCATATTTAGCTCCTTCCATTCCATAAAATCCTGACCCAGGTTCTCTCCCTGACCTCTTTCACAGTCTTTCTCAGGCTCCCTTCTCTTTGCCAGGTTCTGTGCTCAAATTCCTCTGTCTCTCTACCACTGCTGTCTTTGAGGAACATTAGCCCATCCTAGAGAATCACTCATGGATAACTCACAAATCAATGCTATACCCTGATGTCTCTCTTGTGAAATTGAACCACCTTTCCATTCTACACAAAAACAGGCCATGCACAATGAAGTCTAGCCTGGATATAATCAAAAGTAATACTTGGAAAGTGCTTGCTGCAAGAACTCAGGAAAGAAGGGAATGCGTTGAGGTTGGTGTTATTGGGAAAAGCCACAGGAAGAAGGGTGGGGTTAAGCTGGGCTTCACGAGCAGATAAGATTTTTGCAGGTAGAATTTTTACAAAATGACATTTCAGATGATGAGAACACTGTGAACACTGTAGGGAAGTAGAAATGAGAGGGAGAGTAAGGTGTTCAGGAGACCTTCCCAGTGGGCACAGAGGCCATGTGTTAGGCGTAGGAGGTGAAGTTGGAGAGGTAAAGAAGAGACTGTACAGGGGACTAAACTAAGGTGAAGAGCTTAAAGGTCATCCGTGAAGGGTTCTGGAAGCACTGGTTCAGGATGATGAATATGACACATTAAGCAGATCAGCCTTGGGAGGGCGTAAGATAAATCAAACAGAGGGAAACCAGTGAGAAGGCAGTTGTGGTGATTAAGTCATGAAGCGATGAAGATGTAGCACAGAATGAAGAAACACTGAATCTAAGCAACAATTCAAACAAACAAACAAAAGAAGAAGCAACAAGTCCTCACAGTCAATAAAAAAAAAAAAGAAACAACATGTCCTCATAGTGGACAAACTATATAAACAAGCAGGTGAAAGGTAGAGGTTCCTTGTGATAAAGAGCAGAGGACAAAAACAAGGACAGAGTCCAGGACCAGCCCTGTCACTCAATAGCTCTTTGAACTTGAATAAATGTCTTAGCCTTCCTTATCCACAGAAGGAGGGCATTAGATTGGGCTACTTTTAAGGCTTCTTCTTACTCCAACTTTAATGTTTAATAGTGCCCAAAAGCAGGCTTAAATTTGGGCTTAGGTTTATCATGGTCGTTTCTGCACTTACAATCACTTACTGTAAACTGTCATGGTTTCCTTACTGGGGGGCAGAAAATTTTGTTAATTTTAAAGAAAAGTGCGGGGTAAGTGATTTATATTGAAAACACAACCACAAATATAATACCACTCTGTTCCCCATAGTCCTCTTTTGAAATTCTGGCATTTTAATGGTGAGGAAGGGCAGGAAAAAGAGGAGTATATTCCCCAAATGTATGTGGGACGACTGGTGTACTTTGTAAGCAAGTTCTTTATTATAAATCTGCTAGATTCCTGTACATATCAAAAGTGGTTAAAGAATACCGATTTTAAAATTTTTAACTACATTATCTTAAACATACGAATCCGTGGTATGCCTAAAAGGCTATACGCACTGCCTAAAGCCTGTTGTACAACCCTGAAAGTTTCATGCAAACTGACTCTTTCAAAATTGTCTCCTCTATGAATCACCTCAAAGTAAAAAGAAGACAGTAGCTACCTCCCCTTCACTCTACTATATACCATTGTGAGATGGGAGACAGAAGAAAAACAGTTAATTACTCAACTTCTGCTCATTTTTTTCCTGCAGGGAAGCACAACATATTAGTTTGCTATTGCTGCTATAACAAATTACCACAAATATAGTGGCTTAAAGAAAAATGAATGTATTCTTTCACGAAGCCTACCTTAACCCCATCCTTCTACCTGGCTTCTTCCACTTTCATAGGCTGATACATCTCACCAAGCTAAAATCAGAGTGTTGGCAGGGCTATATTATCTTCTGGAAGTTCTAGGGGATTTCTATTTCCTTGCCTTTCCATCTTCTAGAGATGGCGCCTATACCTGCAAAGCCAGCATCAGCTGCATTTGTTAAATAGAGACCCTTTTCCCCACATCACAAAATCCCCAAACCAGAGATGTTGGTGTGGATGTGGAGTAAAGGGAACACTTCTACACTGCTGGTGGGAATGCAAACTAATACATTCCTTTGGAAAGATGTTTGGAGATCACTTAGGGATCTAAAAATAGATCGTGCCACTTGATCCTTCAATTCCTCTACTAGGTATATATCCAGAAGACCAAAAATCACACTATAACAAAGATGTTTGTACCAGAATGTTTATTGCAGCCCAATTTATAATTGCTAAGTCAAGGAAGAAGCCCAAGTGCCCATCAACCCATGAATGGATTAATAAATTGTGGTATATGTACACCATAGAATACTATGTAGCCTTAAAGAAAGATGGAGACTTTATCTCTCTCATGTTTACATGGATGGAGCTGGAACATATTCTTCTTAGCAAAGTATCTCAAGAATGGTAGAAAAAGTATCCAATGTACTCAGCCCTACTATGAAACCAATTTATGGCTTTCATATGAAAACTATAACTCAATTATAGCTCAAGAAGAAGGGGAAAAGGGGGGAGAGGATAGGCGGAGGGACAGTAATTGGTGGGACCACACCTATGGTGCATCTTACAAGGGTACATGTTAAATTTACTAAGTGCAGAATATAAATGTCTTAACACAAAACTAAGAAAATGTGGTGAAAGCTATGTTAACCAGTTTGATGAAAATATTTCAAATTGTATATAAAACCAGCACATTGTACCCCATGTTGCATTAATGTACACAGCTATGATTTAATTTAAAAAAAAAAAAGAAAGAAAGAAAGCTATTTGATAATGCAATTGCAATGCATAATGGACTGAATTCTGCTAAATATCTAATAATGGTGGGTACAAAGCTTTTGAAAACATTCTCTGTTCAAACCACTATTCTACAGTGATCTCGTATTAAGATTGCCAGTAGAGCGCATAAAACAATAAGTCTTCATTTCCACCCATAATCTTTGCATCCACTTTTTCTTTTTTCTCAGCAACTATTTTGAAAAGTTGCATAATTGTTCACAAGGCAGTAGAGATAAGGACCTTCTAAAATTTCAAGTTCACACTGAAGTTGACATTTGAGGTGGGAATACTCAGTTGTGGAAATTGTGAAAAGTCTAAGCACTTCACCTGCTCTATAAGATGTGTTGCAGGGCAGCAAATAAACTGAACTATTTCAGCTGAATTTAAAGCTCAAAGAGCAATGTGAGGACAGAGGACAGAATAAATGAAGGTTTGAACTGATCTCACATAGACTTTGATAGACAGGAAGCCCAAGCTGACATAGTGATTAGGGAACAAATCAAAAATACTTCTTTTTTTAAAACCACTTTATTGAGGCTGACACATAAAATGTTGTACATACTTAATGAATACAATTCAGTGACTCTGAGAATAAGTATGTGTACACCCATGAAACTACCACCACCATCAAGCCATAAATATGCCATCATATCCCAAAGTTTCCTCAAAGCTTTTCTCTAGCAAGCCTCTCACTACATTGAAAAGCCAATTTTAATTTGAAATAAATTTTAAATCAAATATACTCAGCATATAAAATCTGAGCACATAATTACAGGTTTGGTTATCTTTCCAAAATATGAATACCATAAAGAAACTACGAAAGTAAGAAAATGGCTATGCAAGGTGAATATTTGCTTACCAATTTAGTTTTTATCTCAACCATAAAGTTGGGGAAATAATGAATAAAACTTTAAACCTCTCTCACATGGTTTTATATAGTGCATATAGCTTATTTTTAGCATATTGTTATTCCATCTCCTATTTCCATTTCAAATTCTTGTATCCGCACATGCTATTTCCGCTCTCTGTTGAAATTTGTTCTCCTGTGATTCGTTTCTGGCTGTCATGCAATCTGGCATCTGTGTTTATCATTCCCCTGATATTGGTTTCTCTATTGTAGCCAGTGACATTTTCTGGGTCAAATCTTTGAGACTTCTCTCTCATTTCCTTTTAGATTTTCCTCTCCTACTTATCAGATCCTTGACTATATATTTTTCTAATCTTTTGATCACTGGCAGCTTCCTGGATACCCTTCTTACAAAGTACTTACAAAGACTTAATATGGTTTTTAAGAAAAGGTCTTTCGGGCAGCGCCTGTGGCTCAGTGAGTAGGGCGCCAGCCCCATATGCTGAGGGTGGCGGGTTCAAACCCAGCCCCGGCCAAACTGCAACAAAAAAATAGCCGGGCGTTGTGGCGGGCGCCTGTAGTCCCAGCTGCTCGGGAGGCTGAGGCAAGAGAATCACGTAAGCCCAAGAGTTAGAGGTTGCTGTGAGCCGTGTGACACCACGGCACTCTACCGAGGGCGGTACAGTGAGACTCTGTCTCTACAAAAAAAAAAAAAAAGAAAAGGTCTTTCATATTTTCTTTGTCTATTCCTGTTTTCCCCTCTTTTAGTGCTTCAAAACCCCTAATTGTATCAAAAATTTATATTTTCAACAATGTATATTTTCAAATAGCTAGAAGAGAGGATTTTGAATGTTCCCAAGACAAATAATAAATGTTTGATATGATGGATATGCCAATTAGCCTGATTCGATCACTACACATTGTATATATATATATGCATTGAACTTTCACATTGTAGTCCATAAATATGTACAAGTATTGTGTCAATTAGAAATAGTAATAAAAGAAAAAACAGTAATTAAACAAAAAAACCCTAACTAGATGAATTCAATTTATGACTACTTTGTTCATTAAATCTTATATGTAACTACCTATATGCAATTGACCCCAACTATCCTTTACTCATTCTCTAGTTCAATGATTTGCAAAAAAAGCACCACAATTTTTATATCCTATTTTTATCATTCAAAAATAGAATTATTTCTTGAACAACTTGGTATGCTTTCAAATTTTCTGCATAATTTTCTGATAATTTCAAGGTTTATTTCACCATCTGATTTTCCAAATTTAACATATATATTAAGGAGTATGAGCACTTCCCCAGGTCCATGAGTTATCTTACAGGGAAACACAAGTTGAGCTATTTCAGCAAAAGCTTGAACTCTTGAGAGTGATGTAACTACAGAAGGTGATCAGGACACAGAGATAGAATAGATGAGGGTTGTGGCAGATCTTATGATCTATAAATATAGGTATGCGTATATATACCTATAACTATATATATAAATGAATCTTTGAACAACATAAAGAGAGATTTCTAGAAAGAATGGGAGGTGAATTATAAGAACACTTTAAGAGCAGAAGATTTGCAGTAAGTAATGTTTGCACAGCTTTTATTCCCTTTCATTAAGTTTATATCAGGTGGAGGTGGAGCAAGATGGCAGCCAAGTAACAGCTTCCCTGCAACTGGGCATGGTGAGTCTGGGGAGATAAGACTCCAGGCATCTCTGGCTGGTGGAATCTGCCTATAATCATCACTTTGAGGATACAGGGAGTCAGCAAGGGACTGCTGGACCCCAAAAGGAGGACAAAAACAGTGGAAAACTGGCAAGTGATTGCATGTGTTCCATTGATCTAATCCCGCCAGCAGCTGTAAGTACAAGCAGCAGTGAGACTGCAAACCAGAAAGGCATACCTGTGAACTGTTTCAGTGTTTTTGGACTTGGCACTCAGTTGAACTACCTTGGGGAGAGCTTGAGCAGGAGTGCAGAGAACTTTGGGCATTGTCTAGGGCCCCAGACTGAGCCGCTGAGCCAGACAGAGCTAATAGTGTTCAGCTGTGGGCCACAGAGAGCCATTGTGAGAGAACTGCCAGGGCAAGCTCCGTCCTCAGGGTCACAGAGCAAGGATGAGGTGGGAGCTAGTAACCTAGTGGCTGAGCAGCCTAAAGGCGGGGACTGAGCTGCCTTTCAGCCTTAACCCTCAGGAGCAGAGTGAGACCAGTTTTGGCACACAGGAGCCTCGGGCTGTTGCCCTGGGTAGAGTGCCGGGGCATCACAGCCCATAGCAACCTCAAACTCGTGGAGTTGATGCTGCCTGGACCTCCATAAGAGCTGTGCCACAACCCCCAACCTGCGACCCATGCCAACCGGGTCTCCACATGCCCTGACCAGGAACTGTGGGAGCTGCGCAACACTGCATCCTCCCTCTGGTACCCTCCCTGCCTCCACACTGGCCCGCTTATCTGGCCAGGGACTCTGGTAGCCACGTGTCCTCCGGAGCCCTCCCTGCCTCTGCACAGAGCCCTTCTCCTAGCCAGAGACTGCGGGAGCCTTGGGCTCTCTGTGCCAAAGTCACTGGGCACCAGGCACTCCCACAACCGTGCGCACCACCTCAAGCCCTGTTGCTGGATCTGGGTGTGTCACCCTCCGGAGCTGTTTCCACAACCAGAACTCACTGGCTGAGGCAGCACCAGAGGAACTACATAGGGTTACTCCCTACAAAGATCCAGCAACAAAAGAGTGATCCTTCTGGGGTCTAATCTTGGAGAGACACCTCCCCAACTCTGAGGATGGCCAGAGGCAACGGTGAAAAACAATCATGAGATGAAATCATCAGAAAAACTCTGGCAATATGAATAACCAGAGTAGATCAACTCCCGCAAGGATCAATGGAGCAGACACAGCACAAGATCCCAAGTGCAAACAAATAGGATCCCATGTGAGATGTCAGAAATCGAATTCAGAATCTGGATAGCAAATAAGATCGAATTAGAATTCCAAGCAGTAACCAAAAAGATATCTCAAGAATTCAACGAATTCAAAGACCAAATGACCAAAGATTTTGACACATTGAGACAAGAAGTTACAGCCCTCAAAGATCTGAGAAACACAGTAGAATCCCTCAGTAACAGAATGGAGCAAGCAGAAGAAAGGATTTCTGACATTGAAGACAAAGCCTTTGAACGCTCCCAAACTCTCAGAGAGGAAGAGAAATGGAGGGCAAAAACAGATCACTCTCTCAGAGAGTTCTGGGATAATTAGAAGAAAATCAATATTTGTCTTATAGGGATCCCCGAAAGTGATGAAGTGGCTTCACAAGGCACAGAGTCTCTTCTCCATGAGATTATGAAGAAGAACTTTCCAGACGTACAAAGAGATTCTGAAATTCAGATAGCAGACAGTTTCAGAACTCCAGCATGACTCAACCCAAATAAGACATGCCCCAGACACATCATGATCAATTCACTAAAGTTAATATGAAGGAGAAAATTCTGAAAGCAGCCAGACGAAAGAAAACCATCACCTACAAGGGGAAGAATATTAGAATAACTGCAGATCTCTCTGCTGAAACCTTTCAAGCTAGAAGAGGATGGTCATCAACTTTTAATCTCCTAAAACAAAATAACTTTCAACCCAGGATCCTGTACACTGCTAAACTGAGTTTCATTTATGACGGAGAAATTAAATACTTCAATGACAATCACATGTTGAAGAAATTTGCCATAACTAAACCAGCTCTCCAGGATATTCTCAGAACTATCCTCCATAAAGACCAGCGAAATCCACCACCACAAAAGTAAACCCACCCAGAAAATTTTGATGAAATTCCAACTTCTATAGTCACAAAAGGATTAAAAATGTCCACCAGACTCTTGAAAGGCTTATCAATATTCTCAATTAATGTGAATGATTTAAATTGTCCTCTAAAAAGGCACAGGTTGGCTGACTGAATTCAAAAACTCAAGCCAGATATCTGCTGCATACTAAATTGCATCTTACATTAAAAGACAAATATAGACTCAAGGTTAAGGGATGGTCATCTATACTCCAGGCAAATGGAAAGCAGAAAAAAGCAGGTGTTGCAATCCTATTCGCATATACAATAGGCTTTAAACCAACTGAAATAAGGAAGGATAAGGATGGACACTTCATATTTGTTAAAGGTAATACTGAATATGATAAGATTTCAATTATTAATATTTATGCAACCAACCAGAATGCACCTCAATTTATAAGAGAAACTCTAACAGACATGAGCAACTTGATTTTCTCCACTTCCATAGTAGTTGGAGATTTTCACACCCTTTTAGCAGTGCTGGATAGATCCTCCAAAAAGAAGCTAAGCAAAGAAATTTTAGATTTAAACTTAACCATCCAACATCTGGACTTAACAGACATCTACAGAACATTTCATCCCAACAAAACTGAATACACATTATTCTCATCAGCCCACACAACATACTCCAAAATCAACCACATCCTAGGCCACAAATCTAACCTCAGCAAATTTAAAAAAATAAAAATTATTCCTTGCATCTTCTCAGACCATCATGGAATAAAAGTTGAACTCAATAACAACAGGAACCTGCATACCCATACAAAAACATGGAAGCTAAACAACCTTATGCTGAAGGATAGATGGGTTATAGACAAGATTAAGAAGGAAATCACCAAATCTTTGGAACAAAACAACAATCAAGACACAAATTACCAGAACCTATGGGATACTGCAAAGGCAGTCCTAAGAGGGAAATTTATAGCACTGCAAGCCTTCCTCAAGAAAACGGAAAGAGTGGAAGTTAATAACTTAATGGGACTGGAGAAGGAAAAACACTCCAATCCCAAACCCAGCAGAAGAAAAGAAATAACCAAAATCAGAGCAGAATTAAATGAATTTGAAAACAAAACAATTATACAACAGATCAATAAATCCAAAAGTTGGTTTTTTGAAAAGATCAATAAAATAGATAAACCTTTGGCCAACCTAACCAGGAAAAAAAGAGTAAAATATCTAATCTCATCAATCAGAAATGGTAACGATGAAATAACAACAGACCCCTCAGAAATTCAAAAAATCCTTAATGAATACCACAAGAAACTCTACTCTCAGAAATATGAAAATCTGAAACAAATTGACCAATACTTGGATGTACGCCACCTACCAAGACTTAGCCAGAATGAAGTGGAAATGTTAAACAGGCCTATGTCACGTTCTGAAATAGCATCAACTATACAAAATCTCCCTAAAAAGAAAAGCCCAGAATTCTGGCTTTACGTCAGAATTCTACCAAACCTTTAAAGAAGAACTAGTATCTATATTACTAAACTTCTTCCAAAATATAGAAAAAGAAGGAATATTACCCAACACATTCTGCGAAGCAAACATCACCTTGATCCCCAAATCAGGGAAAGACCCAACTAGAAAAGAAAATTATAGACCAATATCACTAATAAATATTGATGCTAAAATACTCAATAAGATCCTAACAAACAGAATCCAACAACAGATCAAAAAAATTATACACCACAACCAAGTGGGATTTATCCCAGGATATCAAGGCTGGTTCCATATACATAATTCTATAAATGTAATTCAGCACATAAACAAAGTAAAAAATAAAGACCATGTGATTCTTTCAATTGATGCAGAAAAAGCTTTTGATAATATCCAGCATCCTTCATGATCAGAACACTTAAGAAAATTGGTATAGAAGGGACATTTCTTAAACTAATAGAGGCCATCTACAGCAAATCCACAGCCAATATTGTATTGAATGGAGTTAAATTGAAACCATTTCCACTTAGATCAGGAAGCAGGCAAGGTTGCCCATTGTCTCCATTGCTCTTTAACATTGTAATGGAAGTTTTAGCCATCGCAATTAGGGAAGAAAAGGCAATCGATGGTATCCACATAGGGTCAGAAGAGATCAAACTTTCACTCTTTGCAGATGATATGATCATATATCTGGAAAACACTAGGGATTGTACTGCAAAACTTTTAGAAGTGATCAAGAATACAGCAATGTCTCAGGCTACAAAATCAACACCCATAAATCTGTAGCCTTTATATATACCAACAATAACCAAGCCAAAAAAACAGTCAAGAACTCTATTTCTTTCACAGTAGTGCCAAAGAAGATGAAATATTTGGGAGTATACCTAACAAAGGACATGAAAGATCTCTACAAAGAGAACTATGAAACTTGAAGACAAGAAATAGCTGAAGATGTTAACAAATGGAAAAACAAACTATGCTCACGGCTGGGAAGAATCAACATTGTTAAAATGTCTATACTACCCAAAGCAATATATAATTTTAATGCAATTCCTATTAAAGCTCCATTGTCATATTTTAAAGATCTTGAAAAAAATAATACTTCGTTTTATGTGGAATCAGAAAAAACCTCAAAGAGCCAAAACATTACTCAGCAACAAAAACACAGCAGGAGGAATCACGCTACTAGACCTGCAACTGTACTATATATAAATCAATAGTGATCAAAACAGCATGGTATTGGCACAAAAACAGAGAAGTAGATGTCTGGAACAGAATAGAGAACCAAGAGATGAATCCAGCTACTTACCATTATTTGCTCTTTGACAAGCCAATTAAAAACATTCAGTGGGGAAAAGATTCCCTATTTAAAAAATGGTGCTGGGTGAACTGGCTGGCAACCTGTAGAAGATTGAAACTGGACCCACACCTTTCACCATTATCTAAGACAGACTCTCACTGGATAAAAGATTTAAACTTAAGACATGAAACTATAAAAATACTTGAAGAAAGTGCAGGGAAAACTCTTAAAGGAATTGGCCTGGGTGAATATTTTATGAGGACTCCCCGGCAGTATCAAAAATACACTACTGGGACCTGATCAAACTATAAAGCTTCTGCACAGCCAAGAACATAGTAAGTAAAGCAAGCAGACAACCCTCAGAATGGGAGAAAATATTTGCAGGTTATACGTCCAATAAAGATCTAATAACCAGAATCCACAGAGAACTCAAACATATTAGCAAGAAAAGAACAAGTGATCCCATCTCAGGGTGGGCAAGGGACTTGAAGAGAAACTTCTCTAAAGAAGACAGACGCACAGTCTACAAACACATGAAAAAAAGCTCATCATCCTTAATCATCAGAGAAATGCAAATCAAAACTACTTTGAGATATCACCTAACCCCAGTAAGAGTAGCCCACATAACAAAATCCCAAAACCAGAGATGTTGGCATGGACGTGGAGTAAAGGGCACACTTCTACACTGCTGGTGGGAATGCACACTAATATGTTCCTTCTGGAAGGATGTTTGGAGAATACTTAGAGACCTAAAAATAGACCTGCCATTCGATCCTATAATTCCTTTACTAGGTTTATACCCAGAAGACCAAAAATCACAATATAACAAAGACATCTGTACCAGAATGTTTATTTCAGCCCAATTCATAATTGCTAAGTCATGGAAGAAGCCCAAGTGTCCATTGACCCACGAATGGACTAGCAAATTGTGGTACATGTATACCATGGAATATTATGCAGCCTTAAAGAAAGATGGAGAGTTTACCTCTTTCATGTTTACATGGATGGAGCTGGAACATATTCTTTTTAGCAAAGTATCTCAGGAATGGAAGAAAAAGTATCCAATGTACTCAGCCCTTCTATGAAGCTAAATTATAGCTTTCACATGAAGGCTATAACCCAACTATAGCACAAGACTATGAGGAAAGGGCCAAGGAAGGGGAAAGGAGAGGGGAGGTTAGGGTGGAAGGAGGGTAATGGGTGGGGCCCCACCTAAAGGTGCATCTTAGAATGGGTACAGGTGAAACTTATTTAAAGGCAAATACAAATGTCTACATACAATAACTAAGAAAATGCCCTGAAGGCTACATTGAACAGTTTGATGAGAATATTTCAGATTGTATATGAAACCAGCACATGGTACCCCTTGATTGCACTAATGTACACAGCTATGATTTAACAATAAAAAAAAAAAGTTTACATCAGGTATTCCTTACCTAACCATTTTGTGCAGCATAATACACTAGGTAGAACAAGGACTTAAAAATAAGTGCAAAGTATCTCTGCCTACATTAGTTTATGTATCAGATTGGTAACTTCATAATGAGCTATAAGATAAAACAAGGAAATTCTGTAAATTCCCCTTCTGAGGAGGGAGAAACTTCATCAGATTGGGCTGAGGTGGATTTTCATAAAGGAAAGTAGGATCACTGTATGTCTTTTATCTTTGATAGCCCCTACTACTCGAAACCAAGAGCAGACATTTGATGGATGGGTGGGTGGGTATGAAACAGACAATCACATTTGAGTCAGATTATAATGGAAGGGAAGGAATTCAACAGGCTAAGGCTATAAAAGAAAGACATTTAAAATGAAAACCATGAGCAGAAAAAGTAAGGCAGAAAATTGAATGACGTCTTTAGGGCATAACAAAAAACTCAGTTTGGCCAAGTGAGAAGAAATAGTGAGGGAAGCAAAGCTAACAAGGTTAACTCAGGGCTCTGAGAGCTGATATCCATCTAGTAGGAACAGCCATTTGAAGTACTGAATCTTCTATGTCAACTGGTGAGTAGTGTAATAGTCAACTGTGATGATCAATAGTAATGGATAATGAACATTCTAATATGAATGTATTAGTTCTAGCTTTTTGAAGGCTATTACAACAATCTTTTGTATACAAACCTCTATGCATACACAGCAACATTTGAGAAATCTCCCAAGTGCATCTGCCGGCCCAATCAGTGTCACTCACTCAGCCTGCATGGCTCTCGGGATATTTTCACAAGACTCTCTGCACTCCTAGAAAGTTGTCAGTTTATCATTCTCTTTGACTGCACGGCCCCTGCTGCTTCCAAGAGGTTCATTTTTACCTGGGCTATTGTCAATGCCTTGTAATCCTTGCATAGGTCATAAATGTGCAGTTTTTAGAGTTACAAATTTACATGAATAAATACATTTTAAAATCCTTAGAATGAAGAGGCAAAAAAAGTTTGGATACATCTTTAACGTTTCTTGTAAATATCATAAGCATGCTCTTCTGAATGTGCAGCAGAACAAAGAAAAAATGAGATTTATAATGAGGATCTACTAGAGGAGCATTCTGCCCTCTGTCCTCAATGTTCTGTGGCCAAAGGATGACCAGACACGCCAAAGTGTCAAGGCCAGCCTCCTGGTTCTACTACCCTGGTTCTCTGGGTAGTAGAAACATCACCAGCAGGGCCAATAAGGCAGAGTGACCCCAGGAACAATCTCACACAAGCAGCTGTTTATCATGAAACGGACTGAGTCTGTCTCCACAGCAGGGAGAGACACACTGACTGACTCTGTCCCTTACTCACCAATTTGCTCAGGTTGTTTCCTTGGCCTTGTCTGGGGCAGGGCTCTCAGGAGGTGTAGAATGTTACCAAATGATCAATAGGTATCCTCAGTTCCGTCTGCTTAGACCAGCTCCCGCTCCCAAAGCCCACTTGGAAGGGGTGAGGGGCATTCCCAGACTGGTAACACACACCCTCCTTCCTCTCCTGTGTTAGGTTGTAGCAGGTGCTCAGTATAGGCTTAATGGTGGGGCACCACCAAAACAGTGTGCCTGCCCTTATCCTTCTCCCAAATCAGGGCCCCCCTATTCCTAGAGAAGCTGGTGATCCAATCTACTTAATAAATCTGAGTTATCAACTAATTTGGAAACAAAAATCAGAGCAGCCCCAAAGCTCCTGTGATACAGTGCATGAGTCAGGAGATGGATGATACAGCAGATAATCTGTATTTCTGAGAGGAAAGTGATAATTTCAACAAAATGATGAGTAGATTATTATTAATATTGACAAAAATTGGATCCAAATGATGCAGTCACTCAAATTTTGACCTCACTCAAAATTGAATTTACTATACATTTACATATTACATCAAAATGGTAATCATGTCCTGTTAAAGGTCATGGATTAATAAAAGAAATGTCACAACTATAATACTACTATGTAGTAAAAACTATTTGGTATTTTCAGAATTTTTTTTTAAATGAATACTATGGAAATACCATTGGAAACTACCATAAATCAAGTTTGCAATAATATATTCATACTATTTTTTAAAGTTCTAGTGTAATTATACATACACACTAAAATGAGAAAATAACTTTGTAGAAAACATGTAAATTTAATATTATCAACTATATTTTTACTTTTCAATTTAAAAGTTTGTTTTGTTTTTTATTTGTTTTTTTGCAGTTTTTGGCCAGGGCTGGGTTTGAACCCGCTACGTCTGGCATATGAGGCCGGCACCCTACGCCTTTGAGCCACAGGCGCTGCCCCAAAAGTTTTTAATTAAAACATTAAATTTGATATTTGAGGATAGTTTAATAGTTTTGTGGATCTCATAAAAGTGGGAAAATATATATGAAATAATTACCAAACAAAATCAGAGCTCATGATTTTGTTAAATGACTAAGCAAAAGTGTTTGCATTTTATGAAAACTTTACTGAATTTTGTGGGATATGCCATTGGAGAAAATCGAGTGTTGTCCCAAACTTTACTTAAAAATCCTGTTTCGGGCAATGCCTGTGGCTCAGTGGGCAGGGTGTTGGCCCCGTATACTGAGAGTGGTGGGTTTAAACCCGGCCCCGACCAAACTGCAACAAAAAAAGAGCTGGGTGTTGTGGCAGGCACCTGTAGTCCCAGCTACTAGGGAGACTGAGGCAAGAGAATCGCCTAAGCCCAGGAGTTGGGGTTGCTGTGAGCTGTGTGACACCACGGCACTCAACCGAGGGTGATAAAGTCAGACTCTGTCTCTACACAAAAAATAAATAAATAAATAAATAAAATAAAAATCCCGTTTCTAACTTGGCACTTCAACTCTGGATGCTGCAATAAAAGATTATGTAATTCAAGTAAATCCTTTTAAATCCTTTGTTTAATGAGTCAATTAAACATCATTGAGAATTAAATAAGAGTGAGGCTTGAAATAACAAACACAGGAAGATTATTGGATCTGCTCATCACTGTTTACTGTTAGGACTATAGAAGTAATCTGGAAACTGTTCTGAACATAGTACATTCATTTTAGCAGAATTTGTAAAAAGCCTACTTTAAAAAAACACGTTTTATCATAAAGCCATCATTGCTGGTGCAAATGTTGATTTAATGTAATAAAAGCTTCAAGAGAGTCAACTTGTGTGTCTTATTCACCACTTATCCTCAAGGCCTGGGAGGGAGCCTTGTACATAGAGGTGTTCAATACATTCTATGATGAGTGAATAAACAAATGAAGGAATGAATGCTAGGAAAAGAAGTAAACATTGAATAGACACTTGGGAAATTGTGTTTTTAGAGATCTGATTTTAGTAAATGATACTGTATTAGAGATTTATAACTTTTTTCTTATCTTTAAAGAAATGTTTCAATTATTAAAGGTGATGCTAATTCAATAATCAATAAGTAGATTAAAAAACTATAAAACTAAAAAACCTATTAAGGAAACTCAGATTCTATTTTTTAAATAAGGTATAATAAATCGTATAAACTATCAATTCCATGAGTAAAACCATTAGATTATAAGGAATAAATTACATCAAATATTCTATTACTTGATAACAAAAGTAAATAAAGAATTTTTAAATTTTTTCAAATTGTTGAATTCTAAATACAATTTTCTCTTAAATAAGTATTTTCCATGGTTGAGAAAAAGTGACGCAGGTTATACAAAACTCTCCAACACCTATTTTGAAGGCCGGAAATTTTTTAGTGTGATTGATGTTGGCTCTGCAAAAGTGGAGAGAAGATTCACTACCATAAACAGTATCATTAAGACATTTCTACTTTCTATGACCACAGTCATACTATCAGGAAATTTTAGAAGAGCTGGTGTGAGATCATGGTTCAGATAAAGATCTCTTCTGCCTAGTAATGGCCATTTTCTTTTTTTTCTTTTTTTCGAGACAGAGTCTCACTTTGTCACTCTGGGTAGAGTGCTGTGGCATCATTGCTCACAGTGACCATGGACTTAAGCATCAAGCCTCTTACATCAGCCTCCTGAGTAACTGGGACTACAGGCATGCACCACTATGCCCAGCTAGGTAATGGCCATTTTCAAACAGATCACACCCATAATTTATAAAGCTCAACAGATGACTTTGTAATTACTGGAATGTTTTGATGAACAATCTACACAATACATTATTTTACTTGGGTTGGATAGATTCGAAGATATATAAATATCTACATGTATATCTATGTACACATAGGATAGATACGTAAATAGGTAAATACGTAAATAGCTAGCTAAACAGACAGACAGCAAACCAGTCTACCCATATTGAGATTTAAATACTTGAACATCACCAGCCTCATCCGAAGTCCAGTACTCTGTGTGGCATGAGTGCATTGAAGTGCATTGAAGTACGTGAATTGGAAATAGACCTGGCTTCTATCCCGACTTGGCCATTTACCATTTACCAATATGGCCTTAGCAAGTTATGGCCTGAACAATAATGCCTGTTTCACAGGACCACTGCAAAAGCTCATGGAACCGTGCATTTAGATTGTGCTCAATAGACGTAGATGGTGTTCCTCCTAATCAGGAAAATCACTCTAAATGGCCAGGCTGGTAATGCCTTCTCACTCCATGACAGTGATTTTTTTTTTTTCTACCTATACTATTTTAAAATTCTGAAGAAAAAGTTAAAATCATGATCTTAACTTCTTAAGCTCACTTATCTTGAATAGGTGAGCTTAAGCAGTAACACATGCTAGAAGCTTTGTTTTTCCTAATGTCATCAAGGTTGCTGCTCATATTGATTCAATAGAATCCATGTGGGTCGCTCTGTCTCATTCACCATGGCATCCTCAAGGCCCAGACAGCACTTGGCACATAACAAGAGCAGTTCAGAACATTCTGTGGTGAATGAATGAATAAATGAATGCACCCAAGGAAAAACAGTGGAACACTGAATTACTGGGAAGAGGAAGCTTAAGAGATGGGGTCATGAAATTTGACCCCCACTGAAGCTTGGTTGTTATAAATATCAACATTCTTTCCTTGCTTTCTATTTTTTCTATACTTATTTAGATTTTGTCTCTCAGCTCCAACATGGTTGGCATTATTTGATGTTTGTGTTTTTAGTTTTGTGTGTGTGTGTGTGTGTGTGTGTGTTGGTTCTTAGTGAAAAATCTATGCCTTACTATGAAATCACTGATAGAACCAAAAAAATAGTGATTCAAATAGTCCATTTGATTGTGTTCAGTCCCTTTTGAAAGAAAATGCCCCAGCTGTGTCTCCCTGTTCCCTCTTCTTTGTTCTAAGATTCTGGTTCTGGAGTATGAAGAGCAGAGAGAGTATTGTGAGCACAGTCCCCAGTCTTAGTTGTGGATGTGCTAAATGGTGTTCTAAAGGTCTCTCAATAATATCTGCCTTGCAAGCCTGTTGCCCTGCTGCAAAATCCTAAAACTCTAAATATTATCCCATTTTTCTTCTTTGTACTCCACCACAAAAATTGAGCCTCCCTGACATTTCCCTCCCTTCATTCTAGGAAGAAGGAGCCCCAGGCCTGGAACAATGTTCTAAATGCTGTCCTGTCAACATTTGGGAGATTCAGAGGGACAGTATTTCCCCAGGAGAACTTGAGGACTAGTGCCCATCACTAGACAGAGAGACCTCCCCCCACACCCCACTCAGGCTGGGCATGCAGATGAGGGCAGAGGAAACCAACAGTCCAAGCATATTCAGGATTCATCTGAGAAGTCTTTTAAAACTGTTCAAACTACCCTGTAGCTGAGAAACTCTGTAAGCAGAGGAGAGCAAAGTGAAACGATCTGACATCCATTCCTCCTCCACCATCATTTGAGAACCAAGTGGTGTCTAGATTTCATATGTGTTTCCCAGACAGGCCTGTCTACTGTGAAGAGACAATTTTTATGATGAATTGATGAATAAAAATCAGCTTTATATTAATTTCATTGTGAAAACCATTCCCCACCCCCACCCCCCCGAAGTTACATATAATATCCGTGCAGAGCTGGAAAACCATACCCGGAAGTTCAGAGAACCAGCAGTAAATTTGAAGGTTTTCTGCCACTAACAGATTGAATATACAAATGGACAATGGCCAGATCATATATAAAAATAGAACTCTGACCTACACTTTGCAGCAACCTGCCCAGGAAACCCATCCCTTATCTACCACGAACAGCCCAGGAAGCCAGACTCACAGGAAGTCACTATCGCTAATAACAATCCAGAAAGCGAAACAATAACTCTGTCCCAGTTGGCACACAATGGCCAGAATTTAATTAATAGCCAACAGTTTCCCCAAATTTTTCTCTCCACTTTCAACTTAGGACCAACCAGAGAAAGCCAAATATTCTCCCTCGACCAATCACAAAGGGTGCCCCATTTCTCATCAGCCATCTCCGGCCTCTCCAGGCCAACAGCCTCCAATGAGGGCACACTGAGGCCTTCCCTTTTTTCCATTACTGAGCCTCCCCACTCCTCTACCTGCCTTTGCAACTCTCCCAAATGCACATAATGGTGGCAGACTCCCTGACTATAGGAAGGTCTGAATAAGTAGCCTTTGCTTTTCCCATTTGGTTGGTCTTCATTTAGTTCCACTTCTCAATGCACAATCTTCTTGCTTATATATTACATCATTAATATCTTTCATTCCTGTCTTTTATTATTTTCACAAGGGTCTTTGGGTGTCTTTTTAATTTTATACTAGTTCATCGAGTACATTGGAATAGGTCTAAGGAATAGCAATAAATTAAGAATTAGTCATCTGTTCCTTCTAGGTGATCCTAGGTTAGAATGCTGAGGCCATCACAAAAGAGAAGCATTTCTCCTCAGCTGAATTCCCATGGAGAAACAGGTTTGTTGTGTATCATTTTGCAATCATTTTATAAATAGCCTACCCTTCGGCCCTTTGTGCAGCTAAGATTATAGCTTAGAACTGCTAGCCTGCAAAACCTTATGACAGAGCCTTCTATTGTTTTATCTTGTTTTGATGAATTGTGTTCCTAAAATACTCTATCTGTTTCTCTCATGAAGAGTCCTGCATACATGTTAACCTGTGGTTGACTGGTTGACATATTTAGACATAAGCATTATTTAGTTTAGCATATAATATTTATTTTAAAAAATCACTTTAGATGTAAAAATGAACAGACTTGCATAGGTGGAAATAAATTATAATGTAAATGTGTGCACTGTTAATGTTTCAGAATTAAATTTAAATATGAAAATAGGTCCTTTTATCTTACAGTTAAAGTCTTTTAGATTTATACTTGCATAAATACGTCACATTTGGAACTGATCATGTTTATCATTATTTTCTCCTCTAAGAATCTGGAACATTCTTATCTTTATCTTTAGGTATAACTTAAATGGTGTTGAACTTGGGAGATATGAAAATAAGAGTTACAAGAATTTATAATCAAAGAATTAACATTAGCCAATGTTTCCAAGGACAATAAGATCAGGAAAGATTAAAGCAATTAGAAATTACTTTGTCATAGGAAGAAAAAGGAAAAACTAAAAGCCAGACAATATCACCCAAATGCAGTCAGTCAGCCACATCAGCTGAACGCACATTGTACGTTGAACTTCATAACAATATGCTATTGTGAACTCCCCTGCCTTCTACTGCAAGGATTTCATTATCTAAGGGAAAAAATGGGGCAAGTAATTGCAAAACAACTGATAGGTAAGTTGATGAGATAATTACAAATATTAATTAAAGAGCCCAATGATACATGAAAAAATGTTCAACATTACTAATCATCAGGGAAATGCGAGTCAAAACTACAATGAGATATCATCTCACTCCAGTTAAAATGGCTTTCGTCAGAAAAATAAGGGACTCCAGCAAGGATGCAGAGAAAGGGGAGCCCTCATCCACTGTTGGTGGGAATGCAAATTAGTACATCCCCAACAGAGAACAGTATGGAAGTTTCTTTAAAAACCAAAAAGAGAACCACCATATGACCCAGCAATCCACTGCTGGGTGTATATACAAAAGAAAGAAAATCAGTATATCAAAGAGATATCTCCCATGTTTATTGCAGCACTATTCACAATCACCAAGGTTCTGAATCAACCTAACTGTTCACCAATGGATAAATGGACAAAGAAAATGAGGTATATATGCATCAAGAAATATTATTCAGCCATAAAAAAGAATGAAATTCTATCATTTGCAACAACATGGATAAAACTCAATGACAGTGTGTTAAGTGAAATAAGCCTGGTAGAAAAAGACAAATATCTCATGTTCTCATTCGTATGTGCGAGCTAAAAAAAAACCAAACTGAACCCATGGAAAGAGTAGAATGATGGTTACCAAAAGTTGGGAAGGAGAGTGGGCAGGGGGGGATAAAAAGAGGATGGTTAATGGGTCCAAGTATACAGATAGACAGATGGAATAAGATAAGTGGTTGGTAGCACAATAGGGCAACTATACTAGTCAGCAATAATTTATTGTATATCTCAATGTAACTGAAAAGTGAATTTAGAATGTTCTTAACACAAAGAAATGATAAATGCTTGAGATATGAATATCCCAAACCTGACTGGATCATTGCACATTGTACGCTTATATAAAACATCACATGTGCCTCATGAATATATGCAATTATTATATATCCATATCAATTAAATTTTTTTGAAATTTTAAGATCCCAATAAAAAGATTATGAAAACAACTAGTACTCAAACCAATAGATAATCAAGATACATAATGTGATACCACAGCAAGAGTTTAAGCCTGGAAAAAATTTTAAAGTACATGTAACTCAACCCCTACTTTGGCTAAAGGAAAAAAAGAAGACAGAATGTTTAGTCATGTAGAAATACTTTTACTCACTGGTACCTTGGAACTATGTCATCAGCCTACGTTGAAGGCATTATAAGAAATAGTTTCATGCATTGCTATAAAGATGCTGCCATCATTCACGGAATTACTGAGTGTCCTCTTTGTACAGACCCCTGGGGGAATTCCTCTTTGTTCTCTGCACCAGGAATAGTCGTGCTGCTCCTGAACAGCTGGCTTATTTGATCCTGTGGGCACTGAATGCTGGAGCTAATGGCATCTCTCTCTTTCAGGGTTGGCACCAAACGGCTTAGATCCAGATTTATGGTTTTCCGCTGACAAGGATACAATCACATAGTGTGTGTTTGGTATATTAAATTCAGTCCTGGCTTCACGTAATTTTTTTCTATCTTTAATTGTTCTCTGTCCTAATTTTCTCACCTAATTATTTTTTCATTTTGCTTTATCTTATATTGCTGTGCATATATTTCATTAATAACTAAATCTTTTCTAAAACCTAGTGGTATATAAATGCCTAGGTAACTGAGTAAAATTGATTAAAGTTAAGAGGATAATTACCTGTCCCTGTTCCTAAGTTTCATGCTATGTACACTATTTCCTTTCTTTGAAAACCCTTCTACTTTAACACCTGAAAAAGGCATTCTTCCAGGCTTTGCTGAAAAGGTGAATTCTCTATGGAGACTTTGCTGACCACAGCACCTCAAGGAAGAAGTGGCCACTTGTCCCTTTGCATCACACTGAACTCCAACATTTCTTAGTGTAGCTGCCCCCTAAACATTATTTTCCTGTTGGGAGAGACACTGTTATTATATATTCATCTCTACAGCTCCCTTGCCAATTACCATTAGCGCATAATGGAAAGAAAGAAGGGAAGGAGGAAGGAAAAAAGATATTGAAGAGCTGGGGAGAAAACAATTCAACTTAAAAGGAAGGCATATTTGAATGTGGCTCCATTTTTATCTACAATTAAAAATCAGAGGACATTTAAAAAAAAGATTCTTTAATTGCCCTGATTTGTTGATTTCTTTTTTCATTCAGTAAACAGTTGTTTCTTTCTTGCTCTCTGCATTCCTTCCTAATGTCTGCAAAATAACTTGTGTCAAACTGAACTATTCTGAAAACACCATCTAAATTATGACACACAAGTGTTTTGAAAGAGGAGAGAGCTATGATTTCACAGAAAGGATGACACAACTTTTAAAACTTTCTCTTAGAACTGCAATCCCACTTGGTGCTTTGTGATCAATAGAACAGTGCTGCAAAAGGAGGAAGATGGCAGGGGAGCAAAGAGCACCTCTGATCACAGGGCCTCAAAACTACGATCGGAAGGTCTCGTTTTATCTTGGAAACTCTCAGGAGCCTTCCCAAACTTCTGAGCAGATGGGTGACATGAAAAGCAAAGTCTTGATAAGGATGCCCTTGGTAGCAGCTTGGAAAGATGAAGTGAGTGAGTGTGCCTGGGGACACTGGAGAGGACATGGGCACAGAGAGGGTATTACCCTCCCCAGAAAAGAGCCAGACCCGTGTGATTAAGTCTGAGAAAATCCTTTCCAAAGACTGAGCCTGAGGTCAACAAAACCTTTCCCTTTTCCAATTTAGGCAATCTGTGATAACTAAGACTTTTTTGGGAACAGGTCCAGAAAGTTCCCCCAAGAAAAGCGAACGCTAGCTCATCTCTTCTCAGAGCCTTCCTTCTGAGGCCACACACAGCACTGAGGGGAAGATGTAGGATTTGAGGGGGGCAGTCTGCTGTGGCAGCCCAGGGAACAGCCAGCAGGCCCATTCTGAAGTAGGTACATTTCCTCTCCTCTTTCTGACTCACTCACTCCCACTCTACCTTTAGTTCCTCAACAAAATGCCCTCAGCAAGGCTGTGATCACATAGCTGTCTCATAGCTCTGCCCGGACTGCCCTTATGTCTTTTAGCAGTAGAATTCTGAGGGGCTGCTTCCTGTCTAGTGTAAGGCCATCCCCTTCAATGTGGGTGGGATTGTAAATATGATGAATTTCATTCGGTGATCAGGTTTCACTACATGAAACATGTGACAGTCCCAAATAAGCCAACTTTGAGTTACTCAACAAGGATGGTATCCTGGGTGGGTCTGACTTAATCAGGTGAGCCCTGGGCAGGGACTGGACCCTTACTAAAGGTGGGTGATTGTAAGAAAAATAATTCACCTGCTGGTTTCTAATGAAGCCACATAGCAGAAAGTCACAGGTAGCTGCTAGCAGCTGAGAACAACTTCTGGGTGTCGGCCAGCAAGAAAAGAGGGACCTTAGTCCTACATCCATATTATGTTATATTTTGTCCATACCACATGAGCTTGGGTGTCACTTTAAGCCATTCCACTTGTGATCATTAATTATGTAGTGATATAAAAGGAATACAGTTTTTATACACCCTCCCCTGCCTTTGTTCTCTGAATAAACCCTGCTCAGCCTCTGAGATTCTACTGAAGCACCACTTGTCCACAAGCCAGTCTCTAAGCCCTTGCCTCCCAGCCCCTCCCTAGCCAGGCCAGGATAAGTTACGCTCCTCTGTTTTCCTATAGCAGCAGTTCTCAAAGTCTCCAAGATAATTTTATAGGGTAACAAGAACAAAACTGTTTCTGTGCTACAGCTACAACATTATTTGCCTTTTTCACTGTGTTGACATTTGCTCTGATGATCCAAGCAATAGTGGGTAAAACTGCTGATACCCAGCACGAATCAAGACAGTGGCAGCATAATGAATGAAGGGTCACTGTAGTCTTCACCATTAGGCACCCACAGGGAAAAATAGTAATTTTATTAAATCTTAGCCCTACATATACAGCTTTTATATTCTGAGTGACGACTTGGTATATAACAGGAAGCACTGTTGCTGCACGCTGAGCTTGATGGTTGTCTTGAAGATGTGCACGATGTCTGAGTTACAAGTAGAACTAGCTTTTTGTTTTCATAGAGTACCATTTGTGCTTGAGACGATAATTGATAGACACACTAGGGTTATTCAGACTTCAGGACTTGGCAGACATTTTTCTCAAAAAGAATGAAGTAATAAGCCCATCATCAAGAAAAACTATTGGCAGGATCTGTTGTCAATGATAAACTTTGAGCTTTCAAGGGAAAATTAAGATTTTGGTAAACATGTATTTGCCACAATGAACTTGATATCTCCCCTACCCTTAAAGACAATTCTCATCAGTTATTAGATTAGATCAATGATAATATTAATGAATGTGGCTTTTAAAAATATTGTATGTAAAATGTGCCAACATTTGAAAATCTTGCATAACTCATTGAAACAGTATTCTCCAAAGGTCAATGTACTATGTCACAAAATTATTCATGAGGAAAAGATCAATTCAAAATGCAAAATAGGCAGGATATAGTGGCTTACATCTGTAATCCAAGCACTATGGGAGGGCTAAGGTGGGAGAAGCATGGGATTTTGAGACCAGCCTGAACAAGAGCAAGACCCCATCTCTACTAAAAATAAAAAAAAAATTAGCCAGGAGTTGTTCTGGGCACCCCTAGTCCTAGCTACTAGGAAGGCTAAGGCAAGAAGATCTCTTGAGTGCAAGAGTATGAAGTTGCTATGAGCTATGATGACACCATGTCACTCTACCCAGGTGACAGAGTGGGACTCTGTCTCAAAAACAAAACAAAGCCAAACAAAATAGTAAAATAGACCAATGAAGTTCAGTGCAGCCCAGTACAAAATGTTCACTGACGCAGTTTCAGATTGCAATTAATCTTTTAGAAACTATTGTTTGTTGTATAACTAAATACAAAAATAATAATAAACAAATGAATGAATTTAAAAATGGGCAAAGAACCTGAACAGACATTTTTCCAAAGAAGACATACAAGTGGTCAATGGATATGAAAAGATGCTCAACATCACTAATCATCAGGGAAATGCATATTAAAATCACCATGTGATATCACCTCACACCTGTTAGGATACTAATTATCAAAAGGCAAGTTTTAGAGAGGATATATAGAAAAGGGAATCTTTGAACACTATTGGAGGGAATATAAACTGGTACAGTCATTATGGAAAACAGTAAGAAGATTCCTCAAAATTTAAAAATAGAGCTATCATATAATCTAACAGTCTTCTGGGTGTCTAATTAAAGGATGTGAAATCAGTAGGTTGAAGAGATATCTGCACTCCCATGCTCATTGCAGCTTTAGTCACAATAGCTAGAATATGGAAACAACCTACGTGTCCATCAGCCAATGAGTGGATAAAGAAAATGGGGTGTGCATACACAAAGGAATATTAGAATATTAATTGGCCATAAAAAAGAAAGCCTACCAATTGTGATAACACCACTGAACCTGGAAGACATTATGCTGAGTGAAGTAAACAAGACACAGAATACCAAATTACAAGTAATCTCACTTATAAATGGAATGTCACAAAAATGAACTTGCAGAAACAGAGAGTAGAAGAGTGATTTTCAGGGACTGGGTAGGGGGCAGTGGGAGAAATGGGAAGCTGTTTGTCAAAGGACACCAACTTTCCATTATAAATGAGAAAGTTCTGGAGCCCTAAGCCTCAGCATGCTGACTATAGTTATTAACAAAGTATTGTACACTTTAAATTGTAAGAGAGTAGATCTTAAACATTCTAACCACACACACACAGAGAACAACCATTAAAAAAGAAGAGAAACTAGGGCGGCACCTGTGGCTCAAAGGAGTAGGGTGCCAGCCCCAAATGCCAGAGGTGGCGGGTTTAAGCCCAGCCCCGGCCAAAAACTGTAAATAAATAAATAAATAAATAAGAAGAGAAACTACTTGTTGAATTTTAATGTAATATAAAAGAAATTGTATATAGTTATCTGAAATAACTATTAAAATACTTCTCCCTAAAAAAAAACAATAAAATAAAATACTTCTCCCTTTTCCAATCTCTTTTTGTTTTGTTTTGTTTTGTTTTGTTTTGTTTTGTTTTTGGCCGGGGCTGGGTTTGAACCCGCCACCTCCAGCATATGGGACCAGCACCCTACTCCTTGAGCCACAGGCGCCGCCCCCTTTTCCAATCTCTTATCTGCATGAAGCCAAAATTTCTTTATCTACTTCAAATAAAATGATTTATTAAAATGGATTGAATGCAGATATGGGAATCCTACTGTTTTCTATGAATGCAAATATGACGATATCTAAAAAATGTAAAATAATGCTATCCTTACTGATAGTTGTTTTTGTTTTGAAAATGTAGTTATTTTCATAAAATGTTTCTCATATTAACATACAATGAGTTTATTATTTTTAATTAATCAATTAGTATTTTTAATTTCTAATTGGTAGATTGATAGATATAACTCAATCAAAAGATCTGTGGAGTTCTCACCAATATTAAGGTGTAAAAGGGACTTAGAGACTCAAAGAGTTGAGAACCACTGTCCTATACACCTACCTATCTTGGGATCTGTATTGTATTGAAATTATTTTTCTGTGTGTTTGTCTTTTTATTGTCTGTGAATTAATGATGAAAATTATGACAATTGATGTGTCACTGTATCCCAAGTACCAATAACAGAATCTAGTATAGCCACTTTAGAAACACTGGCTATTGAGTTTCAAGCTCAATATGGCACATTCCCTTCCCTCAAAGGACTAACAATATCACTGGAAAGTTGAAAAATGCACCTTACAATAGAAACATTATATGTAAGTTCTGATAACTAAGTTTGCAAATTTGCCACCTTTCACTTACATTAGCAGTACTGTACAAACAACTTGGTAAAATTTAATAACCTTGATATACCAGTGTCTCATAGCTGTGTTCATGTTGATACGTGGCAGTGTCTTGCTGAGTGGCATTCATTATTGTTCCATGTTTTTGTGTGCTGTTGCAAGGATATCAGAGTTTGAATTAAAACAATGAACAAATATTCATAAATTTCTTATTAAACTTGGCAAGAGTGGAAGTGGGGACATGTTAGTCCAGTTTATTGGGATAATGCCATGAAGAAAATGGCAGTGTACAAAAGAATTAGACATTTTTCTGGGGAAGAGAAAGTTTCACTGATGAAGAGCAGTCAGGGCCACTAGTAAAGAGCAGAACTGACGAAAACATTGCAAAAATGCATTAAATTATGCATCAAAATTGTTAGCTGACAGTGAGAAGCATAGTAGACCAAGTAAACATTGATTAAAACATTGATTTTACCTAAAAATCTTGACCAACAACTCATGGCTCTTATATCATGACAATGCACCAGCTCACATAGCAGTATGAGGGAGTTTTGAGACAATAAACAAATAACTGTATTGGCACACCCTCCCTACTCACCTGATCTTGCCCCCAGTGACTTTCTTCCTTACCTGAAGATAAAGGAAATATTAAAAGAAAGACATTTTGATCACATTCAGGACATCAAGGGTAATATGATGACATATCTGATGGCCATTTCAGAAAAAGAGTTCCACAATTGCTTAGAAGGGTCAACTAGGCACTGGCTTTGGTGTATAGCTTCCCAAGGGGAGTACTTCAAAGGTAACAAGGTATATAGCCCTTTTTCTAGGATGAGTTCGTGAACGTAGTTGTCAGACCTCATATTCTAATTTTTATTAAAGTGCTAGATGACTTGTAAAGACAAAACTAAAGAAGAACATTTACAAATTTTTGAAGACAAAATGTCAAATTCAAATTTGAATGGAACTCTATAGGACTAGTGGAACTCTAGTCCTATAGGACTGGCATATTCTAATTCTTATTAAAGTGCTAGATGACTTGTAAAGACAAAACTAAAGAAAAACATTTACAAATTTTCGAAGACAAAATGTCAATTCAAATACCTTTATATTTACTAATCTCTGTAAATACGTTTATTTGAAAATTCTAGGAGGCCATACAAATATTTTGAGAATGTTTACAACAAAATTCTAATTTATTAAAAGGACTTTGAAGGTCATCTTCATTTCTTTCTATAAAAACTTACATATGGTTTTTAAATTGTGGAGACTGAAACTCTACCCCCTCAAAAAGCATATTAGGGTACTAGAAAGACCCACTATGATTACATTAAAGACAAATTTCTGCTGTGAATTAATGGATCAATATTAGGGAGAAAACATTATAATTTGAAGTTACTTGAAAACACTAAGCTTGAAATGGAAAAATAAAATTGTTGCTAGGAAATAAGAAAAAACAATCATCTATTTTGATAGATCCCAGTAGTGTGTTTTCCTTCATTTGTGACTACTTTACAAGACATCGTTTCATTTCAGAGGCATGATTTGGAACATATACCTAAACAGTAGATTCTTCTGTGGACAGAAGTAAGTTTTACTAAAAGATGCCAGCTCACAGAGTATTCCATTGGCCAAGATAGCTTATTTTTATTGAGGATAGTCCCTAAGCTTACAGCAGCCTGAACAAATCCATTGGCCTAGTAACTGCAACAGGTGTTTCCCAGGCTACCAGCCAAGAACCACAGAGGGCTCACACTCAGAAACAAAAGAAGAGAAATCTGTGACTTAGCTCTACCAGCTGGCTCCCTAGAATGTAGCACCTCCAAATTCCTCCTTTGGAATTTGCACCTGCTGCCCTTCCCAGCTGCCGTAGCTGCTGGCTCACACTCCCCTGACCTATACCCAGAGAATCTTTGAGCTGCTAGTGTCCATCCCTGCTGCCTGGAATGTCTCCCAGGGAGGTCACATGCTCCCTTAAAATGCCTCTCTCATTCACTCTCTTAGATCTGGTTGTTTTCTTCTTGTTTTCATATCCCAAGATGAAGTTAAAAAACAGCCCTGCGTGATGTGCTTGCTGACACTAAAAGCTTCCAATCACAAATTTTTGGCTGTTCATTTTGCAGTTTGGCTCTTTTTTTATAGCCCTACTCTTCTAAGGATTCTAGCACCTGTCCAAAGAGTAGCAGGCCTCAAAAACAATTCAACAACTTGGCACAGAGTTCTTAAACCAAGAGCTTGACTCCCTTTTAGTTCCATTTAAGTTAATGGATTCTTGAGATTCTTCATTTTTATGGATGGTGTCTCTCCCAAAATCATATGTTGCAACCTTAACCCCAAAGTGACAATATAGTCAAATATATGGAGATGTGGCCTTTAAGAAAGTAATGAAGGTTAAATAGGGTCATGAAAGTGGAACTCTAGTCCTATAGGACTGGCACCTTTATAAAAAGAGGGAGAGATACCAGGAGCATGTGCACAATGATGAAAGGCCATGTGAGGACATGGTGAGAAAGTGTGACCACCTGCAAGCCACAGAGGGAGGCTTCACCAGAAACCAACCCTGCTGACACACTGATCTTGGGCATCTAGAACTGTGAGAAATTTAATTTCCATTTCCTAAGCTACACAGTCTGTGGTATTTTGCTATAAAGATGACTTGAATCCAGGAGTTTGAGGTTGCTGTGAGCTAGGTTGAGGCCACAGTAGTTTAGCCTCAAGCAACAGAGTGAGACTCAGTCTATAAATAAATAAATAAATCTCAAATGTGCATACTTAAAGATGAGTCATAAAACAAGAATAAGATACTATGAAAAAAGGACAAACCCTCTTATATTAGTTATCTATCACTGCATAACAAATTGTCACTACCTAGCAGCTTGAAACAATACCCATTTATTATCTAGTAGTTTCTGTGAGTTATAAGTCTGGTCAGAGATCAACTGGCCCTGCTATTTATTTTTTTATTAAATCATAACTGTGTACATTGATGCATTTATGGGCTTCAGTGTATTGATTTGATATACAATGTGAAATGCTTACATTGAACCAAGGAACACATCCATCACAATTATACTCTTTTCTTAATAGTTTTGAAATGTACCATTGCATCATGCACATTAGGTGAGGTCCCTCTAAATATCCTCCCTCCTTCTACCTCCCCCCTCCACTCCCCTCTCTATCCTCTTCCCTTCTACTTTCTGGACTATAGTTATGTTTTACCACTCATATGAATGTGTAGGTGATTATATATTGATATCGTAGTAGTATTGAGTACATTGGATACTTTTTTTCCATTCTTGACATACTTTACTAAGTAGAATATGTTCCAGCTCCATCCAGGTAAACATAAAAGATGTGAAGTCTCCATCTTTGAGTCAATGGGCACTTGGGCTATTTCCTTGTCTTGGCAATTATGAATTGGGCTGCAATAAACATTCTGGTGCAAATGTCTTTGTTGAAAAATAATTTTTGATAATCTGGGTATATACCTAATAGAGGAATTGCAGGATCGGATGGTAGGTTTACTTTTAGTTCCTTGAGTATTCTCCAAACTTCTTTCCAAAAAGATCATATTAGCTTGCATTCCCACCAGCAGTGTAGAAGTGTTACCTTCTCTCCACATTCATGCCAACATCTGTAGTTTTTGGATTTTGTGATGTGGGGCTAATCTTACTGGAATTAGGTAACATCTCAAAGTGGTTTTGATTCGCATTTCTCTGATGATTAAGGATGATGATAAGCACTTTTTCATGTGTTTGTAGGCCATGAGCCTGTCTTCATCAGAAAAGTTTCTGTTCAAGTGTCTTGCCCACATAGAAATGGGTTTATTAGTTTGAGTTCTCTGTGGATTCTAGTTATTAGACCTTTGTCGGATGCATAACCTGCAAAAATCTTCTCCCATTTTGAAGGTTATCTATTTGCTTTACTTACTGTGCTCTTGGCTGTGCAAAAGCTTTTTAGTTTGATCAGATCCCAGTAATGTATTTTTGGTGTTGCTTCAATTGCCTGGGGGTGGTCCTCTTCATAAGATATTCTCCCAGACCAATTTCTTCAAGTGTTTTCCCTGAACTCTCTTCTAGTATTTTTATAGTTTCATGTCTTAAGTTTAAATCTTTTATCCAGTGAGAGTCTATCTTTGTTAATGGTGAAAGGTGGGGGTCTAGTTTCAGTCTTCTACAGGTCACCAGCCAGTTTACCCAGCACCATTTGTTAAATAGGGAATCTTTCCCCCACTGAATATTTTTGATAGACTTGTCAAGAAAACAGAAAGAGAGGAATGGATCATCTCAAGCAATTGAAAAAGGAAGAACATTCCAACCCCAAACCCAGCAGAAGAAAAGAAATAACCAAAATTATGGCATAATTAAATGAAATTGAAAACAAAAGAATTATTCAGAAGCTCAATGAAACAAAAAGTTGTATTTTTGAGAAGATTAATAAAATTGATAAACCTTTGGCCAATCTAACCAGAAACAGAAAAGAAAAATCTGTAATATAATCTATCAGAAATGATAAAGGAGAAATAACAACAGACACATCAGAAATTCAAAAAATCCTCAATGATTACTACAAATATCTCTATTTCCAGAAGTATGAAAATCTGAAGGAAATGGACCAATACCTGGAAGCACGCCACCTTCCTAGACTCAACCAGAAAGAATTAGAAATCTTGAACAGACCTACATCAATCACTGAAATAGCATCAACAATACAAAGTCTCCCAAAAAAGAAAAGTCTGGGACCAGATGGCTTCACATCCAAATTCTATCAAACCTTTCAAGAGGAACTAGTACCTATATTATACAACCTTTTCTAAAATATATAAAAAGAAGGAATACTACCCAACATGTTCTATGAAGCAAACATCACCTTGATCCCTAAACCAGGAAAAGACTCAACAAGAAAAGAAAATGATAGACCAACATCACTAATGAATATTGATGCAAAAATACTCAATAAAATCCTAGCAAACAGAATCCAGCAACACATCAAACAAATTATACACCACGACCAACTGGGTTTTCTCCCAGGGTCTCAAGGCTGGTTCAATATATGGAAATCTATAAATATAATTCATCACATAAACAAATTAAAAAACAAAGACCATACTATTCTCTCAATTAATGCAGAAAAAGCTTTTGATAATATCCAGCATACTTTCATGATCAGAACACTTAAGAAAATAGGCATAGAAGGGACATTTCTTAAACTGATAGACGCCATCTATAGCAAACCCACAGCCCATATCATATTGAATGGTGTAAAATTGAAAACATTTCCACTCAAATCAGGAATGAGGCAAGGATGCCCACTGTCCCCACTACTATTCAACTTAATAATGGAAGTCTTAGTCATCACAATCAGGCAAGAGAAGGTGATCAAGGGTATCCAAATAGGATCAGAGGAGATCAAACTCTCACTCTTCACTGATGATATGATCCTATACCTGGAAAATTCCAGGGACTCAACTACAAAACTCTTAGAAGTGATCAAGGAATACAGCAGCATCTCAGGATACAAAATCAATACTTACAAATCAGTAGCTTTTATATATGCCATCAATAAGTCAAACTGAAAATATAGTCAAGGACTCTATTCCTTTTACAGTAGTGCCAAAGAAGATAAAATATCCGAGAATTTACCTAACAAAAGACATGAAAGATCTCTATAAAGAGAACTATGAAACTCTGAGAAAAGAAGTAACTGAAGATGTTAACAAATGGAAAAACATACCATACTCATGGCTGGGAAGAATCAACGTTGTTAAAATGTCCATACTACCCAAAGTGATCTACAGATTTAATGAAATCCCTATTAAAGCACCACTGTCATACTTTAAAGAGCTTGAAAAAATAATGCTTCATTTTATATGGAATCAGAAAAAACCTTGAATAGCAAATACATTACTCAGAAATAAGAACAAATCAGGAGGTATCACGTTACCAGACTTCAGGCTATAGTAAAAATCTGTATAGCCTGATCAAAACAGCATGGTACGGGCACAAAAACAGAGAGGTAGAATTATGGAAAGGAATAGAGAACCAAGAGATGAACTCATGTACTTATAGACCCTCTATTTAGAGTCTCTCAAGATTACAGTCAAGGTGTGGACTGGGCCATGTACTCATCTGTACATGGGGGAGAATTCACTAGTGATCTCACTCAGATTCTTGGCAGAAATTTTTTTTTGGGGGGGGGGTTGTAGGACTGAGAGCTATAACTTTTTGCTGACTGTTGACTAGGGCTACCCATATCTGCTAAAGCTTGTCCCAGAAGTTCATGTCTGCTCACAGTTACTTTGCAAAGAGGGATTACCCAACATGGTCACTTCATCAAGCTAGCAAGGAAAGTTTATAGAACAAGTTGACCAGCAAGATGGAATATTATATAACAAAATATAATTACAAAAGTGGCATTCCATCTATTGTTTAAAAGAAAATCACAAATCCAAACTTGGGGAGAGGAGATTACATAAGGGTGTGAACAACAGGTGGCAGAATTATGGCATGACTACTCTAAAGTCTGTCTGCGATACCTCTGAAAGATTAATGTTTGGCAAGTTCCATTTAATAATTCGGTAGAAATATTATCAAATATAATAATTGAATATAATTTTTTAAACTCTGAGAATTTAAAGCTAAAAGATAGTCAGAAAATATGAAGGAATAGGCAACAGAATCTGAGGAGTTTTGACCTCTGAGGAGAAAAGGTACAGACAACAGTGAGGTGCTGGCTTTGGCAGGCTGTGAGAATGAGAGGGAGGGATGGGTAGGAAGACGGTAGGAAGAGGAAGGGTGTGGGTATCTTTGGTAAAAATTAAAATGTTTTTTGGTTTTGTCTTTTTGTATTTTAAGAACCTGGAGCTTGGCCATTTTCTAATCATGTGGTCTTTAACTATTGTGCCCCTCTGGGAGCACAGATTAATTCATATGTAAAATGAGTAAAATAACAATCTCTATTACACACCTTTTTTAAAGTTTATTTTACGTCAGAGAAAGGAAGAAAGTGGGAGGAAGAGATGAGAGAGAGAAGAGAGTAGAGAGCAGGGGAGGAGAGAGGGAGAAGAAGAAGGGAGAGAGGGAGTGGGCAAAGAAGGAGAGAGAGAGAGAGAGGAAATGAGGGGAGAGAAAGAGCAGCCATCCCAAAGAAAGGAAAGAAAAGAAGAATGCCCACTCCATTGCATACTTTTGAGGGTGAAAGAACTGTGTTAACTTGCCTAGGCTAAGTAATGCCCAGGTAGTTAGTGAAACATTAATTTTGGGTGTGTCTGTGAGGGTATTTGCAGAAGAAATCAGCATTCGAATTAAAGAACTGAGTAAAGTAGTTCACCTTCACTAGTGTGGGCGGCCATCATGCAACCTGCTGAGGCCCAGAAAAAACCAAAAAGGTGGAGGAAGGTGAATTCATGCTCTACTTGAGGTGGGAAGTCTATTTTTTTCCTGCCCTTGGACATCACATTTACTGACCCTCAGGCTTCAGATTTAGACTGAGATGTACACCATCGGTCCCCAGTTTTCAGGCCTTTGGACTTGGATTGGAAGTACACTACTGGCTCTCCTTGGTTTCCATCTTGTAGACGGCAGATAGTGGGACTTCTCATCCTGCATAATCTTGTAAGCCAATCTCTCATATTAAATCTCTTCCTGTATATCTAATATATAGATATTTATATAAATAGATAAATGTATCTCCTACACCAGTAGGGTGGAGCACTCCCTCTCCTCCCTAATATAGATGGCTATAGGGCAACTCCAGTTCTCAGGAGTTGTGGTGCTTAGCCTGACCACTGCAGTGCAATAAGACCACAGACTAAGGATGCTTTGCAATATGACTTTCACCATTACTAATTGATCTGCATACTTGAAGAAATGAGGAGTGCAACCACTAGCCAAACTTCTGCAACTCAGTTCTTCCCATATCAGTTTCTAAATCAGCCCCAATGCTTACCCATTCTTGCACCCCTCCTACAGAAAAATCTAGTTGGAAATTGATGTGGACCTTAAAGATGGGAGGGCCTTATACTCACCTGTCCGGGTGGGATGGCTCACACCTGTAATCCTACCACTCTTCAATGCCAAGGCAGGTGGATTTCTCGAGCTCAGGAGATTGAGACCAGCCTGAGCAAGAGTGAGACCTCATCTCTACTAAAAACAGAAAAATTATCCAGGCATTGTGGCTAATCGGGGAGCTGAGGCAAGAGAATCTCTGGAGCCAAAAAGTTTGGGGTTGCTGTGAGCTCTGATGATTCCATGGCACTCTACCAGGACAATGAAATAACACTCTCTCTCAAAAAAAAAAAAAAATCTGGGGCCTTCGTGTGTGTCACACTTTATGGGGGCAAGACATGATTGCAAGAGGGACTTTACCTAACAATTGCAATCAGTGTAACCTGGCTTATTGTACCCTCAATGAATCCCCAACAATAAAAAAAAAAAAAAAATCTAACATACCATACCAGGTAAAATATTCATCTGAAAGAAGATAGACACATACATTTGAAAGGAAAGTGAATTGTGGCATTTTTTTTTTTTTTATTAAATCATAGCTGTGTACATTGATATGATCATGGGACATCATTCACTAGCTTTACAGACCATTTACCAAGTTTCACATATACCCTTGTAAGATGCACCGCTGGTGTAATCCCACCAATCCCCTTCCCTCTACCTCCCTCCCTCCCCTCTCTTTCCCCCTTCCCCCTATTCTTAGGTTGTAACTGGGTTATAGCTTTCATGTGAGAGCCCCAAATTAGTTTCATAGTAGGGCTGAGTACATTGGGTACTTTTTCTTCCATTCTTGAGATACTTTACTAAGAAGAATATATTCCAGCTCCATCCATGTAAACATGAAAGAGGTAAAGTCTCCATCTTTCTTTAAGGCTACATAATATTCCATGGTGTACATGTACCACAATTTATTAATCCATTCATGGATCGATGGGCACTTGGGCTTCTTCCATGACTTAGCAATTATGAATTGAGCTGCAATAAACATTCTGGTACAAATATCTTTGTTATGATGTGCTTTTTGGTCTTCTGGGTATATGCCCAGTAGAGGGATTACAGGATTGAATGGCAGATCTATTTTTAGATCTCTAAGTGTTCTCCATATCTCTTTCCAAAAGGAATGTATTAATTTGCATTCCCACCAGCAGTGCAAAAGTGTTCCCTTTTCTCCACATCTGCGCCAACATCTCTGTTCTTGGGATTTTGTGATATAGGCTAGTCTCACTGGAGTTAGATGGTATCTCAAAGTAGTTTTGATTTGCATTTCTCTGATGATTAAAGATGATGAGCATTTTTTCATATGTCTGAAGGCCACGTGCCTGTCTTCTTCAGAGAAGTTTCTCTTCAAATCCCTTGTCCAGCCTGCGATGGGATCTCTTGTTCTATTCTTGCTAATGCGTTTGAGTTCTCTGTGGATTCTGGTTATTAAACCTTTGTCGGAGACATAACCCGCAAATATCTTCTCCCATTCTGAGGGCTGTTTGCTTGGTTTACTTACTGTGTTCTTGGCTGTGCAGAAGCTTTTTAGTTTGATCAAGTCCCAGTAGTGTATTTTTGAAGCTGCTTCAATTGCCCGGGGGGTCCTCCTCATAAAATACTCGCCCAGACCGATTTCTTCAAGGGTTTTCCCTGCACTCTCCTCTAGTATTTTTATAGTTTCATGTCTTAAGTTTAAATCTTTGATCCAGTGAGAGCCTATCTTAGTTAATGGTGAGAGGTATGGGTCCAGTTTCAGTCTTCTACAGGTTGCCAGCCAGTTCACCCAGCACCATTTGTTAAATAGGGAATCTTTTCCCCACAGAATGTTTTTAATTGGCTTGTCAAAGATCAAATAACGGTAAGTAGCTGGACTCATCTCTTGGTTCTCTATTCTGTTCCAGACATCTACTTCTCCGTTTTTGTGCCAATACCATGCTGTTTTGATCACTATTGATTTGTAGTATAGTCTCAGGTCTGGTAGCGTAATTCCTCCTGCTTTGTTTTTATTTCTGAGTAATGTCTTTTCTATTTGAGGTTTTTTCTGATTCCATATAAAACGAAGTATTGTTTTTTCAAGATCTTTAAAGTATAACAGTGGAGCTGTAATAGGGATTGCATTGAAATTATATATTGCTTTGGGTAGCATAGACATTTTAACAATATTGATTCTTCCCAGCCATGAGCATGGTATGTTTTTCCATTTGTTAACATTTTCAGCTATTTCTTTTCTTAGAGTTTCACAGTTCTCTTTGTAGAGATTTTTCACGTCCTTTGTTAGATAAATTCCCAAATATTTCATCTTCTTTGGCACTACTGTGAATGGGATAGAGTCCTTAACTGTTTTTTCAACTTGACTGTTGTTGGTATATATAAAGGCTACCAATTTATGAATGTTGATTTTGTAACCTGAGACGCTGCTGTATTCCTTGATCACTTCTAAAAGTTTTGTAGTAGAGTCACTAGTGTTTTCCAGATATACTATCATATCATCTGCGAAGAGCGAAAGTTTGATCTCTTCTTACCCTATGTGGATACCCTTGATCACCTTTTCTTCCCTAATTGCAGTGGCTAAAATTTCCATTACAATGTTAAAAAGCAATGGAGACAATGGGCAGCCTTGTCTGGTTCCTGATCTGTGGAAATGATTCCAGTTTAACTCCATTCAATATGATATTGGCTGTGGGTTTGCTGTAGATGGCCTCTCTCAGTTTAAGAAATATCCCTTCTATACCAATTTTCTTAAGTATTCGGATCATGAAGGGATGCTAGATATTATCAAAAGCTTTTTCTGCATCGATTGAGAGAATCATATGGTCTTTGTTTTTTTAATTTGTTTATGTGCTGGATTACATTTATAGATTTACGTATATTGAACCAGCCTTGAGATCCTGGGATAAAACCGACTTGATCATGATGTATAATTTGATGTGTTGCTGGATTCTGTTTGTTAGGATCTTGTTGAATATTTTTGCATCTATATTCATTAGTGATATTGGTCTATAATTTTCTTTTCTTGTTGGGTCTTTTCCTGGTTTGGGGATCAGGGTGATGTTTGCTTCATAGAACGTGTTGGGTAGTCTTCCTTCTTTTTCTACCTTTTGGAACAGGTTGAGTAATATAGGTACTAATTCCTCTTTAAAGGTTTGGTAGAATTCAGACATGAAACCATCTGGTCCCGGGCTTTTCTTTTTAGGGAGGTTTTGTATAGTTGATGCTATTTCCAAACTTGATATGGGCCTGTTCAACATTTCCGCTTGATTCTGGCTAAGTCTTGGAAGGTGACGTGCTTCCAAGTATTGGTCAATTTCCTTCAGATTTTCATATTTCTGAGAATAAAGTTTCTTGTAATATTCATTAAGGATTTTTTGGACTTCTGAGGAGTCAGTTGTTATTTCGTCTTTGTTGTTTCTGAATGATGAGATTAGAGATTTTACTCTTTTTTTCCTGATTAGGTTGGCCAAAGGTTTATCTATTTTATTGACCTTTTTGAAAAAACCAGCTTTTTTATTTATTGATCTGTTGTATTATTCTTTTGTTTTCAATTTCATTTAATTCTGCTCTAATTTTGGTTATTTCTTTTCTTCTACTGGGTTTGGGGTTGGAATGTTCTTCCTTTTCCAGTTGCTTGAGATGTCCCATTAAGTTGTTAACTTCCTCTCTTTCTGTTCTCTTGAGGAAGGCTTACAGTGCTATAAATTTCCCTCTTAGAACTGCCTTTGCACTGTCCCAGAGATTCTGATAGTTCGTGTCTTCATTGTTGTTTTATTCCAAAAAATTGGCGATTTCTTTCTTAATCTCATCTCTGACCCAGCTATCATTCAGCATAAGGTTATTTAACTTCCATGTTTTTGTATGAGTTTGCAGATTCCTGTTGTTACTCAGCTCAAGTTTTTTTTATATATATATATATATATTTTTTTTTTTTTTTTTTATTGTTGGGGATTCATTGAGGGTACAATAAGCCAGGTTACACTGATTGCAATTGTTTGGTAAAGTCCCTCTTGCAATCATGTCTTGCCCCCATAAAGTGTAACACACACCAAGGACCCACCCACCTCCCTCCTTCCCTCTTTCTGTCCCCCCCTCATGACCATAATTGTCATTAATTGTCCTCATATCAAAATTGAGTACATAGGATTCATGCTTCTCCATTCTTGTGATGCTTTACTAAGAATAATGTCTTCCACGTCCATCCAGGTTAATACGAAGGATGTAAAGTCTCCATTTTTTTTAATGGCTGAATAGTATTCCATGGTATACATATACCACAGCTTGTTAATCCATTCCTGGGTTGGTGGGCATTTAGGCTGTTTCCACATTTTGGCGATTGTAAATTGAGCTGCAATAAACAGTCTAGTACAAGTGTCCTTATGATAAAAGGATTTCTTTCCTTCTGGGTAGATGCCCAGTAATGGGATTGCAGGATCAAATGGGAGGTCTAGCTTGAGTGCTTTGAGGTTTCTCCATACTTTCTTCCAGAAGGGTTGTACTAGTTTGCAGTCCCACCAGCAGTGTAAAAGTGTTCCCATCTCTCCACATCCACGCCAGCATCTGCAGTTTTGAGATTTTGTGATGTGGGCCATTCTCACTGGGGTTAGATGATATCTCAGGGTTGTTTTGATTTGCATTTCTCTAATATATAGAGATGATGAACACTTTTTTCATGTGTTTGTTAGCCATTCGTCTGTCATCTTTAGAGAAAGTTCTATTCATGTCTCTTGCCCATTGATATATGGGATTGTTGGCTTTTTTCATGTGGATTAATTTGAGCTCTCTATAGATCCTAGTTATCAATCTTTTGTCTGATTGAAAATATGCAAATATCCTTTCCCATTGTGTAGGTTGTCTCTTTGCTTTGGTTGTTGTTTCCATAGCTGTACAAAAGCTTTTCAGTTTAATGAAGTCCCATTTGTTTATTTTTGTTGTTGTTGCAATTGCCATGGCAGTCTTCTTCATGAAGTCTTTCCCCAGGCCAATATCTTCCAGTGTTTTTCCTATGCTTTCCTTGAGGATTTTTATTGTTTCATGCCTTAAATTTAAGTCCTTTATCCATCTTGAATCAGTTTTTGTGAGTGGGGAAAGGTGTGGGTCCAGTTTCAGTCTTTTACATGTAGACATCCAGTTCTCCCAACACCATTTATTGAATAGGGACTCTTTCCCCCAAGGTATGTTCTTGTTTGGTCTATCAAAGATTAGGTGGTTGTAAGATGCTAGTTTCATTTCTTGGTTTTCAATTCGATTCCAAGTGTCTATGTCTCTGTTTTTGTGCCAGTACCATGCTGTCTTGAGCACTATGGCTTTGTAGTACAGACTAAAATCTGGTATGCTAATGCCCCCAGCTTTATTTTTCTTACTAAGAACTGCCTTAGCTATACGGGGTTTTTTCCGGTTCCATTCTAAACGCAGAATCATTTTTTCCAAATCTTGAAAGTACGATGTAGGTACTTTGATAGGAATGGCATTGAATAGGTAGATTGCTTTGGGAAGTATAGACATTTTAACAATGTTGATTCTTCCCATCCATGAGCATGGTATGTTCTTCCATTTATTAATCCTCTGCTATTTGCTTTCTGAGGATTTCATAGTTTTCTTTATAGAGGTCCTTCACCTCCTTCGTTACGTATATTCCTAGGTATTTCATTTTCTTTGAAACTATGGTGAAGGGAGTTGTGTCCTTAATTAGCTTCTCATCTTGACTGTTATTGGTGTATACAAAGGCTACTGACTTGTGGACATTGATTTTATATCCTGAAACATTACTGTATTTTTTGATGACTTCTAGGAGTCTTGTGGTTGAGTCTTTGGGGTTCTCTAAGTATAAGATCATGTCATCAGCAAAGAGGGAGAGTTTGACCTCCTCTGCTCCCATTTGGATTCCCTTTATTTCCTTGTCTTGCCTAGTTGTATTGGCTAGAACTTCCAGCACTATGTTGAATAGTAAAGGTGACAGAGGACAACCTTGTCTGGTTCCAGTTCTAAGAGGAAAAGCTTTGAGTTTTACTCCATTCAGTAAAATATTGGCTGTGGGTTTGTCATAGATAGCTTCAATCAGTTTTAGAAATGTGCCACCTATGCCTATACACTTCAGTGTTCTAATTAGAAAAGGATGCTGGATTTTATCAAATGCTTTTTCTGCATCTATTGAGAGGATCATGTGATCTTTATTTTTGCCTCTGTTAATATGGTGGATAACGTTTAGGGACTTGCATATGTTCAACCAGCCTTGCATCTCTGGGATGAAGCCTACTTGATCATGATGAATGACTTTTTTGATGATAAGCTGTAATCTATTGGCTAGGATTTTGTTGAGAATTTTTGCATCAATGTTCATGAGTGAGATTGGTCTGAAATTCTCCTTTTTGTTTGGGTCTTTTCCTCGTTTTGGTATCAGGGTGATGTTTGCTTCATACAATGTGTTGGGGAAGATTCCTTCTTCCTCAATTTTTTGGAATAATTTCTGCAGTGCAGGAATAAGCTCTTCCTTGAAGGTTTGATAGAATTCTGGAGTGAAGCCATCTGGACCAGGGCATTTTTTGGTTGGAAGATTTTTTATTGTTTCTTTGATCTCAGTGCTTGAAATTGGTCTGTTCAGGAGCTCTATTTCTTCCTGGCTGAGTCTAGGGAGAGGATGTGATTCCAAATATTGATCCATTTCCTTCACATTGTCAAATTTATGGGCATAGAGTTTCTGGTAGTATTCAGAGATGATCTCTTGTATCTCTGTGGGATCTGTTGTTATTTCCCCTTTATTGTTTCTTATTGAGGTTACTAGAGATTTTACTTTTCTATTTCTAGTTAGTCTGGCCAATGGTTTATCTATTTTATTTATTTTTTCAAAAAACCAACTCCTTGTTTCATTAATTTTCTGAATGATTCTTTTGTTTTCAATTTCATTGATCTCTGATTTGATTTTGGATATTTCTTTTCTTCTACTGAGTTTAGGCTTAGATTGTTCTTCTTTTTCCAATTCCATAAGATCTCTTGTGAGATTGTTGATGTGCTCTCTTTCTGTTTTTCGAATGTAGGCATCTAAAGCGATGAATTTTCCTCTCAAAACTGCTTTTGCAGTATCCCACAGGTTTTGGTAGCTTGTGTCTTCATTGTTGTTATGCTCAAGGAAGTTAATGATTTCCTGTTGTATTTCTTCCTGTACCCATCTGTTATTCAACAGAAGATTTTTTAATTTCCATGCCTTTGTGTGGGGTCGAGCATTTTTGTTAGAGTTGAGTTCCACCTTTAGTGCCTTATGGTCTGAAAAGATACAAGGTAAAATTTTAATTATTTTGATTCTGTTGATATTTGTTTTGTGTCGCAGGATATGGTCAATTTTGGAGAATGTTCCATGGGGTGATGAGAAGAATGTATATTCTTTATCTTTGGGGTGGAGTGTTCTCTATGCGTCTATCAAACACAGTTGTTCTAGGGTCTCATTTAAATCTCTTATATCTTTGTTTAATTTCTGTTTAGAGGATCTGTCCAGCTCTGTAAGAGGAGTGTTAAAGTCCCCTGTTATGATGGTATTATCAGATGTCATATTGCTCAGACTGAGTAAGGTCTGCTTCAAGAATCTGGGAGCATTTAAATTGGGTGCATAAATATTTAGAATTGAAATGTCTTCTTGTTGTAGTTTTCCCTTCACCAATATACAGTGACCATCTTTGTCTTTTTTGACTTTAGTTGCTTTAAATCCACATGTATCTGAAAATAAGATTGCAACTCCTCTTTTCATCTGAATTCCATTTGCCTGAAAAATTGTCTTCCAACCCTTGACTCGGAGCTTGAATTTGTCTTTTGAAGCCAGGTGTGTTTCTTGCAGACAGCAAATGGATGGCTTGTGTTTTTTAATCCAGTCAGCCAATCTATGTCTCTTCAGTGGGGAATTCAAGCCATTAACATTTATGGAGATAATTGATAAGTGTGGTAGTATTCTATTCGTCTTATTTGGTGAGAGTCCATTGCTTAGTTTTATCTTTTGCATCAGTGTGGAGGTTAGGTTCTGTCCTTTGATTTCTGAGTTCTTACTTTGCTGCTGATCCATTGTGGTGGTCAGTGTGCAGAACAGGTTGAAGTATTTCCTGTAGAGCTGGTCTTGTTGTGGCGAATTTTCTCAATGTTCGTATATCCGTAAATGATTTGATTTCTCCGTCAATTTTAAAGCTTAGCTTAGCAGGGTAAAGAATTCTGGGCTGAAAATTGTTCTGTTTAAGTAGATTAAAGGTAGATGACCATTGTCTTCTTGCTTGGAAAGTTTCATTAGAGAAGTCTGCGGTCACTCTGATGGATTTGCCCCTGTAGGTCAACTGGCGCTTACTCCTGGCAGCTTGCAGAATCTTTTCTTTTGTCTTGACTTTGGACAGGTTCATCATAATGTGTCTTGGAGAAGCTCGGTTAGAGTTGAGGCGACCTGGGGTCCGATATCCCTCTGAAAGCAGTGTGTCAGAATCTTTGGTGATGTTTGGGAAATTTTCTTTTACAATATTCTCTTGTATGGCTTCCATTTCTCTGGGGCATTCTTCTTCCCCTTCTGGAATTCCTATAACTCGTATGTTGGAGCACTTCATAAAGTCCCATAATTCTGACAGTGAACGTTCTGCTTTCTCTCTCTTCTTTTCTGCCTCTTTTACTATCTGAGTTATCTCAAGAACTTTGTCTTCTACCTCTGAAATTCTTTCTTCTGCATGGTCTAACCTGTTGCTGATACTTTCCATTGCATCTTTTAGTTCCCTAATTGACTGTTTCAGTTCCTTCAGGTCTGCTATATCCTTTTTATATTCTTCATATCTTTCATCTGTTATTTGATTCTGTTTTTGGATTTCCTTTTGGTTATTTTCCACTTTATTAGCAATTTCCTTCATTGTTTCCATCATTTCTTTCATTGTTTTCAACATGTGTATTCTAAATTCCCTTTCTGTCATTCCTAACATTTCTTTACAGGTGGAATCATCTGCAATCATCTGCATCTACCTCATGGTCCCTTGGCAGGGTTGTTCTGGACTGGTTCTTCATGTTGCCTGGAGTTTTCTCCTGATTCTTCCTCATGAGTGATTTCTTTTATCTGTTTCCTTGCCCTAATTTTCCTTTCACTTCCTCTGGTTCTTTAAGTTCTCGTGCCAGTGGTCTAAGGGTTACAGGACCAGAAGGGTGAGAAGGTTGAAGAGCAAAAAAGGGATGAAAGAAAGGAGGACTGAGTGATAATAAAAAAAAGAAAAATAGAGAAAGGAGAGGGGGTGGGTATAAGGAATATTGACAAAAAGAAGAGAGGCACAGAAAGAGGGTGACAGAGCAATATAGGTGTACAGTAGGGTACTTTGACACAACCTTAAAAAAAACCCACCTTCTGGGGGTGCCCAGTTGGGTGGTTCCCTTGAGGTCAGCAGCTGTTTGCTAACCTGATCAGACACAGTACCCCACCTCCACCAAGTAGAGAGGAAAGACAAAAATGCTATAAATCAAACCAAAACAAGCAAACAGAAAACTTTACGGGGATAAAATTGGGTGAAAAACCAAATGATAGCGGTAGAAACACTAGCAAAAATGAAGTTGAAGTTATTAAAAAAGGCAGCAATGGGAAATTATAATTAAACTAGAAAAATTGAGAAAGAAAAAGGATCTGTATGGAAAAGATTGAAATTAAAAAACAAAAGAACATCAACAACGTCAAAATAATTTTAAAAAAAATAACCAAACAAAAAAAAAAAAAAAGAAAAAAAAACACAAGCAAAAACAAAGTAGTTTGTATATGTTATTGAATATTGTCTGGGCAACATGTGGTCTTCTGGGGTATGAGATGTTAATCACAGTTCTGATACGACTGGAGGCTGCTGATTTCTCAAACCCCAGCAGGTAGACACCCTAAATCTCTCTTCAGCCCACTTAATAGGCTCTTTGAACTTGTAAACTTGCTGAGCAGAAGCTTTCCCAGTAAAGTGCTTCTCGCTGGAATCACTGCTGAAGTGGCTATCCACTTACCCAGTGTGCCAAAACCGGTCTCACTCTGCCCCTGAGGGTTAGGGCTGCAAGGCGGCTCAGACCCCCACCCTTAGGCTACTTGGTTGCTGGGTTACCAGCTCCCACCCGATTCTAGCTCTGCGACCCTGAGGGCAGAGCTTGCCAGGGCAGATCACTCACAATGGCTCCGTGTGACCCACCGCCAAACACTATTAGCTCCGTCTGGCTCAGTGGTTCAGACTGGGACCCTAGACAATGGCCAAAGTTCTCCACACTCCTGCTCAGGCCCTCCCCAAGGCAGTTCAACTCAGTGCCAAGTCCAAGGACACCAAAACAGTTCACAGGTAAGGCCTTTCTGGTTTGCAGTCTCGCTGCTACTGAACTTACAGTTGCGGGCAGGTTTAGACGGATTGAACACACGTGACCACTTGCTGGTTTTCCACTGTTTTAGTCCTCCTCTTGGGGTCCAGAAGTCTCTCACTGACTCCCTGTATCCTCATAGGAGTGATGATAGGCAGATCCCACCAGCCAGAGATGCCTGGAGTCCTATCTCCCCAGACTCACGGTGCTCAGATGCAAGGAAGCTGTTACTCGGCTGCCATCTTGCTCCACCTGTCGCATGGAATGATTTCTATTCCTTTAAATTTACTGAGGTTAGACTTGTGACCTAAGATGTGATCGATTTTGGAGTAAGTTCCGTGGGCTGATGAGAAGTATGTGTATTCAGTTTTGTTGGGATGAAATATTCTGTAGATGTCTGCTAAATCCAAATGTTGCATGGTTAGGTTTAAATCTAAGATTTCTTTGCTCAGCTTCTTGCTGGAGGATCGATCCAACACTGCCAAAGGAGTGTTGAAATCTCCAATGATTATGGAGCTGGAGGAAATCAAGTTGCTCATGTCTGTTAGAGTTTCTCTTATAAATTGAGGTGCATTCTGGTTGGGTGCATAGATATTAATAATTGAGATCTCATCATATTGAGTATTACCCTTAACAAATATGAAGTGACCATTCTTGTCCTTCCTTACTTTTGTTGGTTTAAAGCCTATTGTGTCTGCAAATAAAATCACAACACCTGCTTTTTTCTGATTACCATTTGCCTGAAATATGGATGACCATCCTTTCACCCTGAGTCTGTATTTGTCTTTTAAGTTAAGATGTGACTCTTGTATGCAACAAATATCTGGCCTGAGTTTTTGTATCCAATCAGCTAACCTATGCCTCTTTAGAGGACAGTTTAAGCCATTCACATTAATGGAGAATATTGATAAGTCTGGTGAAGTTTTGGGTATCGAGTTTTTCAAAAGTCCAGTGGGCATTTTTAATCCTTTCGCCAGTGTGGAAATTGGAGTTTGATCTGAAATTTCTGAGTGAGTTTACTTTTGTGGTATAGGATTGGGTTGGTCATTGTGGAGGATAGGTCTGAGAATATCCTGAAGAGCTGGTTTTGTTACGGCAAATTTCTTCAACATATGAATGTCATTAAAGTATTTAATTTCTCCATCATAAATGAAACCCAGTTTAGCTGGATACAAGATCTAGGGTTGAAAGTTATTTTGCTTTAGGAGATTAAAAGTCGGTGACCACCCTCTTCTGGCTTGAAAAGTTTCAGCAGAGAGATCTGCAGTCATTCTAATATTCTTCCCTTTGAAGGTAATGGTTTTCTTTCTCCTGGCATCTTTGAGGATTTTCTCCTTCATATTAACTTTAGTGAAGTTAATTATGATATGCCTGGGGGATGTCTTATTGGGGTTGAGTCGTGCTGGGGTTCTGAAGCTGTCAGCTATCTGAATTTCAGAATCTCTAGGCATGTCTGGAAAATTCTCTTTCATAATTTCATGCAGAAGGGCCTCTGTGCCCAGCGAGGCCACTTCATCTGTTTCTGGAACTCCTATGATTCGGATATTCGCCTTCTTCGAGTTATCCCAGAGCTCCCTGAGACAGTGATCCATTTTTGCTCTCCATTTCTCTTCCTCTTTGAGAGTTTGGGAGCATTCAAAGGCTTTACCTTCGATGTCAGAAATCCTTTCTTCTGCTTGCTCCATTCTGTTGCTGAGGGATTCTACTGTATTTTTCATATCTTTGAGGGCTGCAAATTCTTGCTTCAGTGTGTCTAAGTCTTTGGTGGTTTTTTCTTTAAATTCGTTAAATTCTTGAGACAACTTTTGAATTTCTCCTTGAATTCCTAATTCCACTTTGTTAATCTTGTCTGCAATCCAAATTCTGAATTCGATTTCTGACATCTCAGCCAGTTGTTTATGAATGGGATCTTCAATTGCATCTGCCATTTCTTTCCTTGGGGGGGGGGGTTGATCTATTCTGGTTATTCATGTTACCAGAGTTTTTCCGCTGATTCTGCCCCATGGTTGTTTTACTCCCTCTGATTTTTTCCCCTGGGGTTTTGTTGAGGGCCTGTACAGTGTTGTGGCCTGAGAAACTGGGGCCCTGTCTGGTGTGGTGGGGCTAAATGGTTCTGTCTTGTTTTCAGCTGGTTTCTGTTCCACACTAGTGAAACAGATACTTTGGATTGAAGTCTCAGCTGTGGAGAAATATCAGCAATTAAGTCACCCAGCCCCCCACCGGCAAATAATTGGAAAAGAATAATAAAACCTTCCTACCACCGTGCACCCAGGGCACCACCTGATTTGGTTCAGTTCAAAAAGGTCCAAATCAATTGTCTCAGTCTGCACCTGTCTCAAGTGAGAGAGTTTAAGAGGTCTCTGGGAACTGGATCACAGGACTCTGATGACTACTCTGGTCTGGCTTGCTCCAGGGCTGCGTGGAGTCAGGAGAAGCCACCCAGCCAATAGATCAGTCTGGGAAGGTCACTGCCTCCTTCCCCACCTTGCACCACTTCACACCCAGTCACTGATAGCCCTGCAGTTGGCTGACCCAGTTGCCTGTAGTGAATCGGTACTCCAGGGGTTTGTACCTGCCTGAATCACAAGGAAGTCTGCCAGACCGCTGCGCTCTGCCTCTCTCCAGCAGGAGGAGGTGAGGTCTGACAACCTCGGGCGCTAGATGAAGGTTGAGGGGTTTTCACTCAGTTCCAGTCTCGCCCCTGATTAATGTTACTGACAGAACAGAACAGAACAACTCTGCAGTTCCCCTGCAGAAGAGAAGCTGAATTGAGCTCCAAATCAGCTTGTCTTTGCTCTTGTATTGTCTATAGGCTGACGATCCCCTGAGGGCCATGTGCGTCTTAGGTTTAGTAAAGCGGACCTCTGGGTCAGCCCCACCCTGGGAGTTTCCCTGGTTTGCAAGTTGGAGTTGCCTCAGGCAAACTCAGAGTCTCTGGTTGCCCAGGGAGACAGGGGGTGTGGCCTCAGAATATTTGGTAGTGAGCCGTATTGCTAGCAAAAGAGGGCTGCTGCTTTATGGCTCAGGCAACGGCTGCTCCGGTGTAGTTCCTCTCCGGCCAGTGGTCCTCTCTCTGCTCCTGTACCCCAGAGTCTGCACCGAACGGCTGCAGCCCAGCACTGTCTACACCCCTCAAGCAATCGCCCAAGGGTCTGGACCCCTGGGGGACAGGCCTCCAGACCTTGGAGCGAGAGCAGAGGGGAGCGCAGGGAGCGCTGGGAGCCTGGGGTTGCGAGCAGAGAACACACAGAGCTTTACACAGTTTTATGCCTGGCCATATTGTCACCAAAAGACAGCTGTCGCACTGTGCCTCAGGGAACTGCCACTCCGGTGCAGTCCCCTCTCCGCTGACCGACCAGGACTGGCCTCCAGACCCCAGTGTGAGTGAAGGGGAGCGCTGGGAGCTCAGAATTCCAGGTAGAGACTATATACAGTTTATACAGTTTTATGCCTGGCAGGAGGATGCCGTGACACCCTAGTAGGGGAGGTAGGTCCAGTTTTTAGAGGGTCTCTCCCATGGAGTGTAGTGGGAGGACCTTTGAACTCTGACTGGTTGTTTGTGGGGCACTCTGAGCCGTTCTCATGGGGGAGGGGACTCCCATCTGCTTGGTGATGGATTTTGTACCTTATGTTTGTATCCTTGTGGTCGCAGCTCACCTCAGCAGGGTTGACGTGTGTTCTACAACCTTCTCTCTTAGTGCAGCTCAGATCCACCGGGCTACTTGCTGAATTTTTGTCCTTTAACTCTCCTTCTGGACAGGAGCCTCTGTGGAAAGCTGGCTTCAGTCAGCCATCTTGTCTCCTCCCGCGGCATTTTTTTCACAAGAACAAAGTCATATGATATTGAAGGAATAAATCATTGTGGACATATTTGTTAGTTGCGATTTTAATTTTTAGAATGCCTGACATGCATTTTTTTGGATGTGAAAGTGCTGATTTCTCTCATTGCTGTCAGCATGAGCACTCCTTCACTTTTACTTTCTCACCAAGCTCATTTTCTCAGAAAATTGGATCCCTGGTGGTAGCCTGCAGCTCTACCATAATTCTCGGGCTAGCGTGACCCAGAAGATATAGGCTGTCCGGGATCACCTTCATCATACTACGCTCTTGGATCTTCTAAAGATGAATTTATAATTCTCATATTTTTCTTCTTTATATAAATATTGTACATTCCAAACTTATTTTTTAAAATAATACATGTATATTTTTTAATAGTACAGAAAGGAAAAAATAATTTCCCTCCCCTCTCCTTAAAGGGTGAAAACACTGCTAACAATTTCTGTTTACCCTGAAAAAAATTCATACCCACATTAAATCCTTTGTTAGCCCAAGACAAATAGAAATGTGAATCCAAAAGGTTAGAACATTGTAACATTTATTAAGGTAAAAACTACCACTTTATAGAAATTTTATCTGAAAATTCTAGTGCTTAATGTGGCACAAAAGGTTGCAGATTTTCATGTGTGGTTATTAAATCCTGGGTGTATTAGTCCAACCAGATCCTGAAAATACCAGCCATTCTTTTTTCTTTGCAGTTTTTGGCTGGGGCCGGGTTTGAACCCACCACCTCCAGCGTATGGGGCTGGTGCCCTACTGCTTTGAGCCACAAGCACCTCCCCATTCTTCTTTTTGATTAGAAAAATCTGAACAGATATCCTGGTAATATGGAAAATGCTGGCAATGAAACTTTACTCAAGCAGTTTCATGTTAAAATATCAAAAACCTAGTTGACCTCCATAGCTAACCTCCCTCCACTAACCACCTCCTTAAGTTGACCTAATTTTCATACACTAGACAGGCACCAGGTGTACTTATCAGAACAGTAGGCCTAGTTCCTTAAGTCAATCACATCCATACGTTGACCAGTTTGTTACAGTCCGTCATATCAAACTACAAAGACTCTACTATATTTTCCTAGGTCAACCCATGCCAAGATATAAATAGCTCAATAGTGAAATGGTAACAACAATAGGAACAGCACATAAAGACCCCAAGTCAGAAGTGCTAAAAATTCATCCCTATTCTTCTGGGAAGGTTGAGGGAACACTCTGTTACTCACTTTATCTGATATAAGCTCTGTGAGTTTTATTTCTTTAAATACAAACAGTTATTATTATTATTATTATTACTATTTTAAACTTTATTAGAGAATAATCCTATCCTAAGAGAGACCAAAAACAGAACAAAACAAAAAAAAAATGTAGTTTATTTTTACCTGACTTAGAGTGGATAAATGTATACATATACAAGTCAACGGCTTATGAATACCTGACTTTAAGGAACGCTTATAATGCCCAGTTGTACTTCTGAAACCTTATATATTCACCCACTAGTACCTCAGTTATGAAAAGAATACACTGGCTCTTTTAATAATATGTGGTTAATTGCTATTTTTACTAGTAAACTGAGAATTTATTCCCTCAATTCACACTCAACATGTTTAGCAGAATGGCAGGAATGGATGACACCAATACCAGTAGAAATACTGTAGTCTCATAAAGCAGTTTTTGAAGCCTCGGCTTTCTTAAAATTTTAAAATGATCTATAAAAAAAATTTCCCAATGCTAAAGTCTGATGATTCGTCCCTTACATTGTTATTAATAAACCACTGAATCATAAGCTGAAGGGAATACAGTAAGTAACATCACAGAATTCTTATCAATTGGCCAGATTCTCTCCCCCTCCTTCCTTCACTTTACAGTGATTTACCATAAAAACATCTATCAAGCAATGAACCACATGGCCCCAAAAGTACACTTCTGGAAGGGGAGCATAATAGCATCATTTGAATGGTGGTACAGTCAGTGCTCAGCTTCCTTGCCTCTGGGGAGACAGTATAGATACATGAAGTCTGTAAAAAGCACTATAATTTCAAAGCCTCGGGTTAAGACATCCAGTCATCACCACCACCACCTTGTGAAAAAAAGAACTTCAAAGAGCAAGTTAACTTGTCTATGCTCTACTACACGTGAAAGCAATAACCAGAAACTACCTGGAACACAAGGATTTCCCAGCTACTTGAGAGAATCATTCTGGCTCATAGTCCTCCAGTCTATTCCTTTGAGGAAGTGTGAGTTGGAGCAGTTAATAACGTGTTAGACAATGGAAGAATCTGAACCAGTCAACCAGACACAATTTGCCAGAATCAAGAAAGCCAAGATAAAAAGAGCCAAACTATCAAGGTATCCTTGTTTCCTCAAAACTTGTCCCCAAAAGACACTGAAAACATGATGAAGCCTTGACTTTGAGTCCAGGTAGATACCGAGGGGAGACCTCAGGTGTGTCATTCTCCAGAAAAAAAGTACAGGGTAAAGGAGGGCTGAGGGGGGACTTGGAGGACGGGAGGTGGGAGTCTATGCCCTTCTCCTTTCTCTTTCTCTCTCTCTCACACACACACATACATACTCCCCAACCCCATATCCAAAGTAGGGTGTTGTGCAAGGAATAAAGAGCGGCCCCAGTTGGACAACTGTCCCCATAGTACACTGTCATTCTATGCCACAAGGTCCCTCCTGCCCATTCTTTCCAGTGAAGCAAAGAATCACTGAGGTTAGAGCTTCCAAGTGGCTGCCTGTCACCAGTCTAAAGTAGGCAATGCTGTCATCTGCCTAGGGGATGGGGGAAATAGACAAATAGAAAAGGAGAAGGAAGAGAGAAGAAATGCTACATCAGCTCAACACCCCCTCCCCCCCCATCAAATGAGCTGGGACTTCATTGGCCCTCCTAACACATCTTGAGCCATTATGAAATTGTACCAAGGCATATGCCCTTGGTGGAACAAAAAATGTGCCCCTGTCTTGTTTCCAGAGGTAGGTTAAGAACTGACCCAATAATCTCCAAAGAAGGAAGGTTTGGGGAGCAGAGCCTGTGCGCACACATCACTTCAGGGCAGAGCTGCTTCCTTGCCTGGTCCTCGCTCTCCGTAGCTGAGGAGGAGCAATGGGGATACAGCAAGCTTCTCTCTCAGACCAGATCCACACGGGGTCTTCACTGGAAGAAATGGAAGCAAATTTGGTTTCCTCGCTTTCCCGCAGGGACCTTGTAAGTGTGTGGGACAAACTAAGGAAGGAAAGGGGTGAGAAAGGAGAAATTCAGTACCTGGGTTTCTCATCTTCACAACACTGCCATTCACAAGCAGTGCCCAGCATAACTTCAAAAAAAAAGAGGCATAGGTGGGAAGCTGAGTGGGGACCAATTCAGGGGCAGGGAGCCCTGGTGACCAGCATATTTACATGACAAAGGTCTAGGAGAAACAAAATGGGACAAAATATTAATAAAAATTCCAGAACTGGAGTGCAAGGAAGGAGGGGGATATATATGACATCCTCCTCTCTTTTTGTAATCCAGCATGAAACTGTAACTGTAGAATAATTTCTCCGGGGGTTAGAAACTCTGGTGGGAAGATGGCATGTGCATGCATGTGTGCTAGGGTGCCTGTGTGTGTGCATGCATGTGCCTGAGGGTGCGTGTGTGCTTGGGTATGCATGCATATGTGTGCCTGTGTGTGCATGTGTGTGTGTGAACTGGGCAGGTCAGAGCTGCAGGACAGCCAGGACCAAATGAGAATGCTCAGCCTGCTGAAATAAATCAATGCTTTGGCATCCTCCAGCAACTAAATGAACAGATGTGTTCTGAAAAATATTATTAAAACTCATAGCCCCAAGATGTTGTAGGTTTATCTTGGCAAAAGTAATTACAGAACTAATTCCATTGAGTCGTGGAAAATGCCTTCAGCTTGGTAACCTATTGACATGGAAAAACTGCTCTCAGTGAAAACAAAAGCAAGCCTACTTTCTTTAATTTACTTGGGTCAGAACTCTTCCTTCCTTCATTAACTCACAAGATTCTGCCCAGAATGGTCGGTATAATCAAAAAGACAAATAGCCTGTGTCATACCTATGTGAAAGAGGCATCTGTGCAGACCACCGGGGACACACATATAGTGACTGTTGATCAGAGGACACCTTATACCAGTAGATCTACATCTACCTGAGCATCAGATCACTGAGGAAGTTTTGTAAAACTACAGGTGCCCATTCCCCATCCCAGATGTCCTGATTCAGTTTGTCTGCTTTAAATCTAGGCAGTCATGTTTATTCAATCAGGCAAGTTTACCCCTTCAACATTCATTCAATAGATAGACTTACTTACTGAGAACCCACATTGTGAGCCATGGTTTTCAGCATATAGCAGTTATCTCTTCATTTTATGGAGTTTCTATCTCATAAGGGAGACAATAAATAGGCAAATAAGGTTAGCATGTTAGGACATAACAAGTGCTAAGGAGAAAAGGAATATGAGAAGTTTAGGGGAGAGCACAATTTTAAATAGGATGGCTGAGATAATGACATTTTTGTAAAGAGCTAAAAGAGGCTAGGAAGTAAGCCACCTGAAAACCTGGCATCATTATAGGGAGCTGAAACAGCTCATGCGTAAGTCCCAGGGTAAGACTATGTACAGTCTGTGTTCAAGGAACAACAGGAGGGTGGTGTGGACTGACGTGAGTGAAGGCAGGGAGAAGAGTAGGAGACAGAGACGGAGACATATGAGGGGCCTTGATGGTCAACATACAGACTGTGGCTTTCACTATGGGAATGTGTGAGCAATGCCCTAATCTGACTCAACGAGTATCCCTCTGGCTGAGCCGGTGAACATGAACTGAAAGGGAGTTAAAGAGAAAGCAAGAAGACCTCTTGGAAATCTATTGGTATAATCCAGGCCATGGTGGCTTGGACTAGGATCTAGGTGTCCATGGAGGTGGTAGGACATGGTCAGATCCTGGATATATTTTCAAGGCAGATACAACATGATTTGCTGATGGGTTCGATGTGGGGGCATGAGAAGAAAAAAAGGAGTCGATGACGTCTTCAAGGGCTTCAGTTTGAGCCATTGGCACAAATGAAAGCACAGAGGTGGGAAAAGACTAGAGAAGGGACAGTTATGACAGAGGAATAGCATGAGCCCAGTTTCAGACACACTATCTGGAGTTGCTTATTAAAATCTAAGTCGAAGTGTTGAACAGGTGTTTGGAATAGAGTTCCAAGTGTGTGCTGGAAATATAAATATTGGCTTCAACACATAGACAGTATTTAAAGCCACAAGTCTAGATGGCATCTCCAAGGAACTGAGTTAGCCAAAGGAGCCGTGATCCAAGGACTAAGCCGTGAATTATTCCACTTTGACAATGAGCCAATGCTGTAGCTATGATGTATCTGGATTTCAGCAAAATATTTTTCAGTCTCCCATGATAAGAAGGTTGGTATCAAGCAGACTTCACTGGTGCCAAAACTGGTTTCAAAATTATATCAAAATTATTATCACGTGGTTCTGTGAAGGGAGATAACTTATGAAACACCTTTAGTCAGGATCCTGAGCTTACTCTGTCCGTATTTGCATTAAACTAGAGAAGTCCAGCTGAGGCATCCCACACTCCCACCAAGAGCCACAAGCCTCAGGCAAACAAATCCAGGGGTGATCCTGGCTGGCCTGAGGATAATCCCATTCCCCCTTCCATCCACATGGAAATATGACTTTCAGTCAGTGAAAAATGAGAGGCTTGATAGGAAGCTCCTAAGAAAAATGTCCTAAGAAGAGAAGGAGGGGAAGCGATGGCCTTGTTTTCCCTCCCCTGGGGCTTCTGAAGGGGGCCTCGGGAGGTGTCCTGCAGCCGCCTTGCACGAACTGTCTGTGAGAAGTTAACATCCACCCCATGAGTTAACCACCTCATAAGTGTCTCGTGGTGAAAGCACATGTAATCAGAATAAGAGTCCTTCAGGCCAGGGTGAGACGCCACAGAGGTCCGATCAGTTTAGGTTCCACATGACCTTCACCTCGTGTCTCTCATTATTGCTGTTTCATAGATTCAGCTTTAACCTAGAAGTGTATCTCTTGAGTAGTTTAGGGCAATCGATTTAGGAGATTAACTTTTGAACTGGAATGTTGTTTTGGGTCATGGGTTATGCTGATTATTATTGTTTATAATGGGTCATGGATTATGTCAGTTATTGTTGTTTAAGATAAAGATTAACATGACTTTTACTTTGAACTTTCATGTGTAAAACTGTGATTTTGTAAATGGAAAGACAAAACAGTCTTGGAGAGGCTACTGTTTTGTTTTGTTTTTTTGAGACAGAGTCTCACTATGTCACCCTCAGTAGAGTGCTATGGCGTCACAGCTCACAGCAACCTCAAACTCTGGGCTTGAGCGATTCTCTTGGCTCAGCCTCTCGAGTAACTGGGACTACTAGGCACCCACCACAATGCCCAGCTATTTTTTTGTTGTAGTTGTATTTGTTGTTTAGCAGGCCCAGAGCCGGGTTCAAACCCACCAGCCTCCGTGTATGTGGCTGGCACCCTAACCACTGAGCTATAGGCGCCAAGCCAGAAAGGCTCCTCTCACTGTACTCCTGAATCACTGGCCTCCTGACAAAGAAAGTTTGGTGGACCTATCCCTTTCTCTGCATATTGGCTGACAGTGACAGATGGCCAGACCCTCTTGGTCCAGTAACAATTGGAAGTTAGGATTTCAACATGAATTTGGGTGAGGAGGATCACAACCATTCAGTTCACTGCAGAGGGGTTCAGAGTTCAGGGCAAATTAAGATCAGGATCCAGAGTGTGGTGGTTGGATTTCCAAGCCAGTTTTCCTTCTCTGCACCCCACAGCTTCCTTAGCTCTGCTTCTTTTTAGTATTTACTCTGTGCCTTTTTTAAGTCAGGCCCATTGCTCTCCTGAGAACCCCTAATTGGTGTTTCCACCATCTGCTATGAAACACAGCTTTTAAAAAACAGCCAGAATGCCTTTGACAGAGTGTTACACAGAGTCTTACTTTATCCACCAGTAGAAAAGATCAAAGGCTCTGGTGCATACAGATAGAACACAAGTGGCTTATCTGTCCTGCTAAGCATTGCAACACTTCATGAATTTTTCAAGGAAATTAAGAACTAGATTCTGTCCTCGCTTTACGTCCATCTCCCATAATCAGAATAATTAACCCTTGCATGGTGCTTATTACACATATATGCCACATATGGGACTTCATAATAATTTACTATGTTCAGATATTTGCATCTATTTCATTTAAGGCATTTCATTAATGAACATTTATCAAGTGAGTGTGAATGTATGTGTGTGTGTCTACAGATATAGTATATACACACACCTATATATGATATAAATATATAACTATTATTATTTTCATTTTACAGAGACACAGAGGGGTTAAGTAAATTATCTAAGGTCACACAGCTATTGAGTTACAGAGCTGGCTCTAAAGTTCATTGTCTTAATCATTACTCTATAAGTCTCTGATACTCTTCATCTTAGCATAAAATAAAAGCACTTCCTAAACTTGCTTTGACACCCTATTTATCCTCTCCTCTTAGATTTCTCACATCATACACCACACTGAACTTTTTTTTTATTTCAGATTATAGGGGTACAAATGTTTTGGTTATGTGAACTGTTTTCATACAGTTTGAGTCAAAGTGATAAATGTGTTCCTCATCCGGATAGGGAGCATTATACCTGTTAGGTGTGAATTTGCCCCTCTCTTCCTGCCCCCTCTCACTTGCTTACTCTCCATTGAGTTTTACTACCAAATGTGCACAGAGGTGTTGACGGATTTGATCCGATTTAAAAGTGAGTATATGTGTATTTGTTTTTCCATTCTTGAGATACTTCACTTGGAAGAATGGCCTTCAGTTCAATCCAGGTTGTTACAAAAGGTATTAGTTCACATTTTTTATGGCTGAGTAGTACTCCGTGGTGTGTCTGTGGGCACACACACACACATACACGTGTGTCTATATATTTTCCACTCATGTATTGATGGGCACTTGGGTTGGTTCCACATTTTTGCAATCTTGAACTGTGCTGCAATAAACATGTGAGTTCATTTGTCTTTTTGATAAAACAACTTTTTTTCTTTTAGGTAAATACTGAATAGTGGGATTCCTGGATCAAATGGTAGGTCTACGTTTAGTTCTTTGAGGTATCTCCATATGACTTTTCTAGAGGTTGTGCCAGTTTATAGTCCCATGAACAGTGTATAAGTCTTCCTTTCTCTCCACATCCACACCGGCATCTGTTTTAGGATTTTTCTATAAAAGCCATTCTCACTCGAGGTAGGTGAACTTCATTGTGGGATTGATTTGCAGTTCCCTGATGATTAGAGAAGTTGAGCGTTTTTTTTCACATGTTTATTGGCCCTTAGTCTTATCTTCTTTTGAAAAGCTTCTTTTCCTGTCTTTTGCCCACTTTTTTAGGGGGTTGTTTGATTTTTTTTCCTGCTTATTTGTTCGAGTTCTTTATAGATGCTGGTTATCAGCCCTTTATCAGATGTGTAGCATGAAATATTTTCCCCTATTCTGTAGGTTTTATCTATTCACTCTATTGACTGCTTTTTGGCTATGCAGAAGCTTTTCAATTTAATCAGGTCCCAGTTGTTAATTTTTTTGTTGCTGTGTTTACCCTTGGGGTCTTCTTCATAAATCCTTTGCCTAGGCCAATGTCTATGAGGGGCTTTCCCAATATTTTTTTCTAGAATTCTTATAGTTTTATACCTTAGGTTTAAGTCTGTTATCCACAATGAATTAATTTTTGTGAGTGGAGAGAGGCACAGATCCTGTTTCAATCTTCTACATGTGGCTATCCAATTACCCCAGCCTCATTTATTGAATAGGGATTCTTTTGCCCAGTGTATGTATTTTCTGCTTTGCCAAAAATCAGATGGTAATATGAGGATGGTTTTATATCTGGGTTTTCTATTTTGATCCATCAGTCTTTGTCGCTGTTCTTATGCCAATACCATGCTGTTTTGGCTACTATAGCCTTGAAGTTTAGCTGTAAGTCTGATAAAATGATGCCTCCAGATTTGTCCTCTTTGCTTAAGATTTCTTTGGCTATTCAGGCTATTTTCTGATCCCACATGAAGTGCAGAATTATTTTTTCTGGATCTGGGGAAATTGCATTGCTATTTTAATGGGGATTGCACTGACTCTGTAGTTTGCTTTGGGTAGTAGCGATATTTTAACAATGTTGACTTTGCCAATCCCAGAGCATGACATATTTTTCCATTTGTTTACATCCTCTGTGATTTCCTTCCTCAGTAACTCATAGTTCTCCCTGTAGAGGTCTTTTATCTCCTTGGTTAAATATTTTCCTAGGCATTTTATTTTCTTTGTTGTTATTGTGAACAGTATTGAGTCTTTGATTTGATTCTCAGCTTGACTGCTGTTGGGGCATAGGAAGGCTACTGATCTGTGTACATTGATTTTTTCATCCTGAGACTCTGCTGAATTTACTTATCAATTCCAAGAATCTCTTGACAGAATCTTTGGGGGTTTCTAGATATAAAATCATATCATCAGCCAAGAATGATAGCTTGACCTCTTCCGTCCCCATTTAGATACGCTTGATTTCCTTCTCTTGTCTGACTGCTTTGGCTAGGACTTCCAGCACTACATTGAATAGAAATGGTAACAGTAGGTAATCTTGTCTAGTTCCAGATCTAAGCAGGAGTGCTTTCAATTTTTCCTCATTCAGTATGATGTACCTATTTTCTTAAGAATTCTTATCATAAAAGGATGCTGAATTTTGTCAAATGCTTTCTCTGCATCTATTGAGCTGATCATATGGTCTTTGTTTTTGCTTCCGTTTATGTGGTGAATCACATTCATAGATTTGCATGCATTGAACCATTTTCACATCCCTGAGATGAACTTCTTTACTCCATTATATCAAGTCTTTCTTTTTTGTTTTAATTGACAAATAATAAATGCATACATTTATGGGGTATAAAGTCATGTTTTTATATATACTCGGTGGGGAATGGCTAAGTCAAGCTAATTAAAAAATCCTACACTTCACATAGTTATCATTTTGCATGCGTTGAGAATATTTAAAATTTACTCTTAACAGAGCTGTGCCTGTGGCTCAAGGAGTAGGGTGCCGGTCCCATATGCCGGAGGTGGCGGGTTCAAACCCAGCCCCAGCCAAAAATCACAAAAAAAAAAAAATTTACTCTTAACAATTCTGATGTGTATAATAAATTATGATATATAGTCACTATTACGTGCAATAGATCTCAAAAACGTATTCATCCTGTCTAACTAAAACTTTGTACACTTTGATTAACTTTCCCCATTTCCCGACCCCAAACCCCAGCCTCTACTGCCCACCATCTGCTTTCTATTTCTGTAAGTTTTAATATTTTAGACTGCACATGTAAATGGTATCATGAAGTATTTGTCATTCTGTGCCTGGCTTATTTCACTTAGAATAAACAATGTCTTCCAGGTTGCAAATGGCAAAATATCCTTCTCTTTCAAGGCTGAGTAGTATTCCATTGTACATATCATATTTTTTTATCTATTCATCTTTTGATGGACATTTTTATTCCATATCTTAGCTATTTTGAACAATTCTGTAATGAATATAGGAGTAAAAATACCTCTTCAACATTCTGTTTTCAAATCCTTTGCATATATACGCAGAAGTAGGATTGCTGTATCCTTTGGTGGTTCCGTTTTTGTTTTTTTGAGGAACTTCCACACTGTTTTCCCACCAAATAGTTGTACTAATTACCTTTCCACCAATGGTACTTGAGGGCTTCTTTTCTCCACATCCTCACCAATACTTCTTAACTTTCACCTTTTTGATCAGAGCCTCACTAACTAGCATGATGTGGTATCCTACTGTGGTTTCATTGCATTTCCCTGATGATTGGTGATATTGAACACATTTTCACATGCCTGTTGGTCGCATGTATGTCTTCTTTTGAAAAATGTCTGTTCGGATCCTTTGCCCGTGTTTAAATCTGGTTGTTTTCTTGCTATTGATGAGCAGAGGATATATTGAGGTTATAAATCACTCTAGCATATTTATCAGAGCAACAATATTCTGAGTTCTGCATCCTAACAAGGTATTGCCTGCCACAGGAGAAGGTAAGTGAGGAAGTGACTTCATTTACTGATAACAAAGGTTGAGTCATTGAACCTACTACCTCTTACTTTTTGTTTCAGGCAAGTGAAGATAAATATCCTGGGATAAATATTCATCAACAGGTAAAATGGCTTAAGATTTACATAGAAAGTTTTTTCTATGCAACTGATAAGTCCTTCTGAAACTTTTGGCAGGTCCAACTAAAGATTCTTGATGAGAAATCTGTTTAAACAGGTGGCTACTTCAGGCAGAGGGTAACTGCACACAGTAATTGATAGCAAGTCAACTTTTGAATTCCATAATGGTGCAGTCATCATTTAATGATTTTTTTTCTCTGAAGTTCATTCTTTCTAGAGTGATGATTGCTTTTTTTAACTGACAGTCATATTTTTCCCTTAAGCTGAGAACTTATACAAGATGATTGTCTTAAGTCATATATTAGACATAAATAAAATGCTCAAGAACTTCCAAAATAAACAAAATGTAATAAAGCACCCAGGAGTCACAAATCACTCAGAAGAGTGCAAATTTTTAGAATTGTTATTGGATGAAATTTCACATTTTGTGCAAGGAAGTTTCAAATGGAAACATTTTTCTTCCATGGGTGCCACAAAGCAGCTGTTCCTGGGAAGAGACAGCTATTGAGAAGAGTGATAAGAGGCTTTAATTAATGCCTGTCTGCTGTTTTACTGTTTCTGACTATTGAACACAGTTTGTGTTATTAACGTAATACTTGGAAACGTAATTGACTTCAGTTTCTGTCTGCTGAGATACTAGCCTGCCATCAGTCTCAACTCAAACTAAAAAAGGAAAAGTTCAAATACATAACCCATTAAGGAAATCAATGATTATTGAATTAATGATACTCAAACAATTAATTAATGAGTTGGGGGGAAAAATAAACTTGGAAGCTCACCTTGTCCCGTAATTATAACTACATGTTAGGTAGAACAGAGCACGTTTCCCAAAGTGAGTTCAAAGAATCTCATCTTAATAAAGGCTCAGGAAGGGCGGCGCCTGTGGCTCAAGGAGTAGGGTGCCGGTCCCATATGCTGGAGGTGGCGGGTTCAAACCCAGCCCCGGCCAAAAAAATCACAAAAAAAAAAAAAAAGTTAAAATAAAAAAAATATAATAAAGGCTCAGGAAAACAAAAAGAATGCATTGGTTAAACAACTCCAGCATTGTCTTTTCTCTTCTTCCCTTCCATAAAGGAAATAATTTATGCTGGCAAGTTAAAAGCTCTGACGAGTCCTGAATTTCTTTTTAAGATCAGTTTAATGTGTAACCTTGTGTTGCCAAACTTTGTGACCATAGAAAATTTTTCTTCCTCTCGCCTACTATCATTCCACAGAACTAGTGTCACAAAAGACATGATTGGGAAAAGGCAAGATTCAGTGTTAAATTTTTTTTTAATCATAAGAACTAGAAAAGTTTATGTGAGTACTTATTGGGTATTTTTATGTGGGACTTCTGAAAGATAAAAAAAAAGAAGAAGAAAAAGAAAAAGACCACTTATACTTCATTACGTAAAAATTAACATTCTAAGGCTTTATAAACAAAAGTTTATAAAGTTTACTGGATGGTGTACTGGACATAAATATTTGTAAAATTTTGCCAGTCTATATCCATGATGTAAAAACAACATTAAAAATTAAAGGTCCAACCTTATTAATATTCAACAAATCCAATCTAAACAATAACATGCTATTATTCTTTTTATCAAATTGGCAGACACTTTTTAAAATACCATGCCTTGCATAAAAGTACAGAGACAGAACATCTTCTTGTCCTCCCCACATGGACAACTTTTCTAAAAGGTCATATATTTGGCAAATGAGTTTAATTTCCAGGATTATACTTAAATAGATTTCTGTACATACCATCTATTATATAATAGAAAAGTATAAAATTCAAAATGTCTGACAATAGGAAAATTATTAAATAAAATAGAATAGCATAATGAAAAATATTTCATGTTGCCACGGAAAAGTTTCCTACAAAATAATATGAATAGACGTATCCTCAATATAACCTTCAATGGAAAAAACAGAATAGTGCTGATTGTACCTCAACTATATTTCAATAATTATACACATATGTGAACAGAAAAAAGGTTGAAAGCAAACATGTCAACACAAAACAGTGATCTTCCTAAATTCTCTCCAGTGAAAGAAAAGAATGATTAGTCCTGCCAACTAGAGCGCTGATTGGATCTTTATTAATTACCTAAGAATTTCCTGTAATTAGCACATTGTTTAATAATGAACAGGTGCTAGATAAAGTAATTTGAGAGATCCTAAATAGTTGTTTTTAACTTGTTAACCCTACTTACAGCCTTAAAAAGTCTTCTTTAATAGCTTAGGCTAAGATAAAATATGCCCTAATCCGTATTACCACCAATATAGACTAGTATCAGATTTCACTGTGGTTCTTTGATAAGAAAAAAGATTTGAAACAGAAAAACAGGCAATTCATCTCCTAGTTAATGCACATTCTTTCATTTGACTCAGAAGAAAACATTTTGAAACTTTTCTATGCTTTCTTTTTGTAAGATGTACAAATGAAAGATACCAGTAAATTGATAGAATCATTTCAAAGAAGAGCTACCAAAAAATGGTCATAGTTGGGAAGTCTAAATTCTAAGAATTCTAAGGACCACAGCTGTCTGCCTCTGAAAAGCTTCAGGCCTCTGTGCACATTACTTCACTGACACTTCCCCATTGCTGATGTAACCGTTCATTATTGTCTCAATAATTATAGTCACCACTAGCAAAGCTGGAGATTATCACAACTGTATTATAAAGACAGATAGTGATTCCCTAGAAACATGTACTAAGATCAGAGCTAACCTTTGTTTGCAACCATAAAATTCATATTCTTTTTTTATCATTGCTTTCCTGGAATAACTTTTCTAAAAGATAACAGCAGAAATTCTTTGAGTACTATAAATACACATATTTATAGTACATAAAATAGTACATAATGTAATTCCATTGTTTACCACCTACTTTCCACACTTATTTAAAATGAGATAGCAGTTGTGTTTTACATATGATTCTTACTATGACAAAGTTATTTTTGGAATGATGAGTTTTTTTAATCTTATTCTAATGGCATAACAGGGGCTATGAGATCTTGTCAACAGATAAAATAAAGAAGTACTATTTACATACAAAAGGAGCCTTCTATTTATCAAAATGTTCATTGCAGGTTCCTTAACAAGACGAGCTTTTCTATGGCATTTAAAATACTTCAGTTTAGAATAATTTTGCCTGTTTGTAGCTTTTCAGGACTGAAGTTGGAGCATCAATATACTGTGCATATCTCATTATAATGACAGAACTTTTCCACAGCAAAGAGCACTCAGCTATGACTCAATAAATCAGGGAAAGAGAAAAGCAGGCCCAGCCAAGTGGAAACATGGAGAAGAATAAGCAGAAAGGACAGACTATATTAAGGAGCATAAAGGTAAAGGCTCTGAAAATGTTAATTCTCAAATATCTGATAAAACAACCACTCCATGTCTTGTTTATCTTACACACACACCAATATATAATTCATCCCCCCACCCCCACCCACCGAAATGTTTTTGACATCAGACATTCTGCCCAGTTGTCAGTCACTGCCTAGCCATGAGCCCCAAACATAGTAAACCTTCATGTTGAATGAAAGAATTAATAAATAACACGAACCAATGCATTTGACTGACTTCCACTGAATGTGCCCCTCAATTTGGTACCCTGGGAAAATGGTTAGAGGTAAGGGATGCCAGAGGGGTTAACATCTATCTTTACTCAGCCTCTAATAACCGAAAAAGAGCCGCGAAATCACAACTATTGATTAGGTCTTTTGACAATGCAATGGAGATGTTAACCTACATTCAGTAGTAGTTGGTGCCTATGACTAGCAGTAAACCTTAATAACAGATTCCATCCAAATTCCCTGATCAGAGACCAGGCCTGGCATAAAATCCTGACCCCTGACCCCTGGCCCCCAGCTCCACTATCCATCCCAGACCAGGACCAAAGGCTCTCCCTCCAAGGGACGGTGCAGCCTGCTGATCTGTCCACGCAGTGTCCCTAGCAGTGTGGTCTCCAACTCCCTTCCATCACTTGCCTGCATGTCCCTCAGAGATGCAAAAATGCCACCAACTGCAATAGGCTTCCAGTTCACTAACCTTCTGTTCACACTGGGAAGAGGCTTCAGTTAATGCAGAGATCCCTTAGGAAAAGATAAGAGGACATTGTACGCCCTTATTTCCAAAAACCATTGTTCTACTCTGTCAACCCAAAAGCTGATTACTGTTGTAATTGATTGGAATTGTGGCTTCCATATGTTCTGTTGGTGTAGCCAAATCTCAATTATTTTTGATAATGGAGGACAAGGAAGAAGTGGATGACTAAAATTCACAGATAATCTCAAACCCAAAATTTTAGCCTGTAGTTACTGTCCCATTGCCCACAAATTTTTGATCAGAGCAGCCCAGCAGAAGCCAGATTGCAGAACCACAAACTTCAACATCAACTTAGTTTTACTCTTCTTTCAAACCTACTAATCTTCTTTTTTTCTCTTGCTATTTACCCCACCACTACATCAGTTTTCCAGCAAGGCACTTAGCAAAATAGCATAGCTCATGTGTCAGGAGGAAAAAGAAGGAAAAAGAGCCTGGAAAACTTTTCTTCTGAAAATGGAACACTGTCTTTGTGCTGTAAGCCATTATAGCATCGGGCTTCCTGAGCTGACTTAGGGTGCTCACAGAGCCTCCCATGTGTGCTTGGTTGACAGTAATACAAATTAGTTAACTAGCTAACAAGGCAGGAACCCACTTGTTGGCAGCCTCCAAGACAGCCCCCAAGGACTTCCACTGATATACCCCTTATAAACAGGAAATAACAACAACAAAACTTTAAGGGAACATTGAACATTTTTTACTTTTAAGGACTAGCAATTGGCCATTTTTTAAGAGAAGGTATTCTATGACCAGTTTGGGGTGTTGTGTTTTGTTTTGTTTTGCCTTCCAGAGGACACATATCACTAATGTTCTACTTGTTATCTCCAAATGTATTTGCCTAGGCCATTTGATCTGGTAACATAGAGAACACTCCCAATACCATCTCCAGTCCTCTGGGTGAGGGAATGGTGAATTTCTCCCTTGGCCCTGGTCTCCAAGTGAGTCAACAGATCTCTTTATTTCTTTGTTTTGTATCTCATCCTTCCTCTCTGCACACAGCTGCCATTCAATCTGAGCCCTGATTACCCTTCTCTGGTGATTTACCTGGCTTTTTAACTAATGGTGATTATTCTTTTCCCCTAAAATCATTTCATCCCATTGTATAAAAATGATCACTCTACAATTAAGCTCTCGAGGGACCATGGGCTAAAAAGACAATTATACTGACACTGTTGGACTCTCCAAAGGGAGTCTCTGGCCAAAACTCTATGTCTCTGAATAATGAAAGACATAGTTTCAACTTAAAATTTGGGGAAAAAAGTACAGTAAGGGAGCTTTATGTTCTACTTTCCCAATGATAATAATGTAGTGATAAGCATTATTTCTTATATGGATTGCATGTCCATGTTGGATATGCATGCATAGAAGGCTTTTCCTAAACAGTGTTCCCTTTCTAAAGAGCCAAAATTATGGAAGTAAACCACTTCCTCACCCCAACCTTCTGCATAAATAGGAAGAGCCATTCAGAAGTACAGTATTGCAGTGAAGTCCCAGGCTCTGAAGACTTTGTGGTTCAAATTCCAGCTGTGCCACTTACCAGCTATGTGTCTTCCTGCAAGTCACTCAGTCTCTACAAATAATTTCTGTATGTGTAAAATGATAATAACTATTACAGGATTTTACATGAGAATTTACTCATGTAAAATCAGAAAGAAAAATAAACTCATATACTAATCCATTTGGTACACATATTTCAGTTCCATGGCACATAATAAGTATATAATGAGTGTTGGCTGTTACCATCATTTTTAGTCTAATTGACAAAGAGTACACTAGAAACCATGGCAAATGAGGAGCACAAAATGCCAAGATTAAAGGGAGTTCAGGGGGCTTCTCTAGTCTAACACCCTCTTCCCCGACTACTGACCACCACGAATTTTACAAAGGAAAAGAATAAATAAATGCACAGCCCACTTTTCTCAAGAAATAACTGTTTGATCTTTAGTTTCTTTTTGTAACGCATTAGGCTCCGGTTACCTCTTGAGTGGGTTTTTGTATAGGGCTGATCTTACTTTTTGGTGCCACCAAGTGGCCGAGTTTAAGCGCACAGTGATACTGCACCCCCCAAGAGGTTCCCCAGCTTTGTGTGTTCATGTTTTTTAGGCAGCCTTCGCCAGCTCTTCTGTGCACATCAAATTAACGAGCAGCACTCTGGGTGGAGAAGCCCCCAAATTTACCCACATCTCTGTACAACACTGGAAGAAAGAAAACCATTCGTGACAAAGGGCAGCAGGCAGGCCGAGATGTTGCCCCAGCTTCAGCTCTTCCTTTGGTGCTGGAAGGTACTTTGTTTCTGAGTTTTAGGAAATGCACGTCTGGCCTTCTCACAGGCAGGAACCATTTTTTATGACAGAGGACCACATGATCCATATTTTAAATGAATGCTGAGTGCTAATAACAATATTCGGCTGGAAATTAAGATCAAAGTGAAATATGACTCTCAAAGAAAGAACTTCTAAAAGTAAGAATAAATACAAAATTTTGGACAAAAAAATTACAATTTTATTGCTAACATTTTTAGTAGTCAAATTTTAAAAGGGTAGGAGCACAATTTCACAATACTGTCATTTATCAGCTATTTGTACTACGCCTTGCAACACTATAGTGAAGTCACTTTCAAATTGTTTCTAATAACATTTTTAACCTTTTCATGCATAGCAAAATATAATTCAGAAAAAAATTCTCAGAAACATATTTTTTAATAAGGAACTTTGTACCTCTGGATTCATAGATTTGTAAGACCTAAAAAAAAAAAAATCCTTCAAGTTTAACTGCTGGAAGTGATTTTCAGTCTAGACTCTACACAGCAATCAGTTCAATAATCTTTTACTTAAATTTCTAGGCTCTACCAAATGCAAATTATAAGAAATAGTCTTATTAAAGCATTTTTTGTCAAGTCTGTTTTGTTTTGTTTTTTTTGAGACAGAGTCTCACCATATCACTCTCAGTAGAGTGCCTTCCCGTCACAGCTCACAGCAACCTCAAACTCTTAGACTTAACCAATTCTCTTGCCTCTGCCTCCCAAGTAGCTGGGACTACAGGCACCCACCACAAGGCCCAGCTATTTTTCTGTTGTAGTTGTCATTGTTGTTTTAGCAGGCCTGGGCTGGACTCAAACCCACCAGCCCCAGTGTATGTGGCCAGTGCCCTAACCACTGAGCTATGGGCACAGAGCCTGTAAAGTCTGAATAGCAAGAATAGTATGTGTTAGAGCTATTTTACTTTTCCTTAATGCTTCTTCATTTTTCCCTATCTTTTAAAATCTTTATTCTATTTGGATCAAGGATGATTCATCCTAGATGTTGTGGTACATGATTTGGGAGTTTTTCCTCCTTGTATAACTTTGAAGTGACAATGTTGACATTCTGCTTTTTTAAATTCTTCCTCTTGAAATAAAAAAATCCAAAAAGGATTTTTTTCTTAAAAGACTCAAGATCCAAATAGAATTAAATGACTAAAAAAATGTAATTCCTAAGATTATGCTTTAAAAATGTAAATGACAGTCTATCAAACAAAATATTTGAAGAATAGAATTTAATTTAATTCCATCTTGTATTGTTATTTAAAATTACATGTACTTTTTTGGCTCAAAAAGTAAATAATCTTTTCAAGAGCTATCTAATGAATCAGGTTAATTCGTATTAGCTGCCAATATAGTAGCTTTATTTGACTATTATAAAATTCATAACTGTTTTGATACATAAAGCTAACAACTCTAACAATTGCCATTAATTTGAATCATTTTAGTCTTACAGTAACACATAACATCAACTGATAGAATTTAAACATATGGCTGATAAGGAAATTTTCACTTCGAGTTACATTTGGAGTGCTTACAACATTTGAATGTGACTATTCAAATATTGTTAATATATCCAGACAAGAAGCTTTGTTCACACTATTAATGTTGATATGTTGATTAGAGACAATGAAAACTATGTGATGACAGCTATGTTGATCAGCAATTCAAGGATGCCACAAATGACACTAAAGTGAGCATTTAGTTACTAGGCCTTCCAGAGGTCAAGGTAAAAGCAAACTTGATTCCAAATTTAGGTCAAATCCAAGGCCAAAACCCAACTTTAGTGTGATCCTTATTATTTTACTCTGGGAATGTGATACAGGAAAAAGGGCCCAGACAACAAAGTCATTTAGTCTTATTTCTACCTCTTTCTACCTGTTTGATCTTAGGCAACCTGTGCAAGCTTCCAGGCCTCAGTTCCCTCATGAATAAAATAGGAATGATAAACTCAGAAGACGGAATGGCTGTACAAATGAAGCACTTGGTGCAGAGCCTGTTCTGCTGCGTGCACTCAGTAAATCCTAGTTATGATAATTATCAGGATCATCATCAATATCAGGATCATCATAGCTACTTTAAGGAGTTGTGAGAATTATGGATTTCCTATAAGTACCACTTGAAACATTTTATGTCCACTTGCTAAAGGGTAGCTGTTATTACCTACACACCTGTAGGACTATGAAAAGTGCTATAAATAAAATCTCAGTTTGTGGATTCAGAGCATATGCAACTAACAGGTGCATACTGAGCTGAAATGGACATATCCTTTTTTTGTATTAACCCAGCATACTCCCTTCCTTCCCATGTATAGGTAATTCTGCACCTTAAAAGTTCCAGAGAATCCAGATCTTACCTCTTACCATAGAACCTGAAAAAACTGAATAAAGCTGCTTTCACTGCTTCCCCTGGGTAAAGTTTAAGCATATGAACTAGACAAACTAGATGCCCAATTGAGATTTTTGCATTTGGAGATGGTGACAACAGGGACAGGAAGAAGCATGGACACGCACTTTGCAGACACAGCAGTGGTGCTACTGCACACCGTGGCATGCTGGGGTCAGCAGCAGTAGCTTAGGTGACCATCACCAGTATGGGGTTATTACAAGAATTTGCTGAGACTCTAGATGTAGATCTTCCTTTTCTTGATTATTTTTCAAACCTAGTACTCCAATCTTCTCAATAATTCTGTGAGCTACACAGTACCCTTTCAATAAATTGCCATTCTGCTTGAATTAACCAGACTTAATCTCTGTTGATTACCGCTAGGACTGTCATGAAAACTGGTAATAAAAAGTGGGGTGCTGGAGGTAGTAGACCCCCAAGTGGGGCATTGACTGAGTAGAGTAATGGGAGTAAGACAGTGAGGATTCCATAATTCCTTGGAGGCCACAGTGCATAACCATGCAGATCCAGTTGAGTGCAACACGATTGATGCCCCCTGGAGTTGTGTTTGCAGACTGATTCTCAAGGGGGAAATAGTGGTGCTTGTTATACATACAAAGCACTTGGTTATAAGCTATTGCATGTTTTGTCTTGGGGCATGGATTGTGTGTCTATAAAGACTCTACTATTAGCAAAAAATAAAGATATTGGACTGCATTAGCTACTTCTAATGGTGTTGAAGGAGATTTATTAAGAAATAAAAAAGTTTAAGTTGAAAGTAGCTATTTTAAATGCAGAGGGGAAAAAAGGGAAGTATGACTTTGCTATTAAAAGTTATTTTTCTTGGGAGGCTGAGGCAAGAGAATCGCGTAAGCCCAAGAGTTAGAGGTTGCTGTGAGCCGTGTGACGCCATGGCACTCTACCCGAGGGCACTATAGTGAGACTCTGTCTCTACAAAAAAAAAAAAAAAAAAGTTATTTTTCTGTTTGTGGTCTATAAGCCAAAATGACTAGGAGTCTGATGATTTTCTGCTTTGCAAGATTGTACTATTAAAATTCTATACCCCAAACTAAAATTCAAAAGAAGCCGAGACTAAGGAGAAATGATTGGAGCAAAAGGCAGCCCTTATCACCAGCCTTCTTTTGCCCCTCCATTAAGGCTTCTCCATAGGACCAAGAGTCAAACATGCTCAGTGTGAAACAGTAGCTGAAATTCAAGAAGCCTGGAGTTGCAGATTAGATTATTGCCTTGACATATCCTAAGATAGCAGCCTTTACAGTGGAAGATCAGGTGAGAAGGCAAGGTACAGAGACAGATCCCAAGCAAACACATCATCCAAAACATGTATCAAACTAAAAACCTTCTGCACAGCAAGAAAATAATCAATAGAATGCAACCCACAGAATGGGAGAAAATATTTGCCAACCACAAATCTGATAAGGATTTAATAATATCCAAAATATATAAAGGAAGTCAAAAATTCAAAAAAGAAAACAAACTGACAAAAAAAATAGGGAAAAGACTTGAGTAGATATTTCTCAAAGAAAGATATATAAGTGGCCAATAGCTTTATAAAAATATGCTCAACACCTCTAATTATGCAAATTAAAATCACAATGAGATACCACCTCACATCTGTCACGAGGGCTGTTATCAAAAATACAAAAGATAACAAGTGTTGACAAGGATGTAGAAAAAAGGGAACCCTCGAACACTGTTGATAGGAATGTTAGTACAGCCATTATAGAAAACACCATGAAGATTTCTCAAAAAATTAATAAAACTACCACATAATCCAACAGTCTCACTTTTGAATATAAGATCTAACAATTAAGTTCACAAACTCATCCTAGAAAAAGTACTACATAACTCATTGCTGAATATTACTAAGGTCAACTTCAAAGTACTGCCCTTTGGAAGCTAAGCACCAATGCCAGGGCCTAGTACACCCTTCCAAGCCATTTTGGAACTCTTGTTCTGCAACGGCCACCAGATCTGTTGTCTTATTATGCTTGGTGTCCTGAATGCCATCACAATGTCTTCCTTACAACATTTCTTTATCTTTGGATAAAGAAAAAACTCATTTGGGGCCAGATCAGATGAGTAGGGAGAACGTTTCCATAAAGTTATTTGTTTACTGGCTAAAAACTCCCTCACAGACACTGCTGTGTGAGCTGGTGCATTATCATGCTGTAAGAGCCATGAGTTGTTGGCCAGGATTTTCAGCTAAGATTTTCCTGATTCTCTATCAATATTTACTTGGTCTGCTGTGCTTCTCACAGTCAGCTAACAATTCTGACGCACAATTCTTCAACAATTTTTTGCAATGTTTTCATCAGTTCTGCCCATTACCAGTTGCCGTGACATGACCTCTCTTTATCAGGGATGCTTTTTCTCACCTCAGAAAAATGTTGAATACTTTTGCCTACTGCCATTTTCTTCATGGTGTTATCGACATAAACTTGGACTAACATGTCCCAAATTTCACTTCCACTCATGCCCAGTTTAACAAAAAATTTAATGTTTGTTCATTACTCTAATTGAACTTCCAACATTCTTGCAATGGCAAAGAATGACAAAACACAGAGCAGTGATGAACACCACTCAGCAAGACCCTGCCACACGCTGACAAGAACACCAAGGTTATGAAACTTGTCCAGTTGTTTGTACAGTGCTGCCAACATAAACGCACAGTGGCAAGTTCAAAAACTTAATTGTCAGACCTCATATGTATCCAAAGGAAATGAGATCAGTATGTTGAAAAGATATCCACGCTCTCATGCTCATTGCATCTCTATTCACAACAGCTAAGATATAGAACCTACCTAAGTGTCCATTAACCAATGACTGGATAAAGAAAATGTGATAGATAGATATATATTTTCACATACAGATATATATACCTACACACATACTTGCCATACAATGGAATGCTGTACAGCCTTAAAAAAAAAAGAAGGAAATCTTGTCCTTTGCAATAACATGGATGAAGCTGGGAGACATTATACTAAGTGAAATAAGCCAAGCACAGAAAGATAAATACTGCATGAACTCACTTACATGTAAAATCTAAAAAGGCTGAACTAATCGATGCAGAGGGTAGAACCGTGGTTCCTGGGGGCTGTGGTGGGGGAAGGTACTTGGGGAGATGTTAGTAAAAGGGTACAAAATTTCAGTTACATGGGGAGGAAAGTTCTGGAGATCTCTTATACAGCCTGTGAACTATAGTTAGTAAGAATATATCATACACGATACTTGAAAATTGCTAAGAGTGTAGACCTTAAATGTTCTCACCACACACACAAGAAAATGTGATGAATGTGCTAATTAGCTTGATTGTAGTAATCATTTCGGAATGTATACAGATATCAAAACATCATACTGCAACACTGTAAATATATACAATTTTTATTTGTCAATTATACCTCAGTAAGGCTGGGAGAAAAAAAGTAAAGAAAATCCAAGACATTATCGGATAAGGTCTCTGCTTGTGGTTTTCAGTCTATGTAATTAGTCAGAACTAAGTAAACAAAGTGACTATTAAGTTTTTTAAGGCCACTCTATTATCAAAAATGTCTTGATTCCAACCAACAACGTCCTGTAATAGCTTAGCCCTTAATACAGTCATAAAAGGTCTGAAATTGTACCTAAAGAAAAAAGCTGCTAAAGCTTTGTAGTTCCCCAAAAGGGCATCTTTTTTCTCTCTCAGATGAGAGACCACAGTTGATGGGAGACCCTTTTGTAGTGTAGTGACAGGACGCTCAGAATGGCTGCCAGGATGCGGACCATGAATCCTCCTTGTGCAACAGGCTGGGACATGTGCATTGAATCAATAACCATTAGAAGCTGTTTTCATGTTCCCCTCCTCCCAAATGAGCATTCACTGTTGTTTTCATTTCCACCATTGTACTATGTTAGGTAATGCTGGGAAGGGTGGTGAATAATTAACTTTTAAATGGAGATTTCTAGACCAAAAGGACGATGTTTCTGAGAGATATTGAACTTGGAGCCAGATGCAGGATCTGGATGAGGCTTTGTGTTTGCTCCCCTTGGAGAGGGTGACTACACGTCACGTGGACATTCACACTTTTGAAGGTGTATTCATGTGAAGAAGGGTGTGTTAGGTGTCATGTAGCCAAAGGAGGGTTGGGGAGCTTGCTGTCTGCCTACTCAGCCTTCAGTTCCTCTGTGATATTTCCTAACAGTTCAGGTATTTAGTCCCCCTTCACGCATATGTGAACCAATCCCAGCCAACCCTTACCAAGATTGCCTATGGTGGGTTCAGGAGCCCAGAGCACAGCCTTCTGTTGGCCACTGTTATTGTTGGTTCAAGGTTGAGCACATGTTGTAAGTAGAACCAATCAACTAAAGAGGGGCATTCTAACCCCTCTCCACGATGCAGAGAGGCTCTGCTCTATCTCACCTTCCCACACACCCCTTCTTCACTTGGCCACATGCTCCATCAGTTAGGAGCCATACTGTAACCCTGAGAAAAGCCCACTTACAAACACGGAGAAAGGCAGATGAACAAAAGAGCACAGAAACCAAGCCACAGCCATAACCACACTGCACCTGTGATCTGCGTTATTTATCTCTGGACTTCTTGTTACTCAAGATAATAAATTCCCTTATTATTTAAGGCTTTGTGTTTGCTCCCCTTGGTGAGGGTGACCATTCAGCTGGAGTTTCTGTTACTTTCAGCCAAAGCATCCTGATATACTAACCCAGTAGAGAGTGAAGGTTTTCAGCCCAAACTTCTGTGCCTCAAAGCCTGGAGTGAGGGAGGACTCGACCAGTACAAAGAGCACCAGGCTGCTAAAAGGAAATTATCCAGAGAACTACCAGGGCAAGCCATTCTGTATCCGTTGACAAACAGGTTGTAGGGAAATAATTGTATATTCATCTCATAGTTAACTTTATAGGTAGAAAAGGACATTGCTTCTCTATGCACCATACTGCTGTAAGGTTACTTTTTAAAAGGACGTGTTTATCTAAAAGGTAATCTAGTTAAAGAAAAATATTATCTAAGTAATCATACAATTTCCTAGGAATGCTGTAACAAAGTACCACAAACTAGGCGGCTTAAAACAATACAAATTTATTCTTTCCACTGTTCTGGAGTCCAGAAATGTGAAATCAAGTTGTCAGTAGGGCCCTGCTCCTTCTGAAGGCTCTAGAAGAGAGGAGAGTCTTTCCTTACCCGTGTCTAGCTTCTGGTAGTTTCCAGAATCCTTTGCTTCACTCCCGTCTCTACCTCACGGCGTACGTCCTTCCCCTGTGTGTACCCCGCGCCTGGTATCACAGGACATTCTCCGCTCTAGGGGTCTGGGTCTATACTTCCATTTTCTCATAAAGAAGAGTTCACTCTAACCCAGTATGACCTCATCTTCACGTGATCATACCTATAAAGACCCTGTTTCTAAATAGACTCAAATTCACACATACCTTTTGCAAGGGCATGATTCAATCCACGAAACAAGCAGTACTCAATGTGACAGAAGTCATGAAAGTGGTACGTGAAGGGCATTTTGAAACTCTGGAGATAATGCTGTGATGGAAGGAGGAGTTCACACATAGAGGGACAAGGACATGGATTCAGTTATCCATGGGCCAGTAAGCTTCAAGTCAATCACTGTACTGTGATTCCTTGTGATGTGCCCAACATCTGATAAGATTCCTCTATAATCCCAACCCCAATGAGCCATTATTTGAAAATAGTATACTCAGTACATAAAGAAACACATCAAAATATTGATGGCTGCTGGCAATCCACAGCACACTCAGAGTCGGTGGTGTTGTTGTAGAGAGGCTGCACATTTTTGGCAATATTTCTCTGAGCATTCATCCCTCTTCCAATCATTGATAATCTTCAGTTGGAACTTAATTCCAACCAGGACCTCTAGCCAAAAATGAAGATCATTATACAGTCATGTGTTGCTTAGGAACACGCTGAGATGTAGGTTGTTGGGAATTCCGCTGCTCCGTGAACATCATAGCGTGTGCTTAGACACCCCTGCTGCCTGACACAGCCTCTTGTTCCTGAACACAAACCTGCACAGGATGTGCCTGTACTGAATGCTGTGGGCCACGGTGACACAATGGGAAGTGCTTGTGTATCTAAATATACAAAGGGTGCAGTCAAAATACAGTATTATAATCTTATTTGTTGTGTGTGTCATCATTACATGGAGCATGACCGTGCTCTGACAAAATTTCCATTCATTCTGGGCACTATTTCCAGCACCTGGCAACAGGCTCACATTTCTTTAGTCTCCAGCTATCTACACCTCCTCACCGGGAAACAAAAGGCATAGAGTTTGAGACAAATCAATTACAGAAAGTAATTATTACACGATATACCTCAAAAAGCCCTGATCTGCAATTGATTCCTTAACATAAAGGGGGAGGAGGATTTAGGAAGAGTTGTTTTTCATTTAGAAGATCAAAATTAGAATTTGCACTATGTATAATTGAGCAAGGAACTCTAGGGAGAAAAACTAATAAATCTTTTTAATGGTTTTATGAAATCTTGTGATGCTCTGAATATTCAGAGGGTTTCTCTGTCCCATTTGTCAAAGTAATAGAGTGTGAATAAATGGTAAATCTGATTAGCCATGCTTGTCTAGCAGTAATCTACAGTCTGAAAGGAAAGAAAGAATATCTAAAACTCCAATCACTGTTGCTTCCTGTGCTTACTCAGGTAGAAAAATATATAAATATTCTCCAAGGATGTTCAGAAAATGGTAATGTTTAGGTGTCTGAAAATCATTCAGGAACCCATGGGCCAGTGGCCAAGGCATATGCAATTTTTTCTGAGTATTGTCAAAACAGTTTTCTCTTCACGGTGTTAAGTTCAGAGGCTTCTGAACCACCTGCTGTTCACAGACCAATGCAGGAATGTAGAAAGCTGTTTCCATGGCAATGAGACTTTCCTCCCGGCAACCACCCCTCCCCCACCTCCCATCTTTCTCCTTTCTCAGGACTTGAGCTGGAATTTCTGGGAAGAGCAGGCCTGGTGATGCAGCAAGCATCTCATGGGTTATCCCAGTACAGCTACAGCATGTCTGCAAGTACTGGGTGAGTCCCCTTTGCCCACATGTAGAGATTACTACAGACCTACTAGAATCGAATCTTCTCACATCCCACATCACTCCATCAAGGACATTTTGTTTAACGTCTCAGTGTATTAATAGACACTTGCCTACATCAGAGGTCTTAGATCTACAGCCCAAAGGCCAAACCCAGCCTGCCATGTAAATCTGTAAGCAGAGTTTTACTGGCACACCATGTCTGTGACTGTGTATTACCTATGAATGCCACTGTGTTCCAATGGCAGAACTGACTTAGTGGACAGGCGAGACAGAGACCATATGGCCCACGAGCCTGAAAACACTCTCTGGGCCTTTCAAGACAGATTTTGCTAGTTTCTGTCCTAGATGATGTGGAACCAAAATCAGGTACAGAAAACCACAAAAAAATAAGTGCAGCGTGCCATGGTAAATAAAGAGAAATAAGTAGATGCTGTTAAGAATTTCCAAGTATCACTGAGAATCACTGGTCTGAGAAGAATCTCTAGAAAAATAAGACTGGAAAGCCTGAGGACACGTAGATTTAAAGGGGTTAGAAGGCGTTCTACATAAAAAGCAGAGAGCTAGCAAAGATGGCGAAGGGAATGGGCTCCAGGAAGTATCCCGACACACAGGAAACCCAGGGACACTGGAAAGGGCCGTGCAAATTTGAGGTGCTGAGCCATGGTGAGCCCAAGTTCTCCATACAGGAGGAGAGATATGTGAATAGTAGGAAGTAAGGTTCAAATCAAGGTCATACAGGTTCTTGAATGGCAACCAAAAGAAATTACATTATTCACTAAACTGGGAAGCCATCTGATAAAATCTTTGTTTAAGGCAAATTCAGAAAATCAAATGAAAGATGAGTGTACAGAGAGAAGAAGGAGAGAGGGAAGCCAGTTATCTATCTGACTTAACATGTATGAACTCACTTAATTCCTCCTAACACCCCCAAGAGGTAAGTGCTGTCATGGTTGCCACTTTGTAGATGAGAAATCTGCAGCTGAAAGGTTAAGTAACTTGGTCAAAGTCTTACAGAAAGAAATTTGCAGAGCTGAGATTTGGCTCCAGACAATCTGACTCCAGAGTCCAACTTCCGTAATCAGTTACAAGGTTATTATCAGATTATAAAATTGAGATAAGAATTCAATTAGACTTGCTGCAGTGGCACACACAAGGTGCTCCATAAATGCATTTCAAGAGTAAATAATGAAAGAAATAAAACAAGAAAAAGGAAATAGCAGGTACAAGGAGCATTAAATGAGAGGAAAAAATCAGTAGCATTCAGGGTCTAATATTGAAGATTCAGGGGAGGAGGAGGCATCAAAAATAATCCTAATAGTTCCCTTTAGGATGGCTAGAAGAACAACAAAATTAAGATACAGAAATGTAGGTGGAAGAACCAGCTCTGGGGATAAGGTGCTAAATTCAATTTGAGATTAAACAGATGAGGGACTTTATGAGATGGAAAAGCATCCAAGTGGAAAAACCCAGCAAGCCCTTGGAGATGTAGAACCAGATCCCAAGAAAAAACTAGAGGCAAAACAAATAGAGTCGGTGATTGGGCTGCACAGAAGTAATGGGAAGGGGAAAAATGAAGCTATCTTCACTCGCGACATGTATTATAAATAAAATAAAGAAAACCATTACACAATGGCAAGTGTGAAATTGGCCTGGTTAAAAAAAATGTGGGCTGGCTCCGGAGCAAATCAGGAAAGAGAGGCAATATTTGTTTATGCAGAACCCACCACACACCAGGCGTTTTCGTGCCACGTTTCCTGACCACAAGGAGGCTGAAACAAAGTGCTGTATCTTTCCTAGAGAGCAGAGGAGAGAGACTGAGGGAAGATAAATGGCTTTCAGAAGGACAAGCTGTGACACTACAGAGCCAGGACTGTATTCCAGTCTGCCACTGCAAAGTCCACGCGGTAAACACCACACCACCTACAAAAGGGTGAGTTTCACGATGTCGCCTCAGCCCTCAGAGCCATCAGGTACTCTGCCCCAGTCCACAGTCTGCTCCATGATCTTCACATCACCTTCAGGGAAAAATCAAGACCCCTTGCTTAACGAGCTGCCCTCCAAGGTGTCTGTAAAAACAGCTCATTTCACACATTGACCAGTGGTTAGGGAAAATTTGGGGAGATATGCTAAAGGGTTCCTAATTCTTGAAAATCCACGCAACAGTTTCTTCCTAGCTGTTCTGTTTCTGGTTTGTGCCAGGGCGGCCCCTCCCTGCAGTACACTGGCAGGCATGCAGCCCTGGGCCAGAGCTGGGGAGATGGGACATCCAAGAATCTCTCTCTTTAAATCCTCGGTATCTAATAAAGATGAGGAATAATTTATTTGAAATAACCAAGACATAATGAGTTAGTCTGCCCTTAAATATGGATAAAAAATACTAAATAAAACAAAGATTAAAAAGAAAAAGCTAAGTACAAAAGGAATGATGTCTTTTAATTTACATTATGTCTTCACTGGCCTTGTTTACCTCACATATGTAAACACAGTTTGCATTTCAATTCCACATGGAGAGTAATTACATGAATTCTCAGAAATGTACCTGTTCTAATTCATTCTTTTTTCTCAGATCAAACACCCAATCTCACAGATTTTGGGGGAACAAATTTCTTCTTTGATACTCTTATTTTGTATTCCCTCATCAACAGCATTGTTGACAAAGCTAAAGAAATAAGGAAAACCCGTCCAGAGACTAGGACGAAGGATCTGAACACTTAGCAATGAGTAAATGGAAGGACTGTGTCTACAGACACTCACATTAACAATAACACTGCGTGGATTATTCCTTCTAACAGCAATTGAAAGCAGAGAAAAAAAAATATTTTAAACAAGGAGCTCAGTGATTCAGATGCAGAACAGGTCTCCAATTTCTCTTAAAATCTGAGACCTTTGCATGCTGTGGGCAAATGGATTGAGCTATGCAAAATTGCAGAAAGCATCTGGCTTAGCATTTCTTGAACCTCATTACCCTCCACGAGAAATAGGCCTAGCAGGCAGCAAAAGCCTTTTATATCCTGCATCGGGAGAAATGATTCTGGTACATGGAACACATGACTACTAGCCCTGGTGTTAAAGGCCTCTCAGCATGACACTTAAAAATATTAATACATTTCTTATCAGTCACTATAGCGCCTGCTGTTTAACAGCAGCAGCCCTAAATGAAGTGGGTTAATAGAGGACCAGGGAAGAGATAAGCAGCTGAGTAGGAACATGGTGGAGACAACCGTGAGTCTATGGGGCAAAGCCTGTGCCTCTGCGGAAACTCACCTGCCAACGCTCAAGGCTTCAGATCCGTGCCAATCATATAACATGTACTCAAGTTTCTAGGCCTTTCTCCCCCTTTGAAAATGTGGGATAGCAGTTTTTTGATCTACAGTGATCCTCTTTCTTCTCCTAATGGCTGTTTCCAGTCTGAATCCCAGCATCCACCAGATTCACTCTCTGCTTAAGACAACTCAATAGCCCCTCATCGAGTGACCTTGCCTGGCTCTCCTAGGCAGAGTTGCACCACCCTGTAGCCTGGGTTCCCGTGGCATTGTATAATCTTCTGCTAGCTCTCCCACTGCTCTACCAGCATTTGTCAACATGTCTTCACTTCTAGACTGCGAGCACCTTAGGGCAGGAATATATATCCTCTGTACCCACTAAGTTCAATATGGAGCACAGGCGGGGGACACCTCTGGCATTCTCCAAGCCCCAGGCCAACAGCCTCCCTTCCTGTAATGTGTTAAGTAGTGCCCTCCCCCCAAAATTCATATACCCTCTGAATCTCAGCATGTGACTGACTTGGAAATGGGGTCTTGACAGATGTAGTGAAGGTAAGGACGGAGATGAGATCATACTGGGTTAGAGTAGGTCCTAACCTAATGAGGGCACCCCATGGAAAAGACAGAAAGGGGCGGAACAGGGAGACACACACGGAAGAGGCCAAGGAAACACGGGGCAGAGGCTGGAGTGACCCTTGTACCAGCCAAGGAGCACCAGGAGCAGCAAGAAGCTGGGAGAGGCAGGACAGGACTCTCTCCTGGGTCCTTTGGAGGGAGCATGACCCTACTGACACCTTGATTTTGGACTTCTGTCCTCCAGAACTGCGAGAGAATAAATTTCTCTTATTTTAAGTCAACAAGTTTGTGGTGATTTGTTAACACAGTCCTAGGAAACTGATACACTTCCTTTCCCTAAAAACTATATATAATTTTGGACTTCAGGCAGCATATTGGGACCACAGGACTCTGCACCCCAAACCCCACGCCAACTTCGTCACAGTGCTGGGCACCAATCTAAGCGATGCCAACAACTTCCCTTCCTTGGGAATTTGAGGGCTGATGAGAGAAAAACATTCCTTCCCCACTCTTCTACCTCACTCAAACCTTCCCAAAGGTCATCTCACAGACACGGTTCTCCACATCCTGTCAAAATTGTACTTCTTGTGACTCAATACCTTTGCCCTCAGTGTTTTGCTTTGCACCCCTTATTTCTACCTGCCCTTATATCATGTTGGTTTTGTTTCTTCTTTTTGTCCAGTGAACTCCCCATAAAAGTATAGCCTCCATGAGAGCAGGGGCTTGGTCTGCTTCACTTACAGCCTACTTCAGCTTCTAGAACAAAGGCAAGAGAGGAAGAGCCCCCAATTCCTGTCCGAGTCCCACACGCTGCTTCAGTCCTTCCTGAGGCCTGGCCTATTTCTGCCTTTGGCTTCAGGGGGATGCTGTGATGAAATGTGCTCTTCTAAATTTAAGCCAGGTTCAGTTGGCTTATGCTTCTTATAACTGCACAATAAAATAAAAAGAAGACTAATACATATGGCACTTAGTAGGAGCCCCAACATCTTAGAGGAGTAAATAAGCCAATGAAAAATTGAATGAATAAATGTATAAGTTAACTAACATGATTTGAAAATTGTAGAATGTATTTGCTACCTTCTGAATTTATCCTCTTATCACCAACTTGAGTATCTGAAATTCCATCACTATAAATTTTTGGATGCTCTATTCAATGTAAGTTCTTTCTGAATGAAGCAAAACTTTAGCCAGATTTTTTTTAAACAAATTTGGGAGATCCAGGCGCTCTTTTGTGATGAATAAACTAGTTACCTTGTCGAAGGACCAAGGGAAGAATCACAGGGAAATTGAAAGGAGAGAAAAGACTAATTTCAACCACTTCTCTGTTTATCTGGGAGCTAGTGTCATATTTCTGGGGAGCTGGGAGTTTATACCTGTGGAAGATGGATGGCGCTGACAGCCCAGGGGTGGCCTCTCCATCTATGCCCTTCCCGGATGAGTTTGTAACTCCTCTCATCAGGAGGTGAGTTTGTAACTCCTCTCATCAGGAGGGTTGGTCTGTTTCCCACTGTTTGGATCTGAGCTATCTTGTGTCTTGCTTTGGCCAACAGAATGTGGCAAAAGTAACATTGTACCCAGGCCTCAGGAGGTCTCTGTGATTCCACTATTTCTTGGAAACTTGCTATACCCATGAAAACCAGCCCAGCTTACCCTGCTAGAGACTGAGCCATGGGACTCCGTGCTCCACAAACCCCACCGCGGCTGACTAGCTGGCCTGTGAATGAGGCCATCCTGTGCCAGCCAGCCCCAGCTGACCTGCCATCTACTTACAGATGCACAACACAGTCCTCCCAAGGGAAGGCCAAGCTGACTGCACTCGTAACAAAATCATTGCTCGAATTCACTGAGTTTGGGTAAGGCTTGTTGTTGGCCGAAGGATAAAATATCAGTCTACTCTGGAAATCAATCCCAAGTTGGAGAAGATGCTGTTTTCCAAAACCACCTGTAAGTTCCAGATTCTGAAACCATCTTCTTTGAGGAAAATCAAATTTGAAGGTCAGGCCTTCCAGGTTGCCCTTGATTTCCACTGGCTTACTCTTTGGCGGCACGGTCTCCACGAGTGTGCTCAGGAAGCTTCCGTCCAAGTTCCCCACAGGGACAGACATCTCCTTTCACTGGGTGTCCAGCTTTCTGGTTGGGATTTCACCTTCTCCACCCCCACCGCTCACACTGAACTGGGGCCTGGCACAGAGGAGTCCAAGGGTTCTAGAAAAAGGTACAATCATCTTCAAATTAGAGAAGAAGGCGATGAGAAACTCCCAGGGGATGGGGGGAGACTGCAGCTAGAGCCAAAATTGGGCCGGGAAGAGACTTCAATAGATGCCAGAAGAGCATAGGGTAGAAGTTGGACTAACCGAATGAAAAGTAATGAGATAATGTTTGTCTCTTTTTTTCTTGTTTCTCTCACCACTGAGTTTAAAAAGGAAAGGGACTGGGGAAAGCAACATATTCCCCTGTCCCCTGCCCGGTTTCCCTCTTTCCTGAACTTACTGTGCTGGGGCAGGATGAGAAATTAGGAAAGGGACCCACTGGGGGCACCACTGCCTCTGTGCCCAGACTGGTCCCTCATCCTCTCCTGCCCCTCCATGCCAGCACTGTCACACCTGTGGCCGGCGGGGAACTCACAGATCGTTGGGGCATAGCAGAGGTGGCACCCTCTGGACAGTTTGATGACAGTCATGGGCGAGACTGCTGGAAAGTCAAGCTTCTGTGGCTGGACAGGGAGGTCTCTGCTGCGTTCCAATGTCTCCTGGAGACAATGTCCCCAAAGTAGGTGCGTCACTGGAGGAAACAAGGAAGTTCCCTGTGATGAGTGGCAGGTTTTTTCCTTCCTTTTTAAGGTAAGAACAAAATCTTGTCGCCAGCCTCCTCTAATAAATATCCCTGTAGGATAATTCTTCTTATAACATTGTGTGGTTTTTCTCCCTGCGTTTCACATCGGGTCCCTCTGCAGGGCAGAGGAGCAGGTTTTGCAGATGTTGCTTGCGAAGGCAACCATTGTTTTCCTAAAGCTTCAGTCATTAAAAAGATTTTGCTTCCCAGAGACCCTGGAAGCAAAAGAGAAATGAAGCATGAAGGCAAAAAGAATAAAAGAGAAAAGGAAGAAAGAAGAGGAGAGAGAGTGAGACGGGAGGAAAAGAGCCACTCAAGCAGATCCTGTGACCAGCAGAAACCCGGGCCATCCTGTCACACTGTGTCCCACCCCCCTCAGAGGTGTCAGGAACTTACAGTGGCTGCTACAAGGCGTATTCAGAAACGGCAAGTCCTAAGCAGAGGGGTCTTAAGCCCAGAAACAGTTTCCATGCCCCCTGTGTGGAAACCCATAGCCAGAATGTGGGGCCACTAAGGACCTCCGTAATGAGGATGTCGGCAGAAATCTTGGTGTGCGGGAGGTTACAATTCCTCCGATTCATCAGGCCCCTGCATTCTGATGTGACTCTGGGAGAAGGAGCAGGTCCCATACTGATAGGATGGGGGATGGGGTCTCTGATGTTGATATAGTGAATGAGATCAGGAAATGGCAATACCTCACCTGCCCCGGACTTGGGATGCGGGTTTACCACTCACCTTGCAGACGCACCATGCCTTACTCAAGGGATGAGTGAGCCCCCAATCCTGTTGATCCTTTTGAATCAGAGCACACTTTTCAGATCCTTAGTCCATAAACCTTCAGACAAATATCCTGCCTCTGTAGTTCAGTTCCATCCCACAGGTTTGCTCTAGGGGCCAATTCAGAGAGGAGCATGCCTCTCTCTATCACAAGCAGGAAATAAGATAACAAGCATGGGGAGGGAATGGCAGGGAAATAAATAGTCCACACATTTTTAAATGTACAGGATTGATGGAGATTGTCTTCATTGCATTTCGGGATGCTGCATCATAGGACTCAAAATCCAGATTGCCTTTACCCAAAGAAAAAAATTACCTGAAAATATATTAGCTGTTCTTGTGGAGAATGTTTATTTTTTTTTCTCTCTTTGTCTCCTCCTAATAAGATTAATGAAATCAAGTAAGGCATTCAAAAAATCTAGAGCAATGCCTAGCACAAGATAGGAGCTCAGTAAATTACGTTGTCATGGTTGTTTTTATAACAGGAATACTCATGCATCAAACTTCTGGGTGTCTGAAGGATGAAATCGGTACAGAAAACTTCAGCCCGTCCACACTCACCTTTGCCCTCAGCTCATGATAGGAACAGGTGACAGCCCGCTTCACAGGCAGTAGGTTGTCAGGAAGCATAAAAGCGTGCACACAGAGAACAGGGGTAAAAAAGAAAACACTTTCCCAAATCCACGGAAACCAGGAACATATAAATTTCATTATTCAATTTGCCATTGCTATCAATTCACATACTAGTTCAGCTTCAATTTGCCTTTTCTCTATATATTTTTTTAAAAAGTTATCGTGAAGCTGTTAAGTATGAATTAGAACACCTGTCAGCATTCGCCCGAGGTCACAAGCCCCAGTGGACCTGTTACCATTCATAGACTTGCATTTCCTCTCTGGGGCTCATGGTTCACGTTGCTAGGGGAAGGTAGGAGGATGGTGACCCTTTCCACAGACCTGAGAGTGGAAAGCCGCCCTTCACAGGTCATTAAATCTTGCAGGGCAGGGTGAGAAGGTGATAGGTCTGACAATGCTCAGTGTAACTGCCTTTAATTCCCTGATCTTCATCAAGAGAATCTACAGTTGTCTCTGTATCTTGAAAAACACATCAAAGTAAGAGGGGCAGTGGTAAATTTCTGCCTTGATTTTTGGTCACTGGAAATCGTATGACTCATCTTGTACATCAGCCCCCAAATGTCTCATAACACAAGTGTGGTCATCTTTTTTAAATCTCTACATCTAACTCTTTAAGTAAGCCAGTAAATCTTTCACCCTAGGCAGTGGTTTGTGGGTGCTGGCTTGCAGAGCCAGTGCAGTGAATCTCTCTCCCCTACTCTGCACTCTGTGTTAGCACGTTGGTAGCTTGAAGTCAGCCATGGTGGGAGTATTTACACCACAGAAAATGGCAACTGCCACAAAGTAGGAATTATTCATCATACCATTATTTTTAAATATCTGGGTGTAAAACACTTATCAATATACTGATTTGAGTGAAGGGAGCATGAGCAACATGCAGCCACCAGATGCTCAAGCAGAAAAGGGAAATGACAGAGTTAGAGATAAGGAAAAGGTAGAAAAGAGGTTCATAAAAAAGGAGGCCAGGGTAGACAATACCACCACCTGCTTTATGATTTCTGTTGAACGGTATGGTATGTCCCACCCCATATTATAGGGCCCTTTCCTGACCCATACTCACCTGGCACATCCATTCCTATATGCTCAGCTTAAACTGGAAATTTATCAACTATCTCCAAAAATCTTCATAAATCCATAGATTTTTTTTTTTTACTCTCTCAAGCTGTACCCAGATAGAACTTGTATATCACATATTAAATAATCTTTCCAGAGGATAATATCACATACCTTCAAATTAATTTGAATTTTTTATTTAAAAAAATCTTTACCACTATATACCAGCTGTTCATTTTTATTTTTTCCTGTAAAATGTAAGAAAACTATTCATCTTTGTGTCAAGCTGCTGGTTTTCAAATAGAAACCTAATGCCTGCCTATATTTTATTTTAGCTCCTGAATTAATTAAGTCCTTGAGATTGTGGAAAGCAATAAACTGCTCATAAGAAATCATTATTTCATGCTACTCACTACTTTAGCTGTGAAGGACAATCTGATCTATAATTGAGGTGACAGGTATAACTTCTAAATTTTTTATTTTTCTTCCTTTGTTTATTAGAAAGGGAAAAGTTTTGATGACACTGGAAATAGTAGGAAGTAAACAATGCAGAAAGTTACAAGCCTTAGACATTAATATTGGTGAAAAGTTAGGCTCTCGATCAGACCTTATCTCTAGAATAAAAAAAAAAAAAAGCAAAATACACAGCATACATTTATTCTGCAAATCTCTGGTTCAGATTTCAATTACCCTGCAATGGGAAGGCAAAAACTAAATGAACCATTGGACTAAATGTTTTTTTGGTGACCAAGAACACAGTTAATTTTTAATGAAATTATCTTTTTTTTGAAGACACTTCTTTATAGGATAATGATGAGAGTGGAAAGTCTGTTAAGATCTTTAATAATAACAAAGTTAATCTGTACTTCACCTCTAAGTCCTTCAAAATGTAATGTGGTAGATTGCATTAATGGCCCAAATTCTTCATTCCCCTTTGCCATAAAACTGTAACTCTTCCCACAGAAGTAAGTACTTCCCAACCCCCTGACCATATAATACATGAATAAATAAAATATACAAAAGTTCTTGCACGACTTCACTTGCTCTTTTGAGCTTCTCCCATCACCAAGAAAAGGCATGCCTGGACTAGCCTATATTCCCAGTAGGAAGAAGGGACATGTGAATAGAGTTACCCCAGATAAGATTCTCAAGCCATCCCAGTTTAGAACAGAATCATCAGTCAACTCACAGACTCACAGCAGACTCAGTCAAGGTCAGCCAAGCCCATTCTACTCACAAGCATGTAAGTTACAATAATATATGAGCAAGATAAGCTGCTGAGTTTTAAGGCGATTGGTTACAGAAGATAGGAAACCCACGCCTATATATTCCTCCTCTCACATTTTCCTCTTGAAAAATGACATGTTTTACACACACAAAGGATTTACTAATTAATACACAAACAATTCTCAGTCAGCCAGCATTTCCATTTCATAACTATAAACATAGAGCATAGAACAATTTCTTCAAGAATCAACCTTATCATATTATGTCATCTATCAAGTCACTGGATTAGTTGAATACAAGAAACCTTGACTGTGCCACTCATGTAATTTTGTAGATAGCCCTGGAAATTTACACAGAATCGATCAAGAGCTCTGGACTGGAGCTCCCAGACTATCAAGGGCCAAGACAAAGGGCCAGGACCCTGCTAAGTGCTTTCCTGAATCCAGCTATGTCTAAATTCTGATTTCTTATACTTAAAAAGAGTTGGATTTTACAAAGATTCTGGCACTGTGCAATATTTGAAGATTTTAGATAGGTAACAAGGTGAAATTGAAAAGCAGAGATCCCATAAATACCAGAAGAAAACACAGAAAATAATCAGTATATTACTATGTTGAGAGTGCTAAGATTAGATTTTCTTCAACTAGCAGTAAATTTTGACCAAGTTGTCTTCTTTTCTCCATAGCTCCTGGGAGGTTTCTCTTTCTAATTTCCCCCCAAAGTGCCATGAGTTAAATGTGCAATGAGAGAGGAACCCACATTACTCTGGAGGCTGTGGAGTGATTTGGGTGAACAAATATAAAAGAAGATTAATTTTAAAAACCCTTCTCAACTAATTTTCTGTGTAAATATGCTTTTTATTCTCCATAGTAATTTCATCGATGATGAAATAACAATCTTAATTATTTCTTTATATTGATTTCCCTTGCAAATAAGCCTTACATTTTTTTTTCCTACAGAAGTGTTCTTTATCCAGATAAACATGGATAAATCCAAGAGCTTTTCTGTTTTAATCAGTTTTTGTTGTCATAACGGAATACCTGAGACTGGGTAATTTATAAAGAAAAGAGGTTTATTTGCTGGTGATTCTGGAGTCTGGCAAGTCCAGGAAGCCTGGTCCAGCACTGCGTGGCCTCTGATGAGTGCCTCAGGCTGCATCAGGGGACGGTGGAGAAGTGGAAGGGGAAGCAGGTGTGTGCACAAAGGGACCAAACACAAGGTACAGGTTTGCTTTACAAAAATCCTTCGTATTAACCTGGATGGAAGTGGAAGACATTATTCTTAGTAAAGCATCACAAGAATGGAGAAGCATGAATCCTATGTACTCAATCTTGATATGAGGACAATTAATGACAATTAAGGTTATGGGGGGGAAGCAGAAAGAGGGATGGAGGGAGGAGGGTGGGGCCTTAGTGTGTGTCACACTTTATGGGGGCAAGACATGATTGCAAGAGGGACTTTACCTAACAATTGTAATCAGTGTAACTGGCTTATTGTACCCTCAATGAATCCCCAACAATAAAAAAAAAAATCTGTTCTCACAGGAACTAATCCAGTCCAGCAATAATCAATTCAGTCTCATGAATCTATCTCGAAAAGCTCATCATCTCTTAACGGTACCACTTTCCAACACTACCACTCGGGGACCAAGTCTCAACATGAGGTTTGGTGAGGAAAAACTATATTCAAATGATAGCAGTTGCTTATGAGCTTTTAAAATAATAGTAGTTTCTCCCCTTAAACCACAAACCATAGATGATTGTTTTAATAACAAATGTAAGTAAAATAATAATGATAATAAGTAGTTCAAAGTAGGTACCATGTTTAAACTCATCAAATTCTCACAACCATCATAAAAGATAGGTGCTAGTACCATCTTTATTTTATAGAAAAGGAGACAAGGGCATGGAATGATTCAGTAAGTTGCCCCCAAATCACAAAGCCAATGATAAAGCCAAAATTTAAAAGCAGAAACTCTGCCTCCCAAGTCTTTGCTTAGTCCATTAGGCAGACTGCCAGACCCAACCCTGGCTTCCCCAAAAAGTCCGCCTGGACCCTTCAGTACTACACATCCTTTCTATGCTTCCAAATTGACTCACTAATATTTAAGAAAAACTTTGGGGCTGAGTGAATAGGGGTGGGAGGCATTGTGCCTTAGGCACTGGAAATACTCCACCAACAAGGCCAACAAAATTCTTTGTTTGCTTAGAGTCTAAGGAAAAAAATAAGTAACTGGGCGGCACCTGTGGCTCAAAGGAGTAGGGCACCAACCCCATATATGGAAAGTGGCGGGTTCAAACCCACCCCCAAGTTACTAACTAAATGAACAAGAAGTTAATGAAATGCAAAGAATGTAATATAGCTGGGGGTTTCAAAAGACCTCCCAGAGGATGTGGTACTTAAATTGAGATATGAAAAGAAGAATAGGAGTTAGCTGTAGAGTAGAAAAAAACTGGGTAGCGCAGGCCAGCGACCAGACACAACGGAGAGCGGGCTGGTACGTCTGAGTGCGTGGAGGGGCAGAAGAAAATAACAAGAGCCAAGCCCAAGGTCTTGGAGTTTATGTGCAGGATGACAGAACATAGTTGAAAAGTTTAAGTAAGGAGTCATGTGATTAGATTTACAGCCTCAAAACCGAGTAATGAAAGACGTATTGGAGCAGGTGCTCTCTACCCCTCTACTGGCCTGCTCAGAAGAAGGTCCTCATCAGCTCCCATCTCATTCCCATGTAAACCTGCAGAGTTTCTTCCAGCAAAAGTCCACAGTCTCAATGCTCAGCACTGGCTTTGTCCTCTCTGGTTTCCTCCCATCTTAAAAAACTCCTCCCGTGGTCTCACAACCCCTGCAGGCTCCATCCCATTTCCCTCCCCTCTCTCACTCTTCATCCAGGTCAGTCAGACTTCAGTCCCCTTCACTCTGTTGATAACCACACGGGTCAAGGTCCCCAATCACCTTAATGAGGCCAAATTCAAGGGTCGCTTGTCCATGATCATCTGATCAAGCTTCTTATCAGGAATCTACATGTGGGACCAAATCTCCAGAAGCACTTCATTCTCTTGGCTTCCATGACCCCTCGCACTGCAGATTTTGCTGCTACCTCATTAGCTTGTCCTCCGGGGCCTCCTTTGCGGGCTCCTCTTTGCCTGGCTCAAACTCCTATTGTCTGTGTACATAGGGACGCTGTGCTGGTTTCTCTTCTCATTTCCATCTACACCTTCTTCCAAGCTGAACTCATTACAGTCTAACAGCTTTAAATACTGTCTAGATGCCAGTGATTCCCAAATGGGTATCTCCAACCCTGACGTCTCCCACATGTTCCTCTTGCACCAAGCCCCATGGATTATGTGATCAGTGCTGTAACTCAGTACATAATTGCTGAGATCATCAGTGACGGAAGTGCTAAAAGATAAATCTAGACACATTAAATTTTTTAAGAGTCTATTCGAGCAAAGAGGAATTTACGAATAGGGCAGGGCCAAATCATTGTCTGCCTGGGCTCCACAGAGGAGTTTGGAAGAAAGGCTTTTAAAGTGTGAATGCAGAAGCAGAACAGAGAAATCATTTGATTAATTAAAACGTGAGCTGTTGCCTTACTTGGACCATTTTGATGGAAAGTCTCTGATAACATAACTAATGCTCAGCTGGTCACTTATGAGCTTAAGTCTCATTTTATTTATACAAAAACCCAGGGTAGTTAGAGCCATTCTGTCTAATGGCCTCATGCTTAATTATTTTAGCAGAAGGAGTGAAAGATCTATAGTGTTGGATTTTATGTCTGTAATTTCACAGGGAAGTGTTGGTTAATTTCACGTGTTCTCTCACATGCGAATTAACAGGGAGATACTTTCAGAAGAAAATCGAAACTGTTTCCCAGGGAAAAGTACATTGTATTAAAACTGTAATTCAGAAAGCAGGTGCATAATTTGGAATATTACTTTAACCTTTAGGATTTTATCAGAAAAAATACCTTTTAGGTGCACCACTCAATAGAAGGCAGATAAAATGAAAGTGATACCTGGGATAACCTTTCTTCATCATTTACTTTTTGGTTCTAATGAATGCTTTTGGCAGAAATGTCAACTCCAATTTTTCATTAAAATGAACATGAATTCCTTCTATTTAAAGATGTAATAAAAGCCTTAGATTTCATGCCCCTGATTTCCCAGAGGTCTTCAGAAGCCTTAGTTTCTGATCTATGGACTGTAGCATGCTTTTAAACCCAGCAATTGACCACTGCTTGCCCTCTCCTAACCTCCTTACTAAGGTCACTCTTTCTATAAAAAAAAAACCTATATAGTGTTAAGTATTGGAATTCTGGTTTTTAATAGCAGACTCTGCTTTATGGTTGTGATTTTTCTTCCATCCTCACCTTTACTATGATGGTTCAATAATATCCTGTTTTCTACTGCCCTTCTTAATAGCTCTGCTGTTACTGTCTCCCACCCTGCTGTGGCCCTGGATTACAGGTCAGGGGGAAAAGACCAGAGTTAGAAAAGTAGATCTGGTTTCTAATCTTTGCTGTGCTAGCAACTAGCCCCCTAACCCCTATATAAAATTAGGGGTATTTTTATAATGAAGAAACTAAGACGTCGAGAGTTAAATGACTTGCCTGAGTAGAAAAAGCTAAAGAAGCGATACAAATTGAAGGCACTGTTATTTTCACCCTCGTTCCATAAATCAATCCACTACGGCTTGCATTGCCATGCTTCAGAAATAAAATCTGCTCAAATCCTAAATGCAGGCCAAACTCCATTCTCCAGGTTTAAGAAAAGAGGGAGTCTCAATCTCCTCTCCTACACACAGCAACAAAACTCCCCTTCCTGAGATCCACGCCCCTGTCAACAATGGGGCTCAGCCCTTGGGGTGAAGGTTCCCGGCATGCTTGCTAATGAGGACTCCCACTTGCTCCCTAAATCACTCACGCTAGCAGGAGTCCCCCAGTGAATCCTGTGTGAAACTACTTAGGGTAGAGTTGCTGATCAAGTGGGCACATGACAAGCAAAGGTGTCAAAGAATGCCCTGGACACCTCCCCTCCGAGCACGCACTGCCCCTCCCGAGTGTCTGTTATGCTTCTGCTGCTGAGCAGCCTCCATTCTCTCCTGCTCTGGTCACACCTGTGCCTCAGTATTCTGAGGGAAAGCTAGTGCTGTGGTGATTGAAAGTTGTCAGAATCAAAACAGAGTCACATGTTGAAAAAACACCTCAGCCGGGGAAAGCCATGAAGAAAGGGTATCATGCTTTGTGCCCTAATGATGAAACTATCACAAAAGACTCTACAAAGCCACAGCCTCGCACAAAGGCTGTCACAGGCTTACACAGAAAGTCCTTCAGCAAGGACATCTGCCCAGCAATTGCCTGTCCAACCTCAGTCTGGTTATCATTATTGATCTTTGCAACTGAGGATAATCATTTCAAAACAATTATATAATCTTCTTAATTTTCCCTTAAACATCACGGCCTTCCTTTACCTCCCTGAACACGGACATAGTTGACTATGGTATGTATATGCCCAGGGCTTTATTCCCAAATAAACCTCTTTTCTTTTAGAGCCTCTCCGTGCTGGTTATGTGAGTAACAAGGGCTGGGCAGAGATGCGGAGTGTTGCATTTGGCCTGGATGGGCAAGGCTGCCTTGAGCAGATGCTTCTGGCCCCTTGTCTTCCCTTGTCCCCGCTCCTTTTCCCCTTCCAGAACAAAGCCCTCCCATCTCTGGAGCCCAGTGAGAGTCACCTCTGGCTGCCCTCTGACCCCCTGCCTATTTTAGCAAATTGCCATTCTTTCTATACCCTCCACCATGGAAAATTGCAAAATGCACTTCTGAATCCCAGCCAGATGGTGGAAGACAAACAATTTAATTCTATTAACCCACATCATTCTTTTGTTCATTCGATATGCCTTCCTTGAGAGAGCTTGTGATTGACATATCATTCAATTTGCATTTCTTGCATTTATGTCGGATAACGAGTTGTAGTATGACATAGAAGGATGAATGTAAATGATGTTTACAAACTAACCAGGGAGCTGTATAGAGTTACCCAAATTCCAGAAGTGTTGTCAACCCAAATGATTTTCAGCTGGTAAAATTGAAAACTCTGGTGTGTGGCAGCAATGGAGAGAGGGAGGGAGGAGCTGAGGGTGGCCAGACAAATGTACCCACACCCTACCCTCAGGCTACTCTCCCATGCCTACAAAGAACCAGGGAGAATAGAGGGAAACCTGTTCACAAATCAATTTCCTCTCCCAACAGAGGAAAAAGAGTTTCATCTAATTTCCTTTAAATCACCATTCACTCTGTCACTGTAACCCAAGGCACAGCCCTGGACTCTGTGATAAGGAATAAAGTGGGATAGACAGGTGGTTCAGAGAAAATGAATTCTTGGTGTAATAGAAACTCAATCGTTCTCATCTGTGTGGCCATGGCAGGGCCAAGTACAGTGTTTCATGTAAAATCTATCTTTGATGAGTTGATTTTCTATTGCAGGCACTAATGAGACTTAGCCAGCTGCCCCCAGAGTGCCTCCCACAATAGCCCCAGGGCCATGCTCTTATACCTCAATGAAAGGGGACAACTAGCCTTCACAGGGACAGCTACCATTCTGCCTTGCAGGGCACTGCAGCAGTCCCCAACCATTCTGTCCCTGGGAACTGGTTTCATGGAGGACAATTTTTTCACAGGCCAGGGTGTGGGGAGGCCTTTGATTCTCTTCAGGAGCACACAACCTACATCCTTGACACACACAGTTTACAGAAGGGTTCACACTCCTATGAGAATCTAACGCTGCTGCTGATACGGCAGGAGGCAGAGCTCAGGCGGTGATAGCGGCTGTAAATACAAATGAAGCTTCACCAGCTCACCTGCCGCTCCCTTCCCGTGGTCTCAGTTTCTAACAGGCCATGGACCAGTACTGATCTGCAGCACGGGGGTGGGGATCCCAGATGTACTAGGTTCTGCCTGACGCCAGCTACCAACAGCGTGGAGCAGCAGCATCAGCCCCCATCCAGGAGAATACAAGCTGTGCCCCCCAGGCCTCTCCACTGTGGCTTTAGAGCAAGTTCAGCATCTTCCCAGGTCCCCTTTCCCTTTATCCAGCAGCCCCATATACCTGGGTTGGCCCTGTGGAAAAAGGCTAAGAGTCATTTTCCCAAGCACATTTCCACTGCGAGAAAGTTACTTGCAACTCAGTAGTAATTATGACCCTGATAAACTTGGTTATAAGTTATAATTGATGATAATACTAAACTCTTTTATATTTTCTCAGTCTCATAATGCATTGTTATACGTCATTTTTTTTAATTTTAAGGAGGTTTAAACCCAATTAGGAATGTTGGTGATAGCTCCTTTTGTAGATAATAATCTACATAACAGCAGTAATGACATTTCAAAGATAGAAACTGTCCTATAAGAACTATCTTTGTAAGGACAGAGGAAAAAGCAAAATGTGTGCTAAGAACAAATATTATATTTATACTTAAATGTTTTGTCTTAGAACTTGACACCACTCATCAAGTCACACACCTGAAAAATGTGGACAAAGTAGCTAAAAAGAAGTAATTGTGACAACGCCTGAAGTAGCCACTTGTGTATTTTTAGACAATTCCATTTTAGATCACATTTATGTATATCTTCATTTATTCATGACCTGCCAAATTTTATTAAAGTACCAATTAGCTGTTCAAAAGCAGAATCTCTATATCATATTAAGCAAGATAAGGTATTAACCTTTGTGTTCCTTTTTATAATGACATTCTTACCATTTTAAATAGAAAATGACTTCACAAAAAACATCTCTTTCCATCTACGTAAAAAATTCACATTTTAAAGTTATTTTGGTGATGCTGGAAAGGAATATATTTTTAAAATATAATATTCTCAACGTGGATCTAAACTTTCAGACAGGTCGAGAGGTGTATGAGTGACAGACTATTAAATTTAAGAGAAGTATTGGCTGGGAGGCAGGAGCAATTTCTGACACTTGGATAGCCTTGAGGAAGGGTGATACTCAAGTGATTGCAACAGAGCCCCAAATGGTCAGGTCCTGGGTATGAGGCTTCCAGCTCCTTTTCCCTTTGCAGCATCTGATAAGTACATACATTCTGAACTTCTGAACCAGAACTCTGAACTCACCGTCTAAAATTATGGAAATGGGAAGATCATTTTTCACACCACAAACTGTATAATTTAAGAAGCTCCAATCATCTGCCTTACAATAGGTTTTCTTTTAAAGTGTACTCTCTCTTCATGGTATGCCCCTGTGAAATGGGACAAAATTCCACAAATTACAGTCTAGTAGTAAGGTTTTATAACCATAATAGAGAGTAGACTAAGGTTTTAAAATTCACCACTCCTGGGTGATGCCTATGGCTCAATAAGCAGAGTGCCGCCCACACATACTGGGGTAGTGGGTTCAAGCCCAGCCCCGGCCAAAAACTGCAGGGGGGGCGGGATTCACCACTGCTAGGAATAAATAAAATCTTATAAATTCTTCTCAAAATAAAACATACCCCCCTTCAAAATTCTCTACCCAGTGTAGACTACTACAAATCAAAATAGCTAAAGGAAATTTTGCTTGTAACAATCAGTCAGCTAACAACTATTATGTGCCTGTAACAAAACATTGTGCTAGGATTATTCACAATGGCCAAGATATTGAGATGTGAATCAAGTTATGAGTTCACCAACAGACAAATAAATAAACAAAATGTGACTTGTATGTGTGTACATGTATATATATATAATGGACTACTATTCAGGCTTAAATAAGAAAAAAAATCTGTCATAATAACAGCATGAATGAACCTAGAGAGCACTGTTAAATGAAAAAAGCCAGTCACAGAAAGACAAATGCCACGCAGTCTCACTTATACACACACGGGCAGGCTACACAGTCTCACTCATACACACACAGGCAGCTCACACGGTCTCACTCATACACATATGTTCAGGCCACAGGGTCTCACGCATAAACACTCATGGAGGCCACATGGTCTCACTTATACACACACAGGCAGGCCACACAGTCTCACTCATACACACACATGCAGGCCACGTGGTCTCACGCATACACACTCATGGAGGCCACACGGTCTCACTCATACACACATGTGCAGGCCACACGGTCTCACTCATATACACATGTGCAGGCCACACGGACTCACTCATACACACTCGTGGAAGCCACACGGTCTCATTCATACACCCATGTGTAGGCCACACCGTCTCACTCATACACACACGTGCAGGCCACACAGTCTCACTCATACACCCCATGTGCAGGCCACACGGTCTCACTCATACACCCCATATGCAGGCCACACGGTCTCACTCATATACACATGTGCAGGCCACACGGTCTCACTCATATACACATGTGCAGGCCACACGGACTCACTCATACACACTCGTGGAAGCCACACGGTCTCATTCATACACCCATGTGTAGGCCACACCGTCTCACTCATACACACACGTGCAGGCCACACAGTCTCACTCATACACCCCATGTGCAGGCCACACGGTCTCACTCATACACCCCATATGCAGGCCACACGGTCTCACTCATATACACATGTGCAGGCCACACGGACTCACTCATACACACTCGTGGAAGCCACACGGTCTCATTCATACACCCATGTGTAGGCCACACCGTCTCACTCATACACACACGTGCAGGCCACACAGTCTCACTCATACACCCCATGTGCAGGCCACACGGTCTCACTCATACACCCCATATGCAGGCCACACGGTCTCACTCATACACACATGCGCAGGCCACATGGTCTCACTCATACACACATGTGCAGGCCACATGGTCTCACGCATACACCCACAGGCAGGCCACACAGTCTCACTTATGCACACAAGTGCAGGCCACAAGGTCTCACTTATACACACACATGCAGTGTAAAGAAGCTGAAATCACAGAAACAGAGGATAGAATGGTGGTTACCAGGGGTGAGGTGGGGGAGTGGCTGGAAAGAGGGTCGGGAAGATGCTAGTAAAAGGACACACAATTTCAGTCAGACAGGAGGAACAATTTCCAGATTTATTGTGCATCGGAGTGGCTGTAGTTAATAACAATATTATACTCGAAAATTGCTGAGAGTAGATTTTAAGAGTTGTCACCACAAAAAAAAGTGTGTAAGGTGATATAGATGTTAAATATCTTGATTTAGTCATACCACAATGTATACATATATCAAAACATAATACATGTACACTGTAAACACATATACATTCTACTTACCCATTTATAAAAACTAAAAAATAAACAAGCAAAAAAAAAAAATCACTATTCTAGGTACTGTGAAGCAGAACAAAATAAAATGTGGCTCAACACCAGTAATCTTTTCAATTCCATGTGGATAACAAGAGAACCAGCTTCCAAGATAAATTCAGACAAATCCAGAGAACAGAAATGCTGTGCTGCTGCTCATTATTTTCATCAGGTCTGATTTCTTTGTTGTTGTTGTTAAATCATGACTGTATACATTTATGGGGTACAAGGTGATGATTTGATATACAATAAGAAATGCTTAAATCAAACTGATTCCAACAAATGAGAGCAATGCCTATTTCATAGGCTCAGTGTGATAAATACTTCAGATTCTGTTTAAAAACTCCTGGGGCAGTGTTTGGCATGTAATTGACAATCCTTAAATGACACTAGTGGCTGATGGTTGCTCTGCCAGGGACCTTCATTTGGGTCGTGTTGATAATGAGGAGATATCACTAAAGACAGCAGTCAGGACACCTTAGTTTTCTGTGTGATCAAACTTAAAGAACAGATGATACTGGAATTTGAAATAAATGGAAATGAACATTGGTATGTTCTAAGGTCCACCTTGAAAAGAGGATGTGGGGAAAGAGAATGCAGGAAATACCATTCTGACATCCTTCTAGGTCCGCCCTCAGGAGAGGCCATACCCCCAGGTCTGGGGCAATTGAACAAGGGGTTCAGGTCCAGGAGAATCTACCTTCTCAACTACATCTTTTGTTTTTTTTTTTTGAGACAGAGTCTCACTATGTTGCCCTCGGTAGAGTGCCGTGGCATCACAGCTTAACCTCAAATTTTGGGGCTTCAGTGATTCTCTTGCCTCAGCTTCCCAAGTAGCTGGGACTACAGGTGCTCACCACAACGCCCAGCTATTTTTTTGGTTGCAGTTGTCATTGTTTTCCAGCAGGCCTGGGCTGGATTCAAACCCACCACCTTTAGTGTATGTGGCTGGCGCCCTACTCACTGAGCTATGGGCTCCAAGCCCTCAACTACATCTTTCTTCTATTATCTCAGGAATTGAAAGGCCTGAAAGAAAAACAGGGTAGTTATTTTGTTTTACCTTTCAGAACCTGACCCTTTCATATAGAGTTAAGCCCAAAATGCAATCAAGTGGGGAGTAGTGGGAAAGCAGATGGGGCCTCTGTTTTTCCCAGTCTTTCTCCATCTATCTATTGTTTTCCATTTCTCTGTTTCACCAAAAAAAAAAAAAAAATCTTGCTTCCATACTCTAATCCCCAGATTTTGGCCTGAAAACTAACTTATCTCTATAGCAACATTTACTATTGAATATGACAGAAAGGCGGAAATTTTGGTGCAGGTTTTTCAATTATGTAAAGGAAGAAAAATCTTTTTCCTTTGCCTGCTTAGGTTCATTGGCTGGGACACTGCAAATTAGACTGACAAAAGACAGCCCAGCAGGAGAAAAGGCATACAAATTTTATTTGACACCTGGGCCTTCTTAGAAAAGAAGTGAAGACCTCAAGAAGCAGATAGACCCAAGAGTTTATATACTCTTCTTAACAAAGAGCCATAAATTGTGGAGACAAGGCAAGGCAAAGGAAAGACTCGTGGGGTTGAAAACTACGGAAAGGTAACCACATGGAGGAATCTGGTAGAAGAGGCTGTCTTAGCAAGGCTGGTTCCTGCAGGCCTGCCTTGATGCCAGCTTTCCTTCTTCGTGGCTCTAGAGTGTCCCCAGGAGAGGGTATTTATGGCCGTCTTTATTGCTCAGGAGTTTCTGCTTTTTATCAGATGAGGGAGGCTCTGGAAAGGCTTCTTTCTGCATCTGTTGAATCTCAAATGTTTTTAGCTCTAAATAATCTTTATGCCAAAGTGGCATATTTAGGGGTAATATATTCTGATCCCCCTCAATTACAATGACATATAAACAAGACTGAGCCTCAAAACTTTTTGAATTATCTGCCTCATCCGGGTTCACCCTTTTAACACTCCATATCCCCCATGAAAAGGATAGTAAGATTGTCATAGAGATAATAGTTTCTGCTGTTGAATGTTACAGGTCTCTGGGAGAATGTCCTTAGAGGGAGCTTCTAAATGGTACCTTTACTAATAAAACCTGAAAAGGAGAATACACAAAACCTGTTGGATTGACTCTGTTAAGGTCCTGAGTCTTGGGGCATATGGCTTAAGTTATACTGAAATTTTAGAGAATAGGGACACAGAACATTATTTTGTTTTATTTGTCAAAATAATGAAGTCATTTCTTTTTTTCTTGTGATCTTTAATAGATATATAATCCACATTTATTTCTTTAAGCATAGTCCTAATGCAGAAAGAAAAATCATCGTTGTAGGCATCAAATACAATTGTTGGAAATTATATTCCATGTCTAACTTCTACTAGAAAAAGCAGCATCCAAACTTTTCTTACTTGTGTGATACAAAGGACCACATCTAAATTCTCAGTAATGTTGACTTCAAGTTATAGTGCCACATTTTCAAAATAAACTAAATGCCTTTTGTTTTTAAAATGCTTATTAGAATTTTCATGTCAAGATTACTGCATGTAAATGGTAATACATGGGTCTGCCTATGTTCCAACATCACCAAAATTTTTCTAGTTACTTTAATATACCGGGTTTAATTCCAACTACAAGTTACTATGACAACAGAGATAATTGAGTGCTTACCCCAGTATGCTTTCTGGAAATCACACTTTTAGGGTAATTTTTCTAATGCAGCATTGCTTAAATTGCTTCAAAGTTATAGCAATTATGTTTTTGATTATAAACATCAGAGTAGAGAGAAAAAGAAACCTTGAAATGCCACAGCTGGATTATAACGTTAGCAGCAGACACACATTTTTAATGGGTAAGGCACCTCACACCCTGCACGCACTGCCATTGGGTCTGGGCAGGGTACGGCAGGCATCTCACTTGAAGCATTTACAGGCTGGTAAAATAGTTCACACTGTCTTTTCCCTCCATTTAAATTTATTTCATATTGTGATTTTTCAATATGTTGCCAAGAAGATGGCCTCTGCTGTACAGTGAAATGGAAATAACTTATTTTCTGCTAGTAATTTAATTCCATCCATTACAGTCATGTAGCACTTAAATTGTTGCAAATGTTTTATGTAAGTATGTAGCTGGGTGGTCTCTTGTAAGATTTCAATCAGGGAGACTGCAATCATCTTTAGTCCAACTGGGGCTAAAGGCTGAACTTCTAGCTCACTCACATGGTTGTTGGCAGACCTTGGTTCCTCATGGGCTGTGGGCCAGAGGCCTCGCCTACCCTGCGCCTTCCCAGTGGGCCTCTCCATGGGACAGCTTACATCTTGGCATGTGAGGGTAATCCAAAGGAGAGGGAGAACGTCTAAGAGAGAGAGCTCACAAGCTCCAGCGAGAGAGACACAGAGAGAGAGAGCTCACAAGCTCCAGCGAGCGAGCGAGAGAGAGAGAGAGAGAGAGAGAGAGAGAGAGCTCTCACAAGCTCCAGTGAAAGGGGGTGGGGGGGAGAGAGAGCTCACAAGCTCCAGCAAGAGAGAGAGAGAGCTCACAAGCTCCAGCAAGAGCACCCAAAAGAGGAGCCACTGAAGCCTCAGTCTTTTTATAACCTCACCTCACTGACATTTTAACACTTTTGCCATAATCTGTTCATTAAATGCCAGTCCTTAAGGTCAGCCCATACTCCAGAGAAGAAAACGAATTTCCACCCTGGGATAGCAGAAGAATCACAGAACTGCAGACATCATTCTGAAGCCACCACAGCAGAGCTTGGAAAGTATTAACTACTGTTTCTCTTCTGATCCTTTTATCACATCTGCTGTGGCTAGATAATAATTTAAGACATTAATTTGTTTTTGTTTCTCTCTTATATTTCTCTTTTTCGCTTTTCTCTTTCAGTACGTGGCTAGTCAGCCTCGTTGCCTCCAGGGACTTACGTGGCTCAGAGAGAAACAACCAGGCCTACAGCCTCCCTTGAGAAACAAAGAGGGTCTCCATAGACACTGAAAAGGGCGGGTTGTCTGTGCATACAAACAACAAATTTATGAAAGAATAGAGGGTGGAGGAAAGAATAGGAAAAGCAGGGTCGGAAGGGTGTGAGAAATGCTGGGAATTGCACCTGGCTTTCTGACCCTCATAGCAGGTATGAGACAGAGAGAAGTGTGGTTGTGCAGTTTACCTGGAAGATGGGAGGTGGGTTGTCTCCCGAAAGATCCTCACAGCCCTGGGGTGGCAGAGGCAAGCAGGTAAGAGTGGTGATGTGTGGGAATGATAACAAAGAACACCCCTCCCCAGCCACCACTACCCCTTTGGTCCTGTGTAAAAATACAGAAAGATCCATATAACCTCAGGATGGCCCAGTGAAATAGGGACCTAGCCCTAGAAATCAAGTTATAGGAAAAAAAAAATCTTTTTTTGAGACAGTCTCACTATGTCACCCTCAGTAGAGTGCTATGGCATCACAACTCACAGCAACCTCAAACTCTTGGGCTTAAGCGATTCTCTTGACTCAGTCTCCCAAGTACCTGGGACTACAGGCACCCGCCACAACAACTGGCTATTTTTTGGTTACAGTTGTCATTGTTGTTTAGCAGGCCCGGGCCAGGCTCGAACCCGCCAGCCCCAGTGTATGTGGCTGGCATCCTACTCACTGAGCTACGGGCACTGAGCTGAAAAAAAAAAATTTAAATATAGAAAATTTTAAAATTCATTTCTCTTACCCTGGAGTGGCGACAGCCACACTCCTGTAGTACGGAGCTTTGGGCAGGTCTGACCAGGAACTTTCTGTGTGTTATCCCCGCTGATCAGCACTGCAGCCCCTTACAGATGAAGCTACCGGCTCAACCAGATGGCTGGTAAGAGTCAGGGCCAGGATGCAAAGCTCACCTTGACTCCAAGGACTGGGACTTTACATAAACCTGGACAGAGAATAAGAACTTAAGTGCTGGGCGGCGCCTGTGGCTCAGTCGGTAAGGCGCCAGCCACATATACCAAGGGTGGCGGGTTCAAACCCGGCCCCTGCTGAACTGCAACCAAAAAAAAAATAGCTGGGCGTTGTGGCAGGCACCTGTAGTCCCAGCTACTCGGGAGGCTGAGGCAAGAGAATCGCTTAAGCCTGGGAGTTGGAGGTTGCTGTGAGCTGTGTGAGGCCACGGCATTCTACCGAGGGCCATAAAGTGAGACTCTGTCTCTACAGAAAAAAAAAAAAAAAACTTAAGTGCTCATTAAATACGTGTCTTTTGTCTATGGAATTTTTGGAGGCCAAATAGAATTTTAAATAAATGTGACTTTGCACAAATGTAGAAGGAGTCTGGATGATGGTTTCCAGCTAAAAGAGTCCATTGTCGGTTAGGACAGTTAGTACAAGTGTAACTGTTTGAACATTTCTCTCTCTCCCCATTAAACTGAAGTGCCCTCAGGACAGAAATCAGATCCTACTTAGGTCTCTTCCCTCCAAACCCAGCACCTAGGGGCTCAAAATTTTGCTGGCATTAGTTTCTGACGTTATCATTTTAGAATTCCTCAAATGTCTTACTATACTTTTGAAGAGGAGGGAAAATAGTCTAAATAGTAATATGTATTTATGTACAGGTATGTCATTTTTCTGAGTGATAGCCCATTAATATGAATACAAACAATAAAAAAAGTAGCATCCTATCAACTGGAAAGTGCTGTTATCTCTTTTAATTCTGATACTTGACTAACTAGAACACATTCTCTTTGTTTATCACATAAATTGGAACTTACAGCGTTAAAACAGAGATTGAGGAGAGATGTTATATAGAATAGAGAAGTGCATTTGATAAATGTAGAGCTAAAGTTATAGTTAATAAAATGTTGCACAAAATGATTTTATTATATCAAGTTACTCTGCATGTTTCTATAAAATAGCAGTTTACCACACCCAGCTTTATTTAGAGCTTGTACTATTGCCTTATTTTACTTTAGAGAGAAAAATCTTAATCTCTCTCTCCCACATCCATATATGTACATACACACCCATACAAGGACTGCAAAGATTTTTTTTTTTACTCTTAGGTTTTCTTCTCATTACAAAAGTAAATATTCTGAGGGCTAAAACTGTTAAAAGGACTGAAAAGCCGGGTGGCGCCTGTGGCTCAGTGAGCAGGGCGCCGGCCCCATATGCCGAGGGTGGCGGGTTCAAACCCAGCCCCGGCCAAACTGCAACAAAAAAATAGCCGGGCTTTGTGGTGGGCGCCTGTAGTCCCAGCTGCTTGGGAGGCTGAGGCAGGAGAATCACCTAAGCCCAGGAGTTGGAGGTTGCTGTGAGCTGTGTGACGCCACGGCACTCCACTAAGGGCAATAAAGTGAAACTCTGTCTCTACAAAAAATAAAAAAATAAAAAAAAGATACAGTAAAAAAAATAATTTAAAATAATGAGATGATACAGAATATATAATTTTATGTATTTGTTTTCTCCTTTTATTAAGAACCCTTCAAATGTATGTTAGTAAATCAAGAAAGTTAATGAGGCTTAAAACAAAATAATTACTTTACTTATACTTATTTACCCAGGAAAAAAAAATCAATTTAAATACCCTGGTTCCCAGAGCATGTAGGCACATTTTTATATGTAGTCAATTGCATTCTTTTCTGCTTAACTCAACAAATATTTATTAAGCATCTAAAATATGAGAGATAATATGAAAAGAGTTTATATGCTGCTGCCTCTGACTTCAAGGAACTAAAATTTAGTTTAAAAGGCAAAATTTTAATATAGCAAACAGTTAATAATGCAAAGCAATATATAATTAAGAATCTAGAGGAGTATACAGACAGTAACAGCCCTGAAGAGAGCAAGCACAAGGTCACAGGTGTAGTCACAAGCACGTCTCAAGGTACACTTCCAGCGAGGGCCATTCTGCAAATCCACTCTTCCCCACCTCTGTGAAGATGTGTGCAGACAATAGGGGGACAATAATAGGCACAGACCTGGAGTTTATGACTAGGGATAGGGTCGATGGGATATCACCATGTAACTAACTCCTTCTTGCCTGCATTCCTTCCATTTGTTGCACGCAAAGTAGGCTGAAGACACATGCAAAACTAGGTTGTAAACAGTCAGTAAAACCATGCATTCATGATTGAAAGCACACCAGAGGATATGCTGTTGGTATCGATACCTCTTACATACATTGCCTACTCCCAAGGTTAATACCCATCAGTTTTTCTTTAACTTCTTTTTATTTTGAGACAGAGTCTCACTCACCCTGGGTAGAGTGCCATGGCATCATAGCTTACAGCAAACTCAAACACCTGGGCTTGAGTGATCCACTTGCCTCAACCTCCCAAGTAGCAGGGACTACAGGTGCTCACCTCTAAGCCTGGCTAGTTTTCTCTATTTTTAACTTTTTTTTTTTGCAGTTTTTGGCCAGGGCTGGACTTGAACCCGTCACCTCTGGCATATGGGGCCAGCACCCTACCCCTTTGAGCCATAGGCACCACCCAGTTTTCTCTATTTTTAGTAGAGACAGGGTGTTGCTCTTGCTCAGGCTGGTCTCAAGCTCCTGAGCTCAAGCAATCCACCCACCTCAGCCTCCCAGAGTGCTAGAATTACAGGCGGGAGCCATGGCTGCCCGGACCCACAGCTGCCCGGAGCCATGGCTGCCCGCTCCTTAACTTCTAATATAAACATGTGGTGTATAGTCTGAGCTCAGAATGGTTTTTTTCTAAATTTTCTTAAAAGTATGAGGAAAAATGTTTGATGTGTTTCAAACATCTGAAACGAATTTTTTTAATTCTTTGGAGAAACAAAAATCAATATAGAAACTTTAAACTAAAAATGGATTGTTCAGGAAGAGAAGTGAAAAGTGGTTTGAACAAACACTGAATTGACTGTTAACTGTTATAGTTACGTCACAGTCATTATAATAAAACTGTAATCACTTTGCACTCTGTGTGAGCAACAACAGAAGCAGAAAGAATATACACTTAATGTGTTATCTTTTAGTCTTCAGCTTTCTAAGCTCCGTGTGGTGTTTGAGTCAAATATTGGGTTTAGGACACATTAAGAATTACCAGAAGCGTTGATAATCCTTGGGGAATATGGGTAAGATTTTTCTTGCTTAACATCCTTTACAAACTGTGATTTCCATGAAGTTAAAGTCAAGCCACGGCCTTAGCAAAAGAAAAATTATGCCACTGCATGATGTCTAGAAATGCAACGTAAACATATTAGTGATGGATTTTGTTTCCAATCTTTGAGTAATTACTACAAATTGCCTTTACCCAGTATGATCACCCAAAACACCTAGCAAAGAAAAAATAAGACCACTCAGAGACTCAATAGCCAAGGAGACAGCTATAAATTGGATTTCATTTACAATATTTACTTTTAATATTGTAAATATTCAGTCTTTTTTGTATTAGAACTACTGAAAAAAAGACAACTGAATTGATAGGACAAGAGATTCAATGCTTTTATTTACTCATTTATGAGCAATATTTCCATAGTGCCCAGCTGGTATCCCCCACAGCCCCCACACTCACTTCTATATCTGTTCAGATAACGCAATAGAGTATAAAGTAGGAGGAGAAAAGGTGATACCTGGGAGGGGTAGTTACCACAATTTTGTATGTTCAGACAGAAACAAAAAGCATGATGTTTGTGCAAGATGTAGATTTAACCAGTTGCAGATCAAAAATAATAGATGGAGGCTGAGGCAGGAAGATCGCTTGAGTTCATGAGTTCCAGACCAGCCTGAACAAGAGCAAGATCCCCTGTCTACTAAAACTAGAAATACAGCCATGCGTTGGAGTGGGGTGGGGGGTGAAGGGGCTGAGCCTATAGTCCCAGTTATTCAGGAGGCTGAGGCAAGAAGATCATACGAACCCAGCAGCTTGAGGTTGCTGTGAGCTAGGCTGATGCCATGATACTCTAGCTTCAGGCAACAGAGTGAGACTCTGTCTCAAAAAACAAAAGAAAAATAATAATGGATGGTCACATTTGTACTGAACATGTACGGACTTCTTTTTCTTGTCCCTTTTCCCTAAATAATGCAGTATGACAACTATTTTCATAGCATTTATACTGTATTAGGCATTACATATATAAGTAATCTAGGAATGATTTAAGTCTACAGAAGGATGTGGGTAGGTTACATGCAAATGCTACACCCTTTTATACCAGGGACTTGAGCATCTGAGGATTTTGCTATCCACGGGGTTCTGAAACTCTCCTGGATACTGAGGGATGACTCTCTATTTTACTTTTTTTTGTATTTCATTTGTTCAGAGTACCAAGTCAGGGGCAGGGGGAGAAAATCCCATCTCAGGACTGTAGTCACTCTGGAAAAGGCGGAACATGAAAAGGCCTGGACATGGGGTGGAAGATGGGCACGTTGACTTTGCCCCCAGCGTGGATCTCTTATTTTAAAGATGATTTTTAAGGCTATGTTAACCAGTTTGATGAAAATATTTCAAATTGTACATAAAACCAGCACATTGTACCCCATGATTGCATTAATATACACAGCTATGATTTAATAAAAAATTTTTTTTTTCAAAAATACCTAAAGATTAAAGAAAAAAGATGATTTTAAAACTTGCCTTATATCCTTAAGAGTTGGAATAAGAGTAAACTTTTAAAAATATACATGTATGATGAATAAACACAACAATTCAGAATTATTGGTATCCTTTGTACTCCCTCTAAGGAAGAAGAGTTTAAGGCACAGAAAACCAGGTGAGAGTTGTTAAAAAATTAGTTTCAAATAAAAAAAAGAACTTTTGTTTAAAATTGTTTGAGGGTAGTAAAGAATTTACAAAGTAAACAAAATTAAAATGGAACTAATATGTACCTTTTGTCAATAAAAAGCAATACCCAGCAGAAAAGTGAATCAGTGATTTAGAAAACAAACCCGAAAAGATCTCCCAACTTGGAAAGAAAAGAGAGAAAGGGTTTTTTTTTAGAATTTTTTTCCTTCTTTTAACTTTTTTTTAATTTGTTTTTGTTTTGTTTTGTTTTTGTTTTGAAACAGAATCTTACTCTGTTACCCAGGCTGGAGTTGGAGTGGTGATATCATAGCTTACTGCAACCTCAAACTCCTGGGCTCAAGCACGATCCTCCTACTTCAGCCTTCTAGTAGCTGGGGCTATAGGCACCTGCCACCATGCCCAGCTAAGTTTTCTATTTTTCTTTCTTTCTTTTTTTTTTTTGCAGTTTTTGGCCAGGGCTGGGCTTGAACCCGCCACCTCCGGCATATGGAGCCGATGCCCTACTCCTTTGAGCCACAGGCGCTGCCAAGTTTTCTATTTTTCATAGAAACAGGGTCTGTCTCTTGCTCAGGCTAGACTTGAACTCCTCAAGCAATTGTCAGCCTCCCAGAGGGCTAGGATTACAGGCATGAGTCCCAGCAATCAGCCTGAAAAAGAGATTTTTAAAAATTAGAGGATAGTATCTTTAGTATCTTTTGGAACTTTAAAACAAGACATTTTGTAAAGACATAAGGATTATATTTGTATTCTTTCTTTCTTCTTCTTCTTCTTCTTTTTTTTTTTTTTTTTTTGAGACAGAGTCTCACCCAGTTACCCTGGGGTTGAGTGTGTTATGTGTCACAGCAACCTCAAACTCCTGAGCTCAAGCAATTTCACCGCAGCCTTCTGAGTAGCTGGAATTACAGATGTTCTACATAATATTCAGCTATTTTTAGAGACATGGTCTCACTCTTGCTCAGGCTGGTCTTGAACTCCTGAGCTCAAGCAATCCTCCCACCTAGGCCTCCCAAACTGCTAGGATTACAAGCGAGAGCCACCATGCTAGACCTTATATTCATATTCTTAAAAAAGAAACAAGAAAATAACTAACTGCACGAAATGCAATGAAAGCAAAAAATTAAAGATTTTTTTGAAAATGAAGATTAAAGGAGTTTACTGAGATCTAAGCTAAATAAATTAGAGTGCTACATCCAGAGTAAAAATTTCAATTATCACCACATAATTAAACCAAATTATCTGTGCTCTTCCACATTTACCACATACATTCAGCTGTTGCTTTTCTTATAATGTTCAAGAGTTTTAGATAGTGATGAATTCTAAGTCAAATGTTCTTCCCTCTTTGATTGGCTAGGATGTCACTACAAAATACTCTTTTCAATCTTGGCATGAATTCCATCAATCAGTAGAGGAAACACAGTGTCCTAAAGAACAATGCAAAATTGCCACTATTTTCTAGAAAAACAATTAACCTTCAGTCTTACCGTGACTCAGAAAACACAGTATACCAGATGCCAGTGGCATAAGCAATGTCTTTAAAACAGCATATTGAACCTATTCTGCTGAGGAATGATGAGGATATCACACCTGGCCAGGAGAGCACAGGTGCTTCACATGCCATTGGGTCATAGTCTTGCTGCACAGTCTTGTTCCATATAAATCCCTAATGAACCCTTTGGGCTTTAAGGGTAAGTCAGTTTTTTAGTTTCAATACCAAAATCCAAAAAACATTAATGGATCAAAATCCAAAAATGAAAGGGAAAACACCTGTAAGAGATGGAGCAGAAATTACCCATGGTTTACAAATACACAAAAATTACACACTTAAAATGTCTCCCCGGCAACACCAATTGGCAAAACTTTAAAACAATGTCTATAATGAAAAGATTATGAACCAAGAATGTCCCAGAAAGACATTCTGGGAAATGCCCAGAACCCAGATAGCCTGCACTAGAACAACATGCCTTTCTCAGAAAAATTAATTAAAGGTATACTTCAACAAGATGAATCAAAAATTCTAAAACTTAATAATAGTCTAACTATAAAAAGGCTCTTGAGACTTAACTTATTTAGGTTGGATTCCAATTTAGAAATATGATTGGGTATGTGTTGTCAAGAGAATCAGTAGCCTGGGGGCAAATCTTCAGAGAGCTACCAGAGGTCCTCAAACTTTTTAAATAGGGGGCCAGTTCACTGTCCCTCAGACGGTTGGAGGGCCGGACTATAGTTTAAAAAAAAAAACAAACTATGAACAAATTCCTATGCACACTGCACATATCTTATTTTGAAGTAAAAAAACAAAACGGGAACAAATACAATCACACCACTTCATGTGGCCCACAGGTCATGTGGTAGTTTGAGGACCCCTGATTAGACTATCTCAACTGTTTCTCTTCTGCTTCTCAGTTTTTTTCCAACACAATTTGAGAAAGTGTGTTTCTTGAGCATTCTTTACCCCAGATTTCATCTGGAATCCCTCACTACATTTGATGCGATCATTTGAAACGTTATTTAGCAAAGAAGGGTTCCAGCTCTTGTTACCAGTAGCTAAATGCAGTTATGACACTGGGAAAAGCAACATAACCAGAAGTTTCTTCTCTGCAAAGTTGGCCTCCTCTCCTTTTCATACACATAATCAGAGTTTCCAGGAAAAGAAAAGGAAACATTCTCATTGCCAAGTAACATGGAAACATTTTTCTATTTCTTTAAAATTCATTCTTAATAACCTGAATCATTGACATTTTCTAGCTATGAAAGATAAATAAATATATTATGGGTCATTAGCCCCTCTGCATAGCATCTTCCATCAAAGTTTTATAATATTCCTCTGCTTATTATGCAAAAAAATCACTACATAGTGTATACTTTTAAATATAGAAAAATGTGCAAAGAAAAAAGGTTATAATTAAAAATTATCAAAATATTAATAGAGGTTATCTCCAGGTGGGATTCTAGATTATTTTCATCTTCTTGTCTCTATTTTCTAAGTGTTCAATAATGTCACTATATTACTTCATAATCAGAAAGATGTTTAAAATCATTTCATGAAATTTTATATTAAATGTCATACGGTCACAATTATTTCAGGATATATAACAAAATGCTGGACCCAAATAAATACAAAAACAAATGTTAGTAGTGATTACCTCAGGGTGATAAATTATGCTTTCTCATGTGTATTTGTAAAATCTTAAATGATAAACTATTTTATTATAGAAAATGCTATTCTTATACAACTCAAGAGTATAAAATAGCATTAATTAACATTAATTAAATATTTACCCAAACCATGAAATATTTATTGTGTTTTACTTCTATTTCACTTTTAGAATTTCATAAACTATAACACACCCTACAGAATTAGCTACCTGGTGCCCAACCAGATACAATGAAACAAGTAGAAGCAAAGAGGCGACATATTAGGACTGTTTAGTCACGCTGCATGTGTCACAAGAGAGCAAGGACTGCTTTAATTACTAGTCATTTGAATTTCTGATTGATATTATAGCAAAATTTAAATCTTGTTAATTTACTTTGGCAGCTTGACAACAGCCTCATTTACAATCCTTTGAGGGAATTGCAAAACTACCATTGGTTTTGATTTGGAGTGAAGTGTCATTTTTCTGTAAGAGCCTTGGTGAAATTCAGGGCTAAACATTAGTCAGAATATATTTTTAACCCATCAGAAGTCTAAGTTATGAGTTTTTAATATTTGGAAGAAATGAAACAATGAAAAAAAAAACAGTTATAAATCTATAAAAATTCAAGTGGGGGCCGATGCAGATATTTTAAATCTAAAATGTTTAAATAATTGGTAAGTTGTAAAATAAAATAAATATTTTATAAATGGTAAGTTGTTCTGAAATAAATGGTAAGTTGTTCTGACCCTCCTGGAAATCTTCTAAAATTCTCTTGACTTCTATTATGACCAGTACAGTTTCTCTAAATATTAAACTTCTTCAGTCTTAGAACGTAAATTCCACAAACACTGGACATTTCTTGTATTCATCTCTGTCTAGACCAGTGTTTTTCAAACTTTTTTATTTCACAGCACACTTGAACCTGTAGTTAAACTTCCATACACACTTAAATTATGTTGATCAAAAATAAAGAGTAAAACAAAGAATATATTTGAACTTCTTTCAAAAATAATTTAATTAATAAGCTTTAAAACATTTCATGGCACACCTAAGATTCTCTCACGGCACAGCAGTGTGCCGCGGCCCACTGTTAAAAACACACTGGTCTGGACCCACCAGGAGCAGCACCTGGAATGCTGAATAGTCTCCCTGCGTCAGGAGTGGGGCAGAGGTAAAGCCCAGCCCAACTTAAGTCAAGCTCAAAAAAAAAGAGTGAAAATATTCAAAAGTGGATCTGTAGGTGCTCTGAGAAACACCCGGGAAGCCTTTCATTCATAAAAGAGATTTGAAATTTCCAAGTCCTGTTTTACAATCTTCTCACAGGCCAAATGTCTAAAAGGCCTTGAGTCAATATTTATCAGGCACGAATATTCATCTCAAGGAGAAAAGGATTCAAAGCAAAGGATGTTTTAAATTTTTTCTTTTTCAAAATGTAAGTGTATCTTTTTCATAGCTATTGCATCTGTGGGTGACCCTTTGCATATCAGTACCTGACTTTTTCTTAAAAGCCAATAAAGCACAATTTCATAGTGTTATAAAAGCAGGCATTAAAGAATGATAGTTTCCAAAGATTTGGATCATAAGGAAACCAGCCCATTAAACCTAAGACCTAAATATGTGTTGAGACAAGGTATTAGCTCTCTGACAAAGGACTGTTTTCTACTTTATCACTATCACTCCCCTCTCTGGTGTCTAGGCACATCTTGATGTGGTTAACTGTCTGCATATGCTCTACATTATTCGAAACCAACAACCTGGAAAAGCTGCCAGCACACAGGAAAAAATATGTGTTGGTTCATTACATCTTTTCATTTCCTCTTCAGAGTCTCTGATCTCAGAGGACTCTCAGATAACCCAAAGTCAAAGCAGAAGAAAGCACTGACCTTTATCATCTTAATAAGTAATGGAAAAGCAACCATGTGCAAATAATAATCAGTTTTTATTATTTAGACATCAATATTCTCATGTGATTAACTTGAACTGTGCAAAGTTTAAATTCAATGTCCCACCTCTGAAATTTGTTGTAGGGTTAAGGCTGCCTTTTACTTTATTTCATTTTACTTTGGGTTTTGGGGTCTTGATTTAACAGAACTAATTATCTGATTACCAGCTTGTTTCTTTGATGCAGTAAAAGCTGGGGCTCAGCTCTCCTTCCTCCAGCTCCTGAGACTTTGCTTGCCAGAAGCATCTTTTCATCTTGATTTGACTGAACATCGGTCTCAACTAGAGAGTTTTACACTGAAGAATACAAAAGAGTCAATTAGTTGATATTTGTATGGACACTGGATTCTTCAGGAACTAATATCCATGAAAGGATTTCTTCAATAGTTCATGGCAGCCGTGAATTGAGGGATGAATGAAGCTTCTGTAATGAGAATGACAACTGTATTTCCTCTCTGATGTGGAAACAAAAACAAAATCAGATAAATACTATAAGGAGACCTCAAAAAGCCCTACACAAATACAAAGAGAGGAGCAATACCAAAATTAAGTGCTACCATTTCTTCTAAACCCATTAATGGATTAAAACATTATAATCCACATACCAATTTTTAAAGAGCAGTCCTATGCTATTTCTGCATATGAGAAAACCAAGGGCTGGAGGATAAGCAATCTTTCTGTGGTCACACAGCTAATAAGCAGGCATTAGGACCCAGATTCAAACCCAGATCTGACCCCAGATCACACGCAATGTATTGGCTTTTTATGGTTGGCCATATGCAAACCATATTTTAAAAAATATAAGTCTCATATGATATTGTCAGTGTTTCCCAAACATTAAGCAATGTACATCTGCTTAAGTCATCTGTCCTAATTTCTGCTTCAATAAAAATTAGTTTATGTTTGTACAAACCATAAAATTAAGTTATGTAGTCATATAATTAATCTGAATCACCTTAACTTGGAACAAAAAGTCAAGTCACATAGAAAGCTGAAATGTTTGGTTTCCAAAGTCACAGGGAAGACATAAATTTGTAAATTAAAATTTACATCAATGACATAGCTCTAAATTTTGTCCATAGATGAGCTTCTTCCCTTTCTTAAAAAAAAAAAGGTAAGCATATCATTAGTAGACATGTATAAGTTTAAAACATTTCCTTTGGTTCCACTGAGTATTAGCATCTTCAGTTGTCTGGCGTTTACTCGGGCCTTGGGCTGCTCACATAATATCTCCATGCCTTATTATTTGAGGGTTGTAGAATGCTTTGGAGAAAATGAGAAAAGTTTACATCGTACCCATATATAATTGCATTTATTTTAAATGTTATCATATATTTTATCATTGGGGATTTGTTTTTGTTTGTTGTGTTTTTGAAAAGGGTCTTGCTCTGTCTCCCTGGCTAGAGTGAAATGGCCCCATTATAGCTCACAACAACCTCAAACTCCTGGGCTTAAGCAATTCTCTTGCCTCAGCTTCCAAAGTAGCTGGGACTACAGACATGAGCCATAATGCCCAGCTTATTTTCCTATTTTTCGTAGAGACAGTATCTTACTTTTCCTCACACAGGTTTCAACTCCTGGTCTCAAGCAATCCTCCTGCCGAAGCCTTCCAAAATGCTGGGATTATAGGTGTGAGCCACTGTGCCTGGCCCATTTTTGTTCTTAATGACACTTCTGTCCAAAGAATGTGCTGGGTTTGTCTGCCCCAAGCCCCTGGCTCCTTTCTTCTGGGAGTGATGCCTCCACTTCCTTCTCTGAGGGTTTCTTCCCAGCTCCATGAAATGTGGAGGACTGACAGTCACTGTGCCCAACCACGCTGACTACAAGTGTGGGCTTATGACTCACGGTGGTCCTCGTAAAACTTACCTGGAATTCCCAGACTGAGGGTGGGAGCAAAGAGAATTTCTTCTTTTACTTTGAATTAAAAGCTCTAAGAAAGTAATCTCAGAGCTGTCTAGAATCACATCCATGGGACGTGCCTGCAAAGGAGCCAGAGAGAATCTGAGACCAATCCATGGACAGCTAACAAGGAACAATGTACCTGAGTCCAGAGTGACCCTCATCCTAATAGTTCCAGTAACAAATAATGTCACATTTGTATTAGGTTTTCAGAAACCCACAATTGAAAAAAACCTTCTGACCACATATGTTATTCCTTCATTCATCTGCTCATCCACTTATTGTTCCATGCATTTATTTAATAGGTGTTTATTAGATGCCTCCCATGCACTGGGTATAAATGGAAAACTGTATATCCTATTCTCAATAATTATAAGAAACTGAGAAGCTGGACAGGAGTCAGAGAAAAATTATATTTCTGGTTCTGTTTGCAATTTTTAAAGGTCTTAGATTTTAAGGATGTTTAAGGATTTCTGAGGGAATACTTGAAGCTTTGACTCCAGATTGAAAACAGGACAAACACCATACCTACCCTACAACTTATATTTTATAAAAAATCTGAGACAAAAAATACATATTATCTTTTAGAATACAGAAAGCACAGGAAACCACAAAGAGGTAAGCTCTATTAGTATGTTGGTCTACTCATTTCCATCCATATCTCATTTTGTGGACAATTTATAGGTCTGTGTGTTGAAATTATTCTGACCCATCAAAACATTCCATTCATTTTTTTCTCTTCTGTCACAACTAAATTAGATGACTGTGTGGGATACAATAAAGATGCTTCCAGTGGATAATCAGAGCAGCTTTGAGCCATGCCTTCTCATTAGAGGCGCAAGTTCTGCCCAACCGGCAACTGTCAGCGCTCAGTCGGTTATGTGCAGCAAGAGACAATTAGAAAAGCTGCCTCAGCTGCTGCTTGAGCAGTTAGGGATGACACATGAGAAATTGTTCATCCTGGTAGACCAAAGGAAAGGCAGCGGAAACCCGGAACATCTAAGTTGCGAGGTTTACAAGAGCTCCAGCCCCTTCTCCCCCCATACAAAGAAAACCAACTGCTCCATTAGTTTGCTTATAAATTAGTTCCATTAGAAACAAATTCATTTGTTCCCTCGTGGAATTTGAAGTTACCTAGTCCTGTCTAGATCTATCCAGAAGGACCAAGGGAGGATGCAACTAGCCCATTTCAGGACTGGGCCAATTAGCAGACATCAGTAATAGATGATTTCTCCTTCAGATATTATTTTCAGGCCTCCCGTTCTCATCCCAGTGACAAGGGTACAAGGGTTAAACAAACAATAACTGCAGGCAGATCCCAGGGTGGAGATCCCTAAAGCTGCTACCAGCAGGGTAAACTCTATGTTAAAAGAGTTAACACATTAAAGGTTTATAACAGTACCTGGCACATCATAAGAGCCCAATCAACATTAGCTGTTCTCATTTTTATCTTTGTATCCAGCAACTATTAATACGGCAGTTAAATGCTCAGAAGTACATATTACAAATAAATAGATGCTTTAAAACAAAGAAAAATATAAACTGACCTGAAGCATATAAAATCCCTCCCCCATAGGTAGTTTAAGAACTATTCTTGTAAGAAGGACTTTACCTAACAAATGCAATCATTGTAACCGGGTTTTTTGTACCCTCAATGAATCCCCAACAATTAAAAAAAAAAAAAGAACTATTCTTATAAACTTAATTCCAATAGTCATTTTCTTAAAGAAATTATGGCTAAAGTTCTATCTGAATTGTCATCAATTCTGAAGCAATAATATCCAAATTACTCAGCCCTGAATCTCTTTCTTAATTCTTATTCTTCACACTAATGATAAAACACCTTGTCATGATGCCTTCTGGTGAGGGCAAAGTATCTTGTTTCAGATTAACCCTCCTACAAATCGCATTTATATATTCTCAACAAAGTATTAAAAGCAACTGTTTCAAATCAATGGAAAGTGACCAAAAGGAAGTAGAACTGGGAAAGCATTCAACATTTAAAAGAAGCAACCACAATGGGGAAGAGCCTCATCATTCAGTTTCTCCCCTGCAGGCATATTCCCGTGGGGGGCACAGAGGATAATCTCCTATGGACAGCCTTACTAGCCTGAGCACCAGAGTAGCTGGGAATTAGAGGAGGACGTCTGAGACTAGTGGGGCCCCAGCCTACAAATCTGTCCATTAACTACCCTCAAATTCTTGGGCGACCTTTCAACGTACTTGAGCAGGGTGAAATCAAGGAAAATGATAGCTACGAGCTGAAAGATCTGTGCATAAATTTCAGCAGCCACATACTATAAGGGAGATAGTTTCAAGACCCACCAAATTAGAAGAGTTTGCTAAATGTCTCAGGCTTTCATTAAAATTCCAGAAGGGCCATTTCTTAGAAAGAAAGACCTCTTCTCCAACCTCTTAAACATCATGGTAAGTGAAATGGGATGAAAAATGGGAAAGACTACATACAATGTGACTCTATTTATGTGCATGATTAGAGAAAGTAACTTCATAGGCAAAAAGTAGATCAGTGGTTGGCTAGGGCTGGGGTGGGAGTGGGAATTAGCTACAAACAGAAAAAAGGAAACTTGGGGAGTGAGGGAAATGTTCTAAACAGGACTGTAGATAAACAAAATGTGGCGTACACATACAGCGGAATATTAGCCTTAAAAAGGAAGAGAACTCTGACACATGCTATAGGATGGAAGAACCTTGGAGGACCTTGTATATTATATGAAATAAGCCATTCACAACAGAACAAATAGTGTATGATTCCACTTATATGAGGTACCCAAAATAGTCAAGTTCATAAAAACGGAAAGTAGAATGGTGGTTGTCAGGGACTTGAAGGAGAGAAGGTGAGTTAGTTAAACTTTAACAGGTGCAGAGTTTTAATTTTGTGAGATGTAAATAAGTTCTAGAGATGAATGGTGGCAGTGGTTCCACAACAATGTGAATGCATTTAATGTCACTGAAAAGTACAAAAATGGTTAAGGTGGTAAAATTTTATGTTATTTTTATTTTACCACAATTTTAAAAAATGAATTGTGGTTATGGCTACACAATTCTATACATTTACCAAAATGCATTGGATTATATACTTATAATGAGTGACTTTTATGAAATGTATATTGTATTCTAATCAAGCTATTTAAAAGACCCTGGAAAAATAGGGCGGCGCCTGTGGCTCAAGGAGTAGGGCACTGGTCCCATATGCCGGAGGTGGTGGGTTCAAACCTAGCCCTGGCCAAAAACCACAAAAAAAAAAAGACCCTGGAAAAATAAAAGGGCTTGTCCCTAGACTGAGAAATTTGCCCTGGGATTAAAGACAAACCAAAATACATCCACCCTAAGAAAGGGTAAAACTAAGATTTCCCAGCCTCAAAGTAATCAACAATCATGGTGGGGATCTGGCAATAGCTAATGCCATCCTAAACTTCTGGGTGCATGTCACCAGGTCTATACCCTGGAACTAGAAACCAAGTGCTTCATCCCTAGAGCCCAATGGAATTGAAGTACAGGAATTAACCAGAGCTCAACAGGCTTCAACCTGAGAGGTCTTCAGGTGACCAATTTGGCAGGTCCTGGGTGGGATATGGAGAGCTAAGACCTCTGACTGCCTGACCTGGCATCCACAGGATCCCTGTGCCTGTGGAAGGGCCAGCTGCTTGTTCAGTCCAAAATCTGCTCTCCAGACCCTGGCTGCCTCCTGCCTGCTCAGCCCTGACCTGCCCTACAGGTCAGGGTCACATGGCTCTGCCTCTGGCTCAGAGGCCCTGCTCTGAAGCTCCACTTTTGGCTCCTCCCCAGTCCCAGCTGTGAGGCTCTCAATCCAGGGCCCGGGCCTCCACCTTAGTGCCTTCAGAACTCCCACCAGGCCCAAGACACCATCCTCAAGTCTCCAGATCTGCACCTGAACATCCCAGAGCCTCTACCACCAAAGGGGCACCAAAGTCCAACACCCCTCCAGGGACACCCCCACCCCAGCCTTAAGCTGCCAGCACACTGTGACCTGCTTTGGGAAAATCCAGGAACCCATGAAAAAATTATCCAGATGCTGTAGTTACCTCTGTGTGGAGACCCTGGGTAGAGCAGTCCCCACAATACCAGCTTCAATGAGGAGGGTCTTGCCCAGTTCCCAACTTGAACTATCTGCAGAGTTCTCAGCAAGAAACCGGAGCCTTGTTAAACCTATTAGCCCTGAATTAAGAAAATAGATCTCAGATGAGAATCAGCAAAAAAATCCTGGCAACGTGAAAAATCAAAATAGATCTACACCACCAAGAGATAACAACAGAGATACAATAATGAACTCCAACTATAAGGAAATTATCAAAATGACAGAAGTGGAATTCAGAATATGGATGGCAAATAAGATGAATGGACTTGAACAGAAAGTTGAAAACCAAAAAAGCCCAAAATATATTTCAGGAAATTAATGAAAAGGTCAGTAAAGAATTTGATCAAATTGGAAAAGATAATAGAACTTAAAGAAATGAAAGAGTCATTCAGTTATTTTCAAAATGAAGCAGAAAATTTCAGCAACAGATTAAACCATGGAGAAGAAAGAATTCAGAGGCGAAAGGCAAAGCTTTCAAGTTAACCCAATTGTTTAAGAGGCAGCAAAGAGAACAACAAAGGCAGAGCAATCACTTAGAAAGTTATAGGAGGTTCAGTACCTGTAGCTCAAGAGGCTAAGGTACCAGCCACATACACCAAAGCTGGCAGGTTCTAATCCAGTCTGGGCCTGCCAAACAACAATGACAACTACAACCAAAAAAAAAAAGCCGGGTGTTGTGGCGGGTGCCTGTAGTCCCAGCTACTTTGGAGGCTGAGGCAAGAGAATCACTTAAGCCCAGGAGTTGGAGTTTGCTGTGAGCTGTGATGCCATGGCACTCTACCCAGGGCAACAACTTGAGGCTCTGTCTCAAAAAAAAAAAAAAAGGACTATGGGAAGCAAACAAACATACAAATTATAGAGCCCTGAGGGAGAAGAAGGTGCTAAAAGCATGGAAAATCTATTTAGGAAATTATTGGGGAAAATTTCCCTAGTATAGCCAAAGATCCAGACATCTAGATACAAGATGGTCCTAAACTACAGAAAGATTCATAGCAAATAGAATGTCTCCAAGATACAGTATTCAAACTGTCCAAACTCAAAATGAAAGAGAATATTCTATAAGCAGCTAGACATAAGCAACAACTGGCCCACAAGAGAAAACTCATCAGGACAAAAATGGACTTCTTAGTGGGAACCTTATAAGCCAGACTGAAGCCCTTCTTCAATCTTCTTAAACAAAACAACTACCAGCCTAGAATTTTGTATCCTACAAATTGATGGAAAAATTAAGTCTTTTCCAGACAAGCCAAGACAAGACCTGTCCTGCAGGAGGTACTCAGACCCACGCTACACATGATTCAGCACAGTAGGTGCCCACCAGGGTAAAATCATCCAAAAGCTGAAGGTCAGAGTCCAGTCACCATAAGGGCTCAAGAGGTAAAACAACAATAAAGTTCTACTCAAGAGGAAGAACAGAAATACATACCATTTATCAATTCTTTCAATAAACATGAATGGCTGGAACTTCCCATTCTAGAGCCATAGGCTAGCTGAATGGTTAAAAAATAAAAGCCAAATATCTGCTATCTCCAGAAAATACATCTAACTCATGAGAACTCATTCAGACTCAATGTGAAGAGATGGAGAATAATATTTCAAGCAAATGAAAAGCAAAAGAAAGTTGATATAGCTGAAATAGTTCTTATAATAGGTAACAAAGACTTCAAATCAACAAAAATAAAGACCAAAGATGGTTAAGGAAATAATTCAACAAGAAGACATAACAATGCTAAATATTTATGCACCTAACACAAATCTTTCTGGGAGTGCTCAGATTCATAAGCATATCCTACTTGATCTACACAAAATAATATCTAGGGACTTCAACACCTCATAGACAGAATGGGACAGATCCTCCAAGCAGAAAATAAGTAAAGAAATGATGGACTTAAATGGAACTCTAGAACAAATGGGCCTGACAGACGTTTATAGGACATTCCACCTAAGAACCACCGAATATATGTTCTTCTCATCAATTCATGGAATATTCTCTAAGACTGATCACACCCTAGGTCACAAAATATGTCTTAACAAATTTTAAAAAATAGAAATTATACCATGTATCTTCTCAGACTACAGTGGAATAAAATTAGAAATCAACTCCAACAAAAACACTCATCTCTACACAAAGTCATGGAAACTAAACAAGCTACTGGTGAATGATAGTTGGGTCAAGGAGGAAATTAAGATGGAAATCAAAAGATTCTTTGAATTAAATAATTAAAGAGACACAAGTTATCAATATCTCTGGGATACAACAAAAGCAGTCCTGAGAGGAAAATTCAGTCTTAAATGCCCACATACAAAAGACAGAAAGATCACAAATCAACAATCTAATGAATCATCTCAAGGAACTAGAAAAGAAAGAGCACCCTAAGATTAATCTGAAATAAAAAATTAAAGTAAATAAATATTAATATAAAAAAAGAAAAGAAAGAGAAAACCTAGAAGAGAAATTACTGAGATCAGAGCAGAACTAAATAAATAAAATTGATAACAAAAGAATTATACAGAAGAGTAAGAAAATAAAAGTTATTCTTTGAAAAAATAAACAAAATTGGCCTCTTATTAGATTAACCAGAGCAGAAAAGAAAGGACTCTAATACGCTCAATTAGAAATGAAAAAGGAGAAATCACAACTGATACTACGGAAATGCAAAATATCATCTCTGAAAACTATAAAAATCTCTATGCACTTAAACTTGAAAACAGAGGAAATGGATAACTTTTTAGAAACATACAGCCTCCCTAGGCTCAGCCAGGAAGAAATAGAATTCCTGAAAAGACCAAATAAATCAGCAAGAAAAAATAAAATAACTTCAGAAAAAGGTGGGCAAAAGACATGACCAGAAACTTTTCGAAAGAAGATAAGCTAATGGCCAACAAACGTATGAAAAAAAAGTTCAACGTTTCTAATCATCAAGGATATGCAAATCAAAACCATAGTTAAGAGATCACCTAACTCCAGTGGGTTTCATCAAAAAGTCCCCAAACAACAGAAGCTGGCATGGATGTGGAGAAGAAGGAAGACGTATACACTGCTGGTGGGACTGCAAATTAATACAACCTCTGTGGAAAATGGTATAGAAGGCACAAAAGTGGGAAATCGTGGAGTGGGAAGGGGACAATTCAATTACTCAGCTTGTCTCTATCACTGGTGACTTACAAAGGAGTGGTCAGAAATCAAGGACAGGCAAACTGGAACATCCTTTGAAGAAATGTGTAAGTTTTCTCGAGGATTTAGAACTTATTCTGTAGGTTATAGGAATTTGTTTCCCTACGCCAGGTATGTGGCAGAATCAACTATATTCTTGTGGAAAATGAATGTGGGCTAGAGGCAAGAGAGATTACAATCAGTCTCATGGAAACATCCTGCCCACCTGGAAGGTCACAGCATGCCAGAGATCAAACTAGGGAACAGAAGCCAGAGCTAACTCCTGCGAAAATCCTGCCAAGGATCTGCCTAACTGTCTAACGTCATATACTGAGTGCTCCTAGGCAGGCAGCTCAGCATTAGACCGGTAGCCCTTAAAAATGAGTGGCATCTGGTTATCAAAGAGCTGGATGCCCAGTGAAATCAACACACACACAAAATCACCAAAGTATAACCCAAATGGCAATATTTATTGTAGAGAAGTTTTTGCAGCTTCCAGGCCACGGGCTGGTCTTGCCTGGCCAACAGCAGCTGAACAGGACAGGCCAGGAACAGCTGGAGCATGGACACTGACATACATTCTGGGCTTCAGGTGGAAGAGAGAAAACAGTTTGGCAAATAGAATTCAGAATCCAGAAAGTATAGCTATGCCCTACAGGGAAAAATCCAGATAAGCCATCTCACTATCAAGGAATTCAACATGGTGACCCCAGGCCCTACCTCTAGCCGGAGCAAAAAAGGGGAATTGAGAAATAGCCAATAATTACAGATACATGCAAAAAGGTAGGCCACAGGGCAGCAGCACATGCTAACATCTCACAGAAGAGCCCTTCCTGCAAGGTTTGAGTTCAGGGACAAGTAACCAATATAGGGCAGCACATTACCTTGAGGTAAGACCCTCATCTGGCAGAGTCTGACCACATTAATGACAGGCTCTGAAGTGCAGAGAACAAGACAGGAAGCCAACTGCCAAAACTGAGCTACGAATCTGAGACTATGTTTGGGACCTAATCATGAAGCAATTAACAGAACTGGAGCCCAAAGTCAGTGCCCATCATAGGTACTCAAAGCTGTGCAGTGATCCATAGCAAAAAACCAACCCAGGCATGTGATTATATTTGTCCCAATTGGTCAAGCACAAAGTTATTTTCATACACATTCCAGTGATATTTCCTCCCCTAAAGCTAAAATTCTGTTATTCTTATTATTAGAAGGCTTTTCATCCAAGGAGTGTCTTTATAACATAACCCCAGGTCATGTTGGGATCGAACTCTAATTACTCCTCTAAGCAAAGTAGAATGTAAGACACAAGAAACTCAGAAAACAGTTTTCTTCTTTCAAAATAACTATCTCAGGCAAGTGAGTAATAGGATAATTCTTTTCTTTCTTGAAGACCCTATCAGATCAGAGAGGGGGAAATTATTCCTTTTGGAAATAGACATTCCCCATATGGTGGTAATTTTGGTTACTCAGAAGTCTGAGACCTTTTGTGGAAACCATCCCACTGACCAGGGACCTGCTCTGTTGTGGTCAACGCCGCACTTCCATACAAGTGAGAGAGATAGTGAAAATTTACCACAATGGATGTTGATGAGTTTGCCTTACAGCTGCAAGAATTCATTCATCAGGATTATAGAACATCCCTGAATTTCAGCCCATAGCTTACAGTGAGAATTTAGGGATTTCAAATTTATCACTCAATGCTTTAAGCCATTCAATGCTATCAGAAGCAGCCCTATTGATTTTTCATATCCTTCACACTGTTTTAATGGTAGTGACAATTAGATGAATCCTTGATTACAGATGTCCATAGGCAATCATTTAATTTGTTACCTCATCCCCGTAAACCATGAACTACTAGATTACCACCCCAGGGAAACAATAGGATATTCCTTCTAGTCTATCTCAGATTGAGAACCAGTCTCTAATTCCTTCCATTTCCTTGAAAGTTTGTTATCTAAAATCCTACTTCTGATACAAATTTCCGAATGATGTAGCTTCCAATCCCGGCTCTGCCATTTATTAGCTATGTGAACTTAGCAATTTCTCTGCATTTCAGCTGTTTGCCCTCTAAATAATGTCATAGTTCACATTCTATCTTTTATCTTATGAGTTTTTTCCATTTCTCTTGTGAATTTTTCCTTCTCTGTAATGTCCATTTCATTAAATGCATTCATGTAGCAATCCCTATTTCTTGTCAGACTAGATTTAGCTCCCTAAAAGTATTGGGCCACAATTCAATTCTGGTTCTGGAGATTTTTACAAGGCTTTAATGTGTCTTAAAATGGATGTCACTATAGTGTTGCCTACTCAGGAGCATCATATTTAAAATGAATAAAAATCTTTTAATGTATTCCCAGATCTTAAAACATCATTGGCATTAATGGTACTTCTCTTCATACAGTGCCTTGGAAACTAAATTTTTCAACTGTCTATAAATTATTTAAGCGTTAGAGCAGGAGCTGAAGAATAATTCAAAGCGATACTTTGAACAAGTGCCAAATCTTTGAATTTATTTTTTATTCAGCCATCTTAAACTTAAAAAAAAAAAAAGAAACAAAACTCAGGTGCAAATGCCATTAACTATTAGTAAAGAGCAAATAATTAATAAAATGTTGGGGAGATGATTATATCTGAAATCTAGATTAAGAATCATGTTAAAATTGAATACAAAAATGGCAAGCCAAAGAAAAATATGACAAAATAAAAAATATAGCCATCGTTTGATAAAAGGAATAGCAAACAAAAAGTCCTTTAATAAACTTGAAGGGATTTTTTGGTCTGCCAATAATTTATTGCCCAGGTCATAGCCCACTGAATGATAGATTGCTAATTTGTCAAAAGGTACAGAAATATTGAGTTGACCATTTATTATGCTACTGATCAATAAAGCTAACATATGACTCCATGTTGAATGTCTTTACATTGAGAGAGAAGGAAACTAACATCTAATAAAAGTTGTAGCAGTGTAAATTACTCACCAAATGTTTATTCTCCTTTTTATATGAAAGAGCCCTGGACAGCGTGGTCACCTAAAAATGCAATGTTCAGCTAGATTTGCATACTTTGCAATTATGTATGCCCATAAGTTCAGTCAATGATATATGAGTGAAAGTTACTTCTGGGAAGGTTCCTTAGAAGGGAGAAATGAATCCTTCTCCCATGTGTCCAGCAGCTGTCTTGGCCATGACGTGGCTTTGAGGATTCCAGATAGAAGGCATCTGGAGGAGGGTCACCGAAGCCTGCTGGAGTTGTCATGCCAGGCCTGGACTGCCTGCCTCTGGATTTCTCTGCAGGAGAATAAGCCCTTTTGTGGGTATATAAATAAATCTACCAGAGTTGGGGGCTTTTTTATTAGTAGCCAAATTAAATTACTTACCGATGCCTGTGCCCATGTAGTGTCAGTAGCTTTTTGAATGGGACCTCTAAGTTGTCTCAACTTCCCCTGGAATCATATATTATTGATTAAGAGCATCTGAGGACCAGACTGAAGTCCTAAGAATATTTCAGGTCAGTATGAATTCAAACTGTCAAGTTTTTCACCACATTTGTGATCTGACTTGAAGGCTTGATACAAGAGCTAAGTTTAGAGGGTGTCTCTCTCAAGTTCTTCTTTTTGAATTCCCGCTATGATTGTGTTTCTTTCTGAATATTGTCATCTCATTGCTTGTCATTGCTAAGAGGAAGCATGGGAAGAGCTTTGTTTGCATATAATAAAAGCTTAAAGGTAGACCACTCATCCTTCAGGACCCCTGTGCTGGGAACATGACCATCAAAAGAGAAACTGAAAAGGAAGACAGAAAAGGCAATAGCATGGGAGCCCCAGATCTTAGCATCCCTCTTACAACCTACAGTAAGCCCTGGGGGACTCTGCTCTGTTTTGCTAAGCAAGATGGTATGCTTATATATATATATATATATATATATATACACCCTTCCTCCTCATCTCTGAGACAGGCGTTATTGTTTGGCAGACTGATTTACCTAAGAGTATGAAGCGTGGCTTAAAAGTTGACAGTAAGAGACCTTCTTTCTAAAATCTGTGACTGTTACAAAAGAATAATGTTCCATATTTTTCCTCCCACACCACTCATTGCCCTGTGGTCTCCTTAGCACGAGCCTTCATTAGCTCTTGCAAAAACCTCTAAGTAGCCTTCCACCTGCTGCTCTCTGGCTGGGAAATATGGGCACCTGCGCTCTAGTCCCTTTTTCAAACATAAATAAGATTCTGTTATTTTCCCTTCCTTTCAAATTTTTAGTGAATTCCATTACCTACAGGGTGGAGCCCAAACTTCTTGGCTGGTCTTTTAGCCCCTAACTCTTCAGTTTCATCTTGGAGGGTTAGTTTCTTCCCTACACTGTAACATTCCTCTCCCTGTAGACCACACCGAACTTCCCCAACCTGTTCTGACCACGTACCATTAGCACCAGGCTATTTTTGAACTTAACATACACAGCTTACATACAATGTGACTGAGTCCCAAGTCCCCAAGCTCTTACCTTTGCTCTGGAGGTGCCAGGGTTATCTCAATTTTCTCCTTTTCTCTCATTCTCTCTAGTGATTTTAACAGAGGGCTGTGGTTTCTTCTGGTGTGAGTTTCTTTCTCTCGAGACTGGATAATATTCACCATATAAGGGTGTCATAGAAAACTTTGAGGCACTGCCTTCTCCATTTTTTTCACAGCTGAGTTGGCACCATTGCTCTCTCGTTACTCCCTGAAGAATTTGTTTTCTCAGTTTATGGATAACATACACTTTCTTCTTTTTTCAGGCTCTCAGATTCATTATTTATTACTCCTTGATAAAAAAAAAATTACCCCAAAGGAACAATTACTCATTAAATCTCTAAACCTAGTAATAAACATCTAAACACTACTCTGAATTTAGTTTGTTTGTTGGACTGAGAGATGGCATCAATTGTGAGGGTGTTCAACTGTCCTATTGTTCCTCCCATGTTCTGGGGTTCAAGAGAGCTGAATCTGTCTCTTTCTGGATGTCACCAGCCTCTGCGGCTATTTTAAATATTCGTTGATGGGCTTGGCACCCGTAGTGCAGTGGTTACGATGCTAGCTACATACACCCAGGCTGGAAGGTTTGAATCCAGCCCGGCTCAGCTAAACAACAATGACAACTGCAACAACAACAACAAAAAATAGCCAGGCATTGTGGTGGGCGCCTGTAGTCCCACCTACTTGGGAGGCTGAGGTAAGAGAATCATTTGAGCCCAAGATTTTGAGGTTGCTGTGAGCTGTGACGCCAGGGCGACATAGTGGGACTCTGTCTCAAAAAAAAATTAATTAAAAAGAAATAAATATTTGTTGATGGAGGTTCTCAGAGCACTCACCTTCTCTTCTGGTTCTCTAATGCTCTTCTGTGAGGATAATTCCCAAATCCATCACTCCGACTTCTATATCAAGCTCCAGACTTCTGTTTCACAAGCTATTGGACATTTTCACCAAGATACCCAGCTTAAATTTCAATGTGTAAAAACAAAATCTCAACATCCAGACGACAAATGGACTGTCCTCCAGAGAGATGTAGGTCTATGGATGATGCCACCTTCATCATAATCATCCAGGCAATTTCCCCCAGCAACTAACTTCCTGGTTCAAAAATTACATACAGGGTGGAATTAAACTCATGAGCTTGGTATTCAAAGCTCTCTACAGACTAACCCTGATGTCTTTGCTACTTCATTTTCTACTATTTTTCCCCTCACTGGTCCTTTGCAGCGATCAGGCATGTGTTCACTATTACAGAGACAATTTCTTCACCAAATGTGTTCAAGTAACGCTCCTTGATCTGAATGTTGCAATGAAGTCACTAAAGGTTTGGCCCCTCCATTGCACAGAATTGTCCTGATCCCTTAAACTATTCCTTTATATTCTGTGTATGTGCCCCTCCTTTGGTGGCACATAGGGTGTCCATAAAGTTTGTTTGCAATTTACATTTTAAATTGCACATGAACTTTCTGGACACCCTGTACGTCAGGCATCCTCAAACTTTTTAAACAGGGGGCCAATTCACTGTTCCTCAGACCGTTGGAGAGGCGGACTGTAGTTTAAAAAAAACAAAAAACTATGAACAAATTCCTGTGCACACTGCACATATCTTATTTTGAAGTAAAAAACAAAACGGGAACAAATACAATTCACACCGCTTCATGTGACCCACGGGCTGCAGTTTGAGGACGCCTGCTGTGCATGATGACCTTTATATCTAAGAGGATTTAATGTGATTTGCAAATAGTAGTGTAAAACTAATGATGAAATTCAAACCACTTATAAAGAGCAGGAAGAGATGTTAACAGATAATGCAAAGTGAAATGTTTGCTATAATGGGTCACAAATGTGGCTGACTTTCCAAGCAGCTGAGCCAAACCCCTAGTTGAATTGGGGATACATCATCCTAATTTTATGCTTTAATTTTTCAAAAAAGGAAGCATGTGGAAAAGCTCTTCAGAGAGTAACTTTTTTTTCCTAGAACAAAACCTCACAATACATTTACAATGTGAGCCTTTTTTTTTTTTCATAGATAAATCATCCAGTTCACAGTGAAGAAGGAACAAAGGTGCTGCTTGCATGAAATCATCCAGTATCCACCCTACATAAAGAACAGTGTGAAGCTGAAGGGCTGAGATAGTGTGATGCTGGAGCTGCACTTTCTGATGATCTGACAATACCAAGATAGATCTTGGGAAACCTAAAAGAATAGGTGGTTTGCTTGTCCATTAAATTCCATCATATTAATATAAGGGAGGCTTTGGATTGCAGCTGATTTTTCTGACAGGGATTTTTTTTGCATGAAGTGCATGTTGCTGATGAAAAGGAGAACCATGCATTTAGAGACCAGATGCACAGAAGGCAGACTTGTCATTCATTCTGTTATAAGAATTTAAAAAGCAGAGTTGCATTCTACCCAGATAGTGCAAGCCCACTTTGGTGACCAGAAATGGATTCAATTCTCTCCCTCTCCTCTAAAAAAAAACTTAACAGAAAATGGTAATAGTGAAGAAAATAAGTTGCAGTAAAAAAAAAAAAGAAAGAAAGAAAGAACATGGGATTGGATTTATAAATGATTACAACAATTACATAGACGTGAGTCTATGTAAAATCATTAGAAGTGAAGATCAAAAAGTTAACAATTTACTGAATTATCTTTTGTTAAAAAGATAGAGTTCCAGGTCAATTATTTTTCCTTTTCTCTACCTTCTCCCACTTCTCTCTACTCCAGGACTCACGCGTGCACACTCTGTTTTCTGGTGCTTTTGATATTACAGTTGAACTGTACAGACCCACTTGTATGTGGATCCTTTTTAATAAAAGTTACACTGAGTCTGCCCTCCTCCCACCCCCAGCCTCCTTTTCCACTTCATCCACCTCTTAGGCTTCTGCCACCCTGAAATAGCAAGACCAATCCCTCCCCTTCCCCTCCTCCTCCTCTACAGCCTATTCAGTGTGAGGATGACAAGGATGAAGACCTTTAGATGAGTTTTCACTTCCACTAAACGAATAAGAAATATACTTTTTTCCTTATGATTTTCTTAATACCATTTTCCATTCTCTAGCTTACTTTAAGAATACAGTAAGTCATATATATAACATACAAAATATGTGTTACTTGACTACTAATGTTATTGGTAAGGCTTCTCTTCAACAACAAGCTATTACCAGTTAAATTTCAGGAGAATAAATAATTATACGTGGATTTTTGACTACATGGGGTAAGTGTTGGGGGAAGTTAGTACTTCTGACCCTTGAGTTGTTCAAAGGTCAACTGTAATTAGTAGTAACAATAGTTAATCTCCTAATACCATCATCTGATGCCCCAGAATTGTTCTATATGCTTTCCTTGTTTTCACTACCTCCAGTAATGTGATATGTTGGAAATGACATAACAAAGCTGAGAAACGTGGGGACATAGTGTGACCTTCTAAGGGTCATCTCAGCAACACTTTCTAAAGTCACCTAAAATAAAATAATCTTTTGTTCCCTATACCATCGCCCTGTTTTACCTTTTGCCATATGTGAGAACATGCATTTAATGCATCCTTCATGATGCTCTCCAAACCCTCCCCCCACTTGAAGCAAGGGCTATTTTCTATCTTGTTCGCTGATGATTCCAGCTCATTCCGAGAGTGCCTGGCAGCAAGAAGGTGCCTCAGAAACATTTGTTGAGTGACTACATGAATGTAGGAGGCTCACCAAACTAGGGGTCACTCTCAGATAAGAGAAGTCTTGACCTGGGCAGACTATGTGAGAGTTGCATTTTTTATCTTACTAGCGAAGGTTCGTGAGCATTGTAACACTAGCACTGTAGACAAAAAGATGTAGAATAAAGATGTAGCTGGAATAGAATCCAGATATCCTGAAAATGCGCTCTGTGAGGACATGAGTGAATGTAGAACAGGAAAAAGAGAAGTTTTTTCTAGAATGCAAAATAACTTGCCGAATAATAGTGAGAATCCTGAGCAAGGGGACCCTGTATGAGCCTTTTGAAAATTTTCTCTCTTTAGTCTTGCCCCAAGCCTTTCAAACTTCATTAAATGAATGAATTAACAAAATAAATGTCAAGGGGTACAAAATATAGACATTGGCATTCTTCCTGAAATAGGTAGGCAAGCCTGGCCTCAAACATAGTTATGGAGTTTGCTTTTACTGTTTGAGTCTCCTCAGAACTTCCAAAAATAAAAACAAAAAAGAATGTCCATGGCAGTGCCAAATTTTGGCTAACTCTCCTACACAGTCTTCCAATTCTTTTTTGTTCCTTCTCCTTTCATACTTCCCTCAACAGCTCAACACTTGGTTGAGCCAATGCTGGGCTCCATTTTGGAGGAGGGAGGGGAAGTAATCTGTAGCGCTTCTTTCATAGTATTGTCAGGAACTGTGAATGGCCTGGGATTTTACCCTACTTACAAACTGACAAGTTAACCTATTCCTGTTTCATGGATGCTGACAGAAGACATGAGGTTCCTGGGTTAGAGGAGTTTTTTTTTTACAATAAAACTTTATTAGTTACAAAAGTAAAAACAATAGCCAGAGCTTCATAGCCATGAGTCATAAACAGAGCATGGCACAGAAAGACTTAGATGGATGCCAGCAGATGTAGTGAGTTGCATTACAAAAGAGAAACACTGAGTTTGGGAAATCTGCCTCTTTCATAGTAAGCAGAAGCAAACCTACTCTTTGTCTTAGGGGAGATACTGCTTCATCTTTCAAGCTTGGAAACACAACCCTGAGAAATAACTTGGGTAAGAAGTGATGGGTGCCTTGTATTCTTGGTGTACTCAGCAAGAAAATGCAAAGATGCTGAAGCCAATGGTGGATTGCTTTTTCCAACATGCACTGCAGGAGATGTGAAGAGAACTGAGTTTTGGTAGGGACAGATGGCCAAGAGGAGATGGAAAGGTTGGGGGAACAACATAGTAAAGGCTAACAAATGGACAAAATTCTCTTTAACACTAGGTAGAAACATATTTGAGCATTTGGAACCTTGTAATTCTAAATGATATTTCCTATACTCAGATTCATAGTAAGGAAAATTTTCTTTAGCAGAATTTTAAAACAATCTAATTCCTGAATATCCTAAGTTCGGATCACGGCATTTTCTCCAAATCTCTAAGTTTACGATTTTGTCATTGCCCCCTCTTGAAGATCTAATAAAAAGTAACATAAACATTTTTACTTCTTTTAGTATTGGGAGTGCATATTAAAATTTCAACATTGTATTCTCAATAGTACCTCACCAGTTGGCAAATTTACTGAATACTTTTGTGTCATAAAATGAATGGCTTCAGCCAAACTATCTTCCAAAATGCCTGTACCAGTTTGCATCCCCACCATCAATGAATCAGAGTTTCCGTTGCTACACACCCTTGCCATCATTTGGTGATGACGCTGTTTTGGATTTTGGCCATCCTGATAGGTGTGTAGTGATAGCTCATTGTTGTCTGATTTGAAATTCTTTAATGGTATATGATATTGAACATCTTTTCATATGCTTATTTGCCATCTTTATTTTCTTTGGTGAGTTATCTATCTGTTCAGGTTTTTCTCCCCTCCCACCCCCATTTTTAATCAGGTTATTTATTTTCTTATTGCTGAGTTTTAAAAGTTCTTTATGTATTTTAGATAACAGCCCTTCATCAGACACTAGGCTGTTATATAAAACTATTTCTTCTATTATTGATCTTTTATTCTGGGTTGTATATCCTATTGACTGATCATGATTAAGCAACCACACCCTCTGGTCTGATAAAAAGGAGTGGTAAAGCTGAATTTGCCAGATTTTAAAATGTTTTGCAGAAGAGGGTGTGTGAATGATAAAAAGGAGGGTGAAACAGGGAAAATGAAACAAGTTAGCCTTTAAAAAAAAAAGTTGTGTTAAAATCACCTCTCTAATGAAGCAAATGACATAGCCTATCTTTCTTGTAACATTGGAAAGATGTAGTTTTCTGTCCTGATTTAGATTGGGATCTTTTTAATTCTCAGTAAGTTATTCTCAAGACACCATAAGAGGGAAATTTTTACAAAGTAGTTTTTTGATCAACTTGCAAGATTAGTTTTGCCCAAGTTTAACTAGGTCATGCTTTTCTCTTTTCGCCTATATCAGCAGAAACACGCTTTATCAAAAGCTGAGACATAGCAAATATGAGATGTGCTTTTTATAAAGGTGAGTTTGCAGTGTTAAAAAAATAGTTTTATTATTTTAAATAACTTCAAGTTTAAACCTCAAAATGCTTGAGCACTTGGGCTTTCATTTGGATGGCTGGCGCATTATAATTTCTCTCTTTTCTGAACACCTGAGCATGTGGAGTCTGTACTATAAATTTGACAGTCACAATTTAATGATTTATTTTGGCAACACCTTGTCTTGTGCAACCACTTAACTTTCCAAGTTTTTCTGTTTAATCTCCACAACCAAAAGAAAAATGTTTGTGCATTGAGGCTCTCCAGAGGAGCAGAGCCAACAAGATACATAGATATATGCATATATAGATAGATAAGAGATTTATTTTAAGAAATTGGCTCACAGGATTGTGGGGGCTGGCAAGTCCAAAATCTGTAAGGCAGACTGGTTGTCTGGAAATTCAGTTACAAATTGATGTTGTAGTCTTGAGTCTGAAATCTGCAAGGCAGACCGACAGACTGGAAACTCGGGCAGAATTTGTATGCTTCAGTCTTCAAGCAGAATTCCTTGTTCTCTTGGAAACCTCATTCTTTGTCTGTAAGGCCTTCAAATAATGGGATGAAGCTCACCCATATTATAGACGGTAATATGTTCTATATAAAGTCAGTTGATTGCCAACCTTAATGATATCTAAAAATACCTTTCCTACAATATCTGGAGTAGTATTTAATGAAATAACTGGGCACCATAGTGTAGCCAAGTTGATACATAAAATTAACCATCCCATCCTGAACACAGGAATTACAGTTTCTCCTTTGTGTTCACCACAGCATTTATTGTCTATGGAGTGCATATCCCCCCTTTATCTGCATGGGTTATGTTCCAAGACTTCCAGTGGATTTCTGAAACTGTGGATAGTACCAAACCCAATCTACACTATTTGTCCCCACACATACATCTTTATGATAAAGTTCAACTTATAAAGTAGGCACAGTAAGAGATTAACAGCAATAACTAATAATAAAATGGAACAATTATGACAATAGGCTGTAAAGTATGTGAATATTGTCTCTCTCTCTTTCTAAATATTTTCATATTTTCAAATTGCTGGTAACTGAAACTGTAGAAAGCAAAATCACAGACAAGGGGGACTGCTGTAAATTCATACAGGTTGAATAAGTACCGGAGGTAAATATTACAGTTTAGTCTGTCTTCTGAAAATTATACATATTACTTCTTATATGATGATGGCCAGTGGTATCCAGATATAAATTTTAAATATTAAATGTACAGCTAGACAACACTAACAGTGATTCTTAAAAAATGAACCTCAAGCAGAAACATGGAAAGAAAAAGCATTTTAGGAGATGGGAACAGTATGAGCAATTGAAGGTGGTAAAAAGTGAGGTTGTTTGGTTTTCAGGATGGTAAGAAAACTGACCTGGCTAGAGGCAGATGGGTGTGGCAGTTATCAAAGTAAAGCAAGAGGACAGTGACGTTGTGGTAGCTGTTGGAAGTCAGGTGGAGAGATGTTCATTTAAATAAAGGGTGGCCACTGAAGTATTTTGAGCAGGAGGATGATTTTATTTTATTTTTTTAAATTAAATCATAGCTGTGTACATTAACGCGATCATGGGGCATCATACACTGGTTTTATAGATCATTTGACATATTTTCATCACACTGGTTAACATAGCCATCTGGCATTTTCTTAGTTATTGTGTTAAGACATTTATATTCTACATTTACTAAGTTTCACATGTACCCTTGTAAGATGCACCGTAGATGTAATCCCACCAATCACCCCAGGAGGGTGATTTTAATCATCTGCACCAGTTAACAGTGTTTGGACACAAGACAAAGAGGCATGTCCTCTGAGAAGTAGATGCTATGACATGTGAAAGGTTTGTGGAGGACAGTCTGTGGAAGACAAAGGAGGATGGAGCACTCAGAGCCTTGGGACCTGCACCATTCAGTAGGGTTTCCTATAATCCCAGGGCACTGCAACGTAGAACATTTGCCATGTGGTGAGATTGCACCAAAAGATGTAAAACACACTTTGGAGTTCTAAAACTTCCTACCAAAAACCAAAAACAAAGAAAACCTCTATACATATGAGAATGGAAATACTACCTTAATGACTTTTAAAATATTGGCTATGAGATATTTTTAAATATTATATGAAATATAATTTTAAAATAAATAAATTATGTCATTTAATATATGTATATAATTAAAATTTATTTCACCTTTTTCTTTTTGCTTATGGCTACTTTAAAATTTTTAAATTACATATATGGCTCACAGTATATTTTGATGAGGCAGTAATGAGACACTCATGAAAAGAGAGAGGGAAGAAGGTTTATTTTATAGGCAAAGTTAACTGTACAACTCTAAGAAAGTTTGGGCCAGGCTGACAGGGAGTCCCAGAGCAAAGGGTGGCTTTTGGAAGAATCCCACATTGTGCAGGAACAGGTTGGCACCATGGCCCCAACCATGCTCAGTCACTGGCAGGGCCATCCAGGGAAAGCACGGTGTTGTTGCAGGAGTGATTGCCACTCTTGGTCTTAGAAACCTAGCCACAGAGAAAGAGGACCTTCTACTTAAGCTGTTTTCAAATGCTGTAATGCAATGGTGGCCCTCTTGGGTGTAGAACCCGAAACTGTGCACAGATGGTGTGGGGTAATTTCTCTCTCTCCAAATTGTAATCTTAGCAACTATTTCCTGACCTCTTAGTATGAGTTAAAGAATCCTAGGAATTTACATGCATTATTTCAACTAATTCCCACAAGCTTTTGGTATCAGTACTAAACATTCCCATTTATAGCTGAAGAAATAAGGGCTGATAAAACTTACCCAAGCCCACCCTGCCAACTGAAAGCTGATAGATTTTCAAAATCTGTACTCTACAGGCCCGATGCGATGGCTCACGCCTGTAATCCTAGCACTCTGGGAGACCGAGGTGGGTGGATTGCCTGAGCTCACAGGTTCAAGACCAGCTTGAGCCAGAGCAAGACCCTGTCTCTAAAAATAGTCCAACTTTGTGGCAGGCGCCTGTAGTCTCAGCTACTTGGGAGGCTGAGGCAAGAGACTCACTTAAACCCAAGAGTTTGAGGTTGTTGAGAACTAAGATGCCACAGCACTCTACTGAGGGTGACAAATTAGTAGAACCTTCATTGACCACCTTCTTAAAGTGACCTGACTTGCACAGACCAGACATGCACCACATGCACATATGGTGCCTAGTTCCTTATGTCGACCAGCTCCACATGGTGACCAGTTTGTGACAGTGCCTTGGGTGGTCAATTTACACAAGTTTTACTGAATATTGTTTTAAGCCACCAAATTTGTGGTAATTTGTTATGGCAGTCCTAAGAAACTAACACAGGTCCTCATGGATTTTAAGATTATAGTGAAGAGACAAGTTAAACTACTAAGAAAGTATAATATAGTGGTAAGATCAATAAGAAAACAAAACAGGACTATGAGAGAAAATGTTACTAAGATCACTTTAGTTAGATGGCAAGGAAAGGTCCATTTAATCTCTTCCAGTATTACATACAAATTCATTAACTTGTTAAGCAGTTTTTCTATGCTCATATTAAGGATTATGTTCTTCAGTACATTTTAAGGTATAAGTGGGGTATTAGTATTTTTCATTATCTGCTCTAGGGATGGTATCATTAAATACCTAATGACCTAGAAGGGACAGTGCAATTACCCAAAACTGTGGCTATAGCATATACTTAAGACCGAAATAAAGTTGTAAAATAAATCACTTATCCTGGAAATAGACAATAAATTTTATTACAATTCAGCATTTTTTAATAATACTATGCAAATGGGTGTAATAAAAATAAGACATAGCCATGCCCTAGGGGAGTGTGCAGTCCATGGGGAAATACTGACATTGAACAAGTCACTTCAAGTTAAAAAAAAAAAATTTTTCTTTAAAAGAAAACATACATAGGATTCATGCTTCTCCATTCTTGTGATGCTTTACTAAGAATAACGTCTTCCACTTCCATCCAGGTTAATACGAAGGATGCAAAGTCTCCATTTTTTTGGATATGAGGACAGTTAATGACAATTAAGGTTATGGGGGGGGAGCAGAAAGAGGGATGGAGGGAGGGGGGGTGGGGCCTTGGTGTGTGTCACACTTTATGGGGGCAAGACATGATTGCAAGAGGGACTTTACCTAACAATTGCAATCAGTGTAACCTGGCTTATTGTACCCTCAATTGTAACCTGGCTTATTGTACCCTCAATCCCCAACAATAAAAAAAATAAATAAATAAATAAAAGAAAGGTAAAAAAAAAAAGAAAACATACGAGATAATGCCAGAGGGTGGGGGTCATACAGGGAGTTCTGACAGTTAAAGGCCTCCCTGGCTCCTATGTATTCTTATTCAATAATTATTTACTGAGGGATCACGACATGCCAGGCACTATTTTAGTCCCTTGGGATATCAGTGGAAAAAATAAATAAATAAGCATGCCATGATCTCTTCTCTGATAAGGTTTACATTCTGTCAAGGGAGACAGGCAATAATAAACCCAAGAAGTGAATTATTTAATGCTTTATCATAGGTAAATTCTATAGCAAAAAGAAAAAGGAGGGTGTTCAGGGAGAGTGTTATTGAGAAGGTAATATTTGAGCAAAGATTTGAAGGAGATGAGAAAGTTAGCCAGGCAGGTGTGTAGACAAAGAGAATTCCAGAAGCAGAAACAGCCAGAGCAGAGGCCCTAAGGCAGAGCATAGCTGTCAGGCCCAAGGGATGAGGAGGAGGGGAGGGAGGCTGAAGTGGAGAGAACCAGAGAAGAAGAGGAAACAAGGAGATCCGATGCTGCGGGCCGGCCAGGCTACTTTGAAACCACCTTTGGCTCATAATGAGCAGGGAGCCATAACCAGACGTGTTCTCGCCTCACATCCTTCCCTAAGTACAGACTCAGTGACTTTGTGGCTCAACTGTAGTGTGGTTCCTAACCAATGTTTGCTATTGTCTATACAAAGTTTATCATTTCCACAGACAAGCACATATATCCTCCTTCTTTACGCCCGGCGACCTCCACACAACCTAGGAAAATTCCAGATCAATAAATAGAAGGACTTGCCAGAACTATAAAAGGAAAATGGCATTAATATGTTTATTTAAGGTGAAAGAATAAAGCCCATTCATAAATCAAAGTGAGTCAACTTTAGAATGTGACCAAGCGCACCGTCAGGCTGAGGAGCAGGAGTGGGGATAAACAGACTTGCAGTAGACAGCGGGGCAGCATCTGAGCACCAAGTCAGGTGCCTCTGTGTTTTTCATGCTGTCAGCAGCATAAGGAAAAACTAGGCTAATGGAACTTTTTAAATTTGAACAGGACAATGAGAAAAATTAAACAAAAGCATTAAGAAAAGAGGAGAATTTCTTCTTGTTTTGGAAAAGCATCCAAAAGCATGGCCTATCAAGAAAAAACAAAGTGACCCAGAAGACAACCAACCTTTGATGTGGTTCTTCAGATGACAGTTCTGAGATGGGACCATTCTCCTCACCTGGAGAAGAACCATCAGCCTTGACCTTGGAAAGAAAAACCTTGTGCTCTAAGTTCTCATTATGCAAAGCATCCAACTTGGACAAGAATCCTTCATGGAATTTTCTTCTTTAAATAAAATGAAGATCTGCAGTCTCTACAGTGACATAATTGCAAGGCAGGAAATTACCGGGTCAAAGCAGAACCTATGCATTACCCTCGGGGGAGTCAGCCTTATACACCCGGAACAACCACCCCAGGCATTTTTTATGTGACATTTCCTTTATGACCACATAGCCCACAGCTACATTGCCAAAGAAGACTTAACAATCTTAAGATACCACATTTGCATTTTTAAAGAAATCACCTATAAATTCTCAACTTTGGGGGGGGTGGTAGGGGAAGGGTGAACAGGGAGAAAGGCAAGGTACACTATCTTTTCATCTGAACTGTAACTGAACAATAAAAGAAAAATCAATCCCCATAAACATAGACTCTTCTACACAAAAAGTCCTGGAGATTATTTCAGACAATACAATCGTTTTACTGAGGAAAATGATCTAACTAGACAAATATAAAATAAGTGGTTCTATGTCTCTGTCTGCTGGTTAGCACAGCACTTTAAAGAGGTGAATTGTGCTGCTTCAAAGGAAGTCAAATGCTAGAAATCCTGGGCTGAACTTGTTACTCTTCAAGTTAAAATCAGTTCAGTTCCAGACACAGGCAGTTGCACTACACAACTCCAGAGAGCATCGTTTGTATTGGAGTCTGCAGTATGGCCCCTTCTGAAAGTAGAGAGTGCATATTCAGTGGCTCTTTCCTAATGCAACTTTGGTCCCTACCAAATATTGGTTTCCAAAAAGGATGCACTGACTTCCAGAGTAAATTTAAAAATGGTCTGCTTTGGCCTCATTCTTTCTTAAGCTGGTTAAGTGCAAAGATTGACTAAAATTAAATAAGAATTGCTATTCAGAGGACATTGTCTTTTTCCAGCTAAACTGCTGACAACTACTGAGAATAAGAGATCAGCATCTCTGTGGACAGAAGTGTTCCCCTCCTCTATTTCTGCTTCCACTGACCCAGTTCAGGCTGTCATCAGCTAGGTCTCTTGCTGTGCGTTCTTCATGATAATACCTAGCGATCTACCTGGCTTCTTCTCCTAGCTCTCCTCACCTTACGTTTCCTACTTTGCTAACACCAAAGTGTAGTCCCACGTAACCACCTTCCTGTTTTGTGCCTCCATGATTTTGCTCCTATTGTTTCCCCTACTTACAACAGCCTTCCCATCGTTCTTCACCTTGCCAACTCTCAAGCATCTTTTGGGACTAAGCTCAGGTCTGACCCTCTGACAAAGTCTTCTTAGTCATCTTCTTCTCAATCCACTGGCTATGGGAAGTGGCCCTGCTTTAAGTAAAAACATTCCCTGCATTAAAATTACTTCCTTGTCTCCTCTTCCTAAATTGTAAGTTCTTTAAACCTTGGCCATAGAGGAGTCCAGGAGATCAGTAAACACACCATGTCTTTAGCTCCTGGTCCTGACCAAGCTCCCCTGCCCAAGCGACTAGGGGGTTAGTCCTCAAATAATACTCATAAATGGCTATGTGTCATTGCCATGAAACATCTGAATGAGGTTATAATTACATCACCTGACCATTGCTTATAAGGTCATCAATGAGTTATATATCATGACTTATTCTGAATACTCAAAAGTCTTAGCCATGAGATTCTTTCAGAGAATCCACTTGGGGGGAGTGAGTGAGTTAAATATTTAAAGTTGTTTTGGGTGAAATTGGCTTCATTTATATCTGTGGTCAGCCATGGCTTGCCTAGCTGGGTGATTTGCATTGTGATAATTGCTTTGGAGCATTAAAGATAAATTCCTGGCATTTAAATCACCGGTAGTCAACTGATTCAAGGAAGATTAGCTCATGCTGCCCCAATATCTTCAAATCTGCTTAATACCAAAAAAGAAAAATGTATTAAATTCTATTGGTCCAGAATAGCTTCCGAAACTATTTGGTGAGCCAAATAAATGATCATTCTTAGATCATTTTTAAATAAAAGGATGCTCACTAACATAGTCTGTCATTCAGAGAAGATTATCCCTAAGTGAGGTTTAAAGAAATATTGAGTGTTTGGTGCTTAAAACCAAAACTTATTGTTATTTGTCATGGTTAGATAGAATGAGCTATGGAAAAATGCTGGGAAAATAGTAAAGCACTAGTAGCATAGCCAATCCCCCTTTTTCTTGTATGGTTTTTAAAAAATTATCGATTTTATTCTTTCTTTAACATATTAGACAGAGATTGGCATAGACCAGACATTCAAAAAAATATTTATGGGGTAAATGAATTGGTAAAAGAGCAAGAAAGATAGAAAAGGAAAGATTAGATTACCTTCCTATGACCTGGAGAACCACGCTTACTCTGGTCCTCATTGTTTTCATCTTTAACACAGTAGAGTTGAACTAGATGATCTTGAAAGTTGTGAGTTTCAGCATCTGACTTCAGGTTCCATGTCAATCACCTACTATTCATTTATATCTGTAATCGTGAAAACCCCTTCCTTCTTTTTAACATGCTTTCATAAAATTCTAAAATTTAGGCTGGGTGCAGTGGCTCATGCCTATAATTCTAGCACTCTAGGAGGCTGAGGTGGGCGGATTGCCTGAGCTGAAGAATTTGAGACCAGCCTGAGCAAAAGTAAGACTTTGTCTCTAAAAATAACCAGGCATTGTGGCAGGCACCTGTAATCCCAACTGTTTGGGAGGCTGAGACAAGAAGATCACTTAAGCCCAAAAGTTTGAGGTTGCTGTGAGCTATGACGCCACAGCACTCTACCCATGGTGACAAAGTGAGACTCTGTCTCAAAAAAAAAAGAAAAGAAGGAAAGAAAGAGAGAGAAAGAAAAAAGAAAAGAAAATTCTAAAATGTCTATATTTATAGATGACATTTCATTGGGAATATTTGAGATATTTTCTTAGAGCATCTCTAGACAGTTAAGAGTTCTCTGATCAAATTGAATTTACATATCACTAAGATAGATTTCTTTTAGAGAGCTAATTTTGTCTAACAGATAAAGATTGATAGAGACAGGATTTATTGACTGAAAAGACTGATTCTTTCCCTTTTTCATATCTATCATGTATCAAGTCTAATTTCCATTGTCAGACATATCTTTGGTACTAATCAATGTCAGGTATTGTAACCTTGATCCATAGCCTGCATTTGGGTTTGTATTGTGCTCGCAAATTATAAGTTAATTTTCTGCATGTAAGTAAACATCCAGACAGCCTGAGAAGCTGGACCTTAAGATGTTTTTTGTAAAATATATAGTTACCTTGGAGCAGTCTCATAAGACTTTAAGAATCCAACTATCCCTGAGATGAACACTCGGGTCACAGAAATGGTCATAGGCTTCTCTCTCTGCCATATCACCTGTTGAACCAGGATTACTGACCATGGCACCCATCTTAACTGCACATTACATGGACTGTGCACCAGACATGGCACATGTATTAAAATGAATCTCAAAACACAGTCCTGGCCTACATAGATTATGACATCGTGAAGAGTTGTTTAGTCAAACCTCTGCTCTGCTGAAGGTCTGCAAGGCCCCACAACATGAAAAAGGAGAAATATCCACATAACTGAGATCTGCAAAGAGAAAACGCACAATTCTATTAAAAACAAGCTAGAATCAAACAAGGAGAAAAAATGGCAGGTAAGCTGAATATCTGTTTATTCTGCAGTTAACAAAGGGTCCAAGGCGCCTCACAGAAACTTTTGCTTGGGTCACCCTAAGAGTCAACAACACTGCTAATAAATCCCCAAGATTGGTGAATTTTCACTTTTGAACAGAGTAACCACAGACACCACAAAACACTATAAGGGGGGCTTTTAATACTATTAAGGTATTCCATTACCTTAATTAAATCTAAAACAAAAGTGATTAATCCTTTCTAAACTTTCAAAAGGAAAACACTTGTACTGTCATTTTGTAATATCAACATTTAATGCCCAACTTTTTAAAATCTTATGGGGAAAATTCATTGTTCCTTGAACAGTAGACTACCAGATAACGTAACTGTGGAAGGATAAAGAAAAGCGAACAAAGAAAGAAAACTGTGTCAAACAATATACCAGCTGGTTTTTTATAAAAAGAGTCTAGCTTGGTAATTGGAAAGCTACATGACAACAGTTACAGTTGTGTAATAGTCAAATTTTATTACTTTGAAATTCAGCAAGTAGGAGAAACAAAATCAATTCTTAGCACTGGTGTGAATAATCTAGTGTGTCATTTTATCTGCCCTATAACAAAGCCCTTCTTCAGGCCAGAAACCTTTGAATAAGACAAGGTGATAGTGAGAGGAATTAAATTATTCTGTAATTTACTCTCCCTTCGTTTCCACAAACGATTTATTCATCGATCTTTCTTGTCCTGGTTATGGCACCAGACGCTGTCCTTATAAAAGTAGACAATTCTAAATATCTGTTGTCAAGATACTAAAAATCCTTACTTGTCAGCCCTGAAATGATTTTGGCTTTGAAGAAGGCAAAATATTGAACTCATTAAATAGTTGCAGATATATGTAAAATAGTTTTTAACCTCAAAGCACAACTTTTCTAAAGGCAATGAATATATGAATAGTATGGTTTAAGGGTAAAAAAGAAAGGAAAAGAAGAGAAAAGAATGTTCTACCTATGAGTTAAGATAATGCAAAATGTAAAATACTTTTTTTTTTCTTGGATTCTCATAGACCGGCCTTTCTAATTCCCTTTACGCATGTAAATGGTTGTCATGAATTTCCAAATTCAGTTGGAGATGAGGAAAATACAGAGGTGGTCGAGGTGCATAAAAACCTTACAAATACTTCTCAGGGAAGCCTTTTCTAAAGCCAAGAGGTATAAAATGATGACAGAATACAGAATTTTAAATGGTATTCCCAAGTCTATCACTACTGGCCTAACTTAACTTTTCTTAACCCTGCTTTCACATCTTTAATCAAACCCTTTAGACAATCTTGAACTAGACTCCTAGGCTCTAGTCTTCTCTGCTCACAGCCATCCTCCATGTGGCTACAGCTACCAAAATTATCTTTCCATAATAAACACCTATTTATCCTGCTACTGTGATGTAAACATACGCTGCCTTCTTAAACAGATGGGACAAGGTATAGCTCCTTAGCAGGCCTAGCAAGGCCCTCGACAATCTAACCCAAATGATCTTCCCATATTTGTCCTTCACCTCTCCTCTCTTCCCACCCTCACACTATCCCTGTGTATTCACCCCTGAACACACCTCACTTCTGCTTTTATATGTGCTGTCCCCTCCCTGGGAGAGGATACCCAAGAAGGGTGAGGTCTAGGAGAGCAGGTCTTCTCAAGGAGATCACAAGGATACACCTGCAGGGTCCTCTCCGTGGTGACTCAGCTTTGGGGAATTTGTAAACTTAACCTGGAAATTTCCACTTCTGTGAAAGCCTGTAGTTCTGTGGGGGCTGGAATAGCATCTCCTGCTTGATTCAAACTGGCCAGTGAGGAAGGCACCTGTGAGATGGAACTTTTTGACTGGAGATAAAAAGAGAAAGACCAAGCCAGTTGGGGAGCACGGCCATTTGGAATTCTTCTATGCCGTAAGCTCCCCACTGGTGAATAAAGCCCTTCCTCTTATAAACATGGTGTTTGGGTGCTCTTTCTCTCCATTAGGGATCATATTCTTGCAACAACCCCACTGCCTGGATCCCCTTCGTCCCCCTCCAACATCGCCATTGTAATATCACGTTCACTCAAGATTCAAGCTCCTTTCAAACCCTGAATTTCCTTGGGGATGCTGATACGGTTTGAACATTTATCCCCCTCCAAATCTCACATTGAAATGTGGTTCTTGGGGTGCGCCTGTAGCTCAAAGGAGAAGGGTGCTCGCCCCATACCCGGCCCTGGGAGGGAGGAAGGGAGGGAGGGAGGGAGGGAGGAAGGGAAAGAGGGAAGGCAGAAGGAAGGAAGGAAGGAAGGAAGGAAGGAAGGAAGGAAGGAAGGAAGGAAGGAAGGAAGGAAGGAAGGAAGGAAGGAAGGAAATCTGGTCCTCAGTATTGGAGGTGGGGCCTGGTGGGAGGTGTTTGGATCATGGGTTCAGACCCCTCCTAGAAGTCTTGGTGCCCTCCCTGTGACAGAGTGAGTTCTCACTTTATTAGCACCATCTCCTCTCTCTCTCTTGCTCCCTTGTCCCTCTTTGGATGACACACCTGCTCTGCCTTTACCTTCCACCTTGATTGGAAGCTCCCCAAGGCCCTCACTAGGACCAGATAGATGCTGGTGCCATGATTCCTGCACAGCCTGCAGAACTGTATGCCAAATAAACCTCTCTTCTTCATAAATGACCCAGTCTCAGGGATTCCTTCATAACAATGCAAAATGGACTAACCCAGACACCTTTCCACCCTCCCAAGCCACTGTAGCCCTTTGCTTTACAATGCAGGCTTTATTACTCTTGTTCAGATATGGCAAGGCCAACAGATCAGGAGCTGACTGCTATTGGAAAGGTATTTATTACTTACAAGTCCCAAGAGGTGGGGCCAAGCCATGCCACACAGGGTCACAGGAGGCAAAGGGGCAGAAGGGAAAATGTGGTTTCTTCAGGAGAGACAAGGCAAGGCAGCTGTGCAGTGCTGAGGCTGTCTCTGGTTGGCTGGAACCTAGTGCTGGGATGACTAGACCAGGAGAATGTTAGCTCTGAGGATGAGCCCAGTAGAGGGCGTGTCTCTGGGTTGTTTAGTTTGCATATGAAAGTCACACTGGTGGGGGTGAGTTGTTAACTAACTCTAGGATTTGAGTGAGTAATCTGTCTTCCAGGATCAGCAGACCTCCAAGGTTTGAAAGCATCAGAATTACAGAAAATAAAAAGGCACGATCAAAAGCTTGGCATGATCAAACTACTGTACTGTAGTTTCTATAACACTTTGCATTTAAATTGTCTATTCTGCTGCTCAAGAACAGAGTTCTGCACTTTGGAATTCATAAAGATCTAAGAGTAAACAAGTGAATAAACGAAGGCGGATTATGCTTGGCAAAGACCAGAGATGAATAGTTTAATTAATGGCCTAATAATGAATTTGCAGAGATGTCAAAATTGCAAGGGTTAAAATGATGACTTTGCACTTGGGAATATTTGTATGTAAGGTCTACCAGTTGAGCCATTGAAGATTCCAGGCAGGTCTGTTCAGCACCTGCTAAGTCACAAGACCCGAATGAGCATTCCCTGAGATGTGAGATACTTCAGGCGGGCCCAGTCCTCCCTGTGTGTGAGACAAGCTGCACGTTCTATTTATTCCATATCTTCGATACCAATTAAATCAATCACAAAGGCAAACCTTCCATTCTTCCTTTACGTTCTTCACTCAGCCCCCGCCCCGATCCCCCCGCACACGCAGTTTTAACCAGAGTAATAAATGGAGAAACAGTATGACATAGACTCTTATTTTTGTGTGAAGATATTTCCCCTTTAAGAAACAAGAGGAAAAACTAAGCAAAAGTAATTGCAGAATAGATCTCTCTTAATGTTGCTGATTGTAGCACATTAAATAAGAACCCGAGATCGGCCTGTGCCTCCTGTGAGGCCCTGATTAGAGGATTGAGCTGTGCAGTAAGTGAGGGCTGAGGGCTTGCTGCTGACAGCAGGTTACTGGTTCATGACATTAACCAAAAGTAAAGAACTGGGCAAAGCAGAACAGTGGAAATCAGCAGGGGGAAAGAAAACAGAACAAGGACCAGTAGGCAGAAAAAGAAAGAAACACACACTAATGAATGAGCTCATTCATATAAGAACATCATTCACTCACTATGATTGGCAACTAAAAAAAAAAAGCATGATTGAGCCTAGGTGAAATTTATTACCTCCATCAAGCAAAATCTGTAACGGAAACATTGAACTTGTTCTGTCTGCAGATTACAACAGCCTCCTCCTTAGGTCAAATGAAATCTCTTTTAAATGACTCTTTCAAATGAGGCAATGTATGTGAGAGCATATAACACACCAAAGAGCAAATGAGGCTGTTCAATAAAATGTTAGTGTCCTCTTTCCCTCCCTGTATACAATTTGAGAAATGGCTCCAAAGTCATCAAGTTCCTCCATTGAAAGTAAACAATATACTTATCTCTCTAAAATTGAATTTCATGGTTGGTGAGAAATGCAAGATTTTAGAGTAATTAGTTTCCAGAGGGGCTCAATATGTGGTCCTTTCCTGCTTTAACTCCAGGGTCCTGTTCTGACATTGCCCTTGGCTCTTCCTCACTGAGGGCCACCAGCTCTTGCCTTTGTCTTTCCTGCCAGAGGCTGAGAGGGAGCAATTCATCCACTTGGCAAATGTCCTGTTTCCTTTGGGTCTTAGCCAACCCAAACATGCTACTAGTAGAAGTCATCAGCCAAAGCACTTCTGCGTCCTGGCTTCTTACCCACCTGTCTCTCTTCCCTGCCTTAATATTTGGGTCTTGGACAGGAAAACATCATTTACCTTGTTTTCGACCTTTGATTTTCATTGAGATTTTTTCCACAGGGATTAACCACGTCACTGAGATTTAGATGACTCTAGTAAAATACTGCTTTCTTTTCTCCTTCCAGTTTTGTTGGGGTGTGACTGACAAATAAAAATTGTATATATTTAATGTGTACAATGCAATGATTTGATATATAGATACACACATTGTGAGAGGATCACTACAGTCAAGCTAATTAACATATTCACCACCTATGTGGTGAGAACATTTAGGGTCTATTTTCTTAGCAAATTTCAAATATATGATACATCATTCATCATTCTTAACTACAGTCACAGGGCTGTACATACAATCACCAGAAATTATTCATCATAGAACTGAAAGTTTGTATCCTTTGACCAATATTTCTCCATTTCCCCATCTCTCAGCCTCAGGAGCCCACCATTCTACTCTCTGTTTTCAGGAGTTTGAAAATTTTTTTTTTTTTATTAAATCATAACTGTATACATTGATATGATCATGGGGCATCATACACTCGCTACATAGACCATTTGACACATTTTTATCACAGTGGTTAACATAGCCTTTCCGGCGTTATCTCAGTTACTGTGCCAAAACCTTTACATTCTACATCTACCAAGTTTCGCAAATACCCCTGTAAGATGCACCACAGGTGTGATCCCACCGATCCCCCTCCCTCTACCCACCACCCCCCTTTCTCACTCCCCCCTATTGTTAAGTTGTAACTGGGTTATAGCTTTCATGTGAGAGCCCCAAATTAGTTTCATAGTAGGGCTGAGTACATTGGGTACTTTTTCTTCCATTCTTGAGATACTTTACTAAGAAGAATATGTTCCAGCTCCATCCATGTAAACATGAAAGAGGTAAAGTCTCCATCTTTCTTTAACGCTGCATAGTATTCCATGGTATACATATACCACAATTTATTAATCCATTCGTGGATCGATGGGCACTTGGGCTTTTTCCATGACTTAGCTATTATGAATTGGGCTGCAATAAACATTCTGGTACAAATATCTTTGTTATGTTGTGATTTTTGGTCTTCTGGGTATATGCCCAGCAGAGGAATTACAGGATTGAATGGCAGATCTATTTTTAGATCTCTGAGTGTTCTCCATATATCTTTCCAAAAGGAATGTATTAATTTGCATTCCCACCAGCAGTGCAGAAGTGTTCCCTTTTCTCCGCATCCACACCAACATCTCTGGTCTTGAGATTTTGTGATATAGGCTAGTCTCATTGGAGTTAGATGGTATCTCAAAGTAGTTTTGATTTGCATTTCTCTGATGATTAAAGATGATGAGCATTTTTTCATATGTCTGAAGGCCGTGCGCCTGTTTTCTTCAGAGAAGTTTCTCTTCAAATCCCTTGCCCAGCCTGCGATGGGATCCCTTGTTTTTTTCTTGCTGATGCGTTTGAGTTCTCTGTGGATTCTGGTTATTAAACCTTTGTCAGAGATATACCCTGCAAATATCTTCTCCCATTCTGAGGGCTGTCTGCTTGCTTTGCTTACTGTGTTCTTAGCTGTGCAGAAGCTTTTTAGTTTGATCAAGTCCCAGTAGTGTATTTTTGAAGCTGCTTCAATTGCCCGGGGGGTTCTCCTCATGAAATACTCACCCAGACCAATTTCTTCAAGGGTTTTCCCTGCATTCTCCTCTAGTATTTTTATAGTTTCATGTCTTAAGTTTAAATCTTTAATCCAGTGAGAGTCTATCTTAGTTAATGGTGAAAGGTGTGGGTCCAATTTCAGTCTTCTGCAGGTTGCCAGCCAGTTCACTCAGCACCATTTGTTAAATAGGGAATCTTTTCCCCACTGAATGTTTTTAATTGGCTTGTCAAAAATCAAATAGCGGTAAGTAGCTGGATTCATCTCTTGGTTCTCTATTCTGTTCCAGATATCTACTTCTCTGTTTTTGTGCCAATACCATGCTGTTTTGATCACTATCGATTTGTAGTAAAGTCTGAGGTCTGGTAGTGTGATTCCTCCTGTTTTGTTTTTATTTCTGAGTAATGTCTTGGCTATTCGAGGTTTTTTCTGATTCCATATAAAACGAAGTAATGTTTTTTCAAGATCTTTAAAATATGACAGTGGAGCTTTAATAGGGAGTGCGTTGAAATTAGATATTGCTTTGGGTAGTATGGACATTTTGATAATGTTGATTCTTCCTAGCCATGAGCATGGTATGTTTTTCCATTTGTTAACATTTTCAGCTATTTCTTTTCTTAGAGTTTCATAGTTCTCTTTATACAGATCTTTCATGTCTTTTGTTAGGTAAATTCCCAAATATTTCATCTTCTTTGGCACTACTGTGAATGGGATAGAGTCCTTAACTGCTTTTTCAACTTGACTGTTGTTGGTGTATATAAAGGCTACCAATTTATGGATGTTGATTTTGTAACCTGAGACGCTGCTGTATTCCTTGATCACTTCTAGGAGTTTTGTAGTAGAGTCCATAGTGTTTTCCAGATACACAATCATATCATCCGCGAAGAGCGAAAGTTTGATTTCTTCTGACCCTATATGGATACCCTTGATCGCCTTTTCTTCCCTAATTGCAGTGGCTAAAACTTCCATTACAATGTTGAAAAGCAATGGAGACAATGGGCAGCCTTGTCTGGTTCCTGATCTGAGTGGAAACAATTCCAATTTAACTCCATTCAATATGATATTGGCTGTGGGTTTGCTGTAGATGGCCTCTATCAGTTTAAGGAAAGTCCCTTCTAGACCAATTTTCTTGAGTGTTCTGATCATGAAGGGATGCTGGATATTATCAAAAGCTTTTTCTGCAGCAATTGAGAGAATCATATGGTCTTTGTTTTTTAATTTGTTTATGTGCTGAATTACATTTATAGATTTACGTATATTGAACCAGCCTTGACACCCTGGGTTAAAACCAACTTGGTCATGATGTATAATTTGTTTGATGTGTTGCTGGATTCTGTTTGTTAGGATCTTGTTGAATATTTTTGCATCTATATTCAATAGTGATATTGGTCTATAATTTTCTTTTCTTGTTGGGTCTTTTCCTGGTTTGGGGATCAGGGTGATGTTTGCTTCATAGAACGTGTTGGGTAGTCTTCCTTCTTTTTCTACATTTTGGAACAGGTTGAGTAATATAGGTACTAATTCCTCTTTAAAGGTTTGGTAGAATTCTGACGTGAAACCATCTGGTCCCGGGCTTTTCTTTTTAGGGAGGTTTTGTATAGTTGATGCTATTTCTGAACTTGATATGGGTCTGTTCAACATTTCCACTTGATTCTGGTGGCATGCTTCCAAGTATCGGTCAATTTCCTTCAAATTTTCATATTTCTGAGAATAAAGTTTCTTGTAATATTCATTAAGGATTTTTTGGATTTCTGATGAGTCTGTTGTTATTTCGTCTTTGTTGTTTCTGATTGATGAGATTAGAGATTTTGCTCTTTTTTTCCTGATTAGGTTGGCCAGAGGTTTATCTATTTTATTGACCTTTTCAAAAAACCAACTTTTTGATTTATTGATCTGTTGTATTATTCTTTTGTTTTCAATTTCATTTAATTCTGCTCTAATTTTGGTTATTTCTTTTCTTCTACTGGGTTTGGGGTTGGAATGTTCTTCCTTTTCCAGTTGCTTGAGATGTCCCATTAAGTTGTTAACTTCCTCTCTTTCCGTTCTCTTGAGGAAGGCTTGCAGTGCTATAAATTTCCCTCTTAGAACTGCCTTTGCAGTGTCCCAGAGGTTCTGATAGTTTGTGTCTTCATTGTCATTTTGTTCCAAAAAATTGGCGATTTCTTTCTTAATCTCATCTCTGACCCAGCTATCATTCAGCATAAGGTTATTTAACTTCAATGTTTTTGTATGAGTATGTAGATTCCTGTTGTTACTCAATTCAAGTTTTATTCCATGATGGTCTGAGAAGATGCATGGAATAATTTCTATTCCTTTAAATTTACTGAGGTTAGACTTGTGACCTAAAATGTGGTCAATTTTGGAGTAAGTTCCGTGGGCTGGTGAGAAGTTTGTGTATTCAGTTTTGTTGGGATGAAATGTTGTGTAGATGTCTGCTAAATCTAAATATTGGATGGTTAGGTTTAAATCTAAGATTTCTTTGCTCAGCTTCTTGCTGGAGGATCGATCCAACACTGCCAAAGGAGTGTTGAAATCTCCAACGATTATGGAGCTGGAGGAAATCAAGTTACTCAGGTCTGTTAGAGTTTCTCTTATAAATTGAGGTGCATTCTGGTTGGGTGCATAGATATTAATAATTGAGATCTCATCATATTGAGTATTACCCCTAACAAATATGAAGTGACCATTCTTGTCCTTCCTTACTTTTGATGGTTTAAAGCCTACTGTATCTGCAAATAAAATTGCAACACCTGCTTTTTTCTGATTACTATTTGCCTGAAATATGGATGACCATCCTTTCACCCTGAGTCTGTATTTGTCTTTTAAGTTGAGATGTGACTCTTGTATGCAACAAATATCTGGCTTGAGTTTTTGTATCCAGTCAGCTAACCTATGCCTCTTTAGAGGACAGTTTAAGCCATTCACATTGATGGAGAGTATTGATAAGTCTGGTGGAATTTTGGGTATCGAGTTTTTCAAAGGTCCAGTGGACATTTTTAATCCTTTCGACAGTGTGGAAGTTGGAGTTTGATCCGAAGTTTCTGAGTGAGTTTACTTTTGTGGTATAGGATTGGGTTGGTCATTGTGGAGGATAGGTCTGAGAATATCCTGAAGAGCTGGTTTACTTATGGCAAATTTTTTCAACATATGAATGTCATTGAAGTATTTAATTTCTCCATCATAGATGAAACTCAGTTTGGCTGGATACAAGATCCTGGGTTGAAAGTTATTTTGCTTTAGGAGATTAAAAGTTAATGACCACCCTCTTCTGGCTTGAAAAGTTTCAGCAGAGAGATCTGCAGTTATTCTAATATTCTTACCTTTGTACGTAATAGTTTTCTTTCACCGGACTGCTTTGAGAATCTTCTCTTTCATGTTAACTTTAGTGAAGCTAATTACGATATGTCTGGGGGATGACTTATTGGGGTTGAATCGTGCTGGGGTTCTGAAGCTGTCTGCTATCTGAATTTCAGATTCTCTAGGCATGTCTGGAAAATTGTCTTTCATAATTTCATGCAGAAGGGCCTCTGTGCCCTTGGAGGCCACTTCATCGTTCTCAGAAATCCCTATAATTCTTATATTGCTTTTTTTTTAATTATCTGAGAGCTCTCTGAGTGAGTGATCCGTTTTTGCTCTCCATTTCTCTTCCTCTTTGAGAGATTGGGAGCATTCGAAGACTTTATCTTCAATGTCAGAAATCCTTTCTTCTGCTTGCTCCATTCTGTTGCTGAGGGATTCTACTGTATTTTTCATATTTTTTGAGGGCTGTAAATTCTTGCTTCAGTGTGTCTAAGTCTTTGGTGGTTTTGTCTTTAAATTCGTTAAATTCTTGAGACAACTTTTGAATTTCTCCTCGAATTCCTAATTCCATTTTATTAATCTTGTCTGCAATCCAAATTCTGAATTCGATTTCTGACATCTCAGCCAGTTGTTTATGAATGAGATCTTCAATCACATCTGCCGTATCTTTTCTTGGGGGGGTTGATCTATTCTGGTTATTCATGTTACCAGAGTTTTTCCGCTGATTCCACCCCATGGTTATTTTACTCCCTTTGGTTTTTCCCCTGGGGCTTTATCAAGGTGCCGTACAGTGTTGTGGCCTGAGAAACTGGGGCCCTGTCTGGTGTGGTGGAGCAAAGTGGTTCTGTCTTGTTTTCAGCTGGTTTCTGTTCGATCCTATTGCAACTTCTACTCTGGCTTGAAGTCTCAGCTGTGTGGAAAAATCAGCAATTAAGTCACCCCGCCCGCCCACCTCTGGCCCCAGTTGGAAAAGGAGAATCAAACCTTCCTACAACCGCACACCCAGGGCACCGCCTGAAAAGTCCTCAGTCTATTAGCCCAGTTCAAAAGGTCCAAATCAACTGTCTCAATCGGCACCTGTCTCGGGTGGGAGAGTTCAAGAGGTCTCTGGAAACTGGATCACAGGAGCCTGGTGACTCCTCTGACACGGCTCACCCCAGTGCAGCGTGGAGTCAGGAGGAGCCACCCAGCAAACAGAGCAGTCTGGGAAGGTTGACGTCTCCTTCCCCACCTTGCCCCTCTGTCGGACCCAGTCACTGGTATCTCTGCAGATGGCTAACCCAGTTGCCTGCAGTGAACAGACACTCCAGGGGTTTGCACCTGCCTGAATCGCAAGGAAGTCTGCCAAGCCCCCGCAGACTGCTGCTATCTAGCAGGAGGAGATGGGGCCTGACATCTTTGAGTGCTTGATGCAGGTGATGGGAAGGAGGTATTCACTCAGGCTTAGCCCCGTCCCTGATGGATGCTGCTAACAGAACAGAACAGACAACTTTGCGGGGTTGGTCTCTGTTCCTGCCGAAATCGCCTACAGAAGACAGGCTGTTCTGAGTTCAAACGTCTTTGCTGCTGGAGGTTTGCGTCCGATCACCTCTCTGGGTCGGCCCCACCCTGGAAGCTTCCCGGGTTTGTGAGCAGTGTCAGGAAATCCCCGTTCACGGGTGGCCTCCTCTGGTTGCCCAGGGAGACAGGGGGTGTGGCCTCAGAATATCCAGAAGTGAGCATTCTTCCATTAAAGAAAAAACGGCTGTTGATCTACCTCCAGGGAACTGCTGCTCTGGTGTGGGCGCTCAGCCGACCCTTTTCTCCTCTGTCTCGCGCCCCAGAGTCAGCACTGAGCGGCCACAGTTTATGCTGGGTCCACACCCCTCAAGAGATCCCCCAAGAATCCAAACTCTTGGGGGATAGGCCCCCACACCCCGATTTGGAGTGGGGGGAAGCTAGAGTTTCATTCAGTTTTACGCCCGCCCGGGGAGGGCTGTTGCACCACACCACAGGGAAGTGCCGCCAAGGCTTGATTTCCCCTCAGCAGAGTGCCCTCTCCTTGCTCACGTGTCTCAGAGTCAGTGCTGACCTGACGCAGCTTGGGCACTGTGCACTCCCCTCGAGAAATCACCCAAGGATATGAACTCCTGGGGGATAGGCCTCCAGACCCCGAGTGAGAGTAGGGGCTCTCAGCTCTCAGCGGGGAAGCTAGAGTTTTATTCAGTTTTGTGCCCGGCCCTGTAATGTTGCCCGGGGAGGGCTGCTGCACCTAATCCGCAGGGAAGTGCCGCCGAGGCATGACTCCCCCTCAGTAGAGTGCTTTCTCCTCACCCGCGTGTCTCAGAGTCAGCGCTGACCAGTCGCGGCTTGGGCACTGTGCGCTCCCCTCGAGAAATCACCCAAGGATCCAAACTCCTGGGGGACAGGTCCCCAGACCCTGAGTGAGAGTGGGGGGGAAGCTAGAGTTTCATTCAGTTTTATGTCTGGCTGTATTGATGCACGGGGAGGGCTGCTGCACCGCACCACAGGGAAGTGCCGTCGAGGCGTGACTCCCCCTCAGCCCGGTGCCCTCTCCTCACTCGCGTGCCTCAGAGTCAATGTTGACCAGTCGCAACTCGGAGACTGTCCACTCCCCTTGAGAAATCACTCAAGGATCCGAACTCCTGGGGGACAGGCCTCCAGACCTCAGTGGGCGCGAGGGGAGTGTTGGGGATTCAGGGTTGCCGGCAAAGGATTTTTAAAGTTTTATTCAGTTTTATGCCCGGCAGGAGAACGCCACGGCACCCCAGTAGGGGAGGTAGGTCCAGTTTTTAGAAGGTCTCTCCCGTGGATTGTAGTGGGAAGGCCTTTAATTTCTGCCCGCTTGTTTAATTGTGGGGCTCTTGAGCCGGTCCCATGGGGGAGGGGGACTCCCGTCCGCTTGGTGGTGGATTTTGTACCTTTTGTTTGCGTCCTTGTGATCACAGCTTGCCTCAGCGGTGTTGATGTGCGTTCTTCAACCTTCTCTCTTGGTGTGGCTCAAGTCCACCAGGATACTTACTAAATTCCTGTTCCTTAACTCTGCTTCTGGACGGGAGCCTCTGTTGAAAGCTGGGTTCAGTCCGCCATCTTGTCTCTTAATGATGAGTTTGAACTTTTTTAGAGTGCCACATATAAGTGAGATCGTGAAGTATTTGTCTTCCTGTGTCTGGATTATTTCACTTAGCATAGTATCTTCCAAGTTTATCCATATTGTCCCAAATGGCAGGGTTTCTGTCTTTTATTAAGTCTGAGTAACATCCCACCGTGTGTGTGTGTGTGTGTGTGTGTGTGTGTATGTATGTAAACGGTATACACACATACACACACAATTAATTTTATCTCTTCATTCATTCACAGACATTTAAGTTGTTTCTGTATCTTTATTATTGTGAACACTGGTGCAATGAATAGGAGAATGCAGATAATCTCATGACATATTGATTTCATTTGCTTTGGATATATATCCAGAAATGGGATTGCTAGATCAGATGGTAGTTCTAGTTTTAATTTTTTGAGGACTCTCCATAATCTATTCCATAATGGCTGTACCAAATTACACTCCTGGCAGCAGTCTGTAACTGTCCCCTTTTTGTGACATCTTCACCCACACTTTTTTTTTTTTAATGTAATAGCCATTCTAACAGACAGAGGTAATAGCTCTGTGCCTTAGATTTGCATTTCCCTGGTGATTACTGATATTGAGCCCTTTTTCATATGCAGCCATTTGTATGTTTTCTTCAGAAAAACGTCTTTTGATATCTCGTGCATTTTTAACAGGTTATTTGGGGTTTTTTGCTCTTTCATCACAGGAGTTCCTTTTTTTTTTTTTTTTTTTTTTGCAGTTTCTGGCTAGGGCTTTGTTTGAACCTGCCACCTCTGGCATATGGGGCCAGCACCCCACTCCTTTGAGCCACAGGTGCCGCCCCAGGAGTTCCTTATTTTTTTAAACCCTTTCATCAGATATATGGTTTGCAAATATTTTCTCCCAGGCCATAGATTGCCTTTTCATTCTATTTCTTATTTCTTTTGCTGCGTGAATGCTTTTTAGTTTGATGTAGTCTCACTTGTTCATTTGCATTTTTGTTGCCTATACATTTGAAACGTATTCAAAAAATTGTTGCCAACAACAATATCAAGGAATTTTTTTTCCCTATATTTTCTTCTAGGAGTTTCACATTTTCCAGTCTTAGGTTTCAGTCTTTAACCCATTTTAAGTTGACTTTGTGTATAATGTGAGATATACACATTATATCTAATGGGTCTAATTTCATTCTTTCCTGTGTCAATATCCAGTTTTCTCAACACCATTTGTTGCAGAGAGTATCCTTTCCTCATTGTGAATTCTTATAGCATACTTATCTGGCTTTGGTTTCAGGGCAACGCTAGTCTCATAAAATGAGCTTGGAAGTGTTTTCTCCTCTTCAATATTTTGGAAGAGTTTGAGAAAGACTGGTATTAGTTCTTCTTTAAATGTTTGATAGAGGCTCAGCACCTGTGGCTTAAGTGGCAAGGGCGCCAGCCACATACACCTGAGCTGGCGGGTTCGCGTCCAGCCCAGGCCCACCAAACAACAATGATGGCTGCAACCCAAAAATTAGCTGGGTGTTGTGGCAGGTGCCTGTAGTCCTAGCTACTTGGGAGGTAGAGGCAAGAGAATCGCTTGAGCCCAGGTGTTGGAGGTTGCTGTGAGCTGTGACACCATAGCACTCTACCCAGGGCGACAGCTTGAGGCTCTGTCTCAAAAAAAAAATGTTTGTTAGAATCCACCAGTGAAGCTATTTGATTCTTGGCTTTTCTTTGTTGGGAGATTTTCTTTTCCAATTTTTTTACTTTGATAAAATATACATAACAGAAAACTTATCTTAACTACTTTAAGTGTAGAATTCAGTGGTATTAAATACATCCATAATATTGTGCAAGCATCCATCTGCATAACTCTTCTCCTTGTGTATAACTGAAATTCGGTATCCATTAAGTGATAACTCTCATTTCTCCCTGCCACTGCCTCAGGCCCTGGCAATCACCATTTTATTTTCTGATTTTGATTATTCTAAGTACCTCATGTAAGTAGAACCATATAGTATGTATGTATGTATTTTAGGGGAAAGGAGGGAATGAAGGAAGGTAGGGAAGAGGAGGAGGAAGGGCTTAGCAGGAGGAAGGAAATTAAAGAATTTCCTTCCTTTTTAAGGTTGAATAATATTCCATTGTATATATGTATGTGTGTGTGCGCGCGTGCACACCGCACATACACATATATACTGCACACCACCGTTAGCTTATCCATTTATCCATCAATGAATACTTGAATTACTTCCACATTTTAGCTGTTGTGAATAATGTTCGTATGAACATGATTTCACAAATATTTCTTCAAGATCCCACTTTTCACTCTTTTGGATACATGCCCAGATTGCTACATCAAATGGTAATTCTATTTTTAGTTTTTTGAGGAACTGTCCTGTTTTCCACAGTGGCTGTACCATTTTACACGTCCTCCAACAGAGCGCAAGAGTTCTGATTTCTCCGCATCCTCAGTAACACTTGTTATTTTCTGGGTTTTTGTTAGTAGCCATCTTAATGGGTATGAGATATATCTAATTATAGTTTCAAATCATAACATTCCTAATGGTTAGCAATGTTTAGCATCTCTTCATGTGCTTGTTGATTATTTGTATATCTTCTTTGGTGATATGTTTATTTAAATCCTTTGCTCATTTTTGAACTGAGTTGTATTTTTGTTGAGTTTTAGGAATTCCCCAGATATAGTAAAAACCCACCTCCTTAAGTTGACCTAATTTTCACAGATCGGACATGCACCACATATTTGTATCAGTACAGTAGGCCTAGCTCCTTATGTTGACCACCTCTGTATGTAGACCAGTTTGTTACAGTCCCTTGGGTAGTCAACCTACAGAGATCCTACCGTATTCTATATTAATCTCTTATTAGATATGTGATTTGCAAATATTTTCTCCCACTATATGTGTTGCCTTCTTACTCAATTGGTAATGTCTTTTGATGTGCAAAGTGTTTTAATTTTTATGAAGTGTAACTTGTTCATTTTTTCTCTCTTTGCCTAGGCTTATTACCATATCCAAGAAATTACTGCCAAATCCAATGTCATAAGCCTTTGTCCCATGTCTTTCCAAAAAGTTTTATTGTTTTAGGTCTTTGAGCAATTTTTTTTTTTTTTTGAGACAGAGTCTCACTATGTCACATTCCGTAGAGTGCTGTGGCATCACAGCTTACAGCAACCTTAAACTCTTGGGCTTAAGTGATTCTTTTGCCTCAGCCTCCTGAGTAACTGGGACTACAGGCACCCACCACAACGCCTGGATATTTTCTGATTGCAGTTGTTATTGCTGTTTAGTAGGCCCAGGCCAGGCTCGATCCCACCAGCTTTGGTGTATGTGGCTGACCCCCTACTCACTGAGCTATGGGTGCTGAGCCTCAAGTTATCCTCTTGCCTCAGCCTCCTAAGTAGCTGGGACTACAGGTGTCCACCACAATGCCCAGCTATTTTTTAACGATAGGGTCTCATTTTTTTGTTCAGGCTGGTCTAAAATTTGTGAGCTCAAGCAATCCATTAGCCTTGGCCTTTCAGAGCACTAGCATTACAGGCAAGAGCCACTGTGCCTGGCTAGCAATTTTAGGCTAGTTTTTATATATGATGTTAAGGTAAGGGTCCAACTTTACTCTTTTACATGTGGATATCCATTTTTTCCAGGACTATTTACTGTAAACACTGTCCTTTCCCCATTGACTGAACTTGGCCACCTTGTCGAGAATCTTTTGACCATACATGTAGTTTATTTCTGTGTATTCTGTTCTATTCCATTAATCTGTGTATCTATCTTTTTGCCAGTACCACACTGATTCATTACTGCAGCTTTGTGTTGTTTTGAAACCAGGAAGTGTGAATCCTTCAGCTTTCTTTTTCTTGTTCAAGAGTGTTTTGGTTACTCAGGATCCCTTGAGATTCCATGTGAATAGCAGAATGGGTTTTTCTATTTCTGCCAGAAACTATCGTTGGATTTGATAGAGATTGCATTGAACCTATAGATTGCTTTAGGTTTTATTGATGTTTTAATAATATTATGTCTTTGAATTCATGAACATGGGGTATGTTTCAATTTATTTATGTCTTTAACTTCTTTCAGCAATGTCTGTTAGTTTTCTTTGTACAAGTCTTTCATCTCCTTGGTTAAAGTTCTAAGCATTTTTTTTTTCTTTTTGGTGTTATTGTAAATAGAATTGTTTTCCTGATTTCCTTTTCAGGTTGTTCCTTGCTAATGTATAAAATGCAACTAATTTTTGTATGTTAACATCATATCCTGCTGCTTTGCTGAATTCATTTATTAGTTCTAACAGGTATTTTCGTAGGTATCTTTGGGTTTTCTACATATAAGATCATATCATCTGTGAAGAGAGATCATTTCACTTTATCTCTTTGCATTAGCTAATTACTCTGGTTAGAAATTCCAGTACTGTGTTGAATATCAGTGGGGAGATTGGGACACTGGGCATTCTTGCCTTCTTCCATATTCTAGAGTAAAAGCTTTGTCTTTCCCTGTTGAGTGTAATGTTCGCTGTGGGCTTTTCACATACAGCTTTTATGTTGAAGTACTTTCCTTCTATTCCTAGTCTGTTGAATGTTTTTTTGTCACGAAATGTTGAATTTTGGCAAATACTTCTTCTATATCAATTGAGGTGATTATGTTGTTTTTTTCCCCCCTTTGTTCTGTTAATGTGTATCATAGTGATCAATTTTTTTTATGTTGAGCTATTTTTGCATTTCAGGAAGAAATCCCACCTATCATGGTTTATAATTCTTTTAACATGCTTGTTGAATATGGTTTGCTCGTAATTTTTTGCATCAGTGTTCATGAAGGATATTGATCTGTAGTTTTCTTTTCTTGTAGTGTTTTTATCTAGTTTTAGTCTCAGGCCTCATAGAATGAGTTAGGAAGTGTTCCTTCCCCTTCAATTTTTTTGAATGCTTTGAGTAAAACTGGTATTAGTTCTTTAAATGTTTGATAGAATTCATAGTGAAGCCATCCAGTCAGGGCTTTTCTTCTTGGGCTATTTTTGGTTCCTTATTCAATCTCTTTACTAGCTATAGGTCTATTCAGATTTTCTATTTCAGTGTAACCTGGCTTATTGTAAACTCAATGAATCCCCAACAATAAAAAAAAAAAAAGAGGGCGGCGCCTGTGGCTCAGCGGGTAGGGCGCCGGTCCCATATGCCGGAGATGGCGGGTTCAAACCCAGCCCCGGCCAAAAAAAAAAAAAAAAAAGAAATTTATCCACTTAATTTATATAATTTGTAGGGGTATAATTGTTCATAGTACTCTTGTATACTCCTTTTGTATTTCCGTAGAATCAGTGTAATGCCCCACTTTTATTTCTCATTTTAGTAATTTGAGTCCTCTCTCTTTTTCCCTTAGTCCCTCCATCTAAAATTTTGTCAAAAAAAATTTTTTTGGAGACATTGAGTCTCACTATGTCACCTTTGGTAGAGTGCTGTGGTGTCACAGCTCACAGCAACCTCCAACTCTTGGGCTTAAGTGATTCTCTTACCTCAGCCTCCCAAGTAGGTGGGACTACAGGCACCCACTACAATGCCCAGCTACTTTTTTGTTGCAGTTGTTTTAGCTGGCCTGGGCCAGGTTTAAACCCGCCACCCTCAGTGTATGTGCCTGGTGCCATAACCACTGTGCTGCATGTATGTAGCCAATTTTCGTTTCTTTTCTTTTTTGAGACAGAGTCTCACTTTGTTGCCCCCAGTAGAGTGCCTTGGAATCACAGCTCACAACAACCTCAAACTCTTGGGCTCAAGTAATCCTCTTGCCTCAGCCTTCTAAGTAGCTGGGACTATAGGCACCCGCCGCAATGCCTGGCTATTTTTATAGACAGGGTGGCTCAGGCTGATCTCGAACCTGTGAGCTCAAGCAATCCACTCGCCTTGGACTCCCAGAGTGCTAGGATTACAGGCATAAGCCACTGCACCTGGCCTCTGTCAATTTTTTTTTTTTTTAATCTTTTCAAAGACCCAATGTTTGGTGTTATTAATTTCTCTTTTTTTTCAATTTTCTGTTTTATTTCTCTTTGCTATAATCTTTTTTCCCCCTTCCTTCTGCTAGTTTTGAGTTTAGTTCATTCTCCTCTTTCTAGTTCCTCAAGTTGTAAAATTATGTTGTTGATTTGAGATCTTTCTTGCTTTTCAATGTATATGTTTATAGCTATAAATTTCCTTGCTAGCACTGCTTTCACTGGGCCTATTAGTTTTGGTTTGTTAAATTTTCATTTTTACATATTTTCTAATTTTCCTTGTTATTTCTTCTTTATTGTGTAATTTCCCAAATATTTGTGAATTTTCTAGTTTTTCTTTATTGTGTATTTCCAAAATATTTGTGAATTTTCTAGTTTTACTTCCATTATTGATTTCTAGCTTCATCCCATTATAGTCAGAGAAAATACTTTCTATAATATTTATTCTTTTAAATCTATTGAAACTTGATTTGTGACCTAACATATGGTCTATCCTGTAAAATATGCCATGTACACTTGAAAACAATGTGTATGCTATTGTTTTGGGGTACACTATTTTATATATGTCTGTTGGAGCCATTTGGATCTGGTCATGTCAATATTAATATTTAAAAGAATTTAATAAACATATGACGCCAGGTGTTAGGTAGCAGAATGTGTTATGCTAATCATAATATCAATTAACTTGCATATTCTTCATTATCCCTCTGGAAACTGATTTTCCATCCTACCTATTTATTGAAAAAATAATCCAATCTCATAAAACTTTATGAGATTGGACTCGAAAGCTGAAGTGGTATAAATAGCAGAATCCATCAAAATCAAGCAATTGAATTCCTGAAATATAAATGCGTAAAGGTAGAAAAGCATTACCAAATTCTTCTCCGTAAAGGATAAAATTAATAAGTATAAAAAAAGATTACATATATGAAATGAGTTTAAGTACCGCTATAAATAATGCAATTTGAAATTTGGGGGTTGTATTTCTCCTTCACCTGATTGCTGTATAAAGAATCTGAAAACATACTTTAACAGAAGGTACTTTCAATAGGACAGAAAATATTTTTGTCCACGAGCACTTTCAAAATAACCTCCTCAAATTTAATCAATATTAAGTGCAAAACACTCTACTTGGTAATAGGAAGAATAAGAAGATATTAAAGAAACCACCCTCTGCCCTCCAAGGACTAAAATCTGAAGTAGAAAGAGGCTCAGACCTATAATCCCAGCACTTTGGGAGGCTGATGCAGGAGGATCATTAGAATTCAAGAGTTCAAAGCCAGTCTGAGCAAGACTCTGTCTCTACAAAAAAAATAGAAAAATTAACCAGGTGTGGTGACACACACAGGTAGTCCCAGCTGCTTGGGAGACTGAGGCAAGAGGATCACTTGAGCTCTGAAGCTGGAGGCTGCAGTGATTTAGATTGATGCCACTGTACTCTAGCCAGAGTGACAGAGTGAGACCCTGTCTCAAAACAAACAAAAAACTCTAATATTGCTGTCATAGAAGTATAATTTTATGCTAAGCAAAGAAAAAAATGTCAGATGCAAAAGCATAGGTACTGTAAGATTCCATTTCTATTAAACGCTAGAAAAGGCCAACCAAATCTATGCTGACAGGACATCAGTTTTCCTGGTGTTGGGGTGAGGAAGATTGGGAAGGAGCATAAGGACAACATTTTGGGATAATAGAAATATTTTATATCTTGATAGTGGTGGTGATTACCTGAGTATCCATATGCATCAGAATTCACTGAAATATAGGCTTACATGGATACATTTTACTTAGGTAAACTATACCTCAATAAAGCTGATTTTTTAAAAATCCTTGAAATACAATCAAATTTATGTCAGTTTTATTTATTATTTATTTATATTTTTATTTTATATTTTATTTTATATTTATTTATATATTTATTATTATTATTTTACCCATACTGACTTAATATGTCTGAATATTCTGAAAATACTATGAAAGGAAAAAATTCTGTGTGGAAGCAATGGTTTTCTGCTCTTTTAAGAGTTAGACAATGCTATTAAACAATAATGCTTTAAATGTCTGTAAAAAGCCTTATCTCTGGGTACATTGTAGTATTATGTATGTATAAAATACGTCTTCATAGCAATAGCTGTACCTTGTAAGTCTTTTATGTTGCTTAAGCAATAATTCTGAGTCTGTTATACACTCCCTAATTCTGAAATGGAGGAGGCTTTTGCTCACCAGCTACAACATAAAAACCACGTTCCAGTTCAGGAATTCACTGTCTGGACCAACATCTGCCCTGCATTCCCCAAAAGGAAGACCAGCAACTCTGAGCAGCTGGAGGCACACCCATGAAAAGAATGTCCCTGTCTCTGCATCTTTTTAGGGAAGAGGGAAAGAGAAAATAGGACTGCCAGATGGCTACAACTCATTACTGCCTGGCAGCATTCAGGGTGAAATGAGAGTAAATTAATCAGCATTCAGGAGAGAAATGAATGGCAAGGGGAGATGTGTATTGATGCTATTTTAGGCCAAGTCAAATTAAACCTGTAGAACTGACAACATGCATTGATGCTCCTAGTTTCTTGATACACATAGCTGATATCTTCTCTCTCTCTTTTTTTTTTATTCCTGGGGATTCATTGAGGCTACAAGAAACCAGGTTACACTGATTGCATTTGTTAGGTATCTTCTTGTTACCTTAGCAAACAATTTCAGTGATGACCTGGTAAGTTACCCCTAGTGATGAACACAGACGTGTTCATTATCCTGACTCTGCTAATGAAAGCGTAGCCTGCACTGCAGCCTCGAATCTCTAAAGTGCAGCCCTCTGTTTTATGCACCCAGCAGTCAGATTTGTCAGTCATCCGCAAACACTCGGGCTGACCGCATATTTACTGTTTGGATAATGCGGAAGTGGTAAGGATTTTTTTTTTTTCTCTAAAGGGAAATTAGAAAATTGTGGGGTTTTTTTTTAAGGCATTCCAATGTATTTCAAAGATCAGCTATAATTCTGTAAAATGGAATCACGTTGGATTATCTTCTCTGTGATGTGCACTTTGGTATAACACTAAATTGTAGAAAAAGGCTGACCCTCATTGAAAAAAGAAAACATTAAATCAATTGATGGTATCTGGATTAAATTTAATTCCTTTTCAGATGAAGCTCCTTGCTGATGCACTCCATAGAGTCTCTAACATTACTTTTACCTCCCTTTTAATATGGAATATGGCCATCTTTGCTAAATGATCATCGGGGGGCAGGGGGGCTCCTAAATTAGATATGCCTTCCTGAACCTCCAAATACTCAGAGAGACCAATTAGAAGAGGTCAGTCCTACAGAAATTATGGCAGGAAGCACAAATTAGAGAACAGCTACAAGGCCACTATTTTTCTTAAGCTTTGTTCCTCTGGAAAATTTCTATCCTGACTCAGCAGCAGATCCAAGTTTTGAGTAATGAAGCTTACACATTTTGGGGGGTCCTATTTAAGAGAAAAGACTACACAACAGAAAACAAAATCCTGCTTAGCAATATTTGCTTAGACTGAGAAATGAAATAATAACAAATTAAAAAATTTTTAAAGCTAACAAATAGATAAAATGTTTTATATTCTGAGGTTTCTAGCAATCTTTCAGTTTTTGTTTTTGGCCTCCAGAGGCAATTTTCTTTTCATCGTATTTGAATGTTGGTACAATTAATCATTTTGAAATCATACAGAATTAATTTGAAATGAAGGCATTCACAAGAGGGATTGAGTTTATTTTTAAATTGCTGTTATGTTGTATAATCTACATAGCTGAAAAAATTACTCTCACACTGTGGACACTGAACTTTCATAACCACATACAGTTTTATTACTGGAACATTCATTTCCTTGGGACCTGCTCTGCCAGGTAGATATTCTTCATACTTTTTTGTACAGAATTGTCATACTTTGTCAGGACAAAACCCATTGTACATGCCAACATGTAACCCACTAATAGTGTGGGATGCATAGGCGTGCAACCTCACACAAAGGGTGATACTGTTACCAGGTTTTGTCCTCAAACAGGAGTTCTGACAAATTGTATTGTACATGATTTACCCAAAATTGTATGTGGTGTGTGTAACTGTATTTACTGCAGGACAAAACTTTCATTTTGATTTGGCATCAAACAAAATCAAATCTTCCACTAATAATTTTACATACACACGATATTTCGAAGCATTTTCCAGAGTAGCTTCTGACTCCATATATTCAAAACCTTATTTCTTCCCTACCTCCCATGTACTTCTGAAGTCAAGTGCATAGAACATGTTCATATTGTGATATAACCTTTTGTCCCTGAACCAAGAGAGTGAGCACAGTGGGTGGTGGGAGTATTTTCTGGAACTATTCTTACACCACAACAGCTAATTACAGTTTAACTGAAAACAGAAATGACTGAAAACACATAAACTTACCACTAAGCTAAACACATTCCTGACTTATCTTCCCTGGACATTTGTCCCAAAAATGTCTATGGCAGCTCCAACACTTCTTGAAACAGGGAATGTTACAGAGGGGCAGCTGGAGCGAAAGGAGACAGACTATCCATCACTTGCAATTAATACATCTTTCCTTGGCAAATTTTCCAAAATCCATGAGCATGTGTACATATTTGCAGCATCTCTCCCTGAGTTTTGGAAGGGCTTATGAAAATGGGGGGCACTGAGATTTAACCTCATTCATTTCCTGGTAAATCAACCTTATTTCTCAGCTCTTCTTTCATAAAAATGCTGACTGGCCATAATAGGTAAAGGGAGAGACAACATGAGGCAAGCAGAACTTCCATGCCTGATACTCCAAACCCAGTCAAATACTCTTTGATGTATCGAAGTGCCCTCATCTCCTTGAAGACCCCAGAGTACAAGCCTTCATCCTTATGCTGTTCCCAGAGAGCCACTATGCCCGTCACTAACTGCAAAGTGGGATGAGCTGACACTGGAACATTTTCTGAACAATAAGACGAAGTTGATATTTCTTGAATTGCTGGCAAATTTTACAAAAACAAAAACGAAAGCCAATAAAACCTACAAAATGATAAATTCTCAACATAATTTCTTCTTTATCCATTTGTTCCCTACTTAAGAACTTAAAACCTGTATGTTGAAACTTATGTTGAGAGCACCTCAACAAACCACCTTATATAAATATTCCACACCCAAAAGACTATTCTGCAGACCCCAATCTCTTGACATTTTCCTGGCAAAAAGAAGTTTGGGGCAAGACTGCATGCTGTGTGTTACAATGCATCTAAGCAAAGAAAGCCTCCGAAACTTTGTAGTAAAGAACCTACTTACCCCAGTATTCTCTACACTAATTCAACCATTTTCCAAGCAATGTTTAAGAAAATACGGTAGAATGAGAGTTTCACAAACCACACTTTGGGCACAGTTCCTTGGCCTGTTGTTGGTATTGTTGAGTTTTTAGATCAGTGTTTCTCAAAAGTGCGTTTTCTGCCACTTTTGCCCTTCCGCAGTGTGTTCCAACCTCAGCAGGGCTTCTCCCTCACTCCCCTATTTCAGGAATTCAGTACTTGCTGCCCCCTCGGCCTGGAACTCCATCCCTCCAAATTCTGTAGTGGTTCTTTCACTTCATTTGAGTCTCTCCTCAAAAGTCAGCTTTTTAGAGAAAACTTTTGTTATAGACTAATCTGTATCCATCTCCCCCAAATTCATACCTTTAGGCCCTAACACCCAATGTGACTGTATTTAAAGAGAGGGCCGTTACTGTGGTAATTAAGGTTCAATGGGGCCGTAAGGGTGGGGATCTACTCTGACAGGACTGATGTCCTTGTACCCCATGAAGATACATACATATGGACAAGGAGGGGAGGAACAAGGAGCACATAAGCACAGACACAGAAAAGGCCACGTGTGGACACAATGAGAAGGGGGCCATCTGCAGGCCAAGGAGAGAGACCTTACCAGAAACTAACCCTGCTGGCATCTTGACCTTGGACTTCCAGACTCCAGAACTGTAAGAAAATAAATTTCTGCAATTTTATCTACCCATTCTGTGACATTTAGTCATGGCAGCACTAGCAGACTGACACACCTTCCCTGACAACCCCATCTAAAATGAGCACTGCTGTTATGCTCTCATCTCCTTGTCCTGCTTTATTTTTTGGCAGAGCACTTGTCACCACTCAACATTACATATGCATATCCTTGGGGGGCTGAGGGGCTATAGAATACAGTGAAGCACTGTGGATTAGAGTTTGGGCTCTGGGTTCAGACCTGACTGCCACTTTGTAGTGGTGTGGTCCTTGACAAGTTATGAAAGCCTCAGGGGCTTCTCCATTTGTGAAATGACAGATATGGTTCTTACTTTGAAGGCATTATTACAAGAATGCAATGAGGTATATAACACGTATTGTGCTTAGACTAGCACTGGAATGGAGTGAACGTTCAGTAACTGTTACCTGCTGTTGCTGTTTGTCTACCCCACTGGCACATAAGCTCCACCAAGACGGGGACTTTGTTTTATCCACGAATATGTTCACAGGTCCTAAATCATTGTCTCTGGGGCACATGGTAAGCCCTTAATAAAAATTTGTTATCTGCAAATGTGAAAAATGAAAGTCTGTGCGCCTTTTCTCAAAATTGACAAAGCAAAGATCATTTTCTTTTAATTGAATGAGCACTTTGTAACCCAACATCATCCATGATTTCGGGGCCCTTATCTTTGTGTTTACTGTTGTATTACTGCCAAGAGATACTACTTTAATTGACGCAGGCTAATGAACAAAGTTCAGAGGGGCACTTAACAAGACCAGAGGAAGATAGGCTTTCAAGCTCAGAAGAGTTCACACCGGAATAGTCAGAATTACATTTACATTGTGAGTGGTGCTTCATTTCAAGCATATAATTAAATCAAATTCTTTCATTTGAAATTCATTCATTGCTTTGCTTTTGTATTTGTTTTTTTGTGTTTTGTAGTTGTACGTAATTTGATATTCCAGATATCAGTCAGTAGTTCTTTGGCACCTTCTGCCAAGAACTCCAGAACTTGCTCTGTGGGATGTCACTGCAATGAGTCATTATTTCTGGCTCAGTCAGACAAATGCAGAATCGATGCCAGAGCCCAGTGCATTTGGCTTCAATAGGTTGCAATTAACTCAGCTGTCATTAGTCATCCACAGGTACGTGACAGTCGTCCCCAAGGAATTTTCTCCTGAATGTCAACTTTTATAACCATTTTTTCCTTGAATCATCATGTAAATCAACAGTGAGATGAATAGGAGGACTTAATTCGCAATATAATATGTCCCTCGTTTTCATCAATGTAGATATTTCCAGTGATATTAATGATTATGCCTACAAAGCAAAAGGCCAGGTAAAGCATCTGTGGTCAGGATGGTAGGAAACTACCATACCACTCTCTAAGGAACCACATCCCAAAATCTGGTAAAGCAAATAGACAGATTACCTATGCTCCAAACATCTCCATTTCTCTCTAGCCTCTGTGCCTAAGTGTAATCCCAAGTGACCATTTTGGATTGAGATAAGAACCATTATAGATCAAAGTTCTCAAGCTCCAAAGGACGTTTAATAAATTCTAATATTTAATCTTCTACAAGTTCCCATGATGAGGGAAATTTTTTGTAAATTAAGAAAATATTTTATACCAGCAATGAAGAATCAGAAATTGAAAATTTAAAACCAGTACACTTTAGGTAGTAGCATAAACAATATAAAATACTTAGTGCTAAACCTTGAAAGACATTCCAGACTAAAAACTGCAAAACATTGCTGAGAGAAGCTAAAGACTCAAACACTTGGAAAAATGTATCATGTTCATGGGTCATAAGACTCAGTATTGTTACAATTCTGATTATCTCCCTATACTCATCTATTGATTAAAAAAATCCCAATCAAAATCCCACCAAGATTTTTTAAAATAGAAATTGATAAGCTGATTCTAAAACTCATATGAAAATGATCTATACTAGCTAAAACAACTTTAAAAAAGAAGAACCAAGTTGAAGGACTAACACTACCTGTTTTTAAGATTTAATTTAACACTATAGTAACCCAGACAGAATGGCATTTGTATGAGGATTAATAAATTAGACTTGAGCAGCAGAACACAGAAGGCAGAAGACCCACACATAGTTGACTTCTGATTCCTGACAAAGATGGAAAGGCAATCCAGTGGAGCTGGGGAGGTGTTTTCAACAAAGTGTTGAAACAAACAGGGTTTGAAAAATTGAATGTCCATTTTCTCAATAAGAAAAGCATTCTAATCTCTTATCATTCACAAATATCAACCAGATCATAGACCTAAATATAAAGTCTAAAACCTTAAAACTTCTAGAAGAAAACATAGAAGATCTTTGTAACCTTGGGTTGGGAAAAGATTTCTTGGACATGAGAAGTATAATCCATAAAAGAACAAATAGACAAACTACATTTCATCAAAATTAAAAACATATGCACTTTGAAAGACATTATTAAGTGAATGGGAAGACAAGACAGGGAATGGCAGAAAAAATCCTTGCAAATCAGATATTCCCTATCCAGAATATATAAAGAATTTCAAATTCAGTAAGAAAAACATTAGAAATCAGCATAAGAGCTGGGCAAGCATTTCACCAAACAAAATGCAAAAATCTTAAATAAGTACATGAAAACATGCTCAACATGATTAGACAGTACATATTAAAACCATAGGAGATACCACTTCACACCACTGGAATGGTTAAAATGAAAAAGACTTTTAGACCAAGAGTTGCTGAGTTTATGAAGGAAGTGGAATTCCCATGCACTGATGGTGGGGATATAAAATAATATAACCACTTTGGAAAACAGTGTAGAAATTTCTTAAAATGTCAATACATATCTTTTATATATGGTCCAGCCATTCTACCAGGTATTTACTCAAGAGAAGTGCAAGTACATGCTCATATAAAGATGTATAGAAATGTTCATAGCAGCTGTGTATCTAGTAGCTTAAAATGGGAAATAACCCAATGTCCACCAACAGGTGAATGAATAAACACATGGACATCCATGCAATGGAATGCTATTCAGCAATGGATACATGCAACAATATGAAAGAATTTCCAATAATGATGAGTGAAAGAAGCGAGACAAAAAGACATACTGTATGATTCCATTTATACAAAATTGTAGAAAATGCAAACTAATGTATAGTAGCAAGTAATAAATAGATCAGTGGTTACCTGAAGATTACAGGAGTTGGGGGAGTGGGAGATAGCAGCGGAAAAAGGGACAAAAGGAAACTTTGATGAGTATGTTCATCATTTGATTAAGGTGATGATTTTGTGGGTAATAAATATGACAAAACTTAACAAATCAGACACTTGAAGTATGTGCAGTTTATATCAACTGTACATAAAGCTACTTAAAATCTTTAATGCTCTCAAAACTTCCTATGTGGATCCGAATTAACTCGAACCCCACAAATGACACCACCTCTCTCCATCTTGAAAGTTTGTTTTGTCACCATTTCCCTAACATTCCCTTTGAGTTCCTCTCCTACCCATCAGAGCCTTGTTTGCAGTTGTCTTCCCTGGTTCTCATCCTCCTCCCACGTCATCATAACAGCCCCCTTGGGGTCTGTCACTGGTCTCTCTCACATATACGTCTCCCTGAGTTGTCCCCAGCCATCCTCTCCACACTAATACATCTCAAATCTACATTCTAAGATTTGGCCTTTCTCCTAAACCCCACATTTCCAACAAGTCCCCACTGAACACTTCCATAACACTGCCAATGTAATGACTGCAGTTACGTATCTTCCCCCCCACCCAGCCACACTGCCCAGCCCGTGTGCAGGTTTCGGTTTGTAGCAGCAACAGCAGCATTCTGCAGCCAGATATACAGTGAATAAGAACACAGCCTCCGGATCTGAATCCTAGATCTGAATCCCAGCTTGGTCACATACCACATATGTATCTGGTTTGCCCTCTTTGTGCCTCATTTTTTCATCTATATGAGTCTCTTCCATGTACGATTACTATGAGGATTAAATAAAATGATAAAGTCTTGGTATGGTGTCTGACCTAGATCAAGTGCTTAGTGATTATTAGTGAGCATCACTGGCAACATCATTTCATCTCTCCAGCCTCTCCGGTCCCTTGGTCCCCTCTCTGCCATGTCTTATCTCAGGCTCCTTCCATCCTGATAACACAATGAGACCTCCTACTCTCATCTCTTTTCTTGAGTCCATTCTTTAAAGTGCCATCTAAAGTTAGATCATGCACTTCCATGATCAAAGACCTTCAGTCGGTCACTCTTGTCCAAATAGCACAGTCCTCAGCAGGGCATTCAAGAATCTGTAAGGTCTGTTACCACTCACTTTCCCTTCCCTTCCATTCTCTTCTTTCTTTCCTCCTTTCTTTCTTTCATTTATTGTTTCTCGGACTTGGGTACATTTTCTTTTTACACACAAACCCAAATTATGTATTTTTTAAATTGAGATTAATATGGGGTTGCATATGATTAGGTTAGTTTGCTTCTGTAAGGTTAAAGTCTGAGTTGCAGTCATGTCCTTCACCCAGGAAACAGGCAACAGATGCCTGCAATGTATCCATCAGGTGGGAATTTATCCAGCCTCCTCTCCCCTCCCTCCTCCATTCTTGGATTTCATTGAGTTTTTCTCTCATGTGAACATGTAGCTGTTCGTCTGCTGGTTCCAATCTGGTACTGAGTACACGTGATGCTCGTTTTTCCATTCTTGTGACAAATGCTTATTTTAAATGTTGTGCTATTTTCTCCTTTATATATATGTCTCCATGGTGAGCCAGAGGACCTAAGCCTAGGGAGCATGTGGCCAGAAGCCCTTCCCTCCCCTCCTTTCTTTTCTTTTTTTGAGCCAGAGTCTCACTCTGTTGCCTAGGTTAGAGTGCCATGGCATCAGCCTAGCTCACAGGAATCTCAAACTCCTGAGTTCAAGCAATCCTCCTGCCTCAGCCTCCAGAGTAACTGGGACTACAGACACCTGCCATGACATCCAGCTAATTCAATGCCACCCACTTTTCCAGTTTTGATTCTTAAGAAAGACACTCTCTGGACTAAACCCTCTGTCATCCAGCTTTTCCCAATGCCTCTTTCTCCTCCAGATACCTTGCCTTCTCTAATACCAGGTGGTTGTTGGAGGAGGGGTTCCTCAAGTCTACCCACCCTCAGGCTCAGCTCAAATCCTATTTTCTTTTTTAATGAACTTGGCCCAATTCCCTGATTGGAACTAGTCTATCTTTATTGCTTCTGCTGCCCTTTATTTATATGTCGATGTAGAAGCTAATGTTATCATCATTCATTTTCTTACTCCCCTTACTTACCTTTGTCTAGGCACTCAATGAAGACTTGCTGAAGGAAATGAAATGGGCAGGAAGGACATGACTGCTGTCTATCAGCTGCCTATCATCTCCTTGGTAATGTCACCTGCCCATGGAGTTTCTTTGAAGACTGACATTTTACAAATTAGCATCCTGTTCAAGCGGAAAGGGCACCAGAGAACCTTCTCCATGGAAGGCGCACAAGAATAATAGCGACATCGCTATTCCTGAGTGTGTAGAGTGGGAGAACAGATGCAAATAAAGTGAATACATGAATGCTGACTTAATCTTAGGTATTCTAAATAGTTCTTCTGAAAGGAGGATGGCTCTCTCCCGGGAAGGCAGCTGTTTAATGTTCACTGCACAGGGAATGCTAGGCAAGCACCCTAGAAATCCTCCCAAGTCCTATTATTTGGTAAATTAGGGTGCTCTGCGTGGCCATGCAAAGTCCCTGATCAAAAAAATCTGGAAGCCCAGAGAGCAGCTTGTCCTTGACAGATCCTCCAGCCGCTCACTGAAGGTGGGCAGAGGCAGGCTTACAACACGAGAGGAGGAATGAGCCCAAAAATGTGGTTGCCATTTTTTCCCAACAAAAATTGGTCCAAACAATCCTTTCTTTTTCCTCAATGATCAAACTCTTTGAGGGTAAGCATGGAGCCACCCAAGGAAGGGCTGAGGCGGGGTTGGCTGTGTCACATTTGAAACATGCAGACACAACGTCAGAAACTTCGGCGTCAGCACACAACCCTCACCACTGTCATTTAGGGGCCACAGGAAACGGCCAGCCGGACAGAGTGGAAGTTAACATTTCCACAAAGACTGATGGTGCACGGAGGGGACAAGGAGCCGTGTCCCTAGCCACTCTGCCAGGGTTCCCTGTGGACCTTTCCTGTTTGTGTCTGTTTCTTCTCTCAGAGGACAGGGGTCATGACTTACTCTTCTTTGTACTGTCATCTCCTAGTCCAGAGGTTGGGTTCTAGGAGAATTAAATGTTTGTTGAGCAGATGAATAAACTAAGCACCTCTCAGAGAAGTATTCAAGTAGCACACCTGGAAGCTAACATTATTGTCATTTATTTATTTGCTGTTCTCTTAGCTTACCTTTGTCGAGACACTCAATGAAGCCTTGCTGAAAGGAATCAGATGGGAAAAACATGAATGTTCAAACATGACAAAGCTTCCAGGAGGAATTTTTAGACATGGAAAGCATCTCACTTAGTTATATCAACTACAAAGGAAAATTCACATTTTCTAGACACAGGTACATAGGTGTAGTAACATGACTATTAAGTAATTCTTAACTTTAAAAATCTAAAAAATGTAGGAAAGTTGTTCCCGTGAATATATGGAAAGAAGATATATAACAATGAGATGTAGTTAAAGTCAAGTAATTTTCATTCCAGGTAGACTGAATACAAAGAAATTTTAGCTTCCTGGGGTCATCCTCACACCTGTCAGATAAATTCTCATCTCTGGAAGAGTAGCTACAAAGAGCTACACTTTGTAGCTGAGTTACAGAGTAACCTGCCAGCAATCCTATCAGAATTCATGGAGCTATTTAAATAGAACAAAGTCCACAAAAAGTTCCACCGAGAGGTGCTGAGCAAAGGCCAGAGCCCCAGAAGAAAACAAGTGCAGACTCAGAGCCAAGCTTCCTGTCCCAGGTGTGACCCCCACCGTGTGGGTCCATGCGGCTGGCCATGAGCTCTGTGCTGTCAGCTTTCTTGGCGGAGCTCCCCGGCTGGCTCCTGCTCTCTGGGGTCTTCCTGCCTGTGACCTTGCTGCTGCTCCTCCTCATCGCCTACTTCAGGATCAAACTCATTGAGGGTAAGCATGGAGCCACCCAAGGAAGGGCTGAGGTGGCCTTGGCTTTGACACATTTGAAACATGCAGACACACTGTCAGGACCTGGGAGGCCTGGAGAAACACACCTTTTTTGGTTTGTAGGTACTTCTCAATAAGCCCTCTCTCCAGATTTGGTGAATTTGGCAAAGTTTGATGCTTTCTGCCGTGTGGCTGTGGGCAAGGATGTGAAGGCTGGCTGTAGAGACCCATCTACAAACTGTGAATCAGCAACTTTCACATGTGACTGTTTGCCTCTGTCCCTCAAGGCACAAGAGTCACAAACATTAAGGCATGGGTCACCTTCTCTATGTGACAGATGTGTACATGCCCATGTGCATGTACGCTGGGTGTGTCCCGTGTGTGGGTAGGCACCATGTGTGCGTATTCACACACTTCTTTCTCATCCTCTGAACTTCAAATCAGGAACTTTTCTAAACATTGTGCTGCCACAGTGCTGGGCAAATGCAAAGCTCTAAAAGATAGATATTTGATCTTGGTATTTCAGTGAGACTGTAGTTGTAAAAACTCTGGAAGCTTTAGGTGATTCAGAATGGGCACGTGAGTCTTGGATTGAGACTGCTTATTCTGCTATGATTAAAATTAATGAAAATAGGCTGTGACTTGATGGACTATGTGTTAATACTCTACCCAGTAAACACTAGACAAATATCAAAGATATTAATAACTTTTTAGCAATATCAACAAAGAATAGTCCTATTGCTTAATTTAGATGGTATTTTTTTTGCAGTTTTTGGCCGGGGCTGGGTTTGAACCCACCACCTCCGGCATATGGGGCCGGTGCCCTACTCCTTTGAGCCACAGGCGCCACCCTAGATAATATCGTATTAAGCTAGTAGAAAATCAAATTTGAAAACCCCTCCTCTTCCACAAAAACTTGCCAAGTCCAAACAATGCTTTCATGTATAATATCATTTAAACAGGTATTCAGAATCTTAAATGGCTAATGGCATAACATATAATCTAAAATCTCATACAAGTACAGTTGGGGATATTTATTTCTAAGGTGAGATTTAAAACATAAAGAAATGCTAGGGGACAAAGGAGTATATTATGGAATTCTAAGTTTCCCATCACTACTTAGTCAAATATCCTTCTAGCCCTTTAACTTTTGTGTGTCTCATTTTTATGAACAGGTCTCTTATTGAGTGATCTAGCCATATTCTGTTTCACTCTACAGGATTCATATGATAAATCCTTTCTTTATTAAACTGGTTTATCCTCCACTGCCCCAAAACAGGTCTGCTGAATGTCACACTACCCAGTCATTCATTACCACTGAGCTCTGGAAAGAGCTTCCAAAAAAAGAATAGAACATTAGAAATCTCCAAGATCCTGACTACAGCTTCCTTTCAGTCTTCCAACTCAGCAGCACTGTCAAAGCGGATGCAATAACCACCATCAGTCATTCACTAATGTCCCTGGGTCCTCTGACATTCAGAACCTTGAGGACAGTAAAAGGACACATTATGTCACTATCTGGGACTTGGACATTCCATTTAGTTTCTGAGTTTCATCTCCAATGTCTCTTGTCTAGATAAAGTTTTTAGTAACTCAAAAATGTAGCAGGCAAGAACTAAAGCAAACGTAGGTCAAGACAGCCTTGTGGGTTTACAAGTCTTATCAGCCCCTACCTACCAGCTAGTATGGGCCAGATAATTCAGTGTGGCATGTGGTATTTGGAACAGTCTCTGCAAAAGAGAGTCAATCTTGGACTTAAAACTTTATTTATTTATGGGGAAACATCTAAAATATGTAATATTTAAGCCTATAGCACTTTATTTAAATATTTAGATAATTCTGAGGTAAAAACGTTATCAGTCATATTCTAGCACAATGCCCTGAAGACGTCAACTACCAGTGAGGACGTGGCCTGGCACCACAGGGGCTGGACTTGTCCACAACTATACATCCGTCTCGTCCCTTTCAAAGCCTTTCTTTTTTACAGTACATGATCTAACCCAAGAGAAAGCAAGAACATTGGCCCCACACAATGAGGACCAGTGCTGTCTGGGTAAAGTCCTTTCACCAACTTCAAGACTCACTCCACCCTTGCGTCATACTTCTGGAGAGCAATAGTTCACATTCATTCATTAGTTCAACAAATGTGTGAGTCTACCAGCGATTATCCTAGACACTGGAACAGACTTTAATTGTGGACTTTGGAACAGACTTTAATTGTGGACTTTCAAGACTGAGCAAAAATAGTACCAGATTTAAAAACCCACAAAACTGACAAAATCATCAGACATTAAAGGAGATATTACAGATCTGATTGTTTTTGGCCCTGGCCTCATTAAGTGTTTGGTCAGAGGGCTGTTAAGAATGACCTGCCCTTTTCCTTAAATCTTTTTCCAAATGCTGGAGCTGGGCACTTTCACCAGAGGCAGGATCCCCTAAATAGCTAAGGGGCACCCAAGAAATGCAATGAGCCCCTATTTTCCAGGGCTTTTCCCTGTGGTCTCCATTGGCTGCCGGCCTGCAGGAAAAGAGTACAGGAGTGAGGGAGGAGGTGGGAGGAGCTACTTACTATGGAAGAACAGAAATCTGTGCATCAGTTACTTGATGCAATGGGGATTCCATCTGAAGGTTACTGTTGAAAATACTAAGGACAAGACACACTATTATTTGTTGCTGCCAACCATCAAGTGGATACCAAGTGAGGACTTCACAGCTGATGGACCACAGTAGTCCCTCCTGTCCTCAGTTTTAATCCTGATGAGACTGGGTCCGAGGCATGCTGGGGTGAGAGAAGTCAGGGTCCCTGGGCAGTGTCCCTTAGAGAGTCCTTGCCAAGGTGGTAGCCAATGGGCAACCTGTACTGTATTATTCACTCAAGAATGTTACATTCAAATTATCTTTTGTTTATATTTCCCTTCTTTCCCAAATGGAACCTGTGCATGTTTTCGAAGTAATTTCTTGATTATATTTCCAGTGTTAGCAGACAACTTTAGACTATGAATGTTTTCATTTTGATGCCAATCTAGTCCCTTTAATTTCAAATACTCCTTTCTTCCGGGGCAAAAACAATATCCAACTGTAAGAAAATGTAGATTTAAAAAGTTATAATTCCTTCTGTAGCCATTTTCCTAAGGGTATGTAGTAATATCCTCTCTCTGGTTTAAGGATAAATGAGATCACTTGGCCCAAAATAAAATATCACCCGCTTGTATCTCCATTTTACAACATCCACTTAAAAACTGTAAGCAGATGGTTAAATGTCATGTCGTCAATCTTCCAACCAGGGTTATGGCAAGTGTAATCATTCCTATTTTGTTCCTGCAAAGAGAGGGACGTTGATAGATGCACTGGCATGCTCACAGACCCCCAGAGTCCTGCTTTCTAAAACAGGAAACCAGCTTGCCTGTCTCATATATACAGCCAGTCTGTCAGATAAGAAGGCCATTCTAAGATGCGATGGAAAGCGTGTGGAGTTGTAATCACTCAACATCAGTCCCTCCACTCGAAGCCTTAGGAGGTAATGGTTGGATGCTAATTTAATTAGTATGTAGAGAACGTCAATTTACTCACAAAGGAAGAAAGAAAATTCTCTAACATCCTGCACTCTTCAATCTGTGTCAGTAGTCTTGAGGAATAGCTCTTGGAGTGGAGGTCTGGGTCTTGAACTTTCTGCAGCCAAACCCTTCATCTACCACTGCTTTGGCTATCTCAAACCCACTACGGTGAAAGCTTTCATTATCTTATCTCCCCAAATACTGAAATTTCTAACCTTCTACTTCTGGTGCCACCTCTCCCCCCAAAATACCATCATCATGCTGATCAAGAACAAATTGCTCTTTAAGCTCTCATGGCCAAAAATAGTCATTATCCAAAAGGAAAAAAAAAATATGTCTACTGAATATACGAAAGTTTTTGTATGGAGTTACAGCCAAAATAAGGGTGGGTTTTTATCAAACTCCAATCTGCTTCCACAACCTACATTCTGAAACAAACACCTGAAGTACTGAAATTACACAGGGTGATGAGACCTATTTCAATGAACTTCATATATACATATTAGTGGTCAGCAACCAAAAAGGAAAAAAAAAATGTTATTTGGAAAAAAGCAGAATAACTTAAGGGTTACCAAAGTTAAATTGTTAAGAGCTCAGATAGGAAGTCCAACCTTTTTGAACTCCAGCTCTGTGACAAAGGCCGCTCAATCTCTAGAAGGTTCAGTTTCCTTACCTGCAAGACAGAAATAATAGGACACAGCTCCAGGGGTGGTGGAGTTGGTGTGCAGATTAAGTAAACGGATATATACAAGGTTCTTAAGTGCTTATTCTGAACAATTATTAGTCATTGTTCTCCCTACTGGCTTATAAATTCCAAGAAGGCACTACTTGTGCCATTACAATAGCTAATTATTGAGATAATTAAGTAAATTGCCCTAGGTCACCCACCCAGAAGTGGTAAAGAGGATTTGAACCCTGGCTGTCTGGTTTCAGAGCTAGCCCTCTCAGGCAACACACCACCCACTGGTACTGAATGAACACTGAGCAGGTGTTCTGATGAATGAATGAATTCTTTTGGCCTAAGCAAGTAAACTTAACCACTAACTATGAGAGAACTTTAAACAAGGCAAGAATTTTTACAAAAGCTTTGAAACATCTGATCAATCTCTCTTCTATATAAGAGGCGTAATTACTGAGCATGGTGATTCCTCCACACAAAGATCTACCTGAATCAGAGGAGATTACATTTCTTCACCTGTAAGCCACCAGAGAAAACTTCACTGCTTGCAGAATTTTCCACAATAACAAACTCAAGTGTTTTCAAGGCCACCTGCCTAACTAATCTCTCTCTGTGCCTTCTTAATAGATCTACTGAAATAAAATAATGGTCAAATTGCTAGCTCTTTTAGGAGAAGAATAAATCTTTTTATTTCTCTCACTCTCCACATGGTGCCTATCACACTTTATTCACTGTATAGATGATTCATTATAGACTGATGAGCTTCCTCTTGGCCTCTTTATTCTAGTTTTCTTGACTCTTAATAGTTCATTCCTTTCAATCTCATTATTCAGGTCACCCATTTTCAGCTCTACAATTTGTATCCTGGCCCCTCATTCAAAGCACCTGTTGTGCAGTTAGCCATTGGTAATTAAGAATAAAAGGGAAGAAATTATTCATGTTTTAGTTAAGTTTATAGTCTGAGCCATGGGCCATCTCAAAGGAATACCTTTGAAATAGTGACAATCTCTGTGGAAAAGACAGTGTGACCCAGTGCTTGAATTGTCTGGACTCTGGAGTCAAGACTACCTGGGATCAAATCCTGAATCCATCCTTCTCTGTGATCTTGAGCAAATTATTCCACCTTGATTTCTTTTTGCCGCAGGGCATTCCTCTGTAAATTAAGAGTAATAATGGTTATTATTGCACGAATCCAAAAAATAAGGCATGTAAAGGGATTTACACATCACCTGGCACCTATGAATACTGGCTATTAAATCTTAAGGCTCATGCCACCATCTAATGCACATGCACCCTCTTTTGACTAAAATGGCAAACATTTACAGAGGCCTAGGAGAAACCATGTCAGGGAAAAGAGCATATGTCTTGGGGTGCATGCCATTTAAAGTGTCAGGCAAGGAATAAATTGCATGGACTTGACATGGGAGCCAAAGAGAACATTTTCAGGTTCAATTCTACAAACATGTTTATTATCTCCCGAGATTAGAAGCTTCTGGTCTCTAGCTTGATTTAATTAATTGTAATTCCGAAAATAAAACTTCTGACTGGGAAATACAGGCAGCCAGGAAGGGAGACTTGTTCTTTAAGGTACCAGGAAGACCTCAAGAACTATGTGTCAGGGATCTCAAGAGGGATCTCAGGACTAGTTATTGCCAGAGAGATAACAGTTGAGGCTAAAGGAGCAGATTACAGTATACAAAAAGATAACATAACAGTAGCCAAAGAGGAGAATGATGGGGTAGGGGAAGTTGTCAATGCCACTGAGAAAGAAAACTGGTGATTTAGTAACTAGATGTCACTGATGAGTTTTAATATTTTGGTTGAGTAGCTTTTATAAAATATTTTAAGGGGTTAAGGAATGTACAGTTGTGAAAGGTTGAAACAGAGTCATGAGTAAGGATGCCAAAAGGCAAAAGGAAGACTAATTTGTCTTGTCTGAAGGCTATAAATGCTTGAACACATTTTTGGGAGGGAGGAAACGGGCAAAAATCCTGACTCACTTCCATGTTCCCAAGCCCTGGCCTCTACACACGTTTAATAAATGCTGTTGAATATGGGGGCATTAATCTAATCAACACCTAATCTACTAAGTATGGGGTATATTTACCATGTAGCAACTTTAATCAGTAGCAATTTGTTCACTCTAAGTAGGGATGTTCTTTAGAAAAAAGCATTTTTTCCCATCTATCAGAAGTGGGTGAGGAGATAGCCATCCTGTAGTAGGGCTTGCTCTGAAGACCTGGACTTCTATGACTTGCCAAGGTTTTCAGCATCAGAAATGCTAGCCAATAATCATGAGTTGTAAATGACCAGTTGCACTAGGCTGTCTCCAAATTATTAACTGATACATTTTTTTTTAGTTAATGAAGAACCATCTCAGACTTCTGATGGACAATACTCTCGTAAAGATGGCTCTTCCCTGTCCCAGAGAAGGAAACGGATGTGACGAGTGGAGACCTTTCAATAGCTGGAGCACGATAAGTTTAATTTTACTGCTCAGAAAGCAATGGTCAAGAGTGTATCTAATTAAATAGGTTGATAAACTAGAACCACAGCAAAAACAGAATATGAAAATGCTTGTTCTGAACCATATTGGAAAGTGGCAGCTATTATCCAAGAGGATTTCTGTGAGACTCAGCTGAATAGAGAAAGTACCAATAAGATTTTTTTGGGTCTATCTATGGACTGGACACACCATAAATAATTTTTTGCTTTTATTGTGCTATGTCTGCTCTGTGTTCTGAAGGATGTATTTTTAAAATAAAATTATGATATATCTTATTAAATAAACCCATGGATGCCCATGTGATTCTGGTTTTAGAGGTGAAGAAACTCTGGTAGAGATCAACTGAATAGCAAAAGATGAATGTCTTGGAGAGAGCACAGCAGATTCCCTATTTAAGAGCATCTCCATGTGTTCCTGTTGCAGTTCAGCAACTCTTAACCACTCAGGCGCCATTTTTGGACCTACGTTTGCTTCTCTCTTTTTACCCCATGTGAGTTGGAAATAGAGACTTGTGATTTGGTAAAACCAAAATACCAGGGAGCTATTTGTGAATACAGAAAGAAGTCAACATTTCACTAACATAATTCTTCTCTTTCAGTGTGAGCCCTGAGGAGCCAATATAGATAATTGAAAAGAAACATTTATGTTAAGGTAGTAGTTAGATTGTGGACAGGGAACAGTGGTTAACATCTATAGCACTTAGCACGTTGGGAGGCTGAGGCAGGAGGATCACTTAAGCCCCAGCATTTGAGGCTGCAGTGAGCTATGATGACACCACTGCACTCTAGTCAGGGTGACAGAGCAAGACTCTGCCTCAAAAATAAATAAAGTAGATTGTGGGTACTACTGAACTTTCCACATTCTTCCAGTTGATGTTAGCCAAAAATGTTTGACACTTTAAGTCTGGTTACACTCCAATCTTTGTGCATTACTCTAACAGGCTATTAATAGTGATTCACTTTATAAAACATAATGACTTCGGTCATCTCTAAGAAATGTACCAATTTTGGTAGTGACATATGGTCACACAAAAGGTTATGGTGTGGAAGACCAAAAGCAAGAGTGCACCACCAGTGCCAGATATTTTTCTCCTTCTTTCTCTCAGGCCTGCCCTAAAATTCTTTATGCCCACCCAGTGAGAAGTCACTATTTGCTCTTCTTACATAATATTTATTTACTTATTGTTCAACTAAAGACACTCATTTTTGTGGTTTTTTGCACTTGATTACCATGAAAACGTCTGCTGGGGCTTTCAGACAAAGGTGATTCAGAATGCCAGTGCTCATGCCATATGGAAGGAACAACAAGATTCTTTCAGTTCTGGGAGAGATCTCTTTTTAGCCCCTAGTGGAACTCAGCTTATGTAAGAACACTTTCTGTAACAGAAGGTGTGAAAGGACACATCATAGTCCCATCTCAGGCAGATGCCAGCCAAATCTGTGGTTCAGCCATCAGGGTTTCCTCCATCCTCCTCTAGAAATGAATACTTCAGAGCCTGGTTTTTGCCACTGGTGGATGCTTGCTTACCATCTCAGCTACTGTGGAAACGAATGAGCTCAAAATGTAATTGTTCTCAGCAACAAGCACAACCAAGCAGTTTAAAGACAGACCTAGATTATTTTTATTGTTTTTTTGCTGTCAAGTAAGAGTAAAGACTCTGTAATGAAATCAACTAGATTCATGAGTGTTTTTAACATGTAGAAAAACACGTTAGTTTTCCCACAAACAAGTCCCAAGGGTCTCATTATCATCTGCTCGAAGGCACTTTTAATACATTTGTCAGATCACTTACCCAGCATGGTCCAGCAGCTGCAACTCTGCTCTTTCCACCTCACATTCAGCCTGGTCTACTTTGGTGCTCTTCGCTGCTGCTGTCCAAACAAGCTATCTCACCTCCCCGGACCAGGCTGGCAGTCCCCTGACGTGATCAAACATTTAGCTGCATCTTATTCTTCAAGTCCAAAATGTTAGACTCACTCCAATAGTTCCTAATCTTATTTCTAATGTTGTAGTGTCTGAAAGAATTTCCCAATAGGGATATTTCTTGAACTGGAAACCTTCAGTGAAATAAAATCATGTTAGCAATTGATTTGATGTTGGAACCTGCAAGTCCATGACCTCTCCACATCCTGAACCTTTGAAATCGGACGAAACAGAAAACTGGGCAAGAAAGGGCATGTGTTATCTTCTCTGAACGATTATTTGCAACTCCTTTAAAAAACACACACAATTAATCTGGCCAGGTAATGGCCTCCGGCATCTTCCAGACATAATTTAATAGCAATTAAAAAAATAAAGAATAGATAAACTCTTAGACAACAATAAAAGCTTCTCGTTGAAATCTTAAGTTCTTTGCCAAAACTAAATCTGAGAAATCAGGGTTCATCACTCTGATAACTCTCAGAATTCAAAACGTTAGATGCTTGCAAATAAATGTTCTGACTTTTTTATAAAAAATTACTAGAATTTTGAAAGCATGCTCATGAGACTCTTGCTTTCTGACTTTATAATTAGTGTGCCAATCAGAAGAGACCTCTGAGTTCATCAAAATATAGGCAACCGTGTATATATGTGTGCGTGTGTATGTGTGTGTGTGTCTCCTACCATATGAGCGACAAACAGAACGCAATGGAAAATGTGTCTTCAAAAATACCATCGAATGGATAATTACCATCAAACAGACGGGAAATTTAAAAATATTCTCTCCACTTTTTTTAAATTCACATTATAAAACCTTATTGATTTATCTTTCTAATTATTCTTCCATTTGGGGTTTTAGAAGGCCAGTTTACCAGGTGAGATTATAACATCTAGAGAAATGTTCTCCAAAAAATATAAAACACAAAAAAAGTCAGGCTTGCTGCTTTTTAGTCATGTGGAATTAATAATCAAAATTGTTCTGAATGATGCCGGGGGTGCTAAGTTCCAAAAGATGTTCTAGATGCCTCTAGACCCAAACCCTGTTCTTGCTGTCTCAGCTGAATGTAAAACTGAGCCCTAACTGAACACTGTATTTCCTAGTCCATGGGAGCTGTGAGGACCAACTTTCTTCCCCTCACTGCTATTATCAATAGAAGTATGAAGGAAAATACAAAACACCCTGTAAATTTTTTTTTTTTTTTTTTTGTAGAGACAGAGTCTCACTTTATGGCCCTCGGTAGAGTGCCGTGGCCTCACACAGCTCACAGCAACCTCCAACTCCTGGGCTTAAGCGATTCTCTTGCCTCAGCCTCCCGAGTAGCTGGGACTACAGAACACCCTGTAAATTTTAACCTATGATTCAAACATGAATGCTCTATACACAAACTTTTTTGATGAGAAACATACTTACAAATTCACATTTGGTTCTGTACTATTTCTAAGGCTTAGCTTGCTGAAATAGCCTTCTCTAGAGAGTTGCTGTTTTGTAATAATTATAGATAACTGAGAAAGGCCTTTTCACAAGGGGAGATATAATTTAATGGAAAGTGCCCTCAAAGATGACAGTTAACACAAATTATATTTAATACACTTACTTTAAATAACTAGTGAAAAAAATTCTATCTAACATTTTAAAAGGAATATACCCTGTTGGCCATTTGTTGTATAATACTTAAAAATAAGCTCATAACCTGATATGCTTTGGTAAAAGTTTTACAATAAACAATCTCAATTGGACTTGGATGTGGGCCCTCAGCAGAGTCTGGTTTGTCTGATATATTGGGCTCAAAAGACACAAAGCAAAGTAGGACATGAATCAGAGAGGCAAGATTCGGATGGCACAGAAGAAATATTTTCTGAAAACTAAATTAAAAAATACACAAAGAAAACATGCAAAAATATCCCTTGAAGAATCTGTAAAAGCTGAGGTGGATTATTTACCCAGGCAGAATCTGGAATGCTAACCATTGAATTTATAAGCTTTCAACTTTGCTTTTACCCTTTCAAATCAGTGATGTCAGCAGCAGCAGCAAATTATAAAACAGAGCTGAAAACAGATTTTTAAATGTTACATACCACCAAATACTATGACTTCTGATGAGAAATATCATGAGTTTATTACTTTAAACCTTTATAAAAAGAGAAACAGTAAGCTTAGAGAATAAACAAACTTTATTTTATAACAGTATTACAGAAAGCAAAATATCATTTAATACAACTTGAAGCTGCTATAAATCTAATCTGGCATCATAACTATACATAGGATCAAAAGCAGAGGAAAAACGTTCAATACAGTTAATAAGTCCCTATCAGGTCTCTGGTGTCAGCTTTAAATGGTTTAACTTTCTTTAAACCAACAAAAGAACCACCCTAGCCCCTACTTCTCTTCCCAATGTCCTCAAACCTGTGCGAATCATCAAACTATCTGAAAGAGATATGTCTTCTCAGTAACAAAAAGTCAGTTTTACTTATACACAAGGAGGTTTAATACAAAGCAAGTGCTCTAACAACGAGTTCAAATAATAGAAAGTATTGAAATGTGGATATGTTAAGAAAGAAAGCAGTAAGGTTTTAAGCTGCCTGAATCTTTTAGTAGAAGGGAGGAAACGTTTTTCTCTTTCCCCTCCCTCCTGTTCTGGAACGCTGCGGAAGAGGGTGAGTCTGAAAAGCACTGGCACTGTGGCTCGGCAGGGTCTCCAAGCACAGCGAACTTCCCAATTCTCCAGTCCAGAGATTCTGACTCTACTAAAAGTAACAAGTCACAGGACTGGAAAGTCAAAAGGGTCGAATATCAAAAACACTCCTGGTGAAATTCTCAAACATTAGAAAATTTTCAAAATGTAAGAAATGCTTTTAATCCATATTAATATTTTCTCATACAGAATATTTACTGCCATTGGAAAACCCTGTAAATATTTATTGTAAGAGTTCAATGGAAAGAATCTGGAAGAAGGAAAGTCACTACCTAAATTAGTTGCAGTTTCCTTTCCGCACAACAGCACCTGTTCAAGTGAACAGCACCCTACCAGCATGGGCTGGCATTGTTCACTGTCATTTGATCACAATGAGCCATAAAAAGCAGGTAGTTGTACACAAAGTAAACAGGAAACAAAAACAAAACTCTTAATTAAAAAAAAAAAGGAAAAGAACTAAGAATACTTAAAAGTGGTTATAAAACAAAAACAACGTACTAAATGAGTGGGAACAATATAGACCAGAGCTGTTAAGGTCAGGTTTGGTGTTGGCAGTTTAATTCTTCAGGCTTCTGGTCATTGTTACCAGTCGTAGCATAAATTTGCTGGAGTAGTGGTATGGCATTAAGACTTGGAATGGTCAAAATTCTTCAGGTTCACAGAGTTAAATGTTGTTTTAAAAATGACTCCCTAGGAGAGAAAAAAAAAAGAGACAAGTCTTAAGCATTCCAAAAAGAAAGGCTTGATAAAATGTTAAGTAACATTCTTCACATGTCCAATCAAGTAATCAACAGCTACTATCTGCCTTGCTCTACAGTGAATGATCTGTTTACTGGAAGACAAGCATGAGAGGATATTCCAACCTTGAGGGCCTTAATGTATCTGGAGAATTGACAAGTATACTAGAAGCAACTGGCAAATAAGAGTACACTCCAAAAGAATTAATCAGCATAAAGCAGAGATAATTCCTATAGGAAGAATCTACAAAAGAGAAACCAGAGTTCTAAAGCTAGACTCAGGAAGGGGGAAACCATAGTAAATTTTGACTTCATTGAAATGAATAGAAAGGGCGCTTCAGGTGGTGAGAGCAGAATGAGGAAAGGAGGAAGGGCGATTGAGAGTGAGGATGTACATGTTACTCACGATGGCAGTAAGACGGGCGTAAAGATGGTTATGGGCAGAGGAGGCAGAAATGAATGGGAGGAACAGAAAGGTAAAGTAGTAGACATTATTAAAGTTAAGTGCTGGTATAGTGAGCAATGGAAGTTAAGAAATATTAGGTCTCATCTTTAATGCTAAACTGAAAAGTATGAGTTTCATCTAATTACCCCACCCCACAAAAAAGAATGAATTCAGAAAGAACATTCATACTAGAGCCAGGAAGAAGCAAAATATAGATCAAAGAGCCAGGGAGTGGCCGATTCATACAGAGCATGATAAGCCTAGAAAGGGGGGTTGAAATTGTTTTCCTTTGGTTTAGAGGAAGGGTGGGGCATGGCCTGATGTTTTGAAAACATCCCTGCAGCTTCAGCGTGCTTAACAGGCTGAAAGCAGAGAGGAGGAGAGGCAGGAATACCAGTCAGGAGACCTCAGCAAAGTCCAGGCTGGATGGGAAGGTGACAGATGTCAGGCATTACTGCTGCATGGCAAGGACCCAGACTTGAGTAGTTGTACAGACATCAGGTGGAAGAGAGAAACCTGAGAGGCACCACTGAAGAAGAATCATAGTGTGGAGATTAACAAAGAAGTATCACAGACATCTATGATGTTTGGAGTCTGGGACTTCAAAGGAAAAAAGAAAAGAAAAGAAGGCTTAGAGCGTGAGATTTGGGAGTAGGAAAGGGGTAAGCAAAACCAACAGATAGAGCTAAATCTCCTGTAAGTGTAGGTCTTGGGGAAGATCCTAATCTAAGGTAAGCAGGTAGAAAGAATGCTGAGAAAACATGATGGCACATAGGTCCTGAAACAGAAAAGGGTTTTAAGGTGGTAACTGTTCCATTTTCTATTTCAGCTTGGTTGGGAGTTTTGGTAAATAACCAGTTATTACAGAGGACAGTGGAGGGTGGTAATTATTGTCCTTTCTGATACATTGGTCCCAAAGTCAATTAGGACATACACTCTTTTGGTTAGACAAAATTAAATCTTGCTTTAATGAAAAAACTCCCCAACATTTATATTTATTACAGATAATATTACAGCCTCTTGATTATTTGGATAGATTAATCGAATTCTTTGTTTCCCTCCCTGTCATCTGCCTGAGGCTATTTCATTACTCTTTAGAACTCCTGCTTGATTCTAGGCAGAGGGGGGAAAAAAATCAATGGAGAAAACACAAAGTCTCTTTTTCAGGTTAGCAATTATAAAAAGGAATGTGGGGGGCAGTGAGGGAAAACAGATAAAACTACCAAATAAAATAGATTTGGCAGTTACATGAGGCCTTCCACCCTGCGACCTGCTCCTATTCTTTGAAAGCTGGTATCTGTTTCCTTTGCTTAGTGGATGTGCACCACTGGTTGAACACAGCTACCATCTTTCTGAGCATAGTTTATATGTTACGGAAAAAGAAGCCCTGATGTCACCAGGGCTGGAAAACCTAGAGAGAGCAATGTTTAGGATTCTATTCTCCGGCTCTGCGTCACTTTATTTCTTTGAATCTGTTTTCATAAAAAATAAAAATTTCACTTTTTCATGAGTCAGGAAAAGTCTGACAATTAAGTCTGCACACTCATCCTAGAAAAAGTGCCTTGGTCAGTGGACTAGGTGCTGGCGTGGTAACAGAGCTTCCCAACGAGAGTACTTCAAAGGTACTTCAATGTCAACTGGAGTGACATTCAACAATGAGGTATGAGTTTGCAAACTCATCCTAGAGTTTTTCCAACCTCATAAACATATGTAGAACTGTGTTCCTAAGTACACAACATTTAGTTGTTTTTTTTTGTTGTTGTTGTTGAGACAGGGTCCCACCCTATGCCCCTGAGCAGAGTGCAGTGGGTGTGGTAGCTCACCACAACCTCAGACTCGGGCTGTGGGCACCCCGGAAGCCGCTGGGATTACAGGCACTCGCCGCAGTGCCCGGCTGGGTTTTTCCATTTTTTTCATGAGTCGGGGTCTCAATGTCACTCAGGTGAGTCTCAAACTCCTGAGCTCAAGCGATTCTCCCTCCTCAGCCTCCCACAGTGCTGGGATTACAGGCGTGAGCCACCACGCCGGGCGACATTTAGTTTTTAAGCTACGCTGGGAAAAGACAAAGACAATATCATGGCTGCACAAGCATCAGACAAGTTACACTTTCCTGTCCTCTGACATGTATCTGTGAGAAACAAACTTAAAATCTGGAAATTTTTTTACGGTCAAGACTTTTGAGACTACATGATCTATCACATATCCCAAACAATATGAAAACTAGCCCTGGTTCTTCATGTAGGAGCTGTAAGTTTCAAAACGCTTTCTTCTAAAGCAGTGTTTTTCAACCTTTTTTATCTCATGGCACACTGGAACCTATAGTTAAACTTCTACAGCACACTTAAATTATGTTGATTAACACAAGAGTAAAAAAGAGAATATACTTATTGTGCTTTGAAATTCTTTTGAAAATGATTTAATTAATGATCTTTAACAATTTTCACAGTACACCTAAGATCCTCCCACAGCACTCCCCCATTTGAAAATCGATGTTCTAAAGCTTAAATTCTACCTTATATTTGTAGATGTCCGAACATCTTTACTTTTTCAAGGCAAATTGACAGGCATTAATCACAGGCATTAATTCAAGCTGCTTTCATTTTACAACATCATAAAGTTCATCTTGAATTTAGATAAGACTGCTAAGTAGATAAGATTATTACTTTATGTACTAGAACTGTAGTCAAGCCAACAAAAAACACCCAAACCAGCATTTCTATCCCATGCTTTTGTTTCCCACTCCTAGACTATACAATGTCAGTAAACATTTCTAAACACCACAGTCACATTTCCTAGCCTTGTCCCCCTCTTTTGGCCAGTGTGAGAATATGTCCATGTGGCTATTCATCTAATCGCAGGTCCAATTCTATGTTGGAGGATACGTGCCAGTTGTGTACTTTCCCGTCAGCCCTCACAGAGGGTTCAGAGAGTTCTTACTGATCTATCTCCATAAGCTCAAAGAGCAGTGGTGAAAAAACTCAAATTCACATGCAGAAAGAAGTTCTATGATCTCAACCTTAAGAGTTTCCAGAGACAAGGGGTTCACGTAAGGATCTCAATCTTGAGAGTGATCTACTCTAGAAACTGATTCAATAAATTGATTTTAAAAAGCATTTGACACAAACCAATAGAAATGCTGCCTTTAAGTGGTAAAGAACTCAGAGAAAAGTCTCAATAAAAATGCAAAACTGTTTTTTTCCAAAATAATATAAGAAAAATAATACAAATTATAAAGGAAGGAAACATTTATTAGAATTAGTGAAGATTCAATTGCTACAGAGCCCTAATATAATCATAGATTATGAAAATAGGAACAAAAATATATACATATATAAATGAGGTCCATGTACTCAGGTATAAAGTTCAATTTTAAAATGATACTTCACGAATCTGACAGCCATTTCTAATGATAAACTTACATTTTCCTCTTTGACTCTCAATTGGCACACTTGATTTTAATTTTTTAACAAAATTTCCATAGTTTAAATTAGAAGACAGAGTCAAAAATGCAAGTATGCTAAATTTTTGTTTGGTTAACCCAGGGAATTGCCAATTCTTAAAATGTTTATGTTATAGCTGTAATACAGACAAAGTGTGGTCTACAGACCTTGTCACATTTCTAAGTCAGTCAGAGAGTCAAAACTGCTTTCATAATCATATTAAGACATTAGTTGTCCTTTTCAGCCTGTTGACATTTTCATCGGTGGCGCAATTGCAATGCTGAGTAAACCTCAGCATTTGAATGTACGTGGGTCAAAGCAATGGCATGGACTTTACTAGAAGTCACCTTATTCCTCACCAGCATTCACTCGCACGGAAACATTTAGGTTCACTTAAGAATGTCCTTGAAGCAAAACGAAAAATATTAATTTTCTTCCATCTCAACCCCAAATAACATCTTTTTAATATTCTGTGTGATGAAATGGAAAGTACACACATAACACTCCCGTTGCATACAGAAGCACAATGATGTATGGAGGAAAAATATCTGTAAGAGTGTTTGAACTGGAATTGAAGCAGCTGCTTTTTTCATCAAACACCATTTTATTTTACTTGACAGAACTGCAGACAAACTATGTTATTCAACCTGGGTATATGGATGACCTTTCCTTGAAAATGAAGTGAGCCTGCCACTTTGAGAAAAACAATTGGTTTTTGTTGCCAATAACAAAATTCAAGCTTTTAGGTGAAAATGAGAATTTGGGGTTCTGGAGCAAGATGGTGGGCGAGTAACAGCTTCCCTGCAACTGGGCATGGTGAGCCTGGGGGGTTAAGACTCCAGGCATCTCTGGCTGGTGGGATCTGCTTATAATCATCCCTTTAAGGATACAGGGAGTCAGCAAGGGAATTCTGGACTCCAAGAGGAGGACAAAAACAGTGGAAAACTGGCAAGTGCTTGTGTGTGTTCCATCAACTTAATCCTGCCAGCAGCCATAAGTACAAGCAGCAGTGAGACTGCAAACCAGAAAGGCCTTACCTGTGAACTGTTTTGGTGTTTTTGGACTGGGCACTCAGTTGGACTGCCTTGTGGAGAGCTTGAGCATCACTGCAGAGAACTTTGGGCACTGTCTAGGGCCCCAGACTGAGCCGCTGAGCCAGGCCGAGCTAATAGTGTTCGGCTATGGTCCACAGGGAGCCATTGTGAGAGAACTGTCCTGGCAAGCTCCGCCCTCAAGGTTGCAGAGCAAGAATTGGGCAGGAGCTAGTAACCTAGTGACTAAGCAGCCTGAAAGGTGGGGACTGAGCTGACTTACAGCCTTAACCCTTAGGGGCAGAGTGAGACCAGTTTTGGCACACTGGAGCCTCAGGCTGTTGCCCTGGGTGGAGTGCTGTGGTGTCACAGCTTATAGCAATCTCAAACTCCTGGGCTTGGTGCCACGCGGACCTCCATAAGAGCTGTACCGTGACCCCCGACCTTCGACCCACGCCTGCCAGGCCTCCACAAGCCCTGACCAGGAACTGCGGGAGCCACGCAACACCACACCCTCCCTCCTATACCCTCCATGCCTACACACTGGCGTCTTCATCTGGCCAGGGACACTTGTAGCCGCGTGTCCTCTGGAACCCTCCCTACCTCTGGGCAGAGCCCTTCTCCTGGCCAGAGACTGCTGTAGCCTTGGGCTCTCTGTGTCAAAGTCACTGGGCACCAGGCACTCCCAGAACTGTACGCACCACCTCCCACCCTATTGCTGGATCCGTGTGTATCACACGCCAGAGCTGCTTCCACAACCAGAACTCCCTGGCTAGGGCAGCCCCAGAGGAACTACACAGGGTCACTCCCTACAAAGATCCAGCAACAATAGAGTGATCCTGCTGGGGTCTCATCTTGGAGAGACACCTCCCCAACTCTGAGGACACCCAGAGGCAATGGTGAAAAACAATCATGAGGCGAAATCAACAGCAAAACTCTGGCAATATGAATAACCAGAGTAGATCAACTCCCCCAAGGATCAATGGGGCAGACACAGCACAAGATCCCATGCACAAACAAATAGCTGAGGTGTCAGAAATCGAATTCAGAATCTGAATAGCAAATAAGATCGAATTAGAATTCCAAGCAGTAACCCAAAAGATATCTCAAGAATTCAACGAATTCAAAGACCAAATGCCCAAAGATTTTGACACATTGAGACAAGAAGTTGCAGTCCTCAAAGATCTGACAAACACAGTAGAATCCCTCAGTAACAGAATGGAGCAAGCAGAAGAAAGGATTTCTGACATTGAAGACAAAGCTTTCGAATGCTCCCAAACTCTCAAAGAGGAAGAGAAATGGAGGGCAAAAACAGATCACTCTCTCAGAGAGCTCTGGAATAATTCAAAGGAAACCAATATTTGTCTTATAGGGATCCCTGAAAGCGACGAAGTGGCTTCACAAGGCACATAGTCTCTTCTCTATGAGATTATGAAGGAGAACTTTCCAGACATGCCAAGAGATTCTGAAATTCAGATAGCAGACAGTTTCAGAACTCCAGCACAACTCAACCAAAATAAGACATCCCCCAGACATATCATAATCAATTTCACTAAAGTTAACATGAAGGAGAAAATTCTGAAAGCAGCCAGACGAAAGAAAACCATCACCTACAAGGGCAAGAATATTAGAATAACTGCAGATCTCTCTGCTGAAAACTTTCAAGTTAGAAGAGAATGGTCATCTGACTTTTAATCTCCTAAAATGAAATAACTTTCAACCTAGTATCCTGTACCCAGCTAAACTGAGTTTCATTTATGACAGAGAAATTAAATACTTCGATGACATTCACATGTTGAAGAAAATTGCCATAACTAAACCAGCTCTCCAGGATATTCTCAGACCTATCTTCCATAAAGACCAGTGTAATCCTCCACCACAAAAATAAACCCACCCAGAAAATTTTCATCAAATTCCAACTTCCACAGTCACAAAAGGATTAAAAATGTCCACCGGACTCTCGAAAGCTTATCAATATTCTCAATTAATGTGAATGGTTTAAACTGTCCTCTAAAGAGGCACAGGTTGGCTGACTGGATACAAAAACTCAAGCCAGATATCTGCCTCATACAAGAATCGCATCTTACATTAAAAGACAAATATAGACTCAAGGTGAAGGGATGGTCATCTATATTTGAGGCAAATGGAAAGCAGAAAAAAGCAGGTGTTGCAATCCTGTTCGCAGACACAATTGGCTTTAAACCAACCAAAATAATTAAGGATAAGGAGCTCGGGGGCAACTACTGATCTTTTTACTGTCTCAATCATGTTGTGTTTTCCACGATGTCATAATTTGGGTAGCCTTTCCAGACAGCTTTCTTTCACTAAGTGATTACTTTCAACTTCATAATTATTAATGCCTCAGTTTTGATTTCTAATATGGTAAGTCTCAGTAAATACAACTCACACAAACAAAAGCCGTTTGGGCTCTTCAACAGCTTTTAAGAGTGCAATGTGGTCCTGAGAACATCTCCCTGCTATCCCCGACCCACTGTTCTTTTCTTCTCTTGTGGATATTTGTGTATCTGCTAAACAGAGGGGCAGAAATTAAACCTGGTGTATTTTCCTTTTTAGTCAAATGAAGCTCAGTACCCGTTCTACAAAAATTCAGCAAACTGCTTTTGCTTTCCTGGTTTGCTGGGATATCTGGATATTGTCTGGAGTCTAATTTGTGGGCACTTTGAGGCCCATGTCTCATACTTAGGCATTTCTGTCTGCCGGAGCCCTGTCTTCCCTGAATGAACTATATTGTTCTTGAAGGCCTATCACACTAATACAATTCTACTGCAAAGAATATAGGTATTAAGCTTCATTTGACTGAAATGGGGAAAAAAAAAGTTAGGATTTCATTTTTATAGATTTTCATGTATGATATTTCACTCCTGGTTCTGCTTCCACGTTAAATTCAATTCTACTCTGAAAATAGAGGTCTCCCGTTCAGTTTCCCCATTAATAATTGCCTGAACCAGTATAATGGTTTCCTTACAAGGTGCTTCATCTAATGTAGCACCCTGTAATCAATCCTACACATTGCCGATGAATTAGTATTCCTAAAGGGCAGTGCTGAAAATGTGATTCCCATACTCGAACACTGAATGCAATGGCTACGAAGCAAAGTGGAAACCAAGATAGACGTGGCAGGTAAGACCATCTACAATTTGCCTTGACAAATCGTTCCAGCTCTGGTGGAAATGCGACACACAGCACCGTGTAGGTTTGCTCTTCCTGGTATCCATCCCTCTGTTTTCCTACGTGCTCCTTCCTCTGCATGATCTCCCTCTAACCCACCCAATGCTTCACACAAAGGAGCTTTCCTGCCACCTTTTTGGGGAGGCTTATCTAGCCTGCCGATCAGAAGTTTTTCCCGTCAACTTTCACAACCCTTTATCCTAGGCATCTTTTGAAACGTACTGTTTACCCTAAATGCTATCTGCATCAATGTTCCTATGCCTTTTTCTCTCACACACAACTACACAGGTCACTACAAAGTTTTGAGACAGACTATGCTATGTTCCATCATTTCACTTCCAAGAAAGACAGTTGACAGCGTCCTTTCTGATTCATGTGTGTAAGTTTCGACTTGCTCAGCTGATAGCTGTTGCTGGCAGGACTTCATTTGTTTCATGCACTGTGGATTTTCTGTTTTTTGAGTTTTGCCTATCACAAAACTTTTGTAATGATCCGTGTATAACACTCCCCTGAACATAGCAGGTTCACAATACATGTTAATGAATCCATGGGCGAAAGTAACAAAGAGTAATTTGCAATATAAGATTGAGCAACAGGAGCTTGAGAAAGAGGGAAACGACAACAGAATTGTATGCTGTCTCTAAAACCCATTTTCACCATTTCTCTCATGTGCCATTTTAAACACTGAGTTCATTTTTCTGTTCTTTTCTTGATATCTTAAGATATCCTAGGGTGACTCTTATGTTTTTAAAAAACTGGTGCACTCAAATCTCTGACGGTCTGACACCCATTTCTGAGAGTAGTTACCAGCCCTCAGGCTAGCAGGGTCTTCTGGCTCTGTCTGCTAGGTCACATCTTATAGGATCTTGATATTAAAAAAACATTCTACAAAATCTTCAAGCTTCTTTTAAATAAAAAATGAACTACCGTAGGTTACACTCAGGTATACTTTATTTTAGTTGAGCTTTTGTCAATCTCAGGTTCATAAGATACCTAGACAGTAATGAGAAAACATTTCTCTGTAGCATTAAACAAAAGCTAAAAAAATACTCAAAGCCATCACCTTTTAGAACATCTTTGAAACAGATGAACGAAGCATTGATTTTTTTATTTGATTTTTTTTCTGAAACAGGAAGCTTAGTGGGAATCAAAAGAATTCACTTTTAGACCCAGCCTTCTCAATTATTATCTGAGGAAGGATGGGAAAAATCACATTCCCTCTTAAAAGATAAGTAAGAATAATATTTTAAACAGAACTCTACTCCCTGCCCCCCAGCAGTCTCTCTCCCACACACTCATATACACAATATCTCATGGTACCTTAGTTTAAGGCCCACACCCCGTCACTTCTCCAACTATACATACATTATCAATAGCCAAGAGAAATGTATTACAAGCAATTAAAGTGAATAATATATGTATTTTAAATTTTCTAGAAGCCACATTTTTTAAAAAGAAGAAACCTACATACTAATTTTAATTTATTTAACCCAATATATCCAAATTATTTCAATATGTAATTAATAAAAAATTAGAGATGGTTTACTTTTTTCCCCCATCTTTGAACGGATGTATTTTATACTTACAACTATCTGAGTTTGGACTACCCACATTTCAAATACTCAATAGCCACAAGTGAGTACTGGCTACCATACTGGACAGAACAGGTCTACATATTTACTTGCTCTAATGCTAACTAAACTATTTTGATGCAAGTAAGTATCTAGACCTGCCCTGATCAAACTGGCAAAGATTTTCTTAACTGTCTTATAATACTTAGTGCTGGCAAGGGGTCTCGCATGCTGCCTGTGGGTGTCTACATTTGCAGAACTAGTAAGGAGGGCAGTTTGGCAATATGTCAAAACCCCTTGATAGCATACCAACTCATATTTTAGAAGATATTTGCCTGGGAAAAATAATGAGATCAATACACAGAAATGTACAAATAAGTATAATCTTGGTGATACTATGTGATAATTGTGAAAACCAAGGGATAATTTAAGTGTCCATTGATAGAGTCATATAGGTAACCATCACGCAGCAATGACAGGTGACAATAAGGACAGATGTATACAATGTACTGTTAAGTAGAGAAAAAAGCAGGACATGTAATACAATAATAATACCAGCCTATCTAAGTAGAAGGGGGTGTGTGTATGTGAGTCAAGAATATTTATCTTAAAAGAGATTATCTACCCTTGGTAGCAGAGGACTTACAGGTCACTGACATTTCTTACTATCTCTCCCTTTTAAAATATCAAAACCTCGGGCGGCTCCTGTGGCTGAGTGAGTAGGGCGCCGGCCTCATATACCGAGGGTGGCAAGTTCAAGCCCAGCCCCGGCCAAACTGCAACAAAAAAATAGCCGGGCGTTGTGGCGGGCACCTGTAGTCCCAGCTGCTCAGGAGGCTGAGGCAATGAGGCAGGAGAATCATGTAAGCCCAAGAGCTGGAGGTTGCTGTGAGCCGTGTGACGCCACAGCACTCTACCAAGGGCAGTAAAGTGAGACTCTGTCACTACAAAAATAAATAAATAAATAAAATAAAATATCAAAACCTCTCTTTTATTACCAAGAAATATATAGTTTAATTTGAAAAAATAATCACTAATGGCCATGTCCAAGAGCAAGCCCTGAGGAATTAGTGACTACCCGGTTTTAAGTCATGCACAACCTAGTGGCACTCCGGACCTCTTGTGTTAGGGAGTTCAAATATGAATACAAATGACTTATCAGTAACACATGCCAGATTTACAGAAGTTACATTAGAACATTCCACAGCACTTCAGAGTAAAAACTGGTTGTGTCTAAAACTCACTAAACGGAACTGGTTTTTTGTTTCTATGTGCAAGTCTTCATTTTAGGTGTGGTTAATCTATACCAAAAAACTATGAATAAGATGCTAATGTTAGGTCTGAGACTAGCATGACCAGGCAAACAGAATACAATAAAAAGGCAACACAGGCTCCACGTCTGTGGCTCAAGCGGCTAAGGCACCAGCCACATACACCTGAGCTGGCTGGTTCGAATCCACCTCGGGCCCGCCAAACAATAGTGACGGCTGCAACCAAAAAATAGCCAGGCGTAGTGGCAGGTGCCTGTAATCCCAGCTACTTGGGAGGCAGAAGCAGGAGAATCGCTTGAGCCCAGGAGTTGGAGGTTGCTGTGATGCCACAGCACTCTATTTAGGGCGACAGCTTGAGGCTCTGTCTCCAAAAAAAAAAAAAAAGGCAACATATGTGATATGCCTGTAAAACTCCCATCTTGAACCAAAAATAGCCACTGGGAAGTTAAGAGGCTTGTGATTCCCTTTAAAGGTCAGGGTGGTGCTTAGCGAGGCTCACATGCAAAGGCAGGGCTCATGATTAGCTATAGTTCGGTCAACATGGTTCTTTTCTCTTCATCAGTTATATAGCTAATGTTAATTCCATTTGGCAAGTTCATGTTTTGAAACCTTGCAATCATCACCCTGACTCTGAAGTGTTGTTGTAAACACTTTTGTCTTATTAAGACACTAGTGTTCATGTAAGTACAATGGTACAGAAAAAACAAGGCTAATTCAGTTATTTGTTGTGCGCTGGGGGGTTGGGACCCAGGCTGTCAGAGGGTCAAGGGAGGGATAGATGGATCCAGTTTTTATTCACTATAGTTCTAGCTCCAATAGCTCCAGGAGACCTAATGCTCTCCATCTTTGGAGAGCTGATGGAAGAGCCCTGTTACTGTGTTTTCAGCTTCTTGAAAAAGCACTGTCTGTGTAAGCTCCCCACCTGCTCAACCTGTCACAGGCTTCCCATCCTACTACCTGCCTGTGTAGCTCTGTCTGGTACGCTTGCAATTGATCGTACCACCTGTGCCTAAGGCAGGGCCTTAGAGATTCACTTCCATGCTCTTCTAGAATTCCTATGACACTCAGTCGCTCCCACAATACTACAGAACAATAAATCCATTTTTCCTTTAAGACAGCCCAGCAGAAAAGACTGAGTATACTGCACATGACACGTAATAAACAAAATTCATATATTCCACGATTCAAATCCCAAGTGCCACCAACTACTTTGCCCAAGACAGAAACTTCAGCACGATGTGTGACTCTCCTCTGCTCTCCACTTTTCCAACTCACTAACTTCCATAGTCCCATGCCGAAAGTCACCAAGCCACAAAACTGAGCTCCTTACCATCTCTCAAACACGAGGAGCTTACCGCAGCTATCCGGACAGTCAGCCTCTTCAGCTAGGCTTAGAAGACTCCTCAGGATGGGGCCTCTTCCCCTTCCCCTGTCACTCTCTTACAAGTTCCCTGCAACCCAGCTCCATCTGATGTCCTCTCCTTCTTCAGTGTCTGGTTCAATGCTCCAAATGCCCCCTCCACTCTTTTTTTTTTTTTTTTTTAATAATTTTTTTTTTTGTAGAGACAGAGTTTCACTTTATTGCCCTCAGTAGAGTGCCATGGTGTCACGCAGCTCACAGAAACCTCCAGCTCCTGAGCTTAGGCGATTCTCCTGCCTCAGCCTCCCTAGTAGCTGGGACTACAGGCGCCCGCCACAACGCCCGGCTATTTTTTTGTTGCAGTTTGGCCGGGGCTGGGTTTGAACCCGCCACCCTCGGTATATGGGGCCGGCTCACTGAGCCACAGGCGCCGCCCACCCCCTCCACTCTTATTCATAGAGCTAACACCTACTAACCACGGGGCTCAAGTGAGAAGCCATCTCTGAGACCCGATTCTGATTTAGAGATCTCTCCTTTTTGTTCCCACCACATGAAGTTCAGAACTTATCACAACCTTATCAAACCTGAAACTCTATTCTGTTACCACTGATCAAAAGCTCAGAGCTACTCCAAAGGGTGAGGTCTGGTCAAGGGAGAGACTTGGGCACAGACCTTTTTTCGTCTACTATTTTCATAATACAGAAGTAGATAATATCCAATGAGTATTCCACACATCCCTGTATCTTGGACGACTGAATGAAGAACACAAGTGACTAAATGAGCAGACACCCCTCTGTCATTCCCCTTTTCAGACTTTTCAAAAGGAGGCCCCATCCATGTTTTTGTCCTTTATCTGTCAAGACTCCACAAGCCAGGGAGGCTCAAGGGAAGTCTGGCTTGGAGAGCTCATGGTGTCAACTGCAGCAGAGACATGTGCTCCCTCCTCCTGAGACCACAAGGACCACACCACCAAGCCAGGACTGCTTCTCCCTCCAGGTCAGGACTGTTTGGGAACACCATTCCTGTGGTGACAAGGTCAGTAATGTTTTGTGTCCATTTGAGGGCTTATAAATATACATTTGTGATAAAATGGCAGGAGGTGAGTATGGCTTATGAAAGGACACGAGAAAGTGACAAAGATTTAGCATGGCACTCATCTGAAGCCTGCTTTCTTTGTAACAGAGTTTGCATTTAATTCCTTTCTGCCTCACAGTTGGCTGCCAGCAGCTGAGGAAGGTGGACTTGGGAGGTCTGTCCTCCTCAGGTTGTTCTTTGACCATCTTTCTGTTTGCTGCCCCCCTATCACCTTCACAACTTGATCAAAAGCTCAGTGCTACTCCGAAGGGTGAGGTCAGGTCAGGGGAGAGCTTTCTATGCCTGAGACAGGGAGACACAGCAGGTACAGTTGCAAACAGTCACTCCCTTGTCTGAGCTTCAGTCAGTATTATCCTGGTCCTGCCCTTTGCCTCGGCCCACCTGCTACCTCTGGGAATCCTGGCGGAGCAGCCGGAGCACAGATAAAGCAGTGGAAACACACTCTTCCCAGTTCTGACTGGAGCTGGCAAAGGAAAATTTTTAAGAGCAAGCTGTAGCCAGTGGGGGGCAAAGATGCTAAATGACTTTGCAATACCGAGGTAATTCTTATTTAACTCTCAGATCTCACACTTGAATTTTGTTTCTCAAGTCACAGGTTACATTTATGATCGTACAACTCCCCTATTTTGTTCTCTCAGAACACTATTTCCTTCAGAGTGCTTATAACATTTGCAATTACATTTTACTTGTTAATATTCACATTTCCCTTCCAGGAGTATCTCAGCCTATCTTTCCCTGAAGAAGGGGAACATGTTTGCTTTGGCTATCACTGAATCTTCTAGGCCTACCCCGCCCTACCATATTGGGGCATTCGTTAAATACTTTTTGAATGGATGAACTAATCTTTCCAAATTTATCCAGTTTGCTCACCTTATACATTAAGTTGACACCCAAACTTCCTAAATTTGTTTAACAAGGCTGCTCATAAAAGTTAGCCTCTGAGATAGGCAGGCTCTAAAAGATTTTTTTTTTTTTCTTTTTTTTGGCTGGGGCTGGGTTTGAACCCGCCACCTCCGGTATATGGGGCCAGTGCCCTACTCCTTGAGCCACAGGCGCCACCCCGTAAAAGATTTTTTATGTGAGTGTTTGTGTGTTGTGTCCATTGCAAAAGTGCATATGAAGTGTCAAATTAACTGACATAACTAATTCACTTAAAAACTCATTAAAATGCTACAAGTAAAGGCAGAGGTTTTGGTAATGCTTCCAGTGGTTACTAATTTTTGTCTTACATTCCCGACTAAGAAATAAGTGACTAACTCACAAAATTTAGAGGGAAAACAACCAGTGTTACCAACTTACACTTGTATAACAATTTTCTCATTGATTATCTTATTATAATATCCTAACAATAAGTCCTGTAAGTTAGGAAAGGTAGATTGTACCATCCCACGGACTCTCCCTGTGTCAATAATAATTTGATATCTGACAAGATTAAAATATAGCACTCAATCTTCTGGCTCCTAGGTAAGAATGCTCTCAGTCTTTCACACATGACACCATTAGGAAAATACATCTAAAAATAAAAGGATCAATATTCACATATAACACCGCACATTTATTCAGGCAACTGGATACTTTGGCTTTGCTAAAATTTTTAATGATTTCCATTTAAGGGCCCATTATGTACATAGCATCTTGTGTTGAAAACAGTATCTAAAATATAAAGAGTCAGGTTGCTAGATGTAAGGTCAATACAGGAAAGCCATTATTAATGAAAGACATTAAAGAAGATACATACAAATGGAGAAAGAGACTGTAAGTTCATGGAAAGGAGACAGCACCATAAAGATGTAATTCTCCCCATACTGAACTACAGCGTAGACACAGTTTCAATTAAAATACCACAGGGTTTACTCTTAGAATCTAGTGATCTGATTCTGAAATTTATATCAAACAGGAAGAGACTAGAATGAAGAGAAAGAACACAATTGGGAGTGAGGGATGTGCTACCAGATATCAAGACCCATTGGAAAGCTACAGTAACTTGACCAGAGTGTGCAACTTTCCTAGAGTCAAAAAATCTTTTCCTTCATGGTCATTATCTGATACGCAGGTTTAAAGGATTTAACTCATCCCCTCCTTCTTCCTTCTGTAATAGAAATCTCTCAATCAAATGAGGGTAATAGCACCTTCCTTGATGATTCAACATGAACATCAATTAATGTAGTTTATGCTAATATGCCTGATAAATAGTGAAGTAATATATAAATGTTATTAGCAGCCCTCAATAAATCATAGTTATTGATACCATATACCCATCAGTCCACAGTTCATAATTACATGCCCCTGAGCAAATGCACTTGGTGGTAATACTAGTCTAAAATATTCTCGTCCTACAGGAAACAGAGACACTGACAGAAAATTGCCTTTCACACCCCTCCATAGGTTCAGCAACACAGAACAAGCACAAGAAAGGCCAGGGCCAATGCAGCCTGCTTACCTCACTTTAGTCTTCCCCTTCCTCCGCCAACTCCGTTTCTTTGTGCACCACTACTCTTGTGACGGACATGTCAGGGTGCTGCTCTCTGGCCTCCCTGATCGCCTGAGCCAGCGCCTGCAAGGGACAGAAGGACAGCTCTGAACTGAGGAACAGGATCCGCCACAGGGTGGCAAAACATGTGCACGCTCATCAACCCAGACTCATCCTCAAATCAAAATGCTCCTCCTTCTTTGAGGAAACAGGAAGATTTCAAATGGGTTCACTGTTCATGTTAGATAATGTTTCTCCTTTTCCCAAATCTCCCAATCTTGTTTGTTTACTTACTTCCAAATAACAATACATAACAGAAGAAACATGTTGGCCTTGATCCCAGGTTTAGCCTCACTGTGAGATTTGGAGAATACCATTCTTTGCACCTTAGCATTCCTATCTATAATCTGAGCCTAATGTTGAGGCCATAAAGACCATTTTAAGGTTTGCTATATGGCGGAGGTAATGATATAAAGTGGTCTGACCTAGACACTCAAGCGATACCATCACCTAAGTGCCTGACACTATGAGCCAGGCCTTGCTCATCTTTGTCCTCTTAGGCTCTCAGTAATTGTCTGAACTAAAAAGTTTGCTGAATACAAGTATTGCAAGAAAGCTATCTATAAATGAAACCTGTATCATAGGGCAAAGAACTAAAAGGAGCTGTAGCAACAACACAAGATCAATGAAGTAAAGAACAGAATCTTTAGATTCTGAAGTAGAACTCCCTATTTTACAGCTGAAAAAAACTGAAGGCTCAAAGGTAATGGGACTTTCTTCAGGCCATCCAGCGTGTGGGTGCAGGGTAGGAGTGGGGCCCAGGGTGCTGATGCCAGTGACTTGGGGTCTCTTCCCTGGACCAGGCAATGAAAAAAGGAGAGTTTCTTTATGTTTTATCAGAAAGTAGGCTGTGTGAAAGAGTTGTGGCAAAGTGGAAAGATCCAATTTTTCAGACAGGAAATTTGCTTTTCTTAATTACTCATTTTGTTTAAAAGAGGTTTTGTAGTGAAAGCAAAAACTAACTACCATAAAACAAAGTCTAGGAAATACTTCTAAAGAAAATTTGCTAGGACAGATGATAAAGCAGTGCATTTTCTTTTGCTGTCACCTGCCTAAAGGGATGACTGGTATCTCTTGTTTTCATAACAGTTTCTGCCAGCTGTGAGGTTACTGAGCAAAACCCCCAGCTTCATGCCTTTAAAACAACAACAACAACAACAAAAAAAAAGGTAAAGCAACAACAACAAAAAGGCATTGTCTTTACACTAAAAGCTTTTTTGCACATAAGTTTTGAAGACTTTTGATGGCTCTTAAATGTGCACCAGGGAACAAACTCCAGTGCACCTGCGTCAGGATAAGAGAGAAATCAAGCATGGAATCAGCCTCTGACCTGTACAGTAGCAAAGTGTTTGGCACTCGGGGAGAATGGACAGCTGAAGAGTGAGAGAGGACCAGAACAGGAACTGGTACCAGAGGAGGTCGGGAATGCTTTTCAGTGCCATGATAGAGATGGAAATAGGGAGAAGAGGAGGATGCACGAGAGTATACTTTTACTTTTTGTGGTGTTGTTGTGTATGTTCAGAGGGAGGAAGCCTGGAATGATCTAACTATTTGCTGCATGTTGGTTTGTGTGCTCTGTACGATGAATTGCCAAGGACAAGCTCTGATGGGAGCCCAGGTCAGCACAGACAAAGATCGGATATGTTGGGTTCGTGTTTGCTGCAAAGATCTGCCTGCAATAAACCAGGCCAACTGTTAAAGAGGAAATATAAATGATGCCCATGGGAAGCTAACAAGTGTCAAACACATTTTAATTAGCAGAAGAGGAGGGAAAAGCAAAAGTTGCTAAAATCATCTTTAAATACATGTGAAATCAGTTTGTTATAATTGCTTTCACTCCATAATATCAGTACATGAAATTAAATACTGTAAAATATTAATTACAGCAACTATAAGGATTGTGAGAAAACTATCATACTGCCAAGTGAAGAAATAATTTATTGTAAAAAGAAATACACTTTGCAGAACAACTATAGTGTAGTTTATCCCTCCCTGGTAGGAAGCTGAGAACGTCATGACCAGCACAGGGTGAAAAATCCACAAAGCAAGTTTCTATGAAAGCGTGCCTCTTTGATTTGCCAACACAAAAGTGATTTCCTTTTTTCTTGCAGTTTTTGGCCGAGACTGGGTTTGAACCTGCTACCTCCGGTATATGGGGCCGGCACCCTACTCCTTGAGTCACAGGTGCCACCTGTGACTTCTTTTTTTCTTTTTTCTATCCTATCCCACTCATAGGACAGTTTCCTTCCATTACTAAGATTCCTTTTAATGTGAGGAATGAAAAAGGTGTCAATGATATGAAGGTAATTGCATGATCAACATCAGCTTTTGACAGGAAAGGGACTCCCTCACTTAATTTTAAATAGTTGTGTCATGTCACTTCTGGGCCTAAAAGAGAAAGAGAACCCATTATGAGCTTCTAGGGACAAGCATATTGGAAACCACAATTAAATTTACTCAACATATTTATGCCATCTCACAATTAAACATGACATCATACCAGACATGCGTATTTTTATAGCAACAGCAATCATGGCTGCAGCATCATGATTTTTTAAAAGTTATAACGTGTGCTATTTCGTACTTATATTTCAGATTGTGTTTTCAATATTTGCCTTGTAGAAGAAGTACTACCTAGATTTGAGTTTTCAGGTAAAATAGCCCAAAAGGCAAAAGAATCCACATAAATTAAAGCCTGAGAGCTTTCCTGCTAGACAAGTGGTATTTTGAAGTCTGAAAGGGCCCAGGTTTGTTCGGTGGGAAAGAGGGTCGAGAATACAATGGCAGGAGAAGTCCCTGGTTTGCACTTTCCACTATACCAAAGAACACGGTTTCTGTCTTGCACAATGTAAAAATTCAACAAATGTTTGCAGGGCAAGAGTACCAGAGAAAAAGAATAAGAATCAGTTTTGCTCCAACCTCAGGTAAAGAGGAACTCAAGACTGTCCCCATCAGTGGACAGAGTAAATCCTCTCTAGGAAACTGGAGGCCTGGTTTTCACACAGGGAATTCCTTTTTGGTGGTAAGCAGGCAAGTGTATTAGTCATCTCCCCAGGAAACTTTACTCTTTTAAGTCAAAATTCAGAGTCAGGGCAACTCTTGAGGAATTCAAAAAACATTATGAATATGTAAGTAAAATCACGCTTACAAAGGTCAAAAAAATTGGGAGTAATTTTCTTCTTAAGCATGAAGAAAATCCATTTCTTTCTGGTCACCTATAGGGAGCTCTTGTCAAATGAGAAATTTTGTTCGCTCAAATTCTCTTTATTGAGCTCAGTATTGTATTCAAAACCATGTAACTATCATTAGCTCCTGGTCCCCTACTGAGATGGTCAATTGAATATTTATTTTCCTTTTCTTGAAGTTGTTATAAAGGAAAACATATTGGTTTCCTTTAAATCTGAGTTAAAAATCACTCAGGAAAAAAAAAAAGCATCTCTCCAAGTTTCCAACAGTTCCATTCATCACCTGTTCAAAGCCATATGTACTGCCAAACTTAACATTAGAATGAATGCATAATTCTTTATAAAAATTTTTCAGAATCAATGTGAATTTTCACTTTGTAAAAGATCTTAGATTATCTCCCCCACTCCGATAATAATAATAATTATGGGGACACACCTGGTACTAAATAGCCCAGCTTTTCTAATGCTATGAAAGATACTTGAAAAGTTCTTGAAAGTAGGCATAAGTCAAGCTTAATAGCTTTTTTCATTATTTTGGAACCCAGTGTCATTAAACTACCATTCATTTAAAATATTTGATAACTTGCCTTTAAACCAGATCCATACAAATACTTAACAGTTGCCAGAAACAACCAAATTATTATTTTATTTATTTACTTATTTATTTATTTATTGAGACAATCTCACTCTGTTGCCCCAGGCTACAGTGTTGTGGAGTCATAGCTCACAGCAACCTCAAACTCTTGGGCTCAAGCCATCCTCTTGCCTCAGCCTCCCTGGTAGTTGTGACTACAGGTGACTGCTAGTTTTTCTATTTTTAGTGGAAACAGGGTCTTCTTCTTGCTCAGGCTGGTCTCTAACTCCTGAACTCAAGCAATCCATCTGCCTTGGCCTCCCAGAGTGCTAGGATTACGGACATGAGCCACCACACCTGACCACATCTACATTATTTTGACCCCAAAGTACAGGTAAAGCCAGTAGAAAATAAAGAGCAATCTATGTTCTATGTTGATTCAGAGGTAGGAAAGTTGAAAGGACAGCTTGTAAACAGGCTATGAAGTACCTTTCTTCCCTGCTTAGGAGGTGGACTTCAGGACGTACTGGGGAGGGTTTACACAGGAAAGTAACTCAATGACAGACCCAAGACTCAGAAGACAAACACCATCATCTTTAGGTCCAGAACTTACGCTCTTTACCTGGTCATGGTCAATGTCTGCATCTCCTGTGATCACGATGCGTTTCTCGATTCTGGTTTCAGATACGCCACCTTTTACAGTCTGAAGGTCACAAATGAGAAGAAACAGCAATCACTAAAGCATGCTTATACAGAAAAAAGAGATGGACACCTGCTGACCTTCGTGAGACCACACATGCCATGTGGCAGCAAACTGACGTCTAGATAATCACAAGATACAATATGCTTTAGCCTTAAGCTCAGGAGAGAATCCTGTTGTTAAAGTTATAGCATCCACAAATACTCCTCAAGTGAAAGCAACCTGAAAACTAATTTATCAAAATCTGGTAAGATTAAGATGAGACAGATACCATTTAATCCAGACAGTTCCACTAGAATATTCTATCATAATTTGCTGAGTTTCTTTACGCCCTAGTTGGCCAATTTTTGAAAAGAACGGTAGGAAATTTGTATTTGTGGAGTTACGAGGAATTCTAACATTTTAGCTATCTGTTTTAGGTTTAGGAAATTGAGAAAATCATTTTGACTACCTGATTCTGGTCACAAATTCATTTGGTTAATGCAGTAATTTATTTAGTTAATGCAGTAATTTTATAAAAAGGACTTGGATTTGGTTTACAATATTGAAGCTGGGTGAGATGTTTATTAAATGCTTGATCGCAGCCTCCACATGGACAGAGCACAGCTGAACGTGGGTCAGCACAGCTGAACTGGGGAAGGAGCCTCTGGGTGAACTGCCTCACAGGATTAGTGCAAGCTAACAGAGCCTGGGGTCCTCTGGAGCAGGCTGAGGTGATTATTTGGCTGTGACCTTCTAAATAGACAATGAGCAAATACCACACAGTCCTAAGAATGCACAAATGCAACCTTTACAGCACTGATAAATTTACATACTCAGTCACAAGCAATGGCACTTTACTATAAGGAGCAAAGCTTATCACTAGCTTTCGTAACTAGGTAAAGTTTTAAATGACAACCAATAACATCCTCCATGTATGTGGCATTTTTGAATTTATGAAGTTTTGCTGTTTAAAAAATTGTTGTTGAAACAGTGAGAAAGGCATAAGGGACACATTTAAGACCTTTAAGCACTAATCATATGTGATAAGCAACAGAAAATAAGGCAAGAGTTGGAAGTTTGATGACTTTATCATGCATCAGAATCACTCAGAAGCTTCCTAAAAATACTTTCAGAGTAGAGAGAAGCCACAGAATTTACACTTGTAACAGACCCCCAGTGAGGCCGATGCCACTGATCACGGCCACATTAGTTACCCAACGTCTCTATTATTTAGAGAAGGACCTGGGAAAATGTCGAAAATCAACATACTAGTAATCTTAAATAAATAGAAATTCACATTATGTGAACAACTTATTGGAAATTTTGAATGATGGCTTTCATTCACTTGCTTTGGTCAGGAGGGCTGTTTTAATACAAAGAGAAGCACAGACTGTTTTTACACATTTTTTGTTTTTATATATTGTATTATTTCTACTCTTGTAGCTGTCTTACACACTATTCATAACTTATTTTTACCTCTTACACTTTACAGATTCACAATTTGATTTGTACACATTTGTCAATGGAGCCTAATTTCTTGGATACTTTAAATCAAGGCATTTTTATTCCACTGGCACTGTCTGTGTATTACTTTGAAGTGTATATAGGGAGAGAGAAACAGCTCAGAAAGATCCCATTTGCAATGTGCCATCTTCCCCATAGGATTGCCCTGAATTACTTTACCTTGGTGATGTGTGTGGTCGTCGTCGTTGACACGGACTCAGATGTGATGGTTTGTGCAGTCAGTAACACACCCGAATCACCACCTGCCCCGCCATCAATCTTTGGGTAGTTGGGGTGAAAAACAGAAAGTAATGCTTAACTTCTGTATGTTGACAGAGAGACCCCACCCGACATCAAACACGCATCTTTTAAAATCCATGCAGTCGGCAGATGATGTTAGATGATGTTATCTGCCTAGCTTCTGCATATCTGTCGTGCTAATTTACTGTCCAGGAGAGTGGCTGGCATTCAAAACAGAACAGAGGCAAAAGGCCAAATACATGTGGAGAAGCAAATCCTGGGAGCAGAGAAAACAAGAAGAATGGAAAAAGAAGTAAGATTGAAAGCTACAAGGGATCTTGACAGAACTCATCTGAAAGACGTTTGTAAAAGCCAGGAAAAGAAATTAGAGAGCTAGGCAGAGAAATTTCCACAATGACCAGAAGTGCTGAGTTTGTTATTGTTTTTTAAGAACAGGTGAATAAAAATATATAAACATTTTCTCAGCCTACTAAACAACAGAACCTGACTAGGACTGACTGAACCTGGGAGATTCGGTTATTTGCTTATTTCTAGTAGTTTTTTTAAAGTTCCATCATTCCTATAATAATTTATGTATTCTGAGCATATATATACACATCCATATATTTCAATATTGTAAGCATGCACATGTATGCATGTGCCTCTGCATATATCATACGTAAATCCCATGCACATGTTAAAATAGCTTTAACTTATTTGATACTTGAAGAGGCACAAGGTTCTAGAGTTTCCCAGGTCTACGTTAATACCACCAAACTTATTTGCCTCTTTGCTAACTCTGACACAAGGAAATAACCAGAAGGTCCAGAGCCTTTCTGACCATCAGTTAAAAGGAATCCATCTCAAACTTGGGTCAAGCACCCATATTTCTTTATTTGGGCGCTTATTACAATATAGACCATGAGTAATGACCCCCCCCCCCAGAACCATTCGTAGGAAATCTATTTGTACTTATGTGGTGTTTCTGCATACATAAGGATAGCATACCTAAAATAATTTTGAGAAATGTTCTATGCATGTACTTATTAAACCTTTTAAAAATTAATTTGAGAGGGCAATAACTTGCCATCTCCTACCATGATACAATCCTACCATGGCAGGTTCAACCTCTCAGTGGAGAAAATATTTATTGCATATATTTTTAAACAGCTCCATTTTGAAATGATGAATACGTCTCCCCTTTTTTGTTACTCTTAAGGTTAAACATCTTAATGTTTCTTTCAAATCTTTACAAAACCAAAGTGTAAAAATCTAAAATTGAACACACAAATCTGTTATTTAGAGTCACAGTATTATAGTTTAAATACCAAATGACTACAAAAGTCTCCAGAAAATAATCCCACATGAAGGAGTAGCACAGGTGAGTGTGTGTGTGTGTGTGTGTGTTTATTTGCAAGCAAGTATGAGTTGATTGGGTCAGTTTTCATGGAATTAGTGGGGGAAAAGAGCCTAAATCCTTCTAATCCACAAGTGCTATCAGATCCAATAAACTTTGTAAGAGGCTTTGTTTCCTAACTATACACAAACATTCTTGATACATCGAGCCAGAAATGGCTTACAGTATGAACAAGATTGATACTGTTTGTCCTAAATCATCACATGTATGGTTTTCCTATAAATTACCAGGTTATTTCCAGGTTACCAGTTTAATGGCAACTCTCTGTCTCAATATAAGAGAGCAAATTATGTTATTGTTAAAGTACAGTTATAAAGCCAGAAACACGTAAACCAGGAGAAGGCAGAATGAAAACCAGACATACTAAGTGGAAGAAAGAAACAGTCCAACTCTAGAGCTTTTATACCTGTGGAGACTCATATGTGATGGTTTTGGTCTCAGTTTGGACAATGGGGACTTCCTTGGTGGAGATTTCTGTCCTTTGTGAGGCATCAGAAATTGTTACCATTTCTGTTTTTACCACTGGTGGCTGAAGTGGAAAAGGAAGGGAAAAATAAATTCTAGAGGTAATAAAGTAAAAATGCTTAATGGAACCTTCACAAGTAATTATAAGAAACATATCCAAACACACACTCATGCACAAAAGAAAAGAATTGAAGCAAATAATCTAAAACAAAAGATGTTAAAAAAACTTTCAAATATGTCATATACACACATACATATTACACATATATACATACATGTGCACATAGGTATACATGTATATGTACATATTAAGTGTGTATGTATATATCTGAAGAGTACATGTATATATGAAATGTATATATACGTAGATGAAAAATAAACTGACATAGTGGCTCTCTAAATTATTATGTTACTCTTCAAATTATAATGGTCCCAAACTACTTAAATGCCAAGCCTAGTGTACAGTGAGATATATATATATATATACATATACACACACACACCACACACACATATATGCATATATACAGTTTAGCTTTGGGCAAATAATAAAAAATTGAAAAGAAAATAGAAAGGCCTATGTGAAGTGACCTGCTTCTATTTTTACTGCACTTTAAACACTATATGGCTGTGTGGAGACTCACTGCCTTCATTTGGAACACCAGCAGAGAGGCTAGATGTGCCCTTCTCCCCACAGCACTTTTTCTGCCTTACTGGCAGCAGATATATCATCTTCAGAAAGGATATCTTCAAGCATGATTATTTTCAATTATACTTGTCTAAAACTTAAAAGTGTTTCTTCTGTATTACATGAGTTAAAATGGTATATTTAACACTACTCTGTCAATATTTCATTAGTGCTTTGAACAGTTTAAAACATTAAGAGAGGGGTTCAATAACTCAACATTGTAGTCTGCTATGCATGGGTGTTTAATTCAGGACTATACCACTACCATGGTTCTTTCTTTATGAGAAAACTCCCAGTCGGTGTAATTATTTAAAGAGGAATGGCCATGTATTCATGCAGAAAATAATAGTTCAAAGTATTCAAAGACTCTTGAAATAACTTCTCTGAAGTGGGGGAAAATAGGTAGTTAAAAAGTAACAGTAAAAATCCACTTACTTCAAAACAAAGTCATTTCAAGATTTTCCACAAAGAACAAAATACAGATAAATCCCTATGCAGTGGGCATTTAATATCAGAATCAAGAATATTCCAATAGAAGTAAACCCTTCCTCCGCCTAACTCCCAAATGAGAGACACTGCACCTAGTAACCAAGACTTAATCTAGGATGAGTCTGAAAAGTTCTCTTTCTCACAGAGAAAAGAAAAAGACTCATAACCAATGTAGGTAACCCACAAAACAAGTAATCAACTTGCAAATAATCCAGAATTGACATTTGGAAGAATGAGAAGAGAAAGGTATTCTCCTATCAAACAGTCTAGCCTCTGGCTGCCTGAAAGGAAGAAAAGGCTTCTTAACTAGACCATATACTCCTTGGATTCTGAAAACAGAAATCACGGTGGCAATCAAGAAAGAATGTTCTCATCACTGCCAGATACTGCATTCAGAGCACCATGGTAATCAGATCCTGCTGGACTTCTACATCTCTGAAGTCGAAGAAAAGGAGAATGAGCCTAGAAATCAAACTCAATCGTGACAACAGGGGCACACACACTCACATTGACCTTTTTTTCCCCGCATTACAAATACATTTTTCTTATTAAACCAACAACCAAAAAAAAAAGGCATTTAGTATGAGGAAGCAGTGCAACTAAAGACAAAATAGTTCAAAGTAAGCAAAACGTGCAAAGAAAACTTTAACCATGAAAAAGGAAGGAAAAAACGATGTGGTGGTTGTAGGAGTTGACCCTACAGGTGATCCAGTTGCAGTAAAGAAGCCAGAAACCATGAACTGAGCTGAGCTGGCAGAGAATCCACAAAGCTGTGCTTTCCCCCTTCCTCCCAAGAAAGAAAAAATCAGATTCTTGCTGAAAAAGCTGAAGGAGAACTGGGAGGACAGGAGAAGAAGAAAGGCAGAGGCAGGAGCGTCCAGCCTGAGAGATAGCCCTGGAGTTTAGCTCCCACTCGGGACTCCCATTTACCTCAGAACAACAAATAATTTCTGGCAAAACATCAATGTCAACATGGGACACCTCTCCGTTAACCGTATGTTGCTCTTCCTCTGTTTCTTCTCTCAGGTCTTGCTTAAGATCACCTTCGTTTACACTCTTCTTTCCAGATACCTTTTGGGCACCTACGTTTTCCTGGATCACTCTTTCTACCGTGCCTACACTGGCACCTGCGTGTGTGACTGGGCTGGCTTCGGGCTCTGCTTCCTCCCTTTCTACTACCTTGGCTGCTCGGCCGGGCTCTTCCTCCACCTCGGCTTCCTCCTCCTGCTCCTCCCTGATGGTGCCCTCGGTCACATGGTGGTGGGGCCGGTACTCGCCCACATCTTCCTCCTCACTCTCACTGCTGCTGCTGCTCTCAGAAGACAGGGAGGTGGAGTCTTTTTGTGTCACAGGCTCCACCTTACGAATCTCCCCAGGACCACTCCCAGGTGAGATCTCTTTACCATTCATTTCTTCTGTGATTACTCTTTCGTCTTTCCCAACCTCTGCCCGCTTCTTCTCCTCCACTACATTCAGAGTCTCATGTGAACTCTGTACAAAAAAAAAAAACGGATGAAGGAAAACAAAAATATATGAATAAATAAAAACAACAGAAACCCAAATTAACTGATGGCAGATTCATGTCATGGAGAGAAACAAAGATGATTATGATGGCTGACTGAAAGGGAAGTGGGGAACACGTGAGGCAAGGCAGAGTCAGGCAATGGTGTGAACATGGAAAGGGGGCAGAACCTTCACAGCATCCCTGGCTCCAGTGCAAGGCCCTTCTGACTCAGGAGCACGTGTCTGCGGAACAAAAAGCAACCAAGGACACACAATCAATAAAGCTGTACCTCGACAACCACCGAAACATACATCTGACACCGCAAAGACAGACCAGCAAGAATCAACACGTACAAAAACCTTTGCTCAAGGTCACATAAAGGACAATAAAGACAAAGGCCAAGAAGCTTTCAAAAGAAACAAAAATACAAAACAGCCAACATTATCCCAAATAGGTAAGATGTTTTTATTATAGTTACACCCATAAGCTCTACTTCCACAGTAGAAAAAGGTTAGAAAAATGGAATTATACCAAAGCTTACTGGTCATTTTAAATGATACATTTTAGAACTCTTTAAACCTATTGGACAATTTTGGTTTTAATCAGACTTTAAAGCCTAGTGTGGAACTCTGCTTCCTAAATGAATATACCATTAACAAGATGGAACCTTTATTTTTTGCTGGTTCTTTTCAAAAAACAGCTTTAATTTGCAACATTGTAGCTGGCCTCAGATGACTATTAACATAAAAACGTTCACTTGAGTAATGGTTATTAACATCCCACTTTGTACTGAAGATCAGTAAAGGGGATATTTGCACATTAGGGTGGACGTAGATGATGGCTACAAGTATTTTCCTCTCTCAATTTAGCTTTCACTAGCATCTTCGAAATCTGAAATGAATCAAGTTTATTATTTGAGACTTTCATTCCTGTCCCCTGCAGACATATGTTTCTTGGGTATACATTAATTTGTTCTAGTTGAGTTAAAAACCTATTAACTGAATATGTTAGTAATATAAATTATTATGTTGTAGTATTATTAACTAGGGCAGAAACTTTCTTATGGAGAAGTTTAAAGCTTAAACTTTTTCTTACACTTATAGAAAAGGCTGCTTTACATTGATACAACTAAAGCACAGCAAACATTCTGACCTTCAAGTGGTACCACTATTGCCTATAATCTAACTTAAAAATAATTCAGCTCTAGACAGTAGCCCTATTTATTCAAGAAGGTGTCTCCATACTGAACATGGAAGGGCACCATGCCTCTGAACCCTCTGGATACTAACTAAGTAGGCTAGTTTCTAGTCCTGTACTGGATAACAGGATTGTGTTCATCTGTCCCAGAGACATGGGCAGCCATGAGCCAAAGATCCTAAAATGGCACCAATCAACATACACTCACAAACTGTCTTTCATCTGCTCTATTATTCTTAAATGCAGGGCTGAGGTATGCTTTCTGTGTTCTAAATTAATACCATGTAAATTGTGTTACAGAACAAGGGAGTCCTCTTTCCAGCAATATTGAAAACTCAGAGATTTTAGATATCATAACTGGAACAACTTCCAATCTATTTTGATAAACAGGTAACACTGAACTATAACTACCTGTAAGATTCTTTACAATAATGATATCCAGTGACTAAAACATTTCTACAAAAGACATTTTGTTATTATTTCAGGTCAGTAAATTATTAGTAGTATTATTTATTAACCTTGAATGGCTGGATGGCTTTTGCCACAGTTCAGGGAATCCCTTAGGATCACTCAAAACAATTATTTCATGGACTATGTCAGGCATTTCAAAATTTTCCTTAAAAACAGAATTTTAAAATTACAAGCCTTCAGATGATACTTGTAATTTGTGTTTTGAAAACCTTAAACTATGCAAAACATACTTAGTTATTAGCTTTCTACTTGGGTGAGGGTTTCCCTCTACTTAACAATTCAGAGTCTGGGCCTTACTGGTTTAAATGTTCTTTGAATTTAGGCAGATTTTTCTTTTCTATTCTGACAAAAAGAAGCAGGAGAAATATCCAATCTGTATTTTTTCCGAAGTCAGTCATTGGGTTTTTTTGTTTGTTTGTTTGTTTGTTTGTTTTTTGCGGTTTTGGGCCAGGGCCGGGTTTGAACCCGCCATCTCCAGTATATGGGGCTGGTGCCCTACTCCTTTGAGCCACAGGCGCTGCCCCAGTCATTGCTTTTTGAATGTTTCTCTCAGGAAGAGTTAATTTCACAAATGAAAACAAGGGAGGGAAGGATGCCTGAGTATTCAAAAATTGAAAATCACTCTCATATGTGGCTTTTAGAAACAGGGGAAACAAAGTAAAATGCACCTCAGGCAAGTGTGAGAAGGGCGAGGAAGAAAGCTTTTCAGAAGGTGCATTAGCGTTCACAACAGTGCCCTCTGCTGTCCAAGTGCTGGCTGAAGTGAAGGTGGCATTCGTGCTATCAGAAAAGCCCTTTTCACTAAACAAAATGGATGTTATCTCCTCTTCTAGGCTCTAGAGAGGTCAGAAAAGGAAAAGCAAAGAATTAACAATAAGTCGGAACAGACAGCAGTGACCTACTGGAAGAAAGGAAAGGTTACACAAGAAAGAATAACAGAATAGCATAAAATGAAAGAAAGTTGAAGATTCTAAGAAATTCTGCAGCAGGCTTAGTGGAGGTCTGCCTAAGTGCCAGTTCTCCACCCAGCTTGAAAATCTTTGATACCTGTAACCTACAGAAATCAGTAAAAACTCCTTGGTCTATCATGGAAGCTTTGTCACAAATTGAGCACGACCTAACTACCCAAACACTCTTCCCGTATTCCTGAGGTAGTTGCTTGGCTCTCTTTTTGCACAGAATGCCTCTCTAGTGCCCTGTATTTGAAACACTAATTCCCATGTTAGAGCTTGGGCAGTCCTACACCCCCCCACCCCCCCACCCCCTGCTCCAATGTCCTTCCCCACAGACTCTGGGCCCTTCCAATTTCACCATCTCTCTGAGGCCCACTTCATATTCCACATTTTGTATAGGGCCTCCTCTCACCACTCCTGCTCTTATGATCTCCTATCCCTTTTCCACACCACTTTAACTCTGCAGGACAAACATTCCAATAGCAACCCACAGTAATTTCCTGGAATTAATAAATAGTTGGGGTGGGTGGGTGTAGAATAGGTTAAAAAAATCAAAATAGGAAGACAAACTCAGTGAGCAATGTGGACGTCATTTGTCCCTGAAAAACTAATACAACACATTTATTCACATTTCTGGCCCTTAAACAGTGGTTCCTCCCGGGGGGTGGTGGGGGGGAGCAGAAAATCTGGGGGCTGTTCTCCCAAACTTGAAATGCCTAAAGAGTCACCACGAAGCCCCCCCATGTCAGAAATGTGCAAGAATAACTTCAAATAAACGTCACTGTTCAAAGATCTTAAAGTAAAATAAATAACATTTCTGAGATGCCCCTTCAGACGGTGAGCTAAGAGGGGTGAAGATAGGGAGAGTGAGGTGTGGAGGGTGAGGTAGGCAAGCATTTGCAATATTCGGGGGGGAGGGGTCTTCCGGATTAATCAGCTTAATTGCCATCCCCATAACGACACCATCCCTTCCAGTAGCGTGGGTGGTGGAAATGGTGGCCTCTCCCAGGAACAGATCACTGAGGAGCTTAAGTAAGCGTCATGCATTTAATTATTCAATAAAATGCCTTCAAACATACCTTAAAACTATGTAATCTCTATTAGACTTATTAGAGAATATTTTAGGCAAATTTAAATTGTCATAATTCTCACAATGCATAAGAGAACACACAATACTTATTTACCCATTAAAGATTAAATGACTTTGTTTCTGCTCAACTCTCAAAATAGTTCAAATGCAAGGTAAAGCCATTTTGCAAGTTCCGTATATCTATTTTTTAAATAAGAAATTATTACTGCTTTTTTAAAAACATCTACAAAACCCCTATTATGGAAATTCATCCAAATTATACATTTATGCATAATTTTTAATTTTACTTTCAATAAGGATTACAATTTAAAGATAAGTGATAAACTCCATAAAATAAAACTAAAATGAAGACACAACAAAGATTGAATTTAAAAACGTATTCTGTAGACTCAACTGTTCATATACTTTCAACCAATAATAGTATGTTATCTGAAGAAAAAAGATGACAATGTAGGTGGTCAGTGAATGTCGGGTGAACAGCTGAATGGATGATCGTAGTTAGAACAATACACATGCATGTCAAATAAGCATATATATATATTTTCCTGCATGTGTTGAAGAGGAAGGGAACAGAAAAAAGCAGTAACATTTAAGTACAGATAAATCATCTAGGGGCTTTTCCAGATTTAAATTTCACACAACATCACTTTATTGTAACTTCTATGACAAGACATTTTATCTTGTATATTCCTAAAGCATGACATGCAGAAAAACAGTAATTTTAAATATCACCCAAATTCCAAAGTCGCCTACTGTAAAAAGTCCAAGAACATCATCACCTTAAATTTGAGCAAATGATGCCACTCAGCTCTTCTGGAGGATAAATGTTTTAAAATACGTAATATTTCATAGCATATGTCACTAAAGTCCTCGTTATGCACATGAAGTCTAACTGGCTTGGATTCAGGCTAACCTTTAAAGCATATAAATATGTCGCTTGATTTAGCTTTGATGTTATCCTTCTCATTTGCAGTGTTCTGGAAATATTTCTTCTCAACTGCACCTCAAATTCCAGTTTGGGGAATTTCCATTTATTCTGCCTCCTGTCCACCCCCACCCCCCACAGCGTGTTCTGACAAATACTGTCCACTCATTAACAAAAGCTATTTGGTGAAAAGGGAAGGATTTTTCCTCATTATTCACCTCTGTTCTCTTTCACACCCTCTATAATCCATTCCTCATCCAGTGCCGTAGGGATTTCTGTCAGATATTTAAGGATTATGTCACTATTTACCTTAAAACTCTCCAAGGCTTCCCATCACTCTACAATTTCAAACTGTTAAAACAATATGGTCATAACCTGGGGTCTGACCTCCTTGACCTTTCCTTCCTTCCTTGGTGCTTCCCTAAACTCTCGTCATTTGGTCTTTCGATTCCTTATACGACTTCCTGCACTGGGGCTGTTCCGTTTGCTCTTCCTTACACACCGACAAACGTGCATCTCCTTGTCATCATCAAGGTTTCAATTCAAATGCCATTTCCTCCTGACCACAAAGGTAAAGCAACCTATCCCAATCCCCTCCTAACACAACATTGTATTTTACTTTCTTAACAGATACTTCCTAGTATCCCAAATTTCCTAATTACTACTTTATATGACTGTGTCAATCTCCACCTGAGTTCAAACTCTCCAGACCCTGCAAACAGAAGACTAAGCAAAAACAGTAGAAAGAGAAGAATGAGGATATAAAAGCAACTGAACGCTAACTTCCTCACTCATGTCAGATGGTTCATATATCAAGAGCACAGACAGAGGCCTGAAGGGCTACTAGGAGGCACCAAAATCTTTTTCCCCATCAAAAATCTTAAAAATGAAAATTCAAAGGTTTCCATATGTGATTAGTGAAAAAGTAACCTGAAATACATTAAAGGTGTCAACAACACCACGGTGTGTATAAATGTTGTACAAACAGTGCATTTTCACATGATATTATAGTCTCCCAACTGTCAGCCACATATATCAAATTGGGGATCACTTATCACCTAAATTGGTCGACATTCCTGCATTTTAAATTTTGCGTTTTTAAGTGAAGTGCTTCTGCAATATGGTATTTCTCACCCAATGATCCTATGCGTCTATATGTGGGGACTTAACTTCTTAAATGCTCATAAAATTGGTTCAAAAAAATTAGAGTTTGACACATAGAAAAAAAGAAACATAGCTGTGGATAGAAATAAAAGGGAAAAAGCAAGAGTAGATCCAAGGATGCAAGGTGAACACCTTGTCCGCCTCCCGAGCTTTTTCTTCAACTGTCCGTGTTGCTGCCACCAGGTACTTCTCCTTCATGGATAAAATATCCTTGAAAAGATGGTCTCCTTTTCTCTATTGTTTTAAACAATACACATAATCAACAAATAAGACATGTACATTACACCTACAGAAGCACAAACATAAAACAACTGCACTGGTCAGTGGAACAAGCAGCACGTAAGGGGAGACCCAAACCTTGGCACATATTACACTTTCTCCAGAGAAGGTGACACTCTAGAAGAGACGGCTGAAATTGACATGACATCTTCAGAAAAATCTGACAGTAGGAATTTAAGTTGTATCCAACTTCATATGACCATGCCTGGTGTTTTAAATCTTTATATTTTAAAAAGTTTTATGCTTCAGCTCAGCAATTATTTTACTCATCTGTTCTTCAAGAGTCATTTTCCTTTCAGTGACACAAACTTAGAAATTTAAAGCAACTAATAGCTTTACTGTTTAAGGAAAGGTGAATCAAAACAGCACTAGAATATCTAAATCAAATTTTGCAACATTCAAGTCAAACAAGATGCTGAAAGGCAAAAGATGAAATCGTAGGATAATGTGTCTTTACACAATTTTTGAAACTGAAGATAAAATATAGCATGATCACCTTCTCCTCAAGCATGATAAATACCCCCATGGAAGTCCTGGTCAATAACAGAAGGGATTTAGAAGCATCATAGTGGAACAGATGTAGATAAGAATGAACAAAGAAATATTTTGAGAATGTATTCTAAAGGCAATACATACTTATATTCGTGGTAAGGAGAAGTGAACCTTGGCAAACAAAAGAATGGAGTGTGGAGAAATGTTATGATTGAAAATGTTTTTAAAAAAACACTAATCATTTCCTTACTAGAAGTTCTGATGCTAAGTTGTATTATACATAACATTTTGCCAGTTTTCTACAGGGCTCATCAGTCTTTAAAGCTAACTTTTTAACTCATTATACTCGTTAATTTCCTTAAACCACTCTAAACATAATCTATATGCCTTTAAATATTAATGCTTTAATTATTAAATAAACATCCTCATTATAGAAGTCAGCAACTAAAAAGCAAACATCACGTAATGTTTCTAAAATGTTCTATATAACAAACAATTCATTACCACCACAAATTTACCCAAGTAAAATAGTAAAATTATTCTGAAACTATTCCAAAAGCATTTCAAAGTATATAATCTACGTAAGAACCAGGCCAATAAGTACTATATTGTTAATATAACAAATACTTAGTATTTGTTAGCAATTACACCAAAGACATTTAAATGGGAACATTTTGTAAACTTCCTGAAAATTCACACAGGAGATAAACAAACTTGACTTTTACTGTATAGCTGCAGTGAGACAGATAGCCAACAAATAGCTAGCAACATACCCCTTGTGTCTGTAGGGACAGAGGTGTGATACGTCGTTTTTCCCATTCATTAGGGCGCGGCTCAGGTGTGGATTCCATAAAATTGCGCTTGAGTTCACTAATGCTAGCCTGATGTTTCAGTAAGTCCTCCTGGGCCTTATCCAGGTCCTAGCAATATGTAATGCAACAAAGAGGGGGAAATCCAAAAGAAAAAAAAAAAAAACCCAGTAGGACAAAAATAAAAAATAAAACCAAAAAATAAGACACAGCAATCTTAGGATTAAAAAAAACATAGTAAAGCAAGAAAAATGCCAAGTCTCAAAAGCCATATTATCACCCATGAATAAATAACCTTAAAGATTTCATCAAAATTTGAAAATAAAGTCTCAATGTGTAATTTTTATGATTTCCATTTTAAAAGGTTCTAATCTTTTCTCTCTTGGGAATGTTTAAAGGAATAACTAATTATATTATTAGAGGGAAGCCATGGATCATCATCTAATAACCCATCTTTCCAACACTTGGATCTGAAACTCGGCCCATGACTTTGTTCTAGCAAATTTACCTTTCTGATTGGGGTTACTGCTCAAATTCATTCCTTGAACATAGCAAACCAAGTGCAAAGCAGGAGAAAGGTGGACTCAGAAGCACATTTGGCCTGAAGGAAAAGCCAAACCAGGATCACACACACACCCCCAAAAATGGAAAAACCAAGGGTTGACTTTTTTCCCAGGAAATTTCAATGGTGGCTTGTAATCCTAAGGAATAAAAATTACTGCTTCCAGAGGCTGCTTCTATTTGACTTCTTCATAAAATACATGAACCACATACTAGTCTCATGCACTTGCCGAGCATAAAAATGGGACCAGGCTACCCCACATACCAAATGGTCCTTACACAGACAAAGACGCAGCAAAAACTACCTGGTCAAAATATTCATGGGTAGGGCCCCAATAAATGGTGGCTGTGGGGTTTTTTTAGATTGGCTCTGATAAATAGTATGTGTGGGAGTAAAAAGTAATTAGTGTTCAAGAGGTGGTTTCACAGAACTTTAAATATTTTCTTTCATTTCAAAAATTATGGGCACACCTGTGGATTACAGCTTTCGTCCCATTCTCAAAGGACAGGTCATGCATCTGATAAAATTAGATATTCCATATTCATGCACAAGCATAGTCGCTCATTTATGAGCTTCTATAGCCATTTGCAAAAACTCATGAAAATTTAAAAATGTTTGCATGGCATGGAAAAATGACTGTGGCTTGAGATCAGGCACATTTCTTGCATTTGTTCAAAGCAATGTTACATACTTTACGCATTTTAGTAAGTTAAGCAAAAATACATTTCCATCAGTTATCAAAGCTGCCAAAAGCAATCAGATTAGTCGGATTACTGAGAGCTGCAGTTCTTCATTGTATACACTGCCACACAGTACCCCTAAAATAAGAAGGAAAAAACATTCTCATGTGACATGGGGAACGTATTTTACATTCCTAGCTGGGTGGTTGGGCTTTCTTTTCTTCTTATCCTCTCTCTCTTATTCTTTATGATCAATAAAATTCCTTTAATTCACATACTCTTCAATAGAATATATTACATGGACCACACTCTTGCTCACACAGATTTTTAGCAAAAAAATAAAAGTGGGCATATATAAAGATTCAAATGATTTAATGTAAGATCAGCAAAAATGTATCTGTTCTGGTTAATATATTAAGGATGAGTTCACGTTACTTCAGATTCTATGCCCTAGAGATAACCCATTAGAGGACAGGTTTAACTGTAGAACAACTTCAAGATTAATAGATAAAAACTTTATTCATTTAACTAAACAGAACTTTGTATTTTCCCACTTGTCACTTTGAGAACTGCTAGTAGATACATTCCTACCTAAGCCACTTTAAAAGAACACAGTCAGGCTGGTAACATGCATTCCCAAGTGGAAGTCCCCTCATGCATCTCATGCACTGTGCTTGAGGAAAACTGCCAGCCAGCCTGTGCGTGACCTCCCGTCCACAGCAGCCGGGCAGCCATTAGGACAGAGTTGTTTTCTTAGATTATACAAACCTCCAACATTAAATTGCTATGTCTGACATAAATATTATCCCCTTCTACTCTCAAGGAATTTTTCTGTGAAATTAAATCACACAAAGGGGGGAAAGGCAAATAAACATAAGTGTATCAATCGGCAAGCACCAAAAATGACCCAGAGTTTGACAGTCTAAGATATTAAAAAAAAGTAATTAAAAAAATCTTAAAAATTTAAAGCCATAGCAAACAAAACTCATAAATAAATCCTGAAAGTGCACCCTCCCCCCAGTGATAGTAACAGCAGGCAGCAGCCAGGAGACATTTAACTTTAGGGGAAAAAACAGCCACCTCCTTCAGCTGTATTTCCTCTTCTTCCATCTTCACCTGAAAAGTCACACAGCAAATGGCCAGAACGAAGGGGAGTGTTAGTGGAAACTCCACCATGCATGCAAAGAAGCTGTATATGAACTTAAATGGTGAACTAGCATTACCAACCTTTATTGTTCAGCCCTCAGAAGATGAAGAACATTAAGCCACTTTGTTCTTTCTTCACCTACAGTGTTGTACAAATGATGGAAATGATCCTTTGCAAAGGTGGAATGGAGAATGGAAACTTCACTCTTTCTCAGTCCCTACGTGGTGCTCTGCTTTTGAACACTTTTTTATTCATGAATGAAAATATGAGAGTGCAAAGACGGCATAACTCAACCTGTTCCAATTTGGATGTCTGAATCAGCTAGTGATGAGACATGGTATAGTATTTCTCTTTAGGGAACAAATGTTCCACACTATTAGTTTTTTAATCTGAATTTCTTTCCTTGGGAAAAAAACTGGTTTATTCAGCTACTTTCATATTAAAATGGTAAGTATTTAGAAATAACCTTTGAAATACAGCTTTTATTCTATAAAAGATTTTTTCCTTTATAAAATTCTTTAAGAACATTTTTCATAGTTGGACATTTTCTCAATATCTAATGGCCAAATTGATTTGAAAGTTTAAAACTTACATAAATACTGACTGAATTTTAACTCAAAGGAAAAAAAGGTGAGAACAAAACGTCTTGGTTCTGATATCAAAGGAAGATCATTTTAACCTTACCATGTTAATTCATAACATATATTCCTTTCTTTCCTTGCTGGGATGATAGTCTCAAATCTGAGAATTCAAAATGCTTGTTGCTTTTTAAAAATCATTCATAGTATTTTTGAGAGGTAAGCTAGGAGTTCAATGTCTTTTTTATCTATGAGAAGTGAAAAATTAAACATAGCTATTCAATAACCTGTTAAGAACCATCTTCAAATTCCTTGGTCAACATGTTTTCTCTAAAATGTTGATTTTTGGTATTCCTTAAACTTTTTAACAATTGAGGTTTCTTCTAAATGTGTACTCATTGTATTATCTTCACATTTTCCTTTAGGTTTACTCTAAATTTTGTGATTTACACTATGTATTGATGGTACCCACAGCTGAGACACTAAACCAGGCCATATGTAGCAAAACAAGGAAAAACCTACTGCACATGTCAGCACTGACCTAGCAGCACAGAGGCAGTAAACTTGAAAACAAATGCCTTAAATGGGGGTAAAAATCCTTAAACCAGACACCTAATTTTAAATAACAGAACACTAAAAGGTACAATCCTAGTGTTAAGAAAATCTAAATTTTCAAAAAGCTATGTTTCATTTTTCATACACATTTGTTAAAGATAATAGTTCTTTTTATAAAATACCTGACAGTGACTCTTTTATATAATTACATAATGTAGGGTTAGGAAAAAAAACTGGTTAAAATTTATCTGGTCCCCAAATGCTACATTAATGGGGAGATAAGGAGTTTCTGAGATTAGACTAACAAATGTCAGGAGTAAAGGTTACAGTACATCCTCATAAATTCAAGGACAAGCTTAGATTTCTAACAAGAGAAATAACAATACTAAGAGTTCTATTAATACACAACAATTAACAGTTAGTGAAGTGTATCATCCTGAATTCTGTTCTATATCAAAACAAAAAGTTTCCTGCCTAAACAGCATTAATATTTTTCTATGAAATGGAGAGACCAGTACAGACTGTCAAGGGCAACAATGATTTCCCCCACCCCTACTCCTTTTGTTAAAATCTAGTATGATCTAGGTAAAATAACCCTGTAATTTTGCTCTCAACTTGGAATGTGTGGACCTAGTCAACAGGTATCAACAGAGAAGTGTCTACACCTATTTCTCATGCACTAAAATGTGTGTGTGAAAACAGACAGATAATATTGCATTGAGGATAAACAAACAATGGTGAACTTTATGCACATGTTTACACTCTATATTAAGAAAGGTTGAAGATAAAGGATAGGTTTGTTGACTCCACAAACTGAAGCTTAGGTGGCAGTTTCAGCAACTGCTTCCTCTTCCTCTGTTTTGTCATTCAAGTCACAGTCGTAAGAAACATTGAAGGAGGTGGCTTTAGCCTCCAGATAGCAGAGGGACAGAGCCAGAGGAAGGGAAAAGGTGAGAGAAAAAGGAACTGACTGAGAGGCAGAGAGAAGGAGCCCAAAGATGAGGATAAGGGAGGGAAGGAATGAGGGGGAGGTAATGGGGACATAGTGCTGAACGCCAGCGGGGAGGAAGGAGACCCAAACTTTGGGGAGGCTGGGGAAAGCAAGATAACCATCCTCATCGAGGAGGGAGGGGAAGCCAGAGGGAAAACATTTGTAGAAACTGAAGGAGAAGTAACCAAACTCGGAATCAGCATGGTCAGCCACTTTAAGAGTCTTCTCGTGGATGGGAGAAGGACAGTCAGGCTGTGCAGGGACCACAGCAGGATCTGAGATCAAATCAGCTGTGGTGACTTCGAGGTCCCCCTGCTCTGATGTTTCACCTGTGGAAAGGAGCTCTAAGCTGTCTAGGGTAATCTGGTCAGCCTCCCCAAAGGGGTCTTCCTCTGAAATGTCTGAAAGCAAGTCCATTTCAGGGACTGGCAGTAGGTTTGGAGAAAAAGATGAAGCACAAGCACGGTGGATGAGTGGTGAAGGTGGGCACATGGGAACAGTCTATTCTCAAGAGCAAACCCATGGTCGCATATGAAATTACACAACAGATACAGTCAAAGGCAAAACAATGCAAGAGAGAAAGAGGGCAAAAGAAGAAATGAGGTTAGTAAAAACTTCAGGGCAGGGATATTAACACAGTAGAGTTTAAAAAATTAATTGCATGATCCATTTTTAAAGAGGAAAAGACTAAACTACTTTTATCATACGTTTATAGGTATCTGCTGATTTAATTATTATTTCCAAAGTGGTTGCAAATAGAACCTATGAAATTCAAACAGCATTATTTACTTTTCAACCTGGTTGCTGACAGACATTCAACACGTTAGCAAAAATGCCAGCACACCCAGTCACTTGCTGAGGACAAGCAAGATTTCCTTTAAAACTTAGAAGAACTTAAAAGAAAAATACTCAAATGTGTCAAATTAACAAGGCAAAATGGTACAGACTTTCTGAAATGCTGAGATCCTCTGTTTCAGATATAAGTATTCACTCTCCCAGGAACCTTGTTAGTATATTATAAAAATTTCATTCTAGCAACTTCTCAGCAGTCAAAAGATACCTTGTTGAACATAATTTCTGTTACTTTTAACTAAATAATTTTCAGCCAAATAATTTTTCAATATGATAGTCATAAATTCATTAATGGAATGCAAATAATTTAATGTCACCTGCTATATAAAGTACTTGCACATCTGGCACAAACCAGGTCCCTGAGACCTTCTCCATGCTGACCATTAGAGGCTATCAAACCAGGAATTCCTTAGGCACTGGCAGCTTTGTTTCAAAGTTAAAATTTAGGAAACATTAAAAATCAATGAGATGATTTTATTTGATCTTTTATGCTTACTTCCAATGTTATTTGTAAAAAAAGTTGCTTTGTGCAGATATGGAAAAGAGATCTGAAGAACTCAAAGACTCTTCAAATCTATATTCAAGTGATTTTACTGGCACAGTAACTTAAGTCATCAGTGATAAATTTGAGAACAGTGCATAGGTTACTTGACCATTCACCATGGTGTATGCACGAAATAAAGCCAAGGGCAACACACCATCTTCTACTCATTATTCATGGAACAATTACCCTTTGCTTAAGAATTTCTTCATCAGTTATAGATTATTAATGAAAAAAATTTTTTTTCATAAGGAACACCTTTGTTCATGTCAAAAATTCAAGTCAAAATAATTTAAATAATCAAGACACAGGTTACACTTATAATTCACTTATAAAAAAACAAATATAAATTTCCAATCACCATAGCTTTTATGATTTGGGGATTTATCTTTTATAGAGATGATTATAAAATAGCCAAAAAGGCCATAAATTAACTTACTTGCATTAATATGATTTACATGAAAATATTTTGCTTTGAACTATAATCAAAGAAAGTTAGAGACCAAGCCAGCAAGAGCATGCACATATTTGCAAGTTGGGAACTTTTATCAAGAGAACATATGACTAATTTTAGATATTTGATTTCTAAAACAGAAAATGCAACACATAGCCTCTAATCTAAGTGAACATTTGAAACCGCATACTGTACTAATACACCATACCATACCTTTCCTTCAATGAGCTGCAAATGGGGGGCTTTAGCTGGGCTTCTCACTTCCCTCCTGCCATCCCCATCTTGTACCACGGCAGTGCTGACAATTCCAGGGCCATATGTTGAAATCTCTCCAGCAGAGACAGGAAAATCCTTCATAACACTTTGGTCCAGAATACCAATTGGAGCTGGTAAAGAATGACAATTCTGGATTACTTTAGGACACACAAATAGTACAACTTTATGGAATCCTCCCCCACTACAGATAAACAGGCAACATTTAAAGAATTACCAGGAACTAGAACACCAATTAAGCTCTGAAAATACCCATCATACAAAATAAACCCCTTTTTAAGCTCTTCCCAAACTCTGAAAGTATTCTGAATTTTAACTGGATTACACCAGGGTTTCAGAGCTGACCAGTAGGAGGCGCTCTAAGATCAGCTAAAACATCAGACTCAGGGAAAACGTCAGAATAACAATGTAAGCAATATTTTAAATCTCTTGAGCCTCTATCATTTTGCTTGGATATATTTCTGAATCTATCTATTGCAACAAATAGTTATATAATTATTTGTTGATTTTGCTTCAATAAGTTTTAAGTATTCCTCCATAAAGAAATCTTTACTTTGCCATTAAAAAGATAAGACAGAGGTAAATGAGGGATTTAACTTCTGCTTATGTTTGGTATCTTCCATTTTTTTTACCCCTCCCCCTCTCCACACCTCACTCAACACAACCTAAAAGTAAATCTAATACATAGATACCTCCCCAGCGCGCCTTCGCTCCCTGCATCCCTGGCCCTCATGTGCTCTCTCTTCTCTCTTACAGAAAAGGCAGAGACACACATATTGTATTAAAGTTTCTGTCATGGTGTAGGATCAACTCAAAACCTCAACAAGGCAGTATGAGCAGCAGGTGACAAAACGGCTATCTAAAGCTCCCCCTGAACAAAGGCACGACTGTAAAGTCATTTCATCTATATATATAAAGTACTTCACTAACACTGTGAGGTGAGGTGTGCTCTGGTTCTATAACTCCTCCCACCCCCCAGTCAACAGGAAAGCCTTTAGGCTGCAAGCTCAAGGAGGGCATGGGATGTGTGTGATCTACCATGCTGGACTGGGGAGGAATCAAGCACTTTGAATCCAACTTTCAAAAGATACCTCTCAAATCAGGCCTTCACCTGCCCTGTCCAAAACTTAATTCTTTCCCAGTCCTGCCTTTTTCACCAAAGCCTACTCTCGTCCTTATACAATTTGCTTGAGCAACAGAGCCAGGAACCTGGACATTTTCTAGGATTCTTCCATCATGCCTCAACCCCAGGCAAGTCCAACAGGGTCCTCGGGTGTACTTTCTAAATGTGCCCAGTACTTTCCCCCTTTAATTCTACTTCACCTTTTAAGATTTTCCACGCCCATAATTATTTTCTAGAGGCAATTTTTTTAAACTTTAAACAGACTGTAATAATTCTGCAAGTATAGGACTATGATTAACTCTTTAAGCGTATGATTGATTATGATTTCTAAGCACCTATTACATATAATCAGGAATTATTGCAAAATGAAAAGAATATCATCGAAAAAATAGTTTCAAATGGATCTGGGCATCGTGAGTCCGGGGAGATAGGACTCTGGGCATCTCTCGCTGGTGGGATCTGCTTATCACCACCCCTGTGAGGATACAGGGAGTCAGCGAGAGACTTCTGGACCCCAAGAGGAGGACTAAAACAGTGGAAAACCAGCAAGTGATCATGTGTGTTCAATCCGTATAAACCCGCCCGCAACTTCCACAGGCACGAGAACTTAAAGAGCAAGAGGAAGTGAAAGGAAAATTAGGGCAAGAAAACAGATAAAAGAAATCACCCATGAGGAAGAATCAGCAGAAAACTCCAGGCAACATGAAGAACCAGTCCAGAACAACCCCGCCAAGGGACTATGACGTAGCTACTGCAGATGATTCCACCTATAAAGAAATGTTAGGAATGACAGAAAGGGAATTTAGAATACACATGTTGAAAACAATGAAAGAAATGATGGAAACAATGAAGGAAACTGCTAATAAAGTGGAAAATAAACAAAAGGAAATCCAAAAACAGAATCAATTAAGAGATGAACGATATGAAGAATATAAAAAGGATATACCAGAACTGAAGGAACTGAAACAGTCAATTAGGGAACTTAAAGATGCAATGGAAAGTATCAGCAACAGGTTAGACCATGCAGAAGAAAGAATTTCAGAGGTAGAAGACAAAGTTTTTGAGATAACTCAGATAGTAAAAGAGGCAGAAAAGAAGAGAGAGAAAGCAGAACATTCACTGTCAGAATTATGGGACTTTATGAAGCGTTCCAACATACGAGTTATAGGAATACCAGAAGGGGAAGAAGAATGCCCCAGAGGAATGGAAGCCATACTAGAGAACATTATAAAACAAAATTTCCCAAATATCACCAAAGATTCTGACACACTGCTTTCAGAGGGCTATCGGACCCCGGGCCACCTCAACTCTAACCGAGCTTCTCCAAGACACATTGTGATGAACCTGTCCAAAGTCAAGACAAAAGAAAACATTCTGCAAGCTGCCAGGAGTAAGCGCCAGTTGACCTACAGGGGCAAATCCATCAGAGTTACCACAGACTTCTCTAATGAAACTTTCCAAGCAAGAAGACAATGGTCATCTACCTTTAATCTACTTAAACAGAACAATTTTCAGCCCAGAATTCTGTACCCTGCTAAGCTAAGCTTAAAAATTGACGGAGAAATCAAATGATTTACGGACATACAAACATTGAGGAAATTCGCCACAACAAGACCAGCTCTACAGGAAATACTTCAACCTGTTCTGCACACTGACCACCACAATGGATCAGCAGCAAAGTAAGAACTCAGAAATTAAAGGACAGAACTTAACCTCCACACTGATGCAAAAGACAAAACTAAGCAATGGACTCTCACCAAATAAGATGAATAGAATACTACCACACTTATCAATTATCTCAATAAATGTTAATGGCTTGAATTCCCCACTAAAGAGACATAGATTGGCTGACTGGATTAAAAAATACAAGCCATCCATTTGCTGTCTGCAAGAAACACACCTGGCTTCAAAAGACAAATTCAAGCTCCGAGACAAGGGTTGGAAGACAATTTTTCAGGCAAATGGAATTCAGGAGAAAAGAGGAGTTGCAATCTTATTTTCAGATACATGTGGATTTAAAGCAACTAAAGTCAAAAACGACAAAGATGGTCACTTTATATTGGTCAAGGGAAAAATACAAGAAGACATTTCAATTCTAAATATTTATGCACCTAATTTAAATGCTCCCAGATTCTTGAAACAGACCTTACTCAGTCTGAGCAATATGATATCTGATAATACCATCATAACAGGGGACTTTAACACTCCTCTTACAGAGCTGGACAGATCCTCTAAACAGAAATTAAACAAAGATATAAGAGATTTAAATGAGACCCTAGAACAACTATGCTTGACAGACACATACAGAACACTTCACCCCAAAGATAAAGAATATACATTCTTCTCATCACCCTATGGAACATTCTCCAAAATTGATCATATCCTGGGACACAAAACAAATATCAACAGAATCAAAAGAATTGAAATTTTACCTTGTATCTTCTCAGACCATAAGGCACTAAAGGTGGAACTCAACTCTAACAAAAATGCTCGACCCCACCCAAAGGCATGGAAATTAAACAATCTTCTGTTGAATAACAGATGGGTGCAGGAAGAAATAAAACAGGAAATCATTAACTTCCTTGAGCATAACAACAATGAAGACACAAGCTACCAAAACCTATGGGATACTGCAAAAGCAGTTTTGAGAGGAAAATTCATCGCTTTAGATGCCTACATTCGAAAAACAGAAAGAGAGCACATCAACAATCTCACAAGAGATCTTATGGAATTGGAAAAAGAAGAACAATCTAAGCCTAAACTCAGTAGAGGAAAAGAAATATCCAAAATCAAATCAGAGATCAATGAAATTGAAAACAAAAGAATCATTCAGAAAATGAATGAAACAAGAAGTTGGTCTTTTGAAAAAATGAATAAAATAGATAAACCATTGGCCAGACTAACGAGGAATAGAAAAGTAAAATCTCTAGTAACCTCAATCAGAAATGATAAAGGGGAAATAACAACTGATCCCACAGAGATAGAAGAGATCATCTCTGAATACTACCAGAAACTCTATGCCCAGAAATTTGACAATGTGAAGGAAATGGATAAATATTTGGAATCACACCCTCTCCCTAGACTCAGCCAGGAAGAAATAGAGCTCCTGAACAGACCAATTTCAAGCACTGAGATCAAAGAAACAATAAAAAAGCTTCCAACCAAAAAATGCCCTGGTCCAGATGGCTTCACTCCAGAATTCTATCAAACCTTCAAGGAAGAGCTTATTCCTGTACTGCAGCAATTATTCCAAAAAATTGAGGAAGAAGGAATCTTCCCCAACACATTCTATGAAGCAAACATCACCTTGATACTAAAACCAGGAAAAGACCCAAACAAAAAGGAGAATTTCAGACCAATCTCACTCATGAATATAGATGCAAAAATCCTCAACAAAATCCTAGCCAATAGATTACAGCTTATCATCAAAAAAGTCATTCATCATGATCAAGTAGGCTTCATCCCAGGGATGCAAGGCTGGTTTAACATACGCAAGTCCGTAAACGTTATCCACCATATTAACAGAGGCAAAAATAAAGATCACATGATCCTCTCAACAGATGCAGAAAAAGCATTTGATAAAATCCAGCATCCTTTTCTAATTAGAACACTGAAGAGTATAGGCATAGGTGGCACATTTCTAAAACTGATTGAAGCTATCTATGACAAACCCACAGCCAATATTTTACTGAATGGAGTAAAACTCAAAGCTTTTCCTCTTAGAACTGGAACCAGACAAGGTTGTCCTCTGTCACCTTTACTATTCAACATAGTGCTGGAAGTTCTAGCCAATACAATTAGGCAAGACAAGAAAATAAAGGGAATCCAAATGGGAGCAGAGGAGGTCAAACTCTCCCTCTTTGCTGATGACATGATCTTATACTTAGAGAACCCCAAAGACTCAACCACGAGACTCCTAGAAGTCATCAAAAAATACAGTAAAGGATATAAAATCAATGTCCACAAGTCAGTAGCCTTTGTATACACCAATAACAGTCAAGATGAGAAGCTAATTAAGGACACAACTCCCTTCACCATAGTTTCAAAGAAAATGAAATACCTAGGAATATACCTAACGAAGGAGGTGAAGGACCTCTATAAAGAAAACTATGAAATCCTCAGAAAGGAAATAGCAGAGGATATTAACAAATGGAAGAACATACCATGCTCATGGAGGGGAAGAATCAACATTGTTAAAATGTCTATACTTCCCAAAGCAATCTACCTATTCAATGCCATTCCTATCAAAATACCAACATCGTACTTTCAAGATTTGGAAAAAATGATTCTGCGTTTTGTATGGAACCGGAAAAAACCCCATATAGCTAAGGCAGTTCTTAGTAATAAAAATAAAGCTGGAGGCATCAGCATACCAGATTTTAGTCTGTACTGTAGTAAAGCCATAGTGGTCAAGACAGCATGGTACTGGCACAAAAACAGAGACATAAACACTTGGAATCAAATTGAAAACCAAGAAATGAAACTAACATCTTACAACCACCTAATCTTCGATAAACCAAACAAGAACATACCTTGGGGGAAAGACTCCCTATTCAATAAATGGTGTTGGGAGAACTGGATGTCTACATGTAAAAGACTGAAACTGGACCTACACCTTTCCCCACTCACAAAAACTGATTCAAGATGGATAAAGGACTTAAATTTAAGGCATGAAACAATAAAAATCCTCCAAGAAAGCATAGGAAAAACACTGGAAGATATTGGCCTGGGGAAAGACTTCATGAAGAAGACTGCCATGGCAATTGCAACAACAACAAAAATAAACAAATGGGACTTCATTAAACTGAAAAGCTTCTGTACAGCTAAGGACACAATAACCAAAGCAATGAGACAACCCACACAATGGGAAAGGATATTTGCATATTTTCAATCAGACAAAAGCTTGATAACTAGAATCTGTAGAGAACTCAAATTAATCCACATGAAAAAAGCCAACAATCCCATTTATCAATGGGCAAGAGACATGAATAGAACTTTCTCTAAAGATGACAGACGAATGGCTAACAAAAACATGAAAAAATGTTCATCATCTCTATATATTAGAGAAATGCAAATCAAAACAACCCTGAGATATCATCTAACCCCAGTGAGAATGGCCCACATCACAAAATCTCAAAACTGCAGATGCTGGCGTGGATGTGGAGAGAAGGGAACACTTTTACACTGCTGGTGGGACTGCAAACTAGTACAACCTTTCTGGAAGGAAGTATGGAGAAACCTCAAAGCACTCAAGCTAGACCTCCCATTTGATCCTGCAATCCCATTACTGGGCATCTACCCAGAAGGAAAAAAATCCTTTTATCATAAGGACACTTGTACTAGACTGTTTATTGCAGCTCAATTTACAATCGCCAAAATGTGGAAACAGCCTAAATGCCCACCAACCCAGGAATGGATTAACAAGCTGTGGTATATGTATACCATGGAATACTATTCAGCCATTAAAAAAATGGAGACTTTACATCCTTCGTATTAACCTGGATGGAAGTGAAGACATTATTCTTAGTAAAGCATCACAAGAATGGAGAAGCATGAATCCTATGTACTCAATTTTGATATGAGGACAATTAATCACAATTAAGGTTGGGGGTGGGGAAGCAGAAAGAGGGACGGAGGGAGGAGGGTGGGGCCTTGGTGTGTGTCACACTTTATGGGGGCAAGACATGATTGCAAGAGGGACTTTACCGAACAATTGCAATCAGTGTAACCTGGCTTTTTGTACCCTCAATGAATCCCCAACAATAAAAAAAAAAAAGTAGTTTCAAATGCAATGATATCAAAAGTTATATGACTATCAAATTAGAAGCTACAAAATGAAGTTGATAAAAAGCTGACTTTGCATACTTTTAAACACTTATAACTAATTTCAGTTTGCAATTTTCTTTCTGTATTTTGGGGCCAGTGAGCCAGCTGTCCCTCCCTTGCACCCTTAGCCCCGCCCCTCTGCTTCCTGGAATGCTTTAGCACCTCCTGCCACCTCGTCCTTTTGGTCTCAGCTGCCCTGGTTCTTCGTGGATAGGCCTTCCTTCCCATGTGGTCCTGTCTGAGCTGTGCCCCTGCTCATCATACTTCCCACTCTCAAAAAATCACTCCCTTCTCCCGACCCTGCCATGCACCTTGTGGGTTTCTTCTTGTAAATGACTGGCTTGCCTGCCTTCTTTTGGGTTTGATTTTCTAATCTCAGAGGAGTTTCCCTGTTCTAAAATAGCTGCTCTAGTTTGATTTCTATTTTGATATTTGATCTTTAAATAGAACAGTAATTTCTTTCTATATAATCACTAGAGGATTTTAATATGACAAGCATTAAAATGAGGGTTATTTTTTATATCTAAAGTTAAGTTATGGGTGGCACCTGTGGCTTAAGGAGTAGGGTGCTGGTCCCATATGCCAGAGGTGGCAGGTTCAAACCTAGCCCTGGCCAAAAAATAAATAAATAAATAAATAAAGTTAAGTTATTCTAGCCTAACTTAATAAACAGGAAAAAGAAAATACAGCACACATCAACAACAGAAAAAGGTTTATTGATGGGGAGTGGTCAGTACCAGGTTACAGCCTCGCTTTGCTTTAAGAGGAAAAAAAAAGGAGAACATAAGCCCTAACCCGAGAGTTCACTGTCTGTCTGGTCATGTATTGGTATAAAAGCCCTCCTATTTTTCACAATAACACAATAATCCCTTTGATGCCTTGCCCATCTGATGCATTACTGTGTCTCGAACACGAAGGGAAAAATAATGGATTACTGTGCTGTGTTTGTTGCTTTTCATTGTAAAAATCATTGTTTTCAGATACAGACCTCCTATAACCCTCTGCACTAGCTGCCTATACAAGATGGTGAGTTTCCTTGAGCACAGTTTATATACCTCAAAGAAAAGGCACTGGAGAAAGGCACTGGATTATTGCTCTTTTTAAACACTAAAATTTGTAATATTAGAGTTATAGAGCCTCATAGTTTCGAACGAAAGTTTAAAACAGTGTTCCAGAAAGAGCAATGATTTCTCTGGGGCATTAAACAACAGTGACTGCATTTATTCAGCACTTGCATAAATTCTCTGTGGCAAGGCTTGTGAAATATTTACATGGGTTGGCACATTTTGGGGATTTACTTGGAAAAGTGCTCAGAGTTGTTGATGAGCTAAAAGATATTCTGACGGCTATAGTACATTAATAAATCACTGAATTTAAATCACTACCATTTGGAAATGTGGACATTTGTTTGAAGCATGGTTCATGGTCCCTTTATGTATGTATGTATGGCTTCATAAAACTGTATGGAAGATTCACCAGAATCAAGATTTAATAAATATATACCAAAATCCCCCTGACAAATACTAGGAAATATCTCTGCGTATCCATCTACAACAAAATTTTTTCTAGGGAAAGTAGATCAGGGCCAATGGGTGCCAATCCTTCACTAAGGAGAGAATTCTTTTATCTGTTAGCATTATCTGGTCTGTTTTACCTAATTATGTAAAATATGTTAAAGTTAATATTTCTGAAAAATATCAAGGAATAAAAGTTTCTGCTGATAAACATTTTTAAAATAAAATTTTTTAATTTAATACTACTATATATATATTTTTAAGAATAAGCAACCAAAAATGTTAGAAAACTATTTCTTTATGTAGGAAATTGTCCATACTAATTACTTCCTATTACACAGAAAGAAAAAGTTCTTCATAAAGTATTCTAATATAAATCTAACCTTACTCTTTTATAGGGAATCTATCAACTCAAAATTGGACCAGGTAATAAGACACATACATGAATAAAAGCAACATCAATTTATTTCTCTATATAGTTTATATAAAACTAAAAATATGTAGCTAATTATAATTCAAATAGATAAAAATTTCACATATAAAAATTTCTACCCTTGGGTTAAAGAACAAATAAAACATATTTCCTTTCTTTTTGTTAAAGTGCTGTATTCAAAACTAATACTTTGAAACTATGAACATCTTCTCATACGATAGGAAGTTTTGTAAGCTTCAGCAAGAGTTTTTGAACTCATAAAAATTTGGTGCTAGGAATGTTTTGTGTTCATTTGAATTAAGATTCAGATGTTACCATACCAAAAGCCCTGAGGATTACATTTTACCATTAATTTACAAGTTCAAGAAATTAAACTATATAAAACCCACCACAAACAAGTCAAACCAGTAAAAACATATTTGTCCAACATCACATGAATAAGAGCTCTTAAGGAAGATTTTTGTGCAATGACAATACAAGTTCAGTATCCCTTATCCGAAAAGTTTAGGACCAGAGGAGTCTCTGATTTTGTATTTTCTCAGATTTTGGAATATTTGCATTATATATACTTACTGGCTAAGCATCCCAAATTCAAAAACCTCAAATCCAAATGTTCCAATAAGCATTTCTTTGAATAGAAATTTCAGATCTTAGAAACACTTTAGATTTCAGACTTGGGACATTTAACCTGTACCCCCACCCAAAATAATTTACATTCAGAATGACATTTTCAAAGCCCTACAAAATTATTTTCTTGTGACTTTAATAGCTTTTTGTTTATTCAGAAAAAAATGGCTACCCTCTAGGGTATTTCTGGTAGCCTTGTTAATGCGATGAACATTTTCTAACCTCATTGGATTAGATAAGAATCAATGAAAGCCAAAGGTATTATGATATAAATGTATTTACCTCCATCAAGACTCCTAGAGACCCGTTTACTAGAGGTGCGCTCAAAGTGTGGTGCTGGTCTATCTATAAGGGTGCTTGCCTGGCGGGTCTGTGCTTGGGTGCGGCCGCTGTAGCGGAATTTGGACCCCAAAGTCAGGAACTTGGCCTTTGGTGGCTGCTCTGGAGACACAAGCCTATGGGGAAGAAAAAGAACAAAATCAGACATTATGGATTTTAAAAAAAAAAAAAACAACTTTAAAAATCTGTATTTTAGTATCTCAAAAACAATTCTATCTTAACTTCCTAATGAAAAAAGAACATTATAAACCCTCTTACATACACAGCTTTATCGTAGTGATGAGTAAATCTACATTCATGTATTCATGAACATGTTTTTCTCAACCTAACCAAAGGAGCAGCTGTTCTCAGTGTATACCAAAGCTTATTTATTTGTATTAGTTTAAATCATTTATGTAAACACATATGTCTGAATTCTTGCTCCTAGCTATAAATGCCAAGTAGAAATCCATTACCATTAGTAATTCTTAATATTTATGCCTACTTCTTCCGGGAAAAAAGCATCTACTTCGGGAATCTGTTCCATCAAGTAATTCTTTCCCATGAAGAACACAACACATAGTTGATCTGCAGAGATGACTAAGATCCTTTCTTGTCAGTATAATTCTACTGCTTAAGCCCTGGGTTCATAGAGTGAAATCAAATTTTCTTGATGTCAAATATTTCCAGAATTATGCAAAAAAATGTTTTTAGTAAATGAGCCAATCTTTTTTTGGAATACAGTTGAAATTGTCTTGCTTTCATTGTCTAGTCATGAACTAAGAAAATGTCTTAAAAGAAAGAAAAATCTCAGAGCTCTTATAGAATTAAATAAAAAAGACTTCAGTTGATAACTCAAGAATATGAAGAACTACACCAAAACTTTTCATATCATTTACCAAGGAAGAGTGATTTCATAAAGAGCTCTTTATGACTTAAAGTGTTCCTAGACTTTCTGTACAATTTTTTAGAAATCTTCTGCTATGAAACAAGGAAGAGTTTGAAGTCAAGGTGAATCCTGATGTATAAATATATGAAGAAATTCTCCATCAACTCTATTCACCCAGAAAATTAGCATGTTAGAATTAAACTGATAAAAGAAGAGGTAATACATTCTGGCTTTCTTGGCTTGAATCTATTCATATAGGGAACAGAAGTGTTTCTTGATTTTCACAAGAAACATAGATGATGCTGCTGAAAAGGTGCAATTTGCCAAGAGCCAGGACCTCCAACTATACTTTAGACTAAAGAGCTACATTATTCTTCAATTATAATGCTGGAACCATAGAAATTTAGACTTGCTACACTATCTTCAGAAGAATAACATCAAAACCACTAAAAGACATTTATCATTTCACTTTAATGAATACGAAAACTATGAAAAAGGACTCATCTTTACCGAGAGTGGTAAAGACCTTGAGTGAGACAAGCATCAATGACGCATCAAAAAGAAATTCAAGCTTTACATACTTTGCTGCTTAAGATGTGCACATTAAAATGTTTTAATTTTTTTAATCTTGCCATTATAAATCAAGTATCTATGGAATATAAAAGAATAAGGTTTTTCTTAAAAACCCACTTGTCAATTACTAAAGTTGATCATACATTTAACTAGAGTAAATGCTTCCACAGGGCTTTCCATGTAGCCACTGATGACACTAACACACTTGGAATTACTCTGGTCCTACAATGTCAAGTTTAAGTGGTAGTTTCATGTCAAGCTAAAAGAATATCATGTTAATTTCTAATTCACACACTAGCAAGAACAACACACACACTGAGAAAAATGCAAAAAAGCACATCTGCTGCAAATGTAATGGGGGGAAGGAGAGTACAGCCACATATCTGGGTTTGAATTCCACATGTCCACCAGTCACCGTCTACAGGACCATAGGCATGTTTCTTAATCTCTCTTCCTCAGGTTTTCCCTTTGTAAAGTGAAGACAATAGCACCTGCCCCATAACATTTGTTGTCTTTTGTTTAAAAGAATAATCCCTATACAACACATACAATGGTGACAGGTTCAATTAAATACCCACACAAGGTAACATCTTTATTGTTATATTCTTCTTCCACTAGTATTAGTCCAGCTAACTGGATATCAATCAATAGAAAGATTTGTTTATTTTTTTAACAGTTTTGCAAGCCACTGTAACTTTCTAAAAAAATCATTTACACCTTTTAGGATAAATTAGAACAAATCCTCTGATCTGATCCAAAGCACTGTATAGACAAAGTCTGATTTGTGCTTTCTGTGTTAGATAAACAGTTTTACATAGTTTGTTAGCAATGTTATACAGCCTTTAAAATTTAAAAGAACTTTTGTTAACCATTATCTCAAAATTTTGCAGAAACAAATTGGTCTTCTTTTAAATTGGAGTCATGGTACTTTAGCAAAAATAATGAAGGAGACTAAGGCTTTACAGAGCTAACATATTTCAAAAACTCCTGTTAGAAGAATTAAGAAGACAGCACAGAAGTGGGGGCTGTGGACAGTATCAAAGAGCTGGGGCCCTGCCTCTGTTCAGGGCTGTGGCTGCTGTGCTCCCATGCAGAACCCTACTTCTAATCATCAGTTGCCTTGGCTGGTGTGAGAAATAAATAAATTACTGCACCATAAACCAATGGATTCTGTGTCAGACAACAATGTATGTTCAATGAATGTTAGCACTTGTTATTTCTAAAAGAATTATTGCTTTTATTACCACTATTTGACAGGAAAAGCTGCTGTCTGTCTGGCTTAGACCTGTGTCATAAATGTCATCTACTAGCTTTACAGGAGCAGGCTCATGCTGAATTGAAGAGAAATCTGTCATGGCTACCAGGAGAAATTATAAACTTTTGAAAATTTATATGGTCAGTATACCTGAGTCAGATCAATTCAAGCATATTTTATGAATTATATTTCTCCTCTAAAATAAATTTATTATAGCAAAACCAGATATTAGTCAATTTAACTTCAAGAAGGAGTTATATGTGCCAGCTGATAATTCACTACATACACTAGAAATGGTTCTTAAGTTTGTCTTGTGTATTATCTCATTCGATTTCCAGAATATCCATCACATACAAATGATGAAAGTGAAGCTCAGAGAGCCTGAGTCTCAGTTACACAGCTGGTATTACATATGGTGGGACAGCAACAGCACCTAAGTCCACAGCAAAGTCTAAACATGAACGGCCCAGAGCTAAGCTCTACAGTGCAGTGACAGGAAACTAAGGAAATGGAGAAAATGCAAATAAGCAAACTATGTATGCAAAATATGCCCTTGAAGAAAAGTATAAAAGGAGAAAGAACATAAGCTACAGATGGTTAGGCAATTAAAGGAGTTTATTGTTGTCTTATTTGGGGGGATTTTTTTTTTCTGGTTTTTAAAGAGCAAGACATGAACATGATTATTAGCTAAAGAAGCCAAGGGCACCCACTGAAGAATAAACAATTTACAAAGCAGGATCCTTTGTGAGGTGTGAAACAAGGGTCCAAAGCAGAGGAATGGCTGTCTTCTCCTTGAGATAGTAAAGTAGGGAAAGAAGGAATGGTGGTGGGGGTGATGCTTAGTCAGGGGCAAATGGAGAAAAAGAGAAGGTGCCCAACACTGACAACACTCAGGACCCACAGCTTCTACATTAAGTGAGCCATACAATGAAGGGCATCAGAGGACAGTGGCAGGGCACCTAGGGACTCAAGGTGACCACGAACATTTAGAATGACAAAGGAAGTAAAAAGAAGGATTGACTGCCTGCTAGCACGGACTATCCAGCTGATGCTGGTAACAGCACTAATGCACAGAGTAGTGCTGTTTTCTGTTATGAAGATAACTGCACGTGTTGCAATAGTTGTGTTATTTAAGGTAGTACTTGATAGCACAGGTACAGAAGAGGTGAGCCCAGACTGGGAAGGGAGATATGCAGAGAGGAGATAAGCCTGAGGCAGGTAGAACACACCCAACAAAGCAGCCAGGAGACCAGACCACAGGCTTCAGGCTGGATGATAATGGAGGGAAGAATGCAGCAGATGCAGGGCAGTGTGGTGGTTCCATCAGGAAGTAGAGTTCTGCACAACTGCAGAAGCGCTCAGGTCTCAGTGAGGACAAGGCACGGCCTCAGGCCACAGGGAAGAACACGGAGAAGACTGCAGACAAAGGAGACAAGGGCGGGGCGTGGACGCACCTAGGGCCACAGCAGTGCCACTCCAAAGTTACCAACAGCAATCCCGTGACACTTCCAGAGAATTACCTGTAGAAAGTGTGATGCTCCACGCATACTTTCCATAACCGTTTCGCTGCGCGGTGGTTTGGCAGTTTGAATCCAATGGTGCTCTCAAACTGTTCCATCTGGAATAAATCCACAGAACAAATCAGCATATTCCCTTAAGAGTTGACTAGAAGCTGCTGAAAAACATGAATTCAGATGTTTCTATAAAGATTGAAAAAGGTAAATATTGTCTATCTAATACAATCTTACAAAATAAGTTTTTCAGAGACTGCAGTACTATTTTCTATGACAAGCAAGTATCAGCTATCCTTCAATGTCCACTGAAACTCATTTTGTCACCTGCCTATTGATCTCTACCACTCAAATTGATTCAACAAGAAAAAATGAGCCCTCACTCTGGCCAGGCACTTAGTACTTTTTATTTTTTGCCAAAGGTATGGATTTGTTTTTTTAAGCAACAGAAAAAGATACATGCAGGTTTATCAACAAGAACCCCGACTTTTATTTTTATTTTTTTGGCAGTTTTTGACCAGGGCCGGGTTTGAACCCACCACCCCTGGTATATGGGGCCAGTGCCCTACTCTTTGAGCCACAGGTGCTGCCCAGAACCCTGACCTTTTTACCACGGAATAAAGAATAGTTCATTTCCTTCAGATTTTAATGGAAAAGAATTCATTTAGCTCAAGGCTGTAAAGCAGCACACTGACACAAATGATTAGGTATCCAGCGGGTGACGGGACATTGCTTACCTCTGCAGGCCTGACTTTAATGTAGAAGTTACTGCGCTTATAGGAAATCTTCAAGATTTTTGGCCAAGCAAAACGATTGATTCTCAGTCTGTCTTTGTAAATAAGAAGGCCATTAGCACACACACCCAGCTTGATGTCCACGCCTTCCGAGTCCTGCCAAGCATAACCCAATTAACCACAGTTAGAGGTGTGAAAGGTATAGGAATAAAGAAGCTAATTAGCTCCCAGAAATCAAGAATGCCAACTTAACAGGCTTGTATTTAGATTTTAGTGACAGTTCGTTAAGTTAATGGAAAGAGCAAGACACACACACATCTAAAATCTACTCATCTTGAGGGATCAGATTTGATTAGCCATAGAGTTATGGCAACATAACCATAGAACACAATATTCTTCAAATATATAATGCATATATTCTTAAGCTCTGTTGTAAAAGTGAATAAGGAAGAGGGGACACAACTAGATTAGATATCCTAAAGATAAGGGAGATAAAATGTGCTTTCTTGAAGGTTATCGCAGCCCTCACAAAATAGTTTGTTATCCCACCCTAAGCTGTATTCAACCATTTTACTTCAGGCCTATCTACCTTAGGTGAATTACACCCCTACCTAATAGCTGTTAAAATTATACCAATATTTTGCAAAGTACCAATCCCTCAAAGAAAATTTCTCTTCTAGGCTGACAGTCTTGAAATCTCTGAATTCTTTCAAGCAGTTTTTCAATAAGTCGGAGTGCTGACACCCAGTTCTCACTAAAAATTCCTTTGGCTGGCTTATTTCAAAGGACTGCAGACTATTACTGAAGTTATTAGTAGTTTTCTTTCCTCAGAGCAATAATTTAACACAGATGACAATCTAGAATAAACATAAGCCTGAAAGACTTCTTAAAAACCAAATAAATTTACAGACAATAGTGAAAAACTGTCTCCTCACATTTTAAGTAGAGCTGAAGATCTAAGAGGCACAATACTCAAAACATGCAAATCATTGTTATCTTTAAGGGGAGAAACACATCTCATTCAAGATATACAAAATTGAAGAATACCATTTGAAGATATTCACATTCTCAGAGATCACTAACAACATGAAACAAATTCTCTCAAAAAATGCTGAAACAAACACTATATTCAAGTTAGTCCCAATTCAATAAAAGCATGACATTTGACTGTCTTATTACTAAGAATAATTTAACACAATTTATATGAGTTTTCAAAAATGAAAGTAGACTACTAAGTCACTGATCCCAATTGTTTTCTCTGCTGTGACACTTAAGATAATTCATACTCACAATAAAATTACATTAGATCGACCTGAGCAAGTTTAAAAAAACTAATCTATTGCTTTACTCACCCTTATCCTGCAGCTACAATTCTCTCTCTAGGAATCGAGTAAGAAGCTGTGGGGGAAATCAGGCACAGGTGCCCAAGCAACTTGGCTCCAGACCCACACAGTGTGTTTGCCAAAACCATCACTGCCCATGGCCACAAGGAGCAAGGCGGAAGATTGCCCGAGACGGCCTGTTCTCACCACAAGCGAGAAGGCAACCCACATTTGAAACACGGAACAAGACATCTCTAGTATGAAGCAACTTTGGAACAGGACAAGGAAGCTATTTTATCTGACTTAAAAATAAATACAACCCAGATTCAAATAAATCGGTTGATTTTGGTACTATTCTTATAAAATTATTTTATGATGATCAGTATTTGTGTGAATAAAGATTAAAGATGAAATGTAGGAAGTGAATGGGAATGCCTTAATCCTCCATATTTGAGTTATGCCATTCACCAACAAAAGCAGAAAAATACACTAATAAAAAGGAACACCTTCTCTGCCTTGCTCACTGCCCAAAGAAGCTGCCTCATATAGAATTCCATTTCAGTATGTAGAAGCTCTTGCAAAAGATCATGGAGAAGAAGGGATGGGAGGTTAGGGGATTTCATACCCAGATTCCCTCCCTGCATAGGCTGGTTGTGTCCCTCTGACAATGGCTCCTCTCGAGACAGACATCTCCACACAGATCTGTCCACATGGGTTCAGGTAACTAGTCTATCCTTCCTCCTTCAGATCTAGAGGGGTTAAAAGAGCTGCTGACACTAGCCTAGGGGGAACATATGGTTTCCTGCACCATTGACAAGAGTCCTTATATTCAACACTCTTCAACTCATCCTAACATGATAAAATAAATAAATCTGATCTCAAGACAATAAAAAGGCATAAAACTTTAAACTACGTGAAAATTGATTTTAAATTGCTGCAGATGATCTTTTCAATAAGCCACAACTAGTTTACGTATCAAAAATATTACCTAATAAGTCAATCAGATAATAAACAGAATGAAGGTTGCTTTGAATTTTTTTAATATTCTACTTGTATACAGCAAAAACTGACATTGATACTTATAATACAGCCCGTAACTTTAACTTTTCTAAGATACAACATTTAAAAACAAGAATCTTGAAGCCATGCAACATTGCCCTCTTAGAACTGGTTCCTAACTAATGATCAACAAGGGTAGAGGGAGATGCAAGAATAGCAGGGCTTAGAGGAGGAGAGAGATGGGCTTGGGAGATCTTTTTGGTACCAAATCTGTTCTCTCCTCCCTCCCTTATTTCTGTCTCTTGGTTAACCCAGCCTGTCCCCATCATATAGAAAATCAGCTGAAAAACACTAAAATGAAAGGATAGTCTGTTTTCCTCCTAGCAGGATTTATCAGAAGGTACCAGCACTATTTAACAATATGTGGCATTAAGCAAGTCCTTCATTCTCTGCACCCTGCTCTATGTAGTTGTAAAATAAAGATATTCACATTTTAAATGAGATGGTGTCCGTGAAAGTACTCTTAAAAATTAAAGGCCTACAACACTTAGTAATACTTAACAGTTAAAAATGACACTGCCAGAAACGATTTATTGACTTGGAAAAAATGTTAATAATAGCAAGTTAAAAAAAGGAAAAAAAAAGCCTAATAAACATGATACTTATTGTTATGACCCATTTCATACAGAAAGGCACAATTCAACTACTCAAAGATCTTTAAATAAAAAGGAAATGTATCAAAATATTAACAGTGCTTATTTCTACATAGAGAGATTTAACTAATAAATAAATAAATAAATAAATCTATTTATTTATTTAAATAAATAGATTTATTTCTACATAGAAATTCTTATTTTATAAGAGATTCTTAAATAAGAGATTCTTATTTTCTTCTGTGTGCCTCTAATTTCTACTATGTCCATGGAAAAATTATTTATCTGAGGCCTTGGGAAAAAAATTATCTTTGAGTAGGGGGCTTTCCTAGAGATTTCCTAAATCATATAAGCGGGGCTTGTAAACTTTATCTAGTGACAGATTATATAGAATTCTGGGACAGATGTTTCAAAACCAAATCCATCTTTCACCTCGCCTCCAATTCTCCTCCTTGACTCTGCCCACTACCGTGTTAATTATCTAAGCTAGAATCACAAAGTAGGTAATGTTTGTTACTGGTAACCAACCACAGGAATGTGCTTCTGTCACTAGCATACCTGAGTGTATATCACAAAACTAGATACGTTATTGCCTATTTTATTGTGTAAAGTGTTCTGTCATGTTTTTATGTTTCTCAAATGAATCCCCTTTTAAAAATGTCAATGAAATGTCTTTTAAGGAATTTTTAAAATTATTTTTCCGGGACTTTTATTTATGGTATTTTTATTTTTTTTGGACTATGGCATTCAAGACTGTGTCCTTCAAGATCATGTTCAGCTCTCCATATCTCCATTATCCCATTATTTTACTACTTCTCAAATTAGACTAAAGGTGCTCCATCACCCAGAGCTAGGACACCATTCTTTATCTTTCACCAAGTACAAAACAGACCTTCAGGAAAAAGCCAAAGCCTAGAAGCTTTCTGGAAGTGGTCATTACCATGAGGCTTTTGCCCTGTTATGGTTGCTAAGATCTGTTCCCCTCTCCCAAGATAAAGGTGGGAGAGGGAGCTAGAACACAGAATAAACCAGAGTAGGGTAAAAACAAGGTGTGTCTCAAGATAAGTACCCAATGAAAATGCATTAATTAAAAAGACCAGGAAAAGAAGTAGGGGGAGAATAAATGGTTCATCTCATGACCATAAACCCCATGATTACTCAAAAAAAAAAAATTACAAAGACCCTCAAGCGAAGGCCAATAGGCTTTTCCTAAAAGTGAACTAGGTGAAGTAGGCCATCTGAAACTGAAGCCCTCTCAAAACTTCACTAAACACACTGGAATGATGCTACTTTCTATTATATTGACGTACCTTGGCATGATGTAGGTCAACACCATACATGGAAAGTCTCTTTGCATTTTCTACGAACTGTGAATCAGCTTGTGCTGGAGATAAGCCCCTAAGAATCAAAAGAAACACTATTATTTCATTGGTGGATGCAAAGCAAATGTGGTCAAAATGGGGGGAAGGAGTGTCTATGCTTGAAGAGTTTGGGGTCCAGGAAGTGACCCACCTAAGCTGGCACAAAACAGATAAAAAGACTCAACTGTCAACCTCTAGTATTTTCCTCTTAAGATCCTCTAACCTAAACCCACTAACTGTAAATTACCTCCACTCTTACCAGTTTTAAAGCGTTGATTTTTATTATTTCCCCATGGGAAAAAAGCCATAGCAATAATGGGTATAACATGAGTTAAATGAAAATAAAAAAGATTTCATCTTTCTGAGATAGATAAATTATTAACCTTACTTTTATTTTGCTAGGAATGATAATAAAGATTGAAATTACCTGAATTTGATTTTACACCTATGATAGATAACACATATCACATTCTGTCATACTACAATTATTGTCATTCCTATCTTTAACCCTAACTAAACAATTAATGCTCATATTCCCCAAGGCATTTCAGTACCTGACATTTCATATTAGAATTATACAGTAATTGTTTATTGAGTAGAATTGAAATGATGTTAAAAAGGAAATATTGAGTGAAATATTACAATTATTTTTTAAAGAAAAATCAATAAATGTGGCCTACTTAAAACCTTCTAATCTTTGAAAGTTGCTTTCAAATGTTTTAGTAAATATTTTTAAAAACTACAATTTTGCAATACAGAACAAATTATAATATTATAGCTAGGGTTATAAAACTTTTGTAAAAATGTACTTTCTTTTCACAGATACAAAAGTACCCAAAGTTTAATATGGTATTTACACCTAATGTCATTTTTTAGTAATCCTTAGATAAGCCAAAGGGGCATCTGATGTGGATAGTGGAACCACCTGCACATTTCTCATTTTTTGCTTTGTTTGGTTTTGTTTTTTGACTGTCTGAGACAGTCTCAGCTAAGTTGTTCTGGCTAGAGTACAGAGGTGTCATCATATTTATAGCAACCTAAGATCCCTGGGCTAAAGCAATCCTCCTGCCCCAGCCTCCAAATAGTTGGGACTACAGGCACATGCTATACCTTGCATGTCTAATTTTTTTATTTTTTGTGGAGATGAGGTATTGCTCTTGCTCAGGCTGGTCTTGGACGTCTAACTTCAAGTGATCCTCCTACCTCAGCCTCCCAGAGTGCTAGGATAACAGTCAAGAACCACGACACCCGGCCCCCACACTTCTATTACATCCATCACCACCTGCATGTCTAATTCAAATCCCAAGGCTTTGTCATCTCCCTGACTTTCTCATCAAACATAGTAATAAAAACAAAAGGCAGAAAAAATACAAAGTAAATGCCTATTATATGTATGTAGGTACTTTGGTTCCAGTATGTGTGTGTGTTAAGGGGTGAGAGTAAGGAAAAGGAGATGGGGAAAAGTACATTTAGCCAATAAATGAAGCATTTACTTCCATGAACACAGGTCCTGTTACAGTCATAAAAACAGAGAAAGGAGGGCGGTGCCTGTGACGCAGAAGAGTAGGGCACCGGCCCCATATGCCAGACATGGCGGATTCAAACCCAGCCCTGGCCAAAAACAAACGAACAAACAAACAAAACAAAACAGAGAAAGGACTCTGGTGGTGCTGGCTGATAATGCTAAGTGAGGTTCCAAAAAGAAAACTGGATAATGCCTAAAACCGTGCCCAAATGTCTAACAAGTGTCCCAAGAGATGCTACTTAAATCTGCCTAAAACTGTACCCAAATGTCTAACAAGTGTTCCAAGAGATGCTACTTAAATCTGCCTAAAACTGTACCCAAATGTCTAACAAGTGTTCCAAGAGATGCTACTTAAATCTGCCTAAAACTGTACCCAAATGTCTAACAAGTGTCCCAAGAGATGCTACTTAAATCTGCCTAAAACTGTACCCAAATGTCTAACAAGTGTTCCAAGAGATGCTACTTAAATCTACCACGGCCATTCTCTCTCTAAGACGCACGGCCGCAGACCTGTGGGTTTTGTGCAGCTCTGCCACCTTTTCTTCCAGCTCCTTAGTCTGTGCTGGGGCAAACTGGTATTCACTGAGGTCAATGTTGCCATGCATTTCTGGGTCATAGTCTCCAAGTTCAGCCTGCAGTATGTACGATCCCAGGAGGGCATGAGTTGCAAGGGAGCAGGGCAGGTGGCCAGAGGCAATGTCCTGCCGGAGCTGAAGGCACAACAAGTATCTGTGAGAGGCAGAGGGAGAAAGGGCCAGAGGAGAACAATTAGTTAAGATTATAGCACTTCAAATCCTTAAAAGCTAACTTCCCTTTGAAAACAATTAAACAATATATAAGCATTCTTCGTATCCACAGCAAAAACAGTTTTCTCTAAAAAGCCTCACCTTGCTCCTTGGGCTCCTGAACTTGTGGCTTATGTATAGAAACTGATCCAGAAGGCTAATTAGTACATTGGAATGGAAAATCTGAACTGCTGTTCTGGTAACAATTTACAGTTACTGTTATAAGAAAGAGTTGTATGACTGAATTTCAATCATCTAAATTATCTTCTTGGATTTAAAACCTTAATAAAAATTAGCATGCTCCTCAAAAATTGTAAAGATTAATGATATTTTTAAAATAACTACAATCTTAATCATTTGCCAAGAAAGCTAAGGTTGTGTCCCTCTTATCATCGCTACCCATTTCATATTGATTTCTCTTTTTCCTAAAATGCCTTTAGCAACAATTATAAGTAAATCTCTACTTTGAAGCCCTTACTTGTCCCCTTACTCCATCTAAAGAGGCAGTTAGCTCAGTTTAGTAGGAAAAGCATGGACTTTGGAGCCAGGAACAGCTGACTCTACGTGGCCTAGTGCCAACTTAATTTACTCGTCTAAGGTGCATTTCTTACTTATAGGAAGAGAAGAACTTCACCTCCTTTTGAAAGTAAGGGTAAAAATTAGATAATATAAATAAGATATCTGGCATCATTTCTGGGAATCAGTAACTCAGCTGTCTATAATAATTATTGGCCTTAATAATAGGAGTGATTCTCATTCAATGTTCCAAGTGGCTTACTCTACAGCAATGGTTCTCAACCTTCCTAATGCCGTGACCCTTTAATATAGTTCCTCATGTTGTGGTGACCTCCAACCATAAAATTATTTTTGTTGCTACTTCATAACTGTAATTTTGCTAGATATGCAGGATGTATTTTCATTATTACAAAGGGGTCGCAACCCACAGGTTGAGAACCACTGCTCTACAGACGAAAGAATTTGTTTTCCTTAAGTAATATCCAGAAACATGGAATTTTATAGTCTATGGTGATTTTTTTCTTTATAGCCCCACTACCAATTCCTTTTGGTGACATTTCTGCCCGGCCTGAGTTTTGGGTCCGAATCTTCTTCCTGCCCTCTATCTGACATTATCAAATGCTAAGTGCAGGCCTCTGGTCCAGGCCTCGTTGTTGTAGGATCAGGAAGCACAACTCAGTACACGGCTCTAGGTCAGTTCAGTTGTACCTGCATTACCACCAGATCTAACACCAGGCAGGGCAGGGACTCTGCTTATCATCACCACAGTCCCCCAGTTAGCTGAGGACTTGCTGCATGGCAAATACTAAACTTTCTGAGAGAATGGAATTCTTCTCACTATACTACAGGTAGGTACTTCTATGCATTGCAGGAACTCTCTTTTTAAGGAGGATTATATGCTTCCTTGACCCCTAGAACAACAAGAGCATAAGTGTGCTTACTGTAGAAAACTAAATCTTAAACTATGGCACCAGGTTATCCTTAAAATCTCTAATTAGTACTAGTGCTAGTTCTCCACATTTTCTGATACTTTTACAACCTAAACACAAACATTCCGTCTTTTTGCTTCTTTTTATATTACTTTTCACATTGGTCTTTTCCTGTTTCTAAAGCCTAAATCCAAGCCCTCATCTTCAAACAAAAATGGCAAGAGCTTCCTAAATTTCCCAACTCCCATCTTTTTCATACAGCACTATGAAACATTCCTCAAAAATTAAAATTACTCCAAATAAGTGTTCTTGACCTCCTCAAAACATTTGCCTTTTAAATGTTAACTCAAGTCATAGTGAAGATTTCAACCATGACACTGAAGCTGCCAAGGCCACAAGTATAGGCAGGTGGCTGGTCTCAGGCTACATCACTAAAGCCTTTAGTGAACTCTAAAGACTATATTATTCTTCCACTACACACAGGCAGACTGTTCAAGCCCCATTTAGGTAGAAAACCAAAGCACTCACTGAGGCTATAAATTTGCAATAACTAAGGGTTTATCATCCCCCAAACAAATTACTGCAATAAGTGTATGTAGAGAAAGGGTGCTGGGTCACAAAGCCTCAATTACACACACTGTTCAAAGGTACTCCAGGCGCTCCTGCAGTGAAGCTCTGCTTCCCACACATGCCCACCAGTCATGTTTTATGCTCCAGGCAGCTCATTGTGCAGTTACAAAAGCTACTATTTATTATTTACTAGCTGAAACTAATTCAATCAGAGCTTACTTAGTACATTCCTATTCAGTAATAAGTAGTAAAGAAAGAAAAAGAAAGGCCTGGCATTTATCTAATATTAAAAAGAAATCTCTATCATTCCTGTTTCACATGGTCATCATGCACTCTTTTAAGCCCCTCAGGGATGTGATGTCTGAAAACAAAACTGGCCTCACAGAGCATCAAAGACACAGGAACCAAACATAAGCAGAGTCCTTCCCTAAGACCCTCTAGTTTGCTAAAAGTATATACCCTGTACACACAGTTGTCCTTAGCCATGTGGACAGCCTTTTAAAAATGCTGTATATAAAAAACACCCTTACAAAAAAAAAGGAGAAAAGAAAACACTTTTTACGCTAACTCTTGCCAAAGCTAAGAAATCCTATCACTGGTATCCAATCTAATAGGGCTAAGATTTCAAGGTGTTTCTTGATTCACAAAGTTCCTTGGTTACCATTCGAATAAATACTCAAAATCAGTAAATATTCTCTTGCTTCTAAACAGAATCCTTCATTTGCAATTTATGTGTATATTCTTATAGCCCACACAATCTCAGAGGGGGCGTAAATGAAATAGCTATTGACTCTACATGGGAAAGCTTACCTTGATCGTTGGGTGGTTTTGGTGAGGTCAGAGGGGACAAAGAAATTACTAGTTTAATTGGCTTCTAAAAATTTCATTTTTCTAACTTCACACCATCTTGGTAATATGAGACTAGTACACAAGCACATGAGTTATGCAAAAAAATAGTATTAAAATTTGAAATATTAAATAAATATCAGTGACTTTAAAGTGTAACATAGGAAACAAAATTGCCAAAAATATTATTTTTCAAATTTTCATTACTAAAATATAAATAAAGAAGTTAAAGAAAGTGAATAAAATTTTTGAAACTGGCAACATTTCAAACTAATTGAGAGTACCCATTTCCAAGGAAACTTCTCAAACTTAACTTACAAAAAATTGTCTTGGTTTTCAAGAAAAATACCTGAAATTACCGCGATGCTCCCAGGGCACAGAAATAAATAAGAGCTATCAGGAAAGGCTCATTGAAAAATGCAAATATAAAATACCTGGTGATATCTTCAGTCAATTGAGAAGGATCAGGAGGATAAAACTTCACATTAAAAGTGAACAGCCAGGGAAGATCTGTAATTATTAAATATCCTGGTTATTTATCCATTTGACAGAATGATCGTTTTGATAAAATTTAAGGTCATTATTTAAACAGTACAGACTTACTCTCACTATAAGTCAATGGGCAAAATTTTATTTTTTTATTTAAAAAATTATAAAACAAAAACAGAATAAAAAATAAAATAGAAATCAATTACATAAATTAATCTACCATAATAATAAGTTCACTTTCTTAGTACTTCAATAAATGTTTTATATGGTGATCCATTAGGCAAAAATTTTAATATATTATAATAGTTCTGAGATAAGATTTATTTTGACCATAGGATTTCCAGTTGCCAAATATTCTCTGCCTTAAAAAAAAACTGTTTCAGGATTTCTTCATTGTTAGGGGAAGGGGAGTAATGATCAATTGATCATAATGGCTACTCAGGAAATTGTTCATGGGCTATTTGAAAGTGTGAAATAGATCCCAGAGAGGGAAGGTATGGTAAAATTTCACAGTACTTTAAGACAATAAAATTATTTCCAGGTTTTATAGAGTAGATGTAAGTATACTCATATGCTACATAGAATATATACTTTGCTGTGTTGTGCCATAAAGAATGAATGTATCAAACAAACCTGTCAATACATGACTTAGTAAAAGTTAAAACCTTACCACTTATATATTAATATTTAACTGACGTTGTTACATATCATGCTTTAAATGGCTTAAAATAATAAAACTACAGGGGGAAAGGAAGGTATTATTCTCCTGAAAGATTTAAGTAATTTCACTTGACTGAATTTACAGTTCGGTTCATAATTCACAGTATTTTTAAATTAAAGTAAAAAAAAGTTGCATGTTTAAGTTATTCCATTCTATATACACTGGCAGACCTTATCAGATCTTTCATTTACAGACTTAGAAAAATTTCTAAATCCCATTTCCTTGTTCAATGTGTCATTTTGTCTTTTTTCTTCCGTTCAGCCCACTTCCTGGTCTCTAACTCAACAGTCAACAAATACTTCCTGAAGGGCTACTGAGTACATACATGCACTCTTGTTGGATTTTGACTCAATACATCACTAGTCTACTAATAAAGTCATCCTGCTAAACTTAAACAGATTTCAGTTCCGTTTTATATATTTAAAAACTTAATAATGGGATATAGGATTCTCCTGAATATCATGAAATATGTTTCTTGGCCTCTAGCATCATGCCGACTGCATCAAATATCCACACATATGTACACTATGTACTTCATTGAGGTGTCTGCTAATCCACAATCAAGCAAAGTCATCACAGGATTATCGTTTCTTCATGGCTCCTAGTTTATTTGTTTTCTAGGTATTAACACTAGCGCATGCTTGCCTGGATATGCCTACAGGAATAAATTTCTAACAGAATGCCTATATTTTAGGATGTATTTTCAAATCTAAAAGCTGTTGAAATGTACCAATAAAGCTAAGCTTTTTTTCAATTGACAAATAAAAATTGTACATATTTATGGTATACAATAAAATGTTTTAAAACATGTATACATTCTAGGATGGCTAAATCAAGCTAATTAACATATATATTACATCTCACTGTTTTTTGGTAAGAACACTTAAAATCTCCTAGTGATTTTTGAGTTTAACTTTTAATTTAATTATATACTGTTATCATCTAATTTTTACTCAGCTATATATAAACAGTCCTTCTAGCTATGGATAGTTTATATATTAATCATATACAACCCTTAAATGTTTGGAGTCTTATTCGTGTAAGTTTGAGAAAATATTTTAAAGGCAAATTTTAAACAGGAACCATTAGATCGCTGGTTACCCTAAATAAATCAAACAATTAATACTTATCTTTACTAATTGTCTACTAACTGAAAAATACAATAAACTCCTAACAGAGAGAAAAGGCTACTAAGATAGAACAGGAAGTTTTTTGGTCCGTCTCAACACCAGCAGAAAGTAAAAGGTAAATAGCACAACTTCATTTCCTCAGCCTGTGTTCACGACAGGGACAACATACGATGAAAGAACTGGCTCCAAGAGTTTTAAAAAGTCTAATCCTATTTGTTGCTGCTATTCATCTTGCCAAACGACAAGGGCAAAAGTCCTAAAATAACTCTTAAAAAACAAAAACTTCACAAATAATCAGAACATGATTCATAATCAGCAAAATTTCGCCTTCCAAAAGTTAAGAAATGTCCATGACTCTGAAGTGAGTGGCACATAAAAATAATCCAACAAGAACCAAAACAAAACCATAGGCAACAACTCAATGAAACATCAGTCATATGTCAGAAGTTGCCCTGTTCTTTCTATGTTTGGGTTAGTTGGCACGTCTGGTTTCAGAGAAAGCCATAAGAACCAAGGATCTGCATCTTTTTCAATTCATACACTTTGGAAAGCTTTTCAAAAAAAAAAAAAAAACTGCAGAAGGGACAACAGAAAAAGTTCTGAAGCTTTCTGGTACAGTTTCTCCCGTAAAGTAAGGATAATTTATCTGTATCTACCTATTCCTTTTCTTTATTTTCCCTTTTCCATTAGGAGGCAAATATAAACACCAAGATAACTGCAAAAGAGGGAATGCTGGAAAGTTAGGAATAATAATAAACAAAGGACAGGGTGACCAACCACGTCCCACTACCTGGGACTATTCCAGCATTATCAAAAGTCCCACAGCCTGAGAAACCCCTCAGTCCTGGGCTGATCACTCTAACAAAGACATTTTTTTAAATGAAAAGTAAGATGAGTCTACAAGGAAAGGAAATGGGAAAAAATAAGGTATATGCTCAGAATAAAAGCAGAGTAGAGAAGGAAAGAAATGATAGAACAGACTACCAGAAAGAGAAATAACTTGAAAGAGACAGAAGGAGAAGAAATGCAGAGAGCCTAAAAACAGGAGCCAACAGGCAGAGGACAAGGACAAGAAGGGAACGCATAGATTTGTAACGGCATTTTGAATTAAGGAGTAATAATTAAGTAGGGAAATGACATCGACAAAAGCCATTTTGCAGGTTGGCATGTTGAGAATTTTCTCACTGGACGAGTCTGGAACCCACAGTCTAGGGAGGCTGTTAGGAATTGCTCAGTATTCAGACTTCATTCTCCATACTAAGTTGCTGTGGCTGCCTGCCTTCTGTCCTTTGGTCATTCACAGACTCTAAAGTAAATTAAGTATACAGATCCCCATCAGAGATTCCTCTGTGGTAATAATGTTTCTTGGCACAGATATCACAGATGAGACATCCTAGAAAGGCAGAAGCTATGAAAGGACCTGAAGCTGGTTAGAGTGGGGTATTCAGGGATTCCATGAGAACATAAGAAGAAAGGGACATGCAGACCTAACAAACCCAGATTCAAAAAGCGAAGTGGCCTTTCATTGTGGAACCAATAAGGAGCTGAGACAGCAAAGATCTCAGAGAATTTCAAAGATTGTTCGAGTCTTCGGTATATCTACAAATAGCATATCTATTATATACCTCTGGGGTCAAAGATATGTTTATTAAGCTAATTACACACTTCCAAAATGAAGTAAACAGAGCAACAGTATGGGTCTATTTTACATAAAAAGTAAAATTTACAGAAAATGGCTTCTCATTCTTTCTCAGAAACGAAAAAAGGTCAGATATTACTTCCTAGTGTAGACACTGTGAAGGAACATTTAGGAATGTGAGTCTAGAACTTCCTGAGAAGTAGGAGTCCCTTTTTTGTATAAGTCAAGTACAAATAATTATAATTCTACAAAAACATTATCACTATGATTAACTTCTGAGGTGGTATATATACAAAATAGAACTGACCCCTCTATCACTACCTTATTACTCTAGTCTACATTCCTATGAAAGTTATTAACAGTGGAAATAGATTAACTTAACAACCTCAAAGTATGATTGGTCATATACTCACTTCGCAGTTGTCTCTTTATTTTTTTTGCAGGATCTAGCCAGTTCTGTAGGAGGGGAAAAAAAGGTTAATGAACCCATAAGAAATATTCCAGAGACCAAAATAGAAGTTTACAGATCATGTACTTATGTAAGTGTGAACACATTTTAATAAAGTCCTGTTTCAAAGCAGCTTTCACCTATAGCATTTCACGAGGCTAAGAACTGTTGAGTGTGTATGTGTGTGTTATGTAAAATACTAAAACACTTTTAAGGTGGTTCTCTGGCCTCATTCTCTTGATCTGAAATGGAACATTTGTCCAAATAATGGCCTTTGTGCTATAGTAGGACTGCCAGCAAATAGTTCTTACACTTACTGAAATGAGACCTCTTCAGGGGCACTAATTTGTTCTTACTCGTGAAGGATAAAACATGAATTGAAAACTCTTGGGTAAAGACATGGAAGTGACCCAAGTGTCCATCAACTCATGAATGGATTAATAAGCTGTGGTACTTATACACCATGGAGTACTATTCAGCCACAGAAAGGATGGAGACTACATCTTTTGTGTTTACCTGGATAGAGTTGAAATACGTTCTTCTTAGTACTAAGTATCTCAAGAATGGGGGGAGAAAGTATCTAGTGTACTCGGTACTAATATGAAACCAATATATAAACAACTACACAACCACATAAAAGAAAAAACACAAGTATAGTCTAACAAGGGGGAGAGGAGAAGGAAGAGAGTGAAGGGCCTCTCACCTAATGTGTACAATGTGAGAATGTTCAGCATGCCCCTTGGTGAAGGGCTCAATTACAACTTGAACTTTACCTTAGAATTGAAAACAATGTAACATAAACATTTGTACCCTCATATTAATCCGAAATTTAAAAAGGAAAAGAAAAAAGAACTCTTGGTTAAAAGTATATACACATTAGTCAAAACACAATTCTCAGCTCCTACAGCCAACTCCTCCCCCCTCTTAACCCTTTTTTCCTGCCACTGTATATTGCTAAGGAGAGGTAAGGTCAGACTGGAGACAGCCTTTCCCTTCCTGGTCTTACTGTAATATTCTTCTTTCTTTTTAACCTCATTCTAAGTTGGAAGTCACAGTTACAAGGAACTCCCTTTCATTTTCCCCTCATTTCTGCCCTTAAAGAAAGCTAACATAAAACATGCCAGAAAACCACTGTAATATCCTAAAGCAAAAAAAACCTTACCTAACATGGTGCAAACCATCAGGACATTAAAGTATTTGCTTTTAAAAGACATAAGCAAAGGATCCAACCAAAAAATTATGTGTATACAGGTTTTTGTTTATATTTTTATACTTCTCTCACTCTACCCTCAAGTCATTACTAACATAGAAGAATATTTTTTGTGACAAATAAACTGGTTTCTTCATGAGAAACCAGCTTTATTTATTCTGAGAAGTACCCAAAATAATGTAACATCTGTGCTTGCACAGAATTTTATTCACATATATAAAGCAAACAATTAAGATATTTATTGTTATATAGAAAACAACCTATTGTCTTAATATAGGGTAGACAAAAGTTCATGTGCGCACTGCACACGAACTTTATGGCCACCCTGTATGTTAAAATGTTACAACAGAACATTAGCTTACACTGTTAAAAACTAGTAACAATGAGATGCTTTATGGACCTCTTCCAGTTTTATAGTTTCACAAGGTTTTATAGTTTTAAACCCTTCATGGCCCACACTAAGGGCAGCAAAGATCTAAGGTGAGCACGGCTGTTTTCTAACACTGGTTGTATTCAAATCTCTCAATAATGAACTATCAGAGCACAGTTTCACATTACTGTGTCCCAGCTGCATGCAGCACTGACGTGGAGGGCAGTGGGACGCTCCCTTCAGTGCTGTGTGAGGCAGCAGCTCTAATTCCCGCCTCAGAAGAGACCCTGAGGGCAGCTCCTGGGCCCTACAGCTGCTGTGCCACCCAACAGCTGGCCCACAAATGGCCAAATGGCTGGCTACCATGAGTGCCTGGGAATAAGAAAAACATGTCATCTAGCCTCTAGCCCAGACAGGTCTAAGAGTGGGGGGAAATGAGGGAGGGTCAAAAGGGGAGCACTTTCATCTAAGGATGTAACCAACACAGGAAGAAAAACTGAATCACAGACAACCAACTGGCACCAAATAGGAAATAGGAAAGGGGGGGGGTGGATCTCACACCATTAACACAAGAGAAAGAAAAGAAAAGAGAGGAAACTGCTGGTTTTAAAGACAAACCCTTCCACCCCCCAGTTTTATTAAGCATGACCACTGGTGGAGGTGCCTGCCAAGAGCAACAAGACCTTTCCAGGAGACGATGGAAGCTGGTGACCCCAAGGACTAACCCTGTATTCCCGCCATCTGGTACTTTCTGGTCTTACATAAAACACCAGCTCCTGTACAACATATCACCTGATAGTTTCTACAGGGCCTGGAGAGACTCAGTAGAGCCCTACAGACCTAAGAATAGGAATGACAAACCGGCCACCCAATTTCAGATTCAGTTGTCATTCTCGAGCCACTTTCCATAACACTGCTAGACAAAATACTGACGGCTGAAGTGGCTTCTCTCCTTATTCCCACCCTCATCCAAAGACTAAGGGAGCAGAGTGTGCTGATGTGATCAAGCGACAGCAGGAGGCGCTACGCCTTCCATTCCCCTGCCTGGTGTGCCTTTTCCAACCACACTCACCGCCACACTGCAAGCTCCATTCCTGCCAAGGAATAAGGATATTTTCCCCTTCTGCAGTACTACATTACAAGGCCTGGATTAGACCTTATTACTCATATCATCCAGAGTACTTGGTGGTTTTAGGCAACCAGCAAGTATTACATTAATACCTGTTGACTGGTATCTGTCCACCGCTTGCTTGATTCCTCTCCATGCTGTGGTCATCTTAAATGATCACAAGTTATATCACCTTCACTAGATTTATTTTTACTTGAATAATTATCTCTAATGAGTACTTACAAGGTGGTGGTCAGGGTATAATTTTTCTGCCTATCATCATAAATTCTTAAGTAAAATAAAATTAATTAAAATGATTTAAAAGAATACAAGTCTATTACCTGTATCAACTACAACCAAATAATAGACCAAAAACTTTCTAACAAAGTGTATAATGAAAATAAACATCTTGGTTTGCCACTTGGTTTTGGAGAGGGCTGGGTAGACCAAGAAACTGACATCACGAAAAGACGGCAAATATCATCAGAGAATGAGAACAGCGCGTGTGGTAGCTAGGCACAGACGCTCAACACCCACCTCACAATGGGAGGCGTCATTACCAGTTTTAGACTTCAAAGTTTGGCTGCTATAACCACATACACAAACTTTGCAATCAGAAATGCATGGAGTCAAATTCTGGTTTTCTACCAACTCTGTGACTTGGGCACATTCTTTGGCTTCCTTAAGCCTCAATTTCGTCAACTGCAAAAAGGGGATCACGTTTACCTCATAGAGTAGTTCTGTGCCATCGGTATTTCATTCTAATATCCCTGAGGAGTAAATATACGTGCAAAGTACTTTCCTCAGTACCTTTAATACAGTTAATAGATATTTTTTTCTATAATAAAACTAAATTAATTTATCACTTTTTTGTTTATATCCCTTCCTCACATTTTTTTATTTCTAAAGGTGGTATGTTACATAAAGAATTTCATGAATATTCTTATGGTGGTATGTTACATAAAGAATTTCATGAATATTCTTATACACAAAAAGTTAATAAATCAGACTTTACATTTATAAAATAAAGTCACTATATTCATGGGCCAGATAAAATGAAGACCAAACCCCTTTTCATTAGAGAAAACAGTCTGATGATGGCAGCACTTTCTACAAAGCTTACTGTGGTGAAGACACCTTGGAAATGGAAACAGGACATAAATAACATGATCCCCTCTCATGAAAATAATTACCAGTATGTCCCACCTAAGTGCTTCTCTGTACAAAATTAAATTGTTATCCAGCTGAGCTTTTCTAAATTTTGCCTGATGATAAGAATCCATCTGACAAATTTATTAAAAGACAGATTTACCCATGGCCCACCTGGAACATCCTGCAACCTTCTCCAGGGTAGGAACCCAAGAATGTCTATGTTTAGTGACAGCCCCAGACAACTTAGGATGTGGCAACACAGATCTCACTCACTGTTTCCCAAATGTTAAGGTATAAGCAACAATAGAAAACTCAGGAGAGCTGAAACCCATATCAGATTTTTTTTTTTTTTTTTTTTTTTTTTTGGAGACAGAGCTTCAAGCTGTTGCCTTGGGTAGAGTGCCGTCATAGCTCACAGCAACCTCCAACTCCTGGGCTTAAGTGATTCTCTTGCCTCAGCCTCCCAAGCAGCTGGGACAATAGGCGCCTGCCACACCGCCTGGCTATTTTTTGGTTGTAGTTGTCATTATTGTTTGGGAGGCCCGGGCTAAATTTGAATCTGCCAGCTCTGGTGTATGTAGCTGGCACCTTAGCCGCTTGAGCTATAGGTGCCAAGCCACACATATCAGATTTCAGTCAAATTTATCTTGGTTTATTAATAAAATAAAATGAAATGTATCTCACCAGCTACTTAAGGACAAGAACATTCACTCACTCAATATGGTATCACTCTCAACTTACCCTTCCAATGTAGGGGCCCTGCACCCAAAATATGAACTCAGAAAATACAGTAGAATACGGTAAGTTAACTACCTGAGGGACTATACCAAACTAGTCAACATACAGAGGTGGTCAACATAAGGATCTAGGTACTGATACATACATGTGGTACATGTCTGGTTTATGAAAATTAGGTCAACTGAAGGAGGTCATCAATGTAAGGAGGTGGTCTACTTTGGAGATTCTACTGTACTTTTCTTCTGAACAAACATCAGATAAAATAAGAGACTAATACAAGTTATAAGGAATGCTATAGTAGTAGGCTTCCAACAGAAGTAAACAATAATTAAATGTGGCCCTAGAATGTAAGTATTATTAATTATTTTTGAACATGAAATATGAAGGTGATGAACTCAAGTTAGAGGGGAAAATGCTACATCCTTACTTTCACTAACTTTTTGTTATTTATTTATTTTTTTTTAAAGAAATGAGGCTTTGCTCTGTCTCTCCCAGACTAGAGTGCACTGGTATAATCATAGCTCACTGCAACCTCAAATTCCTGAGTTCAAGTGACCCTCTTCCTTCAACCTCCCAAGTAGCTGAGACTGTAGGCATATCACCCGGATAATTTTTACTTTTATTTTTTGTAGAAACATGGTCTTGCTATGTTGCCCAAGCTGGTCTTAAAATCAAAAATATTTCCATATGAAATATTATTTATTCTAACCAATATTTTGAAATCACAGTACTAGAATAGTTACTAATGATTAACATATTAATAAAAACACATACCTATTATCTTATCCCAAATTTTATATTACAGTTATGAGACTGTAACTTAGTAACTGCAGCCCTGTGTACTTTATACTGTCCTAAGAAGCAGTCTATAGAATTCATCTGGCCACCAAAGGAATCCAAGGCACCAAAACGATGAGGCTTTGTCCTCTGACTTAAAAGCTTACAGAAATTTTTTTTTTAACAAAACAGTATATCAAATAGCCATAGTAGTATTGGTTAGAGAAGCTACTTAATCCTATTCTCTATTCACTATAAATCTGAGAGTGCAACAGTCTTAGTTAACCAAGTCTTCTGACATTTCCCTACAACATTTTCAATACAGGTTCTCAGAAAAAGTGTTGACTCTCAATTATCCTCTACATACGGAAACACCTCAAAAAAGAAAGCTAGATAATGAACCACAGTGCTGCTTATTCATATTCACAGGAGGCCAGAGGTGTTGCAAAGAACCTTGGTATATACGGTTCAAATTTCCAGGAAGAATGGGATTGGCCTAACTTTTACCTACTATTAATATTTGAACACTTCTGGGGCCACAAACCACATGGGGTTATCAGACCCCCATATTCCATTGGCTTCTGTGATATTTCAAACTTCTATAATTCTCTTGGCTACCTCAAAAGAACATTTTATCCCCTGCATCAATTACTTCTCAAACTCTAAAAACGCATATAAATCACCTAAAGATCTAGTCAAAATGCAGATTTTCAGCAGGACTAAGGTGAGAGCCTAAATTTCTTCTTTTCTAACAAGCTTCTATGTGGTGCTAACATTGCTGGTCCTTGGACCTCCCTTTGGAGTAATACAGTCCTAGGTTTCTTTTTATGTAGAAATTCCCATCTGTTGAAGGGGAAGAGGAAGGGGAGGGAGGGAGTAGGATGGGTGGAGGGAGAGTGGTGGGATTACACCTACGGCGCATCTTACAAGGGTAAATGTGAAACTTAGTAAATGTAGAATATAAATGTCTTAACACAATAACTAAGAAAAAAAAAAAAGAAGAAGAAATTCCCATCTTTCCCTGAAAGCCAAATGTAGAAAAACATTTTTTAAGTGCTACTGGTTAGTCAGCCTACACTGAGCAAACATTCTAATTGTCTTTAGCTTCCTGCAGAAAAACATGGCAGGGCACAATTTCCATCCACATTCCATATCCAAGTCTTTCTCTGGACACCTCCTAGCACAATGCAGCTCTACTAAAGAATAACAAGACCCAACTCTATCAAAGAATGCCAAGACCCCCCGGTTTTTTATTCCACTGGCAAACCACTCTCACCTAACAGAAAAGCAACCACAGTCATCAACCCACAGCATCCAATTAGCAGTCTTGAGTGTGTGTTTGCCACAGTAGGGCCCTAACCATACTAACCATGAATAACAACTCAAGATAAATTCTAGTTCTGACAAAAAGTCTCTGCTAGACAAAACTTTAGTCGGGCTCCTCTGAACCCTCTACTCACTCAGGCCTCAACTTTAGACTTCCTTGTCCATCCACAAACTATCCAATTTTAGCAAGAATTTTGCTAATAAGTTGGCTTAGCCAGAATCCCCTCCCCATTATCTGATCACTTCAATATCTGATCAGGTTCCTTACTCTCCACCAGCTCCCAGGTGATGTCAGATCACCCTGCTTTAAGCAAGAATCCTATAGAGTCAGTTAGCCAAACTCCCCAAAGTCCCTTGACATTCTCTCTCAGTAATTTTCCACCCACTCACCCCTTTCCAATCTTTCTCATCTATTGGAAAACCCCACTGCAGTGGTCCCTGTTCCTATCACAATAGTCCTAAATAAAGCTGCCTTCCTGTTTTAACAAGTGTTAGGACAATTTTTTTAAAAACAGTTTCTTTCATCAAAAAGTCATCCCTCTCACCTAGTTCCCCTTCAAGCTGGACCCTAAGATCCCAGAGTTAGAATTTTTCCCAAATGCCTAGCCATGCCTTCCTCACTTGCTTCTGGTGAGCGCCAATTTGGCCAGTGAGAGAAATAATAACAAATTCAACTCAACTTACACTGTATTACCAAATTTTAAAAGTATGAAAGTAGTTTTATCTAAAATCTACATTTTCGGGCGGCGCCTGTGGCTCAGTGAGTAGGGCGCCGGCCCCATATGCTGAGGGTGGCGGGTTCAAACCCAGCCCCGGCCAAACTGCAACAAAAAAATGGCTGGGCGTTGTGGCGGGCGCCTGTAGTCCCAGCTACTCGGGAGGCTGAGGCAGGAGAATCGCCTAAGCCCAGGAGTTGGAGGTTGCCGTGAGCCATGTGATGCCACGGCACTCTACCAAGGGCAATAAAGTGAAACTCTGTCTCTACAAAAAAAAAAAAATAAAATAAAATAAAATCTACATTTTCGTATAGGAATTTATAGCACTGAAACAGATCCCCTTTAATATGCCTTTGCCTAAATTAGGAGTAATGGAACTCCATCATAATGCTGGTGTTAGGAGAAAAGTTACAGGCATTGTATCACAGTGAAACATTCACTATACATCTGGGAGAATTGGGGATTATAAAGTTTAACTAGATTAAACAGAATTTTATTAAAGCATAGTCTACATATACAGTTAATATTTGAGTTTTCAATTCTGGGTTTGGGGGGTTGTGGTCTGGGTATTACACAACTGCTTCAACTAATTTTCATAGTTAGCTATGGATATCAACTACATTCCTTTTTTTATTTTATTTTATGGTTGGGGATTCAATGCGGGTACCAGAAACCTCAATGAATCCCCAAAATAAAAAAAAATTTAAAAAAGAAATGTAGTTGATATCCATTGCGTAATTGCATTTGTTAGGTAGGTAAAATCCCTCTTCTCTTTTCAATACAGCTTGCAGCAAAATGACATTATAATGCCTGCGCCAAATGCCAAATTCTATTAACATCAAAAATTCACGACCATGTCTTTCCCTTTAAAGAGCATCCAAAACCTTAATGATGATTTCATTTAGCAATGAACACACGCAGACAGCCCTGAGAATGGGAGAAGATATTTGCAGGTTATATCTCTGACGAAGGTTTAATAACCAGAATCCACAGAGAACTCAAACGTATAAGCAAGAAAAGAACAAGTGATCCCATCACAGGCCGGGCAAGGCACTTGAAGAGAAAATTCTCTGAAGAAGACAGGCGCATGGCCTACAGATATATGAAAAAATGCTCATCATCTTTAATCATCAGAGAAATGCAAATCAAAACTACTTTGAGATATCATCTAACTCCAGTAAGTTAGCCCATATCACAAAATCCCAAGACCAGAGATGTTGGCGTGGATGTGGAGAAAAGGGAACACTTCTACACTGCTGGTGGGAATGCAAATTAATACATTCCTTTTGGAAAGCTGTTTGGAGAACACTTAGAGATCTAAAAATACATCTGCCATTCAATCCTATAATTCCTCTACTAGGCATATACCCAGAAGACCAAAAATCACATCATAACAAAGATATTTGTACCAGAATGTTTATTGCAGCCCAATTCATAATTGCTAAGTCATGGAAAAAGCCCAAGTGCACATCGATCCACAAATGGATTAATAAATTGTGGTATATGTACACCATGGAATTATGCAGCCTTAAAGAAAGATGGAGATTTTACCTCTTTCGTGTTTACATGGATGGAGCTGGAACATATTCTTCTTAGTAAAGTATCTCAAAAATGGAAGAAAAAGTATCCAATGTACTCAGCCCTACTATGAAACTAATTTATGGCTTTCACATGAAAGCTATAAGCCAGTTACAACCTAAGAATAGGGGGAAGGGGGAAAGGGAGAGGAGGGTGGGGGGGAGGATGGGCAGAGGGAGGGTGATTGGTGGGATTACACCTGCGGTGCATCTTACAAGGGTATATGTGAAACTTAGTAAATGTAGAATGTAAATGTCTTAACACAATAACTAAGAAAATGCCAGGAAGGCTATGTTAACCAGTGTGATGAAAATGTGTCAAACAGTCTATAAAACCAGTGTATGGTGCCCCATGATCACATTAATGTACACAGCTATGATTTAATAAAAAATAAAAGAAATGAACACACAACTATTTGCATTTGGAATTCTATATGTAAAAGAAAAACTTGTTGCTGGATTCCACATACTTTTAACAACATTTTCCATAGTATAGTTTACATAAGAGCTCTCAACAGACATTAAAAAGTTCTAACACTAACAATGACAGATTTTCATACTCAGAATGAACTGAAAAAGCTTCCAACTCAATGTCTCAACCACTAGAGGTAGATTACTATACTAACACCAAAAAAGAGTTTAAATTTTCTCTCCATGAAAAATTTTCATACAAATAATTGTGGCTTTGTTTCACCCTCACTTTATAATAAGTTGAAATAAGTATCAAAACTTCTATAAATACAGATAATATTCAGCATGAGAAAAATGAAGCTCATACTCTTGGGTCCCATTGATGAAACTGCAAAGGTTTCAAGCAAAGCAGAAATAAGTATGTAAAATACTTATTACTGATTAAGCCAAATAAGTATGTATAATAGTAACAAATCTGTGCAGGAAAAAACAGGATTATTATACAAATATATATTGAAAGAATAAGAATTCTTTTGCCTAGATTTCTTGAGGATTAGATTGCCTATATAAAGAAATTTTTAAAATTGCACAATACAAAAGTCATAAAAGCAAATTAGATCACACACAAATAATTAAACACATTGCAAATTATTATCTGAGCATTCATATCCTGAAAAGTTTGTCTCAGAAAGGATACCCCACTCTTATTCCCCCAGATTTTTGAGTTGAAGCCCAGATACAAATTACGTGCCTAAGTTCAAAAATTTTTTCATCTCATATTTCCTAATAGAAACTATGAAGTATAATAAGGAATTACTACTTCTTATTTAGCCTTAGCATCTTTTTGCCAAGAAAGCTATGGTAAATCCAGACAAACATATCCTTATGTTAATATCTTCTGCCTTAATGACCTTAACCTCTCCTTGACTTCAGCCATCCCTTCCTGTCCACACCCCAGGCAGGGTCATCACATAGTTTTCAGATATAATTATTTTTTTTCCTATAATTCCCACTGTATCTGCTCTTCTGCACCTTTGGACTTCCATCCCTTGCCCCAGCTATTTTCTCCCAGCCTATCAACCAGTTTCAACTTCAATTACTTTCCTTCCTGAGACCCTTTGAATAATGAGCTTGATACACTGCATCAGTACCTCTGGTTTTCTAAATCCTTTGTCCTCTTATTATTATATAACTACCATGAACTTAGCCAAGAGGGACCTTTCTAATACTCCATTTCTCCGCTATTATACCCAGGTTATTGATGGCAATTAGAGAAAAACACACAAATCAATTTTGCTGCCATGATAATTTATGATCACTAATCTCAGCAAAACTATCAACAGCAATCCAATGGTAAGCCATGGTTGGCTGCCTTTCTTGGTCCGACTGCTACCCTACTCACTCTTAAGCAGATGGTTTTAACCTCTACTTCATAGAGATTTTAGGCTGCACTCTGCTCAACTCAAGATTTCTTATTTAACAACTACCCCACCTTTTATGCTGTTTCTTCTGGTTCTGGATAAGGTCATCCTCTTTATTTAAGGCCAATCCTCTTCATGACTCTAGAACCTTTTGTCATTGTCACTCTCCTCTGTCTTCAACCATATCTTTTTCTTGGACTTCCTCATAGCCAAAGTCAAAGCTATTTCCATTGAAGCAAATCTGCCAACCCCGACAAATGCCACAGCTTCCTGACGCTGGCAGCTGGAACTTATCTTCAACCCCTCCCTCACCCTCATACCTCAGAGCTGCTTATTCACAAAGCCCTGCAGATAATCTTTACACGGTGTCTCTGTCTCTTCCTCTTCACCTCTGATGCCACTTGCCCTGGTATTCATCACCTCTGGACTAGAAAACTACAATCATCTCCTGACCTTCTTGCCTCTGGTCTCACCTCCCTACATCTCTCTTGATACCAAGGAGGGGTTCTTTCTCAAATGCAAATTTGACCATATCACTTCCTATTAAAATCTAGATTCCTTAGCATGAGATACAGGATCTTCCAAAAAATGATCTCTGCCTATCTTTCCAGTAGCATTCCCTTATCTCCATCAGCACTCCCCATAGTCACCCAAATCAACCCATGATCCCAACTGAAACAGAGCACTTGCTGAGAAAACACCAGTTTAAGACCAGTCACCAACTCCTCCTTCCAATGTGCCTGTGACTCATAGGTCTTTCCCATAGGAGACCCTGGAACTGCCCCTCCTCCAGCCCTGCCAAACAGCTTAAAATGCCGCACGCACAACACGATCACCCATGCTGGAGCCACTGCTTCTCTTATACAAACAATGCCCCTTCCCTGTTCACATCCAGAATATTGGTCATAATTCTTAGTTTAATGTCAACATTAAACTGCTCATCTGACTTCCAAAATTTATATATCTGCCTTTATATAACATAAAATATTCATACCACAGGTCCTCATCAGGTAGTAGTATAAAACTTAGAAATATCTCCTATGTCCCTAATTAATGCCTATCTGGCTACATTAACTGTATTGCTGAACTGAGTGAGATTATTGGAAGGCTATATACTTAATACTATTAGCCCGACCAAATGGTCAATTTGTTTGTTGCCCCAGCATGCCTGAGAGATGTAACATTCCACATCCCCCTTGCTAACACAGCCCACAAAATGCTTCAGCATCACATACACAAGTTAAATACTGATGACACTATTTTATAACTGGGAAGGGAGGAACCGTGGTGTACCCAGTAAATATAAGCACCAATGTGTATTTGGGTGGAGGTTTATGTTTGGGAAGAATGGAGGTAGGAGAAAGATACACAGATAAGATTCCTAAGTGAAAATCTGTCTTCTGACACAAAGGAAGAAGTCCCTTTTGAGCAGCACTGTCACAGAATCATTATCAGTAAGTTGGCCTGCCCCCTAAAATTTATTGCCATCAACTGTGAAACTCATACCAGGAACTCAGCCCACATATCCTTCAATACCCTGTATGTAAAGTCTTGCAAAATGACTTTCAGAATTTAATAACATGAAAAATTCCTCTGAGGAAAGATGGTGTATTTCTACTTTTCCAGCTATGATAGCTATAAAACAGTGGGCCCATTTTTACCTTAACTGACAGAGAGTTCACAACTACCCTGTTTCCCTGAAAATAAGACAGTGTCTTATTTTAAGGTGTGCTCCCAAAGATGTGCTAGGTCTTATTTTCAGGGGACGTCTTATCTTTCCTGTAAGTAGGTCTTATTTTCAGAGGATGTCTTATTTTCAGGGAAACAGGGTATTGCATTTTCCCTAAAATCTATTTTTTGCTCACTGGTCCTGCCTGATTTGAATCTTATCTCTAACATATATTGCCCTGGGCTAATTGTTTAACTTCTCTAAGCCTTGAATTTCTACATTCCTAAAGTGTGGCTGATGTTCCCTACCTTACAGGCCACTCGGAGAATGCTATGAGACAACACAGAGGTGCTGAGAACTCCAGAACAATGAGCTATTAACAGCAACTTCTACTTTAGCTGAAATGTCTTTACGGTAAAAGCCACCTCTGACTCTTTTAAAAAGTGGTAAATTGTAGGGTGGCACCTGTGGCTCAAGGAGTAGGCTGTCGGTCCCATATGCCGGAGGTGCAGGTTCAAGCCCAGCCCCGGCCAAAAATCACACACACAAAAAAAGTGGTAAATTGTAAGTAACTGTGTCTAGTTACAAGCCTCAACTCAACATATATTACAATATTTCCATCAGGAAATAAAAGCATCTCCTGCACCACGCACTGTTGAGAGATGGATTACTCCTACAGTATTCTCCACACTAGCTACCATTCTTTAAGACACATCCCAAATTAAATTCATTGGTTTATTCTTTCCACAAGTTATTTGACCTAAAATTCAACATGTCTGAAACAGGTATATTCATGATATCCATTTCTCCCTCCCATCAAGTCTTCCTCTTCTCACTGAACACTTGCATCTATCCAGAAACAAGGCCTTACTTATTCTTGGTATCTGCCATGATTCCTAGTCAACCATCAGATTGATTCTGCCTCGTTCCTAAGTCTCTCTTACTCACTTTTCTATTTCCACTACTACTACATGGTATCAATCAAAGCCATGTGTGTGCTTTGGGGAGGCACCTCTGCCTAAGTCTCCTCTCATCCCATTTCTACTATCAGCCAAAGTGACTTTTTTAAAGGTAAAACTGGTTACCTAACATCCTCGCTTCACAATGGCTTACCATCTTTCTTAGGACAAAGGAAATCCCCATGTGATCTGACTCCTATTAACACCCAGCCCTGCCCTATGCTAATGTCATCCTCCCCACACTAACCACACAGGGCTTCTTTCCAATTTTCAAGCAGACAGCTGCTCCTGCCTCAGGGCCCTGGGTCTGCACTTCACATGTTCCATTACCCAGCCAAAGTCCACTCATACTTTAGGTCCCTGCTGAACCAATATTCCCCCATAAGAAGAGTCTTCCTATTAGTGTCCTGACTTTTTCCTGTAGAGCAGTAATCAAATTGAATAAATGGGTAATTAGTCTTGTTACTCTGTCTCCTCAACTAGAAGATCTATGAGGTTGGGGTCTACACCTTCATTATTCACTGTTAGATTCACAGCAGTTAGAACACTGCTTTGCACATAGGCAATTTTTTTTAATTGTGGCAAAAAAACACATAAAATCTGCCTTTTTAACCATTTGTTAATGTACAGTTCAGCAGTATTAACTATATGCCCATTATTATTGCACGACAGTTCTCTAAAACTTTTTCATCTCACAAAACTGAAATCCATCAAATTCCCTATTTTCCCTTCCCCAAGCCCTGAGCAATCACAATTCTATTGTTTCCACAAGTCTGACTCTTAGATGCCTCATTATGTAGAATCATACAGTACTTGTGTTTTAGTGATTAGCTTACACCACTTAACAAGATGCCTTCTAGGTTTATGGATGCTATAGTGTCTGACAGGATTTCCTTCATTTTTAAGGCTGAATACTATTCCATTGTATGTATAAACCACATTTCCGGGTGGCACCTGTGGCTCAGTCGGTAGGGCGCCGGCCCCATATACTGAGGGTGGCGGGTTCAAACCCGGCCCCGGCTGAACTGCAAAACCAAAAAATAGCTGGGCGTTGTGGCGGGCGCCTGTAGTCCCAGCTACTCGGGAGGCTGAGGCAGGAGAATTGCTTCAGCCCAGGAGTTGGAGGTTGCTGTGAGCTGTGTGAAGCCATGGCACTCTACCGAGGACGATAAAGTGAGACTCTGTCTCTACAAAAAAAAAACACATTTCCTTTATCCATTCATCACTGATGGACTTTTAGTGTACTTCTACCTCTTGGCTATTGGGAATAATGCTGCAATGAATGTGAGTGTCCAAATGACACTTATCCCTTCAAGATCTTGATTTCTGTTCTTTCAGATATATACTCAGAAGTGGAGTTGCATATAATAGTTCTACATTTAATTTTTTGCAGAACCTCTACACTGTTTTCCATAGCAATGTACTATTTAAATAGTAGTACTAATAGTACATAGCAATGTACTATTTTACATTCCCACCCACGCTGTACAAAGGTTCTGATTTCTCCACATCCTCGCTGACATTTGTTATTTTCTTTTTTATGACAGTGACCATCCTTATGGAGGCAGGATGGTACACAGGTAACAAATACTAATTAGTGCCTGGATATACTGAGGCTACAAAATACAAGACATGGTCTCTACCCTTACAGAGTTCATAGAGTAACAGGAAGAAAGAGTAACACACAAATAAGCTTTGCACTAAATGTGCAGAAGACAGAGGAAACTGCCAACACCCCTCTACGGTAGGGAACGATATGGGTCTAAGATTCAGATGTAATATATGGATTAGACACATACATTGGGAGTTATCAAAATAAAAAATAATAAATCCCACTGTCTAAATACCACTCACTCACTCTTATGCAAAACTAGTATTTCAAAAATACAAGATTGTTTAATGCAGCATATCCTATTAGTCTCCATATTTTACAACATACTGAATTGTATCCCTAGTGTACAAAGATTAAATGTTCATATGAATTGATATGTGATCTCAAGAAAAATAGGGAATAACAGCCAAATTCCCATCAGCATTGTCTTTTGCAGCTGTGAGGGCCAAGGGAAGAGCACATGCTTAGAGACATTATTAAGGCCAGCTTATAATTTGTAGCCTAAAAAAAATACCTGGTTAGTCACATACAATATTGCTTCTGAGAAGAGGTTATAAACACAGATCTAATGAGGATACTCACATACTATTCAGCAGGCAGGCATGCAATTTACAATCATCTTTAGTCTAAACATGGTATTAAACCACACACTAGATATCAAGAATTTAAGCAAGTTGAGGAAATGTAATGTATCTAAAATTACCACCCTCAGTGCCCTGTATTTCATTAGTGGGACTTGTAAATACAAACAATGATGTCATGTAGGCAAATAAAATACAGTCATGTTCCTCCATTGACTGCTCCGTTCTACTGACTGTGTTTTGAATGTTAGTTCTTGGGTAACAATCCTTTTCGCTGTGGCCACGTGCTCTGGTATCCTCAGATGGGATCCTCCCAATGTGCCTCCTTCCCCACTTTTCAGGCATGCAGGTGACTGCACAATGTGAGCTGGTCTGACCAGCCTCTGTCTTTAGTACCAAAAAGTCGTACTGAGTGAGAACCAAAAGTGATTGAGACAGTACAATACCATTTTTAAAAGTCTGTGTTGTCTTTATGTCAGAATACCAATTTTCAATTAATGACATTCCATTGTATCTGCTCATGATGTAAGTGAAACTCATGCAAACAATGTCAAAAAGTTTCAGGGTCAATTAATGACCTAGTACACGGTGGAGGGTGGGGGAAGGGGAGAGCAGAGAGAAAGAAAGAGAGAGAGGAGGGAGGGGAGGGGGGAAAAGTAAAGCAGAGAGAGGGACCGAGGAAGGGGGGTGGGGGTCCCGGTGTGTGACACACCTTTTGGGGACAAGACACAATTATAAGAGGGACTTTACCTAACAAATGCAATCAGTGTAACCCGGTTTCTTGTACCCTCAATGAATCCCCAACATTTAAAAAAAAAAATTTTTTTAAAGTTTCAGGGTCATTCTCTCTACACAAGACAGTTTTTCAATATTTACCCAATTCCTATAGTGAAGTTTTAATAACACATAAGTAATTTTAAAGCTAAATTATATACTGAGATAATCTGGTTAAGAAAAAATATAATGTGAATGTGTTCTAAAAAGATGCAAATAAACTTGAAATCACTTACTTTCTGCTCAGGAGTTTCCTGAAACATAAGTCCAAAGTAGTCCTTCTCCAGGAGATTGAGGTGTTCACAGACTTTGTCAAATAACACTTGTCCCTTAGCATGTTTCTGGAGTAAAAAAAGAGCATTTTTACTTTTCCAACACTAAGATTCCATAAGTTAAAGAATAGCACATCAGATACATGACTTACTATAAATGAACATAAAACATTTATTTTCTAATTTTCTAACAATATGAAAGTGAATCATCATTTTTTTCCCCTGTACCAAAAGACAAAATGCTAGTAGTTCATATGCTTATTTTAAAAATAGTATAAAAATATGTTCAAAGTGCTTCCCTCAATTCTTTGAGGTGGCTCATGACATATCTACGAGGCACACACCGAGGAAATTCATTCAGCCCTTATTATTCAATATAGCCTAACATAATTCATCCCATCAACAATTAGGTCTGATTTTTCTTCCACCATATTTGTAGAACAGAATTTTTTTGTTGTTGTTGTTACAAGCTATCCTTCTATTTACAATTTTCTGGGGAATGATATGGTATTCATTCTTTAGGATAATTTTTTTAAAATACAAGACAACAGAACTGGGACAAAAAGTCAACTGCCTCTAAGGACTTAACATATTGTTGCCTTTAGTAGACGTTTTTTTTTTTTTGTTATTTAAGAAGCTGTTGTGAACAGAGATATAAAAGCCTTTTGACAGCCATAGAAGAAAAGCTCATTGTCTAATCAATGGCAAAACATAATCAAAGTGGTGACTCATTTCCAATTAAGATGCACACCCCTGAAACACCCCAACTGAGAGGTCAGGTCAACTCACGCTTCCCCCCCAGATGCAGATATAAGCCACCATCGGGCTGCTAGTAAAGAAGGAACAACCCACCAGACTTTTCCAACCTCAAAATGAATTCCCTCTCATTGTCAACAGATGAACTTGTTGGTTCATTCACTGCGTGGAAAATTAATATCCTTCACACATATATCTTGAGGAGGAGAACCTGGTACTTTATTATTAAGCTTGTTATAGCAACATCTCTAAACAAAATAGAACTGCATCAAAGTGTGAAGGGAAGAAGAAATCCAAAGAGATTACATCATTTCAATATAATAGGCAATGTGCTATACACATCACTACAGATTCAGTCGGGATGCATGGAGTTAAACCACTAAGTACACTTAAGATACGTATGTGCTTGCATGTCTATATATTGAAGGTATATACGAATACGGCATAGCGTGTCAGAGTATTGGGCTCTGTATGCCAAATATTAAGGTTCTGCTAAATAAATACATTTCCATTGCTTACAAGGTGTGTGCAAGACACTCAACTTCTGTTTGCCAAATCTGTGAAATGGTGATAAGAGAACCTATTACAAAAAGTGTGGTAAGTACTAAATAAGTTGTAATATAAGACAATTGATTATAATGCTGTCTAACATTAAAAAGGATGCTTAAGACAACAGCTGTCTATAAATACACACCTCAGCTCAAAAGGAAAACATTCAACATTGGCTTACAGACCATTTTTATTAATAATCGTACTTTGTCACTAGTTTCCACTTCAAAAATAGAAACCTGCTCTCATGGACAGAATTCCCCTAAAATATTAAGAGGAAACATCCACAAAGCTCACAGCCACACTTTGGTGTTAGTGTGTTGGCTATACTGTCAGCATGAGGGCTGGAGGCAGAACCAGTTACTCCATCACGCGACCTTTTGTAAGCACTTACTATTACTGGACACGTGTGACAACAGGGAAACCACCTGGCTCCCTCTGTAAAATGAACAGCTACTTCACAGCTCACTGTGAGAACCCAACTGACCCAGTGAGACAGGCCATGTCAGGGTGCCAAACAAGGTGCCTCCAGCTGGAATTTTGATGCCAGCTGCTCTCTCACTGTCCACAGCTAACAAACCCCAAAGCACCTTCTACATGTTCAGACTGCTTCTCTCTTACCCTTTCCTGCCATCCCCAGGAAATAGATATTTTAAATGATAGATAAGATCCTGAATGCACACACACAAACAGATGCATGCGCATTACTCAAGTTTCCATTCAACATCTCCATCCTTGAAAAACTCAGTCTGGCAAGAAAAACAAAAATGCAACAACACAGTGAGACACATGTTGAAAGATGCCACATACAAAATGCTCTGAAAACACCAAGAATGGAATGAGTAACTGTGTCTGAGAGAAGCCACAGCTCTGGCGGCACCTGTAGCTCAGTGGGTAGGGTCCTGGCCACATACACCAAGGCTGAGGGGTTCGAATCCGCCTGGGCCAGCTAAAAATCAACAATGACAACTACAACAACAACATCAAAAATAGCCAGTGTTGTGGCGGGTGCCTATAGTCCCAGCTACTTGGGAGGCTGAAGCAAGAGAATCGCTTAAGACCAAAAGTTTGAAGTTGCTGTGAGCTGTGATGCCACAGCACTCTATCCAGGGTGACAGCTTGAGAAGACGGGACAGGACGGGACGGGATGGGACGGGATGGGACGGGAAGGGAAGGGAAGGGAAGGAATGAATCACAGCTTCAAGAATATGACCTCTGGGCTGGGTAGAGTGGCTCGCACCTGTAATCTTAGAGGCCGAGGTGGTGAACTGCTTGAGCTCACAGGTTCGAGACCAGCCTGAACAAGATCAAGACCCCATCTCTAACATAGAAAAAACTGAGACAAGAGCATCGCTTGAACCCTGGAGTTGGAGGTTGTTGTGAGCTATGATGCCATGGCACTCTATCCAGGACAATAGCTTGAGATTCTGTCCCCCCCCCAAAAAAAAGAACATGACCTTTGAAGTGAATCTTGGAGGGGAAATGATTTTTTGAGGTAGAAAAAAACAGATATTCAAATGAACTTACCTTTCACTTTGGATGTTCACAGACCCTAATAGAGTCAACTTCTATTTAAAAGATACTGGAGGATACAATTAGGACAAGCCGTGCAATATGACTGACTGCTACTCACACCGCCCCAGTATAGTCTCAGATGACTATGAGGGCTTGCCAAGCTAAAAGACTCGATGATTACGGATCCAGCATCTACTATGTGCCAGTTTCTATGTTTAGTTTTTTGTTGGTTTTGGGGGGTTTTTTTGTGGTTTTTGGCCAGGGCTGGGTTTGAACCTGCCACCTCCGGCATATGGGACCAGCACCCTACTCCTTGAGCCACAGGCGCCGCCCTATGTTTAGTTTTTATGTCTAGACATAACTATATACCATCAGTTTCCCTGCTCAGGGAAAACTGACCAACGGCCTATGAAACAAACTGATATTAGCGCTCTGTTCAATGACAACGTTGTATTCTGGGGATAAGGATCACCACATACAAATCTGATCTTCCCTCACACACACAGAGTCATGGAGTAGAGTGGGGCAAACTCAGAAGGAGAAACAATGAAAAGGCAGGACGCAGAAGCCCTGGGCACCAGGAGGCCTCCCCCACCTGCCAATGTGTGTTCCAGTGAGCCCATCAGATGCTCCACAGATACACGCCGTGCATCCTCCAAAAGGGAATGAGAGGAGGACAAGAGAAATTCTGCTTACTCCACACAACTACTGAGCATCAAAACTTCTATCTGCTTATTAGATACCTTGAGAAGCTCTGCAGTGAAAAAAAAATTAAAAAATAACTGTTACCCATCATTCAACCTAATGTTTCCTAAAATTATAAGGCTAGGTCCTGCTATCTTTTTTTAAAGGGTAGAATTAGTATTTTATTGTCATTTATAATCAGATGGCAGTTGAGTATACAGTCTTCGTACTTCATAGTTTTTGTAAATAAAAATGTTACAAATTTTAAATAGCCAGTGGCTGATTGTATTTTCAGAAAATGTGATTAGGTTAATTCATTAATGGTGGCTTCAGTCTTTGCTTTATTAGCTCCAGAAAACTCATACATTTTCGTGCTTTTTTAAAAAACTGGAAGATTGGCATGCACTTAACTTCACACTCTGAAGCAACATCCTGAGAGTCACCCACATCTACTTCAAGGCACCCCACACTGGAATACTGTTCAGAAAGGGAATGAAAGAAAGGCTTGATCATTTTGCAAGACCCACATCATAATGGCTGAGAAGTCAACTATTACAAGTTTATCCCTTGCCTTATCCAAAGCTTCCTAAAAAGCAAACTTACCTCTTAATCTGCTTCACCATTTCAGCTGAGCTGATCTGACGCCCAACCGACTATAAGAACTGACAGAACTGATCCGAGGTGCCAGACTCAGCTGGGGGACCAGCTTGAGAGAGAGCGTGCAGTCCTTCATTATCTTTCTTAATGCAATTTCCCCTAACTTATTCCACAGAAAAATTACTGTTCTATAGACCATGTCTCAAGAAATCAAGCAGAGAAGAATCATAGGCTGAGCATCCCAAATCTGAAAATCTGAAACCTGAAATGCTCCAAAATCTGAAACTGTTTGAGCACCAACATGTTCACTGAAGCATTTTAGATTTCAGATTTTTAGATTTGAGGTGCTGCATAATGTAAATATCCTAAAATTTATAAAAGAAATCTAAAACACTCTGGTCCCAAGCATTTTAGATAAGACATATTCATCCTGTACCACTATCTGGCCCAGATTTCGAGACTGGTATTAGCATCATCTGTTGGATTGAAAAATGCCAAAAGAGAATTTAGTTTAAACTGGTCCACAATTAGATGGGCCCAGCTGCCTGGAAGAAGCAAGTAATTCCCAGAGACAAAAATTTCAACAAATATAATTCACAAAATGTTCAAGGAAACATGCCACCATTATTGCGAGTTAGACACAGTATCAGAATCAGATCTTCAGAGACTACACATAATGCAATTATCAAGTACAGAACAAAAAATAAGTGTGTTCTATCTGTTTAAAGTAATCAGTGAATATTTTTAAATATCTAAAAAAAGACTATCAAAAAGCAGATTTTGAAAAGAATCAAATAGAACATCTAGAATTTAAAACTATAATTAAGAAATTATAATCCAAATGGACAAGATACAACACTGTTGTGCTGAAGAGAAAACCAGGGGACTGGAAGACATATTTGAAGAAACTACTCAGAATGTGGTCAAAGACCAAGAGATGGAAAATGTGAAAAAACCTGGCAGACATGAAGGACAAAATGAGGTAGTCTATCTCATCAGAGCCCTAAAAGGACACAATAGGGAGAGGAATGGAGAGGCACTATTAGATGACATAATTCTACAAACCTTCAAATTACGGCAATTCAACAGATTCCTCGCAAAATAAACAAAATAAATGAAATTCATTAATCTATATTTTATTCTGCTAATTTCTTATAATAGCTATAATAAAGCCATTCAAAACAAGAGAGAAAGAAATTTGAGTAGGGAATAAAAAGGAAGGAGGAAATAAAATTGTAACAGATAACACATAGAAGATTCTCCTAAACAGCAGTTCTCAACCTGTAGGTCGCAACCTCTTTTTAACAATGAAAATACATTGTGGCATCAGGAAGGTTGAAAACCACTGTCCTAAAACTAAAACCTAAAACTGATTTGCTTTTGGAAGCTAATTCAAAAAGGCAAACAAAACAGGCAGCACGTTTTTCTTTTTACATTTTAAAAAGTATCAGATTATCAAGAGATAGATATCAGATGCTACATTTTACAACACAAACCTTCCTTCAAACTTGCTAGAGTATGCTCTGACCGCCATTATCATCCAATGGCTCACAATGTCTTTTATCATCTTCACACTGTTCCCAGCATACTCCATAAATAATAATTTTCATTTTGGGGAAAGGAACCAAGGCACCACTTACAATGGTAGTGCATAAAAATGTATGGGGGATGCTCACTGAAACTGTTCCTTTAAATTGTTCTTCCTCCCCTTCCACATTCCATCATGCACCATCTTTCTAGTGAATCAACAATTCTCAACGGGCTCAGGGCCCATAGCTCAGTGAGTAGGGCACCAGCCACATAAACCAAGGCTGGCAGGTTCGAGCCCAGCCTGGGCCTGCTAAACAACAATGACAACTACAACAAAAAATAACCAGGCATTGTGGTGGACACCTGTAGTCCCAGCTACTGGAGAGGCCAAGGCAAGAGAATCGCTTAAGCCCAAGAGTTTGAGGTTGCTGTGAGCTATGATGCCAGAGCACTCTACTGAAGGCAACACGGTGACACTCTGTCTCAAAAAAAAAAAAAAAAAAAAAAAACTCTCAACAATATGGAAGAAAAGTATTGTAGTAGAATCACAGTGTCCTGAGTTTGCCTAGCTCTTTCTAGCTCGCTAACCACAGGCAAGTTACTCAACTTCTCTATGTCTCAGTTTCCTTTTTAAAATAAAAATGCCCACTTTGTCATGGGGTGAGAGAATTAAAGGAAGTATATTTAAAGTACTTAATAAAAATTTTTGGCATATTGCACAATTCGTTAAAAACAGCTGAAATCAGGCAGCACCTGTTGCTCAGTGAGTAGGGCACCAGCCCCATATACAAAGGATGGCAGGTTTGAACCTGGCCCTGGCCAAACTGCAATCAAAAAGTAGCTGGGCGTTGTGACGAGCGCCTGTCCCAGCTACTGGGAAGGCTAAGGCAAGAGAATTGCCTAAGTCCAAGAGCTAAAGGTTGCTGTGAGTTGTGATGCCACAGCACTCTACTGAGGGCAACTAAGTTGAGACTCTGCCTCTTAAAAAAAAAAACAGGGCAGCACCGATGACTCAAAGGAGTAGGGTGGCGGCCCCATATGCTGGAGGTTGTGGGTTCAAACCCAGCCCCGGCTAAAAACTGCAAAAAAAAAAAAAACAGCTGAAATCACAGGAGCTGCTCTAAAAACAACTAATTTTATTAGTTATTTAATCCGACCTCCTTATTTCACAAATGAGGAAACCAGGGTTATAGAGAGTTTAACTAATCTCATGTTTCAGACTGATTTTCTGGATTTCTTTTAAAGCATTAAATTCATACTTATAATATCATAAACGTCAGTATTTTATACTTCTATCTAGGAAAGCAATTTTCTATTTTTTTGGTTTTTATAAACAACAACTTGAATTCTATTGCATAAAAGGACTACAAAACACTACAAAGGCTACAAAATTTTGCTTGTTGACCAAGCAAAATACACAGATACTTTGCTATTTAACTTGTACCTAAGATACCAGTACATAGAGCTGGTTCCTTAGTTATCATAGCAATTTGAGGGTATTGCCCCCAGATAAAGGGAACTACTGACCTTCATGACATTCTAAATTTCCTTTTTTACCTTGGTTTATTTCCAAGTCAAAGCTCTACCTCTACTTCCAGACGGAAATCTCCAAATTTTCCTTCCCTAAGAAGCCTATTCCAATCTCCCAATATTTCTTCTTTCTCCTTCAAGAACTTTATTTGCATGTATGGCTGCTATTCTTAAATTCTACTTTTTTGATATTTATTACTTTCTGAGAATGTGTTCTTTAAGAAAAAGTCTGTCGGGCGGCGCCTATGGCTCAGTCAGTAAGGCGCCGGCCCCATATACCGAGGGTGGTGGGTTCAAACCCGGCCCCGGCCAAACTGCAACCAAAAAATAGCCGGGCATTGTGGCGAGCGCCTGTAGTCCCAGCTACTCGGGAGGCTGAGGCAAGAGAATCGCTTAAGCCCAGGAGTTGGAAAAAAAAAAAAGAAAAAGTCTGTCTTCTCCTATAACAGCACCTCACTGAGGAATTAGCTGACTAAGTCAGCCCAAAGATACTTGGATACAATGGCTCCGGCTCCAGGCCACAATGCCTGACAACCAGCTGAATCCAGAACTCGGGCTTTCGGATTTGCAGGCTTGCATAGTGTACTGGAGCTGGCTCACACACCACCAACCCAGAGACATCCATGGAACTAAAGCACACACACTGCCTCCCAGGTTCTGGGAGAAGACCAGCACAGACCTGCACTTTCCCAATTCTATATTGTGCTTCAACTCTTCCTTAGTAAATTAGAATTTCCAAATACTTTTTGGGAACCAGACGAATGACATAAGTGGAAAAGCCAATTCACCCCTTTCTCCTAAGAACAGGCCATGCCCCACCTCCATGCAGAAAGGACGACGGGGGTGCTTTCAGTCTGTGCACATTCCTTCACTAAGACATCACTTTGTCATTTCTTCTTCCTGTCTGAAGCATGCCTTTGCTTTGTAACTGTCCTTATGATATAATCTTTATAAAGTACAAACTGCATCAAATTCAATCCTGCTTATGTAGCACCAAGTTCATTAAACAATAAAACCATGCAGCCATTCATAAAATGTGGCAAGTACACTTCAAAAAGAAATCTTATTTTCTATGTTAAATGCCAACAAGCCCTGTCTACCTCTCCCTAACCTTAGTTACAACACTCACCAGAAATATAAAATCAATGGATTAAATACTTAAACAAAAATGTCCTCTGGTCTATTTTTCAAGTATTAGATTTTAAAAAAGGGAGAGACTACATATTAGAAACATCCAAAGAAGAGAGAGAAAACAAAATAATTCAGATAGTTTAAAACATATTATTAAAAAAACTGGAAGACTAGATTTTGAGAACTTTCTTTTGAAAAGAAAAAAAGGCAATGAAATCTATGGCAGACCCAATTGAAGAAAGACAGGCTGGAAATTTGAGACGCTAAGCAAAGTCCCCCCGGCCTGTGCTGTTATTTGTGGCATTCATTACTGAGGCCAAAACATGACATTTCTGGAGGCCTCTCAACTTGGAGGAATTTGTGCAAATGCTTACCCGGCAGATTGCAGTCAATGCCACACACCACTGGCGTTTTATAAAACACCATCACTGTCTCCTCGTAGGTCCCTCCACACTGCAGTTATTGTGTGCCGAGGAGATGGTGACGGGAAGTGCACAATGCAATCCATACATTACAGTCCAGCAGCTATGCCTTTGCAGTACCTCTAAACTACACTATGCAAATATAAAAGGCCAAGCAAAGAAAGGTATGCACAGAGCAAACACAACAACTCATACATTGTGATGGGGGAGGGAACAAATCAAATAAAACCATACAAAGGAGAAAAAAAGTGTCTCAAACAATCCATCTGATTTATCAGATAATTATTTTCCTACTGAGGGAGCTCTCAATACACCTCTGTGCCAAAGCTCATCCAACCCCCAGCAAAAGGAAACCCTGGCCAGTGATTTTGTGTGTGTTTAAAAATGTAATTCTGAAGTAAATGAGTCATCACTTTACTCAAGTAATGAGTAAATAGTAAAGGAAGATCTTTAGGAAAAGTTTTCCTGATCATTAATAAGAATTAACTTTAGAAAAAGTTTTTCAACTACTCAAAAAAGATAGATATGTATTGTATATAAAATATTTAAACATACACATGCATAAGTATATATAAAAGATATGTATTTACACACATCACATTTTTCTTTTTTTGAGTAGGTGAAAAACTTTTTCGAACTTAATCTTCATTAATCAGGAAAATGTCATATATATGTATAAAAATAAATAGACATTATCAGATTTATATAAACATGTAGGTTCTTACAAGTCACTATAAAAAATGGTAAGTAATTTTTCCTACATGGTATTTCTTAGAGACAACAAAAAGGAAGGGAAGAAGGGACAGCCTCTCCCAGTTCATTAAAGCTCTCCATTTCTTTTCCATTCCACAGGATCAGGGGATTATGAAAGACTATTGGTGTTGTCGACATGAATGACACAACATACTCTTCAATGTAGTTTTAGTTGCTAAGAATAAAAATTAAAAGGCTACAACTAAAAAACAGACTAGAAGAGGCTGCAAAAAAACACAAAGGAACCCCTACTACAACTAGAAGCATACAGGTCCACCTTTAATAAAACTGTATACATATTTCAATTAACTCCTCAAGGAAAAAGGTGCTTGCCCTTTTTTACATGTTGTAATTTCATGAGCACAATGCTTCCAAGCCCATCGAAGTCTAAATGCAGTACTCAGATAAATGTTTTTCCACCCCAGCTTGCTATATTTTTGAAATACCCCAGAATTCTTAATTGAGCACATAATTCACCTCATAAGCACCTTGGTAAGTTTAAACAAGATAGAAAGATCCTTCTTAACGCTATGTGGAAAATGGTATATTAAAAAACAAAACAAAACACCTGAAGGCTTGCTACAAACAAACAGCATACTGTCAACCACAAACAGACTGGGACATGACACTTTCTTTAAAAACGAAAAGAGAGAGAGAATTGTTAATTTTTAGGATTTTTTTTTCTTTTTCAGAGTAAAAAAGAGATTTTATTTGGAAGAACAAAAAGTTTAGAGCAGCTCCAAAGAGAGCTGAAAGTGGGTCCTTCTCATGAAGGAGAAAAGGTGAGATGAAAACCTAATGTTTTGTTTTAACAATGTAACGTTAACCTTTTTTTTTTTTTTGTATATGAATGTTCACAGCAACTTTTAATAGTCCCAAACTGGAAGCATTATAAATTTCCATTAATAGGAGAATTTTTTTCTTTTTTTTTTTTATTAAATCATAGCTGTGTACATTAATGTGATCACAGGGCCCCATACACTAGTTTCATAGACCATTTGACACATTTTCATCACACTGGTTAACATAGCCTTCCTGGCATTTTCTTAGTTATTGTGCTAAGACATTTACATTCCACATTTACTAAGTTTCACATACAGGTGTAATCCCACTAATCCCCCTCCCTCCACCCACCTCCCCCCTCCCTCCTCTCCCTTTCCCCCTTCCCCCTATTCTTAGGTTGTAACTGGGTTATAGCTTTCATGTGAAAGCCATAAATTAGTTTCATAGTAGGGCTGAGTACATTGGATACTTTTCCTTCCATTCTTGAGATACTTTACTAAGAAGAATATGTTCCAGCTCCATCCATGTAAACATGAAAGAGGTAAAGTCTCCATCTTTCTTTAAGGCTGCGTAATATTCCATGGCATACATATACCACAATTTAACGTTAACCTTTTAATCTTTCATCCATAACTACACTTGACATTTATTTCTATAGTGGTTATAGTTTTTATTTCCGGCAATGCACAGATTTTCAATACTTTTCAGGACACAAGGATCAGCTAGTAGACCAAAGGTGCCTACTTAAAGGATTTCAGTCTCCACATATTCAAACAGGTATGTTAGGAGACTATCCTAGAAACCACTTACCACTCCTCTCACCTACATGCTGGCTCCATGATAAACCCAAATGAAATTTGCAGGAAACCTCAGAAAAGCCCCAGACCCAAAAGATAAGATTATATATATTAAAACTTATTAAGTAAATTATATTTGTTGATGAAATGTAAATATCCACAAATTTTACATAAAGAATTATATTTATCATTTGGCTTAAAATAGTAAAAAAATAATAAACACCTCTGTCCGTTTTAACACGTCAGCTAATCAGCCATTCATTTAAAAAAAAAAAAAAAGCATGGACCTGCAGGCATCTTTTAAACATTTTCCTTTGGTAGTAAAAGTTTAATAGGCTACTATGGCTACTACTGTAGCTTACGAGGAAGAATTATCTAGATTTTCATTTGCTCTAAGTAAACAGCTGCTAAATAGCCTGCAATTTCTCATGTGCAAAATCCAACTATATTTCTACCTCTACAGTTTATTTCAGAGTAAATGAATTCTACATTTTTTAACCCAACTGAGAACAGCCAATGTCTCTTCTGACTCTCCAACAAGAGGATTCTTTAACAAGAGGGTAAATCTTTAGACTAGGAACTGGTTTATTTCAAATTCCAAAATAAAGTATATTACTTTTCAGTCTTCTGTGCTTTTTCTTACTTGTAAAAGTACTTACTAACGTTAAGACTTTTTAGTCTAAGCAAGTTCTTTAAGTTATGAAGTCATTGTGAGTAACTAAATGGTATGTGTTTATATTACAGATTTTCCAAATCACAGACTTAATGGCAAAATATAAGAAATTTGAAAATTTATCCAAAGCACGGGAATTAAGTGTTACCATCAAAACTTCAAAAAAAAAATGGGTAAGATTCTTAAGAAAATGTAATTGTAATTTTAAAAAATAATGATAGCTATTATAGTTACTATTTGTCAAGCCTTACCATGTCTGGGCACTGCTCAAAACAAATCATAACCAGACAAGTTCAGCTGCCAATTAGGGTTAGGAAACAGCTGTCAAGTGAATGAACCCAAACAAACATTTAATAAGACCTCCTACAGTCCTAATGTGGGGTCTCTCAAAGCAGTTCTTAGCTATGGCCATACAGATGCTGGAGCCCAGCATCAGACTCACTGAATTAGAATCTACAAAGGAGGTACCTGGGTATCTGCAATTTTTAAAATTTTTTATGAATATTTTTAGAGCAGTTTTAGGTTCACAGCAGAATTAAGCGGAAGATAACACAGATTTCACATGTGCTCTCTGCCCCCAACATGCATAGCCTTCCCCATTATCCACACCCCCCACCGAGTGGTACAATTGATGAACCTACACTGACACGTCCTTATTACCCAAAGGCCAGAGTTTATAATAGGGTTCACTCTTGGTGTCCTACATTCTGTAGATTTAGACAAATGTACAATGACATGTATCCACTATGTATTATACACTGTACAGAGTAGCTTCATTGCACTAAAAATCCTCTTTGCTTCTCTATTTTTTAAAAGCTTAACTAAAAATTCTGACCATGAGGCAAAGTCAGCAGAGAGAAAACCTGTCCCAGGTAAGACTAACTGCCCTCACGCTCCAAATCCATCATCCTTCAGCTTGCAACATCCCAAGGGGTATATTCTCCTTTCATCCTTTTCAAACCCATATAGAAAAGCCAAGACAATAGGATAATCTATCAACTGCTCAACTTTCACTTAAAATTCTTTAAAAAACAATTTTATGCTTGATGAACACAACTCAGTAAAACAAAATTTCTCTACCAATCTTTAGTGACAACTATATTTAAGTCTACCTTTGAGAAAGATATCATCAGGTGGACAAAATGTAAGACAAGCATAGATTTTGTCTGATCACAAACCAGACCCAGTGAAATTATTCTTATCTCTAGTAGCCAGGAACATTTAAAGATTTTTAGAAACCGGCCAAAGTAGATGTACAGTTGCAGTGCAGAATAATCTTTTTTTTGTTGTTATTGTTGGGGATTCATTGAGGGTACAATAAGCCAGGTTACATTGATTGCAATTGTCAGGCAAAGTCCCTCAGTGCAGAATAATCTTAATCACTTAAACATCTGCTTTTCTAAGGCCGTAAAGCAGAGGGAGACAGGATCCCCTACAAAGGGAGAGGTCCTGATAGTTTCTTAGCAGCAATAGTTTCCTGACTGCCCACCTGAATTTCTGATTCTTGAATTCAATGACAAGCAACTTCTGGGCAACTGGAGGAAAAAATACACACTTCATTTTGAGATATCTCACTTTTTAAACCCTGACCTATCTGAGGCAACAGTGTTTCCAGTCAGCTTGACATTTTTCCCAAGTAAAAGCTTTTCATTCCTCATGGATGACTAAGAAACTAAAGTAAAAGACAAAATGACAAGGCCTTTGGTCACTGTGGGGGCAAGGCGGGCAGTGTCCTGGGTAAATCTTTAAGGTCTTAACTTAAAATATACATATGCATAAATTAAAACACACACACACAGACACACATATATATACACATAGAGAGAGAGAGAGAGGAAAACCGCGAGGCATTAGAGAGAAAGTAGAGAGTCAGAAGCAGCAAAGTTAATGAAGCTATGTATGAGCACGGCCCTGAGACGTGCTTCCCAAAAAGGTTGTCCCCCTGAACCAAAAATGCCAAAGACCAAGCCCTGTCCCCATTACCACGGCCTGAATTTTTTTTACTTCTTTTGGTGTCATTAGTTACATTATACCACTTACGATTATTCAGGGTGAACAGATGTCTTCTTTCAAAATGCAAATAACTCTTAGAAGGCGGTAAAGGTAATTCACACACTAAAGTCATGCACACAAATTGCTGATCCTCTCACTACTTGGCTTCTTATCTGCTACATTTTAGGAACTGGAAATTTTGCTTCTATATGGAGAAAAAGTAGGCAAGAAGCATGGAACATTTTTGTATTATAATACTACAAAGGAATAACTGGATATCATCATGGAACTAGGAATAAGAAAGTCTAAGGGGGAAAAAAACGTACCAAGAAATAGAAAAACAAATCAGTCTGAAATCCAACCACAAACACAGGAATGCAGTCTTTTCCCTTTGGGGCTCCAACCCAGGGTCAGAGGAGACTAATTATTCCTCAACAGTATCACCAAAAAGTTTAATGAATAAAGCCACCCACTATGTATAATAAAATGACAAAAACCAAGTGGATAACCAATAAATTATATCTATTATTTGTAAAAAAAAAAAAAAAACCCATATATCAAAAACAAATAGCACATATTTTAAGTAAAAGAGTATTTCCATCTCCTTCTTATTCTATGATCCCCCCCACCCAATTAAACACACATGTAACATAAGATGGATTATCTATAGACACCTGCAGGAAATAATGAAGCAAGAAAATGAACACTAATGAAAAGCATCTGCAAGGAAAAAATGAAAAATATCAAAACAGATGCTCCTAAAGATATGGTAACCAATTAAAAGTCTTTTCACAAGATATCCAGAAAACCTCATGGTAACTTAGATGTGTGATATATGCGGGGGGAGGGTCCATTTTACTTTAATAATGAAATATGCTCATTGTTCAAATAATAAAATATGCTCATTGTTCAAATTTTATAAGTAAAGTAGAAAGTGGACTTCCAGTGAAAGACAGTAGAATGCACATGGACATTTAGCTCTGCTTCCTACAGAAGCTATTTTTAAATGATGTGGAGTATGCACACACATGCATTCTTCCCCACTGGCACAAGGGGAGGAGTAAGAATGTAACTAGTACCAGGAAAGCAGACTAATGAAGGTAGGGCTGGAGTCAGTGCATTTATATTTTATGCTTTTTCTTTTTTCCAGGGGTGAAAACTGTTCCATCTGACTTAGTATAAGTGAAGAGAATAAATTATTTGTACCTCAAAGATACACTGGCTTCGCAAGATTGGAGGATTCCTAGTTACAGCCAAGCCTAAGAAAGCCTGGGTCAAAATGGCAGCACTGGCCCAGTCAAATGTAGTTTACTCTGAATAAAAGTTGACAGTTCTATTTATTAATATTATCCTTGACATATAAAAATACATTAAAACTTTCTCTTATCATCTCTAATTTCTGCTTAAATTTTACTATTTAACCATTTTCAAATGAAAAACTGTAAAACTAGATGTTGCTGGGTTTCCTAAACTCCTGTGTATCATTCTTCCAAGTCAAAAGTTCCTTTTTCCTCAATGAAGACTGGCCTATCACTCTTATAATAATAACATGGCACTTCTGTACTTCTATATTATTTTTCTAAAGCACAAAAAAGACTTTATCAATTTTATTCATATATATTTATATGTGTATGGCTCTATGTATGTCTACCTATAGTCCTACTTTACGTATAAAGCTTATCTGTGCAGGTAAAATTTGTAAGTAACTTAAAAAATACATTGACACCTCATACTTATCATCTTCTCAGCCAAAGCAGAAACCAAACAGTATCTAGGGATAAAAATTACTTCTGAACAAATAAGATATTTAAATGAATACCATTTTTTGAGAACAAATTCACAAAATACTATAAGATATCACTTCCTTACCTTTCCATTCTTCTTAAAAATTATTATATATACCATTGCTAAGAAAGATCAGCAGCACAGTCACTAAAGTAATTTTTAAGAAATGAAAATTGAAGATTTTTGTCCAACGTTTTCTATTACTCACTTCAGACAGCAAGACATGGCTTAAGCCTATGAAGAATTATAATCTCTTTTAGAAAATGGAAAGGTGCCCATAACTGCTAGATAACAGAGACTGATATTAAAATTCTTGCCAGAAAAGCACACCAAACTCTTTAAAGTATCTTTTTTAAAAGTTCCTAAGCATCATTTCCATTAAAATTTATTTCAAAAACCATAAGCAGCAAACTTCTGTAGGCTAGCACATTCTCTGTAAGCTATTTGCCTAGAATGAATTTTGACATTTGATTCATACAGGCTTTCTGTGCTACAGAATAGCTTATCAGAGCATTCCTATTTGATTCACTATAAACTGTTGCTAACAGAAATATGGAAGGAGGTATCAATGAATACAACACATAGACTATGATAACACACAGATTGTTTCCTCTCTATGTGAATAGACAGACTGATGCACAAAATCAAGTTCAAACTCAAGGTAGGTTAAAATGGCAGATTCTGCAAATGAAGCACACATTCATGAAATGCAATTTGATTAACAAGTAGTACAAAGCTTTTTGTCTTGAGGTGCCTCCCCAGAATATGACAGTTGAAAATAATACTCCTGATCATAATTTTTCTAACCGTTCAGAGTTGATTTGTAACTGTTGCAGAGAATAAATAATTAAAATAGCAATCTGACATATAATTTATCATTGCTTTAACCATTTAGCCACACTGCATGAAGAAATTCTTTTTTCTGAGTATTACAGTGCTTCTTACAGACTGTATTTTATTATGCTACACTGCATTCAATCCCTATAGGCTCCAAATGTTTGTATATTATATTATGGTGCTGTAAACACTAAGGATAAATTCTGTTCCCATTTCTGTAGGGTCACAGAGTACGTGGATCCTGCAGAGAAAAGACTAGATGAAAAGAATGGCCCAGCTCCAACTTCAGTGAGAGAAGTCTAGCACTACACAGGTGGACACAGGATTCACAAATCCATGTTCCCACCCATGCTGGAAGCTGGGAGCTAGGGGGGAATAGCCAGGATCAGGTAGAAGGGTAATTGCCAAGATTTCCTGACATTTGCAAAAATAAAAACTAAGCCACTAACATCTTATTTAATTTATTCAGAAGAACATTAGACAACAACAGGGGGAAAAGAAACTAGAAATAAAATTGTAATAAAGAGTGATTCTGAACACAGTGGCTTAACAAAATTTATTTTAGTATTTTTGTTTGAAGAGACAATAATTAGATTACAATTGCTCATTTGATGAACCTTCATGAGAATTTAAAAATTTTTAACGCCAAAATAAAGTTAATGCCTATACATTTTAGAGAATAATAAAAATGTATAAGAACAGGGCGGCGCCTGTGGCTCAGTCGGTAAGGCGCCGGCCCCATATACAGAGGGTGGCGGGTTCGAGCCCGGCCCCGGTCAAACTGCAACCAAAAAATAGCCGGGCGTTGTGGCGGGTGCCTGTAGTCCCAGCTACTCGGGAGGCTGAGGCAGGAGAATCGCTTAAGCCCAGGAGTTGGAGGTTGCTGTGAGCTGTGTGAGGCCATGGCACTCTACCGAGGGCCATAAAGTGAGACTCTGTCTCTAAAAAAAAAAAAAGTATAAGAACAGATTTTAAAGTATAAATTTTATTCTGAAAATTAGCTCTGCCACCATTTCTAACCTTACTCGAGCCTGAAGTAATTTTCATTCCAAAACAGAAAAATAACTCTGTTATCTGTAAAAAAAGATTTACTTCTCCACCCTCCGACAGGAGTAAAATCTTACTAAATGGTAAGTTACAAGGAGTTGGCAGTGTATGTATAAAAAGAGCCCATAAGAGATGGATATTGTCTTCGAGATCTGTCTTCAAGATGGTTACTCATGGTTAGATGTTACAATCAAGTGTCAAGTTTAATGCTTTTCAAATACCACGGATGCGGGGACAAAAATGGTAATGCCCAGATTTTGAAGTCAAATGTGTGGAAGGCAGAGAGAGAGCATGTGGTAGAATTTCTTGACTAATGAAAAATAAAAACCGTATCATTCTTTGGTGTGTGCTCAAGAGGAGACAACATTAAAGAAAAGGGTCAAGGAGTAAGTATTAATTACATTCTCTTCTTCAAGCCCAGCCTACAGGTACCAGCAAGCAATCCGGGCTGAGGGCAGCTTCAAATTTAAGTGAAAGAATTCTTAGCTTCTAGGAGTCTGCATTCCGCTTTGGCCTGTGAACGTCTAACAGGCCAAGATCACATTTTATTCACGTCCACATTGCTCTCACGTCTAGAGTTTCACAACCTTCTGTTGAAGTGTAATAAATTATTTTTATTTATTCCTGTAAGAAGTTAGCCTGTTTCTAAAAGCAGGACAATGGTGGTTAGAAGTAGCAGTCATGAGGGCGGTGTTAGATAACACATACATATACATACATACACCCAAATCTCTCTTTTCTAAATGGAGAGGACAGAGAGAATAGTTAGGAACACAGATAAGCAAATGCTATCATTTACCATAGATGAGATAAAAATTTCATAAGTAGACAAGAAAGAAGGGTTGAATAAATCAAAAATTACTTTCTTTTTCTTATCTTTTTTTGGTAGAGTATCAGATTTCTCTATCTTTACTCTTTTTTTTTTTTTTTAATTTCAAAGCACGTGTATTAAGGGGGCACAAATGTTTTTTGTTACATGGATTGCTTTTGTAATGCTTGAGTCACAGCTGTGTGTTCATCACCCAAATAGTGTTCCCTGTACCCATCAGGTAAGTCATTGTCCCTCACTTTCTCCCTCCTCCCCCTTCCTCCCTACTCAATTTCCACTAAGTTTTATATTCCTCTGTGTACATACGCTTACTGGTTAGAACACAGGCTTTTTGAAAGAAGAAAGACAAATGGCCGACAAACATTTAAAAAAATGCTCTACTTCAATAATCATTAGGGCAATACAAACTATAACTACAATGAGATATCACCTTACCCCTGTCATAATGGCTCTTATAGGAGTCAAAAAACAACAGATGTTGGCCTGGATGCAGAGAAAAAGGAATGTTTATACACTGTTGGTAGGACTTCGAATTAGTACAACGGCCATGGAAAACAATATGGAGATTCCTCGAAGAACTAAAAGTAGATCTATCATTTCATCCGGCAATCCTATTACTGGAAAGGAAAAAAAGCCATTTTATCAAAGACACCTGCACTGGAATGTTCACTGCAGAACAATTCACAACTGCAAAGTTGTGGAATCAACTCAAGTACCCATCAATTCATGAGTGGATTGATGGTGTATGTATACACCATCATGAATGGAAAATGTGGTATGTATATACCAAGGAGTACTACTCAGCCACAAACAAGGATGAATTAATGCCTTCTTCAACAATTTGGATGGAACTGGAGACCATTATCCTAAATGAACTATCATAAGAATGACAAATACCACAAATACTCGCTATTTAACTAGAACTAACCAGAAAGTTAGTTCTTTCTATCAGAAGTACTTCAGGCAAAGTCCCATGTGAATGTTATGTGGGAAGAGAGAAGTTATTTTTCTCAAGGAACTAATAACAATCCAGTGAAGCAACAATGTAAGCATGAGGAAAATCAAACAAAAGTTCAGCAGTTGTTCAACACAATAAATAGATTCTTTAATAAGGTAGTGCACAATGAATGCATGGTAACTAATGGAGCAAATCAAGTTCAGAGGAAGATTAGAACATTCTGAGAGCAGCATTGAACAACATGGAAGAATCACGTGGATTGAAAGATGGATGGACAGGGTGGCGCCTGTCGCTCAGTCGGTAAGACACTGGCCCCATATACCGAGGGTGGCGGGTTCAAACCCGGCCCCGGCCAAAATGCAACCAAAAAATAGCCGGGCGTTGTGGCGGGCACCTGTAGTCTCAGCTACTCGGGAGGCTGAGGCAAGAGAATCACTTAAGCCCAGGAGTTGGAGGTTGCTGTGAGCTGTGTGAGGCCACGGCACTCTACCGAGGGCCATAAAGTGAGACTCTGTCTCTACAAAAAAAAAAGAAAGAAAGATGGATGGACAACTTGGGATATGCCTGATTAGAAGACCAATTTGATTAGCAAGGCATGACTCAGAAAATCCAGCAGTAAAAGAGATCAACAGATAGCCTGAGTCACACCTAATGAAGTTTGGAGTGTTCACCTGAGGAGTGACATGATTAAGAGGCCATGCTCTGTTCCTGTGAGCCCCCTGCAGTTTTCAAGCTGGACCAAAATAATTCTACCACTCATGAGGAATAGCAACTTTTTCTCACTTAGTAAGTAAAAATTAAATTTTGAACAGAATTATCACCTTAAATTCTTTTTTAAGTTAAAGGAATAGATGGACACAATTGGACAGAGACATTTCATCTTGACCTATGTCACTGGAATTTTAAATTGCACATAATGTACACCAGTTAAATTCTTCTCAGTTACTAGAATCACATATAAATATATCACTATTTTATGAGATTTATAGAATTCTAAAAATTCCAGAACATATCTACAAGTATGTAGATAATTGAAACTGTTTAACTAGTAAACTTAGGAAGGGTCAGTACTATAGATCTGAAAGACCAAGCTTGGAGGGTCAAAGTCATTAACAAACAATAAATACAACACAGACAAAAGCAATGGTATCAAATTGGATTTCTGAGACCAGAATTCAACACAAGAAAGGCAAGCAGACCTTGACACACTCCACTTTCCGATACTTTTATCATCAGAACACTGAAGAGACCCTACATTCTGTTAGGCTTATTCAGAACTAAGAAAAAATGGCACTGACATTCCTGTGTGGGTAGAAACAATGCACTCAATTCTTACACAAAATCAACACGTGGGAACAACTTTCAGATGCCAGAGAAAAATGTGAGCAACTCGAACTCAGAATGCACATTCACTTGTGCTTCCAAAATCTTACAGGAACTTTCACATTTGAAAAAATATTTACAGACTTATCTGTTGTAGTGAAACCAGACCAATCCTAGAAATAGAGGAAGCAAATCTTTTCATCCTCAATTTGGAATTTGAGAATAGAAGAGAGGAAGTGCCTTCCCTAAGATACCCAAAGAGTCAAAAGAAAAGTAAACATAGGCCTCCTGACTTTATGTCCATGGCTTTAACTAAACCTCACTGTACTTTTCCTTACAGGAAAGAACCCAACTGTTTTAACCCACTGAGTATGTAAATGACTTAGCAGTAATGTCATAAGAGTCCTATAGTCAAGTCCCCTGGAGCAAACATGCAGAATCCAGGAGACTCCCAAAAATTCCTTACAAGTTAAATCTGGTACCAAAGGAGCTTGTCACATACCATTTAATTCTCAGTAAGATAAAAGCATTTCAAAGAATAGAAATACAAAGTTTCTTCATTAAAAAATATAATAATCTTCAATTTTTTCAGAAAGTATTTGAAATCTCAGTTTATTATCATAGATTATAAATTAATATAAAATTTACATTGTAATTTTCACTGACAGTGATGAAAGAATACCTAATACAAAGATTTGGAACAAATGTACAGAGACAGCCCAGGCCTTGGGTCAAAATTAACGCATGGCTTAGCAATAAACCTATTGTTACATAAGCCAAAAATAAAGTCGAGCTATCTCCACAGTACTTTTTAACTTAACTATAATCATTCCCTAAAAACACACCGTCATTTAATATTTATATTCATTTATTATTTCCAGCTTCTAAAAATCTGACAAATTCTGCTACATTTTTTGTCCATTTAATATTAACATCTACCTAGTTTCCTTAAAAGAACGGTCTTCGAAGATAACAATTTGTTTTTTAAAAACAGTGTTACAGTGGCTCCTTCGGCAGTCATCTTTATCCAATTCTTGAGGTTCAGGAACAGAAAGAAGAGGGTCAGACGGCTCCCAGGAGAAAGAATGACATTTGAGAATCTTCTAGAACCTTACTTTACCCTATAAAGTCCCTACAAGCCAAGGTCACCATCAGCCAGGCCAGGCCATCTCCCCATGTCTTCCTGCATAGGCCGTGCTTTCCTGATAGCTTCCCTCTCCTGTTGTCGGTGCCCTATGTGAGGAAGTTAGGTCCTCTTTAGTGGGCATGTTGTATAATCTGAAGGTTTAATCGAAAATTACACACATGCTAGCCGGGCGTTGTGGTGGGCGCCTGTGGTCCCAGCTACTCGGGAGGCTGAGGCAAGAGAATCGCTTAGGCGATTGGAGGTTGCTGTGAGCTGTGTGAGGCCACGGCACTCTACCGAGGGCCATAAAGTGAGACTCTGTCTCTAAAAAAAAAAATATATATATATATAAAAAGAAAATTACAAACATGTACATAAAAAAATAAACAGTAAATACAGCCATGATAAAATACATCAATCAGAGTAAATGGATGAAAACAAATCTATTCTCCCAAACCGAATAAAGTAAAAAATATTTATTGCCCATGTTGTAATCACCTTCCTTGAACACTCAGAAGTTCATTAATAGCTACAGCTTCCCACAACCTTCTTCCCCAAATAGTCCTCAGACAGCAATTTCCGGTGAGAGCTACAGAACTACAGATAAGCACCATCAGCATATCACCAGTCTAAGGTCGGATCTTGAACTGGGAAACACAAAGAGTGCTGGACCACGTGACATCTGCCCTCTAGGCTGCACTTCTGAAGAGGAAATAAGAGTGTGAGCTGAGAACCTGAACTAATGACACCAGCAAGCAACCAGAGAACCAAATTAAAAAGGAACCTTGTATAAAAGGGAAATAAATTAAAATAGTGAACACGACTTGTAACTTCTGGATTGTTATTACAGCTATTAGGACACAATGAATCACAACCAATGTTCAGATATAAAGCCACTACTCAGAATTCAAGTGAACTGCTGGTACATAAAATCTGCAGTGAGACTAGCATCAATACAGTCTACTCAAACTCCACCTTTCTTTGTATTCAAAAGAAAAAAAAGGTTTACTCAACACATATGCTGCAAGCTTATTTCATGATTTACTACCTTGAAAGTTTACTCTTACAATGGCATATAAAGTAATCCTCTATTGAATAAAAAGATACTCTATCTATAAATTAATTCAGTCAAAAAATGAAGATACCTATGCTTTCCCAACCAGTTTACTTCTTGGTGAATTAAAAAACTAAGCTGCTGCTTTTAACTTTGGTTATTAACTCTGCTTCAGACAACACAGCTGGATTCCCTACAAGTAGTAAGAGTAGAGAAGGACTAGTCATGAAATTGCTCTACTTTCTACCATTCCAAAATGAGATCAGAGATCTAATAAATGCATAAACAAATAAATGCTAAACAAAATGGGCAAAAAGAGAAGTAGGTATAGTAAATTAACAATACATATCATTAAGTGTGTCTGTATAATTTTTAAAGATAATTTCTCTTTGAAACAGAGTCTTATTCACAGCAACCTCAAACTCTTGGGCTCAAGAGATCCTCTTGCCTCAGCCTTCTGAGTAGCTGGGACTACAGACAGGCACCACAACTCCCAGCCAGTTTTTCTATTTTTAGTAGAGACAGGGTCTCACTCTTGTACGAGCTGGTCTCAAACTCTTGAGCTCCAAGCAACCCACCAGCCTCAGCCTCCCCAAGCACTAAGATTACAAGCATGAACCACCCCACCTGTAAGTAGCTAAAGATAAAGATAATTTCTTAGATAACTTATAGAAGAAAAGCAGTAAAAGTTTAAAAAGGAAATTCAAATACAAAGAAAAATAATACCCCAAAACTAAATGGCAAAATATAGTATAGTCACTTATCTCAGTGGTCATGTGCAATAAATTGTCTAAATTCACCAGCTGAAACATAATTCTCAAATGTGATTGAAAAAAAATCTCTAAGACATAAAAACACAATGTTTAAAAGCAAAGAAATGGCAGAAAATAGCACAGCAAATCCTAAGCAAATGAAAGCTAGTACAGTAATAAAAATGTCAAATAAAATAAATTTTAAGGGGCGGCACCTGTGGCTCAGTCGGTAAGGCGCCGGCCCAATATACCGAGGGTGGCGGGTTCAAACCTGGCCCGGCCAAACTGCAACCAAAAAATAGCTGGGTATTGTGGCGGGTGCCTGTAGTCCCAGCTACTCAGGAGGCTGAGGCAAGAGAATCGCTTAAGCCCAGGAGTTGGAGGTTGCTGTGAGCTATGTGAGGCCACGGAACGCTACCGAGGGCGATAAAGTGAAGACTCTGTCTCTACAAAAAAATAATAATAATAAATAATAAATAAATAAATTTTAAGGAACTATGATGGTGAAAAGTTATCCAAGAATATATAATTCTACACATGTATACATCTAATAATCTAACCTCAACTTTATTTATTTTTTTTTTTTTTTTTGCAGTTTTTGGCCGGGGTTGGGTTTGAACCCACCATATCCGGCATATGGGGCTGGTGCCCTACTCCTTTGAGTCACAGGCACCGCCCCCAGCCTCAACTTTTATAAAGCATAAACTGACAGAAATAACAACAGAAATTACCAAATCAATAATTAAAAGAGTGGTTACAGTGCCAGCCACATGCACCGAGGGTGGCAGGTTCGAACCCAGCCTGGGCCAGCTAAACAACAACTACAACAATAAAAAAAATAGCTAGGCGTTGTGGCGGGCCCCTGTAGTCCCAGATACTTTGGGAGGCTAAGGCAAGAGAATCGCTTAAGCCCAAGAGCTGGAGGTTGTTGTTAGCTGTGACACCACACCACTATACCAAGGGCAACCTAGTAAGACTCTGTCTCAATAAATAAATAAAAGAATTACTATTTTTTTTTTTAATTGAGACAGAGTCTTACTCCATCACCCAGGCTACAGTGCCATCGCATCATAACTCACAGCAAGCTCAAATTCCTGGGCTCAAGTGTTCCTTTTGCCTCAGCCTCTGGAACAGCTGAGACTACAGGCACCCACCATCAAGCCCAGCTAGTTTTTCTATTTTTAGTAGAGACAGGGTCTCACTATTGCTCAGGCTGGTCTCAAACTCCTGAGCTCCAGCAATCTATCCACCTCAGCCTCCCAGAGTGCCAGGATTACAGGCATAAGCCACCATATGTTCCCAATAAGGAAAAATTATAATACACCTTTTTATTAATTGATAAATTAAATAATTACTAGACAACATGACCACATAATTAAGGTCTGATCAAGTGGACAGATCTACAAACCTCTTATCAACACTGAAAGGATACCACTTAAAAAGAAATATTATAAACACTGACTACAAATTATGTTTCAATGTCTTAAATAATAGAACTGGAACAAAAGAAAAATTCCCTTTTCCTACAGAACAGACATACATATACTTACACACAAATGCACAAACATTCTGAAAATTCTAAGTCACACCTATACAAAAACCCAAGGATCAAGATGACCCATAAAGGGTTAAGAAAATACTAGGACCTAAATGGCAACGAAAGAACTATATAGTGGTTCATCCTTGACCAATGCAGGTTTGAACTGTGTGGATCCACTTACACCTGGATTTTCTTCTGCCTCTGACACCCCTCCCTGAGACAGCAAGAACAACCCCTCTTCCTTCTCTTCAGTCTATTCAACATGAAGATGAAGACCTTCGTGATGATCTGATAATTCATTTAATAAACAGCAAAAATATTTTTATCTTCCTCTAATTTATTTAATAACATTTTATTTTCTCTAGCTAATGTTATTTTAAGAACAGAGTATATAATATACATAATACATAAAATACATCAACAGGAGACTGTAAGTACTTAAATTTGGGGTGCATTATAAGTTATACAGATTTTCAACTGGGGAGAGTGAGTATTGGCATCCCTATCCCCAGGTTGTTCAAGAGTATATCAAACTTCTACAACTAAAAAGAGGTACTTGAAAAGAAAATTACAGACACAGAAGCATTTTTTGTTAATTATTAAACTCGAGAAATTAGAAAAAGAATAGAGTTATTCCAATGAAAAAGAATAAAAGGGGACAAAATGGAAAAGACACAGTGGAAATGATAAACCAAGGTCTTTGAAAACTATTAAAATGGTAAATAGTAAGAAAAAAACAAGAAAAAAATACTAGAAATAAAAAAGTAACAAAAGTCATTCCACCAAAAACATAAAATATAAAACTGACTCAAGCAAAAATATAAATAGATCATAATCATAAAAAATGGAATCAGTGATTAATAGAACAGCAAAAATTGTTCGACACTGTTCCCCCAAAACGGCCACTACCAAGACAGTTGTAAAGGCAGTTTTCACTAGATCTCCAAAGAACAGATAAATAGTTAATCTAGTCAAGCTTTTCCAAAGAACGCTAAGGGGAAAACAACCTCTTACTTTTTTATAAGGACAGTATACAACCTAAATAACAAAATCTGATGACAATTTGGTAAAAGAAATTTAAAGGTAATATACACAAAATCCCCCCCCAAAAAAAAAGAAAAAAGAAAAAAAACCCCACAATATGGAGAATCATCATGACCACGTAGAGTTTACTTTGGAAATTAGATGGCTTAACAGTAGAAAATACTAATGTAAATTACAACATTAATCAGTTAGAAAAACATGATCCTCTTAACTGATGCTGATAGGACACTTGATAAAATTCATCATCTATTCACAATTAACTCTCACAAATTAGGAAAAGAGTGTCCTTAATTTGAGAAAGAATTATCTATTTTTTTAAATACTATAAAACAAGCACAGAAATCTAAACAAAACATAAAAAGATGCTTAGTTTCATCTTTTATAAATTATAGTATTGTTTTCATGTTATAAACTACAGTGTTTTCACGTTTCTAATTATTCACCACCCTCTTTCTATGAGAGGATCATACTTTCCCACCATATTGTCATCAGCCTTGACCCCATGACTTGCTTGGCCAATGATATGTAAGTCAACATGATATTCACCACTTGCAAGCAGATGATTGAAGAACCACAGTGTGGTTCTGCCACTTTTCCTTTTCCATTTATTGTGAGACAAACATGTCCCAGGTAGAGGCTATTCTTCAACTGTTAGTTAAAAATAAAGATGACCTGGAACATAGCCACAGCCAATTCACCAAGTACGTGTAATAGGAGCAAGAAATAAACCACTACTTTAAGTGAAGAAGATTTGGAAGGTGTTACTCCAGCATAACCTAGTGAAAGTTGATTGTGATCAAATAACAGCCAACTGAAATAATGATGTGATTTCACACATATGAGTCTGATAACAAGAAAGCTAATGACAATGTGGTAAAATCAACCTTAATGGTTGCTGGTTGTATTGTAAATTGGCACATTTACTCGGCAATATTTGCAAAAATTGAAATAAAACTATATCCCATTAGCAATTTCAACATGAGGTGTCTCCCCTGAAGAAACTCTTGCATAAGTAAACAAGGAAACACAACCTGATTTGTTATTGGATAAACCGGTTCAGTCATCCAAAGGAATACTATGCAGCAGTAAAAAGAAGACTTATACATCACAAAGTGATATACAGAGCAAAAAAAGAAAAGAATGAACTTTAGCAATGTCTCTAATGTTTCATTTTGTTAAAAGATCTAAAATACATGGCAAAATAGTAATATCTAAATTTTTATGGTGGATAAATAACTTTCTTCTAATATTTCTATATTTTTGTAGTCTTTAAGTATTTTCTGATGTTTAAAAAGAGATAGAATAAAAAAATAGATTTAAACCATAAATAGTCAATATTATGGTTTAATAATATAAGAACTTTTAAAAATTAGAAGGCATTTTGAATCATCTAAATAATCCTATATTCTGTAGGTAAAGAAATAGGTCCAAATAGGTTCAATAAATAAATCAAGGTCACTTAAGCTCAAGTTGATGCTCGAAAATATAAATTCCCTAATTTCCAGGGTAGGTAGGAGAGACTAAGGACATGTGGGCAAATGCAATGTCATTGTCCCAAGTTGAGAAAACCATTCTCGCCCACTGATCCACGAATGGATTAATAAACTATGGTATATGTACGCCATGGAATATTATGCAGCCTTAAAGAAAGATGGAGACCCTACCTCGTTCATGTTTACGTGGATGGAGCTGGAACATATTCTTCTGAGTAAAGTATCTCAAGAATGGAAGAAAAAGTATCCAATGTACTCAGCCCTACTTATGAAACTAATTTTTGGCTTTCATATGAAAGCTATAACCTAGTTATAACCTAAGAATCTAGGGAATGGGGAGTGGGAAGGGAGGGAGGAGGGAGGATGGGAGGAGGGGGGGTGATAGGTGGGATTATACCTGCGGTGCATCTTACAAGAGTTCATGTGAAACTCAGTAAATGTAGAATATAACACTCTTAACACAATAACTAAGAAAATGCCAGGAAGGCTATATGAACCAGTGTGATGAAAATGTGTCCAACTGTTTATAAAACCAATGTATGGTGCCCCATGATCGCATTAATGTACACAGCTATGATTTAAAATTAATTAAAAAGAAAAAAAGAAAACCATTCTCTGCTATTACTTTCCTTACTGTCCCCCAGCCCCACCTCTGAGATACAAAGCCAATCTTCCTCTATCCCTGACTCCTTTTAGGGGACAAGAAGGTAGCCTTAAGAATGGACAAGAGAGAAGTGTTAAAAAGGAGCAGAAGAAAAACTTTTAAGGATAGCTATAGTCCAAATATGTCCCTCCAAATTTCATGCTGAATCTAATCCCTATTATGATGGTATTAAGAGGTAGTGGTCTGTAGGAGGTGATTAAATCATGATAGCGGAGCCCTAATGAATGAAATCAGTGCCCTTGAAAAAGAGATTGAAGGGAGCTGCACAGTCCCTTCTACCAGAAGCAACAAACTCTTCTGATTGACATCATTTCTGTGATTGCCCACAGCACTTGCCCCTCCCACTACGTGAAAATGCAGTAAGAAAATGCCATGTTGGAAGCAGAGAGCAGCCCCTCAACCCATAACAATTACACTGGTGTCTTGATCTGGGACTTTCCAGTCTTCACAACAGAGAGCAATTAACTTCTGCTGTTTATAAATTATCCAGTCTAAGGTATTTTGTTATGGCAGCAAGAACTAAAACAAAGACTTTTAATCCCTCTTTTGCTTCTTTTCTTTAAACAATTAAAATATCAAAGTGATAACTAAAATGAGTAAAATAAAGTTCTAGATAACTAATACAAAGGTGAGGACCATAAATTATTCATCTTAGTATTCTTATCGTTTCTTGGCCTTTTGGCTAAGATTTAGTGTGACATCTTAGTACTCTCAGCACCTTGCAATATGATATACCTCCAAAAATACAATAAAGTATTGTTCAACTAGATAGATACAGGATGTCATTACCAAGTTGAATGCTTTCATTGTCATTAAAGTATAATTTCTATTTTGAACAAGAATGTGAGGAATTGGGGAAAATGTTTTTAATATTTAATAGGTTAGGCTCGGCGCCTATAGCTCAGGGGCTAGGCTGCGGGCCACACAAGCCACATACGCCAGGGGGTTCGAACCCAGAGGGACCTGCAAAACAAGAATGACAACTGCAACAAAAAATAGCTGGGCATTTCCACAAGTTCCTGTAGTCCCAGCTACTTGGGAGATGAGGCAAGAGAATTGCTTACACCCAAGAGTTTGAGGCTGCTGCCAGCTGTGACGTCACAGCACTCTACCGAGAGTGACATAATGAGATTCGGTTTCAAAAAAAAAAAAAATTAATAGATTAGAAGACCAAAGAAAAGACTATATTTTAAATGAGCAACATAGGTCTCATGTATGGCAGATAAAAGGGTATAGTTCCGTGATCAGATTCCTGCACTCTAAAATCAAATAACCAGGGCTGGATTATTTGATCCCACATCCCCCCTGTAACACTGGGAATACTAATGATACCTGCGTTATATATGATTCTCCTAAGTATTCACTGAGATAATCCTAATCCATCAAAGCACTTCCCACAGTTGTTCAGTAAATATTAGCTATTAATATATGTCGTGTAAAAAGTAATTTAGTTGTAAAAGCAACAAATTCTTCTGATTCTCACAAAATCATAAGGTGCTGGAGATCACATTGGCTCTGGTCAGCGCTGTACTAATGAATTATATGTTTTGCAAATCATGGGCTTTTTTTAAAATTAAAGGAAACTAAATAAAATGAGCTGGATTTTAAGCCATTATCTGTTTCAAGATAAAATATTTGGGATTACATTTCATTATTCTGAAACACGGACAGAGTACTATCATGTCTCCTTATAGCCAGAGGTAATACTCAAAATATTTAAGGCCCATTCAGAGCAAACACCAACAAGTGTTGGTGACCAGCACAGACTGGAAGAACATTGTCCTTACTTATCCTAAGGGTCATAAATATTGTTTGAAATGGAAATGATGACTTATTTCCATGTTGTTGGGGTTTTTAGCGCAAAACTGTAAAGAACAAGCTTATTGGAACTTGTAAAACACATTCATTGAGCCAAGCCACAACCACACATCAATACAGCTCTCCACTCAGCTCCCTGTCTCACCTCCAGGTCACAGCTGTAGTCGGCGCCATCTAGGAGGACCACTTTACACTGGACGGCTTTGGTCTTCTTGGCGGCTTTTTGAGAGGCCTTCTCTGCTCTCAGCTCATTAGTCTGCACTTCCTTGGTCTCTCTTTTTGCTGCCGCGGCTTCTGCTTTGTCTTCCTGCATTTCCCTTACCTTCTCTTCTCTCTCCTTACTTACTAATTCAGCAGCCTGTTAAGGAAAACAACTAAAGTTAACCAACACTAAATCATACTAAGTTAACCAATTTGCAGAAGACAACAATTTAAAAGGAAAATTGTGATCATTACTGTAACCACTGTAAGCCTAAGATTTTAAAATTCTGCTAGAAAGGAAAGTTCCCCTTATCCTCCTAACACTTCCAATTTTGCTATTTTGTTAAGTTGGTCATTTCAGCATTAAATGTGTAAAAGAAATGACATCACACAACTTAAATATCATCTCAAACCAAAAACCTTCCAATCAAAACCCCATACCAAGGCAAAACCTAGGTTAGGCAGCCAAAGGCACAGAGACAAATCCACTGATGACTACATACTGAATACTTAGAAAAATTAAATCAAAAAGACGTAAAAGGGCATTCAGTTTAAAAGGAGAGGTTATCAGAGTCTGAGAAAATCTGCCCAACTTTAAAGGGAAAAAGACATGAATTTTTTAATAATTTGCTTATTTACCAAATTTTTTTTTTAAAGGAGTAACAGGAGAAGGCTAGACCAATCCAAGACCCATATTCCAGAAACATTAAGCCAAAGCAAAATTCAACAAGAAACCTGGAAATGATAAAAAAAAAACCCTTTGATTATGTGGTTATGCTATCAAGTTTTTATTTCCAACAATCACTTCCAAACACACCTGTGTCTCAGCTCTGCCCACGGGAGGTTTTTCTTCCTTGACCTCCACCTTAATCTCCAGTTGCTTTCTCTGAGCCGCTTCTTCATCACCCTTGGCCTGTCTCTCTTCTTCCGGAAGGGGCTCCTCTTTATCTAAGACTTGTTCTTCCAGAGCACCTTGGGTAGGCTCTTTTTTATCTCCACCATCTTTGGCCGCTACTAAGGTATATGACCTTTGCTTCTTAAGCCATGGGGGTATGAAGCGAGAAATGCCCCTTCTCTCAGACGGCTCCTTCTGTCTCTTCTGGTGGCGTGCGCTACTTTGGCTTTCAGCTGCAGAGGATGGCTGGGAACCTTTTTCTTCCTCTGGATCAGACGACTGATTCTGCTGGTTTTCTGCTACTTCTTTAGGTTTCTCCTTGGTTACATCTGCTCCTAATTGGTCAGAGTCCTTCTTCACTTCAGACGCAGAGCCGACTTCAGTAGTCATGGTTACAGATTCCGCTGTAATGAAACAGAAATCATAAAACGTTATTTTACAAACTCTCCCAATTTTAGTTTGGTGGCAAGGGACAGGGTAAGGAATGGTGGGAAGGGAAATATGGGACAGATAACAAGGAGGAAGCACACTACAGAAAGGTTCACAAGCACAAGAGAAAATAAAGATTCGTAGAACTAAAACCAGCATCACAATAGAATTCTAAATCTGTCGGGCTTGGCATTAAAGTCACCAAGACCTCAAGAGTGATTACAATTTATTGGTTTCAACTAGTTATAAACAATAATTGACAAAAACAAATCCAGTTTTTTTAAAGGAAAGTTACTTTTCTCTATCTTTAGTATCCTTCATTCTATAATACGAAAATGTTATCAATAATGGTAAAAAAAATATTGAGGCACATTTCACTGCAATTTCACACATTAATGCCCAAATCTACCAAAATGCTAGGTATTGTAAAAGCAAATGTTAAAAGGTAGGGTCCCTAACAGCAAGAAAATTAAATCTGAAATAAAGATGTATTATTTTTGTGTTCCAGTACTTAAGTCCCGTAATTCACCATCACTATTTCAATGCAAAAGTTAATTTTCTGGGAAAAGTCCTCAAACTATAATCAAACCTCCACCTCATTCCTCTCAGTTACACTTTTCTTTATATATATGATTACAAGAAAAATATCTAAGGACCTAATCTAAACCAAATTAAAAAATTATGGAGTGAAAACAATATATGCATCTAACAATTGATCTTATCACAACTAATGAAAACAAAATTTAAATTAAATCCGAAAAATCACTGGTTGCCTAAATTTTTCACAAGCCTGGAGGGACTCTAGAGGTGTGGAAGCACCACTGACAAGAACAGGCAGGACCTGCAGGGACAAGAGATCACACTCACTCTCCTTTCTCTTGCCAATGATACTAAAAGTGCTCCAAGTCCAGGCACCTTTGCCGATGTGGAACATCTCAGCAATCTTCAAAAGTACTATAAACTTAGAGTCATGTATTATGGCACACACCTGTAGTCCCTGCTACTTGAGAAGCTGAGGCAGGATACTTGAGCATAGAAGTTGTAAACTATAGTATGCTATGATAGTGCAGTATCATATGAAGTGCAGTAAATGGCCACTGCACTTCAGCCTGGACAACATGGCGAGACCTATCCCTCCCTTAAAAAATTTCTTGAATGGTAAAAACATGAATAGGTCAAAAAAGAGTAAAATACACTTGTTTTATATCTCTTGTAGAGATATGATTCACACGCCATAAAATTCACCCTGTCAGAGTGTACAGTTAGTGGTCTCGAGTATATCAGAAACACAACCACCACCACTAATTTTAGAGCATTTTCATCATTCCAAAAGAAATCCTGGGCCCTTTAGTAGTCATTCTCCATTCCTCCCTCCCCCCATCCTCTGGCAAGCAATAATCTACTTTCAGTTTGTATGGATTTGCCTATTCTGGACATTTCAAGTAAATGGAATCATATAATATATAAGACATTTTTACTTAGCATAATGTTTTATTCATCCATATTGTAGCATGTAATATTATTCACATCTTCTTCAAATCACGTATCTGATACGGGTGTCGCCATACTAATCCAGAATACATAAAGAAATCTTACAACTAAACAATAAAAAGAATAAAACCCAATTTAAAACAGGGCAAAAGATTTGAGTAGACATTTCTCCAAAGAAGATATACAAAATGGCCAAAAAGCACATGAAAAAATTCTCAACACCACTAATCATTAGGGAAATATACATCAATATCTACCGTTATGAGATACCACTTCACACCCCCTAGAATGACTAGAATCAAAAACATGAGCCAGTTACCCTAGCTCATGGCTATAATCCTAGCACTCGAAGAAGCTGAGGCGGGAGGATAACTTGAGGCCAGAAGCACAAGACCACCCTGAGCGACATAGCAAGGCCCTATCTCTATAAAGAAGGTCTTTTTTAAGTAAAAAAAGATAGGTAGTAACAAGTATGGGTGAGGATGTGGAAAATCCAGAACTCTCAACATTACTAAAAAGAATGTGAAATGTTGCCACCACTTTGGAAAACAGTTGGCAATTCCTCAAAAATTTAAACATGGAATTACCGTATTACATAGGTACGTATATACCCAAAAGAAATGAAAACATCTGTTCACAGAAAAATTTGTGCATGAATATTCATAACATCATGTTCCTGATAGATAAAACAAATGGAAATAACCCAAATGTCTATCAACTGATAAATGCAGAAAATGTGATATGTCCACACAATAGAATATTATTCCATCATCAAAAAGAATGAAGTAGTAACACATGCTACCATATGGACAAATCTTGAAAACATTATGCTAAATGAGAAAAGCCAGCAATGTGCTACACGATTCCATTTATTTAAATGTCCAGAATTGGCAAATCTAAGCAAACTGGTAGTAAATTATTGGTTGCCAGGCTGAGGGAAGGGGAGGCTGGTACAAGTTTCTTTCTGGAGTGAAAAGTGTTCTGGAGTCAGACTGTGGTGATGGTTGCACAGGCTTGTGAATATACTCAAAACCACTGGATTATAACCAGTAGCTCACGCCTATAATCCTAGCACTCTGGAGACCAAGGAAGGTGGCTTGCATGAGCTCAAAAGCTCAAAACTAACCTGAGCCAAGAGCCAGGCACCATCTCTAAAAAAAACAGTGGCACTGTGGCAGGCCCCCGTAGTCCCAGCTACTCAGGAGGCTGAGGCAAGAGGATCACTTGAGCCCAAGAGTTTGAGGTTGCTGTGAGGTATGACTCTATGGCATTCTACTGGGGGTGACAAAGTGAGACTCTGTATTAAAGAAAAGAGAGAGAGTAGGGCGGCGCCTGTGGCTCAGTCGGTAAGGCGCCGGCCCCATATACCGAGGGTGGCGGGTTCAAACCCAGCCCCAGCCAAACTGCAACCAAAAAATAGCCGGGCGTTGTGGCGGGCGCCTGTAGTCCCAGCTACTTGGGAGGCTGAGGCAAGAGAATCGCTTAAGCCCCAGGAGTTGGAGGTTGCTGTGAGCTGTGTGAGGCCACGGCACTCTACCAAGGGCCATAAAGTTAGACTCTGTCTCTACAAAAAAAAAAAAAAAGAAAAGAGAGTAAATTTTATGATACGTGAATTATATCTCAGTAATAAAAAGTAATTTTAAACATGTTATTCACACCAAATATGGAAACACAAACCAATCAACTGGCCCATATTTAATGGCTCCTGCAATACGCTAAGTAGTAGACACAGGAATAAAGACTGCCTTCAAGAAGCTGAGGAATTGAGGGGTACAGACAAGTACAGAGAAGTCAAGAACATGCTGTTTAGACTGCATAGGACTGATACTTAACCCAGTTTAAGAGAGGAGAGCCATCCGGTAAGCCTTTCTATCCAGCTGACATTTGAGGGGCTTTAAAGTAACGAGTATTCACTATTCAGACAAAGTAGTCAGGGTGGGAGGTGTGTGGCCAGGCACAAGGAGGTGTGTGGAAACATGAAAACATTCCTCATATAGGAAATCACAGGTGCAGAACAATGATACACTGTAGAAGTAAAGTGGGGACTTGTGAGTGGAGATGGAAGGAGATGACAAACTGAATGGATAACAATGAAGAGAAGGCAGCAGAAGCCAGAACATAAAAGATGGTGTGTGTGTCTTCTTTGTTTTGTTTGGCCTTGTTTAAAGTCAGGGTCTCACTCTGTTGCCCAGGCTGGCCTTGAACTCCTGGGCTCAAGTGATCCTCCTGCCTCAGTTTCCCAAGTAGCTGGGACTACAGGTATGTGTCACCATGCCCATTCCCACACCCTTCTCACCCTGGCTATGTGTGTTATTTTAAAGACAATGAGGAAGTTATTTTAAAGGCAAAGAGAAGTCACATTAAGTACTTTAAGTGAAGGCATAATGTATGAGATTCCCATTTCAGATAGCCCAACCTGACTGCAAAGCAAAGAATGAAAGGAAAGACTGCAACAGAAAGACATCCATCAGACTGTTAGAGTAGTCCAGTCGTGAGAAGATACTGGTCTGTACAATGAATGGCAGAAGCAGCTGAGTGAAGGACAAGAATGAACATGAGTTGGTGTTCAGACTGAATATAGCGAGTCAAAGAGAGACGGAAAGTTCAGGTGATGGGAGATTAAAGCGATGGTAGAATCATCTGTGGAAATGGGGAACAGCAGAAGTGGGGCTGGCTGACCTTTAACTCAATTTCAAATTAATTGCAAGTGAGAAGTTTGTAGAAATATCTAGTTGGCCAAGACAAGTGGTTTTGAAAGGAAGCTAGCTATGCACTTGAGATATGGCGCGGGAGCAGTCATCACATGGTGACAGCTGAAAGAACAGGTGATAATGGCATCACCTAGGGAAAAAGTATAGCTTAAGCTTAGAGGACCCTGAAAAGAACCCTTATCACCAGCCACATGGAAGGGTCAAGGATTGGAAAAAGCATGAGGGCCAGAAGAAATATACAGTGAGACAATGAGATCAGGGGACAGTAATGTCCTTGACAGCAATGCTACACAAGAGGGAAGAGCTATCATACCCACATGTCCAATGTCACTTCTCATTCTTAGGCACCTGAAATGCAAAATCATGTCTTCCAATAAGACCCAAGGACATTTAAACTAGCTCACAGTGCACTGAAATTTTTTTTAACCTATCATTTCCCATGTACCACTTAAGCAAAGAATTTTATTTACATTAATCATGAAATGACCAGAGTTGGTTTCTAGCATATACTGCCTAAGTACATTTTGAGAGCTGAATAAATGTCCTGGTAAGATTAAAACAAAAATGTCCCACACTTGTCTAACCTAACCAAGATAAACTGGCAGCTCTCTAATTACTTTGGCTGTGAGACATAGTCTGGGGACCAATCAACTAAAGATGCTTTTTAGCCAAAATATTTTAGAAGCAATGAAATATAAAACTCAAGTCTCCACTATTATGTTAAAAGCATTAATAATTGTTTATAGTTTAATCATAAGAGCTACCACTCACTGCTCTGTCAGACACTGTGCCCATAATTTCTGCTCCCCAAAATATTCTCTAAAGTCAGGTATTATCTCCATTTTACAAATAGTAAATGGACGATAAGTGACTTTTCCAAAGCCAGTAGGTGGAATAGTATGGAGTTGTACATACCTCTTTTCACACGTAATTCACGATAAACTCACAGCTCCATTATGCACAAATGACCTAAGTCCTCAAAGAAGAGTCATGCCAGTTTGTGGAAATGACTATATATAGAACAACACGAATGTATTCTAAGATTTACTATAATTAGCCTTGGCATCCCTCAAAATAAGAAATTTGCAGATGAATTTCCGTCAAACAGACAATTTTAGTGGAATGTTATTACTTGGTCATGTAATCACAACTGAGTTGGTAGACAGGAACTTAAGACCAAGAGCAAATACAGCAATAAAGATCACAGATAAACCATCCGCTTAAGCCTCACAAAGTTCACAAAGTCCTCATCAACTACCACTGTATTCACAACACCTTTAAGTGTTGAGAGCCTAAGAGTTGATCAATGTTCCCATCCAAAAGGGAGTTACAAGATAGAAACCAAGGGAGATGGCTAATCTGATTGTGAATATTCAGCACTAAGAGTGCACATACCTATATGTAAATAAGCATATTCTCTAAAATACAGGGTGGCCCTAAAGTCACTATACATAAGGAAAACGGGAAATGGTAGCTAAATGTGCCTTTATTTACAAAATATTCATTACAAAATTTTAGAAAACATTCTCTTCATTTTGGCCACCTCTTTGTAAAATTTTGCAATGAATATTTTGTAACTAAAGGTACATGTGGCCACAATTTCCCATTTCCCTAAATAAGGAACTTTGGAGATACCCTATAGTTTCAAGAGTCCAACAGACCTCAAAACTAAATACTACCTTCTTTGTTGATAAAATGGTTTCTTGAACAAATTACCACCATCAAAGAAAACATGATTACAGCACATCCACTCACCATAATTATCATGCCTATCACTCTCAAGAGTTTCAGATGTGAATATGCCTTTCAAGTCCACGGCCCATGAAAATGGAAACTGGTGCATATGAATCTAGCATTCCCACTAAAATGAAAGATCCATGAGGGTTGTATCATTTATGTACCATTTTGATCCCAGCATCTAGACAGGCACCTAAGAGGTACCTTATAAATATAGACTGGATGAGTATTATTAAATCATCTAGCCTGATATCCTCACGGTATTTCATCTACAAGGAAACTGAGGTTCAGAGAGACTAGGAGATTTGCGGAAATTATAGATAAGCAAAGCCCAAACCAGAAATAAAATTTTCCAAACTCCTGCAATGCTCATTGCACTAATCTTTAATTACAATTATCCAAAATCCATCATTAGTACTAAGTAAAGACCTTTCTACTTACCATCAACCAAAAAAAGAACATTGCTGTGATCAGCCAACCCATTAGACAAGCATGTGGTTTTGACACAATTACCATGTTGGCATGCTCCATCTGGGTTGACAAAAATGTTCATTATTATAACAACTCCATGAGAAAAAGCATGCGTCATTTAACATGCAACCAAGCAGAAAACCATCATCAATAGAGGATCAGTACTGGTTAGGTAAGGAGCTGTGTTACATAAAACCATTCTTTTTTCCCCTATGTTAATAAAAGGAGGTAAATTCCAGCGAAGTTCAAGCTAGCTCTATCACCAGCCTGAACTACCAAACATACAACATTATGCTACTTCCAACACCGGCCTTTAATCAGAATATTATGGCAAGCAAAACCAAACATATACAACTCTACACACTCATACAAAGAACTTCAAGCCAGGGGCCCCTGCTAATTATTGGGTCCAGATGTTTCCTTAAAATCTTAAGAGAACCTATTCTACAAGCTCTCATTGTTAATAAAATCCTGAAGCAGGGAGGGTGCTCCGGCCAGCCGTGTGGCTTCCATCCTCTGCTGAGAGCACAAGCAATATGAAGGCTTTGATTTCTATCCACAGGGCTCAATCCATTATTTAGGCATGCAAGAGTTACAAAATAGGAAAGCATGCATTTCTAAATTTCAAAAATGATAGTGAAGGGATAAAGGGAGGCTTTCATGTGAACTTTGGAAAAGAAACAAAACCATGCAAGAAATAACCATTATACTTACATAATATTGGCAATATGTGAACGGTTCCAATTCAGCTGTTTCTAAGATCTGACAAAACTAGTTTTCATTTGATACTGGGGAACAGATTGGATAGAGGGTATATAGACCATCTTGCTGATAGCCACAATAACTTGCTTAGGTTCATCCCCCTGAACAGTCTGTACCCCAAAAGGAAGTCTTTTAATACTCCACTATTCGATGCCATCAAAGCCTCAAATATGAAAAAAAACAAATATAGCAACCAAAATAAGCAGTGATTCAGCAGCTACCTAACTCTAGAAATAATGGAGTGATGCTTTTCAAAAAAAGTGAACCTTTAAAAGGAGGAGGGGAGAGTAAGTAGAGAAGAAAAGGGGAGAAAAACTATCTGCAAACAGAGAAGGAATAAAAAAACATGCAGACTTAGAGCAGACTGGGAGTTAAGTCCTTTACCTTGCAGGCTATTTTTCTTAAGTGTCAGGATATCTAGAAAACACCCAATATTCAAATAAGGACAAATATATTTCAAAGGGACAATTTATATGGTGAGAATAAACAAGGACTATTTTTTAAACAATCCAATGCTACCTACCCTAATTACCTTTATAACACACTATAGCACTTGTTTATTTATTTTTAAAGGGACCTGAAAGAGAGAACTATTTCTACAAAGATGTAAGCTAGTATCTGGTTTAAATTAAATCCACACATACAAAAAACTGCAACTCTTCACTAGTTCAAGTTTAGGCAGGATCAGATTACATTCAGAGTATGTATTCCTTCCACCCTTTCTCCTTTTTAACCAAACCCAAATTTTCTTCAGCTTTCCTCCCTCTTCCACATGTGTGTCAACAGAGTCTGGCTCCAGGATGGGCCACAATAAGAGGTGCTATTGGTACAGGGCAATCAGAGTAGGCTCCCCCCTCTCACCAAGAAGACATGCGGAAAATCTGCCGGTGGGCTCCTGCAAAAGAATTTCACCCTCTAACAAGAGCCACAAAGAAGATACCCCAGGGCTGCCTCTGAACACTGCATACATAACTCCTAGAAATACTGTTGCCATCTACAATCAGCTGAGAGGAGAAAGCCTAGGCACTAACACACCATAGATGGCAGCCGCAGGAGAACCACAGGAAGAGGAGCAGCCCCTAAGAAACCCTAAGGATGCACTAACACACCATCGAGGGCAGCGGCAGGAGAACCACAGGAAGAGGACCAGCCCCTAACGGGGCCAAACATGACGGAGTCCAGTGCAGCAGCTTCCTATTATATGGGAGATAACACACTCCCCCTCTGGCTGAAGCAGTGAGCCAGGGGTTTCAGTTATTTGCCACCAAAAGCATCCTGATGTCAGCTTCTGCTTATTCTGAGGAAAGCATACAAAATAAGCCTTAAGAAACTGGGAGCACAGGCAGAATTCTATCAGGTATTTACTGCTCACCAGTGCATTTTATGACCCTCATATCACCAACTTTAAATAAGAATGAAACAAAAAAAAAATCTTAAAGTTTGTCAATATGTAAAATTCCCTTATTTCATATATTGGAGAGAGGGGAATATAAAAATTAGGATATAATTTTTAATGATGTCAAATTCCAGTAACAATCAAAATAAGCACCAGTAGTCTTATTTGTCAAAAGCAAGTTCCTACTGCTCTCATTAAGGATTAAGACAAGAAAGAGATCTATGCCAAGCAAAGCCCTCTCCACAAGAAACTAAGGCCATTCTAGAAATAGACACCCTTTCCTGAAGCAAGAGCTCAACAACCAGAGGTCATGCATGACTCACTGTGTGTATCCTTCATACACAATCAGAATGTACACAAACCTTATACTATGGGCTATCCAAAGAGCACACTCTCCCAGAAAACAATGCAGACATCCAGAACCCTGCTGGCTCTGAGATGTGTGGTCAGCAATTCTGGTGTACTAAACTTGCTCCAATTCCTTCTCTCAGGTGAACCCCTACTTTTGTGTAATAGCCAGAGCTGGAGCTACATTCTTCCTGTGAGAAGTTTCTTAATCTTGGGATAAAATAGCATGGTGGTTTAGAGATCAGTCTGGAAAACAAAACAGAATCAGAATCCAGCTCTGCTTCATATTACCTCTATCACCATAGACAAGTTACTTAGCCTTCCTAAGTTTCGGTTTCCTCATAAATAAAGTAGCAATACAATAGGTACTCACTGGTCAGCTCTAAGGATTAAGTAAGATGTTATGTATAGTATCTGGCACACAATAAATTCATAATAAATGGTGAGCCACTCATCAAAAAGAGATTCTGAGGCTGGACACCTGTGGCTCAAGCGGCTAAGGCACCAGCCACATACACCTGAGCTGGCAAGTTCGAATCCAGCCCGGGCCCGCCAAACAACAATGACAACTACAACCAAAAAATAGCCAGGTGTTGTGACGAGCACCTGTAGTCCCAGCTACTTGGGAGGCGGAGGCAAGAGAATCACTTGAGCCCAGGAGTTGGAGGTTGCTGTGAGATGTGATGCTACAGCACTCTACCCAAGGTGACAGGTTGAGGCTCGTATCAAAAAAAAGAGATTCTGCAAAGGGACTATGTCCATTTATTCACTAAACCAATAGTAATGGTAGTGATATTCTCTACATGTTGACTACCTCTTTGTAAAATTTTGTAATGAATATTTTGTAAATAAAGGTACATTTAGCTATGATTCCCCAATATATGGTGACATATGGGGCAAATTTGGGGACACAGCATAGTGTGAAAAACAGCCATGGATTTTCTTAAAAGCTACCATTGTCAATTTTTCAGAAAAATCACACAATGGTCCTTCGTGGGAAATGTTGGTTAAACACTCATAACATACAAATGGGTATCATGCTTTTTAAAGAGTACTAATTCTCATTCTCAATTGTATTTGGTAGAGACCCTTTTGCTCTCTAATAGAATTCAAGTAATTTGAATTTAAAAAGCCAAATCAAACAATACTGGTTATAAGTTGCCTCAACATCAAAAACCCAAAACAAATTTCATTTTTAAATTCACTAGTTTGATTTAAATCATCAGCCCAAGAACAGGAGGTAAAGTGGCTAAAGGATAATCAGACCTCACAGAAAAAGACATATAAGGGCATAAACATATGAAAAGATGCTAACCATGCTCATAATTTTAAAAAAAGAATTAAAAATTCAGGATGGAGACAAATCTAATCATGCATCAATGAACAAAACTATGGAAAACAGGCAATTTTATATAATTGCTGGTAGAAGAGCAAATCAATACAGACCCAATAGAAGTAAATTTGCCAACTGTTTTCAAAATTCCAAATATGTACAGATTTTAAAATAATAATCTTACTTATAGTAATATATCCTACAGACACATTTGCATGCATGTAAAATTATCAGGTGCAAAGTGATCCACCATAACATTGTTTATAAAAGCAAAGTATCAACATTAATAGTGGACATCATACTACATTTATACAAGAGTATACTATGCAGCCCCCAAAAAAGAAAAAACCAGAAAGGTAACCCCAAGGAAGATCGTTAAGTACAAACTGTAAGATACACACAGTATATTCACATGAGTTAGCTAACCTTATGAGATAGGACACCTTACACAGACAGCACAGCTTACAGGATGAAATGCAAGTGGGAGATAATCACATGCATATGAACACACACACACACACACACAAACCTGTATGTGCATAAACAGACAGGGGAAAGACACAGAAGAGTAACAACGGTGACTGTGGCAAACGGTGAATGGTGCTAGTAGATGACATGCAGAGGTCACATGCAGAGGTGCCACACCTTCTGGGGGCAAGACATGATTGCAAGAGGGACTTCACCTAACAAATGCGATCAGTGTAACCTGGTTTATTGTACCCTCAATGAATCCCCAACAATAAAAAAACGGGGGGTGGGGGGAGGCAAAATAGGGTGGGCATGGTGGCTCACACACATAATTCCAACATTTTGGCACTTTGGGAGGCTGAGGCAGGAGGGTTATTTGAGGCCAGGAGTTCAAGACCAGCCTAGGCAACACTGCAAGACCCCCATCTCTACAAAAAAATTAAAAATGAGCTGGGCATGGTAGTGCATGCCTATAGTCTCAGCTACTCAGGAAGCTGCCCTAGAAAAAATCCCTTGAGCCCAGGGTTGTGAGGTTACAAGGAGCTATGACCATGTTACAGCACTCGAGGCTGGGCAATAGAGACCCCGTCTCATTTAAAATATATAAAGTTAGGTATGGGAGGAGAGGGTAAAAAAGACAGGGAAGCTTCTTATTAAATTTCTAAGCTGGTCATACCTAAACATCCCCCAATCTCTTTCAGCAGCTTCCTCCTTGTTTGAAGGGAAAAGTTGGAACAAAATTGGCCTGAAAGCACAAGGTTGTCATCATGTTTCCTGTCCACACCTATTCCCTGCTCCACATCTGCTACTACATTCACGTGAAAAGGGCGAAACTTTTGTGCAGATGAGTAACTACATGTTCCTAGTACAGTGTTATGCATCTGGCAGCTTCGCAATAAATCTCTCTCGTGATTTCCTAGTGTTTAGGGAACGTTTATTTGGACCACCATCTTACAAGAAAAAAAAATAATACTAATGTGCAATTTCTTCCAGTGATATAACCAGACTCAAAACAGAGCAGTGCCAACATGAATAATCTCCGAGATCTTAGCAGAAAAAAAGGAGTACTATTTTTTAAAGCTCATCCCACAATTACCTTATGCATAAAATGTCTATCCAGCCCTGCCATAAAACTTATGCCTACTTGGTCTGAAGTAGTAAATAACAACCAGTCTAATACTATTTCTGTGTGAATCAAACTCTTAAGACTAACAGCAGTGGTTCAGGAAACCCTTCCCGAATTAAGCTAACGACAAATCCACCAAGGTTAACTGCGCAGGATAAATGCACAGGCTGCAGACGCTGCATTTTAATAGGTCACAAGACAAAAGCTTGTCAAAGTCAATCAACTCTCCCACACTATGACAAGTTCACCAAGCTGGAGCCTACACAGATCTCCTACTTCCAAATCTTCTTCTCCATAAGCTTTGGAATGCTGCAGTCTACAGGCATAAATACCTAAACCTTGTCAAAAAACGTAATTCACTTTTAAAATTTTGTTCATCAGCTCTTCTGTTGTTTTACATATTTATAGCACGTACCCAAGAGTTATGCCAATGCACAGCATATAGTCTAAAAACTAAAACTATAAACAGAATGATTTTTCTAGCTTAAGTAAATGCATCCACATGTTGACAGCAGTTCACTGGTCAGTGGATCAGAAGGTGTTATAAAGTGTCAGAATTATGGACCTTCCAAACCTGGCGTGATAATAGCAACTTTCCCCAGGCAGGAAAAGAATGTAACTACAATGGAATTACAGACATGCCATTTGGAATGCAATAAAATTTTTTTTCAAAGTATTTGAACTCTGAACATTAATTTAGTTCAAAATTACTTAAGAGCATCAAATATTTTTAGGTGGTGGTGGCTAGGACAAGTTTTTACTAAATGTATTTATTTCTTTGGAGGTAAAATTCTCAAAGTTCACTTTTTGCAAAAGTGATTTGGTAGAGTATCCTACTGGAGAATATATCAGGCATTCGCCCTTCAGTCCACAGAAAAAATTCAAGAAAAACTAATATCAAAGTTAAAAACTTACTTTCCAATGTAACTTTGCTTATGATCCTGCTATGATTTAAACTATAGGTCATCAATATATAATCTGTATAGAAACACTACAGAGGAGATGGGGGTTTGAAGCAAACACTGTCCAGATCATCAGTATCCCCTCAATAATTATTTTTATTCAGTTCCTGTACTCAGTTTACAAGTATTTTGAAGAGGTCATTTCATCTTGGGACAAAAAATAGAAATCCCCAAATACAAATGCGTCCCCCCCTAAAAATGCCATAAATAATCTAGTGATAGAGGAGCAATTGCCTGTAGGGTCAACAATAAAAAAGGAATTGTAGAGATTACCTGCTAATTACAGTGGCACTGACTCTCATTTTGTTAGAAGATAGCATGGAAACCAGCCTGCTTTTGAAGTAAGATTGCTAGACTGGTACATTATACATATATAGAAAAAGTGTGACGTTTTTTCTAAGTCTGGGTGTTAGAATCTGGGCAATATGATGAGTTTTCATATCTGTTCTATATGACAACAGATTAAATATTCAGTAATAAAAGAAGATGCTGATACCTACCCTTATTCAATCAATATTTACGATAATGCTATTCACAATATCAAAACAATAATCGGTCAGGTTAATGGTGGTCATACCACCAATATGTAGATGGGAAAAATTGAATTCAAATCTCTGATAGCTAAAAGTATAACTTCTTTTAATCAAATCGGTTAATCAGTTAGGGTGAAAATGAAGCACTTCATAAACTAATTAAATTGAAAGTGGTTGTCTTTTTAACATGCTAAAAAAAAAAAAATCCCAGCTGTATACTATTAATTGTATACCAGTCCTGTCTGTGCTTCTGTTAATTATTAACTTTGATACAACATAATCACAAGGACTCAATACCTCAATTGTGAAACAACCAGACAAGTACCCCTAAGCCAACTAGCTTCATTATTCTCATAGGCTGAACCTAAAGAGGCTATAATGTTAAAGATAACCTGACAAAATTTAACATTCTCCTCAAAAAATGCAAGTAAGTGGTCTAAAACTACTGGGAAATATATATATATATATATATATATATATATTCTTCATGGAGTTTGGCTCAAACATAACCAACATATTCCCTTGCAAAGCAGTGTACTTACCCAGATTTCATCTATTCTGCCCAATAGCACTTTCCAAATTTTCAGTCCATCAAATATTAACCACACTCTCACCAGCAAACTTCCTTCACAAGCAGAAACAAACAATTATGTGCCACTAAACCCAACTGTACAACAGAAACATCCTACTAACAACCTCCCCTTTCAAATACATACGCAGCTTTTAAGCACATCTAGCACATTGTCTGCCATTTCCTATCACTGGAAGACTAGAAAGCTGAAGGAAATTCCATCTCCAAAAGCTCAATGAGCAAGACTGGCCCCACCCAAGCCAGACCCGCTGGAGAAGGGCATGCTCAGTAGAAAAAAGCTCAGCTTGGTTCCAAGTCTCTTCATTCCTCAGCTAGAAAATTTACATGGATCAAAGAAAAAAAGTCAGCTTCCCTCTGCCTATTCTACCCACTACTACATGAAGAAATCTTCTACATATAGCTTAACTTTAATGATACATCTCTAATTCTATAATTATAATTTTTATAATTCTATTGAGATTTCTTTTCCCATTTAGTTTTTGTGCTTATGGTGTTGGCTTTGGTTTGGGTCTCCAACCCACAGTTTTGTTTTTATTTTTGTCTTTTCAATCCACCCTAAAAATAGACAATGAATGTATATGTAAACAATATCGAGTAGCCCTCCCCTTTCCTCAGATGCCTGAAACCATGGATAGTACTAAACTCAACTGTCACCAACTGGAACACATTTCTGTTCATGTCTTCCACCCACAAACTTAATGTCTTTTCCATCTTAACTAAGCACTTGTCATACACTGTGGCCATAACTTTTGCAGTCTGAGGTACAACAGTGAAACTACTGTGAATTTCTTTTTCCTTCTTTGTAATTTCATGAATAGAAGATTCATTATCTTAATCAACCTCAACATAAAATTCTTTTCCGTATTAAGTCAAGAATTTTCACTTAAAAGGAAGCAATTGACAGTTAACAGCTTCTTTTTGCTGTATTTGAATTGCCAACATTCACCAATCCTGTGTTGGGGTGGCCATTATCATTTTTTTGGGGGGGTGACCATTATTAATTAAAATAAGGATGACTTGAACACAAACACTATGATATTACCACAGTAGATCTGACCACCTAGCTGGCCCTAAGTAGGGCCTGTAGCATGGACCCACTGGATGACAATGCACGTCCCCAGCGGGACTGAAGGGTAAGATTTCATCCTGCTATCCAGAACAGCTGCAATTTAAACCTTATAAGCTGTTTGTTTATGATATTTTCTTTTTTTTTTTTTTCTTTTGTGGTTTTTGGCCAGGACTGGGTTTGAACCCGCCACCTCTGGCATATGGGACTGGTGCCCTACACCTTAAGCCACAGGCGCCACCTGTTTATGATATTCTCTATTTAATATTTTCAGACTACAGTTGACCACAAAATGTAGAAAACAAAGCCATGGATAGGTGGGGCTAATATATAGCCCTAATAGTATTTAATTATAAACTACTATAAACTGATATAGATATAGAAAAACCATGCAAAAACACAGTCCAGTTTTCAATCTAGGAAAATGAAATATATATTTTGATTCATTTGTACAAGATATCTACCCATTCTATATGTAACAATGGAGGTTTCCCTTAATCTAGTGTGTGTAAGTACCATGGTATAGTTGTAAAACTGATAAATCCCTGTTTTACATTGCCAATTTTAAACTGAGAAACGACTAAAAGGTAATCCCACATCCATCTGTCCAATGAATACAAATACAAAAGGAAGCAAAGTAAATATCAAGTCACTAAAGGAAAATGAGTCAATTCTTAAGATGCAGGTCAGAGAAATCTGAAAAGTAACTAATCTTCCTTTCCCCCTCAATGTATGCATTGACATTAACAATTCAAGACTGAGATAGACTATGGATCCATGTGCTCATTTTTACAATTTCACCACGCTACTATATTCCTCTCCCACAAAGGAGTTCATGAGTCAGTGAGTAATTATTTGCTCATACCCACTTACAAGTTTAAAAAAACATTTTTTAAGGGTTCTTTTTAAACCACAAAGAAAATATTTAGATATTTAAATAAATATGATGTCACATATACAAACTAACAGGGTTTACTTCATGGAAAGACCTGGTGAAGATATATGTCAGTAGTAACTCTAAAGATGCTAATCTCTCTCTCAAAATGAGCAGTCAGAAACTTTTTTTAAAAAGTCTTTCTATAGAATGGAAGTAAACTTCACTGTCCACCAGAAAGTTTTCACTGGTTCATAAAAAGGCCATTTGATGAGTACTTTAGTAAAATTTTATTTAATTCAAAAAGTAATCTTTTTTTCAGATTAAGTTCTTCCTTTTTTTGCTAAATGAATTTTTCAACATATGCTTCTAGTACAATTGAAAATGTCTTACGATGTACTTAATTTAGAAAAATATTGTCCTCAACTCTTTTTGTGAAACTCTTTTCTCCATGGAAGTAATCTTGAGGGTTACCCATCTATTCACTAGACCTAGTGAATTCAACAATGGTAGATCTGCCTGCCCCATTCAAGGCATTGTCTTAACATCTCTATTTCTCCTGTCCTCTTCTCTTACTCTCTGGAATGAACTATGTCCCCCTAAAATTCTATGTTGAACCTAACCCCTGAGGTGATGATATATGGAGGCAGGGGCTTTGAGAGATGGATTTAGATTAGATCTTGATGGTGGGGCCCTTGTAATAGAACTAGTACCCTCATTAAAAAAGGCCTTAGAGAGCTTGCACATTCTCTCTCTACCTCTTCATGTTAGAAACAGTTGTCTATATCTATAAGCCAGGAAGAGCTCTCATCAGAAACTGACCTCCTAGATGTCAGATTCCTACTAATAATCCCAATGCCTTTCCCCATAGCAGACTGCCCTGCCAGGATGAGAAGGGGAAACACGCTATTAAGAAATGAAAAGGGAAAAAAGAGACCCTTTACTGTTATCTAAGAGCCCCGAGACTGGGACTCCAGCACACCTAAAATGCTCCCCAGCTCTGCCCCAACCTTTGCACCCAAGAAAAATCCTATACCCTCCCACCTCCCCCAAAATTTTGAGTTTCCACAAATAAAAGACCCATTGCTAAGAAATTATCTACTCTTCCCTACCTAAAAAAACAGTAACCAGCAGCTAACCCGTGGGAGGTGGACAGGCTGAATTCCTCAAAGACCTTCCAACTCTGGGTAAAGTGCTCAGTTGGGGGAATGTCTACTTGACCATCCCTGCATGGGGAAATCAGCAGTGCGGGCAGCTGAGACCATCAACTAGATGCTTACACTAGAGACGCTGAGATGTCTGTCTGAGGAAATGAGATTTGCTCTCCCCCGCCCCTGCTTGCACCATTATCTGGCCTCTTCAAATGTTACATTACCCTATGTCCCTGTTTACCTTTATCCAACCTTCCTGGGGGCTGTAATCTCCCCTCTCAGTCTTAACCTTGACTGCTGATGACAGTAGGCTGCGCATACATTGGGTACATAACATATACTCTGTTATGTACTCAATAAAAAGACTCTGGGAAACAGGACAGGTGCTTCCCTGTTCTCACGCTGCCCTCAGGTACATAAAACAGTGTATGCCCTTACAGGCTTCCTGGTATTACACACTAAGTTTGGTGTAAGTTCTGTTTCTTTCCTCAGCACCTTCTCCCTTGCTGGCCACTGTCCCAGGTTGGGGTCCGTGAGACCTCCAACACTAATCTACCTATAATGGGATTGTTGCAGGGATCTAAGAAGAACCACCATTCTAGCTGCTGGCAAAATACAAAGTGCTAAATGAAAACAAGTTACTAATGAACACAGAAGTTACATGTCAAAAAATTCATCTAAGCCTTTTCTCATAAAAAATGAGTAAAGATATCACTTTATTTTTAAAAAACAAACATTACCATATAGTAACCTCCTACTAATTCATCTATTTTTTCTCAACTCTATTTACACATCGTAACCCATCCCCCATAATTCCCCTTCTTTTTCTTTCTCTTTTCCTTTAAAACATCTACCACTATTCCAAGAGGCCTCACCAGAACCATGTAAACACCCAATATGCAAACACAGGCTCATGTAAAAAAAAAAAAAAAAAAAAAAAAGTGATGTATGAACCGCAACACTGCTTCTACCAAGACAAGCTGGAGAAGTGCTACAGCAGTGATTTTCATGTGCTGTGAGAGGATCTTAGGTATGCCATAAAATTTTTTAAAGATCATTAATTAAATCATTTTCAAAAGAAATTCAAAAAGGGCTGGGCATGGTGGCTCACGTCTATAATCCTAGCAATCTGAGAGGCCAAGGCAGATGGACTGCTTGAGCTCACAGGTTCGAGACCAGACTGAACAAGAGCAACACCCCGTCTCTAAAAACAGCCAGGCATTGTGACGGGCACTACAGTCTCTGCTACTCGGGAGGCTGAGGCTAGAAAATAGCTTGAGCCCAAGAGTTTGAGATTGCTGTGAGCTATGCCATGGCACTCTACTGAGGGTGACACAATAAGAATCTGTCTCAAAAAAAAAAAGGCTGGGCACCCATAGCTCAGTGGTTAGGGCGCTAGCCACATACCACAGGGCTGTTGGGTTCAACAACTACAAAACAACAACAACCAAAAAATTAAATAAATAAAATATAGCCGGGTGCTCACTTCAGCAGCACATATACTAAAATTGGAATGATACAGAGAAGATTAGCATGGCCCCTGCACAAAATGACCCACAAATTCATGAAGAGTTCCATATTTTTATAAAAAATAAAATAAAAATAAAAGTAAATAGCCAGGCATTGTGGAGAGTGCCTATAGTCCCAGCTACTTGGGAGGCTGAGGCAAGAGACTCGCTTAAGCCCAAGAGTTTGAGGTTGCTGTGAACTGTGATGCCACAGTACTCTATCAAGGGCAACATAGTGAGACTCTGTCTCAAAAAGAAAAAACAAAAAAGCACAGTTAAGTGTATTCTTTTTTAACTTTTTCACTATTTTTTTGATCAACATAATTTAAGTGTGCTGCAGAAGTTTAACTACAAGTTCAAGCGTGCCATGAGATTAAAAAAGATTGAAACACATTGTGCTACATGTGTGTGGTAAGCAGTGCACAGATACATATACACCCAGGGCACCCAGGAGAGATAGGACCCCATCTGGAGCCCTCTCCTCACTCCACCTGCCTCACTGTCTCCCTTCTGCCTGCTACATGCAATCTGTAATGGTGTGGGCACTTATTGGAGAACCAGTGTACTTTCAATCCTTCAGAACTTTATTTGCTCTCCCTAATTTCAAACCATAGCTCTGCCCACTTCATTCTTTAGCTTCACTTGCATAACTTAACTCTCCAAATATGAATTATGAAGAAAATCCTAACCATATGTGCTAATATGTCAATGCACACCCATACCTACCTAAAGCAATAGACAAAAAATATCCCATATCAAGCCGACATACTCACCATTACCTTTGCCTATGAGATCCTGATTATATTTCTGAACTTTTAGGTTTTGCTAAAATCCATTCATTCCATGAAGAACTGTTTTTTGCTTGCTGAAAGTTGCTGAGCACACAAACCAGCATAACATGGCTCTGGCAGTGTGAGAGACAGACATTTAAATAAATAACTATACCACATAACAAATAAGAGATATAATGTAAACATAAACAGTTTAACAATAACTGACTTGATGAAGAAGAATGCTTCCCAAGGTGACATTTGAGCTCACCTTGAAGGATAAGAAGGCACTTTACTGGGCTTATTATAAGTGGATAGGAGGAGCTTGCTCCTCACTGTGGGAACAGTAACTGACGAGCACAAAATCATGACAGATAAATGTGTTGTAGAGAACAATGAGAACCTCATCTGCCTAGAACAGAGGTTAGGGAGTGAAAGACATTAAGACAAGGGAAGCAAATAATGCTTGATCAGTATGTTAAGTTCACATGTTTTTACTCTCTCCTGTAGACAATGAAAAAGGTTATTAACTTTGTATTTCTATAGGACGACTTAGGCAACCATACAAGAACAAGTGACTCTAAGAAAGGAAAGTGGTTAAGATGACGCTCCAGGGATCCTGGAAAGACAGAAGCAACAAGGATGAAAATGAAGAGCTGGAGTTAATGAATATTTAGAGGGTAAAATGGACAGGACTTGACAATGAACTAGATTATATGGGAGTAACAGAAAACAAAGTTCCCAGGTTCCTAGCAGGCAAAGGTCAGACAGTGGTGCCATGAACCTAGAGGGACTTCCAAATAGAGTAGGAAACAAGGAGGAAGGAAGCAAATGCTTCTGGTTTGAACACTCTCAGACTGAAGGGCTCGTTGTGACATCCGGGTGATTAGAAAGACAGCTGGACATGCGTGTCAGAATGACAAAGGCAGGTTTTCCAGACAAAGATCAGCAATTGCTTGGCCAATGAGTATCATCAGAGGAAGATGAAACTGCTAGCAAAACAGAGTAAGAAAAATGCTCATAATAAACTCCTAGGCAGAGAAAGCAAGTAACCTACCAAGGAGGCTGTGAAGGATCAGTGTAAGAAAGACAGCAAACCAAAAAAACACCTACAAGTAAGAGTCAAACAGGGGAGGGTGGCCAACAGGGGAAAGAGCAGATTGCTTCAGGTACAGACAAGGGTTAAAAAGTGTCCTAAGACTGCTGGTAACCTCCATGAGCAAGTTCAGTGGCTAATGAAAGAAAAGGTCAAGTGGCAATTAAAAAAAAGTTGAGGCAAAGAGGCTAAAAGATAACAAATGTCAATTTTGGAAGCTCAGCACTAAAGAAAAAGGCTCAAAAAAGGTCAAGTAACAACCACAAAAAATTCAGGGTTAAGGGGACATTTTATGGACAGGAGATGTTTGGATTGTTGTGTTTGGTGTGGGCTTTTAGTAAGAGAAACAAAGAAGGGCAAGGTTCAAGACAGGAAGGAGAAAAAAAAAGGAAAATGGATGCCATATAGATCAGAAGAGATAAAGGCAAAGAATAAAAACCAGAAAGAAGACTTTAACTTTGGACAGGAGAGACATCTAACCCCAAGAGACTGAAGGGATGGTAATGAAAACACACACGGGCTGGGAGAAACTGGGGTTTAAGGAAGCAAGAAAGAGAGGGGTGGATCTGCAGCCCTGTTCTCCACCTTAAATAGCTTGGTAACTTGGGAGTATTTTGTTAAATAAAATCTATAAGAGGTCACTGTTTTGGAATAGACTCGTACACTAAGCTCCATCATCACAGCAGACAAGACAAACCAGAATGGAGTCACTCATGCCACGTACCATGTGATCAAACTGAACTCTGACATGGAACAGTTTAAAAAAAAAAAAACTAAACTATGTAGAAAAATGAGCCAGGGAAGGCGGACACAAGATGGCTGACTGAAGCCAGCTTTCCACAGAGACTCCCGTCCAGAAGGAGAGTTAAAGGACAGAAATTTAGCAAGTAAACTGGCGGATTAGAGCTGCACCAAGAGAGAAGGTTCAAGAACGCACATCAACCTGGCTGAGGTGAGCTGCGACCCCAAGGATACAAACAACAGGTACAAAATCCATCACCAAGCAGACGGGAGTCCCCTCCCCCATGAGAACAGTTCAGAGTGCCCCACAAACACATGAGCAGAGTTCAAAGGTCCTCCCACTACACTCCACGTGAGAGACCCTCTAAAACCTGGACCTACCTCCCCTACTAGGGTGCCACAGTGTTCTCCTGAGAGGCATAAAACTGTATATATTCTCTACAAGCAATTCTGAGCTCCCAGCACTCCCCTCCACTCTCACTCTGAGGTCTGGAGGCCTGTCCCCCAGGAGTCCAGATTCTTGGTTGTTTTCTCAAAAGGTGTGGACAGGGCATGAACTGCTGCTGGTCAGTGCTGATTCAACAGCATGAGAGTGAAGAGAGGACGGTCGGCTGAGAGAGAACCACACCAGAGCGGCAGTGCCCCAAAGCGCAGAGCAGCAGCTGTTTTTTGGCAACAACAGGGCTCACACCCGGATATTCTGAAACCACACCCCCTGTCTCCCTGGGCAACCAGAGGAGGCTGGGTATCTTCTGAGGTGGCAATCACCTCGGAACAGATTTGGGACAGAAAAGCAGGCCTCGTGAGTAAAGGGTTTGCCTGAGGCAGTATCGGCCTCTGTGGAGCACGGGGACTAGAAAACGCACGCACAGAGCTGGGAAATTCCCAGGGTGGGAGTGACCCAGAGGACCGCCTTCCAGCGCCTAAGACGCATCTGGCCCTCAGGGGATCCTCAGCCTATAGACAAAAGAAGGCAGGAGGCTAGAACTGACAGGAAACCAAATACAAACCTGCAGGAGCAAAGACAAGGCCTGAGGCGCAGGCTCTGGGAACTCAAAACAGCTTCTCTTCCACAGGGGAATTTAGCAAGGACAGAAACAAATTCCCACAAAGTTGTTCTGTACTGTCAGTAACGTCAATCAGGGGCAGGACTGGAACTGAGTGAACACCCCCCAGCCTCCATCAAGCGCCCGAGGTTGTCAGGCCTCACCTCCCCCTCCTGGATGGAGACAGACTGCAGCAGCCTGGCTAAGCAGATATAGATTTCCCTGTGATTCAGGCAGGAACAACTTCTGGAGTATCTGTTCACTAGAGGCAACTGGGTCACAGCCCAGCAGAGCTATCAGTGACTGGGTGTGACAGAGGTGCAAGGTGGGGAAGGAGGCATCAACCTTCCCATACTAATCTATTTGCTGGGTGGGTCCTCCTGACTTCACAGAGAACCAGAACAAGTCATATCTCAGTTCTCACCAGACCCCTGTGATCCAGTTGCCACAGACCTTTTAAACTCTCCCACCTGAGACAGGTGCTGACTGAGACAATTGATTTGGACCTTTTCAACTGAGCCAATCGACCAAGGACTATTCATGTGGTGCTCTAGATGTGTGGTTGTAGGAAGGTTTGATTTTCCTTTTCCAATTGTTGCCTGTGGGGGGCAGGTGACTTAACTGTTGGCATTTCTCCACAGCAGAGACTTCAACCCAGAGTAACTATTTCACTAGGGCCGAACAGAGACCAGCTGAAAACAAGACAGAACCACTTAGCCCCACCACACCAAACAAGTCCCCAGTTTCTCAGGCCATAGCACTGTACGGGTCTTCCACAAAGCTCCAGGGGAAAAATCAAACGCTGTAAAACAATCATGGAGTGGAATCAGTGGAAAAACTCTGCTAACATGAATAACCAGAACAGATCAACTCCCCCCAAGGAAAGATATGGCATATGTAAGTGAAGATCCCATTCATAAACAGCTGGCCGAGATGTCAGAAATCGAATTCAGAATTTGGATTGCAAACAAGATTAATAGAATGGAGGAAAATTTGGAATTGGAAATTTGAGGAGCAATTCAAAAGTCAGAATTAGAAATTCAAGCAGAAATTCAAAAGATGTCTCAAAAATGTAACAAATTTAAAGACAAAACCACCAAAAATTTTGACACATTGAAGCAAGAATTTGCAGCTCTCAAAGACCTGAAAAATACAGTAGAATCCCTCAGCAACAGAGTGGAGCAAGCAGAAGAAAGGATTTCTGACATTGACGACAAAGCCTTTGAATGCTCCAAAACTCTCAAAGAGGAAGAGAAATGGAGAGCAAAAATGGATCATTCTCTCAGAGAGTTCTGGGATAATTCGAGGAAGAGTAATATCCACCTCATTTGAATCCCTAAAAGTGATAAAGTGGCCTCACAAAGCACAGAGGCCCTTCTCCATGAAATTATGAAAGAATTTTCCAGACATGTCAAGAGATTCTGCAATTCAGATAGCAGACACTTTCCAATCCCAATAAGAAATCCCCCCGGCATATCATAATTAACTTCACTAAAATTGATATGAAGGAGAAAATTCTGAAAGCAGCCAGACACAAGAAATCCATTACCTACAAAGGGAAGAATATTAGAATGACTGCAGATCTCTCTGCTACAACTTTTCAAGCCAGAAGAGGGTGGTCATTGACTTTTAATCTCCTAAAGCAAAATAACGTTCAACCACAGATCCTGTATCCAGCTAAACTGAGTTTCATTTAGGATGGAGAAATTAAATGCTTTAATGACATTCATATGTTGAAGAAATTTGCCATAACCAAACCAGCTCTTAAGGATATTCTCAGACCTATCCTCCATAATGACCAGCCCAATCTTCTGCCACAAGAGTAAATTGACTCAGAAACTTTTGATCAAACTCCAACTTCCACAGTGGCGAAAGAATTAAAAATGTCCACTGGACTTTCAAAAAACTCTATACCCAAAATTTTACCAGACTTATCAATATTCTCCATTAATGTGAACGGCTTAAACTGTCCTCCAAAGAGGCACAGGTTAGCTGACTGGATACAAAAACTCAGGCCAGATATTTCCTGCATGCAAGAGTCACATCTTACCTTAAAAGGCAAATATAGACTCAGGGTGAAAGGATGGTCATCAATATTTCAGGCAAATGGTAATCAGAAAAAAGCAGGTGTTGCAATTCTATTTGCAGATACAATAGGCTTTAAACCAAAAAAAGTGAGGAAGGATAAGAATGGTCACTTCATATTTGTTAAGTGTAATACTCAATATGATGAGATTTCAATTATTAATATCTATGCACCCAACCAGAATGCACCTCAATTTATAAGAGTAACTCTAACAGACATCAGCAACTTGATTTCCTCCAGCTCCATAATAGTCGGAGATTTCAACACTCCTTTGGCAGTGTTGGATTGATCCTCCAATAAGAAGCTGAGCAAAGAAATTTTACATTTAAACCTACCCATCCAACATTTGGATTTAGCAGACATCTACAGAACACTGCATCCCAATAAAACTGAATAAACATACTTCTCATCAGCCCACGGAACATACTCCAAAATCGATCACATCTTAGGTCACAAGTCTAACCTCAGTAAATTTAAAGGAATAGAAATTATTCCTTGCATCTTCTCGGACCACCATGGAATAAAAGTTGAACTCAGTAACAACAGGAATCTGCATACTCATATAAAAACATGGAAGTTAAATAACCTTATGCTGAATGATAGCTGGGTCAGAGATGAGGTCAAGAAGGAAATTGCCAAATTTTTGGAACAAAACGACAAGGAAGACACGAATTATCAGAACCTGTGGGATACCGCAAAGGCAGTCCTAAGAGGGAAATTTATAGCACTGCAAGCCTTCCTCAAGAGAACGGAAAGAGAGGAAGATAACAACTTTTATCTTAATGGGACATCTCAAGTAACTGGAAAGGAAGAACATTCCAACCCCAAACCCAGTAGAAGAAAAGAAATAACCAAAATTAGAGCAGAATTAAATGAAAGTGAAAACAAAAGAATTATACAACAGATCAATAAATCAAAAAGTTGGTTTTTTTAAAAGGTCAATAAAATAGATAAACCTTTGGCTAACCTAACCAGGAAAAAAAGAGTAAAATCTCTAATCTCATCAATAACAATAGACTCCTCAGAAATTAAAAAAATCCTTAATGAATATTCTAAGAAACTTTATTCTCAGAAATATGAAAATCTGAAGGAAATTGACGAATACTTGGAAGCACCATTACCTTCCAAGACTTAGCCAGAATCAAGTGGAAATGTTGAACAGACCAATATCAAGTTCTGAAATAGCATCAACCATATGAAATCTCCCTAAAAAGAAAAGCCTGGGACCAGATGGCTTCACATCAGAATTCTACCAAACCTTTAAAGAGGAACTAGTACCTATATTACTCAACCTGTTCCAAAATGTAGAAAAAGAATGAAGACTACCCAACACGTTCTATGAAGCAAACATCACCCTGATCCCCAAACCAGGAAAAGACCCAACAAGAAAAGAAAATTATAGACCAATATCACTAATGAATATAGATGCAAAAATACTCAACAAGATCCTAACACACAGAATCTAGCAACACATCAAACAAATTATACATCATGACCAAGTCGGTTTTATCCCAGGGTCTCAAGGCTGGTTCAATGTACGTAAATCTGTAAATATAATTCAGCACATAAACAAATTAAAACACAAAGACCATATGATTCTCTCAATTGATGCAGAAAAAGCTTTTGATAATATCCAGCATCCCTTCATGATCACAACACTTTAGAAAATTGCTATAGAAGGGGCATTTCTCAAACTGATAGAGGCCATCTACGGCCAACCCACAGCCAAGATCGTATTGAATGGAGTTGAATTTAAGTCATTTCCACTCAGATCAGGAACCAGACAAGGCTGCCCATTGTCTCCACTGCTCTTTAACATTGTAATGGAAGTTTTAGCCACTGCAATTAGGGAAGAAAAAGCGATCAAGGGTATCCATAAAGGGTCAGAAGAGATCAAACTTTCGCTCTTCGCAGATGATATGACTGTATACCTAGAAAACACCAGGGATTCTACTACAAAACTCTTAGAAGTGATCAAGGAATACAGCAGTGTCTCAGGTTACAAAATCAACATTCATAAATAGGTGGCCTTTATATATACCAACAATAGTCAAGCTGAAAAAACAGTTAAGGACTCTATTCCATTCACAGTAGTGCCAAAGAAGATGAAATATTTGGGAGTTTATCTAATAAAGGACATGAAAGATCTCTATAAAGAGAACTATGAAACTCTAAGAAAAGAAATAGCTGAAAATGTTAACAAATGGAAAAACATACCATGTTCATGGCTGGGAAGAATCAACATTGTTAAAATGTCCATACTACCCAAAGCAATATACAATTTTAATGCAATCCCTATTAAAGCTCCACTGTCATACTTTAAAGATCTTGAAAAAATAATACTTCGTTTTATATGGAATCAGAAAAAACCTTGAATAGCCAAGACATTACTCAGAAATAAAAACAAAGCAGGAGGAATCACACTACCAGACCTCAGACTACACTATAAATCGATAGTGATCAAAACAGCATGGTACTGGCACAAAAACTGAGAAGTAGATGTCTGGAACAGAATAGAGAACCAAGAGATAAATCCAGCTACTTACCGTTATTTGATCTTTGACAAGCCAATTAAAAACATTCAGTGGGGAAAAGATTCCCTATTTAACAAATGGTGCTGGGTGAACTGGCTGGCAACCTGTAGAAGACTGAAACTGGACCCACACCTTTCACCATTAACTAAGATAGACTCTCACTGGATTAAACATTTAAACTTAAGACATGAAACTATAAAAATACTAGCAGAAGAGTGCAGGGAAAACCTTTGAAGAAATAGGTCTGGGCGAGTATTTTATGAGGAGGACTCCCCGGGCAATTGAAGCAGCTTCAAAAATACACTACTGGGACCTGATCAAACTAAAAAGCTTCTGCACAGCCAAGAACACAGAAAGCAAACCAAGCAGACAGCCCTTAGAATGGGAGAAGGTATTTGCAAGTTATGTCTCCGACAAAGGTTTAATAACCAGAATCCACAGAGAACTCAAAAATATAAGCAAGAAAAGAACAAGTGATCCCATTGCAGGCTGGGCAAGGGACTTGAAGAGAAAATTCTCTGAAGAAGACAGGTGCACGGCCTACAGACATATGAAAAAATGCTCATCATCTTTAATCATCAGAGAAATGCAAATCAAAACTACTTTGAGATATCATCTAACTCTAGTAAGATTAGACCGTATCACAAAATCCCAAGACCAGAGATGTTGGCGTGGATGTGGAGAAAAGGGAACACTTCTACACTGCTGGTGGGAATGCAAATTAATACATTCCTTTTGGAAAGATGTTTGGAGAACACTTACAGATCTAAAAATACATCTGCCATTCAATCCTATAATTCCTGTACTAGGTATATACCCAGAAGACCAAAAATCACATCATAACAAAGATATTTGTACCAGAATGTTTATTGCAGCCCAATTCATAATTGCTAAGTCATGGAAAAAGCCCAAGTGCCCATCAATCTACGAATGGATTAATAAATTGTGGTATATGTACACCACGGAAAGCAGCCTTAAAGAAAGATGGAGACTTTACCTCTTTCATGTTTACATGGATGGAGCTGGAACATATTCTTCTTAGTAAAGTATCTCAAGAATGGAAAAAAAAGTATCCAATGTACTCAGCCCTACTGTGAAACTAATTTATGGCTTTCACATGAAAGCTATAACCCAGTTATAACCTAAGAATAGCGGGAAAGGGGAGGGGGGGGAGGATGGGCGGAGGGAGGGAGATTGGTGGGATTACACCTATGGTGCATCTTACAAGGGTACACGTGAAACTTATTAAACGTAGAATATAAATGTCTTAACACAATAACTAAGAAAATGCCAGGAAGGCTATGTTAACCATTGTGATGAAAATGTGTCAAACGGTCTATAAAACCAGTATATGGTGCCCCATGATCGCATTAATGTACATAGCTATGATTTAACAATAAAAAAAAAGAAAGAAAGAAAAATAAACTAAAAATAAATCAAACAATTAAAAAAGCCAGGAGATACACAGCAACCAATCAAAAGTGGCCCAAGTTTACCTGAGCATGATAAGAAGTCTCCTCTGTTTTAACCCCTAAGGAAAGTTACTTTCAAATAACTAATTTGCTTTTGTTCTGTTTCTGTTTTCTTCAGCTTCTTTCTGTCTAAAAAGCCAACTTCCTTTGTTCAGCTCCTAGAAACACTCTATTTTACAGAACGAGGTGTTGCCTAATCCTAGAATCACAAATAAAAGCCAAGTAAGAGCTTTAAGATAAATGTTTTGCAATTTTAACAATTTAAAGGAGGGGGGGAAAATGGAGGGGTAAAGAGGAAAATTTCAGAGAAAATACAGTAAATCACCTAGAATATATTTGATGATAATTCTCCTAACACATAAAAGTAAAAGTCAGTGGTATTTTAAACTTTTCAAACTGTGTTTGGGATTGCCCGCATAATCTTCTATCTTCTAATATATTAAATTAATTTGTTAACCAAAATCTATTAAATTAACCAAAAGAATATACTCAAATGAGTGCCAGTCTTCTTATCAGTATAAAGGCAGAACAGAAGAAATAACTCACTGAAATTGCAAAGTTTGGGGAGGCGTGTCTTGTTTGCATTGCAGTGTGTGCCAAGGGCTTGACTAAATTTATTTTATGAGATATAATACCTACAAACTGTAGCTCTTATTCTTAAACTGTGAAGCCTGTGTCTCAATAAAATGCCAGTTTAAAAGAGAAGATAACGAAGACCACCATCACCACCAGAACCCCATAAGAACATGTGAAAGGTTATAAAACAAAACTCCTTTTATAGGGTTGAATCCTTTCCAGGGTGAGCCTTTAAGACATTCTGACAGTGCACACAAATACTATCTCTGGAACAAAACCAAAAAGGCACAGCTGCAAGACATCTTCCACTGAAGTTGTAACTGACTCAAAAGCAGTCCCTCCTTGGAGCAAGACAGTCCACAAAAGCCAGAAGCAGAGCTATTTTCCCCTTACAAACTGTTCAGTGGAACTGCTTTCTCTTAATCCAAATTGCAACTTTATTAAAAAGCTAAAAAACACAGCATGTCCAATTTAATGTATAAATATAAATAAAATGTGGGAAAATGCACCTCCATGTGGTTTTCATTAAAAAAAATCCCCAACTGAATCAAAATTATGGTAAAATATATAAACATATATATATATTTTTTTTTAATTACAATCCATTCGCCATCACAAATAAGAAATTTGGGTTTCCTATAGCTAAATATTTTTTCAAACTTCTAAGGCTTAAGAGTGATCAAAAAATTTAGGTATTAGTATTCATATTCAGAATACTGATTTATTTTGAACTTTAATTCATTTAAATTTATGATGTTTAGATACTTACCATAGCTAAGAATAAAAAAATCAAAGACATTTTGAAATCAATTAGGAATAATCCAACATAAGAAACATAATTCAGGTAACCAAATTAATGCTTTATTTTGTGATGCTTTCACTGCTGTAGTTTTGACTATGTTTCTATAGCAACCCCAACAAATACTCCCATACAAATACTTCTTCTGTGGCCAAGATGAAAACCAATAACCACTTCTCTATTATGGCTTCCAACAATGACAAAAAAAAAAATCAGCCTTCCTAAACTTCAAACTTCTACAAACTTCAAAACCTAGGCTTAAATATTTAACACTTGTAGCTAACCACAATGTCAGATATTTTCCAACTCTCCAGAAGGGAAGTTAATGACAGAGAAGGTATAATTCTGTCTCTCCCTTGGCAATAATTCATTCAGAGTAACAAAAAAAAAAAAAAAAAAAATAGAGGGGAAATAAAGTAATAACCAACAAATGACTTAGCTTGGAAAATTGTCTAAATTCTAGAGCAGGCGTCCTCAAACTTTTTAAACAGAGGGCCAATTCACTGTCCCTCAGACCGTTGGAGGGCCGGACTATAGTTTAAAAAAAAAAACTATGAACAAATTCCTATGCACACTGCACATATTTATTTTGAAGTAAAAAAACAAAATGGGAACAAATATAATCACACCGCCTCATGTGGCCCACGGGCCGCAGTTTGAGGACCCCTGTTCTAGAGAAACAAACATTGACTACTGTGCCAAATGTAAAGAATTCAATATTCAATATTCGAAGCCAAGAGATAACTAATTTTTCTGAAAAGTTTCAGACATGCTTTCAAGGATCCTTTTTCATCAGTGCTACTGAAGTTAGAGTATTTTACTAATAGTAATAGAACTGTCTCTTTTGTGAGCAAGCTCTCTGCTAAATGCTTTACAAACATCCTCATTTATGTTTCAAAAGATATCTGCACAGTGAGTATTACCAAGTTCATTTTACACTCAAATAAAATGAGGCTCAAAGAAATTGAGTAACTTCCCTTAATAAGCATGGAAAGCAAAAACACATAGTGTTTCATCACTGGAGTTAGACACCTGAATTTGGATCCTAGCTCAACCCCTAACAACTGCGTATGAGGTAGATATCTGATTTGAATTAAATTCTATTTTATGTGAGACATGTTCTTGACTTTAAAGCATGATGTTTACATAACTCCTAGTTATGCCTCTCTAAACGCGAAAAAGCAGTCTTTACGTAGTCTCACCTACAAACATCTTACGTCTGCCCACAGACTTTTTTCATCATCAGGACTTTATTCAACTATTTCGAATGTAATACAATAAATTTTCTCAAAATGTTTTTTAGACACCACAAGGAAAACTGAAACACAAGTGAAAAGTATAGATCTTTTCTAAACAAATGCATACACATCAACAAATGCTTGCCTTGCATTTAATGTCAATGACTAGACATATCATCATACACCTTTCTTCAAACCATAAAAACTATGGTCGTGTATCACTTAAGGAGGAGGATAGACTCTAAAAAATGTGTCATTAGGTGATTTCCCTGTTGTGTGAACATCATAGAGCTGTATTTACACAAATCTGGGTAGTGAAGTGTGCTACCCATTTAATGGTATGGCCTGCTGCTCCTAGGTTACAAACCTATATAGCATGTTACTGTATTGAATACTACAGGGAAATATAGCACAATAAGTATCTGTATATGTAAACACATCTGAACAAAAAAAGGACAGTAAAAATACAACTTAAAAGACAAAAAATTCCCCACCTATATAGGGCACTTACGAATGGAGCTTGCAGGACTGGAAATTGACCTGGGTGAGTGAGTGTGAAGGCCTAGGATATGACTGTACACCACAATAGACTTCATACACTGTACTCCTTAGGCGCTACTAAATTTGTTTTTTTTTTTAATATTTTTCTTCAATAATACATTAACCTTAGCTTACTATAACATTTTTACTTTATAAACTTTTTATTTTCTTAACTCTCTTGTAACAGCTTAAAACAAACTGTACAGCTATGCAAAAATACTTTTTCTTTACAGCCCTATTCCATAAGTTTTGTCTCAATTTTTAAATTTTTTTTTTAACTATTTAGTTAAAAACTAAGACACAAACATCCACATTAGCCTAGGCCTACACAGGATCAGGGTCATGAGTGTCTGTCTCTCTCTTCCATCTGCACATCTTGTCTCCCTGGAGATTTTCTGGGGCAGTAACACTCAGGGAGCTATCTCTTCTATGATAACAATGCCTTCTTCTGGAATATCTCTGGAAGGGCTGGCCTGAGGCTATTTCACAGGTAAACTTTTTTTTTTAATAAGTAGGAGGCATATACTCTCAAATAATAATAAATAGTATAGTAGATACATAAACCAGTAACAGTCACTTATTGTCATTATCAAGTATTATATACTATATAACATAATTGCATGTGCTAGATTTTATACAACTGGCAGTACACTAGATTTATCAATACCTGCATCCCACAAACACATGAGTAATGCATTGTGCTATAATGTTACCATGGCTACAGTGCCACTAGATGACAGGAATTTTTCGGCTCCATTATAATCTTAAGGGACCACCATCAAATAGGTGGCCCTTACTGACCAAAACATTATGTAGCACAAAAGTCTATTTGGAAGACAGCAAAGAACTCCAAAGGAAAAGTGATCCCTATAAACCTGTGAGTTAACTGTAAATGTATTTATTGATAAGAGTATAGGTGCTACAAACATATATACCACATTACCCAGAACAGTTCAATTTCAAATATTGTGTTCCACTATCTCCTTAAGAAAACTCACAAACATCACACTTATCCTTTTTTATTTAACCAATATAATATAATCACTAGATTTAGGGGGTTGGGGCCAAAAGATTACTGCAGGCTAGAGTGATAAACAGAAGAAACTCAATCAGAACTCTGACAGAAAGGTTGAATTGTCAGTGGTGAGAGAGAGGGACAGGAACATTCAAGAGAGATGGGAACGGTTCTCAGGGAAGGTGAAGAAGTAAGGTGCCCTGGGGAGTAAGGAGGGGGAGTTGGGTAGTGAAGTGACCGCTGCCACTGGATCAAAGTTACATACAAAGGAAAGATAGAAGAAAATTGGAAATACAACAGCTGGAAAGATTGCTGGGAACTTTGAAGACCAAGATACCCTGTTTCCCCAAGGTGTGCTCCCAAAGATGCGCTAGGTCTTATTTTCAGGGGACATCTTATCTTTCCTGTAAGTAGGTCTTATTTTCGGAGGATGTCTTATTTTCGGGGAAACAGGGTAAGAACTCTGGGCTAAAGATAACTCTTTTATGTTTACCTGGATGGAGCTGGAACATATTCTTCTTAGTAAAGGATCTCAAGAATGGGAAAAAAGTGTCCAATGTGCTCAATACTACTGTGAAATCAACATATAACCCACCTACACACTCATATGAATGGCAAAACATAACTATAGTCCAGAAAGTATAAGGAAAGAGGAGAGAGAGGGGAAGGGAGAAGAGGGGGAATATGGGAGGAGGGAGGGCATTTGGGGGGACCTCACCTAATGTGCATGATGCAATGGTACATTTTAAAACTATTAAGAAAGTACAATTGTGATGGATGTATTACTTAGTTCAATTTAAGTATTTCACATGGTATATCAAAGCAGTACCCTGAACCCCATAAATGCATCAATGTACAAAGTTATGATGTAATAAAAAATAATTTAAAAAAACAAAGACATCACAAACAAACCAAGACTAATATCTCTATAATTCTACAGCAAAAATATTTGATGAAGTACAGGCAAACAAAATTCAGTAGGATATTAACAGGATCTTATACAATGACCAAGTGGGATTTATTCCAAGAGTACAAAGATGGTTCAACAAGGAAAATTAATCAACAAATCATATTAATAGAAATGAAGAGGGGGAACATACAATCATATCTAATAGATACAGAAAAAGCATTTGACAAAAGCCAACATTCTTTCATGATAAAAACAAACTAGGAATAAAAGGGAATTTCCTCAACATGATAAGAAGCATCTATAATAACCTACCCCTAACATCATACTTATGACCAAAAAAAAATGAAAGGTTTTTTAGAATATCAAAAATTCTTAGAAGGAAACAAGTATAAATCTTCGTGACTTTGGATTAGGCAACATACCGTTAAACATGACAAGAAAAGCATAATACAAGAACAAAACATAAGTGAACTAACTTCATCAAAATTATAAAAGCATTTGTGAGTCAAAAGAACATTATCAGAAAAGCGAAAAGGCAACCCAGAAGATGAAAAAAATATTTGCAAGCCATATATCCAAAAAAGGTCTAACATCCAAGATATACTTTAAAACACTCTTGCAACTCAACAAAATGATAACCCAACTAAAAATGGGTGAAGGACTTGACAGACATTTCTCCTAAGAAGACATACAAATGGCCAATCATGGCATGAAAAGATATTCAACATCATTAGTCATGAGACAATGGAAATCCAAACCACATCGAGATACTTCTTCAAACCCACTAGGATGGCAAATTTAAAAAAAAAAAAAAGAAAGAAAGAAAGAAAAAATAGGAAGTGTCGACAAGGAGTTGGAGAAATTAGAACCTTCATACACAGCTACTGGGAATATAAAACAGTACAGCAGATTCAGAAGTTGCTGGGGGAAGGGCAGAGGGGGGATTGATTACAGTATGGGGTACAGGCCTTCTTCTAGGGAAAATAAAAATGTTCTGCCATAGTACTAATGGTTTGACAAGATTTTGAATATGATTAAATCCACTAAATTGTATACTTTAAAATGCATAAAATAGTGAATTTTATATTATGTGTATTTTATCTGATGAGAGAAAAGAAACCTATACTCTTTAGCTATCACCCCACAATAGCCCCAGCAATCACTGCTTTCTGTCTATATAGATCTGCCCACTCTGGACATTTTACATAAATAGAGTCTTATTACATGAGGCCTTGTGTGCCTAGTTGCTTTCACTTAACATGTTTTCAAGGTCCATCCATGTTATAACATGTACCATGTTACATGGTGTACATGTTACAACATTTTATGGATATACCACACATTGTTTATCTTTCTATCAACTGATGGACATTTGGTTTGGGTTTACTTTGTTGGTTTTTATGACTAAACATTCCTGTACAACTAACTCTTCATGTGGACATGATTTCATTTTCCTTGGCCATATTCCCATGAGTAGAACTGTTGGGTCAAATAATAACTCTATGTTAAGGTTATTGAGGAAATGCCAGATTATTTTCCAGTGTGGCTCACTATTTTACATTCCACCAACAGTGTCCATGGGTTCCACTCCCATGGGCATCTGACTGTGACCAAGCAGGATGACCCTGAAATGTTATTCTGTGAAAATAAATTTGAGGACCTCGAAAAATGACAGACAGCAGAAGCAGGTGAGTCCAGTGGAAAGCTATATAAATATAAGTAAAGCTTATTTATATACTCTATACTTATACAATCAGACAGAAGCAGCAAGAGTAACAATAAGTAAAGGATATATATTAAATACATTTCTATCAGGGAAAATAATCCATAAAAGTTGAACTCAAAATACTGGGTAAAGAGGAAGAACAACTAAAAAATAATTTGCCAAGTTGTAAGCCTGGAAGACTGGGAGAGAGCAAGTGAAGCACCTCAAGCCTGTAATCCTAACACTTTAGGAGGCCAAAGCTGGAGGATCATTTGAAGCCAGAAGTTTGAGACCAGCCTGGGCAATATAGCAAGACCCCATCTCTACAAAAAATTAGCCAGGCACACATGGGTAATTCCAGCTACTTGAGAGGCTGAGGCAGGAGGAGCCAGAAGTTGCAGTGAGCTGATGATACCAATGCCTTCTATCCTCGGGCAAAAGAGCAAGACCCTGTCTCAAAAGAAACAAAAAAAAGGCCAGGCGTGGTGGCTCATGCCTATAATCCCAGCACTTTGGGAGGCCAAGCTGGGTGGAGCACTTCAGCTCAGAAATTCAAGACCAGACTGAGCAAGAGCAAGACCTGGTTTCCAAAAAATAGCCAGGTGTTGTGGCAGGCACCTATAGTCTCAGCTACTTAGGGGGCTGAGGCAAGAGGATCACTTGAGCCCAAGAGTACGAGGTTCCTGTGAGCTATGATGTCATGGCACTGTCATGATGGGGTGAGAAAGTGAGACTCTGTCTCAAAAAAAAAAAAAAAAGAGTAGACTTCAAAGTGCTATAAGAACAAAACATGGTAGGTTCAGCGCCTGTAGCTCAAGCAGTTACGGTGCCAGCCTCATACACCTGAGCTGGCGGGTTCGAATCCAGCCCAGGCCCACCAAACAACAACGATGGCTGCAACCAAAAAATAGCGGGGCGCTGTGGCAGGCACTTGTAATCCCAGCTACTTGGGAGATGGAGGCAGGAAAATCACTTGAGCCCAGGAGTTGGAGGTTGCTGTGAGCTGTGATGCCACAGCATTCTACCCAGGGTGACAGTTTGAGGCTCTGTCTCAAAAAAAGAAAAAGAACTAAACATGGTAAATACAGTGTAACATCACAAGTAGGTACAGAGTCACCTACATGTGTCTAATGAAAAAAAAAATTTGGAAGGAAGTCTCAGTGGCAGGCTAATCCTCCAAAATAATACTGGCTACAAACCAGCTCAACAGAGCAAGGTAAGTGCCAAGAATGAAGGACAGGAAGCCCAGCATCAGATCATTCATTCATCATTTATTTATTTAGAAAATAATTATTTGAGAGCACATTAGGGGCCAGATAATTGTGAACACGTAATGTGATAACTGCCTTTGGTAAAAATACACATCCACATACTCTTCCGAACCTCAATTCTCCCCAGCTAACTCTCTACTTGCCTTTCTCCCACATCAAGTTATAAGCTCCACAAACTGTGTCATGTTTAAACTACACAAAATAAAGGGTTAACAAATAAGTAGTCATAGCCTCTGCTTGCTCTCTCCCAAAGAGAAGTAGGTCTTTATTTTTTTTTTATTTTTTTTTTTTGTCTCACCTGACTCTGTCTCACAGAGTCTCACTTTATGGTCCTCGGTAGAGTGCCGTGGCCTCACACAGCTCACAGCAACCTCCAACTCCTGGGCTTAAGCGATTCTCTTGCCTCAGCCTCCCGAGTAGCTGGGACTACAGGCGCCCGCCACAATGCCCAACTATTTTTTGGTTGCAGTTCAGCCGGGGCCGGGTTTGAACCCACCACCCTCAGTTTATGGGGCTGGCGCCTTACTGACTGAGCCACAGGCGCCGCCCAAGAAGTATGTCTTTATAAAAATTTTCAGCCTGACTCATTTATTGTGGAATGGGCTGAGTAGAAAAAAGAAAACAGCTACTAAAGGAACACAGAAAGACTCAAGGTAGAACTGAAAGAAGACTTGGCTATTTATTTTTCAGGAGGGGACTGGTTTACAGGAGAAAGTTTGAGAGCTGCTCCATACTGTGATGAGGAATATAAATTGATGGAGAGAATTTTTTTAAGTTTTGCTGTTACAATGAAACCTTCTTTTGTTTTTCTAGAGACCAGAGTAAAAACGTAAATTGTCTGTCAATTTAGACTGGGAAACAACACAAAGAGGTATAACTAACAAATCAATAGTGGAAATAAAGTGAAATTGAAGAAAACTAGTCAATTAATCTATAGACAACAAATAGCAAAATGATACCAAACCACATAAATAATTAGATTGAATGTAAAAGGTCTTAAGCCACCAATCAAAAGATAGAGATTATCAGATTGTATTAAAAAAGAATTCTATGCTGTGTACAAGAAACCTACTTCAAAAATAAGTACTGGGAATAAGAGAACTGGAATAAAGACGCAAATTTTTTTTTTTTTTTTTTTTTGTAGAGACAGAGTCTCACTTTACTGCCTTCAGTAGAGTGCCATGATGTCACAGGACTTACAGCAACCTCTAGCTCTTGGGCTTCAGCGATTCTCCTGCCTCAGCCTCCCGAGCAGCTGGGACTACAGGTGCCCACCACAACACCCTGCTATTTTTTTTTGGTTGCAGTTTTGCCGGGGCTGGGTTTGAACCCGCTACCCTCGGTATATGGGGCCAGCGCCCTACTCAAATTGTGATATTCAAAATGAATTGTGATGGTGAAGCAAAGAAATTGCCCCAGATATCAAAAATCAGGTACTTTCAGCTATGGTTTAATAAAAAAAAAATAATAACAAAAAAAAAAAAAAAAGAAGAAAGAAACCCACCTAAAAGGCTTAGGCCAAAAATAAAAATGGGATAAAAGGCAAAAAAAAAAAAAAAAAAATCAGGTACTTTGTTTAGTGCAAGAGTAAAGAAAAGAAAATCTACATAAAAATCTAAACAAAGATCTCGTAATACAAATAAATGTGATTGGTGTACTATGCTTAAGGCATATAATTAAATGTCATAGAAGTGCTTACAACCTAATTATTCAATTTTACTTACTAAATAAGACAATCTTAGTTCAAGTCCATAACTTGGAACACCAAGGGCTTTGAACCTAAAATATGTCCAGTTTCCGGTTATGGTTCCTTTTCTACCCTCGTTTCCACCTCCCTTCCCATCTACCAGGTTTGTCACACGTACCTTCTCCATGGTTGTGTCCTCCTTCACATCCACACAAAACATAGCGGTAGCCATATGGGGCAGGGGAGCACAGTGTGATATACTGAGGACAAACTCACCAAGACTTTTAACAGCCTCAAAGCCTCAACCATTCCCAATATCAGCTGAGACTTTCAATACACCTAATTCATGTGGCATACAAGACAAAGCTCTGATTATCTGGCAAGCATATTTTGTTTTACTTGTCTTCATAAATCTAAGCCTATGGTAATTTTGTTCCTTGACTCCCAAAATACATGCATTCTCTAAAACAGCAATGTCCAATGTGATGTGATCTGAACTCCACCACATATCTACTTCTTCTTACCACTTTTGAGGTTTATAACTGTGGCCAAAAATGTTCATTGCGCATTTGGAAGTGCTCTGCTAGTTATCAGGGATGGTGGAAACAAAATGAAGATGCATATATGCTGAATATGTTACGTTTGCTCTATTCTGCTTCAGAAAGGAAGGTTGAGCCTTTGTAGAAGAAAAGCATAAAAAATATTTTTTCAAGCTTTTATATTGAAAAAAATGTGGAAAGTGGGCGGCGCCTGTGGCTCAAGGAGTAGGGCGCTGGTCCCATATGCTGGAGGTGGCAGGTTCAAACCCAGCCCCGGCCAAAAACCACAAAAAAAAAAAAAAAAAAATGTGAAAAGTTCACATCCATCATTATAATTTGTTTCTCTTGGATCTAAACATACACCCACCCATTGGCTTCAGAAAAGTGCTTGGACAGAAATCCTAGAAGAATGATACTTCCTGGAAGTTTGAAAAAAAAAAAAAGAGAGAGAGAGAGAGAAAGAGAGGGAGGGAAGAAGGGAGGGGGGCAGGAAGGAAGGAAGGATTCTTTCCATGAAGGGATAGCCGGTAACAAATAATACAAAAAAAATTTTTCTTTTTTTTTTAGACAGAGTCTCACTCTGTGCCCTGAGTAGAGTGCCTGGCATCATAGCTCACAGCAACTTCAACCTCTCAGGCTCAGGTGATCCCCTTGTCTCAGCTTCCCAGTAACTGGGACCACAGGCACCGGCCACAAGGCCCAGCAATTTTTAGAGATGGGGTCTCCCTCTTGCTCAGGTGGGTCTCAAACTCCTGAGCTAAAGCGATTCACCCTCCTCAGCCTCCCAGAGTGCTAGGATTACAGGCTTCAGCCACTGCACCCAGCCTACAAATGTTTTGTTAAATTAATACCAGTTTGTACAAAAAACTATTCTGACAGAAAAGATACATTCATTCATTCATTAAACTAATATGTCTTTTTTTTTTTGAGACAGATTCTCACTTTGTTAACCTTAGTAGAGTGCTATGCCGTCATCGCTAACAGCAACCTCAAATTCGTGGGCTCAAGCAATCCTCTTGACTCAGCCTCCCAAGTAGCTGGGACTACAGGCACCGCCACAATGTGGGACTATTTTTAAAGATGAGGTCTCACTCCGGCTCAGCTAGTCTTGAACTTGTGAGCTCAGGCAACCCACCCACTTAGGCCTCCCAGAGTGCTTAGGATTACAGGCGTGAGTCACCATGCCCAGCCAACAAATACATCTTCAGCTTTTTTTTTTTTTTTTTGAGACAGAGTCTCAAGCTATCTCCTGGGTAGAGTGCATAGTGTCACAGCTCACAGCAACCTCAAACTCTTGGACTTGAGCGATTCTCTTACCTCAGCCTCCCAAGAAGCTGGGACTACAGGTGCACACAACGCCCGGCTATTTTTTTGTTACAATTCTCGTTGTTTAGCAGGCCTAGGCCGGGTTCGAACCCACCAGCCTTGGTGTATGTGGCTAGCAGCCTAACCATTGTGCTATGGGCGCTGAGTCCTTTTTTTTTTTTTGGTGACCAAATCTTACTCTGTCACCCTGGGTAGAGTGCCATGGCGTCATCATAGCTCACAGCAACCTCAGACTCCTCAGTTCAAGCAATCCTCTTGCCTCAGCGTCCTGAAGAGCTGGAACCACAAGTGCCCACCATAATGCCCAGTTTTCTATAGTAGAGTCAGGGTCTCAAGCAATCCACCTGCCTTAGCCTCCAGGATTACAGGTGTGAGCCACTGCACTAGGTCTTCTTGAGCGAACTATTAAGAGGGTAATTTGCAAAAGGAATCTCACCCTCACATATGAGATGTATAGTAAGATTTCATTAAATAATTGAGCAAAATGATTCTGTATTAAACATTTATGTATGCACAGTTTTGCAGGGCAACTTCCATTACCCAACATCACTCTCTTCAATACGATTAAATAAATTGCCACTAACTTGGCTGCCTCTCCAAATGGGCTATCAGGTATCTAGGGGCAAAGCCTGCAATGTTATATCCCACTCCCCCACAGCCTAATACAGTGCCTGGCATGTAGCAGGTAGGCCTTGGTGTGTGTCACACTTTATGAGGGCAAGACATGATTGCAAGAGGGACTTCACCTAACAATTGCAATCAGTGTACTGGCTCATTGTACCCTCAATGAATCCCCAACAATAAAAAAAAAAAAAAGATATACATTAAAATTATAAACCAAATCCCAGTGAATAAAAAAAAAAACAGACTCGGTACAGGTATCACCTCTTGTCCTTTCCTGCCTCTCCTTCTAGACTCACTTTATTGTCCTCATGCTATACGTATTTCTACTACTAAAACTTACTGTGAACTCGGCAGCTCAGTCCTCTTATTCACCTTTGAATCCACAGCCTGGCACAAATTTGTTTCATAATAAAAAGCAACCTATACCAAAGATAGCTCCTTAAATCAGTATTCTCAAGCTTCATGTTATTTTTCCATAGTAAACATAATGAACTTAATTGGCAACAATTATATTTCTATTAAAATTAAATATCTGATCCTATTCACTTTTATAATAAATACCACCAAAGGTAAATAAATACCACCGATGTTACCACATACAGAGAAATACAGCTAGAGCTGGAAATGTCATCTACCAGCTATAAACAAAACAAATAGGAAATGAAGCTTCCTCGGGCCAGGGAAATTATATAATTCTCCAGAAAACTCAGCTTATATCATTTCTAAAACACATTATTATTTGTAATTGTCTCATCCTTTAAAAATAACAACAAAAATAAGGCTGGGTAGAATGGGTCACACCTGTAATCCTAGCACTTTGGGAGGCCAAGGTGGTAGGCTAGGAGTTTGAACTAGCCTGGACAACATAACAAGACCCCATCTCTACAAAACAATTTAAAAAGTTAGTCAGGTATGGTGGCACCGTTACAGCTACTCAGGAAGCTGAGGTCTGAGAATCACTTGAGCCCAGGAGTTCAAGGCTGCAGTGAGGTGTGATCATACCACTACACTCCAGCCTGGGTGACAGAGAAAGACCCTATCTATAAAAACAATAACAACAAAAATAGTTAATTTAAAAGGTTTCCAGTGGCTCCCGTAAGGGCCTATTGGATGAAGACCAAATTTCTGAGTATAGTCTCCTGGCTAGAGCACGGCTGACTCCAATCCAGCTTTGCAGCCTGTGGTCTCCTTAAACCCCCTGAACTCCAGCCATACTAGACTCCTCAACATGAAATAAATCTTCAGGCTTCCATGTCTTTGTTAATGTTGACTCTCAGCTGTCTGGACTGTGCACTTCCCATATCTATACTTGAAAAAAAAAAAAATTTCAACCCAAACTTTCAAGTATAAGGCTAAAAACAGGCAGTACATGACCAAACCTAATAATAGCTTGGTTACTGATTTTTTTAAGCCACAGGTTACTCAGAATGAAATCTGGGATTGGGAGGAATGCAATGAAGTTATTTGTGAGTTTATGGTACACACGTTGACAAATCACAGGCTAGGATAGAGATACCTGGTAGATGGCAAACCAACCCAGTAGGGAGTCTCTACCACTCCAACAAAACCCGCAAAACCTTGTGGCAGGATGCCAATAACATAAAAGGCAGATGAAAATAGGCTAAGAGCAATGTGTCCCCTTTCCTAAAACAGCCCTAAGATATAACATTGTAGGTGAAGGAAATCCTCCCAGGGTACAGCACCAGGGGCAGCAAGATCTGATCAGGAATCACACGAAGGAACAGCCAAGACCCAGAATACTCACTGCTCCCACTGCCCTGACTGTCCAACTCATGAACTACAGAATGTGATATGGCTACGTGGCAGGGCAGGGGACAGTATGTTTTCTGGGAAACCTAATGATGGGGCTCACCACTGATGCATGGGCTGGATGGAAATGAAAGCAGAGGAATGAACAGCACCTGCACGGCACTACTTCCAAGTGCAGCCAGTCAGCTGGACCTGTCACGGTCTGCCCCAGTGAGGGGAAGAACTGGTCTGCAGTTGTACCTACAAAAGTGCAACTATGAATAGCCGGGCGTTGTGGCGGGCGCCTGTAGTCCCAGCTACTCGGGAGGCTGAGGCAGGAGAATCGCCTAAGCCCAGGAGTTGGAGGTTGCTGTGAGCTGTGTGATGCCACGGCACTCTACCGAGGGCAATAAAGTGAAACTCTGTCTCTACAAAAAAAAAAAAAAAAAAAAAAAGTGGAACTATGACACACAAGGACATGTCTGTGACTATATGCACTGAGAGTATACACACATTCATATACATATTATACTTAAACATACAGAAAAGTGCAGATACCTATATATGTATCAGACCAAAGGGGTGAAGTGGAGCACTCATAACAATTAACATTTTGCTATACCTAAGATTCCCTTTGTCTTAATCTGCTTGACCCTTTCCTCCTCCACAGTCACCCCAATCCAATGATTTTAATTAGTTCTGTTCAAGTAGTTTGACTCAGGCATAATTTGCAACTAACTCATACCATCCTTCTCATCCCTTTCTATCTCCTCCCATTATCCCCTAGGCTAACCACACTACAACATATAAAATCAATAAATGCTAAATGAATCAACAAAATAGCACAGTTATAAATAGATAAGGGAATTTGGTTTTGTATTCTATTATCTGTGTATCAAAAACAAATATTCCTCCCATTGGACTCCGGGGTAATAAGGAAACCTGAGGTACTTTTTCTCTTCTGTAGAGAAGGACTGGCCCCAGGGGTGGCTTCCACCACTTAAACTTTTAGTTATAAAAGAACATCTATATAGAGAAAGAGTTTGTTTCTGCCATAAAGTTTATTGTAACAGGATCTGTCCTGTACCAATTGTATATTTATCTTTAAAAGAAACACATGGAATGGCATGACAAAGAAGAGCTTGGAATCATTACATAAAACAAGCCCAGCTGATGCCCAGACAGACACAAACACTGTAACCCCTGTGTACCTCTGCCCCAGATGATAGGAGCCAAGCCACAACACAATCAGCCCTTGTTGGAGGCCAGTGAGCCAGCTCTCCAGGATGAGTCAGGGCTCATGTGATCAGATCTTTACTTGTTTCGAGGCTTCTTAACAGAGATAATATAGACTTGTTACCCTTGTATGATGCTGGAAAATATCCAAAATAATTGGCCTATCCCTTTCTGACATATCTGTAGGCAATAAATGAACGTACTTTCTATTAACTGTAAACTTTCAAATGAGTCCAAGGAATGAATAGATGCCCTATAAATTAACATTTCCAAAATTAAGTTCTACTACCTTAAGAATTTATGGAGACACGTTGCCCTATTTTGCCAAGGGAAAATAAGCAGATTTTTAAAAATACTGAAGCTGGGCACAGTGGCTCATGCCTGCAAATCCCAGCATTTTGAGAGGCAAAGGCAGGAGGATCACTTGAGCTAGGAGCTTAAAATTAACCTTGGCAACATAGCAAAGTTCTATCACTACAAAAATTTTTAAAAAATTAGCTGGGCCTGATGATACACACCTATAGTGCCCGCTAGTTAGGAAACTTAGGAGATCACTTAAGCCCAGGAATTTGAGGCTGCCATGAACCATGATCTTGCTCCAGGCTGGGTGACAAAGTGAGATCCATCTCAAAAATAAATAAACTTTGATATATTTGTATTTTTCTGTTACCATGTTTTTTGCACCAAATGTATGTTGTTAATGCAATTTTTAAAAATTTAAAGTCCATTAAAACCAAAAATGTACGGTTTTCTCTCCTTATTTCCATATTCCTGCTTAGCAATTTTAAAAGCAATACAAAATAAGATGACCAAGTCCCTGCAAAGTTATAATAAACTGGTACCGTGCCATGTGGTATAGATTTACCTAAAACACAGAGGTACATTCATACTATTCCTCTTCGAGCTTGGCACTATGTATAAGAAATCACTGGACTCTAAGAAACTTTCAGACACTGTTACATCAGAGGACTTTTTTTTAAGTTAGATTTTAACTGGATTTAAAAGAATGAAAGGAATTTCCTGGATTTTATTGCAGCAATTTCCCAACAGATTTTTGCCCCGACTTCTTGGTAAGGCAAGGATTAAAGCCACTTAGCAAATCAGAGTGTATATTTGCCAGTTAAACTGCTATTAAGAACATGTAAATTAAGACATCTTTTAAAAGCAACACACACCAACAAGTTCCTGCTCAGAAGAAGTTGTTTTAACAGTCTCCTATGAAGTCAGTTAAAAAGCATCAACCATCTGAGGTCACATTTAAGTGAAGGCAGGATCTACTTTCAGACCACACAGGACTATGACAGGATCTGGGAACACGCTACATTAGATCAAGAAGGAACCTTTCTCTGTTTTGTTATCATATGACAAGTATTACTGTAAAATATTCTCTACAACTTCATTAAAATATCAAGCACAATACATGTACAATTTAACACAGCACAAGGAGGAAGACAGGGACATATTTTTCAGAATTGCAAAATGGCATCTGTAGAATGTCTCAAGGGAGTGACAAAGGCACTTCTTTGGCCCTAACAAAGAGAACAATGTTTCCACTAGGATACTACAGGACTATTGCATTTCAGGAGGAGAGGGGAAAAGCAGCGAAAATTAACACAAAACAGAACTAAACATGCAGAATGCCAGTCTGTAGAGAAGAATTAAAGAAACTTATTCAGCACACAAGTTTCACTCATTATAGTACATAAAACCAAGAGTGCTTAATGGTTTTAAAAACTGGGTAATTTCAAATGTTATATTTAAAAAAAAAACCAAAATATTAGAAAAATAAAATCACTTACCAACTGAACTCTGTTAGATTCATAAACATTGCATTTCTATAATTTCTGTTGTTTAAAAGATAGCTTATAAACAAGCTATGCCAGCACTATGCTAAGCAATTTACCTATAACATTTCATTTAATTTCCTGTGACCACTCTATAAGAAATGCACTATCAATGGTTCCAATTTACAGGTAAAGAAACTGAGGCTTACAGAAAGAAAAATAACTGTGTATCAGGCAGATCTGAGTTTCAATTCCGACCCCTTTAAATTACTAGCAATGAGTCTTTGGCCTTCTTTCCAAGATACTTTTACTTTGAATTTCAAAACTATCAAGAACAAGTAATGTTCACATGCATTAAGAACAATTTTTTTTTTTTAAACAGGGGTCACTCTGTTGCTGGGGCCTAATTGTGCAATGGAATCATCATAGCTCACAGCATCTACAAACTCCTGGGGCTAAGACATCCTCTTGTCTCAGCCTCCCTGGTAGCGGGATCTATAGACATGCACCACCATGCCTGGCTAATTTTTTTTTATTTTTGGTAGAGAAAGGGTCTCACTATGTTGCCTAGGCTGATCTAGTGCTTCTGGCCTCAAGTGATACTCCACATTTGACTCAGGACAAGGTATTTTTAAAAACTGGACAAGAACTTTCCTAGAACAGCAGATAAAAATGAAACTACTTGCTTAATAAATTGGAGGTGAAGGGGAAATTGGGGTATATTCACTCGACCAAGAACATTTTCAAAACACTGTTAAGAGCAGCCCTAAAAAATGACTTAGGAAAAAACAAAGAGAAGGGATGCCAAGAAGCCAGGATTAACACAAAATAAAGTAAATATGGGAATATATTGGATGGAGAAAGATCACAATCAGTACCCTAAGCTGATTATTCCTCACTTTATATGAAGTTCATGTGCTTCAGTGTCTTCAGTGGATGGTGCCCAAAAAAATAATTTGATGACTTTCATGTTGTGAAAAAAATTTTCTAGTTATAAACTGTAGACTCTGATCAAAGTAAATAAAACCAACATGTAAGCTTTTCTTCCTATTGACTAGTTCTGGTAAATTATTTGTCAGCCTGACTTTGAATCCCCCAGGACACTGTTACCCAACTCATCTTCCTAAACTCCAGTTCTGATCACATCATTCCTCTGTTTGGAAAACCTCAGTGACTCCACTGACTACAGAAAGCACATCCCACCCTTCCACCTGAAATGCAGAGTCCTCCAGGTACTGGCTTGGCCCTCCTTTTTAGTCATTCTGTTTAGTTCTGCCCAGGATGAATGCTATCATTCTGGGGGGAAAGCCACTGGGTCTCCAGGCTTACTCCTACAAGCTCTTTTCAAAGGACAGCCACCCAAGTAGAATGCTGGTCATCACCACGACCATCCAGTAAAAAAAAAAACCTCCAGCCACGAGGCTACGACCTTGCCAAAGACTACCCGGCTTGATGCCACCCTTCCCTGCTCCAATGCCCTGCCCTCATTCTGAGCCCAGCACTGCCCTACACTGCAGACCTTAAGCACCCTCCTTACCCACTCCTAAACAAGTCTGTCTTAGTCTGTGTCCTCACAGCAACCAACACACCATTTACACAAAGTTCTGCTTAGTATATGTTGAGTAAAGAGAAAGGAGACAAAAAGAGAAACCTAGCACATTGCGTTTTCAAACAATTCTAAGCATGATAATCTTATTTTTCTATTATCCAAGATAATCGTCTTAATGATCCAGTAAAGTTATTATAATATTAAGTTAGACGGTGCTATAATGGAACAACTGTTATTTTGGCACCTTGATAATGAGACACCTCATTTCGTCTTTTAAGGTGAAGAGCGTGGGATTTACTATCTTCACTCTTCAGGATTGCTTCTCATGGGTTAAGACTGGCCTGATGGGTCACTATCTTCAAAAAGGTGGTAAATTCTAAGAACAGCCAAAAGATATTAGAAATGGCTCTGAATAATTTTAGGGTATATAATCTTCTTAAATTATGTAAATTGTAGATCTGTGAGGACCCAAAAAATAACTAAGCTAAGCCTTTATTTTATAGATACTAGAGAATCTAAGGAATCAAACTGAGGTATGTGACTGAGGAATCAGTTTCACAGACTATCCTGAGAAAAGGCAGAAACCTAACCTCCTGGCAAAGGCTATCTGCCAGGTATTTCTTCTATACATTAACATGTTAAATCAACTATCAGGGGTCCTCAAACTTCTTAAACAGGGGGCCAATTCACTGTCCCTCAGACCTTTGGAGGGTTGGACTATAGCTTAAAAAAAAAAAAAAAAACTATGAACAAATTCCTATGCACACTGCACATATCTTATTTTGAAGTAAAAAAACAAAACGGGAACAAATACAATCACACTGCCTTATGTGGCCTGCGGGCTACAGTTTGAGGACCCCTGATAGATGCTGGGCTCAAATCAACTAGGTAATGGATCCATGTTTCTGAATGAATTTGCCTCTCAGCGTTTTCTCAAATGGAGTTCATTTTCCCCCACACATACTTTCCTCTTGGTCTCTTCTTTTCCCAATGCACCTCACACTGCTGAACTTCCAGCTTCCTACAGAGGTAAATGCAGTATAAATACGTGGAATAGTAGCTAATTTTTCTTAACTATCAGCATTCCTATCACACTGGGTTAGAAAAGACCTTTGTCCTTTTACTGCTCAAGTTGGTACTAAAATCACAGCAAAATCAGGGAAAAGAAATGACTGGGAAACAGAAGGGTGCCTGTCTTGGAAAGCAACAGCTATGACTATCATAACTGAGACACAAGATAAGAAATCTACGATTATTTTATTCATTTGGAACCTATTAGATACAGAGTGTCCCAAAAGTCACCATACATAGGAAAATTAACAAATTCTATTTTATATTTTATATATTTTTTATTTTTATATATCAACACATAGAGAAATATTTTGTAAATAAAAGTACATTTAGTTACAATTTCCCATATTCCCTATATATGTATATATGGTGACCTTTGGAACACCCTGTATAATTTGTTATAGTTACACAGAAATTTTAGAATATCTGTAAGTAAAAAACAAGAATGACTTCCAGAAAATCTGGCCAACCCATCTACCAAAAACCCAAATCCGTACCATAGCTCACCCAGCTCCACAGCTGTTCCTCACTGGCCATCAGCATCTATTTGCAGCATGATGGCACCCTGTGGGGTAGAATCCAGATATTCATTCCATGCCAGGAGAATGAATGATATAGTCAAGAATAGAAATACCACTACCTTGCATGCTGTCAAAACGGAACATCCCAAGAAAAACACCAACTCACATGTATCGGTAATGGATTCACTAGGTAATCATAGGTCTCCTCAGAACTCACACTTGCAGCCCAGGCCTGAGATCACTGCTACCACCTTGCTCACCGGCACCCCACAATCCAAGGACGCCTGGATTAGGGATAAACGCCTTAAGTAGCAGTGCTGACACAATTCAGCCCCAGCGCTTAAGTCAGAGGAGGCCCAGCCCTGGGTCAGGAAATAATGCGACTGACTAGAACCCAAAGGTAAATATAAATATCTTTAGGAAGCAGAGTTCCTTTTCCAATCATGAAATTAATTCCCAAATTATTTTAATTTTTTGCAGAGCCAAACAGAAACAGATGGAAAATAATTCCAAATGCTCTGAAAAGCATGCAGATCCTTTATTACTTAAATAACTAATAACGCACGAAGACTCCTCAAGAGAAATGAGATCACCCTCTACTAACACAAGAAACTTATGCACTAGCACATTACAACCATACATTTTTCTTTATAAGGGAAAAGAGCATATGTGTTTACACACGTATCACACAGTCGGTGTGACTGCTTTCTCTTGCAGCTAGAGGAACGGGTCGTATCTTCTATGTCCTGACACACTAAGGGGATGGGAAATGCCATCAAGGCATACTGTGAGGCAAGCAGCTTAGGAAGAAGAAAAAGCAAGCAGTTAATCAAAACAGAGATTCTTTATATTATACTAACCAAACTTTTCGGTGTAACACTAGAGAACAAGTTAAGCACAGCATTATGATAAGAATGGAATGCTGCCAGAAAACAAACAAATAGAATTCTTTTTATTCTGTTTCTTCCTACACTATCTAGCCACTGAGGCCATTTTCCATATTTCTCCATCACTCAAACTGTCATCTTTAAGTGGAGTTTACCCACCCACCCCAATCATTTGAGAACCTTCTGGAAAAGAAACAGAAGTATAATCAACTTTGCCAAATGACATTCAGATTTAGTCCCCACCCTAATATTTGGCTATTTATCCTGCTTACTTCTCAAACTTCTTCCATTCTTTTCTTCCTTCTTTCTTTCCCTACCTAGGAATAGATTCTAGCAACTAAGTTACTTCCTGTCTTCCCTACCCCCTTACTCCTTAATTTTCAACACCAAATGTCTCTATTTCTCTTTCCCTCAATATAAAAAAACCAAGAAATGTACAGAATTGTAAGTCTGAATGTGGAATTTAATATTCTAAAGAATTCTGTGGAGAAATTTTTCCAAGCAAAACAAAAAAAAAAAAATGGTTTTCCGTAACCTATTTTTCAAACATTACTCCCCATCTCAACAAATATCACCTCAGCTGTCATGCAGTTTCTTCTAGGTTTAGGCTTAATACAAATGAGGGTGAGCGTGAGTCCATGATGACTGTGTCTCAAAAAGGACCTCTAACTGCCCGTTGACCACAATGAAGAGTGTACAAATCAGGACGTGTTTATTCTGCAGAAGAGTTCCTTAGATCATCAGCACAACTAGAACCTCACAAAAGAGACCAGGTTCTCTAGCTGCAAAATACTCAAAACATTTTTAACAAATCATAGCAGTAATACTGAGAACCTGCAGGGTCCTCTGCTTGTACTATGGCCTTGAAAGAGGGGAAGAAGGAAGAAAACGACAGACTGAGAGCTGATAACCTAGACTGCTAGCAAACACAACCTGTGGAAAGTTAACATTGATACACATGTCAAATTTCAAGACAACAGTAGAATAAATGCCATGAGACAGTGTATGACCCACAGCTAAAGGAATGACACAGCTCAGCATTCCTATAGGAATTCAGCGAAATAAGGCAAATATATTCCAGAGTAAAAGAAATTTGGCACATGAGATAATTACTTTAGCGAGACCATTTGAAAAGTTTTAAAAGATTTATTGGTTTTAGTATGGCAAAAGAGAAAACCTTCAAATATGCTTATGCTAAATGTAAAATATATGTTTTTAACCTCTCTTCCTTTCCGGTTCACATCAAATAGCCCTGAAATGGCATCAATCCAGCCACATCATACTGGTTTTAAAAGTCTCCCAATCACCTGGGCCAAATTAAGTAAACAGCGGTCTTTGGGTGGTCTCAATTTTTCACTTTTTTTTCCCACAAAGTTACAGTTAGATGGATTTAACTCTCTGGGTCAATGATCCTTAAGTTATCCCAGAGAAAAAGAAGACGTCACAAATTCTCCTCAGTATATAAAGTAAAAGAGGCAGAATGTACAGCGAAAAGTGTTGTGGAACACGTTGACCCAGATCTAACTGCAGTTATAAAAGTATTGGTAACTGTAAGTAAGTCAATTTTCTTCATTTTCTTCTTTCATTTTACTAAATTTCCTCACCTACAAAGTTAAAAGTTAGGGGATAAATTTTCTCTTAAAGTGCCTCTTAGCTCTAAAATTCTACTTTTTTTTTTTTTTTTAATCCAGAGTCTTACTTGTCACCCTGGGTAGAAGGCCATGGCATCATAGTTCACAGCAACCTCAAACTCCTGGGCTCAAGCAATCCTCTTGTCTCAGCCTCCCAAATATCTGGGACTACAGGCACCCACGACAACACACCGCTCATTTTTTTGTTTATTTGTTTGCTTAGAGAGAGGCTGGTCCCGAACCCCTAAGCTCAAGTAATCCACCAGGATCACAGGCATGAGCTACTGCACCCACCCTAAAATTCTACACTTTAAAAAATAACTCATCCTGGCAAACCTTACACAAGTAACAGTGAAAAACACTGAACTTTGTGAAATGTACACAAATATGGCTTTGCTGAAGTATTTACTGCAAAAGTTTTGGAATAGGCACAATAAATATCATAATATTAATAGTGATTTTATCTAAAAATGGGAATTAGGCCAGTTTTTATTACTTATGTTTTGCTGTATTTCAAGTTCTAGTCAATAAGTATATAAAGTTATCGTTAAAAAGATCCAAATCCCTTGAATCCAAGCTGGACATTTTGAATCAGAGCTCTCTGACCTCTACGAAATACACAGGAACTCAAGAGTTCTCTTAGAAACACCATAAGCTCAGTCTTAGTAGGGGTGAAATAAAGGAAGAAAATCCTCAACTTTGTCCACAGCTACTTTTCCCATCTAGTCTGAAATCCCCTCTTCCGCCCCACCTCTTTTCATAAAAATCTCTTGGGAGTGACTGAATGCAAGTAACCTAAAACTGGAATTTCTGTGTGGTTTTCAAAAATCATTGTCTTATCATCTCCCCACCTCTACACACAGGCCCAGAATTGGATTTCATACTTATTTTCCAAAAAAACTCCCATAATAGTACTTAAACATTTTTTCTTCTTTCTGTTTTCTTCATTTTTTTTTTAAAGCACAGGCAGGCTATCACGGAAAAAGAGGAAAATAATCTGGCACCTGTGGAGGTGATGTCATTACCGGCCACGGCTCTGAACTGTCCCTGGAATGCAGCCTGCATTTTGAATCTCTGAGCCCACCCAACACTGTTTAATATAAAACACAGTCATACTTAATTGACTGTCTTCTCCTTAGGAAGCGCTGTACTTGCATCTTGTCAGCTTTCAAGTTTCTGTGGAACACAGCACCAAATACTATCAGGATCATCCTTGGAAAGCCAAGGGTTTGGTAGCTTTAAACCCTTATTTAATATCTTGCAGAGAAGGACTACTCTGCATACCTATCTATAGGCAATTCCTGACTCATGATAGGTTATATTCCAAAAGCCTGATTTTGAGTCACTGGCTTGATAACAGAACTATACATAACTCTCCAAAACCAGATGGAGCAAGGACTTGACTGGGGAAGGGGTGGGCACAGTGAGGGAGTGAGAATGGGGGTGTGATGCTGGGGATGTACGACTATCCTCCATCTGTACAATGAAGCTAAGGAAATCTAAAGTAATGCAAAAAGTAGAATGAGAGTTTCTTGGCATAAAGTAAACAATAAATGTTAGCTACTGAACTACCGTTATTATTCCACCACCCACCCAAACAGTCATTACAGGGAATATTATAATAACTTCCTAAGCCTACTACAAAGGGTCAATAATCTATAACACACCTGAAAGTAGCTGAAAACCACAAATTTGAACATTTCTAAGGAAAACATGCAATTTAGAGTTCCAACTAGAACACGTCGGCTTTCCAGAGGAATTAAGTACCACCCCCATTTGTTCTAGACAGTGCAATGAAGAACCCCTACCCCCATCGCTCCTCCGGCAAGGAACCCAGGAGAGATGGGGTACCTGACAAGGGGATGAGGGTGTAAATTTTCCTCCCAACTCCCCACTGTGAAAGTCCCTGGTCATCCCCCCCCTTTTTTTTAAAGTTGCAGAAAGAACAGAACATAGCCTGCTGCTCCCCACTGCCAATGCCTGTCCAGTACTGTCTTGAACAAAGGGAAATGAGACTCTCCACCACCCAAGTTCAGTTTAGAAAGCAACAAAGGCTTTGCAACTTTCTATCAACACCTTACTAGTCATAACAATGGGGAGACGGATGAAAAAAAGCTTAAAAATATTTGTCTGTGGGCGGCGCCTGCTCAGTGAGTAGGGCGCCGGCCCCATATGCCGAGGGTGGCGGGTTCAAACCCAGCCCCGGCCAAACTGCAACCAAAAAATAGCCGGGCGTTGTGGCGGGCGCCTGTAGTCCCAGCTACTCGGGAGGCTGAGGCAAGAGAATCGCGTGAGCCCAGGAGTTAGAGGTTGCTGTGAGCCGTGTGAGGCCACGGCACTCTACCGAGGGCGCTACAGTGAGACTCTGTCTCTACAAAAAAAAAAAAAAATTTGTCTGTTTTTACTTATACCCTAAAGGCAGCCTGTGGCTCAGTGAGTAGGGCGCCAGTCCCATGTGCTGGAGGTGGTGGGTTCAAACCCAGCCCCGGCCAAAAAAAAAAAAAAAAAAAAATCGCACTCAGATGCCAATACTTTTTTTTAATTTTAAAAAAATTGGCCAAGACAACAGAAGAAGAAAGAAGCTGTAATTCATATCATGCAATTCAATTCACAAGACGTTGCTTACTTCATTTTTTATGGGGCTGTTACCCTCCCACACCTCTAAAAATTAGTCAATTTTCAATTATTTGTTACTAATTCTGTATGTCTATCTATAGGCAATCCCTGACTCATGGTACATTTTGTAGAAAACCCATAACTAAGACCCAGAAAGGCTTCTATGGACCCAAAGCAGATCAAAAGTCCCCTCTTCTCTCTGCCCAGCTTTTACCGACTCACAAGATTCTAGGATTCTAGGTCTCCTGATCCTGACATTTTACTATTCTACTTCCCTTAGTCTGGCAGCGCAGCTGGAGAGAATGATGTTGGGCCAGAAGCTTAATAAATATCTGAGCCCTGCTTTTCTCCAGCACCCACAATGTTTAGAGTCTTTTAATGGATTGGGGACCCAAATTCCAGACCTTCAGCATGTGTAATGCACACCAAATCTAAACACTTTTTACGTATTACCCATCTTCCTGCTCCTTACTGCAAGGCATGGGGCCGACGACTGTGCATGTCTGCGTGTGTTCTTACTTAAAAAACAAATTTCCAGTGATCCTGTTCTTCTCACCATCTCAGTTACCCATTCCCACGGTCACACCCCAAGCACTAGGTTTCAATTTTTTCCAACTATGACCCAAAGGAAAATATTTACATCCCAACCTCATTCAGAAAATACACAGTAAACACATTCAGTTTTGATGGAAACAAAGTTTTCATCCACTCAGACCAAAACTAAAGCCTAAGTTTGAGCAGTTTGTGCTAAATCGAGTCCCGGCCTTTCTACTCAGCCAGATTTCTCCCTACCTGCAGCCCTCCTCAGCCAGAGAAAGGGGCACCTCCCCTCCCATTTTCTTTCCTCTCCCATGTGGGAAGCTTTCTTTTTAATTCATAGAAAAGTTTCCTGTCAACTAGATGATTTCCTGATTCTGAGGTGGTTTTTCATTTTTTTTAAATGCTCTCTAATTTCTTGAAAAATGCTGCCCTAGACCTGTAATGCCCTGCAATTACCTCAATTTCATGTACGCCAACTTCTCATTATCTTCTATCTCTCCATGCCAATCCCTCTTGAACCCCAACTCCAACAATTCTTTGACTCTGGGGGTCCTGTACCCTTATCACCTTCCTACGCCCCAGTAGGCCTACCTGTCCTTAAACAGCTTGGATTCCAGGATTATACCCTAATTCCTCTGCTGCTCTCTCCTACCACCATACCCACCTTCTTTACAGCTACATCTAACTCTGGCCTTACTTCAAACTTGTCCCCAAGCAGCCAAACAAAAACAACCGTGACAATTTTTCATTTAAATCCACAGCCACAAACTTTAAGCATATCCTCAGTGATCCCCAGAAATCCTACAAAAGTTCCCTAGTCAATCTGCATTCCCACTATCCTGAATATCACCTTCACACCTGCACATAAATCAAAAAAATTTCAGACTCAAAAAAAAAATGACACTAGAAAGTGAAAGTTCTGATGTTCTCAGCCACAATCCAACTATAGCTCTCCTCCAAGAGATAGAGAATATCTAATATTCTGTCTAACAAACTCTGTTACCAAAAAAAAAAAAGGTAATAACCATTCAAGAAAAAAAAAAAAAAAAAGAAAATCTGCCCCAGTACAAGGCCAAGTTCCAATACTGACATAACCATTAAAGAATAAAAGAAAAAAGTATTTGCTCTTTAAAAGTATTTTTGAGGGCGGCGCCTGTGGCTCAAATGGTAGGGCGCCAGCCCCATATGCCGGAGGTTGCAGGTTCAAAACCAGCCCTGGCCAAATCTGCAAAAATAAATAAATAAATAAATAAAATAAAAGTATTTTTATTTTCTCCCTAATTTATGAAAATATTTGCTAATATTCTCTTAATTCTCTTACCAAAGTAGTCCATATGTAACTATGCCCTGCCTCGCTAATCACTCACAGAGTAACAGTTTATTGTCCAAATACAATTTGTTCAGCGATGCAAATACATGTGCAATTAGGCGTGTTCAATTTGCAAGGGACAAGTCCAATGGCATAGCCAAAGGTGGTAAGTACAGGCGCCCTGCTAGTGGGCCTTTTGCTGGAATAAACAGCTTTTCCCACAATTATCTCTAGATCGAATCCAAGTCTAATAAATGCTTTTATGTAATTCAACATAAAAATAGCACACCCACATTATAGAGTTGTTATTTGTTCTAACCAAGTCACTAATTACAACACTAACACATATAAGAAAAGAAACCCCAGACTAAAATGGGAGCATGTCTCTTCAAACTCCAGAGCCAGTAGAAGTGAAGGCTAAGTAACTGCCCACAGAAATGGTAAGAAGCCTAGCTCAGAATTCCAGGTGCCACAAGCGTGCTGCCTTTGGGGAAATAGTGAAGGTCTTCAAGGGTCCTTTCGATCACTTGGAAACTCAGTACTCCTCCTAAGGGATAAAGAAAAAAATGAATAAATTCTTTTAAAGTCAGTAAGGAAATCTAAATTTAAACCTATCCAACAAACAGGCAGATCATGGCAAAGCTACCAGCCCTTTAGAAAACAAAGAAGAGACTTCAGCTCAGAAGAACTTCAGACAAAAACACAAGCACCTCTTGGACTACAGATGTGGCCAAGATGATGTGCTATCCTGCCAGCCTGCTAGCTTCACACAACCAGACCTCCAGCATCACAGAACATGCACAGCAAACCACACCAATCTGGTCCCGCGAACATAACAATCCTTACCTTCCCTGATGAGACTTTCCTCAGCACCCTGTCAATCATCCTACCAAGCACTTTCTGTCATTCAGTCTGAGGACTGCTGAGGTGGTTGGCGTCTCCTTCTCCTCCACCCTTCATCCACTCAAAATTCAGGGACTAGATACTGTGTATATTAGAGAACATCATGCCTAGAGAGAGTCACAGGGAGCAAGTAGGCCCAAGACCACAATCTATTCTGAGAAATAATAAAGCAATATTCAGAACAGCATCAGACTAAAGGATGAAGCAGGGTACAACTGGAGCCACGCATGAAGGCTGAGGGCAGAAAGAAAGGAAGTGCAGACTCCCAAGTTGTCACGAAGGCATCATGTAGGAAAGACCACTCGTTGCAAGTTGTTCCTTCAACTTTTTACATTTCATCAAAATCACAAAAGTAGGTCTAAGAACTCCTAAGGTGATAAAATACAAAAATCAGTCAATTTCTCTATTACCAAGGTAGATATTTTATAGATATTGGACTTAAAGGTTTCTTCTTGTTGAGATGTACTAAAAATTCCATGGAGCCACTGTATTTTGGTTTTTAGCTTACAAAGCTAACCAACATTTGATTCTATAGATACATACAACTCACATTTGTTAATCACAAATGCATTTTCTGGTACTCAATATAATTCCAAGAGACATAGACCTTCATCCCAGTCATAAGTCTAATTATCTTTGATGAGTATCCCTTCCAGTCTTTGGCTTTTCTCCCACCCTAAGCCAAAGATAGTTCACTCTGAACAGGCAGTTAATTACTGTGACTAACAGAATGGCACATAATAGTCTAAGGTGTGACCTCCCCTAAGTCAAAATGGTGGGGTGAGGGTAAACACAGGAAGGAAGTGAAAGACAGAATCCAGTGTAAGGGTCAACCTGTGTTATTCAGCTTGGGGCTGGGAGAGTAAACAGATCGATATCCTCTTCCTCCATCTCTAGAAAAGAGAATAAAAACTTGCCTAGTGACCACTGACTTGTTTTGTTAGCCAGACCAGGGTTTCTCGACCTCTACACTGCTGTGAGTGGGGTATTCAGCAGCATCGCTGGCTGCTACACACTAGACATTCATAGCACTCCCTCAAGTTATGGCAATCAAAAATGTCCCCTAGGGAACAAGTGTCATTCAGCTACCTCCACCTAGGTTTAACACCACAGTGCTGGATGATAATCAGGCATTAAATATACAATGAAGAAGAAACTGATGTTGATGAATAGGCTGAATACATATTAAGGTAAGTGAAAGGTTATACCCTAACGAGATATTGCATACATTTTAATGAAAAGCTAAGAGATACTCCAAAAAGAAGAGAAAAATCAAAATGAAGGCCCAGAAAGTAAAACAAAGTCTAGATGATTTAAGTAATGTGATTGTGTGCATTTGATGGCAATTGCTAATTCAGATCACAAAATTATATTAAATAATTAAGTATACATATAGTCAGGTGTAGAAGAAGCTTCAACTTAAGAAAAAGCTTAGACCTGACATCATGGCTCACACCTGTGGTCATAGCACTTTGGGAGGCAAAAGCGGGTGATATCTTGAGGCCAGGAGTTCATGACCCGCCTAGGCAATAATGAGACCCTATCTTTACAAAAATAAAAAAACTGGCACACACTTCTAGTCCCAGTGACTAGGGAGGCTACAGCAAGAAGATTGCCTGAGCTCAGGAGTTTCGAGGTTGCAGTGACCTATGATGACACCGCTGCACTCTAGCCTGGGCAACAGAGCACGATCCTATCTCTTAAAAAAAAAAAAGTAGAGAGAGAAGAAAAAGAGCCTAGTGAAAATATTAAAACTAAATCAAACCAATCTATCTTCATTTCACATATCCAAATATCCAAGCCCATTCTACAAGAATAATCTTTATCCAATTTTTAGCCCACAAAATGAATATATGAAAGAGTAACTATTTTGAAATAATTAGGAACACACATATAGGACTCCAAGTCCTGGCTCCAATCACCTTCTAGCTATATGACACTTACCCTCTCTAAGCTGTTTCCCTTATCCAGAGAAGTAAATGATATAACCAACGTAAGGATGTCAAGCATGGTGTCTAGCACACTCTAAGTACTAATAAATGGCAATTACCAGTAGTTACACATTATTTTATAAGCATGCTTTTCATAGAAAATGGAAACAAACAAACAAAAAAAAAAACAGAAAATGGAACACATTACCCAAGAAAACAGACTTCCAATCAGTTAACTGGGGGGAAAAAAAATCAACAAAACCCATTCCTATAAAGTACATGACTTTAGATGTCAAAATTTACCTTCACTCTTAAGGCAAGAAGAAAAGAATGAATTACTACCCAAGCACATGGTTATGATAATGGCAAAATAGAAATGCTATCTTTTCTTAAGTACCACATTATTTTCCTACTTGTGCTAACTCCAAATATATTTCCCCAAACTTTTATCCAAATCAGCCAACACACCATTTTAGGCAGTTGAACTTAAAAATTCACTTTACACAAGAAATGTTCTGTAAAGCCTAATAATCAAGTAGGAAGGAAAAAAAGAGTATGTTCTCACATATACCCAGAGCCAGTTTGGAGTTGCTGTTTTCGCCTCACAGAAGTTGTTTTCTAGCCACAAGCTACTACAAATTGTTCAGACCTTTTGGCAGCAACACAGGAAACTGCCCTTTTCACCCATTCTCCCACAAAAAATGTAGTCAATTTCTAGGCAAACCCATCTCTCAAGGCCACTTGCTTCATAGAGCCAAATGCACACCATTTTTCATTTTGCAATAAGAACCCCAAATATTTTGCATTTTTGTTTAGAAAATTTAAAGCAAGTCACCAAAGACACATGGGCAACTTTCCCCTTCATTAAATCAGCTCATAAAGTGTGCTACACCAACATTTGAAATTTATAGGACGTTTGGAATCACAGCTGTTTCTGTTTTATCCAAATCGTCAAGGATGCAATAAGCAACATTTCCTGTTGCTTAATTGTCCTTGGCTTTCCACTATTGTCAAATCCGAGCTAAGTTTCAAATAAGTAGCTAACGCAAGTGTAATTAAAACACACACACACACACACACACACACACACTCACAGAGGCAACCCACTTGTGATATCTTCCATTTGAATCTGGGGGTTTTTCGATGATCTTGTGGATCACATAAAAGCAGTTGGGCAAGTCACACGGATGACACTGAAGTTCTCAACTTTTTATTCAAGTATACAAAATCAATCCACATTCTTCTCCTCCAATTATTTAAGAGAAAGTGAGGGCAGGACGTAGTAAATTACTCAACAGCTGTAACATATTTAATTTCTTAAAAGACTGCCTTTTAAACACAAAATTAAAGAGAATCCTTTGGAAACCAGGAATCCCTCTGTATCCCATTTGGCTTAAAATTTCACAGACTGGTCATTTATTTAAAAAACAAGCCCAAATGGTAAAAAGGTATCTGCAATCACTCACTACATGAAGCTGGATGCTACCCTGTTTTGCGAGAACCAAATGCCAGAACTCAAATCTGTGAACCATGCTCACAATTCACAGATTTAAAAAAAAAAGAAGAAAGAAAATCAGCCCAGTATTTTCCCTGGAACATTTCTGTCTCCAAAAATGTCTTGCCACTGCAAACAATTTCCAATAATGATGCAAAGGCAACCTCTCCAAAAAGAGTACAATATAACAGAAACTGCCCCAAAACCACACACAAAAAATAATCAGCAAAGAAACCTCGACTCAATTACACAAGACCCATTACACTTGGATTTAACAGAAGATAATCAAAAGAATATTTTTCAGTCAGTATTCAATATAAACACTAATTTAAAATACTCAAGTTCAGAACTCCTTTTCAAAGGCACACTTTAAATTACTCCACCAAACTAAATTCTATGGATTATACAAGGAAAAAATCTGGAAGACAAACCAAGGAGTTCAAATTAGAAATTCATAGGAAAGTGCTTGCGTGTCTAGTAGGTAAAGAGAGACTCGGCTTGCCTGTAACTAGGTACAAAAGCCACGCCTTGTTACTTTAAGTAATTTTTCCAATTTAAACAGATAAACTGCAAACACTAATTGTTAACATGTTTTCATTCACTGCTTGCCTCAATGTCAGTAAACCAGAACATCTTTTTATCTCCAAAATCAAAACAGTATCAAAGAGATTCCATATTATTTCTTATCAGCATCTTCAAGGTACATCTATAATTATTAATATTTATGAGAAAATGTCTGTGGAAAGAGAAAAAAAAAAAAAAAACCTCTGTGAGATTTACTCTGGTAAAGTTTGAAATAGTGCCGTGTGCTGTTCGGCATAAAACAATCTGTAAGACAATCACCCAAAAAGCCAAAAGACGCATTTCTTGAGTTAACTGCCCACATCTTCACACTGCTGACTTACAAATTAGTAAACAACAAAAGATCAACTGGCCCAAGGTTATCCAGAGGTCTGGCATAAAAAAGATAAAGCACTCAAGTTCACTGTTCAAACAGGTTTTCTAGCTTAAGTTAAGGAAAACTTCAGCTTGGGAATGATTTACTTCAGAACTGAATTAAATGGGCAATTTAAGGAATCTCTTTACTACGGTCACATTTTTAAAGACTCACATTAGAAAACCCATCTTGAAATAAAATCAGATTTTTCTAAACAAGAAAAGAGATGAAAACTGCAGAAATGGTCACTTATTTCTGGACCTCTACCCAACACTCAATTAATATTTATTGCACAGTTACTATATGAGAAAGCACACACTGAGAAGGGATTAAAAAGGGAGCAAGACAGAGAAATGTGTTTATTAGCAAACAGGTTATGCTTGCGTCTGTATTCACACACACAGTAAGTCAAGGGCGCTTTGTTTGCTTGTTTGTGGTAGTGTTTTCAAGTTATGTCTGTGTGGTTTACTTTAGTATATATGGTAAGAGCACTGAAGGCCCTTACCTGAATCTAAACGAAAAATGCTGGACATTTGGCTTCAATAAAGCCAGCACTTTCTCAAAGATGGGTTCCAGCTATGAATTGTCTTCATTTGTGTGCTGGAAAAGGTGAAAAGGGCAGTCTTCTGTGTTGCTGCCAATGGGCTGAACAATTCCCAGTAGCTTGCGGCTACAGAACAACTTTGCTGAGAAGAAAACTGTTAACTTCCAAGCCTGCTTGAGGTACTCGTGGGAAACAATGTGATTTTTCTTCATTCACTCTTATTTCTGTTATGCGTTTTCCAGCATAATCCCTGGAATTTCAAAATAATGATGCTGTTTGGATGGCCTTGCTAGTGAAAAATGTTTGAAAATAATGCTTAACAGCTTAATTGAAAACCAGTTTCAACACACATCTAACTTTTGAGCATTAAATTCTTCCTAGTGTTTTCCACCCACAATACGGTATTATTCCCAAAAGGGAATACCCGAATTCATCTTACAAATATTAAGCACCTAAAAAGGAAATACACACACACTCACACACGCACACACACATTTCCCCAGGCTGTTCACTGTGGAGAATACCAAAATGAATGAGAAAAACTCAAACACCAGCAAAGACAAAGGGCAGAATTATGAGATTGGAGGGAGTTAAGAGAATCTGTGTTTTTCATAAATTCACTGGATGATTGATTCCTATGCATATTCTTGTGCATACTAAGGTTTAAGAATCACTGTTAACCAAAAAACAGAATCAACAATAAATCAGTAAGCCACTATTTATTTTAAAATACTCACTGATGGATCTCTTAAATTAGAAAGCCACCAATTACATTTAAAATACCACTTTTTCTAAACACTTATTTGAACATGAGATTTTTCCAGGAATAAATCTGCTGCATAAATGAAGTATACCTACATATTAAATTGTTGTTGGAAATAAAAAGACTATGAAACTAATTAAAAAAGTACTAAAATAAGAATCAGAAAAGATAAGTGCAAGTATCTACTGCTTAATTTTATTCAGAATATAAATCCTACCTCGCTTATTATCTCAGAAAGTAATTAGAATAGCTAAATGAAAATATATACGAAACGTTTTGCAAAGTGCTTTAAATAGGTCTGGGAGTAGCTCAGTGGTTCTAATATTCACAGTAGGTAAGATCTTGTCAAGAACAAAACAAATACTGAATTAACACTGGCTGGATTTAAAAAAAAAAATCAGTGATTATGTAGAAAATATTTACCTGGATTTGTACATCTGTCAACGGCTACAGATAGTGACAGTATTTTGCATAGTTTCATTATTGCTTTAGTACTTTTTATAAATATTACCACCATATTCATAGTCTTTATTGCATATTTTTTAGTTTAAGATTGTTTTTCTATGTTCATACAAGTAACTCTATGTAGTTTATAAGTAGTTCACCCTTTTTCATCCCATATAGTCCATCATAAAATAAAATATACTTTATTTTTCCTAAAGGAAAGGTTATTTCCAAAATTTCATTATTATAAATATCTCTCCTCTTCTTCTGTGTCTCCATGTATAGGTAACAAGAATCTGTACAGTATATACCTAGTGGAATTGCAAACTAGTAGGGAATGGTCAGTTTTATTTAATATTGCCAAACTGTTCTCCAAGGTGGTTCGCCAATTTATATTCTCACCAGCAGTGAATAATTATAACAACTTCACATCTTCCCACACTTGGTATTTTTAGACTCATATTATGATGGTTATGAAAGTCTCTATTTTAAGTTGTATTTTCCTAAGTACTAGGAAGATTCATATGCTTGCTGGCTATTTGGGTTTCTGGTTCTGTGAAACCAGAAACCCAAATTATCCTTTATTTTACTATTAGATTGTCTCCCTTTTTCTCATTATTTGTAATTGCTCATATAATTTACATCAGTGGTTCTCAACCTTCCTAATGCTGCAACCCTTTAATGCAGTTCCTGTGGGTTATGACCCACAGGTTGAGAATCGCTGGTCTAGATTTTTAATTTTTGGTAGAAGTGGCACATGGCCAATGCTATCTGAAAACCTATTTATTCTGTAATAATTAGAATAAATCCAAGTCATTTTTCTCAAATGACCACAAGAGCAGGCAAGCCATGGCTAATGTATCCAGTCAAGGATGTCGCCAAGAAACTGGACTCCTTGCTCTGCCATCTCTAACACTAGCCTCAGCTTCCTGTTTGCAAAAGAGCTGCTGCTGCTCTAGACACTGTATCTACATTGGGGGTGGGAAAGAGAGAAAGATCAGAACCCGTATCAGGGAGTAAGCTTTTCTATTAATTCTAAGTTCGTATCTTATTGGCCAAAACTAGCAACCTTTGAAAGGCATTAAGATGAGACAACTGTTTTTAAATCGGCACAAAATCAGGGTTGTGTTAGTAAAGAAAGGAGAAAAGGCTAAGTAGCCGGCTAGCAATGTCTTCCGAACATGAACAATAATAACATTACAAGTTGGTTTTAGTTTAAGATTGTTTTTCTTGTATGGAACTTAATTTCAGTCATTTTCTTGTATAGAACTTAATAGAATCAAATTTCTCAATCTTTTTATCATTTGTGTTTTCTATGTTTTACAACAATGCTTATATTTTCTTCTAAAAATTTTAAAGATTGGTTTTCTGCCTCTCAGTCTATGTGTAATGCATCTCTATGCCTTTTTGTATATGGTATGAACTAATTTATAATGCAGCCTCTATAACTGGCTTCCTTATATTGGTTTGTATCAGGACTTACATCAGTTTTGGTTTTAAGAGACAAGCTGGAGGGCAGTGGCATCATTGCAGCTCCCAGCAGTCTTGAACTCTCTGCCTCAAGCATCCTCTCCCCTCAGCCTCCGCAGTAGCCAGGACTATAATACACCTGCCACCACACCCACTGGACTATATCAGTTTAAATTAGGTTTACTGATAGCCGGGTGTGGTGGCTCATGCCTGTAATCCCAGCAGTTGGGAGACTGAGGCAGGTGGATTGCCTGAGCTCAGGAATTCACGACTAACCTGAACAAGTGCAAGACCCTGTCTCTAAAAAATAGCCAGGAGCTGTGGCGGGTGCCTGTAGTCCCAGCTACGTGAGAGGCTACGCAAGAGAATCGCTTTAGCCCAGGAGTTTGAGGTTGCTGTAAGCTAAGATGTCACAACACTCTACCAAGGGTAACCAAGTGAGACTCTGTATCAAAAAATAAATAAATAAATAAAATTAAAATAAATTAGGTTTACTGCCCTAATCATCTATCCCCACCACAGGAGTTTTAATAGCCTGGACACGTGGTAAGGCACATCTTCCAAACTTGTTCCACAAAATTATTTCAGCTATTCTTTTTTTTTTCCTTCATTTATTTCAGCTATTCTTAAACACATGCTCATTTGTACATGAATCTTAAGATAGTTGGCCCAAAAAAACCCCACTTGGATTCTGGGTGAATTTTCACTGAAATTATACATTTATTTGGGGACTAGTTATCTTCACAATTTCAAGAATTTCCTCCCATATGTGGACATGAATAGCTCTCCACTTATTCAGGCCTTCTTACATCCTTCGTTGTTTCATAATTTATCCATAAAGATTTTACTTGTTAGATTTGTTGCTAGGAAATAGAATTTTGCATTTTTAAGAACTAGAAATAAAATCTTCTTTATAGGAGAGCATATTCAGGGTAACTTAAATCTTATGCTCATAGGACAGTTTTTTAAATAAATTAATAAGATCTGCTTTACATAAATTTTCTAATCAGCCATCCCTTAATTTATTTGGGTTTTGCACACAGTAGATTATATAAACTGTGATGAATAATGCTGATTCCATTTTTCTAATATTTAGCTTATTTCTTATATTATATGGACAAATTTCAAGAATCACATAAATGACTGAAAATAATTTTTTTATCTTAACTTTAAGTATTCTGTACTATTAACATATTAGTCATAATGTTTTACATTATTTTTAAAGACATTATTTGACATGTCAGAGACTTTTATTACATTTCTAATTTAATTAGCACTTTCATCAATAAATATTGCAGTTTCATAAAATGCTTTATCTAGCAAAACAACTATATGTTTTCCTTTTAGTTGGCAATATGCACAAAATCTATTAAAGAAGTAAAAAATGGGGCGGCTCCTGTGGCTCAAGGAGTAGGGCGCCAGTCCCATATGCTGGAGGTGGCGGGTTCAAACCCAGCCCCGGCCAAAAAAAGAAAAAAAAAATAAAAAAATAAAAAAAATAAAAAAAAAAAAAAAAGAAGTAAAAAATGGTATTATTCCTTCATTCCTAAAATGAATTCTACTTGGTTATAAATAGACTTTTATTTTTCTGTTTTACTTGTCCTTACATTTATTAATAGTTATGGATGACATTAGCCTGTAATTTTCTTCCTTTCATCGTTCTAGTTAGTACTTGCTATTAACTTGAAAATGTAAGAAAGAATGCTTCAATAGCTCTCACCCTGGACAGAGCGCCATGGCATCATAGCACACAGCAACCTCCAACTCTTGGGCTCAGGCGATCCTCTTGCCTCATTTTTTTTTTTTTTCTATTTTTAGTAGAACTGGGGTCTCGCTTTTGTCAGGCTGGTCTTGAACTTGTGAGCTCAAGCAATCCACCAAAAATCCACCTGCAGCGGCCTCCCAGAGTGCTAGGATTACAGGCATGAGCCACCGTGCCTGCCTACAATTTTTGTTCATGTCATTAACTCCCTCCTTCATTATTTACAAGGACTTATTCTTGGGGATGTTTTTATTGTCTTAAATGTGTTGTTTAGGGCGGTGCCTGTGGGTGAAAGGAGTAGGGCGCCAGCCCCATATGCCGGAGGTGGTAGGTTCAAACCTGGCCCTGGCCAAAAAAAAAAAAAAAGCATTAAATAACACGTTGTTTAGCTCATTTCAATTTTTTTTCATTTAATGTGACAGTAATTTAAAGCTGAGTGTCTGATACCAGCATTTGCGGCCTCTCTCAAGTTTTTACGATCAGTGTGTCATTAGTACATTCTAAAAAGTCTGTAATCCTGTCTTTTATATTCATCCTGATCTAAAGTGATTTCCTCTCCCTATCTATTGTTTGCACACATTCCAAAATGTTCCCATCATTGGTGTTATCTACAGTTGAATGAAATGACAGTGAAAAGACCAATAGATTGATTTTTCCACGCTATAAATATATCTAAAAGTTTATTTGGTGAAAGATGCCAATCAACAGTTTTGGCTCTCTTCTTAGATGAACCATCACTGATGATTATGGTCAAAGTTGCTTGGTTTACTAATGGGGTTTCCCATGACCCCCCAGGTCTTCAACACTCACTGTGCTGGTCATGCTCTTCAAACAATCCTTAAATTCATTCTAATCTCTCCCTTTACTATTACTTCAAGAGAATTTAGTGAGTGCTATGATCCTTCCACAGAAGGAGCTCACCCAGAAGGATACCATTTCAACAAACATTTCAACACTGCAGGACTTCCTACAATTCCTGGTGGCTCTGACTGTCTATATTAAAAGGTATGGCAAGCAAGAATTAATGAGAAACACTGAAAACCACACATGCTCAAACAACTGAACTAACCCTAATCTTCTGAGCAAACTTTAACTAAAACTCTAAACTGATACAAAAGAAAAAAAAAAATAACAAACAAGCAAGGTATACACCCCCAAATATGGCAACTTTTTATCTTCTTAAAATGGTGCAATAGGAGAGCACCAGCTCGCCCAGCACCTATAGCTCAATGGCTAGAGCGCCAGCCACATACACCAGAGATGGCAGGTTCAAACCCAGCCTGGGCCTGCCAAACAGCAATGGCAATTACAACAAAATAACCAGGCGCTGAGTCAGGCACCTGTAGTCCCAGCTACTTGGGAGGCTGAGGCAAAAGAATCACTTAAGCCCAAGAGTTTGAGGTTGCTGTGAGCTATGCCAGGGCACTCTACCAAAGGCAGCATAGTGTCTCAAAAAAAAAAAAAAAAGAGCACCAGTTAATAATTCCTGAATATTTCCCTGTTCACCAGACATTCTAAGAGTTTTTGCATATGCCAACTAATTTAAACCATACAAAAACCCCAAGAAGTAAATAACTATTCTTGTTTTGTTTTGTTTTTTGACACAGAGCCTCAAGCTGTCGCCCTGGCATCACAGCTCACAGCAACCTCCAACTCCTGGGCTTAAGCGATTCTCTTGCCCCAGCCTCCCAAGTAGCTGGGACTACAGGCGCCCAACCACAATCCCAGCTATTTTTTGGTTGTAGTTGTCATTGTTGTTTGGCAGGCCTGGGCTGGATTCAAACCCACCAGCTCTGGTGTATGTGGCTGGCACCTCAGGCACTTGAGCCACAGGTGCTGAGCCAAATAACTATTATTATTTCTGTTTCATTGACAATAAACTAAATCACATGGCTGTTAAGGGACATACATACCCAAGCAATCTGGCTCCAATAGTGCTCATAATTATTACACTACCTTCCATGTGATACATGCTCAATACTATCTCCTACAGGTAATTCATCAGCTTTATATGCAAATCTTCATAAAGTCTATCAAAAGGAACAATTTGTCAATTGCTCTATTTTGAATAATTACTAACATGCTTGAGTTCAAATCCTGGCATGATCATTTATTTATCTGCTCTGCCAGTAATTTAATCTCCTTGCCTTAGTTGTCTCACCTGTACAAGGAGAGCACTTATCTCAAAATTAAGTGTGGGGTTTAAATGAAATAAACCATTCCAGTTCTATTACTGTCCCTGATAAGCAACTTATATTAGCTGCCATTATAAAAACAATGTAATCACCATCATAAATTGTTCCTAAGGTATATTTCCTTTCAATCTACAAATAATATCATTGTATTTAAAAATTGCCTTTTAAAATCTCCTTTTAAACAGAATTCTGTAAAACTAACTTCTTATGACTATTACAGATTATTAACTATTCAAACATGTTTCTAGATAAAATTCTTGTGACATCATTACACTAGATTGAAGGTGATTTCCATGAAGGCAGAAATTTTTATCTGTTTTGTAAACTATCCTATTTCTATTACCTAGATCCTATAATGTTACTTGGCAACAATGCAAGTTTGTTGAATAAATTAGTAAAAAGTGTTGAATCTCAAACAATGTAAAAGAAAATGCAGATAGATAATTTTTACACAAAAAGATTTCACAATATGAAAGAATATAAAAAGCATTCCTTCCATATATGATATATGATATGCTATTCTAACATGTCTATGTGATTACTGAGTAAGAAATAAAATACTGAAGTATTTTATTATTTCATCTGCTATCCAGTCAGTAACCAAGGAAACCTCTGAAGGATATAAATGGCCTTACTTATTTCTTTTCATCTGTTATCCTTCGTCTTCCCTCCAAAATTAGTTCTACCTCATTTTTAGAAGGCCAAAGATTTCAGTGGATGCAAATTTCCCTTTTCTAAAAAGAACTCTTACGTCTATAGAGGTATTTAAGTTATTTTCACATCAAATAAATAGAGCTTTTTAAAAAAATAATTGAAGAAAACTGTCATTTTGTAAGGGGCAGTCATTATTTTATTCCTTCACAATCTACTTATTAAACACTACCCCATGCCTTGCAAGGGCAAGGGCAGGCAAATAACTCACTAGGATGAATTCTTTTTCTCACTAAACTTTGAAGGTTAGCCGAAGTTTGACAAGTGAGGAAAAGAGAAAACAGGCAGAGGGAGGAACAAATACAAAATCCCAAACTATGACATGATATGACACGTTCAAGAGGAAAATGAGTAATTTGGTACTACTAATGTATAGGGTATGGTTGAGGTTGCTGAGAAATGAGGGCGCACAGCTGTCCAGAAGGAGAGGTACTCATTGTAAGGGGTCTTATATTCCAGGCCAAGAAAGAGACCACAGCACTACTAAGCCTCCCTACTTGAAGAGGTTCTCAAAACTAGGCATTTCTATCAAAGAATGGCATGTGACAGGTGGTGAATAAGCGGGACCACAAGCCAGAGGGCTACTCAACCACAAGAGCTCTTCACCAGCACTGTGGCCATTTATTCACACTTCATCAAGCTCCCCAACTAAACTGAGAGCTCTTTGAGGGCAGGGACTACCGTGTCTTATTCAAGTTACATTCCTGAGATCTACTGCCACAATTCCTTTATTTAACAAAATGTCAATCACCTGTATCCCATGGGCTGCATGATGATTTTATGAGGACGTTTGTTGTGTTGTTTTGTTTTTTTTTTGCTCATCAGCTTTCATTAGTGTTTGTGTATTTAACGTGTGGCTCAAGACAACACTTATTTTTCCAATGTGTGGCAGAGGAAAAAAAAAGTTGGACATCCCTGAATGAAATATTACAGTAAGCACTGGATACTCCAGATCTTATACCATCCTGTCCCAACTAATCTCAAAGTCTCTCTGAGGAAGTGATACCTGAGGATGAGAAAAAGCCAACTTCTAGGATGTGGAGTTCCTATCCTCTGCATGTATACTCAGCTGATGTTTTAACATTAAATAATCTCCTCTTTAATATACTTTTGTTCCAAGGTCTTTCTTTCCTTAATACCCTTTAATCTCCTAAGAATAGTTTCCCTCTTCTACAGTCTTCATTTTAAGGTACATCCCAAAACTCAGCTCAGCCCATCTTCTACTCCCCTGGAGACCTCATTCTGCTCTGTTCTTTTGAAGGCGTTTTTTGTTTAAGCCATATGCTTTTCAGATTGCTTTCACATAAGTTATCTGAGAGGCAATGCAGATAGAATGTGTGCTCAGCAGCTAGATATTTATAAGTCCCAAGTACACCCTTTCCCCTCCCACGACAGGGATGTTACGCATCCAAAGTATTTAGCATAACACCGTAATAATGTTAGCGATTTTATTACTAATCATCAAACCGACATCCTAAGGAACTTAAGGCATGGATTATTACTTCACAGATTTGTTTTAAAGATGCTCAGAAAAAGTAAAAGACTGATTCAAGATAAGGCAGCCATTATTTCTAATTTCTGGCCTTGATCAATCAGCAAAGACACAGTATCAAACCACTAGCCCATAATTATCTCCACTTGAATGAGCTATTGTGGCTTTGTCAAAAATTAATCATCTTTCCACAAAATTGACTGGCCTTGAACTTTCACTACAGAGTTGCCTCAGAGTCCATCCTTTCTTTCACTCGTTTGTCCTCACTAGAGTCTGTCATCTATTCTTTGAAATGGTTGACAGACTGACCCCTGGTTTACTTATCCGCCAGCTATCTTGGTCTATTTCAGACTGTATGTAGTATAGAGGGGCAAAAGAAAACCTAAACATAAGATTACATTTGACAGTACAGAAAAATCATCACCAAGTAGACCAAAGCTATACAAAGGCACCCAAAAAATACCAATGGTCCTCAGATCACAAAGACTTGAGGCAATATGATTAAAATTATTAAAATGACTTCAGAAGTTTGTCAATCTGAACAGTGGTCAGAAATAAGGAGACAGAGAAAAGCATTCAGAAGGAAAGAGTGATCAGACTGACCCACATACTTAAGTCACTTCCAAGAACAGTCTTACCGTGATAGATAAAGACAGAGACAAGATTCATTTTGTTAAAGCTGTATGAACAAGAGAAGGCACCTAGTCCAGGAACAGTACCAAAAACAAGACATAAAAAATAACAGTGAATTGCTATAAGCCTTCTCTTACCATTATCCAACCTTCCCTTTCTTGTCCCACTCCACAACTCACCTGACAATGTGCTATGTGGCTAAGAAGCAAGCCACACACTAGCAAGAGGACATCCATTATTTATTCCTCTCACCAATTATACTTCTCTCTGTAAGTTAATAAACAGGCATTTTAATTTATAGCCTACTCATCTCAAAGGTTGTTTGATTGAGCCGAGTTTTTGCTTTTCTTGCTTAGGGGAAAGAAGGAAGGAAAGTAGTTCAGATTTCCTAAGTGCCAGTACTAACAAACTCCCTGACAAAAACGAATTTGTATCTCTAAGGCAGAGGCTCAAAACTACGGGCTAAAGAAAACTGAACATGGTAAATGGCATTCCCTGACATTGCCATTGTGTACCAATAAACCCACCTCTCCCGGTATACACAACCAATTCAGGCCTTCCACACAAACCATCCTGGACATCTCTGCAAATCCTGTATCTTGAATTTTTAACTCCTCTATTCTGTATGGAGGGCCCCCTCTACCCAGCCTTCCAGCTGCAATATGGCCCTCTGCCCTCATCTCACCTCCATGCTTCTCATCCCACCCCTTCTCCAGTCTCATTCGTCTTCCCAAACTTCCTCCCTTTATAACATATTCCTTTAGGTACCTCAATACATGTAACACACATTAGTGGTCTTAAAATTACTCTATCATTGGGTGGCGCCTGTGGCTCAATGAATAGGGCGCCGGCCCCATATACCGAGGGCGGCGGGTTCAAACCCAGGCCCGGCCAAACTGCAACAAAAAAATAGCCGGGTGTTGTGGTGGGCGCCTGTAGTCCCAGCTACTCGGGAGGCTGAGGCAAGAGAATCGCGTAAGCCCAAGAGCTGGAGGTTTCTGTGAGTCCTGTGACGTCATGGCACTCTACCAAGGGCAGTAAAGTGAGACTCTGTTTCTACAAAAAAAAAAAAAAAAAAAATCACTCTGTCATCGTTTTACCTATTTAACTCATTTGCCTAGCTTATTAAATAAGCTCAGGTACAAGAATTCTCACCACATTTTATAACTCTCATTCCAAGTACACGCTACATAAGAGGCTGAGCAGGCAAAATACATCAAAAAAAAAACCTTTTCATAATAAATGAAAATTACTTGATGACAACCAAATACTAAAATTTAAAAGATAAATTTTCTATCTATATCAGGCTGAGTCTGGAGTTGGATTTTTTGTTTGTTTGTTTGTTTGTTTGGGGTTTTTTTTGGAGTTGGATTTTTTTATGTTTCTGCTGTCTTTCTATAATCCAGAACCATTAGATGTAACTGATTCTTTTCAATCTGAAATGCACTTAAGTCACAATTCAGACTCACATCTTAAGCATGTATCACCCCATGTATTGTAATAAAAAAAAAAAACTGACAATAAAGCTAATAAGTTTCCTTTCCACAGGGCCAGGCCCCAACATAGCTGTTATGGCTCTCCTTGGAACACAACAGATTGAGTCTCAGAGGGCTGTTGCCTAGGAAGTCAAACAATTACCGATTACCTCACAAGTCTACAGAGACTCAAATGTTTGCCAAAAAGATACAAGGCCAATGGTGAATGCAGCCAATGATTAAGAGTGGCTCCATGAGCCAAGGGTCATAGCAATAGTGCCAGCATCATTCCCAAAAGTTTATATGAACATTACATCAACAAAAATGAAATTCTTGTGTGGTTTTTAAGTTCTTGTCCCAGTGTCTATCAAAAGATGACACTTAAGGATAGTAGCTTGTTCATCTTTTTGAAGTAAAATGAAAGCTAATCTACAGAGACCTTTAATCTTTATTCAATTTTCATGCCCTATAGTGGTCAACTCTTTCTATGTCCTATGAGGAAAACATGATAATTTTCACTATCATAGTTTATAATGTTTATAATATAATTGTATTTGCACGTCGTTTCCTAGGTAAATATGCTAAAATCAGCAAAGCCTTAAAACAGTACCCAAATAGGGAAATTTTTAATTTATTAAGCCAAATAAAGAAACTTATTCATTCATCTCCCTAAGCTAAGCATTACAGATTGAATAGTGAATGTGAGTTTAATTTCCCTCAAAAATCAAAAAACAATTGTGCAAAAAGTATTTACTCATGTTTCTGAGAGTCTTACAATATTCCAAACTCAAATCAAGTTCCTACTAATAATCAATTTTAAATGGCTTATAAAAAACTGCCAGGAGGTAAAATATTTCCAAGAAAAGCAAAGTGAAAATTCTGCATCATGACGTCTGTCACAAGTGCCTAAGCACAATTCAAATGACCAACATACAGCATGCTTATTTGGTGCCTGTTGAGATGATTTCCAGAGACCTTGCAAAAGGAAACAAAACAAAAAACCAATAGCAGTCAACAAACTGTCAGCATTCCAATATGTATGAAAATTAGATAGCAAAGTTTAAAAGTTAGCAGTTATAATTCATGAAGTCAATTTGCCTTTCATTCCTGCTATGAACAAAGACATGATGTCAAATCACCAACTGACATGACCAGTCACTCTGGAGCAGTGGTTCTCAACCTTCCTACTGCCACGGCCCTTTAATACAGTTCCTGCAGGTTGAGAACGGCTGCTCTAGAGCAACATCAGAATAACTGATGCCTTCTAAGAATTAATATCTATTCTAAAATACTATCTCTGGAGGGGGCAAAGCAATTATTAGACCCCTTAGAAAAATATATGCCAACAAGTCTTTCATGACATGGGAGCAGTTTCTCCTCTGTGTACAGAACTCATTTCCCCTTTCTGAGACTCCCTAGTCATGTGTTATTTGTCACAAATAGACTGGGGCATCCCTTAGTGTGACAATTTTGCTCTCCAAGGAATAAACCAATGAAGTAAAATATCCCAATGTCTGATGCTCAGGACATACCATACTATATGAAAAGTTGACTTTAACTGGTTTAATTTTCTTAAAAGGGAAAATGTTAATTATAAATGTGTATCAAATTGTTCAATCTGATTCAGTACTTTGAACCCTAAAATACCACACTAAGTACGCATTGCCCTAAAATAACAGAAGGTTTTTTGTTTTCATAATCACAAGGAAGTCTTGCAATTTCTAAATCATAAACAAAACTATCAAAACATAATACTAAATTATATCAGTTTCATGGAAAGTTCTTCAGGGCACATTGCCTACTAGAGATAAATACATATGTATCTATATTTTTTCTTTCATTATTGACCTCTGATCAGGCTTGTGCAACCAGATGATTTAAATGCTGTGAAGAACACTTAAAGCAGTCTTTCTCACTCTAAAATAATCTGCACTTACCATGTGTCCCTAGCTCTCCATGCAGGCTATAAAATTGTTGCATTTTCGAATGGTCAGAACACTGACCCAAATGACTGGGCAACTCAGCTGGAGAGGGCTACAAATAATTCTTCAAAGCTATCACAACTCTAAGTGACCAGTTGCTTCTATCAAATAGTAAACATTTTGACCTTCCCATCTTCCAATCAGTATAACTTAGTGATAACAACGCAATGATAACTAAAAAGAAAAAATCTTTCATATTTGGGGTGGCGCCTGTGACTCAGTGAGTAGGGCGCCAGCCCCATATACTGAGGGTGGCAGGTTCAAACCCAACCCTGTCCAAACTGCAACAATAACAACAACAAATAGCCGGGCATTGCAGTAGGCGCCTGTAGTCCTAGCTACTCAGGAGACTGAGGCAAGATAATCGCCTAAGCCCAGGAGCTGGAGGTTGCTGTGAGCTGTTACGCCACAGCACTCTACTGAGGGTGACAAAGTGAGACTCTGCCTCTAAAAAAAAAAAAAAAAATCTTTCCTATTTGCCTCTCTAACATCTCTCTCCTTTCTAAAACTGTGGCAATGAATTTTACCTCCTTGTAACATCCTCCTTTGACATGGAAGCAGTTTTGGTGGTGAGATGTGGCACCTTGGGACTGCATAATATAATGCTGTTACAAATTGATACTAGAAACCTGCTTTCCCAATCAAACCAGGAGAATATTAACTATGGTTTCATCTACCAAAAGCAAACTAAATTTGGTATCTGAAACCAATAAACATACTAGGTTGGGGGATAACATAAGTCAACCCATTAAAAGTTTAGAAATAACAAAAATTAAGCTCAAAGTTACTTTTCCAAGATCATTCAACTTTAATCATAAAATAAAGACAGAAAAGGGTGGCGCAGGTGGCTCAATAGAGTAGGGCACCGGCCCCATATGCCGGAGGTGACAGGTTCAAACCCAGCCCTGGCCAAAAACTGAAAAAAAAAAATAAAAAAATACAATAGGGCGGCACCTGTGGCTCAAAGGAGTAGGGTGCTGGCCCCATATGCCAGAGGTGGCGGGTTCAAACCAAGCCCTGGCCAAAAGCTGCAAAAAAAAAAAAAAAAAAAAATACAATAAAGACAGAATAACTTGGATCTCTTTCCTCCTAAACTAAACTTGTCCTACACTGGGTTTAGCGTGAACATGTCACTTATAGACAGTACTCATTTTTAAAAGGTTACTCAAATGTCTCTTAACTGGGGAGGGTTGGGTTCATTCCCATCTTCCTAATCACTATTGGATTAAGCTGGCACAATATCCTACTGGTGTTAGTTCAAAAAAACAAAGACAATTAGACTCAAATCCTAGAAAAATGGAAAATCGATATTGCTTCAACAGCTTAAGGGTTTCACCTTCCTAACAGGCAGAAGGGACAAAAGATTCTTTACACCTAATTGCCTGCCTACAAAAGAGCAATCATTCACACAACCCACATCCTTAAGAAAATGAACTTGTACAACTTAAGCATCTTACCAGTTTGGAAATTCTCAGTTAAGAAGATGAAGTTTCAAATTCCTAGTTGAGAAAAGCGTTCAAGACTTTTCTTGGTTAAAACAACCAATCTTCCAAGGAAAGGTATTTTTTAGTATTCTTGTTGAAAAAAACTTACAGAATGACTTAAAGAAAGAAACACCAAATACAAGGAACAAAGCCAAAAATGACAATGTGCAACTGAGATGCTATTAGAAACTCTCAAAGACAAATAAATGTATAAAATGATGTTACAACCACTCTAAGAGGAAAGTCCAGCAATTCTGCTGTCCTTACCATTCTACAGAAAGTTCAATCAACCCCAATACCTTTGTCCCCCTCATAAATCTAGAGCCTAAATTTAGTCCTATCGCACTTCACATCTTCTGCTTTTTTCCCCATCATATACCAATGCCTTGAACTTGAAGATGTGGCCCAAACTTATGACCCTTCCAAATGATGTCAATGAATATTTACTGAGCTCTTCTGTGATAGATGCTGGATATAAACCACCAGCAATCTATTCATTGTTATAAAGAGCCTTACAATCCAAAGGAATATAAATAATGTTTCCACGTAAAAGACTACAATATAGACTGAATGAGCCTGGCTCTGTGTTCAAATCAACCTGCATTGAAATCTAAGCCTGATCTTTTAAGACTTTGCCTCCCTAAAAATTTCAATAATGTGGATAACAATATCTACCCTATTGTGTGCTTGTAAGATAAAATGAGATAAACAATATGTTTATTATCCCAGGACCACAATGTTTTTAACTATTATTAGAACAAAAGCTACCAAGATACAATAATGGCATCAAAGTTTGAGGGCCAGAATAGAGGTCATCAGAGGTTTGTGGGAAACGGTAGAATCCCAACTGTATATTAAAAGAGCAGATCTTATAAAAAGTGAACAAAGAGACTTGAGTTGTAACCTGGGTCTGAGGCTAATCTGCTTTTGGCCTGGATAGTGGGCAGTGAGAGATCACTGAAAATTTCAGGGTCTTAGCCAAGCCCAGGGGTGCCAGTCTGTAATTTCAGCACTTTGGGAAGCCAAGGTAGGAGGACAGGAGTTGGAAAACCAACATGGGAAATATAGAGAGACCCCACACCTACAAAAAATTAAAAGAAAAAATAATAGCTAGGCGTGGTGATGTTTACCTGTAGTCCTAGCTACTCAGGAAGCTGAGGCAGGAAATACCTTAAGCCTAGAAGTACAAGGCTACAGTGAGCTATAATGTGATCACATTGATGCAGCCTGGGTGACAGCATAAGACCTATCTCTTAATAACAAAATTTAAGGGTTTGTTAAAAGATTGAGGTAAAGGAACCCTACAGTCTTCTAAAGTTAACATCCTACAATTCAGTATAAGAGCCAGTAGACAAAATAAAAAGAAGAAAAGTACAATTTATAGAATGTCTTAAAATTCTAAAAAGCATGTAACTGTACAGAATACAGGAATATACAAATAAAGTCAGGTTTCTGCCCTGGGAAAGTTTGCGTAAGTAGAGAAAATTGGCATTTTTAGAATTTTAATATCCAATCTGGTAAGTGCCATAAGACAGAGGTATTAAATCTGCTTGTGGGAATTACAAGAGACTTCAAACAAAAGCTGACATCTGAGCTGTGCTTTAAATAATGTAACTCACTTTCACAGGAACCAGGGTTTGACAAAACTGGCTCTAAAGCATATAAATGCTTCTAAGGAAAAAAATCATTTAAGGTTAAAAAAAAAAATCAGTCAATTATTAATTGTCATAATTTCCTTTATTCAAAAATATTACTCAGCTTTATACTTTAAAAAGTTAAAATATGGCTCAGTGCCCGTAGCCATGTGGCTACGGCAACGGCCAAATGCACTGAAGCTGGTGGGTTCAAACCCCACCCGAGCCAGCTAAACAACAAGGACAAATGCAACAAAAAAACAGCCAGGCACTGTGATGGGCGCCTGTAGTCCCAGCTACTTGGGAGGCTGAGCCAAGAGAATTGCTTAAGCCCAAGAGTTTGAGGTTGCTGTGAGCTGTGACGCCAGATCACTCTACTAAGGACGACACAGTGAGACTGTCTCAAAAAAAAAAGTTAAAATAGGCCCGGCACAGTGGCTCAGGCCTGTAATCCTAGCACTCTGGGAGGCAGAGGCAGGCAGACTGCTTGAGCTCACAGGTTGGAGATCAGCCTGAGCAAAAGCGAGACCCCCATCTCTACTAAAAATAGAAAAACTGAGGCAAGGGGACAAGAGTTTGAGGTTACTGCGAGCTATGACAGCATGGCACTCTACCCAGGGTGACAGCTTGAGACTGTCTCAAAAAAAAAAAAAAAAGGCGGCGCCTGTGGCTCAGAGGAGTAAGGCGCCAACCACATGCACCCAAGCTGGCAGGTTCGCATCCAGCCTGGGCCCACCAAACAACAATGACAACTGCAACAAAAAAAAAAAAAGGGTGGCGCCTGTGGCTCAAAGGGGTAGGGCACCAGTCCCATATGCCAAAGGTGGTGGGTTCAAACCCAGCCCAGGCCAGAAACTGCAAAAAAAAAAAAAAAAAAAAATAGCCAGGCGTTGTGGCGGGCGCCTGTAGTCTCAGCTACTTGGGAGGCGGAGGCAGGAGAATCTCTTGAGCCCAGGAGCTGGAGGTTGCTGTGAGCTATGATGCCAAAGCACTCTACCCAGGGCGACAGCTTGAGGCTCTGTCTCCACACACACAAAAAAAAAGTCTTGTATAAAAACAAAAAAAGACAAAGCATACAAACACACAAAAATGCACTTAAACAGAGTATCACTAAAAATGTATGTTAGGCCATACCTACAGTTCCACATGTAGAAGGCAGATCTGAATATTTTTATTTTTAATTTAGCCAACTCTGATTTGTTTTTACTTAAGCAATTTTATAATACATGTATCTTATATATTCCCTATTCAATGCCTCAAATCCCTTGTACAGTGATATAGAACATAAGAAACACTAAGGCTCTAGGATCTTTTGTTGGACAATCCAGTACAGATTTAAATTATACTAATTGACAATTCATTAATACCACAAATGGGACAAAAATGATGAATCAAATTATTCTAGTTGCTGTTACCATCTGGGAAATTTACAGAATAACTTTATTTACAAGATATACAGTATTCACCATTTTTGCAGTTAAAATAGTTTAACTTATTAAGTACTGGTTCTTTAAAAATAATGTCTTATACTTATAAAAATAATCTTAGTAAGTTATTTTATAAATCGACCATGCCTAATACTGAAAAGGAATACATCTCACTAAAATACAGCATAATCTTTTATTTCCTCCAAAACTTAACTCAATGGTAAATCAATACAGAATTCTATAATACTTCTTTCTATTCTTGAGAAGAAATGGCTTTTCAAAGCACAACATTTTGTTTTTATTAGTATGGTATGCAGCTGTACTACTTGTACTGCTGCCCAACATTCAGTAAGTGTTCAAAGTATTTAAAAACTGGCAATTCATATTTAAATGCTTAACAAGAGTCATGATATTAACTATTGGGTGTATAAGGATAAAACTAAGCCACATTTATCTTGCGGGGGCAGGGGGAACCTACAAAACTGAAAAGCACTATTGCTTATAGAATGACTTATCCACACTCAACTCTACATTGGGAAAAGAACAGCTAATTTGCAAAGCCAACATGGTTTTTTTTTTTTTTGTAGAGACAGAGTCTCACCTTATCGCCCTCGGTAGAGGGCCGTGGCGTCACACAGCTCACAGGAACCTCCAAATCCTTGGGCTTAGGCGATTCTCTTGACTCAAGCCTCCCAAGTAGTTGGGACTACAGGCGCCCACCACAACACCCGGCTATTTTTTTGTTGCAGTTTGGCAGGGGCTGGGCTCGAACCCACCACCCTCGGCATATGGGGCTGGCGCCCCACCCGCTGAGCCACAGGCGCCGCCCAAAGCCAACATGTTTTTAAAATGTTTTTACAATGACTTCCCAAAGGCTTGGAAACATGTAAGTATTATGTTATTCCATTACAAAACAGCTCTTCACAAATTCAGTTATACATTTAAACTCTTGATGAAACCTCATCTGTTTACCCAAATCAGAGGAAATAAAGCTGTCTGCAGGAAACAAGACGGTAGCTTACTGATCTAGCATTACCAGGCTGACGGTTTAGCTATGTTATGTTGGAATAAAAAGCAAAGGTTAGGATGCAAACCCCTTCTCGTTTCCTCTGCGGATGGACTTTGTAACAGCAAAATGTGTTGGAATTCTTACATTTCCAAATTTACAGTCCTTTAATCCATGGCCCAGGAAGCTATCGGAATAAGAAAAAAGTAAGACAAAAATCTGACAACATGCAAACTCTCAAAATACTGTATTTTACTCTAATATAATCAAGTAGTAAAGCAATTTTATAGATAAAAAAATATAAACCATAAAATAGTAGGAGGGCTTCGAGATCATCCAACAACACCCTTTTTTCTGTCTGTTAATAAATTAGAGCCTTGGGCGCGCCTGTGGCTCAGTCGGTAGGGCGCCAGCCCCATATACCGAGGGTGACGGGTTCAAACCCGGGCCCGGCCGAACTGCAACCAAAAAATAGCCGGGCGTTGTGGCGGGCACCTGTAGTCCCAGCTACTCCGGAGGCTGAGGCAAGAGAATCACCTAAGCCCAGGAGTTGGAGGTTGCTGTGAGCTGTGGGAGGCCACGGCACTCTACCGAGAGCGATAAAGTGAGACTCTGTCTCTACAAAAAAAAAAATAAATAAATAAACAAATTAGAGCCTTGGTGTCAAGTTTTAATTCTGTTGCATAGTACTTTTATCATGCAAATGTTTTCTGTGCTATGGAGCTAATAGAGATTTGATGCTATTCTCCAAAAGAAAACCTTGTTGACTTTAAACAAACATATTCCGTGCTTTCAAGGCCTAAAAGGATAGTGTCAAAAGGATATAAGAGCCATTTTAAAGGGTCTGGCCAAAGTTCAAACAATTTATTTTTTTATTATTATTTTTTTTTTGTAGAGACAGAGTCTCACGGTACCGCCCTCAGGTAGAGTGCCGTGGCGTCACACGGCTCACAGCAACCTCTAACTCTTGGGCTTACGCGATTCTCTTGCCTCAGCCTCCCAAGCAGCTGGGACTACAGGTGCCCGCCACAACACGGGCTATTTTTCTGTTGCAGTCTGGCTGGGGCTGGGTCCGAATCCTCCACCCTCAGCATATGGGGACGGCGCCTATTCACTGAGCCACAGGCGCCGCCCAGTTCAAACAATTTAAACATCAAAAAGAATGCCCTGGGCGGCGCCTGTGGCTCAGCGGGTAGGGCACCGGTCCCACATGCCACAGGTGGCGGGTTCAAACCCAGCCCTGACCAAATTAAAAAAAAAAAAAAAGAATGCCCTGATTTAGAGCAGCGCCTGTGGTTCAGTGAGTAGGGCGCCGGCCCCATATACCAAGGGTAGCGGGTTCAACACGGCCCGGCCGAACCGCAACAAAAAAATAGCCAGGCGTTGTAGCAGGCACCTGTAGTCCCAGCTACTCGGGAGGCTGGGGCAAGAGAATCACCTAACCCCAAGAGCTGGAGGTTGCTGTGAGCGGTGACGCCACAGCACTCTACCGAGGGTGACAAAGTAAGACTCTGTCTCTGAAAAAAAAAAAAAAAAGAATATCTGGTTCATGTGCTGTGGTTCACTTCTGCAATTCTAGCACTTTGGGAGGCCCACATAGGAGAACTTCTTGAAGGCAAGAGTTTAAGACAAGCCTGAGCAAGAGTGAGACCAAAAATAGAAAAAAGCTGGGCATGGTGGCACACACCTATAGACCTAGATACTCAGGAGGCTGAGGCAGCAGGATCGCTCAAACCCAGGAGTTAGAGGTTGCAATGAGCTATGATAATACTACTTCCAATAGCCAGGACAATAGGCAAAGTCTAAAAAGTTTTTAAAATAGGGACACAACTACAAGAGGGAGTCCACCTAACAAATGCAAACATTCTACCCTAGTTGTTTGTTCCCTCACATTTACCTGAAATAAAATAAATAAATAAATAAGCCAGGAGAGGTGGCTCACTTCTACAATCCTAGTATTTTGGGGAGGCTAAAGCAGGTGGATCACCTGAACTCAGGAATTCAAGATCAGTCTGAGCAACAGCAAGACCCCTCTCTACTAAAAACAGAAAAAACTAGCCAGGCATCATGGTGGACACCTATAGTCCCAGCTACTAAGGAGGCTGAGGCACAAGGATCGCTTGACCCCAAGAGTTTGAGGTTGCTATAAGCTATGATGCCACAGCACTCTACCCAAGGTAATGGAGGGAGGCTCTGTCTCTAAATTAATTAACTAGGCTGACGCGGGGCCCCGGCGATGCGGCGGGGACGGGGCGCCGGGGCAGGCGCGTCCGCGAGGCGAGCGTCCTCCTTTTGTGCGAGCGCCGGCGGCTCGGCTTCTCAAAGGAGAAAAAACTGAGGCCTGGAGTTTGAGTAATTCATTCGAGGTTACCAAGTTGATAGAAGGACAAGGACAGATTCACCAGCTCTGGCTGAAGCTTTCTTTCAATAGGAGAGGTTTGCGGGCATGGGTAATCTCATTAAGGTGCTAACCAGGGACATAGACCACAATGCAGCACATTTTTTTCTTAGACTTTGAAAGTACCTTAACATGGGGAATCTTCTTAAAGTTTTGACATGCACAGACCTTGAGCAGGGGCCAAATTTTTTCCTTGATTTTGAAAATGCCCAGCCTACAGAGTCTGAGAAGGAAATTTATAATCAGGTGAATGTAGTATTAAAAGATGCAGAAGGCATCTTGGAGGACTTGCAGTCGTACAGAGGAGCGGGCCATGAAATACGAGAGGCAATCCAGCATCTAACAGATGAGAAGTTACAAGAGAAGGCATGGGGTGCAGCTGTTCTACTAGTAGGCAAATTAAAGAAATTCTACGAATTTTCTCAGAGGTTAGAAGCAGCATTAAGAGGTCTTCTGGGCGCTTTGACAAGTACCCCATACTCGCGTACCCAGCATCTAGAGCGAGAGCAGGCTCTTGCTAAACAGTTTGCAGAAATTCTTCATTTCACACTCCGGTTTGATGAACTCAAGATGACAAATCCTGCCATACAAAATGATTTCAGCTATTATAGAAGAACATTGAGTCGCATGAGGATTAATAATGTACCAGCAGAAGGAGAAAACGAAGTAAATAATGAATTGGCAAATCGAATGTCTTTGTTTTATGCTGAGGCAACTCCAATGCTGAAAACCTTGAGTGATGCCATGACAAAATTTGTATCAGAGAATAAAAATTTACCAATAGAAAATACTACAGATTGTTTAAGCACCATGGCTAGTGTATGCAGAGTCATGCTTGAAACGCCGGAATACAGAAGCAGATTTACAAATGAGGAGACAGTGTCATTCTGCTTGAGGGTAATGGTGGGTGTCATAATACTCTATGACCACGTACATCCAGTGGAAGCATTTGCCAAAACTTCCAAAATTGATATGAAAGGTTGTATCAAAGTTCTTAAGGACCAACCTCCTAATAGTGTAGAAGGTCTTCTAAATGCTCTCAGGTACACAACAAAACATTTGAATGATGAGACTACCTCCAAGCAAATTAAATCCATGCTGCAATAACAGTTCTGGAATAAGCATCTGCTCTATGCAGAGGACAGTATTCTGCAGTGACTGAGAATGCACAGTTTTTTAGTGATTGCAATTACTATCTCATTTATTCTTGCTTTTATTTCTTTCTTCAGTTCCTCTTCCCTCTTTTTTAATCATGTTCTTGTTCTTAAGACTTCTTTTCTGTGCCAAAATCAGTAAAGTTACACTCTGAAAGGATAGTGTCCTTTCAAACAGGCCATCTAAGGCAGCTAATTATGCATTGCATTGGGATCTGTACTGAAAAAAATTCTGTGACTTGAACTAAATATTTTTAAATGTGGATTTTTTTTTTGAAACTAATATTTAATATTGCTTCTCCTGCATGGCAAAACTGCCTATTCTGCTATTTAAAAACCCTCAATGACTTTATTTTCTACTGCCGCTTTTTTCATGTGCAGCCAAAATGAAAATGTGTAAATTAACTGTGTTGTACAGATGGTACCCAACACACACTTTTTTTAAATTAATAAGACTTTTGTTTAAAGTTTTGAGTTTGCATTTTGACTTTTTTTGTAAGGATGTATATTGTGTATTTAACCTTTATTAACTAACGTTAAAACTGTGATGTGTGCGTAGAATATTACGTATGCATGTTCATGTTTAAAGAATGGCTGTTGATAAAATAAAAATCAGCTTTCATTTTTCTAAAAAAAAATTAATTAATTAACTAATTAATAAAAAATAAAAGATTTTAAAACTCTGTAATTGATTAAAATACACCAAATATATACAAATCCTGCAGTCACTAACAACATTCAAAAGAGAGAAACACAAAAAAACCAACAACTTAAATTACGTAAAGGGCAAAATTAACTATTTATCCTGCATTTTCATTCCATTTCATGATAATCAAATAGCCCATATCAATGAGGGAAACTGTTTTGCTCAGCAAAATTGTAAGCTAATAAAGTTGAAGGAAAATAAAAATTTTATTTTAAAATAAAATTTTAAAATCCTATTCTGAGGTACAAAGCTTCAGTATTGCAAGAGTTCTGGAGTTGGTTGCACAACAATGTTAATGTACTTAACACTACTGAATTGTACATGTAAAAATAGTTACCTTGGCAAATTTTATGTTCTGTGTATTTTAGCACAATTCCTTTAAAAATCTCATTTTATCGGGCGGCGCCTGTGACTCAAAGGAGTAGGGCACCGGCCCCATATGCCAGAGGTGGCGGGTTCAAACCCAGCCCTGGCCAAAAACTGCAAAAAAAAAAAAAAAATCTCATTTTATCACCATTTTGCTACTCCCACTAACGTAACTGATTCTGGTAAAATCACTGAGGAATTATAACATTATTAGTGAAATACTGATAAAGACCTAGATATTTGTATGATGCCAACATCTCACTCCTCCCAGTATTATATGCCAGCATGAAAGGGAAAAACATAATTTTCTTTTTTTTTTTTAAGTTTTTTTTATTTTGTAGAGACAGAGTCTCACTTTATGGCCCTCAGTAGAGTGCCGTGGCCTCACACAGCTCACAGCAACCTCCAACTCCTGGGCTTAAGCAATTCTCTTGCCCCAGCCTCCCAAGTAGCTGGGACTACAGGCGCTCACCACAACACCCGGCTATTTGTTGGTTGCAGTTTGGCCGGGGGCGGGTCTGAACCCGCCACCCTCGGTATATGGGGCCAGCGCCTTACCGACTGAGCCACAGGCACCGCCCAGAAAAACATAATTTTCTAATGGCGAGATCTGTCACCACCTAATTCAATCTTAGCTTCACTAATAGTGAGATAACTATATTATGTGGTTCCTGATATGATACAATATGAAGCATACAAACTGGCTGTGAAATACTCTTTTCAAAAATGTTTATATGAATCTAAACAGAACTGAATACTATTTTACAGAAAATATAAACTATAGAAGAATGAGTTAAATACCACCGCACGGAAATAATTCAACCAACCAAGAACTTAAGCGCCATCTTGCATATTTCCAACAGGTCAGTATCACAAAAAGGGAGTGAAAAGGGAAGAGGGAGAACTGTGTTAGATTATAAAAGACTTAAGTGACATAAATCCAGTATGTGCTCCTTGGCAAGATACTGGTTTGACAAACACACTCTAAAAGACGTTATGGGAATAACCAGAGATTTTAATACAGAATGGACATTAGATAATTAGAGAACACTGCCAATTGTTGTTAAATATAATAACGGTGTTCTGGTTAAATGGGAAAATCTCCATGTTTTATAAATACTTAGCAAAAAAATTAGGGGTGAAATGTCATAAGTTCTGTAAATCACTTCAAGAAAAACATATGGAAAAACGTTAAATGTAATGAAATATAGGAAATGGTCATCAGTGGCTGCATCCATTAGGTAAAAGCCTAAAGGAAAATTCTGTAACAGGTGGATCAATCTGGCTAAAATCACCTGAGTCTACTGATCAATCTCACCCCAAAACAAGAACCAACCATACACTCCAAGTCTTAATGAGATGCACTAAGAAATAAACACAAACTACTATGAAGGATTCTAAACACTCCCTCCCACAATCAACCTGGATCTGATCAAGTCTCAGATTTATCTACCAATTTATAGGAAATTCAGAAGAGAGAAACATACTAAACACCACCATAGACAAGGATGCATTCAACAAAATCCAGAATGTGAGAAAGTCTATAGTACAAATGTGTTTCAACAAACAAAAGAGAAAAAACAAACTACATATTAAGATACTGCATCTGAGAGACTTATCAACCAAATGTCATGGAGATTGTATGGGAATTCTAATGTGAACATAAAAACATTTATGAAACAAATGGGAAATGATACACTCACTGAGTATTTGATGATACTAAGAAAATAAATTTTTTAGATATGACAACAGTATTATAGTTTTGATTTTTAAAAATATTCTTCCCCGGGCGGCACCTGTGGCTCAAGGAGTAGGGCGCCGGTCCCATATGCCAGAGGTGGTGGGTTCAAACCCAGCCCCGGCCAAAAACCAAAAAAAAAAAAAAAAAAATTCTTCCCCATCAGACATATAAAAAAGAATGAAGGGATACAATTTCTTAGATTTGCTTTAAAATTATCAGGCATAGAATGAAGTTTAGAGGTATGCAGATGAAACAAAATAGGCCAAAGGTTGGTAATTAGTTGGATAGGTACATGAGGATTCATTATTCTACAGTATGTTTGAGTATGTTTCTAATATATGAAGTTTCTTTTATTTAAAGAGAAGGACAGGGAGTGAATCTTAATCACAGTATTTCCACCTAACAAACACCAACCAAAATAAAGTAAAAAAAAAAAAAAAAAAAAACTAGCAAAAGAAAAAGAGGTAAGGAGTAAGTATGCCACAAGCCTGATAACAAACAAAAACAGGAGAAGATTCCGGAGAATGGCAATATGACTCCATTCCCATCTGTTGGGTGGAAATATGGATGTCCATTATACTGGCCTCTTATTTATTCTTACATTTGAAATTTTCCATAATAAAAGGACTGTTAAAAAATGATTACAAATATCCTTCAAAGTAGCATTGCAGAACACATTAATTTGATTGCCCACATATGTAATGTTGCTTTCTGACTTCCCATCTTCCCAATTTTATCCTTCTACTTCCTACTGTCAAAGAGAAGTAGGGGGGGAGGGGGGGAGGGAAGTAGTCACTAAAGATACTTGCTTACTGAGTGGGAAACTAAACTAGCAAAATTGAAATGTTTCTATCATTGTGCTAGAAAAAAATCAAGACTGATTTTAGTGTAAAATGTCTCACTTTAACAAAAACCTGGCTTGTGGGCTATATAAATTGCTAAGGCAGCTGCTTTCTCCCTTTCTTTTTTAGAATTAAAGCCAGACTAGAAATTCTTGTGTAATTTGTATTTGGATGTGGTGTTTGCAGAGAATTATCTTCCCAACTTTCTAAGTGGTTCCATCTGTTTTTATGGGGAATTTGGCTTAGGCTGATTTTAGAAAATGAAAAACTAAGAAATTCAAACATCCTCACAATTAGCTTTAGTATACTCCTTGAGTGGCTTTAAAGAAAACTAGCCAGGTACAGTGGCTCAGGCCTGTAATCTTAACACTCTGGCCAAGGTGGATGGACCACCTGAGCTCAGGACCAGCCTGAGCAAGAGTGAGACCCCATCTCTACCAAAAATAGAAAACTAGTGGGTCCTGAACAAAAGCGAGACTCTATCTCTACTAAAAATAGAAAAACTGAGGCAAGAGGATCACTTGAGCCTGAGTTGGAAGTTGCTGTGAGCTATGACACCACAGAACTCTATCCAGGGCAACACCTTGAGACTCTGTCTCAAAAAAAAAGAAAGAAAGAAAAGAAAAGCTAGTGGGTTGTGGTGCCACACATGTGTAGTTTCAGCTACTTGGGAGGCTGAGGCAAGAGGACTGCTAAAGACCAAGAGTTTGAGGTTGCTGTGAGCTATGACACCACAGCCTCTACCAAGGGCAACAGAGTGAGACTCTGTCTCAAAACACACCAAAAAAAGAAAGAAAACTAATTATTCACAGTGGAAAAAATTGAACACGAAGCTCTAACAGGCCTATGTATGTACCTATCAATTGATAGGATGGAGGAACAGGTTAGACTAAACCACAGAGATGAAACAGAAAAATAAAAATTACAGGAATACTATGGGAACAACCACCCAACCTTTCAAAAAAAAAAACTGCTAGCTGGGCGTTGTGGCGGGCACCTGTAGTCCCAGCTACTTGGGAGGCTGAGGCAAGAGAATCGCTTAAGCCCAGGAGTTGGAGGTTGCTGTGAGCTGTGTGATGCCACAGCACTCCACCAAGGGCAATAAAGTGAGACTCTGTCTCTACAAAAAAATTAAAAAAAAAAAAAAAAAAACTGCCAAGAAATCATAGTATGTTGACCTAATTTGGATCCCGATTCAAACAAAAAAACTATGGAAAGTTGAACAGAGTGAATTATGTGATGATATTAAGGATTTATTGTTAAATTTTTTTAGATATAATAATGGCAGTGAGATTTTGTTAAAGATTCTTAAAGATACCTTCTGAAAAATATTCAGATGGAATGCATAATGAGCTGCCTGGATTTGTTTCAAAATATAGTAAGGGGAGAAGTGAAAATAGAAACTATAGTAGGGGGTACAGTGAAAATAGGCATAGATAAAACAAAGCCAGCCAGGAGTTGGTAACTGTTAAAGACAGGTGACAGGAATGGGGAGGGGGTATCAATATACTATTCAGTTTGCTTTTGTATGTAATGTATTTAAAACTTTTTAAATAGAGCTTTCTTGGTAAAAAAAAAAAAAAAGTAATTGTTATAGATAATAATTAAAAAAGAACAGTGAGACATTCTTGACTTAAGGAAGTTGAATAGTAGAGAATAAAATTTGGAATTGGTGTTTTTCATCTTTAAATAACCTTACTCATCAGCCAGGCGCAGTGGCTCATGCTTATAATCCTAGCACTCTGGGAGGCTGAGGCGGTGAACTACCTGAGCTCAAGGTTTCAAGACCAGCCTGAACAAGAGTGAGATCCTGTCTCTAAAAATAGGCAGGCGTTGGGCGGCGCCTGTGGCTCAGTGAGTAGGGTGCCAGCCCCATATGCCGAGGGTGGCGGGTTCAAACCCGGCCCCGGCCAAACTGCAACCAAAAAATAGCCGGGCGTTGTGGCAGGCACCTGTAGTCCCAGCTACTCGGGAGGCTGAGGCAAGAGAATCGCGTAAGCCCAAGAGATAGAGGTTGCTGTGAGCCGTGTGACGCCACGGCACTCTACCCGAGGGCGGTACAGTGAGACTCTGTCTCTACAAAAAAAAAAAAAAAAAAAAAATAGGCAGGCGTTGTAGTGGGCCTGTGTAGTCCCAGCTACTTGGGAGGCTGAAGCAAGAGAATCACTTGAGCCCAAGAGTTTACTGAGGGCAACAAAGTGAGACTATCTCCAAAAACAAAAAAAAGGTAAAAAATAAATAACCTTAATCATCTTAAAATTTTAGTAGGTCACAAAATGAGAATCATAAAATCTTAGATGTGGAAGACACCTTAGTGGTCACAAAATCCCAGCTCCTCCCAACGTGAATCTTCCTTCCACCTCCAATGACCTTTTGCCTGGGTCCCTCCTCCACCTGCTTCAACTATTAAAAAGTTCCTCCCGCACCAGGCAGGAAACTTTCCTTCTCCAAACCTCTTCATTTTATCCATGGAAAAAGAATTTTAAAATATAGATCATTATCCATTGGTGAGTTGTAAAATCAAGTTAGGAGACTATTATACTGGAATTTTATTAAGTAGAAAAGAAAATCTCAGAGCACACTACATGCAGTAAGGTAAAAACTAATCTGTGAAACTTGTTTTTGTTATTCACACACACACATATATGTTAACATTTACACACATACATGTCCACATTAAATAAAGGGTCAAGATGTAAAGTGTATTTCTTGCAGATTTTGTCAAAAACAAATTAGAAAGCCAGTGCTCAAATCCAACTCTCAACAAGTTGTCCACCCCACTAAGTCTTAACTGCTTTTGGTCTCCCAACAGGTAGTTCCCATATTCTATAATTTCTCCTGACTTCAACAGCCCAGTCACCCTTCACTCACAGACATGGTTTCAGTTTGTCAAAGCTCTACTCACGTATAATCAGCATGCACTATGTACCCCTTACAATGTAGTTATCTAAGTGTTCCAGGCCAGGGAAGAATAATTGATTACAGCCGACATTATACACAAAATATTTCGTACATTCACTGAAAAACTGTGAGATACTGGAAGAGATTCCTCTAAGTCATACAAAGAACCAGAATTCAAGAGAAAGACCAGGCCTTGAGAGCGATTTTGAGTTAGCAGATTACAGTAGCAGGTAGTCTCAGAAGGTACAAAAATAGGGGTAAAAATCAAAGGCTGAGGACAGAACCCTGGGAAAAAGAAAAACTAAAGGGAGAGTCTGAAGAAAGAAGTCTGCAAAGAATGGACAGAAAAGTAGAACAAAGAGCCATAACACATCAGGACAGAATTTCAAAGATATTGTGGTTGGTCCATGATGCTGAAAATAATACATGGAAAATGGTTCAATGTATAATTTAACAAAAGTAACTGGGCCATTGATTACCGGGAAAAAGGCAATTTCAAAGCAGTGGTGAAACCAGAAGTGCCTTGTGCTGAGAAATAAAAGGCACCACTACTTTTTAATAAAGTTTCACAATGACAAGAATGCTTCGGACTGTTTCAGAAGTCATGTCATCATAATTTCAACTTACACCAAAGTCTTTTCAAGGAGCTTAGAATAAAATGTACTTACCCTGTATTTCCAAGAAACTTCATGTTGTTTATTTTAGCCCGTTGTATAGCTAACAAGACAATCTGTACAGGTTTCTCCACAAACTTCTGGGAAATCTGTAAATCGGCTAAGTAGTTCCTCATCATAAACATCCCTGGCAAAAATATGGGGGATGTGAGATGACCGGGGCTAAAATTTGAGTAACACATATCACCACAGACCTCCATCCACTTAATAGGTCCTTTTTTTCTCTAAGTTGCTTTGAATAGACTTACAGGAGTGAGAAGGCTTTAGGCAGGGACAGGCAAACAGGAGAAGAAAAGGGCCGTCAGACAGCAAGTCTGGAGAGCCCACAGTAAGAGGTTTCATGGACACCACAGAGCGCCGACCTGACCTGCACAGCTATTGGTCACTGCCTATTGCTGGGCAGGGTGTGCCATGCATCCATTGGTCACTGCCTATTGCTGGGCAGGGTGTGCCATGCATCCATTGGTCACTGCCTGTTGTTGGGCCGGGCGTGCCAAGGCACCAGGACTACCCTAGGGGATTGGGCAAAAAAAAGGGCACTGGCGGGAATAGCCAGTCAGTTAAGCCTTAAAGAAACCAATGGATGTAAACTAGCCAAACATTGTGTACCAGCAAGGTTTGGGCAGTCCAAGTAGGATCAAAAGCCCTTGAACCATCCATTCCATTGTATTGGAAGCTTTCCTGTCCTCCATAAACCATGGCTTTCGTTTACGTGTGGTCCGTAAATTCATTCTTCAATTCCCAAGACCAAGAACCACAGGAGAAGAGGAGAAATTCGGTATCAATACCTCGAAAGTTTCATTATTGTTTTGCCAAAATACTATGTCTATGCTTTTCTTTCCTTTTTAGAGGGATGCTTTCACAGACACGAATGAGCCTCGGAGGGTTTACGTGAATTAGGTTTAGGACTTAATTCAGGACATCTGAACCACTTTAGAGAAAACAGACCTACAAGTGGTATCACTTGCCCAATGTCACTTAGTAATCAGTGGACTGAGATTTAAAGCTAGAATAATTTTCTAACCTCTGCTCTTTTCAAAACAAAAGTGAAGAGGAAACAATATCAAATACATATAGCAATGCCAGCGCAGTGGCTCCCGCCTGTAATCCTAGTACTCAGGGAGGCCTAGGCGCTGGATCGTTTGAGCTCAGGAGTTCCAGTCCCGCCTGAACAAGAGCAAGACCCCATCTCCACTAAAACTAGAAAAACTAAAGGGGGATGCGGGGCTTGTGGTGGGACCTACAGTCCCAGCTACTAAGGAGGCTGAGGCAGATGATCACTTCAGCCCAGGATTTTGAGGTTGCTGTGAGCTGTGACTCCAGGCTCTGTCTCAAAAAAAAAAAAAAAAAAAATCCAATCACAACAGACTCAGAATAAACTTCTGCAAAACTGATACTGTTCAGTACTGATCAACGATGGCCAATGTTCCGATAATACACTTATAAATTTAAAGGTTCTCAACTGAGACACAAAAAAGTTTTGACTTTCCAAGGGTACTTTGAATACCGGCTTCAACAGTTCCTTTGTGACTCTGTCAATGTTCCAGATGGCTGACACTTGTTAAAAGCAAAGGAGAAGGAAGACAGACATTGGCAGTTACCACCTTGTTCTCTATATGCTTCCATTTTCCTCCTTCCCCTTTATGGTTAAAGCTAGTAAAGGAATGTGAGTAAAATCTCTTTAACTGCTTTCAAGTTTTTGAATGCCGGGATTATCTCTCAGTGATCAAATTATACCCTAATGCCATGAAGTGTAATAGTGGCTCTGATTCAAGATAGCTACCTCTGGGGAGGAGAATGAGAATAGGAAGAGGGTTCAAAGGAGTTTATATATCCCTAGGGATAATATAAGACAGAAGCTATGTAGGCTCTGGAAGCAGACAGCCTGGGTTCAAACCCCTGCTCTGCCATTAATTGGCTTAGTGACCCTAAGTAAGTTACTTAAACCTGTTGTGCCTCATTTTTCTTACAGGAAAGCATCAAGTACCTACCACGCAGAGTTACTGTAAGGATTAAATTAATGAATATATATAAAAGTAATTACAGGGCAGCGCCTGTGGCTCAGTCGGTAAGGCGCCGGCCCCATATACCGAGGGTGAAGGGTTCAAACCCAGCCCCGGCCAAACTGCAACCAAAAATAGCCAGGCATTGTGGTGGGCGCCTGTAGTCCCAGCTACTCGGGAGGCTGAGCCAAGAGAATCGCTGAAGCCCAGGAGTTGGAGGTTGCTGTGAGCTGTGTGAGGCCACGGCACTCTACCGAGGGTTATAAAGTGAGACTCTGTCTCTACAAAAAAAAAAAAAAAAAGTAATTACAGAATAGTACTTGACAGATATTACAGTATTAGAGAAATGGTACTTATTATATTTTATAATTCAATATGTAATGTCTGCATAAAGAACTCATTAAATAATATTTTAATTGAATGTACAAATTAAAATATAAAATAAACTATCTCCAACTTCAAGATCCTGCCTACTGTTTAGGAAAAGCACCTCAACTAGTAAGTGGTTATCAGCTGTAGCTATAATGCCAGCGATTTACATGATTTCTAAATGAGAATGTGATCAATGTTTAAGGCATGTACCTTTCCCACTACAATGCCAGACAGAACTATACACATGGTAAGCTGTTTTAATTTTATAATAACTGTGTAGTCCCATTAAAATTTCCCTTGGTCAGTTCTAACACACTGCCACTGAACTGTTACACTACATACAAAGGTAGGAAAGAAAAGGAAGAGGAGAGAAAAAAGAAAATCTAAAAACATTAAAATCTAGTATAAACATAAGCAAAAGCCATAGAAAAAACAATTTCATTGCCTTAAGAATACTCTAGAGGGCGGCGCCTGTGGCTCAGTAGGTAGGGCGCCGGCCCCATATACCGAGGGTGGCGGGTTCAAACCCGGCCCCAGCCAAACTGCAACCAAAAAATAGCCGGGCGTTGTGGCGGGTGCCTGTAGTCCCAGCTACTCGGGAGGCTGAGGCAAGAGAATCGCTTAAGCCCAGGAGTTGGAGGTTGCTGTGAGCTGTGTGAGGCCACGGCACTCTACCGAGGGCCATAAAGTGAGACTCTGTCTCTACAAAAAATAAAAATAAAATAAAAAAAGAATACTTTAGAATTTGAAGATCCATTCGGGTCTGATTCATAGTGTTAGAGTTTTTGGTTGTATTTTTGGTTTGGTTTGGTTTTTTGTTTTGTTTTTAGCACTGGCTAAAGCTTTCTTTTATGTCCACAATGCTGCATTTAGGTGAAACCACTTTCAGTGACCAAAACAATATTAAGAAATTTAACTGAATGTCATAAATGAACTACTTTCTATTATTCTACAAAATGAGTAATGACCATAAACTTTATTTTGGAGATCAGGAAATACACAACAAAAAAATAGAGAGGACTCTCACTTATTTAGAAATGAAATTACATCATCTCTGAAATTTGTTTCAGAATAAAATTTGTTGTGGGAAGTCGGGGAGGGGATAGAAAATACAGGTGAAACAAGACTGGCCATGTGTTGTAATTGTTGAAGCCGGATGAGGGTATATGAGGTTCATTACACTACTATTTTCTACTTCTGAAAATATTTACAATGCTTCATAATAAAAAGTTTAAAAAAAAATAACACTGGGCGGCGCCTGTGGCTCAAGGAGTAGGGCGCCGGTCCCATATGCCGGAGGTGGCGGGTTCAAACCCAGCCCCAGTCAAAGAAAAAAAAAGAATAACACTTTTCAGGCTCAGCACCTGTAGCTCAGTTGTAGGGTGCCAGCCACAGCTGCTTGGCGCCCGGGCCTACCAAACAACAATGACAACTACAACCGAAAAAAAAAAAAAAAAGAAAAATAGCCAGGCATTGTGGTGGGCGCCTATAGTCCCAGTTCACGTGGGAGGCTAAGGCAAGAGAATCGCTTAACCCCAAGACTTGGAGGTTGCTGTGAGCTGTGATGCCATAGCACTCTACCGAGGGGGAGGATAATCACTTGAGCCCAGGAGCTGGAGGTTGCTGTGAGCTGTGATGCCCTAGCACTCTACACAGGGCGACAGCTTGAGGCTCTGTCTCAAAAAAAATAAATAAATAAAAATAACACTTTTCTGTAACTGACAATAGTACATTCTTTCTTCCCAAAACCCACTTTAATAATCACATACCAGAGTAAAAACCTGGTTTTTAAAATCTAACCCCCAAAATAATGTCTTTTAAAAAAACACAACATCCTTCACTGCCATCACATGTGCTACACAGAGCTAGAAACACATAGATCACAGATCTACAGAATGTTTTAGAATTCACCCTTGAGTCTTTCCATTTAAGCCTGCACTACTGAGGATAAAAGTGAACCAGCCTCAGCTAGGTGGAAGCCACATCTGCACTCCACGTGCAGCCCACATCTTCAGATCCTCACATTGCAGAGACACAAAAGTGAAAAATATATTCAATATATCTTTTTTTTTTTTTTTTTTTTTTATTTGGCCGGGGCTGGGTTTGAACCCGCCACCTCCGGCATATGGGATCGGCGCCCTACCCGCTGAGCCACAGGCGCCGCCCTATTCAATATATCTTTATTTTCCTGTTTTTGAATTGAAGGAGGTAGAGGGAAGGAGGAATGTATTCACATTCCCATATGTGTATAATTTAAAACAGACAATCTTGGAATTAAGGAAATTAAGATGAAGGCGTTACTGATGTTGATTTTAATGGTCAAAATCCAGAAACAGTTCTGGTTACAAGCTCATGGATAAATTCTTGATTTCTTTGTCAGTGGACAGACCTAACTCATTCTTGGCACTCTGACCTTTCCCACACACAATTTTTATCTACTTTATTAAAGAAAAAAAGTTTTCCTTTATCTCTTTAAGAGAAATGATTAAAGAAAAATTTTCAAGGAATATGTTCATTTAGCAACTTTCCTACCAGAGTCTAGAAACTGGGAAAAAGTAAAAGATTATCATAACTAAAATGGGCTCCCAAAACCAAGCTGAACCATTTTCTAGCATACAACCACTGAACCACTTGCCACATTTGCTTTTCAAATACATGTGCAGGCATTTGGCATCATTTTCCGAGAATCTCGTAGGACCTCTACTTCCCTGTTTATTCAATAGTATGTCAAAATGTTGACACATTTATTGAACTATTTTTGGAAGATTAGGTCTATCTACCTTCAGGGCTCAAAATACAAATATATAACATTTATGGGACATCCCTTTAGCTGCAAAACTTGGCGGGCCTCCCCAGGTTCTCCAAGAAAACTTCATTTGGCAACTCCATTAACAGCAAAAAATAAAAATAGGCAGTGTAGAGGGAACAACTCTGGACACAAGGAAACCTTGTCTGTGATGCTCCATTACTAAATTCTCAATAACTCTGGATAAGTTTAACCTTTTTCTGACTCACTTTTCTTTCCACCTATCATAATCATGGTAGAAAATTATTTTTAAAATCAAATGGGAAATGTTCTAAGGATTTATGTTTAAAATAAAAGCAATTTTACAATTAAAATCAGCATTAAAAAAACACCAAGAAATCTGCCATAATCAGTACATACAGTTTTACGTCACCTATTCAAAGAAAAAATACACAAAAGCATCGTGATTAAACATATTGAGCCTACCCAATGTATTGAAAGGTTTAGTCATTCATATTCCTACTTTATAATTTTTGCCAAAGCCACAGTCACTGTATTATTATTATTATTATTATATATTTTTATTATTTTTTTTTTTTGTAGAGACAAGAGTCTCACTTCATGGCCCCGGTAGAGTGCCGTGGCGTCACACTGCTCACAGCAACCTCCAACTCCTGGGCTTAGGTAATTCTCTTGCCTCAGCCTCCCGAGCAGCTGGGACTACAGGTGCCCACCACAACGCCCGGTTTTGTTGCAGTCCGGCCAGGGCTGCGTTTGAACCCGCCACCTTCGGTATATGGGGCCGGCACCCTACTCACTGAGCCACAGACACCTCCCATCACTGTATTATTAATTATTTAGTGCTTATCTTTAAATCAAGTCATTTTTTAAAAAACTCTACTTTGGGGGCGGCGCCTGTGGCTCAGTGGGTAAGGCGCCGGCCCCATATACCGAGGGTGGCGGGTTCAAACCCAGCCCCGGCCAAACTGCAACAAAAAAAAAATAGCCGGGCGTTGTGGCGGGCGCCTGTAGTCCCAGCTACTTGGGAGGCTGAGGCAGGAGAATCGCTTAAGCCCAGGAGTTGGAGGTTGCTGTGAGCTGTGTGATGCCACGGCACTCTACCGAGGGCCATAAACTGAGACTCTGTTTCTACAAAAAAAAAAAAAAAAAAAAACTCTACTTTGGCCTTATCAATGAAATCATAGTTTGAAATACTTGTATATTGGCGGCGCCTGTGGCTCAGTGAGTAGGGCGCCGGCCCGTATGCCGAGGGTGGCGGGTTCAAAACCCAGCCCCGGCCAAACTGCAACAAAAAAATAGCCGGGCGTTGTGGCGGGCGCCTGTAGTCCCAGCTACTCGGGAGGCTGAGGCAAGAGAATCGCGTAAGCCCAAGAGTTGGAGGTTGCTGTGAGCCGTGTGACGCCACAGTACTCTACCAGAGGGCGGTACCGTGAGACTCTGTCTCTACAAAAAAAAAAAAAAAAAAAGAAATACTTGTATATTTTTCTTTTCTTTTTTTTGGCCAGGGCTGGGTTTGAACCCACCACCTCTGGCATATGGGACCGGCGCCCTACTCCTTGAGCCACAGGTGCCACCCAATACTTGTATATTTTTCTGATGCACAATGACATATATACTTAATCATTAAAGGAAAAAGATGCATCTGTGTACAACCTCAAATCATTTAACATACCACTATACTTTCGGGAAATGCTATCCTTGCTATCCTTACTTGTTGCCTGCAACGCCTTCTACATTAATGAATAGCAGATTTGAACCTATAAATCTCTAAAATTCACTAGGCAACTCACCATCATTAGATCTTCCTAGGGCTTCCTCAGATCTCACAGCCTCTGCTGTTCCCCTATGTTATTCAGAATCTTTTTTCCTGTTTCACTTTCCCCAAATCCTACACACAAAAATCCCTGACATTTGTACCGTCACACAAATGTAAATCCCATTCCTTACTTCTGTCCTATTTAGTAATGAAATTTTTCACCCTTAACAGCATTTAACAGCACCCACATTGATTTCAAAGGATACTCTAATCCCCAAATCACATTCAAAGAATATTCAAATTTATGTATGGCAACCACTTACCAGTCTAAAGACAGACAAAGATATTTAATAAACTCTAAAATAAGGTTGCCATTTCTGATAGATATTCAACAAATCTGTTTCTATTGTGTATTTTTAAATCTAGTTCAAGGCAGTGGCTCACATCTGTAGTCCTAGCACTGTGGGAAGCCAAAGCTGGTGGATTGCTTGAGCTCAGGAGTTGGAGACCAGCCTGAGCCAGAGCGAGATCAAAAGCAAGACCCCATCTCTACTAATAAGAAAAAACTGAGGCAAGAAGATGGCTTGAGCCCAGCAGTTTGAGGTTGCTATGTGCTATGACGCCATGGCACTCCACCCAGGGCGACAGAGTAAGACTCTGTCTCAAAACAAAAACAAAAATCTAGTTCAAGTAGATAATATTTTTATACTAAACTAATCCTTGAAATATCACAGGAAAAAAATATAATACATTTACTGAACTCTTCGTAGGAAGCACCTTCTTGTTCAATAGCATCAGTCATCCATTCCCATCAACCCTAGATGCTGACTTTTCTGCCCTTTTTTTTTTTTTTTGTAGAGACAGAGTCTCACGGTACCGCCCTCGGGTAGAGTGCCGTGGCGTCACACAGCTCACAGCAACCTCTAACTCTTGGGCTTACGCGATTCTCTTACCTCAGCCTCTGGAGCAGCTGGGACTACAGGCGCCTGCCACAACGCCCGGCTATTTTCCGCCCTTTTTTATACTGAATTTTTTTTTTTTTTTTTTTTGTAGCCACTTTATGGCCCTCGGTAGAGTGCCGTGGCTTCACACAGCTCACAGCAACCTCCAACTCCTGGGCTCAAGCGATTCTCTTGCCTCAGCCTCCCGAGTAGCTGGGACTACAGACGCCCGTTTTATACTGAATTTTATACATATAACTGAATTTCAACCCAGTAGCTGATAAGGAAAAAAAAAAAGAAAAAGTTATTATTTTACTATGGCTAAAGTCCTCACCAAATGTGAGCACCGCAGAATCTTGTGAATTTTTTTTTTTGGATGGCCTAAAATGAATTTTATTTTTAATCAATTTAAAACCCTAAATACAGTAGTTGAATATGGATTAACTTCTGCTTCCTCACAAAACTACAGAAAAATGAGAGTAAGGAAATTATTTTTATGAAAGGTACAAATCCACAAAAACAAAAATATGGGAGGTGAGAGGCCAGAAAATGAGATAAACCAATAGAATCCTGGAATATATAAAGGAACTGATTAGCAGAAGATGAAACCTGGGTTCCTGTTTTGATGGGGGCCTATGAGAATCACTCTTGATTGTTGAAAGAGCCTTAGGAATTGGACATTCCAGGCATCTGTGAGAGATCAGGTATGAGAAAGGGGTGAAAATAGTCTTCAAAAGGGGCGGCGCCTGTGGCTCAGTCACTGGGGCGCCGGCCCCATATACCGAGGGTGGCGGGTTCAAGCCCGGCCCCGGCCAAACTGCAACCAAAAAATAGCCGGGCGTTGTGGCGGGCGCCTGTAGTCCCAGCTGCTCGGGAGGCTGAGGCAAGAGAATCGCTTAAGCCCAGGAATTGGAGGTTGCTGTGAGCTGTGTGAGGCCACGGCACTCTACCAAGGGCCATAAAGTGAGACTCTGTCTCTACCAAAAAAAAAAAATAGTCTTCAAAAGGTATCAAAAGATGCCTTCAAGATTTGGACGAAAATAATCACTACACATAGCCTAAATATAAAAGCAATCAAACTGCCTGGGCACCATATCTCAGTGGTTAGGGTGCCAGCCAACATGCATCAGGGCTGGTGGGTTGGAACCCAGCCCAGACCTGCTAAAACAAAAAAAATAGCCAAGTGTTGTGGTGGGTGCCTGTAGTCCCAGGTACTAGGGAGGCTGAGACAAAAGAATCACTTGAGCCTAAGAGTTACAGGTTGCTGTGAACTATGACGCCACAGCACTCTATCAGGGGCAACAAAGTGAGACTCTGTCTCAATTTTTAAAAAAGCAATCAAACTGAGAGTAGAAAAAGACATTTTAAGACAGGCAAGGTCCCAAGAAACTCATTTCCTATTACTTTCTTGAGCAACTACTGATGTGTTCATGTAAAGAGTTAAACCAAGAAAGGGTCATGGAGTCGAGGAGACATGAAGCCCAGGAAGAAAGGCAAAAGGAATCTCCAGAACAAAGATGACTAACACTTCTAGAAAGAAAATGAGTAAAGGATGATTGAGGGTCAGAAAACAGAAATGATAGATTATTTAATGTTTATACCTAATGGCAGAAATTTTAGGGTTTCCGATACAGTTTAAAGCTGAATAGAGGCTGGGTAAATACTGGGCACAGTGACGCAGGCCTGTAATCTCAGCACTTTGGGAGGTGGGAGGATTGCTTGAGGCCAAGAGTTCAAGGTCAAACTGGGCAACATAGCAAGACCCAGTCTCCACAAAAACTTTTTTTTGAGACAAAGTCTCACTTTCTTGCCCCTAATAGACTGCCGTGGCATCATAGCACACAGCAACCTCCAACTCTTGGACTCAAACAAGTCTCCTGCCTCAGCCTCCTAAGTATCTGGGACTACAGGCACCTGCCACAATCCTGGCTAATTTTTTTTTTTTTTTTTTTTTTATAGAGACGAGGTATCACTCTTGCTCAGGCTGGCACAAAAACTCTTTAAAAAAAATAGCTGGACATGGTAGTACATACCTGTAGTAGCTACTCAGAAAGATCACTGCAGCCCAGAAGTTCAAGGCTGCAGTGAGGTATGATCACCCAACTGCACTCTAGCCAAGGTAACAGTGAGACCTTGTCTCTAAAAAAATAAAAATTTTTTTTTAAGTTTTTTTTTTTTTTTTGAGACAGAGTCTCATTATGTTGCCCTCGGTAGAATGCCATGGCATCACAGCTCACAGCAACCTCAAACTCTTTGACTTAAGCAGTTCTCTTGCCTTAGCCTCCCAAGTAGCTGGGACTACAGGTGCCTGCCACAACAACCGGCTATTTTCTTTTTTTTGGTAGAGACAGAGTCTCACTTTACTGCCCTCGGTAGAGTGCCGTGGCATTACACAGCTCACAGCAACCTCCAGATCTTGGGCTTAAGCGATTCTCCTGCCTCAGCCTCCCGAGCAGCTGGGGCTACAGGCACCCGCCACAACGCCCGGCTATTTTTTTGTTGCAGTTCGGCCGGGGCTGGGTTTGAACCCACCACCCTCGGTATATGGGGCTGGCGCCCTACTCACTGAGCCACAGGCGCCGCCCATGGCTATTTTTTTGTTGTTGTAGTTGTCATTGTTGTCTGGCAGGCCTGGGCAGAGTTCGAACCCCCTGGTGTATGTGGCTGGCACCCTAGCTGCTGAGCTACAGGTCCCCTCAAGATTTGGAAGCCTTAAAAAAAAAAAAAAAAAAAAATTTAACGCGCCTGTAGTCCCAGCTGCTCGGGAGGCTGACCCAAGAGAATCGCGTAAGCCCAAGAGTTAGAGGTTCCTGTGAACTGTGTGACGCCACGGCACTCTACCCGAGGGTGGTACAGTGAGACTCTGTCTCTACAAAAAAAAAAAAAAAAAAATTTAAAAGATGGGTACAAAGAAAATCAAGCAAATGAAAAAGGCAATTAACTTCATAATAAAACAGAAAGTTAAAAGAGAAAGTACATGCAATCAAAGCACTTTAACAGAAAGTTAAAAGAGAAAGTACATGCAATCAGAGCACTTTACATGGCTCACTTTTGTAAATACATAGCATAAGTTGGTGATTAAAAGGCTAACTTGGGGTGGCTCAGTAGGGCACTGGCCCCATATATCAAGGGTGGGAGGTTCGAACCCAGCCCTGGCCAAACTGCAACAGAAAAATAGCCAGGCGTTGTGGCAGGCACCTGTAGTCCCACCTACTTGGGAGGCTGAGGCAAGAGACTCGCCTAAGCCCAAGAGCTGGAGGTTGCTGTGAGCTGTGGCACTCTACTGAGGGTGACAAAGTGAGACTCTGTCTCTAAAAAAAAAAACAAAAATAAACTAAATAAATGAAAGGCTAACTTGACCCAGCTAGAAAGTAAATAGGTATTATTATTAACGTGTAAAAATGAAGAAGCAGGCATAGGCCATCAGCAAGGTGGCAGAATAAGTTTGTCCAGTGCTTGCCCCTGCACACCAGAAACATTTACTTGAATAACTATCCAGGTACAAAAATATCTTTTTTTTTTTTTTTTGTAGAGACAGTGTCTCACTTTATGGGCCCCGGTAGAGTGCCGTGGCGTCACACAGCTCACAGCAACCTCCAACTCCTGGGCCCAAGCGATTCTCTTGCCTCAGCCTCCCGAGCAGCTGGACTACAGGCGCCCGCCACAACGCCCGGCTATTTTTGGTTGCAGTTTGGCCGGGCCCGGGCCCGAACTCGCCACCCTCAGTATATGGGGCCGGCGCCCTACCGACTGAGCCACAGGCGCCGCCCCAGGTACAAAAATATCTTTACAAGAACTAAGAAAGGCAGACAGATGATGTTAAAGGTCTGTGAAACCAAACTTTTGTCTTCCTTCTCTCTTAGGAAATGTATAAACTCTTAACAAGTAATAAAACATAAAAATATTTTGTTATTTATAAAGAAATATTAAGAAATACGTAAATCACGTTCTTAAAACAAAAAACACCAAGAAACAAAATCCAAAGTATAAAAAGTAATGGCCTCTAGAGAGTAGAAATCTGTCAAAAAAGGAGGTAGGGCATCAGACTGCTGCTTCTGTTAGTCCCTGAAGTATTATCTGACTTTTTATGTCATACACAAGCACCCTGGGGAATGGCATTTGCATGACAAATTAAATAGCAAAAAGTACAAAGCCAAAGGAAAGACAAACTAGAAATGGGGGAAAGAACCTTTTTTATTTTTAAATTAGGATCTCAGGGCTGTTGCTAGGGCTAGAGTGCAGTGGTATCATCGGAGCTCAGTGCAACCTCAACAATGCAACCTCAACCTTCCAGCCTCAAAAGATCCTCCTGCCTCAGCCTCCTGAAATGCTGAGAACTCAAGTGCCCACCACCATGCCTGGCTAATTTTTCTAGGTTGGTCTTGAACTACTGGCCCAAGCCATCTTCCTACCCCGACCTCCCAAAGTGCTAGGATTACAAGTATGCACCTCTATACCCGGCCCATGTTTTATTTTGATATATTTTATTTTGGTATATTTTTCTGATGTTGAAAAACCAGACTAGGAACATTACTCTACCAAACAAAAAACAAGCTGAATGCTACTCCCCATTCCAGATGGTTCAAGAATCCCACAACTAAAAGTAGTACTTTGGCCTGCTTCATAATCACATCTTTACAAAAGAAACTAGGGAGCAGAAAACCAAACAAGAAAGCAAGCCTGTCTCCTATAAATGTTAGATACTGTAGATGTACACAAATTCCAAAAAACCTCAGTTCTACTGAGTAATAGCATCAAACAATTAAAAGCAATAAAAGGGTTTTACCCACAAGCTGGGTGCCCTTGAGCAACTTATTCAATTTTGAAGCCTCAAGTTTTCATCTATAAAATGAGCTACATATCAGTGACTCCAACATAATGCCAAAAAAAAGATTAGGGATAATATATGTAAAACGCCAACTATTTTACCTGCCTTATATTCTGTACTTCAAAAAGTTAATTTCCTTCCTTTTTTTTTTTTTTAAAGACAGAGTCTCACTTTATCACCCTCGGTAGAGTGCCGTGCATCACAGCTCACAGCAACCTCAAACTCCTGGGCTTATGTGATTCTCCTGCCTCAGCCTCCCGAGTAGCTGGGACCACAGGCACCCAATTTCCTTCCTTTTTTAAAGCATGTGTATTGTTTATCAATACTTTTGGACTTACTGGATTACTTAAAATGAAACCTAGAACAAAACCAACCCACTGAGCATAAAATGACTTGTCCAGGGCTGGTTAAGCAAAGTAGCTGTTGTAAGAACCCCCAAGCTTGAAGGCTATAGGTAAAGCAGGAGAAATTATACAGCAAAACCAATCAAACTTCTTCAACAATTAAATTCCAGGAAAAATGAGAGATAAAGGCCCAACTATAGCTCTTTGTTCTTGAAAGGTATGTCAATAAATTAAAATGTATGGCTCATAACTAGATTTTGACCGAAACAAACTTTTTCTTTCATTTTTTTTTTATTATTAAATCATAGCTGTGTACATTAATGTGATCATGGGGCACCATACACTGGTTTTATAGACCGTTTGACACATTTTCATCACATTGGTTAACATAGCCTTCCTGGCATTTTCTTAGTTATTGTGTTAAGACATTTACATTCTACATTTACTAAGTTTCACATGTACCCTTGTAAGATGCACCACAGGTGTAATCCCACCAATGACCCTCCCTCCGCCCACCTCCCCTCTCCCTGCCCTCCCTTTCCCGTTTCCCTCTATTCTTAGGTTATAATTGGGTTATAGCTTTCATGTGAAAGCCATAAATTAGTTTCATAGTAGGGCTGAAACAAACTTTTTCAAAAACTGATACTCAAGACAATTGGAGATTTAAAATACTGACAATTAGATATTTGATAATATTCAGGAATTTTTAGTGTGATGATGGCATTCCAGTTATGTTTATACATACAAAATAGTGCTTATCTTACAGCGATACATGATAAAATATTAAATGATAAAGTGAAAAAGTCTTTTTAAAAAGCCAAATAACATACAAATAGGGTACATGAACGGTATAAGCCACAGCGCTCAGACATGAAACTAAGAGTGGAGAGGTTCAGGCCAGGTTTATTGAAAGGGACAGTGACCGGCCTGGGCAGGGCAAAGATGAAGTCTGAGCCACTGAAGCAGTTGGAAGTCTCTTTTTTTATATTAGACATAGTGGAAGGAAGATTCCACAGCTTGCTGGAAGTTTCTGGTGGGCTAGGGTCTTTCCAAGGAACTCTTGGGCTGGGGCCAGGTAGGCCTTTTGTTCTAGGATAGAAGGAGGGGAAGGGAGAGAGGAAGAGGGGGAGGGGAGGAGAAGGGGGAAAGGTTTGTGTGGGGTCTCTTTAGGCCCCCAACAATACAGATATTGACTAGAGGACTTCAAGAACCAAGCAATCTGTTTAAGAACAGCGTTAAGTCATGAAGTCTAGAACAAAACCAGAAAGAGCATTGCTTCCACATATTTTTGAGGGCCTACTGCATACTGGGTACTGATGAATAGGTTCCATAAACTATAACTCTGACAATGACCCAAAGGTAATTCTTTAGAAGGGGAGAGGTGGAGGGCGGCACCTGTGGCTCAAAGGAGTAGGGCGCCAGCCCCATATGCCAAAGGTGGTGGGTTCAAACCCAGCCGTGGCCGAAAACTGCACAAATAAATAAAAGAAAGGGAGAGGTAGGAAATAACTGCTGGCCCAAGAGGTAGAAAGCCCTACTGCCAGCAACACCCTCTGTAAGCTCAGACTACTCTGTGCCTTTTTGCATCTTTCACTGCTACTTAGCAAAAGCAATGCAAACTCAACAGTCTAAATGAGTCAGATGTGTAACGAAAATAAATGAAATAGTTTAAGAGTAGGATGAAAGAAAATGAGAGGAACTGCAACAAAGTCGGAAAAGAATTAACTCCTGGGGGACAGCTCTAGTTCAATGTCCTTGAGTGGACCCAGTGCTCCCACAGCCCTCCAATTTTTCTAGCGTAAAATAAAGATACTCATGCCACATCTACTCATTTCTTAATGTTGCCAACTAATTTAAGTTAAAACACTATTTTAGGTTCGGCACCCGTAGCATAGTGGTTACAGCACTGGCAGGTCTGAACGAGGCCCAGGCCAGCTAAACAACTATGACAAGTACAACAAAAAAATAGCCAGACACTGGTGGGTGCCTATAGTCCCAGCTACTTGGGCGGCTGAGGCAAGAGATTCACTTAAGCCCAAGAGTTTGAAGTTGGTGACATAATTAAGACTCTTGTCGCGGTGGCGCCTGTGGTTCAGTGAGTAGGGCGCCGGCCCCATATACCAAGGGTGGCAGGTTCAAACCCAGCCCCGGCTGAACTGCAACCAAAAAAAAAAGTAGCCGGGCGTTGTGGCGGGCGCCTGTAGTCCCAGCTGCTCGGGAGGCTGAGGCAGGAGAATCGCTGAAGCCCATAGAGCTAGAGGTTGCTGTGAGTCCTGTGACATCATGGCACTCCCGCACTCTACTGAAGGCGGGAAAGTGAGACTCTGTCTCTACAAAAAAAAAAAAGACTCTGTCTCAAAAAAAAAAAAAAGAAACTATTTTAGTGAAAATTATGTCTACAGATCTATTACATACACAAAAATAGGTGTATCGGATTTATAAAGGTCATTTTTTAATGCCATATGCATAGGTTTAAACATTATCAGTAAAAATTACACTCACTAATAACCTTATTTCAGCAAGCTTACTGCAGTTATAGAGAAGTTATAGCACATGGACATAAATTTTACATTCAGAATTGGTAACCTCTGGAAAAGACTACATTTTCTTTCTTTTTCTTTTTTTTTTTTTTTTGAGACAGAGTCTCAAGCTGTCACCCTGGGTAGAGTGCTATGACATCATAGCTCACAGAAGCCTGCAACTCTTAGGCTAAAGCAATCTCTTGCCTCAGTTTCTCTATTTTTAGTAGAGACAGGATCTGGTTTTTGCTCAGGTTGGTCTGGAACTCGTGAACTCGAGCCATCCACCTGGCTCGGCCTCTCAAAGTGCTAGGATTACAGGCATGAGCCACATCGCCCAGCCAAGACTACATTTTCCCTGTGTTATTAAAACTATATCCCAAGAGCTTTTACATACATATATATGTGTGTATATATATGTATGCGTATATATATATATATTCTTTAATATATTACCAAAAAGGGGAAAAATGTGAAGTTTGTTAGGACAAAATTTAATTTTTTATGTTTTTTCTGAGACACAGTCTTACTCTGTTGCCCTGGGTAAAGTGCCTTGGCATCATAGCTAATAATAACCTCAAATTCTTGGCCTTGAGCAATCTTCTTGCCTCAGCCTCCCATGTAGCTGGGATTACAGGCACCTGCCACTAAACTCAGCTGTTTTTTTCTATTTTTTAGTAGAGAGAGGGTCTCACTCTTGCTTAGGCTGGTCTTGAACTGCTGAGCTCAAGCAATCCACCTACGTTGGCCTCTCAGAGTGGTAGGATTATAGGAGTGAGCCACCGCACCGAGCCTCTAGAGCAAGATTTTCTAAAAGTTCAAAAATTCTAGAGATAACTATACTCAAATTGTTAAAAAGTAGTTCTAACTTGTGATCACCATAGGAAATTACAGTTTCTTATTAAAGACTGTACTTCCACACAGATAATTATTCCTGACCACTGCAAAAAAAATTGCTTACCACATATTCATATCAAACATTATACTACCACATAGATAATTATTCCTGACCACTGCAAAAAATGTGCTTAGCACATGTTCAACAGCAACCAACCCAGTAGGTCTTTCTTAACCTAACAATTTTCACAGATGCCAGGCACTCTGTGAAGCATTTTATAAGCATTAGCTCATTTAATCCTCATATAACTCTGGAGTAGGTATGATTTTTAACCCCATACTAAAGGAAATAAGGCTTTGAGAAATAATTTGTCCAAGGTCTCACTGGAATATGTTGCAGTCTAACCAGCCCCAAATAGCATGGACTTATTACTGATCCCTTCTAATCAACATATCCATCAAAAAAATTTCTAATAAAAGCACATTCATTAAATTCACAGGTAAGAATATGAGTGGCCTCCACAACTGAATAAAAGAGGTCTATTAAAAGACTTCAATTGAACAGAAATATTCACCATCAGGCAGGATGGGGGGGAAAAAAATCAATGATAAAAAAGTACATAGGGAAAAAAGCCATAAAAATAATAGAAGTGATTTCAAAAACTAAGAACTAGATTGGTTCTCACCTTTTATTTCCTAAAACCCTTTCTTTTGTTTTTTGGGTTTTTTTGTTTTTTTGAGACAGAGTCTCACTATGTCGCCCTCAGTAGAGTGCCATGGCGTCATAGCTCAGAGCAAGCTCAAACTCTTGGGCTTAAGCAATTCTCTTGCCTCTGCCTCCCAAGTAGCTGGGACTACAGGCGCCCTCCATGGGCCTGTCTATTTTTTGTTGTTGCAGTTATCATTGCTGTTTAGCTGACCTGGCCCAGGTTCAAACCTGCCAAGCCTGGGTTTTTGTGGCCGGCACCCTACCCAATGAGCTACGGGCACCACCCACTAATACCCTTTCATAAACTGCTTCCCAAATTCCCTTTCAATCTTTAATTCACTCACTTGCATATACATATCCACGTCATACATACACCACTTGACTCAGAGTCTCAGGCACTTTATGAACCCCTAAGGCCCAGTAACACCATTCCGCAACCCAAATCAAGAGCCTGAGCTAAGTATGTCCAAAAGGCCTTTCTGGTCCTCAAGATAAATAAACCTAAAGTGAAAAACAACCAGCTTCTTCGGACAAAAAGTAAAAGAACCAAGGGATAACACAGCATAGTGTAAATTACATTTTAATTTCATGTCTTCAAGCTACTGGGCTATATACATATATCAGTAGAATATAGAAACTCTGAAAAATATGATTAAACTTAATAATGTTGTTAGAATGGTGGGAAGTCCAGCTCTGAAGCTCATCAGGAAGGAGATCTGGACCTAAATTCAGGATTTGGAAAGAGAAGTTTAGAGAGTTGATAATCTGACCTGTATAACAAATTTTATTTTATTTTTTTGGAGACAGAGTCTCACTTTATCGCCCTCAGTAGAGTGCCATGGCATCACAGCTCACAACAACCTTCAACTCCCGGACTTAGGCGATTCTCTTGCCTCAGCCTCCCAAGTAGCTGGGACTACAGGCACCTGCCACAATGCCCGGCTATTTTTTTGTTGCAGCCAGGTTTAAATCTGCCAGCCTCGGTGTATGGGGCCAGCACCCTATCCGCTGAGCCACAGGCGCTGCCCTGTATAACAAATTTTTAAAACCACAATTATCTTGGAAAGAGGCAACTGAAGGGTAACATAAGTCTTCAAGTATCTGAAAATTCTTTCACTTAAGGTTGGTGTTGAGGCTACAAGAGAAAAGTTAAGAGGAAGCTGACTTTTCAATTATACCATGAAAGATTTAGTTTAGATACCAAGAATTTCCCTAACCAACCTACACCAGAAGTTCTTACACATGAAGAGTGACAAAACCACTTTGAGAGGCCTTCTATGTCAACTGGTTCCTAACCTATAAGAACTAAACAATCCCCACGATGCCAAATTTAGTAATATACGTAAAATTTCAACTTGTCTATCTCAGTTTTATTTTTTTTGTTTTTTTTTTTTTTTTGGTTTTTGGCCGGGGCTGGGTTTGAACCCGCCACCTCCGGCATATGGGACCGGCGCCCGACCCCTTGAGCCACAGGCGCCGCCCTCAACTTGTCTATCTAAAGCAAAACCTTACATATGACACAGCTCAGATCTCAGAAAAGATAGTTTCTTTGCCCTCAATTTATTTCAGACTAGCATAAGAGAAAGACAATTTATATACACTTAGACCTTTCTGGCTCTAATGAGTTAGAATGAAAAAAATAACAAAATTTAGAGGTCTCTCTGCAGTGAAGAAAACATGTTTACATTTTAAAGGTGACTGAAAACATGAAATTAGCTCAATTTTAATCATTGAAAAAAAAAAAATCCAGAAACAGGATCAATGTCTTTGTGGGCAACATGACATCTAGTCCAGTACCAGGAGTAACAGATGTCACTTTAAAAATGAGAAAATTTGGGCAGCCCATAGCTCAGTGGGTAGGGCACAGGCCACATACACTGGCCAGGACCAGCTAAAACAACAATGCCAACTGCAACAACAACAACAACAAAATAGCTGGGTGTTGTAGCAGGCACCTGTAATCCCAGCTACTTGGGAGGATGAGGCAAGAGAATCGCTTAAGCCCAAGAGTTGGAGGTTGCTGTGAGCTGTGATTTCACAGCACTCTACCCAGGGCGACAGCTTGAGACTCTGTCTCAAAATAAGTAAATAAATAAAAATAAAATAAGTATCATCCTCTGGGCACGAGACTCTGTCTCAAAATAAGTAAATAAATAAAAATAAAATAAGTATCATCCTCTGGGCACGGAAGCTTATGCCTGTAATCCTAGCACTCTGGGAGGCTGAGGCGGATGGGAACTTGAGCTCACGTGTGTGAGACCAGCCTGAGCAAAAAGCGAAACCCCGCCTCTACTAAAAATAGAAAAATTGAGGCAAGAGGATCACTTGAGCCCAAGAATTGGAGGTTGCTGTAAGCAATTACTCCACAGCACTCTACCCAGCCTGGTGTTTGTGGCCAACACCCTACCCAATGAGCTACAGGAGCCACCCCCAATACCCTTCCATAAACTGCTTCCCAAATTCTCTTGAGACTCTTGTCTCAAATAAATAAAATACAAAAACACAAAGGAAACAATGTATAGATTATCTACCCTGCTAGACATGAAAAACACAAATTTAATAAACCTACACAGGTCCCAAGCCAACCATAAAACAAGAAGGAACAATATCCAGGGGTTTAAAATAATGCAAATATTTTTTACAAAATATTACCTACATGACATTCCTACATGAAATGTTACCAGTTTCTACAAAGTTAACTCCAACTTTCAAGGAATCTTCATTAAAACTGCCTCCATTATATAAAGTTTTAGTAAATTAATCTGCAAATATTAGATATAAACAACGTGCAGGTGCTTCATATAGCAAACAAATACCTCTCTCATACAAAAGACATACACATACATACTTTACAGAAAAAAAATACAAAAAAACTACCAATCGTTTTTAGATAATAGAGATAATTTATTTCTTTCCTTTTGGCTTACCTATAAACTTCTAAATAACTGTACTACTAATATCTAGGCCAGGTGTGTTGACTCATGCCTGTAATCTCAGCACTTTGGTAGGCCAAGACAGGAGGATCACCTAGGGCCAGGAGTTCAAGACCAGCCTAGAAAACATAGCAAGACTCTGTCGCTACAAAAAATTTAAAGAAGAATTAGCCAGGCATCTCATGGTGAATATCTGTAGTCCCAGCTACTCAAAGGAGTGTATACATACAGTCCCAGCTATTTGGGAGGCTGAGACAGGAAGATCACTCCAGCTTGAGCCTGAAGTGAGCTATGATTGTGCCACTGCACTCCAGCCTAGGCAACAGAGCAAGACCCTGTCTCTTAAAAAAACACACACACAGGCGGTGCCTGTGGCTCAAAGGGGTAGGGCGCCAGCCTCATATGCTGGAGGTGGTGGGTTCAAACCCAGCCCCAGCCAAGAAAACAAAAAACAAAGAAAAAAAAAACATACACAATGGGGAACTTGGAACTTCAAGGCCATTTCCCTATAGATAATGATACCAGGCAGTGACTCCATTTTAGATTTTAGTCTGGGGCATTGCCCAGGCAGAGGAATGATAGAAATCTTATGAATATCAAGTTGTTGGCTTATGCCAAAACATGGCATTCCCAAAGGATGCTCTGTCTAGAGTCTGTGGGGAAATCATATACAAATCTCCTATTTACTCAGGCTTTCCAAAGAGGATGGAAATGTTTGTGTGTTGAGGGGAGGGGACAAGGACTGAGAGTGGATTTGTGGATTCCTAACTGTTCATCCCTGATTCCAAGCGTCTATAAAAGAGCAGTAAATGAGGGTTTGGCTACCATTTGCTGACTATTGAAGCCAGCATAAACATTTACTTGAGGCTTTGTGGTTAGGTGCAGTAATTCTGAATCTGAAAAAAACAAACAAGACCACTGGAAATGTTTCTAAATAAAGGTGGGATGGAGGAGGTAGGCACATTTCCTTTGTTTTCTCCAAGTAAACAATACAGACTTTAGAAATGCAAAATGTGACTGTCAATGGTATAGACCCCTAAAAACTGTACAACTGCCATATAAAAATATTATCAATTCGTGCTTTCAAAAAAAGTCCACATGCAGTTTTTAAACAGGCTACTTTAGCTCAAAAAAGAAAGAAAAAGATCTGTGCTTTCCTGTGGAAACAGAAACAAAGTCAAACCCTCCAAAATATTTAACATTCTGCTATATAAAATATAAACTCCACATTCCTAAATAAAATGGTAAAGACACAACCTTTGTAGTTCACTAGCCACAGGAATATGAGAATGGTGATTCAGAGTAGAACCTGATGTTAAACATAACTATACAATATTACTAATTACAGAGAAATTTTACCAATAAATATTTTGGTTGAGCACTGCTTTGTCATCTTTGCAAGTATTTTTAGTTGAAAGCAAGTAGTTGGGTAGTACACGTGGACATGGTTCTGATTTTTAAATATCTATTTTTACATTCTGGTCACTGGTTAGGTTTTCTAAACTCGATTCTTCAGAGCTAGTAATTTGGAAAGGATAAAATACAAGAACATTATATTAGGAAGCAAAGGATCTAACAAGTTCACCAACTCAGATCAGCACAAAATTAACCTGGTGCTCACAAGTACTCACAAGTCTAATGATGAGCCCAGATAGTCACTCACTCCTGAGGAGTACCTATGCAAATGGTACTAAAGCTATCATCTCTCAAAATACAGCAAGAGCTATCTGAAATTCCGTTTTGTACTTGCACAGTTATCTTTTGGTGGGCCTCCCTTCTGATTCAAATTTCCTAAATCTCCAAACTGGCTTCTTTCTATTATTCTTGGACTTAAATTTCATATTTTAAATATAAGTACTTATTGCTGCAAAATACTCCATGGCAATTTAAGTATTTTACACAAGTTAGCAAAAAAAATTTTACTGAAATTCTATCTTTGTTAAGTGATTTTTCAATCACTTTTAATCTTTTTAAACAATCCCCATACAATTTAGATCTCAAAGTACGCACCAATTTTCTTTCGAAGGTTTTTGCACACAATGCTGTTAACTACTTGGATTAGAGGTAAAAGATTAACAGTTATGACTAGGTCTTTCTTAAAGAGGGATGTTTTAAAAGGAAAGGCGCTGTCCCCTCCCATTACTCTAAATGAGCAGGCTCTTGTTCTCAGAGATCCCTCTGCACACAAGACCACTACTGACTTCAGTGGGAATTCTGCCCAATAAGTGAGAAAGACAGGATAGGATTAAATTAGCCCTAAATCCACACCATTGTGGACGTTCCAAGCCATTACCACTTGTACAGTTCTCCAATAACCTCCAAAGTAGATATCTGAGATTTGATGTTGATTCTCAAATTGAGTTACAGGAATGATCCCTTGAGCTCTGACAAGTAACAGCACAGCTCTTTAAAAGTTGTGTCAAACTCTCTGCCTGATAGATGTACCAGATTGGTCCTCATCACAAGTCAAGACTTCATTGCAACACAACCCCATTAGTGGCTGCAATAGGAATCCAATGATTGGGACTGCAAAGGGAAACCGAACAAGATTAAGCACTAAGAGTTCCCCAGTAAAACTTATTCAAAGCTTAAGAATTCTAAATTCCAGCACCTGCAGCCAAGAAATTGACTCAATTTCCCTCAAGTGCTACATGCAAAAGGAAATGAGGCAGGAGACAGACGAAAATGGTAGGTAATTCTCAATACACTGTTATAAACGGAGAATATAGAAATAATGTATTCTGATCGAAGAATAAAAACAAGGGAAAATAAAAATAAAAAATAAAGAGAAGTTAAGAAAATAAAAGAATGAGGGGAAAATTGTGAAGGTCATTAAAAAAAAAAAAACTTAACTGTAACAAGAGGAGCGAGACGCCTGGCACACACATGCTATTTCAGATGCAAGAAGTTCAAGAAACTGTAGATGTGATTCAAAGAATAGCTCCTCTAGGTCTCACCTTCCCTCTCACCCACCCAGGGTTCTTAAAAACAGGGGCAGCTGTGCGAAGAGGGGGAAATTCAATTAAAGGCATCCTCTGTCAATAGGGAGGGCTGCATACAGAGACCCTTCCCAAAAATAACAGACTCTAAGCGGGAGCTCTTCTCACCAAACCTCTCTCCCAATAAAACTTGACCTCCCGGGAGGTTAGCGATTCGGGATGCATAATGACTGACGTCTCACCGCAGACTTCCCGGCTGCCAGGCGCAGCGGCTCCACCTGGGAATGGGGTCTCAGAACACAATCCCAACCCTGCCCGCTCAGTTAAGTTCTCCTCCTTGCCCTTCCCAGCTGCTCACCTAAAAATGCTCTCTGCTCTTAGCGCAAAATGAGAAAAGCATGTTGTGTGTGGTGACATGGCCTGGGTGTCGGAATGGTAAGGACCCGAGCACGAAACGTGAGTCCCTCTCCGCTGCTCCCAGACCGCGCTGGCAGTGGGCGGGTGCGCGGGCGCCAGCCCACGCCGGGCCCGACCCGCGCCGCGCGTGGAGCTGGCGCGCTACCCTCGCCCAGCTTCCCGCATCCCTCACGCGCGCGGCCAGTCTGCGTACCCCCTCCTAAACCATCCTGCTGAAGGGCGACCCCGCGGCCGAGTCCCCGCAGCCCCCGTGCCGCAGCCCGCGCGCTCCGGGGATGGAGCCGGATTTCTCCCGCTGCTGCTCCACGGGACCCGGACGCGTGACTCTGAGCCCACGGTAGCCTAGCGGGAACGGCGCGGTCCTCACCATGCCCCTACCCTCCAGGCTCTGCCAGGACGCGGCCCCGACTCCCGGGAAAGAGAGAGAACGGGACTGCAGCGGAGCGGGAAAGGGGGAATCTGGCCTGGAGCAACAGGATCCCGGACCCCGGGGCGGAAATAAGGCCGGGCCGAGAGGGGAAGTAAGAACGGAGGGAGCCACAGAAAAATCCCATAGCTGGCCCCCTTTCCCGGCCCCCTTTCCCCGCCCCCACCCCCAGTGGGACCGTCCCGCCACCGCTTCCTGCCGGGGATCAGCTTCCCAGCAACAGTCGGAGGAAAAATCTGAGCCGCCCTGGCAGCTCCGCAGGGACCAGTCGCCCAGCCCGTGCAGCCCCGCACGCCTCCTCACCCCGATGCTGCGCCTTAGGAGCTCGCTCGCCGCGGGGACCCGGCCCGCTCTGGTCCCTGCCGCCGGCCAGCGGCGCCTGCCTCCTCCCTCAGCTAGGTTTCAAATTGAAATTCCCTGGCTGGGGCTGTGAGAGGACTCGGCGCGCCGGCCCCGCCCCCTCGCGGCGGAAGCCCCTCCCGCGCCCCCGGCGCGGAAACCCCCGCGGTCGGCCACGCCCCTGCGCGGGCGGGGTCTGCTCCTGGAGGCATTCGCAGCCTGCAGGGTAACCCCGCTGTGGAGGGACCTATTTCGCCCTCTAGGCGCCCGGGATAATGACAGCTAAATCCTGCGTGCTAGGCGGTCTAGCCTGCCAGTCTCGGCCTTAAATATCCTCTCAACTTTTAAAAGTTATTTCTTCAGAGTACTTTCACTGACTAAATCTTCATTGAGCTCATGTTCCCTGGTAGACACTGGTAGGCCCTGGAAGTGCAGAATAAGGAAAACTGAATCTCTTTCAGTCTAGAGTGGAAAAAGTGCTTTCACAGAAAGGACATTGAAAAGGAACCGTTTATTCTTCCCGTGGGAGGGTCGAGAGGAGCTGGGGAAACCCCATAGAGGAAAGGCCTTTATGCTCAACCCTAAGAGTTGAGTAGGAGTTCTCCAGACGGAGGCCTGAGAACCTGGATTGCAGAACGGGACATGGCAGAAGAGGAGTCTGGAAAGTTTGGAGTCAAATTGTGGAAAACCCGGAGCATAGTGCGCGTGTATACACACGCACACAGAGGATAGCCCAAGTTCTTTTCTTTTTTTTTTCTTTTTTTTTTTTTTTTTTTTTGTGATTTTTGGCCGGGGCTGGGTTTGAACCCGCCACCTCCGGCATATGGGACGGGCGCCCTACTCCTTGAGCCACAGGCGCCATCCCCAAGTTTTTTTCTTTAGTATAATTATGCAAATATGTCTCAGATTCTACTTATGTCATCTTTTTTTTTTTTTTGTAGAGACAGAGTCTCACTATACTGCCCTGGATAGAATGCCGTGGCGTCACACAGCTCACAGCAACCTCTAACTCTTGGGCTTAAGCGATTCTCTTGCCTCAGCCTCCCAAGCAGCTGGGACTACAGGCGCCCGCCACAACGCCTGGCTATTTTTTGTTGCAGTTTGGCCGGGGCTAGGCTTGAACCCGCCACCCTCGGCATATGGGGGCGGCACCTGAATGCATGTCAAACAGTCTGCGTCCAGCAACAGCCACTCATGCACTTTTTGTCATTTGCCTCTGCCCACCTTTAGTCAGGTCTTTAGTGATTCCATCTCAGCCAAAGTCAATTCTCCCTTTTTTTCTATATCTAATCTTTTCTAAAATGTGCAACGTCAAATAAAACCTCAGGAACAATACCTTATATGTGTGTGATGCTTTTCAGTTAACAAAACACATTCATATGTGTATTTTATCATTTGGGCCTCACAATAACCCTATGAAAAAAGGAAGGTTAGGTATTGTCTCCATTATGTCAATGAAAAGAGAGTTGGTAGGAGACCAAGTCAGGAGGATCACTTGAGCACAAGAGTTCAAGACCAACCTGGACAACATAGCTAGAATCTGTCCCTGAAAAAAATAGAAAAATTAACCTGGGATGGTGGTATGCACCTGTAGTCCCAACTGCTCAAGAGGCTGAGACAGGAGGATCCCTTGAGCCCAGGAGTTGAAGGCTTCCGTGAACTATTGTTGCACCACTGCACTCCAGGTTGGGTGACACAACAAAATCCTGTCTCTGAAAAAATAATAAGAATAATTGGAAATATAAATAATTTGCTAAAATCCTTATAGTAAATAATAATAGCTCACATTGGGTGGTGCCTGTAGCTCAAGGAGTAGGGTGCCAACCCCATATACCAGAGGTGGCGTGTTCAAACCCATCCCTGGCCAAAAACTGCAAAAAAAAAAATAATAAAAATAATAATAATAATAGCTGACATTTACTGTGTGCTTTATGTACTAGGCATTGTTCTAAGTTTCTTACGTGTGTTAATTTACTTAATCACAATCCCACATGCTAAGTACAAAAGTTAAATTTAATAAAGTGTGCTAATAGAGAGCAGAGGCCTGATTAGACAGCAGTTCTGGTAAAGGACACCTGGGAATTTTATGAGAAAATACTATAATATTATGAGCCTTGAGGCAGATTTACAATGAAACTAATGAAACTTACTTTATATTTGTAATTTTTTATTTCACTTTGTATTTTTAAAAGGGTTACTAAAGTCATATAAACTATAGGGCTCATAAAACATTGTTCTATCCCTTATGAAACCCTTTTAAAATGCTAATTAAAAATAATAACATAAACATAGACATAGTAAAATATAATGCATTTAGTTTATCATAGAAAAGGATATCCCTACTATATTATCTGTTTAAGTATATGAATCACTTCTTTTTTTTTTCTGAAACAAAGTCTCACTCTGTCACCCAGGCTGTAATGCACAATCACAGCTCGCTACAGCCTTGACCTCCTGGATTCAATAGCTATGACTAGAGGCATATGCCACCACACCTGGCTAATTTTTTTTTTTTTTTTTTTTGTAGAAATGGAGTCTTGCTATGTCACCCAGGCAGATTCATTTCTTTAAGCCATCTTTTAAGAAGAATGTTTTGGGGTGGCGCCTGTGGCTCAGTCGGTAAGGCGCCGGCCCCATATACCGAGGGTGGCGGGTTCAAACCCGGCCCCGGCTGAACTGCAACAAAAAATAGCCGGGCGTTGTGGCGGGTGCCTGTAGTCCCAGCTACTCGGGAGGCTGAGGCAAGAGAATCGTTTAAGCCCAGGAGTTGGAGGTTGCTGTGAGCTGTGTGATGCCATGGCACTCTACCGAGGGCCATAAAGTGAGACTCTGTCTCTATAAAAAAAAAAGAATGTTTTGTCCCTGAACAGATGAATATTAATAATTAAATCTTACCCATAAATGAGTGACCTTAATAACGTGGGAGCCAGCAAGAATTAGCCTAAATAAATGATTAAAGGTGACCAAAATATTGTTCTTAAATTGCACAGAAGAATTAAATTCTGTCTTTTAGACAGAGCCTTACATGAGCCCCAGCATTTCAGTGGAAAGGAGCAGATTCAGTAAGGATCTGGCAGGAAGTGAGGGCAGAAAAAGCAAGTTCTAGGAGCTATAAGGAAGTGAAGAAAACAGATGGAAGGAACACCATACTATAGGCGTGTTAGCAAACAACAGGTGGTAGTCCAGGCAAGCAGGAAGCCTAACGGAGATAAAGAAGGCCAGAAAGAAGGACTACGTCCTGGACGGATGGTACCCAGAGACATAGGCAGGGTGAAACAGGGTCAGGGCTACCCCTGGTGAAGTTCAAGGGCAAAACAAAAAGGAAAGTAGACTGGTAAGAGCAAGGCTGTATCTTCCCACTAAACAGAATATAGTAACAGGTAAGGGACTGACACAGAGAACAAGACAGGAATCAAGATACAAGACCTGAGAGTCATCACATCCAAATTTAGCATCATAGCCTCAATCCTTAGCACCATCTGCAAGCAAAGCTAATCTGGCAATATGGACTAGAAATTTACCCAGGACCTCGTTAGTACCCAGACTCACTAACTTACCCTTATAGGCATGGCCCCTGAGAAAGCTTGATCTCACCCTAATGTTGATTAATTCCTTTACCTGTGCACCTATAGAGGGCCATGTCCAAACCAGGTGGAAATACTGGAACAGCTCTGGGTTGAGAACCTGCCCTTCCTTTACATGGTCTACAGGCAGGAAGGCCTGACAATGCCCTCTCCTGCTCTGTCTGATTAAGGCATTCTCAAGCTTCACCTTGAATGCTTGCCCCAGTTTCACCACCACAGTGACAAAAATACCACCTACATGACCGTAGGAGTCATTGCCACTTGGCCAATCTTTGGTATAGTTTCAGTTGGACTACAAAACCCAAAAACTTAGTGAATTAACCATTTTGTTGCTCAGGATTTTGGGGGACAGGAATGCAAGCAAGGCTTAGCATAATCACTTGTCCCTGCTCTATATGGTGTCAGCTGGGAGGTTCAACTGCGGATAAAAGACTTAAGATGGCTGCACTCATATGTCTGGCAGTTGGTGCTTCCTGTCAGCTGGAGCACCTAATTTTTCTTCCACAAGGACTCTCATCCTCTAGAGACCCTTCTCTCTTTCTCTTCCTATCCCTTCTTCCTCTCTTCACACCTTTCTCCTTCCATGTGGCCTATCTGGTGGCATAGACTTCTTTGCATGGCACCTGACATATCCAAAAGGGTAAAAACAAAAGCTGTAAGGTCTGCAAAGCCTAGGCCCAGATGTGATTCTGATACCCGAATTTCAGGTTCTCGGTGGCAACGAATTGAAGAACAAATGGATGGACCACAGGATCAGTGGTAAGTCAGGATTTATTTACAGAAACAAACATTACAACAACTACAAAAACCAAACCTCCTGGCAGAGAGAACCCAAGAGGGGAACAAGCTCTCCTGCTCCTTCCTGGAGGTCTGCCTTTGAGCGCCCTGCTCAGGGGTTTATATAGTGGCAGGGGGGTTGTTCTGCTAGGGCTTGAGTCCTGTCCGTTACAGCCAGGTGTCCAATGAACTCTCAGGCCTTGGAAACTTACAGGAAATCCACCAGTCAGAAGTGCAGGGGGAGGAGACAGCAAGGCGCCATCTGCTCAGAAGTGCACAGTGGAGGAGACATCAAGGCGCCAGCATCTCTCCCACAGGTGTCCCGCTCTAGGCAAGCTGGTTACTCCATCCGCAGGTGGTGGTGCTGCCTTGTCCTGCATCAATACTACATCACTATGTCTTATCATGTTCATAAAAGCAAGTCCAAAGGCCAGCCACAATTCAAGGAGAGAAGTTACAGACTTCACCTCCTGGTGGGAGGAGTGTAATATGTGTACAGTAATGGGAAAAGCTGCTGGTAGCCATGTTTGTAAAGAATTCACCACAAACACCTGTTTTTCTAGTCTAGTATTAGAGTCTGCCCTCAAACAACCCTTGTCCTTTCTATCTGCAGTAACATTTTCCAGAAGTTTTGTTGTTGTTGTTGTAGAGACAGAGTGTCACCCTATCACCCTCAGTAGAGTGCTGTGGCATCACAGCTCACAGAAACCTCCACCTCCTGGGTTTAGGCAATTCTCTTGCCTCAGCCTCCGGAGTAGCTGGGACTACAGGCACCCACCACACCGCCCAACCATTTTTTGTTGCAGTTTGGCCAGGACTGGGCTTGAACCCACCACCCTCCGTATATGGGGCCGGCACCCCACTCACTGAGCCACAGGAGCCACCCTTTCCACAAGTTTTTTTTTTTTTTTTGTAGAGACAGAGTTTCACTTTATGGCCCTCGGGTAGAGTGCCGTGGCGTCACACAGCTCACAGCAACCTCCAACTGATGGGCCTAGGCGATTCTCCTGCTTCAGCCTCCCGAGTAGCTGGGACTACAGGCGCCCGCTGCAACGCCCGGCTATTTTTTTGTTGCAGTTTAGCCGGGGCCAGGCTTGAACCCGCCACCCTCGGTATATGGGGCTGGCGCCCTGCTCACTGAGCCACAGGCGCCGCCCTCCACAAGTTTTTTTATCAAAAGCATCACAAGGGCTCCTTTCTGTCTAAGCCACAGGAAAACTCCTTTGTTTATTTTTTTTTGTTTGTTTCTTCATTTGTTTTGAGACAGTGTCTTGCTTTGCTGCCCTCCATAGAGTGCTCTGGCGTCATAGCTCACAGCAACCTCAAACTCTTGGGCTCAAGCGATTCTCTTGTCTCAGCCTCCCAAGGAGCTGAAATTACAGGTGCCCACCACAATGCTCGGCTGTTTTTAGAGACGGGTCTCACTCTTACTCAGGCTGGTCTGTGAGCTCAGGCAATCTACCCTCCTCATCCTCCCAGAGTGCTAGGATTGCAGGCATGAACCACCACACCCAGCAAAAACTTCTCCACTTCTTTTGAAAAGCCACTCTCAGCTATAGCTAATAACAGGTATAGGCATCTCAAGCCTGCCAAATTCCAACACAGTTGAAGTTGGAGTTACCTCCCCTCCGCAACATACCTGCTTCATTTGGTTCAATGACAGAGAGAGAGAAAAAGGCACAGATGTGCTGGTTCCCTTACCGCTGGAACAGTCTCCACTGTTGCTCCCTGTAGGGGCATACAGTCAATTGCATCCGGATAAAGATGCCAGAAAAGCTTCATTTGAAAAGAGTGCAGGGCGGCGCCTGTGGCTCAAGGAGTAGGGCTCCGGTCCCATATGCCAGAGGTGGCAGGTTCAAAAAGAAAAGAAAAGAGTGCAAAAAAGGTATATTATCTCAGTTTAACAATCTTTTTTTATTTTTTTTTCTTTCTTTTTTTTTTTTTTTGTAGAGACAGAGTCTCACTTTGTGGCCCTCGGTAGAGTGCCATGGCATCACACAGCTCACAGCAACCTCCAACTCCTGGGCTTAAGCGATTCTCTTGCCTCAGCCTCCCGAGTAGCTGGGACTACAGGCGCCCGCCACAACGCCCAGCTATTTTTTTTTTTGGTTGCAGTTCAGCCGGGGCTGGGTTTGAACCCGCCACCCTCGGTATATGGGGTTGGCGCCTTACTGACTGAGCCACAGGCGCCGCCCTCAGTTTAACAATCTTAGTGGCGTTAGGTACATGCCTGTCCAATGCTCCAGACACACAAAAACGAGTAATACATTGCCCCTGCCATCCTAGAGTCCACAGTCTAGTAAAAATAAATTTTTTAAAGGAAGTCAGGAATTCTGGGTCCTATCTCTGCCCTCAAATTGTCTTTACTACCTAACAGAGACTACACTGGTCTCTGCCATTTTAGAGTATAAATGAAATATGAAAATAAAATGATAGAAATATGCAAATTTCATTGAGTCTTATTTTATGCCAATTAAATTCAGACAAGAAAAAAAAAAACAAGTTTAGAAAAGTTTGTATTTTCCTTTGATTCTCTTTATAAGACGGGTTATAGGGCCCAAGGGTGTGCCTAATCTTCACTGGGCTTAGAGAGGTCAGGAGAGAAAGCCCCAGGCTTATTCCCAGAGAGGGAAAAAAGACAAAGGAGAGACTAGGGGAAGAGCCTTCAGGGCGTGGAGGTCCGTTTTGTATCAAAGTGTCCTACTATGGGAGATGATTGAAAGAGAACTGCAAAGTTTAATAAAAACGATTGGCGTGTGATCCACCCACCCTACTCCAGGCCTGTGGTCAGCTGACCCACAGCTGCTGAGCTCTTATTTGGTCAGGTGAAAGAGGAACATTGTAGTTCCAGTGCCTCAGGATTGGGAAAGCAAAATGACCTTTAAGCAGTGTTATTGGACTTTGTTGGACAGATATAACTAGTCCAGAATACCATAAATAATTTCTGATGAGGCTCTACAGTTGAACCAAATTCTTTGGGCCTACTTTGAGGAACCCTGCCTGTGGGGCCTAATTTGTAAGTTTCCTCTAAAAGTGGTGGTAAAAACCCATCAACAACTGTTATAGTGGCAGCGGAAGATTGTTGAATACAAGTACAAGAGAAAAATTAGAAGCATAATCCCTTGGATTGTATGGGGTTTGTTTAGGATATTTCCATAGCCCAGACATGATTGGCTAGTTTGTAAAATAGCCCCTGGAAATAGTGGTGACAGTGGGATTGGAACTGGAATGTTGCAGTTTCTAAGCAAATTCCTCCACTTGAAAATGGACTAAGATGGGAGTGGTCCTTAGTTTATTCAAAACAGATGTATGGTAGAAGGTTGGTATTAGCAAAGCAACATCCTTTAGTTTGTGGTTCCCCAAAGCACACAAATGTGTTCTACATATTGTAAAGCATTTCAAAGAATAGGAATTTTAAGGTTATATGAAGAGAAAAATCTTCCTGGATTTTACTTATTGGAAAACATCTGGAAGAACCGGAATTTTAAGGCTATGTGAAGAGAAAAATCTTCCTGGAGAGTACAATCACTGAAAAGAGAAACACACCCAAAAATGATAAAGGACCGCTCGACCACAGCCTTTGTGAAGGTAGGAACTTTATCTGCTTTGTGTACCATTGTATTTTAGTTCTGAACACAACAGCTCATGTATAGCTTCTTCCACAAATATTTGTTGAAAGATTAAAACAGTGAATCTAATTGAAAATGGGCGATGTAACTTCTATTTCCTACAGTTTGACAGACCTAGTATTCAGAGGAAAAATTCCAGGACAAAACACCTGAAAGTGATTAATGTACTATTTTAAAACATTTTTTAAATACATGGCTGAGCCTAGCAAAAATAGTAAAGTAACTGTAAGGGGACAGAATCTATGAGAAAGAGAAAATACCAAAAGATAAACAGGGGTCAAACCTACCACAGGCTTCTTTACACATTGATAAAGTTTCTGATGGTTTTAGAGCTTTGTCTTTCATAGGCCACATTATTAGGAAGAAGACAGTTGGATCTGAAAAGCAATATGTTTTTGAGTAAATACACAAAAAGGTCTTTTCTATAGAATGACCTTGCATTAATTCTTTGCACTAATTCTGAGAAGAAGGGGAAAAGAAAGATCACCTTCCTGGGAATTCCTAACACAAGCCCACTATCCCTCAGATTAAGTTAGAATACATGTTGTCTTTGTGGCTTGAGAATTCTGAAGACAAAAATTTAGCACCTCAGGTGGCACCTGTGGTTCAAGGAGTAGGGTGCCAGCCCCATATACCCGAGGTGGTGGGTTCAAACCCAGCCCTGGCCAAAAACTGCAAAAAAGAGAAAAAAAAAAAAAGTTTGGCACCTGGCAGAAGTAATTGTCTATCTTTTCTGACAAATTTACTTTGAACAACATTCCCAAACAATTCTCACAGTTAAAACTCCAAGGAATATGAATTCACAATCAAAAATCTCAGAACAGGATGGGCATGGTAACTCACTCCTATAATCCCAGCATTTTGAGAGGCCAAGGCAGGAGGATCACTTAAGGCTAGGAGTTCATGATCAGCCTGGCAACACAGTAAGACTTTGTCTCTACAAATAATAATAATAATAATAATAATAATAATAATAATAATAATAATAAGAAGAAGAAGAAGAAGAAGAAGAAGAAGAAGAAGAAGAAGAAGAAGAAAAAGAAGAAGAAGAAAAGAATTAGATAGGCATAGTGGTGCACACCTGTAGTTCCAACTACTTGGGAGGTTAAGGTGGAAAGACCATGTGAGCCCAGGAGTTTAAGGCTACAGTGAGCTGTGATTGCCTCTGCACTCCAGTCTGAGTGACAGAGTAAAACTGTGTCATTAAAAAAAAACCCATGCACACAAAACACATGCATACACAAGACATCATGAGCATCCTGAGCAAGAATCAGTGAAATTAACAATGTATAGTTTCAAACTGGCAAGGATTGTAGTACTAGCAATTAGCAGACAGACAATAAAATGTGTAAGTTTAATGTATCTGAAAAAATTAAAAGAGGCCATTGAAATAATCAATACTAAGTAATAGCATCTACATTCATATTAAAACCAGTTGGCCCTCTACCTATCATCTTGTGAGAAATGAGAAATTGAGGCAGAAATAATAAAAACAAAAGTAAAAAATAAGAAAGCAGAAATTAATCTAAATGTAACAAAAACTACAATCTATATAAACAGATCATATGTCTACTAATAAGATGTTAAAAAAAAACAAAATTACAACAAATTTAAAGATCTTAATTGGTAAGACATGATTGCAAGAGGGACTTTACCTAACAATTGCAATCAGTGTAACCTGGCTTATTGTACCCTCAATGAATCCCCAATAATAAAAAAAATAATAATAAAATAAATTAAAAGGGAAAAAAAGATTTTAATTGGATTTCCTTGCTATTATAGAATCAGGCAATAATTCTTTCTATATAATGGATGTTCCATTGAGCTGAGCAGAGGAGGTTTTATAGCAGAATAAGCTGAGGAAAACATAAGAAGAGAACCAAAGGTGGATTTGTCATCTTATTTTTTTTGTTTTGTTTTGTTTTTGAGACATAATCCCACTTCATCATTTTCAGTAGAGTACTGTGGAGTCACACCTCATGGCAACCTCAAATTCCTGGGCCCAAGTGATTCTCTTGCCTCAGCCTTCCGAGTAGCTAGGAGGACAGGTGCCCACCACAATGACTGGCTATTTTTGGAGACGGGGGTCTCAATTTTGCTCAGGCTGGTCTCCAACTCCTAAGCTCAGGCAATCCACCTGCCTCAGTCTCCCAGAGGGTTAGGATTACAGGCCTGAAGACTGGGCATGGTGGTTCATGCCTATAATCCCAGGACTCTGGGAGGTCGAGGAGGGTGGATTGCCTGAGCTCACACGTTCAAGACCAGCCTAGGGCGGCGCCTGTGGCTCAGTCGGTAGGGCGCCGGCCCCATATATCGAGGGTGGCGGGTTCAAACCCGGCCCCGGCCAAACTGCAACCAAAAAAAAATAGCCGGGCGTTGTGGCGGGTGCCTGTAGTCCCAGCTACTTGGGAGGCTGAGGCAAGAGAATCGCTTGGGCCCAGGAGTTGGAGGTTGCTGTGAGCTGTGTGAGGCCATGGCACTCTACCGAGGGCCATAAAGTGAAACTCTGTCTCTACAAAAAAAAAAAAAAAGACCAGCCTAAACCAGAGCAAGACTCATCTCTGAAAATAGCCAGGAGTTGTAGCAGGTGCCTGTAGTCCCAGCTACTCAGGAGGTAGAGGCATAAGAATCACTTGATGCCTCAGCACTCTACTGAGGGGGACAAAATAAGACTCTGTCTCAAAAAAAAAAAAAAGGATTACAGGCCTAAGCCACCAGGCCCACCCAAGTTGGTCATTTAAAAGTTGTTTTTTCAGACGGCACCTGTGGCCCAGTGAGTAGGGCGCCGGCCCCCCATACCGAGGGTGGCGGTTTCGAACCAAGCCCTGGCTGAACTGCAATAAAAAAAAATAGCCGGGCGTTGTGGCGGGCGCCTGTGTTCCCAGCTACTCGGGAGGCCGAGGCAAGAGAACCACTTAAGCCCAGGAACTGGAGGTTGCTGTGAGCTGTGTGACGTCACGGCACTCTACCAAGGGCCATAAAGTGAGACTGTCTCTACAAAAAAAAAAAGTTGGTTTTCTCGGAAAGCATAAAGCAGAGGGGACTTCTTTCTTTATCACTCTGGCTAAAACTAGCCTAGTTGTGTATTTGACTATTATCTTGTTTCTAATTTCTCAGAAGATCAGATAAAAACTTTAGTTTATCTGATGGAGCAGAACGTTAGCATAAATAACTCCATTTTGGTTTGGTCTGCTAAGCCTGGAGTAGGAGCCAAGTCCAAACCAATTCACCTCCACAAATTTTCTTTAACAAAGGCAAAGATTAACAAACTACAGTTTCAAAAATCCAACTGTATGCTAAACACACCTAAAATCTAAGGCTAGAGAAAGACTATGGTTGGATTAAAACAGATAAGCCAGGCAAACATGAATTAAAACAAAGGCATTGCTATATTAATAGTAGATAAATTAGATTTTAAGTGAAAAGCAATACTAAAGAGGAACAACACTATTGAAAAAATTGTGAAAATTTAAAAATTACATTCATCTTACACATCTTCAAAATACACAAAGCAAATATCAATAGAATTTCTGATGAAAATTAAAGGAAAAAATCTTCAGATCAGTCTGAAGATCTGATCAATCTCAAAAACAGGCAGAATAGCTTAAATCCTAACCAAAGATACTGACAATACAAAGAAAGGAATTATAAATTCTAGCTATCATGGAGATTTGACAGGATGAGTAGCTTTTGAGAGGAACCGCAACAGCAAAGATACTGAAGTGTCCGAGGAACTGGAATTCAGAGTTTGTTCTATAGACAATCATATTTCCCTAAGAATTGTCAGATTATTGGGAGGCTGAGGTGGGTGGATTGCTTGAGCTCACAGGTTCAAGACCAGCCTTAGCAAGTGCAAGACCCCATCTCTAAAAATTAGCTGGATGCTGTGGTGGGTGCCTGTAGTCCCAGCTACTCGGGAGGCTGAGACAAGAGAATTGCTTCAGCCCAAGAGTTTGAGGTTGCTGTGAGCTATAACGCCATAGCACTCTACTGAGGGCGACAAAGTAAGACTCTGTCTCAAAAAAAAAAGAAAGAATTGTCAGATTATTAAATATTTTATCCATCTATTTTTTTTTTTTTGAGACAGAGTCTCACTTTGTCACCCTCTATAGAGTGCCATAGTGGCATAATAACTCACAGCAACTTCAAACTCTTGTACTCAAGCCATACTCCTGCCTCAGTTTTTCTATTTTTAGTGAATATATGGTCTCGCTCTTACTCAGAGTGTTCTTCAACCCGTGAGCTCAGGCAATCCACCTGCCTCGGCATCCCAGAGTGCTGGGATTACAGGTGTGAGCCACCATGCCCAGCCTCCTTGAGCTCACAGGCTGAAGACTAGCCTGAGTAAGTGCAAGACCCGTCTCTAAAAAATAGCCAGGCACTGGGTGGCGCCTGTGGCTCAGTGAGTAGGGCGCCGGCCCCATATACCGAGGGTGGTGGGTTCAAACCCAGCCCCGGCTGAACTGCAACAAAAAAATAGCCAGGCTTTGTGGCAGGCGCCTGTAATCCCAGTTGCTGGGGAGGCTGAGGCAGGAGAATCGCGGAAGCCAAAGATCTAGAGGTTGCTGTGAGTCCTGTGACATCATGGCACTCTACCGAGGGTGGTAAAGTGAGACTCTGTCTCTACAAAAAAAAGAAAAAAATAGCCAGGCACTGTGGTGGACAACTGTAGTCCCAGCTACTTCAGAGGCTGAGGCAAGATCACTTAAGCCCAAGAGTTTGAGGTTGCTGTGAGCTGTGACACCATGGCACTCTACCAAGGGTGACAAAGTCAGACTCTGTCTCAAAAAATTAATTAATTAATTAAATTAAAAATAAATTTTCCATAAAGCTTTAAGCAAATCTTCAAAGCATAATAATTCATTTAAGTCTAAATTAAGTAAATTGAGCAAATATTTTCATTGTGATGTCAATGAACGATATATAGTTCCAAGAACACACATACACACACACACACACACACACACACGTGTTCTGGGGAACTGGCAATAATATATTTTGTGTTAGCAGTAGTGATTACACAGGTGTGTTAACTTTACAAGAATTTGTTGAGTGGTGGACTTATGATTTGTGCGCTTTTTTGTATGAATGTTATATTTCAATTAAAATATTGAATTAAAAAACAAATGCTGAAAAAAATATGTATCTATATAATCTCTAAATAAGAAAATCTCTCTGCTTTCTTTTTTTTTTTTTTTTTTTTTTGGCCAGGGCTAGGTTTGAACCTGCCACCTCTGGCATATGGGACCGGCACCCTACTCCTTGAGCCACAGGCGCCACCCTAGAAAAATCTCTCTGCTTTTATCATAGGCCTCCATTGAAGAAAGAATTAATCTCCTCATTCTGTGTGTATATTTCCAGTTGGATTAAAAATACTAAAACCACTTTTAAAATAACATAGATACTACCCTTACCATTTGGTTTCATAAAACTGGCCTGTTTTCTTTATTCAAATCTGTTAATTACTGTTACATAAGTAATTATCAACTTTTATTTTTATTTTTGAAAGATTTTTTAAAAGAAGCAAGCTTGCGCCGGTCCCATATGCCGGAGGTGGCGGGTTCAAGCCCAGCCCCGGCCAAAAAAAAAAAATTACATAAAAGAAGCAAGCTTGATGGTCAAAATTAAATATGATAGATATATTTAAGTTTCTTACATGAATAAATAACATTTAATGTTAGTCAGTAATAATTTTACTTTGCATTCAGGAAGGTCAATTAATGATTTCAAAATAATATGTGCTGGAAATATACATCCAGCTATGTGACCTTTCCCAATGTATGTATTCTTTATTTTTAAACATTATAATGATGTGAATTGCATATGATTGTCCTTGTGAGCAAACAATTAAAGCAAAAGCATAATTATGTTTGTGTATATCTGTACATATGAAGAAATATATTGCCTCATCTCATATAGGTTCTAAAGTGAAAAGTATTTTTAAAAAACTCACTCACACAATATGAGATGCATAGCCTTTGGAAGAACTTATTTAGGCAAAGGAAGGTTTGTCCTATCATAACCTCCTTGTTATCTGAAGGAAAAAAAAAAAAAAAGAAAAGAAAGAGAAAGAAAAAAAGTCACAGAAGACAAATCAAGATAAAAAAAATAGGATGAGAAAAGTAAACAGGTTTTTTTCAGTTTGGTGACATGGTCCCTTTAATTGAATCACAGAACAATTATGGCAAAGAGAATTCCCAGAAGAAAGGACGAAAAACAAGACCCAGGAAACAATGTAATAAAAGCAACTGAGGCAACTGAAAACCACTTCTATAAAAAATATTTAACCAATTGTTTGAAATATAATAGAGTCAGTTCTAAGCAGGTGAAATTTCCTACTACAATAATATTTACAATTTATGCCTTCTTTCAATTTCTTATAGCTACACTTTAAAAGCCAGGTTATTATGAGAATGTTGAAGTCTTAGCTCTCAATAGTCCTGATTGGCTTAATGCTATCAGGAAATTCATGTTAAAGAAGTGTGTGATTTTGTACTCATACCAATTCAGATGGAAAGTACAGTGATGACTAATAAAAAGAACACAAGCTGTATAGTAGAGCTCCATCTAAAGAGTGGTAATAATGGACATTCACCATGTACACAAAATGCCAATAGCTTTGCGTGACACTCTCTGCCATATTATTACTTATCTAAAGTCTAAGCTTTCTCTTTTTGTTGTTATTTTCTGTAGCCTCAAGATATTGCCTTTTTTTAAAAGAGAATATTTTTTTTTTTTTTTTGAGACAGAGTCTCACTCTGTTGACCTGGGTAGAGTGCTGTGGTGTTACAGCTCACAGTAACCTCAAACTCTTGGGATTAGGTGATCCTCTTGTCTCAGCCCCCCAAGCAGCTGGGACTATGGGTGCCCACCACAATACCTGGCTAGTTTTTCTATTTTTAATGGAGATGGGGGGGGAGGGGGGATTCTCTCTTGTTCAGGCTGGTCTTGAACTCCTGAGCTCAAGCACTCCACCTGCCTCAGCCTCCCAGAGTGCTAGAGTTATAGGCATGAGCCACCACATCCAGCTTGAGAATTCAAATTTTAATAAGTTGTTCTCTCATCTTCAGTGAAAAGCTTTTTTTTTTTTTGCTTTGTTTTCATTTTGTTTTTGTTTTTAAATCAGATCCTTTAATCTTCAGACTATTCGGATTTGAAGCATAAACACTGTGTCTCATTCTTGTTTCTCAACCCTTTTTTTCAACTGGTTCCATATTTTTCCTCATCATTTACTAACTTTTTAAGCTATTCACAAAAGGAAACTTGACTGTCCATGCCTCCAACCTGCAAACCTAGACTTTTACATCCCATAGCACATATTGCCATTTGCTCTGACACTATTTCTTTTTTCTTTAACATTTTTTTTTTTTTTTATTGTTGGGGATTCATTGAGGGTACAATAAGCCAGGTTACACTGATTGCAATTGTTAGGCAAAGTCCCTCTTGCAATCATGTCTTGCCCCCATAAAGTGTGACACACACCAAGGGCCCCGCTCTGACACTATTTCAAGGCCAAGTAAATTGTTTAACTCTGTTGCCAGTGGTCTATGAGTTGACAATTAAGGTTCTGCTCTTGACCTTGACCCTTTGTACTAGAGAAAGTATTCTTTGATGTAATAGGACTTTTCAGCATGTAGAGTTTACCAGCCAATTGATAAACATTTAAAGGAAGAGATATGAACATGGGAAGTCATTTTGCCATGATTTTTCATTTCCTTTATAATCTTACAGAAAAGTCTATAATCCTGTATTTATTATGAGACTACAACCATGTAAACTACTTTGAAGTTATGACTTCAAAAAGTTTTCAACATCAAGAGGTCTAACAGGGGAGAGAAGACTTACTTTATTATAAGTCCTATTCAAACAGTGAAGAACTTCAATAATTTAAAAAGTTTCTAAACAAAATTATCTAAACATCTGGAAGCTATTAAAGAACTGAGGAAGTTATGCCACAGTTAGGTTTAGAAAGGCATTTTTTTTATAAATTCCTTCTAAATTCTATGAAAAACAAAATGAAATTATCATTTTATGCACATTTCTCATACTAGTTAGGCATATTGCGATGGAAATATAAAATTACTCTTTGGGAGAACAATGTCTTACTGCTTACCTAGGTCAGTAAAGTGGTTAATTAAGATTGTGAGATATAGGGTGGCGCCTGTGGCTCAGTGAGCGGGGCGCCGGCCCCATATGCCGAGGGTGGTGGGTTCGAGCCCAGCCCCGGCCAAACTGCAACAAAAAAATAGCCGGGCGTTGTGGCTGGCACCTGTAGTCCCAGCTACTCAGGAGGCTGAGGCAGGAGAATCGCCTAAGCCCAGGAGTTGGAGGTTGCTGTGAGCTGTGTGATGCCACGGCACTCTACCGAGGGCCATAAAGTGAGACTCTGTCTCTACAAAAAAAAAAAAAAAAAAAAAAAGATTGTGAGATATAGGGCAGCGCCTGTGGCTCAGTGATTAGGGCGCCGGCCCCATCTCGGGGGGGCTGAACCAGGAGAATCGCGTAAGCCCAAGAGCTAGAGGTTGCTGTGAGTCCTGTGACTTCATGGCACTCTACCAAGGGCGGTAAAGTGAGACTCTGTCTCTACAAAAGAAAAAAAGATTGTGAGATATATATCAATGTTGATTTTAATACAGAGGGTCCCAAAAAATGTATATAAATTCTAAGAAAGGCAAAAACTAGATTAAAATTGTAATGCTCAAGTCACATTTGACTTCTGCAATTATAAGGCATACAAGATACAATATAAAAGACAGCAAAATTATTAATATACATTATCACAACTTTAATACAAATTTTTCCTTATTTAAAACATGTACACATTTTGGCTTGGCGCCTGTGGCTCAAGCAGCTAAGGCGCCAGCCACATACACCTGAGCTGGCGGGTTCGAATCCAGCCTGGGCTCGCCAAACAACAATGATGGCTGCAACCAAAACAATAGCCGGGCATTGTGGCGGGCACCTGTAATCCCAGCTACTTGGGAGGCAGAAGCAGGAGAATCGCTTGATTGGAGGAATTGGAGGTTGCTGTGAGCTGTGATGCCACAGAACTCTACCCAGGGTAACAGCTTGAGGCTCTGTCTCAAAAAACAAACAAACAAACAAAACACACATTTTTGGTCTCCTCTGTATATATCATTTATATATTTTGATGTATATTATCTATATTAAACTATAGGATTCTAAGTCAGACAAAATTACCTCTGCCACTTGATAGTTGTGGGAACTATCTTAAGGAAGATTTATCACCTCAGAGCCATGATGTTTTCCTCTCTACAGAGCAAAAATACACCTACAACATAAGACATTTAAGTGAAGTCCTACCTGAGAGTGCTTCACACAAGTCCTACCACTGTGTATATGCTCAATAAGTGTTTCCTTCCTTCCTTTTTTTTTTTTTTTTTTTTAGGCAGAGTATCACTTTGTCACTCTGGGTAGAGTGCATGGTGTCATAGCTCACAGCAACCTCAAACTCCTGGGCTCAAGTGATTCTCTTGCCTTAGCCTCCCGAGTAGCTGGGACTACAGACACCTGCCACAATGCCCAGCTATTTTTAGAGACAGGGTCTGGCTCTTGTTCAGGCTGGTCTCAAACTCCTGAGCTCAGGCAACCCACCCATCTGGGCCTCCCAGAGTGCTAGGGTTTCAGGAGTGAGCCACCACAGCCACCTTCCTTCCTTCTTTTCCTTCTCTTTATCTTGCTGCTTCTCCCTTTCATCACTGGCATCAATATATTATATTGGCCTTTCACTTCAGGGTCTAAAGGGATGTCATGTAAAAGCTTTTTAAAATTTCCCATATAGGCACCTGTAGCTCAGCAGCTAGAGCACCAGGCACATACACCGGAGCTGGTGGATTCGAATCCAGCCAGGACCTAAACAACAACTACAACCAAAAAGTAGTTGGGTGTTGTAGTGGGCGCCTGTAGTCCCAGCTAGTTGGGAGGCTAAGGCAAGAGAATCACTTAAGCCCAAGAGTTTGAGGTGGTTGTGAGCTATGACGACACGGCACTGTACCAAGGGCGACATAGTGAGACTCTGTCTCAAAACAAACAAACAAACAGAAAACTTCCCATATACTTCATATTTTCCCATTGTTACCAACAGTTTGAAACACTAGTAATCCTCACGAGGATTATGTGTTTATTTCAGCAGCAGGAGTATAGGGGGAAAGCTGTGAACATATATTTTGTTTGGCAGAAGGTCACTGATGAAAGAGGAAAATTCTTATCTATTGAGGCCTACTTTGAGTCATACATTAGATTTATAACATTTGCTCGTTCTTATCTTCTTACTGGTGCCTGAGAAACTGTTCACAGATTCCCTGAACTGTAGAAAAGAGATGAAAAGCATGGCTGAGAAATCAGAGCAGCGGCTAGGATGTATAAAAATACAAGGCAAGCTGGATCAATGTGGGCTGAGCTATAAATGGAGGGAGTATTGAAAGGAGGCTAAAAATGTATCAAAGAACAGCATGTGGGGTAAAAGAAGCCAGGTGAGTCAGGATGCAAAGTCTCAGAATACAGTGGGGCTGTATTGACACAAATGGTGAACGGCAGAAGAAAGTGGGATGCAAGAGGAGGAAAAGAAGGAAGGAAACATATATTGAGCAGATTGTCTCCAGACTGGGGACATCTCCTTAAAGATCATCAGTCCGGCTGGACAAATGGGTTAGAGGGAAGATACACTCCTACTCACAGTCAGTTCATTTTCTTGGAGAAGCTCTTTCTGCTCTTAGAAGCCATTCCTATCAGTTGTTCACACTTTAGTATACATTAGTTTTATGAGTGATGATAGGAAACACAGAGTAAACAGATTTTATAATGCACCTTATATAGTCTTTCTCACTCAGGTAAGCCTTCATGAGGATTCCTGCTATTCTTAAAAAAAAAATATATATATATATATATATTTTTTTTTTTTTTGTAGAGACAGAGTCTCACTTTACCGCCCTCGGTAGAGTGCCATGATGTCACAGGACTCACAGCAACCTCCAGCTCTTGGGCTTTTGCGATTCAACTGCCTCAGCCTCCCGAGCAGCTGGGACTACAGGCGCCCGCCACAAAGCCTGGCTATTTTTTGGTTGCAGTTTGGCCGGGCCTGGGTTTGAACCCGCCACCCTCGGTATATGGGACCGGCGCCCTACTCACTGAGCCACAGGCGCCACCCCTTAAAAAATATTTTTAAGTTATATAACAAAGTTAAATTAAAACATTATTCTTATAGTTATGTAAGCCTGTTACTGGCCTGGTGTGGTGGCTCATACCTATAATCCCAGTTTTGGAAGCCTCAAACAAGAGGCTTGCTTGAAGCCAGGATTTCTAGACCAGCCTTGGCAAAATACCAAGACCCCATCTCTACAAAAATTAAGAAATATTCAGGTGTGGTGGCATGCACCTGTAGTCCCAAGTTCTTAAGAGGCTAAGGCAAGAGGATCATTTGAACCCAGGAGTTCAAGGCTGCAGTGAGCTGTGACCGTGCCAAGATACTCAAGCCTAGATAACAGAGAAAGCGCCTGTATCTAAAAATATTTTTTCATTTACAAAATATTTTAAATTAAAAAAATTAAAAATTAAATAGTGATACTCCACCCAGGGCGACAGAGTGAGATTCTGTCTCAAAAAAAAGAAAAAATTAAGTAGTGATGATTAAAATTCTGATCACATAGAGTAAGGTTTAAGCTTTGGTTTTTCCCTTCTGCATTTTATGTGGCATTAAGCAAATTGCCTAATCTCTCTGAACTTCAGTTCCCTTATCTGTAAATGTGGACATTATTATTCATTATTATTATTTTTTTTTTTTTTTTTGAGAGAGAGTCTCAAACTGTCACCCTGGGTAGAGTGCTGTGGCATTACAGCTCACAGCAACCTCAAACTCTTGGGTTTAAGCGATTCTCTTGCCTCAGCCTCCCAAGTAGCTGGGACTACAGGTGCCTGCCACAACGCCCAGCTATTTTTTTGTTGTTGTTTTAGCTGGCCCGGGCTAGTTTTGAACCGTCCAGCCTGGGTGTATGTAGCTGGCACCCTACCCACTAAGCTACAGGCACCACCGTCATTATTGATAATACCTACTTTAGTTGGAGACTGAAAAACTGAGATATCATTACCTTGTGGAGCACTTCAATCAGACTGAGTCATCTCTGCTCTGTTTTTCCATTCACCCCTTATTGGATGAATATTGACTTATTGACTTGACCTTCACCATATTGCTAGATAGATTTCCTTTTTTCATCTCCGTCTCATCTTGATCTGAACCATCATCATCTCTTACCTGGATTATTACAATAACCTCCTAATGAGATTTGATGTTTCCAATCTTGCTCATGCCGCTCTTCAGACTTTTCTCAACACTGTATCTGACATGAGCCCTAAAGTAAAAGCCAGACCAATTTGATTATGTGCTCAGATCCCTCATAACTTTCCATGGTACTTAAAGAAGCACTGAAGTCCTTGCAGTGTCCAAGGACTCACAGGATTTGGCTCACCTGCCATTTCTCCATCCTCATCCCTTAATGTTCCCCCACTCTCTTATTCTGTTCCATCCTCTTCCTGGAAAGGCACATCCCCAACTACCTCAGGTAAATCCTTCGCCCTTGCTCAACCCTCTGCCTGGAATGTTCTTCCCTCAGATATATGCAAGGTTGGCTTTCACTCCTCCTTCACCTCTTATTCAAATGTTACCTCCTTAGAGACACTTTCCCTCACTACTCTAATATGTACATACTGCACAACTCTCTCTCTGTCTCTCTCTCTTTCCCTTCCCCCATTCCATTCTCTGCTTTATTATTTTTTGCTTGCAGCGCATCATTGCCTAATATCTTATATATTTTAGTTATTTATCTTTACTTTTTAACTGTCCCCACTAGAAAATAAGTTCCTCAAGATCAGTGATTCTCATCTATTTTATACCTAGGCTATAAAACAATGCATGGCATATAGCAGTCATTTGATAAGTAAATATATGGACAAACAAACAAATGAATACACGTTGCATCAATGAATGGGGCTGGGAAACCATGATGTGACTCAGCCAGGTATTCAGTCCTACACCCACAGGACACATTTCCTCCGACAACATTGTTCTTGGTGAAAACTCATTCTGCTGTTCAACTCTGGCCAATAGGAAAACTCATTCCCAAAATGTAGGCTTAGCTATTGGGGTGAAGATTCTCAAGGCCCTAAGAAAGTAGGGAAGAAGAGGGAAGCTCTTAGGAGTCCTTAATCAAGTGAGAAGGCAAAGAGGTGGCTCATACCTGTAATCCCAACAGTTTGGGAGGCTGAGTTGGGAAGATCACCTGAGGCCAGGAGTTCAAGGCTGCAGTGAGCTATGATTATCATGTCACTGCACTCCAGCCTGGGTGACAATGAGTGACCTTGTCTTAAAAAATTAATTAAATTTAAAAAATATAGCAGAGAGGAAAAGTAGGGTGCCAATCCCCCAACCACAGATAGTGGAGCCTTTTTTTTTTTTTTGGCCGGTGCTGGGTTTGAACCCGCAACCTCTGGCATATGGGGCAAGTGCCCTACTCCTTTGAGCCACAGGCGCCACCCTGGAGCCTTTATTGATAGGTAAGGGACATAAATTGGGAAAGAGGACATGCCTAATGTTGATTAACTAAGTGTTTAGGGATCAGAAAATTCCTTTGTGAACAAAGAAAGAATGTCAGTCACAAAAGCCTCTGCAGTTTGAGGCAAGTTGCATTTACAGGGGAGAGAGATGAGGAAGGAAATTTTATCACAGGAGAGCAGAAGGATCCCAGGATATTCTGTAAAAGTCCTTGTAAACTTGAATGTTTTAGACAATTTCTGTCTCTTTGTTCATTCATTCAATTCTACAATTTTTAGGTAGCATAAAATACATAAAATCTTATCTGCGGGAGAGTTTGGTGAAGAGCCCAGAGAAGAGCTTCCCAGGGAGTAAGAACAGCGGGAACTGTTTACCTACGTTTTCAGCCTTACATTGCAGAGCTGTAACTAAAAAGCTGTTTGCAAAGAAAACTCTTTTTCTCGTTACATTCATTATAATTTCTGAGAATATGTTACCATGGAAAAAGACTTCCTGTGAGAGAGAAACAAAGAAGTATAGCGAGAGAGATGCAAGTACCAGAAAAAGATTAATCAGGTTAACAGCCAGCAAAGAAAGGAAGATATTATCCAAATTTGAAAGGAGTGAAATTTTGCATAAATTGACAGGCAGGAAAAAGGGAGCTGGTGACAGTTAATCTGCAGGAAGGTCTTTTGACCTAGAATTATCTTCCAACATGCACTTCCTATTGCGACGAAAAGAACTAATTATGTGATTTTCTTCAGTCTGAACAAATCCTTTCTTATACTGCTCTTTATGGTAGACTACAGTATGAGTCAGAAATTCCAAGAACATGATAATCTCCACCCTTTATAGCACCTGCTCAACATTATGCTAATCATTGATTGATGGTCTTTAAAGGTGAGGGCTACATATTCTCTACTGTGATAGGTGAAACTCTAGCTTTATATATATCAAGTTAAGTCGAGATCATCATCATTACTTTTATTTTCAAACATTAATTTTATTTTCAAAAATAATTTTTTTATGCCGGAGGTGGCGGGTTCAAACCCAGCCCCTGCCAAAAACCACAAAAAAAAAAAAAAAAATTTTTTTTTTTTTTTGTAGAGACAGAGTCTCACTTTATGGCCCTCGGTAGAGTGCCATGGCATCACACAGCTCACAGCAACCTCCAGCTCCTGGGCCTAAGCGATTCTCTTGCCTCAGCCTCCCGAGTAGCTGGGACTACAGGCGCCCGCCACAACTCCTGGCTATTTGGTTGCAGCTTGGCCAGGGCCGGGTTTGAACCCGCCACCCTTGGTATATGGGGCCAGCGCCTTACCGACTGAGCCACAGGCGCCGCCCATTTTTTTTTTTTTTTTTTTTTTTTTTGAGACAGAGTCTCACTTATTAACCCTTGGTAGAGTGCTGCGGTGTAACAGCTCACAGCAACCTCCAAATCCTTGGGCGTGGGCGATTCTCTTGCCTCAGTCCCCAAGTAGCTGTGATTACAGGCGCCACCCTGCCCCCGCCCCCACCCCCCCACCCCCCCACCCCCCCCACCCCCCCAACGCCCAGCTATTTTTTTTGTTGTTGCAGTTTGGCCAGGGCTGGGTTTGAACCCACCACCCTTGGTATATGGGGCCGGCGCCCTACTCACTGAGCCACAGGCGCCGCCCCAAATTTTAACTTCTTTTTTTTTTTTTTTTTGGCCGGCCTGGGCTTGAATCTGCCACCTCTAGCATATGGGGCTGGCACCCTACTCCTTTGAGCCACAGGTGCCGCCCCTTGAAAAAAAAGTTTAAAAAAATGACCAGATGGGGCGGCGCCTGTGGCTCAAGGAGTAGGGCGCCGGTCCCATATGCCGGAGGTGGCGGGTTCAAACCTAACCCGGGCCCAAAAAAAAACACACACACAAAAAAATGACCAGATGCATTGGCTCATGCCTGCCATCTTAGAACTCTGGGAGGCCAAGGCGGGTGGATCACTGGAGCTTAGGAGTTAGAGACCAGCCTGAGCAAGAACGAGACCTCTTCTCTACCTACTAAAAACTGTAAAATTAGCTGGGTGTGGTGGGGAGTGCCTGTAGTCCCAGCTACTCTGGAGGCTGAGGCAAGAAGGATCGCTGAGCCCAGGAGTTTGAGGTTACTATGAGCTATGTCACCCAGCGCACTCTACACAGGGAGACAGAATGAGACTCTGTCTCAATAAAATAAATAAATAAATTAATTAATTAATTAAAAAATAAATTCCAAACAGAGAAAGTACTATTTACCCCCCCCTTTTTTTCTTAGTTGTTGTTGTTGTCTTGTTTTCGTGTATATGTTTAGAGACAGGGTCTTGTTCTGTTACTCAGGCTGGAATGCAAATTATCATAGCTCACTGCAGCCTTGAACTCCTGGGTTCAAGTGATCCTTCTGCCTCAGGGATATTTACTGCCATGCCTAGAAAATACTGTATTTTAACTTTTTGTAGAGACAGGGTCTCACTATGTTGCCCAAGCTTATCTTTTCCTTTAAAAGGCTTAAAGATACTTACTCATACTGAAATATTTTAAAAACTGAAAAATGTCCTGAAAACATATCACTTCATAATGACTTCACACTGTTGACACATGCCAAAAATCTTTGTCAAATGTTTCCAACCTACCCTTTTACTCTCAGTGGTATGGTAGCCCTTAAAAATATGGAACAGCTGAAATTGTCAGTCACAAGTATCAGACTGATAAAGAGGAGTTTGTGTTTTTTTTTGTGGTAAAATAAACACAATGTAAAATTTACCATTTACCCATATAATTCTGTGGCGTTAAGTACATGCATGATGCTGTGTAATCACTACTGCTATCCATTTCCAGAACTTTTTCATCATCCCTAACAGAAACTCTGTACTCAGTAAACACCAACTGCCCTGCTCTCCCACCCACTCCTCATTTTCTACCCCATAACTCACCAGCTCCTGGTAACCTCTACTCTACTTTCTGTTTCTATGAATTTAACGATTCTAGCTACCTCCGTTAAGTGGAATCATACAATAATTTGTGTCTGGCTTATTTCACTTAGCATAATGTCTTCAAAGTTCATCCATGTTGTAGATGTATCAGAATGTCTTTCCTTTTTAAGGCTGAATATATTCTATTGTATTCATTTGACACATTTTGTTTATCCTTTCATCAATGGGTGGACATTGATGAACAACCAGTTCAGTAACTCTCCAGACATCGACTGAGTGCCCTACAGTTCAATTCTTATTATAGTGTAATTCTTACACTAACCAGGAAAAAATATGTAGGATAAGATTTAAAAACAAAACATTATATGCCAATACTCATAGCAGCATTTTTTACAATGGTCAAAAGGTGGCAAAGAACTTTGAAAATTAACTATTGCCTACTCTCTTAGTAAATTCATCCCCAAATGTAACATTTAGTTAAGAGTATTTAAGAAGTCATTTTTTAAAGTCTCTATTTATCAGCTAGGAAAACTCACAGAAGGCAGTGAGCAGTTTACATAGGCCCATGTAGGGTGGTAACTTCAAAGGCTGAACATTAGAATTACGAAGTACGGGGCGGCGCCTGTGGCTCAGTCGGTAGGGCGCTGGCCCCATATACCGAGGGTGGCGGGTTCAAGCCCGGCCCTGGCCAAACTGCAACCAAAAAATAGCTGGGCGTTGTGGCAGGCGCCTGTAGTCCCAGCTACTCGGGAGGCTGAGGCAAGAGAATCGCTTAAGCCCAGGAGTTGGAGGTTGCTGTGAGCTGTGTGAGGCCATGGCACTCTACCGAGGGCCATAAAGTGAGACTCTGTCTCTACAAAAAAAAAAAAAAAAAAAGAATTACGAAGTGGGGGGGGCGGCACCTGTGGCTCAAGGGGGCGGCACCTGTGGCTCAAGGAGTAGGGTGCCAGTCCCATATGCCGGAGGTGATGGGTTCAAACCCACCCCCCCGGCCAAAAACCACAAAAAAAAAGAAACAGAAAAGAATTACAAAGTACGGCGGCTTCAATCACTGTACTAGAACCATGAAACAAGACTTGGGATATTGGCCCAGGAGACCCCATCTCTAAAAATAGCTGGACATTGTGGTGGGCACCTGTAGTCCCAGCTACTACTTGGGAGTCTGAGGCAAGAGAATCGCTTGAGCCCAAGAGTTGAGGTTGCTGTGAGCTATGACACCAGGGTACTCTACCAGGGTTTACTAAGTGAGACTCTGTCTCAAAATAAATAAATAAATAATAAGGTTAAACAGTAAACCAAGACAAAGAGCTGCTAGCTGGAAGCTGCATGAGGCTGTTTGATACCGAGTAACAGGTAGATCAAAGGATATGAGGCAGGATGCAGAGGTGCTCAGTGTGGGGACTTCTGGACAGTCAGACCTGTGAGCTCCAACACCCTCCTCACTCCCGTCACAGCTTTCCCTTAGACATTCTCCCTCCATTTCAAACTCTGATGGCTAGAGTTGGATTTTTTTTTTTTTTTGGCTGGGGCTAGGTTTGAACCCGCCACCTCCGGCATATGGGACTGGCACCCTACTCCTTGAGCCACAGGCGCCGCCCTAGAGTTGGATTTTATTAAAAGAGCTGATAAGTTTTTTAATTTATCTCTTGTCTATCACACCAACACTAAGTGACACATAGATTTGAAAATACAAGGTCAATTATTTATAAAAACAAAAGAAAAAATAGTAGCCAACTACAGAGAGTTGCATGGGAAGGAATTCAACTTCCAGACAACATAAAAGGTTAAGAACTGTGGCAAAATTGAAGATAAGCCTTTAATCTTTCATTTTGTAGCATGCTGTCATTCCAAGTCCTTCTGTACCAATGATACCAGAATTTCTTCTTCAGTAGGTCCTTGGTCTTGGGGATTCAAAGAATGGACCCAAGGACCACAGATCAGTGGTAAGATAGTATTTTATTAGACAGAAAGGAATACAGAAGCACTGAAAAGCAGCAGAGCTGCTGGAAGGGGGAAAAAACTAACTAACCAGGGAGTCTCTTTTATCTAAGGGTATTAGGCCTTGAGCATTATACTTAACCAGGACTTGGCAAATGGAAACATATTTTGTTAATGAGTGTTATTGACAAAGGAATGAATGCAGTCCCTCCAGCTCAGGGCAAAAGGTCAGGGTGTTCCCTTCATGAACTTGCCCAAGCCTAGGAAAACTGGGGTCCTCTGTCCAGCCTTGAATGGGGGGGAACCCTGAATAACCAATAATGGGAATTATTCATCCAACGACAGCCAAGTTTGCTCCATCTAGAAATGAAACCCATGTAACATTTATCATCTCTCAGACTCTTGATGTGAACATAATTTTAAATATTTGCAGATTAGTTTTATATTCATTTTGACATTTTATTATGTTGCCTACATGGCCTTCATGTTCCTCTACAACTGTATATTTTCTTTCATAGATAATAATCTCTTAGATCAGAGATTAGCAAATTATAATTCCCTGCCTGTTTTTGGCTTGCACAGTAAGAATGGTTTTTACATTTTAAGTGGTTTATAGAAAGCCCCAAAATAATATTTTATGTCACATGAAAATTATATGAAATATGAATGTGTGTTTCATAAATAGAGCCCTGCAGAAACTCAGCCTCATTCGTTCATTTACCTATGGCTGCTTTTGCAGTAAAAGGCAGAGTTAAGAATTACAACAGAGACCATATGGCCCTATAGGGCCTAAAATATTCACAATCTGGACCTTTACAGAAAAAGTTTGCTGACCCCTGTCCTAGATGACAAAAGAATGCTTGTTTAGTTTCCTTTGTGTATCATCTAGCCTTAGGCTTCTAGGAACTTTAAACTACTTCTAAGGAAGGTAATAATTCAGATGTGTCACTGGTATTGGCTTTGACTAGACCACTCAAAATCTATTAGATAGGAAATTATTTTACTAAAGTTTTATATTCTTTTCAAGTCTAGTACATAGTGTGTATATAATAAATGTTTATCAGATAAATTAGTGAGCAAATAACTCCAGTGAATCTGAGAGAGTGTGGCCTCAGGAAGAAGCCAAGGAAAAGCATACTTGTTCCTGCTTCATATCTGTCCAAGCTTGATGCCACATCCTTCAAGAAGCACGTTCATATCTGAGATTACAAACTCTTTCACAAGAGTTTATAGGATGTTAAAGTGGAGGGAAAACACCCTCTTACTTGAGACAGTATCATAGAATAATAGAACTAGAAAGTTCTAATTATTCTATTATTATTATGCAGCTGCTGACTGTAAGCAGGATTATATACTTGAATCATTCCCAAAAGATAAGTTTGCTTTTAATAATAATTATCCAGAGACTCTTTACAACTTCCTGTGCTTAGATATTTCAGAATATCACAACTAAACTCTAAAAAGTTCTTCCTCTATGTTTATAATGTCAGGTAGAAAATAAAAGAAAAATAAATTCTTTGTGTTCTTCAGCTCAATTCCTCTTTCAGTAATATTAGCGTATTTTTAATGCCATTCATTCAATAACTTCATAAATAATGTTTGCCTTAAAGTTGGGTATTCGTGTCTCCTTTCAAGTAGTTACCTTATTCTCAATTTGAAGTGTGTGTATGTATGTGATAGAAACAGGTCTTGCTTTGTCAGCCAGGCTGGAGTGCAGTGGCACAATCACAGTTTATTGCAACCTCAAACTCTTGAGTTCAAGTGATCCTCCTGCTTTAGCCTCCTGAATAGCTGGGTCTATGGGCATGCTCCACCATGCCCAAGGGATTGTTTTATGTTTTTTGTGGAGATAGGGTCTCAGTATATTGACCAGGCTGGTTTTGAATTCCTGGACTCAAGCAATCCTCTCCCCTAAACCTCCCAAAGGGCTGGGATTACAGGTGTGAGCTACTGCGTCTAGCTGTGTTTGGTATATTTTTATGTGCTTAATATTCTCCACCACCACTTACTATCCCCACACACACATTGTACTCACAATGATGGAAATTAATACCTTATTTTAGTAAGGATATTGAACTTTGCCTTAATCCATTTGGGGTGCTATAACAAAATATACCAAGTTGAAAAATAACAAAATTTTTCACATAGTCTGGAGGATGGGAAGTTTAATGTCAATGTGCTGGCAGACTCCGTGGTGCCTGGTGAGGACTTCTTTTTTCTCTCTCTCTCTCTTTTTTTTTTTGGCCGGGGCTGGGTCTGAACCCGCCACCTCCGGCATATGGGACTGGCGCCCCACCCCTTGAGCCACAGGCGCCGCCCTCTCTCTCTCTCTTTTTTGAGACAGAGTCTCACATCACCCTTGGTAGAGTGCCATGACATCAGAGTTCACAGCAACCTCAAACTCTTGGACTCAAATGATCCTCTTGCCTCAGCCTCCTGAGTAGCTGGGATTATAGGCGCTGGCCACAACACCTGGCTATTTTTTTTTTTTTTTGGAGACAGAGTCTTGCTCTTGCTCAGGTGGGTCTGGAACTCCTGAGCTCAGGTGATTCACCGACCTCGGCCTCCCAAAGTGTTAGGATTATAGGCGTGAGCCACTGCACTCAGCCAGAACCCATTTTCTCAAAGATGGCACCTAATCATCTCCCAAAAACCCTACCTCTTAATACTGTCACATTGGGGACCAGGTTTCAACATAAGAATTTGGATGGGACACAAACACTAGAACCATAGCAGACTTGGAATCTAAAACTCAAGATTTGGGTTCTGGCTTAAGACGGAGCCTACAGTACAGTGTGGATGCTTGGTGAGTATTTCTCTCTTTGTTCCTTTTCTCTTTGAAATTGGATGTTTTACTGACTCTCTCTGAGCCTCAGTTTCCTCATGTATGAAATGTGAGAAGAAAAACCTTTCTGGGTTGATATGGATGTATTTTTTAAAATACTAAAGGTAAGAAGCATTATATAATTACAAATTATATAAGGATTATTATTTTAAGGAAAAATGTCTATAAGTGGAAATATGAATTAAAAGATCATAGAAAAAAAGATCATAGAATCAATATTTGTCCATGTTTTCTCTCCAACCACTACTAGGTTAAGAGAGAGAGGATGTTTACTCTTGACTTGGTAAACACAGAGCTCAGGGTCTATGCGGTAGGCCAGCCTCTCTTCATTCAGGTCGATATGTCGCTTTAGCAGAGATCCCTAGTGAATTCCAAATGAGGATCCTGACTGCACTGAAATTTGCTCTGAAACTCTTTTAGAACTGAGGAAGATTTTATTTTTTTAAAATTGTGCTTCATTAGAAGTAGTGGTTTATTATGTCAATGAAATATTACAAAATTTCTTTGCCCAATGGTATAAGGAAAACACAGATTTCTCTAAACAGGTTTATTTGATCAGAAATTAAGATAACAGTACAGATCTGGCTGGTTTGTACTAGAATATAAAGTTTTAGGGGAAAAAGACCACATATATAGGTAATAAATATTTCAAATTTCTGAAAAAAGCACTTGAGTTTAACCATTATTCATACATTTTATTGCAGATTTTTCTTACAGGGGCCAAGGTTTTGTTTTAAATGTAAATTTAAAATGTTGTTTTATTTCTATTTACCTTTAGCTTGAGGGCAATGTTTTGGCTGTTTTGCAAAGGTCTCTGTCCCAACTTCTCAGTCTGTGGTGGCTGTATGAAAACCGCCACAGATAATATGTAAATGATGGTCCTGGGTGCGCTCCAAAAAACCTTGATGTACAGAACTAATGGCCAGCCTGCAGTCTCTAGTTTTCTGACTCCTGTTTCTAATAAGTAAAGACAAAAGGAGCCTCTTACTTTTTTTTTTTTTTTGGTAGAGACAGAGTCTCACTGTACTGCCCTCGGTAGAGTGCTGTGGCATCACACGGCTCACAGCAACCTCCAGCTCTTGGCTTACATGATTCTCTTGCCTCAGTCTCCCGAGTAGCTGGGACTACAGGCACCTGCCACAATGCCCGGCTAAGGAGCCTGTTACTTTTATGTGACAGTATGAGCGGTACTTAACAGTCCTGCCCCAGAGCTATGCCAAATCTCTGGCTCTCAGGCTTAATCCAGCCCATAGAAACTCCAGTTGTCTCGCATTGGACAGAATGATGCACCTGGCTTCCTATATAGAAGACAGAACGATGATTCAACAAATGAGAAGAATTCACACAGGTAACTATTTATTTATTTATTTAGAGACAGAGACTCACTCTGTCACCCAGGCTAGAGTGCTGTGGTGTCATCCTAGCTCTCAGCAACCTCAAATACCGGGGTTCAAGTGATCCTCCTGCCTCAGACTCACTTCCTGAGTAGTTGAGAGTATAGGAGCCCACCATAACTCTAAGCTAATATGTATATACATATATGTATTATTTTTTAAAAATATGTATATATATTTATTTTTTTTTAGTAGAGGCGAGATCTCACTCTTGCGCAGGCTGATCTTGAACTCCTGACCTCAAGTGATTCTCCTGCTTCAGCTTCCCAGAGTGCTAGGATTACAGGCATGAGCCAACAAGCCCAGCCTGTTGACATTTTCTTAAGACATATGATAGAGGGTGGAATATAATCTCCCAACAAACTTCAGGGCCTGCCCAGTTGGGAATATGTCTAGAAATCCAATGATTCAAGGTATATCAAAATATTACCTAAGGGAAAAACTAAATTTCTGCAACTTGCATCTCCTGACGTTGAGAATAACTCATGTTATACATAGTCTCAGAAAATCACCTTGACTACCTGAGAGTAATGAGTCACACATTATTTGTTGGTGTTCAGCACCATGTCTTTCCCTTTGATAACCCCCTTTGTGTCAGGGACTAGATGAATGGGAACCACATTTTCCATGGTCCTTTGACAGAAGTGTTCAAAATATGGTTTAGATTCTGCCCCATGAATTGTATATGTGCGTGAATGAAAAGATAGAAGCCATTCTTCTTTCTTTCTTTTCTTTTTTTTTTTTTTTTTTTGAGACAGAGTCTCTCTATGTTGCCCTGGATAGAGTGCTGTTGCATCCCAGCTCACAGCAGCCTCCAACTCTTGGGCTCAAGTGATTCTCTTGCCTCCCAAGTAGCTGGGACTATAGGCGCCCACCACAACGCCTGGCTATTTCTTTGTTGTAGTTGTCATTGTTGTTTGGCAGGCCTGGGCTGGGTTCAAACCCACCAGCACCAGTGCATGTGGCTGCCACCCTTAGCCGCTGAGCTACAGGTGCTGAGCCAAACCATTGTTCTTTCTTCAGCCATAGTGGGGGACATGTGAACTTAAGAAGATGTGACTTTTGTAGTCCCAGCTACTTGGGAGGCTGAGGCAAGAGAATCGCCTAAGCCCAGGAGTTGGAGGTTGCTGTGAGCTGTGACACCACGGCGTTCTACTGAAGGCAATAAAGTAAGACTCTGTCTCTACAAACAAAACAAAACAAAACAAAAAAACAAAAGAAGATGTGACTTTTTGTGCCATGTCTATGGTCCCCTGTGTCTTTCATTCCAGGGCTTCAAAGCCAACTGTGATCCTTGACTTTTGGTCTCTTGCATCTTTCTGACTTCTGCGTGAAAGCAAGAGCCTTTGGATTTTTTAATTTCTTTTTTTTTTTTTTTTTGTAGAGACAGAGTCTCACTTTATCGCCCTCGGTAGAGTGCCATGGCATCACACAGCTCACAGCAACCTCCAACTCCTGGGCTTAGGCGATTCTTCTGCCTCAGTCTCCCAAGTATCTGGGACTACAGGCGCCCACCACAACGCCTGGCTATTTTTTTGTTGCAGTTTGGCCGGGGCTGGGTTTGAACCCGCCACCCTCGGGTATATGGGGCCTGCGCCCTGCTCACTGAGCCACAGGCACCGCCCGGATTTTTTAATTTCAGTGACTATGAAAGCTGGTGGCAGTTCCCTCATCTTTCTTCTTTATGCCCCTTTACTTACAGTATCTAATTCTCTGTGAAGAGAGAATTAGATACTGTAAGTAAATGCCTTTATCTTTAAATATTTAAATTGATTTCCATTTTCCTTGCTGGGAACTAATTGCCTGCAGGAACAGGATCTAATTCATTTTTGCATTTTCTATAATATTCAACAAATGTTGAATGCTATTTTATAATAATTTTATTTGTTACAAAGCCCTTTGGCACCATTATATTTGTTACAAAGCACAGATCATTACTGTTTGTGTTTAAACCTCAAGCAACCTAGTCCTCCTAAAGGATTAGTGCAAAGCATTATCACTCAAACCATCTGGCTGTCTATTATGAAGATATAAACAAGGTACCAGTTGAGAGAAAGTCCTTGTTGTTTAAATATCATATACAATTTGAACCTATGTTCTGGGGCCATTGAGCATAATCTCTTAGTAAATAACCTCATGAGCATAAAAAATAGTGAAATGCAAAATAATTAGAAAGTGATATGTTTTAAATATTTATTACTCTTTTAAGTTAATAGTTCATCAAGATATAATTCACAGACCTTTCAATCCAGCCATTTAAAATACACAGTTCAATGATTTTTAGTTATTGAGTTGTGCAACTATCACCACAATCTAATTTTAGAACATTTTCCCAACATTCCAAAAAGAAATCCTGTATCCATTAGCAGTCACACTTCTGCCCTCCAGGTAATCATAAATCTACTTTCTGTCTTTGTGGATCTGCCTGGTCTGGACATTTCTAATTTCTCCACATTTTTGCTAGTATTTGTTATTGTCTCCCCCCACCACATACAAGAAACAGTCTCATTTTATCATCCAGACTGGTGTGATTAGAGCTCATTGCAACCTTGAGCTTCTGAACTCAAGTGATACTCCTTTCTCAGCCTTCTAAGTAGCTAGGATTATAGGCATGTGCCACCATGCCCAGCTAATTTTTACTTTTTTTTTGTAAAGATGAGGGTCTTGCTATTTTGCCCAGGCTGGTGTTGAAATTCTAGCCTCAAGCAATCTTTCCACCTTCAATCTCCCAAAATACTGGGATTACAAACGTGAACCATTGCACCTGGCCTGCCTTTTTTACTAAAGCCAATCTGGTTGCTGTGAATGGTATCTCATCCTGGTTTTCATTTGCAATTCCCTAAAAACTAAGTGTTGAGTATCTTTTCACATGCTTATTGGCTATTCATGTATTTTCTTTGGTGAAGTGTCTATTCAACTCCTTTTATTTATTTATTAATTGGATTACTTGCTACTTTTATTATTACTGAGTTTAAAGAGTTTTAAATTATCTATATGCAAGTTTCTACTGGATATGTGAAGGGAATTTAAAACATTTATGGGAAGATGGAATTAAAAGATAAAAACACACCTGTAGTCCCAGCTGCTCGGGAGGCTGAGGCAAGAGAATCACATAAGCCCAAGAGCTAGAGGTTGCTGTGAGTCCTGTGACGTCATGGCACTCTACCGAGGGCAGTAAATGAGATTCTGTCTCTACCAAATTAAAAAAAAGGTAAAAACAAAAAATATAAATTTTATTTCTCAACGTAAGCTCTGTCATGGTCAGGACACTTTTTTGTAAATGATGATACTAGACATTTATTTAGTCAATTTCTGAACAACTAAAGTTCTGGGGAATTTTAACCATTGCAAGGAGCCTTTTTTACATTATTATTAACTTTAAAAAAGTCTGCCTTTTAAAGACATTTTAAGATTAGGAAACAAAGAGAAGTTAGAAGAAGCAAATCAGGACTGTAAGATGGACACCTGAGGATTTGGAATAAGGGACAGATTACCAGTCTTTGCATATCCGAAAGCAAAGCCAAATGACACTGTCTGCTGTGGACTAGACTCAATCAGACTGTAGAATTAGAAAGAATGAAGGATTAAAGGGTATCTTATTCTTGTAGAACAGCATTTGAGATATTCTCAATGACCCCCTCTCCCAACATCTTCCCCCCTACCCACCCTTCACCCAAAAGAACTGGAAATATGCCGGGCGCGGTGGCTCACGCCTGTAATCCCAGCACTGTGGGAGGCTGAGGAGGGAGAATCGCTTGAGCTCAGGAGTTCGCGACTCGCCTGAGCGACAGTGAGACCCCGACTCGTGAAAAAAAAAAAGGAAAAACCCAGCCGGGCGCCGCGCGAGCGCCTGTAATCCCAGCGGCTTCCGGAGGCTGAGGCAGCGGGGTGCCCGCAGCCCGGAGTCTGAGGTTGTGGTGAGCTACCACGCCGACTGCACTCTGCTCAGGGGCATAGGGTGGGACCCTGTCTCAACAAAACAAACAAACAAAAAAGAACTGGAAATATTTGTATAGTGTAAAAATAACAGTGCATCTTAGAATGGGTACAGGCGAAATCTACTAAATGCAGAATACAAATGTCTACATACAATAACTAAGAAAATGCCATGAAGGCTACGTTGAACAGTTTGATGAGAATATTTCAGATTGTATATGAAACCAGCACATTGTACCCCTTGATTGCACAAAAATGCACACAGCTATGATTTAACAATTAAAATAGGGTGGCGCCTGTGGCTCAGTGAGTAGGGCACCAGCCCCATATGCCGAGGGTGGCGGGTTCAAACCCAGCCCCGGCCAAACTGCAACAAAAAAATAGCCGGGCGTTGTGGCGGGCCCCTGTAGTTCCAGCCGCTCCGGAGGCTGAGGCAGGAGAATCGCATAAGCCCAGAAGTTGGAGGTTGCTGTGAGCTGTGTGACCTGATGGTACCCTACCCGAGGGCAGTACAGTGAGACTCTGTCTCTACAAAAAAAAAAAAAAAAAAAAAGTAAACTATTTTGGGCGGGGCCTGTGGCTCAAAGGGGAAGGGCACCGGTCCCATACGCCGGAGGTGGCAGGTTCAAACCCAGCTCCGCCAAAAAAAACCCCACCCACACACAAATAAATAAATAAAATAAAATCCAAAAAAAAAAAGCAAAATGGCAAAAATTTTATTAAAAAAATGATGTTTAAAAAAATAAAAAACAGGCGGCGCCTGTGGCTCAGTGAGTAGGGCACCGGCCCCATATGCCGAGGGTGGCGGGTTCAAACCCAGCCCCAGCCAAACTGCAACAACAACAACAACAACAACAACAAAAAATAAATAATGAAAAATCTTTAAAAAAAATAAATTAATTAAAATAAATAAATAAATAATAATATTTTGAAATGTCTTATACACTTAGCAAGACAGAAAGGAATCCATAGAAACAACAAAGAGAAAAAAGAAAAGAAAACACTCCTGAAAGGTAAATGGTTTCAGATGGTCTTCACCCTAAAGGTCAACCTAAGAAACCTCAAGTTAGCATTTTAAATATGATGTGCAGAAAACAGTCGATAAAGCCAAAGATTTACCAAAGGTGAGGAAGCTAATAGGTGATCCTTGCATAGAGCTGAGATTCTGTTTTCTTTCTTTTTTTTTTTTTTTGTAGAGACAGAGTCTCACTTTATGGCCCTGGGTAGAGTGCCGTGGCCTCACACAGCTCACAGCAACCTCCACCTCCTGGGCTTAAGCGATTCTCTTGCCTCAGCCTCCCGAATAGCTGGGACTACAGGCGCCTGCCACAACGCCCAGCTATTTTTTTGGTTGCAGTTCAGCCGAGGCCGGGTTGAACCCGTGACCCTCGGTATATGGGGCCTGCGCCTTACCGACTGAGCCACAGGCACCACCCTCTTTTTTCTTTTTGAGACAAACTCTATGTCGCCCTCATTTTAATGGACAACATTCTCAGCAGAAAATGAGCAAAAAAATGAATCTACCTTAAAGAAAAAGACATTGAGGGTGGCGCCTGTGGCTCAGTGAGTAGGGCGCCGGCCCCATATATCAAGGGTGGCGGGTTCAAACCCGGCCCCGGCCAAACTGCAACAAAAAATAGCTGCGTGTTGTGGCAGGCGCCTGTAGTCCCAGCTACTCAGGAGGCTGAGGCAAGAGAATCACCTAAGCCCAAGAGCTGGAGGTTGCTGTGAGTTATGATGCCCCAGCACTCTACCAAGGGCAACAAAGCGAGACTCTGCCTCTAAAAAAAAGAAAAAGAAAAAGACATTGAAAAATATGCCTTTTTCAACCTTTGTCCTGGGAGAATGAAAAAAAAGAATGTCCTGAGGATTCATAACTCTAGCAAGTTTTCATGTAGGTTAAAAGCCAAATTCAAGCAATTATATTGGGTTACCAGGTTTATCAAATAAAAATAGAGAATTCCTAGTTAAACTTGAACTTTAGAAAAAAAATGAACAAATGTCTAGTATAAATATGTCCCAAATACATATATTGTAGTAAAAATTACTTGTTTATCTGAAATTTAAATTTAATGGGATATCCTGTATTTCATTTGGTAACCTTATCAATGTGGTCTAAAAAAAGATATAGGAAACTGAATTTAACCTGCCCCTTCTCCTCCCCTTACCCCTCCTCCCTCCTTTATCCTGGGCCATAGTTGTGATCTATTCTTCATGTGAAAGTGTGAGTGATTGTAAATTGGTTTCATAAAGTATAGAGTATAAATGTCTTACCACAATAATTAAGTAAATGAGATGAGGTATATATTAACCAGTGTGATGTAAGCATTCCTAATTCTATATGAAATCAGCACATTGTACCCCATAAATGCATTAATGTATACATGAAGAAAAAGCAAAAAAAGGAAACAGAATTTAAGTTGTTCCAGGTTAATAGTGCCCTCTGGTGACATAGAAATAAACCTATATCCTTTTGGGAGGAATACAACTTCAAACCAGGTTTCAAATAATTTCCTCAGATAAAGCTTACAATAAAAATAAAATCACAAGGTATATTAAAATAAAGTCAATATAATTATGAACCAGAAAAAAGAAAATTCAGAAGTACACTCAAGATGTCAAATATTAGGCTTATACTACGTAGCATGTAAAATACCATGGTTAACATGTTTAAAGAAATCAGAGGCTTGACAACATGAGCAATGGACTAGAAAAAAATATAAGCAGATTTGAAAAAAAAACAAACAAATAGAGCCCTAGAAATGAGAAACATAGTGCCCCAAATTCGAAACTCAAATTAGACAAAGCCGAAGAAAGGATTAGTGAACTGGAGGAGATGTTTGATGAATTTATCCAAAATGAAGCTCAGACAGACAAAGAGATGGAAAATGCAGTAGTCCCCCTTATCCTAGAACAGGCATCCTCAGACTGTGGCCCGTGGGCCACATGAAGCCGTGTGAATTGTATTTGTTCCCGTTTTGTTTTTTACTTCAAAATAAGATATGTGCAGTGTGCATAGGAATTTGTTCATAGTTTTTTTTTTTTAAACTGTAGTCCAGCCCTCCAACGGTCTGAGGGACAGTGAATTGACCCCCTGTTTAAAAAGTTTGAGGATGCCTGTCCTAGAAGGGTACATTCTGGGACCTCCTGTGTATGCCTAAAACCACTGATTGTACTGAACCCTATATATAGCACTATTTTTTTCCTATATGTACATAGCTAATTTAGTTTATAAATTAGGCACAGTGAACAACAAATAATAAAATAGAATAATTATAATAATATACCTTAATAAAAACTATGTTAATGTGGTCTTCCTCAAAATATCTTACTGTATTATACTACAAGTAAATGAAATCATGAAAAGAAAAACCACAGAAACAAGGGCCCACTGTACAGAGAGATTCAGAGGAATTGAGGACAAAGTCAGATTTCTAACGTAATTCGATTAGCGTTCTAGAAAAAGGAAAGAAAAAGATTATAGGAATAGGCAATAAAATAGATGATGATCGAGTGTTTTTCTGAATCAAGAGATATTGATTCTCAGATTCAGAAAGCCCAGTGCCCAGTGTTTCCAAGCATGAAAAGTAAAATGAATTGTCTAGATCTGTAAGAGCAAAACTGCAGTGCTCTAAAGACAAAGAGATGATTTTTAAAAATTGTCAGAGAGAAGTGAGATTGATTATAAGACCATAATAGCATATAATTGTTTGGGCTTGGTGGCTCATGTCTATAATTCCAGCACATTGGGACGCCAGTGTGGGAGGATTGCTTGAGGTCAGGAATTTGAGATTAGCCTGTTAGGAAAGCAAGACTCATTCAATTTAAAATACTGTTATCTGGCAATTTCCTAGATTTGTCACTTTACTTTTTCTTTTTTTTTGAGACACAGTCTCAAGCTGTCGCCCTTGATAGGTAGAGTGCTATGGCGTTACAGCTCACAGCAAACTCCAACTCTTGGGCTTAAGCAATTCTCTTGCCTCAGCCTCCCAAGTAGCTGGGACTACAGGCACCTGCCACAGCGCCCGGGTATTTTTTGGTTGTAGTTGTCATTGCTGTTTGGCAGGCTAGCTGGATTCGAATTGGCCAGCTCCAGTGTATGTGGCTGGCGCCCTAGCCGCTTGAACTATAGGCGCCAAGCCTGTCACTTCACTTTTTTTTTTTTTTGGGGTTTTGGCCAGGGCTGGGTTTGAACCCGCCACCTTCGGCATATGGGACCGGCGCCCTACCACTTTGAGCCACAGATGCCGCCCATCACTTCACTTTTTAAGACAGATTCAGAGATGAGGCCTTGGTATGTAAACATGAATCGGTCAAGTCATCATTTATTTCAGAAAGAAAACAATATCACATCTGTCCTATGTGCTAAGCAGAGCGCTAGTCTCTGTGAAAGTGCTTGTTATTCAATAAGAGGATAATGGCAGGTGGAAATATTTTAACTTCCCCCCCAGGAGGTGAAAACAGAGGAGGAAGTTTTCAGAGAGGAGAAATACACTGCTTTGGTTTGAAAGATCAGATGAGGGCGACTTACAAAACGGAAATTAAAGAGGATCGAAATTTTTTCTATAGGCAATGAAGAAGACATTTTAGGTGAAGTGAACATTATACATATTTGCTAGAAGTCTTCAAGGATGCTCTTAACCACTTTCTTAGGCTGCCTATAGACAATATTGCTTATTTACAAGACCCAGTGAATTTTTGGCAATTTACTAAGCCATGGACCCTGTCGCCCTGGGTAGAGTGGCAAGACATCATCATAGTTCCCAGTAACCTCAGACTTTTTGGCTCAGGTGCTCCCCTTGCCTCAGCCTCCTGGGTGGCTGGGACTACAGGCACCCAGCATGTACTACTACTCCTGGGTAATTTTTCTATTTTTAGTAGAGATGGGGTCTTGCTCTTGCTCAGGCTGGTTTCCAACTTCTGAGCTCAGGCAATCTACCCACCCTGGCTGCCCAGAGTGCTAGGATTACAAGTGTGAGACACTGGACCTGCCAACCCCTTTTTTTAATTTAGCGTCCCCACAGGCAAGAATGCAGTGCTGAGTAAAAGAAAATAATAAAATAAAATTAAATAAATTTAGCGTCCCTTTAGGGAAGACTATATTTTCAATCAGGTGTGCTACAGCTAATTAGGTTACAGATGTAACCTACAGATGATTAGGTTACATTGATTGTGTTTGTTAGGTAATGTTCAAGTTGTAATTGTGTCTCTCACCCAGGAGGTGTGCCATATACACCTATACTGTGCCTATTAGTTGAGAGAAATTTATACTTATTGATAAATATTTGACCAATGGAAAATTTTCAGCCTTGCTGATGATTTAAGAAGTAATACTGTAAACAACGAAAAAATACCAAATAAATAATAAACTTTAATGTAGTGAGGACTTTGGGGAAGCAGATCCCTTTTACAGTACTTTTATTTTTTTTTGAGACGGAGTCTCACTATGTTGCCCTCCGTAGAGTGCTGTGGCATCACAGCTCACAGCAATCTCCAACTCTTGGGCTTAAGTGATTCTCTTGCCTCAGCCTCCCAAGTAGCTGGGACTACAGGAGCCCACCACAAGGCCCGGCTATTTTTAGTTGCAGTTGTCATTGTTGTTTAGCTGGCCTGGGCTGGGCGAGAACCCATCATCCCTGGTGTATGTGGCCAGCGCCCTCGCTGCTGAGCTACAGGCGCCGAGCCCTGGAACAGTCTTCTTAAGTTGATAAATTTACTTTTGATGTATGCTTCGAGAAGATAATACAAAAGAAAGGAAAAAAGTCCAAGGATATTTCTAAGTGTATTCTATTAGAAAGCCAAGTATCTCCAGAATGATCAAGATGTGGGGACTGCTTAAATAAATGATGGCACATTAGTACAGCAGAACATTATAATACAGAACAAATTATGCTGCATATGAAACACAAATTTGAAATAGCTATTTGAAAAATACTAATAAAATGGCATAAGCAATGTTATATATTGTTCATATTTATAAATTATGCCTATAAAATGTATTGTTACTAAAAAAGTGATAAGGATTGAAATAAATCAGAGGACTACTGTTAATACTTTACAATGAAAGGATTTTTCCATTCTTCTGATAATAATGACTTTGGCTTTCTTTCATTCTATAACTAGATTATAGGCAATGAAAGATATTTTTTGAATTGAAACTACACAATATTTAGATGAAGAGTTTTTTGGTGGTTGATATAATGAAGTAGATGACTACAAGGAAATCCTTTCCTCTGAAAGGGAACATAGATTCACATTTCCTCCAACTCTGATTTATTTTTCTCTGGTATTCAAAGTTTTTCTATTTTTTTCTATTTCTTATATTTTCTTTCTTTCTTTCTTTTTTTTTTTTTGTAGAGACAGAGTCTCACTTTATCACCCTCGGTAGAGTGCCATGGCGTCACACAGCTCACAGCAACCTCCAACTCCTGGGCTTAGGTGATTCTCCTGCCTCAGCCTCCCGAGTAGCTGGGACTACAGGCGCCCGCCACAACGCCCGGCTATTTTTTTGTTGCAGTTTGGCTGGGGCCGCTTTGAACCCACCACCCTCGGTACATGGGGCTGGCGCCCTACCCACTGAGCCACAGGCGCTGCCCCATTTCTTATATTTTCTAATTCTTACAATATTCAAAGAAACTCCATAGTATAATTATCAATTACACTCTAATTGGAATGTAAATAAGATTAGTCTTGCCACTGAAGGCTTGTGTGATGTCCGTTTTAAATATCAGTTACACAAGTAAAAAATGAGTACTTGTGCCAAAGAAGCAATGAGATTAAATTTTCAAGAAGTGAAATCCGCTAAAACATTTTATTAATACAGTCTGTGTAATTATCACCCTGAAAAAATAATTATAGCTCACATTTAAAACGGATAATCAAGAAGTTTAAACATAAACTGCATCAATACTTTCTGGCACATTAGGAGGACAATGCAATGAAACCAATAAACAGTAACAGACAGCTTTGATGACCCAGAAAGTAGCATTTGATATAGCTCTTAACACTTTCCTTTTAGTATTCAGGAAATCTTACTGGGAAAAAACACTAGCAACAAATCATGAATGGAGAGTGGCCTGTTGGAAAGTGTAATGGTGGCTTACATAATATATACGATAAAATAGCCAGGAAAACACAGTTTTGAGCTAAGAAAGCTTGTAAGATACACTATCAAATGAGAAGCTAATCCCCAGCACTAATCAAATTCAGGAAACCTAATTAGAGCTGTTAAGCCTAATCCGCCAACTTGGCATTTGCCCAAAATGTGCTCAAGAGCACTAACTACTTCAGTGTATAAAAATAGAAATGATCTCAAAGCCATCGATAAAAGACATCATTATCTTTTGAGTAATCGTACAAACTGGCATATACATTATAATAAGTAAATGATCCCTTTTAATTTGACTGAAGAAAAAAGAATCAATGTTCTTAATGTAAATGTTCTGATAGTAATTATTTCTTAGTCTTAGCCAGAAAAGAAGAAATGTAGTAAATATGAAATAATTTAGGCAGCTGATGAAGTGTACCAAAAAATAAAAAAGATTCAGAGATGGTTAAAGTGTTCCATCTGCACCCCCCCTAGTTTTCTAACTCATGTATCTTCTGCCTGGGTGACCTCATCCACACCTAGAGCTTCAGTGACTACCTATACACTCGCAACTTCCAAATTGCCAAGGGTCCTCTCTCAGAGTCCACCTCTCCCCAGCAATGATTTGACCATCTATTTTCATCAAGAAAATTGACATCTTTTAGAAAGTAGCTTCCTTAACCATAACCCCATCCAAACATTTGCCAGGATCCACCCCTGCCTTGGGAGATCACAGCCTTCCTTCTTCATCTCCTTCTGACACTTCCCCTATTATTTCTTTTCTTTTTTTTTTTTTTTAATTTGGCCGGGGCTGGGTTTGAACCCGCCACCTCCGGCATATGGGACCGGCGCCCTACCCGCTGAGCCACAGGCGCCGCCCATTTCCCCTATTATTTCATCAGTTGTTCTCCTTTACTGTTTCTTGTTCCTTTGGGTGTTTAAATAAAACCTAGCTCAATGTCACTCTCACCTCTCAGTATCTAGCTAAAGTGACTCAAATTCTGACAGCTCTGTGACAATCCAGCCCTTCCCTAAGACTTCTGTGAACTCATTAAGGGCTTACAGTTGCAAAGAGGATGAGGAAGTGGGAGAAACGGGGCATGGGGGACCCCTTTAGCCTCCAGCCACAGAGTCCTTACCTGCTCTCTTGTTCCTCTGCCTTCACGTTGGTTTTCATAACAAAATCACAACTAAGATTGGTGAATGTAACTACTGACTTTCTAAAGATGTCTGAGAGATGCAGGGAAGCATCCTACCACCCAGCACACACACTTTGTGCTATCTCACTCACTTGACTTACCCCCAGACCCCATTTCTCCCACTTCCTCATCTTCTTTGTTCTGGACTGCTCTGAGAAAACTCAGTTCATCTCTCTAATCGTCCTGGTGTCAGCTAACTCATTTTCTCTTTCTCCACATTATCAATTGCTGAGCTTTGGCAGCGATTGTCATGTAATCTCCTAATTCTATCACTTTTGTTTTATTTCTAGGCCAACACCTTTGTGTAAGTGTCTGTCTCCCACACTTGGATTACTGGAGTATCATAGGGAACTAACTGGAGCTGGGGCTTTGACTCCCTGTCCTCTCCTACAGATCCTTTACCTGAAAGATTTCCAGAGGCATCTTTCACTATGTCAGTTACAAGGTCAGAGTTCTTTAACAAATCCCAATTCTGATGTAATGAAGTCCCAATTGCTTAGCCTGGCATTTAAGACCTTCTATAATCTCGTCCCAACCTAATTTTCCAGCCTTATCTCCCAGTCCTCTGCCAGTTGACCCAGTCAAACTGGCAGACCCACTCTCTTTAGCATCCACTTACACAGTCCACACCCTGGAGTGTGTCACCCCTGCTGCTCCAGTTCATTTATTTACTCCACTCATTTTCAAACCTGGTTCCAAATATTACCTCCTCTTCCAAGCCTCTCCTGGCTCTCTTATTGAGGGATTTCTTGGGGCTTAGGATTTTCAGTGCTAAAACAGAATGGTCCTGGGCCTCTAGTATATCTGTTAAGAGTCCCAGAGAAGGAAAGAAAGGCAGTGTTATCTTGTGGATGCCTATTGTGGAAATTCAGAAATTTTGTGACAGGTTCTGTCCAAAAAAAATCTCCAGAGAGGGAAAAGAAAGGTGAGTGAAAACACTTGTTGGACCTAATGATATGCCTGAGGCTGAGACCTTCAAATAAACACAGCCAAAGAGAGCCTACTTTGACAGTTTCCTTTTCCTCTTTTTTTTTTTTTTTAACAAATTAAGAAGAGCAAGGGGAAATAAAAAAACTACCTTCCAAGTAAAGGAGTTTATTATTTTTTCCCAAGTAAAGGAGTTTTAGTACAAATCTAAGTGAGTGGAGAAAACACAGATCATAGAAGTGAGAGAAAAATGTAGATGAGTAAACAACCTTTTCCTTTTATTATTACCTTAAAAATAGTAAGAATCAGAGCTATTCATTGCATGGAGAAATAAATAAAAACCAAAAATCAAGGCCAAACTTTCTGAAGGACTTTGATGCCAAGTTGAAATTCAGGAAGAGTTATAAAGGTTTGTAAGACAGCAGCAGATCTAGTAGAGAATAGTGTTAGAGATTTGTAATGCACCCTTGCTGCATCGAAATTGAGAACATTTAGATCTGTTATAGAAGAAAAGAAAACAAATAGGATGAATGAGCTAAGACACGTCACATAGCGATAAGTGGTTAGTAAGTAAAGCATGTACATGTTAAATGTAGCTGCATGTTAAAAGAGCTGGAAAGTTCAAGAGATATCTAATAATCAGGAGGCATTACATATATTTGAAGCACCTGTGGCCACGTGTAGCTGTCTTTCCATCTTTCTAATAGAGCAAGTGGCTTAGGTAACCTTCCATATACAGGCTCCTTTGCTTGAACCTGAGTTCTGGTTCTTGTAAACACACCATGAGCAGCGAAGGCGATGGAGGAGCAAAGAGGCAGGTGGCAGGAATACAGACCCCAGGATTCAGGCAGTGTGGCCCAATCATGTCATTCGTAACCAATTTTTTTTTTTTTTTTTTTTGTAGAGACAGAGTTTCACTTTATGGCCCTCGGTAGAGTGCGGTGGCATCACACAGCTCACAGCAACCTCCAACTCCTGGGCTTCAGCGATTCTCTTGCCTCAGCCTCCCGAGCAGCTGGGACTACAGGCGCCCGCCACAACGCCCGGCTATTTTTTGTTGCAGTTCAGCCGGGGCCGGGTTTGAACCCGCCACCCTCGGTATATGGGGCCGGCGCCCTACTGACTGAGCCACAGGCGCCGCCCGTATCCAATCTTAAGAATGTTAATACACCTCATTTATGTCTTCCTGCTTATCACTATGTGTTTTAAGTTAATTAAGTACACTGTCTGGTGTAAGTAACTTAATTTGGCATGAGAGTCTTTTTTTCTCATGACCTCGGTGATAGCTTGCCTGGCAGTGGACTTGGAGGCCATGTGACATCAAGATTATTTCCTACATGACATGATTCTAGAAAAATGGTCTGTCTACCATGAAGGTGTCTTCTCCAATTGGCATTGCGTTATTAAGTATTTATTTTAATAAATAAGTTATACTTCTGAACAAATTTGAAGCTTGAGATAGTTTATAATAATTTGTCTTGGTCAACACATTTATGCCTTTTTTTTGGTTGCATAAGTTGTTTACAACGTGTGACAATATTGTGTTGTCTTTTCTTTCTTTTTTGCTTTTTGCTGCAAATAGGTAGCGCACCAATAGTTACTAATTATAATATTCCTGCATCTCATAGGTAATGCTTTGGAGGCAAATTAGCTATGTGAATACTGAATCAATATCCAAAAATATTGATACCTTCCCACTACATGCAAACATCTTTATGGTGATGGAAGTAAATGTCTACAGGCATTTTTAGACTTATGGGTAGGCAAACAGCAGACAAAAGACCTTCAGTTCTCCAAAATCTCTACCCCAGGTCTCTTGGCAGAGCACAGTGGTTGATACCTGCAATTGTAGCTCTCTGGGAGGCCAAGATGGGTAGATTGCTTGAGCTCAGGAGTTCCACAACAGCCTGAGCAAAAGTGAGACTCACGTCTTTAAAAAAAAGGAAAATAGAAAAATTAGCCCAGTGTGGTGATGTGTGCCTATAGTCTCAGCTACTTGGGAAGCTAAGGCAGGAGGAATGCTTGAACCATAGAGTTCAAAGTTGCTATGAGCTATGATGACAACATGGGCTACAGAGTAAGACTCTGTATCAAAAAAGAAGGAAAAAAAGAATCAGCTCTTTGGTAACAGGTTCAATCTCTAGAAAGTTGATCAAATAAATAATACATTCAGTAAACATCTATTTTGAAATTCCTGCATGCTAGACTCACAAATCCCTGCCCTCATGGAGCTAACGTTCTAGTAAGAAAAATAAAAAATATGTGCATAGTCCAATGATAATATTACTTTAGATAGTGATAATTATTAAAGAGAAATTAAAGCAGTTTAATGGCTAATAAAATGGCTGCCTGCATATGTATGTAGAGTGTAAAATATGATTTCCTGTCATTATTTTGTCAAAATAATTCATGGAGATTTATTAGTACATTAGTCTGTACTGTTTAGTTTGTTATATAATTGACTTACGAAAATATGACCTGAGAAAAAGTGATAAGCCAGGTATGTTTGTGGAGAAAACCAACCTCGAAGTTCTTGACTGTAGACTGTCTGTCATCATGGCACTCAGACACTTGGTTTCTTTCGAAAAAAAATAGAATAAAATCCTATCTCATAAGATACAATCAAACATGTTCCAGATTCATTAAAGAATTAAGTATTAAAGAGAAAAAGGAGAACCCTCTATAAATAGTCTTGTGAAGATAAAACATTTTAGAACAAAAGAATAAAAACACAAAGGGAAATTAAGACTACATGCAAATCTCCCAATTTGCATGCTAAAAATTACTATACACAAATTAAAATGCAAGTAATAAGTTAGGAAAAATGTTTTCAGTATATACAACAAAGTATTTTAAATAACATAAATAGATACTATGAAGTGGTAGGAAAAAACTAAGAAAAATAAGCAAAAGCTCTTTTTTCTTTTTTTTAAATATGGAATGCTTCACGAATTTGCATGTCATCATAGCGTGGAGCCATGCTAATCTTCTCTGTATTGTTCCAATTTTAGTATATGTGCTGCCGAAGGGAGCACAGCAAAAGCTCTTTATAGAGATATGCAAATAGTTATTAAATAGATGAAATAATACTCAGATTCTGTAATAATCAAAGAAATAAGACTTAAAATAATTACCATTTGTTACTTATAAATGGAAAATTAAGGTAAATGATAGAATTGCATAAACTTTTATAAATTGCTTGTAAGCATGTAAATTTGCATGAAATTTTTGGTGGATAATTTCACAATATGTTTTAGAAGCCTTACAATGATTCATGATCTTTTACATCTAAATGTATATCTAAATCTAGAGAGATATCCTCCTTCTGGAAATTTATTTTAAGGAAATAAAAAAAACAAAGAGTTACAGAAAAAAACTTTATCATAGAGTTTTTTTTTGTTTGTTTTTTTAAGAGACAGGGTCTCACTTCACGCCCTTGGTAGGGGCTGCCAATAGAGTTATTTTTAATAAGGAAAAACCAGGATTGGAGCAGTGCCTGTGGCTCAGTGGGTAGGGCTCCGGCCCCATATACTGATGGTGGCGGGTTCAAGCCCAGCCCTGGCCAAACTGTAACAACAACAAAAACAAAACAGATTAATATGAGGTTACAAATCATATAAAAATGTTATGCATTGTGGCAGCGCCTGTGGCTCAGTGAGCAGGGTGCCGGCCCCATATACCGAGGGTGGCGGGTTCAAACCCAGCCCCGGCCAAACTGCAACAAAAAAATAGCCGGGCGTTGTGGCGTGCACCTGTAGTCCCAGCTACCCGGGAGGCTGAGGCAGGAGAATCACTTAAGCCCAGGAGTTGGAGGTTGCTGTGAGCTGTGTGACGCCATGTCACTCTACCGAGGGCAATAAAGTGAAACTCTGTCTCTACAAAAAAAATAAAAATAAAAAAAAATGTTATGCATTCATGAAACAACAATTCACTGAGCAACTTCTATGCACTTGGGAATATAAGACTTTAAAACAGCCTCTGTCTTTGAGTGCCATAAAGTCTATTATAGGAAATAGGAAAACAGTAAAAGGGATAGTTAGGACCAGCCATGGTGGCTTATGCCTGTAATCCTTGCATTCTGGAAGGCCAAGGCAGGTGGATTGCTTGAGGTTAGGAGTTTGAGATGATCCTGAGCAAGAATGAGACCCCATCTCTACTTAAAATAGAAAAATTACCTGGGTGTCATGGAGAGCACCTATAGTCACAGATACTTGGGAGGCTGAGGCAAGAGGATCTCTTGACCCCAAGAGTTTGAGGTTATTGTGAGCTGTGACTCCATGACACTCTACCGCAGGGCAACAGAGTGAGACTCTGTCTCAAAAACAAACAAACAAAAAAACAGAAGGGGATAGTCAGTGCAGTGCAGGTACAGGGTATATTAAAATGCATAGGTGGAGTGCCTACCCCAGGAGGAGAGGAAGGTAAGGGACTGCTCCCCAAAGGAGGTCACTGACAGTCAACTGGTCTTTACCATAGCTGTGGTCCCCTGTGATAGGAGTTGGCCACTTAAGTTTACTGACTGGGAAATAAAGCCCTTTTTATTTCTGGTAGATGGTGCTGAGAATGAGTTAAGGTGAGAGATAATCAGCAAACAAAGAAACAAAAATACCCCCCCAAACCTGAGATTTTTTGAGAGCTTGATAGAACCAATAAATATTAAAAATCAATCAATTAGAGGCTCAGCATCTGTAGCTCAGCAGGCTGTAGTCCCAGCTACTTGGGAGGCTAAGGCAAGAGAATTGCTTAAGCCCAAGAGTTTGGGGTTGCTGTGAGCTATGACGCTATAGCACTCTATGGAGGGTGACATAGTGAGACTCTCTCTCTCTCTCAAAAAAAAAAAAAAGAAAAGAAAAGAAAATCAATTAAGTAGATAAATTTGTAGGTATTTATCCATTTTATGAAAGTAAAAAGAACCAGGTTCCCCAGTGCCTTCAGGCTAATGTTTAGGATCTTTGGCAGGACACATGAAGGACTTGATCATCCGGTCCACACTTCCGTTCTTATGGTCTGCCCATTCCTCCCTGACTGCCAGTACACAGGCCTTGTTCTCCCCCAGAGGACAATGCACGCTGCCAAGATGGCTAGACTAGAAAGCTTCATTTTCACCTACCACTGTTCCTGTGCCACGATCCCTTGATGTATTGAAGAACTGGAGCCAATTTTCTTATAGAATGTTGCACATTCTGCATTTGTCTGATTCTTTCCTCCTCGTGTTGTGTTACTTGTTGCTCTGGTCCCTGTATTTATAGAAAACTGAAAATTATATATAAAGCTTTCATAGCTTCAGGTGAAACCTTTTTGGTAAGAATACTTCGTAAGTGATTGTATAGTCATCATAGGAGGCTCAGATTGTTTCACTATTTTTTTGTTTGTTTTTTTGTCTTCCACCCCCAAATTTATTTTATTTTTATTTTTTATTAAATCATAGCTGTGTACATGAATGCAATGATGGGGTACAATGTGCTGGTTTTATATACAATTTGAAACTGGTTAACATAGCCTTCACCGCATTTTCTTAGTTATTGTGTTAAGACATTTATATTCTACACTTAGTAGATTTAACATGTACCCGTGTAAAATGCACCATAGGTGTGGTCCCACCAATTACTCTCCCTCCACCCATCCTCCCCATTCCCTCCCCTCCCTCTCTTCTTGCCCCTTCATCTTGGGCTGTAGTTGGGTTATAGCTTTCATATGGAAGTGTGGGTGCTTATAACTTGGTTTTATAGTAGGGCTGAGTACATTAGATACTTTTTCTTCCATTCTTGAGATACTTTGCTCAGAAGAATATGTTCCAGCTCCATCCATGCAAACATGAAAGAGGTAAAGTCTCTATCTTTTTAAGGCTGCATAATATTCCATGGTGTACATATACCACAATTTATTAATCCACTCATGGGTCAGTGGGCACTTAGGCTTTTTCCATGACTTAGCAATTATGAATTGGGCTTCAATAAACATTCTGGTGGAAATATCTTTGTTATAAAGTGATTTTTGGTCTTCTGGATATATACCTAGTAGAGGAATTAAAGGATCGAATGGCAGGTTTATTTTTAGATCCCTAAGTGATCTCCAAACATCTTTCCAAAAGGAATGTATTAGTTTGCATTCCCACTAGCAGTGCAGTGTTCCACTATTACTGATCCTAAGTTTAATCACGTTACGTGTGGTGAAAATCAGATTTATTAATACTATGTAAAGACATGTTTTCAGCAACTAGGAAAGTATTTTATGGGGTAATGTTGTGGCAACTTATAAATATCTTGTTTCCCATTAAACGTTCATGATTTTATAATATATTGATGATCGTATTATATATATATTATTTTTTATTTCATTTTATTATTTTTTTTAGACAGAGTCTCACTTTGTTACCTTTGGTAGTCATCATAGCTCATGGCAACCTCAAACTCTTGGGCTTAAGAGATCCTCTGGCCTCAGCCTCCCCAATAGCTAGGACCACAGGCACATGGCTAGTTTTTCAATTTTTAATAGAGACGAGGTCTCACTGTTGCTCAGGCTGGTCTGGAGTTCAAGCAATCCATTGGCATTGGTCTCCTAGAGTGCTAGGATTACAGGTGTAAGCCACTACACCTGGCCAATGATCTAATAACTTTAAATTAGTGATTAATTGTGGTGGGAAAATGGTAATTTTCTAATTCTTTCATGTCTTTTACATTTCTTTTGAATCTTCTGTGAAAACCAGCTTTCCCTTACTACCACTTTTCCTAAAAAACAATGATAAATGCTTAATTCTTTCCGTTTAATTACTGATTCTCAGAGTAAGGATACTTAATAGTTGTGTAATTGTCACCTCCAGTTATGTAATTGCCACCTCACTGATAGTGGCCCTTTAGTTTTCCTTTCTCATTTTTTGAGTATCATTTTGAACATAAGTATCTTATGCAGTCAGTGTGTTATAATAATTATAGTTGTTATTCTTTCTTGATGTCAAATTCTCTCCCACTTGCTCAAAGCTGTTTTAAGCTAATTCCTGGATTTTGGATAGTACCATTTGTCTTTGCTTTTTGGCACAATAAGATGTCCACGGTTAATTTTATACTTCCCCTGCCTCAGCCACTTCTCAAAGAAGCTCTGTGAAAAATCACTTTGTCAGCACTTGGGTAATTCAGATGTTCCTTCACATAAGATGTGTTGAGTAAGACTCTATTCATAATTCTGATGGTTGACAATAGGTGGCATTTGAGATGATAATTCTGCTTAGAGATGATAATTCTGCTTAGGTAGGGAATGAAACTTTCATATTTCTCTTGGTATATATCCTAGAAGGGAAGAAAAAAAAAATCTTTCCCTTACCCTCTTAGTTCAGTAGCTGAGACATATGGATTAAATGACAAAAGACTGGTTAATACGTATATGAGGTTTACAGAAAAGAAGTGAAAATCCCAATCAGACAGTTAGATTTAGGAGCTTATATACCATTTTAACAAAAGGTGATAACCGTGTGAAGAGGCTAGACAAAGGAAAAGGTGGGTTGAGCTTCCAAGGGAGGGTAAATTGTGGGAAGGTGGGTAGGAAAGGAATGGTAAATAAGGGTTGTTTAGTGACATGGGTTATGCAGGTAAGACTCACTTCCTTTTCCTGGTATGGGAGAGCTGGTACATCATTTAAAATGGAAATTTAGGTGGGTGAGGTGGCTCATGCCTGTAATCCTAGCACTTTGGGAGGCTGAGGACTGTGGATTGTTTGAGCTCAGGAGTACAAGACCAGCCTGAAGAAGAGAGAGACTCCCTCTTTACTAAAAATAGAAAAACTAGCTGGTCTTGATGGTAGGCACCTGTAGTTGCAGCTACTTGGGAGGCTGAGGCAAGAGTATCTCTTGAGCCCAAGAGTTTGAGGTTGCTCTGAGTTGTGATGCCACAGCACTGTACCTAGGGCAACAGAGGGAGACTGTCACCAAAAATAAAAAATAAAAAAATAAAAATATGGAAATTTATATCACCTTTACAAAGGGAAATTTATGCCCTGCTTTTAGGCAGGAAGGGGTGTGTGGAGAATTCTCTCTGAGTAGACTGTTTCTCAAGCCTCCAGCTCAAAACTAATCCTTATTCTAAGGTCCCGTATTTGGGATGGCATATTCTCATCCTCTTTAATATTAATGTGGATTTTTTTCTTTTTAAGGAATAGAGTCTCACTTTGTCATCCTTGGTAGAGTGCTGTGCCGTCACAGCTCACAGCAACCTCCAGCTCTTGGGCTTAGGCGATTCTCTTGCCTCAGCTTCCCGAGTAGCTAGGACTACAGGCGATTTTTTGGCAACTTTTATTTTATTACTTATTGCAGTTACTTGTGTTTAGGTGGGATGTTAGATGATCTACTGTTAGATGATCAGCTCTCCTTAAGAAAAAGACCTGTTATCCCCACATAGCCTCAGCATGGAGCTCAGGTATTAAATATTGGGGGACCTGATTACCTTTGGACATGCACATAAATGCCATGAATATGGAAATCAGATACTTACCTTGTTAGAATTATTTTAAAACAGAGTAACTACTTGATGACTTGTAGTGTATGATCTTTTCTTTTTTGAGACACAGTCTCACTATTGTCACCCTCAGTAGAGTGCTGTGGCGTCACAGCTCACAGCAATCTCAAAGGCTTGGGCTTAAGTGATTCTCTTGCCTCAGCCTCCCAGTAGCTGGAACTACAGGCGCCCGTCACAACGCCCGGCTATTTTTTGTTGCAGTTGCTCATTATTGTTTTAGCTGGCCTGGCCGGATTCGAACCTACCAGCCACATGTGGCTGATGCTGTAACCACTGTGCTTATAGGAGCCAAAAGTGTATGATGTTTACACCAACTTTATTGTGGTTGTGCTGGGGCCTTTTCTTCATCTCTAGTCTGTGTTCAAAATAAGTGAAAAGCTTTTATTTGCAAAAAGGGCTAGATTATTTTGCTTAGGGATGCGCCTAATTTTCTTGTCCTCCCCTGGTTTCTTTGTAGTGAAAACAAAGAAAAACAAATTCCAGTAGCATTGTGTTCCAAGGCGGAAAAAATTTTTTTAAAAGTCATTACGTGTTTGAAACCCATATTTACTATTGCTTTTTCTTCCATCATACTCACATCAACATCTTTTTTTTTGGGCGGGGCTGGGCTTGAACCCGCCACCTCCGGCATATGGGACCGGCGCCCTACTCCTTGAGCCACAGGTGCCGCCCTCACATCAATATCTTATTCTGCAAAAACCAATGGCTGGTTTCCACTTGATGTCTCGGCATAAAACCATTATTAAAAATTTAAGACTGCCACAATTTGTATTTTTTTAAAAGCAAGGTAAATAAAATATTTCATGATACAGAAGTACAAGGTCCTTGTACATCTCCCTCTTCTTGCGATCAGAGACCTTTGCAGAACTAAGCACGTGGGTTCTCAGGAGACCCTGGGCCAGGGAATGCTTTCAGCCCAGTCCCCATCTGGTCCCTCAGGGCGTGGGACCGGCAAGGTCGCAGCAGGAAATAACAGAGCAAGGCCGGGGGCAGCCGGGCCGCGGGGCTCCGGGGGGAGGCCGCGGATCCAGCCGAGCGCCGCAGGAGGGGCCGCACTCTCCGCGCTCGCCTTCCCCGCCCTTCCGAATCCCGGGTCTGCCTGCGCGTCCGGTCGGCCTCTTCCGGCTCGTTCCGGCGCCCGGCGCGGCATGCGGCTGCTGCTGCGGCTCGGGGGCCTCCGCGCCTCCGCAGGCCCGCGCGCCCCGGCCCGGGCCCCTGCCGCCCGCCGCCTGGCCCCGGCCCGCCTCCGTGCGCCGCCCGCCTGCCCCCGCCCTGGTCTCCTCCCCCGCTTCGCTCGCAGCCCGGGGCTGTTACGCTGGGCCAGTGCCACCGCCGCCCGCCCGAACGCGCCGCCCGCTCGCGCGGCCACCATGGAGAGCCCGGGAGCGGGTGAGACCGGGCTGCCGAGCGGGCGGGGGCGGGCGGGCGACGGGAGCCGGGGGGGCTTGGGCGCTCTGCGCCCGGCCTCGGGAGGCCTGGCCCCGGGGAGAGCTCGGCCCTCCGCCTGCCCCACTCGGAGCCTCCCCTCCCACTCCCCAGAAGGACTTAGCGGAGCACCGAGGAGCCCACTGTGCGACCCGAGGGAGCACTGTAATGCACGCTTTGTGGGCACCACGGGAAGCCAGGGCTGGGAGCCTGTCCCTAAGTTTCATTTTTGTTTCTCCCTTCTCATAGTGTGACCTTTAGCACAAAGTTCATGTTCACAAAGTTGATGCCCTTCTGACGGTGTTGGTATGGTAAACAAAACCCAGAACAAAAGCGATTTTCTTTTATATCACAAATATTAAACACCCGAACCACCGTGCTGTCTCATTTAAGATTTTATGCGAGGTTTGGAAAATAGCTATTTTAAAAGTGGCGCCAAGTCTATACTAGCGACCGGAATGAATTTCCAGCTTGGGTCACTATTTGCTGCACGCAGAACTTTGTGGATAGTTAGGGGTTGGACTTTGAACGAAAGGGGCAAAAAACCAATTAGAGAAAAGGTGCTCTTCTGCTAGATTTTGATAGTATATATGTGCACAAAGTCTAAAAAGCATAAAAAGTTGAAAGGAGGTATATAAATAGCCATTAACTAGTGTAGGTGTGTTTACAGTTGTCACTCAGATGAAGTGATGAAGACCTTGAGCGCCGATGCCTACGGTATCAGTTTTGGGGATGCATTTATAAAATGCATGGGCATGGAAATTGTTAAAAAGAGTCACACGCCAGTTCCTTGTTTAAGTGTTGTGGCTTTGCACTTCAGGATGCTGTTAGCATCTGTATCTTTTCCTTACTTTAACAAAGTTCAAGATGTTTGTGGAGGTTACAGGCTCCTTTCATTCCCTTTCAGTTATTTGCTTGTCTTGACCATTTCTCCCTAATAATTTGGGTTGTACTTTTGTTCCCTTTTTATGAGGAAGAAACCAAAACTTGGTGATCACATGACTTGTTGATTATTGTACAACTCTCACTATTTATCCAGCTGTAAGATGCCACTACATTTAGTAGCTAAGCCAGGAGGAGAAAGGATGGGGAGGGCCCTGTCCATTGGTTCTTGGGGAATACATTTACTATTGATCTAGAGGAGAGATGAGAGGACAGTCTTGCTTTTTTTTCTGAGTTAATAATTCTTATGTACAAAAGTTGTTTCAGTTATTCTGTAACTTGATAGAAGTTGGTTTGTAATTTGAGTTCTAGACTGCTGTTGATTTTGACATAACATTGCAGTCCAGTTCAACATGCTTTATTTAACAAGGTGGAGAAAGATGTTGAGCAAGTGATATTATGCCTCAATTTTCATTTTTACATCAAGTAGGATACTACTACCTTAACTTCCTTCATCCTGTGAAAATTAGAGAGTCTGTGATGTGCCAAGCCTGCCATTAAATACCAAGAATTACTCTTCATGGGCCCATGGATAGCCATTTGGTAGTGTAGCTTGAAACATTTATTTATTTATTATTTTTTTGAGACAGAGTCTTGCTTTCTTGCCCAGACTGAAATGTAGCGTTATAATTGATCACAGCTCATGGTGCCCTTGAACTCCTGGGCTGAAGCAATCCTCTTACCCCAGCCTCTTGAGTAACTGTGAGGAGTAGCCCTGCATGCTGCCATGCTCAGCTATTAAATTATGTTTCTCTATTTTGTAGAGATGGATTTTGCTGTGTTGTTCAGGCTGGTCTTGAACTCCTGGGCTCAAGTGATCCTCCTGCCTTGGTCTTCTAAAGTGCTGGGATTATAGGCGTGAGGCACTCCAGATGGCCCATTTGCTTCTTAATAATTTTCGGAACAGCATATTTACATCCATGTTTTCTTTCTTTCTTTTTTTTTTTTTGGAACGGAGTCTCACTCAGGCACCATGGGGTTGAGTACCATGGCGTTATAGCTCACAGCAACCTCAAACTCTTGGGCTCAAGTGATTATCTTGCCTCAGCCTCCCAAGTAGCTGGGACTACGGGTGCCTGCCACAATGCTCGGGTGTTTCTTTTTTTTTTTCTTTTAGACACAGGGCCTTACTCTTGCTCAGGCTGGTCTTGAATTTCTGAGCTCAAGCCTTAGCCTCCCAGAGTGCTAAAATCACAGGCATGAATCACTGTGCCTAGCCACATGAATGTATTTTTAACTCATTTTCCAGTGTTTAATGATGGAGAGAAACTACTCAAAAGTCTTTATTGCAGATAAAAATAAAGGTCAGGATTTGTGTAAATAAAATCATATAAATGATTGTTAAAAATAAACATGAAAAAGACTGACAAAGCCTTGTTGGCTTGTTTTCAAAAGGTATGTGAAAAAAATGCAGTTTAAGAATTAAGAAAATGTAACTGTAAATGATACGAGAATTATTGATCAACTCAGTCTTTATCTAACCCTAGGATGAATACTACGTTTTAGAAAATGATTAAAGTTTTAGAAGCTTGTTTTTTTAAACATAATGCACTTAAAAATATAGAATATGGTATAATGTTTATATAAATAGCTTTATAGTGTATTTGAATACAAATAGTACATTTCTTAACAGATGTAAATTTATATTGAATCAGCTGAGTTGTTTCACAGGATATGAGTTGAAAAGAAAAAAACAAGATAAATAGCTATTTTTTCTTTTTTGTGATATGTTAAAGGAAGAATTAATTCCAATGGATATGAAAATGTGTCAAAGGAAGAGAAAATATTAGGGGAATTTGAAGCCAATACTGTGGATCCTCTGGTAGACCTGCCATTTGCTACTATAGATATTAAAGATGATTGTGAAAGTAAGTACTTTATTGTAGAAATGTGTGTAGAAACAATAGTAAATTTAGTTATATATGTTTTCCTTAATAAATTACTTTACTCATCATGTTTTTGAGTTTTGGTTATTAATTAATAGTTGTCTGTAGCTTTTGGTATTACATTGTCAAAACTCTCACAGATAATATTAAGACATATCTCACAGATTTTGAGCCAAATGATTCTATAATTTGTAAGCTACTTCAGAAAGCAATGGGCCAGATCATTCCATGATTTGTACATTGTATATGGTTTTTTTTTTTTTTTGTAGAGACAGAGTCTCACTTTATGGCCCTCGGGTAGAGTGCCTAGAGTGCCATGGCATCACACAGCTTACAGCAACCTCCAACTCCTGGGCTTAAGCGATTCTCTTGCCTCAGCCTCCCTAGTAGCTGGGACTACAGGCGCCCGCCACAACGCCCGGCTATTTTTTGGTTGCAGTTTGGCTGGGGCCGGGTTTGAACCTGTCACCCTCGGTATATAGGGCCAGCGCCTTACTGACTGAGCCACAGGCGCCGCCCATTCCATGATTTATAAACTCCTTTATTTATTCTGCAGCTGCTGCTAATTTTAGCTGTACCTATTTATCTAAAAAATGTTTGCTAGCTATTTGATAAGCACCAGGCAGTTGGCATTGTCATTGGGAGGGTCCATCAGTGAACAAGATAGTCATTATCACTGCTCTCGTAGAGCTCAACAAATAGTGTTGAAACAAGGAAACTTTTAATTCCTTTTATTTATTTTTTTTATTGTTTTTTTTTTTTAGAGACCCTCTTACCGTATTGCTTAGGCTGGAGTGCAGTGGCACAATTATAGCTCACTGCAGCCTTGAACTCCTGGGCTCAAATGATCCTCCACCTCATCCTTTTGAGTACTTAGGTCTATAGGCGAGTCCTATACCAGGCTCAGCAGATTAAAAACAATTGTTTTTATAGGGATGGACTCTTGATATTTACCCAGACTGGTCTCAAATTCCTGGCCTTAAGTGATCCTCCTATTGTGGCCTCCGAAAACCCTGGGATTATATAGACATGACCCAATAGGCCTGGCAGTTAAACTTTTAATTAAATATACATTTATTGGATTGATTCAGTCCTTAAGAAGTTTGTTCACAAACGCTTTCTTGATTGAAATAACTGCTGGAACTATGTAGACATCTAAACCTGCATGTCATGTCATTATAAAACAATACTATATTTGATATTTGGGGCTACCTTCACTGAAAATATTATAGATTTGCCTGTTATCTAGGTTGCTTATGGGTCAGAAAATAAGGAAAAGTGTATTCAACAAATATTTATTGGCTACATGCTGTGTACCGTTCATTGCAGTCTTCATAAAGCCTGCCTATGATTTGACAGTTTTTTCATGATTGTGTGTGGTTCTAAGATAAAAGGCTTGAAAAGAAACCACCACTTCAGTTTCTTCAGTTTGAGAAGAGAAAAATGATACTTAGGGAAGTTATGTAAATTAACTAAATTCATATAGTTGAAAACATCTAGCTATAGAATCTGATTTCTGATTTGTTTCAGATTTAATTTCTTTGATGAACATTTATAGTCAGGCGTTGGGCTGGAAATACATTGGAAATACTGCAACACGTGACAGTCTTTACCCTCAAGAAGCTCACAGCTTCACTGGGATTCCAGTATGAACAAGTATGATCTCATGAGATGAGTATCCTACAGGATGCTCTGGAAATGGGGTGGGGATGTGCCTAGGGAGGGTCTAAGCTGGGTGTGGTAGTAGAGGGTATCCAGGAAGGCTTCCAAGAGGTTTGGTAAAAATAGAGGCTTGGAATATGATCATGAACTATATCTAAGACTCTTGAACTTACCTGATCATCAGAACTTTCTACATTGTAAAATTACAGATTCCTTTCTTCCACCTTGGCATCAGGCCAGTGAATCTTTTTTTGTTTTTTAAACATAACAGGTGGTTCTGAGGTTCAGCTCAGAAACACATTACTCTCTATCATACTTTCTTCTGGATTCAGTGAACCCGGTTTATATTTTAGGGAGATGAGAGAGATATACGTAAAATATATTAAATTTCTGGTATTTTATTAATCAGTCTTTCCCATTCCAAAATCCAAGGGGAAAAGGATACAGAAAGAGTTGATGGCTGTCACATCCTTCTGATTTTATTACTTTATCTAATTTGGATATAAAATGAAGAATTCTCATAAATCATCATGCCCCATGTGCCCATGGTAGGCTTCCCCCACCCATACTTATTCCCTCTGAGCCCCTTTCCAGTTCCCCTTTGGAGCATTCAGAGCGGGGCAAGAAATGACAGTGTTCACTATTCTGCCTGCAGGTACTTCTGACTCATATATCTTACATAATCTAATAGGAACAAACAGCTTCTACTAGAGATGGACAGCAAGATACATCCAGCATCTCAGAGAACAAACAGTATTTCCATAGCCACTGTATTCTTTTTATTTTTTTTTATTTTTATTTTTTGTAGAGGCAGAGTCTCACTTTATGGCCCTCTGTAGAGTGCCGTGGCCTCACACAGCTCACAGCAACCTCCAACTCCTGGGTTCAAGCGATTCTCTTGCCCCAGCCTCCCGAGTAGCTGGGACTACAGGCGCCCACCACAACGCCCAGCTATTTTTGGTTGCAGTTTGGCCGGGGCTGGGTTTGAACCTGGCACCCTCGGTATATGGGGCCGGTGCCTTACCGACTGAGCCACAGGCGCCGCCCTAGCCACTGTATTCTTGTATCTCAGTTGGTGAGGGGACCAGTGGCCCCTGGGGCCAGAGAGGGAAGGGGATGGATGTGTTGGTGGCCTGGATTACTCTCCTGCTGTGAAAGGGGCAGCTGCTGCTTCAGCAGATAGGCATTGAGAAGGGTGGCCAGTTCTTCATTTGTATATCTTTTCTCTGCAAGATATGGCATAATTCTTATCAAAGAAATAATGTTATCCATGTATATTAGGGGCTCAGGCCAGTCCATAAAAATCTATTTTTAACTATGTAGTATTATACTGCTTTTTGATAGTTTAGGCTTTATAAGTTAAAATTCTCGTAGGCGAATCTAGATTCCAAACCACTATGTATATATAATACTACTTTTGTAAGAAGAAGAATAATTTTGAATTCCAGGCTCCAGCTTATACATGGGCAGTGTGATACAGTGGAAGAAACAAAAGTCTTGTGTTTTAAATTTTGTTTAATCCGTTTTCTACTTACGTGACTTAAGACATTTGAAATATAGATGGTCATTCCCTGTTGCTTACTTCATAGTGTTGCTGTACAGATCAGAGATAATGTATATGAGAAAATAGTTAAAAACACAAAGTACAAATGTTATTTATAAAACCTTTGAAACATACCCTTTAATTATTTGGGGACAAATTATCCTCTCAATTTTTATAATAGATATTTACTCAGCTACTAAGGCACAGTAGCAAAATTCTTTGCAAACTAGAAACTACTAACTAGTCTTTGTGGAGGTTTTTATATAATAGAGATGTACAAAAACCAGGAGTTTTGTTATTAACACTTCAACTGTAAGATAGGTATAATTCTAGTGTTTGTGTCTCAAACACAGGATAATTCGTTTGTGGCTTGAATGGACTTGACTTGGCTTTCTCTTATGTTTTAGTTGCATGGAAATTTAATCAGTCTACTTACTTGCTCCATAGTAGACAGTAACCTTAAAGTTCTCAGGTTGCTGGTCGGTGCCTGTGGTTCCTTCAGTTTTCTTTTGCATGTGGAAATTGTGGGTTAACTGCCAAGAAATTCTTGTTGATAGAAACCCTGCAGAGCCATGAGGGAAGCAGTGCTTACAAGAACGTGGTAAGACGAGTTCTTGCCAGAAAGAAAACTCCTGAGTTGGTTAGTTTAGTATCTCTGATTTGTGAACTGTTTTACCTTCAGTGTGGATGTGGTATCATGATTAGGTAGCACATGGTCTAGTTGGGTGAAACGGATCTTTACATTCTTTGGTTAATTGTGTTTTAAGAAGGGATTTTGTACTAGAATTACATTGAATGCATTAAATTATATTAAATGCATTAAAATATCATTATTCAATATTAGATTATACCATATATTAGAAAAAATCCAAATGTATGTATAAAAGGAAAACTTTTAGAAATGATGAAGAAACAGTAAAACCAATGCCACATCTTTGGCTTCATAGGTTGGACATGTCCCAGGAGAAAATCCAGTGATAGTGATTGGTCGACCTTGACCTACATGGGTCTCTCCTCTTTACAAGGGAGATGCGGTGGGTCAACTGGTTAGACACCTGGTAGCTGCCCCAGGAAATGCTTGGGGTTGCTGTTTTTCTGCATCAGAAAGTTGAATGGGGCTTGGCACCTGTAGCTCAGTGCCCGTAGCTCAGTGGTTAGGGTGCTGGCCACATACACTGAGGCTGGCGGGTTCGAGCCTGGCCCGGGCCTGCTAAAACGACAACTACAATAAAAAAATAGCCAGGCGTTGTGGCAGGTGCCTGTAGTCCCAGCTACATGGGAGCCTGAGGCAAGAGAATCGCTGAAGCCCAAGAGTTTGAGGTTGCTGTGAGCTGTGACATCACAGTACTCTACTGAGGGCGACATAGTAAGACTCTGTCTCAAAAAAAAAAAACCAAGTTACATGGGTGTCTGCAGTAGATAGTCATTCTACTGCTGACGGGAGTAGCTTGGTATGCTTCCCACATTGTGAATTTGTGGAGAGCTTTAGTTTAATTGATTGTAGTCTCTTAAAAGAAACACAGTTCTTAACTACCAACCCTCATTTAAAGCAAGATTCAAAAGAAAATATTTGAGAGTTTTTTTTTCTTTTGGTTATATGTCTTCTTAAGTGTGGAATTCAGTTTTCAGTTTTCCTTATATTGAAATGATTGTAATCCTTATTTTACATCATTATAATCTTTTAATTATTGGAGATTTTAGAGATACTGGGAATTATTTTCTTCCTTGTTTATTAACTAGTACTATGTTATATTTTAAAAAATACCTAGACTTTTAAATATTTTAAAATATAAATCAGGACGGCGCCTGTGGCTCAAGGAGTAGGGCGCTGATCCCATATGCCGGAGGTGGCGGGTTCAAACCCAGCCCCGGCCAAAAACCACAAAAAAAATAAAATAAAATAAAAAAATAAATAAAATATAAATCAAAAGTTATCTTTACCTAAAAAATGTTTTTCATAGAAAAATGCTATATCAAATAAAGATTAAATCTTAATCCCAGGTCTAGTGGTTATCCTGAGTCAATTAAAAAAAGATAAATTATGGCTTGGCGCCCGTAGCACAGAGGTTACGGTGCCAGCCACATACACTGAAGTTGGTGGGTTCAAACCAGCCTGGGCCTGCTAAAACAACAATGGCAACTGCAACAAAAAATAGCCGGGCCTTGTGGTGGGCGCCTGTAGTCACAGCTACTTGGGAGGCTGATTCAAGAGAATCGCTTAAGCCCAAGACTTGGAGGTTGCTGTGAGCTGTGACACCACGGCACTCTACCCAGGGCAACATAGTGGGACTCTGTCTCAAAAAAAAAAGGGCGGCGCCTGTGGCTCAGTGAGTAGGGCGCCGGCCCCATATGCCGAGGGTGGCGGGTTCAAACCCAGCCCCAGCCAAACTGCAACAAAAAAATAGCCGGGCTATTTTTTGGTAGCACTAGGTACCTGGTAGTAACCAGGTACCATTATTAGTGCTGAGCAAAGAATGTAGAAAATAAAATTCAACTAGTAAGAAGATATTTGAAAAGCTATTCAACCATGTAGGTATTAATGAGCGCAAATTAAAATGTGATTCTAATTTTTCAGGAAATATTTTTTAAATGACAATACTCAGTGGTTTTATTGCTTATGATGATACTGTTTCTTTTGATAATACAGTTTATTATAGCTTTTTAGGATATAGTTTGTTGGAGCACCAGCAGTGTTCATACATGGGATAGGTGTACTCATGAGACTCCAATATAAGGACATAGTCTTACTTGTGGAAAAAAGTTTTATTCACAAATATGTATATCTTTTAAATAGTAAAAATATTGGGAAAGAATGCAAATGTCCAAGATTGGGAATGCTTGAATATGCTGTATTAGTGCCTCTAGGCTACATATTGTGCACTTATTTAGTATTGCAATTAGTATTTCTAAAAATGATGTTATAGTATAGGGAACGTGTGTGTACATGTAATGCAAAGTGAAAAGAGTAGGGCAAAAATCATATATGCTGTTTATTTATAATTGTATAAATATTTTATGTGATCTGTCATCAGAATTCATAGTGATTGTGTTAAGGAAGGAAGTAGGTTTATGAGCATTTTTTGGTTCTTTTCTCTAATCCTCATATTTTATGAATGTTGTTTATTTTTGATAAAAATGCAATAAAAAATTTCATTGTATTTTCTTTATTTTTCTTGAGAGATGGGGGTCTCTGTTGCCTGGGCTTGAGTGCAGTGGAGCAGTCATAACTCACTATAACCTTAAACTCATGGTCTCATGTGATCCTCCTGCCTGGGCCTCCCAAAGTACTAAGATTATAGGCATGAACTACTATATGTGCTCATTATATTATATATGTGCCGAGCCCTAAAAATTTTAAATGTGGTTAAAAACTTGCCTTTAGAGAATTTGGCTTCCTTGATTCAATAAATGGAGATGTGGATAAACTCAGCCTTTTTCCATCTTGTCCACTGTGGGACGCTACCCTGTTACGCTGTGGTGGCTGATAGTGACTGCTGTGGAGTCAGACCGTCAATCTTCAGAACTTGCTCCTTTGCTTCATGTTGTGTACTTTTTCCAGGCTCAATTCATTATTGATGACATTGGCGTAATATACCCTGTTTCCCCGAAAATAAGACATCCTCCGAAAATAAGACCTACTTACAGGAAAGATAAGACGTCCCCTGAAAATAAGACCTAGCACATCTTTGGGAGCACACCTTAAAATAAGACACTGTCTTATTTTCAGGGAAACAGGGTAGCTATCAGGATTGCTGGAAAGCTTCAATTCTTTAATACGTGTTAAGTCCTCAAAATAGTGTGTGGCAAATAACTAGCCTCAGTACATTTTCATCAACTTAATTTCCCCAACATTTTTCCTAAATATACTTGTTATATTAAATATTTATAGAAATTTTCCCTCTAAGAGCAGTGTTTCATAATAATGATATTGAGCTTCTAGCACATTGTTAAATGCTTGATAGTGTCTAAATTCTTAAAGAAACTTACAGAGGGAGATGAAATTATTTTTTTAGAAAGTTTTAGTAATTTGCCAAAGATTATTGAGATAGCAAGGGGGAATATTCTAAGTCATATAACTGAGAAGGAGTTTTAAAAATGTTTAAAGTTTATTTTAACTGCTTAAATAACAACAAAAAAATTGAAACAAAATCATTCTTAGCCTTTTAGCTTACAGTAAGTATGAAAACAGTCAACCCATAAAAACGGATGGCATACTTAATTAAATTTTTTTTTATAATTCATTCCTTTGTAGTTTTTGAGGGGATGAACTGAACTTGAGGAAAAATTAGATAATTTACATAAAATGACATGTGGTGCTTCAGTTAAAAAAAAAGCATGGATCAGAGAGATATAGCCTTTCTTTTTTTTTTTTATTTTATTTTATTTTTTATTTATTTATTTATTTTTTTTTATTGTTGGGGATTCATTGAGGGTACAATAAGCCAGTTACACTGATTGCAATTGTTAGGTAAAGTCCCTCTTGCAATCATGTCTTGGATATAGCCTTTCTTAACAAGATCAGATTCATAGAGCTCATTAAAATGGATGCTGAAATCATTATGAAAACTAACAAGTAGAATAAATTAAATTTGTAAGATTGGTTTATAAGCTGTACTTCTACTGATGATTTCTTTGGTAACCAGTAAAGTTATTCTAGATAATCTAATGAAAGATCCAGGTTACACTGTCAGAATTTTCTACATTTTATTTCTGTGGTCACTGAACTTTAAAATTTTTATCAGTAAAACTAAATGATTACTTGAATATTTTGCTCTTTATATTTTCTTTTTTTTTTTGGCCAGGGCTGGGTTTGAACCTACCACCTCTGGCATATGGGACCGGCGCCCTACTCCTTGAGCCACAGGCGCCACCCGCTCTTTATATTTTCAAATGATACTGAATAAAAAGCACAATAGCAAGTTGTATTTTAGAATCTACATTATGATTTCAATGTTGGAAATAAAATGGAGTTCAGTAAGGAAAAGCAGAGGAGATGTGGAAATAAAAGACAGATGATATGCAAACAGGGGAGAAGAGATAATGGACTTGATGTGTAACAAATTGATGGAAAATGAACAGGACTCACTGAATTAAAAAAATTAAAAATTCACGTAAAGGTTAGTAAAATTGCACTATAGCAACAAATACTTCTAGGATCCTTTTCCTTTTCTACCTTGATCTGATTAGATAATTTTAAACTTTGTACTGTCTGTTATGCCTAACAGAAGAAAATTTTAGATTGTCCAATTCAAAGGAGAGTTAAATAGTTACTGATAAGATTACAGAAACCTAAAGAAATGTAAATAAATCTTGTACTGTAGTATTTTTAGCTAAAAGTGTTCCGAGTTGGGTTTCACCCTATGTCATTTTCATGATACCAGAATTATTAGAGTCATTTTTGCTTTCTAACCATTACCTTGAGAGATTTTGCTTTTCTTTTTCTGGATCTTAGCAAAATGGACTTATGGGATGTTTGAAATGGCAAAAATAAGTTGCTACAGACAGGAAGACAATTCATTGTTAAACAGATAAGGTATTAAAAGGCTGTGTCAGTGGTCTTTTAAACACCATGTTAACTCTTCCTAGCAATCTTGGAGACTGAGGCAGGTGGATTGCTTGAGCTCAGGAGTTTGAGACCAGCCTGAGCAAGAGTGAGACACCATCTCTAAAAATAGCCTGGTGTTATGGCAGATGCCTGTAGTCCTACCTACTTGGGAGACTGAAGCAAGAGGATTACTTGAGCCCAAGAGTTGGAGGTTGCTATGAGCCATGACGGCATAGCACTCTACAGAGTACCGCAAAGTGAGACTCTGTCTCAACCACCACCCCATATTAATTCTGTATTGGAGTGTGAGTAAAACAAAAATGATCATGTATCTTATGTTCACAGAAAGGAATGTATTTTACATTACCACTCAATACAGGTGTGCATGCAAAACACTGAAATAAATGTTTCACAAAGTAATTCTTACGTCTCCATGACATTCTATTCTATTCCAGTTTTTGAAAAGTAATTTTTTTTTTTTTTGAGACAGAGTCTCACCATGCCACCCTCCATAGAGTGCTGTCAAGTCACAGCTGACAGCAACCTCCAACTCTTGGGCTTAAGCGATTCTCTTGCCTGAGCCTCCCAAGTAGCTGGGACTACAGGCGCCTGCCAAAACACCTGGCTATTTTTTTGTTGCAGTTGTCATTGTTGTTTAGCTGGCCCTGGCTGAGTTCAAACCCGCCAGCCTCGGTGTATTTGGCTAATGCCATAACCACTGTGCTACGGGTGTCAAACCTGAAAAGTACTCTTTATTAATTCTTCTGAGCTGATTTCATAACCCATTACAGGTTAATGCTTGCAAGTTTGGAAAAAAAATCTCCTAATTGATACTAATGTTAACAATAATCATAGATTACAGAAAACTATAGAAACTAGAACTGGAAGAGATCTCTAGAGAGAGATTATCTAGCTGTTTTGGGTCTAGTTAGTATTCGGGCAGGAGATTATCTAGCTTGTCCTCCTCCGTCCCTGTTTCCCTGTTTTCCTTTCTTTTGTTTTGTAAATGCTGCATTATAAGAACTTTCAAATGTATTTACAGGTAGAGAGGGCAATTAGCCTCTGGTATTAATAAATTTTTCCTCATTGGATTATATTGAAGTAAATCCCTGATATATCAGTGTACCTGTAAATACTTTAGTATCTGTAGAAGATAAAGGATCTTTTTTAAAAAGCATATTCAAAACATCCTTACTGTGTCAAAAAATGATGGTAATTCATGATATCATCAAATATCAAGTAAATCTCTCTGATTGTATCATAGTTTTAAAACATCTAGATTGTTTAAATAAGAAGCCAAAGTCTGTGCACTGTATTTATTTTGTTTTCTTTATTTATTTTATCTTATTATTTTATTTTATTTTTTTGGTTTTTTGGCCCGGGCTGGGTTTGAACCCGCCACCTCTGGCATATGGGACCGGCGCCCTACTCCTTGAGCCACAGGCGCCGCCCTTATCTTATTTTTTGAGACAAAGTCTCACTTCATCACCCTGGGTAGAGTGCCATAGTGTTGTAGCTCACAGTAACCTCAAACTCTTGGGCTCAAGCAATTCTCTTACCTCAGCCTCTCAAGTAGTTGGGACTACAGGCGTCTGCCACAATGCCTGGCTATTTTTAGAGACAAGGTCTCGCTCTGTCTCAGGCTGGTGTGCACTGTATTTAATAGATAGATTGCTTCAATCTCCTTTCCTTTATAGGTCCCCTTTGTGTGTGTGTGTGTATTGTTGAAGAAATCAAGGTCATGTAGATATTTTGATATTCTGGTCATTTAACATATTTCTCTGTCTCTTTTACGTAGTATTTCCAGTAAACTGGTGGTTAGATCAAGAGGCTTTCTTAAGTTTCTGAATATTGGCAAAAATGCTCCAAAGATGGTATTTTGAATTTCCTATAGTGTGACATCAGTAGGCATATAATGTTTGTCTTGTCTTTTCATAATGTTAATACTATCAGTGGCTTCAGGTCTTATGGCTCTAAATGTATACCCCCCCCCTTTTTTTTTTTGAGACAGAATCTCACTGTATCCCACGGACTGCTGTGGCATCAAAGTTCACAGCAACTGCAAGCTCTTGGGCTTGAGCAATCCTCTTGCCTCAGTCTTCCAAGTTGCTGGGACTACAGGTACTCGCCACAATCATGACTAGTTTTTCTGGTTTTAGTAGAGGTGGGATCTCCCTGTTGTTCAGGCTGGTCTAGAACTCCTAACGTCAAGCAATCCACCTGCCTCGGTGTCCCAGAGTGTTAGGATTATAGGTGTGAGCCACCATGCCCAGCCCCTAAATGTATCCATTATTAAAACCCACCATCAGTTCACCATCTAATGGACTATCCATTGATGATCTTTGAGTTGATTCGTTGTTTTGTTAAGCATTCCAAAATTGTGTATCACTTATTCCTTTGCAATTATTAGCTGGAAATTTCTGTAAGGACCTTTACCTTAACTATTGGAACTTCCTTTATGACTATTTGGTTGTAAGGAAAGGTGGAATTAGTGCTTCTTTTTTTTTTCTCCTTTATCATCAGATTTTTAGGATAATGTTTCTCTAGACTTATCCAAATGTGACTAAGTTTTTGGTTTTAATTTTTCTTTTTAGTATCATTATGAACCACTGGATTTAAACATTTGATGTGCTTCACACCAGTGAAGTTATTATTTTTTCCCATTTAAAAAACATTTTCATATTTTATGGGGATACATACATTTTGGTTACATATTTTGCTTTTGTGTGGATAAAGTCAGAGTTAATCCCAGTTATTCAGGAGGCTGAAGTGGGAGGATCTTGTAAGCATAGGAGTTTGAGGCCTGCTTGGGCATTTAAAAATTTTTTTAGATTGTTATGGATAAAGATATTATTCTATTTGATGCTCAAATTGTCCCATCTTTGGCCAGTAGGAGAACTTTTAGATTTACTTTAAGGAGCTTCTGACATGATCTCAGGAGTCTTTGAATTTCCAGTGCTCTTGAACATTATATTTCCAGATCTAGAGTCAGCTTTTTCTCCAAGTATTGGTCAGACTTTCAAGTTACCAGATAAACAATTAAATGACTTGATTAAAAATGCTTGTTGGAAAACTGGTCTTTAGGCCAGTGCCCTTTCCACCATCTATTGCTGCCTCTACCAATTGAAACACACAGTGCTGGTTACCTTCCCTATGGCTGTAGCCCTGCCCTCCTTCTTTTTATGGGCTATTTTTTCTATAGTGTGGGTTGATAACTGTCTGATTCTCACTATCCTAGCTTCCTGTATTGGTTGGAGTTGGCTCTGTGTCCTGACTTAGACCCTTAGATGTAAGAGACAGATGCTGGAAACTTATTTAGAATTGATTAGTCACATTACTCTAAAAAATGGGTGTCTTGCTTTTGAAATTTATTTTTCAATATTTAATTTTGAGACAAGAGTCTCACTTTCTTGCCCCAGTGGAATGCCATGGCATCATAGCTCACAGTAACCTCAAACTCTCAGGCTTAAGTGATTCTCTTGCCTCAGCCTCCGAAGTAGCTGGGGCTACAGATGCCCACCACAGTGCCTGGCTATTTTTGGAGATGAGGTCTCATTCTAGCTCAGGCTGGTCTCGAACTTCTGAGCTCAGGCAATCTACCCACCTTGACCTCCCTGAGTGCTGGAATTACATGCATGAGCCACTTCGGCTGGCCTCAGTATTTAATTTTTAAAAACCTGTTCATGTTTCACACTTACAGAAGGCACAAATGGTCTGGATGATGAAAAATAATGGATAGTTTTATTAATCTTCTGTTTATAGCTGCTTAAATGATCTTTAGTAGATATAGATGTATCTCCCTAGTTATGTCTAATTTGGAGTAATATCTAATAATAGCTAATAATAGTGCTTGCTTTACACCAGGAAGTGGTCTAAATGCTTTTACATATTAACTCAGTCCTCAAAAAGACGCTATGAGGCAGCTATTATTATTCTAAAATTATAGCGGGGAAACTCCGGTAAAGAAAATTTATAGGACTTGTTTAAGATCACACACCTAGCAACTGGGAAAGCCAGGATTCCACCCTAGACCCTCTGGTTCCAGACTGTATTAAATTAGTTTCCGTTTCCAAAGTACCAATTATACTAACAGTAGGTGGAGGTGGGCTAGAAATGTATTTAGAAGTTGATTTAAAATATATGTGTTGTTTAGTTTATGGCTTCTGTTTAAAATTAGTACATTTAGTTCATGTTTCTATAGTCAAATCTAGGACCTTTTCTTAGGTATCTAAAATTGCAGGCAGCTCTACAACATACTGATTTGATTTTTCTGTATTAAAAACTTCATAAATCGGGCGGCGCCTGTGGCTCAATGAGTAGGGCGCCGGCCCCATATGCCGAGGGTGGCGGGTTCAAACCCCACCCCGGCTGAACTGCAACCAAAAAATAGCCGGGCGTTGTGGCAGGCGCCTGTAGTCCCAGCTGCTTGGGAGGCTGAGGCAGGAAAATTGCTTCAGCCCAGGAGTTGGAGGTTGCAGTGAGCTGTGTGATGCCACGGCACTCTACCGAGGGCCATAAAGTGAGACTCTGTCTCTACAAAAAAAAAATAAAAACTTGCATAAATCAGGCCATGGTGGCGCATGTTTGTAATCCCAGCAATTTGGGAGGCTTAGGTGGGAGGATTGTTTTTGGCCGGGAGTTCAAGACTGTATGGGCAACATAGACCTCATTTCTAAATCAGTAGTCCCAGCTACTGGGGAGGATGAGGCAGAAAGAATGCTTGAGACCAGGAGGTCAAGGCTGCCTGAGCTATGATTATGCCACTTCACTCTAGCCTCCTGCAGAGGGAGACCCCATCTCTTAAAAAAAAAACAAAACAAAAAAAACAAACCCTCAAGACTCGCATAAGCAATAAAACCCAGTGGCATTATATGTGAGGCAATTCAGATAATTCTCCTAACAGATGAGAATGCCGCAAACTCTTCCTTAGCCATAGAATTTATAAGCTCTGACAAGCTTACTTGTGTAAAAGAAGCTAATGATCACTTGTATTTTAAATACATTTTTTCTATTTTTGAAGAGATATCATGAACAAAATTGATCACGGTGGCACAGACACATCAGATAATTTTGCCCTAATTCATACTTAATTCATAATGGTGCAGGCAGATTTATTACTCAGGCCCCCTTGCTCTTAGTTTATCCCTCTCTTCTAGATCTCACAAGTATGTAAAAGGTGAAAGATGTGTACAGTCTGAAGAGAAACCAGCGTGTGCTCTCCTAAGTGTATGTTAGTTCTGGGTAGAAAGCATGTCTATCCCTACAGACTCTTAGTCTTTACATTTAAACATGCTCTACTATTTTTCGTAGAAATTAACATTAAAATACTATTGAAGGCATTTCATTTAAAATTGTTTACTGACACTGGATGTGGTGGCTCACGCTAGTAATCCTAGCACTCTGGGAGGTCAAGGCAGGTGGATTGCCTGAGCTCAGGAGTTTGATAACCAGCCTGAGTTTGAGTGAGACCCCATCTCTAAAAATAGCTGGGCCTTATGGTGGGCGCCTGTAATCCCAGCTACCTGGGAAGCTGAGGCAAGAGGATCACGTGAGCCTAAGAGTTGGAGGTTGCTGTGAGGTAAGATGCCATGGCACTCTATCATGGGCAACAAAATGAGACTCTGCCTCAAAGAAAAAAGAAGCAATTGTTTACTGTTTGTACTTCAAAGAGAAACAGTGGCTAGCACAGTGGCTCATGTTGTAATCCTAGCACTCTGGGTGGCTAAAGCAGGAGGCTCACTTGAGCCCAGGCTTTTGAGGTTGCAGTGAGCTATGATGATGCCACTGCCTCCAGTTGGGCAACAGAATTGAGATCCTGTCTCAAAGAAACAAAACAAAAATGAGAATTAAATTCAATAGACAAAATTATTCTGCCTAATTGTTATGAAAGTTTCTAAAGCATTTTCTTGATTTTTTTCAACAAATAGTTTGTAGTGTGACAAAGGCCACAAACTAAACTTAGTTTAGCTTGGCAGTGGCAGTGCTATATCTGATTGTGTCCTAGAAGTCACAAATATACATATGCAGGACATATGGGAAAATGATCTTGCCTAATGTAAAAATTATGGCATGGAGGAGAGAAGAAGAATTAGCTATATTTTAGATCGGGGGTTAGCACACTTTGGCCTGTGAGCTAAATCTGGCCATCCACGTGATTTGTAAATAAAGTTTTATTGGAACACAGCTATACTCATTCATTTATGTTTTGTTTTTATTTTCCTTTTTTTTCATTTATGTTTTGTCTATAGCAGAGTTGAATAATTACAATAGAGATGATATGATCTGCAAAGCATGTCAGATTTACTATGAAGTCCTTTACAGAAGTGTTTGCCAATTTCTCCTTTCGATTTGAAAGTGATAATTATGAATGATTACTACTTACCTATTGCTTGTTTCTTTTTTCTGACTATTATCTTTCTTTAAATGTATTAGACATATTGTTGTTTGACTTTTCCCTTCTAGTCACTGATGTATCTCAAATAAATTTGAAGAGAAGTGAAGAAAATGAAGAAATCAAGAGTGATCAAATAAAGAAAAAAAGGCAAAAAGATTATCAACCCAACTATTTCCTTTCCATTCCGATCACCAACAAAGAGGTGCTATTTTTTAAAAACTATTTTTATTATAAATAAGACTATGAGGTTTTATTCTAAATTATACGTAAAGTATGCTAAATGCTTATGTAGCATAAGTCCACTTGCTCTCAACTTGTATGAGTCTTTGGTAGCATTTTAGCAGGACCATACAGAGAGTATTTCTATTTAAATAATACTTTTGAAAAGTGTTATTTAAGCAGTCATATCTAAACAGCAATGTTGTGAAAGGTGCTTGAAGAAATGTTGCCAGATGGCACATCAAGGTCCTTAGCAAGTCTTTGCTCACTATATTGGAGTTGCCCTTTGGAAGCAGAGAGCAGCGACCAGCTGAGAAAAGAAGATTCTGAAATCTCTGTTGAGAAAGCAAACTGGGGTTTCTTGCTGCTTTGTCTTGTTTATGGTAGTAATTATTGCAACACAGTTTAAAAAAAATTATTCATTGCACTGGCCTAGTGTTGTACCCTAAGCTTGGTAGAAATCTATTAAAAATCTGAAAAATTAATGTGGTATAAATAATAGGAAACGGGACCAGCCAATTAGCCCATACCAAGAAACCCTTGAGAGAGAAAATGACTGTATCTAATTACCATGGCTAAAGCAGTGTGGTAGGAATGAAAATGCCTCAGGACAGAACACCTCACTTGGAAGGCTGTTTTTACATCTTGGCCCAATTTAGGAACCAGATCTGAATTTCTTTTTGATTGTGGGTTATTCTCTCTTGGACGGGACACATTTTCAGATTGCTTCGCTCCTCCTATTTAACTAGAGTATCTTCAGAGAATGCTAATGAATTTTTAAAAATCAAATCAAACAACATTGAAATCAAAGAAATAAATATCAAAAGAAGAAAATTCTATTGGGTACGTTTGGAAAAGTATCTAGTCTGAGAGGCACAGCTTATCTGAGAAGAACAAATACATGAAAACAACAAAGTGCCCTAGCCACACGAGATTTTAGATTTGATGCGGTGAAGAATCGTATTCTGATTGTACTGATATACATGCTCAATTCCTTTGCCTGGTTAACAGTAAACTAGTACTTAAAAGCATTTAGATGGTACAAAGTGTAGTGTAATCAGCAATTATATATTATATTAAAATATTTGCAAGTTGTTTCTTTGAAATTTAAGATCATGTATACATCTTAGCCGAGCTCAGGGAGTGAGAGGTGGTGCTGCTTTAATCGCCATCCAGACAGAAGCCAGGGCCTAGGAGACTGAACGTCAGACAGTTGAAGTGACGTCCCGAAGGACACGTGATTTGTGTTTGGAAGAGAATCCAGGCTCTCTGTTTTGCTTCGTTTCTCAGAGATTGTTCCGCCTCCGAGTCTCTCAATGTAGACGTTCCATGAGCACTTGGAGGTGTTGCTCTTACTTGGCCGTTCATTTTGCATTTCTCCCTTCGCACCTCTGTTCTTTGTTCCTAGTGGACTGAATGACAACTCCACACACATCACCCTCACGCCTGCCTCCACTCCCCTCCTGGCCTGGTTCTGCTTCTCACCTCTTCCAGCGAAGACTGGGAGATTGGTGGAGCCATGTGCTGGCAGGACAGAGCAGATGGGGAAGGTGACAGAGAGGAAGGAGAAATTCTTTTGATCTACAGTCGAGGCCACAAGGGTGTTGGGAGGAAGGGGAGGAGAGAGTTCTGTCTGCAGCTCTTAGTTTTCACCTTACCGGCTGCTGTAGCCTTTGTTTCTGCTTCTCCCCCCGTGAGGCTGTGCAGATACACCAGAGCGGAAAGAGTGCAGGCCTTGTCGTCCAAAAGACCTTGCTGGAGCAGCAGCTGGGTCACAGGCTGTGTTGTGGGTGTCGGCCAGGCCACCCAATTTCTTTGCATTTCAGTTTTTCCAAGCGTGAAATGAGGTAGGTGTGTAATACCTACCTCAAGTGATTATTTTCTAAACCCAAATGTACATGTGTTGTTGACGCGCTTATGCACGTCTAATTTTCCCATTGAAAGCAGAATAAAGACAGACTCCACCAGGCTCTGTCAGGTTTTGTCTGTTCTGCTTTCTCCACTTCAGCCCCTGCGCTTTCTGCTTGAGTTCCGCTGGCCTGCCGTGGCCTTGCCAGGCTCCCTGTGTTCCAGGGAAACCTTTTTTTTTTTTTTTAGAGACAGAGTCTCACTTTGTCGCCCTCAGTAGAGTGCTGTAGCGTTACAGCTCACAGCAACCTCCAGATCTTGGGCTTACGTGATTCTCTTGCCTCAGCCTCTTGAGTAGCTGGGGCTACAGGCGCCGGCTACAACGCCAGGCTATTTTTTTGTTACAGTTTGACCAGGGCCGGGTTTGAACCCACCATCCTCGGTATATGGGGCAGGCATCCTACTCACTGAGCCAGAGGCACCGCCCATGGAAACCTTCTTTAGCTCAGAGTTTTCTCTTCCCTCCTTTTGGTTTTGTTAATGCCTGATTCTCAGCCCAAACCTCTCCACCCTTGACCACTTGGACTAGGTGAATGGCACCACTTTCCTTGCCACCACTCTCTCCCCCCCAGCAAAGAGTGAGTTTCATAGCTGTTTGTCATTTGTCATCTTAGTAACTTTACACTTCCTTCTCCATGAGGTTTCTGGTGCATTCCCAGTACCTAGACAGGCACTTGTCCAAAAGTAGGTGCACACGTGTGTGTACATACACACCCAGCTGTCATTTAAAGGGTGATGTGTTTCTGTCCTAACAGGTTATAACCAGCATGCTTAAAAATAATAAATACAGTGTTACACATGTTGGTTTCATAATTTAGGTTCAGTACTAATTATTTGTTTTCAAGGATTAGGATGATTTCCCATTGTGGGAAATGCAGGTTAAACCATATACTTGGATGTGTCCCTGCACCAAGACTTATTTGTAGTTAACAGCTTAGCAAATTTACATACAAATATGGGGAGAAGATGTAGGATTGGGCAAGATCAGGAGATATGTTTTATATCTTCTGCATGAGTACCTGTTTTGTTTGTTTTAAAGTATATAATGTTCATTTTCTTCTTAAACTGCTTGTGAGCTTTTGTGGGAAGGCTTGGGAAAAGAAGCACCATTTATAACATTGTTTCAATGGAAGACTGTATTCCAAGTTCCAATTAAGTGACCTGCAAACAAGCTTTTGGAAGCTAGCACATTCACAATGAGTTGCTCTACTTTTGGCCTCTACTTGTTGGCATCTAGTTTCAAAGAAAAAAAGTATTTGGAAGTATACAGGTTTTTAATTTTAAATATGTTCTTAGAAGTTTGGAATTCTTTATTAATGGAAAATCTTGATTTCACATTTTTAAGGAACATATTTGGAAAATGAATTAGAAAAGACATTAAAATATGCTAATTGGAAGTATATGAAAAGATGTATCTTTCTGTTAACCTGCAATTACATGTTCGTTTCAAAACAAAACAAGAAGAAATTTTGATGGTGTTACAATAAACCCTAAATGCTTCTTACACGGCTAGAATTTAGTTTTATTATTAATTGTTTAGTTAGTAATTCTGGCTGGATTTACCTACATGTTGGTTTTGTATACTTTCTTAGATAATAATGTAAAGTGAACCAACATGGAAAAAATATAAGGGATAGAAGCTGGTTAAAATTAGGAATAGATTAATATTTTAAGTATGTTTTTAAAATATGGAAAAAGGTGATTTTCTTTAGGGATCTTAAAAGGCATTTGTTCCATTTAATCCTGTATTTCATCTTTTTGTAATGTGAGAATTGCTGGTCTTGTGAAAATGTGAAAGTAGGTTAGTGCATTTAGTTCCTTTCTGGAAAATGTAATAGTAAAAGTATTTGATACCGTCATGCCCGTGCTAAGGCCTTGGTAGACACACGGCATTCTTCTATTTGAGGATGATTTCTTACTTTTACTCAAGTTATTGGTATATCATCAGTTTCTCCAATTTTAGTATAAGTGCTGCCAAAGTGAGCACATATATTATCAGTTATTCAAGTTCTTTTCATGGTTGTGGACAAGCAAGAAAAAGGAGAATATTCAGCTTTAAAGATAAATTAGGGGAAAAAAAGATACATTAGAGAGCAAATTGATGTGATGATTCTAGCAAATCTGAATGAGGCAATAAATTTAGGAACAGTATGTATAACAGATTGGAGAAATTCCAAAACTGGTATCAAAATATCAGGTAAAAGACACTCTCCTACCATGGATGGGAATGCAACTCTCTTCTCTCATGCAGAAGCACACTAACTTTTTTTTTTTTTTTAAGGAGCACACTAACTCTGAGGCATTTTCTTTGAACTCACATGATTTGAGTCAATTAGAAAGCTTAGAAGATAAAACAACAGATTTTCTAATTGCATTATTTTTAAGCATGTGGAATATGGCTTAGTGGTGATGGTTAGCAGATGGGTGTCTTCTTTTATTCTTTTAACTCAAAGAAATGACTCATGGAATGAAATATTTAAGATTTCAATAAAGTTTTTATTTTTAGAAGTTTCTTTCACTGTCATATTTAAATTTGACTTTATAGTATTAGATTTTACTAAGATATGCTTTGTACAATAATGCCAATGGCTGGGGATTATGGTGACAGATAAGCTTTAATGACTATAAGAATTTTAAACAGTGGCTATAAAAATTAGTTGCCTTTAGCCTTTTATGACTTTGGTACTTTTAAAAAATGACATATAAAGAAGACTCTGAAGTGTTTTTCTTTTAAAGAATGTAATAAGGAATAGAAAGAATTAAAAATTTTAAGATGATATCAAGGAATATATAAATTAATTTGGAACATCAAAGCATACTTAGAAATATATTGCTTGATTATATTAACTTTGAACTTTTCTTTTTTCTTTGAGAGAGAGAGTTTCATTATGTTGCCCTCGGTAGAGTGCCATAGCATAACAGCTCACAGCAACCTCAAACTCTTGGGCTTAAGCAATTCTTTTGCCTCAGCCTCCCGAGTAGCTGAGACTACAGGCACCTGCCACAATGCCCGGTTATTTTTTTTGTTGCAGTTGTCATTGTTGTTTACCTGGCCCAGGCTGGGTTCAAACCTGGCAGCCTGGGTGTATGTGGCCAGCCCCGTAACTAGTGTGCTACAAGCGCTAAGCCATAACTTTGAACTTTTCATATATTTGAGGCTGTTTGAGACTAATCCTCCATTATAAATACTGTGCTAACTCAGAAAATAATAGTCCTCAAAGTATTTTACTTTTTAATTTATAATTTTATAAACTACTGGACAATTTAAAGGTAATAACTGTCTAAAGATAGCTTAACCATGTAGGCATTGCACTAAAATGGAGAATGTACAAATGGATGGAATTTTGAATATTGCCCTGAATTTATATATAATTAGTACTTGAGCTTAGAATGAAGACTTAGATACTATGAAAATGCAAACATTCAACTCAACTAGGTATAAATAGCAACCCCCCCTCCGTGCAAAATTGTGACAACCAAAAATGTCTCCAGGTATTGCTAGCTATCCCTGGGAGGCAAAATTGCCCTGGTGGAGAACTACCGATTTTAATAATGTCAGTAGGTAGTATTGTAGGTAGTATTGTAATCTTATATTAGGCAAACGTATAGATTCGAGCTTACAAAGTACCTTCCTGTCACTTTTCCACCGTGACCTTAATGCCACCCAGTAAGGTTGGCCATGCAGATTTTATTATTCCTGTTTTGCAATCGAAGGAACCAAGGATGAGTGAGACTAGGTGACTTTGTATGGTATTGTACCTCTGGCAGACCTTGGACTAACATCCAGAGTTTCTGAGTGTAGCACCCTTAATTTACATCACACTGTATTATACACATGCATGTATAGCTAAGTTTTTTTTTTTTTTTTTTTAATTTTTTTGGTTTTTGTCCGGGGCTGGGTTTGAACCCGCCACCTCCGGCATATGGGACCCGCACCCTACTCCTTGAGCCACAGGCGCCACCCGTATAGCTAAGTTTTTATTCTAAGCCACCTTTTCATCATAAATTAAACCAGAATAATGATTGTAGCAGCTGAGTTTTGAAGATGTAATCATATTCTTTTGAGGTCTGACGTTTTGAGAACCTCCGATATAAATACTTGACCTGGGCGTGGGCCTGTCCCTGCGTACCTGGATTCACCTGAGCTACTCCATTATTCCTGTGAGCCAATCTCAGCATTCCCTTACATCTGGAAAAAGCTCTGAAATATCAATGTCTACTTCATAGGATTGCTGGGAAGCTTCATTGAGCTAATGCGTGTAAAATGCTTACTGTGGTACCGAGAACCCAGTGAGTTCACAATATGGCTTAGTTGCTACTGCTGCTGTTTATTTTTACTTTTATTATTTTTATTTTTTTGAGACAGAGTCTTCTCTGTTGCCCAGGGTAGAGTGTGTGGCATCATAGCTCACAGCAACCCTCTTGCCTCAGCCTTCTGAGTAGCTGGGATTACAGGTACCCACCACAACGCCCGGCTAGATTTTCTGTTTTTAGTAGAGATGTGGTCTCGCTCTTGCTCAGGCTGGTCTGCAACTCCTGAACTCAAGTGATCCACCCACCTCGGCCTCCCAGAGTGCTGGGATTACAGGCGGGAGCCACCGTGCCCGGCCTCAAAGGAGAAAACCTTTGTTAATGGGATGTCTGATCATAGGACAGGATCTCGTGATTCTCCAGTCACATTCCACAGATAATGAGAACATTGTTCACGATAAAACAGCCACTCTAGTATCAGGCCAGTCTGCTGTGCTCATGATTCAGTTTTTTCTTGTCTGTGCTTTTTTAATGGGGTTTGCTTCTGCTGTGGGTGGGAGTTGGGGTGTGGGGGTTAGCTTCTTTCCTCTCTCACTCACTCTGCTGCCTCAGGACTTGTGTTCCCATGGGACTTCTGTGTTTTCTCTTTTCTCTCTCTTTTTCTGCATTTGCTATTTCAAGTTCAAACCACTTTTTTTTTTTTTTTTTTTTGTAGAGACAGAGTCTCACTTTATGGCCCTCGGTAGAGTGCCGTGGCCTCACACAGCTCACAGCAACCTCCAACTCCTGGGCTTAAGCGATTCTCCTGCCTCAGCCTCCCGAGTAGCCGGGACCATAGGCACCCGCCACAACGCCCGGCTATTTTTTGGTTGCAGTTTGGCTGGGGCCCGGTTCGAACCCGCCACCCTCGGCACATGGGGCCGGCGCCCCACCGACTGAGCCACAGGCGCCGCCCAAGTTCAAACCACTTTGCAGTCCACTCACATTGAGAAGTTGATTAGAATTGGATCTAACTGGAAGGGGAGGAGGGAGGAAACATCACTCCCCTTCCTGGTTTCAGAAGAGCAGGTATTGAAGGGAAGGCAGGTGGGTGACCAGGTCAGTGGGGTTTCACTTGAATGTAGGCTGTGACCAATTTTCCTAAAGTACACATTTTTTTGTTTTTTTTTTTGAGAGTCTCAAGCTGTCACCCTGGGTAGAGTGCCATGGCATCATAGTTCACAGCAACCTCCAACTCTGGGGCTCAAGCTATCCTCTTGCCTCAGTTTTTCTATTTTTAGTAGAGATAGGGTTTTGCTTTTGTTCAGGCTGGTCTCAAACTCCTGAGGTCAAGCAGTCCATCTGCCTAGGCCTCCCAGAGTGCTAGGATTACAGGATTGAGACACCATGCCTGGCCACCTAAAGTACACATTTGAGCTTCTTTGCAACTCTCTCATTGGTAATGCCCCTCTGCACATTTCTGAAAAATGACCATAGTCATTCCTGTTGAAATTATTGTTGTCCTAAAAAAAAAAAAATCTTAAAGGCTATGAGGAATGCTATGAGGAATGGGTTCTCAAACACATTCACTTGGTGACAAGTAAATATTGCTTCTAACAGAAATGGAATGTTGTTTGCTGGTTTTGACCTTTCTGTGGTGAGAATAAAGCCTTTTTCTTAGGAAAGATCATAATTATTGAGTTATATGGTGTATTCCAAGGACAAATTTCTGAAAAGATGCATGACCAGTGAGATTTTTTCCACTCAACCACTGATCTGATCTGCAAAATAAGGGTGTTGGGCTCAGTGCTTTTAAGATGGACAAGCATTGTGTAATTTAAAAAAGACTTATACATACTATGAGACTGTCCAGTTTAGCTGTCTAGAATATTTGAGAACAAGTAGACAAGTAAGCATTGTTTGGTGAAAGAGTCTTGACATTGTTCTAATGTTGGTTATTGCTTATTTTTTCTCTTGATTTATATTTATCATTAAGAAATTTTGCTTACTTAATCTCTGGATCTTTTATGTGTATATGTGTGTGAGATTAGATTACAAGAGGAATTAAGATCCTGCAAAATGCAATAATACAACAAGATCAGCAACTGGCTAAAGCAATGGCTGGTGATGGTTCCTTTCATATTACCCTGCTAGTGATGCGATTGTTAAATGAAGATGAAGTAAACATGTGAGTAATATAACTTTCTTGAATATTACTTTCCAAGTTATTACTTAAATATGAATAAATATAGCAGAACACAAAGAGGCATTGAAATTCTATAGAAGTATTGTTTATGATAATTTATTTCAATTGGTAGTCAGTGTTATCAAATGGTAGCCCTTAGTTGTATAATTGTTTTGCCTGTGCTCATTATGTAAACATTTCTGGAGTTTGATCATTTAGGTTAGGATTCTAGGTAAGGATTCTGGAACCATGACACAACCACCTCTGATTAGCTGCCTGACTTTGGGCAAATCATTTACTTTCTAAGTAAATGGAGAAAATAATAGTACCAATACATGTAGGAGCTTTTTGTGTAGGTATAATAATAGCTATTATTAGCTATTAGAGCTGCTGTTTTACTAGGCCACTGGACAACTTCAGTTTCACTTTGGTCATTCTTAGAAACCCTCTACTCCATCCTACCCCACCTCACCCCCATGCTAGGGGCTGCCATAAATGTTTAGTATGAGTCATTGATTGCTGCTTTCTAATCCAGAGTGGAGAAACCTTGCTGTCCTCCCAATTCTGTGGGACACTGCATCTGTACTTAAGGTTCTTCCTTTCGGGCGGTGCCTGTGGCTCAAAGGAGTAGAGGGCTGGCCCCGTATACTGGAGGTGGTGGGTTCAAACCCAGCCCCGGCCAAAACTGCCAAAAAAAAAAAAAAGATTCTCCCTTTCCTTGTTACCTCTTGTGTAATCCACTGTCTTATGATCAAGCTTAAGCTCTTTGGAAAACCAAAGCCAGAAAGAATTACAAGTTACTTCTGTTTTCTACCTGTATGTATATGGCTCCTCAGGGAATGAAGAACGAGGCTTGAATTGGGAAGGGAGAGAAGAAAAGAAAAAATAAAGGAGAGAAAAACAAATAAATGAATAACTCTAAGTATCCAGCACCATTATGATTATTATAGTTATGTCTTTTGGAACAGTAGAACCTCATCTCTTTACAGATCAATATTTTGATCTGTCCCAAGCTGATCTACCCCAGAGCAGCCTTGAGCACCCTGCAAGAGGCAAAGAGAAGCAGAAACTTTACTTACTTTGGCTGATCACTTTGCCAGTTAATAGAAAAAAACATAAATGCTCTCATGGTCTTGAAAAAAGAGAAGCCAAAGGAAATGTGGTGTAAGAAGATGACAGGCCAGGAGAAAGGAATCTGTCTGTGTGAGTTGGAGTGGTGTGTTAGGGTTCTCCAAAGAACTGGCGGGATGTGCATCTATATAGATTTCTATCCATATCTGTCTGTGTAGACTTGTGTATCTTTATTGTAAGGAGTTGGCTCACGTGATTGAGGGGGTTGGCAAGACTGAAATCTCCAGGGTAGTCTGGCAGGGAAGTGTTGATGTTGTAGTCTCAAGTTCAAAGGCAGTCTGAAGGCAGAATTCCTTCTCTCTCAGGGGATCTCAGTTATTTCTCTTAGGGCCTTCAACTGACTGGGTGAGGCCAGCTCACATTCTGGAGGGGCAGAGGTGTCAATTTTCAAATGATGGTGAGATTCAAAGTGCTGCCTCACTTTGAGCAGCTATATAATGATAGTGAAATTGGTTGAATTTCTGAGAAGACATTGTTTATATGAAGGATTTTTTTTAAAGTCCCTACGTTTTAAAGTTTATCTTTTATGCTGTAAAATACGCTAGACACCTAGATTATCAGTTTCTTCTCTTATATTTATTCTTACCTTTTAACATTTAATATAAAATTTTAGGTGTTTAATAATGTATTGATCAATAGATTGGATATGGAATATGCAGAGACATTTTTTTAAAATGATGCATTTCTCATGTTGCCTAAGGTCCTTTGGTCCTCAGTGTAGAAGAAAGGAATAGAAATGGATAGATTTGACTAAACTCAGCTGCTGATTTGGCAAGATGGCTGTCTTGAGTTAATTTGAAATACAGCCTTTGGATTTGAACTTTAGTTTCAGAATTCTGTTTCTAACTTGCATATACTTTTACTTATTTTATCATATAGAAGTCTTTCCTTAAATCATTCTTGAAAAGATTTTTCTACTTAAAAGAATTTGAAAGTCATTGATACTTCCTAGTAGATACTGTGATCCATTCTTTTTTTTTTTTTTTTGTAGAGACAGAGTCTCACTTTATCGCCCTCGGTAGAGTGCCGTGGCCTCACACAGCTCACAGCAACCTCCAGCTCCTGGGCTTAGGCAATTCTCCTGCCTCAGCCTCCCGAGTAGCGGGGACTTCTGTGATCCATTCTTACTCTACGAATTAGTGGCTTTTTACTGGGACAAATTTACTTATTTATGAGACTAAGAAACCTGAAAAGTTGGACTGAGTTTAGATCATTTATATTTCTTTAGAGAAAAATACGATATAGAATTCACTATCTCTAAAAAATCTTGACCTATCTTGAGGCCTGCTTTAGCATATAGTTTCATTAAAATAAGTATCTCGAATTCTCCCAATTTATGAAGTATAAGCCAGAAGTGGCTGTTGTCACATGATTTAACTTGCAGTGCACAGTGAAGGACAATATTGAATTAAGCATGTGTTCACTGTGTCTTTTTGAATGAAGATAAACATGTTTAGGTAAGATTGGATTTAGAATGTGGATTTGGAGGTGCAGTGAGAAGTGTTGACATTTCCATGGCCATTCTAAAGTATTGTACATGATGTTATGACACAGGAATAAGACAATATGAAAGTCATCAGAAAATCAGTCACTAATTAAAAATATGGAATATGTAGAAAAATACCTTTCTTTTTTCAAATATTTGATGAACACATCATAGATCATGATAATTTACATCAGTGGAACTTCACTGGAAGGGTGTTTTAACACCTCCATGCTTTAAGAAGATGCTTATTTCTTTTTTAAGTAACTGCTGCCCTCTAGCGAGATTTTATTTTTTTCTTATAATCGAGTATGTATACTAAACTTCTCTTCAAGATGAAAGTAACAGATCCTAAATTCCAAATATTCAAAATATGATAACATCTATTCAATAATATGATAAACATTTGTTTTTACAAAGAAAAATAAAACATTTGAAACACCCGATAGCCGTATAATCACATGGGTTGAAACAGCCATAACAAACTTACACACTTGCAGTGGGAGTATGTAATTATACTTGTATTTTATTTGAATCCAAGTATAGTAAATTATCTTATTATAGAATCTATTATACTTGTATTTTATTTGAATCCAAGTATGGTAAATTATCTTATTATAGAATCTATTATATGTTTTATTTTTAGAATCTATTATATTTTAAAAGATAATATATATTAAGTTTTGGTACCTCATAAATAGTAAATTCCATATAAGTAAGTATTAGTACTTTTATCAAGAATCTAGAACTTTTTATAACATTAATACTAGGTCTTGTAAGTGCTATGTTTTTGGGGATATGTTATCAGTAATTTTTTTAATTGTCCGTGTAATACTTCCTTGATTAAAAATTTTTTTGTGAACTATAAAATAATATTTACTTTCATTTCTTTATAGCAGTTATAATTAAGTAAAGACTTCACTTTTCCATTGTTTTTGTTAAAAATTAATATTAGTTTTCTTCATAAAGGTTATTTATAGAAGGTATTGTGAGCTTTAAAATAATTAGTATAAATATAAAAATTAATTTATCTTTCTAAAGCCGAATACTTTGTTTCTTATTTAGTTTTGTGTATTACTTAATGTGTTACTAAAATATATATTGTCTCTTACTAGTGGTATTGATGCTCTTTTGGAATTAAAACCATTCATAGAAGAAATCCTTCAAGGAAAACAACTGATTTTGCCCTTTCGAGGGATTGGCACTTTTGGAAATCAAGTTGGATTTGTGAAACTGGCAGAAGGAGATCACATAAACCTACTTTTGGAGATAGCAGGTAAAAGAGCAACATACTCAAGAAATCTTATCTGTTCAAGAAGCAATTTCCCCCCCAATTTTCATAATGGAGATTTGACATCTTTTAATCTTTGGGGGTCTTTATAACCTTACTTTATCAATAAGCTGCTTTGGTATTTGCCTGTGTAAGTAAATGGCTAAATAAAGGGCCTGAAAAGATATTTTGATTCTTGAAGTTAAGGAATATGTTGATTTGGGGGCTTTCTGGAAGGAGGTATACTGGACTTAGGTATTTTTTTAAGACTGTCCAAATATTAAGTCTGAAGACTCTCAGTGCCTCTCATGACATTTGACATGTAGTTGGCACTTGATCCATATTGAATGAATGAAGAATCACCAGTTGCCTATCAAAGGCTTGTGGGAATTGTCATCCCTATTCCAGAGAAAGCAGGGAAATCAGCAAGATTTCCATTTATACTATTCCCCTCTCCACTTTCAGAGCAGCATGTCCATTGGTAATGGCAGAAGGCCTCCTGTTTATGGGAGAACATGTTGCCTTTTGAAATACAATTCCAAGTGTCAGGGTATTAAAAGAAGAAGAAAAACCATGACCCAGATGAGTGACTTTTGAGTTTGACAGCAGTTTTTGTTTTCATTTCATTTCATTCCTGTCACATCATTTCATGCCAACTCATTTTAAATTCAATAATCTTTGGGTCATAACATGTTATTCGTATTAGTCCATGCTTGGTCCATTTTTATCTGTGTTCTTTTTTTAATCTATCTTTCTTCCTCCCTCTAATCTTTCTTTCCTTCCCTCCCTCCATTCCTTTCCTCTTTTTATCTACCCAACCATCTGTCTATCTATTTAAAAATAATCTGATAATAATGAGATCCCACCAACCAAAACAGAAGCTAGGTAAATAAACTAACTGCACCATGAGTTCTCTTCCCTAATCCATCCCTTGGCCTGTCTCCATTTAACTATCATCCTGAACTTGGTGTTTAGTTCCTTATATTCTCCTGGAGTATACGTATTTTTATTTTAGCTAGTTTTTTCTTTCTTTTTGAGACAATCTCACTATGTTGCCCTTGGTAGAGTGCCATGGTGTCACAGCTCATAGCAACCTCAAACTCTTGGGCTTAAGTGATTCTCTTACCTCAGCTTCCCAAGTAACTGGGACTACAGATGCCCACCACAACGCCTGGCTATTTTTTTTTTTTTTTTTTTTTTATTGTAGTTGTCACTGTTGCTTTAGCTGGCCCAGGCTGGGTTCAAACCCACCAGCCTCCATGTATGTGGCCAGCGCCCTATCCACTGAGCTATGGGTGCCACTATTTTAGCTAGTTTTAACTTAGAGGGTATACCTTGTATGTGATTTTTGAGACATACTTTATCATTTACTATTATATTGCCTCTTTAGTTTAATGCTCATTCAAAAGTACACCCCTTCTTGAAGGGGCAGTGATAATTAGGTTTCATTGTTAGTTAGCTTTATCTTTCTTTTTCGTTTTTTGACATAGATTTTTACTTTTATCACCCAGGCTAGTGGTGTCAGCCTACCTCTCCGCAGCCATGACCCCGTGGGCTCAAGTGATCCTCCTGCCTCAGCTTTCCAAGTAGCTTGGACTGTAGGCATATGGCACCACGCCTGGCTAAGTTTTCTTATTTTTTTGTAGAGATAGGATCTTGCTATGGTCTTGAACACCTATCCTCAGGCAATCCTCCTGCCTTGGCCTCCCAAAGGGCTAGGATTATAAATGTGAGTCACTGTACCTGGCTACTTTTATATTCTTAAGATATTTGTGATAAATGTTTTGTCAGTGTTTATTTAGGTCTTGGTCATCATTCAGATTGGTTGTTGAACTAGAATGACATTTAGCATGGTATCAATTGTACTGTTTAGTATATAGTTTAAATTTGTTAAGTTCATTTTCAATTTGGAATTATCAAATGCAGAGCTGTTTAGTTATCCATTTAGCGAAATATTTCTGTTATATAATTGAAGTGCATTTTATATAAGACATTTCAATTGGGTTGGAAAGGTAAAAGAGAGGTACAGAGTATAGTACCTGTAGGGATCTGGAGTGAGAAAGTGAGATTTGAAGGATAAGTAAAAGTTTTCTGATTGGACAAATTAGAAGAGGGTGTTCCAGTCAGAGGGAACAGCATGTGCAAAGAAAATCAAGTCATATTTAGGGACCTACAAGTAGTTTAGTTCTACAAGGGCATAAATTGCAAACCTAGGGGTATCAGTAAAATGAGATTTATGTGCCAAAGTGGAAGTGAAAGTGGTGAAAGTTTGGAATAGTGACCAAGAGAAGGGGAAGGGGAAAGTTCAGTAAGCAATATATAATAGGGTTGTAAAGCAACATTGAAGATGCATTTGGAATGAGATCCTAAAATCTGTAATAGTACTAATTGTGTTTTCTCAGGTACTATTCCAAGTTCTAGGTGCAGGGGAAAGTAATCCATACTTGAGCCCTTATGTGGTAGATGTGATAAAATGACAAAGGAACAAGGACACCACTGGTAAGAGAGTAGTTGAGTGTTTGATGCAAGGCATTACTGGGTGTATATTATAGAAGGCAGTGGTGTCTGGATGGGGTAATGGTTGGAAGAAGAATGGAGTAACAGGACGGAAGATTAGGGTTAGTAAAAGTACGAGAGTGAGAAAAGGAGAAGAATTAGCAGTTGCATATTGGATTTTAAGAATTTAGGAGCTTTCTGGCCAATAGAGAATGTGAAGAAATTTCTCTTTTTGACTTCATAAAGAATATCAAACGGTAAGTAGAAGTTTTAAAAACAAGACAAAGAAAAATTATTAAAACCGTGGTGGTGCCTGTGGCTCAAAGGGGTGGGGCGCTGCCCCATGTGCTAGAGGTGATGGGTTCAGGCCCAGCCCTGGCCAAAAACTGCAAAAAAAAAAAAAAAAATTATTAAAACCAATTATAGACTTTAGCAAGACTGCAAGGTAAAAGATTGATATGCAAAAAACTGTAAATAATTAAACTATTTTTCCAAGAGATTTAGTTTTTAATAGCAGCAGAACAATAGGAATGTGTAGAGGTAAATCTAAAAAGGATATGCAAGACCTCTGCGGAGAAAATATTTTGGCTATTACATCTTTACAAGGTTTGTTTATCAGAACACTTTTCTCCTTTCTTTTTCTGTTTGTTGTAATAGCATCTATCTTCTCACTGAGAAATATATTTAGTGCACAAAAGATTGCATATATACTTAGAAAATAATCTATGTGGACTTCATATTACAATATTGCTTTTACCATAATTCGTTTGGCATATATTGAAGATTTTTATAAGAAACAGGTCTTTAGAAATCTTCTGTGTTTAAGAATTTTTTAAAAAGTAAATGCTGAGGCCGGGTGTGGTAATCCTAGCACTCTGGGAGGCTGAGGTGGGTAGATTGCTTGAGCTCAGGAGTTCCAGACTAGCCTGATCAAGAGCAAGACCCAGTCTCTTAAAAAAAAAACAACAAAAAAAAAAAACGAGCTGGGAGCTGTAGAGGGTGCCTGTAATCCCAGCTACCAGGGAGGCTGAGGCAAGAGAATGGTGTTGAGCCCAAGAGTTTGAGGTTGCTGTGAGCTATGATGCCATGTACTCTAGTGAGGGCAACAAAGTGAGACTGTGTCTCAAAACAAACAAAAAAATACTATGTCTTGTTAAATAAGAACTGATCAGAAAAATTTCCTTTTTAATATCAATATCAGGACTATCTCTCTCTCTCTTTTTTTTTTTTGAGACAGAGCCTCAAGCTGTTGCCCTGGGTAGAGTGCTGTGACATCACAGCTCACAGCAACCTCCAACTCCTGGGCTTTAGCGATTGTCTTGCCTCAGCCTCCCAAGTAGCTGGGACTACAGGTACCCACCACAACGCCTTGCTATCAGGACAATCTCTCTTTTTTTTTTTTTTGTAGAGACAGAGTCTCACTTTATGGCCCTCGGTAGAGTGCCGTGGCCTCACACAGCTCACAGCAACCTCCAACTCCTGGGCTTAAGCGATTCTCCTGCCTCAGCCTCCCGAGTAGCTGGGACTACAGGCACCCGCCACAACGCCCGGCTAAGGACAATATCTCTTAAACAAATTATTTTTTTACCTCTTGTACGTTGACTATTTAGCTTGGGATTTTGGGTTGGAATTGGTTGTTTAGAGTATAGGACATAAGGTCAGTATTTTTGAGCATTTACCTTACCTCGCTTCATCTTAACTTTCAAGTTTTAGTTTTCTTTTGTCTCATTTTCCTTAATTTAAATTTATTTACATTATTATAGTACATACTTCTTTGGAGTCATCTTCAATCCTATTTTGGGGGCTGGGGTGGAACAAAGTTGTATAAACAAACATGCAACCAAATAATATTTAAAAGTCAGGTATGGCTTAAAATCATTAGTTGGCCAAGGAGAAAGCAATTCTAATAGTTTTTTTTTTTTTTTTTTTAAAACAGAGTCTCACTCAGTCATCCTGGGTAGAGTACCATAGTGTCATAGCTCACAGCAACCTCAATCTCCTCGGCTTGAGCAATCCTCTTGCCTCAGCCTCTTGAGCAGCTGGGACAACAGGCACTCACCACAATGCTCAGCTAGTTTTTCCATTTTTAGTAGAGATGGGTTCGCACTCTTGCTACGGCTGGTTTCGAACTTCTGAGCTCAGGCAATCTGCCTGCCTCAGCCTTCCAGAGTGCTAGGATTATAGGCGTGAGCTACCATGCTGGGCTGGCAATTCTAATAGTTTTGATAGGAAATCATTCACGAAAAGAAGCTCATAGTTAAACTTCATCTGTTTTTCCTGACTGCTGTGGAGAAAAATGCTAGATTTACATCTTTTCTTTTGGCATATAAATATGTCTGTGCTCAAGAAATGTTTCCAACCATTCATTCATTCATTGTTCTTTTAAATTATTCACTGAGTGCTTGCAACAGTGAGAATTCCATCCATTCTTTGAGAATATTGTCACAAAGGCATTTTCCAATATTGATGAATGGTCCATTGTCTGCTGAGGAATGTGGAATCTTACCAGCTTTAATATGAATATGGGCCCAAGGATATTGGTTTGTCATTTCAGCAAAGGCCACTGCCCCTATAATTCCTTTCTTGATTCCTGAGGCATTAGGTATTATAGCTTACAAATATTTATGTATTTTCGTAAATGTTTTTCCATAAATTTCAAAAAATTATTACAAAAAATGAAAAATGGAGGGAGAACAGTATTCTTTTTTACTCATGCCATCATTGTTATACTTGTTTTTAATCTTTTATGTGAATATTATACTGATGCTTTTGATTATAATTTTTATGTATTGTTATAAGAAACTTTTTTTTTATTGAGACAGTCTCAGTCTGTGGCCCTGGGTATTATGTTCTGATATCAGATTTGACAGCAACCTCAAACTCTTGGGCTCCAGTGATCTCTTGCCTAAGCCTTCTGTGTAGCTGGGACTACAGGTGCCCACCCCAAGGCCCAGCTACTTTTTCTATTTTTAGTAAAAACAGGGTTTCGATCTTGCTTAGGCTGGTCTTCAACTCTTGAGCTCAAGTGACCCACCCACCTCGGCCTCCCAGAGTGCTAGGATTACAGGCATGAGCCACTGCGCCTGGCTGGAAAACTAAGTATTGGAATATATATGGAAAACTTTCATTTATTTATCTACTCACTGAGGCAACATGTATTTATTAGTTATTGAGGATTTACTACGTGATGTTTAGTTGGAGCCTCTATTTACATAGTGTTCAGATAGTCAGAATGTTCAATACCTGGTGAAAGGTGTAAACGGTGGTGCCAGAAACAGAGGAGATGTTCAGCCCAGGTTTGTTGAAAGGGGAGGGTGACCTGCCTGGGCAGTACAAAGATCCTTTGTGTCTTTGTCTTAGGAGGAGAGGGGGAAGAGGAGGGGAAAATGGTCCGTGGGTGGCTGCAGTAGGCCCCCTAACACATGGGGTTTTGGTCGTTATTTTACTTCTTTAGATTTATTTTTAAAATGACACATCAGGATTAGTCCTGCTTTAGTCCAACAGTATCAATAAAATAATGTTTGTTTATGTGTTATATTTTAGAAACTACTTGGTCAAATGTTATATCTTTAAAGAGAATATATTTTATCGCCTAGTCACTGCATTTCTTAAAAGTTTATAAACTACATATGTAATTACACAGGAATATTAAAATTGTGTTTGTTCAAAATAATGGAGGCAGAGCTAGTCTAACCGAATGGAAGGCAGGAGAATTTGTGAAGAAAAAAAGTACAGTTGTCTTGGAACAACATGGGGACTGGGGATTCATCCTCCTACCCTAGTGAAATATTTTGTGTGTAACTTTTCACTCCCCCAAACTTAAGTACTAGTACCCTACTGTTGACCTGAAGCCTTACTGATAACATAAACAGTAGATCAAGACATATATTTTGTATGTTATACTTATTATATACTGTAGTCTTATAATCAAATAAGCTAGAGAAAAGAAAATGTTATTAAGAGATTTATAAGGAACAGAAAACATTTACTAGTCATTAAGTGAAATTTCATCACAATAAAGGTCTTCATCCTCGTTATCTTCATGTTGTGTTGGCTGAGGAAGAGGAGGGGTTGGTCTTGTTGTCTCAGGGTGACAGAAGCAGAAGAGGAGGAGGGAAAAAGCGAGGCAGGAGGGCAGGCACATTGGGTGTAACTTTTTTTTTTTTTTTTTTGAGATAGAGACTCACTATGTGGCCCTCAGTAGAGTGCTGTAGTATCACAGCTCACAACAACCTCAAACTCTTCGGCGTAAACGATTGTCCGGTCTCAGCCTTCCCAAGTAGCTGGGACTACAGGCACCCACCGCAATGCCCGGCTGTTTTTTGGTTGTAGTTGTCATTGTTGGTTAGCAAGCCTGGGCCAGGCTCAAACCTGCCAGCCTCAGTGTATGTGGCTGGCGCCCTACTCACTGAGCTACAGATGCTGAGCCTGGGTGTAACTTTTATTGAAAAAAAAAAAAAATCAATGTATAGGCAGCACAGTTTAAATCTGTATTCTAAGGTCATCTGTAGCATTACATAATTTTCATTGAGAGTTTTGTTTTTTTTTTTTTTGAGACAGAGTCTTACTATGTTTCCCTGGGTAGAGTGCCATGGCGTGATAGTTCACAGCAATCTCCAACTCCTGGGCTTACGCGATTCTCTTGCCTCAGCCTCCTGAGTGGCTGGGACTATAGGCACCCCCCACAGTGCTCAGCTATTTTTTGGTTGTAGTTGTCATTGTTGTTTGGCAGGCCCAGGCTGGGTTTGAACCCTCCAGCTCTAGTGTATGTGGTTGGCGCCCTAGCCGCTGAGCTACAGGTGCTGAGCCTCATTGAGAGTTTTTGGATTTTTAAGTTTTAAAAATAATCTTGGAGTATTACATACTTATTATGAAATAAATGAATTTTAGACACTATTGTTTTATAATTTTTTTTTTTTTTTGCAGTGTTTGGCTGGGGCTGGGTTCTTACTGAAAATTTTCAGGATAAAGAATTTTTAATGTGTAAAATTAAACATTTACTATTGTACATTTTGAACTAGTAGAGTTTGAATTGATGAACTTTTAACATTAATGGGGCTCAAACATGCAACCCCCAAATAGTTTAAGCTGAAAAAATTTGAGAAAACGGGAGCAGGAAGGTCACTTTCTGACTTCTCCCCTCTCCCCCCAGCTGGTCACAAGACCCACAAGACCCACCCCTCCCTATACTGATAGGAAAGGAATACCCTTATCTCTGAAGACACAGGGAGGCAGAGAGGAATCTGAACAAACAGGCCGTGCTATATCCCTCTGGTTGGCTCTGTAGGTAATACCTTTTTATTCAGTTGTCCGCAGCTATCCACAGTTATCCACTTCTTTATCAAACCCAGCACTAAAAATATACAAGTTACATCAAGTTACATGTTTCTTTGGATCTTCATTTCCTGTCGAAGGTTCCTGTATCACAGAAAGCTTATCTTAAGTAAATTATATGCTTTTCTCTTATTAATCTGTCTTCGTTATTGAGTTCTCAGCCGTGAACATAGGATAGGTGAGAGACAGATATTTCTCTTTCCCTGTACCACCAAAACTTGAATTATGCTGCTAACTCACCTTTAGTTTTGGTATGTGTTTCTGGCTGAAGAGACCAGCCCGTCTCTGTACCCTGCTACGTGTGGATTTGTGGTGGTAGCACTTAGGGGAGCAAGTAAGGTGTGTGACGTCAGAGGCTGAGTTTCAGCTTCCCACTTTAACCCTGAGCGATCATAATTCTCCAGAATAAATCAGGACCTTCTCCTTTCCTAGACTTATCTACTAGCTCATAGAATTAAGATGATGTTGAAAATTTTGCATTTATATAGCATGTCCTCACATTTTGCAATGATGAAATTGCACTGAAAAGCTTTTTGCATAGAAATGGGTATGTGATTTCATTCATTTCTTCAGCTGAATGTAATTTTTGGTTAAGAAGGTTATTAGATTGAGAGATTGCTGAAAATTTAGCCTACTAGAATTATAATAGTTCTTGCAAATATTTTTTAAAAATGAGAAAGGTACCTTTGGAAAGGTACAAGATTTTAAGTACATTTATCTCATAAAAGAAAAAATGAAGTGTTTTTAGGGTGGTCATTTGAACTTTTTGCTTTCTCTTATTTTGACTGTTATTTCCTCCCAATGGTGAGGAGAATACACCCTGTGTTTTTTGTTCCTTGTGGGGAATTTGTTGGTATCCTGGGGCCCTTTTAGGGTTCTCTGTTACTACATGAACCTTGGACTTCTTTTTTTTTTTGGTTTTTGGCCAAGGCTGGGTTTGAACCTGCCACCTCTGGCATGTGGGACCGGCGCCCTACTCCTTGAGCCACAGGCGCCGCCTGAACCTTGGACTTATAACCACTGAAGCCTGATGGGTGTCCAATAGCTTGCTGATCCTTCTCCTAATGGCTTAGCCTGGGCTTTCTTCAGAAACCTCCAAACAACTCAGCCACACTTCATTTAGAACTAAGCAGAACCTACCTACTTCTCCCAACAGGATGTCTGTGTTCATAGTCCTGCACCACTGAGGACGTTCAGAGCCTCAGTTTCATCCTCCTGCCCCTCCAAGCACACCGCCTCCATTCTCTTTCCTTTCTCACCTCTCCCTTTTCATCATTTTACCCTTTTCATCATCCCCCTTTTTATTTATTTGATTTTCTTTTCTTTTCTTTTTTTTTTTTTTTGAGACAGAGCCTCAAGCTGTTGCCCTGGGTAGAGTGTCCGTGGTGTCACAGCTCACAGCAACCTCCAACTCCTGGGCTTAAGCGATTCTCTTGCCTCAGCCTCTCAAGTAGCTGGGACCACAGGTGCCCGCCACAAAACCTGGCTATTTTTTGGTTGCAGTTGTCATTCTTTCATCTGCTTGGCCTATTCTGTTGTTACTGCTTCAGCTGCACTTTGTAATTTGCTCCATGAGTTTTCCATTTCCAGAAGTTCTGTTTGATTTTTTTTTTTTTAAATATCTTTTTTTTTTTTTTTTTTTGTAGAGACAGAGTCTCACTGTACCGCCCTCAGGTAGAGTGCCGTGGCGTCACACAGCTCACAGCAGACTCTAACTCTTGGGCTTACGCGATTCTCTTGCCTCAGCCTCCCGAGCAGCTGGGACTACAGGTGCCCGCCACAATGCCCGGCTATTTTTTGTTTTTTTTGTGTTGCGGTTTGGCCGGGGCTGGGTTTGAACCCGCCCCCCTCGGCATATGGGGCCGGCGCCCTACTCAGCCACAGGCGCTGCCCTTTTAAAAATATCTTTAGTAAATTTTTTATTTATATCTTGAATCTTTTTTTCTGATTTGTGCTGGCTTTTATCTTTCTCTTGGATCTCACTGAACTTCCATAGAACCTACATTTTGAATTCATTATTCATCATTTCATAATTTTTATGGATATATAGCTAGGGAGGGGATATGATGCTTGGCAGGGCTTTTATATTCTTTTTTCATATTGCCAGAATGCTCATGCTGATTCCATCTTATCTGGAAATTCTCTCACTTCTTATTTTCAAACTTACTTTCATTTGGGTGGGATTTTTAATCTTCTCTTGAGCGTATGACTGCAGCATATGTTGGGTAGGGCCCTTTGGCTTTACTTTGGGTGCTTTCAGGGGGCAAAACATCTGAATTCCTGTTTTATATATAGTTTTAGTATGGTGGTTTTCTGAGCTGTTAGCTATTTGTAGTTGTACTAGCTGTGTACTGGGCATGTGAGCAGGCGCACTGCCTCTTGTCCAGGCGGGAGATAGTGGTCTACAGAAGCAAGTCAGCATGAATTGTATTGCATTGTGCAGTTCACCTATGAGGCCAGTAGGTGGTGTTGGAGGGCAAGAGCCGGCTGAGCTGTACTATTTTGTCAGCAAATATAAAGGGGTGTGTAGGTTGGTGTCCCAGCCTGTATATGGTTCTTCCAAGACAGAGAGAGCTGGGGGGTGGTGGCAGGGGATATTTATGAGTGATTTTTGTTAATCAGAAGAAGTGAAGTGCTCCACTGTCCCTGGTGACGTACAGGACCTTGGAACTTCCAAGGGTCCTGTTCCTTGTTGTACCACTGAGTGTGGGAAGTAAAACGGGGTGGGGCTGGCTAAACCCATGCCTTGATGTCCTCATAGTTCAACAGCAACCCCAGACTCCTGGCTCAAGCAATCCTCCTCCCTCAACCTCTCGAGTAGCTGGGATTACAGGCATGAGCCACCAGGCCTGGCTAATTTTTCTATTTTTTGTAGTGATAGAGTCTTGTTCTTGCTAAGTCTGGTCTTGAACCCCTGATCACAAATGATCCTTCCCCCTCAGGCTCCAGAGTGCTAAGATTACAGGTGTGAGCCATCACACCAGGCCGAATTCAAAGATTTTACCAGGTCCCAGCAGGTCATCTTCTTTAACCTCATTTTCTGCCTCTTTGCTAAATCCCTGCTCGGTTCCAGTTGCCCTGTCCTTTTCCTTTATCATTTACACTACTAAACGGGCTTTCACTTCAGGAGTTGTTCCTTCCATCAGAAATACCCTTTTCAGAGACACACATGTGGTTCCCTGTTCACTTCATGCAGTGTCTGCTCAAATGTCAGCCTTCAGAGTGGGATTCCCAGATCACCTTACCTAAGTGGTGACCTTATTTCTATCACAGCACTCTGTATACTCTTACCTGCTTCATTTGTCTTCATTCCACTTATCAAAATCTCAAGTTATTACATATATGTATTTGTTTGTGGCACCCAACAAATATGGAAGCCCCACAGGGCAGGGGATTTGGTCTGCTGGTTGCCATGTCTTTGATTCTTAATAATTATTTGCTGAGTAAATTAATGATCAAACCTGAGTTTGTTGAATGGAATTCATACCTGCTGTACAAGTCTTAAAGTAACCCAACCACCATTAGTTTTTGCTTGGAAACATTTTTTAGAAGGGCGAAAGAAGATTTTAGGTTCTTTGTGTAGGGGCAGCATGTGGTTGTGGTTAGATTTGCGTTCACCTTCTATCCTCACCACCACCTAGCAGGGAATATTGAGTAATCCACTAACATTTCAGAGTCTCAATTTCTTTTTTTTTTTTGTTTGTTTGTTGCCCTTGGTAGAGTGCCGTGGCGTCACAGCTCACAGCAACCTCCAGCTCTTGGGCTTAAGCAGCCTCCCAAGTAGCTGGGACTACAGGCGCCTGCCACAATGCCCGGCTATTTTTTTGTTGCAGTTTGGCCGGGGCCAGGCTTGAACCCGCCACCCTCAGTATATGGGGCCGGCGTGCTACCCACTGAGCCACAGGCGGTGTCCAGAGTCTCAATTTCTTAATTTTTTTTTTTTTTTAGTACATTTCAAAATATTAAGGGAGTTACAAATGTTTTTGGTACATGGATAGCTTTTATACATTTCTTAATTTTTCAAAATGGGGATAATAAGAACTTACTTCTTAGGGTTCTTGTGAAGAGCAGGTGATGGAGCATATATAGGGCACCTAGTAAATGGGTGATGCTCAGTTCAAATTTAGCAAGTTCTGTTGAATACCTGGTATGTGTGGGGCACGTGTTTCAGGCATGCGGGGGGATGGAGGGGATTGATGCTGGGCTGTGCCAGTGCTCCTGCTGTGTAAATGTCCATTCTCTCCCCTGCTCTTCGTCCTGTAGGCAGCACGCTGGCCACCTACACCAGATCTATCACCAGTAGATCACTTACAATGATATAATTAGGAAATAAAATGCATCCATGTATTTTTTCCTTTATACAGGTGTTTCCTTTTTGAAGCTCTCATAGTCTCTGTTAATTATATTCATGTTGTTTTATTATTTCCACATGGATTTCATATGGACCAGTCATTACTACAAAACCCTTCATTTTCTTAGAAAAGATAATATGGTATCTTTGTTCTTTCATGCATCTGTTTCATTTTAAGTTCCCCTACAGGAAAACAGAAATCTTACACTATGTAAGAAATATTCAGGCAGGATGTATCTCCATCCTATTTTCATCCAAGTATTCTGGTTATAATTAGTGTACATTATTAGTAAATTCCAAACTGCAACAGAATTGATGGTTAAAACTAAAGCGTACTTATGACTCCAGTATTGCATTAAAAACGGTTTTTATTTATTTATTTATTTATTTACTTTTCAGACAAAGTCTCACCTTATCATTTTCAGAGGAGTGCTATGGCATCATAGCTCACAGCAACCTCAAACTCTTGGGTTCAAGTGACTCTCTTGCCTCAGTCTCCTGAGTAGGTGGGACTATAGGTACCTGCCACAACGCCCGGCTATTTTTTAGAGACAAGGTCTTGCTCTTGCTCAGGTTAGTCTGGAATTCCTGAACTCAGGCAATCCACCCACCCTGGCCTCCCCAAATGCTAGGATTATAGGTGTGAGCCACTGCGCTCTGGTGCCTCTAATCCTTCTGAATGTGTTTTTCTCCAGCCTCAGGTAATGTTCTTGCACAGATGCACTGATCAGTACTCAGCTGACTCTTCTTGGGAGACCCTGTGCAGGTCTCTGGAGTTTTTGCTCGTGTAGGTCTCACTTCTCAAGTGTTCTGTCCTACGAGCTCTAGTTGCTTTGACCTCTTGTCTTAGCTCTTTTTCCTCAACCCACAGAGATGGCTGGGCTCTATTAGGGTTTCTATTCCTTGCACAGGGGCCTGAACACTCAAGGATGTAGGCGGGGGCAGTTGAAGGACTCACCTTGTTTCTAATTTCTCACAGGAGTTTCCTGTTCCTTCATCTTGGAAGCAAAAGTTTTAGATATGAAGGGTTACAGATACAGTAGTCCTTTTTTATATACACGGAAACCACTGGGATGATCAGGGAAAGTCAGCATCGTATCAGCCAGTTATTTTATTTATTGGATGTTTCCTTTTCAAATTATTGGTTTTGTGTGTTTTTCCCCATTTGAAATCATGAGAGATTTAACCGTCGAGGTATGTATTACTGTACACATTGTGGATCTTTATTTTCTTTTTAAAAAATATCTCAAAAAATATCTCAGGTTTATACAGTAATCTTTATAAAATAGTTGTTTGTGAATTGACATTTCTACAGTTAAAGAGAACTATGTGTTACCGTAGCCTTTTTATGTTTCTCTTTATTTCCTTCAGAGATTGCAAAAAGGACATTTCAAGAAAAAGGCATCCTGGCAGGAGAAAGCAGAAGTTTTAAACCTCATCTGACCTTCATGAAATTGTCCAAAGCACCATGGCTCCGTAGGAATGTGAGTGCACGTTCTGCTGGTGGCCTGTTTCAACAGACCTCCTCAGCCTTAAACCGGGTCGGGGCTTCAGTGATTTGTCCTGGCCTTCCATGCCCTACCCCTGTTGCTCCTGGGATTCTGAGTCCTGTTGGTTCCAACTCCCAAGGTGCTGAGGATGCTAGCAGACCTGCATGGAGGCTGTTTCAGCTGTGCCCTCCTTTGCCCCCGTGCCTATCAGTGGCATACTCTGACCATTGTCAGTTTCTCCTCCTCCGCCGCATCTGCCCCATTGCTCCAGCAGCGGAGGCCATACCTCAGTTCACTTTTGCTGCTTTCTTTGCCTATAGTTATTTGCATCCTCTTGTTCTCAGAGCTTCCTCAGCTGGCCCGTGTACACTGCTGCTACTCACTGCAAAAGGCTTCTTCTTCAAAGTGGGCAGAGCTTTTTACCCCCCCTCTATGGAGCTCCTTCAAGGTTTCCAAAAGACCTCCTCGCTCTTACGGCACTTGACTCCCTGGAGGGCAGAGCAGGTGTGCTGGGCACTGGGGACCTCCCTCTCTGAGATAGGCTTAAAAGTACTTTTCCCTGAGGATGGTCAACAGTGACCCAGCCAAGGGCAGAGCTTTAGACTTCACCTATCTCAGAGTCAGGACACTCCTTCCTCCTTTGGATATTGCAACCAACAGCTTTTAACTTTCTGCTGAATTTGGGAGCATTTCTCCTAAAATCCTAAGGGTACCCTTCATTGTTTTTCCCATTTCAGCCTAGGGGTTTCCTCATGCAAATTAAGACATCTGATGGCCTGATTTGATAAACTAGACTTTTGGAGATGGGCACACAAGGTTAATATCCACTCCCTGTTCTCCCTGACCCTTTGCTGCAGTTAAGACTGATTTGCAGCTCTATAAACGAAGGTCATGTTTATTAGTAAGTAGAACTTTTTCCCTAAATTTGGCACATTTTGAATTTAATGCCCGTGTCCTTGGAAAGCCTTTTTGGTCCTTTAAAACATAGCTTTGGGTGATTTGTCATCCTATGGTTGTGGATTTTCTACAAAATATTGTTAAAGATCTCCTCAAAAAGATATCTTGCATGTTTTTTTTGGTAACAATACCACAAACTTACTAATGTCTATATTAGGTACTATTCCAGAATGTTAGGTAAAAATAATTGGTGTAAATGATTAGATTTTTAAAATCTGCAGTGATAACAACTTATGCAACTTGTAGACTGACGGTTTCCTTTTTTGCTGGTTATCTTTCTTGTTTTGCTTTCAAATGGATTGTCCTCTTCCAAGTGGTTTCAAACTTAATCACAGAATGACAAATCAGTGGTGAAGGTAATATCCCCATTTCAAAATGTTTCTTTGTTTTTGCAATATTAACTTTGGAATGAGAGCACCTAAGAACATTTATTTAAAGAATGTCTGCTGGAATCTATATTTCAACATTTCAGGCTATATGTAAATGGTTTCTTGGCAGTTAATCTCACAGAGTCAACTCTATCACCCTTTAGCAAAGGGAGAAGAGACTTAGAAAGGTTAAGTCACGTCAGTGAGATGGCAGTGTGCTCAGTTACAGAGCCTGGTCGCTGCCCCTGCGAGCTCATGTCATCTAATACTAGTCTTTGCTACCACTGGCCAGCTCTATTTCACCTAGAGTCATTTCTGTGTCTGAGGAGCTTTCTGATCTGAATCATGCTAACTTGGCAAATATCTATTGAGCGCCTACTGTGTGTTGGGCATAGAGTGGTTATCAAAATAGAAATAGTCATAAAAATCTATATAAAACCTAAAAAGATTGTATTTTGTTTAGATTATAATGCTTCATTGTTAGAAACTAAATTATGATCTTATTATCTTCAGAAAGCCAGATAACATTTTTTCCTTTAATTAATGGAATGACTCTATTCTAATCACTATTGTGATTGTCATTGTTCTGAAAGCTTAAGGAAATAGGTCTCAGATCAGGGGTCCTCAAAGTACAGCCTGTGGGCCACATGCGGGGCTGAGGATATTTATCTGGCCCGCAGGGTGTTTGTGCTGCCACTGCCTGTCCTGCTTAGCAGCCGACTCGTCCCGGGCCCGCAGTGTGCATGAGTGGAATGTGAGCCAAACTCTCCGACTCCCCTGCATTTATATTCTGATTGCTATTCAGTTGCGTATGATGTTGTATGTTTTGTGCTGTGTAAGCCCCGGTTCACGCTGTTGCGATCTCTGAGCAGTGCGAGTTCAGCCATAAGCTTGTATGGCTGAACTCGCATTAGATTCGGAAGAAAAAAGACATACATGCCTTCTTTTTTCCTGCAGTGGAATCTGATCGCATGGGTCTTCTCACCCATGCTATCAGATTCCTGTGCGAGTTCACAGATCTCAGTGCAGCTCGCACAGGTTAGTGTGAACTGGAAAGGTGGTGGAGGAACCGGCTCTGTAATTGTGCTGGTTCCTGCACCACACCAGTGTGAGCCTGAGGTAAAAGTGGACTTCCACCAATATGGGCACTGTGAGGCTGAAATGATGTGGACTGGCAAGGCTGCATTGATGGGCACTGATCAGACTGCATTGATGGGCAGTGCAGTCTATATTTCTCTGTGTGGGCAAAGTTACTGCTGGTATATTGTTTTTGTAGTGTGATACATATATATTAGTAAATTACCAATATATAAATTGGTAATTTACTAATAGCAATTTGGAATCCCTAGGAAACAATGATATCAAGAAAGAGAAAAATTGAGTCAGAGTGTAGGATATTCAAAAAACAGTGGACTTATCATTACACTTTTCTGCAGTATAAGGAAAGAGCTGTGTGTTTGATATGCCAGAAGATAGTGTCTGTGTTCCAATAATGCAATTTGCATCAACACTATCAAACTCAACATAAAGATAAATATGATTGTTTGGTCGGAGAAGTGAGAAAAGATAAAATATTAAAACTGAAAAATACATTGACAACTCAGCAAAATACTTTTGTGAAGCAGAAGCAGTTAAATATTTCATCACTGTGAGCAAGTTTTGAAGTTGCCAAGCTAATAGCGTGCATTGGCAGACCATTTGTGGAGGGACAATTTGTTAAAGAATGCCTTCTTTCTGTTGCCAAAGAGATGTGTCCGGAGAAGGCCAATTTATTTAGTACAGTGAGTCTTTCAGGACCTACAATTACACAAAGGATTGAAGAAATGGGAGACAATTTGCATCAGCATTTGCAAAACTCTGCAAAAATACTTTCCTATTTTTCCTTGGCAGTCGACAAAAGTAATGATGTTCATGATTCTGCACAACTTCTAATTTTTATTTGTGGGATGAATGACTATTTCAAAGTCACAGGAGAGCTTGCTGCACTGCAAAGCATCAAAGGAACAACTACAGGACAGGATATCTATGAAAAGGTTTGCCAAACTATGAATGGTTTGGAGCTGGGCTGGGCTAAACTAGCAAGTGTGACAACTGATGGTGCTCCTAGTATGGTGGGGTCTAAGAAAGGAGTAATTGGAGTAATTGCTCACATTAACCAAGAGATGGACAAACATAACCATTCTCATCCAATAGCCATACACTGCCTCCTCCACCAACAAGCACTGTGTAGTAAATCACTAAAGTGGGACTCTGTAATGAAAATTGTGGTATCTTGTGTTAACTTCATTAGAGGTAATGCACTGAACCACAATTTCAGGAATTTCTGTCTGAGCTAAATGTTGCCTATGAAGATGTTCTAAACCACACAGAAGTACATTGGCTGAGTCAAGGGAGAGTTTTGAAACATTTCTATGACTTACCTCCACAGATCACAGCTTTTCTGCTTTCAAAAAACAAAGAAGGTACCAGAGCTCAATGATGCAGAATGGAAATGGCACCTTGCCTTTCTGACAGATGTAACAGAGCTACTCAACAGTTTCAATGTGCAACTTCAAGGAAAGGGGACGCTCATCTGTGATATGCAATCACATGTGAAAGCACTTGAAGTAAAATTAGGCCTCCTCATCAAACAAGTGAAGGAGGGAAATTTCTGCCATCTACCCACAACTCAAAATCTGTTAGTGGAAAAACCATTAGTTGCATTCCAAAACAAAACATGTGTGGATTCACTGGAAAAGTTGCAAAAGGAGTTCCAATTTAGATTTAAAGAGCTTCATCTCCATGAACAGGACATATAGCTTTTCCGTAACCCATTTTCTATTGACATTAAAAATGTGAATACGATTTACCAAATGCAACTGGCTGAACTGCAGAATTGAGACTCTCTGAAAGATTCATTCAAGTCAAGCAGCCTTCCTAATTTCTATGCATCTCTCCCCTCTGAGACATATCCTAATCTCAGGAACCATGCACTCAAAATGGCAACCATCTTTGGCAGTACTTATGTCTGTGAACAGACTTTTTCCAGAATGAAACATCTGAAATCTCCGACCAGATCTAGACTAACTGATGCACACTAGCATCACTTATTACTAGCAGTGACAAATATGGAACCAGACATTGACCATCTCATTAGCTAAAAGCAGGCCTATAGTTCCCATTAAAATGCTGTAAGTTTGTTGATTTAACTTTACTTGTACTTCATTTCAAATATTGTATTTGTTCCCATTTTGTTTTTTTACTTCAAAATAAGATATGTGCAGTATGCATAGAAATTTGTTCATAGTTTTTTTTGTTGTTGTTTGTTCGTTTTTAACTATAGTCCGGCCCTCCAACGGTCTGAGGGACAGTAAACTGGCCCCCTGTTTAAAAAGTTTCAAGACCCCTGTCTTAGATTGTGGGATTCGTAAGTCAGCTGGGTGCTTGTTGAAGCTGCAGATTTCCAGCCTCTGCCCTTAGGGCCGCTGGTGGATGTGGGACCTGGGCTTCTGCCGTTCACTAAGTGCCATTCATGATTCTGATCCAGGTGGTCTGCAGAGTGATACACTGAGACCTGTGGGCTTAGATAAATACTCAGCATTTTCTTTAGGCAGCAAATCCACTGTAAAAGTTAAAGCCAGTTGAAAAGGTAACATACATACAAGTGGATTTCATTTATTTACTTTATTATAACTTTTGGTTTGGAATGTAGATTGAAAATATGTGACTCCTCAGTCTCTTTCTTCTTAACTTTTCTACATTCCCAGCTATCTGTTTTCCTTTCTCAGCACTAATTTTTTTCTGTGTTTGTATTGTGGGTGTAACTATTTTCAGGAGAGTGGCCATTAAGACAGTGATGGAATGCATTGCTAACTTTCTGTACTTAGATTGATAATGAAATTAAAGGGGGGGAAGGGGGTGAGAAAGAAGGGGTGAGAGGTATGAAGAAAGGTTTTTCTTTTTTTTCTTTGAGACAGAGTCTGACTGTGTTGCCCTATGTAGAGTGCTATGGCGTCACAGTTCACAGCAACCTCCAATTCTTGGGCTCAAGCGATTCTCCTGCCTCAGCCTCCCAAGTAGCTGTAGGGACTACAGGTGCCCGCCACAATGCCTGGCTAGTTTTTGGTTGTAGTTGTCATCGTTTGGCAGGCCCGGACTGTATTGGAACCCACTAGCCTTGGTGTATGTGGCCGGCGCCCTAACCTCTGAGCTACAGGCGCTGAGCCTATAAAGTAAGATTTTTTTCCCTATTCATTTATTAGGAGATTGGATTCATTTTATTTTAAAAAGTTGATTATAAAAATATGCTCAAATATATGAATATAACCCAATAGAATAAAAGATATAATTTCTCCCTCATCACCATCCTGCCACCTCCTCTCTCCACCAATATAATTTTTGTCTCCATAGGAAACTGCTAGTAGTATATCCTTTTTTTTTGCTCTTTTTTTGGTGATACTCTGTCTCACTCCGTCACCCTAGGTAGAGTGCCATGGCATCATAGCTCACAGCAACATCAAACTCTTGGGCTTGAGCCATCCTCTTGCCTCAGCCTCCTGAGTAGCTGGGACTATAGTATGTGCTGCTACACCCAACTAGTTTTTTTATTTTTGGTAGGGACGGGGTCTCTTGCTCAGGCTGGTCTTGAACTCCTGAGTTCAAGCAGTCCACAGCCTTGGCCCCCAGAGTGCTGGGATTACAGGCATGAGCCATTGCACCTGGCCCACTAGTAATATATCCTTCCAGTTCTTTTCCCGTGCATTGTAAATGCAGACATACACACACACACACAGAGTTTCTTTAAAACAGAAAGGAAACTCTATATATTATTTTGATTTATCATAATTTAAATATTCTTCCCTTGATGCATAATGAGGTTGTTTCTGTTTCTTTGCTATCACAGCAGTGCTGCAGTGACCATCCTTGTTCATGTTTCTTTTGATAGATATGCCAGTATTCAAAGAACCAATTCCTTGAAATAGAATTCTAAGGTCAAAAGGTTTTGTATACTGTTAACATTTCAAGTTGCCTTTTTAAACAATGATGCCAATTTATACTCCCAACCACAGTGTGTGAGAGAATGTTTGTTAGGATAAGTTTGTGGTAGAAGAACTATCAAAGATTATGAATGATGAAAAAAAAGAAAAACAGAGTAAAAGATTATGAATGATGGCTTATAATTTTGACAAGGTTCTTGGAATGGCGAATTATGCAACTGACATAAAAAAAATAAAAAAATTTATTTAAGATGACCTTGAATTCTTGTTGTTGATACTATCCTAAAGAAATAATTTTAAAAAGCAAGTTCTTTATGCATAAAGACATTTACCGAAGCATTATCAATAATAGGGAAATTTTTTTCCAGAAATAACTTCCATAATAATAGGAGAATGTTTAGGTCAATTGCAGTGAATCATATCAATGGTTTAAGCAACTGTTAAGGTAGGTACTAAACCGACTCTGTAACAGCATAAAGAAGTAAATAAAAGGCGGCTCCTGTGGCTCAAAGCAGTAGGGCGCTGGCACCATATGCTGGAGGTGGAGGGTTCAAACCTAGCCCCGGCCAAAAACTGCAAAAAAAAAAACGAGGTAAATAAAATATAGAACCTATACTGTAATTAAAGCTGTATAAAAATAGTTTCTTGGGTTTGCCTTGTACACCAAACATCTTACAGTGTTTTAATGCATTTTGAGGTTAAAAAGTGGATTCCCCCAGTTTCTTTTTTAGCACATGATTTTTCTGGCAGATCAGTGAATCGAGGTGACCTTAATGTGGCCTGAAATATAGTAACCTCCCTTTTACATGGTAATGTTTCCCACTTATTCATTTATTTATTTATTTTTTGGAGACAGTGTCTTACTTTGTCACCCTCAGTAAAGTACTGTGGCGTCACAGCTCACAGCAACCTCAAACTCTTAGGTTGAAGTGATCCTCATGCCTGAGCCTCCCAAGTAGCTATAGGAGTCCATCACAATGCCCAGCTACTTTTAAAGATGGGGGCTTGCTCTAGCTCAGGCTGATCTTGAACTCTTGAGCTCAAGCAATCCACCTGCCTTGGCCTCCCAAAGTGCTAGGATTACAGGTGTGAGCCACTGCACCCAGCCAAGGATTCCTGTCTTGGTTGGTTGGAGGTTTGCTGGGATTTTGAGGAAGGATAAGGATAGGGCCTTGGTGAACTGAGCGTAGTGAGAGGTAGTGATCAGCAAGTTAGGTGACCCATGGAAATTCAGGAGTGAGGAGAAGCCACCAGATTCGGAAAACCTGAAGGATTTCCGTTGTCTTGGGCTGTGTTCCTTTAGTTTCTGGTATGGAGGAGTGGTGCATAGTGAGAGTGTCTGAGAAAGTGCTAAATTATGTCTCCTGTTAAGATGCTGGGGTTTTTTTTTTTTTGAGACAGAGTGTCACTTTGTCGCTCTTGGTAGAGTGCTGTGGCATCATAGTTCACAGCAACTTCAAATTCTTGGGCTCAAGTGATCCCCTTGCCTCAGCCTCCCGAGTAGCCAGGACTACAGGCACCCACCACAATGCTGGGCTGTTTTTAAAGGCGGGGTCTCACTCTTGCTCAGGCTGGTCTTGAACTCATGAGCTCAGGCAATCCACCTGCCTGAGCCTCCCAGAGTGCTGGGATTAAAGACGCTCTGTATTGAAGGTTGGTACCAGTAAGTACACTCCTTAGTTTTATTTGACCCGCTAGAAGGTAGTCTGGAAATAATTTTATGTACAGTACCTGGTATACTTGTAAGATACTAGTGGTACTATTGTTGGAGTAGATATGATGATTGTTGATAAAAAGGGGTGTACTGGGTAGATGGGTTCTCTGGATTATTATAGGAAAATTCTGAGATAGTTTAAATAGATTATCCATTCATTATTGTCTATAGGGGGTATAATGAGATATTCTGTAGTAGTACCTGAGCTGAGGTTCTTTTCATCATTTAGTCATTGTCATTTTTTTATCCAGGTCAACTTAAAAGAATAGATTAAAAGTTGGAGGAGTAATTGGTCTGTTTATGGAGGTAAAACATCTCATTCATATCAAAGATGCAGAAAGATAGCTGGTGGTGCAGGGAATGAACTCCACCCCCACCCCGAGGTTTTACAGATGTGGTTGGAGGATTTTCCAGTGGTGTCCATGGTGGGGTGCAGAAGTCCCTGGACTTCTGGGGGCTGTCCTCCGGCAGGCACTTGTTTGTAGGCAGTAGCATGCAGTAGAAGTAACCAAAATCCCAATGGGGTAACCAAGAGTTCTATATGTTGTGTTTAGAATTTTGAAAATTTAGCATCTTTTCCTCAAATTTCCTGATGTTGAAGATCCTTTACCACAGCATGGAATTCTGGTTCCCAAGTTAGAGAACTGACTTGAGGCTAAGTACTGATTGTGGGAGATAAAGCTTTTCTTAGGAATTCTATATTTTTCTAACACCAGGAGACATTTGGACAGTGTGCCAGCTTGGCGTATTCTGAATTTCATGAAGTTCTAGTGGGTATATTGTGTATGAGAACCCTGAGAGGAATTATAAATTTTAAAGCTGTTCTCATTATCACTGTGCTTTGTGATTTTTTCTCCATATGAATGATGCCTCCGAAAATGCCATTAAATTACTATGTCTCTGAAATAGTAACTAAAAGTCAAGTTATTTGTACAGTTTCCTTAGAATGTAGTTGTTTGATGTGGCTTGTCTGTTACCGGTCTAGCTCCATGCCTTTTGGATTTATTTTTCTCATTGAATGACCTTGTGTTTCTGCGATTTAAACTTTGCAAAACCTGGTTGGAAGTATGTGCTAACACTTGGTGGCAGAAGATGACCAGTTTCAAATCAAACAAGCATCTTAATGCAGATCTAGATCACTCAGTAAATAAATGCGATATCCCAATGGATAGATGAGTTGTTTTTAAGCATACTTTTTTTCTGAGCTTCTTAGGTATCTTTCCTGCTTTACGACTCTTTCAAGTGACTTCCATGGCACTTGAACGAACAAAGGTCTGGATCACTAACTGGTACTTCTTGTAGCAGCTTTTCACAGAGTCCAACAATGAGAGTACTTTAGAATAAAAAAAAAAAAAAGCGATCTTTGAAAATTGTCTCCTTTCTCTGAGACTGGTTTGTTTTGAATGCAGAGGTCGCTAATGCACATTGCAAAGGGCTGAGAAGTCCTGCGAGACCATAGGATGATGAGGACGCTGAGGGGAAGTGGGAAGAGGGTGCAGGGCCGTCGTCAGTGGGAGAGGCAATGGAAGCAGCAGGGACAGCATGTGCATAAAAATTCTGCTCTGATGGTATAATTATGGGGAAACCCCAGTTCCTGAACTGTTTGGTGATTGAATGCATAGAACCAAAACTGTAATTAAAAATTTCTCTACTAGGTTAGCTGAATCCTTTCTCTGCACCCTTTCCCAGCAACACCCCCTGATTTCATCTTTTCTCACCCATTTCCATTATTTCCTCCTGTCTGTCTATCTATCAATCATCTATCAGGTAGCACTTTTTTTCAGTATTTTATTAAGTGGGCCCAGTACCATTTGGTTGCCACTCACTTTTGGGCAGGGGGAGTCTTCATGACAATGGGCTTTCTAAACCATTTAGTAACTCAAGAGCACTGTGACTGTTCCTTCTTAGAAGAGTCTCTGTAATAAATTTGAAGAACCATGAGTTTTCTTGTTTTGGCTATGTTCTTGTCCACATAATCTCTCTTGAACTCTGCTTATGGTGAAAGGAAGAGGTTGGTCTTAATGACTCTTGACTCCTTGGCTATTCTCAAATGTCTGTAAGGTGAGTACTTGGACCAAGCAGCCTAACTTGGCTTCATGTAGAGATATTGTGGGCTTCACATAGAGTTCAGAGTTTTGTTTTTTTTTTTAAGTTTTTTTTTTTTTCCGAGTTTTTTTTTTTTTTTTAAACTTCAAATTGGCTTTATTGTCTTTCTGGAAGGAGAATGACAGAAAGGGGGAAAGGTCTTTCATAGGAAGACTTGATAGAAAAATGGTGGCCATTTAGAACTGAATCTTTCCACCTGTCCTCTTGGAAACCCTGTGGAGCAACAAGGACAATGTGACAGCTATCACATGCTACATCTTTAGTGACACTAGGAGATAGATAAATACTATGAATGCCAAATTATGTGGAAAGGCTGATGGGAGAGGCCCTCCTGATCTGGGAAGCAGAGCAGGCCAGCCTTCCCAACGGCATAATGTTTTAAGGAGTCCTCCTTCACTGTGGCAGAGAAACCTCTGCTCCTCCTTTGAGCAGAGAAACCTCGGGAGAGTCCCCTGCCACTTCCTCTGCCCCATCCCTGGCAGAGGACACTTTAGATGCTTCTGGTATCAGTGAGGCTTTATTATTCCAGACAAAAGCTTAACAACAGCACTTGTACAAGATACAGCAAATTGTGTCAGTCACATATTTCTGAATCTCTCAAAGCCAAATGGCTTACTTACAGTTTCTAGCTGTTTTTGAGACATTTTTCATATTATCAACTATATTTAACAAACCTTTTTTTGGGTTTTAATGGCTTTTTAAAACTGAAAATTCAGTGAAAGCTGATGTAAGTTGGAATCATAAGTGACTTTACTTATGCTTCTAATGCCATTTTAAAATTCAGGCTGTTGTATTATTCATTTTTTATTTCTGTATATTACCCAAAACCCTAAAATAAGTAAGTTTACAATACCTTGATCGTTGGAAATTATATTTCCGGATGTAAACCTGCTTTAATATTCATTTGGAAGCTTTCAGCACTTTGTATGACTTTAAAAATTAAGAAACATATGAGAAACAGTGGGGAGAAAGCTAAATTACCTTAAGGAGGGATTTTAGTAATTGACTAAAGTCAAGATTAGAAAGGGTTCCTGATTGGCTGTGATTCTATTAGAGATTTTGAAAACTTTGAAAACTCTAAAAGAAATGGCAGGTTAACTTAATAGTAAATCTTCAAAGTGGAGTAGACATTAGCAGCAAGTATTTTCATTGGTGTTTTCTGAAATTTTTCTCTCAGAACATCTCTCAGGGTTTTATGTGAGATAGAAGTCTGTGATCAAATTATGATTAGCCATGATGGGTTAAATGAATCACTTAACCTGATTCTTTGAGAACTTCTTAGGGTCTCTGAAAGGCAAATGTTTGTTGTGAATCCCCAAAGTTTTCAACAATAAAGATGCAGTTTTTGCTCCTGTTCATGGATCATGGGTGTCTTTGTGCCACGTTGTCTATGCTCGAGCCTTGGCTGGGCAGCCTCCCTCCAGGACATGGCTGGACTTGGGTCAGAGGAAAGAAGAGTTGGCAAACCACGTGCTGATTCTTACAGCTTCCACTAAGAAGAGACGCATATAATTCCCAATCACGTTGTTGTGGCTAAAGCAAGTCCCTTGGTCCCATTTTTTGTGTAGCAGAGCAGGATATGTAATCTGCTTGCAGGAAGGGGTATCACGGGAGGGGCAGTGAATATTTTGAACATGTATATCGTGTCCATTAGCATTGTTTCCCAGCTAAATGCATTTGGCCGGCAAGTCCTTTTATAATAGACCAGCTTGTAGCCCTACTGTTGAGTAGAATGTGGTTTAAGAAATGCTCATCCTGAAAATGATACTTTTTGCTTTAAACATCTACATTTCATGGGCATTTTTACTTCTCTGATGGCATTTGCATCTGCAGACAAAATTCTGATTTAGGTGTAGAAGAAATAGAGTTTTAGAATTTGTATTAAAAGATGCAATAACAAAAGAGTTATTTAAAATTATGTGTGTTTGTCTTAACTGCATTAAATATAAATGTTCTATCTCAACTATTAACCAATAGTGATGAGAGAATTTTTTTTCTAAACAGGTCATTTTTAGACATTTTGAAACTCCCATCAGCTGGTAATTAATTTCATTTTCTTTGTCAAGGACAGATCTGTAGGAAACTGACAAGCCTTCACAGTGGCTGGATTACAGGTGGAGTCCAAATAGAATGTAGGGTCAAGAAAACTTAAATTTTATCCCAAAATTGTGTTGATACAGAACTATGTGGCTTAATAAGTGGCAGTTGCTAATTTCTGCCTCATCCAAATGGTCACATAAAAGCAAACTATTGATAGGTGAAATTATTTGGATGTTAATAAGATTCTTCACTGGAAAGATTGGCCAACCACACTGGCAAACCTGCTTTAGTTAATTATCTAACTGCATAATGAGAAAAGATAAAGTTGTATTTTTCTTGAGAGACTCACTTAGATTTGAGTCAGTACTGAGGTTGCATTCTGAAGTTATGACTTTAACAGTAGTATAATGGAACTATACTAAGGAGCTGGTTTATGTTGATTATTCATTTGAGGAAGATATTCTTTTGAGGAAGATTCCTTAAAAATAGAATAATACCATAGGTGAGGTCAAAAGCTGGTTTCCCAATGTGGTTGGCCAATCTTTCCAGCAACAGAGAATCTTAAGGGTACATGTCAAATCTATTAAGAGTGCAGTATAAATGTCTTAACACAATAATTAGGTAAGTGAGGTGAGGGCTATGTTAACCAGTTTGATGTAAGCATTCCAAATTGTATATAAAATCAGCACAGTGTACCACATAAATGCATTAATGTATGCAGTTATGATTTAATAAAAAATAGAATAATACTAATTATTTGAATTACTAAATTGCTCAGTTCTTTTTCTGAGTAATTGGAATTAAATTAATTAATTAAAAAAAAAACAAACAAACCAAACAGTATTGACTTCTTCTCCAGGACCAGATTTCACGTCATTCATTGTTGCAAACCTTACCCCACCAACATGTGCTCATGTCTCTTTAGGGACTACTCATCCATGGCTACAGGAATCCTCCTGTAGGTGTTCTGTCTCTAAAACCTACCTGATAGCAGTCATTTTAACTGTTGGCCAAGTTTGCAGCTCCATCTTTAAGGGCTAGTTCCACCGTATCTTCACACTACCCTCACGCTGATGGCAGAAATATGAAACTACTTCTTTTCCTTCCTTGGCTACCGCCTTCCCCACAGCTGAATTTGTTTACAGTAATTTATTACGTAACAAAAATTTTAGTCTGGCCTTCAGCACTCCTATGGATCTTTGTCACCTGTTAGCAGGGAGCATGCTCTGTGTGACATCCTGCACCTTTAGTGACAGCCTCTCCCTACCCGTTCCCATTCCATTTTTCATGACCTGGATCCCAATTGCTCCTCACCCTCCTTGACTCATTCTGACAATCAGAACATGGTAAACAGGGTACTTTGTGCTTCTGGATCTCTAGCCCAAATATCTCGGGAAATGAATGAAATGGAATTAAGTTGGGAGGGGAACAAGCTGAATGGATAGGGAATTCATGTCAGACATCCTTCTCATCACACATATTCCTACTTGCAGGAGCCTAAAGTGTACAAAGTGGGGATGGGGTGGACACAGAGGGGATGGTGTTGCTTGGCTTGTCCAGCCTTCCTGGGGCCGTGCACATTATGATAGTACCTACCGGATATAGCAGAAGGGGAATATGCCAGGGTATATGGTTTTTTCCATTCTCTCATCTTGTTTTTTGATAGTCTTTTCTTTTCCTACCACATTCATGGCTTATTTGATTAGTCTTGAAGTGCTTCTGGAAATTTTGAAAAGAAGAGCTGTGTGATGCCACAGCACTCTACGGAGGGTGATAAAGTGAGACTCTGTCTCTACAAAAAAAAAAAAAAGAAAGAAAAAAAGAAAAGACGCTTAATTTTTAAAATCTCTAAAAGAAAAGGCTGTGTGGAAATGACTGGTCTGATGCCTTTTTAAACTGTACTTTACAAAAAATATTCATACATATAGGCTGACTGAGTACATTAGAAAAAATATGTAATCCCTGTAATTTTATATGGATGTTCCTTAATTTACAGTGGGGTTACATTCTGATAAACTCATCATAAGTTGAAAATATCCTATGTGGAAAATCCATTTAATACACTTAGCTTACTAAACATTATAGCCTAGCGTGCCTGAAATGTGCTCAGAAACACTTCTCTTAGCCTGTAGTTGGGCAGAATTATCTAACACATCTAATGCCTAATTTATAATAATATGTCTAAAATTTCTCGTAGTTTATTAAGCATTGCATTGAAAATGCAAAACAGAATGGTTGCATTTGTACTCAAAGTACAATTTCTACTGAATTATAGCACTTTCACACCATTGTAAAGTTGCACAATCATCAGTTAGGGATTGTCTGTATTTTAAGGTGAACAAGGGGGAAATTTTATAATTAAGTATTTGATTAAATTTAAAATGTGGAAAAGAGAAAGGTTCCAATTACATGCTATGAACAAAATTACCTCACATAGCAACGTGTGTCCCGTTTAAAAAGAAAGGCTTTGGATACAATTCCTTGCACTCCCTAGAGAGAAGTATTCCTTTTTAAATTGGTTTAAGGGCCACACATGATTCCTGGGTCATTATGTTTAATGACTATTCTATGTCTAACTATTGCTTTTTTCCCCACCAGACCTGCTTTTATCTATTGTGATATCCAGGGAGCATTTCCAACCAAATAAGGTGAAAAGGCTTTCTTTTTTGTTCCTTTTCCTAATTTATATAGGTCAATCAGTGTCAGTCACAGTGCCATCATTTCTTTCCCATTCCTTTGCCCAGTTCTTGTAACATTCAGTTATTGGAGCCCTTCCTCCTGTCCTAAGTAGTGTGCAGGGAACGCTCCTAAATAGAAAGAAGAGTATGAGTTAGGTGAAGTAAAGGTATTCTATTGGGAATAGTATTGGCAGGTTGAGAGGGAGGGAAGGAAGAAGGAAGAAGGCTCTCAGGTGGAGAATCAGGGAAATTGATTGGTTCATAACAAAGTGGGTAAAGAAGAAAGGACTAGGTCCATAGGAGCAGAATGAGCTGGGAAAATGCTTTCAGGAGTGTCCAATTTCCCCCCCCCCCGCCATACATTGGAAGAAGAAGAATTGTCCTGGGTCACACATTACAAACACAAACGCTAGTGAAGACTGATGAGCAAAAATAAGGTCTGTGCATAATTTTTCTGATCCCCGATACCACAGATCAACAAAACAGTCCTCAAATGTTCTGCATGCAGAATGTAGATGGCATAACCACCTGAGGTGAATGAGTACATACTTGGAACCTCGAAGCTATAAAAGCAGAACACATTCTACCACAATATAAGTAGGTAGCCAGAGTTACTGGATAAGTTAAAATTTTGAGGATTTTTCTTTGAACTTATTTATGAATGATTTTTTGAAGAACAGCCTCCTGTTTCCTTGCTGAAGTTCTGAGAATTTTTTATACCGATGGCTTGCTGGAATTAGTTACTAATGTCGGAAAATATTGATTAGAAGGAAAATCTATTTCATTCAAAGAGGAAAACATTAAATTCTAAATGTATAGACCATACTTGGTGAGAAATTTGGGGTGGGGGATTTTTATGTTTTATCTTTAGCATGTAGAAATAAATGGTTAAATTGGTTAATTCAGGGAACATGTACCAGAGAACAAAACACTGGGAAAACAGATGCGATGGGAGGAGGAGAGGGCTGTACCTTGTTTACATTTGAGCAACCAGAGTCTGCTGAGCCAAGAACACAGCTGGAGTTTGATGATGGGGAGCTAAGAGCTCAGCTCGAGATTGGGCTGCAGGAGAACCGTTCTTGGAGGCCTTGCCCTGGAGCCCCTTCTTTGCTTCATTATAAGGAGAAAAGCCACATGCAAATACAACAAACATTTACAGGGCCAACCAGCATATGGTCTGTCATGATATACTGGGAAGGAATAGAAAAGGAGGAACTGAGGTTGGCTGAGTAGACAAAGCATGAGCTGATGTGGAAACAGACTGCACTGTATGTAACTAAAGGTGTTGCAGTGTTCCAGGACCATACTTAACTGTATTAGACCAGCAACCTTGAGGACTTCTTGAGTACCAGTGGCCTGTTGCTTCTGTGGTTAACACGGCCTCAGTCCGTGCAAGTGAACCAAGTGTTTATGGACTGAAGCCATGTTTCTTCTTCTCTCCTTTTTGATGCCAGCACCTCATGGAAAGAAACTGCAGGATGAGAAAACAACACAGTACCTTCTCTTGGTGGCCTTTGTGAAGTGGCTTGTGCTGTTGGGGTTGTGTAACCTTTCCTCTATGACTGCTTGCTGTGCCGCTTGAGGCCACCAAGCAGCATCCAGCACCTCTCAAAGTATTAGAGTAGGTAAAAGGAGGGGTCAGCAGTGAATTAAAAACCTCCAGCTCTAACAACTGTGTATCTATTTCTTACTTGCTGAAAGATGAAATATTGACAATGTTAGATAAAATGCTAGGGTAAAGAGTTTCTACTTTCTTTCCCTAAAGCCTCAAGATTAAAACAGGCAAGAATGCTAAAAGCAAGTTTATAAATAAAGGAATTAAGGAGATGCTTGCTTAAAAAATCCCCATGTGAGCTGTTTAGCTGTTCTAGCATAAAGTAAAATGGAGAATTAAGAAATAGTATACTTTCAAATAATTAGCTGGTCTTGAAAATTCAGACCATCTCTACCAATATTTTATATGATTATTTGGATATTAATAATATAGGAAGAGTATTTTTTTTTTAGACAGAGTTTTACTTTGTTGCCCTTGGTAGAGTGCCCTTATGTCTTAGCTCATAGCAACCTCAAACTCTTGGGCTTCAGCGATTCTCTTGCCTCAACCTGCCAAGTAGCTGGGACTACCACAGTGCCTGTTTTTTTTTTTTTTTTTTTTTTTTTAGAGACAGGGTCTTGCTTTAGATCAGGCTGGTCTCGAACTCCTGAGCTCAGGGGGTTCACTTACCTCTACTTCCCAGAGTGCTGGGATTACAGGTGTGAGATACCATGCCCGTCCCAAGAAGAATACTTTCTTTTTCTTTTTCTTTTTTTTTATTAAATCATAGCTGTGTACATTAATGCGATCATGGGGCACCATACGCTGGTTTTATAGACCGTTTGACACATTTTCATCACACTGGTTAACATGGCCTTCCTGGCATTTTCTTAGTTATTGTGTTAAGACATTTACATTCTACATTTACTAAGTTTCACATGTACCCTTGTAAGATGCACCACAGGTATAATCCCACCAATCACTCTCCCTCTGCCCACCTCCCACCTCCCTCCCTTCCCTTTCTCCCTTCCCCCTATTCTTAGGTTATAACTGGGTTATAGCTTTCATGTGAAAGCCATAAATTAGTTTCATAGTAGGGCTGAGTACACTGGATACTTTTTCTTCCATTCTTGAGATACTTTACTAAGAAGAATATGTTTCAGCTCCATCCATGTAAACATGAAAGAGGTAAAGTCTCCATCTTTCTTTAAGGCTGCATAATATTCCATGGTGTACATATACTACAATTTATTAATCCATTCATGGATCGATGGGCACTTTGGCTTTTTCCATGACTTAGCAATTATGAATTGGGCTGCAGTAAACATTCTGGTACAAATATCTTTGTTATGATGTGATTTTTGGTCCTCTAGGTATATACCTAGTAGAGAAATTATAGGATTGAATGGCATATCTATATTTAGATCTCTAAGTGTTCTCCAAACATCTTTCCAAAAGTAATACATTAATTTGCATTCCCACCAGCAGTGTAGAAGTGTTCCCTTTTCTCCATATCCACGCCAACATCTCTGGTCTTGGGATTTTGTGATATGGGCTAATCTTACTGGAGTTAGATGATATCTCAAAGTAGTTTTGATTTGCCTTTCTCTGATGATTAAAGATGATGAGCATTTTTTTCATATGTCTGTAGGCCATGCACCTGTCTTCTTCAGAGAAGTTTCTCTTCAAGTCCCTTGCCTAGCCTGCAATGGGATCACTTGTTCTTTTCTTGCTTATACGTTTGAGTTCTCTGTGGATTTGGTTATTAAACCTTTGTCAGAGACATAACCTGCAAATATCTTCTCCCATTCTGAGGGCTGTCTGCTTGGTTTACTTACTGTGTTCTTGGCTGTGCAGAAGCTTTTTAGTTTGATCAGGTCCCAGTAGTGTATTTTGAAGCTGCTTCAGTTGCCCTGGGGGGTCCTCCTCATAAAATACTTGCCCAGATTGATTTCTTCAAGGGTTTTCCCTGCACTCTCTTCTAGAATTTTTATAGTTAAATGTCTTAAGTTTAAATCTTTTATCTGGTGAGAGTTTATCTTAGTTAATGGTGAAAGGCGTGGGTCCAGATTCAGTCTTCTACAGGTTACCAGCCAGTTCACCCAGCACCATTTGTTAAATAGGGAATCTTTTCCCCACTGAATGTTTTTAATTGGCTTGTCAAAGATCAAATAACAGTAAGTAGCTGGATTCATCTCTTGGTTCTCTATTCTGTTCCAGACATCTACTTCTCTGTTTTTGTACATGCTGTTTTGATCACTATCAATTTATAGTATAGTCTGAGGTCTGGTAGCATGATTCCTCGTGCTTTGTTTTTATTTCTGAGTAATGTTTTGGCTATTCGAGGTTTTTTCTGATTCCATATAAAATGAAGTATTATTTTTTCAAGATCTTTAAAGTATGACCGTGGAGCTTTAATAGGGATTGCATTAAAATTGTATATTGCTTAGGGTAGTATGGATATTTTAACAATGTTGATTCTTCCCAGGCATGAGCATGGTATGTTTTTCCATTTGTTAACATTTTCAGCTATTTCTTTTCTTAAGAGTTTCATAGTTCTCTTTATAGAGGTCTTTCACGTACTTTGTTAGATAAACTCCCAAATATTTCATCTTCTTTGGCACTACTGTGAATGGAATAGAGTCCTTAACTATTTTTTCAGACTATTGTTGGTATATATAAAGCTACCAATTTATGAATGTTGATTTTGTAACCTGAGAAGCTGCTGTATTCCTTGATCACTTCTAAGAGTTTTATAGTAGAATCCCTGGTGTTTTCCAGGTATACAATCATATCATCTGCGAAGAGCGAAAGTTTGATCTCTTCTGACCCTATATGGATACCCTTGATCGCCTTTTCTTCCCTAATTGCGGTGGCTAAAACTTCCATTACAATGTTAAAGAGCAGTGGAGACAATGGGCAGCCTTGTCTGGTTCCAGATCTGAGTGGAAATTATTTCAATTTAACTCTATTCAATAGATATTGGCTGTGGGTTTGCTGTAGATGGCCTCTCTCAGTTTAAGAAATGTCCCTTCTATACCAATTTTCTTAAGTGTTCTGATGATGAAGGGATGCCGGATATTATCAAAAGCTTTTTCTGCATCAATTGAGAGAATCATATGGTCTTTGTGTTTTAATTTGTTTATGTGCTGAATTATACTTACAGATTTACGTATATTGAACCAGCCTTGAGACCCTGGGATAAAACCCGACTTGGTCATGATGTATAATTTGTTTGATGTGTTGTTGGATTCTGTTTGTTAGGATCTTGTTGAATATTTTTGCATCTATATTCATTAGTGATATTGGTTTATAATTTTCTTTTCTTGTTGGGTCTTTTCCTGGTTTGGGGATCAGGGTGATGTTTGCTTCATAGTACATGTTGGGTAGTCTTCATTCTTTTTCTACATTTTGGAACAGGTTGAGTAATATAGGTACTAGTTCCTCTTTAAGGGTTTGGTAGAATTCTGACGTGAAGCCATCTGGTCCAGAGCTTTTCTTTTTAGGGAGATTTTGTATGGTTGATGCTATTTCCGAACTTGATATTGGCCTGTTCAACATTTCCACTTGATTCTGGCTAAGTCTTGGAAGGTGACATGCTTCCAAGTATTGGCCAATTTCCTTCAGATTTTCATATTTCTGAGAATAAAGTTTCTTGTAATATTCATTAAGGATTTTTTGAATTTCTGAGGAGTCTGTTGTTATTTCATCTTTGTCATTTCTGATTGATGAGATTAGAGATTTTACTCTTTTTTTCCTGGTTAGGTTAGCCAAAGGTTTATCTATTTTATTGACCTTTTCAAAAAATCAACTTTTTGATTTATTGATCTGTTGTATAATTCTTTTGTTTTCAATTTTCATTTAATTCTGCTCTAATTTTGGTTATTTCTTTTCTTCTACTGGGTTTGGGGTTGGAATGTTCTTCCTTTTCCAGTTGCTTGAGATGACCCATTAAGTTGTTAACTTCCTCTCTTTCCATTCTCTTGAGGAAGGCTTGCAGTGCTATAAATTTCTCTCTTAGGACTGCCTTTGCGGTATCCCAGAGGTTCTGATAATTTGTGTCTTCATTGTCGTTTTGTTCCAAAAATTTGGCGATTTCCTTCTTAATCACCTCTCTGACCCAGCTATCATTCAGCATACGGTTATTTAACTTCTATGTTTTGTATGTATATGCAGATTCCTGTTGTTACTGAGTTCCACTTTTATTCCATGGTGATCCGAGAAGATGCAAGGATCTCAAATTCCATGGTGATCTGAGAAGATGCAAGGACCTCAAATTCCTTTAAATTTACTGAGGTTAGATCTGTGACCTAAGATGTGATCAATTTTGGAGTATGTTCCATGGGCTGATGAGAAGTATGTGTATTCAGTTTTGTTGGGATGCAATGTTCTGTAGATGTCTGCTAAATCCAAATGTTGGATGGTTAGGTTAAATCTAAAATTTCTTTGCTCAGCTTCTTATTGGAGGATCGATCCAATGCTGCCAGAGGAGTGTTGAAATCTCCAACTATTATGGAGCTCGAGGAAATCAAGTTGCTGATGTCTGTTAGAGTTTCTCTTATAAATTAAGGTTCATTCTGGTTGGGTGCATAGATATTAATAATTGAAATCTCATCATATTGAGTATTATCCTTAACAAATGTGAAGTGACCATTCTTATCCTTCCTTACTTTTTTTGGTTTAAAGCCTATTGTATCTGCAAATAGAATCGCAACACCTGCTTTTTTCTGATTACCATTTGCCTGAAATATGGATGACCATCCTTTCACCCTGAATCTATATTTGTCTTTTAAGGTAAGATGTGACTCTTGTATGCAGCAAATATCTGGCCTGAGTTTTTGTATCCAGTCAGCTAACCTGTGCCTCTTTAGAGGACAGTTTAAGCTGTTCACATTAATGGAGAATATTGATAAGTCTGGTAAAATTTTGGGTATCGAGTTTTTCGAAAGTCCAGTGGACATTTTTAATCCTTTCACCACTGCAGAAGTTGGAGTTTGATCAAAAGTTTCTGAGTTAGTTTACTTTTGTGGTAGAGGACATTCAACATATGAATGTCATTAAAGTATTTTATTTCTCCATCATAAATGAAACTCAGTTTAGCTGGATACAGGATCCGGGGTTGAAAGTTATTTTGCTTTAGGAGATTAAAAGTTGATGACCACCCTCTTCTGGCTTGAAAAGTTTCAGCAGAGATATTTGCAGTCATTCTAATATTCTTCCCTTTGTAGGTAATGGATTTCTTACGTCTGGCTGCTTTCAAAATTTCCTCCTTCATATTAACTTTAGTGAAGTTAATTATGATATGCCTGGGGGATGTCTTATTGGGATTGAGTCATGCTGGGGTTCTGAAACTGTCTGCTATCTGAATTTCAGAATCTCTTGGCATGTCTGGAAAATTCTCTTTCATAATTTCATGGAGAGGGCCTCTGTGCCTCGTGAGGCCACTTCATCACTTTCAAGGATTGCAACGAGGTGGATATTAGCCTTCTTCAAATTATCCCTGAGCTTTCTGAGAGAATGATCCCTTTTTGCTCTCCATTTCTCTTCCTCTTTGAGAGTTTGGGAGCGTTCAAAGGCTTTGTCTTCAATGTCAGAAATCCTTTCTTCTGCTTGCTCCACTCTGTTACTGAGGGGATTCTACTATATTTTTCAGATCTTTGAGGGCTGCAAATTCTTGCTTCAGTGCATCAAAATCTTTGGTGGTTTTGTCTTTAAATTCGTTAAATTCTTGAGACAACTTTTGAATTTCTCCTTGAATTTCTAATTCTGACTTTTGAATTGATCCTCGAATTCCCAATTCCAAATTTTCCTCCATTCTATTAATCTTGTTTGCAATCCAAATTCTGAATTCGATTTCTGACATCTCGGCCAGCTGTTTATGAATGGGATCTTCACTTACATCTGCCATATCTTTCCTTGGGCAGGTGGGGGGTGGGGTTGATCTATTCTGGTTATTCATGTTACCAGAGTTTGTCTGGTAACATTCCGCCCCTTTATTGTTTTACACCATTTGATTTTTCCCCTGGAGCTTTGTTGAGGGCCTATACAGTGCTATGGCCTGAGAAACTGGGGACCTGTTTGGTGTGGTGGGGCTAAGTGGTTCTGTCTTGTTTTCAGCTGGCTCTGTTCAACCCTAGTGAAACAGTTACTCTGGGTTGAAGTCTCAGATGTGGAGAAATACCAGCAATTAAGTCACACCGCCCCCCACAGGCAACAATTGGAAAAGGAAAATCAAACCTTCCTAGAACAATACATCTAGGGCACCACCTGAATAGTCCTCGGGCAATTAGCTCAGTTCAAAAGGTTCAAATCAATTGTCTCAGTCAGCACCTGTCTCAGGTGGGAGAGTTTAAAAGGTCTGTGGCAACTGGATCACAGGGGTCTGGTGACTACTCAGGTATGTCTTGGTCCTGTGCTCTGTGGTACCAGGAGGACCCACCCAGGAAATAGATCACTCTGGGGAAGGTTGATGCCTCCTTCCTCACCGTCCCCAGTCACTGATAGTCCTGGAGGGCTTTGACCCAGTAGTCTGTAGTGAACAGATACTCCAGGGGTTTGCACCTGCCTGAATCACAAGGAAGTCTATTTCTGCTCAGCCAGGCCGCTGTGCTCTGCCTCTGTCTAGCAGGGGGAGGTGAGGCCTGACCACCTCGGGTGCTTGATGGAGGCCGGGGGGTATTCACACAGTTCCAGCCCTGCCCCTGATTGACGTTACTGACAGAGCAGAACAGAACAACTTTGCGGGAATTTGTTTCTGTCCCTGCTAAATTCCCCTGCAGAAGAGAAGCTGTTTTGATTTCCCTCAGGGCCTTAGGCCCTGTCCTTGTTCCTGCAGGTTGTAATTGGTTACCTGTCAGTTCTAGCCTCCTGTCTTCCTTTGTCTATAGGCTGATGTTCCCTGAGGGCTGGGTGCGTCTTAGGCTCAGTAAAGCGGTCCTCTGGGTCAGCCCCACCCTGGGAACTTCCTGGCTCTGCGATTGCATTTCTAGTCCCTGCGCTCCACCCAGGCTGGTACTGCCTCAGGCGAACTCTTTACTCACCCCTGCGTTTCCATCCCAGATCTATTCCGTGGTGGTTGCCACCTGAGTAGATGCCTGGCCTCCTCTGGTTGCCCGGGGAGATGGGGTGTGGCTTCAGAAGATCTGGGAGCGAGCCCTATTGTTGCCAAAAGATGGCTGCTGCTTTGCACCTCGGGGCACTGCCACTCCGTGTGGTTCCCTCACAGCCGACCATCCTCTCCTCACTCCTGTGCCCCAGAGTCTGCACTGACCAGCTGGAGTTTAGGCCCTGCCCAGATCCCTTGAGAAATCACCCAAGAATCTGGACTCCTGGGGGACAGGCCTCCAGACCTCAGAGTGAGAGTGGGGGGGGGGGAGTGCTGGGAGCTGAGAGTTGTAGGTAGAGAATATATACAATTTTTTTTTTCAGTTTTATACCTGGCTGGAGAATGCTGTGGCACCCTAGTAGGGGAGGTAGGTCCAATTTTTAGAGGGTCTCTCCCGTGGAGTGTACTGGGAGGACCTTTGAACTCTGCTCGTTTGTTTATGGGGCACTCCGAGCCATTCTCATGGGGGAGGGGACTCCTGTCCACTTGGTGATGGATTTTGTACCTTTTGTTTGTATACTTGGGGTCCCAGCTTGCCTAGTGGGGTTCATGTGTGTTCTTCAACCTTCTCTCTTGGTGCATCTCTAGTCCTCCAGGTTACTTGCTAAATTTCTGTCCTTTAACTCTCCTTCTGGACGGGAGCCTCTGTGGAAAGCTGGCTTTAGTCAGCCACCTTGTCTCTGCCCCAGAAGAATACTTTCTATTCTAGGCTGTTCTATTTAGATAATTTTTGGTATGTATTAAATTGTACAGTTTAAGAAGTCTTTCTGATCTCTCTGTATGAAATTAACTTACTATAGACATAGACATATCACTTGATTTGTTAATATTAATGCAGTTTATTAAAGGCAGGTATTTTAGAATGCTAGAGATTCTCAACACAACTTTGACCTTGTTTTTAGAAACATGATAGTATATATGATTATCTAGCAAGAATGATTATTATTTTTAGAATTGCAATATTTTACACTAAATGTTGAAAATTGTGAGTGTTATCATTCTGTTCTTCTTTTCAAATTATTGTGTTCTCCACTTATCATGAATCTGAATCCAAGCTCTACCTCTTACCGTGTCCTTTGGTAAGTGACCTAATTTCTCTGTGATTTGGTTTTCTTATCTAGGGATAACAATGTTAATGTGATTGTTAAATGAGTTAATGAAATTTCTTAAAGCAGCATCTGTACATAGTGAATGCTGTGAATTTTCTATTATTGTCATACAGATGTTAGGAGGAATCTTTTTTTTCTGATTGGTCCAAAATAATAAAGTGCTACTGTCTTTTCTATTTCTCGTGTCTCCTGACTTTTCTAAACTTAGTGACAGATACCAGGCAGGACATCAGCATCTCAGCCAGGCAGGAAACAAGCACGTTCAATTGGGGGACCAGAGCCGAGTCCAGCTGTGTAGACTGGCTCAAAACAGCAGAAAGAGAAGATGGGAAGGTTGCAGGGTAGTCCCATGCTAGATACTGTATCTAAAATCACTGCGTTGTTCTGGAGCCCCTTGGCTGGTGCAGTGCAACTCCTCATCTCTTTCCATCCCTGTCAGGAACAGGCGTGGGTGGAACTGAGTCTGCTTGGGAAGGGCCTCAGTTGTCTCAGCTCAAAGGGAACTGCTGCTGGCTGGAGGTCACCAAGTGTTTTGGATCAGGAGGATGATAGAAGTGAAGTAGTGCAAAACAGCAGGAAAAGATGTAGTTGTGCAGAGAGGTAAAGGGGTTGTGAAGAATTTTAAAGAAAGATTTGCCTTATATAAGCCCTGTGGCAATATGTAATGTTTTTATATCTTTAAGTTGCCAACATGTAAACTTCAGTAGAGGTGAAGTTCAAGAAATGTAACCTTCCTCCACCTATAAAAATAAGGTGTTATTTTTCACACACATGAAAAAGCATTTAAAAGAAATAGTATAGGATTATACTATGCCTCTTTAACCAGCCAAAATGAAAAACCAGTTTGGTTGGCTTTTAGTTTATGTACTTAACTTTGGATTCAAGGAATGACCACAGGAAATGTATATTTCTTTCATAGGTAATTGCATTATAGGAATAAAGCACTGGAAACTAGCAAAGTTCCAGGAATGACAAGCTTACTATATATATAAAACAAATAATTTCTTTGTCTGATGTGGAGCCTGTTTATATTTTTCATTGTGGAAGTTCAAATTATTATAGCAACTAACAATAAGAAGTCGTCTTCTCTTAACAAAAAAAGTCTCAACCTTCTTAATAAAATTAGTACTCCATTGCTCTGACCATGATAACTTTGTCATAGAAATTAAAGATGAATAATATGTTTTATCTTTCAGAATCTTAAATGAATGACTTTTATTTTGATTGTTAACTAATATGAATTTTCAAATTTTGTGGCTCTGTCTACTTCCTGCCTTGGAAATAGAGTTGGAGTAGTAATAAAGTCTGAGCCTTCTTTGGCACATATTATTATGATACCATTTAGCTAAATGTAAGTGTTTTAAGGCGAGTCCTTGCTGAGTAAATAATTTCCATTTCTGTTTCATCCTTGTCAGATTCAGTCATCAGATGGTTCTAAAAATACTTACCATGCTTTCCGTGGCATTTGTTCTAGTGTTCGCTGTTTGGGTGCCAAGTTACACGAAAGAAGGCTTTGCATATGGCTGATAAATTTCCCCATAAACTATCACTTAAGCTACTTGAAAAGGAAGTAAAACTTCAGTCATCTCCCATAATGAATTACGACAATCTTGAAAACCTTTTTTCTACATGATGTTTCTGGTCACTAATAGTTTCACCAGCTGATATCTTGTATTTAACTTCCTATTTTCTCTTTTAGTGTTATGTTACCTAGCTGGTATGTTACTTATATTGGATATAATTATAAATGTGATACTCTTTTTTTTTTTTTTATTGTTGGGGATTCATTGAGGGTACAATAAGCCAGGTTACACTGATTGCAATTGTTAGGTAAAGTCCCTCTTGCAATCATGTCTTGCCCCCATAAAGTGTGACACACACCAAGGCCCCACCCCCCTCCCTCCTTCCCTCTTTCTGCTTCCCCCCCCATAACCATAATTGTCATTAATTGTCCTCATATCAAAATTGAGTACATAGGATTCATGCTTCTCCATTCTTGTGATGCTTTACTAAGAATAATGTCTTCCACGTCCATCCAGGTTAATATGAAGGATGTAAAGTCTCCATTTTTTTTAATGCCTGAATAGTATTCCATGGTATACATATACCACAGCTTGTTAATCCATTCCTGGATTGGTGGGCATTTAGGCTGTTTCCACATTTTGGCGATTGTAAATTGAGCTGCAATAAACAGTCTAGTACAAGTGTCCTTATGATAAAAGGATTTTTTTCCTTCTGGGTAGATGCCCAGTAATGGGATTGCAGGATCAAATGGGAGGTCTAGCTTGAGTGCTTTGAGGTTTCTCCATACTTCCTTCCAGAAAGGTTGTACTAGTTTGCAGTCCCACCAGCAGTGTAAAAGTGTTCCCTTCTCTCCACATCCATGCCAGCATCTGCAGTGTTGAGATTTTGTGATGTGGGCCATTCTCACTGGGGTTAGATGATATCTCAGGGTTGTTTTGATTTGCATTTCTCTAATATATAGAGATGATGAACATTTTTTCATATGTCTGTTAGCCATTCGTCTGTCATCTTTAGAGAAAGTTCTATTCATGTCTTTTGCCCATTGATATATGGGATTGTTGGCTTTTTTCATGTGGATTAATTTGAGTTCTCTATAGATCCTAGTTATCAAGCTTTTGTCTATTGAAAATATGCAAATATCCTTTCCCATTGTGTAGGTTGTCTCTTTGCTTTGGTTATTGTCTCCTTAGCTGTACAGAAGCTTTTCAATTTAATGAAGTCCCATTTGTTTATTTTTGTTGTTGTTGCAATTGCCATGGCAGTCTTCTTCATGAAGTCTTTGCCCAGGCCAGTATCTTCCAGTGTTTTTCCTATGCTTTCTTGGAGGATTTTTATTGTTTCATGCCTTAAATTTAAGTCCTTTATCCATCTTGAATCAATTTTTGTGAGTGGGGAAAGGTGTGGGTCCAGTTTCAGTCTTTTACATGTAGACATCCAGTTCTCCCAACACCATTTATTGAATAGGGAGTCTTTCCCCCAAGGTATGTTCTTGTTTCGTTTATCAAAGATTAGGTAGTTGTAAAAATGTTAGTTTCATTTCTTGGTTTTCAATTTGATTCCAAGTGTTTATGTCTCTGTTTTTGTGCCAGTACCATGCTGTCTTGAGCACTATGGCTTTGTAGTACAGACTAAAATCTGGTATGCTGATGCCCCCAGCTTTATTTTTGTTACAGAGAACTGCCTTAGCTATATGGGTTTTTTTCCGGTTCCATACAAAATGCAGAATCATTTTTTCCAAATCTTGAAAGTACGATGTTGGTATTTTGATAGGAATGGCATTGAATAGGTAGATTGCTTTGGGAAGTATAGACATTTTAACAATGTTGATTCTTCCCATCCATGAGCATGGTATGTTCTTCCATTTGTTAATATCCTCCGCTATTTCCTTTCTGAGGATTTCATAGTTTTCTTTATAGAGGTCCTTCACCTCCTTCGTTAGGTATATTCCTAGGTATTTCATTTTCTTTGAGACTATGGTGAAGGGAGTTGTGTCCTTAATTAGCTTCTCATCTTGACTGGTATTGGTGCACACAAAGGCTACTGACTTGTGGACATTGATTTTATATCCTGAAACATTACTGTATTTTCTGATGACTTCTAGGAGTCTTGTGGTTGAGTCTTTGGGGTTCTCTAAGTATAAAATCATGTCAGCAAAGAGGGAGAGTTTGACCTCCCCTGCTCCCATTTGGATTCCCTTTATTTCCTTGTCTTGCCTAATTGTATTGGCTAGAACTTCCAGCACTACGTTGAATAGTAAAGGTGACAGAGGACAACCTTGTCTGGTTTCAGTTCTAAGAGGAAAAGCTTTCAGTTTTACTCCATTCAGTAAAATATTGGCTGTGGGTTTGTCATAGATAGCTTCAATCAGTTTTAGAAATGTGCCACCTATGCCTATACTCTTCAGAGTTCTAATTAGAAAAGGATGCTGGATTTTATCAAATGCTTTTTCTGCATCTATTGAGAGGATCATGTGATCTTTATTTTTGCCTCTGTTAATATGGTGGATAACGTTTATAGACTTGCGTATGTTAAACCAACCTTGCATCCCTGGGATGAAGCCTACTTGATCATGATGAATGACTTTTTTGATGATAAGCTGTAATCTATTGGCTAGGATTTTGTTGAGAATTTTTGCATCTATATTCATGAGTGAGGTTGGTCTGAAATTCTCCTTTTTGTTTGGGTCTTTTCCTGGTTTTGGTATCAAGGTGATGTTTGCTTCATAGAATGTGTTTGGGAAGATTCCTTCTTCCTCAATTTTTTGGAATAATTTCTGCAGTACAGGAATAAGCTCTTCCTTGAAGGTTTGATAGAATTCTGGAGTGAAGCCATCTGGACCAGGGCATTTTTTGGTTGGAAGCTTTTTTATTGTTTCTTTGATCTCAGTGCTTGAAATTGGTCTGTTCAGGAGCTCTATTTCTTCCTGGCTGAGTCTAGGGAGAGGGTGTGATTCCAAATATTGATCCATTTCTTTCACATTGTCAAATTTCTGGGCATAGAGTTTCTGGTAGTATTCAGAGATGATCTCTTGTATCTCTGTGGGATCAGTTGTTATTTCCCCTTTATCATTTCTGATTGAGGTTACTAGAGATTTTACTTTTCTATTCCTCGTTAGTCTGGCCAATGGTTTATCTATTTATTTTTTCAGAAAACCAACTCCTTGTTTCATTAATTTTCTGAATGATTCTTTTGTTTTCAATTTCATTGATCTCTGATTTGATTTTGGATATTTCTTTTCTTCTACTGAGTTTAGGCTTAGATTGTTCTTCTTTTTCCAATTCCATAAGATGGCTTGTGAGATTGTTGTTGCGCTTTCTTTCTGTTTTTCGAATGTAGGCATCTAAAGCGATGAATTTTCCTCTCAAAACTGCTTTTGCAGTATCCCATAGGTTTTGGTAGCTTGTGTCTTCATTGTTGTTATGTTCAAGGAAGTTAATGATTTCCTGTTTTATTTCTTCCTGCACCCATCTGTTATTGAACAGAAGATGGTTTAATTTCCATGCCTTTGGGTGGGGTCGAGCATTTTTGTTAGAGTTGAGTTCCACCTTTAGTGCCTTATGGTCTGAGAAGAGACAAGGTAAAATTTCATTTCTTTTGATTCTGTTGATATTTGTTTTGTGTCCCAGGATATGATCAATTTTGGAGAATGTTCCATGGGGTGATGAGAAGAATGTATATTCTTTATCTTTGGGATGGAGTGTTCTATATGCGTCTATCAAGCACAGTTGTTCTAGGGTCTCATTTAAATCTCTTATATCCTTGTTTAATTTCTGTTTAGAGGATCTGTCCAGCTCTGTAAGATGAGTTTAAGGTCCCCTGTTATTATGGTATTATCAGATATCATATTGCTCAGACTGAGTAAGGTCTGTTTCAAGAATCTGGGAGCATTTAAATTGGGTGCATAAATATTTAGAATTGAAATGTCTTCTTGTTGTATTTTTCCCTTGACCAATATAAAGTGACCATCTTTGTGTTTTTTGACTTTAGTTGCTTTAAATCCACATGTATCTGAAAATAAGATTGCAATTCCTCTTTTCTTCTGAATTCCATTTGCCTGAAAAATTGTCTTCCAAGCCTTGACTCGGAGCTTGAATTTGTCTTTTGAAGCCAGGTGTGTTTCTTGCAGACAGCAAATGGATGGCTTGTGTTTTTTAATCCGGTCAGCCAATCTATGTCTCTTCAGTGGGGAATTCAAGCCATTAACATTTATTGAGATAATTGATAAGTGTGGTAGCATTCTATTCGTCTTATTTTGTGAGAGTCCATTGCTTAGTTTTATCTTTTGCATCAGTGTGGAGGTTAGGTTCTGTCCTTTAATTTCTGAGTTCTTACTTTGCTGCTGATCCATTGTGGTGGTCAGTGTGCAGAACAGTTTGAAGTATTTCCTGTAGAGCTGGTCTTGTTGTGGCGAATTTCCTCAATGCTTGTATATCCGTAAATGATTTGATTTCTCCGTCAATTTTGAAGCTTAGCTTAGCAGGGTACAGAATTCTGGGCTGGAAATTGTTCTGTTTAAGTAGATTAAAGGTAGATGACCATTGTCTTCTTGCTTGGAAAGTTTCATTAGAGAAGTCTGCGGTCACTCTGATGGATTTGCCCCTGTAGGTCAACTGGCGCTTACTCCTGGCAGCTTGCAGAATGTTTTCTTTTGTCTTGACTTTGGACAGGTTCATCACAATGTGTCTTGGAGAAGCTCGGTTAGAGTTGAGGCGACCTGGGGTCCGATAGCCCTCTGAAAGCAGTGTGTCAGAATCTTTGGTGATATTTGGGAAATTTTCTTTTATAATATTCTCTAGTATGGCTTCCATTCCTCTGGGGCATTCTTCTTCCCCTTCTGGAATTCCTATAACTCGTATGTTGGAACGCTTCATTAAGTCCCATAATTCTGACAGTGAATGTTCTGCTTTCTCTCTCTTCTTTTCTGCCTCTTTTACTATCTGAGTTATCTCAAAAACTTTGTCTTCTACCTCTGAAATTCTTTCTTCTGCATAGTCTAACCTGTTGCTGATAGTTTCCATTGCCTCTTTAAGTTCCCTAATTGACTGTTTCAGTTCCTTCAGCTCTGCTATATCCTTTTTATATTCTTCATATCATTCATCTCTTATTTGATTCTGTTTTTGAATTTCCTTTTGGTTATTTTCCACTTTATTAGCAGTTTCCTTCATTGTTTTCATCATTTCTTTCATTGTTTTCAACATGTGTATTCTAAATTCCCTTTTTGTCATTCCTAACATTTCTATATAGGTGGAATTATCTGCAGTAGCTACCTCATAGTCCCTTGGCGGGGTTGTTCTGGACTGGTTCTTCATGTTGCCTGGAGTTTTCTGCTGATTCTTCCTCATGAGTGATTTCTTTTATCTGTTTCCTTGCCCTAATTTTCCTTTCATGTCCTCTTGCTCTTTAAGTTCTCGTGCCTGTGGACTAAGGGTTACAGGACCAGAAGGGTGAGAAGGTTGAAGAGCAAGAAAGGTATGAAAGAAAGGAGGAACGAGTGATAAGAAAAATAAAGAAAAATAGAGAAAGGAGAGGGGGTGGGTAAAAGGAATATTGACAAAAAGAAGAGAGGCACAGAAAGAGGGAGACAGAGCAATATAGGTGTGCAGTAGGGTACTTTGATACAACCTTAAAAAAAAAACCACCTTCTGGGGGTGCCCAGTTGGGTGGTTCCCTTGAGGTCAGCAGCTCTTTGCTAACCTGATCAGACACAGTACCCCACCTCTACCAAGTAGAGAGGAAAGACAAAAATGCTATAAATCAAACCAAAACAAGCAAACAGAAAACTTTATGGGATAAAATTGGGTGGAAAACCAAATAATAGTGGTAGAAACACTAACAAAAATGAAGTTCTAATTATTGAAATAGGCAGCAATGGGAAATTATAATTAAACTAGAAAAATTGAGAAAGAAAAAGGATCTGTATGGAAAAGGTTGAACTTAAAAAACAAAACAACAATCAACATCAAAATAAACAAAAAAAAACAACCAAAGCAAAAAAAAAAAAATCACCACCAAAAACAAAGCAGTATGTGTATGTTATTGAATATTGTCTGGGCAACACGTGGTCTTCTCGGGTATGAGATGTTAATCACAGTTCTGATACAACTGGAGGCTGCTAGTTTCTCAAACCCCAGCAGGTAGACACCCTAAATCTCTCTTCAGCCCACTTGAAAGGCACTTTGAACTTGTTAACTTGCTGAGCAGAAGCTTTCCCAGGGAAGTGCTTGTCACTGGAATCACTGCTGAAGTGGCTATCCACTTACCCTGTGTGCCAAAACTGGTCTCCCTCTGCCCCCGAGGGTTAGGGCTGCAAGGCGGCTCAGACCCCGCCCTTAGGCTACTTGGTCGCTGGGTTACCAGCTCCCACCCAATTCTAGCTCTGCGACCCTGAGGGCGGAGCTTGCCGGGGCAGATCACTCACAATGGCTCCCTGTGACCCAGAGCCAAACACTATTAGCTCCGTCTGTCTCAGCGGCTCAGACTGGGGCCCTAGACAAAGGCCAAAGTTCTCCGCACTCCCGCTCTGGCTCTCCCCAAGGCAGTTCAACTGAGTGCCAAGTCCAAAGACACCAAAACAGTTCACAGGTAAGGCCTTTCTGGTTTGCAGTCTTGCTGCTACTGAACTTACAGTTGCAGGCGGGTTTAGATGGATTGAACACACGCAACCACTTGCTGGTTTTCCACTGTTTTAGTCCTCTTCTTGGGGTCCAGAAGTCTCTCGCTGACTCCCTGTATCCTCTCAGGGGTGATGATAGGCAGATCCCACCAGCCAGAGATGCCTGGAGTCCTATCTCCCCAGACTCACGGTGCCCAGATGCAAGGAAGCTGTTACTCGGCTGCCATCTTCCCCCTAACTCAAATGCGATACTCTTAAAAATATGCCTTGTCCTTATTAGGTTCAAGGCAAAAATAACCTTTAAGCAAAGCACTAGACATCACCACGCATATTCACAATTCCAGCATTGCAGTACCTTTAGCATGGTTTTGTTGACAATACCCCACATATTGTTTCTCTATATTAGGAACTTAACTTAACTCTTTTTTTTTTTTTTTTTGTAGAGACAGAGTCTCACTTTACTGCCCTCGGTAGAGTGCCGTGGCGTCACTCGGCTCACAGCAACCTCTAGCTCTTGGGCTTAGGTGATTCTCTTGCCTTAGCCTCCCAAGTAGCTGGGACTACAGGCGCCTGCTACAACGCCCGGCTATTTTTGTTGTTGTTGTTGTTGTTGTTGCAGTTTGGCTGGGGTTGGGTTTGAACCCGCCACCCTCGGCATATGGGGCCGGCGCCCCACTCACTGAGCCACAGGCTCCACCAACTCTTAACCTTTATAGGTCAAATTTTCTTGGCTTTAATCATTTTTGTAATATTCTTTGAGTTCTGCTATCATGTTATAACTCCATTGATATGTAAATGGTGGGTAGCTTTGGAAGAATCTAATATATGAGGATGGGAAGCAGAGAATAAATTTGGGGTTCAAGACCTAAAAATAATGCCATCTTCCCGGCCTTTTAATCTTTAAAATATGATATTGAAGGATGATGTCTCTGAGACTCTTTTGGCAACTCAGTGGATTCATTTGGAAATAGGAGCCTTCTTAGCCTTGTTCTAAATAATACCACTTTTGATGTACTCATTTGTTTTCTGAGAATGATAATCTTTGCTTTTGTTATGAAAGAAAAACACCACCTGCTGCAGCTGGATGGTGAGATTAATTCAGATATCACTAGAAAAGAAATATACTGCCAAAAAAAAAGTTCTGCAACGATCATGCTAATGTTGTAATATAAATCAGACACAGCATATTCTATTTCTAGATAGTTTATTATTGAAGTTTTTCTGATCGGCGAATATACTTCCAGTGCTTTCTAAGGGCCTCTTGCCCTGTTGCACCACAGGTCTCTCTATAAATCACAAGTTAAGGAATTAATTCCTTTTCACTTGCTAGTAAAAATTAACTCCTGAAGACTGATGTTGGAAGTCATCTGTGCAGAATTCTTGCAAAATAGTTGGTACTTACCTTTTGCCAAAATTGAATTAATTAGCCTCACAGGATAGAGTAGCCCTCATGTTTTCTTTATTTCTTATGTTAAAAAATGACATTTTGGCTCGGCACCCATAGCACAGTGGTTACGGCGCTGGCCACATACACCGAGGCTGGCCGGTTCGAACTAAACAACAGTGGCAACTGCAACAACAACAACAGCATGACTTTTTTTTTTTTTTTTTATTGTTGGGGATTCATTGAGGGTACAATAAGCCAGGTTACACTGATTGCAATTGTTAGGTAAAGTCCCTCTTGCAATCACAACAGCATGACATTTTACAAAACGGAGGTAGAGAGATTATAGTAATAGTGGTTGGTCAGGGCTGGCATTGGTATCTTTAAAACTGAAGGTTCTGCTGTGTTATCACTAGTTTTCTATCTGGTCTAAAGGAATGACTCCCTACCACTGACCCCCAACAAACATACACATACACAAACAAATGGAAAAGCATTTCAAAGAAAAGTAAGAACAATCAGTTTCCATTTACTCAGAACTATTTTATTTTTGAAATCTTACTTTGACTGAAATTATTTCCTAAAGTTCATTAATGATAATTGTGTTTATAAATTATATATACACACACACACACACACAATGGCGTTTACTACTTTTCATTGTTTTAAGGTCTTCTATGACTTAACCTACTTAGTCCACATAGCGCTTTGAGGTAGAGGAACTGACGTCAAGCTGTGTAGTGGGCAGTGGCAGAGACGAGATTTGAACTCACATGTCTGACTGCACCTCAGCATCACAACCACTGCCTCTCTTGAAGTCAGCCTGTGCCCCAAATCAAAGGAAATCCAGTTGGTTTCATTCTTGTTGAACTTTGAATAAATAATAGTGTTTGATGTTGTCCATCGTCTTCTTGAGACTTTATCTTCCTTTGCGTCTGTGACAGTTATTAAGCACTACTCCGTGTCACCCACTGTTCTAGGCACTGGGGGTTATTCAAGACCCATAACATTCAAACAGAAATCCCTCCTCTTTTGGAGCTTACATTCCAGTGTGGAGAGATGGGGAATGGCAGTGAAAAAGAAACAATACATAATTTACATAGTATGTTAGAAGATGCTAAGTGCTATGGAAAAAGGTACATAAATATATATAGAGAAAAGGGTAGAGAGGATTTGGGGGTGCCTCTTGAGGTGGAATGCAAAATAAATGGGTATTCAGAGGGAAGCCCTAAGTCATATTTGAGCAAGGAATTAAAGGAGATGAGGGATGATCCATGGGGAGAACATAGTTGGGAGAACATTCCAAGAAGAGGGAACAGGGAAAGGCGGTACGAACACTTTGAGGGAAGCTTGTATGTGTTTGTGGAGTGGCAGGGAGGTGTAGGGGGTGAAGGTGATAGGGACAAGCTCCAGGAAGAAGAGGAGTGGACAGAATAGGACCTTGTGTGGGGACTCTGGCTTTTCCTTTGAGAGAAATGGGGAGCTTTTGAGCAGAGGAATGAACGGATGTGATGTTATGTGTAATGGGATCACTCTGGCTGTAGAGGAGGAAGGAGAACGATCGAGAGGCCACTGTGATAATCCTGGTGAAGAACAGAATGAAGAACAGGTAAGGGTAGCAATGGTGTGCTGAGAACTGGATATGATTTGAAGATAGAACCAACACAGTTTGATTGGATGTATGGTTGAGAAAACTCGGGGAATCAAGGATGACCCCCAAGGCTTTTAGCCGGAGCAACTAGGATACAGTTACTGTGACTGAGATGAGAAAGACTGCATGTGGAGCAGCGGCCAGGGAAGGCCAGGAGCCCAGCTCAACACAGAACAGAAAACATCCACAAAAACACGTTTAATATAATGTTAAAAATTAAGATCAACCTAAATGCCCAACAATAAAAGTTAGATAAATAGATGGATATATCCGTACAATGCAGTACTGTGGAGGCAAAAATATTTTGCACACATGTATGTTACTTTTTTGAAATGGCATATTTACTGAAACAACAGTTATCAAATAGTACGCAGGACATAATCACATTCTTATAAAAAGTGAAAAGTGTATTTGCATAGGAAAAATAAAACATACAGCAAAATTGGAGCAGTAGCATAGCAGTGTGGGGTGATTTAATTTTTTTGTTTTTATATCTCCAATAAAAACTTTCCTGTGGTAAGGTTTTGTCAGTAAACCCAGAAATTATGTATTGTGTACCCCTTCATCTTATGGACTCTGCAGGGCCATTGTATAGTATAGGGGAAGCAGAGGTGTTCTTTCCTTTATTTTGGGGGACCACAGAGGCACCAAGGGCATCCCGCTGTAATTTTTCTTTTTTTGTCTTTTAGACAGAGTTTCACTTTGTCACCCTTGGTAGAGTGCTATGGTATCATAGCTCACAGCAATCTCCAACTCTTAGGCTCAAGTGATCTTCTTGCCTCAGCCTCCTGAGTAGCTAGCTGGGACTACAGACGCCCACCACACACCCGGCTATTTTTAGAGATGGGGTCTCACTCTTGCTTAGGCTGGTCTTGAACTTCTGAGCTCAAGCTGTGCACCTGCCTAAGCCTCTCCTATAATTTTTCAACAACCAGTTAGTTGTTCTAAGTAAGAAATTACAATGCAAATAAGGAGAGACAGCTAGAAAAGACATTTTAAGATCCACTGACTTCCTGACTCCAATTTAAATAACCTTTGTCTTTCAGATGATTCTTACATAAGGAGTTTAAAAATTGTATCATCTTACTAGAATATTTTCCCCACTATAAAGTGTTAAGATGCTAACATTACTTTAAAAAAATTATCTATTTCTCCATTGTTGTTGGGGATGATTATTCTTTCCTTGTGCTCTCAAATTTCAACTCAATGATTTATTGTTTCTGAGACTTACAATATATAAAGTTGTGAATGCTGCCAAATTTAAATTCAACACTCTTTATGGATGGTTTTATAAATACAGCTCATCCTCGGCAGGGAAGACTTTAAAAACAGCTTTATGACAATTTTGTAGTATCCATTTTCAAGTGCCAGTAGGTAGTACTTTCTACCAAAATGTAATATCAGTTTCTTTTTTTTTTTTTTTTTTATTGTTGGGGATTCATTGAGGGTACAATAAGCCAGGTTACACTGATTGCAATTGTTAGGTAAAGTCCCTCTTGCAATCATGTCTTGCCCCCATAAAGTGTGACACACACCAAGGCCCCACCCCCCTCCCTCCTTCCCTCTTTCTGTTCCCCCCCCATAACCATAATTGTCATTAATTGTCCTCATATCAAAATTGAGTACATAGGATTCATGCTTCTCCATTCTTGTGATGCTTTACTAAGAATAATGTCTTCCACGTCCATCCAGGTTAATACAAAGGATGTAAAGTCTCCATTTTTTTTAATGGCTTAATAGTATTCCATGGTATACATATACCACAGCTTGTTAATCCATTCCTGGGTTGGTGGGCATTTAGGCTGTTTCCACATTTTGGCGATTATAAATTGAGCTGCAATAAACAGTCTAGTACAAGTGTCCTTGTGATAAAAGGATTTTTTTCCTTCTGGGTAGATGCCCAGTATAATATCAGTTTCTTAAGAAAGTGATATAAATATGAACTGGCTGCCTGGGTGAAATGATTGATTGATGTGATTTCTGTTTTGTCATTTCAAGGGAGTGAAAAAAATAAACCCTGAATTATATGAAAAATTTGTCAGTCACAGATTTGGAGAAGAAGTGTTACATCGGATAGATCTGTGCTCCATGCAGAAGAAAAAACAAAGTAACGGTTATTATCACTGTGAGTCTTCAATTATAATTGGTAAGTGTTATTTAAAAAATTATTTATTTTTTAAAAATTCGTTTAGCATCAGTTTATTTTGACAAATATTTAGGTTTAATTGTATATGGTTTTCTCAATGACTTATTTTCCTAAATATTATAGTTTGATAATACTACATTGGAAGTTTTATAGAGCACTTTTAGTATTTATCAGTGAAAATTTTACTACCTATAGTTATTATACGTTTGTGCTTTAATTGTTGATTCAAGTTCTGTTTTAGTTATTTTATTTCTTGAACATGAAGAAAGCATTTTCTCCAGTGAAGGCCTAAATGATCTTCCACACCAGACATTTTCATTCTTGTTGCTGTAAATTAGCAATGGATTGACCCAGGCCAGAAAGTTTCAGTTTCTTCCCTAAGGAAAATTCGTTTGGAGAGGAAACAAACATGCAAGAAAAGCATGTCATTCAAAGCTGAGATAGGCCCAAAGCTAGGCTTCTTAAGCCAAATAGTTAGCCGAGTTATAAAAGCCAAAGAAAGGTTCTTAGAGAAATTAAAAGTGTTACTCCAGTGAATGCATGAAGGATAAGAAAGTGAAACAACTTTATTGTTGATACAAAAGGAGTTTAAGTGGTCTGGGTAGAAGATTAAACCCACCACAACATTCCCTTAAGCCAAAGCCTAATCCAGAGCAAGGCCCTAACTCTTCTGTTCTATGAAGGCTGAGAGAGGTGAGGAAGCTATAGAAGAAAAGTTGGATGCTAACAGAGGTTGTTATGAAACCATCTTCATATTCATAACAGAGAAGTACAAGGCGTAGCAGCGAGTGCTGATGTAGAAGCTGCGGCAAGTTATTCAGAAGATCTAGCTAAGATAACTGAGGCAGGTGACAACACTAAGCAGTAGATTTTCAATGTAGATGATAGATGATACAGGTTTCTATTGGAGGAAATGCCATCTAGGATATTCATAGGCAGAGAGAAGTCAATGCTTGGCTTCAAAGCTTCAAAGGACAGGCTGATTCTCTTGTTAGGGGGCTAATGCAACTGGTGACTTTAAACTAGGGCCCTTCACAATTAGGCTAAATATACTTCACCTCTATCTATAAGTTGAACAAAGCCTGAATGACAGCACATCTGTTGACAGCATGGTTTACTGAATATTTTAATCCTACTGGTGAGTCCTACTGCTCAGAAAAAAAAAAGAAAAGGAGTCCTTTCAAAATACTACTGTTCATTGACAGTGCTCCTGGTCACCCAAGAGGTCTGATGGAGATGTGTAAGGAGATTGATGTGGTTTTCATGCCTACTAACACAATATCCATTCTGTAGTCTGTGGACGGAGGAGTTCAACTTTCAAGCCTTACTATTTAAGAAATACATTTTGTAAGACTATAACTGCCATAAGACAGAGAATCCTCTTAAAGCGAATGGAAAATCTTCTGGAAAAGATTCACCATTCTAGATGCCATTAAGAACATCTGTGATTCGTGGGAGGAGGTCAAAATAGCAACTTTAACAGGAGTATGGAAGAAGGTGATTCCCTCATGGATGACTTTGAAGGGTCAAGAGTTCAGTGGAGGAAGCAACTGCAGACATGGTGGAAATAGCAGGGAACTGGAATTGGAAGTGAAGCCTGAAGAGGTGACTGAACTATTACGATCTCATGATATAACTTTAATGGATGAGGAGTTGCTTCTTTTAGATAAGCAAAGAAAGTGGTTTCTTTGGGATAGAATCTACTCCTAGCAAAGATGCTATGTGAATGGTATTGAAATGACAACAAAGGATTTAGATATTATGTAAACTTAGTTGCTAAGGCAGCGGCTTGAAAGGGTTTGAGATGATTGATTCCAGTTTTGAAAGTACTTCTGCAATGGGTCAAATTCGGATTATCAAATAGCATCCCATACTATAGCAGAATCATTTGCGAAGGGAAGAGTCAATTGATGTAGCAAACTTCATTGTCATCGAATCATAGGAAATTGCCTCAGCTAACTCAGCCTTCTGCAAGAACCACCCTGATCAGTTAGCAGCCATCAGCATTGAGACAAGACCCTCCACCAGCAAAAAGATTATGACTCACTGAAAACTCAGATGATTGTTAGCAATCGTCACGTTTAGCAATCGTGTTTTTAAATTAAAGTATGTATTTTTTTTAGACATAATGTTTTTCTACACTTAATAGACTACAGTATGTGAAACAACTTTTATATGCATGGGAAACTAGGAAATTCACGTGTTTGCTTTCTTGTGGTAGTCTGGAAGTAAACTTGCAGTATCTCTGAGGTATGCCTGTATATTTATCTAAATATATCAAGGTCTTTAACCAATGTAGTTTCTCTCTGCATTGTCTTGAAGAAAATCTAAGTGTATATACACCCTGAAAGAATCTAATGTTGAAGTTTTTTAAAGCATTTAAAAAATATTAAAGAGTAACAACCTTATTTCCAAATCTACACTAATCTTCAGACAAATCATCATTTTACCTTCCAAAGATCCTAGCTATCTTAAACAGAACATATTCCAATATGTCATTTGAATTTTGTATTCTGGAACATTTTAAGTGTATTTTAAGGAGGATTTTCGTGTTGACAGATCTCTGTAAGAGACCTGTTTTCCATCCAAGTTTTGAGGAGAACTAAACATTTCTGTTTAGGTTCATTATGAAGGAAAAATTTAGATACTTTTTGTGTGGTATAGATTTTGGCCAGCTTTCTCTGTATCTGTAATTGCTTAGGGCCAGTCTTGAAAAAAGAATGAAGTGAGCGGCGGCGCCTGTGGTTCAAGGAGTAGGGCACCCGTCCCATATGCCGGAGGTGGCGGGTTCAAACCCAGCCCCGGCCAAAAAGCACCAAAAAAAAAAAAAAAAAAGAATGAAGTACCTTATTGTCTTCCCTATTCCCATTAAAAAAAAAAAAAAAGAGGAATATGTAGATTTTACTGATGATATTGTGGGACTGGCTTTTTATAGCATACATATATTGCCTATATTGTCCTTAGTTTTGTTCAGCCACCCCCATGTCACTGTGTTCTAGCTGCTGAGATTTCCTCTGTCTCTGGTCTTATTCAGCTTAGTCTTTGAATGTTCCTTTAGTGTAGGTAATTTCTCTAGGTCTTTCTTTCAGGTTTGTTTATTTACCTCACTGTTCTCTAAGAGCAATTTTGCTTTTTCTGCACTTTGCCAATCTTGTATCTCCATGCCAATCATGTAACATCATTTAAGCACTCTACCTTTTTTGTACAGTTGGCAGTGCCAATATGAACTTTAAAATATTGTCTGCACCTAAAATGATAATTTATTATGTTATAATTAACAAAGCTTTGATATACCCCAGAGTTCTTTTATTTGCTTGTGGATAATGATCAATTTTCCAAAAAGGATTGGGATACTTTCTTTGTTTCCTTTTGCTGTCAGATTTAATTGACTTACATTGGTTTGGTTTCTCATTGATTTGGTCCTAACTCAAGGCTACTGTCTGTTTCTTGTGCCTTAAACCAACCAGTATTTTATATTTTATGCATTAATTGAGCAGGACAGAATTTCAATCTTAAGATACTTTATATTCAGAATTCCATGGTAAAATTTAGGTTTCAGGGACTCTGGGAACTTCCCGAAATTGTTTACAAATTTTTTTGTAGGTACACATACAAATTTTTCTGGGGAGAGAATTTAACTTTTGTTGAATTTGTGTATTTCCTGTCTCTTAGTTTTGTGCTGGTGCATTCTTGGAGAGTGTGGGATTCCAGGTCACTGATTTTCTTTTCAGCCATCTCTATTACACCATTTAGGGATTCTTTTATACACCCCCCCCCCCAATGACTAAATGCTGCATTTTTTTTATTGTCAAATTTTTTTTTATACACTCTGTGTACATTAGTGCAATAAAGGGGTACAATGTGCTGGTTTCATATACGATCTGAAATATTCTCATCAAACTGTTCAATGTAGCCTTCATGACATTTTCTTAGTTATTGTATGTAGACATTTGTATTCTGCATTTAGTAAGTTTCGCCTGTACTCATTCTAAGATATACCGTAGGTGTGGCCCTACCCATTACCATCCCTCCACCGTAACCTCCCCCCTCCCTTCCCCTTCCTTGGTCCTTTCCCCATAGTCTTGTGCTATAGTTGGGTTATAGCCTTCATGTGAAAGCTATAATTTAGCTTCATAGTAGGGCTGAGTAAATTGGATGCTTTTTTCCCATTCCTGAGATACTTTGCTAAGAAGAATATGTTTCAGCTCCATCCATGTAAGCATGAAAGAGGTAAAGTCTCTATCTTTCTTTAAGGCTGCACAATATTCCATGGTATACATGTACCACAATTTGCTAGTCCATTCTTGGGTCGATGGGCACTTGGACTTCTTCCATGACTTAGCAATTGTGAATTGGGCTGCAGTAAACATTCTGGTACAGATGTCTTTGTTATATTGTGATTTTTGGTCTTCTGGATATAAACCTAGTAAAGGAATTATAGGATCGAATGGCAGGTCTATTTTTAGGTCCCTAAGTATTCTCGAAATATCCTTCCAGAAGGAAGGTATTAGTGTGCATTCCCACCAGCAGTGTAGAAGTGTGCCCTTTTCTCCACATCCACGCCAACATCTCTGGTTTTGGGATTTTGTTATGTGGGCTACTCTTACTGGGGTGAGGTGATATCTCAAAGTAGTTATGATTTGCATTTCTCTGATGATTAAGGATGATGAGCTTTTTTTCATATGTTTGTAGATCGTGCGTCTGTCTTCTTTAGAGAAGTTTCTTTTCAAGTCCCTTGCCCACCCTGAGATGGGATCACGTGTTCTTTTCTTGCTAATACGTTTGAGTTCTCTGTGGATTCTGGTTATTAGACCTTTATCAGAGGTATAACCTGCAAATATTTTCTTCTATTCTGAGGGCTGTCTGCTTGATTTACTTACTATGTTCTTGGCTGTGCAGAAGCTTTTTAATTTGATCAGGTCCCAGTAGTGTATTCTTGATACTGCTTCAATTCCCTGGGGAGTCCTCCTCATAAAATATTCACCCAGGCCAATTCCTTCAAGAGTTTTCCCTGTACTTTCTTCAAGTATTTTTTTATAGTTTCATGTCTTAAGTTTAAATCTTTTATCCAGTGAGAATTTATCTTAGTTAATGGTGAAAGGTGTGGGTCCAGTTTCAGTCTTTTACAAGATAGCCAGCCAGTTCACCCAGCACAATTTTTTAAATAGGGAATCTTTTCCCCACTGAATGTTTTCAATTGACTTGTCAAAGATCAAATAATGGTAAGTGCTGGATTTATCTCTTGATTCTCTATTCTGTTCCAGACATCTACTTCTCTGTTTTTGTGCCAGTACCATGCTGTTTTGATCACTATCGATTTATAGTACAGTCTCAGGTCTGGTAGCATGATTCCTCCTGCTGTGTATTTATTTCTGAGTAATGTTTTGGCTATTCAAGGTTTTTTCTGATTCCATATAAAATGAAGTATTATTTTTTCAAGATCTTTAAAATATGACGAGTGGAGCTTTAATAGGAATTGCATTAAAATTATATCTTGCTTTGGGTAGTATAGACATTTTAACAATGTTGATTCTTCCCAGCCATGAGCATGGTATGTTTTTACATTTGTTAACATCTTCACTATTCTTTTCTTAATGTTTCATAGTTCTCTTTGTAGAGATCTTTCATGCCCTTTGTTAGGTATACTCCCAAATATTTCATCTTCTTTGGCACTACTGTGAAAGGAATAGAGTCCTTGACTGTTTTTTCGGCTTGGTTATTGTTGGTATATATAAAGGCTACAGATTTATGGGTGTTGATTTTGTAGCCTGAGGCATTGCTGTATTCCTTGATCACTTTTAAAAGTTTGTAGTAGAATCCCTAGTGTTTTCCAGATATACGATCATATCATCTGCAAAGAATGAATGTTTGATCTCTTTGAACCTCTGTGGATACCCTTATCGCCTTTCCTTCCCTAATTGCAATGGCTAAAACTTTCATTACAATGTTAAAGAGCAATGGAGACAATGGGCAACCTTGCCTAGTTCCTGATCTAAGTGGAAATGATTTCAATTTAACTCCATTCAATACGATATTGGCTGTGGGTTTGCTGTGGATGGCCTGTATTAGTTTAAAAAATGTCCCTTCTATACCAATTTTCTTAAGTGTTCTGATCATGAAGGGATGCTGGATATTAGGCTTTTTCTGTGTCAATTGAGAGAATCTTATGGTCCTTATTTTTTAGTTTGTTTATGTGCTGAATTACATTTATAGATTTACGTATATTGAAACAGCCTTGAGACTCTGGGATAAAACCCGACTTGGTCATGCTGTATAATTTTTTTGATCTGTTGTTGGATTCTGTTTGTTAGGATCTTATTGAGTATTTTAGCATCAATATTCATTAGTGATATTGGTCTATAATTTTCTTTTTTTGTTGGGTCTTTCCCTGGTTTGGGGATCAAGGTGATGTTTGCTTTGTAGAATGTGTTGGGTAATATTCTTTCTTTTTCTATATTTTGGAAGAGGTTTAGTAGTATAGGTACTAGTTCCTCTTTAAGGGTTTGGTAGAATTCTGACGTAAAGCCATCTGGTCCTGGGCTTTTCTTTTTAGGGAGATTTTGTATAGTTGATGCTATTTTAGAACTTGATATAGGCCTGGTCAACATTTCCACTTCGTTCTGGGTAAGTCTTGGTAGGTGGTATACTTCCAGGTATTGGTTGATTTCTTTCAGATTTTCATATATCTGAGAGTAGGGTCTCTCGTAGTATTTGTTAAGGATTTTTTGAATTTCTGAGGAGTCTGTTGTTATTTCATCATTACCATTTCTGATGGATGAAATTAGAGATTTTACTCTTTTTTTTCCTGGTTAGGTTAGCCAAAGGTTTATCTATTTTATTGATCTTTTCAAAAAACCAACTTTTGGATTTATTGATCTGTTGTATAATTCTTTTGTTTTCAATTTCATTGAATTCTGCTCTGATTTTGGTTATTTCTTTTCTTCTCCTGGGTTTGGGGTTGGAATGTTCTTCCTTCTCCAGTTGCTTGAGATGTCCCATTAAGTTATTAACTTCCTGTCTTTCCGTTTTCTTGAGGAAGGCTTTCAGTGCTATAAATTTCCCTCTTAGGAATGCCTTTGGGGTATCCCAGAGGTTCTGGTAATTCATGTCTTGATTGTTGTTTTGTTCCAAAAATTTGGTGATTTCCTTCTTAATTTCGTCTATAATCCATCTATCCTTCAGCATAGGGTTGTTTAGCTTCCATGTTTTTGTATGGGTATGCAGATTCCTGTTGTTATTGAGTTCAACTTTTATTCCATGATGGTCTGAGAAGATGCAAGGAATAATTTCTATTTTTTAAAATTTGCTGAGGTTATATTTGTGGCCTAGGATGTGGTCAATTTTGGAGTATGTGCCGTGGGCTGATGAGAAGAATGTGTATTCAGTTTTGTTGGGATGAAATGTTCTATAGATGTCTGTTAAGTCCAGATGTTGAATGTTTAAGTTTAAATCTAAAATTTCTTTGCTTAGCTTATTTTTGGAGGATCTATCCAGCACTGCTAAAGGGGTGTTAAAATCTCCAACTACTATGGAACTGGAGGAAATTAAGTTGCTCATGTCTGTTAGAGTTTCTCTTATAAATTTAGGTGCATTCTGGTTGGGTGCATGAATATTAATAATTGAAATCTTATATTGAGTATTACCTTTAACAAATATGAAGTGTCCATTCTTATCCTTCCTTATTTTGGGTTGGTTTAAAGCCTGTTGCATCTGTGAATAGGATTGCAACGCCTGCTTTTTTCTGCTTTCTATTTGCCTGGAGTATAGATGACCATCCCTTCACCTTGAGTCTATATTTATCTTTTAATGTAAGATGAGATTCTTGTATGTAGCAGAGATCTGGCTTGAGTTTTTGTATCCAGTCAGCCAACCTGTGCCTCTTTAGAGGATAGTTTAAACCATTCACATTAATTGAGAATATTGATAAGCCTTTCAAGAGTCCGGTGGACATTTTTAATACTTTTGTGACTGTGCAAGTTGGAATTTGATCAAAATTTTCTGGGTGGGTTTACTTTTGTGGTGGAGGTTATGCTGGTATTTATGGAAGATATGTCTGAGAATATCTTGGAGAGCTGGTTTATTTATGGCAAATTTGTTCAACATGTGAATGTTGTTAAAGTATTTAATTTCTCCATCACAAATGAAACTCAGTTTAGCTGGGTATAGGATCCTGGGTTGAAAGTTATTTCGTTTTAGGAGATTAAAAGTCAATGACCATCCTCTTCTAGCTTGAAAGGTTTCAGCAGAGAGATCTGCAATTATTCTAATATTCTTGCCCTTGTAGGTGATGGTTTTCTTTCGTCTGGCTGCTTTCAGAATTTTTTCCTTCATATTAACTTTAGTGAAATTGATTATGATGTGTCTGGGCGATGTGTCTGGGGGAAAGCTCCTGTTTCAACAGGCTTTCTGGCTTTTCTTCAAACTCCATTCAGAGTTACCTCGGCAGTGGTAAGTGCCTCCTGCTATGCATTTCCAGCCAGGCAGTCACTCAGGCCTCTCCACAGTGCTGCGATTCTGTCTATATGCTGCATTTTGAAGATTTGCAATTTATTCTTTTTTTTGTATTTTCCTGTATTTTTTTATTTTCCTGTTCTATCATTTGCTTCATTGATACTATTTCTTTTATTTCTTTGAGTATTTCAGTATACCTCATTTTTAAAGTTCCTTTCATCTGTAGTTCCTTGGGTATGAGTTATTCTGTTCCTTGGGTATGAGTTATTCAGTTTTCTCTTGTGTACTCAATTTCTTCTTACAACTTTAAGATTGTTTTCAGAGTGCTTCTTACTGTGCATGTTCCCCCCTCAGAGCCCCTTGTGGGTTTTGCACTCGTTTCAGCCCTGGTCCTGCAGTGTAATTTGAACTGCGTTAGGAACTGGCCTGTCAAATCAGCCTTGTCCATAAGGAGTTGGACTTGATTCTTCTTGACTCTCTTGCCAATCTGTGAGTTGAGTAAAGATATTAGTCTTTTGTTTGCCATATTGGCTTCAGGTATTTCCCAGCTTTTATTTTGCCTTTAATTTTAGATAAGGAATTTTTTATATTAAATGTTGTTAGTTTTATTAAAGTATAGATGAAAATTTCTCCTGTAAGTTAATTACTATTATGATTAGAGTTCTCTTCAAACCAAAGATTTGATACATACTAATTTATATTTTCTTGTAGTTTTATTTTTTTATTTTTGCATTTAGCCTTTTAATCTACTTGATGTGATCATTAATGCTTAGACACAGAGGATAAATGCAGAGATCCAATTTTATTTTTATCCATTTGTAATGGGTGTGAAGAATAGGAGTTTAGTTTGGAGATTTTTTTTTTTTTTTTTTGAGACAGAGTCTCACTTTGTCACCCTCAGTAGAGTGCCATGGCATCATAGGTCACAGCAACCTCCTGGGTTCAAGCAATCCTCTTGCCTCACCCTCTGGAGTAGCTGGCACTATAGGCGCCCTCCATAATGCCTGGCCAGACAGGGTCTCACTTTTGCTTAGGCTGGTCTGGAATTCCTGAGCCCAATCAGTCTACCTGCTGGGGCCTCCCAGAGTGCTAGGGTTATAGGAATGAGCCACCGCGTTGGCCATTGAGGAATTCTTTAAAGGATTTTTTTATACACCATCAATCTCTTTGTGTATACCAGAGATCACAGATTAGTAGCCCTGCATGTACTTGATCAGCACAGGGTATTTTTGTTGTCTTGTTTTTGAGAATTTGAATTACTTGCCAATGCTGGAGTGTTTTTTTATTTAAAATCTGAGATTTCTGCCTTGTTCTGAATAATTAGAAAATGTGGGCTGACTGATCACACATTTTTGCATGGCCCCCTAGATGGACTAATAGGCAGAATGGCCTCTCACATTGCCACCTTTTATCACCCCCTTTACTCTGTTTTTCTTCTTGTAAAATCTGCTTGGCTCACTCACATTACCAGCAGAGTTTGTACCTCCTGCCGGCTGCTACTATTCCTTGTGCCTGCTTCACATTTCTACGGTGAACATTTTCCTCTTCATCTTCTGCCATTGTGTACCTTTATGGGGAGTAGGATGTGGAGGCAACGTTCATAATTTCAGAAATAAGAAAAGGTACGACATCTTAGTGGTTTCACAGTCAAAGCTTTGGGCGGTATTAGTTTACTCATCATTGGGCTATAACTCCTTACAAACCTAACTGCACTAATCAGATAAAATTCAAATTAAAAAAAAAAAGTTCTTTCTGTTGAAAACCAGGAATGAAATATGGTTTAGATATCTTAGGGTCATGAAAGCTGTTCTCTAGGAGTTACTTACTGGAGTTGGGTGAATTAATTTTTCTCAGGCAGCTATGTTGCATTTATATTTCCCTTGGGAAAGTAATTGACTAAATGCCACCTTTTGTAAGATTGATGAGCAATTTAGTGCTTGCAAAAACTGGTTTACTTTCAACTGTCAGACATATCTTATATGAGGCAATGGGGAATTTGGAAAGGTCTCTAGAAGGTTTTTAAAAAAAATTTTTTTGTAGGCTAGTATATATTTGTTTATAACTTCTACAAGCAGAGGTAGAAACAGAATGGTTTTTTGAGAACTCCAACTGTTTTTTGTTTTTTTTTTTTTTGCTTAATAATAATTATTCAACATTAACCTGATGAATGTTATTGAACACGTACAATGTGCTTACTCCTCTCTTGGGTTTCGTGAGATAGTGAGAAGTGAAAGACATAGTCCTTAAGAGTCGTGGGACAGCTAAGAGTTTCTCTTAGAAATGGAGATCAGTTGAATAGGGCTTGTCAACAATAATGGGCTTTGATAGGACACAGTGGAAGCAACTTATAATGTTACCTTCTCGGAGAGTGTGGGGATAGGGAGCAGCAGAATTCAGCTGAATAGGAATGAGATTGAGAAGCAGAAAGATGGATAGCAGAGAAAGGAGACTTTCTAAGCCGTAGTCTGACTTACAGTGGGGGAGAAGCAATGGATTGGGAGGCAGAGTGGAGGCAGTAACCAGTGACAGGAGACACCTTGATTGAATCCACAGTTTAGTTAGCTAAGGAAGGTATAGAGTGGGAAGGAACTTGGTGAGGGGACGAACATAGTTACATACTGAGGCAGTAAATATGTAATAAAGGAGACTGAGTAGACAGATGTGGGGATAAATAGGGTGAAGTTTAATACTCAATGTTATGACACAGTACTGTATCCTTAAGGTAAGACCTTTTGTTAATTCTAGACTCTAGTACAGGAGGCCATGAGGAGATTAGGGCTGGGCCAGTCATAGGCTCAAGTAGAAGCAAATTTGTCTCCACTGACATGGTGATACGATAGGAAAGGGTCATAGGTCGGTCAGAGCCATCATGGTTGTAGTTTATTCAGTCTGTGTCCAATGCCAGCCACATAGGTCAGACCAACAGGATACTAGACTCAGGTTTTATGGGCTAAAATATTGAGGTGAATTCTGAGTTGGGTGAACAAATTTATTTTCTTCGGGTGTTCTTGCTTTTTGAGAATCACCCTTAAGATTCCCAGATAGCTTAGATCAATCCTGTTAGTGTTAAGACGCTTGTCATAGCCCACCCAAGGATTCCTAGTACTCACATCTGGGAGGTGGTTCGGTCAGAAGAAAAGAATGTTTTGTGGTGCATCAGAGGTTGGAGTTCTTTTTGACTGAGGAGACCTGAGCTCTGACCCTCGTGTTCTAATCTGTTGTGGCCCTTTACCTTAAGGACGGGGCAGACCCCCAGAAGCGTGGAGTTGCTCACTCTAGGTCTTGCCCAGTTACAGTGTGCAGGTATGGGGGTCTTTGATGGGAGCTAGGACTGTCAGAGCAGTGGGACCCTTGTTTGATGTGGCAGGAAGGGGTGGAAGAAGGAAATCAACAAATTCTTTCATTGGGTCAAAGGCATAGCTAGGACAAAGAATCTCTGAGCTTTCTAGAATCCTTATGCCTGGATCTTTGTCTATCAAATGATAAGTTTTAAATGTTTAATTTATGGTAACGGGCATACCAAAACAATATATAAGATATTCCTTGTAACAAAACCACCTGTACCCCTCAATATTTTGAAGTAAAAAAGTTTAATTGGAAAATATTTGTATGGCTTAAATGCCATGTGCCCCCTTGAACGCCCACTTAAGTGGAGAGGGGTTTTGGTGATAGATAGGCACTTGACTGTCTCTTTATTTTTATTTTTTTTAGTTTCCTTTTTGCAATAGAAAAACATACCTCACTATAATTACCTTATAAATGATTTAATATTCTAATAAATCACCAGTTATTAAAATTTGCCCCATGGATCCCTACCAGTTTCTTAGATACTGCTAGGTCAGTGAGGGCAAAACTATTTTTATAATAATATTAAAACATCATTTGCTTTTTCCACTGGGTTAACATTTACACAGATGAGGCAAGAGTAGTAGTGGGTAAAACTGTGTGTGGCCAGTATCCATCAGGGCAGCTGGAATTAACAAACAGAATTATTTTAAAGGCAGTTTGATGTAATAATGTTCTTCTTGAAGAGTGAAAATTATTAATTATGTTTATTCTCATCTTGGCCTATGTGCCCTTTTCATATTCTGTGTAAGGGGAAGTGGACATAAAGCGTTTCTGCTACATGTTGAGCTCGGAGGCTGACCTACACTAACGTGCATATGTAATTGTTTAACCTCGGAGCGAGGCTAGCCACTTTCTTACATGGAGCACCATTTTTTCCTGAAGAAGGATTGACAGACAAACTATAGTTTTCAGATGTGGTTATTGGAGGACATTTTCTTGCACATAAAGAAGTGAACCTGTCACATCAAGTACAACAACAGACATTATTTACTGCTAATGATGAAATTCACACTTTCAAGCAAAAAGAAGAATTTTGGAAAACTCAAATCTATTACTACGAGCTTGACAGCTTCCTAAAACTTAGACATTTTCCTGCTTTTTATTGTAGAAATTTTTGTGTGCTGAAATTTTTGTGTGCTGCACTGTGTGAGAGCACAGTGCAGAATAATGAGCTCCATTTTTTGGTTTTATCTGTTATACTGTCTTGCAATAAGTTAAAAAAAATCTCATTTTATGGAGGTATAACTTGTATGGAAAACCTGCATTCTCCAGGTGTGTAACTGGGTGAGTTTTACATTTGTATACACCATCAAGATACTGAACTTTCCATCACCCCACAAGTTACTAGTATTCCTTGCCAATCTATACTTACAGACTTTTCTAATGAGGTGGGGAGATATTTTGATGTCGTATAATGAAATTGGTTCAGAATTTGGAAGATCTCCATAAGTCAGGGAATTAATATATACATGTTTTTGAGACAGAGTCTCACTCTGTTGCACAGGCTGGAGTGCTGTGGCATTAGCCAAGTTCACAGCAACCTCACATTCCTGGGTTTATTTAAGCCATCATCCTGCCTCTGCCTCCCAAGTAGCTGGGGACTACAGGTGCCCACCGGGATGCCCAGCTAGTTTTTCTATTTTTAATAGAGACGAGGTCTCACTCTTGCTGAGGCTGGTCTCAAACTCCTGAGCTCGCACAATCCACCTGCCTTGGCCTCACAGAGTGTGCTAGGATTACAGGGGTGAGCCACTGTATGCAGCCTGAATCAATATTTTTAAAATGATCAATGCATGTTGTTACAAACTCAGGCAAAGAAAAAAGATCCGTCAAAATCTTAAGATAGATCAAAGGATTTGAGCACAAAGAGTATAAGAAGTTTATCGTTATGTTTTAAGATTCTGCATTGCCACTAAACTTGAAGAAACTGTGCCTTGTAAAGTTTTGGTACTGTATCAAAGACTATACATAATTATTTGAAATTAGTATGTATTTTTAGATATAAACCGCATAAACAAAAGCTCTAGGTAGGTGGATGGGGGTTGTTAATAATTTTGAAGAGAGTTAAGGTGTCCTGAGGCCAAAACATTTTAAACACTTCTGATTTAGTTCATGGATCCAAGGAAACCATGAAAAACATATAATTATTAGACAACTCTACACTTAATTTTGATCAACAGTTCCAACATTTTCTCCTAGTAAATTAATTATGATGACTGGTGAGCTATCTCCATATAAAACCTAAACGGGTTTGATTTTTCTCTCCTAATTTTTTCTTCCTCTCTCTTTAATTTCCTTTAGTCATTATATGGTAAAAATGGAACAAGTATAAAAGTACCCCAGACTGACAGGAGCATGTCTTTATGAAATGATTCATTTAAAAATCATTATTATGAGAAATTAATATCATATAATATGTCTCTTTTGTGGTGCGCAGGACCAAAACATTTGTCTCGTTTTCTTTTGCACAGGCTGAAAGGGAGATGATTACGAAAATTTCATCTCTACTCGGGCCAATTAAGATGAATTGATTTCAAGCATGTTAGAAGAGGGAACAGTGAAAAGAACAGTTTATCATTTCAGGAAACTATATATATATATTTTTACTTGAAAACTTTAGCCATTGGAAATTTTCTTTATTCAAAATTATGAAGTAATTTAATAAGAGTTGAACCGGGTATTTTCTTTATGACACGGAAATTAGGTATAACATCTTAATGGTGCACTTGTTAAGAATGAAAGGAGAGGGCGGCACCTGTGGCTCAGTCAGTAAGGAGCCGGCCCCATATACTGAGGGTGGCGGGTTCAAACCCGGCCCTGGCCAAACTGCAAAAAAAAAAAGAATGAAAGGAGATCTATTCGTGACTATTCTGAGATAAAAGAGGAAAACCAAGGCAATCCTCATTTAACTGGGACTTATGCCACCCTACCTAGAAAGTATAATGTTTTTGAAAAAGTGGAATCTTTGACTTATTAGATATTATATTTAAATGTCAGTCCTATTCCTTTTTGTAACCCAGGTGTCCTCTTGTATATTTCTTTGGTGAAACATGTCTTCTAAAAAGAAAATGTTAGAAATTATTGTTATATACCCCTAATAAAAATGAAAAGCAACTAAGAATTGGAACTCTCAGCTTATTTCTTTACATCTGTTTGAGTTAGAGGAAGCTTCAGGATAAGCAACTGAGAAAATTAATCTTTGTGATGGCTCACTGTATTTTAACTGGTGTATTTGCTAATAATCTGGATGCTAACATAAAGTGGCAGCTGTGACTCTGGATATTTTGAAAATCCAACCATCTGTTGGCCTCGTTTCAAACCTTATGATTTATATTAGACATCTTAGGAACCTTACGTATTAAAGGGGCAGTGCAAAGTGGTAAATTTAACTATCTAACAAATTAACTATCATTATTGGAATGATGCAGTAGTAAATTACGTGTATTTCATAGGTTATTTGTGGAGCCTATATTTTTGAGTGTATTTTAGAAAATATGAAGGTAAATATTGAGTTCTAAATAAAAAGGAAGAATAAAAATAAGTGAATGAAATTCTTGGAGTTCAGAATCTGTGGTCAGTCAAAGCCGTTAATATATACGGAATTAGCTGGGCACAGTGGCTCACGCCTGTAATCCTGGCACTCTGGGAGGCCAAGGCAGGTGGATTGCTTGAGCTCACAAGTTTGAGCAAGAGCGAGACCTCACCTCTAAAAATAGCCGGGCATTGTGGTGGGCGCCTGTAGTCCCAGCTACTCAGGAGGCTGAGACAAGAGAATTGCTTGAGCCCAGGTTGCTGTGGGCTGTGATGCCACAGCATTTTACCAAGGGTGACAAATCGAGACTCTGTTCCAAAAAAAAAAGAGATAGAGGGAACTCTATCTTTAGATAGATATGTTTAGGAGACCCTTCTAGGTGCCAAAAGTTATGGCTAAGTGGCCTGTCGCATTCCTAATTGTCTCTGAATGAATACATTTTCCACCATACTAATTAATGTTTTTAAAGTGCTTAGCACGGTGTTATAAAAATGTTACTTATTAATAATAATACTAGTTATATTGAGTACTTATGGAAATAGTTTTCTTACTTTCCTAACATCAGAACACCTATTTATGGTTATTAAAAGATTTGCATTATGCCTAATGCTTTCTTTAAATTGGCATATGATCAATGGCCACATTTAAAAAATACAAATGCATATATATCTCAAGCGATTTTACTTATGTATTACATGACATATTCCATTGCATATATATGCATACACATGTAAATACAGAGATGAAGATAAAAGCTTGGTTTAATTATGTTTTTTGATGGTGGGAAAAGCAATATACTTGTTACGGCAAATCTATATAATGTAGTAGTATTTTTTTTTTTTTTTTTTTTTGAGACAGAGTCTCACTGTCGCTCTCAGTAGAGTGCCATTGCCTCACAGCTCACAGCAACCTCAAACTTTTGGACTTAAGCGATTCTCTTGCCTCATCCACCCGAGTAGCTAGGACTATAGGTGCCCACCACAACACCTGGCTATTTTTTTGGTTGCAGTTGTCATTGTTGTTTAACAGGTCCTGGCCTGGGCTCAAACCGCCACCTCGATGTATGTGGCCGGCACCTTACTCACTGAGCTGCCGGTGCCGAGCCTTAATGTAGTAGTATTTAACACTATAGATTTCAGGGAAGCAGAGGAATCAGAGAGGATGAAGAGAAGAGAAGAGAGAGAGAGGAGAGAGAGAGAGAAGAGAGAGACAAAGAAAGAAAGAATATGAATGAGAATGGGCACACAAACCATAGAGAAAAAAAAGCATGTTAACTCAGAAGTTCTTAGAATCAGACAGATCTTGTTCTAATTGTCACTGCTGCTTCCCTGCTGGGTAAACCTCATGCACGTTATTTAATAGCTGTACGCCCAGGTACCTTGCATATAAAATGAGGAGGGTCATGAGGACTGAGTGAGGCAACACACGAAAAGCTGTCAGCATCACACTTGGCACATACTCGGTGTTCACTGCCTGCTGCCCATTCTCTGCTGTCGTATATAGAATTCTTACGACCAGGACAGATAGGGCTGTCTCTTAAGCTGGCAGAGAGACCATCATTCATGAGGTTATCTAATGTGGAGAGCTGATAACCTCACAAAGTTTCTTTTGTCATTTGAATTCTCAAATTCTCTATTTTGGGTTAAATTGTTGTTTTTTTTTTTTTAAACCAAAGCTAGACTTTTATTATTACATCTCTGATGAATAGGGAGAGAGGTAATAAAATTCTCATTTTCCAGCTGTTTGAAAATCCAATTCCACTGTATCTTTATTTTGTTATATAGTCACTCTTAAAATGGGAATGTGGGGGGGAGTGAAGTGTGATTGTAGTAAGGAAATGGCTCTGGTTATCACTCTGGCAGAGTGAATTCAGGATTGGCCTGAGTTATCAGTTCATTCATTAGCTACTCCAGGCCTGGGGAGTGTTGCTGACTCCGGGCACATAAAGGCTCCTCCTTTACTATAAAACTTCTTCAGTACAATTTTCGTTGTTGTCATTTATTTGTGACATTGATTGAACAGATATTTATGGAACCTACCAAATGCCCAGCGCTGTGCTGTGTGTAGAAGATCAACAACGGGCCAAAACAACCCACACTCTCAAAGAGTGTACTTTCTAGTGGGAAGTGATGCAAACAAATGATTTTTTTTTTTTTTTTTTTTTTTATTGTTGGGGATTCATTGAGGGTACAATAAGCCAGTTACACTGATTGCAATTGTTAGGTAAAGTCCCTCTTGCAATCATGTCTTGCCCCCATAAAGTGTGACACACACTAAGGCCCCACCCTCCTCCCTCCATCCCTCTTTCTGCTTCCCCCCCCATAAACTTAATTGTCATTAATTGTCCTCATATCAAGATTGAGTACATAGGATTCATGCTTCTCCATTCTTGTGATGCTTTACTAAGAATAATGTCTTCCACTTCCATCCAGGTTAATACGAAGGATGTAAAGTCTCCATTTTTTTTAATAGCTGAATAGTATTCCATGGTATACATATACCACAGCTTGTTAATCCATTCCTGGGTTGGTGGGCATTTAGGCTGTTTCCACATTTTGGCAATGGTAAATTGAGCTGCCATAAACAGTCTAGTACAAGTGTCCTTATGATAAAAGGATTTTTTTCCTTCTGGGTAGATGCCCAGTAATGGGATTGCAGGATCGAATGGGAGGTCTAGGTTGAGTCCTTTGAGGTTTCTCCATACTTCCTTCCAGAAAGGTTGTACTAGTTTGCAGTCCCACCAGCAGTGTAAAAGTGTTCCCTTCTCTCCACATCCACGCCAGCATCTGCAGTTTTGAGATTTTGAGATGTGGGCCATTCTCACTGGGGTTAGATGATATCTCAGGGTTGTTTTGATTTGCATTTCTCTAATATATAGAGATGATGAACATTTTTTCATATGTTTGTTAGCCATTCGTCTGTCATCTTTAGAGAAAGTTCTATTCATGTCTCTTGCCCATTGATATAAGGGATTGTTGACTTTTTTCATGTGGATTAATTTGAGTTCTCTATAGATCCTGGTTATCAAGCTTTTGTCTGATTGAAAATATGCAAATATCCTTTCCCATTGTGTAGGTTGTCTCTTTGCTTTGGTTATTGTGTCCTTAGCTGTACAGAAGCTTTTCAGTTTAATGAAGTCCCATTTGTTTATTTTTGATGTTGTTGCAATTGCCATGGCAGTCTTCTTCATGAAGTCTTCCCCCAGGCCAATATCTTCCAGTGTTTTTCCTATGCTTTCTTTGAGGATTTTTATTGTTTCATGCCTTAAATTTAAGTCCTTTATCCATCTTGAATCAATTTTTGTGAGTGGGGAAAGGTGTGGGTCCAGTTTCAGTCTTTTACATGTAGACATCCAGTTCTCCCAACACCATTTATTGAATAGGGAGTCTTTCCCCCAAGGTAAGTTCTTGTTTGGTTTATCAAAGATTAGGTGGTTGTAAGATGTTAGTTTCATTTCTTGGTGTTCAATTCGATTCCAAGTGTCTATGTCTCTGTTTTTGTGCCAGTACCATGCTGTCTTGAGCACTATGGCTTTGTAGTACAGACTAAAATCTGGTATGCTGACGCCCCCAGCTTTATTTTTGTTACTAAGAACTGCCTTAGCTATACGGGGTTTTTTCCGGTTCCATACAAAACGCAGAATCATTTTTTCCAAATCTTGAAAGTACGATGTAGATACTTTGATAGGAATGGCATTGAATAGGTAGATAGCTTTGGGAAGTATAGACATTTTAACAATGTTGATTCTTCCCATCCATGAGCATGGTATGTTCTTCCATTTGTTAATATCCTCTGCTATTTCCTTTCTGAGGATTTCATAGTTTTCTTTATAGAGGTCCTTCACCTCCTTCGTTAGGTATATTCCTAGGTATTTCATTTTCTTTGAAACTATGGTGAAGGGAGTTGTGTCCTTAATTAGCTTGTCATCTTGACTGTTATTGGTGTATACAAAAGCTACTGACTTGTGGACATTGATTTTATATCCTGAAACATTACTGTATTTTTTGATGACTTCTAGGAGTCTTGTGGTTGAGTCTTTGGGGTTCTCTAAGTATAAGATCATGTCGTCAGCAAAGAGGGAGAGTTTGACCTCCTCTGCTCCCATTTGGATTCCCTTTATTTCCTTGTCTTGCCTAATTGTATTGGCTAGAACTTCCAGCACTACGTTGAATAGTAGAGGTGACAGAGGACAACCTTGTCTGGTTCCAGTTCTAAGAGGAAAAGCTTTCAGTTTTACTCCATTCAGTAAAATATTGGCTGTGGGTTTGTCATAGATAGCTTCAATCAGTTTTAGAAATGTGCCACCTATGCCTATACTCTTCAGAGTTCTAATTAGAAAAGGATGCTGGATTTTATCAAATGCTTTTTCTGCATCTATTGAGAGGATCATGTGATCTTTATTTTTGCCTCTGTTAATATGGTGGATAACGTTTATAGACTTGCGTATGTTAAACCAGCCTTGCATCCCTGGGATGAAGCCTACTTGATCATGATGAATGACTTTTTTGATGATAAGCTGTAATCTATTGGCTAGGATTTTGTTGAGAATTTTTGTGTCTATGTTCATGAGTGAGATTGGTCTGAAATTCTCCTTTTTGTTTGGGTCTTTTCCTGCTTTTGGTATCAGGGTGATGTTTGCTTCATAGAATGTGTTGGGGAAGATTCCTTCTTCCTCAATTTTTTGGAATAATTTCTGCAGTACAGGAATAAGCTCTTCCTTGAAGGTTTGATAGAATTCTGGAGTGAAGCCATCTGGACCAGGGCATTTTTTAGTTGGAAGCTTTTTTATTGTTTCTTTGATCTCAGTGCTTGAAATTGGTCTGTTCAGGAGGTCTATTTCTTCCTGGCTAAGTCTAGGGAGAGGGTGTGATTCCAAATATTGATCCATTTCCTTCACATTGTCAAATTTCTGGGCATAGAGTTTCTGGTAGTATTCAGAGATGATCTCTTGTATCTCTGTGGGATCAGTTGTTATTTCCCCTTTATCGTTTCTGATTGAGGTTATTAGAGATTTTACTTTTCTATTTCTAGTTAGTCTGGCTAATGGTTTATCTATTTTATTTATTTTTTCAAAAAACCAACTCCTTGTTTCATTAATTTTCTGAATGATTCTTTTGTTTTCAATTTCATTGATCTCTGATTTGATTTTGGATATTTCTTTTCTTCTACTGAGTTTAGGCTTAGATTGTTCTTCTTTTTCCAATTCCATAAGATCTCTTGTGAGATTGTTGATGTGCTCTCTTTCTGTTTTTCGAATGTAGGCATCTAAAGCGATGAATTTTCCTCTCAAAACTGCTTTTGCAGTATCCCACAGGTTTTGGTAGCTTGTGTCTTCATTGTTGTTATGCTCAAGGAAGTTAATGATTTCCTGTTTTATTTCTTCCTTCACCCATCTGTTATTCAACAGAAGATTGTTTAATTTCCATGCCTTTGGGTGGGCTTGAGCATTTTTGTTAGAGTTGAGTTCCACCTTTAGTGCCTTATGGTCTGAAAAGATACAAGGTAAAATTTCAATTCTTCTGATTCTGTTGATATTTGTTTTGTGTCCCAGGATATGATCAATTTTGGAGAATGTTCCATGGGGTGGTGAGAAGAATGTATATTCTTTATCTTTGGGGTGGAGTGTTCTATATGCATCTATCAAGCATAGTTGTTCTAGGGTCTCATTTAAATCTCTTACATCTTTGTTTAATTTCTGTTTAGAGGATCTGTCCAGCTCTGTAAGAGGTGTGTTAAAGTCCCCTGTTATGATGGTATTATCAGATATCATATTGCTCAGACTGAGTAAGGTCTGCTTCAAGAATCTGGGAGCATTTAAATTGGGTGCATAAATATTTAGAATGGAAATGTCTTCTTGTTGTATTTTTCCCTTGACCAATATAAAGTGACCATCTTTGTCTTTTTTGACTTTAGTTGCTTTAAATCCACATGTATCTGAAAATAAGATTGCAACTCCTCTTTTCTTCTGAATTCCGTTTGCCTGAAAAATTGTCTTCCAACCCTTGACTCGGAGCTTTAATTTGTCTTTTGAGGCCAGGTGTGTTTCTTGCAGACAGCAAATGGATGGCTTGTGTTTTTTAATCCAGTCAGCCAATCTATGTCTCTTCAGTGGGGAATTCAGGCCATTAACATTTATTGAGATAATTGATAAGTGTGGTAGTATTCTATTCGTCTTATTTGGTGAGAGTCCATTGCTTAATTTTATCTTTTGCATCAGTGTGGAGGTTAGGTTTTGTCCTTTGATTTCTGAGTTCTTACTTTGCTGCTGATCCATTGTGGTGGTCAGTGTGCAGAACAGGTTGAAGTATTTCCTGTAGAGCTGGTCTTGTTGTGGCGAATTTCCTCAACGTTTGTATATCCGTAAATGATTTGATTTCTCCGTCAATTCTGAAGCTTAGCTTAGCAGGGTACAGAATTCTGGGCTGGAAATTGTTCTGTTTAAGTAGATTAAAGGTAGATGACCATTGTCTTCTTGCTTGGAAAGTTTCATTAGAGAAGTCTGCGGTCACTCTGATGGATTTGCCCCTGTAGATCAACTGGCGCTTACTCCTGGCAGCTTGCAGAATCTTTTCTTTTGTCTTGACTTTGGACAGGTTCATCACAATGTGTCTTGGAGAAGCTCGGTTAGAGTTGAGGCGACCCGGGGTCCGATAGCCCTCTGAAAGCAGTGTGTCAGACTCTTTGGTGATGTTTGGGAAATTTTCTTTTATAATATTCTCTAGTATGGCTTCCATTCCTCTGGGGCATTCTTCTTCCCCTTCTGGAATTCCTATAACTCGTATGTTGGAACGCTTCATAAAGTCCCATAATTCTGACAGTGAACGTTCTGCTTTCTCTCTCTTCTTTTCTGCCTCTTTTACTGTCTGAGTTATCTCAAGAACTTTGTCTTCTACCTCTGAAATTCTTTCTTCTGCATGGTCTAACCTGTTGCTGATACTTTCCATTGTATCTTTAAGTTCCCTAATTGACTGTTTCAGTTCCTTCAGGTCTGCTATATCCTTTTTATATTCTTCATATCGTTCATCTCTTATTTGATTCTGTTTTTGGATTTCCTTTTGGTTATTTTCCACTTTATTAGCAATTTCCTTCATTGTTTCCATCATTTCTTTCATTGTTTTCAACATGTGTATTCTAAATTCCCTTTCTGTCATTCCTAACATTTCTATACTGGTGGAATCATCTGCAGTAGCTACCTCATGGTCCCTTGGTGGGGTTGTTCTAGACTGGTTCTTCATGTTGCCTGGAGTTTTCTGCTGATTCTTCCTCATGAGTGATTTCTTTTATCTGTTTCCTTGCCCTAATTTTCCTTTCACTTCCTCTTGCTCTTTAAGTTCTTGTGCCTGTGGACTAAGGGTTATAGGACCAGAAGGGTGAGAAGGTTGAAGAGCAAAAAAAGGGGATGAAAGAAAGGAGGACCGAGTGATAAGAAAAAAAGAAAGATAGAGAAAGGAGAGGGGGTGGGTATAAGGAATATTGACAAAAAGAAGAGAGGCACAGAAAGAGGGAGACAGGGCAATATAGGTGTACAGTAGGGTACTTTGACACAACCTTAAAAAACCCCACCTTCTGGGGGTGCCCAGTTGCGTGGTTCCCTTGAGGTCAGCAGCTCTTTGCTAACCTGATCAGACACAGTACCCCACCTCCACCAAGTAGAGAGGAAAGACAAAAATGCTTTAAATCAAACCAAAAGAAGCAAACAGAAAACTTTACGGGGATAAAATTGGGTGAAAAACCAAATTATATCGGTAGAAACACTAGCAAAAATGAAGTTGAAGTTATTAAAAAAGGCAGCAATGGGAAATTATAATTAAACTAGGAAAATTGAGAAAGAAAAAGGGATCTGTGTGGAAAAGATTGAAATTAAAAAAACAAAAGAACATCAGCAACGTCAAAATAAACAAACAAAAAAAACAACCAAACCAAAAACAAAAAGAAGAAAAAAATACACAACCAAAAACAAAGCAGTTTGTATATGTTATTGAATATTGTCTGGGCAACACGTGGTCTTCTGGGGTATGAGATGTTAGTCACAGTTCTGATACGACTGGAGGCTGCTGATTTCTCAAACCCCAGCAGGTAGACACCCTAAATCTCTCTTCAGCCTACTTAAAAGGCATTTTGAACTTGTAAACTTGCTGAGCAGAAGCTTTCCCAGCTTTCTCGCTGGAATCGCTGCTGAAGTGGCTATGCACTTACTCAGTGTGCCAAAACCGATCTCACTCTGCCCCTGAGGGTTAGGGCTGCAAGGCGGCTCAGACCCCACCCTTAGGCTACTTGGTTGCTGGGTTACCAGCTCCCACCCGTTTCTAGCTCTGCGACCCTGAGGGCAGAGCTTGCCGGGGCAGATCACTGACAATGGATCCGTGTGACCCACCGCCAAACACTATCAGCTCCGTCTGGCTCAGCGGCTCAGACTGGGGCCCTAGACAACGGCCAAAGTTCTCCGCACTCCCGCTCAGGCCTTCCCCAAGGCAGTTCAACTCAGTGCCAAGTCCAAGGACATCAAAACAGTTCACAGGTAAGGCCTTTCTGGTTTGCAGTCTCGCTGCTACTGAACTTACAGTTGTGGGCGGGTTTAGACGGATTGAACACATGCGACCACTTGCCGGCTTTCCACTGTTTTAGTCCTCCTCTTGGGGTCCAGAAGTCTCTCGCTGACTCCCTGTATTTTCATAGGAGTGATGATAGGCAGTTCCCACCAGCCAGAGATGCCTGGAGTCCTATCTCCCCAGACTCACGGTACCCAGATGCAAGGAAGCTGTTACTCGGCTGCCATCTTGCTCCGCCTCTGCAAACAAATGATTTAAAGTGGTAATGAATGACTGTAATAAAGTCAACGGGAACCAAGGGAGGGCGCTTCCCATTCTGCCTGTCAGCAAAGACTGCACAGAAAAGGAAATGTTTGAGCTGAAAATGAGAGTGTCAGGAGAGTAGCCAAGTGGAAGGGAGGTATTTTCCAGGCTCTGAGGAAGCAGCACCAGAGTGACCCAGAGACTGTGTGCAGGGATGTGTCAGTAATTCACTGTGCACATGAATTACTTATCCTTAAGGAATTCAGATCTTATTTTGTAGGGAATGGCAGCCATCAGAAATTTTGGAGCTGGAAATGAGATGATCAGATTTGTGCTCAGAAGCTCAGTAGTTGAAAGGGAATGGAGGCTGAATCAGCAAAGTCAGCAAGGACACTGTAGTGTTTGTTGAGGCAAGTCACGCTGACAGTCCACACTTGGCATTTGTAGCAGAGATGGAGAAGTAAGGGTGCATTGCAGATCTCAGTTGCACGAGAATCAACATTTTCAGGTTTGGGGTACATTTTGAAAGACAGAGGAGAAGCCTAGGATGGCTCCCAGATTTGGGGTTTAGGCCGCCAGGTAGACAGTATTGCCCTACATCAATGTAGAGGATCAAAGAGAAAAAAGATTTTGGTAACATGAAGATGATGAGTCCAGTGTAGGGCCTGGGAAAGCACCTGTGGCCCAATCAAGGAGCACTTTGAGGAGAGAGGTCTAGGACATAGAGGACAGATGTGAGAGACAGAGGATTCAGTGACATTAGAGCGGTACTTTAAGCGGTGGTTATGAATGAAGTAGGTGAGGGGTACCTGCAAAGCCAGAGACTCTAGACTTGCTTTGCAGCTAGTTACCTGAGATAAATATTGTAGAAAAAGGATGGAGACTTTATTTTTAAATTTTATTTTTTTTAATTTCAGATTAATATGAGAATATATACAATCATATTACATTGTTTGCATCTGTAAGGCAGAGTCTTGTGGTGTAGCTGTGTCCTTCCCCTGAGTGTGCCGTACACCTGTGTGCTGTTCCTTTTGGGTGGGACCTTGCTGAACTCTCTCCTCCTCCTTCTTGAATTTCATTGAGTATTTCTTTCAAGTGAGCATGTTAATCCACCAGTTTCGACATAGTATTGAGCACTTGTGATGCTTGTTTTCCCATTCCTGTGGTACTTTATTTAGGAGAGTGTTCTCCAAATCCAGGATGGATACTTTAAACAAGAGGCAAGAAGGACTGGGTGTGATGGCTCAGCCTGTACTCCTAGCAATCTGGGAGGCCAAGGCGGGTGGATTGCCTGAGCTCAGGAGTTTGAGACCAGCCTAAGCAAGAGTGAGACCCCCATCTCTAAAAATAGGCATTGCGGTGAGTGCCTGTAGTTCCAGCTACTCTAGAGGCTGAGGCAAGAGGATTGTTTGAGCCCAAGAGTTTGAGATTGCTGTGAGCTGTGACACCACTGAACTCTACCGAGGGTGAAAAAATGATGCTCTGTCTCAAAAAAAAAAAAAAAAAAGGCTAAGAAGGAAAATGTTGTGGAAATTGACTAATTATAACAAATCTGTTTATTGCTGTCTATGGGACAGCAACAGCATTAAAAATTCCCTTCTACTATTTAAGTTTGCTTCTTTTGTAGAGAAATTGGCTCTGTAGAAACAGGGATAATGAGGGTTAAAGAAACAGTATATTTTATTTCCCTTTATGCAGTACGAATTCTCCTTTTTCATTAACCCCAGAAGATCCTTTGATATTTTATCTAACCTTAATGTGTTTTAAATAAAATGCCTAAAGGACTAAGTAGGTGACTGAAATAACAGTTTGTCAGTTTATGAATTGTGGTTCTATGAGATCTTCTACTAATGATTCAGGTGCGTATTTCGTCTTGATTCTGGATATGAGTAAAGGAACCTGTATTTGACCATCACAGTTTTATATTTCATAGCAAAGAACCATAGCTGCCAGGTATTTTCATTGCTATTTTCTGTGATCAAACAAAGACTGATTGCTTAAGTAAAAGTTTTTACTTATCTTTTTAAGTAAAAGGTTTTACTTAAGCAATCAGTCTCAGCATAATAAAGTTTAAAGGAATTTATAGTTTTTCTACTTGTTCTCCAGGCATGTATGTTAGTGCACATGATAGCATTTTTTTTTTTTGAGACAGAGTCTCAAGCTGTTGCCCTGGGTAGAGTACTGTGGTGTCATAGCTCACAGCAACCTCAAATTTCTGGGCTTACGCGATTCTCTTGTTTCAGCCTCCTAAGAGGCCCACCACAATGCCCAGCTATATATATATATATATATATATTTTTTTTTTTTTTTTTTTTGGTTGCAGTTGTCTTTGTTGTTTAGCTGTACCAGGCCTGGTTCCAATCTGCCAGCCTCGGTGTATGTGGCTGGCCCCCTACTGACTGAGCCACAGGTGCTGCCCATGATATCATTTTTTTACTAGTGTGACACTTTTTTCAATTTATGTTTTAGGGCTTTTATCTTTTTTTGCTGTATGAAATTAGCAGACCCTCTCAATCACTTTCTTAATTTTAATTAACAAAAGTGGATATCACATTTTTATCGAAAGGTGAATATAAAACTAGCAGACCTTGGTGGTTTGCCTATTCTGGGTTATTCTCTTTCTCACCTTCTCCCTGGGACACAGCTGGCGTGGCTTTGGCACTGTAGGTCATTGGTTCCCTTTTGCTTGCTGGTGGTTAGTTCAGGGAATGGCATGTGCTTTGATTCTGATTTGTGGGGGGAAGTCTGCTGGAGCCTCAGAGCATCCCTTTTTTGCTGATAGCAAGGGATTTGGAGGGAAGAGAATACCATTTTTAGCTGGAAATTGTTGGGTATACTTATGATGCCTGGACTTTGCTGCCTTCTTAACCACAGGAGACATGAGGTGACAACAGGCAGCTATGCTGGGCCTGGGGCACTAGAAAGATGAGTCTTAGTGATCTGGTTAAGCCACTGAATTAACCAGCCTGAGAGTGACACTACCACGGATTATGGGACATAGTGACTTTTAACCATTTGAACCAATTACTTTTTAACCATTTGAATCAAGAGTTTTTTCTTATTTGCTGCTGATACATCCTACCCAATATACATTTCAGTTTGAATTAAGAAATGTATTAACAGAAAATAGACAGGGTGGATATTTAAATACCAGTTCTGACAATTACCACATGTTGTTGGAGATATCCATAAACAGACTAATCAGAATTGATACTGACATAGTATGTCAGGTCAATGTCAGCCTGGGCATGGTGGACCATGACAGATCCTGAGACTTGCCAGAAAGTCTTAACTTAATGGCATTTCATTAGTATAAATGAATTTTCATTGTTTTGAGGATTCACTTTTAAATCTCCTTATCTTTTTCAGTGTTATTGGAGGAAAAAAACCTTCAATAATCATGTATTGACTTATAATTTTTTTTTTTGAGGCAGAGTCTCTGTCACCTGTGTAGAGTGCTGTGGCATCATGTAGCTCATAACAACCTCAAACTCTTGGGCTCAAGCAATCCTCTTGCTTCAGCCTCCTGAGTAGCTGGGACTATAGGTGCTGGCCACAATGCCTGGCTAGCTTTTCTATTTTTAGTAGAGAAGGGGTAGGGCTCTTGCTCAGGCTGGTTTCAAACTCCTGAGCTCAAGCTATCCACTGGCCTCAGCCTCCCAGACTTCTAGGATTACCGGTGTGAGCCATTATGCCTGGCCCTGTGTTGACTTACTAAAGCACCTCTCATTTGAAGTTTGCTGCATCAGGAAATGTAGCTGCTGTCTTGGCCAAGGTTAAACAGTGGATCATGTTTAGAGTGAAGAAATTGTAGAACCAAATTTTGTGTTGCTTACATCATTAAACTACAAATAAAGTCTATGCACCGAGTTCTATTGGCATTTCTGCAATGTATTTCTTTTCTTCATATGAAAGGTGTTGCTTTCTCCTCTAAAGGGTCCAAGGCATTACAGGATTAAAGGCCTTTGAAAAAGAAAGCAGCCATGTCTGATAATACCAATACTAGCCAGCAGATTAAGTGTATTTTTTGCTTTTCCTTTTTATTTTCAAATAAGGTTTTAACATCCAAACATTTCACTTGTCCTTGACTAAGTAACTCATGTCAGTTTTTGTGGTTCCATTAATGCTTAAAAAGAAGGTCAGACTGCAAAAAGCAGGGCTGAACAGTATCTAAACTGACTGCTCCTGGCCTTTGTTCTCCTCTGACTGCATTGCCTTAAAACTGTCGAATGGGATTTACCACGATGGGGATGCCGAGCCCCTCCTGCTCTCTGGGGACGTGACTGCTTAGGGAGGCGGCTGTCCTCCCTTGGCCCTGGCTTTCTCCCTATCGTTCTTGACCAAGAGTTAAAACTTCACCCCAAGACCTTACGTGATTATCATATTAGCACACAGTATGTGTTCAATAGTGGCTCCAATTAAACAAGTAACAGGGTGTGCTATAAATGTGAAGAATCCCAGTAATACAATGGAACTCATAAGCCCTTCTTGCGGCCTCCTACCTCTTTCTATGGCTGTCTGTCCTTTGAACAGGAAAGGATCTAATTGATTTCTCAGGTAAGGAAAAGGCTTTGACTACATACATTTTTTTTTTATTGTTAAATCATAACTGTGTACATTAGTGCAATCAAGGGGTACAATGTACTGATTTCATATACAATCTGAAATATTCTCATCAAACTATTCAACGTAGCCTTCATGGCATTTTCTTAGTTACTGTATGTAGACATCTGTATTCTGCCTTTAGTAAGTTTCACCTGTACCCATTCCAAGATGCACCGTAGGTGTGGCCCTACCCACTACCCTCCCTCCACCCTAACCTCTCCCCTCCCTTCCCCTTCCTTGACCCTTCCCTCATAGTCTTGTGCTATAGTTGGGTTATAGCCTTCATGTGAAAGCTATAATTTAGCTTCATAGTAGGCTGAGTAAATTGGATACTTTTTCTTCCATTTCTGAGATACTTTGCTAAGAAGAATATGTTCCAGCTCCATCCATGTAAACATGAAAGAGGTAAAGTCTCCATCTTTCTTTAAGGCTGCACAATATTCCATGGTATACATGTACCACAATTTGCTAGTCCATTCGTGGGTCGATGGGCACTTGGGCTTCTTCCATGACTTAGCAATTGTGAATTGGGCTGCAATAAACATTCTGGTACAGATGTCTTTGTTATATTGTGATTTTTGGTCTTCTGGGTATAAACCCAGTAAAGGAATTATAGGATAGAATGGCAGGTCTATTTTTAGGTCTCTGAGTATTCTCGAAACATCCTTCCAGAAGGAATGTACTAGTGTGCATTCCCACCAGCAGTGTAGAAGTGTGCCCTTTTCTCCACATCCACGCCAACATCTCTGGTTTTGGGATTTTGTTATGTGGGCTACTCTTACTGGGGTTAGGTGATATCGCAAAGTAGTTTTGATTTGCATTTCTCTGATGATTAAGGATGATGAGCTTTTTTTCATGTGTTTGTAGATCATGCATCTGTCTTCTTTAGAGAAGTTTCTCTTCAAGTCCCTTGCCCAATCTGAGATGGGATCACATGTTCTTTTCTTGCTAATAAGTTTGAGTTCTCTGTGGATTCTGGTTATTAGCCCTTTATCGGAGGTATAACCTGCAAATATTTTCTCCCATTCTGAGGGTTGTCTGCTTGCTTTACTTACTATGTTCTTGGCTGTGCAGAAGCTTTTTAGTTTGATCAGGTCCCAGTAGTGTATTTTTGAAGCTGCTTCAATTGCTTGGGGAGTCCTCCTCATAAAATATTCACCCAGGCCGATTCCTTCAAGAGTTTTTCCCTGCACTTTTTTCAAGTATCTTTATACTTTTATGTCTTAAGTTTAAATCTTTTATCCAGTGAGAGTCTATCTTAGTTAATGGTGAAAGGTGCGGGTCCAGTTTCAATCTTCTACAGGTTGCCAGCCAGTTCACCCAGCACCATTTGTTAAATAGGGAATCTTTTCCCCACTGAATGTTTTTAATTGGTTTGTCAAAGATCAAATAACGGTAAGTAGCTGGATTCATCTCTTGGTTCTCTATTCTGTTCCACACATCTACTTCTCTGTTTTTGTGCCAATACCATGCTGTTTTGATCACTATGGATTTATAGTACAGTCTCAGGTCTGGTAGCGTGATTCCTCTTGCTGTGTTTTTATTGCTGAGTAATGTTTTGGCTATTCGAGGTTTTTTCTGATTCCATATAAAATGAAGTATTATTTTTTCAAGATCTTTAAAATATGACAGTGGAGCTTTAATAGGAATTGCATTAAAATTATATATTGCTTGGGTAGTATAGACATTTTAACAATGTTGATTCTTCCCAGCCATGAGCATGGTATATTTTTCCATTTGTTAACATCTTCAGCTATTTCTTTTCTTAAAGTTTCATAGTTCTCTTTGTAGAGATCTTTCATATCCTTTGTTAGGTATACTCCCAAATATTTCATTTTCTTTGGCACTACTGTGAACGGAATAGAGTCCTTGACTGTTTTTTCGGCTTGGTTATTGTTGATATATATAAAGACTACAGATTTATGGGTGTTGATTTTGTAGCCTGAGACATTGCTGTATTCCTTGATCACTTCTAAAAGTTTTGTAGTAGAATCCCTAGTGTTTTCCAGATATACGATCATATCATCTGTGAAGAATGAAAGTTTGATCTCTTCTAACCCTATGTGGATACCCTTGATCGCCTTTTCTTCCCTAATTGCAATGGCTAAAACTTCCATTACAATGTTAAAGAGCAATAGAGACAATGGGCAACCTTGCCTGGTTCCTGATCTAAGTGGAAATGATTTCAATTTAACTCTATTCAATAGATATTGGCTGTGGGTTTGCTGTAGATGGCCTCTCAGTTTAAGAAATGTCCCTTCTATACCAATTTTCTTAAGTGTTCTGATGGTGAAGGGATGCTGGATATTATCAAAGGCTTTTCCGCATCAATTGAAAGAATCATATGGTCCTTATTTTTTAGTTTGTTTATGTGCTGAATTACATTTATAGATTTATGTATATTGAACCAGCCTTGAGACCCTGGGATAAATCCCACTTAGTCGTGGTGTATAATTTTTTTGATGTGTTGTTGGATTCTGTTTGTTAGGATCTTATTGAGTATTTTAGCATCAATATTCATTAGTGATATCGGTCTATAATTTTCTTTTCTTGTTGGGTCTTTTCCCGGTTTGGGGGTCAAGGTGATGTTTGCTTCGTAGAATGTGTTGGGTAATATTCCTTCTTTTTCTATATTGTGGAAGAGGTTTATTAATATAGGTACTAGTTCTTTAAAGGTTTGGTAGAATTCTGACATAAAGCCGTCGGGTCCTGGGCTTTTCTTTTTAGGGAGATTTTGTATAGTTGATGCTATTTCAGAACTTGATATAGGCCTGTTTAACATTTCCACTTCATTCTGGCTAAGTCTTGGTAGGTGGCATACTTCCAGGTATTGGTCAATTTCTTTCAGATTTTCATATTTCTGAGAGTAGAGTTTCTTGTAGCATTCCTTAAGGATTTTTTGAATTTCTGAGGGGTCTGTTGTGATTTCATCATTAACCATTTCTGATTGATCAAATTAGAGATTTTACTCTTTTTTTCCTGGTTAGGTTGGCCAAAGGTTTATCTATTTTATTGATCTTTTCAAAAAAGCAACTTTTGGATTTATTGATCTGTTGTATAATTCTTTTGTTTTCAATTTCATTTAATTCTGCTCTGATTTTGGTTATTTCTTTTCTTCTGCTGGGTTTGGGGTTGGAATGTTCTTCCTTCTCCAGTTGCTTGAGATGTTCCATTAAGTTATTAACTTCCTCTCTTTCCATTTTCTTAAGGAAGGCTTATCGTGCTATAAATTTCCCTCTTAGGACTACCTTTGCTATATCACAGAGGTTCGCGTAATTCGTGTCTTGATTGTTGTTTTGTTCTAAAAATTTGGTGATTTCCTTCTTAATCTCTTCTACAACCCATCTGTCCTTCAGCGTAAGGTTGTTTAGCTTCCATGTTTTTGTATAGGTATGCAGTTCCTGTTGTTATTGAGTTCAACTTTTATTCCATGATGATCTGAGAAGATGCAAGGAATAATTTCTATTTTTTAAAATTTGCTGAGGTTCAATTTGTGGCCCAGGATGTGGTCGATTTTGGAGTATGTTCTGTGGGCTGATGAGAAGATTGTGTGTTCAGTTTTGTTGGGATGAAATGTTCTGTAGATGTCTGTTAAGTCCAGATGTTGAATGGTTAAGTTTAAATCTGAAATTTCCTTGCTTAGCTTCTTTTTGGAGGATCTATCCAGCACTGCTAAAGGGGTGTTAAAATCTCCAACTACTATGGAACTGGAGGAAATCAAGTTGCTCATGTCTGTTAGAGTTTCTCTTATAAATTGAAGTGCGTTCTGGTTGGGTGCATAAATATTAATAATTGAAATCTCATCATATTGAGTATTACCTTTAAGAAATATGAATTGTCCATCCTTATCTTTCCTTATTTCGGTTGGTTTAAAGCCTATTCCATCTCCGAATAGGATTGCAATGCCTGCTTTTTTCTGCTTTCCATTTCCCTGGAGTATAGATGACCATCTCTTCACCTTGAGTCTGTATTTGTCTTTTAATGTAAGATGCGATTCTTGTATGCAGCTGATATCTGGCTTGAGTTTTTGTATCCAGTCAGCTAACCTGTGCCTCTTTAGAGGACAATTTAAACCATTCACATTAATTGAGAATATTGATAAGCCTTTCGAGAGTCTGGTGGACATTTTAAATCCTTTTGCGACTGTGGAAGTTGGAATTTGATCAAAATTTTCTGGGTGGGTTTACTTTTGTGGTGGAGGATTACGCTTGTCCTTATGGAGGATAGGTCTGAGAATATCCTGGAGAGCTGGTTTAGTTATGGAAAATTTGTTCAACATGTGAATGTTGTTAAAGTATTTAATTTCTCTGTCAGAAATGAAACTCAAGTTTAGCTGGGTACAGGATACTGGGTTGAATGTTATTTTGTTTTATGAGATTAAAAGTCAATGACCATCCTCTTCTAGCTTGAAAGGTTTTAGCAGAGAGATCTTCAGTTATTCTAATATTCTTCCCCTTGTAGGTGATGGTTTTCTTTCATCTGGCTCCTTTCAGAATTTTCTCCTGCATGTTAACTTCAGTGAAATTGATTATGATGTGTCGGGGGATGTCTTATTTGGGTTGAGTCATGGTGGAGTTCTGAAACTGCTATCTGAATTTCAGAATCTCTTGGCATGTCTGGAAAGTTCTCCTTCATAATCTCATGGAGAAGAGACTCTGTGCCTTTTGAAGCCACTTTGTCACTTTCTGGGATCCCTATAAGATGAATATTGGTTTTCTTCAAATTATCCCAGAGCTCCCTGAGAGAGTGATCTATTTTTGCCCTCAATTTCTCTTCCTCTTTGAGAGTTTGAGAGCGTTTGAAAGCTTTGTCCTCAGTGTCAGAAATCCTTTCTTCTGCTTGCTCCATTCTGTTACTGAGGGAGTCTACTGTGTTTCTCAGATCTTTGAGGGCTGCAACTTCTTGTCTAAATGTGTCAAAATCTTTGGTCATTTGGTCTTTGAATTCATTGAATTCTAGAGATATCTTTCTGGTTACTGCTTGGAATTCTAATTCGATCTTATTTGCTATCCATATTCTGAATTTGATTTCTGACATCTCAGCTATTTGTTTGTGCATGGGATCTTGTGCTGTGTCTGCCCCATTGATCCTTTGGGGAGTTGATCTACTCTGATTATTCATATTGTCAGAGTTTTTCTGTTGATTTTGCCTTACGTTTGTTTTTCACCTTTGCCTCTGGCCGTCCTCAGAGTTGGGGAGGTGTCTCTCCAAGATTAGACTCCAGCAGGATCACTCTATTGTTGCTGGATCTTTGTAGGGAGTGACTCTGTGTAGTTCCTTTGGGGCTGCTCCAGCCAGGGAGTTCTGGTTGTGGAAGCAGCTCTGGAGTGTGACACACCCAGATAGTGCAACAGGGTGGGAGGTGGTACGCACAGTTCTGATAGTGCAACAGGGCGGGAGGTGGTACTCACAGTTCTGGGTGTACTTGGCGCCCAGTGACTTTGGCATAGAGAACCCAAGGCTCCAGCAGTCTCTGGCCAGGAGAAGGGCTCTGCGCAGAAGCAGGGAGGGCTCCGGAGGGCACGTGGCTACCAGAGTCCCTGGCCAAATGAGCGGGCTGGTGTGGAGGTAGGGAGGGTACAGGAGGGAGGATGCAGGGTTGTGCGCCTCTCGCAGTTCCTGGTCGGGGCACATGGAGGCCCGGCGGACATGGGTGGCGGGTCTGGAGTCTCGGTGCAGTTCTTATGGAGGTCTAGGCTGCGCCAAGCCCAGGAGTTTGAGGTTGCTATGGGCTGTGACGCCACAGCAATCTACCCAGGGCAACAGCCCGAGGCTCCAGTGTGCCAAAACCGGTCTCACTCAGCCCCTGAGGGTTAAGGCTGTAAGGCAGCTCAGTCCCCGCCTTTAGGCTGCTCAGTCACTAGGTTACTAGCTCCCACCTGATTCTTTGTCTGTGACCCTGAAGGCGGAGCTTGCTGGGGCAGTTCTCTCACAATGGCTCCTTTCGGCCCACAGCAAACACTATTAGCTCCGTCCGGCTCAGTGGCTCAGTCTGGGGCCCTAGACAATGCCTATAGTTCTCTGCACTCCTGCTCAAGCTCTCCCCCAGACAGTTGAACTGAGTGCCAAGTCCAAAAGCACCAAAACAGTTCACAGGTACAGCCTTTCCAGTTTGCAGCCTCATTGCTGCTTGTATTTACGGCTGCTGGGGGGGATTAGGTCGATTGAACACACACAACCACTTGCCAGTTTTCCACTGTTTTTGTCCTCCTCTTGGGGTCTAGAAGTCCCTTACTGACTCCCCGTATCCTCAAAGGGATCATTATAGGCAGATCTCACCAGCCAGAGATGCGGGAGTCTTATCTCCCCAGACTCACCATGCCCAGTTGCAGGGAATCTGTTATTCGCCGCCATCTTGCTGCACCCCACACATTGTTTAAAGTTGGGCCACACACATAGAAAGGAACTGACTGAAAGTAGCCATGGAGAAGGTGTCTGAAATTTGCACTAAGCAGAAATATATCAGCAGAGACTTTGGAAAGACGGTTGTGTATTGGGCAAGAATACCGATTTCTTTTGTAGCTCTAGTTACCTGCTTGTGTCTTCTCCTTTCCTAAATGCATATATGCTATATATGTTTTTTTCTCTTGTGTTTATAGAAAAAAACCACATTCTTTCCAATTACTATCCATACTGAAATTGTATAGCATATGGCAATTTCAAGTACAAATACAAATACCTATAACTTTGAGTTTTAAAGAAAAACAAAAGCACTGCAAGGAGAAGTAAAAAGGTCTGTTGAAAATATGACTAAAGTAGTAGTAATAGTTAAAAAAGATTCTTGGCTCTCAGATTTCAGTTAAACTGAAATTCTTTTCCTGGGTAAATAAAAATAGGAGATATATAGATAGTCCCTAAAGATTTTAGCCTCTTTCCCTTACAGACAACCCCTTGTAAAAACAACTTTCAAATATCAGTATTTAATGATGTAGCTTCAGAACATTTCTTTTCTTTTCTTTCTTCCTTTTTTTTTTTTTTTTGAGACAGAGTCTCACTCTGTCCCCCTGGGTAGAGTGCTGTGGTGTCACAGCTCACAGCAACCTCAAACTCTTGGACTTAAGTGATGCTGTTGCCTCAGCCTCCCAAGTAGCTAGGACTATAGGCACCCCCCCAACGTCTGGCTATTTTGGTTTTGTTTTTATTGTTGTAATTGTCATTGTTGTTTGGCAGGCCCCAGATAGGTTTGAACCCGCCAGCCCCAGTGTATGGGAGCCAGCGCCCTGACCACTGAGCTATGGGTGCCAAGCCAAGAACTTTTCTTTTTGGTTACAAAATGACTACCAAGGTGTGGCAGTGGCTAAACAATGGAGGGGCATCTTCTGGGTCTAGGGGATAGACTTAGCTTATTATGGGTCAGTTTTTGAGACTTAAAGTTTTTTTCACAAGAACATAGAGAAACAAAACACAGTATTGGGTGAGTCAACATAAAAATTGTGATGTATTGCAAAACATTCCATTTTCCATGAGTTACAGTCCCTTAGTTGTCAGACACTTCTTGATCTTACGTACATTTTTAGGGAAACTGACATTTCTTGGTGGAACAGTTCCATTTGTGTGCTACCTGCTGTGTAATGAAATCTTCCCCAAGTGTCTATTTTATGCTTAAAGGCATGTCTCCCAAGGCTTAGTTCCAGAATTTGGAGGGATAAAGCAGTTTTCCTTCTCTTTACACTTCATGATTTAACATCTTCCTTTTTCAACCACTCTTTCGAATAATGGACATTTTCTTTTTTCTCTTACGTGTTTGCATAAGTTGTCAGACTCAAATTTCCTTTGATTAATGAATTGGAGGTCTCCCAATTGGTAATTTGTACAGGAGTTTTTTTTGTATGATTCTTAAGCAAATTAAAAAATTTTTAATTAAAAAATTTTTTATAGTTTTATAGACTCAGAATCTTACAGTGAGACTTGCTCTTTATTTTGAGTCAGTCTTTTTTGAGAGGTTGCTCACAAGTCTAAAAATATATATATGTGTTCAGTTATAGATAGAAAAAGATACCAGCCAATGGCACAGGAATAGTTTTTGGTCAGAGTCAAAATTTATCTTCTTCCACTAGATACAATAATCAGAGCTGATATTTTAGGGTACATGGAGACGCAGCAGCTGCCTTCCCGCCCATGCTTTTTAGTTTTATCCCTGCCATTTTTAACCATTAAAATAAAAATGAAAAATACTATAACAGATACAGGCAACTGACCTAAGATTTGTCTGTAGCTAGGCCCATCAGAAAAGAAAAGTGTGAAACAATTGTGGTTTTAAATTTATGAACATGACATCAGATATTTTTCCTCATCAAGGCTAAAGTTATCCTTTTGTATGTATAGTAGACTCCATACATTACTGAAAAGAGGATGTTAATTCCCTAATCGAAGTCCATTAACATCCTGGGGTATTGTTTATGAATAGTTCAGTTGCTGTTTTTCCTGGAGGATGAACACATTCAGGAGCCATTTTGATATCTCTGTGCTTCAGATTGAGTCATCTCTTTATGGTGTGGAAGGCAACAGCGCTAGGTTCTAGCTCCAAAAGGGGTCTGTCTTTAGGTTCTTTGTTTAATACCAGACGTATATTACTCTAATAGCATCAATAAAGGAATTTGGTGGCAAAATGTGAGAAACTAAGGCCAGATTTTAAATATATCACCATAGAGCTTAGTTAAATTCTTCTGTTCACTGTAAAGCAGCATACTACAATTTCAGGATCAAGTATATGCCTGATTCCACACACAAATTGTGGTTAATAATACATGACTCTGGATCAGATGCTTGGGGTTTATAGAGTCAGAAAAATTGAGTTCAGGGGCGGCGCCTGTGGCTCAGTGAGTAGGGCGCCGGCCCCATATGCTGAGGGTGGCGGGTTCAGACCCAGCCCCAGCCAAACTACAACAGAAAAATAGCTGGGCCTTGTGGCGCGCGCCTGTAGTCCCAGCTGCTCGGGAGGCTGAGGCAGGAGAATCGCATAAGCCCAAGAGTTAGAGGTTGCTGTGAGCCGTGTGACGCCACGGCACTCTACCCGAGGGCGGTACAGTGAGACTCTGTCTCTATGAAAAAAAAAAAAAAAAAAAGAAAAATTGAGTTCAAATCCCATTATCGTCCTATTCTAAGAGATTTTGCCTGACTTACTTTTCTGAGCTTGAGTTTTTTCTTCTCTAAAATGGAGATAGTAATAGCACCATCCTCACAGAACTGTTATAGAGATTAAAAGATTGAGTAAAATGTAAAACACTTAGCAAGTGAGTGGCGGGTGGTAAATGTCCAGTTAATGTTAGGTTTTTAGATTCCTGTCTTAAATTTCCCCATTGTTTTCTAATCTGTTATTATGCTTAATTCACTTTTAATGCTTATGAAAAAAGTCTCTACATTATATAGTTATATAGCTTTTTCTTCATTGCAGAATATCCTGATAGATGCTGTTACATAGCTACTAACATATTTTACTCTTTTTTAAAATTTATTTTTATTTTTTATTTTTGAGACAAGGTCTTATTTTGTCACCCAGGCTAAAGTTCAGTGGTAGGATCATACCTTAGAGCAACCTCCAGCTCAACCTTGGGCTCAAGTGATCCTCCTCCCTCAGTCTCCTGAATGGGTCTATACCACCACACCTGGCTAATTTTTCTATTTTTGTAGAGACAGGGTCTCCCTCTTGCTCTGGCTGATCTCAAATTCCCTACTTCAAGTGATCTTTCTGCCTTGGCCTCCCAGAAATCTAGGATTACAGGGATGAGTGACTGTACCTTGCCTGTACACATATTTTATTCTTAATTGCACTTTTTCAGAAACAATGCCAATAGGGAATAATGAATAATAACGTTAAGCTGGTAGGGTTCATCGCAAGAATATTCTTCCCCGGGGATCTGCATTTGAGTGAGGGGCCTTTGTGTTTAGAGGAGATGCAGACGTGTTAACTCATGATGGCAGCTGAAAGGGCGCAAACTTTGAAGAGGTGAGATTACTACTTGGTGCTAAAATACTGCGGTGCATGTAGATACTATCCCAGCAGTCTGTTTTCTTCTTACTCTCCTCCCAGATACTATCTACTTTGCGACAACAAATTAAAAACTTTATAGTGAACTTACTCGATTTACAGATGAAGCTATGAAAACTCTGACAAAGAGGTTCAAGTTTCATAGCTGTTAATAGCTGAGAGATCTGGGGTTCAAGCCCATGGTTTTCTGATTGTAAAGGTTTTATCATTACACCAATGTTGATGATTGGGAAATGCCAGGAGTTACTCATTTTCCTCAAGGAAAAATGTTCATTGAAAAAAATTTTCCCTTTAACATAAAAAGTAGCGTTTAAGATAATTATTCACTGATTGTTAGACTGTTCCCTTTTTTTTTGATCATAAAATCATATAATTTTAGTACTATAGAAGATCTCAGCACCCTTATTTTTGGATGAAGAAATTGGGACCCAGGGAGGACCAAGGAGTTGTCTAGGTGTTTGTCAACTAACACTTCACTGGTTAGTGCAACATTAAGGCCAAAAAAGACCCCATTCTGTGTCATGTCTCCAGTGTTCAAAGTATGCCCCAGGTTCTGATTTTATGTTTTTTTAGGGGTATAGACCATTTATTTGCTTTCTGGCATTAATAGGGTTCATATTATTGCTTTTAGGAGTATTACTTTTATACACAAAATCATTTTATATTCACCAGTATGTTGGTGAATTTGAGAGGGAATAATGGAACCATTTAACATTGCTGTTAATTTATAGGCTAATAACCTGTAAATAAATAATTCCATAAAAATGGAATTTCACTTAAAATTATATGCTCATTGTATGATAGAATGGAGTATGCCCTTTAAATCAAGGCTAACTATGTGTTATACAGTAGAACCTCTATACATTGATCAGCCAAGGGACGGTAACAAACCAGTCAACATACAGAGGTGGTCAACATAAGGAACTTCCATTGAGTACGTGCAGTACATGTCCAGTCTATGAAAATTAGGTCAATTTAAGGATGTGGTCAATGGAGGGAGGTGGTCAACTATGGAGATTCTACTGTGTTTACATTTTAAATAGCCTGAAAAAGTGAAAGCAATTTTAAGATATGTAACATTTCAAATGTTAATTTTAATTATGTGGATAGACTTGTCAGTTTCATTTAATCAAATCTTTGCTTTTTATGATATAGATCTTCACAATATTTCTGATCTTGGGAACCCAAGTGCATATTAACATACCTGTGATCCACAGAAAAAAAAATTACGTTGCTTGATACACACTAAAAATGCTCTTTGACATTTGTATCAAACTGTAATTACTAAAATTCTCTTTCTAAAAAAATCACTGAAAATATATTCTAGTGCTTTTGGCATTTGTATCAAATGACTTGATTATCAAAATTCTGTCTTTCTGGAAAAAGCATGGAATGTATACACATATTCTAGTGTTTTTCAACTTCTTAACTGAGATTTAAAAAATGCAACATATAGAATTTGTAAAATTGACAATTTTCATTCTCCCAAACGGCACATTCTTTTTGTTTGGATGAGAGTGCAAGTAGACACACTATGTTCCAAACCACTTGAGGTTCTCAGCATCATCCTGGTCCTTCTCCTTCCAACTCCTGGGAAGTAGGTGTGTGTGCGTAGCTGGGAAGTAAAGGAGTAAAGTAGGAATTTGGATGGTATTTCTAGCACTATGAGAATTTTCCATTCCTGTAGTGTCACAAAGTCAGTCTGTTCCCTCTGTAGGATAACACATTTTGAACAATTTCATGAAATCTGTTATTTCATGCCATAAAGTTCAAAATATATTGTGTCTTAAAATTTGTTGTTTGCTGCCCTTGAATTTGTTCAATCACCTTGTAGCTTCATACAAAAAGATGCCTTGATCATTAATCCTTGATCTTTTTTTCTCAGGGATGCATCAATGTTTGGATAATTTTCTAGTCTGTTGACATAATTGATGCAACAATTTCAAAATTCATATTATTGATGACTACGTTAGTAGAGTAGAAGAATAAGGCAATTTCACAGAACAGGTATTTAACTTGTAAAGATACGCTGTAATGTGCAGTTAACACTTGATGGTCACTCTCCCCTCCTGTCCCTGTCCTTTTAATTGTTCCTGCTGGTTGTTAGGTAGTTCATGATACTTCATACAAGTTGTATTTTCAGTGTTCTGCTGTGTTGGGTTCCCTATCCATATAACAAACAACACCCAGGTCTCCTGGGGATAAAACAAAGAAGCTCTTCCTCTTTAAATAGCAGACCAAAAATAAGGTGTTTTTTTTTTTTGTTTGTTTGTTTTTGTTTTTTGGTTTGCATTTCCATGTGTAATTACGGCATTTGTCTGTAGGAGAAAGGACTCAGGGATTTTCTCATTACCTTTCTTAAAGACACACACCGATAGCCATTGCACTTGGCACTGATCTGGGGCCAGGGGCTCACAGTTCTGTGAGAAGTAGGCCAGTGTACAGCTACTTCTTCCTGAATGACAGTCCCAGAGCAGTTGCGTTAGGCTGGCGGACCGGGGTGGAGCCTGTGCTCATTGCGGCGAGTGGCTTCTCTCTCCCCGGAGGCGTGTGCTCTCGCTCTCCAAGCTCCGAGCTGCTGCTGGAGTGCAGTAGGCAGGGCAAGCTCGCAGACCGTGCTATAAACTGCAGTTTCTATTCGGGGTGCTCACAGAGAAGACACCGGGAGAGACAGACAGTGCCAGTGCCATGGGCCAGCTTTGCTGCTTTCCTTTCTCAAGAAACGAGGAAAAAATCAGTAAGTGAGATGTGTACTGTGCAGAATCCTAAGCATTTGACTATTTTGTGTGGTTTTCTCCTAGGGGTAGTTCTGTTTTTTTCTTACGGAAAAAGACAGCAGACTGATCAGCTGTGATTTTTAATGTGCATGTCTTAAAGGGACTGGTAGACATGTAGTTACCAATCAACTGCAAAAAGTATATAACTTAATAGATAGGCTGTGTTAAAAAAGCAAAAGACTGAAAACTCATTTTTGATTTTCTTCTGTTGGTATTCTGATAGCTCCTTTTTATCAGACTAGCAAGAGTCAGAGTTTAGTTTTGAGTTTCTATAAAATACTGCATTCAATTTGGTATTGTTGTACAAGCCAGACTTTATATTTCTCTTCTGAAACTGGCAGAGAAATGCTCAATAATAACATAGAGAGAGGGAAAGCTTGTTCTAAAATGATGTGTATTATACACTTGCAAATATTTTCATGTGTCTTCTGCTTTGTTCTTCCTGGAAGGGATTCAGGTATAACCTACATGTATAAGACCACTCCAAACAAGAGATGCTGCTTTGCTTCCAGCAGAAACCTCACTGTATATTTTTAAGCAAATACCAGGCAGATTCCACATCTGCTTATGGCTCAGAAAACAGAACTAAAGTGGTGACATTTGCTTTGAAATTTTTTCTCACTGGTTTGTGTGCATTCACTTACATTTCAGCCCTGCTAAATAGAACACTGGCATTTTAATTAGTGTGCTGAATAGAGTTTGTCTTACACTCATTGCCCTGAAATTGGGAATTTTTACTTCCTTGTCAATAAACTGTTCCCAGACTCTTACTTGCTAAATTTGCAGCCACATTTCAGCGTGTGCTTTTAATTTAAATAGGTCCAAAGAATTTCATGATGTCTTGCTCAGGTACTCTAAGATCCACATCTGGTTTTTATTTCCTTCTGCTGATTTCCTTAGGAACCTATCCAGGGACAGTTAAAAAAAATATACACATCCTATACCAACTCACTCAGGAAGTAAGTCAGTTTTTACAAGCAGTCTTTTGGGAATGCTTTGGAATAAATGCTAAAGAGTTAAAAGCATTTGATTGTTATCAAGAACCAATCGACTGTGCTCTACATTTTACTTGTGAAATGATACTGTATAGTATGTGACAGTCCTGATCTTAACAAACCTGAGATGACCTTCCAACAAAATCACTTTCTAACAGAGAGTGTTGGCATTCATCTGGCAACCCAAGACTTGTCAGATTATTCATCAGAATGATTCATTTGTAGTTCCTGAAGATTTTTTGTTGATTCATTTCTTGGGGAACATCCCTATCTGAAATTCCTTGGCCTGAGCAGCTGCAGGGAGAGTGAATTCTGATGCTTCTCACTTCCTATTCCACTGCTCAGTTTTCCCTCGCAGCACCTGGTCTCTCTCCTGTTCAGTTTCTCTTCTACCCCTGTGTGTAAGCAGTCTTTTGGCTTTATCTGAAGAAGTCGAGTTTCAACTCAGTGAGGAATTTGCTCCTTTCTGTCTTTGTTATCCAGGACTGTTGGATCATAAAGTCTTGTGCTTTATATACAGCGCTTCCTAATAGTAGGTTGTGATATATACTTCTTTTTGGGTTCACTTTCTAAAATTCCAAGCTTTCAAAAAAAAAACAAAAAAACTGAAGACGGGACACTACGTCCAAAGCCAAGTTCTAGTCTGGAAGTGCAAATCGTTACCTCTGCTGGCCCCCAGTCTTCCCTGCTTCCTTCCCATCATTCTTTCTTCTGCCTTTGATTTCGTTGTTATTTCACTGTTTTTCTCCAAGAGTGGTCTAAGAGATGCTTCTGTGCTAGGCACTGCTGGTGATAAATGCCTAACAGTGCTTATAAAGGGAGTGTTAAAAAAGTGGGAAGAGAGTTGATTGCCTAGCCACATGTAAATTAGCACTAGCTGTATGTATCTAGTCATAAGTTGTGTTGATAACATATGGAAGAATCTGTAATAGACATTTCAGAGGACCCACCATTTTTCTGATCTTGGTACTGGGTTGCACAGTAACCTGCTGGGTCTTTCTTATCTTTGTGCCCCACCTGGTAGTCTTGTTAGCCTGTTCTGAGCTACATACTTTATGAGCAGGAGTAAGGGCAAAGCACAAAAATACCAATACCCAAACTCTTCTAATTCTACTGTAAAGGGTGGTAGCCCTGGAATATTCCTCCTGAGGGCAATTCAAGTTATGGAGAATTTGATGAGTTTTTGGCGAGAGTTTAAATTTGTGGGTGTTATTCTCAAAACACAGGTGAGTTGGAAAGCTTGTCCTCTGCAGTGCTACAGAGATACAGCAAAGATGTGCCCAAGCGCCCAAGTGGTAAGAGTCAAAGTGACCTTCTTTCTCCCCCACTGCCGTTTGATCCTGCTTTTTCTCTTGGTGGTGGTGATAATAGAAATAATTCATTTTAATTATTAGTGCTACTATTTTAATCTATAGATAACAAACAATATTTTAATCAACTAGTTGTGCAGGGCCTAAGTTTGGGTGGGAAGTTAACTGTACCATAGCCAGAAACCATTTTTATGCAATTAATTTATTGATTTCTATAATTGTACATACTTAGGATGTACATGTAATATTTTGTCACTTGCACACAATATATAATGATCAAATTAGAGTATTTAGAATACCCATCACCTCAAACATTTATCATTTCTTTGGGGAGCATTACGACTCTTCTAGTTATTTTGAAATATGCAATAAATTGCTCTTAACTATAGTCACCCTACTGTGCTATCAAACCCTAGAAGTTGTTCCTTCTATCTAACTGTACATATTTGTACCCATTAACCAATCTTTCTTCACCCACCTTCCCCCTCTTCTTCCCAGCTTGCAGTAACCACCAATCTACTCTCTACATCACGAGATCCACTTTTTTAGCTCCCACATAGGAGTGAGAAGATGCAAGATTTGTCTTTCTTTTTATGGCTGAACAGTATTTCTTGGCTGGGGCCAGGTTTGAACCTGCCACCTCGGGTATATGGGCCTGGCACCCTTGAACAATATTTCTTTATCCATTCATCCATTGATGGGCGTGAGGTTGATTCCATGTATTGGCTCTTGTAAATAGTGCTAAAGTAAACATGGGGGTGCAGGTTCCTTTGATATACTGATTTCTTTCCCTGTGGACAAATACCCAGTAGGGGGATTACTGGAAATGTGGTAATGTAGTGAAGAGTCAAATACAGCAGAGCTTGTCATGGTTGATCAATTAATGTGGCTTTAAAGCATGTAGGCCCTTTTTGTTTGAATCACAGTAGTTGAACATTTTTCCAAAATGTATACTTTTGACCACAGTGAATAGAATATATGGACAATTAATGCATATTTCTTGGAAGATTAGCCTCTTTCTACTGCTACACAGGAATATTCATAACATTAAAATTAATGAAGATATTATGGGATTAATATATATTTAGAGAGGTATTCTCTAATGTCACTTTTGCTGAATACTTACATAGTTTTCCTTGAATGACATAATTTCTCCTAGTGAGCTGCCTGAAAGGAATGCCCACGAGCAGAAGTGACATTGCTCAGGCATACTGAACACTGCAGTTTACTCATTAAGTCAGCCCCAAAAGAAAACTTCGTAACTAAACAGACATATCTCCAACTCATTAGAAAACGTTTTTACTTTCTCTTTTCCTGTTGCCAATTTCCTCATTTTGAAGTAAATTTCTTTTATGTAGAATGACAGAGGAGTGTCCAGAGATGAACTGAACTGCCTCACGAGGCAGTCAGTCTGCCGTCCCTGGAGGCATCCAGGCACAGGATGGGGAAGCCACTCCCAGGGATGTCGTAAGGAGACTGGACCTGCTAATGAGTGATGGCACCAACAACTCAGTTACATTCCAGCTTGAAGTGCTGTGATGCTGAAAGGGAAATATGAGAACAACACACCCCTTTTAATTGTATACATGAAGTGTTTTTATGTTGTCCTTTTGTGTGTGATGAATTACCAGGATCGTTTATAGTATTCATTTCATAAATATGAGTCAAATATCAAGATATTTTCTGCTGGTTTGGAGATGGTATTACATTAATATATAAATTGAGGTGTGCAGCGTGGACTTCATGTCTGGTGAATACTTAACATTTTTGAACCTTAATTACAATGGGGATGATTAAGTTATACTCAGGGACGTGTCTGTATTTAGATTTTCTAATTCTCTAGAAGGCTTCCTAGAAATCCTGTAGCCCTATACTTTGCTCTTTTCTTTTGCACTGAAGATAAACTCACTTCATGGTTATCTTTTTTATGTCTTCTTTATCTTTCCACAGTGATTCAAGTTCCCCATATTCAGCGTATGTGCTGTATGTCTCTCTTAGTAGCACTGGACCCTCACATAGTGTTCTAACATGGAGGAGGCGTGTTCTAACATTTAGAATCTAACTTCTCTGTTAATGAAGAGAAAGATACACATTTCCTGAGATGAGTGAGAGAGAGCTTCAGTATCCATGAGGACAGAATGTGGAGTGACTGGTTAATGCTGGAACCCACGAAGAGCTTTGGTTACTGAATGTGCGAGAGAGACATTTTGACAGGTTCTCACTTAGACTCTAACGCCTAGGCCCCAGGGGCTGCAGAGAGGCAACCGCCCATCAGTGGGCAGTAACATTTATTTTCCTTCCTTGCCAGTAGAAACACGTTTGCACGCAGAGGACACAGCATAGCACCAGTTCTGCTGCTGTCTGTTGAAAACATATGGCCCCTTGCTTGGCACACAGTTCTTACTGTAGACAGAGCACAGGATTGAGTGAGAACTGGGTGAGAAACTTAGTGTGCCAGGTACCATGCCAGGATTATTTTCCAAACTGCTTAGGAAATGCAACTATCCCATTTAAGAGGCGAAGTTGCCAGAAGCCAGAAGCGTGGGGAATTTCTCAGTTACAATCTTCCAGGGGTGTTACGGGGCCGAGAGCTGGCAGGAGGCTGGGATGCCAGGCAGCTGGGTACCTGCTGCTGGCTTTCGGAAGCAGCGAGGCCGGAGGTGCTGTGTGTAACCTGAGATCTCTATGGGGAGTGTCAGGGTGGCAGCGGGAATGTTGTGCAGTGTACAACATTTAGCCATCGTCACTAAAGATTAGATTTTTCCCTTATTAAATAATGTATACTCAGGAGGTTTAGAGCAGTGCTTTTCAACCTGTTTATCTCACGGCACACTTGAATCTATAGTTAAACTACTGTAGCACACTTAAATTATGTTGATCAAAACCAAAAAAGAGTAAAAAAACAACTGTGCATTGAACTCAGAAGTAATTAATGATCTTTAAAATTTCAAGGCACACCTCTCACTACACATCAGCGTACTGGTTGAAAATCACCGGTTTATTCCATGCAATATGCATGGTGTGGGAAAAAAAGAAGATCACTGGTTTAGAGTATAGGGACAGTAGGGCCAGTGCTAACAGTCACTATTCTTATCTTCCTACCTTGATTCCGTCTATTAATTCACAGGCTACATGGTAACTGTGTTTCCTTTTGTTGTTGTTCCCAGACTTCTTTAGAGTTTGCCTGGATTCTACCATGAAATGTTGAGCAATTTTCATTAGGTGCACCAAGGCTGTAAAAATCTATCCCAGTCCCCGGTGTCAGCCTTGAATGCTGTGAACTCTGCCCAGATGCCCCAGCAATATGATGTGACCTGTCTCTTCTCTCCTGGGACTGTGAAAAAAGGAGCAGGGCTATCTGATAGTGATAAAGACTTTGGTTAATAAAAGAAAGCTTCATCTGTTATTCCTTCCTGGGGCATTTGCATGTTAAGAAGGCCGAATTATCCCAAGTCCTTCTGGGAAGTATTTGTAGTTAAATAATAGAGTAAATAGTAGTGATGACTGAGTCCCAAATAATCTCTAATGGCAGAATTTCATAGGCTAAGGCTAGTAAAACTATTTCAGGACATCTGATAAATCACTTCCTATAGATAATTGCCTTCTGTTTAATTTTGGGCATACTTACCATGTAGGTCCTTGAGATGTTACCCATAAACTTCTGATATCCATAGTAAAGGCACTCAAAAGACAGTGCCATAAGGTAGAAAAATAAGGTTTTTGGAGACAGACTGGTTCAGTTTGCATTTTGGGTTTTGACATTTTCTGTTTAACTTCTCTAATCTTTTGTACCCTCATCTTAAATAATATCCCCCTATTGTGAAGATAAATAAGGTAATGTCTATAAAATGCCTGACACTGTGCCTGGCATATAATAGACTCTCAGTAAATATAATTTCTCTGTAACAAATAGAGAGTGTGTTAACTGTTTAACTGTAGTCGCCTTAGAAGTCAGCTTAGAAGAACAGTCTTTGTTGCTACCTTACCCAGAAGGGAAGAAAGGGGAGATTTAGAATTTCAGATCCTGAATTGTTGAGCAGACTTGCACCGTGGATCTGCACAGCATCCTTTCCTATGGGGGACTCCCTCCCCCTCTTCTCAGGGTCCCATCCATCCTGATGTCTTCCTTCCTGCCCTGGGAGAGACATGTGGGGCCAGGAGAATCAGTCACAGCCTTCCTTAAGATTTGTTGGAGAGTCCATCTTCCTTCTGGATTGTGAATACGAGGGATGTAAACAGTATGACAGTACTTGCTGGTACTGTACAAGGAGAGGAAGAGTCTTTCTGAAAACGAAGCCAGCACAGAAGAAAGAAATACTTGTGACAATAGTGTTTGAGCTTCTGAGTTCAGCCATGCTGAAGACCTTCTCCACTACATGAAACCATTAATCCTCCCCCTTTCCTTTGCTTAAACTTGTTTGAGTTAAAATTTTATAACCTGCAACCAGAGGATTCAGGTTCTGTTCGAGGGGACCCTTAGTCTATATAAGTAGAAATAAAACCACAGGCCAAGCTGACTTCTAAGATGGCTATGATCATGCAGTTAAAACAGTCTTATGTCCTGCAGAGAAATTGTATTTACTGAGCTTATCATGTGCCAAGCTGCAGCTATATCCTGAAGCAAGCATTACCAAACCTAGGGAAGAAGTGGAAGCTCTCTGATTTCTTCTGAATCTTCATGTTCCATTTTAGTTGCAATGAAATCTAGTCTGAAGTGAGAGCTGCTCTGAAGAGTCATCAGTTTACTTCAATTAATATTGTTGAGCCATCACATTTGGAAAACTCTGAGCCAGGTGTTCTGGGAGATACAATGATGAGTAACACACGGTCCCTATTGCTGAATTCTTTTTTTTTTTTTTTTTAATTTTAAAAAATAAATCTGTTGGAACTTGAGGTTTATTACACTCTGAAAAGAAAAAGCCAAGATAAAGGATCTTTATACCTTCAGTCTAACAATCAAAGTCATGCCTTTTACATGCCAGGGAAGTTGCGCAGCTAAGTCAGCAAAGTCCATTGAGAGTGAGTTAATTACCACCGAGGCTGGGAGTTACCTTAGTTCTATCCCTGCAGGGTTTACAACTTGGCCGGAGCAAATACAATGTCCACCGCAAACATTTTAGTAAATAAAATGCCCTATAATAGGCATTCATAATATCAGCATTACAAGTACAGCAAACATTTCAGTAAATAAAGTGTCCTATAATAAGCATTCAGTTAAGACCTTGGAACTATTAAAATTCATTTTTCAATTTTATAGTAAAGTTCTTTGCCCTTAGCAAATAGTCATGGACAGCAAATCAACTGTGTGATGAAAAATATAAAAAGAATAAGTATAGCTTTAACTTAAATTTTTTATTAACTAGGATATAAATGTTGTAAATTTTATGAAAAGCTAATCAGAGATACTTGAGGCTTGTAATTTTCTGTTTTTATGCATTCCCCCCAAAATCTATGAATTTAGTCAAGGACCTTTATATATACATAGAAACATTTATATTGCCCCGGAGAAAGTGATATACAAACAAGATGTTTTGGGTAGATGGAGAGAGCGAGATTGATTGAGATTCACATTCCCAAGGGAGAAAGAACTTACCTAGTTGGTAATGATGATGGGAGTGGACGAAGGGACCTGGTGGAAAAGGGTGATCCACCTCTAATGACCTCCCTCAGAGCCCCTCTGTGGGGAAGATGAGTTAAATTATGCTTTTTCACTGGAAGAACACGGGGTGCCTGATTGTTTTGAATTGAATAACTGTGGTTAAACTGGCAGGTGCCCTGTGTTCCTAAGTAAAAGTAATCGTCATTAGTGTTTAATTTGGAGCCTCTATTGTTCTGCCCAGTTTATAAGGCCCCAACGCTTTACTGCCTGTAGGGAAAAGAAGCGTTCTATCTTGTCTGCTCCCAGGAATGAAGGCGGATGTCCTGTGCCTGCTCCCTGGCTGCCATTAGTTGAATAAACGGCCTGTCACAGCTACCTTTGGCTGCTCATTTTTTTTTTGGTTTGTCTGAATCCAGTGTGAACCTTTTTGGCCTCAGCCATTGGCACTACAATCTCTGCCTCTCTTCTGGCTCTGTGGTCGGATAGTTGTTGGCATTTGCCATCAAATTATGTCAGGCTTCAATTTGATGTCTCACATCTGACTGTGAAAGCAGAAAGACAGTTCACACTTTGTAAGCATTGTAAACATTCCAGCTGAATTTAGCTGTAAAGTGTATACTTTTCAGATTCTTTTTTAAATTTTTTTTATTTTTTTGAGACAGAGTCTCACTATGTTGCCCTCAGAGTGCTATGGCATCACAGCTCACAGCAACCTCCAATTCTTGGGCTCAAGCGATTCTCTTGCCTCAGCCTCCCAAGTGGCTGGGACTATAGGCGCCCACCATAATGCCCAGCTATTTTTTTTGTTGTAGTTGTCATTGTTTAGCAGGCCTGGGCTGGGTTCGAACCTGCCAGCCTTGGTGTACATGGCCGGCGCCCTAGCCACTGAGCTACAGTCACTACCACCTTTCCGTGGTTTATGATAACTAATAAACTAGCAAGCAGATGATTTGTTTAAGACTTTCTACCTACGGCTATTATAGTCAGGCCTTATTTCGAGTTCTGACAAGCTGGAATGTGTCCTGCGGGTGGTCAGGATGGTGGGAAGCCTGGAAACCACATCCTAGGAGAGAGGCTGAAGGATGCAGTCTGCCTAGTTGGGAGAGAGAAGGCAGAAGAATTAGTTATCTTTAAGACATCTAGGGAGTACTATAACATGGAAAGGAAAGAAGGGTTATTTTGCTCCAGAGGGACAAAATTAGGACAATGGATGTGTTAGTTGTAACACATTTTCTTTTGCTGGTCTTAGAAGTCCAGTGGTGAGAATACATTATACCCAGTAGTATCCTAATTATGTTTGCAATAAATCTTGTTTTAAACAATGAAAATACTGAAATAGAATACCAAAATAGAGACGTTCTCATAGTCAAATTTTACATTAATAATTCATAATACATTGCCCGAAAGAGGATTTTAAAGGCAGAATTTTTGAACTATTTTAAGCCACTAAATTCTTTAAATGGAAGACCAAAATTTTAATGAAAAATATATACTTTAAAATTGTTAATTTGATAACTAGTAAATTATTTTTAATGTCTTTAGAATCAAACTTCTTCTAAAATAGAACTGTAATATACAGATAAGGGCTTTTGTATAATACATTGTTGTATCACCTGTGCACCACAAAAAATGTTGATTATTAAACTCGTGATAGGAACAGCCAACATTTGGTATCATTGAGTCCTAGAAATCACAAGCTGAGATGTATTGCATTGGCATTTGCCATCAAATTATGTCAGGCTTACATACTGAATGGTTGTCTTTATAACTGAAATGTTTATGAAAGTATTTTGTTTAAATTCAGATTTACTTTAAATTTTCTCTAATATGAATATGGTAAATTTAAAATAAAAATTCATTAAGAAGCTGTGTGTACACACTCCTGTATGTACTTAACATACTTGACCTCCGTTCTGAACCTGGGGAAGCCTGGAACTCCCAACCTGGCTCTTGGCATCTGTTCCTCTGCAATCTGTATTTCCTGCTTTTTTTTACTTGGTATTTCTGTTGGTGCTGGTTTTTACTTATACTATACCTTTTTCTGATTTTTAATGAATTAATTATATCAAATCTTTTGGAGATCTGACCAAAAAAGGAAAGAATGGTTGGAAAGAGGCCCTATGACTGAAGGTATATGTTGACTCTTCCAGAAAGGTGAGAGCAGAGCTCAGACTAGGGATGACTGTGGCATTTACCACATATGCCTAACACCTATGTTCTGAGGTAGAAAAGCTCTTGGAAATTTGCATATAAACTGAACTTGGTTTAGTTTGGTGCATCTAGAAACCTAAACCCATCTGTATTACCACGTCCTGTCAGTTGTAGTCTATTCATATGTCTGCTGAAGGCTTTTGCAAGATTAATTAGCAGTAGCTTTCTCTTTACCTGTGACAGGATATCATTCAGTTGTAAAAGAATGTAAATGTAAGTGTATATAAAACAATGCATCAGATTTTTGTTTGCAGCTATTCCAACATTGTTTCAAGAAACATATCTTATAAAGTGGGCAGGTTTCCCATATTATGTTTGCTTACAGAGATGTTTAAACCTCATAAACAAATAGACTGTAACCTTACAAATTTAAATCAGATCAGTAATCATAATAGCTAATTTTACTAACTGCTTACTGTAAGTCAAGCACTGTGCCAAGTGCTTTGTATTATTATCTTACATAATTTTCACAGCAGTGCTGTGGTGTAGAACTGCTTAAAGTATCTCCAGTTTACAAATAAAGTGGGCCAAAGAGGGTTTGAGCGACTTCACAGGTTACAGAGGAGTGAGGGAACTAGGATTCTAGCCCAGTTAGTCTAACTCTACAAATCCAGAGGAAGCACCATAAATATTTTCTGGTTAGTAGTCGCCTTTTAGACCAAAAACCATAGTAGAAGGCATCGTAGAGGTATATTTCCAGCTGTCAAATATAGAGCAGCACCATGGTATGATGGTAAAGGTGCAGTGTTTTGGAGCCACACATAGAGCCACATTTGAATCCTAATTTTGGCAGTTCTTAGTTGTATGGAGTTGGGAAAGTCTTGTGGTTTTTCTTACTCTTGGTTTTCTCATACGTAAAGTAGTGATCGTAGTAATAAGCTTTTGACTTCAATGGGTGGCAAAAAAAGAAAGGTGCTTTATGGGTGCTTAATACGTGTATGAAGTAGGTTTATTGTTAATGTGGCCGCACAGCCCCCACAGCTCCTGGGAAGAGACCCCAAGCCACTGCAGAGGAGAGTGGGACAGGATCGTCTCTGATCTCTGCCTTCTAACCGTCTTTTCAAGTTCCTTTTTTTCTCCACAGACATCAAGCTTGCCTTCAGGGTGGTCTGAAGGAGGCCCAGCATGCTAGTGACTGCTCTTTCTCTACGCGGGAGCTTGTTTCTTACCGATACTTGACATTCATTTGACTGCATAGAGATCAAGGGCTTAAGAAGCAAATGCCAACTGATGGACCAAAAGAATTAACATTTACTTATCATCAGTGTATTATCACTCAACAAGTTGAAATGCTAGTTTAATTTCCTGCAGGAAGAATTCACGCATTCAGAGAGCTTTAATGAACAGCAGATATCACCAAGGAGAACTTTAGAACTAAACGGTTTTTGTCTGAATGATTTTTGGAAGCTGTTAGCAAACTAATGGCCTTAGGTCGCTGAGAAAAGAAATATCCTAAATGACTTCCTTAGTTTCTCTGGAAGCTAAAGCAATATATTTATGAGGCTCCCACATTTCAGTTTCTTTTTAAAAAGTGTCCTCTATTTATTCATTTTTATTGTATGTCTGGAAAGGATGGCCGAGGATGACCTTTTCTCTTGATTTTTGAAAAATGATTAATCATCTTATCTTCAAGTTCTTCTTAGCATCATACATTCTTATTTGACTCATTATTGTTGCTTATATAATGCCTGATAGACTTGGTCCAAAATATACTGTCCAGCTATTTCTGTGTACCTGGATTTTCATATTCAGACTTTAAACTTTGCTTTTGGTAACCATCAAAGAAAATGGCATCAGTTTAACCTGTTTTAAGTGTTGGCTGAATAATTAGATTGAAAAATTCATAGAGTATTGGTGTAAGATACTCTACACACCTATCCAAAAAGCATTTGGTTTGAGATTAGTCAGCTGAGTTAATTTTGGGTAATTCAAAAAATATTATTGAAAACCATTTTAATATAGTTTTTTTCAGCTTTTGACTTTAAAATATTTATGATGCTCTTGGTTACTTTGTACTTTTGTTTATATTTTAGTCCCTCCTCACTAAGCTTAATGACTGATTATTGGTGTCACACCCAAAAGGAAGCAGAATCACTTGTCAGTGGCACATCCGATGTTTTCCTTTAATATAACAGGAATGTTCTGAGATCCAGGCTTACATCTTAAAACAGTAGCAGTGTTCTGAAAGTTGAATCTTCTTTAACATTATACCTTAATAAAGCAATACTTGGAAGACAAGCCTTAATAATTTGTGTATATCTCAGAACCTAGAGGAGTGATTTGATCCTGGTAGGGAGCTCAGGAAATAAACGATGTGCAGATCCTTTGTACTCTCTGGGCAGGTTGGAGCAGATGATATGTGTCTGATATACTCAAAGGGAGAATGAAAACAATTTATTTGGGTTGCATTTATGCTTAGAAACCACAGTGGTCTGTTTCAGTGGAAATTATCACTGGAGTCTCCATAGTCTCTCCCCTGCCTGTGTTCCCGGCCTCGCCATTCTCCTTCCTAGCACTCCTCAGTCACTTTATACTCGAGCAAGTCCTACCCCGTTACTACACCACTAGCCAAGCTGATTTGAACTCCCCATACGCCATTTCTACCCTGGCCCACCTGAGAAGTCCTTGTTCACTTTCTAAGCTACAGCTTGAGCAGCTGACACTGACACTTTCTGGGGTGAGCACTGAGCTCCGTTTGCTTTGCGCACCACTCGGTTGGGTACAGCTCTCTCCTTCAGAGCAATCATCACCTCTGATTTGTTAACACGTGTTCCTACTTCTATGGAGTTTCAGGTTTCCTGAAGTCAGGGCCCATGACAGATGCATTTCTGTAGTCATAGCATAATGCTTATAACAAATGGAGGGTGGTCAGTCAATCCGTGTGTCGGGAAAGATGAGGGAAGGAAGGAAGGGAAGGAAAGAAGGAAGGAGCTGTATTGCATTAATCACTGTCTCTTAGTTAGTATTGAACATTTTAATCTGAAGAAACCTGACTTCTTTTTCTGCTCTCCAGTCCACCGATCATTAGATTATGTGGTGTTTCTCACATATAGACCTGCATTTTCCCAGCGGGAGTACTGTGCAGTGTCTGCCTCGGGTGGTGTCCTGGATGAACGAAGCTTCCTCATTTCCAGTGAGGCAATCTCCATTCCTCTCCCTACTGCTGTGTGATCCTCGGCAATTTGTGTAACCTCTTGGGTCTCATTATTTTTATCTGTATGGGGAGAATGACACTTATTTCCCTTCTAAGGTTGCTGTAATAACCAAATGAAATGTTTCTGCAAGTGCTTAGGAAAGTATGAAGTGTTAACTAAGTAAATGGAAGGAAGTATTCTCGTTCCTGCTTTAGTGACCTGGCATCATGGGAAGTTCTCCACCCTGTGGAGCCTTCTGAACTAGGTGTGTCCTTATTGCTTATAAAAGCGGTAAAGAGATATTTATAATTTATGACTTATTTTACTAGATTAGATCGATGGCAGCATTTATTCTGCTGACCTATCGTGGTGAGCATTGCCTTCAGAACAGGAAATTGACTCTTATTTCTGCTTGAATCAACTCCTAACCTCAAATATCAGCCTATAAAGACAAGTGTGTATTATCCTGAGCAGGTAGGTATATTGGCCAAATAGGTGAAAATTGGTCCTAGTTAGAGTTATTTATAAAACTCTTCTGAAATATTAATAGATAATAAGCCACATGAATATAATAATAGATTCTAACAATGCTCAATTTTATGGCTTCCTTATCTTTCTGCCACCAAAAGCATAATTTTAAAAAATTTATGTTTATGACATGTTTGAAATTATATTTATTTCTCTGGTATAAAAAATAGTTTTTCAATGATAACCACATTTCTGTTTATACTCCTGTGGACCAGAACTTGTACTTGGAATGTATACTTCATTTACCATTATTGAGAATTGCACCTGTGAATCAGTTTTACACAAAATGACTTATAGTGGTCTTGAGAAGTCCTTATATTCCAACTTGAACAAGTACAGGAACCAAAATTCCTGTACAGAAAACCACCATGATTATTTCTATGAAATATTTATGATATGGAGCCTATGAGACAAAGCAAAAATAGTGAGCAAAGCCAAACACCATGGACGCAGTGTCCCTTCCCTCTCCCCAACAGATTTCGACAACAGAGTGATGGCAGTCACTTGTCAGTCAGAGTACTGGGTACCAATTTACTTTGTAGTCTCTGGGCAGGTTGGAGCAGATGATATGTGTCTGATATACTCAAAGGGAGAATTAAAACAATTTATTTGGGTTGCATTTATGCTTAGAAACCACAATGGTCTGTTTCAGTGGAAATTATTTTTCTTATTTTAATATTGAGCACAATAGAAAAATATGATTCAGAAGGAAATCAGCTGAGAATCTGAGGCCTGCGGCTATGTGAGATTGCAGATATTACAGTTGAGATGTATCTGAAAGTAGCAGAGAGAGGAGCTGAGAAAGTCACCTCATTACCAGGCACATGCTAATTTCCAAGAGTAACTGGGCACTAACCCATTCCCCAAGTTCCCATGTTGACCCCAATAGAGGCTGAGTTAGTTGGTCCCTTACCATGGGGAAGGAACTGTACTCATTAGTGTTTTCTTCTAAATTGATATGTGATTTCCGTACAGTAAAATTCACTCTTGTATGCAGTTCTGTGAGTTTTGGTCAACACATGGGTTGTATCACTACAGTCAAGGTTGTGTTCAATTCCATCACCCTCCAGAATTCTCTCACGCCCCTTCGTAGCCCACCTTTTCTGTTACTTCCACTCTTAGAAGTCTGTATGTAGTCTAGTTTTGCTCTTTCTGTCATATAAGTGAAATAAGACAGTATATAGCCTTTTTAATCTGGCTTCTTTCACCTAGTGTAATGTATTTTAGAGTCATCTGTGCTGTTCCTCATATCAGCATTTCATTACATGGACTTAACACAGCTTGTTGCTTCAGTCACCAGTTGAAGGTATTTGGGCTATTTCTGTTTAACTTTTTGTCATAATGACACTTTGGCTGAGGCTACCTGGATTACCACCTTAGCCCACTCAAACCATCAGGTGCCTGTTGGGACCTCATCTTCCTTTGTATCCCTCAAGGCTTCTCCTGATTCTCAGTTTACCTGCATTCTAGCCCTCTGCTACCCAAATATAAAAATGATGAGGGTAGGGGGACATACAGTGTAGTGGTCTTGAAAACCCCAAGGTATTGTCCTTTGTGCATTATAGCAGTATCATCTTTCTATTTATTCTGTGCTCCTGAATCTGGAACAAACATTGGCCAGGTGTGGTGGTTCACACCTGTGATTCTAGCACTTTGGAAAGCAGAGGTGGGAGGATTGCTTGAGCCCAGGGATTTAAGACCGGCCTGAGAAACAGAGCAAGATCCTGTCTCTACAGAAAAATAGAAAACTTAGCTGGGAGTGGTGGCATACATCTAACTACCAGGGAGGCTGAGTCAGGAGTCCAAGGCTGAAGTGAGCGAGGATCATTTCGCTGTATACTAGTCTGGGCAGCAGAGCAAGACTTTTCTCAAAAACAAAACAAGAGCCCAACTTGAAATGAATGGTTCCTTCTCTTTTGAAATTTATATTCTAGAAAATATTTTGAAAGATGGTTTTAATATTTTATTAATAATTCTAAAATTTCCTGGGGTGTGTGTAGGGGGTGATTTTTGGTATTTGACAAGAGGAGGGGAGCTTTATTTATAGAAGCTCTGTTTCCTGGAGTATTGCTAATACATGTTGACAGACAAGGGTCCAAGGACAGTGTCAGTTTAAATATGCCCTTGAAGGTGATTCCTGGCCTGTCCCTCCTCACAGATGAGTTGCAGAGTATGCCAAACTAACTATTTGAATAGCTTATGGATCTTTCATTAGTGTTTCTTTTTAGTTAGGTGGATAAAAGAAAAAGTAAGCTCACTTTGAAAATATGACTTCTAAGAAAGACACAATTGTCCTTCAGGAACAGGAAGTACAGAGTTATACAAATGATGGGAAGATGGGTAGGAAGCCTTTGTCCAGATATCAAATGAGGTTTTAATAGTTGATATATTAGCAAGTGTGACCTCTTTTTGAAGCTTCAAAATATTAAAGCAGTACAAATGTTTTTGTTACATGAATACCTTGTCTAATGCCTAAGTTGGGCTTTTAGGGTGCTCATAACCTGAATAGTGTTCATTATACTGATAGCAAGGTTTTTTACCCATCCCTTCCTTCCCCCTCCCTTCTTGATTTCCAATTACCTTTAATTAGCTCCCAATTATTCAGGAGTAAATGTGGTGATTGTTTTTACATTCCTGTGATACTTTACTTAGGATAATAATTTCCATTTCCATCCAAGTTGCTGCAAAAAGGAATATTTCATTTCTTTTTATGGCTGAGTAGTACTTCATGGTATATATACACCACATTTTGTTAACCCACTAATGAATCGATGGACATTTAGGTTGATTCCACACCTTTGTGATTGTGATGCAATAAACATTCGAGTGTAGATATTGTTTTGATAAAATGACTTCTTTTTCTTTTGGTCGATACCCAGTAGCGGGATTGCTGTGTCAAATGGTAGATCTACATTTATTTCTTTGAGGAATCTCCATACTGTTTTCCATAGAAATTTTACTAATTTGCAGTCCCACCAACAGTGTATAAGTGTTTGTTTATGTTGGCATCTATTTTTTTTTGTTTGTTTGTTTTTGTTTAGTTAGTCCAGTCTGGGTTCCAACCCACCAGCCCCAGAGCATGTGGCTGGTGCCCTAACCACTGAACTACGGGTGCCCAGCCAGCATCTATTGTTTTTTTTTTTTTTTTTTTTACTTTTTAATAATAGCCATTCTGAGAGGGGTAAGATGGTAATGCATCATGGGTTTAATTTGCATTTCTCTGATGATTAGTGATGTTGAGCATTTCTTTATATCTTTATTGGCCATTTGTCTATCTTCTTTTGAAAAGCTTCTTTTCCTTCTGGGTAGATGCCTAGTAATGGGATTGCAGGATCAAATGGGAGGTCTAGCTTGAGTGCTTTGAGGTTTCTCCATACTTCCTTCCAGAAAGGTTGTACTAGTTTATTGCAGCTCAATTTACAATCGCCAAAATGTGGAAACAGCCTAAATGCCCACCAACCCAGGAATGGATTAACAAGCTGTGGTATATGTACACCATGGAATACTATTCAGCTATTAAAAAAAATGGAGACTTCACATCCTTTGTATTAACCTGGATGGAAGTGGAAGACATTATTCTTAGTAAAGCATCACAAGAATGGAGAAGCATGAATCCTATGTACTCAATTTTGATATGAGGACAATTAATGACAATTAAGGTTATGGGGGGGAGGAAAAGCAGAAAGAGGGACGGAAGGAGTGGGGTGGGGCCTTGGTGTGTGTCACACTTTATGGGGGCAAGACATGATTGCAAGAGGGACTTTACCTAACAAATGCAATCAGTGTAACCTGGCTTATTGTACCCTCAATGAATCCCCAACAATAAAAAAAAAAAAAAAATTAATTAAATAAATAAATAAATAAAAAAAGAAAAGCTTCTTTTCCTGTCTTTTGCCCACTTTTTAATGGGGTTATTTGGTTTTCTTGCTACTTTGAGTTCTTTGTAGATTTTGGATATTAGCCCCTTATCAGCTGTGTAGGTTGCAAATATTTTAATTCAATCAAGTTATGTTTATTTATTTTTGTTGTTGTAATTGCCATTCTTAGTCATAAATTCTTTGCCTAGGCTGATAGCTAGAGGAGTTTTGCTTACATTTTCTTCTAGAATTTTTATGGTTTCCTGCCTTACATTTAAGTGTTTTATCCATCTTGAATAAATTTTTGTGAGTAGGGATAGATTGGGGTTCTATTTCATTTTTTGACACGTGTCTGTCCACTTTTCCTGGCATCATCCATTGAATAGGGCATCCTTTGCACAGTGTATGTTGCTGTCTGCTTTGTCAAGGATCCATTGGTTGTAGATGGTTTTACTATGTGTGTCTGGGTTCTCTGTTCTGTTGCAGTGGCCTGTGTCTTTATGTTTATACCAGTATGATGCTATTGGTTACTATAGTCTTGTAGTAAAATTTGAAGTCTGGTTATGTGATGCTTTCCAGATTTGCTCTTTTTAAGATTGCTTTGGGTATTTGATTCCAAATGAAGCATAGACCTCCCCCCCCCCACTAGATCTCTGAAATACGACATTGGCATTTAATTGGGATTTCATTGAATCTGTAAATCACTTTGGGCATTACGGACATTTCAACAATATTGATTCTGCCAATCAATGAGCAGGGGAGCTTTTCCATTTGTTTGCATCATCTATAATTTCTGTCATCACTATTTCATTGTTCTCCTTGTAGAGATTTTTCACCTCCTTAGTTAAGTATATTCATAAGCGTTTTATTTTCTTTGTAGCTACTGTAAAAGGTATTGAGTCTTTGATTTGACTCTCAGGTTGACTGTGCTTAGTATATAGAAAGGCTACTAATTTGTGTACATTGATTTTGTGACTTAAGACCTTGCTGAATTTATTTAGCAATTCTAGGAATTTTTTGGTGGAGTCTTTGGGATTTCTTAGATATAAGATCATATTGCCAGTGAAAAGTGATAGTTTGGCCTCTTTTTTTTCCTCATTTGGATACCCTTTATGTCTTTCTCTTGTCTGATTGCTCAGGCTGGGACTTCCAATACCACGTTGAAAAGAAGTAGGGACAGTGGGCAGGCACCCTTGTCTTGTTCCAGTTTCAACTCTTTCCCATTCAGTATGATGTTGGCTGTGTGTCTATCATATGCGGCTTTTATAATTTTAAGGTATTTTCCTCCTATGCCTTGCTTGTTTTGAGAGCTTTTATCATGAAAGGGTGCTAGATTTTGTTGAACGTTTTTCCTGCATCTATTGAGATAATCATACAGTCTTTGTTTTTGCTTTTGTTTATGTGGTAGTTGAGAGCCACTCTCACACACCCCATGACTGGAAGCAGAGCACCACTCTGCCCATGGGGATTTGAGCAGAATTGGCACCACAGACACCACCTGAGAAGCCCTGCAGAGACTGCCTCTGCAGCACCTGGGCAAGGGCAGAGCCCTGGCAGCCCGGCATCCCAACCCTATGGCCCCGACCCTACAACCACCGTGCTACCACCCACAGTTCCCATGCTGCTGCCCACCCTGCAGCTCTGCCCTCCTGGTTCTGACCTTGCTATCCAACCCTGCAGCCTTCCCTCTGAGGCTCAGCGCTCCAGCTGGACTTGCAGTCCTGGCTCTGAGGCTCTACTGCCACCAGGCCCCAAGGCTCTTCCCAAATCTCCGGCACTATCACCAAGCCCCGGGACCCTGCCCCCGGAGGCTTTAGAACTGATGCCAGGCTCCACAGCTTCATTGCCAAGGCTCCAGTACCGCTGCCAGAACCCATGGCCCCACCTCACAGCTTCCACTGGACACTTGGCAGGAACCTCCCAAGCAGTCCACTACTCCACCAGGGTCCCACCAGCCTTAAGCTGCCATTGTACCGGGGCCCTGCCCTGACACTTGCAGTCACTGCCTGGATAGTCTTACCAAGCTGCCACTGTCACCAGTGTGGGGAAACAGGGCAGAACAATCTCCTGCAGTGTCATCTTTCATGGAGAGGGACTCACCTAGCACTGAACCTGAGCTTCCACCAGCAGCGTGGGGAACAACCCACCACTCTGTAAAAAGACCACCCAGCACTAGTGTGGACTGCGACAGTCACAGGGAAGCAGGACAACCCAGAACAGCTGTATTACCCTCTTAGTGCTGCTCAGCTCCCAGTTATAGGGTGCATGAGAGTGGCTGCTCTCACTGCTCCCTCCCTGTGGCAATGTGGAGGTGGCTGCTTCAAAGCCCAGCCCTGTGTAGACCAGGTGCTCTGGACGGAGAGCTCAGAATGGCATCATTTGCAGTGTCCAGGAATAGAAGCCACCAGGTCCCTGCTGCTGCGCAGACTCCAAGCAGCTCCTGATCAGTCTGGAGGTCTGCAGGGGTGGAGGGGCCCCCCCAGAGCTCCGGTTGCAGTGTCTCTGGTGGAGAGCAAGGAGTCCCACCATTCTCTCTTCTTGTCCTTCCCCATAGATGTCTCCTCCAGGTTTCTTTCTCCTTCACTCTGAGTGTCCCCCATTACTGCTCTGATGATTCACAATGCTCTTTTCAAGAAGGCCCATCTACAGGTGGGCATCCACCTGCAACTTGGAGCCTCTCCTTGAGAGCAGCACATGTAGGCTGCTTCTAGTCCTCCATCTTGCCCTCCCCCCCACCAGAACTTTCAGTGTTCACCTGCTTAATGTTTTAATGTGTTTGTTTTAATATGGTTTTACTGTCTCCCTTCCTCTTACATTGTATTGTAATGGAGATTGTCTTCATTTCCCTCTTCAGAAAATTAGTGGAGTTTATTCTTTTTTGTTTGTTTTCTTTTCTTATTATTATTATTAAATCATAGCTGTGTACATTAATGCGATCATGGGGCACCATACACTGGTTTTATAGACCGTTTGACACATTTTCATCACACTGGTTAACATAGCCTTCCTGGCATTTTCTTAGCTATTGTGTTAAGACATTTACATTCTACATTTACTAAGTTTCACATGTACCTTTATAAGATGCACCACAGGTGTAATCCCACCAATCACTCTCCCTCCACCCACCTCCCCCCTTCCTCCCCTCCCTCACTCCCTTCTCACTATTCTTAGGTTATAACTGGGTTATAGCTTTCATGTGAAAGCAATAAATTAGTTTCATAGTAGGGCTGAGTACATTGGATACTTTTTCTTCCATTCTTGAGATACTTTACTAAGAAGAATATGTTCCAGCTCCATCCATGTAAACATGAAAGAGGTAAAGTCTCCATCTTTCTTTAAGACTGCATAATATTCCATGGTGTACATATACCACAATTTATTAATCCATTCGTGGATCGATGGGCACTTGGGCTTTTTCCATGAATTAGCAATTATGAATTGGGCTGCAATAAACATTCTGATACAAATGTCTTTGTTATAATATGGTTTTTGGTTTTCTGGGTATATACCTAGTAGAGGAATTATAGGATTGAATGGCAGATCTATTTTTAGATCTCTAAGTGTTCTCCAAACATCTTTCCAAAAGGAATGTGTTAATTTGCATTCCCACCAGCAGTGTAGAAGTGTTCCCTTTTCTCCACATCCACGCCAACATCTCTGGTCTTGGGATTTTGTGATATGGGCTAATCTTACTGGAGTTAGATGATATCTCAAAGTAGTTTTGATTTGCATTTCTCTGATGATTAAAGATGATGAGCATTTTTTCATATGTCTGTAGGCCGTGCACCTGTCTTCTTCAGAGAAGTTTCCCTGCAAGTGCCTTGCCCAGCCTGCGATGGGATCACTTGTTCTTTTCTTGCTTATACGTTTGAGTTCTCTGTGGATTCTGGTTATTAAACCTTTGTCGGAGACATAACCTGCAAATATCTTCTCCCATTCTGAGGGCTGTTTGCTTGCTTTGCTTACTGTGTTCTTGGCTGTGCAGAAGCTTTTTAGTTTGATCAGGTCCCAGAAATGTATTTTTGAAGCTGCTTCAATTGCCTGGGGGGGGTCCTCCTCATAAAATACTCGCCCAGACCAATTTCTTCAAGAGTTTTCCCTGAACTCTCTTCTGGAATTTTTATAGTTTCATGTCTTAAGTTTAAATCTTTTATCCAATGAGAGTCTATCTTAGTTAATGGTGAAAGGCGTGGGTCCAGTTTCAGTCTTGACAGGTTGCCAGCCAGTTCACCCAGCACCATTTGTTAAATAGGGAATCTTTTCCCCACTGAATGTTTTTAATTGGCTTGTCAAAGATCAAATAATGGTAAGTAGCTGGATTCATCTCTTGGTTCTCTATTCTGTTCCAGACATCTACTTCTCTGTTTTTGTGCCAGTACCATGCTGTTTTGATCACTATCGATTTATAGTATAGTCTGAGGTCTGGTAGCGTGATTCCTCCTGCTTTGTTTTTATTTGTGAGTAATGTCTTGGCTATTTGAGGTTTTTTCTGATTCCATATAAAATGAAGTATTATTTTTTCAAGATCTTTAAAGTATGACAATGGAGCTTTAATAGGGATTGCATTAAAATTGTATATTGCTTTGGGTAGTATGGACAATTTTAACAATGTTGATCTTTCCCAGCCATGAACATGGTATGTTTTTCCATTTGTTAATATTTTCAGCTATTTCTTTTCTTAGAGTTTCATAGTTCTCTTTATAGAGATCTTTCACGTCCTTTGTTAGATAAACTCCCAAATATTTCATCTTCTTTGGCACTACTGTGAATGGGATAAGAGTCCTTAACTGTTTTTTCACGTTGACTATTGTTGGTATATATAAAGGCTACCGATTTATGAATGTTGATTTTGTAACCTGAGATGCTGCTGTATTCCTTGAGTGGAGTTTATGCTTGTTGGGACAAATAGGTACCTACATGTTGGCAGTAGATATGGGGTGTTGATGGTTTCTGGAGCCTATCGTGTGACATCAGTTAAGGTATTGTCAACTCACTCATAAGACCAGCTGAATCACATTAATTTTGATGCTTGATTGTCCTAACAGGTATAAAACATTCTTGCTATCACACAGAAGTTCATTTCATTTCTTTTTTTTTATTTTTATTTTTTTATTGTTGGGGATTCATTGAGGGTACGCCCAACTATTTTATTGATTGCAGTTCAGCTGGGGCCGGGTTTGAACCTGCCACCCTCGGTAGATGGGGCCGGCGCCTTACTGACTGAACCACAGGCGCCGCCCCATTTATTTTCTTTATTAGACTACAAAAATAAATTCTATCCCTGTGCTTGGTGGGTATCAAAGATCTCAGGTAATATAAAAATGAACAGAATCACAGGCTTAACCCTAGGTTCACGATGCTACAACTTCTGTATGGAATTGCTTATTTCAAGTTTGTTAAAAAGTTTTTCAGGTCTTCTTTTGTGACAGTACTGTATTTGTTGTGGTTAAAAAGATTTTTCATTATCTTTCTTTTTATTTTTATTCTTCTCCTGAGATCAAAGATATTCTGGGGGATTTCCAAAATAAAAGTGTCAAATAAAAGGCTAATCTGTCATTTCATGTAGGTATGATATTAACTAATCCAAGTAGACCAAGGAAGAATATATCTGTCATGAGTTTGTTGCTTACATTCAGAATATTCTTTGTTTGTACTTTTGTTGGCTGTGCATGTTGCAGTGGCATGCTGAGCTGCCATTTTTAACCAGGCTAGAGTGAAAAGGAAGGTAGTCATTTATCATTTATCTGAGACATTCGTGTGAAAGACAAATAACCATATTTTACTAGTGAGCAGAAGAATACACTGTAACTTTAATCCTAAACTTCTTTTTAATTAAGTTGAATTAAGTCTACTAAAAGTTGGAACACAAATCAGATCTCCCTGGAACACAAATCAGATCTCACTGGAATGAAGATACACTTTTTTAAATTGCTATAGTTTTGCAGGGCTCTCTGATAAGCCTTCCTATGGGCTTGTTCCTGGACTAACATGAATAGCTCAAGGATGCTTTGCAGAAACCATAAGGGGAGGCGGGAGTCTAGGACAGATCTGGAAGAATCATTGTATTTGTTTATTTTTGTGATTGGTTAGTTAATTAGTTATTGTAGATAGCTAAGATTTCCCCCCAGGTCAGATATTTTGTCTTCTTAACAAGGTTCATCAAGCAAAGTGGATATGTATTTTTTGCATGGATATTTAAATCATTTTGGTATCCTCTGCTCTTGTTTTAATGTTAATATTAAATATTAACATTTAGGTTTAGTATTAAATTTAAATTTCTGGCCATAATATGCTATCCTTATAGGAAGATAGTAACATTTAAACATTTGCTACTGCCTTCAAGGACTTCAGTCAACTATTCTCTTAACTAACAAATGTTTACTGAGCCAATAAACTGTGCCATATGTCAGCAGAGGAGGAGATAACTGAGAAGCCTAGTTACTTTCTGTACTCATTACTGTGTTTTTAGCAGAGCAGATACTTAATCAGTAGCATTGAATAAATAATTTGCAAGGGAATTAGGATTAGAAGACCAGTGAGATGTTGTTTTGCAGTGAGTATTGCTGTATCTCTCTGAGTTGGAAGACTAGTGAGATGTTTTGCAGTGAGTATTGTGAGTTGGAAGAGTTCCTGGCATATAATAGGTCCTCGGTACACACTTGTTGAATGAATGACCAAATGGCCATGCAGTTAGAGTTACCAGAACCCAGTAAAGGATCATACTTCCAGTAGGGCTAGTCAGGGAAGGCTTCATGGAGTAGATGGGATTTAGTCGCTGCCTTGAAAGAGAGGGAGGACTGTCTAGAAATAGGCTGTGGTATGGAGGCTCCTGAGGAGATGTTGGAGGTCAACAGTCGTGTGGCAGTGGTAGGGAATCAGGCTGGAAAGGCAAATTTGGGAAAGCACTGGGAGGCAGGCTTAAGTGTCCCTGTAGAGTGGAAAGCAAAAGAGATGTTTTAGAAATATTAATCCAGAGGTGTTAGACCACCTGCATTGAAGAAGGGAGAAGCTGTGAGCACCGATTGGCAAATTTGGTAATTAAGTGGGTTGGGGGAGGGGGTAAGGAAGATGTTGAAGGTGGTGACAATCTTGTTTTGAGCTTGACTGACTGAGATAATCATAAATACAAAACAAAAATAGAACAATCAGAGGAGGAATTAGCTTTTTGTAGGAAGATTTTTGTATTTTAGATTTCTGAGAGTTTAAAGTAGCAGGGTCACTTGATGTGAACTGATAGAAACCACAGATCCCTGGAATATTAGACGTGAGAGGGATCTCAGAGATTCACATGTGACCCTGCTATCTTACCAGTGAGAAAGCTGACTCAGTCAAGGAACAGCCCCCACACATGCAATCTCTGGCCTTGTGGCAGACACGAGCAGGGTGGCAGGTGTGGAAGGCCACTTAGGGTGTTTTCAAAGGTACTTAACAAGTGTTTCTTCACTTGCACTTGAAGTCCTCCTTTTAAATTGGAAGAAACATGTATAAATAGCTGCAGGTAATGCATTTGGAGATGTCATCTATACAGTAGAAAAAAACCCATTATAAGACTGAAATAAAATCCTTAAGCAGTATAGGGCGGCGCCTGTGGCTCAAAGGAGTAGAGTGTCGGCCCCATATGCCGGAGGTGGTGGGTTCAAGCCCAGCCCTGGCCAAAAACTGCAAAAAAAAAAAATAGTAAGCAGTATATGGCGGCGCCTGCTCAGTGGGTAGGGTGCCGGCCACATACACCGAGGCTGGCAGGTTCGAACCTGGCCCCGGGCCTGCTAAAACAACAATGGCAACCATAACAAAAAAATAGCCAGGTGTTGTGGCGGGCGCCTATAGTCCCAGCTACTTGGGAGGCTGATGCAAGAGAATCGCTTCAGCTCTAGAGTTTGAGGTTGCTGTGAGCTGTGACACTACGGCACTCTACCCAGGGTGACAGCTTGAGGCTCTATCTCAAAAAAAAAAAAAGATATTAAGCCATATACATATTCATTCTTACTAATAAATACAGTCTTACCTTGTCCCCCGAAGTCGTATTTGTAATGAATTTCTCTCTTTTAATAATATCCTGATGTATTTACATTTAGTAAGTTCTATAGAGTTATCACTGAGTTGAAACGTACTTAATTCTAAACATATTTTGCCCTGCAAATGTTCTGCTAGACTTTTGATCACAGGTCTGGGGTGTCACATTGCCTCACAGAGGGGAAAGCAGCTGCTTAGGCTTCCTGCTGTCATCCTCCCTGGATGGGTCTCACCCCGTCTTCTCTTCTGCTTGGGATGTTACTGGGAATGAGGGGAGTGGTTGTAAATGGCTTGGTCCTGGATGTATGTTACATACTAGAGAGGTGGGCTCTGAAGGAGGGTTGGGGGCCAGTTCTCACCTTTGATGTAGCTACTTCTGTTCTTCAATCCTCCTTACATGTGAGGATAGGAAATAATGTCCATCTTCCAGCTCACACCCTTTCTATCTGCCTGTCCCAGACCTGAAGAGTCAAGTACAACATTGGCCTAGTCTCCAGAGCCCTTAGATGATCTTCTAGAACTGAGCATTCCACTGCCTCCAACCATCTGCCTTGTGGGTCCACAGCTCAAAGGAAGAAGAGTGCAGAATGGATATGGAAAAAGAGCTCCCTAATTCCTTTCCCCACCTGAGGGGGCCATGGAAGGGAGTGACTGGGAAACGTGTAGCATGAGAACAGATGGGAACCAGCTCTTTTAGAGTAGAATGAAAGATGGAGTGGTTAGATCTGGATTATCACTAGTGAGGAAGCAAAATGACCATTAACTATTAACATCTAGTAATTTACCATCATAATCCTAACTGTTCTTTGGAGAATTTCCTCCTTCTTAAATTGCAGTGATAGCATAGAGATTAAAAAGAATGTTAGTCTTACAAGCTTATTTTAAACCAATTCCTAGTAGTAGTAGTAACTGTTTTCATCATCACGGGAATGCTGAGAGTTTATTCACAGTCTATAGGCCAAGCATTTTAGGATTAGGGATCGTAGGAGATGATAGGGAAATCTTAATCAACTGATACTTGGCACTGGAGAAGAAGCAGAGGTAGATGGACTTGGTGAATTCACTTGTCTGAGGCTCCAGAGGTGGGCTCACATACATTAATAGCAACAATTAGCTTTGGATGAAAGAATAAAATTTCCAAATATTAGTGAGAAACTTGTAGCATCGCTAGGTAAAGTATTTTTAGATTGGGACTAATGAACTACTTTTCAACCTGAAGGCTTCAAGAATAGGCAGGCTCCTGATTCTGCAAATACCAAATGAAAAGCCAACCACTATTCTTGGATTTATAGATCCAATATACTAGACTGAAGAACACTTGCTCTTTTTAGCTAAGGGAACTAGCCAGCCCCTGCATGCTGAGTTTCTATGGCAATGTGATCTGTGACCTCTCTTCTCTATTATGGAATGTAGGTGAAAAGAACGGAGGGGAGCCTGATGACGCAGAACTGGTAAGGCTCAGTAAGAGGCTGGTGGAGAACGCAGTGCTCAAGGCTGTCCAGCAGTATCTGGATGAAACACAGAATAAAAACAAGCCAGGGGAGGGGAGCTCTGTGAAAACTGAAGAGGCCGATCGGAATGGCCATGACAGTGAGAACAACAGGAAATGAGAGCGGAAGGCAGATTCCCGCTGCTCCGTGAAAAGCATCCTGCTCCCCTCTGCTGAGTCTAGGGACTGACTTGCAATGTGCCGTTTAAGTTTCTCTTGTTCAGTCCGTGGAGATTGCCTAATATTTTCGTGATTGATGTGTTTGCATTTCTGAAACTTGACAGAAGGATGGGGTGCTGGGGCTGGCAGAGGAAGTTAATTTATGAAAGAAGAACACCCCAAGTTTCACTTGCCCTCCGCCATACACCATGGAGCGGGGACTTGGGTTGTGCCTCCTGGACACTAAGGCCGTGGACAAGGCCTTGCCATAAACAGAACACTGCCATTTATATGGATTGGCAGGGCATGTGACTACTTTATCTGAGGACAGAATTCTCACACACAGCTATCCAGTGCTAAGGGTAAAATAATCACTGTTGAAATGATCATCTGTATAATTAGTCCATAATATTTCGTGTTTGTCCTAAGTGTGCTATTGCTATGCAGTTATCTGTATTTATAGTAGATTATGTTCTATGTAAATGATATATTTTTGGTGAAATGCAACCTTTTCTATAAAATGTGGCCACTATTTTAAAGGGTTTTTTTTTAACCTTCATTTTGATAAGTCAGTGTGCCATATTTAATGTTTTTCATTGGCATTTGTACTTTAAAGGTATTATATAATTTTTTTTCTTAGGCAAGAAACCTATTGGAATTCAAGACTTAATTGATGAAGCTTTGCGTCAAGAAAGGATGAATCTGAAGTCCAAGGTGAAACAGATAAGGGAACTTTTATTAAAGCCCGAGACTCAGGCCAAAATTAGAAAGGAGCTTTTTGAAGGAAGACTCATTAACAACAGTAATCAAGCAAATGATGTTGATTTGGGTATGACTTTAACGTAAGCTCTACATTGCTGTTATGGCAACATAGTTTGTGAAATTTTTTCAGCTTTTTAAATAACTCTTTGGTAAATACTCCAGAAATGTTCTGATAGTGTCTGCACAATAGGAAATCAGCATTTGGTAAGGAATTAACAATTTCTTGCCAAAGAAACTGATTCTGCCCTTTTATTTTCTGAGCTACACTTGTGTTTTAGAATGTCTGTTTCTGTAATATTCGTAGTTATTTTATAGAAAAGACTTCTTAATTAGCTGTTGTGAGATGTTTCTTGGGTCCTTACAGATAAAAATTATAGACTGTGAAAAAACCATTTACAGACAAAAACAAAAAAGCCAACAACAGTATTTAAGGGTCACTAGCCTCCAGTTAACATGATTATTATTAAATCAAAAGAAGCATTGTCCAGGACTGTCTACATCTAGTGTTACTTTCAAGGAGAATTTGAATGTTTATTGAATATTAGTACTTGAATGAAAATTTATAAATGTAATTATTGCAATCACTGGTTAAGAATGTTTTCTAATATCTGTATATTATTTTTCACAGATCAAAACGTAGTTTGCTTTTTCATTTCTTAATGAATAAATGTTTGGGATTTTTATTTTCTACTTTTTTGAAGATAAGCTCCAGGTTTTATCATATCCCTTATAATCTGAATTTGTTTGCACTGGTTTATTTTTAAAGAGCACTCTTGAACAATTTCCCCAAATACGATGATTATTGTTAACAGCTTTCTCTGTACGTTGTAAAATTGCTGCTACCAATAAATCATGATGGAGGGGGAAGTTATTGGAGATCAAATATGTAATCATTTCAAATATAAAATCCAGTTTCCTCATGGATTTTAGCTATTTTTTCACTGGGTAAATTATACTACATTTATTTATAAATGAGTTTATGCATTTTCATGCCTCTTAATAAATGCATTGTTCTCCCTTGTTGCCTTCCTCATTTTCTTCCTTGCTCTTGGAAGTTTTTGGACTTTTGTTGGTATAAGGAAGTCATAGATAGGAGCTCTGATAGTTTCAGTGTCTCCTCACCTTTACGCTCCCGTCCTTCAGCTGAGATAGCACAGTTACCAAAGCGTGTTTGACTTTAGACTTTTAAATCATTTCAAGTCAGTCAGCTTCACAGAGAATTCACAGCAGAACTTTACATTCGCAGAAAATCTGAATAACATCTTATCCACAGCTAAGAATGTGTCACTGCAGTGGCATCAGTAGCAAAGAGGAGAGGAGAGGAGCAAGCCACTCCGCTGCAGGAAGCTGGAGCTGCTCGCCACAACCCCCTTTCAGTGGTAGGGAGAAGGGTCTTACTCTTCATAGATGGCTTCCTTAAGGAAATCCTTAAGGCAGGACACAAAGATGTTTTGGCCTTACCTTGTTTTTCAAATGAGCAAACAGATTCCAAAAGGTGGAGTGCCTTACCCAAGGCCACAGCTAGTAGGGAACTGGATCTGAATTATAACCCAGGGCTCCACGTCAGTGTACCCCCATCCCCAATATTTCTGAAGAGATAATTATCCTCATGTATCTGTAAAGATATTATCCTCAAGGAGCTATTCTCAATCTGCCTGAATAATTTGAAAGACTAAAATAATATACTTTTTCCAATTTGAGGTTATATGTCTTATTATTACTTTATTTGTGAATTATAATTTCCATTGTTAAATACCTGCTAAGTCCCAGGCTGTGTGCCGGGTGATTTTAGCACATGATTAAATTTCTTCCCTTCAGTGACTCTGTTAGGAAGCAATTAGTACTTTCATAGATTAGGAAGCTAAGGACATATATGGTTAAATGGGTCAAGGTCATAAAGTTAATACAAAGTTGGGCAAAATTTAAACACAGATCTGTTCTACTTCAAAGCTGACAGACACTCTTTCCACAGTCCAACACTTCTTCTCTCCACCAAGTACAACATATTTCACAAAGTAAGGATGTGTATGTAACAAAGGGAAAGTCACGTTCTTTTGACTAACCAGCTCCTTTGCAGCCCTGAATTTCTACGAACATACATAAGAGTAGTCCGCTGATGTGATGGAGCTGGGGGAAAAAAACCCAAAACCCAGATATTTAATTTAGGGATTAAGGATTCTAATCTTTAGCAATGAGATCTCCTTTTAAGCAAGTTAATGAAGACAATAGTAAGTATAAAATAAAACAAGTTTTCTTTATTTCCTATGTTCTAAAGTTAGTAAGACATTAATTTGTAACAATCTAAGTTTGCGATCTGAAATGTTTAAAATGATTTTATTCTCATTAATCAGAGTCATGAAATAATTGCTTGTTGGCCCACATAGCCAGAGAAGGTGTCATGAATTGATACCACAGCCTTGTCCTCTGGTGGATTAACTGCATGGTTGGTGATAGAGTGCTGGCTTAGGCCAAGAGGTGGACTGTCTTTTCGACTTGGGTTCACTACTGATGTGTGACCTTGAGCAGACTGATTCATTTTTGTAAGTCTCACTTCCCAATCTGTAATTTGAGAGTTTGGCTGTGTGATTTCTGAGGATCCTAGAGCCAGTGCTCTTTGTGGCCATTCTGCCCTGCTACTCCTGCTAATGCTATGTGTGGCCTCTTGATGGTGTCACACTTCTCCATCTGTTGGCAATGAAAGGCTTTGAGTTCTAGAAACCTGACATTCTGTTTGGTTTGTGTTAATTGTCAGTTTCATGTAGGGAAGACCCATTGGTGCATATTTACAGTTACAGCCACATTTCAACATTTGGGGATGAGTCACTGGAAAAATAGTAGATCCTACATGAATATTCTCAGGGATGTTGAAAAGTAATATTTTCTTTTTCTTTTTTAAATTGTTTCAGGTTAATTGAAGGTACAAAAAATTAGGTTACAATGTTTGCATCTGTTAGGTAAAGTCCCTCGTATGATTTTGTCCCACTCCCAAGAGGTGTGCCATACACTGTGAAAAAAGTAATCTTTTCAACAGCAGGACAAGATTTTGTCAGCTTCGAACTTGGTCCCATTTATAGCATCTTAGATTGTTCTTGGATCAATCTACTTCAGTGTTGACTAACCAGAGAGAGGCCTTTGAGGTACACTACATTTATATCTGGTAAATTTTAATATTAGTTTTTAAGTTAATAAAAATCTCAATTTTAAGATTCAAATTATGTTTCAAAATTCCAAATGTGTCACCTCCAAATCATTCCAAAAGCCAGATACTCCCATGAGGAAGTAACTAAAGCAGTTTGACTTCATATTCTAGATGTCATTTCAGGCATATGACCAAAAAGATGAGTTTTCTGTCCTCTGTATTCAATCACAGATGAATCAATCAGCTGCCACACACAACATGTGACAAATTAAGAGTTTATTTCATTATTCAACCAAAGACAATAAATGCACAGTGTCTCCAAACATAAAATGATGAATGGATAACATATCATCATTGTTTTCAACACTTTGAACTCTTACCTATAACATTTTTTTCCCTTGAAAAAGAAGTCTCACCCTGTCACCCTGGGTAGAGTTCTGCGGCTTGATAGCTTATAGCACCTTCAACCTCGTGGGCTCAAGTGCTCCTCTTATCTCAGCCTCTGGAGTAGCTGGGACCACAGGCACCTGTCACAACACCTGGCTGAGTTTTTCTATTTTTAGTAGAGATGGGGTCTCACTCTTGCTCAGGTCTTGATCTCCTGAGCTTAAGCAATCCACCCATCGTGGCCTCCCAGAGTCACTGGGATTACAGGCATGAGTCACCATGCCCGGCCAGCTCAATGTAAAAGTAGTCTCCAGGTTCCTGCTTGAATTCAATAGCAATAAGACAAGCCCTGAGATTATTTCATCCACAGAAAAAATGAATATTAGAGTACTTCTGTTGTGTCAGTGAATTTAAAATTGTGATACTAGCTACATTTCTTTCTTGGATCATGGTTTTGTGGATAATAGGCTTATTTATAAGGTAATTTGAGAGCTTCTGACGAGAAGTGCTATTATCATCTCCAGGGTAATATATTCAGAACTACTTATTGGAATCCATTAAATGGAACCAATAAACTCAGGTGATTTGGGATGATTTTAAAATGTAAACTGCAATATTTATTTCTCTACATATCCCATCATTAATCACTTATCAGAGTAGACCATGAAATTCTGTTATATCAGCAGAGGAATAATAAAACGGAAATATTAATTCCTTGTTTCCAGTAAACCTATGATACTTTCTCTTTAGTGGTTCAAATTATTTCTGAAAAGCTACTGTCATAAGGAGTATCAACAGCTGGAAAAGAATTATAGTGCTGAGGAAAGAAGCAAAAATGATACGTAAGCACCATTCCAAAAAAAAATACCAGATATGCTAAATGAGGTAGAGAAAATAGCTTGAATATGCAACAGTGAGGGGAAATGAAGCCTATCTTTTTTTTTTTTTTTCTTTTTGAGACAGAGTTTCACTATGTTGACCTCGGTAGAGTGCTATGGTATCACAGCTCACAGCAACCTCCAACTCGTGAGCTTAAGCTATTCTCCTGCCTCAGCCTCCCAAGTAGCTGGGACCACAGGTGCCTGCCACAATGCCATCTTTCTGTTCCAGTTGTCATCATTGTTCAGCTGGCCCGGGCTGGGTTTGAACCCAACACCCTTGGTGCATGTGGCCAGTGCCGCAACCACTGTGCTATGGGCGCCGAGCCCGAAGCCTTCTTTTTACGATTCTGGAAGACAAAATTAGAAGATATTTTTACCAGGTCCATGCTTGGTAAGGTGTCTTTAGGGAGAAATATGTGACAAGGGCTTTGGATGGTTTGGTGGACATTTGTCACACTTAGTGACTGCCCAGCATCTTTGGGATCTTTCCATGTTTGCATGGCAGAGGACAGCAGCAACCTGGTCACCCAGAGCAGCTGGCCGTGTAAGGGGCATGGTTCCTGCTGTTTGGCCCCTCAGACTGATTCTCTGGACCTTCTGGGGGATTCTGTGAATTACCAAATAACCCTTTAATAAGTTCCTTTCTCACTTAAACTGAAGTTGGTTCTGTTGTTTGCAACTAAAAACCTTGATGAATACAGGCTCTACTCCTCTAAGTCAGTATTTCAATGCAGGGCACAACTGGCATTTGGGTTTGGCTACCTTTTTGTAGAGTGGAATGGTTCTGTGCATAATGAGATGTTACTGTTTCTGATCCCCAGGATCAAAATGCCAGCAGACTGCAGTTATTGTGACACCCAAACGAGCCCCACGTATTTCCCAGATCCACTCCAGGTTGGGGGGTGGTCACACAACCCCCAGCCGAGGAGCACACAGTGCTCCCCCAGCGCAGAAAGAGGTAATGCTCCTTCTCATCTCGACTTTCTCAAGAAGGAATTGAGTCTCGCTGGGATTTTGTACACCATTATCTTGGACAGAAACAGGAAGTGAAGCCGTCTGCATCATTATTATTATTATTATATTTTTTGAAAGAGTCTCACTCACTCTTGTCACCCTAAGTAGAGTGCCATGGCATCACAGCAACCTCAAACTCTGGGGCTCAAGTGATCCTCTTGCCTCAGCCTCCTGAGTAGCTGGGACGATAGGCATGTACCACAATGCCTGGCTAGTTTTTCTATTTTTAGTAGAGATGGGCTCTGGCTGGGGCTCAGGATGGTCTCAAACCCCACCTGCCTCAGCCTCTCAGAGTGCTAGGATTACAGGCATGAGCCACCATGCTCAGCCTACCACCTGTGTATTTTATGTGACATAAAACACCTAGTCACTGCACTTGGAAAATGGCAGAGAGGATCAATTGTGATGTAGATATGATATCATTGTTGCAAACATTTTCCTGGTTTATATGCTTGTTTGGGCAGACTTAGAGAAAAAAAGATAACCTTCGAAATCCAAAACAGTATGACATAATTAACATATTAAGTAGCATAACAGGACTATTAAGTAGCACAACAGGACTATTATAGTTTATAAAAAGACAAGTTAAAAATATATTTCTCAGACCTAGGCTATTAATCTGTTAAGAATATAAGAAAATAGAAAAAATATATGATTGATTTAGGCATTTTCATTGCTTCCTATGTAATCGCTTTGTTTTGCCCCATCACCCATCTCATTTCAAATAAGACCTTGTCTCTGGTGAGAGACTACAACCCAGACAGAGAAGCTGAAGAAAAAAAAAACAGTTGATTTTCCTGTTTTTTAGGTCTTTTGAGTTCTTGGAACCAGCCTTCAGTTTGCCAGTTAATAGGATGTTGGAGTTGGGCTCTGCGTGCTGTTCCCATTGAGGCATTGGCAAGTTAGAAACAGAATCCCATTGCATGTTAGAGACAGACCCTTCCCCAAGTCATCAAAGGGACTGACAAAGGGAGTGACATCCAGAACCTTTAGTAGGGTTAAGAACATAGGAAAGGGAACAAAGGGAGTGACATCCAGAACCTTTAGTAGGGTTAAGAACATAGGAAAGGGGTGAAAGAATTTTGTGAGGGGGACATATTTTGGAGCAAGCTGTACTGTCTGTGGTGGGCAGTAAGGGGCATCTGCTGAGAACTGGGAAAACTCTCAGGTGGAAGGAATCCATCCAAACCCCTGCACTAAGAGATGTGACCAAACTTTGCTTTTAGCAGCCTAAGGCTGTGTCCCCGAATGTCTCCCAAACCCTTGAAAAGGTCATGGCCGTCAAAAGATTTCCCATTTCTTCCAGCCAACACCTGACAAAGGCCTCCTTGATCTCCCTTTCTTAGTGCATTTACTGAAAACAAAACAAAAAACAAACAACAAAAAAAACCCTTACAGTTATAAAACCTTCCCCTGTCCCTTTGGGAAGCAAGTGCTCTCCTAGAACAAGGAGGACAAGAACCCAAGACTGTTTTTCTCAAAAACCTGAAAGCCAGGCCTTTGAAATGAAATCCTCAGGAAGGAGCAGGCCTTTGTGTTCCAGGCTCTTTGGGAGGCAGAAGCCCAACTCCCACTAACACCAGCTGGCAGACAGGATGGCCTAACCACCTTTCCTTTGAAAAACTCTCTCACTGGCTTTCTTGTATTTTTCAATCCCAGGAGTCTGCTGGAATCTGGCTTGTTCCCCCACCCTGCTCTCTGTCATTTCCCCTTTAAAACGCCCAAGAACCTCTCTGTGCAAACTGAAAGGGAGCTCAGCGCTTTCCTGAGTAAAGCCCATGCAGGGGAAAGGAACATCTTTTCTAACCATCAGTAGTGGTCTGAGGCACTTATCACAAAGACAATTTAACAAGAGAAAAGCATCAAATTTATTTGCATAGACTTAAGTTTCACATGACACAGGAGCCTTCAGAAATGAAGATCCAAAGAAATAGGCATTGGCAGGGAAACCTGTGTATTTCTTATGTTTGTTGTAGAAGTAGACTGTTGAGAAGTATGATTGGACAAAAGGTGTGATCTAATAGAAATAAACTGGGGAGAACTTAGCAAGTCCGTTTGTTCAGCTTCCTCTCCGTGTCCCTGTCTGCAGAGAGAAGTCAGTCCTTTGCTCCGGGTATACGGTGGGCAGCTGTCACGTGAGAGTCTTATGACCTACTTCAGGGGAAGTGCTCTCTAGGTTTTTGGCCTTCAGGGGAGAAGGGCAGAATAAAGCCACAAAGTCCTACCCTTTTCTGCAAATTGTTCCAATTGCCAAAGTGCTATATTTTGGGGTCGTGTGTCCTAAAGCCCATCATCTTTCCTTCACTTTTTGTTGTTGAGACAAGGTCTTTTTTCCGTTGCCCAGGCCGGAGTGCAGTGGTCAGATCAGAGCTAATTGCAGCCTGAATGTCCTGGGCTCACACCATCTTCAGCCTCTCCAGTAGCTAGGAGAAGAGGCCCGGGCTGTGTTCCCCATCTCTGACAATGGCCCCACAGTCCAAGCTTTGCCAGCTAGGCTTCAAGAGGACCACATGGAGAACCTGCGGCTGCATTTCCCCGGGTTGGTGCTGCAGGGGACTGAAGCCCCAGTCCTGGTGGACGGCCACAGGGACAGTGATGGTGGCAGCCACACCCCTGCCTGTGAATTGAGAGGGAGCGAGAATGTGGGCTCGGGCCTGTGTGGGTGCCGCTGTGTGGAGACTTGCCTGCATCCCAGAGTGGGTGGCCGCCTCAGGGCGAGAGGCCAGGCTGGCTCACAGGGGCAGCAGAGGACCGAACACCTCAGCCAAGAGGTGGGCAGCCTGGGAAGGAGTGCAGGGCCCTGCTTAGAGCAGAGCCTTATCCTCGGGGGATAAGGGGGTGTTTTGGGGACCCGAGGGACAGCTCCCAAAAGAGAGAGGAAGCTTCATTCACTTGTTCTCTCACTCCTGATGCCAGTTGGAAAGCAGTATCAGGTCTGAGAGCCTGAAGTTGTGGGCCTAGGTGCCCCTTACATCTCCTCCCTGCTTCACAGTGAGTGGGACTGAGGGGAGGCAGTCTGGAGATGGGGGGCGGCGGAGGAGGAGAGGCTGGACCACCCACCTCTGCACCCCGGACTTTGGCTGGAGCAGCCGGCACCAGCAGGGCAGGAACTTTAGTGCTGGGTGAGGAGCTCTTTCACCAGGACTGGACACTCTGATGACCATAAGGAGGTGACATTTGTGACTTATGTAATATAAGAGAGAAGCCCTAAATACAAGGAACTACTAGAATTTTATTCTGGTAAAGATGATCCTCATAGAAAAGAGTTTAAAGAGATGGGGGGGAACAAAAACAAAGCTGTGTTTAGACATCACAAGTCTGTTTATTCAACAAATTTGTCACAGCGAGATGACTGAATTAGACTCCCATAGCCTCTCCCGAGGCTGGATAAAAGCCTCACACCTGGGGGGAGGAAAGGACGGGGGGAGGAGAGAGTTAGGACCCAGATGGTGGGTGGGGCTGTGCCCCCCATACCACCTCTGACTTGCTCTGGATACTGGGTGGAGGGTGATGCTGACAGGGAATATGACGGTGGATAAGTCCTTTGCCTTATTTCTGGTGGGAGGTCCAGAGAGGTGGCCCTACTGTGAACCTGGAGGTCAGTTGTAAGAACAGAAATGCTGGTGACCTTGCTTGGGCTTGAGGAGGCAGAAGAGAGTCTGTGGGCTCAGACTGCTGTAGGAGAACATCTCAACCCGTCACAGAATAGGCAAAAAGCATAGTTCCTAGAAAAAGAGAAGAATTGGCGAAAATCATATGTAAAGATATGGACCTCATTTATATGTAAATAAAGCAAGTTAAAACAATAGTGAGAACTTTTTTTCATTAAATCATAGCTGTGTACATTAATGCAATCATGGGGTACAATGCGCTGGTTTTATATACAATTAGAAATTTTTTCATCAAACTGGTTAATATAGCCTTCACTGCATTTTCTTAGTTATTATGTTAAGATATTTATATTCTACACTTAGTAAATTTAACATGTACCCTTGTAAAATGCACCATAGGTGTGGTCTCACCAATTACCCTCCCTCCACCCATCCTCCCCCTTCCCCTCCCCTCCCTCTCCCCTTCCCCCTTCTTCTAATAATTTTAAAAAAATTTATCAGAGAAGTAAAGATTTTAAAGTCTGAGAATACATGGGCTTGGTGTTGGTGCGTGAATCAGGAACTCTCACATTCATTGGGTAGAAATATAAATTGATGGCTTTGAGAGGACAATTTGGTAAACTCTATGGTGAAGAATACCCTGAAAGTGTTCACGTGGCAATTAATTCCACTTCAGTTTTTTCCTTACAATTATACTGTGTGTGTTTGTAAAAATTTAAGCCCAAGGATGTTTATTGCACCATAGTTTGTGATGTCCACAAAAAAAATGAGAACTTAAACAATAAAGGTTTGATTAATAAGCTGTTTTGAATGCCAATTATGCTGCTCTTAAAAAGAATAAAGTGGATATAGTTATTTTGAAATATAAAGGTCAGTAAGTATCCAAAGAAAAATACCAATCACAGGACAATGTGAATAATACGCTATTTTTTCATAAGGGTGTTTTCCAAAAGTATTTCCATGTAAATACAGGAAAAGCTCTGCAAGAATACTCAAGAAATCATTGAAGATGCTTCCTTTGGAGAGTGTAACTGAGGATCTGGAAGAAAAATAAGGTTGGCTTTCCATTGGTGCATGCTGGGAAACACCAGCAAGGTCTCCACGAGGAGGTCTCAGGTCAGGGATCCAGCCAACGCCAGGGACAGGGAACTGGAAACAGGGCAGGACAGGGAGACCTTCAAGAAAAGCTCAGGCCGGGTATAGTGCTTGTAACCCCAGCCCTCTGGGAAGCTAAGGCAGGTTGATCACTTGAGCTCAGGAGTTCAAGACCAGCCTGAGTGAGGGGAAGACCCCATCTCTACTAAAAAAATAGAAAAAAAAAAAATTAGCCGGCCATCAGGGTACACGCCTGTAATCCCAGCTACTCCAGGGACTGAGGCAAGAGGATTGCTTGTGGCACACTACCCAGAGTGACAGAGACTGTTTCAAAATAAGTAAGTAAGTAAATAAATAAATAAATAAATTCAGTCTGTGAGACAGAGAATCCATAGACTCACCATGATGGGCAAAGCCAAGATACAAGGGATGGGGGACAACTGGAAAGGGCAGGAACATGCTGTTCTTAGGCTAGAGAGGCAAATAACAAGCGCTAAGAAGCGCTTTTGGCAAATGTGGAGATCCTTAGAAATACCGAGGTTTAGAAGAGGGATTTGCTGCTGGTGTGGGATTGAGAGGAGTTAGGGAAGACATAGTGTGGGTACTCCTGTTCCCAGAAACACAGCGAAAGAGAAAGCGCTCCCCCTGGAAAGGTTATTGGCATCAGGAGGAGTTGGGGGTGGCTGGACCTGCGAGACACTCAGAAGTCTTTACTATCTGCTGGTGACTCTAGGTTTGAAGACCGCAGTGTGCAGGCCAATGGTGGGCTTTTAAAAGTAAAATATCACGCTTGATGTTTTATTAACAACTTGAAAGTGGCAAAAGGTAAGGAAAGCAAAGAGAGCGCGGAAGGAACAGTGTGTGCGAGTTTTTTCTTTAGTCTCTGTGTCGAGGTGCCATTGATTCCAAGTGGTTTGATACAAGAAAAACCACTTCTCAAAAATGAACAAACGATGCAATTTTCTTACAGTTTCTGGTTATTCTCTTAAAGAAGGAAGAGTGAAGAAAATTAAGAGAATTTGTGGTGAGACATACCTTTTTGGTATAAGAGATAAAAAAAACCTTGTTATTTTTGTAACTTGCTAGTTACATATTTATCACCCGAAAGATGGAAAAATGAATTGAAAGTCAAGAAAATGAGAAAAGTGGGGCAGCACCTGTGGCTCAGTGAGTAGGGCACTGGCCCAATATACCGAGGGTGGCGGGTTCAAACCCAGCCCTGGCCAAACTGCAACAACAACAACAAAAAAAATAGCCGGGCGTTGTGGCGGGCACCTGTAGTCCCAGCTGCTTGGGAGGCTGAGGCAAGAGAATTGCGTAAGCCCAAGAGCTGGAGGTTGCTGTGAGCTGTGACACCACAGCCCTCTACTGAGGGCGACACAGTGAGACTCTGCCTCTAAGAAAAAGTGAGACTCTGTCTCTAAGAAAAAAAGTGAGACTGTCTCTAAGAAAAAAAAAGAGAATGAGGAAAGTGAATGCTTCATGGCAACCATTAATTACTTTAGCTTGCATTATACTATTTAGTTAGGAGGTTTAGGAACCTTAGGTGACACTGATGTAACAATGCTGTGATGATGCTGGAAACATATTGCTGTAGTGATGCTCTAGTGATGCTGACGAAGCAAGACCGTCAGGATGCTGACGACACTGGAGGTGAGATGGCAGATATTAACATCGTTATAGTGAGGATAATCTCACGGTTGTGTTGGTACAAAATAAGCACTCATACAATAATTCATTTATTTATTTATTTTTTCGAGACAGAGTCTCACTTTGTTGCTCTCACTAGAATGGCGTGGCATCACAGCTCACAGCAACCTCAAACTCTTGGCCTCAAGCAATCCTCTTGCCTCAGCCTCCCAAGTAGCTGAGACTACAGGTGCCTACAACAATGCTGAGCTATTCCTTTTAGAGGCGGGGGTCTCACTCTTGCTCAGCCTGGTCTTGAACCTGTGAGCTCAGGCAATCTACTGTCTCAGCCCTCCCAGAGTGCTAGGATTACAGGCGTGAGCCACCACGCCCGGTGATAATTTTTACATAAATATTTACACTTTCTATATAGTAAAATACAATTTTGGGAGTGTGCAATTCCGTAAGTTTTTATACATACATAGATTCTTTTTATTTATTTATTTTTTAATTTTTTTAGAGATGGGGTCTCCCTCTTGTTCAGGCTGCTCTTGAACCTGAGAGCTCAGGCAATCTACCTGCCTCAGCCTCCGTACAGGTGTGAGCCACTGTGCCTGGCCCCGGCCTCATGTATAAATTCTTGTAACCACCACCATAGAACAATTTTCACATCCTGAAGAATACCTTCAAACTGCCTCTTGTGTATTCAGGCTCTCTCTCCCCTGGCACCACCTGGCCGTTACTTATCTGTCCTCTGTTCCTGCATTTTTGCCCTTTCCAAAATGTCACATGTATGGAATAATACAGCAGGTAACCAGTGGAAGCTGGTTCTCTCACTTCCCATAAAGCATAGTTTTTTATTTTTAAAAGAATGTTTATCTTTGCTAATATAAGATAAAGGAAGAAGGCAGGGACGACTGAGTTACTGCTGAACTGACATGGATACATCTAGACGTCCTAAAAGAAATGGAGACGTAAACGAGGTCCTGTTAAAACACTGTTTTCCTTCATATGTAACAACTTCATCTATTTAAAGCATATGTATTCTGATTTGCCTTTTCTATTTTGGGCATATTCAAATATATGTCCTCTAGAGGCAAGAAAATTCACCTCCCTGCAGACTTGCCTGAGTCTCTGCATGTGGAAACATAATTATTCAGTTGGAATTAAATTTTTTTGTTAGTTGTGCTGGTGAGATAATCCTTAGCCGCACATTTCCTTGTTCCCTGGAAAACTGCTGACCTTCCAAGTAGGCATAGACTTATTTAGCATGGGCAGTGCTACCCGGCACAACTGTGAGCACCACAAAATTAAGTTGGATCTGTGAGAGGTGAGACGAGGCATGGGTTGCATTTTACTGCCTGAGGGTACTTCCAGCTTCCATCAAATATGCTCCCCGCTTCTAAGTAATAGTTTCTCTTTGCTGCAGAGTTCTCTTTCACATGCAGAAAACCATTATTGAGGGAGGGAAATAAAATTGTGCTTTGGAATTCCCATTGCAGTGAGCCCATTTAGCAGAGCGTTCAGTACCTGCTGAGTAAATAAAAGCAGCAACTTTCATTTCCAGCTATCCTTCACACCCAGGCACATGTGCATACACTCACACTCACACACACACACACACACACACACGTTCATGCTCCTGTGTTGTGCAGAGACTGGGGAGATGTGGCTCGCAATTGTAGATAGTGTGGCCAGGGAACAGTCGACATTGCAAATTGATTTGCTGTTGGGTTTTTAATGGTATGCTTTCAAAAAGAAGCAGATGTGTTGTGAGATGTATAAGACATGCCACTGAGCCTAGATAATAACTGTGCGCACACTTGCTTGACTTGTTCAAGTGGTTCATATCAGGCCATTTACATTGATGTAGTTTGCCACTGGGCTCAATTCTGTACTTCCTAGGGTTTTCTTTAAAGTGTAGTACACTTACAAATGGATTTGTTTTCAGTTTTAACTTTCAATTGCATTTCCTTTGAGGTTGACTGTGTTCTGATGGCTTATTAAAAACTTGATGTTTGAAATTATGAAAAGTTTGTGGTTAAGAAGGGGAGTAATAACCAAACAGAGCATGGAAATGTAGTTATACCACCATTGTTGTGCTGGGCAGACTAGGATATTCTTCACTGGTTGGTCTTTCACACTGGAGACAGATGAAGTACTGTAATAGACTCAAAAAATGAGTAAACCATTGTTCATACCCCATTGGGTAAGTCCAATTGACTGTATTTCTTCTGAGTTGGTAACCCTCTTCTGCAATCAGAATATTATAATGAAAGATCTGTTTGGAATTGCATGTGTTTGGCTGCCACCCAGACAGCAGTAAATTCTTCCTCTTCGTGCTCTGATTACAACTCAAACATAGTTTTATCATCATTGGTTTAGTGTAGCTGTCTTTCTCTCTGGCATCTTGGAGGATTTCAAGGACAAGGACTTTTTCATTGTACATGAAGGAGCTCAATAAATGTTTTTGTATCAAGGACTATAGTTTTACCAGGTGTTTCTAGACATAAAAGACAATAGATTAGGGCTTTGAAAATGAAGTTTGAAGATCTAGTTAGCTGTAAAAATAAACCTGTCATTTCCAGGTCATCCCTCCTTACTCCACAAGGAAAGAATATCTGAGAGTCCTCAGCCAGAAGCTCGTGCCCTCATTGCTGTTTACTGCCATTCTTCTGCCAGGAATCTGCCCGAGCATCGTTTTCTGGGGGTCTAGTACTCACTCTATGCTCTGCTTTGCATGCCTTGTTACTCTTTTGGAAGAAAAAGGTGATGATGCTTGCTTCATCCCCAAACTGGAAACAAGGTAACAAAATGGTATTGCCTTCCCATCAGTCCTCCCTGAGTAAAGCCATGATTGTCTTAGGCAATATAGAGCATCACTGATTTCAGACACTGGATAACAGGCAGCATAAAATTGTGATACTTGAGAGAAACAAACCCTAATGATCTCATCTTCCAGCCTAAAAGTAAATTACAGACTGGGAGGGAGCCCTAGTGGCCTCATTAAGCTGAAGATGGAGATCAAGTTCAGGAAAGGTGAAAGGGCTAGATGTTGAAGACAGAGTTCTGGAAAAGGGACAGTAAAAAGAATTTTAGGAATTTGCATAGGGGTCCTCCTGATTCTTTGTTAAGTGCTAGGCCACATGTGTGCAGATTGAAACTCCACACAATGAAAAAAGTCTGGGGTGTTGTAAGCAGAAAAATGCCCAGAGTTCCCACAGGACAAGGTAAAGTTTGAACTTTGGCCAGCCAAAGTAGAGATTCCTGAGTGGTTATCTGAGGCATCCAATGAAGACTGCAGAGTGGCAGTGCCTTGGTGGTAGATCTGAACTATTTCTTGGATGAAGGCTATACTAGAATTATCAAAGTTTAAAAACACAACTCAAAGTGACGTACCATCTTTCAAAATAAAAGAGCCAACGCTCTTTAATGAAAGGTAAACTCCAGATATTCAATGACCTGATAATGGTAAAATTTAGCATTTAATAAAAGATTTCTAAGTTTATCACAAAATAGGAAATATGACCTATGACCCAGAAATTACCAAGAGAAATTGACCCTAAAATGACAAAGATGATGAGATTAGTAGACGAAATAGTTAGAACAGGAATTATACCTATGTAAAGTATTTAAAAGAAAAATAAACATAATGAGGAGGAAAAAAGACGATAAAAATAGAACTCCCAAAAAAGAAAAATCTGATTTCAAAAAAGAAATTTTCACTGAATAAGAGTAACAGCAGATTAGACACCGCAAAAGAAAAGAGTAGGGAGGGCAGCACCTGTGGCTCAAAGGAGTAGGGCACTGGCTCCACATGCCAGAGGTGGCGGGTTCAAATCCAGCCCCAGCCAGAAACTGCAAAAAAAAAAAAAAGAAAGAAAAGAGTAGGGAGATTGAAGACATAGCAATTTATCAACATGAAATACAGAAAGAAAAACAATCAGGAAAAAAATGTGAACAGAGCCCTAATGACTTACAGAACAATATCAAGGCATCCGGCGTAATTAGAGTCCAAGAAAGCTACTGCAAGGGACAGAAAATATAACTGATGAAGTAATACTAGAAAAATCTTCAAATTTGATGAAAATTCTAAACCAAAAAATTCAAGAACTTCAACAAACATAAAGGTTAAACATCCGTATATCTGTATCTTCACACATGACACCAAAGCATAATCAAATTTCTGAAAACCAGTAAGAGCATGATAACGATAGTGTACTCTTGGTCAGAAACTGAAAGAGCATCTTTAAAGCGCTGAAAGAAAAATATGTCAATACGGAATTCTATAACCAGCAAAAAAAAAAAAAAAAAAACCTTCAAAACTTAAGGCAAAAAGAAACCTTTTCAGAAACAAAAGCAGAGAAAATTAGTTGACTACAGACCTGCATTATAAGATGGAAGGAAAATGATACAAGTTCAGACCTACAAAAGGGAGTAAAAAAATGAATGAAATGATAAATACCTACATAAACATAAAAGTTATTTTTTTTCCAGTTAAAAGGTAAATATCAAATTGGATGAAAAAAGCAAGGCTCAATTATATGTTTTCCGTGAGAAGCCTACTTTAATTATAAAGACATACATTAAAAGTATAGGGTAGGAAAAGATAAACCATGAGAACACTACATATAAGAAAGCTAGCATGGCTACACTAACATCAGACAAAGTGGACTTCAGAAGGAAGATTGTTAAGCATAATATAGGTTATTTCATAAGGATAAAGGAGCAAATTCACCCAGAAGTAAAACAATACTAAGTATGTATAAAACCAATAACATAGTTTCAAAATACATAAATTAAAAACAGACAGAACTAAAACAATATTGTTTACCAACTTGATTGACCTAATTGATATTTATAAAACATTCCACCTACAAACAACACAATGAATGTTCTCTTCAAATGCACGTAAAATATTTGCTAAAATGAACCACAGCAAATGGTTCATAAATTGGGCCATAAAATAAGTTTCAATAAATTTAAAAGGACTGAAATATTGCAGAGTACATTTTCTAAACAGAGAAATTAAAAAGAAATGAGAGAAAGATATCTGGAAAATGCCTAAATATTTGGAAATAAAGCACAAATTTACAAATAATGTGTGTCAAAGAGGAAAGACAACTATACATTATTTGAAACTGAATGAAAATAAAAATAAAGCATATTGAAATTTTTAGATACAGTTCAAGTAGTGATTAAAAGGAAACTTTTAGCTTTAAATGTCATAGTGGAAAAAAGAAAGATCTTAAATCCATGATCTAAGCTTCTACTGTAAAAAGGTTGAAAAAGGAAAAAATTAAACCTGAAATAAGGGTGGCGCCTATGGCTCAAGGAGTAGTGCGCTGGCCCCATATAACAGAGGTGGAGGGTTCAAACCTGGCCCCGGCCAAAAACTGCAAAAACAAACAAACAAACAAAAAAAAAAACTGAAGTAAGTAGAAGGAAATAATAAGGATAAGAGCAGAAGTTAATGAAATAGAAAATAGGCACACAATTAAGAAATTTTAAAAAACAAATACTCTATGAAAAAAATTAAATTGATAAGGCCTTTACAGACTAATTAAAACAGAAAGTAGATGCAAAATTACCAATACCAGGAGTGAAAGAGAAAAGATCTTTATATATTTTACAAATATTAAAAGGATGATAAAAGAAAATTGAAAAAAAAGATAAAAGAGTTGGAAAGAACAAATTTCTTAAAAGATATATATTGTCAGCAGTGACCTAAAAAAATAGAAAATTGAACAGTGCTATCTCTATTAATAAAATTAAATTCATTAAATTTAAAATTAGATTAAAAACCTTCCCACCAAGAAAACTACCAGCTCAGATTTCTTCTCTATTAAATTCAAACAAATACATAAGGAAGACACGCCAGTCTTACAGAAACTCTTCCAGATAATAGAAGTACGGGTTCATTTTAAAAATTCATTTTATGAAACCAGTATAATTCTGATAGTAAAAACAAAGACAATACAAGGGGGGAAAGAACCACAGATCAATATTGCTCATGAGTCACAAAAAAAGTAACTCTTGGTAAATAAAATTTTAAAAGTAGATCTCTGTGTGTGTTTGTACCAAGTATAAGCAAGTATTATTTACATTAAAATGGAAAGGTTAATTTAATATTCGATAATCAATGTCACTTACCAATTAACAAAATAAAAGAGAAAACTATATGATCATTTCAAGAGATGCAGGACAAGTGCTTGACGAAATTCAATACCACTTGGAAAGCACATGTAGCGAGGATGTAAGGTGAAGTCTGTCAGGCTGGGGTTGACAGGACACAGCAGGCCTGGTCCTTCACTCCCTGTCTCCTATTCTTATTGTTTTGTACATTTAGCTCCCACCCTAACGACGCCCATCTTGAATAGTTTAGGCAATTAACTTTTGAATTAGAAATGTTGTAATAGATTTTCACTGGGTTGTGCTGTTTAAAGTAATAGTGAATGTGGTCTTTGCTGTGAACCATTATATATAAAACTGTGGTTTTGGAAATGGAAGCACAGAACAGTTTTGGAGAGGCTATTCTCACTGTTCTCCAGAAACCCAGCCTTCAGACAAAGTCTGGTGGACCTATCCCCATCTCTGCATATTGGCTAACAGTGACAGGTGGCTGGACCCTCTTTGTCTGATAATATTTCCATTATAAAAAAAATAAATCAGCAAACTAGGAAAACAAGGGAACTTTCTCATAGAGAACCTTTTTAAAAAACCTATTACTGTCCTGATCCCTGTAGGTATCCCTAGGGTGGTCAGGACTGGGGTTAGGATGGGGCTCTTTTGGGTCTGACATACGTTTTTATTAGAATAGGTAGAGGTTGATGAGAAGGGGCAAGGTTTATATTAGGAAACAGATAGCCAAGAGGACAGGTGCCTGTCCAGTCAGTATGAGACTTAGAGATGTGGCTTTATAAAACTAGAAGACCAAATAGATTCCCTGACAACCACGACCCTCCCAAATTTCTCACTGCAGAAAAGGGAGACTTGTGTTTGTTCTTAGATGAAGAATGCTGCTTCTGTGTCAACCAGTCTGGACTCATCAGAGACGCAGCCAAGAAATTAGCTGAACAGGCTGCCAACCTCCGAAGACACAGAAAAAACAGCTGGCAATCATGGTTTGATTCACCAAACTGGCTCCCTTGGGTCTTATCTTTAATCACCATTTTACTTTTATTACTTTGTGTCTCCCCCGCTCCTTATACTGTGATCCAGTTCGTTCAGAACACCATTGGCAGCTTAACCCCCAAACACAGCATCCAGGTCCTTCCTCTAAAAGCTTGCTCAAGACAACACCAAAATCTTCCTAACTCCTTCTATAGCCCTAACAGAACCAGCACCCCCATCTAGCAGGAAGCCGTTCTGAGAGATCTCTGTACCCCTATTACTTAAAAGAGAAAGTGGGGAGTGGTGGGAAAGAAATCCTCATAACTCTCATTGCAATGCAGCTATTTTAGAAATTCAGGTCAGAAACCGGCATTCCTCCTCCCCAGATTCCTAGAGTGCTTCAAAGCCAGAGTTCTTGGAAACACTGTATTCATATTTTGGATCATACTCCTAAGGATATGCCCTATGTGCCCATAATCCTGACCTGCACTTGAGAAGAGCCCCAGGCGGTACTCCGGGCTCACAGCTCCATTCCAGCTATACTGATAAGACTAATAAAAGCCTTTTGCAACCAGGTGGGAGCTGAAATTACACGTGTTCAGTCTCCACTCTCCTTTTCCCTTCTATTAAAGTCTTTCCTTATTCCCGGGGAAAAAAATAAATAAATAAATAAAAAACCTATTAAGAGAGGATACCCAGAAAAAGTAAGGTCTAGAGAACAGAGGTCTTCTCAAGGAGACCCCAAGGATACTCCTGCGAGGTCCTCCCCTTGGTGACTCAGCTCTTAGGGATCTGTAAAAACTTAACTTCCTGGGACCTATAGGCTGACACTTTTGCTTTTGTGAAAGCTGGAGATTCTGTAAAAGTCGGAGCCCTGTTCTCCAGTTTGATTCAAACTGACCAACGAGGGCGGCGCCTGTGGCTCAGTGAGTAGGGCGCCGGCCCCATATGCCGAGGGTGGCGGGTTCAAACCCAGCCCCGGCCAAACCGCAACAAAAAATAGCCGGCGTTGTGGCGGGCGCCTGTAGTCCCAGCTGCTCGGGAGGCTGAGGCAAGAGAATCGCGTAAGCCCAAGAGCTGGAGGTTACTGTGAGCCGTGTGATGCCACGGCACTCTACCCAGGGCAGTAAAGTGAGACTCTGTCTCTACAAAAAAAAACAACAACAACAACAAACTGACCAACGAGAAAGGTACCCATGGGCAGCAAATTTTTGACCAGGGATAAAAAGGAGAAGACAGAGCCAGTCAGGGAGTGTGGCCATCTTAAATTCTTCTGTGCCTCGCTCCACTGGCCGAAATAAAGTCCTTCCTCTTATAAACATGGTGTTTGGGTGCTCTTTCTCTCCACTGGGCCTCGTCTTCCTGCAACCTCGACTTCCTGCAACATCATACTTAATGGTGGAAGACTGAATGCTTGAGAGGATCAGAAATAAATTAAGGACTGGACACGATGGCTCACACCTGTAATCCTAGCACTCTGGGAGGCTTAGGCAGGTAAATCCCTTGAGCTCAGGACTCCAAGACCAGCGTGAACAAGAGTGAGACCCTATCTCTACTAAAAATAGAAAAATTGGCCAGGCATTGTGGCAGGTTCCTGTAGTCCCAGTTATTTTGGAGGCTGAAGCAAGAGGATCTCTTGAGCCCAAGAGTTGGAGGTTGCTGTGAGCTATGATGATGCCACAACACTTTTTTTAAAAAAAATTAAGAATGCTCACTCCTGTGCTTTCTATTCAACATTGGTCTTGGGTTGTAGCTAGCACAATAAGGCAAGAAGAGAAAAAATTAAAGGAATATTGATGTGAAAGGAATAATTAAAACAGATTTAATTCACAGATGACACAATTATATACATAGAAATGCCTATGGACTCTGTTAAAAAGTTGATAGAAATGATAAGTGAGTTTAGCATGGGCATAAGATACAAGGTCAAAATACAAAATTCAACTGGATCTTTAGTGTACTAGCAACAAAAATTGGATATTGAAATTTTAAAAGTCATTTACAACAGCATCCAATAACATGAAAAACAGAAAAAATGTTAAAAATATGTATGAGATTAATAGATTGAGAACTATTAAAAGATTGCCAAGAGGAATCAAGGAAAACCTAAATAAATGAATAACAACACTTACGCCTTAGAAGGCTCAGTAGTGTAGAAAGTAGTTCTCCCAAATCGATCTGTGGATTCCATGCATCCTTTCGGGTACGGTGTGCTCTCACTTTAGGCAGGGGAGATTTCCCTTGGAGATAGTTCATCTCTATGTTCTGCTGAGCTGAAGTGCCTCTCCTGAGCTCATGGTCCCTGGACTTTATGCTGCATATAGAACATGGTGTTTTTTTACTTGTTTTTCCCTTAAATTTGATATCCTGGAAACATGTTTCACTGGATAGATTTTCTTTGGTAGCAAAGGTGATGATATTTCAAAATTAAATTTTGTGATATTTTCTGGTTTCAAATTAGTTCTCCATAGAAACCATTTAATACATAAAAAGGGTGAATGAACTAGTAGTAGGTATTTGGGCTCAGCTATTTTCAAGTTCATTTGGAGTGCTGTTACACTAATTGCCAAAATGGATCTTTATTTTTCCTTTTCATAAAACAGGTCCAAAAACTGAAGCCTTAATTGGCAATGGTTGAGTTCATGGTGATCTAGGACTTGGACTATTACCCATATTCAGTACTGGAAGTGAATTTGATAGCAATTATAGTACCTTTTCTTATTCTTTATTGCCTTACTTCTCAAAGGGTAGAAAATAGACCAGGAAAATGGACTACACCAGGACATCTGTTAGAAATGCAGAACCTCAACACACCTCCCCCACCAGCTGATTCAAAAAGAATCTGTATTTTTTTTTTTGTAGAGACAGAGTCTCACTTTACTGCCCTCGGTAGAGTGCCGTGGCATCACGCAGCTCACAGCAACCTCCAACTCCTGGGCTTAAGCGATTCTCCTGCCTCAGCCTCCCAAGTAGCTGGGACCACAAGTGCCCACCATAACGCCCGGCTATTTTTTGGTTGCAGTTTGGCCGGGGCCGGGTTTGAACCCACCACCCTTGGTATATGGGGCTCAGCGCCTTACCGACTGAGCCACAGGCGCCACCCAGAATCTGTATTTTTTTAAACAGATTTTTGGCAAAGATTTATTTAGAAGAACTCAATAAAGAGGGATACCTTTTCTTTTTATTTATTTATTTTTTATTTTTTGTTTTTATTAAATCATAACTATGTACATTGATGCATTTATGGGGTTCAGTGTACTGATTTGATATGCAATGTGAAATGCTTACATTGAACTGATTAACACAGCCATCACAATTATACTCTTTTCTTAATAGTTTTGAAATGTACCATTGCATCATGCACAAGAATCTGTATTTTAAGACGACTCACAGGTGATTCTCACGTATATGAACATTTTTTAATTTCTGCATATTTGTTCTTCATTAAATAGTCTCCCTTCCTCCAGATAATTTGGGCTAGCAGATTTTGTTCTGGAAGGAGAGTGAAATGACAGGGATATCATCAATAAGTACCATAATCCCACTGGCACAACTTTTTTTCTCACATTTATCACATCCAATAACTTTGATTTCTTATTTTCCTCTGACAACACATAGAATCATAAAGAATTAGTCTCAATTAGTATATACTGAGGCTTCTCAAGCCTTATATTTTGGATTTGACTAATTATAGATATTTTAAAATTGTATGTGTTTTAGTTAGGTTTGCATATATAATTGTGATATAGATAATAAAATTACTCTTAGGCTATGGCTTCTAGTTTAGAAAGGAATCATTTAAAATTTTGTTTGTATTTCCAAGGTAGCAGTTCATGTATTAATTCATTCATCCATTTGCTCATTCACTTATTCCTTGTTTATTTATTAAGTGTCTATGTTACTGGAGGAAGAGGGTCCAGCCGCGTGTCACTGTCAGCCAATATGTCATGGGGGTAGGTCCACTAAACTTTATTTATCAAAAGGCCGGGATTCTGGAAAACAGTGAGAGTAGCCTCTCCAAGACTGTTCTGATCTACCATTTCCAACAGTACAATTTTATACATTTAAGTTCAAAGTGAAGACCATGTTAACCCTTATCTTTTTTTTTTTTGTAGAGACAGAGTCTCACGTACTGCCCTCGGGTAGAGTGCCGTGGTGTCACACGGCTCACAGCAACCTCTAACTCTTGGGCTTATGCGATTCTCTTGCCTCAGCCTCCCGAGCAGCTGGGACTACAGGATTAACCCTTATCTTAATAATTGGAAGAACCCATGACTCATAAACAATTAGCAACATTCTAATTTAAAACTTAATCCCTTAAATGAATCCACCTAAACTACTCAAGATAGGCATCTTTAGGGTGGGAGCTAGATTTAGAAAACAGTAAGAATGGGAGACGGGGGTGAAGGGGTGAAGGTCAGGCAGGACCTAAGCTGACCAGACCAGCTGTGTCATGTCTGCCCTAGCCTGACAGACTCCATCTGATTCTTAATGCATGTGCTTTCACCTACAATGTATCAGGCTCTATACTAACTGCCAGGGACACAAAGTGGGGGTATAACATGGTTCCTGCTTTTGAAAAGGTAACAGCTAGGAAGTAAGAAAATGCCATAAAGTATTGGGTGCTATTATAAAGGCAACTGCAGGACCCAGGGACTAAGGAGAAATCTACCTTGGGTGGGGTGGCGGGGGTGTATTTAGAAGGAGTTCCATAGAGGAGAGGCAGCCTGAATTGCCTACTGAAAGATGCATTGGGGAAAGGTCAAATATGAAAAAAAGGTGCTCATGTTTTAAAACACACATTGTTAAAGTCCATCGTGGGAAATGATGTGTGTGTGAGGGGAATGTGTGAGGGGCTGATAGGCGTGGAGATGCAGGAAAGGATGGCCATCAAAATGTTAATGGTGCTGTCTGGTAATGTTGGGATTCCAGGGAGAGACCGAGTAAACCTAGAAGTAAAACATTTCTCATGTAAAAGCAGGCAAATTTATAAATATCTTTTCTTCTTAAAAATAAAGTTATATATCCTTTTAAAGCATTCCAAACATATTACTTTTCGTGACTTTCATGCTAACCCAGTAAGGTTGAGAGCATAAGAATTCTGACTCTTATTTTACAGATGGCAAAAGAGAGCCTCAGAAATGAGAACCTTGTCTAAGGCCTCCTAGATAGTAAATAAAAAAACCAATGCATACTCTTTCTAAAACTCAACCTACACTACATACATATCATATTATTAGAGCAATCACTGAATGGTAGTTAACAGACTTGTTGAAAGCTGGCTCTAACAATAGCCTATGAGAAAGCAGAGTATGGTGGGAAATAATGCATATATGTTGCTTGTTAGAACTGAGAGGCTGCTTCATATGTGTCACAGCAAGCCTGCAGTTTATTATTAGCCAGGTTTTGCCTAAGAAACTGGGGCTGTGAGAAGTTAATGGTGGGCATAAAGGATACAAAAATCAATGTGCAGCAGTCTTGAGACTCATCCTTCTGTTACAACGTAGGGGACACTCTGAGGTCATGTTACCAATGTGACCCAGTCCTTGGGAATAGCCACTATCCAAGATGAATACATCTTAGTAAGTAGGGTTTTTCCCCTTTTCTTAGGATGAGCTCTCTTCTGTGCCTCATTCATTACCAGTAGACCTTTGTGTACACGCTCATTTACATTCTGAAGTATCTCACTCACTTCTCATTTGTTTTGCAATTTTGTTGAGGACCAGACAATATCTCACACATCATTGCATCTTCTGTAGTACAATGTCCTACAAATACAGAGTGCTCAAAAGAGGGATGTTAAATGAACAAATGAATGAAAGAATGAATGGGTGAATGAAAAACTGTGGTAATATGCCCCAAGTCACACAGAGACCTGAGTGAAGCCAATGCAGAATTGAAGCTCTTTGCTGAAGACCTGGAGACAAATCAAGGCTGCTATGCTTAATGTCAAAATCTTGAGATAAAAATTTCCAACAAATGGTACTGAAGAATCAAATTTAGACCTCTTGTCTGCTCTTGTTTTGTGGATGGCACCTGGCTGGTTCCACATTTGGAATTTTACTTTTCATACAGAATTGGAGTTGGATCAAGTTTTAAATCAAAGCAGCTAAGAGGAACATGTAGTGACTGCAAATGTGATGTCTGTGCCAGTGCTGAGCCTCCATGGTCCATCACCCACGTATCATCATTAGGTATACGCATGTTGGAACCAGTCCTGGGTGGGCAACTGGGTTCTAGCTTCAACTCAGACTCCTAATTTTTACTGGATGGTGCATAATCTAGACTCGAGGCTTCTCCACAGAGAAGATGGCTTCTATGCATTTCTTAGCTCTAGGGTTTTTAATCTTATTCTATCATGTATAACCATCATTTTCTTTTAACTGATCAAAGACCATTTTTTTTCTCAGATGTTATGTGCAATTAAAGTGGTGGGTTTGCCGAGACCAAGGGGTTGTAAGCAATGAAGTGCTTAAAGAAATTACTGCTAGAATAAGGACTGCTGCTACGAATGCTATGACTTAAAATATTTGTTCAACCAATATATATTCAATGTCTTGTGTGTGCTAAGCTCTGAGGGTTTGGGATGAACAAATGAGTTTTGTTTGAAAATTATTATAAATTAGAGATAACACCTCTTAGTAGGAGCTTTAGTTGAAGGAAAGACAAGCAAGTATGATGTCTAGAACTGGGGAGACCGAACAAAGCCAATGTGATTGGGGTACAGAGAATGAAGGAGAAAGTCGTGGAGGATGTAGCCCGAGGCTTGATCACAGGAAAAAGAACAAGTAAAATGTGGTCTTGACCCCAACTCCTTTGGGGTTAACAACATTGTTAAGCTTGAGGGAGGTACATTTAAAGAAGTAGCAGGGACCACAGCAGAGGCGGTGGAGAATCATCCAGATGAGGCCACAGATGTGGTAAGAATGGGCACCATCATGACAAATTTGATTATGAAAAGAAATAGGAATATAGGTGGTGAGTGTTATGGACTGTTGGAGTCCCTCCAAAATTTATGTATGGAAATCCTAATCCCCCACGTGATGGTATTAGGAGGTGGGGCCTTCAGGAGGTAATAAGGTCATGAGGATGAAGCCCTCAGTAATAGAATTAGTACCCTTATAAAAGAAACCCAAGAGTGGGCGGCGCCTGTAGCTCAAAGGAGTAGAGTGCTAGCCCCATATGCAGGAGGTGGCGGGTTCAAACCTAGCCCCGGCCAAAAACAAAGAAACCCAAGAGAGCTCTCTCACTCTCTATTCTGCAAGCAGACACACCAATTAGACAGCTTCTGTAAACCAGGAAGAAGGTCCTCACCAAGAACCTGGCCCTGCTGGTACCTCGACCTTAGACTTTCAATTTTCAGAACTGTAAGAAAACAGTGTTTTCATGTTTAAGTCACCTAGTTTATGGCAGTCTGTTACATCAGCCAGAGCTAAGACAGAAATGAAATTGGTTGGTTTTCTTTTCCTTTCCTTTCTTTTTTGTCTTTCCTTTCCTTTCCTTTTCTTTTTAATGAGAAAAGATAGAATGGAGAGGTTAAAGACAAAGAGAAAAGGGATGGAATTCTTGATTGTTGAGGTATGGGATACAGAGCACAGATAGAATTGGTGAAGGTGCCTATTCTTCTGTTTTAAACCCTGGCTAGACAGTGTGAGGTGGGAGACAGTGGGATTCTGAGGTTTTCCTAGTGCATTCCTGAAGAAATGAATTCTTTACGTGCCAAAACAATGGACTGCATGATTCATAAACTAACCAAGATGTACGCGATTATGCCAGAGACCTACTGAGTCTGTGGAAGTGCAAGGAATGTTGGGAAATAACCATGTGATGCTCTGAATAACTGGAATATTTGTTAACATAGTTTGTCGTCTGTAGAACATAGAATGTTTGTTAGTTATTAGTCTTCATTAGTCTGGAGACTAATATGCTGTGGGCAGGGAGTTTGCAGCAGGCCCTGTGGAAAGATGCAGTCACTGATTATCTAGGCTTATGCCAAAAAGACTGAAAATTCAGGAGACTTGTAACAGGGGTCTCCAATCCAGCAATGACAGGTCAGTGTCCTGTGATGATCAGAAGGTGCACTGAATTTCAAAGATCATCCCTCTAGAATTTTCCTCATTTTGACCTCATGGTCCCTTTTTATGCAGTCCTCCTCATTTTCCTTTTCCCATGGATGTTATTTCCTGCTATATTTGGATACAGATCTCTGATGGGCTCTACTTGCCCATATTCTTGGGCAAATAAGTTTGATGTCAATTCATCTTATTTTCAGATCTAGCCAAGTTTGTGCTAAGGTATAAAAGATGCTTCAGTAAGTTGAGTACTTTTGTTTTGTTTTGTTTTTTTGTTCTTTTAATCATCACATGTTAAATACAATACATAAAGCTACCCTGAAACTTCAGAATTATTTTGGATATTTAAAAAGCCAATTTTTGATGTCTACTGATGGTATTAGGTAACAGGCTATAAACTTGAGCATAAATGAGAGAAAACACATGGACTGCAGAGACAAAACTCAAATGTGAAGTGTGAGAACAGCAACTTATCAGCCAAATACAGGAGTACAAGTGTTCTTACCATTAGTTATAAAATTCTTGGAAGTAGAATTTTTTGTCAACAGAGAACTTTCCAAAAGATGTCACAAAGATTTGGAAATATCTACACATGTCATGAAGTTTATTTTTCTGTAATGATTTGGTTACCAAGACTAAATTGGCAGCAAGACTTCCTCAGTGGCTGGGTGATGCTGAACATGATCATCAGTTCTCCAAATCCTTCAAAGATCTTTCAAGTGTTTTCTTAATGCTCCTCTTTGGCTTCCTAAATCATGATTGAGGCCTGTATTCTATTAGATTGAGCAAGGACTGGATATGAAATTCTGCACCAGGCACACAGTTAATCTAATTTCTTCTATTTAGAATTCTGCTATCTGTACAACACGGTTATCCATTCTCTTTTTCATGATTTGGCATTAACAATGGAAAGAACAAGATCAGACATGCATCCTCTCTCAGTGATTCCAGTGCATTTTCCATTTCCTTTGACAAACTTCTGAATATTTTGACAATGGTTTCCCCAACAGTTCACCAAAATTATGTGAACAAATTTACAACCACCGACTATATACCACGTACCACATATTTTAATATCATATACCTTAGGATAAGCTCAAAAGGATTGGCACTGGGACTAGGGACTAAATTTAGGATTTCTTTCATGTTCTAGTAATTATCCAGGGGTGTTGGAAGCCTGGCCCTGTGTGTCCCAGTCACCACGTTGCTTTTGTTATCACAGCACAACTCAGCAGTGGCCTTTTATAGAAAACATTATTTTTTTTTTTTACTCTTTTAGCAGCATTTATTGGGCACTTAATACGCGTAGCATTTGGCAGATGAGAAGACATTAATAACATAGGTAACAGTGATAGAGCTTTGTGAGCCGGTGTTGAGTTAAGCACATTACATACTTTGGCTTATTTCTTCCTCAAGCACTCTCTTTTTATTTTTTTTTTTTTTGTTGGGGATTTATTGAGGGTACAATAAGCCAGTTACACTGATTGCAATTGTTAGGTAAAGTCCCTCTTGCAATCATGTCTTGCCCCCATAAAGTGTGACACACACCAAGGCCCCACCCCCCTCCCTCCTTCCTCTTTCTGTTCCCCCCCCATAACCATAATTGTCCTTAATTGTCCTCATATCAAAATTGAGTACATAGGATTCATGCTTCTCCATTTTTGTGATGCTTTACTAAGAATAATGTCTTCCACGTCCATCCAGGTTAATACGAAGGATGTAAAGTCTCCATTTTTTTTAATGGCTGAATAGTATTCCATGGTATACATATACCACAGCTTGTTAATCCATTCCTGGATTGGTGGGCATTTAGGCTGTTTCCACATTTTGGCGATTGTAAATTGAGCTGCAATAAACAGTCTAGTACAAGTGTCCTTATGATACAAGGATTTTTTTTTCCTTCTGGGTAGATGCCCAGTAATGGGATTGCAGGATCAAATGGGAGGTCTAGCTTGAGTGCTTTGAGGTTGCTCCATACTTCCTTCCAGAAAGGTTGTACTAGTTTGCAGTCCCACCAGCAGTGTAAAAGTGTTCCCTTCTCTCCACATCCATGCCAGCATCTGAAGTTTTGAGATTTTGTGATGTGGGCCATTCTCACTGGGGTTAGATGATATCTCAGGGTTGTTTTCATTTGCATTTCTCTAATATATAGAGATGATGAACATTTTTTCATGTTTTTGTTAGCCATTCGTCTGTCGTCTTTAGAGAAAGTTCTATTCATGTCTCTTGCCCATTGATATAAGGGATTGTTGGCTTTTTCATGTGGATTAATTTGAGTTCTCTATAGATCCTAGTTATCAAGCTTTTGTGTGATTGAAAATATGCAAATATCCTTTCCCACTGTGTAGGTTGTCTCTTTGCTTTGGTTATTGTGTCCTTAGCTGTACAGAAGCTTTTCAGTTTAATGAAGTCCCATTTGTTTATTTTTGTTGTTGTTGCAATTGCCATGGCAGTCTTCTTCATGAAGTCTTTCCCCAGGCCAATATCTTCCAGTGTTTTTCCTATGCTTTCTTGGAGGATTTTTATTGTTTCATGCCTTAAATTTAAGTCCTTTATCCATCTTGAATCAATTTTTGTGAGTGGGGAAAGGTGTGGGTCCAGTTTCAGTCTTTTACATGTAGACATCCAGTTTTCCCAACACCATTTATTGAATAGGGAGTCTTTCCCCCAACATATGTTCTTGTTTGGTCAAAGATTAGGAGGTTGTAAAAATGTTAGTTTCATTTCTTGGTTTTCAATTCGATTCCAAGTGTCTATGTCTCTGTTTTTGTGCCAGTACCATGCTGTCTTGAGCACTATGGCTTTGTAGTACAGACTAAAATCTGGTATGCTGATGGCCCCAGCTTTATTTTTGTTACAGAGAACTGCCTTAGCTATACGGGTTTTTTTCCGGTTCCATACAAAACGCAGAATCATTTTTTCCAAATCTTGAAAGTACGATGTTGGTATTTTGATAGGAATGGCATTGAATAGGTAGATTGCTTTGGGAAGTATAGACATTTTAACAAGGTTGATTCTTCCCATCCATGAGCATGGTATGTTCTTCCATTTGTTAATATCCTCTGCTATTTCCTTTCTGAGGATTTCATAATTTTCTTTATAGAGGTCCTTCAACTCCTTCGTTAGGTATATTCCTAGGTATTTCATTTTCTTTGAAACTATGGTGAAGGGAGTTGTGTCCTTAATTAGCTTCTCATCTTGACTGTTATTGGTGTACACAAAGGCTACTGACTTGTGGACATTGATTTTATATCCTGAAACATTACTGTATTTTTTGATGACTTCTAGGAGTCTTGTGGTTGAGTCTTTGGGGTTCTCTAAGTATAAGATCATGTCGTCAGCAAAGAGGGAGAGTTTGACCTCCTCTGCTCCCATTTGGATTCCCTTTATTTCCTTGTCTTGCCTAATTGTATTGGCTAGAACTTCCAGCACTACGTTGAATAGTAAAGGTGACAGAGGACAACCTTGTCTGGTTCCAGTTCTAAGAGGAAAAGCTTTGAGTTTTATTCCATTCAGTAAAATATTGGCTGTGGGTTTGTCATAGATGGCTTCAATCAGTTTTAGAAATGTGCCACCTATGCCTATACTCTTCAGAGTTCTAATTAGAAAAGGATGCTGGATTTTATCAAATGCTTTTTCTGCATCTATTGAGAGGATCATGTGATCTTTATTTTTGCCTCTGTCAATATGGTGGATAACGTTTATAGACTTGCGTATGTTAAACCAGCCTTGCATCCCTGGGATGAAGCCTACTTGATCATGATGAATGACTTTTTTGATGATAAGCTGTAATCTATTGGCTAGGATTTTGTTGAGAATTTTTGCATCTATATTCATGAGTGAGGTTGGTCTGAAATTCTCCTTTTTGTTTGGGTCTTTTCCTGGTTTTGGTATCAAGGTGATGTTTGCTTCATAGAATGTGTTGGGGAAGATTCCTTCTTCCTCAATTTTTTGGAATAATTTCTGCAGTACAGGAATAAGCTCTTCCTTGAAGGTTTGATAGAATTCTGGAGTGAAGCCATCTGGACCAGGGCATTTTTTGGTTGGAAGATTTTTTATTGTTTCTTTGATCTCAGTGCTTGAAATTGGTCTGTTCAGGAGCTCTATTTCTTCCTGACTGAGTCTAGGGAGAGGGTGTGATTCCAAATATTGATCCATTTCTTTCACATTGTCAAATTTCTGGGCATACAGTTTCTGGTAGTATTCAGAGATGATCTCTTGTATCTCTGTGGGATCAGTTGTTATTTCCCCTTTATCATTTCTGATTGAGGTTACTAGAGATTTTACTTTTCTATTCCTCGTTAGTCTGGCCAATGGTTTATCTATTTATTTTTTCAAAAAACCAACTCCTTGTTTCATTCATTTTCTGAATGATTCTTTTGTTTTCAATTTCATTGATCTCTGATTTGATTTTGGATATTTCTTTTCTTCTACTGAGTTTAGGCTTAGATTGTTCTTCTTTTTCCAATTCCATAAGATCTCTTGTGAGATTGTTGATGTGCTCTCTTTCTGTTTTTCGAATGTAGGCATCTAAAGCGATGAATTTTACTCTCAAAACTGCTTTTGCAGTATCCCATAGGTTTTGGTAGCTTGTGTCTTCATTGTTGTTATGCTCAAGGAAGTTAATGATTTCCTGTTTTATTTCTTCCTTCACCCATCTGTTATTCAACAGAAGATTGTTTAATTTCCATGCCTTTGGGTGGGGTCGAGCATTTTTGTTAGAGTTGAGTTCCACCTTTAGTGCCTTATGGTCTGAAAAGATACAAGGTAAAATTTCAATTCTTTTGATTCTGTTGATATTTGTTTTGTGTCCCAGGATATGATCAATTTTGGAGAATGTTCCATGGGGTGATGAGAAGAATGTATATTCTTTATCTTTGGGATGGAGTGTTCTATATGCGTCTAACAAGCACAGTTGTTCTAGGGTCTCATTTAAATCTCTTATATCCTTGTTTAATTTCTGTTTAGAGGATCTGTCCAGCTCTGTAAGAGGAGTGTTAAGGTCCCCTGTTATTATGGTATTATCAGATATCATATTGCTCAGACTGAGTAAGCTCTGTTTCAAGAATCTGGGAGCATTTAAATTGGGTGCATAAATATTTAGAATTGAAATGTCTTCTTGTTGTAGTTTTCCCTTGACCAATATAAAGTGACCATCTTTGTGTTTTTTGACTTTAGTTGCTTTAAATCCACATGTATCTGAAAATAAGATTGCAACTCCTCTTTTCTTCTGAATTCCATTTGCCTGAAAAATTGTCTTCCAACCCTTGACTCGGAGCTTGAATTTGTCTTTTGAAGCCAGGTGTGTTTCTTGCAGACAGCAAATGGATGGCTTGTGTTTTTTAATCCAGTCAGCCAATCTATGTCTCTTCAGTGGGGAATTCAAGCCATTAACATTTATTGAGATAATTGATAAGTGTGGTAGTATTCTATTCGTCTTATTTTGTGAGAGTCCATTGCTTAGTTTTATCTTTTGCATCAGTGTGGAGGTTAGGTTCTGTCCTTTAATTTCTGAGTTCTTACTTTGCTGCTGATCCATTGTGGTGGTCAGTGTGCAGAACAGGTTGAAGTATTTCCTGTAAAGCTGGTCTTGTGGTGGTGAATTTCCTCAATGTTTGTATATCCGTAAATGATTTGATTTCTCCGTCAATTTTGAAGCTCAGCTTAGCAGGGTACAGAATTCTGGGCTGGAAATTGTTCTGTTTAAGTAGATTAAAGGTAGATGACCATTGTCTTCTTGCTTGGAAAGTTTCATTAGGGAAGTCTGCCGTCACTCTGATGGATTTGCCCCTGTAGGTCAACTGGCGGTTACTCCTGGCAGCTTGCAGAATCTTTTCTTTTGTCTTGACTTTGGACAGGTTCATCACAATGTGTCTTGGAGAAGCTCGGTTAGAGTTGAGGTGACCTGGGGTCCGATAGCCCTCTGAAAGCAGTGTGTCAGAATCTTTGGTGATATTTGGGAAATTTTCTTTTATAATATTCTCTAGTATGGCTTCCATTCCTCTGGGGCATTCTTCTTCCCCTTCTGGAATTCCTGTAACTCGTATGCTGGAACGCTTCATAAAGTCCCATAATTCTGACAGTGAATGTTCTGCTTTCTCTCTCTTCTTTTCTGCCTCTTTTACTATCTGAGTTATCTCAAAAACTTTGTCTTCTACCTCTGAAATTCTTTCTTCTGCATGGTCTAACCTGTTGCTGATAATTTCCTTTGCATCTTTAAGTTCCCTAATTGACTGTTTCAGTTCCTTCAGCTCTGCTATATCCTTTTTATATTCTTCATATCGTTCATCTCTCATTTGATTCTGTTTTTGAATTTCCTTTTGGTTATTTTCCACTTTATTAGCAGTTTCCTTCATTGTTTCCATCATTTCTTTCATTGTTTTCAACATGTGTATTCTAAATTCCCTTTCTGTCATTCCTAACATTTCTTTATAGGTGGAATCCTCTGCAGTAGCTACCTCATGGTCCCTTGGAGGGGTTCTTCTGGACTGGTTCTTCATATTGCATGGAGTTTTCTGCTGATTCTTCCTCATGAGTGATTTGTTTTATCTGTTTCCTTGCCCTAATTTTCCTTTCACTTCCTCTTGCTCTTTAAGTTCTCATGCCTGTGGAAGTTGCGGGTGGGTTTAGACGGATTGAATACACACGACCACTTGCCGGTTTTCCACTGTTTTAGTCCTCCTCTTGGGGTCCAGAAGTCTCTCGCTGACTCCCTGTATCCTCTCAGGGGTGATGATCGGCAGATCCCACCAGTCAGAGATGCCTGGAGTCCTATCTCCCCAGACTCACGGTGCCCAGATGTAAGGAAGCTGTTACTCGGCTGCCATCTTGCTCCGCCTCCCCTATAGAAAACATTATTAAAACTGCTTTAAATAACAGTCTTCCTGGTTATTGTTCTTACCATCATAAAACATAAATGAAATATCTATAAACACCAGACTACATTTAAATGTAAAGGCTTAAACTATTTTTAAGTATTAGAAAATCCCAAAGAATTCTTATTCTTTTTATTTTTCCTTCTATGCCTTCCCCCTCCCAGATTTACTTTATAAATTGAAGTATGATTTATATACTATGAATTTCATCCATTTTAAGGGCATCCATTCAGTCTTTACATTTTAACAAAAATGAAGCTGGAAAGTAAAACCACTTATTAGGATTTTTTGAAAAACATTTTACAAACATATGGAACAAATTGAGAGAGCTATCGATATTCCTTCAAAGACACTGAACTTGGATCAATTTATAGGTATATTACTTTCTTCTTTCAAGAATCAGCTAATTCCATGCCATAGAAAGGAGCTTGGGATAGAGAAAAAGATTATAGATTGCTCATTTCATTTTATGAAATAAATGTAACCTCAGTATCAAATAGACACAAATAAGATTCCACACAACAGTCTCAGTTGATACCTGTATATTATGTGAAAATTATGAACCAAGGATTGAATAAAATTGAGTAATATGTAGAATAACAACTTACCCTATGCAATGAGATTTATTCTAGGAATATTAGAGTAGTTAACCCTTATATTAGGAAAGTCACTGAATTACTGTAACACGAATGAATAAATCAGGAACAGGATATATTCATCTTAAAGTAGGTCACATAAATGTTTGAGATAATCTCATTTTTTTATTTAAGACAAAATTTAAAACTCTCTTTGTAAAATAAAAGTGGAAGAACATTCCTTAATGTGACAAAGCATATCTATTTGAGATCAACAACATAGAGCCTATTTAATGGTGAAACTCAAAAACATATTAGGTGATCTTTTATCAATATTATTTTAATAACACTCTAGAATGTGTCATCTCTATAAAATATGAACCTGAACTAATTGAAAAACATGCTGGAAAGGAAGTCTCAACTTTATTATTTTGGGATAACATTACACACACTTATAATACATTATCATACATGGACAACTCAAAAGATTCTGCAGAAAAATTCTACGAAATAATTTTAAAGTTCAATGAAATGGCAGGATACATGATAATCACATCAAAAACAACCTATATGCCAGAAGTGAGTCTAAATATAATGAAAAAAGAAGCGGCACTTATAATTGTAATGATTATTTAAACTACGTACCAAAAATCTTTTTTTTTTTTTTCAGGTTAATGTTAGGGTACAAACAACCAGATGACAATATTTGAATTTTTTAGGTAAAGTCTCTCTTGTAGTTGTGTCCAACACTCAAAAGGTGTGCCATATATCCTTACATTGTGCCCATTAAGTGGAAGCACACCAATTCATCCTCCTCCCCTCCCTGCTCCTCATTCCCTTTCCCTACAACTTGAATTGAATTGAGTTTTTCTCCTATGTTGGTGTGAATTAGACTGACTACTGGCTTCATATTAGTATTGAGTACATTGGATATTTGCTTTTCCATTCCTGTGATACTTTACTATGAGGAATGTGTTTCCACTTCATCCAGGTTACCCACCAAAAATCTTGAATGAAAAACAGTCATGATGTTCATAGCATTCATAAGACAACTCCAAAGCAATAGTTTAGGAAAAGTACAGATTATGGTAGCAATGAGCCCTAGAAGGTGTGGGATGATATTGAGTGGATAACATCCTCAACATAACTTTCTAAAAGGCATAAAAGCAATTTTTTCTAGGGGGTTACTTGAAGTATTTATTAAGGTGTTTCAAACTTATAATCATGCATAAGTATAATTTGGTGAAAGCTATGTAGGGGACCAATAACATATCTCAGATGTATCTGATCTGATGGCTCAGCTTCATTTAAGGATTTAAGATAGAAGTAGCACAGCATTGGTGTGGGACCAATGGCTGTGGGGGTTGAGTAATATACACATGGAGTGTCATCATACTCTTCTGTCTTCTACATGAAGAACCATAATAGTGATTCTTAATATAGGCCCAACCAACCCACAGGATTTTGGTGGCCCAATAACTCTCCTGAAATGATATGCAAAATGTTATATGTGTGAGCATGTGTGCATTTTCCTCTGGGGACGAGGTCCAAAACACTAATCAGATTCTTAGCAGTCCGTTTCGCTAGAATGTTAAGAACAGCTGGAGCAAACAGCCTACCTAACCTTTAGCCAACTCTCCATGAGGATTAGTTCTTGCAACTCATATTTGTGATAGAAATTAGGAAATCAGAGTAGGATTCCTTGCAAAGATCCTGAAGTACAAATGAGACCTCTGAGTCTTTGCAAACCTCATTGGTACTTGGCAAACTATGAGCGCTGTTGAAATCATTGCAATAAAAGAACCAGTGATTAAGGAACCTGAGACTTAGTGGGAAAACAAAGTTGGGAGGATGGAGGATGCAAGTGAAATTGTGAAGACTGTTAAAACATGCTGTAAACTTATTGAACCAACATAATTGGGGTAACATGTTAAATAAAGCAAGTGAAAGTAACATCTTATAAATCCTAAAAGAGTAATTATGGACTTTATAAAATTAATTTCCATTTGTTATTTCTTACTCTAGAGAAACTGATTCATCATACCCCATTGAGCTCCTTACAAATGCATTTTGCTGTGCTGCCTGCTGATAATCCGCATTCTGAAAAGCTCTCCACCTCCCTCCCCCCTGCTGCCTGGTTTGTCTCATTCTTGGCTCAATTGTTCAAGACCTTTTAAGTTTTGTCAGTAGACATTGTCTATTCACATCTCGCAAGCCCACAATGTTCTAGAAACAAATAGAATGAGATAGCACTTCTTAAGAATGTTTCAATACCCTCTCTTAGAAAAGACTCAGGCCTGTGATGATTCTTTTCTCAACTTCCAATATATTACATACGGTTTCATTAAAAAACTTCAACTTCTACTTTGTCATGCACACCCATTTTTTCCTTCTACAAGTAAATAATCTTTAATGAATAAACAGCTATGTGGTGATGATGACAGGTAGCTAGTAATTACTCTGCATCAATTTTCTATGTGCTTTGCATATATTAACACGTGCAATTCTCATATTAATGTCAGGAGGCAGTGTCAGAAAAGTGACCTGAAATTTAGAAAAAAATAAAAACAAAAGAATAAGCAAAAATAAATAAATAAAGAAAGAAAGAAAAGAAAAGAAAAACTACCACAACTAAATTTCTTCCCAGGGTGTTGCTGAAGTTGCAACTTTGGTTGATTTTCTATTCCCTGGACTATTTTGTTAACTCTGTAGATGCAGAGGTTAACTTATAGATTTGTGTCAAGATGCTGATAATTCCATTGGGTCAGTGGGACAGGTTTATGTGTGTGTGTGGGGGGTCTGGTGATAATCTCAAATGTAGCTCCTTGCCTTGTTGGACATTAACCAATTTTGTTTCTAACCCAGCAATCTTATCCTAACATTCATTTATTAAATTGCCTGTAAATACCTACCTTTTCAAATGTTCTTTGGACCAGTTTTAATATCTTACTCTTATGAGAGAATTAAAACCTTTGGCACATATTCACTTTTTGAAAACCATTTGAAAAGCATACTCTAACACCAGGCACATTTCATTATTTTTTTAAACAGTTGTATATTACTCTGTTTTGTGAACTATAAACAATTTACAGAACTGATTTCCCCACTAAAGACATTGAGGTTGCCGCCAATATTTTTCTTTTGAATAAAAAAAGATACATTAAATATTTTGTGGATAAAAATTTGCATTTGTTTAATGGTAATAGTACAGTTGAAATTTCTGGGTAAAAAATATTCACTTTTAAAAAACTTTAGATAGACTTTGCTTGGTTTCTTTTTTTTTTTTTTTGTAGAGACAGAGTCTCACCGTACCGCCCTCGGTAGAGTGCCGTGCCGTCACACAGCTCACAGCAACCTCCAGCTCTTGGGCTTACGCGATTCTCTTGCCTCAGCCACCCGAGTAGCTGGGACTACAGGCGCCCACCACAACGCCCGGCTATTGTTTTGTTGCAGTTTGGCCAGGCCGGGTTTGAACCCGCCACCCTCGGCATATGGGGCTGGCGCCCTACGCACTGAGGCACAGGCGCCGCCCCGGTTTCTTTTTTTTTATTTTTATTTTTATTTTTTTTGTGGTTTCTGGCCGGAGCTGGGTTTGAACCCGCCATCTCCGGCATATGGGACCGGCGCCCTACTCCTTGAGCCACAGGCGAGACAGAGTCTCACTTTATGGTCCTCGGTAGAGTGCCGTGGCCTCACACAGCTCACAGCAACCTCCAACTCCTGGGCTTAAGCGATTCTCTTGCCTCAGCCTCCGGAGTAGCTGGGACTACAGGCGCCCGCCACAACGCCCTGCTATTTTTTTGTTGCAGTTCAGCGGGTCTGGGTTTAAACCCGCCACCCTTGGTATATGGGGCCGGTGCCTTACCAACTGAGCCACAGGCGCCACAGACTTTGCTTGGTTTCTTATCATAACATGAGAATGCCCAGTGTCATTTCTCAGTCCCCCTTTTCCTCTAATTATTCCCATTAGGAGTGACTCATACTTGTAATAAAAAAGGAGAAATTGATGAAAAAATATAACGAAAATTATTACTATTATTATTTTTAAGACAGAGTCTCACTTTGTCACCACCGTAGAGTTATGTAGCATCATAGCTCACAGCAACCTCAGACTCCTGGGCTCAAGAGATTCACTTGCTTCAGCCTCCCAAGTAGCTGGGACTATAGGCGCCTACCACAACGCCTGGCTATTTTTGGAGATAGGGTCTTACTCTGGCTCAGGCTGGTCTTGAACTCATGAGCTCAGGCGATCCGCCTACGTCAGCCTCCCAAAGTGCTGGGACTACAGGTATGAGCCACCTCTCCTGGCCAGTATAACTAAAATTAGATAAATAAGAACTTCAAGTTGGGGATAATTTGCTGCATTACATTACATTTTGAGGGCAGATCATATAATTGAAAATGACTGAGGAGGATTGACGATGTTTAAACCGTTAGGAAATCCAGCTAATGTGCTTAGATGACTACTTAATTCTACTTTGTGTAAAGATAGGGTAATGGATTATTTCAGACGAACAAAATTCTCTCCCTCTATCCCTCCATTCATTTCCTGAAAAGTGCAGCTCTCCAAAATGTAAATGGATCATTAGGGCTGTAAATTTTTAAGTCATAAAGCATGACAATGCTAATTTCAGAGGGGAAAATATTCACAAAACAGTATTTATTATAAATACCCAGATATGGCCTTGCACAAATAACCCAGGGAATATCTAATTTTAAGCAAGATTACTTTCTTTAAGTAATCATATTCTATTACTATAATAAAAGTTAGAACACAGTTTCTGAAGTTAAATTAAAAAAAAAAGAAAAGGTTCAGTCAATTTAAAAAGATTTTAGCAAATGCATGTTTGGAAAAACATAACATGGTGATATCCTTCATTTTATCCATATAGAACTTGATTCTGTTTTCAAGGAATCAAAGATGTAAATTCCTTAAACTTGGGGTTTCTTAAAGTTAACTGAAAATAATACCCATAATATTCCTGTTATTACTAGTTTTTACACTCAGTACTTTTTGAACATTTGGATGTCAGTAAGTGCAGACAAAGAGTGGGTTACTGGAAATCTATTTAGGGTTCAAAGAATGAAGAGGAGGGAAAGGTAGCGAGAAGGACGCACTGCTTCCAGAAACCAGGGAAATGCATTTTCTCTTGTTACTGAGGAATTTCTAATACAGCGAAAGCTTTGTAAACTTATCTTGAATACTTCACAGCTTCCCCTTTAGTCCTCAGTGGTCTTACATTGGGAGTGAAAAGGACATATGTGTGGCCTGACAGTTAAGTTTATGAACTCATCCTAGAAAAAGTGCTACATACCTCGTTGCTGAATATCCCTATGGTCACTTTTGAAGGACTCTCCTTGGGAAGCTCTGCACCGACACCAGCGCCTCGTCCACCCTTCAAAGCACTTTTCCTAGGTTGAGTTCACGAACTTAATTGTCAGACCTCTGTATGATTGTATGATGGCAGCTCTGATGGCCATTCCAGAACAAGAGCTCCAAAATTGCTTTGAAGGATGGACGAGGCACTGGTGTCAGTGCAGAGCTTCCCAAGGGGAGTCCTTCAAAGGTGACCATAGGGATATTCAGCAATGAGGTAGGTATGTGGCACTTTTTCCTTGGATGAGTTTGTGAACTTAATTGTCCATCCTTATGAGTGTGTATATGTATATGTATATATTAGCTGGAGCAAACTCATTAATATAGTAAGCTTGAGTATGAGCAAACTCATTCAGAGAAATGCACAAGTAGATTCTGGTAAATTAGGCCGCATCTCCCTCAGCATCTAGGATTCCTGAGGGAGTTGAGAAGCAGACAGAGAGGAGGAAAATAATGGCAGGTGACCTCTGAAAAACCCAGGGAGTATGCTCTCATCTCACTAGATCTCTAAACTGATATCAGACCTGTTCGGGGGGGCGGGAGGAAATACCCTTGTTATGCTCGTCTAAGAACAGTGTGTTATTATCCTTTTGCATATTTACTGAATTTCTGCCAAAAGCACTTAGTTCTTTCTAGTTCTTAAACATACTCCAGATTTTCATAACCACTAAGGTGAACAACAACAAATGGGTTACCAAAGTCGTGAACCTCAGTGCTCAAATATCCTGACGTTGGGGAATGTCTACTAGAAATATACCCTAATGAGCCAGATTGCTTTGGCATAGATTTGGGTATCCTTAAGGAAGCTTTCTTGGAAATGAGTTCAAGAATATCCTCTTTGGCAAAAGTGCCAAACTTCAGGTCCAAGGTATTAAAGATTTATTTCCAATTGAAACATTTTGAAAGGAGTAAAGTCTGGTCAGAAGTTAAAATTGAGTCCAGGGTAAGGTGTAAATAGCAAAGAGAGAAGGCTGGGTGCGGTGGCTCATCCTAGCACTTGGGAGGCCAAGGCAGGTGGATTGCCTGAGCTCATAGTTAGAGACCAGCCTGAGCCAGAGCAAGACCCCCATCTCTAAGAATAGGCGGGTGTTGATCTGCAGCTGGTAGCCCTAGCTACTCAGGAGGCTGAGGCAAGAGAATCGCTTGAGCCCAAGAGTTTGTGCTTGCTATGAGGTATAATGCCACAGCATTCTACTGAGAGTGACAAAGTGAGACTCTGTCTCCAAAAAAAAAAAAAAAAGCAAAGAGAGTTTGAAGGCTTGAGCCTCCTGCATACTCTACGCATAAAATAGAATTTAAAGATACACAAGTGCAGCTTTAATATGATGAACAGATCAGGTCAGTGAGCAAATGTGCATTGAGCTTTAGAATTCACACTTTCCGACAGCTCTAATCACAAGTGTCCTGCATATCCATATTTCTATGAAAACCAATTTAACTTAAGAAAAGAGGATTATGAAATAATGATTGCCCCAATCATCTCCATCTGATTTCCTTCAGGAAATCCCTTTTCCACAAAGTTCCATATTCACAGGAATCTGCCTCCTGTGCCTCAGTTACCCACTCCGACAGACCAGCCCAGTGTTCCAGCCCATCAGCTCGCAGTGCACTTTTAGGTGGGACAGACCCTGGGAGCCCAGAGAAATTCTGGAGCTGAGAGTTTGGGGTCTGTTGGGTGTTGCTATTGTAGCTGCAGCCTGAAGCACAATTGTAGGATAGCTGCAAGAAGAGAGACTTGGGGAGACACAGGGCTAATCCAGACTCCCATAGGCTCCCCCCCAGAGGGATTACAGTTGTCCCTCAGTCCCCACAGGGTAGTGGTTCCAGGACCACCTCAGATAACAAAATCTGGAGATGCTTAAGTTCATGATATAAAATGGCCTAGTATTTGCATGTCATCTGTGCACACCCTCCCTGTGTGGTTTAAGTTATCTCTAGATTACTAGTATCTGATACAGTGTAAATGCTATATAAATAGTTGTTACACTATGTTGTTTGGGGAATAATGACAAGATAAAAAGCCTGTAGGTGTTCAGTACAGGCACAATTTTTTCCCCTAATTATTTTTATCTGCAGTCAGTAGAATCCACAAATGCAGAGTCCACCATCTGAAGGATGAGGGTATATATGATGAGTTTGTACCCTGGGAATTTGGAAATATAGTTAGTTGTCCTCGGCTTAGGTCAGAGTGGGATTTGCCTCCATCAGAGAGGTGACAGAAATTGAGATGACTTGTGTCACAGTGTTTTTCTGAGGACGCTTTCTTCTAGGCGTCTGATGTTCTTCAGACATCAGACATCAGCTTTAACTTTAGCACTGGCAAGGAGGACCATTACTTAATGTCACCGCTGCTTTGTACCATACTGCTTTTCTGATCACAGAGAAACCAAGTGTGAAGGATGAAACCTGGAAGCTAACCGGCACTTTGCAGATTGGAGTGGGGAAGTGAGCGGAGTCACAGAAAGCACCCAGGTGGTGCCTGCCAGGGGAAGGAGTGGCCCAGGTGATCACCGGTGGAGGAACAGAAGGAACTTGGGTTTCCCAATGTCTTCTCTTCTTGCTTTTAAGATCTGATGTGACAACTAGAAGGGATGGTTTAAGATAGTCAAAGATGGTTTAAGATGGTTTAAGATGGTCAAAGATGGTTTCTTCTGAGTGGAGGATTTGATCCAGAGACATTTAGGGGGTTCTTTAGAAATCCATACATACTAATAAAAAGAACTGTCACTTCCAAATCATGGTACTTCAGACACTGCAAGTTGTATTTCTGAAATAACAAGGCACAAGATAGGCGTAGCTTTCTGAATAGAGGTACACCACCTTTTCAAAAGCTCTTAACTAGACCTAATTTGATTTTTTCTACATGTTCCCTGTGTTCTTTTCATTTCTCAGAAACCAATTTCAGAGGTAAACAGTCATCTGTCAAATTGACTAGATTTAACCAATGTAATATAATTGTGTAATTTTTCACTGTTTCCCCATTACTCTTCTTATGCTTCAGATTGCTGCGGAGTCTATTTACTCATGACATTAACTTGGTGATCTAAATCCTAGGCAACTTAGTTTCCAAATAAATTGACATTTATAATCATTTAATGTGATACTGCAAATGTAAGGCTAATATTTATTCTGGAAATAAGTATTTTACATACATGAGTTTATTTCCAATTTCCTTTCTTCCCATTACTTCTTAAGTTATTTCATTCTGATAGCTTTCAGATCACTGCATTCTCTCCAGGGAAATTCTTTGCAGATTTAAGTGTTTTCTATGATAATTTCTAATCCTGGTGAGAAATATCAAATGAAATGCACAGAATTCAGACCTTGTTTGGTATCAATGTAAATGTGAAGACAAATTGATATATTTCTATATCAGTTCAATAGACACTAATAAAATGAGCTTTAGAATAAAAAATAGCCGTTAACATTTATTTTGGTGGATTGTACAGTTGACTAATGATAACAATAATAATGGTTCTATGTTCCAAGAGTTGAAATAAAGGTCTCTGCATGCACTCTTTCACCGAATCCTCACAACATATCAGGTTATAGGTAAGGATTTACAGGTAAGGAAGCTGAAATTTAGATGTTAAGGAATTTATCTAAATCACATAGAAAAAGAGGCAGATGCAAGGTTTAAGTTGGGGGTGGGGAACATTTTCATGTTGGAAGGCTGCATGAATTTAGCTGTAATCTAACAAGGCCTCATTCAAGAAACTTCAATTAGGTATACTTAAAAATGTACATTATTTGATAAACATCTAACTACTATGTGATTAATAATTTCAAACAATGAAAATGTTGATTTTAAAGTGAACTAACCTTTTAATCACTGTTGTGTCTCTATTTTGTTGGAAAGCATTTGAATATTTAGTTCACAGAGTGGAGGTCCACAGTTTCAGTTGGCCCTCTAGCTGGGTATCAGTCATTTGTGACCTGAAAGGTGTCTTGATTTGGGTTAGGTAGGAGAATGTAGATTCCCAGCAGTAAGTGGCTGAAAAGCAAGAAAGCATTTTTTGGGCATGTTACTGAAGCTGTGGGTATTCTATTACATTTTTCTTTATTTCAATCACATTTTTCTTTCTTGGGTTTTTTTTTTTTTTTTGAGATAGTCTTACTTTGTCCCCCTCAGTAGAGTGATATGGCATCATAGTTCACATCAAGTTCAAACTCTTGGGTACAAGCGATCCTCTTGCCTCAGACTTCCATGTAGCTGGGATTACAGGTGCCTGCGACAATGCCCAACTATTTTTTTTTTAGAAATGGGGTCTTGCTCTTGCTCAGGCTGGTCTCTAACTCCTGAGCTCAGGCAATCTACCTGCTTCAGCCTCCTGGAGTGCTAGGATTACAGATGTGAGCCACCATGCCCAGCCACACAATTGGATCTTTCTCAGCTTCAAACAATGCCTTTAAAATGTCATCTACTGAGAGCTCAATCAGTTCCATCTGTAATTCCTTAGGTCTTAGTATATCAAATAGATGAGGCTGAAATGTTAATTTGAGTGTGATGTCGTGATTCCCAAAGTCAGTGAAACTTTGACTGTATTCTACAGTTTATAGGTCTGTAACAGCTGCATATTCTTCAAGTGATTCACATTTATCATCTTGCTCATCAGTGACCTTTGCTAACTGGGGAAAATTTTCATCCAGAATTTTCTTTTGAAGAAGTGTTTTGAGAAAAGATAGCTTTTTTTGAAATTCCTGGATTTTTTTTGCCACCTAGTATATATAGACTTAGTTTTACTTTGCAAAGAAATATTCAAGTCATTTTGATTTGACATAATATTACACAGAAATGTTGCATTCCTATAGAAATCTTCTTTCAATGATGCACATTGGTGATTTTGTTCTTCATAAAATTTGACTATCTGTTCTCGCAGGGATAAAGTTTTGTCTAGCAGCTGTGCCTATGATAGTGAATGTACTTTAGATATAGCAAATCCACACTGAGTACCTACCTCATAATTCAACTCTACCATGACATGAAACTGATGATGCCATGTTACAATTGCAGGAATATAGTCGATAATACTTATAACTTGTTGCAAAGTGTCACTTAAAATAGTAGCTTTAACACAGATTTTTTTTTTTTTTGAGACGGAGTCTCACTATGTCACCCTTGGTAGAGTGTGGTGGCATCACAGCTCACAGCAACCTCAAACTCTTGGGCTTAAGCAATTCTCTTGTCTCAGCTTCCCAAGTAGCTGGGACTACAGGTGCCCATCACAACACCCAGCTATCTTACACAGATCTTTTGCCAATGGAAGATAAAATGAAAAGAAATGAGAGCATCTGGATCTGTTAATATTTCTTTTTCTGTGCAATAAACCATTCATGTTTTCCTGTCATGGAAGGGGCACATACCATCACTATTCAGTCCAACCTCATGACATTTATCTGGAAAGTTCTTGAAGGTATCTATTCCCCATGTTCCATTCACAAGATTGCCTAAAGTGAGCAACTCTTCATAGCAAAGACAATGTTCTGTTATGACCCAAATGATGTATAAAACCTGCACTGAGTCATCATTATCAACTGAGGCACTCAAAGTGTTTGAAAAATATATATTTCCCTTATGAAGTATTGCATGATATTGTTCTGCTAAGTTGAAGGCTAATTTATGCTGCTGATCAGTTGTGGTTTTCTTTGAAAGAGGCATTTGTTTGTACTTTAAAATATTATCAGGAGTATAAGCATCCTAGAACAGTGACAATGCATTATCTTACAATTTCTATGTCACTAAATGGCTGTCCTTCCTCCTCATCCCCCCAAATATATAAGCTATTTTGTGAGTTGCTTCAGTGGCATTATTTCCAGGTCTTATTCCTGTTCAAAAGGATTGTCTCTACTTTTGATTTTCATCTTTTATTTTCTGCAATACAACCTTTCACATCTATACCTCTACTTTAAAATATTTGTAGTCCTTTAGTAGTGTTATAACACTGTGAACATTTACTTTCTTTAATTATTGCAGTATCACAATCCAAGCAAATCATCTTATCTTTAGTAGAAACAAGATAATATTACAATTCCCAATCCTCATTAAAAAATCTGTTTTCTGATAAGACTCCAGGCATCTCTGGCTGGTGGAATCTGCCTATAATCATCCCTTTGAGGAAATAGGGAGTCAGCAAGGGACTTCTGGACCACAAGAGGAGGACAAAACCAGTGGGAAACTGGCAAGTGGTTGTGTGTGTTCAATCGACCTAATCCCTCCAGTAGCCATAAGTACAAGCAGCAGTGAGACTGCAAACCAGAAAGGCCTTACCTGTGAACTGTTTCTGTGTTTTTGGACGTGGCACTCAGTTGAACTGCCTTGGGGAGAGCTTGACCAGGAGTGTGGAGAACTTTGGTCATTGGCTAGGGCCCCAGACTGAGCCACTGAGCCGGATGGAGCTAATAGTATTTGGTTGTGGGCCTCAAGGAGCCATTGTGAGACAACTGCCCTAGCAAGCTCGGGCCCCAGCCTGAGCCACTGAGCCAGATGGAGCTAATAGTGTTTGGTTGTGGGCTGCAAGGAGCCATTGTGAGAGAACTGCCCTGGCAAGCTCTGCCTTCAGGGTCACAGTGCAAGGATCAGGTGGGAGCTAGTAACCTAGTGACTGAGCAGCCTACAGGCAGGGACTGAGCTGCCTTATAGCCTTAACCCTCAGGGGCAGAGAGAAACTGGTTTTGGCACCCTGGAGCCTCGGGCTGTTGCCCTGGGTAGAGTGCTATGGCATTATAGCTCATAGCAACCTCAAACTCCTGGGCTTGGCACCACCCGGACCTCCATAACACTGCACTGTGACCCGGGACCCACGAACCACTCCGTCGGGCCTCCATATGCCCTGACCAGGAATTGCGGTAGCTGCGCAAACCTGCATCCTTCCTTCTGTACCCTCCCTGCCTCCACACTGGCCTGTCATCTGGCCAGGGACTCTGGTAGTCGTGTGCCCTCCAGAGCCCTCCCTGCCTCTGCAAAGAGCCCTTCTCCTGGCCAGAGACTGCTGGAGCATTGGGCTCTCTGTGCCAAAGTCACTGGGTGCCAGGCACTCCCAGAACCATGAGCACCACATCCCACCTTGTTGCTGGATCCAGGTGTGTCACACTCCAGAGCTGCTTCCACAACAAGTACTCCCTGGCTGGTGCAGTACCGGAGGAACTACACAGGGTCACTCCCTACAAAGATCCAGCAACAATAGAGTGATCCTGCTGGGGTCTAATCTTGGAGAGACACCTCCCCAACTCTGAGGATGGCCAGAGGCAATGGTGAAAAATAATCATGAGGTGAAATCAACAGAAAAACTCTGGCAATATGAATAATCAGAGTAGATCAACTCCCCCCAAGGATCAATGGGGAGACACAGCACAAGATCCCATGCACAAACAAATAGCTAAGATGTCAGAAATCGAATTCAGAATCTGGATAGCAAATAAGATCGAATTAGAATTCCAAGCAGTAACCCAAAAGATATCTCAAGAATTCAACAAATTCAAAGACCAAATGACCAAAGATTTTGACACATTGAGACAAGAAGTTGCAGCCCTCAAAGATCTGAGAAACACAGTAGAATCCCTCAGTAACAGAATGGAGCAAGCAGAAGAAAGGATTTTTGACATTGAAGACAAAGCTTTCAAACACTCCCAAACTGTCAAAGAGGAAGAGAAATGGAGGGCAAAAACAGATCACTCTTGCAGAGAGCTCTGGGATAATTAGAAGAAAACCAATATTGGTCTTATAGAGATCCCCGAAAGAGACGAAGTGGCTTCACAGGGCACAGAGTCTCTTCTCTATGAGATTATGAAGGAGAACTTTCCAGACATACCAAGGGATTCTGAAATTCAGATAGCAGTCAGTTTCAGAACTCCAGCATGACTCAACCCAAATAAGACATCCCCCAGACACATCATAATCAATTTCACTAAAGTTAATATGAAGGAGAGAATTCTGAAAGCTGCCAGACGAAAGAAAACCATCACCTACAAGGGGAAGAATATTAGAATAACTGAAGATCTCTCTGCTGAAAACTTTCAAGCTAGAAGAGGATGGTCATAGACTTTTAATCTCCTAAAACAAAATAACTTTCGACCCAGGATCCTGTACCCAGCTAAACTGAGTTTCATTTATGTCAGAGAAAGTAAATACTTCAATGACATTCACATGTTGAAGAAATTTGCCATAACTAAACCAGCTCTCCAGGATATTCTCAGACCTATCCTCCATAAAGACCAGCATAATCCTACACCACAAAAGGAAACCCACACAGAAAATTTTGATCGAATTCCAATTTCCACAGTCGCAAAAGGATTTAAAATGTCCACCAGACTCTCAAAAGGCTTATCAATACTCTCAATTAATGTGAATGGTTTAAATTGTCCTCTAAATAGGCACAGGTTCACTGACCGGATACAAAAACTCAAGCCAGATATCAGCTGCATACAAGAATCACATCTTACATTAAAAGACAAATATAGACTCAAGGTGAAGGGATGGTCATCTATAGTTCAGGCAAATGGAAAGCAGAAAAAAGCATGCATTGCAATTCTATTTGCAGACGCATTAGGCTTTAAACCAATGGAAATAAGGAAGGATAAGGATGGACACTTCATATTTGTTAAAGGTAATACTCAATATGATGAAATTTCAATTATTAATATTTATACACCTAACCAGAACGCACCTCAATTTATAAGAGAAACTCTAACAGACATGAGCAACTTGATTTCCTCCAGTTCCATAGTAGTTGGAGATTTTAATACCCCTTTGGCAGCACTGGATAGATCCTCCAAAAAAACGCTAAGCAAAGAAATTTTAGATTTAAACTTAACCATTAACATCTGGACTTAACAGACATCTACAGAACATTTCTTCCCAACAAAACTGAATACACATTCTTCTCATCAGCCCACAGAACATACTCCAAAAATCAACCACATCCTAGGCCACAAATCTAACCTCAGCAAATTTTAGAAAATAGAAATTATTCCTTGCATCTTTTCAGACCATCATGGAATAAAAGTTGAACTCAATAACAACAGGAACCTACATACCCATACAAAAACATGGAAGCTAAACAACCTTATGCTGAAGGATAGATGAGTTATAGATGAGATTAAGAAGGAAATCACCAAATTTTTGGAACAAAACAACAATCAAGACATGAATTACCAGAACCTCTGGGATACTGCACAGGCAGCCCTAAGAGGGAAATTTATAGCACTGAAAGCCTTCCTCAAGAAAACGGAAAGAGAGGAAGTTAATAACTTAATGGGACATCTCAAGCAACTGGAGAAGGAAGAACACTCCACCCCCAAACCCAGCAGAAGAAAAGAAATAACCAAAATCAGAGCAGAATCAAATGAAATTAAAAAAAAAGAATTATACAACAGATTAATAAATCCAACAGTTGGTTTTTTGAAAAGATCAATAAAATAGATAAACATTTGGCCAACCTAACCAGGAAAAAAAAAGGTAAAATCTCTAATTTCATCAATCAGAAATGGTAACAATGAAATAACAACAGACCCCTCGGAAATTCAAAAAATCCTTAACGAATAGTACAAGAAACTCTACTCTCAGAAATATGAAACTCTGAAAGAAATCAATAAGTACCTGGAAGTATGCCACCTATCAAGACTTAGCCAGAACAAAGTGGAAATGTTGAACAGGCCTATATCAAGTTCTGAAATAGCATCAACTATACAAAATCTCCCTAAAAAGAAAAGCCAAGGACCAGATGGCTTTACGTCAGAATTCTACCAAACCTTTAAAGAAGAACTAGTCCCTATATTACTAAACCTCTTTCAAAATATAGAAAAAGAGGGAATATTACCCAACACATTCTATGAAGCAAACATCACCTTGATCCCCAAACCAGGGAAAGACCCAACAAGAAAAGAAAATTATAGACCAATATCACTAATGAATATTGATGCAAAAATACTCAATAAGACCCTAACAAACAGAATCCAACAACACATCAAAAAAATTATACACCACGACCAAGTGGGATTTATCCCAGTGTCTCAAGGCTGGTTCAATATATGTAAATCTATAAATGTAATTCAGCACAAAAACAAACTAAAAAATAAGGACCATATGATTCTTTCAATTGATGCAGAAAAAGCTTTTGATAATATCCAGCATCCCTTCATGATCAGAACACTTAAGAAAATTGGTATAGAAGGGACATTTCTTAAACTAATAGAGGCCATCTACAGCAAACCCACAGCCAATATCGTATTGAATGGAGTTAAATTGAAATCATTTCCACTTAGATCAGGAACCAGGCAAGGCTGCCCACTGTCTCCATTGCTTTTTAACATTGTAATGAAAGTTTTAGCCATTGCAATTAGGGATGAAAAGGTGATCAAGTGTATCCACATAGGGTCAGAAGAGATCAAACTTTCACTCTTTGCAGATGATATGATCGTGTATCTGGAAAACACTAGGGATTCTACTACAAACCTTTAGAAGTGATCAAGGAATACAGCAATGTCTCAGGCTACAAAATCAACACCCATAAATCTGTAGCCTTTATATATACCACAGTAACCAGGCCAATAAAAAAAAAAAAAAAAAAAACAGTCAAGGACTCTATTCCTTTCACAGTAGTGCCAAAGAAGATGAAATATTTGGGAGTATACCTAACAAAGGACGTGAAAGATCTCTACAAAGAGAACTATTAAACTTTAAGAAAAGAAATAGCTGAAGATGTTAACAAATGGAAAAACATACCATGTTCATGGCTGGGAAGAATCAACATTGTTAAAATGTCTATACTACCCAAAGCAATATATAATTTTAATGCAATTCCTATTAAAGCTCCATTGTCATATTTTAAAGATCTTGAAAAAATAATTAGTGTGCATTATTTACTTTGTTTTATATGGAATCATAAAAAAAACCTTGAATAGCCAAAACATTACTCAGCAATAAAAACATAGCAGGAGGAATCATGCTACCAGACCTGAGACTGTACTATAAATCAGTAGTGATCAAAACAGCATGGTGTTGGCCCCAAAACAGAGAAGTAAATGTCTGGAACAGAATAGAGAACTCAGAGATGAATCCAGCTATTACCATTATTTGATCTTTGACAAGCCAATTAAAAACATTCAGTGGGGAAAAGATTCCCTATTTAACAAATGGTGCTGGGTGAACTGGCTGGCAACCTGTAGAAGATTGAAACTGGACCCACGCCCTTCACCATTAACTAAGATAGACTCTCACTGGATAAAAGATTTAAACTTAAGACATGAAATTATAAAAATACTTGCAGAAAGTGCAGGGAAAACTCTTGAAGGAATAGGCCTGGGTGAATATTTTATAAGGAGGACTTCCTAGGCAATTGAAGCAGTATCAAAAATACACTACTGGGACCTGATCAAACTAAAAAGCTTCTGCACAGCCAAGAAAATAGTAAGTAAAGCAAGCAGACAGCCCTCAGAATGGGAGAAAATATTTGCAGGTTATACCTCTGATAAAGATCTAATAACCAGAATCCACAGTGAACTCAAACATATTAGCAAGAAAAGAACACATGATCCCATCTCGGGGTGGGCAAGGGACTTGAAGAGAAACTTCTCTAAAAAAGACAGATGTACGATCTACAAACACATGAAAAAAACCTCATCATCCTTAATCATCAGAGAAATGCAAATCATAACTACTTTGAGATATCACCTCACCCCAGTAAGAGTAGCCCACATAACAAAATCCCCAAACCAGAGATGTTGGCATGGATGTGGAGAAAAGGGCACACTTCTACACTGCTGGTGGGAATGCACACTAATACATTCCTTTTGGAAGGATGTTTGGAGAATACTTAGAGACCTAAAAATAGACCTGCCATTCTATCCTATAATTCCTTTACTAGGTTTATACCCAAAAGACCAAAAATCACAATATAACAAAGACATCTGTACCAGAATGTTTATCGCAGCCCAATTCATAATTGCTAAGTCATGGAAGAAGCCCAAGTGCCCATCGACCCACAAATGGACTAGCAAATTCCATGGAATATTGTGCAGCCTTAAAGAAAGATGGAGACTTTACCTCTTTCATGTTTATATGGATGGAGTGGAACATATTCTTCTTAGCAAAGTATCTCAGGAATGGAAGAAAAAGTATCCAATGTACTCAGCCCTACTATGAAGCTAAATTATAGCTTTCACATGAAGGCTGTAACCCAACTATAGCACAAGACTATGGGGAAAGGGCCAAGGAAGGGGAAGGGAGGGAGGGGGGAGGTTAGGGTGGAGGGAGGGTAATGGGTGGGGCCACACCTATGGTGCATCTTACAATGGGTACAGGCAAAACTTACTAAAGGCAGAATACAAATGTCTACATACAATAACTAAGAAAATGCCATGAAGGCTGTGTTGAACAGTTTGATGAGAATATTTCAGATTGTATATGAAACCAGCACATTGTACCCCTTGATTGCACTAATGTACACAGCTATGATTTAACAATAAAAAAAAAAAGAAAGAAAGAAAAAAATCTATTTTCTTCCTTCAGTCAGCATTCTCTTGGTCTTTTTTGACCTGATGGTTGTTAAGCTGATGAAATTAAAAATTAGTGTTCAGCTGTGGAACTATTCACAAATTCTACTTCAGACAGAAACACAGTGCTTTATTCTCAAAAGCTGATGACAGATAGTCAGCCTCCATGAACTCTCACTAACCAGCCTCATGTGGTAGTGGCATCAGCCAGGCGGGGAAGTTAGAACTAAATCATGAGCATAGCAGTCATCAATTTAGCCCTTATAGTTTACTAATGTTCTAATTGTGATAGTCAGTCTGGGAGGATTATTTCATTGAAACTTATTTTATTATTTAGTATTTTAAATATGTTCATTTAAAAGAAAAAATATAAAAAGAAGAAAAAATGTATTAATAAAAATAAAAGGATTTGTTCAGTAAAATTCAGATTCAGTCAAAAATTTGTATTCAACTTGAGAACCGAGAAGGCCACAAGTTCCCCACATTTGGTTTAAACTCAAGGTCTTCATACCAATGCCTAATATTCTGAGAAATTCTCCTTAGCCAGATTTATAATAATAAACTTATAAACATAGTCATACTTTTTCCTGAGATCCATTAATCTTATTCTTTGGTTTTCAAGTTTTTCTGGTTTTCCTAATTTAAATGCCAGCTATATGAATTACCATATTTTATGATGTTTACCATCAAGAAAATAGGTTGGTGTCATGAAGGCTACGTTGAACAGTTTGATGAGAATATTTTGTATATTAAACCAGCACATTGTACCCCTTGATTGCACTAATGTACACAGCTATGATTTAACAATTAAAAAAAAAAAAGAATGGAAAAAAAAGAAAATAGGTTGGTAGATGGTGCAAATATTCAAGTTGATATCCCTGATGTTTTAAAGAAGTTGATAAATTTGTCTTTGCAATGTTATTAACTTTCTAGTTTATGGTTATGAAAAAATGATTAGATACAGAAATTACATTTGAGTCTATCTACCATCTAATTATTTTATTCTAATTCCTGTGGCTTCCAAATGGTATATTCTTCTTTGTCTTACACCTGACTTCTTCTTGGGTAATTTCATGCAATAGCTCAGGAATTTTTCATGTCTTTAAAATCAAATTCAAATTTAGTTCAAAGTCCCTATGACCTTGATAGCTTAATTCAAGTGATGCTCCCTAACCACTTGCAGAAACGTGGTCTAGATAGAGTTTTGTGCTTATATTTAGAATAAAACGACCTCAGCCTAATTCAAGCACACAACACACTCACCATATCGTTTCTTTTGCTACTTTGATATTCTGTGAATTTGTATGTTTTTGACTTTGTTTTCAAGCCAGCCACCAAGACCTTTTCTCACTATTGAATCAAGTAACTATTGAGGAAATTCAAAAGATGACTTTTGACTTTTCATTTTATTTTGTGTTATTGCCTTGCAATAAAGTATATTTAAAAGAAAAACTAATATAGAAAAGAGAACCCACAAGGGAGTATATCAGAATTGAATCTCATGTTCTTTGCTACTTCCCCAAGGCCATTTTTCAACTTACATTGTTTTCACAATAAAGCAGTTGATTTCATATAACATCTGTCGCTATGGTGACAATAGGACAATGATAGCTGGAAAAGCTAATAGTGCCTTTCTAACTTGTCTTCTGGAATGTGTAGCTGATGTGGAAGCAACAGCAAAGCGATTAGTATAGGGAGAGGTCAGTGAGCCCATGTGCTGAGGTATCCCCAGTTCTCCAAATTAGGAAGGACAAGGGCCTTTGACACCGCCCTTCTCAAGGCTAGTGCCCAAGTGTCAGCCTTTTATCTGTTTTAGTGTCTGGATTCCTTGAGAAGAGGTCAGATGAAGAATAAACATTTCTAAGAAGAACATAATGACAGGAAAGAAAGAGAGATGGATTGATGAAAACGTAAGCCGCAATGTTAGGGCTTCAAATCACATAAATCAAAAAATAAGCCCTGGGCGGCGCCTGTGGCTCAGCGGGTAGGGCGCCGGCCCCACATGCCAAGGGTGGTGGGTTCAAACCCGGCCCCGGCCAAACTGCAACAAAAAAATAGCCGGGCGTTGTGGCGGGCGCCTGTAATCCCAGCTACTTGGGAGGCTGAGGCAAGAGAATCGCCTAAGCCCAGGAGTTGGAGGTTGCTGTGAGCCGTGTGACGCCACGGCACTCTACCAAGGGTGATAAAGTGAGACTCTGTCTCTACAAAAAAAAAAAAATAAGCCCTGTGAGAGGGAAGATGAGGTAGTGGGGACTGCATAAAGGGGTAGGTGGAGGGAAGACAAGAAGGCCTGGGAGGCATGGCAATTAACAGCCTGTGATACTGACAAGCTTAAAAGCACGCCATTTTTATGTAGCCATATCCATGCACTTATGGGTATAGAGGATTATTTGAGCACAGATAAAAATAAGAATAATGCATAGAATTGCTAGCATGGGTTACCTAGCAAACGGCATGTACGTGGGAGAGCTGATGTGGGAGAGGGCGAGCAGGAACCAACAAACAAATCAGATGAAGCATCTATGTGGTAACATTTATGAAGACATCAACTCCCCTTTGGACTTTTGAGGGGCTTCCTTAGTACAGACAGTCCTTTGGAACTTGCTGAAAGGAGTTTTACCTGGGCGTGTCATGTGAGGGGCTTAAATGGACTCATAGACAGTGTGTCGGCTGCTCTCTGCTGCCGGAGTACTCGGTTCTAGAGTCTTCCCTGGCAGTTTTCTGATGCATTTGGACATGGGGTGGGGAAGGTATCCAAGGGAGAATGGGGATTTAATATTATGGGAATGATCTCCTGGAAAGGCAACAAAGTCAGTATTATACCTTAAAAAACGAGCTATTTGCAAAACCTGTAAAAGCCCACTGTTCAAAAATATCTTGCTTTAGATGCTTAAAATTTCCTCTATAATTAGACAAGTGGTGGTAAACAGGCTTGAACTCAAGGACAGCTCCGTTCCTTTGGCACTGTCCAGTGTGGCAGTCTAATTATTGCTGTCTAAAAAACCAGCCCAAAACTTAGTGGCTTAGGATTTTGTTGTCACTCTTGGCTTCTGAAGGTCAGGAATTCTGGAAGGGCTTAATTAGGCAATCCTGATTTAAGGACTTCCAGGTAGCACAGCCAGACCATGATGCAGGTTCAAACCTAGCCCCCGCCAAAAACTGCAAAAAAAGAAAGAAAAAAGGCTCTATAAAACAAGTCGGAAGGGAGATACAGTGTGGACATATTCAAGAAATACAACCTGCTACAGGTGCTGTGTTGAGAGGATTTAAGAGCCTGCTGTGGTGTATGTGGCAGGAGGTGATGAGTGACTGGGCTCATGTCATGTGTTTTAAGCACTTTTGTCTCTCTAGGCCAGTGTTTTTCATCCTTTCTTATCTCATGGCACACTTGAATCTATAGTTAAATTTCTGTGACACACTTAAATTATGCTGATCAAAAAATATATTTACTTACTGTGTTTTGAACGTCTTTTGAAAATAATTTAATTAATGATCTTTAAAATTTTTCACAGCACACTAGTGTGCCATGGCACACCGGTTGAAAGTCATGGCTCTAGGTCTTTTGAAAGTGAAGGTACCTCCATGAAGAATTCTCATGTTATTTCTTCTTTGATTGAAACTATTAAGTCTGCAAAACAAAACAAAACAAAGACCAACCAACAAACCAAACAAAACCCCCCGACCCGTACACACACAATCCAGGCCAACTTAGAGTATGGAGCATAGGAACAGAATATGTTGAATATGCAGAAAAGGATTCTGGGGAAAAATACGCAAAGACACACTCTGAAAGATATCATAGGAATCTACAGTTGTAAAGGCTAAAAAAATTCAGGGAATGTTTATATTTCCTTGGGATAGAGATTGCAGTGGGGGTAAACTTCTTAAGCAAGACATAGAGAAAGCCATAAATAATAAAAAATGATAGAACTTTTTACAAAGAAAACATAAGGACAGAAGACAACCCACGTAGGCTGGGAGAAAATGTTTGCAATACACATAATGAAAAATTATTTTTCAAAAAGCTTCTAGCAAATGTGCAAGAAAATTATAAGCAATTTAATAGAAAAATGAATTAAAGATATCAACAGGCAGTTCACAGAGAAGAGAAAATGTCTTCAGGGGACAAAAAGTAATATCTTTTTCTCACCCACTGCAGGCTCATGGCTGATGTCCTTATAACACAAGACGGATTAACAAGAGACAAGCACAGCACATTTATTGAACCAAAGTTTTATGTGACAGAAGAACCTTAGAAATGAAGACCCAGGGAAAAATGTATTTTTATGCTAAGTCTGATGAAAGAAGTGGATAGTTGTGGAGAAATGTGATTGGACAAAAAGGGGTATGACCTAGTGGTGATAAACTGAGGGGAATTTAGTATGGCCTGTTTGTTCAGATTTTCTTTTTCTTTCTTTCTTTTTTTTTTTTTTGTAGAGACAGAGTCTCACTGTACCGCCCTCGGGTAGAGTGCCGTGGCGTCACACGGCTCACAGCAACCTCTAACTCTTGGTCTTACGTGATTCTCTTGCCTCAGCCTCCCAAGCAGCTGGGACTACAGGCACCCGCCACAAAGCCCGACTATTTTTTTTTTTTTTTTTTGCAGTTTGGCGGGGGCTGGGTTTGAACCCACCACCCTCGGCATATGGGGCCGGCGCCTATAATCCCACCTTTTGTCCCCTAGTATGGTGCGGGATACCTGTCACATGAGGATCTTCAGGGAAGGAAGGAGGAAGTTAAGAGAGTGACCTTCTTAGGTTTTTTATTTTCTTTTGAGACAGAGTCTCACTGTGTTGCCCTCAGTAGAATGCTGTGGCATCACAGCTCACAGCAACCTCATACTCTTGGGCTCAAGCGATTCTCTTGCCTCAGCCTCTCAAGTAGCTGGGACTACAGGCACCCACCACAATGCCTGGTTATTTTTTGTTACAGTTGTCATGGTTGGTTGGTTGGCCCAGGCTGGGTTTGAACCGGCCAACTTTGGTGTATGTGGCTGGTGCTGTAACCACTGTGCTACTGGCACAAAGCCAAACCGTCCTAGGTTTTATGGCTTGCTTTAGGGAGAAGAATTTTAGTTTCTGTGACCTGCTTCATGGGAGTCAGAGGATGGGAAAAGGGAAGGCAAGAGAAGGTCAGAGAGACTGTCTTGCTTCTGTGGCCTCCCAGTCTCCTTCAACTCAGTATGTGAGGTCACCACATCTTAGAGTATTATGTTCTGAGTCCCAACAGGTCCAAAAATCTACCAACCTTGTGGTTCATCTGGGAAGTGCAAATTAAAATACAAATGAGCCACCATTTTTAACCACTAGATTCCAAAATTAAGATGTTGATAATATTGAAGGGAGGCACACTGTACCACCCCCAAATTGGCTACTTTGGCATAAGGATTATTTTGAGATAATGGCAATTGAGAAAAACCAGGTGCAAGGAAAGCTCTTTGCACTCATTGCTGAGTGCTCCCATGTCTACTACTTCTGTTTCTTTTATTGATCAGTCTTTTGTTAGTCAATTTATAGGGTCCCAGCTAGAGAACACAAGATGTTTCCTTCCCTATAATATCAAGTGCTGTCTGGGTGTGAGAAGCTTATATGCATTGTTGATGTGTTTGTAATTGCCATAATCCATGCAAAAGTAACCAATTTCTATTAAAATTAAAAATTGACTTAGTACAGGGTGGCGCCTGTGGCTCAGTTAGTAGGGCGCTGGCCCCATATGCCAAAGGTGGCGGGTTCAAACCCAGCCCCGGCCAAACTGCAACAAAAACAAAAAAATAGCCAGGCATTGTGGCGGGTGCCTGTAGTCCCAGCTGCTCGGGAGGCTGAGGCAAGAGAATCACGTAAGCCCAAGAGTTAGAGGTTGCTGTGAGCAGTGTGAAGTCATGGCACTCTACCTGAGGGTGGTACAGTGAGACTCTGTCTCTACAAAAAAAAAAAAAAAAAAAAAATTGACTTAGTATATATATATTTTTTAATTAAATCATAGCTGTGTACATTAATGCAATCATGGGGTACAATGTGCTGGTTTTATATACAATTTGAAATGTTTTCATCAAACTGGTTAACATAGCCTTCACGGTATTTTCTTAGTTATTGTGTTAACACATTTATATTCTACATTTAGAAAGTTTCACATGTACCCTTGTAAGAAGCACCATAGGTGTGGTCCCACCAATCACTCTCCCTCCACCCATCCTACTCCTCCCCCCCTCCCTCTCCCTTTTCCCCTTCTTCTTTCGTATGAAAGCTGTAAATTGGTTTCATAGTAGGGCTGAGTACATTGGATACTTTTTCTTCCATTCTTGCAATACGTTGCTAAAAAGAATATGTTCCAGCTCCATCCATGTAACCATAAAAGAGGTAAAGTCTCCATCTTTCTTTAAGGCTGCAACACAGCAATGTTGGAGCCGCTGGAAGGAAACAGCCAGGACCCGGATTGAAAGTACAAGCTTGCAAGAGGGAGGCTCACCAAAGGTGCAGGAGAGCCTCTAGCAACCTTTTCATTGGCTATTTATCGAGGGGATAACAGGTGTGAAGAGTGCTGAGTATTGATGTACAGGAGCTATGTGCTTAAAGACCACAACTCCCACAATTAAGTACCAAAAGATGTTTAAGGTTTAACACCTGCTTACTATGAGTAACTGATCTTATCTCATTCCAGAATACTGAGTTACTTGGGGCTTGCCTCCAAGATACAAGATTTCTCTAGGCTTGCCAGGAGAATGTCTTGATCTCAGCGTTTCCTTTGATGTGTTAAGAACTGGTGACTGTCCTTGTAAGCATGATGTTTATTCTTCCACACAACAATTATACCTTTGAGCATAAATTGGGCAGAAAAATTACTTGCATATAAACTTATATGCAAGAGTACTTATGGTGGTAATTTTCTTGTTTAAGAAAACTAGAAAAAAATTGAAGATCTGTCAATAAGATAATGATTAATTGTTTTAAATTATTAAATTTTAGACTATAGAATATTTTGTACTTAAAGGAAACAATGAAGTATATCTCTATATGTTGTCATTGTACATGAATACATAATAAATTGAAAAAATGTACAGAGTAATATGTGTATATACATACTCATATTATAACATATTTTATAACATATTTAACATAAAGAAAATAAATATTTGTTAATATTATTTAAATAGAGGAAGAAAATAGACTAATTCATTTGAAGTTGTCCATGGGATTAATAAAGTGTTGTTAACACTCATTTGGGGTAAGATTGCAGGGTAAACTTAATTTTTATTAACATCTTTATCTTTGGAAATGTTTCTGGAAATATGTATCCTGGGTGTTTGATCCAAAAGACTAAAGAAAAGAAATAGACATTATATAGGTTGGGTAGACCAGTTCTTGTCTACCCAGCTAGAATCTATATTGTCTATGAATCTCTGTTGAGCAAATGAGTATCTTGGATCTATTGTTACATTAGGTATGTCTTGGCTTCCGCATATGGGGAGCATTGTATTTCTACAGTTAAATCCATTTAAAAATTATGAGATGATATTTTTTGCTCTTTCCACAAGTAAAAGTGTTCCACTAAATTAAGTTTCTATTTGGTAACTCAGTCCTACGTAATATCTATTATCAAAATAATTCTGGTTGAAAAACAACAGTGGATGTAAATGGCTCCATTGGTGTTTTATTTAATTGGAAGATAAAAGATTTGTAGCATAGATTTTCCAACTTGATTCAGTTCTGTATCCAAATCAACTAGAAAATTCTCATTTCACAAAATTAATAGATCTTTATTGCTTTTCATTATAGACTGTTTTCCCTAAGGAATAGACAATTTTTGAAAAAGACTGATTTTCTGGAGTGATTTTAAAAATTGTGGCGCCTCATTCTTTTGAAAATTGAATTTGAACAAAATCGAAGAACACTTTAAAATTCAACCCCTACTTTAGAGGACTTCATTATAAAGCCATCAATATTTATAAAGCACCAGAAATCTGTTTTTACTTATGTTATTTTTATTATCTGATTTTGACAATCGCTTAAATTTTTGATGACAGTACTAATACTCCCCACCCACATTATTGTCTCTATTTGAGTTTGGGTGAGAACTAACTGTACTCATTCTCTAGGGAGGACGGTAAAGGAGTCTCCTTCAGCTTCACTGCCCCTTTCATAAGCATCCAAGGCTCCTATTACAAATGTCCTTGGACTGTGAATTCATTATCCTTCACACGGCCCACAGGAGCAGCGTCATCTCTGCATGTAACATATGAGCATCTCTACATATAACGTGAGCCACACCTATGCCTCACCTTCTGGTCTGCTCTGAGACAGCACAACACCCATCCTAGACAAAGAAACAGCCTATGAACTTCTGCTTTTCCAAATTCCCATGTACCTGTCATCGTCTGGGCGCACTGCAGAAAGCCAGGCCCCTCAGGAGGGGAGAATTCACTTTATTCTCCCCCCTGCAGGGAGCCTGGGAAGTTATGCAGGTCAGAGTGGTGTAGCCTGTGCCAGAAAGGCAGGAAGATCTCAGGTAACTTTGAGAGAGGTAACAGGAAAGAAGATAAAATGCAAGAGATTTTGTGTAGATAGGGAATTTTTCTAGGGTCAAGGGGTCTCAATGTAAAATCTACTAAAATGAGGAGACCCACAGCCCTTCTGTGACAGTTATGGGCAAGTCGCAGGAGCCTCAGAGCTGAGAGGCAGACTAAAAGTGTACAGTTTTCCCTGGGGACATTATTCAGGGAGATGGAGACTGTGAGGGAGCTACTTTAATCCTGCATGGCTAGGGAGCTCAACAGAGCACAGAAACCCAATCTCTGCAGTCTCCACGTATAAAATCTAGACTTTGAATAATGATTGGGAGACTGGAAATGTTGGGATGCTGCTATTGAGTGTCATATAATGAGGAAATGACCATTCCAGCCAAGACCAGTCAGTCCAAATAGAAGGGGAGCAAATGCTGGTCAGAGAAAATCCAGACCAGGAAATAGATAATTCCTTTAACTGCATCTAATTAATGATTTTACTAATCACCAGTGAGGGGAAATGGAAAGTTAATAGAAAAACCACAGGATATTCAATTTATAGTTTCAATATATTAGCATACACTTAATTACTTAAATTGCTTTTTGGAATTCTCATTTCTTTGTGTGAAATTATTCTTATCTTCTCTCAGGAGGAGATCAAATGGAGGCTGTCTCAGTCTAGAGCAGTGGTTCTCAACCTTCCTTATGCTGTGACCCTTTAATACAGTTCCTCATGTTGTGGTGACCCCCAACCGTAAAATTATTTTTGTTGATACTTTAGCTACTTTATCAATGAAAATAATTTTATGGTTGGGAGTCACCACAACATGAGGAACTACATTAAAGGGTGGCGGCTTAGGAAGGTTGAGAACCAATGGTCTAGAGCAGGTGTCCTAAAACTTTATTTTTTTTTAATATTTTGATATTTATTCCAAACTATAGAGTAGAGAGAACTTTTTTTTTTTATTGTTGGGGATTCATTGAGGGTACAATAAGCCAGGTTATACTGATTGCATTTGTTAGGTAAAGTCCCTCTTGCAATCATGTCTTGCCCCCCAAAGGTGTGGCACACACCAAGGCCCCACCCACCTCCCTCCTTCCCTCTCTCTGCCCTTCCTTTCCCCACCCTGCCCTCCTTCTTTTTCTCTCTGCTCTCCCCTTCCCCCACCCCCACGGTGACCTTAATTGTCATTAATTGTCCTCATATCAAAATTGAGTACATAGGATTCATGCTTCTCCATTTTTGTGATGCTTTACTAAGAATAATGTCTTCCACGTCCATCCAGGTTAATACGAAGGATGTAAAGAGTCCATTTTTTTTAATGGCTGAATAGTATTCCATGGTATACATATACCACAGCTTGTTAATCCATTCCTGGGTTGGTGGGCATTTAGGCTGTTTCTACATTTTGGCAATTGTAAATTGAGCTGCAATAAACAGTCTAGTACAAGTGTCCTTATGATACAAGGATTTTTTTTTCCTTCTGGGTAGATGCCCAGTAATGGGATTGCAGGATCAAATGGGAGGTCTAGCTTGAGTGCTTTGAGGTTTCTCCATACTTCCTTCCAAAAGGGTTGTACTAGTTTGCAGTCCCACCAGCAGTGTAAAAGTGTCCCCTTCTCTCCACATCCACGCCAGCATCTGCAGTTTTGAGATTTTGTGATGTGGGCTATTCTCACTGGGGTTAGATGGTATCTCAGGGTAATTTTGATTTGCATTTCTCTAATAGATAGAGATGATGAACATTTTTTCATATGTTTGTTAGCCATTCGTCTGTCATCTTTAGAGAAGGTTCTATTCATGTCTCTTGCCCATTGATATATGGGATTGTTGGCTTTTTTCATGTGGATTAATTTGAGTTCTCTATAGATCCTGGTTATCAAGCTTTTGTCTGATTGAAAATATGCAAATATCCTTTCCCATTGTGTAGGTTGTCTCTTTGCTTTGGTTGTCATCTCCTTAGCTGAACAGAAGCTTGTCAGTTTAATGAAGTCCCATTTGTTTGTTTTTGTTGTTGTTGCAATTGCCATGGCAGTCTTCTTCATGATCTTTCCCCAGGCCAATATCTTCCAGTGCTTTTTCTATGTTTTCTATAAGGATTTTTATTGTTTCATGCCTTAAATTTAAGTCCTGTATCTATCTGGAATCAATTTTTGTGAGTGGAGAAAGGTGTGGGTCCAGTTTCAGTCTTTAACATGTGGATATCTAGTTCTCCCAACACCATTTATTGACTAGGGAGTCTTTCCCCCAAGTATGTTCTTGTTTGGTTTATCAAAGATTAGGTGGTTGTAAGATGTTAGTTTCATTTCCTGGTTTTCTATTCAATTCCAAGTGTCCATGTCTCTATTTTTGTGCCAGTACCATGCTGTCTTTACCACTATGGCTTTGTAGTACAGACTAAAATCTGGTATGGTGATGTCCCCAGTTTTATTTTTATTACTAAGAACTGCCTTAGCTATACGGGTTTCTTTCTGGTTCCATACAAAACGCAGAATCATTTTTTCCAAATCTTGACAGTACGATGTTGGTATTTTGATAGTAAAGGCATTGAATAGGTAGATTGCTTTGGGAAGTATAGACATCTTAACAACGTTGATTCTTCCCATCCATGAGCATGGTATGTTCTTCATTTGTTAATATCCTTTGCTATTTCCTTTCTGAGAATTTCATAATTTTGTTTTTAGAGGTCCTTCACCTCCTACGTTAGGTATATTCCTAGGTATTTCATTTTCTTTGAGACTATAGTGAAGGGAGTTGTGTCTTAATTAGCTTCTCATCTTGACTGTTATTGGCGTATACAAAGGCTACTGACTTGTGGACATTGATTTTATATCCTGAAACATTACTGTATTTTTTGATGACTTCTAGGAGTCTTGTGGTTGAGTCTTTGGGGTTCTCTAAGTATAAGATCACGTCGTCAGCAAAGAGGGAGAGTTTGACCTCCTCTGCTCCCATTTGGATTCCCTTTATTTCCTTGTCTTGCCTAATTGTATTGGCTAGAACTTCCAGCACTATGTTGAATAGTAAAGGTGACAGAGGACAACCTTGTCTGGTTCCAGTTCTAAGAGGAAAAGCTTTCAGTTTTACTCCATTCAATAAAATATTAGCTGTGGGTTTGTCATAGATAGCTTCAATCAGTTTTAGAAATGTGCCACCTATGCCTACACTCTTCGGTGTTCTAATTAGAAAAGGATGCTGGATTTTATCAAATGCTTTTTCTGCGACTATTGAGAGGATCATATGATCTTTATTTTTGCCTCCGTTAATACAGTGGATAACATTTATGGACTTGCGTATGTTAAACCAACCTTGCATCCCTGGGATGAAACCTTCTTGATCATGACGTATGACTTTTTTGATGATAAGCTGTAATCTATTAGCTAGAATTTTGTTGAGAATTTTTGCATCTATATTCATGAGTGAAATTGGTCTGAAATTCTCCTTTTTGGTTGGGTCTTTTCCTGGTTTTGGGATCAGGGTGATGTTTGCTTCATAGAATGTGTTGGAGAAGATTCCTTCCTCCTCAATTTTTTGGAATAATTTCTGCAGCACAGGAATAAGCTCTTCCTTGAAGGTTTGATAGAATTCTGGTGTGAAGCCATCTGGACCAGGGCATTTTTTGGTTGGAAGATTTTTTATTGTTTCTTTAATCTCAGTGCTTGAAATTGGTCTGTTCAGGAGCTCTATTTCTTCCTGGCTAAGTCTAGGGAGAGGGTGTGATTCCAAATATTGATCCATTTTCTTCACATTGTCAAATTTCTAGGCATAGAGTTTCTGGTAGTATTCAGAGATGATCTCTTGTATCTTTGTGGGATCAATTGTTATTTTCCCTTATCATTTCTGATTGAGGTTACTAGAGATTTTACTTTTCTATTTCTCGTTAGTCTGGCCAATGGTTTATCTATTTTATTTATTTTTTCAAAAAACCAAATCCTTGTTTCATTAATTTTCTGAATGATTCTTCTGTTTTCAATTTCATTGATCTCTGATTTGATTTTGGATATTTCTTTTCTTCTACTGGGTTTAGGCTCAGATTGTTCTTCTTTTTCCAATTCCGCAAGGTGGCTTGTAAGTTTGTTGATGCTCTCTCTTTCTGTTTTTCAAATGTAGGCATCTAAAGCAATAAATTTTCCTCTCAAAACTGCTTTTGCAGTATCCCACAGGTTTTGGTAGCTTGTGTCTTCATTGTTGTTATGCTCAAGGGAGTTAATGATTTCCTGTTTTATTTCTTCCTGCATCCACATGTTATTCAACAGAAGGTTGTTTAATTTCCATGTCTTTGTGTGGGGTTGAATGTTTTTATTAGAGTTGATTTCTACCTTTAGTGCCTTATGGTCTGAGAAGATACAAGGTAAAATTTCAATTCTTTTGATTCTGTTGATATTTGTTTTGTGTCCCAGGATATGATCAATTTTGGAGAATGTTCCATGGGATGATGAGAAGAATGTATATTTATTATGTTTGGGATGGAGTGTTCTATATGCGTCTATCAAGCACATAGTTGTTCTAGGGTCTCATTTAAATCTCTTATATCTTTGTTTAATTTCTGTTTAGAGGATCTGTCCGGCTCTGTAGAGGAGTGTTAAAGTCCCCCGTTATTATGGTATTATCGGATATCATATTGCTCAGACTGAGTAGGGTCTGTTTCAGGAATCTGGGAGCATTGAAGCATTCTAATAAATATTTAGAATTGGAATGTCTTCTTGTTGTATTTTTCCCTTTACCAATATAAAGTGACCATCTTTGTATTTTTTGACTTTAGTTGTTTTAAATCCACATGTATCTGAAAATAAGATTGCAACTCCTCTTTTCTTCTGAATGCCATTTGCCTGAAAAATTGTCTTCCAACCCTTGACTTGGAGTTTTAATTTGTCTTTTGAAGCCAGGTGTGTTTCTTGCAGGCAGCAAATGGATGGCTTGTATTTTTTAACCCAGTCAGCCAATCTATGTCTCTTCAGTGGGGAATTCAAGCCGTTAACATTATTGAGATAATTGATAAGTGTGATAGTGTTCTATTCATCTTATTTTGTGAAAGTACATTGCTTAGCTTTATATTTTGCATCAGTGTGGAAGTTAGGTTCTGGCCTTTAATTTCTGAGTTCTTACTTTGCTGCTGATCCAATGTGGTGGGCAGTGTGTTGAACAGGTTGAAGTATTTCTTGTAGTGCTGGTCTTATTGTGGCAAATTTCCTCAATGTTTGTATGTCCATAAATGATTTGATTTCTCTGTCAATGTTAAAGCTTAGCTTAGCAGGGTACAGAACTCTGGGCTGGAAATTGTTCTGTTGAAGTAGATCAAAGGTAGATGACCACTGTCTTCTTGCTTGGGAAGTTTCGTTAGAGAAGTCTGCAGTCACTCTAATGGATTTGTCCCTGTAGGTCAACTGGCATTTACTCCTAGCAGCTTTTAGAATCTTTTCTTTTGTCTTGACTTTGGACAAGTTCATCACAATGTGTCTTAGAGAAGCTTAGTTAGAGTTGAGGCGACCTGGGGTCCGATATCCCTCTGAAAGCAGTGTGTCAGAATCTTTGGTGATATTTGGGAAATTTTCATTTATAATAGTCTCTAGTATGGCTTCCATACCTCTGGGGCATTCTTCTTCCCCTTCTGGGATTCTTATAACTTGTATGTTGGAACCCTTCATAAAGTTCCATAATTCTGACAGTGAAAGTTCTGCTTTCTCTCTCTTCTTTTCTGCCTCTTTAACTATCTGAGTTATCTCAAGAACTTTGTCCTCTACCTCCGAAATTCTTACTTCTGCATGGTCTAACCTGTTGCTGATACTTTCCATTGCATCTTTAAGTTCCCTAATTGACTGCTTCAGTTCCTTCAGCTCAGCTATATCTTTTCTATATTTTTCATATTGTTCATCTCTTATTTGATTCTGTTTTTGGATTTCCTTTTGGTTATTTTCCACTTTATTAGCAGTTTCCTTCATTGATTCCATCATTTCCTTCATGGTTTTCATCATGTGTATTCTAAATTCCCTTTCTGTCATTCCTAACATTTCTTTATAGGTAGAATCCTCTGCAGTAGCTACCTCATGGTCCCTTGGAGGGGTTGCTCTGGACTGGTTCTTCATGTTTCCAGGAGTTTTTTGCTGATTCTTCCTCATGAGTGATTTCTTTTATCTGTTTCTTTGCCCTAATTTTCCTTTCACTTCCTCTTGCTGTTTAAGTTCCCATGCCTGTGGAGTAAAGTTTTGATGAGTCCTTTTGGTACAGGACCAGAAGAATGAGAGGGTTGAAGAGCAAGAAGGGATAAAAAAGAGAAAAGGAAAGAAAGAAAAAAAGAAAGAAAGAAAGAAAGAAAGAAAGAAAGAAAGAAAGAAAGAAAGAAAGAAAGAAAGAAAAGACAATAGAGAAAGGAGAGGGCATGGGTAAAAGGGAATATTGACAAAAAGAAGAGAGGCACAGAAAGGGGGAGACAGAGCAATATAGGTGTACAGTACTTTGACACAACCTTAAAAAAACCCCAACTTTTGGGGGTGTCTGGTTGTGTGGTTCCCTTGAGGTCAGCAGCTCTTTGCTAACCTGATCAGATACAGTACCCCACCTCCACCAATTAGAGAGGAAAGTCCAAAAAATGCTATAAATCAAACCAAAACAAGCAAACAGCAAACTTTACTGGATAAAATTGGGTGAAAAACCTAATAATAGGGGTAGAAATACTAGCAAAAATGAAGTTCTAATTATTGAAAAAGGCAGCAATGGGAAATTGTATTTAAACTAGAAACATGGAAAAAGAAAGGAAAGAAAAAAAAGAAAAGAATAAATCTGTACAGAAAAGGTTGAAATTAAAAAACAAAACAATGACACAATAAACAAAGAACAATCAAACTAACAACAACAACAACAGAAAAAAAAAACAACCAAAAACAAAGCGGTATATATATCTTGTTGAATATTTTCTGGGTAACGGATGGTCTTCTGGGGTTTGAGAAGTTAATCACAATGCTGATATGACTAGAGGCCTCTGCTGATTTCTCAAACCCCCCATGGTGTAGACCCTAAATCTCTCTTCAGCCCTCTTAAAAGGCACTTTAAACTTCTAAACATGGCTAAGCAGAAGCTTTCCCAGGAAAGTGCTTGTCTCTGGGATCACTGCTGAAGTGGCTATCCACTTACACAGTGTGCCAAAACTGGTCTCACTCTGCCCCTGAGGGTTAAGGCTGTAAGGTGGCTCAAGGCTGCTCAGTCACTAGGTTACTAGCTCCCACCCAATCCTTGCTCTGTGACCCTCAGGGCAGAGCTTGCTGGGGCAGATATCTCACAATGGCTCCCTGTGGCCTGGAGCTGAACAGTATTAGCTCCGTCCGGCTCAGCAGCTCAATCTGGGGCCCTAGACAACACCCAAAGTTCTCCACACTCCTGCTCAAGCTCTCCCCAAGGCAGTTCAACTAATTTTCAAGTCCAGAAACACCAAAACAGTTCATAGGTAAGTACAGTCTCGCTGCTGCTGTACTTACAGCTGCCGGTGGGATTAGACTGATTGAACACATGCAACCACTTGCCAGTTTTCCACTGTTTTTGTCCTCCTCTTGGGGTCCAGAAGTCTCTCGCTGACTCCCTGTATCCTCAAAGGGATGATTATAGGCAGATCCCACCAGCCAGAGATGCCTGGAGTCTTATTTCCCTGGACTCACCGTGCCCAGTTGCAGGGAAGCTGTTATTCTGCTGCCATCTTGCTCTCTCTGTCCTCAAACATTTTAAACAGAGGGTCAATTCACTGTCCCTCACACCGCTGGAGGGCTGAACTATAGTTAAAAAAAAAAAAATGAACAAATTCCTATGCACATGGCACATACCTTATTTTGAAGTAAAAACAAAACAAAACAAAACGGGAACAAATACAATCACACCACCTCATGTAGCCTGCGGGCCGTAGTTTGAGGACCCCTGGTCTAGAGGGTTCTGTAATAACTGAGTTCATTTTAAAGAAATCACAAAATCATGTGCCCTGGTCTAAAAGGGATGGCTAGTCCCATCCAACCTGGGTCCTCAGCACTGCCCAATGTTCCTCTCAGGTATGGCCACTGTGTGGCTCCCTGGTCCATTCTTGACCTTGGTGTATACAACCTCAGGCCAGACAGGGTAATGAGTGATGTAATCAGGGATGGTGTTACCCAGCCCATACTAGATGGTCAGGTAGGGAAGCCAGTCATCTGTTTTCAATTAGAATCACATTTGGAATACATGTTCCAGGCAAGAATTAGAAACTTGTTCCAAATTACAAATTTGGACTGGATAATATGTCTGGAGTGAGGCTCATAAGTTGGCCTTTTTTATCAGAACCCCAGTGAATCTAATACAGGTTCATACTTTGTATCAGTGTAAGTCCACGGCGCACTCTTTAAGAAACACTGCTTTAAGGAAAATTTGGTTCCTGAGCTCAGCAATTTGCTGATGTAGCAAAGAGTAAATGACTGAAAATTCATGGCTGGCGTTTTCAGTCCACGTGTGTAGTGATGAGCTGACATGCAGGTGTCGTCAGGAAGCAGGGTTTCTCTGGGGCTCTTTGGGCTGCCATAAGCATCTTTCACACCATCTAGAGATTTCCTTCTTGAGGAGATGCCAAATCAGAATGCAATGAGCATAGAGAGGGGAATTGTTTTCATAAGGACTAAAAATAACACTCCAAATTCTGCCTCTCCACAAAACCAAGTCAGTCAATGAAAATACAAGCTAAAATCGGCACAAAAAGACACCATTGCAACAGTAAAAACAGGCTATGGGAATAGTGGCGAAAAGGCTAGCGAAATGCGCTACGTGAAAATAAGGACAGCCCCCTGGGTGCGGTGGGCATCTAAAGGTCTCCCTTCCTCTTTAGAGGAGGGTTCCCATTTTAGCCACACCAGTTAACACCTTAAATAATCCCTAAGCACTAGTGTGCTTTTTTACTGAGTGTATATTTAATAATAGAAAACACCTTTTTTGGGGGGGGGGGTGGTTCTTGTGGAAATAAGAAAATCTATTCTTCTGAAAAGAAAATCTAGTTCTTCTGAAAAGACCATAAATAGACGTGAGACAGGACACCTTATGAAGATGACATTTCCCCTAGAGTTTACCTACACTAGGAAGCTCAGAGATTTATCCTTTCATCTATGGTAGATTTTTAAAAACTGGCTTGTCCCCAAAAGAAGGCAATTCAAGGCTGATTTTAAAGTTCTTCCCTCTCCTTCTTAATATCATTATTGGTAAGGCCACATCTTTGATGGTTATTATAACTCTGACCTGGCTGGGAAATCTCACGGAAAATCTGAACTTTAACGGGAATGATTTGTTCACAGTCGATACTTAGTTTGAGCTTTTTCTCCCCTAGAGGCTCTTTGGTGAAGATGTTAATAAACTGCAAGGAACAATACACACGTAAAATGAGGCAGGTGGGAGGGAGTTGGGGAGAGGCTGCCGCAATACAAAACACTTGAAAATGTCATGGTTTCTAAACCTTGAGGATCTTCATGATCTACCTGAGGTATGACCCTGTCCCCTCGCTTCTCCCCTGCACTTGGCAAGCTCATTGCTGTTGACACACATTACACTCAATAAATACTGCCTGAAGGGCAACACACACCTGTCATTATCAAGTAAAAACAGAACGAATATCCACCTTTCTTTTACATTCACCTTATCTCAGTCCATACACCTGAGGTCAGGTCTCCTGTTTGGAGTAAGGTGTGGCCTGCTATGACATGATGTTTAATACCACCCCTTTTTCTCTTCATGCGGACCTGACATTCCACGTGGATCATCTATGTCTAGTGGTTGTGGTGAGCACTTTGTGGGGGGCAGGATGAGGATAAAGGGAGGAAAATTATTAATAGAGACGAAAGAACACTCTATGCGGTGGGGAGAAAGTGTTTAAAACAAAAACAGGTCTTATCCCTTAATGTATTTGTGATCATTTCATATTGCTTACTTTTTCTGAGCCTCAGTTTCCTCATCTGTACAGTAGGAATGATACCTACATCAGTGGTTTCCTAAGGGTCAGATCAAATGGAATAATTACAGTTGCAAAAGATGGAAACAATGCTTTTGTGTAAGTTATACCTCCATTCTATATTTAGACAATTCTGTACTGACCTCCATCAGTTTGGGGGTAGATTCTTCCCCCAGAAAGATGCAAAAGATGGAAACAATGCTTTTGTAAGTTATACCTCCATTCTATATTTAGGATGTACTAATACTAGAACAGTGTTTGTGGGTTCTCTGAAACTCAGATTTAACTGATGTGCTATATTTTATCTGGCATGCCCTAGAAATAATGTGTGATAATAGCGGCCATCTTCTGAGCGCCTGCTTCCTGTGCCAGGAACGACTAGGTACTTCAATTACATTGCTCATCATTCCAACAGCAGCTGAAAGCAGTTATTATTAACCCCATTTTCCATGGAGGACATGGAAGTTTTCCACAATCAAGTAGCCAGTAAGTAGCAGAGGCGAGATTCAGATCCACTGTAGCATGCTCCCTCTTCAGGATTTGAAAGCAGTTTGAAACTAAAGCCCCCAGTAGAACCTGGTCGCTCTGCTCATTACTGCCATCTTGAGCACAGCAGAGGGGCCACAGAGAGTAGTAATGAGAATAGGGAGATTAGGAGTTGCCATCAAGGGTAGCAAAAAGCCTGAGCTTACTTCTCAACTTCTAGGAAATTGGTGTTTCCAGAGCAGTTTTTCAACCTTTTTTGCCTCACGGCACACTTGAACCTATAGTTAAAATTTTGCACACATTTAAATTATGTTGATCCAAAAAAAGAGTAAAAACAAGAATATACTTACTGTGCTTTGAACTTCTCTCGAAAATAATTTAATCAATGATCTGTAAGCGTTTTCACGACACACCTAAGATCCTCTCATGGCATACCAGTGTGCCGTGGCACACGGGTTGAAAGTCACTATTCTGGAGGTACCGAGGCAAGGGCATTAGGGCTGTACAGCAACATCACAGTGTGTGGTGTGACACACCAGATTATCCACCATGCCGGGGCAGAGAGTTATTGACTAACTGGACCCTAAGGTAAAGTAGTTCTGTAAGCTACCCATTCACATATTTGCCTTCTCAGGAACCTTTCAGATGACTAGAATATCATAAATAATGGGTACCATTGCCTATTGCAAATAATAACTAAAAAATTCTAACAAGGATTTACAATTCCTTGGAATTTCTAACTCCACCCTTTTCTTCCTCTGAACCACCACTAACGTCCAATCTTGCCATCAGGTGAAACAGGTTCAGTTTAATGACCTATATTTTCAAACTTTCAAGTATGGTCAGAATTGCATTCATTTATTTGTCCATCCTCCATGTATTCAACAAGCACTTATATAATGCTTCCCAGATGCCATTCTAAGTGCTTTACAAATATTATTCAATTCTCATATCTAAAAGTAGGTAATATTATGACTCCCCTGGTAATTTGAAATAGTGATCCTGGGTTCTTGCTAGAACTTCATGGTGGCCAGAGGGAGCCCCACAATTGTTCATGACCTAACTTTTGGAACCTATGTTACATTATGTGGCAAAGGGACTTTGCAGAGATATTTAGTGTTACAGACTCTAAATTAGGGAGTTTATGCTGGATTTTTGAGGTAGGCTCAATCTAATCACATCAGCCCTTACGTACAGAGAACTTTCTCTGACTGAAGGCAGAAGAGATGCAGCAGAAGTCAGAGGTATCAGAAGCATGAGGGAAACTGGACACAATGTCACTGGTTCGAAGGCGGAAGGTGCCACGTGATGTATAATGCAGGCGGTCTTAAGTGGTGGCTGGGCCTCCCAGCTCCCAGTCAGGGAGGAAACAGGAGCTCAGCCTTGTTGTGTGCGAACAACAATGCTGCCGCTGACCTCCATCAGTTTGGGGGTAGATTCTTCCCCCAGAACCTTCAGATGAGAGCCTAGGCCAGCTGACACCTTGATTTCAACCTTCTGAGACCCAGAGCAGAGCAGTCTGTTGAATTTGTACAGACTTCTCACCTAAAGGATGGCGGAGTAATACACTCAGGATGTTTTAAGATACTAAATTTGGGGTAATCCTTAAAGCAGCAATAGAAAACTAATATAGACCATGCAATCATTTTTTCTTTTTTGACAGTTTAAGGTGGTAACTTCACCAGAGTATTTAGTTACGTTGAATATTTCTTTCTGTAATGACTATGCTGACCAAGTGTAGTTTGTATTGGACAGTTCCAGAGCTTCAGTGCGCTGCTGCTCAGATGAACTCCTTCCAAGCCCGGAACTTACCTTGCAGTACTGATTTACCTGCAAGGGAATCAGGCTCACAGGAGAGTCTGTAGAATGCAACAGGGACAGGCTCTCGGAATGCTGACAAGGAAAGGCAGCAGCGCGAGCATGTTAAGAGCACTTCCACGGCATCATAAGGGCCAGATCAAATGGAATAATTCGAGTTAAGTGCACAGACCCTTAGCCTGAGTCTGGGCTTAACCGCAGACTCTATAGCCTACTAGCTATGTGGCTTTGGGAATGTCACTTCATGTCTCTGGGCTTTGGTTTGTCTTCAGAACATGGATGATGATACAAATAGCACCGAGGGCTTTGGTCAGGATTTAGTGAATTAAAATGTGTGGAGCTCTTGGGACTCTAAATTAGGGAGATCCCGAGGGCCGCAGGATCTCTGTGTCAGCCACCATCATCGGTCTCCCTGGCAGAAAGGCCTCACAGAGAGGTGAGGGTGGAAGCACAGCAAATAAGAAAAAGCTGAAAAGGATGTGTAAGCAGAGGGATGGAAATTGCAACAATAGTGAGATATTCCTTTAAACTAATCAGATGGGCACCAATGAGCAAGCTGGCTGCGGAGCACGTGGGCATGGGCCCCACCCTCACCCCTGCTGTTGGGAGAGTGATCTGTGCTGTCGTTCCATTGAGCAACATGACACTACTTAGGATAAATATACCCCCCCGGTGTGCCTGAGCTTGGATTCTTCCGTAAACAGCACCTGGGGTGTGGATGTGAGTGGAAAGAGGTTTATTTCGGAGATGCTGGTGGGAAGTGAAGGCACTAAATAAAGGCGGTGTTTTTAAGCAAGGTACCACTGTGAGTCACTGGAGCTTAACAAGGGACTTCCAGGAGCCAGGGTAGAACAGGAAAGAGCATCACAGTTTTCCATGCGAGGGGTGAACAAGCTGGGGTGTATACCAACAATGCTCCTTGTGCATGGCTGCCGAGACAGCCCCCAGGCAGAGAGAGGCAGGCGCTGGCGGCTGGCAGGTGAGGAGGCACAGCTGGGGATGGGACAAAGGCACGTGGGTGTGGCACTGATAGAATCTGCCGTCCTCTATGGCCCAGAAAATCTACTCCTGGGTATAAACCTAAGGAAATGATCATGACATTCCACGTGCGACACATGTGAGGATGTTCTTTGCTGCGTTATCTGTGATGGTGAGAGTCCCAGGCGGGCTGGGTGACCGTGCTAGGAGCGTGAATATGATCTCCGTGGGGAATGTGAGCTGGGAGATTTGTATGGCAGCTAACGCAGCAGATTGAGCTAGACATAGCTACATAACGAATCTTAAAAATAATCCTGGGCGAGAAAAGAAGCCGAGTGAGATCCATAGAACACACACACGCACACACACATCCCCCCAGGAGCATCTCACAGCAACACATTCAGCCAAAAAATATCACGTGAACATGTCAGAATGGTTTACCATAGAAGAGTGGAGGAAATAATTGGCTCTGGGAACAAAAATACAATCAATAAGTAAATAATTGATTTAATTAATTTTTTTTTCCATTTAGCAGCACAAAAGGAGCACTGATGATAATGTGCTGTGAACTGAGGACTGTGATTTCCAGGAAGCCCAGTGTAACTACTCATTCAACAAACAAATACTGTAGGGCATAGATTGTTTTGTGCAGCATGCAAGAAATAGCCATCAATTTGAAAACCATGATGAATTCAAGGTACTATTCCCAGCACAGGTGTGTAGATAAAAATTAAAATGTCATAATCTTTCAAATTAATTTTTCATAAGGGTATGTTATGCTGTTGGAAGTCAGGGAGCGTCCCAGAAGCACTCTAACCATGGCAAGAAATTTCCAGTAAGATGGGTATTTTTTTATCTCACACTTCCAGAAGAAATTTAGAAATAAAACTTTTGCTCTAAGATTAGGACCTAGAAAGACATGATTTGACCAAAGACTTGAAAAAAATTAGCAGGTTGCAATTGATTACAGAGGTCTTATCTTTTTTCACAGGCTGCTTAGATCTTTTTAGTCATATTTCTATAGTGTTCTCGCCCATAGACTTATCTAGATGGATGGTAAGATTATTTTTGCCTTCTTAGTCGTGTGATAGCAGATTCTAATTGATTGAAATGCTTCATGGTGGCAGAATGCCTTCTCTATGCCAATGCAAAAATCCTACTAAATGGCAAATTATAAAATCTCTGAGTAGCTCCCAGCGGAAATATTTTGTTTGTATTCTCCGTAATAGATCTTTCCTTTGAAGCAGCTGCTGTTTCAAAGGCGATTGTAGGCATTTGAAAAATCTAGGTCACTCCTCACACATTCCAGAAAGAAATCTGTGATAGACTCAGGGCTCAGGACCCATCTGTAGCAGTGTGGGAACCGTGTGAAGTTGTAAATAAAGCCAGTGGGGGATTCGGAGCAGCTTTCAAAGCCTGACCCCCAATGCCAAGATTTCCAAATACTGAAAATTATTGTTGGGGAAAAAACTGAAAAACAGGGTCTTTCTGTAAGTACATAATTAGAATGCTAATCATATCATATTGATGAGGATTTTAATACTCAGAAAAGAATGACAAAGGAATTGAGTCACATGGGAGGATCCTTGAACTCAGCAAATAATGTGCTTTTTTCCCCTTAACAATTGACCATTCTTAAAAGGAAGAGTCACATTAGCCTCTTTTTGGTTAAAAAAAAAACAACACGTCACATTGATAGTTTTTAGGACAAGAGGCTATTAACAATATTTATCTCCAATGGATAAGTTATCTGATTGCAGGAGGTATGAAGTTTACCTCCCCATTTATCTAGACATCACCAAGCCTGCACACACGTAAACTCAGAGAGTCTCCCGGTACTTTTTACTTTCTTCTTCATGTTTTTTTTCATATTTTCTAAGCAGCTTTCTCTCTGTTCAGGAGTGAAGAAAGTTTTAGCTGGATATATTCTGCCAACTTAGGCACATGACAAACACTTAATAAAATTCACTAAGATTTCAGGGAAGTGTGGGTTTTCGCTGAGCAGGAAGTAGGAAGACCAGTGAAAAGAAAAGGAAAAAAGAGAAAGAAATCTAAAAAGATGGTGGTAGACAGGAACTAGATTAGGTTGAAAACATTCAAGACTTGCGGTGATTGACTACTCTTTCGCTTAAATTGGTTTGGAAAATTGTTTCGTAGGTTGGCTTTTTAGGTGTTCAGAAATGGATGAAACCATTTGCTTCCAGGAAGATGGAGTAGACATGTTTTCCCCTATTCCTCCTGCTAAGTACAACTACATACATAAAAGCCCTGGACACGATCTATGAAACATAAGAAGACTCTGGAGGGTGGAAAGAAGGCAACTGCGTAGGGACCTGTGAATATAAGGAACAATACAGTGGTGACTTCCATAGGTTTTCTTTTTGCTACATAAATCCCAGACCAGGAGCCGAAGAAGCTGTCACTACAGAAATACCTGCCAGTATAGGTGAAATAGCCCAGATAAAACCTGGCTTTCTATAACCAAAAAAACAGGAAGGGTCAGTCTAGCAAAATAGAAAGCTTTTAGACAATGACCACTCTACTCCAGGCAAATACCACAGAAAAAAACCTTTGGCCACCCCTCCCCCACCACCCCCCCGCCAAACACACACAGCAAAGGTAGAATGGGGCTTGACTTTCATTCTTGTCAGGGTATGGTACCCCAATCCCTCCACCAAGTTGGTGTTAGAGAATTCTGAGTAGGGAACAAGCCTTCCCTCCATTAGGAATGACAAGGGTCCATCACCTGCAGTACTAGGGAAGATCATGTGGAGTGCCCAGACTTCCATTGCAGCTTAGCCACACCACTCTGCTGGGTGGCATCAGAGGAGACCCGGTAGAAAGATAGGACTCAACTCCTGTCCAGCAGTAACAGGCCACTCCCTCAGCTGTGGTGTCAGTGGCAGCCATCTGGGAAGCAGTAATGGAGCATTGCAGTCCTGTTGGCCAAGAACATGTTGGTGGAGGCCTAGTGCAGACAGCAGTAATGGAAGGATGTCTTGGGTGTCTGTTGGGGCTGTCTTAGGGCTCTCCAGAAAACCTATCTATCTATCTATCTACCTACCTACCTACCTATCTCTCATCTATCTATCATCTAGAGAAAGAGATGAGAAGGTTATCTATTAGGGGAATTGGCTCAGTCGATTATTGAGGCTGAGAAGTCCAATGGCTGGCCGTCTGGGAGCTGGAGACCCAGCAAGTGGGTTTTGTGGCTTGGTTCAGGTCTGAAGGCCTCAGAATCAGGGAAGCTGATGGTGTAACTCTTAGTCTGAGGCCACAGATATGAGAGACAGAGGTGGGAGCATAGGTATAAATCTCAGAGTCTAAAGGCCAGAGAACCTGGGATGGAAAAAAGAGCTTTGGGAAAAAGAGCCAGAATTCACCCTTCTTCTGTCTTCTTTTTCCATCTGGGCCTCTGGCTGATGGATGGTACCTACACATATTGAGGGTGATGTCTCCAAACTCCATCCACACACTGATCCACCAGTCTCCTCCAGAAACATCCTTATAGACACATCCAGCCCATTTGTTCTAATCAAATACCACATCACTTGGGTTTCCCTTTCAGTGTCTACTGTAATTAGTGTTTAACCTGCTATCTGGGCATCCCTCAATCCAGTTAAGTTGACACCCAGAATCAACCAACATAGAGGCCAAGTGGGAAACTTGAACTTCTTCCCCTACTTGGGGAAGTGAGTGCCCTTTCTTGCCTTGCTGGAACAGTGTCAATGAAAGCCAGCTAAAACACAGCATTTAAGTACGATGGGGAGTCCCATAACATAATACTGGATTTCCAGGTTTCAAATGATAATCATTATGCCAAGAACAGGAGGACCTCAAACTTAATGACGAAAGACAGTATAGTAGACGCTGCATCCGTCTAATAGGGTTGCCATAAAATATCACAGACCAATTGTGGCTTAAACAACATTCTCACTGTTCTAGAGGCTGGAAAGTCTAGGATCAAGGTGTTGGCAGAGTTTGTTTCTCCTGAGGCCACTCTCCTTAGCTTGCAGGTGGCTGCTTTCCTACTGTGTCCTCACATAGCCTTTCCTGGTAAGTACAATTCCCTTGTGTCTCTTTCTTTTCTTATAAGGACGTAAGTTGTATTAGATCAGGGCCCTGACCTATTGGCCTCATTTCGATATAATCACCCCTTTGATGGTCTTATCTCCAAATATAGTCACATGGATTAGAGTCCATCCATATGACTTTATTTAATTTTAGTTACTTCTTTAAAGACTCTGTCTCTAGATATGGTTACATTATGAGATTTTGGAGGTTGGGATTTCAACATATGAATTTTGACAGGTGGGGGACACAATTCTGCTCCTTGATGCCAACATCCAAGATGACAGAAATCTGCCAACATTAGAAATTTTAGAACTATCTGACAAAAATTATAATGCAGCTATCATAAAATTGCTTCAAAAAGCAGTTAGGAATAAACTTGAAACAATGTGAAAGTCTTAGTAAAGATATGAAAGCCTCAGCAAAGAAATGAGAAGCATAAAGAAGAACCAAATATAATTGAAATTAAAAATTCAACAGGTGGATTCAACAACAGAATAGAGGAGACAGAGAAAAGAATCAGTGACTTGGAAGAGGGAACTCTAGAGATTACCTAGTCTGAACAACAGAGAAAATGGACTGAAAAAAAAAAAAATCAAACAGAGCCTCAGGGACCTATAGGAATATAACAAAAGATTTAAAATTATTGTTTTTTTCCATTGGCGGCATGAAAGGAGAGGAATAAGAGCATGGAACTGAAAATACAGTCAAAGGATAATGGCTGAAAAAAATCTCCAAATTTGGCAAAAGACATAAACCTATAGATACCTATAGATATCAAAAGATGAGCAAACTCCAAGCAGGAAAAACCCAAAGTAATCCATACTGTGACATGCTCTGGTCAAACTTCTGAGCACTACATACAGATAGTAAGTGGTTAACTATACTCTTCTGCACACCTTATTTACAGGAGGGCAACCGGGTAGAGGTTGAAAAATGCATTAACCCTGAGGTAAGGAGAATATGGGTTTCAACCTAGATTTGCTACTTCCAACACATTCACCCTAAGGAAAATTAATAAATCTCTTTGAGTTTCAGATTTCTTGTCTAAAAAATGGGTGAATATTCATCCCCCACCTCCATGATACTATGATGAGAATTAAGTGAAAAAATGTATGTAAAATCAGGGAGGATTTCTTTGTTGTAGTCTTGAGGTAAATTGCCACATAAACCCAGACACGATTTCTATGTTATATTCTTGAGACCCAATATCTTCTTCTTCAAGGAACCTAAGTTTTTGCTCCTCAGGCCTGCACTTTATCAGATAAAACCCAGCCACATTATGGAGAATAATCTGTTTCACTCAAAGTCTAGCCATTTAAATATAAGTCACATCTGAAAGATACTTTCACAACAACATCTAGTTTGGTTTTTGATCCAACAGCTGGGCACCGTAGCCTAGCCAAGTTAACCATCAGAGAAAATAATTTTACATTTATTGAAGGTGTTTGCCTTTTGAATTTTCAAGATAAATTTATTGCCTGCAATTTTTCTAAACTAGGCAACTACCTTGTTGCAGCATGGTAAATTGTCCAAAATTGGGATATTAAAACAAATGATTAATTCCTATGAACAGTACAGTATCATGTACCATTATCTTCCAGATGTTCAGCTGTATGGCTCTGCTGACCTCAGCTATTGCCTGACTTGAGATGATGGCAAGGCCTAAAGTGCAAACTCTTGAATGCATTGTAAAATATGTGAAGGGCACTATCCACTTATGCTGTGGTATAGCTAATTTTTATTTCTTTAGATATGTGACAAGGCATGTCTGGAGCCTGAGGTATCTAGAAATTCACATTTAAATTTATTAAATTTTGATTTCATAAATTAAGTGAATAATTTATTTCTGAGTCAATGTTGTGTATAGATCAGTGTTCTGGGCAGCTCCTAGGTTGACATGGCCTGTAACATTACACTATGTTGTCAAGTCTGACTAAAAAGCAGAATAGTGTCTACTTCTTGAGCTATTATTAGTCCTTTCTCTTGGCAGACGCACCTCTGAATTTGGGCCATACCAAATGGAGCATTTCACACACACCTAAGCTAGAAGCCCTACACTCCTGGCCTGAGCATAGAGCAATGTTTGCTTTGGAGACAGAAATTTAGAAGGAGGCAGACACTCAGAAAGAAACTCTGAGAAGCGATGCTTTATTATGTTTGTTTATATTGAGAAAAACCCTCAACAAATACAAATTAAATAATTTTAGTGAAAGTTTGCTAAGACAAAAAGTTATGAGAAAATTTAAATCATAAAAAAATAAACGGATCAATATATGTGGAACATACCAGAATGTTTTCATAGTCGACTACTAGAGATCTAAGGGCAGTAGAGTCACCTAATTTAGCCCCTTGGTGTCTAGCCTAGAGAGGGTCTGTGTTTGCCAATTAACTAATTAATAGATAGTTGCTAAACCAAGTGTCGTAGCTTCCAGCCCAGGGCTCTTTCTACCACATTCTGTGTGAAATTATTCTTCAATATTTTTAACATCTTCACAAATTCCTTTAAAAAATAGCTTTGTAATTTTAGGGCAGGAGAATATAAACAGAAAAACTCAGATATTTGTATTTGTACATCACTTCTTTTTCTAGATGTTTTTATCCTTGAAACATTGTGATTTGGGAGCTTCCACTGGGCTCTTAGAGTACATCAGTGAATGCTGAGGATGAGGCTTGCCCCTGAAATTATTTATTAAACAAATATTCATTCAGCATCCACAGTGTGCCAGGTGGTATGCTAAGTACTACAATTACAGATAAATAGGAAATGACTTTTGCCCCCAAGGGGGCTTAGTTAATTGGAATAAAGCACATGTAATATGATACATTGACAGTGGTACAATAAGTACTATAATTGTGGAATGGTATGAACAATGTAATGGACGATTCTAGACTCTAAATGAAAAACAAGTGTCTTCACAATTTCAAAAGTTTCTTTCAGAAATCCCATTTGAAACAGTCTAAGAAAATGAGTAGTAGTTTATTGGGCAAGGAAGAAGGAGAACCTCAAGGCATGTGGAAGGGCCCACTGGGATGTGTTCAGAGCATGGCACAGTTAAGAGACATGAAGAAGCTGATAATGTGGGAAGAGAGGGCTGACATAGACCTTGGGCCCAACTCTGGAAGGTTTTTAGGCTGTTTGCTGGAGAGTGCTTTTCCTATGGAGATAACATGAAGATAAAATGTATGTAACACAATGGTTTACCACAGAAACTTTCAAAAAGAGGGGATGAAATTTGACATAACCAGATTTATGTTCCTGAAAGACAATGCTGATCCTCAGTTATTTCATTTAGGAATGAGATGAAATATTCCTCCTATGACATTTATTGTAGTAATCAAGTGGTGCATGTGAAAGTGTCTGCTAAATGATACACCAAGATACAGATGTGAAATATTGATTACTATCTTTTGATAATAAAATCAGATGGTGTGTCTTCTGTGAGAATGAATATTGGGCAGACAGCATACTTAGGAGCATCGATAGCAGTTTAAGATTTAATCCTGAAGATATTTCTGCAGATTTTTCAGGTACATGACAAGAGTACATAAGTGATGCCGCTCTCAAAATTACTCTATAACTCAATTGCATATTAATGTTATACATGTGGATTTCAATTAGGGTTCTCACGACATACAGTATAGAAATGGTTTCTATATTCACTATGAAACTAAGAAATTTGGCCATTAAATATATTAATTTTTTTCATGAGTAATGTATTTATAATTCATGCTTACTAGAGAAGTGAGAGGATACACAAAAATGTATATGCTGGGATGTTCAATGAAATGTTATCTGTAATAAGGACAAATCAGAAGTGACCTGAATGGTACTTCTAGTCAATAAATTATGATTTAGTCAATAAATTATGATGGAATAATTTACAACTATCAATAAGTATAATTTCAAAGACTCTTTAATGACACGAAGAAGTATTCATAATATTAAATGGAAAAAAATTGTGGAGAATTCCATTTACTCCCAATTTTGTTAGGTAGGGAGGAGAGCAAACAAGGCAGGTAGGGAGAGTGACTAAGGGTAGAGAGCAGAACCTGTCAGAATGCAGGAAAGAAGCCACAATACCACATATTTGTAGCCTGAGGCTTTTCCCTGGTTGGAGCATATTCAGTAAAGAGCCCTTAGTGACCCTATCGAACCTGGGGCTCATTACCATCTAATTAGCATTATGGTTTTGATCTCCAGTGGGTTTTTCATGTGGGATTCTGGGAAGATGCATTTGTAGAAAGAAAACTGTTATGTAACTCCAACCTGTCAATCACCTGATGGTGGGAAACAGTGACCAATCCAACCCAGGAGAGAGGTGGGACAAACTAGTGAACATATAAAAGACTGTGCATACTAAGACTTCCAGGGTCTTCTCCATTCAGGGAGAATGACCCATCTCTCCCTCTGAGACCACATTTTCATTTTACAATAAATGCTGTGTGTCAGATTGCTTTGTACTTGTGATCAATGTCATCACCTGGACTGAGTGCCTATATTCACTCCTGACACTGAGAACTAAGGACCAGCGAACACTGGACAGACCTAATAATTAAGGGACCAAAAATAATAATAATAATCATAATAATAACATTTGGCCCCCCCAAGACTGAAAAGATCACATTGTTAATCTTTCTGTATGAAATCATAGAAGATTTTTTATTTTTCAAATCTTAAAAATTAATCTTATTAATTCTATAATCAGGAAAAAGTAATAAGTTTTAAAAAAGTATATTAAATAATTTTTTGCTAAGAAATTATTATCTTTGATTATTCTTCTGTGGTTTATGTATACTTTTTATGGGATCTCTGTTCCAACTACTAGTACCAGTCTGGGAAATTTTACTCTAATAAATAAATAGGTTACTTTGCTTTTTTTTATTTCTGTTTTTCTTTTTTTCATCTCTTTTCTTTTTTGTTTTTGTTTTTGTTTAGACAATATGTTTCTCTGTCACCCTGGCTACTGGAGTGAGTGGTTTATTGACATCATCATAGCTCACTGCAATCTCAAAGTTTTGGCCCCAAATGATCCTCCTGCCTCAGCCTCCTGAGTAGATAGGACTACAAGTGTAGTTCATGCCCTGCTAATTTAATATTTTTTTGTAGAGACAGGTGTCTTGCTGTACTGCTCAGGCTGGTTCGAACTCTTGGCTTAAGCGATCCTCCCAAAGTGCTGGTATTACAGGCGTAAGCCACTGTACTTGGGCAATGGCAGGTTTTTGAGTTCCTTAACTCCCTCTTCTTTGGGAGAAATAGGAACCACTCTATGTTCTCCTCCACTCTGCTGTCAATTGTTTCATTAACAAAAAATTTACTTCAATGGTATTTTATTTTATTTCATTTCATTTTCTTTTACCTTATTTTATTTTATTTATTTTAGAGACAGAGTCTCACTTTGTCACCCTCAGATGAGTACCATAGAGTCATAGCTCACAGCAACCTCAAACTCTTGGGGTTCCCTTGCCTCAGTCTCCTGAGTAGCTGGGACTATACGTGCCCACAATAATTCCCAGATATTTTTAGAGACAGTGTCTCATTCTTGGTCAGGCTGGTCTCAATTTCCTGAGCTCAGGCAATCCACCCACCTCAGCCTCCCAGAGTGTGTTGGGATTGCAGGCATGAGCCACCACGCCTGGCCACTTCAATAATATTTTAATCTGGCCAACCAAAATATTCTGAGAGATATAAAACCAAATGTGCTAAGGCCATAAAAAGTCTAGCATGTTATTTCTGCATATGAAGAGCTTAAGATTTATGTGGGAAGATGCGACAAATTCAAGGAACAATTACAACATAAGAATCATAGCAATTTTATAAGATTAACAATGATTTTCTGAGATTAGTTCACCGCATTTGTTTGGTAGATGAAAAAAATTGAAGCTAAGAGAGAATAAGTGATTTTTTTCCTCCAATACTGTACAAATAATTAAGAGTAAGGACTCAGGTCTCCCTGTTTCTGGAGTCTGTAAAAATGCAGAGTATTGCACAAAATCCAAGAGGAAACCATGGCCAGCTTCTATGAAAGAGTTAAAGAAAGAAAGACAAGGGGGTTGGTTAATAACAATACCAGGCGCTGTAACTCTTTTTCAGCAGGTAATGTGCTCCAGGAGTCCTTCAACCACACAGACCACTCTCATGACAGTATTCCCCCGACTGTATTTATGTGTGTGTCATTGGGCAGAAGACTTACATGTATAGATCACTTTACCATGCTAAAAATCAAATTTTCATTTGAGCTGTGTGTAAATCTGGATACTCTCAGTTGTAAGTATCATCTAAAATCACAACAAAATAAATAAGTTAAAAGTAGGGGAGGAGTTTTATTGATACCTAACTGGGATGTGGTGAGCTGGTTAGCTTTAACAATGGCAGGCTCAAGGAGCGCTGAGATGGTTTCAGAGCTGTGGTTCCATCTTTCTATCTCATCTTGTGTGTTAGGCCATTTTGTGTTGCTATAATGGAATATCACAGCCTGGATAATTTATTCTAAAAAATGAATGTATTTCTTATAGTTCTGGAGGACAGAAAGTACAAGGTCAAGGAGCCTGCATCTGGCAAGGGCTTCTTGCTGTGTCATTCCATGGCAGAATGAAGAAGGGCAAGACAGCATGGTGGGGGCGGCGCCTGTGGCTCAGTAGGTAAGGCGCTGGCCCCATATACCGAGGGTGGCAGGTTCATACCTGGCCCCAGCTGAACTGCAACCAAAAAATAGCCGGCGTTGTGGCGGGCGCCTGTAGTCCCAGCTACTCGGGAGGCTGAGGCAGGAGAATCGCTTAAGCCCAGGAGTTGGAGGTTGCTGTGAGCTGTGTGATGCCATGGCACTCTACCGAGGGTGATAGAGTGAGACTGTGTCTCTACAAAAAAAAAAAAAAAAGAGCATGGTGGGAAGGGGAACATGGTGGGAAGGGGAGCACGGTGGGAAGGGGAGCAAGCATGAGAGAGAGCAGGAATGCACACAGGCACAGCGAGGGCCAAACTCAATTTTACAACAAATCCACTCTTGTCATGAGCCCACTCCAGCAACAATGACAATAATCCATTCATGACGACTCTGTCCTCAAGCGCTAATCACCACTGAAAGATTAGGTTGCACTGGGGATTAGGTTTTCAACACCTGTCTCTGCTTAACTTCATCCTCTGGGTAGGTGTTCCCCAGGTAGTTGGGAGATGGCTGTCAGGAATGGAAGGCTCACATGCTACTGCTTAGGAACCTGCTGCAGCTGTTTCTCTGGAAAGCTCTTGCAGAAAAGTCTCTGGCTGTGTCGTCTGCTTGTCCCTGAACAGTCATACTAGAGGGAGATTTGGATCTTTGGAGATTCAGTTCTTGCCTAACCACATGGAAAGGATTGCCGTTAGTAAAGAAGTGTCTTGTTAACAGAAGAAAGGGTGAGGAAGCAAAGCCGATCTCACCAGCTGTCCACGATAGGAGGTAGAGCCAATGACCTAAGTGTAACTGTGTAATATAGGTGACAAATGTGAAAGGAGAGAAGGGAATAATAATGGGACTGCTATTACATGTTCCAGAGAAGGTGGGTGATGACACATACCAGGGCAATATAAAATTCTGTTAGTAGTAGACTAAATAACGCCTAATTGTAAAGTAAATCTCCTTTTAAGAAAACTCACATTTTACTCGTGGAGACATTTGCTTTTATTGGTCATTGCAGTGACTAGACCAGGCCATCTCGCTGCCATTAGGAACGAAATACTCTTTTTTGAACAAACACTTAGGCTAAAGTCTAAAAGGCAAAGTTGTAACAGCAATATCTCTTCAGATAATGACGACAGAGGCCAATCATTCATACATAGTTACCAGAGATTTTAATTAGGCAGTATAATTTCTGAAAACAAAGGAGGAATAAAAGCACACACCCAAACAGCGTTCCTGTAGGTGAGAGGGAGTTCCCTCCTCACCAATGCGGTGGGGCAGAATTCAGCACAACAATTATTCCTCCTGACGTTGGCATCATGCTTTTATGCTGTCATATATTAACTTGGTTGATCTTTATAACATTCCCAGGAAACAGACATTTTATAACCATCTATATTTTATAGATAAGAAAACTGAGGCGCAGCTAATGAGAGGCGGACTCTGACTCTCCCATTGGTGTTTTTCTGTAGAGGAACACATGTTAGGAAGGGAGAGTGGACTGACTTTGAACCCTGTCTCTACCAGCCTTCTTAGCCCTCGTTTTCCAGAGGTGAAAAGGTGACGATTGTGCCTAACACAATGAGTGTGATATTAAAAACCGTCTCTCAGCTCAGCTGTGTGCTTGCTGTCCTGCAAGCCATTGTTTTGGGGCTGGAGGCTGGAGCGAGGAGGAGGAAGGACCGAAGCCTCCTCCCGGCATGGGCCTCGTAGAGGCAGCCCACACGGATGGTGTGGGGAGGGGAAGGCACAGCCTACGCCTTCTGACTTGAGGGGTGGAAATGGGAACAGAAGTGGAGGCAAAAAGTAGAAGTAGGGGTCTGGGTTTCTACCCATTTCACGGGGAAGGGATGTGGGCCAGCCTGACAGCAGCAGATCTCCTGCCTCTTTCTGCACTCAGACTCTGGAAGAAAATCTCACCTGCAGGCTGGCCCAGCCCTATGCCGAGTAGCCACATCAGAAAAACGGGAAGCACAGTTTGATTAGGCAGAAAGACCCAAGTCACCTCTCCAGAGGCCCTTGGTTGCCCATAGCAGGGCAAGGCCTGTCTGGGGATTTGCTAGTATCTTCATAACTGGGTTCTCCAGGTGGATCGAAGGACCTAGAAAATGCCCCGCGATCAGAGTCAGAGGTTCAGATTTATAAATTCTAAGTCTAGTTGAATGCTTTTGCTTTTCACTGTAATAATATATTTCTGGGATTTTCTTTTGCAATCCATTTTTGCAGTCACTATCTCTTCACTCAAAAAGCAAAGAATTCCATGATATCCTTCAGAAGCAATAACTAGTGTGGGATAAATATGAGGTTTTATAAGCTGGTATAAAGAATATTGGTTCTTTCCTAGCAGCTTTAATGCATATTTCTGTGAAGGGCAGAATTCTGTTTTTTGCATAAAGAAGAAAAAAGAAGTAGTTACGATACTCCCACTTGCTTCTCAGGCTGAGCATTTTACTATAAGAGCTGATGAGACCAGGTCCTGTGGGAATGGTTTGCAATGATGCTATCAGAGTCACCAATCTGGAGGCTCAAACAGTTACCAGTGGTGGTAACTGAAACACGATGTAAACAGACTGGTGGATAAGCTTACAAATCTGCATTTCTTTTCAGACTTCTCCTTAAGAAAATATATTCTCTTTGGCCAGACGCCGTCATTCACAGAAATGGAAAACTCTCCTTTCGGACACACTCTCCCCTCTTGCTGCTTGTTCACGTAGGGCAGAGTTTCTCAAACTCAGTGCCACGGCTATTTTGGGCTCTATAATTCTTTGCGGTGGGGAGCTGGTCTGTGCGTGGCAGGATGTTTAGACGCATTCCTAACCTTTACTCCTTAGATACCAGTTACAACAACCGAAATGGCTCCAGACAGCACCAAATGTCACCTCGAGAAGGGTGGGGGACAGAAGGAGTCACTCCCAAGTGAGAATCACTGATGTACAGTGTCATCTGGGTCCTCTTGGTCTACATGCAATGTGCCCTGGTGAAGTACTGGCTGTTATTTATGTAAGGATGGTTTTAAATACTAATACCTTTCATAAATTGCCAACTGCCAACCTGGTGATAAAAGGAGTAATTAAAAGTTTACCTTAAAAAAAAATAGTTCACTGACTATCATCTCCTCTGGGTAAGGGTATAGTCCTACCCCTTCTTGGCCTAGCCTTAGCCCAAGTCCATGTGAAGTCAGTAATTCAGGGGAGCTGGGCTAGTGGGGTGTTTGTGGGGATGTAGGGTGCCTGTGAGGAGGTGGGTGGGGCGAGAAGAGAGTAAAGTCCCAATGTTGCAAAGTCCATATTTGCTTAATTCTCTGCAGAAGGAATGCAGTTAATTATCCTAACAACTGCCATTACAGTCAATGACTTTTTTTTTCAACCTTAGATAACTCTCAAAAAATTATTGTATCTGTTTATTCCAGCCTGCTAGGCAAAGACCATCATTTTAAATATGTGCCATTGAAGTTTTGGGGAAGCATTGTGATAGCTATTTAGTTTTCACAGAGCTAGAAGTAATGCTTGTTTAAAATGCAGATTCCTGCTCTCATGCCAGACATATTCTCACAAAAATGTCATGGGTAGGGCCAGCATGGTGGCTCATGCTTGTAATCCTAGCACTCTGGGAGGCGGAGGCTGAAGCTGGTGGATAGCTTGAGCTCCTGAGTTCAAGATTAGCCTGAGCAAGAGTTAGACTCTGTCTCAACTAAAAATAGAAAAACTAGCCTCATGTTGTGGTGGGCACCCGTAGTCCCAGATACTTGAGAGGCTGAGGCAAGAGGATCCCTTGAGTCTAGGAGTTTGAGGTTGTTGTGAACTATGACGCCGTAGCACTCTAGCCTGGGGCGATAGAGTGAGACTCTGTCTAAAAAACAAACAAACTCACTGTTAGGAGACCTGGAAATCCGTATTTTTAAGAGCCATTGCGTTACAATTTTTCCTATAATAAAAAGATGTTTATGCTTTATTTTTCAGTCTACAGATCAGCATTGAAAACACGGGAGTGTGACGAGTAAAGAGAGATTCCCTCGGGGGTTTCTTTAAATCCAGTTTCTAATGGGTTACTTGTTCTCCAGAAGCCCCCAAATCACCTCCTGTTCCTTCCTCCATTGGCTGGAGGGCTTCATTATTTTCCAATTAAAATCTGAAAAGATAGAGACTCTTACCCAGAAATGATGTTTTGATTATTTGACTGAATTTTCCCTGAAAATCAATACCTTTGGCTATATACCTCCGTAGCCTTTTCATTTTATTCTTCTGAAAAATCAATGTGTTTGGCTCAGCTCGTTAAAAATTGTCAACTGAAACAAACAGCTGGATTCATTTAAGACATTTCCTTTTCATTTCAACTTGAAATAAACTTTTCAGCAGATTGCTTTATGGTAGTTGAAGGCCAACATAAATTTAAACAGTGGGTTGCTTGTCTTTAAGAAACCAAGACTTCCTGGTGCTTCTGCCAACAAAGCCTTCCCCGGGACTTGGCAGGCACTCTGCAAAGCACCAGGCTCTGTCAGCTTCACGCACAGAAGGGGACGCCTGCTTTCGGGGAAGATGCGACCAATTCAAATACAGCCTGGCAGGGGCATTCTGAGGACACGGCTCACAAGTTGTCAACTGAGATCATATCCTGCTACTCACCATGGCCCCCTGCCCAGGCCTTCAGCTTTCTTCTCCATTGCCTACCTCCTACTCGGGCAATAGCAGAGAGCTAATTTTCCACACGGGGGGAAAAGTGAGAGCACGCTGTGAAAATCTCTATTGACGAAAGCAATGTTTGTCCTTGTTTCTCAAACCTCAGCTTTGTTCAGGTTTATAATTTTCTCGGGGGAACAAACTATCTAGATTACGAAAGGATTTTGCCTTGAATCCGATTCAGGTATGTCCATGGCTATATCTATGGAGACTACCCAGCAAGGTAGGATGAGAAAGTGCAGATGAGCAAGCTCATAATTTCCTTCGTTAGCCCATTTGACAAATATATATATTGGATACCAGTTGTGTGTTGGGTCCGTGCTGGATGCCAGGGACACAGCAGACAACAAAAATTGACTGGGTCTCCAGGATCACTGGGTACATGGAAATTAATCAGACAGCCCCTCAAATAGGAAGAAAAGCACAATTGTGAGAGGGGCCCTGAACAAGGGGTACAATAAACTGGGGGAGCCCTTTCCAGGGATTCATCCTGACCGGGAGGTCAGCAAGGGTTTCCCAAGAAAATGAGGACTGAGTTGAGAGCTTCAAGTAAAAGGGGAGCTGAATGGGGGCAGCATTTGTTTGAGGAAGAATAGTTTGTGGTCCCCTGACATGGGGATGACGTGCCACATTTGGTGATCAAGGTGTGTATGGCTGGACCACAGAGAACAAACAAGGTTGTGATGAGAAACGAGACCAGATCTGGGGTCCAGACCTGCAAGGTTATGTTTGGTGTTAGGTCTTTATTAGACAAAAAACATATTGTCAATGAGTGTTTGCAGGGATGTGGTGGCACCAATTTTGTTATAGATCATGTTGGAGAGGCCAGATTTTATCTCTATCTTCTTAGGAATTTTCCGCTGGGCCTGTGAGTTAAACTGACGTAAGAAAAGCACGAACATTTATTTAATTTGAGTTTTATGTGACATGTACCCTTCATAAGGAAATGAGGAGCCGAAGAAGTGACAAGCCTAAGTGCTTTACACTAGGTTGAACAGAGAGACACAATTGTGGAAAAATAGCTGAACTCTGTGGGGAGGATAAGAGGAAGATCAGAAGGATTTTAACAAGGTTTGCTTCATAGAAGTTTTTCACTCTCAACTTTCTAATAAGAATGTTCCTTTTCCTCTGAGTTAGGAAAGACATTGATCATATGAGAGTTTTGTCTCCTGATTTCAGAAACAAAAGGTGGAGAGTGGACTGCCCTTCTTCACCTACCATTAGCTCAAAATAATCCTTATGCCAAAGTGGCATGTTTTGAAGTGGCACATTCTGCTGCCCTTCCATCACTCTCTGCTTATGAACTGAAACCCAGGCTGTATGATCCCAGGCACACCCCACAACACAACTGTGAAAGCAGAAGTTATCAGTGCGAAGGAAATCGGGATTTGCCAGTTTCAAGGCCAGGCACGGTGGCTCACACCTGTAATCCTAGCACTCTGGGAGGCCGAGGCGGGTGAATTGCCTAAGCTCACGGGTTTGAGACCAGCCTGAGGAAGATCGAGACTCTATCTCTAAAAATAGCCAGACGTTGTGGTGGGCACCTATAGTCCCAGCTACTCGGGAGGCTGAGGCAAGAGAATCGCCTAAGCCCAGGAGTTGGAGGTTGCTGTGAACTGTGACACCACAGCACTAAACTGAGGCTGTGGTGTCATAGCTCACAGAAACCTCCAACTCCTGGGCTCAAGCAATTATCTTGCCTCAGCCTTCCAAGTAGCTGGGACTACAGGCACCCACCACAACCCCTGGCTATGTTTTTGTTGCAGTTTGGCCAGGCCCGGGTTCGAACCCGCCACCCTCGTTATATGGGACTGTTGCCCTATCCACTGACCCACAGGCGCTGCCCAATATGTTGGTTTTGAACATGCCTCTTTGAGAAAAATTATTTTTGAGTTGAAGGCAAGAAGGAGTAAATGGAGAAAAATGCTTTCTAGACTTCCCCTTTTCTGCCTAAAATCAGTATAGAAATTTTCCTTTACTAGAGACAAGTATGAAGCCCCATCCCAGAGGTGGCACCAGAGCATCTGCAAACAAACTTTACTCCATTTGCTTTCTCCATATGTTTACTCTCCCATAGATTCCCACCCCCAAAGCCCAAAACACATCCCTTGTCCTGTTATTTTTTTCTACAGATGCATTGTTCTTTATTGAAGATGGTAGATAAGTGGGGTTCTAAGCTACCCTTTTGAATTACTCTTCAGTGAGGTTTCTCCTAGGGAGTTGTGAGTGCTGCAGGCATTAATAAGCTCATTTGTTTTTCTCTGTCTTTTGTTACAGGGTCTAGTCTCAACTAAGAACTAAGATGGGGAGAGGCAACATTTAGCTTCCCTACACTTGTGAGGGCTATAATTAATTACAGACTATTCTAGACTTGGAGAAACTAGGATAAAAAAATGTCCTTTTACATTAAAAAAAATCAGAAATACTGACAACCAGTGTGTTGAGACCTCTTGTTGGACTCAGCAGATGAAGTGAACTGAATGTGTCAACTCATTCAGGAAATCCTTTGGCTCTGAGTTTATGCAAGTTTATAATCTACATGGAGTGGAACTCAATACAGGCATCTAATAAAGTTGCTTCACGGGTTGTAGTGGGTTGAACAGTGTTCCCAAAATACATGCCCGCCTGGAATCCCAGAATGTAATCTTTTTGGAATTAGGAATCTTGCAAATGTAATTAGTTAAGGATATTGACATAAAATTATCTTGGGTTTAAGTTGAGCCATAAATCCAAAGACTGGTGTCCTTATAAGAGAAAGGAGAGGGAGCTTAGGACACAGAGAGACACAGACAGGAGAGGGTCATTTGAAGTCAGAGCAGAGACTGGAGCTGTGTTGCCATTAGCCACGGAATGCCAGAAGGTACCAGAAGCTGAAAGAGGAGAGGAAAGAGCCTCCCCTACAACCCTAGAAGCAAGCCTTGCTGACACCTTGATATTGGCTTCTGACCTCTGTAACTGTGAGAGACTCAATTTCTGTTGGTTTAGGACACCAATTTTGTGGCATCAATAGAAAACTCACGCATGGGTGAAAATAGGCTCCAACACCCAAGACTGCTCGATAATTATTGGAAATTTTTAGACAGAAACATTATAAAATACCTCTGTTGTGTCAATTTTTGAGCTTTCACATGTTTTTTTCTTTTCTTATGTGTTTTAAGTAGAACAAAAGGAAATTTCTTGCGGTTCTTGTAGCCTGCCTTAACATTCGAGGGCAGGGTTTTACATGTTTGTAATGGATAAAAATAAATCAAACCCTTTTTGTATATTTTAAGCCAAAGTTATGAACAACTTTTGGTTCAAACTGCATATAAGTTAAAGTAAATTGCCACATTAACTAGTATGAATGTCTTTTTGAAAGCAAATTACATTGATGTAAATCTTATTAAAGACCAAAGCAGCAGACAAATAAAAGCAATAAAAGTCATTCTGGCTGCAAGAGAGAAAACAGACTGGAAGAAGTCAAGGCTGGAGACAGAACTCTGAGCTGGAGAGGGGTTGTTGTGCCCAGATCCCAAAATCCCCCACAAAGACCACCAGGGATCCGAGTCCGATGCAAAAGCAAAAGGGCCGTTTATTGCAAGTTTGAACTTGGGCTCCCAGGGACTCGGCTACAACGGATCCAAGCCAGGAGCCCCAAGCTCTGTAACAGGGGTGTTTTTATGGTATAGCACAGCAAAGTAGGCATATACAAGTTAAACAAAGGGACCCCTTCTGGATTGGCTGCCACTGGTCCTGCCATATGGCCCACTCCAGAAAACAGTTTCTGACTGGACGCTGATGACTCAAGGCGGAAAACCGGCGATTCATCATTTTGAACAAAATGGCTGACAGAAGCCAAAATGGCTGAACCCTTAAGATGGCGTTGGTCTGGTTCTCTCGGGGTGAGAGTGTTAGTGTGTTTGAAAGTGGGGGCTCAGTTTCTATGCCTGGAGAGAGCCGCAGATGGGGGCGACCTCAGTCCTAAGCGCTGACTGTGGAGTCTGGCTGTGTACTTGAACCCCATACGATGCCTGCACCACATAAACGTGCTAGGACAAAGAGTGTCCCTGTGGGCACAGTAGCCTGGAGACCAGAGGGTCTTTCTCAAGAAATCATTCTCTGGGCTCAACGCTCCATTGCATTATTTAGAAAACTAAAACGCTATGACTTGTATGTACCCAACATTGTAAAGGCAAATTGTACGGACTACATAATGTTTCTGGGTGAAGTTCACACTTTGGGGATTAGACTTAGAGTCTAAAACAAACTTCTGAACACAGAAGGAGCCAAGTCAATTGTGTAGGCTCGGGGACAATGCCCATGACCTATCCCACCCCACTGGAATTACAACTTCTGCTTCCTTCTACTCCATGTTTTCTGGTTTCCCTGAGTGCAGCTTCATGTCCTTTCTGTCTGGTTCTGTTGTTAGGTGGCTCTTCCTCCAGATGGCTAGCTCCCTAGAGGCAAGTCACAGGAGAGCTGACCGCTGTCCTGTAGGTCACACTTGCAGACCTGTAGTAAGCGAGCTAACAACTCAACCTACACAGGTGCTTGTAATCACATAGCTGGCCCTGGAGGATGTGTGAGCAGCTGCATGGTGGTGGCGCTGCGTCTACTGAGGGCTGTCCCTGGTGGTGACTGGGAGGAAGGGCAGTTCTCTCTACTCTGCACTTCTGAAGCTTTAATTTCTGTTATGTATACACATTGCTATTACTCCACAAAGTAAATAAATACTAAGCAAATAGCAGATATACCACTTAAATATAGACATTTATTTTATGCTTCAACTGGGTGATCCAAATTTCTTTAACTTTTTCATAAAGAACCATTTCCCAACCACTCATTTTGTTCTTACAGCAACTCCCCGTGGTAAGTGCTACTGTCATTCTCATTTTATAGATGAAGAAATTAAGACAGCGAAAGATTAGATGACCTACCAAAGGTTGCAGGGCTATTCAGTGACAGGGTCAGAACTCGGACAGTCTGGGGCCAAAGCCCACGAATCTCAGCCACCACACATGACCCGTGACTGCTTTGGGCGGCTGTGCAGTTGTACCGTTGTTTCCTCTGTTTCCTGAGTCCTTTCCTGACTCTGTCTAAGCCTGCTGGCGTGGGATCCCTAAGAGTGTATTTTACCCAAGGGACCAAAGATTCTCCTGAGAAAGAGCACAAAGAAGGAGGCAGAAGAGGCATGTTTGGTGTCAGGCCCACCTGGTATCTGTCTCTCAGACTACCTTCCAGGCTGGTCCTCGCTGAATCATGCTGGGGACATATGTGCTGCAACCCATTGCATTTGATAATGAACGGGCTGTGATAGGAGAAACACAGGCACCCCTCTCAGTCTCAGGAGATGCTGTAGCCACCATGCCCACAAAGCAGCCAGGGCTTGTGCCCAGCAGCGTGCCGTCTGCATACCCTTCCATCAACGGGTCCTGAGTCTCACTTTGTCATCCTTGTCAGCACTGTCGACCGGTGCTGGCTGGTCTTGAACTCCTGAGCTCAGGCAATCCACCCTCCTCAGCCTCCCAGAGTGTTAGGATTACAGGCATGAGCCACTGCACCTGGCCCTTGTTTGTTTGTTTTTAATATACGTAGAGTGTGTGTTTGGGGAAGTTTAAGGAGCACAGATTCAAGTTGACCTGATTCTGATTTGCAGCAGTTATAAGTGAATTTTTAAAGGCCAAAAAAAAAGTTGGTGGGTAGAGAGTGGCTAAAACAAAGTTGTTTGTCATGAATTCTCATTGGTTTACAGAAGCAACATTGATCAGCTCTGAGCTTTGGAAGGGTGTCATTCTGAGAAGGAAACCAAAATAAAACATAACTGAGTATGAGAGTTAAAGTTGCAAATAGGGCTCTTTGTCAGAAACTTCAGTGTGCTGAGTAGTGTGGAAACAATTGCAACCACCGCCCCCAGCAGAAATGTGTCTCCACCATCATTTTTCCACTGAAAGTGTAGGTATATTCTGCTAAGTAGCAGATTGAAGGTCATGCCAAGAGAAAACTAATTATCAAGTGTGAAATGCACTGATGCTTAATGTTTTTTATAGGCACACAGCAAATTGCTCCAGAAAGGACACATTTGCAGTATGAAAAATCACTTAAATAGTGGGGCCTTGGTGTGTGTCACACTTTATGGGGGCAAGACATGATTGCAAGAGGGACTTTACCTAACAATTGCAATCAGTGTAACCTGGCTTATTGTACCCTCAATGAATCCCCAACAATAAAAAAAAAAAAAAAAAAAAAAAGAAAAATCACTTAAATAATGACTATGGAAGTCATATGCCTTAGCTTTTGTCCCTCCCTGAGGAGGTGGAAGCTGAAGACACTATCCATTGAGCCTAAAGGTACAAGAATTCTGATTCTGTAACTGTAATTACAATAACCCGTAATGACAGGAAATGTTAGGTGATTGTAAATTTAAATGTACCTTTGCCTAAATTTGCGTAGCTAAAGTGAAGAAGGAAACTGTAATACTAGTTTCTGATACCTTTTCCTCCCTATTAGTTTTTCCATCTTGCTATTGTTATACTTTTTTCAAATGTTGGCTCTGTTAGAATTACGAAGCTAGAGATGATTCAAACTAAGTTCTGTGATGGTTCTGTTTCTGACTCCCTCTGATCCAGCCTTTATCTTGTTGCCTGAGTAATTTTTACACTTAAACTCTTTAGGAATTGTTAGTAGGACTTCCAAGTGAGCATCAGCCCCCTCCCTGAGACACAGCACCTCTTAGGCTCCTCCTCTGTCCCTGGGGATGCCCTCCAGGTCCCCTGCCCCACAACAGAGGGCACCTGCCTGCCCTTTCCCAGCTCCTGCAACAATTCTGCTCCTTTTGGACTCAGCACCAGTGACACTTTGAGCTTTCTCAGAGGAATGATCACATTTTCCTATATCTGCTCTCCCCCACAGACCTCTGCCCAAAGCACATGAAACTCTTCTGGCAATTATTTCCTTGCTCATCTCTCCCTTCCAGGCTGTAAAATCCTGGAAGGCAGTGGAGACCTAAGACCAAGCCTCGTGCCACATGCTTTTCTGCATTGTCACTACTTGGTTTGCTCTGGGTACATAGTGGGCACCTAATAAACCTTCAATGAATCTTTAAGGAGTGAATTGGAGAAGAACTTGGGGATAAACTGTGTCTTCCTCCAGTATCCAAATATCCTTCCAATGGATGTCTGCACAAATGCCACCATACGTAAAGTATCAGCAGGATTGTGTCCCTCCCCCGCCCCCCCCATCCCCGTCCATGTCCTGCAGTACCTCAATATATGGCTGTATTTGGAGACAGAATCTTTAACAAGGCAATTAATTTAAAATTAGGTCATAAGGGTGGGCCCTAATCCTGTAAACCCAGTGTTCCCATAAGAAAAGGTCGCAATCACAGAGAAATGTATAAAGACACAGGAAGGATGGTCTTTCCTATTATTCCACTCAAGATCCTGATAATTATAGATGGTCACCTATAATCCTCAATCTTGCCGACAACTGGTCTCAGACTTCCAGCCTCCAGAATTGTGAGAAAATGAATCTGTTGTTTAACTCATCCAGTCTGTGGCATGACTTGTTATGGCAGCACTAACAAACTAATTCAGGCCAACAACTGAATCTCCTCAGAAACAATCAATAATTCCACACAGAGAAAACATTTTCCTGAGGAAGCCAAAAACAAAATCTGCTGAGACTTGGGTCTGGCCACACAGACACACAGATTTACTTTACCAAGTAAAGTAAATGAATACTTCCTCTTCTGGCTGCAACATCTGTTCTAGTTGTGCAACGCTTTTCTGGAAGATGCGTGTGCACTTTTAATTTTTGTAATTAAAAGTGAGGGGATTTGGGGTGTGTGCGTTGGAGCAGGGCAGCACACTGGGAAGGAGGGCTGCTCCAGCTGTCACTCCAGCTGAGGCTTGTGGCGCCTTAGCTGAGACCATTGGCCTCTCAAGCACACAAATCTGGTGCTCCCAGAATAGTTCACTGGATTCAAAGTGTTACACAGACGACTCTGGACTTGATCCATCACTGTCCTTGACTCTCCCTTCCACTGCATGTGTGCCTTCCACTCTCACCTCCTAAGTCAGTGTGTATGTATGTGGGTATGTGTGCATACGCATGCGTGGGTGGGTGTAGGCTCAAATCACTACTGAAGTTGAACAAAGGAAGAGGCTGCATTGCTACTGGCTACAAAACACACCTGCTCCAGCAGTACAAGGAGAAAATATGGTGATGACATGCCTTCCTGGAGGAGAAAAGCAAAACACAGGAGTGAGATGGTGGTTAAGGCCCCTTTAACTTGAAAATGTCATGTTTCTACAGATACGATTGTGGGAAGATTCATTTTACTATGTTTCTCTCCTCATTCACTGTGTAGAGAGAATGAACCAGGAAGATGGCATGTCAAGAAACCAGGAGAAATTCCTGTGCATGGTACTGAAAGGGAAGAGATTTGTAGGCAGTGACACTGAGCTGCAATGGTGTCTAATGGGTGGTTAGCGCCCATTCAGAAATGCAAGCATGGCTGTGCTCCTTAAACTTTCCTTGCTGGGATGGGGCTTGGGGCGAGCAGACTGACCTTGTTGGGATTCCCTGCTGTCTGTTCACTCTGGCTGCTCAGGAGATTTCAGTGGTAAAAAGCAAGCTAATAGTTTCATTGGTAAAAGCAAGTCCAATAGTTTCTTTATGCACATGTTTAGACCCCAATAAAAGTCCAATGCCAAATGGGGTGTAAAATGGCTGATTTCTTTCTTACCCTAGAGAGTTTAGCTGGCTTCCTCAGCTGAGCTGGAAAGGCAGTAAGAAGCCTGTGGTTTTATTTCTAAATACGTGTACACTCTACGGCTCTAGTTTGTTTATGAATACATGGACATTTGGTCCTATCTCTGTAGAACCCTGAGTCCTCTTCTTATGGTTAGAACTGAAATGTAAGCCTAAGGCATTTCGAATGAAAACACTTGGTGTTTTCATAGGAGTTTTTCAATTTGACGTCCTTGGTCAAAAAGCCAAACTGTTATGAAATAGTGATTGTTGATCATGCAAACCAGGAGAAATAGTATCTAAAATTATTAAATGTTTTAAAAATACAAATTGACATTTTTTCTTTTTGTAAAAAAAATCTTGGATAGAAACAAAGATCCAGAGTCATCAAAGTCATTGGATCTGTTGCAACAGTAGATGGCTGCGAAATCAAACAGGTGAAATCTCACAAGACAAAAGGTAAGGCCTCCAGATCCACAGAAACACTCCCTCTCCCCGGTAAAAACAAACAGGTCCCTTGTTTAGCCAACTTGGGTCTATGACAGGAGATCAGAAGCTTACATTTCAAACACTGAATCATGAACCATGAAACTGGTCCTACAAAGGCAGAATGTGCAGCTGGCTGGCCTCACTGGTGACAGCAGCACACCCATGATGGTGCACAGCATGTCCCTAGCACAGACAGGGGGCGGGACCATCACCAGGCTGCTACAGATAGCTTTGGAGCTGAGATGGCTTGTCACTCAGGGAGCTGGCAACCCGGAGAAGTTAAATCTCTGTGGGCCTCAAATTCTCACATGTTACAATGAGGAAGTTGGACCAGATTGTTTCCTAAACTATGATCCACAAAAATAGGATTCTATTGGGTAAGTTTAGGAAAAGTCTGGATTTAATAAGAAAAATAGGATTCTTTATTTCAGTAATTCTTAGATTTAATGTATTAATATTGTAACTTCCCCCAGATGAGGGTAAGACAGAGGACATTTCTTAAAGGTGCATAAGCACGGAATCCTTTGCAAGTGCTGAGTCAGCAGTTCTGATATTCCAGGATTCCAGGAAGAGAAGGAGGCTGTGAGGTGCAGGAGTGGGGAAAGAATGACATCTAGTTCTGCCTCCAGACCTCCCCCCCACGGAACAGGAGAAGCTGGAAGGGCCTCCTAGGAGTCCTCATGGAAAGGGGTTATAATTTTTCAAAAAGACACTATATTAGGACATTTAATTAGAATGAAATGTGTTCAAGGCAGAGTAGATGCTGACCTGTGATGCGTTGATTTAGCTACTGAAAAGTTAACTCCTTACCCTCAAAATTCTGTAGCCACCAACAATGAATTTCTTAGTTCCAGCCATATTCTTTGTCACATAAAAATGCAAATACCCCAGGAGAGAGAGCCCCTTAAATCTAATATGTTCTAAATGTGTATGAAACTGTCATTTTTTTCTTTTTCTGGGGGAAGGTTCTGATAAGAAGAAAGATATAAAGAAAACAAGGGAAAAAGAGAGAAATGGCAGAAGACTGCTCAACTTCTCTTGAGTTTCATTGTCTTAGATCTGGCCCCCTAGAAGCAGAGCCTGAGACAGGGATTCTTGTGGAAGAGGTTTGTTCAGGGCATGCTCTTGAGAGAAAGGAAACTGGGAAAGCAAGATCTGAAAGGGGGAGGAAACTAAGCAAAGGGCAAGTTGGGCCACACCCAGACCCTACCAGGAAGCTCGAAGCCACAGCTACCCCACAACTTGTCTCACATTACAGCACAGGCCAGCCTTTTGTACCTCTGTGTCAGGCTGTCATTGGTTGCTGGCTGTCCCACCCTCTGTTCCTGGGTGGGACACAACCTTCCAGAGACAGGAGATTCCCCTTAGGCTGAGGGCAATGCTCTGGGGAGGGGGCCAACACCCAGATGGAGAGGATCTGGGTGGGCCACCAGCTGCACCCACTCCATGCAGATTCAGAATTGGCGCTGTTTAACGAACAAAATTTCAAGCAACTAAAATAGCTTTTTCTTCATGTTCCTCCTTCTCTTGGAGTCCTAAGTGTTGACTAAAAAAAGCCTTCTCTGGTGAGAGCTTGACATTTCCTTGGGGGAATTTTAACAATACTCGAGTCTAAGCTCTTCTTTCGGTTCCAGTTATTATTAAGGATTAAAGGAATTGTGATGTTCTCCCGTCTGTCTAGATTATTTTTCTTTCATTCTATCAAAAGGACTTTTAAAAGGGCACTTGGCATGCCCATAGCCTTTTCAACCATACTAAAGATCATATTGAAAAAAGGGGAAGGGGGTAGTTATCTTTGAAAAGAAACAGCTAGTTTCATGGCTTTCATTTTTCTCACAAATCTGCACAAAAAAAAAAGTTAAAAAGAGACAGAAAGAGAAAAGAAAACCTTCTGCTTTTAAGATATTCTTTTTCTACCATAAAGCAATTCTAGACCTATTTCAAGGAGATTTTAAGGTAATCCTCTGTAGTTTTTAGTGCAAAGTAAGACCAGTGTGCCTCTTAATGCAAAGGTGATTTAATCTGCCTAATAATTATTATCTAGAAAGTATTTTCTGGCATGTGCCTTAGAAAATTGTGAAGGGCTTAGCTTTCTCTTTTTAAAATCTCTAGGTTCCTTTTCTACATATTTATGAGACGATAGACGGAAATCTGCTTAATTCATTCCCCTATTTCTGCTTATTTTGGTGATCTCAACATTCTATCTATTCTATAAAGTTACATTTCCAGTCCTCCTGGAAATTCATCAGGGAAAGCTCCATGGAAATTTCTGGAAGATCCTATCAGAGGCTCAATGTGCTCTGGAAACTCAAGCACAGAGGCAGAAATCATCAAAATCTCGGTCAATGTGAAGAAGACAAATGACACTTCTCAAGCTTCTGTTGATAGAGTCTGTCTATCACTCTCACCAGATTACACAGTCCTTTTCTAAAAAGGAATTTTCTTTTCTTATCCAAGAGCTTTGCACAAAAGAGGCAGCACTTAGAGTAAATTACAAAACTCCTCATTGTCCTGCCTACTGGCCAGACTACACTGTATTCCTTCTCATGGCAAGTGTGTGGGGGCAGTGAGAGGGATGCCATCTGGCAAAAACTATTTTGTCATCTTTCCCTTTTCTGTGGCTTAGTTGCAAAATATATGCTTTTGATTTTCCAGGCTTTGGCTCTATATTCAAAGTTAAGCTCTTAAAACCCCTAAAATAATATTCTCTACCCCTTAAGAAAAAAAAAAAAACAACCTTCTTATTTTGTCTCTCATAAAAGCCTGGCTTATGTAAATAAGTGCTATGGCTTCTAAGCATGTATCCTATGAATGTACAAAACCCAAGTAGTGGTTCATTTGCTGGAGAACTGTGTGTAGCGAAGCATTGTAGTGAAAGCCAAGCTGGGGTTGCCATGGCGGGGTGCACAAGGAGGAAGGGGGAACAATGGCTCCCTGGTGTAGCTCACCATTGCCTCTATCACATCAGAGCCCATTTGTAGAATTAAACTGCATGCCATGGGCATAGCTGAGGGTTTCCAGGAGGTACAGGGAACAGAGTGCCACCCACACCAGCTGGCAGCACATCCAGGTCTTACAGGACACTCCCCAGCATGGTGACTCGTTCTGCAGAGAGAAAACAGAAGTACTCAGACAGAATCACCATCAATTTTCTTCCCCAGTTCCCACTTCCAAACTAACCTCAGTTAATGCCTATTCTTTCCTTTTTTCCTCCTGATTCAATAGATGAATTGTTCCTATTTCTCTGTAATGCTCAAATCCTAATTGTCAGTTAGAGCACCAGGCCAGTGCCCCCTCTTGTGACTCCTTGGCTAAGTCAGTACCTGTCATCTCATCTCTGTGCTTCCCCCATCTTCTCATTGTTCTCTCTGCTCTGAGTCTCCAGACACTTCTGTCTCTCCCACTGAGTTGTGAGCTGCTCAAGTGTGGAGACCAGGCTTTGTTCATGTTCCCTTTTCAAAATGTAGAGCAGCTCTTGCATACAAGATGTACTCCTTACAAGAGTGTGGAACAGGGGCAAAGTGAGTCTTACACTTGAAGGACATCAATAGGAAGTGCTGTGTAAAATGGACAGAATAGGAAAACTGGTGATGGGCATGACTATAAGAAAGCTATTATTACAGTCTGCATAACAGCTAATATGCCCTGAACAGCCAAGGGTGGCAAATAGAAGAGGAAGGTGATAAGCAACAGAGAGTTTAGAGGCTGACCTGGCAAGCTGTGGCACTGACATGATGCATGAGGGGAGTGGAACCAGAGATTTTGGAACACTTATCAAACCTTGACAGCATTCATCCATTCATTCATTCAGTGAGTATCATAGTGAGTATCATCATGCCAGAACTATTATTGGTGCTAAGGATAAAGAGATTGGAAAAAATAAAAAGGAAACAAAGATAAATATGAACCTAGTAGGAAAATCAGAGTTAAGGGGGAAATGGCAGTAATACATTCAAAACATTTTTTTTTTTTAGCTTGTCAAGTTTGACATGTAGTGGGCAGTTGGAAATCTAGTATTGGATCTTTAGAGAAAGTTCAGATATTTACATAAACATTTGAAGTCATTCATTATGCAAAGGACATAGTTATTCTAAAGACTCAAGGGTAATGGTTACAGGAAAAATTAATGAGATATGGTCTTCTGAATTTTTTAAAATATATATTTTGAAACATAGAGAAAAATATCCTACAACATTTTAGCCAACAAACCAACAAAAGGTACGGGATGGGGGCGAGGGACAATGCAGGCTTAAGACATACTACTGTAGGAGCTGAAATAGTCAGCAGGATTAGTCATCAATATACTGGTTTTCTCTTCCTTCTGGGAACACAATAGGATTACACATCATTAACCCTGCTTTGTCAATGGACTGTGAGTGGAATGATATGGCTGATTTCCAGCTGGAAGTTTTAAGAGACTGTGCACAGTTTGCTAATTAAAGCACATATTTAGATGAAGCTCTCCATTAGTCTGGGTGCCTGAGTGACTACATGAGTAGAACCAGTCTTCTGATCTGCATTGGATATATAGCAGGAATGAAAAATAAACCTTTATTTTTCCCTTTCCCACTAAGCTTTGGGGGTTGTTTGTTAGTACAGCATAACCAGATTGTCCTGATGAATACACAGGCTAAACTTCCATGATAAACATCCTGAATATACTGTCTGTTACATGTTTATTCACAGTTCCAAGTCCTTTCCATTTTATAGCCTTGCCATCCCACTATAGACTTCCTCATCCACATAGATTGTGCACTGGTTCCACATAACATTCTTGCCATAGAGAAGGGGCAAGGAGGAGACAAAAAGGAATGAATTTCCTTGTATGGAAGTGAAGCTAAAGCTGCATATATCACCCCTTCTCACATTGCACGGGGTTTCACCTAGCAGCATGGAGGTGGGCTGGGAATTGTAGTACCTAGCTGGGCTGGCATGGACCTACACATATGGATGAAAGTGAGATGAGTTCTATCACTAAAAAGAGTGGATAATAGGACAGTTCACAGTGCTGGCCACAGGGTACTCAGCATGTCCCAGGAACTGAAGTAAATGTAATGTGGCTGAAGAATATAGTGAGGTGTGGAGGGCGGTTCAAGTAGAGGCAGTAGAAGCCTATGTGGCAGGGAGGTTACAAAGGGCTAACAACATCTATTTATTTATTTTATTATTTATTTATTTTTGTTGTTGTTGCAGTTTTTGGCCGGGGCTGGGTTTGAACTTGCCAACCTCCGGTATATGGGGCCGGCGCCCTACTCCTTTGATCTACAGGCGCCACCTGGGCTGACAACATTTATTTACATGCAATGGAAACCCACTGAAGAGTCTTAAGAAGAAGACAAGTTCAGTCAAATGTGCATTTTGAAAGATTCTTTTGGTTGCAGGAGGCAAGAAAGATTGAAGATCACTTAGGCAGTTTTTATAGCATCCAGATAAGACCTGGTCATCATTTAGACGGGGGCAGGGGACAGAGAGAAGAGAGGATGTTGAATTCTATAGCTAGGTAGAACACAGAATCAAAAATATGGAGAGATATAGGTTAGGGGTATAGAGGCTGAAAGAAAGGGAAAAGTTAAAGATGTTCCCAGATTTTCTGACTTTAGGATTGAGGTGCATAATTTTGCCATTTTCTGGGGGGAAAATTCTGGTCGAGGAAAAATTTTACTGGAGAAGAGATGAGTGTTATTTTGAGCATGCTGTGTTTAATGTCTGAGGGACATCCAAATAGAGATGTTTAGTAGTCAGTTATGCCTGGGGGACATCCAAATAGAGATCTAGAAGTCAGTTATTTATCTAGGGGTGTGGGTTCAGAAGAAAGAGAGAGCTGGGATAGACCTAAAGGGCTGAGAATTATTAGTGTATGATGATACTTAAATGAAAGGAAGTGGGTGAAATGGCCCAGGGAAAGTGGGTTACAAAGAAAAAGAAGCTCTGAAGAACATTAACATTTAGGGAAAGGGACAAGGAGGAGGAACCAATGATCATAATTGAGAAGAAAGTGCCCAAGGGAAGGCAAAACACCAAGAGAAATGTGGCTTGGAGATGTTGAAGGTAGCGAGAATTCCAGGAGATAGTAAGCAAAAGAACAGAAACTTGCTAATAAATAAGGCAAAATACATGCAGAAAACAAAACGAGATGAAATATAGCACATACATTGGTAAGGCGCCAGCCCCATATACCGAGGGTGGTGGGTTCAAACCCGGCCCCGGCCAAACTGCAACCAAAAAATAGCCGGGCATTGTGGTGGGCGCCTGTAGTCCCAGCTACTCGGGAGGCTGAGGCAAGAGAATCGCTTAAGCCCAGGAGTTGGAGATTGCTGTGAGCTGTGTGAGGCCACGGCACTCTACCGAGGGCCATAAAGTGAGACTCTGTCTCTACAAAAAAAAAAAAAAAAAGAAATATAGCACATACATTAAGAAGCAGAAAGTGCTAGTATAAAAAAACTAGTCAGCATAAAACATAGCAAGCATGCAATAAAATGTTAGAAGCTAGGTCAAATATAACTGCCATATCATGAAGGATAACTACAATGAAAAGATTTCAGATTGTTTCAATATCAGAACTCAAATACGTGCTACTAACAGGAGGCTAGAAATTCAAAATATCAATAACAGCAAATACTGCTTAGCAAACCTGGATGGTAAAATTAATAAATAAATATGGAATGATTAATTTCACAAAGAACCTGCTCCAGTTTCAGATGTTTATATAATGATTACGTGTAAAATCTTTAAGATGAAAAAATTATCAAAATTAATGCAAAAAGAGTTTAAAAAAATCTTAAGAAATCAATGAACGTAAAAAAGAATATGTTTTTAAAGACATGAGAGCTGAAAAGTCTTATCTATTATTTAAAAAAATTCAAAACGTATATTACTTTTTTACTACCTAACCTAGTGCAGAATATAGATTAAGTTTCCAATTTCAAAATTTAAATAAATAAATTGGACTTCATCAAAATTAAAAACTTTGGGCATCAAAGGACATCATCAATAAGGTGAGAATCAATTCACTGAATGGAGAGAAAGTATTTGCAAATTGTATATCTGATAAGAATCTAGTAATATACAAATGACTCTTACAACTTGACAATAAAAAGACAAATGACTCAATTTAAAAATGAACAAAAGGTCTGAATAGACGTTTTTCGAAAGAAGATATACAAATCGCCAATAATCACATGAAAAGATATTCAAATATCATTAGTAATTAGGAAAATATAAATAAACACCACAATGAGATAAAACTTTATACCCAGTAAAATGGCTAAAATCATGAGCAATAACAAGTGTTGACAGGAATGTTCAGTAAGTGGAATCTGCATACACTGCTGGTGGGATTATAAAATGGTACAACCATTTGGAAAATAGTTTGGTAGTCCTCAAAAAGTTAACCTAGCAATTTTACTTCTAGGTATATATTCAAGAGAGTTGCAAACATATGTGCACATACAAAAACTTGTTCATAATAGCCATAATAGACAAACAATAGAAACAATCCAAGTGTCCTTCAATTGATAAATGAATAAAACAAAATGTGTTATATCCATTCAAAGAAATGTTATTTATCTATAAAAAGAAATGAGGTATCAATATACTACAGGTGAACCTTAGGAACATTATCCTAAGTGGTAGAATTCAGACCAAAAAGTGTGTATTTTATGATTCCATTTATATTAAATGTCCATTAGAGACAGAAAGTACCTTATTGGTTTCTAGGGAAGGAAGTAAAAGAGATGAGGAGGTTGCTATGCTTTTTTATTTCTTATAATGGTGATGAAAATGTTCTAAAATGAGACAGTGGTGATGATTGCACAACGCCCTGAATATATTAAACCACTGAATTGCATATTTTAAATGGATTAATTTTTTGGCATCTGGATAATATTTCAGTAAGAAATACAGTATGTTTTCTTTTATATTTACCTATACAGTTGTCTTTATATCCTTATGTAGATTTAAGTTCCTGTCTTATGTCTTTCCTTGTTCACCTGAATGGCTGCTTTTAGGGTGTTTAGCAGGTTACATCTGCTAGTGAAAGTTTTTCTTAGCTGTTGTTTATCTGGAAATGTTTTAATTTCTCCTTAGCATTTGAAGTATACTTTTGCTGGGTATAGAATTCTTGGTGAATTCCTTCCACACTACCTCTCCTCCTCCCCACCCCCCACTTCAACTATGTCATCCAGTGGCCTTCTGGGTTTCATTGTTCCTGATGAGAAATCAGCTGTTAATGTTACAGTAAATCACTTGTATGGACAAATCATTTTTCTCTAGTTGCACTCACATTCTCTCTTTTGTCTTTTAACAGTTTGACTACAACATATCCATGCAAAGATCTCTTTGTTTTTATCTTATGTGGCATTCTCATATACATAGCTGCAGATATGAGAGCTTCTCAGATATGTAGATTAATGTTTTTAATTACTTTGGGATAGTTTTCAGCCATTATTTAAGTATTATTTCTATTCCTTTGTTTTTCCTTTCTGTGACTTCTTTTATGTATATGTTGGTAAAGTTGATTATGTCCCACAGATTTCAGAGACTCTGTTCTTTTTCCTTCATTCTTTATTTTTTTGTCCATTCTTTTTTCCTTTTATACCTATACTAGATTATCTCAACTGATCCATCTTCAATTTCACTTACTGTTTCTTCTGCTAATTTAATCTGCATTAAGTCCTTCTATTGAATTTTAATTTCATATTTTTTATACTATAGAATTTGTAATTGGTTGTCTTTTATTTTTTTTTACCTATAGATATTCTACATTTGGTAAGACATTTTATAGGTAATCATTCTCATAATTACTCTGAATTCTTTATACATGGTTTCTATTTGTTTTTTGAATCACCTATTTGTAATAGGTGATTTAAACTCTTTGTCCAGTAAGTTCAACATCCAGGTTTCATCAGGGACAGTCCTACTGATTGTTTTCTTCTCCTTTTGTATAAGCCATATATTCATGCTTATTTGCATATCTCATATTGTTTTGTTAAAAACTGGACATTTTAAATGGCAACATATGGGAACTCTAGAAATCAGATTCTACCTCCCTCAGTTTGAGGTTGTTTTTATGACTATTTATTGTTGTTGCTGCTGTTATTGTTTGCTTAGTGTCTTTTCTGGATAATTCTATAAAGTTCATTCTTTGTGTGTAACCACTGACATCTCTGTAGTTAGCTTAGCAATCTAAATCTAAATGGTTGGACAGAGATGGTCTAAAGTAACTTCAACCAATAAATCTTCCAAGCATTGCCAAATGGCTCTATGTGTGTGTTGAGGCATGATTTCAAAGATCTGGCAGGCAGCTTACAGTTTTGCTTTAGTTTTCCCAAAGCTGAGGTGTAACCTGCCTAAAGCAGATTTTCATGTAGAACCTCCAGGTCAGCTTGAGATGAGATTAGAGTGTTCTTTGTTCTTTCCTAAGCACAGCCCTGATCATGCATGTGAGCTTCTAGAATTCCAGGAATATTTTGGAATTTTTCAAAGCCCTTTATGGATATCTCACTCCCCAGTTTTTTTCTTTTAATATTTGTGGTCATCCTCATGTTAGCCCCAAATAGTATCATTGCCTCAGGCAATGGTGATGTCAAACAACTGCTACTCATTAATTTTGACAAACATTCTGGTGATAGGACATCCACTGAGTAGGGTAAAATAAAGACAAGCTTTGAGAATAAAGTTTTTCCAGCCTCAGGTCAAATAGTGACCTATTTGGGAAAGATCCAAACCCATTATATCCCCTCCAGTGACTGCCAGGCTTCTGGTGAATATAGTTACTGTCTTTGGAAGGCAGTTGGGTTTCAAGGCCACAAGGGATGGGAACAGGGCAAGTTAAGACTTCACAAAAGTCAATGCTCATACTGAGATGCATCTGATTTTCTGGAATGAACACTCCAAGATTGTTGAAAACCTTTGGTTAAGTGCTAGAATTCTGAATTTTTGACAAATTTTGCCTTAGCATTCTCATTGCTTTTATGGAGGAGCAGAATTCTGAAGGTCCTCATGCTATCATTTTGCAATTACTTTTCCTAGAAATTATTTTAAACCGAACTGAAGGGAAAGCACATAAAATTGGGGGTAGCTACTAAAGAAATAATTGTAGGAAGCTTTATAGCACTAAACACCTATATTAGAAAAGGAAAGACTCAAAGCTATGATCCCAGCTTTCTCCTTAAAAAACTAGAAAAAGATTAATGGAATATCAAGTAAGCAGAAGAAGAAAACAGTAACAATCAGGGCAGAAAATCAACGATATAGAAGACAGATAAACAACACAGAAAATAAATGCAACATAAAACTGGTACATTGAGGAGATTAACAAAAGGATATATCTCTAGGTAGAGTAATCAGTAGAGAAGAGAAAGAGTGCGAGAACTCAAATAACCAACATCAGGTATGAGAGAGGGGCCTTCACTGTCACTATTCCTTCTGCACATATTAAAAGGAGAACAAGGGAATATTATGAACAACTTTATGCCAATAAATTTGACACTTTATATGAAAATATAAACCCCTGGAAAGACAAAAACTGTTAAATGTCATTCATAAAGGAATAAAAACAAGATAGTTCTTTATCTATTACAAAAAGCAAATTTATAATAAAATTTTAATCACAAGAACTCTTACAAACATATCAAAGAAGATCTAAATAAATAGAGAGCTATTCCATATCCATGGATAGGAAGATTTGACATTATTAAGATGTCAATCCTTCCCAACTTTATCTATGGGATTAATGCAATCCAATTACAAATCCAAGAAAGTTATTTTGTGGATATTGATCAACTGATCGTAATGTGTATATGAAGAGGCAAAAGATTTAGAAAAGCCAACACAAGCAGAGGGAGGGAGATTGGTGGGATTACACCTGCGGTGCATCTTACAAGGGTATATGTGAAACTTAGTAAATGTGGAGTGTAAATGTATTAGCACAATAACTAAGAAAATGCCAGGAAGGCTATGTTAACCAGTGTGATGAAAATGTGTCAAACGGTCTATGAAACCAGGGTATGGTGCCCCATGATCACATTAATGTACACAGCTATGATTTAATAATAAAAAAAAAAAAGAAAAGCCAACACAATATTGAAGAAGTAGAACTAATTCAGAGGACTGGCACTACTTGACTTCAAGACATATTATAAAGTAACATTAATCAAGATACTGTGATATTGGCAAAAGAAACAAATAGTTCAGTGGGATAAACAGAGAGTCCCTAAAATAGAGCCACACAAATAAAATCAACTCATCTTGGCCAAGGAGCAATAACAATTCAGTGGAGAAAAATCAGTTTTTCAACAAGTGTTGCTGAAACAACTGGACATTCCCATGCAAGAAAATGAATCTAGATGTAGACTTTCTACCTTTCACATAAATTAACTTCAAAGGAATCATAGGCCTAATGTAAAATGCAAAACTATAAAACCTCTGGAAGGTAACATATGAGATAATCTAGGGGACCTTGGGTTTAGCAATGAGTTTTTAGATACATCACAAAAAGCATAATCCATGAAAGAAAATAAAAATGAGAAATTAGACTTCATTAAAATTAAAAACTTCTGCTTGTGAAAGACACTGTAAGAGAATGAAAGACAAAATGCAGACTAGGAGAAAAGCTCCCCAAAACATATATCTGATATAAAAAAAAAAAAACAACTTGTATACAAAATATACTCCGAACTCTGAAAATTCAACAACGAGAACACAAACACCCAATTAAAACATAGGCAGAAGAGCTGAAGATACATCATTAAAGATGATATACAGATGGCAAAAAACCCTATGAAAAGATGCTATGAAAATAAGTTCAAACTCATGTCAATCGGGGACTGCAAATGGAAAAAAAATGAAATGCCACTACATACCTGCTGGCATGGCTAAAGTCTAAAGTACTGGTGACAATGCCCCTGAAAGATATGTTGCATTGTTAAAGAATCGTCACAGCAGCACTGTAATAGCAAAAAAAAAAGGGAAATATTCAAAATGTGTGTAGGCAGAAGACCAGCTATTGAGTAATATGCACACAATGGCAGATTGCACATGAGAGAGGAGTTGAAACCAGTGCCTGCAGCCACAAGAAACCACCGGAGTGAATCACAGCAGCAACAGTGTGTAAAAAGTAAGCTGTAGATTATTACACAGTGTAGAACACAAACAATTTTCATAGAGTGTGAACAATATGTTGTTGAAGGATGGGTTCTTATGTATTCAAAGTATTTCTGAAAACCCAAGGGGAAGCTAAGCTCAAAATCAGCTAGTGGATTCTTCAGGGGAATGAGGCAGACAGAGGGGAGCCCACAGTGAGCTTTTTCGGGTGTGGTGGCCTTTTCCTACTTCTCAAGTTAGGAGATGGTTTCATTAAAAAAATTATATCTCATACCTCAATTATATCTCATACCTTAAGTTTTATATCCTTAGTATAAGGTATAAAGTACGTTTTAAGTTTTATATCCTTAGTATAAGGTGTAAGTTCGATATACATTAGTATTATATCTCATACTATAAGTTTTATGTAGTATTTTGTATGCATTAAACATAATTTAAACATTTTAAAAGGGGGTGGTCTACATTGAACCCACCCAAGAAACACTGCCCCAAAGTCTGATTCTTATTTTTTAAAAAGTTCAAAATCAGGGTTAATAAATTTCTCTCATACCACTAAAGAGAGTCCTCAATAAAGTACTCTCCGAAAGCTAAAATTTAATTAATATAACTTTATTAGATACTTGTGGTACTTATAAAATGTACCCTTAGTGAAGTGAATGGGTTGTATTCTCAAATAAAATGTAATTTTCCAAAAATTATAGCTTTTGCCTTGGAAGCACTGAGCTTTAACTCGTATTTCTAATAGTACTATAAATAGACAGCAAGGCCAGGCTCTGTTAAGATAATTACTGTTGTGTGACAATGAGTCATGTTGTCTGAACATGGAGGGATGCTTATTGTTTTATTCTTTATGCATTCAGCTCATACAAAAGTGGTCTGAATGGAGTGGGTGGGTGGGCGGTCCACTGTGAGGCAAGCTACCGCCTGTCTCTGCCAAAAAAAAAAAAAAAAGGAAAAAAGAAAAATCAGATGAAAAGTGATCTGAATTTCTTTGTGCCTAGGAGTCAGGTTACACCCCATGTAATTCCAGTAAACTTTGCTATCGGACCCATGTTCCCACAGACCTTGACATGTGTAATAACGAGCCAGTGATTTATTAGAATCAATAGCTGGGCTGATGTTTCGAATCCCAAGAGCTTAGTTCATCCTCAGTATCAGCCCAGGCCATGCAAGGATGAATACAGATCAAGAAAACTTTGAATAGCCTTGTTTTTGTTTTTGAGACAGTCTCACTTTGCCACCCTTGGTAGAGTACCATGATGTCATAGCTCACAGCAACCTCAAACTCTTGGGTCAAGTGATCGTCTTGCCTCAGACTCCCAAGTACTTTTAGAGATGGGATCTTGCTCTGGCTCAGGCTGCTCTGGAACTCCAGAGCTGAAGCAATCCACCTGCCTTGGCCTCCCTGAGTGCTAGGATTACAGGCGTGATGAATAGCCTTCTTGAATTTCTTTCCTTGTCTTAAAAAAATTTACTAACAGGAAAGTAGCCACCTCTATTGGCCTAACAAATCTGGATTTATACTTTATTAAAGAAGAAAATTGATAAAGATATTACATGGAATATCCAGTAAGTTATTGGTTAAAAATACGTGGGCAGTAGAGGTTTATCTTTTTATTTTTTAAAAATAGGATAGATTATATGCATCCAAGCAAATGACTGTATCAGCGTATCAGTATGGATGAAAGATCTGGAGGCAGGAAATACTCCCTGGGTACTTTATTTTTCCAGAAATTTTCATCCTACCTTGAGTGCACTGCTGAACCTAGTCACAAAGAAATTGCGTGTATTTTAAAAACACTTTCTGGCATTAGACAAAAAGCATGTTCATCAAATGGCATTTCTATTTTTGATCAACCTCCCTCAGTTGAGTGAGCATGGGATTTTAACCTGAAAGAAGATGAACATATTTTACAAACTCTGAACATGTAAAAAGTGGCAGAGCAAGAGCCATATCGCCAACGTCGTGGAGGCTGAAGCTTGCTGCTGGCTCTGTGGGCCTGGCCCGGGGCTGAGCCCTCCACATGCTTCTCTTTTTCAGTCCTCAGCTTGCTGTGAGGTTTCTGCTGTTGTCATCTCCATGTCACAGGTGAAGCTCAGAGCCATAGAGGTTAGAATCCACTGCCGAATCCAGAGCCTCATCATGTCTATAAATAAACAAATAAAAATGTAAATTTGTGCAAGATGACAGGTGCACAGAGGATGTGGAGAAATTTAGTTTCTAACAGTTCTGTTAGTAGCATAGTTGATTCCTCCCAAGGAGATCCAAGGTCGAAGGAATAGGTTGGAGGATTTGGCACTGCCTTCTCTTTCTCTTCAAGGCTTCCTCTCTACACCTGAACGTGAGCCATCGGAGGCCACCTAGCACCTTGTGGAGCACTAGTCACCTCCCCATCAATGACTTTCAACCCTTCAGAAATCTATCCTTTGTTCTACCAATGGATTCAACCAGCTCACAGATAGGGAGTGTCTGTCTAGCTGTGGAGAGAAGGTGTAAGCAGGAGTCACATGACAGTTAGGTAAGCAGCAAGTTAGAATGGGGGAAGGGGGAAAGGGAGGGAAGGAAGGGGGGAGGTGGGTAGAGGGAAGGGGATTGGTGGGATTACACCTGCGGTGCATCTTACAAGGGTATATGCGAAACTTGGTAAATGTGGAATGTAAGTGTCTTGGCACAGTAACTGAGAGAATGCCAGGAAGGCTATGGTAACCAGTGTGATGAAAGTGTGTCAACCGGTCTGTGAAGCTAGTGAATGATGCCCCATGATCATATCAATGTACACAGCTATGATTTAATAATAAAAAAAAAAAAAGAATACAGCCCACCGCTGCCAGCACTCCCTCCCTCCTTCCCTGGCTGAGTACTCCTTTGGAGCTTGTGTGTGCCTTGAAACAGATCTTGTTTGACGTATTTATATTTTCAAATGTGTGAATCTTTTATTCTCTTAGGTCCTATAAACTCCATTTTAAAACAGGATTTGCTTTACTCCAGGAGATGCTTTCTCCAAAGCTAAGTGTTTTCACAGACTTGACTAGCATGGCATTGTATTTGCAGATATTTATAGCAAGGTCTTGAAATGAAAAGAATTTACCCCAAGGTTTGAAAAAGTACGTAAACTAACAGCTTCAGCTTTTGATACTTGCCATACTTAAAAGAACTCTGTGTGATCAAAACACAACTGCAAATCTATGGTATTACTAAATTTAAAATAGAAAATGACTTCAATTTGCACTAAATTATAAATTCTAATGTAATAATTTCACTGTGTATGCAAGAGAGCAAATATTTTGGATATTTCTGTTTCAAGAATGACTGTATGTATTTATTTATAAGCCATATTTTATAAACAGGATTAGCTTAAGAATTTTTACTATTAGACCCAGTTAGAAATTCCAGATCCTTAGGAATCAGTAATTTCATTTTTATAAAACTGCCCTAAAGAAATAATCACATATGAGTACAAAAATTTAAGTTGGAGCCATGTTCAGTATAGTATTTTTTATATAGTGCTATAGTATTATTTATATAGTGCTATGAAACCAACAAGAAGAGAATGAACTATTATGCACACATATGTAATATTTACATTAAGGAGTTAATAATAGGGGAAAATTTAATATTAAGTAAAAATGAAAGATTTGCAGATGACCATGACAGTGATCTCAATTACATAATAGCCATGCCACGTCTTCCAGAGAATGTCCCCCCCTGCCCCGCCCCACACATCCATATTTATTTTCTATTCCCAATGAATGTATAGGATTAGGATTGAAATTGAAAAATACTCTTCTCTGCTGGCCACACATATGGCCATGTGCACATGCAGAGAGAGAGTCTCATGGCTTCCAGAGCAATGTCCAGGCTCTCACTGGTACTACTTCAATTCCTTGCCTTTCCACTTAAGATGATGTTGTTGCATTGAAAAATTACCACATTACAATCAGAAAACACAGATGTTTTTAACAATAGATTTGATTTTCCTTACAGCTTTTCTGGGTAGGAGGAAAACTGTATTTGAGACATAGCCAGTAAGCACAATGATTTAAAGCATCTCTGCAGGTCAGATGACTCATGTACTAGGATGATTTAGTATTTTAGATTAGCTCCCCCGCACTGCTCTTCTGTACCATAGCGTCTGGGAATTTAGAGGGCTTGTATCAGCTGAGTGTCTTTCTGACATGCACTGCTGAAGCATGCACCCAGCATGGGTTGAGGTCTATCCTCTCATGGTTTGGCGCATCTGGTAAGCCCTGCCTGCTGACCCATCTCTTCCTCAGCCCTTGCTCTTGCTCTGGGCCCCTGACATTTGGCTGCATGTCCTACTTTAGGGCTGTATTCCTCAGCTGTGGAATCTCTTTGTCCTACGAGGTAATCTCCTCCAGCAAATGTCTAGCCAAATGCCTGCTCATTTCTAAATACTGTTTGAGGACACTGGACAAGTTCTGGGAACCCTTCTATTCCATATAGAAACTGAGACTGGCTTGGGAGATGTAACTCAGCCCCGAGGTCCACCTATCTCAGCAGGTGGCCATGACCACCTGAGAGAGGGCCTCTCTTCCATTTCCAGGTGGAAAGTGGGCAGTGGCTATGGTCCCTCATGCCTCTCTCTCTTGACTCCTCCTTCCAGGGTGTGGGCCGGAGCAGAGCACAGCATTGCATCTCTCCATGGATTTGCTTTACTCTTTCTTCTTTCTTTGTCTTCTGACCAATTACCAGAATCAGATGGGATGGGGTTTCTCCCCTCCATCCTTCTTACTGTCCTCCTATATCAAACATTCCTGTTTTCAGTGGATACAGATTCCCCTCCCTGGGGCTGTGTCCACTGATGAGGTAGGGTGGGGAGAAATCAGCATCCTGATAAGGGAGGTATTAGGATTGGAAGGCGTGTATATCAGAATGAAGCGGATTCTTATTGCTGGGAAATAGACTAAAATGCCAGCATATGCAACTCCATGCAGAAGAGGATCCTGGATCTGTACACACATACACACACTCACACACACTCACACACACACTCAAATACTCTTTAGACTACTATCTGCTTTGTTTTGATTTGCAATTTAGTTGTACTCCTTGTTAGCTGAGAGTGCTTGTTACAGAAAATTCAACCAAAAGGACCATAGATAAAGCTTCTTCATGTTTTAAAATGTGCACATATTCTGCTTAATCCCCCACCCCCACATGAATTCAGGCTAGAGTCTCTACCAGTGTATTCTTGCAGTTACTTGGTTCCTATAAGTCATGGTAGATGATGATTCAGTTTCTTTATTGAAGAACAATAAAAAGTTCAGAAGGATGCTTTGAAAGATCATTGGTAGCTATGTTACCCTGTGATTTGGTAAGGCTAAATCTAAGGGAAAACAGGGAAGGGAGAAAACTATGTTTTGACACTTGATTTCTCCTCCTCCACTAAGTTTTTTTCTGCACCAATCTGATTGATCTTCCTCTAACTCAGGACTTCAAACACTTTTCTTGGTTTCTCTCTATCTGGTCGTATCACAGTAGGCACATTTTTTTTTTAACCCTTATGAATAAAATGATGATTGATAGTGAGGCATACTTCAAAAGGCTGTAGTGGCTGGGCATGGTAGCTCACACCTATAATCCCAGCACTTTGGGAGGATGAGCCAGGAGGATCACTTGAGCCCAGGAATTTGAGTTTATAATGACCTATGATTACACCACTGCACTTAGTCTGGTGAAAGAGTGAGACTTGTCTCTTTAAACAACAGTAACAACAACAACAACAATAGCAACAACAAAAAGAAGGCTCTTTTTTTTGTTGTTGTTATTATTATTTTTTATTAAGTCAAAGCTCTTGTTGTTGTAAGGGTTTGACCCAGAAAACCTTCCAATCCCCAAGGGATTCCATGTACTTGGGGCAGGGCTTCTTGCTAGACCCTCAAACTGAACTTTGTGGGAAAACTGCTTTCTGCATGAGATATCTGTTCAGATCATCTTTCCAGATCAGAAAGTCAAGGATTATGAGATAAAAAGGGTTAAAATATATTGTTCACTGTTTTAAGAAGTATGAGTGTTGGGAAAACGGAAATGGTTTGAATTGGGATACCAAGGAAATCTCATTTGGGATTTTCACCAGTCCCATGAATTTGGGTGAGTCACTCCTCCATCTCCTGCTAAGTGCAAATCATCGACCTTTTTCTCTAGGAATATCACCGGAAGTGAGCAGTTTTCAGAAGAAAAAAATTGAGTAGTGAATCAACACGAGAAGATAACCAGCTGCACTAATAAGGAGGTAAATGGACATTACAGCAATAGAATATGCCTCAGATTGGCAAAGATTTTAAAGTTTGAAATATTGAATATTGGCCAAAATATGGAGAAATAGGAATTTACAATCACTCCCAGAGAAAGTATTATTGATATAATTCCTATGCAATTCAATTTGTTTATAGTGAGTAAATTTGAGTTTATATTGAGATTTCAACCTAATCATTCCACTTCTTCGTACATACTAACTGAGCACATCTCAGAACAACAAAAACTTGAAATTCAAAACATATGTCAAAGGGGGATTCATAAATGTGTTATGTGGTATTCATACAACTGATACTAGATAGCACTTAAAAAGAGTGAAGATTTTTATTGTATTTGTAAGATAACACATTTTGACATGGATAGATTTAAAAATCCAACATTGTACCCCAAATAGAGTGCTAATATCCAAACAAGTGGAGTGACGTTACTTGCCTTTGGGAAGAAGGAGGAACATGAGACTGAAATGGGAGAAAGGAGATTTCAGTTATGTTATGTAACATTTTGTTCTTTTGATAAGAAAGAAAATCAAATATAAGCAAATGTGAACAGTTCTTAATTTTGGACTTAGCTATGTTTTTAATTTACTTAAAGATCATTATTATTACTATGGACTTATGGTCATAATTATTATTACTTCCAACAGATTTATAAAGTTAAAGAAATATAATGCACGTGAACCTTGTGTTTACTTAATGAACCTTTAAAAGCGACCAGTTGCAAAATGAGTAAGTTCTGGAGATGTGATGGATAGTGGTTGACTGTGGTTGAGAATACCATAATGTTCACTAGAAACTTGCTAGGGTAGATTTTAATTGTTCCTACCACATGCACCCATACATGCAATGATAACTATGCATGATGATGAATGTGCTAATTCAATTGTGGTAATCACTTCACAGTGTATACGTACATCAAATCATCACATTGTACATCTTGAAGACACACAAGTTTTATTTATTTTGTTTATATAATAAACCTGGGGGGAAGAAGAACTGGACAAATCTTCCCCAATCCATCTCTTGCAGACTTAAGACCACTTATTTTGTATCTGTGTGATATCTTTCTTCCATCTTTCTCTTTCAAGATCACCCTTAATAATCATTTTAAGCTAGTCTCATCTGTATTAAAATATTGAAGTTGAGAAGGATAGCCCAGGATCAGCCAGGGACAGAGATTGAGTAAGTGTCACTACCTGCCTGCTCATCCCACTCAAAAAACCTCTTATTTATTTATTATCGTGCTTTTCAGCCATCTCTGGCTTGCAAGGTTGTCATCCATTCTACAAACAGAATATCAGCCGTGTTTGAACAGCATAGCTCAGGACTTTGACATTAAGTAAAAGCAATATTGAGGCCATGCACAAAAGAAAAACCGCCCTTTCACAGGTCAGTGTCACCCCCATCAGGCTACGTGGTTCTCCAAAGTGAATTTTCAACCATGGCTGCCTTGTACCCCATCAATTATTAAATGAAGCAAGGAAAAGGCATTCAAAGAGGAAGAGAAGATATGTTGAGACATTTCCAGCTCTTGAACTTCATCTTTTCAGTTAGCAGTGGTATGAATGCAGGACTGGAGAGGCTGGGGGGATGGCAGACTGAAATAATATATTTTTGTGACAACCACAATAATCCAGACTTCTAGACTTCACTGAATTCACTAAGATAACTATCCAAATGAACTGTGGCTGAAAGGTCAGCGTGGGAGAGAAATTATACAAGACCTAAAAAAAAGTAGATATGAAATGGAACAGAGTCAAAATGGATATTGAAAGTTGCAGCAATGTTTTCTGCATTAAGCCTTCCTTCCTGGAGTCACTCATTGATCTGGTCTTGGGGTACGCTATGATTTAACTCAGCAGTTTTTTGCCTTATTCATGCAAACAAAGCATGAATCTTACATAGAAAAACACGACAGCATTTTCTTGTTGCCATGTCTCTTGGTACGTATGACTTGGATTTTATCACTCTGCATGAATTGTAAAGCATGTTAGCTTTATGCTCATTGCTCTGAAGAATGAATATTGGGATGCAACATTCTTATAGGATACTTATAAATTTTCAAGAATTTATTTTCAACAAAAATCATTTTCCAAAGCTGGTGTTTTATAATTTTTAATAGTAACATATTATTGGGGTCAGACATCACAACCAGTCATGACAAACTAGTTTCTATTAATAGAAGATTATTGAAACCTGATGATTTAGATACTTGGTTGCCAATCTCAGGTTGTGAAGTTAATTAAGGAGAACTTTAAAAAAGTGAAAGAATAATCTCGAAAAGACTTTTTCTAAATTACATCCTAGAAAAAAATATTGTTGCTATGACAAGTATCAGTATTTTTAATAAATATTTTAATACTTTTTACAACATAGAGAGCTAAGATGGTTTAATGAGAAACACCTGTAGCTTCCTAATATCCAATTGCAAAAAAGTTTTTTTTTTTTTTGTAGAGACAGAGTCTCACCTTATCGCCCTCGGTAGAGTGCCGTGGCATCACACAGCTCACAGCAACCTCCAAATCCTTGGGCTTACGTGATTCTCTTGCCTCAGCCTCCCGAGCAGCTGGGACTACAGGCGCCCGCCACAACGCCCGGCTATTTTTTTTTGTTGCAGTTTGGCCGGGGCTGGGTTTGAACCCGCTACCCTCGGCACATGGGGCCGACGCCCCACCCGCTGAGCCACAGGCGCCGCCTGCAAAAAAGTTTTAAATGATCATAAGAATGAGATAGAATTAGTAAATATGGGAAAACTTTTACCTTACTAATAACTAAAAAAATGCGAGTTAAAATAACAAGGCACTACCACTTTAAGGCCTTAGAATTAACAGTTAAAAAACAACTAAAAGAAAATTGTTATAAATGTCTTAACACAATAACTAAGAAAATGCTGTGAAGGCTATGTTAACCAGTTTGATGAAAATATTTCAAATTGTATATAAAACCAGCACATTGTACCCCACGATTGCATTAATGTACATAGCAATGATTTAATAAAAAAAGAAAAAGAAAAAGAAAATCGTTCCCTGTGTTTAGGTGGATGCCACAAAATGACCATTTTCATTGATAACTTGAACCAGGATATATATAGATATAACCTTTGGGATAGAGATTTTGCCAATAAATATCTAGAGCCTCAAGAATACTCATAACGTTAGGCCCAGCTAGCACAAAGCTATATTGTTTAAATGAAGATTGTTATCAAAATATAACTTAATACAGTAAAATCAAGGAAGTTATGATAATTAAAAATTGGTAACAACCAATTTGCATTGAAGTGATCTTTGACATGGTCATAAGATGGTTCATTCTTTAGCCATTCAAATGCTATGCAGCAAAGACTAGGTGTTTACATAATCATACTCAAACTATATTAAGTAGTAAAAACTGAATCCACAATATAATATTGCAATAATATAGATTAAAAGAAACACAAATTTAGGCATAAAAACTGGAAGAAAACATGTGCAAAAGTAAACACTAACTGGGACTGAGAAGGTAAAAACTCTCCCTGCCCACTTTCAGGGTACGGTAACCAGATCAAGATCAAGGCAGCTACCAAGTTGGCAGGAAACATTTCTCCCAAAGTCATGCAGCAGCTATCAAGTGTCATAATGGTACCTTTCTTCAAAAGACTATTGCTCTCTTACTGAAAAGTCTCATTTTCTGAAAGAATAGGCTGTCAGAAACTTGACTCTTTGAAATCACGTAAATAAGAATGAAGCACCCACTCTTTTTGCTGGGAGAATTTCAGTCGCTTTGACACAGAGGCAACCTTGAGCTGTAGCCCGAGTGCAGTGTTGCAGAGAAGGGTTTCCTACACGCAGCATTTCACATCTATCTTAACTTTGTAGTTTCCAAAGAAAAACACCTCTGGGTCTGCTTTGCCGTCCAGACTTCATGTTGACTCTTTAACCCACAGCCCCGCTTTGTTCTGGGCCTATCAAAGCACCGCTCTTCTCAAATACTATAATAACCCCATTTCTGTCTTTGGGAAGAAGCCCTGTGGTTCCTCTGCCACGTGATCCCCCGCACTGGAAAAAAGTCAATAAATGGATTTTTTTTTTTTTCAGATGACAGCTTTGTTCTGCAGGTAGCCTTTGGCGGATTGGGCTAGGACACATCAAAATGGGTATTATGACTATTTCGCGTGATGGAATTCTCCTTCCTCTGTGTATTTTGTGCTTTTCCAAATACATGCTTTTAACTGAACATTTTCCTTTCATAATAAGTTAGGCGTTATCATCTTTGACCAAAATTAATTACATTGTGTCTTACATTGCACACACGTCATATCACAGTGCTAGCTGTAAGTAATTATGGGTAGTGAAATAACGAGTGATTTATTTTTTCCTTCCTTGAACTTTTTCTTCCTAAAATTAATTACAAGAGAAATGCATTACTTTTAAAATTAGAAATAAGACTATGGCTAAAGTAGTGGCTATTTTAAAATCTTTTGAAAAACGATTCCATTTATTAACAAAATGGAAGCTATGCTTCTGGACAAATATTCTGCAGTATGGAGACTGAAACAGTAAGTCCAGCATATGGCAGATCAGGGAGAAAAAGAAGCTTCTTCCCCAGTGGGGAGGTCACTCTCCATCACCTCTGACAAGCAGACACAGCCTCTGTCCTAATTTCCCATTTGGGTTCTGATGAGCCAGAGCTGTGGACACTATGGCTCTGTTTAGACTTTTGGAAGCACAGTTTTCTTTAGGGTCTTAGCAAAAAAAAAGTCTAGAAGCTTTGACTTAGAAATACTGGAATATCTGTTCTTTAATCCTTCTTCAGTGTTCTCATGATTAAATAACATTTCCTGTTTGAGAGATAAGGCTTAAGGGAGGTCATTCTAGTGCTTTGAAGGCAAATCAGAAACAAACATTTTAGAAATTGTATCATCGTGACGCTTATTGGTGTGGCTTTGTTTAAGCTCATCTTGGTGGCACTATGCAGAATTTCTGAGGTGCCTCAGTTAAAATAAAACTCAAAGGGAGGAAGGGGGGAAGATTTTTTGAAATTATGGTTAAAATACACATAGCATTGAATTTTCCATTTTAATCATCTTTAAGTGTGCAATTCAATGACATCAATTACATTTACAGTGTCGTACAACCATTAACAGTATCTATTTCCAAAATATTTTATCATCCCAAATAGAAACTCTGTACTCATTAAGCAATAACTCCTCATTTTCCCTTTCTACCCCTAATAACCTTGAATTTACTTGCTATCTCTACAAACTTGCCTATTCTATATTATTTCCTGTGAGTGAAATAATTCAGTATTTGTCTTTTTGTGTCTGGCTTGATTCACTCAGCATAGTATTTTCAAGGTTCACTTATGTGTAGCATACATCAGACTATCATTCCTTTTTGTGGCTAAATAATATTTCATGTATGTATATACCACATTTTGTTTGTCCATTCATCTATTGCTGGACAGTTGGGTTTTCCCCACCTCTTTGCTATTATGAATAGTGCTTTTATGAACATTGGCACACAAGTACAGTAGACCACCCAAGGAACCCCAATAAACTGGTCAACATATAGAGGTGGACAATATAAGGAACTAAGCCTACTGTACTGATATCTACATATGGTGTATGTCCAGTCTATGAAAATTAGATTGACTTAGGGAGGTGGTCAATGTAGGGAGGTGGTCAACTATAGAGGTTTTCAATTTTTTGGTGTATATTATCTAGGAGTGCAATCGTGGGTCATGCATGGGTCATTAGAAACACCAAAAATCAAGAAACATAAAATCTGTGGTGATAGAAATAAATGAAGCCCTCCTAATAATACCAATAAGCCAAGCAATTTGAAACTTGCAAAAGTGAATCAGAAAGGACACTGTCTACTGTGTTTCTTGGAAGTTAAATGAGGGACCATAACAGCCTGTCTCAAAATTTTCATAGTGACCCACATATCCTAATTCTATGTTTAATTTCTTGAGGAATATCCAAACTCTTTTCCATAATGACTCTACTATTTTACATTTCACCAGCAAATTATGAGGGTATCAATTTTGGGATGGAGGTAAATTTGGTCTCTGATTTCTAATTTCAACTCTTCTAAGAATTTAGTTTGTTGTTTATCAATAACTCTCATAATATATCTCATTCTTTGGTGCTTCATTTTTTTCTCTTTCTTCTATTGAATTACTAATGACAACTATCTCTGGGGAAACATTAATTGATCACTTTCCTTGGTATCTATAGTAGTAGCTCATCCCTTGCGTAATAACTTTGGTATTTCAGTAGCTAAGATCCTTTGGCTAGACTTCAAGATGGATCATCTTCTTCTTTTTTTTTTTTTTTATTAAATCATAGCTGTGTACATTAATGCAATCATGGGGTACAATGTGCTGGTTTTATATACAATTTGAAATGTTTTCATCAAACTGGTTACCATAGCCTTCATGGCATTTTCTTAGTTACTGTGTTAAGACATTTATATTTTACACCTAGTAAGTTTCACATGTACCCTTGTAAGATGCACTGTAGGTGTGGTCCCACCAATTACCCTTCCTCCACCCATTCTCCCCCCTCCCTCCCCCTCTCTTTCCCCTTTCCCCATATTCTTAGACTATAATTGGGTTATAGCTTTCATATGAAAGCTAATTAGTTTCCTAGCAGGGCTGAGTACATTGGATACTTTTACTTTCATACTTGAGATACTTTGCTAGGAAGAATATGTTCTAGCTCCATTCACGTAAACATGAAAGAGGTGAAGTCTCCATCTTTCTTTAAGGCTGCTCCATGGCATACATGTACCACAATTTATTAATTCATTTGTGGGTTGATGGGCACTTGGGCTTTTTCCATGACTTAGCAATTAAGATGGAATTTACAAATGGAATTACAGTGAATCTCATTACAAAAAAAATTAAATAATTAGATGCTGCATGCAATAAAATACTATTATGCAAAGAGAAACTGAAAACAAAATTTTCACTTTGGTCCCATACACAAATTTTTTCAGGAAAGATTTAACTTTGTTTCAAATCTTCGTGCAGGACACACCCAGTTTACTAAAAAGCATACTAATCCTTCCAGATGGTGGCTCTGTATTTTACTCCTAATTGTTCTTGTCATTTGTCAGTGGAGTGTCTCAGCCTTAAAGTTAGTAAATACAATGCCATGCAATCTAACTGGCAGCACAATGTCTGAGAGGCATCTTGTATCTTGAATCCTGAAGATACCTACTCTTTACTTCCTTGGTTGTATACCATCTGGTCATCTTGGTTTTGTGAGCTTTCAGGAGGCTTACAGTGAAGCTGCATTGTTTTTGTTATTTTTTTGAGACAGAGTCTCACTCAATCACCCTCTGTAGAGTACTGTGGCATCATAGCTCACAGCAACCTCAAACTCTTGGGTTCAAGTAATCCTCTTGCCTCAGCCTCTGAGTAGTGAAGCTATTTTTTATGCACTGTCTTCCCTGGAGGATTACCATATTTCAAACATGGAATTGCCTGGAAAAACCAATATCCACATTCCAACATGTTGCCATTCCAACAGTGAAGGGTCAGAAATCTTCCATTTCCTCTTCAGACTCACTCTTCTCCCAAGATCCATCTACATTTTGTCTCCAGGTCCCCACGCCCTCTGGCATGGCTGATGATGAGTCCAGGAGGGTATTGGAGGGAGAAGAGTGAGGATGAGATTTGTTTTCTTTACGGCTCCCTTGCTGGGCAGTTCCCTCAGCCTGGCTGGGACCCTCCACAAAAGGTCTCTCAAGAACACCCTTTCAGACCCTTCTTTCTCTGTCTGCCTTTTGATATCTTTCTCTTTGCTCCTAGCATCAGGTTCCTGCACTGTTTCTTGTGCTCTCCCACATTTGGAAGGAGTTCCTTTGTAAGTACACTCTTCCTGAATTAGTTTAACTGGACTGTCCATCTGTTTTCTGTTGGTACTTTGAGAGATACAGGCAAGAAAGGGGTTTTTGGTGTTACTGCTTCTTTAAATAAAGCCTATTCAGGCTAAACTTACAATTTTCTATCTTGGGTTGTGACAGTTCTGGGTGATGCTATTTCAATAAGTGTCACAAAATTCTCCAGTTTCCACTGTAATTCAAAAACAAAAATTTGACATTTAGCACCTGTACCAGGTGGGAATGAAGGAGTGTGATTGTTAGAATCATTGACTCCATCATTCTTGAGATGATAATTGGCCATTAAAAGAGGCACATTTCAGAAGTCTGGGCAAGAGACCAAGGAGGAACAAACGCACAGACCCGAGGACTAGTCAGGTGCACACAATAGAAGATATTGCTATTGTAAATGAGAGAACAGATGCATTCCCTAAAGCCATTCAAATTAATAAAGAAGGTGCAAAACTAATAAAACAATGATAATTTTGGGGGGATGTGAAAACACAGGTGATAAAACTGCAATGAAAAGTAACATCATGTTTACCAAAAATACAGCAGGTGACCATGAATGAGGTACAGAGGGAGGCCCTGTTATCGGGCAGGGATCCAGGGGTCCTTCTGGATTGCCGTAACAAAATACCACAGACTGGGGCCTTAACCAACAGAAATTTATTTTCTCACAGTTCTGGAGGCTTTAAGTCCAAGATCAAGATGTCAGCAGGTTCAATGTCTTCTAAGGCCTTTCTCCTTGGCTTCATATGATTGCCCCCTTGCTCTGTTCACCTGGGCTCTTTCCTCTGGATAGGCACATGTCTGATGTCTTTCTGTGTCTAAATTTCCTCTTCTTATGAAGGACACCTGTTATATTAGATTAGCGCCCACCCTAATGACTTCATTTAACCTTAATTACCTCTTTAAAGGCCCTGATTCCAAAGACAATCACATTCTGAGACAATGGGGGTTTTGGGCTTTAATGTAGGAATTTGGGGAGGATACAATTCAGCCCATAACAGGTAGTGATATTCTATTTCTTGACCCAGGAGTTGGTTTCAGAGGTTTTTTATTTATAAGTATTAAACTATATGTTTGTTTTATGCACATTTATAATTTTTATACTACATTTACCAAATTTTAAAAAGTTAAACAAATCAGCATACTGAGCTACCCCCAAATACAGTTCTGATCCACTATTTTTGACTCCCAGTAGAGGCCAATGACTCTCATTTCTATGAACATCAAAAATGAAGTATATAGTCTAGGTCTAGGACAGGGCCAATTCATCTTTCCAGCACTATTTTTCTTCTTTAACAAAGTTACAGGACAGAATATTTTGGCATAGTTATTCAGAATACCTAATACATAAATACTGTATATTATTTTATTTGCGACACCTTCTGAATATTAAAATAATGTCAATACAAACTCTAGTGTCTGTATATCCCCCACATTCCCCAAACCAGCAGACAAAAGACATGTCCATCCTCCTATGAATGATACTTTGAATCTGTCCTTTGGGCTGTGAATGACCTTGCAAAACTGATGGTTCTGGTAATGAGGCTGCTCTATCAGCTGAGAACAGCATTTCCAAAGGGAGAAACATATCTAAATGCAGAGATGGAGAAGTGTTCTGTTTTCCACGCTGCTCAAAGGAAAAATTTAAGGCATGAAACAATAAAAATCCTCAAAGAAAGCATAGGAAAAACACTGGAAGATATTGGCCTGGGGAAAGACTTCATGAAGAAGACTGCCATGGCAATTGCAACAACAAAAATAAACAAATAGGACTTAATTGAACGGAAAAGCTTCTGTGCAACTAAGGAAACAACAACCAAAGCAAAGAGACAACCTACACAATGGGAAAGGATATTTGCATATTTTGAATCAGACAAAAGCTTGATAACTAGGATCTATAGAGAACTCAAATTAATCCATATGAAAGAAGCCAACAATCCCATCTATCAATGGGCAAGAGACATGAATAGAACCTTCTCTAAAGAAGATAGACAAATGGCTAACAAACATACGAAAAAATGTTCATCATCCCTATCAATTAGTGAAATGCAAATCAAAATCACCCTGAGATACCATCTAACCCCAGTGAGAATGGCCCACATCACAAAATCTCAAAACTGCAGATGCTGGCGTGGATGTGGAGAGAAGGGAACACTTTTACACTGCTGGTGGGACTGGAAACTAGTACAACCTTTCTGGAAGGAAGTATGGAGAAACCTCAAAGCACTCAAGCTAGACCTCCCATTTGATCCTGCAATCCCATTACTGGGCATCTACCCAGAAGGAAAAAAATCCTTTTATCATAAGGACACTTGTACTAGACTGTTTATTGCAGCTCAATTTACAATCGCCAAAATGTGGAAACAGCCTAAATGCCCACCAACCCAGGAATGGATTAACAAGCTGTGGTATATGTACACCATGGAATACTATTCAGCCATTAAAAAAAATGGAGACTTTACATCCTTTGTATTAACCTGGATGGAAGTGGAAGACATTATTCTTAGTAAAGCATCACAAGAATGGAGAAGCATGAATCCTTTGTACTCAATTTTGATATGAGAACAATTAATGACAAGGTCTCAGTGGCAGTGGGGGAAGGGGAGAGCAGAGAGAGAAAGAAGGAGGGGTGGGGGAAAGGAAGAGCTGAGAGAGGGAAGGAGGGAGGGGGTGGGGCCTTGGTGTGTGCCACACCTTTTGGGGGCAAGACACTATTGCAAGAGGGACTTTGCCTAACAAATGCAATCAGTGTAATCTGGTTTATTGTACCCTCAGTGAATCCCCAACAATCAAAAAAAAAAAAAAAAAAAGAGAGAGCGGCATTATCATCATCGTGTTTTACAGAGGGGAAGACTGAATCAGAGGGGTCAATGATGTGCTCAAGATATAGAGAAGATATTCAGAGTAGGAGGCATGAAGGAAGATATTCAGAGTAGGAGGCATGAAGGAAGATATTCAGAGTAGGAGGCATGAAGGGAAGGGAAGGCATGAAGGGAAGGGAAGGGATGATAAATTATCCAGTGCTTTCTATAAAATTTTATCCTTCCTAAATTTAAAAATAAAATCTGAAGCTATTTGGAAAAAAAAAAAAGAAAAGATATTCATCACAAAGTGGAAGTTTATCATGGTGTATTCATTTCCACACTCTCTCGTTGAGATAAGCTAAAGTGTGATTGGATTCTGCATTATTTATTCTTAGTAGGAAGGACTGAAAATTAGATTGTGTGGTGTTATTTGAAGGACAGGAAAATTCTTTGTTCCCCCAAGGAGAGTTTTCTCCTCAGCTGGGTCCAAAATATGAGATTCCCATTATTCTCCAGCAGTGCACCAGATAATGGAACACACGTTTGAAACAGAGAGATCCTTATGGAACTGTCTACTAAGAGAATCATGCAGGTAAACTGATACTGTGACTGGGGAAGAAATAAGGGAGTCTATATAAAGATATGTACAAATGGAAGGAGATATTCAAAGCAGTTTGGAAGTCCAAGGAATTCTTCCCAGAAGTGATTTAGGGCTTAAACATAAAAGAAGATTAAAAGTGAATCAGGTTCCAAGTCAGGTAACACACACCCTGGAGAGAGGGAACCACATGAAGAGGTCACAGGGACATGAGTCCATCTAACTAGCTTCTTTACCTCGTTGATTGGATTCAAGTGGTCTAACATTATTGGAATAGTAATGTCCAACCTTGCTGCTAATTCACATGTAGGTTGAAATGAATTCACTTCCACTACGGCTTTCAGCTCATTCTTATCCACTTTGGTCTTGGGTTATCCGTCCGGCTCCTTTCCAAGATTAAAATCACCAGAAAAGAACTTCCCAAACTATCGACGTACTGTGTGTTCATTAGCCACATCCTTCCCAAACACTTCATTGATAGTTCAAGCTGTCTGTGCTGCACTGGTTCCATGAGGGAACTCACCTTTGAAAATAACACAAATTTTTGCCTTATCCATATTTTCACAAAATTGCTCTAAAAAATATTTAAAAGATAATCACAAGTCAAAATGTGGATTTATAAGAATGAGGATGTACCTTCACAATAAACATAAAACAAGTATCAAATGTCAGAGATATCAACTGTTAAACTTGGTACTTAAGGAAATTGGACATTTCCTACTTAATAACCTAATAGTTCCAGCAAAGTGATCCGGAAAGAAGACTCATTACCATCAACTGTGCAGTGAATGGGAGATGCGAATTCAGGCAGCGTTTATACTATCCCTTTGAGCTGTTCAGCTAAGAGGAGAAAGGAAAGATGATTCAGTGACTCAAGCAGGCAGGATGTAGAAGTTTCTCTAGAGTCCATGGAGAGAGTGAGGCCCTGCCAACACCTTGGTTTCAAATTTCTGGCCTCCAGATCAGTGAGACAATATTTTTTTATTTTACGACACCAAGTTTGTAGTAATTTTTTACAGCAGCCACAGTAAATTAATACAGACAAGGTCAAAAGCATTCAAAAAATGTGCTATTAGGATCATCCATGATGCCCTTCCTTTTGTCTTTCCTTCCTTCTGATTACACTCATTCACACCTGTCTTCCTCTCTGCCTCCTTCTTGTATTTTTATTTTTATTCTCCTTCCTACCATCTTCTTGGCTTCCATACAAACATACACACACTTATGCACACGCACGCACACATAAGAATATGCCATGTGGAGAAAATAACGGTAGATTGTTGTTTACAAGAAACAAGAAAAATGTCATGTCGTGTTAAGTGTTTTCTATGAGTAATTTAGGCATTTAAGTTATCAGTTTATCTGGAATGGCCTGCCTCAGAAGGCCATTAAATTTGAGCACAGGTGAAAATAGTAAAAAAAAAAAAATCCAATCATTAAAAAGACCAAGGAGGATTGAATTGGACTAGAATGAACAGATATGCAGGTTGTAGGGCAGGAATGAGGGTGTAAGCACCCCACTATGACTGGAGATGGTGGTCAGTCATTATCTTAGGGTATGTGTCAGCCACAGGAGAAGAGGAATGCTGACTCTTTTGGTCACCATTGTTGCCCACCACCTGGCCCGTTCCTAGCACAGGGACAGGCACATGTCCAGTGGTCAGCAATGTGTTAATAGATCTAGGGTGAGACTGCATAGTTAAATCGCATTACTGAAGGATACTTTTTGTGTACAATTTGGGCAAATTTTTAACCTATTTATAAAATGGAGAAATAATAATATCATATGTGATTAAGAGAATTAAATTAGGTTCATAAAACCATGTAAAACACTAAAGGACACTTTGTGACACATAGTGTGCAACTCAATAAATATCTTTATTAGTATGGGTGGGCTCTCAATAAGTGCAAGGTGAATACAGGGACGCGTATCTGTAATGAATCTGGCAGGGCAAGCCGTAAAGGTCAGTGGTAAGAAGCTGTGGGGAGAGGAAGAAGTTGGTCAGGAATGGGCTGGATCTGAGCTGGTGAGCTTCAAGAGCAACTCGTCTGGTCTCCTTTGTACTCACCTCCCTGGTTTATCCATCCTGAGATCCTAGAAGCTTCATTAAGTTCCTATAGAGACTGTACTGACCTCAGCTGTGGGATGTGGCATTGGGAGAAGGGACTAAATGTTGCTTGGGATAGAGCAGAGCGCGAACAAAAGGGACCTGTTCATGGGAGAACCATTCACTGGGGAAATGTCACCTGTGCTGGGAGTCCTAAAATCCATCACTAAATGGAGAACACAGAAGGAGGTCAGATCCTGCTAGCCATCAGGGGTCGCTGAGAGACAGTGCAGCAATAGCCTTCCACAGTGACCTGAGGCTATTCTGGCATTTGGACTCAATTCTCTCTAGGCTGGCTGTGGATGGTGAATTCAGGTCTATAGGGCCCAAAGCACAAACATATAATTTCTCTTTAAGAAAATAAATGAAAAATTACAAATTCAAATATAAGCACTAAAGTAAATTTTTAAAAGAATTTTTTTTTTTTTTAGAATTTTCTTTAGCATTTTCTTTTAGAAAAGAAACTTCCATAAGATATAATTTTAAAAACATAAACAGGCCAGGCATGGTGGCTCATACCTGTAATCCTAATACTCTGGGAGGCTGAAGCAGGTGGATTACTTGAGCTAAGGAGTTTAAGACCAGCCTAATAGAGTGAGACCCTGCCTCTACTCTAACTAGAAAAACTAGCTGGGCCTGGTGGCAGGCACCTGTAGTCCCAGCTACTCAGGAGGCTCAGGCAAGGGGATCCCTTGAGGCCAAGAGTTTGAGGTTGCTGTGAGCTACGATGACACCATGGCATTCTACCCCTGGGCAGGAGTGGCAGGGAACCCCAAAACCCAGATAAACAACACAAATATAACAAAAATGAAGAAAAATATATAAATCTTCATTAACTGCCTGACACACTTTAAAATATATTTTTCTACATGTTTTTGGTTGCATTTTCTTTTATTACCTCTTCCTAAGACAACGATTTTGTTGTATCATTTTTGTAGTAAAAACAGAAAAATCTTGCTGGGGCTGGGAGTCATAGAGATAATGGGGTTACAGTCTGTGGCCCAAATCTTCATGTGTCATTGTCAATGACTCAGCACAGTAGGCAGGAGTATTCCTGGGAGCCATTGTTTCCCCAGGACAGCTAGTCATAACATAACTATAACCGAAAATGATTGAGAAGCACATAAATATATGCCATCTATTCTTAACCAAATGTAAGCCCATCTTAATTTTCCATTGGCTAGATCCTTAAAATTCTGGTGACCACATAGGAGCAACAGAAGGAATGTCAGATTGTGATAGTTACTGATCTTACATGACTGCAGTCAAAATAGGTAATGTTGAAAATGCTACAAACATACTGTTATTGCAGTTTCCTTCTTCAGTAGGTCCTTGGTCTTGGGGATTTGAAAAATGAACCCATGGACCACAGATAGTGGTAAGATAGGATTTATTAGACAGAAAAGAATACAGAAGGAGTAAAAATGCACCAGAGCTTCCCGCAGAAGGAAAAACCCAAGTTGGAAGACTCCACATGGGTCCTTTGTCTAGGGGTATATATAGTCTAACAATGAATGGAATCAGTCCCTTCCTGTGGGGGTAAGGTTAATGAGTGTTATTGACCAATGAATGGATATAGTCCCTTCTCTTGGGGCAAAATGTCAGGGGGTTCCTTCATGAAATTGCCCAGGCCTAGGAAACGGGGGATCCCTGTTCAGCCTTGAATAGGGGAACCCTGTATGAATATGACCAATTCAGTACATTACTGGGGCCTCCCCAGGACCTTGAAAAGGGCTAGCAGAAGTGAGGGTTTCACAGCTCACACTTGGTTAGCTTCCAAGTGAATCCACTGGGGCACTAACACACTCTTATGTCTGTAATGTGAAGAAGAAATGCTTCATTGACTAAGGTTGTGAGACAGACCCAAAACAAATTTCTTTTATTCAGAATTCTACTCTGTAGTTCACAGTGACAAAAGGATTGCCGATTCTTATTTCAAGCCATTCTTTTCCCCAATTACTGTTAAATGCTAGCGGAATACACATTTTTATTGATATTTTCACCTCCTTTGAGCTTTGAAAAAGGAGATAAAAGTAGAACATCGGCCACCCTGTATCCTCCATCTCCCTGAACCCTCAAATGGTTTTCTCGGATCTAAAACCATTTGCACCAAAATGCTTCGTACCCTAATGAAATATCTGTCATCACACACTTTCATCTAAAGGTTTCAAAACACTTGGAGTATGGATTATGAAATGACGTTGAGGCTGAAACAAATATGCCATTTTAAAGGACATTTTACATTTCCGAGAACACTCTACTGATTAAAAGGAAGAAAAGATTTATGTAAGGCTAAGACACAGCTGCAGGGTGTAAGCCATCTATCTTTTTGTTTTGTTCATCATGTTCCATTGGCTTTTTTTTCTTGCTGTCTGAAAACATGAATGAAATAACAATATGAAAATTGAATTCTTTTTTCTTGAATTTGGCAAGATGCCAAAGCCATAATGTTGCTCAAACATTTAATCAGTCATGCAAAACTCAAAAGAAATTTTAACGGCTTTCAAAAATGGTGAAAAGAAATCAGACAACTTAATTTAAATCTGTACATCATATATGTTTAACAAACGTTTGATTTACATTCTAAAACAAAACTAGATAAAAGGAATGAATTTTTGCAGGTTTTGTTCATTTGCAGTATGTGTTGACGTGTAGTTACATGTAGGTACAAATGTAAAGGAACCATTCTCTTTCTGGGCTATGTTTGAAATTAAGAATATCTCAAACATATTTTGATTTAGCAATAATTAGTGGCATGTAAATTTATTCACTCTATCACCATTGCATGTTTGAAAACTATTATGGCTCATGTTTTTTAAAGATTGAAACTTTAAGATCCCTAATCCATAACTGACTCTAATCCATCCATTTGTGGCTGTTGCATTGTTTTCAAATAAATACTGATTTAATACACGACAGCCCATGTTAAAATACAAAATAAATACTAAAGTACAAAGAATATAATAAAGACTTTGTCAAAGAACTGTGAGTGAAGAAAGCAGACAAAAATGTTACCATTAAATACAAATTTGATAAGTAAAAGTGGTGAACTAAGAATGAAAAAGAAATGTATTTTCTTTTTCCAGAATGAGGGACTGTCTTTATACAAGTAGTTATTCTCATCCTTCCAATTAGTGACTCATTCTTGAGCCACTACTGACATTGTTACCCTAAAGCAAATGGCACTTATGGATTTATATGCATTTAACTTACACCTTTTTACTTATCTCAGGTGAAATAATTCCTTTACTAGAAATCATTGTGAAAGTTATGAAAAATCGGAGGTTTTCAAGAAATGAAAAATCATAGTTTAACGTTTTGCCTTTCAAAGTTAATGTAATATGCATGCTTTGCTAGCAATTTAACTGCTCATTATCCTATTATCTGATTTCCCATTTGGAAATTAATAACAGAGGCCTTGACTCATTCAAAGTGATGATGATGATGAAGAAAATAAACTTCAGAGTAAAATCCAACTGTGTTATACAGATAAGACTGATGTCAGCTCTACCCGACCCCAAACCAGGTCTTTTTTCCTTCCACTTTCCTTATTGCCTCAGACATAAAATAGGCTCTGGCCAGAGAGAGAAATTCCCCAATCCTTGAGTTCATCCTGAAATTGCTTAACTCTAGTGTTTTAGCTACCTCTGTTCATGTTATCCCACACCAGATTCTCTGTCCTGGGCACACATTAGAATTACCTGAGGAACTTGAACAAGCTCTTTTTAAATTAGAACCTCTGGCCATCAGTATTTTTTAAAAAGCTCCCCAGTTGGTTTCAAAATACTAACACAGTATGGAGGAGGGGGTGGGATTAGGCGGAGGTACAGATGAAACAAGGTTAACCATGCCTTAATAGCTGTTGAAAGTGGGTGGCGAGAACATGAGGTTCATTACACTATTCAGTGTACTTTTAGTAAATGTTTGAAATTTTTCATAATAGTTTATTAAAAAAATATTACCTAGTGATTCTAATGTGCAATCAGATTTGCTTCCTGGGGATCCCAATCTGTAATAACTATGAAACTAGAATCCTTATTCTCCTTTGTTTTTAATCTCTTCATGATTTAATTAGTTAGCTAATTAGTTGGTTTAAAAATGCTTATAAATGTTTTCTCTCAGCTGGTATAGTGCTAGCCCCATATTAGACTCTGGAGACTCTGTAAGAGGCTGTTTACTGTTTGGTTAAATGAGACAAATCTGCAAACAAATAAGTTACAGGTAGAAGATGTGTACAGGAGGGAGTAAGGCAGAGGGAGGAGGGTCAGTTGCACCTGAAGGAAGCATCTGGAACTGCTTCATGGAAAAGTGAATTTTAAGGTAAGTTTGGTGAAACTTACCTATGCTTTGAGATCCAACTCAAATTCTACTTCCTACATCCTTCATTTATATTACCAAACAAAAATAATCCATTTCCACTCTGCATTGTAACACTTGGTTTCTATATTTCTTTACTCAATTACTTTAGGCCTCATGTTGTTATATGGTAAGTTATCTGAGATGGAGAATTGTTTTAATTTATTTTTGTATCCTTCAAAACCTTAAAAAGTGACTCAATTGTCATAAAACTTGAATAAAAGTATGCTGAATTAAATAATAGTAATTACACTTACACTTGAGCTCTATTAAATAATTTTGTCATATCATTTTGACATTTGAGTTTACACATGTGCCTTAATTGGCAATCAATAAGTAATTTAGGAAAAAGCACTGGTCTAAAAGAAAAATATGTCAAGTTGGAAAAAGGGCCATTTTGGTGTTTTGTTGGTCAAAAAGGACATTGCTCTTTCCAAAGAGAGCTACAAATAAGTACTCTAATTTTTCTGCTCCCTGAAAAGGTACACTATCTAGCCAAGTGCAGCCTTGAATGCTAATTTTGTTTTATTGAAAGCACCTGGGATTCAAAGGCTTTTCCTTCTCTAGTTTTCACAAGAGCAGTTTTATCTGCCACACACAATTTGGAATAACCCAATTCTGTCACTTTGGTGGGAACAAATAATTAAAAGAAAGTTGGTTGAAAAGATAAAAGGCACAGAAAAAGAAAAAAGCAAAGCCCAGGAAAAGTATCAGCGAGGTATTTCTTGGCACTTTGTTAATTTCAACTGAAGTACTATTTTTTTTTTGAACTTGATAAATTCAAGGCCATTTTAATGCTTGACTTAAAGTTCTACCAAAACCCAAAAAAGAATATAAAGGCTCACAGCAGAGAGTATTAGTAATCAAGGCCAGGGTAGGATAATAAATGAATGACTCGGTTCCCCTGACTTGTTGCCAGATTGACAAGATCCCTAAACCTAACAAGCTTGCAGCCAGTGCACTACAAGCCATTCAGGAACTAACTCTACCATGAGAAATAAATAGACATTCCTGAAATATTGCTATTTCAGTAATAGGATTTTGCTTTTTCCCCCCAACTCCAACGAAGACAGACTCATGAAATGATATAAGTACAATTTACCATGGAAAAACTTTTGTGATAAAAATGTGTCAAATGGTTTATGAAGCGAGTGTATGATGCCCCATGATCATATCGATGTATACAGTTATGATTTAATAAAAAAACAAAAAAAAGAAAACTTTTAATTTAAAAATTTTAATACTTTTTAAACACTAGAAAAATCTGTATTTTGAAAAAAGTGAGATATCACAAACAACAGTGGGGTTTTTTTTTTTTTTAAAGAATTCTGTCAGATATTTCTTGATCATCATTTCTTGCCAAGAACAACTAGGAACACTGGACAAAATACTGTAAGAGGAAAAGATGGATCCAAATTCTGTCAAGTATAGACTTATTGTTTAGTTGGGACCTAAAACATGCTAAATACCAGGAGCAGGAGAAGTTGGAGAGGGACAAGCTTTTACAGTGACTGCAGCTCAGCATTGAAATGGCTCAATTCATGATTAAACTAAGGTGATCTGTCTCTATCCCAATTTTTATTGGAAGGAAAAGTACCACTGAGAATCTTAAATTCTTACGTAGAATTTTTTTCTTACCCAATATTTAACATTTAATTTAAAAAATTATCAGACATAATAAGAAAGAAGGTGAAATGACTAAATATCAAGAGAAAAAACAGAAAATACAAACTGACCTATAGAACAGTTAAATTTTATAGTCCTCAGACTGTGATTAATAAATTCAATCAATCAATAGCGGGGCATTGTGGTAGGCACCTGTAGTCCCAGCTGCTCCGGAGGCTGAGGCAAGAGAATCGCATAAGCCCAAGAGTTAGAGGTTGCTGTGAGCCGTGTGATGCCACGGCACTCTACCCGAGGGCGGTACAGTGAGACTCTGTTTCTACAAAAAAAAATAAATAATAATAATAAATTCAATCAATCACATAATATTATGGAGAATTTCATTAGAAGACTGGAACTCTAAATTAGTAAATCAAAAGGGATGTCTATAACCAAAAATTATAATAATCAAAGTTAAGAACTCAATAGGATGTATATGGGTTTAATAATATATCAGACAAGTTGAAGGAGATTTCTCTCTGGGAAATAGGGAAGGTGTAATAATATGTACAAATGGGGGGTTTTTCTAAATTCCAGTAACCTTTTATCTGGTAACCTGTGTGTGTTCATTTTATACTAATCCATCAAGCTATGTACATATGACTTGTGTTATGTTATGCATGTATATTAACTAATGGGACTTATTAACTAAAACACATGAAATACTCCTACGCAGATACTCAGAATGAAAGTCTGGGAGGGCTGAGATGTTTTAGGAAACTAAACTCTTACAGGTAGGGCACACACACACGCAAAATTAACATTTTCAAATAAAAAATGTCAAATTTTTAAATGACTTCCTCTGAACTGACTTGTAAGCTGACATTCACCATTGCTTTTGTTAAAACTTCCAACAGGTGCTCATGGGATGTTAAACACTCAGATAGTGGTATCTATCTCTACTTGGGAGAATGATTACGAGAGTGGGTTGTGTTTGATAATAACCTGAAACTAAGTCTATTCTACTTATTCCTTTAATAACAAGATACAATTGAATATTGTACACAACATTTGAGTGCAAAAGAAACTTGTTTTGATGGAAATTTGAATGCTTTCTCAATAAAGGTGAGTCAGGAAAAAGTAAACAGACTGACCAAGAATAAATAAGGAATATTATTGCTGTGTATGCACACACCATTAACATATTATACATCAAGAAAAATGTGCATACCTCCACAAACATATAAATATGTGTATTAAATATAGTCTGGTTCCTCGTTCATAGGGTTGTTGTGAGAAACACCGGAGGTGAAATATCTACTTAGAAAACAGAGGCTTAATGGTAGCTATTATTTGTCATTAAGGTAGAAAAGATTTAATTTCTTTTTTTTTCTTTTTTTCTTTTTTTTTAATGACTGCATAGCTTGTTTTTCCCTTGAAGTATAATGTTGATGCTTGTTTTTATATACAGGGTAAGAAAGTAATCCCTTTACTGTTAGTTTTAGAATTTTTAAATTAATAATAGGTATTAGATTTTAACAAATAAATTTTTGGTATCTGTTGATATGACACAATTAAAAAATTTAATCTATCCCTAGATTCTATTTACTGGTGTTTTAAAATTTTGAGCATGAATTTTGGGTGAGCTTTGTCTATAGTTTTCTTTCTTTTCATTTCCTTTAACCACTTTTGGGGTCAGGGTAATAATAGAGTAAATCAGATAACCTATTTTGGGCATAATTTCTATAACTTATGAATTATTTGTTTCTGGAGAGTTTTGTTTTTTTTATTGTTGGGGATTAATTGAAGGTACAATAAGCCAAGTTACACTGATTGCAATTGTTAGGTAAAGTCCCTCTTGCAATCATGTCTTGCCCCATAAAGTATGACACACACCAAGGCTCTACCCCCCTCCCTCCGTCCCTCTTTCTGCTTTTCCTCCCCGCCATAACCTTAATTGTGATTAATTGTCCTCATATCAAAATTGAGTACATAGGATTCATGCTTCTCCATTCTTGTGATGCTTTACTAAGAATAATGCCTTTCACTTCCATCCAGGTTAATACGAAGGATGTAAAGTCTCCATTTTTTTTAATAGCTGAATAGTGTTCCCTGGTATACATATACCACAGCTTGTTAATCCATTCCTGGGTTGGTGGGCATTTAGGCTGTTCCCACATTTTGGTGATTGTAAATTGAGCTGCAATAAACAGTCTAGTACAAGTGTCCTTATGATAAAAGGATTTTTTTCCTTCTGGGTAGATGCCCAGTAATGGGATTGCAGGATCAAATGGGAGGTCTAGCTTGAGTGCTTTGAGGTTTCTCCATACTTCCTTCCAGAAAGGTTGTACCAGTTTGCAGTCCCACCAGCAGTGTAAAAGTGTTCCCTTCTCTCCACATCCACGCCAGCATCTGCAGTGTTGAGATTTTGTGATGTGGGCCATTCTCACTGGGGTTAGATGATATCTCAGGGTGGTTTTGATTTGCATTTCTCTAATATATAGAGATGCTGAACAGTTTTTCATGTGTTTGTTAGCCATTCATCTGTCATCTTTAGAGAAGGTTCTATTCATGTCTCTTGCCCATTGATATATGGGATTGTTGGCTTTTTTCATGTGGATTAATTTGAGTTCTCTATAGATCCTAGTTATCAAGCTTTTGTCTGATTGAAAATATGCAAATATCCTTTCCCATTGTGTAGGTTGTCTCTTTGCTTTGGTTATTGTCTCCTTAGCTGTACAGAAGCTTTTCAGTTTAATGAAGTCCCATTTGTTTATTTTTGTTGTTGTTGCAATTGCCATGGCAGTCTTCTTCATGAAGTCTTTCCCCAGGCCAATATCTTCCAGTGTTTTTCCTATGTTTTCTATGAGGATTTTTATTGTTTCATGCCTTAAATTTAAGTCCTTTATCCATCTTGAATCAATTTTTGTGAGTGGGGAAAGGTGTGGGTCCAGTTTCAGTCTTTCACATGTAGACATCCAGTTCTCCCAACACCATTTATTGAATAGGGAGTCTTTCCCCCAAGGTATGTTCTTGTTTGTTTATCGAAGATTAGGTTGTTGTAAGATGTTAGTTTTATTTCTTGGTTTTCAATTCGATTCCAGGTGTCTATGTCTCTGTTTTTGTGCCAGTACCATGCTGTCTTGAGCACTATGGCTTTGTAGTACAGACTAAAATCTGGTATGGTGATGCCCACAGCTTTATTTTTATTACTAAGAACTGCCTTAGCTATACGGGGTTTTTTCCGGTTCCATACAAAATGCAGAATCATTTTCTGCAAATCTTGAAAGTATGATGTTGGTATTTTGATAGGAATGGCATTGAATAGGTAGATTGCTTTGGGAAGTATAGACATTTTAACAATGTTCATTCTTCCCATCCATGAGCATGGTATGTTCTTCCAGCTGCTATTTCCATTCTGAGGATTTGATAATTTCCTTTATAGAGGTCCTTCACCTCCTTGGTTAGGTATATTCCCAGGTATTTCATTTTCTTTGAAACTATGGTGAAGGGAGTTGTGTCCTTGATTAGCTTCTCATCTTGACTGTTATTGGTGTATACAAAGGATACTGACTTATGGACATTGATTTTATATCCTGAAACATTACTGTATTTTTTGATGACTTCTAGGAGTCTTGTGGTTGAGTCTTTCGGGTTCTCTAAGTATAAGATCATGTCGTCAGCAAAGAGGGAGAGTTTGACCTCCTCTGCTCCCATTTGGATTCCCTTTATTTCCTTGTCTTGCCTAATTGTATTGGCTAGAACTTCCAGCACTATGTTAAATAGTAAATGTAACAGAGGGCAACCTTGTCTGGTTCCAGTTCTAAGAGGAAAAGCTTTGAGTTTTACTCCATTCAGTAAAATATTGGCTGTGGGTTTGTCATAGATAGCTTCAATCAGTTTTAGAAATGTGCCACCTATGCCTATACTCTTCAGTGTTCTAATTAGAAAAGGATGCTGGATTTTATCAAATGCTTTTTCTGCATCTATTGAGAGGATCATGTGATCTTTATTTTTGCCTCTGTTAATATGGTGGATAACGTTTATGGACTTGCATATGTTAAACCAGCCTTGCATCCCTGGGATGAAACCTACTTGATCATGATGTATGACTTTTTTGATGATAAGCTGTAATATACTGGCTAGGATTTTGTTGAGAATTTTTCCATCTATATTCATGAGTGAGATTGGTCTGAAATTCTCCTTTTTGTTTGGGTCTTTTCCTGGTTTTGGTATTAGGGTGATGTTTGCTTCATAGAATGTGTTGGGGAAGATTCCTTCTTCCTCAGTTTTTTGGAATAATTTCTGCAGTACAGGAATAAGCTCTTCCTTGAAGGTTTGATAGAATTCTGGTGTGAAGCCATCTGGACCAGGGCATTTTTTGGTTGGAAGATTTTTTATTGTTTCTTTTATCTCAGTGCTTGAAATTGGTCTGTTCAGGAGCTCTATTTCTTCCTGGCTAAGTCTAGGGAGAGGGTGTGATTCCAAATATTGATCCATTTCCTTCACATTGTCAAATTTCTGGGCATAGCGTTTCTGGTAGTATTCAGAGATGATCTCTTGTATCTCTGTGGGATCAGTTGTTATTTCCCCTTTATCATTTCTGATTGAGGTTACTAGAGATTTTACTTTTCTATTTCTCGTTAGTCTGGCCAGTGGTTTATCTATTTTATTTATTTTTTCAAAAAACCAACTTCTTGTTTCATTAATTTTCTGAATGATTCTTTTGTTTTCAATTTCATTGATCTCTGATTTGATTTTGGAGATTTCTTTTCTTCTACTGAGTTTAGGCTTAGATTGTTCTTCTTTTTCCAATTCCATAAGATGGCTTGTGAGATTGTTGATGCGCTCTCTTTCTGTTTTTCGAATGTAGGCATCTAAAGCGATGAATTTTCCTCTCAAAACTGCTTTTGCAGTATCCCACAGGTTTTGGTAGCTTGTGTCTTCCTTGTTGTTATGCTCAAGGAAGTTAATGATTTCCTGTTTTATTTCTTCCTGCACCCATCTGTTATTCAACAGAAGATTGTTTAATTTCCATGCCTTTGGGTGGGGTCGAGCATTTTTGTTAGAGTTGAGTTCCACCTTTAGAGCCTTATGGTCTGAGAAGATACAAGGTAAAATTTCAATTCTTTTGATTCTGTTGATATTTGTTTTGTGTCCCAGGATACGATCAATTTTGGAGAGTGTTCCATGGGGTGATGAGAAGAATGTATATTCTTTATCTTTGGGATAGAGTATTCTATATGCATCTATCAAACACAGTTGTTCTAGGGTCTCATTTAAATCTCTTGTATCTTTGTTTAATTTCTGTTTAGAGGATCTGTCCAGCTCTGTAAGAGGAGTGTTAAAGTCCTCTATTATTATGGTATGAGTAAGGTCTGTTTCAAGAATCTGGGAGCATTTAAATTGGGTGCATAAATATTTAGAATTGAAACATCTTCTTGTTGTATTTTTCCCTTGACCAATATAAGGTGACCATCTTTGTCTTTTTTGACTTTAGTTGCTTTAAATCCACATGAATCTGAAAATAAGATTGCAACTCCTCTGTTCTTCTGAATGCCATTTGCCTGAAAAATTGTCTTCCAACCCTTGACTCAGAGCTTTAATTTGTCTTTTGAAGCCAGGTGTGTTTCTTGCAGACAGCAAATGGATAGCTTGTGTTTTTTAATTCAGTCAGTCAATGTGTGTCTCTTCAGTGGGGAATTCAAGCCATTAACATTTATTGAGATAATTGATAAGTGTGGTAGTATTCTATTCATCTTATTTTGTGAGAGTCCATTGCGTAGTTTTATCTTTTGCATCAGTGTGGAGGTGAGGTTCTGTCCTTTAATTTCTGAGTTCTTACTTTGCTGGTGATCCTTTGTGGTGGTCAGTGTGCAGAACAGGTTGAAGTATTTCCTGTAGAGCTGGTCTTGTTGTGGCGAATTTCCTCAATGCTTGTATATCCGTAAATGATTTGATTTCTCCGTCAATTTTGAAGCTTAGCTTAGCAGGGTACAGAATTTTGGGCTGGAAATTGTTCTGTTTAAGTAGATTAAAGGTAGATGACCATTGTCTTCTTGCTTGGAAAGTTTCATTAGAGAAGTCTGCGGTCACTCTGATGGATTTGCCCCTGTAGGTCAACTGGCGCTTACTCCTGGCAGCTTGCAGAATCTTTTCTTTTGTCTTGACTTTGGACAGGTTCATCACAATGTGTCTTGGAGAAGCTCTGTTAGAGTTGTGGTGACCTGGGGTCCGATATCCCTCTGAAAGCAGTGTGTCAGAATCTTTGGTGATATTTGGGAAATTTTCTTTTATAACATTCTCTAGTATGGCTTCCATTCCTGTGGGGCATTCTTCTTTCCCTTCTGGGATTCCTATAACTCGTATGTTGCAACGCTTCATAAAGTCCCATAATTCTGACAGTGAACATTCTGCTTTCTCTCTCTTCTTTTCTGCCTCTTTTACTATCTGAGTTATCTCAAGACCTTTGTCTTCTACCTCAGAAATTCTTTCTTCTGCATGGTCTAACCTGTTGCTGATACTTTCCATTGCATCTTTAAGTTCCCTAATTGACTGTTTCAGTTCCTTCAGGTGTGCTATATCCTTTTCATATTCTTCATATCATTCATCTCTTATTTGATTCTGTTTTTGGATTTCCTTTTGGTTATTTTCCACTTTATTAGCAGTTTCCTTCATTGTTTCCAGCATTTCTTTCATTGTTTTCATCATGTGTATTCTAAATTCCCTTTCTGTCATTGCTAACATTTCTTTATAGGTGGAATCCTCTGCAGTAGCTACCTTGTGGTCCCTTGGCGGGGTTGTTCTGGACTGGTTGTTCATGTTGCCTGGGGTTTTCTGCTGATTCTTCCTCATGAGTGATTTTTTTTATCTGTTTCCTTGCCCTAATTTTCCTTTCACTTCCTCTTGCTCTTTAAGTTCTCGTGCCTGTGGACTAAGGGTTAGATGAGTCCTTTTGGTACAGGACCAGAAGGGTGAGAAGGTTGAAGAGCAAGAAAGGGATGAAAGAAAGGAGGACCGAGTGAAAAGAAAAAAAAATAGAGAAAGTAGAGGGGGTGGGTAAAAGGAATATTGACAAAAAGAAGAGAGGCACAGAAAGAGGTAGACAGAGCAATATAGGTGTACAGTAGGGTACTTTGACACAACCTTAAAAAAAACACCTTCTGGGGGTGCCCAGTTGGGTGGTTCCCTTGAGGTCAGCAGCTCTTTGCTAACCTGATCAGACACAGTACCCCACCTCCACCAAGTAGAGAGGAAAGACAAAAATGCTGTAAATCAAACCAAAACAAGCAAACAGAAAACTTTACGGGATAAAATTCGGTGAAAAACCAAATAATAGCGGTAGAAACACTAGCAAAAATGAAGTTCTAGTTATTAAAAAAGGGAGCAATGGGAAATTGTAATTAAACTAGAAAAATTGAGAAAGAAAAAAGGTCTGTATGGAAAAGGTTGAAATTAAAAAACAAAACAACATCAACAACATCAAAATAAACAAACAAAAAAACCCAACCAAATAAAAAAAAAAAAGAAAACACAACCAAAAACAAAGCAGTATGTTTATGTTGTTGAATATTGTCTGGGCAACATGTGGTCCTCGGGGGTATGAGATGTTAATCACAGTTCTGATACGACTGGAGGCTGCTGATTTCTCAAACCCCAGCAGGTAGACACCCTAAATCTCTCTTCAGCCCACTTAAAGGGCACTTTGAACTTGTAAACTTGCTGAGCAGAAGCCTTCCCAGGAAAGTGCTTGTCGCTGGAATCCCTGCTGAAGTGGCTATCCACTTACCCAGTGTGCCAAAACCGGTCTCACTCTGCCCCTGAAGGTTAGGGCTGCAAGGCGGCTCAGACCCCACCCTTAGGCTACTCAGTCACTGGGTTACCAGCTCCCATCCGATTCTAGCTCTGCGACCCTGAGGGCGGAGCTTGCTGGGGCAGATGGCTCACAATGTCTCCCTGTGGCCCACAGCCAAACACTATTAGCTCCGTCTGGCTCAGCGGCTCAGACTGGGGCCCTAGACAACAGCCAAAGTTCTTTGCATTCCTGCTCAGGCTCTCCCCAAGGCAGTTCAACTGAGTGTCAAGTCCAAAGACACCAAAACAGTTCACAGATAAGGCCTTTCCGGTTTGCAGTCTCGCTGCTACTGAACTTACAGTTGTGGGCGGATTTAGACCGATTGAACACACGTGAGCCCTTGCCGGTTTTCCACTGTTTTAGTCCTCCTCTTGGGGTCCAGAAGTCTCTCGCTGACTCTCTGTATCCTTACAGGGGTGATGATAGGCAGATCCCACCAGCCAGAGATGCCTAGAGTCCTATCTCCCCGGACTCACGGTGCCCAGATGCAAGGAAGCTGTTACTCGGCCGCCATCTTGCTCTCCACCAAGGTAGAAAAGATTTAATTTCTTAAACAGAAATAGCTACATTTCATGAGGATTCTCTTTTTAAGTTCTTTTGCATTACAAAATAATTTTCTGACTTAGGGGAAATCTTGTCCTCTCCCCAAAATTGCCATACTCTGAAAATATAGAAAATGAATGGACCCCTGCTAATAACTGAAAATGAACCCAAATCATATGAATAAATAACATATAAACACATTTTCTCTTCCAGGCAGGGACATAATCAGAAAATTAAAAGAGGTTGTTAAAGTTGTCCACTGATACAACCATAAATTGAACAAGTAAAATCCATGAGTTTAATCAGAACATACTTTATTATTTCTCTCTCACTATCATTTCAAATTTTAGGTTTTTATATCTTCCCATCTCACAGAAATTTAGAGTAAGTCCTCAAACTTCTCTGGCCACATTCTGGTAATAAAAACAATCTCAAGTCAGTAATTAAAATATTCAATTCTTGAAGGTCATTCAGGGCTCAGCAGCTGTCTTACCCTAAATCAGGCCCACTGCAGCTGGATATAGACAGGCAGTGAGGAAGGGGCAAGACTGGTTCCTCCCTCTTTTCCTGGCAGGACTTCTACCTCCTCCTCCATTTCTGACCCCCCCCCACCTTCCCTAGGATCAGAGGACCAGAAGAAAGAGGGGAAGGGAGAGGGCTTTGCCTGGGCTTGCATGATATTTGAAGCTGTCTCTATCCTAGTGTTCCACCCAACCTGGTCCATTTGCTCACTGCCCAAAAGAGAGCCTGTACACTGAGATAGCAAGATTTACAGCATAAGTTTAATTCTGCATAGCACTAAGTGGGGAGATGGAAAGAATTTCCCAAATCCGCCTCCCCGAGAATTTGGGAGGCAGAGTTTTTAAGGATAGTTCAATGGGCAAGTATTAGGCTAGCCATTGTCAACCTGTGGGTCACAACCTCTTTGAGGGTCGAATGACCATTTCACAGGGGTCGCCAAGACTATCCTGCATATCAGATATTTACATTACGATTCATAACACTAGCAAAATTACAGTTATGAAGTAGCAGCAAAAATAATTTTAGGGTTGGGGGTCACCGCAACATGAGGAACTGCGTTAGGAAGGTTGAGAACCACTAGATTAGGCAATTAGATTTGCTAATTGGCTGGTTCAGGGCAAAATTATGGGGGTACAGAAATCATGTTTCAGTTCCTGGGGTCACCATTCCAGTTGAGTCAATTTCTTGGTATGGACTACTGATCTGGGTGGGTCAGCCAGCCCACTGGAATGTAGGACCTGAAAGATATCTCAGAAAGTACGTTTAGGTTTTGGGAGGGTGATGTTATTTACAGGGAGAATTGTGACTCTAGAGTAGCAATTATGGACAATGACTATTATCATTATTTCTACTTTTTACCCTTTTATTAATTTGTAAGGGCAGTTTTACTAGGACCATCTGTGGAATTTTGACTATCACCCATCACTGGAGATGTCTCAGCTGCAGTCTCTTTTGGGGATATTTTATCTCCTCTGGCTGCTTCTTTACCTTCTAGTCCTATGAAAGTCCATCTCCCCATTAGGGTCCCTTTATTGTACCTTGAATGGGTTTTCTCTCATGGCTCATCTCCAAGTGATGGGTTAGTATCATAACACTAACACTAACATAACAATTTCCTTGACCAGCTCTGCCACCACAGGTAACCTGCCAATGCCGTAACCTCTCTTGGCTCCAGCATCAGAGCAGCTGGGCTCTGCCCTGTAGGTTCATCTGGTACTAGTTGAACACCAGCCCTTGGGTGACACACACTCATCAACTTTGCAGTGAGTCATCTGTTGTCTTGCATTTTCAACCCAAATGAGGCACATAATTCTCACCCATCAAGTGATTTATTTATTTATTTTGCAGTTTTTGGCCGGGGCTGGGTTTGAACCCACCACCTCTGGCATATGGGGCCAGTGCCCTACTCCTTTGAGCCACAGCCACTGCCCCATCAAGTGATTTTTTGCACAACTGAAAAGGCAATGAAAGCCGACCTAATTCAATGATCTGTGTCTGATAGTGTAAGTGCTCACTAAATATTAATTGAATGTTGAATACATGTGTTCATATGAGCTTGCCTATTTGGAGATATAATTTGACTCAGTAGTTGTGATGGAAAATGAGTTTTCCCTCTGAGACATTTCAGAGTGGTTTAAATTGTCATGTCAGAGGAGTTTGGGCTACCTTCTCTGAGACTCGTGGTAGAAACTAGCAGAGAGTTGCATTTTTAAAATATGCTATGCTTCTAGAGACAGCAGCATTAAACTTGTGAAAAACACCAGAATGTAAGCTATTTCAGAAGTAGCTCTCTTTATCTCACTCTCCTGAATTCTATCATCCATTCATTTAGGGCATTTTAGGCTTTGGGAAAATAGATTGAAAGCCTTACTCACCATTTTTGTTTCGGCTTCCAGCTGCTAAATAATCCCCCAATCAGTATGTAAAAGGGAGTTTTCGCTTATCAATCAGCCTTCTTCCCACTCTTAACTGGAAGAAAACAGGCCCTTGGATGCATCCAATAGATGGAGTGACTCCTACCTGCAGCTCTCTCTACCATCAGAGGAACAAATAGCTTTGGATGGAACAAAAAGGCAGAGAGGAGGTGGTGGGACTGGAAAGAAGCAGAATGAAATGCACGATAAATAGCCCTCGCGATAATGGAAGTGGTGGAACTGTTCAGCTGACTGTTGGATGGAGTGGCATTGTTCTCTCATCTTTTCATGTGTCACACAGGAAATCACCCTGTTGTAATGGCAGCCTCCAAGTGCGTTACCAGACAAGCTACCCTAGAGGTCACAGGACAGAAAGGCTCACAGATCAAATGTTTGAATCACATGGCTTATGAAATCAATTTAAAGCTGACAGTGAAAACCAATGGAAAAGACATGAGGTGAACAAACACTCTGAGGATGGAGTACTGGTGTGGTGAAAGGAAAGGACCATCTGGATCCTAGGATGCATGGTGTTCATACATTCTCTCTCTCTCTCCCTCCTTCCCTCTCTTCTCTCTCTCTGCATGTATGTACCCTGTGTGCAGTGCGTTATCCTTCCCAGCTGATGGTGGTGATGACAATTAGAGTGGAGGATCTAGCCGGGGGCCTGTAGAGAGAAGGTGTCTTGGGCCAACCACACACACACATTTGCTCCATTGAAGAGATACAATGACAGGCACTCCTGGTCACAGCTGTAGCCAATCAGCTTGCTGAAGAGCTATGAGTTTTATTTATGTTTCACAGGCAGAGGACACAGAGGGCCAAAATGAACATCACCAATGGGTGGCTAGATTGAGACTTTCTGAACACTAAGCACTCACATATGGTATTTTAGTGCCTGTTGGGCCAGAAAAAAATTGTTTGGGCTTTCTTACCCACGGTGCTGCCGGAAGTCACTATATTTTTCCTGGATAATCATGCCTTCACTGTGTGTGGTCATGGTTTTGTAACTGCTGCTTGGCACTTTGCCACTGTTGTTCCCCTGGGTGTATATAGATGTGTACAAGACCTTTGGCTCATACAGACTTCCTATGCTAGCTTGCCTACTGCCATGAGCTGAACAAGGGAGGACTTTCCCTGTTTGCTGGCTGGCTGTCACGAGCTGAATAAAGCATGTTGTACCTGCCCCTGGTGTCTACGTTCCTCTCCGGCCTGTCAGAATGAGGACAGTTGCATTACAGTGTCTCTTGCATATTTAATCTCATAGATATTGAGGACCCAGATGCCTCATCAGTATTAGGTATCTCTGGATCCATCCATCGGTCTCAGTCTGTGTTGAACAAACATACATTCTACTTGCTAACCACCTGGACTTAGCACAGTCTAGGAATTCTGCCCACGTCTAACACACTTTTTGCTTACTAATTACCTGTCTATACTTAAAACTCTTAAAAAGGTGTCGCCTGCTATACAAACTACAAATTTGTCTCACAAAATTAGTCTGAAAAGCAACTTCGTGTTATGATATAACTTTCACTGTGGAACAATGTCTTGTTCATTTGTTTGTTTTGTGTGTGGCTGGCAGCAGCACATAAATATACACCTAATACAGCCCCACCCTTGACCTCAGGGGATGTGTTCCAAGACTTCCAGTAGATACCTGGAATTGTGGATACTACCAAATCACACTTGCACACACACACACTCACACATCTGTTAACCTAGAGGGCTACTAAGTGACAGGTGGGTAACCTAGAAAAAGGGCTGATTCCTGTCCCAGGCTGACGAAGCAGGATGGTGGTGTGAGATTTCATCACACTACTCAGAACAGCATGCAATTTAAAACTTATGAATTGATTATTTCTGGAATTTTCCATGTCATACTTGTGAACTGCAGTTGACTGTGGATAACTGAAACTGAAAAGTAAAACAGACGAAGGGGTGGGACTACTGTACACGTGTTTGCATAGAAAATGAATTTCAGTGTCATTGCTACATGTCCACTACTTCAAAGAGCGCTACAATCAATCAAAGGACGCTTTTCTTGGTAAGTATTTAAGTTAAGCTCAAAACAACAACTATTTATTATTTCCGGGAGCCTATAAGTCAGAGAGGTGGTTTTGCTCATTTGTTCTCAGCTGGGCTTACTCTTTCACCTGCAAGTTATCTGGAAGGTCAGCTTGGAGGGGGATGGTCTAGGATGGGAAGAAGCTTTGTGGTAAAAGATATGTGCTGCCTTAATATAATAAGTCCTGATTTACTTTTTTTCATAATAAAATACGGTAAAAAATCATGTTATTAGAAGGAATGTGAATTTTGAATGTAATGGAATGGCCCTCAGAAATACAATATGTATGATGACAAAGTTTGTTTGATTCCAAATGCTATTGGGAAAAGCAGCCAGTGCCAAGGGTGAAACATCCCTAATATTTTCTCACCATCTACCTCCATTCATGGGAAAAGCCCAACCATCACTTCCTCAAACAACAGTAGCCTAAGAAGCAGAAATAGAAACTGGCCCACCTCTCCTCTCTTTGGGGCCAGCTGAGTCTAAGCATTGGAAAAAAAAAAAAAAACCATTAGCATTTAGCACTTGCCTAAGGCTGTGGAAATTATAAAGCTAAAGAAGGTTCTAGAAGACTTAGCATGACCTCATTATTTTGTAAGGCAGAGGCATTGTCATAAATTTGTTTAATATGGTTGTTGCCTTGGTATCCGAATTTAGGCCTGACATAAGTTGTTTGAAACCCAACCCCTGACCATGTTAAAATTCTTCTCTCCCCTGTGGTTATTTGTGATATGAAGCACTTATTCTTCACCCCACTGACCCAAAACCCATCACAGGAGACCTGGGAATTGTAAATAAGTTTCTGCCTTCATGTGTTTTCTTTAAAGTCATCAATCCACAGCTCCCCTGGGGAAAGCCTAGAGGATAGTGGCCACAGACCTTAATAAAGAAATAGTCCCACAGGTCCCCTTGACACTCCCAATGCTGGGTGAGCTCCCTGCCCCTGCGGACTTCGCAACAGCCACCGTTGGTTCCCCCACCTCCCCGGGATCCGAAGTAATCAATTTCTTCTGTTTCATGCATTTTGGCTTCATGTCCTCATTGTGTCTATGCTGCTGCTACCCGACTGACATCTAAACCGAATTCCCCTTGTTCCCACCCAGGGCTCTCCTCCAGAGTGGTTTTCTTGGCTTGTGATTACACTCAAGGGAGAGAGACCTTGAGACCAAATTATAATAGAGAGAAGCCATAACACCAGAGATCACAACAGCTGGCGCAGTGAACAGGGTGTGTGGCTGTGACTATGAGGGGCACAAGGAAAAGACATCAGACTGCCCTTGGAGCCCTAACTGGCTCTTCCATGTGCTTGATCCCATCTGGGAAGGTTGCACGTGGGCCAGGGCACACCTGCACTGCTGCCCTGTCTCTGCCGAGGGCTTCCAAGCTGCCGTCACTATGTTGGGGAAGTGGTCCTAGAACATCCGGGTGCTTTCCAGGACCCATTGATTGCCAACCTTATCAGGGCAAGAGGGGCAACGATCCATAACTGTGGCTCCAGCTGGTCCTTGGAAGGGGAGCTACTGGGCAGAATGAAGTTGATTATATTCTAAAGGCCTAGCCTGGTGGCCAAAGACCTTATTACAGAGGGGCAAAAGGTGTACCCTCCGCTCCCCCATCTGTCAGGTAGCTTGTAGGGCAGTGTGAAGCTAGCGGAGTGCAGGAAGAGCCTCCTATTCTGCTGCCACTGAGCTGGGGAGACAGCATCTAGATGTCACTTGACTTCCCAGCTTGATACCAGGAATGCCCTCTTCCCCAGGACATAACCATGATCTTTGGCAATGTCTATGCTGCTGCCTTCACTTGCTCTGTCCTTTTTGTCCCCTGATCCTAATGAGGTCAATTGCACACCTCTTGAGAGTGAGGCAGCTTTCTACAACCTGGAGAAAGGAACCACAGATACCTCGCTCCCAACAGGGGTCACTCGGACAGCCAGAAGCTTGTTAGGTAAACATACAAAGACAGGAAAAAAAGGTTTTTAAGATGTCTAAAAAGAGATCTATTCTAAAGCTTTCACTTTAACAAAAAGAAAAAATGAGGAGTGCTGTAGAGAGACTGATTATCTAGGGGGAGGCACATCAGATAGAGGCTGGAGAGGCAGCACCCCTTCCTTTCTCTTTCCAGAGGCGGGAATTAAAGCTGGGCTTCAGGCTGCTAAAAGCTGAGGGGGAATATACATGTGTAAAAGTTCAAGAAAAAAAAGAGGAAGTTTAAACTTGAAGTACTGACCAAATGCCAGGTGTAACAAACTTAATGCTATTCGTAGATTACTCACTAATTTAAAAACAAACCCTTAAATACGGGAAGGAAGAAGGTAATAAAATAAATCATATATACTCACATATATTATTTTAATATAAATGTGTCATAAATAGATACATTATAAATGCATATATATGATATATAACTAAATTAAAATACATTTCATAATTTGATCCCGTTGGAAATACCAAATTTATATGCTAAATTTATATACTAGAGAATTGATATAACAAAAAGGGGAAAAGGATACCAATTGGCTTGGTGCCTGTAGAACATAGATTCTAACGTTAATAATTGGTGTAATGTACTGTCTGAGAAACTTAATGGACTTAATCCATTAAGTCCACTAAACTTAATCATGGACTTAATCAATATTGGGGTTCAAATTATAGTTACACCTGAGATCCTACTAAATTTAAACACTCTGCCCCTACCATCTTGAGAAGGTAACTAAATATAAAATAGAGAAGAAAAAATGAGTAGGCCTCACTTTATTGACAGCCCTGCCTGAATTTCCCACAGTTACAGCACTCATTGCTATAATGCCGCGGTTCTCAACCTGTGGGTCGTGACCCACAGGAACTGTTTTAAAGGCATTAGGAAGGTTGAGAACCACAATGTGATCTTTGGTGGCCATGGATGCTCTGACAGGATGAGTAATAAATTAAAATTCAAGTCAGTTTTTGGCATGTGGCTGCTTTTTGTCCCTTGGCCAGGATGTTCCTAATAAAAGACAGGGCCCAAGAAGCAACACACTTAACCGAACTTCAGGCGGTTATCTTAACAGTGGATGCCCTGGCCAGCAAATGGTTGATTTTCACATTTATGAGGTATCCCCAAAGTCACCAGATGTAGCAGTATATTTTGAGAAGTTTGTAATGAATATTTTGTAAGGTATATCTAGCTACGATTTCCCATTTCCTATATATGGTGACTTTTGGGACAACTTACATTATGGACTTTGGGGCCTAAAAATTGTCCCTTTCAAGGTAAAAACAAAGCAAAAACTCTGGCAATCTCTTGCTTTGTAGATACCCAAAACGTCAAGCAAAATTACGTTTCCACATATACTAAGGCCACAATACAAGGCTTTGCCAAAACACTCCTGTTCTCGTTAGAGTTCTAGATGTTACTTGTAGTAACCAAGACACACATTTCAGTCCTTTTTTTTTTTTTTCATGCAGTTTTGGCAGGGGCTGGGTTTGAACCCACCATCTCCGGCATATGGGGCCAGTGCCCTACCCCTTTGAACCACAGGTGCCACCCTACATTTCAGTTCTTAAAATGCACATGGTGTGGCTCAACTCTCACCGGAGGCATCTGACAGAACCTTAATGTCCCTGAGAAGCCCCAAACAGGAGCCTTCACTGAGAGACATAAGGGGTCCTTTTCAAATTTCAGTCCAACAAATAACCCCCCATGCTCCCTGTCTAGCCTCAGGCTTTAACTTATTTTTTACACCTTTCAGTCTTTCCCTCATCTCACAGGACAGGAGGTCAGATTGAGGGCACTGAGGACACCTTCTTTCCTGGGACTTATGACCCGTAGATTGCCCCACAATCCAGGCAGCTGCTCATCTGACATGAGTCCCAGTTGAACCTGAATTTCTGCCCAGGACAGGACCCCGTTGGGTGCAGCTGTATGTCACGGTGCTGACTGCTGGCTCTCTCCCTATGGGTTTCAGTGCTTTATGGGTCACAGCCCAAAGGCCCACATCAACTCAAGAGGGTCCCGCCTGAATAGGACATCCCAGTCACACATCTCAGATGACATCTCTGTGGCCAGAAACCTCACTTCTGTGTCTGAGCTACTTCACTCCAGGATTGAAAGTCTCCACCCAGCAATGGTGCCATAAACTGCCTCTCCCAGGATACCGAATGAATAGACACGGGATGTTCTTTGCTTTTCTACCTGAACTCACTGTCTGCTTCACCTATTCTTTGCTCTCGGTTCAAACTCGTACCCCTATTCTTTCATGCCTAAAGGGGAATCTGATACAAGTTATTAAAGTTAATGGAGATGATTCCTTTTCCCAGGAGTCCCCTGCCTCATATCAGTTCCCTGGGGACGGGGGACCACCCCACTCCCTCTCTCTTTTCCAACTTTTCCCTCCAGGTTTCCACCACAGCCTCTGATAGTCAATTTCTCCATCACCCAACTACAACGGTCTTATATTTGAAAAAGGACATCAAAGCCCCAAAGAGTAAATTGTAGTAATTCTTATAATCGGCCTCAGCATCCATTTTGAATACCTACCTACCAGAAGCAGCAAGCTCAATCACATTTGGCAGAGTTTACAGCCCTCCGCCTCCTGCCCGTTGCTCAAGGTGGTCGGTCCAGATATCTGCCACGTACAACAGCTCTGGTGAACTCCTCCCTGTGGGGCAGCAGGATACAAGCTACTGGACTTGCCCACTGACCTCCACGCCCACATGGCCTGTGTAGATATGCCACAGTGACCATCTCGGTCACACTGTGTTTCCACAGAGCTTGTGCCAGCTTGCTGTAAACCAAACAATTCAAACCCACTGGGGGAAATCTGTCTGGGGAACATCGTGGACCCCGGTCAAAGCTTTGGCGCACAGGACCCTCTTGCTCCCCACCTGCTGGTTGGGCCTTTGTACCTGGATGGCTTCCCTCTCCCCTCCGGTCCTGTGAGGCCTGCTGCCCTCCTCTCCTGGCCCTGTAAGTAGTACGCTGCTGCTGCTGTGCCGTGTTTCCCTGGGTTGCCTCCTCGTGTCTCATCTGACTGACACCGTGGCAGGGCTCTCCTAGAGCCTGGCTACCTTGGTAGGAATAAACTGAAGTGCTACACATGTGTCTGCCAGTATCAACGTGTTTCTTATGAAAGGGGCACCTGGTCCTAGGCTGGACACTTGGGCATTAGGCTGTGCACCAGGGTATGGCAGTGGCCTGTCAAAGGTACACTGTGAACATCATAGTCTTGTCCCCTGGAGCCCCTTTGGGGCAGGGTGAAAGTTTACAGGCACTCTCCTGAGAGAGACCCCAATGCCAAATTAGGAAGAAAAAATGCAACAGTGGTTCATCCTCAAGAAGGGCTGTAAGTGAAGAAAATGAAGGCTTAGAGGGACAAGTAAGGAAGAGAGAGAGAAGGGGCATTAGGGAGCAAGGTGCAGCCTCTAGGGCCCAGGTGGTGCCGTCTCCTTCCCAGCCCTCCCATCGTGTGGGGTTCACATGGTCAGTAATGGCTCAGTCTTCCTCAAGCACGACCTGTCTTTTTCCCTCCTGAAGACCACCATCCATTCTTTTAAGGCATTTAAGATCTTGGGAAAATAGATTCAAAGCCCAACTCACCATTTTTGTTCTGGCTCCCAGCTACACAATAACCCCTAAATTAGCAGGTGAAAGGGACATGTGTAGCTCTTCACTTAATAATCAGGCTTCTTTACACCCTTACAAGGGATCCAAGTGTTGGGAACCAGGAAAACCATCTTCTGGGCCAGGTGAGGTGGACTTGGAATCTTGCGACCTGGGATTGGCTGACCTCTGTCTCCACAGGTAGGAGGAAGGCACTGGTGAGCCTGGGCAAGGAGGAATCACCAACTGCCAGCCACCTTTCTGCTGGAGACCCAGCACATTCTGGATCAGAATGGATCCAGAGCACTTGTACCTGAAAGTTCATATAGCTGTCACCTCCAGCCCCTCTGCCCACCTTGGACCACTCCAGCCACACTGGCCTCCTTAGTGCCTCAAAAAAGCAACAGACACCTGCCTCAGCCTTGTCACTTGCTGTTCCCTACCAGGAAATGATGTATGCACAGCTTACTTCCTCACCTCCTTTAGGGCTTTGTTCCTATATCACTTCCTCAAAGAGTCTTTCCCTGACCATCCTCCATAAATAGCTCACAGCTCCCTACCTATTTCTGCTGAATTTCAATGCCCCTAGCTCAACCTTCCTAATGCCCCTAGTTCAAGTTCAATGCCCCTAGTTCAACCTTCCTAATGCCGTGACCCTTTAAAACAGTTCCTGTGGGTTGTGACCCACAGGTTGAGAACCGCTGCCCTAGCTCTTCTTGGATGTGATAGTTTCTGTTTGTCTATTTGCTTATGGTTTGGGTTCGCCCACCTGAGAGTAAGCTTCAAGAAGGCAGGACTTTATCCACTGCTGTTCAAGTCCCGGAATCTTGAACACTTACCAGGTGCTCCAAAAATATTCCTTGAATTAGTGCCTATCATCCTTGTTTTGCATTTGTGTGTATTTATGCCAGGTGGTGAATTTCTGGATTCAGAAATGTGGATGTCTGATGATGGGACTTAACGAGCTGAATGGTGGAAGTGTTACAGCCCAAACCTGGACCATCAGAACTGCCATTGTAAAAAGTGAGGCTCTGTTTACTTCCAAACTACAGGAGGAAATGATCAGGCCCACTACAAAAAATATTGCACACTCTGTGGCTTAAAACAACAGAAATTGTTTCTCTCATGGTTTTAAGGCTATAGTCACTCTGGTCTGTCTTTGCCTCTTCAGTTTTTGGTGGTCATTGGCATTCCCTGACTGTCACCTCTATGTTGTCACATCATTCTCTCTTTTGTGTCTGTATCTCTGTCCTATAAGGACACATGTCATTGAATTTAGGGCCACCTGGACAATTCAGGATGATCACATCTTCTCAAAGTCTTAATTTTAGTTACATATTCAAAGACTTTTTCAAAAGAAGGTAAGATTCTCAGGTTCTGGGCTTTAAAAAAATGAATATATGTTTTTTTTTTAGGGTCCCACTACAGTTCACTATAGAAAATAAAGCTAACATTTGAGTTCAATGTTTCTAATTCATTGTTAACCTTACTAAATCTGTGATTTCCATTTAGATGTGAAAATTATTTCAAAAACTGCTCTCAAAAGGAAATATAAAGTGGCTTATCTAAACCACATGGCACAGGTATAATTTGATATTTATGCAGTGAGAATAAACTTAAACTGGCTTTTCACTATACACACTAAAACATCATCCTGTTCCAGCCCCACATAAAGGTATGAAGGGGGCAACATTTGCTATTGCCACTATCCTGGATTCCCTTTTGGATTTTTTTTATTATTTTTTTTTAGCAACACCCCTTTCCCTATTTTATACTCTTGTTAATTGTCTTAGCATGTTGTGCCACTGTAAGAAAATACTACAGAATGGGTAATGTGCAAACAATAGAAATCTATTTCTCACAGCTCTGGAGGCTGGGAAATCCAAGATCAAGGTGCTGGCAAATCCCTTACTGGGTAAGGCCCTGTTCCTCATGGATGGTGCTTCCTTATAGTGACCTCATATGGCAGATGAGAAGACAAATAGGTCTACCTTGTTCCCCTCAGACCTATATATATATGTATATATATATTTTTTTTTTTATTAAATCATAGCTGTGTACATTAATGCAATCATGGGTTACAATGTACTGGTTTTATATACAATTTGAAATATTTTCATCAAACTGGTTAACATAGTCTTCACAAAATTTTCTTAGTTATTGTGTTAAGACATTTATATTCTACATTTAGTAAATTTCACATGTACCCTTATAAGATGCACTGTAGGTGTGGTCCTCCCAATAACTCTCCTTCCACCCATCCTCCTCCCCTCCATCTCCCCTTTCCAACTTCTTCTTGGGCTATAATTGGGTTATGGCTTTCATATGAAAGTCCTACTATGAAATTGGTTTCATAGTAGGACTAAGTACATTGGATACTTTTTCTTCCATTCTTGAAATACTTTGCTAAGAAGAATATATTCCAGCTCCATCCATGTAAACATGAAAGCCCCTCAGACCTTTAATAAAATATAATCCCACCCAGGAAGGCAGAGCTTTCATGGCCTAATCCCCTCAAGAGCCCCACCTCTTTTTTCTCTCTCTCTCTTTCTCTCTGCTCTTCCTTTCCCCCAAGTCCCACCTCTTAATACTGTTGCATCAGGACTGACAGAAATTTGGAGAATAGCATTATTCTACGGGCAACCCTCCATGACAGTCATTCATGTTTCTAACCTTTCCATACTATTAATTATTCAGAACTTTGTAGCTTTCATTTTCTTTTCTTAATGTCCTGGAAGTAGTATGACCAGCTTTTGATGTTTCTCTTTACAGTTCAGATTATCGTTTGGTACTCATTGATCTTGCTATGCATTGAATTGTGTCCTCTCAGAAAGATATAAGGAAGTCCTAATTCACAGTATCAGAATATGATCCTATTTGGAAATAGTGTTTTTAGAGAGGTAGTCAAAGTAAAACTGAGGGCACTGGGGTAGGCCCTAATCCAATATGAGTAGTGTCCATATAAAAAGGGGACATTTGGCCACAGAGGCAGACGTGTACAGAGGGAGGGCAGCCATGTGGAGCAGGAGAATGAGAATTGTGTATCTACAAGCTGAGGCCTGCTGGCACCCACCAATGGGAGGAGAGGAAGGATCTTTGACTTCAGGTTTCTGAGCAAGCATGGCCCTGCTGCTTTAAGAACTCTCGCCTTCACAACTCTGAGCCAATCCCTGTCTGTTGTTTTAAGCCATCCACTTTGTGGCATTTTGTTATGACAAAATAATGGAATCCCCAAACTAAGCCGTCTCCCTTCCTTTAGCACAGAGAATTCAGTCTCTTTCCCCCATCACCCTGCTAGTTGCTATCTGGGTTTCAGTCTCAGGACTTCGGTGAGACTTACAATAATGGGATGAAAGGCTAATAATCATTTGTTTAAAGCTTCAAAGAAGCCCTTAGGAGAAGAATTGTTCCAAATTTGAAGGAAGTAAATGCAGCAGTTCAAGATAAGGGCTTCATATGATAAGCTCAAATTGGCTAGTGGATATGTTAATTTATGAAAAGGAGCTGCATAATTATTTATTGAAACATGATTTAAGATTTAAGATGATTCAAGAAGACAGGAATCTTGTTATGAGAATAATTAGGCACTTGGCTAAGTCTGTAGTAATTGTATGAATTTTCTCTCTCTTCGTCATCTTCCTTCTTCTCCATTGGCACATACCCAGCCTCCTAGCAGGCCACTATCTCTGTCCTGCATGTGTGGTGTCCCCATTTTCAGTGACAGAGGGCAGAAGGAGTCATTGATAATACCCAGAATGGGGCAGCAGGCTGGCCCGTGTCCTGGGAGGTTAAAAGACTGCCTGAGCCTCTAGTTGAGAAAGACATTTTTAAACTAGTGGTACTTTTACGGATTCTTCTCTTTATTTTAATATTGTTAGATGGGAAAACACGTCTGCATGAAATGTAATTTGTGGTTTTATACTATTTTTTTAACTCTGGAAAGAAAATCCTCGTTATGGCATATTCACTGTTGATATTTGGTTGTCTGACATACACATGTTTTCTTATTTTTACTCTCTATGAAAGTGAGATACTAATTCAAATTTTAGGAGAAAGCATTGCCTTCCTAGTAAATATATACAAGGATTAAGAGCCTTGATCTAAAGACATTAATACCTGTACTTCTTACACTCTGTAGGGATGGTTAGGGTGGGTACTTTTGATAAAGAGCCTTATTTAATGAATGTTTCTTTGAGCACACAGGAGGGTGGCTGCCCATTCTGTTTTTGCATAAAGCTCATCCTGGAATCTTAGAAAAGTGAACATTCCCCAGAATGCAAACTCAGATGGTCAACTAGTATGTGGCATCCCAACCCACGTGAGTAAAAAATGTCATACAGAGTTCCCAGGAGCACATGTCAAACTTGCCCACTGCAGGGCATGGATGGAGGTTGCTTCTTGGCCTCAAAATCATTTAATTCTGTAAAGGAAACCACAGATCTTCAAGCCTGAAGAGTGTTGCTTCACCATGCTACCCACTGACCACTTTTCTGTGACTTTTCTCAAGGTCAGTGTCACCACGTGGTAACTATTGCTGCAAATAGCCTGGCTCAAAAGTTGTTCACTACTTTTCTCAACAAATTAGACATAGCAAAATCCAATTTTTCCTCAAGGGCCAGCATTCATGATAAAGAAAAATAAAAACTTTCCCCTAACTCTTCCCTCTTTTATTTAATTATCAGTATTGTAATAATAATTTTCAGTGTCAATACATAAACTCTTAAATTAATTAAATTTTTTAGAATGAGTCTGATTATCTCCCCTCCATGGGTAAAATTTTTGATGTGTTTTTATGGAAAAACATAGTTCTTCTTAGTGTCTATGGTTCCAAACTATGAAACTGTCATTAGAATTGGACTTTTGGTTTACAATCTCCTGATAATATGGAATCGTACATGCACACACACTTTCTCTCTCTCTGTCTTTCTCACACTCACATCAGATAAATGTTTTACTTTAGGATACAAAATATAATATGTCATTTTCTTTCACCCCTTAAGTAAAAAGTAATATTTCCAAATTTATGTTGCTGTACTAGTGGGATATTCAGTTTCACTCATTATTAGATTCCCTTCCCCCACCCCAGTTCAACATAGGTTGTTCAAAGGTCCATGGAGTCTCAGTCCAGCTCTTATAAGAAGGGCCCTCTGGTGTGTGGCATTCATGGCCATTGCTAATTGTAGCAGCAACACTTAAAAGGCAGATGTTCTGCTAGTCTTACCAACAAGGAGTGTAGAAGTCCTTGCCCAGTGTCAAGGTCTCCTTCCCAGAGTTCTGCCTGTCCCAGTGCACCAGACAGGTATTCACCAAAGGTCTTGCTGCCTCCTCACATTGCTAAGGCAGCTGCTGAAACCCTCCACTCCCACCCAACACCACCTGCCAGATGGGGAGGTTGTTCTTCCCTCAGGCTTCCATCTGCTTTCTTGGTCAGAACAAGCTCTTTCAGTTCAGGCCACTCTGTACCCCACTAACAACCCCATAGGTTTCTCTTCCACCTCCCAACCCCCAAATAAGACAGATATTCTCAAAATCATTTAATTCTGTAAAGGAAACCACAGATTTTCAAGCCTTAAATGCTTATTTCCACCAAGTCTGGGGCTGTAGGGGAAGGAGAAATATTTCTCATTCTTTCTGGATTCTTCTGTGGCAAACAAATAAAGACAAAACAAGCAAAAGAGGCAAAGAAAGCCAATGAAAAGCCCCATGACATGTGATTTAACTCGGATTTTCTTTCTTTTTTTTTTTTTATGGTTAACATAGCTGTGTACATTAGTGCAATCAAGGGGTACAATGTGCTGGTTTCATATACAATCTGAAATATTCTCATCAAACAGTTCAACACAGCCTTCATGGCATTTTCTTAGTTACTGTATGTAGACATTTGTATTCTGCCTTTAGTAGTTTCACCTGTACCCATTCCAAGATGCACCATAGGTGTGGCCCAACCTATTATTCCTCCACCCCAACCTCCCCCCTCCTTTTCCCTTCCTTGGCCCTTTCCTCATAGTTTTGTGCTATAGTTGGGTTACAGCCTTCATGTGAAAGCTATAATTTAGCTTCATAGTAGAGCTGAGTACATTGGATACTTTTTCTTCATTCCTGAGATACTTTGCTAAGAACAATATGTTCCAGCTCCATCCATGTAAACATGATGGTAAAGTCTTCATCTTTCTTTAAGGCTGCATAATATTCCATGGTATACATGTACCACAATTTGCTAGTCCATTCATGGGTCGATGGGCACTTGGGCTTCTTCCATGACTTAGCAATTATGAATCGGGCTGCAATAAACATTCTGGTACAGATGTCTTTGTTATATCGTGATTTTTGGTCTTCTGGGTATAAACCTAGTAAAGGAATTATAGTATCGAATGGCAGGTCTATATTTTTAGGTCTCTGAGTATTCTCCAAACATCCTTCCAGAAGGAATGTATTAGTGTGCATTCCCACCAGCAGTGTAGAAGTGTGCCCTTTTCTCCACATCCACGCCAACATCTCTGGTTTTGGGATTTTGTTATGTGGATTACTCTTATACTGGGGTTAGATGTTATCTCAAAGTAGTTTTGATTTGCATTTCTCTGATGATTAAGGATGATGAGCTTTTTTTCATGTATTTGTAGATTGTGCATCTGTCTTTTTTAGAGAAGTTTCTCTTCAAGTCCTTTGCCCACACTGAGATGGGATCACATGTTCTTTTCTTGTTAGTATGTTTGAGTTCTCTATGGATTCTGGTTATTAGACCTTTATCGGAGGTATAACCTGCAAATATTTTCTCCCATTCTGAGGGCTGTCTGCTTGCTTTACTTACTATGTTCTTGGCTGTGCAGAACCTTTTTAGTTTGATCAGGTCCCAGTAATGTATTTTTGATACTGCTTCAATTGCCTGGGAAATCCTCCACATAAAATATTCACCCAGGCCGATTCCTTTAAGAGTTTCCCCTGCACTTTCTTTAAGTATTTTTATAGTTTCATGTCTTAAGTTTAAATCTTTTGTCCAGTGAGAGTCTATCTTAGTTAATGGTGTGAGGTTTGGGTCCAGTTTCAATCTTCTACAGGTTGCCACCCAGCACCATTTGCTAAATAGGGAATCTTTTCCCCACTGAATGTTTTTAATTGGCTTGTCAAAGACCAAATAACAGTAAGTAGCTGGATTCATCTCTTGGTTCTCTATTCCATTCCAGACATCTACTTCTCTGTTTTTGTGCCAATATGATGCTGTTTTGATCACTATTGATTTATAGTATAGTCTCAGGTCTGGTAGCGTGATTCCTCCTGCTGTGTTTTTATTGCTGAGTAATGTTTTGGCTATTCAAGGTTTTTTTCTGATTCCATACAAAACGAAGTATTATTTTTTCAAGATCTTTAAAATATGACAATGGAGCTTTAATAGGAATTGCATTAAAATTATATATTGCTTTGGGTAGTATAGACATTTTAACAATGTTGATTCTTCCCAGCCTTGAGCATGGTATGTTTTTCCATTTGTTAACATCTTCAGCTATTTCTTTTCTTAAAGTTTCGTAGTTCTCTTTGTAGAGACCTTTCACGTCCTTTGTTAGGTATACTCCCAAATATTTTATCTTCTTTGGCACTACTGTGAAAGGAATAGAGTCCATGACTGTTTTTCCGGCTTGGTTATTGTTGGTATATATAAAGGCTACAGATTTATGGGTGTTGATTTTGTAGCCTGAGGCATTGCTGTATTCCTTGATCACTTCTAAAAGTTTTGTAGTAGAGTCCCTAGTGTTTTCCAGATATATGATCACATCATCTGCGAAGAGTGAAAGTTTGATCTCTTCTGACCCTATGTGGATACCCTAGATCACCTTTTCTTCCGTAATTGCAATGGCTAAAACTTCCATTACAATGTTAAAGAGCAATGGAGACAATGGGCAACCTTGCCTGGTTCCTTATCTAAGTGGAAATGATTTCAATTTAACTCCATTCAATACAACATTGGCCGTGGGTTTGCTGTAGATGGCCTCTGTTAGTTTAAAAAATGTCCCTTCTATACCAATTTTCTTAAGTGTTCTGATCATGAAGGGATGCTGGATATTATCAAAAGCTTTTTCTACATCAATTGAAAGAATCATATGGTCCTTATTTTTTAGTTTGTTTTTGTGCTGAATTACAATTATAGATTTACATATATTGAAATAGCCTTGAGACCCTGGGATAAATCCCACTTGGTCATGGTGTATAATTTTTTTGATGTGTTGTTGGATTCTGTTTGTTAGGATCTTATTGAGTATTTTAGCATCAATATTCATTAGTGATATTGGTCTATAATTTTCTTTTCTTGTGGGTCATTCCCTGGTTTGGGGATCAAGGTGATGTTTGCTTTGTAGAATGTGTTGGGTAATATTCCTTCTTTTTCTATATTTTGGAAGAGGTTTAGTTATATAGGTACTAGTTCTTCTTTAAAGTTTTGGTAGAATTCTGACATAAAGCCATCTGGTCCTGGGCTTTTCTTTTTAGGGAGATTTTGTATAGTTGATGCTATTTCAGAACTTGATATAGGCCTGTTCAACATTTTCACTTCATACTGGCTAAGTGTTGGTAGGTGGCGTACTTCCAGGTATTGGTCAATTTCTTTCAGATTTTCATATTTCTGAGAGTAGAGACTCTTGTAGTATTCATTAAGGATTTTGTGAATTTCTGAGGGGTCTGCTGTTATTGCATTGTTACCATTTCTAATTGATGAAATTAGAGATTTTACTCTTTTTTTTCTGGTTAGGTTGGCCAAAGGTTTATCTATTTTATTGATCTTTTCAAAAAAACAACTTTTGGATTTATTGATGTGTTGTATAATTCTTTTGTTTTCAATTTCATTTAATTCTGCTCTTATTTTGGTTATTTCTTTCCTCTGCTGGGTTTGGGGTTGGAGTGTTCTTCCTTCTCCCCTTGCTTGAGATGTCCCATTAAGTTATTAATTTCCTCTCTTTCCGTTTTCTTGAGGAAGGCTTGCAGTGCTATAAATTTCCCTCTTAGTACTGCCTTTGCAGGATCCCAGAGGTTCTGGTAATTCATGTCTTGATTGTTGTTTTGTTCCAAAAATTTGGTGATTTCCTTCTTAATCTCATCTATAACCCATCTATCCTTCAGTATAAGGTTGTTTAGCTTCCATGTTTTTGTATGGGTACGCAGGTTCCTGTTGTTATTGAGTTCAACTTTCATTCCATGGTGGTCTGAGAAGATGCAAGGAATAATTTCTATTTTTTAAAATTTGCTGAGGTTAGATTTGTGGCCTAGGATGTAGTCGGTTTTGGAGTATGTTCCATGGGCTGATGAGAAGAATGTGTATTCAGTTTTGTTGGGAAGAAATGTTCTGCAGATGTCTGTTAAGTCCAGATGTTGAATGGTTAAGTTTAAATCTGAAATTTCCTTGCTTAGCTTCTTTTTGGAGGATCTATCCAGCACTGCTAAAGGGGTGTTAAAATCTCCAACTACTATGGAACTGGAGGAAATCAAGTTGCTCGTGTCTGTTAGCGTTTCTCTTATAAATTGAGGTGCATTCTGGTTGGGTGCATAAATATTAATAATTGAAATGTCATCATATTGAGTATTACCTTTAACAAATATGAAGTGTCCATCCTTATCCTTCCTTATTTCGGTTGGTTTAAAGCCTATTGCATCTATGAATAGGATTGCAACTTTTGCTTTTTTCTGCTTTCCATTTGCCTGGAGTATAGATGACCATGTCTTCACCTTGAGTCTGTATTTGTCTTTTAATGTAAGATGCGATTCTTGTATGCAGCTGATATCTGGCTTGAGTTTTTGTATCCAGTCAGCCAACCTATGCCTCTTTAGAGGACAATTTAAACCATTCACATTAATTGAGAATATTGATAAGCCTTTTGAGAATCCAGTGGATATTTTTAATCCTTTTGCAACTGTGGAAGTTGGAATTTGATCAAAATTCCCATCTATCTGGGTGGGTTTACTTTTGTGGTGGAGGGTTATGCTGGTCTTTGTGGAGGATAGGTCTGAGAATATCCTGGAGAGCTGGTTTAATTATGGCAATTTTCATCAATGTGTGAATGTCATTGAAGTATTTAATTTCTCCGTCATAAATGAAACTCAGTTTAGCTGGGTACAGGATCCTGGGTCGAAAATTATTTTGTTTTCGAAGATTAAAAGTTGATGACCCTCCTCTTCTAGCTTGAAAGGTTTTAGCAGAGAGCTCTTCAGTTATTCTAATATTCTTCCCCTTGTAGATGATGGTTTTCTTTCATCTGCCTGCTTTCAGAATTTTTTCCTTCAAATTAACTTTAGTGAAATTGATTATGATGTGTCTGGGGGATGTCTTATTTGGGTTGAGTCATGCTGGAGTTCTGAAACTGTCTGCTATCTGAATTTCAGAATCTTTTGGCATGTCTGGAAAGTTCTCCTTAATAATCTCATGGAGAAGAGACTCAGAGCCTTGTGAAGCCACTTCATCACTTTTGGGGATCCCTATAAGACCATATTGGTTTTCTTCAAATTATCCCAGAGCTCTCTGAGAGAGTGATCTGTTTTTGCCCTCCATTTCTCTTCCTCTCTGAGAGTTTGGGAGTGTTTGAAAGCTTTATCTTCAATGTCAGAAATCCTTTCTTCTGCTTGCTCCATTCTGTTACTGAGGGATTCTACTGTGTTTCTCAGATCTTTGAGGGCTGCAACTTCTTGTCCCAATGTGTCAAAATCTTTGGTCATTTGGTCTTTGAATGCACTGAATTCTTGAGATATCTTTTGGGTTATTGTTTGGAATTCTAATTTGATCTTATTTGCTATCCAGATTCTGAATTTGATTTCTGACATCTCAGCTATTTGTACATGGGATCTTGTGCTGTGTCTGCCCCATTGATCCTTGGGTGAGTTGATTTACTCTGATCATTCATATTGCCAGAGTTTTTCTGAAGATTTCACCTCATGATTGTTTTTCACCATTGCCTCTGGCTGTCCTCAGGTGTCTCTCAAAGATTAGACCCTAGGGTGATCACTCTATTATTGCTGAATCTTTGTATGGAGTGACCCTGTGTAATTCCTCTGGGGCTGCCCCTGCCGGGGAGTTCTGGTTGTGGAAGCAGCTCTGGAGTGTGACACACCTGGATCCAGCAACAGGTTGGGAGGTGGTACACATGGTTCTGGGAGTGTCTGGTACCCAGTGACTTTGGCACAGAGAGCCCAAGGCTCCGGCAGTCTCTGGCCAGGAGAAGGGCTCTGCACAGAGGCAGGCAGGGCTCCGAAGGGCACGTGGCTACCAGAGTCCCTGACCAGATGAGTGGACCAGTGTGGAGGCAGGGAGGGTACAGGAGAGAGGATGCAGGGTTGCACGGCTCCCGCAGTTCCTGGTCAGGGCATGCAGAGGCCCGATGGGCATTGGTCATGCATCGGGGGTCACAGCGCTGCTCTTATGGAGGTCCAGGCACCGCCAAGCGCAGGAGTTTGAGATTGCTATGAGCTGTGATGCCATGGTACTTTACCCAGGGCAACAGCCCAAGGCTCCATTGTGCCAAAACCAGTCTCACTCTGCCCCTGAGGGTTAAGGCTGTGTAAGGCAGCTCAGTCCCTGCCTTTAGGATGCTCAGTCACTAGGTTACTAGCTCCCGCCTATCCTTGCTCTGTGACCCTGAGGGCGGAGCTTGCTGGGGCAGTGGTCTCACAATGGCTCCCTGGCCCACAGCCGAACACTATTAGCTCCGTCTGGCTCAGTGGCTCATTCTGGGGCCCTAGACAAAGCCCAAAGTTCTCCACACTCCTGCTCAAGCTCTCCCCAAGGCAGTTCAACTGAGTGCCAAGTCCAAAAACACCAAAGCAGTTTACAGGTAAGGCCTTTCTGGTTTGCAGTCTCACTGCTGCTTGTACTTATGACTCCCGGCGGGATTAGGTCGATCGAACACACGCAACCGCTTGTCAGTTTTCCACTGTTTTTGTCTTCCTCTTGTGGTCCAGAAGTCCCTTGCTGACTCCCTTTATCCTCAAAGGGATGATTATAGGAAGATCCCATCAGCCAGAGATGCCTGCAGTCTTACCTCCCCAGACTCACGGTGCCCAGTTGCAGGGAAGCTGTTACTCAACCGCCATCTTGCTCCACCTCCGGATTTTCTTAATCTTACAAGGTGTTTCCACATAAGTTAACAGGTAGTTAAATGTTACAATTTATGAAATTCTGTCAATGAGTGTTTGAAAAGGCTGATGAAAGAAATTAGATTGTACCTGTGTGACTCCAAAAATATATACATTCTGATTTTTAAAACTTGGATTTTTTCATAAAGGTGCTCATTTTGTGTTGTGTAATATGCGCACTGAAACCAAAAACATTTAAGAACACTTTTTGAGATGGGAGGCAAAGTTTACCAGCCCAGGTGCAGTTGCTGCTACTGTGGTGCTGTGTGTAGTCAGGGAGAAACACAGGTCCCAACTCTTCTTCTCTGTCAGGCCCCTCAATAGCTGGCTCTCTGTAGAGTTACTAGCAGGGTCAGAAAAAATTAAATATCTGTGCAGAATGAATCTATTATTTTTCTTCCTCCAGGGAAAATTATTTCCAAATAAAAATATGAATGTCGGATAATATATTTAAGAAGTAAATGGATGCTTTTTAAAATGTCCCTTTTCTTTGAAAACCAACCTCCTTCAGTTTTCTTGGAAAAATTAACAAACTCTACAGAGCCAGTGATGATCAACAGTATTTGGTGAGATTTGCCCATGGTGGAGGTGCTGCTACCGTTTCCTCTTTTGAAGTTATTTCAGGGAATTGAGGATACAGGAGTGGGCATGGGAGAAACTCATTTCAAATTCACCATTTATAAAAACACTGCTGTTTCATGTTGGTTGAATAATTCACGAATGGACAGATGGAAGTGCACTTATAGCTACAAACCGAACGTGTCCCTCACACAGGCTCTCTTCTGCTGAGCTTTTCTTCTTCAGTTCCAATCATGGTTAAAGCACTAGAAGGGAGGAATTTACAAAATTAGCTTTTCCAGTAAATACCACTGTCAGTCTGACTCATTAGAACCCTTCCCTCCAAGATTCTGGAGGCCAATGACTCCAGAATCTTGTAGAACAAGAGGAATTAGAGCCCAGGCTTCCTGCTACAAAATAAGCAGCCTGTCAATGGATTATGTTTCTGGTTCTGTGTTTTATTTATTTGTATGAAATTTTAAAAAATGGGGACAGTTATTGCTGTGTCCATTCAAAAGCATAGGCAAGAGAAGTGATACTAAAACCACTGTCTGTGCCTCTGCTTGATTTTAAGGTGAGGAGAATGATATCAAAATCGGTCTCCCACTAAGACAGCCTGGGGTGAACAGCAAATGAGTGTAATTGAAAATGCGTTGTTAACAATGTGTGAAGTATGCAGTGATAACCTGATCTGTGTGGGATGACTGGAAGGGGAGAGATGACAAGGGTCCCCCTGTGTTACTAGACCTGCAATCAGACAGTGCACACTTGGGAGTATTGGCCATGGTCTACTGGGATGAATAACTCATTTTACACCTAAAGAACCAAAACATTAACACTTACATAATCAGGCATTTCAACAAGTATCTGTAAGACATATGTCTGCTTCTAGTTTATTTAGCCTAAGGTCCGTCCTAGAGGCACAGAAGTATAAGGGACCGTCCCTGAGCAGGGCCATTTCCCATGGAACACAGTCGCCCCCTCCTGGTGAAGGTGTTCAGGCAGCAAGTCTTCCTGATAACGACTTCAGTTCTGATTCCCCGTGACATCTGCCCATTGGCTCTTGTTTTACTTTCTGCAGCAGCAAAATCAGTCTGTTTCTTCTTCCATGGGATAGACTTTCACATTTTTGAAGTCAGAGCTCCTGTTTTCTTGAGATTCTGTCCTACTGTAAAATATTTCCTATTCCATTCCTTGCATAACATGGTACTGAGAGCTTCTCACTGTCAATGTCATCTTCTTATAATTCGGTCTACCTCATTACTATTTCTCTTAAAATGTAGTCTTTAAAATAGGCGACTATCTTAATAGATGTGTCTAATGTTTCAAAGTAAAGTGAGGCCTCTTTCATTTAAATTTGAATTAGAAGTATTTATTTAGTGTCTTCTGCATGCTTGGCACTATGGATATAATATAGAACAAAATATCACATGAAGACTATAACCCAACTATAGCACAAGACTATGGGGAAAGGGCCAAGGAAGGGGAAGGGAGGGGGGAGGTTTTGGTGGAGGGAGGGTAATGGGTGGGGCCACATCTATGGTCCATCTTAGAATGGGTACAGGCGATTGCAGTAATGTACACAGCTATGATTTAACAATAAAAAAAATATAGAACAAAATTGGCATAATTCTTATTCTTATGAAGCTTGTGTTTGGAGAATGATGGGGAAAGAAGAAAGGGCCTCCTCCAAAGAAAGTTACAAGAAATCAATCAAAGTCATGTTGTGGTGGATAGCTGGATGGTGCTCAGCATTCGTTCCCCCCCTCCTGGTTTGTCTTCCTTTCCTACGTAGTCTGGAACACTAGCACTTCATTTCACAGAATTCTTTTAGATGGATTCTGGATAAAAATTAGATTCCAAGAAATGAATTCAACTCAAGTAGGGAAAATGCTTGCCTACGTAAAAGGGGAATCTATGCTGGGATTTTAGCAGTGTTCCAACATATATAGCTTCAAAACAGGGTTAGGTGTCTGATAAGCACATTTTTTTTTTTTTAGTCTTAGTTATCAGCTGTTTTTTTTCTTAGTTATTTATCTAGATAATTTTTTTAATCTAGATAATTTTTTAAAAATAACTTTATCAATTTTTAAATTCCTGCTGTGAATGATTGTATTGGGTTAAAAAAAAAGTCAGCTTGAGAAGAAACGATTTACTTTCCCCCCTTGACATATTTTTTTCTCCATTTTCATAAATTTTCCATCACTCAATAATTGAATAGTGAATAAAACATACTAAATCTTGCTACAATAGGGAATTACTGGGGTACTCAAGATCTTATGAGAGTAAAACCTAAGCCAGACTCAGGATTATAGGCAAGGCTTTCCAAAAGTAGCACTCCAGTTGGGTCATGGAGATTGAACAGGATTTCAGTAAGCAAGGGATGGCGGAAGGAGGGGGAAGAGTTTCAGCCAATTTGATCAACTTACAGAAAGGTCCACTAACAAGAGTAAGGATGGTGCTTCGAAGCCCTGAAAAAGTTCAACAGGGCTAGCACATAAAATCCAAGAGGAAAGGGGGACAAAATGGAATAAATTCCGTTAAACCAAGACCAAATTATGAATAGTCCTGTAAGCTGTATATTGGAGTCTAGGAGGCAGAACCAGCTTAATGTGGTCAGAGAAGGGTAGAAATGGTGGTGGAAGGAGCAGAGTTAAGTAGGAAGCCCAGGCTTCTGGGTTGGGCACTGGAGCGTGGCAGTACCTTTCACAGGAGAACAAGAGTGAATCTTCTCCAGAGGGGGAAAAATGCACTTTGTACCTGTTGAATTTGAGATGCCTGGGGACGCCTGAGTGTAAATGTCCTACAGGCAGTTGAATGATATAGGTGGAGAGATTGATTTTTGAATTATTATGATAATTGAAGGCAAAATGTGCGCAAAATTAGCCAAGGCTAGGGTGAAGATCCAGAAGCACAAAACAAAAACCAAAAAACCATGTAACGTAGACTCTGTGCTCTGCAGCCCAAGGATGATCTCAATGTGGTCAGAAGTCCGTGGCCCTAGAGACTCCTACTGCACTCATGGAAACCGTCCAGTTTGTTTCATGCTAGGTCATCTGGTTGTAAGCAGTAGAGAACCGTTTCAAATTTATGATTTTTAAAAAGGAGCATGGGCTCAAAGAACCTGAAGAGCTGAGGTAGGTTTCAGATACTGCTGCATCCAGGGACCCAAATACTTGATGTACTTACTTCTGACTTGCTACCTCTGTCAAAGCCTCGAAGCCCTTTCTATATGGTAGAAAGATGAACCCAGCTGACCCTGCTCACATCCTCAAAGGCTAGAAATGTCAGTGAGAAGAATATTGCTCTTTCCAAATGGAGACACCAGTTGGTCCTGTCTATCTTGTGCCCAACCAAAATTCAGTTGCTGTGGCCAGGATAATGGACCGTTGCCATTGGCCATCCCAGATTAGAATTTTTAAGAAAACTAAAATACTTAAAATGTACTCCAGACCTTCTGAATCAGAATATCTGAGGAAGAGTCCTAGGAGTTCATACTTTCGTGAGCTGCCAGAGTGATTCTTATTGAGAGAGTTCACAGACCATGTTCTGAGAGACACGGCATGCTCCAGAGCTGGTTTGGACAGGATGTTGCAGGGGAAGATTCAGGTCTGCACCCTGTCAGTCTTAGTAAAGTCAGAAAATGTTCAGCTTTTAATGCCTTTAAGTGGACTTGGAGGTCAGTTCTGGGCAGAATCGCTTTCTTAGAAGTGTGACTAAACAACACAACTCCCCTGACATTTAGTTTCTTCATCTCAACATACAGGGAAAAGTCGTACCCAGAATGGTGGTGCAAGTTTATGTTAAAATAACTTTTTGTGTGTGTGAGGTTTGATTGTCCATAGCTCTTACCATTGCTCAGTGCCCTCGCTTCTGTGATTAAGTGTCCTGCTTCCTGGACATCTGCCGTTTGCTGCAGAAGACCTCGGTTTTGCATGTTCAAACCTTTCATATCCTTTTAGTCTCTAACGTGGCATTTCCAAGAGGCTGTAAACTCTGCCTGCTCACCTAGATCACTGTCACTCTTCCTCACCTTTTACCTGCTACTCCACTACCTCCCCAGGACCTGTTCATCTCCACACTCGACTCCTGAAGCCAGTCTACAAGTCTGGAATATATTTTCATGTACAGCTTAGTAGCATTGTCTTAAGGTGAAAGGTAAATGGAGCATTTAGAGAGTACAACATTGCAGGAGAAATGGCAACTGTCCCTCTATTTCAGGAGAAAACACCTTGTATAAAGGAGGTCAGAACAGAGAGACTCATGAGACTTTGCCTTCCACAGCCATACTTAGATAAAAATAGACAAAAACTACAAATGCCATGCTAAATTCTTTATATATTTTGTCTCTCATCATTTTTCAGCTTTATTTGAGTGTAATTGATAAATAAAACTTGAGCATATTCAAGGTGCACAAAGTGAAGTTTTGGTGTATGTACACCTCGTGAAATGATGGCCACGATCAAGCTAATTCCTATACCTGTCACCTCTCATAGTTAGCATTGTTTTCAGTAAGAATACTTCCATTCTACTCGCTGTGTATACTCACTCCATTATCATCAGCTGTAGTCAGCAGGCTGTATGTTAGAGCTCCACAACTTATTTATCTTGCCATGACAAGTATTTTTGGAATTGGAAGGGAAGAGACTTAAATAGACCTATAATTTAAAAAGAAAATGACTCCACTTACAAGAGTCTTGATGGGGTCACTACAGCACTATTAGAATTAGGAAAATGAATGACATGGTGTCAGTGCTCTGTGACCTCACATCGCTAGGAAATGTTAAACCAGGACATGGGCAGGCTCTCTAGAATGCTGCCAAATATGTTGAAAAGTGGTTTGTACAATTGCTCGTATGTGAAATTTCTGTTAAAGCACGACTTTTTTTTTAACTTCTAACTCTTTTGGGTATTAAGTCTGCTCTGCTGTATTTTGCATACTATTTTCTTCTTTCTCATTCTTGGGCTGGTGCCAGAGGATAAGTCACTATAGCTCTCACCCAAATTATGTGAGGACCTTTATTCTCCACTTTTTCCCTTACAGTTAAGTGGCATTTTCTCCTACAGCACTCAAAGTGGCAAGATACTATTTTGGAATCATCTTATCCTATCTTATCATGTTTTTCTCCTGCCTTCTATTTCCTTTGTTGAAATAGCTCATAAGTCTGGCTCTCCTTGCCCACGGAGACAAAAGGGCAGGATAAACTTGGAAATCCTAGCTTTTGTTTTCAAAATCCTAAGCCCTAGAGAAGAGTCAAGGGAAAGTGACCTTGATAAGCATGGCTTGTAAAGGATTCTACAAGGTGAAAAATATTCTCTAGAGCTGAAGGCTGTGGACAAAGAGAAAATATCTCATGCCCTGTTACCTGGTAGAGCCACCAGAGAGGAAGAAAGACCTGTAAGGGTCTCTGGGTTCCAAGAGCAGAAGGGACTAAGGCTCTTCCCCTATAGCAAGAGCATGGTGACCAAGGCTTTGTGGGCTTCTCCAACCAGGGTCATAAACCCCATGTGTCTGGGTTACTTAGAGGTAATGTAGGCATGAGAAGCAGGTTTTGAGGGTGTGATGGGGACACCAGCAGGGATGGTCCAGAGCTTTAAAGTGTATGCCATGTAGAACCTCATTCTACATTGAAAAGTAGAGTGAGGGCATCTTTTTGGCTTATGATCTAGGAGCCATATTGATTGTGACAGTGTGTCTTGCTATTATGTAGTATGAATAGATTACTAAGGCCTGGGGCCCCCAGTGCCTGGGAGTCATATAAGCCACCAAATGTTGTTAACTCAGAGTGGGATGGCAAAAATGGAAGCCTTGAAATAACCTGGGATGACCACTCACAAGTTTCAGGTTGAGGCTCAAAATAGAGATTAAGCTGAGTTATCAAAATTTTCAAAAGTTTGTTTCATACTTGATCTTGTGGGATGTTACTCCTATTACCAGAAATGTGTCTAGGATAGTTGTGGCTTCAACACTGTAAATCCTGGTGTTACTGACAACTGGCTGTGTGATCTCAGAAAAAAATCACTTAGAATCTCAAGCCTCAAGTTTTTCATCTATTAAAGGGGAGCAGTAGTCATACTTCCTTAAAGCATGGCTGGATTAATCGGGACACTTTAGGTCAAGGACTAAGAACTTTTACTAAGCAAGCACTCAGATTGTAACTCTGGGTGCCAATAACTCTATAACTTTTGTGCTTATAGAGAATTTGGTGAAATAATAATTGGTGACTTTTCCTCGTCTTGGTATTCAAGACATTAATTCTCTTTTCCCTGAAGGTGTGCTTCTCATCTGGCTCCTCTAACCCTGATGTAAAGACACTCCTAGAGACCTGCCCCTCCCCCCCCAGCCCTGCAAACAGACTCACCTGAGTCCTGGGTCTAACACAGTTTAGGATCAAAGTAGAGATCTTACTACCAATTGCAATGACTTTGTGCTTCAATCTACAAGTGACAGGAAATCGTAAAATATCCTGGAAACTTAATGAAGATACCCACTAGGAGGGTCTGAGAAACTGTGGTCCTTATCTGTGGTCTTTTGTGACACTAAATTGGTTCAAAGCCAAAAGCTAGACTATTCACAGAAATGGAAGAACACTAAAACTTGTAGGGACCACTGTCACTTCTCAGAGCCGGACCTCTGAGACTTTGCAATTCCTCAGTTTTAAAATTTTGTGTTTAGTTTTCTACTTAAATGTTTTATCCTGGTAGAGAAAATCACACAACTCATAGATCTTCACCTGATCCTTTAGTTTTGCCTAGAAATTCTGGATTCTCACAGTTATAGTTTTCCTTTCCATTACTTATAATACAGCTCTATCCTCGTGTGATGTAATTTGCTCTTAGGCAAGCCTCAATTTGTTTATTTGTGAAAATAAATGGGAATCATTAATTATGCTGTCTGGGGATAATGATATTATCTGCCCCTTATGTAATTCATTTGCTTAAAAATAAATGGCAAAGTGAAGAAGAAAAGCACTTATGAACCGTAAAGCATTATGAAAATGTCCATTGCCTACCTCGCCTTCCCCAGTCTCATGTGGTGTGGTCTCCATCCTTGCTCTCCACATCTGTCTGCTTACTGGCAGAGCAGAGCAGCCGTGCTCAGTGCCCCAGAGCATTCAAGTCACCTGTGCCCTCCTCCTGGAGACTCACTCACTCCTTTGTAGGAGGAGTCCACTCCCATTTCCCCACCCAGCCTCCAATCTGGGTGATGGGAACCCTGGCCCCAAACTCAGCCCCATTTCTCATTCACCTGTGGGCTACCTAGGAATGACGTGTGTGTGTGCGTGTGTGTGTGTTAGGAGAGGCAGTGATAGGCCAGGGAAGAATTAGGCTACACACTATTTCTACCTTTCCCTTATTCCCTCGCTGTTCCAGAGAATGGAGTGTGTTTTCCAATGAAAGAATTACCGACTGAGCTGATGTAGCAAGAAAAACAAGTCAAACCAATGCATAATTTATAGATCAGATCTTCCCTTTGTGAACTTGGGGGTTATTTCCACCTATTTGCAGCACAAGAATGTTGACCATACTTACACATCAGATGTGGCCTGTTATTCTTACATTTCCTTTTTGTAAGCTATTTTACCCCTTCTACTAAGCTTTGGTTGTCTTATTATTTAAAGATCTCTGACTCATTCAGGCTGCTTAATGCCTCTTATTGAAATTTCTGACAGGCACAGGGAACTGAGCTTACACATGCTTTAAAGAAATGGCACCTCACATGTGAACATGGGGATCGACTCACAGGAGGACACCATGAAAGGAAATGCCAAGGAGTGGGGCACAGCTGTCCTCTGTGCCTAGAACTACATCAAATTACGTCTTAATGACAGAGAACTAGAGAAAATACTTGACAAGCATCACCTCTGGGTTAAATATTTCCTGAAAGCATCATGACAGTTACCTAAATGAAATTCATTACTGGAAAGGGCACCTCTTAGAAAGCAGGCTTTGTGTATATATATATATATAAACTTTCTATATCCCTTTATGTGAATTAACTAACTAGACAAAAGTTTCTAGACTCTGCATTATGTCAAATCCTGTGCAGATCCCAATACATGTTTTAACTGCAAAAATAAGACTACCTAATATGTTATTATACCCTGGAGAAAAGCTATGGTCCCTTTAGGTTTCTGAATGCATACAGAGAGGCTTCATTATTAAGCAGATATAATGAAAGTATACACACCTGGCAACAAAACTCCAAAATATATGAAGGAAAAATTGACAGAATTAAAAGGAGGAAGAAATAGATGGTTATACACCAGGAGAGGGATTTCCATATCCTACTGTTTATAATGGATGGAACAATAGAGAGAAAAGCAATCAGGTGCTGGCCCCATGTACCAAGGGTGGCAGATTCAAACCCGGCCCCAGCCAAACTGCAACAAAAAATAGCCAGGCGTTATGGTGGGCATCTGTAGTCCCAGCTACTCGGGAGGCTGAGGCAGGAGAATTGCCTAGGCCTGGGAGTTGGATGTTGCTGTGAGCTGTGATGCCAAGGCACTCTACTGAGGGTGATAGAGTGAAACTCTGTCTCTAAAAAAAAAAATAAAAAAAGATAGAGAGAGAAAAGCAATCAGACATTGAGGACTGAACAATGCTACAAACAGCAGACCTCAAAGACACAGGTCACCCCAAAGCAGCAGGAGGCATATTTTTGTTAAGTGCACATGAGACCTTCTCCAGGATAGACCATATGTTAGAATACAAAACAGGTCTCAACAAAGTGTACAAGTTTGCAATTATCACTGGAAATCAATTGCAGAGGAAAAACTGGAAAATTCCCCAAAGTGAGTAAATTAGACAACGTACTCTTAAATAACACAATTTAACTCATAACAAGGATTATTATTTTTTTTTTTCCAATTCCAGTTAGAAGCAAACTGGAGAATGATGCTTATGGCCCAACTGGAAATCAGGTGATGCCCTGGGCAAGTCAGCTCCTGTGGAGGAAGTAGACCTGTATGAGGTAAGTCCTGTTATAGCCACACGATGGCCTTGGGGTCGCTCCCCAGAGCAGGGTGGGGATCTGGTCAGACAATATCGTGGATCCACCAACTAATAGTTGTTTGTATAAAGTTAAAGAATTCTGAGGAAATGAATATTTAAGATACCTGTGGGGCAAAGAGGAGGAGGGCCTGCTGATATGAGAGAAGGCGTGTCTTCTGCTCTGCTGGGTGAGGGGGAGATTTGAGTGGGACTGTCCTGGGCATGGCTGTTCTTGGTTTTCTAAGCCAAGAGAATAGCTGCGGATCCACATGCATCCTTACAGCAGCGTGGCATAAGCTAAATGGTAAGGCCTAAAGAACACAGGAAAATGAATCAAGGAACCCAGGGAAAATAGGCAAAGGAAAGAGGCACAGCTTAGATTAATGCCATAGAGGTTGCCCACAAGACTACATGAGAATACTCCTAGGAGCACATGGGAGGGGACACCAGGTCAATAGAGTGACCTGGAACAGGAGTGGACATTGGAGAGGAATCCAGAGAGGAGTGTCCTGAAAGTCTAGGGACTCAGGAGTCTCAGAAGGACATGGCACCAAATGTTAAAAGGAAGACCAGGCAGACACTGCTAGGTTTTCATCTCCTTCCTCTTTCCACTGGTCTGAAGAAAAATAGCTAAGAATGAAGTCTTTGGGACATTAAGATTACTTATAAAACACAAAACTGGGGGGGAGAAGACAAGATGGCTGACTGAAGCCAGCTTTCCACAGAGGCTCCTGTCCAGCAGGAGAGTTAAAGGACAAAAATTCAGCAAGTAACCTGGTGGATTTGAGCTGCACTAACAGAGAAGGTTGAAGAACACACGTCAACCCTGCTGAGGTGAGCTGTGACCACAAGGATACAAACTAAAGGTACGAAATCCATCACCAAGCGGATGGGAGTCCCCTCCCCCATGAGAACACCTCAGAGTGCCCCACAAACAATTGGGCAAAGTTCAACGGTCCTCCCACTACACTCCACGGGATAGACCCTCTAAAAACTGGACCTACCTCCCCCTACTAGGGTGCCACAGCATCCTCCTGCCAGGCATAAAACTGTATAAACTGTATATAGTCTCTACCTGGAACTCTGAGCTCCCAGTGCTTCCCTTTACTCACACTGAGGTCTGGAGGCCAGTCCTGGTCGGTGGAGAGGGGATCGCACCTGAGTGGCAGTTCCCTGAGGCACAGTGCGACAGCTGTCTTTTAGTGACAATACGGCCAGGCATAAAACTGTGTAAAGCTGTGTGTGTTCTCTGCCTGCAACCCCAGGCTCCCAGCGCTCCCCTCACTCCCCTCTGCTCTCGCTCCAAGGTCTGGAGGCCTGTACCCCAGGGGTCCAAACCCTTGGGCGATTGCTTGAGGGGTGTAGACAGTGCTGGGCTGCAGCTGGTCATTGCAGACTCTGGGGTACAGGAGCAGAGAGAGGATGGTTGGCTGGAAGGGAGCTACACTGGAGCAGCAGTTGCCTGAGCCATAAAACAGCTGCCCTCTTTTGCTAGCAATACGGCTTACTACCGAATATTCTGAAGCCACACCCCCTGTCTCCCTGGGCAACCAGAGACTCTGAGTATAGGATTTGCCTGAGGCTACTCCAATTTGAAAATCAGGGAAACTCCCAGGGCAGGGCTGACCCAGAGGTCCGCTTTACTAAACCTAAGATGCACCTGGCCCTCAGGGGATTGTCAGCCTATAGACAATACAAGAGTAAAGACAAGCTGATTTGGAACTCAATTCAGCTTCTCTTCTGCAGGGGAACCGCAGAGTTGTTCTGTTCTGTTCTGTCAGTAACATTAATCAGGGGCGAGACTGGACCTGAGTGAAAACACCCCAACCTTCATGAAGCGCCCTAGGTTGTCAGGCCTCACCTCCTCCTGCCAGAGAGAGGCAGAGCGCAGCGGCCTGGCAGACTTCCTTGTGATTCAGGCAGGTGCAAACTCCTAGAGTACCGATTCACTACAGGCAACTGGGTCAGCCAACTGCAGGGCTATCAGTGAGTGGGTGTGACAACGGTGCAAGGTGGGAAACAAGGCATCAACCTTCCCAGACTGATCTATTGGCTGGGTGGCTCCTCCTGACTCCACGCAGCACTGGAACAAGCCACACCAGAGTAGTCACCAGACCCCTGTGATCCAGTTCCCAGAGACCTCTTAAACTCTCTCACCTGAGACAGTTGCAGACTGAGACAATTGATTTGGACTTTTTGAACTGAACCAATTGCCTGAGGACAAATCAGGTGGTGTCCTGGGTGCACGGTGGTAGGAAGGTTTGATTTTTCTTTTCCAATTGTTTGCCAGTGGGGTGACTTAATTGCTGATATGTCTCCACAGGTGAGACTTCAATCCAGAGTATCTGTTTCACTAGGGTGGAACAGAAACCAGATGAAAACAAGACAGAACCATTTAGCCCCACCACACCAGACAGGGCCCCAGTTTCTCAGACCACAACACTGTACAGGCCCTCGACAAAGCCCCAGGGGGGAAAAATCAGAGGGAGTAAAACAATCATGGGGCGGAATCAGCAGCAAAACTCTGGTAACATGAATAACCAGAATAGATCAACCCCCTCCAAGGAAAGATATGGTAGATGCAATTGAAGATCCCATTCATAAACAACTAGCTGACATGTCAGAAATTGAATTCAGAATTTGGATTGCAGACAAGATTAACAAAGTGGAATTAGGAATTCGAGGAGAAATTCAAAAGTTGTCTCAAGAATTTAACAAATTTAAAGAAAAAACCACCAAAGACTTAGACACACTGAAGCAAGAATTTGCAGCCCTCAAAGATATGAAAAATACAGTAGAATCTCTCAGCAACAGAATGGAGCAAACAGAAGAAAGGATTTCTGACATCGAAGATAAAGCCTTTGAACACTCCCAAACTCTCAAAGAGGAAGAGAAATGGAGAGCAAAAATGGATCATTCTCTCAGAGAGCTCTGGGATAATTCAAAGAAGGCAAATATCCGAATCATAGGAGTTCCAGAAACAGATGAAGTGGCCTCGCTGGGCACAGAGGCCCTTCTGCATGAAATTATGAAAGAGAATTTTCCAGACATGCCTAGAGATTCTGAAATTCAGATAGCAGACAGCTTCAGAACCCCAGCATGACTCAACTCCAATAAGACATCTCCCAGGCATATCATAATTAACTTCACTAAAGTTAATATGAAGGAGAAAATCCTCAAAGCTGCCAGGAGAAAGAAAACCATTACCTTCAAAGGGAAGAATATTAGAATGACTGCAGCTCTCTCTGCTGAAACTTTTCAAGCCAGAAGAGGGTGGTCACTGACTTTTAATCTCCTAAAGCAAAATAACTTTCAACCCTGGATCTTGTATCCAGCTAAACTGAGTTTCATTTATGATGGAGAAATTAAATACTTTAATGACATTCATATGTTGAAGAAATTTGCCATAACTAAACCAGCTCTTCAGGATATTCTCAGACCTATCCTCCATAATGACCAACCCAATCCTATACCACAAAAGTAAACTCACTCAGAAACTTCGGATCAAACTCCAATTTCCACACTGGTGAAAGGATTAAAAATGCCCACTGGACTTTTGAAAAACTCAATACCCAAAACTTCACCAGACTTATCAATATTCTCCATTAATGTGAACGGCTTAAACTGTCCTCTAAAGAGGCATAGGTTAGCTGACTGGATACAAAAACTCAGGCCAGATATCTGTTGCATACAAGAGTCACATCTTAACTTAAAAGACAAATACAGACTCAGGGTGAAAGGATAGTCATCCATATTTCAAGCAAATGATAATCAGAAAAAAGCAGGTGTTGCAATTTCATTTGCAGATACAATAGGCTTTAAACCAACAAAAGTAAGGAAGGACAAGAATGGTCACTTCATATTTGTTAAGGGTAATACTCAATATGATGAGATCTCAATGATTAATATCTATGCACCCAACCAGAATGCACCTCAATTTATAAGAGAAACTCTAACAGACATGAGCAACTTGATTTCCTCCAGCTCCATAATAGTCGGAGATTTCAACACTCCTCTGGCAGTGTTGGATCCATCCTCCAAAAGAAGCTGAGCAAAGAAATCTTAGACTTAAACCTAACCATCCAACATTTGGATTTAGCAGACATCTACAGAACATTTCATCCCAACAAAACTGAATACACATACTTCTCATCAGCCCATGGAACTTACTCCAAAATCGATCCCATCTTAGGTCACAAGTCTAACCTCAGTAAATTTAAAGGAATAGAAATTATTCCATGCATCTTCTCGGACCACCATGGAATAAAACTTGAGCTGAGTAACAACAGGAATCTGCATACTCATACAAAAACATGGAAGTTAAATAACCTTATGCTGAATGATAGCTGGGTCAGAGATGAGATTAAGAAAGAAATGACCAATTTTTTGGAACAAAACGACAATGAAGACACAAACTATCAGAACCTCTGGGACACCGCAAAGACAGTTCTAAGAGGGAAATTTATAGCACTGCAAGCCTTCCTCAAGAGAACGGAAAGAGAGGAAGTTAACAACTTAATGGGACATCTCAAGCAACTGGAAAAGGAAGAACATTCCAACTCCAAACCCAGTAGAAGAAAAGAAATAACCAAAATTAGAGCAGAATTAAATGAAATTGAAAACAAAAGAATAATACAACAGATCAATAAATCAAAAAGCTGGTTTTTCAAAAAGGTCAATAAAATAGATAAACCTTTGGCCAACCTAATCAGGAAAAAAAGAGTAAAATCTCTAATCTCATCAATCAGAAACAACAAAGACGAAATAATAGCAGACTCCTCAGAAATCCAAAAAAATCCTTAATGAATATTACAAGAAACTGTATTCTCAGAAACATGAAAATCTGAAGGAAATTGACTGATACTTGGAAGCACGTCACCTTCCAAGACTTAGCCAGAATCAAGTGGAAATATTGAACAGGCCAATATCAAGTTCAAAATAGCATCAACCATACAAAATCTCCCTAAAAAAAAAAATCCCGGGACCAGATGGTTTCACGTCAGAATTCTACCAAACCTTTAAAGAGGAATTAGTACCTATATTACTCAACCTGTTCCAAAAGGTAGAAAAAGAAGGAAGACTACCTAACACGTTCTATGAAGCAAACGTCACCCTGATCCCCAAACCAGGAAAAGACCCAACAAGAAAAGAAAATTATAGACCAATATCACTAATGATATAGATGCAAAAATATTCAACAAGATCCTAACAAACAGAATCCAGCAACACATCAAACAAATTATACATCATGACCAAGTTGGTTTTATCCCAGGGTCTCAAGGCTGGTTCAATATACGTAAATCTATAAATGTAATCCAGCACATAAACAAATTAAAAAACAAAGACGATGTGATTCTCTCAATCGATGCAGAAAAAGGTTTTGATAATATCCAGCATCCCTTCATGATCAGAACACTTAAGAAAATCGGTATAGAAGGGACATTTCTTAAACTGATAGAGACCATCTACAGCAAACCCACAGCCAATATCATATTGAATGGAGTTAAGTTGGAATCATTTCCACTCAGATCAGGAACCAGACAAGGTTGCCCATTGTCTCCATTGCTTTTTAACATTGTAATGGAAGTTTTAGCCACCGCAATTAGGGAAGAAAAGGCGATCAAGGGTATCCATATAAGGTCAGAAGAGATCAAACTTTCGCTCTTCGCAGATGATATGATTGTATATCTGGAAAACACTAGGGACTCTACTACAAAACTCTTAGACGTGATCAAGGAATACAGCAGCGTCTCAGGTTACAAAATCAACATTCATAAATCGGTAGCCTTTATATATACCAACAATAGTCAAGTTGAAAAAACAGTTAAGGACTCTATCCCATTCACAGTAGTGCCAAAGAAGATGAAATATTTGGGAATTTATCTAACAAAGGACGTGAAAGATCTCTATAAAGAGAACTATGAAACTCTAAGAAAAGAAATAGCTGAAAATGTTAACAAATGGAAAAACATACCATGCTCATGGCTGGGAAGAAGCAACATTGTTAAAATGTCCATACTACCCAAAGCAATATATAATTTCAGTGCAATCCCTATTAAAGCTCCACTGTTATACTTTAAGGATCTTGAAAAAACAATACTTCGTTTTATATGGAATCAGAAAAAACCTCGAATAGCCAAGACATTACTCAGAAATAAAAACAAATCAGGAGGAAATATGCTACCGGACCTCAGACTATACTACAAATCGATAGTGATCAAAACAGCATGGTATTGGCACAAAAACAGAGAAGTAGATGTCTGGAACAGAATAGAGAACCAAGAGATGAACCCAGCTACTTACCGTTATTTAATCTTTGACAAGCCAATTAAAAACATTCAGTGGGGAAAAGATTCCCTATTTAACAAATGGTGCTGGGTGAACTGGCTGGCAACCTGTAGAAGACTGAAACTGGACCCACACCCTTCACCATTAACTAAGATAGACTCTCATTGGATTAAAGATTTAAACTTAAGACATGAAACTATAAAGATACTAGAGGAGAGTGCAGGGAAAACCCTTAAAGAAATTGGTCTAGGTGAGTATTTTATGAGGAGGACCCCCAGGGCAATTGAAGCAGCTTCAAAAATACACTACTTGGACTTGATCAAACTAAAAAGCTTCTGCACAGCCAAGAATACAGTAAGTAAAGCAAGCAAACAGCCCTCAGAATGGGAGAAAATATTTGCAGGTTATGTCTCCAACAAAGGTTTAACAACCAGAATCCACGGAGAACTCAAATGCATTAGCAAGAATAGAACAAGGGATCCCATCGCAGGCTGGGCAAGGGATTTGAAGAGAAACTTCTCTGAAGAAGACAGGTGCGCGGCCTTCAGAAATATGAAAAAATGCTCATCATCTTTAATCATCAGAGAAAAGCAAATCAAAACTACTTTGAGATACCATCTAACTCCAGTGAGACTAGCCTATATCACAAAATCCCAAGACCTGGGTGGCACCTGTGGCTCAAGGAGTAGGGCGCCGGTCCCATATGCCGGAGGTGGCAGGTTCAAACCTAGCCCCGGCCAAAAACAAAAAAAACAAAACAAAACAAAATCCCAAGACCAGAGATGTTGGCGTGGATGTGGAGAAAAGGGAACACTTTTGCACTGCTGGTGGGAATGCAAATTAATACATTCCTTTTGGAAAGCGATATGGAAAACACTTAGAGATCTAAAAATAGATCTGCCATTCAATCCTGTAATCCCTCTACTGGGCATATACACAGAAGACTAAAAATCACATCATAACAAAGATATTTGTACCAGAATCTTTATTGCAGCCCAATTCATAATTGCTAAGTCATGGAAGAAGCCCAAGTGCCCATCAATCCACGAATGGATTAATAAATTGTGGTATATGTACACCATGGAATATTATGCAGCCTTAAAGAAAGACAGAGACTTTACCTCTTTCATGTTTACATGGATGGAGCTGGAACATATTCTTCTTAGTAAAGTATCTCAAGAATGGAAGAAAAAGTACCCAATGTACTCAGCCCTACTATGAAACTAATTTAGGGTTTTCACATGAAAGCTATAACCCAGTTACAACCTAAGAATAGGGGAAAGGGGGAAAGGGAGGGGAGGGAGGGGGGATGGGGGTAGAGGGAAGGGGATCTTACAAGGGTATATGTGAAACTTGGTAAACGGTCTGTGAAGCTAGTGAATGATGCCCCATGAATATATCAATGTACACAGCTATGATTTAATAAAAAAAATAAATAAATAAAAGAGAAAACTGAAAAAAAAAAAAAAAAAAGGAAGACCAGATATACACGTGAGGTTAGAACCAGATGGAGGCTGGTGCTGGCAGATTCAGATAAATGGGGGAGGGGGAGGAGGGAAAAGCACAGGATCGGACTGAAGTGGACTGAAGAGGAAAAGGAAGGACAGCAAGCCGGGTAAATGCTCTTCAGGGCACTCAGCTGGGGCTTGGGAGAGGAAGAATGATGAGTTCGGGACAGGAAGAGAAAAACTGGAAGAGAGTGGGGTGGTGGGTGCTTGATTCAGGGCCGAATGGGGATAATCCCATTGAAAGGCAGCAACTGAGGGGCTTGCATTTTGAGCAGTGGTCCAGGATGACAGCCACAGGAATAAGCCTTTGGCCTCTGGAGTCAGGCTGCCTTGGCTGTGGCCCACCCCTCCCTAACTTTGCCACCGTAGGCATCTTGCTTGACCTTTCTTTTACTGAGTCTGCTTATCTCTAAAGAGAAGACAAAGAAGATCAGGCTTACTTCATGGGGCTGTTGTGAGAAGTGAGGGAAATCCTACTTATAAAATGCTTAATTTAGTGCCTGGGGCAAAATGAGGACCTATTAAATATAAACAGGCCAATATTGCTGTTTCACCGTCAGGTAACAGATGTAACAAGACTGTAAACAGACTTCAGGGTTCCAAATATGAATCTGGGAACACTGTATACGTGCTCGTTCAGGCAGAGGGCCCGTAGACTGTTGGCTTTGCTGAAGGTTGAGGAGATGGCAGGGTAGTGCCTCCGAAGATGGCCTAGTGCTCAAGTCAGGGATGGATGCTGAGTCGTCAACAGTGGTTGGTATTCATACCTGTTTCTATGTGTTAGATACTGTGATGAGGGCTTTATTAGGATAAATTATCTCTCTTTCTTTCTCTGTCTATCCTCTATCCATCCTCTAGTTTATCTAAACACATCCTGAGAATTTATTTGTACTTACACTTTTATACTTATTGCATAATAATTTAAATTTGATGTGAGGGTATGTGTGAAATAGACAATATTTCATTTCTAACACCTAGAACTTACTCTTTTCTTAATTTTATCTTTAAAATGCAAATCAGATGTATCTCTCACTGACCCTTCTCTACATCAGCCCTGCTGCAGTTAACCTAACCACGTAACATGCTGCATGTGTCTGAATGGAACATCCACCTATCTCAGTGGGCCTCCATGTTGTACATCAGTCACATTGCAAGTTTCTTGGGGAGAAGGTTCTATTTCTTTTTCAACTCCTCAGAATCTATTACAATGTTCTTTAAACCATTGGCGTGCATCAGATTGTGTGGAATAAATATAAATTAAGTGTATCAAAAGTGAGGTCAATAGGTTTAGCAAGCAAGAGTCGGTAAAGACTGGCTTTACCTCGGATGCATTTTTTGCTTTCCCATTCTTTGATGATTTCAACAAAGGTCTGTACAGCTATTGTCACTTACTCTGACGGGGAAGACCTGGTAACAGGCACCAAGCCCCTGCTCCCTTCAAGTCTTTGAGCATCGTTTGCAAGGTGGCTTTTCCACTTCCTGGCAGGTGGTGAAGTGGCGTTGTGATGCTTCAAAGGGAAGCAATGAACAGTTCAGCACTGCCAGGGCCAGGTGCTTTTCCAGGAAGAAATTTCTTTTTTTCAGAAACTGCTGAGCTTGTTTCTGTGGCTGATAATTAACAGATTCTTCTTCACCCTTTCAGGGAGAATTTCCTTTTTTCCTTGCCCCTGGCAGTGACCAGCATATTTCTTAAAGACAGCTCAGTTAAATCCCCAGGAGAGAAAGAATAAGAATAGTTCTTAGCAAATTATGGCAAGAGGAAATTCTTTTCTAAGGAGTTTAAATTAGGAACTATATTGGCTTTAAATAGTGTTTGGTCCCATTTGGAGAAACTTAGTGAAATGTCTTCAAACATTTTAAAATCATTTATAAATTACACTATTAATTATAAATTTTCTATGTTAGTAAATAAACTAGGTGACTCAACTAAAAATATCTCAGAATACTTTAAATGTGCTCAAACTGTAAACTTAGTAAAATTTCACTTGGAAATCACAAGTCTAAATGAATTACTCAATTATGCATTTTAAATTAGAATAACAAGGCTGATCTGTTGTTTTAATTGGCCAAATTCTTATAACAAGTTCACAAACATAAGAAATGCACAATATTAACATTAATACTGTGGTTTAGATCCACTTATGTATTTCTATACTTAATTCTAAATCTTACAAGAGTTTAAAGATGCTTAATCATCACAGAAATATTTATGCCATCACCCAAATTTTCAAGGATATCATTTCATGGAATATTGTCTTAATGAAATTTAAGTTGAAATTCTGTAAGAATGGAGGATTTGGGCTGGGACAGATTGGATTCTTGCTGATGACACTGACTTTGTCCTATTGTGACACTCCCGTGGCCTTCTTAGTCCCTAATCCTGTTCAGGTTGTATATCATCCACCTTTTTCGTCTATTTACACGAGAACCCTCAGCATCTTTCATCTCTCTTATGTTCTTTTTATTTTTTAGGAGGTGTTGGCAGAGGGATCTTATTCTACCTACATAGCAAAGTGTGCTAACCCTTAATGATTAAAAAAAACCACATTTTAGTATATTTCATAATTTTCTGGGTCATGTATTTGGGCTGGAATCCTGTGGTTCATTCTTTTGCTCCATCCAATGACCTCTATTAATACCACTTGGAGCAAGATGCAACCAGTTGAACCCCATGACATTGCTGGCCCACACAAGTGGAAAATATAATAAAGTGGTTTGAAGGGTCCAAGATGTTTTACTGACATATTTTGTCCTTTGGGGGAATAGATGGAAGGTGAAGCTTAGCTCAGACTACAAATTAATTGCCTACAGGAGACCTGATTAACAATGTGACCTTAAAGAACTCGTGCTTCTTCTCTGGCTGCCCTGAGGACTAAGAGAAAATGTTCCTGTCAATGATCCTGTTGTGTGGACTTCTTTGATCTGACCTCAGAAGTCTCTTCCACTGCACTTGATTGGTCTCAGAATCACGAGCCCCATCCATAGTCAAGAGAAGACACAGATCCCTCCTTTCTCCTTCCTATGGTGGAAATGCTGATGAATATCTGATCATGTGTTAAAACTGTCACAGAGTAAGATATTTAAAGATATTTTCCAAGGCCAAAAGGTCTATGCATATGATGTGCATCCTTCTCAAATATTTTCTGTATTTTAGGAACACATGACTAGAGATACCTAAAAAAACATCTAATTACATTCTAGGGCTATGGCATGATATTATCTGATGATCTGGTCATGACTTTAAAAGGACATTCTACTTGATAAATAAATTTGAATGGTCATTCCACTGATGAAATCATTTATGAAAAAATAATTTTGTACTTTTTCATTCATGAATGAATAAAGCATCTAATGAACATACTTTTAGAATGTATTCCTCGAAGCATTAATTTAGACTTTAATGTTTTCTTGAACTGTCTTGATTGATAAATGTGCACTGAAAAATATTTTATATTCTCACATACCCAGCTCAACATACATATATTGAGTATCTTCTCTAAGTGAAGTAAGTATTAAAAGAAGTCTGGATTTTACCAGGTGTCGAGGCTTGGGATGTTATGCAAGATGAAAGAGACAACATGAGCAGCCAAGGTTAGAAAGCACGTAACATCCGCCCAGAGTACAAAAAAGAAAGTAAAACCACCTTGGACCCTTCAAACCATTTTATTATATTTTATAGATCTGCGGGCCAGGAATACCATGGGTTCAGCTGGGTAATTCTGTTCCACATGATATTTTTTGTTGTTGTTGGGGATTCATTGAGAGTACAATAAGCCAGGTTACACTGATTGCATTTGTTTGGTAAAGTCCCTCTTGCAATCGTGGCTTGCCCCCAAAAGGTGTGGCACACACCAAGGCCCCACCCCTCCCTCCTTCCCTCTCTCAGCTCTTCCTTTCCCCGCCCCTCCCTCCTTCTTTCTCTCTCTGCTTTCCTCTTCTCCCACCCCCACAGTGACCTTAATTGTCATTAATTGTCCTCATATCAAAATTGAGTACATAGGGTTCATGCTTCTCCATTCCTGTGATGCTTTACTAAGAATAATGTCTTCTACTTCCATCCAGGTTAATATGAAGGATGTAAAGTCTCCATTTTTTTTAGTAGCTGAATAGTATTCCATGGTGTACATATAGCACAGCTTGTTAATCCATTCCTGGGTTGGTGGGCATTTAGGCTGTTTCCACATTTTGGCGATTGTAAATTGAGCTGCAATAAACAGTCTAGTACAAGTGTTCTTATGATAAAAGGATTTTTTTCCTTTGGTGTAGATGCCCAGTAATGGGATTGCAGGATCAAATGGGAGGTCTAGCTTGAGTGCTTTGAGCTTTCTCCATACTTCCTTCCAGAAAGGTTGTACTAGTTTGCAGTCCCACCAGCAGTGTAAAAGTATTCCCTTCTCTCTACATCCACGCCAGCATCTGCAGTTTTGAGATTTTGTGATGTGGGCCATTCTTGCTGGGGTTAGATGGTATCTTAGGGTGGTTTTGATTTGCATTTCTTTAATAGATAGGGATGGTGAACATTTTTTCATGTGTTTGTTAGCCATTTGTCTGTCTTCTTTAGAAGGTTCTATTCATGTCTCTTGCCCATTGATATATGAGATTGTTGGCTTTTTTCATGTGGATTAATTTGAGTTCTCTATAGATCCTAGTTATCAAGCTTTTGTCTGATTGAAAATATGCAAATATCCTTTCCCATTGTGTAGGTTGTCTATTTGCTTTGGTTGTTGTCTCCTTGGCTGTACAGAAGCTTTTCAGTTTAATGAATTCCCATTTGTTTATTTTTGTTGTTGTTGCAATTGCCATGGCAGTCTTCTTCATGAAGTCTTTCCCCAGGCCAATATCTTCCAGTGTTTTTCCTATGTTTTCTATGAGGATTTTTATTGTTTCATGCCTTAAATTTAAGTCCTTTATCCATCTTGAATCAATTTTTTTGAGTGGGGAAATGTGTGGGTCCAGTTTCAGTCTTTTACATGTGGATATCCAGTTCTCCCAACACCATTTATTGAACAGGGAGTCTTTCCCCCAAGGTATGTTCTTGTTTGGTTTATCAAAGATTATTTTGTTGTAAGATGTTAGTTTCATTTCCTGGTTTTCTATTCAATTCCAAGTGTCTATGTCTCTATTTTTGTGCCAGTACCATGCTGTCTTGACCACTATGGCTTTGTAGTACAGCCTAAAATCTGGTATGGTGATGCCCCCAGCTTTATTTTTATTACTAAGAACTGCCTTAGCTATACGGGTTTTTTTATGGTTCCATGCAAAATGCAGAATCGTTTTTTCCAAATCTTGAAAGTATACGATGTTGGTATTTTAATAAGAGTGGCATTGAATAGGTAGATTGCTTTGGGAAGTATAGACATCTTAACAATGTTGATTCTTCCCATCCATGAGCATGGGAATGTTCTTCCATTCATAATATCCTCTGCTATTTCCTTTCTGAGGATTTCATAATTTTCTTGATAGAGGTCCTTCACCTCCTTTGTTAGGTATATTCCTAGGTATTTCATTTTCTTTGAAACTATGGTGAAGGGAGTTGTGTCCTTAATTAGCTTTTCATCTTAACTGTTATTGGTGTATACAAAGGCTACTGACTTGTGGACATTGATTTTATATCCTGAAACATTACTGTATGTTTCAATGACTTCTAGGAGTCTTATGGTTGAGTCTTTGGGATTCTCTAAGTATAAGATTGTGTCATCAGCAAAGAGGGAGAGTTTGACCTCCTCTGCTCCCATTCGGATGCCCTTTATTTCCTTGTCTTGCCTAATTGTATTGGCTAGAACTTCTAGTACTATGTTGAATAGTAAAGGTGACAGAGGACAACCTTGTCTGGTTCCAGTTCTAAGAGGAAAAGCTTTCAGTTTTACTCCATTCAGTAAAGTATTAGCTGTGGGTTTGTCATAGATAGCTTCAATCCATTTTAGAAATGTGCCACCTATGCCTATACTCTTCAGTGTTCTAATTAGAAAAGGATGCTGGATTTTATCGAATGCTTTTTCTCCATCTATTGAGAGGATCATATGATCTTTATTTTTGCTTCTGTTAATACGGTGGATAACGTTTTTGGACTTGCATATGTTAAACCATCCTTGCATCCCTGGGATGAAACCTACTTGATCATGATGTATGACTTTTTTGATGATAAGCTGTAATCTTTTGGCTAGGATTTTGTTGAGAATTTTTGCATCTATATTCATGAGTGAAATTGGTCTGAAATTCTCCTTTTGGGTTGGGTCTTTTCCTGGTTTTGGTATCGGGGTGATGTTTGCTTCATAGAACATGTTGGGGAAGATTCCTTCCTCCTCAATTTTTTGGAATAATTTCTGCAGTACAGGAATAAACTCTTCCTTGAAGGTTTGATAGAATTCTGGTGTGAAGCCATCTGGACCAGGGCATTTTTTGGTTGGAAGCTTTTTTATTGTTTCTTTAATCTCAGTGCTTGAAATTGGTCTGTTCAGGAGCTCTATTTCTTCCTGGCTAAGTCTAGGGAGAGGGCGTGATTGCAAATATTGATCTATTTCCTTCACATTGTCAAATTTCTGGGCATAGAGTTTCTGGTAGTATTCAGAGACGATTTCTTGTATCTCTGTGGGATCAGTTGTTATTTCCCCTTTATCATTTCTGATTGAGGTTACTAGAGATTTTACTTTTCTATTTCTAGTTAATCTGGCCAATGGTTTCTCTATTTTATTTATTTTTTTCGAAAAACCAACTCCTTGTTTCATTAATGTTTTGAATAATTCTTTTGTTTTCAATTTCATTGATCTTTGATTTGCTTTTGGATATTTCTTTTCTTCTACTGGGTTTAGGCTAGATTGTTCTTCTTTTTCCAATTCCATAAGGTGGCTTGTGAGTTTGTTGACATGCTCTCTCCTCCTGTTTTTCAAATGTAGGCATCTAAAGTGATGAATTTTCCTCTCAAAACTGCTTTTGCAGCATCCCACAGGTTTTGGTAGCTTGTGTTTTCCTTGTTGTTATGCTGAAGGAAGTTAATGATTTCCTGTTTTTTACTTCCTGCACCCATCGGTCATTCAACAGAAGGTTGTTTAATTTCCTTGTCTTTGGGTGGGGTCGAATGTTTTTGTTAGAGTTGAGTTCCATCCTTAGGGCCTTATGGTCTGAGAAGATACAAGGTAAAATTTCAATTCTTTTGATTCTGTTGATATTTGTTTTGTGTCCCAGGATATGATCAATTTTGGAGAATGTTCCATGGGGTGATGAGAAGAATGTATATTCTTTATCTTTGGCATGGAGTGTTGTATATGCGTCTATCAAGCACAGTTGTTCTAGGGTCTCATTTAAATCTCTTATATCTTTGTTTAATTTCTGTTTAGAGGATCTGTCCAGCTCTGTAAGAGGAGTGTCAAAGTCCCCTGTTATTATGGTATTATCAGATATCATATTGCTTAGACTGAGTAAGGTCTGTTTCAAGAATCTGGGAGCATTTAAATTGGGTGCATAAATATTTAGAATTGAAACATCTTCTTGTTGTATTTTTCCCTTGACCAATATAAAGTGACCATCTTTGTCTTTCTTGACTTTAGTTGCTTTAAATCCACATGTATCTGAAAATAAGATTGCAACTCCTCTTTTCTTCTGAATTCCATTTGCCTGAAAAATTGTCTTCCAACCCTTGACTCAAAGTTTTAATTTGTCTTTTGAAGACTGGTGTGTTTCCTGCAGACAGCAAATGGATGGCTTGTGTTTTTTAATCCAGTCAGCCAATCTATGTTTCTTCAGTGGGGAATTCAAGCCATTAACTTTTATTGAGATAATTGGTAAGTGTGGTAGTTTTCTATTCATCTTTTTTTGTGAGAGTCCATTGCTTAGTTTTATCTTTTGCATCAGTGTGGAAGTTAGGTTTTGTCCTTTAATTTCTGAGTTCTTACTTTGCTGCTGTTCCATTGTGGTGGTCAGTGTGTAGGACAGTTGAAGTATTTCCTGTAGATCTGGTCTGACTGTGGCAAATTTCCTCAATGTTTGTATATCCATAAATGATTTGATTTTTCCATCAATTTTCTTTTTTCTTTTTTTTAAATAATTTTATTTTATTTATTATTTTATTTATTTTTGAGACAGAGCCTCAAGCTGTCATCCTGGGTAGAGTCCTATGGCATCACGGCTCACAGCAACCTCCAGCTCCTGGGGTCAAGCGAGTCTCCTGCCTCCGCCTCCCAGGTACCCGGGACCACAGGTGCCCGCCACAATGCCTGGCTTTTTTTTCTAGAGACAGAGTCTCACTGTACTGCCCTCTGGTAGAGTGCCGTGGCGTCACACGGCTTACAGCAACCTCTAACGCTTGGGATTATGCGATTCTCTTGCCTCAGCCTCCCGAGCAGCTGGGACTACAGGCGCCCGCCACAATGCCCGGCTATTTTTCTGTTGCAGTTTGGCCGGGGCTGGGTCCGAACCCGCCGCCCTCGGCATATGGGGCCGGCGCCCTACTCACTGAGCCACAGGCACCGCCCTCTCCATCAATTTTAAAGCTTGCTTAGCAGGATATAGAATTCTGGGCTGGAAATTGTTCTGTTTAAGTAGATTAAAGGTAGATGACCATTGTCTTCTTGCTTGGAAAGTTTCATTAGAGAAGTCCGCATTCACTCTGATGGATTTGCCTCTGTAGGTCAACTGGCGCTTACTCCTGGCGCCAGAATCTTCCCAGCTTGCAGAATCTTTTCTTTTGTCTTGACTTTGGACTGGTTCATCACAATGTGTCTTGGAGAAGCTCGGTTAGAGTTGAGGCGACCTGGGGTCCGATATCCCTCTGAAAGCAGTGTGTCTGCATCTTTGCTGATATTTGGGAAATTTTCATTTATAATAGTCTCTAGTATGGCTTCCATTCCTCTGGGGCATTCTTCTTCCCCTTCTGGGATTCCTGTAACTCGTATGTTGGAGCGCTTCATAAAGTCTAATATTTCTGACAGTGAATGTTCTGGTTTGTCTCTCTTCTTTTCTGCCTCTTTAACTATCTGAATTATCTCAAGAAATTTGTCCTCTACCTCCGAAATTCTTTCTTCTGCATGGTCTAACCTGTTGCTGATACTTTTCATTGCATCTTTAAGTTCCCTAATTGACTGCTTCAGTTCCTTCAGCTCCGCTATATCTTTTCTATACTCTTCATATTGTTCATCTCTTATTTGATTCTGTTTTTGGATTTCCTTTTGGTTATTTTCTACTTATTAGCCATTTCTTTCATTGTTTCTATCATTTCCTTCATTGTTTTCATCATGTGTATTTTAAATTCCCTTTCTGTCATTCCTAACATTTCTTTATAGGTGGAATCCTCTACAGTAGCTACTTCATGGTCCCTTGGAGGCGTTGCTCTGGACTGGTTCTTCATGTTGCCAGGAGTTTTCTGCTGATTCTTCCTCATGAGTGATTTCTTTTATCTGTTTCCTTGCCCTAATTTTCCTTTCACTTCCTCTTGCTCTTTAAGTTCTCGTGCCTGTGAACGAAGGTTTTGATGAGTCCTTTTGGTACAGGACCAGAAGGATGAGAAGGTTGAAGAGCAAGAAGGGATTAAAAAAAGAAAAGGAATGAAAGAAAGAAATAAAAGAAAATAGAGAAAGGAGAGGGGGTGGGTAAAAGGGAATAATGACAAAAAGAAGACAGGCACATAAAGGGGGAGACAGAGCAATATAGGTGTACAGTAGGGTACTTTGACACAACCTTAAAAAAATCACCAACCTCTGGGGTGCCTGGTTGGGTCGTTCCCTTGAGGTCAGCAGCTCTTTGCTAACCTGATCGGACACAGTACCCCACCTCCACCAAGTAGAAAGGAAAGACAAAAATGCTATAAATCAAACCAAAACAAGGAAACAGAAAACTTGAAGGGATAAAATAGGGTGAAAAACCAAATAATAGGGGTAGAAACACTAGCAAAAATGACGTTCTAATTATTGAAAAAGGCAGCAATGGGAAATTGCATTTAAACTAGAAAAATGGAGAAAGAAAAGAAAGAAAAAAAGAAAAGAAAAAATCTGTCTGGAAAAGCTTGAAATTAAAAAACAAAACAGCAACAACTTCAAAATAAACAACAAACAAACAAAAACAAAGCAGTATATATATCTTCTTGAATATTGTCTGGGCAATAGGTGGTCTGGGCAACAGGGGTATGAGATGTTAATCACAATGTTGATATGACTAGAGGCCTCCACTGATTTCTCAAACCCCCCAGGGTGGAGACCCTAAATCTCTCTTCAGCCCTCTTAAAGGGCACTTTAAACTTCTAAACTTGGCTAAGCAGAAGCTTTCCCAGGAAAGTGCTTGTCACTGGGATCACTGCTGAAATGGCTATCCACTTACCCAGTGTACCAAAACCGGTCTCACCCTGCCCAGGGTTAAGGCTGTAAGGTGACTCAGTCCCCGCCTTTAGGCTGCTCAGTCATTAGATTACGAGCTCCCACCCAATCCTCACTCTGCAACCCTGAGGGCAGAGCTTGCCAGGGCAGTTCTCTCACAATGGCTCTCTGTGGCCCACAGCCAAACACTGTTAGCTCCGTGCGGCTCAGCGGCTCAGTCTGGGGCCCTAGACAATGCCCAAAGTTCTCCACTCTCCTACTCAAGCTCTCCCCAAGGCAGTTCAACTGAGTGCCAAGTCCAAAAACAACAAAACAGTTCACAGGTAAGTACAGTCTCGCTGCTGCTGTACTTACAGCTGCTGGCGGGATTAGACCGATGGAACACATGCAACCACTTGCCAGTTTTCCACTGTTTTTGTCCTCCTCTTGGGGTCCAGAAGTCTCTCGCTGACTCCCTGTATCCTCAAAGGGATGATTATAGGCAGATCCCACCAGCCAGAGATGCCTGGAGTCTTATCTCCCCAGACTCACCGTGCCCAGTTGCAGGGAAGCTGTTACTTGGCCGCCATCTTGCTCTCACTCCCTCCACATGATATTGTTAATAGAGGTCATTTGGTGGAACAAAAGAATGAAGCAGCTGATTCCTACCCAAATACCTGACCCACAAAACTGTGAGATAGGAAAAAATGTGCATGTATGTGTGTGTGTGTGTTTAAGCCATTAAGTTTTGACACAACCACATCTTCAACTTGCTTCCATCAGGCTCAGGGTCCAAGCTCCCTTTGTGTCTCATTCTGTCTGGTTACCTCCTGTGGGACTCTTGGTCTTGATTCTATGTGTTGGATGATTTTACCTGGCCCCTGGCCCCATCATTGAAACAAGCATTGGTAGACATTGATGTGCCTGAGCTGAGTGAGGCAGCTTGTGTCTATAACCCCAGCACTTTGGGAGCCCAAGGTAGGAGGACTTCTGGATTCTAGGAGTCAAGACCAGCCTGGACAACATAGACAGACCTAGACTGTACAAATACATTTTTTAAAGTTAGCCAAGAGTGGTGGCATGAGATTGTAGTCCCAGCTACTGAGTAGGCTGAGACAGGAAGCTGTCTTGAGCCTCGGAGTTCAAGGTGGAGTGAGCTATGATTGTGCCACTGCACTCCAGCCTAGGCAACAGAGCAAGACCTTATCTCTTAAAAAAATTATTGACTGAATAAATAAATAACCACTTTCCAAAAAATTTGAATATGGTAAATCAGCTCTTAAAACTAAAATCGCAGTGCTCATAATTTATATTTTTAGTCTCAGGGTCATTATTATAATATTCAGTTATCATTGCTTTTCCAGTCCACTTACTTTGCTTTTCTGATTCTTTTGACTCCAGCTGAAGAAGTACATATTTCTCTCCAACTGGGTCTAATGAGATGATAGAAAACCAGGACTTTAAGAACTCAGAGTGAGCTCGCAGGCACTCAAACCACCAACAGCTCTTCTCTCTTCTGCTGCAGTCCAGTGGAAACAACATGCTCAGAAATAATGCTTCCTGTCGTTCCTATGAAATGCAGAGGGGGAGGTGGTGCCTGACACATGGTAAATTACTGTATCCCACCTTCAGGTTTCAGGCTCATTCAGTCGTGCCCTATAATGTGAGTCTGGAGAGAGGTTTTCTTGATGCCTCTGACATAGCATTTGCAGGGTTGTTTTACCGTTCATATTTCACTGGTTGGCTGTATCTCCACAGTAATCTCCTCTGTCCCTCCCTGTACTGCCTTCTCTTTGCTTTGTCTTACATGCCTTGTGTAGCTCTCAAAAATAACCTACTGTGGGCGGCGCCTGTGGCTCAAAGGAGTAGGGTGCCGGCCCCATATGCCAGAGGTGGTGGGTTCAAGCCCAGCCTCGGCCAAAAACTGCAAAAAATGAAAATAAAATATAACCTACTGTTTTCTCCAGTGGAAAAGCTAGACTCATGATTTAGGGTGATTATTTTGTTTCTGAAGTACCCTCTAAATATAGTGCATACTTGTTTTTAAAAAAATGTGGCAGTTTCTTTGAGTTTAAGAAGCCTACGCAAGAGCTGACCTGAGGAGAAGAATGAACTAGGAAGTGAGTTTCTGAGTCCTGTACCTGGACAAGTGGAGCTGTGTAACCCAGATGGGTTGTGTTGTCTCCCTGGCTGTGGGCCTGTGCGTTTGTGTCCTTGTGCTATTGCAGCTGAGTGACTGTCAATGTCTTCCTGTCATCCCAAAACAAAGGGTTGCTTGTAGGAGGGCCTCCAGCTATTTTTGATTTATTACCTAATATTTAGTCACTAAAAATTAACAAGGGGAAGAAATGAAAAGGGGAAAGAACAGCAGAAGTTCTACAAGGATGATTCATTCATATGAATAAGAGGCATTATTTTCAGCATGAAGATAAATGAGGCATGATCTTCTGAGAAACTTCAAGGTCCCTGTTATTTTGTATTTCCCTGAATTTCATCAGTGTACTTTTAAAACACCTGGCCATGAACATTAGCTTCAAAAGATAGTTGGTCTGTTTTTTGATAACTTAACAATTAAAATGCCTTTTGTAATTATCACACACACACACACTTGAGAAACAAAACCAAACCTAAAAAACAGGTTTTGTCTCCTTTTTCCTTACTCCCTTGGTTTACCCTGTCTGGAGTTAGAATGGAGAGAGCTCTCTCAAAACCCCATGCATTTCAGGAATCTTATACAACTGTGGGGAGCATTTTGCTTTGAATTAGCAGGAGTTACAGCTTCTCAGTAGCTTCAGTTCCACGAAGTCCATAGAGATGACTTTCTATCTGTTTACTGAATGGTCTCTAGATAGATCACTGGTTTACAAACTGGTCCATGGATTTTAGTAAGTAGTCTTTAGAAAAAAAATCTTAATTGAAAAATTAAGTTTAGAAAAGGAAGTTCACTATTCTAGACTGCCTAAATGGTTAAAAAAATTAATAAATGAGAGTTTAGGTAAACAAAGATTCTAATGCTGATGTGGCCACCTTTTCTACTTAATATGACTTTGTCTGATCAGCTAATTTTCCCATGTGGTTTTTTTACTCAGGTAATGTGATACATTGATTTTAATATGCTATATTGGCTATTATTGCTATTTTGTTATGCTTTCTTAGCAATTATTGCTCATAGTAGTTATCACTGGTCTTAATTTTGATTTCATTGGCAATAGATTTAGTTTGTTTTCATTTAAATGGTTTTCTTTGTTTTTGCAGAAAATGTTAGATAACTGTTCCCAGTTCTTCCCTCCATCTGTGTTATAGAAATATACTTTCCCATTTGTCATGGTGGGAAAGTGGACTGATACTGGGCTTGGCCACGTGACCTTATTTGGAATATCAATGTGCATGACTCAGGCAGTCTTTAATTTTGTTCCTTTGAACTATCATTAAAAAGAGCATACCCCTGGTATTTGGTACCCCTTTGTTAAGGCCCGAGATTGAATATTTGTGTAGCCAAAATAAACAGGATCTGAGCCAAGAGTTCAGCTTGGCCAAAGAAAATCCAGGTTAGATCAGCCAGACACCTGTAATGCAAGAACTGTAAGGTTGAAAATAAATGCTTATTGCTGTAAGCCACTGGAATCTTGAGTTTATTATGCATAGAAGTGGACTAACTCAGACATTGATACTAAAAGTGGAACGTTGCCTTTACAAAATCTTACAATGTGTTATATTGTTTTTGGGACTCAGAGGCAGGCAGTATGAAACCTAGAATAGGAAGTTGGAAAACTCACCATCTGTTGCATGTACTGGCAAAACATGTGGTTAAACTATCATCTGCTCTACCTTGGAAGGCAGAAGACACACCAAACAGACTCATGGAATAAGAACAATTTCAAGGCATAATGTTGAAAGCATGAACAGGTGGTTGCAAGAAAGAAATGAGCTCAGAGAAAGACAGGCTGATTCGTAGGCAGAATTGGAAGGAATAAAAAGAGTTCAGGTGTTGTATAATGAAACTTTTTGTCTCTGAATAATAGCCATGCCATAAAGTCACAAGATACAGACCAAACTAGAGATAGGACCTGAAAAAATGAAAGTAGTGCTAAGAGTTCTCATAGAAAGATACATTTTACTAAAATCCAATTTATAATTGAATTCTTTAATAGTTCTTAGTGTGCCTTATCTAAGAATGCTCTGCTTATCCTAGAGTCAAAAATATGTTACTCTATTTTCTTCTAGATATTTTATAGTTTCAGTTTTTACATTGAGGTCAATGGCCCCTTTTGAATTAATTTTTATCTACAGAGTGAGGCAGGAGCTAAATTCAATATTTTTCTTCATGGATGTGCATGTGCTTCAGCCTTATTTACTGAAAAGGTTTTCTTTCTGGGCTGGCACAGTGGCTCATATCTGTAATCCTAGCATTCTTGGAGCTCAAGGCGGGTGGATGGCTTGAGCTCAGGAGTTTGAGAGCAGCCTGAGCAAGAGTGAGACCCTGTTTCTACTAAAAATAGAAAAAACTAGCTGGGCAAGGTGATGCATGCCTGTAGTCCTAGCTACTAGGGAGGCTGAGACAAAAGGATCCTTTGAGCCCAAGAGTTTGAGGTTGCCGTGAGCTACAACGACAATGACAGTGATGCCACGGCACTCTACCCAGGCCACAGAATAAGACTTTGTCTCTAATAAATAAATAAATAAAATAAAAATAAATAAACAAATAAATAAAAGGACCTTTTTTCGCAGCAATAGTTTTCTTATAGTTTTCAGTACAGAAAAAACTTGTTTTTCTTTTGTTAAGTTTACTTCAAGGTATTTGTTGTTTTTAAGCTATTTAAATGCATTGTCTTTAAATTTAATTTTACAATGTTGTTACATCTATAAGGAAATGTCATTTTCCTTTAAAAAATATTAACCTTATATTTGGTGACTTTGCTAAAATCACGTATTAGTTCTAGTATTGTGTAGATTCTTTTGGATTGTCTACTTATATGATCACATCACCTGCAAATACTTACCTTTCCATTCCTTCTGACTTAATCATTTTTGTTATATTATTATATGAGCTAGGACATCCAATACAGTCTTAAATAGACGTAGCAAGAGTGGACATTCTTGCTCTCTTCTCGATCTTAAGGGGAAACCATTTAATGTTTTACAGTATAATACCAGCTGCTGAGATCTTTTACGTAGCTATCTTTTACAAGCTTGATAAAGTTTCTTCCCCTTTCTAATTTGCTGAGGTGTTAAGTTCAATCATATTTATTTTTGATTTCTACTGAGATGATCTTACGTTTCTCCCCTTTATTTTGTTAATATGCTAAATTTTAACTTTGTGAAGTTAAACCAATCTTTGAATGCCCTGGGGTAAATGCCAGTAGCCCACAAAATATTTCTTTTACATTCCACTGGATTCTATTTGGTACTATTTAGTTTAGAATTTTAAAATAATCTATGTTTGTGAGAAATAAAGGTCTAATGTCCTTTTCTAATTAATGTCCTTTTTCAGGTTTTAGAGGTAGGATTAGGCTAACCTTATAAATCAATGTTTTATGAAGTGTCCTTTTTTCCTCTATTGTCTTTCTTTTCTTTTCTTTCTTTCTTTCTGACAGACTCTCAAGCTGTCTCCCTGGGTAGAGTGCCGTAGCATCACAGCTCACAGCAACCTCAACCTCTTGGCTTAAGCAATTCTCTTGCCTCAGCCTCCCAAGTATATGATTGAGATTATCTCTTCTTTAAAGGTTTGTCAAAATTCTCCAAAGGAACATCTGGGCCTGGATGTTTTATTGCAGAAAGTTTTGCAGTTGCACATTCACTTTCTTTAAACAACATACAACCCTTCAGAATTTCTATTTATTCTTGTTGTTTTGGCAGATTGTGTTTTCCCAGAAATTTATCTATTTATCTAGATTGGTTCATATATGTCTCTTGCCAACACATCAGTTTCTAAAACCTTTCCCCACAAAAATGAGGCAGATATCTCTAGGGAATGCCTCAGTCTATAACTTGGCAGAGAAGACAAACATACAAAACAAGCCTTGATCATTTTGTTGTAGAAAAAATTCAGGAAGCACTTTTAAAAATTATTGGGACATGCCAAAAGAATGTAGGAGTCAGCTTTAAGGATCTCCACTAGCCAAATCTGGGACAGTTTGTACATCAGAATAGTTAAGGACAGTAATGGATTGTCATTCAGTGAATAAAATAAGAATCCATGAGTTTATACTGAGGAAGAAAGATGCCGAGAGAGAAAGAAAGAGAGAGAGAATGAAAGTAGGGAATGAAGGAAAGAAGGAAGGAAGGAAAGAAGAAGGAAGGGAAGGAGGAAGAAAGGAAGGAAGGAAGGAAACTGAGCAGACAGTAGAACTCTGCCTTATAGAAGCATGCCAACTAATGAACAAATAATGAAGTTTTAAAAATCACCATTTAGATCTGTAGTCACCAACCTTTTTGGCACCAGGAACTGGTTTCTTGGGAGACAAGTTTTCCATGGACTGGGGTCAGGTAGGATGTTTCTCTGGTAAGTTTAAGATTAAAAGGCTCAGCTCACTAGCGAGTCCATGAGAGTGGACTGTGAATGACAGGGTGTCTTACTGATGCCACTGAGGTGCTGAAGTGACGGACAATCAGTGCAGACACAATTAGTCAGTCAGGAACAGGGTGAAGACGTTTCAAGAAACAGCCACAACAGAGCTTCTAACACAAGATTTCAGTTACTTTTCTCCAAAACTATGCTCTTTAGATATATATACACGTCCATATGTATGTATACATACACGTACATACATACATATATAAATATATACATACACCTATATAATTATTAGAACAATTTTTGTTAGTAAATTTTTTACATTTTTTTTAATGTAAGAGTTTTTTTAAAGGTGCATATTACTCAATACACATTTCTTAATTAACCAAAGATGTACGCCCAGATTTGTTGACCCAGAAAAAAGTCCATTTTATACATGGAGCACAACTACATATACATATGTGTGTGTGTGCGTGTGTTTACATGCAGAGACAGAGAAGAGAGGTGAGAAGTACACAGACTACGGACACAGATGTGGACGCACACCCCTACAGAGTTGCCTACAAGTACTTCAGGGGTGGAACGGGATCAATGATAATCTCTCTCTAGGTAGTAGGTTTTGAATAATTTTTGCTTTTTTCTTTGTACTTTTCTACAGCTGAATTTACAGTTATTCTCCCAAAGAATAATGTTTTTGTAAAAGAATAGAAATATTCATAAGATAGAAAAATTTATGCCAAAAGAACAAACATCAACTATAATACATTTTTCCTCCAAAGTTGCCACTTGAAATTAGAATAAAACAGCCTATTTTAAAGTAAATGGCACTGGTTCCCTTCCTCAACAGCATGCCACCCTACCAAAAGCAGTATTTTCTAAGGTTCTAGATAATTCCAAGTCTCACAAATCCCACATATTTTCCTGCCAGTACGTTCCTGGATGCAAATGCAAATTTAGAGTCCACGTTATTTTCTCTTGCCAAAAAAAAGATTCACACAGAAAAATCTCGTAAAAGAAAGACACTGATTTACCCAAAATGGACAGATAGGATTTGAAGGCTGAATACCTACCAGTCTTACCTCAGCCAAATGGGGAGGTGATTTGGTCTGAAGTTTGTACTCTGTCTTAGTTCATTTGCGATGCTATAAAGAAGTATCTGAGGCTGGGTAATTCATGACGAAAAACGGTTTATCTGGCTCACGGTTCTGTAGACTGTGCAAGAAGCGTTGCACCTGCTTCTGGTGAGGGCCTCAGACTGTTTGCACTCATGGGGAAAGGCCAAGGGGAGCACTCAAGTGCAGAGATGAGAAAGAGAGAGAGAGCTCCCCCCCCCCCTTTTAACAACCAACTCTTGCAGGAACTAATAGAGGGAGAACTCACTCATTACCACCCCCAACTTTACCAGGAAAGACACTAATCTATTCATGAGGGATCTGCCCCATGACCAGAACCACCTCCCACTAGGTTCTACCTCCAGTATTAAGGATCAAACTTCCACACGAGGTTTGGAAGATCAAATATCCAAACTATAGCATATCCCTACCCAGGAGAACAGCTAGATTATCATGTTTCTTATCACCTGCACTGTGGTACTCATCCATTTACCTAAAGTTCTTCATGTGGTCTTGAAGTTGCCAGCACAGTTCCTCTTTACCCTAAAGGTCCTTTACCCAACAGGTCCTCGTTTATAGCCACAATATTGAAAGAAGTACAATATTTCCAATGCCAGTCACCAGTGTACACATCTGAAAAAATGAAATACATATACATATTTACACGGAGAAAAACATTGTCTTGTTCCAGTGTGGTGCCAGTTCTTCAGGACCAGTAGGCTAAAACCCACCAGTGTATCACATATACAGCATCCATTCAACTGAAATCATATGTTCAGTTCATATCATATGTTCATATATATTGAAATGAGGTCATTAGGGTCAATCCTACACTACTATATAAATGTTCTCAAAAGAAGAAAATAGGACATAGACACGTATAGAAAACACTGTATGTAGACTGTGGGAGGGACAGACTGTATGTAGACACAGGGAGGGGAAAAGCGCCATCTACAGGCCCAGGAGGGAGGGCGCAGAAGAAATCAACTGCAGGTACCTTGGGCTTGGACTTCTAGCCTCCAGAATTGTGAGAAAAGAAATTTCTTTTGTTTCAGCCACCATGGTGGCGGCACTTTTCTATGGCATCCCAGGCTGACCAATGCAATGAGCAAAATGAAGAAGCAGCCAATATCAGCCACCATGTCAAAACATTACAGGGGAATCCTTGTTTTCTGGTCCCTGGAAACAAGAGATAGTGCAAAGGGGTCTGAAGGGAAGTAAGGCAGTGGGAATAAAACAGGCCTTATGGGTAGAGCTGATGATAATTGGTTGGTTCTAAGGGGGAAAAGAGGGATGGCAAAAAGTCAGGGATGGTTGAGGCTCAGGGGGTGCAAAATTGGAGCCAGGTTCCGGCGAGCAGACACAGGAATACCACGGAGGAGAATGGCTTGAACAATTTCAGTTTAGGAGGACTGTGGGGTCAGGAAATTAAAGGTGGTGGTGATGATGCAATTAATGGTTTTGGATGTGGCTGAAAACAGTTTATATAAATGGATTATTACCTGAATTACCTGAAATATCAGGAAAAGTTTTGTTTGTACTACATTAAAATTCAATTACACAGATATTATGATCTCAGAGGATCTGAAACAAATTGCTTCTCTATAATAATCTGTAGTTTTTAATTTCATTTATTTATTTATTTATTTATTTATTTTTGAGACAGAGTCTCTCTTTGACACCCTTGGTAGTGCCATGGCATGCTCACAGCAACTCAAACTCTTGGGTTCAAGCAATTCTTTTGCCTCAACCTCCCAAGTGGTTGAGACTACAGGCACTGGCCATAGCACTCAGCTATTTTTAGAGACAGGGTCTCATTCTTACTCAGGCTGGTCTTGAACTCCTGAGAGCAGGCAATCCACACACCCTGGCCTATAATCTGTAATTTTTAAAGCCTAGGACAGAACCCTACATTCCTAACTCTACATTCTTCCTAAATTATAAAAATAGTAGGAGAATAGTTTTTCCCAGGATCATAAAAATCTCTTTCTGCTATTCAGGAATCTGTCTTTTGTTTCAAGAAGGGAGAGATTCTGTTCATAATATAGGAACAATTAAATAACACATTGTTGTCTGAAAGAATAGTATCACCACATCCTGAGATATTTCATGAACTTGAATTTAGATTTATAACCTTTTAAATAATTTTTCTCCGGAATTCATAAATCTGTAAATTGCTTTCAGCAATGTGAAAGCAGTCAGAGCAGGGTATATCTGCTTAGATACCATTAAAATCTGCTCACTTTATTCCGTTCTGTCCTTTATGCATGACTTACTCTAAATATCTTTAAATTATTCATCTTACTTCAGGGTAATCACCGAAAGGACTGTCCTTGGATGTCAGCCATAATAAGGGAGAAGGGATCCTACCTCTCCCAACTTTTTCCACTGACCCTTCCACACCTGACAGCCTTCCCTCCCTCTCCCTCATGTCCTTCCATCAATTTGGACAACTTTAATGTATATGTTGAAAATTTATTACCCTATGTGTCTCAGTTCCTGGACCTTATCAGTTAATTAATTGAGAGTTTTCCCAAAGACAAAAACAAACAAAAAAATATTAGTAAATCTAATGAAGTGGAAAGTAAATAAAATAATAGAATTAATAAATAAAATAGGGGTTTTTTCTTCCAAAGAAGTCAATGAAATAAAAAAAAAGAATGGCTAAGATTAATCAAGGAACGGAGAAAATACAAAACGTACAACTTAATCAGTGAGGCAGGTAGTAGAACCACAGATAGGAATAGATTTGGCACATAATAAGAATGTATTAAATACAGCTATTCATCAAAAAATTTGAAGGTCTAGAGATGAAACTGCTGATTTCTGAGAAATATGAATGTTCAACACTGACTCAAGAATAAGTAGAAAACCACACATATATGAAAGACATTTTTAAAAAATCATCAAAGACCTACTTTTTTATTTCAATGAGTTAAGGGAGCCCAAGTGTTTTTGTTACATAGAATTGTATAATGCTGAAGTCAGGGCTTCTAGTGTACCCATCACCAGAATAGTGCACATTTACCCAATAGGTAAATTTTTATCCTTCACCCCCTCTCCCTTCCCTCCTCCTTCTTAGTTTCCCATGTCCATTACACCTCTTTATGATTATTGATACCTATTGTTTAGCGTCTTCTTATTGGAGAGACTATGTGGTGTTTGTTTTTCCATTCCTGAGACGCTTTACTTAGGACAAGGGTCTCCAGTGCCATTAAGTTGCTGCAAAAGGCATTATTTCATTCCTTTATATGACAGGGTAATACTCCATTATACAGCGGGTGCCAAAAAAATGTGCACAAATTTTAGGGATGGAAAAAAACTGTATTGAAATTATAATGCTCACTACATAACAATAACATTTGTTATCTTGTATATTGTATCTGGTGTCTCTTGTAAATGAAGAGGTCAAATTGACTTGAGTATTACAATTTTAATATAGTCTTTTCCTTTCTTAAAATGTGTATACATTTTTGTCTCCCTTTGTTATAGATGTGTATATATGTGTATTATATGCATGTATGTATGTATATATATGCACATGAATACGCATACCACGTTTTCCTTAACTACTCATACATCATGGGCACTTGGGGTGATTCTACATCAAAGATCACCTTTCAAATATACACCCTGACCAGGTGCTTTTTAAAAATTTGTATAAGTTTATGGGGTACGAGTGTAATTTTGTTACATGTATGGATTGTGTAGCAGTGAAGTCAGAGCTTTTAGGGTATCCATCACCTAAATAACGTGCATTATAGTCATTAAGTAATTTCTCATCATCCATTCCTCCCACCTCTCACCCTTTCAAGCCTCCATTGTCTATCACTCCACACTGTACATCTGTGTGTACATACTATTAGCTTCCATTCACAGAACTACTATTTGATCTAGTGATCTCTTACTGGGTGTCTACACAGAGGAAATAAAATCATTTGGTCAAAAACATACCTGCAGTCATACAGATGTTGATTGCAGCACTAAACACAATAGCAAAGATATGGAATCAACCATCTGTCAATGGATAATCGGAGAAAGAAAATTTGGTACATGTACAAGATAGAATAGTACCTGGACATAAAACAAATGAAGTCATGGCTTTTGAAGCTACATGGATGAACTGTAGGCACTCTCTTAAGTGAAACAAGACAGGTGATCCTTCTGACCTTCAAAGGACAGACAGCTCCTGTATTATCAAAATTATGCTGACCATAAAAAGATGTAAACCTCTCCAATCTATGTTAGAGAATTTCTCACACCAAATATGATAAAGATAGCAGAAAAGAATAAGACATAGATCAATTTTATTTACTAATATGGTGCTTTCTTAAACAATGAAATTTTGATTAGAATTTCCAAGTCAAATAATCCTAGGCTTCTTCCTCTTCCCTCATAAACCCTGTATCCCCATGATGGGGGTGTAAAGGAGGTTTAAAAGAGAAGAAAGTAAATGTGAAACCTAAGAAAAGGCCAAGGAACAATGAATGTGTTGTAAACACTTGCAAATTATTAGAGGCAAACTTTTAAAACGTAAGGGTGTATTATGATTTATTTGCTCACAAAGTAAATATTGATTATTGTACAGATAGACTCTAGAGGGTACAGCCTAGAAACCCAGATCTTTTGGATAAAAACATCTCTACGTTAGCTCAATGGACTGATTCTTAGACTTGGGTGAGCACAACAGACAGTAGTTGAGTCAATGACTGTTCCTTAATCTCATTTTTCCCCTTAATCTTATTTAAGATCAAGCTCAGAGAATGTAATCCAAGGGAGAGCAGATGGCAATATGAACGCAGCTGGTTCCAAAAAAGTAAAAAAGGAAGATTGTCAAATTTAGGTGGGAATGCATTTGAAATCAGACGCATACACCCTGCCCTCCAAATTATGCCATGGCTGTGTTGTCCTGAACAGATTTTAGAACTGCTTGGGTGCAACAACTTCTTACACCCTGAATACTCTCTTGCAATATAACCTTGCCATTTCCTCATCCAAAAGTGGAGTCTGTTTTTCCTTCCCTTGAATCTGGGCTGGCCTATTTCTTTTTAAACTTTTTACTTTAAAATAATTTGAATTTATAGGAGAGTTGCGGACACAATATAGTGGGTTCCTATGCACGTCTCACCCAGCTTCTCACAATGTTAACAGCTTCCAAAGCCATTTCCATTGTACAGTTCAATCCATAGAATTAAATGATCATGTATAAGTTCTCAGACTGTAATGGAATGCTCCATCCTAAAGCTCAGCTTCCATACAATAAGGAAGCTCAGGAAGCCATGTGGAAAGGCTCACTTGGAAGAGAACCAAGGGCTCCACTGGGCTCACAGCCAGCAGCTAAAACCAACTGCCAACAACTTTAGTAAGGCCATTTTGGCCTTTCCAGCCATCCAGCTGCCATCTCATAATGCAGGAGAACAACCTGTCAACAAATAGAAGCATGAGAAATATTAAATTGCTATTCCTTTAAGACATTACATTTTGTCTTAAGTTTAGGTCTTTAATCCAGTAAGAGTCTATCTTGGTTAGTGGTGAAAGGTGTGGATCCAGTTTCAGTCTTCTACAGGTTGCCAGCCAGTTCACCCAGCACCGTTTGTTAAATAGAGAATCTTTTCCCCACTGGATGTTTTTAATTGGCTTGTCAAAGATTAAATAATGGTAAGTAGCTGGGTTCATCTCTTGGTTCTCTACTCTGTTCCAGACATCTACTTCTCTATTTTTGTGCCAATACCATGCTGTTTTGATCACTATCGATTTGTAGTATAGTCTGAGGTCTGGTAGCGTAATTCCTCCTGCTTTGTTTTTATTTTTGAGTAATGTCTTGGCTATTCGAGGTTTTTTTCTGATTCCATATAAAACGAAGTATTGTTTTTTTAAGATCTTTAAAGTATGACAGTGGAACTTTAATAGGGATTGCGTTGAAGGTATATCTTGCTTTGGGTAGTATGGACATTTTAACAATGTTGATTCTTTTCAGCCATGAGCATGGTATGTTTTTCCATTTATTAACATTCTTGGCTATCTCTTTTCTTAGAGTTTCATAGTTCTCTTTATATAGATCTTTCACATCCTTTGTTAGATAAACTCCCAAATATTTCATCTTCTTTGGCATTACGGTGAATGGGATAGAGAAGAAAGTACAGGGAAAACCCTTGAAGAAATTGGGTTGGGTGAGTTTTTTATGAGAAGGACCCCCCCGGGCGATTTAAGCAGCTTCAAAAATACACTTTTGGGACTTGATCAAACTAAAAAGCTTCTGCACAGCCAAGAACACAGTAAGTAAAGCAAGCAAACAGCCCACCGAATGGGAGAAGATATTTGCTGGTTATGTCTCTGACAAAGGTTTAATAACCAGAATCCACAGAGAACTCAAACGCATTAGCAAGAAAAGAACAAGGGATACCATCACAGGCTGGGCAAGAGAATTGAAAAGAAACTTCTCCGAAGAAGACAGGCGAGCGGCCTTCAGACATATGAAAAAATGCTCATCAACTTTAATCATCAGAGAAATGCAAATCAAAACTACTTTGAGATATCATCTAACTCCAGTGAGACTAGCCTATATCACAAAATCTCAATACCAGAGATGTTGGCGTGGATGTGGAGAAAAGGGAACACTTTTGTACTGCTGGTGGGAATGCAAACTAATACATTCCTTTTGGAAAGATATAGGGAGAACACTTAGAGATCTAAAAATAGATCTGCCATTCAATCCTGTAATTCCTCTGCTGGGCATATACCCAGAAGACCAAAAACCACATCATAACAAAGATATTTGTACCAGAATCTTTATTGCAGCCCTATTCATAATTGCTAAGTCATGGAAAAAACTGTCCAAGTGCCCATCGATCCACGAATGGATTAAGAAATTGTGGTATATGTACACCATGGAATACTATGCAGCCTTGAAGAAAGATGGAGACTTTACCTCTTTCATGTTTACATGGATTGAGCTGGAACATATTCTTCTCAGTAAAGTGTCTCAAGAATGGCAGAAAAAATATCCAGTGTATTCACCCCTACTATGAAACTAACTTAGGACCTTCACGTGAAAGCTATAACCAAGTTACAACCTAAGAACGGGGGAAGGGGGAAAGCATGGGGAGGGAGGGAGGAGATGGGTAGAGAGAGGGGGATTGAAAGGATCACACCTGTGGTACATCTTACAAGGGTACATGTGAGCCTTGGCAAATGTGGAATGTAAATGTCTTGGCAAAGTAACAAAGAAAATGCCAGGAGGGCTATGTCAATTAATGAAATGAAAAATGTGTCAAATATTCTATGAAACAAGTTTATGGTGCCCCATGATCATATTGATGTACACAGCTATGATTTAATAAAAAAAAAGAGTAAGAAGAAAAAATATTTGTTAGAATATTTAATTTGATTGAATATAAAGTAATAAATTAACGATCTAAACATCTAAAAAAAAAAGACATTACATTTTGGAGTAGTTTGTTATGCCCTCATAGATAACTGAAATACCAATTATAACTAGTTTGACAATTGTACTATGTACTAAATAGAACCAATCCAGGGAGGCTAGCTTACCGGGAAGAGGAGGAAAGAATACAAGAAGACAGTTCAGATAATCAGTGTTCTAGTCCTGTAATGTAAGCTTGCTCTTTTATTATCAGACTAAGTAGAAAGCAAAGGTGTTTTTAAGTGATAACTGCTCAGCTTTAGCGATGGAAGCTTCTATGATCAACCTCACTAGTGGAGAAAGGCTGATAAGGAGACTTCTAAATTCACATTTGAATTAAATAATATACCTCTTTACCTGTTCAAAAATTATTTTTGAGAAAAGAATTTATAGGCACCTGATAATTTGGCTAGTCATGCATTTCCTCTAAGCTTAGCTATGAAATCAGCAGTGACAAAAATGGCAAATAAGCTGGACGTTCTGTTAACTTTTTCTCAATTTCATAGATCAGGAGCCAATAAACTCAGTTTCTGTCAAGAGCCAGATAGCTTAGGATTTGTAGGCCAAGAGGCAAAATCAAGGGTATTATGTAGGTAATTACAAAAGAGGAGAGATTTTGCAGCTGATGAAATTCAAAATATTTAAATAATAATTGAGTATATATATATATATTTTTTTTTCTTTTTTTAGAATGCAGGTCAACTAATAAGAATAGGCTTCTCTGGGGTGGGGGGAGCATAAGTATATAAAGTATATAACTTTAATTAAGGTTTACATGTAGAAACCATTCTTAGCTCATAGGTCATAAAAAAAAAAACAGGTCCCACGCCAGATTTCACACAGTCTATATAGGTTCCCAACCCCTTCCCTATTGGAAGAGGTGATTCTGCCAGGGCCCTCAGCATTCCTGATATTCTTATTGGTATTCTAAGAATGCAAGACCATGACTGCTCTGTATCAGGAGTACCCCTGAGTGGCCAGAAGACAAAGAGCAGGCTCAGGATATAGAAGCAGATTCCCTAAGCTCCGTGAGCCTCTCCTGCAAGGCCATTCACTCTGTCTGAAGCCCCTTCCTGGGCTCTCTGTGTTGTCTCTGAGGGATTGGAGAGGTGTCAGAAGCTGATGTAAATGAACGTGAAGCTGTGGCTACTGCTCCTGGTGTGAGTGATACTTTTTATCTAGGACCCAGGTGTCTTTCTTCTGCTATCATCCATAATAACATGTTAGCTTGTAAGTAGGTTAAAATCTCAGACATAACCAGGTATGGTAGCTCACACCTGTAATCCCGGCACTTTGGGAGGCCAGGAGGTGGGGGAAAGGGTCTCTTGAAGCCAGAAGTTCCTGATTAGCCAAGCAACATAGTGAGACCTTATCTCCACAAAATATTAAAGAAAAAAGGAAATTAGCCAGGTATAGCAGTAGACATCCGTTATTCCAGCTACTGTCGTGGCTAGGACAGGAAGATCACCTGTATTGTGCCACTGCATCCCAGCCTGCCAGGTAAAGCAAGATGTTGTCTCTGAAAAAGAAAACAAAAGTGAAAATGGAAAGAATAAAATCTCAGACCCTTTGCAGTTCTTGTCATGAGTCTAAGAAATAAGAGCTAAACTAATTAAGGGACAATTAAGTCCACATTGGATAAAGTTAGAATATGGGGGAAGAGAGTGGCCTAAGGGCCTAAGACTGACAACAGGTGCCACATCCTGGTCATAAGACAGAGCTGGGACAGATCACTGCTGAGCCATCACGGCCCGTGGTCAGGGAATGGGAGTAGCGGAGCTCTACTGGCCAAAACTGTGCCTGTCTCAACTGAGAGTTAGCCACTTTTCATCATGTTTTAGCCAAAGATATAAAACTCCTTACTAGATGACTTCTTCTTATTATTTTTTTCCAAAGTCTCAAAAAAAAAATAGACAACTAATATTTATAAATAAAAGTAAAAGATAATTAAAAAAAAATTAGAAAGAAATTCTGGCACAAGAGAATCCCATAATAAACAATTCCAAGTCAGATTCCAGAAAGAAATGCTAGTTTAAGAATCAAGTGCCCAAGGCTTAGCAGACTGAGAGAGTAAATAGCTTCTTTTGCTATCAAGATCCTGAATCTTTCTTTCCTGGTACTTTCCCCATGGCATATAATATGAAATAAAAAATGCCAGGGTTGTCTTAAGTTTCCTGGGGCTGCTGGACAAAGTACCATAAATTGAATGGCTTAAAACAACAGAAATTTTATTGTCTCTACATTCTGGAAGATAATGAGCTTGAAATACCCACCACATGGCTTGGCATATGCAGAATGTTGCATAGGTTAGTTGTTGTGGATGGGCTTTTTAAAAAATCACTTATTGTTTATCTCTTTAAAAGATTCATTCTCTAACACAGCCACACTCAGAGGTACTTGGGGTTAGTACTTCTACATGTAAACTTAAGGAGTGAGGGAGGCAGGGAAACACAATTCCGTCTCTAACACTGTTGTATTCTTCCCTCCAGAAGTCTGATACTTCTGACTTCTCCAGAATCAAACCAGGGAAGAGAGATGAGGGTTAAAGGGCAAATGCCTTGTAATTTGGCTGGTGCTGTTGGACATTCTACTGAGCCTCTTGGTCATTGTACTGGATACTAGGTGGAACAGCATTAGACACTCTCCAGACTAAAAAAATGTAAGAATTCTGGTCATGGAGCCAATTTTCCCACTCTTCAATTCCTCTGTGCTTGGAAACTGTTGTTTCTGCTCTCTGTTTCTTCTTCCCTGCTGTTAAGGACCTACTCATTCTTGGCCTGGCTTCCTCCTACAGCCTTTGGATGTTCCTTTAACCAGAGTTTGAGAATCAATGGCTTACACTCCTGTTTCAAAGGGTCTGATTTATCTTACAGATAATTTTATGTGCATCTTCTCAATTTGATCGCAAGTTCTTGTCGGCAAAAAGTTGAGGAGGACTCAAAGTGTGAAGACAGAGGAGCAATACTGAAATTAAATTGAAATGAGCTGTATGATGGGCTCTGCGGAACATCCCACTACAAGGCAATGACTTTTTTCTCCATGATCTATCTGAAAGAGGGTTTTTTCAGTATATTTTCTGTATTCTTCCAAATAGTGACTTTGGACAATTCCTTCTGTGGTAGTTAATATTGTAAAAATTGTGTTAAAATTGTGGTGTTTTTTGTAAACATACCTGCTAATGCTTGAACCCTGCTTTCTAAGAAGCCTTACTCCCTAGAGTTGCTATGGGACTAAACACTCAAAGATCAATAATACCTGGGTCCTTGTTGACATCAGTGATGTGTAAAATTAACCAAAAAATAGATACAGGTTGCTGTTGCGTGAGCAAATAAATGTCCTTATTTCTTAAGCCAATTTCAGTTTTTTTTCCTGTTACTTGCAGACAACGTATCATAATGAATGCAACATGTGTATAGTATAAAATAAATCATCTTTATACTCTCTAAGACTAAAAATAAATGTTCTCACTACATTTATTTTGACTAATTTTATCATTCACAAAAGGCTGTGATAGTTTTCCTAATAGATAGCTGGCTTTTGTTTGACTTCAGAGCAGAGGTCATACATCATGAATTAGGTTGATTTAGGAAAATCTTATTAACACAACCATATAATGACAACGAATAAACAAGGAAAGACCATTCTTCCAAATGAAATAGATAAGATACAATATACCTGGAGAATAGGGAAAAAGTCCAAGAAAATGATTGTTAGAATCAGTTCAGGACCTTACCAATCCTCCATTGTCCCTGGACTCCTATTATCTTTAGAGCATATTCAATTCATATGTCACCTGTAGCCCTGCACATTTAATATTCAGCATCATAATCATTAAATAACATGTGCTGTGTGATGTAGCTGTAATATAAAGAGGATGCCCCAAAATTAAACATTTAGAAAAAAGAAAAAAACTATTAAAATTGTAATAATTAACATATACCAATAATAAAAGTTGAATACAAGTCACATTGAGCACCTCTTATAAGTGCAACAGTCAAACATGACTTGAGTATTATAATTTTAATACAGTTTTTCCTTTCTTAAAATTATATACATTTTGGAGGGAACTCTCTGTATATCTTGTTTCTTGCAGTAATTATCCTCTGTTCTGTGGGTAAGAATATAACAAATGAAGAACTGAGGTCAAAGAAGCCAAGGAACTTACTCCCTTGTGAATACCAGGAAGTCAGTCTACCTTTGGTTACAAATCCTTCCTAGCTATTTAGCCACAGACTCAAACCGTGCCTGGCACATGGGGGCATCATTACGTTCTTACTGAGTGAAGGACTCAGCCCTCTTGAATTCTTACATCAGAGCTCATAGTGCATAGCCTCAAACTTAAATCCCTGGCCAGTCACCACATTATCTTCATCTTTAGAGGATAATTGTTAGGACCTTAGAATAAGAAAAAAATAATATATTATTTTTTCCAAATAATCTCCTTTATACACTGACATGGGCTTTGTACATAACAACCCTACACAATGTCACCATGACAACACATTATCCTTACTCTCATTCAGGCCACGAATTATAAATGGAATATTCAGTTTCATTCCATTCCATTTTACCTTAAATTTTTATTAAAACTAGAGGTAATAAATAACATGTTAATTTTTTGGATTTAAAACTCATAACATGGTGCTCTCCTGAGGTTTTTATTTAAAGGCTGACACAGTCATGTGAAAGCTGTCATGATTATTTAGCATTTACAAACTACTTTTTTTTCCCTTAGCAAGTAGCAGACAGTCTACAATCTGTCAGGTGTAAAATCAAGGGCCAGAAACACAAAGATGAACAAAAATACTTTTCCTTCCCTCAGGACACTAGTAACCCAACAGGTGAATTATTTCTATATATGATGTATGACTCTGTCAACTTAAAATGAGAGGTGATATGACCAGACATGTCACCCTCATGCCCTCCAACACAAACACAGCCAATGATCAATGTCTCCTTACATTTGCAGTTTGTTTTAGATTTTACTCTGAAAGTCTCAGAGTAAATTATAAATAACACTGAAGAATTTATAACTTGTCAAGTGAGAAGCCAGTCATATCAAGAGGCATGGGAGACAGTATGTTAATTCCAATCAGCGGCCTGTCTTTATGTTATATTTCAAAATACATTTGGTAAAGAAGCATCTTCCTTTCCTTCATTTAATAAAATGTGCTGTAGCAAAGTTTTCAGAAAATAATAAGTGTCAGCCAGGCACGGTGGCTCACACCTGTAATCCTAGCACTCTGGGAGGCCGAAGTGGGTGAATTGCTTGAGCTTACGGGTTCAAAACCAATCGGAGCCAGAGTGAGACCCTGTCTCTAAAAATAGCTGGCATTGTGGCAGGCACCTACATATAGTCCCAGTTACTTGGAAGGCTGAGGCAAGCGAATCTCTTGAGCCCAAGAGTTTGAAGTTGCTGTGAGTTATGATGCCATAGCACTCTACCGAGAGCAACAAAGTGAGACTCTGCCTCAAAATAATAATAATAATAATAATAATAATCATAATAATAATGTCTACATCACTTAATTGTATTTTATATTTGGTCTTCATTATTATCTTTCAGATTTTTTAGGAATAAATAGAGGTGTACAGATCTTGCTTGGAGTAGTCATAACAATAATGATAATAATAGTTATTACTGACCACTTAGTATGGGTTAGACATGGTGACATTCTGCTTTAATTATTAACTCATTTAATCCTTACAGTAATCTAATAAGATATGTGCTACCATTAGCCCCATTTTAAAGATAAGAAACCTGGGGCGTAAAGAGATTAAGTAATTCATCCAGCTCACAAATGGTGGCAGTGAAGTGGTAGGAATTATGGATCTTCTTGGTACTCATCTTCATTAGTCCATTGTTATTTCTTCTCAAAACAACTGTCATATAGACCATGGATAGCACAATTTTTACAACAGGTGAAAGTTGTATTAAGCAAAGTAATTTCTAGTAATTTTTCTGATAACTTGGGTTATTCATGTTTCTCTTGTTGTGAGTCAAACCTACTTCCTGTACTATCTTGTACCAATACTCCTCTGATCAAACTGAAGTCATTATAACGTTGGTTTCTGTTTGGACTACCCCTTTCATCTCTGGAGCCCTGTTCTGCATCCTTGTTGCAGAGAACATGCTCATAGCCCAGGTAGCAAGGGTGCAGTGGACTTTGGTTAATAAATCCATTGGCAGTTAGTGCTGCTGTGGGAGTAAGAGAAAACAGCTCTCAGTTTGGGATGGAATGAAAATGCACATAGTACTCAAGTGCAATGGAAGGAACTGGGAGTGTTAACCCTGAAAGGGACAGTTGCTACTCCCTTACAGACCCCATACTATGAGAAGCTCATTAAAATATGCTATCCTAATTTTTCCATGACTGAAGAAGTATTTCTTAATGTTAAAACAAGAAAACAAGCTTGCAACTAAAACCGTAGAGTTAACAGAAAGAATTAAATTTACTCCAGGTCCTGTAAGTGGGGCAAAAATAAAAATCACAGTTTAAAGAAAAAAGCCAAGCTTTTTAGTATTTCCGAGTTAAGGAGTAAATCTCCAACATCTTGGCCACTTGGATGCAACCTGGATGAACACCCAGCAGCCTTGGATTTCTCTAGAGAGCACCCCAGTGTTCAAATTTATGATGGAGGTGGGGAGCAGGTTGCTCTGCGAGATTCTTATCCTCCAGGGGTGAACAAGATAAGATGGTAACTCCAGGGCGCTGCCTGCCTGGCTGAGTCCAGGGTTCCTCCACCTCAGCACCATTGGTATTTTGGGCCCAATGATTCTTTATTGAGTGTCTGCTGTTCAGCAGCTTCCCTGGCCTCTGCCCACTAGATGTCAGGAGCAGATCCCCTCCCTCAGCCAGGATGTTCAAAGATGTCTCCAGACATCACCTAATATCCCCTGTATGGCAGAACCTCCCCCAGCTGAGAATCGATGGCTGAGACATTCCCTTTGTAGCTCCTGCTATTGGCGGAGCCCCAGCTGTCCACTCTTTGGGAGACCTCCCTACGCAATGTCAGCCTAGTGGGAAGGACTTCTGTCCTCTTCAGATGGTTTAGAATCCCAACTCTTTCACTTACTGTGTAGCCTTAGTTAAATTATGAAACATTAATGTTGCAGTTATTATTTATTGAGTGCTTACTCATTTATTCAATCAACATGTGGCAAAGGAGTCAGGAAGTCAACAAGGTTCTGGAGATATGATATTGAGCAAAAATCATACTGACTGTGATTTCAGGGTTCTTAGAGCATAGGGATGAGATGGATGTGCAACAAACAACTGCCTATATAAGTGTTTAATTACCAAGTCAGAGGAGCACTGTGAAGTCAAGTACGTAGTATTAGCATGTGCATAGGTGCTGGGATCAGAGAGAAGAAGCTTCCCTCATCCATTTACCCACTCATGGACGCTTGGGTTGATTCCATATCTTGGCTAATGTGAGGAGAGCCACAATAAACCTGGGAGTGCAGATACCTCTTCAATTTACTGATTTCCTTTCTTTTGGATATATACCCTGTAGTAAAATTGCTGCAGCATATGGTAGTTCTATTTTAGTTTTTTTTTTCTTTTTGAGGAACCTCCATACTGTTTTCCATACTTGCTATACTAATTTATATTCCCATTACAGTGTATGAACAAAGAACAGAAATTTATTTCTCACAGTTCTGGAGGCTGGGAAATCCAAGATCATCATGCTAGCACCTGACCTGGGCCTTCTTACTACATCTTCACATGAAAGCAGAAGGGCAAGAGCAGATAAACATTGTGCCCTCCTATGGCAGAAGGGGCTGGAGATAACCCACTCCCACAATTACTTTTTACACCAGCATTCATCCATTCCCATTAGGCCCCACCTTCCAACACTATTGCATTGAAGATTAAATTTCCAATACATGAATTTTGAAGGACACATTCAAACCTTAGAAATCTATGTATTTTACATATTTTTTTGTTCTCAAGTAACCGAGACTTCCAGTAGTAGCTCAAAATTGCATTAAAATATTAAATTTATAAAGTATAGAGAAACTTCTTGATTTCTTAACTTTAAAACCATATTTCTGCATTTCCACAATTGTGTATGATATTCACTATAGATTTAAAATTACATATTCTTTACTAATTGAAGCATGTTCACTTATATGAAAAGATTGTTAAAACATTTCATCATCCTTGGAAATTAAATTTTTTCTAGTGCTTTTTTATCTCCAAGTACTTAGAGTTTTTCCTTCAACCTATTATTGGGGTGACTTATATTAATGAATGGAAGAACTATGGTAATGGAACAGAGCATGAGTTTTCTCAAGTGCAAATTGCAGGAAGTAATCTTTGCTTTGCAGGATCTTTGTAAGGATTAAATTGGAGAGCATCTCTGAAGGATTGTCAGGGAGGCAGAGAATAAAGGCCCACTCTCTTCCTCCTTCCCCTCCAGTTCCACTCCCTACCCTGGCTCTGTGCCCTGTAGTGGGTTCCTTTGCTTTTGTCTCTGGTTAAGTTCAGCCAATGGAAGAGGGCAGCAAGCTGCTGGAGGATTGTAAGAGTGAAGTATAAGAAGTTGGAATACTTATCCTTCCAGCCACCTCTTTGCCTGGTCACAGTAGGCCATCTTCATCTTTCTACTGAAGACCTCAACCCTCTTCACACAGCTGCAGGATCCAGTCTCTGCTAACCACAGCTTTTCTGCCTGCCCCTCTGAGACCGGGACAGTGCTGCTGTCTCACCACAGTGATCGGGCGGGGGGAGCAAGATGGCGGCCGAGTAACAGCTTCCTTGCATCTGGGCACCATGAGTCTGGGGAGATAGGACTCCAGGCATCTCTGGCTGGTGGGATCTGCCTATCATTACCCCTGTGAGGATACAGGGAGTCAGTGAGAAACTTCTGGACCCCAAGAGGAGGACTAAAACAGTGGAAAAATGGCAAGTGGTCATGTGTGTTCAATCCATTGAAACTCACCCTCGACTTCCACAGGCATGAGAACTTAAAGAGCAAGAGGAAGTGAAAGGAAAATTAGGGGAAGGAAACAGATAAAAGAAATCACTCATGAGGAAGAATCAGCAGAAAACTCCAGGCAACATGAAGAACCAGTCCAGACCAACCCCGCCAAGGGACCATGAGGTAGCTACTGCAGATGATTCCACCTATAAAGAAATGTTAGGAATGACAGAAAGGGAATTTAGAATACACATGTTGAAAACAATGAAAGAAATGATGGAAACAATGAAGGAAACTGCTAATAAAGTGGAAAATAACCAAAAGGAAATCCAAAAACAGAATCAAATAAGAGATGAACGATATGAAGAATATAAAAAGGATATAGCAGAGCTGAAGGAACTGAAACAGTCGATTAGGGAACTTAAAGATGCAATGGAAAGTATCAGCAACAGGTTAGACCCTGCAGAAGAAAGAATTTCAGAGGTAGAAGACAAAGTTCTTGAGATAACTCACCACAGTGATCGGCCTCTTGGTGCTGCTGTGTTTCACCTTGGCTTCCTCAGTCTCTGCCCACAGCTTCGTAAGCTGTCCCTTTGCTTCATTGCCCTCGAATCATTCATTGTGTGATCATGTTTCACACTAGGAACCTAACACAGAGGTGAGCAAATTACTCATTCCATCCCACTGTAACTTGGATGTGGACATGGGTGGTTTTTGAATCAAGTATTTCTGCTCAGTCAAACATCTATTCATTGTCCTGAGTGATTTAAATGATTGGATAAATAATTATAATCTCTAATGGTATCAAAACTGCTTTTCCTGTCACCATCCACTGGGATGACTTGAAGCTTTCACATCAGAGTTAAATGAGTGATGACTGTAAAGAGCCAGAACAATGCTTTGAGGCATTTAGAAGACTCTATAACATTTGTTTAAAAGAAAGTATAATAGATAAACCATTGGCCAGACTAACTAGAAATAGAAAAGTAAAATCTCTAGTAACCTCAACCAGAAATGATAAAGGGGAAATAACAACTGATCCCACAGAGATACAAGAGATCATCTCTGAATACTACCAGAAATTCTATGTCCAGAAATTTGACAATGTGAAGGAAATGGATCAATATTTGCGATCACACCCTCTCCCTAGACTTAGCCAGGAAGAAATAGAGCTCCTGAACAGACCAATTTCAAGCACTGAGATTAAAGAAACAATAAAAAAGCTTCCAACCAAAAAATGCCCTGGTCCAGATGGCTTCACACTAGAATTCTATCAAACCTTCAAGGAAGAGCTTATACCTGTACTGCAGAAATTATTCCAAAAAATTGAGGAGGAAGGAATCTTCCCAAACACGTTCTATGAAGCAAACATCACCCCGATACAAAAACTAGGAAAAGACCCAACCAAAAAGGAGAATTTCAGACCAATTTCACTCATGAATATAGATGCAAAAATTCTCAATAAAATCCTAGCCAATAGATTACAGCTTATCATCAAAAAAGTCATACATCATGATCAAGTAGGTTTCATCCCAGGGATGCAAGGCTGGTTTAACATATGCAAGTCCCAAAACATTATCCACCGTATTGACAGAAGCAAAAATAAAGATCATATGATCCTCTTAATAGATGCAGAAAAAGCATTCAATAAAATCCAGCATCCTGTTTTAATTAGAACACTGAAGAGTATAGGCATAGGTGGCACATTTCTAAAACGGATTGAAGCTATCTATGACAAACCCACAGTTAATACTTTACTGAATGGAGTAAAACTGAAAGCTTTTCCTCTTAGAACTGGAACTAGACAAGGTTGTCCTCTGTCACCTTTACTATTCAACATAGTGCTGGAAGTTCTAGCCAATACAATTAGGCAAGACAAAGGAAATAAACGGAATCCAAATGGGAGCAGAGGAGGTCAAACTCTCCCTCTTTGATGACAACAGAATCTTATACTTAGAGGATCCCAAAGACTCAACCACAAGACTCCTAGAAGTCATCAAAACATACAATAATGTTTCAGGATATAAAATCAATGTCCACAAGTCAGTAGTCTTTGTATGTGCCAATAACAGTCAAGATGAGAAGCTAGTTAAGGACACAACTCCCTTTACCATAGTTTCAAAGAAAATGAAATACCTAGGAATATACCTAACAAAGGAGGTGAAGGACCTCTATCAAGAAAATTATGAAATCCTCAGAAAGGAAATAGCAGAGGATATTAACAAATGGAAGAACATACCATGCTTATGGATAGGAAGAATGAACATTGTTAAAATGTCTATACTTCCCAAAGCAATCTACCTATTCAATGCCTTCCTATTAAAATACCAACATCTTATACTTTCAAGATTTGGAAAAAATGATTCTGCCTTTTGTATGGAACCATAAAAAAACCCATATAGCTAAGGCAGTTCTTAGTAATAAAAATAAAGCTGGGGGCATCACCATACCAGATTTTAGGCTGTACTACAAAGCCATAGTGGTCAAGACAGCATGGTACTGGCACAAAAATAGAGACATAGACACTTGGAATCGAATAGAAAACCAGGAAATGAAACTAAAATCTTACAACCACCTAATCTTTGATAAACCAAACAAGAACATACCTTGAGGGAAAGACTCCCTATTCAATAAATGGTGTTGGGAGAACTGGATATCCACATGTAAAAGACTGAAACTGGACCCACACCTTTCCTCACTCACAAAAATTGATTCAAGATGGATAAAGGACTGAAATTTAAGGCATGAAACAATAAAAATCCTCATAGAAAACATAGGAAAAACACTGGAAGATATTGGCCTGGGGAAAGACTTCATGAAGAAGACTGCCACGGCAATTGCAACAACAACAAAAATAAACAAATGGGACTTCATTAAACTGAAAAGCTTCTGTACAGCCAAGGAGACAAAAACCAAAGCAAATAGACAACCTACACAATGGGAAAGGATATTTGCATATTTTCAATCAGACAAAAGCTTGATAACTAGGATCTATAGAGAACTCAAATTAATCCACATGAAAAAAGCCAACAATCTCATATATCAATGGGCAAGAGACATGAATAGAACCTTCTAAAGAAGACAGACAAATGGCTAACAAACATATGAAAAAATGTTCACCATCCCTATCTATTAGAGAAATGCAAATCAAAACCACCCTGAGATACCATCTAACCCCAGTGAGAATGGCCCACATCACAAAATCTCAAAACTGCAGATGCTGGCATGGATGTGGAGAGATGGAAACACTTTTACACTGCTGGTGGGACTGCAAACTAGTACAACCTTTCTGGAAGGAAGTATGGAGAAACCTCAAAGCACTCAAGCTAGACCTCCCATTTGATCCTGCAATCCCATTACTGGGCATCTACCCAGAAGGAAAAAAATCCTTTTATCATAAGGACACTTGTACGAGACTGTTTATTGCAGCTCAATTTACAATCGCCAAAATGTGGAAACAGCCTAAATGCCCACCAACCCAGGAATGGATTAACAAGCTGTGGTATATGTACACTATGGAATACTATTCAGCTATTAAAAAAAATGAAGAGTTTACATCCTTTGTATTAACCTGGATGGACGTGGAAGGCACTATTCTTAGTAAAGCATCACAGGAATGGAGAAGCATGAATCCTATGTACTCAATTTTGATATGAGGACAATTAACGACAATTAAGGTCACGGTGGGGGTGGGGGAAGGGGAAAGCAGAGAGAGAAAGAAGAAGGAAGCGGTGGGGAAAGGGAGAGCAGAGAGAGGGAAGGAGGGAGGGGGTAGGGCCTTGGTGTGTGCCACACCTTTGGGGGGCAAGACATGATTGCAAGAGGGACTTTACCGAACAAATGCAATCAGTGTAATCTGGCTTATTGTACCCTCAATGAATCCCCAACAATAAAAAAAAAAAAAAGAAAGAATAAAAGGAAGGGTTAAGGAAGGGTTTCAGGAGTAGAAATTGGAGCCATTGCAATAATTTTCAAGCTCAGCGTGTGCTGCAAACCCAATATTATCTCCAATCTGTGATATTATTATGGAAATTAAATATCAGATCTGGAACACAAAGATATGGGCAATTATTTAACATATCAAAAGGTACCCAAATCTAGTCTAATTCTCCTCCTGGGTATGGCAAAAATATTTCTCATTTTGGAATGTCTTTCGTAAGTTTTGCAAAAGGTCATAGACTACATAATTGGTGAGGCAGAGTTTAAGTAGGAACTGGGGAATCTGTAAACCATCAGCTCAGTGAGAAAACTGTAGCGATCATTCATTTGAGGATGTTTCTTCTTGTAGTATATTTTGAATTATTCTAAAATAAAGAGACATTTCAGGTGAATTTTAAAGTCCAACAGGCTACAGTTTGAAGTCCAGAGGCTATACTTTTTAGCTCTGTTTTTCAGGGGTTAAAAAAAATGCTTCTGGGGAAAAAGGATCACTGTAAACAATAAACCAGAGGGCAATCTCGTCCTCAGTGTTTAAAATTCTATATTTAATCTATACAAGATACAATATAGAGTCCTATTTAGGAAATAGATAATATGGTGTAATTGAATTTGGTTATTTGCAGAAATATTCAAGACACACAGTTTCAAAATAGACCCTAAATATAGGGTCACCTTATTCTATTGTTGCCAGAATCTTTCTCTAAGCCAAGTCCTTGGTCTCAAGATGTTGACTAAGAGAGAAGAATGAAACCACAGGCCGTGTGGATACGTGACAGGATAGTTTATTGACAGGGAGAACGATTGACAAGCATGATGAGCAAAAAAGGGTGAACACAAGAGGGGGAATGGAACGTCTGGCAGCAGAAGGGGGGAATCCAAATGGGAAGATCCCCGCCTCTGCCACCCCCGCCTCCTGTCTTCAGTCTAGGGGTTAGATGCTGCTTTCCCTATCCTGCAGGCAGGGGGAAGTGCATCACAATTGGCCAGAGGTCTGCAGGCAAAAATAATCCTAAAGTAATCCTACAATTAGCACAAGAATATAATCCTTTCAGTTTTTTTGTCACAGGCAAGGTATTAGGGTGTATGCTCCTTACTCAAAGAGGGAATGCTCAGAAACTTTCAGGCTGGTTTGTTTATAACCTTGCTAGAGCCCAGAGGGTGTGGCCTGAAAAGGGTGACCTGTCTGTGTCTAGCGATCAGGAGGTCTGATTCTGAGCTCCCTGCTGCCTAGAAAATGGCCAGGGCTCAATGAATCCCCAACAATAAAAAAAAAAAAAAAGAAAGAAAGAAAGAAAGAAAATGGCCAGGGGTTGCAGGGCTGATCCCTGTCCAGCCCTGAGCAGGGGAACTCAGTATCACCATCCTGCATACTCCATATTCTTCACCAATAACACTAGAAGTGCCCTTGACTTCTGTTTAGTAAAATATATAAAAGCTCTAATAATTATATAAAAATAAACCAAACAGAAAACACGGAATGTAGAGATTCTCTGGATTGGTTCATTTAAAATCCCCCATTATTATTCCAGGGTACCTTCCTGTTCTGTAAAACAATTGTTTCCCAGTCTTTCTTAAAGGTAGAATCCCAGATGTAACTCTCAGCTGCTGTTGAGAGGCTCTCACACCAGATTTTGATCCATAGCTGAGTTATATACAGAGGAAGGCTGGGGGAGGCATCCGTCTTACTAACGGAGACCACGGCAGAGGTGGCATGTCTGTGCTGGCAGGTTCTTGTTGTGTCAGAGCCAATAGCTGTTGGAAGCCCAGCCTGATTCTGCAACCATCCCACCAATCCTGGGAGCTGTGTAGAGCCCTCAGACAATCTCTGTCTTACTCTAGTGGAGTGGATGAGTCTGACGCTAAAATCCCGTCCTAAAACAGGGGATTATAGTGTGTCACTGCATTCTCAGCAGAGCTGCAATGAACAGACGGGAAAGGACTACGCCCTTGGAAGGACACACGTAAGAATGGTTGGGGCACTCACTCTGCGTCAGACACCGCATCAACTTCTCACAAGGTGGCCCCCACAGTGTACACTTGTAGATGTGGGTGTAGGGGGTGATGTGGGTCAGGGGAAGGGACAGGTTGACAGATAACAAAAGCCAAACAGTAAATGTGGTTGTAAGTGCAACATGTAAAGCTTACTGCTCTTTGAACCCTGGCACTTTTTGAAATCAGACAATTTAGGAAAAAAAGAAGAGAGGAGCCAGAGGAAAGCAGAAAGGGAGAAGAGGAAAAGGGGTAAAAAGGAAAGGGGAGGAGTGCCTAAAGCTTTGTAAATATTTGGTGTGCGTGATGCATAAGCATTATCTTATTTCAAATGCCATCAAGATATACTGAATAGGTCAGTAATATTGATCCCATTTCAGAGGCCAGAAAATAAAGTCTCCAGAGTCTGAGATTTACAGCCAAGCTCATTCAGCCCTTGAGCCCACACTGTTTACTTTAATCCAGTGTGATGGGGCTGAGGAGGGACTTAGGAAAATCTCTAAATATATGTCCGAGTTATTGGTTGTATACCTATCAAAAGATTTGGCTGTAGAATGAAATGGTTTGTTTTCTCTGGGACTTTAAACAGAGCTTGCTGGTTTTTCTCTACACAGACATACAAGTCTTTATCCTTTGGATGTATAATTTGGGCAAATCTCAAGGGAGGACATGGATGTTTCTGGACATTTCTTCTCATTCTTGAAAAAATTTTGCTGAATTGGCCTGATGGTGTGTGTCTATAAATAACTCTGTGGGATGGGGAAATGTACAGTTAGGAGGAACAAGCCTGCCAGCATGAACTGTGTGTTAATAACAGCACACAATGGCAGATTTAAACTAGGCAACCATATACGTAAAAGACCTCTGTAGGGACAAGCTGCATCATCCACAGTTTATTTAATTTATTTTGACAACTGCTTCTAATTACTTAATATAACACATTGCATGAGTAAGAGAAACAATAATATGAGACTCCATTGCTATTTCAGATCAAGTGAGGAGTGTGTGTGTATTCACCAGGCTTTTGTGGAGTGTGTATATGTGTTTTGGAGCAGCTTATTTAGACAAACTTTTGGATTCTGAGATGTAAAGAGATTATGGAATGCGAAAAAAACTCTATAATTAGTAAATATTGCCCATTCTCACCTCAGAAAAAGCAATGACTGAAATTTGTATCAGGCTAAATTATATACTGTAGCTAATTTACATGTCTGTCCTTGCCTAGGGCACCCTCTTCTATGTTAATCTAGCGCCCTCTTGTGGAATAGGTTTTAATAACAAATAATGAGAGTCAAAATTTATATGCCATACTATGTTAAATTTTCTAATTTCAGATAAAATATAGTGATTGGATAGTGGTATTGTTTTGTCCTCCTTGAATTTTTTGGCATTTCCAAAGTGTACATAATACAAAATACAGAAATGAACAAACTGAAGCTTGGGCCCAGTATAGTGGCTCACACCTGTAATCCTAGCACTCTGGGAGGCGGAGGCAGGTGGGTTGCCTGAGCTCAGGAATTGGAGACCAGTCTGAGAAAGAGTGAGACCCCATCTCAACTAAAAATAAAAAAACTAGCCAAGCATAGTGGCAAGCACCTGTAGTCCCAGCTACTTGGGAGGCTGAGGTGAAAGGATCACTTGAGCCCAGGAGCTGGAAGTTACTGTGAGCTCTGACACCAGGGCACTCTATCCAGGGTGACAGAGTGAGACTCTGTCTCAAAACAAAAAAAAGACTAAAGCTTGAGAATCTCATGCCATGCCAGGCCTGCATCAGTGAACAAAATCCACTTTTATGAATCAGAACATTTCTTAAGAAAATCATGTTCACTTTCAGGAGGCAAAGGAAAAATGATATTGTAAAACAGGACATTCTTTCTGATCATTCTTGGAATTTTACAGAAGAAGAAAAGTGGTAATCTGATGAGGGGGAGGAAATGGCTGGTGCTTGTTTGCTGGTGTGATGCCGCTGTCCCTGCACAGGGCAGGCACAAGGCTAAAGGGCAAAGCTAGTGCCTTACACAGAACAGTTTTCTTACCATTTTTCCCTTTTCAGGAAATCTCACATGAGAATCCTTGTAAATAGGTGGGTGCAGCATCTCTCTAGTCAAAGGCTGGGCAGGTGAGGCCTGTCTGCTGGCCCCTCCTCCCGCTGACAGCTGAGGCTGGTGTGGTTTGTGAATCTTTAGGCTTCTCAGGACTGTAGTTTGACAGCACAGACTGACTTTGTTCTTCCCCGTGTTTACGGGTTGAATCGTGTCTTCCAAAATTCATATGTTGAAGTCCGAACTCCCTAGCACCTCACAATGTGACTTCATTTGGAGATGGGGTCTTAACCAGAGACCCCCTCAGAATGCAACTTCATTGGGAGAGAGGGTCTTAACCAGAGGTAATCACATTAAAATGGGGTCCAGTAGGAAGGCTCTAATCCATCATAACTACTGTCCTTTTTAAAAAGAATAATTTTTTGAAAATGAAATCAGAGATTGGAGTGATGCTTCTTCAAGTCAAGAAACACCACAGATGGTCAGCAAACCACAGGAAGCTCAGAGAGGCCCGACAAAGATTTTCTGCCAGAGCCCCCAAAAGGAACCAACCCGGCAGACACCTTGGTCTTGAACTTCTAGCCTTTAGAACTGTGAAAGAATAAATTTATGTTGCTTTATGCCACCTAGTTTGTGGAGCTTTATTATGGCAGCCTCAGGAAACAAGTGTCCCCACACGGGGCATGGGTTGTTACTGTTGCCTGAAGGAGCACTGACTTTAGGTTTAGGCTGAGCATTCAAAATCCCCAGAGACATGACAACCTTGTAGTATAATGCAGTAAATATTTTATGGGAGAAATTAATTAACTGTCTGAAAAATGTGTTTGCCCAGCAGCTTTTGAAATGTTTATCTTTATGTGGAATTATTTTAAAGTAATTTCTGGACATCAAAACCTTCTATCGTAAGTTTATCAGTTGCATCATTTAGAGCAGCGGTTCTCAGCCTATGGGTCACGACCCACAGGAACTGTATTAAAGGTTCACGGCTTTAGGAAGGTTGAGAACCACTGATTTAGAGAGTGTATTTGTTGCCTCATTTAAAACTAAGAGCATTTTCATATGTATTGAAAAAAAATTCGCTCACTTTAAAAACATTGCCTTAAAATCTTCAGTCTTATCTAATAGCCAGCCCACACATAGGTTTCCCTATGTCCCTCAAATCACACATACATGGCTTGTCCAAACCTGGATCCAATTTGAGACCACACATTACATTTGATTGTGATTTCTTTAAGTTGCAATTGTTCACAATGAAGAAAATACCCCCGATTCTGGATTTACCTGATTGTTTCCTTGTGGCATTGTGCAGCTTATTTCTGTAAATTCAAACTTAAATACAAAGGCTTCATTAGATTTTGCCTGGACCACATCACGGATGCTGTGCTGGACTTCATTTTGCATCTCATCAGTAGACCCTCGATATCTGGGTGGATACGAGAGACCACCAGCTGTGGAATAACATCTCTATCCCTCCACTGCAACCAGAAAATATTCTCTGCGGAGTTACCGTGGCCCCACACAGGTGTTCATTTTTCCCACCAGTCATTCACCAGAACACCAGTTCTGTGCCTGAATCAATAATTTAATTAAGTGTTGTAAAATAGTTATTTCCTACTTCTATCATTTCACGGGTGTCAGTTGGGGAATTCCTCATTAGCGGGCACTATCTGGTTGCCCTGGGATATATAGTTCCTGCTGAAAAGCAGGATTAAGGGCTTATTCTTTCTCATTACTCAGAAATTTTCAAAGTAAAGAGTTTAATAACTACTTTGAATAATGACTAGTGAAGTCCTTTTTGCTCTTGAATTTCTGTTTGGTTAGTATCATATGAACTTGGGTTTTTAACAATTCATGAATTTCAGTAAATTATGATTGTAAGGCAGGGGTGACTATTCAAATGATCATAAATGTAACCAGTGGCAGACCTTTTAAATTGGCTTCTAAGTCTTTTTGACATGAATCTATTAATTTTTATAAGTTTCTTTGCTTGCTTTGGGCACAAGATCCCTTTTGTGGGGAATGGTATGAATACTATGGTTTGAGTGACAGTGATCCCTCCAAAATTCCTATGTTGAAAGTTAATCACCAATGGAGTAGTATTAAGAGGTGATTAAATCATGAAAGCTGAGCCCTCAAAGATGGGATTAGGGCCCTTAGAAAAGGATTTGAGGAGTAGATTCTCTCTCTGCCACTCTTCTGCCAACTAAGGATAAATCATTCCTTCCTTTTTACCCTTCCATCCCTTCCACCATATGAGATCACAGCGACAAGGATCATCTTGAATGCAGAGAGCAGCCTTCACCAGAAAGTTGAGCTGCCAACACCCTGATCTTGGATCTCTCAGCCTCTGCAACTGTCGCAAAATAAATTTCTCTTCTTTATAATTACTCTTCCTCAGACGTTTTGTTATACAGCAACACAAGTGGACCAAGCCAGTCAAAATCCCAGTTCTGAGAGTGACATTGCTAATGTAGTGACATTACATCTTGGATATTTCCACGAATAGAGTTAGAAAATAAATATTTTTCAAAAAATGAGTTTGTATCGATATTTAAATTTGATTTTAGCATTAGTGTTTTTTACTTAATTTTTAAAATTTCATAAATTTATCTTTCTCCTTATATGTTATCTTTTTATTGTTAAATCATAGCTGTGTACATTAGTGCAATCAAGGGGTATATGTTATCTTAAAAAGAAAATACTTTTAACTTCAGTTAACTTCTTCTTATTATTTTTCCCAAAGTCTCAAAAAATAGGCAACTAATGTTTATACATAAAAATAAAAGATAATTTTGAAAAACAGTTAACTGATGACTCCATACTGAACCTCAGAGTCAAAGCATTCTAGGATAGACATACTCTTATCTAACAATGCGAATGTTACTTTTTTTGCACAATTATTATTATTGCTCAATATTTCGTTGCAGCAATCATCTGATATCTTTTCTGAAAGTATTTATCTTCATTCATTCTTTACGAGATTTTTGTTTCTAGTCCTTATCTTAAACTTTGTTATTGTTATTAAATTTTAAGCCTTTTTAATTTTGTGAGGGCAAAAAGCAGACCAAATAAACACATGTATATGTATATAGAAAATTACAAAAAAAAGAAAATGCTTTTAATAAGCAATGCCAATTCTACTACTGAAAAAAAGTGTTAGAATTTTTTGTCAATTTTTCAGTCCTTAGAATGTGTCCCATTAAGAATGTGCAATCCAGGTACTTTGTTTTAAATTTACTTAAAATACATTTTTCCTCTGTAGAGTTACCCTAATGATTCAATATACAACCGAGTCTACTTGTTTTGTTTGGTTTTCCAGTTTACATGGGTCATTACAAAAGTTTTTAAGAAATGTAAAATCCATATGGACAGAAGCAAATGAAGCCCTCCCAGTAACACTGATAAGATGGGTAAGTTGAAACTTGCGTGGATAAATCAGAAAAGTCACCGTCAACTGTGTTTCCTAGAAGTGAAATTATAGACCCTAACACAGTTTGTCTCAAAACTTTTGTAGTGCTCTACATAGCAGTTGAGACTTTAACGACATTAAATTATTCAGTAGGTGATGACTCAGAAATCAAACTCAGATGGAAAGTCTTCCTTTCTCCTCTCATTCCACCTTCTTTCTGCCCACCATAGGTAATCATTTTTAATGTTTTCTTCTTTATCCTCATAATGTTTATTTTTGCAAGTGTATAATTGGTCTTATTTCCCTCCTTTATTACACAAAGGGTAGAATTTATTTCAAAACATTAAGGGGTTACAAACATATTTGTTACATGGATAGATTTTCTAACGCTTGAGTCAGGGCTAATAGTGTGCCCATCACCTGATTAGTGTTCCTGTTACCTGCTAGATAGGTTTTGTTCCCTATAACTTCCCCACTCCTCCTAATCTTGATTTCCAGTGACTTTTACCTCCCTTTGTACTTATGTATGCCCATTGGTTAGTTCCAACTTATTAGAGTTCATGTAGTGTTTGCTTTTTCATTCTTGAGATACTTCACTTAGGACAATGGGCTCCAGTTCCATCCAAATTGCTGCAAAAGACATTTATTCATTTCTTTTTGTGGATGAGTAGCAATCTATGGTGTATACACACACACACGACATTTTGTTAATCCACTCTTGAATTGATGGACACATAAGTGGATTCCACATTTTTGCTATTGTGAACTGTGCTACAATAAACATTCAAGTGCAGGCATCTTTTTGGTAAAAAGACTTTTCTTTGTGGTAGATACCCAGTAATGGCATTGATGGATAGGTGTAGTATTGACAGACATTTGGTATTGACATTACCTACCTGGTAATAGTAGGTCTACTTTTATTTCATTAAGGAATCTCTATACTGTTTTCCATAGATGTAGTTCCATCAACTGTGTATGAGCTTTCCTTTCTCTCTGCATCCACATCAACATCTATTGTTTTGTTTTTTTAAATAAAGGGCATTATGACAGGAGTAAGGTAACTCATTGTGGTTTTTAATTTGCATTATCTTGATGATTAGTGATGTGGAGCATTTTTTCATATTTGTTGTCCATTTTTTTATATCTTCTTTACAAAAGTTATTGTTCATGCCTTTTATCCACTTCTCAATGAGGTTGGTTTTTTTCTTGCTGATTTGCTTGAGTTCTTTGCAGATTCTGGATATTAGCCATTTAACAAATACATAGTTTGCAAATAATTTCTCCCATTCTGCAGGTTGTCTATTTTCTCTGTTTGATTATTTCATTTGCTGTCAAAAGGCTTTTAATTAAATTAAGTCCCATTCATTTATTTCTGTTATTGCTATAATTGCTATTAGCATCTTAGTCATAAATTCTTTGTCTACACCAATATCTAGAAGAATTTTTTCCACATTTCCTTCTAGAATTGTTAAGGTTTCTTGCCTTACATGAAGGTATTTTATCCATATGAATCCACATTCATTCTTCTGCATGTGGCTATCCAATTTTCCTAGCATCATTGTTTGAATAGAGCTTCTATTCCCCAGTGAATGTTTATTGTGTGCTTTGCCAAAGATCATTTGGTTTCTCTGTTTTGTTCCATTGGTCTGTGTCTCTATTTTTGTACCAATAGCATGCTGTTAGGTTACTATATAACACAGTTTGAAGTCTGGTAATGTGATGCCTCCAGATTTTTTTTCTTAAGATTTCTTTATCAATTTGGGCTCTTTTTTTTTTTTTTTTTTTTTTGGTTTTAAATGAAGCATAATATTATTTTTGATGGGGATAGCATTGAATCTATAAATCACTTTGGGCAATATGGACATTTTAACAATGTTAATTCTACTGATCCCTGAACATGACACGTTTTTCCATTTGTTTGTGTCATCTGTGACTTCTTTGTTCAGTGCTTCATAATTCTTCTTATAGAGATCTTTCACCTTCTTGGTTAAGTGTATTCCTAAGTATTTTATCTTCTTTTAAGCTATTGTGAATGGTATGAGTTTTTGATTTGACTCTCAGCTTAACTATCATTGATCTATAAAAAGGCTACTAATTTGTGTATATTGATTCTGTAACCCTTAGTTCCACTGCAGGTCTTCAAGGGGAAAGTATGGGCCTCCCTCTGTGTGGAAGCCTTGGTGTGCTAGGTCCACTGACAGAGGGGAAACAGCGGTTTCTGAAAGTCTCAGCTAATGATACTCATAGTAGCAGGGGGTAGGGGAGCAGTGGCCGAGGAAAAGAGTCTGAATAGAGGGAGCCAGCCCTCTAGCCTTCCTTGTTCCTCTCCCTGAAAGGTAGCCCACCAGGAATATCTAAGCACTGGGATCACACAGGCCCACTGGTATCCACCAAAGTCTGGGCAAGAAGTGGGAACTATTTGTGTGAAAATGGGTACCATGAAGACTGAAGGATACAGCTCCCTTGGGAGGGCAAAGGCACACTGTTGCTGGAGAAACTGTATGGTGCTCGCCATCTCAGCTCCGGTCCATGGCCACAGGGACCAACCCTGAAGGGGTGAGCAGACCAATGCTTTATTTTCAGGAAGCTTCCAGTTCAGTGGTGGCAACAACCTTTAGGTAAATGAGTAGTAGAATACCTCTCCAGCAGGTCAGGAGCCTGCCAACTGCCAAAGGTATGGAGAAAGGAGAAACAAAACCCCCACATGTCCTCTCCATGGGGCTCTAAGCTTCTCTGGAGGTGTTTTCTGTGATAATATTGTTTCTTCTGATTCTACTCCACAACTTCTTCCAGTGGAATCTCTGGTAGGTCCTGGCATCTTTCCCTCTGAACTACACCTGATCTGGGTTTTTCCCCCCAGTTTCTCCTTTATTTCAAAACTATCATTCCTTCTGGAAAGATCTGGCAGCCAATATCTCTAGTCAGCCATCTTCAATATACATAGGGTATACAAACAAATTTACAAGAAAATGATAAAAAGCTTATGTGGAAAATGTTTCTCTCAAAATTGACCTATAAGAATTTGGTTTCCTCATTCATTCATTCAATACACATTTACTGAATACTTGTCATATATCAGCATTGTTGTAGGCTCATGGGATACAGCAAAATTCCATGCCCTTATGAAATTTAAACTCTGCAATGTTCTCTCTTACCAACAGGAAAAAGAAGTTTCTGCTAAGTGAAGCTTCCTTTTAAATTACAATCATATAAAGTTAGGAGAATATTTAAGGTGCATTTATTTTAAGTTCATACTTTGGCACAATAACAAACATCCCTGGGACACACAGCTAGTTAATAGCTGACACCTGCCCAGTGTTTAGCCTGTAATCTCAGTGGGTAAGTGGATCCAGAATGCCTCGTACTAATCTAGGAGTCTTTCTCTACAACATCTGCATCAATTTTGGCAACCTCTCTGAGCTTCAGTTTCTTCATCAGTATAATGCTACTAATGAGACTTAACATAAAATTGACATAAGGATTAAATAAGGTAATATAAAACAGAAAAACATCTAGCACATGAAAAAATCTCAGTGTTGGCTGTTTTTATTTCTGTATCTTGAATATGATATGATTGCAACAATTATTTCCTTGTGTATTGTATTTCAGAAAAAGTACCACCTTGGGCTTATGAATCAACTAATGTTTTATTTAAATAAAAACAAAAAAGGAGATCATATGCTTTCACTGAGCGTTTTCCTTAGTGGTGTGTGAAATGCAGCTCATAGATTTAAACCATTTGTCCTTGCGTGTGAAATCTTAACTCCGGATGTGAGTCCCAGTCTCAGTCCTCGTTCTACACAGAGGTCTCAGAGTGCTGGTGGAGGGAAGTGCCCTGCCCTTAGTTTGCACAGCTAGAAGCACAGGACTTCTTACCTGGTTGTGAATCACATGTAATTGTTGATGGTCTAAGGAAAGATTAATGCTGTCGGCTGGATTTTTTAAAAGGGTGTGAAGTAAGAACATGGTTACTGCTCGCTGAATTAGAGAGGTAGGCTTAGAGGAATCATGGTAATTCCACGTATGAAAATTGGCCGGACTGTTGACTTTTCATTCTTTGGTTTAATAGGTGGGACCAGCTGCCCCATTACAATAAAAGTAAATAGATTTAACCCAATTATAAATGGAATGAAAAAGATGTGCTCTGTCCTTGAGGATTGCAGAGGGTGGTGACTGACTGGAGAGCTCAGGTGCAGTGAAGAGAAGTGTCAGAGCATGAGCTCCAAGTCCAAAACCGTAGGGATTATCGGCGCTCCCTTCTCTAAGGGACAGGTGAGTGAGAGGCTTTGCTTTTATTTGAAATTTTCGGACTTGAAAATTTGTAAGGTGTTACATCTGATTAGTTTCCTGATATATTCTGGCTAGAAAATCCATATTATAAAGTTCTCTCACCATTTTTTGACATTGTATATATTCATTATATATACTCACAAGCCCATTTACTCTTGAGGTCCTGAGCTCAGCCAAAGCCAATTTCATTTGAACCTACTGTATGAACTTTGTAAGAGAAAGTGTTTTTCTTTTCATTGAAATGGGCTATTTCTACATTGTAACACTCATTCAGGCTCTGTTGCTCTTGCTGCTTTTGATGTTACTGTGTGTTTAAAGAGCAAGAGACAGTCTTAAAACACATTTGTTTAGTTGTGTAACTAATGTCTAGAAAAATTTAATATGTGGTAGAAAGAAAGAAGAAAGGAAGGAAGGAAGGAAGGAAAGAAAATTCTTCTGCAAATTGGTAACTCTAAAAGGGCTAATGGATTTATGAAGCTTCTAGATTGCCTTAGCGTCACCAGCTGTGGATCAGCACCTGCCAGCGACATTTAGATACACGCTCCTTTTTTTACACACACTCATTCTGGTAAATGTATGAGATGACAGAAGACCTGAGACTTCAGTATGGGTCTGTGTTAAAGAGAGAAAAAAAAAGGGACAAAACCAAATAAGACAACGTGTTTGAGCTGATTTTCTTAAGGTTTATTTAAAAAAAAAAAAAATTAGGATCTTTCTCCAGCTTTCCCAGGATCTGGGCAACATTGTACCCCCTCTAATTTTGAACTCTTGCTGTGACTCTGGCTTTTTATTGCAAAACCAATTGAGAGAGGCCAGAGGTGAGGGGCCCAAACTGCACTTGAACTGTCAGTAAATGCTGTTCCTCTGCCCCTGGAATCCTGCAAAGGTCTCTCCCAGAATACAAGGACATCCTGTTGGCACGGAGTGTTTCTTTTAAAATCCACAGTGTTCTCACCCTTGGTTGGAACAGGTTATAACAAAGGCAGAATTTTAAAATCTGACAAAAAGGGAGTAATCGCCATTCCTCACCCAGCCCTTCTCCCATTAAAACATGGTCATGAGACTGATGCGTATTGTCTTGTAAGGACTGAGAGAGAGATTTCTCTACACTCATCCACAAAGCAGAAGGGATAAAATGGCCAATATACTACAGTGAGCACTGGTTCCCACCTGAAGGAAGCAAAAGTCTGTCAGGCAGGCAAAAGGAGAGGATTAGAGGGCAGATGACTAAAGGGCTGAGTGTGAGAAAGGGCTCCATTTCTGGCCTCGCCTCATTGCAAGACCGTGAGCCAACACTGGGGTGGGTATTACTTTTATTTCAGAGTTGAGTTAACCAAGGCTCAGAGAGGTTTGGTGATTTGCTTAAGGTCACACAGCCCTACTTGCATGATTCCAGACAGGACAGTCTTATTGCAAAGCCTGTTCCCCAAATTCCACTGAGGCCTCCTCAGAGGCTCCACTCCAGAGCAGATCTTACACTTGAGGCTGGTTAGGAATTGGGCTCAAGTTAGAGAGTCAGTGGGGCTGAAAAAGCAATTTCCAAAGTGGACAGATAAGCAACTCAAATCAAACCAAAAAAATAATGCTAGAAAAAGTGACTCTGGGAAATTTAATGACTGTCATAGCAAATATAATGTAAACTAGGAGGTCTCTAAGATTAGTCCTCTAAAAGGAGAGGGGAATATAGCCAGAGCGTTTTATCTAACAGAATTTTTGAGCATCTGCTAGATGTCAGCTCTCCACCACAAAATATGGTGCCCCAAATTTAAAGAGAGCTGGACTGTCAATCCTGGCTCTGTATGAGCTCAAAAAATGACAGTTACCATTCAAATGACTACATCATGAAAAGGGATCCTGTTGTGAGGACGGCCGTGATCCATGTCTGAAGTTCTTTATTTTGTAATTGTTCAGCCACGAGGTGGGGTGGAAGAAGGCCCTGCAGCGTTGCGGAAGGCTGGTCTGCTTGGGAAACTTAAAGAACAAGGTAATTTTTTTTTTTTTTTTTTTTTTATTGTTGGGGATTCATTGAGGGTACAATAAGCCAGGTTACACTGATTGCAATTGTTAGGTAAAGTCCCTCTTGCAATCATGTCTTGCCCCCATAAAGTGTGACACACACCAAGGCCCCACCCACCTCCCTCCTTCCCTCTTTCTGTTCCCCCCCCATAACCATAATTGTCATTAATTGTCCTCATATCAAAATTGAGTACATAGGATTCATGCTTCTCCATTCTTGTGATGCTTTACTAAGAATAATATCTTCCACGTCCATCCAGGTTAATACGAAGGATGTAAAGTCTCCATTTTTTTTAATGGCTGAATAGTATTCCATGGTATACATATACCACAGCTTGTTAATCCATTCCTGGGTTGGTGGGCATTTAGGCTGTTTCCACATTTTGGCGACTGTAAATTGAGCTGCAATAAACAGTCTAGTACAAGTGTCCTTATGATAAAAGGATAAGAACAAGGTAATTTTTAAGCCCGGTTCCTCCCCAGGCGCCTGTGAAACTGGAGGGTGTCGGGAGTGACAGGCCAGGACCGTAGAGACGCGGGCTGGAGAAGCAGCGGGGCAGGGAGCGCGGGATGAGCATCCTCACCCGGCCGCTTCGTCTTTCCAGCAGCCTGAGGAGTAGGACCGCCCGCGTGTGTGAGCGCTGGGCCGGGTGGATGCGGGAGCAGTGGGGGACTGAAAACGGGAGGCGAGGGGCTGCAGGAAGTAGACTACTAGCAAGAGGACCCTCTTTGTGAAGGAAAATAAAATGAAATGTAATGATAACAACAAAACAGAGGCACCCCATGTTTGCATAGTGTATAAATGTGCACACACGTACATTTTATAAACAGGCAATGGCAAACGCGAAGGCGGGTTAATCACCCTACAGAGACTGATTTGCGATCTACTTATTTACTTCGTAACTCAAAACTGATTTTAATTTTAGGGTGTAATGTAAGAGATTATGGGGACCTGGTCTTTGATGACATCCCAGATGACAGTCCGTTTGGAATTGTGAAGAATCCTCGGTCCGTGGGAAGAGCAGACGAGCAGCTGGCCGGCAAGGTGGCAGAGGTCAAACGGAGTGGAAGGGTCAGCCTGGTGCTGGGCGGAGACCACAGGTCCTGCCGTGTGGCTGTCCATGGGACTCTGGCATGAGGGGCACATAACCAAGACCGTGAGAAGAGAGAAACCACAGATGGGAGAGCTCTGACCAATACCTCATTCCGAGTTTTCTGTGTTTTAAAAGCCACTTTATGGGCCACTACTTTATTATGGATATATAGGCTTAGCTCTAGTTGGAGTCTTACAAAATCTTTTTTATCTGACGCAGCAGAAAATACATAAAATATAAATCATTTCCTCAAAATATGCTGAATAGGCTTCATTTCTAAATAGTGGGGCCATCGGTAGCTTATTTTACTTAATTACTGATAATACATATGATTCATTTAGGTCAATAATTGGGAAGCATGAGTTTTCCATTATCAAAGTAATAATTGGATCATTAAATTGTGGATGGTGCATGCACACACACAGGAAAAAACCTGTGTAATTTTGCTTCGCTAACAACCATTTCAACCAGAATTGACAAGCCGGTACATTTCCTTCATGGCGTCTTTTCCTTGTAGGTGATGACTTTGTCTACCCACTGTGTGCGCGTGTGTGATGTCCTGTGTTTTCCTCTTCATCTACAGTCTGAGTTTCCCAAAGTTACTTCCTGGTACACACACAAGTATTGGGAACATCATTTGTTTTCTTTTACTGCTGCATGATTTTTCATCAAGGGATTATATCCTTATAAAGAGGCCCATATTATCAGATGCTCAGGTTATACGGAAATTTTCAGCATTACAAATAACATGATAGAGACCATTGACCCTCAGGATAGAGTTACCAGAAGAGGCCTGATGGGATTAAAATGTTGACACACTCGTGTGGCTGTGGATTTCAGAGCCCGTCACTTCGGGTTCCCTCCCCCAAAGCCAATTGTTGTCAGAGCTTCTGTAACAAAACTGCCATCAAGAAGCTAGGGTGCACTTTCTTTTATAAATGGAAATATTTGTCAGTGGAAATTTTAATAATGAAAAAAGGGAAAAACAAACATCCAATTAAAAAATCAACTCCTGAACATCAAGGTGCACTTGCTTCGGTATTGAAAGTCTGAAAATTCTCAAATGATATTGGAGATCACATATTTGATCTCATAATTCTCACAATGATATTTGAACACTCACAAGTGGGAGTAGTGTATAGTAAATACTAATCTTTTAGCTTTTGTGCAAAGTATCACTTAGCTCTTCCATTCAGGCAAAAATGGCTGGAGCTCAGAGTACTTGGGATGAATTTGTAGGTTCCTGGGATTGTACCTGCCTGGCAGGAGGGTAGAAAGTGGAGCAGAGGGTCTGAGCGTTGAACAGAGTGATGCCCACCTGGATATGCTGGTTGAAGGGGACGTAGAACTTCTGAATGATGCTCCTCAATTATAAAAGGGCTGGATTCCTAGAAAAATGGAAGGATGTCATCATAATTCACTTAGGAGAACTAAGTATTTACCAAGAGAGACGAGTGTGCAGAAAATGATCCAGATTTAACTTTAACTCTGAAAGTTGAACTTTGTCTCATGCTAAGGAATTTCTTGTGTGGGTAGGTTTTTTATACTTGTTAATTATTTGGATAATCTATAATTTATAATTTTATTACAAGGTAGATTTTGAAAACATCGGAATTTTTTTAGTAATGCTATTGAATTAAATATAACTTGTTAGTAAATATTAAGTATAACCTGTACATTCTCTACTGTTATATTAACAATTGTTTAATTGGCATCTTTAATTTAGAACTTAGTAGAAATATCAGTCACCTTAACTTAAAGGAAAACCAAGTGAGAGTATTGAGTTAATAATATCACATATGTAAGGACATTGCAAACTTGATGTTCACACAAAATATTTTCTTCCAAAGTCTGGCTATCGGAAGCATCTCTGGCCATGCCAGGGTCCACCCGGATCTCGAGGTCATTTGGGTCGATGCTCATGCTGATATTAACACTCCGCTGACAACCACAAGTGGGAACTTGCACGGACAGCCTGTGTCTTTCCTCCTGAAGGAACTAAACGGAAAGGTAAAAGGCTGGCTGGTGTTCTATCATGAAAGAATCCTCTTTACTAGAATTTCAGGAGGTGGGAGGGAAGTAAGAGCCTCTTTGTCATTATGTTCTTGGTGTAACCATAAGTCATTTATCTGTAGCTAGTAAGCAAAGGGTTGATTGATAAAGGCTGGAAGGCTCGCTACCTCTGCCTCACTGGATTGATTGCAAGCTGAAATCATATAGGAGGATCGTCCAGAAAGTATTCACCCACGTATTATGTTGACATAGTCATGACAGCTGGATATATTCCAGACAGCTCTTATATATCTTCTCTTTTCATTCTTAAACTACAACTTTTAGTAGGTGGGGCAGAGAGTAATTCTTTAGAAACAAGTTAGAGGTTTAGAGGTTAACCGATTTGTTCAAGGCCACAGTAAGGCAAGGGCCATGGCCAGGTCTTGTAACTCTTACCTCTGTTCAGTACACACCACACAGCCTTTTCAAAAATAGAGTTTTAAAGCATAGGTTATGATGGATTATTTTTTTTTTTAATGATGGATTATTATTTAACATTTTTACTGGAAAAAACACCCATCTAAGACTGTAAGAGAAAGAACTATATCCTTGCTGCCTAAAAATTTCTTTACTAAAAGGTAGACATTTTCAGATTAAGATTTACAATTGTGGCTCACACTTTTTATTGACATGCTATAGTATATCAATACATAATATTTTGTATATTGTAGTTTATTGTTTTATGTTGGTCCAAATGACAATACAGGGAGTTGAACCTCCTTATGTTAAATTCTTAGAAGTAACACTTTTCAAATGACCATGTGATGGTTTTAAAAACTTACAAAATGTTTAGCTGGCACATAGAACAATTAAGCTTTACTCCAGGACAAAGCAGATAACATCATGTTATAGTTTGAAGAGCAACCTAATATCTGGTCAAAAATTTCCCTCAGATCCTGAGGGCATCCTCTATCTCAGTGGTGTTAAAAAAAGATAAAGTGGGTGGCCATGTGGCTCAAAGGAGTAAGGCACCAGCTCCATATGCTGGAGGTGGTGGGTTCAAACCCAGCCCCAGCCAAAAACTGTAAAAAAAAAAGATAAAACCTTTTTTAATCTCAGGGTGCCCTTGAACCTACAGCTGAACTTCTGTGGCACACTTAATTTATGTTGATTCCAAAAGAGTAAAAAAAAAAAAAAAGAATATACTTACTGTGCTTTGAACTTCTTCTGAAAATAATTTAATTATTGATCTTCAACAGTTTTCGAGGTACACCTAAGATCCTTTAATTATTGATCTTTAAAAGTTTTCGAGGTACACCTAAGAACCCACTAGCACATGGGTTGCAAATCACTGTGGCTTTATTGGGAGACAAAAGCAAATAAGAAAGCTACCACATTAATGACATCACTCTCATTTCTTTGTATTAAATAGAAGAATCCTGGGAAGGAGGGGCCCAGATGAAATAGGGCACAGAGCAGGAAAATACCAGTGATTCAGGGTAGGTCTGGGCCACACTGGAGGTTAGTAAGGCAGAGCAATATGGAGGAGACAGGCACCCCCTTTTTAATTTTGTATTATTTTAAATGATTTTCCCTAAATGTATATTCTAATGTACATACATACGTAAGCAATTCAACAAGTGTCCTGAACTAAATGTAGCATTTGCTTGGGAGAAGCACATATGGATATAACAAAATGGAAACGCTGCAATTTCAGTTCCCTGATGTGCCAGGATTCTCCTGGGCGACTCCCTGCGTATCTGCCAAGGATATTGTGTATATTGGCTTGAGAGATCTGAACCCTGCAGAACAGTAAGTTTATTCCTTGATGGGATTTAACTTACTTTTTATCCTTTTGGGGTGCAAGGTGACCTTTATTGACCAAACCTACAAGATAAAGTTCCAACAGCAAGTTACAACCCCTCACACATATATATTTATATACATGTATTCATGTATATATATGTGCATTCAGGTAATTTATATCTTAATTGAATTTCTATTAAAAGTAAATACAAATAAAACTACATTGAGATATGTAAATATACACATATATTTCACAGACTTAATATATTTTTTAATTAATGCAATCATGGGGTACAATGTGCTGGTTTTATATACATACTGAAATATTTTCATTAAACTGGTTAACATAGCCTTCACAGCATTTTCTTAGTTATTGTGATAAGACATTTATATTGTACATTTAGTAAATTTCACATGTAAGATGTGAAAGATGCACCTTGTAAGATGCACCTTAGGTGTGGTCCCGCCAATTACCTTCCCTCCACCCATCCTCCTCCCTCCCTTCCCCTCCCTCTCCCCTGTCCCCTTCTTCTTGGGCTATAATTGGGTTATAGCTTTCATATGAAAGCTATAAATTAGTTTCATAGTAGGGCTGAGTACATTGGATACTTTTTCATCCATTCTTGAGATACTTTACTAAGAAGAATATGTTCCAGTTCCATCCATGTAAACATGAAAGAGGTAAAGTCTCCATCTTTCTTTAAGGCTGCATAATATTCCTTGGTGTACATATGCCACAATTTATTAATCCATTCATGGTGGATGGGTACTTGGGCTTCTTCCCTGACTTAACAATTATGAATTGGGCTACAATAAACATTCTGGTACAAATATCTTCGTTATAATGTGATTTTTGATCTTCTGGATATATACCTAGTAGAGGAATTGTAGGATCAAATGGCTGGTCTATTTTTAGATCTCTAAGTGTTCTCCAAACATCTTTCCAAAAGGAATGTATTAGTTTGCATTCCCACCAGCAGTGTAGAAGGGTTCCCTTTTCTCCACATCCACGCCAACATCTCTAGTTTTCAGATTTTGTGATGTGGGCTAATCTTACTAGAGTTAGATGATATCTCAAAGTGGTTTTGATTTGCACTTCTCTGATGATTAAGGATGATGAACATTTTTTCATATGTCTGTAGGCTGTGTGCCTGTCTTCTTCAGAGAAGTTTCTCTTCAAGTCCCTTGCCCACCCTGAGATGGGATCACTTGTTCTTTTCTTGCTAATACATTTGAGTTCTCTGTGGATTCTGGTTTATTAAACCTTTGTTGGAGACATAACCTGCAAATATCTTCTCCCATTCTGAGGGCTGTCTGCTTGATTTACTTACTGTGTTCTTGGCTGTGCAGAAGCTTTTTAGTTTGATCAGGTCCCAGTAAAGAACCTTAATATTTTTAAGGAAATATTTCTTTTAAAAGGAAACAGGTGGGAGGCACCTGTGGCTCAGTGGGTAGGGTGCCAGCCCCATATACCAAGGGTGGCAGATTCGAGCCCAGCCATGGCCAAACTGGCAGTGAAAAATAGCCGGGCATGTGGCAGGCACCTGTAGTCCCAGCTACTTGGGAGGCTGAGGTAAGAGAATCGCCTAAGCCCAGGAGATGGAAGTTGCTGTGAGCTGTGACACCACGGCATTCTACCGAGGGCAACAAAGTGAGACTGTCTCTGAAAAATAAATAAATAAATAAATGGAAACAGGGGAGCATAGTCAGCTTTAGTAATTATACATTATCTTAAACTTTTTTCTTTCATAGCTATATTGTGAAAACTCTAGGTATGAAATACTTTTCAATGACTGAGGTGGATAAATTGGGAATTGGCAGGGTGATGGAGGAAACACTCAGCTATCTACTAGACAGGTATGATGCCTGTGTGTGTGTGTAAAACATAAAGATGTGCTACTGATACCAACTAATGTAAGTTATAAATAAAGTTTTTAAGTAAAACCATTGATTATTACCTGTTTTCCTTTTTCAAAATTTTTTTACTAAATCATAGCTGTGTACATTAATGCAATCATGTACCATGCACTGGTTTTATATATAATTTGAAATATTTTCATCAAGCTGGTTAACATAGCCTTCCTGGTATTTTTGTAGTTATCATGTTAAGACATTTATATTCCACATTTAGTGAGTTTCACATGTACCCTTGTAAGATGCACCGTAGGTGTGGTCCCACCAATTACTCTCCCTCCATCCATCCTCCCCCTCAATTATTACTTTTTATAAATAAAGGTAATAATAAACTATGTTTACCAGTAGATATTAAACCACCAACTTTAAATTGAAATCCTTTCCCACTTCTTTAAAGAAAGAAAAGGCCAATTCATCTGAGTTTTGATGTCGATGCACTGGACCCGTCTTTAACACCAGCTACTGGTGCACCGGTCCTCGGAGGTCTGTCTTACAGAGAAGGTCTCTATATTGCAGAAGAAGTTTACAAAACAGGTAGGTAAAAATCCAAAGGAATAAAAAAGAAAGTGTACGCTTGACCAATGCATATTTATACCTTCTTCTCCTGAAAACCACACCCCAGTTGACACTTCCAGGATGCCCATAAGCTACGTGATGCAGTAACGAACGTGTTTTTCATTGCTCACTACCTGTTTATGTCAGTAGACCATCTCCCTAGTCAGTCTGCACTGATTTAAAATGTTGATTATTTTATAAATGACATTGTTACTATTTGTTGTTGTAGGGCTACTCTCAGGATTAGATATAATGGAAGTGAACCCATCTCTGGGGAAGACGCCAGAAGAAGTAACTTCAACAGTGAACACAGCAGTAGCAGTAACCTTGGCTTGTTTTGGAGTTGCTCGTGAGGGTAATCATGAACCTATTGACTACCTTAACCTAACTGTGTAAATGTAGAATAAGGCTATGGTTATCCTCCTAGAGATACATTCTTTCAGAAAAATGTTTTTCTAATAGTATTAATTCTACCGATTTCCTCTTAGTGTGAAATTCAAGATTTGGAATTCTAACTTTTAGGAAATGAAAAATATCATGTTTTCCATTTGTGCAAAAGACTTTTCCTTAGAGATGGAAGCATACATTAATTTTCCAATTAAAATTTTACTGGCGCTAAAAATAAACATACCCTTAGATAAGCCCCCAGGTGTAGTGGGGCTCCTACTATCAAGAGACAGAGCTACTCCATCTGCAAAGGTACCAGGTATCCACATTGTTAAAAAGATGTCATTTTTATAATAAACACCTTCTAAAATTATATTATGTGTATATATTTCTAAATGCATGTAATACACGTGTACACACACATCATGTTCTGCTTAAACCCACCATCTTTATAGCAATAAAGATTTAAAAAATCACAGAGAAAGCTGGGCATGGTGGCTAATGCCTATAATCTCAGCTACTTAGGAAGCTGGGCAGGAGAGTCTCTGGAGTCCAGGAGATGACACCTCTGCACTCTAGCTCAGGTGACAGAATAAGACCCTGTCTCTAAATAAATAAATAAATAAATAGTGAGTCATCATTCCCCAAACATCACTGAAGCTGTTTAAAGTCCAGGCTCTAGCTTCTTCAACTGTAAAGTGCGTCCTTCTGGATTTGGGAAATCTCCAAGTTTGTTAGTGTTAGATGTCCATGTCTTACTTTTTCTAAACCTCGAACATAATATTGGTTGATAAGCAATAAGCATCTTTGCTATTCAGGTAGCCTTTGGGGAGATAAAACATATTCCAAAAAATCTATTCAGGGGCCAGAGAAACCAAACTGATATTTTTGTGTAAGATCTGCTAATTTAGATGATGATTTCACCTAATATGACCTGTGGCTTCCAGACATTTCACCCTTCACTCATTACAATTATAGTATGTTCCATAAACTACATTTTAAAAACTCATCTGGGCTCTGGAATGTAGTCAGAAAAGTGGAAAATATAAATGAGAGTGAACTGCAATCAAAACATGGGAAAGAAGCAACTTATGTAAACATGCAAAGGGCCTCTATCATAAATATCATACACCTGTATTGGATACTATATCATATACCAGTACTGGATAACACAGGGATAGAACATTTCCTTCATTGCAGAAAGGCCTATTGGACTGAGTCATTCTAAAGTTATTAGTAATTTTCAAAATAAAAACTTTCAGAATGTAATAAATACAAAGGCATTTCCCCCTCATCTGTGTCCTAAACCAAAATAAAGTTTCTGTCTTCTATTACTCTCTTATTAATAACTCTATTTAAAAGCGTATCCAGGGTAAATCATACCCTTGTTTTTTAAGCTCGAGAACAAAAATTAAATTTTCAACAAATTAGTTAGAATGTCATGCTCTTGAAAAAGTGGTAACATTGATTTTCACTTCCTCTGTTCTCTTCGTGCAAAGTCAGTGTCATGATTATCACCTTCTAAGATCTCAAAGCAATACATTCCCCAAGGCAGCAAGAATAGATTGAGACTATGTTGAAAATAAAACTTGAAATCATTGTTAGCACAAAATTGGGGGGGGGGGGCGGATTTTAAAATTAGTTTGGAAAAGTTATTTATACCATCATATACATTTTTAGTTGAACTTACTTTGCCAACAATGATTTAATGACTGCAATAATATGAATAACAAAGATGCTCTAAGAAGAACGTATTTGGAAATGTAAATTTAAGGATTACTGATTAAATTCATTAATTCTTTCTTAAAAAAATCATTAACTCTTAATTCCCAGACAATGTTAGTCACCAATGGGTCACGGGGGACCCAAGGAAAAGCCCATCCCCCCACTGAAGCTCAGCTGGCGACCTGCTGGGCACACGGCAGATGTGCATGCAAACTGAGTCATGAAAGAATCGGACAGTTTATGCAGTCAGTAGAATTTACTGATTACATTTCAGGTCTTTCACAGTCTCCCTCCATTTCCTTCCCATATTAGCAACACGTCTCTCGAAATCTAATAAACCTTAAAGAACCAAAATACATACTATATTTAGAAATATGAATATTCTAAAATGTTAAGGTATAAAAATTGAGAGAATTCTATCACCTGTCTGATGATCGTATCAACCTGCAAAAGCAATTAATTTATTTTTAATAACACATCAGAGAACCAAGCATTTAAGCATGATTTTATTTAAGTTTATGCATTTTCAGATATGTTATTTTCTTATCAACTCATTTTATACAGTAAGTTCAAGTTCACAGCAAAGGAAAAAAACTGCTAATTGATCTTGATAGAAACATTGAAAGTTTATAATAAAATTTCAAGCTATATTTCAAGAACATAAAAACTCATTTGCTCCTACAATGGAATGAAATCTAGAGTCCTGTACTTAATAACAATTTCTATTATTCTTAAGATATACCAAAGGAGGCTTATGTATCAAAGGATCTGTAATTTGTAATAACTGTTTTACATGTGTGGTACCTTAAAAATAATGCCTTTGGGTGGCTGAATATATCAATAATAAAAAAAAAAAAAGAAAAGAAGACCAATGGCTAGAATAAGAAAGACTGAAAATGCCTAGTAAAAGTTATTTGATCACAGTTACCTCTGTGTTCCTCAGTAGCTCTAATGTTACAAACATGAACGGTAGGTGGCTTACTTGATTTGGGAGTCATAAAGTGTCCACAGATTCACCATTTGAATCAAACTACAACAATCTGAAAATCCCTGCTCCTTCTCCGGCATCACGGTAGCTCGGTCACATTCAGATGTAACAGACTGGAGTCCACTTCCAGACATGGTGCCTTTCCATTTTCTCCACAGTGCGCTCTGGCTTCACTGGGTCACAGGCAGAGACACTGGCGCCTGGTTAGCCTGAGGTGCTGGGGACCCGCTGCTCACGGCCTGGGGAGGCACCACAGCCAGTTCCATCTTGCTAATGTGTGTGATGAACCGCAGGCGAAGTTTTAAAGCTGGTTTTAAGTTACAGATAATCTTCTCTACCTAAGAAGTGGAAACACAGTAAAAAATACTTTAACCAGAGAACTTCAACTTCCCATCTTTAAAGAAAGATTTACACATAGCCTGAGATGGTAAACTAAGGAGTAAAGTGGAATAGATGAGAAGTTTCTCTGCATGCTTTGTCTTTTAACGAAAGCAGACACAATTCTTTCTTTCTTGCATAGAGAGAACATGTGTTCTCCCTCACACACCCCCACACATTACATATTATATATGTCTATCTGTGTATGTACCACATGTGTATACACACACGAATACACTTACAAAGCACATCCATGTATCCAGCCAGCCAGTCACCTTGCTACCAAAAGCTAGTACAGTAACACTGGAAATTTTACACATCCAGCAAGTTGACCATTCTTTAAAATGCCATCTTCATAGAAGCATGAAGCTTATTATATTTTAAAGTTCTCTGAATAACTCATGTCTGCAACATTATCCACAAAGCTAATTATTTTTTGGTTTTAATATTTATGTACTTGAAATTCAAACTAAATAACATTAAATCTATTCTTTTGAAAAAAGACTTTAAGGAGACAACACATCACATAGTTTCACAGATTTCTTAGCTTTACTCAAATGCTCTTTGATCTTCCAGGAATGATGAGTCCATTAATAATTTTTCCCTTTTTGTGTTCCCTTATGTCAAAGTTTCATAGGCCCAAATATAGAGGCTACATTTTAAAATGAAAAGGAAAACTAAAAACACCAACATTCTTTATTGGCTCTCTATGTGTTCTGTGTTTTAAAACAGCAGATACAATTATTTCTCACAAGAGAGAACGGGTCAATTCTCTTTGATATTCTTGCTGAGGCACAAAGGAGTCAACATCCTCCCAACCCCAGCTCGAAGGAAGGAAGCCAGTAGACTGGGATTCATGTGGTCATATAAGAACTTGCTTTCCTTTCTATCAGGGCCCAGGACTGGTTGGTCTCTGGCCCTGGCTTATCTAGGTTCCAGAGGCAGACCACTAAGCTACAGGAACAATTGCTTTTAGGTGCCTGAGGGCTATTTACTTTAGCAGAAGGGAGTGAGAGAGAGTCTTTGAGAGAGTAAAGCATTCTTCTTAGAAAGATAGATCTTACCTTAGTCTTTAGCAGAGCTTAGTGATTCTCAGCAGAGAGACACCTTGCTGGCGTTCTGCAGGCAGAAGTGACAGAGTAAGCGGGTCCGTGATAGAATGCGCATGCTCCCGACTGCCTTCTCCTCCAGCCTAATATAAGGCTGATCTCATGCCTCTCAACACCACAGGTGTAGGGACTGCCAATTCACCACTGCTCTCATCTCACGAGCTCTCATGCTTGCTAGGAGAGCTAAATCCCTCTCCATGTCCTTTCCACCAAGGTGTTCCATTATTGAGCTATACAGGTATTTCCTATAACTCTCACTCCTCCTAGCCATAGGCTATATGGGCTGCTACACCTTTTGACTATAGAAAGAAATGATATTAAAGTACTGGGGGGGGGGTGGACTTAACTTCCTCTCTATCTCTGAAACAAACAGCCCTGATTCTGCTTCCCACACGTAGGAAACTCAGTTATGACTCAAGGTCTTTTCAACTTTCAGACGCCTCCCTTAGGAAGAGCCTTCAGTGTTGAGTGTGAGTGTGCCTCCCTTTAGCTTTCCTAGAATTCATAAGCCCTTTGAAGCAGCAAAGAACAAATCTAATACCTATTCCAAATGGAAACCTTTGAAATAGCGAGGACAGGAACGCTTCCCCAGGACATTTTTCTTTAGGGTGAGTTTTCTTGTGTTTTTCACATACTCTTCACAAGTTAGTCTCTACCCAGGGTCAGTGTGGAATCCTGATCTCAGTCCTCTAGAATGCTGCCATGCGTCCAGTGTCCCCATAAGTGCACCCTGATCGGTGTAGGCAAAGTAGGACCTCCTTCCTTCACAACACAACACTTCTCCTTCTCCGGTCTTTTCAGCTGCCATGTCACACTGTTTCTCTCTAATGAGATTACTATCACTTAACCTCCTTGGTCTTTTTCAGATGCTCTGATGCAAATAACAAGGAGGAAAAGTGTGAGAAGTTATGACATGTATTTACTTTAATACTATATCTAGAATAGTATGCCCCTATTGCCTAAAAAGGTCTGATATCAAACATTTTCCCTTAAAAAAATTAACCAAAACAGAAATACACACCCAAACAGAAAGTCTATCACTATGTGCTCAAATTTTCTAAATTAAACATCTCTAATGAACAAATAAATTTAACTTATTTGCTCTTTCCCACTCTCATCAGTGAACATATTCTTTATGATTCAGGAAGTCACAGATGGGATCCATGTGATTCAAGTAGGCCCTTCAGCAACACATCATAAAATGCCACACGGACCTATTTAACAAATAATGTAATGTAGAATTATTAAAAGGTCAAAAGTGATTCAATAATTCAGCATGACACATCTGGACTCCATTACAACGGGTGGGTAGGGGTAGCCAATTTGTTGCAGAAATTGTCACAGACCATACACACCTCCATGTATATGAGAGGCATGACATTTATAATAATATATATTCATTTATAATAGAACCCATAGTGCTAAAAAATGCCCCTGAACAGAGCTTAAATTGAATTTCTCTTCATAGCTTAGCCATTTCTCCTACAATTAAGAGATAGCTAATCCTCTTCTAGACACCATTTTTCACCAATGCTGGGATAACTGTACTCTTGAGAATCTTTTGGATTACAATCTCCTAGTTTCCTTCAGTAGCTCATACATTTAAGGTTCTATTCCTGGTTCACTTTCTTTTTCTCTGTGTCTTAGTACAAGTGATTGACTTCATCCATTCTCATGATTTTAATTAATCCCTCTATATTATATTAATAAGTTCTCAAATATATTTGTATGTCTGTAACTTTTTTCTCAACCTTGCCGATGGGTATTTCCCCCAGCATCTCCCACCAACACATCCCCTCCAAACTCATTATAGGCATCCTAAGTCCTCTAAATTGCTCTTAGATGTTAATCAACTATTTTTCAAATTAATGGTTGTGACCTACAGTTTTAAAAACACTGCTTATAAAACCTAAATAAATGCTTCAGAATTTAATCATATCACAGAAAATCTGGATTTTATTTTACCTCTCTCATACATTGAGTTCTCTCCTGCTGAGATTAGAAAAAAATAAAACATCTCAATTTCTTTAAGAAATTGTGGTACTACAGAGTGAGAGCAAGTTGTCCAGTGTGGGAATGGTGGCACACAGCATGTGTGAGAACTAATGTACAGCCACAGCTCATCTCAGAGTAAGACTGACAACAAGTAGTAAAATACTAAATGGGTTAATTCTTTTTTTTATTATTATTAGTAGTAGTAAATCATAGCTGTGTACATTAATGCGACCATGGGGCACCATATACTGGTTTTATAGACCGTTTGACACATTTGCATCACACTGGTTAACATAGCCTTCCTGGTATTTTCTTAGTTATTTGTGTTAAGACATTTATAATCTACATTTACTAAGTTTCACATGTACCCTTGTAAGAAGCACCGCAGGTGTAAACCCAGCAATCACCCTCCTTACGCGCATCCTCCCTCTCCCCTCTTTCCCTCTCCCCCTTCCCCATATTCTTAGGTTATAATTGGGTTATAGCTTTCATATGAAAGCCATAAATTTATTTCATAGTAGGGCTGAGTACATTGGATACTTTTTCTTCCATTCTTGAGATACTTTACTAAGAAGAATATGTTCCAGCTCCATCCATGTAAACATGAAAGAGGTAAAGTCTCCATCTTTCTTTAAGGCTGCATAATATTACATGGTGTACCTATACCACAATTTATTAATCCATTCATGGATCAATGGGCACTTGGGTTTCTTCCATGACTTAGCAATTATGAATTGGGATGCAATAAACATTCTGGTACAAATATCTTTGTTATAATGTGATTTTTGGTCTTCTGGGTATATACCTAGTAGAGGAATTATAGGATTGAATGGCAGATCTATTTTTAGATCTCTAAGTGTTCTCCAAACATCTTTCCAAAAGGAATGTATTAATTTGCATTCCCACCAGCAGTGTAGAAGGGTTCCCTTTTCTCCACATCCATGACAACATCTCTGGTCTTGGGATTTTGTCATATGGGCTAATCTTACTGGAGTTAGATGATATCTCAAGGTAGTTTTGATTTGCATTTCTCTGATGATTAAAGATGATGAGCATTTTTTCATATGTCTGTAGGCCGTGAGCCTGTCTTCTTCAGAGAAGTTTCTCTTCAAGTTCCTTGCCCAGCCTGCAATGGGATCACTTGTTCTTTTCTTGCTTATATGTTTGAGTTCTCTGTGGATTCTGGTTATTAAACCTTTGTCGGAGACATAACCTGCAAATATCTTCTCCCATTCTGAGGGCTGTTTGCTTGCTTTACTTACTGTGTTCTTGGCTGTGCAGAAGCTTTTTAGTTTGATCAGGTCCCAGTAGTGTGTTTTGAAGCTGCTTCAATTGCCCAGGGGGTCCTCCTCATAAAATACTTGCCCAGACCAATTTCTTCAAGGGTTTTCCCTGTACTCTCTTCTAGTATTTTTATAGTTTCATGTCTTAAGTTTAAATCTTTTATCCAGTGAGAGTCTATCTTAGTTAATGGTGAAAGGTATGGGTCCCATTGCAGTCTTCACAGGTTGCCAGCCAGTTCATCCAGCACCATTTGTTAAATAGGGAATCTTTTCCCCACTGAATGTTTTTAATTGGCTTGTCAAAGATTAAATAATGGTGAGTAGTTGGATTCATCTCTTGTTCTCTATTCTGTTCCAGACATCTACTTCTCTGTTTTTGTGCCAATACCATGCTGTTTTGATTACTATCGATTTATAGTATAGTCTGAGGTCTGGTAGCATGATTCCTCCTGCTTTGTTTTTTTATCTGAGTAATGTCTTGGGTATTCGAGGTTTTTTCTGATTCCATATAAAATGAAGTATTATTTTTTCAAGATCTTTAAAGTATGACAGTGGAGCTTTAATAGGGATTGCATTAAAATTGTACATTGCTTTGGGTAGTATGGACATTTTAACAATGTTGATTCTTCCCAGCCACGAGCATGGTATGTTTTTTTATTTGTTAACATTTTCAGCTATTTCTTTTCTTAGAGTTTCATAGTTCTCTTTATAGAGATCTTTCACGTCCTTTATTAGATAAACTCCCAAATATTTCATCTTCTTTGGCACTACTGTAAATGGGTTAATTCATTAGAAACATATAACCATCCTAATTATGTGTGCATCTAATAATATTGCTTCAAAATAAATGAAGCCAAAAAAATGCAGGCAAGAATAAAAAAGAAATGGACAGATCCAGAATCATAATTATAACTTTAAGTATGTTTAAACTTTAAATTTTTCAGTTATTAAGAGGAACGGGAGGTAAAAATGAGGGAGAATACAGAAGTTTTAAATAATATTAAGCAAATTAATTTAATTGATGTTATACAGCACTATAATCAGGAACTACAGAATGCACACTATTTTCAAATTCACATTGCAGGCCATCTATGAGGTCATAAAGAGAGATTGCAATTTTTGAGATTGCCATGTTGGCCTGACCACAATAAAATAATGTATAAATCAATAAGAAAAAAAGACTACAAGAGAATTCTCTAATGTTTGGAGAGTAAATAATGTACTCTTAAATAGCCCAAGGGTCAAACCCAAAATAATGAAATTTTGAAAATGTTTTTCACCAAACAATAATGAAAATGTACTATACCAAAATTGTGAGATGTAGTTAAAATGCTACTCAAAGGCCATTTTTTAGCCGTACATATATATGTACGGCTAAAAAAGAAAAGTTGAAATCAATCATGTAGACTTTCATCTACAGAACCTAAAAAAGGAAGAGCAAATTAAACCTGAAGAAAGTAGTTTGAAAACAAAAATGGGGTGGGGAGAGTGTTTACCATTGTGAGGGTGATGAATTTTGCCCTCCAGACTGGCTGAAGGAGGAGGGACCAAGCACGAGCCTTGTGCCTGGCCCTAAGGAAAAAGGACAAAATGTCTCTTTGGTCCTTTACCTCTAGATTTTTCCCTGATATAAAGGAAAACAAATAAGAGAAGAAATGGACATATAAGACACTTTAATGATTTCTTATATTTCTCTAGCTAATCCTCCACCACCTACATTCTGGCCCAAGGTTATTCTTGTATCCAATTTTTATTTAATAGCCACTGCTGCTTGAGAAGGAGAAACTGGGGGTGAAGGTTGAATGTAAAGGAGACCAGCACTCCCCTGAGATAATAATAGATATGAGATATTCAAAACTACAGGACAAATGTCACCAACATCTCCTTCCCACAAACCAAGACAGAGTTAAGGCAAAGAGAGGGGTTTTATTTAGAGAGTTAAGGGAATAGATTAAATGTCATCCTAGGGCCACAAATGGATGTCAGGCCACCACTGGTCAATGGCACTGGGATGGGTGCCATTCTTTTGTTCATTTATTTGATGAATATTTAGGATAACTTATTATGTGTCAAAAAGTGAACAAACAGACCCAGATCTTATAGATATTACATCCTAGTGGGGAAAGCAGACAATAAACAAAAGTAAAAGCCGTCCTTAGCTTGCTAGCCATACAGAGTAGGTCGCAGGCCAGTACTGGCCTGCAGGCTGTAGTTTGCAAACCACTGGTCTGAGACCAGTTTTCCTAAGAAGAATGGAGTTGTCACGTACGGAGACAGTGGCAGCTTCTAGAAGGAGCAGGCTGTAATGAGGAAGAAGAGGAGCCAGAGTTTGGCTAATCCACTTGAGTGGGTTGAGTTGAAGGTGGGTGAGGATGAAGGTCAGTTACTAACCTGGGATGTCTTGCAGGTAAATGAAAATGGAAGAGCAGCACCTCACAGCCATGAGAAAGAGTCTCTCCTGCCACTGTGGATCTCGTGTTAAAAAAAAATCATTAATTTTAATTCTTAATTTCATTTTAAACATGACAATCTATTTTCCTGTCACTGTACTAGCTATCTACACATTTAAGTTTAATGATTCCGTAATAAAGAAGGAAAGAAGATCATGCTTTAAGGTTACAAATCCCTGTACTTGATATGCTGTTGGGAGCATCAGACTTCACTTGCCACACCCCCCTCAATTCATATTTGTCCCTCTACACAAACCACAAGCAATGCAGAAGGCAGCACATCTGTGTTTTTGAGCATACACAGGTATTCTTATAAAAGAAAAGAAGCCATTGTTTAGAAAGGAAGTGTTGGATTTTTTTCAGGCTTATCACTGATAAGAGAGGTCAAACTGAGGTATTTCTGTTGGGATTTGTTTTTGTTTTTCAGTGGAGGATTCTGTTCTCACTGAAGCAACCTTTAATGGTTATACAATTTTGGTGGGAGGACAAAGGGTCGGCAAGAAAGGGCATCAGACATTTTCTGGGGCAACAGAAATACTCTAACCTTGACTGAGGTATTAAGTGTGAACATTTGTCAAAATTCATGGATCTATACATTTAAAATATATGAATTTTGTTATAAATAAGTTATACACTACTAAAAATGAGCATGAGGGAAAACATTAAGAGGGTCTGGAAATAGCCAATTTTTTGTTTTGTTTTTGTTCTAATGTTTTGGTATTTTGCTATGGGAAAAAATAGAATTCTTTCCTGACCAAGGCCAATTTCAAAAGCTGGAGAGATATTAAGTTTAGCAGCATTTGCTGAGAATACCTTAATTGGAACAATGCAGGAAGCATGGAAAGCTGCCAGCTAGCAGATGAAAACTGTCTTGGAACTAAGAACTCAGTAAAGATAATTCACAAAAGATAATCTGGTAAACACCCAGAAAAGAACCACAGATTGTTAGGGTCCCCAGTTTTTTTTTTTTTTTGTAGAGACAGAGTTTCACTTTATGGCCCTCGGTAGAGTGCCGTGGCATCACACAGCTCACAGCAACCTCCAACTCCTGGGCTTAAACGATTCTCTTGCCTCAGCCTCCCGAGTAGCTGGGACTACAGGCGCCCGCCACAACGCCCGGCTATTTTTTGGTTTGCAGTTCAGGCGGGGCCGGGTTTGAACCCGCCACCCTCGGTATATGGGGCCGGCGCCTTACCGACTGAGCCACAGGTGCCGCCCGGGTCCCCGGGTTTTAATAACGCTGCCTCTGTCATCCATCTCACACGGCCACTGAAAAGGCCGCGGGTGTCCAATACTTGGTAAGCATTATTGTTTTTAGGTCCTTATGACTAAAACCGGTAGAGCTGATTAGTCCATACCCTTGTTACGAATCAATAGTGATGCATTCATTCGGCTTTCCCCGCATTCATTGAGAGCCGGCTGTGTCCATCCCTGTGCTGGGCACTGAGGTTATCACAGCTGAGAGGACATGGTCGCTGTGGTCAGGAAATACGTGCTTTCAACTCCCGGTGGCAGCCCGCTGCCCCAGGCCAGCTGCTCACGCACATCAGCTCAGGATGCAGCTCCTGGTCCCCAGCTTCTCTCCCCTGGGACCGCAAAAGGGTCGGCCCCAAACTCGGGGCAACGCCCACTCCAGCCGGCAGGTGGCGCGTGCGGTCGACGCCGTGGCCGGATGACTTGGGCTCGCGGCTCCGCTTGGGGGCGCGGTCGTGCGGCTTGCGGGCCGCCCTTCACGAACAGAACCGTCTGGCCGGGCTCCTGTTTTCTGAGGGTTTCCTAAAAGGCGAGCACCCGGCCCTTCCCCGCTTCCGCCCCGGCTGCGGTTGCCGGCGGGGCTCTGGAGGGAAGCGACTCTGCGGAGCCGCGGTCACCTCCGGAGGTCCTCGCCCCTCAGTCCCTTTATTCCCGAAGCCTGGCCCGGCCGTGCCGGGCGCCCTGGGAAGGCGGGGATGGTTCCGATGGAGACGCAGCTGCAGAGCATTTTTGAGGAGGTGGTGGTGAGTGCTGCTGCCGGCGATCCAGGACCGGGGCTCGGGGCGGGGGACTCGGGGGCAGCGGGCAGGGGGAGTCGGGGGGTGTCCTCCTCCCACGCCTCCCCTTTGCTCCGACACCGACTGTGTGCGGGGCTTCAGAGATCCTCAGAGGGCTGTCAGGTTCAGTGTACCCTTTGAAATCCTCAGCGCCCTTGGTGACTGGCCAGGCAGGTATTGTTAGTTTTTCGGCGCTGGTTAAGATGTCTTGGCCTATGTTACATTGTAATATTTCCCTAAGGGAGGCTTCCTGTTAAAATTCACCTTGTTTACGTTTTTACTTTTTACAGAAGACGGAAATTATAGAAGAGGCTTTCCCCGGGTGAGTGTGTGCACGGCAGATGTTTTTATGCTTTGTGTCTTTGTAAGATTTACTTTAGATTCTTCCTGGAGGGTTATAGAATCCACTATTCTGATTATGTTTACCTTTTAAAAACTACTGGCAAATAATGCAATTTTTGTTTTTTATGTTTATGGATACCCCTGAAAGATGAAAAAAACCCGTTTAGGCCTTCAGACCGTTTGGGGTGGTCTTTCTCCTAGGTGAGCATTACATTTTTTTTTTTTTTTTCTTTTTTTGGCCGGGGCTGGGCTTGAATCCACCACCTCCGGCATATGGGGCTGGCGCCCTACACATTCAGCTGATGATGTTTGGCCTGTTCTATTTTTTACATTTACTTGACGTTGCTCTTAAGATATTTCTGGAAAGAAAGAAATAAAATTGGCACCATTTATTATTCTGGCTTCCATTCGTTTCAATTTGTGTGCTCTAGTGGAGAACCTGATTTGAGAAGGTGATGACTGTGCAGTGTGACATGTTTTTAAAAATCTCCTGCATGTTAAATTACATAAGACCATTATCGTCCTATTGTTTGTTTGGTACACTTGAAAATAGGTTGTGTTTGGCTGAACGTGGTGGCTCACACCTATAATCCTAGCACTTTGAGAGTCCAAGGTGAGAATTCTACTTGAAGCCAGGAATTCCAGACCAGCCTGAGCAAGACGGAGACTCTGTCTCTACAAAATATAAAAAAAATGACTGGACAGTGGTGGCACACATGTCCTGGCTACTCGGGAGGCTGAGGCAGGAGGATCCCTTGAACCCAGGAGCTGTGAGCTATGATGTTGCTGTGCTTAGCTCAAGCAACAGGGCAAGAACCCTATCTCAAAGGCAATTGTGTTAAGCTTTACTTGCATAACAACTTTTTTTCTTTTTACTAAATGAACTGGAACAGCATATAAAGATCCTAAAATAGGAATACAGAGTTTATGATGAAGATATGAAGATATTATTGTATAAATGGAGAAAAGAACCATAAAACACAAAGAACAGATGCATTTTATCAGAAAACACTTCCATGAAAAAGACAAAATGTGTGATCCTTGAAGATCTCATGTTCCAAAAGTGCATTGTGTTCCCATGGCGCACTATAGGTAGGGAAATGAGAACTGTGTCTGCGTGTCAGCCACTGGTGGTAAGATTTGCCACTTAGACATTGATAATGTAACAGATACACAGTTGTGTTTTACAATTTTGTTTTAATTATTTTCTAATAGATAATACATTCAAAATGCATAGGTATAAAAGGGTGGCTCCAGTGACTAATCCCTCTCCCCTCTCTTACCTGTTCTTTTTCCTGTCTGTAGCCATTATCCCCAGTTCAGTTTTCCTTCTAGAAGTATTTCCTACATATAGAATCATTTTGTGGCATGTTCTTACATTACATACACCGTTCCTTAGCACTTCATCTTTCTCCCCTATTAATACATTTTTAAGGTAATTCCCTGTTAGGCAATTAGAGTTATTTTTTCATTCATTCCTTTATTTTTTGTAGTGGCATGATATTCCATTGTATGGCTGCTTCATTTATGTAACTAATCCCCTACTGACTGAATTTAGGTTTCTTAACTTTTTTACTTTAAACAGTGCTGTGTTGTATAATATACTTAGTATTCATGGGATGAAAGATAATTTCTGGAGGTAATATTGCTGAATCAAAGGGTATAAGTATTACGACACTTTACACTCCCAGCAGCAGTGTAGGAGAGTGTTCATTTCTCATAGTTTCACAATAGAGTGTTAATAAACTTTTTGATCTTTACCAATCAAAAACATGAGAAAATTTCTCAGTATAGTTTTAATCTTTTAATTAAAAAAATAATCCATTAAGTATTTTATGAATTCAGATCATAAAATATTGTCTTAGCTATAAGAAGTTTCTATTCTAGTGGGGGAGCCAGGAAGTAAATAGGTATTTCTAAATAATCATTATATGTACAATAATAGAAGTATGCATGAAGGACACTGGTTCTGTAGAGAGCAGGATCATAGGTTCCTCTTGGAGATATCCTAGAAGAAAAATTTTTGATATGGGCACAACATTGTGGTATCAGACTTAATGTTTTGCAAGTCTGGAAATTTGATTTGGTGTTACATTCATTATAGGCTCTTAAGGATTAGATTATCTAAATTTTTTTTTTTTTTTTTTTTTTTTGCAGTTTTTGGCAGGGGCTGGGTTTAAACTCGCCACCTGGGGCATATGGGGCCGGAGCCCTACTCCTTTGAGCCACAGGCACCGCCCTAGGTACTAATTCATAATAGATTTCCCCAACCAGTGACAGGAATATTAACATCTGTTATTAATGGCACTGTTGACAGTGCCCTACACAACCTGGGTTAGAGATTTTTATTGACTACAAATATGTTAATAAAATCTTTTGGAGGTCCTATGTAACAAAAATGGTGAAGTTTAATGTAATTGCAAGACCCAGCAAGACTACGTACTGAGCTGTTATACTGGCACTTCTCTGCTCTAGTTGATGGTGGAATGTGGAGATATTTGGAAAGATGCTAGTAATTCAGGGCTGGACAAGGACCCAGTTTCCTAGGCCTAAAGAGACTTTTTCTCCAAATTATACTCTCTGAATACAGGTAAGACAGGAGAAAAGCAGTTTTTCCAGTATTTCATGTAAGCTAGGCCTCTTCTGAAGTGGACTCCCTACTACTTTTGCTTAGAACTGGAAGGACTACATTCATTTGTTAATATACTCATTCATTCACTAGTCAACATTGAAAAAGTATCTTACCATCTGCCAAGTCCTGGCCAAATTTAATTCTCAATACCGCCCTATTTACAAAACAGTATATAACACTTTAGAGAAAAGACCCACGGGGACTTCCCACTGGATCCCTCTACCAGAGGCTCTGGTACCTTTCTTTCCTTTTGCATTCCTTTCTATCTAATAAAATCCCATCTTGTCACTGATCTGTATGGTTCCTGTGTTCATTCTTCCAATCTCCAAGACCAAGGACCTACTGCAAAAAGAAATTCTGTCGACACTAGTACCATTCCTTTGCCTAATAGAACCTGAGGACCAATGGAGGAGTTATAAGCCTACCTGCAGGATTTGGGAGTGAGAAACCCTATTTATAATCAAGGGTTCAGGAACCCGGTGTAGACCCCTTCTTGGTTACCATGCAGGAGGCTGTCCTGCAGACTGCCCCTCACAATACTGTGGCTTGCTGGTTGCAGTTTTGAGTCCTGTGGTGAGACAACTGGTGCAGATCATAGCCCAGTTGGTGGCAAACTTAGACAAGACTAAATGGTTGAGACCAAAAATAGTGTCCATTTAGTGGTCGACAATATGGTAGAAGTAAAAGACCCCAAGGACCTGATGAAAGTTACCTGTAAGCTTAGTTCCTATCCTTCGGTCCCTTCCTCCCTCCTCCATTGAAGAAAAAAAAAAAAAAGTCATCTGTGTAAGCAAATGTTGTGGACCTGATATAAGCTGGAATTAATCCTGAAAAGATCAATAAACAGCCACCAACAGCCGCCTTTGGAAACAGCTGCTAAAGGAAAAATGGTTTTGACCACTTCTGCTAGCACCAAAATCAAAACCAGCCATGAGAACAAGGGACTGGACAGGCACCACTTTAAAACAAAAAAATCCTAATTTCTAAGCATTCATGAAAAAGACAGCCTCTCCCACAAATGCCCAATTGAAGTGACCAAAATCTGTCCTCTACTGGAGCTTTGGTTCTGGTCTGCTTAGGTCTGGGGGGTGGAGTGGGGGGGTGGCCAAGGTTTCCTGCCAGTCCAGGGCCTGGCCATATGTAGAAATTACCACTTATTGGTCTCTGAAGAACAAGGAGAATCTTAGCCATGGTAGATATGGGAACAGAGTGTACTCTAATCTGTGGAAACCACACCAAGTGGGGGAATAATGAGAGGTAGGTTTCTTTGACCTTGGTCATTGGTCAGCTGTCTCTTAAAGAGTATACAGTGCATATAGCTCCTGTCCCAGAATACACCTTGGGAATGGATATCCTCTTAGAAAAGGTCTTACAGACTACAGTTGGAGAGTTCTACCCAAGTGTTAGGGCAATGAAAGTCTGAGAAGTGCAACCAATTCTCAGGGGTGGTGCCAAGCAAGGGCTCTGTTGCAGCCACACCTCCCCACAGGGTAGTTGCTACCAGGGATATTGACTTCCTGGAGATCATAATGAAGTAACTGCCACCACAGCTGCATAGGAAAAGGTCAGTATAATCCAGCCTGCCCACAGCCCTTAGAGTTCTTGGTGTGTGGCTAGTATATAAGCCTGATGGTACCTGGCATATAACAGTAGATTATAGAGAATTAAATAAAGTCACACCTCCCTTTTTGTAGCAGTCCCTGACAGACTCACAATACTGGAATGCATCAACAGGAACTTTGGCAGCTATCACTGTGTATTAGACCTGGCCAGTGCCTTCTTTATTACTGTCATAGCCCCTGAAAGCCAAAATCAGTTCACTTTCACATGGGAAGGTAGGCAATGAACCTTCACTATTTTCTGTCATAGGAAGGCAGACAATGGGCCTTCACTGTCTTCCCCCAGGAACACCTACATAGTCCAATCTATTGCCATTACTTGATTGCTGAAGACCTACCTACATGGGTACTACCTAATAAGATAACACCTGTTTCATTACATTGATTACATTGTACTAATATCTCCCTCTATCTGAGAGAAGTGTGTACCAGACCTTGTCTACAACTTGGAATCTAAAGCATGGGCCATCAACTCCAGCAAAGTTCAGGGGCCTGGCTTACCTTTCAAGTTTTTGGGTGTTGTCTGGTTGGGTAAGACTGAAATCATTTGTCAGGCAATGATTGATAAAATTCAGGGTTTCCCTCAGCCAACCACAGTGAAAAAATTATAGGAATTTGTCAGCCTCTTAGGGTATTGGCAAGTGTTTATCCCTCATTTAGCATAACATTTATGGCCCCTATACAGATAGATTAGGAAAGGAATATAATGAAATTGAGGAAAAACTCCCCAGAGAGTGTTTGAAATGCAAAAAAAGCCATAAAAGAGGTATAGGCTCTGGGCATTTATGATCCTCCTATTCTGGAGAATTGGATGTTCGTGTTACTCAGGAAGAGTTCTCTTGGGGTCTATGGCAGACGCCGTGAAAAGTCTATGGACCCTTTGGGTTTTGGTCCCAACTGTAGAGAAGAGTGAAAGAACAGCATAACCTCATAGAAAAACACCTAGCAGCCAGTGACATGGGCCTCCAGGCTGGTGAGCCTACCATGGGAGGCTTAGTTCTAAACACAAAACCACCTACCTGATTGTCAGCTGGTTGAGGGACTTAACTGCCCCAGAGTCAGAGGTGGCTCCGTTGCCCACAGTTAAAAAGTGAACTGTTTATTTGCACTGTCACTTATAGCTCAGACCTTACTACGTCCCCAGAACAGCCAGTAAGGCCCAGGCTGGGGTCTGTCCATGAAGAGACTTGTTACACAGAGAGCTTCTACAGAGGGCAGCTGCCAAGAGCTTTCAGACATCCACTGAAACTACTTGGTTGGATGACAGCACAGAGAGGGGCAGCCAATGGGCTGAATGAGGGCTGCCTTCATGGTCTTGCTGAAGGAGCCCACACCTGTCACACTGTGTACAGGCAGCTGGGCTGTGTATTGAGGTCTAACCCTGTGGATTGAGCAAGAACACATCCAGAATTGAGCAATAAATGTCTGGCCTCTCTGGGATTACAACATATGGGAGAACATCTGGCACCTTACCACCAAAAACACATTACAGTGTTCCATGTACACAGCCACCAGCTCTGCAGATGCCAGAAAATGGTGAAGCTGACACAATGGCGTGGGTCCATTGGCTGGAAGATGTCCCAGCTCAATCTCACAGAGTGGCTGCACAAACAATTGAAGCATGCTGGGAAACTGTGAAGCCTGGAGTTTGCTCCTATCCCCTAAGGAGGGTGCTCTCATCGTGTGGTGTGTGTGCAGAAGCAATTGAAGCCTGCTGGGAAACTGTGAAGCCTGGAGTTTGCTCCTATCCCCTAAGGAGGGTGCTCTCATCGTGTGGTGTGTGTGCAGAAGCAGCCTCAACCCCTACCAGGAATGATGTCAGGGTGTGTAAAAGGAGGACACGTGCCCCTCATGGGCTGGCAGGTAGACTACATAGTCCTCTCCCACTATCTGAAGGCTGTCCTACTATCTATGCATGTTAGGTGTGCCCTAAGTGATGTAAGTGTGTCACTTCATCACTCTCAATGTCTGTGGGCATGCCACTCCTACTCGTGAGCTTCTGCACTCCTCTCATGGTCCAGTGCCTGGTCTTTTTGCTACAGAATGCTTGCAGGAGCCCCCTAGCCATGCATGTTTAGGCATAGATATGGCTAGGGGGCTCCTGCAAGCATTCTGTAGCAAAAAGACCAGGCACTGGACTATCAGAGGAGGGCAGAACTCGGGAGTAGGAGTGGCATGCCCACAGACATTGAGAGTGATGAAGGGACACACGCTTACAGCGACCCATGTTCAGAAAGGGGCTGACAAACTTCATGTAACCTAGCACTTCCGTCTACTATGCAACTTGCAAGTGGCTGGTATCCTCAACTGATCATCTTAAAAAATTAATAGAACAGTCTTCACCTCAGGGATGGATGTAGAGGCTGAGAGGTATAAGCCTGAGACTATAAGGGCCCTCACCAAGCAACCACAAGCCAACAGGCCTGCTGGCTGATCTATGCTCCAACAGACATGGCATCACCCCTATGGTTGCAAATTCACTCTGTAGACTCCACACTCAAGCCTGCTTGGAGAACAGAAAGTAACCTCCTCTGCTCGTACCCCAAGATCTACTCCAAGGAGCCAGTGCTTTTACCTGGCCCTGGAAGTTTAGATAGGTACTCACTGGTGTGGCTTGTTTGCACCTTGGGGGAAAGAAATAGATATAGGTGGGTGGTCAGCCATAGTTGGGAGCTGGCCACAGGCAATGTTAGTTTATAATACAGGAGACCCCATCAATAGGGAGACATATTTCCTATCCTTTTGGCAAATCAAAGCGCCCCAGTGCACCTTAGCCATTTAGACAAATAGCAACCAGCAGGACAGAAGTTCTGCTGCTCAGAGAAGAGTCCTAAGCTAGGCATCCTGCCAACTCAGCATTGCGCTGCTGCATGCACCTTACCAGATAAGAGTTTGCCCCTTCTGGTTTCTCATAATTTATCTTTTGCTCCATAGTTAGTACTTTTCCAGCAGCTACCTGGATTAGGCCCAGCACATTGCCCTGCAGTTAAACCACAGTTCCTGTGACTTCATGGAAAATACACCCCATTAATAGGACTCTGTGGACCAACATATCTCAATGGAACAGTACATATGATATCTCTGGGTGGCATACATGGAATGATATGAAGCAAAATATGGTCGAGGAGCAAGCTAGAATTAATACCGATGTGGCTTGCCTCCTGCACTCCCCCCTGGGGTACTCCACATGGGATGGTGTTGGTTGGCTAACAGCTGTGTAAGTAGAGGGAGGTGCTGGGGACCTGCATTAAAAAACTAAATAATGCTGTAATCACACTGTTCAAATAGGGAGCTTACCTCTCTCCCTATGTGCTGTTAGTGAATATGGTCTTTTCAATGCCTCCAGCAACTCAACGACAGTCTATTTAATTCCACAAGAGGCCCTTGGGTTTATGGTGCACATGGCTGGCCATATTTACTGGCCCAGTGTTTGGGCCACTATTCATGGAGCTAGATGTTCATCTCTGCATCAGGGTCCACCACCCTACTCTGTGTGATAACTGACCTACAGTGCAGGTTTGCTATAAAAGAACATAGAGAGAATGGCATGATGGTGGTGTCCCCTTACTATATTCTTTCCTAGTGCCAACACCATCTCTACAGAGATTCAGATGCAAGCTCCTGTCTCCTGCACAGTGGCAAGCCTCAGTGAAACTAAATTAGCTGTGACCCTCTTAACAGGAGAAACAAGTCAAATCAGGAAAGTGACAGTACAAGATAGAGTGGCCCTGGACATCTTGATTGCTGCCCAGGAGGAAACATGTGTTATGCTGAGCACTGAATGCTATACTCAAATTCCTGACAATGAATATGATGTTATTCAAGCTTGTAATTGGGTTGGTACCCACATTAAAGCCCTGTCTGTCTGTCCTCCCCATAGACTGGCTCTCTTCTTGGTTTGCTAATCTGCCCGTGCCTTGGGGCAAGAAACATATTGGTGTAGGGTTTCTGATTCTGCTTTGCTGCCTTGGCTGTGGGATGTAGAGGCAATGCTGGGCTCTGCCATCTCCAGAGTATACACAGAGGATATAACGGGCAGATTGTGTGGGACCATGGATTGAGCCTGTGATCTGATGTGAAATAGGGGATAATTGGAGGTCCTGGCCCTAATCCTGCTAAAGAGGCCAAGAGAGTTTAAAGAAAGCCACAGGGGACTGGCCACCAGGAATGGCTCTATTAAAGACATTTTTACGCTAATGCTTGAAGGATGAATAGAAATTTGCTAAGAGAAAAAGATAGGAACATGTTTCTCTAGCAATAAGATCATCATTTGGAAGGGGAAATAGATGTGTGAAAACTGGAAGGGAAAATACAAAAGGGGAAGTTTGGTGAGATCAGGAAGGCAGGAGGCAAGGGCGGACATGGAGAACACTAGGCCAGGTGCCTGTTCTAAGGAATTCACATTTTCTTTTGTAGACAGTGAGGAAGGGGGTGGCATCATCATGTAAAGTTGGAAAAATTACAGTGGCCACAGGAGGAAGATGGTGGTGCAGAGATGGCTGGGGGCAGAACCAGAGGGAGGGAGTCCCTGCAGTGGGGACGGGGAAGGACGCCAAAGGCCTAAACCAGGACAGAGAGGGGAGGCGGAGACCAGGTGTATGAGGAGATTGAATAGGACTAGGTGACTGGCAGCTGACACAGGTGGAATAGGAGTCTAGGTCCCTCACTGGTACTTTAGTAACAAATAAAAGGGTAGGACAGTGAAGTCCATAAGGGGAAGGCAAGTGGAAGAGTAAGTTTGCTGGAAGAGTTGATTTTCACCATAAGGTTCTGGACACATTGAATGGGAAGAAAATAAATGTTGTTATGTCTATAACATCTGTATAATATAAATTATTTTAGGGAAAATTTTATAAAAATTGATAAAATCCTTTTAACCACCATCACAACCATTGGTTTCTGTTATAAACTACAGGAAACCAGGAAAAGCATTTTATGATAACCAGTCCTTGATAATTTCCAATTTTAAAGAATATCCTTTTGGAATAATAGCATATACCCCATGTTTTAATGAGTTTTTAAAAATTATCCCATATCAAACTTGATTTTCATGCACATGGGATGAATTTCATCAATTCTAAAACATTAAAAATATATGACATGTATTTGGAGAGCAGGATAAAGCATATATATAATACTAAAATAATTTTTCAGGCTTTGCATAGTGTATATTGAATTAAGACTAAGTAGTTACTAAGTACCAAATTTAGATGTTTACTTTCTAAAAGCAGAAACCTGGGTTTCTCAGTTATTCAATAATTCAGTAATTTGTATTACTGTATAGTCAAGGAACCATTGGGGCTAAATTAAGATAGAATAAAAAGAGATATGTCCAAAAATGGATTATACTGTTCCTATACTCATCTCTTTGGTAGCTATGTACACATCTGTATTTAAACATCTTTTACAGTTAGCAGGGCGAGGACTGATAAAAGGCAGAGATCATCTGATGTGGGTTCTCCTGCAATTCATTTCTGGAAGTATTCAGAAAAATGCACTAGCTGATTTTCTCCCTGTCATGAAGCTCTTTGACATGCTGTACCCCCAAAAAGAAGTTTTACTGAATAGTTAACGACATGATGAATAAATTATGAGTATGTCTAATTTATGTTTGAGGAGTTTAGTGTACTTTTGTGAAAAGAACACTGTATTTGGGTGAGTTCTTTTTCAAATTCTGAGGCTAACCAGTACCATGGAAGGGCATGCAGTCACTTTTATCATTAGATGAAGGAGTTGAACTAGATTAGTTCATGCTAAATCACAATGGAATGTCAAATATGGCCAGCTCTTTCTTTACACTGTAAGCAGGTGTACAATTTTAAAAAGCTCTGAAGCTGTTTTAATCTATACACGTCGAATGACCAAATAACAGTGTCCGTTAATATCATTTCTGTTTGCCCATTGAGTCTCAGTCTGTTCCCTCAACATCATATCACACAAGAACTTTGAGTAAAATGTGATGTATCTTCAAGATTGCTATTTTCAATAAACAGTTTATTATGGAAAAAATTAAACAAACACAAAAATTAAATAGAACAGTAACCCACTGTGTACCCCTTGCCAAGAAATATTCTTGTTTCATCATTCCTCCTTTTATGTTAATTCTCAAAAAATGTAAAGAAAATTTCAGACGATCATGTCATTTTACAAATCAATACTCAATATGTTTATTGTTGGTCACTTAGATCGTATGTTCCTTAAAATTTTATGGGTTTTTGTTTTTTGTTTGTTTTTTGAGACAGGGTCTTAGTCTTGTCACCCAGGCTATAGGGCAGTGGCCTAATCACAGCTCAAAGTAACCTCAGATTCCAGGGCTCAAGCGACCCTCTCCTCACTCGCTTGAGACTTGAGTATCTGTCAATAGAGGTGCCCACCACCATGCCTGGATTTTTTTTTTTTTTAGAGAGATGAGGTCTCACTGTGTTGCCCATGGTTGGTCTTTAACTCCTGGCCTCAAGCGATCCTCCCACCTTCTCCTTCCAAAGTGCCTTAAAAAAAGATGGAGACTTCACCTCTTTCATGTTTACATGGATGGAGCTGGAACATATTCTTCTTAGTAAAGTATCTCAAGAATGGAAGAAAAAGTATCCAATGTACTCAGCCCTACTCTGAAACTAATTTATGGCTTTCATATGAAAGCTATAACCCAGTTATAACCTAACAATATGGGGAAGGGGGAGAGGAAGGGGAGGGAGGGGGGAGGATGGGCGGAGGGAGGGTGATTGGTGGGATTACACCTGTGGTGCATCTTGCAAGGGTACATGTGAAACTTAGTAAATTTAGAATATAATTGTCTTAATACAATAACTAAGAAAATGCCAGGAAGGCTATGTTAACCAGTGTGATGAAAATGTGTCAAACTGTTTATAAAACCAGTATATGGTGCCCCATGATCGCAATAATGTACACAGCTATGATTTAATATTAATAAAAAAATAAAATAAAATTAGAAGGTTCTCTTAAAAAAAAAAAAAGTGCTGGAATTACAGGCATGAGCCACTATAGCCAACCTCTGTTACATGTTCCTGAAAAGTATTTTCAGACTTTTAGAAATTTGGGCGTGGCACTTGTGGCATAGTGGTTAAGACACCAGCTACATACACCAAGGTTGGCGGGTTGGAACCCAGCTCGGGCCAGCTAACCAACAATGACAACTGCAACCAAAAAATAGCCCAGCATTGTCGTGGGTGCCTGTAGTCCCAGCTACTTGGGAGGCTGAGGCAAGAGAATCACTTAAGCTCAAGAGTTGGAGGTTGCTGTGTGCTGTGATGCCATGGCACTCTACCAAGGGTGACACAGTGAGACTCTGTCTCAAAAAAATAAAAGTATTCTGAGACTTTTAGAAATTCTGTGTTTTTAGTATATTTATCACAGTAAGATTTCATAATTATGTGTTTCAAATGTTTTTAAATAAAAATTTAGAACTGATTTTTGTTTAAGAAAGCTCTGTTATAGTGGGTAAAGTCTGATGAAACAAGTGTGAATTTCAGTTACTTTCTTGGCCAGTAAAAACATGCTAAGTAAAAATGTCTTATAATAGTTTTAAATTTGTGTGGCTATTAGACCTTCTGATTTGTATTACTGAATAGTCAAAGAACCATTGGGGCTATATTAAGATAGAATAAAAAGAGATATGCCAAAAAATGGATTATAAAAATACATATTATTATTTAATTCTTTCTCTTAGAATATGCAAATTATTATTTTTCAGGATATCTCAGTTCCTGATATTAACAAACCCCAATCAACTCACACTTTTGCAATGACCTGTATTTGGATTCATCTCAATAGAAAAGATCAAAATGACAGCTCCAGGTTATAAATTCAATACCCCATTCCCTAAAGCTTCACCATGAGTAAGTCATTAGTTGCTTAACATTAGTTGCTTAACATTTAATTTTCTTTTTTTTTTTTTTGTAGAGACAGAGTCTCACTTTATGGCCCTCGGTAGAGTGCCGTGGCCTCACACAGCTCACAGCAACCTCCAACTCCTGGGCTTAAGCGATTCTCCTGCCTCAGCCTCCCGAGTAGCTGGGACTACAGGCGCCCGCCACAACGCCCGGCTATTTTTTGGTTGCAGTTTGGCCGGGGCCGGGCTTGAACCCGCCACCCTCGGTATATGGTGCCGGCGCCCTACTGACCAAGCCACAGGCGCCGCCCAACATTTAATTTTCTTATTTAATAAATAGTGAGTTGAGACTAACACTAGTCTCAGTATTTGTGTGAAGTTTGGAAATCTCCCCTCACCTACTGGAGGTAGGATATGGATGGTTAATTTGTGTGTCACAGCAAGAGAATCAGACTAGTACCTGTATCAGGAAACTACTAGAAGTTTAATCCTGTTTATATATACATATGTGTAGTTTTTTTTTTTAATTTTCAAAGCTGATCTTTGTTTTTGTATGTTGTACTTTAAAGTTATTAATTTAATGGAAATGTATCAATTTTATTAATGTGAAAATGTTTCAAAATTTCTCAAGTGCATGGGATATGAACATAACATGACAGATCTTTCACTCCCTGGGCTTCTGGGACTGATGCCACTGACCTGGCTGACATGCTCCCTTACGTCTCTTCCAAAGCTGAGATGACTCAAGGAAGATGACCTTAGCTAGTACTGTGCTCCAGTTAAGGGTGCCAGGAATAGCTGAACTGCCCACCTAGAACTTCTGGAAGGGACTGCCAGATCTCTAGAGTAGTCAGACTTGATATTAGATTTGGCTTTCATTCTCTGAGACATTGCTTAACCATGTTTCCATAGTCCATGGTGACTAACCCTTGGTAGTCTCTGATTGTGTGACAGGTGTGGCTGGGTAAGTTGAAGACCTGATCCAATTCATAAAATGAAATAAAATAGAAATGTGTGAAGAATAACTTGGAATAAAGTCTCCAGTCCCCCACATGTACTGGGCATTGTTGTTTACTCACCAAAATCCACTTCACCCCAACCAAGTAATCTAAACTAACATGATAATCCTATTCCTCTACAAGTAAAGGTTCAACAGTGGCCAAGCCCAGCACAATTTTGGCCAATGAAAAGCAAGGAGAAATTTGCCAAAGCCATCTGAAGCTTTTAGAGTAGAGGAAACCATGGAAGGCAGCTGTGTGTTCTGTTTTGCCCCCTGGACATGACAGTTCATACTATTGCAGGTCTTTGTTTTAATATGAGACTAATCAATCTTGGGATGAAACTGACACTGTGGATGAACAAGGGGAGACGTCGGTGACGTCACTGAGCTATAAAATTAGCTAACACAGCAATCTATTCTGTTATTGTGTAAGCAAATAAATATCCTTATTTCTTAAGCCAATTTCAGTTGTTTTTCCTTTTACTTGCAACCAAAAGTATCCTAATGAATGCATCATGTGTATTGTATAAAATAAATCATCTTTATATGCTCTTAAGACTAAAAATAAAAGTTATAGCTAAATTTCTTTGGACTAATTTTATTCATAAAAGCCTGTGATGATTTGCCTAGGAGATAGTTGGCTTTCGTTTGAGTTCAGATGATAGTTCATACATCATGAATTAGATGGATTTTAAGGGAGAAACCTCCATAAAATTTCTTAATATGCTAACATCACCATATAATGACAAGCAGGGAAAGAGAAAGACCATGCTTCCAATGATATACATAATAAAGGCTTGAGAGTAGGAAAAGGTCAAAGAAAAGGAATGTTATATAATCAGTTCGGGACCCAGCAGTCCCCTTTGTCCCTGGACACTATGATCTTTAGAGTCTATTCACTTGCCACATGTCACCTGTGGCCTTGTACATTTTAATATTCAGCTTCATAATCATGAAATAACATGTGTTGTATGAGATAGCCATAATATATATCGTGTTTCATTCTTACAAGATCCTCTGCCCAGGTATAAGACTATAATAAATGGGGAAACCAAGGTTCAAAGCATTTCCTTTGTTACTTCCTTGCCAGAATCAGTAAGTGGGTCTATCTTTAGTAGCAAATCCTAGTGATTCAGACCTAGACCTAAACAGCTCGGCACACATGGGGGCATCATCAAATACTTACTGAGAGAATGACTCAGACCTCTTCAGTTGTTACAGTACAGTTCACAGTGTGTAGCCTCAAATTTAAATCTCTGGCCGGTCACTGCATGAAACCTCATCCTTAGATGGTAATTGTTAGGTCCTTCAAATAAGAAAATAATTGAATATTTTTCCTAAATAATCTCTTTTTATACACTGACTGTATGCATAGCAACCCTACACAATGTCAACACAACAGCACCGTCTTTACTCTCAGCCACTGGCCAGGGCATGTGTTATAAACAGAACATTCAGTTTCATTCCATTCAATTTTGCCTTAACTTGTAATAAAATCAGAGATAATTAGCAACATGTTAAATTTTTGCTTTAACACCCAAAACATGGTGCTTTCATGAGGTTTTTATTTAATAGTTGACACAGTCCTGAGACCTGTCATGACTACTTAGCATTTAAAAACTATTTTGTTCCCTTAATGAGTAGCAAAAAATACACTATGGGGTAAATATAAAATTGTTAATGGATAAACCTCCAACATCCTGGCCACTTGGAAGCAACCCGGATGAACACCCGGAAGCCTGGGATTTCTCTAGAGGGCACCCCAGTGTTCAAATTTATGATGGAGGTGGGGAGCAGGTTGCTCTGCGAGATTCTTATCCTCCAGGAGTGAACAAGATAAGATGCTAACTCCAGGGCGCTGACTGCCTGGCCTAGTCCAGGATTCCTCCACCTCAGCACCATTGATATTTTGGGCCCAATGATTCTTTATTGAGTGTCTGCTGTTCAGCAGCTTCCCTGGCCTCTGCCCACTAGATGTCAGGAGCAGATCCCCTTCCTCAGCCAGGATGTTCAAAGATGTCTCCAGACATCATCTAATGTCCCCTGTGGGGCAGAACCTCCCGCAGCTGAGAATCGCTGGCTGAGATATTTCCCTCTGTAGTTCCTGCTATCGGTGGAGCCTAAGCTGTCCACTCTTTGGGAGACCTCACTACGCAGTGTCAGCCTAGTGGAAAGGACGTCTGTCCCCCTTCAGATGGTTTAGAATCCCTACTCTTTCCCTTACTGTGTAGCCTTAGTCAAATTATGAAACATTAATGTTGCAGTTATTATTTATTGAGTCCTTACTCATTTGTTTATTCAACCAACATACAATCAAGTTCATTTGTTTTCTTTGGCTTTCCAGGTTAGCAGCTGAGACTTTAATGACATTACATTATCCAGTAGGTGATGTCTCAGAGATCGAATTTCTTCCTTTCTCCCTTCATGTACCAAAGGAGTCAGGAAGTCAACAAGGTTCTGGGGATACAATATTGAGCAAAAATCATACTGACTTTGATTTCAGGGTCCTAAGAGTGCAGGGATGAGATGGACGTGCAGCAAACAACTGCCCACATAAGTGTTTAATTACCAAGTCAGAGGAGCACTGTGAAGTCAAGTACGTGGTATTAGCATGTGCGTAGGTCCTGTGGTCGGAGAGAAGAAACTTAGCCATTCTAAAGATCAGCAGCGTTTAACCACAGGGAACAAGTTTACCTTATGCCAAACACTCTGCTAAGTGCTTTCATAGGAACCGTGAATACTCTTATTTAACAAGTGAGGGTCTGTGGCCAAGATCACATGATTTGAGAGTGGGAAGCAGAAATTCAAGACGCAGTCTGTTGTACTTCAGAACTTATGTTCTTTACTCAGGTAGTTACCTCTTCATTACCACATCTTTTAGGTTTTTGTTTTGATTGATTGATTTTGAATAATGTAGCATTTCAGATATGCATGAATATGGAAAGCATAACAGGACAAATGCCCATATGTCCATCATCCAGCTGGAGAGAGAGTTTGCTCCCAATATCCTTGGAGCCCCTTGTGTACTGTATGCTCATCACATTGCCCTCCCCAGGCCACATTCTCCAGAGGTGACTGCCATCTCGAATCTGTTGCATATCTTTCCCGGACAGGTCTTTACTCCTTTAGTACGTGTATTTGTAGCTATCCTAAAAAATACAGAGTATTACACAAGCTTTTAAACTTGATGAAAGGATATCCTCATATATCTATACTTCTGTCACTCACTTTACATGTTTGGGCATTGGAGGTTATTCATGCTGATATATGAATATCATTACTTGATAGCATTCAATATATAAATAGGCCAATTGATTTATTAATTCCCTTTTTATTGAACTTCATTATTTCATGTTTTCTACTGTTATGAACAACCCTGTGATAATATTCTTACACATACTTATCCTCTCTGAAGACTTGCCTAGAAATTTCTGGATTGAAGAGCATAAGCCAGTGCGTTCCTTTTGGAAGGATGTTTGGAGAACACTCAGGGATCTAAATGTAGACCTGCCGTTTGATCCTGCAATTCCTCTTCTAGGTGTATATCCAAAGGACCAAAAATCATTTAGCAATAAAGATATTTGCACCAGATTGTTCACTGCAGCTCAATTCATAATTGCCAAGTCATGCAAGAAGCCCAAGTGCCCACCGACCCATGAATGGATTAATAAATTGTGGTATATGTATACCATGGAATACTATGCAGCAGTAAAAAAAATGGAGACTTTACCTCCTTTATGTTTATATAGATGGAGCTGAAAAATGTTATTCTTAGTAAAGTATCTCAGGAATGGGGAAAAAAGTATCCAATGTACTCAGCACTACTGTGAAATCAATTTATAATAACTCCCACTTGCATATGAAAAATGAAACACAACTTTAGCCTAGGATGAAGGAGGGAAGGGGAGGGAGAGGGATAGAGAGGGGGTGGGAGGGATAGTAGGGGATAGTAGGGGGACCACAAATATGGAGCACATTACAAGTACAAGTTGATTCTATCATGTGTAGAACACAAATGTCCTAATGCTATAATTGGGTAAATGAGGTGAAAGCTATGCTGATTAGAATGATGTAAGCACTCCAATTTGTACAAATAACCAACACACTGAAATGGGCATAAATGTATTTATGATCTATGTACAAAAGACTTAATAAGAAAAAAAAAAAAAAAGGAAGAGCATAAGCATCTTCAGTGTGACTAGACGTTGCCAGGTTGATCTTCAAAGTGATAACAAAGGAACCCTAAGCTACTGTGTGAGGGCGCTGCTTGTCACATGTCCTCCCCAAACTTAGTACTTTACTATCCTTTACTATGACATATCCCTCAGTCTGAGGTCTGTCATTTCACTTATTTATTATGTCCACTGTTATGCAAAAATTAATCCTAATGTGATTAACCTATCAATCTTTTTATTCATGATTTATACTTTTTGTGTTTTGTTTGCTGAAACCATAGAAATTGATGATTTACTGGAGTTTTTTATGTCCTTTGACTAGGAATGCTTTGTTAGCGATATATATTGGTTTGATTTTAATTGCTTTTTTATGTCTTTTGTTATTTCGTTGTTTGGCTTTTTTCTTATTGATTTTCCAATTATACATGGTGTAGAGACCAAACCTCACCAGAAAGCAAACTTCCAGCTTCTTGACTTTGGACCTCCCAGCCTCTAGAACGATGAGCAAATACATTTTTATTCTTTTTAAGTTACCCCGTCTCAGATGTTTTATTATATAGCAGCACAAATGGACCAAGCCAGTCAAAATCCTATTCTGAGAGTGCTGATTGCTAGTTCAGTGACTTAACTTCTTGGCTATTTCCATGAGTGTGTCAGTGCATAGCAGGGCCCATCTTGGATATTTCCTATATTTACAAAAATATTTAGTAAACAAATATTTTTCAAAAACATGAGTTCACATTTATATTTCCAGTTAAATTTTAACATTACCGTGTTTTTACTTAATTTTTAAAATTGCATAAAGTTGTCTCTTTCTCCTTATAGCCTATCCTATAATTCTACCAGCAAAAAAATTTTAGAAATTTTTTGTCAATTTTTTGTTTTGTTCTTAGAATGCATCCTATTAAGAATGTACAGTCAAGGTACTTTGTTTTAAATTTACTTGAAATACATCTTTCCTCCATGGAATTGCCCTAATGATTTAGCATACGATCAAGTTCATTTGTTTTGTTTGGCTTTCCAGGTTAGCAGCTGAGACTTTAATGACATTTCATTATCCAGTAGGTGATGTCTCAGAGATCGAATTTCTTCCCTTCTCCCTTCATTCTACCTCCTCTCTCCCTATCACAGGTAATCAATTGTAATGGTTTCTTCATTATCTTCATAATGTTTATTTTTACAAGTATATTTTTGGTCTTATTTCCCTCCTTTCTTGCATAAAGGGCAGCGTATTATTTCTTGTTATACTCCTTTGCTTTTCTATGTAACAATATATCTTGATGATCTGGCCATGACTGTGTATCTCTCCAGCTTTATACGGTTACATATAGTACTCTGCTGAGTGCCCTAATGGAGTAACTTTAGAATGCTTTCACTATATTTAGGAACTATGTAGCCTCATAAGGGTGGATAAAACCAAAAAAAACATACTTTCATGCCCGCCATGCAAAACTGGCATACGTGCATTTCCTGGGTTCCTTCAATCAGGCTGACCTGCAGGAGCTCCTCAGGAAGGAGACTGCGTAGTGCCCATCTGGCGCACATCACGGCAGTAGGTTGTTAGGGGTTTGAGCGGTTCTGGGATAGGTTTCTGCTGTGGAAGTGGCATGGGTGATGATGGCACTTGCGGGTGCAATAGAGTCCTCTTCTTGACACAGCACAGACAGCAGCATCTGGGGTTGTGGGGGCAGCAGCGATGGCGAGGGTCACCTTGTCGGGTTGTCTCTACAGTGATGTTGGGAACTTGTTTCCAGAAACTTAGCCTTCGGCCTGGTATTCCAGCCCGCCCGGCACTTCTCTGAGTTGCTTGGGATCCTTTTAGTACATTTCTTTTTCTACTTAATTAGCTAGAAGAACTTTTTCTTTTTTTGCTTCTATCTAAGAATTCTGACCTAAATACTCTTTATAAAAAAAATGATTAACAATACTAAACATAGAAAGTGAGAAAAGGAACATTCTTCTATCCTTTCCTCATCTATAATAACTTTGACCTACTATCTCTCATCCTGTCCTTGGCACTTCTTAATATCCTCATTATTCTGGTTTTTAAAAAAAGCCCAAGTTTTGAATTCTCTTATTTTGCTTCTTCCTTGTGTATAAGAATGACAATTGGAGATATGTGGGTCATTACAAGAGTTTTGAGATACACAAAAATCAAGAATCATAAAATCCATGCAGACAGAAATAAATGAAGCCCTCCCAGCAACACCCATAAGCCAAGCTGTTGAAACTTGCCCAAGAGAATCGGAATGGATGCTGTTGCCTGTGTTTCTTGGAAGTGAAATAATGGACCATAACACAGTCTATCTCAAAACTTTCATAGTGACCTACATATTAAGCTTGAGGTTAGCCCTCCACGCATCAGCACTCCCCAGTACCCATTATTCTTCTCCCTTTGTTTGGGCAGCAAAGATGGCTTTGTGAGTGGACTTCTCTCAAGAGCAAAATGATATGGAGAGAAGAGTTAACCTCCTGACTTTTGAGTTCTCGAGGAGATGCTTGTGAATTCTTCTGAGTAAAGGATATTTTAGTCTTCAAAACATATGTTTCTTGGTACGGAGAAATCTGAAGAAGCCTTGAGGGATGCAGGTGGGTGGAAAGGAGATTGGCGTGTCCGCCACCCAGGAGCAGGTGGGTACAGTGGAAGCAATCGACAGGGACTAAAGGAACAATCACCATCAGCAGCGAGTGTCAGCAGAGAACACCGATGACAGACAGGGCTCCCTGGTTCTCGTCATGGGCCACTTAGCCCACTGCCTGGAGTAGGAGCTCTGTGATAACATTGTTCTTCCTGCTGTTACCACCATGACTATGGAGAGGCAGCAGCACTCCTTGGGCAGCCGCTGGAATCAAGAGCTTGCCCAACTCCTGTTGGTTACTACAAAGAGCCACCACCAGCTCCCTAGAGAGTGTCAGTGCACAGCAGTACCCTGGGGCACTCTACCCCCCCAGGTGGAGCAGAGCTCAGAAGTAGAGCGTTGCCTTTGTGGGGGGCCACACCCTCACTGGTGACTCCCGCAGTATCCAGTGTTGGAGGAGGTACCGTTGGCCTGGACAGAGACAGGACAAGAGAGTAGGGAGACGGGGTCCTGTGGGGCTTGCAGCACACAGAGGAGACTTGGACATTCAGACATGACTGAACTCCCAGATTCAGATCTGGGTAAGGACGAATGTGACCTGAACATGCTGACGACCAGGGTCTTACTTTTTTCCTCCCTCTCTTTTGTTCTTTAGCCCACAAGTGATACTTGATGCTCTCCAGGGCTTCTCCCTCCATCTACTAACCCTGCTCTTGGGATCTCTGGTTGGCTCCAGGAGCCTCATTCCTTTTGGTTTTCATCTCTTGGTTCATAGCCACTAATCTGTAGGGATCAAGAATATTTTATGGTTAACATATACATGTTTATAAATAAAAGTGTGAGGATTTGTACTCCTTTCCATAATAGGTTTTAAACTCTCATGAGACAGAAAATTCATATTCTAAAAGAGGCCTTATATTGTGAACTCCCCCCCTTTTTTTGAGACAGGGTCTCACTCTGTGCCCTTGGGTAGAGCACAGTGACGTCATCATAGCTCACTGTAACCTCAAACACTTGGCTCAAGTGATTCTCCTGTCTCAATCTCCTGAGTAACTGAGACTACAGGTTGGTACCATCACACATGCCTAACTTTTTTATATTTTTGTAAAAAACAAGGTCTCTATGTTTCCCAGACTGGTCTTGAACTCCTGGGCTCAAGCAATCTTCCTCCTCTGCCTCTGCCTCCCCAGGTACTGGCGTGACAGGCATGAGCCACCAAGCCCAGCCACGTGGGAGAGAATTTTAAAACGTTAATGCCTGACGTCTGTGCTCCTCAGTAATGACGGCAATGCTGGAGGCTCTGTCCTCGGCATCAGAGGTGAAAATACCTAACAGCACTTGATGTTCCAAACTGTTTGTTTTTCTTTCCCAAGAGGACTGCCTCGCACTTCCCTACACGGTTTCACCTGGTGGCCCACCAAACCAAGCCTCATCCAACAAAGGTGATTGACAAATGACAGTAGAGAAGCTAAAGCTAATAACCCTTAGGACAAACCAGGATTTCTGGCTTTACTTGTTGGCTGAAGGCAGCGGTTCTCAACCTGTGGGTCGCAACCCACAGGAACTGTATTAAAGGGCCACGGCATTAGGAAGGTTGAGAACCACTGGCTTAAGGCATCTGGAATATTTATTTATGCTTCTTGACTTAAATGTTCCACATTTACTTTTATAAAACACTTTGTATTGATTGATGAAGTTTAGTAAGATAATATGTGTCAAACACTTAACACAGCTTAGACACCAGGTGACTCTCTCAACTGGTGGAATCATAGAGAAAATCGGATGTCAAAGTTGTTGAATGTGCCATACTTGATGTTTTTAAGTGTGCTCTTATTTTCCTAATGTTTTCTGCTTTCTAAAATGTTCTCAGATATTGACACAGAAAGAACCACATGAAAAGCAACTGCATTCTCTGTGAATTTCATGGCTCCTTTACCCAGAAAGGCCTGGCCTCGTTTTTTATTTTCACAGGGACGTTTTGCACAGCCTGCATTCAGTTTGACTGTTAGCAGCTGTGGCATGTAAATGTGGGCATCCACACAACCCTAAAACTGGGGAGAAAGCTGAAGTCCCTTGTGGGAAATTGACTTGCAAGAAATTTGCCATCCATTTGGACAGACTGCCCGTTCTGAGAGGGATGTCTAATGATCTTATGTTGGGATTCATGTCAGGAAGAATGAATGAACTGTGGGAGACAGTTTTCTGTCTTAAATTTGCTTATCCTCCAATCAAATATATGGTGTTACCTTTTCCTACCATGGCGCTTTCAATGAGGATGAGCCAGGACAATGTCACCCTGGGTCAGTGGTTTGCAAATTTTCTTCTGTAACAAAATCACTTGGGCAATTTGAGGAAAGACAGTATGAGAGCCTCTCCACTCCCACCCTCCCCAGACAAGTTCATTAGGTCGGGGAGGGCGTCCCAGGAACAGGCCCTTTTGGAGGGCGTCCCGGGAACAGGCCCTTTTGGAGAGCGTCCCAGGAACAGGCCCTTTTGGAGGGCGTCCCGGGAACATGCCCTTTTGACTAGTGCGCCAGGTGACTCACTGGCATGTGGTCCACTGACCCGGATCTGAGGAACATGAGTAGGGTTCCTTCCCAGCCTTTCGTTCACAAGCATTTACTGAGTGCACAGGGTAAAGCTGGACATCATGAGCAAAAATGATTATGTGTGAAGTGTATTAGAAAGAGAATACAAAACACTGAGGGCATAACATACCCTGCGTGTGAGTGCTGGACAGTTTCCAGAGCATGCTCACATCCCCTACTTTCTGTCTGCATTGCCTATGTGAGAGAGGCAGAAAAGTGATCGCTATTTTCACTGCACACAAAAAGAGAACTTACTGCATTGTGCCACGTATAGTGTGTACTTTTGGTCAAAAATTCTGAGGGAAAAGTAAGGATGCACATTACACCTGCGTAGTATAGCTCAGGAGCAGGGAGCTCAGTGGGCCTCCCAGGGTCCCCACACCTTCCCACCTGGGCCCACCAGGTGTACCTAGTTCCAGTCCAGAAGGATCCTTGATCTGGTGGGAGTGGGCTGTATTGGCCTTCCCTGAGTGCCACAATCAGAGAAGAGGGTGGTAGCAGGGCTGGTGACATGGGCCGTGGCAGTGTGGAGTAAGCGCCAAGGCCCAAGGCCCAGCTGCACAGAGGGGAGGACTGGCAGCCCCACGCAGAGTCCAGGGACCTGCCTGGCTGTCTGTGGGCTGAGCAGCCTCAGAAGCTCCTGCTCTGCCAGCCATGTTTGTGCCCCTAAGTGTTGGGGAGGGAAGAGCTCCCTGAAGAGAAGGAAGGGGCTGACTTCGCAGAGGGGCGACTGTGGGAGGGCAGTGCAATCTGCACATTCACCAGGGGAGCAATCACCCTCTCCAGGTGTGTCTCTCCCAGCTGAGAACCAGCCACTTTCTCAAGAAGCATTTTCCTGAAAGTTTGGGCCCAAAGTGTGGGTGCAAATTATACATGGGAGCACATTATACACCACAAAATACAATAAGTGATTTCTCTAGTTTCTATGGCTACCAATGACAGACTTGGATCATGTCTGGGACTTTGTGGGCGCTACAGGGAGGAAAACTATGATAGTGACACCAATCCCCTGAAAGATAGGGGCACAAAGCTGTACTTACAGGAATGTTCATTGCTTTATTCATCACGGAGAAAAAATGGAAACACTAAATACTCATCAATACCAACCTGTTTTTCTTTTTTAAACAAAACGATCATGCATCTACACAATGCAATATTTTGCAGTCTTTAAAAAGACAAGGTAGATCTTTATTAAGGTAGAAAGGTGTTTATGATGCATTGTAAAGTAAAAAAGATAGCAAGTTACAGAACTCTATACAGAGAATAATCCTTTTCTGGAAAAAAAATACATGCATAAACTTAAAACTCTATAAGGTCATTTCCTTCTACACATCTAGAGAGAAAGAGAGACAGAGGCAGAGAGGGTAAGAAAGATGGAGAGAAAGAGAGTAAGAGATATGGGTGACTCCTATTTTGCTTGGTACCCTGAGTGGGGAACAGGCACAGTTGACCAACTCTAGGGAATAGAACCCCCACTGGACCCTACATGGAGCAAAGCACCAGGAGATAATTTCTCTAAATTAAGTAGCATCTGAATTTGGGAAGTATCTGGCATAGAAAAAGAAAAAAGTTAATATATGGGGAGTGATGGCCATTCCTCGGGGCCCCTCTCCTGAGCACCGCAACTCTATTCTTAACTATAAATATAACACTTAGTATTCCTTTTCCTCTGACACAGCAGTGTAACATTAATGTATATATCCAAAGTAATAAGGGTCTTAGTTTATAAGCATCAAATATTATTTTTAAAAGTAATAATTTTTATACACTTTTCAAAGAGGAACGTATTTAACACAAACATTTTTTTTCTTGAAGTAGCTGAATTTTTGAGTCCTAAAGAACAGGAATTTACTGTTGGAACAGGAATTGGCTGAAAGGAAAGAAAAAATATAAACACATTTCTTTGCAAAGTAATCAAACAAGCTTTTCTAACTCATAACGACAGAGCACCATAAAGATGATACTTTATGAATGTCTCTTCTTTTCTAGGATGGACTAATGTGTATTGTGAATATCATTTGACTGCCAAGCAGTGATTGTGCGTCTCTTCTGGACAGGCCCTGGGACTGTGGTGAGGACAAGACAAGGTCTCCATTCGGGAGAAGCTGGCAGCCTTGCCCCTTATTTTTCAAACTGCAATACATTCTATTCAAAATAAAGCACATAAACACATTCCTCAAATGATGGGCATTTATTTGCGGAAAGGCTCTTAGATAAAAAGGCAAGTGATTTTCGTGGCTGATTTATTGTTTTTAACATAATGAAATGCTTTTGCACTCATTGATACTGAAATTTATTTTTTTCTGCAAACAAAAGACTACTTTTCCCTTCACTCTATTCATGAAGACAAAAACCTTAGAGGAAAATAACATTAATTCCTATAAGCGTCACAGGCCTTCCGTTAAGAATCTGTTGCAAGAGAGAAACTGTCGGGTGGCGCCTGTGGCTCAGTGAGTAGGGCGCCGGCCCCATATACCGAGGGTGGCGGGTTCAAACCCAGCCCCGGCCAAACTGAAACAAAAAAATAGCCGGGCGTTGTGGCGGGCGCCTGAAGTCCCAGCTGCTCGGGAGGCTGAGGCAGGAGAATTGTGGAAACCCAAGGGCTGGAGGTTGCTGTGAGTCCTGTGACATCATGGCACTCTACCGAGGGTGGTAAAGTGAGACTGTCTCTACAAAAAAAAAAAAAAAAAGGAGAGAAACTGTCCTGGGAACTCACATGCCCATGAAATTATTGCCTGCAATTTCGGGAGCTCAAGGATCACCTTGCCCATTCACGGGCACCGGTTAATCAACTCTATTACAGAAGCTTATTTTTTGTTAAATGCACTTCTGACGACATTTATTTAGTGAAAATTTGTAAAGCAGTGGTACTATGCAAAAGCTCTATTAGATGTGCTGTAGCAATCTGTGTTTCAATGAGCCCTTCAGGGGCTCTTGATGCTAAATTTAGAGACCCACTGGTTACACCAAGGTATGCCACACTCAGGCCCTATCCCCAAGAAATTCTGATTCATGTGGTCTGGTGTGCAAGCCCAATCATTGGTGTTTTAAAAATGTCTCCAGGAAATTCTTATATATAAGTATAATTGTGACCCTTTGGCTTAAAGTGGAGATGTGCTTTCAGCTTCCTGATAAACATTTATAGCCCCCCAAAAAAGGAAAGTCTATTGCCCACACCTATGGATCTATGGCTCCCAAAATGCCCAGTAGCATGGGCTACAGCTTGAAAAGTATCCGGGGTGGCAGGCAGCCCTGGTTCAGTCAGATGGGCACTTTGGAGACTGTGTTCCAACATCCACCTTCTCGCCCCCACCACAGCCAATTAATTTACTGTTCAAGAGCAGGAGGCTCAAATCCTGCTTTCTAATTAATTAATGAATATTAATTTCTCTCGTAGAGTTTTTTGTTGAATAGAAACAATATCTCTGAGTTTTTTACATGAAACTAGAGGATAGGACCTCCATTCTTGGGGTGGAGGCTTTTAGCTTCCAATCGCTGTCCTTAGTGGCAAATAGATCAATTTTTGTTACTGATCAGCCTCTCTGCTAACAGTTTCTGTAAGGAACATCTATTTCACAACTAATGGAGAAATCTTTGCTTTTAAGAGTTTCTAGACTTTTAATCCATGTGAGAAGCAATTTTTGCAAGTCACCGTCCTCTGGAATATCGGCATGAGTTCACCGAAGTCAGATAAAAGACACTACCTTGCCCAATAGAATGGTCTCTATTAAGCAAATATATATACATATGTATGTATATAGTGTGTGTGTGTAATTGTATATAATTTTTAAAATGATAATGGCCACTATTTTATTGAGCATTTATTGTAGATGGGCAGTGGATTACACATAATCCATACATTAATCAAAGTCTTTATAAGAACTATTCAAATTTATTGTTATCCTCATTTTATAGATGATTGTCCAAAGATATATACCAAGAATTTAAACTCAGATTTCTCTGATTCTAGCATCTATAAAATTTTCACCATTATTACATAATTTTCTATAACACAAGAAATTGCCTCAATATTGACATCATGCTTCTATAAGTTACCATGGGCAATGCCTCCTATGAGTAGGAACCCCAAATTCCAGAAATGAGCTGAAAACATTCTTATCTTCTCCCTGTTTTGAGGCTTCTATGAAAGCTGCCTCTGTTGCAAGCTGCAGAATACTCTCTTTCAGTACTGGATTTGTCTTGGCAGTTGTGTGAGAGCCTGTAGAATTGATTAACTCAAGTCACACCATCATCTGTTACTGAATCCAAGTAACTTCAAGTAAAATTGTCTGCTTTTTTTGGTAAGTTGAAGAAAAGTTAATCATAAACAAGAAACTGTCCGTGGAGGACCTGATAAAGGTGATATGTCTTTGTTAAAATGAAGGTAAAAAAGATTTACAAAATCTTTACTTTGCTCGGTGACAGGATGCTGACATGATTATGATCTGTGGGAAGAGAAAGTTGTAAGTAAAATATAATTCTGGCAACAATTTGGTATTTAACAACACCATGAGTCTTCAAGAATTAAAAATTATAATGGGCTTGTATGGTTTATAATGAAAAGATCATGCTGTGTTGCCTATGCCTCAGCAATGGATGCAAAAAATTTATTTTCTTTTAAAAAGTTTTTGTATCTATTCATTTATTCTCTTAGAAGCCTAAAGGAATACATTACAAGTTCCTAACAAAGACATTAAAAGTCCTTTGGACCCACAGACTTGTTTGAATTTGCATGTGGTTGACACAATTGTACAATTGTACATTAGATCTATAAGCCTGTTTCACCTCCTTATGTTGCCAATTTGATTCAGGAATAATAATTTCTAAGCTTTCAACTTGATCATGTTGGATTATAGATGTGCATTTTATCATAAGAAAAATATAAAATAATAAAGTGGGGAAAAAAAATTTCAAGCAAAAAAATATTAAGTAATTTTGACCCGGGTTCTTTTTTTAACCACATCTATGGCTTCTAAATGCTTATTTATACCTTATGCTAATCTAGGAATGCCAAATGTTTTAAAAAGAGGTGATGCTACACTTATTTGGACTATTGCTTTCTCCACCTACAAATAAATGTTGATTTGTTTCATTAAGATACCGTTTCAGAGAATTAGAGTTTGTTTGTAATCTATACAATATTGAACCAGTCAGAAATCAAACTCCCTGGTAAAAGAGATGCCTAAATTTAGCAATTATTGTATCACTTTCACACTGTTTGTGCTATTCCGGGGAATCAGATGTTGAAATCTAACACTATTTTTAACAGTAATGTAAAGTAAAGCAATCTAAATATATATCATTTAAATTAACTTATGGTGTGATAATTTAATAATATACTGTTGTTTCTTTAGAAGATTTTTCAAAGAATTTTTAATAATATAAGAAAACTTTTCGTATTAACCTGGATGGAAGTGGAAGACATTATTCTTAGTAAAGCATCACAAGAATGGAGAAACATGAATCCTATGTACTCAATTTTGATATGAGGACAATTAATGACAATTATGGTTATGGGGGTGGAAGCAGAAAGAGGGAAGGAGGGAGGGGGTGGGGCCTTGGTGTGTGTCACACTTTATGGGGGCAAGACATGATTGCAAGAGGGACTTTACCTAACAATTGCAATCAGTGTAACCTGGCTTATTGTACCCTCAATGAATCCCCAACAATAAAAAAAATAAATAAATAAATAAGAAAACTTAAGAAAATAATTCTAAGAGAAAAAAGTAAGATATAAAACAGTTCCAATGAACAAAATGTGAAATACACACAATATTAGAAATTAATATAGCAGAATAGTATCAGTATTTATATGTAGGAGGTAAAGTTGTGGGTAATACACAATCTTCTTCTTTCTTTCCAGTATTTTAAATATTTTGCAAAGGCACCTATCTAACGTTTAAAGAGAAGAAAATATTTGGCACATCAGCAGAAGGAAAAGCAAAACTTATGAGGGACCTAACCCCAGTGAGAATGGCCCACATCACAAAATCTCAAAACTGAAGGTGCTGGGGTGGATGTGGAGAGAAGGGAACACTTTTACACTGCTGGTGGACTGCAAACTAATACAGGTGTATTAGTTTTTGGAAGGAAGTATGGAGAGTCCTCAAAGAACTCAAACTAGACCTCCCATTTGATCCTGCAATCCCATTACTGGGCATCTACCAAGAAGAAAAAAAATCCTTTTACCATAAGGACACTTGCACCAGACTGTTTATCGCAACTCAATTTATAATCACCAAAATGTGGAAACAGCCTAAATGCCCCCCAACCCAGGAATGGATTAACAAGCTGTGGTATATGTATACCATGGTATTAGCCATTAAAAAAGATGGAGACTTCACATCTTTTGTACTAACCTGGATGGAAGTGGAACACGTCATTCTTAGTAAAGCATCACAAGAATGGAGAAGCAAGAATCCCATGTACTCAATTCTAATATGAGGACAATGAATGACCTAGTACACCGTGAGGGGTGGGGGAAGGGGAGAGGAGAGAGAAGGGTTGGGGGGGTCATGGTATATGACACACCTTTTGTGGGTGGGATACAGTTATAAGAGGGACTTTACCTAACAAACGCAATCAATGTAACCTGGTTCACAAAAACAAACACACAAAAAAAATCTATTAGGACTTAATTTGTTTTTTTTTTTTTTTTTAGGACTTAATTTATGACCTCACATAGGGTCTATCCTGGAAAATGTCCCAGGGGGACTGAGAAGAATGTGTTTGCTGTTGTTGTTTGGGAGAGTGGTCTGTGTATGTCTATCAGATCTTGTTGATTTATTGTATTATTTAAGTTTTTTTCCACTTATCTTTCCATTATTGAAAGTGAGATATTGAACTCTGAGCAATTATTGTAGAAATGTATTTCTCTGTTCAATTATATAATTAAAAAAAAGAAAAAATATGAGGGAAAAATTATGAGGATATTGAACTCTGAGCAATTATTGTACACATATATTTCTCTGTTCAATTATATAATTAAAAAAGAAAGAAAAAAATCATTCAATGACTTAGAGTTGACTAATGGAAATGACAAATGTCTCCAGTAAATCTCATTAGAAGTATTCATGGTTGGATGTAAAACTTTTATGAAATTATGTCTGTGTATAGAAAACCACTGGTTTCTTAAACCTTCTTTGGAAGTTGGGTCTTATAAAATATTGGCTTGAATATAATCTATTGTTTTCATGCTGAAAATAGAGTAAAAGATGCCTGGTACAAAGTGTGTTTTCAATAAACTGGAGTTGAATGAATGAGTAAATGAATTAATGAGTATGAGATGATTCCTCAAGTTGCAATGGGTGAAGAGGTCACCACTTGACTACTTCCTTATACTCTTAGAAACTTGCATTCCTTTTTTCTTTTGTAAATCAACTGGCAAGTGTATTTATAAGCATTTGTTCTATAAATATTTTAATTCTAATTTTTTCTAAGCATTCTCTAGGCAAATTAGCTTTAATATGCTTATAATAGCTAATTGACATGTGTGATGGGGGTGCGAATTTTTTATATTCTTGGGGATTTGTGACTACTCTCTAAAGCCCTTTTTTCCACTGACCTTAACAAGCAATTTAGAGCTGCTTTTTTAACAGATGTGAGCAAATCAGCCTATGTTATTTCAAGATAAAATTGTATTTCAAAACACAGTTTACTATTGTTATAGTAACAATACAAAACACAGTATTACTATTTTTTTTTATGCTACTCAAGTGGAGAAGTGGGAGTGGAGAAGGAACAAAGGAATCTGTAATAGGTTATGATCAATTAGTTGTAAAAAATTTACTATTTGTTATTTTTTTCCATGCTTTGAGATTATGAAGAATTTGAGGGTGCTTTTAGGCAACACATAAAATATAAAAAATAAATAATCAGGACCAGATAAAATTGAATAGTACAAGTAAACACATACAACCACTTCCACAAATAAGTAATACTGTCTGAAATAATTAACTACAGGTCAGAAATAAATTTGGCTTTGAGCTTTTTGGAAAACACAGCCCCAGAAAAAGGTCAGTTGCATAGTATTCATTGTCCAAAAGAAAAAAAAAGTGGAGTTTCTCAGGCCAAGCAAAGCTTTTATGCACTCAGTTCCAAACAAAATTACACAGTAGATTCATAAGGGAAACATTTAATAATATGATACATAACAAAGTCGATAATATCTGTACAGATATGTAGATATAGATTTTATAAAGCTGCTTCCTACTGTTTCATTTTAAACTGGTCAATTTTATATTAAAAAGCAATGCAGAAAGATCAGTCTGCAATGAATGGAAATAATGTCCAAAGACATTACTGCCTTAGAGCTCGGCATGAACTCCGAATAAAACCTACATTAAAAATCAGTGTATATGGACTGCTTCACTTTAGATTACTCTTTTATCAACAGATATAAATGATGTGTCACCAACTGAAGGAGTTTCCAGCCAAATACTTTAAGAGCAACTGAATAGGCTGGGCGTGGTGGCTCACGCCTCTAATCCTACTACTCTGGGAGGCTGAGATGGGAGGATCCCTTGGGCTCAGTAGTTTAAGACCAGCCTGAGCAAGAGAGAGACCCCCATTACCACTAAAAAATTAGCCCAGCATTGTGGTGGGCGCCTGTAGTCCCAGCTACCCAAGAGGCTGAGACAGAAGGATTGCTTGAGCCCAAGAGCTGGAGGTTGCTGTGAACTATGATGATGCCACTGCATCTTACGCCCTGTAGCGTAGGTGACAGAGTAAGACTTTGTCTCAAAAAAAAAAAAAAAAAAATGTTGGGACTACTTTTGGACTGAATTACTTTTTAAATGCATTTTGAAGTGTTGGTTTATTTAACATTTGTATGGGATAAACCTGTTACCAAATGGGACAAAATATTTCAAAATTATCCAGTAAAACGATAACATTTGGACCAAAAAGAACTCTACTAAGACTTTGACTACTCTTTACTAGTTAAAATTAGGCTTGGGCCACTTAATCAATTTGCACTTCAAAAACTGGGAATGTATGGATCAAGATCAAATGACCCACATAACCTGAAAGTGTATTTTACACTATAAAAGACCAAGAAGATATTAGAATTTATTACATCTGTTAAAGTTTCAAAATGACCATCAGAACTTTGTTTAGACAAAATATTTTGAAAATGATCCTAGTCATGTCCACCTAAAGTTTTTTACATGTTGTGATGGTTAATTTTATGTGTTCACATGGCTGCTATGTGTCTGTGAAGTGTTTCAGAGATTAGCGTTTGAATCGGCAGACTGGGTGGTGACCCTCCCCAATGCCAGTGGGCACCATCCAGTTCACTGAAGGCAGGAATACAAAAATGGAGAACAGGCAAATTTTCTTCCTGCTAAAGCTGGGACATCTACTTTCTCCTGCCCTTGGCCATTGGCACTCCTGACTCATTGGCCTTTGACTTTGGGTTGGGACTGCACCCTCCACCACTGGCTTCCTCGGTGTCCAGCTTGCAGGCAGCGGTGGTGGGACTTCTCAGCCTCCACCATCCAATCCCTCACCATGAACTTCTTTCTACATATCTGTATATCTCCTAATAGTTCTGTTTCTCTGGACAACCCTGCCCAATACAATTGGGTTATTGGTTATTAAAGGACATGATGAGTGTTCCCAGCAAAAACTACTCAGCATGCTGAGAGCAGTTGGAGCTGTGAGCCCCCGGGCTGAGTGGGGAGGCTTCCCCAAGTATTTCTCCTCCTCTCCTTGTGATTCAGTTTTCATTAACAAATAATTAAGAACTGACGAAATGTCCAATGAAGGGTTTGTTTTTTTTAAATTATCCCAGGATTAAGAGCTGTGCTCCAGTTTCTATATGAGACTAATTTTTATTTCCTGAGCTTGGATTTTAAGAGATAATAAAGTTTGAGTCATTTTTATCTCTCACACACAGAATAGGGAATTAATTTTCTTTCTTTGTGCTGGAGGCACTACATATGATGGTTAGATGTCAAGAAAGATCAGGTAATAATTTAATTATGTGTGAGGAAAGAGAAAACTCTTCCACTTCTTTTAAATTTAGGAATTATATATATATAGGGAGGGAAGGAGAGAGACAGAAAGTGATTACTTCAGGAACTAGGATAGATAAGAACTGTGGACAAAATATTCATATAAAAGATGAGATAATCTAAGAAATACTAAACTAGAGCCCCTCGGGAATAAAGTAAACCTGCTAATTTCTCAAATCAGCACAGACCAGCCAATTCGATTAGAAAATTCCATCTATTAATTCCAAAATGACAGCCAGCAATTATTGCAAGAGATTTTTTTTATTTTTATGTTTTAGACTAAAATCTCATTTCGTGTACTATTTTCATGAGGAATGACAGGATCCTCAATAAAACCCAAGGCTATTGACTTAGGTCCAACAGAGAATCTTCTAGGCCCCTTTCAGTTCATAAAGCTCTTTTCTTTCCCTTCATATCTCCTTGTGACTTCCCCTGGCTTAACTTCCCTCTGTCCTGCCTGTGGTCACATCTGTAACTTCAGGAGAGGTGAGCATCTAAGAACTTGAGAGGTTGGCTGGTAGATAAACCTTTAAATTTTAGCAGAATTCCCCGATATAGAAATAATGACCATATTTGAGAGTTTTCTTGGATAGTTCTTATTCCATTTCTTTTAAATAAAGGCGATTTGTTAAATATTTTTACTTAAAAAAATCAAATAATGTCAGCATTACAGTTCATTGTATTAAATTTGGAAAAATAGAATTTCTTTTATTTCCTAAAATTTATCTTTGTTTTTTCTTCCACCTGGCAAGAAATACCCTCAGCCATTTGCAGTTTCCTTCCACTGCCCTATCCTAAGTTGGGGCACGGCCTTGCCCAGGGCCAGGTCTCCGTGTGGGTGATGTCCCATCTGGTTGTTGTGCCATGCAGGTTGCCATGGAAGTGTCCACAAACCAGAGTAAAGGTGTCTGTGAATCCAGTGGTGCTCAGCTGCTGCCAAGCTGTGACTGGAGCAGAAATTCTCCTGATTGCTTTCCACCCATCTAAAAACACATTTTTCTGTTATGCCCAACAGGGTTATTACAAGAAGGACTGGGGAAGAGCAAATGGAGGGACTGGCTGCCCAAAAAGCCAAGACCTGGCTACCTCTGCTGGCCAGAGCCCTCTGTTGTCATGGCTTCCATGTCTCAAGGGAATCGCTAGGTTTGTCCTGGAAGAGATTCTTTTCCTTTTACATCTTTGGCCAAAACACTTTATTTAGACATAAATCCTCATTTTATCTGCTTACTCCCCCAACTCCCCCAGACCTCTTTGTATTACAGGATTTTGGGGAATGAAAGCCAGGACATTTTGCAACTTGTCCAACTCTCTGCTTTGCCACCTCCCTCCACTGAGCCCAGGAGCACAACCCTGGTTCTTTCTGGGGTAAGTGTAAGAGAAAGAGGAATATAAAGAAAAAGGAGAAATAGATTTACTATCTTAAAGTACCATTCCCCTTCATTTGCACATAATTGTGTTTCTCTGGTCTTTGTTTTTGTCTTAGTAATAGAGCTGGAAAGATGGTGAACCTGAGGCCAGATGTCATGGGCTCCTGGAGGTTGATCCTTCATGTGTTTTCCCCAAACAACCATGCACGGCATAGGTTATTTCAGGGATTGCTTTGCCTTACCCTCCGCTCGCCTGGAGAACATTGGCCTCTGCATTCCTGCTCATGCACAGGGCCACTTGAACCAGACTAAATTGCTTAATACTTACTCATGCATTTCACAATCATTCCTTAATTGTTAACATCAAATGAGGTAAGAAAGAGTTGCGTCATGGCCTCACTTAAAAACGGTTTTTTACATCCCCCATTCTCCAGCAAGCTTTCACTTAACACCAAGGGAGCAAAATTTCTAGTCAATATGTACAAAGACCAAATGATAATTATAATAATAAATTTTTACATAAAGCTTATTACAACACATTAAGTTTATTACATTATAGCCTTATGATGGGCTATTCATAATTAAGAACAAAAAGTGATGGTAAGTAAGCTAATTTGAAAATTTCAAGTATCACACCTAGACATACAGATCATCAATCTATTTATATGATCTGTATATATACAGAAAAACATTTACTTACCACTTAACATTTTAGTTATTTCTTAGGCTTGTTTACAATCAAATGGGTGGTAGAGAAGACAACCAGCTGTATTAGAAGTATAAATGACATAATATTTATGAAAATGTTTAACCTCATTAAGATAATTTACAATGAGTAGTATTTCAGCACCATCACTTGTTTGTATTTTCTGTGTTAATCGGAGGTATCTATTACTACAAAAATGTCAGCACTTTTAGTTACTATTTTATTTGAAGGAAACAATGCAACATTTTCTTGAATGAATAATTCGGACTTTTCACTCGGATTATTAGCTTTCCTCCAAATTAGGTTTGATGACCTGTTACAGTTTGTGTATTTTCCCCACTTATATGACAGTTGCTTTTCCTGAATCAAAGGGAGGGATTAGGCTCACATTTCACAGTGAAATCTAGTCAGATTCAGTTACTCACCCTCAGGGGACACTGAGGCATAGCTGGTCAGTGCACATCGCCTCCTTCTTTTTTCTCAAATTTATACTTACATTTAAGGAAGTAAAGACCCCTCCATTGTGGTGCCTGTGATTAGTCCCATTTGTCACCACATCCTCTCACACGACTTTCAGAATCAAGTGGTTTCTGGCCAATGGAACAAAATTGTCCCATTCCCCAGTGGATTTGAATGAAAACTAGCAATAAAATCAGATATAACTTGAAGAGGAGACAATGGGGATGAACCAAGCTGGGACTACACGGAATTGCACCTGAGATGACACATACTTACTCTGTGTCAAGGTCACTATCATCTTACCATATCAAGCTGAAAATGTCAGCATTTGGGTAGTTGGCCATGTTTCATTGGGAAAATGAGTTTTTTCTTTGTTTTATGCTCTTCACTAATGAGCTGGTGCAGTAATAAATATGCGAGACTTTTTGTTTGAAAAAAATGAAGAGACTAGTTGGTAAATTTCATGTATTTAATTCCTTATCAAAATTAAGAAAAAACATACGCTTTGTTGAGGTGTAATTGGTATACAAAAAATTATGCATATTTAATGTACACATTTTGATGAATCTGTGATACCATCACCACAATCAAGGCATTAAACATATCCATCAACTCAAAAAAGGGAAAAATATTTCAACTACAGTAAAGCAAAAACAAAAAAGTAAAGAAAAAAGTTTGAAATGCACTTGAACTGCAAAAGGGCCAATAGCACTATATAAAAAGAGCTTTTAAAAATGGCCAAGGAAAGAGAAAGGATAACAAAAGATGGACAAAGGGCCTGATGAAAAAGACAAAGAAGAAACTCATATGACAAATAAATAAATTGTGAAAAATGAAAGCCAGATTCCTCACAGTCAGAACAAGGAGTTAGATAGGGGAAAGGCAAAAGGCTAGAATCCATTCTGTGGTATTGAGTCAGAGGATCAGTGTGAACTCATGATCTTAATATATATTCAGGCAACTTGGTATAGAAATAAGAATAGATTGTGTGAGCATACATACTATATTTCCTAGCCCTATTTGCTAAAACAACTTTGATTTGAGACAAATCAAAGAGACATTGATTTCTCAGTTCCAGAGGACACCCCTGCACACACATCTCGGTCTCCACATAACATTTTCAACTAAAAGGGACCTGTGCTCCTTAGATAAATAGGCAATTCCAAGGCTGGACAAGAGAAAGAAAGAGATGAAGTTACAAGATGATCCTGGAATATCTTATGGTACAAGAAAGTAAAAAAATGTGGGGATCATATAACAGATACAGGAGTCAACTTAAAAGGGTAGCTAAGGTTGCAACAATCAAGTCAACAAAATAAATGATAGTAATTGATTATAACCTGTAGAGTAAAATAAGAATTCATGAGCCCAGGGAATATAAATAATTGAATCAGTAAATAAATTGGGGAGGAAATAAAAACTCTTTCTTACAGTAGAATTTAACTAATAAATGTAAAAATGATTAAAATAGGTAATTACCATTTCACAAAAATCACAGTAGTAGTCATTTTAGTCAAGAATCATCAATGAAAGCTAAACTTGGTGGGTAAAGCATGATGAGAAACAGGATAATTAAAGGATCATCTCCACAAGATACTTATTAATTACAGAGGGAAAAACAGTGAATTTCCAGGGGGGAAAAACTTGGCAAATATTACTTGAACAAAGTGATTAAAGTTGACATCCACATCATGGGACAAATCAACATCAAAGGCCGTCTAATGTGATACAGCGAGACGTACACAATATTATTTTTGTGGTATTCTTGAAGAATGCAAAATCTGAGTTTAAATAAAGAAAACCTCAAACATGCTTAACTGGAGAATCTATTTGAAAGTATAAAGTTTATGTAAGACAAAGAAAAACTGAGGAAGTGTACTAGATTAAAAGAAACTAAAGAACCATGACGACTTCATGCAATCTGTGATCCTGAGTTAAGGGCATTAACCACAAATTATACTTCTGGTTCCCACAGAGCAAAGAGCATAGAAGCAAACACTAAGGAAAATGATTATTTAATAAACACTATTGATTATTTACTAAGGAATCTAGATGGCTAGAGTCCTCCATCTTCATCAGCTCACCTCTTCCTTAGTAGAAATATGTGTTTCAAATCACTCACAGAACATAGGTGTGCAGTTAGGTATGCAAGATGACTTCTGCCTTTCATCAAAGAATTTGCAGGACATAGCTTAAAAAAAAACAAAAACTACCTTGAAGGTGCTAGACTCTACCAAGCAAAAATGTTTCATAATCTTAGCAGTGACTCTAATTTATTTGTTCTTGACTCTGGAGAACTAGAGGTCATGGTCTCCTTGTTGGTGTGGCCAAGGACTCACCCACACCAACTGAGTGTCTACCCAGAGAGTAGGTATCTTGTATATCTATCCTTTTGGGAAATGCCATTAGAAGTTTCATAAATTAAACTTCCCATTGCATATCGTCTTAGAATTTTCAAAGATCCTCTGTTTTTGAGACAGAGTTTTACTTTGTCACCCTCAGTAGAGTGCCGTGGTGTCATAGCTCACAGCAACCTCCAACTTTTGGGCTCAAGAGATCCTCTTGCCTTAGCCTCCCAAGTAGCTGGGACTACAGGTGCTTGCCACAGATCCAGCTATTTTTAGTGATAGGGTCTTGCTCTTGGTCAGGCTGGTCTTAAACTCCTGAGCCCACACAATCCATCCCCTGGGACTCCCAGACTGTTGGGATTACCGGCATGAGCCACTGTACCTTACCTGGACATGAGAAATCTTTCTGTGGCTTCCTAGTCTGCTTAGACTACTGGTATACCTCAAATGTTAAGAGAGCTCCTACTCAGAGACATGATTAGGTAACTTACTGAAAGATCATCCAGGTTTAACATTTCCATAAAACCATTAGTGTTTTAGAGCAGGTTCATCCTTCCTAAATGGTATTTAAGGGGTCTAAGGCAAGGCACCAAACAAAATTCTTCCCTGAAATCACCCTACTGACAATATAGTTCTTCAGATTTTGTGTATGATCCAGAGTTCTTAGCAGAAGTGCTAAAAGTCCCAGGATTCATCAGAATTCTTACTTGTTAGCTGGTTGATGGAAAGAAAATTAAGAAATTGGTCATAGTTTGGAGCCTCAGAAAGAGAAACAGGTAGAGGGCAAGAGGTATGTCATTTCTTTAGCCCTTCTCATTATGCAACTTTTAAATTCACCCTCCCTGTGTGCTTTCAAAAATATTAATTGAGGGCTTTTAGGGATTAAATTATGGCCCCCAAAGATATGTTGAAGTCCTAACCTTCAGTACCTTGGAATGTAGTTCTGTTTGGAAATAGGGTCAACCGCAGATATATTAGTTAAGATGATGTCATAGTAGAGTAGCATGGGCCCTTCACCCAATAAGATTGGTGTTCTTATAAAAAGAAAGCCGGTGAAAACACAGAGACACAGGAAGACCACCACGTGGAGATGGAGGAGTAGAGCAATAAATCTAAAAAGCCAGGAGATGCCTGAAGATTGCCCTAAATTTTCCCGCAATGAGGAGGCAGCAAGGGAAGACTCCCCAAGGCTTTCAAAGATAATGTGGCTCTGCCAGCATCTTGATTTCAGACTTCTAGCCTCCAATCTAGAAGCCAATATCTGATGTTTTAAAGCACCCAGTTAGTGTTCTAAGAACTTTGTTACAAAAGCCACAGGAGAATAAAACAAGGGTCTACTCTGTGCCAAATTTCATCCCAGTCACTTTGGATCAATCAAATATTACGTGGTCTCATCCCCAGGAAAATGACAGATAATATTTTTTTTAAAAAGAGAGGTCTGTATTGTTAGGAGAAGAGCTTTGGAACTGCTGTATATATACTCCAAAATAAATGAAAGAACTGAATAAAAGAAAAAGTAGATCTTTGAGAGAGCAATGTAAGAAAAATGCACCATCTCTTCCTCCTTTAGAATTCTTGAGATGGTAGCTTTGGAGATTGAAAAGAAGATTTGTGTTTATAAGAAAAACAAAGCAGTGATCACTAGAAGTCAGCATGAGTTCCCCAAGAACAGGACTTTTCACGCCGGTAAAGTGTGGTGACAGTATCTTAAGACGCCTGACAAATCCTCTTATTGTGTTCATATTAACAAGATGGAGGGGTTGAGGTGGAAATTAGTGAACGGCCATACCTACAGACGGATGATCAATTATGGGAGCTATGCTAATAGGAGTTCTTGTGCACTTACAAAACTACTGCCCTGTTCAGCATTTTTATCAGTGACCTGGAAAAGTCAATCATTACCAAATTTGTGTTTGTTGGGTCAGATGATTCAGCCTACACTTGGATATGTGCTCTTTGTTCTGGGTGGCCCATTTAGGAAGGTCCTAGGCAAGTTAGATGTTTGGGAGGGAGTGACCTGGAGGAGAGTATTAATCATGTAATACAAGAAACTGGTGAGGTATTTGGGATATTCAGCCCAAAGTACGGAGACCCAAGAAAACCATGGCAGCCAAGAGATAGTATGTTTTACTTGAATCAAAGTGTTGTGACCAGTGGGTCAAATGACAACAAGACAATCTCACCAGAGTACAGGAAGAACTTACAGGATATTAGAATTCTTCAAAGGAAAAAATGTGGCAATGAAAACAGAAACTTTAGAAATCTCTATGGCTTGATCTATAAATATAGTAAAAATTATAGCAGGATTTTTAAATGAATTAACTTATTCTAAATGTATAGAATAGAGGTCCAGATCTGATAAACTGATTTTGAAAAAGAAGAGAAAAATGTACTTCTCAATGAAACAATGATTATAAAGCCACAATAACAGGACATTATGGACCTGGCAAAGCCATAGGCAAATAAGTCGATGGAACAGAAGAAAGACTTTCATGATAGATACCACTCAAATCAACATCGAAGTGGATAGACTGTTCAGTGAATGTTGTTGAGGACACTAACAGATGATAAAAGGAAAAACAGCTGGAAAATGTATGCAACATACAGAGGTGGCTACAACTGGATTAAAGAACAAAGTGTGAAAAAGGATAAACTTTAAAACATATAGAAGAAAATATACAAGTACACACTTGTGATTTGGGGGTGAGGGCACGACTTACAAATAAAACTTGCAGAGCATGCAGTGTTAGAAGAAAATTATACAAGTGTTTATTTATAAATTAAGGATTTTGAGTGACAACAATATACAGATACCAGATTTCTGACAGATTGGGAAAAGTTACTTGTAAAATCAATACCGTAAGAAATTAATATCTAGGCTACATTAGGTGTACCACAAGTCAATATTTAGAATATACAAGTAAAATACAAAAGCCTATTTGGAAAATGTTTCTATCGACATGAACCCATAAGACTTTGGTTTTCACATTCATTCACTATTTACTGAATACTTATCATATATCAGCACTATTCTAGGCCCTGGGGATAGAGCAGACAAAATTTTCCACTCTGGAACTTAAACTGCACAATGTTCTCCTCCACCAATAGGAAAAAGAAATTAGTTTCTACTAAGTAAAATTTTCTTTTAAATTATCATCATATAATTTCAAAGTTGAAAGGCTCTTTATGGTACTTTTTTTTCTAAATTCACACTTGTGTACCATGGCACCACGATAAACAACATTCCAGGGACACAAGGTGGTTAGCAGCTGAATCTCCTAGAATTTAGCCTGTAAGCCCAGTGAATTAGGTGGATCCAGAACACCTAGGGTTAAACCTTGGTACTTCCTCTACAACCTGTGTCTCACCTTTGGAGATCTCTCTGAGCTATAGTTTCTTCATCAGTATAATGGCACTAAAAATGAGACTGGACATAAAATTAGCATAATAATTAAATAAGGTAATATAAAATAACACCTGGCACATGACATAAAAAAACAATGTTAGGTATTTTTTTTAAACTTCTATACTTTGATTATGATATTAGGATCGTAACAATTATTTTCCTGCACATCATATTTTAAAAATGCTAACACCTCTGGCTTATGAATCGGCTAATTTTTCTCTTTAAGTCATAATAAAAAAGGAAGTGATATGCTTTCACTGAAAGTGTATCTTGGTGGTGTATGAAATGCATCTCTTAGATTAACCATCTATCCTTGTGCGTGAAATCTTAACTCTGGCTACGGGTGCTGGCAGGTGTGGGAGGCCATCTTGCCATTCCCAGTCCTCATTGTACAAGGAGGTCTCAAGGGCCCAGAGAAGGTAAGTGCCCTGCCCTGAGGTTGCACAGCTATTTAGTACACACCAAGTACTTGTTTACAAGGAGGTCTCAAGGGCCCAGCGAAGGTAAGTACCCTGCCCTGAGGTTGCACAGCTGTTTAGTACACATTAAGTACTTGTCACTGTGGTTGTGAAACCACATGTAATTGTCAATTGTTGAAAGATGAATGTTATACGGCTGGCTTTTTAAAAAGGGTGTGAACTAAGAACGTGAATAATACTTAATTAGAGACCTAGACTCAGAGGAATCATGGCCATTCCACGTATGAAGAACTGGCAAGACTTTTTGTTGACTCTGTCATTCTTTGGCTTAGTAGGTGGGACCAGCCACCCCCATTAGAATAAAAGTAAACAGATTCAACCCAATTATAAGTGGAAAAACAAAGATGTGCCCTCTGTCGTTGAGGGTTGCAGAGGGTGGCGACTGACTGGAGAGCTCAGGTGCAGTGAAGAGAAGTGTCAGAGCATGAGCTCCAAGTCCAAAACCGTAGGGATTATTGGCGCTCCCTTCTCTAAGGGACAGGTGAGTAAAATGCTTGGCTTTTATTTTACATTTTTGTACTTTAAAACTTGTAAGTTGTTAATGTCTGGATAGTTAAGTTTCCTGAACACAATGTGGTCTGGAAATCTGTATTTTAAAGTTCTCTCACCATTTTTTCACACAGTATAATTATAGACACCAACCACTCACTCCTGTGGCTTCTGAACTCAGCCAAAGGCAACCACATTGGAACCTACTGAATGGTGCCTTGTATTTTTTTAAGAGAAAAAGTTTTCTCTGAATTGAAAAGGGCTGCCTCTGCGCCCGAACACTCATTCAGGCTCCGTTGCTCTTGTTGCTTTTGATGTTACTTTGTGTTTGTAGAGCGAGAGACAGTCTTAAAACACATTTGTTCAGTTGTGCAATCAATGTCTAGAAAAATTTAACAGATAGGTGGTAAGCTTTAGACTTCTGATAATTTAGATAACCTAAATATTATTACTTTATGCAACTTTGTGAACAGTTCATATTACCCTATGGCATTAATGATCCTGTTTAATAAAACTGTTAGTTCATGGGCCAGGTAGAATCCTTTATGTACCTTTCCTTGGGAAAAAAAGAAAGAAAGAAAATCCTTCTGCAAGTTGGCAACCCTAAAAGGGCTAATGGATTTTTGAAGCTTCTAGATTGCCTTAGCGTCACCAGCTGTGGATCAGCCCCTGCTAGCGACAATTAGATATACGCTCCTTTTTTACACACACTTACTCTGGTAAATGGATGAGACGACAGAAGACCTGAGACTTCAGCCTGGGTCTGTGTTAAAGAGGGGAAAAAAAGGGACAAAACCAAATAACACATGTTTTTTGAGCTGATTTTCTTAAGGTTTATTAAAAAAAAAAAATTAGGGTCTTTCTCCAGCTTTCCCAGGATCTGGGCAACATTGTACCCCCTATTAATTTTGAACTCTTGCTGTGACTCTGGCTTTTTATTGCAAAACCAATTGAGAGAGGCCAGAGGTGAGGGGCCCAAACTGCACTTGGACTGCCAGTAAATGCTGCTCCTCTGCCCCTGGAATCCTGCAAGTGTCTCTCCCAGAATACAAGGACATCCTGCTGGCACGGAGTGTTTCTTTTAAAATCCACAATGTTTAACTGGCTTATTGTACCCTCAATGAATCCCCAACAATAAAAAAAAAAAAAAAAAATCCACAATGTTCTCACCCTTGGTTGGAACAGGTTATAATAAAGGCAGAATTTTAAAATCTGACAACAAGGGAGTAATCGCCATTCCTCACCCAGCCCTTCTCCCATTAAAACATGGTCATGAGACTGATGCGTATTGTCTTGTAAGGACTGAGAGAGAGATTTCTCTACACTCATCCACAAAGCAGAAGGGATAAAATGGCCAATATACTACAGTGAGCACTGGTTCCCACCTGAAGGAAGCAAAAGTCTGTCAGGCAGGCAAAAGGAGAGGATTAGAGGGCAGATGACTAAAGGGCTGAGTGTGAGAAAGGGCTCCATTTCTGGCCTCGCCTCATTGCAAGACCGTGAGCCAACACTGGGGTGGGTATTACTTTTATTTCAGAGTTGAGTTAACTGAGGCTCAGAGAGGTTCAGTAATTTTCTCATGGTCACAGAGTGCTGCCTACGTGATTCTCAGCAGGACACCTCATTGCAAAGCCAGTTCCCTGACCTGCCCTGATGATTCCTCTTCAGAGGCTCCACTCCAGAGCGGATCTTGCACTTGAAAGCTGGTTAGGAACTGGGCTCAGCTTAGAGACTCAGTGGGGCTGACAAAGCAATTTCCCAAGTAGGCAGATAAAACAATGAGCAGAGACCAGGCATGAGAAACCTGAATGAGACTTCATGAGAAGTCTGAATCAAACAAACAGACAAAAATGCTAGAAAATACCACTCTGGGTGTCACAGCAAATACAATGTGAACTAGGAGGGCTGTTAAGATTTCCCAAGCTTGGGAAGCGTGCTCGTGCACGCATTGCCAAGGGTCGCAGGCTCTGCCGGCCAAAGGCTAAGGCCAAGGATCAGACAAAGGCCCAATCTGCTGCTTCATCTGCAGCTCCAGCTTCAGTTCCAGCTCAGGCTCCCAAAGGTGCCCAGGCCCCCACGAAGGCTCCAGAGTAGAGGCACCTGTCTGCCATGAGGACAAAAGGACTGGTGTGACCTCTAGGCTGCTGTCTGTATGGGGCTGGGGTCCTCCTGTGCTATTTGTACAAATAAACTTGAGGCAGAAAAACAAAACAAAACAAAAAAAAAAAAAAAAAAAAAAGATTTGTCCTCTAAAGGAGAGGGGAAACAGCCAGGGAGTTTTCACTGAGAGTTTTTGAGCATTCCTAGATGTCAGCTCTACACGACAAAATACGGTGCCAGCTATGTAAAGAGAGTTGGACTATAACGGTCGGAAAGAAACAAAACAGTTACAAAAGTGAAGGTGAAGTGGAACCCAGCAGCACCTGGTTGGGCTTTAAAGAAGGAGAAATTACGTCTCCTTGACTGGGGAGAAGGAATTGTGCCAAGTGAAAGGGCGTGGAGAAGCAGAACGCGCCGGCCGAGCATGTGGAGTCCCTTGCTGCCAGGGACAGGGATCAGGGATTTACCTGGCACCCAGGGCACGTCCTCTGTCATTTGAACAGGGAGGAAATATTTGCTTAGTTTGGTGTCACAGCCCCAATCCTAGAGACAGACACACGGTCTTTTAGCACATATTCTTTTTTTTTCTCACTGTTGAGAAGTGAGAAGGCTCAGAGAGGGTTAGTAATTTTCTCATGGTCACAGAGTGCTGCCTACGTGATTCTCAGCAGCGCGCCTCTTGCAAAGCCAGTTCCCTGCCCTGCCCTGATGATCCTCTTGAGGAACAGGAACTGACTTCCGTTCTCTTGCCGGTCACCCTATCCAGTCAGCCTTTTCTTTTTCTATTTTTTAATTAAATCAAATTACTATGAGGGTACAATTTTTAGGTTACATTGTTCTCACTTCCAGGGTAAAGTTCTATTTGTAGAAGAGCCCCTCACCCAGGGGGCGTGATATACACCCTCACAGTGTGCACATTGGGTGAGATCCCGCCTCCTGCCCTCCCTCCTTCTGCCAAACGTCCTCCCCCTCCCCCCTCCCACTTCCTTCTATCCCCGAAATGGACTGTATTAGTGTTTTACTGTTCTTATGAGCATGTAATTATTTATATATTGATTTCAAGTTAGTATGGAGTACATTGGATATTTATTTTTTCCTTCTTGCGATACTTTACTAAGAAGAATGTATTTTAGGTTTGGTGCTCGTAGCTCAGTGAATAGGGAGCCCAGCAGCATACACTGGGGCTGGTGGGTTTGAACCCAGCCCGGGCCTGCTAAACAACAATGACAACAACAGCAACAACCAAAAAACACAGCGGCGTTGTGGCGGGTGCCTGCTGTCCCAGTTACTCGGGAGGCTGAAGCAAGAGAATCACTTAAGCCCAAGAGTTGAGGTTGCTGTGAGATGAGGGCAACATAGTAAGACTTAGTCTCAAAAAAAAAAAAAAAAGAATGTATTTCAACTTTTAGCCCATATTCTTTCTTATCTCACAGATAGAGACAACTTTTTATCTCAAAAAGCCCTGTTGGAAATTAGAATCAGAAAGCTACATAAAGGAACTGACCTCAGTTCTCTTGTCACCCACCCCTAAAAGGAAGAGTGTCGGTTTCACTAATGTCAAAACAGCGAGGGTAGAATGTCTCATCAACTGTTTCAGCAGGTCAAAACTTGAACCCCCTGGGCTGGTCTTTGTGGTTCCGGCTGTCATGTCCTGATTTTCTCTGCGGCCTCCTTTCTCCCCGAGAGCAGGGGCCTTCTGCGCGGCCCTCGGCTGTCTTTCATGCCGTGCTCTTTCTCTTCTGAGGCTGTTGCCCAAGCTCTTCCCCTGATCTGCAAAGTTTCTCCATCCCGTTTTCCTGACTACCTGCTCATGCTGGAAGACTCGGGTTAAATGTCTTCTGCTGACACAGCCTTCACTGACATGCCCTGTCCTCAACAGAATTAGGAACATCTTGTTTTTGTTACTGTGACACCTTATATCTGCATGGAAGCAACTATCTGTGTGCTGTAATTGGGGTTAGATGCCCAAATCGCCTGTTAGCTTACGAGTGACTCAAAGCCAGAACCTTCTCTTTCTCATTTATCTATGAGGGTGCTTTGGCACAAAACATGTGTTCACTGTTGTGATAACATGGCATGATGGGAAGAGGGGATGCGGGTTTTGAATTCAAAGAATAAGAACATAGGCCCTGACACTTACCAACTGTGTGCCATAAGAAAGTCATACAACCTTTGGGATTCTAGTTCTTCCTATTTGGCATAGGAGTAATTTAATTACTTTGCTGTGAGGATTAAAAGTGAAAATATAAATTCCTAGCTCTGTAGGAGCTCAAAAAAAAATGACAGTTACCATTCAAATGACTACATCATGAAAAGGGATCCTGTTGTGAGGACGGCCGTGATCCATGTCTGAAGTTCTTTATTTTGTAATTGTTCAGCCACGAGGTGGGGTGGAAGAAGGCCCTGCAGCGTTGCGGAAGGCTGGTCTGCTTGAGAAACTTAAAGAACAAGGTAATTTTTAAGCCTGGTTCCTCCCCAGGCGCCTGTGAAACTGGAGGGTGTCGGGAGTGACAGGCCAGGACCGTAGAGACGCGGGCTGGAGAAGCAGCGGGGCAGGAGGAGAGGGGCAGGGAGCGCGGGATGAGCATCCTCACCCGGCCGCTTCGTCTTTCCAGCAGCCTGAGGAGTAGGACGGCTCGCGCGTGTGAGCGCTGGGCCGGGTGGATGCGGGAGCAGTGGGGGACTGAAAACGGGAGGCGAGGGGCTGCAGGAAGTAGACTACTAGCAAGAGGACCCTCTTTGTGAAGGAAAATAAAATGAAATGTAATGATAACAGCTCCTAGTATTTGAATAGAATGTGTGTGCACATCTGTATACAGGGTGTCCATAAAGTTCATTTGCAATTTAAAATAACTTTAAATTTTAAGTTGCACTTGAACTTTGTGGACACCCTGTATATAGGCATGCACATACAAATTCATATGTACATGTTATATCAATGAAAGCATAGGCTTCATTATATGCTGTCTTTACAAATGAAATGTTAAATGATAAAATTTTGGCCAGGATGGGGGAACAACTGGGATGCTCATAATTTCTGGCGGGAATGTAAATGGTACCACTTCTTTGGGAAACAGTTTATCAGTTTCTAAAGTAAACATACATTTCCCTTTTGACCTGGCAGGATTACACCTAGGTATTTACCTGTGAGAAGGGAAAGGATATATCCACACAAAGACTAGTTTTTGTGTGCTTGTGGCAGCAATGTTTATGATAAAACGTGGAAACAGGATCGGCGCCTATGGCTCAAGTGGCTAAGGCGCCAGCCACATACACCTGAGCTGGCAGGTTCGAATCCAGCCTGGGCCAGTCAAACAACAATGGCTGCAGCCAAAAAATTAGCCTGGCGTTGTGGCAGGTGCCTGTAGTCCCAACTACTTGGGAGGCAGAGGCAGGAGAATCGCTTGAGCCCAGGAGTTGGAGGTTGTTGTGAGCTGTGATGCCACAGCACTCTACCCAGGGTGACAGCTTGAGGCTCTAAAAAAAAAGTGGAAACAACAAAATGCGTATCGACTGCTGAACGGTTAAACAAAGAGGCACATCCTCATGATGAGACACACTCAACAATATAAAGGAACAGACTGGGACACATATTCCCATTTAATTCTGACAGCACCACTATGAGGCGGGAACAATGGACAGATGGGAAGCTGAATTGCTTCAGCTGGTGACGGTTTAGATTAAAACCAAGGGCTGTCAATACAAAGCCGTGTGTGTATATATACATATTCTTCAGAAAAAATACATCAGTGTGTTCTAAATTTTCAGAATATATATATGATATATATATAAACTATTTCTTTATTAACAAAACATGCTTATTCGAGAAAGACATAAGCAGAGAGATAGAGACAACTGCAGGGATTTCCCCACTAAGCCCAACGAGACGGTGATCACTGTTTTATTTTAGTGTCTGGTCTAACTGGATTGATTTGAGAAGCATTCACTAAGCTGGTATACAGTAGGTGCCAGTGCATGATACTGGTGAGGCAAAAGCAACACGGTTTCTACTTTTTGATGTTTACATCATTTTAGATATTTTCTTTGCTTATAGTTCTGAATGTGTATGTTTATTTTGTTCATTTGGAAACATTCTATGCAGACTGATTTGCAATCTATCTTTTAACTTAGTAACTTAAAACTTTTAACTTTAATTTTAGAATGCGATGTGAAAGATTATGGGGACCTGGTCTTCGATGACATCCCGAATGACAGTCCCTTTCAAATTGTGAAGAATCCACGGTCTGTGGGAAAAGCAACTGAGCAGCTGGCCAGCAAGGTGGCAGAAGTCAAGCAGAATGGAAGGGTCAGCCTGGTGCTGGGCGGAGACCACAGGTCCTGTCGCGTGGCTGTCTGTGGGAGTCTGGCACAAGGGGCATGAGGAAATAGAACCCAGACCATGAGGAGAGAGAAACGATAGATGGCAGAGCGCTGACCAATACTTTATCCCAAATTTTCTGCCTTCTAAAAAACACTTTATGGGCTACTACTTAATTACAGACACATAGACTTAACTCTACTTAAAGTCTTACAACATCTTTATTTTTATCTAGTGAAGCAGAAAATACATGAAACATCAATGAATTTCATCAAAATATTGAACATTGGCTTACATTTGTAAATAAATGAGCACTCAGGAGAGTCATAGCTTATTTTACTTAATTATTGATAATACATATGATTCATTTAGGTCAATAATTGGGAAGCATGAGTTTTCCATTATCAAAGTAATAATTGGATCATTAAATTGTGGATGGTGCATGCACACACACAGGAAAAAACCTGTGTAATTTTGCTTCGCTAACAACCATTTCAACCAGAATTGACAAGCCGGTACATTTCCTTCATGGCGTCTTTTCCTCATAGGTGATGACTTTGTCTACCTACTGTGCGCGCGTGTGTGATGTCCTGTGTTTTCCTCTTCATCTACAGTCTGAGTTTCCCAAAGTTACTTCCTGGTACACACACGAGTATTGGGAACATCATTTGTTTTCTTTACTGCTGCATGATTTTTCATCGAGGGATTATATCATTATACATGCCCATATTGTCAGCTACTCAGGTTATACTGAAATTTTCAGCATTACCAGAAATATGACAAAGACCATTGACTCCCAGGCTAGTGTTACCAGAAGAGGCCTGATGGGATTAAAATGTTGATACACTTGTGTGGCTGTGGATGTCAGAGCCCATCACTTCAGGCCCCCTGGGTCCCCTCCTCCTAAGCCAACTGTCACTGGAGCTTCCGTAACAAAACTGCCATCAAGAAACTAGGGTGCACTTTCTTGTATAAGTGGAAATTTTGTAAGCAGAAATTTTAAGAGCGGCAAATGGCGAAATGATAAGAACCTGAAGGAAAAACAAACATCAAGCTGAATAACCAACACCTGAAAGTCAGGCAGGGCTGTTTCCATTTTGAGAGTCTGGAAGTTCATAATTCTCTGAAAATACGTGAACGTCCCCAAGTGGGAGTAGTGTATAGTGAATCCTAATCTTTTATCTTTGTGCAACACGTTACTTAGTTCTTCCATTTAGGCAAAATGGCTGGAGCTCAGAGTACTTGGGATGAATTTGTAGGTTCCTGGGATCGTACCTGCCTGGCAGGAGGGTAGGAAGTAGAGCAGAGGGTCTGAGCGTTGAACAGTGATACCCACATGGATATGCTGGTTGAAGGGGACGTAGAACTTCTGAGTGATGCTCCTCAATTATAAAAGGGCTGGATTCCTACAAAAATGGAAGGATGCTGTCATAATTCACTTGGGAGAACTAAGAATTTATCAAGAGAGATAAGTGTGCAGAAAATGCTCCATATTTAACTGTGAGAATTAAACAGTGTTTTGTGCTAAGGAATTTCTGGTGTGGCTGGGTTTTTTACACTAGTTAATTTTTTAGATGAACTACAATTTGTCATTTTATTATAAGATGTCTTTTGAAAATACATCATATTTTTAGTAATGCTGTGGATATAAATACAACTTGTTTGTAAATATTAAGTGTGAGCTATTTTTTGTTATAAGTGTTTGTCATCTCTAATTTAAACCTACCAGAAATATCAGCCATATTAACATGAAGAAAAACCAAGTGGGAGCATTGAGTTAGTAGGATGTATGTAATCACATTGCAAACCTAATGTTTACATAAAATGTTTTTCTCCAAAGTCTGGCGATCGGAAGCATCTCCGGCCATGCCAGGGTCCACCCAGATCTCGGGGTCATTTGGGTCGACGCTCACACTGACATCAACACTCCGCTGACGACCACAAGTGGGAACTTGCATGGACAGCCTGTGTCTTTCCTCCTGAAGGAACTAAAAGGAAAGGTAAAAGGCTGGCTGGTGTTCTATCATGAAAGAATCCTCTTTACTAGAATTTCAGGAGCCAGAAGTTCTGGAAGTAATAACCTCTGTGCCATCATATTCTTGATGTCAAGAATATGATGGCACAGCGAATATTGATAAAAGCGAATATATCTTGATAGACTGCCAACTGAATTCATGTCTATCTTTCCTTTTGATTTTTAAACTACTGTTTTTAGTGGGCAGGGCAGGGGGTAATCTTTTATAAACAAGTCAGCAGGGGCTGAGCAGTTAACCAACTTGCACAAGATCATATGCCAAATCTTACATTCTTATAAAATGTGTCTTTACATTACAGAGCATTTTTAAAAATAGACTTTTAAAATGTGTTTAAAATGGCTTATTATTTAAAATCTTTACTGGGAGAAGCACCTATCTAAGCCACAAAAGAAAGAAGTATCTCTTTGCTCCTTAAAAATTTCTTTACTAAAAGATATAAATTTTCAATGAAATATTTTTTGTTGATACGGTTGTAGTAGGTTGGTTTATATGATGACGCAAGGGGCTCAAAGTAAATGCTCCTCAGAAGTAACATTTTTTAAACTAACGACCAAGTGATGGGGTTTATAAACTTGCAAAGTGTTTAGCTAGCACATGGGAACAACGAAGCTTGGCTCTGGGACAAAGCAGGTATCATCATATCATGAAGAGTGATCAAGGACCTGGTCAAAAGATTCTCTTGGCTGCTCTAGGCCTTGTCAAGAAAGGGAGGTAAAGAAGGAAGCCACCAAAGTCACAGCACACTCATTTCTCCATAGAAAAGTCCTGGGAAAGAGGTGCCCAGCAGCAACAGGGCCCAGAGCAGGAAAGTGCCAGTGGTTCAGGGAAGGGCTGGCCTTTGGTAAGGCCAGTTCAGCAAAGGGGAAGCAGGCAACTCCTTCTTAATTTGTATTATTTTAAATGATTTTCTCTAAATGTTTAAGAAGAAGATATAAGCAATCCAGCAAGTGTCTTTAACTGTTACTTAATTGTTACTTTTTATAAAGCAGGGTAAGAGGTAAATGTAGGATTTGCTAGAGACACACATATGCGTGTAATCAAATGGAAATGCTGCAATTTCAGATCCCTGAATTGCCAGGATTCTCCTGGGTGACTCCCTGCATATCTGCCAAGGATATTGTGTACATTGGCTTGAGAGACGTGGACCCTGGGGAACAGTAAGTTTATTCTTTGATGTGATTTACCTTCATTTTTGTCCTTCTGTGTGCAAGGGTGCTTTACTGACCAAACCTACAAAAGAACAATTATTTCATACAGCAAGGCAATAACCCCTACACAAATATTTACATACATGTAAATACATATCCATGCATTCAGGCAATTACATCTCAATTGACTGGCTATTAAAAATAAATACAAATAAAACTAGATTGAGAATGTATATTTTACATCGATCTTTTCATTTTTTTTGAGATAGTCTCATTTTGTCACCCTTGGTAGAGTTCTGTACCATCATAGCTCACAGCAACCTCAAACTCTTGGGCTCAAGTGATTCTCCTGCCTCAGCCTCCTGAGTAGCTGGGACTACGGGCGCCTGCCATAACACCCGGCTATTTTTTAGAGATGGGGTCTTGCTCTTGCTCAGGCTGGTCTCGAACCCATGGGCTCAGGCAATACAGCCACCATGGCCTCCCGAAGTGCTAGGATTACAGGCAGGAGCCACCGCGCCCAGCCTTATCTTTTCTTTCTTTTTTTTTTTTTTATTGTTGGGGATTCATTGAGGGTACAATAAGCCTGGTTACACTGATTGCAATTGTTAGGTAAAGTCCCTCTTGCCCCCATAAAGTGTGACACACACCAAGGCCCCACCCCCCTCCTTATCTTTTCTTTAAAAGGAAACAGGCAGCGTAGTCAGCTTCATTGTAGTAATTGTATATTATCTTAATGTCTCTTCTTTCATAGCTACATTGTGAAAACTCTAGGTATCAAATACTTTTCAATGACTGAAGTGGATAAACTGGGAATTGGCAGGGTGATGGAGGAAACACTCAGCTATCTACTAGGCAGGTATGATGCCCGTGTGTGTGTGTAAAACATAAAGATGTGCTACTGATACCAACGAATGTAAGCTATAAAGTCTTTAAGTAGCATCACTGTTACTTTTTTATAAAGCAGGCTAAGAGCTATATTTATTCAGTAGATATTAAACCAAGAACTTTAAACTGAAAACCTTCCCACTTCTTTAAAGAAAGAAAAGACCAATTCATCTGAGTTTTGACGTTGATGGACTGGACCCGTCTTTTACACCAGCTACTGGCACACCGGTCCTGGGAGGTCTGTCTTACAGAGAAGGTCTCTATATCACAGAAGAAATTTACAAAACAGGTAGGTGAAAAATCTGAGGGAATAAAGTATATACTTCAGCAAAGTTTATAACATCTTCACTTGAAAACCAAGCCCCAATCGACACTTACAGAATACCCATCAGCCACATGATGTAATAATGTGTTATTTATTGCTCACTACCTGTTTTCAGTAGACCATCTCCCTAGTCAGACTGCACTGATTTCAAAATGGTGATTATTTTATAAATGACATTACTATTTGTTGTTGTAGGGTTACTCTCAGGATTAGATATAATGGAAGTGAACCCATCTCTGGGGAAGACGCCAGAAGAAGTAACTTCAACAGTGAACACAGCAGTAGCAGTAACCTTGGCTTGTTTTGGAGTTGCCCGAGAGGGTAATCATAAGCCTATTGACTACCTTAACCCACCTAAATAAATGTGCAAACATTATATGAAAATCTTATAGGTAATTACATAATTAGCCAACCTAGTAATTTACTAAGCCTATTACTACCCTCCAAGAGATTTGTTCTTTTAGAAAAATATTTTTCCTATTAGTATTAACTCTGATTCCCTCTTGGTGCAAAATTCGCGATTTGAAATTTATAACTATTGTGAAATTAAAGAGTGTCTTTTCTATTTTGGCAAAGGCCTTGTCCTTAGAAATAGAAGCATGTATTAATTTCCAATTACAAATTTGCTGTCATTAAAAATAAGCCCACACTAAGATAAGCCCCCATATGTAGAGTCCTGGTACATGCATCAGGAGACAGAGTTAACCCATTTGCAAAGGTACGTGGTGCTGTGTCCATTGTTCAAAAGATGTGTGATTTTTATAATAAACTCTTTGTAAGATTATACTGTCTGCATATTTACTTCTAAATACATATAATACACATAAACATCATGTTCATATGTACTTATACATCTTGTTTAAAACTGCTATAAAGATTCAAAAATTCAGTGAAGGTGGTTCATGCCTATAATCCTAGCATTTTGGGAGGCTAAAGCTGGAAAATTGGTTGTGGTCAGGAGTTCAAGACCAGCCCGAGTGAAAGCAAGAGCCTGTCTCTACAAAAATTAGAAAAATTAGCCAGATGTAATAGCCTGCGCCTATAGTCTAGACTACTTGGGAGGCTGAGGCAGGAGGATTGCTTGAGCCTGTAAGTTTCAGGTTGCAGTGAGCACCGCACTCTAGCCTGGGTAACAGAATGAGACTCTCCACCCTACCCTCAAAAAAAAAAAGGAAATAAATAAATTAAAAGTCACAGTGAAATCATCATCCCCAAACCTTGTTAGGCCTTGGTAAAGCTGTTTAAACTCCCAAGATCTGATTTCTTCAGCTGTACAATGACTAATCCTAGGCTTGGGAAATCTCCAAGTTTTAGTGTTACATGTCTGTGTTTTGCTTTTCTAAGTCTCAAAATGATATTGATTAGTATTTTAAGCATGGTTCCTAGTCAGGTAGCCTTTTGGGTGGTAGAAGATAATCCCTAAAGTCTACTCAAGAGCCAGAGAAATCAAACATCCATTTTGTATATAAAAGCTGCTAATTCAGATGAGGATTTCATCTAAAATTATCTGTGGTTTCTAGACATTTCACCCTTCACTCATTGCAATTATAACATGTGTTAGAAGCTACATTCTAAAAACTCATCTGGGCTCTGGAATATAGTAAGGAAAATAGAAAAAAACAAATGAGAGGTAATGTACTCTAATTGTAGGTACTCTCGTATTAATCCGAAATTAGAAAAAAATTAAAAAGAAACAAATGAGAATAAACTGCAATCAAAACAAGGGAAACACAACTTTCTCCTGTGCTCCCAACTTACATAAAAATCCAAGGGGACTCTGGCATAAAGTAGGCTCTAGGAAAGGATTTTTATTGTGGTGGTATTTTAACCACTATACGTTTAAGAGCCCCTATAATCTGATTTTTCACATATAACTCAGAATTTTAAATTTACCCTTTGAGTCTAATTGCTAGGTCTTTGCTCAATAGTTCATTGTCCAATACATTAGCCACATGTGGTCATTTATATTAACTAAAACTTAATGAAATTAAAAATTTAGTTCCACATTTCAAATGCCTAAGAGCCACATGTAGCTCTGTAACTACATATTGAATACCACAGGCATAGGACATTGAAGAATGTCCTATTAGACGGAGTCACTGTAAAGTTATTGGTAATTTTCAAAAAGAAAAACTTTGAGAATGTAATAAACACCAAGACATTTTTCCCCCTCATCTGTACCTTAAACGCAAATAAAATTTCGGTCCTCTATTAGTCTCTGATAATTCTATTTAAAGTGTACCCAGGGAAAATTGTGCTCCCATTTTTGTTAAGCTAGAAGGGGAAAATTGAATTTTTAATAAATTAATTAGAATGTCACATCTTGAGAAAGTGACAATATTTTCATTACCCGTTTGTGTAATATGCCCAGTGTCACAATTATCCTATTCTAGGATCTCAAAGGAATACACTCCTCAAGGTAGCAAGAATACATTGAGACTATGTCAAGAACAATAATTCATTGCTAGCAAAAAATTTCCAGGGAATTTTAAAATTAGTCTTAAAAAATTAATTATGCCATTATACAAATCTTGAGTTGGACTTACAAGGCCAGTAATTTTTTAGTGATTCAAAAATATGACCTATGAAGAAAATAAAGCTCTAGGAAGAATGTATTTGGAAACATGTTGAATTTGAAATATAGTTGGTTAAGTTCACTAATTCATTTTTAAAAAATCATTAACTCTTAACACCTAGGTCTATCTCAGTCACCAAATGTAGTATAGAACCCATAAAAAAGGCCATTCCCCAACTGAAACTCAGTTGGCACCCTGCCAGACAGAAACACAGACCTACTTTCAAATTAAGTCATAAAAGAATCATACAGTTTATGCACTCAACAGAATTTATTAATTAGAGTTCAAGTCTTTCACACTGCCATTTCTGGGCAGTGCCTGTGGCTCCAGGAGTAGGGTGCTGGCCCAATATACCAGAGGTGGCAAGTTCAAACCTGGTCCCGGCCAGAAACAGCACACTGCCATTTCCCTCCATAATTAACACTGTCTCTCAAAAACTAATAAACCTTAAAGGGTCAAGATGTAAACTATACTTAGAAATATAAATATTTAAAAATTTTAAGATTATAAAAATTTAAAGAATTACATCATCTGTTAGGTGAAGAGTGTCAAATTACAAAAGCAATTAATTTATCAACCATTTAAGCATGATTTTATTTACGTTTATGAATTTTCAGATAGGTCATTTTCTTAAATGGCTCCTAACTCATTTCATACAGTAAATTCAAGTTCACAGCAAAGGCAAAAAACAGCTAATTTTGATAGAAATGTTACAAATTCATAGTAAAATCTCAAGCCATATTTAAAAGAACGTGAAATCCTACAATGCACTGAAATTTAGAGTCTTTTACTCAATAAAAATCCCAATCGATCTGAGGATATACCAAAGCAGGCGTATGTATCAAAGGATTTGTAGTAACTAGTTTACATGTGTGGTACCTTTAAAATAATGCATTTGATGACTGAACATGTCATCGATAATAAAAACAAAACCAATAGAAAGATTGCAAATGGTTAGAAAAGTTATTTGAGCAGATACTTGTGTTCCTCAGTAGCGCTAATAAATTGTTACAAACATGAACAGTAGGTGGCTTACTTGATTTGGGAGTCATAAAGTGTCGACAGATTCACCATTTGAATCAAACTACAACAATCTGAAAATCCCTGCTCCTTCCCCCACATCACTGTAGCTCAGTCACATTCAGATGTAACAGACTGGAGTCCACTTCCAGACATGGTGCCTTTCCATTTTCTCCACAGTGCGCTCTGGCTTCACTGGGTCACAGGCAGAGACACTGGCGCCTGGTTAGCCTGAGGTGCTGGGGACCCACTGCTCACGGCCTGGGGAGGCACCGCAGCCGGTTCCATCTTGCTAATGTGTGTGATGAACCGCAGACGAAGTTTTAAAGCTGGTTTTAAGTTACAGATAATCTTCTCTACCTAAGAGGTGGAAACACAGTAAAAAATTCTTTAACCAGAGAACTTCAACTTCCCACCTTTAAAGAAGGATTTGTACAACATTCCTTGACAATAAACTAAGGAGTGGAGTAGGGTTGATGAGAAGTTTCTTGACATGTTCGATCTTTTAACAAAAGCAGACACAATTCATTCTTTCTTGCATGAGAGAGAATGTGTTTTCCCTTCCAGACACCCACACATTACATATGTGTGTCTGTGCATACACCTTATATGTGTGTGTATGTATATATATATATATATATATATATACACATTACATATTATATATGTCTATCTGTGTATGTACCACATGTGTATACACACACGAATACACTTACAAAGCACATCCATGTACCCAGCCAGCCAGTTACCTTGCTACCAAAAGCTAGTACAGTAACACTGGAAATTTTACACATCCAGCAAGTTGACCATTCTTTAAAATGCCATCTTCATAGAAGCATGAAGCTTATTATATTTTAAAGTTCTCTGAATAACTCATGTCTGCAACATTATCCACAAAGCTAATTATTTTTTGGTTTTAATATTTATGTACTTGAAATTCAAGCTAAATAACATTAAATCTATTCTTTTGAAAAAAAGACTTTAAGGAGACAACACATCACATAGTTTCACAGATTTCTTAGCTTTACTCAAATGCTCTTTGATCTCCCAGGAATGACTAGTCCATTAATAATTTTTCCCTTTTTGTATTCCCTTGTGTCAAAGTTTCATAGGACCAAATATAGAGACTACATTTTTTTTTGGCCGGGGCTGGGCTTGAACCCGCCACCTCCGGCATATGGGACCGGCGCCCTACCTGTTGAGCCACAGGCGCCGCCCTAGAGACTACATTTTAAAGTGAAAAGGAAAACTAAAAACACAACATTCTTCATTGGCTCTCTACGTGTTCTGTGTTTTAAAACAGCAGATACAATTAATTCTTACAAGAAGAGAATGGGTCAATTCTCTTTGATATTCTTGCTGAGGCACAAAGGAGTCAACATCCTCCCAACCCCAGCTGCAAGGAAGGAAGCCAGTAGACTGGGATTCATGTGGTCATATAAGAACTTGCTTTCCTTTTGATTATAGAAAGAAACAACTTTAAAGTATTGGTGTGGGAGAAATGGACTTAACTTCCCCTCTACCTCTGAAACAGCCCAGATTCTGCTTTCCACACGTAGGAAACTCAGTTATGACTTCTGAGTTATGACTCAAGGTCTTTTCAACTTTCAGACACCTCCCTTAGGAAGAGCCTTCTGTGTTGAGTCTGAGTGTCCCTCCTGTTAGCTTCCCCAGAATTCATAAGCCCTTTGAAGCAGCAAAGAGCAAATGTAATACCTATTTCAAATGGAAAACTTTGAAATAGTGAGGACAGGAATGCTTCCCCAGGACATTTTTCTTTAGGGTGAGTTTTCTCGTGTTTTTCACATACTCTTCACAAGTTAGTCTCTACCCAGGGTCAGTGTGGAATCCTGACCTCAGTCCTCTAGAATGCTGACATGTGTCCAGTGTCCCCATAAGTGCACCCTGATCGGTGTAGGCAAAGTAGGACCTCCTTCCTTCACAACACAACACAACACAACACTTCTTCGGTCTTTTCAGCTGCCATGTCACGTTACTATCATTAACCTCCTAGGTCTTTTTCAGATGCTCTGATGCAAATATCAAGGGGGAAAAGTATGAGAAGTTATGACATGTATTTACTTCAATACTATATCTAGAATGATATGCCCCTATTGCCTAAAAAGGTCTGATATCAAACGTTTTCCCTTAAAAAAATTAACCAAAACAAAAAAACACACCCAAAGAAAGCCTCTCACTACATGTGTTTAAATTTTCTAAGTTAAGCATCATAAAAAATAATTATATAAATTTAACTTACTTGCTCTTTCACACTGTCTCCAGTAAACATATACTTCATATGATACAGGAAGTCACAGATGGGATCCATGTAATTCAAGTGGGCACTACACTGGTCCACATTCAGCAACATGTCATAAAATGCCACACCAATCTATTTAACAAATAATGTAAGATTATTTCACGATCAAAAGTGATTCAATAATTCAGCATCATGTAGCTGGACTCCATTACAACTGTAGCTCTGGGGATAATCTGTTTGTGGTAGCAATTGTCCTAGATCATACGCACCTCCATGTGTATGGGAGCCATGACATGGCCTGCATTTATAGTAGACTCACAGTGCTAAAAAATGCCCCCTAACAGAGATTAAATTTTTTTTTTTTTTTTTTATTAAACCATAGCTGTGTAGTTGATATGATCATGGGGCATCATTCACTAGCTTCACAGACCGTTTGACACACTTTCATCACACTGGTTAACATAGCCTTCCTGGTATTCTCTCAGTTACTGTGCCAAGACACTTACATTCCACATTTACCAAGTTCCACATATACCCTTGTAAGATGCACCGCTGGTGTAATCCCACCAATCTCATTCCCTCCACCCACCTCCCTACTCCCTCCCCTCCCTTTCCCCCTTCCCCCTAGTCTTAGGTTGTAACTGGGTTATAGCTTTCATGTGAAAACCATAAATTAGTTTCATAGTAAGGCTGAATACATTGGGTACTTTTTCTTCCATTCTTGAGATACTTTACTAAGAAGAATATGTTCCAGCTCCATCCATGTAAACATGAAAGAGGTAAAGTCTCCATCTTTCTTTAAGGCTGCATAATATTCCATGGTGTACATATACCACAATTTATTAATCGATTCGTGGATCGATGGGCACTTGGGCTTTTCCCATGACTTAGCAATTATGAATTGAGCTTAAATTCCTCTTCATAGGTTAGTAATTTCTCTTAAAATTAAGAGACAATCCCTTTCTAGATATAATCTTTCAATTTCTAGAATAACTGCATTCTCAGGGATCCTTTGGACTATACTTTCTTATTTCCATTTGGTGGTTCATTTTTTTTTTTTTTTTAAATAGAGACAGAGTCTCACTGTACCGCCCTCAGGTAGAGTGCCATGACGTCACACAGCTCACAGCAACCTCTAACTCTTGGGCTTATGTGATTCTCTTTCCTCAGCCTCCCAAGCAGCTGGGACTACAGGCGCCTGCCACAACACTTGGCTATTTTTTTTTTTTTTTTTGGCCGGGGCTAGGTTTGAACCTGCCACCTCTGGCATATGGGACTGGCACCCTACTCCTTGAGCCACAGGCGCCACCCTTGGCATATGGGGCCGGCGCCCTGCTCACTGAGCCACAGGCACCACCCGGTGGTTCATTTTTAAGGTTCTATTTCTGGTTCATTTTTTTTTTTTCTCTGACTCTCGCTTGATAGGAATGATTGACTTTATTCTCATAATTTTAATTAATTCCTTTGCACTGCAAGTTCTCAAATATATTTAATTTTAATTCCTTCACAGTGGGAGTTCTCAAATGTACTTAGCCACCTTTAACTTTCTTCTGAGCCTTGCCTGGCATAGTGGCTCACACCCTTAATCCTCTCAGTCTGGAAGGCAGAGGCAGGTGAATTGCTTGAGCTCATGAATTCGAGACCAGCCTGAGCAAAAGCAAGACCTCGTTTCTACTAAAAAATAGAAAAACTGAGGCAAGAGGATTGCTTGAGCCCAAGAGTCGGAGGTTGCTGTGAGCTATGACGCCAGGGCAATAGCTTGAGACTCTATCTCAAACAAACAAACAAACAAACAAACAAAAAAATCCCCCCAGACAAAACACTTTCTTCTCAGCCTTCATGATGGGTATTTATGCCTGCATCTCCAATCAACACATTCTACCCCAAACTCATTATAGGTATAATAAGTTCTCTAAAATTACTCTTAGGTGCTAATAAGCAAGTTTTACTTCCAATGGTTGTGACCTACAGTTTTAAAAACTCTGGTTAAGAAACCTAATGCTTCAGAATTAAATCACATCACAGAAAACCCAGAATATATTTTACCTCTATCATACATCGAGTTCGTTCTTGTTGAAATCTTTGTAAAAATGGTCCTACAAGATGGTATACATACAGCAACTGGAATTCAGTCTTCACTATAGGAAGAAGTACTTCAGTAAGAAACCTAAAATTTGAAGATAAAAATAAATGTCTTATGACTTAAAATTAGGTGAAATGTTTGAATTTTGTTAATATGGTATTTACAAAACCTGAAATAATTTTTAAGGTTCCTTTTAATTTTGATAAAAATATTTCTAATTAATCTCACATCTCCCAGTGGCTCTCACTTTCATTTGACTGATTAATGAAATAATCAGATTTGGGTGTCATTCTTAACAGTAAAGCTACCAAATGACACAGTTGAATTATCTGAAATAAAAAAGAGAGTAACTAACAAATGGCATTCTCAAGAAATTTGAATCTAATTAATACCACTTTTGTAGTAAAGAAAAATAATTAGGAAATAGGCTCATCTCAGTTATTCAGTTCAAAGGCAACTTTCAGGACATATCCTAGAGAAAAGCATGCACTTGACTAAGTATTCTGAAACTGCAATGGAAAACTATACTTAATCATAGCTGAAATATTGAGTAATGATTATAATGGAAAACTAGATAGCAGATTATTACTTGCACATACAAATCAATTTTTTTCAAACACTTCTGAAATATAAGAGGCTTTCTGATCAAACAAAAACCCTACTTAATGAATACACTCTTACTTTGCAAGTTGTTGATGAATGAGACATAGACCACATCTGTTAATGAGATTAGAAAGGGAAACACGTGTAAATTTCTTTAAGAAACTGTGACACTTACTTTGGAATGAGAGAAAGTTGCCCAATGCTAGAGTGGTGCCACACGGCATGTGCGAGGGCTAAGGTATAGCTACAGCTCATCTCAGAGTAGGACTGATGACAGGCGGTGAAGTCAAAGAGGCGGAATGGATAGCCCACCCACTCGGTTTCAGACGTCAGGCTGGGACTGCTAATCACGCTCACAATCCGATCATGAAGGACAATCCAATATGGCTCCTTTAAAACCAGAGAAAGCCTGGTGACAAATACTATTTTATCCACTATTTTGCCCCAAATCCTAAAGTAACAGTGCTTTCTCCTTCTTTAAAGTTTCTACTTAATACAGTTTGTATCTGCACAATGCATAATGGGTGAGATTCAGTCAGTAATGGCCTGAGGAGAAGCGTTTGCGAGTTAAGAGGACTTCATACATAATTCTCCCCAGTTCATTTGGTACCTGGTTATTTACCACACAGTAAATCAACTGTGTAGTGCAGACTAGACACATGTGGACATCAGAGAAGGGAGATTTTAGGAGAGCAGAAGTCAGGGAAGACCTCACTGAGGAAGGAAGCTCTAGGCTAGCAAAGAATGAGTAGGTGATGGAAGGAAGAAGAGTTCTGGAATAAGAATAATGTCTTATTCACCACCATATCAGAAGTACCCAAAACATGTCTCAACAAGCATGATTTGTCTGAGCAAAGCCTCTAGACACAGAACATGTTAACTGGCCATAAGTAGATCACATAATAAAGTAAAAATGAAGTTTGGGTAGGTGAGGTAGTACCGCAGGACACACACACCTGTAAGTCATGTAGACACATTTAGATTTAATAAAGTAAAAAAATTGGGGCCTTGGTGTGTGTCACACTTTATGGGGGCAAGACATGATTGCAAGAGGGACTTTACCTAACAATTGCAATCAGTGTAACCTGGCTTATTGTACCCTCAATGAATCCCCAACAATAAAAAAAAAAAAAATAAGAAAAAAAAATAAAGTAAAAAAATGTTCATTGTAGATTTTTTAAGGAGTAATAGTATTGAAGACTTTAAAAGCATGAAACACTTTGTTAATTTGCACAATGTCTTTACACAAGGACACCTTATATGCAATTCTGGAATAGGCTAGCTGTACTTCACCACTCAGTACAAATTAAAGTTATTAACTCACTGGTAGGGCAGTGATGATCAAACCAATTGCATTCATCCATGATGTAATGTTCTCTCTTGGCACTAAGGGCTGACTGCAAGTGGGCAAAAAAAGAATACAAAGGTAAAATTATAAAAACATTTTATATCTTATTTTTATATCTTATTTTGAGAATGTATATAATTTGGAGGATTGAAACTCATCCACTCCAATAAAACAATGGATATTTTATTGAATAAAAATGAAATACACACAAAAGATAAAGCTTTTTTAAAAAAACTTCTTCTCCAATCATTATCCTTATTCTATGCTGATCTTTAGGAGTGTCTTGAAAGACTGTTTTTAGTGACAAGTTAACATTATTTCTAAATTAATGTCAGGGAGCTAACAAAGAGAAGTACAAGCAAACCAGGTCTGACCCTGTGCAGAGCTAATCCTGTTACCCCTGATCACAAAGACAAGATCTGGAACCAGAAGGTGTCATTATCCAATGTGCACTGGTCTCGGGGGCACAGGTTTGTCTAATAGTGCCAAATAAAATACAATTTTCTTTACAAATAAACAATGAATCTTATGGTATGAAAGAGGATACATACCTTTTCAGGACAACATTTAGAAGTGCATTCCCAACCTCATTGCCTGAAACTGTTAAGGCCATGAGCTCCACACAAGTGACGTGCAGAGCGTGGGCAGCCGGATTGGGAAACTCATTGAATCTCCAATCACAGTTTGGGAAGGGACCAGGAGATTTGCCAGCCATCGGTGCAGACAATTAAAGCAATAACATTTCAACTATCATTTGATTATCAATTTATCTGACTATGAACTATCAAGAAGTGATTTTTCTATAGCTAGAGATATTAAGAGGCAAATAGTGCAAACCAAATACGATTAAGTTTTACACAACTGAAATACATTTGATCAACCACAAGGTATAAATTGTTCTTATAGGCTTATAACCATGACATGTTAACAGCTGTAGCTGCAACTGAAGCACCCCCAGGCTTCATAAGCCCATTTATTATAATTGTTTAAGACATTACTATACAAATTATTGTATAAAGAGTAATTCTTATACTCCAGAAAATAAATTCCTTTAATATAAGAAAAGTAAGTCAATCTCATTTATGTAAAATTTTCCTATCTAGTAAATAGTGGTAGTCATAGACATAATTAAGAATAGAGTGGTTGTTGGAAGTAAAACACGTCAGAAATCATATAGAGAAGGATGGAAAAGAGGTAGGGCAAATTCACACCTAACAGGTGCAATGCACATATTCTAGGTGAAGGGCACGCTTATATCATTGACTTAAAATATATAAATACAAATACGTGATCAAAATATATGTACCTCTTTAATACACTGAATTAACAAAAAAGAAGAGTGCTAACAACTGAAAACATAAAATCAAAATGAAGAAATAAAAACTGAGTACAGCTTTTTCACTAAAAAAAGAAAAATAAGTTTTATCACTAATTTGATCGTGTATAAAAAATATATTAATAAGGCCCAGGAGGCAGGGTTGCTTGTGCCCAGGAGTTTGAGACAAGCTTGAGCAAAAGACAAGACTCTTTCTCTGCTAAAAAACAATTAGAAAACATAGCTAAGTGTGGTGGCATGTGCCTACAGTCCCAGTTATTTCAGAGGATGATACAAAAAGTTTGAACTCAGGACTCTGAGGATGCAATGAGCTATGATGATGCCACTGCAGGGTAGCTTGGGAGACAGCAAAATTACCCCCAGCCCTCTTGTTGTTTTAAGGATTCACTTGAAACAACAAGATCCTATGTTCTCCAAGAGCACATAGATACATGTGTTGCAATATGTAGTACATTTATTTAAGAATAGGATGTTTTTCTTTGAACAAATCTCCATGAAATCTGTTTTTTAAAAATAAATCTTCATGAAGTCTGTTATTAAATACAAATTTTAATGAAAAGAATCAAAGCCTATGTGAAATGATGCTCTTGATTTAAGAATTCAAATCTTTACAGAGGTAAAAAGGAAAATGATCTTTAAAATGTAAAGCCTTAAAATATATAAAAATATTACCTTAAAAAGAAAACATATATTCTCATAAGTCAAAATCCTGTTATTTCTGGAGAGTCTGTAAAATCACAATGAAAGGATATTATCTACTAGTCTGCCTATCAATCTGCAATAGTAGGTGTCATCTGGGACCCAGGGATTTTCCTCTCGTGCATTCATGGCATTTTTTAGGTAAGTGTCACTTAAACACCAGCCCTGTGGTCGATTATCCTTGAGCGAACCAATGATGGCGTGGACAAGTTTTCGCTTGAGAAATTTGCGCTCTCTCAGGTGCATTTCATAATAGTGCAGAGTATTATATAGATAAGTCACTGGACGATCTGCAAGAAAAAAACATCATCACAATGTTTATCTAGTTACTGGCAACTATGAAAAGCTAATCTTTCCAGATAACTGAAAAATGCGTCATAAGATTGTGAAACTGTTGCAACATGCTAGGCAACTGTATACAACGAATATTTTCATCTTGGAACTAGCAGAAGACTCAGAAAGCTTATAGTAATACATAGCATTAACATTTACAATACTGGGCATTTGAGTGGAAGCAATTCCCCTTTTACAAATTTATCCAGCAAAAATGACACATAGCAAGGAATTCTTTGCTGCCCTGTTTCCACTAGGAAAAGATTAGAAATAACCCAATTTGTCAAAAACAGGGGATATAAATTATGGTGTGTATGACATTTTGTCATACACACCATAATTTATACACACCATACATACATATACATTTTGTCATACACACCATAATTTATATCCCCTGTTTATCCCCTGTTTCTTAATAAATAATAAAAGAAAAAAAGCTGCAGAACAATAACTTCAGTACATTTTATTAGCGGGGGGAAAAACCACTCAGGATATCTAAGGGAGGGTACGTGAGAGACTGGTAACAGTGATGGCCTACAGACAAGGAAACTGGCTAGCTGGAGGCCAAGGATGGGAGTAACTCATTATTTTTCACTGTATACCCTTCTGTAACCATGTACATGTTATTACCTAAGGCAAAAAAAAAAAAAGTTTCTAAAGGAATGCACACTTGAACCTCATGCCCATCCTATATAGTGTTAACACAATTCCCACTTCCATTCTGGTGGAGGAAAGTTAAGATGAAAGACTTAGAAAAGGTACCCACCAGAGAAATACACTTTGTCCCCATTGGGGCTGCACTACAATCTTCCCGCTTCTGTCAATGACCCTGCCACTGTTCAGTTACTGTGTTTAAAACCTTAGAGGGGTTTCATTTCTTTCTTTCTATATTTTCCCCATACCCAAATAGTCCCCATAACCAAATCCTGTTCCTTCTTTCTTGACCTTTGTCCTTTTCTCATTTTCAACACCAATATCCTTGTTGTGATACTAAATATACACCTGAGCTTTTTGACATGTCTCTGAAGTAGCTTCCTCTCTCTAAGACATGCTCCCATCTACAACTGGATTTATCTTTCTAACACAATGCTTCCCACGCCATGATCTTACTCAGTCATTTTCAGTTGATTATTACCTGCAAGGTAAAAAATGAAATCTCAGCAGCCTGGCATTTGAGGTGATCTGCAGTCAGGTAGATATATCTTGCCAGCCATATTTCTAGAATCTAGAACTCTTGAGTAAGAATTTTCAATTCAACCAATGAGGCAATTTTTCTTCAAATATGTCTTATTTTATCTACCTCTATCATTTTCTCAAATGATCCCTTCTGCCTATTATGCTCTCTTTTCCCTTCTTATATAAATCATAAGAAAAAACAAAACAAAACAAAAACAAATCACATGCATCACAGTTCAAATCCTACCTATCCAAGAAGCCTGCCAAGATGTATTTAACTTACAGTAATATCACTCTGTCTGAACTCATACCTTTCTCCATATTTTAGCATTGTCTATTTTATACTTTATGGCATTATCCATGGCAGTTATCCTCAAAACACTTTTATTTTAAAAATAATTAGAAGAAAACCTTTAGACCCACTGTTACCACACAGTCATGGCCAGCCTACTTCTGTTTACACAGGGACTAGATGAAATTAACATTTGAAAAAGCTCACCATGAAATTTGTATAAGCCTCCTAGGTGATCCAGTAAAGTCTCCAGTGATTTGGATACTGGAAGCAACTCTAAAAATCTGTGGATCACTATATCAAATACTGGAAGGAATCGTAGACACACATTTCCAAAATAGATGGGCAGGTAGGGGGACTGGATCTGTACAGGAGGTTCAACCTGTTCCGCCAGGCCCTCAAAATACAGCTTCTCAGGATATTTCTATGGAAGTAAGGAGATGATAAATGTTTAGAGCACTTTTTTCTAATTCTCTCACAAGTAAAATAAACTCGAAATGTTATTTAGATATTTTTATACGTAAATAGAAATTGTACTTTATAATTTACTTTTTATATCATACTTATGTCTACTCAAACACAATTACAATTTATTTCTAACATTAGAGAAACTCTAGAACCTTGAAGAAGCTTAGAGAGCTAATTTACTTCTATACAGACATAGAAAACATTAGAACCATACAGAAAAAGGCCAAATCAATTCATCAAACACCTACGTATGGCTTTAAAAGGATTACTTGAAACACTCATTAGAATTCCTACCTTGTGATAATTCATGTGTTTAGTGTGCCAGTCGTTCTGGAGCCAGTGCTCTGGGGAATTTTCCTTCACAAAATCACTTACGCGATTTCTAAAATCATTTGGTTTGAGTAATAGTAACTGAATTATGAAATAACACACCTGGGCTTCATTTCCTTCATGACTACGCATGGCCTTTGAAGAACAACAGAAAGATTATGTAACAATGCCCAACCTGTGCATGACAGTCTAAACTTTAAAAGAGTAAAATCTTCCTATTATTAGAATTTCCTTAGACGTCCAGTCTATCCCAATCCAAGCCTTCAGCATTCCCCAAACATATCTGACCTCTTTGGGGGCCCATGCATAACTCACAATTCCTTCTGCCTAGAGTGTTTATCTTTATTTTCTTTTAATTTAACCTAACTATCACTATCACCTAGGTTGCTGTGATTTCTGTTTTCCGGTACTGTTTTTCCCTATGTCTCTGTCTTATCCTTTTGTTTTACTGGTTTATAGAGGCATATTTTCTCTAATATATTATAACTAATTTTATATCTATGCTTGACAGCTAGGGGGTTAATGTTAGCAAACTAAGCCACCCAAAATAATTACCATCATAGAATTTTTTTTTTAATGCAGCATTCTCTACCCTAATGTCTTTTCTTAAAAATTTTCTTGAAATAGATACAACAAAGTCAGAACGAAAAAACATTTGGGGATGGTTGGGTGGCTATGAGAAACATTATTATCACTGGGGCTAGTAACTGTACAGAAATGGTTATATTAGCACTCTGCCTTTAGTACAGAAATGGTTACATTAGCCTTCCACAAAGAAATGCAGCCACTTGTTACTACTTCCTGCCTCTAGCAGGAGTCTTTAGAGAATCATTTCAGGGTTCAGCTGCTTATATTTCTAGGGCATCACAAGATTAGGACCCTATTCATTTTATTTACTTTTATATCTTCTGTACATAGAATATAGTAGGTACTCAATACACATTTACTGAACAAATGAATGAATAAGGGAATTGGGAGATCTCTAGGTCCTTAGGGAAGGAATAGCAATGTTTAAATATAGTATAAATCCATTAAATTCTTTACGGCAATGTGGAATCGATCAGCACAAGTTCTATCAGTCATACACCTGGATCCGAAAAAGAATAAGAAAACCTTCATCTCCACAATCTTTTCTAATACTTTTTAAAAAGGTAGTGAGCATAAACTGTATAACCTCATTAATTGCTAAAAATGATTTTGTTAATCATGCCACACCACATTGTATTACATTAACATTTGTCTCATATTTGTTTTGAAAACAATTCTTTTACCCAATGTGAGTAACCTCAACTACAGTAGCATAATAAAAGAATATCATGTCCTTCAGTATACAGAGTTAGATTTCATTTCCCCAAAATTCTATCTTGCCCATTTCATCTGCTGTAGAAGAGAAGGTGGATTATAGTCAAGTGCTAGGAAATATTTTATCCCTTTGTTAAGACAACTATAGAATAACAGAATCTTAATATTACATAGAACTTTAGAAAATTATTTCGGTTCAATTGTTGATTATCTAGTTTGGGCTTGATTTTCTCTGGTAACAAATCCAGTCACCTTCATTCTTAGACAGCCATTTTCATTATTAGTGCTAATAGTTAAAAACGTAACCTGATGCCTGTTAGTTTCGTTCACTGGTACCACATTTGCCTTAGGGAGTCATATAGAAAGACTAATTCCTTACTTATGATAGTTTTCAAGTATTAGAAGCAAGAAGATTTCTCCTTTGGTTATGGGAATTTTGATTTTTATAGAGTTAATAAACCAGAATACATATCCAATAATAGGTAGCACTGTTACTTAGGTAATATACATATAAACATGCATTTACTAATTTCATTTCTGGATTTTTACTGCCTTAAGGCATATTCTGTAAGTTGCCAGTCTTAATATTACTTTACTTCAGTTCACTATGTGGTCTATAAAGTTGTAAACAAAGTTGAAAGCCAATTTGAAAAGTGGCATCATATTTTGAAGGGCCTTTCACCTTTCTATTTTGAAGCAAAGACTTTTTACAGGAATCTATCATGGCATTTAGGTGTTCTGCTTCTGTTTTCAACCTGAAATTACCCTGTTTCCAGATTCTTGATGTAGCACATGAAATATATCAGCTACCATTCTCCAGTTGTAGTCTGGACAAAGTATTTCTGCATTAAAATCAGTGGGAGATGACTAGTCTATTCATTTAGAACAAGGAATACTTTATACTGGACAAGTAGAAATTATTACTGATTCAATAACCAGTGTGACTTTTGAAGAAAAACAGTTTCATTAAATTTATAGAGTTTATTTTATTTTCAAAGTCCATCTTTTTTTTTTTTTTGGTATCTACATTTTAATATTTTCACAAGGGAAGCACACATTTTCATTACATTTCTCTCAAGTTAGGAATAGTGTCTTAATCATTTAGCTGCAGTAACTCATTTAAATTAGTTGCATTCTCAAACATCATTCAAAGTCTATACCTGCCTTCAAATGTGATACAACTGCTTCTTAATTTTCAGAAGTTATATTAATATATATTTTAAATTTAGGGCGGCGCCTGTGGCTCAGTGAGTAGGGCGCCAGCCCCATATGCCGAGGGTGGCGGGTTCAAACCCAGCCGCGGCCAAACTGCAACCAAAAAATAGCCGGGCGTTGTGGCGGGTGCCTGTAGTCCCAGCTGCTTGGGAGGCTGAGGCAAGAGAATCGCGTAAGCCCAAGAGTTAAGAGGTTGCTGTGAGCCTAAGCCCAAGAGTTAAGAGGTTGCTGTGAGCCGTGTGACGCCACGGCACTCTACCCGAGGGCGGTACAGTGAGACTCTGTCTCTACAAAAAAAAAAAAAAAAAATTTAAACACATACTCTTAAACAGAACTTATAGAATATTTAGCACTTGAATAAAGGATTTAACCATCAATTCCTTTAATTAAACAGAAAACTTATAAATATTTAGCATTTGAATAAAGTTTTAACCGTTAATTCCTAATTAATATTCTTGGTCACTATCTGTGGCAGGGTAGTCCCTGGGAGTTATGGGTGCTAGTTTACAAAGTGATACTTATTTACAGTGAGATAAATATAGGAAGTTTAGAAATGTATTTATTCTTACCAGGCAAAGAATTAATCTGTCCAACGTAACAATGTTGTACTTCCATACCATGTCATTAAGAATTTCAATACATTTATTGAGTTGCTGACCCCCTGCGGAGGTAGAGAACTCATATACCAGGAAATCAGCAAATGTTCTCACATGGGCCACCAAGGCCCTGGCTCCAATTCTCTCTAATACCCTGGAAGGCAGAGAGTAAAATGTAACTTCCATTGCCGTTCGGATGTAACAGTTTGCCAAATGGCATATAAATTAGGTTTTTGGCTCACCTATAGCCTATCTGATTAATATGATCTGTTTCCAAGAGCATTTTCCAGAGAAGACAAAGAAAGAGAGGAGGGGAGCTCTGCACAAAGTGGGTGATGATGTCATTTTCATTGCTCATTGACTTCCACTTCCTGTACTCCTCCTCCACATTTTTTTTCAGATTAAAGCGGCTTTCCTGAGGTACATTATTTTGTTTGAAGAATGCCTAAAAGGAAGACCAAAAGTTTATTTCATTGATAATAGTAAGAAGAGCACCAGGTATGGAGTTATGAAGCCAGTTTTAGACTCAATTCTGAAATCAACATACTCTTCAGTGATTTTGAACAACACAGTAATTAAAGTCTGAATTTGTATACCTGGAAATTACACGGGCTTAACTACACTATTTATAAGATTCTTTTTCCTAGAATTCCTAAATAGAAATGCTAAGAAGCTTGAATTCAAAGCCTCTTTAACCATCTGTTGATACTTCTGCTTGTCTCAGAGAATAAAGAAAAAAAGAGCTGGTGGGTGGGGGAGTTTGTACCTACACTTTGGTTACATATGTCAGTGTCTCTATGAGGAATCTCCATTACACTAGCCCAACTGCAGATCTACGGACTCAGAAGCTCTGAGGCCAGGCCCGAGTACACTATGGCTTAGTAAGTCCTCCAGGTTACTCTAAGAAATGAGAGAACCACTGCTCTAGCTCTACTGAGTGTTATGGAAAATGGACACTCATCATGCCTTAAATTTTCTCTGAAAAGTAGAAGACAATGAGGTTTGCCTTTCTCCATATTATAAAAGCTACATTTACGTATTTTCTGTGTGATTTAAGAAAATTCAGCTAATTGTAATATACAGGATATCCATAAAGTTCATGTGCAATCTTAAATTGCACACTATTTTAAATTGCGCACGAACTTCCTGGCCACCCTATACATGCATTCTGTTAAGCTTCATTAAATTATATTTCTCCCCATTTCAGTTCTGTGAGAGAGAAAGCAGTTTTTAGGTAATGAGATTTAACTTTCATGAGATTCTAAAACTGTTAACTATTAATATGAAACCACAATAATTAAAATTTTCATATCCAATCCTAGAGTCGGACAAAGAATACCATGAGGGATTTGGGAAGTAATGACAAACATTTTTTAAAAAACAAATAAAAGTTAATTTTCTTCAGATATCACCAAGACTAACTCTCTAGAATAACACTGTGCATGGAAAGAAGTATTTCACATGTATCTGATAAATTATTCAATACCAAATTACCTGTAGCGGGCCTGGAAAACAGCTAAGGGTATGTGAAGCCCAATTATGAGGAGTAAAACTCATGATGGTCTGAAGTATGTCTTTACACCAAGTTCCCTGAATGGAATCAGAACCTGTAAAAAAATCTGAACATACACAAAGAGATGTAATCTAGATATAAATAATTGTATCCACAAGTTATAAAAGATATCAGAGAGAAAATCAAAACAATTATGTGCACTTAGAGAATTTCTCTGAGTGCCGTCACTGCTTAACTTATTACATCTAGTTTAGGACCTAAATTTTCGTAGTTTATGAGTGATTTGGATGATCACAGATGATCATACTAGTAAACATGAGCACAATTAGTGAAAACATAACAAGACATTTGGAATTAGAGAGTGCCAGTAATACAATAGTAGTACAGGCCCAGCACTGTTATGCACTTATTTCACTGACAATGACTTACCAGTACTTTATTAGGCCAAGAAAATAGAACTAGGACAGTAGATGTCTTTTTTAGTGAGTGACACAACTATATATTTCAAGTATAAATCTCTAAATTGAGTAAGTTTATTTACATAAAATAATATAGTTTACATGTACCTGTTTGAAATTTCTCAATTTAAAAACTATTTACATAAAGCACAGCAGCTCTCAAAGTGTGGTCTGCAGACTTCTTGGGAGATCTTTTCAAGGATTCAATGATTCAATCATTGGCTTTCTTAATGTATTGGTATGTGTGCTGATGGTGGTAAACTACTGGCTTTGCACACAAATCAAATAGTGGTATCACACTGTAGTATAGCCATTGTTTTCTTTGCCACAGGCTCTCAGTTAAAAAAGAAGTGCCACTTTCACTTAAGAATGTTGTTCATGAAGTAGTAAAAAAATCATTAAATCTTGACATTATTATTATTATTTTTTTTGAGACAGAGTCTCACTTTGTCACCCTTGGTAGAGTGCCATGGCATCATAGTTCACATCAACCTCAAACTCTTGGGCTCAAGGCATCCTCTTGCCCAAGCCTCCTGAGTAGCTGGGACTATCGGTGCCCATCACAACAACCAGCTATTTCCTTCTTTCTTTCTTTCTTTTTTTTTTTAAGAGACAGAGTCTCACTTTGTTGCCCTCAGCAGAGTGCCACGGCATCACAACTCACAGCAACTCCCCAGCTCTTGGGCTCAGGTGATTCTCTTGCCTCAGCCTCCTGAATAGCTGGGACTACAGGTGCCCACCACAATGCCTTTTGTTGCAGTTTGGCCAGGGCTGGGTTTGAACCCACCGCCGTTGGTATATGGGGCTGGCGGCCTACTCACTGAGCCACAAGCACTGCCCAGTGCTGTGTTTTTCTTTTCTTTTTCTTTTTTATAGAGATGTTCTTGCTGTAGCTGGTCTCAAACTTCTGAGCTCAAGCAATTCAACCGCCTCGGCCTCCCAGAGAGTTAGGATTATAGGCATGAGCCATTGCACCCAGCTCGACATCTATTTTTAATAACCCATTGGACAAATTGGGAAGCATACACCAAGTGTTTTTTTTTAATTATGATGGATGGGTGTCTTGAGAAAAAGCACTGTTTGATTGTTTGAACACGGAGTTAATCAGGTGATTTTTCTTCTATGAAATTCCAATTTTACTTGAAAGAATATCTGACAGGAAACTATAGTTATTCAGACTTAGACATTTAGCAGATATTTTCTTGAAAATTAACAGAAAGCTTATCACCACAAGGAAAACAAATGATGATATCTTTTACCAAAAGTAAAATTTGACCTTACAAGTAAAAACTGGAATTTTGGAAAACTTGTATCCACAACCATGACATGATAGCATTTCCAAACTTAAAGATTTTCTAATAAAAATCTTAGTGATATTATACATGTAATTTTCTAATACTGTATAATAAAGTGTGCCAACATCTGCTAGATCTACAAATTTTAGCGAACCAACATTTTCCAAACAACCAATTCATGAAGTTACAAAATACGTAAAAATTTAAAAATCCACTAAATAAGTATGGGCTTGGTGGCTCAAGCCTGTAATCCTAGCACTTTGGGAGGCTGGCGCAGGAGGATGCTTTGAGCTCAGAAGTTTAAGACAAGCCTGAGCAAGTTCCATCTCCACTTAAAAAAAAGAGAAAATTAGCCGGGAACTATGGTGGGCATCGATAGCCCTAGCTACTTGGGAAGCTGAGGCAGGAGGATCGCTTGAGCCCAAGAGTTTGAGGTTTCTGTGAACTAGGTGGATGGATGCCACAGCACTCTACCCTGGGTGGCAGAGCAAGAATCTGTCTCAAAAATAAACAAATTTAAAAAAGAATTCATTAAATATACAAAATAGATAAATGGATTCCAAAATAACCAAGCACAACAAGTTCACTGTTAGGGTTTGGGATTCTACATTGCAGTTAACCTTTAAGGAACTATCAGTTTTCCAATTTTGGTATGAAATCAAAGACATTCACAATAATACAAAAAGGCTATTAAAATACTCTACTCTTTTCCAACTTCATCTGTGTGAGGCCATTTTCTTTCACTTGCTTCAACTAAAATAACATCAACATATTGAAACAGATTAAATGTATAAGCAGACCTGAGAATCCAGATACTTTCCTTTACATCAGACATTCAAGAGAGAAGCAAAAACACAAAATAATGGCACCTCTTCTCACTGAAGTTTGGCTTTGGAAAATATACTTTTTAAAAATAAAAATATGTTATATAATATATGCTAACATGGAATGAGTTTGTTATTATTTTAAATATATTAGTAAATAACTATCTTAAAACGTCTCCATTTCAATATTTAATAAAATAAATATCCATGATGTAATCCATATAAATAGAAGCTCTTTGGGAATTTCAATTTATTTTTAAGAGCAAAAGGCAGTCCTGAGAACAAAAAGCTTAAAAACCACTACTTAGGCTTGGCGTCCATAGCACAGTGGTTATGGTGCCAGCCACATACACTGAAGCGGGCAGGTTCGAACCCAGCCTGGGCCAGCTAAACAATGACAATTGCAACAAAAAAATAGCCTGGCATTGTGGAGGGTGCCTGTAGACCCAGCTACCTGGGAGGCTGAGGCAAGAGAATCACTTAAGCCCAAGAGTTTAAGGTTGCTGTGAGTTGTGACGCCACAGCTGTCTACTGAGGGTGACAGATTAAAACTCTCTCTCTTAAAAAAAAAAAAGAACCACTACTTAAAAATGTAAGATGGCTATAAAGCCAGTTGGAAGGGTGGTATACAAGTGAGCTTCCATTCAATGGAAGGTATCAAAATGAAGGTATCAATTAACTGGCTTTTTTGGAACAAATGAAAAGTATCTTTTTAGTTTGTTATACCCATAGTAATTAAAAGAATCCCAGTACCCTTTAACTCATTTTTTTTGGATATTGTTGTTTGCACATTCACTGTACCTGTTACGTGAGTTGCTCTAGCTAAGGTCAATATCAAGGCACGGTTTAGTTCTTCAGATTCTGCTGACAGCACTGTTTTGGGATCACTGAGGAAGCGTGTAAACTGTGGCTGTACCTCCGAGCTACCTAATGCTGTTATAAGCCTGAGAGCAGTGCTCTCAACACTGAAAGTAGGAGAACAAAAAGAAATGTGAAAAGTTCCACATAAAATTTCAAAATTATGGAATTAAATCTAATTCTAGGCTAATTATAAAGGAAAAACATGCAAACTACAAATATTCCTTAATTACAAAAAAAATCATCCCTCTTTTGTCTGAGAATGTTGCTTAATTTGTTTAAAAATCTTGGAGTGCCACATTTTATAGTGAAAATCATCTGATATTTTAATACATTGTAAAAAGATAGCTTGATGCCTACAGGACTTAAAAAATGTCACCTGGCATATGTACACCATGGAATACTATTCAGCCATTAAAAAAAATGGAGACTTTACATCCTTCGTATTAACCTGGATGGAAGTGGAAGACATTATTCTTAGTAAAGCATCACAAGAATGGAGAAGCATGAATCCTATGTACTCAAATTTGATATGAGGACAATTAATGGCAATTAAGGACACAGTGGGGGTGGGGGAAGGGAAGAGTAGAGAGAGAAAGGAGAGAGGAGTGGGGAAAGGAAGAGCAGAGATAGGGAAGGAGGGAGGGGGGTGGGGCCTTGGTGTGTGCCACACCTTTTGGGGGCAAGACACGATTGCAAGAGGGACTTTGCCTAACAAACGCAATCAGTGTAACCTGGCTTATTGTACCCTCTATGAATCCCCAACAATAAAAAAAAAAGAAAGTCACCTGGATATGCACCATTTTAAAAATTATATTTTTTTATCTAAAATATATTATAATTCAAAGCAAAAGCAAAATGACATGACACTTAAATCACAATCTAAAGTATAATTTAAGTCCAGCATTCTAAAGGGCTAAATTAGAAGATAAAAATAAAGGCAGTGGAGGTACTAATTCTCAGTCAAAAAAATCCTAAAACAATTACTCAACTAAATTAATCAATTTCTATTTAAAAAACTGCACTCCTATACTAGACATAAAATGCATTAGAAGCAAAGAAGTTTTATGGCAAATGAATAAAAACATTATTATAAGGTAAAGGATTAAGATCCCAATCTCCAACAAAATTTCTAGTAAATCTTAAGGAAAAACAGTCTTCTTGGGTGGCACCTGTGGCTCAAAGGAGTAAGGCGCTGGCCCCATACATCGGAGGTGGTGGGTTCAAAACTGGCTCCAGCCAAAAACAGCAAAAAAATAAAAAAGAAAAACAGTCTTCAATGAACTCACCAGAGGTGGAGCTGGTTCTGGTTGGTTTGTGCAACAGCAGCCAAAGTATGAAGATGGCTCAGGAGCTGAACTCTGTAATGCGGCTGAATGTGGTGCATCCGGTAGCTGAACATTTCAAGGAGTGTGTGTAAGATCCCCCATGCGTGTGACTTGAAAACAGTTGGCAAAAGCTGACCTGGAAGAACGAGACAATTTAAAGCATCAGTTATTAAAAGCTATGCGTCAAAATACATTTGAAGAAATGACAATGAATAAAATGTATGTAAAAATTTGATAATGAAAATACACACACACACACACATCTCCATATATATTTTCTTTTTCTACTTTAATAATAGGAAAAAAAGTCCAGATCCTAATTATAATATCAAGTTTACTTTTTTCCTTGAATTTGGCAAATGATATTCAAGTTCATCTGGAAAAGTAAATGAGACAATATATGAAAAAAATTACTCTAACCTTACTTTTAAATTAACTTCTTGGTTATCTTTTACATTATTTTTGGAAAGGTAATGTTCCTAACCTTTCAAAGTATAAAGTTCACTTTTTAATACTATTGTTAAGGGTGAGTGTGATAGCTTTATTCAACTCTCAATTATCTGAGAAGTCACTGTGCTTAAAATTAAAATTATGTTGTACTGAAAAACTTAGAATTACCATGAATCCAAAAGCCACTTCCACAATAAAAGTATCTATTATTTACAGCTGCATAACAGCTAGCAGACTTTGTAAGGTGTCTTCTGCAATGTAGGAAAACTCCTTCTCTATTGCTAGTCAGACTCAGTACGCACTGGACAATAGCATTGCTTCCTTGGGGAAGAATCTAACTTGCCTGAGGATGGGGACCCTGACTATCCTGCTCACTGAGCTCTGAACACTTAGCACATTTGCTTTTTCTTACTTTACTTGGAAATGCAACAATCTCCCAACTCCCACTTCCTATCCCTCTTTTTTGCTTTCTTTTTCTCTAGAACACGTATTACCTGACATAATGCATATTTGTTTATTTACTTTATTGTCCCCCTTATTAGCATGTAAGCTCCATGACGGTGATTTTCCTTCTCCGCTGTATCCCTGACACTAAGAAAAACACCCATTGAATTAATGAATAGGTTAATGGTTATAAACATCAGAAAGTCCTGTCTTACTGATAAATCCTTTGATGCCCAAAGACTCTATCTCCATATAGACCAATAAACGACTGTAAGTTTCCACTAGGGCTGGAGCCAAGGCCACACTGGACTTTGCATGAGCAAGTTTTATCACTCTGGTTGCGATGCTATGAATAAGGCTGAGGAGAAAAAAAGGGAAGAAAATAAACATCCATATATGTGACATAAAAAACAAGGGATTCTTTGCTTGTAGGTAACCCAGTATAAATCTGAACTTACATGATTCAGATGAAACTGACTCATTTTATACACTTAAGTTGTGCAGGACACTTGGTAACAATGCACTTGCTTTACAACCTGGGACTAATTCCTGTTTCTATGGAGCTTTCATTTTGCATCAGGATCTCCCTGCCCATGGAAAAACAAACTGGGTACCACGCACCAGAGCATACTTGTGATGTAAGATCACAAGTTAGCAATGTTGTAACTGATGGTATGCTGTTTTTCTTTTTACATGACGTAACAAAATACATTTGAGAAATTAAATAATTTCTGTCACAGATTTATTTAATATCACCACTATGACCAAAATTACAGGTTCTATCGTGACTTTGCTCAAATCTCTCACATATGCGAGTGAAGCACATGTATGATTCTGTCACAGTGTCTACTATTTGTAAGAGAGGTTGGTTTTACTAGGACTGACACATACCTGGAGGTCTGTGATGTGTTCTCTTTGGCCTACACAGTTTTAAGTCTGAGACAACACTTAAAAATCTGGGTTTCTATCCCATCTCAAAAAATTTTGGAAGCTCTAACTACTCTAGTCCTCATTCTTATACTGTAGACATTAGCTAACGTGGTAGCTCCATGAGCTGAGCCCCTCACCTCCAGTTGGCCTAAGCCCCTTCCACACATACACCTCCAGGCTTCACTCCTCTACAACTTTCAGCTGGCTTCATGCGGCACTTGAAGTTCTGGAATCACACCCAACAGAGCCATTTCTATCTCATAGAAACCATAATTGTCAATTCTAAAAGTGTCCCTATAATCAAAAAGTAAAAGGCTTAAAATTTTCACAAATTTGAACTTCCAGCATTTTTTTTTTTTTAATTTCAGGTTAATATGAGGGTACAAACAACCAGGTCAAAATATTTGAATAATCTGCACTCAAAAGGTGCACCAAACACCCCCACACTCCACTCACTCAGTGGAAGCACCTCTCTCATTCCCCCTCCTCCCAACTTGAATTGAATTTTTCTCCTATGTGGGTGTGCATTAGGACTATCCATTGGCTTCATATTAGTACTGAATACATCAGATATTTGCTTTTCCATTCTTGTGGTACTTTACTAAGAAGAATGCATTACAAAGCCATCCAGGTTAATACAAAAGATGTGAAGTTACTGTCCTTTTTATAGCTGAATAGTATTCCATGATATGCATATACCATAATTTATTAATCCATTGCTGAGTATGGGTATTTAGGCTGTTTTCACTTCTTGGCAATTGTAAATTGAGTTGTGGTAAAAAATCTAGTGCAAATGTCCTTATGATAAACTGATATTTTTTTCTTCTGGGTAGATGCCTATAGTGGGATTGCATGGTCAAATGGGAGGTCTAATTTGAGATCTTTGAGGATTCTCCATACTTCTTTCCAAAGAGGCTACAGTAGTTTGCAATCCCACAGTGTAAAAGTGTTCCCTTCTCTCCACATCTGCACCACCACCTGCAGCTTGGGAGCTTTGTGAAGTGGGCTAATCTTACTGGGTTAGGTGGTTTTGATTTGCATTTCTCTGATGATTAGGGATGATGAGCATCAGCAAATTTTTAATGAAAACATAATTGTGGGTGGGTGCAAAGACAGGCACCCTATGAAGATAGTCTTCACAGACATTTTTTTAAACATTAAGATGGTGCAAACAACCATAATGTCCAACAAAGTAGAACTGGATAAAGTCATATACTGCTACACAAAAACAATCTTTGTAGCAGTTTTTAAAAATCTTTTCGAAGATTTTTGCTAGACCTCAAAAGGTGTTTGATTATTATGGAGAAAGGTGATTATAAAACAGTATTTCAGTATGATTCCATTTTTCTCATAAGAGAAAAAATGTTAAACTAATATACATTATAATATACATTTATTTTATCCATAGGGAAAAATAAACTCTGAAATATATACAAAAACAATTTTATAATGCTTACCTCTCAGGAAGGGATTATAGCAATGATTTTCTTTGGCTTATTTGTATATTCTACAAGGCCTATAATAAACAATGTTCATTTGTGTAACAAAATAAATCTATTTTTACAAATGCATTTGACAATAAAATACACACATACAATCATGAAATCAAAGTTTATACTATACTGCTATCAATTCACTAACATGGAATGAAATAAATAAAAAAAAATACCTCATTTTAGCATGAACTGTCAGTGAATCCAGGAGGTTCATTGGTAAGGGAGTAATAGATCCTGAAGCCAAACAGCTAGTTCCAGGGAGAGGTATCCTCATAATTCCATTTCCATAAATGGTTTCTACCAGCGCTCCCATTGGTAACGTAAAACACTCTGAATTTGTAGAGTATGCATTACATAACAGGGCAATCTTATAGTCGTTCATTTGTAAACTTTTATTTCTCAGGCTCTGCTGGAGAAACCTAAAAATTCACATTTTATTAAACAGAAAAAAATGCACATCATTTTGATAAAGTAAACTTAAATTTTTTTAAAAAGGTCCATTTTATGCAACTATTCACTGGTGCTATCTTTCTTCTTACAGATATAATTTCTGGGTGAAATGTAGAATGGAAACACATAAAAGTTTGGGTAGCATTTCAGAAGATACTTAAATTAATTATAAGTTAACAATTAATGGGTATTTTTAAAGTATGTTCTACATATATACAACATTGTATTAGGCTCAGTTTCAGAGAATAAAGAAATAACTCATAAAACCATGAACTATGTTTCTATTTATTATCTGTTTAAGTACAAAAATATGCCTTCATTATAGATATCACCATGGAAAAACATGGGTAAGCAGTGTCTGTCACAGAGAATGAAAGCCAAATGACATATCAAGTCTGACTACCCTAGAGTCTCTCATGAAGAGATCTGGCAGTCCTTTCCAGAAGTTCTAGGTGGGTAGTTCAGCTACTCCTAGCACCCTTGACTGGAGCACAATACTATCAAAGGGCATCTTCCTTGAGTCATCTGAGCTTTGGAAGAGACATAAGGGAGCATGTGAACCAGGTCATGATAATTTCAAATCCCATGCACTTGAGAAATTTTGAAACATTTTCATATTAATAAAATTGACACACTTCCATTAAATTAATAACTTTAAAATGCAACATATAAAAACAAAGATCAGCTTTGAAAATTAAAAAAAAAAAAATCTTTATGTATAAATAGCACTAAACTTCCAGTAGTTTCCTGATATGGGTACTGGTTGCATTCTCTTGCTATGACATATTCATTAAATATTTACCTCTATGCTACCTCCAAAGGGTTAGGAGAGATTTCCAAATTGCACACAAATATTGAAACCATTATTAGTTTCAATCCACTATTTATTAAACAAGAAAATTAAATGTCAAGCAACAAATAACTTACTCGTGGTGAAGTTTTAAGGAATGGGGTATTGGAATCTGTAGCTTTGAGTTGTCATTTTGAGCTTTTCTATTAAGATGAATCCAAATGCAAGTCATTGCAAAGGCGTGAGTTGACTGAGGTTTGTTAATATCAGGAACTGGGATACACTGAAAAATAAAAATTTTCATATTACAAGAAAAGAACTAATTATATGTATTTTTGCAATCCATTTCTCTTTAAAATATCCTATCTTAATTTAGCCCAATGGATCTTTGACTATTCAGCAATACAAATCAGAAGGTCCAACAGCCACAAAAATTTAAAACCATTAAAAGATGTTATACTTGGCATATTAGTATTTTCCAAGAAAGTAACAGAAATTCCCAAGTGCTTAGTTAAGCTTTTCCTACTATCACAGAGCATTCGCAAACAAAAATGTTTTAAATTTTTCTTTAAAAAATTATTCTATTTTTAAAATATTTTTAAAGATAAAAAGTTTTATTTTTATTTAAAAAAATTTAAAGCACATCATTATGAAATCTTACTGACACTGAAATACACTAAAAACACAGAATTTCTAAAAGTCTCAGAATACTTTTCAAGAACACATAACAGAGGTGGGGCATTGTGGCTCACACCTGTAATTCTAGCACTTGGGGAGGACAAGGTGGGAGGATCACTTGGAGACCAACCTGGGCAGCACAGTGAGACTTCAAATTAATTAATTAATTTTTTAATTAATTAATTAAAAAATAGCCAGGCATGGTGTCATACACCTGTAGTCTCAGGTACTCAAGAGGCTTAGGTGGGAGGATCACTTAGCTCAGGAGTTTGAAATTACGGTGAGCTACGATCAGGTCACTGCATTTCAGAGTAAAACCCTGACTCTAAAAACAAAAATACAAATCAAAAAAAAGGTAAAAATCCAAGAAATATGTAATCTAAATGACAATCATTAAACATATCAAATAAATGTGAAATGATATGGACGTCTCAAATTTAGTTTAAAATAGTCCAGCAATTAAAATGTAGCTTGACTAGGAATATCTTGTGCCACATAAAAAACTGCCCTTGGGCCAAACAGCACTGGATTCAAGTTGGAGTCAGAAATGAAACATAGGAAGAGGAAGCAGACCCGGGGGATTTACGTGACTTGGCAAGGGTATAAAGCTCTAGAGTCTGGCCCTCAAACCCAGGCATTCTGTGTCTGCATTTTATCTTATTTCTCATTAAAGATCCCTGCATTTGAAAGGAAAGGGATTCATAATTGCCATGTGTGTGTTCTCAGATAGAATTTACATGGAAAACAATTATAGTCATCCCTCTGCTTCTGTGGGGGCTTGGTTCCAAGACCCCACTGGTACCCATATCCACAGATGCTCATATCCCTGACATAAATGGTGCCATATTTACATGTAACCTAAACACACCCTCCCATATTTTTGGAATCATCTCTCGGTTACCTACAAGGCCTAATACAATGTAAATGCTGTGTAAATGGTTGTTATACTGTATTTTTCTTTTTTTTGTAGTTTTGGCTGGGGCTGGGCTTGAACCCACCACCCCCGGTATATGGGGCCAGCTCCCTACTCCTTGAGCCACAGGTGCTGCCGGTTGTTATACTGTATTTTTAAATGTATACTGTTTCTTCTTCTTGTATTGTTGTTTCTATTGATATTTTTTAGAATCTGCATGTGTGGAGGGTTGATGTAATAACTGTTAAGTAAAACGAACTACAGCAGAGAATAAAGAGAGATCAGGAACATATATTCTGAATTCGGAGAGACTTCTGCATATCCTAGCCATGTTATCCTGAGACAAACACTTATCTTTTTAACCCCTTGATTTCTTCATCTGTAAACTGGAGATATCATGAATTTTGTGTGTCTATTAAATTATCACGTAAGCGTTTGGCATAGTGCGTATGAAATGCCAGTAAGTATTGACATATGATAGCCCAATGGCCATCATAATGATGATAGTAATTAAGAAGAATTGGATATCTTTTTATTGAATTATTTTTTGAACCACAATCAATGGGAGTTTTTGCATAGTCTTGTGATTTGAAATTGAATCCCAACAATTAAAACTGTAGCTAATAAGGGATGCAAGGCTGGTTTAACATACGCAAGTCCATAAACGTTATCCACCATATTAACAGAGGCAAAAATAAAGATCACATGATCCTCTCAATAGATGCAGAAAAAGCATTTGATAAAATCCAGCATCCTTTTCTAATTAGAACACTGAAGAGTATAGGCATAGGTGGCACATTTCTAAAACTGATTGAAGCTATCTATGACAAACCCACAGCCAATATTTTACTGAATGGAGTAAAACTCAAAGCTTTTCCTCTTAGAACTGGAACCAGACAAGGTTGTCCTCTGTCACCTTTACTATTCAACGTAGTGCTGGAAGTTCTAGCCAATACAATTAGGCAAGACAAGGAAATAAAGGGAATCCAAATGGGAGCAGAGGAGGTCAAACTCTCCCTCTTTGCTGACAACATGATCTTATACTTAGAGAACCCCAAAGACTCAACCACAAGACTCCTAGAAGTCATCAAAAAATACAGTAATGTTTCAGGATATAAAATCAATGTCCACAAGTCAGTAGCCTTTGTATACACCAATAACAGTCAAGATGAGAAGCTAATTAAGGACACAACTCCCTTCACCATAGTTTCAAAGAAAATGAAATACCTAGGAATATACCTAACGAAGGAGGTGAAAGACCTCTATAAAGAAAACTATGAACTCCTCAGAAAGGAAATAGCAGAGGATATTAACAAATGGAAGAACATACCATGCTCATGGATGGGAAGAATCAACATTGTTAAAATGTCTATACTTCCCAAAGCAATCTACCTATTCAATGCCATTCCTATCAAAGTACCTACATCGTACTTTCAAGATTTGGAAAAAATGATTCTGCGTTTTGTATGGAACCGGAAAAAAACCCGTATAGCTAAGGCAGTTCTTAGTAACAAAAATAAAGCTGGGGGCATCAGCATACCAGATTTTAGTCTGTACTACAAAGCCATAGTGCTCAAGACAGCATGGTACTGGCACAAAAACAGAGACATAGACACTTGGAATCGAATTGAACACTAAGAAATGAAACTAACATCTTACAACCACCTAATCTTTGATAAACCAAACAAGAACTTACCTTGGGGGAAAGACTCCCTATTCAATAAATGGTGTTGAGAGAACTGGATGTCTACATGTAAAAGACTGAAACTGGACCCACACCTTTCCCCACTCACAAAAATTGATTCAAGATGGATAAAGGACTTAAATTTAAGGCATGAAACAATAAAAATCCTCAAAGAAAGCATAGGCAAAACGCTGGAAGATATTGGCCTGGGGGAAGACTTCATGAAGAAGACTGCCATGGCAACAACAACAAAAATAAACAAATGGGACTTCATTAAACTGAAAAGCTTCTGTACAGCTAAGGAGACAATAACCAAGGCAAAGAGACAACCCACACAATGGGAAAGGATATTTGCATATTTTCAATCAGACAAAAGCTTGATAACCAGGATCTATAGAGAACTCAAATTAATCCACATGAAAAAAGCCAACAATCCCTTATATCAATGGGCAAGAGACATGAATAGAACTTTCTCTAAAGACGAAAGACGAATGGCTAACAAACACATGAAAAAATGTTCATCATCTCTATATATTAGAGAAATGCAAATCAAAACATCCCTGAGATATCATCTAACCCCAGTGAGAATGGCCCACATCACAAAATCTCAAAACTGCAGATGCTGGCGTGGATGTGGAGAGAAGGGAACACTTTTACACTGCTGGTGGGACTGCAAACTAGTACAACCTTTCTGGAAGGAAGTATGGAGAAACCTCAAAGCACTCAACCTAGACCTCCCCTTCGATCCTGCAATCCCATTACTGGGCATCTACCCAGAAGGAAAGAAATCCTTTTATCATAAGGACACTTGTACTAGACTGTTTATTGCAGCTCAATTTACAATCGCCAAAATGTGGAAACAGCCTAAATGCCCACCAACCCAGGAATGGATTAACAAGCTGTGGTATATGTATACCATGGAATACTATTCAGCCATTAAAAAAAATGGAGACTTTACATCCTTCATATTAACCTGGATGGAAGTGGAAGACATTATTCTTAGTAAAGCATCCCAAGAATGGAGAAGCATGAATCCTATGTACTCAATCTTGATATGAGGACAATTAATGACAATTAAGGTTATGGGGGGGGAAGCAGAAAGAGGGATGGAGGGAGGGGGGTGGGGCCTTAGTGTGTGTCACACTTTATGGGGGCAAGACATGATTGCATGAGGGACTTTACCTAACAATTGTAATCAGTGTAACTGGCTTATTGTACCCTCAATGAATCCCCAACAATAAAAAACAAACAAACAAACAAAAAAAAACTGTAGCTAATAATTACTTTTCAGAAAACATTGTCTTTAAGTGCCAGGGATTAAGTGTTGGAGACCTTAACAACAATTTAATATTAAACAGCCATCCGTGATGCACTGTATTCCAATTCTTAGAATTATTGTGTTGCAATAAAAGTTTTATTTCAAAAAATAAATAAATAAATAAATAAATAAAATAGTCTAGCATTAACAAAAAAGGAGGGAAGATAAAACAGGAATATTTCTTGATGATGAGTATATGGGTTAATGTTCTATTTAGTCTAGTTTTGTATATGTTTAAAAATTCCATAATAAAATGTTTCTTTAAAATGGCAATCTTGAAAATATGTCACATTTTACTCAAATTTCTTATATAACAAGACACTGCGGGAACACACTGAGACTCACTTGGCAAACAGAAAAACAGGTATTAATAGATGCTGTCATTTGGCCATTGGATGTGTAGCTTTAGTGCTTTTTAAGACTGTAGACATACTTAGAATGTAGAGAAAGAGCTGGCTATACTTGATATTCTACTGTGATTTAGCATAAACTTTAGAAATAATCTAGTTTAATATCTTCATTTTACATGAGTAAACCTAATGTGAAATGATTCTGAATGCCCTTCTCATGGTCATGGTTAGCCATGGAATCGGAAAAAGAACTCATCCACATCCAGCACTCTTTTCACAAAATCACACTAAAATCCTCAAATGGAAATTAAACATAATTTATTTATCACATTGTTAACAATTCAATAAAACTTACTTCTTTTTCTGGGTACAGCAAGTCAAAGAGCTTCATGACAGGGAGAAAATCAGCTAGTGCATTTTTCTGAATACTTCCGGAAATGAATTGCAGGAGAACCCACATCAGATGATCTCTGCCTTTTATCAGTCCTCGTCCTGCTAACTGTAAAAGATGTTTAAATACAGGTGTGTACATAGCTACTTAAAAAGGAATGTAGGAAATTTTTTTTTTTTCCCCAGAGAAGGTTTTTGGTCTTGGAAAGTAAGCATCTAAGTTTGGCATTTACTAATCATGTGGTCTCAATTCAAGACACACCATGCAAAACCTAACTATTTATTTTACTATTATATATATGTTTTCTCCTGTTCTCCAAAATAACTATGCACATCAAACATTTAATGTTTTAGAATGTAATCAAATTGATCACATTGTATAGGAGAATCAAGTTTAATATGGGATAATGCTTATTAAAAATATTACCAAAAACTCGGATATACTCTATTACAACAAAAGGAATTTTTTTTAAATTACCAAGGACAGGTTATCATAAGATGCTTTTCCTGGTTTCCTGTATATTATAACAGACACCAGTGATGGTGGGGTGGAGAGAGGGTGGTTAAAAGAACTTTAACAACTTTTATGAAAAATGTTCCCTAAATAACTTCTGCTATACAGATGTTACAGATATAACATTTATTTTCATTCACCGTGTCCAAAACTTTGTGGCAAAACCCCACAAATTTATTCTTCCATTTCTCTTCCCTTTTTTTGGATTCACTGTCCTACCTTCTTATTCATTACCAGAGCCTTATTATACCCTGTGTCAGCTGCCAGTCACCTAGTTCTCCTCAACCTGTCTCCAAAAACAAAAATACAAACCACTGCTCCCACAGCCACTGCGGGATCTTCCTGCCTCTGGTTCTGCCCCCATCCATCTCTGCACCACCATCTTCCTTCTGTGGCCAGTGGCAGTAATTTTTCTAACTATACATGATGATGCTATCCCCTTCCTGATTTCCTACAAAAACAAAACCTAAATTCCTTAGAGCAGGCACATGGACATCTAGTGTTCTCCATGTCCGCCCTTGCCTCCTGCCTTCCTGATCTCACCAAACTTCCTCTTTTACATTTTCCCTTTCAGTTCTCACACACCTATATCCCCTTCCAAATGATGATCTTATTGCTAGGGAAACCTTTCCTATCTTTTCCTCTTAGCAAATTTCTATTCATCCTTGAAGTGTCAAAGATGTCTCTGATAAGAGCCATTCCTAATGTCTTTGATAGTGACCATCCTCTTTCATTCCCATTGCAGGGAAACATGCTTCCATTGTGACAGCCATTAAATTATGAGCAGATCGTTTATATATATATACCTTCCCTCCAGTGAGGTGCTCCTTGAGGTGTCATAGTGGCTTTTTATCTTGTATCCCCTGGTGCCTGCACTGTGAATATGTGGCAGGAATGACTGAATTCAGTTCTTACAGTGTCATGTTAAGAAACCTTCCTGCCTTCCTTCTCACCAACACTTTCTCTTTTACATTTTCTCCTAAAACCTAGGATAGAAATTAGGGCTTAGAACTTCTGCCTATGCTGAAATCACTGGGGAGTGCCCTTATCAGCCTAAACATACTAATCGCAGGTGAAGGGGGAAGCTGCTCTGACCAAAAGATTTTAGTACACACCTTCTGATGAAGGGAAAGAACCATATGTGGAAAACTTGCAAACTGGAAAAGCACAAAGAAAATGAGCTGACTCGAGAGATGCTGCCACAGGAGCTGACTGGTTCCCCCGTCGTCGAACTTCTCTTCAGTCTCGGATCGCTCCATAGCATAAACCACCAGATCCACCAGCTGGTCCTCCAGCACAGGGCAGCGCTGCTTATGCTGTAGGGCAGAGATTAAATACAGTATTCCAAAAGCCTCTCGGTTAGTTTCAGAAGTCACCAGTTAATGGGCATTAATCGTAACAAGAGACTGAGAAGCATGGAATGAAGTTGAACTTGAGAAGTTAAGTTAGATTTTCTCTATTAAAGCTGCATCATGTTATTTTATCACAGGGACAAAGTTTCATAGAAAATTTTTCTTTCAGGTTCCCCACAAAATAGACTACCTATCACCTTTTGACTTCCACTATGGACATTTTGGTTTGATTTGACAAAGGGCACTATATAGGAGACAATTTTGTTATTTGTCCTTTGAAAAAAGATAACATTTTAAAAGGCATATGAGATAGGGATAGCAGAATTAATTTTGTAATCTAACGTAAAAGATGAAACCCCTGGATTTCCAGGGATCAAATGTTCTGATTGAGTAAATAAAGCAGGATGTGATCTATTTATTTAAATTAACCACCACAAGTTTACACTAACTTTATATACAGGGGTATATCTAAATAGCTGCCAGAATACCCAATGTCTGCTTTTCAATGGTACTGACTCTGATACTGAAATGGAACAAATGATAATTTTCTCTGGAAAAAAAAGATTGATCTCTGCTCTTCCCTTTTGGAAGACAAACATAATGCAGCTTTAATTTTAAATTAGACCATTTTAAAATCTAAAACAAGAAAAAGAATTGAGTTTAAACACTAAAAATGAAAATGCAACTTCCCTTTCTAGAGGCAAAAAGATGTGCTTTTTAAAGTGATTTAAGAAATATACTTTTAATGAAAAAAAGTCATATTTCAAGTCATTTTTATATTTCCTTTATAAATTTTATATGACTTAGTAGCAGGCAGTTGGAAGCCTTTCTAGTAAATATAATTACTAATGTTGTACATTCCCCTAAACTTTAGATGTGATTATCAGTCTTTTGCCATGAAAAAGGGATATGATTTTTTTTAAATTTAGGGAAAAAATGCAAAATGGGGACAAATTTAGAAATAAACAAGACATAATGAGTAGCATCCCCTCTTTTGCATGCTCTTTGCCAGCTCCAAACTCGTAAAGCTCCAATATAGCTGCACTTTCTGAAAACATGCAAATAAAACAAACGTCTGTCCAAACAGTAAGCATCAATGGTTTTTCCATATTTTTTCAAAAATACACAATGCCATGATCACAGTTCAACCACATTACAGGTTTACAAATAGCGATATTAACACCACCACTTGATACTACAGTACTTTCCTCCAAATGTCATTATCATTATGAAGCAGAGCAAAGTGCAACAGACAACACTACAGACTATTTCTTAAATCAGCATGCAAAACTACTGTGTACAGGGCTTGAAATTCACTAGTTCTGCCAACCACCAACAACCTAAGAAATGTGTCAGACAACACAAATTGAGAGTGAGATCATTCAAAGTATACAGGAGTCAGAAAAAATTGTGAAAAGAAGTAAAGCCAGGATTTCCAGTAGGAATTTTTCACTAGTGATGGGAATTTGCTTCTACTTTGGAAATGAACCAATTTGTCATCTATTTCTCCATCCATAAGGGTCTTCAATCAATCTGCTTTAGGAAAAAAAGAGCAAACTAAGTAAAATTGGATTTTAGCACCTGAGTCACTTTAAAGTTCCTCTTTTTAGTATTAACTATTCATTTTAAAAACTAGATTTTCACCTATATATTTTTAGCATGTTGATGGTCATCCAGTTAATGATTAAAAAAGAAAAGCCAAAGATACTAAGATTTTGACAAAGGAAGAACACCAGGAAATTTACAGTTAAAGCTGATCATCTTTCAGTACACGACCATGACATGACTTAAGATTACTTCCAACTTTTTTGCTAAGAATTAAATTGGTCAAAAATCTCTTTAATACCTAATGCCCTTGTAATTGGTGGTAGCAGAATATCTAACAGGATTAACTATAAATTTCCCAGGTGTTTAGGGCTATTGCCAAGAACATTTCTCAAACCGCTTAAAAATGTTGCTTTATCTGCCAATTTTGAGAATATCAGAAAAGAAAAAAAAAACTGAAGTATAAAATAATTTGCACTATCTGCTTTGTAATAGTAAGTTTTGCTTTACTTTTCCCTTATTAAAAGACAGGTAAATTAAAATTAAGACTCTCTTCCACATGGCTGGTGGTTTTAAAATGTGGAACAAACAGTTGTAAAGCAGCCTAAGGATCTATGGATAAAGGTTAGCTGTCAATCTCTAGGCTAAGCTAAGAGATTGTAAGTCAGTAGATGCTATCTTTATAGCTATTCACATGCTCTCTGAAAGCTTTCACAAATTTAAAGCTTCAAAATACTAGCACATAAAGTTGAATATGTTAGTTTATGTCATATTGGATTTTTAGTTAAAATCTCTTTTAATGATGAGAAAATGTAAATTCAGTATTTTAACTATTCCATTAATGCGCCTAGATAACAGCCTAAACTATACTGGAATTTCATTTTAAACTTTCTGCTTTGATACAAGCCAAAAATCAGGCACAAGGTATTAATAGAACCATTAATATGAACCCACCCATGCTCCTGCTCCTTTCCCACTACTCTTTCAAATATTAAATGATGGTGCCTTTCAGTCTTAGTGTCCCACATGCTATATTGAGTGTCACTTGCCACTTTCCATGTAACAGTTCTGGTAATGCTTTTGCAGTAAAACTGTGACGTACTATGCTTAGGTGAGCCTACATTAATTTTAAATCCTTATTCCAATGCTATAAATCAATTTAAAAGCAATTCAGGACAAATTGGGAAGAAAAATCTCTTTTAATGGCATTTATCAAATTCTCTGGTTTAACCAAGAAAGCTGCCAATCAGAAAACCAGAGCCCTATGCCAGTTAATACGCTTTCAATGGGGCCTTTCAAAAGTATTTTGAAATAACTTCAAAAGTTATTTCCAAGAAAACTAAGTGATTAGTTTAAGACAACATGAATGGTAAATATTTCACTGTCTCCCTGTAGCCAGAGTTTGAACCAATCACATACAACTTTGAGGAATGTATCCATTTTGTGATGCTTTTACTCTGCGGGAAGCATGAAGCACACAAAACAAGATTTTTCCACTCTGAATTTAAGTCTAACATTTCACCTTGGTGATCACAGAACTGAGCTAAGTATCACCTTTGGTACAGACCTGATCTTAGGAGAGAATATGGCCCAATTCCTACTGGAAAATGCAATATGAACAGCTCTTAAGAGAGTTTCAAGCTTTAAGTAAATTATTGCATTGCTAGAGAAAGGACAAGAAAGTACAGTGTAGGATATAGTTCTGTAATGATAAAAGATGTGATAAGATGACTTGGTTATTTTTAGTCAGAAGCTTCCTATCCTGTGTGTGTGTGTGTTCATTTGCCAGTCTGCTTTCCGGCAGGTAGAAATAATCTATCAAGTCAATGCAGCTATTATCTTCCATCTACAAGTTCCCTCACTACAGAGTTTTCTATGAAAACAGTTACTGATGAATTGTGAATTTCTGACAATGTTTACACTACAGTGGGACCAATACTAATAATGTTCTGTCAGCATTTCCATTATAAACTTTATTTTTTATGGATTTATGTCTTAGTCATAAACTTTTTTTAGGTTGAAACTTATTATTGAAATGATCAGATCAGAAATACTCTCAATTGTTCTATCAATTTCTAGTTTGAGAAGAGCTGCTCCCCAAAAGAAAACAGCTAGGGACAGCTAAGGATGTCTGGGGGAAGGTACTTGCAGCTCAAATGACCAAGGGTACATTTATCTACCAAACTGCAAAAAAAAAAAAAAAAAAAAAAAAAAAATCAAGTCACGTATGACTTAAAGTTCATTGCAAGAATTAGTTTGAAGGCATAGCATGAAGCATTCTTTCAAAGTTAACTGAATACTTACCTCTAATTCAAGTGAAAGTTGATCAGAATTAAAGACTTGGTATTTAAGATGTTAATTTGACAGATTATGTGGCGTAACTGTCAGATACTCTGATGTGAAGCAGTTTCAGTTTCACATGTACAAAGGCTTGTCCAAACAAGGAAACTTGGCAAATTTTTCAGAAGAAAAAACTTAAAATAATAAAAGAGATACTGCTACTAGGGTGAGGTTTGGCATGCAAAGTTTCAACACTGAGCAAGTTTTATGGCCAAGCTATATGTCCTCAAAAATAGGTCTTTATAAATGGAAGCACTGGCACAACCTTCACTATAGTATTGCAAACAGTAACGCTATTTTATATAACCTAGACAAGAATGTCTTTTTAAAATCAAAAAGCTGGTTTATTTTAATATGTTGGGTTCAAAAAGTTTTAACAAAAATAATTGGAACCACTATGTTGTTTAAAACATCAAAGGTGAAAAGTCTTGGAACAGACTTGGGACTGTACAAGAGTTTGGTTTATGAAGTTTGGCCACAGTGTTTTTCTTCCACCATGGGTGAGCCTCACCTGAGGGGAGCTCACTCCAGGAGGAGGGCACTTCTGGCAAAGATGGACCAAGAAGAGTGTTTGTCAAACAGGTGTGGGGTCACCTAAGAGTGTGACATTTCTTAGTCAATCCCCAGGTTTCCAAAAAAACCTTTCCTGTATCAAGTTTACCACTCCAACTTTTAAAAGCAGTGTATCTCTATTAAAGTACTTTTTTCTCTTTGTGTTATTTTTAATTTGTTTTTGTTTTAAGGCAAAGAAAGCAACGTAAGTATTTTTGTTGTTATTTATTTATTTGTTTTAACTGTCTGGAAAGATAAAGGCCACCACAAATCTTTCCATCTCTGAAAATTCTACGAGGCTAGCTGTAGCCCTAAAGTATGAAAAACAGTAAAATGGAGTGGGAAGCAAAAACAGCCCATCAAAAAGTGACAGGGTTCACTGAATGCCAGGTGTTGTCTTTTTGTTTAAAAACAAAAACCAAAAAAAAAAAAAAAAAAAAAAAAAATTAAAAAAGCAAACACCAAAAACCAAAAAACCAAAAACCAAAAAACAAAACCAAAAACAATCCACCAAAAAGAACTCTCATATCCCAAGAAGAAATTTTTTTAGTGGCCTTGGTCTCAGCATGGTCCTGCCAATTTCAAGCCCCGACCATACACGTATTCTCTAAATGGAATCAGTGGCTACAAAGCGGCCAGCGTATCGTTAGTCACAATACAACAGTAAGGTTGTGAACATACCTGAGCAATGTTCAAGGTCTAGAGCATTGGAGGATGGGCAGGACAAGACAGGACAGAACAAAAATAAAGGAAGAAAAAAAGAAAAGACAAAACAGTGACTATGAGGCCAGCCTCAAGGAACCCAGAGTCAGCACAAACCCTCCCACATGTTACACCACCAAAAATAAACAAATATACACCAAAAAAAAAAAAAAAAAGTCAGCAAGAAGGCCACGCTGAAGATTACAGGGTTATAAAAATAGACACCCAAGCAACAAAAAAAGTCAAAAATTATGGTTAAGTCATGTGTAGGTTTCTCTGGCAAAAGGTATTCTTGAAACTGGCCTTATAGAAAAAAAAGCAATGCAAAATAAACCAACTTTAAAAAATCTCATTTTTTAATTTAAACAATTCTTAAAGCAATATAGAAACGATAGAAACAATGTTATTTAATAAACCATATATTTAAAAAAATCACCAAATAGTTTTGTAACTGTTTTGCTCAGTTAGCTATAGCAAAGAAAAGAGAAAAGAATAGTGCAGATTCTATGCAAAATTTACTAGGTTTCTGGTATAGTACAGTACCTGCTTATTTAAACCTAGCATATTGCAGACCATATCCCTGGAATAAGGCTGCTCCAATACATATCTCAACAAAGCAGTCTGTGGTTCAAACAGATCCTTTAAAGAAAATAAAGAAAATCATTGCTTCAAGATCAACATAAATGTTAATTCAAATTATTTGAAATTGAGATTAAAAAGTCCTCTAAATGCACTTATTACCTTCACACAGTAGGCAGTATCTAGTGGGGGAAAAAAATCATAGGATTTTAGTGCTTACAATGTATCTGTTCCCACCCCTCAATTGATAAGGAGGTAAAGGGACTTGCCCAAGATCACACAGAGGGTAACAATTAAGATAACACTAGAACCAGATCTTCCAATCCCCCTTTCCCAGTGTGATTTCCATTCTATATTCCTGAAAACATAAAAAGATTGACATTTTTAAATTTTAGGTATTGCAACATCAATTTATGTAGATTTGGTCCTTAGTAATAACATTTCTTAGACATAAATATTATTAAAAATATCTTTGCTTCCTGTTAAACTTGACCAATTTTCTAGGAGCGTTTTCTAGGAATGTAAGTTTACACTTACTGATAACCAAACTCAGTTTATAATAATACCGGAAAGCTACGTATAAAAATTCTTTTTTGCCAGGCACAGTAGCTTGTGCCTACTAACACTCTGGGAGGGTAACATGGGAGGATCCCTTGAGCTCAGGAGTTGGAGACCAGTCTGAGCAAGATCAAGACTCTGACTCTACAAAAAATAGAAAAAGTAGCTAAGTCCTGTGGTAGTCCAGCTATTTGGGAGGCTGAGGCAGGAGAATTACTTAAACTAAGGAGTTTGAAGTTGCTGTGAGCTAGGCTGATGCCATGGCACTCTAGCCTGAGGCAACAGAGTGAGAATCTGTCTCTTAATAAATATGTAAATAAAATTAAATAAATAAAAAATTCTTTTTTGGAATTTGTAGCTATTCTTCCAAATGACAACCTGAAAGTATATCCAATATGCCTTGATTATAGGCCAATCAATCCCCTATTTGCCTACTGAGTTTCCCAAACAGCTCTTTGGCTCTTAAATAGCAAACCATTAGAGAAATAAAGGGAACAGTCATGTGCTTCTTTTTGTTTGTGAATTTAGCTCAAGCATATTTACAAGATTAACTTGCGCTTATTAAAAATATTACTTTAGAAAGATTTCATTCTAGTTTATTCTAACTCTTTCATGAATGCTAGCCAGTTTCTGGCTCATCTAAGTTTTCTAGAGCACATCATTTTCACTTCTATGTTTCTGAAGATGCAAAATTTTGGTAAGTCAATGAGAAGTTTATCTGAAGTTCCATTGGCATAATGTTATCTGGGTTTTATTATTTCAGTAGTCCCTTAGAGGATGGACAGATAAAAAGAAAAAAAATCATTTTATGTACTGATTTTTAAGATACTCTTTGAAATGCAATTTGGAAATAAAAACCTTAAGAACAGTTACTGCATTAAATTTCTTACCTTTTTGTTATTTTTAACTGAGTCCTCTCAGGCAGTAGTCTTGCAATTCACCCCAGCTACCATAATGTCTCTGTTTTCTGCCCCTTTCTTCATTTTAATAATAAAATAATGGGAAAGGGGTATGGGTACATAAGAATTCACTTCAATGTATTAATTTTGAAGAATTCCTTAGGGCATTTTAAATCAAATCAACATGCCTGTTTTATGTAGAAATTTCTATAGCAAGAATTGACTGAAGGTAGTTATAGTTATAAAAAGAGCAACTACACCCAAAGAAATATCAGTCCAATCTGTAAGACTGCTCATTAATGTAAAAATTTAGTAGTAATGTCCCTAAGAGGAACATTAAAATTTTAGTGATTTGAAAAAGCAAACCCCTTTAGAATTAAACTCAAAAATGTGACTTCAGATAGTCACATGAAACCTAAGCATCATAGGAAGAAACTTCTGCTCAAAAATCTAATCAAAGAGGAACAGAGACTAGTTTTCAAACATTCTCTTAAAAGCGAAAAAATAAACAGTAATTTCAAATTTGGAGAGGAACAATCTTCATAGCACAGGGGTTAATAGCATACATTCTGGAATCAGACTGAGTTCTACAACTTGGCAAATGTGGGGCTTTAGTCAAGAAATCAATTTAAAATGTCAGTTTTCAATCTCTAAATACTTTGCCTAAGAAGACTGTTGGGGCATAAGCATTCACAATAACACAAACCATTGTTATATCTGAATACTGGAATAAAATGATACATCATAAATTACCTTTCATTAAACATTTACTTCTTCATTCTGTGGCTATTCACCATAATAAGTCTTATTATAATAAAGACTGTTAGATGAACCGAAAGTTCCATTAGATTTAGCAACATACCTTATCATATGGCAAAAGGCCTTTCAAAGGAAAACGAAGGGTAGCAGGGTCCAATTTCCATGAATTACAAATGGCGCCTGAGTTATTTACAACTGGCAGAAGACTGCAGCGGCCTATTGTATGTTAAGAAAAATCTTTTTAAGTAAATACAAAACACAGTATGAGCATGTACAAACCAGGCTTTGGTTTGAAAACGGTTTTAAAACCGTTTTAATGATCAGAATTTTCTTTGATTACTTAGTTCAGATGATTGATGATCAAAGTACAGGCCTTCTGAACTCAAAAAATGCTGCATTTTGTGCAGGTGCCTAGGACAGAAGTCAGACAATTTCAATCTACGGGACAAATCTAGCTTGCTACCTACTGTTATAATGTTGTCCTGGAACATAGGTGCTTTTGCAGTACAACGACAGAGGTGAGTAGTTTCAACAGATCACATAGCTCATAAAGCTTAAAGTATTTACTATATGATCCTTTATAGAGAAGTTTGAGATCACTAGATCAACATAATGCACTTTATGTGGGATATTTCTAGAGGCCTTAGATGTAGCATATGACTATCAGCTTGTATATCAAACTACCTAACAAATATTGTCCCTTGGATGTCCCAGAAGTATGTCAAGCTCAACGTGTCTTAAATTCAATGTATCACCATCCTTCTCAAACCTGCTTCATTTCCATAATTCATTAAATGTGATGAATATCCATTTAGTTACAAAAGACAGAAATGTAAGAATTATCTGTCCAGTATCTATTTAGTTTATTTTTGTACTTCTAATGTCTAGAATATTACCTGGCTCACCGGAAGTGCTCAATATTTGACCACTGAATAAATAACAGTCAATATTCCTAAACAGTTATCAGGCCACCATAATTTCTAGAAATAATTCAGGGCACTGGGCACTGCAAAAGTTGTCAAATCACATGGTTATTTTTAAAAGAAAGTTCAGAGAATCTAACAAAACATAAGAAAATGGAAAACAAAATACATGAAATAAAGAACAAAAGTATAAATGTGAATGGGCTGAATGAGCCTGAAATTCTCATGTTCTGTGGCCACAGAGAAATATCTATGCTGAGACTTCCAAGTGCCCAGCAATGCCATGGTGCTTTATTAGCTGTATTAAAAGGTCTTTCTACTCAATAGGAAACCCACAGTCTGTAATGGTTTTATCTGACATTTAGATCATTGGAAGGGAAGTTGCTCTTCCCTCCCTACACTCAGAACACAAAGAACCTAAAAACAAGTGAAAGGCTATTTATTATATATGTACTAAGTTTCTGGAGCAGCAGTTCTCAACCTGTGGGTCGCAACCCCTTTTCAACAATGAAAATACACTGCAGCATTAGGAAGGTTGACAATCACTGTCCTAGAGAATCACTAAAAAACAAGCCACCAAGACACATATGAGAGTCCATCCTTTGGCTTTGGTCAATAGTCAGATCATTAAACACAAGGTACTATTTGATATATTTTCAATTATAATCCTACCACAAATGGAATTTATCCTTGCTGTGGGCCTGAAAGTATCCACAAAGTCTGATAACAGGTTTCCAAGTAACTAAAAAAGAGAGAGAGAGAGGGAGAGAATATGAGCACAGGGGAGAGACAGGGAGGGAGGAGTGAGGGGGAGATGCGGAGAAAGATCAAATAAGTATAAAAATAAAATTGAGATTGCCCTAAATATACGGATCATTTACATAAAATGAGAGAAAACATGTAAACATTTAGTACAATGCCTGCCACATGATAATTACTCAAAGGTTCGGTGGTTTTTGTTTTATTCCAAGCAATTGTCTACCAGCTCATCTGTCTCTGAATTAAACAAAGTCCCATCATCATATCCTTAGCTAGCTGATGAAGCTGTGCACATTTTATTACAGGGCATATAAATTGTCTGAATAGGACAGCAAAGAAATGAAAGATTTAAATTATGATTTAAAAAATATGAACTATCTAAGGATAAAAGTGACTACTTAAAAAAAAAAAGTACACAAAAAATAAGATTAACATAGCTGTTTTAAAATTTGGGGAAACATAAAATTTACCCAGTGTGGAAGTTTTCCCTCAGGGTATAGTTTCCTGATTTCTGTGACTGCAAAATACGCTGGTAATAAGCAGGCATTTCTTTCCAAAATATATGCTATAACCTAAGAAAAATAAAAAGGTAACTTTATTCTCAACTAGTCCCACCTATAAGTCTTTTAATACAACAATAGCAACAACAAAAACAACATCAACAAAAGAGGACCTTAAAAAGTAAAGAAATTACTGTTTGGGAGAGATGTTGGTCAAAGGACACGAAATTTCAGTTAGAAGGAGTAAGTTCAAGAGATGTATCATACATTATGGTGACTATGTTTAATAAAAATATACTGCATACTGGAAAATTGTTATGATAGTAGATTTTAAGCATTGTCATCGCAAAAAAATAAGTATGGGGGGTAAAATATATATATTAAATAGTCTGATTTAGCCGTTCCACAATGTGGGTATGTATGTGCATGTGCACCTGTATACACAATTGTTACTTGCCAATTTAAAAAGTAGAGGTATCATGAACTTATTGGATTTAAAGTGTAGCATAAAAAAATCCACTTATATGAAAAGAATATCTAGAAAGGAAGATAATAAACAATGGAATAGAATGTTCATGATTAGTAAGTAACCTTGAGAATGCTAAATATTGGTAGACTTAAACAGGAGCACAACGAAGTAAAAAAAAATGGAACATTATGCAAAATATCGTAAATTTTAAAGGCACAAAACTAGACTCTGTTGAGTTGATAATCAATGAATTTCAGACATGTCTAAATTACCTCTCTTGCTGCCAGAAGCTGCTGTACAACAGCAGAGCTCACTGTATTAGGAATTGTCAAAATTTTCTCCAAAATCACTTTTAAGAGATCTCGAACACCCTGATATAAGAAAAAAAGGCAACGTTTAAAACTAAGTGGCTTTTATGCTAGCTAAAACCACCAAAGGCTTCATTATTATACATTCCTTTAGGGTCACACCTTTAAATGTTCTGAATCAGAGTTCTTAACGGTAACCCAATAAGAGAGACATATCCCAAATAGAATTATATAGAATGTCTTGTAATGTGAATGGACAAAGTCCCTTATATATTCTGCCAAGCTTTTTTTTTTTTTTATTGTTGGGGATTCACTGAGGGTACACAGAACCAGGTTACATTGACTGCTTTTGTTAGATAAGGACCCTCTTATGATTGTGTCCCTCCCCCCAAAAGTGTACACGCCCGGTGTCCCCTCACCCCTCCCTCCCTTTCTCAGCTCTCCCCATTTCCCACCTTCTACTGTGTACCAGGACCTTAATTATCCTCATATCAGCATTGAGCTTTTTTTTTTCTCTCATTTCTACTGTTCTGGTCAAAAACCTTAATTTGTACGTATGGATGGAAATATACTGGAATAGGACTTGAAAGTACTCTGAAAATGTGGGTAATAATATTAAAGTTTTTGCTCACACACTTTTTGCTCACTCCCTTTGGTATAATCTAACTTTATTCACCTTCTCATCAGTCACATGCCTTAATCTCTCAACCACATCCAAAGCTATTCTGTTAATCATCTTCACATATCTAATACCAGTTGCATTATCTGATATATAAAAAAGAAATTTCATCCAACATGTATTTATCGACTGTATATTATATGACCACGCTTGTAAAAAGGCAGACATATATTTGGAAGAATAATTAATTGTAAAGCACCACACAAATAAGTAAAAAGACAAGAACTGCATAAATCTGAGTAAAGAGAAAATAATCGAAAAAGCTACTTAAGAGTTAATTTTATGTTAAATCATGAGTCACACTGATAATCTGTTAGGTCACTTATTATTATCTGTTAAGTCACTTCAGATTAGAGAAAATGAAGACACAAAGCATAGGGTCACGTACTGGTAATTCTTTGACAAATGTTAACAAAAGTAGCTTAAAGAAGAAGAAAGGCTTTTTTTAGCCGTGAGTTCTTGAGCTGTATTATGAGACACAATGAGAAAACGTGTATTGTTGTTTTTGGTGAGGAGGAGAGTGCTGAAATTATTAGCTAAGGAAAGACACAAATCTTGGGAGATCAAGTTAGAGGTGAAGTAGGTCTTGCTCCCGTAATCAGCTGCTGTCCACATCCCTCCTCAGTTCCACACACCCCTGCTCCATGCTCTTCATCTGAGGGGCATGACAGCATAAGACTTGTGGCATATGGGAACACAGATTCTGCCTTGGGCCTTCCTTATTCTTCATAAAAATATATTAGCCATCTAGATTTTTAAGAATGTTGAAAGATGAACAGAGAATCCATAGAAACAACTGAGTAACTTTAAATTCTTTTAGAAAATAGACAAAAAAAAAAGATTTTTGTAAATGCTTCTACTTCATTTCTTTCACTTGATAATAAGATATATCAGAAAAATTAATCATATCTGAAAGGAATCACTTTTCATAATTACAAAAAAAATACCTTATAATCCACTCCCCCAATTATTTTCCGAACTAGTTTAAATGTTAAGGCCCACAGCTGTGTTCTTTCCCATTCAAGACTGTCAGAATTGATTAGGGATTCACAAACCATCCTAGAAGAAAGAAATGCACATTCCAGTTATAACAGAATTTTCCAAGTTCTCTAATCGCCATGGTCTATGTATTGCCAGTATTAATATATTAACCATAGCAAGTGTTTTTCATAAAAGAGCAGTATTACTTAAATACACGTCTAAACATACATGATATTTTACATGTTTTACTTGTATGAAGGATCAAAAACAAAGTCCAGAAAAGGAATCAGACAATTGCTTCATCGAAATACTGAGCAATAATAATGCAAAGAAAGTAACATTCACGTTGTCAAATAAGAGTATGTCTATTATAGAATGCTTTGAGTCTGAGATTCAGTATGTGTTTTCTGAATGTATTTATGTTCCTTTGTTCTTTACAAGGTTTTTGTTTCTAATCCTTATCTTAAACGTTGTTATTGTTATTAAATGTTAAGTCTTTTTAATTTTGTGAAAGTAAAAAAAAAAAAATGGAAACCTAATTAACACATGTATATGTAAAAATAAAAACTAAAAAAAAAAGTCCAACTAAATAATATTCATTATGTTTTAATTCCACTGCATAGAAGTGTTATCAACAGCCCTTGCTTAAATGTTTACCATCTATTGCCTTATGGGAGATTGCATTTTCTCAAGATGGTAGCAACAAGATTTTGGATTCCACATGCTCTTCTGAAACTTGACAATGATACAATCCTCATATGGGGAGAGGGTCTACTTTATTTCTTCTTAGATTTGGGTGGGCCTTAGAATATGGCAAAAGGATGAAGGATGACTCCCATGGGAAGGTGATACAGTTTTTGTCTATCCCTCTCTTGAAGGCTTGCTCTTGGACCCCACCATGTGGTAAAAAAGTCCAGGCCACAGGTGAGGGCATGTGTAGGTTCTGGCCCACAGCCCCAAGTGAGGTCCTACATGACACCATGGACCAACCACTAGATACCTGTGTGAGCAGCTTTTGTTACGACTCCAGCCCTAGTCACCCTGAATTGTGATCATGTGAGAGACTCACAAAAATCTGCTTCTTAAGCTTAGTCAAGCACCATAACCACGAATAGTAATTTAAAAAATTATTATTCTTTTAAGCCATGAAGTGATGAGGTAATTCATTGTGCGGAAAAAGTAAATCAAAATAAACTAATCACTAATGAGTGATCTCAGCCCCTGAGCAGAAAGGCAAAGGCTGCCTGCTTTTGACCCTATAAGCAATTCAAAGAATACTGCATCCTAGAAACTAAAACCTGAGGTATCTTGAAAGATTCCTTTAATGAACCTCACTTTTTTCTTCATTTCTTTATCATTTCACAACAACCTCAACCAATTTCTAAACATTTATAGAAAAGACAATTCTTTTTTTTGTTTGTTTTTTAGAGACAGTCTCAATCTGTTGCCCTTGGTAGTGTGCTATGGCATCATAGCTCACAGCAACCTCCAGCTCTTAGGCTTAGGCGATTCTCCTGCCTCAGCCTCCTGAGTAGCTGGGACTACAGGCGCCCACCACAACACCTGGCTATTTTTTTGTTGTGGTTTGGCCGGGGTCAAGTTCAAAACTGCCATCCTCAGGATATGGGGCCTGTGCCCTACTCACTGAGCCACAGGTGCCGCCAAGAAAAGCCAATTCTTTGAATCACTCATACCCACCATTAAACATACCTGGGTGGAAGAAGACCAGTCTCAACTGCCATTGCTAAGCAGTCATAAAGAAAAGAGATTCTCTTAGGACTATGCTGGCCATGAATAAATTTAACAATCCACTGGATACATTGTTCATGAGATTCCTGGAAAATTAGAAAATGTTTATTTTAGGTCAAAGATTATAAATTATTACTAAAAGATAGCTAATAATACACCTGGGAATATATTAAGACTATACATGAAATATGTTACTAGGAACACCTGGGAATGAAAATAAGTTTTAAAAAAGATTTTTAAAATACAGACTTATTATCTGTTCTTTAAGCTTAAAATCTTACAATTACATAGATTAAACTCTACCATTTTTATTATACAGGACTTCCAAAAGTGGTAAGATTTTATTAACATATTCATGGTCAATAGCAAACTCTAACAGGGTTTGTGTAAGGCACTGTTAATAGTGCCCTTAATATGTAAATATTCCTGTCACTGGAGAGTGAATCTATAAATTAATATCTCAGCTTCATGAGACTTTAGTGTTAATCTAATCCCCAAGACCAAACAAAGGTCCATAATGAATCCAATAATAAATCAGATTTCTAGACTTGTAAAACTTTAAATCTGATATTAAAATGTTGTCCCCATATCTAATTTGTGTTCTAGCACATTTCCAAGAGGAGCCTATGATGTCCTAAGCTCTACATGACCACAGTCCTTCATGCACAATAATATTCTTCCCCTTTTTTGGAGACTGAGTCTCACTCCGTTGCCCAGGCTGAAGTGCTGGGAGTCAGCCTAGCTCACAACAACCTCAAACTCTTGGGTTCAAGTGATCCTCCTGTCTCAGCCTCCCCAGTAGGTCAGACTACAGGTGCCCACCATAATGCCTGGCTAATTTTCCTTTCTTTTTTTTTTTTTAAGTAGAGATGGGGTTTTACTCTTGCTCAGGCCACTCTTGAATTCCTGAACTCAAGCAATCCTCCAGCCTTGGCCTCCCAGAGCGCTAGGATTACAGGTGTGAGCACCCAGCCCATGCACACTTCTACTGCTTTATTGTAGTACATATAATGATGATTTAGAAATACCTGTTTTCTTCCTGGCTCCCCTACTGGAATATAAATGTCTCACAAAGGACACACCTTAACTCATAAAATGTTTAATGGATTAAAAAGTATAAAATCAAAATAAGTTGCAAACATGTTCAACATCACTGAGAAATAAAACTCAGTGGAAATAGACAACCTCATACACTGCTAGTAGGAGTATAAACTGGCATAACACTTAAGCAAAACTATTAGCAAGTTGTATAAAAATAAATGGGCATACCCTTTGACTCAGTACTACTACTCAGAAATTTAGCCTATGTCCTGTGCATAATATTATATATTATAGCATTGTTGAAAGTAAAAAAAGTTAAACAGAAACTTAAAGTCAGTCAGTTGGGGATGGGTTAAATCAATGAAGTGCAGCCATGCAATGGAATATTAGGACTCTATACAAAAAAAAAAAAAGGCAAGAATGAAAAAGAAACTCTAATGGCCTGATATGGAATTACCTTAAAAATTTATTTTTAGGGGAGATAGGCAAGGTGGTAATTAAGGAACAGTGCACATGGTATCTGACCATTTTAAGAAATGATTCTACATGCATAAAATACTTTTAGGAGAAAACATAAACTGGGGATACTGGCTTTAGACAGGAAAAAGAACAGGTAAGAGATGTGAGGGAGACTAGCCACTGGGTCCACCCTTTTGTATCTACACATTGTGAATAATATGAATGTATTATCTATTAGAAGATAACTAAAACAAAATTGTAAAATATGAACATACTGCCATTATATGACCCATGTCTAAGTGGCAAATCTTACCACAGTGGCTGACACGCAGACACAGTTGTCATTTCCTTACCTACAGTGCACCATGGGAACACAAGGCACTCCTGGAACAAGAGATCTTCAAGGATCACACATTTTGTCTTCTTCATGGAAGTGTTTTCTGATAAAATGCATCTATTCTTTGTTACTAAGTTTTGTAAGTTTTTTCCCCATGCGTATTATATCTTTGTATGCTTATTATAGACTTTTTATTTCTATTTTAGTATCTTTAGTATAGCAACTCCATCATAGTACCTTTGTATCAATGCTGCTGTAGTTCATTTAGTAAAAAGAACAAAAAGAATGAAAAAATTCTTATCCAAGTAAAACTTAACTACAACTGTGTTTGGTTTCTAAACCAATTTTATTTATTTATTTATTTGAGACAGGTTCTTGTTCTGTCACCCCTGGTGGCATGCAGTGGTCTCATCATAGCCCACTATAAATAAATTCAAACTCCTGGGATCAAAGGATTCTCCTGCTTCAGCACCGCAAGTAACTGGGACTACAGGCACCTCCCACCACACTCTAATAATTTTTCTATTTTTTGTAGAGACAGGGTCTCCCTCTTGCTCAGGCTGGTCTCCGACTCCAGGCCTCAAACAATACTCCCGCCTCAGTCTCCCTCAAGTACTAGGATTGGAGGTGTGAGCCACCACACCTGGCCAATGCACTGTTTTCAAGTATACCTAACAAATCAGAAGAGGATAAAAACTGTCTTACATAATTTAACATTGGAGAGATTTTTAAAAACATGCTATACTGCGCAGTCATCAACTTGACTTCTCAACACAGGTTCTCCACTGAGGCATATAAATTAAGACAAATGGAAGCCAGAAAAATAAATGGTGACAATTTTATTTCTCCCTTTCCAAAAATATCTTAAGAGCAACATCAAGTAAATGTAAAAAAAAGAAGACATAAAAAATTAAAAATGTAATGCTCACCTGAGAAAGACCACCCCAAAATTGTCTGAAGGCCGCCAAACAGCTAATTAGTTTTGTTTTTTCATCTTCAGGGGTATCCATAAACATGCTAAAAAAAACAAAAATTGCATTATTTGCCACTAGTTTTTAAAAGGTAAACATAATCAGAATAGTGGATTCTATAACCCTCCAGGAAGAACCTAAATTAAATCTTACAAAGACACAATAGCATAAAAACACATCTGCCGTGCACACACTCACCCGGGGAAAGCCTCTTCTATAATTTCCGTCTTCTGTAAAAAGTAAAAACGTAAACAAGGTGAATTTTAACAGGAAGCCTCCCTTAGGGAAATATTACAATGTAACATAGGCCAAGACATCTTAACCAGCGCCGAAAAACTAACAATACCTGCCTGGCCAGTCACCAAGGGCGCTGAGGATTTCAAAGGGTACACTGAACCTGACAGCCCTCTGAGGATCTCTGAAGCCCCGCACACAGTCGGTGTCGGAGCAAAGGGGAGGCGTGGGAGGAGGACACCCCCCGACTCCCCCTGCCCGCTGCCCCCGAGTCCCCCGCCCCGAGCCCCGGTCCTGGATCGCCGGCAGCAGCACTCACCACCACCTCCTCAAAAATGCTCTGCAGCTGCGTCTCCATCGGAACCATCCCCGCCTTCCCAGGGCGCCCGGCACGGCCGGGCCAGGCTTCGGGAATAAAGGGACTGAGGGGCGAGGACCTCCGGAGGTGACCGCGGCTCCGCAGAGTCGCTTCCCTCCAGAGCCCCGCCGGCAACCGCAGCCGGGGCGGAAGCGGGGAAGGGCCGGGTGCTCGCCTTTTAGGAAACCCTCAGAAAACAGGAGCCCGGCCAGACGGTTCTGTTCGTGAAGGGCGGCCCGCAAGCCGCACGACCGCGCCCCCAAGCGGAGCCGCGAGCCCAAGTCATCCGGCCACGGCGTCGACCGCACGCGCCACCTGCCGGCTGGAGTGGGCGTTGCCCCGAGTTTGGGGCCGACCCTTTTGCGGTCCCAGGGGAGAGAAGCTGGGGACCAGGAGCTGCATCCTGAGCTGATGTGCGTGAGCAGCTGGCCTGGGGCAGCGGGCTGCCACCGGGAGTTGAAAGCACGTATTTCCTGACCACAGCGACCGTGTCCTCTCAGCTGTGATAACCTCAGTGCCCAACACAGGGATGGACACAGCCGGCTCTCAATGAATGCGGGGAAAGCCGAATGAATGCATCACTATTGATTCGTAACAAGGGTATGGACTAATCAGCTCTACCGGTTTTAGTCATAAGGACCTAAAAACAATAATGCTTACCAAGTATTGGACACCCGCGGCCTTTTCAGTGGCCGTGTGAGCTGGATGACAGAGGCAGCGTTATTAAAACCCGGGGACCCTAACAATCTGTGGTTCTCTTCTGGGTGTTTACCAGGTTATCTTTTGTGAATTATCTTTACTGAGTTCTTAGTTCCAAGACAATTTTCATCTGCTAGCTGGCAGCTTTCCATGCTTCTTGTCTGTGTTGTTGCAATCAGTGTATTCTCAGCAAATACTCCTAAACTTAATATTGGCCCTGGCTTTTGAAATTGGCCTTGGTCAGGAGAGAATTCTATTTTTTCCACCACAAAGTATATATTATGTTTTACATTATATTTGCTGATGTTTCATTCAGTGAATCAAAGTTACTGTCTGCAGCATGTAGGGAGGCAGGGCTGTATTTCCAGCTAGGTGGGAGGACTGCTTGAGCCCAGAAGTTTGAGGCCAGCCTGGGCAGCATAACAAGACCTTGTATCAAAAAAAAAAAAAGACTATTAATTTCTACACCTTCTTCATGTATTTCCCTATGCTCATTTGTATTGGTGTATAGTTTATTTACAATCGTATGGATCCATGAATTTTGACAAATTTCATACTTAACACTTCAGTCAAAATTAGAATTTTTTGCCAGGTGCCCGGGGCTCACACCTGTAATCTTAGCATTCTGGGAGGCAGAGGCAGGAGTATCTCTTGAGCTCAGGAGCTCAAAATCAGCCTGAGCAAGAGTGAGACCTGTGTATACTACAAATAGAAGGAAAAGAATTATCTAGGCCTTGTGATGGGCAAAAGAAGATTTTTTTCTGTCACCTCAAAGTTTCTGGTGCCCCTTTGCAGCCAACCCTTCTTCCTCCCCCCACCAGAGACAAAAACTTTTAAATTATAATCATTAATTACTTTTGCTTGTTCTTGATGCTTATGTTCTTGAGGCACAGCACATTCTCATTTTGTGTCTAGGTTCTTTCACACATTGGGGGTTTTTTTTGCAGTTTTTGGCCGGGGGTGGGTTTGAACCCGTCACCTCCGGCATATGGGGCCGATGCCCTACTCCTTTGAGCCACAGGCGTTGCCCCCACACATTGTTATATTTGGAGATCCATCCATTTGTGTTACTGCTGAGTAGTAGTCCACTGTATGAAGTTACTAAAATTATTTATGGATTCACCTAGTGGTGTATATTTATGTCATTTTAAGTTTTTTACTATTATGAAAAATGTTGCTACGAACATTCTCAAAGAAGTCTTCCCCTATGGGCACACATTCTCTTTTGTATTGAGTAAATACCTAGGATGTTTTTGGGTTATCTGTTAAGTATATGTATAACTTTTTAAGAGATTGGCAAATAGTGCTCACAAAAAAAAAAAAAATCGACGGTGCCTGTGGCTCAAGGAGTAGGTCGCCCACCCCATAAAGCAGAGGTAGTGGATTCAAACCCAGCCCCTGCCAAAAAACTGCAAAAAAAAAAAATTAACTTTTTACACTCCTGCTACTAATATATGAGAGTTTGACTTGTTTTACACCATGGTTCATATTTAGCGTTGTCAGTCTTTTTATGTCTAGCAGCCTTTGTGAGTGTGTAGTCTATCTCAGAGTGCTTTAATTTCCATTTTCCTCATGACTAATGATAGTGAATAGCATGTTAAGTGTATTTTATAGGCCTTCAGTCCCCAATTCCTGGGCTGTGGGCCGGTACCTATCTGTGACCTTTTAGCGACCAGGCGCAGAGCAGGAGATGAGTAAATGAAGCTTCATCTGTATTTACAGTTGCCCTCCCATCACTGGCATCCCAGCCTGAGCCCTGCCTCTGTTGGGTAAGTGGCAGCATTAGGCTCTCATAGGATCCCAAATCCTTCTATAACCTGCAAATATGAGGGATCTAGGTTGTGCAGATGTAATGTGCTCAAACCACCACTAGCTCAGGTGCGTGAAAAAATACTCTTCCATGAAACCAGTCCCTGGTGCCAAAAAGGTCGGGAGGCTATTCTATTATCTTTCCCAAAGGGCCAGTGCCCATTATTAATCAAGTTTTTTCATATTCTTCATTTGTAGGAATTCTAATACATTTTGAACACAAATTTTTCAGCTATAGGTATGGTGAATGTTTCCTCTTGGTCTTGACCTACTTTTTTAAATCATGTCATTGATTAGTGGAAAACTTTAGTTTTGATCAGGTCCAGTTTGTTCATTTTAAATTTTTGTGGTTATTGTTTTATAGAATCTTGTTCATGAAGCTATACTTCGATATTTTCTTCTAGAAACTTTTTGCTTTTAGCTTTGACATTTAGCTGCATGATACAGTTGATTTAATTTTCGTGGATAGGGGAGAGGTACAAGACTGTCACCTCCTCTTCTCCAGAGGGGTTGGGCCAGCTACCCAAGGTAAGACTCCTGCCTGGTGAGTCCAGAGCATAGAATACCAAGCCAGACTTGGTATTCTGTGTATTCAAAGCTTCAAAGGGAATTTTCCCCTGTTAGGTTTCTGACTTGCTTGGGACTTGGGACTCTTTCCTTCTTGCCTATTTCTCGCTTCCGGAATGGAAATGTCTGTTCTATGCCTGTTTAACTGCTCCATTTTGGAAGCACAAAACATCGTTTTCATAGGTTCACAGCTAGAGAGGAATTTTGCCACAGGATTAATCATACCTCAAGTATCTTCCATTCATTACAGCAATATTTGTTACAACGACCTTCCTTTTCTCTTGAATAGCTTTGTCTTACTGTGGGCGTATTTTTGGACTCTCTCTTCTATTCTATGCCAGTATCCTGTTACCTCAAGTGCTGTGGCTTCTTAGTAAGTCTTGAAGTAGTGTAAGTACTCCAAGTTTACTTTTTTCAAGCTTATTTTTGCTATTCTAGGTCCTTTGCATGTTCATATAATTTTAGAATCAGCTTGTCAATTTTGACCCAAGACACAACTGGAATTTGGGGGGATTAAATTAAATATATAAAGTAATTTGTGATAGATTTGATACCTAGACACTATTAAGTTTTTCATTCAATTTGCGGGTAGGTATCTTTATTTACTTAGGCCTTATTATATTTTTTCAGCAAAATTAAGCTGTCTTAGTGTGCAGGTCTTACACATTTTGTTAAATTTATTTTTAACTATTTCATGGGTTTTTATTTTTTAAATACTATTTCAAATGATCTTTTTAAAGTGCTATTTTTTAACTGATTTTTGCTAATATCAAGGAATAGAATTGATTTTTGTATTGACCTTTTATCTTGTGACCTTGCTAAATTTACCTATTAGTGTTAGTAGCTTTTTACAGATTTCCTAAAATCTGTGTACACAGTCATGATCATCAGCTAATGCAAAAGTTTGACTTCATCTTTTCCGATCTGTTTGCCTTTTGTCTCTGTTCCAGGCTTCATCACGCAGAACAGGACTTTCAGCAGTGCAAGCATGAATAGATGAGTGAGAAGGTATCCTTGCCTCGTTCCTGATCTTATGGGGAAAACACTCAGCCTCACATAAGTGTAGGTTTTTTATTGATTCCCTTTATCATTTTACTGTTGCTGTCTATCATATTGAGCAAGTCCCTTTCTATTCTTAATTTACTGAAAGTTCTTTTTTTAAATTTTCTCTATACATGTACATGTGTTTGTTTGATTTCCACTTTTTGCCTTCACAAAATTAAAGAGGCTTAAAATTTAATAACAATGTTTAGATAAGGACTAGAAACAAAAACCTTGTAAAGAATGAATGAAGATAAATACATTCAGAAAAGAAATTAGACGATGGCTGCAAAGAAATATTGAGCAATAATAATAATAATGAAAAAAGTAACAATCACATTGTCAGATAAAAATATGTCTATCATAGAATCCTTTGACTCTGAGGTTAGTATGGAGTCATCAGTTAACTTCTTTTTTTTTTCCCCAAAGTCTCAAAGAATAGAGAATATTTATTTTTTGTAAATAAAAATAAAAGATAATTTTCAAAAACAGACAATGCCAAATCTTGTAGACAATAGAAAAAGAAGGAATACTTCTAAATCATTCTACTTCATCTGGATACACCTGATATGAAAGTTGGAAAAAATATATTATTATAAAGGGAAATTACAAACATATTTAACTTATAAATGAGGATGCAATATCCTAAACAATGTATTGTAAGTTTTTTTTAAATTATAAATCCATGTTAAATTTTGTCAAAGGTTTTCTGTACCTCTACTGGGAGTGTTACATAATTTGGCTCTTTTACTCTGTTAATATGGTGAATTTAATTGATTGAATTTTTTTTTTGAGATAGTCTCAATTTGAGTGCTGTGGTATCATAGTTCACAGCAACTTTGAACTCTTGGGCTCAAGCAATCCTCTTGTTTCAGCCTCCTGAGGCACCCGCCACCAAGCCTGGCTAGTTTTTCTATTTTTAGTAGCAGACAGGGGTCTCACTTTGCTCAGGCTGGTCTCAAACTCCTGAGCTAAAGCAATCCACCCACCTCGGCCTCCCAGAGTGCTAGGATTACAGGTGTGCGCCACCGCGCCCAGCCTGGTTGAATTTTTTTTTTTTTATCTTTGAGAAAGGGTATGGTTGTGTCACCTAGGCTATATTGCAGTCATCACACCTCATTATAACCTCAAACTCCTAGAGCCTCCTTCTACAACCTCCTGAGTAGTTGGGACTATAGACACACACCTCTATGACTGGCTAATTTGCTATATTTTTTGTTGAGATGGGATTTCACTCTTGCTCAGGATGGTCCTGAACTCCTGGCCTCAAGTGATCTGCCCACCTTTGCCTCCCAGATTGCTGAGATTACAGGTGTGAGCCACAGTGCCTGGCCTTGATTAATTTTTGAGTGCTGATCCAACTTTGTTTCCATGGTGTCAATGCTACTTGGTCATGATATATTAGCCTTTTTAATATATTTGAATTCCATTTGCTAATACTTTGTTTTTATTTTTCTTCATAGCCACTATCATTGCCAACCTTTAAAACATCTGTTATGCCTTTTGGATGATCAACATTCTTTACTTCATAAAGAAAGTTGCTGATGGGAGTCAGACCACCAAGGCCCTTTAACTGCTTTCAGGGGAGGGGGCTGTCACCCCAGGCTGATACGCATGAGCTGCTCCCTTTGAGCTTCTAGGCAATAAGCTGACATCCCCCAGCGATGGGTTTGCAGACAAGTCCATGGTGTGGCACAAACTTAGTTTGTAATAACTGTAATATGCACCTGCAACCACCATGTGTCATTGTTCCCCACACAATAACTGCTACAAACTGAGGTGAAACAATTCAAATTTCCTGCAGGGGAATAGACTGAGGAGTTGGGCTCTGTATATTTGTCAGCTAGGGCTGACAAGTCAAAGTGGCACAGACTGGGTAACTTAAAAATAGAAATTTATTTTCTCAGAATTCTGGAGGCCAGAAGTCTGGGATAAAGGCATTTATAAGGCTGGTTTATTTTGAGGCCTCTGTCCTTGGCTTGTAGATGGCTGTCTTCTCATGTTTTCAAACAGACTTGCCTTTGTGGACATCTGTGTCCTAATTTCTTTCTTTCTTTTTTTTTAGAGACAGTCTCACTTTATCGCCCTTGGTAGAGTGCTGTGGCATCACAGCTCACAGCAACCTCCAACTCCTGGGCTTAGGCGATTCTCTTTCCTCAGCCTCCCAAGTAGTTGAGACTATAGGCGCCAGCCACAACGCCTGGCTATTTTTGTTGCAGTTTGGCCGGGGCCGTGTTCGAACCTGCCACCCTCGGTATATAGGGCTAGCGCCCTACCTGCTGAGCCACAGGCACCACCAGTGTCCTAATTTCTTCTTCAAGTAAAGTCACCAGACATATTGGATTAGGAGTCCACTTTAATGAGTTCGTTTTAACTCATTTAATTCATTAACGACTTTACCTCCAAATACAGTCACATTGTGATATATTGGTGGTTAGCACTTCAATTAGGTTTCCAGGGAGGGACGCAGTTCAGCCAAAATACTCCACTCTCTGCCCCTCTCAGTCCTGTCCTTCTCACAGTGCAAAATAGTATATTCACCCTCATCTCAACATCCCCCAAAGTTTAAACCCATTCCAGCATCACATCTTTGGTCTAAAATTGTATCTAAGTATCCTCTAAATCAGGAATGGATAAGACTAAAGGTATATTTCATTTAGAGAAAAAAAATTTTTTTTTCAGGTGTGAACTTGTAACATTAGATAACAAATTACCTGCTTTCAAAATGCAAGGAGGAAACAGGCATAGGGTAGACATTCCCACTGATACAGGGCCAGTGCCCCAGGCTTCGTCAGCGCCAGCCACCCCGAGGACCTGCCGCCTCCTGCATCTCGGCCCCAGCGGCGGTGTTGGTGCAGCGGTCAGGAGAGGCAGAGCTGGAAAACCAAGTGCGGCAGAGAGGGCCAGCAGGGCAGAAGCCCGCGGGTCCCTAGTTAGTTGAGGGAGACCATGGCACAGCCCGTGCGGCTGCGGTGCCAATCCCAGAACCACCTTTGAGCCTACAAAGCCTTTCTCTGGTTGTGCTACTCCCCTGCGAGCATTTTACAGGCCTAAGGGTGATACAGGGTTCCCCCATTCAGGGGGTGGCCTCATTTCCTAGGCCTGGGCAATTTCATGTAAGTTTCCTAGGCCTGGACAATTTCATGACTGGACTGTATCCATTCATAAACGTGTTCATTCCCGTTGCCCCTAGCCAAAGGGACTGTATCCATTCATGTATGCTCTCATTCATATCGCCCCAGTGGAAGAGATTGTATCCATTCATTTGTTACCAAATCCTGGCCAAATGGAACTATAAAGACTCCATGGCGGGGATATATATATAATCTCCTCCTAGACTAAGAAACCAGGCAACTATAAAGGCCCCATGGAGTGGGGCAGAATATATATATATAATCTCCCCCTAGATGAAGAAACCAGGCAAGAGATTTTTCTGACTTAAGTCTTTCCCTCTGCCAGGAGTTCTGGTGCCTTTTCTGTATTCTTTTCTGTCAAATAAATCCTGTCTTACCACTGATCTGTGGTCCATGGATTCCTTCTTTGAATCCCCGAGACCAAGGACCTACTGAAGAAGAAATTCCAGTATCACCATACCAAAGGGTTTAATTGAAAAGAATAAAGGGGTCTTAGATCACAAGTGAGTCTGAAACTCAGCAGGCAAAGTCCATCAGGTTGAAGGCTTGGCATGATACTCTGTCCTGCTGGCCTGCTGAGATTGTGGCCAGACCGAGAGGGCTTCATGTGGGGACAGGCCAGCAGAGGCGGTATGTGTCCAAGAGGGGGGAGGTGAACATCTGTGCATGAGGGGGCATGGAGGCAAGGTTGGGAGGCTGGTTGTACAGCTAAGAGTCGGTCAAATAGCAAAGATCATGAGAATCAGGTTTCTCGCACTGTGAGAAGAGTGGGAACTGGAGGTTTTGCTGTGAACCCACGAATTTCAATATATATTGATAGTTTGAATCACGAATACAGATGAAAGCATAAATGTGTGTACACTCACAAACACACCTATGAATATACACACACTCATACATTTATTCCTTTGCTCTAACAAGGGACAGTGCTGAGGAGCAGCAACACCTCGGTGATCACATCCTGAGCTCAGATCTATCCAGTGTTCTCTGACTTAAAGGAACCCACAGTCAGTAAGACTTGGGCATAAGGCCTGAGGCAGGGAAAGCTCAAAATGGATGTCAAGTGCCTTCTTTTTTTTTTTTGTGGTTTTTGGCCGGGGCTGGGTTTGAACCTGCCACCTCCGGCATATGGGACCGGCACCCTACTCCTTGAGCCACAGGCACCGCCCCAAGTGTCTTCTTTTACTAGAAAGCAAGAACATTCTTAAAGAATGATGGTGCTGAGGCAGGATTTCTTGAGGTTGGGACTTGGAGATTAGCCTGAAAAACATGTTGATACCATTGCTACAAAAAATAGAAAAATTAGCTGGGTATAGTGGTGCACCCCTGTAGTTCCAACTACTAGGGAGGCTGAGACAGGAGGGTCACTTAAACCCAGGAGTTTGAGTGAGACCTTGTCTCAAAAATACATAAATAAATAAAAATGATGAGGTTTTCCTACAGAACAGAAGGGACCCGAAGGGATTGTATCCATTCATTTGTTGGGATATATATACACATACATATCCCTAGACAAAGGACCCAGGGGGAGATTTTTTCCAACTTGGGTTTTTCCTTCTATCAGAAGCTCTGGTACTTTTCTCTGTATTCTTTTCTGTAAAATAAATCCTGTCTTCCCACCGATCTGTGCTCAGTGGATTAATTATTTGAATCCCCGAGACCAAGGACCTACTGAAGAAGAAATTCTGGTAACACTCTTACGGACAAGTAAGTAACAAAACCAGAATAGAAGGTGAGGATTTGACAGTAGGTATTTATCAACACTGATTCCCTGACTTTGATAATTATATGGCAGTTACACAGGAGAATGCCTTTGTTTTTAGAACATGTATACATTGAAGTACTTGGAGAAGATGTGAGACCAGGTTTGTAACTTACCCTAAAATAGTTCAGTGAAAGAATTGCTCTTTGCATTTGACACTTCCAACTTTTCTGTTAGTATGTAACTATTTCGAATTTTTAAAAGATTACTGAAAATAATAAGGCTAAAGAAACAAGCCACATTTGCCAATAATGAGAATAAAAATAAAGAAATCCAGCATTTCTGGTAGGAAATTCATAACAGGTGAAATTCCTCCAAACTCAATATTGATGGCGATGGATAAGCTAGAGAAATATCTCCCCATTCCTTCATTTGTTTTCCTTTATATCAGGGGAAAATTCCTTACATTGACCATGTCCATGTGTTGACCAGTTTGTTACAGTCCCCTCGAGTGGTCAACTTAGAGAGGTTCTACTATAGTTCATATAAATGAAATATGTATCATTATATAAATGAAATATTTATATAAATATTTCAAGGTATATAAATATATCTTGAAATATTTAACTAGGAAATGCCATTTGAAAATTGAAAGATGCAATTTTAGGTTAAATGGAAGCAATGTCTCTATGGTAATTATACATTTTTTAAATTAAATCATAGCTGTGTACAATAGTGCAATCATGAGGTACAATGTGCTGGTTCCATATACAGTCTGAAATATTTTCACCGAACTGGTTAACATAGCCTTCATGGCTTTTTATTTATTATTGTGTTCATGGTATTATACATTTAACAAACTTGTGGAATTTTTACCACAAGAGGCAGTAAAGGTTGAAAATGTAAATTAGTTTTACAGTCTCAATAAAGTTATGAACAGACAACACAGTGCATGGTGGGTGTTCAATACATAAACCAACAGGCTAGGAATATAAATAATTATTGTTAGAGTGTAGGTTCTTATTTAATATCATCTGGTGTTCATTCAAAAGTCTAAAAGGGCCAATGAGTAAACTCAAAATGATAGTTCATGTATTCTTACAAACCAATTGGGAGAATATCACATGTATGTTGGCCAGCTATCTTTCAAGTACATGTGTCTAGATGACAAATATATATTTTTTAATACTTAAATTATTTTAGTTTTTTATTTTTTGAGACAGAGTCTCACTCTGTTGCCCAGGCTAGAGTGCCATGGCATCAGCCTTGCTCACGGCAACCTCATACTCCTGAATGCAAGCAATCCTCCCTCCTCAGCTCCCAGGTAGCTGGGACTATAGTCATCTGCCACAAATACCCCACTAATTTTTCTATTTTTAGTAGAGATGGGGGTTTTGCTCTTACTCAGGCTGGACTCCTGAGCTCAATGGAGCCACCTGCCTCAGCCTCCCAGAATGGTAGGAGGTGTGAGCTGCCACGCCCTGCTATTAAGGCCTTTTTTCTGTTATCTCCAAGTAATTTTTATAATTTATTTTGATTATTTTTGTCTCTGTTATAGACTTTCTTCAAAAGTCTGAGAGTCCTTCCTTGTCTGATGATAATTTAGAGTAGGTGACTAAAGAGCTAATTGGAAATTCCAAGCATGTGGGAGGGCTTGTCATATTTGAACGTCTTCATGGGGTAGAGACATTGTTTCTTGCAGAATCCCTAAAGTTGGTATCTTCAAGTCTTTCTGTTAGGTTGGTCTGCATCAAAAGAGAAGATACTGCCAATCTCTTTTTAAATTTTTTTTATTTTAATTTTTTTGAGATGGTATCACTCTGTCACCCTAGGGTTGAATGCCCTGGCATCATCATAGCTCACGGCAACCTCAAACTCGTGGGCTTAAGCAACCCAATCTCTTATAATTAGGTAAAGTTCTGGCTGACTGGCATCCTTTTGGGAGCCAAACAAAACAAGAGGCTTGGGTTCTCAGCTGTCACTAGTCTGAGTCTTGTATCACCGTTGTTTATAGTATGATGTTCATGGCAGCCTGAGCAAACTAACATAGGCATCTTTCTAAATTCCCTTCCATAGAAACATTTATTATTTCCTCCTCTATTACCCTGGTACTTTATTAACACCACCAGTATAGCACATATTAACACTATATTACAGTTTAAAATATGTGTTTCTTCTATTAGATGAAAGTTTTTTAGAGTAGACACAGAAATTGAACATGCCTGAATTTCCACCTGGCATAAAGTTTGGGAGTTGGTGGGTGTCACTTATTATTTGTTATTCCGGATTAAATAAAAGCATCCAGAATGCTTTTGTTTCATGGACAAAACTTCCTTTGAGGTATTAGCTATTTCTGGAATGCTATATATAGAGAAGTATTTGGACCCTTACCAAGTTCTACTTAGTAATCACGTCTTCACTGAATGTCTTCTAGGAGCCAACCATGTGTGCTAAGCAGCCAAACAGGATGGCAAGTCCAAATTGACCTAGTCCCTCCCCTCATGGAGCTGACATGCCATAAGGGGGTTCCAGGGTTTTGGAAATAATTCAGTTCATACCCACTTTCAGAGAAGTAGACAGTGCATGACCTATGCCTTCTGTTTCATGGCCTGGTACTGTGGGGCTGCTCCCCTAGCCTCAGAAGGCTCAGATAGCATGATGGTTTTGGAGAGATCTCTACAAGGTGAGCCATACATGAGGTACTCTACAACTCTAGAGGCTCTAAAAACAAGAAGAACCTACAAAAATCTGGAAAATGTTTAGAAACGAAATTATTTCTGACTTTTGAAATGAATAAGAGACAAGCTCCTAGAAATCTAACATTACTGGAGCAGATTCATGCACTTGAGGCAAAGTAGGAGAACTCCTCCAGGACCCAGAGATGACTTTAGAAATGCTGATTGTTCAGTAGAAATTCATTGCTATGCTACAGGGGTCATCAAGTTTCCTGTCTTCAGATTGTTTATAAATGTTCGTCTTTGCTGCTCAGTAATGAGATTTTACTTATTCATTGCAAAAATATTGTTTCACATGCATAAGTTCTACTGAACACTGATATTAATGCATAATCATTGATTCTACTTTGTCACAGTCATAGTGACCCAGATATTTTAATTATATTTCAGTTCCAGGAACTGGGGTTCTATATACCATGCTGAGGCTTTTGCCTTATCTCCTTGTGTACAGCATTCCCTCTTGGGCCAGGCTTGCATGAATACTGTTCTCACCTAGACAGCCAGTCCTAAACTCTAACATTGGATGTCCACCTGCTGAGGATTTGCGTCTCTTCTTCCTATACCACCTGCCAACCTGGTATACTTAGCAATCTCCCTGTAATGTCTTTTGCCTTTTCCTCGTGCTGGCCCGCCTTGAAATTGAGCACCTGCCCATCTATGTCTGCTGTTATTACTTGGGGATCCCCCTTCCTTGATGGGTTCCTTCTTCCTCCTGCTATTGGACCTGGGCCTAGTGACTGCCTCATCTCCCCCTTCACAGTGTCTCGCCTCTCCAGATTCTCCCAGTCTGGTTTGTCCACTTACTACCCAAGCTCTAGCACAGGAACCGGGAAGGGCAAGTTTCTGAGACTTAAGTTGACGTTGGCAGGCCTCTGGGGCTTTTCTGTGACAAGTGGGTTTTCTGCGATTTTAGAAAATTTCTCAGAGTTCTGCAGATACTAGGACTTTCTAAAATGTGAGGAATGTTAATGACTTACATTAGTGAAGGATATAATGGCAGCTGGCTCTCAGAGTGCAAGTGTTCTAGGCCATTAAGCATTAGAATGTGCAGAGAGAAGCTTTAAAAACCAAGAAGGTACAGATTGTTTCAAAGTTGAAGTGGAAAAGAATAGGGAAGCTTCCAAGCTACAGTTAAGTTAGAAAGTGCCAGGTTCAGATCCAGGTGACATAGGCAGTCTATTCCAAAGTCTAAGTTACTTGAAGGTGCAGATTTGTCTGGTATCCAGTGCTGAGGTAAACTATTAGGTAAACTGTTAGTTTAGTTCTAAAACTTGAGAAACTCCAAAGAAATAGGAATTTAGGGTCCAGTTAGGGGAATTGCTATAGCAGAAAATATGACCAGCAGCTAGGCAACGCCATCTCCTTCATACCCACTGTACTTTACAGATAGACTCCCTGAGTAGATTCCCTCACCTCAGGGCCTAAAGGACCAAGATACGTTTTCATTATAGTGTTCAAAATTTAGTGCCTTTGAGATAATCTCGTAATCTCTAATAATTTTTTTTAAATGAAAAATTTAGTGTCCAGAGGCAATTAACTTGCAAGTGACAGCGGTGGCACTTTATCGGAGTGCTTTGTTGCTATTTCTCAGGGTTGAACGGGGAAGGGGAGATGAGGGTGAAAGACGTGAGGGGAGCAGTTCTGGCAGTGCTGGAGGAAAAGAATCACTTAGGAAACAAATAGAGCCAGAGGTGGAGGTGCCCTGGCCTACAAAACTGGTATAGAATCAAGTCACATCTTGGAGAGGACCAGGAAGCAGCAGCTGAAAGTGCAACTGGGCCATCAGAACCGGGTAAGCATTCTGGAGTCAGGGCATGTAAATGACTTTCATAAATATCAAGACAAAGACATAAAAATGAAGAAGGCATTCAGGAACCAAGAGTGTAAATCCTCATAGTCCAGAGAAGGGGGAGAGACCAGATATGAAGCAAAGTCTTAAAAACAAGGAACAGTATGAAATGATGTTCAAAGAGGATATAAATTAGATTTCTCCAGAAAAATAGAATCAGCAGAGAGAGACAGAGACAGAGAGAGATGAAAGAAGGGAAAAGGAGGAGAGAAAGAGAGGAAGGGAAGAAGTTTGTATCTAGGAATTGGCTCCTGTAGTTGTTTGTGGGGGGTGGCAGGTCAAAAATTCGTAGCAAAGGGCAGGCTGGCAGGCTGGAAACCGGAGGCAGAATTTCTTCTCTGGTAAACCTGTTTTTGCTCTTAAGGACTCTACTGACTGGATGAGGCCTACTCACCTTATCAAAGATAATCTTCTTTTTTAAAAAGTGAACCAATTATATAGTCGTCGTAACCACATCTGTAAAATATCACAGGAACTCCCCAGCTTACATTTGATTAAGGAACTGGGCACTGTAGCCTACCCAAGCTGATACATGAAAGCAACCACCACAGAGGGGAAGGACAGGAGCAGCTCTGGGAACCAGAGTGAAATCAGAGTGGGTAGAATGACCTGCGGGCAAACTGGCAATCAGAAACCCATAAAAATGGAAGGCACATATCAAATGATTGGGCAAACAGATTCCAGGGATTCTCTGATTTTGAGACAAATTGTGATGTAGGCTTGATCTTTGTTTCTATCAAATCAGTTATGCTATGACAACAAAATGCTCTGAAGTAGCCCCCTGGTGGTATCTCACTTCTAAGGTTTCAGTAACCAGTGGAATCTTGTGGAAGTAACTGAGCCCCTGGGGTGTGTCTTCTGACTTTATCTGTAACATTTGCCAATTTGATTAGAATACTTAAGGAATGTTTACATTTTCTTTAAGAAAAGAATTTGAAAGTAAGTATATAGACTGACCTATGCTATATACAAAATCATGGAAGAAGGCCGGGCGAGGTGGCTCATGCCTGTAATCCTATCACCTGGGAGGCTGAAGTGGGTGGATTGTCTGATCTCCTCAGTTAGAGACCAGGCTGAGCCAGAGCAAGACTTCCAGGGCGTTGTGGCGGGCTCCTATAGTCCCAGCTACTTGGGAGGCTGAGGCAAGAGAATGGCTTGAGCCCAAGAGTTAGAGGTTGCTGTGAGCTATGACCCCACGGCACTGTACCAAGGGTGACAAGGTAAGACTCTGTTTCAAAAAACAAACAAAAAAGAATCACCTGAAGGGATATTTAAAAAATGTTGCTGCTTTAGGCCAAACTATGGAAGATAATTCAAATGAAATGGAATCTGTACTTAAGAATTTAAAATATCAAATTCAAATAAAACCAAAAATAGTGCTTCTAAATTCACCCAATACAGTAAATTGTGTGCTAAAAATATCAAAAATGGGGGCGGTGCCTGTGGCTCAAAGGAGTAGGGCACCGGCCCCATGTGCTGGAGGTGGTGGGTTCAAACCCAACCCAGGCCAAAAAAAAAAAAAAAAAAAAGTAAATATATTCAAAAATGTTTTTATTTTTGATTTTAAAACACCTGAAAGTCCACGCAGTTCTGAGAAAGTCTGCAAGCCCCTGGATTTGATGCTTTCTATGGTGTCTTTTAGTTCTAGAATTAATTCCCTCTGAATCAGCTCCTAATGCCCGTGCTTCCACTGGGTAGGCCTGGGGTGGGAATTGAAGTGGGCAGTATACAGGGACAAAAGGTGATTGAAAAGCCTCAGAGAGGCTCGGCGCCTGTGGCTCAAGTGGCTAAGACACAAGCCACATACACCTGAGCTGGTTCGAATCCAGCCTGGGCCAGCCAAACAACAATGACGGCTGCAACCAAAAAATAGGTGGGCGTTGTGGCGGGCGCCTGTAGTCCCAGCTACTTGGGAGGTGGAGGCAGGAGAATCGCTTGAGCCCAGGAGTTAGAGGTTGCTGTGAGCTGTGACTACAGCACTCTACCCAGGGTGACAGCTTGAGGCTCTGTCTCCAAAAAAAAAAAAAAAAAGAGTGTGTAGGGCGCCGGCCCCATATGCCGAGGGTGGCAGGTTCGAACCTGGCCCTGGCCAAACTGCAACAAAAAATAGCCGGGCGTTGTGGCAGGCACTTGTGGTCCCAGCTGCTTGAGAGGCTGAGGCAGGAGAATCACCTGAGCCCAGGAGTTGGGGGTTACTGTAAGCTGTGACGCCATGGCACTCTACTGAGGGCGACATAGTGAGACTCTGTCTCTAAAAAAAAAAAAAGAAAAGCCTCGGACAAATCCTCAAAGGCATAAAACCAAACATGGTTCCCATGTGGCAGACTTTTTCTTAAGAGAGCAGGCTTCAGTAACAGAAAAAGAGATTTAGACATGATTTTCAGAAATACCCTTAACCTTCAGGAATCACTGTATATTAGAATAGATTCTTTTCATATTTTCTTCCACTGTTTTTAGAGATGGAGGAGTTTAGAGTAGTGCTTTTCTAAAAGATGTACCATAGCTTACAGAATTTTTATATTCTTTACATTAGAGATGCGTTCTCAAGCTTTCTTTGACCAAGGAAATTATTTTAGGGCCGATGTTCCATGGAACCACACTTTGAGAATCACTGGCTTAGGGTCATTGAAACTGGAAGAAATTAGTGCCCCCCCCCCCCATTTGCTATGAATCTCTTTGGTCACACTATTATTAATTTAGTTTCTTTCATCATAATCCCGTGACCCCTTCTCAACATGGAGTATATATATTAGAAAGTCTGTATGTGTATATAAATAAGGAAAAAATGAACATGACTTAAATTATGAACACTGTAAAATGCAAGATATAATCACCACAGATTTTAAGTACTCAACCTCAATAAAAACAGGTGCATATAATTTAAAAAATAATAATTACCACATAATTAAGTACTTTATATTGGCCCAGTAATTGCAGAATTCCTAAAAATGTTTCAAAGCACTTTTTCTTTCTTCCCTTTTTTGAGGCAGAGTCTCTCTCTGTTATCCAGCCAGAGAGCAGTGGTGTCATAACTCACAGCAATCTCAAAGTCCTGGGCTCAAGGGATCCTCCTGCCTCAGCCCCTCCAGTAGGTGGAACTACAGGCATATGCCACTGCACATGGCAAATTTTTCTATTTTTAATAGAAATGGGGTCTGCTCTTTGCCTAGGCTGGTCTCAAATTCCTGAGCTCAAGCCATCCTCCCATCTCACCCTCCCAGAGTGCTAGAGTTAATAGGCATGAGTCATCGAGCAGAGCCCCAAAGTCCTTTTTTATTTTTTATTTTATTTTATTTTTTTGAGACAGAGTCTCAGTTTATCACCCTTGGTAGAGTGCCGTGGCATCACAGCTTATAGCTCCCAGCAACCTCAAACTCTTGGGCTTAAGTGATTCTCTTGCCTCAGCCTCCCAAGCAGCTGGGACTACAGGCGTCTGCCACAATGCCTGGCTATTTTTTTGTTGTTATTGTTGTAGTTGTCATTGTTGTTTGGCAGCCGGACAGCCCTGGTGTATGTGGCCGATGCCCTAACCACTGAGCGACAGGTGCCAAGCCCCAAAGTCCTTTTTTAATACGTTGGTTTTCAACTGTGGTACAAAGTTTACGTAAAAAGTAAGATCTCCCTAAAATCTGTAACAAAACTTCTTGTTTGGGGTTATTTAAAGAAGAAATAATCAGATTGTATTAAAATTTGATTATTGAATTGTTGTCATTTTGTATCTTGATTAGCATGTAATATAAACTAGGGGGGGAAAGCAACAGTTGTTTGAATACACTGGAAATGAACCTTAACCTTTTGATACTATTGTTATTACAACATTTTTCCTCTATCTAGATTGCCCAATCACTAAAGAGCTGTGATCTTCCCAAACATTTAAAAGTCAGGCACAGGTTTGTAACTGGTAAAAGTTTGTCTTTGCCAGACTCTAAGAAAGCAGCACCACTCATTCTGATAAAACAAGTCTATGCAGCTGCCAGAACAATGGAATCTATGCTGACTTTGTCAACAGAAGAACCTGTTAAGAAGAACACTCTTAAGAAGTATAAAATCATTTGTGTTGTAAGTACAATTCTTAACTTTACCTTTCTAGCTTTGTGACAAATGTTAAAAGTATGATTCTTCATTTATATTTCTTTGTGTTATTACTGAAATGTAAAATTTCCAGTAACTGTATTCAGTTTTATCCTTTATGACAATTCTAATGCAAATGAACATTTTAACTCATCATTTACAAGTAAAAAATTCGAGTAACAAATTAACATGGGATTAATCTAAAACATTGGAATTTATGAAAACACTTTGCAACACTGATTTTTTTAGTGTGATTATAATTATCTTCCAATTCACTTTTTATTGCATTAAATATTTTAAAACCAGAGTGAGAAATTAAAATCACTGTATTTTATGATATATTTTTTCCAAACTATTAATGTTGTCCTATTTTACTTTACTCCTGGAGATAATCTCTTTCCGCTGTTTTCTTTTTCTTGCCCTTTTATGTGGTAAGATCTCCTCTGTTGCACCCCCTAACCTTGGAAAAAACTCAAAAAAAATTATTTTTTTTCCTTTCATGATCAAATTTTAGGGAAAATGAGGCTGCCTACACTGCCTGTGTTTTCTCAGCTCCCAACCATTTCTTATGCTGTGGCTTTTTTTCTACTGTACTAAAGTCCGCCTCCCCACTCTGCCCCCCAGCAATTACATCTTCTCCCCACCCCAACCCCCCCACCCCTGTCCTTCGCGCTTGAGTGGCCCTAACAACAATCACGGATATTGTTGAGTACTTGCCACTGAAATTCTCATTTTTTATGACTTTTCCCTTTATCTGCATTCTTGGCCATTTTATCTTTCTTCTCATGCCAAATTACCATATAAGCTTATCTAAATTCTATCTAAAGATCTTTACTTTCAGCAAGCTCATCTTCTCCAGTGGTTTTAGGAATAATATTCCTTATCAAGAATTTCAAGTAACCTACTAGTTTTGACATTTTACTGAGTCTCTGTCATGCAATTATTTTCTTTTAACTTTTAAAAATATTAATTTTAGTGACAGGGTCTCACGGTGTTGCCCAGGCTGATCTCAAACTTCTATTCTTTGAGTCCGTGAGACTACAGGCACTCATCACTGGGCCCCACCTGCTTCCTGGATTCTCACGTAGTACCTTAAGCCAAAACCAATTGCATTATTTTTTTGCCTCTAACTTGTTGCAGCTTTTGTTAAATTCCCTACTTGAGTTAATGTCACCATCTGTCTGCTCTGGCTCTCCAGCATTATTTCAAGCAGTAAATGAAACAATATATAAAAGCTCTGGGCTCCTTAAAGTAAGCCTTTGGTATGTCCTATTTCCTCTTTTTCTTCTGGGAATTTTAGAGAGCTCTTCGTCATTGTTATGCTACTTAGCATTTTATGCTACCTTGTCAATTAGGGAAGTTCTAAAATCCTTAGGAGAACAATTTATGCATATTTTCCTTTTTTGTGTCCTAGTGGTTTTTTAGTACATATAATGGAGGTCAATATTTTAAAATCATTATTTCAGAAGTACTCTAATGCTTTCAAATTTTGACTGATGTTTCATTTACAAGATGTAAAGGTATCTACTATGTTTTAAGTACTCTTTATTCAGCCACACTAAAGCCAAATGTTGAGTTCTCAGTGAGTTTTGGAATCCAGAGTATTCTTCCCATTTTATGCACAGCAAAAGGTAGTTTTAGATGCAAGTGCACCCCAATATAAAGAAGCTTTCTCAGAATTACATCTTAAAGTTAATGATTATAAGAGGTCAAAAGTGAATCTCTTACAGAATCAGGAAACAAGCCATTAATACATGTAACAAATACAAATCGTGAGGAAACAGTGCTAGCATCCTAAGGACAACTCCATGTTGTTGATTTTTCCAGCAAGTTTGAAGGATGAAAGTACCAAAGATAAGATGTAAACCAAAATTTGTAAATCTATGGTAGATGAGGTTTGCCCTAAGAAGTTCGCTAGTGTTATTTTGCTGCAGTCGTCCTAGGACTGGTTGCCTGTGGTTGGTGAGCAACAGACCAGGGGCCAGCTGCCAATGGTGTCATTTAACACATACTTATACTCACTTTCTCCTCTCCAATCTCTCCACTACATACAGTCACACTGAAATTTTTGGTCCTTGGGCTAACGTTGAGACCTCCTAATACTTGGAGGCCTTATATTACTGTTTTCTCAGTATTTTAACATTTTCCCAGTCACTGAATTTACTTCCATTGTGAAAGTTCGATGTGATTTTCCAGTTGTCCCTCAGAATGAAAAGAACCCTCCTCCCAAATCAATTGTTTATGTAGTTCTTAATCATCTATGCAAAACTGATTTTCTGTTTTTTCTTTTGTCAAAGTTATTATTTGTATTTTAAACTATAACAAAGTTTATTGTAGAATATTTTCCTAAGTAATTGCTGTGTCTGTTGCCATTTCTGACAACATACAGTATTCCAGCCTGATCATAAGCATGCTTATCTGAGGACTTCGGGGATGAGGACAGAGGGCAGTGAGAATTCCTTTTAATTATCTCATGGCTTAATCTAATCTCAGCATAAAGTCCTTTACACGGAAGAACTCTGTCAGCAGAGTGCTGATGAATGATACAAACAATCTCTGGTCAAGCAGTTTCCAAGTTACCCTAAATCATTTGTATGAGCTGGAAATATAAAGTAGATTACTTGCCAGTTAATTAATTGGATATTATATTTTAACATATATTATATATTCTTACTATCCTCTGATGCAGAAGGAAAAAACCCAATCCTACTCCCTAGAAATAAGGCAGTTAAAGATTTCACTGTCCTGGAATGCTTTTTGGTAAATAATCTCCAGATTTGGTGCCTCATTAAAAAAAAAGAAAAAAAATTGGCAGGCAAAGTGATTTCACGGTTTTAATTTTTACTTTAATTCAATTTGGGATTAAACTCATTGCATTTGAATGGTGAATGTATTTGAATTCGAAGATCTGTAATAAATGGTATTTTAAAATTCTTTCCAAACCTTCTCTCTTATTTTCAGACATTAAATAAAGTAACACATCTCTGTCGTTGTTAGATCTGGGATGCCACCTAACTAGCTTGCCCTGGGTACTTAGAGAAGGTACTCAGAGAGGTTGGGTTTATTTGTATCCTTGTATAAAATTTTTAAAATTGTAAAGGTTACTTTTCCTTTTCTTGTAATAGGTTCTTCTTGCTTTGTTGGTGACTGTGTCACTTTCCTTAGGCCTGGGACTTGGACTCAGGAAACCAGAAAAGCAAGGTACACCCCTCAGCCTTTTCTCAGAACATGGTCTTATTTCTTCTTTCTCCTGGCTTTTATTAAAATGTGTCTCCCTCCCAACCCCCCTCCCCCCCCACTTCATGCAGTTCTCTCCTAGGCTTCTCCCTCTCCCACAGCCCCACTTATCAGGAGCCCACCCCTGTGCTCGGCATTTTCTACTGTCCATTTCTTGACAAAGTCATTTCTGGACTTTTCCCTTTTACCCTTATACCAACACCCATGTTCCTTTGAGACTCATTATCTTTCTGGTATTTTTCTTTGCCCTTCCTCAGCTTTGTAGAGGACTTTGACAACTGGATCACACTTTCCATCCCAGATCCTGCTATAATTATCGACATCTGATGATGAAATGTCTAGACCTTGAAAGTCTTGGTTACACTACTCCTGTGACCTTGACCTTCCACCACCTACCACCTTGATGCATATTAATACTGCTCCATCTCTGACATCTCAGTATTTCTTGGTTAGACAGTGCCCCAAACTTAAAAAATAGTACATAATAAAGGCTCCAAATGTTTGTTTTTATCATAAGAAGCAAAGAAAAATAGGAGAAACATGCCCCCAATACAAAAACACTTCTATATCCTTTTTGCCATTTCCCATTAGTACAAATAGTAATATACTATACACAATTGACTATATAAAAAGGATTTTTTCCCTTTTTATGTATTGATGTGATCCTTTTACCAAGGTGAAGTACGTGGCCAGGTTGTTAGTTCATTCATGGCCCTTTTCAACTTGACTAATGACTTCTAGTTTGACGGGGAGTGTCTAAAAACACAGTAAAACTAAAAAAGTGAAGATTAGTTGGAAACAATTCTGCCTTCTCTTGGTCATTTTGCTGTTGTGTTTCTGAGCCAGGGTGCTCTCCTGGACCTCAGGAATGTTGGCAGGCTATGTTAGTGATATTATTCTGAGGTTCCTGCATGCAAATGGGCATCCTTTCTTGACTATTTTAAGCTCCAAATCACAGAAATTGATTGCAAAAGGCATAAATCTCTGGACAAAACCTCCTATTGTTCCATCCAGCTCTTCTACTCCTTTTGTACATTAATACATTTCCTGGTTGGCTTGCCAGATTGTTTTTCCTCGTTCTCTTCCTTTTAGCTCTATCAGTCTAATAGGCTGATAGGGAATGTGGCCTCCCTCCCTTCCCCCTCCCTCCCAGAGTGTGGTATTTGCCTCCCTATCACTTTCATCCCATTTATTCCTCATTCTTCCATCACCTCTGTTCTCCGAAACCCCAACCTTGGGCCATTCTCATCAATCTCCACTCCAGTTAACCCACCCTGCATAGAAAATATATGTGTTTTTTCTAATGTGTGGTTTTAAAGTTTGTGTATATTCTTACAAATTTACTGTCTTGTGTGTACATAGTTTTTACTTATTCTTCAAAAATTGACGCTGACTTTGCGTGTGGTACTATTATAATTAATTACTGGGATACAGTGGTGAAGAGAACAGACACAAATCTTTCCAGCAGTTTACATTCTAGCATGGAAGACAGACAGCAAAAACATAAATGAGAAAAACTATAAATCATACGATATGGAAAGTGCTAAAGAGGAAATAAAGCCAAAAAGGAGAATATGAAATTTTGAATCAGAATGGGGTGTGTGTGTGTGTGTGTGTGAGAAATACTTTTATGTGAAGAGTAAAGGAATAGCAGGTGCAAAGGCCTACGGCAGGAGGTTGCCCAGCTGCTCCGTCTACAGCATAACAAGGAGGCATGAGCTACAACTAAGAGGACTAGAGGGAAGTAGTCGTAAAATGAGATGGGCCAGGTGAAGAGAAGCCAGATGTTGTAGGAATCGGTCTGTCAAAGTTGGTGTGTTTGGCTTTCTTCTGAGTGGTGATTTGAGGGTTTGCACAAAGGGATGGTATGCTCTGGTTTGCTTTTTGACAGCATCCCTAGGGCTGCTGCCTTATGAACAGACGGCAGAGCAAGAGCAAAATAGACTAATGTGGAGATTACTGCTATAATATGGACAAGTCTTCTGTCTTGGTCCAGGTTGGCAGGATTGTAACTGGTAAAAAGTACTTGGATCCTGGATTTATATTAATGTGGTATATGGATTGTTTTTGGTGGTACATAGATTTTTTTTTTTTTTTTGAGACAGAGTCTCACTCTGTCACCCTGGGTAGAGTGCCATGGCAGCATAGCTCACAGCAACCTCAAACTCTTGGGCTTAAGCGATCCCCTTGCCTCAGCCTCCTGAGTAGCTGGGACTACAGGCACCTGCCACTATGCCGGCTAGTTTTTCTATTGTTAGTAGAGACTTGTCTCATTCTTGTCAGGCTGGTCTCAAACTCCTGAGCTCAAGCAATCCACCTGCTTCCACCGCCCAGAGGGCTAGGATTATAGGCATGAGTCACCTCTCCTGGCCTATATATAGATTTTATTGACAGATTAGGTATGAGGTGAGAAAGAGAGGCATCAAGAATGACCCCAAGAATTTTGGTGTGAACATGTGGAAATATGAAACATCCAGAATTGAGATGGGGAAGACTGTTGACAAGAGCTAGTTTAGGGGAAAAATATCAGGAGCTCAGTTGTAGACATGTTAAATTTGAAATACCTGCTAGATGTTGACATGAAGAAGTCATGGAGGTGGTTGAACATATAAGGCTGGCTTCAGAGGTGAGGTCCAGCCCTGGCATACACTGTGGTGGCTGCCAGCATCATATGTAGGATTTAAATCCACGTGACTAGCATACACTAACCTTAAAGAATTGGGGAGATGAGAGGAAGAAACATGTAAGACTGGAAAGGGGTGGCCGGGATTTAAGAGGAAAGCTAGTGCTGTGACATCATAGCTCACAACAACCTCACATTTCTGGGCTCAAGTGATCTTCTGCCTCAGCCTCCCTAGTAGCTGGGACTACAGGTGCCCACCACAATGCCTAGCTGTTTTTTAGAGACAGGGTCTCGCTCTTGCTCAGGCTGGTCTTCAACTCATCCTGTGTTTCTTTTAAATCTCTTTTTTCTTGTTTCACATCCTCATTTTGTTAAAGAATATCCTGGATAACTTCCTAAACTAGGATGCATGAGAGTCCTTGCCTATCTAAAGACATTTTTAGGTTTCTAATCGAACATTGACAGTTTGGCTAGAGAATGAATTTTAAGATGAAAAATTTTTTTCTAGAAATTTGAAAATATTTCCCTGTCTTATAGCATCCAGTGTGGCTTTCAACAAATTTGATACCATTTTATTTTTCTTTTGAGGCAGAATCTCTGTTGCCCTCGGTAGAGTGTGGTGGTGTCACAGCTCACAGCAACCACAAACTCTTGGGCTCAAGTAATTCTCTTGCCTCTGTCTCCCAAGTAGCTGCGACTACCTGCCTGCCCCAATGCCAGGCTATTTTTTTAGAAACCAGGTCTCACTCTGGCTCAGGCTGGTCTCATACTTGTCAGCTCAGGCAATCCACTTGCCTTGGCCTCCCAGGTTGCTAGAATTACCAGGGTTAGCCACTGCACCTGGCTGATACCATTCTGATTTGTGATTATTGGTAGATTTTCAAGATCTCTTAACTGTATTAGTTTCCTAGTGTGAGTTTTTCCCTGGCAAACTTGGTAGGCAGTAATAATGAGGTATAATTTATGCTCTTCATTTCTGGAAATTTTTATAATATGATTTATTTAATAATATCTCTATTCTCTTTCTTTCTTTCTTTTTTTAAACTCTATCTCCATGTTTTACGATCAACAATGTTGCACATGAATCATCCTACATGTAATAGTATTAAACCAAAATCAATTTATATATTTTTTAAAAGATCAACTAATTAGTATCCTTAATTACATCTGCAAAGTCCCTTTGTTGCATAAGAAAACAAAATTACAGTTTTGGGGATTAGGACATGAAATCTTCTCGGAAACCATAATTCTGCCTACCGCACCCTTCTGTTGAATTTTTCATTACTTCTCTCACAGTTTCATTTCCAATAGCACCACCCTGAATGTTGCCTCCTTTTCTTTCTTTCTTTCTTTTTTTTTTTTGTATGAACCTGTGCTTCTTATTTTCTGGATATAGTACCTTCTCTCTTGTCTGAGGCTCTCAAGCGTGTGTCTGTCTTTGTGTTCTAACTCTTCTGTTCCCTGTATTGTTTCCTTTTCAATCAAGTTTTTCTTTGATCTTGTTTGTTTGGTTTTTGGCTTTTGTGCTGGAGGCCATCCTGCTGTCCTCCAATGTCTGGTGACCATCTGTTCCTTTTCAGACAAGACTTGTTGGTCTTTTCTCCCGTCTCTATCTTCTTCGATGTCTGTTGTCTCTGCGATGAAAATCATTCCTACTTCCTCCAGATTCAGAGCCTCGTAGTCTGGGGAGGGACGCAGGGTGCAGTCCCTGGTCCACATTCAGACTTTAGCCAGGTCCCCTACATTTAGCCTGTGCTCGTCCCTCTCCCCCCTCATCTAATGGCACTTGGTGCCTCCAAGTCCAGGACCTCCCTCTCTGGAGTTCTGCAGAAAAGTCACTTGGCTTTTACTTTTTCAAGGGCTCCCACCCTCCTGGAAGTTTAGTTGATTCCTTCATTCTGCTATTTCTATTTTTCAATATTTTTTCCTAATTCCATCATCTCTTATTCTATTTACAGCACTTACGTCTTTTCAAAACCTGTTTTTTCTTGCTGTTTTGGTGACATTTTTGTAGAATTTGGGGAGACTGAGGAGGTACATGAGACTAATCAACCAGCTATATTTAATAAGAAAACTGTATTTTCTGGTTTGCATTCTAAAAATAAGAACAGAAGCATTTAAAATAAATTCCACTGGCATCCCAAAGTGCTGTGAGGTCATTTTATATAGATATAATAATTCAATATACCCTCACTTTAATGTATGTTAAGATGGTTTCACTTTTAAAAATATTTATGCAATTATGGATAATATCATGGAGAATATTTCTGAACATAGATCTTTATGTGTGTGTTTTAGGATAGAGTTTAGAAGTAAAATGACTGTAATTAAAGGGTATGAGGATTTTTTTAATTAATAAAAAATTTTAAACATACAAAAGTAAAAAGAAAAAAACTGATTGAATAATGGTCCATGTATCCATCACTCTGACCCTCTCAGTAGAGTGCCATGGTGTCACAGTTCACAGAAACCTCAAACTCTTGGGGCTCAAGGTATCCTCTTGCCTCAGCCTCCCAAGTAGCTGGAAGTGCCTGCCACAAAACCCGGCTATTTTTTTTTTTTTTTTTTTTTTTAGAGATGGGGTCTCCCTCTTTCTCAGACTGGTCTCGAACTTGTGACCTCAAGTGATTCACCCACCTCGGCCTCCCAGAGTGCTGGATTAAAGGCATGAGCCACAGCACCCAGACAGTTCATGACCAATCTTGTTTTATCTATACCTTTATCCACTGACTCCTCTCCATGTTATTTTGAAGCAAATGGCTGACAGCATTTCATTTGTATAAGCATTCCAGTGTGTGCTTCTAAAAGATAAGGACTCTTTTTTAAAAAAAATGTACCATAATATTGGATATATATTTTTTTTTGTCATAGACTCTTACTCTGTCGTCCTAGGTGGAGTGCTGTGGTATCATAGTTCACAGCAACCTCAAACTCTAGGGCTTGAGCAATCCTCTTGCCTCACCCTCCTGAGTAGCTAGAACTACAGGTGCCCACCACAACACCTAGCTAGTTTTTTTTTTTTCTTCCTATTTTTAGTAAAAATAGGGTGTTGCTCTTGCTCAGGCTGGTCTCGAACTTCTGAGTTCAGGCAATCCATCTGCTTCAGCCTCCCAGAGTGCTAGGATTACAGGTGTGAGCCACCGCACCTAGCCTGGATATAATTTTTTTTTGAGACAGAGTCTCATTTTATAGCCCTTGGTAGAGTGCCGTAGCATCACAGCTCACAGCAACCTCCAACTCCTGGGCTTAGGCAATTCTCTTGCCTCAGCCTCCCGAGTAGCTGGGACTACAGGCGCCCACCACAATGCCCAGCTATTTTTTTGTTGCAGTTGTTTAGTTGGCCTGGGTGGGGTTTGAACCCGCCACCCTCCGTGTATGTGGCTGGTGCTGTAACCACTGTGCTACGGGCACTGAGCCGTTTATAAATATTTTAAAGAAAATATTCTCCACTTTGCAGATAGACTTTTCAAATTATTACTAGTCTTGAATATGTAATAAAATCCCATTATTAATTCAAAAGGGTTCTTTTCCTTACTATCCTTTACACATGGAGTTTCCCCCTTGAAGGTAATTAAGGTTATCATCTCACCATGATATCTTCTTCTAGGGATTTCATGCATAGTGTAGCAATGCTATATTTGTGTTTTCATCAACTCATTTTCCTTTCTTTCTAGATATTTTCTTTCTTTTTAAAAATACACCTTTTAAAACTTTTATTTCACATTGTCATAGAACTTTCCTGAAAGATTTTGTGAATTATATGACCCAAATCAGTGTATCGCCTTGATTTGATTGCTAGTGAGAAATCACTACCGTCTTCATATGTTCACCAGCTTTTTGTAAGAGTACTTCGAAAATCATCTGCGTCTTCTGGTTTATGTTCTTTAGAGTCCAACTACAGTCGGCTGAGTTCAAGAGATCTATTACTTTGAGAATTATTATTTTCAGTGCCTGTTATGTCAATCCTTATCTTCTTTAATTTTGTGTACTTTTTTTTTTTTTTGAGACAGAGTCTTACTATGTCACCCTTGATAGAGTTTTGTGGCATCACAGCCCACAACAACCTCAAACTCTTGGGCTCAAGCAATTCTCCTACTTCAGCCTCCCAAGTAGCTGGGACTACAGGCACCCAGCACAACACCTGGCTATTTTTAGAGACGTGGTCTTGCTCTGTCTCAGGCTGGTCTTGAACCTGTGAGCTCAGGCAGTCCACCTAGCCTCCAGAGTGCTAGGATTACAGGTGTGAACCACCATGTCTGACCCAATTTTTTGGTATTTTTTGAAAATGAGTATCCTAAAGTTCTTTCCTTAACCACTAACTCCTGAGGCATTTATATTTTGTTAAGCTCATAAAATTAATTTTTGTATATGTTGTAAGGCAAGAATACCAGTAGACTCTGCCTCCCCACATAGCTAGCCATGTGTCCCATTACCATGTACTAGTCACTACTGCTCTGTACTTGCTACTGGGAAAAAAAAAAATTATTCATACAAAGTCTCTATAAACATATCTGCCTTTTTTCTAATTTTAACCCTAAGACCTAATCAGTGACTGAAACTTAATGATGCTAAAATACATATTCATGGAACTAGTTTAAAGCCGTGCAGAGTTTTCAAGGGATGGGGCAAGGTATGAATAGTTGAATTTCCCCAAACATACCATATGCCCTCCTTGCTTTTAAGGGACTCCTGTAGAATACAAAGGAGAAAGCAAGTATCACTAGAGAATTACAGATAATATTCTGTAAGAATTCGGTAAGCAAAGGGAAATTATACTTAGCTGGGCACACACTCTGTACAGTGACAGCTACAGTGTTCCCATTGCTTATTATCACTACTAGGCTGATGACTCTGAATCTTCAGTTTATCTCTTTCTTTCCTGAACTGCAGACCTGGATATTCAGACTCCCTCCTAGATGAACATTTGCTTAGATATCTACAAAACCGTGCTGCCCTTCTCAGGGCCTTGCTCTGTGTCTTAGAAGTCACGGTGGGTTCCTTCTTCTTCACTCTGGATACAAAGCTTCCCTCCTATTAACTGTGCTTTCATTTCCCTTAGCTCGATTTCTATCTTCCTTGTGTCTGATGCTACTATCTTCCTTTAGGCCTTTCTCAGTTTTGATTTGGATTAGAATTTCCTGCTTGGTCCAAGATGTTTCGTCCCTGCCCTGCTCGCCTTCACCTCTCATCCAGAGTGAGTTTCTCAGACACAGGTCTACCTGCCCTTTGCTTACTCGTTACGGCCTCCCATTACCGAAGGTTAGGCTTCAGCCTTCTTCGTGTGGCGTACACACCTTTCCTCTTACCAGTCCATCTTTAACTTTGAACTCTACCCATCTTCTGTCCATTACGACCAATCTTCTGTCCTTCAAAGTGCTCTTCTGAGCTTCACCAGTTGTAAAAACGATGATCCCCTTCTCAAGATTAACAGCATCTTCGGAGCACTTGCTAGTTGTGCCCTGCCCCGGGCGCTCCCCTATCTCCTTGTATCTGTCAGTGTCTCACCGTTGATCACCCCGCACTGGGGATCAGCAGCACCGTAAAAAGCATCCATCCGTCTGCCCTGTCTTGTGCTCAGTACTTCTGTGCGCTTCCCCCATCAAGGCTGGAGACACCGGGTAACTCCTCAATGCCAGTATCTTCCTTTCTTTTACTCTGCAGGTAGCTGCAGGAAGAAATGCTTCCTTGCATCATATAGAGGACTTGAGGGCTGCCGGTGTGATGCGGGCTGCAAAGACCGAGGCGACTGCTGCTGGGATTTTGAAGACACCTGTGTGAAATCAAGTATGGATTCTGAGAATACGTGTATTAGCATGTTGGTTGTGCCTATCCAAATTTTTATCTAGATACTTTGTGTATTAGTTTCCTAGGGGTCTGTTAAAACAAAGGACCACAAAGTGGCTTAGGCAATAGAAATTCACTGTCTCACAATTCTGGAGGCTAGAAGTCTCCCTCTTCCTTTGTTTGTTTGTTTTGAGACAGGATGTCACTTTGTTGCACAGGCTAGAGAGTCATGGCCTTAGCCTAGCTCATAGCAACCCCAGATTCTGGGTTTCAAGCAACACGGTCTTGCTTTGCTCAGGCAGGTTTCAAACTCCCGAGCTTGAAGGATCCTCCTGCCTTGGGCTCCCAGAATGGTAGGATTCCTGGTGTGAGCCGCTGTGCCAGGCTTTCCCAGGTTAGCGGGGTTGGGTTCTTCTGACACCTACGAGGTAGAGTCCATTCCACATCTCTCTCCTACTGGCTCTTGGGGGATTGCTGGAAAACTGTCTTGTGGCGGCCTAAACCCAAACTCTGCCTCCACCTTCACACGACCTGTGTCTTCCTCCCATGTCTGTCTGTACCCCAATCTCCCTCTTTCTAAGAACTCCAGTCAGACTGGATTGGGCCTCACCCCAATGACCTCATTTTACTTGACCGTCTGCAAGGAATGTGGGTGTGACTATTTCTAAATGAGGTCACCTTCGCAGATGATGGGGATTAGGGCTTCAATGTCTTTTTCCGGGGCACAATTCAACCCAGAGGCAGGGTGGGAGCTGCTCTGCCACTCTGTCCCTGTCCACTGGGCGGGCCCTTGACTGCCCCTATTCTCACAGATGTGGCTGGGCTCTTAACACTTCTGTTGGCACTGTCTCTCCCTTGCTGTCTTTAGACAAAGCTGGGCAAAGGTAGTAACCATCAGTCAGAGCTAGTAATTTTTCACCATGGGGAGCTCCTGCCTTTGGGTGGGGAAGGACCAATGTTTAGACCAACTTCTACAAACTCACAGTGCACCTGCTAGGTAGACCAAATTCACATTCTAAAGCCACATTCCTCTTTGCCATCCTTGCCAATGTAGAAAGGTGGTAGATTACCTCTCATTCAGTATTATATAATTTCATTTGTTAATACAAATAAACCGCGAATTTGACTATTATAATAATATAGAAAGAAATGTATGAAATTAATATCTTTTGTATTGCATACTTATAAGCTAAATGCAGATAACTGAACGGTGTTATTTTATAGCTCAAATATGGACATGCAATACATTTCGTTGTGGGGAGACCAGATTAGAGTCCAGCCTTTGCTCTTGTTCAGATGACTGTTTGCAGAGGAAAGACTGCTGTGCTGACTATAAGAGTGTTTGTCAAGGTAAGCAGAAGGATGTTGACTCATTTGCCTCTGCAGTTCAACAGAACTTTATAAATTTCCCAGAGCTATCGTACGCTATAAAAATTAAACCAAGTCAGAGACTCATTAGTTATTCCACATAGAAAGATCAAATGTGTTTACTGTGTGAACAAATGTGGTTTATGCAGTATAGAGTAAGAAAGCTCGCAACATAAATATAGAAAAGAAGAGTGAGCTTCAAGTCCCTTATTCATCTATAAGGCAAGGTCTTTTTCAATCCAGCGATCATGCCACACATACTTACGGTTTGAGACTATGAATGGCCAATCCTAACATGGTAAAAGAGGTTGTCTAGTTCAAGTATTAGCATGTTAAGCCAATGTTGTTCTTGTTAAAAACAATCTTTTTTGGTTTATTTTGTTTTTTGAGACAGAGTCTCACTCTATTGCTGGGGCATCAGCCTACCTCAGCAACCTCAAACTCTTGAGTTTAAGTGGTCACCCTCCCGAGTAGCTGGGACTACAGGTGCCTGCCATGATGTCCAGCCACTTTATTTTTTATGGAGACCGGGGTCTCACTCTCATCCAGGCAGGTCTCAGACTCCTGGCCTCAAGGGCTCCTCCCGTCTCAGCCTCCCAGAGTGCTGGGATTACAGGCACGAGTTACCTCACCTGGCCACTGGCCACTCCCTAGTAATCATTTATTGCCCCTCAACAGAATTCTTCTTCTCTTCCCTCCTTTAACCTGTTTTGCCAGGATCCAAGTCTCCATCCATTCTTCTGTAACCTTGAGATGTTATATGAGGTAACACATATGCTTCTGTACTCTGGTGGGTGATTGGATCTTTATTCCAAAGGCTGCCACGTTGCATAAAACTATAATCAAATTAATCTGTATGCCTTTTCTCCAATTAATCAGCATTTTTGAGTTAATTTTTTAGTAAACTTTCCAAGGGCAAAAGGGAAGCTTTCCCTTGGTCCTGACAATCTCAAAACTGGTTTGTGGGTCATGTGGTAAATGTTTCTACTGTATTTGTTGCTTGAATTTAACAGAAACAAGTAGTACTTGAATTTAACAGAAACAAAAGTAATCATTATAAGCAGTGTTGAAGTTTATCATTACCATTAATTGCTTATTCTGATGCAGTGAATTCAATCATTTCAGTTTATTTTTTAAATAAATAGAAATGTTTTCTCCCTCTGAGGATTCAACACTTTAAATTTTAAAACGTTAAACTAATTTTGTCAAAATTGCATTTTTGGAGAGAAGTTTGAGAGAATTTGACTTATTTTTATGCAAGAAATTGGCTAATTACTTTTATATTTTACACTTGATTTTACCCAAAAGGCTGAAAAGTAATAGTTACACTTATATTTTAGTTTAGAAAATTTTTAGTTTAGAAAAATTTTGTGATAAATTCTGAATTTTTAGTTTAGAAAAATTTTGTGATAAATTCCTACCATATACAGAAATAGAATAATTTGATGTTTTCTCTGTAAGTTCATCACCTTTCTCCAGCAGTTATTAATTCATGACCAAGTTTGTCTTATATTGACAAAGTATAATTTTGAATGTAAAGTAAAACATGTCAAAAATTTATTCATTCATTCATAAAATAATCAACTAGAATGTAAACATGGTTTTAATAAAAGATTAAGTATATATGAAACCAAAAGAATGCTGGAATGAAATCATGTACACTAGAACTTTTGGTGGAACAGAAATTATTTTATTTTTCTATAGGGCAATTTATTTGCTATCTGACAAATTGCTACTTATTGTCTACTAGTTAATTACTACCTTTACTGAGTTGTAAAATAAATAATAAAGAGTGAGCTAGATAAAAATATATACCCTTTGGTAATTACCTAATTCATAAGTGAACTTTTTGGATAATTCCCAGCATGCCACAGAAATAAAGTCTAGAGATCAGTCCTTATTTTGCCTATTTCCATGGTTTAGAGGGGTTTTTTCCTTAACAGAATATATTCATCATTTCCCCTAATCTCTCTTCCCAAATTTGTCTCAAATTGCATTGTTTCAAAGCAAATTCAAGAGTTACTGTCATTTATCAGTAAATACAGCAGACCCTCCATAGTTGACCACCTCCTACATTGACCACCTCCTTACCTTGACCCAGTTTTCCCAGACTGGACGTGCACCACATGCTCATATCAGTACAGTAGGCCTAGTTCCTTATGTTGACCAGTTTGTTAAGTCCCTTGGGTGGTCAACTTACAGAGTTTCTACTATACTTCAGCATTCATCTAAAAAAGATAAGGATTTAACAAAATTATAATACCATTCATACATCTAAAAATATCATCAATAATTATTTAATCATCAAATATCCAACCAGCATTTATGTTTTCTTTGTCTTACAATTTTTTTTAAAGATTGAAGCAAGATCCCAATAAATTCCATATATTGCAACTGATTGATATATTTTAAGTCATTTAAAAGTACATTCTTTCTTCCTCTTTTTCCTCTTCGCAATTTTTATTTTATTTTATTTTTTTTGAGGCAGAAACTCAAGCTGTCACCCTGGATAGAGTGCCGTGGCGTCTTAGCTCACAGCATCCTCCAACTTGGGCTCACATGATCCTCTTGCCTCATTTTTTCTATTTTTAGTAGAAACGGGGTCTCACTTTTTGCTCTAGAACTGGTGAGCTCAAGCAATCCACCTGCCTCAGCCTCCCAGAGTGCTGGGATTACCCTCTTTGCAGTTTTTTTTTTTTTTTTTTTGGAGAAAAGGGATTATTTGTCCTGCAGAGTTTTCCAGTCTGGGTTGTGCTAATGATGCATCCTTTGTGATTTAAGAATTTTGTCATCCTTTATATTTCCTGCAAAATTAGTGCTCAGAGCTAGAGGACTGTTCAGATTTAGATGTAATTTAGTTATTTATTTTTTGCAAGTATACTTTGTGGGTGAGAGTGTTACTTTTGTCAAGAGGCATATCATGTGTGATGGTGTCTTTTGGGGGGACGTTAGCCATTGATAATCATTGCCTAGATCCATTAGAGGTTGCAAATGGTGACATTCATATTCTGTCATTTCTGTGTTATTAGCTGGAGTATTCTATAAAGAGAGACATCCATGAAGCAAGAATTCTTTTTGTTATAATTTTAAACATTTGTTAAATTTTTCCCATTTCATATCAGTTATTCTCATTGGCTATTTCTTTTTTGTTTGTTTTCTGTTTTCTCATCTTTAGATTATATATCTATATTAAACCCATTTATTCTAGCAGTTGGGAAAATATTGTTCTTCAGGAAAAAAAAATTATTAAGAACAACAAGAAGAAATTTCTCTTTTTAGCCTAGGCACTTCCTTAGTTGTTTTCCTGGTACTCAGCGTAGTCACTGTAAATCACTCGGGGATCTTGTCTTGCCTACAAGTGAAATGGCACTTATGTATTCTGGAAGAATCTAGTCATCAGAGCAGCGTGAATTAGGCAGTTCAGGAAGACCATAACCATTCTGAACATTAGCTTCTCTTTTCTTGTCCCTGGTGCAGCAGGGTAAAGATTTCCTTCTTATGCTTTTCAGGAGAAACTCCATGGGTAGAAGAAAGCTGCGATGCAGCGCAGGAGTCTCAGTGTCCAAAAGGGTGAGAAAAAAATGACATGGAGATTTTTATCCTTTAAAGGGGCCCATGGAAATGTAGTTGGAGGTGGGGGTTTCCTTCATGCTACAGTGAATGCCAAAAGAACCCCCAAAATGTATACACAGTTTAAGAACGGAAAAAAGTTTAATAAAACTGTAATACGCAAGTCATGTTTACTTCTGCAAGACATACAAGATACAATATATAAGATAACAACTGTCAGTATATAGTGAGTGTTACGATTTTCATACAGTATTTCTTTTTTAAAATTTTAGGTTAATATTGGGGTACATAGGACTAAGTTACATAATTTATATTGTAATTTTAAAGTCTGGATTGTAGTTGTGCCCTTCACCCAGGAAGTGTGATATACAGGTTTTTCCTTTCTTGAAATGTGTATACATTTTTTTGGGACACATTCTGTGTTTATATCACAAAACGGACTAGTAACAAAAGATCGGATTTCTGTGGCTTCAAAGTCCTAATGGAGTTCTGTTTGTTTTACTTTTTACAAAGCACATTTGTATTCATTTATTACAGTCAGGGCTTACAACAATGACTTAAAAACATGGTTGGAGTATTAACTAACACTCCCAATGCCCAAAGGTAAGGACTAGAATTTAAATGGAAATTACTCCTGCCAGAACCCTTTTCTACTAACATCCTGGTGCGTCAAATTTATTCTTACTGAGGGAAAGGGAAGAAGTTTGTTGATGGAAGGAGGGCCGTGAAGGGTGAAAGAGGAGGTCTTTGTCAGGGGGACACAGGTGACACGCCTGTGAGGTGAGGCGGGCATCTCCTGGCCATCCACCTTAATCCTTCCATGTATCTCTTCGACACCTTCATGGTGTAGTCCCTTGACTTTGCCTAGGCCTAGAAACGTGCCCCACGTACCCTCAGAGCCAACATAAACTCCCCTTCCTGACTCTGCCCTTCACACTTTTCTGGGCCAAGCAGTGGGGGGATGAAGGTGAGGAAAACAAAAGAGAAAGGAATACCTGGTTTCCTTGTTCCCAAACAGGAGTGGAATTAAAGAGAATTACACCAGCGCATTGAGTCCAATTGAGTTTTAAGGTCCTTTATTAGCTGGCACAGAGAGTGTCATACCCCCAAAAATCTCTCTCCCAAGAGAAGCAGAGTAGCAGGGTTTTTAACTTGTGCTTTGGGTGGGGCGTGGGAGGGGTCTTTCTAAAAGCCAAGTAGTCACAGAAGCAAGACTCACAAGATTAGAGTCTACAGGGAGCCTTTAAGTAAAGCAGGTGTTGCATCCAGACTGGTAAGTGAGCACAAGGAGCCTTTAAGTAAAGCAGGTGTTGCATCCAGACTGGGAGTTTTCAAGGTTTTGCAATTTAAAATTTTATCTTTCTGTTCCCGCAGGGGGTACGTGCTCAGGGGCCTGTAACAATTTGTGAGGGAAGGGGCAATGGGGGCTGCAAAGTTTGAAATCATGTACAAGATGGAGTCAGCTGGTACAAAACAGAGTCGGCCAGGCTTCATAGTTTTAGGAGAAATTGATGGAAACATTTTTAAATAGCATAATCTCATTTGAAAATATGTATATGAGGATGTGTCTAGATTTGTACCAAGCTACTTTGGCTTGTAGCTCAGACCCAGCTGCCCTCTTCAGTCGCTTCTGGGTTGAAGAGCCAAGGATATAGAATAAAAAGAAGGCTGGAGTTTGAATCCTGAGTTTGCCTGTGGAACTTTGCACTAGTTGCTTCTCTGAGCTTTATCTATGAAATTGGAAGAAAAAAATAATGATTCCAGGTTCAGAAGATTTCAGGGGAGAATGACATGATCTAATGATAGGAAAAATGCGTGGTAAGTTATAAAACAGTAGGTTACTTTCATTTTTAGTACATGGTATATACATTAGAACTTCTGTAAGCTGACCACCCAAAGGACTTAAGAAACTGGTCAACATATAGAGGTGGTCAACATAAGGAACAAGGCCAGCTATACTGATGCATGTGGTGCGTGTCAGCCTATATTTAAGGAGGTGGTCAATGCAGTTAGGTGGTCAGCTATGGAGGTTCTACTGCAATAGGTACTTGAAAATTGTAAATATTTTTGTAGTGGAATGTTGTGCGAGGGATTGTGGTGTAAAGCCCGCTCCTGAAATGGTATGAAAGCAAGAAATGGCTACGAGTCCATGATGGCAAGTAGTGATAGTCTTTATTTCTAGCCAGCTTAAATAGCCAGCCAGTCACGTACACACTGTTGATCTATAATCACACAATAGCTTTACAAAACATACAGTAAAATCCAATTAACTTTTTCTTGGTGCCTACTGATTAACTAATATACATTTTTCTAACCCAAAACAACTATCACATAAGTCATATGTTAGCTGCTTGCTCGTGAGCCCATAAGCCACAAGACCACAATAAAGAAAGAGTAGATTGTTCCTTAAAATCTCTAGAAACCCACACAAACCTGAGGGGCAGAAACTTACCATGGTCCGGAGGCCATGCAGCGTATTGATTACATGATTTGCATCCATCAGCCTCTGGGCGGTATCTCCGGGAGTGGAGTTTTGGCTTCAATGCCCCCGGGCTTAACAGCCACATTCCAAGGTCACCAGGCCTACAATGAAACCTAGGGCAGTGAGGTCGCCAGGCCTACAACGAAACCTAGGGCAGTGAGAAATCTAAACTACTTTTCTCAGGCCACTTGGGCACAGAGCACATAGGCTTTTAGCTTATAATGGAATTTTCCCTTCAATGGTTTATTTTATTAGATGAACCTGATGCTTGAACCATTAAGGTGTGCCCAGGACCAAATAGCCTATACTGAGATGGCCTTTTCTCACGGTCCAAATTACACTGTCAATTTATTGCTGACAAAAGCATGATGATAACAGCTAATGTTTATACAGTTCTTATTATGTACCGGTGTGTACTTTACACAATAGTCATCTTGTATATTATTCCCTATAAAACCCTTTGAGCTGTAGCCCTATTATCTCCATTCCCATTTTGCAAATGATGAAATGGAGGCTCAAAGCTGTGAAGTAATCTACCCAAGGTTACACAGCTAGTGATTGCTGGAGGGAGGAAGCAAACACAGGCAGGAAGTCTCCAGAGTCTCTGTGGTCTGATGCACCCTCAAGTCCTAGTGTGAGCTTGTGCAATTAACCAGAAGAAGGGTGAAGGGGTAGAATACAGGGTGAAGTGTTTGTGGCCCCAGGACCATCCCTTGGGTTGATAATTGGGAGGAGACAGACATTAGGTGAGAAGGAAGTTTTTCACTTAGGTTCTTGTAAAGAACTTCTGCAAGTCTAGAGGTCTGAGCCTCAGTGATTAGTTGGCATGGTCTATCCCAGCCTGGCAAATCACTTGTCCACCTGAGGATCTGAGATTTAGAGCAGAGTAATTGAGAAATGACAGGACTGCTTTGGTGACCTTGAAACAAGACAGACCAAAAAGGAAGCTGCTGAGGAAGAGATGGTGGTGGAAGTAAAGAGAACATGAACCATCATTTGCCATCCACTCATTCCATTTATTCCACTGGAGTTATGTCTGCCCCTGCACTCTTGCCCTGTATGACATGTGTAACAATGATACTGCCTGCTATTAATATTATTAGCTGGTAACAATTTTAGTGGCTGGAGGCATTATATTACATGAAACTCTCCTGCTTGACATTTAAGGTAGTATCACTGTTTTACGATTTTGCTTGTCATCATCGTATAGTAAGAAGTGTGGACTCTTCAATCAGACAGATGTGGGCCAATAGCCTAGCTCTGCCTATCTTGGCAGCAGAACACCTTGAATAAGTTACCTCATCCTCTCTACTTGTCTCAGATGAAAGCTGCAGGTGACATCTAACCTGGTTGTTAGATACTTTTGCTAATGATAACATGAGATAATAAATATGAGATGACAATGCTTGGCATATAGCAAACTCATCCAAGCTACATCACAGGCGGTAGAAATAATGTTGATGCAAAGTTCAAGCTTGTTAGTGATTAGAGAAAGAAAAATGAAAAGATGATACAATTTCATTCCATGAAGTAATCCATACATCACTGTTCTTCTAAAGAACCAGACATCTGTCTTGATTATGGAAACACTATACAATTGATATGGACGGTCAGGAAAGAGGCATGACAAAATATTTTAGTCTCCTTTGAAAGTTGATCCTTAGACCAGAAAATCTGATCTTCAGAAATGTATCCAGGGTGTTTTAGCCACAAGAATGTTCATCACAGCAGAGTGTAGAATGTACTCCGGAGGTCTACGTAGCTGGCTTAGACAGGCATGGGGGCCCTATGCATTGAGGAATAGGTGTCCCAGATCTTTGGATCACACCCTTCATCCTGTACATGGATGACCTATTTTTAAGCTGCAAGGTTATCTTGATGGCGTATTTATGAATATAAATTTTTAAAGCATAATTATGCTAATGACTCTATGAAAAAAGAGATATTTTCTATCACAAATCGCCCTAGGCCACTTTGATTTCTTGATGAATTTTCTGCACATTGCAGTTGAAACAGTCCCAATTTTCGATTTTTATTTTACTTTATTTTACTTTTTTGACAGTCTTTGCATTTTAAATTTATTGTTTCAGCTAATACAGAAATAAGTACTAGGTGTATAGACATAATAGTACATAGATGTTTATAATTTGTATATGTTACAGGAAGTACAAAAAATTGTTATTATTTTTATTGTTTTGAGACAGAGTCTCAAGCTTTCGCCCTGGGTAGAGAGCCGTGACATCACAGCTCAGAACAACCTCAAACTCTTGGGCTTAAGTGATTCTTTTGCCTCAGCCTCCCAAGTAGCTGGGACACCTGGCTATTTTTTGTTGCATTTGTCTCTGTTGTTTAGCAGGCTCGGGCTGGGTTTGAACCCATCAGCCTCGGTGTATGTGGTTGGCGCTGTAACCACTGTGCTACGGGCACCAAGCCCAAAAAATTCTTTTATCTGGGAATGTCATATTTTGCTAGGAAGTGGAAGGCAAAGGGATAAATCAAAATACCTACTTATTTTTCTACTTTGTGAACTCTTATAGAGTAATAAGAACTATTGGGATTGTGTGAAAAATCACAAATCAGTATATAATATTGTAGTCCACAAACACTGTGATTATGATCATGTTGGATTTATTTTCACATACTGCTAACTCTACCCAGGCATAAGATGTAGTTTCTGGACAATCATTCGCTTAAAGTCTGGTGCTTAATTATATGTATCCATCACTTTCCACTTTTATTTTTATTTTTAATTTTTTTTTTGAGACAGAGTCTCACTTGGTTGCCCTCAGTAGAGTGCTGTGGCATCACAGCAACCTTAAACTCTTGGGCTTAAGCAATTCTCTTGCCTCAGCCCCCCAAGTAGCTGGGAATACAGGCACCTGCCACAATGCCTGGCTATTTTTAGAGAGAGGGTCTTGCTCTGGTTTAGGCTGGTCTAGAACCTGTGAGCTCAGGGCAGTCCACCCACCCTGGTCTCCCAGAGTGCTAGGATTACAGGCGTGAGCCATGCCCGGCCTTCCACTTTTATTTTTAAATTAAAGTATAATGTAAAAAATTATGTGTGTTCACGCACATTGAAATGCTCATAATCTTTTTTTGTTCGTTTTGTTTTGCTATGAGGCAGAGTTTCGCTCTGTTGCCCAAGCCAGAGTGCCATAGAGTCAGCCTCATTCACAGCAGTCTCAAACTCTTGGGTTCAAGGACTCCTCCTGCCTCAGGCTCCCAAGTAGCTGGGAATACAGGCTCATACCACACCCAGCTAATTTTACTAGGGGTCTTGAACTCCTGAACTCCTCCCTCCTCAGCCGCCCAGAGTACTAGATTACAAGCATGAGCAACTGTATAGGCCAGTAGCTGCTATTCATAATAGCTCCGTATTGGAAAGTACCCAGGAGCCCATTAACAGTAGAATAAGTTGTAATTTATTCATTCATTGCAATGGAAGACAACTATGAGAATGAGTGATCTGTAATTACTTGCCACAGTATAGAGGAATCTCAAACATAATGTCAATGGAAAGAAGCCAGAACCAACAAAATACGTATTGTATGTTTCTATTTGCATATAAATGTAAATATGAAAACAGGCAGAACTAATGTGTGCTGCTAGAAGTCAAGATGCTAATAATCATGGTGGGGTATGACTTGAGTTTAGTAACTGGGAGGAAGTACAAGGGTACTGGTAATATGCTGTTCCTTGGTCTGGATGATGATTACACCACAGAGTGCAGCTAGGAAAAATTGATCAAACTGCCCACCTGGAAAACGAGTGTGTGTATAATACAAGTCAAATTTTAAAAGTGAAAAAAATAGTAAATTAAGGAATGTCAGTCTCTGGGTATAGCCTAAAAGTTACCTTCCATCACTTTAATATTAATACTGGTCTTAAAAGAGACTAATGGTTTTGAGGTCTATATTAACATTCTGAGATATTACAATAAAGAATTAAAAATACAGAAATTTAGAATAATAAAGCATCATAATCCATAGAGTTTCTAAATTTCATATCATACTTATATCCGAAAGATGGTAGAATTTAGTAATCCTTACTTGACCCAGAACTATGTTCTTTTTTTTTTTTTTTTTGGCCGGGGCTGGGTTTGAACCCGCCACCTCCGGCATATGGGACCGGCCAGAACTATGTTCTTACTGTATTTTCTAACTTAGAGAATCATAAGTAGTACAAAAAAAGTATATCTATTTTTAACAATCAGCATAATGAATAAATATTTTGTTTCTCATTTTCAGGTTTGACCTACCACCACTTATCCTGTTTTCAATGGATGGATTTAGAGCTGAATATTTACATACATGGGGTACTTTAATGCCAAATATCAATAAACTGAGTAAGTCTTCCACAGCTGGTGGCATGCAAACAGTAAAGTCAATCTCTGGGCAACACAGCTTTCTTCCTGACTGTTAAAGTCAGAAGTTTGTCTTAGCCCAGGTCCTCTCAAGACCCTGAAGACTTTACCACACGATACTATTCTCAGTAGAGCGTGGATTTTCACATGTGCTGCCTCTTCCTGCTTGTCTTTGGTAGCACATTCATATTTTTGTTTGTGTATTTTGAAATCAACAAAGTTGTATTTGAACAGCACCTCTTTCCCATGGAAATCTGTTCATGTATGGTGCTTTGAAAGTTCCATTTGTTAGAATTGGGTTCCACCTCTTTGCAAGGTGGATTAGGCAGCAAGGACAGGATCCTGAAGGAACCTGGGAGGCTGCACAGATCCAGCATCCACCAATACCCAGAAAATGTAAAGCCCAGGATCTAGTTCCAATTCCTGGAACCTAGGTGTGAGATCTCGGACAACTTCACTTTACCTCTTACTGCCCCAGTCTCTTCGTCAATAGAATAAATGGGCCTGGTGAAGTGGCTCACGCCTAGTACTCTGGGAGACAGAGGCCGGGGGATTACCTGAGCTCAGGAGTTGGAGACCAGCCTGAGCAAGAGCAAGACCTCATTCTCTACTAAGAATAGAAAAATTAGCTGGCAGATTCCTGTAGTCCCAACTATTTGGGAGGCTGAAGCACCAGAGTATGAGGTTGCCGTGAGGTACGATGATGCCATGGCATTCTACTCAGGGCAACAGAGTGAGACTCTGTCTCCAAATAAATAAATAAAGGCTCAGAGTCCGTAGCTCAGTGGTTAGGGTGCCCACCACATACACCCAGGCTGGCAGGTTCAAACCCAGTCCGGGCTTGCCAAACAACAATGACAACTACAACAAAAAATAGCTGGGCGTTCTGGTAGGCACCTGTAGTCCCAGCTACTTGGGAGGCTGAGGCAAGAGAATTGCTTGAGCCCAAGACTTTGAGGTTGCTGTGAGCTGTGACACCACAGCACTCTACTGAGGGCGATATAGTGAGACTGTCTCAAAAACAAGACAAAATAAAAGAAAATAAATAAATAAAAATAAAATAAATGACCACCTCCTACTTGATGGGATTGCTGTGAGAATGGATTCATAGTGTCAAAAAAATTAGCTGTTTGACATGTAGCGTACATTGGATGTTTTCAAGTTATTGTATACTTCTTTTACTTCATCTAGATAAAGATTAGTCAATTTTGTTTATCCTTTCAAAAGCCAACTCTTAGTTTCATTGACTTTTTCCTGCTGGTTTTCTATTCTTTATTTTATTCCTTCTTTAATTCTTCTTTAATTTATTTCTTCTTTTAGTTCTACTTATCGTTTCCTTCAGAGATAACACTGGGCTTAGTTTGTTCTTTCCGTTCTTTGGTGTGTAAAGTTAGCTTGTTTATTTGAAATCTTTCTTCTTTCTTAATGTAGGCATTTATTTCTATAAACTTGCATGTTAGTACTGCTTTTGCTGGATCCCATACATTTTGGCATATTGTGTTTTTATTTTCATTTGTCTTGCCTCAATATATTTTCTGATTTTTCTTTTGGTTTTCTACTGGACCCCATGGGCTGTTCCAGTGTGTTGGTTAATTCACATTATTTGTGAATTTTTCAGTTTTCCTTCTGATATAAATTTCTAGTTTCATTCCATTGTAGTTAAGGAAGATACATGCGTGATTCCAACCTTATTAAAAAACTTGTGAAGACCTTTTTCTTAAAGTGTCAGAAGAATGGAAAAGCAAGTATCCAGTGTACTCAATACTAACGTGAAATCAATAGATAAACAACTGCATACCAACAAGAGAGAAAAGCACAATTACATTCAAGTGGAGGGATAAGGATGGGAGGTAAAGAAGAAAGCGGAAGGGGGAGGGTGACTGGTAAATTCTCACCTGAGGTGCACAGTGAAGGGTTTACAGCACACCTTCTGGCTGAAAGGCTCAACTACAACGTAAACAAGGTAACAATCATCTGGACCTTCATGTATGTATTTTTAAATCTGACATTTAAGGAGAATCTGAAATTTAAAAAAAAGGGCGGAGGAAGACTCTTTCTGTGACCTAATTTGTGATCTATCTTGGAAAATGTTCTATGTGCACTTGAGAAGCACATATTATGTTGGGTTAAATATTCTGTATAGGTCTGTTAGGTCCATTTGATCTATAGCGCTGTTCAAGGGTGTTCTTTCTTTGTTGATTTTCTGTCTGGTTCTTCTACCCATTATTGACAATGGGGTATTATGCCTCCTACGGTTACTACCTTACTGTCTATTTCCCCCCTTATATCTATCAATGTTTCCTTTATATATTTGGGTGCTTTGATTTGGGGTGTATATACATGTATAATATAATTGCGGTCTCTTCCTGGTGGATTAACCCTTTTATCATTAAACAGTGTCTACATTTGTCTTTTTTGAGATTTTTTGAGTTGAAGTCTGTTTTGTGTGATATAAATAAAGCTACCCCTGCTCTCTTTTGGATATCCCTTTACTTTCAGCCTATGTGTGTCCTTGAATCTAAGGTGATTACCATGGCTCTTGCATAAAATATCTTGCAATTATAACAGTCTATTTTAAGCTGATAACTTCAATTGCACACACAAAAAATCAACACTTTTTTCCCTGAACATGGATTATGTTGTTGATGTCACAATTTACTTTTATTTATATTGTGTTTGTGTTACCATATGATTCAGTTATAACTATTTTTAATATTTTTATCTTTTAACTTTTAATGGTAGAATTAAAAGTAATTTGCCCACCATCATGTTCTGTGTTTGTTTATATGTATATTTGCTTTTATCAATGAGTTTTATACTAAGGTGATTTCTTACGCGTTGCTGTGTCCTTTGTTTCAAGTGGAAGACTTCCCTTTGGCATTTCTTGCAAGGCGAGTCTAGTGGTGGTGAACGTCCTCAGCTTTTGCACATCTGGGAGAGTATCTGCCATTTGTTTTTGTCCTTTTTTGAAGGACAGTTTTGCTGAGTAGACAATTTTTGTTTGGCAGTTTTCTTTTTTTCTTTTTTTCCACTCCCTTTGGCCTCCTGAAGGTTTCTGCTGGAAAAAACAAAAAACAAAACAAAACAAAAACAACAACAACAAAAAAAACTGCTGATGCTCTTATAGAGGCTCTTTCATATGGTATGAATTACTTGTCTCTTGCCTTTAAAATTATTTGTCTTTGACTTGTGGCTTTTGATTATAGTGTGTCTTGGTGGATCTCTTTAGGCTCATCTTCTTTGGGATTCTTTGAATTTCCTGGAACTGGATGCTCATTTTCTTCTTCAGATTTGGGGGTTTTCAGCCATTATTTCTTTGAACAAGTTTTCTAACCCGTTCTCTTTTTCTTCTGAATACCACATAATTCATATCTTAGTCCACTTGATGGTGTTCCATAAATCTCTTAATCTTTCCTTACTCCTTTTTCATGCTTTTAAAAAACTTTTCACCTCTGCCTTAATGATTACGAACAAACTGTCTTTGAGTTTGCTGGTCATTTCTTCTGCTTGATCTATTCTGCTGCTTTACTCCTCTGATGAATTTTTTAGTGTCGTTATTATATTCTTCTGACCCATCATTTCTGTTTGGTATTTCTGTTATGTTGTCTTTTTGTTGACATTTTCACTTTGTTCCTGCCCTCAATAAGCATCTTTATGATGGTTACTTTGAATTCTTTATTAGATAAATTATATATCTCTGCTTCATTAGGGTAAATTTCTGAAGATGTGTTTATTTACGTTCCTTCATTTTGAACATGTTTCCCTGTTTCTTCATTTTTCCTTTACTCTCTGTGTTGGTGTCTGTGCATTGGACAAAACAGCCACTTCTCTCAGTCTTCAAGGACTGGCCTTGTATAGGAGGGACCCTCACCTGTCAACCTGACCAGAGATTCTGCAGGTCCCACAAATCCTCATGCTAGTCTTTCTTTATTTTTAGGGGCCCCGGATGTCTAGAGTATGCCAGGTCCCATCAATGTTCCAGGATAAGCAAAATTGAAACCAGTTTTTCAGGCAGTTGCCCAAGAATTTGGATCATAACTGCTCTGGCCAACTCTTTCTCTCCCCAGGGATAAGCCGGGATCTATGTTTTTGTTCTTTCCTTTGTTTCCTTATGTCTCTGTACTGAGCTGGAGGAGGGGGTGTGGTGACGAGCATGCTAGACTGAACCACTGTCTTCATTCTTACTGGTCCCCAGAAGATTCAAGTATGCTAGGTCCTGTTGATCCTCAAAGACAGCTAGGACAGAAGCAAGTCCTTTGAGGGAAAAGTCAAAACACTGGACATGTAGTCCAATCCTTTTTCTTTCCAGGGAGAAGCTGGGAAATGGGGTTTATTGCCTGTTTCCTGGAGCCAAGATGGGGAGCTGCAGTGAGTTTCAGCCAGTTCAAAACTTTCTCAAGACACTAGTCACACAGGTGTCCTGAAACTTTTTAAACAGGGGGCCAGTTCACTGCCCCTCAGACCATTGGAGGGCTGGACTATAGTTAAAAAAAAAAACAAAAAAACAAACTATGAACAAATTCCTATGCACACTGCACATATCTTATTTTGAAGTAAAAAAACAAAACGGGAACCATCACGCCACCGCGTGTGGCCCATGGGCCATAGTTTGAGGACCCCTGCTAGTGCATGCCAGTTCTGTTATTTCTCTAAGAAAGGGAGATAGAAGCCAGTTCCCTAGACGGTACAAGGAAAAGTTGGGGGGTTGGAAGTGTGATCCAATTCTTTCCCTCCTTAGGGAGAAACTGAAAGCTGATGATTCCCTCTTGATCATATAGTACTGTGGTAGGGGTGGGGATTATGTTAAAAGAATATTTCCACTTTATCTACTGATTTCAATGTGGCTCATTTTCAATTTGTCAGTTTTCAATTGCTGGTTATTCAATAGTAGTTTCTGGATTTCTCACAAAGGGAACTGATTCGTGTCTGGCTGTTGAATTGTGATGTCTGTGAAGGGAAGAAGAGTCCAGCACTTACTATTCTGGCATCACTCCTATCTGCCTGCTTTTGCCTTTTCTTCTCTCTATGCCAAGGGTTTGGATGCATAATTGCGACTACTGGAAGATCTTGTCATCTTGCAACTACTGGGACCCACAGAGCTTATTATTCTTGATTTCCCAGTATGCTGGAAATGACATAGGCCAAACTTGCGGCTAATCTTTTTAAGAGGTTGTTCTATTCAATCACATATGAAATGACAGGCCCCGATTTTGAGCCTGTGACTATTGGGGAGCAGTACACTGTGCTTTCAATTTGTAGGAATACCCTAATTAATAATACTTCATGATGCCCATCCTTACGAGAATTTCATAAAGAATACCACGTGGTTTTGATCTGTACTCTCTGTAGCTGCTCTACCTACTCAACCATTTAGTCTTGCGTCCCTTCTTATAGTTTATAGTCACTGTAAGCCTTATGACACTGGCTTATTCCATTTGTATTTTCAAAGTATTTTTTGTTTGGTACTTTCTTAAGAAAAGAATGTTTTATAAGTAAAATGTGCACATAATAAACACTTTAAGGCCACACTAAAAGGTATTTAGTTAAAAAACAAAAGAAGACCTTGTGCTTGATCTTTCTCCTTTTCCTTTGCAAAAATGACCATTCTTATTGGTTTACTGTGTGTACTTCCAGAAGTACTGTTTGATCACAATCTAGGTTAATAAGGTCAGGTAGAAACTATGGTTGAAGATCATGCTTTCGGCTTTTTCTGCAATATCTTTGGTTCAAAGGCAAGTAATACAAAATGGTAGTCTGAAACTGTAGATTGTCAGCAGATGTGTCCTATTTAGGGCGTCATAACTGAGTGGTATCATGTTTTTATAATACTGCTAGCTTAGTTTGCATTTCCTTGATACCCTTTAAAATTTTGAATTTTCTACTCGTGTTTCAGAGAAGTAAATTCAGAGACTGACTCTCTATCATGTCTGTTCATTGTATAAGTTTTTTCCCCACTGAAATCCTTTTAATTATGTAGGTGGATTAGATCACATTTTATTTTTTCTCATATGACTTCTTAACAATATTAAATATATCTTTCCCTAATTGAAGTCAAGATTTAAGTTTTGGTGACATTGACTAAAAAAGAAAAATAAAGGTTAATTTAATCTTAAATTATATCTTATAAATCAAGTCAATCTAGGACTTGATTTATAAGATATAGTTTAAATTAATCTTTATTTATTTCTTAACCTCCCAGACTTAAGTATATCAGAATCATTTGAGGTGCTTATTGAATATGTAGTTTTTTTTTTTTTTTTAACTCTCTTTCCTTCATTTCCCACCCTCCTACCCTTATCAGAGAGTCCTAACCAGTGGTCTCGAAGGGACCCTAGAGTATTCTAAAGAAGGAAATTCCTAGATGGAAGGCTGGTAAGGAGATTAATTTCATGCCTATTTGAGAAAACACTCATTGTGTCCAGCTGCAAAGATTGTTACTGTCAATAAATTTCACTTTTTGTTTTAGCCTAAATGGAACCTATAACAGTGAAGCTTTCTTTTAGAATTAACAAGCAACAGGATTTAGGTATGGAAAATTCCTTGTCCCGTCTCTGGTGCAGAGGAAATAGCAATGTGCTCTGGTGGTTCTGACCTCCTGAAATAGGGTTATTAAACACAGCAAAACAATGAAGCAAAATTTTTGCCAGACTTTATGAAAAAAAGATTACAGGATACTTTAGTGATATTGGAAACTGTCCTGGAAATAATAAACAGGAAAGTTAGGGAAGGTGATCAGGGGGATCTCACCTAATGTGCACAATGTGAGGGTGTTCAGCACAGCCCGGGGTGAAGGGGTCAACTATAACTTGAACTTTACTTTAGAAATGAAAATAATGTAACCTAAACATTTATACCCTCATATTGATCTGAATTTTTTTTTAAAAGCTGGAAAATTAACTCATTTTGTAAACAATACTGTAGACTTGGGCTTATGTTGTTATACAAGTAAAATCTCAAATCCCTTTCTACTACTGACTTTTGTTATGTTAGATATAAGAAGTATTGGGTAGATGCAAATGCTATGTAGAAATTCTTTTTGAAATCGCCAAAGATAGAAACAGGTGAGTAGCAAAAACACATCCAGCTGGCAGGGTATAGTTTAGAGTACCGTTAGCTTAGGGATTGGTAAGCTGTGGTGTGTAGGCTGAATCTGGTCCGTTCTGCTTGTTTCTGTATGGTCTGCTGTATATACTAAGAATTGTTTTACATTTTTAAGTGGGTGGGAAAAAAAGCGAATATTTTGTGACTTGTAAAAATTGTATGTAATTATGAAATTCAAACTTCAATGTCCATAAATAAAGTTTTATTGGAATGTAGCCATGCTCATTTGTTTATGAATAGTCTACGGATGCTTGGGGACCACAGCTGCAGAGTTGAGCAGTTGCAACAGAGACCATAGGCTGTACAAAGCCTGATATATGTATAAACTGGCTTTTTACAGAAAAATTTTGTAGACCTTGATTTAGCTCACTTTTCTCCTAAAGCTGAAATTCCTGGGAATGGAGGAAGTTTAGGGTTCAGAATTGCAACATCCTTCTATCCTCAATGTGCTCTTTAGTTTCTTATTTTCCTAGGAAGCTTACATGTTCAGAGCTTTAGTTACAAAAACAAATAAACAAACAAACAGAAAAACAACAAAACTCTGAGTAAGAAACAGCTTTCTAATTTCTCACTATATTTTGTTGCAGAAACGTGTGGAATTCATTCAGAGTATATGAGAGCTATGTACCCTACCAAAACCTTCCCAAATCATTACACCATTGTCACAGTAAGTGCTCGGTCTATGAAGGCCACAGACAGGAAACTGGGCAGCAACTGGCCAAACCCTGGACGCACCCTGCACAAGCACATGTGATGATAGTTCATGGCTTAATTCAGGCTGGGTGGGAAGTCATGGCTCAATGTAAGGCCAGTTGGTGCGGTGAGGCATTAACTGTGAATGAGAATTCCAAGCAGTAGATAAATTCACCCTTCTAGAGCCCAGGATAGCTTCTTTCATGTGAGACATATCATTTTCCTCTGGTCTTTTGATTGCCCTTCACTTATCTGAAGGTCTGCTGGGAATGATAGAGTGTACATAAAGGCAACTATGTTGATGTGGGAAATTTTGTTCTTTCCTAGTCTTTTCATTATAATTAACTTGAAAAAGATTTTGATTTCATAAATGCATCCACACTGGCTATATCTCTTCAGATAAAGCAATTAAAACAAGTGAATTCTCTTCAATGTATAAAAAGATGTAGGTGGAATGATTAAAATCATCTTTAAAAATTAAGTTATTTAAGACCTATAGATGTAGGGCCAGGTGCGGTAGCTCATGCCTGTAATCCCAGCACTTGGGAGACCGAGGTGGGTGGATTACCAGAGCTCACAGGTTCAAGACCAACCTGAGGCAGAGTGAGACCTCGTCTCTAAAAATAGAGGGAGGTGGTGGGTGCCTGTAGTCCTAGCCACTTGGGAGGCTAAGGGAAGAGAATTGCTTAAGCCCAAGAGTTTGAGGTTGCTGTGAGCTATGCTGCCAGCGCATTCTACCAAAGGTGACGAAGTGAGACTCTGTCTCAAAAAAAAAAAAAAAAAAAGACTTATGGATTTAGAACCCATCTTAGGAGGAGTCCTCTGCCTCAGCCTTTGTCACCAAAGGATATGTCTATCTTTACTCACTTGCATTTTAGTCTTTCATTGCTATAGAACAGTAGCTATAACATTTAAATTTTAACCCTTAAGCACTTGTGTGTATTCTGAGTCTTTACAGATTCCATATTTATGGATTTGTCTACTCGCTAAAATTTATATGACCTCCAAGCCAAATACTTGTGGTCGTTTGTGAACATTAGAGAGAAGGAAAAAATTTGAGTTGCCTGATCCACATGTTCCTAGCTGAGGTCTAACAAGGAGACATTCTGTCTGCTTGTTTTAGCTCACATGCTGTAAACAGGTGTCATTTTCACAGTCTCTTGTCTATTTAGTGCCATGCTTTTTATATATTTGTGCTTTCCCTTGGTCAGTTCACCATTTAAAATGGTCCCCAAGGGTAAGACTAAAGTACAGCTAAGAACAAGAAGGCTCTGAGTTGCCTTACAGAGAAAATACTAGTGTTAGCTAAATTTTGTTCAGGCATAAGTTGTAGCGAACCAACAATATGTAGTAAGTAAGGTGTCGTTAAACAGAAACATACATCAAACAAGGTTAGGTATTGATTGGCAGAGAAAAATGTCATCAGAGCCGCTTAGGAACCTAACCTTGCATTTTCTCTAGGAGGATGTTTTAGTATCATTAATTCAGAATTCATGGCAACTTTATAGAATATAACTACCATGAATAACAAGAAATGACAGTACATGTATACATACACACATAAACATGTATATGTGATATTATAATACCGTATGCACATATATGCATATGTACAAATAAGGGATTATATGTAAGTGTGATTAATTTACTATTCAATTTATATGTTTGTATACACTTGTGTGTATATATAGTAATGCTATGAGTTCATGACCTTAAATCTATCTACAAGTAGTTACAACTACAGAGGATGTAATAGGTATTCAATGAACATATGTGGATGGATGGAAGGAATATGTGTGATTGGACTGGACAGATGACTGGACTAATGGAAGGACAGATGGGTAAAGACTTGGGAGGGCTCCCTTTTAAAGTGCTGGTAACACTGATCCAAGATAGCCAGAGTATTTGATATGTAAAGGTTCTAGCTAGAAAATGTCTTGCTATTATTGACAATGTAACTAATGGCTAATCGTCATGGTAATACAGGAAACTTTGACAGTTATTAAGCACACAGAGTTATATTAAGACCATCAATACAAACCATCTGCCTTCACTTGCAGGTCTTTTACTCACTGCTATAGACTGTGGTAGAGCTAGAAAAAAAGTCTGTAAATGTACATATGCACAGTTGGCCTCCATATCTGTGGGTTCTGCATCTCTGGATTCAACCAGTTGAATTTCAACCAGGATTGAAAATGTTTTTTCAATATCACATCTGTACTGAAGATGTACAGACTTTCCTTTATTAATTATTCCCTCAACAATATAGTATAACAACGATTTACATAACATTTATATAGTATTCGGTATTGTGAATAAGTTAGAGGTGATTTAAAACATACAGGAGAACATGCATAGGTTATGTGCAAATCCCATATCATTTTACATCAAGAAGTTGAGCATCCTTGGATTTGGGTACCTGAGGGAAGCCAGGGGTCCAATCCCCTATGGGTACCAATGGATGATTGTATTAATTTCTGATATTTGTGTTCAGATTCTGGTATTTTATATTGACAGGCATATACAATCCTTCTTAAATGTGAATTATAGATCTTATGCTGTTTTAATTTAAGTATGTTTATATTTTACCTTAAATCTGTTTGAAATTATCATTGTAGGGTTTGTATCCAGAATCACATGGCATCATCGACAATAATATGTACGATGTAAATCTCAACAAGAATTTTTCCCTTTCTTCACCGGAGCTAAGGAATCCAGCCTGGTGGCATGGGCAACCAGTATGTAGCATTCTGCATGTGGCACCCAAAGTAACTTCCATTTCCCAGTGTGACAGTGGCTCAATCTTCTTGCTTTATTTTGAGTTTAATATTATCCATCTAGCTCCTAAGGGCTGAGGGTGGGAAGGTATTTCTATGATTTAACATAAGCTATTAACTCACATAGCTTATGTGAAAACGTGGGTGTTATAAATGTATCAATCTGGAAGTTACACAGAAAGATTTTCTGTTGATGTTTTTCTTCATTTGGTTTAATTCTTTTAAAGGGAAAGAGAAGCTACAATCTTGCCAATTTGAAAAAAAAAATGACGTTGACTTCTTACTGTCTTTTTAAGGTTTTGATTTTCCAGGTACATCTCTGGATACTTACATATTTTGACTGCTACCAAGACACATTTTAAATAATTTAAACACATTTTAATAAACTTTGCAACTATTTACATTGTTTCTAGTAAGATGCACCTTTTCTACCCAAACTAATTATCGCATTTCACTTATCCTAAATGTTCTGTTCTTACAGATGTGGCTGACAGCAATATATCAAGGTTTAAAAGCTGCTACCTTCTTTTGGCCAGGATCAGAGGTGCCTATAAATGGCACCTTGCCTTCCAAATATGTGCCTTATAACAAGTAAGTTATACGTTATCTGTAAGTGAAGCACTTTCAGATATGGTCCCATCTAGGTGGAAATTTTTTTTTTATCTTAATCTTTTTATTTTTTTTAATTTTTTTTTATTAAATCATAGCTGTGTACATCAATATGATCATGGGGCACCATACACTTGGTTCATAGAATATTTGGCACATTTTCATCTCATTAGTTGACATAGCCCTCCTGGCATTTTCTTAGTTACTTTGCCAAGACATTTACATTCCACATTTGCCAAGCCTCACATGTACCCTTGTAAGATGCAATCTTGATGATAATTGTATTATTCCATTTGTTTGGGCCAAAACTCCTGGAGTCATCACTAATTCTTCTCCCTTAAAGCCCTCAGTCTGTCAGTATATGCTTTTGGCTCTAATTCAAAATCTCAGAAGTGTGAGAACTGAGACCCTCCAGCATTACCACTCCCAGCTTTCCACTCTGGCCTGTATTATTGCCGTTGCCTCTTTACACATCTCCCTAGTTCTGTGCTCTACAATCTGTTCTCTTTTCACCTGGCAGAATTATTCCTTTAATACAAGTCAGATTATGGTACTGTCCTGCAGCAACAACTTCAGTGGCTCCCTGTGTCACTCGGAGTAAAAGTCTTCAAGGCCCTATGTGGCATGACTCCAGCTGTCTGTCCCCCTATCTCTCAGACCCTGTCACCTACTCTCCCGGGTGCCCACTCTGACCTCCTGGGTAGGCCTCAACACCCCAGGCTTGTTTCTGCTGTAGGACCTGAGCCCCTGCTGCTCCCCCTGTGAGATGACTCGGTCCATGGATCCCAGTGCCCACTCCACCTCCTTCAGGCTCAAAAATGACCTTCTCGATATTGTCCTATCCTGATCACACTAAGATTTAGAGTTCTAAACCACCCCACCCTAGTTTCTCAGGACCCTTCCTCTGATCTAGTTGTCCTTTTGTTCACAGCATCTGTCACTTCTTTTTATTTATATATTTATTGATTTATTTTTTTATTGTTGGGGATTCATTGAGGGTACAATAAGCCAGGTTACACTGATTGCAATTGTTAGGTAAAGTCCCTCTTGCAATCATGTCTTGCCCCCATAAAGTGCATCTGTCACTTCTTAATACACCATGTAGTTTATTTATGGTCTGGGTTGGTCATCTGTGACTTGTCTTCCTCCACTGGAACAGAATCTTTCATTTGCTCACTGATAAATTCTGTTTCAAATGAACACATGGTGTCTGTTAATAGATGCTTAATATGTATCAATGCATAAATGAAAGAAATTGAATTAATAGACAATAATCCAAGGGATTTTTATTTTAGCTGGGGGAAAATTGAAGGAAAGAGTGGTGAGAAGGAAACAAAACAATATCATTTAATTGATCTCACTGCAAGTGTATCTATATGTAAACACTGGAAATAGGAATCCCTTTGAATATTACTGAATCTCTTTCAGTATTTTGATCATAGATCATATAGAAACATAAAATAGCAGATAACCTTTCTGAGTAGGAATGTAATGGACTTCTTATTTGGACTGAGTTTTTTGAAATTTTACTATTCTTTTTTTTTTTAGGAGTGTCTCATATGAAAAGAGGATCTCTACAATATTAGAATGGCTGGACTTGCCTGAAGCTGAAAGGTATTATCTAGGGTCAGAGAACTGCTGGTCTAGTGGGATATATGTGAGTTTAAAAAAGGAATGATTTCTTTATTTTAAATAATGATTTTTGAAAAGACCTGACATGGCCTTTTAATGGGCACTTTTTTAGAATTATTCCTGAGGGTTGGGTACTTTTTGGTCTTGAGAACATGGATGACACTATTGAACAACAGAAATAGAGCCCGTCATAGAGGGCAGAGGCCAATGTGACACAGCCAGGTCTGGAGTAGGGAAGAGCCAGGAGCAGGTCTGACACTCCTGCAGGAGTCTGAGATGCTCCAGCAAGGCCGTGGCACCAGGCTGGACTGAGGGCATTGTGTCAGGGAGCACCAGATCAACAGTGCATCAGAAACCAGGTGCTGAGAGCAGGAACTCGGTGCAGCAGAACCAAGAGTCAGCAAACAGTCCCAAACCAGGAAATATAAAGGACTGGGGCAAAGCAAGAGTGGTCTCAACTACAAGAACAAAACTGGGGCACACCAATGTTTACGTCCGGAAAGGTCTGTCTCACTTCCTGTTAGGGGATCCAGCCCCGCTGGGGCCAAGTGGGACCCCCAAGCCTGGGGGAAGGAGGCCATAGAGAAAGCACAAGGCAGAGCTAGCAAGTTGGGAAACTACAAAATCCCCAAATTCAGCTTGTAGGTTCACTCTGAATTGACAATGTCTTCCTTTGTTGCAACTTTACCCGTAGACCCAGTTTTTATACCATGTACTTTGAAGAGCCTGATTCTTCAGGACATGACAGTGGACCAGTCAGTGCCAAAGTAAGTTTATATTTTTAAAGAAATGCAAAATTGACACTAGACATCAGTTTCTTGGTCCCTGAGTCAGTGAACGATTGGCATGAGACCAGAAAGATCTTGGCAGGCCAGGCATTTACTGGGGGGTTTTCCTTTGAACAAAAAAGGAAGACAGTGCTGGTTAAGAGACAATCAGACTGGCTCCCTGCACAAAGGGCTGGGGAACTTTTATGAGATTGTAAAGACAGGGGCAAGGGCTGGGCACAGTGGCTCACACCTGTAATCCAAGCACTTTGGGAGGCCAAGGCATGTGAACTGCCTGAGCTCCTAAGTTTGAGACCAGCCTGAGTCAGAGTGAGACCTCGTCTCTAAAATAAAAACATAGCCAGGCATTGTGGAGGGCGCCTGTAGTCCCAGCTACTTGGGAGGCTGGGGCAAGAGAATCACTTAAGCCCAAGACTTTGAGGTCGCTGTGAGCTGTGATGTCATAGCACTCTACTGAGGGTAACAAAGTAAGACTCTGTCTCAAAAAGAACAAAAAAGTGGGCAAGTTTCAGTGTTGAAGCCATCACATGTAGAGGTGGGGTTCTATTGGTGGCCATGCACTTTGCAGTCTAGCTCCTTCCCATATCACATGTATCATTAGCAGTTTACTTATTTATTTATTGCATTTTTATTTGGGACAAGGTCTTGGCTTTGTTGCCCAGGCTAGAGTGCAGTGGTGTCATTACAGCTCACTGCAACCTCAAACTTTTAGGCTCAAGCAGGCCTTCCTCTTCAGCCTCCCAAGTAGCTGGGCCTACAGGGTCTTGCTATTTCTTCTGCGTCTTGTGCAGAAGGGCTCTCACTCTTGCTCAGGCCAGTCTCTAACCTCAGGCAATCTTCCTGCCCCAGCATCTCAGAGCAGTAGGAATACCAGCTCTTAGGTATCCTCCTCATTAGCATTTTAAGTTTCCACCCTTGGGTGTGAGTTGTAGCATTAAAATTAGATTAAAATGAAAGAAAAGTCAGGGTAAGATCATTTGGTATGTCTTTTCTGGCTTGAGGCAGTTAGATCAGAGATAGGTCTGGTTTCTTTGCAGCTGGTTTCAGCATCCTGTTTGTGTGGTCCTGGAAGACATTACTCAAGAGACAGACAAGTTGACCCGCCTCCTTGTGTAGGTAGGGGCTAAATTCCAGCCCCTAGGAAATCATTTGTTTTTTGTTCTTCTTCAGTGAACTAGGCTGGGTCAGGCTGCCTCATGTTGCCTCCTTTGGTCAGAAACAAGCCTCCTGTTTCCGCACAGTCTCAAAATCATCTAGCTCTCATCCACAAAATAAAATGCTATTCATTAATTTTTACTGAGCATAAATGTATTTGATATTTAAAGGAGAAAATCAAAAGAGTTAAAAGCCTAAAAAAGGACGCCAGGGTTAATCTGCCTTATTAACCATAAAATTGGTAAAATTGGTAAAATTCTAGAAAGGACACTGCCTTATTAACCACGTCTTAACGCATTTGATGAATGTTTGTGGACCACCTCCATGTGGTACTGTTATTTGCTATAACAAGGTCACCGTGGCTGGGTGATGCACAAGCCACTGCAAGATGTTCAAGCTATGTCACCTGCAAGTCCACTCTGGTGTCTCCAGCTGTCTACTCATGTGCAGTTTCATTCATAAGTTTCTTATAAAAATAACATATTATACATTATTGACTTAATATGTTATTGCCTTACCAGGGGTCCTTAAACTACAGCCCGTGGGCCCCATGAGGCAGTGTGATTGTATTTGTTCCCGTTTTGTTTTTTTACTTCCAAATAAGATATGTGCAGTGTGCATAGGAATTTGTTCATAATTTTTTTTTTTAAACTATAGTCCAGCCCTCCAACAGTCTGAGGGACAGTGAACTGGCCCCTTGTTTAAAAAGTTTGAGGACCCCTGCTTAGGCAGAGTTATTCCCCTTTAAAACTCCTATTATCTTAGAAGTAGACTCTCCAATATAAGTTTCTTTGTTATCCAGACCCTTCTGTTATGATTTTACTACACTAATAGAATCCTTAACTATTGTTTTTAACAAAAAACCCATTCTCTCTTCTAAACTCCACTGGAGCCTCTACTGTCTTTGACACAAGTATAAAGCTGCAAATGCTCCCATGAATATGGCATTTCCCCAGCCCGTGGAAACCCATTTGGCAATTATTCTCGGTTGGAATGCACGCATATTCATTCTGGCAGCACGCCTTGGCCATTTCTCGGAACAGCCCTTTTTTTCCTTCCTATTGAACAGAATGATACCTAATATAATGCCCTGCCCAAGCCTTGACACTCGTAAGCCTCAGGCCTCTTCTGTATTCCTACAGCTCTATGGGCTGAATCACAGAATGTTAGATTTATTCAGGTTACCCTAAGTGCCAGTGGCTTGGTAACTACCTAAAACACATTTGTCGTTTCTTCCTTTCTATTTTAACCGTTAGCCATGTCTGAGATGATCAACACCATTGAGAGGTGGCACTCTACCTGCTTTTGTCTGACCTCTACAGCCAGTGTTCCAGCACCATTTCCTTTTCTGTCCATTCAGTGCTTGAGTTTAGCACCCACATGCATTTTAAATATAATTGTGAAAAGTGCTGCAAAGGAACAGGTCAGTGTGCCCTGAGAGGTCTGGGAGGGGGTGGGGATCGGGGCTTGTTAAGAGGTTTTCCTCTCAGTGACAAAAAGGAAACAGAATTCTCAGGTGGCCTGATGAAGAAGGGGGTGTATATATTGGAGGAACACACAGAATGAACAAATGGACAGACAGACTAATGGCTAGATGGCTTGACAAGTAGATGACATGACAATGGTAAGAATAGTGATGGCATCCCTACTGTGTGCTGCTCTGTGCCTGCTGGGTGATGTTGGAAACATGAATATTATCTCCCACCAGTCTGGAGCACTGTGAACCAGGGCAGGGGCCTAGCAGGCAGCCCAAAGGGGGCAGGCACCCAGTCCTGTGCGTCCTCGCAGGACGTAAAAGGTACTATGGCAAGCATTGAGGCACTTTGATCAGGGCAGTGACCTGAGCAGACCCATGTGCACTTACTTAGAGATCACTTTTGTCGTGTAAGAGGAATGGGTTAGAGGAAGCAAGCAAACCGAGAGAGACAGGTTAGCTTTTGGAACATTCCCGAAAAGAGGTAATAATGACTTGGGTTAGGGTAGGGGTAACAGCATGGATGGAAGAAGATGCTTTTGAGGTTCGTTTTGAAGATAGACTAAACATGACCTAGAGTGAGTTTGGTGAGGACGTGGGGAATTTAGGATGATTTCTGGCATCCGTATTCACTAGCAGGTGCTCATTTACGTTAATAAGACCACTGAAGTTTGGGAGAGATGTTCATTTTATAATTGAGGTGCCTATGACATCCAAATTTCCAGAGGATAATCGAATACAGGATTAAAACTCCAAGGAGATGAAGCTCTGGGAGGTGGCACCATGTAAGGGGTACACAGAAGCAGAGATGCTTTAAGGAGAGCATGAAAGGTGAAAATAAGAGGGGCACTGAGACCAAGCCTCATTTAAAACTCAGGAAGAAGGCAGAATGGATGGAAATGACTTTCTTCTTCTTCTTGTTATTTTTAATCACACGCTTCATTCAGAGTTAATATATGTGACTTGTAAATGGAAAGTAAAAAGGCTATTGTGGCTCAGGGAGCAGGGCGCCGGCCCCATACGCCAAGGGTGGCGGGTTCAAACCCAGCCCCGGCCAAACTGCAACCAAAAAATAGCCGGGCGTTGTGGCGGGCGCCTGTAGTCCCAGCTGCTCGGGAGGCTGAGGCAAGAGAATCGCGTAAGCCCAAGAGTTAGAGGTTGCTGTGAGCCGTGTGACGCCACGGCACTCTACCCGAGGGCGGTACAGTGAGACTCTGTCTCTACAAAAAAAAAAAAAAAAGGCTATTTAGTTTGTTTTCAGCCATTAACTATTCCAGATTTTTCAGTTATCAAAATCCTTCTTGTCTGCTATCTCTTTAAGGCCTACCTTAAAACAGTTTCTGGCGGGCCTAATATTGTCCTAGACCAGCGGTTCTCAACCTGTGGGTCGCAATCCCTTTAGGGGTCTCCTGCATATCTGGATATTTACATTACGATTCTTAACAGTAGCAAAATTACAGTTATTAAGTAGCAACAAAAATAATTTTATGGTTGGGCGTCACCACAACATGAAGAACTGTATTAAAGGGTCGTGGTGGGCGGCGCCTGTGGTTCAGAGAGTAGGACGCTGGTCCCACATACCGAGGGTGGTGGGTTCAAACCTGGCCCCGACCAAAACTAAATAAATTAAAATAAAAAGGGTCGTGGCATTAGGAAGATTGAGAACCACTGTACTAGACATTCTTAGAGGTAAGGAAGCTGACTTCACCTACTACTGCTAGGAACCATGCTAAAAGGACAAATAAGAGAAAGAATGAGTGGGTGGTGCCTGTGGCTCAAAGAGTGGGATGCTGGCCCCATATACCGGAGGTGGCGGGTTCAAACCTAGCCCCCGCAAAAAAAAAAAAAAAAGAAAAAGAAAAAAAGAAATAATGAGTTAATGTACAATGAGGTATTTTTAAAGAAATTGTGTAATGTTAAAATTTTTAAAATTTTGATAGCTTAAACAATACTTCAGTGGGAAGTTTTTTGTGGTCTAGTATAACTAAAGGAGGGTTTATGAAATGGGGACATACAGGGTGTTAGGATTTGGACAGGAGGTGTTGGGAGAGGCATTTGAAGCATCACGAAACCATGCATATCTTCTCAAATGTATCACAATGTGCCTCTGGGTTTGAAGATAAATTGGTAACAGAATGTCCTGACTGGTCATGAGTAACTTTAAATAATGAATAATGGCCTACATTCTTCAGTTTAAGCTTCCACTATTATTCTTTCTTTTTTTTAGACAGAGTCTTGTTATGTCACCCTGGGTAGAGTGCTGTGGTGTCACAGCTCACAGCAACCTCATACTCTTGGGCTTAAGCGATTCTCTTGCCTCAGACTCCCAAGTAGCTGGGGCAATAGGCACCCACCGCAATGCCTGGCTATTGGTTGTTGCTGTAGTTGTCATTGTTGTTTAGCAGGCCCGGGCCAGATTTGAACCCGTCAGCACTGGTGTATGTGTCCAGCACCCTAACCACTGACCTATGGGCGCTGAGCCTGTTATTCATTATTGATAAAAAATTTATCACATCTCAGATGGAATGAAAAGTTCCATTTCTACCCCTGTAAATTATTGTACCACCCCCAAAGCTGCTCACTCATTGCCCGTTACAAGGACCTCTGGTTTCTTTTCCTTGGCTGGGCAACAGGTAGAGCCTGACATCCAGTCACTTCACATTCCATGGAGTGTGTACTTCGTGAAGGATTCTAGTTCAGGTAACGTGATGAATTAGGTTGCACAATCCCTTTCCTAAAGGAACTCATGCTGTCCTTGGGAGGCAGACACGTACACAGACAATTTCAAAACTATGAGGAGTCCAGTAACATTAGTGCGCCAGGGTGCTGGGAGAGGCCAGAAGAGGAGGGGCTCTTAGTGTGGATTGGGGAGTGAGCGGAATGACCAAGTGACATGACAATGGGTGAAGACCGTGATTCTCACTGGCAGACAGAGAGCAGGTCACCCTCAGATTGAGGGTCAAGAGAGCATCTTGGGGTTGGTGATGGATTTAGCAGGAGATGGAGTGTGGGTTGAGGTCAAGTTCTGCTCTGTCTCTTATTAACTGTAGGGCCAGAAGCATGTTACTTCTTTGAACCTCAACTCTCCTGACCTTTACAATTAACTGGTAGTTCCAACAGCACCATCCAGGAATGTTTGCTGCGAGGATTTCGTGAGGTCATGCGCTAAAGCTCTTAACACGACCTGGCTTGTAAAATTCTTTCTCAATAAATAAAAATAGGTAAATTGTTACTAGTAATAATAGTCCTACGAGAGATGAAACATTTTCCCCCAATCCATTGCTATTACACTTTCTAATTCACTGGGAAAAATACGAAAAATTTATGTCATAAAAATTTACTTAAACCTTAGATCAGCTCAATGTATTGCACTGATAAAGTGTGAACAAAATTTAAAACAATAAACAATAAAATAAAATGAAGCCCAATTCCACTATTCAAAGACAACCACTGTTAATAGTACTTTGATATATTTCCTTTTTGTTTTCTGTGTATGCGTATTTGCTAATAAATGTTCAAATATATTTCAAAATAAAATCAGGATTATGCCATATATGCAGGTGTGTACCAGACAGATTGGTTTTCATTTTTTATGTTTAAGATCGTATTTGTTGTGAAATGTCTTCCTGTGCTACTGTTCTCTAAGCAGTGATTCTTAATGGCTACAGAATATGCTTTCTTGAGGACATGCCATTATTTATTTTTCCTTGAATTTAAATTTTAAATCAATAATATGATGAATATGTTCCTATAAATCTCCATTTGTATTCTGTGTGTTTACTTAGGAAAAATGCCCAGAGATAGAATTTTTTTTTTTTCAGAGATAGAATTGTTATGTTACGAGAGTATGTCTCTATTTAACTGTGTGGTAATCCACTGTCCCATGCCTCTCTGGAATGAATGTAACCACTTAGGCCCCCTCAGGAGGGGCTGCCATCATGATGAAACCCTTTACAGCTGAACAGTCTTTGTTGACATTCAACATTGATTCATGTATTTATTGGCCTGTAGTCCATCTTCCTTTGAAGGGAACATGGTTTAATTTTTTGTTTATAGACATTTAGGGAGTTGGTATTTGATAAACGAGGAGGTAGCTCATGGGTGCTGGGTTCTGATGTTCTACTGTAAAAATCCGCCATTTCAGAGAAGGAAATGTGTTTAATTTTTGCTTGATTAGATAATGATTTGGTTAATTGAAACAACGTATGAGGACAATCTTAACTCCAATTTTTTTTTTTAAGGTAATTAAAGCCTTACAGTTAGTAGATGATGCTTTTGGAATGTTGATGGAAGGCCTGAAGCAGAGGAATTTACATAATTGTGTCAATATCATCCTTTTGGCTGACCATGGTATGTTTTTTTCTTAAGAAGTTATATTTTATCATTGATGAGATATTAGCACTTCAGGAATGATACAAAAATAGTATTGACTTTTTAAAGTCTGCATTTCCAGACTTAGAAACTCTTGAAGAAGCAAAGAATGAATTTGATGATAAATTGTGGTTTTTGTTTGTTTTTTTGAGATAGAGTTGTACCCTGATAACGAGGCTAGGGTGCCATGGCATCAGCCTAGCTCACAGCAACCTCAAACTCTTAGGCTCAAGTGATCCTCTTGCCTTAGCCTCCTGAGTAGCTTGGACTTTTGGTGCCTGCCACTTTTAGTAAAGATAGGGTCCCACTCTTGGTCAGTCTGATTGCAAACTCCTGAGATCAAGTGTTTCTCCCACCTCAGCCTCCCCATTTTGGTGGTAAATTGTGATGAAAAGAGGCGTAAATTAAAATTTCTAGTTTAATTATTCTAATATCCCAGAAAATCTAATGACCTTATTTTCTGTAAAAACAGAGTTGATAGTATTTAACACGGATGTGTTGGGGTTGTTATTCAATCTTAAAAAGTGTTTTGGGGGTCTTCTTTCAGCCAGTGATTCAGTCATGTAGGTTGGCTGCAATTTATTATGTCTGCAACATTTGCCATGCCATGTGTATTTTTTTTCAGTTATGTGAATAAATAGCATCTGATCTTTAAAGTCCCCATCTCCTCACATTTCTCTAGGTGAGATTAACTCTCAACTTCAGTTAACACGAATGATAACGGGAGTGTAACAGCAGCCACAGCTTTCCCACCTCACACAGGATGCTTTCATGTGGTTTTAAAGTATTAACTCATTTAGTCTGTATATTTTCTAAGTGCCTACTCAATGCCAGGTACTTTTACTAGATTTAGAGTGTTCAGAAGTACATAAAGCAGACGTGGACCTTTCCTAGCTGGGGAGGTTGGACCGCTTCATTGGGAGGATGTCAAAGCTAAGCTCCAACACTTGGGAAGGCACCAGGCGTGGAGTATCAGGAGGAAAAAGAAATGTGTCTGCAGAACTTGTGTTTGTATCTTAGAACATCATGTCAATGAGAAACATAGTAATGTATTTTAAAATGTTCTGAGATAGTTCCCTAACACTTTGTCTTATTATATCAAAATTAAAAGGAAACCTTTAATGTACATTTTGCTAAAAGAAATTGATAAAAATAAATATTTACATATAGAGTTGGGCACAGTGGCTCACACTGTAAACTTAACACTTTGGGAGGATGAAGCAGGAGGATAGCTTGAAGTCAGGAGTTCAAGACCAGCCTGGGCAACACAGGGAGAGCTCGTCTCTACAAAACAATTAAAAAAAAAAAATACTTAGCCAGGCATGGTGGCCTGTGCCTATAGTCTCAGCCACTCTGGAGGCTGAGGCAGGAGGATCTCTTGAACCCAAGAGTTGGAGGCCGCAGTGAGCTATGATTGCACTGTTGCATTCCAGCCTGGGAAACAGAGTGAGACCCTGTATTAAAAAGAAAAAATGTACATGTAATCTGAAGAGTCTTCAAATAAAAAAAGGTTTAATCGCCAAATCCTTTAAGAGCACATGCTGCTCATATTAATTTAAATAAAATACATTTAAAAGTAAATATTTTCTACTCCTTATTCTTCTCATGTATTATTTTATAAAAATCATATTGCTTTTCTGGTTTAAAAATGTGTAATGTCTTATATATCAATCAGTTACTATAAAGATTCAACTAGCCTCTGGCAGAGGACTTTCATCTTGGAAATTACTTTCATTGATCTACTGTGAACAAATGATCTGTGTCTATTTCCCATCTAATCTTACCTCATAAACATAGCCCTTCTCCACTGCCATGGTTTTTTGCCATTTAAAATAAAGCAATAGGGTAAATTGTGCAACTTGATGTAAGATTTGTTAACATAAAATGCCTGCTATTTAATATGATTAAAGACAACCCATCGGTACCCTGTATATACCTTCAGTGGATTTTTTAATTATTATTCAGGAATGGAGCAGACTTACTGTGACAAGATGGAATACATGACTGATTATTTCCCCCAAATAAACTTCTACATGTTTGAAGGACCTGCCCCCCGCATCAGGGCTCGTAATATACCTCAAGACTTTTTTAGTTGTAAGTATGAAGATACCCGTATGGAAAAAAAAAGTACAATTGAAAGCAAATAACCATAGCCCTGTGATTCTGAGAGGATGTTGGGATTATCAGACACACTACTGCCTCTTTGGGAAAGCTCCATAGAGCATCTAGAAATTCCTATGTGTAAGGATAGTCTATAAAGTCTAACTGAATATTGTCAGGTTAAACTACATCCTACTCCATTCTTAAGGGCTAAAATAATTCTTTGCTTGAAATAATTTTAAGTTTAATTTTATTAGATCATAATTATTAATAAGTGTATATATGAAATTCATCTGAGTTGTTCACATTCTTTGCAGTTGTCAAGTTATCAATTGTAATGTCACTTATTTTTTTTTTCTTTTGAAACAGTTAATTCTGAAGAAATTGTTAGGAATCTCAGTGTAAGTATGCAGTCTCCTTAATATGTACATTCAACTAAATATAATGACTTTAATCTGGGTTTTGAGAAATTTGTGTCCCATATTTCTGAGTCTAAGCCATTGTAATTTATTTTTTAAATCTTCCATCAACATTATTTTATATGCATATTACTTGCTTTTATCTTCATTGTTTTCATTTTGGAGCTGACACCTCCTTAGGAAATTAGTTTGGATTAACAGTGGCTCTAACTCCTGGTTTTCATTGCAAGGGCTGATGTCCCATTCAAAAGGGTTGTGCTGACCAAGCACGGCAAGGTGGCTCATACCTATAATCCTAGCAACTCTGGGAGGCTGAGGTGGGAGGATGCCTTGAGCTCAGGAGTTTGAGCCCAGTCCAAGCAAAAGCAAGACGTTGTCTCTCCTAAAAACAGAAAAATGAGCTGGTCATCCTGGCAGGCACCTGTAGTCCCAGGTACTTGGGAGGCGGAAGCAGAATTGCTTGAACCCAGAAGTTTGAGGTTGCTGTGAGGTAGGCTGGCACAGTGGCACTCTAGCCTGGGCAACAGAGTGAGACTTTGCCTCAAAAAAATACAGGGCTGGCTGCGGTGACTCACACTCATAGCACTCTCAGCACCTGGGAGGCCGAGGCGGGTGGATTGCCTGAGTTCAGGAGTTCGAGATCAGCCTGAACTAGAGTGAGACCCCGTAGCCAGGCGTTGTGGTGGGCACCTGTCGTCCCAGCTACTTGGGAGGCTGAAGCAAGAGGATCGCTTGAGCCCAGGAGTTTAAGGTTGCTGTGAGCTATGATGTCACAGCACTGTAGTCAGGGCAACAAAATGAAATTCTCTCTCAAAAAAGAAAAGGTGTGTGTGTGGGGGAGTTGTACCATCATTTTTCTCATTTTTTTGTGTAATTTGATATCAGAAAATAGTGAATTGTAGACTATTATAGATCTTTTTGGACAAGTCAGAAAAATAATCTAAGTATAATTACAATTGCTTTTGATTGGTTCTCACATCTCTGGTTGTAAGGAAATGAGCAGGGAAAATTCCAGATAGCTTAATGATATATATTTTCAAGGGAAGACTCATTACTTGTAGAGACCTGCAATAAAATGTGGTAGTTTTAATAGTTACACCTAGATAGTATAAAGGAATTCACAGGTTCATTATTGCATAGAATAAGAGTAATGTATTTAAGTGTACCTGGCTTTTACTTTCAGGCATGCCTCCTTGTATTGCGTTTCACAGATGCTGCGTTTTTCACAAACCGAGGGTTTGTGGCAACCCTGCGCTGAACAAGTCTATCAGTTCCGTTTTTCCAACAGCATGTCTCTGTGTCACATTCTAGTAATTCTCACAGCATTTCAAACTTTTAAATTATTATATCTGTTCTGGTGATCTGTGATCAGTGGTTTCTGAGGTTAGTATTGTAATTGTTTTGGAGCGCTAGGACCCCTGCCCGTTTAGGTTGAACTTAAATCACTGATGTTGAGTGTGTGCTGATGTGCCACCTGCTGGCCGTTGCTGTCTGTCTTCCTCTCCTGGGGTCTCCCTATTCCCAGAGATACAATACTGAAATTAAGCCAATTAATTACCCCTAAAGTGGCCTTAAGTGTTCAAGAGAAAGGAAGAGTTTAAAGTCTTTCCCTTTAAATCAAAGGCTAGAAATGATTAAGCTTAGTGAGGAAGGCAGGTCAAAAGCCGAGATAGAGCTAGAGCTCTGTGCCCAACAGTTAGTGAAGTCGTGAACACAAGGACAAAATTCTCCAAGGACCATATGAATGATAAGAAAACCAGGCAGCAGTCTGCGTGGTGGCGCACGCCAGTGATCCCAGCCCTCTGGGCGGCCGAGGCGGGTGGACTGCTTGTGCTCAAGGAGTTCTAGACCAACTTTAGCAAGAGCAAGACTCCCATTTCTACTAAAAATAGAAAAAGTGAGGCAAGAGAATCGCTTGAGCCCAGGAGTTGGAGGTTGCTGTGAGCTATGACGTCACCGCACTCTACCCAGGGCGGTAGCTTGAGACTGTCTCAAAAAAAAAGAAGAAAAAGAAAAAGAAAAGGAAGCAGCCTTATTGTTGATATGAAAGGAGTTTGAGTGGTCTGGATAGAAGATTAAACCCACCAGGACGTTCCCTTAAGCCAAAGCCTAATCCAGAGCAAGGCCCTAGCTCTCTTCAGTTCTGCAAAGGCTGAGAGAGGTGAAGAGGCTGCAGAAGAGAAGTTGGAAGCTAGCAGAGTTTGGTTCATGGGGTTTAAAGAAAGAAGCATCATCATAACATAAATGTGCAAGATGAAGCAAACTATTCAGAAGATCTAGCTAAGATCATTGATGAAGGTGGCTACACTAAACAACAGATTTTCACTGTAGACAAAACAACCTTCTATTAAAAGGAGATACTGTCTAGTATCTTCACATCAAGGGAAGAGAAATCAGTGTCTGGCTCCAATACTTCAAAAGACAGGCTGATTCAGTGTTAGGGGCTAATGCAATCAGTGACTTGAAGTTGAAGCCCGAATTCATCGACCATTCTGAAAATCCTAGTGCCCTTCATTATGCTGAATCTACTCTGCCTATGTTTTACGAATGGAACAACAAGGCCTGGTTTACAAAATATCTGTTGACATCAGGGCTTACTGAATATTTTAAGTCCACCATTGACACTTAATGCTTAGAAAAAAAAGATTTCTTTTAAAATATTACTGCTTGTTAACAATGCCGTAACCCAAAAAGAGCTCTTACAGAAATGTATATGGAGCGATTAAGGTAAGATTATAAGGAGATTAATGTTGTTTTGTGTCTGCTAATAAAACATCTATTCTGCAGCCCATAGATGGAGGAGTAATTTTGACTTTCAAGTCTTTTTAGCTCAGAAACACAATTTTTAAGGCTATAGCTGCCGTAAGTGACTTTTTCTGATGGACTGGGCAAAATAAATCAAAACCTTTCTGTAAAGGATTCTGTTAAAGAATCCTAGATACTGTTAAAGACATTCATGATTAATGGGAGGAGGTCAAAACATCAACATTAAGAAGAATTTGGAAGAAGTTGATTCTAACCTGCATGGATGACTCTGAGCGATTTAAAACCTCAGGGGAGGCAGAAACTGCAAATGTGGTGGAAACAGCAAGAGAACTGGAGTTAGAAGTGGAGCCTGGAGATGTGGTGGAATTGGTGTAATTCCATAATAAAGCCTTAATGAAGGAGGCGTTACTTGTGATGGATGAGCAAAAAAAAAAAAGATTTCTTGAAGTGGAATTCACTCCTGTGAACATCTTACTCTGGTGAAGATGCTGTGAACATTGTTGAAGTCCAACAAAGGATTTACAATATTACAAGCAGTTGGTAGATAAAGTTGCAGTTTTGAAAAGGGTTGAGAAGATTGACTCCAATTTTGAAAGTAGTTCACTGTGAGTAAAATGCTATCCAACAGCATTATATACCATAAAGAGTTTTTTCCTGAAAGGCAAAGTCAATCGACGTAGCAAACTTCACTGCTATTTTTAAGAAATGACTACAACCACTCCAACTTTCAGCAACCACTATCCCGATCAGTTAGCAACCATCATCAACATCAAGGCAAGAACTCCCACTAACATAAAGATTCTGAATTATTCTTAAAGGCTCAAATAATTGCTAGCATTTTTTTTGGCAATTAAGTATTTTAAAATTAAGGGTTATACTTTTAAAAAAGGTATAATGCTCTTGCACACTAAATAGACTACAGTACAGTGTAAACCTACCATTTTTATGCACTGGGGAATCAATTCATGTGACTCACTTTATTGTAGTGGTCTAGAACTGACCTTGCAATACCTCTAAGATATTCCTGTATAGTAAAATCTGTGAGTGGAGTGTAAACGATTTTAGATAAACACTGGATAAAGAGTAGCTAATGCAATCTGGGACCCACTGCAAGTTTAAAGTAGAAATGACCAATTTCTACTTCAAAAGAGCAGAAATCCTTTATAGTGGTAATCACTCTATTTCTCTTTACACCTTCTAGTATTCTCACCGTGATGGCTACTCTCGTCCCCTACTGGTGATGTGTATACATGCAGCCTGGTCACGCTGAGTGGGATGGGTAGTGAATAATTTTCAATGTGTGGATTCTCTGGATCCACATATTGTTTTCTTTTTGTTCCATCACCTCGTAATCCATACAGCTGAAGTTCTATTGGTGAAAAAGGACAAATCTCTAATAATCCTTGTGGTGCAAGGGAGTTGAGCAGTGCAGGCTTTGGAAATCCATACATGATATCACAGATATAGACTGGTCCAGAGCTATAGAGAGTGCCAAGGAAATGAACCATGTCATGAAGTGATCCAGCATTCTAGGAAAATATTTAATGTAGTAGTACAATGTGTGTACTACGGAGCTGTGGCCGAATTGGTGTAATTCCATAATAAAACCTTAATGGATGAGGAGTTGTACAGTTCTGGGGCCTATATTGAGCTCATGTTAGACAAACATAACCAAACATAGAAACTCTTTATGTTCTCAAACATTCTGGCTATAGGAGACACATCAGAACTTTATTCTTACACGAAATAACAATTTTTTTTTCAAAATTTCAGATTAATACGGGGTACATACAATTAGGTTACACGGTTTGCTTTTATAGAGCTAAAGTCTGTGTTGTAGACATGTCCTTCACTCAGGAAGTGTGCAGTATACCGTGCAATGTCCCAGTCAGGCAGGAATTTACCCATCCCCTTCCTTGAATTTCACTGAGTTTTTTCTCTCACGTGGGCAGGTAGGGGTTAATCTACCAGTTCCAATTTAGTAATGAATATATGTGGTGTTTGTTTTTCCATTCTTATGATAATTCACTTAGGAGTATGGTCTCCAATTCTATCCAGGTTGTTACCAAAGATAAAAAATCTCCATCTCTTTTATGACTCAGTAATATCCCATGATATACACATGCCACGATTTATTAATCCTCCTTATTGACGGGCACTTGGGTTGTTTCCACATGTTTGGGATTGTGAATTGTGCTGCCATATACATTTGAGTTCAAATGTCTTTATGATAAAATCTCTTTCTTTCTTTTGGGTAAATACCTAGTAGTGGGATCGCAGGATTGCAGTCTACTTTTGGTTCTTTAAGCAATCGCTATACTAGTTTCCATAGAGGTTGGACCAGTTTGCAGTCCTACCAGTAGTATATGAGTATTCCTTTCTCTCTGGATCCAGCATCTATTGCTTTGGGACCTTATGATGTGGGCCATTCTCACTTGGTTCAGTAATGTCTCCGTGTGGTTTTGGTTTGTCTTCCTCTGATGATTAGGGATGACGAGCATTTTTCACATGTTTGTTGACCATTAGTCTATCACTGTAAGAAAAGTTTCTGTTCGTGTCTATTGCCCTGTTTTTCCTTTTTTGTTTGTTTGTTTGTTTGTGTTTTGAGACAGAGTTTCACTATGTTGCCCTGGATAGAGTGCTGTGGCATCACAGCTCACAGCAACCTAAAACTCTTGGGCTTAAACCTATTCTCTTGCCTCAGCCTCCCAAGTAGCTGGGACTACAGGCGCCTGCCACAACGCCTTTTTTTTATGCCTATTTTTATTTTGTTGTTGTTGTAGTTGTCATTGTTGTTTGGCAGGCCTGGGCTGCATTCGAACCTGACAGCTCCAGTGTATGTGGTCGGCGCCCTTAGCTGCTGAGCTATAGGCACCGAGCCTCTATTGCCAAATTTTTAATGGTGTTTGATCTTGTTGATTTGCTTGAGTTCTTTGTAGATTCTGGTTATTAGCCCTTTGTCAGATGTGTAGCTTGCAAGTATCTTCTCCCATTCTGTAGTTTGTCTCTTTGCTTTGCTGGTTAAGTACTTAGCTGTGCAGAAACTTCTTATCTTGATTAGTCCTATTTATTTAATTTTATTATTGCAGCAATTGCCCTTGGGATCTTCTTTATAAACTCTTTCCCTAGGTTGATATAATTAAGAGTTTTCCCCACATTTTCTTCTAGAATTTTTATAGTTTCATGTCTTAGTTTTAAATCTATTATACACTATGAGTTGATTTTTGTGAGTGATAAGAGATATAAGTTCCATTTCTTCTAATGTGGCTAACCAGTTCTTGTAGCACCATTTACCAAGTAGGGATTCTTCTCCCCAGTGTATGCTTTTGTTTGCCTTATGAAAGATCAGATGGCTATATGAGGCTGGTTTCGTCTGTAGATTCTCTGTTCTGTTTCATAGGTATACGTCTCTTATTTTTATGACAATACCATGCTGTTTTGATCACTATGGACTTGTCATATAAATTGAAGTGTGGTAAAGTGATGTTTCCAGATTTGTTCTTATTTCATAGAATTGCATTGGCTATTGAGGATTTTTTCTGATTACATATGAAGTGTAGAACCATTTTTTCAAGATCTGTAAAATAGGACCTTGGTATTTTAATGGGGATTGCATAGTAGTATAGACATTTTAACAATGTTGATTCTTCCTAGCCATTAGCATAGCATGTTCTTCCACCTGTTAGTGTCCTCTGCAATTTGTTTTCTCAGTGTTTCATAGTTTTCTCTATGGAGATCCTTCATGTGCTTTGTTAAATATATTCCAAGGTATTTCATTTTCTTTGATGCGACTATGAAGGGAATTGTGTCCTTGATGTAATTCTTAGTATGACTGTTGTTCGTGTAAATGAAGACTGCTGATGTATGTCCATTGATTTTATATCCTGAGACATTTCTGTATATAACAAAAAATTTATCTCAACTCTGGTGACTTCATCCCAAATTTGAAAATGCAGAGACTAACCCTTACTTCTGAAGTTTGCCACGTACCTCCAGTTTTCTCTGAATTCAATCTGGCTACACACTGGCTAGAGAAGCATGTTTAATCAATCACTCTCAGGGCCACGTTCCCATAACATACAGCTGCACACTCAGCAGCTGCCAGCACGTGCTTGCCTAGAAGTTACACAAATATTGGCTTGTGAAAGAAGTGCTAAAACATGAAAAAGGAGAAAAATTAGATGCCTGGAAAAGACACCAAAATAGGCAGGAAAAAAAACTGACAAAAATATATTTGTAATAAGTATTTTTCTCTTTTCCCTTTCATTCTGTCAAATTTCTTTGATCTCCTATTTTTCTATGTATTTTTTAAATTTCATTTTCATAAATTATGTGTTTGATAGTTTATCTTAAGTTCTTACATAAATTGGCACAGAGATCGTAGTGACACAAAACTTGTTAATGTACATGAGATACTGTGGTTAAAAAGATATGAGAAAATGAGGAAATAGAAATAAATTCATTTCCTTTATGTTTATTCTTTTTTCTCCCCCTTGTTTCTCAAAAAAGGTCATAAGGGAAAGAAAGTTCCTTTGTAGTTCTATTTCTTATTTCCTCATTTTTATTTTACAAGAGTAGCTATCAATGTTTTTTGTATTTTTACCATTTTAAGATATGCCATATAGATCTAACAGTAGTTATTGAAAAAACAAAATCTTATTCCACTGTCTGAGCAATCCATGAGTAGGGAGACCATACTAGGCTTCAAAAACTGATGACTTGACTTGAAAACCAAGCAAATGTAGTTCATTGAAAAGGTAAATTGAATCAGTTGGGAAGGGATTTTTGGTGCAATTAAACTGACTTTTACAATTTTTTGCCCATACTTTTTATATGTAATTTAGATTAAAAAATTATAATTTTCACTGTAAATCTACCTATATCTATTTTCTGTCAAAAAAAAGTGAGGGCTTAAAATGTATAAAAACTTAAAACGACAAGCATGAAATCACAATTTAAACCAGACTTTTAATAGCAACCTGATTATTGTTGCAACAATAAAAACTAGAATGAGTGAATTTGACTATGGTGGTAATAGGTTTAATATTTTTATTTCTTTTAGCTAAGTTTAAATCCCATTACTTTTAAAAGGTGCTTCACAAACTATCTTAGAAGCTGAAATTTTTGAATTAGTTTGCATATTTTATGTGCCATGAAATATTTACTCATTTTTCTTTTTTTTTTTTTTTTTTTTTTATTGTTGGGGATTCACTGAGGGTACAATAGGCCAGGTTACACTGATTGCAATTGTTAGGTAAAGTCCCTCTTGCAATCATGTCTATTTACTCATTTTTCAGTGCCGAAAACCTGACCAGCATTTCAAACCCTATTTGTCTCCTGATCTGCCAAAACGATTACACTACGCCAAAAACATCAGAATTGACAAAGTTCATCTTATGGTGGATCGACAATGGCTGGCCGTGAGGTTCGTGTTCTATTTATTTATATCATAATACTATTAATAACATCTCTTATTATTATATTACTTAACCTTACCCTGCCTTTATGATCACTGTATATTTTTCTGAGCAATGAGTTTTTCTTAACTTTTTCATCCTGTTTAGTACTTTTGTAGCAGAGGTTGTCGCTATTAGATGGCTGATCTTAGCATCCTAGTCTTCACAAGACAGATGAGAATAAGGAAGAAAGCTTAGACCGGTCCAGCCACTGTCCCAGAGACTGTTTGCACTCACACCTTCCTACCCCCACCACCGTATTGTCCAGTAAGGCAGCAGAAGCATGATATCAGCTGTCTTCCAGGCTGATAGCGAGTGAGGGATTAGACAGCTCTTTAAGATCTTTGTCATCTTCAATGTTTTTATAAAACATTGTTATGACTATAAGGCTGAGCTAATGAATTTGCTATAACTTTTATTTCTTGTTTCTATTTATAGTTATAATTCACATTGATCATCGAGTATTTGCAAAATGTAGTTTAGAGTAAAAAAAAACAAAACATTCTCAATCATTCCATCCCAAGTAACCAATTAATTCATTGATTCAACAAAATTTTATTGAATGCTTACTGCGTTATGCCAGGCTCTGATCCAGGCACTGGATACAAACCTAATTGCTGCACTCTAGGGGCATATACTGTATTAGAGACAAGTGATAGTAAGTTAGTAAAGAAATAAATATATACTTTTCTGGTAGCTAATCTGAACAGATTTCAATGATGATTCCTATTTTTTAAATTTCATTCCAGTAATTTTCCACCCATAAGTGGATATTAACAGTATCAAGATCATATGGTATTTTCTGGCCCCATGTTACCTGCATGAATATAAGGCCAGGAGACACAATGACAGTGACAATACAGTGGCTGAAAGAAATGTTTCACAGAGAAAGAGGAGATGAAAGAAGACCAGGGAGCTGGGCTGCAGTATACAGGTATACAGGATAAGGAAGTGGCCTGTATTCTACAAGATAACTGGACACCTCCTTCACGCAGAGAGTGTGCAGTTCACATTGGGTCACTAGATGGCACTGGCCCGTCTCCTGGGGATCCAAGTTCCTTAGTCCTTTGCATAGATCAGCAGCTGCCCTGTGGCCCAGAACCTTCTTCAAAAGGATTTTTCCCAAATATGTGAATAAAATTAAGCTTTATTACTATCGAATACATAAGATTCTTAGAAATGTGGTGTGCATTATGTAAATAAAGATATGCTTAAACAGCATTATATTCTCTAAATACTCACTATTCAGAGTACGGGATTAAAGAGATTAGCTCATTGGTGCAGAATGAGAAAGGATTATACAGTGAGAGTCTGGGTATCATGCATTAATGTTTAGTCTCAAGCAATGAGCTTTTTATTCTTTTAAATAACCAGCAGTGAGATGTATAAGGAGCTGAGCCTGAGAGTTCAAGTCCTGTCTCCCAACCTCATTAGTCATGGGAAATGCAAAAGTTAATAAATTAGGGCTTCATTTTTCTCATCTGTAATACAAGATGAGCCTGGTTTTATCATTTTCATGTCATTAATATGCGATCTGACAATTAAGTCCCCAAACTCGTACAGAACAGTGCTACATACTCATTACTGAATAGCACTGCAGTCACCTTTGATGTACTCCCCTTGGGAAGCTGTGCACCAAGGTCAGTAGCCACCCTTCAAAGCAATTTTGGAACTCTTTTTCTAGAGTGACCTCAGAGCTGTCCCATACAGCACATGCCATGGGTAGTGCCTGTGGCTCAAAGGAGTAGGCTTCTGGCCCCATATACTGGAGGTGGCGGGTTCAAACCCGGCCCCAGCCAAAAACTGCAACAAAACAAAACAAAACAAAAAAAAAAAACATGCCACAACAATAATGAATACCACTCAGCAACATACATCAACATGAACACAGCTGTGAGACGAAGATACACCAAGGTTATGAAACCTTAATGAGTTGTTTGTACAGTGCTGCCAATGTAAGTGCATGGTGGCAAGTTTATGAACATAATTGTCAGAACTTGGATGATGATAGTCATTCTGGAAAAAGAGTTCCAAAATTTCTGTGAACTGTGTACTAGGTGCTGGCATCAGTGCATAAGGGGAGTACTTCCCAAGGGGAGTACTTCAAAGGTGACATAGTTTGATATTCAGTAGTAGCACATTTTCTAGGATGAGCTCACAAACTTTAATTGTCAGACCTTGTATACAAAGTAAACTAACTTACATCAAAGGAAATTTTGAATACAGCCTTAACAAGCATAAGTGAGGAATCTAACCTATTTAAATCCTGGGTTCACTCTTATCTCCAACTCTAAAAACATGAGTCTCAGATTACCTACTTTCTGAGTGAAAGTCTATTATCTGTAGTAACAATGTGCATTATTTGATAACTAGATTAGACCTCTTTTTTGCAAGTATAGAAAACTTTAACAGTTTATGTAACCTATTTTTGTCATCATCATCCTTATTTTGTCTAAAATTATTTTACTAATTGGGGGAAATCCAATGGTTTGAAAAGCATAGTCAAAGTATTGTTAAAATGCATTTTTAAATAACATAAATATTAGCTTTTTTTTTTTTGAGATAGGGTCTCTGTTGCCCCAGGCTAGAGTGCCTTGGGGGGTCAGCCTAGCTCACAGCAACCTCAAACTCCTGGGTTCAAGGGATCCTCCTGCTTCAGCCCCCTGAGTAGATGGGACTACAGGCACCTGCCACAATGGCCAGCTAATTTTTCTGTTTTTTTGTAGAGATGGGAGTCTTGCTCTTGCTTAGGCTGGTCTGCTCAAACTCCTGAACTCAAGAGCTCCTCCCAGCTTGGCCTCCCAGAGTGCAAGGGTTATAAGTGTGAACCACCATGCCAGGCTGAATATTAGCTTTTTACTTTGGAATAATGACTGACAAATATGTCTCAGGCACTTTTTTTTTCTTTTATTAAATCATAGCTGTGTACATTGATAGGCACTTTTTAAGAATTAGATATAACAAAGTCCCTGCCTTAAGGATCTTTACCCACTGGGAAAGAAGAAATAATTATTATCACACGCTAACTGATGATCTAGAGCCAAGTACAAGGTTCAAGGAAGCAAAAGGATGATTGCACACCCAGGTGTGGATGTCAAAGAACATCATTGAAAGCATTCTGGTAGGGGTGATTCCCGATCTGGAAGACTGGAGATGGGGTAGGCTGTCTGTGCATTGTAGAGTCATCTAGCCAAGAAAAAGGTGATTGGGAGTGAAAATCAAATCCTTGCTCAGCTCCCCAAGATCTGATGGATGTTGTGTTGGCAGAAGGAAAGGTACCCCTTTCCTTTGCCAAAAGTACTTCAAAAGGTGTTTCTTTCTTTAAATAATCTGCCCAGAGCAGCTGGGCAATTTTTCTAAACCAGCAGCAGCAGCTCTGGAGCAAAGAAGGTAGAAAGAAAGAGGCAGGTATCCAGAGAGAACTGGATTCCAGCAATTGCTAGTAGTTCTGGACTGCTTGAGTGTTGAGTGCTGTCTGTATGAAGGACCTTGTGTGTTATGACTAAGAAGTTTGACTTTGATTTTGAAGAAAGTAGGAGGCTGTTGGTAGTTAAAAGGTGGCTTGAATGACTATAGTGAGATTTACATTTTGGAGAGTTCCTTCTAGCTGCTATATGGAGGAGGATGATCTAGGAAGAAGCAGGGAGGTCTGTTAGAAACCTACATAGTGACCCATTCTTCCGCATTATGACAGCCCCAAACGAGCCTATGGAGCAATGGGGCTGGTGAAACCCCGGGAAAGTACTGTGGTTAACTTATGACCCAGACTTCCCAGGATGGTCATTAAGTCCTGGTTTATCACATTCTGACCCACATTTGTTCTCGTTAGAACTGTTTCTATTTCCAGCAGTTTCCAGCAGTGATAGTGTAAATAAGATCAGGTGTGTGTGCATCTGTGGATGTGGGCATGTCTGTGTTTGTTATGAGGGGAGATTCAGAAGTTCTGAAGGTGGGTGATTAATTAGGGAACTTGTTCAGGTCAGAGGTAATGAGCATGCAGCTCAGAACAGTGGCAGTAGAAAAGAAAGGAAGGAAAGGACAAACAAGGATATTGCAGAGGAACTGGGACTTGGAGACCAGTAGGGCACCAGGAGAGGACTCTCGTTCATCTCTCACCTGGGTCATTACTGTGGCGGAGAAACCCAGTCTTGATTCCAACTGTACTAATTAGGCATGGAAAAGATAAGAGATAACTTGTTCCAAAAGATTTCCCATAGAACTTGGAAGGTGAGCTCAATTATAACACATAAAATCAACTCATCTTCTTCCAAATGCTGGCTATCATATGTAATTTCCAGAGCCAAATTAATAGTTGGAAAGTATGAACACGAGCAGTTAGAAGAACAAATTTCCAAAGTTATCACGTGGAGAACAATAGAAAATAGAGCTTTTGCAAACAGTATGTTCATCTTTTGCTTCTGAGTGAAATTTTGCAGTGTTTACTATGGTTTTTCAAGTGAGCTGGATTAGGAGATGAGCATATTTAAACCTTTTAGAAAATTTTACTAAAGACTTGGTTCAAGAAACCTTGTTCTTTCTCTCGTTGATGAACACTCTAGCATTCCACACAGAACTGAGAACTTCATTATCTCCAGTCAAATAATTTTAGTAATCTTGGGAAACCAAAAATCCATGCAACAGCAGTAAAAATGTCTTTTACAACAAGTTTTATTCTATACCAACAATTTTATTGGAATTAACCAAGATAAGGACATAAAATCCCTTGAAAGGAATTAACTTGAAACCCCTTATGAAATAGGACTCCTCATGCTTTGGCCATTCCAAGTACTTCCATGGCTTCTCTTTTCTTCTCTCTATTGGATAGAGTTGAGTGTGGTCTTGTCAAAGTTGTGATTTATTTTTTGATTTGTGATTTACTTTTTATTTTCTATTTAAACTGAGTGAGAGTCAGTTATGAGGGTTTTTTTTTAATGTCGATTTTTGGAGACACTAAATTACTGTCCTGTTCTCAGTTGAGCCTTCCATGTAAAAACAAACAGAAGCTCTGTGTGTGTGTGTTTATGTGTATGTGTGTGTGTATTTGCCCCAGGGGTAGAAGGTGAGAGTTGGGGAAGTAAATAAGAGAAACCTTTTAAGGCCAGCCTTTAGACATAGGAATCTTTTGTTCCCTTTAGAGACCACATTTGACCCAGTATAACATTGCTGCTTTACAAGATCTGGGTTCATTTACCCATTTTTTTCTGAGTATGAAAATCAATTATGTATAAAATTGCTAAGACTGCTTAATTCAAAGATTAAAATATGAGAAGGTAGGCAAACAATCTAATTACATCCGAAAAGTTATTCAATTAATAGAGAAAACAGGCTGTGGAAGTGAATCCCACATGTTAAAAATACACTCGGAATCTGAGTGTAGGTGCTCAAGCTGCTTGCTAAAGACAGTCACGTACTCCATAGCAACATTTTGGTTAACAATGGACCACTTATAAGATGGTGGTCCCATAATTATAATATCGTATTTTTACTGAATCTTTTCTATGTTTGGATATGTTTAGATGCACAATTATCTTCTAGTTGCCTGCAGTATTCAGTACAGTAATATGCTGTTTGGGTTTGTAGCCTAAGAGTGATAGGCCATACCAGGTACCAGCTTGGTTTGCATAAGCGTACGTGGTGACCGCATGCTCAGATGGCCTTATGACCCATTTCTCAGAACATATCCCCATGACACTTGACTGTTTCATAATTAACTTGCCCTGAGTAAGGATGTGGGTGAGCTTGAAGACAAGTTCTTTTCTCTTGATCTGTGCCTTTTTTTTAATTATCATTTTCTCAATATCTGAGAGTCAAAAGATGTTTTTTTTTTTGTATTCCATTTATAGAACTTGGGATTTTTCTTTCTTCTCTCTTACTATTTTGTTTGTTCCTTAATGATTATGAATTTGAGCATGAAATTAATACATTTAAGCTATTGTTGACAGAAATACTTAAGCAGTCGTCAGAGAAATTTGCCTACGTAAAAGCAGAGACTACATAAAAATCCATTAAAACTTTTATGATAGGATCTTATATCAACATATTGATCAGTGTGTAATAAAATTTTCTTTATAGGTATAGATCAAATACATTCTGTGGAGGAGGCAACCATGGTTATAACAACCAGTTCAAGAGCATGGAGGTAATGCGCTGCTGTTTATAAACAGATATTTATTGAGCACCTACTTTGTGATAGGCAATGTTCAAGACTCTTGATTACATTTGTGAATACAGATTAAGATCCCTGCCCACATGCAGCATGTTTTCTAAGAGGAGGATACTGACAGTATATGTAATGAAAGAATATATTATTTGGTATGTTATGGGAAATAAAGAAAGAATAAAGTAAGGAAAGGAAGAAATTAGGAGTATCTGGGGGCACCTTGGGAGAAGTATGCAACTTTAAATAAAGTGGAAAGAGTTAAGTCTTCAAGGTGACACTGGAGCAGAGACTAGAAGAAGGTGAAGGAATTAACTTTTAAAATTTTCAAGGAAAACGTGTCCCAGGCAAAAGGAACAGCCCATGTAAAGATCCTAGGTTAGGAGCATATCTGAGTCTATGACATTCTCCTGTAGGTAAAGCTTTATGATTTTTGCAACCTGATTGTTTTATCTAATTCCATTTGTAACACTCTCTCTCCATCTCTCCGTCACACTCTCTGTCACACACACTCAGTTTTTTTCAAAACAAACAAACACACATTAGGCTCTTTATGAATTATGAATATAATACCTCTTAACATTGTCATGGTGAGCTATATCTCTTTGTAAACATTTGAAAAATCTCTAGAGATAGAGCTTTTCTATTCTTTAGGGTACTATATGATAAATTAGTTACTGCAAGAGAAACCTATGTCTCCAATTCTTTGATGGTTATCTTGAAAGATATATATGCATATATATGTGTGTGTGTATGCAAGATATATGCATGTATATATATCTCCATTACCAAAAGAGAATTGCTTATCTATGTTTGACACTTTTCTTTTAGTTATTTACAAACTAAAAAATTAGATCTGTTATAATAATATAATTAACATTAATTAATTAAATATAAATTAAAATACAGTAGCGCCTCCATGGCTGACCATCTCCCTGCATTGACCTCCTCTTTCAGTTGAGCTAATTTTCATAGATCAGACGGTACCACACATATATATCAATACAATAGGCCTAGTTCCTTCTGTTGACCACATCTGTGTATTGCCCAGTTTGTTACCACCCTTGGGTGGTCAACTTACTGAGGTTTTACTGTATTTAGATATTTTCATCCCAAAAGTAAAGGGGTTTAGGAAGCTGCACAAAAATTTAAACTTATCAATGTCAACATTTTCATCATATATTAACGTATTTGAGCAATGATATGAAAGAATATGAAAAGGATATATGATAATATGTGATTAATTTCTAATATGTATATTATCCAGATAATATAGAGTTATACTGATGCTAGTTGCTCACTGTTGCTTATATTTTCTTTGTCTTTGGCATATAAGGTGCTGTCAGAGCAGCTAGAGACAGGGGAATAAACACAACATGGATTATGTTTGACAGGGATTGGTAAAACATCAGGAGTGAAATGATATGAAAATGATTTGCAAATCTGAGAACAAATTCTTACCAAGGCCTAATATAAATAGAAGAGTTGTTACAGAAGAAAAAAAAATCGTGTTACTTCCTACATTTATTTTTGAGTTTCGGCGACATCTAGTAATAATAATAAAATTACCATTCAGGCTTTCTTTATGGCACATGGACCCAGTTTTAAAACGAAGACTGAAATTGAACCATTTGAAAACATTGAAGTCTATAACCTAATGTGTGGTAAGTTGATTTGAATGAACTTACCAGCAAAGTGTGCATAGCTTTTACTATAATTTGAAGTTGGTGACAAATTGAATCTCAGAGCTCTGCAATAAGAAGACAGAAAGTAGAAAAAAAAAAAAGACAAGGATGAATTATTTGTTTATTCAGAATTACTAAGCCATAAGAGTAATTTTTTTTGTTTGTTTGCTTTACTAGTAATGATAAAGTTTAGAACTCAGGAGACCAAGGTTTTCTATTAGTTACTAGAGGATAATTTAATAAAACTTAGATACAAAGTTAACACTTCTAATTTTTTAAAGCAGGATAAGCGTACTAAAAAGACTAAAATACTAAAAAGTATTTTCTTGCAATTACAGGGAGAAAGCTTTTGGTGTGAAAAGATGGCAAGAAAGTCCTATCTGGATAGACATTTGTTATTACACTCAGTGTTAAAATCCTTAAAGTCCCTTTAAACCTTAGGGTTCTAGGGAGTGTAACCCTTTCTACGTAAGTGCTTTCCTCTGGCCATCGTATCAATAAATCATTTACCTAGGCAAGGCAATGAGTAAGCTGAGGTTTGACTGTTAACTTTAGGAATTTAGACATAAACATGCTCACTATCATCTCTTTTAATCTTGTCATTGACCTTGGGAATTGAATGTGACTTAGAGACCCAAAATATTCATCTAAAAATGGTGGTGTAGCCTTAACAACTTGCATTCTTTGTTCGCGCAGCTAGATTTGTGAGCAGGACGACTGGCGTTTGTGGGGGTGACTGCAAGGAATTAGACAGGACTCCAGTCCTAAAAGAGGTCAATTGTGTGGTAGTCATCTGGAGCCACTTAAAAGGCTATGTTTATAAAATATTTGTATGTTTTGTTTCCAAAGGAAAAATGAGAAAAAATCCTGTCAATGTTAAACAAAATTTTAATTAAAAAAATCTGTCCTTACAGAATTTTCATATAATTGAATAAATATACTTCACGTAAGACTGTAAATTATTTGACTTCTTTAAACTTGTTATTATTAAGTGTACAGTTTTTTTTTTTTTATACTAGAAAACCATGATATGCTTAAGGAACAAAGCAGTCATTTATATAATGAAGCTTTACTCTGGAGGAAGAGAACCAAATTTGTGAAAGTTTCTGAAGTTCATCTGCAGTGATTGTTCCTAGTTTTACTTTTTCTATGTTGCCTAGGTTAGTCTCAAACTCTTGGGCTCAAGTGATCCTCTTGTCTAGGCCTCCCAAGTAGCTGGGTCCAGCTAGTTCCTATTCTTAGAAAGACTAGATGCTGGAAACTGTGGGAGAGGAAAGTCAGTAAGCCGAGCAGCATATGGCATGTATGTAGTAGGAGACTTCATTGCAGCAGACTTTATTTAAAGTATTTGCTTTTAGCTGGGCATTGTGGTAGGTGCCTGTAGTCCCAGCTCCTTGGGAAGCTGAGGCAAGAGAATCGCTTAAGCCCAAGAGTTGGTGGTTGCTGTGAGCTGTGACACCACAGCACTCTACCGAGGGCGACATAGTGAGACTCTGTCTCAAAAAAAAAAAAGTGTTTGTTTTTTCCAATCTCCCACATAAGAGTTGTTGCTTTCCAATTTAAAGCTACTTTGAACTTATTTTTTTAAAAAACAGATCTTCTACGCATTCAACCAGCACCGAATAATGGAACTCATGGTAGTTTAAACCATCTTCTGAAGGTGCCTTTTTATGAGCCAACCCATGCAGAGGAAGTGTCAAAGTCTTCTGTTTGTGGCTTTACCACTCCTTTGCCCACAGATCCTCTAGACTGTCCCTGCTCTCAGTTACAAGATGTAAGTAATAACTTGCTGCAGCCATCAGAATGCAAAGGGGCGTGACAACCAGCATAGCTGACAACCAGGTGTCTGTTCTGGCTTGAATATTTATTAGTAAATGTATGTGGTTTCTTTGAACCTTATCTGGACATGAGAGATTAAGTATGTGAATGTGTTTTGTAAACTAGAAGACACTCTTTGTAAAGTAATTGTTAATTTCATTGTGAGCTAACTTTTCTTAACCATTCCAAATGTGATCTTGGAGCTCTCTTTGATTTCCTTCATAAACCATTCTTCTTAACAGTCTAAGAATAAGATGATCATACCTGGTTGTTTAGAGAAGAAAGAACTTGGAGGGTACTAGAAACTGCTTTTTGATACACCCACTAGTGTAAAGTGCTGTGGGATATTCCTTTAGAGGATCAGACAGACAGTTGATATTGAGAAGGTCTTTTTAGTAGATAAGACCCTGAGCTGATTTCAAGAGTAGGACTTCAGATCCCAGGGGACTTAACAAAGTGAAGTTCTAGGGCTAGGAAGGGCCCCAAGGGCAAGAGGGGCAGAACAGGAGCTCAAAAGAAAGGGACCAAGTTCAACTGTGAGAATCAGAACAGCTGAATGGTGTTGGGATTTCAGAATGAAATTGGAGCCCAGTTATCAGGAGTCCATCAAGCTAAAACTAATGTCAGGTACATTTGATGCCAAGTTCAAAATGTAGCTGCACAGGTAAGTAAATACTTCCTGCCTCATGTAAAAATTTTCCCTTCTAATCAGGGTTACATGAAGACTTTACATTCTCTAATCCTTAAAATAACATTATATAGCACAGAAATAATCAACCAAAAGAAGCTTTAAGACATGGTAGTCCGGTCAAACTTCTCACTAAAGACCAAATCCACAGCAAATATCAAAGCAAGGGTGTGGGTTTTCCCACCTGCTACTCTTGATAACCTGAATGGAACAGCCATTAAAAAAATAATAATAGTGCAAAGTGGGTATTCCCCATTTTAGAGATAGAGAGGGCTCAAGGAAGTTTGGTAAATTGTCCAAGGCCGTAGAAGCTTGGTCTCTGTGATGGCAAACCCCAGTTTCTTCTCTGTGAACAATGCCTCTTGCTACTTACTCAAAGTGTAGCTCCGAGACCTGCATCTCTATCACTTGTGAGTTGGCTAGAATTGAGAATCTTAGGCCCTACCTGAGTTTACTGAATCAGAACCCATATTTTTAACAAAACCCTCAAGTAACTTGTATGCATGTGAAATCTTGAGAAGCCCTGTGTTGTCATCCCAACTCAGTCATTGCTAGCAGCTTTAGTCAGAATGCTTTGCCCCCTTATCAATTAGATCTTTGCATACTCCCATACAGGGTGCAGGGGCAGCAATATCTCTGTATTTCTGAATAGTGGCAGAATCTGAATTTAAACTCAAGTTAGTCTGGCCTCTTTGGTAATAAAAAACTTTATGTGATTATGATAGGAATAATCGTGAATACCCTTCAAAACATGTTATTACTTTGACTTACTTCCCTTCCACTGCTCATTATCTTGCAGAATTCTCAGCTAGAACAAGTGAATCAAAGGCTAAATCTCAGTGAAGAAGAAAGTAAGTCAATAGAACACATGTAAGTCTTTGATGTTTAGATTTGGGGATTCTCCAGAATTAGCTCATGGAGGCTTTTGAACATGAAGATTTTTATTGCCAGTATATAGGAGGGAGGAAAAAATGAAACCCATAATAGATTTAATAACATAGCAAGCACGGGGGTGGTTACAATGTTCCAGGGACATAACGACTTCCTTGAAATACTTATGCCTCATCTGCAGTCCCCTGTTCCCTTTCTTAGATGTAAACAGACTGAGCTGCCTGGGTCTGAGTCCCCCCTCTGCTGCTTCTTGGCTACTAACCTGGGTGCAAACACTGAAACTTTCTGTGCCTCACTGTTCTCACCTATAACTGTACTCACCTCATGTAGTTACTTACAAACATTAGAGAAGTTAATACATGGAAAGAATTTGAGGAAGTGCCTGGCCTATAGCAATGTTATTATGACCTATTATCTTTTAAGATTCTTGAATTAAACTCACCAGGTCTCTGTTTCATTGCTATAAACTGAGGGCACGTTACAAAGATACTATGAAGGTTAAATGAGTTAATATACATGTCTGGTCTACTGTTAAGAGTTTAGTGAATGTGTTAGTTGTTTGGTAATCTTCTTATAATCTGCTGGGTTTTATTACATGGCATGAATAGCCTGCAATAATTGGTGGATTTTTAAGTTATAATAGCATGCAAGTAAAAATAAGTAAATCCGTTAGGATGCTATTTAGTCAATTCCAGATACTATTAAAAAATACCATAGTTTGGGTAGCTTATGTACAATAAAAATCTACTTCTTATAGTTCAGGAGGCTGGGAAGTCTCAGGTGAAGGTTCTAGCAGAATCAGGCTCTAGTTAAATATGATAAATGTTTGTTAGAGTGTTTGACCCATCATAAGCCATGGGAGGGCGCTAGTTGTTATATGCACAGAAGCATTTGCTGATTTCACAAATCTTTTATTTTATGTTATTTTAATTTTAGTATCAGCAACAGTGAAAGTCAATTTGCCATTTGGGAGGCCCAGGGTTATGCAGAAGAACCTGGACTACTGTCTGCTTTACCACGGGGAATATGTCAGTGGATTTGGCAAAGCTATGAAGATGCCCATGTGGAGCTCATATACACTCGCCCAGCTGGTAAGTCAGAGTCCTCTCATCCGTGTAGACCCCTTTAACATTCCAAGAGTGAATTTTGTTTTGCAGCAGGGATTCCAAATTGAGCCCATTGGCCTACTGTAGCTTGTAGGCCAAAGTCTCAGGCATCAACGGAAAGGTTTTCTTAGGTGCTGTGTGGGTACAAAAGAGGAATACCTTGTGTTTTGCCTGGAGAAAGTAGAAAATGTTTACAGGCCAATTGGCTAATTGGTAAGGGAGATAGAAAAGAACATTTCAAACAGAAGCAACAGAACATACAGAGGCACATTATTCATCGGGTATTCCCCAAGTATATAGTGGGTGCACCTGACAGGGGTCCTCCAACTATGGCCCGTGGGCCACATGCGGTGGTATGATTGTATCTGTTCCTGTTTTGTTTTTTTTACTTCAAAATAAGATATGTGCAGTGTGCATGGGAATTTGTTCATAGTCTTTTTTTAAACTATAGTCCGGCCCTCCAACGGTCTGAGGGATAGTGAACTGGCCCCCTGTTTAAAAAGTTTGAGGACCAAAAAAAAAAAAAAAAAAAAAAACCTCAGCTAAAAAGTTTGAGGACCCCTGAAGAAGATGAAGGTAACTAGACAGTAAAGGGCTTTGTATTTATCTGATCATGTAACACACTTTACTATTTGCTATGTGCCGTGCTCGGCTTAAGAAACACAAAGTAGGCGTGGCACCTGTGGCTCAAAGGGGTAGAGCGCCGGCCCCATATGCCCGAGGTGGTGGGTTCAAACCCAGCCCCGGCCAAAAAAACTGCAAAATAAATAAATAAATAATAAGTAAAAAAAAAAAAAAAAAAAGAAACACAAAGTAACTTGAAGTAACCCTTTTGTAAACACAAAGTAACTCAAAGGTAATCCTTTTCTGAAGGATCTAGCACTCTAATAAATCAGGCTAGATTTACATGGATGATGTATTATATCGCAGATCTTTCTAGACAGAGCTTGAGAATCCGTTTATTTAGATCCTCTTCCCTCCGGACTATCTGCAAACTCCCTTTCACTAAATGGTGCTAGGACAGTTGACTGCCTGTCAGGAAGAAAATGTTAGATCCCTATCTTACACCACACACAAAATTAAATTACTGGTGGATTAATACACCTAAATTGTGGGTACCCCTTATGGCCTTGGGAAGGAGAAGGATTTCTTAGGACACAAGATTAACCACAAAAAAATACAGAGGAAATTGAATAATTTGACTATGTAAATGTTAACGTGTGACAAAATGACAAAGTTATGGATGGGATGATAGGTTTGTATTGCGTATAAGAAACAAATGATAAGTATCTAGAATAGTAATTAGGACCCAGAATAGCTAATAAATTTCCACCAATAAACAAAGGGATGACAGGCATTTACTTAATAAATTGGCAAAGGATATGAGGTAAGTATTGAACCTCATTAGCATTTAGGAAAATGTAAGTTAAAACAAGGCTTAAAATCTACCAAAAATCAGGGCAGCGATGGTTTTATTTAATGTATCACCAGGACAATAGAGGGCCCCATAAATGCCTATTAAGGGAAATGTACTGGATAAATTAATCCCAATCACTATTTTAAAATCAGTATTTAAAAGCTATGCTGTCCACCAGAAGTGTAAATAAATAACCAGAAAGTTGTTTTTGCAGGAAAAATCTTCATATTTTGGATCCAGAGGCTGATGACAAACTCTGGCTAAGAGTACCATCTCTTTTATAGAAAGGGAGTAATTGCTCATGTCTGTTTTATCTGTTCTTCTTATTCCAATTCAAGATTTTTGGAGAAAAATAAGCATATTTTTCTACTACCAATTAAAGCTGTGTATGTTCTGAAAGCCAGCTCTGTTGCTGTGAGTGGTTCAGCTGCGGTCACTGGTAACAGAGCACTAACTGAGCAATGTGAGCAAATATTTTACCAGCAGTTACCTGAGTTCACGTGGAGGGTTGGTGGCACACTGCTTTAACCTGCACAAAGATCAATTGTTTGTGATTTTCTTCAACATGCAACATTCCTTAAAATAATTCCTATTTTGCTTTTGTTTCTGAGGGGGGCCACATATTCAAAGTCAGTCTTATTTATTATTCAATTCTCTATTTTGAAAAATCCAGGTACTAGGTTTTGTGTGGCATTAAAGGGGATGTTTATATTTTTAATGCTTTCCTCTGCTGTCTTGAATTCCTGAATTTATATGAGCTTTGGCGGAAACCAAAGGCAGAAGGATTCTAAATAGGCTCAGACTGCGAGTCTAGTACAATTCTTCTTTGTTATTGTTTTAAAACTAGCTGCTTTGTTACCAAAAGTTCCTGTCCTTTCACTGATCCCACAGAATGACTTGTGTATTTCTCCCTCCATGTGACAGGATGGAATTCTAGCAATTTTCTGCTTTCTAATTCAGAAATTACTCTGTTAGTGTGTTGTGGTTCAAGGAAATTACATACAAGGATGTTTGGGGATTCACATAAAAATGTTGTAAATCAGCTCTGTGTTTGAAAAATCAGACTTAAAATAAGCACTTTTTAGACCATGAACCCAATTGACCTATGCCTTTAAGTTTTATGGAACTTTTGTCTTTCTGTGGTTTTGGTGGGTTTTCTAACTTTTGTTGTTATCTCAGAAGAGTTGTGGGGAAGTCATGATTTCAAATCATGGTCCACAACAACTGCTTCAAAATCATTAAGGTTGGTTAGGCCATATGGGATTTTGCTTTAACAGGGGTCCTCAAACTATGGCCCGCGGGCCACATGCGGCGGTGTGATTGTATTTGTTCCCATTTTGTTTTTTTACTTCAAAATAAGATATGTGCAGTGTGCATAGGAATTTGTTCATAATCTTTTTTTTTAAACTATAGTCCAGCTCTCCAACGGTCTGAGGGACAGTGAACTGTTTAAAAAGTTTGAGGACCCCTGCTAGGACTTGCTCAGTAGGAAGGTATGAACAGTTTTCTTTTGTAGGTTAAATATTGAAAATGAGAGCAAGAATTATAACTATTATTTAGAACAGATACTTCTGAATCTTATATGAAATCAAATAACTTTTTTGGAGGAGGAAACCTAGTGTACTTTTTTTCTTTTTTTTTTTTTATTGTTGGGGATTCATTGAGGGTACAATAAGCCAGGTTACACTGATTGCATTTGTTAGTTAAAGTCCCTCTTGCAATCGTGTCTTGCCCCCAGAAGGTGTGGCACACACCAAGGCCCCACTCCTCTCCCTCCTTCCCTCTCTCTGCTTTTCCTCCCCCCCATAACCTTAATTGTCATTAATTGTCCTCATATCAAAATTGAGTACATAGGATTCATGCTTCTCCATTCTTGTGATGCTTTACTAAGAATAATGTCTTCCACTTCCATCCAGGTTAATACGAAGGATGTAAAGTCTCCATTTTTTCTAATGGCTGAATAATATTCCATGGTATACATATACCACAGCTTGTTAATCCATTCCTGGGTTGGTGGGCATTTAGGCTGTTTCCACATTTTGGCGATTGTAAATTGAGCTGCAATAAACAGTCTAGTACAAGTGTCCTTATGATAAAAGGATTTTTTTCCTTCTGGGTAGATGCCCAGTAATGGGATTGCAGGATCAAATGGGAGGTCTAGGTTGAGTGCTTTGAGGTTTCTCCATACTTCCTTCCAGAAAGGTTGTACTAGTTTGCAGTCCCACCAGCAGTGTAAAAGTGTTCCCTTCTCTCCACATCCATGCCAGCATCGTTGCAAACATTTTTAAACTATGAGAGATTGTTTTCCCTATAGAAAAAAGTCACATGACCAGCTGAAAATATATATAGTTATTATCCTTACCATATGTCAAGATCATAAATATCTAATCTTCAGATAAGTAAGTTTAGCTTTTACATTAAACCTGTAGGTAAGAGCATCTGTACTTCTGTAAAAATAATTTTTTATTTTTTTTTGAGACAGATTTTCACTTTATCGCCCTCGGTAGAGTGCCGTGGTGTCACAGCTCGCAGCAACCTCCAATTCCTGGGATTAGGTGATTCTCTTGCCTCAGCCTCCCAAGTAGCCAGGACTATAGGTGCCTGCCACAACGCCTGGCTATTTTTTGTTGCAGTTTGGCCAGGGCCAGGTTTGAACCCACTCAGTTCAAATTACGCTTTGTCCCCGTGCCAGACTAAAAGTGAAAGCAGCAGATGTTCTTGTCTGTGCACCATCTGCTTCTCTGGAGGATTGGAGAGCTAGGGAGTTCAGGGTTTATGTGAGTGTCTGAGTTCTATTTGTTGTTTCTCTGGCTTTCTATCTCCTGGCTTCAAAAATTCCAAGGAACTCTTCTGAAAAGATGTCAAGATTGAAGCTGTTTATATGTCAAGGTGGTGGTGGTGATGGTGGTAATGACGGTGGTAGTAATAATGGTAGTGGTGGTGATGGTAGTGGTAATGGTGGTTATAGTGGTGGTGTTGGTGATGGTGATGATGGGATGATGGTGGTGGTAGTGCTAGTGGTGGTGGTGGTGATAGTGATGGTAGTGTTGGTGGTGGTGGTGGTTGTAGTTTTGATGGTAGAAGGTGGTGTTAGTGGCATTGGTGATAATGGTAGAAGGTGGTGTGGTGATGATGGTGGTTGTAGTTTTGATCATGGGAAGTGGTGTTGGTGGTGTTGGTGATGATGGTAGAAGGGTGGTAGTGGTGGTGATGGTGGTGGTGGTAGTGGTGATGGTAGAAGGTGTTTTTGTTGTTGGTGGTGATGGTGGTGGTAGTGGTAGTGGTGGTGGTTGTAGTTTTGATGGTAGAAGGTGGTGTTGGTGGCATTGATGATGATGGTAGAAGGTGGTAATGGTGGTGATGGTGGTGGTGGTAGTGGTGATGGTGGGAGGTGGTGGTGGTGGTGATGGTGGAAGGTGTTTTTGTTGGTGGTGGTGATGGTGGTGGTAGTGGTAGTGGTGGTGGTGGTGATGATGGTGGTTGTAGTTTTGATGGTGGAAGGTGGTGTTGGTGATGATGGTAGAAGGTGGTAGTGGTGGTGATGGTGGTGGTGGTAGTAGTGATGATGGAAGGTGTTGGTGGTGGTGGTGGTGATGGTGGTGGTAGTGGTAGTGGTTCACTATGTTTTTCTCTCATGAGACCAAGGCTCAGAAACGAGTGCTCATACCTCCTATTCAGCTTTCTGGAGGGATGCCTGTGGAATAACCTTGTTTTTATAAAACAGGCTACATTGCCCAGCTACTTGGGAGGCTGAGGCAAGAGAATCACCTAAGCTCAAGAGCTGGAGGTTGCTGTGAGCTGTGACGCCACAGCACTCTACCAAGGGCAACAAACTGAGACTCTGTCTCCAAAAATAAAAAAAAATAAAAAAAAAAGAGTCCATATCCTCTTTCCTAGTCTTGATGTACTTCTATTTGAGGGTTTGAGTTTGAAATAAATCTCAAGATTTTCAGTTAAAAGCCCAGCCCATATCCCAAAACACAAAGTCTATGTTATTTTGAGAAAATGGTAAACATTTGGCCCAACTAAATTGTTTGAGCACAATAATTTTTTTTTTTTTTTTGAGAGGGAGTTGTGAGCTGTTGTCCTGAGTAGAGTGCTGTGGCATCGTAACTCACAGCAACCTCCAACTCTTGGACTCAAGTGATCCTCTTGCCTCACTTTTTCTATTTTAGTAGAGACGGGGTCTTGCTTTTGCTCAAGCTGGTCTCAAACTCATGAGCTCACGCTATCCACCCTCCTCAGCCTCCCAGAGTGCTAGGATTACAGGTGAGAGCCACTGTTCCCAGTATGAGCCCAACTTGTATAGCCCCGGTCTCATTAACAATTACAATAAACTTCCCTCCTTAACACTCTCATAATTTTAACTGTCTAATATAGGCATTTCAATTTACTTATATGCATCTATGGCTCCATTTACGTATAGTATATTTATTCAAGTAAAAGTAATGTGGAAACTGAGCTTGGTGGCTCACACCTGTAATCCTAGCCCTCTGGGAGGCTAAGGCAGTGGATTTCTTGTGCTCATGAGTTTGAGACCACCCTGAGCAAGAGTGAGACTCCATCTCTAAAGCATAGATGGGCATTGTGGTGGGAGCCTGTAGTCCCAGCTTCTTAGGAGGCTGAGGCAAAAGGATCACCTGAGCCCGAGAGTTTGTGGTTGCTATGAACTATGACACCATGGCATTCTACTGAGGGTGACAAAGTGAGACTTTGTCTACATGCTCCCCCCCCCAAAAAAAAAATTAAGTGTGGAACATTAGAGTGATAAAGGTATATTAGGAAATATCAAACTCACAGTGCACCAGGTGTCTATAGGGCTGACGCAGCAGTTGATAATTCTTCATTTCCCCATTTCACAGCAAACTTATGTGCCCTTTATACTAAGTGGAGAAACCTGGTCATTCAAGACTCTTTACTAACGATATAGTTTTGAAAGAATGCAAATGAATGTTTTTAGCTTTCCAGACTCTGCCACCTGAAGGAGAGATTTGTCGTTCTGTATGTAGAGTTTTATTTAATCCCATTGCATTCAATATGGTGCACCTGATCCTCACTGCATCAGTGCCCATTAATTTGATCCTCTTTCCAGTTCAAACTCTCCAGAGTCAGCATACTATCTGGCCTGTTTTGTGGACTCTCTATCTATCCTCTGGTTCTAACTTTAGGCACACCAACTGTCCAGGTCTCCTCTGGGGTTCTGCAGTAGGAATCTACTTCTTGATGCTTTCCCCCAACATAAGATCTTGGTCGACAGTGTGTACTGACGTACTCATCAGGTTACTACGTGTTTATCTTTGTGTATTTAATTTCCAGCTTCTGAACATTTCTTGTCATCTTTTATGTGTCTTCATTATTACCGTCCTGTTAATGGAATTTTATTGATAGAAGAGAACAAGATAAATGCATCTATTCAATCAAGTTAAGAAGTTTACTCAATTTCTGTATAATGGTTTCTGGCTGGAACACGGCAGATGCTAGGGGACTCCTCTCCTCTTCGGCTCCTTCCTTTCCCATACCGCCTTCTCTTGGCTGGGAATGTAGCGTACAGTGTGTTGCCTTTTTGTGTGTGAATGGAACTCATGCATTTTAGACACCATATCTAAATTATACTTTCAGCACAATGCAGGGAATAAAGAAAGGACATCCTAATTCAATTTAACTTTTCAAATAGGAATTATTTCAAGTTTTATTAAGAAAGGTATCTATTGTGGGCAGTAGGGGGCATATAAATCAAAATCTCTGAGAAAATTACATAGCAAATTGTACCTGTGATTATATGCTATTCGAAGTATGATAATCTTGTAATGTAGTCTTACTTTAGATGCTTGAGTTAGGTGGCACATTTATAGAATGCCCCACCCCTTTCCCTGGGTAAATACATTATCATACTCATCTTTAAAGAGAGTTACAAAGAAATTGTAAGAAATACATTCTTGTATTTTACGATGAGTGAAACATGGCTGCACATTTATTTAAATCCAGAAATAAGTACATTTAGACAACTATTTCTTCTCTGAGTTAATCTTAAATTGATTGGACATTCTTGCCCAGCTGGAGAATAATATACTTCATTTGTATCTGTGTTTTAAAAACAAATTGTTTATATTTGATTTGTAATTTTTATTGACAAGTATAATGTATGTCATTGCCTAAAAGCTAGATCCTGAGGAAGGATTTTGGTTCTTAGCAATAGCTCCCATTATTCCTCTGCTCTCAATTCAGGTTTCAGTCTGCAAATATTTTTTTCCAAAGTGTATTTGATTTGCCCTCCCAATGTCCCTAACCAGAAGGGAACCACAGAAGAAAACATTGCTGAAGACATCCATTCCCATTGCTTGCGTAGACTTGATTCACTAAGAAAATAGGAAAAGCTTAAATGAAAAACATTCTAGGGAAGTGACACCATATAAGGCAGTGGGTGAGCCACAACTACGGGTGTAATTTTTTTTTTTCTCCTTTCTCTCTTTCAACAGGGAAACACATCGCCTCTTCCTCCCACTGTCCCAGACTGTCTGCGGGCTGATGTCAGGGTTGCTCCTTCTGAGAGCCAAAAATGTTCCTTCTATTTAGCAGACAAGAATATCACCCACGGCTTCCTCTATCCTCCCGGTTAGTAGAACTCTTTTTTAGAGTAGTAGCTTAGAAAGCCCTCATCAGCTGGATGTGGGCATGTCCCTTAAACATATACCCCCCATCAAAACTACCTGCTTGGGCTCAGCTAGCTGCCTGAGAGGCTTCCAGTGGTTGTGGAGTGGCCAGGGCAGCACAGCAGCTATAATAAAGAATAAGAAATTCCGCAGTGGGACCCACACATCAGCTGTCATCTGGGCCAGATGTTTAGAGAGTTTGGCAGGTTTAAGTTTAATTTTAAAACTGGAGATTCTTTGCAGAGGGGCATAAGCATCTAAAAAACCATTTCTTTTGGCTCCTGCCCAAGTTAAGGTCTGCACGGAGAACGCAGCTGCAGCTGTGTGTGTGAAAAGTAATCAGGCCAGAACACTGGCCGATCGCGTGTGCTGTGTGTCCAACAGTTGTAAGCTGCAGATTAAACAGCCAAATGAACTTTAAGTTTTATTTAATTTTATTTTTTTAAGAAAGGATTTCTCTTAGGAACATGCAAAAGCCAGTGTGAGTTTTCTAAAACTCAAGCCTCTTTCCAGTGCGGCAGGAAATGTCATTTCATTATTGTTCATGAAATTTTCAACCATTTCAGTTTCTGGGAACGGGTTTACTCCTGAAATTTGGCTTCACTCTTCTCAAAGCCATGGCCAAAAATGGTCAATTTAGATATTTACAATTTGGAGATTCTTGGATTTATAGAGGAAGAAATGGCTTGATGGAAGCAAGTATCGTATCAATTTCAAACCCCTAACACAGAATTAGGATAAATAAATTGACATTAAAAAAAAATCTAGATACAATTAGAGGTACCAAATTTATATAAACTCTACGATAAATATTATGTAGTTGCAATATTTTATTAATAAAGGTTTTAAAATTGGCATATAAAATTGTATCTGTTAAGCTATATTAGTTAACATACGTTTGCCTTGACAAGGAAGTGAAATTAATAACACAACTTGTCTCAGAAAATTAAGGATAAAATGAAACTCCCTTCCAACTCTCCACTATAAATGCTGGCTGTTTATTAGAAATAGAAATTCTATTTTAGGGCAGCACCTGTGGCTCAGTGAGTAGGGCGCTGGCCCCATATGCCGAGGGTGGCAGGTTCAAACCAGCCCCGGCCAAACTGCAACAAAAAAATAGTCGGGCGTTGTGGCGGGCGCCTGTAGTCCCAGCTGCTCGGGAGGCTGAGGCAAGAGAATCGCGTAAGCCCAAGAGTTAGAGGTTGCTGTGAGCCGTGTGACGCCACGGCACTCTACCCGAGGGCGGTACAGTGAGACTCTGTCTCTACGAAAAAAAAAAAAAAAGAAATTCTATTTTAAACATATTCTTATTTTTCTTGGAAATAGAGGCAATGTTATGTTTATTGCCCTTCCAATAACAAGAAGGGGCTTAGTTTAAAAAGGAGAAAAGCTTACTGGGGGCATGAGGACCATAAACACCACGGGAATTTTTAAGAAAAAACGCTACTTGATTCTCTTTGCCTTTTGATACCTAAGAATTGTTCTCTCATCTAAGAATTAGTTGATGCCCAAGTATAGTTTAAATATATAAAGTTTAACAGAAACCTCATAAAGTGGAATCATGCAAATATTTGTCTTTGTGCTTATCTCCCTTAACATGGTGGTCTCAAAGTTCATCCACATTGTCAAATTATCTAAATTAATCAAATTCTTGGAATCAGAGAGAAATGGTGGTTGCATAGGGGAGAGGGAAGTGGGGAATTCCTAATTAATGGACATAAAGTTTCAGTCCAATTAGAGATCTGCTTTACAACATTGTACCTAGGGTCAACAAACACTGCATCATGCACTTACAAATTTATCAAGAGGATTAATCTCATGTTAAGGGTTCTTAACAAAATAAAAATAAAGTGGAAAAAGTATAATAATGAACATTTGTAGGTGTTCAGCTTGTATTCCTCACAATAATTCTGTGACAGACGCTGTGAGACAAAGGAAACAGAAAGGGACACAGCACTTTAGCAGAGTGCAGCTGGGAGCGGTGGAGCTGGGGCTCCCAGGCGGGCTCCGGGGCACACTCACTGAGCACTCTCTATGCTAAACGGCACTTCCACACATCCTCAGAGCCCGTTGTTTGTGGTGTTCCCATCTGCAGGCTTCATTGAGTAAAAAGTCATTTTCTCAAGTAAATTTTATTTTGGAAGAGATTCACTTATGATGGCATTAATATTTATATTGCATTAACATTCAATAGCTCTGCGTCCCTATCTGGTATTGTATTTGTTTCTTGGGCTGCTATAACAAATGACCACAAATGGTTGGCTTAAAACAACAGAAATGTATTCTCTCCTGGTTCTGGAGGCTGGAAGTCTAAGATCAGGGTGTTGACAGGGTCCAGGAGAGGATCCTTCCTCTGTCTTCCAGCTTCTGGTGGCTCCAGGCATCGCTTGGCATGTCCTGCATCACTCTGATCACTGCCTGTGTCATCACATGGCCTGCTCCCACGCATCTCTCCTCTTCTCCAATCTCACTCTCCAAAGAAGCATACCAGTTACTGGATGGAGAGCCCACCCCAGTTACCTCATACAGAGAGTCTATTGGGTCTCTAAAGGAGCTAATAGGTCTGCAAAGACCCTATTTTCAAATAAGTTTACATTGACAGGTGTAGGGGAGTTAGGACTTGACTGCATCTTCCTGTAGATCAAATCAACCCACTTGCAGGTATCACGTGCATAAAAGGGCCTGCAGGATAGGTGACTTCTACTAGAAAGGACTCAGTATTTCTGTTTTGGCTGCTAATAAAATCATATTAATATGTAATAGTAATAGACCTAGTATTTAGTATGGCGTATATTCTTTTACAGCTAGATTTAATTAGATCTATTTGTTTTGCAGCAAACAATAGAACTCCTGATAGTCAATATGATGCTTTAATTACAAGTAATTTTGTACCTATGTATGAAGAATTCAAAAGTAAGTATGTATTTAGGTTATTCATTTTAAAATACTTAAGCAAATTCCTGAATTTCAACCTAAGCACATTTTTTATTGTAATTGATTCTGACATTAAGAATAATTTTGTTCTAATGTTTTAAATGGGGAAATAGGAAGGTTCATTAACTGGTTTGTTTTCAACTTGCTTTAACTTGAAGTGACTTTTAAAAATTTTGATAATTTGTGGTTAAGCCTTAATTTACCTGGAAAGAGCTATTCACAAAATTAAATTTTATTGACACTCACCATAAGTAAATGAAAGGTCAATGTTTGTCCCCAGAGTAATAATTAATAACACATGTGCTCTAGTTTTAACAATTGCTCTCTTATAAGCATCCCAACCCTGCTGCTTATAAGAAATTTGGAGGTATATTTAATAGTAATTTCAAGACTGCAACTATAGCAAACAAAAAGCTATCATCAAAGTGGAATGCTTATGTTTGTTATGTGAACTATTTTGTAGAATTACCTAATCACCACTGACAATTATTGACGCGGAATTTCTTGCTATTTAAATGTACTTATCTGTGATAGAAAATATTTCCATATTCAGTAGAGGTAGATATTTTTAGCAATTTATTCTTTTATTTTTAGAAATGTGGGACTACTTCCACAGTGTTCCTCTTCTAAAATATGCAGCAGAGAGAAATGGAGTCAATGTAGTTAGTGGACCGATATTTGATTTTAATTACGATGGCCATTTTGATGCTGCAAATGAAATTATTGAGTAAGTAATTTGACTTTTTGACTGAGCAATAGGGTATCATGAAGAAAAATATCTTGATGATTTAAACAAAGTCTCTATATTTTAAATATTACATTATACATAGTATATACATAACAGATGTTATTGCTGACTATTTTATATGGCCAAAATTTAAACTAATGGGCGAACAAAACATTTCCAGGAAAAGCTTAACAAAAACTTGATTTGGAAAATTTCTAAACTAGTGGGAAAAGTTAAAGATTTTATAAAGGCTAAGGAGATAGGGAACACTCCCTGAACTATCAAAAAATATAAAACCAGTCCAGTGATAAGTGGAAAAGTAAAGATTAAGGTAAAATTCACAAGAATAGTGAATGATCCACAGAAGCATTTCCCAGGAGAAGGTGCAGAAAACTAGTTCTGCTAAACTTTACATCTTAGTACTCAGACTGGCCTTAATAGGTTGCTTAGAATTAGTTTTTAATGCCGCAAACAGTAATAGAGTTTTAGATAGAAGTTTCATCTATCATTTCTCTTTATTATCAAAATACAGGAAGGGAAAAACGAAACAACTGTACTTTCGAAGCCTAGATTTTGTAAAGCAGTGATTTTTACCTACAGCCTTATGACTAGTGAGTCTGCGGCGTTCTCCTACTTTGTTGACGTCCCGTTTCAGTGTTTATTGGGTCTACCTCCCCCCCACTTAGTAATTCTAACACTTCGGTAGCACTTTACTATATGCAGGGCACTTTCTAAGTACTTTAGAGATCACCTAATCTGGGAAGATACCCCGCGTTAAGTTCCGTTAGCCCCTCCTTAGAGATGAGGGAATGTGAGGCACAAAGAGGTTAAATAACATATCTAAATTTTTTAACTACTAAGTGGTAAAGTTAGAATACAAACCCAGAGAGTCTGGCTCTGAGTCCGTGTTCTAACTCACAGTAATATGTTTCTATTTATACCCACTTATATTAGTGGACTCAATAATCATTATCATTAGAGAATGAGAATAAAATACCTAAAAGTAAAATTTATAAGCCTTATGATTAAAATTTCTATGCCTTATGACTTATAAATCATTATCATCTGAAACCAAAGCTGCATGTCTGTCTGTCACATCAGCTGGGTGGATTTATCCCCAAGTCTATACTGTGAAGTTGTTAGTATGGGATCTCTCTTTGTTAAAATTGAGGAAACTCAATAAGTCTCAAGGTGCTGGAGAATGACGGCAAGTGCAAATGTCTAACGCACGTGCATAGCTAGATCTGGGTCTGGGTTCCACATTCTCAGTGCCAGTGCTATTAGAAAACATCACTATAAAGTATAAAAAGTATAAAGCCAATAAAAGTGGGAAACAGGCTTGGTACCCGTAGCACAGTGATTATGGCCCCAGCCACATCCACCAAAGTTAGTGGGTTCGAACCCAGCCCAGGCCAGCTAAACAGCAATGACAACTGCAACAACATCAACAACAAAAAATAGTTGGGCATTGTGGTGAGCACCTGTAGTCCCAGCTACTTGGGAGGCTGAGGCAAGAGAATCACTTAAGCCCAAAGTTGGAGGTTGCTGTGAGCTGTGATGCTACAGCACTCTACCGAGGGCAACATAGTGGGACTCTGTCTCAAAAACAAAACAAAACAAAAAAAAAAAACAAAAAAAACCACTGGGAAACACAGGAGGCAAAACATCAAGCTCTGATTTTGTTTGTATTCTAGTATTTTCCCATAATGCTGGAATATCTGAACTTAAACTTCTACTACAAATCTCTTTTGGCTGATGAAATTAAAAAAAAAAAAAAAACCTGCTAGGACTCTGTATTTTCTATTCATTGTTTTCTTTTACTAGGTTTTTACCTTGGCCTTTCTTTAAAACTATATAAAAATATTTATAGTCTTTAAATGCAAAAATATAATACCATTGAATCTTTTCAATTGTGTTTTTAGACATGTGGCCGGCACCAGTGTTCCCATCCCAACTCACTACTTTGTAGTGCTAACAAGTTGTAAAAACAGGAGCCACACACCCGAAAACTGCTCTGGGTGGTTGGACGTCCTCCCGTTTATCATCCCTCATAGACCTACCAATGTGGAGAGCTGTCCTGTGAGTATGCTTTGGGAGAGAAAATGATTATCTCAGAGTTCACTGGGCTTGATGAAATTGGCTCAGATTAAAATATATTTGTTAGGGGTTTCATGGCTATAGTTGTAATAAAAATGACTTCATACTTGAGCTTTTCCTTAAACTATTGATTTCTATGTAATTAAATCATTTAAACATATATCTCGATACAAGAACATGTGTTTATATAGGCATACATTATAAATTTTACTTTTATGTATTTGATTCTCACTCACTAATAAGGAAATGGGTGAGATATCTTATTAAACTTCTTATTCTGGACATAAACCTTAAGGTTCTCTATCCCAAAGTTGGCACTAAATTAATATTTCCTGAATGCGTATATAAATATAAAATTTGATCAACTGGAAACAAGAGGTGGGCACATACACACCAAATAAGTTACTTTAGGTAACATCCTTTCTTTAACATCATGCATCTTTCTTGATTGAGGCAAATAATATGCAAATATTTGCTTCAGTTTGCATAGATTCTTTATAGGAAAAAGATATGTATCCAGGAAGTTGTTTTTTACTGAAGTCATTCAATAAATGTATTGAATACCTATTAAATGCATAGTATTATGTTAAAAACTCTTTAGAATACACAAAGGAGGCATATATTGCCCCTGCCCTCAAGGAGGTTTTATACAACTTTGATATACAAATGACATATAGGGTCAGTCAATAATACAATAATTATTTTGGCTTGGTGCCTGTAGCACAGTGGTCATGGCGCCAGCCACATTCACCGAGGCTGGCAGGTTTGAACCTGGCCAGGGCCAGTTAAAAAATAGTAATGACAACTGCAACAAAAAATAGCCAGGCATTGTGGCACCTGCCTGTAGTCCCAGCTACTTGGGAGGCTGAAGCAAGAGAATCGCTTAAGCCCAAGAGTTGGAGGTTGCTGTGAGCTGTGACGCCACAGCACTCTACTGAGGGCAACAGAGTGAGACTGTCTCAAAAACAAACAAAGAAAAATTGTTTTAAAAATAGATAAGAGATGTTGCAAAGTTTGTGATTAATGGTCAAACACTTTGAAAAGGTTTTGAAATTAAAAACTGAAATGGTCAGTAAAGATTTCATAAAATGAGGTGGTAGCAGGGCTGGGCCTTACAGAATGGGAAGATTTTGAATAGATTGGGAATATTATGAAGAGTCTTCCACGAAGGGTGTGATGTATGAAAAGGATTTCATAACTGATGATTTTGACAAGAGCCAACAGAAAGGGAAACTCAAAGATGAATCAGAGATTTTCAATGTAAATAATTAGGAAAAAGATGGAAAGAGGAAAGTTAGTAATGAGAACTTGTTAGCAGGTAGAGTTAAGTTTAGGCATGTCAAGTTTGTGGAAATGGGCATTGACATGGAAAATTCCATGGGCTATTACAAACTGAAATTAGGCTCAGCGCCCATAACTCAGTGGTTAAGGTGACAGCCACATACTCTGGGCTGGCAGGTTCAAACCCAGCATATGCCAGCTAAACAAACAAACAACTACAAAGAAAAAATAAATGCCAGGTGTCCGTGGCAGGCACTTGTAGTCCCAGCTTCTTGGGAGGCTGAGACAAGAGAATTGCTTGAGCCCAAGAGTTTGAGGTTGCTATGGGCTATGATGCCACAGAACTCTATAGAGGGCACAATAGAAATAAAAATAAATAAAAATAAAAACTGGAGATTGAAGCTCATGTTCTAGGCCAGATTTGGATTCATCAATGTTTTGTGTACTATGAGAAGTATTCACACCTGGAAGCCTAGGAAGATAGAAGGAGATACAAGAGGCACGAGAGAGGGGCAGATACTTTGTTCTAGGATTTCAGAGGAGAGAACGTGACATTTTAGCTGGGTCTTACAGAAAGGATTTTACTTGAGTGAGTGATCTTTCATGGACTAAAGGTGGACCAAATGTTACAGGCTGAACAGTGGGCTACTCATAGTCCTAAAACAAGGAAGAAGTTTCCAAACAAGAAACGTATAGGAGATGTTGAGTTGAAGAATCGCTTTCTATTTTTCTTATCAGAATTTTATCAGCACTGTGTTCTTTTTTTTTTTTCTTTTTTTGTAAAGACAGAGCCTCACTTTATGGCCCCCGGTAGAGTGCCGTGGCCTCACACAGCTCACAGCAACCTCCAACTCCTGGGCCTAAGCGATTCTCCTGCCTCAGCCTCCCGAGTAGCTGGGACCACAGGCGCCCGCCACAACGCCCAGCTATTTTTTGGTTGCAGTTTGGCCGGGGCAGGGTTTGAACCCGCCACCCTCGGTATATGGGGCCAGTGCCCTACCGACTGAGCCACAGGTGCTGCCCCAGCACTGTGTTCTTAACCAACTGAGATACCAGCCATCTATCTCAGCATTTTATTTAGTAGAGTCATAAGGATAGCACATCATTTTTCACCACTTCTTCCAATGGCAGACATTGACAACTGATAATGTGGTACTGTTTACCATGAAAATCAGGATTAGATAGTTCTTTAGTACAGAGGTTCTGGGTAGGCAGTATGGAGTAGGTCTAAGGGGTAGACAAAGAGGAAACCATTTGCTATACATGCTGCAGACCCTCATGACCTTCTATCAGGACTTCTGGAAATGAATCTTTTTTTTTTTTTTGAGACAGAGTCACGCTATGTCATCCTCGGTAGAGTGTCGTGGCGTCACAGCTCGTTTGACAGCAACCTCAAACTCTTGGGCTTAAGGGATTCTCTTGCCTCAGCCTCGCAAGTAGCTGGGACTACAGGCTCCAGCCACAACACCTGGCTATTTTTTGTTGGAGTTGTCATTGTTATTTAGCTGGCCCAGGCTGGGTTCGAACCTTCCAATTTTAGTGTATGTGGCTGGCGCCATAACCACTGTGTATGGGTGCCGAGCCTGGAAATGAATCTTAAATAGATTTGCTGACTCCTATTTTCCTCCTATTCACTTGTGCATACTACTCCCAAATTATTCATCTTTAAATTTAGTTTTCATCATGTCATATTCCTTCATTTGGAGACTTCAGATCATTTATCCTGAATGAAAACCAAAAACAAATGGAAAACTCTCAGCTTGTACTTAAAGTCTCTACACAACTTACACTCAGTGGACCTTGCAGGTGGCCCATGTTCTAGGCCAACTAGAGTCCTTAAAATTATTTGAACATATCTTGAGTTATCCTACTTTATCATTGTTGTCCATATTCTTCTCTCCTCTAGAATTCCCTTCTTTCTCATCTGTTAAAAGTTCCACCTGCATGTCAAGGTAAAATGCAGATAGTCTGTAGCCATCCCTGATGATCCAAAGTAGAAGAGATTTCCCCAAAATTAATAGTGCATCATCTCTATTGAGTGGGACATCATCATTAATGAACTGGACATTAAAGATTTTGAGGAATTTGTAGTATACCCATAAGCATATGACATTTGTAAAGATGAGACATAATGTGATGAGTATGTGAAGCAAACTTAAACCAACCCATGATTCTACAAAGAATTATGAAGTTAATTAGATGTGGAAGAGAAGGAAGGGAGACAGTCAAAAATCACTGAAAATCTAGGCGTGGCTGGCCAAGAAATGCGTTAGATAATCTGTAGTTTAGGAAGATGGACTTGCTCTTGGTGGTCTTCATTTTGAGAGACTAGTTGAATATGTAGGAGAAATAGTATAGAATAGAATTTAAATGCATGGGTTTGGGAGTTGGACATCCTAGGTCAAGTTAACGACTTGTCCTTTTTGGGTAAATAACTTTATGTCAGTTTTCTCTTGTATTATATCTAATCTGCATGAGAAATTTACTTCTTCTGGCCAGGTGCAGTGGCTTATGCCTGTCATCCTAGCACTCTGGGAAGCTGAAGTGGGTAGGTTGCTGGATCTTAGGAGTTTGAGATCAGTCTGAGGAAGAATGAGACCCCGTCTCTAAAAAATAGCTGGGCATTGTGGCAGGTGCCTGTAGTCCCAGCTACTTGGGAGGCTGAGGCAAGAGGATCACTTGAGCCCAGGAGTTTGAGGTTGGTGTGAGCTATGACACCATCACACTCCGAGATGACAGAGTGAGACTCTGTCTCAAAAAATAAATAAAAATAAATAAATAAATACATTCACTTCTTATATAAGATTGTTGAGATTAGATGAGATAATCTATATAAAACCCTAAGAGTTCCCAATATATAATAAACAAATGGTGGCCATTGTAAAGGAATCATATGTTATGATGGAGTTACATACAACACAAAGTGACTGAATGCCCTATAATCAAATTACCCAAAAAGTACAGTATATACACAAATTGTTCCTTAATAAGCCCAAACCAGCCAGTCTTTCCACTAGCATTAAGATGTGTGATTGTGTTTTAAGCACCTGATGAAATGGCTAGCTTGCCTTAGGCATCACATTTCATGAAAGCTATGTACTTTAAATATTCTAATCACTGGATATATAGAGATACTTCTACTAAAAAGACCAGTTTCAGGTGCAGGGATAATGGGGAACAAAGATCTCATTCCGGGCAAGGGAAAACACCCCTAGAAAAAGGGAAAAACAGAGAAATAAGCTGAGTAAGGCAGAATAAAAGCAGTTTAGCTACCTTACTTTTTTTTTTTTGAGATAGAGTCTTACTTTTTAAAATTATTTTTATTTTTACATGTACAAGTGTTTATGGGTTTCCATTTTTTTTTTCACAAAATTAAAAAGGCTTAAAATTTAGTAACGATGACAATGTTTAAGATAAGGACTAGAAACTAAAACCTCATAAAGAATGATCGAACATAAATACATTCAGAAAAGAAATCAGAGAATTGCTGCATTGAAATATTAAGCAATAATAATAATAATAATGCAAAGAAAGTAATATTCACATTGTTAAATAAGAGTATGTCTATTATAGAATGCTTTGAGTCTAAAAAAAAAAAAATAAGAAGAAGTTAACTGATGACTCCATACTGAATCTTAGAGTCTTACTTTGTCACCCTGTGACATGGTGTCACAGCAACCTCACTCTTGGGCTCAAGTGATTCTCTTGCCTCAGCCTCCTAAGTAGTTAGCACTACAGGTGCCTGCCACAAAACCCCACTATATTTAGAGACAAGGTCTCACTCTGGCTCAGGCTGGTCTCGAACTCATGAACTCAGGCAATTCACCTGCCTCAGCCTCCCGGAGTGCTAGGATTACAGGCATGAGGCACCACACCCAGCCCTTAGCTAACTTACTTTTAAACCAGCAGCTAAATTACTTAGTGAGCAGTTCCTGCCTTTATTAGAAGTCTGGCCTGTAAGGGACACAGCTTGCAAACACCCCTGCCGGGTCTGTAAACATTCTGAAGAAGTAATGGCTGTAGATGAAGATACGTGCAAGGCCTGGAAAGGAACATTAACTAGGCCATCCCCTGCCCAGTCAACGGTCAAAGCAAATACCCATTGTGGGGATTTGTATTTTGGCCAGGGCAGAGATCAAGGGAACAGCTTGAGCCCTGAAATATGGGCAGGAGGGTTTGTACCCTAATCATGGAGGAAGACGCCTCTGAGTGGAGATAAGAGGAAAATTCTTCCCTTCCACTGATTTTTCACAGGAGCCTGATGCTGTTGTGTCTGCTCCACAGATAACTAGAGGGGATTAACCTCCCCCAAGGAATCTGTGTGCATGGCCACAAACAGGAGGCTGCTCCCACACAAGGCTCAGGTTTCAGATTTCTCAAGACTGCTCAGACCCTTAAGTTAATGATTATAGATAGAATAAGAACTAACATGCTTACTCGGAGAAACTGCTCATGTTTTTATTTCCTTCCTCAGTTTGCCCTCTGGGCTAAACAAGCAAATAGCCTTTAATAAAAGCTGAGTGGAGCAAACACTCAGGGTGCCATTTGCTGGAACCCCACAAGCTGGGGGTGGTCCCCTGTGTTTCCACCTTTGAAAACTCTATTCTGTGTGTTCTCTTTCTCTCTCGCTGCTTTTCACTTTATTGTACTCCTGTTGATAGTCACCAGCTGCACAGATCTTAAAGGACCCTGCCCCTGGGACAGGACCCCATCATTCAGGAATGGTAGATTCATAATTCCTCCTCACGCTTGATCTAGGGAATTAGAGTCATATTTCCGTATTTACTTTCCCCCTCCCTGTGCTTTCCATTCTTTTTTTTTACCTCCTTTTTCTTTTCCTCCATTTTCATGTTGTTGAATTCTTGTCAGATCAGTGAGATTGCAGCCACGAGTCCAAATGATTATTAGTATTGTAAATTGCTCAGCAGATATTGGAAGATACGGGGATGGATTTGGAAGAGAAATCAGAACTGCTGAACTAGGTTTGGTGTTAAATCATAGGAGTGAAATAAAGTTGACAAGGGGGATGAAAGGTGGTGACAAGAGACCCCAAATAAAATTGAGGGAAATATCTATATTTCTAGGGTGGAGAGGGGTCGAGTCTGCTAAGGAAACAGATGGGATCATCAAACAAGTAAACAGTAGAGCTATGGAATACAGAGGATGAATGTTCAGAAGCCTGGGGACATCAGCTAGGTGAAAGCTTCATACAGCAGTTGCATTAGTGTGATAGCAGCAATCTTCAGACTGGAGAGTGAATAAGGAAGTAGGTTGCGTAGAGAAATACGGAAACTGATATTGCTGCAAAAAATGAGTTGTATTTTGAGAGTGTGCAGTACCCCTATTTCTATAATAGGTCATAAATATATAAACCAAAGTATCTATTTAAATATAGCTCATTAAACTATACATATGCTGGGTTGCTGTTCTGTTAGGGTGCACTGGGATGCTAGGGCAGTTCTCTACAGCTGGCTTTTGTTCACCAGTAACTTACTTGGTGATAAATAATTTCAGTATCACCTCATCATAGATATAGTTATGTTTTATACTTTATAGCCCCTTCATGGCAATATTAAAAAGAGGAAAACCTGTTGAGTGTTCAGTAAATATTTAATTAAATTGATACTAAAAACAAACCAGTAGAGTCATATAACCACGTAGGAGAAAACATTATGGAAAAAAGCGATCAAAAACATGAAGCTACTGAAAAGTGAAATAGTAACAGCAAGGTAGAAAGACTTAGAATTAGATTCCCATTGGAAGGATGAGCTCAAATTAGCATACTGCATATTTATTTCTTTAAAATGAACACACATCATGAATCTTACATAGAAATGTTGAGAGGTTAGCAACAAACTGTATTTCCTCTTATATTTCCTCTGTCTCAGATAGTGGCTATTTTAAGCCTGCATACTTAAAACAAGTAAAGCTCTATGCTAAAGTCAAATGAAAATTATTTAAAAACTCGTCTTAAAAAAAACTCATCTAATTTAACAACTTTGAAACTTTATTTGTTAACATTTCACTAAAAATTAGCAATATCATATAAATAATAGAAAATTAATAAAAAGAATGTCATAGAGATCCATAGTTCTAAGTTATTAAATTTTATATTGTAAGAAACTTATTTAAAGTCAAATGGCCAAGGGCAGTCCCTATGGCTCACTGGGTAGGGCGCCAGCCCCATATACCAAGGGTGGCGGGTTCAAACCTGGCCCTGGCCACCTAAAGCAACAGTGGCAACTGCAACAACAAAAAAATAGCCTGGCGTTGTGGCGAGCGCCTGTAGTCTCAGCTACTCCAGAGGCTGAGGCAAGTGAATCGCCTTAAGCCCAAGAGTTGGAGGTTGCTGTGAGCTGTGACACCATAGCACTCTACCATGGGTGACAGAGTGAGACTCTGTCTCCAAAAAAAAAAAAGTCAAATGGTCAAGACACATCTGAAAAGATACTCAATTGTAATAATACTCAGGGTAATAAATGTCACACCCATGGTTAGGCAAAGAGAAAATAGGGATTATCTTGGGTTGCTTATGGAAGTGCATTGGTATAAACACTTGGAGGAGTGCAAGATTTAATATCTGATAAAGTTAAAATTGAATATACCCTCTATGGCCCAGCAATTTTATTTATATATCGTGGAAACTCATGCTCAGGAACACAGGATGCATATGCCATGTTACTTATTACAGTATTATTTATAATAGCAACAATGTTATCAACATGTCAATGAAAGGGCTGGACCCAGTGGCTCACGCCTGTAATCCTAGCACTCTGGGAGGCTGAGGCAGGGGGATTGCCTGAGCTCACAAGTTCAAGACCAGCCTGAGCAAGACTGAGACTCTGTCTCTAAAAAATAGCCAGGTGTTTTGGCGGGCACCTATAGTCCCAGCTACTGGGGAGTCTGAGGGAAGAGGATCACTTAAGCCTAAGAGTTTGAGGTTGTTGTGAGCTATGATGCCATGGCACTCTACCCAGAGCAACAAAGTGAGACTCTGTCAAAAACAAATGTCAATGAAGAAAAGGTTTGCTATATACAGTAAGGGAATATCACCATGGATAGGTTACACACATAATAATGAATGAAAAAATAATTGGAGAATACAAGTATAATATCATTTATATAAATTTGAAAAGTCACTACTATCATATATCATACACTGGTGCACTACTGTCTGACAGACTGCATTCACACTGACTGGTAATAATGTTTGGTTCTAAATAGAGGAACATTGGGAACTTAGCTTCATTTGTAATATTTCATTTCTTTTAAAAACTTAAGTAAATATAACTTTGTGGTGGTTTATGTTTGTTACGGTATACTTGGTACTTTTGTTTTCTTTGCATTTTAATTAACGACAAAATTTAGCTGGATGAAATTAAGATTTAAGGCAATAAAAATCACAGGAGAAAGGACAACTTTTAAGTAATAAAAAATATTTACACTGATGAAAAATCATACCCTGTGAAAAATAGTCTGTGATTTTCTTTTTCAGGAAAACAAACCAGAAGATCTGTGGGTTGAAGAAAGATTTAAAGCACACGTTGCACGGGTTCGAGATGTAGAACTTCTTACTGGGCTTGACTTTTACCAAGAAAAAGTACAGCCTGTTGATGAGATTTTGCAGCTAAAGACCTATTTACCCACATTTGAAACCATTATTTAAACTAATAGTGTATACTTAGTGTATAATTAATGTATGAAGCAATTTTGTCAAAATGTTAATGATCTAGTAATTTTTTTCCTGGAGAATTATAAAATAACATTTTTTATTTTCCCTTTAGTCTATGTAAAGTCAGAATTTTTATTATTCCCTTTTCTCTTTTCCATTTCTATGAATATGTATTATTATTATTATATATATATTTTTAGACAGAGTCTCACTAGGTTGTCCCCGATAGAGTGCTGTGGCATCACAGCTAACAGCTGTGATTCTTGGGCTCAAGTGATTCTCCTGCCTCAGCCTCCTAAGTAGCTGGGACTACAGGTGCCTGCCACAATGCCGGGCCATTTTTTGGTTGCAGTTGTCACTGTTATCTAGCTGGCCCTGGCTGGGCTGGAACCCGCCAGCCTCCGTGAACATGGCTGGTGCTGCAACCACCATGCTATGGGCACCAAGCCCGAATATGTATTATTTTAAAGGTTTTTTTTTTTTGTATTATCTTATACTGTATTATCTTTTTTTGTATTATCTTATACTATTCTTATTCTTTTTCTTTCTTTGTTTTTTTGGACTCTAATCCCACAATAGATTATACCTTCTTTATTACATATATTATCCTATTCATAATCTTTAGCTATATTTTTCTGCCCGGAATTTATCGAAACAAAAGGGAGAACAAGAGAAGTAGGTATCTCTTTGGAATTGAATCAACTCCACATCAGTTTTCTCATAAAACTTTTTACATTTGATAATGAAGTAATATTTACTAAAAAAATGTACAGAGTTCATTCAGTGGTTTCAGCTGTAAAAACTGTCTCAACAGATGTACTTTGCACAAATTCATATAAATGTCATCTTTTATGATGGCAGAAACCAGAAAACAACCCAAAAGACTGGTTAAACAAATTATGGAATGTGTTTAAACAAACTATAGGATACTTTTCCACCTCTATGAGGAAAGAAGCAGGCTGTGGCTCATGCCTGTAATTCCAGCACTCTGAGAGGCTGAGGCCAAAGTTTGAGACCAGCCTGAGCAAGAGTGAGACCCTGTTTCTAAAACTAGCTGTGCATTGTGGCAGGCGCATGTAGTCCCACCCACTTGGGAGGCTGAGGCAAGAGGATCACTTGAGCCAAAGAGTTTGAGGTTGCTGTGAGCTATATGATGCCACAGCACTCTACCAAGGGCGACAGAATGAGATTCTGTCCCAAAAAACAAAAAAGAAAGAAGCAGACCTGTATCTTGAATGTTTGGCTATTGTTAAATGATAAACCACATGGTAGAACAATCTGTGGAGGAGGCTGCCGTTCCACAGGGGCCGGCAAACTTCCGTGAAGGATCAGATGGTGAAGTTTCAGGCCATGCAGTCTCTGTTACAACTACTCTACAACTATTTTGCTGTACCAAAAAAGAAGCAGTCATAGATAATATGCAAAGGGAATGGGAATGGTTGTGTTCCAATAAAACTTTATTTATTAAAACAGGTGGTTAGCTGGATTTGGTCCCCAGGCTAGAGTTTGTCATCACCCAATTTACCTAATAAAGTCTGGGTTAAGAAAGGCATAAATTAATAGTAAGAAGAGAAAAGAAGATAAAATTTTTATTCTGTGTCCTTTTTACTGCCTAATTAAAAAAAAGAAAAAACCCTCTCTATATGTATTTCTTTAAATTTTCAAAATATAGTTATGAACCAAAGCTATCCTACTACTTATTTCAGAGGCAATACAACTGGTCAGATTTTTGAATTGCCAGACTGGCTATATTCTCTAGATTCTTCTCTGATATAAAGATGAGTTCAGCCAGGGACAGAGGTTTTGCTGGTGTTGAAAAATCTTGTAACCTGACCTTCAAGGAACATAAATCCAGTTGCTTTCTAGTTCTATTAGGATTTCGATTGAATTATGGTCATTAATTATAACTACTTGAAATGTTAGTTTAGTGCCTCTGGATTTTTTTTTGCAAAATTTCTTCACTTGTAGGATTTCGTTTAAAAATTTATGCAGCATGAAGTGTGCAATACAGAGGGGCTGAAAGACAAAACACAAATAGAAAACTATTTGCAGATATACAGCAATAAAGTTAATATCTTTTATATACACAATTTCTCCAATAAATGTTATCCCGCCCCCACGGTGACCTGGAAACAGGATCAGATCACCTGGAATTTAGACCCACTGTGAGGAGACAAATGGAGGATGGTTACAATCTTGAGCCAAGTTTAATAACTCTGGGAGTCCTCATTGTTTCTGAGCTCCTCTGAAAGTGGCAAGGTTGTTGAGTGGTAGACAGTCTGAGAAAAGTTAAAGTTGCACTTTTTTTTTTACACAGAGGTTATACAACGTTATGCCTTCCCTTGCTTACTCATTATTCTATTGAAAAGAAATATATATGTATAAAATCATTCTGAACAAATGAATACCGATGATTTAACATGTCATGTAATAATAGGGGATTTGCAATTTCTACTTTATAACTTTTAGTAGGTAGCCTATATTTTACAATGAGCTTGTTTTATTTAAAAATTTGAAAATGTAAACGGTTGTGCAGTTTGGCGCCTGTGGCTCAGTGAGTAGGGCGCCGGCCCCATATGCCGAGGGTGGCGGGTTCAAACCCAGCCCCAGCCAAACTGCAACCAAAAAATAGCCGGGCGTTGTGGTGGGCGCCTGTAGTCCCAGCTACTCGGGAGGCTGAGGCAGGAGAATCGCTTGAGCCCAAGAGTTAGAGGTTGCTGTGAGCTGTGTGACGCCACGGCACTCTACCGAGGGCGGTACAGTGAGACTCTGTCTCTACAAAAATAAATAAATAAATAAATAAAACAATTTATGTATTTAGAAAGGCTGTAAGAATAGTATAAAGAAGTTATTACAGCCTTTACTTAACTTTACCACTTGTTAATATTCCCACTGTGTATTTTCATTTGTATCTTTTTTATCCCTGAACTTTCTGAGAATTCATTATAGTCAGTCATGACTATAATGGACATTAACTCCCACAACCACAGTCAATATAATGTCAATATAATACTATATATGTAATCTAATTTATAGTCCTATCTAATTTTTCTATTTTTTCTTTTCTTTTTTTTTTTTGAGGCAGAGTCTCTCTTTGTCACCCTCAGTAGAGGGCCGTAGAGTCATAGCTCACAGCAATCTCAAACTCTTGACTCAAGCAATTCTCTTGCCTCAGCCTCCCAAGGAGCTGGGAATATAGGCGCCCGCCCCAACACCAGGCTATTTTTAAGAGATGAGGTCTGGCTCTGGCTCAGGCTGGTCTCCAAATCCACCTGCCTCAGCCTCCCAGAGTGCTGGGATTACATATGTGAGCCACCATGCCCGGCCTCCGATTTTTCTTATATTTTCAATAATGGCCTATACAACAATTCCTCAGCCTTTAACCAATGCTGTTGGTATTTTTGAAGCATCTTGGTCGTTTATTTTGTAGACTGTCCCTCAGTTGGGATTTGTTTGACATTTCCCATGATTGGATTGCTGGGATGCGTTTTTGGCAGAAACACGACATTAGTGATGTTTGTCCTTAGCCCTTTGCGTTTGGAATCACGGGATATTCATTTGTGACATTATTACTGGCACCCGACTTGCTCCGTTGGTGAAGTTGGTGTTTGCTAGGCTTCTCTTTTATAAAGATGGTATTTTCCCTCTGTAATTTAGAAAGTATCTATAGGAGGATACTTGAGACCCTATTCATTGCCTGTTTCTCATTAAGTTTTCACTGACTGGCTTTAGTATCCTCTAATACTCTGATTTGATTTTTACTGTGGCAGTTACAAAAGAGGTGATTTTTAAAACCCCCCTTATTTTACATTTATTAGCATTCTACTATAGAGAGTATTTATTTATTCATTTTTTTGAGACAGATTCTCATTTTGTCACTCTTGGTAGAGTGCCATGGCGTTGTCATAGCTCATAGCAACCTCAAACTCTTGTGCTCAAGTCATCCTCTTAACTGAGCCTCCCCACTAGTGTGACTACAGGTGCCCACCACGATGTCCAGCTATTTTTAGAGACGAGGTCTTGCTCTTGCTTTTTTTTTTCTAGCTGGTATTTTGAGCCCTGGTATTTTGTCTCATACTCTTGAGCAGAGGTAATCCACCCGCCTCAGCTTCCCAGAGTGCTAGGATTACAGGCGTGAGCCACTGCGCCCAGCAAAATTATCCTCTTATTTGTTTATAATTTCTTTATTTGCATAGATTTCTTTATTTACTCATAAATTCTTTTGTATTCCAATGGATTAAAATACATTACAATTTCTATTTCTTTTAGAACTCAAATTTTCCTGGATTCAGCCAGCAAGAGCTCCACTGGTGATCCCAGTGTCTTTTTGATATATTCTCATCATTTTTTGAGTACTTCCTTATTTTCTGGTACAAAAAATAAATGTTTCAGAATCATCTTATACTTTCCCTGCAACTAAGTCTGGAATCAGAATTTCTCCAAGGAGACCTGGTTCCATTTAGGGGTCACTGGTACCCTAGTGGCCTCTGAGGCATCATTGCACCTAGGACTTTCCAGTCAACAAAGGTAGTGAGTGTATATCTATGTCACTCTGCCTATATCTATCCCTAGCTTTACGGGTATAAACTATGTGAATAAAAGTCATGAGTTCATTACCAGGCAATACCATGGGGATTTTTGTTTCCATCCTTTCCCATTTCATAATTTTATTTCCCTTCTTCAATAGTGAGAAATTTGGTTCCCAACATCATAAATACATTTAGTCATTTTTTCAGTCCTACAATACACAGAGAAGGAATTGCTAACCAATACCACTTGAGAAAAAGAAATCTGCTAAGTAGTTAGAATACTGTTCCAAAGGACTTGTATTCCTGCTATGACATAGTTACATTATTCAGCTGAAATGTAGTACTGTTTATTTCTTTTCATACTCCATTAAAGGATTTCCCCATTCTTGTTGAATTAAGTTTATTTTTTGAATATGTAAAATATTAACATGGGTCTAAAAGCCAAAATTAGGTGAAAAGAGACACCCAGAGGTGTCCTCCCTCCCCTCTTTCGGTACTTTCCCGTCCACCCTGTGCCATTTCATTTGTTTCTCATTTATCATTCCTGTATTTATTTTTGTAAAAAATAAGCAGATGTTTATTTTCTTTTTTCTTTCTTTTCTTTTTTTTTTCAGTTTTTGGCCTGGACTGGGTTTGAACCCACCACCTCCGGCATACAGGGCCGGAGCCCTACCCCTTTGAGCCACAGGCGCCGCCCCTCAGATGTTTATTTTCTTATTTTCCTTTTTTACACACACACACACACACACACACACACACACACACTATATATATATACACATATATATGTTATACACACACACACACACACACACATATATTTTCCTTTTGTACCTTCTTAAAAACCTTGACAACACATCTTGGAAATCACTCAATATATATATATGTCTTTCTCATCCTATTTTATTGATGCATGGTACCTTATTGTGTAGATGCCCTGAAGTTTATTAAATTAATCTCCTATGTAAAGACCTTTAGGTTGTTTCCAACATTTTAAAATTACAAATATTCAGAAATGTTATGCGTATGCAATTTTGTATATTGGAAGTATATCTTCTGGACAAATTCCTAAAAATGGGTAAAACACACATACAAGTTTCATTCTTTGACAATAAAAGTGCCATCTTCTACAACTTTAATTCTTAAATTGATGTATTCAAAATCCGAATTCAATGAGATGTAGTTTTCCCCTATCCACAATGGAAAAAATTTAATTTTTGACTATAAAAGTAACATATATTCATTGTAAGACTCAACTATATATTATATAATATCTTAATATAGATATTGTTATATCATATACTGATGATACCAATATTAATACCATACATAATGCCCTACCCAGTGATACAATGATTAAACCCTACTAACCCATGATTCCTGAGCACATTTCTCCTTTAAAACGTAGTGTTTAAATATGGGATTTTTAGGCTGGGCGCCTGTAGTTCAGTGGCTAGGGCGCCAGCCACATACACCAGAGCTGGTGGGTTTGAATCCAGCCCAGGCCTACCAAACAACAATGACAACTACAACCAAAAAAATAGCCGGGTATTGTGGTGGGCCCGTGTAGTCCCAGCTGCTTGACAGGCTGAGGCAAGAGAATTGCTTAAGCCCAAGAGTTTGAGGTTGCTGTGAGCTCTGATGCCACAGCACTCTATCGAGGGCAACATAGTGAGACAAAAAAAAAAAAAAAAAAAAAGAAAAAATCCCATACACACACACACACACACAGGATTTGGAGAAATGTCAATTTATGTCACTTTGGTTCAGATTCAAATGTTTCTTTCCTTAGGGGAATTTCAAATTTCTTAGGAAAATACTTGTGTTTTGGGGATTTAGAACACTTTTTTCCCCAACAGAAATTATAACTTATTGGAGCAATAGGAAATGCCTGCTTGACATTTCAATAAATGATTTTTTTATATATTAGTATCCAAGACTTGTGTAGCTGAGAATTAATGCAGAATCACGCAGGTGTCATGTGGCATCCATAACAATCATCACCCCAGTCTTCTCAAGTTGTTTTTTAATTTTTAGGTGACAGAACTATTCCAGGCAGTATAATTCCCTTTCTTTTTTATTCTGCTAACATTGAAATATGTAATCAACCACAGTTTTGACAAGTGCTTTTTATATAGATGAGCATGAAATACAACAGAATTGCTTGCTTTGGAGTAGAGGGGACTGCTTATTACTGCTGTTTTCAGTTGGGTATATATTGAGGGACAGGCCTATAAGAGGACATTTTGGCCAGGTGCGGTGGCTTATGCCTATAATCCTAGCATTCTGGGAGGAAGAGGCAGGAGAATTCCTTAAGCTCAGGAGTTTGAGACCAGCCTGAACAAAAGTGGAACCCCATCACTACTAAAATAGAAGAAAGTAGCTGGGCATTGTGGCAGATGCCTATAGTGCCAGCTACTGGGGACGATGAGGTAGGAATGTCACTTGAAGTCAGGAGTTTGAAGTTGTTGTAAGCTAGGTGACACCAAGGACTCTAGCCTGGGCAACAGAATGCAATGAGACTCTGTCTTAAAAAAAAAAAAAGGGTGGTGGATATTTTTGTGAGTTTCAATGTAATTGAATCAAGGAATACAGTTAATTCTTGTTTGAAGAAAGGGGAATTTCTTACCCAAGTTAGGTCAGCTAAGGTCTTGAGAGCAGACTTGGAAAGAAGAGAAACTGTAAACATCAGCTTATTTTCCACCTTTAGTTAAAATGTGTTTTCTTAACACACTTTCCCCCCATTTTTTTTAACCTTTCAGGGGTATTTAGTACTGTAGTTGGAATTAAAAAGGCTCAGGGTCTGTTCTTCTAGAAAATATCAGAAACAAGTGAGTTTTCTGGGCCAGTGAAACCTACTTTTTCTATTATTAGGTGGGGCTGGGGAGAATGGGATGAAGAGGTGTACCTCTTCATGTGCCAAGGGTTCTTTAGCCACTCATTTAGCTGGAATTCCATGCAAGAATGCCCATCACTGTTTGATCCTTTTAGAACCAGTTAATGGAGTTTCTAGGAGTCTGTGTTTATGCTTATAAATTGGGCTGATCTTAACGTAAACTCCATCTGGTTTTGGTGTTTCTGTTTATTTCCAAATTACGTTGGGTTCTTTGAAAATCTTCCTGCCCCAGGGAAATCTCTTTCCTTCCTCTACCTCCACCCCTGCGCTCTCACCACTCCCACCATCGTTACTTGTCAGTTGTTTACTTTGGGAAGGCTGGGCATGGGAATGGAAACCGGACATAAACTAAAACCATTTTCAAAAACACAAACAAGGCTGTTGGATGAAACGACTTCCTTTCTACACAGCATCCCTGGCAGACCACAATGACCCCCTCAATCAGTGGACTCACACTTGAACAAATTTCCAGACAGGAACAAACCTCAACCTCCCGATGACAGAGAATCTGGGCAGTTAAGATTCATCCCAAATCCACAGGATAGACATAGCTGGATAACAACTAGTAAAGTACAACACCAGACTTAGAGCTAGGTTGGTTCTGTTATCCAACATCTTAGGTTTATTAATGTGTGAAGAGTCACAGGGCTAGGAGAAGAGAGGCCAGCTAGCCTACCTCTCAGGGCTTATTCCATGAACAAATAATGTTCTGTTTGCATGTTAATAATGTCAGTCTCCAAGGTGTTGACAAAGACTTTACACTAGTTTTTCATATTTCTTAAAATTAAGAAAATTTGTAATATAGTACAGTGATTTTTTTCCTGTCTTGTCTACTTAATGTGATACCTAGAAAGTTTGTTAGTAATAATCTAAGGAATCATCTATTCTTATATGTTATAGACAGTAGTGTTTGGTAAAAGCATGGGTTCCTAAGTTACAGACCCCAGGGCTTAAATCCTGCCTTCCTAGCGGTGTGTTTCAGGGCAAGTTCCTTCAACTCTACAACTTAGTTTTCTCTTCTGAAAAGGGGGATCATTTAGCACCTACTTCACAGAGTTGTTACAGGAATTCACTACTTGACAAGATATGGACTGTGTACAACAGCAGCTACCACATGATAGGGTTATTCCTTCTCAGTCAGATATGAAGGACTCTGAATTAACCGGGCAATTCTGCTTCCTTTTGGTTTTGACAGTCTCAGTGATTCAGATTTGTGGGTTGTGTTAGGTTGATCTTTGCCCTGTGATTTTGAGTTTTGACTTCCATATTTCCTGCCAGGATGAGTCACATTAACAGCATCCTCCATCATGGTCTGTGGTGCCCTGTTCTTTAAATTTGGCCTGCTTCTATTGCTATCCCCATTTATTGGTTAGGTCCAGGGATATTTTAATCTTTTGGCCACATAAGTACTTAAAACAACAAAAAAAAGAAACCATGGCATGGTTAATCCTGTTACTTTGGGATACTGAAAAAAAAAAAACCAAAAACCTGCTATGGATTGGTCACAATGGCTCAGATCAACTGGCTATTGCAATGGATTCAGATATATCCTCCAGATCTATCTGGATCTCACCTCAGAAAATGGGTATATTCTGCAGATATTTCATTATCATCTATCACCTCAGATTCTGACTTCAGCATCTTTAAGCATTTAAACAAAGTTTTCCATAAAATAAGAACACGCTTTTTGTTTTTTGAGACAGAGTCTCACTGTCACCCTTCGTAGAGTGCTATGATATCAGAGCTCACAGCAACCTTAAAGTCTTGGGCTTAAGCAATTCCCTTGCCTCAGCCTCCCAGGTAGCTGGGACTATAGGTGCCCACTACAACACCCAGCTTGTTTTTAGAGACAGGGTCTTGCTCTTGCTCAGGCTGGTCTTGAACTCATGAGCTCAAGCAATACGCCCACCTTGGCCTCCCAGAGTGCTAGGATTATAAGTGTGAGCCACCTCACCTGGCCAAGAACAGGTATTTAGAATCAAATGTTCAATTGATTATTTGGGTATAAGGAAACCCATCAATCTATCAACATAATTTTCTCTTGTTGTTCCTTTGAATCTGGAACCAATTACCTCTCTTAGTCATTCACTACCATGTCTTACCCATTTGAGATCTCATTAAATCCATTTAAGCAACAAACATTTATCAAGTTCCTACTATGTCCCAGGGGCTTTGTATAATCAGTAAACAAACTTGACAAAGATCCCTGCCCTTGAGGGGCAAAGAAGACACATAGTGGCTTGGTGCCTATAGCTCAGTGGCTAGGGGGCCAGCCACATACACGGGAGCTATTGAGTTTGAATCCAGCCCAGGGATGCCAAACAACAATGACAACTACAACCAAAAAATAGCCAGGTGTTGTGGTGGGCTCCTGTAGTCCCAGCTACTTGGAAAGCTGAGGCAAGAGAATCACTTAAGCCCAAGAGTTTGAGGTTGCTGTGAGCTGTGACAACACATCACTCTACCAAGGGCGACATAGTGAGACTCTGCCTCAAGGAAAAAAAGAAAAATATATACAACAAATAAGAAAATAAAATTATAAACTAGGCCTGGTGGCTCACACCTATAATCTTAATACTCTGGGAAAGAGGGCAGGAGGCTCCTTTGAGTTCAGAAGTTCAAGACAAGATGCAGTAGAAAGTATCAAAAATAGGTTAAACCTTGGAGAAGAAAGAATCTCAGAGCTAGAGGATAAAGTTTTCAAGTTAACCCAAGTAGTCAAAGAGACAGAAAAGAAGAGAGAGCAAGCAGAACAGTCACTTAGAGAACTATGAGACTCTATGAAGCATTCAAATATACGAATAATAGAGATCCCTGAAGGGGAAGAAGATTGTTCCAAAGGAATGGAAGTCCTACTGGATACTATCATAAATGAAAATGTCCCAAGGCTTATTAAAGACCCCAACACAGTCCTTTCAGATGGATATGAAACCCTAGGTCATCTCAACTCAAACAGAGCTTTTCCAAGACACATTGTAATGAACTTGTCCAAAGTCAAGAGAAGGATAAAATCCTGCAAGCAGCCAGAAGTAAGCACCAATTGACCTATAGAAGCAGTCATTAGGATGACAGCAGACTTTTCAACTGAAACCTTCCAAGCCAGAAGAGCATGGTCATCCACCTTCAACATTCTTAAACAAAACAATTTTCAGCCCAGAATTTTGTATCCTGCTAAACTAAGCTTCAAAATTGATGGAGAAATCAAATCTCTTGCAGATATAAAAACACTGAGGAAATTTGCCACAAGAGCAGCTCTACAGAAAGTACGTAGACCTATTTGCAACACTGACCATCACAATGGACCACTAGCAAAGTAAACACCTAGAAGCTAATGGTCAAAACTTAGCTTCCACAATGGCATGAAGGATAAAACTACACAACGGACTTTCACAGAAGATGAATAGAACTCCACCACACTTATAAATTCTCTCAGTAAATGTGAAAAGATTGAATTCACCCCGAAGAAGCATAGGTTGGCTGATTGAGCACTTCTTCATACATCTGTTGACCACTTGTATGTCTTCTTTCATGTTCTTTGCCCACTTTTTTAATGGGATTATTTGTTTTGTTTTGTTTTTTTTGGCCGGGGCCGGGTTTGAACCCACCACCTCTGGTATATGGGGCTGGCGCTCTACTCCTTTGAGCCACAGGTGCCGCCCGGGATTATTTGCTTTTTACACTTGAGTTGTTTGCAATTCTTGTGTATTAGTCTCTTGAAAGATAAATACATTGCAAATATTTTCTCTCATTCAATAGATTGTTTCTTCACTGTAGTAGTTTATTGCTACTTTTACTTTTAGTTTAATAGAGTTCCATTTGTCTATTTTTTCTTGTTGTCTTAGCCATGAAATCTTTGCCTAAACCAATCTTCCAAAGTGTTTTCCCTATGTTTTCTTTAAATAGTTTTATAGTAAGATTTTAGTCCAAATTGATTTTTATATATGATGAGAAATAGGAGTCCACTCTCCTTCTCTTGCATACAGATATTCAATTTCTCTAGCACCATTTATTGAAGTGTCCTTTCCCCAGTGTATGATCTTGGTGCCTTTGTTGAAAGTTAGTTGCCTGTAGAAATGCGTACTTATTTCTGGATTCTATATTCTATTCTATTGACCTATGTGTCTGCTTTTATACAAATACCATTTTATACGAATGCTGTTTTGGTTACTATAGCCTTGTAATATGTTTTAAAGTCAGGTAGTGAGATGCTCCCAGCTTTGCTCTTTTTGCTGAGGATTACTTTGGCTATTTGGACTCTCTTTTGGTTCTACACAAATTTTAGAATTGTTTTTCCTGTTTCTGTGAAAAATGACATTGTTATTTAGAGAGCAATTGCATTGAACCCTTAGATTGCTTTGGGCAGTGTGATCATTTTAGTTTATTAATTCTGATCCATGAGCATGGAATGTCTTTTTGTTGTTTGTGTCTCCTTCAATTACTTTCATCAATATTTTATAGTTTTCCTTGTACAGATCTTTTACCACTTTGGTTAAATTTAGTGCTATAAGGAAGTCCTGCCACGTACTTTAGGGACAGCACAGAGAAGAGGAAGTGTGGGTGCATGTGGGAGTGCTTAAGGGAAGAGTCAGATCCTGATGTGCTTGTGTTGCTAGTAATAATGATTTAATAAGCTTAAAACCAAAAAGTATTAGTTATAAGTAGGTTAGGAATTGAATTAAGAAATTATTGCAGAGGATGGGCAAAGGAAAACAGAAATGGGAGAGAAGTGGATTCAGAAGAACCCTGAACCCAGAGCAACGTGCTGCTGGAGGTCTGGGTTTTAAACTTCAGAACAGCAGTTACTTAACCTGTGGGTCGTGACCCGCAGGAACTGTATTAAAGGGCCGCAGCATCAGGAAGATTGAGAACCTGCTCCAGAAGCTCTTGCTAAAACTTCACCCTCTCCACAGCATGACTGGTGGGGGACTATGGAGGTCTCTAAGCAGACAAGACTTGCCCAAACAGGTGGGGCTATTCGCTCTGTGAAGAGGGAATGCTTTTGTAGAGTTAGATATGCAGAATGTTTAAACTTTGTTAAAGAAGGCAAGATTTGCTCTGGACCAGATAAGGGGATAAAATATCTCTTAGCTTCTGTCACTTGGTATGACCAGAAGCGTCTGTCTAAGCAACAAGCTTCTTGAGTATTAATTGTCACTTCTGTGTGTGTGCTGGCTTCACTGGGGTCTTTTCTCACGTCCTTCTCTCAGACTGCTTTTCATCATCCCATACTCTGTTTGTGTTAAAGATCATAAATGCCTTAGAACAATAGAAGTAAAAAGGAAATCCATCCAATTATTGTAGTTAGTTGAAAAAATTGTTTAGTTAGAGGGCAGTGCATGGTGGCTCAAAGGAGTAGGGTGCCAGCCACATAGGCCGGAGGTGGCAGGTTCAAACCCAGCCCCGGCCAAAAACTGCAAAATAATAATAATAATAATAATAATAATAATAATAATAATAATAATAGTTTAGTTAGAAAAACACAAGCATAGGAAGAATCATATCAGAATTGTTTGCCTTTCCCTCATGACGTTTATGATTAAAACAATGGTTATGAATTAAAAACGGAGCTAGCCTGGGGCAGGGTGCTGCATGTGTGTTCAGCCTCACGAAAAAGAAAGGCATGCAGCCTCCTGACCCAGCTAAACTCTTATCCTTCCTCTGGGTCTCTTGTATTTCCATTTTCTTCGTCCCCTCCCTTCGATCAAGCCTCTGGGAGGGAACCCACAGCATTGTTGGGGCTGGTACCTGATGAGGAAGTGCAGCAGCATAGTGGCCATCAGGGCTGTGCTCTGGTATCAGACCACGTGGCCTCTGTGTCACTAACACCTGTTGTAAGAATTAAGTGGGATAACATGCCGTGCTGGGGACACTACACCTCCCGGCACCACACCAAAGAACCAGGAGTGACAGGGATTGGAGTGGTAGCTCGCAAGAGGTGGGCTAACCAGAGGTACAGGAGAGCCCCGAGCCCCCTCCCCAATAGCAATAAAGGTGATACACAACAGGTGTGGAGAGTTAGAATAATGACTTCTGAGGGCTGCATGCGTAAGGATTGCCACGTGCTTTTCCCCACATGCTCTTTCCCCACAACCCCCAGGAAGAAGCACTTTCTTTGCTAGCCCAGTCCTCCCCAGTCTTGTCCATTCCATGTGGTGCACATTGCAGAGAGCCACTAGGGGTGGCCACTCGGTTTTCCAGTTGTCATGGCTGGTTACCGTGACCTGAGCCTGGAGCGGCTAGGCGGCTTTGGTAAGTGTAAGGCAAAGAGGGGAGAAAAGGCTTTATGCAAGAAGAGAGGAATGGAGCGCCAAGAGGTGGGGGCCTGACAGTGTTTTCTGTGAACCACAAGGAATTAGCTAACTACAGTGCCATGGACACCAGTCCACTTTGTCTGAATATCATGCATCCACTTTGGAGCACTATAATAAAGGTACTTCCTGCTTGGCCGGCTCCCAATGGGATAAAGATTTCTGGCTTTCTACTGGTTATATTCAGTTTTCTACTTATGGCACGCTCTGATCCTGACTTTCATGCTTCGGTACCAGGTCACAGCATGCACCTGCTTGGGTTTGGACTGTAGTGGGCATCCTCAACTTTACAGTCTACGCTCTGGATGGTGTGGATGGAAAGCAAGCTCTTAGAACCAGTTCATCCAGCATTCCCTTAGGGGGGAGGTTTTGACCATGCCTGGATAGTGGGTCACATGTTTACTTTGTTGTAATAACTGTGTACTCCATCTGGACGAGGATCACCTGGTGCCAGGATTTTTGTTCTTTCTCTCTTGCTATGGATAGTTTCGTTTTCTTTCATCCTGTCCCACTGGGAAAAGTATAACATGGATTCTCTTCCTGCCATGGGAAGAGACATTAGCCAGGTAACTATTTCTTCTGCCTACATGGTGACTGCAGTTGTGGGAGTTGGGGGCCTGTATGAACCTTTTCTGTTCAATGTCTTATACAGAGATTTATTTACCACAATGATTATTGGTTGTGGATTATGTGTGACTGACTCTTCCAATGAGTTCATTAAACTTTTTCAGAAGTTATGAAAATAATACCTTCAAACATAATTCAGTCTGTGCAGTTGTGGTTCCCTTCTTTTCCCCATGTTTGCTATTCATTTGGTCTACAATATGGATCCTCTGGTCACCTTCAGATATTTCAGAGTTATATCCTGGAGTATTTTACTTTATGGTTGCAACAGAATTTGCCAACATCACATGTCAGCTGATTGCCAAATGAGCGGTAGCTGGTGCTTAACTTTGTATTGGTTGCTGGTTCCTCTTTTCTTGGTTGTCTTGCAGTAGACTTAGGAATAGCCTCATCCATTGAGAATGACCTCCTGTGTACATTAGCAGCTGCTTTCACTGTGGCCCATATCCGTATGGAGTACGAGTGGTAAACCAGCTAAGCGACTATTTTCAGATTTATCCCTTCTCTTTGAAGAAACCAAACTCAGATTGACTATGAATGGAAGAAAAGAATAATGGCCTGTAATCTACAGAAAGAAATACTGTAAATACAGATGCTTATAAATATTTCATCCGTCACCACTGGACTAAACTGATCTGCTTCACAGACGTGGGATCTCAGTACATCTGGACAGCTGGAAAGACACATGTGATCTGGACTTGTGGATTTTAGCCCCACTAACTGCAAGCTTATTTTATGTTTTTATAGAACCATGTGACACTGTGGTTAAGCATAATGACGTTAGACTAGCAAAATATTCCTAGGGATTTTAGCTTCATGAGTTCCTGCAAAGTTAAAGATGCTTTACTTTAATTTTTAAAACCTCCAAATTGATTACTCAGAAAACTACAACGTGTTTTCATATTTGTTACTTTGAACTAGTAGGAGTACCAATAGCCCAAATCTAACATAGGGAAAAGATAAAAAATAAGTCACCTTCAGCAAGAGATGCCAATGATTATTAGATAATATATAGTTGTCTAAAACTGGTTTTTCTTTCCCATGAGAATGCCTTTTGTCCTTACATGACAAGAGAGCTAATATATATTTAGATTCTCTAGCATTCTGGCTCTCTTTATTATGGAACAGATCTTGATAAATAGTTTATTTTTCTTTTAAAGAGAAATATTCTACCAAGACTTAATAGCGAATGGGTTGCATCATAGCTCACCCATTGGGATGGTTCATTGTTTAAGTGCGACATTTCCCCCACTTAGCTGTAGGCTCCTGAGATTTGGTGCCTACAAATCACATGTAAGAATACATGTGACTTGTGAGTAATACAGATGGATAGTTATGATCTTGTGATAGTTACTTGTGAGTAATACAAGTAGAAGCACATTATATGAAAAATTTACATTGGAGTTAGGAATCTCATCAACCTTACTATGACCAAAATTAGTTTTGTGATTCATCTATCAGTCTTCCTTTTTTTTTTCCTCTCTGTATTTTTAGGGGTTGGGAATCTGTGTTTTTTATTTCATACAGTATATGGAAGAGACGAAAAGAAAACTTTTGATATCTATGCCTTACTGAGTACATGCTCCCTTTACTCTGATGAGACTTATATCATAGTAAAATCTCTGAGGTTTACTGACAGACACAAAAACCCCTTTAGCTTTAATGTGGTTGTTTTATAAATTACATCTTTTCACAATGTGAACACTTTCTTCTACTTCTTTTGACTTTGTCTTCATTTAATTTGGTGGTGGTGAAATTTACTTGCTGATTTTCTTTTATTTTTCACTAAATGAAGTTTGTGCTTGAAGGAAGAGTGTATCTTAAACCTTTTTCTTTGGACAAATTGCACTTGGATAAAATAGGCACTGCTATTTCAATATGTAATTAAATTCATAACCATTATTTATCTGTGAATGTGAAATTTACTTGCTGATTTTCTTTTATTTTTCACTAAATGAAGTTTGTGCTTGAAGGAGGAGTGTATCTTAAACCCTTTTCTTTGGACAAATTGCACTTGGATAAAATAGGCACCACTATTTTGATATGCAATTAAATTCGTAACCATTATTTATCTGTGAATGTGACCATCATTAAATTTAGTGTATTCTTTTGTTGACTCTTAGTCCGTTGCTTTGTCATTTTTAAATTCTAATTATTTTCATTCAGGTTATTAGAAATGGGTCCAGGAGCTAGCTCATGGTTCTGTACTCAATATTTTATGACTTTCTCTGACACAAAAATGAACAGTGATAGTAAGTGAGAAATTGATGCAGAAAAATGTAAATAGTGTTTTCATGTTTATTAGTAAGTTGCCATCATGGAGGTAATGAACCGAGTAAGTGGGTGTAATTCTATTTTTCCATACCTTGTTCTGTGTAAGCTGTAAAATTGAACTGGATAATGTGTTAAACTGGGGTGGGGAGAAAAGCATTATTTTAAGGTTTTTAAGCTAATTATTTTACAATTTTGTTGATCTTGTATGCAAGAATGAGATTACTCTGTACTATGTAAGAAAAGAACTGAAGAGTATTTACAAAATGTCAGAAAAAATAAGGTTGCAGGAAAAATGCATTTTATTGGAAATATAAAACAATGTGCATAGTTTTAAATGCAATTATTTGAACGATTATTGATGGTAGTATGATGCATTATCAATTCATTGTTGGTTAGGGGGTTAGTGAAAGGCTAGCTGATGGATTTTTGTTTTGTACCTTAATCACAGAAGTTCTGATGACACTATTGCTCTTAAAAGTAATTTTAGTGCACTAAATTGTATGAATCATAAGTAATTATTTAGATGCCTATGACTAGTTTGCAAATAAGCACCTTTTTTTTTCATCTTTGTGCCAGTAACTTCCAGTGTGTTTGATTGGAAAGGGGAACTTATCTGGGCCCATTTAAGTTGGTGTTAGAAAGTTGCAAGAGCTTCAGCTATGCTAAATTACTCATAGACAGACTTTGGATGTAACTGTGTGATAGCATAATTTGTCCTGCATGTATTTATGGCTGAGTATGTTTACTTTGTGCTCAATTTTAAATTTCTTCTGCCTACATACACTGTAGAGTGCCTGCAGTTTATAAACCACATAGACATTAAACTAAAAAAAAGAAGAGTTCATATAACTAACTATATGATAATTCAGATGTTCAGAGGAGTCCTCATATTCTGGTTGGCAAGGAAAAAAATTAACCAAATGTCTAATCCTATTTAAAGTATACTGTGGCCTTATAATATGTATAACAATCTTTTGGGGTAGTGTTCAGTCACTCTGCAAGTAAAATATTCAGTACCTATGTGGCTTCTTCCTTTGAGCTATCTCTTGCGTAGTGTCCAGGTCTCCATGAGCTTGCCAAGACTCCCTTGGGCCCCTCATTGTCGTGTGCTCGGGTTGGCCTCTTCAAACTCAGAATTAACTAACACTCCCTTCTGCCTTGTCCTGGAAGGGCTCTTTGGTCTCTGGTGTTGAAATCTACCAGGGCTGGACTTGAGGTCCATCTGTTTGCCTTTAGGCACTCTGGCTTCTGAGTCTCCCTCACTGCACCTTTCCTGTCTCCAGCTGGCCCTGAGGTCAGATCCCATCCCTGACTGTGGGATTACTTCACCCACACAAATCCTGGCTGACCCCTACCTCAGGGGCCATGCCACAGGGAAACTGAGAGCAGTTCAGAGAAGCTCACTCCAGGGATCCAGCTGCTTCCGCTCAGTCCACTGTCTATGACTGTGCCCAACATTGGTTCAGGGCAGCTTCCCCGTTTGAAAGCAAGACCACCTCCCCTGTACCCCTTTATCTGATATCCTTGAGAATCTAACACATTTTGAGTTGTAGTCTAGACATGTGAAAACCGATAGATACATCTGATTGTCTCTGCTACTCTTTCTTTTTTTTTTTCCCCCTTACTTTTCATAGAGCACTGAGGCCAAAAAGGGTCTGGCAGTCAAGATATGTTGAAGACGAGATCAAGGAACTTAGATAATCATTTCCCTAGACAATAATCTGTGGTAAAAGGTTTTTTTGGGTTTTTTTTGCCAAGTCCTATTTTTGAGTATCAGAACACCAGTCTTTCTTTTGGCATTAAATTAAAAAATAGCAAAATATATTAATTTCCCCACTTCACTCCAATTCACATTCGGGCAGGTTGGGATGTTCTTGAAACAGGCAAAAGAGAAAAATCATGTTAATGCTATTAAAAAAAAATCTTGAGAGTGGGAAATGCTCTTGTTTAATTAATTGTATTAAGGGAGTAGTTATTGGTTACTTTAATACAGTACACATAGCACTGAAGAATGTAAAAGACAGTGGAAATGAGGCAGGTAAAATTTGAATATTATTTCTTTAATGTTCTTTCTGAGAAGACTTTAAAATCCTTTTTTGGATTTTGCCTTTTTAAAAAATTATTTTTGAAATCATTAGAGACTCCTAGCTGGAAAAAATATAGTAAGAAAAGCCAAGTATACACCGAGCCTGGCTTCCCCCCAGTGGTAAGATCTTACATGACTATAGTAAAAATAACAAAACCAGGAAATGTCATTGGAATAACATTCTTTACTCGTGAATAGGCCAGATTCAGATTTGACCAGTTTTTACCTGCACTCATGAGATACTATTTTTTTTTATATTTACAGAGTCCAATTTTTCTACACAACCCTGAGAGTAGGTATAGTTGCAGAAAGTGAGATTCCGAGAATTTAGAGCTCCATTCTTGGTTTTAAGGATAATATAGTGCTAATGGAGGAAGGAAGGGTTGGGTAAAGGGGAGCCTGGGACTCTTAGGGGCAAACCTCCCTCCTTTCTCACAGATTTGTGGTGGGGGAGCTACATCCATCAGGGATGTCTAGGACTTCTGCAGGGCAGCTGCCTTAGGCCTTGAGAAGCAACAGATAATAAAGAGATCGAGTAATAAAACCTGAAATTTAATTGTATTTACTTTATTTTTTATTAGATCATAACTGTGTACATTAATGCATTTATGCTGATTTTATATACAATTTAGAATGTTTATATCAAACTGGTTAACATATCATTCACCTCATTTAATTGTTGTGTTTAGACATTTATACTCTACTATTACTGTATTTGGCATGTACGCTAATTGTCTTTATTTTAAAATAAGAATAACCTAGATAATATGCAAACATAAATTTTGAAACCCAAAAACATCAAGGATGAAAATGGAATAAAACTGTCTTGTGTTTCAAAAGCAATTAAGGGAAAACAGCACATGGCACCATGAGACTGGAAACCAGTTGTCTGGAGGTTTTCACTGAGCCAATGAGTAGAGAAAAGTTTCCATATCACTTCAAAAACCAATAGAGTCAGAGTGACTCAAGACTCGTCTGGAGTTTAGACTTATTTGATGGAAACTTGGTAGGCAAGGTTTTCCTCTTCTCTCACTCTGACTTTACAAGCCAGAGCCCACATACTTGGAAACAGTAATTGGGCAATTACTGAATGGTCACTGAGTGACGGTAAATAGTTGGAAAAAAGCTTGAGTTTGGATTCATGGCAGCTTTCAAGGTAAGCCTTCTTTCTCTCATGTTCTAGATAGTTTTATGTGATACTCAGGCACTTGACTGTTGAAAGAAAGCTGAAGATTTCTCTGTATTTCTTTTTTTTTTTTTTGTAGAGACAGAGTCTCACTGTACTGCCCTCGGGTAGAGTGCCGTGGCGTCACACGGCTCACAGCAACCTCTAACTCTTGGGCTTACGCGATTCTCTTGCCTCAGCCTCCCGAGCAGCTGGGACTACAGGCGCCCGCCACAACGCCCGGCTATTTTTTTTTTGTTGCAGTTTGGCCTGGGCTGGGTTTGAACCCGCCACCCTCGGCACATGGGGCCGGCGCCCTACTCACTGAGCCACAGGCGCCACCCTGTATTTCTTATTAAAAATCATCATGATCAGCCAATTGTGTTACCCAATAGTATATAGAATATATTTTAGGTTTTTAAAAAAGTCTTCTTAAAATACTTTGCAGAAAACACAAGATAATCGTCCTTACTCATAATAAGAGAAATGTAAAATACAACCTCAGCACGATGCCACTTTTTTGACTAACAGATTGGGGAAAAATGAGAAAACTTTAAAAATGTACCATAGTGATATATATGTGGGTAGACACATTGTATAAAGGGGAGGGAAAATTGGTTAAAACTCCATGTATGGCAATTGGGCATAGCTATCAAAATAGCCCTTTGACAGAAACATTTTACTTCTAGGAGTTTATGCTACAGATACATATTTGAGGAATAATATAAAGAAATATTGGAAAATAAATATCAAATAGACTGAATATCTCAAGGTAAATTAGGATGTTTTGTTAAAAATAATCTGCTAGTACTGTATGTATAAATATGAAAAAATTCTGAAAGCATGTTTCAGAATGGTGTGTATTGTATTTTACCATTTGTATTATGTGTGTATGTGTGTGTACCTACATATACCACAATCTCGGATACCCATAGATATCTCTGGATAGATCTATAGCAGTGGTTCTCAACCTTCCTAATGCTGTGACCCTTTAATGTAGTTTCTCATGTTGTGGTGACCCCCAACCATAAAATTATTTTCATTGCTACTTCATAACTGTAAAAAAAAAGTCTTCTTAAAAAAATCCTTGTATTGAAGGCTCCATATGCTTGTAGAAACTAGTAAAATTGTGTTTTTTTAATTTACTTTATTATATATTTAAGGTGTACAACATGATGTTTTGATATATAGACTCAAGTCACGTTTGACTTCTGCAATTACAAGAGCTACATGAGGTGACTTGTATTCATCTTTTGTTACTGGTGTACATTGAATATTACAATTTTAATACAGTTTTTCTTTCTTTCTTAAATCGCATTTTTTTTTTGGTACCCTCTGTATATAAACATAGACAAGCAAACTAACATATCTGTCATCTTACATAGCTTTTTTTCTTGGTGGCTATAGCACCTAAACGCTACTCTTTTAGTATAAGTCCTGAATTTTGAGGAGCCATACAGGAGAAGGCCCCTACACAGAGGGAAAGTGAATGCTACCCTTTTAGTATAAGTCCTGAGGAGCCATACAGGAGAAGGCCCCTACACAGAGGGAAAGTGAGTGGAAAGAATCTAATCAATTGAGTCTCCAGCGCCCGCCAAATCACCAGAAACCAAAGCTCAGGGAAAGGACAAGCTGAAAGCAGAATTGGAGAGTCCTTGTCACTTTCGTATTAGTATACTTTTCCCTTTGTGTTTACGGATATAGAAGCATATTGAATATTTATCCATCAAGTGAAAATAAGATTCTCTTAGCTGCAGAATTCTCCACTACTGCACTCTCCACACACATACACACTCCTGTGAATGTTGTGACAAACAGTTCAAGCTGGGGGGTAAAACACCCAATGATCAGATCTAACATTAAATAGCTATTGATGTGTTTTTGTTTTTATTATAGTAGTGATGGATGCTGTTTGTGGAAGGCACTGCTGTCTACCTGCCTGGGGTTCTTTTTGGTAGCTGAGAAATTCAAATCAAATGCTGAATTTGAATGTTCAAACAATTGGGAGGACTTTCTGATTGGCAGAAAAGAGAAAAGAGTTTGGGAGCACATAATGAAGACTAAATTTTTTTTTTTTTAGTGATAGAGTCTCACTTAGTCGCCCTCAGTAGAGTGCCGTAGTGTCCCAGCTCACAGCAACCTCCGGCTCTTGGGAATAGATGATTGTCTTGCCTCAGCCTCCTGAGTACCTGGGTCTACAGGTGCCCACCACAACCCCTGGCTATTTTTTTGTTGCAGTTTGGCTGGAGCCCGGTTTGGACCCGCCACCCTGGGTATATGGGGCCGGCCCCCTACCCACTGAGCCACAGGTGCCGCTCAATGAAGACTAATTTTGATTAAGTTTTATTGGATGGTATGTAATATGAGGTCTCTTCTTCAATTTCTCTAGAAATTTTCATTAAAATTCATATCACTTACAAAAGCACCATAGTGTGGGATTTGTTTGGGGGATGTATTTGGTTTCCGAGTGGGCACAGGGTGAGAAGAGAAACTACCATAGACTTTCAGGCATATCTAGATGACTTAGCCTTTCAGGTCATTATCCATTTTTTCTTAATTGAAAATACAATTATGATTATCAGGCTATCTGCTGTTAATACTTTCCCTCTACGTTTACAATGTTGAAACAAAAAGATGACTATATTCCTAGGTGAGTATTTTCTTCCACATGTGCTTTATAATTATATCTGTATGTCACTAAGAAAAATTTAAACACATGAAATTCCTAATGAAGAAATTGAGGCCAGGCGTGGTGGCTCATGCCTGTAATCCTAGCTCTCTGGGAGGCCGAGGTAGGTGGACTGCTTGAGCTAAGGAGTTTGAGACCAGCCTGAGCCAGAGTGTGACCCCATCCAGAGTGAGACCCCAATCTCTAAAAACAAAATAGCTAGGTGTTGTGATGGGTGCCTGTAGTCCCAGCTTCTCGGGAGGCTAAGGGAAGAGAATCACTTGAGCCCAAGAATTTGAGGTTGCTGTGAGCTATGATGCCACAGCACTCTACTGAAGATGACAAAGTAAGACTCTGTCTCAAAGAAAAAAAAAAGAAAGAAAAGAAATTGGACATTTTACAAATGGGTATTTTGGACTATCTAATTACCAGGGGAATATCAGGTGTAAAGAGAGATGAATTTAAAATATTACCTTAAGAACTAAGAATTATTTATTATTTTAATTTATTATTTTACTTACGATGATGCTATCAATGTTTAAACAGAAATACAGATAGCCAAAAGAATAAATACTGTAATACCACCAAGCAGAACAAATCACTGCTAAGGTCAGGTTGGGTGTCCTTCTAGTGACGCTTGCAGAAGGCCAAATTTTGTGTACTGATTATTATCTGTCTCTATATTTACATATATTAATTTATTTAATCTTCCTTTTACACTATGACGAAAATGCTATTTTACAGATGTGGAAATGCTTGACTGCTCTCAGGCATAGAAATGGATCCCTTTGGGAGCTCCTCAAAGGCAAGTCCTACTTACTTAAGGCCTATGGCACATTAAGTAGGTAAGCTCCATGTCTCCTCCTATTACAGCACTGACCAGAACTCTAGCTGCCTGGACCCTGGGCCTACGCTGAAGAATCCCATGAGGAGGCTTCAACAATATCAATAAGTCTGGACCAACTTCAAACCTCCTAATGTACTGAGGAAAAGATTCGGGAGTGTCCAACATAATAAGAGTTCCCTGTTTGTTTATTTTATTGTTGTTGCAATTGCCATGGCAGTCTTCTTCATGAAGTCTTTCCCCAGGCCAATATCTTCCAGTGTTTTTCCTATGCTTTCTTGGAGGATTTTTATTGTTTCATGCCTTAAATTTAAGTCCTTTATCCATCTTGAATCAATTTTTGTGAGTGGGGAAAGGTGTGGGTCCAGTTTCAGTCTTTTACATGTAGACATCCAGTTCTCCCAACACCATTTATTGAATAGGGAGTCTTTCCCCCAAGGTATGTTCTTGTTTGGTTTATCGAAGATTAGGTGGTTTAAGATGTTAGTTTCATTTCTTGGTTTTCAATTCGATTCCAAGTGTCTATGTCTCTGTTTTTGTGCCAGTACCATGCTGTCTTGAGCACTATGGCTTTGTAGTACAGACTAAAATCTGGTATGCTGATGCCCCCAGCTTTATTTTTGTTACTAAGAACTGCCTTAGCTATACGGGGTTTTTTCCGGTTCCATACAAAACGCAGAATCATTTTTTCCAAATCTTGAAAGTACGATGTTGGTATTTTGATAGGAATGGCATTGAATAGGTAGATTGCTTTGGGAAGTATAGACATTTTAACAATGTTGATTCTTCCCATCCATGAGCATGGTATGTTCTTCCATTTGTTAATATCCTCTGCTATTTCCTTTCTGAGGAGTTCATAGTTTTCTTTATAGAGGTCCTTCACCTCCTTCATTAGGTATATTCCTAGGTATTTCATTTTCTTTGAGACTATGTGAAGGGAGTTGTGTTCTTAATTAGCTTCTCATCTTGACTGTTATTGGTGTATACAAAGGCTACTGACTTGTGGACATTGATTTTATATCCTGAAACATCACTGTATTTTTTGATGACTTCTAGGAGTCTTGTGGTTGAGTCTTTGGGGTTCTCTAAGTATAAGATCATGTCGTCAGCAAAGAGGGAGAGTTTGACCTCCTCTGCTCCCATTTGGATTCCCTTTATTTCCTTGTCTTGCCTAATTGTATTGGCTAGAACTTCCAGCACTATGTTGAATACTAAAGGTGACAGAGGACAACCTTGTCTGGTTCCAGTTCTAAGAGGAAAAGCTTTCAGTTTTACTCCATTCAGTAAAATATCGGCTGTGGGTTTGTCATAGATAGCTTCAATCAGTTTTAGAAATGTGCCACCTATGCCTATACTCTTCAGTGTTCTAATTAGAAAAGGATGCTGGATTTTATCAAATGCTTTTTCTGCATCTATTGAGAGGATCATGTGATCTTTATTTTTGTCTCTGTTAATATGGTGGATAACATTTATGGACTTGCGTATGTTAAACCAGCCTTGCATCCCTGGGATGAAAAGCTTCTGTACAGCTAAGGAGACAATAACCAAAGCAAAGAGACAACCTACACAATGGGAAAGGATATTTGCATATTTTCAATCAGACAAAAGCTTGATAACTAGGATCTATAGAGAACTCAAATTAATCCACATGAAAAAAGCCAACAATCCCATATATCAATGGGCAAGAGACATGAATAGAACTTTCTCTAAAGATGACAGACGAATGGCTAACAAACACATGAAAAAATGTTCATCATCTCTATATATTAGAGAAATGCAAATCAAGACAACCCTGAGATATCATCTAACCCCAGTGAGAGTGGCCCACATCTCAAAATCTCAAAATTGCAGATGCTGGCATGGATGTGGAGAGAAGGGAACACTTTTACACTGCTGGTGGGACTGCAAACTAGTACAACCTTTTTGGAAGGAAGTGTGGAGAAACCTCAAAGCACTCAAGCTAGACCTCCCATTTGATCCTGCAATCCCATTACTGGGCATCTACCCAGAAGGAAAGAAATCCTTTTATCATAAGGACACTTGTACTAGACTGTTTATTGCAGCTCAATTTACAATCGCCAAAATGTGGAAACAGACTAAATGCCCACCAACCCAGGAATGGATTAACAAGCTGTGGTATATGTATACCATGGAATACTATTCAGCCATTAAAAAAATGGAGACTTTACATCCTTCGTTTAACCTGGATGGAAGTGGAAGACATTATTCTTAGTAAAGCATCACAAGAATGGAGAAGCATGAATCCTATGTACTCAATTTTGATATGAGGACAAGTAATGACAATTAAGGTTATGGGAGGGAAGCAGAAAGAGGGACGGAGGGAGGGGGATGGGGCCTTGGTGTGTGTTACACTTTATGGGGGCAAGACATGATTGCAAGAGGGACTTTACCTAACAATTGCAATGAGTGTAACCTGGCTTATTGTACCTTCAATGAATCCCCAACAATAAAAAAAAAAAAAGAAAAAAAAGAGTTCCCTGAATAGAATAGAATATATCCTCATACTTGACTCATCTTTAAATCTGGAAGTGTTTGAATTGCTAAGGTGAGAGTTGAGCAGTCCAAAGTAAAACACTCAGGGTGACTGAGCCACTTCAACCTTACCTATTTTTGATATTTTCATTAAGCAGTTAGTATTACCCTAGTGGCCACAATTATCGATGATAGTTATGGTTACAAAATGAATGCAGAAGACAACCTGATGAAGTGAAAATGTCTTTGGCTGTAAAAAACACAGAGTGTAAACCTGGCTTATTGTACCCTCAATGAATCCCCAACAATAAAAAAAAAAAAAAAACACAGAGTGTAACCCTTCCCAGTTTCAACAAGGTATGCTCCTTCCTCGTGTTCCAATTTCTTAATTGAATTTCAACATTCTTAACAGACACACTGTATATCTGGGAAATATGAAAACTTTTTTCCAGATGAAAATGTTAAAGGCAAAATCTATGAAATATGAGTCACCTGCAAGACTTCCAAGAAACCAGTACTCTTGGGTTTCCTTACTGGTGCTGATTCACTCTTCCAGGAAGTTTAAGCAGACATTCTAGAAGGTGGGTGTGGCAAAGAAGAAAAATGAAGAGGAGACAGTAAAGATAGAACGTGTCTTATTTTATTTATTTATTTATTTTCATTTTTATTTTTTTGAGACAGAGTCTCAAGCTGTCACCCTGGGTAGAGTGCCATGGCATCACAGCTTACAGCAATCTCCAACTCTTGGGCTTAAGTGATTCTCTTGCCTCATCCTCCCAAGTAGCTGGGACTACAGGCGCCCGCCGCAATGCCCGGCTATTTTTATTGTTGTTGCAGTTGTCATTATTGTTTTAGCAGGTCTGGGCCAGGTTTGAACCCGCCAGCCCTGGTGTATGTGGCCGGCACCCTACCCACGGAGCTATGGGTGCCACCTGACGTGTCTTATTTTACACAGGAGAGTTTCTCACCTGAATGCATATTCCTGCTATTCTCACCTATTTTCCTGAACTACCTGATATTTTGCTTTTTCATTCTCTGTGGTTTGTGGTAATTCGCTTTGAGATAATTCGCTAAGTGAATTATCAAGAACCATTGGAACAATAGGGCGTGGTGTCTCACACCTGCAATCCTAGCAGTCTGGGAGGCTAAGGAGGGCAAATTGCTTGGGCTCAGGAGTTCAAGACCAGCCTGAGCAAGAGCAAGACCCCATCTCTACTAAAAATTAAAAAAAAAAAAAACTAGCCCGGGTGCTGTGGTGGCTGCCTGTAGTCCCAGCTATAGGGAGGATGAGGCAGGAGGATCGTTTGAGCCCAGGAGTTTGAGGTTGGTGTGAGCTATGACACCATCACACTCCGAGATGACAGAGTGAGACTCTGTCTCAAAAAATAAATAAATACATTCACTTCTTATATAAGATTGTTGAGATTAGATGAGATAATCTATATAGGCTCAGTGAGCAGGGCGCCAGCCCCATATACCAAGGGTGGCGGGTTCAAACCCAGCCCCGGCCAAACTGCAACAAAAAAAATAGCCGGGCGTTGTAGCGGGTGCCTGTAGTCCCAGCTACTCGGGAGGCTGAGGCAGGAGAATCGCCTAAACCCAGGAGTTGGAGGTTGCTGTGAGCTGTGTGAGGCCACGGCACTCTACCGAGGGCAATAAAGTGAAACTTTGTCTCTACAAAAAAAAAAAAAAAAAGAAGCAATATTTAAATCATATAACATGCTTGAAGGACCACCTTGTAAAATGTATTACAGCCTGTCCTGCTCTTTTTCTAAACATAACCAAGTATTTTCCCAAAGCCCCTCTTCATTGTCATATGTATCAGAATATTCTGTTCCTTGTTTCCCTTGTTTAGTTTCTTTCCTTTTTTTTTTATTTTTCTATTTTATGCTTACTCTTTGTGTTCTCACCCATCCCCCTACAACTCTAGCCCTGCCACTGAGTTTTTCTCTCCTTTGCTTTCAGGTGGTTGGATGTCACTTCTTTCTGCACTGTTGTGTGACTGCTTATACCAGCCCTGTCACTGTTCTTGTTTGCTGAAGAGAGGATGTGTTATGGTCTGAACTGTGTCTCCCTAGCCCTGCTCCAATTTCATATGTTGAGTCCTAATCCACAGTAACCTAAAATGTGACTATATTTGAAGATAGGGTCTTCACAGAGGTAATTAAGTTAACATGAGGTTGCTAAACTGAGCCTTAATCCAATACGATAGCTATCCTTACATGAAGAGAGAATTTAGACACAATTACCGAGGGAAGACCATGTGAAAACACAGGGAGAAGATGGCCAGGTGTGAGCAAGAGAGAGAGGTCTGGAACAGATTTTTCTCCCTCAGCCCTCAGAAGGGACCAACCCTGCTGATGTCTTATCTCAGACTTCTAGCCTCTGGAACTATGATAAAATAAATTCTGTTGTTTAAGCCACTCAGTCTGTGATACTTTGTTATGATAGCCCTGGCAAACCAATACAGGTTGACTTGAAAATCGTATGACAAATTCATTAATACCGTGAAAACTAACTATAAACAGACTTTGTGAGAGAGTCCAGGGGAGAATATCCTATGAGTTACCTCTGTGAACTTTGTGATATGAATATTGGCTGCCCCAAGTCATTTCATGCTGCCTTCTTAGATGCTAGTATTCATTCGTACCATTATTTATTCAGTCAATGAATATTCATTGAATCCTTTGCACATAGCACATTGTACCAGACATGACACAATGAGGTGGTGCACCCTAGAGGAGCTGAGCGTGTCAGAGAGGGTGGCAGTCATTAGGAACCTAGTTATAGTAAAGTACTGCTGGTGTGTAGTGTGTTAGGGACGTTCAGAGGAAGAAATGGTTTACTTTAGTGGAAATAATTGATGGAGATGGTGATTCTTGGGCACATAGAAGGGAAGGGAGGACGTTACATTTGGGGTATGGTATGGAGTGAACCACACCCCCCGTTCCTATGTTGAAGCCCTAACCCTCAATGAGATGGTAGTTAGAGGTGAGGTCTGGAGAGATAATTAGGCGTAGATGAGGTCATAATGAAGGGGTCTCTGAAAAGCAAAATGAGCCCCTGTCTATTATTCAGAAGGAACTTGGTAAAGCAGAGAGCAACCCTGAGGGAAATAGTGAAAGCTGACAAAACAAAGCATAGGGCCAGAGAAGATTAAGGTCGGAGTGAACTTACTCAAAAGCAGAGGGCGTCTGTGTTGACTGGGGGGGTTTGTGAGAAGTGGGGAAGTCATTTTTCTTGCAGAGTGAATGATGCCATGTCTGAGACGGATTTCACAGTAGACGTTGATCTTACACCAGAGTGAAAGCACGGGTAGTGAGAATGGGATGGAGTTAGGGAGACGGATTCCACACTAGACGTTGATCTTACACCAGGGTGAAAGCACCTGTAGTATAAGAATGGGATGGAGTTAGGGAGACGGATTCCACCCTAGACGTTGATCTTACACCAGGGTGAAAGCACGGGTAGTGAGAATGGGATGGAGTTAGGGAGATGGATTCCACACTAGACGTTGATCTTACACCAGGGTGAAAGCACCTGTAGTATAAGAATGGGATGGAGTTAGGGAGACGGATTCCACCCTAGACGTTGATCTTACACCAGGGTGAAAGCACGGGTAGTGAGAATGGGATGGAGTTAGGGAGACGGATTCCACACTAGACGTTGATCTTACACCAGGGTGAAAGCACCTGTAGTATAAGAATGGGATGGAGTTAGGGAGACGGATTCCACCCTAGACGTTGATCTTACACCAGGGTGAAAGCACGGGTAGTGAGAATGGGATGGAGTTAGGGAGATGGATTCCACACTAGACGTTGATCTTACACCAGGGTGAAAGCACCTGTAGTATAAGAATGGGATGGAGTTAGGGAGACGGATTCCACACTAGACGTTGATCTTACACCAGGGTGAAAGCACGGGTAGTAAGAATGGGATGGAGTTAGGGAGACGGATTCCACCCTAGACGTTGATCTTACACCAGGGTGAAAGCACCTGTAGTATAAGAATGGGATGGAGTTAGGGAGACGGATTCCACCCTAGACGTTGATCTTACACCAGGGTGAAAGCACCTGTAGTATAAGAATGGGATGGAGTTAGGGAGACGGATTCCACACTAGACGTTGATCTTACACCAGAGTGAAAGCACCTGTAGTATAAGAATGGGATGGAGTTAGGGAGACGGATTCCACCCTAGACGTTGATCTTACACCAGGGTGAAAGCACCTGTAGTATAAGAATGGGATGGAGTTAGGGAGACGGATTCCACACTAGACGTTGATCTTACACCAGGGTGAAAGCACGGGTAGTGAGAATGGGATGGAGTTAGGGAGGCGGATTCCACCCTAGACGTTGATCTTACACCAGGGTGAAAGCACCTGTAGTATAAGAATGGGATGGAGTTAGGGAGACGGATTCCACCCTAGACGTTGATCTTACACCAGGGTGAAAGCACGGGTAGTGAGAATGGGATGGAGTTAGGGAGATGGATTCCACACTAGACGTTGATCTTACACCAGGGTGAAAGCACCTGTAGTATAAGAATGGGATGGAGTTAGGGAGACGGATTCCACCCTAGACGTTGATCTTACACCAGGGTGAAAGCACCTGTAGTATAAGAATGGGATGGAGTTAGGGAGACGGATTCCACAATAGACGTTGATCTTACACCAGGGTGAAAGCACGGGTAGTGAGAATGGGATGGAGTTAGGGAGATGGATTCCACACTAGACGTTGATCTTACACCAGGGTGAAAGCACCTGTAGTATAAGAATGGGATGGAGTTAGGGAGACGGATTCCACCCTAGACGTTGATCTTACACCAGGGTGAAAGCACCTGTAGTATAAGAATGGGATGGAGTTAGGGAGACGGATTCCGCAATAGACGTTGATCTTACACCAGGGTGAAAGCACGGGTAGTGAGAATGGGATGGAGTTAGGGAGATGGATTCCACACTAGACGTTGATCTTACACCAGGGTGAAAGCACCTGTAGTATAAGAATGGGATGGAGTTAGGGAGACGGATTCCACCCTAGACGTTGATCTTACACCAGGGTGAAAGCACCTGTAGTATAAGAATGGGATGGAGTTAGGGAGACGGATTCCACAATAGACGTTGATCTTACACCAGGGTGAAAGCACGGGTAGTGAGAATGGGATGGAGTTAGGGAGATGGATTCCACACTAGACGTTGATCTTACACCAGGGTGAAAGCACCTGTAGTATAAGAATGGGATGGAGTTAGGGAGACGGATTCCACCCTAGACGTTGATCTTACACCAGGGTGAAAGCACCTGTAGTATAAGAATGGGATGGAGTTAGGGAGACGGATTCCACAATAGACGTTGATCTTACACCAGGGTGAAAGCACGGGTAGTGAGAATGGGATGGAGTTAGGGAGATGGATTCCACACTAGACGTTGATCTTACACCAGGGTGAAAGCACCTGTAGTATAAGAATGGGATGGAGTTAGGGAGACGGATTCCACCCTAGACGTTGATCTTACACCAGGGTGAAAGCACCTGTAGTATAAGAATGGGATGGAGTTAGGGAGACGGATTCCACAATAGACGTTGATCTTACACCAGGGTGAAAGCACGGGTAGTGAGAATGGGATGGAGTTAGGGAGATGGATTCCACACTAGACGTTGATCTTACACCAGGGTGAAAGCACCTGTAGTATAAGAATGGGATGGAGTTAGGGAGACGGATTCCACCCTAGACGTTGATCTTACACCAGGGTGAAAGCACCTGTAGTATAAGAATGGGATGGAGTTAGGGAGACGGATTCCACAATAGACGTTGATCTTACACCAGGGTGAAAGCACGGGTAGTGAGAATGGGATGGAGTTAGGGAGATGGATTCCACACTAGACGTTGATCTTACACCAGGGTGAAAGCACCTGTAGTATAAGAATGGGATGGAGTTAGGGAGACGGATTCCACCCTAGACGTTGATCTTACACCAGGGTGAAAGCACCTGTAGTATAAGAATGGGATGGAGTTAGGGAGACGGATTCCACACTAGACGTTGATCTTACACCAGGGTGAAAGCACGGGTAGTGAGAATGGGATGGAGTTAGGGAGATGGATTCCACACTAGACGTTGATCTTACACCAGGGTGAAAGCACCTGTAGTATAAGAATGGGATGGAGTTAGGGAGACGGATTCCACCCTAGACGTTGATCTTACACCAGGGTGAAAGCACCTGTAGTATAAGAATGGGATGGAGTTAGGGAGACGGATTCCACACTAGACGTTGATCTTACACCAGAGTGAAAGCACGGGTAGTGAGAATGGGATGGAGTTAGGGAGACAGATTCCACACTAGACGTTGATCTTACACCAGGGTGAAAGCACCTGTAGTATAAGAATGGGATGGAGTTAGGGAGACGGATTCCACCCTAGACGTTGATCTTACACCAGGGTGAAAGCACCTGTAGTATAAGAATGGGATGGAGTTAGGGAGACGGATTCCACACTAGACGTTGATCTTACACCAGGGTGAAAGCACGGGTAGTGAGAATGGGATGGAGTTAGGGAGACGGATTCCACACTAGACGTTGATCTTACACCAGAGTGAAAGCACGGGTAGTGAGAATGGGATGGAGTTAGGGAGACGGATTCCACACTAGACGTTGATCTTACACCAGGGTGAAAGCACCTGTAGTAAGAATGGGATGGAGTAAGGGAGACGGATTCCACCCTAGACGTTGATCTTACACCAGGGTGAAAGCACGGGTAGTGAGAATGGGATGGAGTTAGGGAGACGGATTCCACACTAGACGTTGATCTTACACCAGAGTGAAAGCACGGGTAGTGAGAATGGGATGGAGTTAGGGAGACGGATTCCACACTAGACGTTGATCTTACACCAGGGTGAAAGCACCTGTAGTAAGAATGGGATGGAGTAAGGGAGACGGATTCCACCCTAGACGTTGATCTTACACCAGGGTGAAAGCACCTGTAGTATAAGAATGGGATGGAGTTAGGGAGACGGATTCCACCCTAGACGTTGATCTTACACCAGGGTGAAAGCACCTGTAGTATAAGAATGGGATGGAGTTAGGGAGACGGATTCCACCCTAGACGTTGATCTTACACCAGGGTGAAAGCACCTGTAGTATAAGAATGGGATGGAGTTAGGGAGACGGATTCCACCCTAGACGTTGATCTTACACCAGGGTGAAAGCACGGGTAGTGAGAATGGGATGGAGTTAGGGAGACGGATTCCACACTAGACGTTGATCTTACACCAGGGTGAAAGCACCTGTAGTATAAGAATGGGATGGAGTTAGGGAGACGGATTCCACCCTAGACGTTGATCTTACACCAGGGTGAAAGCACGGGTAGTGAGAATGGGATGGAGTTAGGGAGACGGATTCCACCCTAGACGTTGATCTTACACCAGGGTGAAAGCACCTGTAGTATAAGAATGGGATGGAGTTAGGGAGACGGATTCCACACTAGACGTTGATCTTACACCAGGGTGAAAGCACCTGTAGTATAAGAATGGGATGGAGTTAGGGAGACGGATTCCACCCTAGACGTTGATCTTACACCAGGGTGAAAGCACCTGTAGTATAAGAATGGGATGGAGTTAGGGAGACGGATTCCACACTAGACGTTGATCTTACACCAGAGTGAAAGCACGGGTAGTGAGAATGGGATGGAGTTAGGGAGACAGATTCCACACTAGACGTTGATCTTACACCAGGGTGAAAGCACCTGTAGTATAAGAATGGGATGGAGTTAGGGAGACGGATTCCACACTAGACGTTGATCTTACACCAGAGTGAAAGCACGGGTAGTGAGAATGGGATGGAGTTAGGGAGACAGATTCCACACTAGACGTTGATCTTACACCAGGGTGAAAGCACCTGTAGTATAAGAATGGGATGGAGTTAGGGAGACAGATTCCACACTAGACGTTGATCTTACACCAGGGTGAAAGCACCTGTAGTATAAGAATGGGATGGAGTTAGGGAGACGGATTCCACCCTAGACGTTGATCTTACACCAGGGTGAAAGCACCTGTAGTATAAGAATGGGATGGAGTTAGGGAGACGGATTCCACACTAGACGTTGATCTTACACCAGGGTGAAAGCACGGGTAGTGAGAATGGGATGGAGTTAGGGAGACGGATTCCACACTAGACGTTGATCTTACACCAGAGTGAAAGCACGGGTAGTGAGAATGGGATGGAGTTAGGGAGACGGATTCCACACTAGACGTTGATCTTACACCAGGGTGAAAGCACCTGTAGTAAGAATGGGATGGAGTAAGGGAGACGGATTCCACCCTAGACGTTGATCTTACACCAGGGTGAAAGCACCTGTAGTATAAGAATGGGATGGAGTTAGGGAGACGGATTCCACCCTAGACATTGATCTTACACCAGGGTGAAAGCACCTGTAGTATAAGAATGGGATGGAGTTAGGGAGACGGATTCCACCCTAGACGTTGATCTTACACCAGGGTGAAAGCACCTGTAGTATAAGAATGGGATGGAGTTAGGGAGACGGATTCCACCCTAGACGTTGATCTTACACCAGGGTGAAAGCACGGGTAGTGAGAATGGGATGGAGTTAGGGAGATGGATTCCACACTAGACGTTGATCTTACACCAGGGTGAAAGCACCTGTAGTATAAGAATGGGATGGAGTTAGGGAGACGGATTCCACCCTAGACGTTGATCTTACACCAGGGTGAAAGCACGGGTAGTGAGAATGGGATGGAGTTAGGGAGACGGATTCCACACTAGACGTTGATCTTACACCAGGGTGAAAGCACCTGTAGTATAAGAATGGGATGGAGTTAGGGAGACGGATTCCACCCTAGACGTTGATCTTACACCAGGGTGAAAGCACGTGTAGTATAAGAATGGGATGGAGTAAGGGAGGCTAAGGCCGACGTAACACAGCTGGTGGTTTAGGTTCTGCCTGAGCTTCACACACTGTCTCCCATTTTTACTGTTTTGTAAGTTTGGCTCCCACCCTAAAGATACCTATCTTGAGTAGTTTAGGTGGATGGATGTAGGAGATTAACTTTTGAAGTGGAATGCTGTAATAGGTCACTGAGTTATGCTAAGGGTTAATGTGATCTTTGCGTTGAACTACCCAAATTAAGAAAGAATACCACATTGGGAAAATGTAGCTTTGGAAGTAAAAATTTAAGTAAGGATTAGTGAGCCATTTCAGCCACCCCTCTATTAGCTGTTGTCTTAACTTTTGTAGAACTTTTTCATGTCTATCAATAAACTCTGACTCCTCTAACGTGGTGTGTCTTTATTTCATCTTGGGTGTCCTGTCTGCTCAAAAAGGGTGTGTCAACTGAGCCTCTGGCCAAGATACTTCCTGGTGTGGCTTAAAGTGTCTCTCTGGAAGGAATGTGACAGACTGGGACATAACAGAAGTATACAAAATTATTTTTAAAAAATTTCTTTGCATATGGAGCCGTGTGCCTGTGTATGTGTAAATGTGTATGTGTGTATGACGTGCTGAGAAACGCAGAGTGTTCTGATCTAGAAAGAGCCAACGTGGGGTCACTCATGTGAGTGAACATCTGAATAAGTGAATGAAAGATGCTGTTTCTTTCTCTGCCAGCTACAGAGAGAGAAGAAGCCAGAGTGCTTGCGATGTGCTAAAAATTAAAAATAAATTGTGTGTTATATAAGGGATTGAGCATCCTCGGATTTGTTATCTGCATCCTGGAACCAGTCCCCTGTGAATTCTGAGGGACAACTGTACTTGTTTACCTTTATTGTCATCGCAAGCTTATGGAAACTTCATAGGAGTGAAAATAATGTTCACATCTATGATAAGAAGATTAGACATTAGATGTTAAAGGAGGGTTTGTTGCATGCTAGAACTGTTAGAATTGTTGAATTACTTTAAGTTGTCTGCTTAAAATAACTTTATGCACATCTTTAAAGATAACTGGAGGAATTTTTTGTTTGAATGATTCCACTCTATAGCATGATTATGTGCTGAAGTAGTTTGATTGGCTGCCTTAGTTGGTAGAACAATTATTTTTTGTTTTGTACTATAATAAGGCCCGTAATTTTAAGAAAAAAATGGATGTGTGTTTAAGAGAAGTAGATGGTGGTTAAAATTTTTGAAAAACTCAAAGTTTGAATATTTTAAAAATAAAGTTTCAAGCTACTTAAAAAAGTAAATAAATTATGTGGGGCATGGAAGAGAAAGCTGATTAAAGAGCAAATAAAAAGATCAGATGGGCTTAGTGCCTGTAGCTCAAGTGACTAGGGCACCAGCCACATACATGAGAGCTGGCAGGTTTGAATCCAGCCTGGGCCGGGCCTGCCAAACAAAAATGACAACTTCAACAACCAAAAAATAGCCAGGCGTTGTGGCGTGTGCCTGTAGTCCCAGCAACTTGGGGGGCTGAGGCAAGAGAATGGCTTAAGCCCGAGAGTTGGAGGCTGCTGTGAGCTGTGACACCACAGCACTCTACCCAGGGTGACAGCTTGAGACTGTCTCAAAAAAAAAAGACCCAGGGGTCTTGAGTTCTGGAACATGAGCTCATCAGATGGTTGAATCTCAAATACATGTAACGTTATATGTATGTGTGTTCCCATCTGTCACCTGTGTGCCTGTCCACCCACGCATGTCTTTGAACATACCAGCACACTCTGTCACATTTCGGCTTGGTTTCAATGCCTGTCACAAGCTGACAGGAGTAAGCAGATATGATGGAGTGAGAAGTGGCACTTGGCAGACACATGTTCACATCCTGCCTCTGTTATTTATCTAGCCCAGTGACCACAAGCAGGTACTTTTTCTTTCTAAGCCTCAAAACCTTCCAAGCTGGGTTGTTTGGGGGGGGGGGGGATGATATGAGATGTCAACGGTCTTTGAGAAGTATAATGTAGTCTTTAAATAGTCCAACTGTGATGTAGTAAAGAAAAAAATTGGATGAAGGACAAAGAAATAACAGAAATTAACAAATGATAAATCAGGTCCTGGAAATATATTGACATCTAGAATTATTCTAGTTATTTTAGGTGTTCAGTAGTTTTTGTGTGCAAAGTTCAGTTTTTATTATGTTTACTGTGGCGATACCATTAGTTGGTTCTTCCCACTTGATTGGAAAATTGAGTTTTTACTACCCGGTATATATCGGAATAGGTGAGGGTGCTCTTACTTGGATCAGTGACATCCTCTGATGGGCAGCACTGCTCTGTGGTTAGATACTTGGACTCTAGAACTAACTCTAACAAGTTACTTAACCTCTTGTCAATACGAGCATAAAAATGGTATCTGTCTGGTTAAAGGGTTCTTATGAGAATTTGATAAAGAGTGACTGGCACATAATAAGAGCTGTACAAGGGCGGCACCTGTGGCTCAAGGAGTGGGGTGCCGGCCCCATATACCAGAGGTGGTGGGTTCAAACCCAGCCCCGGCCAAAAACTGCAAGAACAGGCAAGAGTAAATATTTGCTGCTCAAGAAAACCCCTGGAAAACACAACCTGAGTCAGAAAAACACCTTCTATAAAAAAAAAAAATAGAAATTAAAAAAAGAGCTGTACAAATATTAGATTAATACATAAACTCCATACCTCTGAAGCATCAGCTTTTGCCAGTTACTTGCTGATGAGCTTCTGTGCCAAATGCTGGCTTTTGCTCTGCTTGCCTATTAGCACTGCACACTTTAGCAAGCTCTTCTCAGAAGGCCCAGGGGCTCTTTGCTGTTCTGGTATAATAATCTAACTCTGCTACTGTTTCTTTTTATGAGATTAGGATGAAGGCAACAAAGTACTAAAAGTCCCAGCAGAGGAGATTCCAGGAAAAGCATAAAACTGCCTCTTCCCTCCCGTGAGACTATTTTGGGGCTCACTAGTTTGCTCTGCTCTTCCGTAAGAGCTTTATGGCACTTGAGGCCTTGCTAGAGAAACTATTACCGGATATCATCTTTCTTGGGGAGAGTGTTTCAGAAGCCTTCATAACGGAGCTGGTTTGAGCTTTGGCAATTTATCTTGAGGTAATAATTGGCAAGTGTTCAGAAATGTACCAATGATGATTGTAGTAACAGTGAAAAGTGAGACTCTAACCAAAATGTTCAACAATATTAACCAGACTGATACATGATGATGTGTTTGTGTATTACAGTCTATGGCGCAGTAAAATAAGAGAAATTTCCGATCTTTTATATGAAGAATTGTTTATGTTATATTGTTAGGTAAAAAGCAATTTACTAAGCTATGTGTGGAATTAGATCCAATTTTTTTCAAAAAAGTAACTTTGAAATATTTATAGAGTAAAAAATGTTTGAAAGAATCTGCACAAAATTGTTCATGGTAATTATCTTTGGGTAGTGGTATTTTGCATAGTTTGAGTTTACCTGTGTTCTTTTTGTTTATATGTATTTTCTAAATTTTCTGCAGTAATCATGAATGGAACATGTAAGGGGAAGCAAAGAGAAAAAATACCTCAAAGAAGAATTTCATCTGTTTGGCTAGGTTGTGTCATCAAACTATCTGAGGAAAGAAGTATCTCCAAGTATTCCAAGAGGGCCATCGCTTCCCCAGGAAGATCACATTGGGATCTATAGTGAAGGGCAAACGTCTGTGGCAGGGATGAAGGCTCATGGTGTAAATGTGAGCGCTGAAAAGTGGTCCGGGATTTATCTCTTCCCATGTCCCTCCCCTTCCTGCCTACATTACATAATCAATGGGAAAGAGGACATCTGTTGCACAAGGTGAAAGTATTCTACAATCTAAGGTCTCAAGAGGGGAGAAAGGAGAGAACAGTCCTTATCTTGACCTAGTAATCAATGGTGAGCTTTCTAAACCACAATGGCACCCCTTTGCTAAACTTGTTATCTTGACTGAAAGGATATCTTTCCACAGAAAAGTTTCAAAGATCAGGACTGAAGTTTGGAGCTTTTGGCTAACAACTCTGAGGGGGGCTGCCAAAAGGTCTCCTAAGGCTGTTTTCAGGATTTTCTGGTAGATTTCCAAACCCCAGAAATCTGAAAAAATACAATGGAAAAAAAAAAAAAACACCTAACAAACAAAACCACAAAAAAACAGCCAAAGAGAGAGATTCTTCTCTCAGGGCCTCCTCAGCCAGCACTGAGTGCATCTTCCAGACAGGCTGTAGCCAGGGCTGTGGGTAATCAGTGTAAAGACCTGATCTCGCCCCTGTGGCGTATTATTATTATTATTCTTATTACTCCAGACATGGGAATTTCCTTTGGCTTCTAGAGGCCAGACATTCTAGGTCCCACAGACTCATTTCCTACCTGGGATTTTCCTTGTTATTAGAATAGGACTGATTGATTTCAGGTATCGATCTTTGGTGGAGGGACAGCTGCTGAGACATTTGAGAGCAAGGGCTCTGGTCACCACTTACCAGCCAGTTGTTTAAGCAGAATTTCTAAGTCTCAGTCTCTATCTCTAAAAATAGAATGCACTTCATGGATTAAATTAAATCCCAAAGTGAAGGTGCTTAGTACAATGCCTGGTACAGAGTATAATAAATATTTAATAAAAGTCAGCAGTAGCAAAGACTAGTCTTGGGAAGTTGAGGATTGATCCCATTCTGGTTTGGGAGCTGGCAGAAGGACTGTTTGGATGGAGTCTAAAACTGCAATCCATGGCATTGCGAAATATGATTTCCCATCCTGACCCCAGCCCAGCCCGGCCCCAGCATGGCCCCACCCCACCCATCAATCTAAGCAGTTACCTCCTCAGTAAACACAAGGCCTTTCCATTCCATCACATGGCATTTAAAACAGAACTACTATTTAATGAAAGTAATGCTTTAGATGTCATTTTTTTTTTTTTTTAACAGTTCTTAAATTTGTGCCTATGGCTCTTTTTAACCACAGAACTTCAGATGTGCGGAATTGGCTGGGACAGTTACCAGGGAAAAAGAACGCTGCCTCTTATGCTGACAGTTTCCTTGCAAAGAGAACACCCTAGAATGTTTGATTTATTTGAGAATAGTAAGAAAAAAGTGAACTTTTAAATACTAAAATTAGACAAAAGTCACTGAATCTACTTAAACTGATCACTGCAGCTGGAAGCAGCTCATTAAAAGTCAGTTTCAAAATGTGATCGCTTTCAAAGAACCTTTTAATATATGTTCTGAGGTCTCTCTGAAAGGATTCTTTCTTGGCGAACACTGCTATTAAGTAGGGCCTGTCTAACCCGAGACTAATTTCAAGGTAAGCATGATTTTGAAAGGAATAGAAGCCTGATTCAGAAATGTTTATTGGAGTGGAGTAATTGCAGTGACTTCTTCATACAGACATACTGATTTTTCTCATTTCTAAAGTGAACCAGATATTTTAAAGCCCTAGAGTCCCACTTATGAAATCAGGGAACAGGCCCTGCCCACTTTGCCTGGCCTGTGCTAGGTGGGCAGTGCACTATACAGTGAATACTTTCACACGAGATTGGGGCTGTTCCTGGTGACATTGTAGGCTGCATTCCATGCAGCCTTTCAGATGACAAAGTCACTTGTGATGTTCATGAGTGGTTTTTCTACCTCCATCCTTAGTTAAACTTTTGCCCTTAAGAATACTTTCTTTTTCCCCTTTTGAATCATCATTGATCTTTACTGCTTAGAACTTTTCAAATAAAGAGAATCAAGTAATACAAGAATGGTCATTCAGAGCCCTGGGAAGATGAGACTGGCCATGTGAGAGCTGTCTGCCAGTGCTCTTGGCGTGCTTTGAGATGTCATGTGTTTTCATGCCTCAGAGACCACACACTTAAAAGCCAAATGTAAACCCAGCCCGGCCTGCTAAACAACAATTACAACGGCAACCAAAAAATAGCTGGGTGTTGTGGTGGGCGCCTATAGTCCCAGCTACTCAGGAGTCTGAGGCAAGGGAATTGCTTAAGCCCAAGTGTTTGAGGTTGCTGTGAGCTGTTGCGCCATGGCACTCTACCCAGGGCGACATAATGAGACTCTGTCTCAAAAAAAAAAAAAAAAAAAAAAGCCAAATGTAAAGATGAAATGAGAGAAGGCACCCAAGGAGTCCCTGGCTTTGGGATGTTCAATAAATGTCCAGCCCTTCCCTCCCAGTGCACCCCACCCTGCAGCATGTTTTCTGCAATGGAGGCAGATATAATACATTCCCTGACTCTTCTTTTCTCTCATGGCAAGTACCTGGGATTTTCATTTCAGTTGCTCTTCATAGGACGGAGTCTCTGCCCCTCAGCGTTTTTGATATTATCCTCAACAGCATGCCTTTTCATCTCAGCTGTGGTTGGGGGAACTGACTGAACCCTCCAGGTGAGGAGACCTCCACAGCGACCTTCTTGGTTTGCTCAGTGTACCATTGATCTCTGCCAGTGGCTCTCAACCTGTGGGTCGTGACCCCTTTGGACTGTATTAAAGGTTTACGGCATTAGGAAGGTTGAGAACCACTGATACTGAGCCAGAAGGGTTTGTACAAGTTTCCCCATACATGGGTCAGGACCCTGTCAACCAGTCAGTGGTGAAGATACCTATTTTATTAATATCCTGTGGAAGCCTTTGTCAGCTGCTTTTGGAGACCTAGCTGAGCTCATGCCTCTATTTACTGGGTACCAAAAAAGAGAACAGAGTTATTTCTGATGAGAGTGGGGATTTTTTTTTTTTTTTATTCAAAAGGCATATACTGAGTGCCTGTTACATGGTAGATAGTAAGTAATTTTTGTGTTTTTCTTAACTTTGTATTGATGAAATAAGTCTTTATTTTTCTATTTTTTATTTTTTGAGACAAAGTGTCACTCTATTGGCCAGGCTAGAATGCTGTGGCATCAGTCTAGTTTACAGTGACCTCAAATTCCTGGGTGCAAGAGATTATCCTGCTTCAGCCTCCCAAGTAGCTAGGACTACAGGCTCCTGCCACAATGCCCAGCTGATTTTTCTATTTTCCTTTTAGTAGAGACAAGGTATCATTCTTGGCTCAGACTGGTCTCAAATTCCTGAGCTTGAGGGATCCTCCCCCTTAGCCTCCCAGAGTGCTAGGATTACAGGCATGAGCCTCACTGCAGCTGCTGACCCAGTAAGTGATTGTTGAATGAATGAATTTGTACTTCATAAATGGGCTCCTGTTACTCCTTCCAAGTCATTTTAACATGTATTAAACGTTTGTGCAATTTATTTTAGGAACTTGTAATGACAGCGACTCTACTATTCAGTCATCTCCATCAACAAATTATCCTAGTTAACTTCTCAAAAGAGGTGGCTTAGAAACCCCACGAGCGGTTTCCCTGAGTGGCTACCATTTTAATTTGTGGAGGGTGACCTGCCTCAGAGCAGTGTCCCTTTCTCTCTCTTACCTCATCTATCTCATGCTTCTATATCCTCTCACTAGGGTCTGTTCTACCACTGTTGATCTGAAGGCCCTTCTTCTTAAAAGAAAACTTGAAAAGCAAAATTGGACAAATTTTTATTCCTATCTTCTCTCTGTCATCTGCCTATATTACACTACTTGCTAAGATATGGGTTTGTCTTTTCTATTCTTCTAATTTTGAATATTGCTAAAGAGGCCATTTTGTCGTTGGATGTTCATGACAGAAGAAGCCCTATTGTAGAGAATTGTGTCATTCAGCTGCTGATGCCTTCTAGTAGCTAAGGGAACTGCTGACATCCGCACAGAGGAATCAGATGAATTTATGCTGCTGATGAGCTTTAACATTTTGTGTAGTTCCTAGAACGCCAAAATCAGCAATAGTTTTTAATATTAAAGCCATATTTGCGGTTAATTGAACAGCAAAAAAATCGAGCATTATTTTTAACTATTTCATATAAAACATTGTGATATCAGAAATAACTACACCTGTGAAATGTATCGCACGCGATCCTCACAATGACACTAACGTTTACATGTTTACAGTTGAGGAAACTGAGGCTTCAGAGTAGGTAGTAACTCCCCTGAGCTCATCCAGCTGGAGAGTGCAGAGCACGGATTTGAAATTAGGTTTGCCTACTCAAAGCCTGCATGCTTCACTCCATTACCCTGCCTGAGTGCCTAAAGGTATTATTGAGTGCCTAAGGTATTTCAGGCTCTGTGCTAAGTGCCTCAGGTGCCAAATACCAGGGGAAAAAAGAAAACAAGACAATAGAATAAGAAGAATCAGAATGCAGGGAAGTGAGGGTGGGAGCAGGTCATACTGTTAGGTAGAGGGTGAGCTTCATTGGGAAGGTGTCATTTCAGCAAAGATTGGAAGAGGTGAGGGAAGGAGCCATCAGGCCAATGTCTGGTTATTCCAGGCAGCTATAACAGTGGGAGCCAAGGCTATGAAGCCAGAATGTGTCTGGCAAGTACCAAAGTCATCAAGGGGGCCAGGATGAGTCACAAAGGGAATGAGGGGCACAAGGCAGTAGCTTACGTCAGAGGAGAAATAGGGTCCCATGTAGGGATGTAGGTCACTGAACCCTGAATTTAATGGAGGGAGGTAGTCTGGAACATTCAGAGCAGAAGAGCAGTCTTAACTTGGCGTTTAGCAGGCTCACTGCATCAATCATTAGAGAATGGACTATTTACTTAAAAGAGGAGATGTATAGGTAGTCCATTTAGGAGATTATTGCAAGAATCCAGACAAGATTTAATACCATATACTGTTCTGATAATCCAGAGTGCAGTGATAGCAGTGGAGGGAGTGAGATAGAGTGAGATTCTGCATGTATTTTGCAAAGAAATCCACAAATTTGCTGAAAGATTGGCTAAAAGGATTGAAGGAGAAAAATTGAGGTCAAGATGACCCTGAGGTTTTATCCTAAGCAGCTGAAAGGATAAAGTCAACATCAACTACAACAGAAAAGGAGATAGGGAGCTTAGTTCTGACATACTGAAGTTTAGATGCTGATTAGACATCTGAATGGAGTTGCCGAGTAACTAGCTGGATTTTCCCCAAACAATCTATATGCATCCAAGTATAGATTATTGATGCTAATTATTTACATTAAAGGGTTTGAATTATTGGTGTTCCTTAGATATCTTTCTTTCATAGTCTTTTTCAGCTTATAATCATATTTATTGGTGTGATTATTTGATTCATATCAAATTAAAAGAATGGCCAAGACCCTTACATCCTACTTGTTTCATTACTATGGAGATTTTTCTGCATTTCTGATCCTGAGATAAGGAAGAGACAATGACATCTCAGAGGAGCAGTGTTGCACAGACTTCAGTAGGACCGACAGTGCAACCTGAAGTATTGCAGTTCATTTAGCTTATTTCCATGATTTCCCCCTAAGCACACAATTCTGAACTCCTTGGTTGAAACTGGACTCAGATATGGAAAAAGTGAAATCATGTGCCTGATGATCTCTTTTATGAGATTGTCAGGCCAAGGGGCAGGCCTATAAAATCTGAACAAGCCAAGATTTCTTGCAGCTTGCCTGACCTGTACTTGACTCTTTAAATAGAGCATATTCCTCATCCATCAGAGAAATCTATTAGGGAATAGGACAGATTAAAAAGCACAGGACAGATCTAACGACATCCATCTGCTTGTTGATTCTTAAGATTCGAGCATATTTTTATCGTGTTCCCCAGACTTCCCTCTGCAGAAGAGGTCAAATGCATGCACATGGTAGCACAGTGCAGTGCTTAAGAGGAGCTCTGGGCAAGTATCTTAAACTCTCTAAGCATTGTTTTTTGTTCATTTATAAAGTAGTATAATAATGGAAAACTTCAGAGATTTTTTTTTTTTAATGAGTTAATACCTGCAGAGAGTGAATGCATGCTTCCTACAGTGTCTGGCACTGAATAGATGTGCTAAATAGAAGCTTTCAATAAAGAAAAATTGTACAAAAGATTACTGTGCTTATGAAAAGAGTAGGATGGGGTTAGAATGCAGAGTTTGTTTATCTCTGTTTTCTGCTGCATGTTTCCTACTCTCGAATTTGATCTGTATGATGACTATTCCTAAAAGGCTCAGCCTCATTAAAATATTATAATGACATCTAGATACTGTGAAGTATTACATAAAAGAGATTAAAATAGTTTGAAAGGTAGCAAGTCTTAACTATCAAAGAATTACTATCATATGGAGAAGCACACATTTTCTCAGGGCAGGGATGACAGCTGCTGATCCAGCCGCCAGGAACCCCCTGTAACAAATGCAGACAAATGTATTCCCTTTGAATTCATAACCACATCTCCCTTCTCACATCGGTCATTATCTTATCCTGATATTCTTATCTATTTTGACTTGGCAGAAGATGCCTGTTCCTCTGATTATAAATTTTTCCAAATTTTTATACTTCTTCTGCCTTTAAATTTATTGACTGAAAAGTCAACAGCAAACAAATTCCTACAAACTTCTGTCTCTGTAGCAACTGAGAGCCAACACAATTTCTGTTTAAAAAAAAAAGAAGAAGAAAAAAACCCCCTATCAATGTAACTGCCATTAGAGAGATGCATAAGGGTTTTGTTTTAAATTGGCAGAGACACCAAACAGGGCAGAAGGTCGATGCTTGTATTAATAGTACATCTGTAATCCTAGCGTTCTGGGAGGCTGAGGTGGGTGGATTGCTTGAGCTCGGAAGTTCGAGACCAGCCTGAGCAAGAGTGAGGCCCTATCTCTAAAGATAGCTGGGAGTTGTGGCAGGCACCTGTAGTTCCAGCTATCTGAGGGGCTGAGGAAAGAGGATGACTCGAATCCAAGGGTTTGAGGTTGCTGTGAGCTATGATGCCACAGCACTCTACTGAGGGCGACAAAATGAGACTACCTCAAAAAAAAAAGAAAAAAAAAAGTAAATCCTCCGACTATTCTTGGAAGTAAAAGATATGAAGTCCCAGTGGCTCCTAGAGGAGTGTCCCATGCATGAGGGTTTTGTGGGATTCAGGACAGCAGGGAGGGGATGGTTCAAATTGTTCACTTTGCCCACAGTGACCCGCTTCATCCCCCTCCTAACTGTATTGCAGCCACTAGAGCCTCCTGGGTGTTCCTCAGACAGGCCAAGCAGGTTCTGACCCCAGAGTGTGCACTCAATGGGTCTCTTTTTCTGTAACATACTACCCCCAGATGGCTTTCCTCACCTCCTGCAGGTCCCCCCCGCCCCCGACCCCATTACCCCATTATTAAAATCACAACCACCTTTTCCTAACATGCCTTCTACCCACTCCCAGCTTCATTTCCCTGCATAGAGCTTGCTACTTGCTAGTATACTACACGCTTTATTTATTTATTTTACTTACTATCTGCATTCCCCTTGTCCCCCACTAAACTACAGTGCCAGGACAGCACGTGTTTGGGTCTGCTTTGGTCCCTGCTACGATCTCAGTGCCAGCCATGTAGTAGGCACCCTATGTCTCTCTGTTTGATAAATGGATGGACACCCTTCACAAATGGACATAAGGGCCTTCAGGGTGGTAAGGGACATGGTGTGTGGGAAGATTGAAGGATGAAAGGCCCTGATGGGCCTGGTGAGATTAAGCCTATCACTGATCTGCTAGCTCTGAATTGAAAATTAATTAGAGCTTTTGTGAGGCTTTCTGGGTAACCCTGTCACTGATTTTAAATAAGACCACAGCTTTCTGAATACCTGCCCTGAAGAGGACAGCCCAGGATCTCCGGAGGCTAGAGGACACTTTAGTCTCCTGGGGTAGAGGACACTCTAGGCTGTCAGAATCAGACAGCCCGAGGAGGTTAGGATCAGAGAGAATCCCAGGATGCAGCAGAGGCCAGGGCTCCCTGAATACTTTGGGAATGTGGAATATCATTTCCTAAAAAAGCCACGTGTGTTCTGGAGCTGTGTTATGACTGCTTTCTACATCACCTTTCTCCAGGGCTACCTGGCCCCTTAGTGTGGGCTTCCTTCAGCCCCTGTTGACCAAGGGATATTCCATCTTATTCCACTTGCATCATCAGGTGGGGAATCTTGGTTTGTTTTACTTGCCAGTTTCTGCTTCTTTCTTTTATCCACGTAACCTATTCTCTCCTGAAGGGGCAATGCTGCCTGGGGGAAGGTTCAGTAAAACAAGGCTGGGAAATTCATAAGCAAATGACTCCAGAGTCTGCGGTGACCTCTGTGTGTGTTCTTATTTGTCACAGCCACTTCAGATGCTCAAGGCCCTCATCCTCTCTCTCTTCCTTCACTTATCAGAACTAGCTCCAGAGTTGTCATTTTCTCCATTAAAACAAATCCTAAGTGAAGTATGTTCTGTTATCCCTTTACAAATATTTGCATTTCATAGAGTTAAGCCAATCAAAGGCATCCCTAATATAGCAATTACGTGATTTCAGCATCTGCTGGTTAATGGTGGGAGAGTGGAACCTGGGAACTTGTTTCTGAAGTCAGAGTCTAGTCTGGTATGTGCACAGAGGAGATGACATTGGCCTTGGCCTGGAGCCTGCTACCTTCAGGTCTGCACTTTCTTAATTGGGGATCTGCAGGGTACTGGGAAGACTACTCTATCTACAGTAGGTGCTCCATTTTTGGTTAGAGAATGTGTAGACCATAAAATCCTTAGACTACACACCTCTGGAATTGCCATTGATCAAGAATGAATCTAAGTATTCAATAAATCTTAGGTATAGAAAGCTAGCCAATTCTTTATTCTTTTTGTCAATTTCAGTTGGGTACTTTGGTAAAGATGGTGAAGACTTCCATCTTTATTTCTCTGTAAGGACATTACAACATTTATCTGTTAATGTTTTTTTGATACTCCTAGTATATGTGGTTTTAATTTTCCTATGGGTTTTCTGAGAAATGTTAGTGCATTCTACAGAGCTTCCAGGATTTAGAGACTGAAAAGCAGTTACTCATGCAAGATGCTTTCTGGATATAGTAATGAAGTCTGGTTTCAATGTATTTGTCTAAGATTACTTAGCAAAAGGTTTAAGTAAGGCCACCCTGATAAATGTGGCCAAATTTCCCCTCCCATCTTCACTCTCTTCCCTTCTTCGTCTAGGGAGGTCGTTGTAGAAGAAACTCACTCTGTCTTCGGATGGTGACCATCCTTGTATCTAGACTGTTATCCAAAGCTCCCTGGCCCACTCTCTAGGCATATAAATCAGCTTCCTGTGACAACATGGGCCCTGAGTTTCCAGTTTCCAGGAAAAGACAGACTGGGGAAGAGAAGGGTATGGACGAATGCCTTGGCCCATGTTGCCCACGGAGGCCTGACTTTTCTTTTGTGCCCTGGAATCGAGTGGGTCCTCCTGACACACACCTTCAATAGAGACCATAACTCTGGCATAAAAGTCAGGCAAATTCTCACCAGGAGCAGAAAGGAGGAAAAATTCTGGACAGTATTTTGCAATGTTTCAAAATTTATACCCTCCCTTGGGAAAAAAAACCTCTACCAAATGATTTGGAATTTCAAAATGAGCCTCTTATTTGGTTTTTCTCAGGATCAAATTGTATTTTAGTATTGAATGTGTTTTATTTTCAAAACACACATACTTGCCTGAAAGTCTAACATGCTCCGTGGGGGATCATTGGTTTGAAATGTGAGTGATCTCAGCGGGGGCCCCTGGCCACCCCTGTGAGTGATCTCAGCAGGGGCCCTGACAACCCTGGGCTGGCAGTGGGGGTGAGGAACACTGGAGTCACAGTCATTATCACTCTCGGTATTTTGGTTCTATTAGGAGTGTGTGGCATGCCACCCAAGGGAATGGACCTGAAAGTACAACCAGTGATTTAATTAAAGGGAGCAACCAACTGGAATAATGCACTTTGGTAAGTGTTTCCCTTCTAGTTTAGCCATTGTATATTGCATTAAGGAGACGATTCCCAAATCTAAAACTTGTGCATTTATTGGTTCCAATAATGGTAGAAAATTTAGAAACAGAAGATGTATGCAAGTCAATGGATTATTTTCTTAGGAGTTTATTTTCCATTGCAAGCTTATCTATGTAAGAAAATCATTCCCAAGTGCTGTTGGTGCTATTTCTTTAACAGGATAACTTTCTTTTTTTTTTTTAGTAGAGATAGAGTCTCACTTTATCGCCCTTGGTAGAGTGCCATGGCATCACACAGCTCACAGCAACCTCCAACTCCTGGGCTGAAGCGATTCTCTTGCCTCAGCCTCCCGAGTAGCTGGGACTACAGGCGCCCGCCACAATGCCCAGCTCTTTTTTGGTTTGCAGTTTAGCCGGGGCCGGGTTTGAACCCGCCACCCTTGGTATATGGGGCGGGCGCCTTACCGACTGAGCCACAGGCGCCGCCCAGGATAACTTTCAAGGACTTCTTTCCACTATTAGTCAAAGAGTAATTTAAAATTGCAAATCTTTAGTTATTAATAATAAATCTTTGATTTATGTCTAATTACTGTATGTGTAATGGCATTGTATCTTTGGAAAGAAACAGGAGATATAGGGGCAGAAGAAAGTGAAAGAATATCTGGAATATTCCTGAGGAAAGGATATTTGAATGTTGCTTATTAGCTGAAAGCTCTGCACGTCACCTGGGAACCACAGACTCACAGGAAGTGAGAAGAGACCAGGATGGGGCAGAAAGGAGTAGTGTTAAGCAGCAAACAAACTTTACGTGATTTCTTTAGCACTGAAGATAATTGTGTACAGAAAGTAGGGAGAGAAGGCAGGTTTGTTTATCCCACAGATCTAAACAAAAAAAGACACAGACTTTATTTTTGAAGCCCAAATTTTACTTTAAAATAAAGGATCATTTTCTTGCATAGAGGTCTGTGTATTAGTTCTGTGTAGTTAGAAATTTACTTTGGATCCTCAGATATGTGTACAAATTTACACAACCATCACCTTAGGGGAGAATGTGTTTCAGAGCACCTAAGAAAAGCAAGTGTTTTCTCTGTGGTCATAATCTGTTGATTTTTTTGAGAACAAAATCATTTTTTTTCAATATTCAAGGCATTAAATTTGAAATGATTTTTTTTTATTTTTGAGAGAGAGTCTTACTCTGTTCTCTAGGCTAGAGTGCTGGGTGTCAGCCTAGCTCACAGCAACCTCAAACTCCAGGGCTCAAGTGATCCCCCTGCCTTAGCCTCCAGAGTAACTAGGACTACAGGCATCCACCATAACACCTGGTTAATTTTTCTATTTTTAGTAGATATGGGGAGGGTCTTGCTTTTGTTCAGTCTGGTCTCTGAGGCCTCTTGCCTCAGCCTCCCAGAGTGCTAGGATTACAGGCATGAGCCACCACACTTGGACTTGGAAATGAATATTCATTAAACACAGAAATGCTTTCAAGTTTTATTTGCCATTATTTGTTTAGTTTGAAATATTAAAAAATTTGCTTGGAGCCCATAGCTTCTGCTTGGACACAGAAGTTCTTAGGGTAACTCTGGTTAGGGAGCCAGCCACGTACACCAGGGCTGTCAGGTTTGAACCCAGACTGGGCCTGCTAAACAACAATGACAACTACAAGAAAAAAAAAAAATAGCTGAGCATTGTAGTGGGCACCTGTAGTCCCAGCTACGTGGGAGACTGAAGCAAGAGAACTGCTTGAGCCCAAGAGTTGTAGGTTGCTGTGAGCTGTGGCACTCTACCGAGGGCGACACAGTGAAACTCTGTCTCAAAAAAAAAAAAAAAGAAAGAAACATTAAAAAATAAATCTTATCCGCGGAGGGAGGGAAGAAGGAGGGAGGCCAGCCCTCCACTGGGGCATGGAGCCGCCGGCCGTGCACCTCTGAGGCCCCGGGTTCATGGAATATGAAGACAAGCCTGGAAGACCTAGCAAGCCACCCTCTCCAAAGCAGAATGTGAGGAAGTATCTTGATTTTGAGCCACTTTCCTCCACTGCTCTCATCCTCGAAGACAGACCAGCAAACCTCCCTGCAAAACCAGCTGACGAAGCTCAGAAACACAGACAACAGTGTGAAGAGATGGTGGTTCAGGCCAAAAAATGAGAGCTGAAAGAAGCCCAACAGAGGAAAAAGCAGCTGGAAGAAAGGTGCAGAGAGAGGAAAGCATTGGAAACGCTGTTCTTACTTGGAATAATGAAATTCTACCTACCTGGGAAACAGTGTGGTGCTCTAGAAAACTTCGAGATTTATAGTGGCAGGGAATCCCTCCAAGGGTGAGAGGCAAAGTCTGGAGCTTAGCCATTGGCAAGGAGTTAAATATCACCCACGAGCTTTTTGACATCTGTCTTGCCCGAGCCAAGGAGAGGTGGTGGTCCCTTTGCACAGGAGGTTCTGACGTGGAGAGTGAAGATGCTGGGTTTTCAGCAGCAGACAGAGAAGCTAGTCTGGAGCTTATTAAACTGGACATATCTAGAACGTTTCCTAATCTCTGCATTGTCCAGCAAGGCGGTCCATACCATGACATGTTGCACAGTATTTTGGGTGTTTATAATTGCTACTGGCCGGATGTGGGTTATATTCAGGGCATGTCCTTTATAGCAGCAGTACTGATCTTGAACTTGGATACTGCAGATGCCTTTATTGCTTTTCTAATCTTTTTTTTTTTTATTTTTAAAATTTTTTATTTTGTATTCTTTTTTTTTTTTTTTTCATTGTTGGGGATTCATTGAGGGTACAATAAGCCAGTTACACTGATTGCAATTGTTAGGTAAAGTCCCTCTTGCAATCATGTCCTGCCCCGATAAAGTGTGACACACACTAAGGCCCCACCCCCCTCCTTCCATCCCTCTTTCTGCTCCCCCCCCATAACCTTAATTGTAATTAATGGTCCTCGTATCAAGATTGAGTACATAGGATTCATGCTTCTCCATTCTTGTGATGCTTTACTAAGAATAATGTCTTCCACTTCCATCCAGGTTAATACAAAGGATGTAAAGTCTCCATTTTTTTTAATGGCTGAATAGTATTCCATGGTATACATATACCACAGCTTGTTAATCCATTCTTGGGTTGGTGGGCATTTAGGCTGTTTCCACATTTTGGCGATTGTAAATTGAGCTGCAATAAACAGTCTAGTACAAGTGTCCTTATGATAAAAGGATTTCTTTCCTTCTGGGTAGATGCCCAGTAATGGGATTGCAGGATCGAATGGGAGGTCTAGGTTGAGTGCTTTGAGGTTTCTCCATACTTCCTTCCAGAAAGGTTGTACTAGTTTGCAGTCCCACCAGCAGTGTAAAAGTGTTCCCTTCTCTCCACATCCACGCCAGCATCTGCAGTGTTGAGATTTTGTGATGTGGGCCATTCTCACTGGGGTTAGATGATATCTCAGGGTTGTTTTGATTTGCATTTCTCTAATATATAGAGATGATGAACATTTTTTCATGTGTTTGTTAGCCATTCGTCTGTCATCTTTAGAGAAAGTTCTATTCATGTCTCTTGCCCATTGATATATGGGATTGTTGGCTTTTTTCATGTGGATTAATTTGAGTTCTCTATAGATCCTAGTTATCAAGCTTTTGTCTGATTGAAAATATGCAAATATCCTTTCCCATTGTGTAGGTTGTCTCTTTGCTTTGGTTATTGTCTCCTTAGCTGTACAGAAGCTTTTCAGTTTAATGAAGTCCCATTTGTTTATTTTTGTTGTTGTTGCAATTGCCATGGCAGTCTTCTTCATGAAGTCTTTCCCCAGGCCAATATCTTCCAGTGTTTTTCCTATGCTTTCTTTGAGGATTTTTATTGTTTCATGCCTTAAATTTAAGTCCTTTATCCATCTTGAATCAATTTTTGTGAGTGGGGAAAGGTGTGGGTCCAGTTTCAGTCTTTTACATGTAGACATCCAGTTCTCCCAACACCATTTATTGAATAGGGAGTCTTTCCCCCAAGGTAAGTTCTTGTTTGGTTTATCGAAAATTAGGTGGTAGTAAGATGTTAGTTTCATTTCTTGGTGTTCAATTCGATTCCAAGTGTCTATGTCTCTGTTTTTGTGCCAGTACCATGCTGTCTTGACCACTATGGCTTTGTAGTACAGACTAAAATCTGGTATGCTGATGCCCCCAGCTTTATTTTTGTTACTAAGAACTGCCTTAGCTATACGGGTTTTTTTCCGGTTCCATACAAAACGCAGAATCATTTTTTCCAAATCTTGAAAGTACGATGTAGGTACTTTGATAGGAATGGCATTGAATAGGTAGATTGCTTTGGGAAGTATAGACATTTTAACAATGTTGATTCTTCTCATCCATGAGCATGGTATGTTCTTCCATTTGTTAATATCCTCTGCTATTTCCTTTCTGAGGTTTTCATAGTTTTCTTTATAGAGGTCCTTCACCTCCTTCGTTAGGTATATTCCTAGGTATTTCATTTTCTTTGAGACTATGGTGAAGGGAGTTGTGTCCTTAATTAGCTTCTCATCTTGACTGTTATTGGTGTATACAAAGGCTACTGACTTGTGGACATTGATTTTATATCCTGAAACATGACTGTATTTTTTGATGACTTCTAGGAGTCTTGTGGTTGAGTCTTTGGGGTTCTCTAAGTATAAGATCATGTCGTCAGCAAAGAGGGAGAGTCTGACCTCCTCTGCTCCCATTTGGATTCCCTTTATTTCCTTGTCTTGCCTAATTGTATTGGCTAGAACTTCCAGCACTATGTTGAATAGTAAAGGTGACAGAGGACAACCTTGTCTGGTTCCAGTTCTAAGAGGAAAAGCTTTCAGTTTTACTCCATTCAGTAAAATATTGGCTGTGGGTTTGTCATAGATAGCTTCAATCAGTTTTAGAAATGTGCCACCTATGCCTATACTCTTCAGTGTTCTAATTAGAAAAGGATGCTGGATTTTATCAAATGCTTTTTCTGCATCTATTGAGAGGATCATGTGATCTTTATTTTTGCCTCTCTTAATATGGTGGATAACGTTTATGGACTTGTGTATGTTAAACCAGCCTTGCATCCCTGGGATGAAGCCTACTCGATCATGATGAATGACTTTTTTGATGATAAGCTGTAATCTATTGGCTAGGATTTTGTTGAGAATTTTTCCATCTATATTCATGAGTGAGATTGGTCTGAAATTCTCCTTTTTGTTTGGGTCTTTTCCTGGTTTTGGTATCAGGGTGATGTTTGCTTCATAGAATGTGTTGGGGAAGATTCCTTCTTCCTCAGTTTTTTGGAATAATTTCTGCAGTACAGGAGTAAGCTCTTCCTTGAAGGTTTGATAGAATTCTGAGTGAAGCCATCTGGATCAGGGCATTTTTTAGTTGGAAGCTTTTTTATTGTTTCTTTGATCTCAGTGCTTGAAATTGGTCTGTTCAGGAGGTCTATTTTCTCCTGGCTAACTCTAGGGAGAGGGTGTGATTCCAAATACTGATCCATTTCCTTCACATTGTCAAATTTCTGGGCATAGAGTTTCTGGTAGTATTCAGAGATGATCTCTTGTATCTCTGTGGGATCAGTTGTTATTTCCCCTTTATCGTTTCTGATTGAGGTTACTAGAGATTTTACTTTTCTATTTCTAGTTAGTCTGGCCAATGGTTTATCTATTTTATTTATTTTTTCAAAAAACCAACTCCTTGTTTCAGTAATTTTCTGAATGATTCTTTTGTTTTCAGTTTCATTGATCTCTGATTTGATTTTGGATATTTCTTTTCTTCTACTGAGTTTAGGCTTAGATTGTTCTTCTTTTTCCAATTCCATAAGATCTCTTGTGAGATTGTTGATGTGCTCTCTTTCTGTTTTTTGAATGTAGGCATCTAAAGCGATGAATTTTCCTCTCAAAACTGCTTTTCCAGTATCCCACAGGTTTTGGTAGCTTGTGTCTTCATTGTTGTTATGCTCAAGGAAGTTAATGATTTCCTGTTTTATTTCTTCCTGCACCCATCTGTTATTCAAGAGAAGATTGTTTAATTTCCATGCCTTTGGGTGGGGTTGAGCATTTTTGTTAGAGTTGAGTTCCACCTTTAGTGCCTTATGGTCTGAAAAGATACAAGGTAAAATTTCAATTCTTTTGATTCTGTTGATATTTGTTTTGTGTCCCAGGATATGATCAATTTTGGAGAATGTTCCATGGGGTGATGAGAAGAATGTATATTCTTTATCTTTGGGATGGAGTGTTCTATATGCGTCTATCAAGCATAGTTGTTCTAGGGTCTCATTTAAATCTCTTATATCTTTGTTTAATTTCTGTTTAGAGGATCTGTCCAGCTTTGTAAGAGGTGTGTTAAAGTCCCCTGTTATGATGGTATTATCAGATATTCATTTTGCTCAGACTGAGTAAGGTCTGCTTCAAGAATCTGGGAGCATTTACATTGGGTGCATAAATATTTAGAATTGAAATGTCTTCTTGTTGTAGTTTTCCCTTGACCAATATAGAGTGACCATCTTTGTCTTTTTTGACTTTAGTTGCTTTAAATCCACATGTATCTGAAAATAAGATTGCAACTCCTCTTTTCTTCTGAATTCCATTTGCCTGAAAAATTGTCTTCCAACCCTTGACTCAGAGCTTTAATTTGTCTTTTGAAGCCAGGTGTGTTTCTTGCAGACAGCAAATGGATGGCTTGTGTTTTTTAATCCAGTCAGCCAATCTATGTCTCTTCAGTGGGGAATTCAAGCCATTAACATTTATTGAGATAATTGATAAGTGTGGTAGCATTCTATTCGTCTTATTTGGTGAGAGTCCATTGCTTAGTTTTATCTTTTGCATCAGTGTGGAGGTTAGGTTCTGTCCTTTGATTTCTGAGTTCTTACTTTGCTGCTGATCCATTGTGGTGGTCAGTGTGCAGAACAGGTTGAAGTATTTCCTGTAGAGCTGGTCTTGTTGTGGCGAATTTCCTCAATGTTTGTATATCCGTAAATGATTTGATTTCTCCGTCAATTTTGAAGCTTAGCTTAGCCGGGTACAGAATTCTGGGCTGAAAATTGTTCTGTTTAAGTAGATTAAAGGTAGATGACCATTGTCTTCTTGCTTGGAAAGTTTCATTAGAGAAGTCTGCGGTCACTCTGATGGATTTGCCCCTGTAGGTCAACTGGCTCTTACTCCTGGCAGCTTGCAGAATCTTTTCTTTTGTCTTGACTTTGGACAGGTTCATCACAATGTGTCTTCGAGAAGCTCAGTTAGAGTTGAGGCGACCTGGGGTCCGATATCCCTCTGAAAGCAGTGTGTCAGAATCTTTGGTGATGTTTGGGAAATTTTCTTTTATAATATTCTCTAGTATGGCTTCCATTCCTCTGGGGCATTCTTCTTCCCCTTCTGGAATTCCTATAACTCGTATGTTGGAACGCTTCATAAAGTCCCATAATTCTGACAGTGAATGTTCTGCTTTCTCTCTCTTCTTTTCTGCCTCTTTTACTGTCTGAGTTATCTCAAGAAGTTTGTCTTCTACCTCTGAAATTCTTTCTTCTGCATGGTCTAACCTGTTGCTGATATTTTCCATTGCATCTTTAAGTTCCCTAATTGACTGTTTCAGTTCCTTCAGGTCTGCTATATCCTTTTTATATTCTTTATATCGTTCATCTCTTATTTGATTCTGTTTTTGGATTTCCTTTTGGTTATTTTCCACTTTATTAGCAATTTCCTTCATTGTTTCCATCATTTCTTTCATTGTTTTCAACATGTGTATTCTAAATTCCCTTTCTGTCATTGCTAACATTTCTTTACAGGCGGAATCATCTGCAGTAGCTACCTCATGGTCCCTTGGTGGGGTTGTTCTAGACTGGTTCTTCATGTTGCCTGGAGTTTTCTGCTGATTCTTCCTCATGAGTGATTTCTTTTATCTGTTTCCTTGCCCTAATTTTCCTTTCACTTCCTCTTGCTCTTTAAGTTCTTGTGCCTGTGGAAGTTGTGGGCGGGTTTAGACGGATTGAACACATGCGACCACTTGCCGGTTTTCCACTGTTTTAGTCCTCCTCTTGGGGTCCAGAAGTCTCTCGCTGACTCCCTGTATCCTCATAGGAGTGATGATAGGCAGTTCCCACCAGCCAGAGATGCCTGGAGTCCTATGTCCCCAGACTCACGGTGCCCAGATGCAAGGAAGCTGTTACTCGGCCGCCATCTTGCTCCGCCTCTCCGCTTTTCTAATCTTTTGAATAAACCCTGTCAAATGGCATTTTTCCGAGTGGATCATGGCCTTATGTTGACTTACTTTGCTGCATTTGAAGTATTCTTTGAAGAAAATTTGCCAAAATTATTTGCTCATTTCAAGAAGAACAACTTAACTGCAGACATTTACCTAATTGATCGGATTTTTACCTTATATAGTAAATCTCTGCCCCTCGATCTGGCCTGTCGTATCTGGGATGGGTTCTGCTGAGATGGGGAAGAGTTCTTGTTCCGCATGGCCCTGGGCATCCTGAAGCTTTTTGAGGACATCCTGACGAAGATGGACTTCATCCACATGGCGGAGTTCCTGACCAGGCTGCCCGAGGACTTGCCCACAGAAGAGCTGTTTGCTTCCATTGCCATAGTTCAGATGCAAAGTCGGGACAAAAAGTGGGCTCAGGTACTGACTGCTCTGCAGAAAGACAGCAGAGAAATGGAGAAAGGGAGCCCATTCCTCAGACACTGAGGCTGCAGATGTGACTTGCGTTCAACATGGAGGCAGTGCTCCAGTGGCACCCGTCTTGTTTCAGACTGACACCAGGCAATCGAGAAGGACCGGGCCTCTTCTTGATTCCTAACCCTGGAGACACTGGAGTTGGCCTTAAACAAAACAAACAGAAAAAACTTCTAAAGAATTAAACCAAGGCTTAGCCTTAAGAAGCTCAGTAACGATGCCCTGGTGTTGGCACAGCCAACTGCTATGTTTTCTGCATGGTTTAAAGATTGGGCAGTAGCTAACTTCCTCCCCTCCTTTATTTTAGCAGAAGTTAATCAAATTGTCATGCTTTTATGTCAACAACTGGAAAGTACATTACAATCTTTCTTAGCGAGGAGCCTGCATGAGAAATGTTATTTGAAAGACCTAAGAGATGTTATTGGTTCATATTTACATATTTTAGATAAAAAGGAGATTGAGTTATGGAGGTAATCTTTCCAAAGCTGGAGATTATGTTCCTAAAACTCACCTGGCAAAGACTGCACCAAAGGAAAGCAGGCTCTCTGAGGCAGGTACTGAGTGCTCCCTGGGAATCAGCCCAACCTGCGGGTTGGCATTTTATCATGTTGCCTTTACAAAATTATAGCAGAAACGCTGAAATGAACACTGAGGTTCCAGTGGGAACCTGCTCCCTGAAAGATCACTCCTTGCATCTGCTGAGCAAGGGTGGAAAGTTTGAGCAGGAGGAGCTATTTGCAAAGAAGGCCTGTGGCAATACAGACAGGTTTACCAGTTGTTAGAAACCTGGGCAACAACCCCCCTTTGAATAAAATGCTTGGGAAGGAGAATGTGGAGACTTGCCCCTCTTGCACTCTACCTGTTTTTATGGAGATTGGAGTGTAGCGGTGCAGCCTGAGGAATCAGCACCCACACACACACACACCCACACACACACACACACACCCACACACACACACACACACACACCCTGGAAGGCTGCTCCTCTGCTCTAAGAATGTTCTCCCTCGCCTCTGTCCCCTGAACAGCTGGATCAGTCCTAAGTGCCAGTGAATCTCTCCTTGCACTTTTGGCTTTAGAATAAGTGCTTCCTAACCTGTTGTAGAGGTGAGGGAGAGGGCAACAAGCATCTGATAGCCCAGTCAGAATGCCCATATCTGGACCTTGAGCCCTTTCCCATTTGAGCTGGTTTTCCCAAGGTCATTGGTGAATTTTATGTTCTAGCTTTTCCTTGGCTCATTTTGAGAACTTTGTATAAGAACTTTTGCTGTCCAAATTCACAGAAATGAACAGTTTTTGCACAGAATAGCCTAAATGGCAGGCTAGTGTCTGCGGAAGCAGGTTCCGACATGATGTAACCAGCTGGTCTTTGGGAGTGCCCGGCAGAGCAGGTTTGGGGCACACAGTGAGCTGTGCAAGAGTGCCTCAGTGTGGTCTGCACTCTACAGCCCCACAGCTGTACTGCCCACAGGGAGCACCCCCATGCTGATCTAGTTTCTGACTTTGAGGAGTCTTTGGCTCTTTCAGTATAGCATGCTATGGGGGATGGGCTGGGGGCTGGGGGTTGGGGGAGTAAAGCCTATCTGTGGCATTATTTTTCTAGGTTTTTCTATTTCTGCCGTACTGCTAATGACTCTTCGAAGTTCAGAAACAAGTTGCCGACCTAGGGGTCATCCTCATGCCTTCCATCCCAACTCTGAACCGAGTGCCATTTGTCCTGGAATCTCCTTTCTTCCCCTTCTATTCTCAACTGACTCTCCAGGGAGGTTGCTGAGCACCATGGACCCTTTCTGCCTCAGCCTTTAAATGCTGACTCGCCTTCCCTCTAGGAGGAGGCGTCCTGTCTTCAGTGGAGGTCTTGGCAGCCTCCAGACCTAGCCATTTTCTGACATCTAGATGCTGAATGTAACCCAGACTGAGCTGGGCTGGGGGGTAGTGGGTGGGCCACCTGAGCACTGTGGCTCCTTACAAATGTACTTATTTTTGTTCCATGATGTGGGTGTTTGGTTCTTTGAAGATGTATGTATTTTCTTACTGTACATAAAGATGTTCCTTAAGTCATACAGAAAGAGATGCAACAAGGGGCCTGCACAGCTTGTTCAGAATGCAGTTGTAAACTTTGTGTGTATTCAAAACTCAGCTCTTAGCATTTCTTGTCAAGCAGTTTGACATAGATCCTTTTGGATAGTACCACTTATGCATTAAGTCCTTAAACAGAATTCTATGCCAATCTGGAATGTACACCACATCTGGAGTTCAGAAGAGGATTTTTTTTTTTTTTTGAGACAGAGTCTCAAGCTGTTACCCTGCGCCGAGTGCCATGGCATCACAGCTCACAGCAAACTCTTGGGCTTGAGTGATTCTCCTGCCTCGGCCTCCCAAGTAGCTGGGACTGTGGGTGCCTGCCACAATGCCTGGCTATTTTTTGTTGTTGTCGCTGCCATTGTCATTGTTGTTTTCTAGCTGGCCCAGGCTGGGTTTGAACCCGCCAGCTTTGGTGTACGTGGCCAGCACCCTACCCATTGAGCTACGGGCGCTGCCCAGAAGAGGTTTTTATGACCTGTTTAGGGATTATATGAGGTCTTGCTAGTTCAGTGCATCCTCTTCAGAGGCCAGAAACTTCTGAGTCTCCATCCAGGGTCACTCAGTCCCTTCCCACTGAGGCTGGTGTAGAGTCGTGCCTCTCTTTCTGTGTCATTGCTGAGGCCACCTGGGAACAGATGCTGCCATGCTGTGCTTGGGAAGTCTGCACATTCTACTTCAGATGCCCTTGGCTTTGGGGTCTCAGACTTCAGCCCGGGACTGTTGCAGCTTGTGTGCGAAGGTGAGCACTGTGTCTCCAGTCACTGAGCTCTCCTGTAGAAACACTGTTCTTTCACAAGGGACTTTTTAACTACTCAGTTTTTGACTATTTTAAATAGTTTGCTGAAAACTCCTCATAACACTTGCTACATATCATGTTTTAATTGGCTTGTACAGTTAACCTTTTATTTAGTAAAGTATCTAAGTAGGACTTTTTTGAATTGTAAATAATGTGGTTTTATTAAATAAAAGTCATATAAAATTGTTAAAAAAATAAATCCTAGCAATTTTAGAGGAAACAAACCACCACCCCAAAGTGGCAATTCCCCCTTTAGGAATAGTTTGTAAGTATTTTTCAATAATAATTATAACAGGGGCATCATCACCAACCCAAATGGTTCCTTAAAATTTGCCAAATTCTTGCACATTCAGACTCTTAGTATTTGAAAGGGCCCATTTAGCGACTGGCAGGGAACTGGTAGTATTATTATGTTCATGTTTTAAAAATGTGGGCAGCAAAAGCAGAAGGCAGTCAAATGAGGAGGCTCGTGTCGGCCCAGTGTTAGATAGAGAAAGTCGGACCTCGGCAAAGGCTTTCTGATCTCGAAGCCGTTCCTCACCACACTGTGATACTTCTTACCTGTATTTATAAACAGCTGTATAAAGAAACAATTCTTTTTGGGGTGCAGTCCAGTTAGGATTCATGGTTCCTGGGCACAGCCTACCGGGTAGCCCCCTTCTCTCCGGCCACCCTCTGCCCTTCTTCTCCCCTTCTCCTCAGACTCAAACTTCCTCATAAAATATCTGCAACCAAAGGAGGAAGTGGTATCAGAAAATATACATATTTGAGCATGCCGAGGTCTGAAAAACGGCTATTTATATCTTCTAACTACTTTGAGATTTCACATAAACAGATGGACACAGAAGTGCTTAGAGTAACTCTGGCACATCGTGGCAAATGACATAATGAGAACAATGGCAAAGGACGTGAACTACTGACGCAGTAAGACAGTACAAGTGATAACTTTCCCTGCTGTGGCTCTAAAAGGTCAAAAATGCCGCTTCCTGGCCAGGGCGGTGGGCCACTCCTGTGATCTTAGCACTAGCACTCTGGGAGGCTGAGGTGGGAGGATTGCTTGAACTCAGGAGTTCCAGAGCTGTCTGAGCAAGAACAATACGCCATCTCTACAAAAAATAGAAAAAGTAACTGGGTGTGGTGGTGGGTGCCTGTTGTCCTACCTCCTGGGGAGGCTGAGGCAGGAGGATTGCTTGAACCCAGGAATTTGAGGTTGGTGTGAGCTAGGCTGATGCCACAGCCTACCTCTGTCCTGCAGAATAAAGACTCTGTTTACACACACACACAGACACACACACACACACAGCTTCACAGTCTTCTATGAAATGACCAGAAGAATCATACTACACCTTTTTTTTTTTTTTTTTGAGATAGAGTCTCACCATGTCACTCGCTGTAGAGTGGGGTGGCATCACAGCTCACAGCAACCTCAAACTCTTGAGCTTAAGTGATTTTCTTGCCTCAGCCTCCTGAGTAGCTGGGACGACAGGTGCTGCCACAATGCCTGGCTATTTTTTTTTTTTTTTAATTGTACTCGACATTGTTGTTTAGCAGGCTCGAACCCACCAGGCCCGGCGTATGTGGCTGGTGCTGTAATCACTGAGCTACAGGTGCCGAGCCCCCTCTAATATTTTGAAATAAAAATAAATAAATAAATGTAACTATGACAAATATATTAAAGAGTTTTTACGGAAAAAATAAACAACATGTATGAACAGATGGGACAATTTATCAGAAAAATGAAAACTCCAAGAGGGAACTAGGTGGAAATTATAGAACTAAAAATATAATATCAGTAGGAAAGATTTTATTTCTAGGGTTTAACAGTAGACCAAATATAGCTGAAGAAGGGGTCAGTGAAGTTAAAGACAGGGTCAATAGAGTTTGTCCACGATACATACATGTACATATATTTTAATATACATATATACATATATGTATATATTTTAATATATGTATATATTTTATATACATATATATTTATTTATTTTTGAGACAGAGTCTCACTATGTCACCCTTGGTAGAGTGCCGTGGTGTCACAGCTCAAAGCAACCTCAAACTCTTGGGCTTAAACCTATTCTCTTGCCTCAGCCTCCCAAGTAGCTGGGACTACAGGCGCCTGCCACATGCCTGGCTATTTTTTTGTTGTAGTTGTCATTGTTGTTTAGCAGGCCCAGGCTGTGTTTGAACTCGCCAACCCCGGTGTATTTGGCCAGCGCCCTAACCACTGAGCTATGGGCACTGAGCCCATGCTACAGCTTTTAATATGACATTTCACACAATGTTCCATTCTGTCTTAGGTTCATGCTCTGTTTCACAACAGAATCGATCACACTACTTCTTAAAAGCTACCCTTTCTCTGTCAGAAAATAGGAACCTGCAGAACAGCCTCATTCTTCCTTTTTTAAGACTTCCACCCTGGAGATGAGCCGGGGGGTTGCAAGAAATTATATGTCCATCTCAGAAAATAGTTCCTCTTTCACCTGCCCGCCAGACCAATAACTAGACAAGTCATAGCATAGCACAGTTGGGGAGAAGCTGGGCCTGCTAAGGGAGGAAAAAGACTTATAGCAAATGAGGTACAAGATCTAGCTCTCATACCAGAGCTTCTAGGAGAGAAATTATGGGACAGGATTGAGTGTGCCAAATCAAGGGGAATGGAATATAATAAATACATAGTATTCAATATAAGAAAGTACTTTTCAATATGGGAGACCTCTCCCTTGACACAGATTTACTACAGGCAGGGTTCACTAAAGAAGATACTGAGGCATTGGTAGCCTTGCTTTGAAAACTTTGGGGAAATTATGGGTCACACTTACTTCGAGAGAAATTCCAGATTTCCATGATAAATCTGGGAATTCCCTGTATCATAGAGGGATTAAGACATGGGCAGGCTGGAATGGATGGAGATGCTATATAAAGTCAAAGAGCTTATCCACTGGCTGTAATCTGTGGGAAAGTTCAGAACACAGTCTATCAAACCCATAAGGAATGTCCTGGTGAGGGGACGCCAGTGCTGTTGCAGAGCTTATTGCTGTGATCTTCTGTAGGCCAGGGCTGAGGATGGCAGCAGTTTCACAGAAATGGTAATAATGTAGTCAGGTGGTGGCATTTAACCTTGAGAAGCAAGGTGGGTACCGTTATAATGAACAGGAGTAGCAGCCATAAAAGCTTGAGCCACCAAGAGCCAATTACTTGATTAATGGAGCATGGTCATCTGTGGGAAAGTTCAGAAAACAGTCTATAGCTACAGATAAGATAGCCAGACAGACAACAGGGTATTGGTCAATCTAAACTACAAAAGAAATCAAGGGTGGAGAATCAGGAAAGTAAATGCAGATCCAAAAAGAGTCACAGTCCCTACCCTAGTTCTCAAACCTAAGCCAGTTTTCAGACCCATAATCCATTCATTGACTTGGGAAGTGGCTGGGTCCACACCACCACAGTAAGCGGATACATTCGTGATTCCTCCTAGTTCTTTCCCCAAAGGGATCTATAGCTATTTATTCAGGAAACCATGCCCTAGGGAAAGGGGTATAATCAGATATTTTGAGAACTGTTGAACCTAAGATCTGACAAGATATTGGCAACTCTCTAACAGCAGGGGCGCATGTGGGCCAAGCAATAAATGGAGTCCTGGCTGATGTCCAGTTCACATGGAGTCCACGGAGCAACAAAGCATTCAGTTCTCCAGCCCTGAATGTGTGACTGTAGTGGACAAACTATGTAGTTGTCAGAAAACTCCTGTGTGTTCCCTGGCCTGTGCAGTTAAAGTTGTCACATAGAGGGAAGGACAAGGGGAAAGCTCTAGAATTCCCTCCTCCATCAATAGAATACACCTGAAACAATTTTACACCCCAAGGGAAATTGCAGGAGTTAGTGCCCACCTTAAAGATCCAAAGGTTGGCTGGGTCTTAGTCCCCTTCACGTCCTTGAACTTACTGGCAAGTGGAATATACAGATAGCCCCTAGCAGATGATATCCCCAATTACAGCCACTATTTTTAAGTGGGAGTGGGCGGTGGTAGCTTTCTCGGGTGCCTTTCAGGGAATTAAGAAAGATCAGTACAGCTATGGTTGTAAAAGGGACACTGAAGAAGCCATAGGTATCTTCAGACAAAGTTGAATATATTATTATTAAGGATCAAGCTAAGGTTGAAGGCTGTGAGTTTATGGTGGCATCCATTCTCTGAGTTTTAATGCTCAGAAGCCTCAATACAGGGCCTGGGCTGCTGTAGTCCAAAATCAAGCTGTCTGCAGGGTCATGCTCTCTCTGAAGGCTCTAGGGGAGGATCCTTCCTTGCCAATTTCTAGCTCCTAGTGGCTTCTGGAAATCCTTGGGGTTCCTGGGTTTGCAGGTGTGTAGTCCCACCTCTGTGTTCCCACGATGTTTTTCCTTCTGTGTCTTCACATCAGTTTCCCTCTGTATGTGTTCCACCCATGTGTGTTCAAATTTCCCTTCCTTTGTGAGGACGCCAGTCATTGTGTTAGAGCTCACTCTGATGCAGCAACATCTTCTTAATTGATCACATCTGCAAAGACCCAATTTCCAAATAAAGTCCCATTCAAATGCATTTGAAATTAGGACTCCAACATCTCTTTTTGAGAGACACATTTCAAACCATAACTATAGGTTGTGATATTTAGAGATGATGGTGGGGGGGGCAGTGGAGCACTGTAGTCCTGGCTACTTTGGATGCTGGGGCAGAAGGATTGCTGGAGCCCACGAGTTTGAAGCTAGTTTAGGCAACACAGTGAGATCCCATCTCTCTCTCTCTTTGATAAGACGTCTCTCTGGAGGCCAGTCCAGGGATGAAGGATAGACTTTATTTTAAGAAGCAGAATGGAGTCTGACCAAAAGTCAACCCCCCTCACATAGTTTCAAGGGACTTTTATTAGTGTAGTTGGAATGTGGGAGGGAGGCATCAGAGGTGAGGAATGCTGTGTCTGGAGACGAATCGTAGAACTACTGCCTTCCACAAAAGTGGTTAATCTTGAACCTGGGCCTTATCTGTATTGCCAGCCAGGACCAGGAAAGGAGATTCTGATGTTTCCCAGGAACACCAGCCTTGAAGCTTTCCAGGAAGGTGGGAATGGGGTTGCTGTGACTGTGCCATTTAGTCTCTGACCTGCCTTTTATCACCAGCTTTCCTCCCAGTATGGCTATACTTCTTATTAAGGTCACGAAGATTTACAGGAGTGTGGGAAGGGAGTTGCCATATCATGCAATTGGTTTTCTGGCCTGCTTTACATCATTACGTTTTTCCCAAATAGCTGTACTTTTGTCAGGATTTCTTCCCCACAGTTTTATTATAACATGGCTTGGCCTATGTGCCATCTAGACTCAGGAAAGAAATAGTTAATAAATGGGTCCTTGAATTATTGTTGCATTGTTTAAAATAACAAGTCTCTTGGTAGGATTTATGGATTTAAAAGCAGTAATTAAAATTATATTTTAATTTCTGGTCCTTGTTATATATCTAATGTACTGGATGTAGAAACGGTTAACAGAAAAATAACATAAAATGATAACTAAAACTAGGTAAACTGCTAACATAAATTAGGTAATTAAAAGATTAATAGTCTGAGTAAAAATATATGATTAAAAGCTGGCAAATATAAATTCTGCCTCTGTCTGTATGTCTGTTTGTGTACCTTCATATGTCATTATGCCCGTGATAGTTCATTACCAAAATATTCAAAACATCTCTAATTAATTGGCTTAAAAAGAGAGAGGAAAAAGTAAGTGCTAAATCAAATAGTTTATCAGGCAAACGGAAAAGAACTCAAAAGCTTTATTGTTCACATGACTTTGGTAATCTTTGATAAATAAAACTAGTTTTAAAGCTATTATTAAAGTTCAGATGTTTAAAGATTGTAAAACTGCCACTTCTGTAATATTTCTAAACTTTGACCTGCCACCCTCAGTGTATGTGGCTGGCGTCGTAACCATTATGCTACGGGCGCCGAGCCAACTTTGCTGAATTTAACTGTGAATTTATGTTCTTAATTTTGGGCCTCCAAATTCTGAGGTCAGACAGGTGGCTGTGGTGAAGCCTTGGGACATATTCTTTGTGCCGAGGGCAGCTACAAGGCAGAGTCTAGTTCACAGGGCCCCTTCTTCCCTGCTCTAGGAGAAAGTAAATCCTCCAGTCTTCCTGTTTTCTGTCTTTGCACCGGGTGAGTAAATTAAGGACACAGATAGGTCCTGTCCTGTGCAGCCATTTTTGATGCCAGGTGGCCATGTGAGACATTAGGAGGACCAAGACAGACATCAGGGATAGTGCCTATGTTGTGGTTTCAAAACGCTTTTCTATAACTTAAAACCTCAAAGTCATGTTATGTTAAGTTAGAAAGATAATCATAAAATGTCTGAGTCACTTTTTTACTAGGTTTTTTTTTTTTTGCAGTTTTTGGCCGGGGCTGGGCTTGAACCCACCACCTCTGGTATATGGGGCCGGGATCCTACTCCTTTGAGCCACAGGCACCACCCCGAGTCACTTTTAATATATAATACTTTGGCTATTTAGGATTGTTTGGGAAACTGATTCTTTTCTCTGTCAAAATTAGATTTTTGATTTTTAAAATTTTCTAATTGTCAGTGTGACTAAGTGAATGACTAACTTTTTAACAAACTATGATTCTGTTTTATGAAAAGTGTTTTTAGTGAGGAAGGTTAAAGAGGAAGGAAAATTATATTGTATAAGAAAAGTGAGGCCAAAGGGGAGGTTTTCAACATGTTTGTAGGCTGTCTGTGCAGATTGAGTAGAACTCATGAGAGGGCATTTAGTAAGGTATTTACATGTGATCCAGTTAGCTATAATTTATGAAATTTGGTTAAAACAAAAAAGTTTTCTTAAAAAAAAAAAAGAAAAACAAAAAAGTTTTCTTGAAATATTAATCCACTCTTGATGAAATAGCATGACCTATTTTTCTTTAATTAAAAAAATATCTCTTGGGGCGGTGCCTGTGGCTCAAGGAGTAGGGCGCTGGCCCCGTATACTGTGGGTGGCAGGTTCAAACCCGGCCCCGGCCAAAACTGCAAAAAAAAAAAAAAAAGAAAATCTGACTACTTGCTTTTTTGCCTTTTTAGTAACTAGCCTGAAAGAAGGAAAGATTTTTTTTTTTATGCCCTACTGAGACAATCTCTATCTTGCCTTTATTAGGGTTTTGGCTAATTAGAAAAAAACTGAACTTTAAAAAGGTTAAAGTTTACACCCATCTAACCTCCATGTATTGCCTTGAGAATATTTTGACTTTTGATCCTATGTTAGCAAATGTTTTAAGCCTTTGATATTTGGCAAACCTTCCAAAATCAAAATTCTAAATTTTGAGGTTCTCTTTGACCTTAAATTAACTTTTTAAATATTAGGAATACTGAAAGTCTAAGAAAGACATATTAGGCTTATTTGATGTATTAAAACTGTATAGGAAACACTGTCAAATATGAAATGGTATTTATGATCTGTGATCCTGGTTTGGATTTTTTTTGTATGTATATGTTCCAATAGTGTAAAATATTGGTATATCTTATTATATGTTACATAATAATTATGTTATTATGTTAATTGTTGTATGCCATAAAAACAACCAACTTTGTCAGTTGTCTCTTTAACCACAGCTATTCTAGGACCTTTGTTTTCCATAGACAATCATTTTATTTTGATTTATCTCAGAAAGTGTTTTTTTTAAACTGGCCAAGTCCAAAGTTTGTCCTTCAAGGAAAGTAATGGAAAGACTGACAGGTTGTCTCAAATATAAATTTCTGATATCTTTGGAGATTATATACCATCAGACTAAAAACAAACTTCCAAGACTTTAATTAAAAAGCTGACATCTCCATAAGTATCGTTAACCTCAAACAGAACACAAATTAAGTACATGGGACTGAGCCAATTTTTATGACTTTTTGTTTGAAACATTGCTGATTCTTTCTGTGTTCTGTTTTCCAGAAGTCAAGAAAACCCTTTCTCTATCTCTTGAGCTATTTATAGCCTACAGCAGCATATACATTTATAAGCAAAATTGGAAACATTTATTTTTCCCTCTACTTGATTTCTCCAGAATCTGAAAACCATTTGTAAGTATTCTTAATTTATGGCAATATAGGTAATTGCATAAATTCAATAAGAATTTCTTTTCGTCTGTAGGACACAATGAAAGACACTGGTTATTTTACCAAGGCTTTGACTGGAATAACATTTTTTCAGAGGTGTCCAGACTGTGTAAAGGAATTAAGGCCAATAGAAAACCCATTGGAAAAACTGGCCAGATACCTTATCAATAACATTTCCTGATCTGTGGTGAGTAAAGAATGTCACTTTCTGGCAGGTCCAGGAACCCCAAGTTGCTTTGGGACCTCAAGAAAAGAGGAATTTACCCAATGGATAGGGGTATCTAATGGCACAGATGAATCCTTGGCTTAACTCCAGAGACTTTTAAGTCTAGTCTGAGATTCTTTATGAAAAAAATTCCAGCAAAGCCTATTTTATTTTATTTATGTATTTTTATTTTATTATATTTTTTGGCTTTTTTTTTTTCAGGTTAATATGAGGGTAAAACCAACCAATCATGATATTTGAATTTGTTAGGTAGAGTCCCCCTTATGGTTATGTTCAGCACCCAAAAGGTGTGTCATCGACCCTTACATTGTGCCCATTCAGTGGAAGCACCCTACCCCCCTACTGCTCCCCCTCCCTCATTACTCCTCCCCGCAACTTGAATTGAAGTGAGTTTTTCTCCTATATGGGCATGAATCAGATTGCCTACTTCATATTAGTACTGAGTACATTGGATATTTGGTTTTTCATTTTTGTAATACTTTACTGAGAAGAATGTGTTTCAACTCCATCCAGGTTAATACAAAAGATATGAAGTCACCATTTTTTAAGGCTGAATAGTATTCCATGGTATGTATCTACCACAGCTTGTTAATCCATTCCTGAGTTGATGGGCATTTAGGTTGTTTCCACATTTTGGTGATTGTACACTGAACTGTGATAAACAGTCTAGTGCATATGTCCTTATGATAAAATGACCTTTTTTTCTTCTGGGTAGATGCCTAGTAGTGGGATTGCGGGGTCAAATGGGAGATCTAATTTGAGTTCTTTGAGGATTCTCCTTACTTCTTTCTAAAGAGGCTGAATTAGTTTGCAATAAAGCCAGTTTTAAAAGAAAGAAAAGCCTATATATGGTTATTAATTTTTCTTACTGCACTTCATTTAAATAATCAGGCCAAGTATACTGAAAGTACAGTTTATTTTGGCAAATAAATTGATCCTGCTATGATTTGTCTTTAATAAAGTAGGAAACTAGAGAGAAAAACGTGATTCAAAAATAAAAACTATAACATACCTGTATTAATTCTAGCCTTGTCTGCAATGACAGCTCATAGAATAAGACATAGCTGTTTAACTAAACCAATCTGTTCATAGTATTAAGTGATTGGCCAAAAGATATAGAATTATATGCAGTAGTCATTTTTGCTCTAATTTGTTTTTTTTTCTTCTTTCCTGCTTTTTAGTACTAAGGGAACATATTAGGTTTTAAGATGTAAAATCCTTTTAATTTCAAAATAAGAGTAAAAGAAATTAGAAATATTTACCCCCAAGTGCATTTTCTTTTTTCACATATTTTGGGATGGCTGCCACCGGAATAACATTACAAAATCTTGTTAGAAATACTAGTTCCAGGTGGGGAGTGGTGACTCACACCTTTCATCCTAGCACTCACTCTGTGAGGGAGAGGCAGGTGGATTGCCTGAGCTCAGAAGTTGGAGATCAGGCTGAGCAAGAGCAAGACCCTGTCTCTAAAAACAAAAAGGATACCTGGGCATTGTGTCAGCACCTGTAGTCCCAGCTACTCAGGAGGCTGGGGCAAGAGGAGTGCTTGAGCTCAAGAGTTTGAGGTTGCTGTGAACTATGACACCACGGCATTCAACCCCAGGGCAACTGAGTGAGATTCTGTCTCAAAAAAAAAAAAAGAAAAGAAAAGAAGAGAAATAGTAGTCCCAATCTACAGACTATCTGCCAAAAGAGGTATGATTAGAAATTTGTCTCATCTCCCACTCTAAGACTGATAAAGAAGAAACATGAGAATGCTTAGGCCTCCACAAAGATTGCTCAACTCTCTAGCCCAGGCATATACAGTCCTTTGTTTATCACTTTACCCTGGCATGGTTTTGAGAAATCTTCCAGAGCCTGCATTCCCATGACAAACCCACCCAGACCAAGGAATTTATTCAACTTGCCTTGTACCTTCCACCCAAGATGGCCCTCTGGCCTTTTACAAGGCATCCAGCACATGATCTTTGATCTCTGTCATGACATGCCCCACCCTCCTAAGATACCCTAGGGCCGCTCTCTGCATTACTTAAAGAGAGGCCTCTCACTCTGTTTTATGAAAGCCATATGTATTCCAGCCAGTGACCAGCTTCTCCTCCAGACTTGCAGGGAAGGACCTGGACCTGGTAAACTACTCGAGGGAAAGTGGACTGGCCCCTGGGATATGCTATCCACCACCCCTACACCATCAAGTTGGCTGGATCACATCCTTCCACATCAAGCCTTATCCCCCCAAAAATCAGCAAACCTGAGCCCGACTAGGGAGTGGACCGTGGAGGAGAGGCCATGGCTAAGAACTTTAGTTGTCAAGATAGGAAGTACGTTATGTTCAGACATCTTTCTTGTTGTTGTATTCAGTGTGCCCGTTGTTTTCTGTGCTGCCTGTGATTCACAGTGTAACTTTAAACCAATCCCTCCCCTGAATAAGTGCGATCCCCAGTCAAATGCAGTAAATCATAGTAATTCTTTCCATTTAAAAACAATTTCACAGATATGAAATGTAATAACAAGAGTGGGGATAGGAAGCCAGAAAAGCAGCCTGCAAGATGGGGTCTGCGGAGCTACGCTGAAGAACACAGCTGACCTCATCTGCTTAACTCTCATTCTTTGCCACCCCCTGTGATTTTTTTTTTTTTTTTGAGACGGAGTCTCACTATGTCACCCTGGCCAGAGTGCTGTGGTGTCACAGCTCACAGCAACCTCAAACTCTTGGGCTTAAGCAATTCTCTTGCCTCAGCCTCCCAAGTAGCTGGGACCACAGGCGCCCGCCACAACGCCCAGCTATTTTTTGTTGTTGTTGTTGCAGTTGTCATTGTTGTTTTACCTGGCCCAGGCTGGATTCAAACCCCCCAGCCCCCGTGTATGTGGCCAGCACCCTAACCACTGAGCTACAAGCACTGAGTGCTTCCCTCCCACATGACTGGTTAAGGTTCTGAAAGACTTGGGGCAGGACCCCCCACTCTTCCCTGAGTGATGACGACCCCAATCAACCGCAAGAGACTGCGCTTGATGAAAACAGCAAGAGGATTTTATTCCAGCATGCTGGGGCTTGACTCGCAACTCTTTTAGGAGCCGAGGAGTCAAGCCCTGAACAGCAGGTTTCACAAGCTTATAAAGGCAAAAACCATAAAGTAGGGAGGGGTAGCAGACATAGGGGCTTTTCCAGATAAGAAGAACTCTGGTTCATTACTCATCTGTCTTAAGACAAGATCAGCAGTTAAACATGTGCTTAGCTTTTTTCTTTCAGAACCAGTTACCGGTTATCTGCTTCAGCTCGGGGCTATTTCCTAGGACAGTTACAAAAGGTCACATTCTTATGGTAGGGGGCGAGGGGTGCTGCTACATATCTGGTCCCCCCCCCCCTTTTTGGATTTGGTAGTACTTTCCTTCAGTTCCTCCGTGATGGTGAGGGTGTTTATCTCAGCAGACTCTGAGGAGGTCATCACACATTGACAATAGGCATTGCAATATTGGTAGAATAAAGGTTACTTTGATGATAGGATGTTTTCTCCGAGGATTGTCTTAGATATTTTGATAAAATGAAAAATCACCTTTCTGTTGTTTAAATATTTTACATTGTTAGAATGGATACTACTTTCATGTTACTTCTTACCAGATAAAGTTAAAATTTTCTAGGTCATTTTCCTTGTATTTCATTATAAAAGTTATTAGAATTATAACTGAGGCAGAACAGAATTGAGAGGCTCCTCTTGCTGTTTTCCAGAATCTCTGGTTTTCTGAAAAACAAAGCTTGCTGATACCGAAACCCATCTCTGCATATTGGCTGGACGGTGACAGGCGGCTGGACCCTCTTGGTCTGGTAACAGGAGGCTACAAACCTGTACAGCATGTTATTGTACTGAATACTATAGGCAATTGTAATGTAATGGTAAATATTTGTGTGTCTAAACATATCTAAACATAAAAGAAATACAGTAAATATATGGTATTACAATCTTCTGGGACTGCTGTTTTGTCCATCTCTGAAACATTTTTATGGGGCACATGGCTCTGCAATGGTTTTTTGGTTATGCTACTAATTTTGTGGTGGTTTGGTGCACAGCAATGGTGACTGGAACAGGTAGGGGAAAGATAGAGTATTCAATAAATGGTTTTAGAAAAAACAGGTAGCCATTTGAAAGATAAAACCCATATCTCTTACCAATATAAATGGATCAAAAAGTAAAATGTTAAAACTTAAACAAAAAAATGTAGTAGGACAAGGTTGGACAATAAAAAAAAAAAACTACTTGGAAGATTTTAAAAAATGTAATCTAAAAGCCCAAAACTGTATAAGACCAATATAACTGCGTAAAAAAATACTTTGACTATGGAAAAAAACACTTATAAGGAAAAGACATAAGCAAAGTCAAAAAATCTTCACTGTATGATGAATCAGTAATACAAACACTGACTTAGCAGAAAAACAACCAAACAAAGGAATAGCCAATTCACAGAAAGAAAACAAAACACATTCTTACATAAAGAATGTCAATCATAAAAATAGACCTGCCATTCGATCCTACAATTCCTCTACTAGCTATATATCCAGAAGACCAAAAATCATATTATAACAAAGATATTTGTACCAGAATGTTTATTGCAGCCCAATTCATAATTGCTAAATCATGGAAGAAATCCAAGTGCCCATCGACCCATGAATGGATTAATAAATTGTGGTATATGTACACCATGGAATATTATGCAGCCTGAAAGAAAGATGGAGACTTTACCTCTTTCATGTTTACATGGATGGAGCTGGAACATATTCTTCTTAGTAAAGTATCTCAAGAATGGAAGAAAAAGTATCCCATGTACTCAGCCCTACTATGAAACTAATTTATAGCTTTCATACGAAAGCTATAACCCCGTTATAACCTAAGAATATGGGAAAAGGGGAAGGGGGTGGGAGGAGAGGTGGAGGGAGGATAATTGGTGGGACCACACCTACGTTGCATCTTACAAGGGTACATGTGAAACTTACTAAATGTAGAATATAAATGTCTTAACACAATAACTAAGAAAATGCCATGAAGGCTATGTTAACCAGTGTGATGAAAATATTTCAAATTGTATATAAAACCAGTGCATGGTGCCCCATGACTACATTAATGTACACAGCTATGATTTAATAAAAAAAAAAAGAATGTCAATCATATTATCTGAGAAATACAAATCAACGCTTCAAATGAGGTACACTTTATTGTCCATCAGATTGTAAAAATAAAGCTGGAACTGACGAAATTAAAACATGGACCTTGAATCCAAAGCTTGCCTGACCAACAAGCTGTGTCACCTTTGGCAAATGTGTTAATCTTTATTTTCCATCAGCTTCCTCATCTACAAAATGGTGATGAAATAACAGTACTTACCTCTTAGAGTTTTGTGAAGAATGTGACTTGAGTTACCTAAGCCAGTTGCCTTTTATATCACCTAGAATGTAACAAGGCGTCAGCGAGTGATTGCTATTATTATGTTAATATCTATTGAGAAGTTGGGGGTGGAAGAGGAAGGCATTGCTCATGGAAGAGTAAATCCTTTTACCCTAAACAGAGGACTATTTGCAAGGGTCTTTAAAAACTGAAAAGAGTGACTACCCAGCATTTCCTTCTGTAAGTATGGACCTGCACATGGGGTCATGAAGGGGGAAATACAGTATGTGCAAAGGCATTCTTTGTAACACTGTTGGCCCTAGCAAGATTAGAAACAATCGAATCTGCAGCTCTTATAATGGGAATTGGTTTAAAATGTGGTTCATTGGTACAAAGGAATACTGTGAAACTATTGAAAACACTTCTGCCTGCTCATAAGTAGAGATAATGATCACTGCCTCAAACAGAAGGATATTGGCACAGCTCTCTGGATGTTGCTGTTTTGTAAACACAAGTGAAGAAGTTTAGGCTGAGACAATCTGCATTCACATAGCTCAATGCCTAGTGTATTGTAAATGCCCAACAAGTGGTAGCTGGTTTGAATTGATTATTTATCATCATTTGCTTTCTCAATATAATGGTGCCACCTCACAACAAGGCTCTATGAGTTGTTTGCGTCTGTGCTTATTAGAGTCAAGGTGAACTTAAAGCCTTTGCCTCCCCCAAACAACTCCATCTCCCCAGCTGCTGGCCAGATTGTCCCCAGCAGCTGTTTCCCAGGTGGTCCCCATCATGGCTTACTGCCGAAGAGCATACTTGAGTGAATCCTTAAAGTCCTTTTTGTCTCTACTTATGATTACTTCTCTGTGTTTACAGTACAGCCATTGCTGGAGAGCTGAGCTGCCCATTCATCTCTTGTGGCAGCCTGGGCTCTGACTTGTGGAGCCACCCTCTTCCTTGTGGCCAGACGGAAATTCATTGTGATCTGCAGAGTTCATATCCCCCCATTTTGAAAGATAATAATTTACCAAAATAAAAATTTGCTGCATTTTACAGTTTGTGATCTCTAAGGTTCAAATATTTCCATTCTGAAGAAAGTATAAAAATCACCAAAGTGAATCCTTATGTTGCATTTGTTCAGTCTGCCAGGCACTTATTCCTACATGTTTTTAAAAGTCTGATGTTTTGGGATTAGGAAGAAAAAGCACAAGATATTTAATTTCCCATTATAACTCATGATAAAACACTTGTTGCTTACCAAAAAAAAAATCTTTATTGATTTCCTTCTGGAACATCATTCTGTGACTTGCTTTCTTTACCAATTTCCTTTGAAATATAGGTTTCTTATTGACTCTGACTCCCTTTATTTACTGATTCTCTGCCTATTTTCCAAATGCATGTACCCAAATCATATTTCAAATATATATATAATCATTATCAGCCATTTGGAATTTATTTACTTATGAGTTCAAATGCCTTCCTCCCCTCTAATTTCTAAAACTGTGTCTGGCAATGTTGGGCTGGGAGAAATCTTGAATTATTCTAATCTATAAAACGGAACCCATAAAATTGGTGGCTTAAGAACAGATGTGTAAATAGTCTCCAGTTAGTGACTCATGGACAATCCGTCTCATTTCTTCCTATATATGGATTTTACACAACCAATAAAAATCATGTTTCAAAATCATCTAGGTCTGTGGTCTTATTTCCACTTCCTTCCTTTAGCTAGAAGCTCTACTCATCACTCAAATTTTGGTTCAAGCATCACTTCCTTAGGGAATCCTTCTTTGACCACATCTTAACACAGCCACAATTGGTTCAGTCAATCCAGTTATACATTCTTCAAAACCCTTATACTTTTTCATCAGAGTGCTTACTACAATTTAATAATCGTATTTCTCTGCACTTAATTGGATTAATATTTATCTGTGTACCCTAGAACTCCATGAAGAGGCTAATGTTTCCTACTCTGGTATTCTGATTCTAGATTAATGCTTGGCTCATAGTAAGGACTCAATAAGTATTTGGGGAATAAACGAATTTAAAAAATCCGTGAACAAAGAAGTGAAAAATGAACAAATGGCTAAAGTCTCCAGAACCACAGCACATAGTAGCACTCAACCCATTCCAGATCAGATTACTTTGCTGAGTATTACAGTTTGTTAAAGACGTGATTATAATTGCAGAAATTGGAAGTTATATATTCCCTCAATTATATCGTTTCTAATAGCTGAATTGTTTCTTATAGCTGTGTGGAAGATATGTACAGAAAGAAAGATAAACATTTGTATGTATGTATGTATGAATGTGGATTCATAAAGCATTGGTCAGTGAAATTTAGAGTTGAAAAATATATGAAATAGTTTTTGGGCAGTGCCTGTAGCTCAAAGGAGTAAGGCGCCGGTCCCATATGCCAGAGGTGATGGGTTCAAACCCAGCCCTGGCCAAAAAAAAAAAATAGTTTTTATAAATTTTCTCTAATAATCATGTATAAAATATATTGCCAGGAGGAAACAAAGTTAGTTATTCATGCATTTTTCAGTCTCCAAATTTTATTTTAATTTGAATATATGAGTAACATTTTTATAGTTTGAAGACTTTTATTTGTCTTTAGGAAATGTATGATAATCCAAATAATGTGGGAGATTTCTGGATACTCAATGATTTTCTGTTATAATAAAGTTAATTTAAACTTTGATCCTTAGTTTGTCCATAGCAAGGACTAAGAATTGCTTAAGTATGGATCCACACAAAAAGTTTGTGACTTGTGAATAACTACCTTTTCATTCATCCTACATTGTTTCTTAAAATGAATTTACCTACAGTTCATATTTTGAAAGCTGTTACCCCCCCCACTGGAATGTTTTTTGAAATAGAATATTTACCCATAGCAATACTCCTGTAAAGATTTCTCTTGGAGCCAGAATATCAGCACTTATCTTATCTTTTAATTGGCTTTTCAAACTTTTCTTACTTACATTGTCTTTGTGTTATAAAAAAGGAATTTTTCAAGATATGGTTGGGCCAAGAGTTCACTGAATCACCTCCTGCATCGGTGCCTTGGTCTCAGCTGCACAGCACCCCTGTCTTTCTGTGCAGCTGTAATGAGCTTAGCTGCTCCTAGCTGCTTGCAGGGCAGTTCCTGGGGCAGCGACACTCTGTCCTGCCTGTGGATCCGTGGCTATGGTGCCTTCATCCTGGAATGCCATCTTTCCTCTCACTGTTTGCCTAACTCTTGCTTGTCTTTCAAGATTCTCTCAGGCGTCATTTTCTTCAGGAAGTCTTCCATGACCTTTCTTCTAGTCAAGACTTTTCTTTTTTTTTTTTGCAGTTTCTGGCCAGGGCTGGGTTTGAACCTACCACCTCTGGCATATGGGGCCAGCGCCCTAGCCCTTTGAGCCACAGGTGCCGCCCTCGTCAAGACTTTTCATTCATAAGAAAAGAAACTCATTACAGTTGGCTCGTGGCAAAAAGAAAGGATATTTTTTTTCTAAGGAAACACCCAAAGATAGTAAGGCTGTTAAGGTAATTATCTTTAAGGTAAAACCCAAAGATAGTAAGCAAGTTAGAGTTCAGCCACGCAGGTTCTGGGCTTGGGCACTGAAAATTAGATCACTTCATGTTCTCTCTTGGCTCTGCTTCTTTCCACTTGCCTGCTACATGCTTCGTTGTTTATACCAGATTCCTTTGCTGGCTCACCTTGCATACCACCCAGCCGAGCACAATCTCCCTCAACTCCTCTTTCTACTTTATGACCTTCCAGCTGTGTAACTGGTACAAGTTCTCAAGTGACAGGAAACCTCAAGACAAGCCAAGAAAACCTCAGTCACAGCTGAGTCAATGGGTTGCTGGATTTCTATGAGGTCTCCCTCTAGGTTCAAATCAATTGTGACCACAGGGTCAGGGATGAGTCCTAAAGTCTGTGGGCTGCCCCTTGTGGCTCCCAGGGGAATAGGTTTTCCAAAGTGGACTACGAGAGGTGTAACCAATGATGGTCAAAAGGACAATGGTCCTTAGTTTGGGACTGGTAACTTTCTCATGGGCTCCCACAATATTGTACTCCTTTTTATAGCTTTATGCACTGTACTGCAATTGACTGTTAATATACAGAGGGTGCCAAAAAATGTATGCACATTTTAAGTGATGTTATCTATGTATTATTTTTTGAAGTTGAATTGAAGGTACCATTACTGGTCAAGTGTACCTAGATATGCTATACACATCCATTTTACCTGCAATTCATACACTTTTTGGGAACCATTTATTTTACTTCCAACAACACTGCTGAAAACATGTACACATTTTTTTGGCATCCCTGGTGAATGTCTTCCCACTAGGCAAGAAGTTTCTTGTGAGGCTGGACTGTTCTAATTTTTTTTTTTTTATTCCTCATGTTTCTAATATATAGTAAGTAATCAATAAATGTGTGTTCAAAGGGCAGGTATATTAGCCTTCAGTGTGAACACTTGCAATCTGTCTTCTATACTATTATGGTAATTATACAGTAATCAATTAAATATATTAATATAATAATCTCTTGCCTTTCTGTTTTGGAGTCCTAGAGTTCAAAGGCCCTGTCTTATTTTCTCCACATAATAAAAATCCAGGCTTCTGTTGACAAAGGGGAAGAGTCAGTGGCCATATGTGGAATCACAAAGGGAATCTGGCCTTCTGACTTGCTTCTTATATAGACTTTTAACCAGTGGTCTGTTTTCTAGCCTACCTTGGCCCTCCTCTAACAGAAGCTCCTGGTACAGTGCATTCTGTATATGAGTGTATCAAATCTATCATTTTCCCCCCAGCAGTCCCTGTTGCATTATTTCATTTTTATTTCAATACATCACCTTTACTGAGGCATATTTCATATTCAGTAAGTTTAAAAAAAAATTTTAGGTGTGCTATACAATGAATTTTAGTCTACAGAGGCAGGCAATATTCTGGTTTCTGACCAGAGACAGCCACTCACTCTTTCAATTGCCCTCATTTCCACTCCTGTTCTTTGATATTATTGTGATTCTTTTTCTCCCAGTTGATCACATCCATAATGTCTTAACTTCAAGACCTATGCAGTCATTGTAGTTTGAATTGTGTCTCCCAAACAGATATGTTGAATTCCCAACCTTGGGTATATTTGAATGTGACTTCATATGGAAAATGTTTTTTTGCAGATGTGAATGTTAATTATGTCATTCTGCCTTAGGAGAAGCACTAATCCAATGACAAATATCCTTATAAAAGATGGAAATCTGGACACACAAAGCGAAGGCTACGTGAAGACACAGAGGGAAGATGCCATGTGAAGATGCAGTTTGGGGTTATGCATCTGCAAACCAAGGAACACCAGGGATTGTAGAGATTCACCAGATAGAGAGTATTTCCACTACTCCAAAAAGTTCTCTTGTGCCCTTTTATAGTCAATTCGCTCTTCCCATGATACCTTGTGAAACACCTGCTTTCTGTAATTATACTTTCACCTTTCTAGTATTTCACATAAAATTGTTTGTAATATTTCCTTATCCTTGTAGTATTTGTAGGATCTGTAGTGTTTATGTCAGCTATTTCATTCACAATATTAAGAATCTGTGGCTTCTAGTTGGACGAGGTGATTCACAACTATAATTCTAGCATTCTTGGAAGGAAGAGATGGGAGGATCCTTCAAGCTCATGAGTTTGAGATTAGCCTGTGCAAGAGTGAGACCCCATTTCTACTAAAAATAGAAAAATTAGCCAGTGTGGTAGCACCTGCTTGTAGTCCCAGCTATTTGAGAGACTGAGGCAGGAGGGTCACTTGGACCCAGGAGTTTGACGTTGCTATGAGCTAGGCTGAGGCCCTGGCACTCTAGCTGGGGCAACAGAGTGAGACTCTGTCTCGAAAAAAAAAAAAAAGTGACTTCCTTCTTTTTTTTCTTTTCTAAATATGATTAGAGGTTTATCAATTTTATTAAGCTTTCAAATAAACATCTTTTTCTATTATTTGTTTCTCTACTTTTTCTGTTTTTAATTTTATTAATTTCTGCTCTTTATTATTTTCTTCCCTCTGTTTATTTGGATTTAATGGGTTCATCTCTTTCTGGAAGGCTCATTTGAGACTTTTTTCATTATTAATATGTGTTAGTGTTATAAGTTCTCCTGTAAAAACTGGCTTAGCTAAAAAAAAAAAAAACTGGCTTAGCTGCATATTACAAATTTTGATATGTGTGTTTTTACTTTTATGAAGTTAAAAATATTTTCCATTTTCTCTTGAGATATTTTCTTTGACTCAAGGATTATTTAGAAGTATGGTATTAAATTTCTAAATATCTAGGATTGTTCTTCATTTTAGCCTAAGTTTTTTGTATTCTGAAAGCATACTTTATATGATTTCAATTCTCTTAAATTCATTAAGGCTTGTGTTAGCATTTATATTTGTTTATAAATATAAATAACATTGTGCATGTTGTTACCTTAAATACAAATAATCGAATACTCCATTTAAAAAGCAGAGACTGAAAAAAAAATAAAAAAACAAATTAAAATAAAAAGCAGAGACTGTTATATTGTCCAAAAGCAAGATGCAATTAATATTTAAAGTAAAAGGATGAAAAATGATATATTATGCAAACCATGACCATAAAAGAGCTGGATTGGCTGTATTAAAAGAGAAAAAATATACATTAAGATAAGAAATAGAAAACTAGAAAATTTATTTATTTTTTATTTATTTTTATTTTTTTATTATTAAATCATAGCTGTGTACATTAATGCGATCATGGGGCACCATACACTGGTTTTATAGACTGTTTGACACATTTTCATCACACTGGTTAACATAGCCTTCCTGGCATTTTCTTAGTTATTGTGTTAAGACATTTACATTCTACATTTACTAAGTTTCCCATGTACCCTTGTCAGATGCACCCCAGGTGTAGTACCACCAATCACCCTCCCTCCGCCCATCCCCCCGGCCACACCTCTCTCTCTCCCCCTTTCCCCTATTCTTAGGTTATAACTGGGTTATAGCTTTCATGTGAAAGCCATAAATTAGTTTCATAGTAGGGCTGAGTACATTGGATACATTTTCTTCCATTCTTGAGATACTTTACTAAGAAGAATATGTTCCAGCTCCATCCATGTAAACATGAAAGAGGTAGAGTCTCCATCTGTCTTTAAGGCTGCATAATATTCCATGGTATACATATACCACAATTTATTAATCCATTCATGGATCGATGGGCACTTCGGCTTCTTCCATGACTTAGCAATTATGAATTGGGCTACAATAAACATTCTGGTACAAATATCTTTGTTATTATGTGATTTTTAGTCTTCTGGGTATATACCTAGTAGAGGAATTATAGGATTGAATGGCAGATCTATTTTTAGATCTCTAAGTGTTCTCCAAACATCTTTCCAAAAGGAATGTATTAATTCGCATTCCCACCAACAGTGTAGAAGTATTCCCTTTTCTCCACATCCACGCCAACATCTCTGGTCTTGGGATTTTGTGATATGGACTAATCTTACTGGAGTTAGATGATATCTCGAAGTAGTTTTGATTTGCATTTCTCTGATGATTAAAGATGATGAACATTTTTTCATATGTCTGTAGGCCGTGCGCCTGTCTTCTTCAGAGAAGTTTCTCTTCAAGTCCCTTGCCTAGCCTGTGATGGGATCACTTGTTCTTTTCTTGCTTATACGTTTGAGTTCTCTGTGGATTCTGGTTATTAAACATTTGTCAGAGACATAAACTGAAAATATATTCTGCCTTTTTGAGGGCTGTTTGCTTGCTTTACTTACTGTGTTCTTGGCTGTGTAGAAGCTTTTTAGTTTGATCAGGTCCCAGTAGTATATTTTTGAAGCTGCTTCAATTGCTTCGGGGGGTCCTCCTCAGAAAATACTCGCCCAGACAGATTTCTTCAAGGGTTTTCCCTGCACTCTCTTCTAGTATTTTTATAGTTTCATGTCTTAAGTTTAAATCTTTAATCCAGTGAGAGTCTATCTTAGTTAATAGTGAAAGGTGTGGGTCCAGTTTCAGTCTTCTACAGGTTGCCAGCCAGTTTACCCAGCACCATTTGTTAAATAGGGAATCTTTTGCCCACTGAATGTTTTTTTTTTTTTTTTTTGTAGAGACAGAGTCTCACTTTGTGGCCCTCAGTAGAGTGCCGTGGCCTCACACAGCCCACTGAATGTTTTTAATTGGCTTGTCAAAGATCAAATAATGGTAAGTACCTGGATTCATCTCTTGGTTCTCTATTCTGTTCCAGACATCTACTTCTCTGTTTTTGTGCCAGTACCATGCTGTTTTGATCACTATCGATTTATAGGATAGTCTGAGGTCTGGTAGCGTGATTCCTCCTGCTTTGTTTTTATTTCTGAGTAATGTCTTGGCTATTCAAGGTTGTTCTTATTCCATATAAAATGAAGTATTATTTTTTTAAGATCTTTAAAGTATGACAGTGGAGCTTTAATAGGGATTGCATTAAAATTGTATATTGCTTTGGGTAGTATGGACATTTTAACAATGTTGATTCTTCCCAGCCATGAGCATGGTATGTTTTTCCATTTGTTAACATCTTCAGCTATTTCTTTTCTTAGAGTTTCATAGTTCTCTTTATAGAGATCTCTCACATTCTTTGTTAGTTAACTCCCAAATATTTCATCTTCTTTGGTGCTACTGTGAATGGAATAGAGTCCTTAACTGTTTTTTCAGCTTGACTATTGTTGGTATATATAAAGGCTACCGATTTATGAATGTTGATTTTGTAACCTGAGACACTGCTGTATTCCTTGATCTTCTAAGAGTTTTGTAGTAGAATCCCTGGTATTTTCCGGATATACAATCATATCATCTGTGAAGAGCAAAAGTTTGATCTCTTCTGAACCTATGTGGATACCCTTTATCGCCTTTTTTTCCCTAATTGCGGTGGCTAAAACTTCCATTACAATGTTAAAGAGCAGTGGAGACAATGGGCAGCCTTGTCTGGTTCCTTATCTGACTGGAAATGATTTCAATTTAACTCCATTCAATACGATATTGGCTGTGGGTTTGCTGTAGATGGCCTCTATCAGCTTACGAAATGTCCCTTCTATACCAATATCCCTAAGTGTTCTGATCATGAAGGGATGCTGGATATTATCAAAAGCTTTTTCTGCATCAATTGAGAGAATCATATGGTCTTTGGTTTTTAATTTGTTTATGTGCTGAATTATACTTACAGATTTACGTATATTGAACCAGCCTTGAGACCCTGGGATAAAACCGACTTGGTCATGATGTATAATTTGTTTGATGGTGTTGCTGGATTCTGTTGTTAGGATCTTGTTGCATATTTTTGCATCTATATTCATTAGTGATATTGGTCTATAATTTTCTTTTCTTGTTGGGTCTTTTCCTGGTTTGGGGATCAGGGTGATGTTTGCTTCATAGAAGGGGTTGGGTAGTCTTCCTTTTTCTACATTTTGGAACAGGTTGAGTAATATAGGTACTAATTCCTCTTTAAAGGTTTGGTAGAATTCTGACAGGAAGCCATCTGGTCCCGCGCTTTTCTTTTTAGGGATATATTTTATGGTTGATGCTATTTCAGAACTTTATATTGGCCTGTTCAACATTTCCACATGATTCTGGCTAAGTCTTGGAAGGTGACGTGCTTCCAAGTATGGGTCAATTTCCTTCATATTTTCATATTTCTGAGAATAAAGATTCTTGTAATATTCATTAAGGAATTTTTGAATTTCTGAGGAGTTTGTTGTTATTTCGTCTTTGTTGTTTCTGATTGAAGAGATTAGAGATTTTACTCTTTTTTTCCTGGTTAGGTTAGCCAAAGGTTTATCTATTTTATTGACCTTTTCAAAAAATCAACTTTTGGATTTATCGATCTGTTGTATAATTCTTTTGCTTTCAATTTCATTTAATTCTGCTCTAATTTTGGTTATTTTTTTCTTTTACGGGTTTGGGGTTGGAATGTTCTTCCTTTTCCAGTTGCTTGAGATGTCCCATTAAGTTGTTAACTTCCTCTCTTTCCGTTCTCTTGAGGAAGGCTTGCAGCGCCGTAAATTTCCCTTTTAGGACTGCCTTTGTGGTATCCCAGAGGTTCTGATAATACATGTCTTCATTGTCATTTTGTTCCAAAAATTTGGCAATTTCCCTCTTAATCTCATCTCTGACCCAGCTATCATTCAGCATAAGGTTATTTAATTTCCATGTTTTTGTATGAGCATGCAGATTTCTGTTGTTACTGAGTTCAACTTTTATTCCATGGTGGTCAGAGAAGATACAGGGAATACTTTCTATTCCTTTAAATTTACTGAGGTTAGACTTGTGACCTAAGATGTGATCAATTTTGGAGTATGTTCTGTGGGCTGGTGAGAAGTATGTGTATTCAGTTTTGTTGGGATGAAATGTTCTGTAGATGTCTGCTAAATCCAAGTGTTGGATGGTTAGGTTTAAATCTAAAATTTCTTTCCTCAGCTTCTTATTGGAGGCTTGATCCAACACTGCCAAAGGAGTGTTGAAATCTCCAACTATCATGGAGCTGGAGGAAATCAAGTTGCTCATGTCTGTTAGAGTTTCTCTTATAAATTGAGGTGCATTCTGGTTGGGTGCATAGATATTAATAATTGAAGTCTCATCATATTATTACCCTTAACAAATATGAAGTGACCATTTTTATCCTTCCTTACTTTTGTTGGTTTAAACCCTACTGTATCTGCAAATAAAATTGCAACACCTGCTTTTTTCTGATTACCATTTGCCTGAAATATGTACGACCATCCTTTCACCCTGAGCCTTTATTTATCTTTGAAGGTAAGATGTGACTCTTGTATGCAGCAAATATCTGGCCTGAGTTTTTGTATCCAGTCAGCTAACCCGTGCCTCTTTTAAGTTTAAGCCATTCACATTAATGGAGAATATTGATATGTTTGGTAAAATGTTAGGTGTCAAGTTTTTCAAAAGTCCAGTGGACATTTTTAATTCTTTCGCCACTGTGGAAGTTGGAGTTTGATCAAAAGTTTCTGAGCGAGTTTACTTTTGTGGTAGAGGATTGGACTGGTCATTACGGAGGATAGGTCTGAGAATATCCTGAAGAGCTGGTTTGGTTATGGCAAATTTCTTCAACATATAAATGTCATTAAAGTATTTAATTTCTCCATCGTAAATGATACTCAGTTTAGCTGGATACAGGATCTGGGGTTGAAAGTTATTTTGCTTTAGGAGATTAAAAGTTGATGACCACCCTCTTCTGGTTTGAAAAGTTTCAGCAGAGAGATCTGCAGTCATTCTAGTATTCTTCCCTTTGTAGGTAATGGATTTCTTACGTCTGGCTGCTTTCATAATTTTCTCCTTCATATTAACTTCAGTGAAGTTAATTACGATATGTTTGGGTGATGTCTTATTGGGATTGAGTCGTGCTGGGGTTCTGAAACTGTCTGCTGTCTGAATTTCCGAATCTCTTGGCATGCCTGGAAAATTCTCTTTCATAATTTCATGGAGAAGGGCCTCTGTGCCTTGCTAGGCCACTTCATCACTTTCAGGGATTCCAATGAGGCAGATATTAGCCTTCTTCAAATTATCCCAGAGCTGTCTGAGAGAATGATCCATTTTTGCTCTCCATTTCTCTTCTTCTTTGAGAGTTTGGGAACATTCAAAGGCTTTGTCTTCAATGTCAGAAATCCTTTCTTCTGCTTGCTCCACTCTGTTACTGAGGGATTCTACTGTATTTTTCAGATTTTTGAGAGCTGCAAATTCTTGCTTCAGTGTGTCAAAATTTTGGTGGTTTTGTCTTCAAATTTGTTAAATTCTTGAGACAACTTTTGAATTTCTCCTCGAATTTCTAATTCCGACTTTTGAATTGCCGCTTGAATTTCTAATTCCAAATTTTCCTCCGTTTTATTAATCTTGTTTGCAATCCAAATTCTGATTTCGATTTCTGACATCTTGGCCAACTATTTATGAATGGGATATTCAGTTACATCTGCCATATCTTTCCTTCAGGGGGTTGATCTATTCTGGTTATTCATGTTACCAGAGTTTTCCTGCTGATTCTGCCCCATGATTGTTTAAACCATTTGATTTTTCCCCTGGAGCTTTGCTTAGGACCTGTATAGTGCTATGGCCTGAGAAACTGGGGACCTGTTTGGTGTGGTGGGGCTAAGTGGTTCTGTCTTGTTTTCAGCTGGTTTCTGTTTGACCCTAGTGAAACAGTTACTCTGGGTTGAAGTCTCGGCTGTGGAGAAACACCAGCAATTAAGTCACCCTGCCTACCACAGGCAACAATTGGAAAAGGAAAATCAAACCTTCCTACAACCACACACCTGTGGAAAGCTGTCTTCACATCTTGTCTCTGCCCCTCCAGTTTGGTCTGAATACCAGGTGGCACATCAGAGCAACGACTCCAGAGCAGTGGAATAATAAGGGCCAGGCACAGTTTCTACGCAAACCTAAAGGGTGACTGTGGTTCCCAGAAGACTGGAAGGAAGCTGAAAACTAGAAAATTTAAAGGCAGAATAATATTAGCACAGAGATGAAGGGTGTTCATAATTATTAAATCGTCAATATATCAAGAAGATACAAAAATTATATAATTATATATATATGCTTACCTAATAATACACTGCAAAATGCATTGAGGGGAAGGGAGGGGGGAGGTTATGGTGGAGGGAGGGTAATGGGTGTGGCCACACATAAGGTGCATCTTAGAATGGGTACAGGCAAAACTTACTAAATGCAGAATAGAAATGCCTACATATAGCAACTAAGAAAATGCCATGAAGGCTACGTTGAACAGTTTGATGAGAATATTTCAGATTGTATATGAAACCAGCACATTGTACCCCTTGATTGCACTAATGTACACAGCTATGATTTAACAATAAAAATAAATTAAAAAAAAATAAATAAAAAAAATTAAAGTAAATATGAAATTTAAAAATTAAAAAGAGAGACAGACAATTCAATGATTACAGTTACAGATTTCAATTCTCCTCTCTTAGGAATTGATTTAAAAATAAAAACTAAACAGAAAATCATTAATGTTGGTTATCTGCACAAGACTATTAACTAACTTGACCTAACTAGCATGCATAAAACATTCCAACTCAATTATAGCAGAATGCACATTCTGTACCTAGAACACTCTCCAGGAATAAAATATACTAGCTATAAATTTGCCTCTAGTATTATATATATAATGTTATTGATTTCAGATCTATTACATATAATATCTATTACATATTTTTATATTATATGAAGAAAATTAATTTATAGCTTTAAATGTTTACGTTAGAAAAGATTAAAACTCTTAAATCAATACTCTAAATTCTGACCTTAATTCTCACCTAGAAAATTATTAGCATATCAAACTCAAAGTAGAAGGGAGAGAACAGAAATCACAGAAATGGAAAACAAAAAAGAAAAATCAATTAATCAAAAAGTTCTGAGGCTGAGGAAAGAGGATGCATTAAGCCCAAGAGTTTGAGGGATAGCTCAAATGGTACTCTACCAAGGGTAACAAAATGAGACTCTGTCTCAATATACTAACAACAACAAAAAGTTCTTTGACCAGGTCAACAAAACAAATAAACCTTTGGTTAAACTAGACAAGATGAAAAGAGAAAGACAGAAATCAGAAACAGTGGAGAGGGCATAAGCATATATCATATAGAAATTAAAAATGTTTTAAAAAGCATACTATGAATACTTTATGGACATAATGATGGAATGGACAAATTTCTAGAAAGACACAAATTACAAAAAACTGACAAGAAAAAAATACTGTATTGAGTAAAATAACTGAATTTGTAATTAAAAATCTTTCCACAGGCCTGGCATGGTGGCTTATGCCTATTATCCTAGCACTCTGGCTGGCTGAGATGGGTAGATTGCCTGAGCTCACAGGTTTGAGACCAGCCTGAGGAAGATCGAGACCCCGTCTCTAAAAATAGCCAGGTGTTGTGGTGTGTGCCTATAGTCCCAGCTGCTCAGGAGAGTGAGACAAGTTAATGTCTTGAGCCCAAGAGTTTGAGGTTGCTGTGAGCTATGATACCATAACACTCTACAGAGGGCAACAAAGTGAGACTCTGTCTTCAAAAAAAAAAAACCTTTCACAAAGAAAACGTAGGCAGAGATGTCCTCACCTAGAGAATTCTATCAATGTTTAAGGAAGACCTAATACTAATTTTATACAAATTTTCTCAGAAAGTAGGAGAGAGGCCAGGTGTGGTAACTCTCATAGCATTCTGGGAGGCCGAGGCAGGTAGATAGCTTGAGCTAATGAGTTTGAGATCAGCCTGAGCAAAAGTGAGACCCTGTCTCTACTAAAAAATATAAAAACTGAGGCAAGAGGATCGCTTGAGCCCTAGAGTAAGAGGTTGCTGTGGGCTATGACGCCACAGCACTCTACCCAGGGCGACCACTTAAGACTCTGTCTCAAAACAACAACAATAAAAAAGAAAGGAGAGAAAAAAATTCCTTCCCAACTAATTTTATATGGTCAATATTACAAGTGTTTCCAAAGGAAAATAAATAACATACAATTAGAGACCAAAGAAATACAGATTGAAAATGAAAAAGTGTATCTGTCATTATTTGCAGATGACATGGTTTTGTATTTAGAAAAATCTAAGTAATCTACCAAACCAAACAAAGCTAGAAGAACCAATAAGCACGTTTAGTAAGGTTACAGGATACAAGACAAATATACAAAACCTGAATTACATTACTGTACCTTGGCAATGAACAAACTGAATATGATATTAAGAAAATAATTTCATTCATAATGTTATTAAAAGCACAAAATACTTAGGAATAGATTTGACAAAAGAAATTAAGACTTGTATAGTGAGAACTATAATACACTGCTGAGAAATATTAAAGGCAATCTAAACAAATGAAGTGATCTGCCTTGTTCATATTTTAAAAGACTAAATATTGTTAAGATGGAAATTCTTCTCAATTTGATTTATAGACTAAATACAATAATATCAAGATATACTCACTCTTCAAAATAGAAATTGATGAAGTAATCTTTTTTTTTTCTTTTTTTATTGTTGGGGATTCATTGAGGGTACAATAAGCCAGTTACACTGATTACAATTGTTAGGTAAAGTCCCTCTTGCAATCATGTCTTGGCCCCAGAAAGTGTGACACACACTAAGGCCCCACCCCCCTCCCTCCATCCCTCTTTCTGCTTCCCCCCCATAACCTTAATTGTCATTAATTGTCCTCATATCAAGATTGAGTACATAGGATTCATGCTTCTCCATTCTTGTGATGCTTTACTAAGAATAATGTCTTCCACTTCCATCCAGGTTAATACGAAGGATGTAAAGTCTCCATTTTTTTTAATGGCTGAATAGTATTCCATGGTATACATATACCACAGCTTGTTAATCCATTCCTGGGTTGGTGGGCATTTAGGCTGTTTCCACATTTTGGCGATTGTAAATTGAGCTGCAATAAACAGTCTAGTACAAGTGTCCTTATGATAAAAGGATTTTTTTCCTTCTGGGTAGATGCCCAGTAATGGGATTGCAGGATCGAATGGGAGGTCTAGGTCGAGTGCTTTGAGGTTTCTCCATACTTCCTTCCAGAAAGGTTGTACTAGTTTGCAGTCCCACCAGCAGTGTAAAAGTGTTCCCTTCTCTCCACATCCACGCCAGCATCTGCAGTTTTGAGATTTTGTGATGTGGGCCATTCTCACTGGGGTTAGATGATATCTCAGGGATGTTTTGATTTGCATTTCTCTAATATATAGAGATGATGAACATTTTTTCATGTGTTTGTTAGCCATTCGTCTGTCGTCTTTAGAGAAAGTTCTATTCATGTCTCTTGTTCATTGATATACGGGATTGTTGGCTTTTTTCATGTGGATTAATTTGAGTTCTCTATAGATCCTAGTTATCAAGCTTTTGTCTGATTGAAAATATGCAAATATCCTTTCCCATTGTGTGGGTTGTCTCTTTGCTTTGGTTATTGTCTCCTTAGCTGTACAGAAGCTTTTCAGTTTAATGAAGTCCTATTTGTTTATTTTTGTTGTTGTTGCAATTGCCATGGCAGTCTTCTTCATGAAGTCTTCCCCCAGGCCAATATCTTCCAGTGTTTTTCCTATGCTTTCTTTGAGGATTTTTATTGTTTCATGCCTTAAATTTAAGTACTTTATCCATCTTGAGTCAATTTTTGTGAGTGGGGAAAGGTGTGGGTCCAGTTTCAGTCTTTTACATGTAGACATCCAGTTCTCCCAACACCATTTATTGAATAGGGAGTCTTTCCCCCAAGGTAAGTTGTTGTTTGGTTTATCGAAGATTAGGTGGTTGTAAGATGTTAGTTTCATTTCTTGGTGTTCAATTCGATTCCAAGTGTCTATGTCTCTGTTTTTGTGCCAGTACCATGCTGTCTTGAGCACTATGGCTTTGTAGTACAGACTAAAATCTGGTATGCTGATGCCCCCAGCTTTATTTTTGTTACTAAGAACTGCCTTAGCTATACGGGGTTTTTTCTGGTTCCATACAAAACGCAGAATCATTTTTTCCAAATCTTGAAAGTACGATGTAGGTACTTTGATAGGAATGGCATTGAATAGGTAGATTGCTTTGGGAAGTATAGACATTTTAACAATGTTGATTCTTCCCATCCATGAGCATGGTATGTTCTTCCATTTGTTAATATCCTCTGCTATTTCCTTTCTGAGGAGTTCATAGTTTTCTTTATAGAGGTCCTTCACCTCCTTCGTTAGGTATATTCCTAGGTATTTCATTTTCTTTGAAACTATGGTGAAGGGAGTTGTGTCCTTAATTAGCTTCTCATCTTGACTGTTATTGGTGTATACAAAGGCTACTGACTTGTGGACATTGATTTTATATCCTGAAACATTACTGTATTTTTTGATGACTTCTAGGAGTCTTGTGGTTGAGTCTTTGGGGTTCTCTAAGTATAAGATCATGTCGTCAGCAAAGAGGGAGAGTTTGACCTCCTCTGCTCCCATTTGGATTCCCTTTATTTCCTTGTCTTGCCTAATTGTATTGGCTAGAACTTCCAGCACTATGTTGAATAGTAAAGGTGACAGAGGACAACCTTGTCTGGTTCCAGTTCTAAGAGGAAAAGCTTTCAGTTTTACTCCATTCAGTAAAATATTGGCTGTGGGTTTGTCATAGATAGCTTCAATCAGTTTTAGAAATGTGCCACCTATACCTATACTCTTCAGTGTTCTAATTAGAAAAGGATGCTGGATTTTATCAAATGCTTTTTCTGCATCTATTGAGAGGATCATGTGATCTTTATTTTTGCCTCTGTTAATATGGTGGATAACGTTTATGGACTTGCGTATGTTAAACCAGCCTTGCATCCCTGATGAAGTAATCTTAACATTACATACAGATGCAGACAGAAAGCAGAGCAATTTTTGCTTAGGACTGGAGTGAGAGCAGTTTTTGACTACAAATGTGCAGGAAGCAAACTTTTTGAGCTGGTGCAATTGTTCCCAAACTGGATTGTGTTATTAACTGCACAACTGTACAAGTTATTAAAAATCATGGAAGGTATGCTTACAATGAATAAATTGTATAATACATAAGTAATACTTTAATAAAGCTGTTAAAATTCAGATTACCTGGGAACCTGTATTTTGTTTAAAATAGAAGTGAAAGGAAATAATGGAGGAGTGGTAGAGAATGTGGGCAACCAAGAAGTGAGGAACTGGACAGCTGCTCTCTTTAGATGGGGTATGAATTTTCCATTGTCCAGTTCTATTACTCCCCCCTTGTATCTTACACTTCTAAGATCATTTCATTCATTTTGTTACGTGATTTTTGCAGACATCTCTCTTCCATCCCAGAGCAGTAAGTATCCTTTCCCTTTTCTGAAGTCTTTTATAGGTACATGTTCAACAGCAGCTTTCATACTTTCCCCAAGAATAGCTATAAATCATGCATAATTTATGTAAAAATTAAAGAGTTTATTCTTAGAGGCAGTGAGTGATATAAAGATGGAAAGGATAGATTTGAATTTTTAAGTATAAGTTGGGGAAATAGTAAACATTTGTTCATATTTAGAGATAGCAGCATAATTTTGTGATATCATTTATAGGACCATTTTATAAATAAGGAAACTAAGGCTCAGACACTTCTTATAATTTCTTATAAATATGATCATATTCAAGATCATATGGTTATCCAAACTTCTTGCTCCACAGGGCATATTTTTGTGCTTTCAAAAAAAAAAAAAGAGAAAGAAAAAACAGAATGTCATACAAAATCTTAGAAATAAATTAATGCCTTGGAAGAATGTTTTTTTCCTAGGCCTCATAAAGATTCAAGAGGCTTGTGTTTTTTTTTTTTTTTTTCTTTTTAGACTTGGCTAGATGTCTTTTATGTTTTTCTGGCGAATTGAATAGAGCTGGAGAAGCCCTGTTGTAGCTGCTAAAATAATTACTCATTTTTTGAAAGCTCAGAAGAGCTGTTTCTCAACTTTGAGAAGTCATAGTTTAAACATAGATAAGTTGGGGGTTTTTTTGGTGTTATGGCCTTATCTACATCTGAAGTTTCAGGCACCAAGGGAGAAACATTTAAATATTTATGTGTTACGGTAAAACTGAAGGAATCTTGTAAAATCTTAAACTATCATGTTTACTGCTGTACTAGATTACAGGTTTCAATCTCTAAAGCAGAATGATTTAGAAGTAGGGATAAAACATTCATTGTTCACCTGTGCTCTAACTGAAGAAGTTGTGTTGCAATTTTAAGTCTGATGCTCTTATTGTACTTTGGAGTGTGAAGCTATCCCTCAGACCATTTAGAATAAAGATGACAAGACTTCATTACAAGCATTGCAATGTCCATAGCTAAATCAACAAGTGGGATACTTAATTTTAGACTTATAATTGGGTTTTATAATTGCCCATAAAAAAGTCCCAGCTGGCACAGGTGAAGCATGAGCATAAAGCAGAGGCCACATCCTGGTGGCCTGTGTGCCAAGCCCACCCTGCAGATGTGTCACATTTTGTTTGGCTTTTAAAGTGTTTAAAGAAATTGTTTTTCTGAATTTTGTAGACAACATTTAGCAATCTGGGGAGTTCACACAAACATCTAAATTTCCTGCTTCTCTTGAAAAATCTGACCATCTGTCCATATTAGACCCACAATCCCGTTGAATATATACTGTGCCCTTTATCAAGGCAGGTACATGGTTTACCTTATGCGCTGTCTACAGGGAGCTGCCTCACTCGTTCATGGTTCCTGAAGACTGTACACTGACCTTTCCAAATGGTGAAGTCTTTAAAGTGGTTAGTTGCCTTGGGATGCAGGCAGTATACTTCTTCTGCTTGTTTTCTCAGGTTCAAAGCCACTTTGGAATGTCTCTGCTGAGTTGTTTTCAGAACTTTTGACACTCATTTGACCAGTCTCAGTGGAGTAAATCTTTGTCCTTGAATTTGATTTTTGGAAAGTGCCAAAGGAAAATTTAGAGCCAAGTTTGGGGTGAAAAAATATGCGTGAGTATGAAATAGTGAGAACCTGTTTCTCTTGGGTGGTTTGTGAGCTGACTCAAAGGTAACTTTAAAAACAAAAGTTCAATAATGCTTTGAGGGAAGGCTTTTACTTTTTCCAGATGTCAATTGTCCTTTCTACTAAGTTCTCATAGGTTTTAATTTTTTGTTTACGAGTTGGTCCTATCCCCCCACTTTCACCAAATTTGAGGGCCATTTGAGAGAAAGATACATTTTGATTCATTTTTCATACGGTATACATAATTGAGGGCCAAAAGATTAGGTTGAAGGATTCATTACTTAACCGAATGAATAAATGATGAGTCAGTATAAATGGAGAGCATCCCAAGTTGACTCTTTTAGGGGGAATAACATTCATTCTTACATTCTCATTTTTAAACATTTTGTATATTCATTTTGTGTAATCAGAATGAATTGAAAATTAATCATTTTCAGCTTGTACAAATTTTCGTGGTTTCTGAAGTCAGTCCCCGGAATGGTAAAGCAGCGCAAAGTGACTGGTTTGCCCTTGACAAGACACTTCACTGGGACTTGTGGATTTGCTAACTGATGAGCAAATAAAGGTTAGAGTTCTAGGACCGAAGATGGAACAAGACCCACCACATGTCCTAGTTCAAACATAAAGCTTATCAGAGTATTTCAGATTGTGTTAACATTTTCCCATCTGACGACACTCTGAAACTTTTTCATACAGAAAGTCTAAAAGAACTAAAATAAATACATTAAAACTATAGCCCAACGAAACTCCAGAAACCACACAAAACCGTGGGAAACTAAATATCCCTTATGTATGTGTATGTATAACATATGTAAACCCAGGTATTTTAAGGTTGGCCCACGTAATGTGTTGTTGGGGGATAGTAAGCAGCCACACACAAACCCTCCCCCCCATCCTAAGACAAACACAGAAAGTATCTGTCTAGCCCACCCCCAAGCAGTTCCCGCCAAAAGACTCCCAACTTTCCAGGCCAGCTGTGGAATGTGCCCACCCCATGTGGCCCCAAATAAATAGGTGTCTGTAACTGCCCTTGGGGGCAGACGCTGTCTTTGCACTACTGAGGCGGGTTACCCGCCCCCTTTCAATTAAACCCGGACTGAACCTTTCCACTGCGGTGTCGTGTCTGGGTACCCTCATTTACACCTCTAATGGGTGACAGGACTTTGAGGGAATTTTTTTGCTTGTTTTTACCGGGCAGAGACAAAGTCTCCTTCGCCCAGGGATCATTTGCATTTACATCCAGAAACACGCAGGTCGGCCCCACGACTCCCGCTGGCGGGGCAGCATCGGCGGCCGCATCCTCTCCGCCTGCCCGCTCTATTTTGGGGCCCCATGATCTCATGCCCTCTGCAGACCACACTCTGCAATTCCAGCTCTGCCCGCGCCGAGAGGCCACTCAGGGCGATTCCTGCAAGTCTTCTGACGGTGGCCCGGGCGCGGGCAGGGGAAGGGTGGGAGGGGGGAGATCAAGACACGCCCACGTACAGGACCCAAAATAACCAACACTCAGAGTGCCCGAAATCAGACAGGAAGCCAAATAATCCGGGGCGTTGAGTCGCTCAGCCGTCACTCGGAGCGCCGGGCGCAGGGCCCCGAGTCAGGGGTCTGACCGCGGGCGGCGGGGCGGGGCGGCGCGGCGCGGAGCCTATTAAAGGCGCTGCGGGGCGGCGGGGCTGAGCGCCCGGGGCCACGATGGAGAGGGACGGCTGCGCGGGGGACGGGAGCCGGGGCGGCGAGGGCGGGCGTGGCCCTCGGGAGGGCCTGGCAGGGAACGGCCGTGACCTGGGCCGCGGCCACGCCGCCGAGACGCCCGCGGATCCGCAGGCGGCCACGTCCCTGCTGGCCCCCATGGACGTGGGGGAAGAGCCGCTGGAGAAGGCGGCGCGCGCCCGCACGGCCAAGGACCCCAACACCTATAAAGTGCTCTCGCTGGTAGGTCGGGGGCCGCCGCGCGCCGGAGAGGGCGGGGAGGGCGGCGCCGAGCTCCCGCTCCCCGGCCCGGCAGCCCTCGGACGCTGCTCCGCCTGCGCGCTCTGCTCTGCGGCCTCGCGGGCACCCGGCGCCGCCGCTTCTTACCTGGATCCCAGCGGGATGGTTCCCTCTTACTTGAATGATAAATGCTTATGAAAACAGTCTCTTGAACATTGTCATCTTTAGAAATATTTTTTTCTCTCTCCTGCCCTAGAGAGTCCAGGCTTCTTAGGAGGGAAGGCTGGCCAAACCAGAAAGTTGTTGGTTAGTCTTAAGAAGTGCATCAGCAGGGTTTTCCCAATTTGGGGTGCCTCTCTGCCTGGATTAATTGACGACTCCAGGTGGAAAGACTGAGCTGAGCTCTTTTAAGTTTTATTTGGAGCTTTAGAGAACACTTTTTCTGTTTGGCTCTGTTTTGGAATTTCCTTGCAGCTGTTCAGAAATTCCATCAATATCCTCATTATGTGACTGAAGAAACGTTTATGATTCTTACAGTACTTTGAGGAACCACATTCCTAGACTTAAGAGATGGTATCATATCCTAAGTACTTAAACATAAGCCCGAGGTTCGGGGTAGGCGCGGTGGCTCACACCTGTAATCCCAGCGCTCTGGGAGCCAGAGGTGGGTGCATCCCTTGAGCTCAGGAGCAAGACCGCATCTCTACAAATAGCCGTGCATTGTGGCGGGCGCCTGTAGTCCCAGCTACTTGGGGGGCTGAGGCAAGAGGATCTCTTGAGCTCAGGAGTTGGAGGTTGCTCTGAGCCGTGACACCATGGCACTCTACCTAGGGTGACAAAGTGAGACTCTGTGTCACAAAATAAATAAGCCTAAGGTTCAAAGAACAAATGTCTCAAACGACATGATGTTTGCATCTCTAAGTAGATCATTTGCATCATATAACATTGTGATCTATAACACAATATTGATGAGAACTTTTTTAGTTTTAGTCTCTAAGTCACTTTTTAAAAAATTTTGGATTTTGTTAATGAAAGGCTTTAGCTTTCACAATATTATCATCTAAATTATTTAGTATTCATACCTTCATTATTTTATTTTTATTTAAAATTTTTAATACCTTAAGTTAAAACCTATAAGAGATTCACACACTATAAAGTATTAAATAGTTGTACGTTGAATCTGTATGTAACTCCAGTGTAAAACCATTTCTACATGCTAGTACGTCTTGAAAGGTTTTCCATTTGCTAAATTCGGTTTGTAACTTTTTTCTGTTCATTGAGTTATAGATCCACAATAGGTATCAACAATTACAACAAGCGTTTTAATCTTTGACACCTGCAGTCTGCTAATCAAATAGCATTCCATCATGCTCTGATGATACACCTCTGGGCATTTGGCATGGAAATATCCTACATTAGAACACCGATAGGTAGGACTGTCATGGATATCCCATTCTCCCATTAGCTGGAGTCCTTTGTTGTAACATGAATTGGAAAAAATTCTTACCTTGCATCTTTTGATGAAATACTATAGGATGTTAATGTATAAGTATAACCAAACTCATTGCTTTGTTGTTGAAACTCTTATTTAATGACAGCTGAAAGTGAAACCTCTTACTTATTCTTCTTTCTCTTCCCTAGTTCAATACCTTTCTTTCCCTAGACCTTCCCCAAATGATGGGCTTCCACAGGGAAAGTCCCCAAAAGGAGCTTGGCAATTATCATCAAAGAGCTTGGGGACTTGTCTTCTAGACAGAAGCTGCAATTATGGAATTGTTTTTGTTTTTCAAATTAAACATCAATACACTTTTCATAAAGCTGAAGAAGTGGACTAATTGTATCCTGGGGTTGGGATTAGGAGACGCCACCATTGTGATCCTCAGCTACATAATTCTCATCTAGTGGGATGAACACAAGAGTTGCCTTGTAGGGTAATGATTAACCAGGGGCAACATGATTGTTGCATTTTTCTGCAGTTTTCTCAGATAAAGTAAAGTGATGTAGGTGTGTGAAAGTGGATGAAGAAGGAAACATCCTGTCCTACCCTGGCTTTTCCCTGGTGTAGTGTTTGATCCTGGGGGTGGACCAGAAAGCTCTGCTGTAGAGGCTTCTGGCCCTGAGCTCCGGGTCTGCTTATGTCCAGGCACTGAGCTAGACTGAGGAAAACAGCAGAAGAGAAAATTATTCCCTATATGCTTTGGTAGGCATGTTAAATACTTGATGCCCTTCCTTGCTTCCAATTGATGTTTTGAACCGAAGTGTAGGGTAGACTTCCATGGAGGTTGGACTTAGAGATGTATTTGAAATATCCTTCTTGTTCTCTGGCATAGTTTTAAAGCAACAGGTAATTTTCAATCACATTGCAATATATTTCCCCGGTTAGCTCTTCTTATCTTTTTTTTTTTGGTAGAGACCGAGTTTCACTTTATTGCCCTCGGTAGAGTGCCCTGGTGTCACACAGCTCACAGCAACCTCCAACTCCTGGGCTTAGGCGATTCTCCTGCCTCAGCCTCCCAAGTAGCTGGGACTACAGGCGCCCGCCACAACGCCTGGCTAGCGGTTAGCTCTTCTAAGGCAGTATTTTTGTGCATTTATGACCTCCTGTACCTATGAATGTATCTATCTCTCTCTGTATAAAGGGTTTAGTATATGGGTGGTAGTTATTGAAAACTACTTTCATGTTTCAATGAAAGCATCCTTTATAAGAGGCAGAAATTGGCCTTGCTTACCTGAGATTTGGGTGCAAAAGGCATTAATTTAGTTAGCTTCCCTTGCAACCTCATTGTCTTATCTCTGGAATACAGCATGAAGAATAAGGTAACTCTGTGCTCTTAATCAGACTTGGAATTGACATTGCTTGGAATTGACGTAGCTCTGTGTGTACCCACAATTTAGGTTTTCTTTTCTTTTTTTTTTTTTTATTAAATCATAGCTGTGTACATTGATATGATCATGGGGGGTTTTATTTTAAACTCACCAAATCGTCTTAGAGGCCAGTTAGTCTCTTGTGTCCATTGGTTCACATGTTATATTAAAATGCACAAAGGATTTCTAGGAATTTGGCAAGATTGTTGTGTTTACTAGGGTTAAAATAGTACCCAGCACTTAATGTCAGCTTTTGGTTGGTTGAATAAATGCACTGCACTTGTAGTTAGCCTGAATCATACTTCATACTTTGACTGGGAAAAGGAAAAGATAGGAAGACCGAGTACACAACCATAGCCCTGTAGGGTCTGTGAAGGTCAGGAATCCAAATGGAGAAGACATTGGTGTATAGATTCAGAGGTACATAAAAATGGGGATGTCACTTTACTTCAGCACAGAAGGATGGAAGAGGTAGTGAAAAGTTGTGAAATAAGGCCAATGTGTCTAAGAGAACAAAGAAGGCCTCTGTGATAACTTGGATTCAGAATCAGAAGTCTAGCCACTGGGCATTTCCTCAGGTACAAACCCAAAGTGTGCCCATCTGGTATGTGTAAGTAAGGCCATCCTCTAGGTGCGAATGAGAGTCTCCCTCACATGTACTAAGACCTCTTTTGGTAACTTTTCTGTCATGCCCTCAATTCTTTATGACACTTATAGGCAACTCTCTTCTTCAGCATTGCTTGCCATGGCTTTCTTTTTTCTTTCTTTCTTTTTTTTTTTTTTTAGACAGCATCTCACTTTGTCACCCTGGTAGAGTGCTGTGGCGTCACAGCTTGCAACAACCTCAAAATCTTGGGCTTAAGCGATTCTCTTGCCTCAGCCTCCTACCACAATGCTTGGCTATTTTTGGTTGCAGTCGTTGTTGTTTAGCGAGTCTGGGTCGGATTTGAACCCACCAGCCTTGGTGTATGTGGCTGGTGCCACAACCACTGTGCTATGGGCGCTGAGCCTCTGTGGCTTCTTTCCTGCTGCCGTTAGTTATGTTCTGGTATGTTTCACACTGTTTATAGCCTCTACCTGTGTCCTGCCAAGCGCTCTCTCTCAGGGTTCCACAGCCATCCTGTCAGCACTTTTCCCGTTTCCTTTCTATTCACTTGTTCCGTGAACTCTGCCGCTCAGTTTTGCCATCTCTTGCCCCCATCAGATCCTAATCATGACTCTGGGGAGAATCTCTAGTGGCCATGTTGAGAGACGCCGATGTGTTGTGTATAATCAAGAACTGTGGCCATTAACCTTTTTAGAATATTTACAGAAATTTTTGTCAGTCATCTTCTCATCTTTTTCCAACCTACTTTCTCCCCTCAGGTGTTAATATATAAGACAAATGACTATATTTTCTTATTCAAAATTTTTTCAAGTTTGATGCATGCCATTACAAAATATTTGTGTAATTTTTAAGTGGCAGCGGATAAATTGTGTCTATATTATGAGTTTTTTGGGTAAACCAGAAGGCTCAATCGTTATTCATAACTTTTTTTTTTTTTTTTTTGCTAGAGGAAGAGGCATTTTAAGTTCCAAACAACCTAGGCACAAATAAGCTTTTGGAATACTACTTGTAATGAGAGATCTGTGTTTGGTTAAAGTAAACATGCCTCCATCAACTATGAAACATCCTCCAAACAAAAAATAAACAAGAAACCTTTTAGCAAATGAGCTCAAGCAGAACATACGTTACTCTTTTAAGCATAAGTGCTTGTGCAACAAGCACTGATCTTCGGACTGCTGACCCAACATGAAAGTCCTTTAGCATTGAATAAAAACTGTTATGTGTTTACCAAGGAAAGACAATGTAGTTACCCATTTAAGAAGGGTTTTCAAAAAAAGTGACCAGAATGTTCAGTTAACTATTAACTAGAAGATACTATTTCCTGAGTCTTATAGTTTTCTGAGGTTAAATTATGACGGTTAAGATAAATTCTGTAGTATTTTCCTTTATTTTCTTGTCCTTTTAGTTTTTAGAAGAAGCATTGGTAGAAATGTAGGTGGTAAAAGTTTGGACGATTATAATCATTTATAATATGGTACTCCCAGTTCATTTGCCCATCATTTCCCTGTATATTTTTAATTGCCCTTCAATATGTCGAGAACTCTGAAATAGGACAGTACGGTGACCTTCACTTCTACTTCACAGATATTAGTGTGGATAGAGAACACCCGGGGAATCTGAAGGCAGCGTCCTGAGCGCCAGTGTCAGAGATTACGAGTTAGAAGATTTGGAGTAGAGCCGAGAAATCTGCATTTTTTTTGTTTAACCAGCACCTCAAGTTATTGAGATGAAATTGGTTTATTTACTTCATTTGGGGTTCAGTTTACAGGCAAAAGCTATTAGTAAGTAACAGACTATGAAAACAAGAAGGATTTTTAACTACAGATTTTTATTGTGGAGTAATGGCTGATGCTATTCCTTTCATTTGCCTTCTCTGTGATGACTAGATGTCACATCCTATTTGTCAAGCTCTGTCTGCCTTTGGGTTTCCATCTCTCCTTTGTCCACTTCCATATAAACAATATGTAAATAAAACCTCAGAGACTTCTAGTGTGGTGATGCCAAAGGGGTGTCCAACTTTTTTCTTCTCTGCTGCGCATAAGGAAGACAATGAGTTGTGTTGGGTCACATATTAAATACACGTGATGAAAAACACTGATAAAAGCTGATGAGCAAAGCTAAGGTTGGTGCATAGTTTGCATGATAATCCGACACCACAGATAAGCAAAAAAGTCCTCACATAATCTGCAGCCCCAGCTTGGGCACCCCTACCGGATACGTTTAGTACTAAATTTCACTGGGTAGAAACCAGTATTAGTGCAGTTTTAATATTAGCATTTAGCCAATAATCTTGTATTTTGTGAGCTTCCAATGTATGCAAACTTTTGGGAAATGGGTTTCATCTTTTGAGTTTTCTTCTTCACATATTTTTAGAATAGGAACACAGAGAGTCCTGATAGAAAGTCACTTTGGAGGGAGTGAATTTTCACAAGTGCGTCTCATTTATGCATACATCATTTTTTCATCATATTTTAGGACTACACAAATTTATTTGCAAACATCCATTCAATTACAGGTGTGATTTGGGACCCATAAGTCCACTCTATTTTGGTTTTTAGGAGAATATTCTTGAGAAAGTAGCTTGTTATTCTAAAGCTGGTTTCTTTCCCTTGGAAAGCTTTTTGGCATCAGCAACCACCTGGGGCCTGTGGTCTCTTATGGAGAAAGAGAACTGAAAAGAAGCTCAGTAGCTTTTTATGATGTTATTGTTGACACAAAATAAATAAAGCTGTCAATATGAGGTTTTTTCCAAATAGAGGCTCAGATTACTCCAGAGTATCCCCTTATGTGATTTTGGGTAAGTATGTTTATGAGCCAAAGACAACACAAGTCGAACAAACTTTCAGCTAAAATATTTAAGGTTGCAGTTCTCAAAGTGTGGTCTGTGGATCCCTAGGGGTTCCCTAAGAATATTTCAGGGGACCTCAAAGTAAAATTTCTTTTAACAGCAATAGTAGACATCATTTGCACTTTCATTGAATTGACTTCATGTTGATGGTATTAGAGTAGGGCAGGTAAAACTCCTGGCGCCTTTGAAGAAAGAAAAGCAATGGCACCAATTATGCCAGTAGCCATACACTTATCATTAAAAAAAAGCCATTTTCTCTTTAATGAATGTCTTAGATAAATCATTAAAAATGTCCTTGATGAAGCAGATTTTATTAAATCTCAAACCTAGATTGCCGATCTTTTTAGTATTCTGGGTGACCCAGTTGGAAGGAATCGTATAGCATATCTGCTGTAGACTGAAGAGCTGTCTTCTAGAGGAAAAGCGGTTGTGTGATTAAGTAGGAAGCCGACTACCTGATTTTTAAAAAATTTATGAACACTATTTTTATTTGAAGGAACTGAACAAATTGTTGGTATTCAGGCTTGGGTATTTTGACACACATTTTTCTCAGAAATGAATGATATTAGCTCGTCGCCTCAAGGAAAATCAATGAGGATGGCTAGTGATGATGATAAAATCTGAGCTTCCAAGCAAAAAATAGAATTTTGAAAAACTTGCATGTGCTGTTGAGAGCTTCAGAGCTTCTCAGTCCTTAAAAACTTTTCTGATGAAAGTGATGATGATAGTAAGGCATATATATATTTATATTCTTTAATGACATGTGCCAACATTTGGAAGAATGATAGAATGCAGTAAACCAATATTTTCCAAAGGACCAGTGGATGATATTACAAAATTATGCATTGGTTTAAGTTCTATTCAAAGTGCTAGCTAGACTAATGGATTTTGATGTAACAGTATGAAATTCTCATTTATATTTCAAATTTCAGGTTGCAATTTGCTTTTAAGAAATTACCACTTATAGAATTTTGGTGTAGTTTTAAAAAGGAATGTCTACAATTACTTGAAAAGGCTTCTTAAGTCCTCTGTAATTTTTAGGAGTATAATAGGTATAATAGACTACCCTTATCAGGAGCCACCAAAGTCAAAGGAAGGAAAGGGGTCAAAAGCAACCAATCCAACCCAATGCAACCAGTTCAACTCAAAGCAACCATAACTGAGGTCACAGAGAAACATTCAGTTTTTCTGTTTTGTTTTACTTTTCTTCACAAGACCGAAAGCTTTGTGAATATTTGCTTTTAGGAAGGGTATACGTTCAATAATATTTTCATAGCTAGGGGGCAGGAAAGAGGAGATTAAACTGGTTACAATGATTGTATCTTTAAATTCTTTTATAGATTTAAAAATGCTTCTACATTTACCATCTTGTTTGGTCCAAACCACCGCTGTATCACTATTCCTATGTTAGAGATGAAAAAAGAAATCATGGCTCAGAGAAATTTGGGGGATTTTCTAAGCTCAAAAAATTAATAATTCTGTTAATCTCATCTTGATAAATAGTTTTGGAGTCAGACATAATTGGGTTTAAATCCTGGTACTGTTATTATCTATTTGAATATAGACAATAAGTTTTCTTACCCTGAATAAGGAAGGCTTTTCTTTTTATAATTGAAAAATTTCAGTGTGACTGAATTTTTTATTTTTCTTTTCTCAGAAAGCACTTTACATCCTTGCTACCCAAACTGTGGTCTGCAGACTATAGCGTATCAGCATCATACCCTTAGAACTTGTATGAAATAGAGCATTTGGGGGCCCACCCAACACCTACCCAGGGAGGGCTGCATTTTCACAAATCCTGGGAGATTTGTCTGCTCACTAACATTTGAGCAAACAGCATTCCAGGGGGCTATGAGGTGGTATAGAAGGCATGAACTGGAATTTCTGTAGCTGAGAATTATTATTAACACTTGCTGTGCCTTTGTCTTCATACAAGGTGCTATGATTGATTAAAAAAAGTAAAACAATGGCTCGGCGCCTGTAGCTCAGCGGTTAGGGCGCCAGCCACACCCACTGGAGTGGGTTTGAATCCAGCCTGGGCCTACCAAACAACAATGACAACTACAACCAAAAAATAGCCAGGTGTTGTGGTGGGCACCTGTGGTCCCAGCTACTTGGGAGGCTGAGGCAGGAGAATCGCTTAAGCCCAAGAGTTTGAGGTTGCTGTGAGCTGTGACGCCACGGTACCCTACCACCGGTGACAAAGTGAGACTCTGTCTCAAAAAGAAAAGTAAAACAAAACAGAAAAACTGAATGTTTCTCTGTGACCTCAGATATGGTTGCCTTGAGTTGAACTGGTTGCATTGGGTTGGATTGGTTGCTTTTGACCCTTTTCCTTCCTTAGACCTTGATGGCTCCTGATAAGGGTAGCCCCCATGCTTCTGTGTCTACAGAACACTGCAGAGTCTCGTACTTCCCTAACTGTGTTTAGGTTTTGCCTTTCAGGAACCTACCAGTGCGCTTATTTGCTGCCTGTGTTTTAATTGCCTTTTTCTTACTCTGCTTTGGTTTGTCCTTTAATTACTCTTTGTTGTACCCAGCTGTGCCAGTCATTTGCCTTTGCTGTTAGCTGATATACGCAGATGTTTTTCCAATTCAGCCATCCACCTGTCAGAACATCCTGTATGTTTCAGTCTTCAACGCACCTTTCATCTCTTCTTCAAAGTTTCTGCTGCAATACTATCTTAACAATAAACAACATACTTGATACAAAGCCAAAACACAGGAATCTCGTACCAGGGCTTTTTCATGTGGTCTTGAATCAGGTTAAATGTCCATGGCCCAGAGTTAATTCCATAATATTTCATCATCCAAACACACTAGCTTCCTATCAAGTGCCACCTAGAATCATCAAGATTAATATCTCTGAGAGACTAGAAAACAAGGGACTGAAATATTCACGCAAGAAGGGTGTGAGTTAGGAGTACTGTGAATAGACTATGTTGGTCTTATTTGCTTTTGGATTAACTAGGGAAATAAGCATGAAACAACTGTACCATCTGCAAGTATTTGTACATGATTTATTCAAATACCTTATCAGCTCAAAAGAAGTAAATGTGAAGAATGTTGACATGTAAAAGAAATTATACATTTGTCATCTCTTGGAAACTTACAAAGAAAAAGAAAATTGATTTTTATGGAATGATTCAAGCAAAGGTCTTGAGAGACGGGGATCATGTGAAGAGTCTAAAATTGAGTCACAAGAATTATTTGCTGGGTGGCTTGTGAATAATTACTTTGCTTCTCTGACTTTCAGTTTCCTTAACCATAATACGAGAGGTTTGCATTAGATGGGTTTCTTCTAGTTCGAAAATATTTGTAATTTCTCTCTACGGGGGAGGATTCAGGATGCCACTGACTTTAGGAACATTGGATATCTGTGGTTACAGAAGGAAGGGACCATCATAGCCAGGCCCGATGTGACTTTAGCTGATAAGACCACGAATCAAAGACAACGGATGTCAAAAGGGGAGAGACACTACATCAAGGTAAAAGATGTAGCTGGGAAGAAAACAGAGACCAGGAGTGAGAGTCTGCACTCTGGTAATCTGAGTGAAGCTGGTCTGCTGTGGAGGAAAGCCTCCTTTGACATCATGGAGCACTAACCTACTCACGAGGGAGCTTGGAGGGAGATAAGTGAGTGGTAAGGGACAGTTAACTCTGACAGAGGTGGTAAGGGTGACTGATGGGGGCAGTAAATTACAGGACAAAATTTGGTCCATGTCCAGTTGGACAGGGCCTAAGACCTCTGACCAAGCAGATAGTTAAAAGAATAAAATACATGTATCAGAGACCCAAAAGCTTCATGTTCAGACTCTACTTGCGATTTTGAGAGAGTTGAGGCTTGAGCCTTTGTAAGTAAAATTATCAGTGAGCTCAGGAATAGAAGGAAAAAATGGGGGAAAAGGAATAGATACCTTTTAGTGAAACATCTTAAAAAGGTTATAAAAATGTTCACTATGTATTTCCAATATCCATTCAAGACTTTCCTTGGTAGTAACTATAAAAAGAGGAAAGAAAAAAGAGAATGAAGCAGAAGACGATATATATGCATATTTCATGCAAGACAAGGGTCTCTGAAAAGTGTATGAAATTAAAGAAATTCACCTGGCTAACTCAGGGTATATTGCAACGTTTTACAGTGGTTCAGGATTTCCACTTGCAGTTGTGACAGAGTAACAACTCTTTTTTCAGACTTTGGATAATAGGCAGTGCAGGACAAAAATCCTGAGACAAAGAAAACAAACAGGTGAGCATGAAGGATCTTCCTGGGCTAACGAGACACACTGGAGTTTGGGGAGGCTGTAATATTTTTTCACTTATTGTGAAAACACTGAAAATTCAACAAATACAAAAAATGGTTAAGAAAATAAAAGTTGTTTTCATCTTGTTATTTGCTATTTAATATTTTGCGTTTTTTCTTCCAAGACTTTTCTATGTACGTAGCAAAAAAGGAATCATATTACATATACTGTTCTGTTGCCTTTTTTTATTTATGAGATTTTTACCATTGGTAGACAGTTTTGAATGTGCTTTTCGTGAGTAGGATTTTGAAATTTTTATTTTAGTAACCTTAGTTCAGTGGGAAGTTTTTGAAACTGTCTCTCTTCATATTTTAGACGTGATCAGTTCCCAAGAATTTTTTTATTTTTTGTATGTTTTGTTTCATTCATTTCTCAGTTTCATCTCCATTGCCCATGTCTCTCTCTTATGGTTAGATTATTAGTTTTCCTAAAGCAATGACTTCCCCACCTTAAATTTCCACTTAGAAATTTCCAGGGACTGCTGTGATGTACTTGGGAAAATGCATACTCCTAAACCCAGCCTCCTTTTTAGGATTATTTCTCATCACTCAGGCAACAAGCTGAATCGTTGGAGTATTTATGAACAGTTTTATCCATTTGTAGCAGTCGTGAAGGTTTGTGACATATCTATAGTCATTTGAGTTAATATTTGTCAACCACTCAGAATAGACCCTTGCTAATAGTAAGTGCAATGTAAATGTTTGTTATATGTCTTTATCGAATTTTCTATTTGTCAAACCTCACACTAAGCACTTCATCTCTCATGGGCACAATTCTTGGACTGAGGAAGTAGCCAACTGCTTGGCTGGGGAGTGAGTCTCGTCTGGCACCCACACTTCAGTGGGTCGCAGTGTTCTTCCGTATGTTGTGTGGGACGTCCATACACATTTGTTATATGCGTAACTTGGAGTTAGGAGTTTGAAGGGCTCAAGTCTTTTTCAGTCAGTTTCTGCTTATGGTACTTCGCCAGTTTGCAGAGTCAAAAAGGGACTCATATCTCTCTGTCAAATGTTCCAGTGCTGCTGAAGCACACATGACAGTTAGCTCAGACTTGGACTGTTGCCAAAACATACTTTGTACAGATTCTATTGGTTTTCTACCCCAGGAGGGATTTTTTTTCTGCCAGCTACTCCCTTCTCCCAGCTACTCCCCAAGATCCAACTCTGTGCATTGTCTTGCATGAAACATTCCTTAGACACTCTTTGGCCCAATTTTTCCTGTCCCAGAGCCACTCCATTGCCACTTAATCTTATAGAGGCCATACAGTGTAGTGATTAAGGGCCAGAATGCTGGAGTGTAATCCTGTCTCTGCCAGTAATGGCTGTGCATCCTTGAACAAATCTCTTCACTTTTCTGTGTCTTAGTTTCTATATTATGCCTATAAATAGAGATAATGATAGTTACCTTGTAGGTTTGTTTTTAGGGTTAGACGAATGAATTATAAACTAATTATAATTATATATATATAATTATAAAAGCGAGAGTGCTTGGTAGATAGTAGATGATAGATTAGGGTTTACTATGGTTATTGTTATGGCTTGTAAGTTACTTTAGCAAATACAGTAGGGCCACCCAAGAGACTGCAACAAACTGGTCAACACAGGGAGGTGTCAACATAAGGAGCTAGGCCTAGTGTACTGATATGTACATCTGGTGCATGTCTGGTCTGTGAAAATTAGGTCAGTGTACGGAGGAGGAGGTGGTCAGTGTACGGAGATGGTCAGTTATGGAGGTTCTACTGTATTTGTGTTCAGACTGTGCACACAGTCTTGGGCAGGAGTCTGGGGACCAAATGTTAAAAAGGAAGATGTACTCTTTGTTCTCATGGTCCATCCCCAGGGGATCAGATTTTTATCAAAGAATCACAAAAGAATATCTCCAGTGGAATCTAGAAGCTAGGCACATGGCTGAGAGGGAGAGTAGTGAGAAGTGTCCTAATCATGGAGGTCTGAGAAGGTGTAAGGTGTAAGACCTGGGAGACAGCCAAGATGGCTGGTGTGCAGAGCTGAGTGGTATGTAATGAGGGACAAGAGGACAGCTCTGTCAGGGTCAGCTCTGTGTGGGGCCTGGCAGATCTCCTTAGGGATTTTTTTTTTCTTTTTTGAGATAAGAGTCTCACTGTGTCACCCTGGGTAGAGTGCTGTGGCATCACAGCTCACAGCAACCTCAAACTCTTGGGCTTAAGCAATTCTCTTGCCTCAGCCTCTCAAGTAGCTGGGACTACAGGTGCCCACCATAAAGCCCGGCTATTTTTTTGTTGCAGTTGTCATTGTTGTTTCGCTGGCCCAGGCCGGGTTTGAACCCACCAGCCTTGGTGTGTGTGGCTGGTGCCATAACCACTGAGCTACAGGGGCCAAGCCTCGGGTTTTGTTTTAAGAACAATTGGAAATCATTGAAGTCTTTTTCTGCTTGTTTTGTTTTGTTATTTCTTGTCTTAGTGGCAAGATCTGATTTACATCATTTTAGCTTTAGTGGCAGAAACAAATTAAAGGGAGCCCAGAGGGGAGGTGTAGAAGGACAACATCTTATCGTTTTATTTTTACCATTTGTAATTCTTTTTTCCCTTCTATTACATTTTAAATTCTTAACACATGTTTAGTCCAAAATGATAACAACTAGTTACCTGTTGCTATTTAAAATTTTAAATTAGTTACAGTTATAGAAAGTTTAATATTCAGTTTCTTAATCGTACTAGCCACAGTTTCAGCGCTTGGCAATGGCATGTGGCTCCTTGCCCCCATACGGATGGCACAGATATATGGAACATTTTATCATCTTGAAAACTTTTATTGAATAGCACATAAAGATTGTGATACCAGAGGTTTTTTTTATCCTTTTTTAAACATTTTTTTATTTTTTTGGTTTTTGGCGGGGGCTAGGTTTGAACCCACCACCTCCGGCATATGGGACCTGTGCCCTACTCCTTGAGCCAAAGGCGCCGCCCATACCAGAGTTTTTTTAAACAAACACTTTTATAGTTCTTTAGCTCATAATAATGTAAATGTTCATAGTACTCATTTAAAAACATTTACCAAAAGAACAAAACAAATCAAAATGGTTACATTGAATGTTCATTTAAGTATTTAAGATTCCGTATCCAAATAATTATTGAATCTAATTGACTTAACCCTAAATATGCACATGAACAAATTACACATTTCTAAAATTATGTTCCCTCTCAAATTATAAACCCATGCATCCATTACCAATTTATTTATTTTAATTCTATTTATTTATTTATTTATTTTTTGCAACAGGGTGTTACTCTGTCGCCCTGGGTAGAATGCTGTGGCATCATCATAGCTCACAGCAACCTCAAACTCTTGGGCTCAAGTGATCTCTTGCCTCAGTCTTACGAGTAGCTGGGACTATAGGTGCCCACCACCACGCCTGGCTAGTTTTTCTATGTTTTTTTTTTTTTAATTTTAGATTAATGTGAGAGTACAAACAATTAGGTTTTGATGTCTGCATTTGTTAGGTAGAGTCCCTGTTGTAGTTGTGCCCTGTACTCAGGGGGTGAGGTGTGCCATATACCGGTACTTTGTCTGTTTTTTTAGTAGAGGCAGGCTCTTGCTCCTGCTCAGGCTGGTCTCAAAACTCCTGAGCTCAAGTGATCACCTGCCTTTGGCCTCCCCAAGTGCTAGGATTATAGGCATGAGCCCAGCCCCATTACCAGTTTATAAATTCTGTCTTTAGGTTGCAAGTGTAATTGTGATATATATATATATTTTTTAGACAGTGTTTTATTTTGTCTCCCTCAGTAGAGTACTGTAACATCATAGCTCACAGCAACCTTCAACTCTTAGACTCAAGTGATTCTTTTTCCTTAGCCTCCCACGTAGTGGGGATTACAGGTGCCTCCCACAATGCCTGGCTATTTTTAGAGACAAGTCTCCTTCTGGTTCAGGTTGGTCTCAAACCTGTGAACTCAGGCAATCCACCTGCCTCAGCCTCCCGAATGCTAGGATTACAGGCGTGAGCCACCCCACCTGGCCCAAGTGTAATTGTGATTGAGTAACCACTGCACCTTTATAGAAATTCAGTAGTATTATCTATTTCCTGCCCTCAAGAAGAATTACTAGAAATATTCGGTATAGTTATCTTTTTGTTTCCACAAAGCCCATTTTTCAAGAATGAGCACAAGGTTCTCTAGGGACTATTTGTTCCATAAATTATTTCAGAAAAAAAAATTACATCTTAACTGTGCATGATGTTCTTTCCATCTTTTGTTTTCTTGATCTGTTTCCTGCATAGGTAAGATACTTGTCTAGGCAAGATAAAACTGTGTCTTTTGGATAAGATTCCTAAGGCTTTACCATTTAGTTTATCTGTTTTGTCCTTTACCTGAGGGTAGACGGGCTTTTCTCTACTGTTAATCAACTTCTTTCCTCTCTTCTCTGTCTTTTAAGCTGAACTAAACATTGAATTTTTTTCTAATATTATTTAATGCTACTTTTACTTAATGAGTCTCTCTTGATAGTAGCTTCAAAGGGGAAACTTTTAAGGATTTGGGGTAATTTTTTTCTTTTTTTGAAATCTAACTGATACAAGGTTTAATTAAAATATTATTTGCATCAAGGACCTTTGAGAAAGCTCCTTGTTATAAAACAGGTGAACTCTCAAAATGGACATCTCTTTGCCTATGTTAAATTTGGATTATGACTTGGAATGTGAATCCACCTATCTTTTATTATTTAATATGTTAGAGTCTAATCAGAACAATAAAGGCCATACCTAGTAAATTAATCAAGAGAATTTAATACAGGAAACAAATTCCAAAAATATTAGAAGAGTTAACAGAGGATGATGGATCCCTGAGGCAACCCCGAGAAGAGGCTGAAGGGAGCTGCTGCACTTGGCGGGTAGGAACAGCAAAGGGAAGAGGTGATGGTGTCAGAGCTTGGAAGCTTGAGCTTCCCTGTAGGAGCTGGGACCCAGGAGAGATGCAGCCACTGTGGGGGGCAGGGTCCCCACACGGAGAAGAAGGGAGCTGTATTCTTATTTCTCCCTTTCTCCCACCCTCGAATTTCTCTCATTGTTTCCTATTGGCTTATTCTGGCCTGATGCCTGGTGGCGGGGAGCCTGGGAAATGTAGCAGGCAAAGTTTCAGCGAGCTAGGAAATCAGGAGAAAGGCAGTGTCACAGTTTGGGTTTCTTGGGAAACAGACTCTGAGATGGAGACGGGTGTGCCTAGGGTTGCATTTAAGTATGCCCTTGAGAGTAGCACCTGCGGAAGGGAAGGCAAGGAAGTAGGACAACGCAGAGGGTGAAGCCAGCTGTGGCGCTCACTGGATGCTCAATGCCGGCCTCGCCCACTCTATGGGCCTTTCTGCTCAGGGAAGGAGTGTGGTCTTGTGCAAGGGTGCGCTCTTCCGCTGCGGCAATCATGGGACCACTCCCAGCATCTGGGACCAACTCCTTCATTCCTGAAGGGGAGTCCAAGCAGCTGACCAAAGTTTCCATCAAAGAAAGGAACAGATACGAAAGCAGTGTTGATTTAAAAAATATAAACATGGCTCAAATGTATGAAGTCAAAGTTCACTTTGCCTTTTTCACTTAACAATACCATGTATTGTTTAAAATTTCATATCCCCACCTACTGGTCTACCTAAATTAAAATATATTGAAAAAGATACATTAATAATATAGGAAAATGTTTGCAGAACAGTATTGCATGTGCAAAGATGAATCAATTGTATATAGAATTATGTATATATAAGAGTGTGAGTGTGTAGATGTGTTTAAAATGATGGAAATAGATCAAAATTTTAAATAATGGAAAATTTTGTGGTAGAATAATATGAGCTTATGCCTCTTTCTTTTTTTTTTTTCATTTTCAGTAAATGCTCTATTTTAGAATAGTTTCATATTTACAGGAAAGTTGTGACGCTAGTACAGAGAACTCCCATATACCCTACATCCTGTTTCTCTGTGATTGATATTTTACATTAACACGGCACATTTGTTACATCTAATGAATCAACAGTGATACAATATTATTAACTAAAGTCCATACTTTCTGCAGAATTACTTCGTTTTCCCCTGGTGTCCTTTTTGGTTTGTTATTCCAGTATCCCATCCAGAAATACCACATCACATTTAGTTGTCACGTCACTTCAGGCTCCTCTTGGCTGAGTTTGTCAGATTTTCCTTGTTTTTTGATGATCTTGACAGTTTTGAGGAGTATGAGTCATGCATTTTGTGGAATGGCCTTGAATTGAAATTCTTCTGATGTTTTCTTATGATTAGAGTTGGGCGATGATGTACTTCTGGGAGGCAGACCGCAGAGGTAAAGCTCCATTCTCAACACATTGTATCAAGAGTGCATGCTATTAATATGATTTGTTATTGATGTTAGCCTTGATTACCTGGCTGAGCTAGACTTTTTCAAGTTTCTCCACTGAAATTTTTTTTATCTCTTACCATCCTGTATTTTTGGAGGATAGTCCCTTTGGCTAGCCCACACTTATAAGGTAGAGAGTTATGTTCCGCCTCCTCGGTCTTGGAGTTTCTGTCTAATTTATTTGGAATTCTCCTGTATTGCAGATTTGTCTGTTTTCCACCACATGTTTCTTCAGTGTTTTTGTGTATCAGTGTGAACTCATTAATCTTTGTCTTAGACTTTAGATTATAAACCAGTACTATGTTATTTATTTTTTCAGGAGTTGGCTTCTATGACCCTCTGACGTACTCTCATCATTTTGTGTGTGCGTTTGTGTGTGTGTGTGTGTGCTCGGCACTTCCTTACTTTCTAGTACTGTGTTTCAGGGTTTCAGGCTCATCTTGTCCTGTTTTTTTTTTCTTCATTTTTTTTGTTTTTGTTTGTTGCTTTTTTCCTCTTACAGGTTTACTAATATTCTTGATACCATAAAAACTAGTGTGTATAATCAAAAGTCCATTTCTCCATCTGTAAATGGGGGGTTGACTTACATAAACTTTGTGTTTTCTCTTCCTCCAATGAAGTGATGAAGAACCAGGTCATCGCCTCTAAATGAGGCTGGTTGAGTGTGTACTTACGGCAGAGCCAACTCTTGGATCCTTCCATTGATCATCTTACCTTGGGAATGCTTTTGGCTAAAATCTGGGAGGATTAAGGATTAAGCATGCTTTTTCAAGGGGGCCATCTTGGTTTGTAACAGAGTGATTTAGCTCTGTTTAGCATCTTGTAACAGAAATGATTTAGCTCTGTTTAGCATGTGGTCATGTCTCTGTAGACTTAAAAATCTCTCATGGTTTTTGGTTGGTTATGAGTTTGGGAAAGGCTTGGCTGAGCAGGTGCTGTTCAGAGTCTTTCATGCAGTGGCTGTCAGAAGGTTAGTAGAGTTGGAACAACAGGGGATGGTGCATTTAGGGGCTGCCCACATATCTCTCTTCATTGCATGGTCTCTATGCATAGGATAGTTTGGGCTTCCTCAGAACATTGTGGGTTCTATATAAAAATAACCATTTACATAGAAACTGAAGGCTTTAAGAGTAGGTATTTCAGAGATGGAGCTACATAATTTTAAAATAATTGGATAGTATTTTATATTTGGATTTATCATGTATTTTGTTTACTCCATTGTTTAAAACAGCAATTTAGGTTATTTGAAAGTTTTTGGTGTTATATACAATGCTACAGTAAAGATCTGTGTGTATATCTTTGTGTGTTTATGTGAATATTTCTAGCAGATAAATTAACAGAGTTGGAATTGCTGGAGTAGATGATATGGATATTTTACTGATCTTTTAGAAAGGAAGTTATACTTCTAGAAGACAGTGTAGAAGTGCCTGTTTCTCCCCCACATCCTTGCCAACCCTTGGAATTATTAGTATTTTTAATGTTTGTTTGAGACAGAATCTCACTTTGTTATCCTTGGTAGAGTGCTCTGCCATCACAGTTCACAGCAACCTCAAACTCTTGGGCTCAAGAGATTCTCTTGCCTCAGCCTCCTGAGTAGCTGGGACCACAGGCACCCACCACAATACCCAGCTTTTTTGTAGAGATGGCGGAGACTCACTCTTGCTCAGGCTGGTCTTGAACTCGGGAGCTCAGGCAATCTACCTGCCTTGGCATCCCAGAGTGATTATAATGTTTGTTAATTTCACTGGGTAGAAAAGGGACTCATTGATTTATAGTTCTATTAGTGAAGAGAAATAGGAAAATGAAGTCAGTTAGGCTAAAGTAGGAGAAGTTTGGAATTGAACGACTGACCCTCCACTACCTTGCTTAAGCAACATTCTTTTTCCTTGATGTTGAAAACAACCAGACCCAGGCCATAAAGATACATATCTTAGAGAATAGAGCAAACAATCCTAGGAAGGAAAAAGATCGTGTTCCATTGTTAGAGTAAAGGTTACTTTGATGTTGTAGTTTAAGTCTTGGATTAAGATGTAATCCTTTAGATGTCTTTTCTTTGTAAGTTCCTATGAACAGTGCTATGATTGTAATCAAAACAGAAGAGATTGGAGAGACTACTTGCTCATCTCCAGAATTGCTGGCTTTTCTGTCATTACAGCTTATTTGGACCTTTCCCCTACTCCAGGTCGGGCTGCAGATAAATCCCTTTCTGTTCAGCAGCAGTTCTTTGATTGTCAGTGAAGGTGAACAGTTTGTTTTTATTAGCTGTTTTAATTTATTTAAATAGCTGATTGATTGCTTTTAGCATTTAAAAAACTTGGGTTGTCTCTTTCTACTTAATTTTTATACCCTGTATCTATCATGAAAATTAGCCTTTTGTCATTTTGAAAACATTTCATTGTAGTTCACCAGACCCCAGTTTTGCTTGAGGTGAATGTCCTCTCTCTCTTTTTTTTTTGGCTTTATAGAAATTTCCAATTCTTATGAACTCAATTACATCAACTTTTCCAATGTAATTTTTGGATTTTGTACCATGCCTGTAAAAGTGTCCACTACTCCAAGATTATGGAAAATATTTTCTCATCTTCTAGTGATTGTTTTATACATTTAAATATTTACTCCATGAGCTATTTTTATTGTATTTTTTTTTTTTTTGCTGTATGGAATACTATGACATTTTATTTTATTGTAAGGTGAGGGTTAGAAATCTCATTTATTAGATAATTTCCTCAAGATACGTTTTCTCAATAGATTGCTTTTCCTAAGAAGCTGAAATAAATCAGAAGAACATATAAAGGGCATAAAAAAAGCATTTTGCTATAATGGCAATCTGTGCTGAATACACAAAACACTTAAAGTAAAAAATTACTAAGAGTAATTCTGAGATCATTCTTAGGTGTTAACTATTTCTGAGTATAAATAGAAGCTCTTTTGGCAGGAGGCTGTATCTGAGGCGGGACCCTCTATCCTTTTAAAGAGTGATCCTGCATTGTAGTTTAGATGTTTTCTGTCACTGACCTGAGTGATGGAATATTGTGTCTCAAAATTCAGTGAGGGTATACAAGTCATAGAACGAAGGTTGACATCAAAGCTGGGAGAAACCATTACTTTATATTTCAAATAGATGTTTTATTATTTCACCTTTAACTTCAGAGAGAAATGGTCGGTGAAAGTACTTGGTGAGATCTTAGGGAAGTGATTTGGTTGCTGAGGCAGAGCAAGGTACAAGTTATTCTTTTCTTTGAAAATGCTTAGTACTTACTGAACTAAAATGAGTGAGCATGAGAGCTGCCCTACATAAAGCAGTTCTTTGGAGGGCTTGCAGCAATCCAGGGAAAATTCCAGATATGAAGAGGGTGGTGCAGGTAAGTCTTAGAGCCCTTTTCTACTTTTCCTGGAGAACTAAAGCTCCAGGACTGGAGTTCTAGGTGTTTGTTATGGCAGGCTTGATAGTTTATTCCAGTGGCCTATGTTCATCTAAGTATCTTATTATATATGTGCTTATTTAAGGTACTAGTTTTTAAAAGAGGAGGGTACAAGATTTGGGGTCAGGAGTAATCCAAATAAAGGTAGGATCAGTTGTCGGGGAAAAGTAGATTCATAATATTTTAAACTTGTTAGGGAACACTGGGAAAATATCCAGTCCTGCTCTGTTGTTTTACCAGTGAAAGGACTTAGGTGATGTGACTTTCTTAAGACCACAAAACTCCTAATGTATATTAAGTCAGATATAAAGGCATGAGAGTTATTGATCCCTTTGTGAGTATAGCCAGAATTTTGCCATACTTATATCTTTAGTTGAAAATGGCTGAAGTTTTAATAGGTAATTGTTAAAGTACTAACATTTTTTCCCCTTTTTTTATTAAATCATAGTTTGTACATTAATGCAGTCATGGGGTACAATGTGCTGGTTTTATATACAATTTGAAATATTTTCATCAAACTAGTTAACATAGCCTTCCCAGCATTTTCTTAGTTATTGTGTTAAGACATTTATATTCTACACCTAACCAGCCTTTAAATTTGGTATTTCATTTTATACCTGTCTTCCTTTTACTAGATGTCATGTGTTACCAATGGGAGTTTTCTTTGAGTCTTTTCTTCAAATGCTTATTTACCAGGATAATTCATTGAAAAGCAGGGAAAAGGTGAAATGACTATTTGCTTAACAATCAAAGGTGCCAAAATACCTTTTTAAACTACTTATTTTAATTTAGAAAAGAATCTGATCATTTTATTTGCCCAACAGACTATTTCAAACAAATCTACATTTGTGTTTTTTAAAAACAATTGTTTTGAAATACCCAGAGCCCTAAGTGATTTGTAGAGAGCATTTAGGAGCACCTGTATTTAAATTAATTTAAGAATTTATATTCTGTATCTTAATCATAATACTTATCTACCTTCTCTGACTTTATTTTTCTTCTGTTCTTTTAAAAGAAAGGTATGACCAAACCAAATGAAACCAAACCAAACAGTCCCCCCTAAAAAAGATCCCAAAGAGGAATATGTGGTGTTTCAATGTGAATATAGTTCTCTTTACTGACAACTATAATCTACTTTGGTAAAGTCTATTTAAACTCATCCTGTTTACTGATTTCCCCCACTTAAATTGTTACACCCGAGAATTGGAATCCTCAATGACCATATGAGAGAGCCAGACATCGATGCAAATCACATGAGGGCATTTATTCAGGCTTGAGCCAGGGCTGCCGGTGTTCCCAGATGCAACTGGGGCTGAGGGCCCTGTGCTCATCACCTGCAGGGTTTTTATGCAGTGGTTATAGGGTGAGGGGCGTGGGAAACAAAGTGTGGCCTTTGGGTCGGTTATTTCTTATGCTGACACTAGAATTTAAGGGTGATAGGATCCCGCCAATCTCAATGGCAGGGTGGGGGGTTCTGACACACTCTGGGAGATAGTGATGCATCCCAGGAGATAGGGAGGGGTGTGGTTTACTAAAAAACGAAACAAAGGATTTTCAGGTTGCTTTTAAAATGGAGGACAAAAACCTAAAATGATGAAAAGCCCAAAATGGCATCCCTGGGTCCTTCATTCCCCACTTCTCATTGTAACTAGGAGTACCCAATCATGGGACCTCCATGGTGAGTCTGAGATATTGGGGGGGGGGGCCCTTAAGGGCTGATACTGGGCCCTGAGAACTATCAGTTGCACCATCCCAATTCATTCTTATATAAACTCTATAAGTTTGTTAACTATACATGGTCCTATTGTTAAGGCTAATAAGAGCAAAATTAGGGTCCAGCTATGGCAGAAATTAGGGTGGTGAGCCACGGGGACCAATTAAACATAGTCTCATACCAACTCTGAGCTTGCTCTCTTTCGTGTCTGTGTTTCTGTAGTCCTTCTCGTACTAGGGTCATGGATTCTTTAACTATCCCAGAATGGTCAGCATAAAAACAGCACTCTTTGCCCAGAGCAGCACATAATCCCCCTTGTTGCAGAAATAAAAAATCGAGCCCCCTCCGGTCCTGGAGCACTACTTCAGAGAGGGAAGTGGAGTCCTGAAGTAGAGTAATGAATTTTTCTATTCTTTCTATATCTAGATCGATGGCTGCTCTTAGTGCCCCATAGTTTTTATCTTGGAGGAATAGAGCTGAGATCCCAGTGCCCACCCCTGCTAACCCCAGTCCTGACAGGGCGGAGATGGTGAGTGCCGTCACTGGTTCCCTTTTGAAATGAAGGCCTGTGCTTTCAAATCTCTGAAAAACAGTTTCTTGCTCATGGTAATCTTCCTTGATGGCAAACGGGTCTGCCAACTGGATGTGGGTGTGATGGACCCACGCGGTGATGCCATCGACCTTGAGTGCGGTGGGGGTGGTCCTTTCGAGAGTTTCCTGTTGGCGTCTCTTGACATAGACCCAGTCCCTTGGCTGGAACTTGTGAGGCTCTGGGATTGGGCCTGCCACATAGGTGGGACTCAGGTGGTTCCAATTCTCTTTCTGAACCTGCTACTCTGTTTCCCCAAAAATAAGACAGTGTCTTATATTAAGGTGTGCTCCCAAAGATGTGCTAGGTCTTATTTTCAGGGGATATCTTATCTTTCCTGTAAGTAGGTCTTATTTTCGGAGCATGCCTTATTTTCGGGGAAACAGGGTAGTAACAGCAGAGGGAAAGGAGAAAATCGTCATCATTTGCCTCTATTAAAATATCTATGCGGTTATTTGGAATAATAGGAGGTGGTCTCCCATAGAGAATTTCGTAGGAAGAGAGACCTAGGATATAGGGGGAATTTCTGACCCTGTATAAGGCAAAGGGAAGGAGAGTCACCCAGTCTCCACCAGACTCCAGGATTTAGTTAATTTAGTTAAGGTCTCTTTTAAGGTTCTATTCATTCTTTCTACCTGTCTTGAGCTCTGGGGCCTGTACGCACAATGTAATTTCCAGGTTGTTCCCAGTGCAGTGGCTACCCCCTGAGTTATCTGAGAAATAAAGGCTGGCCCGTTGTCTGAGCCGATTAAAGCTGGCAGTCCATACCTGGGAAGAATGTTTTCAAGCAGCTTTTTTGCCACGATTTGTGCAGTTTTGTTTTTGGTGGGGAAGGCCTCCACTCACCCTGAAAAGGTATCTACAAAGACTAAGGGATATTTGTACCCATACCGACCAGGCTTAATCTCTGTGAAGTCTACTTCCCAATACGCATCAGGCTTGTTTCCTGGCTCACGGTTTCCTTGGACAGTTGGCCCAGCCCTGGCGTTGGTGAGCTGACAAGCCTTGCAAGCACTGATTACCTGATCGACCTTGGCATCCAGTCATTCAATTTTGATCTTTGCATGGCAGACTAAGTCTTTCAGTCTTCTGTTGCCCATATGGGTGGCCTGGTGCATGCGCTGCAGCACTTCCACCCCTAGCTGTGCTTTCCATCAGCGGTGTGCCACCAGCTGTTATGCTGCAGAGGGCTGTGTTCCTGGCGGATAGTGTGGAGCCATGCCAGGTCTTCCGGGGTGTACTCAGGCTTCTCTGGCAGGACTGGCGGCCCAGGGTCTGGCAGGCTGATGGTCAGGGTCTGGGCTGCACTAAGGGCTGCGCCCTTCGCGGCCTCATCCGCCTGGTGATTACCTCTGCTTCTGGTGCCCTGGGCAGTGAATGATGGCCAACTTTCTTGGCAGCCAGATGGCAGCTAGGAGACCCAGTGTTTCTTGTTTATTCTTGACTGTTTTTCCTTCTGCTGTCAGCAGTCCCCTCTCTTGGTAGATGGTTCCATGGATGTGGGCCATGGCAAATGCATAGCGGCTGTCAGTGTAGATGTTGATCTTTTTCCCTTTCCCCAGGACTAGAGCTTTGGTGAGGGTGATGAGCTCTGCTCACTGGGCAGAGGTACCACCCGGGAGTGGCTCAGCCCATAGAGTCTCTGTTTTGGAGACTACCGCCGCTCCTGCGTACCTGTGTCCATCCTTCGTGAAGCTACTGCCATCCGTGAACCAGGTCTCTTCTGCGTCTGGCAATGGCCAGTGTTGCGTGACTGGAGACGTGAACGAACAGCAGCTTTGCCATGGGTGTAAACTTGCTCCTGTAATTATTAAGTCAAGAAACAGACTACACAAAATGGGATGGTGTGTAGTGAAGTTCTTTATTTAGGGGTTAGATTTTATACCTTTCTAGTCATGTACACACTTAATCTATTATCTGTTATTTTCACCATTACCTCAATTTACCTATCTGAAATCAACTTGAAAGGAAATATCCTGTTACCACATCAACACAATCACTTTTATAGTAAACATCTTCTAGACACTGACTAATCTCTGGGCAGGTGTGTAAACAAAATCATAAAGAAGAAAGTGGCCACAGGGGAACAGAGTTAATGGAAGAATATCTTCAAGCATTCACTCAGTTTACTCAGTATGAAGTAACAACTGTGTCTTTTCCTCAGGGCAGAGCACCTCTGATAATATGTTGTTAACATACGTCAACCCTCTGGTCCGTATCTCTGAGGAAGGGCAGCATGTCCTTTGATCTCAGGCTTCACAGGGTGCACAGCTTCAGAGAAATGGCTTATGGAATTTTTAACTCCAGGGAAGCCAACTCTGTGTGTGTCCCAGGGGGGCCCAGTTCCCTTAAGCCTCTGGAAAAAAATCAAGCCATTCTAAACTCACACTGAGTTCACTTTGTATGCTTGATGTAGGATATGTTTATTTCTAAATATTATCCTACAGCTGGTCGGTCAGGTCCTGGCAGAGGCTGTGGACCTGGGCTAGAATGTCCTGGCAGTGGTGGATCCGTGCCTCTGCGTACCGGCTAGGCAGAAGAGTGGCAGGATTCAGAGCAGCACTGAGCAGGAACCGGACCCATAGTTGATTCAGCAGCAGGCTCTGATAGTGCGTTAGCCATGCGTTACTCATCCACCGGTCTGGGGGCTGCTTCGGGACTCCCTCGATAGCATGGGGTATGGTTATTAATAGCTCCTGCCCCAGGGTGAGTTTATCTGCATCTTTTACCAGGAGGGCGGTGGCCGCTATGATACGTAAGCAAGGGGGCCACCCCGATGCTACTGGGTCCAGTCTTTTAGACAGGTAGGCTACTGGACGAGTCCAGGGTCCTAGAGTCTGAGTCAGTACTCCTTTGGCCACCCCTTTATGTTCATCCACATAGAGATGAAATGGTTTTGTAATGTCAGGGATCCCCAAAGCGGGGGAAGAAAGCAGAGCAGTTTTAAGTCTCTGAAAGGCTAATTCTCTTTCTGTCGTCCACTTGAAGGGATGCCCCTCCCTCGTGGCTTCTTAGAGGGGTTTTGCAATTTCAGCAAGGCCTGGTACCCAATGTTGACAGAACCCTGCAGACCCCCAAAACTCTCGCACTTGCCTGGGGTTTGATGGGGTCGGGATCTTAACTACAGTCTGCTTCCTGGTCTCAGTGAGCCACTTTTGACCATCTTTAAGGGTGTACCCCAGGTAACTTACAGTTTGCTGACAGATCTGGGCTTTCTTTGCCGAGGCCCAATGCCCTCGGTCCCCCAGTGTGATGAGCAGGTCTCGTGAGCCTTGCAGGCAGTCCTGTTCATTGGTGGCCACCACTAGGATGTCATCTATGTACTGAAGGAGAGTTAGGTTGGGGTGCTGCCTGCGGAACTCACCCAGGTCTTCATGCAGGGCCTCATCAAAGATAGTTGGAGAGTTTTTAAATCCTTGTGGCAAGCAAGTCCACGTTATGTCCACTGATGCCGCTCTCTGGATCACTCCACTCGAAGACAAATAGGGCCTGGCTCTGGGGCTCTAGTGACAAGCTGAAGAAAGCATCTTTTAAATCTAATACTGTATACCAGGTCTGGGATGGGGCCAGTGAGCTTAAGAGGTTGTATGGTCGGGTGAATGTCTATTACCCGCTTGTTAACCTCCCGGAGGTCTTGAACTGGACAGTAATCATTAGTGAGGGGCTTTTTAACTGGTAACAAGGGGGTGTTCCATGGGGACTAGCAGGGGATCAGAATCCCAGCATCCAGTAGCCGCTAAATATGTGGGAGGATTCTGTTTCTGGCTTCGGGGGGTCATGGGGTACTGTCTTACCTGCACGGGGTCTGGTGTTTTGCCAGTCTCACTCTCCCTGTTTCAGCCCAGGCTGACGGGTAGGAGTTCAGCCACTCAGAGACATCCGCTTGGCTTGGTGGTAGAGGCTGTTGATGGAGTTGATACTCATCTTCCAAGCGCAGAGTGAGAACATGGACAGGATGTCGCTGTCTGTCTGTAACCTGTGGCATTCCTTGTTTGAAAGAAATTTGTGCTCCGATTTTACTAAGGAGGTCTCTACCAAGTAAGGGGTAAGGGCAGTCTGGGATAACCATGAATGCGTGTGACACTAGGCCTGCCCCCATGTCCACTGTTTTAGACTTCTTTCAAAAATAATTTAATTAATAATCTTAAAAAATTTTCGGGGCACACCTAAGATCTTCTCATAGCATACCATTTGAAAATCACTGCTCTACAACCATGATTCTTCTCTATCAAGTAGTTCCAGTCTATACATACACATATACAATATATTGGGAAACACAAAGAATGATTTTTAGCTTATGCTGAAGACTTCATTTTATCATTTTCCTGCAGTTTGAATTCATTAAACAATATCAAAGAAAACATGAAACAGGAAGAAGTAGGCAAACTTATGCCTGCAATCACTCAACTAGCTTTTGGCATGAGCAAAGTATAATTAAGTTAAAGATTGTGGTCTCTGAATTCACATCAGATGCTAGTGGCCAATCTCCATCCAGGCACTTGTGTATCCTCCAATCTGTTCTTGAAAATGGCGTTTTCATGAAGGCAGAGATATACTGTTACTTATTTCATTATCAAGGTCACTATGCTCCCCACTAGGATGCATTGTCCTGTTTTTTTTTTTTTGGACATTCTGTGGCCCAGTGGCCAGTCTCCCTGAAGTATGCACACTGATCTCTCAGTAGCTGAGGTTGATCCCCCCGGGGTGACTCCCTGCCTCCTCCAGTGGCCAGTTTCTGCAGCCTCCACTCCTTCTCTTTGGAGCTGCTTACCAGAGACTCCCCATTAGAGTCTGGTGGTAAACTTGGAGTCTCTCCTTACCTTCTGCTATATTGAAATTCCAATCTGGCCGGGTCAGTGGGAACACAGCTTCAATTAGTGCTGGCTTTGTGGTAGGCTGCCTATTGTTGTCTAGAACAGACTTCCATGCCTCTGCCAAGATTTGGTCCCACTCCTTGGTAGTGAAGAGGACCTGTAGCAGTTGCTGGCAGTCGTCCCAAGTGGGCTGAGTGAAAAGGACAGACTCTAATAAGTCAATAGGGATGGTGGGTTTTTCTGAGAACTTAGGGATCTGCATTTTTCCGGTTGTATAGGTCACTCGTGGCGAAGGGCCAACAGTGTAAACTTCCCTCCTCAGGAGGGCCCACCAGCTGGAGTGGTAAGTCCATCGGCTATAGCCCACCCAGGCTGCCCAGATGCCTCCCGTAAGGCCCTCCTGCGGGTATGCGGTGGACAGCTGGCAGGTGATGCTGCTGCTGCTTCAGCCTATCCTGGGACCTGCTGAGCACTGGGGCACACCTGAATTAAAGGGAGGTAAGGCGAGGAAAAAGTTCTTCTGGGCTTGCCTTGCTCGGCAACACAGGATACAGGGGCGCGGAGGCTGGGGGGTCTATTCTGTTTGGGTTTAGGCTTTTCCCGCAGGGCAAGCACTGTGCTGGCCTTGATTTTCTCCAACCTAGGCAGTAGGATACTTTTCAACCAGGGAGGGGGTTCTCAACCAGATCCTGCCTCCAGCGAGCCACCACAGGGCCTGAGAGGGCGGGGGTGTGGGCATAGCTGCCTCCATTGCCGCCTGCGTTCTGGCTCAGTCTGGCTACCCGGTGCCCAGGTTGCTGGGGGAATGGTGGCAGGGGGATGCCCGCCACCCAACCCGGCTCCCCCACCACCGATGCACGCATGGCGGGGCAGCCGTCAGTGCCTGTCAGGCTCCCCGCCACAGCCAGGTGATGCATGGGAAGGGTCCAGCTCATGTTCAGAGTTGCTGCCTCCACTGCCGGCCCCCTGGGTGCTCGGGGCCCCACCCACTGTGGTGCCCTGTTTGCTCCCTGCCAGGCCCCAGGCCCCTGCACCGGCCCCCACTCCGCTCCACCAAGAACACTCCTGTATTTTTCTTTACCACTAGACCCAGGTTCTGGAAGTGGTCAAGGATAAGTGAAAGGGGGGGTCGTCTGAGTCATCCCATGGTCAGAGTTGCCCAGTCAACACGCAACACAACACACACAATACAAAAGGGAGACACAGCTGCGGACTGAAGTGAATTAAAACTGAAAGTGAATAGATGGCATGGCACTAGTCCGTGGGCATAGCCCACCCCTATTCAAAAGCCCTAAGGGGATTGATTCCACGTGATCCCTGTAGGAGGCTGGGGGGTTCAACATCCTAGATCCTACTCAAAAGCCCTAAGGGGATCGAGCCTGGGGGTTCCACATCCCAGCCTTCCCCCGAGGAGGTGGGAATGTCTTCCACTGCCTCAGTTCGGTGGCCCTCCAGTGCATCCATCTAGGCCATCTTCTGACCACAACCGCAAACCTGCACAGTACAGAAAGAATTCACAGAGACAAACAAAGACATGCACACTTACCAGCCCTCCCCGTGGAGTCTCTCCAGGTCTTGAGGATTCACGGCCAAAGCACTAAATGTTACACCTGAGAATCGGAATCCCTACTGACCATACGAGAGAGCCAGACACCAATGCAAATCACATGAGGGCATTTATTCAAGCCTGAGCTAGGGCTGCCGGTGTTCCCAGATGCAACTGGGGCTGAGAGCCCTGTGCTTGTCACTGCAGGGTTTTTATGCAGTGGTTATGAGGTGAGGGGCCTGGGAAACAAAGCATGGCCTTTGGGTCGGTTATCTCTTATGCTGACACTAGAATTTAAGGCTGATAGGGTCCCGCCAATCTCAATGGCGAGGGATGGGGGGAGTTCTGACCCACTATAGGAGATAGGGACGCATCCCAGGAGATAGGGAGGGGTGTGATTTACTAAGAAACGAAACAGGTTGCTTTTAAAATGGAGGACAAAAGCCTGGAATGATGAAAAGCCCAAAATGGCATCACTGGGTCCTTCAAAATAAGATTTATAGAGGGACTTTACCTAACAATTGCAATCAGTGTAACCTGGCTTATTGTACCCTCAATGAATCCCCAACAATAAAAAAAAAAAAAAAAAAAAGAAAGAAAAAAAAAGAATGCACCAGGTTCATAGCACTATTTCTGAGATAAATTAGAAGCAAATACTGTTTGAAATGATGGCATACATCCAGCAGTTCCATTCATCATTATTGTAGAAAATGTGTTACCATGGATTCTTAGAAAAATCAAACATAATTGCTGTGATATGTCTTTGAAGCAGGTTTCTGTAGACACCTGTTTTGACATCACTCATCTTGAGGCCAATTTTTCCCTTTTATGTTTGTGGAAAGTGCTATATCCACAGGGCAGACATTCTTTTTACCCATAAAGTAGGGTAAAGCACTTTTAGGGAAAGTGCTTGTGATGTTAGCTTGCTTGGGACTTGCACAGAGAGGTCCTAGAAGTGGTTTAGACAAGTTCTACCTCAATGTGTGGGTCTGGTGCAGAGCCAGAGGAAATCAGCAGTGTTCTCTGTTACACTGCCGCTGACCTCTGATTGTTCCTTCTAATCACTCTTACAAGCAGTGGTTTGGTAATAAATGGCCTTGTCCACCAAGAAGAAGAGTGAGTTTCCTAACTTATTTTGGGTTTCTGTTGTCATTGTGAGCATGTAGTTTAATAAATTGCTTAGAATAACTCTCCCATGACTCTTTTATTTTACCAATTCCTCTTCTTTCTATCAATTTATGCTAACTATAAATTGGTATATATTCCTGTAATGATTTCTATGCATATTAACTGAGACCTGCTAATGAGATAATAAACAAATAATACTGTTCTCATAATTGCCAAGGCCACCATTGTTATGAGGAGAAAGGGCAGCCAGCTCTAAAACAGTTATATGAGATGGTCCCTGGCATTACTGGCAGGCATTCATAGGGTCTTCTACCACATCTCTTCTGCTTGTAAGTCTAATCATTGAGTTAATTTTGTTAATTTCATCTTTTATTTCTAGAAATTTTATTTGGCTCTTTAGAAATCTTTCTAGGTCATATTTGATAGTTTGCTCTTTTCTGTTAACTATTATCCATCTTGCTTTATTTTAATTTGGACACTATTTGAAGAGATGACAATTCTAGAACTGATGAAAGACACCAATCCTCAGATTCAAATAGTTTATTGAATCTTACCCAGAATAAATAAATAAAAATATTTGATAAACAATTGAATAACATAAGAGAACACAAAGGTAAAAATTAAAAAAAATTAAAGGTGTTGGAGAAAAGTGACAGATTTCCAATCTGATGGTTGGATTCTCAAAAGCCATGATTAAAGCATAAGATAGTGTACATGATATCATTGCTGTGTCAAAAGAAAATACTTGCCAAACTGCAATTGTATACCTAATTGAAATATCTCTCACAAATGAGAATAAAACAAAGGTATATATAGACAAATATGGAGACAGTCTGCCATCAGGAAAATTTTAGGCAGCTGATTACAAATGAAAGGTGAAGAGGGAGAATGCATAAAGAAAGTGGTAAATGTTTGGGAAATCTAAATGAACTCACAACACAGTGATTTCTTAAAGGGCTTAAAAGTTAGAATAAAAGTAACTTTAAAAGAGAAGAAAATCTTAAAAGCTGCAGCTACAACCTAAGAATTCACATCAATAGCTTAGTCCAAAAGAAAAAAAATCCAGAAAATTGAACCGAGATAAGGAAAGAAAGAAAAAATAAGGGTAAGGCCAGAAATTAGTTAAAAAAATAAGCACGTGAAAGAGAAGATTGACAAAGCAAAAGGTAGATTATCTGAAAAAGGTGAGTTACCCCTCGTGAGTCTGATTAAACAAAACAAACAAGAAAAAGAAGGCACAAATAATATTAGGAATGAAAAAAAAGAACACAAATGGAGATGCTACAGACATTGAAATATCACAAGAAATTATTATAAATAACTTTATACTAACAATTAAAAAATATAGGCTGGGCGTGGTGGCTCATGCCTATAATCCCACTCTGGGAGGCTGAAGCAGGTGGGTTCAGAGTGGCTGGAGGACAGGAGCTCCAGATCTGACTGAGCAAGAGTGACACCCCATCTCTAAAAGAGCCAGGTGTGGTGGCAAGTGCCTGTAGTCCAGCTACTCAGGAAGCTGGGGAAAGAAGATCACTTGAGCCCGAGAGTTTGAGGTTGCAGTGAGCCACAGCACTCTACCGAGGGCGACAAAATGAGACTCTGTCTCAAAAAATAAAATAAAATAAAATAAAATAAAATAAAATATACGAGAATAAAACTTATTAAAACTGACTCAAGAAAAATTAGAAAATATAAGTAATTTTATTGCCCATGAACCAGATCATTGAAACTTTTTCTCTCTTCTCCTTTATTTTTCCTTCTGCGTTTATCTTAGACCTCTTTTGTTTGTTGATCTTTGTGTAGGCTTACCTGAAATGATTGGTAAATCATGGTTGTTCATTTATATTTAAGAAAGGCAATGGATTAGGTAGATTAGGAGCTTTGAGTTTTCAAAGTTTGTTGATTGGAGTTCACTTAAGGTAAATGGGGACAGAGCTTACTGTTGTGCCAAAACCCCCTAAAATGTCAGAGTGAGGAACATTTTACTCTGGGTCACTAATATTTATTCTAGGCTCTGTGGTTGTCTTGTTTCACAATTGTGAACGTATATGGGTCCCTTCTGCAAACATAAGCAGTAAGAAGATAACAAAAATCACTTGTAAGCCCATCCATCAATCATGGATTTATGTATAATATAAAATTGGGACCACATCGTCTATTCTGTTACAATTTACTCTTTGTCCTCGCAATGTGTCATTTTCCTAGGTCATTAAATATTCTTCTAAATCAGTGGTTCTTAACCTTCCTTATGCCGTGGCCCTTTAGTACAGTTCCTGTGGGTCGCAACCCACAGGTTGAGAACTACTGATCTAAATCGTCACTGTTAATGGCTGTGTAATAGTATATAAATAGTCCATATTCTCTTTAACCATTTTCCTATTGTTGGGCATTATGTGTGTTTTTTTCCTCATAATAGATAGTACTGCAATGTATATATTTGCATCTAAATATTGGTACATAATTTGTAACCTTAGGATATATCTCTGGAAGTATCATTCGTGAGCCAAAAATATGGATATTTTAAGACATTTGTTTTAGTTTTTTTCTGCAACTTCTTGAACCCAAAGTGCTTGGATCAGTCTAAGGCTGCACTTAATATTAGGTATGAAGACATTTCTAATATATAAATTGGTGTTTACAGGGGTCCTCTTTTCAGTAGCATGGGTTGGATAGCCGCTGTATAGACATAATGAAAATGTCCAGTATTGTCATTTCCTGCAAAATACTGTGTTATATTTCTTCTCACTCTAATATATCTTTTGGACAGATTTCTTTACCACTGCATAGTTTTCATCTATTGTTGAATAAAGGTTACTGTGAATTAAAAAAAAGATAGAGAAAAATGTTAATGCACTGGTTTGTGGGATTTCTGTTATTTTCTTGTTTTAATTTAAAAAAATTTTTTTTAGAAGGGTCTCACTTCATTGCTCTCAGTAGAGTGCTGTGGTGTCATAGCTCACAGCAACCTCAAACTCTTGGTCTCAAGTGATTGATTTGCCTCACCCTCCCAAGTAGCTGGGACTATATGTGCCTCCCATAATGCCTGGTTATTTTTGGAGACAGAGTCTTGGTCTTGCTCAGGCTGGTCTTGAACTCCTGAGCTCAGGCAATCACTCACCTTGGCCCCTCACAGTGCTAGGATTACAGGTGTGAGCCACTGCGCCCAGCCTATGTAGTTTGATAAACACTACTAAAGTTGTATTGCCCTTTGGAAGAATCTATCATGGGCCTGGTCCTCTTAGTGAGTTACATATTCTTAGTGAGAACTGTCATTTACTTAGCAATTCTATGCTTCCATCACCCATCTAGGTACTTTCTATACATTTAGTCCAAGGATTCTGTTACCTTATGAAGTGGGTATTGTCATCATTTATAGATTAAAAATGAGGTTTAGTGAAGACATGAAACATTCTTAGGTCTCACAGTTGGTGGTTGTCCAACTGTGAGACAACTTACAACTTACACTTACCAGAATGTAAGTTTTGTGAGGGCATTGCACTGGTTCATGGGTGTATATTCAAATAGGTCAGTGCTTGAGATGTGGTAGGGTCTTGAGAAATAATTTGCTAAATGTTGAATAGATGATTGGCAGAGGTGATGTTTGAACCCAAGTCATTTTGAATCTGAAGCTCTTTCTACCAGGCAGATGTCAACTTCTTCAGAGTTTTAGTGTTTCACTGAGAGATTAAGTCTGAGGTTTGCCTTTAAGTGATGTGCTTCTCAGTGGTTGATGTCTCTTTTCTCCATTTTCATGTGACCAGTTATATAAATGGCTTCACATCAAATTTCACTGCAGTTTGGGAGGATCATCATCCGATAAGTTGAATATAACTATAATGACGCTGAATGCATCAAGCTGAAAGCCAAGCGTGTATGAATACCCGTGTAAGTGGACTTAGGAACTCTTTTAAAGAAAAGATTCTAACTTTTGCTCAGAACTTTGTAATGCTTACAGGTTCTTCAAGAATGTGTTGTCTTTGAATCTCTCTTTGAATCTTCTGTGGAAGTTTCTTGGCTCTGGATTTACTCATTAGGGATCTAAATCTTCCAAAAATAAAATTCCCTGAAGACTCATAGCACTGTGCTGGCCTGAGTTCTCACAGGTTTCTCCAGAAAGCACCCAGCTTTGGTCAAAGCTCAGAGAACTGGGAAGCACCGTGGCAGCTCATTCATTTAGGCGCCATTTTGTGGTATCTGTCCCTTTAAACGCCCAGTCCAGCATTCTACCATTATTGTGGGTATCCTTTATATAAAGCAGACACGAAGTCCCTTATTAACAAACTGACTGGCTTTATCAACCCAGATGGGAAAAATTGGGGGATTTGTGGTTTCTCCAGAATTATGTTTGATCAAATTGCAGCTTGCTGATTGTCACCTTAACACTTATTTGTTGAATGTCTATTGTGTCCACTATGCTAAACGTTGAAAATGCAGAAATGATTTATTTATCCTAAGTCCAGTGAGAGATAAATGAACAAATGTCATGGAACATGGCCAGGGCAGCAGTAACTCGGGGTTAGAACACGCCTAGTATCTCCTGGGAGAAAAGAAGCAGGTGAGTCTAGCCTTCATTTTCCTAAATTTAGAATTTGTCAGCCTAGTCGTGTCACTTCCATATTTTCAGATGCTTCCACAGTTCCTCCTCCTGCCCCACTTCTTCTACACTTTGTCTGCCTAAGTTCAAATCTTACCGCTGATGCTTATTAACTCTAAGGACTTTGGCAGGTTTCTAACCTCTTTGTAGCTCAGATTCCTTAGGTTGAGTTAATCATAATCTTCTTGTAATGTTCTTGTAAGTACTTACACCTCTTAGAAAAAAGTCCCTGGCACATAGGAAATGCTACAGAAGTGACAGCCATTTTTCGTTGTTGTTGCTTCCTTTTTCCCAGACTGGTGTTGTTTTCCATCCTTCCAAGGGTTTGCATGAAGTACAATTGCATATACGGTCACTACTATGTAGTTTAATTCTTAGGGGAGTGACCAGGAAACTACATATCAGTTTAATTCATGTCTTTATTATAAATATGTGGTATCATTCTAGAGTTGTACCACAAATTCTTTTCTTGTTTTATTTTTATGCTTCCCCGACAGAATCTAAATACATCATATGTTCCAGAAACTGAAACATTTATTTATTGTCGGGGGGGGGGGGGATCTCTTTTTCCCCACATCTCTCTTTGTAAAGCCATCTCTCCTTTTCTTTTTTCCACTGTGCTGATAACATGTTAGCATTTTTTGCATATTTTGCGGTAGCTCTTGCGAAGTTCCATTACAATCATGCATTTTAATGTCCACTCTCCCACTCTTTATTTTTCTGTAGGGGCAGGAGTTGTTTTCATTATGTCTCTGGCCTTCAACACCTTTAGCACAGGGACTGCGCACAGTAGACACTCATATTTGAATGAAGACTTAATTAAAAAAGGATAATACGCATTATATTAACGCCATTACTGTATTTGAGGGAATCAGTCAGAAAAAAAAAGGTTTTTATGTATCTGTTTCTTTTGCCTCATTAAATGTCTAAGAAAGATGTAATCATCTGGGAACTCAAACTAAATAAGCAGGAAACTCCAAATATACTTTTAACATAAGGGCAAAATATCCAAAAACTTTGCTTGACTTTGTCTCCCAGTTTTGTGTTTTCTAATGTGAAATGTTTTTTATATAGTTTTCTTAGAAACTATATAAAACTAAGAAAATGTCAAAATATCAAAAATGCCTAAATTGTTATGGAGATAAAAATGGATGGTAGAGGCCAGGTGTGGTGGCTCACAACTATAATCCTAGCATTCTGGGAGGCTGAGGCAGGTGGATAGCTTGAGCTCAGGAGTTTGAGACCAGCCTGAGCAAGCATGAGATACCCATCTCTAAAAATAACCTGGTGTTGTGGCAGGTGCCTGTGGTTCAGCTACTTGGGAGGCTGAGGCGAGAGGATTACTTGAACCCAAGAGTTTGAGGTTTCTGTGAGCTAAGATGACACAGCAATCTACCAATAGTGACAAAGTGAGAAGGGGAGGGGGGAGGATGGGTAGAGGGAGGGTAATTGGTGGGACCACACCTATGGTGCATGTTACAAGGGTACATGTGAAACTTACTAAATGTGGACTATAAATGCCGTAACACAATAACTAAGAAAATGCCAGGAAGGCTATGTTAACCAGTGTGATGAAAATTGTCAAATGGTCTCTAAAACCAGTGTATGGTGCCCCATAATTGCATTAACGTACACAGCTATGATTCAATAATAAATAAATTAAAAAAATAAATAAATATTAAAAAAAAATGGAATTTTTTTTTTTGGTAACAGTCTTACTCTATTACCTGGGCTAGAGTGCCATGGTCTTGCCTAGCTCACAGCAGCCTCAGACTACTGGGCTCAAATGGTCCTCCTGCCTCAGCCTCCAGAGTAATTGAGACTATAGGCAAGTGCCAACAAGCCTGGCTAATTTTTCTATGTTTGGTAGAGATGGGATCTCTGCTCTGTTCAGGCTGGTCTCAAACTCCTGCACTCAAGCAATCCTTCTGCCTTGGTTTCCCAGAGTGCTAGGATTATAGATATGAGCCACCATGGCTGGCCTGTATGACAAATTTTGACATTTCTGAATTAAACTACTTTGAGAAGAAAACTCAAACTCATATTTCACAGCCCTGAAAGTTGTTGAAGAGAATTTTTCTACTGGAAACTATAATAATTGTTTAGTAAGAGAGTTATAGATATTCTAAATTACTTTTTTTTAATTTTTTTGAGACAGTCGCATTTTGTTACCCTGGCAAGAGTACCATAGCATCATAATAGCTCACAGCAACCTCAGTCTCTTGGGCTGAAGAGATCCTCTTACCTCAGCCTCCAAGTAGCTGGGACTACAGGCACCTGCCACAATGTCCAGCTAATTTTTCTATTTTTAGTAGAGACAAGGTCTCAGTCTTGCTCAGGCTGGTCTTCAACTCCTGAGATCAGTGATCTACCCACCTTGGCTTCCCAGAGTGCTAGGAATAGAAGCACGAGCCACAGCACTTGGCCAGATATTCTCAATTTCTTCTTTTTTTTTTTTCAGATATTCTAAATTTCATCTTTTACAGATGTGACTTTAAATGAGAAGTGATTATTTCAATTGTCATACTTTTGTTTGATTCCCGTGCTATGCTATCTTATTAAAGGTAAATTTAAGTAATTTCTTTTTAACCATGAAGAGGTGATGTTAAAAAATTAGCATGTGTCGGGTGGCGCCTGTGGCTCAGTGAGCAGGGCGCTGGCCCCACATACCGAGGGTGGCGGGTTCGGGCCCAGCCCCGGCCAAACTGTAACAAAATAAATAGCTGGGCGTTGTGGCAGGCACCTGTAGTCCCGGCTACTCAGGAGGCTGAAGCAGGAGAATCGCCTAAGCCCAGGAGTTGGAGGTTGCTGTGAGCTGTGTGACGCCATGGCACTCTACCAAGGGCAATAAAGTGAAACTCTGTCTCTACCAAAAAAAAAAAATTAGCATGTGTCATCTGCAACTTGACAAGAAGATAAAGACCTGTATAAACCATATGTATTTTAAAAATGAAAATGCCTGCTTATCACCAAATCTTTCCATAATTTTTCTCTTTTTCCAGTTTCCCCATTCAAATACGAATGTTCAGATGGTCCTGCCTCTTTGAGCCATTCCACCCATGCTTTGACTCTCTTGTTCCAGTTTGTGCTTTGGTTTCTCTGCCTTCCTCTGTCCCAGGCCAAGTCATCCTTTTATTCCATTTCCCCACTCCCATTCTAAGCATTTCAGGCCATTCGGTTCATTACAATCCATGATCTCGGAGTGAGCTGGACTCCAGAGCTTGAGTGGCTTTTTACTTTTCCCTTCTTGACTTAGTCTTTATTATTTCCACTGATTTATTGTCACCCTTCACCTGGGGTGTCCTAAGCCACCTCTTTCCCAGCAGATGCTTCCAAGTTCCCATTACTACATGTCAGTTTTGGCGCGTATTTTTGTAACTTTCTCTTAGCCTTCTGATATGCTTATCTCTGGGCGAACTCCCAAGAGTATTTCATTGAATAGATAAAACATGACTTATTAAACCAATTTTCCCTAAATTAAGCTTTGGTTATTTCTGTTTATTTTATTTTTAAAAAGTACAAATAGTTTTGAAGTAGACATCCTTGGACAAATATATTGTCCACTTGTGAGAGTTGAGGCAGTGTTTTCTTTGCATGATTTGCTGGCATACACCGTTTCTATTACCACAGTTTAATTATATAACATCAGTCCCCCAACAACATGATTCTAATTTCAGTTACCAAGGTATACTGGCTGTGAGTAATTGGATAAAGTACAAACTTTGCTTCTAGTTCACCAATCCACAAATCACTATGTAAGTAACAGGGGGATGTCATGGTTAGTGATCAACCACATCACTTCTTTCAAAGTCAGTGAGTGATTGGCTACTATGATTCTTTTAGTCAGTTTGTTGCAGGAAGATGAGGCCCAAAGGAGAGAAAGAACACCCAAACACTATGTTTAAAAGAGGAAGGGTTTTATTCCAGCTGGCAGAGCGATGGCAGACCAGAGTCCATGATGGTTGTGCTCCCCGACTGACTCAGTCTATTCCTTTTTATCTCCAGTCAAAAGTTCCAGCCCACGGGTACCTTTCTCACTGGTCAATTTGAATCAAGTTGGAGAAGCAGCTCTGGCTTTTACAGAAGTGGAAGCAAATGTTAGTTTCCAGGTCCCAGGAAGTTAAGTTTCTACAAATTCCTAAGAGCTGAGTCACCGTGGGGAGGATCTCCCAGGTATCTCCTTGGGGTCTCCCCTTGAGAAGACCTCTGTTCTCTTAGATCTTACTTTTTCTGGGTATCTTCTCTCAAGTTCATGCTCAGACAGCAAAGCATGTAGTTGTGCTGGTGCTATGTCTCCCAGTGGTAAGCCCACATGATGTCTTATAAAAATGGATAATTGAAAGGGGAATTGACTGATAAGGAATGAAAGTACAGTAAAGAAAAGTGATAATGTTAGAAATGAAATTTAAATCTAATGTAAAGGAGTTATGGAAGAAATAGATAACTATGGGGATGCTGACACTGCCACTGTACAGTAGGTTCTAGACATGAAGCCAGAGGAAGTGGCACTGGCACAAAACTTGTATTAAAGGAACTCTGGGAGATAGTTCATGATATTGATGTCAAACTCCTGGCCTCAAGGGATCCTCCCACCTCAGCCTCCCAGTGTGCTAGGATTACAGGCATGAGCCACTGTGTCTGGCCTTCATGATGTTGAAAGTGCAAATGTCAAAACATTGGAAGATGATCTAAACATAGAAAAGAATATGGCAACTCTCACTCTGTGTTGTAAGTTATACTGAGAGAGGATACCTGAGAAGGGTGAGGTCTAGGAGAACAGAAGAGAAAGTCTCCTCTTCTCAAGGAGACCACCAGGATACACCTGCAGGGTCCTCTCCGTGGTGACTCAGCTCTTGGGAATTCGTAAACTTAACTTCCTGGAACTTGGAAATTTCCAAGTTCCGTGAAATTCTGTTGTTCTGTAAGGGCTGCAATAGCATCTCCCGCTTGATTCAAACTGGCCAGTGAGAAGGGTAGCTATGGGGTGAAACTTTTTGACTGTCGATAAAAAAGGAAAGACCACGCCAGTCGGGGAGCACAGCCATTTGGAATTCTTCTATGCTGTAAGCTCCTGGCTGGTGAATAAAGCCCTTCCTCTTACAAACATGGTATTTGGGTGCTCTTTCTCTCCGTCGGGCCTCATCTTTCTGCAACAATATGAATGATAAGAAAGTAAGTACTGTTCTAACTATCTTAGTAAGTTTCCCAGAGGAACAGAATTTTAATTCTCCTTGTTTTTAATCGTTTAAATTACAGGGTACTGCTATAGATTAGTTTTATTTTTTTCATTTTTCTATATATTTTTAATTGATACTGAGAGTCTTTAATATTTTTGATAGTTAAAAACTCCCTTCCATTGGGTTGTGTCAGTTTACCTCATCACCAGGGGTTCAGGAGAATCCCTTACTTCTCTCTTCTAATGTATTATCCTATCCATTTGCACTTGTTAGTTTATTTGTTCAAGCTCTTCCTCAGAGAGCTCCTTACTTTAATGGGAATATATGTGTGGTACACACTTAGTTTTTTTGTAGCCTAAAAAGAAAGACCTTTGCTTTCTTTTTTGGAAAAACTCTGGCTGTCTTTTATCCCCATTTACTTTTTAGACCTTCTGCCTCACTTTATTGGTAAATAAAGTTCCATTCACTTCCTTTTTAGTTCTTGCAGTAACTTGATAGTGGGCCCTTGAGAGCAGAGGTCATGTCTGTTTTATTACCGAATGTCCAGTACTTAGCCGCAAGGCTGGCACATAATGCTCAGCACTCTGCATGCTTTATTCGAAGGAATGTGTTCATAAAAGCCTCTACCCACCAGCCTCCTGCCCCATTTACCCTTTCCTCATGTCTCTGTTATAATCTCTTCACTTTGGCTTTCCAGAATTCCACACCATTTTTCTATACATTCACTTAGTGTCCATTCATTCCCCTTTGTGGTTTTTGCTGTTATTGTCACTTTGGCTTTTCATCCAAATAAAATAGGCTGCTCATTATTTATCTGCTGCCTTCTGTGTGCCTGCTGTCCTTAGAGCCTTTCTGCATGTTGGCCTTTCTCCTCAAAGTTCCCTCTGCTCTGTCTCCCCTCCCCCTCCCTCTCCCCATCCCCTCCCCTTCCTCCAGCTCCCCATGGAAATATGGTGTCCTTTGGAAAGCATGCTGGATCTTTAATCAGAGGGTTCTTGGGTGATCAGACAAAGAATTGAAAGACACCACTAATGAACACAGAGGCACAAAAACAGGCTAGTGTGGGAGGCCATTCCTTGCGAAAAGAGAGCCAGAAAAAAGAAAACCTGCTCGCCAACCTCAAGGGCAATCTGTCCATATTCCTTCCAGGGAAGCACTTTAAGCCACACCAGGGAGTATCTTGGCCATAGGCTTTCAGTTGGTACACCCCTTTTGAGCAGACAAGACAATCAGGATGAAATAAAGAGTACACACCATGTTATAGTATTCCGAGTTTATTGATAGACATAAAAAAGCTCTACAAAAGTTAAGACAAAGCTGAACAGTAGAGGGGTGGCAGAAATGGCTCACTACCCTCTGCTTAAATCTTTTTTTTTTTTTTTAATGCAGTTTTGGCCGGGGCTAGATTTGAACCTGCCACCTCCGGCATATGGGGCTGGCACCCTACCCCTCTAAGCCACAGGCGCCACCCCCTCTGCTCAAATCTTTACTTCTTATATACCTAAAGCTACCTTTTTTCAATGTGGTATTCTTTCTAATTTGCATAATCTCAGCAACCCCCTTAGCCACCCTCCTGTCAATTCTTCAAAGCTGGTGTTTCTGGGGAACAGCAGTGTCTCCTACTCTGGTCCTGGCTGGCACTGGAGTTAGGACCCTGGTGCAAGGTCAACATCTGTTGTGGAATCGGTCTCAGACATGACAACGTTCACCTCACAAGACAATGAGTTCCCTGTCCTTCTCACAACCCCCTCTCTGGTCTACACCTGTGCCCCCAGCCCTTGTTTCCTCTGCCTTTGAATCAGTTAATTCCTATGTTAATCTTCAATGGTCTTGTTTTGTTGATTTCTAACTGTTTACCTCAGAGCTGCTCCTTGCTCTTCAGAGAGTTCTCTGAATAATAATAGACAGGGGCCCTCTATTGCTGTCTTCTTTTTTTTCCAGAGACCCCCTTCACTTTCACCCATCCAGAGCATGCCAAGGGCTTTGTCTGTGAAGCTCTTCCTGATCGCCCTCTCTCCAGCCACCCTTTCTCCTTCTTAAAGCAACTGTAGGATTTTGCAGCTGGTTTGTAGCGCCTACCCAATGTGGGCTGGTTAGCCGCTGTGTTTATCTTCTTACACACAAATAGAAGCTCCCTGAAGTGGCTCTTATTCTTCCCTTCAGTGTATGACATAGTCCTTACACCTAACTGGTACTCAGTGAATATTTTGTTGAATTGCCTTGCAAACTGCCATTGTAGAGGGGTGTCAAGGAGACTCTATCCCACTAAAAAAAAATTGAGCATTGTTTTGTGCATGATTCTGCCCCTTTGTCTTTTAACTCACGAAAATTCCATCACTGTTCTTAGGAGTTACATGGTGTATCCCTTTATTTGAACATGCTAGAGGCCAGAAGAGTGGAGAATGAGAAAATGGCAAAGTGTTAGTGTTGGAAAGATTTTTAGAGATCCATGTAGGCCAACCTTTATAATTTAGAGATGAAGAAACTGATGTCTAGATAGCTTAAGAGACCTGCTGCAAATCACACAACCAGTTTGGGATAACATCTGGGTCTGAGATGTAGTCAACTGACCCTCTTCAGGGCATGTTCTCACAAACTGCCATTGTGCATACGAGGATATTATACTGTGTTTAGCTCTATATAGTTAAACTGTTAATCGAGGCTTGTAATATTCTCCTATTGCCTTTAATGAATTAACAATAAGAAATGTAGTCTCTAAGTAGATTTTTCTCTCTCTTTCTCTTAATTAAAATTTTTTCCAACGAAGTCGTTTATAGTTCCTACAGAGTTTCCGATTACATTAACTTTGGACGGCATAGGATCATTTGCTGACATTAAACTTTTTATTGAAGTATAATATACCTACAGAGATGTATGTAAGTCATGTGTACTATTTGAATTTTTAAAAAGTGAACACATCCAGATCAGAAAAACGAGCAGTAGCAGCAGCAAGTTTAGGAATATTTAAAGAAAGAATCTGGAGAAATGATAGGATATTGAAACTATATAATTTTCTCTTTTCCCCTTACAGGTGTTGTCAGTATGTGTGTTAACAACAATCCTTGGTTGTATATTTGGTTTGAAACCAAGCTGTGCCAAAGAAGGTAATTAATGCTGTGTGTGCACATGTGGGTGTGGCCTTATTCAGAATGTGACTGAGTTAAGTTTTATGTCCTAATCCAAGCTGATGCTGGTTTAAGCCTTCTTCTTGAAGCTCTTTTATTCTTTTAGCCATATAAAATTTTACTTACCTACGAAGCTTATCACAAAATAAGGAAGAGGACCTATGACTGAAACACAAACAAAAAAACCCAAACAATAAAAAAAATCAGTTAAGAACAAAGACATAAGCAAACAGGTCTTAGAAGGTTCTGCCTTTATGCCCCTGGAGTCCTCTCTTCTACAGGCAGGCCTAGGATACTCTCTTCCCCTGAAGAGTTAGTTGCTGAAGCAGCCCTGGATGACCAGAAACTTAACCAGGTTACTAGTCAGCATCCCTGGGTGACCAGAAACTTAACCAGTATGTGCTTTAAACATTTTAAAAATTACACACATTGGTGGTTTCAAAGAAATAGTGATATTTTTAAGCTTTTAGATACTTTTTTCTTTATATTATTTGCAGAGGTCTCTATAACACTGACAAGATTACTATAAATAATCAAACTGAACGGTAAATTATAGTGGTTATTATTTTGACTCTAAGGTAGCTTTTTCTCCCTATAAAATTATTGATGGTCATCCTAGAAAATTCAGTTTTGAAAATTGAACAATATTTCCTCCTGTTCAATCATTATGTAAGTGTAATGTTGGTAATTTAGAAACTTTTAGTGATTGGTAAGTTGTCATGAATTGTTGAAATGAATTAAATGTGGTGATGTTATGGACGTATTCAGCAAACTAATCAGAATAAATGTATCTAAGTTTAACAAAAGTAAAAAATTACAGACTTCAGTGTTCACTCGTGTAGTCTTTTGAAAGGAAGCAACTTCCCTTGAGTTCTCTTTGACACATAATAATGAAGGATTGACACTAGCAATTTTAATCCAAGCTCACTATAGCATGCATCATATTTTTAAAAATTACTAGGAAAATATTATTTTAATAGTCTAGTCCCCCACCTCCAGGGCCAGGATAGTTAGTATTTCTGACCCTAGAAGTTGTTACTTCTTGTTCCTAAAATTACCTAATTTCCTGGTATCAAATGAGAGTTAAATTCCATGGTAGTGTCCTGTTGGCTCAGGAGACCATTAAAGTCAAGAACTAAGATTATTTTTTTGTTGTTGTTGGATGTCCATTATTTTACACATGTCTTGTTTCTTTTTCTTATCATCTTAATGTTCTTAAAAACTGAACTTAGTCAAGGTATCTAGTAAAGAGTTGAAAGGGTAAAGTTATTTTTCATGAAAAGTATTTTCCTTTCATACCCACCGTTTATCCATTTAGCAAAAACATTTTAGTACCAAGTAGACCTCAAGCACCTTGCTAGATCCTAGGGATACAATGTGCTGGGCAAAATCCAGATGTGGTCTTTGTTCTTCAGAAGTTTGTTGTCTAGTGTGATACCTGGATATTAGCCAGACAACCTACTTACACATGGAATTAAATAACTGGGGAAAGGATGAGTTTTATAAGAGATTAAAAAATGGAAATTGGGCCTAAGCTGGAGAAAGCTTCTTGGAGACCACCAGGCTGGTTCTGAAGGTGAAATAGGTATTTAGGTCATGGCAGGAGAGACAGTGCTGGGGACCATGTTGTGTACAAACACACTACTTCATGACACCAAGATTGTGGGGGAAGTGAGTTAGGCATTCTCTCCCTTTCTGCAGTATTCCTAATCACTTAAAGAAAAGTCTTTTCCCAACTGAAAAATTTTGGGGAACCCCGTGGCTACTTAAGCCAGCTTTTTCCTGGCATGAAATATTCAGAGAAAGTCCTTATTCTGACTTTTCTTTATCGTATCATAGATATTTAAGTCGTATCAGACCAGAAAGGTTTGTAATAATTTTTTTTTAAAGTTCCCTTTTTTCCCTCTGTACTAAGGTTATCTTCTGTTGTGCCACTTTCTGTCTGTATTTATGACAAGATTCTTGGATCACTTTTTACCCCGTCTGCATTTTCTAAAGCATTTCCACCTCTCCTATATCCCTAACCAGCTTAGGCGTATTAGTTGACGTTTGCTTTGTAATTATGTAATGATTAGAAACATCTAACTCATTGTTCAATATTTTCAGTTAAAAGTTGCAAAGGTCGCTGTTTTGAGAGAACATTTGGGAACTGTCGCTGTGACGTTGCCTGTGTTGAGATGGGAAACTGCTGTCTAGATTACCAGGAGATCTGTATAGAACCAGGTAAAGATGTGCAGGAAAAAAAATGGCGTAATGGGCATTAGAAAAAGATCAAAGAAAGTTCTGCATCTTTTGATTTGAATTTTTTAAAAAAATTAATTTAGCATGCCCATACATTTTGACATTAGCCTTTATATTTTCTTTCAACAGTTCCTTAAAGGAAAAAGTTTACATGTTGTGCCTTTGTTAAACATTTCATGGATAGCAAAATTGTGTCTATTTTTAATGTATGCTGGAAGACTTTCTACTCTAATTTGTGTTTAGATTAAGATATAAAAGGCTGCTTGAAATACATAAATATTTTGACTCTGAACCTCTTATATCAAGAGTTTCTAGATTTCTTTTTTTTAATTTTATTTTATTTATTTATTTATTTATTTATTTATTTATTTATTTATTGTTGGGGATTCATTGAGGGTACAATAAGCCAGGTTACACTGATTGCAATTGTTAGGTGAAGTCCCTCTTGCAATCATGGCTTGCCCCCATAAAGTGTGACACACACCAAGGCCCCACCCCTGTCCCTCCGTCCCTCTTTCTGCTTCCCCCCCATAACCTTAATTGTCATTAATTGTCCTCATATCAAAATTGAGTACATAGGATTCATGCTTGTTCATTCTTGTGATGCTTTACTAAGAATAATGTCTTCCACTTCCATCCAGGTTAATACGAAGGATGTAAAGTCTCCATTTTTTTTAATGGCTGAATAGTATTCCATGGTATACATATACCACAGCTTGTTAATCCATTCCTGGGTTGGTGGGCATTTAGGCTGTTTCCACATTTTGGCGATTGTAAATTGAGCTGCAGTAAACAGTCTAGTACAAGTGTCCTTATGATAAAAGGATTTCTTTCCTTCTGAGTAGATGCCCAGTAATGGGATTGCAGGATCAAATGGGAGGTCTAGGTTGAGTGCTTTGAGGTTTCTCCATACATCCTTCCAGAAAGGTTGTACTAGTTTGCAGTCCCACCAGCAGTGTAAAAGTGTTCCCTTCTCTCCACATCCACGCCAGCATCTGCAGTTTTGAGATTTTGTGATGTGGGCCATTCTCACTGGGGTTAGATGATATCTCAGGGTAGAGAAATGCAAATCAAAACAACCCTGAGATTTCTATGTATACTTTTAAAAACAAAATTATCAGAATATAACAATTTTTTGTTTTATTTGGATTTCTCTATATATGTTGTCGAATAATATTTAAATGGGAAAGGGTCAGATTTAGATGGAGCTTTTTAGAACCTTTAAAGTGGATGGTGGAAGAAGCCAATATATGTGAATTCTATACTTATTTGTGTGTCCAAGTTTGAAAATGACAAAATTCTGGAGTTTTACTGAAATAATATCAACTGACACCTGCATGTTTTATTCCTGTTCAGTGAGGCCATGGGACAGGCCTATTCTGTGAGTGACTAGAATTATGCAGTAGTTCATTGTCTCTTACGAATCATATTTCAGAGGATGACAATTCTGTGTTCACTTTGGATGTGTAGAATTTGAACCATAAAACACATTTTGTTGATATTTGTTTCTAGAACATATATGGACTTGCAACAAATTTAGGTGTGGTGAGAAACGGTTGCTTAAAAGCCTCTGTGCCTGTTCCGATGACTGCAAAGACCAGGGTGACTGCTGCATTAACTACAGCTCTGTGTGTCAAGGTCAGGCTTCCATGCTCTCTCTGGGTTCTGTAACAGCCTGGTACCTTCCAGGGTCTTAGCTAACTTTCGCACTTCTATTACCTTTTATAACAGGAGTTATATTTATTGACCAACTATATTAGCTGAAAAAAATACAATAAAACTTATGTAAATTGAAGGACTGTAACAAATTGGTCAACATGTAGAGGTGGTCACGTAAGGAACTAGGCCTACTGTACTGCTACATACATGTAGTGCATGTCCAGTCTACAAAAATTAGGTCAACTTGAGGCGCTCAATTTAGGGAGGTGGTCAACTCTGGAGATTCTACTGTACTTTTAAAACTTTTTGCTAAAGAAAATTTCAAACAAATGCATGAGGAAAGAGAATGTGTAATGGCCAATCTTGTCTTATCTCTAGCCACTCACTCCTCCACGACCTCCTCATGTTATTTTGATAATAGCTACATACTTAATGCTGATTTGTGGAAACATCAGCCTTCCAGTCCTGGCCAACTTTCATGTCTCAGGTTTCCTCATAGTAAACGAGGACAGTGTCTACCATGCATTGACAGAGTCAATGCGAAATTACTTTGAAAGATTATAGGACATTTTGTAAGCTTATTATTAATAGTGTCTTATTCAGGTATTATAGATTTCCTTAAAATCCCTTAACAGAACCTGGCTCTATATGAGAGAGAACTGAGACATCAAAGCACCAAAGGTTTTTATGGGGGAGGGGGAGTATAGGAGCGTTGTACATTTTGGCTGAAACTATTAAATATTTGAAAATGGAAAGGGTAACTTGAGGTTCTCACAAATTTAGTAGTATGTTTAAGTCTTAAAATTATACATCCATTTTTTCTTTCTGATATTTACTCATATTGAAACAATATCTCCCTTTATTCATTATCTCTTCTTAGTATCATGTCCTAGGTTATCAATATATATGTTAATATATTTTGTTCTTGGAATCTGCTGTAATGTATCTCACAAGCATCACAATTATTGTTACTATATTGTGTGTACAACTCAATTTATTTCTTGAAAATATTTTAGGTGAGAAAAGTTGGGTAGAAGAACCATGTGAGAACATTAATGTGCCGCAGTGTCCAGCCGGGTAAGACTATATTCTGAGAAACTAATTTTTTCTTCTTTTTTTTTTATTAATTAATTTATTTTTATTGTTAAATCATAGCTGTGTACATTAGTGCAATCAAGGGGTACAATGTGCTGGTTTCATATACAATCTGAAATATTCTCATCAAACTGTTCAACATAGCCTTCATGGCATTTTCTTAGTTACTGTATGTAGGCATTTGTATTCTGCATGTAGTAAGTTTTGCCTATACCCATTCTAAGTAATTTTTTCTTCCTGAGAAGTACATACTGTGTTTTTTTCTTTTTTGAAATTAAGATAAAAATAACAATCATTGGTTTACTAAACATGAATATCCTTTATCCAAAATGATTGGCACCAGAAGTCTTTCAGATTTTGGATTTTTTATTTTTTATTTTGTAACATTTGCATTATACTGGTTGAGCATCTCAACTCTGATAATTATAGAGAGACCTTTATTTTGGAAGCTAATGGAAAAAAGAGAATCCATGAATATTTAGTCTTTAGTATTTATAAGTGCTAGATAGCAGTATTTGTATCTTAGGAAGGAAGGATCTTTGTTTTTATTTGGAGTTTTGAGAGTTGAATGTGTAGCAGATTATACTTTTAAAAATTTTTTGTAATTTGGTGCATTTATAAATTTTGGGGATAGGGAGGGAACATGTCTGTGAGATGATGTTACATAAATCTTATAATTCATATTTATTCTTTTTGTACTTAAGATACTTTGTACAGGACCTTACTATATTAGTAGGCCATCAACAAGAGTATTTATGGAATTTAAGGGTTAGAGAATTTATAAATATGTAGACATATTTTTTTTTGTTCCACTTGATGTATACTACTCATATAATTTGAATTATTCATCTTTAGGAATATATTTTTATCTTTTCAAATAATGGTTTTTCTAAACTATTAAAAATTTTAAAGCTGTAAAGCCTTTGTTAAGAGAAACTTCCATTGGTGGGACCACACCTATGGTGCATTTTACAATGCACCTATGGTGCATTTTACAAATCTACTATGTGTAGAATATAAATGTCTTAATACAATAACTAAGAAAATGAAGTGAAGGCTATGTTAACCAGTTTGATGAAAGTATTTCAATTGTATTTAAAGCCAGCACATTGTACCCCATAATTGCATTAATGTACACAGCTATGATTTAATAAAATTTTTTTTTAATAGAAAAAAGAGAGAAACTTCATATGTACTTTAAACTCTTTCAAAGTATACTAGACATTTTAGACATAGTGTATTTTGAATCTTTCTTTGCCTTCTAAACATCAATCATTATTTTCATTGAATCTTTTAGTGGGAGAGGTAACTTTTCCTTTCTTTACAATCGAAGATCAAAATTCAGAACACTTCTTATTATACTGGAAATGACTACAGTATATTTACTGGGTGGCTCACTAACCTGCTTTTTGTGTTTTCTGATGATTAAACAGAAGTAGTTTTGTAATGATATGGACCCATTGAGACTATGGGCAACTGATTCAGCATTCTCCCAGTGGGACTATGTTACAGATATAGTGGAAACTGTATAAAAATTTCCCCCTTGTTGTGGGCTGTTTGTGTATGTGTGTGCATGTTTGTATGCAAGGATAAGATGGGAGGAGATAGGATTGAAAAAGGGCAAGGTATTTGCTCTCAAATTGTAAATTACTGAGTAAACTTGCAGTGGAAGGTCTTATCACCGTTATCCAGTGATATACAATTCCCCTGCCACCCACCTGGTATCACTAGATGCTGCAAAATTTGTAGACCAGGATTCTTGTGTAGTCATTCATAGATATTCTTTTTTGTTGAGTATATTATCACACATGACTTTTTCATATCCCGGTTTAGATTTCTACACCCCACACATCTGTATGTTCATATTTGTGTGTGTTGGGGGAAGAGATGGGGTGGGAGGAATGCACAGAAATCTCATTGTTGATCATTCCTAGCTTTGCGTCATCTTTTTCATTTATATATTTAAATGTAATTATCACTCAAACTTTTGTATTAAATATTTATAACTTTTAAATATATTGTGCTTAAAAACTAAATATGGCATAGGGTGGCACCTGTGGCTCAGTGGGTAGGGCACCGGCCCTATATACTGAGGGTGGCGGGTTTGAACCCGGCCCTGGCTAAACTGCAATAAAAAATAGTCGGGTGTTGTGGTGAGGGCCTATAGTTCCAGTTCCTTGGGAGGCTGAGGCAAGAGAATTGCCTAAGCCTAGGAGTTGGAGGTTGCTGTGAGCTGTGTGATGTCATGGCACTCTACTGAGGGCCATAAAGTGAGACTCTGTCTCTACAAAACAAAAACAACAACAACAACAACAAAAAAAACATGAAAAAACAACTAAATATGGTATATAATGTATGCTATAAGAAGTATAATCTATTAGAATCAAGTAGAGACAATATCAGAAACTAGTTATTCAGGAATAAAATAATGGAAGCAAAAACAATTGTGACACTGTAGTTGTTTATTAATATTTTTCTGCAAATTGGGAAAATATTATTACATTTCAGTAGCATTTGGTCTAGATTTTGGAATGACAGGAAACCATGAAGGATGTCCTCTGTATGGTGGCAACATGGCACAAGTGCTTAATAAGTATTATTAATAAGTATTATTTGATGTATATGTATTATGAGATGATAAAGCACGTATATGAATATAAATGCATGTAAAGTATCATTTGAGTGTTCTTGCTGAACTTGTTAGTGTAGTGACGATGACATATTGACCTCAGTGGAAAATCTCCACTGGACATGAGCCAATGAAGAATATCGTCCTTTATCTACATAAATATTTGCATCTTTAAACATTTCTTTTTCTCATTACCCAGGTTTAATACGCCTCCCACTCTCTTATTTTCTTTGGATGGATTCAGGGCAGAATATTTACACACTTGGAGTGGACTTCTTCCTGTTATTAGCAAACTAAGTGAGTAACTTCGGAGTTTACTACTAGAGTGTCATGCTTTCGGTAAGATGGACTGGGAGGACGGTCTGTGTTGGAAAAATACTGGCAGAACCTCACTGTTTCATCAGATTTCTCTACTGAAAAGTAGTTGAACCTGGTAGAAGGCACTAGTAATATTGTGATTACTCTGGAAGTGCCCCTTAAGTACTTCTAAGTTAATGCAGTTATCTTAGGATTTTAACTTTTGCCCATTTTTATACCTGTTTATTTTTTCTTAGAATTTTGGATTTCCTTTTGTGGAAAAAAAAACACCCTATTTATTCTATAAATATTTCATTTTAAAAATAGAATTTCAAAAACTGACGGTATTTCTGATATGAGATTAGTAGGAGAGCCTACAGGTATTTGTCTACGAGCTCTCTGAACTGAATTGGATTTTTCTACTTTTAAAGACTCTCAATCAAAGCCTTGATTGAATGATTACTGTTCATGTTATTGATGAAATAGTAGAATGGTCTTCTTTTAATATTGATGCCAGAGTTTGAGATCATATTAACAGCCATAAATATGTGTCATCACTGTTATTGAAAGAGGAGAAACTCATCTATACATATAAAAACTATAGACCGTTGCTAGTCAGTAGTCGTCAATATTTAAGTAGATACAGTGTGGTACTAGACTGACGTAGAAGTAAGTAAATACAACTATTTTAGTGTTTTTGTAAATTTCTAAAATATTATTTACTAGAGTTGAATTTGTAAGGTTGCTTTAAACATTAAAATCACTCCCAGTAAATATACTTGTACATCATTTTGCTTGTCTTATGATGCACCAGAATGATTTTTGGAGAACTTTTTAAAATTTTAGTTTTTAATTTCTGCCTGGAAGGTAATAGTTTTGTTTTGTTTTTTAAACTAATCATTTGGTATAAAAGCATTTAGCTTTTTATGGACGAAGCTCTGTTATTGACTAGCAGGCTTACAGGCTTTGACATTTGAATCCAGCCCTTTGTTGCTTTTAGGAGGACCATTGGTCTCCATGGTACCAAAAACGGCATGCCAAGCTCAGTATTAAGGAGCTATAGGTGGTTGTGTATTAAGTTGAAAAGAAATCTATATGCAATGAACCCAATTACCACTGGCTTTGGGTAATTGAGGAATATAGCCTGTAATTCTGAACTGTTGGGAAGGCAGCGAGCTGTACAGACACAGGCTAATCCAAGGAACATGTTCAGGCAGTGGAGTATTGACAGGCTGGAATCGTTAGTTGTGTACCTTCCTTGGTAGTAGAAGGAGGGATTCATCAGGGCTGAAACAGCAGGGCATTAGGAACAATCTGACCCTCTGTCTCTGCCTTAAAACCAAAAGGTGACTTTTCTCTTTAAGGCAGCTGAGTTTGTTTAGGGTTGGCTGGATTTGAATCCATGGCCTAGGACACTATCTCCCCAAATACTACTTCACTCTTCTTTTAATTTGCACATTTAGCTTTAAGTGGAGTTTTTTTTTTTTTCTTTCCTCTTTTCACTTGTCAGCATTAAGGGCAGGTTTGTTTTTTTTAGCAATGTAATGTAGGTATTTGACCATTAGTATCAAAGATCTAGCAAACATCACATTTTACAGATATTAATATAATTTGTCCATCTTGAACTTAATGTGTTGAGATGATTATTTAATTGGTTTAATTATTTTGTTTAATGCTTTTCTAAGAGAAAAATTAATTCTTATCTTTAACATTTAATTTATCCACAGTGTTGCTTTATAATTTATCCTGAATTTATAAATTATTCCTTGGCTAATTTTTTTTTTTGTTTGTTTGTTTTCCATGATGACTGCTGTGGTACCAAAGTTAAATAAGGTCAACACATTGCCAGATGTGTTTATTAACAATGGCTATTTTTTTTCCTTTCTAGAAAACTGCGGAACATATACTAAAAATATGAGACCAGTATATCCGACAAAAACTTTTCCCAATCACTACAGCATTGTCACAGTAAGCTCTGCACTTCAACTTTTTAATATATGTTCGTAGAAGTAAGATGGAATTGTAACATTTTTTGAGGACTGATCGGGTTTCAGATTAAAAAGGCAAAAACAAATTTCTTTTCCAAGGGGTAGTTAAACAAGGAAACCTCGGTTTTGTTCTTCTCTCTGCTATTAGTTAATTAGCTGTGGCTTTGGGAAAGTCACTTTATCTTCTGGGTCTCCATTTTCTCGTCTGTGAAAAGAGGTGGCTAAATATTCCAAGGAAGGATTCCTTGGTTTCCTTTCAGTGTTAAGAGTCTCTGATTCTTTTATCCTATTTTTTCTCATCAGCTTTGTACCCTGTTTCCCTGAAAATAAGACAGTGTCTTATTTTAAGGTGTGCTCCCAAAGATGCGCTAGGTCTTATTTTCAGGGGACATCCTAGCTTTCCTGTAAGTAGGTCTTATTTTCGGAGGATGTCTTATTTTCGGGGAAGCGGGGTAGCTTACTTTATTTGAGCCAAAAAAAACTGGCCCATACTCCCCTATTCCTGTCGTTCCAATCATCCTGATGAAGAATCCCAGCAAGCTGCTCTGCCTGCATGCAGACAGGATTTCAGTTCTGTTTTTGTTTCTATCAAAGTTTCCATATTAAATATGAATCAGGAAAAATAGTAGAATTCATGACCCTTTAGAACGGAAGACAGAAAATTAGTATGATAGTTTGTATTCTTACAAGCTATTTTGGTACCCAACCAAAAATGAGTTTGTTCTGCAGAAATAATTTACTCAGGAAAGCAAAAAGACAACAGAGTATTTTTTTTCCCCCAAATTTGGGAGTTTGCCTGTTTACTTCATGTATGGTATTATTGATTTATTTTTTCCTGTTACTTTTTTTTTTTTTTTTTGAGACAGAGTCGCACTATGTTGCCCTTGGTAGAGTGCCAGGGTGTCACAGCTCACAACAACCTCCAACTCTTGGGCTTAAGTGATTCTCTTGCTTCAGCCTCCCAAGTAGCTGGGACTACAGGCTCTTGCCACAATGCCTGGCTATTTTTTTTGTTGCGGTTGTCATTGTTGTTTTAGCTGGCCTGGGCTGGGTTTGAACCCACCAACTTTCTTGTATGTGGCTGGCACCATAAACACTGTACTACGGGCGCTGAGCTGTTCTGTTACATAATTTAAAACAAAAAATAGTATTTAAACTCTTAAGTGGTTGGTTGTGTTTGGCATTACTAAATTTTTTGTTTTTCTATCCTTAAATTTTATTGTGATTCCTTGTAGCTTTAGTTTATCAGTTTCTCTTTTCTGGTTGTATTATTCTGTGACTTTAACATTAAATGAACTTAAAATTTGCATAAAATCTGTATTTTATCTTTTTTAGGGACTTTATCCAGAATCTCATGGCATAATTGACAATAAAATGTATGATCCCGAAATGAATGCTTCTTTTTCACTTAAAAGTAAAGAGAAATTTAATCCTGCGTGGTACAAAGGAGAACCAGTAAGTTCTTTGTTTATTTTAAGCTACTGAAAGAGTTTCTTATTCTCATTAATCAAAGTAAAATAAGCAGATTCCCTGGAGCTTTTTAACCTATTTCATTTACTGTGTCTAAGGCCATTATTTCATAAATGGAAATGAATACTGATAATTCTAAATACAACTTAAATGATTACATAGAATGCTAGTAGTTTATCTCTGAGATGGATTTGGGTTGTGCTGGGCAGTTTTCTTTTCTGATTGAGTCTTCCTTCTGTAATAATAGCAAGTGGCAGTAGTCTGGAAATAATAGTTTTGATCCGTACAACACTACTTTGTTGAAAGAGGTAACCCTTGGTTTCACTTGCATATGCTGATTTAGCAGGTTCTTTCTAATTTTGATTTAGATGTATTCTCCTTTTCATTTTTTTTATGTTGCTGCAATAATTGCAATAAGGGTCTGTTTGGTAATTTTGTTATTCTTCTAACAAGAAAAAAGATCATATGTTTAATTTTCAGGTTATGAATTCAGATTTTATTTTTGACATAGGGTTATTGTGAAGATTATGTTAGTTCATAATGTAGGATGCTTATAGAAATACCATTTAGAACTAACGTTGACAGTAATAAGTGTTTAATACATGTTAGTTACGAAAGCCAAGATGTCAACAAATTGAGGACTTTTGTGACTTTTTCTTCTTTCAAGAGAAACCTATTAATTAAGAATATATTTAGGATATAGCTCCAAATGTTGCAGGAATTAATTTCTGATTATTCAATATATTTTTGCTGCTACTTAAGAGTCATTATCATAGGATTATTATAGTCTATCTGCCGGAGCTTGTTGACCTTAAAAACATTGTAGCACTAAGTGGAATGCATTAGTGTTTCATGAACGCGTATTTCCCTAGGAGATGAATGTTTGCACAATTTCCTAATTTTCCTTCATTATCCCCTTCAGATTTGGGTCACAGCTAAGATTCAAGGCCTCAGGTCTGGCACTTATTTTTGGCCAGGATCAGATACAGCAATTAATGGAGTTTTACCAGACATCTATCAAATCTATAATGGGTATGTGTAGATGAACCTTTTCTAGGACCTGTAATGTAAAACTGCTTATTTTTATGTCATCGTGTCCTTCTTATTGAGTCGCTTTAACATTTGAGTGTCATGCTGGCTAAAACACGAGAATTGGAAGAATAAGAACTTTATCTCAAAAGAGTTTTAGATAGATGATAGACAGTGAAATTAGACAAAATCCATACAACAGTGTAGTTGAGCAAACAGAAGAGGTCACAGATCCCATACAAGAAATATCTAAGCGTTTTCCTTGGTCATCTTATGCTGCTTTGTATTCTTTATGGCCCACATGGCACAGTGCAGTGTCTCTTATCTACCTCATTATTTGCAATTATTTATTCCATGGATCGTAGTTGAGATTTTTATGTGCCATGGGGAATTAAAAAATTAGCAGCATATGGTCTCTGGCCTTTCAAGGTCCAGTAGAGAACACAATTTACTGCACTTGGGAATTTTGTGAATAGGTAAGACTCCAAGCACTCTGATGGAGGGGTGTGAACAAAACCTGTGTCTAGAGGAAGGCGTAGTTACTTTGGCTCAGGAAATGTTGCCTGGAGAACTGTTATCTGCTCCTCATGTGCCTAATTCCTATGTGTACTAAGAGTTATCAATCAGTGAATTCTTCATGAGGTACCCTATGGAGAGGGTATTAACAGGTGAGATATTCACATGATGTGCAATGACTTTTCTCAGGTACAAGTACAATATCTTTAGGTAGAGGATAGGCAGCAAATTTTTAAACTCATTTACAACTTCTTTTTATGTAAACCTAACTTCTAACTTCTTTTGTTCCTTTATTGGGAAAACAAATTTAAGTTGTTGTTTTTTTTTTTTTTTGAGACAGAGTCACTTTGTCACCCTCAGTAGAGTGCTATGCTATCACAGCTCACAGCAACCTCAAACTCTTGGGCTTAAGTGATTCTCTTGCCTCAGCTTCCCAAGTAGCTGGCTGTACAGGTGCTCACCATAACGCCCAGCTATTTGTTGTTGTTGTTCCAGTTGTCATTGCTGTTTAGCTGGCCCCAGGCTGGTTTTGAACCTGCCAGCCTTGGCGTATGTGGTCGGCACCCTACCCACTGAGCTACGGGCACTGCCCTAAATTTAAGGTTTTCGATGAAACTTTTACATGAATTCAAACGTAGCAGATGCATTGGATTGCTTTAGTATCTCTTAATGCTATTTTCTCTCTCTTTTTTTTTTCTTTAGACGGAGTCTCACTATGTCACTCTCAGTAGAGTGCTGTGGCATCATAGCTCACAGCAACCTCAAACTCTTGGGCTTAAGTGATTCTCTTGCTTCAGCCTCCCAAGTAGCTGGGACCACAGGCGCCTGCCACAACACCCAGCTATTTTTTGTTGCAGTTGTCATTCTGTTTAGCTGGCCCTGGGCGGGTTTGAACTGTCCAGCCTCGGTGTATGTGACTGACGCCATAACCGCTGTGCTACGGGTGCCGAGCCTCTTAATGCTATTTTCAATTAAATAAGTTTGTACTTTAAATCCATACAGTTGTCACAGATCTGTTTCATTCTGTTTATCTTTTACTTTAGTTCAGTACCATTTGAAGAAAGAATTTTAGCTGTTCTTCAGTGGCTACAACTTCCTGAAGATAGAAGGTATGTAGGCAATTAATTTCTATTGTAAATACACCTTGTTTTATAGAGATTACATATTACTTAAAAATAGACTAGAGTAAAACTGCTATTGCCTATGGTGTTTTATATGCAAACCAACTCTTGAGTGAACTTCTATGGGTACATTTTGAAGAAATTTAAAACTGTAGTTTGTTACTCCAGTGTTATAGAATTTTTAATCACTATCAAATGCTGAATTATTTTTTCCATTCTGTTTTTCAATGTGTTCATAAAATATTACATTTTGATACTGTTTGATTTAGACCACACTTTTACACTCTGTATTTAGAAGAACCAGATTCTTCAGGCCATTCTTATGGACCAGTCAGCAGTGAAGTAAGTACATTTTTACCAATGATTACTTCATTAAACCTAGTACCTAGTCATCTCACTGAACCTTGCTTTGAAGCAGTTTCTAGGCCATTCTATAAAATTCTATGAAAGAGTGAGTTTCTTGCACAATATTGCTAAACCAAAGGAGGAACTTGACACAAAATAAAAGGTGGGAGGATTGTTTTGTTTATATTTTCTGTAATGCTAAATCGAAATGATGAAGAATTAAATTCTGAATTTTCAATTCTAAAGCTATAGTCCACCTCATATCCCTCTCCATTGGCCTCAAAACTAAGTTCTTTTTGAGAATTTTATAAACAGATAAGACTTCAGATTTCTAAGAAAATGTAAAATATTAAGTCAAATTGCAGAAGAAAGCTTGTATGAACTCGTTTAGGAGAATGTCCTGTCCACTGGATCTCATGCTTACAACAGAGCTTGGGCATTGAAAGATGGGAGATTTTATCAAAAGTACAGAGGTAATCAAATAATTATTCTTTATTGAGTAGGAAACTAGCAATAGGAAAACAGCTCATGGACTAACGCTTTCATCTTATTTGACCTGATACCCTTTCAGGAATTTAGCCAGCTCTAGGCTATGTTGGTGATACGTGTAGTGCTGTAAATACTGTTTTCACCTGTCATGTGGCCATTTTATTTTTCACCATGGAGCACAGGAAGCTTGAGATTAGAAAATGATTTGAACGTGTTTTCTTGTATCCCTAAAGTGACTTTCCTTCTGATATATGTCCTTGACCTAAGATATGAAAAGAAGCAGTAAATCTGTGAATATTTTTGGTTATGATAAAAGGGAGAAGCGGTATTGCCAGGATCCCTCATGTCAGAATCTGGTTATCTTTAGCCCCATGTGATTCCAAGGGATAATAGACTCCTAGATACACATTCTTCTTTAATAGTAAAGGATTCACGCCAGAGTTCTTTCAATTCTCCTGTCCAGATGTCCCAGACTGGATAGCTTGTGTGTGAGCCTCGGCGACTCTTCAGTATGGGGTCTAGACTAAAGCCTGACCTGACATGTGTATTGCAAACCCCCTTTTTTGGGGTGCTACTTTGTCTAAATGCTTATTTCAGAAATAACTTTATATAAAGATAGCCATTCATATGGAGTATGTCACATCAGAATGCTTCCCTTTCTCAGGTCATCAAAGCCTTGCAGAGGGTGGACAACATGGTTGGCATGCTGATGGATGGTCTGAAAGAGCTGAACTTGCACAAATGCCTGAATCTCATCCTTATTTCAGATCATGGTAATCTAAGTTTTCATTATTTACTCCCGATTTGGGTTAACAAGCATACTTGATTAGTTTTTGTTTCCTCATTTCCTCTGAATGTTATAGTTAATTCTTTTGTTAAGATGTAACTTCTTGCAGAAAGACTTTAGGAAAAAATTATATTAAATATATATGACACAATTCACAGAAAGCTAAGAGCCCATCCACCACAATGCTTCTGTCTGCTGATTTGGGAAAGGCCTACACCAGGAATTTGAATAGTTAAAATAATCTTTTTTCACCATATTAAATTTTGGTCACTTTACATTTTTAGATTCAGTTGGAACTGATTATTACCTCTTCAACTTTCTTTAGCATGACAAATCTGACTTTAAGAGATAGTATGTATTAATTTTTTTAATATTTTGATTTTGCTTTTACTTATTGTGATCTTTGTTAGCAAAATTTTGTACAGTTTTGGGATAATAGAAGCAGTATGCTTATAAAGAAATAGAAAGAATGTTCTTTTTGCTTGTTTTTGTTCTAGTTGTTAATGTTATTTGATTCAGAAATAATGACAGAAAGCTGTTTTTAGAAACAGTGTATGGAGTTACATGATAAAGAAGCTCCAGTTCTGGAATGAGACTGAGTTGGTCATCCACTCCCAGTTAATAATACCCTGTTTCTCCAGTTCTGGAATGAGACTGAGTCGGTCATCCACTCCCAGTTAATAATACCCTGTTAATAATACCCAGTTAATAAGACACTGTCTTATTTTCAGTGTGCTCCCAAAGATGCGCAGTGTCTTATTTTAAGATGTGCTCCCAAAGATGCTCTAGGTCTTATTTTCAGGGGACGTCTTATCTTTCCTGTAAGTAGGTCTTATTTTCGGAGGATGTCTTATTTTTGGGGAAACAGGGTATGCTAGGTAATTTGGACAAATCACTGGGCTTTTTATATTCAGTCTAAAACTCTGAGAAGACATTCCTCTTCACTCACATAATGTTATTTTAGTACATAAATAAGAAGAAATATTAAACTAATTTTGGGTAAAGAAAGGGAAAAGATTTTGAAAAAAGTGGAATTATGGATATAGCTGAAATTCTGTGTCTTACCTATCAAGTAATATGAATGCTGAGCCTGTGTTTAATGAGTTAAATTCTGGAAGTGAAAGAAATTCTATTTTTACATTTTAAATTTTGTATTAAAGTTATAAGATGCTTTGGGATTTTTTTTTCCTTAGGCATGGAACAAGGCAGTTGTAAGAAATACGTGTATCTGAATAAATATTTGGGAGATGTTAAAAATATTAAAGTTATTTATGGACCTGCTGCTCGATTGAGACCCTCTGATGTCCCAGATAAATACTATACATGTAAGTGTATCTCTATAGTAACTTTGAATATGGCATATTAAGAATATTTTTCCCTAATGCTGCCTTCCTCAAACCCCAAGCTATAGACCAGTACCAGTCTGTGGCCTGTTAGCAGCCAGGCCACACAGCAGGTGGTGAGCATCTGGCGGTGTGCCAGTGAGTGCAGCTTCATCTGTATTTACAGCTGCTCCCCATTGCTGGCATCACTGCCTGAGCTCCAGCCCTTGCTAGATCAGTGGTGGCATTAGATTCTTACAGGAGCATGAGCCTTACTGTAAACTGTGTACTGTGAGGGGTCTAGGTTGAATGCTCCTTTTAATTTAATGCCCCTCACCCCATCTGTAGAAAAATAGTTTTCCATGAAACTAGTCCCTGGTGCCAAAAAGTGTAGGGACCACTGTAGTCTAATGTAGCCTTACTCATGATACAGAGACAGATGCATTATAGAGATACGTTATATTTCTAAACTAAAGGGAATCAAGTAAAGTTAATTTTCTTTTATTAATTAAATCTTCAGCGCAGATCTTTTGTCCCTAAAGGGATCTTATGGGATTGGATTGGATGCAAGGACACAAGACTAACCTTGTTATCTGTGTAACCAATACCCTATTTGTTATTCTTTGGCTAAACGTGTTATTTGATGAGTTCAGTGCTATTTTATGTTGTGGTGTGTGTTTTACTCTTATCAGGTTAAAGATTATAGTAGAAAAAAGTTTAAGAGGAAACTCATTGAAACATTGAAACTTGAAATATTTATTCAGGTTTAATGAATGATGCTTCATAATATGCTGTTAGGAGGAGGAGGAATGCTGGCAGAGGGATTAATTCTGGAAGCAACTGCTTCCTCTTCTCAGAAGTGCCTTCTTTAAACCATTCCCTTTAAACTAATGGAACAAGTAAGAGATGTGTCTTTTAAACAGGAATGAAGAAATCTCACATTTTCTCTACCACGTGTGGAACACAAATTGCCAAGAAATGTTTAAAAACATTCATTGTTTTGTTTCCATCTTAGTATTTAGGAAAAAAAATTCGTTCTTCTGTAAGTCAGGCCTCTTTCGTAACTGTTTCCACCTCTGTTACTTACCTCTCTTTTCGATTTTTCTCCTTGATAAATTTCAGATAGGTAGAGCAAATGTCATCTTTTTGTTACAGCTAACTTTGAAAGAGAAAGAAAAATAAGCTTTTCTGACAGTTACCAAAATGGAGTTCAGAAACAGCAGTAAGACACTATTGAATATTAAAGAGGAAAAATGGATTTTACTAGGAAAATATTTATGCAAATATATTAACACAATGGCACAAGTGCAAGTTCCATAAGCCCAATGACACATTTTAATTCATAATTCTGTTTTAAATTTGGAAAAGTAGCACATGGTTGTAAAACTTGTTAGCAAAACTATACAGGCAATGGCAGTCCCCAGAGAAGATTGGGATAGGATAGGAGAGCTAAACTTTAGCTCTGCCCTTACCTCAATTAGGCCCCAAGTTTCCCAAATTAAAGCAAAAACTATATGATTATCAGTTTTTATATAGAAAATTATCCAGATAAAGGATTATAGTCTATATATAAACTGATATGATATTCCTTTATCTGGGATATATTTTATATTCCTATATAAAAGGATTATGTTTATCTGATAATTTTCCCAAACTTATATAAAGTATGGCTAAAAGAAAATGTAGAAAGCTAGACAGTTACTGTTCTATAGCACAAAGTACCCTAAGTACAAGCAACGGCTTATTCTGCCAATTTAAGGGCGCCGGCCCCATATACCGAGGGTGGCGGGTTCAAACCCAGCCCCGGCTGAACTGCAAAAAAAAAAAAAAAAAAAAAAAAAAATAGCCGGGCGTTGTGGCGGGCGCCTGTAGTCCCAGCTACTCAGGAGGCTGAGGCAGGAGAATCGCCTAAGCCCAGGAGTTGGAGGTTGCTGTGAGCTGTGTGACGCCACGGCACTCTACCAAGGGCAATAAAGTGAAACTCTGTCTCTACAAAAAAAAAAAAAAACTAGTCTAAATTCAGTTTAAAACTTGCCCTTTCTTCCAAGTTTCCCTGTGTCCCTCTTACTTGAAAATTCTGGAATTATGATCGAATATTAAAGCATACAAAGGAAAAGGTAACAGTTTCTACCCCAAATCTTTCTACTTCCCTACTCAGTTCCCCTCTCTGGAAACAACCAGTGTCAAGCTGGGAATGTATCTTCTCACTTATTTGCTATGCATGGTACAACACATACATGCTTACTTTTACACAGTGAAATTGTACTAGATCTAGATGGATATATTGATAGATGGATAGATATTTGGATGGATGGTTTTGATAAGGGAAGGGCAGGCAGATGAAGAGATAGATGGATGAATGAACTGACATGGGAGAACAGAGGGATAGATACTGAAAGTATAATCTAGCACTATGTAGATGTTTTGTAACTTGTCTTTTCACTTAATAACGTGACACTGTATCATGAGTTTCATTACCGGGGGATACCTATACATCTGCCTTATTTCTTTCCAAGACTAATATGTAATGACTTAAATGAACTGTTGGAAATGTACATTGGCATTTAAACATAAGAGTTTGAGTCCCATATTCTATATTATTGTATTATTTTTATTTTTAATTGTACCATACCATCAATTATTTTCTTAACATTTTTACCTCTACAGTTAATTATGAAGGCCTTGCCAAAAATCTTTCTGTGAGTATCTTTATTTTTCCATTGTCTAGTTATTGTTAGTTTTATGTAATATATACTATAGAAAAGAGATTCACTATCTGTTCTTGGAATTGAATGACTAGAATTTTTGAGTATCTAGGTAACACATAGTTCTATAGTTTTTAAAGATCTTTTTTTTTCTTTTTTTGCAGTTTTTGGCCAGGGCTGGGTTTGAAACCGCCACCTCCAGCATATGGGGCCGGCACCCTACCCCTTGAGCCACAGGCGCTGCCCAGTTTTTAAAGATCTTAAGGGTCACGTCCCAATAGTCTATGTTTGAAAGTATAATCTAGTGACTAAGACTCCTGTAGCTTTTATGCAATAGTAGTATGATTTCCTATAAAAATTTAAAATAGTTTGGAATATTCATTTTTATGTTATATAGTAGTAAGTGTTCTTCGTTTTCCATTTGTGACTTATTAAGCAGGCTGGTAAAGTATGGAAAAAAAATTCATATGTTTCTAGAAAACAATTTTAGGAAAGTTTTATACTATAGATAATATGAAAATAACTGTTTTCCATTGCCTTTTATAATTTTAGTGCCGGGAACCAAACCAGCATTTCAAACCCTACCTGAAACATTTCTTACCTAAGCGTTTGCACTTTGCCAAAAGTGAAAGGATTGAGCCCTTGACGTTCTATCTGGACCCTAAGTGGCAACTCGCATTGTAAGTTCTGACAGTCTTCCAGGTAAACTTACCTTGATCTATTAGTTAATTTAAGGTAACTACTGGCCCTTTTAAACAATGTTGTGATGTGAAAACTGCAAGTTATCGAGAGTGCCAAAAAAATGTATCCACATTTAAAGAGATGTTATCTATGTATTGCTTTTCAAAGTTGAATTGAATTACATTAGCAATGGGAAGAATCTCTTATAATTGCAGAAGTCAAATGTGACTTGTAGTCATCTTTTATTATCGGTACATATTGAGTATTATAATTTTAATACAATTTTTTCCTTTCTTAAAATACATATACTTTTTTATTTCCTTTTTGTCATCCTCTGTATGATTCTTTTCATCCTAGCCCAGGATTTCTCAACATTGGCTTAAATTAGAGTTGGATGATTCTTTGTTGTGGGGAACCCTCCTGTGCATTGTGGGATATTTGACTTCTCCCTGACTAGATAAAAGTAGCACACCTCTCTGGTCGTGACAACTTAAAATGTCTCCAGACATAGCACATAATTAGAAGTCCCGGGGGGAAGGGGACTCACCCCTGGCTAAGAACTGTTGCTCTGGCCTTTCATATCCATATTGATTACTTCTTATGATTTATTACTTCTCACATGTCACCTCTTGCCATCACATCTCTTCTACACACCACGGTTACGTCTAACCATATCTTCAAAGCTAAGTCTTCATTTGGTAAGAACACTGTACATTATGATAATGAGCTACTGTCTTTGTTATACACAGCTGTTTTTTCTTTTTTTCATTTTCCTCATCCTAATATCACATATATCAATTAGCCTTAGTTAATTGGTGTATTGGGGGAATTATTTGGATGGTTCATGTTAATATCTCAAAACTCATTTATTAACTCTTTTGATGACTGCCAAGAAATCAGTCATGATCAATAACTCCTGTTATTGATTTTGTCAAGCAAAATCTACACAGTAAACCAGAATTCAGTCAATAGCATTCCATTGTCTCCACTCTATGCTAGGTTTCCAGTGTTTAGAAAAAGAATACGAAAGAACAGATGGTTCTTACCATCATGGGAGAGCTAATATTTAGACAATATCTAAATACTGTTTTCCAAGCATTTCTTTAGCCTATATCACTGAATTTTTACAAATGAGAAATTAAAACCAAGTGAAGATAATTAAATGGTTGAAAGTTTCAGAAGCACTTCTGCCTCAATGGCAGTGACTCATAGTTGAGCTATGAAATAAAAGGTACAGATGACCCCTTACTGCTTTTCAAAGCTAAGTGTGTTTAGTTACCTGTATGTTTAACACTGTAGTTATTTATTGTTTATTAATGAAAGTGTTATGATTATAAATTATGTTTTGTGAATGGGTTTTACATTATTCATTTGTATATGTCAAAATTAGGAATCCCTCAGAAAGGAAGTATTGTGGAAGTGGATTTCATGGCTCTGACAACACATTTGCAAATATGCAAGTGAGTAAACCTATCACACCGATTATACTTGGAAAATACAGGATTAAATCTATAGAAAACTGATATATGAGGTTTTCGACCTATAAACAGACCATGCTTATATGTGTTGAATGGCAATTTATGGAGCATATACTTTCTTTAGTATAGTTTAGAGCTGTTTTTCTTTAGACATAAAAGTAAAGACTGTTGTTAAAATTTTATATTCATGTTTCATGAACATGTGATTTTTATCTCCTACTAAATTTCTAATAATTACTTTGCATTTATTTTTGCTCTATTGAGAATATTGCTCTATAATAAAAGAAAGTTGTGATTTAATAGATAAAGTGTTATACTTATGTTCTGTAGAGAGATAATATCTTACATTTACTTAGACTTCAAATTTTCAAAACACAGTCAAAATATTTATTTAATTTGATCCTTGTGCCACTGCATGAGGGTGAGATTTATATCTTGTCATAGAGGAAAAGATTTTCTCATCCATTCTTTTCTGATTGTCAAGAATTATAGTAAAACTAAGAGAAATACCCCAGATATCCTTAGATTATATGCATAATGGGGGTTAAAACATTATCCTACAAGATCCACTGGGCATTTTAGATTTCCCCTTATCTTAACATAACTAGTTTGTATATGTACAATGTGGATGATATAATTTTTCCATCAACTACGTACATAACTGAAAATGCACTGATAAGCTATTATTTTTCTGGCATCCTAGGCCCTTTTTATTGGCTATGGACCTGGATTCAATCATGGTATTGAGGTTGACACCTTTGAAAATATTGAAGTCTATAACTTAATGTGTGGTAAGTGTGAACAGGTAGCTTCCATCCTTTCTGAAAGCAGAGCTGACATAGGATTATCAAAAGTAGGTCATATGGTGGGCATATGGTTTGTGGAGATGAAGGTAAGGTAAGACATATTTTCACCTTTCTTTTTCCTGACCCAGGGTCACTGAAGAAATGTGGGGAACATATTCTCTTTTGACTTACTTGTTTTATCCATTAGGCTGTATCCTGTGAAGTACAACCCTCACAGTGGGGTGGTCTGTACATCCCCAGTGTCTCTCACTTTGTTATGCCCTGGGCTTAATTATATGACTCTTGAATCAGGATAGCGCTAGAAGCCAGGGAAATGAGACTGGGGATGGTGAAAGGTGGACAGAGCAGGTAGAACCTCCAGTAGTGATAATAGTTAGATGGATGTCAATGTCATGATTATAGAAATGAAGGAGAACCCATTGGGGAGTTTCTTGGTTTACTCAGTGTCTTCTGATTAGCACTTTTATGGGGGATGGGGTGGGGCTATTGAGTCTTAAATATTATTACCTTTTTCTTAAGGATGTCCTAAGTGTAATTCTTTTAATGGGAGTCTGTAATACTTTAAATAAGTTAATATGTCCTTAAAATGCTTAAAATAGCACCTGGTATATAGTAAGTGTTTTACTTTATAAGTCTTGCTGTTATTATTATTACGAGTAAAAATTAGCCAGGTGTGGTGGTGCGTGCCTGTAGTCTTAGTTACGTAGGAGGCTGAGGCAGGAAAATCACTCAAGGCCAAGGAGATTGAAATTGCTATGAGCTATGATGCCACTGCACACTAGCTTGAGAGATGGAGCAAGACCTCATTTTAGGGTGGTGGGGAGAGGCAAGAGTCTTAGACTCAGAGCTGGTTTTGAATCCTGGGTCTATGACATCAGTCACTTTGAAACCTTGGGCAAAACACTTTAATTACTCATCTACCAAATATTGATGATAACTTACTGTTTTGCGGTTAAATAGGAAAAAATATTAACACAGTGATTGACACATCATACACATTCAACAGGTGGAAAATGTATTGACTGTACGCTTCAAAACTCAAGAACTCAGAAATTTTATAGTGAAGTACAGCATACATATCAGTATTTATATTAAGAAAAGCGTAGCCATAAATACTCTAAGCCCCAAGAGAGTTTTATGGTTCTATTTTAGTTAAAAAGAACTCATCTGTATTTAGTTAAAAAGAAATAAAGCTCATAATACAAGTCTACTGTTTATTTGGTTTTGAAACTTCTAATTAACTCTTTATCATTCTTGAAATTATGCAGATTTGATGAATTTGACACCTTCTCCTAATAATGGAACCCATGGAAGTCTTAACCACCTTCTAAAGAATCCTCTTTATACCCCAAGACATCCTAAAGAAGCATACACCCCACTATACTGTCCCTTCACAGCGAGCCCCAGAGACAACCTTGGCTGTTCATGTAACTCCTCCGTAGGTATCATATGGAAGGTTAGCCCAGTCTATGAAGTTTTATAGAACCTGCCATACAGCATATACTGTGGAAATACTTAATCAAATTACAATTTCTGAGTTAGGGGTAAATATGTATTTGTTTTTAACTATAGGAACACATGCAGATCTTTTATAATTTATTTTTCATCTTCCTAGTTGTTTGCATTTTTCAAGTCTATTTTTATCCCTTGGTACTGTGGCTTAATGGGGGTGTAGCTGGAGAGAAGTCTAGTTGAGTCCTTGAGTATCTTGAATCGGGAAATCTGGACCATTATCTTAGCAGTGAGGTATTAAGCACAAAGTAAACCAATTATAATGTTCCTTCTCTAAAGTACATTTCAACCTATTTTAAATTTAGGAGCAAGGCTTGGCGGAGTGGCTCACACCTATAATCCTAGCACAGTGGTTCTCAGCCTTCCTTATGCCGCAATGTATTTTCATTGTTAAAAAGGGGTCGCAACCCACAGGTTGAGAACACTGTTTTGGGAGTCCAAAGTGAGAGGATTGCTTGAGGCCAGGAGTTCAAGACCAGCCTGGGCAATAGTGAGACCCTATCTGACAGTACAAAAGATAATATAAATTAGCCGGGTTTGGTGACTTATGCCTGTAGTCCCAGCTATTTGGGAGGCTGAAACAAGAGGGTCACTTGAGCCCAGGACTTTGAGGTTGTAGTAAGCTGTGGTCATACCACTGCACTTTAACCTGGGCAACAAAGTGAGACGTGGTCTCAATAGTCAACCTGTTACTCAATCAATAAAATAAATTTAGGGAGGATAAAAACATTTTTATTTTTTTTATTCCTATCTTAATTATATAGTAGTTGTAAAAAGATAAAAAAGACCAGACGGGTTATGAACAAAATTGATAATATCCATAAAGATAGCAGTTTGGAGAGCAGTTTATTTTATGCTTTCCATTTTTTATTTGACTTAATTTAGGCATAAGGAAAGACTGTTAGGCTATAGATAAGAGTTATAAAGCAGCCATTGTGTTTTTATCTTTTAATTACTGGTGTTAAGCTTATGCTAACAGTTCTGTCTTTCTGCAGCTGTCTGTCCTCTCCTTTTATCCTACTCAGTTTGATCTTTGGTCTATGCTAGCTAAACTATAGAAGTTGTATGTCACCAAATTAAAACATGTCTCTTGATCCTTAAAAATAGTTCTATAAACTTTTATAGATTTTGCCAATTGAGGATTTTCGGAAACAGTTTCAAGTGACGGCGGAAGTAGGTAAGCCATGTTACTCTCAAGCTTGGAATGTGAAAGCTTTTCCTTGACAATGGGAAGCACAGAGAATTGCTCTGGGGGCCATTCTTTGACAGTGGCCATAACATAAGGAGAGTAACGGAGGAATACCTGATAGGACATAGATCTCTCTGCTGGATGGTAGACTGTTAGTCATAAGGAAAGAAAGTAAATTTTACAGTGGAAAGAGATATATGTAATGTATTGAGTGGAAGCTGAACCATACCTTCTGATCATGATGGAGGTATTTTGAAATTTTGAAGATTTTTATAGGGTTTTAGTAAAGAATCAGATTTCCATTTACAATACCCATGTTCGTATCTCATCTGGTTCTTTATTTTTAATTTCAAAATATTAAGGGGTTAGAGATGTTTTTGTGGTGCATATTAATTATAAGAGATTATACATTGATTTATTTAAAGTTATTCCTTAATAACTTTTGAATAAAACGTAAGAATATGCAGACAACTGATGAAATTTTTCAGTTGTGACTTGAATGTTCAGAGTCCCTTTGATACACTCTGATTTGTAATTTCCTTGGCTCACATTTTGTTTTCCTATTGGAATAAAGAAATAAATTCCACATTAATCCTGACTTGTACTTGTCTATAAAGTTCCTACTGTAAATGTTGGAATTAGAGAAGTTTTTGATAGCCTCCTGATAGCAAAGTATTGTGATGAAAGATAACAGTTTCAGAATTGAGTAGATCCGAGTTTGAGTATGAAGTTAGGAACTATTGTCTTCATGGAAAAAGTATTTCCTGTAAGCTGCTGTTTCCTCATCTGTAAAATCCCTATTATCTCAATTCATAGGGAGATGTAAAAATTAATTAGATGATGTATACAAAGCACTTTACACCTGGAAAAAGGGTGATAAGTTGTATCTATGTTGTTATTGTTTTATTCAGTTTGGTCTCATAATTTCAATTCTGAACTTTTGCTTTCTAAGTACATGTATCATCCAGAAAATTTGCTTTCTGGAATATTTCCTGGGGAATTTGTATTTAAAATAATGCTAAACTCCCTGGGTGAGGGGTTCTTCTACAAATGGAACTTTACCCTGGAATTAAGAACAATGTAACCTAAAAATTATATCCTCATATTAATTTGAATAAAAAAATAATGCTAAAGAATTCTTGGTAATATTCTAATTAGTTGGAATATCTAGTAATTTCATGTAGTGTGGTCTTGTGATGTCTTAATATTTCACTGATCTTTCAGTATTGTTATAGGAAAATCTTGCAGTAAACCCTGTTTGTTTTGTTAATTGTTTATGATGCTGCTCCTTCTAATTGGTTTTTAATTTTTTTTTCTTTTTTTTTTGAGATAGAGTCTCACTATGTCACCGTCGGTAGAGTGCCATGGTGTCACAGTCACAACAACCTGAAACTCCTGGGCTTAAGCGATTCTCTTGCCTCAGCCTCCCAAGTAGCTGGGACTACAGGCGCCCGCCACAACGCCCAGCTATTTTTTTGTTGCAGTTATGATTGTTGATTTTAGCTGGTCCGGGGTGGGTTTGAACCTGCCAGCCTCTGTGTATGTGGCCAGCGCCCTATCCACTGAGCTATGGGTGCCTCCTGGCTTTTATTTTTTTAATCATGAAAAACTGTATCTTCAGCTGGGTGTGGTGGCTCATACCTGTAATCCTAGCACTCTGGGAAGCCAAGGTGGGAGGATCACTTGAGCTCAGGAGTTCAAGACCAGCATGAAGAAGAGTGAGACTCCGTATCTACAAAAAATAGAAAAAATTAGCTGGGCATGGTAGTGGGCACCTGTAGTCCCAGCTACTCAGGAAGTCAAGGCAGGAAGATCACTTCAGCCCAGGAATTGGAAGTGGCAGTGAGTTTTGATGGTGCCACTGCATTCTAACCCAGGCAACGGAGTGAGACTGTCTCCCAAAAATAAACAAAAATAAATAAATGAATAAGTATATAAATACATTTCTAATATGGTTACGTAGAGAAAAAAGTTAGATGAGGGTATTACTATATTTATATTATCACGTGATGCATACTACCTACATTTAAATGGTTGTTTTTCATTTTCTCCCTACGACCCAAGAGAAGATTATTAAGCATGAAATATTACCCTATGGAAGACCCAGAGTTCTCCAGAAAGGAGACAACATCTGTCTCCTTTATCAACACCAGTTTGTGAGTGGATACAGCGAAGACTTCCTAATGCCCCTTTGGACATCCTACACTGTCAGCAGAAATGCAAGTATTTGTCACCTCTTTAGCTACGTGTGACTGTTTCAGGTTATCAGGAAGCAAAACAGTGAAAGCGTAGTTTCTCACCATTAATCTTGGCCTCATAATAAGCTCCCAAATTAGAGGAATACTGAACAGGGAGTCAAAAAAATTCAGTTCTAGCTTTACAAATGAGAAGGTATGTGAGACGCAGAACAGATTTCTTCTGTAAAATGAGGGGTATAAAGGATCCTCTCTTATCTTTTCCACTAAGTTCTACTATTTTATGATTCTGATTTATAATGTCATGAAATCAGAATCAGTTGCAGTTATTCATTTCTCAGTGCATAGCTGTGTGAGCACAGATCTATGGCTGCCCGAATCTAAGGCGGCTCTCACTGCTGAAGAAAACCATCCAAGTTCAGTAACATCCCTGCATAGAGCACCCACACAAAGACCGCACCCCAAACCAGGGATACCCCAGAACCTTCCCCCCTTCACCACCAGGACAGGAAGAGTTAGGTCTCAAAAGAAGTATCCCAGAAGAGAACTAGCCTTCCTCCTTAGTCATAGCTCTCCAGGTGCTGCAGGAGAAAGAGGAGCAGTGAAGGACATAGGCTTTGCAAGGGAAAAAGGGAGAAGATGAGATTTAGATCTTATATGGAATTGAAATTTTAAACCAGACTGACCAGATGACTGGCTCGCTTATAGGATGCCCTTAAAAATGGAAAAAGGAATTTCAGAGAGCATAGTTGAGGTTACCAGTTGGATTTAAACAATACCTGTTGTTAATACTCAGTGAAGTTGCTAAATAAAAAGACAGGGACAAGTGTGTATATCTCTAATTTCTACGTTGAAAAAATATGTATACACATCATCACATATTTCTGTAAAGTTTCTTTAACTTTGATTTTAATTTTGGAGGATAGCCTTCAGCTACTTTAAATGCTTTTTTTTTTAGCTTGATATTGTATCAATAATAGATAGCAATCTACATAATGTTTTCTTGGCACCACAGCCTATTTATTATTGCTTAATACCTTAATAATGGTGTTCTTTGACTTCATTGGAATTTTCAGTTTTCTTAGACAATTAAAGCTACATGAATTCATAGTCACCAGCATTGTGGAGGTTTTTACATGGCTCTTCATGGCTTTTCTCTCTTCCCCCAGCAACTTTGGCTTTGTATTTATTCATGCATGGAAGATAGACTTAAATCTCAAAAACTGAGATTTTTTTATTCTATAAAAGCTTAAAATTGTATAGATAAAAGCATTATAAACAAAAGTATCACTGCATAATACAAAAATCTTTGCACATATATATGAATCTCAAGCAATATCTTTAATATTGGAAAGAATTTTTACAGTTCAGTCAGAAAAAAGATGAGTGTACTTGAAAGGTGAGGAGGACGTGAACGACACCCAGAGCTTCATAATGTAATGCTGCAGCTCACCTTTATTTAGAAAACAATTTCCAGGGTGGCACCTGTGGCTCAAGGGGTAGGGCGCTGGTCCCATATGCCAGAGGTGGTGGGTTCAAACCCAGCCCCGGCCAAAAAAAAACCAAAAAAAAAAAAGAAAGCAATTTCCTTCTCTTCTCTTCTCTATGCCTGACATCTGATGGTTCTTTTTATTTTCTTCTTCAGGACAACTTCTCTACAGAAGACATTTCCAATTGTCTCTACCAGGACTTTCGAGTTTCTCTTAGTCCTGTCCATAAATGTTCATTTTATAAAAACAACGCCAAAGTGAGTTACGGATTCCTTTTCCCACCACGTAAGTTTCTTCCTCACTCAATCTCTTTTTCTTATCTCTTCTTTTTTGTTTCCTTTCTTGTTTGCAGATCTGTCATACATTATGAGGCAATGTATATGTTACCTTCATTAATGAAAATTGATATGTCACCTTTATTGATGTTTATTTATTGACGAAAGGGTGAATTTGAAATCTATAACTATCAGGGATAAACGTGAATCTGATGAGTGAATTTTATAAAACGTTTTCTTTGGAGTAGTTGATTTAGTGCAGATCCTCCAGGTAGAACACTCTTTACCTTTCTTTTCTGCATTTCTTTTAAGCAGAATTTGAGAAAACCCCGTGAAATTGGAAGGTTATGTCAGGGTTCTTAGGAAGGAGATATTCGTTTGTTGTTTAAAAAGACAACGTGATTTGTCAGAGAAGTAAATACGTGATTTGTCAGAGAAGTAAATAAAGGTCGAGCCTAAAGCCTGCTTGCTTTTTCACTGTCACAGAGCCTAGAGGGAATGATCTTTTTGAAGCTAACTGTTCTATTTTTGAAGGGTAAATTTGTTAATGAGAAGACATTTTGGGGCCAGCCTGAAAAGGCAAAATTCATAAGGCTCCAGGTGCTCAGATGCCCTCAGCGTCCAGTTCAGTCCCCAGAGTAAGTGCCTGAAGTCAGAACTTGGCTATTGCATTATGACAATAGACCAGGTCCAAGCCTCAAATCCACACAAAGAAGCCTTGGATGGCATTTGGAGGCTGACATCCTGTGATGTTTGTTCTGGATAGTAGGTGTTGTTCTGAAGCCAGTTGTTCTCTTTTCCCTTTTCACTATGAAAAAGTTTAAGGAAAGAAGATTTTCTACACAATTCATGTTAGTTGAAATGAGGCACATAAGATAAATATGTTTAATTGGGGGCTTTTCTTAGTAAACAAGTTTTTGTTTCTTTGATGAATTTATTTTGAAATGAAAAGATTTAAATATGTTGTTTTTTTTTAAGACTTGACCAAACACATTACATTTTCCCCTAGGAAAGTTTTACAGGGTTCAGATAATACTCAGCTAATTTTGTAAAATTCTCCCCCCACCCTCCCATATAAAAAACGATAATTTGTAATGTTATCTCTGAAAAAATGAGAAAAGTTTTTCTGTTTCTTTCTTTGTAGGACTAAGTAAAAATTCAAGTCAAATATATTCTGAAGCTTTGCTTTCTACTAATATAGTACCAATGTACCAGAGTTTTCAAGGTAAAAAGTTTTAAATTTCTATTTTATAATTTTAATGAATGTCTGAACATATAGGAATAATTCACATGTAGTAGACTTAATGATCTAAATTAAATGGATAAATACCCAATATTCCAATACCCAAACCGATTCTTAAATGTTTTTTTATACTTTGAATACTAATACACAAAAAATTCTCAAATATTAGAATTATTATATATTCTAATATCTATTTTGCTGTGCATTTAAAGGCTTATAAACATTTTTAGTAAAAAGTATATGATTTTCTTTTCAAAATTATCTAGCTAATATGGCCTACTAACACATAGAATATCTTTTAAAAAGTCTATTCTCCTGTTTAACTATTTGGAAGTTCTTGGTAATTGTTTTGTTTTTAAAATGAATAGATTTCACATCATCATTAACTATTGGAGTATTTGACTCATAGAAAAATAAGTATATAATTATACTTAAATTGATGTTTAGAATATCAAAATATGAGCATATAAGGAGATTTTTACTCTAATTTACACTTGGAATACTTGTAAATATTTCAAAGGGAATTCAGATATTAATAGTAAATCTGAATAACATACCTTGTGTTTGAGGTGTTGTTACACTTAATAAATCTGTGTGATCACATGTTCATCATGAATCCCTTGTTCAGGGATGCCTGAAATAGAGTTGGATTCAACATTTGCCTATCAGTCCTTCCAAAGGCCAAAGTTGAACAAAGGATTTTTGGCCTCACCTAAAGACTGAAGCCAAACTTGACTTTATCTCTAATTGTTACTAAGACTAATTTTGAATCATGCTGTTAATTTATTTCACCTAACAGCACGGTACCTTCTTTTGAAACTGCACTGTCTTCCTTCTTGTTTCAGTTATATGGCACTATTTTCATGACACCTTACTGCAGAGGTATGCAGAGGAGAGAAATGGTGTCAATGTTGTCAGCGGTCCTGTGTTTGACTTTGATTATGATGGACATTATGATTCCTCAAAGACTCTCAGGCAGTAAGAACATATTCATTACTCTCAAAAGTTGTTATTGAGCTAGGCATGGTTGTACACATGTAATCCCACCTCAGGATATATAAGGGGAAGTCTTTGGTAATATTCTACAATTTGAAAAGAAAATTAAGTTATTAGGATAGGAGAGAATATCTAATTAAACAAAGATGAAATACATGTCCTCTCTGGAGGAATGATAATCACACATTTCTAACCTGTTCGCTCTCTGCCTGCTATTTGTTCACAATGGCATAGAATTTAAAAGGGTATAAGTAATTATTTAGACGGGAGTTTTGGTTATAGGTGTTCAAAAATGATATTTTCTTTAGTGTCTTAATTCCAGTGTCTTTAGGTAAAATTTCAAAAAAATTCAAAGTTCAAAAAATTTCTATAGAAAATTAAAATAATTCAGACTGTTGTTTCTCTGTCTTCTAATTATTACTCTCAATGTAGAAGAATATGTTGAAGGATTATGCTTGCTAACTTCTTATAGTATATTTAATTATTTATCTGAATTTGATTTTTAGATTTCTTTTTTTTTTGGCAGTTTTTGGCTGGGGCTGGGTTTGAAACCGCCACGTCCAGCATATGGGGCCGGTGCCCTACTCCTTTGAGCCACAGGCGCCGCCCAATTTTTAGATTTCTTGTATTAAAATCTTACTCTACTAAAATGTTCATGAAAAGGAAGATATTTCTTTTTTTTAAGTAAATATTGACATATTTTTCAGAAACATCAAAATGATCCGTAATCAAGAAGTTATGATTCCAACTCACTTCTTCTTCGTGCTAACAAGTTGTAAAAGTAAATCCCAGATTCCCTTGCACTGTGAAAACTTAGATACCTTAGCTTTCATCTTGCCTCACAGGGCTGATAACAGTGAGGGCTGTGCGGTAAGTAGCCTTCGTATGTTTAGCTTATATATTGAAAATAGAAACATCTGTATCTTTGGATATGTGTCCAATATCTCTCATTACTGTGGGAGAAAACACAACTTTTGAATATTCATGGACTACGGAATTATAGATAGTATTAATTTAATTATTTAAGATAATATATCTTTGGAGAAGACTATCCTTGTCTGTAAAGACACTAAAAATCAGATCAGAATCAAATTTGTACAGCTCAGCCATGGAATTCTAGGCTTATTTGAAGAGTGAATTTTCTTTTGTTTCAGAACTGCATTTACAATTCCAAACATATCAGCACTGTTATAAAAATTGTGGTTAAACAACATTTCAAAGGAATATTCTGTATGTCATTTTATTATAAAAGTCTTATTGTTATACCAGAGATTTTTTGGAGACAATCGTTTTATATGATCTTAATTTTTCAGAGTTTTAAAAATACAAATTATAGATTTTAATATCAAAACTGTATAAAATGTTCACAGTTTTTAAGTTTTTCCTTAATCATGGGCTAAAATGTCTTTCTTTCAGAGTACTTCCCACATTTCCTATTTTTCTCTTCCATTGAAGTTACACAAATAAGTCTAGACCTGAGTTGGCAATAAGATTTAGCTTTCATACCAGTCCCAGCAGATGGGTGGATATCTGGGTTTCTGTGGTCAAAATGATCTTGAGATCAAGTGTGAATTCAACAGGAGAGAGTGCTGCATTTACTCTTCCATTCATCACTTCTTTGAGCCAGCTACTCATTCCTTTAATAAACATTTGTCGTCAGATGCTCTAGGTACTGAGTGCACAGCAGTGAACAAAACTGTGATCCCTGCTAGGGGCACGGGAGTGGAATACAGTGACTCATTTGCCATCCTTGATGTAGTAGTGTTTCTGTGTTCTGTGACAGACTTTCAGAATTATTTGACTTTCTCACAGAGCACATTTATCACTAAGTTAATTTTCCTTATTCTTCAGAATAGAATAGCAGAAGTTTATCTGGTTGGATGCCTGACAAATATCTAACTCTGCTAAAAGGTCAATATTCGTGGGCACTGTTGGATTATACCAACTATTCCCTTCTTCATTCTTTAAGAGATTAACTTGTCACTAGATTTATCAGTTGGAATTTGGTCTGCAGCAAATAATAGTCACCCCATTGCAATGATTTAAGCAAATCAGGGGTTCCTCCAGCTGTACGGAGTCTTTGGATGGTGCTTTGGGTCGGTGGCACCATTAGGGAGACAGACCTTTCCTGTCTCTCTGCTCTATCACTCTGAGCATGTGGCTTTGGCCCCCATGGGGTAAAGGTGTCTTCTGCTTCTTTAGATATCATTTCTCAATTTGCTCCCCTTCCCCAAAATAAAAGGGCAGCTACCGCCTTGTGCTTTTGTCTCATTGACCAAAAGGATGTTAAGTGTTATGAGTCGGGCGCTGAGTTCCTTTTCCAGCTCCACCATTCCAAAAGCTGTTTCCAAATGTTTCACCTTAAATGAAAACATTTTATCAAATTCTACAATGGCAGTGTACCTAGAAGATGCTAAATATTGGACTTGAACAAGAGAGAGGACTAGTTTAAGGTATATCATATATATTTATTGATTCCTTCTGTTTCACCTCTGAAGCAGTAAAGATATTACCCTGAAAGAACAGATTTCATGCATGTACTTTTTAATCTTTTCCTGTGAATGTTAGAGAAGATGGCAATTACCCACTAGTCAAGCAGTCCACTGAGTCAGTGCTTGTATAGTCTATTTGTACACAGCATTACATTTGATCCTTAGAATTACCCCCATGAAGAGAATACAGGTAAGGAAGTTAAGACTCATATGACTTGCCTTAGTTTACCCGATAGGATAGTTGTGGAACCAGGACTCAAATCCAGATTTCTTTAATTACCATATTCTTTCTACTATGCCATTAGGTTTCTGTTTTCCAATATTTATTTTAACCCTGCACTGTTTAAGTTTCTTGTACCTATGCAATGCATGACCAGGTATACTTTATTTTTCCCAAATGTGATACACCCACATTAAACAATCATGCCTGCTATGTATCAGAGAGAGAAGTTCTCAAGATTGGGGACTAACAAGACTAACAAGTTTTGCAGTTTCTGCTACTTCAGAGCCAAAATGTCATAAATGATTAAACTGGAGAGATTAAGAGCTTATAGAAGTGAACTGACTCTATTCTGTGGTGATTTTTGTTTTTTATTTCCCATCTTCTTAGTATGGGAAGCATGATTCCTCATGGATTGAAGAGTTACTTATGTTACACAGAGCACGGATCAGAGATGTTGAACTTATCACTGGACTCAGCTTCTATCAAGAAAGAAAAGAGCCAATTACAGACATTTTAAAGTTGAAAACACATTTGCCAACATTTAGCCAAGAAGACTAATGTTTTTTATTCCAAAAACACCACGAATCTTTTTGAGAGAACCTTATATTTTATACAGTCCTCTATCCACACTATTGCGTTGTTCGGGAAACTGTCAATCAGAGTTAGAATGGAATCCTCTGTGATACGGACATCTCAGGGAAACTTGTGGAATCCGCACAACAGTAGGAGGGTGTCCTGTTGAATCTTGCGCGTATTTGAATGCGTAAGAATTGCACATTCTTGTTCAAGTTTTGAGGAATAAAGACAGACCATACCTAAAAGTGCTTTTTAACTTCTCTTAAGTGAGAAGTACCTGTGAATGTTGTCTGGGTACCAGAATTTTGAATTTTATGGGAAGCAAGCTTGATGACATTGGCAAACATTAGTCTAATTACTGGGATTGGGATAGCCCATATTACATTACGATTTTTACAAGATTTAAAAGTGGTTCTGTATTCCTTTTAACTTGGAGTTTCCTTTCTTATAGTTTTAATCAAAAAAAATTAAGAGAAGTAAAAATATTTCTGAAGCAATTTCTACCTTTTCTGTATACCCCCTTAAAAGCCAAATTATTAATCTTGTGTGTGATTTTTTCTAATTGAGATTAGATTTCTTCAGATTTAATGGTTTAAACAAGTTAAACTTTGAGGGAAGATCTGTGAGTTGAATATACCTACTTAATAAAAAATATTACTTTACATTTGTACCAAAAAAAAAAAAGAAAGAAAGAAAGAAAAATATTCCCGTCTTGTTGAAAATGGTCTTAAAAGGGCAGCCCCTATGGCTCAAAGGGGTAGGGCGCTGGTCCCATATGCCAGAGGTGGCAGGTTCAAACCCAGCTGTGGCCAAAAAACTGCAAAAAAAAAAAAAGAAAATGGTCTTAAAAGTGTTTCTTTTAGACTATTAAAATTGTGTCTCATTGTAGTAAAACTTCAGAGAACTTGTCAGCACATGAGGCGTTTTTTCATTGGGATGGTAAGAAAATTTCCCAATGTGCACAAGAATGACCCTACCAGCAGCAGAGCTGTTCTGTATTGAGTGGTTCATTTTGAAGTTTTCATAGATTTGAAGAGAATATGTCACTAATCTCTTCATATATTCTCGATGGACATGATAAATGACACAATGAGCTTGACTTTCCCACTGTGTTGACTATGCCTTTTTGTTCCTACCTGTGAGCCTTCAAAAGCTACATTAACTTTTAGGTTATCTGGGTCCAGTGGAGGTATAAGATTAATACACTAGGATGTCCTTCATACAATCACTCTACAACAGCAAAATGGCCAACCGCAAAGACCTTCAAATAATACAATTTGCAACTGAAAATTATTTAATTGCTTAAATAGTTTCCTTGGTTTTTGTTTTGGTCCCACAGTTTCCTGAGGCTCTGTATAAACATTTTTTCAGTCATTTTTCTCTCTGTTGTTTGTTTGGGTAATTTCTGCCTTCAAGTTCCCTGATTTTCATCCTCTGTCACATCCATTCTGCTATTGAGCCCATTCGTTGATTTTTATATTTTAGTTGTTGTCTTTTTTATTTCTAAAATTTCCACTTGGTTCTTCTTTATATCTGCTATTTGTTATGAATTTTTATCTCTTTTGTTTCAAGTGTATTTGTAATTACTTGTTGAAGCATTTTTATGATGGCTGCTGTATAATCCTTATCATATAATACCAATGTCTGTCATTATAAGACTGTTCCATGACTGGAACTTCATGAAGTAAACCTTTTGCTTTAGCTAACTTTCTCTGATACCACACTAGCAGGGGAATTGGGGGCATTGCCTTATTATTTCCAGGTGTAACTAGGAGTCCAGATTCCCACTCAATCTCTATTGATACTTGGGATGTGAGGGGCCCCTTGTCACGTCTGGGCAGGGTGGGAATTTACCTGCATGTTAGGCTTCCATTGCTACCTCCCTGGCTGGGATGTGAAGGATCTTTTCATGTTCCCTGTGATCTCCACTGATGCTATGGGACAGGGCTGAACAGAAAGGCTTCATTATCACCAGGTGAGGATAAAATTCCCAGTTCTCCATTCAGCTTTCTCTGACAGCCTTCTCCAGCAGGTGTGTCAGGTACCTCTTTACAGCCTGGTAAGGGTGGATGTCTAGGTTCCTCATCATTCAGCCTTTGCTAATGTGGGTAGGGCCATGTTTTTTCCATGGTGTTTTCTTGGGGTAGGGCAACTTTTGCTCTTGCTAGTGTACCCATTTTCTGTTCATTTGTCTAGAGAAAGGACAGGCCTCTCTTGGGACTTTTTTCTTTTTGTCTGTACTCATTGACATTTCCAGGTTACAAATTTCTTCAGTGCCAAGTGTGAGATACATGAGTTAAAAAGAAAACTCAGGTAATTCATCATAATGTTGTTACTGGGATTCCCCAAGGTTCCTAGCCTATCTACTTTATCCTCCATTCAATGTATTCCTATGTTTGTTTTATATAGGTTTTTTATCTGTATGTAACAGGAGGATATCTACTCTATTTTTGTCAAAGTATCTCACTGATTTTTATATATTCTTTAAAATGTTTAGATATGTGACTGACTCTACCAAAAGCATCTCAGCAGAGCTTAATTAAATGGATAGATAACCATTACCTTTGCTAGGCAACAAGAAAACAAAGAAGAACAAGTTACAATCCTGACAGTTTTGGAGAAGAGTCCATAGAAGTATAAATGATCCCTAAAGAGTGGTAGATGTTATAATGAAGCCATGGGCAGGTGCCAGGGGAACAAAGGAGAGACTGGCTTCTACAAGCGTCACCATGACCAACTTTTACTGCTTTATTCCTTACTATGTAAATTCTATGCTGATTCTTGAAAGAGCTTCCATATCTGCTCCTACTTTGCTTTTCTTCTGTTGCTTTTACACAGTATTCCTTTTATCTTTTTTTCCTTGAAAGAGACCCCTTCTTTCACTATTCATCAGTTTAAAACATGTGACTCAACTCCACTCCTCCAATTTGAATGGTCAGTTCACATGATCGTATGTGGAAATGTTTTCATCCTATTTTGTCCAATAAAGGCTATTTTTTGCTTTTCAAATGCAAGGTGAGACCTTTATTTACCCTGAATTTTACTGCCATGACTCAAGTCAGTACTTCTTGTTCTATAGAAAACTTCACAGCTAGTTAATTCATTCATGGCAGAGCAAAAATCCTGTCAGAATTTAAATATATTTCCAATAATCAGAGAAAAGAAGATGAACTTCCAGGGGAAGAAGCCACATGTTCATTTTCTAGCAGAGGAAGTAGATATGTAGAGTGCAAGGATTGGTAGTCCAGTTGTCCAGGTCCTATTTAAAAGATAAGATGGGTACAGAGCAGGCACATCACGCTCTCCTCCAGGGATGTATCTTCCACTATCCTGCCCTGTACTGTGCTATGTGTTTAACTAACATAGGAATGGGCATTTGAACTTTGAAACTGAATGTGGTGATTTGCATTTCATGCTGTAGCTATCAAGGGAATGTGGCAAGTACTTTGATAAGTATTAAGTAAAATTTTACTATGGCCACAGCCCAAGAATATCTCCCCTGATTTTTAGCCAGTCTAACTATTTTAAGAGAGAAGGGGGTGAAAAAAAATCCTCTGCAGACTACAAGTGACTCAGCTAAGGAATGTATATTTATAAATAAAACATATAGAATTTTGGCTGCTTTCCTATGTGGCTTGTTGGGGGCAGGCCAGGAGAATGAGAGGCGGTGCTTCTCTAAGGATATGATACTGGGTCCAAGGGAGTCCAAAGGTTGTTGACAATTAACCATAGCTGTATGGTTGTAAGGAGAAAAAAAAATTCCAAAGTTCACTTCAGGTTCATAGAATAAACATTTCTGATCTGTGACCCAAATCCCCAGTTTTGGTATTTTAATTAGATTTAATCAAACTTCCAGGTAAAAACAAGTGATAGGCGTATATATTCCTCTAGAGTTTAGAATGTTCTGAAATCAGAATTTGTAACTTCCATAGATTCTTTCAATGCAAAAGTTTTATATTTATTCTGTCCATTATAGATAGTGATTAAAAAAAAAAGTTTGCTAAAAATTATATCCATATCAGATCTTTAGATACATAAAATATGTCTTAATCTGCTAGGAATGGAAGAATCTCTGGAGTAGGTACATAGAGGAGCCAGATATCATCACCAGCCCTTCTGCTCTGTCACCATCTCATTTAGCTCTGAGTGGGCTCTTCGGTTGGATCTAGAAACCAAATTGAGAGCAGGCAGATTAACAAGTGAAGTGAAAAGCATATAGATTTTATTAGTATTACTTGTACAAGGGAATCTTCACATGCAAAAGAAATGAAAACCCAAGAAAGGGCCAAAGCAAGATGATTTTATACTTTTTAAAAAGAACTATAAATTTGGGAAGAAATGACAGGACAAAGGTGATCTGGCTAGGGGTAGTACATTTCTAGAGGAGTCATTGGGAGATATATAGGAAGGTGTAAAATGTATGGAAGATAAAAGTTACTTGGGTGAGTATATTTAGGTCCATGCTGGTAATGAGGGCTATTATCTTGCCCCAGTACAGGGAGGGTATCCCTCTCAGAATCTTTATGGCTTGCTACATGAAGGAAGGGACAGGTCAGCTAGCCTTCTCTAAAACTAAAATTTCTCCAATGTTTTCAACTTGAAATAATACATCTGTTGGGGGTTGGGGGGTCCTGGTTTCCTGAACCCAGTTGATCTGGTTCATTTACTTGGCTGAGCTAAAAAGTTGAATGGAGACAAGGTAGGAATCAGAAGCAAAAGAGGGTAGAAACTGAAAATAAAACTGGAGCAGCACAGGCAGCATGAATAGAAAGCAAAAGTGACCCGCACAAGTTTCAGTTTAACAACCAGAAATTGAAGAGTAAAGAGAGAGCTTAGAGCACCTCCAAGGAGTTAGAAGTGGCTACCTCTCATGAAGAAGAAAGGGTGAGAGTGATGGAGACATAAAGCCCCTGCGGAGGTGTAAAGACCCTCTTTCTCTCCATTTGAAATTGGTTACAACTCTTCCATTGGCCTCTCTGAGCCTCCAGGAATCACTGCCCTATTGGTCATTGACTATTGACTTTTTCTATTGGTCATTGGTTACCAAGGTTACCTCTTCTTTTCCCTATTTTTGGTGAGCGTAATTGAGTGGTGAATGTTCTCATGCGCCCTGCAGACTTCCTTATTCCATAGGCCAGGCTTTCCTCCCATCCCCCTTGAAGCCCCTTACTTTATGTCCCTTCTCAATACCAATTAAACATATTTTGGGATGGCATGTCTTTCACTCCTTCGGCTATTGTACCCATGGGATGCCAAAAGGAAACAGCATAATAGGAGCCTCTTTCACCCCATCCCAATGCTGTTATTTTAAATATAATTCTGTACTTTCCCATAACTTAACAATTTAAGGGACAATCATAGTATTTTAATAAAAGCTAATACTTTAATTTGTAATTTATTTTTAATTTCATCACATGTCAAATTTGGAACTCAGAATGTACATAATTTTCATAAAATAGTGATACAAAACAATTTAATAAATGTACGGGAGATAAAATTTTTACATCCCTTGCTAATTTTGCCTCACAATGTCTAGGTAGTTTTCACTTTCAAAATGTGATACTTACCTGGCAGGGGAGATACCATGATCATGAAAGTGGTTTTCCCAGGCGAGGCTTATCCATTGCACTCTGGATGTGCTGACCCTTGCTATTTCCCCAAATGTGGGAAACTCGACTGCATAATTTGTGGTAGTGGGGTACAGAGTTCATGCTTTCCCCTGGATAAAAAGAAGAAAAAAAAAAACAAACTTTTATGGGCCATGCCTGTAATCCTAGCACTCTGGCAGACTGAAGTGAATGGATTGCCTGAGATCACAGTTTTGACACCAGCCTGACCCATCTCTAAAAGTAGCCAGGCATGTTGTAGGCACCTGTAGTACCAGCTACTGGGGAGGCTGAGGCAAGAGAATCACTTGAGCCCAAGAGTTTGAGGTTGCTGTGAGCTGTGACACCCCTCAACTCTACTGAGGGTGACAAAGTGAGACTCTGTCTCCAAAACTAAATCAAACCAAATCAAAACAAAACAAAAACCTTTTATGCCCATACTGAGATGGCATTAAACTGGGCATGACATAAAGGAAATAAAACAGGAGTTACTAAAATCTTGAAAGGTTTTTTTTTTTTTGGAGGAAGGGGTTGTTGATGAATTTATTTATCTGGAATTATGTTTTCCCAAATTTCAGACTGTATATGGACCATTTTTAAATTTAAAATCAAATATCAGAGAAATAGTTATTGTGAACTATTTCAGAAATATACAAAATTATAGATGATCACAGACTTATGTGTCCTTATATCAACATATAAAACATTTCATCTGCAATTGAAATATACTTATTTTTTAGGAGACAGGATCTTACCCTGTTACCCAGACAAGAGTATAATGATGTCAGCAAAGCTCACGGCAACCTCAAACTTCTGGGCTCGAGTGATCCTCCTGCCTCAGCCTCCCAAGTAGCAGGCACTATAGGTGCATATCAGCACACCTGGCTAATTTTTTATTTCTTGCTCAGGCTCATCTTGAACTCCTGGCCTCAGTAATTCCCCTGCGTCAGCCTCCCAGAGTGGTGGGATTCCAGGCTGGGGCACTAAGCTGGCCTGAAACACACTCGGAAGTCTTCTCTGACTGCATCCTCCTCCTCCTTTTTCAGAGGTAACCACTATGCAGAATTTGGGTTTTACATTTTTAAGATATACGTCTGTACTTTTATTACATACATATCTGTAAGTGAAACAATAGTGTTTTTGTGGTATGCTTTTACTTCTACATACCTGACTACCTCCTGGAAAGGCAGGAAGAAAGAAACCCGGGGAGAACAAGTATGCATGGAAATCTCAGCAGTGGGACGTGCCATGCTGCTCCTCATCATGTGCACTCTTTTTGAAAGATTTTTTTACAAGGCTAAAATTGTTTAGTCCAATTAATAAATCTCATGGTTCAACTTTTCAGTTCTTAAAATCTCAGATGATACCTATAATTTGGGGGTTTCTATTATAAAATATGCTATACCTTGACACAATTTAACGGTCTGTTTTGAGGTATTACTTGTGTTAAGGTCCAAAGAAAAATGAGGTGATAAATCTGTGCTTTTGTTTGTGCACTTGTTTTAAAGATGTCACTGCTCTCTTAATAGCACACTTGAAGACACCAGGAATGGAGTAGATTTGACCAGGTAAGAGGGGACAGTAGATTTCAAAGCCATATGTGCTCTATGTCATGGTGTCAAAGATTAGGGGTAAGTTGGGGAAGAGGGCAGGTGGGATGCCTGCACCCTTGGTGCTGACTCAATAACATTTTACCTTTATTACCAGCTGTAGCTCAAGGCTGAGTCCTTATGACCTTCTCTACCAGGTGATGAGATTCTCCTCATTAGAGACAACAGCACATACCCCCAGCCTAGTTCTCCTTAGGTAGTGGCAGATGTGTAATGCAACTTACTGTCCCATAAGATGCACACAGGGTTCTTAGATGGCATTATGACCTACTAAGAAATTGTATCCAGACCTCAGACTCTAAACACATGGCTTTGTGTTTGCAATCTTTGCAGTTAAAGACAGTCTTTGCAATTATAAAATGAAATAGAATAACCTCAGGGGGGTGTGGTAAGAGGTATAAGGGAACAGCTAGCTTCTACTTGGAGCATGCAGGGACCTGGCAGGATCTTCTACACAAACCCTGTAAGGAAATAAGGAAGTCCAAAGAAGCCGCACTATCTAAACATTTCCCAGCCTGTTATCCTCTGAGAGAAAGGAAAAATAGCCCAGGGCAGCCCGAGCAATGTGAAGTATGCAAACTTTATGAGGCCCAGAGAAACAGAATATGGGACATCCCCTTACGCCCAGGGGCAACTGTTTAATGGCCTGGTTTTTTTGTTTGTTTTTTTTTTCCTGATTTGTTGCCTTATCCCTAATCTTCTCGTTCCTGGAATTTGTGATCCAGAGTACCAATGTGTAATCATAATTTAATGTTATTTTAATGTAACTTCTTGGTAAACAACTTAGGAAATGTCTTTTCTTTTTACCTTTAAAAACCCACTTGTAACTGCTGCTAATGGGAACATATATTCAGGACAACTTCAGTCTATGCTCCCAGGTCACAGTCATCAAATTTGGCCCAAATAAACTCTCTACTTATGTTAATTTTGCTTCAGTTTCTTCTTTTAGCTTGACATGCTGTATCCTTTGAGCTTCTTCCCGAAAACTGTAATCGTTATGTGATTTATGCATCCAGAATGTGCTGTCTCATAAGCTCTACAGATCAATACTGTGGGATGTTTTTCAGTGCATATAACTCTCATTTTGCATTTAGCATACAGGGTTGGACAATTAAGTTTGAAAACTCATCCTAGAAAAAGTGCTACAAACCTCATTGCTGAATATCACTGTGGTCACCTTTGAAGCATTTCCCTTAGGAAGCTATGGACTAATGCCAGTCCACCCTTCAAAGCATTTTTTTCTAGGATGACTTCAAGAATTTATTTATCAGACCTAGTATGACAACTCTGATGACCATTCCAGAAATTAGAATTACAAAATTGCTTTGAAGAGTGAACCAGGCACTGGAATAGGCGCATAAGTTCCCAAGGGGAATACTTTGAAAGTGAATATAGTAATATTCAATGAGGTATGTTGCACTTTTTCTAGGATGAGTTCATGAACGTAATTGTCCAACCTGCTAGATTCCTTTTCATGCATTGATTGTCATGTCTCCAAAGTCATCTGTTACTAAGAACAGGAAACGTCTTCCTAGCTACTGTTTCTAACATAGGGTTTGGCATAGAAGACTTGATCAATAAAAAATGTTTATATGACTGAAAACCAATGGGACAGTCCTACCAAAAACATCCATTAAAGATAGATAAGGAATTACAAGTTACAGACATGCAGCCAGAGGATATTTACACAGAAATTAATTTTTTTTACCTCCTTAACATCTCCAGAGAATATTTTTAATGTGATTTTTAAAAATAATTTGTTTTTAGATATCTTCCATTGCATATGGCAGAATTTAAAAAAATAAGGAATTGCAATAATTTTTTTTGAGATCCACTCAGAATTGTCTCAATGATTCCATCCAGTGGAAAGTCTATTGGCTTATGAGCTGACAGAGAACTTTTCAGAATTTTTACATCTTCAATGAAAACTTCTCTACAAACAACATAGTGTTTCTCCAGCAATAAGCTGTTGTCATAAACATTCATGGACAAAGGTGGAGATGCGGGGAAGTGTTCTTGGTTATCACATCCATCAAGTCCAGGCAATCTTTGGAGTTTTCAGGAAATTTTCATGCATTTTACTGAAGAAGAAAGACATTTTTTCACCTTTCACTCTTATCTTTGTAATTTGGAATAATGGACTGGCATTGGCAAAGATACTAGTGAAATAAGCAGTGTTAGTGGTAACTAAAATCATCCTGTTCACCAGGTGTCAAGTGCAAAGTTGACAGTGAAACTGAAATAGGAAACATAAATTTTCATAAACCCAGTGACTCTTGTAATATTGTGATAACCAAGACATCTCTGAAAATAAATCAAATATGATAATAATTATAGGAATAGATACCAGTTGCTGGGGCTTATTTTGTTCCAGACATTGTCCTAAATGATTTACACATACAGAGAGTACCAAAAGAATGTATACACATTTTAAGAAAGGAAAAAAAAACAACTATTAAAATTTGTAATACTGAAGTCACATTTGACTTATGCAATTACCAGAGGTTTTTAATATATATGTTATACAGAAAGTGCAAAAAAAAATTAGACACATTTTAAGAAAGGAAAAGACTGTATTAAAATTGTAATACTCAATATACCGATAACAGAAGATGAATACAAGTCATGTTGAGCACTTCTTATAATTACAGAAGTCAAATATGACTTGAGTATTACAAATTTACTATAGCTTTTTTTCCTTTCTCAAAATGTGTATACCTTTTTTTGGCACCCTCTGTATTTTCTCAACTATTTCCTCAACAATGCTGTAGTGTGAAAATATTAATTCTAACTCAGGCTAGTGACCTAATCCTAACTTGGGCTAGTGACCTAGCGAGAATTTGAACTCAGGTCTTGGCAAAGCTCATATATTTAATATGTAAACAGTGTATCAGATTGTCTTCTTAGAAAGCACATTGAAAAGGTTCAAATTCCTTCAAGTACTTCCCCATCATTAGTTGCTTTCTAATCCAGTTATTTAAATAGATTTATTGATAGTATGTTAACAGCATGAAATACAACCAATAGAAAAGTACACTTTTGGGCAGCAAATAGAAAAGTACACTTTAGGGCGGCATCTGTGCTCAAAGGAGTAAGGCACTGGCCCCATATGCCGGAGGTGGTGGGTTCAAACCCAGCCCTGGCCAAAAACTGCAAAAAAAAAAAGAGAAGATTTTTGGGCAGCACCTGTGGCTCAAGGAGTAGGGTGCTGGCCCCATATACTGGTAGTGGCTGGTTCAAGACCAGCCCCAGACAACACTGCAAAAAAAAAAAAAAAGAAAGAAAAGTGTGCTTTAAAACAAAACCAAAAAAGTTAATTCTCAAATGAGAAATGAGCAAAACTATTGTTTAAGATAGTCATAGGAAATAAATACAAAGAGCTAATAAAACAAAATAAACAATGAACATGTTTTAGCTCATTAATAAATAAAAGATATACAAATGACATATTTTTGTGCTTACCACATGGGAAAATATTAGAAAGATTCAGATGCGAGTAGTGTAAAGGTAAAATCATAGGCAGTCATACTTTGGGGACATCTTGTGGCACAAGATGCTATGATATATCTGAGGGCAATTTGATACGTGTGTTTCACAAGTGTAGAACTTATCCATAAACTGACTCATACGTATGTTCTATAATGTGAAGTGTTTCTTTGGTGTTTCTTCTCATTCACTGGTATTCTTTGGTATTTTTCTTCCAGGCAGAGTTGATGAAACAAGACTTTCCTACTTTTCTTCCTCTCTCCCTTCATTTCTTTCATCCTTCCCTACATCCTCTTTTCTTTCTTTTTCACTTCTTTCTCTTTTTTTAATATTACAATATATTTGCTGAATTTAATGCCATTTTTTTTTTTTTCCATAACTGAATTGTTTTTACTCTGAGGTGACCATCTTCCAATTGTGTCTTTTTTTTGTTTCTTCCCTTAGCTTATCATGTTAGGGAGGGACATTTTGGGCCCTGTCCACTTTTCCGAAGCCCAAAGGAAAGGTAGGGCTAAGAAAAAAAGATTGATCGAGGTTGTCTGCAGACTTTCCATGATATGATATTTGTTCCCTTTCTCTTTTCTGAGATTGTGTCTCATACAAAATTTCTATTCATCTGTGTTGTAAGCAATTCCTGTCATGGATACTCCTGAACTTCGGCTCATTTCCCCAGTTTTTACATATCCTGAAGATGCACCATCTCAGTCAATCCTCTTTTACTAGTTTTTTTCCCCAAAGTGGTTTCCATTATGTTCCACATTTCATCATTGTAGTAGATTTTTTTTGCTTTTTCCATCCTGTATGTCCCTTTGTAATGTGACTTTGCTGTTTCCCCCATCAACAAGTGGAATCTATTTTCCCATCTCTTGAATATGGGCTATGCTTGTGACTTGCTTTGGCCAATAGAACATGGCAGAAGTGACATTTCACAACTTATGTGACACTGTCTTTATAAAGCCTTGCAACTTCTACTTTAGGCTCTGAAAAAAAAAAATGCTCCTACCAACATGTAATGGGGAGTCCAGGGAAAACTGCTGAATGATAAGATAGTACAGAGGCTCAAGCTCCAAGACAGCACCAAGGTCCCATTTGAGAAAGTACCATCTTCTTATGCCCTCCAGGCCCAATAGAGCTGCCAGATGACCGCAGCTGTATGAATGGTCCCAGTTGAGCAAGCACAGTCATGGAATCATGGGAAATAATAAATCATTCTTTAAGCTACTTAGGCTAAGTGTGGTTTCTGTGTAACAATATCCAGTAGGACAAATATCGGCACCTGAAAGGTGGTATTACATATAAGCACAACTAAAAAACAAGAATCATTGGCTTTGGGACCAAGCCAGGGGCACAGGCTAAAAAATGCTAAAGGGACTTAGCATTTCTTGAAGGCTCAAGAAAGCACGTGTTATGTAATGTTGGAATTATTCATAATCTATCTCCAGTAGTAACTTGGAAAATAGATACCTAATGAGCCAGAGACTACGGCTAAGGATATTTTCAGGCAGAAGTTGTCAGAGGCAGTTGACTTTGCTATTTGCATGTATTAAAATATTGGAAAAGAGGGATGAACTAAAGAGAGAATCATAATTGAAAAGAAATGCAGACACCTGAATACTTTACACATCCAAAGTGAGACATTGGAGGCTATAAGACTTGTGAGTGGATATGTCTTTCTAGGCTAGAGCAATCCCCAGTAAGATTCATAGAAAACCCAAAGTTTTAGAGAGAATGGTGTCAAATTGTACTGAAAGATACAGAGACAGTTAAAAAGAGGCCACTGGAACCTCAACTTTCTGTAAGTAGTAAGCTGAGAATGTGGGTCATTTTTCACTAAAAGGAAAAAAGAAAAAAGTATGTGCCTTTGAGAGGATAGGACCAAGAGCTAAGGATAAAATGGGTGGTTAGGACCCCACCCCCAGGAAGCACATTAGACCCTCATCAAGGTTCTGTCCCTGCCCCCAAATGATGAGGAAGGAGCAGTTAGTCCCAGCCAGATTTCAGAATTGCTATGAACCGATGACTGCTCTGAGACGCCCATTCGTCCTTTGTGGGCAGGGGTGTCCATTGCAGTGATCCTGCCCTAATCTCACTACTGTACAAGGGGAGTATGGGTGGAAGTGGACTTGTTCATGATCTTTATGTTGAGAGATGTCACACCTGAGTACCTACACCTAGGGAGTCTTATTTGCATTCGGACCTTATGTAGGTCATGGGCCTGGAGTCTGATGCAATGACTGGGTAAGAGTTTGGGGGGTTTGTGAAGGGAGTGAATGTATTTTGCCTGTGGGAGGATATAAAATATTGTGGCCAGAGAGCTGACTGTGGAAGATTGTTTGCAAAGATTCCCCCATGAGCCCCTTTGCACTGTTATTTTTTAATTACCCCATTAAGAGGTGAAGTCTATTTCTCTGCCCCATATCTGGATTTATCTCATGACTCAGTTTTGTTTTGCTTTTATTTTTTTAATTTAATTTTTTTGAGACAGAGTCTCACTTTGTTCCCATTGGTAGAGTGTGTGTCATCATAGCTCACGGTAATCTCAAACTTTTGGGCTCAAGCGTTCCTCTTGCCTTGGAACGGTGGCATGTCCCCCCTACCTCCTGAGTAGCTGGGACTATGGGTGCCCACCACAATGGCTATTTTTTTTTTTTTTTTTTTTTTTAGAGATGGGGGTCTCGCCTTGCTCAGGCTGGTCTCAAACTCCTGAGTTCATAAAAATGTGTTAAGAGGGTGGATCTCATATTAAATGCTCTTATCACAATTAAAAAAAAAAAAACTTAAACCACAGGTTCAATCCACCTGCCTCAGCCTCCCAGAGTGCTAGGATTACAGATGTGAGCTACCATGCCTGGGCTTCTTTTGTTTTTAGCACATAGTACTAGTTAAATAAATGCTAATGGTTGTCATACTTATCACACTGTGGTTCAAGTCTTTTTTTTTAAATGTGACAAGAGCATTTAATATGAGATCCACCCTCATAATACATTTTTATGGGCCCAATAGAATATTGTTAATTATAGATAAAGTGTTTTACAGGAGAGCTCCAGAACTTAATCATCTTGCATAATAGAATATGGGTGGAAGGGACAGTGTCTGCTGTCATGGAACTTCCCTGTAGTCATGTAAGGAAGTACGCCTAGACAACTGGATGATGAGAGACCATGTGGAGAGAGTGCCCCAGCTGACATCTGGCAACGAGGGCATCTTAGGCCCAGTAGCCCTAGTGGAGTTGCCAGCTGACTGCTGCTACACTATTTACCCCAGGAAAACCCATAAGAACCACCCAGCTGAGTCCAGACAACCCTCAGAAATGTAAAAAATAGAAAATTGTGTGAAACCAATAAATCAGGGAATGATTTGTTATTTAGTCCTAGTTAAATAAGATAACTGGCTTCCATATTCACATACACACATGAAGAAAAGACAAAAAGACCTACAGGCATGCTCATGTTGAATGAATTTCACTGCTGAGTTAGACTATTTAGAATTTTGAGTTCGTTGGTGTAGTTATATTATTATTTCAGTGTGGAGGGATTTGCATTAGTAGAAGGCACTGTCTCACAGGCAAATTGGCACACTGGGACACAGAATATAAACTCTTAATACTTTTCAAAACTCAAAGTAGCATGAACGTGTAAGGAAATGGCACAAATATAAACATGATACTTTTTTTTTTTTTTGTAGAGACAAGAGTCTCACTTTATGGCCCTCGATAGAGTGCCGTGGCGTCACACGGCTCACTGCAACCTCCAACTCCTGGGCTTAAGCGATTCTCTTGCCTCAGCCTCCCGAGTCGCTGGGACTACAGGCGCCCACCACAACGCCCGGCTATTTTTTGGTTGCAGTTTGGCCGGGGCCGGGTTTGAACCCACCACCCTCGGTATATGGGGCCGGCGCCTTACCGACTGAGCCACAGGCGCCGCCCTAAACATGATACTTTTTGCAAAAAAAAATAAATAAATAAATAAAGATCTCAGGAAATCATCTGAAGTTGTCAAGTTGAAAACAGCAAGAATATAATTTACAAAACTAAAAAGGCTAACTAATGACTTTAAAATAAATTTAAAAATTTTCTCTGTTAATTTGATTCAACTATCAATATTTCATTCTGGAATACTTCTAAATGGATTAGAAAGTATAGTGTTAGTGACGGAGGATTGTTCATTCAGAGAGTTCAACATAAAATTTATAAATAGTCTTTGGGTCAGCAATTTTATTTTTAAAATCAAACAGCTTTCAATGGTGAAAATAACTCAGTTTCCCATATTCAGACTCCTAATAGCTTCTTTATATTTTATCTTTACTGCATCTACAATATCCATGTAATAAAATGTTTTCTCTACAAACAAACAAACACTGGCTTCTATTCAAAGTAGTCAGAAAAGAAAAAAGGAAAAGTTACACAATTTGCTTTTCTTTTTTTTTCTTTTTGTGGTTTTTTTTTTTTTTTTTTGGCCGGGGCTGGGTTTGAACCCACCACCTCCGGCATATGGGACTGGCACCCTACTCACTGAGCCACAAGCGCCACCCTGCTTTTCTTCATATTTAAGAGAATTAGTGAGAAAAATCAGGATTGTGAAGGGTTAATGGGCAGAATTAGGACCCAGCTCCTGCTCTGCTTCTCTCATTCAGAATCTTCTGTATATTTTATAAACATTATTTCTGTTTCTCCAGTTAAATGGAGCATAAACCAGTTTTCAGCTATGCTCATTCTTATAACACAATTTGTCATTTTCAACCCGCTTTGGCAACCGTCCCTGGATTGTGAGGATGAACGTGGTTCACAGCAGTACTATTCACAACAGCCAAAGGGTGAAAACAACCTAAATAATCCATTGATGGATGAATGGATAAATGAAATGTTAACACAGCACTGCTATTTGCATTGCATGTGCGATGGGAAGGAAGGGCAGGGAGGAGGAAAAGGACATGTTAACAACATAAATGCTAAATCCTTACGGGATGGGAAATTTTAAGGTTTATTATGAATATATTCCATAGCAATAAGAAATGCAACAACAGTAAATGCAATTGTCACTTTAGAAACGTTGTCTACAAATGTTAGGCATCACCAGCAGTATGGTAGTTAGATTCTAAGTCAAAGGAGTTGTTCTCCCCCTGCTGGCCAGTCTTGGAATTGTTCGGTTTGGGGACATAACCAGGCAAGCTAAGAGTGAAAATAGTTCTTAAGATGGCGCTTTTCCTTAAAATGCAGGTGTTTGCACTCACCAAAATAGTTCCTTTAGAAACAACCCAAATCCCATAGCCATCATCTTAAATTATTCACTCATGAATTTTTCCATTTCTTTCTTTTCAAATTTTTAATTGACAAACCACAAATTGTATTTACAGTATACAATGCAAAGTTTTGATATGAGTATATATTGTGGGATGATTAGATCACATTCTTTCACTTCTGAAAATGAATGTACAATTTATCTAGATATGGAGTACTCATTCTGAAGGCTTTATATACCCTATAATATACATTTATGTGCTTAATACTGGGATTTCACAGATGAATCGGTGTGTGGACCCAGATTTGATATCTAACAGAGGGTGTCATGTTTATCATTACACCAAATTCAGTAAAGAGTTGTAAGTGTGACAGAAGCCATCTATGTACTGGAGCGTAATGACTGAGGCATGAAGGAAGCAATAAAGATATTCAGCAGGAGAATAATTAATAAATCCAATTCCTGCCTTTAGAATTCCCCAACAAGAGGTAATTGGATCACACATAGGCACACAAACAGTAAATAATACATTAATTGTCAAAGAGCATCCTCTCTTTATATTTTCTATTTGCATTTATAAGAACAGTTTTTTTATTTGCAAATAACTATGGATTCACAAGAAGTTACAGAGATAGACAGTTCAGAGGGTCCTATACACACTTCACCCAGTTTCCCTAGTGACTATGTCATCAAAAACAGGGAGTTGACAACAGCATAAAATGTGTGCATAGTCTACGTCATTTTATCATATGTTAAGATTTGAGTATTACTACAATCAAGATACAGAGCTATTCCATCACAAAAGGGATCTCCGTATGCTACCCCTTTACAGTGCTGCCCACTTCTGCCACCATCCCTAAACCCTGGCATCTATTAACCTGTTAAATGATGATATTGGAACCAGAAATGATATAGGGAGACACAGACATGTCAATCAAGTAAATCAAATGCAAAACATAAACAGGTAGCCACCTCCGGCATATGGGGACAGCGTCCTGCGCCCTACTCCTTTGAACCATAGGTGCCACCCTGAACAGCTTAATTTTTTACTGTTGCATTTTAGGAATTTTTGTAAATCTTAGATGTAAGTCCTTTATCAGACATGTGGTTTGCAAATATTTCCTCTTAGTCCATAGCTTGCTTTTTACCTCTTTACAAGAACTTTTGCAAGACAAATATTTTGAATTTTGATGTAGTCTAATTTATTGATTTTTTTTTTTTATGAACCATGGTTTTACTGTCAAGTCTAAGAACTCTTCACCAAACTCCAGATCCTAACAATCCTTACCTATAATTTCTTCTAAAATTTTGTAGTTTTATATTTCACTTTTAAGTCTATGATCCACAAATGTGTGTTGATGATTGAATGACATGAGATCTAGGTCAGGTTATGAATATCCACTAGTCCAGAACTGCATGTAGAAAGGCTATCCTTCCTCCACTGAAATGCCTTTGGACCTTTATCAAGAATCAGCTGGGTGTATTTTTATAGGTCTATTTCTGTGTTCTCTATTCTTTCACTTTGATCTATTGTCTGTCTCCACCAAGAAGCAGATAGTATGTTTGCTATGTCTATGTAGTAAGTGTTGAAATTGAGTACAGTGAGTCTTCCAACTTTGTCTTTTTCAAAATTGTTTTAGATGTTCTAGTTCCTTTCCCTTTCTATATAAATTTTAGGATAGCTTGTTTTTGTCAATAAAATATATTGCTGGGATGTTGGTAGGAATTGAAATAATATTAATATTTATCTACATGGGGAGAATTGTCATCTTTGCTATGTTGAATCTTCTAATCCATGATCACAGTACCTTTCTCCATTTATTTAGATCTTTGGTTTCTTTCATCAATGTTTTGTAGATTTAGCATTTTTTTTTAATTGTTTGGGATTCATTGAGGGTACAGAGAATTAGGCTACATTGATTGCATTTGTTAGGTAAAGTCCCTCTTGTAACTGTGTTCTGCCCCCAAGAGGCGTGCCATACGCCGTAACCCCCATCCCCCTTCCTCTTCCCCTCTTCCCCAGCCTCTCATTCCCCTTCCCCCCCCACCTGTATTAGCTCATCTACTGCCTTCATATTAGAACTGAGGACATTGGGTTCTTGCTTCTCCATTCTTGTGATGCTTTACTAAGAAGAACGTGTTCCACCTCCATCCAGGTTAATACAAAAGATATAAAGTCTCCACCTTTTTCACCTTTTTTTTTTTTAATTTGGAACTAAAAAAAGGATTATGTTTATTGAGGGTAAGGGAATGCAAACATTGTAAAAATCAAATGCTCATCTGTCATTTAATTAACTTTTCCTTCTCGGCTTGACAAATGGGAGTTGGATTTTCTTTGTACATATTCTAAGGATCCTGATCTGCTCAAGAAAACCTTATACAGGGAGAAGACGTGGGGCAGATTTTTGAAGCAATCCTTTGAGAGAGCACTTTTCATGGCAGAGTAATCGCTCGGTTCTGCCTAATTCTTTCCTTTCTGCTTCATGTGTACGACAAAATAGTCATTGCACGATGGTGAGGCCCACAATTAGAGAAAAGCCCACGTTGCCATCTTGGCACTGGTCCAGTCCTTCATTATTTTGTCTAAGGCCAGAGGGTCATTTTGATTTTCCAAAAATCCCAGGAACTCCTTTTCCATGAGCATTCTGAAGTCCTCCTTTGTTAAGTAGCCTTTATCCCTGGCAAATTTGTGAAATGTGAACATCATAGTTTCCATGGCGTGCTCTATCTGAGATGGCATTTTGGTGAGGTGTATTGAAGTCCAGGCCTAGAGGTGTGATGGACGCCAGCTAGCTGGGGCATGGGTTGAACAGAGGGCTGTGGCTGGCGACCAGTCTCCACCTTTTTAATGGCTGAATAGTATTCCATGGTATACATATACCACAGCTTGTAGTCCAATCCTGGGTTGGTGGGCATTTAGGCTGTTTCCACATTTTGGCAATTGTAAATTGAGCTGAGATAGTCTCGTGCAAATGTCCTTATGATAAAAGGATTTTTTTTTTCTTCCGAATAGATGCCCAGTAATGGGATTGCAGCATCAAATGGGAGGTCTAATTTGAGTTCTTTGAGGATTCTCCATACTTCCTTTCAAAAAAGTTGTATTAGTTTGCAGTCCCACCAGCAGTGTAGAAGTGTTTCCTTTTCTCCACATCCACACCAGCATCTGCAGCATCTGTGGGCCATTTTCAGTGGGGTTAGCCAATATCTCAGGGTGGTTTTGATTTGCATTTCTCTTATGATTAGGGACGATGAGAATTTTTTCATATATTTGTTAGCATTTGTCTGTCTTCTTTAGAGAAGTTTCTATTCATGTCTCTTGCCCAATGATATATGGGATTGTTGGGTCTTTTTTCCCATTGGTTAATTTTAGTTCTCTGTAGATCCTAGTTATCAAGCTTTTGTCTGATTCACAATATACAAATATCTTTTCCTATTGTGAAGATTGTCTGTTTGCCTTGGTTGTTATCTCCTTATCTGTACAGAAAGCTTCCAATTTTTTAATTGGATTTACACATAATAATTTCTTTTTAGGGGTTGTAAATGACGCATTTTAAAATTTCAGTTTCTGAGTGTCTATTGCTAATACATAGAAATAAAATAATTTTTGTTATAGTGGGGTTTTTTTTTGGTATATTTCTTGGGATTTTGGTAGGTACATAATTATGGCATTTACAGTTGGGGGCAGTTAGTTTTTACTTTCTAATATATATTCCATTTGTATTTTTTCTTGTTTTATTGCACTGGCTAGAACTTCCAATACCATGTTGAATAACAGTGATGAGTGGTTATGTTTGGTTTCCTGATACTAGCAGGGAAACATTGTCTTTCACCCTGAATAATGATGTTTGTGGTATTTTTTTACGTTAGTATTCTCTGTTGATAGAAACAAATGTAACATTTTAATTTATCTATCACTTTATCTTGATTTTTTCAATGAAATTAAATCTGAATATTAGTTATGTTTATGATGAGCTATTTTTGTATAAAAGTAGTAGTTATTTTTTAAAAGCTCAGAAAAAGTAACAAATAATACAAAGAAAAAACTTGCATGCCTGGTAAAATTTTATAATAATCATATTAGCATAGTTATAAATCATTTTAAACTTTGCCTTGTAGTGCTTATATGAAAATTAGTGATCCCATTAATAATTAACTCACCAATAACTTTTAAATATCATGTATTGGGTGGCACCTGTGGCTCAGTGGGTCTGGCGCCAGCCCTATATACTGAGGGTGGCGGGTTCAAACCCGGCCCCAGCCAAACTGCAATAAAAAATAGCTGGGCGTTGTGGTGGGCGCCTGTAGTCCCAGCTATTTGGGAGGCTGAGGCAAGAGAATTGCTTAAGCCCGGGAGTTGGTGGTTGCTGTGAGCTGTGACACTACGGCACTCATTACCAAGGGCAACAAAGTGAGACTCTGTCTCTAAAACTAATAATAAAATAAAATGCCATTTATTATTTTTCTTGTTTTTTTCCTTCTCATAGTGAAGTCATTATCCTTGTGAATAAATAACTCAGCAACTACAAGGAGTCCTTGCAATTGTATCTTATTAGAACAGATTCTTTATAATCATTGCCAAAAAATTGAGCTGACTCTCATCTTAATGACAGGATAAACTGGGTAATACAAAACTTTAAAACTTTATCAGCCTTGGATATTTTTAGGGGCATTAAGGAACCTTAGGAGTATTTTTTTTTTGCTGTTTTTGGCAGGGGCTGAGTTTGAACCCGCCACCTCTGGCCTATGGGGCCAGCGCCCTACTCCTTTGAGCCATAGGCGCTGCCCAGTATTAGGAGTATTTGATACAGGAGTGCTCATGGACTAGATACACAGATGCCAGGGAAGTTCCTTGGGAACCAAGGCCTGGGCCTGTTCTGAGTATTCACTGAGAGCTCTGAACACTGAGAAGAACATCACATGAGAAGGAACGTACATTCCCTTGTATCTCAAGGGCCACTGAAGTCAGGGCCAATAACTGGGATCTTCACCAGGCTCGGGGAATCTCTCAGAACGCCTGGAAATACCTGACGCTGCAAGTGGGGACGTTTCTCTTAAATGTCTAGACTTTTTTCAACTGGCTTCGGTTTTAACAACTGGAGTGATACCGGTGGACCAAGAGCTGGAAGTTCTAGCTGCTTAGAGTTCCCTTGAATCTTGAGACTCAATTTGTCCTTGAGTGCTAACACCTCTTCTCCCAGCAGGTGGCAGTAAGCGATTATGAGAAATGCTGCAACACGCATCAGCGTGAGGGACCTTGGAAAGGGGCTACGTGGAAAGAGTAACTTGTACATTCTGTGAATATGAAGTGAGTCTTTAATTTGGATATCAATTGAAATATTCTTTATTTGGTGCCCCTAAGCTGGTGAAGCAGTGTACACTGTTTGAGTGTAAATAGATTGGAAGCTCATCTGTTTCAGCTGAATGGGGAATGAGGCCTGGAGGGCACCCCTTCAGTGCCATCATCCCTAAATACAGCAGAATGGGGGACTTTAAAGACTGCTCTGGCTCAGTTTCTCATTGGAATGAAAGTCCTGTGATTCTCACTAGTCATCTCAAGTTCAACATGTTCAAACCAAGCAGTAGTGTACTGGAGCCAGCCTCTACCTGCTCATAGCAGGCAGCTGGTAAATTGTCAGAGATTTTGCAAGCTGGCTGACTTTGCATTGGTGTTTGAAATTGCCCATTATGGAAGCATTTGCAATAGAATTTTCTAAAGTTACAAACTAAGACCTTCCCCTACCTTCAGCTGCTTGTTTTTATTTGCCAATATTCCACTGATCCAAGCACACTGGCCTCCTCCCTTACTGTCCCCTTTCCTGCCCACACGTCCCATTCATCCTCAAACCTTTCATTATCTCACTCTGTGAAGCACAGCCCCAACTCACCTCCTCCTGCACTGACCTTCCACCTACCATTGCCTCTTGTTCTCTTGCCTCTGACTTCCCAAAGCACTTTCTTTATGTCACAGGGTAAAAATACTCTTATTTTATACTGCATGCTTCTCAAGGGTCTAGTGACAGTCCCTAGACTGTGCAATCCTCGAGGGGGCTTTGGGGCTGCATTGAGACTTCATGTTTGGGGGCGGCGCCTGTGGCTCAAGGAGTAGGGTGCCAGTCCCATATGCCGGAGGTGGTGGGTTCAAACCCAGCCCCGGCCAAAAACTACAAAAAAAAAAAAAAAGAGAGAGAGACTTCATGTTTGACCTTGAGGTTCCATAAATCTTGGTATATAGGAGATGGATGCTCATTAAATGGTTGTGGTTTTGGTTATCGCCATAGAATAACTTTCCAATTCTTTTACTTTCCACTGTATGACTCCAACAAACCTATTAACATTATTTTTTTTCCTCCTCTTCATTTTTCCTCTTGTATTTGCTCCATTTTACTCCACCCCTGACCGTTGGTGTGCTGCATACCCACCTCACATCTTCTCCATCTTTGGGTGTGCAGTCCTCTCCACGGTGACTGACCGTCTTTCCCACTTCCTTAGGCCTTGCTCAAATGCCATTATGAAGCTATTTTCTCCTTTTCCTTTCAATTCTGTAATCTGATCTCTCAACAGCATAAGTCTTTAAATTTGTCCACTAACTTCTACAATTCTGTTAAAAGGGGAAACTGAACTAATCCATTGTGGTTGGCTAGACCGCAAAGCGGAATGCTGGAGTTCATGAAGAACATTCTGAAAGCCTTGCCAAAGTCACTCCCTTGTCCAGACCAAACAGAGAGTGTGGATGATGGATAGAGATTTCGGATGTAGGATATGAAGAGGGGAGGCAGGGAACCTGGCAGAGTCCTGTCTATTTATAGGGTTTGCCTGTTTGGCGGCAGGCCCTGGAGGTGAGAGGGCTGTTTGTGCTCTGGTCTGTATCAAAGCTGCCCTACTGTCCTGATCTGTTAGCTTTCCTCATAAAACCATGTTTGGAGAGATACCTCTTGGGAGGAAATTTTGGTTTGAAACTAGAAGAAAGCAAGCCTGAAACATAACTGGGAAGTCAGAGATATATCAAGGGGGAAAAGGCAACAATTTTGAAGTGGAAAATATCTTATGAGGAGTAAAAATAGTGGCTTTTAGGTGGCTTATGAGGAGGTCTGGCTGCGAACCCTTTCATTAACTGACTTCCTGGGCCCCACTGGGACTTTCCTTTGAGGGCTGGTTGCTGCCTTTGATGCTTCTAACCAGGTGGTTAGAAGAGCAGCCAAGCTTGGCGAAGGGAGGCAGGTAACAAGGAGTAGGAGAGGATTTGTCACAGGAAAACTGATCCATCACTTACTGGGAACTGATTGAGCACCATCTACATACCAAGAACCGTGACAGGGGCTGTAATGGGAGGTGTGAGAGGAGAAATACCAGGATAAATATGAGGTGTCAGTTTTTTTTTTTTTGGGGGGGGGAGAGTATGTTTTTTCTGTGTGTGTATGTTTGTGCTTTGAGTAAAGTGAATGGTTTTCATTTGTCTGGGAAGACAGACATATAGAGAGAAAATAAGTACATTTTTTCCAATGGGAAGAAAACACTATACATGTCAATTAAGATTTTCCACTGATCCCTGGAAATGACTTCAGAATACTCTCAGCCCAGAGCTCAGGGGAGCCACCACCAGGCCTTTCCGTTCGCGTAGAACAGAGAACTATTTCTTATCCTATTCCCATTTCTAACTGATGTTCTGTTCCCCTTTTCTGTTAACTTTTGGAGTGAGAATCTAATATTTCTGTTTTTATGTCCTAACATTCTCCCATGAAGTGTTATTTAAATATATATTTTGTAATTCTGAACTGTGAACTCACCTTAGGCTTTATCTATGGGAATGCCCCCACAGCCTGGCTTGTAAATACACTTCTCCAAATAAATTTTCAGTTTTCTTTAGTCAGACACCCTGGACATATTAGCATATTGGGTCTACCTTCTATATTAATCTCCCGGCTTGGGAGTTCCCAGACTACATAGGTGGTGCTATTTCAAACCTCAAGCTGGTTTCTGAGAAGACACAGATATATATGCAGGGAGGAGTTTTTTATACCTGGGGAGACCAAATGGTTTCTCCTTGTGCTAGTGGGTGGATTTTTTCCTAGTTAATCTCTTAATTTGGTTCAGTAAGTGTTTGGCTTTCCTGGGGGAGATGGCCACGGGTTGTGTGACAACCTAAGCTTCAGCTTCACCTGTTGGATTCAGGGTTTCATATTCTGTGTCCATGGAGGGTGCTAAGACTCTGAACTCTTGGTTACTAGGACTGTAAACTCTCTTCCCTTCCAGGAGAGCCTCAGTGTTATTTGCCATTCATAGCTATAGTTTTGAACTTATTTGGAGGCCCTATAGAATTTTCCTTTTCTCTTAAGAGCTCAACAATACATTTTAAAGAAAATTGGGAATATTTTGCCCAGAAGTTCTAGGTTTGTGATAGGAGAATATATAGTTTATCTCCATCCCCAAATCAAATCAATCCAGAAGAGCTTTAATATTTTAGGTGATTCAAGCCAAGCAGTTCTTAGCACCCATAGGCACGTATAACAACAGAGTGAAACCAGTCACACCTATTCTTTTTCTGGTTATTTGGATCTTTTACAGATCTGGATACAGAATACAGAGTCCCATGTGACTCACCCCATCCCGGAAAAAGACATTATATATTACAGGTATGACCCATATCATCAATTTTTAGTGTACAATTATGGTCATAATTTTTCTGTGTAATTTTAAAATATACAACTGCTTTTAATAAAAGAATCCACTATCTTTATTTTGAGGCCTTATTCTCTCCCATAAATTATTCAAGAACTCCTAGAGATTAGTCAATACATAGTCAGTTCCTTTTCAAGCACTGACAGAGAGAACTGGAGTCCGTTGTCCCTTAGTGCAGCTATGTCAGTCATCGCCACGTGGTGTCACTGTTGGATGTGGGTGCTACTGTTTGGGGCTATAATTTTACCCTTGCTGGCACCCTCATTTGGATAAGAAGGTTAAAGTTCTTTAGTTCACTGTAGATATTCACCAGTTGTATTCTTAAGTATGACAGACTAGCCAGTCCTGAGGGTCTTTTAGCTTGAGCCAACCTCTGCCCCAAACTGGCTGTTTCTCACTCACATTTTCCTGCCCTCTTGCATTGCAGTTGTGTTTCGACTGCAGGTATTTCTTTCAAGGATATTAAAGTTTCACTTCTTACTTAAATACTAATAAAGATAGTGCCTTTCATTGATACAATGCCTTACCATTTCATAATTTATTGATCCTTAAAACCCACTGTACACAGGCAGTGCTGAAACCCAGAGGGTAAGTGACTTTACCCAGGGATTTCTACAAACTAATGAAAGAGTTAGAATGTCACTGCTCACCAACACCATCACCAACACGTCTTTCAGATACTTGGTAAGCAGTCACGGTAAAAACCCAAACATCTCCTATATGTCCACACATACCCTTGCTCATTTAAATGTAATTCCCCTCACCAATGGTCTGCAGCTCTGAGCTAATTCATCTTGAGCTTCTGGATTCTAGCAGCTGCGAATATAACACTAGAGAATCTTAAATGTGGTACTTGGACTAGGAATAGTAGCATCACCAGGAAACTTGTTAGAAATGCAAGTTCTCTTATTCCACCTTAGACCTATGGCATAAAACTTTTGGGATGGACACCAGATGCTGCCTGATGGATGCTAACGATTCTGGTTAAAATCTAACATAGACAACATTTTGTCTGTTAGGAACTCTAGATAGAGTGCCTAAGGTTATAAGGTTTTGAAAGCCTACTAAAAATGTTTGTATTAGTAATTCAAAAAGACAAAGTGGTTCTCTACATCACAAGATAAAAATGCTAAACTCTAAATCAACATTAATAAATATTTCATTAACTGTGTATAGTATAAACCAATATGTCAAATTTTTCAACTAACCCGAATTCTTATAATTATCTACATATATAGTAAGCTTAAAGCCTCCAAAAGTAAGTATATACTTGGGCCTTGTTTTGTTATTTCATTCTTGAATATACTGATGCAACTGCTCACTTGACATTTTTGTGGATGAAGGTTAAAAATTTAGGAATGGTCGTTGTCAATTTCCAGAGCTGTCTTCAGATGACCAAAAGATGTCAGTGTAATACAAAAGAAAGAACAAATCATTGCATTGCTGTGGATTCCCATTACAATGTCTTTAAAAACTCAAGCATTCTAGGGAAGGTAAACTTAGAAAAGAAACACCCTCAAAACTATGAGTGGTCCTATTAGTCTGTTGTGGCAGGACGGTCATGTTTTGTTTCTGTTTTCTTTTTCTCACTGTTCTTTTACCTGTGTATTCTCTGATGCATTCAGCTTAGACGTTTAAGTAACAAAAAGTGGAAAAGAAAAAGAATTTTTACTGAGTGCTTATTATATATCAGCTACTTTGTGCCCAGCACAAATACATGCTTCAAAGAATCTGTCAAATAAAATATAAATTTAATATTCACATTGATGTACAAGGCATCTATTATTGCTTCCTTTCACAGATGGGGAAATGAGGCTTAGAAAGGTCGCAGATAGGTAAATGTGTATCAGGATTTAAATGCCAGTTTTTGAAACACTAGGAACCCGTGATTTTTTTTTTTTAACAAGGAAGTGATTACGTTTATTCAGAGTTTTAAACACTTTGGGGATACTGCTCACAATCTTTTTTTTTTTTGGCCGGGGCTGGGTTTGAACCTGCCACCTCCAGCATATGGGACTGGCACCCTACTCCTTGAGCCACAGGCGCCGCCCCGTGATTTTTTTTTCACAATACACTGCAACCTCTCTGAGAAGCAGCATTAATAGTTAATTTTACTGTGAAAGAAGTATTGGTGCCATTAACAATTCCTTTGAGAGCTAAAAATTGGTGAAATAATTTAACTTTTCTATGCCAGTGTATATAGGCACATGTACAAAATAATTATTTGCTAAATATGAGAAATCCAGATTTGCTATATTTGAGTTGAAATTCAAAAGTTGACATTTTAGGGAAAAATTTCATTAAAAAATCTATTTTGAAAGTTTATTACTCCCTGCTCTCTTATAAGACTTTAAGTTCCATCAGTGTGTTTGTACTGGTTGCTTAGAGGTCATCTGTGGCTACTACATGAGTTGTCAATGATACAGTCACCTCTTAAAAATAGTATTTATGGCTTGATCATAAGCCTGTATGACAGAAAAGCCTTCAGATACTATTGACAGATGATAGTCTGTTATTGTTACTGCAACTAAGGCAAATGTCATATGAAAGGTTTAGCTTGTAACATTCATTTCATCCAAGTTTCCATTCAGATTCTTGGAAAAACCTTCCACCTCTCTGCCATCAGTATTTTAGAAGGAAGTCTAGTTAAGGAATGAAGATTCAACACAAACAATTTGCTAGGCAGTAAGTTCATCCCAGCAAATAAGGAGCTCTCATTTATTTTAGTCCTTATGGAGTTGTAGATCAGTATCTATTGACATGGCAAGATGTTCTTGATATATTGAGAAGTGGAAAAATTAGTTACCAAATAGATTGTACTTCACTTAACCATTAAAATATATTTATATTATATTTGTTAAACAACTTTTTTTGAGACACTCACTTTGTCACCCTTGGTAGAGTGCTGTGGTGTCACAGTTTACAGGAACCTCAAACTCTTGGGCTCAAGTGATTCTCTTGCCTCAGGCTCCCAAGCAGTTGAGACTACAGGCATCCACCACAACACCAGCTATTTTTTTTAGAGATTGGGTCTCGTTCTCGTTCAGGCTGGTCTCGAACTCCTAAGCTTAGGCAATCCACCCACCTCAGCCTACCAGAGTGCTAAGATTACCAGCATGAACCACTGCACCTGGCCCTTACTAAACAATTTAGATGGATGTACACACCACCATGCAGTGGTATTCCGTGGAAATATGTGTCATACAGGTAGTTTGAAATTTTCTAGGAGTCCTATTAAAAAATAAAAAGGAAGAGGTGAAATTAGTTTCAGTAATATATTAATATATTTGTAAGTATATTAATTTGTACATTTATAGTTATATAATTATATTTTATATAAATATATAATGTTTGACATATATTAAGTCACTAGGTTAATACTATATTTTAATAGCATATTAACATGTTAATACTACATAGTAATATATTAGTGATATATTTTATTTAATGTAATATAATATTCACATACAATCAACATAAAATCATTAATATAATTTACATTTTTTAGATACAATCCTTGAAATCTGCCATGTATTTTATACCTATACTACATCTCAAGTTGGACACAATTTTCCTAGGAAATATCTGATCTTTATATAGACTTTATAAAATTTATGGCTGAAAAATAGATTTACATACCTAAGCTATTTCTAGTCATATGGGAAATGTTTTATAAAAAGTGAACTGAGTATCACCTTTTGAAGTTAAATGAATGAAAATTAAATAAAGTTTAAAAATGTGTTCCTTAGTTGCAGTAGATACATTTCAAGTGCTCCACGGTGACACGTGGCTAACAGCTCCCATTCTGGACAGTGCGGTAGTGAAATATTTCCGTGGAGGCTCAAATTGCATTTTCTTTCTTTCTTTTTTTTTTTTTTTTCCGTAGAGACAGAGTCTCACTTTTATGGCCCTCGGGTAGAGTGCGGTGGCCTCACACAGCTCACAGCAACCTCCAACTCCTGGGCTTAAGCGATTCTCCTGCCTCAGCCTCCCGAGTAGCTGGGACTACAGGCGCCCGCCACAACGCCCGGCTATTTTTTGGTTGCAGTTCAGCCGGGGCCGGGGTTGAACCCGCCACCCTCGGTATATGCGGCCGGCGCCCTACTCACTGAGCCACAGGCACCGCCCTTTCTTTTTTTTTTTTTGTAGAGACAGAGTCTCACTTTACCGCCTTCAGTAGAGTGCCATGATGTCACAGGACTCACAGCAATCTCTAGCTCTTGGGCTTCCGCGATTCTCCTGCCTCAGCCTCCCGAGCAGCTGGGATTACAAGCGCCCGCCACAAAACCCGGCTATTTTTTGGTTGCAGTTCAGCCGGGGCTGGGTTTGAACCCGCCAACCTCACTCACACACTTCAGAGGGTGGCTTTTTCTGCTCCTGTTAGCTTGTCCTGCTCCTAGCACCATTTCTGTTACGAAGCTCAGACCCCTGCGTCAGGCTCCTCATGTACGGTAACACAGATGTCATGCTGCAGAATTCCACGGGCACCACGCACACTGTCATGCGTCACTAGTGGCCTCCAGCTGATACCCTCAGGTCAGGTGGCTGCGTTACCTAAAGCCTGGCCTGCCGTGGCCAGCACCCTCAGCCTTCTCCATGATGTTCTCTGCTTGATGGCCTTAACCCCTTCCACGGCATGGTTCCTCTAGTGACACTAGTCTCCAGAAGAGCTCTTTACTGTGAGCAAACAGCTTCTTAACAGCTCCATGAGTGATCTCTTCAGGAAGAGCCATGAAGAAGATGCATGAAATTGGGCCTGCGAGTTCTGGCTCATACTCTTGGCTCTCCTCAATCAGGACATTATTATAAAAGTTAATAAATAAATAAATTTAAATAGTAAAACAGTAATTGGATTCTAAAAGTTTACTTTCAGAAACTGAATGACAAGACATCCGATTTTTTTCAATAGAACCCATGGTAATAATTTTACTGAAGGTCTAACAATCTCCTCTCCTTCCAAATGTAATGGAAACCTGGTGATCTTCAGGCTGAAAACATGAATTTAGTGGAAAACAGAAAAAGTCCGGGCACTGACATGCTCCATCACAGATAAATCCTTTAATCATCGAGGTCACAGGACTCAAAGTGTAACAGTGTCAGCATAGAAAAGTGACAACAAGATATAGAAGTCATTTTGAATCTTGGGAGCAGGAGTGTGGCTTTAAGGAAGGAATTTGGATCAGCAACTAGGCAGACTATCTTACTTTAGACAAATCAAGTCAAGAAGAAACAGGAGAAAGAATATGGACTTTTCTGAGATGCCAGTCAGAGGCCCTTCATGGAAAGATCAGTTGGGCACAGCCACATGGCCCAGAGTGTTCCCCTCCAAGAAGAGATTATTTCATGCCAGGAGGCTGGAATGGGGGCTACAAAGCCTCTCAGAAAACCGGAGAGTGAAGGAATTATCTCAGGGCAGGAGTTCTAAAGTCTAGGGGAGCTGTCTTGTGGAGTCAGCAAGTGAAAGGCAGAAAACAAGGCCTGAGAGCAAGCTCTTCTACAGATTCCACCTCCAGGAGGCCATGGAGATGCTAATGTTGGCTTTTTATTAGTTAAGCCTCTTTCCCCCCATTCCTCCTCTTTCCCTCTATTTCTCAGTTTTAATCTCCAATTTCTGGTTATGTCCTGCGATCTCACACATAGAATCTATTCTTTGACGTTTGAACAATACCTGACTTTTTAGTTCAGTTTCATCTTAAGGCTCTGTGTCTGACCTCCATTTTGAGAATGTATTCCTCCTCAGCCAGAGTAGTTCTGGGATAAAGCATCTTCAGGATATTTTGTTTATGGGGCCACATCCAAGCAGATCCTGGAGGTGATGGGCTTTTCAGAGGCTCATGAAAATGTCCTAAAAAAAAAAAGTATATGCTCGATATCATGTCAGAAAACTGAAAAATTAAAAGTAATAAATGTTTAATTAAAATCGACAAATATAATACTGTATTAACTGTTACATTTAGGATTCACACAAATTTTATTGCATTCAAAAATAATTTTGGAAATTGAAATTTCTTACTCTGAAAGAATTCCTAAGCATACATAGTGATGATAGCTAACAAATCATAGCCAACCATAAATCAAATGCTACTTGTAGCCAAATAATTTCAAAAGCAAAATTATAAACATCCTTTCAAAAAACTGACAGCCCAAAATTATATTTAATGTGGAATGAGGGTTTGTTTTGATATATTTTGTAGGAAGTAGAGTAGACTCTCAGTAGTAAAAGTTCTCAGTGTCTCCCATGGCCTTAAAATAACCCTGAAAACCCCTCTCCACCCAGTCCACACCTGGCTTTTCTCTCGCCTAGGTGGAGCCATTTCACACAGTTGAGAAGAGTCAGCAGAACATGTCAATTTCCAGTAGTAAGAATGTTGACAACTTCATTAACATCTCAGTCCTTTCATTTATTTGAATATACAGATATTCTTCGGAGGATTTCAGAAGTTTTACCTAGTAGATTAGAAACATAGCTTGGAAAAGAGAGAAGGCAGGTCATAGCCTGTGACATAATAGACTTGAACAGAAGAATAGACTTGAACTTAGGATCAGTCACTCACTCAGGAGTTAAAAACTACAGGAAGCTTCAGAACCTCAAACCTTATAAAATTTGATATACTTTCCTGGGGAAGGATACAAGATGATTATACAGATTTTATCTTGTAGTAGATTGCATTACTGCTCCTGAGGATTCGTTCCTGTCCCTTAAGATAATCATGCATTCCCCATCCGTTGCCATGTCACTTGCAGAGGCCCTTTTGGCAGAGTACACTTCCTACACCATGTCAGGATGGCTATGTGACTTGCTCAGCCAATGGAAGTGTATGATGCCTCATCCAAGGAGCAGCTTTAAGGGCACATGTGATATTTATCCCTCCCTCTTCTCTTACTTCTCTGTCTCAAGAATGATGTTATATCACAAATAGGAGTCATTGTTTAGCCTGGTTCCTAGGGTGACAAGAGACAGGCAGCAAGGCCACAGCAACAGAGGTCCTATAATCGTGTGAGAAATAAAGTCACTGAGTCAGTTATAAGTCACTGCGATTTGGAGAATGTTTGCAACTATAGGAAAGCTGATTAATCTTGGTGTTCAGAAGGGCAACTCCCCAATAGTTCTTTTATTGGTTTATATTGAAAAAGAGGCTTTTGGCATTAATCAACAGTAAAGAAAACCAGCACGTTACACTCTCCAAGAATAGTGCTATACATACTTTATAGTAACTAGCACTTTAACGGAATCAGAGAGTTAACATAAAATTAATCCATGTGCTTCCCACGTCATAGTACCATGAGGTTTCATGGCAGGATGCTCAAAGACTTATTTGTCTCTAATGATATCTGCTGGGATTAACTGACAGAGGCATTTTGTAGTTTTCAATTACAAGGGTGAAATATTTTTGTGCCAATTTTGTTAGTGTTAGAAGTTCTTTGCAAAGTCATTTCTGCACTTCATGGAAAAGTAGCATTAAATAAAGCAACTCCTTGCCCAATGGCTTCCCTGAACATACTTATTTCCACAGGGAGTGAGTCTGTTCTTTCTTCTCTGAGCTCTAGGTAAATAAATATCTTGACTCAGAAGAACACAACTTTTCATTGAGAATAGTGAAGTAGCAACTATTAAGATTTGTTGCTGTTGTTGTCTCTGGTTTATTTTTATTTATTGATTGGTAATTTAAAATTTTCTTAGGGCAGCCATCTGCACTGCACTTCAGGCAATGAAATTTTAAGCCAAGCAGTTGTCTTCCTTTGGAAAGCTCGGGATTATTGTACTACTCGGGACATTTCTGCATTACCCCATTGTCTGAGCGCGTGCTGTTTTTGGTCTTGCCACGTAGGCCTCATCCCTTCATTCAGCAAGTATTTACTGATTTCTCACTATATGTCAAAGCACTGCTCTATATACCCTGTATATACGGTGGAGAACAAAAGAAAAAAGAACCTGTTCTTTTGGATTTAATATTCTCAGAAATTCTCAAGAAAAGATCTGTGTAGGTAAAATCCAAAAGCCATGAGTCAAGGCTGAGCTTAGAGCACTCAAGGAATAGCCGGAAGGCAATGTTGCTGGGATGAAATTAAAAAGGAGGGAGCGTTAGGAGATGAGGCTGGGGAGGTTGAGGATGTCTAGCTCACAGGGGCCTTGTGCTTAAAGACTTTAGATTTTGTTCTGAAATTAACGAGAAGCCATGGGAGGATTTAGATATTTGAAAGATTACTCTGGCTGCTAAAGTGAAAAAAGATAGCAGAGGAGCAAAGGAGAAGAGGGAAATTGGGGAGGCTCTTGGGGAAATGCAGGACAGGGATCTGGTCATGTGGACAGCTGTCATGCTGGTGGGAGAGCCAGAGGTGAGGTTCAGGGTGCATTCTCCACATGAGACTTGCTCTTAAGTTGGCTGTGGTATGTGAACAAAAAAAAAAAATCAAGGATATCACCTCAGGTTTTGGCCTGCCTGACTGGATAAATAGTGGTGCTGCTACCAGGCAGGAGAAAGACTAGGGAAGAAGCAGATTACTTTTTCAGGGAGAAGAGACATTACATATTTTGGCATATGAAAGTGTTAAATCTAGAAGCAAATTACTTGTTGCTGGGGCTGCTACTGTCTGTAGGCTTGCTACCATGAAGGCTGTCAAATGGGTTCCTAACATTTGCAAGAGTCATTTGAAGCCAGGTAAACTCTGAGAGAAAAAGGGCTCCCTAAAAGTCATCTGTTATGGCTCTCGTTAGAAAGAAAAAGGCTCAGAGAAGTGGGCATACCTATATCATACCGTGCCTTACTTCCATTCTGATAACTGGACTCAATTTCTCTCTGGTGTAGGAGTTGGCAGACCATGGTTTATTGGCTAATTCTGGCCTGCCTTTTGATTTTGTAAATATACAGCCATACCTTTTGTTGATATAGTGTCCGTGGCTACTTTTGAGCTATAATGGCAGAACTGAATAGTTAGACTGTACAGCCCACAAAGGGTAAAATTATTTGCTGTGGGTCCCTTTATAGAAAGAAGTTTCCCAGTCACGCTGCTCTGGTGGAAGCATGATTCCTGAGGTTTCAGCCTATGTGCTTTGGGTAAAGCTGACTCCACTCATGGGCTCCAAGGTATGCCTGGACTAAATCACTCTGCACATTCCCTCCCACTGGCATGAGTGAATGGTTCAGGGGCAAGCACTGACCTCAACTTGCCTAATCCATGAAAGCTCAGGAATTTTGTTTGGACTTCTCAAATACTAGCTTTTTGTATGGGTTCTGAGTCTAGAAGAATGTAGCTCTCGGAGTGCTAGTAGCCACTTTGAGAGAGCCTGTCTGAGTCTGAATTTAACACAAGGGAGGAAGAAGACTTCTTCAGAGTCATAGAGAGGATTAAATCTTGATACATTCAGAGCTTCTTTATCCTGCTGGAAGCCAGTTGCACTCCAGAACTTTTCCTGTTAAATTCCATTTACCCCAGTAAATTCCCTTCTTGCTTATGTCAGGTTAGATTGACTTTTTTTAAATCATTTGCACCTGAAAGAAGCCCAATGGATATAAATGAATATAGTTCTGGATCATAATTTAGTACATGATTTATTTGCTAATTGAGATGAAGTTAAGAAACCCATGCTATTGACATGCTATCTTTCTTATAAACCCCAGTTCAAATGGTTTCTTTGTCATAAAGTCTCAGCTGAAATTAAATTTTTATTCTTTTACCTTCTTACACGATTTTTCCTTCATGCAACTCTCAGGAGATATAACATGTGCTACTTTATTTCATAGTTATTTGGGGGGACGTATTTAACTCACCTTTCCATCTCCCCTAGTCCTAGCACAAATTTTAAGTGTGTCTTGGTAGCAGTTGAATTAAAAATCATAAATTAAAGATAACTGAAAACAAGATAGAGCAAGGGTTAAAAGAAGGAGCACACTTCCCTCCCACTTCCCTGATGTGAGAGAGAATACTTACATTAGCACAAGATTAAAGTTTTGATTTAGATTGCACTAGATTTTTAAAATACTTTTAAAATACCAAAATATTGTCATAGCCAAAATAACCCAAAAGCTATGGGATGGGTCCAAAATATCAAGAAATGAGATTGGCAGATCTATCAAAATATGCATAATGGCTAGGGATTGGGGATAGATGGCAAATAAAACAATTTCCTAACTATATTCTACTGAATTCAGTCCATTTCGTATTATATTTATACATTCTATGGCTGATTATTTGTCATTTTTAGGCTTTGAAATTTAAATGCAAAATATCAATTCGTTAAAAAGATATTTAAATTCTTCAAGTGATCTACTAATAACATTAGATAGATCAATTTATTTTTCAAGAGACTACGCATATATTCATGTGACAGTATAATTAGATAACTTATTTAATTTAATACATTTATGGAGGCTCTTGCGTGTCTAAGGTGAGTTGTGGGCTTAAGGACTTTGATTCTGAAAGGGAAGGAATAAAATAAATTCATCTGCAGCTACAGACATGCTTTCAAGTACCATTTTCTGTGATGGTGAGGGATGTTTGGGCTGTCCAATGTGGAAGCCTTTAGCCTCAGGTCACTACTGAGCATTGAAAATACTGCTAATGTGACAGAGAAGCTGATTTTTATATTTTATTTAATTTTAATTTATTTAAATTTAATATTCACATTTGTCTATTGGCTACTACGGATAGCAAAAAATGAGAGTATAGGTAAAGCCGACATACATGATAAAGTCAGGAAGAGTGTTTGTCAGGGTATTCTATTTTATTTAGTTTCTTTTATTTTTGAGACAGAATCTCACTTTGTTGCCTTTGGTAGAGTGTCATGGCATCATAGCTCACAGCAACCTCAAACTCTTGAGCTCAAGAGATCCTCTTGCCTCAGCCTCCCAAGTAATGGGGACTACAGTCCCCTCCCCAACCCCACAATGCCTGTCTGTTTGTTTTAAAGACAGAGTCTCCCTCTTGCTCAAGCTGGTCTCGAACTCCTGATCCATCTGCTTCAGCTTCCCAAAGTGCTACGATTACAGGTGTGAACCACCATGCCCGGCAACTAGCGTATTTTATGTTTATTATTTATTTATTTATTATTAATTCATAGCTGTGTGCATTAATGCAATCATGGGGCACCATACACTGGTTTTATATACCATTTGACATATTTTCATCAGATTGCTGGAAGGTTTGAAGATTCAGGAGAGGATTTGCAGATTCATGGAAGTGACTTCTGGGAAGGACCTTAAAGGATAGGTAAAATTTATTTTTATAGACAAATGTGTGTATGCTTGTATACGCACAGATGCACATACATTATGTAAAAAGCAGGAGAGGAATTTTTCAGGCAGAGGGACTAGATTAAGTGAAGGCAAATGTGGAAACTATTTGAGAAATATGAGTAAGTCAAGTTTGGTTTTTGTATAAAAATTATATAAAAGAGTAACTTGAGATTCTTCTGAGTAAGTGCTTTGAGGTCATTTTGAGGTCTTTAATGCCCACATTGAAAAGATAGATTTACCATGATAATAGTTAAAAAGCCATTTTTTTTTTTTTAGCAACAAACTTATGTGACCAGAGATATTAATCTGGTGACAATAATTAAGAAGGAGATTTGGGGTGGGACAGGAAAACTGATCAGCAGGCTCATACATATATTGAAGTCAAAACCAGTGAGACCTGTAATGAGAATTATGGCAATGGAAAGTTGGAGATGGTTTCAAGAGATTTTCTGAGTCCAAGGCATATGAATACATGAACAGAGATTGGCGGGAGCTTCCCAAAATCTAGAAATTTCTGACAATAGCATGGTTTGCAGTAGTAAATTCAACCATCAGGGTGAGAAGGGACCTTGATTCCTGGGAGTAAGATGGGAGAAACTCTGACTTAATTTCAGTTTTATGAAGCCTTCTAAAAAAAAGAAAAAAGACTTCAGCTTTTCCTTTGCTGATTGAAGCTTGTGAGAGGGGAGAGGAAGGCCTACAGTGATAACACTATCCAGAGACCGCTTGGTTCCCTTAGGAAGGCACACTTGGGCAAAGATGGGCTGTCTGTTCAGATAGTGCGGCTAAAGAGAGGCATACTTGTCCTTCTATGAAGGGTTTCTCATTGATAGAAGAGGCTGGAATAAAGTGGATCAGCAAGCCACAGATACTGGGCCCAACATTTGCACAGTCTCATCCCTGGCAGCCCGGTGATCCCCCCTTGAAATCTTCCTTTTCATTGACAAGTGAAAGACGCATAAGGTAAACCGGCTTCTGTCATCTCCCCAGAGCTCCCTCAGTCCTTCGGAACTAGATGTAGAAAAGGAAAGGGAGATCGGGGTTAAGGGTGTCTTCCTCCAGAGACACTACTCAGAACCACATTTATTTTATTTACTTATTTATTATTATTTTTTTTTTGCAGTTTCTGGCCAAGGCTGGGTTTGAACCAGCCACCTCTGGCATATGGGGCTGGTGCCCTACTCCTTTGAGCCACAGGCGCCACTCATTAAATTAAGAGTTCTATTGTTTAGAGAAATTATATATGTTTATGGTATATATGCTTATGTGTGTTTATGTGTAAGTGAAATGAATGACAGCAGTGCAGTAATGCACAGGACAGATGCAAGGAATTAGGATTATTTTGTTTTTGGAAGGTACTTGCACTACCCATGAAGCAGTGTAGTATTATTTGAAAATGAACTTGGATTAGTCATAAGTGGATATTGCAAATTCTAGGACACAGACGCACAAAAAAGTAAAGAAGAAACAAGTATAATTATTACGTTAAGAAAAGAGAAAAAATGGAATAATATAAAGGGACAATAATACCACAAAAGGCAAAAAAGTGTGGAAGACAAAAAAAGGAATAAAGAATAAAGACAACAAATAAAAACAGTAACAAATATGATTGATATTAATTTAACTGTATTGATAATCACTTTAGACATCAGTGCTCTAAGGACACTGATTAAAAGAGAGCAGGAAGGGGCGGTGCCTGTGGTTCAAGGAGTAAGGCGCCAGCCCCGTACATTGGGGGGTGGTGGGCTCTAACCTGGGCCCACTAAAAACTGCAAAAAAAAAAAAAAAAAAAAAAGACAGAGCAGAGCTTTGTCAGAGGAGATACAGAAACAAGACCCAGCTACCTGTTGCCCATAAGAAAGGCAGGAGAAAGCCATTGATAAAACAGCCATCGGTTAGGCTCTGGTGGAAAGTTTCTTCTGAGGACAGGCCTTGGGAAAACAGAGCCTTCTGGCTTATTGCGAAATGGTTACATCTCCCTCCTCCTGCGAGAAGCATGAGGGGAGTTTTTTATCTAACATTTTAGGAAGTAAAACTCCCAAAAGTGTGCCCCCACCCCACCGTGACGGGATCTGGGACCACTGTTTATAGAAATGAATTTCTACATCAAAGTTAAAATATTTAAATGTGGGTGAAAGGGAAACGGAGGATTCGATGGTCATGGAATGTGTGCACCTGGGTAACCCTTAGATTATACTGCTATTAATAGACCTGCAGCGTCACACGGAGAAGCTGGTTTTCAGGGAAATTCTGACGCTGTCTTAGTGTGGAGCGTAATAAGACCATTAGTCTTTCTCTTTTCCTCCAAAATCAAAGATGATTCACCTAAACATGTTTAAACAGAACCAAAAACAACACCCTCCACCTCTTTAAGTAGACAGCCCCTCGCTCTCTCTATTAGATACACCCAATGGTGCTTTCAGACATCTTCCGGTAGAAGCTCTTGGCTGTTGCTCCTGGCAATGGCAGCTTCCAGCAGTGGTTAGCTAGGGTTTCCATGGCAGCAGCTTCCAGGGGCCACTCCTATTGGCCTGGGTCCTTACCGCAGCAACCCCTCCCTGCAGGTCTTCCTGCTAGTCAGTGCTGCTGCAAGTGAATACCAGCAGCTCCTGACTTCTTTCCCCCTGGAATCTAACTCAAAAGTTTCACCGTTAAAGGACCTCAATGCCAAACATCTCGAAAAGGCTTCTTGATCCCCTCAGTGGCTAGAGGGAGCATTAATTATATTTTTAGCAGCACCCTTACCGGGCCTTTTAGGAGCAGTTACAATGCTACACTGTTCGTTCAAGGTCCTTTATATCTCATGGGCTACTATACATACTTCTGGTAGAAAATTCCCATAGACACAGGCTTCAGGCTTGAAAGAATGACGAATGTTTTCCCTTGGGGGGCTGCTTTATGTATTGTGGTTAGCTGAGCCCTTTGTGTATACTATAGGTCAGTAAAACAACCATGTTTGGAACAGTATAACCAAGACCGCATCCATAGATAGTAGAAAATAGACAAATACTACCAAAAAGGATGAAACCACCACGGATTGTATGAGTGGACTTTGAGTGTGTGTGATATTACTCTAGGTTCCATTCCTAGTTGTCTTTCTCACTTTCTTGTCCCGTTCACCAAGGCTGAATACAGGGAGTGACTCTCAGTGCTCAGGCAGAACTCCTGTCCTCCCCAGAAGCTGTCTCACAAAGGTCACACTAAGAAAGTCCATAACTAAATATCCCAATCTGGAAAACTATGGCATGGGCTAATGGCCCACATGTCCTCTTCTCTCGTCATATCCCAGAACTGATATTGAGGCATGTATGCAAACGGAGTCCTGGGAATTAGCAGACCTCCAATAGCTCCTTAAGATGAATATGCAAATTTGCCTAGTAACACTAAGATTAAAATGATGAATGACAAGGAATAATCTCCAAGTTGGGATTCATCAGCCCAGGTTGTGAGCATAGTTTAAAAGCAAATAAATAAAATAAAATAGCAGCCTTCATGTTGTAGAAGATATTTCTAAAACCTTTAGATTTAAAGCAATTTTCAGTGCTTGATGATACCTCCCTAGAGAGGATATAACAAAGACTAAACCAGGATGACATAGCATAGAAGGAATTTAGCTAGGGAGGAATTCAGATTGGGAAGAAAAATAAGGAGTTAGGCCTATTTTCTTTCTTTTTTTTTTTTTTTTATTGTTGGGGATTCATTGAGTGTACAATAAGCCAGGTTACACTGATTGCAATTGTTAGGTAAAGTCCCTCTTGCAATCATGTCTTGCCCCCATAAAGTGTAACCCACACCAAGGCCCCACCCACCTCCCTCCTTCCCTCTTTCTGTTCCCCCCCCATAACCATAATTGTCATTAATTGTCCTCATATCAAAATTGAGTACATAGGATTCATGCTTCTCCATTCTTGTGATGCTTTACTAAGAATAATGTCTTCCACGTCCATCCAGGTTAATACGAAGGATGTAAAGTCTCCATTTTTTAAATGGCTGAATAGTATTCCATGGTATACATATACCACAGCTTGTTAATCCATTCCTGGGTTGGTGGGCATTTAGGCTGTTTCCACATTTTGGCGATTGTAAATTGAGCTGCAATAAACAGTCTAGTACAAGTGTCCTTATGATAAAAGGATTTCTTTCCTTCTGGGTAGATGCCCAGTAATGGGATTACAGGATCAAATGGGAGGTCTAGCTTGAGTGCTTTGAGGTTTCTCCATATTTCCTTCCAGAAACGTTGTACTAGTTTGCAGTCCCACCAGCAGTGTAAAAGTGTTCCTTTCTCTCCACATCCACGCCAGCATCTGCAGTTTTGAGATTTTGTGGTGTGGGCCATTCTCACTGGGGTTAGATGATATCTCAGGGTTGTTTTGATTTGCATTTCTCTAATATATAGAGATGATGAACATTTTTTCATGTGTTTGTTAGCCATTCGTCTGTCGTCTTTAGAGAAAGTTCTATTCATGTCTCTTGCCCATTGATATAAGGGATTGTTGGCTTTTTTCATGTGGATTAATTTGAGTTCTCTATAGATCCTAGTTATCAAGCTTTTGTCTGATTGAAAATATGCAAATATCCTTTCCCATTGTGTAGGTTGTCTCTTTGCTTTGGTTATTGTCTCCTTAGCTGTACAGAAGCTTTTCAGTTTAATGAAGTACCATTTGTTTATTTTTGTTGTTGTTGCAATTGCCGTGGCAGTCTTCTTCATGAAGTCTTTCCCCAGGCCAATATCTTCTAGTGTTTTTCCTATGCTTTCTTTGAGGATTTTTATTGTTTCATGCCTTAAATTTAAGTCCTTTATCCATCTTGAATCAATTTTTGTGAGTGGGGAAAGGTGTGGGTCCGGTTTCAGTCTTTTACATGTAGACATCCAGTTCTCCCAACACCATTTATTGAATAGGGAGTCTTTCCCCCAAGGTATGTTCTTGTTTGGTTTATCAAAGATTAGGTGGTTGTAAAATGTTAGTTTCATTTCTTAGTTTTCAATTCGATTCCAAGTGTCTATGTCTCTGTTTTTGTGCCAGTACCATGCTGTCTTGAGCACTATGGCTTTGTAGTACAGACTAAAATCTGGTATGCTGATGCCCCCAGCTTTATTTTTGTTACAGAGAACTGGAGTTAGGCCTATTTTCATTAAAAAAAAAAAAAATCCTTTTAGGGCAGTGCCTGTGGCTCAAAGGAGTAGGGTGCTGGCCCCATATACCAGAGGTGGTGGGTTCAAACCCAGCCCTGGCCAAAAACTGCAAAAAAAAAAAAAAAATCCTTTTGGAATGACATAAAAGAACACTTTTTAAAAGACTGAAAGAATAACAGTTTATCTTTTTTCTAATGCAAAGTGTTTCTATTTTAAAGGACTTGAATCCAAATGTAGAATAAATTAATATAAATGGGATTGAAAAATGGAGGAGTCAACATTGTCAGCAATGAATAGAGATTTGTAAATTCAAAATGTGGACCAAAATTTCCCAATTCAAATCGCTTTCCAGAATCTTGGATTACACCTGGTTTGTGTTAAATAGGATTGTGTTTTCTAAATTTGAACTTCTTTATGTAGCACCCATCACATCTGCAGTTAAATTGGGGAACTTTATGTGTTTTTGTATCTTGGCTTTATAGAGATGATCGCAGACTGGAGGCCACATGAAAATACAAGATACAGAATGGAAGATCATCCTCAATCAATGAGATTCATGGGCCTTTTAAAAGTTCTCTGTATTTATTACATCTTGGACTAAAAATGTTTTTGCTATTTTATTTGCAGCCTAGCTTTGTGGGGAATAGATCTGGATGTCTGAAGTGACATTTATCCGGCCTAGTTTCTTATATGAAAGTGAGTCTTTGCAGAATAACTTAAAAAAAAATGGGTTTGTTTTAAAATATTTGTTTCTTCATAAGTTAGTAAAAATGACAAAGGATCACCTTCTCCCTTCTTTGGGCTTCTCCTACACTGCTTCATAAACTAATACCTGTACTTGCTGGCTTTTCTAGTTTGTGTATTTTTTTCTTAATTAAGTAAAAGCAGAGAAAATAAAAGCAACTTTTGTTTTTCATAAAAGTGGTATTTTCAGTCCCTTTGCTTGTCAGTATCCTGTTAAACGCACACACACACACACACAAACACACACAATATAATGTGTTGATAACCATCCTTACTAAGTGGAACATATATAGTGAGACATTATTTTCCACATGAACTCCAGAAACCTTAATATCTTGCCATGCTGTACAATTACATGGTGTTTATTGAATCTCATTAAATATACATCAAATAAATAGTTTCATAGTTTCTGGTCATTAGGTTCACTTGGAATTGTGTTTTAATGAATGAGCCTGCTGATAAGTTAATGAAATAAATGTCAAAAAAGGTCTACTTGTCCTTTAAAATTTAAATGAAGATTGGCATGAGTCCCTCTGATGGTAAAAGGGACATCCAGTGCTTCCTAAAGATATTTGTGCCCTTCCAGGGACATTCTTCCAGCTTTGAGTTCCCATCCTCATTACATGGTCCATCACATCTTGCATTACATGTGGTGCTCTAGTTGTTAAATTCTGAAATGAAACTTGCTATGTGCGTCTATGTGTTATCTTTCAGGAGTTCATCATCTGAAATATTAAAAATAGTTTATTTTTAAGATCTTAAAGTAATAATTACTCTTTATAAATATTTTGGAAAATTTAGTTTAAAAAAATGACATCCTGATAATCCCTTCTAATGTTTTGGCAAAATTCATTATAAAAAGTGTTTGAATGCATTTATTTATTTCTCAACCTTTGAATTGAAATAGAGTTTAATAGGTTGTGCTAGGTTCACTTATGTGTTCACCTTCAAAGTATCCACTAGTCTGACTTTTATCAGTGTTGATTAGTTTTGCTTATTTTTCAGTCTCATGTAGATAATAATATTCAGTAGGCATATATGCTTCTTTCATTTTATAGGAATATAATAATACATTTTATTGATGTATATTATTTCATTGCATAAATATTCTATGCTTAATTCATTTGACTGATCATAAAATTTGGATTGTTTTAAGTTTTGGGATAGATAAAAGTGCTTTGAGAATTTTGCATGTGTCTTTTGCTCATTTCTCTTGGATATATACACCAAAAAGTAAAACTTTGCTGTCATAGTTAGGTATGTTTAGCTTTAGTAAATTCTACCATGTAGCTTTTCAAAGTTTCTGTATTTATCTAAATTATACATGTTAACTGTGCTGACAAAAATTACATTGGAATTTGTTGACCTAATACAAGTCTTAACATGTTTTATGTTCTTGAGATATATATTCTAATTAATCAATGATATTCTATATTTCTTACTAACTCTTCTTCAACTAACATTCTTAAACATCTAATATAGAAGATTGGTCTATATGTCTATTGCTTTGGATCCTATATTTAGATGTGGAATCTAACTTAGTATTTTAAGAATATATTTTACTTTGTTTACTTTATTCTTTGTCTTAGTAACAGTCTATATATAAGAAGTATGATTCATAAGGTAAGGAATAATCATAAATTTACAGAGGAAAATCTTCCATGGTCTTATTTATGGAATGGGAAAATGGGATAAAAGAATATACTTAATAGACAATGAACATGAATTCCCTGAGGTTTTCTGTATGTTGCACATACTCCTAGGCACATGGCTAATTAAGATACAGTGGCCTAAATAGCTAAGCCATTTATTTATTTATGTATTATGAGCTGTTTAATCTAAATTCAGAACCATGAAAAAGCCAGTCGCAGTGCCTCACACCTAGAAGGCTGAGGTGGGCAGCTTGCCTGAGCTCAGAAGTTCGAGACCAGCCAGAGCAAGAGTGAAACCCCCGTTTCTAAAAAAAAAAAACAAAACAGTCTGGCGTTGTAATAGGCACCTATAGTCTCAGCTACTTGAGAGGCTGAGACAGCTTCCCAAGTAGCTGAGACAAGAGGATCACTTGTGCCCAAGAGTTTGTGGTTGTTGTGAGCTATGATGCCACCACAACTCTACCCAGGGTGACAAAGTGAGACTCTGTCTCAAAAACAAATAAACACATGAAAAGCTCTTAACAATTTTTGGCATATTCTTTGCTGTTTTTTAATAAGGAGATTAAATATTTATTTTTAACAAAAATCTCATAAAATAATTCCTATTCATTTCAGTAAATTCAGAAAAGCACAAAAAACTATTTAAAAAGGATATAAAACTAGATGAACATTATTCACCAAGAGATTTATTATTATTATTTTAATCAATTTATTTTGTTGTTATTATTGTTGCAGTTTGGCTGGGGCCGGGTTCGAACCCACCACCCTAGTTTGGCCGGGGCTGGGTTCAAACCCACCACCCTCAGTATACGGGTCTGGGGTTACTGATATCTTCGGATACTGTGGTTGTTACAGTATACTTCATATACTTTGGATATCTGGGGTTGTTACTGCTATCTTCGGATACTGTGAGATGTGAGGTGCACAAATTATATTTGTGTATACTGAATCAGTTCCCTACCATTCCCAGAAAGTAACCAATTAGATTTTTTCTTAACTATTAATATATTGTGAATTAATGATATGGGAGCATAGATGATAATAAGCTTTATGCACTGCCATTCTCATGCTTACTGAAGCTCAGTTGCTTCAGATTGCCTTATCTCCAGTAGTAGGAATCTCTTTAATTTGTCTTCTGAGTCCTTCTGATATCTTAATGACACTTGTTCACTTCTTTTTTATTGTTGGAGATTCATTGAGGGTACAAAGATCCTTTATTATGAAATATCAAAAGATGTTCTGAACATAAATGTATTTATCTTACACATTTCTTGCCCTAGAATTGGAATTAGCCATTCTCTAAGAAAGCCCTAATTTCTTCAGAGGCAAGTAAAATTTCCAGAATACAATCTGGGCCTAGGGATGTTCATTGCTGTTGAGTTATCATTCCAGCTAATGCTCTTTTGCGGGCAGATGGATAGATTGTGTGTGTGAAAATAAAATACCTATGAGTTTATGCTGATATTTTCAGTTCAAATGCAGGACTTTAGAATTTTACTTACCACATTTATATCTATATTTTTTGACTTGCTTGCTCAGAATCCCAGTACTATTGAACACTGCGTGTAGAATGAGAATATCTATAGTGGCTAATGTTCTTTATTCTGTATTCTACACCACACAGTCTCAGAATAACATTATTAATATCACTACCATTAACAAAAGCAGCCAAAGTTAGGGGCAGAGAGTAAGGCGTATGGCATCTCCATTCCCTCCGCTGGTTGTAGTTTATACCATCAGAGAATATAGACACTGAAAACTATACTTTCTTCTTTTTAATCTAATTTAGTGTTAGTTCTAAAGTAAGCTACGTTCAAGTCTCAACCAGTACTGATGTTAATATCTCTCTGACCTTTTCATTGTTTGAGGGTGTTTGCTAGTAGGAAGGGCTCACAGGAACAATAAGCCCTGAGTTGTTGCATATTATTAATAGATTGTTTGTATCCTTCATTATTGAAAATCAGTTTTGGAGGGAAAAAAATCCTTGGCTCTCATTTTTTTCTTTAAACATGTTTTTTTTTTCTTTTTCCCCTTGGCATAAAGCATTGCTGTCAAAAAATCTAATGATGAGCTAATTTTCTTAGTATTTAAAAAACACATGTTCTTTTTACCTTCATGTCTAGATAGTTTTTCCTTTTTCTATAAATTCCAGCAATTATACTAGAATATGTCTTGGTGTTGCTTGATTTTATTAGCACACTCTTTCAATGTGTGATTTTAAAACACTTTTATTTTAGTAAAGTTTTCTTGATTTATATTTTTGGGTGTTTTCATCTTCAAGAGCACTGACCATCCACATATTTGATCTTCTTTCTACCCTGTTTCCCCGAAAATAAGACAGTGTCTTATTTTAAGGTGTGCTCCCAAAGATGCGCTAGGTCTTATTTTCAGGGGACGTCTTATCTTTCCTGTAAGTAGGTCTTATTTTCAGAGGATGTCTTATTTTGGGGGAAACAGGGTATCTACATTATGTATCACTTTTTAAAATTTAAATAAAAGAATAAAAATGTTTAATTTTTCTTCTTATCTGTTGTACTTATTTACTCCATGTTCCTTCTAGTTTGATATATTTTCTTTATTTCGAATTCTTTGTTGAATTCTATCACCGTATTTTTAAGATTTGTTAATTCTGATTTGTTGCTGTTTTATGATATCGTTTTCATGTGGTATTAAAAATATGGCAGTGTACTTCCTGAGATTTTGAACCTCTTCTCCCCTCCTTGTTGTTAATCTGGATCTTAATGTCTTTGCTGTTCCTGACCGGCTCAAGTTTTATATCCTATGATGTTTTACATTTACAGATAAGGTTATTATTTACCATGTATATCATGATGCTTTGAAGCATGTATATATGTGTGATGAATGTAGCTAATTGGCATACGTTACCTTACATGGTTATATTTTTCTGTTGATAATACTTTATATCCACTCTCTTAGCATTTTTTAGGAAAACAATGTATTATTAACTAAAGTCATAGGTTGTACAATAGATCTTTTAAACTTATTCCCCCACCTGAAATTTTGTATCCTTTGAACAACATCTCCCCAACCTGGTTTTCCCATCCACTCAAGCCCTGGTCACCATCATTTTACTCTCTACTTTTATGAGATCAACTTTTTTGATTCCCCATGTGAGTGAAATCATGTGGTATTTTTCTTTTTGTACCTGGCTTATTTCACTTAACATAATGTCCTTCAGGTTCATCCATGTTGTCACAAATGACAGGATTTCCTTCTTTTTTTCTGGCTGAATAGTATTCCAGCATGTATATGTGTACCACATTTTCCTTATCCATTCATCTGTAGATAAACATGTTGATTTCATAACTTGACTGTTGTGAACAGTGCTGCAATGAACATGCAGGGGCGGATTTGACATGCTGACTTTGTTTTGGGGGCTATATACACAGTTCTAGATCATATGGTAATTCTTTTTTTTGTGGAATCTTCATTGTGTTTTTTTATAATGACTGAACTAATTTACTTTCCCAATAGCCTTGTGCAGGCTTCCTTTTGTGCAGGGTTCCTTTTTCTCCCCATCCTCACCAAAACTTGCTGTCTTTTTTCTTTTTGATAATCATCATTCTAACAGGTGTAAAGTGATATCTTCACTTCACATAGGTTTGATTTGCATGTCCCTCATGATACCATTATTGAGCATTTTTTTCATTTACCTGTTGGCCATAAGTGTGTCTTCTTTTGAGAAATGTCTATTCAATGACCTGCTTAATTTTGACTTCCCTCCCAAGAGTGTGGTAGTCTTCTCTGGGAAAGGAGCCCTGGCTTTTAAGTTTTGTTGAAGTGGTGGGCCAAACCCCTACCAGTTTTAGCAACTGTTCTCAAGTTAGCTTGGTATGTTTCTAGTGGATACTTGCTGGCTGTTTTGAGGGTCTTATGTTCTCATAAGTATCGGATGCCCTGTTTGTTTCTCTGCTTTTTCGCACACCTGTAGACACAGTGCATTTCTTTGGGTAGTTGATGATTTGTCTCCTCTCATATCTTGGGGGCCAAGCAGTGTCTTGTCACCTAGTTTTGTTATAAATAGTTTTCATGGGGTTTTGGTTTTGTGGTTCAGTTACTTTGTTTTTATATGGGGAATTGGGAAATCTGAAATCTGAGCTTCTGTTACTACTTCTATCTTTCCAGAATTCTCTGATTCCTTTCGGAACAGTCAGGCTCAATGACCGCGGCCCTTCATCTTTGCAGTTGTCATTTAAGAGAAAGAGAATGTGAACTAACTGTGCCCTTGTGTGTCCTGGCCCATGTGTGTGTCGGCATATATGTGCGTTTATTTGGGGAAGGGGGTGCTGTTGCTGACAGCATTGCTATGTATGTATATGGGTGTATTCTAAAAGTTGAATGTTTTGACCAGAAATACTCTTCACATTTTGAACACAGGAAGTTTCCCCTTTGGTTTGTGGTGTGGACACTGTTTGGAGAACGAGTCTTTATTTTTGTCTCTCAGAATGACACTGGCACTACAACATTGCTAATTACCTTGGGAAAGGTTAGTCTGTCTGCAATTTTTTTCCTCCTAAAATCCACAGCTATTCTCATCTGGAAAACACTGGGCTTCTGTTTGCCCTTGGAGTTTTTCTTTTGTTTGCCATTTACTTTGGTTCACTTTTCTGTAGTGTAAAAAACTACCTGGATAGGTACAATATTCATTTCCATATCAGGGTTTCTCGAACAATTCCATTTTATCACTTCTAAACCATTTGGTAAGGTAGGGCTTACTAACCTTGAGGTCTAAGAGAGCTGAAGACTTGGCTTTTGAGACATTTCTATTAATGCTAATGAATGGAAGATTTGCTTGTCCTTTCTTTCCTATTTATCCTGTCCTTTATTTGTCCTTGGTTATCATGGCAACTGAAAACCGGATTATACAAAATAAGATTTATTCAATGGCTCCATTTTAACATAGACATAGGACACTTTAGTTCAGATATAGACCTACAGTACAGCATAAAACTAAAAAATATTTAAACATTTTCCATGCACAAGGCCGGTGGACTAGTTTGTGATGTGAAGGGTTGGAAAAATTAACTTACAATGGCCAGAGAGGTACTTATGTAAAGAGGACCAGGTGTCATATAATAGGGGTTGGTGGAGACTGAAGTAGTCTATAGAGAATTGCATTTTAAAGTGTCTATAATGTGCTGTGAATGTAACAAAAAATGCCTGTGTATTCAATATGGCGTTCACGCCTGAAAATTTGTGACACTTGATTCAGTGTGAAGAATGCTATGTAAAAACCCTGTGAATTAACTAGCTTATTAGTATATATGATAAGAGATATTTAGAACATCATTGATGAATTTTCTTAAGATCAAAATTTTCTGTTTATATTCAAAACTTAGAAATGTTTAGAAGAATAAATAACTGAGCCCTTTATAGAAAAAATATATACTTTATTTTCAACTAGAAAGGTGCAAACATGTAACTTTTGGTCACACTCTCAACAAATGAACTGTCCAAAAAACAGTCATAGTCAAAGTAGAAACAAATGCTTCCAGGTGAAAAAACTGATCAGCCATATAGAGTCGCTCTTTTTTTTTTTTTTTTAAATAAAGGACATTTGTTCATTAAAAGTGAGGCTTCCACATTTCCTACCTAGAATACATACTTCCAAAGACATTGCTGCCTCACCTTTAGTAAACAATCTGTTTTTGATGGACTGTCACTCTAACTGAGCAGAATTTCCATTTAAGTATCCATTTCACGCTTTGAATTACCAGACAAGTTTTACATCCTACCTAAGGTGTTCAGAAGTTGAGGCTAACATTGAAATATCAAAGCATTAAAAACAAAAACAAAAAGGCACAAACAACTTTAAATTAACTTAGATAACTGTACAAATATATATATATATACACACATACACACAAAATATTTACAAAATCAATAAAAAGATTCTGGCTTGTTATAGGCAAACTAACTTGCCACAAGCTGTCCAGTCTAATAGACAGGATTCTGATTCCTGAACACTTGTCAATGGAATCAGAATGTCAGCACTGAATCTGCTGTTCTGACTTAAAGAACAACTTGACTCAGCCGCATGATGGCAGGAGTGCACATCCTAGCTGTCGCTGGAGCTACTGGCAGGTCAGTGAGCATGCTAAAATTTCCCTTGGCAATTACATTCCAAAGAGCAGGCATATTGCTACTTGAAGATGACAGGCGACAGTACTAGCCTTTTTACTAATGCCCGCCCACTGCTCCTGAAGCCACGCCTTCTTCGACATTCTGGCACAGTGTGCTGATAATGTAGTCCCACGGTCAAGTCTTAACTTCTTCAAACCAGTGTCTGGGGTTGATAGGCTATTTGTGTGACACGCCACAATGTTCTGAATTGGGTGGGGGATGTTTCTCCCAGTTAGACAAACAGATTTAAATACCTTGTGCTACTGAAATCATTTTTTACATAAAAATGAGATGCGAATCAGTTCAAGTTCCAGTCTAAAGAGTTAATGTCTCTCTCTCTCTGAGGCTTCATGCCATGTCTCCGTACATCTTCCTGTAGTACAGGGACTCAAAGATGTCATTGTCTCCGGGACAGTTGTAATGGCAGGCACAGGTCTTGATGAACATCATGCTCTTTTTCATGACCTCACCATCAGGACACTTGAACTCCACAGGCAGGGTGGTGGTTCTGTGGGGGGTGCAGCACCGGCCGTCGGTGCACACTCCGCAGAACTTCGCCCGGTAGGTCTTCACGCTGGTACAGCCGGAAAGCTCAAACTTGACAGGTTTGGAGATTTTGGGGGTACGGATGCACTTTTTGCCCTTCTAAGGAAAAAGGGAAAAGAGGGAAAAAAAATCAATGACTATAAGGGGAGTGGTTTTCCTCAACCCTCTGTGCTCCAGTCTCCTGTTGTCTGACTTCTGTTTATATTTGGAGGAGAGGAAGTTTCAGTCTCCTTTGCCAGTTTCCCAAAAATAGACATGGCCTCTTTTGGAATGTTTTGAATTAACTATCACTGTGGGCAATTTTGTAGTGGAAAACTGGTGGTTCTTATTACACCATCTCTCACTGCAGCAAAACAGCTCAATGGTTAGATATTTTTGAAGAAAATGGGGTATAACAAGGGTGACACGAGACCTAACTTTGGTGCTATCCGCTATCGTCCGGTGACAATTAGTGAACAGGAGCTGAACATGCACCTTAATGTTCTCCTCCAGGTCCGCTTCGCAAGGCCGGACCATGCAGAGGCGGCTCTGCTTCTCCAGCCTGCAGAGGGCGTTGTCATTGGTGACCCGGGTGGAGATGCCCATCCCACAGGTCTTGGAACAAGCGCTCCACTCTGTGGTCTGGACCAGGCAGTTGGCTCGCATCATAGTTGGGTCTGGGCCAAACGTGTCTTCCAGTCGGTAGGCTGTGAGAGCGGGGAGCACAAACACGAGGTAAAGCGCCTGCATGAAAGATTCCCACCGCCTTAGCTAGCCAAAGTTAGGACGCCCTCCCCTGCCCGGGTCCAAGTCCCGACTCTGACTTAACAGGCAAAGACGCGACTCACCTGCCAGGGCAGGGCCGACCGCGGTCTGGTCCTTGGACTCGTCACACACCCACTCCTCGCAGCATTTCCCGGGCAGCTTGACCCTCCTCGGCAAGGGGCAGTCCGGGCTGGGCAGGCGGACGTCCATGCTGCACAGGGGCACGCAGCCCACCGCCCCGTCCAGGCAGGTGCATTGGTACTTGCAGCTGCTCTGGAAGGACTCTCCGCTCCGGTACACGGTCCCGCCGAAGACGCAGGGAGCACCATCCTTAGCTGAAGGGGAAGAAGAAAGGGGGAAAGAGGGGAGACGCGGAGGTCAGGCACCGGCTCCCCGCGCTCCACCAATAAGCGCGTCGGGGATGCGAGTGGGGATCTGGGCTGCAGGGGGCGGGCTGGACGCAGCCGGAGAGAGAAAATCGGCTGGAGTTTCTTTTTCTAGCGGGCGGGTGGGCGTGAGGGAGGAGGTGGCCGGACGCCGGGCGGCTGGGGCTGCGGGTCTTACCGGTGCACACGCCGATCTTGCGGTTGGCCGGGGAGCCAAAGTCGCAGAAGAGGCCCTTGTGCGGGTCGCAGGGGTCGCGCTCGGTGCACAGTTCGCCCAGCTGCTTGGCGCAGACGCGGCAGCAGCCGCAGCCGTCCAGCACCAGGCTCACGCCGGCGGGGCAGCGCGGCGCCGGGGCGGCTGGGCACTGGCACCGGCCGCCGCAGTCCTGGCTCGCGGCTGGCTGCGGGAGGAAGGGGCGGTGAGCGGGCGATCGGTCGGGGCGCACGCCCTCCCCGGCCGTCCCGAGTCACTCCCAGCAGCCGCCCGCAGCGGCTGGGGCTCCCGGTGCTTACCCGGCTGCAGAGGGCGAGGAGGAGCGCGAAGGCGAAGCGGACCGGGCCCACGCCGGCGGCGGTCATGGTCGGGGCGCTGCGGGCGGCTGGGAGCGAGACGCGGTGGCAAGGTGGGCGCGGCGGGCGGCGGGGCCGGGGCGCTGGCTCTGGCCGGTGGCGGTGCCTGGACGCGCCGGCTTTCGTCTCTGGGGCTGTAGCTGTCGGCCGAGCGGCTGCTGTCAAGCGGGAGGCGGTGGTTCGCCGGAGGTCGCAATGGCACTGGCTGCCTCCTCTCAGCGGGGAAGAGTTGTTGTGTGAGGCTGGGGCCGGCGGCCCAGGCTTTTATACGCTCAGGGCGGCCGGGCTCGCCAATGAGCTGAATGGAGTCCTACACAAACAGGGACATTCCTCGCATTCCTCCCCACCTTCCTGCCTCATCAACTCACACCGGATTGATCCTGACCCCTTGACACTCAGCATTCCTCCGTCTGAAAAAGTTGGCACACTCCAGCCCACGGGGGGAAAAAAAGGCACAGTATTTCCAGCATCAAATAGGACATTTTCCCCCCATGCTCTTCGCACCACTCCTAATTTACAGCATTTAAAAACACACCGGCAATTATTATTTTTCAAATACCATCTGTTTCTAATAACTTTCCCCCCATCTATCCACTGACATCAATCCTTTTTTAGGAGGTTGGTGGCTGAAGAGGCAAACGTCAGGGATTCCTAAAAATTCAAAAAGTCTTCCTTTTTATTGATTTTGTAGTGATTTTTTTTTTTGGAGACTATAGGCTCTTGAAACTATCCAGAGAACAGCAAAGGAGTGAGTTGCTTGGAACCATTTGAAATCCCCAAGATGTTTACCTACAAATTGATCCTTTTTTACTTAAGATAACGGTTTGGTTGCCCCTCTCCAGAAAAGAAAGAAAGAAAGAAAGAAAGAAAAAAAGACAATAATGGCAGGGGTCTGAGTCAGAGTGTAGCTTGCTGGTGGGAGATTTCCAGTACTCCTGCTTTGTGTTAGTACATGCAGGAGTTTTATTTCGGGGGGCACAGGGAAGAAAAGAGGAACGTGGCTGTCAACATTTCCAGAAAAGTAGGTCAGTTGTTCTGTCTGAGCAAAGGATTCTGTGTTGGGTGGGTAGAAGCTCTGGGTGTTGGGATGGGAACACAGGGATGAGAAGGTGGGAGTGAGACAGGGGGGTGACAGCAAGTGGCTTGGGGTTTACCTAGGCACACTTTAAATTGTGCACGAGGGTCTGTGAGAAATGAATGAATTTTCTTATACTAAAACCTGTAATCATCAAATGTGGATTGGATTTGTTTTGTCTTAAAGTAAACAGTTTGCTTCTATAACAAGAGTGGTGTACCCCATTGTATCTGATTGTAAACTAAGATTGTTAGGGAATAATACATTGTTAGTGTCTCCCCCCACATTTACGGCTAGTGAATGTCGCTTTTTACTACACCAGGAGCATACAGCCTGACCAAGGGAGGTCAGGTCAAGGAAAGAATAGGTTTTCTTCTTCCTGCTTGTGTGCAGATGTCAAATAATGGCCAAGAAACTTAAGCATCTCTCCCTTTCACAACATTGCTACATAGCTTCACGAAGGACCTCTTTAATTCACTGTGCTTTTTCTTTTCTTTCTTTCTTTTTTTGAAATAGAGTCTCACTATATCGCCCTCTGTAGACTGCTGTGGTGTCACAACTCACCGCAACCTCAAACTCTTGGGCTCAAGCAATTCTCTTGGCTCAGCCTCCCAAGTAGCTGGGATTACAGGTGCCTGTGACAACACCCGGCTATTTTTTGTTGCAGTTGTGATTGTTGTTTAGCTGGCCTCGTCTGGGTTCGAACCAGCCAGCCTGGGTATATGTGACTGGCGCTGTAACCACAGTGCTACAGGCACTGAGCCGATTCACTGTGCTTTCACTTAGAATCTATGCTGTTATGGCTTTGTTGTTAATAATCCCAGTTACCATTTTGTGTAAATAGAGTGATTCTAGAGCCACGTCATTTCCGTCCACATCATTTGACACTGATGTTACCAATCTCAACTTAGAGTGTAAGTTGTTGACCCTTCAGAGTGTAAGTTAAAGATAAATGTATCTGTTTTTGATGCAAAGACCAGCTTAAAAAAACAAAACAAAACACTTTATAGATTTATCACATGAAAAGAGCCTATTTAAACTGGCCAGATTTTTAAAGTTTCAATTCATTCTATTGAAAAATAGCCAAGAAAAAAAAAATAACTGTTCCAATTCCAGAAAAAAAAAAAGCCTGCTCCAACTTCAGCATAGACCACATCATCTGGGCACAATTACCGCGTTAGGCAAGCCACATGTTGTACAGTGTAGTTGCATGTCAATAGTGTGAATGGCCAGCAAAGGGAGCCTCTGAAGCTCAGGAAGAATCTTCATCATTGTTATTTCATGTTCTTTCCAAGCATTCCTCAAAGAGAAGAGTCCTAAGAGTTCCTATTTAAAGAAGGAACATTCCAAGTTAATAGCTGCATGTGTATTAAAGGCGACTTTGCCCCCAACCTTTTCTTCCCTTGTGGATGATTTTAAAAGTCCAAACTATGTGGGAAGCCACAGTGAAATCTTTCAAGACCCAAACCCCCAATTATGTCTACCACTAATGGTTGGAAAGGTGTGGTGGATGGGGAAGGGTAGGGATGGGAAGCACAAGCCTCCCCTAAGGTGGGATGTGGGATCGGTGGTGAACTCTGGTAGCTAACAGCTGAGATAGATGGGAGAATGGTTGGGGAATTTTTGAATCCTCAGGAGAGTCTGAGAGCTACCACCAACAGCTTCATGCATGCAGTGGGAAGACTGTCATTCATGCAGGGGATAAATTGCCGTCCTGGGTTATAGCTGGGTGACCAAGCTTGTATTCTTGGAACTGCCTTTCACAAATCTCAGAGAAGTCGCAAGCAAGAGCCAGATTCCTAAGTCTCCATTTATAGAATTTTTTCATTTCATAGAGTTCAATGTTAGATGATAATTTTCAGGGAATGGCTGCTTATATATTTTTTGTCTTTCTTGATTTTCTTTCTGGACATATATAAGTACATAGCTAGTCTACTCCATTATTCAAAAAATGTCAAAAATATAAAAAGAGTTTGATTGTATTACAAAATTCACATGGTCCCTTGAAATCTCAAAAAATCTATAGTTAGTTCCAAATGGATGATTTTAATATTGGTGAAGAGAAAATAAACATATTGAAATATATACTATATGAAATCTCAGAATAGAAAAAGATTCTGCTCATTGTAAGGCTAGGTTGGGGTTTTATGATCAAAACTATATTAAAGCGGTGAAAATAAAAGAGATTCATTAAGAGGATGACACAGAGATGAGAAAGACAGACCTGCATTTGCCCACACACCGAGAGAGAGAGAGAGAGAGAGAGAGAGAGAGAGAGAGAATGAATGAGAGAAGACACCCAAGGCATTCATAGACTCAACGTTTTCATTGAGATATAGGCCATCAAGTGCCAGTGGAAAGGCTGACTCTCTGTCCTTAATTCATGCCATGGAATCTGAATTCTTGCACTTTTATAAATGACTCAGCAAATGTTTTTATGTGCCTGGGCAGTAAAGTAGAAATAGGGGCTTCTTATAACTTTGTCTAACTCTGACTTATCCCCATTCTTTTGATTGACAGCAGTTCAGAGGTGGGAGAAAAAGGACTTTGAATTTGTGTGCAAAATAGCTAAGATGCACCAATTTTGACTTATAAGCAAGTGTTTATCTAGCAAATGTTTTTTAGAGAGCATCCCCCCCCCCCCCGCCAAAAAAAAATGAGGAATTACTAAGCTGGCTGCTGAGTCCTGTTTACCAGGCTATAGGAGGTATGTGTGTGTGTCCACCAGGGCACCATTTGTACTGGTCGTCTAGTTAAGTCTTGTAGGATGTTCAGCTGTGCATGTACTACATTCCTTCCCTTATGTTTTTTTGTTGTTTTTTCCCCCCTAAAAAAAAGGTTACTTGATCAGGTATCAGACACAGAGAAAACCTGGCAGGACTACAGAAAAGTGGCCAGACTTGGAGTGTTTGTGTACTTAAAGAAGGAATCTTGCACATTTTCAACTTCTAGTTGTAGACATATTCTTATAAGAGCAAGTAGGAGTCAGTGCCAGCCCTCAAAGCGGAAATCAAAGCTCCCAGGGAAACATACCAGAGGAATGTGCCTCAGAGCCAAGACCCATACGCAATGCATACACTGAGCTGTCAGACTCAAGGAAGTCTGGCCGTATATGGGCAGCTGGACAGTGAGCATTTGTCTTTTTGGTGGGTTGGGAGTGGGCTTCTGATGTTTTTAGCCTGCCTCAAATTCAATCGCATTAATTAATTCCACCAAAAAAAAAAAAAAAGGTATGCCAGAGGCTTTTTGAGGAATGGTGATAAATATTATTCTAAAATCTTCAGGGACCCTGGCTTGGCTTATGTGACCTTCTGTTTGCTTCAGATGAAGGTCAAGGAGAGGACTGATTCCCTGGGCACTCAGAGGTGGGGACGAAGCACGGATGTTTATTATCTAAATTATATATATGCATTACCTTCATGCTTTTCCCTCCTTATAATTATAATTCTCTGACTGTCTTGGGATATTTTCTGATGCAGAGGTATTTTTCAGAAGGCAGTCAAGGCTGTTGCATTTGGTTTGTGTTTCATGCTTGCCTGTTCCTTGCTTGTTGATAGAATTCTGGGCCAGAGAGATGAGAAAGAAAAGTGTCAGTTTTTATTAAGATATTCCTTCAATTTACAATTTGTTTCACTGATTTTGTTTGTTTAGTTAGACTCTTGTTTTTATTAGTTTACTTAGAATCTTGTGTTGCCTCTGGTCCACTAAGGTGCTGGCAGAGAATGGGGATGCCACTGGGGTGAGCCCCTACCGCTTTCCCTGCCAGGGTAGAATCTCAAATTCATTAGCAGCCAGGAATGTTAACAACTTTTTGCTTTTATCATACTGAATGTGGAAAGTTCCCTTGGAGATACTTAAGTGAGAGGGAAGAAAAAAAGAGGGGAGGTGACCATTCCTTTAAATGTGTAATTGATGAGACCAAATCAATGGTTTAGGAGAAAGAGAGACTTGGTACTAGATAACGTGTTTCAAAGAATAAGAGTAGGCAAAACTTTTTCAAAGGTTTTGAAAGGACTAGTATTGAATATTTCCTTAGGGTTTTGCTATGGAGCAGAGAGGGGAGTGAACTAAGCCAGACCCATCTTGGAAATGTGCACCCACCTCTGGCCAAAAGGCCCAAGGGCTCCTGTCACATCTTCTGGGCTTCCTGGGATACTTTTAGAAAATCATTGGATAGAGCCTGGAGGACTGGCTAGGAGGCGAAGGTGCGAGTCCCATACCTGCCATTTGTCTACCAGGTGAACTTCTCTCGGCCTAAAATTTCTTATCTGCTCAATAGTGCAGCTCAAGGAAACAATATTTATGAAATCACTTTCATCTAAGGTATTAGAGTTTAAAACTTACCCTTCTCTTCCATTCTTCCATGGCTCTTCCTTACTTTTAAAACTATGTTCAACTCAGAATGACTTTGAAAGCCCATTACAGTTGGACTTTATAACACCGTCCAACTTCACAGGGATTTTCGAGTGTTAAAACGAGGTAAGAGCTCAGAGAAAATAAAATCCTACTTCTACATTTTTTTGATTAGATGTTCAGAACAGATAGAGCCATTTAACACATGTCACTTTTTAACTTGTCTTAGACCGCTCACATCTCTTGTTTGTCATCTGTATGACAGGAATAGGGCAGTGCGTTTCTGTTTTAATCCTAGTTTTTATGATGCCTGAAAGGAAATTCTATACCCAGCTTATTTTCATTACCTGACAGCATATAATTCTTTCATTTTCATTATAATATATCTAGTTTTCATTCATTTGGGGGAAAGAGGAGAGGTTAGGAAATTCCAAATAGTTCTCGCTTCTTCAGTGAAAGATATGTGAGCTACCACTAAGAACATAGTATGTAAATAATAAACAACTAAAAATTTATCATTGCTTGTGTATATGATGTCTTCTTTAGATTTGGATTTCTTGGAAACCAAGGTGGTATTCTTTTACTTAACGTGATGCCACAGACCTTTAAGCGCCGCATATATTTGGGTTGATAGCTTTCTGAAACTCCTGGCCTCAAGGGATCTTTCTGCCTCAGGCTTCTGAGCTGCTGGGAATTCAGGTGTGAGCCACCATACCCAGCTGAGTTGACAGTTTTCTTTCATTTCATTTTGTAATGCGAACTCATACATCCATGATGGTAACAAGTCAGTTTTCAAATTAAAAGCAAACTAGTAGCCAGTATGTTCTAGAATGCTGAAAACTAATTGTTCAAATTGTCCAAAGAGTTTCTAAACTATTTCAGTATTTATAAATTTTTAAATAACTGTGCCTGTGGGGATCATATATGAAAATTTTAACACATGGATAAGGTTTTTTGAGAAAGTATCTTATCTTCTAAGTTAGAACTTTCACCATAGGTGAAGAAGAAAATCACATTCTATTTAAACTCTTGACATTATCAGATTTTGAAGTAATGAACTAATGGATTATTTAATTGGACCTTACGATGCACAATGCTAATTTTGTCTGATCAGTTTAAGAGGAATGTTTCTTAGAGCTGTGTCTGGCTGGGCACAAGAAATGGATATCCAATTTTGAATGTATAACCTTTCATTTATATGTAAATTTTATATTTACAAAGCCATTTCACATATACTATCTACTTTAGTTTTATACTAACACCATAAGGAATTATTACCCCCCACTGTGTAATTGAGGAAATTGAGGACCAAGGATGGTAATAGAACACAAGCTTGGGTAAAGGTGGAGAATGGATGTGTAAATTTGAATTCCTTTCTTCTGAAGAAAACATCCTTGCCTTTTCTTCTAAACTTCACTATTTCTTTTCTTCCCATTCTGTACACAGATCTTAAACTTTTAAAGCATATATCCTAGAAGGTATGTAAAACACATGTGGGCTGCTTGGCAGTCAATATTACCCTGTAATCTGAGATAAAAACAAAGTAGAAAGATAGTCTTTACTGAACTGTATTGCTAGAGAAACTCGGGCTTAGCTTATTTTTTAACAAGAAGGAGTTTTGTGATTTTGCTATGTAGACAGATGTGTTGCTTCTTATCTGCTAATGAACCGATGGAGCTAAAAAAGGAAAAGTGAATCAAGATGATAGATATGCTTTGGGTGGCTGAATGTCAGGGTGTGCACTGCTGTGACATCAGCTTCAGCCCACACTGAAAGTGTTGTCTCCACTGCTGTGAGGTCTTGTTTAGGCCGAGACCAGGACCAACCGCAGGCGCTATAAAAGTCTTCTTGAATAATTGCACCACTCACTGATAAGCTACCCTTGTGAGTAAATATCACAACAGAATATGTGGCAGGTCTTTAGTGCGGAAGCAGTATCTGCCACAAACACAGGTTATTCACAAGTATCCCTGAAGAAACTTGACCCAGCCTATTAATAACATAGTGTTTGTTCTATGAACTTGCCTTTACTTAAAATGCACTTTCTTCAAGCTGCGTACACTTTATAACTTTCCCTTCTGTCCTTTAACCATGGAAGGATTTGATTTGAATCATGACTAGTTTCATGTTGTTAAAGGAATGAAATTTATGTCCTAACACATATGGCAGAGATTGAGAGTGTGGTCTAAGAATGGCAGGTTTATAATTAGGGGGAATTTTCTTATTGACTGATGCATGTGTGTGAAAGTTACCAACTAGAGGATAAAGTTCCATATAAGATAGACTTGCTAATGTCTGGAAATGTTGCACCATTAAGCTATTTTTCACAGATAGATGATGAAAGCTTAATGTGTTCAAATGGACTTTTTTGCTGCATTTTCATCATTTCCATCATCTCTGTGGTGGTTCTTCCTGATTGTGGTTTGCCCTGCTGGTTCAATGTTCGGATGATTCCTGAGGCTCCACCTGCTTGCTTTCAGCTCAGAGATAAGCAAGCCAACCTGTGGCCCAGCTTCAGAGACACTTTGAACCAATTTTACTTTGCAGTAAGGCAGGGCACAGCCACAGCCAAATGTATCACTGCTTCGCTTTGACCACTTTGCAGGGAGGCCCCTCCCTCGTGGGTCAAGCCGATCTTTCCTAGCCTGCTTCTGAAGCAGCTCTCACAGGTGGGTTGCGGGAGACAGAGCTGGGGGAGCACCACAGCCTGTTTCTCATATGTTCTCATATGTAGCTGTCCTGTTTCTCATATGTTCTCATTTATACCCTGAACCTGGCCTTAATCTAAGGAGGTTTCGAAAACTCCAAACTCTTACATTTCTCATGTATCACATCCAAGTTTCCAAGTAGGGAAAATGACCTTATGTTGAGCAGAGATGTCCATCTGGAACCCATTTCGTCTCCATAAGTGCCAAGGACAAGGGGAATTCTTCAGACTGTGTGTGTGAGGGCAGGAGACCACAAGGCAGCAGCAATGCACCAAATGCATGGACAGCCACATCCCTTGGCGCCCTTTAAAGAAGCCTAGCTGGGGGTCATTTTGCTTAGGTTTCTTGATTTTTCCTGTCAGTGGTAGTGGGAGGGGAATACTGCTGTTGTATTCTTTCAGGCGCCTAATACTCAACCAAGTTAGGCCTACAAAAGCAAATGGGTGGTGGGGTAGGAAGACACCAGTAGGTGATTTTTAAAAAATTTGGTGTTTGTATTTTATTTTTAAGATCTTAAAAACAGAGCCTGACAAAATAAACTCAGTTCACATTTAATTAATTAAATAAGATTTTTAAGTTATAGTTTGACATTCTACTTTGAAATTTCATCACTCAAAATATGTTAATTTTATAATTTAAAGCATTTTCTAACATTAGCCACCATTTTGGGTTTTCAGAGGCCAAACTTTTTATCTTGAATTCAAATATTCTATAAAGTAGAGGTAATAATATAGAATTGGGCTCCGTGTCCTTAGCTCAGTCATTAGGGTACCAGCCACATACAACCGAGGCTGGCAGGTTCCATCCTGGCCCAGGCCTACTTAACAACAATGATAACTACAACAACAAAAAAAATAGCCAGGCATTGTGGCAGGTGCCTGTATTCCCAGCTCCTTGGGAGGCTGAGGTAAGAAAATTGCTTAAGCCCAAGAGTGTGAGGCTGCTGTGAGCTTTGACACCACTGCACTCTACTGAGGGCAACACAGGGAGACCCTATCTCAAAAAAAAAAATAGAATTGATCTGAGTATAGAATTTGCTGGACTTTGTGTTTTTCTTTCTCACTATTTCAGAAGAGTTTTTTTTTCTCTATCTGTACATTTATCCCCATTATCGAATGCACATTATTAAGCAAACGTCTCCATCTCTCTAAGTCTCCATTTGCCTCTTTTAACTTGGAAATAAAAATGGCACCCACTTCATGAGATTTCATAAGATTGTTGTGACAATTTGTAAATATTAAATACCAAAAATCTTATAAAGCACTTAGAGCAATAGTTGGCAAGACTAAATAGTCAATAAATGTTTGTTAAAGTAGAAGGAAACTTTCCTTTTAGGCCAATTTTAAATATTTTTAGATATTAAATTTCTGCCTTAGCATATTTGCCATATATCAACCCTTAACCCAGTAGCTTTTAGGGTCATGTATTATGCAGATTGCACTGGAAAAAAAAAAAAGAATGTCATGACAGTTCATATTAATTTTACTTTTTCCAGCAAGAAATATGCCATTATTGAATGATTTATGAATTGGAATTCTGTCTTTAGGATGTTGTTTTTATTGAAATTTTTTGGTCATCAAATTGCCACAGGGGGGAGTATAAGTTCTCGGAAAAAGTGGAGAATGCAATTCAAGGAATTTGGTACCTATTGTTATTAAACATGTCTGTATCTAAAGCATTTAAGCAGAGTATATTTAATACCTAGAGAAATTAGAAATATTTTTGCTAAAATAATAAATTAGGCTACTGTTTAATATCAGATTTAATAATTTTGTAATCTGTATCTGGAAAGTGTCTTGGGTGTGACATGGAGTGTGAGTGTCTGGGTGAGTGTGTGTGCCCTCCTAGTCAATACTGACGGTGTAGAAGAAAGGACAAAATGTATGTTTCTAGCTTTTTGCCATTAAAGTCATGAAGTGAGAGAGGGAGGGAGACAGAGACAGAAAATGAGAAAGTGTTAGTTTGTATAAATTGAGGATGAGAATGGCTTGAACACAATGATGTCATAAGGCCTCACAATATAGATAATATTGAGTGCATGAAATTCAATAACCCGAAATAGAACTGTTCCAAGTGGAAAATGAAATATTCCTTTTAGAGCCTTTTAGAGTTGTTAGATGCAGGGCATTTAACAGCTCTAAAAGCTGTGACCTAATTTCATAATACTCTTAAAGACATGGTTATTTCCTCTGTCTCTTAGAAGAACATGAAGTACAGCAAAGTCCTAGGGAAACGAAATGGAGGATCTTAAAGGTTGAGTAGTTTGATTATGGCCCCAACATGACCCTGTCCTGGTGGGAGCTGATCTTTGCAGATGGTTTGTCAGCCTTCCTTCTTCCCCCCTACAGATCTTTGCTCAGGCCTTCCCATCTGCCAGAGTTGATGCCACCTCTGCCACACTCTTCCTCACCTTCATCTTCTCCTCCTTTGGTGCAGTGGTCTGAAGATTTAGGATTTAAATACCAAAAATCTTATAAAGCACTTAGAGCAATACTTGGCAAGACTAAGGAGTCTATAAAGGTTTGTTAGAAGAAACCCCAATTCTGAAAGTTCTTTTTCTTACTGGATTTTTCTCATGTGTGTCTTTTCTATTTGCAACACTGATGTTCTGACTTGTTGAGGCCTTTGTACATATCTCATGCCCTTCCACTGTGCCCTGTGATGATTAATGTTGTGTGTCAACTTGATGGGGCCAGGGGATGCCTAGATATTATGAATTATTTTCAGATGTGTCTGGGAGTGTTTCAGAATAGATGAATATTTGAATTGATGGACCAGCATAAATCAGATGGGCCTCCCCAATGTGGGTTGTTCTCACCCAGTCCACTCAGGGTCTAAATGGAACAGAAAGGTGGAGGAAAGTGGGATTCACCCTCCCTTTCTGCCTGACTTCTTGAGCTGGGACATTGACCTTCTTCTGCCCTCAGCACTCCTGCTTCTTAGGCCTTCAGACTCAAACTGAAGTCTAAACTATTAGCTCTCTGGCTCTTGTGTTCTAACTATATCACTGGCTTTCTTGGGTTTCCAGCTTGCAGATAGCAGATTGTAGGACTTCTCAGCCTCCATAATTATGTGAGCCAATACCATATAATAAATCTGTTTTAAATATACACACACACATACATATTTGCACACATATACGTGTATAGACACACATGTACATACGTATACATATGGCTATTTAAATTTAAACTAATCAAGCCAAAAATTCATTTGCTCACTTGTACTACTTGCATGTCAAGTGCTCAGTAGCCTCACATGGCTGATAGTTACTGTCCTGGATGGCATGGAGAACATTTCCATCATGGAAAAGGCAGGTTAGTGCTGGTTCAGACAGACCTTCACTTGTGCTTTTGATCCAACTTCCTCCTGTCTTCTGTGGAACCATGTTCTCTCTTTTCTTCTTTCTCTTGTCTTTCAATTTGTTTTTCTCTGGTGGCTGCTTCTCAACCTGTGAACACGTGCACATTTCTGTCACGTGTAAAAGACAAAAACCCAAACAAATGAAATAACACAACACTCCCTTTGTCTTTCATGGCCCTCTTGATACTGCCTTTTTCATAATGAAGCTTCTACAACATACGCATACTCACACGCACAACAAACATGCACACAAGTGCTCTGTGTGCTACTATCTCCAAACACACACTTTCCAGTTGCCATGCGACCCCCTGCAATCATGCTCCTGACTGCTGCACAGCCGATTTCACCCAGGAACCTCTTCATTGCCAAATCTTCATTGCCAAATGAGTGGATTCTTTTTCACTCTCATGTGACTTGAGATGTGTGCAGGTCATGTATTAAATCCTGTTTTCTTACGAATATTTGGCCACTTGCTTTGATCTCTGTTGCAGACTTATCCCCTCCTGCCCCTGTGATGTGGGTGATCCACAGTCTTTTGTCCCAGTTTTCTTTTAACAGCCATGGTGTTGACGATTTCCTGCTTTCTGGATCCCAACCAGAAACTCTTTCCTGAGTTCACTTGTGCTATTAAGAGGATATTAAGATGAATGGCACACAGATTTTAAAGTAAGAATATTTAGAAATAGACTGATTACCTCTACCTCCTCTTCCTCATTCCAAAATCTGTTCCCTTTAAATATGTTCCCTGCCCTAGTGATTGGAAGCACCCCGTCTTCCCAGTCACTCCATACTGAAGCTGGCACATTGTCTGATACTCTTTTTTTTCTCTCATACCCTATATTCAGTCAGTCATGGAGTTCTGTGGACTCTACTTCTCATTATGTCTTCTCAATACATCATGTTCTCAACATCTCAATGCTTCCCAACTGGATCACTGCATTTGTTTTCCTTTACTAACTGGTCATCTGACCTACCTTATTGTCCTCTCCAATTCGTCCTCTCTATTGTTGCCTGCACATTCTACCAATGCAAAGTGCTTATCCACCTGCTTAGGACCCTACAAGGCTTCCCTTTCCCCTAAAATAGGCCCTTTGTCTGGCTGGTGTCCTCGCCGTCCTTCTCTATCACTGCCCATCTCCTGCGCTACTCCTTGTTTTTTACCCCCTACTTTGCTCAGTGTATTTGAAGCTTCTAATTTTATGATGCTACTTCATGCCTTTGTAACTTGCTCACATTGCTCTTCTAGTGCTTGGAGTGGAAAGATGTGCTCATATCAAATAAATTTGTGATTAGAGCAGGGAGCTCTTTCTATCTGTCGTCCAATAAATATATACTCACACATACACAGTGAAACAAATATTTTATGGAGAGAATTTTTATTGTTACTATATATGTATTTTAAAATCCGTTCTATTCCATTTAAAGAAAATTCTGGTCTTCATCTCCAAGATAATTTTACTGTCTAATTGAATCTAATATTGAATATTGAATCCCAAGTGATCAGGATTAATAAGTAGAGGGAGGTTGTGTAAAGATGTGAGCTTTGGAAATGCTGTGTTCATTCTGGGATCACCTGGAGTTGCTGAGAGACCACTATGATGAAGGCACTATACTGATACACAGAGCGGAGGAAATCCTTGATTTTTGATGGTAAATAAAGTGCCCCATCTCTCAACTTACCAGTTTCATGAGCCAATATGCACCCACCCCCACTTAAAAAATAGTTTCTAGGTATTGTGTACCACAAAATGTCCTAGCTCGGGTGCCTTTAGACCACATGTGGCCTTATAGGTCCTTAAGGGGGGCCCTTTGACTCAATCTAAAGTTAACTGAACAAATTATTTTAGTTTTATTAATACATTTTTATTTGCCTTTTATATTTTCATTTTGTTTTTTAGAAGGAACATATTTAAGGGACGTAGCCCTGCTGACACCCAGGTTCTAGCCCCCTGAGACCCATTTTGGACTTCTGACCTCCAAATTGTAATTCAATAAATTTAAGTCCTTTTAAGCCTAAATTTGCAGTAATTTATTATACTATCAAAAGAAAAGTAAGACAGACATGAAAGAAAAGTTGAGTTAGAAGCATCTAGTAGCTTTCTATCTGAAGTGATTGGCAGAGAAGTGAGAAAGAGAAAATGTGGAAGAGGTTTTGAAAGTGAAATCTCACTCAGCATTTTCAGTTTGAGACAAAAGAGGGAAAATTAAACCTAAAAAACAAAAACAAAGAATAAAACAAGTTTTAATGAAATATTCCTCCAAGATTGACTAGCACAATAAGAATATTATTAAGCCATAGGCTAAAGTGACCGCTGCTACACTCATGATTTGGTTCTAACTTCCTCCACCTGACTGGTGCCACTACCACATGAAGCTGGTTGGTGAGTTTGTGGGGGGTGGAGTACAACAGTCTGTTATCAGTGCACTGTGTTTCTGCTTGAAGTGGAATTTGTGAATGGCTGCACAGCTTGGTATATTTTTTAATTCTGTTTGCTTAACAGCCTATTGTGTCAAAGAAGACCCAGAGAACACTGAAAGAAGAAAACAGATTTTTAAATGAGGATAGAGAATGGCAACCTTGTTTCTGCTCAAGATAAGATGATTTGCTTGCTTTGTGACACTGCAATAGTTACATTGAAGAAATTCAGTGCTCATCAGCATAAGAACCACAAATATTTTAAGTTAAAGGGAGAGGTTTGAAACGTTATATTGCAGAAATGAAAAGATGAAAAGTAAAAACAAAGACAATTACTTCAAGCAGCAATAAGACCTGGAAATAATGTCATTGAAACGACTTATAAAATAGCTCATATACTTGGGAATAGAAAAAGGGAAGCCTTTTAGTAGTGTAGAAGTTGTGATGGAATAGACTGTTGAGAGTGTAGGCTATTTAGATCCCAATAATGTTTCAAAGTACAAATAACTGCCCCTTATAGGGAGAACCATAACTGTTTGGCAGCATGAATTAGTCTTAAACTTATCACAACAACTGTATACCATACTTCAAAAGGAAAATATATTATTCAATTTCTTTGGGTGAATCAACTGATACTACTGACTTGGCCCAGGATTTATACTTCCTTCCAGTCTTCACAGCAGATTGTCTTTGTTATGAAGAGTTGCTGGCTTTGGGCATTCTTGCAAATGGAACACAGGGATAGATACCTTCAACAACTTTTAAGATAAATGTTATGAAGCTGCAGTGAATCTGGTAAATTTAGTATGTGAGATGGTGCACCTGTTTATTGCACAGATTAAAAAAAGTTTAACAGATTCAGATGCTCTCATTTCTTTCCATTGTACCTTACATTAGCAAAATCTCTAAGCTAAAGCTACCTATTAAAGTGACAATTTGCAACCAGTTCTCTGTATTGTTAACTATATTCCTGCAAATGCAACATGGCACCATCAGTTTCATAACAAGCTAAAGTTGAATGATGAGGCATTCAGTGTGGATCTGCTGTATCATTCTAAAGTGTGCTGGCTGTCACAGATACAGGTGTTAGCCAAAATTTTATCTCTGTGAGAACAGTTAAATTTTATGAAGAGCAGAAACAATAATGTGAATTATTGAAAGAAGATTTCCATAGGAATGCAACATCTGTGTGAAATCATGTTAAATTAAATGACTTGAATATTTCTTTACGAGACAAAACAGCCTGTATATGATATGTGGCAAAAATCACAGCATTTTGAGAAAAGCTATCTTTTTTTTCAAAAATACTTCTTCAAAAGAAAGTTTCAGATGAACATTTTCCCTAGTTATCAAAGGTCACTGATGAGCAGGATGACGTGTGTGAATCATTTGAAGAATGCACAGCTGTCACAGACCTATCAATTAAAGAATACAGTAAAAGGTTCACTGACTGAGAGTCAGGGCATCCCTTAAATTAGCATTTCAGCCTCATTGAGTTATATCATCAAGGCACCTAAAGATGGAATTGATTGAGCTCTCTGTAGATGACATTTTAAAGTAATTGAGGCCGATAAAGATCCAATTGAAATATGAAAATATGCAGTAGAATACCCACACCGGAGGATCAACTGAAACTGTGGAGTTCCATGCTACAACCAAATATTTAAATGCTTTCCAACAAAAGGCAGACAGAGTCATTAAAAGGTTAGCTAATTTTACAATTAAATAGTTTCCATTTTTGAAATTATCAAGTATATAGTAGTTAGATTGTTACAAAATAATGTGCATTTTAAGTATCTAATTAAGGTTTCTTGAATGTGGACTTAACTTGATTGCAGCTAAATTATGTGGCCTTTCAACATGAAAAGGTTCCCCATCCCTGTCCTAGCTGATATAGACCTCACCAGCGTGAGAGAGACATACTTTTACTTTCACAGTAATATTTTCTAATATAATTACATTTTCAAATTCTATCATAATATTAGGTTATAGTAATGCTTTCTAGCTTTCTTTTTTATAAAACATAGTGGAATGTAAAGAAAATGAACATTTTTGTAACATTTCGTGGCAAAGACTTTTTAAAAGCTCTAAAAGCCTAGAAGGAAAGGGGTATAGAAATTCTTTTGGTTTACCGATATCAAAGATCATAGGGGAGCGTACTGGCAAATTGCAACTTAAAAAAAAAAAGTTTCTAGGCAATTTAAAGTATTTCTTGGAAGCTGACTTCTGAGTATTTGTGAATAACCTCTCACATAGCATCAAGTGCAAACAAATCCACCATTGAATGAATTCCTTATGTAAAGTTTGGGAACAAGCTTGCACTTTAAAATATTCTATAAATATTCTAGGTTTGGCTAACATTGCATAATTACTAAGGTGTTAGGAAGTATGATGGTACATAATACAGCATATTTATATCAATTTATGGATGAGTATTTTGTATTGATTATATAAAAAAATAAGGCTTATGCATTCATACCTGGTAAGTTTATATTTTTTCAGAATACTAAGGATTACAGTGTTTATTTTATTCAAGTCATAATTTACAAGTAAATAATTCTCAAGAAAATCGGATAGTAACACTATTAGGCGTTTAGGAAGAGTTGCTGATTGACTCATTGGCTGATGGAATTTAAAAAATTCCCATGTTTGGGCGGCGCCTGTGGCTCAGTCGGTGGGGTGCCAGCCCCATATACCGAGGGTGGCGGGTTCAAATCCAGCCCCGGCTGAACTGCAACCAAAAAATTGCTGGGCGTTGTGGTGGGCACCTGTAGTCCCAGCTACTCGGGAGGCTGAGGCAAGAGAATCGCTTAAGCCCAGGAGTTGGAGGTTGCTGTGAGCTGTGTGATGCCATGGCACTCTACCGAGGGTGATAAAGTGAGACTCTGTCTCTACAAAAAAAAAAAAAGAAAAAAAAAATTCCCATGTTTGTCAACGTTGCCTAACCTCAGGCATGGAAGATCTTAGTGGGAAATTCTCTCAGACTAACAAATATATTCACCTGTCCCAAATTAAAAGTCAGTTACTTATGTTTACCTGTCAATGAAATAAATAATTTACAAATATTTTGAGCATTTGGTACACTTCTAACATTGTATTAAACACAGTGGGATGTAAAAAGATACCTGGTTCTTGCTTACACAGAAGTTATGATCTATTTGCAGAAGCAAGACCTATTTGGGCTAAAAGTTCAACTAATCATCCTCTCAGTTGTATGACTTGGGAACCACAGGTCAATAAAAACCCTGAAGGGCTGGTGTAATGGAATAGGTCATAAACCTGAAATTAGGACTTTCCAGGAGCTTTAGAGAGGCACAGATTATGATAGAGCCATTCACCACAAGGCTTGAGAGCTCTTGCTCAAGTGTCAGTGAGTCAGTGGCAAGTCATGAAATGGTCATGGAGGGATGTAAGACTAGTGTTCCATGAGTGAAGAGCGGGCTGGCAGTGCGAGAATGTAGATTTCAAATGCCCTGTGATTTACCTTCCCACCTCAAAAGACTAGTCCAGCTTCCTCAGTACAAATAAAAAAGTAAAATAAAATAAATATCAATCTAGTAAAATACATGTGTTAAATACTTATGACTGCCTTCATTTCAGTTGAGGGAAAGGTGAAAATTTGATACTATTTTGCATTTTTTTCATAATTTGTGGGTAAAATATATGCATTAAGAATTAGTCCAGACAACTTTGCAGCATGCTCCCCAACTTCCGGAGGTAGGTGGCGGTGTGCGGGTGGTTGCGATGAATGTGCCAGGTCGCAGTGGCCGCGTGACAAGCCTGCGCTACCAATGCGCCCACTGGCCAAGAGAACTGAGCCTGTGATAGATCCTTTCGTAACACCAAGTATTATACCAGGACCTGCTGGTCCGCCCAGGAGGCCGCCATCTTCCTCACCGCCCGAAAGGCCAGACCTACTCCCCAGTGCATGCTGGGATCAGGGAGGGGCCCTGAGCGCCGCCATGATTTTGTACGGCAGGAACGCAAGGAACTCCGGGAGCGATGAGATTAGTTTTGAACACAAGGATGGCGGTGGGAACGCTTGGCCCTGGCTAGCATGAACAAGGGGAGAGAAGGTTAGGGGAAGGAAGCCCCAAGGACCGGCCGAACTGTGACCACAGTGGCGGGCTGAATGACTTTTTAGAAAACCTAGTGGACCAAAGTGGGCCGTGTCCTCGGGAGCACACCAGAGGCGAGAGCAAGGACATTTAGGTCCTTACTACCACTGGTCAAGACAGCTTCATGGGAAGGCTCTTGGGGAGCTGAGAAGATGGAGCGGGCGAATACTTTACGTCAAGAGGGAGAATCCAAAGGAGGTGTCTTAGCTCACTTGGAAAGAGTAGAGGCTGAAGTGAACAGATCCTGTAAAGGTAAACGGTCTGAAGAGCTGCAGAGTGCCCAGGCAGTGGAAAGTGCTCTTGAAACCAAGATCCATAAACTGAGGCTTCGATGAGCTGAGGGCTGACCTGAAGCAACCACAAGCCAGAGTTAAAGCATCTATTGCCAGTGTAGAACCTGATCAAAAAGTGGAGATCAGTGAGGAAGAAGATGTGGAAAGAAAGCAGGAACATATGAAAGCCATTTTGCAGGCATATGGTTTTACAGGACTCCTGGTAAACTGACCAGCCGAGGAGCCTGCATCTGCTTCAGTACTGCTTTTGAGGGGAACCTACTGGATTCTTATTTTGTGGACCTTGTCATACAGAAGCCTCTCCAGATACATCCCCATTCGGTTCCAGTCTTCATTCCTCTAGAAGAAACAGCTGCAAAATACTTACAGACTGACATTCAGCGCTTCCTGTTCAGTCTATGGGAGTATTTAAATGCTTACTCTGGGCGAAGTACCAAGCAGATCAACTTCAAAGTGACTTTGCCATTTTTCTGAATGGGCCGCTGCAGAGAAACTCCCTGTGCAGCTTGCTGTCATTTACTTACAAAGGGGATCCAAGGGATCAGTCTTTACAATTTTATGCAAGATTGCTGTATAAGGACCTCACAATGAGTCTTCCCACTGATGTCACTGTTACATATCAAGGAATGGAAGCATTATCCACTTCCCGGGAAGGACAGCGTGCATCCCATGAAATTCTGTTCTGTACAAAATCCCTACATCAAGTGTTTGCTTCATTTGCACAAAAAGGAGAAAATATGGATGTGAGCCTGGTCTCCTGGAATATTTTTTTCACTGGAACACGTCAGAAGTAAGTGAACTGGTACTATAGATGGTCCCAGGCAAGGTCCTGGGAACTGAAGACTTTGACTGACTCAGACTTCTTGCCTGGGGATCACCCTTGTAATGAGAACAGATATCTACTTCATCAGGAACAAATTTGAGTATAGACATTGGCATTTTGGGACAATTCCAAGATTGCCTGCTCACTTGTTATAGTGCCTAAAATCATCTATTCTTTTGAGGTATTGATTTGATCATACGTCTTGGTTGAAAATTCGAATGGTTTGTGGGTTGATAGAAGACATTTTAGGAAGGAGGGAAATGTATCATTCACTCAAAGAGTATTTCTAGCTTTTATGGAAGCTTTAAGTAATTCTGCCTCATTTTCATGAGATGTTTGAAAAGTTCTTAGAACACTCCAGGTTCATGATAATGAAGTACAACTTAAAGTTAAGAAGGGAAGTATGTTTAATCTTTAGTTTGGAGCAATGTTTCTAGGCCAGTGCTTTATAAGTAGTATGGTATGACAAAGCAATATGGATAAAGTAATTAGCGTTCAGTGTCTGTGATACTGTTTCCTAAAACATTTTAATAGAGCACTGAATGTATTAAGTGCCCTACAACAAGCATGGTTGGAAATCCACCCATTAACTTGGTTGTTGCAAAGGGAAACAGGCCTTCCCCTGTCCATATCTTTCATTCCCCTAGTCGGTTTAGTGAACCGTTTTCTCCCGGTAACCACTGGCCTCTGATCTGCTGGCACTTCTTGTTCCTTGGCTTATGGGTCAGTTCACAGATGTAAAAACCTGTGTGTTTGGCCAACTTCTCCCGTTTCAATTCCTTTCCCTCCCTTGCCCTGTCATAGGTGTGATTGCTACCACTGCCCAAAGTCCAGAGCGGCATTCAGGCTTCCCTCTGAAATGGTCACTTCCTAGACCTTATGGTGGGGAAGTAACCTCCATGTGTGCAAGGGACAGTAAAGCTGGCTTGTGCCACCCTTTAGATAGTAGCAGCTTAAGAATAAAAGCGATGTCTCACTTGAAGCCCTTGCCTTCCAGGCATGTGGTGAGGACCAGTGGCTGGAGTTAGCAAAGCACTTTGCCCTTCTCAGATAAGCGATGTCAATAGAATTTTCACAGTGATCACACTCAGGATGAATAAAGCTTTTAATAAAACAGTCTTGTTCTTTATCAATACCTGTAAATTTTCTTTTAAAGCAGTAGCAAAGGTGACTGTAGCAAGAGCTCAAAAGGCAAGGCAATATTGGAAAGTGTTTTTAAACAGAAGGTTAAAAATATAAATGTAGAAGATCTGTTTATATATTTTTCTTTCAGAAATAAATTTCCCTCCCCCACCAGGTGAAAGGAAAAAACAAAACAAAAACAAAAAGAAAAAAGAATTAGTCCACAAATCAAATGAAAATGGAATTAAAAGAAAATCAGTGACCAATTTCAGTAAATTTTAACTTTGGCTTACTTTATTTTTTAGAATATTTATTTATTTATTTATTTATCTATTTACTTTAGAGACAGGATCTCACTCTGTCACCCAAACTGGAGTTCAGTGGCATGATCATAACTCACTGTAGCCTCAAAATCCTGGGTTCAAGCAATACTCCTTCCTCAGCCTACAAAAATGCTGGGATTGTAGGCATGAGCCACCCTACCTGGCCAGGTTTACTTCCAATTTAATGTCCTAGGTTTTTTTTTGTTTGTTTGTTTTATGTATACAACCAGAAAACATTTTCCCCATTCATCTTCCAATTCAGTTGCTGGCTGTGATTGCCTAATATCATCTATCTCCATAACATTCAAACAGATGTGGAATTCTCTATCTTGTAGTGCTCTTGAAAGTGACCCTGACACACATGGTTCTTCTACTTTTTTTCTGATATAGGTGCTTATTGATACAACATTTTCATCTTATTACTGCTTCTTCTATATCCCATATGTTTTGATGTTTTGTGTCTTCATTTATACTTGTTTTGAGAAATTTTAAAACTTCTGTCTTAATATCCTCATTGATTCACTTCATAAGGAGAATACTGTTTAGTTTTCATGTATTTGTATATTTTCCAGTGTTCCTCTTGTTATTGATTTCTAGTTTTATTCCATTGCAGTCAGAGAATATACTTGGTATGATTTTTTTTTAATTTCTTGAGACTTGTTTTGTGGCCTACCATAGGCTCTCTTTTGGTTTCCATTTGCATGGAATATTCTTGAGAATGATGCATAAACTGAGGAGAAGAACATGTATTTTGCAACTGTTGGATGAAACATCTGTAAATATCTATTAGGTCCATTTGCTCTACAGTGCAGAGTAAGTCCAATGTTTGCTGTTGAGTTTTCTGTCTCAATGATCTGTCCAGTGCTGAAAGTGTTGACATCTCCAGTGATGGTTGTATTATTGGGGTTGATCTCTCTCATTAGCTCTGATGATATTTGATTTATATACAGGGTGGCCATAAAGTTCTTGTGCAATTTAAAATAGTGTGCAACTTAAAATTGCACATGAACTTTATGGACACCCTATATGGGCGCTCCAATGTTGGGTGCAAATATACCTAGAATTGTTATATCATCTTTCTGAATTGACCCCATTCTAGTAATATATTGTCCTTCTTTGTCTCTTTTAAAAGTTTTGTCTTACAATCTATTTTATTTGATGGGAAGATAGCTACTCTTACTCTTGTTTGGTTTCTATTTGCATGGCATATCTTTTTCTTTCCCTCTATTTTCCGTTTGTGTGTGTGTTTATAGATGAAGTGTGTTTCTGTAGACAACATAGGGTTGGCTCTTGTTATTTTTATCCATTCAAAAAATCTATGTCTTGATTGGAGAGTTTAATCCATTCATGTTCAATGTCATTATTGATAGGTAAGGACTTTCTGCTGCCATGTTGTTATTTGATTTTTATCTTTCTTATTTTATTCCTATCTTCTTTTGTTAAAAGTGATTTTTTTCCCCTGGTAATATGCTTTTATCTTTTTGTGTACCTGTTTTAGGTTTTTTTGATTTGAGATTGCCATGAGGCTTGTGAAAAACATTGTATAAACAATTGTTTTACTCTGCTTATAAACAAACAAACAAACAACCAAGCAAAAAGAACTCTTAACAGAAATTCTACCCTTTAACTCCATCCCCTTTTATACTATTTCTCTCTCAAAAAGTTATTGTTATTATTTTTGATAGGTTTGTCTTTTAGTCTTCCTACTCAAGATTTACATAGTTTACACACTGCAATTCTAGTAGTAGAGTATTCTGTGTTTGTTTTAATTCTGTTACAAGTAAGTTATAAACCTTCAGATGATTTCTTATTGCTTACTAACATCCTTTTTTTTCAGATTGAATATATATATATATTTTTAGACAGAGTCTCACTTTGTCACTGTTGGTAGAGTGCTGTGGTATCACAGCTCACAGCAAACTCAAACTCTTGGGCACAAATGATTCGCTTGCCTAAGCCGGGACTACAAGTGCCCACCACAACACCCAGCCATTTTTAGAGATGGGGTCTCCCTCTTGCTCAGGCTAGTCTCAAACCTGTGAACTCAGGCAATCCACCAGCCTCAGCCTCCCAGAGTGCTAGTATTACAGGCATGATCCACTACACCTGGCCCCAGATTGAATAACATTTTAGCGTTTCTTGTAGGACAGGTCTGGTGTTGATGAAATACCTCAGTTTTTGTTTGGGAAAGTATTTATTTCTCTTCCACATTTGAAGGATATTTTTGCAGGATATTATATTCTATTGCTGAAATTTGTTTCCTTCAGCACTTTGAATACGTCATGCCATATATGTCCTAGTAAATAAACAAACAAATAAATACATAAATAAATAAAGGAACTCCATTATGTCTGGGAGCAGTCCTTTATTTATGTATTTATTTATTTTTTGCTTCCTATAGGATCTTTTCTCCACCTGTGACCTTGGGGAGCTTGATTATTAAATGCCTTGAGGTAGGCGTGTTTGAGTTAAATCTGCTTGGTGTTCTGTGGCCTTCTTGTCCCTATATGCTGATAACTTTCTCTAGATTTGCAACGTTCTCTGACATTATTTCTTTGAATAAACTTTCTAACCCAATCTCTCTACCTCCTCTTTAAGGCCAAAAGCTCACAGATCTGCTGTTTTGTGGCTGTTTTCTAGCTCTTATAGGTGTGCTTCATTCTTATTTATTTTTTTCTTTTTTCTCTTCTGACTGTATTTTCAAATAGCCTGTGTTCCAACTCACTAATTCTTTATTCTGCTTGGTCAATTTTGCTGTTGAGAGACGCTGATGCATTTCTCAGTTTGTCAATTGAATAAATTCTTAAGCTCTACAGTTTCTGCCTTTTAAAAATTCTTTCTTTTATTTTCTTTCTTTTTTTTTTGTGTGTGTGTGTGTGTTTTGAGACTGAGTCTCATTTTGTTGCCCTCAATAGAGTGCTGTGGTGTTATAACTCACAGCAACCTCTAACTCTTGGGTTCAGGCGATTCTCATGCCTCAGCCTCCTGAGTAGCTGGGACTACAGGCACCCCCCACAATGCCAAGACTCCATCTCACTCTTGCTCAGGTTGGTCTCGGACCTGTGAGCTCAGGCAATCCATCTGCCTTGGCCTCCCAGAGTGCTGGGATTACAGGCGTGAGATACCTGGCCTTTTAAAATTATTTTAATCTCCTTGTTAAATTTCTCCAATAGGCTTCTGAATTACTTCTCTGTGTCATGTTGAAGTTCTTTGAGCTTCTTTAGGACAGTTATTTTGAATTCTTTGTCTGTAAGGTCCACTATCTCCATCACTCCAGGATTGGTCTTTAGCACCTTATTTAGTTCATTTGGTGAGGTCATCTTTTCCTGGGTGTTCCTGGTGCTTGTTCTTTGACATCTGGGAATTGAAGAGTTAGGTATTTATTCAGTCTTCACAGTCTGGGTTGTTTAACCCCCTCCTTCTTGAGAAGGTTTTCCAGATATTCAAAGGGAACTGAGTATTGTGATGTAAGTCTATGGTCCTTATATAGACTCCTCCTATATCAGTATTGGAGATGCCCTAATGCTATGACTCCTGCAGGCTCCTAGTGGTACTGCCTGGCAGATTTGGGTAAGATATCAGGGTTTTCGTGGATTACAAGACAAAGTCTCTCACTCTTTGTGCTGGGCTGCTGGAGTTGGGGGAGTATGATGTGGGCACACCCGGGTGGCTATCAGTGCTGGGTCAGATCTGAAGCCAGCTCAGCTCACTCAAAGCCAGGCTACTGTTTTGTTGCCTGGCTGCTTCTGTTTATTCAGTGCTCCAGCACTCTTTAATCAGCAGGTGGTGGATCCTACCAGGACTGGTTCTTTCCCTTCAGGGCAGCATGTTTCCTTCTGGCCCCTGGTGGGTCCAGAAATGCCATCTAGGAACTAAGCCCTGGACTCAAGAGCTTTAGGAGTCTGTTGGTGTAAAACAAAGTCCTTCAAAACCTTCCTTTTCCTTTCCACAAGTAGAAGACGACTCTTTCTGAGCTGCACTGCTGTACTTGGGGGGAGGGAGTGACACAGGCAACTGGCTTGGCCACTACTGCTGGTGTCTCTTTGGGTAAGGTACAGCCCAAGTCCACTGGCTTCAAGCCAGCACAGCTGCAGGACTTGACCAAGGACTGCAGCCTTTGTGGACTGACTGCCTTACAAATTTATTCCAGGCCCCAGGCTGCTTTTTATTAGCGGTGATAGTACTAGTGGGAAGTTGGGTTTCAAGGCAGAGGATTTCCTTCTGGCCGGGCTAGTCTAAATGTTCCCTCCATGGGCACCTGGGATTTCTGCCCTGAGCTGTGTTCCCCTCTGCCAGGATGGCCCTGAGTTTCAATTGAAAGCCCACAATCACTCCCTTCTTCTAGTTCTGGGCACACAGGTTCTCTCTCCACTGAGCATTGGCACAACACTGCTGGGGGATGGGGAAGGAATGGCGTGGGCAATGCAAGACTGTCTTTCCTGCCCTATTCAGTGCCTCTGTCATTGATATAATGTTAACACCTGATTGGTGCCTCTGGAGGTGCTTGCTTGGGTGGACATTTGTTCAGTTTGGTGTTCAGGTAGAGGGTCCAGAGCTTTACGTTTCTGTTGGGTCCTCTTGCTCTGGGTTCATTATTAAAACTGAGTTGACCTCAATGGTTATAAAAGTTCTACATATCCAGATATTAGCAGATAATTTTATCTGCAAGTTCAGAACGTAAAGGGAATATAATTTCCACTTTAAATACACAACTAGTCAATTTTTAGCTTGTTGTGAAAGTTAACCCCACGTACTTTGGTTTCAGGGAGTAGACTAAAGAAGTGACTGACAAAGTGATCTCCTGCTTTGCAAAAGGTAAGGCATGGAAGAAAGGAATAATAACCTGTAGAAACTCAATCACATGATCACATATGGACCAAGTGTTACCATTTTGCATTTCCATTTGTAAACTAGAATTTTACTGGACATAAATACAGCAAAAATATGTGCTTTTAATTTCAGTTTTTTTTCCTTTAAAAACAAAAGGCAAAGCATCTGTCCTAAAAGAAGAATAAACTTTAAATGATGCTTACTAATTACCAGGTCTTCTAAATATGGTTTCTAGAGTTTATTTAATGCAATTCATCTTCAGGAAGCTGCAGAGTAATGAAAGTTAAAGATTATACAGGAAATACCAACAGTTTTATCTATAGGAAAAATTCCTTGTAACAAGGGAAACTATTTCTAACCTGTTTCAGAATAGTTTTTTTTTTATTATTCTACTTTTTAAAGCTCAGTTTAGGGCAGCATAATAGAAATTAAAACATGATTGTTATTTGCAGTGATTTCTTTAATAATAATCACACCAGTATTTAGTGATTAATAATACAATTGGCAGAATTCCCTAAAATCCTTATGAATTTTATGTAGATAAAAATAGAGTGGTTTTTTCCCTCTTAAGGCTTGAAATATATTTATAGTCTTATCCAAAGCTACATAGCTAGTTAGTGGGAGACTTGGTGATAAGCACAGGTCACCTGACTCTAGTTCTGTCTCTCTCTCTCTTTTTTTCTCATTACAACCTCCTGTCTTATTTACAGTGGAGAAATATAATCTAAAGAAAACAAAAATAAATGGAAAAGAGCAAAATGAATTCTGACATATGTTTGTTTATTTTTTTTTAGTAAATTTCAGCATCTTGGTTAATTTTGATCCCAAGATATCGTCTATAGTGGATGTTGATGTGCAACCATGGGCATGGTGGTTCCAGGTGTTGGCTCTGGAGTCAGACCTCTTGGTGACGGTGGCTCTGTCCCTCATTATTATGAGAGCTTCTGTTGCAGTGGTGTCTCTGGAAGATAGGGAATGCAGGAGAACCTGATTTGGGGGGTTGTAAGAATTCAGTGAATTGTAGTTTAATTGAAGTGTTTAGAATAGTGTTGATATACATAGTAGATTTACCCTAAATATTAGACATTATTATATTTACTTTTCTTTTTGAGACCGAGTCTCACTGTGTCACCCTCAATAGAGTGCTATGACGTCACAGCTCACAGCAACCTCAAACTCTTGGGCTTAAGCAATTCTGTTGCCTCAGCCTCCCAAGTAGCTGGGACTACAGGTGCCTGCCATGATGCCTGGCTATGTTGTGTTGTTGTTGTTGTTGTTGTTGTTATTGTCACTGTTTAGCAGGCCTGGGCCAGGTTTGTACCTACCAGCCCTGGTGTATGTGGCTGGTGCTCTAACCACTGACGTACGGGCACCAAGCCTAGATATTATTATATTTAATTTAATCATTAGTGTTATCAAGGATGATTAAAGCTTTGCTATCCCAAATTAAAATCCTAAAAAAAAAAAAAATTGAACATCATGTATAAATTCACTTTCTGGAGAAGGGCATCTTAGTGCTCTGATGATCTCTCTTGTAAGCATTATTAACTCATGGTAAGAACCATTAAATGAGAAAAAGAAAAATAATGTTTTCACTTAGTAGAAACCTTATAAACCAGGTAAATTAGCAGCTCAGTTACTAAATTAAATTATTTTGTTTTGAAACTTAGGCTTTCTACTAAAAGCTATTTTTTAAATAGAGTAAGAAGTCTGTTTAGATGTAGGGTTAGTTCTTAGAAAGCAATCATTCAGATGGATTTCCAGTAAATGAATTTAAGACATGGATTAAATAATTATTAAGTATGTGAATCAAAAAATTATGAAGATCTTGGGAATTTGTGTTAGAAAATCTGTAAAAACTAAGCACCATTAAAGTAGTTTGGGTTCTAATTATTTTTGGTTCTGATTATAAAAAAATCTATGGTTTCTTTTTTTTTCTTATCTAGTTATACATAGAAGTAGAGACTTACAGAGTTGTAAAAAAAAACCTTTAGGATTGTGTAGTCTTATGTTTTCTAAATTTCTAACCACAGCACCTATTGCACAAATGCAATCTTGTACAGAAGCCAAAGGGAGCTGTGATTATTCCAAGGGAGGGGAGTAGAGCTGGGCTCACCACTTCTGTAGCACTCAGATGTCTACAGTGTGGAGGCTGAAATCCTTTCCTGTTGAAGGTAAAGAAATCAACTCCATTGGCAATGGGTGCCTTGCTCAAAGATGCATGCCCAGATTGACAGTGGAGAAGTCAGGTATTGAACGAATATATTCTGCTATGTCTGCTTTCTTGTTTGCTTTCTGTATCCTTCCTAGTAAAGAATTTTTAATTAGAAAACTTAGCAATCCAGACATTTTTGTCTTCTTCACTTTGATTAGAAATAGGCATTTTTAATGTGGCAATATGTATCAAAGTATCTGATTCCCTCTTGATGTCTCTGTCATGATCCGCAAGTCTGTGCTGGCTTCTGGCTAAAAGCTCAACTCATTCTCTAAACGTTCTGTGTAATAAAATTTGTACTGAAGGCTTAACTTTTTGTGATGGGACAATTTGTAGTGGTTAAACCTCTCTGCATAGTCAAGAAAGCAGGACAGAATATGTAATATAATAGATTGAAGGCCTTGGAAGCAAATAACGTAAGTAGGGCAAAATTATAATCCGTGAGGGAAGAGAAAGAAGCACAAGAGATGAGCTCAAATTCTCCCATGAGGTCATTTTCTAAATCACAGCACAGGTAAGTGAAATATAGGAAGAAAGTAGCCTTTATACTGGGTGAAGGAGGAAGAAGTCAGAATTTGGGGCAACCAAAGTGGCTAGGACTAGAGGGGCAAAATTCTGGAGAGGTTGAAACCACAAAAAAGTAGTTCAAATATCTGCATATAAATTCTTCTCAAGTCATTTGCTAACTACTAATCTGCATTCAAGACCCCCAAGAACCTCAGCACAAAAGAACATCTGTATGGCCAAATGAGATATTTTGGTACAGAAACTGGCCACATGGTGCTAAGGAGAGACATGGAATTAAAGTGCTGTCAAGGGAGAGGGGCGAAGGTAAACAATAGCAAACACTCCCAGACTTTCAGTGGAAACCATGTCTGTCAAACTCTGGGAATAGGGACCATACCCTAGGAAGCCGAAATAGATGAGCTCTATCAGGATTTTAAATCCGGCTTACACAGGATCAAGGTGATCCACCAGTAATCGTTTTCTGACTGCCAGCAGAAAATTTAACTGTCTTTGAAGGAAGATGTCATTCAAAGCCTCACAAGTTTTTAACCATAATATTCAGCATTCAATAGAAAACTGCAAGGCTTGCTGTAAAACAGGAAAAAAAAATGACCTAAGCCCAGAGAAAAAAAGACAATAAACCCATAAAGAATTCAGATATTAGATAGGGACTTAAAAATAACTATGATTAACATGATCAAGAAAACGGGGAAACTAATGGACAACATATGTGAAAAGATGGAGAACTTCAGAGGCTGGCGTTTATGTAAAATAATCAAGAGGATATTCTAGAACTGAAAAATATTTAATAATGAGAATTTTGGATGTTTTGAATAGCTGAGTGAACTCATCAGAACTCATCAGAACAGCTGAGTGACCTGGAAGACAGATCAAATGAAGCAAAGAAAGAAAAAGGATGAAAAAACAGAACAGAGGAGAGAAGACACGGTACAGAAACTGACTTCAGGGCTCACCCTTCTTTGGAAAGAGACTTCACACTTAGCTCTATGAATCACTTCTTTCTAGACCACTTGATGCTATTAGAAACACACTCAGACAAATCTAATTCCAGTGCTGACTCAAAGCATTTTTCAAGGTAACTTGGGGGATTGAAAGATTATATTTTTAACTTTAATTTTAATGGAAAAATTCATGGTTGTTTTTTTTAAAGTAGTGTCTTTGCCAAAATTTGACAACTTCTGAAAAGAGAACTGAGTAAAAGATTCTGGGAAGTAGGAGCAGTCTGGATCAAGTTTTCTTCCTAAAGGAAATGAGTACAATGTCATAAGAATATCTTAATATTTCCTTGTTTTAGTTCTTTTTAAATATTATGGTTTTCATTCCGAAACTATCTGGATGAGTGGCAGGTCCCCACCCCTGTCACTTTCTCCTGTTTTCTTTGCTTCCCATTTTTGGTCTGTTGAGGCTTATGTTCTTTTCCCTTTTACTGTGTGAAAAATCTATAAGGTTTTCCACTGTTGGAAAGTTAGGCAGAAACCAGAAGTTTTGATCCAAGTCCTTGTAAGTTGCAGCATGGTGTAATTTCACTGGCTGTAATGCCCCTTTTTTAAGTCTTAAACTATTTTTCTTGAGTCTTTTATGTATCGCCTGTCGACCCAACCTGACACCACTGGGAAAAAATGTATTCTGACAATAGTCTTATTGGTTCCTTAAGAAAACGATAAAAATGAGCGGCGCCTGTGGCTCAAGGAGTAGGGCACCGGTCCCATATGCCGGAGGTGGTGGGTTCAAACCCAGCCCCGGCCAAAAAACCAAAAAAAAAAAAAAAAGGAAGAAAAAAAAAAAACTACAAAAAAAAAAAGAAAACAATAAAAATATGAAGGCATATTTATGAAGATTCTAACAAAGAGTGACTAGTATATTTTATCTTTCCTATTTAGTGATCCTCAACTAAAAATCAACCAAAGGCCAATGTTTGTTATCATAAAACATTGGCTGTTTTCTTTTCTTTCTTTTTTTTTTTTTTTACAGACAATACGAACGCTTTATTTAACACTTCCAGATCATCCTTGTTTAGCCAAGTGGTCGCGATATAATATATCCAGAAATGGCTCCTGGCCTAGCAATAGCATTGTATTCCTCCCCTTCTTCCTACTCACCCCGCAACTTCCTCCCAAATCCTTGATGGCAAAGAGCTACCCCTGGGCATCAATAACACATGAATATAATTGCAAATAACTAATTGCCCCACAACTCTGCCTGATGCATTGTGATGCCCCAGTTTCTGAGGATAAGAAAGGACTGAGTTTGTATATAAATGGATGGTACCAGAAAGCTGCAGGAAATACTAATTATACTATATAATATTGAAGCACTTTAAAGATTTTTTCTAGATTATAAAATGCTTTCACAAATGCTATGTCATTTGACTTTCTGAAAATTGTTTGAGGTAGGAAGAATAATGTTATTATCCTCATTTCACAATGAGGAGACTAAGGTAGAAGAAAGGGGAGTGACTCAGCCATGCAACAAGCAGTGAGCATTAAAGTTAGGACTCACGCTGTGCAGCCACTCGGTGCTATCATACTCAGGAGGCTTGAGTAGCCTAGTAAGGGGATGCAGGCAGTATCATTACGCAAATACTTTCATAGTCTGCAGTAAGACTATGCCTACCTCAAACCCGTAACAGTGACAGACTATACTACATATTTTGGAATCCTATTTTAGTGCTAGTGGAAGAAAGATGGTCTATGTTGCAGAAGCTTTTTTTTTTTTTTATGTGATATTATTTTTATGAACTGGAAAAACAATGGCTGAAAAGAACAATTATGGTGTGTACCATTGTTATTGAATATATTTTCTTTTTTTTTATTTTATTTTATTTATTTATTTATTTATTTATTTTTATTGTTGGGGATTCATTGAGGGTACAATAAGCCAGTTACACTGATTGCAATTGTTAGGTAAAGTCCCTCTTGCAATCATGTCTTGCCCCCATAAAGTGTGACACACACTAAGGCCCCACCCTCCTCCCTCCGTCCCTCTTTCTGCTTCCCCCCCCAAACTTAATTGTCATTAATTGTCCTCATATCAAGATTGAGTACATAGGATTCATGCTTCTCCATTCTTGTGATGCTTTACTAAGAATAATGTCTTCCACTTCCATCCAGGTTAATACGAAGGATGTAAAGTCTCCATTTTTTTTAATAGTTGAATAGTATTCCATGGTATACATATACCACAGCTTGTTAATCCATTCCTGTGTTGGTGGGCATTTAGGCTGTTTCCACATTTTGGCAATGGTAAATTGAGCTGCAATAAACAGTCTAGTACAAGTGTCCTTATGATAAAAGGATTTTTTTCCTTCTGGGTAGATGCCCAGTAATGGGATTGCAGGATCGAATGGGAGGTCTAGGTTGAGTGCTTTGAGGTTTCTCCATACTTCCTTCCAGAAAGGTTGTACTAGTTTGCAGTCCCACCAGCAGTGTAAAAGTGTTCCCTTCTCTCCACATCCACGCCAGCATCTGCAGTGTTGAGATTTTGTGATGTGGGCCATTCTCACTGGGGTTAGATGATATCTCAGGGTGGTTTTGATTTGCATTTCTCTAATATATAGAGATGATGAACATATTTTCCATGTGTCTGTTAGCCATTCGTCTGTCATCTTTAGAGAAAGTTCTATTCATGTCTCTTGCCCATTGATATAAGGGATTGCTGGCTTTTTTCATGTGGATTAATTTGAGTTCTCTATAGATCCTGGTTATCAAGCATTTGTCTGATTGAAAATATGCAAATATCCTTTCCCATTGTGTAGGTTGTCTCTTTGCTTTGGTTATTGTGTCCTTAGCTGTACAGAAGCTTTTCAGTTTAATGAAGTCCCATTTGTTTATTTTGTTGTTGTTGCAATTGCCATGGCAGTCTTCTTCATGAAGTCTTCCCCCAGGCCAATATCTTCCAGTGTTTTTCCTATGCTTTCTTGGAGGATTTTTATTGTTTCATGCCTTAAATTTAAGTCCTTTATCCATCTTGAATCAATTTTTGTGAGTGGGGAAAGGTGTGGGTCCAGTTTCAGTCTTTTACATGTAGACATCCAGTTCTCCCAACACCATTTATTGAATAGGGAGTCTTTCCCCCAAGGTAAGTTCTTGTTTGGGTTATCAAAGATTAGGTGGTTGTAAGATGTTAGTTTCATTTCTTGGTTTTCAATTCGATTCCAAGTGTCTATGTCTCTGTTTTTGTGCCAGTACCATGCTGTCTTGAGCACTATGGCTTTGTAGTACAGACTAAAATCTGGTATGCTGATGCCCCCAGCTTTATTTTTGCTACTAAGAACTGCCTTAGCTATACGGGGTTTTTTCCGGTTCCATACAAAACGCAGAATCATTTTTTCCAAATCTTGAAAGTACGATGTAGGTACTTTGATAGGAATGGCATTGAATAGGTAGATAGCTTTGGGAAGTATAGACATTTTAACAATGTTGATTCTTCCCATCCATGAGCATGGTATGTTCTTCCATTTGTTAATATCCTCTGCTATTTCCTTTCTGAGGAGTTCATAGTTTTCTTTATAGAGGTCCTTCACCTCCTTCGTTAGGTATATTCCTAGGTATTTCATTTTCTTTGAAACTATGGTGAAGGGAGTTGTGTCCTTAATTAGCTTCTCATCTTGACTGTTATTGGTGTATACAAAGGCTACTGACTTGTGGACATTGATTTTATATCCTGAAACATTACTGTATTTTTTGATGACCTCTAGGAGTCTTGTGGTTGAGTCTTTGGGGTTCTCTAAGTATAAGATCATGTCATCAGCAAAGAGGGAGAGTTTGACCTCCTCTGCTCCCATTTGGATTCCCTTTATTTCCTTGTCTTGCCTAATTGTATTGGCTAGAACTTCCAGCACTATGTTGAATAGTAAAGGTGACAGAGGACAACCTTGTCTGGTTCCAGTTCTAAGAGGAAAAGCTTTCAGTTTTACTCCATTCAGTAAAATATTGGCTGTGGGTTTGTCATAGATAGTTTCAATCAGTTTTAGAAATGTGCCACCTATGCCTATACTCTTCAGTGTTCTAATTAGAAAAGGATGCTGGATTTTATCAAATGCTTTTTCTGCATCTATTGAGAGGATCATGTGATCTTTATTTTTGCCTCTGTTAATATGGTGGATAACGTTTATGGACTTGCGTATGTTAAACCAGCCTTGCATCCCTGGGATGAAGCCTGCTTGATCATGATGAATGACTTTTTTGATGATAAGCTGTAATCTATTGGCTAGGATTTTGTTGAGAATTTTTCCATCTATATTCATGAGTGAGATTGGTCTGAAATTCTCCTTTTTGTTTGGGTCTTTTCCTGGTTTTGGTATCAGGGTGATGTTTGCTTCATAGAATGTGTTGGGGAAGATTCCTTCCTCCTCAGTTTTTTGGAATAATTTCTGCAGGATGGGAATAAGCTCTTCCTTGAAGGTTTGATAGAATTCTGCAGTGAAGCCATCTGGACCAGGGCATTTTTTAGTTGGAAGCTTTTTTATTGTTTCTTTGATCTCAGTGCTTGAAATTGGTCTGTTCAGGAGGTCTATTTCATCCTGGCTAAGTCTAGGGAGAGGGTGTGATTCCAAATATTGATCCATTTCCTTCACATTGTCAAATTTCTGGGCATAGAGTTTCTGGTAGTATTCAGAGATGATCTCTTGTATCTCTGTGGGATCAGTTGTTATTTCCCCTTTATCGTTTCTGATTGAGGTTATTAGAGATTTTACTTTTCTATTTCTAGTTAGTCTGGCCAATGGTTTGTCTATTTTATTTATTTTTTCAAAAAACCAACTCCTTGTTTCATTAATTTGCTGAATGATTCTTTTGTTTTCAATTTCATTGATCTCTGATTTGATTTTGGATATTTCTTTTCTTCTACTGAGTTTAGGCTTAGATTGTTCTTCTTTTTCCAATTCCATAAGATCTCTTGTGAGATTGTTGATGTGCTCTCTTTCTGTTTTTCGAATGTAGGCATCTAAAGCGATGAATTTTCCTCTCAAAACTGCTTTTGCAGTATCCCACAGGTTTTGGTAGCTTGTGTCTTCATTGTTGTTATGCTCAAGGAAGTTAATGATTTCCTGTTTTATTTCTTCCTTCACCCATCTGTTATTCAACAGAAGATTGTTTAATTTCCATGCCTTTGGGTGGGCTTGAGCATTTTTGTTAGAGTTGAGTTCCACCTTTAGTGCCTTATGGTCTGAAAAGATACAAGGTAAAATTTCAATTCTTTTGATTCTGTTGATATTTGTTTTGTGTCCCAGGATATGATCAATTTTGGAGAATGTTCCATGGGATGATGAGAAGAATGTATATTCTTTATCTTTGGGGTGGAGTGTTCTATATGCGTCTATCAAGCATAGTTGTTCTAGGGTCTCATTTAAATCTCTTACATCTTTGTTTAATTTCTGTTTAGAGGATCTGTCCAGCTCTGTAAGAGGTGTGTTAAAGTCCCCTGTTATTATGGTATTATCAGATATCATATTGCTCAGACTGAGTAAGGTCTGCTTCAAGAATCTGGGAGCATTTAAATTGGGTGCATAAATATTTAGAATTGAAATGTCTTCTTGTTGTAGTTTTCCCTTGACCAATATAAAGTGACCATCTTTGTCTTTTTTGACTTTAGTTGCTTTAAATCCACATGTATCTGAAAATAAGATTGCAACTCCTCTTTTCTTCTGAATTCCATTTGCCTGAAAAATTGTCTTCCAACCCTTGACTCGGAGCTTTAATTTGTCTTTTGAAGCCAGGTGTGTTTCTTGCAGACAGCAAATGGATGGCTTGTGTTTTTTAATCCAGTCAGCCAATCTATGTCTCTTCAGTGGGGGAATTCAAGCCATTAACATTTATTGAGATAATTGATAAGTGTGGTAGTATTCTATTCGTCTTATTTTGTGAGAGTCCATTGCTTAGTTTTATCTTTTGCATCAGTGTGGAGGTTAGGTTCTGTCCTTTGATTTCTGAGTTCTTACTTTGCTGCTGATCCATTGTGGTGGTCAGTGTGCAGAACAGGTTGAAGTATTTCCTGTAGAGCGGGTCTTATTGTGGCAAATTTCCTCAATGTTTGTATATCCGTGAATGATTTGATTTCTCCGTCAATTTTGAAGCTTAGCTTAGCAGGGTACAGAATTCTGGGCTGAAAATTGTTCTGTTTAAGTAGATTAAACGTAGATGACCATTGTCTTCTTGCTTGGAAAGTTTCATTAGAGAAGTCTGCGGTAACTCTGATGGATTTGCACCTGTAGGTCAACTGGCGCTTACTCCTGGCAGCTTGCAGAATCTTTTCTTTTGTCTTGACTTTGGACAGGTTCATCACAATGTGTCTTGGAGAAGCTCGGTTAGAGTTGAGGCGACCCGGGGTCCGATATCCCTCTGAAAGCAGTGTGTCAGACTCTTTGGTGATGTTTGGGAAATTTTCTTTTATAATATTCTCTAGTATGGCTTCCATTCCTCTGGGGCATTCTTCTTCCCCTTCTGGAATTCCTATAACTCGTATGTTGGAACGCTTCATAAAGTCCCATAATTCTGACAGTGAACGTTCTGCTTTTTCTCTCTTCTTTTCTGCCTCTTTTACTATCTGAGTTATCTCAAGAACTTTGTCTTCTACCTCTGAAATTCTTTCTTCTGCATGGTCTAACCTGTTGCTGATACTTTCCATTGTATCTTTAAGTTCCCTAATTGACTGTTTCAGTTCCTTCAGATCTGCTATATCCTTTTTATATTCTTCATATCGTTCATCTCTTATTTGATTCTGTTTTTGGATTTCCTTTTGGTTATTTTCCACTTTATTAGCAATTTCCTTCATTGTTTCCATCATTTCTTTCATTGTTTTCAACATGTGTATTCTAAATTCCCTTTCTGTCATTCCTAACATTTCTATACTGGTGGAATCATCTGCAGTAGCTACCTCATGGTCCCTTGGTGGGGTTGTTCTAGACTGGTTCTTCATGTTGCCTGGAGTTTTCTGCTGATTCTTCCTTGTGAGTGATTTCTTTTATCTGTTTCCTTGCCCTAATTTTCCTTTCACTTCCTCTTGCTCTTTAAGTTCTTGTGCCTGTGGACTAAGGGTTACAGGACCAGAAGGGTGAGAAGGTTGAAGAGCAAAAAAAGGGGATGAAAGAAAGGAGGACCGAGTGATAAGAAAAAAAGAAAGCTAGAGAAAGGAGAGGGGGTGGGTATAAGGAATATTGACAGAAAGAGGGAGACAGGGCAATATAGGTGTACAGTAGGGTACTTTGACACAACCTTAAAAAACCCCACCTTCTGGGGGTGCCCAGTTGCGTGGTTCCCTTGAGGTCAGCAGCTCTTTGCTAACCTGATCAGACACAGTACCCCACCTCCACCAAGTAGAGAGGAAAGACAAAAATGCTATAAATCAAACCAAAAGAAGCAAACAGAAAACTTTACGGGGATAAAATTGGGTGAAAAACCAAATTATATCGGTAGAAACACTAGCAAAAATGAAGTTGAAGTTATTAAAAAAGGCAGCAATGGGAAATTATAATTAAACTAAGAAAATTGAGAAAGAAAAAGGGATCTGTGTGGAAAAGATTGAAATTAAAAAAACAAAAGAACATCAGCAACGTCAAACAAGCAAAAAAAACAACCAAACAAAAAAAAAAGAAAAAAATACACAACCAAAAACAAAGCAGTTTGTATATGTTATTGAATATTGTCTGGGCAACACGTGGTCTTCTGGGATATGAGATGTTAGTCACAGTTCTGATACGACTGGAGGCTACTGATTTCTCAAACCCCAGCAGGTAGACACCCTAAATCTCTCTTTAGCCTACTTAAAAGGCACTTTGAACTTGTAAACTTGCTGAGCAGAAGCTTTCCCAGCTTTCTCGCTGGAATCGCTGCTGAAGTGGCTATCCACTTACCCAGTGTGCCAAAACCGGTCTCACTCTGCCCCTGAGGGTTAGGGCTGCAAGGCGGCTCAAACCCCACCCTTAGGCTACTTGGTTGCTGGGTTACCATCTCCCACCCGTTTCTAGCTCTGCGACCCTGAGGGCGGAGCTTGCTGGGGCAGATCACTGACAATGGATCCGTGTGACCCACCGCCAAACACTATTAGCTCCGTCTGGCTCAGCGGCTCAGACTGGGGCCCTAGACAACGGCCAAAGTTCTCACACTCCCGCTCAGGCCTTCCCCAAGGCAGTTCAACTCAGTGCCAAGTCCAAGGACATCAAAACAGTTCACAGGTAAGGCCTTTCTGGTTTGCAGTCTCGCTGCTACTAAACTTACAGTTGTGGGCGGGTTTAGACGGATTGAACACACGCGACCACTTGCCAGTTTTCCACTGTTTTAGTCCTCCTCTTGGGGTCCAGAAGTCTCTCGCTGACTCCCTGTATCTTCATAGGAGTGATGATAGGCAGTTCCCACCAGCCAGAGATGCCTGGAGTCCTATCTCCCCAGACTCACGGTGCCCAGATGCAAGGAAGCTGTTACTCGGCTGCCATCTTGCTCCGCCCCTATTCGTTGCAGAAGCTTTTTACCGTGTGAATCCCCACATTGTTCTGAGAAATGGTATTATAATAGACAAGAGTTTCAGAAAATTTTAAAACTTCTTTCTTTTATCATAATCTGGACCTTAAGAGGAAGGAAGTAAATACCTACAGGTGGTTTGGGAAACTTAGGAGAATCTTCTTGGGAATATGCAATAGTGATTTGTCCAGATAAGGGCTTTGGGGATCCAGAGTCATTTAAACTGTCTACCAACCTGATGCAAAGTACATAAGCAGGCCCTGTGGGAGTGCTTCTTAGTGTGGGGATCACGCCGTCAGACAGTTCTCTATGAGTCTCTCACATTTCTACATGTCTTGTGAGTGGAGGAACTGACTTTATTTCATTCCATCATTTCAAGAATGTTTGTGGACAGCCTTGAAAGTGTCGCTCTCCAGAGCAAAGAGTAGGCATGCATACTGTCCACCACAAAAGATTTAGGTTCCCTAAAAAGCTGAGGGTTCTTCTCTATAATGCCTACTGTGTAAAAGTGCCACTTGACCCTCTTTATGTTGCCCTATGTGAATTGGCACTACAGGAACTGACATTTCAGCTACTTCTGTTTCTGAGACTAATATAGTCAATAGTCTCTGACCTAGAAATGTCACATCTTCTAGCATCTATAAAATGTCACAACTTCTATCATTCTATAAAAGTATGATAGGCTAATTGTCAGCTTACAATAGACTTTGCAGTTCTTCTTCTTGTTGTTCTTTTTTTTTTTAACACAGCATCTCACTCTGTTGCCCAGGCTAGAGTGCATGACATTAGCCTAGTTCACCGCAATGTCAGACTCTGAGTTCAAGCAATTCTCCTGCCTCAGCCTGCTGAGTAGGTGGGACTACAGGCACCTGCCACAACATCTGGCTACTTTTTCTATTTTTAGTAGAGATGGGGTCTCATTCTTTCTCAGGCTGGTTTCAAACTCCTGACTCAAGGGATCCTTCCACTTTGGCCTCCCAGAGGATTACAGGAGTGAGCCACCATGCCCAGCCGATTCTTTACAAATCACAGGGCACTCCCTCATCCCCCATCTGTAGCCTAATGCAAGAAAACAAACAACCCTCCCAAACCCCCCACAGGCATTTAGAGTTCATGTATATGCAGTTTTCTGCGAGTTTTGTATTTCTAGCAAGATGATTCTGACATTTCACAATTATCCCTTGTCTGTGGAAACCAGATACCTAGCTAGTGAAAAAGTCAGCAAATAATGATACTGTGAACAATTTGGGGACTTTCAGATAATTTACTGCTTATCCTCCACTGTTGACTTGAGTCTGTTTATGACTGCCATGAGCAGCCTGGAATATGGGTCTTCAGTCTGGGTAGCTGCTTCCATTTTTCCATTTTATTGTTCAGCACCTTTGGAAATTATCCTCCTTGCTCCCCACTAGGCTGAGTTTTGACTCCCAGTCACATTTGGATGATAATTCTTGTCAATATAACCATGTTGTCTCTTAACTTTTTATGATGATGAATCAAATAACCTCAACAAACCATCTCTGATGGGACTTATACTTGTTTAAGACTGGGGAATTTTGTCACCCTCATATATTACGTAGAGCCCAGTTATGGGTAAGAAGGTTTTACAAGCTCGGGCTCTCTTCGTGTTCAAGGTCAATGTGATTTTCTATGATTAACGCTGCCCAGCAACTGTGACATTCATTTCTGTTCCTAACCCCATCAGACTTTTTATTTATGTTCAGTCAGGATTTGGATTTTAGTTTGGCCCCATTCATTTATTCTAAAAACATTTATTGAAACCTGACTGGATGCACAGCACTGTCCCTAAAGGATTCTGTCCAGGTGAAAAGAAGTATAAGCAGTCCCTGAGTTACAAACATCTGACTTATGTACAACTGGCACTTACGAATGGAGGCTATTACAGTAAGTCCCCGAGTTACAGACATCTGACTGATGTATGACTAGTACTATGGATGGAGGCTATTACAGGTGATAGGTCAATGGACATGGTCCAACTGCCATACGGATTCAACTTAAGAACAAATCTACAGTACCTTTCACATTAATTACCAGGGGACTGCCTGTAATTCCCGTTAAGGGGAGGAGAGCATCCTCTGTGGTCCTGCCTAAGGTCAGCAGTTCACTTCAGGGAAGGGAGGCGCAGACTGAGGAATCTCTCATTGATTGTAAGTCCATGAGGGCAGGCAGAGTCTTTCTCTGGTGCTGCTTTTCTGCTGAGTATGCTGCCTGACAAATAATAATAAGGTCAAAATGAATTAAAATAACAGCTCTCTTAGATGGTCTTTTTTCGCCTTAATCATTCACCTTGAATTTTATTTATGAAGTTGTTGACTACATTAATTGAGTATATTGGGTTATGGTAAACATTCTGTATTACATGACTGCTTTACTTTCTGCTCTTTCTTTTCCTTTAACCAGAAAATAAATTAATGATCACTAGATTTCATACTTTTCAGTACCGTGTTTTATATCAGAACCATACTTCTTTGTTCTACTCTGAAGGTACAGAGAACAATGCTATAGAAAAACTACTTACATATAACTCAACTGTTAGGTTGAACCATGTGAAATTGATGGTATTTGAGATTTTTTAATCTTCAGTCAAAAAATTCTTTAGGTTAAACTTAATGGATTGTGTTTTTTAAGAAAATAAAACTACTGAAATGCCTATAAAAGAATGAACATTTCTCCACAAACATTCCCATTGTATACTCTACGATGAAGAATAACTTCTAGCCATAGTGAATGGTATTTGTGTGTTTTCATTTTCTTACCAAAATTCTTCCAAACTGATGAGTCACATCACAAAATATTGCTTTCCCAGCTCCATTAGGTGCACATTTGCTTCATATTATTTGAGGACTTGCATTATTAGAATGAGAGGAAACCACAGAAATGATGGATTCTTGGTTCACTATGTTAACAAAAAGTTACTGAGTGCCAATAAAACAGTATTTACTGCGTGATCAAAAGTAAAAGACTGCCCTTGCCTCCTTGGAATGTATTGTTTATATTTTGTATCGTTTCTATCAAAGAGCTTTGTAAGCACAGTCATGTGTCATTTAACAACAGGGATAGTTCTGAGAGATGAGTCCTTACGGTGACTTTGTTGCTATACATCATCAAGTGTACTTGTGCTGACCTCTAAATGGCACAGCCTAGTGCTCCTGGAGTACATATGTATACAGCATGTTACTTCACCGAGCATTAAAGGCAACCGTAACACAATGCTAGGTATTGTGTTTAATCTTATGGAACCACTGTCGGTCGTATAGATGCAGTCTATTGGTGACCAAAAGGTCCTTATGCAACATGCTGCTGTAAGTGTAAAATTATAGCCATAATAGGTGCTTCAAAGGAGAGTGCATCACAGCAAAGATGTTTCAGGAAGTTGATTAAGGCAAGGAGGGCAGGGAGGGCCTTTCTGAGGAAGTGATGGCTGAGCCAAGGTTAAGCACAGGTGTTAACCTGATGAAAGGGACCGGTGGTGCTGACATGAAGTAATGCTGTTTGGTTCAGATAAATGGGTATTTATAGAATGTCTACCATATGCCGGACACCATGCTTTGATGCTGGGAAATAAAAATGAATAAGACATGTTCTTTGCCCCCAGTCAATAGCTTACTATAAGGCTTTCATTGTCATGTAATTTATAAGTCAGGAGTGTTGCCCTTTATGTATTTGCTTTGTTTCTATGTAGTTTCAATTTCATTGTCTCAGGATTACTTCAGTGAAGTAGGTAGGCCAGTCATCCTCAATAAATCAAACACAGTCTTTGTCATGGAGTCAAAGTTTAACTAACACACAGTTTGCTGTATTAAAGTCCCCAAACACTATTCTAGGCCCTGCCATCCACTGAATATGGTTCCATGGCGTAGCTGATGACTGTTTCAGAGTCTGCCAGCAGCATGGCTCCAGGAAGGAAGCCAGACTGGAGCAAACAAGAGAAGCATTATGACTTTATCTTTTAACCATTAACTGAAATGACTCCTTTATTAACCCAGCTCCAGAAACAAATTATAAACATACAGGAGGTGCACTTGATTAACTTATTTTCATGTTAAGTATTATTCAGACGTGGAGTACAAACTTGTGGGGACACTCAGGAAACACACAGATGACACATCAGGAGTGTCAAAAAAGGAAGAGGCAAGAAGTGCACCAAAATGGAGATCGCCAAAATGGAAAGAAGAACCATGACACAAAACAATGTCCACCAGAGCCAGGTTTTTGCCCAGCCTATCAGGCCAGTCCTCATTCTCCACACCCACCTGAAGCACTTTCAAGGCCTGTCATCATTAATCCTGCCAGAGGCTAGGGCTAAGCCCTTTCAGTATCTTTCAGTTTCTGCTATTGCTTGATTATTGTAGAATTTATTGACTCTTGTTCCATTTGGCTTTATGCTGTAATCTTGTGGAGAACTTATCTAGACTTTTGAGTGATGACTCTCTGCTTTTCTTGTTTGGGTCACCGTACCTCCAAATCCCAGCCCTTATGACCCTACTCTGACCATCAGGCCTCTTGGCTTGTTCCTTTTCCTAGGACTTCCAGCCCTCCATGAAGGGATAGATGAGAAGCCAGTGATGTCAAGGTCTGTGTCTCTGTCCTGTGGTCTCATTTCATTATTTTTAAAGTTTTCACTCTTTTTTGGCAGGGATTCATAAATTTCTTTTATAGATTGGTATCAATGTAAGTAGTTAGGCTACACATCCTAACTACTTATTTTCTTTTTCTCTATGTTTGTTTGTTTATTTTTGGGGGGGGTGATGGAGGTACCTTATCTTTGGGAATAATTTATTAGGGGAAAGCAATATTTCCAAGTTATAGAAGACGTCTCCGTATTGCACCTTTCAGTGACCTGTCCAACCTCACACCCTGCTGCTTATTGTGGTGTAATCAAGTAGTGAAGAACGACAGCTTCAAATTTGATTTCTTAATTGAGCATCACATCATATAAGTATGTTAACCAAACAGGTGAGTGTTAATGGTTTGAGTTCATCAGTTAAGAAGTTTTAAAGACTATTTTAAGAAATTAAGTCAGAGACAGCAGTATAAAATGACTTTTTGGAAGATAGAAAATATACCTTTTTATTTACAATCTATAAAACTTTCGAGATTTGCTTTTGAGAATTCAGCGTGTGTTCTGTCGTTAACAATTCCACACTTTTCCTGTGAAGATCTATTATCAACCCTGTTGATGATAGCTGTGATTTTTGCCTAAAATATCTAAATGCATGTGGTGAACGACATTTTCAGACTTTATATCTAGCAAGTTGTTTGTGATATCTCATTTCCAGACTATTCTGTAAGAAGGAATTACATAAGTACTATTTTGCCCATTAAATAACTGTTTTTGCTTAATTTTTTATTCTGGAAATTTACTAACAATATACTGCAGTAGTAATCTAGTGGTGCCAAAGATATTCTTCTTTTATTTTGGAACAAGTTGCTAGTGACTCAGAGCACATTGGGCGTCCAAGCTATGGTTAACTGGTGGTCAAGTTGGGAAATTCTGTTCCCATTAAATCTCCTTTTCTTAGCCCAGAACACCTCTCCACTCAACATTTTTTTCTTTTGATTTGTCATGCTCATGGTCTCTGCTTGGTGTTTTCAGACCAAAAGTAGAGGCAATGACATGCTCTGAGAAGTATTGTTCCTGGTGCATTTCCCGCTTAGCTAAAAACATGAAGTACAGGCCATTTCATGGAAAAGCCCTTTTTTGTGATATTTCCAACTCTGGAAGTTTGGATCAGCTTTGGTTGAGCGTTTGAACTTTTGGCTTTTTACTTACAGTAAAACCTTCTAACTTGAGAATTTTAGCACAATTTCTACTTATAATAAAATATCAGCTGTATTTAGATTATGCCTACGCATGAATCAGTTTACTTTTAAACCATTTTTACTTAATATCAGACTGTACTTGTAGCCAAAAAAGGCACACAGAATTGTAAGATATACTACTTAGTGGTAGAAAGAGCAGTCATTTTAACAGTTTCAGAACTTTGCTCATTTATTGGATAGTTTATTTAAAATGCGTCTTTGTCTTAGTCTATTTTTTGTTGCCTATAACAGAACACCTGAAACTGGGTAATTTATAAAGAAAAGGAATTTGTTGATTATAATTATGGAGGCTGAGAAGTCCAAGGTCAAAGGGTCATATCTGGTGGTCAAGGGGCCTTTTTGCTGGTAGAGGCTCTGCAGAGTCCTATAGCTCACACACAGGGCATCACATGGCCAAGGTGGCTGAGTGTGTTAGCTCAGGTCCCTCTTCCTCTTCTTATAAAGCCTCCAGTCATACTCCCATATTAACTCTTTAGTCTATACACTCATCAATCCATTAGTCTGTGAATAAATTAATCCACTCATGAGGCGGAGACCTCAGGACCCAATCATGTCTTAAAGGCTCCACCTTTTAATACTGCTACATTGGGCATTGGGTTTCAATAAGAGTTTCAGAAGGACAAACATTTAAACCACAGCATGTCTACTACTGTAAGGGTTTATTCATTTGTGAGCATTTGATGAAAAAGTTTACTATTTAAAATAAGTACAGAAGCAAAAATTTTGGGTTAAATAAAATAGTCTGATAACTCTTTTGACAGGGAATTGCAGGTCCTAACAGAAAACAAATCTAAATTACTTTGCACTCCAGTAATCATTCAACCAATTTTTAGTAATTCTAGGAGACAGAGGAAGTTTACAGTTAGAAATTCATGTAGGATATATATGCATCTATCTATATATGTCTGTGCATGTATGTGTGTGTTTGTGTGTGTGTATATATATATATATAATATATATTTAGGTCCATTGAAGTAAAACTCTAATTGGACAGACTAGCCAGAGACAAATCAGTCAGATAAGGTTATATTTAATTCCAGCCAAGTGATACGGGCTAATCTTACTGGAATTAGATGATATCTCAAAGTAGTTTTGATTTGCATTTCTCTGATGATTAAGGATGATGAGCATTTTTTCATATGTCTGTAGGCCATGAGCCTGTCTTCTTCAGAAAAGTTTCTCTTCAAGTCCCTTGCCCAGCCTGCGATGGAATCATTTGTTCTTTTCTTGCTTATAAGTTTGAGTTCTCTGTGGATTCTGGTTATTAAACCCTTGTCAGAGACATAACCTGCAAATATCTTCTCCCATTCTGAGGGCTCAGCCCTACTATGAAACTAATTTATGGCTTTCACATGAAAGCCATAACCCAGTGATAACCTAAGAATATGGGGAAGGGGGAGAGGGAGGGGAGGGAGGGGGGAGGATGGGCGGAGGGAGGGTGATTGGTGGGATTACACCTGCGGTGCATCTTACAAGGGTACATGTGAAACTTAGTAAATGTAGAATATAAATGTCTTAACACAATAACCAAGAAAATGCCAGGAAGGCTATGTTAACCAGTGTCATGAAAATGTGTCAAACGGTCTATAAAACCAGTGTATGGTGCCCCATGATTGCATTAATGCACACAGCTATGATTTAATAATAATAAAAAAATAATAATAATTCCAGGCAGGTCAGCTGGCCTTGAGCAATTTGGTATGTTATTTTCCAGCATTGGTGAGTGACTTAATCTTTCTTAGTCTTTTGCAATTTTTGCAATAGAGGAGATTGGCCTTGGTAAATTGAATGGATTGCATGGTTTTATTTGTTCTCTTCTTATTAAGCTATCAAATGTGATCCTACAGCAGTTTGATTTTTAAGCATGATAAATGGCAAAATCACATTCTAGATTGAGTTGTTAAATACATTCATTTCACTTGCCTTGGTAAGATGTAATTTGCTACAATTATTTTTTCACCTTTGATTTTACATTAATGGCAAGTCATCTGAAGGAAGAGGAAAAATTGTCAAGGAGCATAGAGTACAGAGGTAAGAGAATCATTCAGAAGAATCATAGCCCTTCAGCTTTAACTCTTATTGAAAAAGGAATTTAATTCAATATTTATAGAAGTTCTGAAATGACTGAATACTTCTTTTTATTCCATGTCTTCTTTGCTTCCATTTAGGTGGAATGTACTGGACAAGATTAGAAATGGCTGTTCTTTCAGTTTTTTATGGTTCAGACTAAAAGCAAAGTGCCAGAGTTCTTAAAAGTAATCTCTCTTTATGAGATTCCAAGCCCTTGTGCAGACTCAGAAAGTGAAGACGACATCTAGGTTTTTAAAGAATTTATCAAACTGTATATACCATACTAAACTTTTGAAATTTTTCTCATGGCTAGTTGATGACACAACCTTCCAATCCGGGTCAACCCCGCCTGCCCTAAACCTTCTTCCAAAGCAAGAAAAACAAAGGAAAAGACACAGCTAAAACCTATTAAAATGCTGCAGAAGCCAAACATTTTTCTATTGTGTCTGCATCACATGATATCCATTTTCTTCCCTTAATTCTTGGAATAATATCACCCACAAGTTAAAATCTTACATTTCAGATTTTTTAGCTCTAGCTGAATAATACTGGATGAGTTAGAAAGTCCTAGCAGTGAATTTATAAAGAAAATGTTGACAGAGCTTGGATTCTCATAGTGCTGGTGGGTACCATGATTATAATAATGGTTTCCTTTAAAACTCTTCCATTAAATGTTCCAAACAGTGGAATTTGTAGTTTTTCCTTTGGTCTTAAGATCAAAAAAAAAAAAAAAGAACAACTTTATATTTCTAAGGTTGGAAAGCGTCTATATTTCCACAATTTCTGTGGGAAAACAATCCACCCTTTCTCAGTTTATTGAAAACCACCGCCTTGGCTTCAATACCTGCCATTACAAGCCCTTTCATTTCATCTCATATCTCCTTTTAGGAAGTCAGAGTCTGTCTGTGTCACTTTTTTGTTGTTGTTGTTGCTTGTTTGCTTTCCTTCCCATGTGGTTGGCTTTCAAAGACTACATACAGTAAATGAAAAGTGGTTTGAAAAACTGAAGATAGGGTAGAGTAGTGGTTAAGAGTGTAAACCCGGGACACATTGTTTAGGGCCCGTGGTAGCTGGGTGACTTAGGCAAACCATGTAACTCTTAAGCTTCCCTTTTTATCATCTGTAAAATGTGAATACTAATAGTATCTGCTTCAGAGGGCTTTGGTAAGAATCAAATAAAGTAACAAATGGAATATGACTAGATGAGCACCACTGATTGATGCTCTCATCAGAAATTTTATTTATTTATTTATTTATTTATTTTAGAGATGAGCAGGGTGGTCTCACTATGTTGCCCAGGCTGAACTTGAACTCCCAGGCTCAGGGATCCTTCTGCCTCAGTCTAGATGCTTTATTTTTAACAGAGAATTTGGATATATTTTCTAGTAGCAATTAGTATCTATGAAAGCTTTATTTTTGCAACAAGCATGTTTAAGTGTTTTCACTTAAAATTTTAAAATAAAATTAATTGAAGCCTATTTACTCATTGGACAACTCTTTATTGAGTGCCTACTGTGTGCCATTTGGGGAACACAGCTTCTTCCTCCAAGGAGCTCATAGCCACTATATTTGTGTTTTGAGAATTATCTTGAAGTTAGAAAAGACTTTTTTTTTTTTTTTTGCAGTTTTTGGCAGGGGCTGGGTTTAAACCCACCACCTCTGGCATATGGGGCCGGCGCCCTACTCCGTTGAGCCACAGGCGCTGCTCTAGAAAAGACTTTTTAAAGGTTGAACAGAATGTGCACAAAATTTTGCTCTTTGTGTTTTAGAAGCTGATTTAAGAAAGCAAAATACCATTATTTCTACTCTTCATGTGGACTGTAAAGTTTAAGTTGCAGAAAAAGGTCCATTATGATTTAAATAACCCAGAACCCCAATACAGATGGATACTGTCGCATGTTAATAAACAACTGTAATAAAGCTTTGGAAAGTAATTTTTGTTTACAAATAACCTATGCTTCCCCTACCATGTCTCCCAAAGTAAAGCCCAGAGGGAATGCTTGTCTATAATTTAAATGTCTACATTTTCACAGAGCCTTTGAATTTCTTTTAAAAAAAAAACTATTGTTACATAGAAAAGAAAAGTGCTTTTTAGGATTTGGTATTATTTAGATATTTCTCTTACACTAAGAAAAACTGAGGCCTTAAAAAGAGTGGGTCCTACCTCACCACTTTGTGTTTTGGGTTTTTTTTGTTGTTGTTGTTACTTATTTATTCAGAGGTTGACCCACTATTGACTTGAGGTAAATTAAAAGACAAACAAAAACTAAATGATCACAATCAGTCATAGATTCGGGTCACTTCTCTTAAACAAACAAATGAAAAAAGTGGTAAAATACAACTAAGAATGCAGAATTAAATTCTTAGTAAGAGGTGTCGAAGAGCAGAAATTCAAGAGAAAGGGTAAAGAACAATTGCTATTGCTCTGTCTTAAGTTTTGGATTTAATTTACTGGGCAAAATGTAAATGAACAAAATTTGAACTATCCTGATTCTGGAGAAGAGAGATTGCAATTCTGAAGTGTTTTTAATGAAATAAAATAAACTTTTGAAACACTTAGTAAGTTGATCGTTACCCTACATGTATTAATTGTTTAGTGTGTATTAGAATATCTTTATTGTGACTTCTCAACTGTCTCTGACTTGGCTTGTCAATTTAACAATAAATATTTTTGTATGTCTATTATATTCAAGACCGTGAAGGTTGAGTTTCTTTTTTTTTTTTTCCTATTTTGCAACAAATTATAATGTTTACATTAGGGTTTATTCCCCCTAAGATATCTTTTATCTTTGTTACATAGATTGTTCTGACAAAAAAAAAATACCCCAAAACCCTTTTATCAGTTTAAGGATGATACCTTGTGTTCCTAATTGAATATTTTTCTACCATGAGTGGATGTTGAGTTTTATCAAATGATTTTTTCCCCCTGGACCTTTTGAAATGTACAAATGATTTCCCTCTCTTTCTTTCTTTTGTTCTCTAAGTTTGTTGAATTTTGTTAATAGATTTCAAATATTAAATCCCTTTTATAGTTTTTGGGAAAATTCATTTTGACTGTGATATTTTATCCTGTTTATATTGTCACTGAATTTGATGTGCTAATATTTTGTGTGTGAGTTTAATATCTATGTTCATGAATCAGATTGGCTTGTTATATTTCATTTTGGTAAAATTCTTTTCATATTTTGGTATCACTGATATGCTGTGTTCATTATATAAGACTGGAAATATTTCCTTGTTTCTCTTCTCTGGGAAACTCTGTGTAAAGTTGGTATTATTTCTTCCTTAAGTGTTTTATAGGGATCACTGATGAAATCATTTAAGAAACCTGAAGCTTTCTTCCTGGGAGAGAAATAACGGACCTAATTTCTTTCATAGATACAGTACTATTCAGATTTTTACTTTTTTCTGTGGTCAATTTGCCTTCCTCCCTTTTTCCCTCTCTCCCTTCTTTTCATGGTTTTCTTTTTTCCTTACACAGCTCTGTTTCTGTGGGGAAAGGGCTCTTACCAGGCCCTAACCAGGCTGGTGATTTGATTTTGTATGTCCAGCCTCCAGAATTGTGAGAAATACATGGCTGTTGTTTAAGACACTCAGTCTGTAGTATTTTTGTTAGAGCAGCCCAAACCAAGACAAAGGCGATTAGTGAGTGATGTGATAAGTGACTAGGCTGTGATGGGCTGGGTGCTAGTTCAGAGAAAGTGAACAGGCCAGGAAAATCCTCTCTGTAGAGGCAACCTGTGAATGGAAGGATAAGAATGAGCCAGGTGTGAAGAAGCCAGAGTGTGTGTGTTGGGGGGACCCACAGGTAGGAAAAGGCCAGAACCAAGGGCCCAAGGCTGGTGTGTGATGGGCCGTGGAGAGAGCAGGAGAGGCCATGTGGTGAGCAAGAGCCCAGCCTTTTCATGCAGAGCCCGGCGGGCCAAGGTAAGGAACCCACTGGAAGTCCTTCAGCCAGTGCAGTGTCCTCTGATCTACTTTTGCAGTACAAAGGCCTCTCCGACAGGTGACAGAGAAGAATTAGAGAGAGGCAAGAGGGGAGGTAGGAAGACCAGTGAGGAGGCTGAGGCTCTGGCCCAGGACAGAGATGATGCTGATTAGAGTGAGAGAGGTTTCAGGGCAAAGGGAAACCAACTGGGCATGGACAATGCAGCTGGAACCGCCAGGGCTTGCTGATGAGTGACATCTGGGGAATAAGACCCATGTCTTAGTATTTTAAAAACTTTAAATTTTGTGTTGTGGGTAAATGCTAATAGCAACATCTTAACTGAGTGGTTCAAATTCTTAGCTCAGAATTTATAAATTAAAAGGTTGATATTCACTGGGATAATTAGTTTTTGCTCTCTTTTTTTAATTCAGAAAAAGCAGGCGAGTATTTTTTTTTCTTTTTTTAAAACAGAACAATAATTCCAACTTTGAAGTTGTCCTTGTATATGTCCTTCAACCTCAGGGAAACACCTGTTTCTCTGGCTTTCCAAGTTCACAAACACCCAGAAAAGGAGATGCAATAATAGAATTTTGTCATCCCTGTTAGACTAGAGATTAAAAGAAAATAGCAACACCTCTCCCTAGGCTTTCCTCATTATTCATGTGCATTTCTCTGGAATTTTATGACCTGAAGAAAAGCAAATGATTTTTATGTAACCTTATTCGAAATAAACTTAATCTACACCAGTGATTCCTCAATTTAATGTGCACATAAATCACCTGAGAGTTTTTTGGAAATGAAGGTTCTGACTCCCCAGGTCTGAGGGAGCCCAAGATTCTGCATTTTTATGAAGCTCCCAGCTGGTTGCAGAATACACTTGAATACGAAGGATCTCAGTATTATTTTACTTTAGGCCTCTTACCAGCTACGTGGTATTAATCTCTTAGATTTTTATTTTTTCGGTTTTGTCAAACTGGAGAAAACGATCTGTGAGAACGGAACACATATTTGGCAAGCAGAATAAACAAATTAGACATTCCCCCTCCCCGGAATTCTTTATAGATTTGTAATTACTTTCTGTCCTTGGTCTAAAACAGCCCGGCATATTGATTGTTTTCTGGTGTGTTCTTCACCCTAAGGACTAAAAATCTATGTACATTCCATATAGTGACTATTTCCCTAAATATTCCCAGCTTCTTTCAAGATGAACTCTATACCAACACTAGAAAAAAGTTCAGTGGCCTTTTGGGGACATCTACAATATGATCCTAAATAGCTTTCTTTCAACATCTGATGTTCGAAAGTCCACAGAATTTTAAGATCTCTTTTCTAGTTAGCATTAACCATATGTAATTTTCTTCTGAAAGCATTTGTTGCTTTTGGAAAGGCCCACATTTTGAAAGGAAAAAGCACATTACAGTTTAGATAAGATACTGAGGAAGGAGAGGATTTAATTTAAGAACTTTATTTCTCTCAAAATGTTATTATGGGAATTTTCAAACACACAGAAAAAAAAACTGTGCAGTCAACACTCACATACCTACTAATTTTAATGAGTAAAACTGTGAAAAATTAGTATGTCCATATAGTCTGTAGACTCATGAATTAGAAGATGCAGTAATTTATTCCTATGGGAGGCCAAGGAAATACAAAAAAGTATAAAACTAAAAGTAAAATCACACTAATATTTGTATACAAATTCTTAGTTGTAGTGTAGCAGATCCATCTGTAACTTGTTTACTTGTTCAATTAGTTTTTTCCAACCATTACAAATTTTCCATAAACCAATATGACTATAGATATTACAATTTTTTATAAAAGCACCTTTCAATGTGAACTTATTAGCAAATTTTTAGCCACTTATGTTCTAAATTAGTTGGACAATGGAGTTGGTATTTTAATTTTGTGTGGGATACAGCTCAAGTCAACTCTTATATCTGCCAACCTTCGAAGTTAACAGTTTCCCAGCTCAATAATCCTGGGGGCTGATTGTGATCCATGTTCATTTCATGATGTAGTCCATAAGGGCAAAATGATTCAGTCCGTCTTCCTTCCATTGTCCTGTAAGTGTAGCCTTTAGACCTTGTAAGGGTATTCTGTGATTTTTTTTTTTTTTTTGGTTTATAATCATTTTCCAAATATTTACTGAGCCTCTACTTTTTAATGAGCATGATATTAGGGACATAAAAGCAAAGCAAATATAGGCTCAATCTTCATGCAGCTTAGACTTTAGTTAAGTAATAAAGAAAATAATTTTTATAAGTTATTGAGCAAAGAATCTGCTATAATTTACTTACTTCAGTTGATAAAAAATATATTGAGATGTTGGTAAATTCCATCAGCTGCCATGAGTTGTTATCCTGGGTCAGGGCAAATATAAACACATCCTAAAAATGGAGTTGCATTCTGTTTACTGTAATACCCTTGGCCATATGTCCATGTTGAAATTCTGATTCTGAGCTAGCAACTCAAAAACCATTGTTAAGACCTGACTTTTTTTTCCTTTTTTTATTCTAGAGAAAAATTCAAAGTTTTTGTTACTCTTTTATAGATTTTTGTATTAAACAAAAGAAAAAAGTAGAAATTTGTCACCATTGCTATCTTTACACAAGTCAGTATTCTTCCTAACATGCCTTCTGGTGTGTTTCCTTTGGTCACTTCAGGACAAGCAGCGTAACCATATCCCCTTTAGAGGACAGCGTCCTGTGCTCCTCAGAGCTGTCACCTGTGCATAGGCACACATGCTTTTGAGAACTTTGGGGCTGAATTTGAGCAGGGTCTGGGAGAAAACTTTCCCAAGGACTGAGGTAAACAGAGATGCAAAGCAGGATGGGCTTATCCTAAAGGTTTCATCACTAGGGGAATCATCACTTCCAGCTATGGCTTCCTTCCTTCTCGAGACTGAACTCTTGGACAGTTAGTAGTGGGGGAAGGTCAGGAACATGGGAGGGTGGAGGCTGTTTCTTTCTAGGCACTGTGGAGCTTTCTACCCTCACCTCCTGGACTCCTGCTCTCTTGTGGCTCAGTTAAGCTGTTAAAGACGAAGTTGTGTCCTCCAAAATGATATGTTGAGGTGCTAACCCTCAGAACCTTTGAATGTGAACTTACCCTGTTTCCCCAAAAATAAGACAGTGTCTTATTTTAAGGTGTGCTCCCAAAGATGCGCTAGGTCTTATTTTCAGGGGACGTCTTATCTTTCTTGTAAGTAGGTCTTATTTTCAGGGAAATGGGGTATTTATAAATAGGGTCTTTGCAGATATAATTGAGATGAGGACAAACTGAATTAGTATGGACCCTGATCTGATGGAGATGAGGGAGATTTGGACACAGACACACACGTGGAGGAAGATCATGTACAGAAGGGGGCAGAGATTGGAGTGATGTCTCAACAAACCAAGGAATGCTGAGAGTTATCAGCACTCACCAGAAGTGAGGAGAGGCAAGGAAGGATCTCTCCTCCAGAACCTCCAGAGAGAGCCAGGCTCTGCCAACAGCTTGTATTTGGACTCTGACTTCTGGAACTGTAAGAGAATGAATCTCTGTGGTTTTTTTTTTTTTTTTTTTTGCAGTTTTGGGCTGCAAAAACTGCAGTTTTTTTTTTTTTTTTGCTGGGTTTGAACCCGCCACCTCCGGCATATGGGGCTGGCGCCCTACCCCTTTGAGCCACAGGCGCTGCCTGAATCTCTGTGGTTTTAACTTATCCAGTTAGTTTTGGAACTAATACACTAATCCATAGAAAAAGGCATCATCCAACCATTAAGATGTGAACAGGAAACCTTTCTGTTCCCTCATCCCTTCCAAGTCTAAGTGGGAATTCTCCCCTAGCCTCCAGGATGGTGGCTTTTTCAGTCTTCCAGTGTCACCCTTCCTATGCCAGAGCTAGAGCATGAGTTAGGCATTTGTCCTGGGACACAGGCAGGCCCTTCGACGTGCCTGGAGCATATGCCCGGGACTCCAGAGGCAGAATCTTTTTTAGGTGCCCCAGCATGCAGTTCCTCACCCAGCTGCCCACTGCAGGCCTGTGCTCCAGCTACTTGGGAGGTTAGGACACAGTGCCCAATGTCAGTGGAGCCTCACATGCACCAGTTTTTCAGCTTGCTTTCTGCAGCCAGACCATCCTCTCTCCAGAATGCTCTTTATTATTGCTTAATAGCCAGAAAGACTTGGGATTTCTTACTGAATGTAACAATAAATTTCTGATTACCTAGGAAAGGTATTTTTGGAGTAATATATTGAGATATGTAAATATATACGTACATACATGTACACACATACGGCTGCAAACTTGCACCGAGTGTGCGAGTGTATTTTAGTCTCTTCTTTGACTATCTTCACTGGCTTCCTATTACTTGGTGAATAAAGTCTAAGATAGCTCTTAGCTTAGCATTCAAAGCTGGCCACTGTCTGCTGGCTGGCCTCTTTAATGTAGGTAATGACAACACCACCAATGAAAACGTCTCTAAATGCAGAGCACAGTCAGGCACAGGGGCTCACGCGCTGAACTAGCTGAACTCTTTGGTGAGCTGTTTTCCATCTCTCAAAACCCAGCTTATATATCAACTCCCACAACAAGAATCTTTCCTCATTTCAACAGTCTATTTTAAGAAACCATAATACTTTGTTTATGTCTCTCTGATCACATTGCCCAATGTGGTATGGGTTTTTGTATATTTGTCTAATCCTCATTTCCTGGGCCTATGCTGTAAGTGGTAGGTAGAAAGTTTTTCTTGTTAAAAAGAAAATTAGTAGCACAATGTATTTGTGAAAACTGAAAGCCCAGAATTTGAGGCATGTTCCATTTTTATTTTATTTAATTTGTTTATTTTGAGACAGAGTCCCACTTTGTTGCCCCAGTAGAGTGCCGTAGTGTCAAAGCTCACAGCAAACTCAAATTCTTAGGCTCAAGTGATCCTCTTGCCTCAGCCTCCCAAGTAGCTGGAGTACAGGCATCTGCAACAATGGCCAGCTATTTATAGAGAAGGGGTTTTGCTCTTTCTCAGGCTGGTCTCTAACTCTTAAGCTTAAGCAATCCACCTGCCTCAACTTCCCACAGTGCTAGGCTTACAGGCATGAGCCCCGCACCCAACTGTGCTCCACATTTAGAGGCGTTTTCATTGGTGGTGTTGTCATTGCCACAGCTGACACTTAGTACCCGCTTCTTCTTTGCCAGGCAATGAACTGCATAAATTACTTTGTGCTCTTCGCACTAATGCGTGCTGCTGTTCTTATTCATTGTAGCATCCAGCATGGCACATGCCCAGGTACGGAGGCTCAATAAGTGTTCACCAAAAGGTGAATCTAGATGGCAAGTGCATATAAAAAATGAGAGTGTTGGTTTTCTTCTCTTGACCTAAATAGACATATCATGATTAAGAAAATGATGACTGGGGGCAAAGCACAATTGTAAGAGGGACTTTACCTAACAAATGCAATCAGTGTAACCTGGTTTCTTGTACCCTCAATGAATCCCCAACAAAAAGGAAAGATAAGAAGGAAGGAAGGAAAAAGGAAGGAAGGAAGAAAGAAAATGATGACCTAATTGATTCATTAGGAAACTAATCCAAAGGAAGTCTGTTTGTCTTGGAGTATGCTCTAAATTGCAGAGGGGATTTACGAATGAGGAAGGGATAAATAAAGTTCTGAACCACAATCCTAATGTGTTCCTATTTTATCTTATCTGTGTGGATACAAAGATACACTAATATAAAGTCAACTCTTCTGATTTTTTTTAACTGTGGTCCTTATGTGCTTATGTGATAGAAAGAAAAGCAAACTGAAAGCAACGTGTGAAATGCACAGCACAAACTGTCTTTTATTTTTATTCCACCATTTTGCACATGATACATAAGGAGAAGTAACCTATAATACTCTGAAATACAGCTATACAGTTTTTCTGTAATAATTGAAATTGTTCATTGAAATGATAGTATAAAGAGCTAAGCACGTATGGATTTTTTTTTTTTAATGTTCACATCAAGTTTAATGAAAGGTGTGGGCAAAGATGGCATTGCACCGAGGGTGGTTGGAAGCTTGTTTTTATACTGGGAATAGGAGGAGGAGGATTCCACAGCTTGCTGGAAGGGTCTGGTGGGTTAGGGTCTTTCCAGTGGAACTCTTGGGGTGGGATAGGTAGGCCTTTTGTTCTAAGGGAGGAGGAAGTGGATGGATTTAGTCCCCCAACATTCCTGATTCTTGTTAAAAGAGTTAATAGGGATGATGGTCTGTCTTCTGAAACAGCTTCTCCTAGTTATCCTCAATGGGATGAGTCCGGTGTTGCTGGGCTGCATAGGTTTGGTGTAGTAGGAATTGGGTTGCAACTGAGAGAGGGTTTGGGACTAGTAGGACTTGGGTTGCTACTGTGGCTGACACCTTTTTTACCCTGTCTTGAATAAATGAGGACAGGAATTGGATGCTGTAAGGGGCAATGGATAAGATAGGAGGATTGCAGTGAGGGAGCATGAGGGGTGAGATCTAGTGTCTCCACGGGCTGTCGAACCAGGAGCCCTCATTTTGAGGTCATAGGTGGATAGCTTGTTACTGAAGTCAGGTAATAGTCACCCTCTTGGTTCAGGCCAGACTTGTCGTTGTAGAAATAGGAGGTCTTCTATAAAAAAGTATAATGGCTCCCTTCCCTTGCTGTGATGCCTAGCCCCATGATGGGAGGGATTAATTGGAATGTTTGCTTTTTAATAACTTTTTAATTTCCTATCATGGTCCAGCCTGTGTGCTCAGCATCTGGTGACTTACTGTGCAGAGCTCAGCACAGCTCATAAGAGGCTCCCAACCACCCGGCTACCATGTGGACTTGGTGTAAAATTCAGACTAGTTTGGAAAGCAGTTCAGATTTTCTGTTTTTTTCTTTCTTTCTTTCTTTGTATTTCTTTCCGTAAGAAAGCTGAGTCTGACCTATTTTTAGGATTTGGCCCATGGAATTGAACTTGGTGGTTTTTGTTTCACTGTTGTTGTTTTTCTTCTTTTAGGTGGGAAAAAAAAGCACAGAAGTTCTGGCTACCACAACTAGAAAAGCATTAGACCTTTCTTCTTTTAATTATACACTTGAAGATATACTAGGGTGGGTGTGTGTTTTGTATTTCCTGGAAATTGTGGTATTTTATTTCTCCTAAGTCCTTCTAACCTTTTCCTTTAAATAACTCACTGACACTTGATGGTCCTTACAAGGATGACATCATCACAACACCTTAAAATTAATCTACCTGTTAGTTTCCATTTTATTTGTGGCAGCTTTTAACCATAAAAATCCTATGTTTTTTCCCTGGTATGATTTCCTATCCTACCCTTTGTCTACCTTCTAAATCCCTGAATCTCCCCGTAGCTGAAGAAGGTTGAACTAAACTCCTTCATCACTCCTGAGAGTTTAGACAACTTAGAGGAAATTATTTGACACTAAGATTATCCCATCAAAATATGATGACCTTTATTCCCTTTCAATACTCTTCTGAGTCTGTTGTAAATTCTTACTTCAGTAAATGTTAAAGGAAATAAATAAACTTAATTTGTTATCAAGTGCTTCCATTACCCAAGTTACTGAATATTATACAAGTATCCTTGCACTTGTTCCCAAAACTGGCAGGATTGGAACGCTCCTATCTCTTCCATTGCCTTAGGCAGATGCAGGACTTTAGTTTTGGAAATTAGGATGACAAATACAGGAAGACATGATAAGCCATTAAAATATTTAATCATCAAAATTAGGGCAAATTTATTATTTCGGTAGATGGAAAAACTGCAATCTGACTACCAAAAAATAATGGTCATCATTTTTATTCCAAAATTTGTTTTGGAGGTTCATTAGCATCCACTGAACTTTTCCCCCTACTATGTTAACACATCTTTTTCATGTTTGACAGTCTGGCCAGGATTGGAAACAGAGGTGTGAAGGAATTGCGAGAGTGGCTGTTTTTGCAGTACTTTTGGCTAGAAGTAAAATAAGCAGGAAATTCTAAAATGTCTTGAGAAACTTTGTCCTGAAGAAAATTCTAGCCTGAATTTTTTAAAATATGAGATTTAGAGAATTAGGTTAATATTCAAATTAGAAAGGGAGCTTATATAGATAATAGCAATTGTAATCGCAGGTGTTCTAACATCTGTATGCCTATATGGTACTTTCTAGGGTTTTCAATTTTTTTTTACACTTTTTCTACTCTGGTGACTACAAACTTTGGTGGTATTACTTCCATTTTAGAAATGAGGTAAATGAAGTGTGATGTTCACGAAGTTTGTTTAATTGCCCTGACTAGGGAAGTATCTTTCACCTGTCAGGCACTCATCCGTATTTTGAAATTTCTTGATATGAGTGTAGATTAAGCTTATTCTGAAACTCAGTAGTGTTGAGGTCTGTTCCCAGTATCATTTGTGAGTACAAATTCAACTCTTCACTTTTTGAATAATCTTTAAAAAAAGATATGCTAAGTGCTTAACTATGCATGTGCTTGTGCTTGGTTTCTAGAATCAAGATATTCCATAAGTCATTCTGTTATTTCAGAAGTTATAAAGTATTGTTATAAGGGATTACAAGTCAACACTGATTTGAAAGAATATAAGCATTAGATCCCAATTCCAAGAAGAATGTTAGTTTATGATTAAAAGGAAGAAGAATTTGGATTCAAACTTTATAAAGTGCTGTGGATGCCTATGGTAAATAAAAGCACATAAAATAGTATGTTATTATTCTGAGAGTTTAGCTAAACTGAACTTGTTAGCTTAAAAACTGGTTTAGAAGAGCTCTCACACATTTTTAGTGGGATAAAGTTTCGAAGATATTATTAAACCCTAGTGGCAATGCTTTGTTTGAATCAATACAATGATATTTTCTAAAAATTTGAATGTAACCCTTTATGAATATATGAATGTTTTATGTATCCTGAAAATGCAGCTAACTATATGGTTTCAGTAAGCATGAGTATGCTTCAGAACATCTGCATGACTGTTTTTATGCCTATTGGGATGAAGCTCAGTGTAGAAAATAGGTATATAGGTTGGATGTAGTTCAGAACTATATCATTCAAGAAATGAAGCTCTTGCTTTTCAGCCATAGCAATATATAAAAGTTAAATTACATGTATACATATATACTTTATTCTAATACTTCATAAGGAGGTGGTTACATTATATTATAGGAATCCTGATATAGAGTTATGATTACAGAGAATATTCAGTTTTCATGATCTGTATACAGAAATGATTTTTATGTGTCAACTTGACTGTGCTATAGGGTGCCCAGATTAAACATTATTTCTGTACTGTGTCTGTAAGTGAATTTTAGATAGGGTTAGCATTTGAATTGGTAGACTTAGTAAAGTAGATTGGAGGGCAGCACCCAATATGTTGAAGGACTAAGTAGAACAAAAAGTGGAAGAAGGAAGAATTTACCTTCTTTTCATTCTGCCTAGTTGAGTGAGCTGATATATTCCATCTCATCTTCTCCTGCCCTTGGACTGGGTTTTACAACATTGGCTCTGTTGATTTTCAGTCCATAGGACTCAGGCTGGAATTACAGCACCAGCTGGGCTGAGTCTCTAGCTTGCAGATGGCAGACAGATTTCTCAGCTTTCATAATCACATGAGACAATTCTTCATAGCCATAGTATATTATTGGCTCTGTTTCTTTAGAAAATCTTCATGAATACAGGTAGATTTCCACTTATTATGAGGAAGCTACTGTTTAAAAGAGCTGTTGGAAGTTTGATTGGACTGCCTCAGAAGGTTGTAACTTTCCCGTCAGTGGAGGCAGTCAATCAGAGTTGTACTGGGTATCCAGCATTGGATAAGATTTGGTTAGACTATCTTGGAAGTCTCTATGATTCATTGCTGATGGAGGACATCAGGTTCAAGAGACAAGGGCAGAGTTTGCATTGGAAAGAACTTCAGAAACTACTTAGTCCCAGTCTTTCATCTTTCAGAGAAGGATAATGAGCCACAGAGAATGCAAATGTCTCATCCAAGGTCAAATAGCCAATATGTTTTAGAGGATTTCTTTGACAGGAAGCTATCCTTTTGGTTTTATTTAGAACCCAACAAAATATAACTGCATCCCCAGTGATCTGTCTGCCTATGTGGTGTGGGGGAATGTGGACAATTACTGAATGCAGAAAGTCTTATTTCAGGGCTATTAACCTTTATTTGACATATATAACTCTCAAAGAACCTTTTTTGTATGTGAAAAAGTAAGCATTAACTACATTTTAAGTTTTAATTTATTTTGAAGAGGTTGTGCATGTTTGTGGCAATGGGGATGTGTCTCATAAGGCTTGTAACAAAAGTATCTTCTAGTGAGAGCAAAGGGGAAGATCAGCAATAAAAGGTAAGTACTAAGAGTTCTGAATTCACTTCCTTTTGTTATCAGCCATTCCTTGTGGAACATGAGGTAAAAAAAGGTCTGTTGTTCCGTTGGTAGGAAGAGCAGCCACTCAGCTTGATAGAGTTCAGGAGGGTTCCCATGCTGACTGCTAATCAGCCATTATTCTGAGCCCCTGGGCACCGATCCCCTCTCACACCTGCTTGTGCCTTGGCTGCCCTCACCCTACACATACACCCATTCATATTGTAACTGAAAGGTTGACATTTTCTTTTTGTTGGTTGTATACTGAGAATTAATTTCTAGCCAAAATGATATGAGTCTTGTTCAACAAACTGGTTTTAGGCCACCCAAGACAATCTTTAATCTTCAGAATCTATTCTTTCAGTGAGTCAGGTTTTTGGTAATGACCGTAAAGTGGTGGGAAATTTCTTAATCACCTCTGCCATACAGTTTGGGGAACTTTTTATTTTATTTTATTTTATTTTTTTGTAGAGACAGAGTCTCACTTTATGGCCCTCGGTAGAGTGCCGTGGCCTCACACAGCTCACAGCAACCTCCAACTCCTGGGCTTAAGCGATTCTCTTGCCTCAGCCTCCTGAGTAGCTGGGACTACAGGCGCCCGCCACAATGCCCAGCTATTTTTTGGTTGCAGTTTGGCCGGGGCCGGGTTTGAACCCGCCACCCTCGGTATATGGGGCCGGCGCCTTACCAACTGAGCCACAGGCGCCGCCCTTGGGGAACTTTTTATGAAGGCCTTTTATTAAGTCTTTAAATCCTTTCTTGTTATATTAAAAATACTGTCGGAGCATTCTGCATAATGAGGTTATTCAGATAATGGAAGAGATTTTTATCATTGGTGGCATTGTGGCTTTTAAAATTTTCTAGTTGGTTGAAAGGATGGATGAAATCAAAAGATCTTCTCTTAAAACCTTGGGTATTATGCATGCGAGGCACTTAAATAATGAAACAGTCAACATTTATGGAGTGCTTACTATGTACCAAACAGTATGCTGAGTCCTTGATATATAATCATCTAATTTAATTCTTATACTAACCCTGTGAAAGAGTCCTTTTTTCATTTCCATTTTACAGATGAGGAATTTGGTGGTTCAGAGTAGTGAAATGACTTACAAATCACATCACCAGGTCACAAGTGGTAGATTAAGGATGCAGACCTCAATGTGTCTAGTTCTGTTGGGAGCTGTAAAGGAATCAGAAGCTGAGCTTCATTTCCATCTTCGAAGAACCCTCAGGCCTGGATTCATACACAGGCCATAGTGTACCCTAGGCCACTTCCAGGCTCTGGTCCAGGCTTGCTCTTATCACTTGGACCTGTTCTAGGATCCTCTGCTCTGTGAACTCAGCATTAGTCCAAGGTTGGGGTATAGTTCAGCAGCAATGGAAACAGGCAATACTTGTACGGTTGTGGAGAGACCTCTGTAGCTCAAAACCAGAAAAAAACATCTCATTAATAGCTGCTCTGCTCCTATCTCACTGTCCTCGATGGTCTGTCTCTTCTGTTCCCACCCTCCATCATTCCATTTATGTCTTATCTAGATTCTCCTACTTCCAAGTGTAATCCCAAATCATCTTTCTTGATCACCATAGATACATATATTCCAAGTTAAAAAACACTGTTTGAATTACAGAGGAATTGAATTGAGAAAGTGAAGCTCAGGAGTGAGAGTAGGCATCATATAAAAGTTTCTTTTTCTTCCTCTGTGGGAGTATCTGAGTGCTTTGGTCTAGTAGACATTCAAAAAGCATGTGAATGGATTTATTTTATAACTTTTGGAGGAATTATGTCATGGTATAGCAGTGATGTTTATAAAATGCTTTGGCAGATTTTTCTGATTGGGGAGAAAGATGAACAAATATTTATTAGACTCCTTACTACTCAGAGTAGAGGGGGGAAAATTGAGTTTAACTTTGTAAAGAATGAAGAAAGGTTCTTACTCATGGAATTCCATTCCAAATCACTTCAACTTATATTTAAGAACTAATGACTTAGTTCTGGGAAGACTTAATTTGCTTCCGCTGTGGTAGTCATTGAGCAAAGCAGATGAAAGGCAGCTTTTTTTGATGCTCTGTGGTACATTTATTTTACATGTACTCCTGCCAGACATCTGGAGGATATGAATGATAGGACTATGAGTCAGTTACCTCTGGGGGCAGAATTTCTAGTAGGATTTTACTTAAAATAAGTAACAATGATTGCCACAATAAACTCCCAAATCCTAATGGCTTGACACACATAAAGGTGTAGTTCTTTTTTTTTTTTCTAGGTTTTTTTTTTTTATTTGTATCAGTCTGTATTTTCATGGATACACATATACATATCTTTTTTTATTATTAAATCATAGCTGTGTACATTAATGTGATCATGGGGCACCATACACTGGTTTTATAGACCGTTTGACACATTTTCATCACACTGGTTAACATAGCCTTCCTGGCATTTTCTTAGTTAATTGTGTTAAGACATTTATATTCTACATTTACTAAGTTTCACATGTACCCTTGTAAGATGCACCGCAGGTGTAATCCCACCAATCACCCTCCCTCTGCCCATCCCCCCCCACCCCTCTTTTTCCCCCTTCTCCTTATTCTTAGGTTATAACTGGGTTATAGCTTTCATGTGAAAGCTATAAATTAGTTTCATAGTAGGGCTGAGTACATTGGATATTTTTTCTTCCATTCTTGAGATACTTTACTAAGAAGAATATGTTCCAGCTCCAACCATGTAAACATGAGAGAGGTAAAGTCTCCATCTTTCTTTAAGGCTGCATAATATTCCATGGTGTACATATACCACAGTTTATTAATCCATTTGTGGATCCATGGGCACTTGGGCTTTTTACATGACTTAGCAATTATGAATTGGGCTGCAATAAACATTCTGGTAGAAATATCTTGTTTATGATGTGATTTTTGGTCTTCTGGGTATATACCTAGTAGAGGAATTATAGGATTGAATGGCAGATCTATTTTTAGATCTCTAAGTGTTCTCCAAACATCTTTCCAAAAGGAATGTATTAATTTTCATTCTCACCAGCAGTGTAGAAGTGTTCCCTTTTCTCCACATCCACGCCAACATCTCTGGTCTTGGGATTTTGTGATATGGGCTAATCTTACTGGAGTTAGATGATATCTCAAAGTAATTTTGATTTGCATTTCTCTGATGATTAAAGATGATGAGCATTTTTTCATATGTCTGTAGGCCGTGCGCCTGTCTTCTTCAGAGAAGTTTCTCTTCAAGTCCCTTGCCCAGCCTGCGATGGGATCACTTGTTCTTTTCTTGCGTATATGTTAAGAGTTCTCTGTGGATTCTGGTTATTAAACCTTTGTCGGAGACATAACCTGCAAATATCTTCTCTCATTATGAGGGCTGTTTGCTTGCTTTACTTACTGTGTTCTTGGCTGTGCAGAAGCTTTTTAGTTTATTCAGGTCCCAGTAGTGTATTTTTGAAGCCGCTTCAATTGCCTGGGGTGTCCTCCTCATAAAATACTCACCCAGACCGATTTCCTCAAGGGTTTTCCCTGCACTTTCTTTATTTTTATAGTTTCATGTCTTAAGTTTAAATCTTTAATCCAGTGAGAGTCTATCTTAGTTAATGGTGAAAGGTGTGGGTCCAGTTTCAGTCTTCTACAGGTGCCAGCCAGTTCACACAGCACCATTTGTTAAATAGGGAATCGTTTCCCCCCTGAATGTTTTTAATTGGCTTGTCAAAGATCAAATAATAGTAAGTAGCTGGATTCATCTCTTGGTTCTCTATTCGGTTCCAGACATCTACTTCTCTGTTTTTGTGCCAGTACCATGCTGTTTTGATCACTATCGATTTATAGTATAGTCTGAGGTCTGGTAGGGCGTGTTCCTCCTGCTTTGTTTTTATTTCTGAGTAATGTCTTGGCTATTTTTTGTGATTCCATATAAAACAAAGTATTATTTTTTTCAAGATCTTTAAAGTATGACAGTGGAACTTAAATATGATTGTATGAAAATTGTATATTGTTTTGGGTAGTATGGACATTTTAACAATGTTGATTCTTCCCAGCCATGAGCATGTTGATTCTTCCCAGCCATTCTTCCCAGCCATGAGCATGGCCATATTTTTCCATTTGTTAACATTTTCAGCTATTTCTTTTCTCAGAGTTTCATAGTTCTCTTTATAGAGATCTTTCATGTCCTTTGTTAGATAAACTCCCAAATATTTTATCTACTTTGGCATTACTGTGAATGGAATGGAGTGTTTAAGTGTTTTTTCAGCTTGACTATTGTTGGTATATATAAAGGCTGCAGATTTATGAATGTTGATTTTGTAACCTGAGATGCTGCCGTATTCCTTGATCATGTCTAAGAGTTTTGTGGTAGAATCCCTGGTGTTTTCCAGATATACAATCATATCATCTGTGAAGAGCAAAAGTTTAATCTCTTCTGACCCTATGTGGATACCCTTGATCGCCTTTTATTCCTTAATTGCAGTGGCTAAAACTTCCACTAAAATGTTAAAGAGCAGTGGAGACAATGGGCAGCCTTGTCTGGTTCCTTATCTGACTGGAAATGATTTCAATTTAACTCCATTCAATACGATATTGGCTGTGGGTTTGCTGTAGATGGCCTCTATCAGTTTAAGAAATGTCCCTTCTATACCAATTTCCTTAAGTGTTCTGATCATGAAAGGATGCTGGATATTGTCAAAAGCTTTTTCTGCATCAATTGAGAGAATCATATGGTCTTTGGTTTTTAATTTGTTTATGTGCTGAATTATACTCACAGATTTACGTATATTGAACCAGCCTTGAGACCCTGGGATAAAACCGACTTGGTCATGATGTATAATTTGTTTGATGTGTTGCTGGATTCTGTTTGTTAGATCTTGTTGAGTATTTTTGCATCTATATTCATTAGTGATATTGGTCTATAATTTTCTTTTCTTTTTGGGTCTTTTCCTGGTATGGGTATCAGGGTGATGTTTGCTTCATAGAACGTGTTGGGTAGTATTCCTTCTTTTTCTACATTTTGGAACAGGTTGAGTAATAAAGGTACTAATTCCTCCTTAATGGTTTGGTAGAATTCTGACGTGAAGCCATCTGGTCCCGGGCTTTTCTTTTTAGGGAGATTTTGTATGGTTGATGCTATTTCAGAACTTGATATGGGCCTGTTCAACATTTCCACTTGATTCTGGCTAAGTCTTGGAAGGTGACGTGCTTCCAAGTATTGGTCAATTTCCTTCAGATTTTCATATTTCTGAGAATAAAGTTTCTTGTAATATTCATTAAGGATTTTTTGAATTTCTGAGGAATCTGTTGTTATTTCATCTTTGTCATTTCTGATTGATGAGATTAGAGATTTTACTCTATTTTTCCTGGTTAGGTTAGCCAAAGGTTTATCTTTTTTATTGACCTTTTCAAAAAACCAATTTTTTGATGTATTGATCTGTTGTATAATTCTTTTGTTTTCAATTTCATTTAATTCTGCTCTAATTTTGGTTATTTCTTTTCTTCTACTGGGTTTCAGGTTGGAATGTTGTTCCTTTTCTAGTTGCTTGAGATGTCCCATTAAGTCGTTAACTTCCTCTCTTTCCGTTCTCTTGAGAAAGGCTTGCAGTGCAATAAATTTCCCTCTTAGGACTGCCTTTGCAGTATCCCAGAGGTTCTGATAATTCATGTCTTCATTGTCGTTTTGGTCCAAAAATTTGGCAATTTCCTTCTTAATCTCATCTCTGTACCAGCTATCATTCAGCATAAGGTTATTTAACTTCCATGTTTTTGTATGAGTATGCAGATTCCTGTTGTTACTGAGTTCAACTTTTATCCATGGTGGTCCGAGAAGATGCAAGGAATAATTTCTTTTCCTTTCAATTTACTGAGGTTAGACCTATGACCTAAGATGTGATCGATTTTGGAGTAAGTTCCATGAGCTGATGAGAAGTATGTGTATTCAGTTTTGTTGGGATGAAATGTTCTGTAGATGTCTGCTAAATCCAAATGTTGGATGGTTAGGTTTAAATCTAAAATTTCTTTGCTCAGCTTCTTCTTTGAGGATCTATCCAACACTGCCAAAGGAGTGTTGAAATCTCTGACTATTAGGGAGCTGAAGGAAATCAAGTTGCTCATGTCTGTTAGAGTTTCTCTTATAAATTGAGGAATTCTGGTTGGGTGCATAAACATTAATAATTGAAATCTCATCATATTGAGTATTATCCTAAACAAATATGAAGTGACCATTCTTCTCCTTCCTTACTTTTGTTGGTTTAAAGCCTATTGTGTCTGCAAATAGAATTGTAGCACCTGCTTTTTTCTGATTACTATTTGCCTGAAATATGGATGACCATCCTTTCATTCTGAGTCTATATTTATCTTTTAAGGTAAGATGTGACTCTTGTATGCAGCAAATATCTGGCCTGAGTTTTTGTATCCAGTCAGCTAACCTGTGCCTCTTTAGAGGACAGTTTAAGGCATTCACATTAATGGAGAATATTTATAACTCTGGTAAATTTTTGGATATCGAGTTTTTCAAAAGTCCAGTGGGCATTTTTAATCCTTTCCAGACTGTGGAAGTTGGAGTTTGATCAAAAGTTTTTGAGCGAGTTTACTTTTGTGGTAGAGGATTGAGCTGGTCATTGGAGGATAGGTCTGAGAATATCCTGAAGAGCTGGTTTGGTTATGGCAAATTTCTTCAATATATGAATGTCATTAAAGTATTTAATTTCTCCATCATAATGAAACTCAGTTTAACTGGATACAGGATCTGGGGTTGAAAGCTATTTTGCTTTTGGAGATTAAAAGTCAATGACCACCCTCTTCTTGCTTGAAAAGTTTCAGCAGAGAGATCTGCAGTCATTCTAATATTCTTCCCTTTGTGGGTAATGGATTTCTTAAATCAGGGTGCTTTCAGAATTTTCTCTTTCATATTAACTTTAGTGAATATAATTATGATATGCCTGGGGGATGTCTTATTGGGATTGAGTCATGCTGGGGTTCTGAAACTGTCTGCTATCTGAATTTCAGAATCTCTTGGCATGTCTGGACAATTCTCTTTCATAATTTCATGGAGAAGGGCCTCTGTGCCTTGCGAGGCCACTTCATCACTTTCAGGGTTTTCAATGAGGCGGATATTACCCTTCTTCGAATTATCCCAGAGCTCTCTGAGAGAATGAGCTGTTTTTGCTCTCCATTTTTCTTCCTCTTTGAGAGTTTAGGAGCATTCAAAGCCTTTCTTTGTCTTCAATGTCAGAAATCTTTTCTTCTGTTTGCTCCACTCTGTTACTGAGGGATTCTACTGTGTTTTTCAGATCCTTCAGGGCTGCAAATACTTGCTTCAGTGCATCAAAATCTTTGGTGGTTTTGTCTTATATTTGTTAAATTCTTGAGAAAACTTTTGAATTTCTCCTCAAATTTCTAATTCTGAATTTTGAATTGCTCCTCAAATTACTAATTCCAAATTTCCTCTATTCTGTTAATCTTGTTTGCAGTCCAACATCTGAATTCGATTTCTGACATCTTGGCCAGCTGTTTATAAATGGGATCTTCAGTTACATCTGCCATATCTTTCCTTGGGGGAGTTGATCTATTCTGGTTATTCATGTTACCAGAGTTTTTCTGCTGATTCCACCCCATGATTCTTTCACACCGTTTGATTTTTCCCCCAGAGCTTTGTTGAGGACCTGTACAGTGCTATGGCCTGAGAAACTGGGGATCTGTTTGGTGTGGTGGGGCTAAGTGGTTCTGTCTTGTTTTCAGCTGGTCTCTGTTTGACCCTAGTGAAACAGTTACTCTGGATTGACATCTCCGCTGTGGAGAAATGCCAGCAATTAAGTCACCCCGACCCCCACAGGCAACAACTGGAAAGGGAAAATCAAACCTTCCTACAACCACACACCCAGGGCACCACTTGAATAGTCCTCAGGCGATTGGCTCAGTTCAAAAAGTCCAAATCAGTTGTCTCAGTCAGCACCTGTCTCAGGTGGGAGAGTTTAAAGGGTCTCTGGCAACTGGATCACGGGGGTCTGTTGACAACTCATATATGACTTGGTCTTGTGCTCTGTGAAGTCAGGAGGACCCACCCAGCAAATAGATTAGTCAGGGAAGGTTGATGTCCTCTTCCCCACCTTGCACATCTGTCACACCCAGTCACTGATAGCCCCGCAGGGCTGTGACCCAGTTGCCTCTAGTGGACAGATACTCCAGGGGTTTGCACCTGCCTGAATCACAAGGAAATCTATTTCTGCTCATCCAGGCCACTGATCTCTGCCTCTATCCAGCAGGGGAAGGTAAGGCCTGACAACCTCGGGCACTTGATGGAGGCTGAGGGGTGTTCACTCAGTTCCAGCCCTGCCCCTGATTGATGTTACTGACAGAACAGAACAGAACAACTTTGAGGGAATTTGTTTCTGTCCCTGCTAAATTCCCTTGAACAACAGAAGCTGTTTTGAGTTCCCAGAGCCTGTGCCTCAGGCCCTGTTTTTGCTCTTGCAGTTTTGTATTCAGTTAACTGTCAGTTCTAGCCTCCTGTCTTCCTTTGTCTATAGGCTGATGATCCCCTGAGGGCTGGGTGCTTCTTAGGCTCAGTAAAACGGTCCTCTGGGTCAGCCCTGCCCTGGGAATTTCCCGGCTCTGTGTGTGCATTTTCTAGTCCCCACGCTCCACCCAGGCTGGTACCACCTCAGGCAAACCCTTTACTCATGGGGCCTGAGTTTCCATCCCAGATCTGTTCTGAGGTGGTTGCCATCTGAGAAGATGCCCGGCCTCCTCTGGTTGCCCAGGGAGACAGGGGGTATGGCTTAGGAATATCTTGGAGTGAGCCCTATTGTTGCCAAAAAATGGCTGCTGCTCTGCTCTTTGGGGCACTGCCGCTCCAGTGGGTTCCCTCTCAGCTGACCGTCCTCTCTTCACTTCCATGCCACAGAATCAGCACTGACCAGCTGCAGTCTCTGCCCTGTCCACACCCCTCAAAAAATCACCCAAGAGTCTGGATTTCTAGGGGACAGGTCTCCAGACCTCAGAGTAAGAGTGGAGGGGAGTACTGGGAGCTCAGAATTGCAGGTAGAGAATATATACAGTTTTATACAGTTTTATGCCTGCAGGAGAATACCGTGGCACCCTAGTAGGGGAGGTAGGTCCAGTTTTTAGAGGGTCTCTCCTGTGGAGTGTAGTGGGAGGAACTTTGAACTCTGCTCATTTGTTTGTGTGGCACTCCAAGTGGACTCCCATCCACTTGGTGGTAGATTTTGTACCTTTTGTTTGTATCCGTGGGGTCACAGCTCATCTCAGCGAGGTTGATGTGCGTTCTCCCACCTTCTCTCTTGGTGTAGCTCTAATCCACGAGGTTACTTGCTAAATTTCTGTCCTTTAACTCTCCTTCTGGCTGGGAGCCTCTGTGGAAAGCTGGCTTCAGTCAGCCATCTTGTCTCCATCCCTGTATTTCTTGCTTATACTAGATCCATTATACTGGGTCCCCAAAAGGCCACAGATGGACTGCCCACTGACAAGGAATATTCAGTGGGCAGTCCATCTGTGGCCTTTTGGGGACCCAGGCTTTTACATTCAGCTAGAAAATGAGGGAACAAGGAGAAACAGAAGAGGCTTCTTAATGCTTCAATTTGAGCCGTAGAATAAAATCACAGGTGAGAATCCAGATATATGGCCATAAGCAGCCGTGAAAAGAATTTTTTTTTTTTTTTTTTTGCTGAGACAGACTCTCACTCTGTTGTCCAGGCTACAGTGCCATGGCATCAGCCCAGCTTGTAGCAATGTCAAACTCCTGATCTCAAGCAATCCTCCTGCCTCAGCCTCATGAGTATCTGGGACTACAGGCATTTGCCACAATGCCTGGATGATTTTTTTATTATTAGTAGAGATGGGGTCTCACTCTTGCTCAGGCTGGTCTTGAATTCCTGAGCTCAAGAGATCCTCCTGCTTTGGCCTCCCAGATTAAAGACATGAGTCCCCACACCAACCCATGTCATTAATTGTTGACATAGATGTAGAAAAGGGAGAAGAAAAGAACTTTAGTGAACATACACCAGTCTTAGGCACAAGGTGGCCTTGGACTCACCAGCCAAAGCCTGTTATTTCATAACAATTAGCTTTATTAGTGATTTACTTAAAGAAATGAGACTTCAGAATCAGAAAAACAAAAATTAGCTTGCTAATTAATTCTTTGTTGTTAGTTCTCTTAAATTTCTTTCACTTGCATTATGAATTATTTTTTTTCCTTTCAAATTTTGGAAAGTTTGGAGCATGTAGTGAACTCTCTCTAAGGAAATATGACATGCAGTTTTTGCCAAGAAATTAACAGGATGTAGAAAACTTGGTGTCAAAAATCAGAAAAAGGCCCAAGTTATACACACTAAAAATTATGAAAGTGGCATTATAATTAAGTTTGTTTGTAGAGTAATTATTTGAATTAATTTTAAAGAAGTCAAGGGACTTCTTTTTTGTGTATAGTGTGTTCTCAGAAAATATACTTTTAAGAAAAGATAGTTTGATTTCTCTTTCAGGCAGATCTATTAGAGTGTTACAAACAAGGGGCCTTAACCTGGCATGTGTCAGGGATATAAGTCTGATAGTGAAAAAGGTGATTTAATTTGGTATGTTTTCTGGAGTGAACATTTTTTCAGAGACACCTGAATGGGAAATTTTGAGTTCAGAGAAGCCATTGTTCATGCTATGGTTCATGCTAAAAGTCTTCTCCAAACCTCCTGTGGAATTTAATTTCCAGTATAATGATATTGAGATTTGAGGCCTTTAGAGAACTGATTATGTCTGAATGCTTGTCCCTCATGGGTTGATAAACGCCATGTTGCAGGAGTGGGTTAGTTATTAAGGGAGTGAGTTCCTGACATGCTCGCTTATGACTTCCACCCTACCATGGGGTGACCCTCACCATGGTTTTGGACTTCTGAGCCTCCAGAACTATGATCAATAATCTTCTTTTCTCTTTAAATTCTGTCATGTAGCAAAAATTGGACTGAGGCAATGTGTTTAGAGAATTAAAACTGTATTGTATTTAGTAACTATTATAGCACATTTCCTGGAAATTAGCAAGCTGACTGTATTTACTGTTTCCCAGGCACTGTTTCAACTACTAGGGATGCAGCAATGAAAAAATGGACAGATATTGCTGTCTTCATAACACTTAACATTGTACATAAACTATGAACATGGGATGATAGTGTTTTGGAGAAAAAGTGAGAAGACAAGAGTAGAGTTTGGAGGATTGCATTTCTAAATTAGGGATGGTCTCGCGGAGTGAAGATCTGAAGGAGGTAAGGTGGTGAGTCATGTTTCTGTCCCAGATAAAGAGTCTTCCTGCCAGAGGTAACAGCAAGTGCAAAGGCTCTGAGATGGGAGTGAACTTGGTTTATTTCAGGATCAAGTAGGCCAGTGTGGCTGGAGCAGAGCAAGGGAAAGGAAAACAAGAGAAGAGAAGATGAGAGAGGAAACTTGAATGTTGAAAGGGGCAGGACAGGGAAGATGTTCTTGGAGATCATTGCAAGGACTTTGCTAGTCACTTCGAGTGACATAGGGAGCCAGTTCAAGGTTTTGAGTGGAAGAGTTATAAGATATAGCATACTTTAAAGCATTATTGGGTTGTGGTGTGGACCAGAGTAATTGCAGCGGAGGTAGTAAACATCACTCAGGTTCTGGTTATATTTTGATGCCCTATAGCCAGTAGGGTTTTCTGGTGGATTCAAAATGGCATTAGAGGGAAGTGATGAAAAGATAAGGGAAAAAGTCACAGACTCAGAGGATAGATGGACTTGCCAACTATTGCTATGGAAAATTCTGTGGGAGGAACAGTTTTTAGCAGAGTGGGAAGGAGCTCAGTTATATCAGTTAAATTTATGATCCATTTGATATTCCACCAGTTGTGTTGAATAATATGGCTGAATATTTAAATCCAGAGGTCAGAGAAGAGGTCAGACTTGAAATATGAAATCTGAGAGAACTCAGCAGATGATTTGTAAAGCCATAAGCCTGACTGAGATTACCCTAGACAGCAAGAAAACACAGAGAAGAAGACCAGAGATTGAGCTGTGGGGAACTACTAGTTGGGAGAGGTGATGGAGCCAGAAAGGGAGACAGAGAATTGGTAAACAATTAGATAGAAAGAAACCCAGTAAGGTAGCTGTGTCTTAGGGATACTTTAAGTGAGAAAAAGTGTTTCCAGGAGGATTAGTGATTATGCTGAATGTTGACAACTAAATGAGTATTGAGGAATTATCATTGGGTTTAACAATGTGGAGGTTCTTGGTGTTCTTGCCCAAAGCAGTTCCTGTCATTGGTGGAGGGAAGCCTTTTCAAAATGGGATGGAAAGAGAATGGGGCATTTCATTTTAAATAATAGTGACTAGGAAAAAAATGGATGATATAGAGAAACAGGGAAGACTTGGGCAAAAGAATATGGAAGCTGGGGTACTAAGCAAAAGGGCTGGCATCAGACTGGGTCATAGATCCACTCCTTTTAATGGGACTAATGGCAGAAATTATAGGAGGAATAGAGGTTTAAGTAGAAAAATAGAGAATGTCCACAACAATCCTTTAGGAGAGAGAGGAGGAGAATTTATATACTGAGGAAATCTGAGGGATTAAATCCCATATCAAAGGATTCTTTAAATCAGACATCTTGAAGGACTAAGCAGAAAATAAAGGGTGGTGAATAACTGTTTCAGAAATGATTTAATTAATCTGTTTTCAACTGAACTGTGAATAAAAGGGTGTTGAATATTTTCCTGAGATTTAAAAGTATCTTGAAACATTTTTGGGAACTGGAGGTTGTGCATTTAGTAGGGGCATGTATACTGATCCAAGAAGGCCAGATTAACATTGACATAGACTTCCTCACAGTATGTGGCAAAACTAAATGAATGGTCTTGGCCAATAGACTTTGCTCTTAAAATATGAGCCAGTGAAGGCAATGGGACTATTTGGATAAAATATAGCCCCCAGGGAGAGCTGGAGCAAGAGACCTGTGCATTATGCCTTCCAGACCTGAAAAGGGAAGTTGGATTTTAATAGCTTTGACTTACAAAATTAAAACCCTCCAAAGAAAATTCACCCTTTGCCAAATCCAGTGCTAGACTTCTGATGCTCATAGTTCCTTCAGGTCCCTTGTTTGTTTTTGTTTGTTTGTTTTTGTCTTCTTTTTCTTTTCCTTCTTGCCAGTGTCTTTTAATTTTTGAGGCATAAGTACTAAAGGGCTTGCAACTTATCTCCTTCATAATCAGAAGGCCAAAGTAAAGGAGAGAAGAAAAGAGGTTTTACACATTTTAATTTAAAATACATTTTCCTAGCTATGGATTTCCCTACATTCTTTGTGTACATATAAATACACTATTTATGTCTTGCAATTTGGCTCACATACTTTGAAATCCAATACTTAAAAACATTCTTTTTTAATTACCTAAGGCTGAAAAACAGTTCTGTCAGAAGTTGTTCTATTGACCCTAGGTGCCAAGGACTTCTTATTTTTCTTCCATATACCTTCATTTTTTTGAATTAGATACCCCAAAGCTGCTGAACTTAATCTATCACATAGTCAGATGTCAGTATTTAGCATTTTTATTGCCACTAATGGTTTTTATACTTGCGTTGTTTTGCAAAGTTTACTTTCAAATCTTATGAATTAAAATTTCCATTCAGTATCACCAAAACAAAGAGGCAAGAAATATAGGCCTAGTTTTTTCATGAAGAGGATATATATTCATTAGCACACATTTTTATTTTTTGGTGTTGGCTTGTGTCAAGAGGAAAAGATCATTCTTAAGAGTTGGCTGGGAAAAAGGTAAAGGGACTTAGATGCAAGCATTTTGAGATATATTCCATTTACTTCTTACTGGATATATTTTAAGGTGATCTGTTTTTTTTAATGTATACCATATTATTTTGAGTTTGAACATAAAAATAGGCAAATTAAGACGTATTATAATTATTACTTTTGATGAGGAAGAGCTTTACGTTTTTATTCCTAACCATGAATATATTGCTCATAGTGAAACATCCCATCAATAGAGAAATGTGTTACCTACAAGGAATAACTCCTCCTCACAATCTTACCTCCCAGAAATAACCAAGCTTCACAGTTTAGTGTGTGAGTGAATATGTTAATCTTCAGTTTTTTAAATGAGCTTAAAGTTAAAAAGCTTCTGTATAGCTAAGGACACAATCAATAAAGCAAATAGGTAACCTTCTGAATGGGAGAAAATATTCACATGTTATGAATCTGACAAAGGGCTCAAGCAAATCAACAAGAAAAGAGCAAACAACCCCATTAATCACTGGGCAAGATACATGAACAATCTTTTCTCAAGAGGACAGACAAATGGCTGACAAACACATGAAAAAATGCTCATCATCCTTAATCATCAATGAAATGCAAATCAAAACCATTTTGAGACGTAACCTAACTCCAGTGAGGATATCTCACATCATGAGGTCCCAAAGCTGCAGATGCTGGCATGGGTGTGGAGAGAGTGGAACACTTATGCACTGTTGGTGATATTGCAAACTAACACAACCCTTTTGGAAAGAATTATAAAGACTCCTCAAAGAGCTAAAAGTAGACATTCCACTTGACCCTGCAATTCTATTACTAGGTAACTATCCAGAAGAAAAAAAAATCATTTTATTTTAAGGACATTAGCAGTCAAAGACCTATAGCAGCTCAATTCACAAAGATGTGGAAACAATCCAAGTTCCCATCAACACATGAACGGATTAATAAACTGTGGTATGTGTATACCATTGAATACTATTTAGCCATAAAAAGGTGGAGATGTTGCATCTTTTGTATTTACCTGGATGGATCAGAGATACTCCTAAGTATCTCAAGAATGGAAAAACAAGCATCCGATGTAGTTGATACTATGTTGAAGCAGTAGATCAACAACTACAGGCCCACATGAGAGAAAAACACAATTAAATTCAAGAAAGGGGGAGGTGGTCAGAGGAGAGGAGTCTCAGTAAGCTTCTAACTAAAGGGTACAATGTAGGGAGTATATGGCACAGTTCCTGGGTGAAGGACTCAATTGCAACTTGGACTTTACCTTACCAATGCAAACAATGTAACCTAATCTTATGTACCTTTATAGTAATCCAAAATTTAAAAAGTTAGCTTCTGTTTTAAATTTTGTTAATAAATTGTGAATCTATTTTAATATGTGGTTACCTCATTCATTTCATTGTATGAATGAGATAATATCAATTTATTTCATTAATGGGTTTTTTTTTTTTTTTTTAACAGCCCAGTAAGAACATTTTATTATCTTTCTGATTATGGAACTTTTTTCTGTAAAATTTGTATATATTCTCATGTGCTTTTCCAACTAGAACTTGGTTTACATTTTTTTTTTTTTTTTTTTTTTTTATTGTTGGGGATTCATTGAGGGTACAATAAGCCAGGTTACACTGATTGCAATTGTTAGGTAAAGTCCCTCTTGCAATCATGTCTTGCCCCCATAAAGTGTGACACACACCAAGGCCCCACCCACCTCCCTCCTTCCCTCTTTCTGTTTCCCCCCCATAACCATAATTGTCATTAATTGTCCTCATATCAAAATTGAGTACATAGGATTCATGCTTCTCCATTCTTGTGATGCTTTACTAAGAATAATATGACCACGTCCATCCAGGTTAATACGAAGGATGTAAAGTCTCCATTTTTTTTAATGGCTGAATAGTATTCCATGGTATACATATACCACAGCTTGTTAATCCATTCCTGGGTTGGTGGGCATTTAGGCTGTTTCCACATTTTGGCGACTGTAAATTGAGCTGCAATAAACAGTCTAGTACAAGTGTCCTTATGATAAAAGGATTTCTTTCCTTCTGGGTAGATGCCCAGTAATGGGATTGCAGGATCAAATGGGAGGTCTAGCTTGAGTGCTTTGAGGATTCTCCATACTTCCTTCCAGAAAGGTTGTACTAGTTTGCAGTCCCACCAGCAGTGTAAAAGTGTTCCCTTCTCTCCACATCCACGCCAGCATCTGCAGTTTTGAGATTTTGTGATGTGGGCCATTCTCACTGGGGTTAGATGATATCTCAGGGTTGTTTTGATTTGCATTTCTCTAATATATAGAGATGATGAACATTTTTTCATGTGTTTGTTAGCCATTCGTCTGTCGTCTTTAGAGAAAGTTCTATTCATGTCTCTTGCCCATTGATATAAGGGATTGTTGGCTATTTTCATGTGGATTAATTTGAGTTCTCTATAGATCCTAGTTATCAAGCTTTTGTCTGATTGAAAATATGCAAATATCCTTTCCCATTGTGTAGGTTGTCTCTTTGCTTTGGTTATTGTCTCCTTAGCTGTACAGAAGCTTTTCAGTTTAATGAAGTCCCATTTGTTTATTTTTGTTGTTGTTGCAATTGCCATGGCAGTCTTCTTCATGAAGTCTTTCCCCAGGCCAATATCTTCCAGTGTTTTTCCTATGCTTTCTTGGAGGGTTTTTATTGTTTCATGCCTTAAGTTTAAGTCCTTTATCCATCTTGAATCAATTTTTGTGAGTGGGGAAAGGTGTGGGTCCAGTTTCAGTCTTTTACATGTAGACATCCAGTTCTCCCAACACCATTTATTGAATAGGGAGTCTTTCCCCCAAGGTATGTTCTTGTTTGGTTTATCAAAGATTAGGTGGTTGTAAGATGTTAGTTTCATTTCTTGGTTTTCCATTCGATTCCAAGTGTCTATGTCTCTGTTTTTGTGCCAGTACCATGCTGTCTTGAGCACTATGGCTTTGTAGTACAGACTAAAATCTGGTATGCTGATGCCCCCAGCTTTATTTTTGTTACAGAGAACTGCCTTAGCTATACGGGGTTTTTTCCAGTTCCATACAAAACGCAGAATCATTTTTTCCAAATCTTGAAAGTATGATGTTGGTATTTTGATAGGAATGGCATTGAATAGGTAGATTGCTTTGAGAAGTATGGACATTTTAACAATGTTGATTCTTCCCATCCATGAGCATGGTATGTTCTTCCATTTGTTAATATCCTCTGCTATTTCTTTTCTGAGGATTTCATAGTTTTCTTTATACAGGTCCTTCACCTCCTTCGTTAGGTATATTCCTAGGTATTTGATTTTCTTTGAGACTATGGTGAAGGGAGTTGTGTCCTTAATTAGCTTCTCATCTTGACTGTTATTGGTGTACACAAAGGCTACTGACTTGTGGACATTGATTTTATATCCTGAAACATTACTGTATTTTTTGATGACTTCTAGGAGTCTTGTGGTTGAGTCTTTGGGGTTCTCTAAGTATAAGATCATGTCGTCAGCAAAGAGGGAGAGTTTGACCTCCTCTGCTCCCATTTGGATTCCCTTTATTTCCTTGTCTTGCCTAATTGTATTGGCTAGAACTTCCAGCACTATGTTGAATAGTAAAGGTGACAGAGGACAACCTTGTCTGGTTCCAGTTCTAAGAGGAAAAGCTTTCAGTTTTACTCCATTCAGTAAAATATTGGCTGTGGGTTTGTCATAGATAGCTTCAATCAGTTTTAGAAATGTGCCACCTATGCCTATACTCTTCAGAGTTCTAATTAGAAAAGGATGCTGGATTTTATCAAATGCTTTTTCTGCATCTATTGAGAGGATCATGTGATCTTTATTTTTGCCTCTGTTAATATGGTGGATAACGTTTATAGACTTGCGTATGTTAAACCAGCCTTGCATCCCTGGGATGAAGCCTACTTGATCATGATGAATGACTTTTTTGATGATAAGCTGTAATCTATTGGCTAGGATTTTGTTGAGAATTTTTGCGTCTATGTTCATGAGTGAGATTGGTCTGAAATTCTCCTTTTTGTTTGGGTCTTTTCCTGGTTTTGGTATCAGGGTGATGTTTGCTTCATAGAATGTGTTGGGGAAGATTCCTTCTTCCGCAATTTTTTGGAATAATTTCTGCAGTACAGGAATAAGCTCTTCCTTGAAGGTTTGATAGAATTCTGGAGTGAAGCCATCTGGACCAGGGCATTTTTTGGTTGGAAGCTTTTTTATTGTTTCTTTGATCTCAGTGCTTGAAATTGGTCTGTTCAGGAGCTCTATTTCTTCCTGGCTGAGTCTAGGGAGAGGGTGTGATTCCAAATATTGATCCATTTCTTTCACATTGTCAAATTTCTGGGCATAGAGTTTCTGGTAGTATTCAGAGATGATCTCTTGTATCTCTGTGGGATCAGTTGTTATTTCCCCTTTATCATTTCTGATTGAGGTTACTAGAGATTTTACTTTTCTATTCCTCGTTAGTCTGGCCAATGGTTTATCTATTTTATTTATTTTTTCAAAAAACCAACTCCTTGTTTCATTAATTTTCTGAATGATTCTTTTGTTTTCAATTTCATTGATCTCTGATTTGATTTTGGATATTTCTTTTCTTCTACTGAGTTTAGGCTTAGATTGTTCTTCTTTTTCCAATTCCATAAGATCTCTTGTGAGATTGTTGATGTGCTCTCTTTCAGTTTTTCGAATGTAGGCATCTAAAGCGATGAATTTTCCTCTCAAAACTGCTTTTGCAGTATCCCACAGGTTTTGGTAGCTTGTGTCTTCATTGTTGTTATGCTCAAGGAAGTTAATGATTTCCTGTTTTATTTCTTCCTGCACCCATCTGTTATTCAACAGAAGATTGTTTAGTTTCCATGCCTTTGGGTGGGGTCGAGCATTTTTGTTAGAGTTGAGTTCCACCTTTAGTGCCTTATGGTCTGAGAAGATACAAGGTAAAATTTCAATTCTTTTGATTCTGTTAATATTTGTTTTGTGTCCCAGGATATGATCAATTTTGGAGAATGTTCCATGGGGTGATGAGAAGAATGTATATTCTTTATCTTTGGGGTGGAGTGTTCTATATGCGTCTATCAAGCACAGTTGTTCTAGAGTCTCATTTAAGTCTCTTATATCCTTGTTTAATTTCTGTTTAGAGGATCTGTCCAGCTCTGTAAGAGGAGTGTTAAAGTCCCCTGTTATGATGGTATTATCAGATATCATATTGCTCAGACTGAGTAAAGTCTGCTTCAAGAATCTGGGAGCATTTAAATTGGGTGCATAAATATTTAGAATTGAAATGTCTTCTTGTTGTATTTTTCCCTTGACCAATATAAAGTGACCATCTTTGTCTTTTTTGACTTTAGTTGCTTTAAATCCACATGTGTCTGAAAATAAGATTGCAACTCCTATTTTCTTCTGAATTCCATTTGCCTGAAAAATTGTCTTCCAACCCTTGACTCGGAGCTTTAATTTGTCTTTTGAAGCCAGGTGTGTTTCTTGCAGACAGCAAATGGATGGCTTGTGTTTTTTAATCTAGTCAACCAATCTATGTCTCTTCAGTGGGGAATTCAAGCCATTAACATTTATTGAGATAATTGACAAGTGTGGTAGTATTCTATTCGTCTTATTTTGTGAGAGTCCATTGCTTAGTTTTATCTTTTGCATCAGTGTGGAGGTTAGGTTCTGTCCTTTAATTTCTGAGTTCTTACTTTGCTGCTGATCCATTGTGGTGGTCAGTGTGCAGAACAGGTTGAAGTATTTCCTGTAGAGCTGGTCTTGTTGTGGCGAATTTCCTCAATGTTTGTATATCCGTAAATGATTTGATTTCTCCGTCAATTTTGAAGCTTAGCTTAGCAGGGTACAGAATTCTGGGCTGAAAATTGTTCTGTTTAAGTAGATTAAAGGTAGATGACCATTGTCTTCTTGCTTGGAAAGTTTCATTAGAGAAGTCTGCGGTCAATCTGATGGATTTGCCCCTGTAGGTCAACTGGCGCTTACTCCTGGCAGCTTGCAGAATCTTTTCTTTGGTCTTGACTTTGGACAGGTTCATCACAATGTGTCTTGGAGAAGCTCGGTTAGAGTTGAGGCGACCTGGGGTCCGATATCCCTCTGAAAGCAGTGTGTCAGAATCTTTGGTGATATTTGGGAAATTTTCTTTTATAATATTCTCTAGTATGGCTTCCATTCCTCTGGGGCATTCTTCTTCCCCTTCTGGAATTCCTATAACTCGTATGTTGGAACGCTTCATAAAGTCCCATAATTCTGACAGTGAACGTTCTGCTTTCTCTCTCTTCTTTTCTGCCTCTTTTACTATCTGAGTTATCTCAAGAACTTTGTCTTCTACCTCTGAAATTCTTTTTTCTGCATGGTCTAACCTGTTGCTGATACTTTCCATTGCATCTTTAAGTTCCCTGATTGACTGTTTCATTTCCTTCAGCTCTGCTATATCCTTTTTATATTCTTCATATCGTTCATCTCTTATTTGATTCTGTTTTTGAATTTCCTTTTGGTTATTTTCCACTTTATTAACAGTTTCCTTCATTGTTTCCAACATGTGTATTCTAAATTCCCTTTCTGTCATTCCTAACATTTCTGTATAGGTGGAATCCTCTGCAGTAGCTACCTCATGGTCCCTTGGCGGGGTAGTTCTGGACTGGTTCTTCATGTTGCCTGGAGTTTTCTGCTGATTCTTCCTCATGGGTGATTTCTTTTATCTGTTTACTTGCCCTAATTTTCCTTTCAATTCCTCTTGCTCTTTAAGTTCTTGTGCCTGTGGACTAAGGGTTACAGGACCAGAAGGGTGAGAAGGTTTAAGAGCAAAAAAGTGATGAAAGAAATGAGGACCGAGTGATAAGAAAAAAAAAAATGAAAAAAAAGAAAAATAGAGAAAGGAGAGTGGTTGGGTGAAAGGAATATTGACAAAAAGAAGAGAGGCACAGAGAGAGGGAGACAGAGCAATATAGGTGTACAGTAGGGTACTTTGATACAACCTTAAAAAAAAAAAAAAACACCTTCTGGGGGTGCCAAGTGGGGTGGTTCCCTTGAGGTCAGCAGCTCTTTGCTAACCTGATCAGACACAGTACCCCACCTCCACCAAGTAGAGAGGAAAGACAAAAATGCTATAAATCAAAACAAAACAAGCAAACAGAAAACTTTACGGGATAAAATTGGCTGGAAAAACCAAATAATAGTGGCAGAAACACTAACAAAAATGAAGTTCTGATTATTGAAATAGGCAGCAATGGGAAATTATAATTAAACTAGAAAAATTGAGAAAGAAAAAGGATCTGTATGGAAAAGGTTGAACTTAAACAACAAAACAACAATCTAGAATGTCAAAATAAACAAAAAGAACAACCAAACCAAAAAAAAAACCAAACAAACAAACAAAAAAAAACACACACGCAACCAAAAACAAAGCAGTATGTATATGGAATTGAATATTGTCTGGGCAACACGTGGTCTTCTGGGGTATGAGATGTTAATCACAGTTCTGATACGACTGGAGGCTGCTAGTTTCTCGAACCCCAGCAGGTAGACACCCTAAATCTCTCTTCAGCCCACTTAAAAGGCACTTTGAACTTGTTCACTTACTGAGCAGAAGCTTTCTCAGGGAAGTGCTTGTTGCTGGAATCACTGCTGAAGTGGCTATCCACTTACCCTGTGTGTCAAAACTGGTCTCCCTCTGCCCCCGAGGGTTAGGGCTGCAAGGCGGCTCAGACCCCGCCCTTAGGCTACTTGGTCGCTGGGTTACCAGCTCCCACCCAATTCCAGCTCTGCGACCCTGAGGGTGGAGCTTGCCAGGGCAGATCGCTCACAATGTCTGCCTGTGACCCAGAGCCAAACTCTATTAGCTCCGTCTGGCTCAGCGGCTCAGACTGGGGCCCTAGACAAAGGCCAAAGTTCTCCGCACTCCCGCTCAGGCTCTCCCCAAGGCAGTTCAGCTGAGTGCCAAGTCCAAAGACACCAAAACAGTTCACAGGTAAGGCCTTTCTGGTTTGCAGTCTCGCTGCTACTGAACTTACAGTTGCGGGCGGGTTTAGGCGGATTGAACACACGCGACCACTTGCCGGTTTTCCACTGTTTTATTCCTCCTCTTGGGGTCCAGAAGTCTCTCGCTGACTCCCTGTATCCTCTCAGGGGTGATGATAGGCAGATCCCACCAGCCAGAGATGCCTGGAGTCCTATATCCCCAGACTCACGGTGCCCAGATGCAAGGAAGCTGTCACTCGGCTGCCATCTTGCTCCACCCTTCCCATTAATGGGTTTTTTTTTTTTAAGTTTCCATATTTTATTATTACAAGTAATGCTGCTATTTACATCTCTGTACAGATGAATAGATAACAGCACCTGTCTCCATAGATTTATTGGAACTAATAAATAAATATACTAATACATATAAAATATCTAAAAGAGTACATGATACACAAGTGCTTAAAAAAGTTATAAATTTATTATTCTCTCTTCTTTTTTTCTTTTGAGACAGAGTCTCACTCTGTTGCCCTAGGCTAGAGAGTGGCAGCCTAGCTCACAGCATCTTCAAACTCCTGGATTCAAGAAATTCTCCTGCCTTAGCCTCCCACGCAGCTCCAAGTAGCTGGGACTATAGGAGCTCACCATGACACCTGACTAATTTTTTTTTCTGTTTTTAGTAGAGCCAAGGTCTCACTCTTGAGCAGGATGGTTTTAAACTCCTGAACTCAAGGGACTCTCCTGCCTTGGCCTCCCAGAGTGCTAGGATTACAGGCATGAACCACTAGGCCTGGCCAAGAAATTTCTTAATGTCTTTATTTACTTTATTACTAGTGAATATGTCCATATGACAAATTCCTAGAAATGAAATTATTCAGTTGTTAAATATTACCAAATTGCCCTCCAAAGAGATTCTTATCAGAAAACAGTATCAAGATTTCTGAAGAAACTAAAAATAGAATTATCATTCAATTCAGTGTATAAGAGTTCTCTTTTCTCTGAATAAGAGTTATATTCAGGGAATAAAGAATACGTGTTTCCCTTCACCATTTAAATTAAACTTTTTGTTGGAACAAAGTGAATGCAGATGTGTAACTAACACCAAGTTCAACAGAGAGTTTGTATATATCACCCTAGGGGACATCCCTTGAATCCCTTCCTTGTCCTAATTTGTCCCTCCAACCCCTAAGTTAAGCACTATCCTGCTGTTAGCACCAGAGGTTAGTTTTTACTCTTTTATGTTTGGCTTCTTTCACTCCATGTTTTGTTTATATCAGATGCTTATGAGCACCCACATTGTTGCAGGTATTAATAGTTCTTTCATCTATATGGTATTCTACTGTAAGACTACATTACAAATTATGTTATTGATGATGGGCATTTTGTGCATTTGGTTTATGGGCGTGACTATTACAAATAACACTACCATGACTCTTCCACGTGTCTACAGGCCTTTTGGTGTGTATATGTTCATGTTTCTGTTGGACATTTCCCTGAGTAGAATTCCTAATTGATAGGATTGGTATTCTTTCAGCTTCTGTTGAAAGAAGCTGCCAGTTTTTCAAAGTAGTTGTATCAGTTTATTGCAATGCTATATATTTTTTATCCATTCATCAGTTGATGGACATTTAGTTGCCCATATCTTTGCTATTTCAAATTGTTCTGCAATAAACATGTGAGTGCAGGTATCCCTTTAGTAAATTGATCACTTTTCTTTTGGGTGGATACCTAATGTTGGTATCACTGAATTGAAGGATGATTCTATTTTTAGTTTCTTCAGAAATCTTGATACTGTTTTCCATAGTGGCTGTATTAGTTTATATCCTACTAATAGTGTATAAGAGTTCTCTTTTCTCTGAATTTTGCCCTTTTTTAGTAATAGCCATGTGGCTGGGGTCAGATAATATCCCTCATTGTGGTTTTCATTTGCATTTCTCTGATCGTTAGAAATGTTGAACATTTTTTCATATACCTGTTGGCCATTGGTATGTCTCTTTTTGAAAAAATGTCTATTCATGTCCTTTGCACACTTTTAAATAGGATTTTTATTTTCCTGTTTGAGTTCCTTTTCTATTCTGGATATTAGACTTCTGTAAGATGAATAGTTTGTGAATATTTTATTCCGTTCAACATGTCATCTCTTCACTCTGTTAATTATTGCTTTTGCCTTGCAGAAGCTTTTTAGTTTAAGTTCCAATTGTCTATTTTTGTTTTTGTTTCTTATGCTTTGAGATCTTAGCGATAAATTCTTTGCCTAGACCAATGTCAGAGACATTTTCTCTGTTTTCTTTTAGTATTTTTATTGTTTGGGGTCTTGCGTTTAAATCTTTAATCCATTTTGAGTTGATTTTTGTATATGTTGAGAGGTAGGGGTCCAATTTCATTCTTCTGCATGTGGCTAATCTATTTCCCCAGAACAATTTGTTGAAAAGTGTTTTCTTTTCCCAGTATAAGTTCTTGCTGGTTTGTAGAAGTTCATGTAGCTATAAATATGTGTCTTTATTTCTGGGTTCTCTATTATGTGAAATCGGTCTATGTGTTTATTTTTACATCAATATTATGACCTTTTGGTTACTATATGGCCTTATAATATCTTTTGAAGTCATGTAATGTGATGGCTCCAGCTTTGTTCTTTCTGCTCAGGATTGCTTTGGCAAGTCAGGCTTTTTTTTTTTCTTTTTTTTCCTTTGGTTCCATGACATTGGTACCTTGATGGGAATTGCATTAAATCTGTAGATTGCTTTGGACAAAAGGAAATTTAATGGTATTATTCTTCTGATCCATGAGCATGTTTTTTTTTTTTTTATTAGTATCATCTTTGAGTTCTTTTATCTTTGGTGTTTTATGGGTTTTTTTGTAGAGATTTTTCACCACCTTCATTATGTTTATGCCTAGGTATTTATTTTATTTTTGTAGAAATTATGAATGAGATTGCCTTCTCATTTTTTTTAAAGCTACATTATTATTGGTGTGTAGAAAGCTACTTAATTTTGTACAATTAATTTTTTTATACTGCAATTTTAATGAATTCATTTGTCAAACTAAGAGGTTTTTGGTGGTATCTTTAGGTTTTTCTAGATGTAAGACTGTATCATCAGCAAAGAGGAACAATTTGACTTCTTTTACAATTCAAATGTATTTTATTTCTGTCTCTTAGGTTATTGCTCTGGCTAGGATTTTCTGTACTATGTTGAGTAGGGATAATGAAAGTGGACATATTTGGCTTGCTGGTATTTTGTTGAAGAATTTTGCCTGGATGTACACTGGAGATATTGGCCTCTGGTTTTCTTTTTTGTTGTTGTGTTCTTGCCTGATTTTGGTATCAGGGTGATCCTGGCATGATAGAATGAGTTAGGAATATTTCTCTCCTCTTTCTTTGCAGTAGTTTTGGGACAGTTGGTATCACTTTTTTGTTTTTTACATTTGGTAGAATTTAACATTGAATCCATTCAATCCTGGACTTTTCCTTGTTGAGAACTTTTTATTAATTATTGAATTTTGCTATCTGTTATTGGTCTATTTAGATTTTCTATTTCTTCGTGATCCAGTCTTGGCAGGTTATGTATTTCCAGAAATGTATCTGTTTCGTTTTCTTTTTTCTCTTTCTTTCTTTCTTTTTTTTTTTTTTTAAGCAGAGTTTCATTATGTTGCCCTTTGTAGAGTGCTATAGAGTCACAGCTCACAGCAACCTCAAACTCCTGGGCTTAAGCGATTGTCTTGCCTCAGCCTCCCAAGTAGCTGGGACTACAGATGCCCACCACAACGCCTGGGTATTTTTTGTTGTAGTTGTCATTGTTGTTTGGCAGGCCAGGGCTGGGTTCAAACCCACCAGCCTCAGTGTATGTGGCAGGTGCCCTAGCCACTGAGCTACAGGTGCACAGCCAGAAATGTATCTGTTTCCTCTAGGTTTTTTAGTTTGTGAACATATAGCTATTCATAATGTTCTATAAATATCTGTTAAGTACATTTGGTCCAAAGTCTAGTTTAAATCCAATGTTTCTTTGTTGATTTTATGTCTGGATTATTTATTTAATGCTGAGAGTGGGATGTTGAATTTTCCCACCATTATAATATTGTAATCTGTTTTTCACTTTAGATATAGAAATATTTGCTTTATGAATCTGGGTGCTTCAGTTTTGAGAGCATATATATTTAGAATGATTAAATCATTTTGTTGAATTTATCCAGTTCTCAATATATAATGGCATTCTTTGTCTTTTTAATTTTTTTTTTACTGCATTTGACATAAAGTCTATTTTATCTGATGTAAGAATAGCTACTTCTGTGCACTTTTTTATTTACATGAAATTTCTTTTTCTCTCTTTTTATTTTCAGTATAAAGTATCTTTACTGGTAAGGTGATTTTTTTGTAAGCAGTATATGGTTGGATTGTGGTTTTTTTTTTTTTTTTTTTTTGGCAGTTTTTGGCCAGGGCTGGCTTTGAACCCACCACTGGCATATGGGGCAAGCGCCCTACTCCTTTGAGCCACTGCCCCATGTTTGTCTGTTTTTTGCCCATTTAGCCAGTCTGTATCTTTTAAGTGGGGAATCTAATCCATTTATATCCAAGTTTATTATTAAATGTGAGCTTCGTTTCAGTCATATTGTTAATTATGAGCTGATTGTTTTAGATATTTTTTGCTTCTTTCTTTTTCTCTTATTATTTGTCATTATTGTTTGGTAGATCTCTGTAGTGGTCCCATTTGAGTGCTTTTCCTTCTTTCTTTTTATAATTGCTTTTTGTGAGTTTTATACTTTCGTGTGTTTTCATGATGGTAAATGTCATACTTTTGTTTCCAGCTTTCGGACTGCCTTTAGGACAGTGGTTCTCAACCTTCCTAATGCTGCAGCCCTTTAAAACAGTTCCTGTGGGTCGCAGCCCACAGATTGAGAACCACTGTTTAGGATTTTGTATAGGGCCGGTCTAAAGGTATAAATCCTTTCAGCATTTGTGTGTCTGGGAAAGATTTTATTTCTCCACTTATGAAGAATAATTTTGCTGGATTCCTATTCTCTTACCTCAGCCTCCTAAAGTGCTGGGATTACAGGCACGAGCCAATGAGCCCAGCCTACTCATTCTGTTTAGTTCTTTTTTCTTTGTTTTTGTCTGTCTCCCTTATTTCAAAAGACTTGCCTTCACGTTCTGAGATTCTTTCTTCTGCTTGATTTAGTCTGTTGTTAAAGCTGTCAAATGTATTTTGTGTTTCCATCAATAAATTCTTCATTTCAAGAATTTCTTTTTAGTTTCTTCTTAAAATGATCTCCTTTTTGGAAAATTTCTTATTCATGTAATGAGTTTTTTTTTTTTTCCTGATCTCTTCATATTATTTTCCAGAATTCTCTTGTATCTCACTGAGCTTGTTTAAAATCAATAATTTGAATTCTTTATCTAGAATTTTGAGAATTTCTTTTTTTTTTCTTTTCTTTATCACTCTAGGTAGAGTGCTGTGGTGTCACAGCTCACAGTAACCTCTAACTCCTCAATTCTCTTGCCTCAGCCTCCCGAGTAGCTGGGACTACAGGCACCTGCCACAATGCCCAGCCATTTTTTTGTTGCAGTTTGGCCAGGGCCAGGTTTGAACCTGCCACCATCAGTATATGGGGCTGGCGCCCTACCCACTGAGCCACAGGCACCCACCCAAATAATTTCTTTTTGTTTAAAATCTATTGTTGGGAAATTATTGTGCACCTTTGGAGGTGTCATGTTTCCTAGTATTTTTATGTTTCCTGTGTCCTTACATTGATATCTGCACATCTCATGTAATAGTCACCTTTTGTGTTTGCATTTACTTCATAGAGAAGGACCTTTTCATTAAGATGTATCTTTGGCATTGGTTGCATAAGGCACATTGGCTTTGATTCTGGGCCTATGCAGTAGTGCAGGCTTAATATTATTTCTTGGGTAAACAGCTTTAGTGATATCTATGATTTCCTGTGTGGGTTAGGGTGTGGTTCTTAGTGGAAGATGGAGTGGTGGTGTGCAGGGAATTAGGATGCCAGGTGGGCCAGTCTTCATCCCCCAGTGGTGACAATGATGAGCCAAGCATGCCTATTCTTATAAGCCAGGGAGGTATAGACTGGCATCAGTATTGCCAGTCACTGTGGGCTGATCCATGAACTCCCAGGTGGTTGCTCAGATGCCAGCAGTGGCAGCAGTGAGTTGGGTGCATGTGCAAGTCTCAGGCCCCTGGGCACCCAGCATGGCTTGGGTGATGGCAGTAAGAGTTGTGGCATGATTCTCTGGGTCCTGAGCAGTGTGAGTTGATGGAGCGGGTGGGCCATTCTCCAGGGCTACAGTTGGCACTTGCAGGTGCCAGCTAAGGATAGTGGCCAGGAGTTTTGGCCCAAACTCAGGCTCCCAGGAGGAGTGCTCAGATGTCCAAGGTGATGGATTAGGTTGGCTATCCACAGGATCCCAGACTATATTCTCTGTCTTAAGGTAGAGACAAAGCTGGGTTGGGAAGCTTTGTATTCATGCTCCCCAATGGTGGGTGCAAGCTCCAGACATTGTCCAGGGGTAGGATGATTCCCAGTGCCGAGGTAGAATGCTTGAGTGAAAGGCAGCAGCAGCCACACTGAAGCTGGCTGGTGCGGGTGAGGTGGGGCCAGCCTCAGTAGCCACACTCTGGGCTACTTGATGGGGAACATGTGTTCCTCTTACAGCCTTGTTCCCTTGGGTTTGCCACACCTAGCTCTGGTAGCTGTAGCCTGTGCTTGGCTCATGCCTCAGCCAGGCTCTAGGAGCCCATGGCAAACTTGTAACTATACCCAGCTTAACTTGCACCCTGCTTGCATTCCTGTCTCAGTGCTGGTGGCACTTGTGGTCTAGCACTGGCACCTGAAGCACAAGCCTTGCTTGCTTCTCAGCCCTGACTGGATTCTGTTCTCAGTTATGTCCCAGTCTAAGCAGTGACAAACTGAGTCTCCTGAGCACCTCAGTCTTGGCACTACTGGTCCCCAGATAGTGTACAATCTGTAAAGGGCTAGGACTGAAAATTGTGTCTTACCTAGTAGCCACCTAGGTCTCAGGAAGGGTGTGGGACCCTGGGAGGATTCCATCTCACAGTCTCTTGGAAGCTTTTTATGTTAGTTTCACGGCTTAAGAGAATCCAGGGGTTTTTCTTTGACCAGGATCGCACAGTTCCATGGTGAAGATATGGGCCACTAGAATTTATCCTTTCCTTGTGTTGGCTACAAGGAAAAAACATTTCTTTCAGAGTTTTATAAAGTTAATTAGTTTTGTGTATCCATAAATGGAGAAAAATCTCATTACACTAAGCCTTTTTATTTTAAAAGCCAAATGGCTTCATCCAGATTTGAGAAGTCATCCAGAAGTGTTCAAGACCAAAGTAAAGGTCACTTTATTTTGAAGCATGTTATTTTTTAGTGATGTAAGGGTCAATTTTCTACCAAATTAATAAATATAAATAAAATAGAAACCAATGAATCCATTATAAAGTACTTTACACATCTTCAAGTTTTGATAATTTAGAAAAGCTGAGGTCAGTCACCACTTAGGTAACAAGACTGTAGCTAAGTCAGAGCTAATGGTCAAATGAGTTGGAATTGCCCTACATAGTTTTCAAAATTGGGCAAGTCCCACCCTGTCATCTATAATTTGGGTGGCAAATACTTATACACATATCATATTGGTTGTCATTAGTCATAGCGTTCTATGATATTGTAAGTCTGTGAGTTTTAGAGAGATACCTCATTTTATATGTCTCAGTTTCAATATATAAAGGGTGCAACAAGTGAAACATGTTTTAATCTACCCACTTAGATCTAGAGTGCCTGTTAGCAGGGGCCATGTTTTCTGTTCTGACCCATAGAATTCAGTGGAGAACTGAGAAGACAATGTGTTCCTCCATAGATATCTTCATGGCAGTCAGTGAATATAAAATTTGTGGAGCTTAGGGATTTTGGGGGGCAGACTTTATAATTTATAATTTCAAAACCTATTTCTCCAATTGGATAAATCATGTTTCTTGATGATAAGTATGGAAATTACTTATATCTATAACAGCCTTGTAGTGTATTTAGTGGATACTTGGTTAAGTAAGTGAACAAAAAACAATTTGAAGGTTACTGAAATAAAGTTTATTAGGTGAACTTCAACTAATACCAAATCAGGTAAAAGTATACAGAAATATAAACTTAAATATTTCTCTTTATAAGAAGATGTATTAGCCAGCAAACTCCCTTAGGAGAGTGGTATGTCCTTACTTCCAAGGCTGGGTTTGAACACGCCACTTCCTGCATATTGGGCCAGCACCCTACTCCGTTGAGCCACAGACACTACCCTGTCCTTACTTCTTATTAGTAAACCTTTGTACATCATTGAATATTTGTAATGGTGAATTGTCTTGCTTTAAAAAACTCAGTGTGCAGAGGAAATGCAGTTCAGTATCTTTATGTTTGACAAATTTGATGGCCTTCTCACTTAGTGGAGGGGGCATTTTCTTTCATTCTTCAAACATACATTTATAACATTGATCTGGAACGCCTGGGATTAACACCCATGTCAGTGTTGAAAGTCGAGGCCAGCAAGAGATACCAACATATTGAAAGCTAAGTACGTTTAAAAGTAGGTGCAGGGCTCTGAAGAAAGGGTGGATACTGAGAATACTCTGAAAAATGAGCAACATTTCTAAACGAGGAAGAAATGGCTTTATTTTTTACATGCCCTATCAAAGGCCAATTTTTCTGCTTCTAAGCAAATCAGAATAATGATAGGTGATTTACCACTGCAAAGAGACATGTGTATGTGTGTGCACACACCAGCAAGACCTTTTGCTTTTCAAGAGGAAGGATATTTCTATATTCACTTAATCTGAAACTTCTGATTCCCTCAACTTGCAATCCAATGGGGGTAGGGAGGGTTTCTTTTTTTTCCACCTGTCCCAGACAGGAGAAAGCTGAGAGAGAATGACGCAGGCAAGGGCCCACTGGCTTGTCTCTCCCCATCCCTGCCTGCCTTCTGGGCCTGGCCCGGTGTGTGGCTGCTGTTTAGACCTGCTGAAGTGCTTTGTGTGTTTGAGTTGGCGCTGCCCACTTCCACCCTAGAGCCCTGAGCTGTTCACGAGGTCTGTCCCAAAGCTTTGAAACCGATGAGCTGGCGGCTGAGGCAAGAGAATGTCTCTCTCAGTTTTTGGGTGAACTCCATGTTTTTTCCAAGAGGTTAGATCACTGTCCACAATTCAGGCTTGCTAGACAGAATGTAACAGTTACTGTTTGAGACATCCTGAACTTTTAAAGGCAAAAGGCAGAGGGGGAAGGGAAAGGAAAAAGCCCAGGGTCAATTTAACAGCTTGAAAAGGAACATTTTTATATCTGGTAAACAAAGATTTTTACTGAATTGGAAAGCTTTACCATCAAGGAAGGAAAAATTATCACTTCTTGTTATGGCAAGAGGACATATTGTTATAAACGTCCCAATCCCCTTCCAAGTCATGTTTGAGACCAGACTAATGAGTGGTTGTGGCAGGGTAGGTATTGGGCATGATATAATTTTTGTAAAAACTTGTCTGGCCATTTTCATGGTCTTTTCAGCAGTCCATAAAGATTTTTAGAAGACTTGCCTTTTTCAGATGCGACAAAATTTGGAAAACTCTGACACCTGTTTGTTCCCTGCCCATAGCTGTTGGCTCTTTCTTCTTGTCCCCCACCCCACTCCCCTTGTCTTTTGGTCTGCCTTTTCTTTTGCTTAAGATTTCTCTCTCTCATCTCTTTCTATGAGAAGTCTTGGCTCATGGGGAACACTTTATTTTGGTTATATAAGCTTGAGTATGGCCAGAATTATATATTTGACTCCTGTCCGTGTGTGTACCAGTGAACTTTAGATTTGTAAGAGACATCATACCTGAGAAACTAGTAAATTATTAAATAGTTTTATACCAAAGTGCAATAACAGCAAAACAAAAAAGGAAACACATTGACGAATGAAGTTTATAGCTGGATATGACTGAATTCCAAGTTCATAGCAACTTTGTTTATAAGAAAACATAATAGAGCCCTTGTTACATCCTCCCCCCACAGCTTCCAATCAAGTACAAAGTCTATGTTCTTATAAATATGCTAAGAATTTCATCTGTAATGTTTGTCTACGAAGAGCATAAGAATGTCTTTGAAGGGGGTAAGTACCAGTTTTATTTCACCAAGCCAAGGGAAAGAAAGAACACCTTTTCTTAGAAGAATGTGTAGCCTCTCCTAGACTCTTGAAGGCAGTATATTTATTCTTGGGTCAAACATAATGATTTTTCAGTGTCAGCCTTTATCTGCCTCCCTCTGCATACTTCTTTCTCCAACCTAATTCATGTCTCTTGCCTGATAAGTCTAAAGGATATATAAATCAAACATTTAATTTGACCTTGTCATCAGAGACAGACATTATGTTCTACCAGCTCTGATGTGATATAGCTTCTCAACGTACGGGATAACTTTGTTTGTCATTCATGTCTATTGATACAATATGTAGTCTCTGTCCTCTTCACGAGAAAATGTTTATACCTGTGGGCATGTCTGGATGGCAGTGAAAGACTTGCATTCATGACAGCAGCACTCAGCAGTTCATGGCAGCAGCACTTAGGCAGTTCCTGGCTGCCCAAGTATGTGGCAAAGGCCTGTCCTCACCACTCCACTGCCTCCTAAAGAATCAGTCTCTAAGGTAACAGACTAGCTCCCCTGATGCCAGAGACCCTTAGGGTTTTAGACTAGGAGGAGAAAGAGGGCAGAAAGACACTAGGAAATAATACCAAGGAAAGCATTTTTTGTCTTTGTTCTGGCAATTTAGAAAGGAGAAAGAGTAGTGGGGAGAGCAGAGAGGGTCTCAGAATTTTTCACTTCGCATCTCAATAAAAGTTTAATTCAGGTCTGTCTTGTGTATTGTAAGCATAGTGCCTTTTCATAGGCTAATTTCAGGGAAGTAGGCAAATGATTAAAAGTCAAAGGCCTAACCAAGGAGCACTGGGCTCCCAGGTTGTGACTGGCAGGTGGTGAATAGGCTCCCTGATTCTCTTGGAATTTGTGGCATTCTTGGGACTGTTTTTTCTGTATTATGTCTCCTTAATGCTATCATTGGAATGGTAAAATGTCACCTGACCAAGTGTTCTGGAGGAGGTATTATTGACCTTGAGTGACTGTCTTGATAGGGAAGGTTTTCTCATTGGACTATCTCCAAGTGCAGGAAAATCTCAGGTGACAGTTTCAGATACTGCAGCCAGCTGCAGTGTAGATTGTAAAACCAGTAGGCAACAGAGAAGGATTATGTCTTTTACAGAAAATTTGGCACAGTATTATTGCTTAATACCCAATATATTAGGGGTTGGGGGAAAGCTTTGCCCATAGATGCAGAAAACTTTCAAAATTACAAAGGCTTTCAAATTAGGACAATGATTTCTGATAACTGAGTTTGCATTTGCTTAATTTTGGTGTTATGGGAGAAAAAGAAGGATTTCCAAAGATCACAATAGCAGCCTGGATGATAGAAACTTAATAACTTGCTTTGTTGGGTATCATCTTATTAATATTGTTCAAGTATCATTGAAATGGCATGGGGCCCAGCACATATCACTTTCCAAATCTAAATAGACTGTCATGAACACACCTGTTGGATTGGCATAATACAAACTTGTTCTTAACACCAAATGGTACGTGTGGTAGGACAGTCTCACAAAGAGGCAGTTTGGGTTAGAAGAACTTCCACTTGCTCAAGAGTATTCCCATTAGGTTACCATCATACTGGGTGTTTAACAGAGAAGAACACAAGTGCTATTGACTGGCATGGCCCCTTGATGCTCCCAGATGTGTCATAGCAGCTGGTGACATTGCTAACCCCAGGAGGTCTTGGAAACCATCAGCCATTTCCTGTACTGAAATGCTATCCATTCCCTTACAAGTCTTATTAGGTAGAGGGAGGGATGGGCCTTGAGATCTCAAACAGGGGCGACTACAGGTACCTTTGTTTTTTTTATTATTTTTTTTTAATTTTTTTTTTTTTTGACTACAGATACCTTCTAAGACAGTGTTTTTCAACCATTAAACTTCAGTGGCACACTTAAATTATGTTGATCAAAAATAAAGTAAAAAAAAGAATATACTTATTGTGCTTTGAACTTCCTTCAAAAATAATTTAATTAATGATCTTTAAAATTTTTCATGACATACTTAAGATCCTCTCATGGCACACCCGTGTGCTGTGGCACACCCATTGAAACTCACTGCTGTAAGAGCCTGATCACTTATATCAAAATGGAGTAAAGAGTTCAAAGGGACCTCACAAGATTCACTTAATTGTCTATTTTTGAGCTGGTAAATTTCAAGTCATCCAGAAAAGAGGATTAACTGTTCCTTTCTTAGTATTTCCAGTAGGCAATACTACTTAAACTCCTCTGAAAGTTCATTCCATGCTTTGGTCCCCAAGGATGTCTTACGTTAAATTAAAATCCTAGTACTTATTTATTTTTTTATTTATTTTTGAGACAGAGTCTCATTCTTTCGCTCGAGTCGAGAGAGTGGCATCAGAACCTCAGTCTCTTGGGCTCAAGCTATCCTCTTGCCTCAGCCTTCCAAGTAGCTGGGACTACGGGCACTGGCCACAACACCCAACTAATTTTCTATTTTTAGTAGAAGCAGGTTCTCACTCTTGCTCAGGCTGGTCTCCTAAGCTCAAATAATCCATCTGCCCTGGCCTCTCGGTGTGTAGGCATGAGACACTGTGCCCAGCTAAGATCCTAGTTTTTAAATTAAACTAATTTTTTACTATTTATTAGCTGTGCATCAAGAGAATAATCTACCTTTCTACTCAATAGAAATTTGAAGTTCTGTATTAAAATTTAAAATTTGTATTAAATTAAAATTTCCTGTGAAAGAAATTTACATGATTTCCAGCTTATACATAGATTCCAGTTTATAAGGATGTTTGGAATTTTGCAACCTATTTAGAAATAATTTGTCATAAAATAATAACAACAGGAACAACATTTTTTGCATGCTTACCATGTGCCAAATAGAGTTCCAAGTGCATAATGTGTATTAATTTACTTGTTTCTCTTTAGCCATACTAGGTAGGTTTCATCTTTCACAGATTATTAACAGTTGAGTCACCAGAGGATTAAGTAACTTTTTCAAGTTGCTTTGTTTTTGATAGGAAATAGAAGAATCAAGAATTAAACTAAACCTGACTTGAAAGCATATGCAAGTGATACCGCAACTAGGTGAATACAGGGTTTTGGGGGGTTGTTTTTTTAGGGCCTCAACCGTGCCCAGAAGTGCCTTTTAAGTACAATAGTCTCCTGAAATGGAATTTCTAGTAATAGAAGTATAAAATTTATAATGTTTTAGACAACTTGTGTGGGTGAAAATGTTATCAGATTTCCTTAGACTATTCAAAGTTTTTTTTGTTTGTTTGTTTTTGTTTTGATTTAGATCAGGGTGAAACACAAAAGGCACAAAAAGGTTTCTTTTATCTCCTGGCTGTCTTTGTTTTGCTTGTTTTTATTATTTAGATCCTGAAAGAGACCAAGTTTCATATTGCAGAGGTTTTGATGCACAAAGGATTAGAACAGGAAAGTAGGCTCTGAGGTGCCAGACTTTTCCTTCCAGGGTCAGAGCAGGCTGGGAGGGAGTGAACTGGCTCGGGGAATAGCCAGGGAAACCCAATGGCCGTGCTAGAGAAAAGGCAGTGTGGGGAGGCGTCAAGAAATAATTCATTTGAGCTCACTTTTCTTGCCTCTTCCTATTTCTTCATTTCATCCATCATTAGATGGGTCACAGACACTCCTTCCTGGAGAGATGAGGAGGTGATAAAAGCTTGTGATGTAAGGGCATTCCCTTTAAGTCTGAGGAGAGTTTGTGCGAAGTATGGGTTGGGATGCAGAGAAAAGACTGGGGAGTAATTTAGAGCAGGAAGGAGGACTGATGATTTGTAGCTGGATGGAAGAAGTTACCCCTCTTTTTGAAATTATCTGTTGAAGCTTCCAGGGAGGTGACATTTGGAAATGAGACTCCAAAGCTGACTTGCCAAGAACCCACAACTATAGTGATTGTTAATAGTTCATAAATATTATTTTAAATAGACTGTCCCCCAAAGAGGTGGAGAATTTGCAATTAATTCAGAGTATATCAACAAGGACTGGACAATAGAGTCTGTCGCGTGGAAAGGTGAAAGTCATTGTAGCCAGAAAAAGGCAGGTGCATGGCTTCAAAGGTCTCTTGAGATGCAGAGAAATATCTTACTAAACAGGTGGGTCTTACTGTTAGTAAGATATTCTAAAGACAAAGATATTCTGCTCTAGGGAAAATGTAATTCACAAATTCTCCCAAAGCTCTGATGGTAGTTACATGAGAACTGTCTCCTGCCTGAAAAGTGGTCTCTCTTTTCTCAGTCTTGGGGGATTTGGAGAGTGCCACTATGGTTTCCACTTCAACATCACCAGGAATATTAAATATTGATAGCTTCTGAGTCAGAGCAGGGGCCAGGCTAGCAGACCAGACTGTGCTGGGTAGTAATCTCCTTGCATAGGTACCTGAGGGGACATTTCCTGTAACTCTGTAGATCAACATTAGAATTATCACTGAAAAAAAAAAAAAAAAGAACCCTGTGGTGGAAAACCCGTGAGACACGTAGTCCACACTGACCACCTCAGCTTTCTTTACTGAATAGGAAGAGCATTGCTGGAGTGAGTACCGATTAATACCAAGAAAAATGAGAAGTTTAAACTCTGTCTGCAGTTGTAGAATTTAAAAAAAAAATCTTGATTACATGGACTTTCTCAAGATCTCAGATATAAGCTCCATTTCTTTTATGGTTAGGTTCAAATTCAATGGTTTAGCAGATTATTTTGTTCATGTTGTTAGATCTATCACTGATTTAAATATATTTTTGTGTATGACCATGAACACATTGATTTTAGGACACATTCTGATTTTTGTTTTTGAGACAGAGTCTTACTCTATTGCCCAGGGTAGAGTGGCCTGACATCAGCTTAGCTCACAGCAACCTCAAACTCCTGTGTTGAAGTGATCCTCCTGCCTCCACCTCCCTGGTAGCTGGGAGTCTAGGTACCCACCACAACGCCCAGTTCATTTTTCTATTTTTAATAGAGATGGGCTTTGCTCTTGCTGGTCTCTAACTCTTGACATCAAGTGATTCCCTGCCTCAGCCCCCTAATGCTAGAATTACAAGCCTAAGCCACCACACCCAGCCTCATCTTCAGATTTTAAGACATTAAAATGCATCTTAGAAGCAAGGATGTATTCACTGTAGGTAAAGGCAATATTAATATTTTTTCACTGTCTTGGCACCGTACTTTTTACCATTGAAGCTCTGGCTCGAGCTGTCAAGAAATAATTTTAACTTGTAATTAGCTTTTATATTTTGGTAGAAGTTTCTTATTTACTTATTTATTTGTTTTTTTTTGTTTGTTTGTTTATTTTTATTAGAGAGGGAGAAAGAGGAAGGGAGAGAGAAAGAGAGAGATTGAGAGACAGAGGGAGTAGGGGAAAGAGTCAGAGAAAAAGGCAGCAGGGAAAGGGTGGAGTGGGAGAGAGAGGGAGAGAAGGCGAGAGAGACAGAGGCAGGGAAAGGGAGGGAGAGAGGGAGAGAGAGAGACACAGGGAGGGAAAGGGAGAGCAAGAAGTTTCTTATAATTAAAATTTGGATGCCATAATACAAGAATCATGGAGAAATCTCAATCTTTATCTATGTAGGAAATAATTTCACTCACTGAGTTTCAATACAAATTACGTGTTTGCAAGTTATGTAATATAGTCTTCACAACGAGGAAATCTTTTGAGATACATGTGATAAAATAGAAAAAAACCTGAGATGGACAGTAAATAGGATTTTATCCTCTCCTGTGCTTGCAATGTTGGTAAAGTCAGGTCGAAGTGCCTTGAGTCTTTCAAAGCTATAAGAGTCACACAGATTCTCAAGAGCCATACCACATTTATTCCACTGGTTTTTACATAAGTAAAAACTTTTCAAATTACTTATATTTATTATAGGATTAGTCAACATAAAAAGAATGATCTAATATAAACTCATTTATTTTATTTAGATTAAAGCGCCTTTTAGATAGGGATCAAAGGCAAGGACATGTAGATGGGAGTTGCCATGGTCCATTAGTTGTCTTGCCTTACAACTCTGAATGCTGTGAATGCTCTCCTGCCTGGGCCACACAGAGACGGGTACTTTACAAAGTGTCCTTTCAAAGTGAGGTCCAGAACCTTGGGCTAGAGACTTGGTCTTCCAGCTACAGAAGAATGGAAGAATATTATGCTTCCTACAGTTGGAGCATTATGATCATTGACTATGAAAGCTGAGAATTATCGTATCCTGTGAAGGGGAATTTCCTTTTTCTGATTTGTTCCTCAGGGATATTACAGTTCCCAGCATTGTTGGGATTAACTACATGAAAATTATCCTACTATATTAATTCTAGTGATAACTAGTGCAAAGTCTGCTACAACTACCCTCACTCATGTAATAGAAAACTTAACAGATAAAAGAATTAATTGGTCCTGGTAAGTTGATGCTAAGATGTCATTGGTCTTAGGCAGTCCTTTCATATTACTGTAGGGTTTAGGACCAGAACTTAAGTTACGATTCCTATATTCAACAGGAAAATGAAGGGCCAGACTTGAATCTCTCTATGGTTTTAATAAATAAATGAATATCTCTAAATTTTCTCTCTGGCCCAAATATATATTATGGGAAATATTCCTAATTTCTGCAATCCAGAAATCTGATTAGGTAACAACATATTCCTTAGCTGACTAAGGGTATCAGAAGATTTCCTTTCATCCAAACATAATGGCTTAGAAGTTTTGGATTGAAATTCATTTTGATTAAGGTTTAAGGAGAAGAGGAACACAGTGGCCTAAAAATGAGGCTTGGAAATCAAATTATGTCCTCCACATTTCTGTCAATAACTGGGCTAATCATGAGTATTGACATAAAATAGTCTTTTAAGAAATACTTATCTTTTGAATGTGAGTTAATTTAGAGTGAGTCTTACGGGATAAACATATAGGGAATGCTTAATATGATTTTTATCCTAAATGCTGAAAATGGGTCTTTCCCAATCAGAAATGGCTAAAACCCCTGATATCAAGTAACAATCTGTAGTATTATTCAAATACTATTAACAATAATAAAACCATTAGTACATTTCTGCAAGTTTGCTTAATCAGTTGGTGTTATATTCATTGGTCCAAAAACAAACAAACAAACAAACAAAAAAAAAAAACCATTTAAAAAACTCGGAAAAAGAACTCATAGATTCTGTTCCATTTATGGAACAAATTTCTCTTTGGCTTTAGAGAATCCATCATTAATAAAATTATATCATACTGGGTAAAATTTGACAAGGATCAGGCACTGGAATACACTGATGTTATCTAAAAGGTATTTAATGAGATGGGTTGTATTTGAGATTTCATATGCTAATAAGGGATTTCCTGTTAGACTCTCAGATGTCTCATTGTGACAACGGACTGCCAAACAGAGGTGTACACTTTTCTTTTGACAATAATCCTACCTGCTCCTCTATTTTGACACTCATATACTCAGACATTTCTTTTCTTCTTCATTCTTATGCTAAGGGCATTGGCCTATAATGCTTTTAACTTCAATGCTTTTCTGTTTCACTTGAAATTAAGGTGCAAGAACTACCAAATTTTGGCCAAGAGATTCTTTATTATTTATTTACGTAGATTTAAGGCCTCCTTTAGAGGCCTTTCTGTCAACAGAAAGATATGAGAGAAATGCTTTTATATAATCTTACTCTACTTATGGCCTTCTGTAAAAATAGAGCTGTTTGTCCATTTTATCACTGATACTAATCAATTACTAGTACCAAAATAGCATTTTTTGCTATTACTTTGAGTAATTAGTTTACATATATATATATATATATATATATGTAGATACTTTCACAGTAAGAATAGATTAATTTATGTTGATCAGCAAAATTGTTTTGGGAAATCTTTAAGAAATTGAACTCACTCTTTAGTTTTCAGGAAAATCCAAGACTATGTTTCTTTCATCCCATCTGAGAGCTCACACAATTGGAAAATATTTTTTCTCTTGGGAAAGTCATATCTACCATGACAGCAGTGTGTTTACATGTATAAAAAACATATTGTATGGCAGACTTCCTGGGTGAAGAACTCAAATACAACTAGATTTTGAACTGTAACTTACTAATGCAAATAATGTAATCTAATCATACGTACCCTCATGTTAACCTGAAATTTAAAAATAAAATAAAACAGTAAAAAGTATAAGCCTCCCCCACATTTATTTAATGTTGAGCCTATTGCAAAAATAGGAAGTTTATGGGGGCTCCTGTGGCTCAAAGGAGTAGGGTGTTGGCCCCATATGCCTGAGGTGATGGGTTCAAATCCAGCCCCAGCCAAAAACTGCAAAAATAAGTTTTTTTGCTGGTATTTCATCATGGGAAGAAGAATTTAAGATAAGTATATAGATGTATTGCACCCCCAAATCCCTGAATTAGGGAAAAGACTATAGTAAAATCTGAGTGTCCAAAAGAAAAGTAAAGACTTCCAAACTCAGGCGCCCTCCTGGACCTCCAGAAGAGCTGCACTGGAATTTGTGCAGTTCCGTGATGGGCACTCTCCCAGACCTCCAGAAGAGCTGCATCTGGACCTCCAGAAGAACTGCTCTGGGACCTGCGATAAGCACCCTCCTGGACCTCTGGAAGAGCTGAGCCCACCCGGACCCCAGTAAGAGCTGCGCAGGGACCCACTACCCTGCCAACCGGGCCTCCACAGGCCCTGACCAGGAACTCTGGGAACCACACAACCCCGCGTCCTCCCTCCTGTACCCTCTCTGCCTCCACACTGCCCACTCATCTGGCCAAGGACTCTGGTAGCCTCATGCCCTCCAGAGCCCTCCCTGCCTATGCATGGAGCCCTTCTCCTGGCCAGAGACTGCTAGACCTTGGGCCCTCTGTGTCAAAGTCACTGGGCACCAGGCACTCCCAGAACCATGTGCACCACGCCCCGCCCTGTTGCTGCATTGGGGGTGTCACACTCTGGAGCTGCTCCCACAACCAGAACTCCCTGGCTGGGGCTGCCCTAGAAGAGCTACACAGCATCACTCCCTACAAAGATCCAGCAACAATACAGTGATTTCCCCTAGGTCTAATCTTGGAGAGACACCATCCCAACTTTGGGGATGGCCAGAGGCAATGGTGAAAAACAATCATGAGACGAAATCAAAGGAAATACTCTGGCAATATGAATAATCAGAGTAGATCAACTCCCCCAAGGATCAATGGGACAGACACAGCACAAAATCCCATGCACAAACAAATAGCTGAGATGTTAGAAATTGAATTCAGAATCTGGATAGCAAATAAGATCAAATTAGAATCCCAAGCAGTAACCCAAAAGATGTCTCAAGAATTCAACAAATTCAAATACCAAATGACCAAAGATTTTGACACTTTGAGACAAGAAGTTAACAGCCCTCAAAGATCTGAGAAACACAGTAGAATCCCTCAGTAACAGAATGGAGCAAGCAGAAGAAAGGATTTCTGACATTGAAGACAAAACTTTTGAATGCTCCCAAACTCTCAGAGAGGAAGAGAAATGGAGGGTAAAGACAGATCACTCTCTCAGAAAGCTCTGGGATAATTTGAAGAAAACCAATATTCGGCTTATAGGGATCCCCGAAAGTGAAGAAGTGGCTTCACAAGGCACATAGTCTCTTCTCCATAAGATTAGGAATGAGAACTTTCCAGACATGCCAAGAGATTCTGAATTTCCGATAGCTGACAGTTTCAGAACTCCAGCAAGACTCAACCCGAATAAGACATCCCCTAGACACATCATAATCAATTTCACTAAAGTTAATATGAAGAAGAAAATTCTGAAAGCAGCCAGATGAAAGAAAACCATCACCTACAAGGGGAAGAATATTAGAATAATTGCAGATCTCTCTGCTGAAACTTTTCAAGCTAGAAGAGGATGGTCATCAACTTTTAATCTCCTAAAAGAGAATAACTTTCAACCCAGGATCCTGTACACAGCTAAACTGAGTTTCATTTATGATGGAGAAATTAAATACTTTAATGACATTCACATGTTGAAGAAATTTGCCACAACTAAACCAGCTCTCCAGGATATTCTCAGACCTATCCTCCATAAACTCCAGCGTAATCCTCCACCACAAAAGTACACCTATTCAGAAAATTTTGATCAAATTCCAACTTCCACAGTTGCAAAAGGAGTTAAAATGTTCACCAGACTCTTGAACGTCTTATCAATGTTCTCAATTAATGTGAATGGTTTAAATTGTCCTCTAAAGATGCACAGGTTGGCTGACTGCATACAAAAACTCAAGCCAGATATCTGCTACATACAAGAATCTCATCTTACATTAAAAGACAAATATAGACACAACATGAAGGGATGGTCATTTATACTCCAGGCAAATGAAAAGCAGAAAAAAGCAGGCGTTGCAATCCTATTCGCAGATGCAATAGGCTTTAAACCAACCGAAATAAGGAAGGATAAGGATGGATACTTCATATTTGTTAAAGGTAATACTCAATATGATGAGATTTCAATTATTAATATTTATGCACCCAACCAGAACGCACCTCAATTTATAAGAGAAACTCTAACAGACATGAATGACATGATTTCCTCCAGTTCCATAGTAGTTGGAGATTTTAACACCCCTTTAACAGTGCTGCATAGATCCTCCAAAAAGAAGCTAAGCAAAGAAATTTTAGATTTAAACATAACCATTCAACATCTGGATGTAACAGACATCTATAGAACATTTCATCCCAACAAAACTCACATTTTTCTCACGGAACATACTCCAAAATTGACCACATCCTGGGCCACAAATCTAACCTCAGCAAATTTAAAAAAATAGAAATTATTCCTTGCATCTTCTCAGACCATCATGGAATAAAAGTTGAACTCAATAACAGCAGGAATCTGCATACCCATACAAGAACATGAAAGCTAAATAACCTTATGCTGAAGGACAGATGGCTTATAAACGAGATTAAGAAGGAAATCACCAAATTTTTGGAACAAAACAACAATCAAGACACAAATTATCAGAACCTCTGGGATACTGCAGAGGAAATGTAGAAAGTAGGAAAATGAAAAAGTCTTTTTTTTTGCTTACATTTAGGCGCACCTTAGATTTCAAAAGTTTTACTTGAGAATGTCTTGTAAATTGGGGGTAACAACTTCATAGTTATGTGGATTAAATGGGTATTTTAAAAGTGCTTAAATCATTGTATGGCACAGAGTAAGTCCTGCATTAGTAAATAAATGAAGTCGTGAGTCAGGGCAGTGGGAGTAGAGGAAGTCCTAAGAGGGAAATTTATAGCACTGCAAGCCTTCCTCAAGAAAACGGAAAGAGAGGAAGTTAATAACTTAATGGGACATCTCAAGCAACTGGAGAAGGAAGAACATTCCAACCCCAAACCCAGCAGAAGAAAAGAAATAACCAAAATCAGAGCAAAATTAAATGAAATTGAAAACAAAAGAATTATACAACAGATCAATAAATCCAAAAGTTGGTTTTTTGGAAAGACCTATAAAATAGATAAACCTTTGGCCAACCTAACCAGGAAAAAAAGAGTAAAATCTCTAATTTCGTCAATCAGAAATGACAAAGACGAAATAACAACAGACCTCTCCGAAATTCAAAAAATCCTTAACGAATATTACAAGAAACTTTACTCTCAGAAATATGAAAATCTGAAAGAAATCGACCAATACTTGGAAGTACGCCACCTACCAAGACTTAGCCAGAAGGAAGTGGAAATGTTGAACTGGCCTATATTATGTTCTGAAATAGCATCAACTATACAAAATCTCCCTAAAAAGAAAAGCCCAGGACCAGATGGCTTTACGTCAGAATTCTACCAAACCTTTAAAGAAGAACTAGTACCTGTATTACTAAACATCTTCCAAAATATAGACAAAGAACGAATATACCCAACACATTCTACAAAGCAAACATCACCTTGATCCCTAAACTAGGGAAAGACCCAACAAGAAAAGAAAATTATAGACCAATATCACTAATGAATATTGATGCAAAAATACTCAATAAGATCCTAACAAACAGAATCCAACAACACATCAAAATAATTATACACCATGACCAAGTGGGATTTATCCCAGGTTCTCAAGGCTGGTTTAATGTAAATTTACGTATATTTACATATATACGTAAATCTATAAATGTAATTCAGCATATAAACAAACTAAAAAATAAAGGCCATATGATTCTCTCAATTGACACAGAAAAAGCTTTTGATAATATCCAGCATCCTTCATGATCAGAACACTTAAGGAAATTGGTATAGAAGAGACATTTCTTAAACTGATAGAGGCCATCTACAGCAAACCCACAGCCAATATCGTATTGAATGAAGTTAAATTCAAATCATTTCCACTCAGATTAGGAACCAGGCAAGGTTGCCCATCGTCTCCATTGCTCTTTAACATTGTAATGGAAGTTTTAGCCATTGCAATAAGGGAAGAAAAGGCGATCAAGGGTATCCACATAGGGTCAGAAGAGATCAAACTTTCACTCTTCGCAGATGATATGATCGTATATCTGGAGAACACTAGGGATTCTACTACAAAACTTTTAGAAGTGATCAAGGACTACAGCAATGTCTCAGGTTACAAAATCAATACCCATAAATCTGTAGCCTTTATATATACCAACAATAGCCAAGCCGAAAAAACAGTCAAGGACTCTATTCCTTTCACAGTAGTGCCAAAGAAGATGAAATATTTGGGAGTTTATCTAACAAAGGATATGAAAGATCTCTATAAAGAGAACTATGAAACTTTAAGAAAAGAAATAGCTGAAGATGTTAACAAATGGAAAAACATACCATGCTCATGGCTGGGAAGAATCAACATTGTTAAAATGTCTATACTACCCAAAGCAATGTATAATTTTAATGCAATTCCTATCAAAGCTCCATTGTCATATTTTAAAGATCTTGAAAAAATAATACTTTGTTTTATATGGAATCAGAAAAAAACTCAAATAGCCAAAACATTACTCAGAAATAAAAACGAAGCAGGAGGAATCACGCTACCAGACTTGAGACTGTACTATAAATTGATAGTGATCAAAAAAGCATGGTACTGGCACAAAAACAGAGAAGTAGATGTCTGGAACTGAATAGAGAACCAAGAGATGAATCCAGCTACTTACCGTTATTTGATCTTTGACAAGCCAATTAAAAACATTCAGTGGGGAAATGATTCCTTATTTAATAAATGGTGCTAGGTAAACTGGCTGGCGATCTGTAAAAGACTGAAACTGGACCCACACCTTTTACCATTAACTAAGATAGACTCTCACTGGATAAAAGATTTAAACTTAAGACATGAAACTATAAAAATACTAGAAGAGAGTGCAGGGAAAACACTTGAAGAAATTGGTCTGGGCGAGTATTTTATGAGGAGACCCCCCTGGGCAATTTAAGTAGCTTCAAAAATACACTACTGGGACCTGATCAAACCAAAAAGCTTCTGCACAGCCAAGAACACAGTAAGTAAAGCAAGCAGATAGCTCTCAGAATGTGAGAAGATATTTGCAGTTTATGTCTCTGACAAAGGTTTAATAACCAGAATCCACAGAGAACTCAAACGTATTAGCAAGAAAAGAACAAGTGATCCCATCGCAGGCTGGGCAAGGGATTTGAAGAGAAACTTCTCTGAAGAAGACAGGCACACGGCCCACAGACATATGAAAAAATGCTCATCATCTTTAATCATCAGAGAAATGCAAATCAAAACTACGTTGAGATATCATCTATCTGCAGTAAGATTAGCCTATATCACAAAATCCCAAGACCAGAGATGTTGGTGTGGATGTGGAAAAAAGGGAACACTTCTACACTGCTGGTGGGAATGCACACTAATACGTTCCTTTTGGAAGGATGTTTGGAGAATACTTAGAGATCTAAAAATAGACCTGCTATTCAATCCTATAATTCCTCTATTAGGTATATACCCAGAAGACCAAAAATCACAATATAACAAAGACATCTGTACCAGAATGTTTATTGCAGCCCAATTCATCATTGCTAAGTCATGGAAGAAGCCCAAGTGCCTACTGACCCACGAATGGACTAGCAAATTGTGGTACATGTATACCATGGAATATTATGCAGCCTTAAAGAAAGATGGAGACTTTACCTCTTTCATGCTTACATGGATGGAGCTGGAACATATTCTTCTTAGCAAAGTATCTCAAGATAGAAGAAAAAGTATCCAATGTACTCAGCCCTACTATGAAGCTAATTTATAGCTTCCATATGAAGGTTATAACCCAACTATAGCACAAGAATATGGGGAAAGGGCCAAGGGAGGGGAAGGGAGGGGGGAAGTTAGCGTGGAGGGAGAGTAATGGGTAGGGCCACACCTACGGTGCATCTTAGAGTGGGTACAGATGAAACCTACTAAATGCAGAATACAAATATCTACATACAATAACTAAGAAAATGCCACAAATGCTACGTTGAACAGTTTGATGAGAATATTTCAGATTGTATATGAAACCAGCGCATTGTACCCCTTGATTACACAAATATACACAGCTATGATTTAACAATAAAAATAAATAAATAAATAAATTATAAAGACTTCCAAACTCAGGGGAAAAGTTAAAGTAATTAAGTTTTTGAGGTCCCACTTCTGTTCCGTAAAGTAGGTTTCATGTCTAAGAAGCCATCTTTGGTTAAACATAGACCATCTGTCTAGTTTCCTAACTATTAAAATAATTTATTGTAGAAAAGCCCTTTCAGAAAATTATTAGGGAGTCTGTTATGTGCATCATTAACTTGCACTCAGAGTCTGTGTCTACATGATGATGACCAATGTAATAAAAACACAATGGTTGCTTCCAAATAGCTAAAATATATGCTCTTATCCCTTTGTTTTTCATCATCAAATTTGGTCTCATTTAAATTTTTTTTTATTGTGGTAAAACACACACAACTTCATAAAATTTACCACTTTAACCATTTTGAGTATGATTTGATAATGGATATAGTTTGTGTGTTTTGCCTTTTGAGGGCACAAACAATTAGATCACCTTGTTTGTGTTTGTTAGGTAAAGCCTTTTGAAAAGCAAGGACTCTGAAACTATATTTCAAGAATGTCCCACTCTTCCCATTCACTCCAGTCAAAGGGCAAGGAAACTCACAACTCAAGTTTTTTGAGTAATAGAATGTAATGAGATCTGCGCTTGAGGAAAAAAGTCAAGTAGGGGTGAAAGGGTAGGTTGGTAAAAATCATTCTTAACACAGCATTTTCAAATCCAAAAGTACACATTATGTCCATGTCTTTATGTAACTATGAAAACATATGTTACACAAAAGAGATTGTATTTATGTATGTCTACACTCCTTTAATATGAGACAGATGTAAAGGTAATGAAAACAAATGACCACACCTGCTATGATTCTATGTATTAAAGTTATGCATGCTATATATTTCTGTCAACATTCATCCAGTGATTAATGGGATAAACAAAGGAGTGGTGGATTAATGTTAATAAGCATATTTATGCCATTAAAATTAGGTTCTATTGTACTCTCCCCAAACAGCCTTTTTGGCACCCATCATAGTTTGTGCTTGAATATTCGTGTGATCTCTGCATCTCCCTTAGAATGCATAAACTCTGCGAGGGTGGGGAGCTTGCCTGTTCTGTTCACTTCTGAATCCCAAATGCCTGGCATGTTGCTTGACGTGAAGCTGATTTTCTAACATAAACTTGTGAAAGGGAGGTTTGCAGTGGTAAATTCACGTCACAAGAACTAAGCAATTGAATCTAAATTTAGATTTTTAAAATTTACATACCAGAAATAACACTATGATCTAACGGGGTTTTGTTCTGTAAGATCTGGGTTTGATTATTAGTTCTCAATGCGTCCCTTTAAATGGTTCGTGTAAAACTTCCTGTAGGAAAACATGCGTTTCTTGATAATAATCAAAAATGTGCAAGTGGTAGAATCCACCACATTTAAAAATGGGTCAAGTTCAGTACACTTGTATTATTGGGATTTCCCTTCCCTGCTTCATAAAACTCCATTTAATTGTTCTTTAGTGTCAGACTGAGAAGAACTTACTCACATTAGCTGGTCTTTTCTTTTTTTTTTTATTATTATTATTATTTTTTTTTTATTGTTGGGGATTCATTGAGGGTACAATAAGCCAGGTTACACTGATTGCAATTGTTAGGCAAAGTCCCTCTTGCGATCATGTCTTGCCCCCATAAAGTGTGACACACACCAAGGCCCCACCCCCCTCCCTCCGTCCCTCTTTCTTATGGGAATTCTGGTCGGCCCAAAAGGAAGTAGTTTGGGACCCTTTCAGACCAATGTAGATAACTCAAGAGGCCCAGATAAAGAATCTGCATTTTGGATGTTTATCTTCTGCTGCTTCTCAAGTATGTTTTGCTTGGTCTCTCCTCATCTACTCCAAAAGAACAATTTTGCTCTTTTGAGGATGTTGTAGGACATAAAGCGATACAATCCCCGTAGTAATTTCCAGTCATTTTTTAGCACATTTCAATATGACCACTCAAATAAATTAATAATTATTATTATTTGTGATAAGGCCAGTGTGTAATTACCATGAAGTATGAGTTTATAGTATCTTTTAAATGAAATGAAATCATGTTACTTTTAAACTCATACGATAACTGTAACAAACATCAGGACTACTTGTAGGACAAGAAATGAAAATCTTGTAATTAATGTTAAAGAAAATGTACATTTAAAAAATAGTTCATGGTAATTCAGGATAATTTATCCTCTTCATCAGAACACTTTCAATAAACATTATGCAGCACCTATGATATGTAAGGTTCATTACTAAGTACCATACGAGGATACAAAAAAAGATTGGTGGTCCTGTTTTCTGTACCAGCAAGAAAATGTAAATTGCTTTAATTGAGGGTTCATGATGGGTACAAATTTGTAATTTGGCTGAGGCATCTGTTTGAATGACAGACTGATGTACAAGGGACTACTTTGTTGCAGAGTTGTATACACAATACATCTCACTGAAAACCTTGTGTGAAAAATGCTGTTTTGAGTGACTAAAGAAACAGGCAATATGTGACTGTCAATGGAAATGGTATTTTGGAGTAAGTCAGAGGCCTGTGAAAATATTGGTGAAACAAGATCTTTGAGCTTTTGTTTATGTGGCTTATACTTATCTAAATTTACCACATTAGAAGTTATATGTGGAAAAAAGCTTTACATTTTTATGTTAATTTATTTTAAAATAAGCTCATTACAAAGCAAATATAATGTTTTATGGAAATAACTATATTCTCCAAAAAATAAATTAGTGAGAAAAGATTACCTTACATTATCAAAATATTTCAATGCCTGGTTTAAGAAAAGACAGTAGGTATTTTTCTGTCTGCTCCTGCAATCTGTTTTTTTGTGGCATTGCACATCCTATATGCTGATAAAGTCATAGTAGAAATAGTTTGGAACTCACAGAACCCCTGAAAGAGATTCAGGGCCCCTAGAGATGCCTGGGCTCACTGAACTTGTAGCTGTCATACAAGGCAGGTTATGAAAATGACCTAACAAGTACAAACAATAAGTAACAGAAGAAAATGAGTATAACCTAAAATAAGACAAAATAAAAATACTCCAAACTATTGTAGATTCGATGTTGAAGAAACATAACATTTTTAGTTTCTGTGGAAATAGTGGGAATAATAAGAGGAACAACATAGGATTGTTGCAAGGCTTGCATGGGATGACAGATATTAAGGATTGAGAACACTGCTTGGCATTCAGTAGGAGCTCAGTTAATAGACTTTTGTTGTATTGACCTGGTGAAAGTGGAGGGAAGGGCACACTGGGGAGCAAGGCACCATGAGCAAAGGCTCAGAGGCCAGACGGGGCAGGACGCATTCTGAGAATTGTGTATAAGCTGCACCTGGGGTAGCTAGATTAATTTGGGAAAGAAATGAAAGGTCAGACTATATAGGGTCTTTCGTGACAGATCAGATAGTTTGGACTTTATTTCCCTTGGACTAGAGAAACTATTGAAATTTGTAGGGAGAAACTGGCTACATTTCATGTGTGCTCATGTTAAGATTAGAATCATCGACCTGTTCCATCATTCCTTCTATGATTTGCCTACCTGTTTTTTTCCTTAAAGGGGAGAGGAGAGAAACTTCAAGCTACTTTCTGTATTCCCAATCAGGTGAAGTTAAAATGAGCTCTGTTATTTCGGTTTTCCTTCTGGGCAAACTGTAGGCCATCATTGGCTAACTCGGTTATTGACATTTGTAGTCTCCCTTGGTGGTACAGTCACATCTGGGTTCCCACAGACCCACTCCAGTGTTTAGCTACTTGATGGATTTAAAAACTCTCGTCCAGTGATCCAGGGGCTGGAGGGTGGCTTTTGAAGGGAAGTGAGGTTTAACAAGGACAAGGACAAAAAGAGCTGCTGGGAAAAATAAACAAATAATTTACATTCATGATGTGTTAAAAAAAAAAAAAAATCCCCCCTGGTAGGATAAGAAGATTGTTCTAGCATTGCCAGTGCTTTACTGCAGATCTTTTAGCCAGACCCCAACTAGCACCAAGCCTTGACCATAATTCCTGCAATAGTTTACTTGTGCACTGCTTTTTATTCCTCGTGGTCAGCTGTTAGCCTTTGAAACTCTGTGGTATGTGAGTGGCTTTAATATTTTAGTTTTTTTTTAATAAGTAAGTCATAATTTAACTTTATTTTGAAAGCCTCCCAATGGCATAAAGCTTTGTATCTCTATTACCTCAAAGGGATGATGTGAAGATAAAGTGAGGCCAGTAAAAGTGTGTTCAATTTTTATGCAGAGACAGGTGGTATATATGTGTATATGTGAGTTTCCTTTGTCTGTAACAGTTTTGGGTTTCAAAGAAAAGCAAGTTTTGCACCGTAAGATTTTTTTCAATTGGTTTAGAAGCCTAAACTGTATCTGAATTCCATGGAAGAGGCAAGTTTGCTTTTTTAACATGGTAATAGGTTAGAGTTGAAAGAGGCCTCACTATTGACAGGAATGTTTTAACATTCTTGCCAAAAAATAGAGAAAGACAAAGAAAACAATAATTTTCTCTTTATAAATCTTCTTTCTTTCTCTCAATAGATGGAAGTTCTAAGTCTCTGGAGGTTTTTGTTTTGGCAATGACACTATGATGCCTTTGTAAGTTGCCTTCAGCAATACTGAGAACAATATGCTAAAGTCAGTATTTCAGATATATGAATGGGCAAAGAATTTTATAACTGTGATAGCTTTTCAGACATAGCTGTAGCTCTCACACTACTGTAAGTATAGGTAAGGCCAATTAGTACTAGCCTGAGAGTGTAAATTATTCCAGTCACATCTAGGATTTCACACATTGTTTACTCTCAGTTACATGTAGGAACCCCAAATATTTTACCAATATTTCACCATTCTCTTTTTAAAAATGACTTCCATCATTCTTTGTCTATGACAGTCACACATCTTCATTAGAAGTTTGTGAAGCATATAAAAATACAAAAAAGAAAATGAAAATTGCAACTTCCTAACTAGACAGGAATAATCACTTTGATCTTTACATGTATTTCCTTATAATTTTTTCTTTTTATACATATTTTGCTTCCTAGAAAAATTGCCACACATATATTTTTGTATAGTGAATTGCCCCTAATTATAATAGAAGCATGTTCTCACATCATTAGGAGTGTTTGAAAACATTTTAATGACTCTGTGAATGCCACAGTGTGGACAGATGTGTGAGGTGGTATGTGTAGGAGTTAAGAGCATGGAATATGGAGTCACACTCTGTAGCAGCTGGATGGCCTTGGGCAAGTTACTTCACCTCTCCTTATCTCAGTTGTCTACGCTCTAAAAATGAATTTGAAAATAAAGTTCATACTGTAGCTGTAAGGATTAAATGGGTTAATTATGGTCCTTAAAACACTCAGAACAGTGCCTGGCACAATATATATAATGATTAATATGAGGTTAGAGAGACTATTTCTCTTTTGTTTCATTAAAAATTCAATCACGATGAAAATTATTGTATCTATCTTTTTTCCATTTGAATGTTTCCTCTAGGATAATTTTCTTAAAAGTAGAATTAGAAAGTCAAAAGAATTTATTACAGTAGAACCTCCATAGTTGACCCCTCCCTACAGTGACTACCTCTGTATACTAAGTTGACCTAATTTTCAGAGATGGAACATGTACCACATGCATTTGTTAGCACAGTAGGCCTGGTTCCTTATGTTGACCAGTTTGTTATACTGCCTTGGGTAGTCAACTTACAGAGGCTCTACTGTATATGGCTAAATTGCATTCCAGAAAGATTGCAAGACTTTAACTTTCCTATTTCCAACTTAGGAGTTTGTCTTTTTTTTTTTTTGTCTATTTTACCACCCTGCTGACAATACTGAGAATTTTTATTAAAACTTTTTATAATTATTATTATTTTCATTTAAAACATTTATTGTACCATAGTGTCTTAATTTAAATTTGTATGTATTCATCTACTATTTTAGATATTTTATTAAAAATATTCTGTTATACATTTTTCCCCTGTAAATTGTCCATTTGTTTCCTTTTCCTTGTTTGTAGAAATTCTTGGTATGTTTATATTTCAACTTGAAATCTGTCGTATTTTTGGCAACTCCTTTCCCTGAATTTTTATTTTTAAATTTTGTGAGGGGGGATGCTTTTTGTGATCCATATCAAGCAATTCAGATTTTTCTTATTGAATGGCTTTTCTTTGCTTCTAGGGAGCACTTCCACCATCATTACTGGCATTTCATGCGGGTCCCCCAGTGATATTCAAGGTTAATAGTATTGCAGTAAACATGATGAAAAATACACAAGACCAGCAATCCTAGGTAGGTGAGAGACTGGAGGGTCAATTGAGCCCAGGATTTTGAGGCCACAGTGAGCCATGATCGTGCCACTGCGCTCTAGACTGGGCAACAAGGCAAGGGCCCATCACGCACAAACACATATACACACAAAAAAGAAAGAAAAGAAAGGAAAGAAAGAAAGAAAGAAAGAAAGAAAGAAAGAAAGAAAGAAAGAAAGAAAGAAAGAAAGAAAGAAAGGAGGGAGGGAGGGAGGGAGGGAGGGAGGGAGGGAGGGAGGGAGGAAGGAAGGAAGGAAGGAAAAAGGAAGGAAGGAAAGAAGGAAACAAAGAAAGAAGGAAAGAGAGAGAGAGAGAGAGAGAGAGAGAGAGAGAGAGAGAGAGAGAGAGAGAGAGAGAGAAAGAAAGAAAGAAAGAAAGAAAGAAAGAAAGAAAGAAAGAAAGAAAGAAAGAAAGAAAGAAAGAAAGAAAGAAAGAAAGAAAAGAAGAAAAAAACTCCTCAACCCAGAACTTCAAGAGATCACTTTTTTTTTGGTGGTCTGAGAGATGAACTGTTCAGAGGAGATGATTAGTATTCCATGGTGTTTTAAGGGGATAATTTCAAGAGTTGAGCTCATCTCAGTAGCAACAAGAAGTGGCTATGAAATTATTCCAGTAGTAGTATGTACTAACTTAATTTTATGCAGTCGTGACTTGTTATTGCCTCTTCACATCTGCTAACAATCCCCTCAACTGCAAATGGCATCATGTACGGTCTGTAAGTGTTTGTGTATATAAGTTTTGATAAATTTCTTATAATACATTTTTGTACATTTTATGGTAGCAAATGATAAAAGAGACTAGTATCTACACACACATTATGGATTCATGACATACTTAACTTTTTCTTATTTTTAGGTTATGTGGTTCACCTTTGAGTTTTTTCAAATTGTTCCAAATCTCAAAAAAATTTTCAATACATTTATTAAAAAAATATCCATGTAGCAGTGGGCCCGTGCAGTTCAAACCCATGTTGTTCAAGGGCCAACTGTACATAGACACAGTGCTAGAGAGGAACTTGCTTCCTGTGTGAGTGTAGTTCCAGCTGAAGCACTTGCCCTAACATGCAGAGGCTTTGCACATGGCATGCCCAAGTGCTTCCCTGACTTCAATCTTGACTCTCCCAGTTGAAGTGTTCCCTAGAAAACTCTGCCATCACTCAGAAGGCCCTGTTTTTAAAACATAGCTTTGAATTTCTCTTATACCATGTTCCTTTTCCTGCAGAAATGAGAGATGAATTAGTCTACTTGCTATGAAATGGATTCTTAAAATGCTTAAATTCCAGATTTCAGAGAGCCAGACTTTAGGGTATATACCCTCTCATTTACATAATGAAACATTTAACTAGTGATTCCTGGTGATGTCAAGATTGGGGCCTGGGAAAAAGTAGATCACATGACTATCCACTGTGGGAAATAATAATTGACCAGTGTGGCTATAAGAATTAACTGGCAAGGCTTGGAACATAGGTACTGTTGCCTATAGTTTCAAATAGTTGGGTGAGGATTTGGATTTCTTAGATTTCAGAGGAAGTGTCCTTAAATGTAGTGGGGCCATAGATTAGACAAGTTCAAGAATTTATTTCAAGGAATCTGCAGCAATACCTGCCTATTATTTGTATTCTTTGTTGGCTGAATAAAGTAGATGTTTTAGAAATTAGATCACATCAGTGAGCAAGAGAGGATCTCGGCTTATATTTTGGAGGGGAAGGTATACATAAATAAATAAATTCAAACAGAAGATAAGGATGAAATTGATATGCAGAGGATTAAAAGAAAGTCAAGTAATAGAGAGGGGATGGCTATTTAAATTGGTGGTCAGATGTAGGGAGCCAGTGCACACACAACCTGTGAGTGTCCCCAAAGCTTGGCAGTGACAAGGGAATGAGGAAAGTAAAGACAATGGAAATAGAGTAGAATTCATAGAGTGGGCCCAGGAGGGCGGGGAGCGACGCCCTTTATGAGAGAGATGGTGATGGCCCTGAACTTCAGATGTGCCAGTTTTTATTACTTCTTTTCATCATCAAATAGGTGTTTGCAACAACAAGGATATACATCATCCTTGCAGTTACTCATGTCCTAATTCTCCATTACCCGCCCGATTACCCTTTAGCTATTTTCATTATTTTTACGTCTTAAAATACTTATCAATCACTAACAGGATTGAACGTGAGAACATGGACTTTAGAGCTAGTTAATCCTCTATGTTCCTGTGGGGCAGACTGGGTTGACACTCCACTCATCTCAGGAACCAGGGAGAAAAAAGCTCAATCCTCTTATCTCACACCCATAAGAATGAGTCTTTCTTGCTCAATAGTCAGCTGCACATGCTGTCCTAGTTAATCTTAAAATGGCTTCCCGAGCCCTTTCAGATCTCAGCCAGGCCCTTATGGACCTTTCTCCTGGGGTCCTTTCTGGCTTCAGCCAGGCCCTTACAGACTTTTTTCCTGAAGCTCTCCTTGACTTCAGGCAGGCCTTTGCAGGCCTTTTTCCCGAAGTCCGTTGATATTCGTGCCAAGCTGCATTGTGAAGCCCCAGTATAGTATGTTCTTTGTGGAGGTTCATATCTTCTCCCATTATCTGGCTTACCTGACTCTAATCACAAAACCTTTTGTATAATCATTTCATTATTATATCAATCTAATTCTATTCTGGTAATCCTAACTTCCCTAATGTTCACCCACCGTAAGAGAAGGCCCCTCTGAAGTGATTTTATTTAAACTAAGATTTGATGACTAAAAAGTAGTTGTCTGTGTGCAAATCTGGAAGAAGAGTATGCCAGGCAGAAGAAAATAGGACAATGGAAGATAGAGGCTGGAAGTGTGATCTGAGGATCAGAAAGCTAGTAAGTTAGGCAAGGGTCAGATCATGCAGGGTTTAGTAGACACAAGCAAGAAATAGGAACTTTATTCTTGTTTGCACAATTTGCAGGTGACTGGATTCAATACTGCAATAGTACGTGAGAGATATAATTTTAGGGTGAAAATGGCCCCTGTGAATTTTGTAGCAGTGATCTTAATTATTACTGTAAATGCTGCCACAGAAGAAGAACTGTGCAGCAGACTGACAATCCACTCTAGTCTACCTTGAAAATACATCCGAAGTCTACTTTCACTTCACTTTTCTGAAAAGAAACTATGATGAAAATATGTGAGGGGTAAGAATCAGTCAAGTGGTCTTAAACAGAACTGTTCTGTGTGGACCACAGTGTGCACCTGTGGCCATACAGTATTTGTAAGTCAATAGATAGTTTGACTCTTTTATTCCAAGTTCAGAAGAACAAATTGATGTTATCACATTTATAGTTTATAAGCTTATAAAGTTCTATTTTTAACAAAAGATATAAAGCATTTTATTACTTTACAGTTGAATATTTCTGCAATGTAAAAGTGATATGCTGCCTTGCCTTTATCAACTCTAAGCAAAAGTTAGAGACAAGCCAGTTATCCAGACATTAAAGAATTGTAAAGCCCAGGGTGACAGGTATAATTTCCAGGATGGTATTTTACTTAGGGTATTATTTTGATACAAAATTAAAATTGAAGCACAGCTTCAAGAGTCAGTGTTGAAATACTTATTTAAGTTCAAGTATTTGTAAGTATTTAAATGCTTCTTTTGAAGTATTTAAACAAATTGCTCAATTATAAACTTTTCCTATGATGGACTTCCATAGAATGTGGTCAGCTTTCTGGGAAAAATTAGATTGAGTTCAAGAGTTTTAAAACCTGAATTTCATTTGGTTTCAGATTTTCTTTCAAATGTTTTATTGAATGTTGGCTCAGCATTTTCAAGATATCAAAATATAATAATAAGGGCAACAGGTAGATTGTGTGAAGTATACTCGTCTGGAACTCATTTCATTTAAAAAGAACATACCTTCAAGGTTAAATAAACCAAGTATAAAGAGCTCCAACAGAGTTAAATAAAATTTTGGAAAATCTTTTGCTTGAATTATAATTCTTAATTATTTGGGGTCGTTCTTTTTTCTTCTCCAAAATATTTTAAAATTTTTCTTGATAACCAGGACTTTGAAATTTAATAGGATTCAGGTGTTTCCAGTCACTTGTGTGATACTCAGAAAATTCTTCTTTTCCCTCTCTTCTTTATAGTTTTCCTTATACCATTTTTGAACACATTCTACTGAATGCACACATTCTGAAAGCCAAGGCAAGACCCTGCTCCACACCCCCTGCCCTGGGTATTGACACTATGGTAAGTTTTATTCCACCAAATTCCTTTTTAGCCACAGTAACCATGAGAGTTTAACATCTGTCTTTACCTTTCTCTCTTTCTTTGGTCTTCGAGCCAGGTATGACCTGTAAATTGAGATAGAATGTACAGCTGGGTCAATATAGGGTAGGAAGAAAAATGAAATAGACTTCCTATCATTTTCACAAAGTTTGAAAAACAGAGTTGGCAATGAGAAAAAAATAAAACAGGAAGAAGGATTGCACATATAAATTAAATACTTTCACCCCAACCCTTTTTAGATAGCCCAGGGGTATTAAGAGCATGTGTGTTTTGGATAGCTCAGCAGGCATTCCAACAGTAAATGGCTTCCTGTTCAGTGTGTTCGAAGCCAGGCTGTCTTTTGGGGTTGGTTTAAAAATATGTGTGAAATATGTACTTTTATTTCAAGCCAACTCAAATGTTTTCAATTATCCCCCTCCCCAAGATTGCTTCTTCTCTCTTCCCATCCTGTCATTTCTTACCCCCTCAGACAGTAAAATATACCCCCAAATGTGTGTGTGCTTTTTTAAAGGAAGTTTAGTGATTAATTATGAGTTACTTGTAAACATATATTATTGCCCTCAAAGGTATTCACCAAAAACCTGGCCAGTGTCATTCCTGGTTGGCATTCTTGAGTGTTAGATCTTGGGGAGTAGAAGTTAGAGAAGCATGTGAAGAAACCAAGTATTTGGATCAGACACAACAGGGAACCAATGGATAATTGAGGGTGAGAAATGGTCTATAACTTTTCACCCTAGTGGTGATGAACCTATAATTCCCAAATTGTTTGTGTAATTTTCTATTTCTACCACATCAGTGACAAATATTATTTTGTACTACATGTTCCTTGTGGATTTTTTTTTTCCTTCATCAGCAAAGGCCAATTAGGATGCCTGAAAGGAAAATAACATACCTGGGCCATCGTACCTAGCAAGAAGGACCACAGATATACCCAGGAGGAAAAATATGGACCTCTGGTGGAAGCCACAGAGTCCCTCTGCAAAATGCTACTCTGATTCTGATAGACCTTAGAAATGTATGTCATGTGATCGATTCAGAGGAAAATCTCCAATGCTCACATTTGACATAGAACTGTCGAGGAATGTTTTGTATTTGGCATAGGCTATGAAGGCTGCAAATACTCTTCTCTACAGAAGGCGATGGGTAGGCCTCTACCCATTTGGTGGAACCTGTTTAAATTCTGGAGGGTCCATAGACAATGTTGCTAAATAACTAATATTACTAAGTGTCAGAGTTAACCCTTTCCATTTTGAAATGTATTTGATGTGAGAAGTCTTTTTTTTTTTTTTTTTTACTGTTATGTGAGTTATATGGCTTGTTTGGGATGAAAGAAAGAGCCAACCTTTTCAAATAAATCTCTGAGGATAATTTATTCAAAGAATGTCCCTTGACATGCAATTCCAGGCTTTTGGTGTTTGCTGTTTTCAAATGGACTAACTCAGCAAACACTTATAAAATTATTGACTATGCAAAGCTCACTACTGGATGCTCCAGAATATTAATGACCTGGAAGTAATTCACCTTGACAAAGTCCAACACCCTTTTATATTAAAAAAAAAAAAAAAAACCCTCAAAAAAAGAAAAAAGATGTGGCTGCAGAAGGAGGGAGCGGTGCTGGAGCTGCTGGTGGCAAGAAAAGAAGCATTGCTTTTAGGCATCAGCATATGGAAATTGATGAACCAGTTCCTTCCTCTGAAGGCAGTTCATATCCAGTTCCCCGCCAGATGATCCTTACATTGCAGATCTCCTGCAAGTGGCCGATAACAAGTGCAGAGACAAGATGGCTGACTGAAGCCAGCTTTCCACAGAGGCTCCCATCCGGAAGGAGAGTTAAAGGACAGAAATTTAGCAAGTAATCTGGTGGATTAGAGCTGCACCAAGAGAGAAGGTTGAAGAACACACATCAACCCTGCTGAGGCGAGCTGCGACCCCAAGGATATAAACAAAAGGTACAAAATCAATCACGAAGCAGACAGGAGTCCTCTCTCCTATTAGAATGGCTCGGAGGGCCCCACAAATAAACGAGCAGAGTTCAAAGTTCCTCCCACTACACTCCACGGGAGAGACCTCTAAAAACTGGACCTATCTCCCCTACTAGGGTGCCACAGCATTCTCTTGCCAGGCATAAAACTGTATAAAACTGTATATATTCTCTACCTGCAATTCTGAGATCCCAGCACTCCCCTCCACTCTCACTTTGGGGACTGGAGGCCTGTCCCCCCGGAGTCCAGATTCTTGGGTGATTTCTTGAGGGGTGTGGACAGGGCAGAGACTGCAGCTGGTCAGTGCTGATTCTGGGGCATGGGAGTGAGGAGAGGACGGTTGGCTGAGAGGGAACCACACTGGAGCGGCGGTGCCCCGAGGTGCAGAGCAGCAGCCGTTTTTTGGCAACAATACAGCTTACTCCTGGATATTCTGAAGCCACACCCCCTGTCTCCCTGGGCAACCAGAGGAGGCTGGGCATTTTCTCAGGTGGCAATCACCTCAGAACAGATCTGGGATGGAAATTCAGGCCCCATGAGTAAAGGGTTTGCCTGAGGCGGTACCAGCCAGGGTGGAGCACGGGGACTAGAAAACGCCCACCTAGAGCCGGAAAATTCCCAGGGCAGGGCTGACCCAGAGGATTACTTTACTGAGCCTAAGACACACCCAATCCTCAGGGGATCGTCAGCCTATAGACAAAGGAAGACAGGAGGCTAGAACTGACAGCTAACTGAATACAAACCTGCAGGAGCAAAGATGGGGCCCGGGAACTCAAAACAGCTTCTCTTCTGCAGGGGAATTTAGCAGGGACAGAAACAAATTCCCTCAGTAACATCAATTAGGGGTGGGGCTGGAAATGAGTGAACACCCCCCTGGCCTCCATCAAGTGCCCGAGATTGTCAGGCCTCACCTCCCCCTGCTGGATAGAGGCAGAGTGCAGTGGCCTGGCTGAACAGAAATAGATTTCCTTGTGATTCAGGCAGGTGAAACCCCTGGAGTATCTGTTCATTACAGGTAACTGGGTCATAGCCCTGTGGGGCTTTGAGTGACTGGGTGTGACCAAGGTGCAAGGTGGGGAAGGAGGCATCAATCTTCCCAGACTAATCTATTTGCTGGGTGGGTCCTCCTGACTTCACAGAGCACTAGAGCAAGTCATATCTGAGTTGTCACTAGACCCCTGCTATCCTGTTGCCAGAGACCTTTTAAACTCTCCCAACTGAGACAGGTGATGACTGAGACAATTGATTTAGACCTTTTGAGCTGAGCCAATCGCCTGAGGGCTATTGAAGTGGTGCCCTGGGTGTGTGGTTGTAGGAAGGTTTGATTTTCCTTTTCCAATTGTTGCCTGTGGGGGACGGGGTGACTTAATTGCTGGTATTTCTCCACAGCTGAGACTTCAACCTAGAGTAAGTGTTTTACTAGGGTCAAACAGAGACCAGCTGAAAACAAGACAGAACCGCTTAGCACCACCACACCAAACAGGTCCCCAGTTTCTCAGGCCATAGCACTATATGGGTCCTCAACAAATCTCCAGGGGAAAAATCAAATGGTGTAAAATGATCATGGAGCGGAATCAGCAGAAAAACTGGTAACATGAATAACCAGAATAGATCAACCCCCCCAAGGAAAGATACGGCAGATATAACTGAAGATCCCATTCATAAACAGCTGGCCAAGATGTCAGAAATTGAATTCAGAATGTGGATTGCAAACAAGATTAATAGAATGGCGGAAAAGTTGGAATTAGAAACTTGCGGAGCAATTCAAAAGTGGGAATTAGAAATTCGAGGGGAGATCAGCACCCTCCTGGACCTCTGGAAGAGCTGCACAGGGCCCCGTGATTGGCAGCCTCCCAGACCTCTGGAAGAGTGGCGCCACAACTCCCTATCAGCACCCTCCCAGACCTCTGGAAGAGCTGCTCTGGGACCCACAATTGGCACCCTCCCAGAACTCCAGAACAGCTGCTCTGGGACCCGTGATCGGTACCCTCCCAGACCTCCAGAAGAGCTGTGCCAGGACCCATAATCAGCACCCTCCATGACATCCGGAAGACCTGAGCTGGGACCTGTGAGCAGCACTCTCCCACCTCCAGAAGAGCTACACCAGGACCCGTGAGCGGCACCCTCCCAACCTCTGGAAGAGCAGCACCATGACCCACAATCTGCACCCTCCTAGACCGCGGTAAGAGCTGCATCAGGACCCTCCTGGAACTTAGGAAGAGCTGTGCCAGGACCCATGCTTGGCATCCTCCCGGACATTCGTAAGAGCTGCGCCCGCCTGGACCTTGGTAAGAGCTGTGCTGGGACCTGCTATCCTACCTGCTAGGCCTCCCCATACCCTCACCAGGAACTCTGGGAGCCGCGTTACCCCGCGTCCTCCATCCTGTACCCTCCCTGCCTCCACACCGCCCACTGGTCTGGCCAGGGACACTGGTAGCTGCATGCACTCCGGAGCCCTCCCTGCCACTGCGCAGAGCCCTTCTCCTGGCCAGAATCTGCTGGTACCTTGGGCCCTCTGTGCTAAAGTCACTCCCAGAACCTTGTGCACGACTCCCTGCCCTGTTGCTGGATCCGGGGGTGTCACACTCTGGAGCTGCTCCCACAACCAGAAATTGCTGCCTGGGGCAGCCCCAGAAGAACTACACAGGGTCAATCCCTACAAAGATCCAGCAACAATAGGGTGATCCTCCCGGGGTCTAATCTTGGAGAGACACCACCCCAACTCTGAGGACGGCCAGAGGCAACAGTGAAAAACAATCAGTAATGCATAAGACATCTCAAGAATTCAACGAATTCAAAGACCAAATGACCAAAGATTTTGACACATTGAGACAAAAAGTTGCAGCCCTCAAAGATCTGAGAAACACAGTAGAATCCCTCAGTAACAGAATGGAGCAAGCAGAAGAAATAATTTCTGACATTGAAGACAAAGCTTTCAAACGCTCCCAAACTCTCAGAGAGGAAGAGAAATGGAGGGTAAAAACAGATCACTCTCTCAGAGAGCTCTGGGATAATTCAAAGAAAACCAATATTCATCTTATAGGGATCCCCAAAAGCGATGAAGTGGCTTCACAAGGCCCAGAGTCTGTTCTCCATGAAATTATGAAAGAGAACTTTCCAGACATGCCAAGAGATTCTGAATTTCAGATAGCAGACAGTTTCAGAACTCCAGCATGACTCAACTCGAATAAGACATCCCCCAGACACATCATAATCAATTACACTAAAGTTAATATGAAGGAGAAAATTCTGAAAGCAGCCAGAAGAAAGAAAACCATCACCTACAAGGGTAAGAATATTAGAATAACTACAGATCTCTCAGCTAAAACTTTTCAAGCTAGAAGAGGATGGTCATCAACTTTTAATCTCCTAAAACAAAATAACGTTCAACCCAGGATCCTGTTACCAGCTAAACTGAGTTTCATTTATGATGGAAAAAGTAAATACTTTAATGACATTAACATGTTGAAGAAATTTGCCACAACTAAACCAGCTTTCCAGGATAGTCTCAGATCTATCCTCTATAAAGACCATCATAATCCTCCACCACAAAAGTAAACCTACCCAGAAAATTTTGATCAAATTCCAACTTCCACAGTCGCAAAAGGATTAAAAATGTCCACCAGACTCTCAAAAGGCTTATCAATATTCCCAATTAATGGGAATGATTTCAATTGTCCTCTAAAGAGGCACAGGCTGGCCGACTGGATACAAAAACTCAAGCCTGATATCTGCTGCATACAAGAATCTCATCTTACATTAAAAGACAAATATAAACTCAAGGTGAAGGGATGGTCATCCATACTCAAGGCAAATGGAAAGCAGAATAAAGCAGGCATTGCAATCCTATTTGCAGATGCAATAGTCTTTAAGCCAACCAAAATAAGGAAGGATAAGGATGGACACTTCATATTTGTTAAAGGTAATACTCAATATGATGAGATTTCAATTATTAATATTTATGCACCCATCCAGAACGCACCTCAATTTATAAGAGAAACTCTCACAGACATGAGCAACTTGATTTGCTCCAGTTCCATAGTATTTGGAGATTTTAACACACCTTTAGAAGTACTAGATAAATCCTCCAAAATGAAGCTAAGCAAAGAAATCTTAGATTTAAATTAAACAATTCAACATCTGGACTTAACAGACATCTACAGAACATTTCATCCCAACAAAACTGAATACACATTTTTCTCATCAACCCATGGAACATACTCCAAAATAGACCACATCCTGGGCCACAAATCTAACCTCAGTGAATTAAAAAAATAGAAATTGTTCCAGGCATCTACTCAGACCATCATGGAATAAAAGTTGAACTCAATAACAACAGGAATCTGCATACTCATACAACAACCTGGAAGCTAAATAACCTTATGCTGAAGGATAGATGGATTATAGACGAGATTAAGAAGGAAATCACCAAATTATTGGAACAAAACAACAATGAAAACATGAATTATCAGAACCTCTGGGATACTGCAAAGACAGTCCTCAGAGGGAAATTTATAGCACTGCAAGCCTTTCTCAAGAAAACAGAAAGAGAGGAAGTTAATAACTTAATGGGACATCTCAAGCAACTGGAGAAGGAAGGACATTCCAACTCCAAACACAGCAGAAGAAAAGAAATAACCAAAATCAGAGCAGAATTAAATGAAATTGAAAACAAAAGAATTATACAACAGATCAATAAATCCAAAAGTTGGTTTTTTAAAAAGGTCAATAAAATAGATACACCCTTGGCCAACCTAACCAGGAAAAAAAGAGTAAAATCTCTAATTTCATCAATCAGAAATGACAAAGATGAAATAACAACAGACCCGTCCGAAATTCAAAAAATCCTTAATGAATATTACAAGAAACTCTACTCTCAGAAATATGAAAATCTGAAAGAAATCAACCAATACTTGGAAGTACACCAAGACTTAGCCAGAATGAAGTGGAAATGTTGAACAGGCCTATATCAAGTTCTGAAATAGCATCAACTATAAAAAATCTCCCTAAAAAGAAAATTCCAGGACCAGATGGCTTTATGTCAGAATTCTACCAAACCTTTAAAGAAGAACTAGTACCTATATTACTAAGCCTCTTCCAAAATATAGAAAAAGAAGAAATACTACCTAACACATTCTACAAAGCAAACATCACCTTGATTCCTAAACCAGAGTAAGACCCAACAAAAAAGAAAATTATAGACCAATATCACTAATGAATATAGATGCTAAAATACTCAATAAGATCCTAACAAACAGAATCCAACAACACATCAAAAAAGTTATATACCATGACCAAGTGGGATTTATCCCAGGCTCTCAAGGCTGGTTCAATATACATAAATCTATAAATGTAATTCAGCACATAAACAAACTAAAAAATAAAGAGCTTATGATTCCCTCAATTGATGCAGAAAAAGCTTTTGATAATATCCAGCATCACTTCATGATCAGAACACTTAAGAAAATTGGTATAGAAAGGCAATTTTTAAATTGATAGAGGCCTTCTACAGCAAACCCACAGCCAATATCATATTGAATGGAGTTAAATTGAAATAATTTCCACTCAGGTCAGGAACCAGGCAAGGTTTCCCATTGTCTCCATTGCCCGTTAAAATTGTAATGGAAGTTTTAGCCATTGCAATTAGGGGGAAAAAGGTGATCAAGGGTATCCACATAGGGTCAGAAGAGATCAAACTTTCAATCTTCGCAGATGCCATGATTGTATATCTGAAAAACACTAGGGATTCTACTACAAAACTTTTAGAAGTGATCAAGGAATACATCAATGTCTCAGGCTACACAATCAACACCCATAAATCTTTAGCCTTTATATTTACCAATAATAGCCAAGCCGAAAAAACAGTCAAGGAGTCTATTCCTTTCACAGTAGTGCCAAAGAAGATGAAATATTTGGAGTTTATATAACAAAGGACATGAAAAGTCTCTACAAAGAGAACTATAAAACTTTAAGAAAAGAAATAGCTGAAGATGTTAACAAATGGAAAAACATACCATGCTCATGGCTGGGAAGAATCAACATTGTTAAAATGTCTATACTACCCAAAGCAATATATAATTTTAATGCAATTCCTATCAAAGCTCCATTGTCATATTTTAAAGATCTTGAAAAAATAATACTTTGTTTTATATGGAATCAGAAAAAACCTTGAATAGCCAAGACATAACTCAACAATAAAAACAAAATAGGAGGAATCACGCTACCAGACCTGAGACTATACTATAAATCGATAGTGATCAAACAGCATGGGACTGGCACAAAAACAGAGAAGTAGATGTCTGAAACAGAATAGAGAACCAAGAGATGAATCTAGCTTCATACTGTTATTTGATCTTTGACAAGCCAATTAAAAACATTCAGTGGGGACAAGATTCCCTATTTAACAAATGGTGCTGGGTGAACTAGCAGGCAACATGTAGAAGACTGAAACTGGACCCACACCTTTCACCATTAACTAAGATAGACTCTCACTGGATAAAAGATTTAAACATAAGACAGGATCCTATAAAAATACTTGAAGAAAGTGCAGAGAAAACTCTTGAAGGAATCAGACTGGGTGCATATTTTATGAGGAGGACTCCCCAGGCAATTCAAGCAGTATCAAAAATACATTACTGGGACCTGACAAACTAAAAACTTCTGCACGGCCAAGAACATAGTAAGTAAAGCAAGCAGACAGCCCTCAGAATGGGAGAAAATATTTGCAGGTTATACCTCTGATAAAGGTTTAATAAGCAGAAACCACAGAGAACTCAAACATATTAGCAAGAAAGGAACAAGTGATACCATCTCAGGGTGGGCAAAGGACTTGAAGAGAAACTTCTCTAAAGAACACGGACACATGATCTACAGACACTTGAAAACAAGCTCATCATCCTTAATCATCAGAGAAATGCAAATCAAAACTAGTTTGAGTTATCTCCTAACCCCAGTAAGAGTAGCCCACATAACAAAATCCCAAAACAGAGATGTTGGCATGGATGTGGAGAAAAAGGCACACTGCTGGTGGGAATGCCCACTAATATGTTCCTTTTGGAAGGGTATTTGAGAATACTTAGAGATCTAAAAATAGACCTGCCATTCGATCCTATAATTCCTTTACTAGGTTTATACCCAGAAGACCAAAAATCACAATATAACAAAGACATCTGTACCAAATGTTTATTGTTGCCCAATTCATCATTGCTAAGTCATGGAAGAAGCCCAAGTGCCCATTGACCCAAGAATGGACTAGCAAATTGTGGTACATGTATAACATGGAATATTATGCAGCCTTAAAGAAAGATGGAGACTTTACCTCTTTCATGCTTACATGAATGGAGATGGAACATATTCTTCTTAACAAAGTATATCAAGAATGGAAGAAAAGGTATCTAATGTACTTAGCCCTACTATGAAGCTAATTTATAGTTTTCATATGAAGGCTATAACCCAACTATAGCACAAGAATATGGGGATAGGGCTAAGGAAGGGGAAGAGAGGGGGGTAGTGAGGGTGAAGTGAGGGTAATGGGTGGGACCACACCTACGGTGCATCTTAGAATGTGTACAGGTGAAACCTACTAAATGGAGAACACAAATGTCTACATACAGTAATTAAGAAAATGCCATGAAGGCTACATTGAACAGTTTGATGAGAATATTTCAGATTGTATATGAAACCAGCACATTGTACCCCTTTATTGCACAAATGCACACAGCTATTATTTAACAAAATAAATAAATAAATGAATGAATGAAAAAAATGTGAGGAGAAATTCAAAAGTTGTCTCAAGAATGTAACCAATTTAAAGACAAAACCACCAAAGATTTTGATGCACTAAAGCAAGAATTTGCAGCCCTCAATGATCTGAAAAATATAGTAAGCAAGCAGAAGAAAGGATTTCTGACATTGAAGACAAAGCCTTTGAATTCTCTCAAACTCTCAAAGAGGAAAAGAAATGGAGAGCAAAAACATATCATTCTCTCAGAGAGCTCTGGGATAATTTGAAGAAGGCTAATATCCACATCATTGGAATCCCTGAAAGTGATGAAGTGGCCTCGCAAGGCACAGAGGCCCTTCTCCATAAAATTTTGAAAGAGAATTTTCCAGACATGCCAAGAGATTCTGAAATTCAGATAGCAGACAGTTTCAGAACCCCAGCACGACTCAATCTCAATAAGACATCCCCCAGGCATATCATAATTAACTTCACTAAAGTTAATATGAAGGAGAAAATTCTGAAGGCAGCCAGGTGCAAGTAATCCATTACTTACAAAGGGAAGAATATTAATATGACTGCAAATCTCTCTGCTGAAATTTTTCAAGCCAGAAGAGGGTGGTCATTGACTTTTAATCTCCAAAAGCAAAATAGCTTTCAACCCCAGATCCTGTATCCAGCTAAACTGTGTTTAATTTTTGATGGAGAAATTAAATACTTTAATGACATTCATATGTTGAAGAAATTTGCCATAACCAAACCAGCTCTTCAGGATATTCTCAGACCTATCCTCCATAATGACCAGCCCAATCCTCTACCACAAGAGTAAACTCACTCAGAAACTTTTGATCAAACTCCAACTTCCACAGTGGGAAAAGGATTAAAAATGTCCAGTGGACATTTAAAAAACTCGATGCCCCAATTTTTACCAGACTTATCAATATTCTCCATTAATGTAAACAGCTTAAATTGTCCCCTAAAGAGGCACAGGTTAGCTGACTGGATACAAAAACTCAGGCCAGATATTTGCTGCATACAAGAGTAACATCTTACTTTAAAAGATAAATATAGGCTCAGGGTAAAAGGATGGTCGTCCATATTTCAGGCAAATGGTAATCAGAAAAAAGCAAGTGTTGCAATTGTATTTGCAGACACAATAGGCTTTTAACCAACAAAAGGAAGGAAGGATAAGAATGGTCACTTCATATTTGTTTAGGGTAATACTCAATATGATGAGATTTCAATTATTAATATCTATGCACCCAACCAGAATGCATCTCAATTTATAAGAGAAACTCTAACAGACATGAGCAACTTGATTTCCTCCAGCTCTATAATAGTCAAAGTTTCAACACTCCTTTGGCAGTGTTGGATAGATCCTCCAAGAAGAAGCTGAGCAAAGAAATTTTAGATTAAACCTAACCATCCATCATTTGGATTTACCAGATATCTGCAGAACATTTTATCCCAACACAACTGAATACACATACTTCTAATTAGCCCACAGAACATACTCCAAAATCTATCACCTCTTAGGTCACAAGTCTAACCTCAGTAAATTGAAAGGAATAGAAATTATTCCTTGTATCTTCTTGGACCACCGTGGAATAAAAGTTGAACTCAGTAAAAACAGGAATCTGCATACTCATACAAAAACATGGAAGTTAAATAACCTTATTCTGAATGATAGCTGGGTCAGAGATGAGATTAAGAAGGAAATTGCCAAATTTTGGACCAAAACGACAATGAATACCCAAATTATCAGAACCTCTGGGATACTGCAAAGGCAATTTATAGCACTGCAAGCCTTCCTCAAGAGAATGGAAAGAGAGGAAATTAACTACTTAATGGGACATTTCAAGCAAATGGAAAAGGAAGAACATTCCAACCCCAAATCCAGTAGAAGAAAAGAAATAAACAAAATTAGAGCAGAATTAAATGAAATTGAAAATAAAAGAATTATACCACAGATCAATAAATCAAAAAGTTGATTTTTTGAAAAGGTCAATAAAATAGATAAACCTATGGCTAACCTAACCAAGAAAAAAAGAGTAAAATCTCTAATTTTATCAATCAGAAACGACAAAGACGAAATAACAGACTCCTAGAAATTCAAAAAATTCTTAATGAATATTACAAGAATCTTTATACACAGAAATATGAAAATCTGAAGGAAATTGACCAATACTTGGAAGCACGTCCATCACCTTCCAAGACTTAGCCAGAATCAAGTGGAAATGTTGAACAGGCCATATCAAGTTCTGAAATAGCATCAACCATACAAAATCTCCCTAAAAAGAAAAGCCCGGGACTAGAAGGCTTCACTTCAGAATTCTACCAAACCTTTAAAGTGGAACTAGTACCTATATTACTCGCCCTGTTCCAAAATGTAGAAAAAGAAGGAAGACTACCCAACACATTCTATGAAGCAAATATCACCATGATCCCCAAACCAGGAAAAGAATCAACAAGAAAAGAAAACTATAGACCAATATCACTAATGAATATAGATGCAAAAATATTCAACAAGATCCTAACAAACAGAATCCAGGAATACATTAAACAAATTATACATCATGACCAAGTCAGTTTTATCCAAGGGTCTCAAGGCTGGTTCAATATACGTAAATCTATAAGCATAATTCAGCACATAAACAAATTAAGAACCAAAGACCATATGATTCTCTCAATTGATGCAGAAAAAGTTTTTGATAATATCCAGCATCCCTTTGTGATCAGAACACTTAAGAAAATTGATATTGAAGGGACATTTCTTAAAATGATAGAGGCCATCTACAGCATACCCACAGCCAATATCATATTGAATGGAGTTAAATTGAAATCATTTCCACTCAGATCAGGAACCAGACAAAGCTGACCATTGTCTCCATTGCCCTTTAACGTTGTAATGGAACTTTTAGCCATCGCTAATAGGGAAGAAAAGGTGATTAAGGGTATCCATAAAGGGTCAGAAGAGATCAAACATTCATTCTTCGCAAATGATATGATTGTATATCTGGAAAACACCAGGGATTCTACTACAAAAGTCTTAGAAGTGATCAAGGAATACAGCAGCATCTCAGGTTACAAAATCTACATTCATAAATCGGTAGCCTTTATATATACCACCAATAGTCAAGCTGAAAAAACAGTTAAGGACTCTATTCCATTCACAGTAGTGCCAAAGAAGATGAAATATTTGGAAGTTTATCTAACAAAGGATGTGAAAGATCTCTATAAAGAGAACTATGAAACTCTAAGAAAAGAAATAGCTGAAAATGTTAACAAATGGAAAAACATACCATGCTCATGGCTGGGAAGAATCAACGTTGTTAAAATGTCCATACTACCCAAAGCAATATACAATTTTAATGCAATCCCTATTATAGCTCCACTGTCATACTTTAAAGATGTTGAAAAAATAAAACTTCGTGTTACATGGAATCAGAAAAAACCTTGAATAGCCAAGACATTACTCAGAAATAAAAACAAAGCAGGAGGAATCACGCTACTGGACCTCAGACTATAGTATAAATTGATAGTCATGAAACTAGCATGGTACTGCCACAAAAACAGAGAAGTAGATGTCAGGAACAGAATAGAGAACCACGAGATGAATCCAGCTACTTACCATTATTTGATCTTTGACAAGCCAATTAAAAACATTCAGTGGGGAAAAGATTCCCTATTTAACAAATGGTGCTGGGTGAACTGGCTGGCAACCTGTAGAAGACTGAAACTGGACCCACACTTTTCACCATTAACTAAGATAGACTCTCAGTGGATTAAAGATTTAAACTTAAGACATGAAACTATAAAAATACTAGAAGAGAGTGCAGGGAAAACCCTTGAAGAAATCGGTCTGGGCAAGTATTTTATGAGGAGCACCCCCTCGGGCAATTGAAGCAGCTTCAAAAATACACTACTGGGACCTGATCAAACTAAAAAGCTTCTGCACAGCCAAGAACGCAGTAAGTAATGCAAGCAGACAGCCCTCAGAATGGGAGAAAATATTTGCAGGTTATGTCTCTGACAAAGGGTTAATAACTGGAATCCACAGAGAACTCAAACACATAAGCAAGAAAAGAACAAGTCATCCCATCGCAGGCTGGCAAGGAACTTGAAGAGAAACTTCTCTGAAGAAGACAGGTGCCCGGCCTACAGACTTATGAAAAAATGCTCGTCATCTTTAATCATCAGAGAAATGCAAATCAAAACTACTTTGAGATATCATCTAACTCCAGTAAAATTAGCCCATATCACAAAATCCCAAGACCAGAGATGCTAGCGTGGATGTAGAGAAAAGGGAACACTTCTACACTGCTGGTGGGAATGAAAATTAATACATTCCTTTTGGAAAGATGTTTGGAGAACACTTAGAGATCTAAAAATAGATATGCCATTCAATCCTATAATTCCTCTACTAGGTATATACCAAGAAGACCAACAATCACATTATAACAAAGATATTTGTACCAGAATGTTTATTGCAGCCCAATTCATCATTGCTAAGTCATGGAAAAAGCCCAAGTGCCCATCGATCCACAAATGGATTAATAAATTGTGGTATATGTACACCATGGAATATTGTGCAGTCTTAAAGAAAGATGGAGACTTTACCTCTTTCATGTTTACATGGATGGAGCTGAAACATATTCTTCTTAGTAAAGTATCTCAAGAATGGAAGAAAAAGTATCCGATATACTCAGCCCTACTATGAAACCAATTTATGGTTTTCACATGAAAGCTATAACCCAGTTATAACCTACGAATAGGGGGAAGGGGGAAATTGAGGGGAAGGGGGAGGTGGGCAGAGGGAGGGTGATTGCTACGATTACACCTACAGTACATCTTACAAGGGCACATGTGAAACTTAGTAAATATAGAATGTAAATGTCTTAACACAATAACTAAGAAAATGCCAGGAAGGCTATGTTAAGCCTGGCATTTTCTTAGTTATTGTGTTAAGACATTTACATATTTAAGACATTTACATATTACAATTACAATGTCTTTCAAAGTGATGAAAATGTGTCAACACAATACCAGTGTATGGTGCCCCATGTTCGCATTAATGTACACAGCTATGATTTAATAATAATAAAAAAGAAAAAAAATTGAGCACATCAGGGAACTTCCTCAACATGATAAAGGGTATTTATTAATAAACAGCAACAACAGCCTACAGCTAACATCATAATGACTGGCAAAAGACTGAAAACTTTCTCCATAAAATCAGGAACAGGATAGGACCCTTACTATTCCCACTGCTACTCAACATTATTCTGGAAGTTCTAGTCAAAACAATTGGGTAAGAAAAAGAAATGAAATGATCCAAATGGGAAAAGAAAGTAAAACTATTTCTATTCATAGATGGTGTTATCCTATATGTAGAACATCCTAAAGAATCGGCAGTAATGCTACCAGGGCAAATAAATACACAGCCAAGTTGTAGTTGTTCCATTCTTTGTGTCATAATTCAGCACTTCAGCAGCTTCATTAAATAAGTCTAATAGCTTGCCTTTAGAGTAACATTAGACATTTGAAGATGTGAGAATGGAAATTCTCCTTTTGTATAGACAACAATGACTTCATATACTATCCCCATATTCAATTCCATAGGTGAACTTTTCATGAGACTTATTTGGCAGTGGATCACATCTTGGTTAAATTCCAAATACCTATGAAATTAGTAACACATTGAGTCTCATTATGCCGTGAAATAGATTCATTTCTTAGGTTGATTATCTATGATGCTGAGTAAAAAGTACAGGGAGATGTCCTGCCCTCCACCTCTACAGCAAGCGGTCTGGAGGGCAGGACAGAGAGAGGAGAGAGGCTCTGAAGGAAGGGGCAGAGGAATCAGATACTACAAACTTGCACTGTTTGTTGTGGCGGCCACCAGCCACATCAGGCTGTTTAAATTTAAATTAATGAAAATGAAATAAGGTTAAAATTAACTTCCTTAGCTGCCCTAGCCAAGTTTCAAGTGTTTGATTTCTACATATGTTTAGTGACTACCATATTGGACGTCATGGACAAGTAACAGTTTCATCACCTTAGAAAAAATGTACTCAACAATACTGCTGTAGGTAGTGTTTTGTCCTTATTTTACTCAAAAATACATTTACTCGAAAATATATAGTTTCTTCTTGAAGATGATCTCAAATACACTTTTAAAATAATTGAATAATATTTGATTATTTTAATCTACCATTTTATAATACTTTAAAAAGTAGTATAAAATTTAAGTCCTTTATCCATCTTGAATCAATTTTTGTGAGTGGGGAAAGGTGTGGGTCCAGTTTCAGTCTTTTACATGTAGACATCCAGTTCTCCCAACACCATTTATTGAATAGGGAGTCTTTCCCCCAAGGTAAGTTCTTGTTTGGTTTATCAAAGATTAGGTGGTTGTAAGATGTTAGTTTCATTTCTTGGTGTTCAATTCGATTCCAAGTGTCTATGTCTCTGTTTTTGAAAATAAACAAATGGGACTTCATTAAACTGAAAAGCTTCTGTACAGCTAAGGACACAATAACCAAAGCAAAGAGACAACCTACACAATGGGAAAGGATATTTGCATATTTTCAATCAGACAAAAGCTTGATAACCAGGATCTATAGAGAACTCAAATTAATCCACATGAAAAAAGTCAACAATCCCTTATATCAATGGGCAAGAGACATGAATAGAACTTTCTCTAAAGATGACAGACGAATGGCTAACAAACATATGAAAAAATGTTCATCATCTCTATATATTAGAGAAATGCAAATCAAAACAACCCTGAGATATCATCTAACCCCAGTGAGAATGGCCCACATCTCAAAATCTCAAAACTGCAGATGCTGGCGTGGATGTGGAGAGAAGGGAACACTTTTACACTGCTGGTGGGACTGCAAACTAGTACAACCTTTCTGGAAGGAAGTATGGAGAAACCTCAAAGCACTCAACCTAGACCTCCCATTCGATCCTGCAATCCCATTACTGGGCATCTACCCAGAAGGAAAGAAATCCTTTTATCATAAGGACACTTGTACTAGACTGTTTATGGCAGCTCAATTTACCATTGCCAAAATGTGGAAACAGCCTAAATGCCCACCAACCCAGGAATGGATTAACAAGCTGTGGTATATGTATACCATGGAATACTATTCAGCTATTAAAAAAAATGGAGACTTTACATCCTTCGTATTAACCTGGATGGAAGTGGAAGACATTATTCTTAGTAAAGCATCACAAGAATGGAGAAGCATGAATCCTATGTACTCAATCTTGATATGAGGACAATTAATGACAATTAAGTTTATGGGGGGGGGAAGCAGAAAGAGGGATGGAGGGAGGAGGGTGGGGCCTTAGTGTGTGTCACACTTTATGGGGGCAAGACATGATTGCAAGAGGGACTTTACCTAACAATTGCAATCAGTGTAACTGGCTTATTGTACCCTCAATGAATCCCCAACAATAAAAAAAAAGGAAAAAAAAAAAAAAAAAAAAAGTAGTATAAAAAATAGATTTTTAGTAACTTTCTATTATTATAATCATGACTATGATTTAAAAAGTACCTAAATGCCAAAATTTTTGCATCCATCTTTAATTATCCATTTAGAATAAATTAGAAAAATATAGAAATTATAGAAATATAATGGCTTGTTCAAATGCTATAAATATTTCTTTTAAGATTTTGCTATGCATGGCCAAATGACTCTTCAGAAAGTTTATCTGTTTACTAAGCATAAGTGACAGGAGAGCCATTTCATTTCCAAGCAAAAAGAACTTTGGACCAAAGTGAAAAACCAAAGCAGAATGTTAGTACAGCTAGCTGCCTCTGTGAACTTCAGATTTGGATCTGAATAGCTGTGAGCAGCTAAGCTTCAATTCACAATAAGACAAAATAACATTAGCAACCATTTTTCTAATATTCCTATGTGGTAGGCACTATTTAGGCATTTTACATAAGTACTGAATTTTCTCTGTAGCTTTGTGAGTTAGGAACTCCTGTTACCTTCATCCTGTGGTTAGGCAAAATTGAGGATGCTGCAGTGAAGGAACTAGCTCTAGGTCACACAGCCAAGCAGCAAAGGTAGCATTTGAATTTACCTCGGTTCATCCAGGCTAATAAGCATTCAGAATTCTATGCTTTTCAACAACTAAACTGCATTGCCTCCCAACCATTTTATTCAAATCCCATTGTAACCAACTATTGTAGTTTGGAATGTATCTTTCCTTACCAAAAGAATATATTGAAGTTCTAACCACCAGCACATTAAAATGTGACCTTCTTTAGAAATACGGTTAAGGTAGATGTCTTTGCAGACATACCTTGTTTTACTGGCTTTGATTTCTTGTACTTCGCAGACACAGTAAATTTTGCAAACTGAAGGTTTGTACAACTCTGCAATAAGCAATTCTCTCACTCCATTTTCCAGCAGCATGTGCTGTTTCCTGTCTCCATGTCACATTTTGGTAGGTCTTGCAATATTGCATACTTTTTCCTTGTTATTACATTTGTTGTAGCGATCTGTGATCAGTGATCTTTAAAGTTACTGTTGTAATTGATTAGGGGTGCCACAAAACACAGCTATATAAGATGGTGAACTTAATAATTATATTGTGTATTCTTGATACAGGATTCCCCCACTCAGGGCTGGACAGGGGACCCCAGTTTCCTGGGCCTGGCAATTTCATGAAGGGAATGCCCTGCCTATTTGCCCTGAGCTGGAGGGATTGCAGTCATTCATTTTTTAATATGCTCATTAACCTTGAAAAGGAGTCTCCCATCTACCAAGTCCTGGCCAAAAGTAATTCTCAAGACCTTATACCCCTAGATGAAGGACCCACATGGAAGTACCACTTGGGTCTTTCCCTATGCCAGAAGCTCTTTTGATTTTTATTCTTTCTGTATTCCTTTCTATTTAATAAGTCCTACCTTACCACTGATCTGTGGTCTGTGGGTTCTTTCTTTGAATCCTTGAGACCGAGGATCTACTGCAGAAAGAAATTAGGGGAACATTCTGACTGCTCCACCAACTACTGGTCATTTTCCCATCCTCTCCATCTCCCTCTCCTTGGGACTCCCTATTGGGTGACACAGAAAAATATTTAGGTCAATTAATAATCCTACAGTGGCCTCCAAGTGTTGAAGTGAAAGGAGGGGTCATATGTCTCTCACATTAAATCAAAACTTAGAAATGATTGAGCTTAGTGAGGAAGGCATGCTGAAAGCTGAGATAGACTGAAAGGTAGGCTTTTTATGCCAAACAGCCACGTTATGAAAGCAAAAGAAAAGTTCTTAAAAGAAATGAAAAGTTCTACTCCACTTCACACAAAAGATAAGAAAGCGAAACATTCTTGTTGCTTATACGGAGAGAGTAGATGATCAGCCCAGCCACATTTCCTGAAGCCAAAGCATAATCCCCAGCAAGGCCCTAATTCTCTCCAATTCTGTAAAGGGAGAAGAAGCTGCAGAAGAAATGTTGGAAGCTAGCAGAAGTTGATTCTTAAGGTTTAAGGAAAGAAGCTGTCTCTGTAAAGTTAAAGTACAAGGTAAAGTGACGATGTAGAAACTATAGCATGTTATCCAGAAGATCTAGCTAAGATCATTGATGAAAGTGTCTACACTAGACAAAGGATTTCTAATATAGAGAAAATAGCCTTCTATTGGAAGAAGATGTCATCTAAGACTTTCAGAACTGGAGAGGAGAAGTCATTGACTAGCTTTAAAGCTTCAAAGGACAGGCTGACTTTCTCTAGTTTCTTTTCTTTTTTCTTTTCTTTTCTTTTCTTTCTTTCTTTCTTTCTTTCTTTCTTTCTTTCTTTCTTTCTTTCTTTCTTTCTTTCTTTCTTTCTTTCTTTCTTTCTTTCTTTCTTTTTTTTTTTTGACAGAGTCTCAAGCTGTCATCCTGGGTAGAGTGCTGTGGTGTCCCAGCTCATAGCAACCTCAAACTCTTGGGCTTAAGTGGTTCTCTTGCCTCAACCTCCCAAGTAGCTGGGACTACAGGTGCTTGCCACAATGCCCAGCTATTTTTTGGTCGTAGTTGTCATTGTTGTTTGGCAGGCCCAGGCTGGATTTGAACCCACCAGCTCTGGTGTATGTGGCTGGCACCCTAGCCACTTGAGCTACTGGTGCCAAGCCAGGCTGACTTTCTCATTAGGATCTAATGAAGCTAATGATCTGAAGTTGAAGCCAGTGCTTCTTTGCCATTCTGTAAACCACAGGACCCTTAAAAATTATGCTCTCTGTTCTCTACCTGTGCTCTACAAATAAAACAACAAACCTGGATGACAGCATATTTGTTGATATGATTTGCTGAAAATTTTAAGCCCACTGTTGAGATCTACTATTCAGAAAAAACAATTCCTTTCAAAATATTACTGCTCATTGACAATGTACCTGGTCACTCAAGAGCTCTGATGGAAATATACAAGATGATTAATATTGTTTTAATCCTGCTAATGCAGCACCCATTTTGCTGCTGATGGATAAATGAATAATTTTGACTTTCAAGTCTTATAATTAGAAAATATCAAGGGAACTAGAATTAGAAGCAGAACCTGAAGATGTGACTGAATCACTGCAATCTTGTGATAAAACTGTAATGGATGAGGAGTTGCTTCTTATACATGAGCAAAGAAAGTGGTTTCTTATACTGGAATCTACTCTTAGTGAAGATGCTGTGAACATTGCTGAAATGACAGCAAAAGATTTAGCATATTATGTAAACTTAATGGATAAAGCAGCAGCCTTGAGAGGATTTGAGAGAATTGATTCCAGTTTTCAATGAAGTCCTACTGTTGATGAAATGCTGTCAAACAGCACTGCCAACTACAGAGAAATCTTCCATGAAAGGCAAAGTTGGTTGATATGGCAAACTTCACTGTTGTTTTGTTTTTAGCAATTACCACAACCATCTCAGCCTTCAGCAGCAACCACCTGGTTAGTCAGCAGCTATCACTGATGAGGCAAGGCCCTCCTCCAGCAGAAAGATTACAACTCACTGAAGGCTCAGATGAACATTAGCATTTTTTAGCAATTTAGTGGGTTTTTTTTGTTAAGGTGTATACTTTTTTTAGACCTATGCTATTGCACAGTTAATAGACTATCACTATACAACTGTTATGTACCCATAATAATTAAGAATTAAAAAATGGACTATTGTATAGTGTAAATGTAACTTTTCTACACATTGGGAACCCCCCAAAAAAGGTGTGGCTCATTTTTTTTGCAATATCCACTTTATTGTGGTGGTATCCAACTGAATTGGCAATATATTCAAGGTTTGCATGTAGTTTGGAGGTCATAATCAAGAAAGGTGGGCTCCTAACCCAATGCGACTGGAGTCCTTTGAAAAAGATGGCCATGTGATGGTATAATCACATAGGGAGAACCCCATAGACTTGCAAAGGCAGAGACTGGAGTTAGCAAGCCCCCAGAAGCTGAGAAGAGGCAAGGAAGGATTTCTCCATAAGTTTCAGAGGGAATGTAGCTCAGCCAACACCCTAAGTCTATACTTTTTGGCCTCCACCGCTGTAAGACAATATATTTCTGTTGTTTTAAGTCACCAAGTTTGTGGTACTTTCTCACAATAGCCCTAAAGGAATCATATTCCTCTTGACTTAGAAAGGTGTTCCAGTGTCTGATTAAGTTCCCAGTTAACCCACAAACACACCTCACCTCCTTATCAACCCCCCTCATCACGTTTGTCAGATACCTTCATGGTGCCCAGTCACATGGGCTGAAGGCCAAAGACAATATGCTTGCCATTTCTTCTGCCTGCCTTGGAAAGATCAGAGAACGCCCTGACTGACTCACAAAGTGAATATTTTATTGAATTTGCCAACACTGTATTCAGTTTCTGGGAAGCTAATAATTGTATATTTTTCTTTGTTTTGGAAGGGCAGTGATTTTACTAAGACAGTATGAACTATGCTTGTATCACATAACTGCATTTAGATTTTTCTACCTTGTAGGAAAAATTGTTAAGGATTAAAACAATTGTCCTTCACCAATGGATTTCTTCTTTTGTCTTGATTTTCATTTCCATATTTAGTCAGATTATAGTTTGGCCAATTTTGGAGAATAAGTATTGTTGGCCTCAATGAAAATGTAAAGCAAATTTATAGTTTACACTAAACCCTGATAAAAAATGTTATCACAATGAAAATAACTGGAAATAATTTTATCTTGAATAAACATTGGAAATATGATTTCTTAACCTTCCTTTTATAGTATCAGGAGAGAAGAGCCTAGCGCTATCAGGAGCCCCACAGGAAATTGTGCTATCTAACATACTTTCCCTCTACCATCTGTTTAAATCTGTTATTCATTCTCTACTGCTGAAGAAATACCATCTGCAACTTGGGGACTGGTGCCTGAAACTGTGCCTTGCTTTCCCTTGGCAGACATGACCTCAGAGTAGCTTCTTTACAGTATTTTTACTGGGCCTCGTATTGTGCTAAATGCCTTTATATCATTGCACTTGGACTTTATGAAAGCTCTATCATGAGTAGTGAGGTAGGTGTTAATGAGAAATCTGAAGCTCAGATTAGTTACTGTACAAGGTCTGGCAAGTGGTATTTTGAGTTTCAAATCCAGGGCTGTCTTAATTGCAGTGTATTTCCATGCCCCATGTTTCCCCTCCTTTCTCAGAGTGACAGCCTGGGCAACAAAACACTGTCGGGGTTAGGAGTGGTGGTGAAGAGACTGAAAGAGGAAGCAAGAGATGTCTCAATGGCAAAAAGAGAGAAGAGGACCAATAAGGGAAAACTTTCATTACCTTATAATTTTGCCTGGGGCTTTGAGTCCTTTAGATACCCACTAATAAATTATTTCCAAAGTCTACAACATATTATTCTTAATATTAAAATAATCCCATTCAAATTTTAAACCCAATTTCTAAAAAATTTAAAAAGTGAGATATGAAGGTTTTAGTCTTTGGGTAGAGTGTACTCAATTCTTCCCTCCTTTTATTCAAGCTACTGTGCAGTTCCTCTCAGTAAGAGGTGTGCTTTGTTCTCTACTTCCTAAATCTGTGTTGGCCTTGTGAGTTTCTCCCAATAGAATATGGCAGAAATGATGATGTGCCAATTCTGGGCTTAGATATCAATAGGCATGTGCTCTGCCTGTTCACACTTTTGGAACTCTTTGCATGTTAACAGGCCCCATGCTAGCCTGCTGGAGAATGAGAGACCAGGTGAAGTAGAGACAAGCTGTCTTGGATGACACTGTCTGTGTTAGTTTTCTGTGGCTGCGATAACAAATTACCATGAATCCAGCAGCTTAAAACTCCACCAATTAGTCATCTTACCATTCTGTATGTCTTAAGTCTAATACAAGTCTAGAAAATCAACATGTCACCAGGGCTGTGTTCTCTTCTGAAGGGAGGCACTAGGGGACAATCCTTTTCCTTACTTTTTATAGCTTCTACAGGCTGCCCACATTCCTTGGTTTATGGCCCCTTCCTTTATCTTCAAAGCCGGCAACAGCAGGTGAAACCATATCATTCTGACCTCCTCTTCTAACCCCCTATTGTACTTTTAAGGACCCTTGTTATTACATTGGGCCGACCATAATAGTCCAGAGTGATCTAATTTAAGATCTACTGGTTACCAACCTTAAGTCCATCTGCAGTCTTATGTCTCTTTTGCCATGTGAGGTAGCATACACACATTCATAGGTTTCAGAGATTAAAAGTGGACGTGTGTGTGTGTGTGTGTCTGTGTGCGCACGAGGGAGTCATTATTCTGCCTACCACACTGAATTAACCAGCCAGCACTTGACTAACCCAGAAACTGATCATAGATAAGTAAATGAGTTTAGTTCTGACCGGAACTGCCCACCAGAGCCCAGCCCAAATTGCTGATCTGCAAAATTATGAATTAAATAAATCCTAGTTAAGCACATTAAATAAAAATCTTAGTTAAGCACATTAAATAAAAATAAATAATTTGCTATGAAAAATAAAAGGAGAAGGGCGGCGCCTGTGGCTCAGTGAGTAGGGCACCGGCCCCATATACCGAGGGTGGTGGGTTCAAACCCAGCCCCGGCCAAACTGCAACAAAAAAATAGCTGGGCGTTGTGGCAGGTGCCTGTAGTCCCAGCTGCTCGGGAGGCTGAGGCAAGAGAATCACATAAGCCCAAGAGCTGGAAGTTGCTGTGAGCCGTGTGATGCCACGGCACTCTACCGAGGGCAGTAAAGTGAGACTCTGTCTCTACAAAAAAAAAAAAAATAACAAAAAGAGAAAAGAAAACTGATGTGGTCTTTGAAAAGGTCTAAAAAAAAATGAGCTGACTCCTTATGTTTATGTGAAATACTCTAGGGTCAAATTTCTGAAACAATCCTGGTAATTTAAGGCACTTTGTTTTTACTTAACTGTTTTATTAACAATTTTTGCTCTTTTTCTTAAGGTACTGGTGGTATTATTGGGATAAACTCTGTTTCTCTACTGAATTATTTGCAGTGTAGAAAATCTTAGTACAGTTTTCCCCATCCTTCCCTATCTACTTCCTCAATTCTGCTCTTAAATGACCTCTATCAGCAAAAAAGTACCTTTAATCTTCATATCTTCATTCTTTGCAATAATAATGGCTTGTGGCTTGGTCCAAATTTCCATTAACCAATAAATAAATTTTTTTTAAACAACTCAAGCTGTTTAATTATACTTTTAATTCTCTTTTAAATGGATTCAACATGTAGTAGGTTGCTTATGGTTTATACAAAGTGATACAGCTCACATAGCCAACTTTTAGAAGAATGGGAGTTTTGTTTATCTTCAGGGGAAGGTCTCTATATTCCTTACAATGGAAATACTCTGTTTCATTTGAGAAACAGAAAGGAAAAACAGTCAAAGTTTTCTGTTAGGCACAAAATTTTAGCCTCCTGAACAAAACCTCAGAGAAACAGGGACTCTTTAAAAAAGTTTGAAATGGAAAAAGTGAACTGAGCAGAATAATTTCTAATTGAGGCAGATGAAGTTTTTAAACTTGCAGTGTTTTTGCCTTGTGATGTTTCATCTATGATTCCAGATTTCCATTTCAAGTATTTACTAGCATCATACGCAAGACCAGTGGGTCGACATCACCAATTTGGTGGCAAAGTCTCATAAAACTGGGCCCATCTGCCTATTAATAGCCTCAGGCTGCAAAGGTTCCACCAGGGGTATTTGTGTGTGTGCGTGAGAGTGACTGGCAAAGGGCTCTCCATTACCAGCAAAATTTATTACTAAAGATCCTGAAGCCGAAAATTAATAAACAAAGGTAATTATCTGGCAATCTTACAAGATTCACACATTCAAAGCTCTTGAAAATTGGAGGCATCTACTAGTGGTTCTCAGCCTAACAGTAGATCAAGGGAAATGTATTTAGGAACAAATAAACATGTTGCATCAGTGAAATTTATTTTTTGCTTCTTGTTTTGCTTTTCCTTCCTTTTTAGAGGATTTTGAACTTTGGCCCTATGTAATCCTGTCTGACAGGCTATAAAATAACTTACTTTATTTTCCAGTTTTTCCCATAGGGAGCATAATGGGTCTGGAATGACCTATGAAATTTAGTGATTCTTTTTTTTTTTTTTAATTTAGTGATTCTTATACATTGGGCTAAATACTAAGGTTTATCTCTTTCTTAATTTCATTATTATTATGTTTCTTTGGGGAATCATGTAACCATATATGGGCCTCTTGAGAATGCCCAAATGTCTTTGAAATGCAAATTAGATAAGGGCTTCTTATTTTCTGACATAACTAGTCATGGGCTTACTGGAAAATTGCAGTTTTCACTCCACTGGAAATGGCTTTTCTGCCCACCAGCAATTAAAACACAAAACATTTCACTTAGCTTTGGGGGCACTGGAGAGCTCTGAACAGACCTGTGCTTGTAGTGCTGCTGCCTGGCTCTGCTTGTTGTTATTAACAGGAACCAGACTGAGCAGCTTGCACGTCAGCGTGTGTGTGATGTGTGTGCAGATGCGTTTGTGCCAGTCTGCACTCACGGGCCTATTTGAGGATGAAATGAGAAAAGACACATTTTCTTACTTATTTAAAAAGTCAGCATTCTCAGTTGAGTTTTGTATTGTTTTTATCTCGCATATGTAGTATTAAGACATTTGTTTCCATTTAATTAACCTAACAAGTACAAATACTAGATATATGAAGACCAATAGGGAGATGGGAAACCTATACTGAGCACCTACTGTGTGCACCCCTATCACCATCATTGTATTAATACCGGCAACCATAACTGTTACATCTGAAGCATATGGAAGGAAATAGTTCAGGAAGATCAAAGTGCTTTATATGTCAGAGCTAGAATTCAAATTCAAGTTCAAGTCCAAACCTTGTGCTATGACCACAATAGCATGCCTCCTCACCCAGTAGGAGTTCACAGTTTAGGCCAGGGTAATGTTCATGAACACTTACTGACACTCTTGTCTGTGATATAGAAGATTTTATACACAATTGTCAGAAATGATGAATGAAATAAATGAAATTAAGAACAAATCTTTATGTAATTCATAGTCACAGAAACATTGACATAAAAGCAGGTTCCTGATTATATTTTAAAAGCACCATACCAGCTTTTTTCTTGTAATATTTATCAGGGCTGAACCAGATAAACATAGCAGGGATAAAGATATTACTCAAGTTTCCTGCTTAAAGAGATTTTTATTAGTGTTCCATATGTATTTAGCGTTATTTAATTTTTAAAATATATTTCTTAAAAGAAAAAATTAAAATAGCCTGTAAGAATAAGACTATAAATACTGTTACTTATAAAGTGTCTACCCCTTATTTTGAACATGTGAAATACTTGGTCCCCACACACCTTTATAAACAGGGGGTGCCAAACGATGTAGACACATTTTAAGAAAGGAAAAAACTATATTAAAATTGTAATACTCAATATATACTGATAACAAAAGATGAAAACAAGTCATGTTGAGCACCTCTTATAATTGCAGAAGTCAAACCTGACTTGAGTATTACAATTTTAATTGTTTTCTCCTTGCTTAAAATATGTGTATATTTTTTGGCATCCTCTATATTATAAAAGGATTTATATCTTTAATTCTTTAACAACTCTGTATAGCAGACATTAAGATTCAGGTTTAAAACAGAGACTCTCATGGAGTATATAAATTAACCATTAGTAACAAGGTTTAAATAGTCTTACTCTAAAATACAGATTGCTCCCCTGATAGCTCAAATTGCTTTCTCCAATACAGACTTGAATATAGATTATCAATGAGGTTATTAAGGATGATTGTTTACATTGCTCTTCATTACAAAGGTCAGAGAATGGACAATTGAATGAAGAACACAGCAGTTTTGATTTTTTATTTTTAGCAGACAAGAAATCAGAGAACAAAAAGTAGTATTAGTTGGTAATCTGTTAATCATATCATGAGTAGTTATGGGAATAATAGAATTGGCGAAGAAAAGTCAGTCTATCTCAGAGATAACAGATCTACAGCAAAAGAATCATCAATAGTACCCAATTTCCTTTTCCTTGTCAGAAGGAGCTACATGAGCAGATAGATCACTTGGAATTGTTTTGCAGGGCCAGGTGACCTGCAGCTGGTTCATGGTCAACTGTTAATGCCTCATTGGAGATGTAAATGCTGAACGTCTTTGCATGACAAATAGCTAAAGAACAGGTTATTCCTTGGTGTCTTCATCTCACATGCATCATATAAATACTGAACAAGCACAATTTGCATGAAAATTATTTAATGACAGAGAAAGAAAAATATACAGTGGTTATGAGCTTTTGATTTTGTGTCATAAAAATGGATTCTAATGTCTTTTATGCTACTTACAAGCTGCATCTGTTTTCCTATCAGAACATTGGACATAAGGCTCTAGGGACAGGGTTATCGTGTAAGTTAAATGAATGTGTGTATGTAAAACATTTGGCATGGTGCCTCCAACAGACTAAGACATCAAACAGTATCTACTATTAGTATTTGTGTTGAAAGATGTAACATTCTACTGTCTTATTCTTCTCAAAAGGAAATTAATACCCAAATTTATCTCTTGTATTTGTCTTACACAATTGATTGACCCTAGAAGGCTGCTAGCTAAACCAAATGGTGCAAAACCTGAGTGGGAGCAAAACCAACCAGAGTGTGACTCGTAGCTGCAGAGGACAAGCACTTAGGTTTGGGCTGTACTCTTTGGTCCCTTTTAATCTTACCATCCCAAGGCTTCACCAGCATAAAACTACTTTCTCCCAAAGTTTTCATTTGCGGAAACAAGAAGACCCTTGAGGCCAATAGTTAGTTATTTATTTTTAAATGTTCCAAAATAAAAATAATAGTGTGAGGCTTTTGCTTCAGCTTTCTTTCTGAAATGACCCTTGACAGGAACTGAAAATAGTTCTTGTCAATGCAGCCATTATCTCTTATGACCAAACGGGATGTGGGAGGTAGGGTGGAATTTCTGAGTTCTTTGTACATAGGAATAAAATGTCTGTCATTTAGTTAAAATAAATTATTGATTTTAAAATCAAATCAAAATATTGAATCAAACAAGCAGTTACTGTACTTGAATTTTCCCTTATTTGTAAGAACTGTTTTTTCACTATTTTATGAATAGTGGGGGGTGGGGGTGGGGTGGCGGTGGTGCAGAATAAGGGGTTATAAATAACAAACACATGTTTTGGGCTTCATGAGACCCAGAGGCAATTATAGGACAGTCTGAAAAAACGTTTAAATTACTATCGTTTCCCAGGAAAATAAATGATCTCTTTCTTGCCTTATCAAGAAGCAAGCTGAAAAAATGCTTTAAAAACAATTTTAGAGTACTTGGTTTCCCATTCCACTGCAGACCTGAGCACAAAGCTCAAATTATTCTTTCCATATCCTAATGCTTTCTCCTCTTCCTGGGAACAAGGGTGTTAAGTGTCCTCAGGATCACTTGGGCTTGGGCTTGGGAAAGTCTTAGGAGCAGGGCAAATGACTAGTTTTGCTGGAGGGGAACTAGAGAAAACTGGGTGTCAAATGTTCATTTTCTCCAGCGGTTCAGAGATGACACAATTTGGGATTACAGTGTTTTTGCTTTTAGATCCGCAAAATTTATGTGCCCATGACCTGAGAGTAAAGAAAGTAAAAGAAAGATAATACCATATTAGTTTCATGTATAAATTTCCTCCAAAGCTCCAATTGTTTCAGGAACACATATCCATTCCTCAGCATGAGAATGCGGTGGGGTGGGGGGAGGAGCTTCTTGTCCTGGCCCCTACCTACTTATCCAGCCTCTTTGGTGGGCTTTCTCTCCTTGGACCTGTGCCTCAGCCATGCTGCGCTTCAGAAATGGCAACATCACTGTGATACTTTAGCAATGTAACTGTCTGCCTTTGAATTTCAACTCCTTTTGTTCAGAATGCCCCTACTTCTCTTATTTCTCTTTATTTCCTTCTTTAACTATTAAATCATTTAGAACACGCTACTCAGCCCTGAGTCTGGGTTGTGTGTACCTTCTATGTACTTTCTTTTTTCTTTTTAATTTTTAAAACTTTATTCAAATTAATATGAGGGTATAACATTTAGGTACATTGTTCTCTGTCCCAGGGCAAAGTTCCACTTGTAAAAGAGCCCCTCCTGCAAGGGGCGTGTTATATGCCCTCACAATGTGCAAATTAGGTGAGATTCCGCCTCCTACCCTCCCTCCTTCTGCCAAACATCCTCTCCCTTCCCCCTCCCGCTTCTTCTATGTACTTTAAAAATATCTCTTTTTCTTCTGAATCATTACATTTATCACACTATATTGTAATCTTCAGTGTTAATTGTTGCATCTACCTCCAACCAGTGACTTTGATTTAATTGGTGTTAGGTGAATCCTGGTCAGTGTGCCCAGGCTCTCTGGTGATTCTGATTCGCAGCCAGGATTCAGAACCTTTGACGCAAAGGTTCATGAAGACAGGACCATTGACTGTCTAGTTCACACTCATACCCTATTTTCTAGGTGAGTACCAGAAACACAGCAAATGCCCAAGATACATTTATGCAGCAAATGTCTTTGTATCCCTAGTGTTTGGAATATAATGTTGAGCACAATTGCTTCTGAATGAGTAAATGAATGGATATGTTAAATTTGGATAGAATGAGGGGAATTGGAGAAACATAACAAAAATTCTGATATACTCACGCATACACATCAATGAAATGAAAGTATTTTCAGTGGTTGTAATGATTTCTTTTTGAGAATATCTTCTCACAGTGAGGATCTTCCTTTCTTCTGAACGCAGAAATTTTCCAAGTGGTATGGCAAATGTTCAGTTGATTGAAGCTCAGAACGAATTCTGTTTCAGTTCTTTGGAAATCTTCTGAGGTCATTCCAGACCATTTGCCTTTTTCCCTGTTATGCACCAAGGCAGGAAATGTTTTCTCCTTTTTGAAATGAGCAATTCAAGGGGCTGGTAAAGAATGCATGGGTGCAACATGCTATCAGCTCCCTCCAGCTGTTTACCGCAGTCTTTTTCATTCTTAACAGGGACATCAAGTTCTTTTGGATACTAGTGTTGGTTTTATACATAAGACAAAATAAACACTTCCTGTAGGGCTTCAGAGGGTAACTTCACTTAAGTCTTATCTTTCATTTCTCTTCAACCAAAAGAGGAAAAAATAAGATTTGTGAGAGAACTGCCATTTATCAGGTTATGTTGCATACAGTTGGTACATTAAAAAACTTTTTTTGGATCCTAAAAGCAGTAAAAGCCCTCACTTTAACTTTCCCCATCTCATATCACTTATTTTTTTTTGTACTTGTGAGTGATCATGGCCTTACCCAAGGTCATCTGAGAACAATAGTACCTTAGTCATAGCCATTCTTAAGGTCTTTTTTAGTAGGGGTTGTTTGGAGCTCCTGTGGTCTGACCTGGGTCATCCCAGTCTGTGCCAGGGAGGCTAGAGAATTAGATTTTTCCCAAAGGAACTCTTGTTATTGTAGCGAGTCTCCAGGATAAAACCCATGTCAGTGCTAAGTGATTCACTGGCTGAACAGGGATAGAATATGAATTTTGATCAGAATAGCTTCAGATTAAATTTGTTGTACAAAATAAATTTTCTTCTGTAAAAATTTGCCTGAGAGACCACCCTGGGGAATGGTGTGATGATCTGGTGGGAAGACTATGGGATTTGGAGTGAGATAGACTTAAGTATAAAAGACATTTCTACCATGGACTTTGTGAATTGGGTAAAACTCTTAACTTCCTAATGAAAGGTATAAACAATGGTGCCCAGAGACGAGGCCTCAGAGAAGATGTTCAGGCCAGGTTTATTGAAAGGGAAGGACAGGGTTCAAAGGAGTGGGGCGCTGGCCCCATATACCAGAGATGGCGGGTTCAAATCCAGCCCCGGCCAAAAACTGCAAAGAAAAAAAAAAAAAAAGAAAGAAAGAAAAGAAAGGGAAGGACTAGCCTCCTGAGCAGTGCAAAGATGGTGTCTACCCTTAGAGTTGGTTAGAGACCACTTTTATATGGGACTATAGACACTGGGCAAACCTCACAGCTTGCCTAGAAGGTTAGTGTCCTTTGGTATGAAATTCTGGGGGATGGGGCTAGCCAGAGCCATTGTATCTTTATCTTAGGAGGAGAGCTGGAGGAGAAGAAGGGGAAAGGATTTGTATGTGGCTGTGTTAGGGCCCCCCAAAGCCTAGAGGCTCAGGTTTTTTCGTTTATCATATATAATAACCCACTCATGGTGTTGCTGTGAACATCAAAAGAATTAAGGTTTTTTTGTTTTTTTTTTTTGTTCTTGCCCTTGGATGACACTGATTAGGTCCATTTCTTTGTCATTTCCTTTGCTTGTTAATGAATTTCATTGGCAATTCCTATAGAAAGATTTCTTTCCTTATCTGAAAGAAATGCAGCATCACTGGTTTTGCCAGATTCACTTTGTGTTTAGAAAGATTAGTTAAAACTATACTATGTGCTGTACAAAGAGAAAATATAGGGTGCCCTTCTGCTATGCAGCTGTTATAATCAATAGTTTCATAGAGAAACATGTGAAGAACAACAAACATTTGAATAAAGTAGAGTGAAAAGATATAATGGAAAAAGCACTGAACTTAGAATCCAAAGACCTGGTTTTGATCGTAACTGCAGCTGTGTGATGCAAAGCTAACACAAAATAATAATGCTATCTACCTTCATAGTGCTGTTCAGAAAATCAAATGGTGGGATGTTTGTATGTCTACCTTGAAAGTGCGACAACACAATACTCACATTAGTTATTAAAAACAGGTTGTATTTCTTTTCCTAACTACCCCAAAAGAGGTATTTTAAGAGTGGGGAATGATAAGCAGTTGGAGAAAGGTCATTTTTTCATAATCCAGGGAGGAAGATTGTTTTAGTTATAATTACATATTTTCTCAACTGCCCCTTAGAAGCAAGACTAGGCTTCAGCAGGGCTAGACTTTATGTAGGCCATCTAGGTATTTGCTTAGTGGAGTGATTAGGTGGGGCCAGCATATAGATATGCCTGGAAATAGAGTCATCTTTTCCTAAACCCATGTGGCAGGCCCATGAAAAGGACCATGGGGTATAAAAGTATGGATGACAAGACTGGGGACCTATAGAAAAAAGGGTTTATGGGAACAGCAATAAACATGGGTGTATGTTTGATTATTAAGGATCACATTTCTTCAAGTTCATGAAGGCATCCACTACTAAAACAAACTAAATTTATTAGTGTTAAAAAGTTGCTCCCGTAGGTAATTATTTTTGTTACTATCTTTAGTTGTTCTGGAAATTTTCTGAAACAGATTCTTCCATGAGTTTTATGTTTTGTAAACTCATTTTAAAGCCTTTGAACCTTACTCACTTGGGTTTTGAATTTTTTCAATTATATTATCAGTTTTTTACTTCCTCAGGTATTGGCAAACTCTGTAGCTAGCTGGTTTTCAGGAGGTGGAGCCTAAACAGATCTTCTACTATTTGGAGGCAGGGAGAGAGAGCAGTAATGGCCTTTGGACTCTTTTGTTCAAAATAGCCAAATTATACAAACTATGGATAAAACTATAGCAGGACTCAAAGTGTTATAATACACAAAACTGCATCTTATCTCAAAGTGTTATAATACATAAAACTGCATCTTATCATGGTAATTCAGAAGCCCTCTCACAGTGGGTGACTCATTTGGGTGATACTTTGGGTGTAGGAATAGGACTTTGTAGTGAACAGATAAAACAGTGAGCTCATCACTTCTAAGCACTCCTGTAAAGTTAGTTTATGAGATGAGCAAACAAGTTGCCCATGAGGGAGTGGTTTAGAGAAGGGCAGTGAGTGTAGGGAGGATGTGGGTGGGGGAGATTTGCAGAAGGAAGTGAAGTGTGACCCTCAAAGGGTAACCAAAGGAAGTCCTCTAGGGTGGTATGACTGTGGTGAATGAAGGGTTGACTAGAGGAAGGCGACAGACAGAAATAATAGCAAGAGCCTACTATTTGCCCACTCTTAGTTTTTGCTTGGTACTGACCTTATTTAGAAATAAGGCTTAAATATTGCTGCTTTTGCTGTGTTGGAGAGTTTTGTTGAAAATGGTAGGAGTCTAATTAATTAGTATGGCAAGAACTGACAGACTTCTTTATATACTCCTGTTACCAACGGTGCTCACATATCTGAAGACTAATAGGGATATAGCCAAAACCTGTATGTATAGATGCTTGAGTTATTGTATTGTTGCCCAACCCTTTAGAGCTCCAGTGTTTCCTGGTCAAATATATTCTTTGCCCGCTTAAATACAAAGCACACAAAAAAAGAGATGCATGGTGAGAACACAGAGGCCTATGGGAGTTTTAAGATGGGATAATAGCTTCAGATTTCGTTTTAGAATGTAGGGACCAGAGATCAAGTAAGAACTTACAGAGATGGACATGTAGGTGGAACTTAAGGGAAGGTGATATTTATGGCAAAATTGATCTAGATGTACACAACAGAATGGGTATAGGCACCAAAGTGTGGGTAGCATGCTCAGGTTACAAAAATGGTATAGCGTGGACTATCATTTTGAATATTTCTTCCTAAATTTAGAAGGGAAATTGCATTAGACTACATTTTAATCAGAGGATCTTTTAAGTGTTATTTGTATATGTAAGTAATGTGGAACATGGAGGATCTAAAAAATAATAACTAAAAATTAGTAAAAGTAACACTTAATATTTCTGTTCAAATCATGATTCTTTGATCTTAAACCTCTTTTGCTTTGTGATGTATGCTTTCCACATTAGTTAATCATTCTTTAGGAGTACTTTATTAGATATATTTCTATCTCTTCATAATATTCTATTTCACATATTGTAATTCAAATTTATAAATCAACACTTTTTAAAAAGCAGAATCATAGAATCAAATGAATATCATATTTTATTTGAAACAAGCACTTGTGAATTTTTGAGCTTCTCTTTGTCAAGTTCCACATTCATTATTGGAAAAGAAACATTTGTCTGACCACCTTATAGAAAGGACTAAAAAAACAGCCTATTTACAACTTCATATTTCAGCAAATTTATTTCAACAAGTTGCTCTCACTTGGTCTCTTTAAAAGGCATGAGGGCCCCAGAAAGATATTTGTTTATTGCCAGAACTACATTTGTAGCTTCTCATCACTATTTGGCTGTTGCTATAGCTAAATAATTTAGAATATATATGGAATTATCTATTTAAGACTCATACTGTTTGTTTGTTTTTTTTGTCTCCTTTCTTTTATGTACCTCCTTGGTTACAAACTAGAATAACAACATTTGATTTAAGTGCACAGAACCACATAAGATTTGGAGATGGTATTTTTACAGTTCTTTTCTAAGAAAACTATATTTAGTGAAACATGAGATTCAAAAAGTTATTTCAGCATCAGTAAAAATCTCCTTACAGACTTAGAAGAGAACCCCAAACCGATCATGCTTCGTTCCAACTTGATGAGTTCTCGTGGTGGCCCTTCCTAACACAGTGTGAAATCAGGCATGTTCGCTCTCGTAGATTATTTGATCCAAAGTGTATAAGCATTGTATTCTTTGTGAGTGATTTATGTAAATGTAAATAAACCCTAGAATGATTTGTCTCTGCCATCAAGCATGACACGAGGTGGTTAAGGAAATGCGTCTGTAGCCTGTCACAAAGAAGGCCGTATGGGGGAGGAGAGTGGGTTTGGTAAGCTCTCACCTAATGGGCATAATGTAGGGGTATATGGCACACTTCTTGGGTGAAAGGCTTAAATACAACTTGGACTTTACCTAACAAATGCAAACACTGTAACCCAATAGTTTATACCCTCATATTAATCTTTAATTAAAAAAAATTTCTTGTAGTTTAATCAAGGCAAACTGGTTTTAACATTATTCCAATCAAAACATAAACAGAAAGGTACAATTGAGATCTAAATACTCACATGTTAAGTTCAAAGTTGAGTGGAAAAAGACCAATATTTTTGCTAATTTTAGGTCTTTATAGTTCTCAAAGCATTCAGAACTATGACACTCTGTTTGATTACTTTTCTCCATGTATGGGTATCTAAGAGCTCATCAACAGCTAAAGGATGGAAGGACTTGGGAATGAGATTGACAAGAGAAGACATTTAAGTTCTAGGGTCTATGGTCTGTGTTGGTCTTATCCATTGACACAGTTAATCATTTGAAAGTTGACCAAAATACAATGGCTTATAATATCTCATAACATGGTAGTGAACAACCCCAGTGATTCTGTAAAGATTATTGTGAGTAAATTTTGCAACATGGACCAAATGCTTCCTACTTTTCCAAATATTAATCATATTAAAGAGTAAGATTTTTAGACTCTTTAAGAAAACATTATTTGGGGACTTACTATATACTAGGCACTTGTTAGGTGCCCAAAAAAAAAAAAAAGAATAAACAGATGTTGCCTCTGCTCTCATGAATAGTATATTCAATTGATGTCAATATGACTTTTCACATAAATAATCACATACTGCCAAAAAAATGACTGAACTGCTAATGGGTTATGTATGGTGTTGAAAAACAGAAAAACTAACCCAAAGAAAACAGAAAGCAAGAAACAATAAAGAACAGAAAATAATAAAAGAGTAGAGAAATACTCAAAATAGAGGATCAAAACAGCAAAAAGTTCAGTTCATTGAAAAGGCTAATAAACTTAATCTACTTCAGTTGAAATTGATCGGGAGAGAGAGAAAAGTCACAAAAACTAATATTAGAAATGGACGGATGCTGCAGACATTGCAATGAAAAAAAGAAGGTACTATGAGTGACTTTTTGCCTAGGAATATGAAAATTAGATGTAATAGACAAATTCCTGAAAAAACACAACCTTCTAAAATTGACTCAGGAAAATCTATACAACCTAAATATTCTTATAAGTGTTAACTAAAATGAATAGTTGAACTCAGAGGACTGTCACTTCTGGCCATGACAGCAAATGGTATTGTACTGGACTTGCTTTCTAGTTAAAAACAACTATAAACTAAAGAAAATATGCAAGAAAACTGTTGTAAGCATTAAAGAGCAGGCATAGAACCCTATAATCATTAAGGTAAAGGAGAACTGTAGTGTAAGCCTTAGTATTTCTCCTGGTCTAACCTTTCTTCCTCCTTCCCTTTCTCCCTCCCTCCCTCCCTCCCTTCCTTCTTTCCTTCCTTCTCTGGGACAGTTCTTGCTATGACACAGGAGGCAGAGACTGGAGATTAAGCTAGAATTTGCAAGGCAGGAGAGCAGAGGAGAGCAAAAGTCACAGAGGGTGGACACCAAAACTCTGTGTGAGGATTTACCATGGATCTTTGCCTTAGGTTAGCCTGGCTTCTGCAAGACAAAATTTATGAAGTCTGTAGGGATTTCCTGCTGCAGGGCTAAACAGTGATGTCAGAGACTCTATAGTTGTGGTGAAATCAAAGACCAAATAAAAGATATATGTCTATATATCAGTTGTATATTATGTCCCTATACCTAGATCTTAATGAGCTCTCTCTCTCCTCCCTTCTCCCCCCTCCCCTCTCTCTGACTCTCTCTCTCTCTCTCTACACACACACACACACACACACACACGGTAGACATAATTGCACATGAACTTTATGTCCACCCTGTGTGTGTATATATATGTATATATGTGTCTATCTATCAATCAAACCTTAAGAAGTAATATAAAATTATATGTCCATATGAAAGCGTGGCTATTCTCCAGGTCTCATTGGAGTAGACCCTATGAAGAGAGTTCTCCATGACTTATCCAGTCCTACAATTATGAAATTAACATTAATTTCCAAAGCAGTGGGTAGGAACTTGGCAGAGGCCACCTCATTGCATAATCTAGTAATCTTATTCTAATCTAGTATTGAATCAAAGTAGAGGAAGTTCAAATTCATAGACTACTCAGATTATTTTAAAATTCATATGGGTTTGACAGTTATCAAAACTAATTTTCTAATGAACTTTCAACTTTAATTTTTAAGAATTGGAATTTCATGGCAAATTCATTCAGCCTAGTTTTTTATTTTGTATTAAATATCATGCTTTTTTTTTTTTTTTGCTATGTACAAATTCTTTTGGCATAGACTTAAAAACACTGAAAATACTTGAACAAATTGAGAAGAAGGGAAAATCAGATTTTTCAAGAATTATTATGAATTTAGGTAGGAATCTGTAATATTCCTGAGTTGAATGCTTTATATTCCCAAACTTCTTTAATCCTTGGAAAATAAAAAGTGTTCATTGGCTTGGCGCTCATAGCACAGTGGTTACGGTGCCAGCCACATACACCGAGGGTTGCAGGTTCGAACCTGGCCCGGGCCAGCTAACCATCAATGATGACTATAACAAAAAAATAGCCAGGCCTTGTGGTGGGCACCTGTAGTCCCAGCTGCTTGGGAGGCTGAGGCAAGAGAATCACTTGAGCCCAAGAGTTTGAGGTTGCTGTGAGCTGTGATGCCATAGCACTCTACCGAGGGTGACATAGAAGACTCTGTCTAAAAAAAGAAAAAGTAATCGTTGTTTTATATCTAGTGATGTTAGTTATAGTGTGTGTCTTATTAAGACAATGCAAATTATAATTATAAGACAAACACAATCTTGAACTCTTAGCAATGGAACAAAAACATGAAGACCTCACGGTATAAAATGGACTCTGACCCAGAGGCTAAGTATACTTCACAGCTGTTTGGACTTTTCAAAAGTGCTGCTATCTTTACAATGTACAGTTTTAGCTACGTGTGCTGCGTTTGCACTGTGTGTAACTGCTGTTATTCACGCTGAAATGAGAACTGTTTATGCCTGTTTATTCCTCGCATCTGAGCAACTTTACTTGTGCCTTTTTTTTTTTTTTTTCCACTTTCTGTTAGCTCAACTGTTTGCAAACCTATTTACCTAGAAGGGAGAAAAAAGATCATGTAAAATAGTGTTCCATATTGTAGAGATATTCACAGTTATTTATTAAGTTTAAAAGTCCTTATAATGAATATACTCTACAGAGTAAGGATGTGTATGGGAACTCAAAATACATTTTTATGTTTTATTGGATGTTCGATCACCTTTCTAATGAACTTGCCTTTTCATTTGACCAGATATTTGTCTTCTAAACTCCAAACACCTGATAAATAGGATCTGAATTATTAGAATTTTTCAGTTATGAGTCATGTCAACCTCCTACATATTTGATTCATCTTTTCCTTTTTTAGCTCTGAAATCATGAGCCTTTCTTATGATTTTCTTAAAAGTATGCCATGCAATAGTTGCTACATGTATTAAAGATTTATATATCAATAATTGGAATTGATTTGCCAAATTTAGATTTAATTTTCTGCACTTAAAGTTTATTCTAAGTGGAAAAGTCGTATTGAGTATGACAACTTTTTTGCATATAACCTTTTTTTTTATAACAAGTTCATATTTTGAGCTCATTTTCAGAACTTAATCTGTGATAATTTTGAAATGGGAGTGTATTCCTTCAGGTAGGATAGGGTTTGCTTCAGCCAAGGATCCTGGGACATTATTTATCAAGTAATGCTTTAATTCTTGACCTTGGGCTTTTTCAGAACCCATAAGTAATTTTAAGTCTGAACCCCAAAACTGTAGTTTTAAATATCTTTCTCCAAAGTTTTCTTGATACTTATTTTTTCCAAAAGATAAATATTTTCTAGATGCCCTCTCCTGCCTTCTGCCCAGAAGGATCCAACTTTCTTGTCCAAGTTTATTGGCAGGATCTTAACCCACACCTTACAAGTATCTCCCTGAAAACTCATTGCTCTCTTGGTTCCTGGGATCAGCGAATGCCTCAGGAAAGATTTAATTCCAACCCTCCTTAATCCTTCTGTATAACTGCTTCCTCTCCCTTCTGCTACCTTGAAGATTTTCCTTTTTCCTAGGAAAATCTAGTGCAGTGATGCTTTGACCCTCAGCAACCTCCTTATGTTCCTAAAAGGATTGCCCAACTGCCCCAGGATAGCCTCTGTGCTGACTTTTATCATTAGACATTAGCTTTGCCTGCTTTCGAATTTAGGTAAATGGAATTATACAATATATATCCATCTATGGATTTTTTTTTTTGAATAGTATCATAGACTTACCTAGGTTTTTGTGTGTAGTAAAAGTTTGTTTTTTATTGATATTTTATGACTATGTTACAATTTGTCCATTCTATTTGTTAATGAACAAATATATTATTTTTAACTTAGGGCTATCATAAAAAAATACTGCCATGAGCATTCCTATGTATTCATTTCCATGTGGCATACAACTAGGAATTGCCAGTGTGTGTGTGTATATGTGTGTGTGTATTTTTTGGCAGTTTTTCAGAGTAGTTCTATTTTAAATTCTCTCCAGCAATGTGGAAAAATAACAGCTTTTCAGCATTCTCACCAATATTTGTTACCATCAAGTTTGTTTGCCTGTTCATATATTTGTTTTAGTATCAGCCATTCTGATGGGTGAGCAGTGGCAACTTGTTTAGTTGGCCTTTCCCTGTTGGTTATTATTTTATACTTTTTATATTTTTTTTACCTTATCATGTTTATAGCTTATTGGACATTCTGCTGTCCTCTTTAGTGGGGAAAAATTAGGCTAGTGAAGAAATTGAGTTGTCTTTTTATATATTTTTTCTGTCCACGCGGTCTTCATCAACTACATGTATGGTCAATATCTTTGCCCATGATATGACTTTTCACTGTTTCAATGATGTCTTGATGAATAAAGTTTCTTAATTTTATAGACGCCTGATTTGTTTTTACTGTTTTCCTTCATGGTGACTGCTTTTTTGGGTCCTATTTAAGAAATATGTCCCTTTCCGATTTATGAGGATATTCTTTCATGTTATTTTGTTGACTATTGCTTTGCTTTTGTATTTACACATCACAATTCACATGATGTTGGTTTGTATCAAGAGACCATATATCTACTGTTTGTAGTTTCCTTTGGTTTATTTTTTCTTACATCAATGCCACATTGCCTAAGTTTCTGTAACCACTCAATAAATCTTAAAATCTGGTAGTGTGAGTTCTCCACTTATTCTTCAAGAATTGTTTAAATATTTTTGGCTCTTTTTGTTTTTGTGTAAATTTTAGTATCAGATTTTCAATTTGGGTTAAACTATCTATGAAGATTTTATTTGGTGGATGGGACCTTTGACTCATGCCTATAATCCTAACACTCTGGGAGGCTGAGGTGAGTGAATTGCTTGAGCTCAGGAGTTTGAGACCAGCTTAAGCAAAAGTGAAACCAGTCTCAGCTACTTGGGAGGGTGAGGCAAGAGGATTGATCACTCAAGCCCAAGAGTTTGAGGTTGCTGTGAGCTATGTCACCAGGGCAACAGAGTGAGACTCTGTCTCAAAAAAAATTTATTTGGATTCTACTGAATTAATAAATTAAATCATGGATATTGAAACTTTTACAGTAATGATGAAGATTTATTCAAATCTTTCAAATTTCTCTCTAGTGTTTTGTAGTATTATGTAGAAGTCTTACATGTGTTTTTTGGATTTATTCTTGTGTATTTAACTATCTCCTATAAATGTTATCTTTTTAAAAATTACATTTTTCAACTGTTTTTACTAGCATATGTAAATATAAATAATTTTTATATACAGAAACTTTGTTAAATTTGCTCATTAATTCTATCCTTTTATCTGTCAATATTCGAATTTTCTACATTCATTAACATATTTTCTAGTTCTTCGATGTTTTATTCTTTTTCCTTTCATAATTTAACTGAATAGTGAATATATGTGCTTATAGCAAACACTTTAGTTTTGTTTCCAAAATTGTGGGATAAGCTTTCAATATTTCACCAATTATCTTTGCTGCAGGTTCATTTAAATATCCATTATCAAGTTCACAAAAGTCCCAGCTTATTGCTAGTTTGTTAAGAGTTTTAATAATGGGGCCAGGTGCGGTGCTCACACTGTAAACTTAGCACTCTTGGGAGGCCGAGGCAGGTGGATTGCCTGAGCTTGTTGGAGACCAGCTTGAGCAAGTGCGAGACTTTGTCTCTAAAAATAGCCTATAGTCCCAGCTCCTTGGGAGGCTGAGGCAAGAGGATTACTTGAGCCCAGGAGTTTGAAGTTACTGTGAGCTGTGACCCCACAGCGCTCTACCAAGGGTGACAAAGGGAGTCTCTGTCTCAAAAAACAACAAAAAGAATTTTTATATGGATTACTGTTACATTTTATCACAACTTCTCATCAATTATTTTGCCTACCACACCTTTATTGTTCATTGTTTTCAAAAGGTAAAAACTTCAGTTCTATGCCAGAGTAAAGTGGGCCATTGTCTGTCCATCTGATCAACATGTGGGTAGTTTTAAAGACTTTTAAAGTCTTTTTTTTTATTTATTAAATTATAGCTGTGTACATTAATGCATTTATGGGGTACAATGTGCTGATTTTATATACAATTTGAAATATGTACAACAAAGTGGTTAACATAGTTTTAAAGTCTTTTAAAGACTTGCATCCAATGCTTGTGTCTGTCATTCTCTATTCCCCACTCCCATGCATTTCTGTAACCCCACTTCAGACGACTTGATGCTTTTAATTCCTTACAGTTTCCACAGCCTGTGTCATGCATGAATCAGCTTTCTTTTTTGACTTCCTCATTTCTTTCCTCCTTTACTGCAGCTCTGTCGACACTTGGCATTTAATTTTGTATCATCTGCTAAATAATAACCATAGTTCCTTCTGCTTTCGAGACTCCTAAATAACTACTCATTCATTCAACTAATGATTTTAGGTTAGGATTGCCATATTTAGCAAAAGAAGAAGAAGAGGAGGAGGAGGAAGGAGAAAATTACTTGACATCCACTTAAATTTAAAATCTAGATAAACAAAAAAAGATTTATTTTTTAGTATAAGTATAGTCCAAATATTACACAGGACATACTTATGCTAAAAATTATCCACTCTTTGTCTGAAATTCAAAGTTAACTGGTCTTCCTGTATTTTATCTGACAACCCTATAATGGGTTTAGTAACATTGTAAGTGTAGATAAAGAATGTTCAAAAATCCCTAGCTCTCAGGAATTTACCTTCTACTGGGTAAGAGAGATATTGCACATAGTAAGTATATCATGTAGTATGGTGGAGAGTGATAAATGCTATGGAAGAGAATGAAATAGGATAATAGATATCAACAATATGAGATGTCACTTTAGATATGTTGAAGAGTGTCAAAGGCCAGGTGTGGTGGCTCACGCCTATAATCCTAGTACTCTGGGAAGCTGAGGTGGGTGGATTGCTTAAGCTTAGAGTTCAAGAGCAAGACCCCATCTCTACTAAAAACTAGCCAAGCATTGTGGTGGGCACCTGTAGTCCCAGCTACTTAGAAGGCTGAGTCTTGAGCCCAGGAGTCTCAGGTTGCTGTGAGCTATAATACCAAGACATAGACATACCAAAGAGCGAGACTCTATCTAAAAAAAAGTGGGGGTGTCAAAGTGAAAGGGAAAGTACAGCAAGCACACAAATTGTTCAAATCTGGGGGAAAAGATGTTCCAAGCAGAAAAAGCAACATGTGTAACCAGAAGTAGGAGCAGACGGCAAGGGTAAGAGCTGTAAGATGAGGTCAGGATGGGAATAAGAGTCCAGACAAGGAGGGGCATTGTGACCAGTGGGAAAATGTGCCTTCTCTGAGTGAAGCAGGAGGGCAGTATTTAAACATGACTGATACTATTCAGGGACAAGACATTGTAATAAGAAGACCGGCTCCTATACTGAGAATGGACGATATTGAGCCAGTGGAGGCCAAGGGAGAGATTGCTGCAAGAGCTGATGGTGGCCATGACTATTATGTACTAGTGGAAGTGATTGTAATAAAGGTGATGAGAAAAGGCTCAATTCTGAATCATTTTAGCAGTAGATATCAGGACTTCTTGATGGAGAAGACATAAGTTTTAAAGAGAGAGAGCAGAGTCGTGGATAACGCTAAGGCTTTTGATGTGAGCAACTGGAAAAGTGGTTCAGTTCTACAGCCTCTCTTGTCTATTTTAATTCCCTCTCTTCTTTTATCCTCACAGCTTTAGGCTTTTTAAATATTTTTTCAACAATAGTATGTTGGGACTTTTAGTTGGGGGCAATGATAAACTTGCATGTCCAACATGCTTCTTCAGAAGTCTACATTGGTTTTCTGATAAATTAATTTTACTAAATTTTGATTTGCAAGGAAGAAGCACTATTGGAATGTCACTGTAATGTGATATTTTATTTTTACAAAGGTGATGGAAAAAACTGTCCATTACCAAAACAATGTGGCTCGTGTCCATGTAACACATGTGATTCAATTAGAATTTCCTTGTTGTATTTGGTTTCCGTGGAGAGAGATTATTTTTTTTATCCTCATGCCACCGCTAATGTGATATCCATGAATTAACTTCTCCATAATTAAACTAGTCCATTTTTGTATTCTGGAATGACCGATGGCAATCGTCCAAGAACTTTTATGTACCCCAAGAGAGAGATTGCAAGCCTGTATAATTCCAGAAGGAAGTGGAAAACATTTAACACATCGGAGTAGATATTTAAAACTTCTCATTGAGAAGCACGAGAAGGGTGCATTTAAAAAGTTAGAGAAATGCACAAATTGTTACAATCTGTGTTTTGTTGTCCTTTTTTCCTGTTTGAGCATGGCAAGTCAGAGTTTTATGCTATAGTTGGCTAGTCACTGTTTCTCTTTTCTCTTTCATAGAAGGATTTCAAATCTTAATTGGACTTTTTTTTTATTGTTGGGGGTTCATTGAGGGTACAATAAGCCAGGTTACACTGATTGCAATTGTTAGGTTGGACTTTTTTATTTTTTATATTTTGGGCATTTCTCCTATCTTTTCTTTCCTTTCTGTGCCCCAGAATGATCTAAAAAATGCTAAAGAAGAAATACACTATCATATATATTTTTTAAAAAAACTAGGTACTATAAAATATTCTCTATACAAAAACCTGACAGCTTTAATAAGAGTAACTTGGATGTCTAGGATCAATGAGATGGCTTTATGTTGAGAATCAGATGTACCTGCTGAATAAGTTTAAAAAATTAAAGTTGCAAATGGAAAATGCACTGAATAGCATTTCAATTCTTTTCAAATTGTTGATACATACGACAATTATCAGTAAACTAAAACATTCAAGGTTTAGCCTTTCTGTGCCTATCTTATTTCACAACTGTGTGTTAAATAACTCATATGACCTATTTCAGTGGCAGCATGCTAAATAAAATTCTGTTTATGTGTCCTGTTGTTGTGCTTCTCAAATTGGAGTAACTGAATCCCCTGAGGACCTGCGCCAGGTTGCCTGGAGTCGATAATCCAGAATGAAAGAGGTGAGACTTCCTGGAGCATCCATCTTATTAGAGTTTTTTTTGAACTCTTTATTTATATAAAGCTGATGTATTTTGATGTGGAAAACAAAGTGGGCATGAAGGATACACAAAAGGAATCCCTATTTGCTGTAGCTCCCTTTGGGCTGTACCCCAACCCAAGATCCTAGGTGTTCCATCTTCTCTGCTGTTTGGGAACTTTGATATAAATATTTAAAGAACTTTCCAAAAGTTCCCAAGGGAAGCACCTATGATGTCAGCCCATTCTGCAGCAATTTCTAGGGGTAAATACTGATGATATCATATCCCACGGCTCTTGTGAGAGTGTAAACTATTATTGTAGAATAACCCACGGAATGTGATGTAAGTGTACAATTATCCCAAGTTACTTGGTCTTCCTTTTTTACCAGAGCATGCCTAATGTGCTCCCAGGTAAGTCAATTCATTCACTTTGGGCAATGCTTTCAGTCCTACACAAAAATAATTTTAACTGATGAATTTAGTTTCCTATGTTTAAGGAACTCTTCTGTAGTGTCTCTATCAAATATCTTAGCAACTCGCTGAGTTGAGCATTATTCTTGTCCCGTTCTGAAGATGAAAACCTGAGTGTAGAGTGGTCAAGTTATGTCCTCAAGATCTCACAGCCCAAGAGAAGAAGATCCAGGCTTTGAACCTAAGTGGTCCTCCTTGGAGGTCCCACATTTAAATATTAACTCTATTCTTCAACCGGAAAGAATCTTGAAGGGCAAACTCTCCAAATAAAGTATTTGTAATCATGGGTAGCAGTAGATTTCTGTCATGTGACACGGTCCTCACTTAACTGGTGGGACTCCCATGGCACCCAGTGTTGGCTCCCACAAACAGCATCGGTTTACAGTGTTCCACCGTCAATCCCAAACCAAACTATGGAGGTGATGAAATTTGTGTTCCTTTCACAGCCCCATCTTCTACATACTTGACCTTTCTTGCCACACTATCCCCAAATGTTTTCTAACTTTCCTCTCTTGTGTAAACAGAAGAGAATATGACACCAGCCTTATAGGGTGGTATATGGATTCCACTTCAAGCTGGTGCAAGTGAATTTTAGCCACCTGAATTATCTCAACTGAGCATCTTCATTCAAACATTTGGTTTTCTCTTTACTAGAAATATTTGAGTCCATTAAAATGTCAGCATTCAGGAACCATGTGGCAAGATAATCTGAGGATGAGAGGCCCTTGAAATAACTCTGTATCTTCATAAGTTACTCCCTTTCATGAGCCTGAGAGAGAGAGTAGGAATGGCCTATAGGAAAAACACTGTGTAGTTTCTTTGCTTATTTAGACCTACTCTCCTCTGGTGAAGTGAAGGCTAACAGTGGTCCAACAATTGCTGAAGCAGGTATTTTCCAAGAGTTTCTGGGACATAAGAACACATATCCCATTATTATTGTTGTTCTTTTCTTCTAAGACTAGAGCAGGTGTCTAGAGCACCTCCATTCCTTCTGGACCAGTGGTTCTCAACTTTCCTAATGCCACGGCCCTTTAATACAGTTCCTGTGGGTTGCAACCACGGGTTGAGAACCGCTGTTCTAGACACGCTGCTCACTACTGTTGCCTGTACAAAGGCTTCCAGATTAAACAGCTCGAACCTTCTGCACATTCTGATATTATGTCATTTTGGTAACCAGCAGTGAGTAGGATCTTTTATGGAAACACTCCTCTTACGGCATCCTGGAATGCCTGCGTGTTTTGCATTATTCTGCTGCTGAAAATAAAACCTTCTTCTTTATTAAAGTAAGTGCTGTAGTGGACTCTTTCGTTGCACTCAGGTTTTTATCTGTTTATAATGTTTATCTCTCCTGCTGGACTCACTAAACTCGTGGACATTTTTTCTCTTTTTATCCTCAGTGCTCAGCAGAATATTTAGCAGAGAGAGTGCTCAGTAAATATGGCATGAATGGATTAATGAATGAGGGGCTGAAGAAGCACATGCATGTTGAGTCTATATATACCTTTGTCCTCCATAGAAATATGTGTAGAATAATTCTCTAGCATCAGAACACCATAAGGTGTCCAACAGTATTAGGCAGCATCATTTATACTACTAGAATAAGATACTGGCCTAGGCAAGAATAGTCCTATTCATTTATAAAAATTTAGGACTTAGGTTATAAGTAAGTACTAATTTTAGATAAATTTCCAGAACAAGCCCCAATTTGAATAACATTTTTAAGAGCTCTGAAAAACTTCAAAAAAGCTTTCCTTACCTAGGGCTTAAGCTATATTAAAGAAGGCACAGTAGCCCTTCCTTACTTATCACATAGGTTTATAGGCCTTTTAGGTTTATATGTAGATTGGACAATTAAGTTCAGAAACTCGTCCTAGAAAAAGTGCTACATACCTCATTGCTGAATATCATTACCATCACCTTTGAAGTACTGCCCTTGGGAAGCTATGCACTGACACCAGCACTTAGTCTATCTTTAAAGGACTTTTGGAACTCTTTTTCTGAAATGACCATCAGAGCTTTCTTTATATGGCATCTGACATTTAACTTTGCAAACTCATCTTAAAAAAATTGCTTTGAAGAGTGGACTGTACACTGGCTTGGGTGCATAGCTTCCCAAGGGGAGCACTGCAAAGGTGACCACAGAGATATTCAGCAGTGAGGTATGTAGCATTTTTTCTAGGATGAATTTGGAAATTTGTCCTACCTAACTCCATTCTACCCTTCCAATTTACATCAGTATCCTCAATGATCTCCTCTTGCCCAACATGCGAGGCCTTGTACGGTCGTTACTCAGTCTAGTTCTTCCCCTGGAACAACCCCCTCCCCGATTCTTTGTTTCTTTTTTTTTTATTGAGACAGAGTCTTACTATGTCACCCTCGGTAGAGTGCTTTGGTGTCACAGCTCATAGCAACCTCAAACTCTTAGGCTTAAGAGATTTTCTTGCCTCAGCCTCCTAAGTAGCTGGACTACAGGCACCCGCCACAATGCCCGGCCATTTTGTTGCAGTTGTCATTGTTGTTTTAGCAGGCCCGGGCCAGTTTTGAACCTGCCAACCTTGGTGTATGTGGCTGGCACCGTAACCATTGTGCTACGAGCACCAAGCCCCAATTCTTTCTTAATTCTCCTCAGTCAGCTTCTACCTACCTTTAGGGACCACGACTTATTCCCTGACAACTCTTGACTTCCTATTTGTTGTTTTCCTGAGTTCCTAGGACACATATTATTAGCACCACAGTCACAACCTTATCTCCTGTCCACTTGTTCTGTTGTATTAGTTTTCTGCCCAATTGTAAACTCTCTGAGGCCAATGATTGTCTCTAAACCTCCTGAAATACCAAGTAAAAGGCTAAGCCCATCAGAAAGTTCTCAGCAGTATTTCTTGTCTGTTAACAGAGGTTGATATTTTTGTTTCACTGTCCCCTTCACTGATACTTGTCCCATCCATTTCCTCATTTTGCTCCTCTGTAAAAATTAGAATCGTTTGTCAAAATTCCTTTCATGACCTGCCAGAGCTGCATGCTATGTTTTAAAGAAATTATGTCCAAACTTGTCTGAAAGGAAATTCTGACTTCCTATTGGAACCTTTGTCCACATTCTGCCACCAGACAGCGATGCTTCTTTGGGAAACCCTCTGTTTGGTTTCCCTTCTCAGCATGCAAAGAGCACAACACGCTGTGGGTTAAAGATCTTCACAAATTTAACATCTTGAGGTGACAAATCCAGGAAACTATATGGCCACAAAGGCATAGATAAACAAAGAGTGTACTGAACATACTCTTACTGGAAAGAACCTTTTCCCCCACTTTTCATTTAGATCTAAGAAATGAAATGAGTCAAGAGTTGCAAGCTGACTTGTAAGACTGAAACAGCACTTTCCCAGGCGTGAGAAAGGATGTGAGATTGCTGACGCTGGTTTTAAAATGTTTAAATTGTAAAGAAAGGAAATAATACCTGGGATGGTCATTTTTAACTGAAATTAAGATCAAAGATCATTTCCAAGTGGAAAGTAAGTGGAGGCTTTGGTGCTCTAATTTAATATAAAACAGTTTGCTAATTTTTGTCTACTCTTTATTGGCTCATGCCTCTGCAATTACATTGATTTGAAATGTCTGTATTTGTAGGGAAAATTGGCTTTTCTTTTAACTTGATTATAAGTTAATGGTAATAAGTTAGAAGTGAAGTCCATATGTTTAGCTGCTGAACTGATTTAATAGCAATTACAAAGGTCAGTGTATTATTCAAATCCCCTGGAACTTTATATATTGCACATTCTGATATGCCTTATTGGACTTGTCATCTATTATGTGGCACCACATTATAAGTATTTTGTTTCATCTTTTAAAATGTAGAAGAGTTATCCAGATTTTTAAATGATCTCTGCCTACTTTGACAAAGAAAAATGGACTGAAAAGTATCTCTTTCCATTTTTTCTAAGTATATGGGTATTGTAAACGTAGACTGGGCCTCAACTATGGATCTGGGCCACTGTAAAAGTCTGCCTGCACATTTTCTGCTTCGTAATACTTCTTCTCTTTGAACTGCCTTTGTAGTTTTGAAAAGCAGGTAGGTCAGATGGCTTTTTTCTTTCATTCTACTTTTAATATTTAGACTTCATAGGGACATGAGTTAACATTGTGAATAGAAGGGTTAATTACACTTTGTGTAGTTCTTAAAATTTTTATTTTATTAATATCTGGGTATTTTGGTTGAAGGTTGAAGGCGAGTAATTGATTGGCCGGGAAAAAGTAGCTTTTTAGGGCTGGATTGATACAGATGTGAGAAACATCCCAAATGCCAAGAATCTAAAGTTAAGTACACTTAAAAATACACTTCAATATAAGTACACATCAATAAAAATTCTTACAAGAATACACTGAGATTAGAAAAAATAGTGTATGTATGTGCTTCTTACGGGGGTAGAGTCAACTCAATAAGTATTTTATTTATTGATTGATTTATTATTTTTTAAATTTCAGGTTAATGTAAGGGTACAAACAACAAAGTCAAAATATTTGAATTTGTTAGGTAGAATCCATCTTGTAGTCATGTCCCACACTCAAAAGGTATGCCAAACACCCCCACACCAAGCCCATTTAGTGGGAGCACCCCCTCCTCCTCTGCTCTCTCTCTCCCTCATTGTCAATAAGCCTTTTAACAGCCACCTTGGGTATCTGCTAAATCTTGATGAGGATGAAAATTAACATGGAAGCTCACATCGAAAGGTCACAGGGAAGTAAAAGCAGTTTAGAAGATTCAATTTATAAACAACTTTATTTAGATGATCCATGAAATGTATGTGAAAATGTCAAGGGCCTGAGTAAACTCTTCATGTACATGAGTCATTAGGGTTTTATTAACACAAAGATGGAGCTAGCAAAAAAATAGTAAATTGTTTTCTTAGAATGTTTCATGACTCCAGTACCACGATTCCATTGATGTTTCCCTGATTTTAAATAAGTTTATGTTTCTTAGACCAATCGCCAACTAAAAAATCTCTTATAACAATTGTTTCAATAATTTTCTATTTCTGATTTCAAGATGAATGCCATTATTTACATGTTATAGACACAAGTTTTTTTTTGTATTATAGTAGAACCTCTGTAAGTTGACTAACAAGGGACTAAACAAACTGTGCAATATACAGAGGTGGTCAATGTAAGGAACTAGGCTTACTGTACTGATATGTACATGTGATGCATGTCTGGTCTATGAAAATTAGGTCAACTTATGGAGGTGGTCAGTGAAGGGAGGTGGTCAACTGTGGAGTTTCTACTGAGTTAGAATTCTGAATTGCCTATAAATGTGGACCAGACCAGAATTCAAAACTCTCTGTCATAGTGTTTAAAATCACACATCACCTATCATCATTTTTGTTTTTAGATTTTTCTATATATCACCAGAATGATTACAATTCTGTAAATTCAGGAAAGCACCTAGCATGCAGCTTCCTAACTGAAGAATTCAAGATTCAAGTCAAGAAAAGAATAGTAGCCACACAAAAACTAGGGAGCTGCACTGTTGGGTCTGAGATGTGGTGATGTTGGTAAAAGGCAAATTTTGTGAGTTTAAAAGACATTGAAACCCTTTATAATTGTATTTTGTTATCACAATCAAGAGATATAGAATTTTATCAGGTGCTCTCTGCTTATCTTGTTGTAGGAATGAGAAATATTTCTAGGCTCAGAAATCAAAACCTCAAAATTCCCTTTACAAATATATAACCATTTACTGATAATTAAAACAGGAAATTTTACAATTACAGCTAACTTCATATATTTGTTTCTTTTATATTACATTGATTGGCTTCAACTCAAAGGAAAAATAACGTGCTTGTGTAAACAATATAGAACATTTCTCACATCCACATTTCCTTTTAGGGGAGAAAAAGGACAAGTCTATTTTCTAAAACTTTGTTCTCGAGTTTTTTAATTGAGTCTATGGATTCAAAAGGTCCCAGCATCTCTTGTAGTGTGTTTCTACTTGCTTTGTGCTGTTGGTTTTCTAGATGTCCTTCTGAACAAGCCTTTGCATGAATGGTATTTGTCCCTGGAGAACACAGCATGAACACACAGAATTGGTGAAAATAATACGTGTTCCTTTAAAGGCCAGCTGAGGAATAAAGGCACTGTTTAGTGCATTTTTATCATGGATGTAACTTCCTCCCTCCTTCTTTCTTCCTTCCTTTCTTAAAAATTTTTTTCTCATGTGAAATCTTACATCATTCCTAAGGATGAGAAACTCACAGGCTAAAAATTTAAGGCTTTCTCTGTGTCTGGAGGAGAATGTTGTCATTTAAAATAAAATAGCTCTTACCAAGCAGAACAACCTTCCTGAGAATGTCATTCCTGGGACTATTTGCATTCTTTCCCAATGAGCTAGAGCGACAGGCATCAGAACCTATTTATAACAAGCAAGAAGAGATATTAAACTATTCAGGGCTGTGTTAAGAATACAATCCTCAAGTAATTGGATGGAATTTCTATGTGGCTCTTCCTAGCAAGCATCCATTAGCCTTTTCAGGGAGATATGGCTATATGGTGAGAACCCAAGTCAGGAAGAGCATGTGATGTGAAAATGGAAACCACTGGATTGAATTGAAACCATACATGGTGAGGTAGAAAAGATGACTCTTAGGCTGTTACAGAAATATGCTGGGGTTATTTCAGTGCTGGAAGAATAAATAGACCTGGAGGCACTCTGGAGGATAATGTAAAAGTCTGTGAGAGGACTCAGGGAGTGTTCCCAGGCAACATCTCTCAGCCAATTCTATGTTAGCTTTCACTCTGACTTCAGAAAACATGGTATCAGTGTAATGAGGTCTGAGCCCTCTGTGAGGACACCCAGACTGGCCTGCCTGTTTACAGACATGAGGCAAGTCTCCACTTAGCAGTGTTCCTCCAGACTGTGAGGATTACAGCACCGAAGCAGAACACAGGAAACAAATAAAATACCAACAAAACCCAAACACAAGACATCATTATGCCTCATTAGATAACTAATGATAAACTACACAAAATCACAGAATGCCTGATCTGGATAGGAAACAAAAAGTCCTTATTCCAAGCTCTTCAACAAAGGAAGAGGACAAGACACGAAAACGAAAATACCTTGCCGGATAATCCAGCCAATTTTAACAGAACTGAAAACACTTCTTGCGACTTCCTGTCTCCCCAACCAAGAATTCTTTTCACTGGGAAATGCAAATCCGCGGCAGAAATGACAAATAGAAAGTGCATCTACATGGTGTTGGAGCAACGTAACCAATCCATTTACAGTCCCTGAACCTCAATTCTGTGGCCCCTGTAGCAATGCAGCAGCCAGAGACAAGCCTACAGCACCTTGAAGAATAAAGTAGTTGGGAATTTTTAGGGGAAAAAAATAGCCATTCAAAATACAGGGAAGATAGTGCTGGTACAAAAAAAGGTACAAGTTTAGGGAGTTAAGAAAGAAGATCGATCAGAGAAGACAGTTTTGTCTTTGTATTTTTGTTTTTATTTATTTATATATTTATTTATTTGTTATTGAGATATCCTCTTTGAATTACATAAATGTTGAATACTATGAGAATTGGCCTCTTTAATAGAGCTCATTCTTTTAAACCTGGAATGTGCCTTCCTAGCTGAAATTGTGTATGAGAATTTTTTTCTTCCTATAAAAGTATTTATTTAAATTGATATTTTGAGCTCTCCTGTAAAAACCAAGTCATGTTGGGGCGCTTCTCAGCATCCCAGAAAAGCATCAGCCTGGGGGTGGGGTTTCTCATTATTATTTTTTTTTTGTAGAGACAGAGTCTCACTTTATGGCCCTCGGTAGAGTGCCATGGCATCACACAGCTCATAGCAACCTCCAACTCCTGGGCTTAAGTGATTCTCTTGCCTCAGCCTCCTGAGTAGCTGGGACTATAGGCGCCCGCCACAACGCCCAGCTATTTTTTGGTTGCAGTTTGGCAGGGGCCAGGTTTGAACCCGCCACCCTTGGTATATGGGGTCGACACCCTGCCGACTGAGCCACAGGCGCCACTCCTGGGGTTTGTCATTATTATCCTCTCTTCTTTATGGTGTTCTTCCAATTCACACTGCTAAGCCATGAGAACTACGTTAGACACTCATTACTGAATCCATATCAGTTTGTGTTACGAGTTTGAGTCTTCAGTCAGAGTGCCATTCCTGAGCTCCCCTTTTCGGTACTGAGATCCAGCAAACATCTTTAGAATAAAGGAGAAAGGAAATACAGATCGACCTTTTAGTTATTCTAGATTTTATCTTAGCAGGTTTTCAAGTGATCAAGAGAAATAATATACATAAATGTTCTTTAAAATGCTCTAAAAATTAAAGAAAGATATTATGGTGACTTGAATAAACATGAACTTGAAGAAGTTCGTTTTAATTGATAGTGTTAAAATATGAGGCATAAGGGAGAAAAACATATCAGAAAATTATAATGGTACATGGATTATACTAGCTAGATGCTGGTTACAGTATGTGCATTGATTATCTTATAAGATTTTCTCAGCCCTGCAAGAGGAGTGACATTTATTACTATTTCCATTTGTAAGTGTGAAAATTAAGGCTCAAAAAGATCATACAACAAATAAGTGGCAAAGCCAAAGGTATGGATCACTCCAGAATGCTTCTGACCACTAGCTTCTATTACTTGAAATAAAAGTAATACATTTCTTTCTTTTTTTTTGTTAAATCATAGCTGTGTAAATTAATGCGATCATGGAGCACCATACACTGGTTTTATAGACCATCTGACACATTTTCATCACAGTGGTTAACATAGCCTTCCTGGCATTTTCTTAGCTATTGTGTTAAGACATTTACATTCTACATTTACTAAGTTTCACATGTACCCTTGTAAAAAAAAAAAAGAAAAAGAAAAATTCCTACAGAAAGCAGATCTGCAAAGAAGGAAAACACTAGAATTACAAATGCAGGGTATAATGTAAATTTATTTAATAAAGTTACATAATTAAAGGGAAAAAAGGAAACTGTAAATGAAAAGGAAAACAGATTAACAGTAGACTTCTTACTGGTAACAAGGGAGGGCAGAATACAGGGAAATACTTTTTATTAAATCTTAAAGGAGGAAAGAAAAACACTGTCAAAATATTTTTGTGTTTCTTGGAATGAGAATGAAATAAGACTAAACAATGGAAACAACATATAGTTACTTTGTTATCTACAGTCCTTCTCTAAAGTAACATTGAAAAGAAGATAAAAGATTATCCTAGAGATTAAGTTGAAATATAGAAAACATGATTTTTGAAATGGCAACTATAAGGTTAAATATTAATAAATAAATTGTATTAATTCTGTATAATAATAAAATAAATAAAATATGAGAAAAAAAGTGATATATTTCATTGAACCATAAAAACACTTGGTTGAAAACTTTACAACTCTCCTGGTCATATGCTAAGCTTATCGAATTTTGTTTGGGTAGGTCTTTTCTTCTTTCTAATGAAAAATCTTGGAAGACAAACGATTCTATGTTCTTTACCAAGGGAGCTCAGAATGGAATAGGTTGTTATTAACTGGCGAACATCAGTGATTCGTGTGAAAGCCATTGTCTCTGGTGACAGAAGTGCTAGGGTAAGGGCTCAGAGCCAGGAATCTGCCATTTCCTGGCTGTTAAATTATGTAAATGCTATTACTGGAATACATAGTTGACATATCCTTTCTAGTTCTGAAATTCTATGGTTTTCTTATAGAGCCTTTCATTTGAAGATCTAGTATGATTTATTTAAAAGGCTTATGTAGTTCAAATCATAGGGAAAAAATTGTTCTATAATTGATTGTGGTGATGGTTGTGCAACTGTGAATATACTAAAAGCCATTACATTGTACACTTTAAACGGTGAGTTTTATGCTGTGTAAATTAAATCTCAATAAAGCTGATTAAAAAAAACCTATCTATCTATGTATAATTAAACTCACACATAAAAGTACATGGTCCTATTGAAACATTCTTAGAAAAGCAGTAGCAGTAAATTGGTATTAAAATGATCAAAGTAAAATATTAAAGTAAAAATATAATAATATGCAATATGAGGGGCTCTGACAATTTTCAGTGTGATGTAAGAAGAGGTTTACCTAATGCAGAATGTAAATAAGGCCTGCTTCCCAGAAGAGAGCTTTTGAGAGACTCTCACCCCTCACTGTCTCCTAATAGCAGCTTTAGCGCAGGGCTGACACCACGGAAATTGTCAGTGTGCTCAAGTGTGTGCGCACGGAAGGGGCTCTGCCTCAAGAGACAGGTTGTTCCAAACTTCAACCCAGTACTTCTGACTCCACGTTCTACAACTTCTTTCCTTATTCCTGCCCTTCTCCTTTCCATTTTACAGATACACGTACTAACCAGAAAGGGAGTAAGTTATGTCTCCTTGGTCACCCAGTCATCGCAGAAATGAAATTAGAATATAGATGTACATATTGCTACTAAATAGCACAAGGACAAAAAGACACCATCTGTCTTGCATTATTTTAATTAGGTACAATAATGGCTTATGGCACAGCACCGGAAACTTCTACATTTGGGGGTTCAATTATTACTGCATGGGCCTATTATGAGTGTTTTTGTGGACCTTGAGTTTGTCCAGCCCTCTTTTAAGCCTTATTCATAAAAATAATTTGATATTAGAAATAGATCATCACTGCCAAAGATAAAGAGTGTCAGTAGGATCAATTTGTAAATGAAGGATACACTATCTTCCCCTTTTCTGTACACACAGAGACACGCACACAAACGAATCACCAGACTTTTTCAAAGCATCTAGATTTTCCTTACACTTTGGAGCTCAGTCTGCTAAGGATGTTTTAACATCTCTTCATAAAAACAAATTGAGTTAGGAGATTACTGATTCTTTTTGTAAAATGAATGTCCTGTTACTGAGATAAGAAGTTAGTTTTTCTACTATCAGTGCTGTCAGAAACCCTCACATGCACCCAACAGCGGTATGTTAATCAAGGAAGCTTGTTTCTGCAAAGAAAACTCAGACTAAGTTTGCAAATCATGGCCATGTTATGTGGCTGTTGTACTGGATATCCCTCACCAAGAATTCTGCACACATTTCATTTTTAGGACGGGAAATTTCTATTTAGTCTATGGCTTTGTGTGTGACTGTGAGCCAGTTTCTTATGCAGAAGCTGACGATGGCATACTTTTTCCATCTTGATTATTTTCTTGGAATTTCTGGGCATCCTGTTTAGACTCTTGCTGCTAGCAGGTGGGTCTCATCAGTATCCAAATGATGCAGGGATTGAGATGCTGTCTAAATGCCTCAGCAAGTAAGTTAGAGAAATTCCCCCCTTTTCCAAATACCCACAGGGTTACAAGACCACAAAAACATGTGCCCAGTCTTTTGTAGAATTTTTTCCGCCTAAGGAATTACTGACACATGTCCTTTAAGCCTTTTTAAAAAACAAAACTGTTTTTTTATGTTCAAAACTAATTTTTCCCATTGTAGGTGAAATTATTTAAGGAGGAATTATTTTTGTATCTGAAACTAGGGAAAATGGAAAAAAAGCTCAAACATGCTTTTATAAAGGAGAGATCTTCATACAAATCCTTTTCATATATCACATATATCACATGCAAAAACTTTCATGAAATACAAGTATGAAGACTTGTTGGTATGGGATGAATTATTTCCCCAACGTCATATGTTGAAGCCCTGAACTCCAATGTCATGGTATTTGGAGATGGGGCCTTTGAGAGATAATTAGGTTTAGATGAAGTCATGAGGAAAGGGTCCCTGAGATGGGATTAGACCCCTTATAAGAAGAGACACCACAGGGAGGTGCCTGTGGCTTAAGGAGTAGGGCACCGGCACCATATACTGGATGTGGTGGGTTCAAACCTGGCCTGGCCAAAAACTGCAAAAAAAAAAAAAAAAAAAGAAAAAGAAGAAGAGACACCACAAAGCTTGTGTGTTCCCCTCTTTTCTCTTTTCTGCTCTCTCTCCTCTCTCTTCTCTCCTTTCTCCCCTCCCATGTGAGGATTCAGGGAGAAGACAGCCATCCACAAGCTAGGAACAGACCTCTAACCAACCACACACTGCTCCCTGCCAATCCTTGATCTCCACTTTCTAGGCTCCGCAACTGTGAGAAACTTATTTTATGTTGTCTAAACCACTCAACCTATGGTATTTTCTTATGACAATCCAAACTGACTAAATTAGCTCTTGTCATGTAGCAAATATCAGCATAAATATGACTTGGTTACTTTGGGTAGGAATAACCAAGTCCTTAGGTACTTTGATTGTAAAGTAGCCAAACTTAATTATTCATTTGAAATTCCACTGCACAACACATTAAGAGGTTATATCTATAGGAAAATTTAGCATATTGTATCCCAATAAACTCAGGTTTCCCTAATAGGTTAACAGACTCGGTCATGGAGTACGAGAACTCAGGGAGCTTATCGTATGTTACTTTCTCTTATCTCCTACAAACAGTGGTAAAGTCAGAACAATAAAGAGAAGTTAGAATGGAGCCCAGACAAAGGGAATGTTACCTTGAAGAAAGATAAGCTATAGACTATCTTCTACCTCACAAAGATTCAAAGGCTTTGTCCATAGCAAAGTACCTATTACTAGACTTGTTAAGCACCTGTAAAACCAGAAAATAAATGTAGACACAAAACAACAGATTTGTACATTTCAGATGGTGTAGCATACTAATAATTGACAGAAAGAAAGCATATGAGATAAGCTCCAACATCCCCCCTACCTTTTGGCCTAGGGATAATTTTCCTATTGTGGCACAAGAGATAGAGCCAGTAGAGTGGCAGGGCTGAAGTGAGGAGGCAGAGAGCAGAGTTTGGGGTTCTTGACAGGGCTAAATTTGCATAGCAAGATATCCAAAAAAAAATAGCCGGGCGTTGTGGCGGGCGCCTGTAGTCCCAGCTGCTCGGGAGGCTGAGGCAAGAGAATCGCGTGAGCCCAAGAGTTAAGAGGTTGCTGTGAGCCGTGTGCTGCCACGGCACTCTGCCCGAGGGCGGTACAGTGAGACTCTGTCTCTACAAAAAAAAAAAAAAAAAAAAGATATCCAAAAAAAAAAAAAAAAAGTAATGAGCTTCATATATATGTGTGAGATAGTAGGTGGAGGGGATAGAAATCAGCATGGAGGTTCACTTCAGATCCTTAATCAAGAGCTGGGCGGTGTATGCTGGGCCTACTATGGTAGCTCCTGAGATGAGAATGAACTGGAGATACAAGAGGGCTCATCATATGGGAAACAATGGAGTTTCAGTCAAGTAAATGTGGGCAATCCTTGTTGAATGCCTTAAGCACTTAACTGAGATCCTAAAACAGCCACACCTTTTGATTAAGTACTACATTTTGTGGTAAAGGTCTCATTCTAGACTAAAGATCCAAACAAAATTGGCGTACCCTTATAAAGAATAAAACTAATCCTGAGAGGACAAAAATTTAATTGCCTGCTAGAATAAAAGTCAGTTATCTTTAAAGAAATAGAACATAATCCAGCCTCTCTACAATGTACAAGCCACATGTCCAACATACTATGAAAAATTACTTGACATGCAAAAACTCAAGAAAATGTGACTTACAGGCAAGAAAAGATGCATTTGATTGAAACAGACACTGAATTGACTTAGTTATAAGTATTAACACACAAAAGGCATTTAAAGTGCGAGGCATGGTGGCCCACACCTGTAATCCTAGCAGTACGGGAGGCTGAGGTGGAAGGATCCCTTTAGCTCAGGAGTTCAAGCAAGAGCAAGACGCTGGTCTGAGCAAGAGCAAGACGCTGTATCTACTAAAACCCGAAAAATTAGCTGAGTGTTGTGGCAGGTGCCTATAGTTCCAGCTACTCAGAAGGTTGAGGCAAGAGGAACATTTGAACCCAGGAGTTTCAGGTTGCTGTGAGCTAGGCTGAGGCCATGGGTAACAAAGTGAGACCTTTCTCAAAAAAAAAAAAAAAAAAAAAAAGACATTTAAAAACAAACCATATAAATGTTTAAAGACTTAAAAGAAAAGATGGTCATAATAAGTGAATAGATAGAGTCATCTCTATACAGAAATAGGATCCATAAAAAAGAACCAGATGACAATTGTAGAATCAAAAAGCACAACAAAAAATTCCATGAGAGGGCTTAGCAGAATTTTGGGGATGGTAGAAAATTGATAATGAACTTGAAGATATATCAATAGAATTATTCAGTCTGAAGAACAGAGGGAAAAAGTATTTTTTAAAAAATTCACAGAACCTCCATGACCCTTGAAACTTGATTAGGCATCCGTAATTGGAGGGAGATAAGAGTGAGAGTGTGGCAGGAAAAAAAAATATTTGAAGAATTATTAATAATAGTTGAAAAGGTCCCAATTTGATGAAAACTATCAATTTGTATATCCAAGAACCTTAACAAAACCCAAACAAGATAAACAGAACAAAAATTTAGCAACATTATAGTCAAACTACCAAAACCAAAGATATCAAGACAATATTTTTTGAAAGTCTAAGTAGTAACTTTTACAAAAGCCTGAGTAGCTTTTGCACCATATCCATGGGAAAGAAAGGGATTTGGCTCAAAACCTCAGGGGGAAAGCAAAATTAGGCCTCAAAAGTCACAAATATTTCAGTCTGTTTCGCCATGATAGGGATTAATCAGATAAAAATTTGGAGCAGAGGTCTTGACTGACAATAAATAATTTGCATTTTGCCATGTTGGTCTCTTTTTGCCTATATCCCTTGGGAAGCCAGCTCAGCAGCTGAAATAGATGGGTAGAAAAAGTTGAGGAATTTGCTTTTTCCCTGTTGCTATCACTAATGGCATTTTTTCAAAAGGCCAGTCTAGCATTTCTTTACTTTGCATCTTACTTGCAGAGTTTACTTAAAGCAATAATTGCATCTGATTGAATAATTGGACATTCACTATATGCCAGATGTTTTTAATTACAACATGTCATTTGATCCCCACAACAGTCTTAGAAATAGACAGTATAGTCATTATTTTTACAGTTGAGGACATTAAAACTTATAGAAATTAGGAAAACTTGCCCTAATCATACAGCTCCTTAAGTGGGGTTCAGATTCAGTGTTATCCATAACTCTGAAACCAATAGTTTTTCAAGTGTTATCCAAATAATTTTATAACAACTTGGATTTAGAAAGGATTTTTGTTTATTTTCTCTTGTATTTTTTAAAAGAGGCTTCAAAACATCTCTTATAAGAATTGCTAAGGTAAGAACAACTCTTAACGTGGCCAAATGCTTTAATGTGCTCTTTCAGCAAAAAATAAGTGAAAAAAAAAAAAGCCTGAGGTTAAGTACTAATTCATCAACATTATGGGCTTAATTATTAGGATGACTAATTTTTAGGGCTTAGAGAGAAATCTAAGATTACACTGTGGTAGGTGGAAGAGTGTCTGTTTGAAAATGCCAGCCCTCTGAAAAAAGCAAAGGGGGATGTTGGTAGGTGAAGTGAAATTCTTATTCCTCTTGTGATGTTCATTCTCTAAGAAATAGAATCCAATTTTACATGGAAAAGACACATGGTTGTCTCTCATATTTACCTGGGGACTTCGAGTCATATTTCCTTGGAAGCCATATGACTAACCCTAGGATTTCCAGTTAGTCATCTGTTGGCCTTCAATCTGGCAGGGTGGATTGTGCAGGCCAGGAGTGACCAGTCTCTTGATGGAGTTGAGGCAAAACAGCGGCAAAAAGTGTTTTCCAAGTTGCCTCCTGGACACAGATAAACATCATAGAAGTAGACGACCTCTCCATTTTTACTAAGAGTGTTGTCTCCCTCCCTTTAACTCAGGATTATTCCTATTTGAGGCTAAAGAATGTAGTAAGGAAATGGAATAAACTCAATTAGGTCTGATGGGGGGCATCTTGTACTAAGCATTCTGATAATTTTCTAAGAATTTGGTTAGGCAGTAGTTATGGCCACTGTAGCCAAAAGGTTCTTGATTTTTAATAAGTACCTTCATGTGAAAACTTAAAATATGAAAATGAAGATTATATTCCTGACAAATTCACAGAGAATAATTAAAAATAAAAGATGTAAGAGGAACTGAATGCATACATCCTTATAATCAAAGAGTTTGGCTGTGCTTCCTTCTATCTCCATTCAAGTTAACTAGAAAGGGTAAAGGTGCCAGGACATAGGATGGGGGAAGCCATTGTTTTCTCAGAAGTGAGTATTGGCTTCCATTATGATGGACTTCCAAGAAGTTACACTTTGTATGGATTAAATTGTGTAGCTGTGTGAAGGTGAATTTGTCTTCTAGTTACAATTTCTTTTCTAGGCTTTTGATTTACATAACAGAACCATTGCTACCTATACATTTTTTTACAATAATGTTGGGATTGAATACTCTTCAACATTCTAGAAAAGAAGAATAGGTTTTATATCAGCCTAACCCTGGATATTCCCCCTGTTGGCAGAATGAGATTTTCTTCCCAAACCTACTAGTTGAACAACAGTACAAAACACAAAAACAAACATCAGGATATCTGCTTCATCCAGCTGCTTTCTTCTCTTATAAAAAATGATTCATATCTAACTGACTTTTTAAATTTATTTATTAGTAGAGAATTGGAGTAGCAAAAATATAACATAAAAATTGAAAGATAGAAGAAACAATTTATAATGGACGAGAAAGTATGGAAATAATAAAGCAAACCTCAAGTTATTCCTGATCTCTACAGATAAGAAAAAGCCTGAATTATTTCCTCTGTGCTTTGTGGGACAGAACTTAGAAGAAATATGAAACATGAAGGTACAGGCCAAGGTTTACAATTGAAATTAAGCAAAGGAGTCAAATAGTAAGTACATGTGAACTTTCTCAGGGAAGCTTTCTCTCATGCTTACATGTGATCAGATGGCCCTGTTGTATACAAACCCACATCTGCCTATACGTCTCCTTTTGCCACATTTATGATGACAGGAATTTTGAAAAATTGCTTGGTTAATAGTTTACCAACCTGCATAGAATCAAACTTCATGAAGGTAAGCATCAGATCTGTCTGGTTTAATGCCTGGCAGTTGGTAATTGATCTCTTTACTAAATGAATGAACTGAAAGACCGAGGAACTCTCCCTCAGAACACAGACAAAATGCCAGAGTAGAGGCCTGGTTGTTCATCCCATAGCAGAGGAGCCCAGGTACAATCAACCTTCTTGACGGAAGTGTAAAAAGGCTTTTGGATATGGGGTTCTGTAGATCCTACAATTTAAAAAGAAGGCTTGTTCCCTTCAGACATCCAAATAGTTCCTTAATAAGGTTTCTCTCGTCTGTGCTCCAAGGGTCTGCTCCTCTCTGGAGTCTTTTTTTTTTTTTTTTTTTTGGAGTAGGCCCAATGATAAGGCTAACATCATCACTAAAGCACAAATGATCAGTGGAGGTATAGAGGGCAATATTTTAAACTTGTGTTCTTTCTAGTTCAGCAGGTGGATATCCCTGTTATAGTCTTGATATTTTCTCTCAAGTAGTAAAGCCTTGAGAAATCATAAGAATGCTGAAAATTAATATACTGTAATAAGCAATATGTAAGTCATTTTTACTTTCTCGATGGTAAGCCTTGGGAAAGGCTTTCTAGGGTATCTGATAATTTGTTGGGACTGTAAAAGATGAACAGAGTTGAGGCAAAATAATAGAAGAAAGCATTACCAGACCAACGAAAGAGAAAGGTAACGGCAGAGGTATTAAAATACACAGTAAGTCTGAGAAAACATTTTCAGCCTCCTGCTTCATTAGAATTTAGGATGCATGGGCACATGAGATAGTTCTAAAATGCTAGTCTTTTGAAATGCAGTTGGAGAGTTGGTTTGGAATAAGATTTTTAGAAATCTTATCTACCAAAGCAAGCAATTTGCTTATCATTTGTGGGGAGTCACCGAAAGTTAGTAAACAGAGATACTGGGTCTTTTTTTATTTTTCTATTTTTTTTCTCTATGCCTGTGATGGAGGATAACACTTGCATGGTGATTGTCCACCAGGCAATCAGGTCATGGCTGTTGTTCTTAGTCTGCCGATGTTTCTCACTCACCTGTAGGCTAGCTTTTGTGGTGTGATTAACCCACTCACAAGAAGAGTGAGTTTGAGAGGAATAAGCCAGAGATTGAAGCAAATAAAGGGTTCTAGAAACCAGAGCTGTTCTTTTCACTGGTGGATTTGAAGCAGAGATGAAAGATCTCTAATATTAGGATACCATGGATAACACAGTAGGGTTTTGAGGGTGAGGAGATGGCTGGGACCAGAATATGGACTTAAAGTCGGTCCTGAGTAGAAGTTTAGAATACGGTCATGGCTGAAGGTTCTAGTTTCAAACTGATGATGAAAGAAACCAGTAAGACCAAAATGAGCACAGGAGCTTGGGGATTGTGTGTCAGGCTCTGGACTCTCAGGTCTACACAGCAGCTCCACGGGGTCATGGCTGTTGTTCTTAGTCTGCTGATGTTTGTCACTCACCTGTAGGCTAGCTTTTGTGGTGTGATTAACCCACTCAAGAGAATATGAGATGCTCTTTGAGAAGACATCACATTAAAACAAGGTGTCCTTACTTGGGCTGAATCACTCTTGAGCACCCTGTCATTGCAGCTTTGAGGAAGGATATCACATTATTGTATTTATCTATGAGTTTAGGGTAAGTGGAGAGAAGAGAACAGAAGCAAAGAACCACCAAGAGGAGAAACTAAGGCACACATGGCCACTAGCCAGGCTTATTGTAGAGGTGAGACTCTCACAGGGACGCTCATGAGGACTGCACAGGCAAGATGGAACCAATAGCCAGTCAGACCATGGGCAAAGAGAGAATTTGGTCCACTGGAAACTGAAGAGTTGCAAGAGATCACACAATATGGATTTCCTCTCTGTCATAGAAGTTGATCAGGTAATTCCTAGGACACGTTGATCTGCAAGGAACTGTCTCCTGAATCATGACCACTGGATTTATTCAGAGATAATAGATTAAACTCTGTGTCAGCAACTATCAGAGAAAATAGAAATACACTATGGTGAGTTTCATTCATACCTATGTCCTCCCATTTCCCATATATTTTAACTAAACCAATTTAAGCATTACATTTTTGATTATAATTCAAGATGAATTCTTTACTCAAAAACAAAGAAAGTCACTTTACACTAAAAGAGGAAGAAGCAAGTGTTCACTAAAAACTGGACCCAAACACCTATATGTAGACAAATATAAGCCATGACTTTCCGGATGGCTTTTTTCCCTCTCCAATATTGAAATTGTTCTCAATGTCAAAGTTATCTTTCTTAATGTAGTTGCTAATACTACTGAATTCCCTTTTTGCTATCCCAAATATTGTAAGAGTGTGAAACAGAGCCCGTTCCTTTGAGAAACAGAGCTTAGTCACAGACAGGAGGGTGGTACAGACCAGCTGTGTGTTCACCTCTGAATAATCTGGAAGTTTCCTATCTTTCTCCTCTCCCTACAGGTTGGCCCTTCCATCCCCTCACCATCCTGACCCTTTCATATTCTCTCTCTCTCTCTTTCTTTCTTCTTTCTTTCTTTTTTTTTGACAGAGTCTCACTATGTCGCCCTGGGTAGAGGGCCATGGCGTCACAGCTCACAGAACTCAAACTCTCAGGCTTAAGCGATTCTCTTGCCTCAGCCTCCCAAGTAGCTGGGACTATAGGCGCCCGCCACAACACCCAGCTATTTTTTTTTGTTGCAGTTGTTTTAGCTGGCCCAGGCCGGGTTCGAACTCGCCACCCTCGGTGTATGTGGCTGGCGTTATAACCACTGTGCTATAGGCGCCAAGCCTCCATATAATTTTTTAATAGCTAGAGTACTATTTCTTTTCCTTTGGGCTTAATCTGACAGTTATTATCCCATGCAAATTTCCTACCATGGGAATATGGGAAGCACGAGATTGTTCATTAATTCAACACATTTTTGTGGAGAATCCACCATGTGCCAGATACAGGGATCAGCAGTGAATCCCGGCCTTGATGATTCCTAGAGGATAAAAGAAAGCCATTCTCTCAAGCTTATCAAAAGGGTGAAATTATATATGAAACAACCCTTTCCAGGACTAAGATCAACCTTCTATACCATGTGAATTGTTTATAACAGGTATATTTTCATTTTACTTCAAATTAAATACATTTTCAAAAGCTGAATTGTCCTGGTGAAAAGCATAGGGTTCATTCATCCAAGAGAAATGGCAGGCTTTGTTTTTTTAAAAATAAAGTTTAATTAAAGGGCTGCTTCTGAAAACTTTGGTGTGCTAAGAGAAAGCTTGTCCAAGTAATCAACTTATTAAACAGTCAAGGATGAAAAATAAATTTAAATTACCTTTAAAACACAATCCTGATTTCTCTTCAAACCAACAGAACTGTTCCAAGTTTAAGACAGTTATATAAAAAAGTCAAACAGGAGGTGTTTTTGGAAAATCAAAATTAATTTTGTTAAATTAATTGAATTAACATTTGCTCCCGTATGCCCTGCCCCAGTTTTGTCTGAGTGGTTCCTTGGGTTCTCAGTTTACTTCCTGGCCTGATTTTATTTGTACCTTCTTGGTTCAGAGGTCTGAAAGCCACTTTATGTATAATGAATAAAGTCCTGAAAATGATTTGTTCCATGAGGGTCTGTATGATTTAACATTGCATAAAATACCACAACTCTTGTAATCACTAGATTCTTAGTTGTGAGCTGACTTATCCTTTGTCTGTTTCTCCAGGTTAACTTTACAGCAAGGAACATAACTTCTGACTTAATTTTTGAAGACTGAATGTGTGGGGAGAGGAAGGAGAGAGGAAACAGAGAGAGCAAAGTCCTTTTAGGAGAACATTTTGAGCTTTCTCCATTACGTCCACTGAATGCAGATTATTTTGCTAGGATATCAACTGATATGTTACTATATTTGTTGGGTGATAAGCACGTCATGAGAATTGGATCATTTTCCTTTAATAAGAGAGATCAGGTGAAGACACGTAAAGCCAGGGTTAGTCTTGAACTAAATTTCTGCACTTAATTAATTCATATCCTGGGCATCCTAAAGTGACATCTCGAGAGTCAGGCATGGCTTGCCAAGAGCCACACCTCTCCTGCCACATAAAATGCACCCAATTCTCTCACCACTCAGTCCACTCACTGGACATCAGACATGGGAACCGTATCTACATTGATTTTCAAATAAGGATTCACAATGAGATGCTAATGGCATCTTAACCTACTATATAGAAAACTTTAAAAATAAAATTTAAAAAGATATTGCCCTACAGCAGGGACTTAAATCCAGAGGAACAGAGCTACTATTTCTCATTCAGCTACTATTGCTTATTCTCCGGAGGGGTGGCAGTATTCTCTTCAAGGCCCACTGTTTTGGTATTTAACACTGACACTCCTAATGCTCCATTTTCTGTTGTTTAACTTCTAGTGTCTAGGAAAACACAGATTTCCATTTTGATCATATTGATGTTATTCAGGGTCGTTTTGAAGCCCTTGAACTCTTTCTTTTGGCCACCCCACATGTATAATATATCAAGCAAATTAAAATCCACCCATACCTCATATTAAATATAATTTATACTGCAATTATAAGAGTAGAGTTGCGGTTGACTAGTTGATGCAATGTTATTTCTTACAGCTATTTAATTAAGCATTTATTAATTTCCATTTTGCAGCTTTCATTTTGTAGTTTGAAGCCAATACATCCCCCCACCCCCACCCCAGGGTTTAATAATTTTTGTAGTTATTTAAAAATCTCACAATTCTTTGGCATAGTACTTTAATGACTAATGAATAAATAGCCTTGATTATGCTAACCTAATAGAGGAGTATATTTTTAAATTCTTTTTTAAAAAGTAGAGCCATTTAAAATAACCTGTTCGTTTCTAATTAATACATGCTTTTTAAAATACCAGACCACCTTCCTGAAATTTTGTATCTATTCTAATCCTCTAATTATTGAAAAATTGTAAAGTAACTCTCTTCTTCACAGGTGATTCTCTTCTTTATTCTCATAACTTGATATTTAAGATCTAAAGCTACAGTCTTTCTATTTTAAGGTAATTTCTATAATTTGCTATTCATTGTCCATTTTATATGAGATTATCTCTTTCAACAATTAGGGCTAAGCATTCCATTTCTAGAAAGATAATTCCCAGGTTGATGAAGACTCCATCCCCTTGACGACAGCGGTTCCTCCAAAGGCCGTGCGTGGTCCTCCTTTATGTTTTTCTAGACTTTAATTCTTGCTAACATACACCTCACAGTGCATCTTGCTGCCCCAGTTTGGAAAATGATGCATTCATGAAACAGTGGGATGCTCTGAAAAGAAATCCAAACGAATGCAAACTATTCCTTCTCAAAACATGGGCACCTTTGGTTCATGAAGCTCAGAATGTTTCATAACCTTCAAGATTAGGAAGCATTTTGGTAGAGGCTGAAAACTCATTTTTGTTTATATTTTGGATAAAACTCCGTTCTCTCATCTGACAGAGATAAAGATGAAATGATTTTCCTTCTCTTCTCTGTCTCATAGTCAACTGGTCGTCTGGGAGAAATGCACTTCTGTACTTTCTTCCTTTTTTTTTTTTTTTAGAGATAGAGTCTCACTTTATCGCCCTCACTAGAGTGCCATGGCGTCACAGCTCACAGCAACCTCCAACTCTTGGGCTTAGGCGATTCTCTTGCCTCAGCCTCACGAGTAGCTGGGACTACAGGCGCCCGCCACAACACTCGGCTATTTTTTTGTTGTTGCAGTTTGGCCGGGGCCAGGTTTGAACCCGCCACCTTCGATATATGAGGCCAGCACCCTACTCACTGAGCCACAGGCGCCATCTTTTTTACTTTCTTGGTAGACAGAGAATCAAAGCCCCAGACCAGGCTAGTTGTTCTGCAAAGACAGACCATTTTCATAGAGGTCAGTGCATAGTGGTAAAATGCTGCAGTGTTCATATTAGAAAAACAAATATTTATAGCATTAAACCGAAAGTTTGCTTTCTGATACAGGTTTTCTGGTCTGGCTACATTAGTTTCAGGATGAATCAAAATGAAATGAAGAGGATCTTAAAGAAAATGTATATATTTTTTATGTTTCTGAGGGTCTGGGGGTCAGCATGAATTGTACTCTGATTCATCTCCATGTGGCTTTTCTGAAGATGATTTTCATTTAATACTTTTGATGGGCCTTACCTTTGGACTGTCTACAAAATTAGGCTTCTCTTATTTGGAAAACCTGAATGCAGTCTTGCAGTACAAAGTACTGGTCATGGCATCAACTTTCAGAGGATGGCATGGAATTCACAGCAACAAGAAATGTTTTGGAATGCTGGCAAAGGAGCAAAAAGCAGTGTCCTCTCCACACATTTAGAAAAAATAAAGGCACAGAGGACATGGCGTACTACTTATTAAAGGCTTTCAAAAACACCACACCTCAGTAAACATTCCTCAAGAACGGAGGAAGCCCTCTGGTCAATGGCTTACCTCAGCGCCCTCAGTTCTGGTTTTAGTGACAGGGACAATGGCACAGACACAATGCCAGCCTTGGAGGAAAGACAGCAACGGACGCACAGGCACACTCTTTATAACAAGCCTGGCATCCTGTTTCGTGCACTTTGTGATGCTTTCTTATCCTGAAAGGTGTTCGGGATCTGCTGAGGACTCTTTGCTAGGGAACCAAGTCTTCGTGTTTTCCTCTGTCCCTGAGTTAGACACTTAGCAACTTCTCTTTTGATCTTCAGTGTCTAATCAGGCTCCCTTGGGAGCTATCCACAGACTAATTGAAGTCCTGCTGCCCTGATGTGAGTTCATTGTTTTCCCTCCTTAGTTGAAGAAGCTAATACAATCACCATCCAGGAGAGTAACTATAGGAAACCAAATTTACAGTTTGGTTTTCTATAACCAAACTTGGACAGCCTGGCAGTATTCTTTTCAGTGGGTCAGTTCTTTCTTTATTTTCTGCCAGGTCCCCCTACTTTTTTTTGGTTCCAAATAGTGATGTTACATCCTTTACCAACTCTTTTAGAAGGTGCATTGTACATTTTTGTTTCTTAATATAGTTGTCATCGGTGTATACAGAAGAGTGCACAAACAATAGTTGTATAGCCTAAGGGAGGATCACAAAGTAAAGAAACACTTATAATCACCACCCAATCAATAGAACATAACCAACATGCTGAAATTCCCCAGTGCATCACCTCCCAAACACAACCCACGCTGCCTTCTAACACTGTACCTTAACTTTGCCTGCATTTGAACTTTGTATAGCAATTCCACATCTGACTTCTTCCACTTAGCCTTATGTTAGATTCAGCCATGCTGTTGGGTGAACCATTATTAGTTCATTCTCATTTTCAAGTAAAGAATATTACTTCATGTGTAATATGCAGATATGTCTGTCAAAAAGTCATCTAATATTTTGGGACAAGGGCACACCTATAACTCTGACTTTGTCCACACAAACGTACACCATGTAACCAAAACTTACTATCTCCTATAACAATCTGAAATTAAAAAAAGAAAAAATGAACTATAGCAGATTTCTCTTTGGAAATAGTGAAAATAGGAGGACAGTGGAGCAACACCTTTAAAGTGCTGAAAGAAAAACAAAACTGTAAACCTAGAGTTTTATACCCAGTAAAAATACATCCCCACACAAGGGCAAGATAAATACATTGCAGTCTTATCAACAACTGGAAGACTTCATCAACAGTCAACATGCACTCCAAGAGCTGATAAAGTCCTTCAGGCCGAAAGAAAATGATACCAGATGGAAAGCTGTGTCTACACAGAGGAATTAAGAGTACTTGGTATGGTAATAATATGGGGAAATATATAATTTTTTATTATTAAAAAAAAGACTAAGAAGCTACTAAGAACAGATCCTAGTAAGAAGTATAGTCAGAATTTTATTTATTCCCAAGTTAATTCACTCATTTACTTTACCTGCCTGACTCTTCCAGATGTTTTTTAACCTTTACTTTGAAGTAAAATATACAGAATATACATAAAGGTGCACATATTTGTACAACTTGATTAATTTTCTCAATTGAATATACCTGTATAACCACCACTCAGATAGAAAGCAAAATATTAACAGCACCCATAAAACCATTTGGGGGGCCACCTTCTAGTCGTTACTGGGCTACTTACCCCCAAGGATAACCACCTGATTTCCAATAGCAGGGTTTTTATTACTTTTGTATTTTGTGAAAATGACATCGTATAGAGCACACCATTTTTGGTCTGGCTTCATTCCCTTAACATTATGTTTGTAAAATCCATCCATATTTTTGCATGTAGTTACAGAATGTCCATTCTTATTACTGAATGGTATTCCATTATGTGAATGTACCATAATTTATTGAGTCATTCTATGGTTAATAGGCATTTGAGAAATTTCCAGTCTGGGGCTGGAATAATGATGCTCTAAAAATGTTTATTTGGTGTAGGTATGTAGGCATTTCTGTTGAGACAACTAGGAACTAAGTATCTGTCTAGCAGTGAAACTGTTAGGTCACAGAGTACATTAATAAGCAGTTTGGTGGTTACTCCATCAAAGTACCAGTTATATTCTTGCACCAATTAATACTCTTATTATCAGCCTTAGAGCATTCCATTTGCTCTATAATCTTGACTGAATTTGGTACTGTTAGTCTTTTTAAGTTTACTAGTCTGGGAGGAGTCTAATGCTATCTTGTTGGAGTAATACTTTGCATTTCTCCGATTACTAATGAGACAATCAAATATTCATATGTTTCTTAGATGTTCAGATACCCATTTTTGTAACATACCTACTCATTTAAAAAAAGGCTCATTGCCTTTATTTTGACTTGTGTTTTTTATATATTCCATATTTGAGATTTTAGATATTAGATAAATAAATATTAGATATTTATATAGATACAGAGACATATATCTTTGTACATTCATAATAGTCTGTTGATGAACAGAAGTTTCAAATTTTAATGTAATTCAATTCATAAGTTGTTTCCTTTGAGTCTAGTGCTTTATGAATCTTGTTTAAAACATCGTTTCCAGCTCCTAAATCATGAAGATATTTTCTTATGTTTTCTTCTAGAGATTTAATGTTTTACCTTTCATGTTGATCTCTACAATATACCTAGAATTGATTTTTGCATGTGATAAGAGGTTGGAGTCAAGTTTTATGTCTTCCCAGCTGCATATGCAGATAACTCAGTGTTATGTACTGAGAGATGGTATTTTCCCTCCTGCTGTGCAGAGCTCCTTCATCAAAGTTATAGTGCCTGTATACGTGTGAGTTTATTTCTGGACCTTCTAGTCTGTTCCATGAGTCTGTCTATCATTATAGTATGTCTTTTCTACTGTTGCTTTATACTATGTCTTAAAAATATCTAGTAAAGAAAGTCCTCCAACTTTACTTCTCTTTTTCAAAAATGTCCTTGTTATTCCTGGCCCTTTATATGTCCACATAAACTATAATATCACTATTTGGACCTTTTATGGATCTATTATTTGATTTGTTTTCTTGGTTTTCTGTCAAAATTATTTGATTTGTTTTCTGTCAAAATTATTTGATGGTTTACCATGGTCCAGAGGATAAATTCCAAATTTCCTATCATAGCATAAAAGTCTTATTGCATTAGCCTAATTGCTAAAGAGACAATTAAATATTCATAATTTTCTAACTTGCAAGAGTTATTTTTACCTCTTCTCATTCACTACCAAACATCACATGTGGTCTAGCATTATCAAACTGCATGTGGTATAACTGTCCATATTGATTTCGGTTATTCTGCTCTCTCTCCTGGAATACCCACTGTATTTCTTCTTAAACTTGCCAACTTCTACTCATTGTGAAAAATTCAGTTTAGTCTTCATGTCCTTTCAGTTTTCCTTCCCTGAGCCCCTACCCTTAGGACAGCTTCCATTCCACTCTGTGCCTGTCTCTACCTTGGAACTTACCTTACTATATCAAAATGATCCTTGTATGTGTTTGTCTTATTTCTTGTATCTTTTTCATATCTATGCACCATCACCTCATACAATTTCTGACTCATGTTAAGTGTTTAAGTTACTCAACGTTGATGGCAACCTCTAATCTAGATCATTCTTGCCCAAGAGCAGCTGTTAAAAGACTCGAGATTTTATTTGTATATTTGTGGCAGCTATTTCTACATTAACTTCTGCATCCAAAATAATTGAATGGTGATCCTTAATAATCAATAATATGTGAGTCTCTGTGGTGTTAAAGGTTCGTGATATTCTAAAGAAGCTTGGGCTATAAATCCAAGTGGAGATTTCTGACTTGGAGACACCTAGCAACCTCCCTTTTTGTGGCATTCAGGATTTCGGGTTGGATTACTTTCTCAGATCTACATAGCCAATAGAATAAGTTCAGCTACTCCTCTAAAGAAGCCTGGGCTCTAACCCCAAGTTGAGGCTCCTCTTGGGGAAAATTAGAGCCCTACAGCTTCAGAACAGTACACTTTTATTGAGATTGTCAAGGAAGAGAAATGTTTCAAGCAACATCTACTGGAAACGAAGTGAGTGGTTCCACATCTTACTACTCCTGCATTCAAAAGAAATCCAACAGGTTTCAGTGCTGCTCTAAAAGATCCTTTTCTCAAATTATTTACATAATCTTTCATCAGCCTCGGTGCACTGCATTGAAATCCCGCACAAGTAATATCAAACTGGTTTTGAACACTTTGATGTCAATGAGGTATAATGTCTTCCTTTCTCTGTGGTTGCCTTTTTTTGCATCAGTGTTATTTGGCCTGCATGTATCCATTGCAGAGACGTATCACGTAGGAACAGATTGTGCCACCAGCCAGAAGTGGTTGTTTCTTGCAGTCAAACTAGACTCTCCCGAAGAAGTATTTCATTGAAATGTTTGCTTCAAAATGGCTCTGTTCTGCTGCAGTGAGACTTCCAGTTAAAACATTTAATTAGTTCCCAATTTAGACGGCCAGTATGATCAGTCAGCCTGTGTTTTGGAACCTGAGTTTGTACATTCCTTGGGATCGGTAAGTGAGTTTTGCCCAGCGGATGTGGTCAACTGGGAATAGTTTGTATGCAATTCACATCAGAGAACAGATTTTTCTCCAGCCCCTTGAAATGGATTAGGAAAAAGTGAGTAATAAAGAGGTAATATTTCTCTGTCTTTTTAAAACCAATAATAAAGGTATCTCTAGTCTTAGAAGACACAGAAGCTCGGAAGAATACATGGAAATGAAATGAGCGGGAGTCTGATTTAAGCTGTTTTCACTCACTTTCAGTCTAATCATGCTCTGGGTAGTGGCTTTAGACACACTGGATATTAAGTAAATATTTTTTAGCTAATACGAATAAATTACACTGCTAGAGTTAGTGTGTGTGAATGTGTTTTGTATGTCTGTGAAAAATTCCACTCTTCAGTCAAGCTAACTTTCCTTTCTCTTTCCATCACGTAAATCTAGCCTCCTTTATCTGTCTGTACATGATAGGAATGTCTTACTCAAATTCTATAGTAAATTAACCTAATAATGCCTTTTAGTCAAGGGGCCTTTGGGAAGCTGGATGCTTTTAGATCCTTTCCAGCCCAGCTCTTTGTTCTTCACAAAACTCCAAATTTATCTATCATTTTAGAAAAATTCCACCATTTTATGTTCTGGAAATAACAAATATCTTATAGATCTCTGCATTTTCCATGGCATTTCACACTGTTGTGCTTTTGACTTTACCCTTTACTTACCCAGAATGCTTTTGACCCTGTCTTCATCTGTATAACAATAACTTAGGTGTTACTTCTTCTAAGAATGCATCCCCAACTCCTCCACTTGGGCTAAAGGCCTCTTTGTGTTGTCATGCGCAACACAGAACCTGGCCAAAAAAAAAAAAAAACGATAAATGAATACATATTCGCAACCTCTATTGAATTATCTTCATGGTGTTTCTCTTTATTAGACTGTACACATCTTGATATCTAGGGACTCTGTTCTATTCATATTATTTATATTTGTATTCCAAGAGTTCAGCCAAAAGCTTGGATAGAATATGGAGGTGCTTAATAATTGTATTTATAACTGAACTGATGACAAACATTTTAATACCTTGAAAACAACTAGAACTGGGGCTCATCCAGAGGGCAATACAACTTATTTGAAATATTTCCCCATGTCAGAAATCCCCAAGATGCTGAAGCCAAGAGCTGATAAACAAAGACATGCTGCCATGTGGTATTACTGGTGTACAACTTACTCATATCCTTCTGCCTTGAGTTATTCAGCTGGTGAGAGAGAAAGTGTCAGTGATTTGCAAAGAATTTTTTCCTAGTTTTTCTACTGAAGCCTCTCAGAGCTTCAATAGATGAATTGACATGATCTGATAAAAAGTTAAAGTATGAATTTTTTTGTAAAGAATAATTTATACAAGAAAGTTTGCTAATGTCAAAGATTTGTGGAGAAGAATCAGAAGAAAAGCAGAAGGTAACCAAAGTCTACTGCTCAGTGAACCATTTGAACAGTACCCTAGTAGTCTATTGATTGAAACTCTATGTCTTTTTTTCAAATTTCTCTTTTTTTGATGCATGAAAGTGAATTAAATCAGGGCAGATAAGAAACACACATGTGGACAAAATGACTTAATAATACATAATTGATTTGATATATTTTCCCCATTCATTGTAATGCTTTGTAATTGGTAATGAATGCTTGAGTTGAGTGTAAAAGATAACATTCTTGGAAAGCTTTTTGAGATGTTTTAGTCTCAGTTTCAGAAATGAATGCAAATAAAAATGAGAAGGCTTTATTTAGGGAAACTTCATACCTATGAAAGTATATATATTTTTAAATGGTCCAGAAATTTGTTTCTTTATTCTAATTGTTTTGTAAGATAGTAAGAATTTTATTTCTTTGTATTCCAAAATGTAATATCTACTCACTGTCAGAACCCAAAAGAGCACAGGAGTCTAGATCCCCTTGGAAAACAATCAGGGGAAAGGAGCTGTTAAAACCAAAAGCAAAACAGTTTAAAACAAAATAGAAGTTAAGTAATTCTGGAGGATAAGCTGTATGGGAAAATAAAGGGCCAAATGAGGATAAACTACTGAAGATGTTCCAACAGCGATGTATGTATATGATAGGAGATGACCAAATAAATTATATCTTCAGATTTTTGATGCCTTGGTTTTCTGGGTTACAATGGGGATACCAATATTCTGAAGTAAAAACCTTATTTTTCTATTGTTTACATGAGAAACACAATTATTCAGAAGCTAAGAATATCTTTGCAAAAGCTTAACAGTAGATATATTACTTGATGTGCTTAGAAAGAAAGGAAGAATCACAGGTTTCCATCATTACAAGTTTTGGCGAGCCTGTTATTTCACACAGTTACAAAACAAATCCCAGGTTTTGACTTTTGCTTCAGTAAATTCACACTCACCTCGTACATTTAATATGCATGAGGTTAAAACCAGGACAGCTAAATAGAGTATAAATTGGACTTATCTTCAATAAACATGAATTATTTTCTTAGGTTTACTGCAGATTCACTCACACCTTATGCCTAGGGTTTCAATACATAAAATTGAAGTGGGTGATAGTATATTGGTCATCCATTTGAGAGATTGGTGCCATTTCTGGAATATTCTGTAAGACTATTTATGTTCACAATATTAATAGAGTGAAACTACAAAGACCACTTTCACTCATTTTGGTAACTATTATAAATGGAATATTTAATGGAGTCATAAGCTAAAGACATAGAACACTGTAGAGTATCATTGACTTGAGAGAGTATACTTTCCATCTTTGTATTCCAAAATATTACCCTCTTGGAAGGTTACCTCCATTCCCCTTTTTCCTACTCCACTCTTGGACCTGCAGCTTTGGGAAGGAAATGGTCTTGTGTTATTTCATATATAGTTTCTACTCCCCCACTTTCTAGGTGGCATTGGCAAAGTCAAAATTCTTTCACCTGCGAGGGAGAAGGAGTCTTCTCACCATGTAAACATCAGTGAGAATTCTGGCACATCCATGATTTCCCTGGATGGAAGGGTGGAAGTTTGTTTATATATCTCTGGTCTCTGTGACTGGAAATGGTTGCACTATGGATGCCCATCTTCATAGAAGGGGATGGTATAGACAGAATGGGATAATTAGGCATTTTCTCCTGACTTTACAGAATTGTGACATGTTCAGACACTAGAGTATAGAGATGTTGAGACCCTAGCTATAGGCTTTACAGAAATATTTACTGAATTTAAGAGTGGATTTATTTTATTCCCCATCAGTCTGTATTTGGCCCATTTTTAACCAGCTGCAAGCACTGAGGCCCATCACCTTTGGATAAGGCCTCCCTCTTTTCTATTCAGTCTGATCCACTGTGACTGGAAAAAATGCTTTGAAAGATCATCCTGACTCAAGTGTAGAGATAGAAGAATGACAAGACTAGAAACAATGCAATAATTTATGAGGCTCTTCAAAGATTCTAGGTGAGATAGGTAGTGACCAAAACCAGAAAAAAGGCAATGATGTTATAAAGAAGTGGAAAAAGACTCAAAGATACTTAATAAAAATCAGTAGAACTTCATTGATTGGATGTGTGAGAAGAAATAGTTAGAGATGACCTTTCCTCTCTGATATACTGATTCAATGGTGCCAGCCTTTACAGACAGGGAAATGGAGAGGATCAGGAGTTTGAGGGACAAGGGATGTTTAAGAGCAGTTACCTTACTGGAGATATATACCTTGTGCTCTAGATACAGATCAGCATGTAGATCATAACTGAAAACTAGAGCCTCAAAGAGACTGAGGTAGCATGGTCAACATTCTTTCAGCAAATATTATCAGTACGTCACTAAGCATTACTCAACCTTTATCGAGCCTTGTGAAAGACCCTCAAGGAAAAATAAAACAGAAATTAAAATGAGGTAGAGTAATGATGACATGATCTCTATTTCCTAAACTGAGACATAGCCTAAAGCTATTTCAGAAATTCCAGACTTTTATCAGGAGAGAAACATCTAGTTTAGAATTAAGATAAAATGGGGAAAGAATAAAGAGAGGGCTTTAAAATCAACAGCACAAAAGATCCACCAGAAGGGTCTGAAGGGATGGCTCAAGTTGTTTCATACTTCTTGGAAAGAGATAGCTAGATCAGGGTGGTTAATGAGCAGTCAAGCTGACTTTCTCTGGCACTTTCTGGTATCCCTGTTACTGCTACTTCCAGAAAGGGGAGGTAGGAGCAAGATAGTGTGGCAGAAATGAGGCCGCGCAGGTGGAGACACTTTCAGGATAGTTACTGTAACATCTTAAAAGAGAGCTACTTCTGATGGGAGCAGTGGTTCATGCCTGTAATCCTAGTACTCTTGGAGGCCGAGGTGAGTGGATTGCTTGAGCTCAGGAGTTCCAGACCAGCCTGAGCAAGAGCGAGACTCTGTCTCTACTTAAAAAAAATGGAAAAATTGGCTGGGTGTCTGTAGTCCCAGCTACTCGGGAGGCTGAGGCAAGAGAATCATTTGAACTCAAGAGTTTGAGGTTGCTGTGAGCTGTGACATCACAGCACTCAGGGTGACAGAATGAAACTCTGTCTCCAAAAAAAAAAAAAAGAAAGAAGGAAAGTAAAAAAGCTACTTCGGTCCTTAGCCTCAACATTTCTTAACTGATTCTCAATCCTTAGACTTTTGAGGGAAAGACATTTTGTTTGATAAACTTTGCCTACCACTTCCTAAACTTAAATGGGCTACGAGAACTTGTCTTTATAGACAAATAATTAGACTGTACTGGTCATAAGTGGAAACAGAAAATCTCACTGAATTTATAGTAATGATATAATAATGTAATGGGACTAGCTGGAATGATGATATCATAATAATAATATTTCTCATTTATTGAGTATGAGTAGGAGCCAGGCCTTGGGGCAAGTAATTTATGTACAATCTCTCCTTAAATCTCTGCACCCTTACACATAATCTTAACCTCCAAAGGAAAATTGTCCCAAAATTTACATATTCAAATATGTTTACTTCTAATGCTACTTATCTTTACATATTTTAAAGTAATTAATAAATACCAAATTACTAAGCTTTAACCTGATTGGTTGAGTCTATCTACAGTTGCTAAGATATGGTAAAGCTTAAGACTTTAGTTTATGGTTGACTGTCAAAAGGAGATAATGTTCCCCAATTTAATTTAGAAAAATAATCCTCCTCCTCTAGACCTATTTGAACTCAAACCAAAACTTAATGTCTTTAAAATGTTTTTGATGTGGCATCGATGTTATGAGTCTGGCTATTTTGAAGACATTCATGATTTCATGAAGAAAGGTCATTAAGGAATCACCAAGTCAAATTTTTATAATGGTAATTTCAAATTACATTTCTTTATTGTTGGAAAATTTTAGACTCTACTAACTAGGGAGTAAGTTCCTTGGAAATCAAAACCATTGTGGTTTTGATTTACTGCATAAGCTTGTCAAACTCAGAGAAGAGCATTTAAGAATTATGGGTGCTAGTGATAAACGACATAGGTTTATATGAGCTCTCTCTTGATTGTAGAGAGCTGTAGTCTTTATAGTTTTGTTTTGTATTTGTTAATATAATATATTACCTTAAAGACAAAAAGTAGAAAACAACACTGTTGCATGACCAGAGTTAATAAGAGCAAACATGACCTGGTTGCACTGAATCTTAGAGGCCCATCTGTTTCCACAAGGCCCCGTGTGACTCTTCCATCTCAGCCAGCATGTGTGTGTTCCTAGGCCATTTTCCTGGGCCAGACCTCCTGATTCATCTCTGGTCTTGTCCTAGCCTTTTTCTAGATGTCCAGGAGGAAATGGCAGGGTGAAGTTAGGTTCCTCTCTATAATGAAAACAGTAAATTATCCTTGAAACCAGAGTTGATGGGTAACTTCACCTTTCCTCATTCTCCTAAGCAATATTCTCTATAACTAGGGGTTCAAGGGCCCTGCATTAATGACCCCAAAGTCTACATGACATTTCCATCTTCAGGTTACATATCGTAGTTGCCTATTGAACATCTCACTGAATGACCCATCTGTAAGTAACTCAAACTCAACATGGGCCCAAGAGAACTCGTCAATTTTTCTCCATGTCCTCAAAATGTGTCCTTTCCCCCTCATTTTAGTTGCAGGCTTTCAAAGTCACCTATTGTCCCACTCACAAGGACTATGTTTGTCAGAATGCTTTTGACTGTAAGTAATGGAAAATCCTGAGTCCACAGGCTTTACTACTAGTAATAAGGATTTATTACCTCATATAATAAGAACTCTTAAGTTAGGATACTTCATAAATGATTAATTCACTGTCTCAGCATCATCATCAAGAATGCTGATACTTTTCATCTTCCCTTGCAGTCATCCTGGCCATATGTGCCTCTCTGTAGACTAGTTTGAGTTGCTTTTAACAATTTCACATGCTCAAGACAATAGCTAGGGACAGAAAAAGGGTGTTCCTACTAATTCTGACTCATCTTAAGATTAAGACATTTCTTTTCTCCCACAGGATTGAGTTCCTACTCACTGGATTTTAGCAAGAGAAGTGAAGTCTAGGAAAACAGAAAATGCATTTGGCAAACATGTTGGTTGCTTTTATGTCAGTTTTAATATTATTACATGATAATTCATGACTAGAGAATCCTGCTTCCATCCATCACTAAGTACCTGGTAGCAGACTTACCCTCCTACCATAAACAACGAGAAAGTGGATAGAAGATGGAGCATTGGCAACAGAAAGTGGACAACCGGCAGCCAGAACTGTGATGTCTAAGAGAAGGGAACAGTGAACGTCCTTGCTTCCCGCTGGAAGCCACTTGCTACGTGGTACTCATAGCAACCACGGGGTCTTGCTAAATAGAGAATTTCAATTCTTCAGTTTTATGAAGCAGAGGAGATGGAGACTGGCATTGCAGGTGTCAGGGACAACTGGAATTTGCAGAGCAGACCACCAGAGAAAAGAATGCTTTGAGAAAGACCTCCATGTTTCTACATTGGGGTCCCTTGAGCCTATTGCTGAATACTAAACTGCATAGCTGAGGTAAAACACAACTGGGCAGAAAACAGCCTGAGGACAGGAGAGCTGGAAGCAGAACAATTCCTAGTGCTCATACAATGCATGACTGGGGTGAAACGTTGTCTGTCTTTAATCGCTCCACTCTAAGAGTTTGAGGTTGCAGTAAGCTATGATTGTGCCATTGCACGTCAGCCTGGGTGACAGAAAGAGACTCTGTCTCTTAAAAAAAAAGAAAGAATTGTCCATGTTTATTTCTCTAAAGCAAGCATAGCAAGTTGATCAACTCAGGCCATCGAGGGTCATGTGCTATCTATTCAGAATATCAGGTCTAAGGACTAAATACTATGCTTGTTGATATTTAGAAATATCAACAAGCTTCCACTGTCCTTATGTTTCTCGGCCATGTACCTGATGCTTCCTCTCTCCTTTGAGCATACACGGGAGAAGCAATGATAGCAAGCTGAGTTGGGTTTCATGGGTAAGTCTGAACTTCCTTAAAGGATCTAAGGAAAATGCAAGCTGATGCGGGTTTATTTGTACTTAAATCTACACGAGGCCCCTCTCCAAGGTTCTCTCATCCTGGCCTTTGCTGACAGCCACGTGCAGAGTCACCCAGCTGGTGAGAATAAACAACTATTCAGGGCCTTTGGCTTTCTGAACGTGCATGAGTCAAGGAGGGTGCTTGTTGGAGTGTTAAGAAAGAGAAACACATGGCAGCTCTCTAAAGCCTGTTTCTGGAAACCTAACCAGAGGGAACAGACACCCATTGTTCAAAGCCTGCCAAGCAGTTTGAATCCAGAGTGGGAAATGTATGCTTAGTGAGGACTAAACTTTTGATGGCCTGGAAATTGGAAATGCTTGTAATTAAACTGAAATTAAACCAATGGTGACTGAGTGCTTTTTGGGTGAAAAGACACAGGCGCATGAGAGCAGGAAAACAGGGATCAAGATCAAGGAGTTGTCACATTCAATTGGATCAGGAGTTCTCGCAAGAAAACAAAACAAAACACTGGAGAAAACCTGATTTCCCCTGCAACAGACCTGACTGGGGCCATGGAGAAAAAAATCAACCGAATTCATTGTAAATTCTTGTAAAGTGGCTAGGACCACTTTAATAATACAATGTAGTGCATGGAATTATCAAGGAACCTCATAATAATAACAGCTTCCTGTGGAAGCTTATTCCTGTCTTCCTTTTTAATTTCTGCACATCTAAGAAACACTTGAGAAATAACCCAAATCTAGCACTGCCTTTACATGGAAGTAAGAGGGGCCCCTGCTGCAGGCTCCGTGTATCTGAAACACATGGCGCCCTTCTTAGGGATTCTATGCTCAGGACTGGCATTGCATGACTAGAACCCTAAATATTACTCTTTTGACTATGGTGTTAAGGCCCCAGGGAAATGATACACCTATTTTGTGCCCTGTGTCCTAGAGAAAGTGGCTGTGTCTGTGTAGAGGTTGATATTGAACAGAGAAATGGCTTTGGATTGGAGGCAGGATTTCAATAGCAGAAGCCCTTAGGCAAGAGAAAAAATATATTCAGTAACTTGTCAAATTCTTCTTCTGAAATACTATGAATGCAATTCATTTTTTCACGACAAAGTGTTGTTTCTGAGTAGTGCTGGGAAACTTTTCGACCTAAGAAGCACGTTTTCTTACCTCTCTTCACATTCCAATTCGTGGCTCCAGAGACACTCACCAACTCGTGTGGTATCCACAGCAGTGGTGTATGGTGGCTGTGGAGCATTCTGCAATATTAAAAATTATATAGTGGCCCATGCCTGTAATCCTGGCACTTCAGGAGGCTGAAGTGGGAGGATTACTTGAGGTCAGGAGTTTGAGACCAGCCTGAGCAAGAGCAAGACCCTGTCTCTACAAAAAATAGAAAAATTAGCCTGGCATGATAGTGCATGCCTGTACTCCCAGCTATTTGGGAGGCTGGGGAAAGAGGATCACTTGAGCCCAGGAGTTTGAAGTTGCGGGAGCTATGATGAATGACTATGATGACACCACTGCACTGTAGCCCAGTAGCCCAGGTAACCCAGAGAGACCCTGTCTCAAAAAAAATTCATATTACTCTTAAATTTGTTTATATATTTTGTTAGTCGTTCAAGTTGCGTAGGCCAACAGAATACTGAAACATGCACAGCAAAAATGAATGCACTTGTCTTTGATAGTTTGCTGGCATTCCATCATATAAAAATAAAGATTTTTACAGGTTTCAAATTTTGTCATTTTGAAAGTCAAGGTAAGAAGATAAACTGTTGCAGTGTATTAGTTTGGGTTATAACTTAAAGATTAAGATGTATCTTACATTAGCTCCTAATTTCACTCTTACATTGAGCTCTAAAACCTTAAGTTCCAGGCCTGTCTGACCACACCGGATCCAGGACTATCCAGGTTACCAGAGCTGGGTGATTGGGCTTACTAGTGTTAACTTCTTTCTCTACAAGGAAGAGAAACCTAACAATATTTTACTTATTTACCCAGAAAACATCATTAGATGTCTTGGGCTCTGGTTATGTAGTTTCCTTTCTAAAGGAGATTTTCTTTTCCTGGAAAAAAATCAGTCATTTTTATGTTTTGCCTCTTACAAAGTCTTGTCACAGCACATTCTATGTTGTAATTTGCAATACAGAACATGTGCAGAAAAAAATCCGGTTCTGTGTAGTGAAAGGTGCAGGAAAAAGACTCATATCTTGATGGTCACTCCTTAGCATCCTCAACACTTTTGTAATAACCCCACCTCTTGCTGAGCAGGACTCTGGAAATAGTATTTTATAAATTGTGTTTGAGAACAAAATAGGATGTCAAATGAGTCTGTTTGCATGTAGACATTGTACTGTACATGAACACACATATATGTGTATATATATATTATATATTTGTGTGTGTTTAAAATCAATTTACTTTTGTAAAAAACTAAGATAGTAAGAGAAAAAGGAAGTAACAAAAAAATCTAAATCTACATTGAGTACCCAGAAAAATTTCTCTGTAACATTAAGTAAAAATCATTTTTTAAGGCAAATTGCCAAGAGTCGAGAGAAGATGATGGCTTGTCCTTAAGGGCAAATGACAAAGACGAGTCAGTCCCCCGTCTTGAGTGAGAGTCCAGCAGCTAGGACTGTGTTCATATTCCTGCTGCTTCTCTGATGTTCCTGAGATGAGATGCTCAACTCTTTGAAGGAGCCATCCAAAATTTTGTGTCTCCACTTAATAGGACACTTGCTTCAGGTTCCCCGAGGAGTTACCTACTCTCCCCTTTTCTTTCTACAAATCCAGAACTATTTTGACCTGGCTTGCCACTTTTTTTTACTCTCAGTTATTTCTCAACCAGTCTCGGGATAAAACCCTGTGCCTTTTCTCCCGAAGAAATGTTGAGGAATCTTGAATAGCTATTTGAGATCCAATTCAATAAGCCTTGCCCTTCAAGTCACAACTGAGAATGTCACATTTACAGATTCTGTGTTTGTTCCCAAATGCTTTGAAGACATAGGACAAACCAAACAGGTAATGATATCTAAATTTTAAGGAGAATATAACATTTGATTTTAACAATATCTCTGCTTTTTCAGAAAAATACTGTGTGAAACCTAGTAGGCCCCTAAAATAACGAAGTCTGAGTTTGGATGGACACAGTAGTGGAGCAGACTTACTCTTAACATCCATGATTTCTTAAAAGTAGTTCAAAATTAATTATATTTTGAGAAAAAATCTGCAGAAGCTTGCATCATTGGGAGATAATGACAGACACCTCCCGTAAGTGTTGTAAAAGCACACTCCTGACGCCCGTGTTCCCCGCCGTCTGTGTAATAGACTAGGTCACCAGTCAGCTTCGTTGTTTTCCTTTTTCTTTTATTTGTTTATTTTATAAAGCCCCTTGAACTGAAAATCCCATTGCAGAATCGCCAAACTGAAAATAATTTTTAATTAAGATATTCATTGCTGTTATGATTTTCTCTCCATGAAATTACAATTATTTAAACAACTCCCTTACCCCTTTGGGCTGCTATAACATTATATCATAGACTGGATGGTTTATAAACAACAGAAATTTATTTCACACTGTTCTGAAGACTGGAAAGTTCAAGATCGAGGCACCGGCAGATTTTGTGTCTGGTTTTCTCCTTCACGGACGTTCGTATTCTCATTGCAGAGGGTCAAGGGAGCTCTTTGAAGTTACTATTATAACGGCACTAATCCCATCCGTGAGGGCTCCACTGTCATAACCTGACCTACCAAAGGCCCCACCTCCTAAGAACATGACATTATGGATGGAGTTTAGGATTTCGACTTATGAACTTTGGAAGGGATATAAACATTTAGTCAGTATCAACAATAAAACTCAATTTTATTTCCTTCTCATCTAGGTTTCAACACCAGCCTCCTATTCTCTCTCCATTCCATCCCCGTTTCTCTTATGCCGTTTTATACAGTCCTTTGTTTCTGATTCTCAAATGGCACATCTTTCTTTAGCATTGACTTATCTGTCTCAAGCTATTTTATAGGCATTTCCATTTATTTAATTTTTTCCAAATAGCTTGGTTCTCACTTCTAGATCTTTTCTACAAAGATTTTCTGCTTACTGTTTTCCTTCCTTTCTTAGCATGATGAAAATCCATGTGGTTGCTTTTATGTATTTGAGTCCTAGATCCTACTGCCAAATCCAATCCCTTCCTTCCTTACCTCCTTGTCCCTACTGCCAAATGGTAATCAATGAATGTAGTTTTACCCATGACTTGACTACGGCTATCAAAGCCAATTAATCTGCATGGCCCTTTGACTATCCAAGTTTCTATCTTGGCTCTCTTCCTGCTATCCACCAGTACCATGCCAGATGTGACAAACCAGGGGCCCCTAACCAATGGAAACTTTGTTTCCATGTTTTCCTCACTTAATAACTTTGTTATTAACCAAAAAGAAAACACTTGGATTTTTTTTTTTTTTTTATAACTGCATGTCTAGATTGACAGCACAGGTCTTCACATTTTATCTTCTCTTTTCTCTAAAGAGTTTCACTTAGAAAAACCTTACTCTTCTCCACACCATTTCTTCCAGTAACTCCATTTTGGCTTTTGGAAATAAATCAGGTTGAGTTCTCCTTTCTTTCTAATGCTCTTATCTACTATTGCAGTAAATAAACCTTGGTTTTAATTCTGGGTCTCCTCCTTTACTGTGGGAATTTAATCAAGGGAAAGAAACTGTCCCACGGTGCCCGTTTACTTAGAAATTATCTTTTCCTAAAATTGAGCCAATTCAGTTCTCTCTCTCCCTTCTTTCTCCCTCTCTCCTTCTTTCAGACAGGTTTTCCATGTGTCAAGGTTCCAGCCTGGACCAGTGACTCTGCTTATCTATAATTTTCAAAATTTCAACTATCATCAGTAAAACCCCAGGCTCCATGAATGCTGTAAGTTGTCGCCTATCAGATTTCAGGACATAGTCTATAGACATTGGTATACATGTATCTTACCTTTCAAGTTAGATCAGACATTTCTACAGGATAAGAACCGAGTTTTTTGGTTTTTTTTTTTTTTAGTTTTTGAACCAAATGTCTTACCCATTTCTTCTTTTAAGAAGAAATTTTGGCTTAAAAAACTTAGAGCCAAGGATTGAGGCCAAGCATGTGATTATGTTGATGTGCACCTAGCCAATGGGAAGCTGCTTGGTGATCTCTGATCTCATATTCACTTGGAAAAAGTCAATGAAAAAATTTCTCTAAAGTCAACTTGGAGAGTTGTGACCAATACTAAAAATTAAATAACATATAAAGAAGGAGAAAACATCCCAGGGCATTACTCCTAGTAAGGATGAGAATTGTTTTTGGAAAACTTATTAGCAAATATGCACTGGATCATAACCAATTTTTTTTTTTTTTTCGAGACAGAGTCTCACTCTGCTGCCCAGGCTATAGTGCCATGGCATCATGGCTACAGCGCAGTTCACATCAACCTCAAACTCCTGGATTCTAGTGATCCTGCTGCCTCAGTCCCCCAAGTACCTGCCACAACACCCAGATAATTTTTCTATTTTTTAGTAGAGACAGCGTCTTGCTCTTGCTCAGGCTGGTCTTGAACTCCTGAGCTCAAGTGATCTTCCCACCTCAGCCTCCCAGAGTGCTAGGATTATGGGCATGAGACACGGGGCCCAGCTGTAAAATTTTGAAAACCATTGTCCGGGCGGCCCCTGTGACTCAGTTGGTAAGGCGCCAGCCCCATATACTGAGGGTGGCGGGTTCAAACCCGGCCCCGGCCAAACTGCAACCAAAAAATAGCTGGGCGTTGTGGCGGGCGCCTGTAGTCCCAGCTACTCGGGAGGCTGAGGCAAGAGAATCGTGTAAGCCCAGGAGTTGGAGGTTGCTGTGAGCTGTGTGAGGCCACAGCACTCTACCGAGGGCCATAAAGTAAGACTCTATCTCTACAAAAAAAAAAAAGAAAACCATTGTCTTGCAGCATAAGAATAGATGTTTGTTTTAAGGTCCTTTAAGTTGTCCAAAGAGAATGGAGGCAAAGATTAGAAAAGGAGCCTATGTGTAAAATGATGAGACTGCTTGTTAACTCCTCAGTCTGCGATCTAAGGAGTTCTTGAGGCTTCATGGGCCTGGCTGAGCACCTCTTTACCTCCTTCTGAGCATTTAGATGAGCCAAAACTCTCTGTGGCAATTCAAATGCTGATGTAAATCTCAGGATGAACACAACCTATAAACCTCACTATAAGTTTTTAATCAACTGAATGGGAAGTTAATTTTCATTGGCATAAACTGCCAATAAAGTTTAACAACCTTCCATTTATTTTAGCAAATGTCTATTGGAACCTCCTTTGTGCCAGGATTATATGGACTAAAGACACAGAGTTGAGTCCGGAACAGATTACACCACAGAAGGACTTCTGTTCTAATACAGGGGTTGGCAAATCACAGCCCATGGGCACATCTGGCCTACAGCCTGTTTGTGTAAATGAAGGTTTAAGGAGCTCAGCCAGGTTCATCTGTTTATGAATTATCTATGGCTGGTTTTGTACAGCCACGCACAGATGAGTAGTTGTAACAGAGACACAATGACTAAATATTTACCCCATGGCCTTTGACAAAAAGTGTTTCCTAATCTCATCTAATAAAACATCAAAATAATTTATTTTCCTATGAGCTTTCCATATGCAAAAGTGACAAGTATATCAAAGAGCAATGTAATAGCTACCTTATTTTTATTACCAAATAACATAGATCATTGGTCTGATGGGCAGCCTCAAGAAGTGGCCTCTTGGAAACAGTGAGATAAAAACGTTATGATCTTGATGAAATGACATTTATGACAAGATATGTGTGTGTACATATCTATCCCAACCAGAGCATGGGTGTCTGTCTGCAAAGTTCTAATATTATCACAAATTACAGGGCTAAATCAGCTGAATATTAGATCAGAGATCACTGAAAAGCTGCCCATTGGCTGAGTGGAACCCGCTGTCATCATATATTTGTACAAAATTCATTTGTGAAGTTAATTTTATATTAAAATTTGAGTTTCCCAATTGTCTTGAAAGTTCATGTTTACTAGCACTATACCTATATTTCTGCATGATTATGACTCACTGCAGTGATGAGTTCTACCTTAAGATGGATGGGGTTTATGTCTTCCAGATCATGCCAATTTCTATCATTCCCCAGTGTTTCCCTGACTCAGTTTAAGTACCAGTTTCCATTTACAACAGGTTTATATTGTTGTTTTCCTTAAAAGAACTTTCTCTGTAACAATTCTGTTTTTAAAAGTAGGACAACAAAAGATTAACTGAAAAGATTACATTTAAAAGATGAATTTTCTAACATACGGTCAGCTCTCAATATCTTTACAGGGTTGGTTTCAAGACCTCCACCCCAACCATAGATGCTCAAGTCCCTGATAGAAAATAATGTAGAATTTGCATATAACCTACACACATCCTCCCAGACACGTTAAAGTACCTCTAGATCATTTATTATACCAAATATAATATGAACGCTATGCAAATGGTGGTTGTGCTGTTATTTATTTACGGTTTTCAATTATGTTGATTTTTTAAAATATATCTGATGCAGAGTGAATAAATCTGAGGACGTGGAACTGCTAATACAGGGTCTGGACTGTATTTAATACTCAAGCGAAGCCTGTACGATCTGCAGCTGCTGCAATCACTTATGCTATTTCCTAGCTCATATAGACATGACAATTTGAGACTAACCTTTTTGAAAAGCATCTGGGCAGATACGTGAATTTATCTTAGTGGTTGAGGCACGTGATTATTGAACAAGCTTGAAGACCATATGATTGGTAACCAGGAAGGAATCTGGGAGCTCATCACTTCCAAACCTTCTTTTTACCAAAATAGCATCTGAAGCCTGCCCCTGACCCCACCCCAGGTGGGGTGATCTGCTCATAGACACAGGCAAGTCAGTGGCTGAAGCCAGCTCTCCTAACTCCCACTCCAGGGGTCTTGAGGAAACAAGATCAGGATGGTGATCAACAAATCCCCTGACCTAGCTGGGTGACTTGGACAAACCTGTCACACTTCTTCCTCCAACATAGCACAAATTTTAATTGGTGGCAGCCAGGACAGTTTCTTTGTGTGTGTAAAAAAAATGGCATCTGATCAAGTTCCCCACTTCCAGTAGAGGTCGCCTGGCGGCTGCATTGCTATTGGCCAGCTCTCCCTGGCCAGCATCTGCCTTCTTTTCCTGTGGAAACAAAGTCTATGGGCAGGAGAAAGGACATATTTGGTAATGTTACTCTCCTCAGCTTCCTGCTTGGGCTGTCTCAGCTGCAAAATGTCAAGGGAAAAAATATCCATCCAAGTTGGAATGAATTCCAGACAGACCCTGATGCCTGCGAATTTGTCAGAGGGAGCCAAGTCCAGAAAAGCAGAACATGAAGAAGGTTCATTTATTCAACTTCAAGAGACGCTCAAATAATCAGACACTCTGGTATTTATGATTTTCCCCATTTCAGATGGTCTGTAGTTCTCAACGTTCCCCTCCTTTTGCTGCTGATTCTGAGCTTCCTTTTAAATTAAACCTCAGCAGTTATAAAAAGACTCTCACATTACTTGTAAGCCACAAACACTACCAGGAGACACTCTGTTCATACAGGGCGGTGGAGGGCTGAAGAAAGGTAGCTCTTTTTGATTATTAGTCTGCGGAGGGCAGGCCAGGAAGTCAGGCTCACTTCACCTTGACCGCACCACAGAAGTCCTCATCTAGCTCCCAAGTCTGTGCCAAGGCCTCCTGCCACTCACGGCATAAAATATGATGATCTTTACTAAAAAGCACGTACTTCTTTCCACGGGCTTTCTTTTTCATTTTGGCTTTTCTTTCCTTGGGGATGGGGGCATGGAACAGCCAGTTTATCCTGACGCTCCCAGTTTGTAAATATCCCACCGGGACTGTTTGTAAAGTTGAATTTTTGTGGGGTGGGGGAGGGCTCTTAGTCTGTCTCTTGACATTCAGCACATTTTCTTTCTCTTTCAGAAACATTGCCACATGTTGGCAAAAAAGTCAGGAAACGGAATTGGAACCCAAACCTTGTTAAGTTGCTACATACACATTTTCCGTTCTACTTCTTGCTCCTTATTTTTAAAGGCCACGGTATTTGTTTGTACTTGGTCACCTTAAATCCTCACTTGGGCTCCCCAGGAAGCACAGAGGCATCCAAAAATCAATTTTAGTAACTGGTGGAAGTGCCGACATGAGGAAGGGGATGTTCCGTCTGAACATGTGGTCTCTATGAATAAGGGTTGTTTTTTTTGTTGTTGTTGTTTGTTTGTTTTTCCTTTTCCCAAACTGTCCAGCACCTCTACACTGGCTTTGCTCCTCAACAGTCCAGGGTTTGTGCTACTTCCATGGTGATCAACTGTTAGGTCATAAACATTTGACTGTGGCATCACTGAATGAGTCAGTTGGGAGGAAGCTGGGCTGGAAATACAGCTGAGAGCTTCTGTTGACAGATGGACGCCTTCTTAATCACAGCCCGCGTGGGTAGAGGGAAAGCCTTGCCTGGCCCACCCCCACTCCCATCCCGCCCCTGGCCTTGAGTCATAGTCTTGGAGTGCTCTGGAGGAATGAGCACCTCTTCCCCGCCTTTCACAGGACACCCGACAAGACCAGGAAGAGGAAGGGAGTGAATAAGGGAGCCCTGTCGTGTCACTTTTTTGTTACTTTTTCTGAGTGACAGCAAAGTAATCGTGCTTTCATTTTCTTTTTAAAATCTGTACAGTTTTCTCCTTAAGCAATTTATATGGTCAGCACCGTCTGTTTGTCTTGCGTGTCCATTTGCCTCGTGTGTGAAATGAGTGTGATAAGAGCTCACCTTTTGAAAAGCGGGATGGGGATTAGGATTAGACTATATTCTAATATCCCTTTCATCATATTTTTCTGTCTCTATTAAGCCCTGGGGACCACTAGAAAGAGTCCCTTTTGTCAGAGTCTCTTAAACGCAAGTCTTTGAGTTCACATTTCATTGTAGAAAAATTCGTTTCATATTTCTCAATTTGGGCTGTCAGAGTGCGCTATGTAGACTTCAGCTGCTAAGAAAATGGTCAGCAAGAGAAACAATGTCCTGTCCTGTGACCGCTATCAAGACCAGCTTAGTACCCCTGCCAGCCTGCACGCCTTTATCAGCCCCTCATAGAACATTCCTTCAGGGGATCAGTTTCTGTCATTTCTCTGGAATGCAATGTAAGAGCGCAGAAACTCTAGTACAAACAAATTTACCATGGCTCAGATTAATAATAGATAACACTTGAATGGTCTGCCCTCGTTGTGTGTTCTCTCTCGCCTAAGGATACATACATGATAATCAGTTGAAAATCCAGCAGGAAGACATCACTAAGAACTTCAGGCATTAAGGACATGGAACTTTGTGAAGTTTTCCTCCTGAGGAGAGTCTGATTAGCCTGGAAAGCATATTTGAACGGTGAAAATGGAGTCCAGACTGGAGCTGGGGACAAGGTTAGATGGTTTCCGAGGTTTTCTCCAAGATCTAAGAGTCTCCAAGTTGTTGAGAAGTGATTCCGCGCATTACTCACTGCTATTAGGTTGTTATTTGTGGTCAGGCCTCAGAGAGATCCAGGTTTTTCTTACATAAAGTCAGATTCTCCTCGTTGGAAGGTAATCCAGGAGTCATTCATTTCACCCCTCTTGTTTCACTGATAAAACAGGACAGCCAGCCCTCGTGTTCCTTTTGCTGTGTGCTTTATTACATGATATTTTCACTAATAATAAAATCTATGTAAGGTGTAGCTCCCTTTCTACCTTCCTGGGCCACCATGGAGCTTGCATTCTAAAAATGCCTTTATAAGAATTTTGTTTCTGACGTGAGCAGTACTGAAACAGAAATATGAAAAACTCTGGGGATTGGTGCAGCTAAACACGACAAGAAGAGTAGTTTCAGCAAAGTGCAAAAGTGGAAGTGCTATTTATATGAGCTCATTTCTGCTCACTGAAAAAAATTTAAAAAATAAACTCAAGACCCAACAACTTTTTCCTTTCCATAGCCCAACATCAGAGGCTAACACGGCAACTCCCCAAACAAATCCCAGAGTCATTTATTTTTTCTCCCCAAACTCAGGGACTTCTCTGACACTTAATCTCAAGTTCATTAACTTCCTTTAGAAAAATTCCATTTTATCTTTACAAAAAAATGCAATTTCGTACCTAATTTTACCTCAGTCTCATTTTATAGCTGCGTCATGGCTGATGCCATTCAGCGGGTCTAACTTTCGAGTTATGAATTCTATTTTTCTTCTTTTACTCTTGAAGGATGATAGGCCCACTTCATGTAGTAAGCTAGTTGAGTTGTTCCCCTGGATCTCTCCACAGAAGCTGCATTTGAACAGTTTCTTCGGCTCTGCTATCGATCAGAAGTGGCCTGACAGGTTCATTTCCTTATGAATGACTTTGGGAAGCCAGCATTTTTAACAAATGGGAAGTAAAATAATTTTATTAAATGACGAAATTCTCACCTAAAGTTGATATTCATATTTCAAATATTAATATTATTATTTCCTGGGTGTGGGGGGTGTGTGTGTGGGGGAAGAGACAGAGGAAGAGAGAGAGAGATTGGCTTTTAAGGAATTGGATCATACAATTGTGGAAGAAACCTGGCAAGTCCAAAATACGAAGGGTGGACCCACAGGCTAGAGACCCAGGGAAGAGAGGACTTTGCGTCCAAAGGTGGTCAATTGTCAGAATTCCTTTTTGCTTGGGAACGTCAATCTTTTTCTATTAAGGTCTTGGATTGATTGAGTGAGACCCACTCGCATTATGATGGGTGATCTGCTTTACTGACAATTTCCTGATTTAAATATTCATTTCATTTTTTTTAATTCTTTTTTAAATTTCAGGTAACTATGAGGGTACCTGCAATTTAGTCCATTTCATTATTTTAAACTTACCTTCACAGGAACACCTTGAATAATGTTTGACCAATATTTGGGTACTATGGTCTAGCCAAGTTGAGACATAAACTTAACCGTCATGTAAGAGCTGGACACAGTCGTAAGCACTATGGAAATAGCCGTTATCTGATGGAGTATACATGCTAGTGGCCCTGAGAAGCCAGACACGTTGCCACAGACGCATCCAAAACCACCCAAAGTTAAAATCAACTGGTCCCTTTCTTAGCCTCATTCTCTGATGGTGATGATGGTGGTGGTGGTAGTAGACCAAGAACTTTTATATATTATAGAGTTAACTTGTTGAGTGTTGACCATGCTAGGGTTTTAGGAATCTTTCCGAAGAAAACAAGGTCCTTTTCTTTATCTTACCATGACTAGAGAAGAAAAGACAATGAATGAGTGATGCTTTTCCTAATACTATATGAACATTCTACAGGATATCTCAAAGAGCAGAATCAGACTGTGCAGCCTTAATGTCTAATTATAAGACAGGCTGCAACATCAAAGAAATCCAGGTTTTGTGGTTTGCTTTTTGTTTACCTGCAAGAGAAATGCCTGAGAGCCTGAAATATGTATTACACATAGTTTGGCTGCACTTAGAGGAAAAACTTGGATTCCTAACTTTTATCGAACAAAGAACCTATTGTCCCTTTTCAATTTTGATTGGTGAAGCACAGAAGCTTTCCATTTACTTTTGACTTTCTTATTATTCTATTTATTTATTTATTTATTCATTTTGCCTACAGTTTTTTTTTTTTTTTTTTTTTACTTCATTACACCTGTTTCCCTGTGCTTAGTGAAATCCCTCCTTATCCTTGGGAGAAAATAAGAGATAAGAAATGACAGCCATGGAATCTTCCATCGGATATGGGAACAGAAATAGCTCTCAGAATAAACAGTGGCCACACATAGGTAGCTTCTTCATAAGGTGACCTGGTGACTTCACAAGATAGGCCCCACCCCAGCCATCTGGGACGAGCAGACTTGGGCTGCTCCCCTCTCTCAAGGTCTATAATTATAGTACAAAGACGAAAGTGTGCCTATGAAAGCAAACTTTGTCCAGATCTCAAAGTCACACTCTACTTTTCCAAATTACCTCAATTGGCAGTGTATGTTAGAAGGAGTCATGGAATGTCTCTGGAAAGATACATAGAAGACTGGGTGACTTGTAGGCTCCGGGCTGTGGGAGCTGAGTTCAGGCAGTGGGGAGGCTTCCTTCTCAACATCCACTCCTTGGTACCACTGGAAATGTAAGAATACACACACCATGGACACATACTACTTCCTTAAAACTAGCTACCTACCTAACCAGCTAGTTAACTATCTAATTACATTAATAAAATGTAAAAAGAAAAAAAGAAAAGAAAATCTAAATAACGTCCTCTGTTGCTATTTAGTTAACTGTTCAATCTAGCTCTTAAATGGGTTATATTTTGTTTCTTTTTCTTTTTTTACAGAAACTCTATACCTAAGCAACACTGGCCTCCTTGTTCTTCTCTGAGCATGCCAGGCACATCCCAGCCTCAGGTTCTTTGCAGAAACAGTTTTCAATGCCTGGAAAATTTTGCTTTCATTATATGCATGGCTCACTCCTTGCTTACTGTAAGTCTTGACTCAAATATCACTTTCTCAATGGAGCCTACCTTGACTGCCCTGTTTTCAACTGCAAACTTACACCCCAGATTTTCCCATCCACTTTATTTTTCATGGCAACTATCTTGTTTTAGAGTTTTGTATAATGTATATATTTAGCATCTTGATTGTCAGTATCCCAAGTCTAGAACCAAGCTCCATGAAGGCAAGGATGTGTCTTTTTTTCATTATTGTTTCCCTACTACCTAAGTACTGCCTATCACTCCTAGGTTGTTAAGAAATAATTGCTGAATAAGTGGGAGAATTAATAAATTTTGGTTTCTAAATTTGTTATACTCGATTGAATATTATTAAATGATTTGAGGCTGACACACCTAGTTTTAATTAAATATTAAAAATCACTTAAGTTTTTCAAAAATGCTCTTCAATGTCTTGCCTACAAATGGCCAATGGATATATGAAAGGGTCCTCAACATCACCTATCATAAGGGTAGTTCTAATTGAAACCACAATGAGATACTGCCTCACACACCTTAAAATGACTGTTTTCAGAAAATAAAAGATAACAAGTGTCAGCAAAGATGTGGGTAAAAGAGAATACTTCTACAATTTTGATGGTACAGTGGTTATGGAAAACAGCACAGATATTCCTCAAAAAATTAAAAATAGAACTACTATATGACCCAGCAATCCCACTTCTAGATGTTTATTGAAATCAGGATCTCAAAGAGAGATTGTTCTACTATATTCAGTATAGCATTATTCACAATAACCAAGACATGGAAGCAACCTAAGTGTCTATTGGCCAATGACTATGTAAAGAAAATGTGGATATATACAACAGACATTTTAAAACAAGGAAATCCTGCCATTTGTGACCACAAAGGTGAGCTTGAAGGACATTATGCTAAGTGATATAAGCCAAGCACAGAAAGACAGATATTGTATGATATAAGTATGAATCTAAAAAGTCAAATTCACAGCAGCAAAGAATAAAATGGTGATTACCAGGGATTGGGGCATGGGGGGGAAAGAAAAGATATTGGTTCAAAAGCACAAAGTTTCAGTTACGCAAGATGAGTAAGTCCTAGAGGTCTGCTATAGAGCAGAGTGCCTATAGTTAAGTACTGTATTAAATACTTAAAATTCTGCTAACAGTGTAAATCCTGTATGTGTGTTATCAGATACATACACACACACACACAAAAAAAAAATAATGAAAGAAAAAGTCAGGAGGAAACTTCAGGAGGTGAAGAACAGGTTTATGCATAGATTGTTGTGGTGGCGTCACAGAAGTATACTTCTCTGCAAACTCAAATTGTACACATTAAGTATATGCTACTTTTTATATGTCAATCATACCTCAATAAAGTTTTTTTAAGAGTAGCATTCTCTTTTGCAAAGTATACCTTTCTTTTCCTACTTGTCAATTCTTTTGCCCAGCCAGTATCCTAGTCTTTGTTAAGAATACTTTAAAATCTAGATTACTGTTAAGATCTCATTTTCTGTGTGTAGATTCCAAAGATATTTTTGACATAATCCTTCTCTTTTGAACAATGTTTTTACAATTTCTTAGATTTATATGTGTTTACAAACTTTTAATGCTCATCACCCCAAACAATCAGGTTTAATCAACTAGTCAACCAAAAGAAGATTTAAACATAGGACACTAGGCACCAAAAAGTTCACCAGAGGAGTCAGGGCCACAGAGAGCTATGTGACCTTTCAGGAACTCAGGAAGTTGCCAGAGTCATCGAAAACCACCCTTCTTCTATCTCAGCAGCCTCTGGCAGTTGTGGGCAGGCCACATGTGGGAGATTTCCCAGAAGCAGCAGTGCAACTCCCATGTCTGTCATCTGGTCTCGCTCCCACGTCGCCCACCTCTACTGGAGAGACAAGAATGACCTCTATTTCTCCCCTTTCAGCAGTATTGGTTTTCACTGGTGTGCTCTAAAATACAAATGAGTGAAGGATTTCATTATCAATCTCTAGAAGTCCCTCCATATATACATTTCTACAAGCTTCAAATATAAAAGAAAGAAAGCAAAGGGGAATCCTGTTAAATTGTGCTATTCCTGTGCTATTCCTTCAGTCCATTATAATTATTCAGACTTTTGAGCCAAGGGTATTATTGCGAGTTTGTTTAAGGGTCACTGTGTAGGTAAATCCCAAGGATGAGCACCACACACTCATGTCCCTGTTCCTTGGTGACCGTGACATGATGCCAGACAGTCTGTGTTTACTCTCAACTTGGTAAAGACTATGGCAGGCAATCCCAAACATACAGAACATAATCTATATAACATGCCTGTACAATTGTTTAAGAAAATCAGCAACGATTATACTTTTAATTTAATAATTGTCTTATTTGTTTTCAAGTCCCCTCCCTACCTCAGTTATCTTGTCTATAAAAGGAGGATAGAATAGTACTCATTTCACAAGACTGCTATGAAGATCGAATCAGATTTTATCTATCTATAGAGAGTTTAGAACAGTGCCCGAGCCATTGTAAATGCATAAAAAAAGATAGCTGTTATTCCTATTGTCATCATCATTATTACTCTTTCCCAGAAAAACTAATAAGTTTATGTGTCAGATAGACATATTGGAGTTAATTCCCTTTATTTCTCCCCAAATCCAAGTCTTTGCCCATAGGTAGAGTTTAGTCCTTTGCTTCATAGGTAGAGTATGGTCCTTCTCTGTTTGAATTTGGCCTTGGCTCTATGACTTGTTTTGGTTGTAGGGTATGAGCACAAGTGACAACTTGCCAGTCCTAAGCCTAGGCCTTACAAGCTCTGTGCATTTCCACTTTTATCTTTAGACTACCTCCATGTCCATGAGGAGTTTTATTCCAGGTTGCTTCAGCCTGGCTCTAGAATGAATACACGTAGGCTACAGCTACCTTAGTCAATCCACAACATCACAGTGAGAAGAAAAGTCACCTGGCCACGTCCAGCCTAGCTCAGCTGAGCTCCATCTCACCCACGTGGGCGAAAACAACAAGTGATTGCTATTGAAAGTCCCCGAATTTTCAGTGGTTTGTTATGCTGCAATAGTGAACTAATACACTTTATTTCAGATGCACCTGCAGAGAAGACCTACCAGGGACAGTCAAGTGATGACACTCGCTTTGCAGCTGAGTCATATTACATGTTTTGCCCAAATGCTGGCCATGACTCTCTGTGAATACTGCCCAGAGTAGTGCTGCGAGAACTTGAGTGGGTGTAGGGAGAGGGGAGGGCTGGTGCCAGTTTCTGCTTTCTGTGTTTTTGCTGCCTTCAACAGTCTGCCAACTAGTGCAGCTGTAGCCTTTGGACAAATGATATGATATCCTGGCATTAGCCTAAATGGTACCACACTTGCAAAGAGCCACAGCTGCTATTTGTTGTGCTTCTTGCTGTTCTTGGCTCTGTTGCATTGCCTGGGGGTGGTATAGATTTCTACACACCAGGCACGGCTTTCCAAGATTCATGGATAGAGGTTTGATCAATACAGCTACTAATGATGATGACGACTGTATTTGGAAAATAGGCCAGGATCATTTTTTAGTAGCTTGAGATTCTCTTAGAGTAAGAAGTGTGTAAATAGATGAATCAGATAAAATTAAATGATGCAACATCATGTAGTTTGTTTTGCCAGGAAAGAGGTTAAAACTTCACCTATTTTGCTAATATATTTTTAAGCTTTTACATTATTTAAAGGAGTGACTATGTACATTCTTTCTTTGATTTGCATAAAAAATATTAATATCAGCATCATGGAGATATATCCCATGTGTTTCTTTTTCTTTTTTAATTCCCTGCTGAAATTTGTAATTCATTTACATTTCTACAGAAAAGGGGTATTTGTTCTGCATGTGTTGTCTGGAGTAATCGAAAGTCATTATCGATTAGCACACACTCCTGGTGAACACGGTCCGTCTCTGGATCATATTCTGATGTGAGAATTTCTGAGCTTGGTTTGAAACCTCAAAATAAGAAAAGAAGAATAAATGAGAGACCGACCTATAGTCCACAGAAAAGACAGCATATTCTATCCCATTTCACACTTAATCGAAAGTGTTTATTTATCAGCCACATTTGCCAGTGCTGTATGGTTGAGAAAAGAAATCAAGGAAGGAGAAAAGAGATTATATGTAGGATCCAGCAATAGGATTCATGCTTTGATAAGACGGAACAGGACAATGCTTCGAGGTCCTTTGATGAAAATATAGATAAACGAATGTCTAGTGTAGTTGTTCTCAACATTGGACAAGAGTGCCTCATCTGTATTTTTATTTTATTTCCTTTTAAATCCTCCTCCTTACTTTGCCTTTGCCACCTAAAATAGAAACTCCCACATATTCTACGCTCAGAGAGCTTTCCATGTATTAGCTGAAGAATCATTTTGTTTTCCCAGGCCTGCTTTCCCACCACCCCACATCACAGTTTTTGCTTTTTAGTTTAAGCTCCACAGCAGTCCTATTCTATTCGATGAGAAGAGATAACCAAGAAAATAAATTAGGAGTCTTATGATTGACCCTATTTCTTTTTGTTGTTGTTATTAAAGGAAACCCAAAATGAAACAAAATAACAAAATTTTGCCAAGGAAAACATTTTGAACCATTTCAATTACTGTTTTAATTGGCTGGATCTGGCTGCCAGATTTATCCTCTAATCTCTACAAGAATGTTATTTGGAAAAAACTGAAATATGCCCTGCATGGAAGATATATCCATTCCTTCACCACATTCTAGTTGGAATAACTTTCCCTCAGTGAACTGGAATCATCTTAAGCAAAATTGGCAGTTCCTAGAAAATCTTAATCCATAGATTATACAAAAGCCTGATTCACTATCAGCATACTAGGGAAAAGTCTGAAAAATGTACTATGCCTGAATCCAAGATAAAGAGAAATAATGGTACTGTGCTATATGACCATGTACGTCCCTGAGTATGTGTCCGTGTGAGTATTAAGTAACATGACAGTAGAACGAGGAGGATGGTTGAAATTCTTTGGATGGTTTTATAAAGGCTTTTCTTGTGATTAGGATATGTTATATTAAGATTACACCTAGAAATGGCGCCAGCTACTTTTATCAGACTTGTGGGCTCAGAGAAAGGAAAAGGCTTTTCTTTTTTGTTTGTTTTAATTAAATAAGTCTTTAAAACATTGATATGAAGAGTAGATTATTGCATCTTCAGACTGCCATTTTTGATGTTTTCACTCCAGTAGGAGAAAGAGCTACTGTACATATTATTTAAGAAATGATTTGTAGTCATATTCTACAAAAAGACTCTGGAAAAAATGCATTAGACAATGTGTGGCCGTGGTAACCATTTGGTTTTCTTTTACTCTAGACTGGTCTCTTTTCTGAATTTGGATTGTTTGGCACTATATTGAAATTGTAAAATTTAAACTAACATCAAAGGCTACTAGAATCTGTTTCATAGAATCTTCAAGAGCACCAGGAAGGCTTGCCATTAAAGATCCATGAGAATGTGCTCCAGGGATGATCTCTACAGAGAGAACATCTGTCCCCTAGACCCTTGCTTCTCCAAGGAGAGTCTCTGGAACAGCCGCGCAGCAGCCTCACATCCTGAGTCTTGTTAGAAATACAGATTCTCAGACTTCCAGATCAAAATGTATATTTTAACATGATCTCCTGATAAAATAATAGGAGTGTTAATACTTGAGAAGCACAGGCCTAAATTATCTCCACTATTTAGGAGTGAAAGCAAATGGATACATTTTCAGTGTCTATATCAACAATTTTATGGAAACTATAATATTTCCTGAAGTATTTTTTATTACCCTTAAGTGTGAGATAGAACTGAACTCTATTTGTGCCATTTCACAATTACTAAAAACACCATCCATCCATTTCTTCATTAGTTACATTGCCAAGATTATTAAATCTGTTGTGCGTACTTCAAAATCCCAATGACTGTACATTGTAGTCAGAAGTTTTGTTGTGGCTACTCTTGAGTAATTACATCTCTGAGAATCTATCTATCTGTGGTGTCACAAAGTGACATAGAAAAGTTTCTTAATATTTAACATGATTAAATAACTTCAAATTGGGTCCAATGCATTATAATCGTTGATCATTTTTTTTCTTTTTAATAGGACTCTACTGGTACAGCAAAGCAAGAAGTAGTTTACAAGGTCCAGCCTGTATCATTTAATTTAATAATAGTACTAATTCAAATGAATCTTTAGAACTGAAGTTATTGAGAGAGAGTATGGGCAGGGAGGAAGAACAAGAAAGAAAGAAAATGAGAAAAGAGAAAGGAGAACAGAAGAGAAGGGAAGGGAAGAGGAAGGAAGGAAGGAAGGAAGGAAGGATGAAAGGAAGGAAAGAAGGAAAGAAGAAAGGAAGGAGCAAAATCCTCTACCTAAGGAAGTGTCTTCAAATGGTTCTTGGGCTTCACTAATAGCCAAATGCAGTCTGAATACAAATGAATAAATTTATGCTTACCAAAACTGTTCTAAGTGTCAAAAAATTTAAACTGATCAGTTAAATCAAGAATTCTCAAAGTTATCAGAATTCCATATCATTCTGTTTCTACATTAAAACAGTTTGGTGTCTAAGAGCTGTGGCACAAGAACGGCTACCGCCAAATGCAAATCTTTACTTCTATATAATGGTGCTCTCCTGAATCCATGTCTTCTTAACTTATCTTGGTGAACTTTCAGAGTGATCTGAAAGGAAATGGAAACAATCATTCTCTTCCTCCCTCCCTGAAAAAAGAAGCCTGAAGTCAGTTCCTAGCTTTCTTGACTCTGGGTTTCATCCTTGAACTCTCCAGAGCTGGAGGGTCCTACTTAAACAAAATCTTACTATTGTTCTCCAACACCCACTCTATTCTTAAAGAGAGCACCTTTGGAGAGACCTTCTCCAAAGCCCAGCAACCTTAAATCCTGGTGATGTAGCAGTTAGGAATACAGGGCTCTGGTAGTAGAGTAGTGCTATGGTCTAAATGTGTCCTCCCAAAAATCACAGGGTTTGTGTTCTAGCTTAGTAGCTTGGTGGCTTTGGGCAAGGTGCTTATTCTGTATAAGTTTCCTCTTCTATAACAAAACAACATCCATTTCAGAAGATTTCATGAATATGAAACACAAGACTGCAATGCAGATACTTACAAAATGTTTATAATAAATGGTACTCTTGTTTCTCTCAGATTACCTCTAAGTCCCTTTCTCTCTTCTCTCTCTCCTTTGCTCTGTTCCTCCTCTCTGTTATCTACACTCATTTCCTTCTTCCACTTTCACTTTCACCTGTCTTCATACTCAAGGTCCAAATGCTCACAAGTAAAATTTTGAAGGCCAAAATTAAATTTATGCAAAAAGAGTCTTAAGATCTCCAAAGCCCATCTGGCCACAGGGACCATCAATCATTTCTGATCAGGTTGGCAATCCATTTGTTTCTGCATCCTGTGGTTTGTCTCCATTTCTGGCAAGCATTTGTGATACCCAGGCTTAACACGACCAGGCTGAATTTAGTATTTTTTACCCCAAGCCAAATCACTATGTGAAATTCCCTCAATCTTCATTGCGTCCAATGAAGTGGTAGCTATTTATGTCATTATCAGACTTCTCTATCCCACAAAGATTTTCCTGTAAATGCTGAGCAGCATATGGAATGAGCCTGAGACATTTACACCAGTACCCGAAGCTCTTAACAATCAGAATTCCAATGGCAAGCTGAACATGACAATCCTTAAAAAGTTCATATACTTTTCTAACAGGTTGGAGTTCTCTTTTAGAGTAGTGCTTTTCAAATTCCTATTCTGGCAGTCAGTTGTATGGATCAACAATCATAAAGTAGTTTTGTTCTAATACATGCAATTCTTAGAGTACTGATTTTGTGAATGAGTTTTGATAATATAAATTAGAATGCTTTAAAATTTATTCTTATGGTAGTAGAGCTCCTCAGTGTTATGGTATACATGAGTCCTTCTAGAAGTCACATGTTATGGAAACCTAACCTCTGAAGTGATGCAGTTAAGAGGTGGAGCTATTGGAAGGTAATTAAGTCTTGAGGGTGAAGGTCTTATGAATGGGATTAGTGCCCTTATAAATAGGCCTAGGGGAGCCTGTTCACCCCAGCCTCCATGTGAAGATGTAGCTAGATGGCATCATCTTTGAAGCAAAGAGGGAGCCTTAAAAAGGCATTGAATCTTCTGGTGCCTTGATCTTGGACTTCTTAGCCTCCAAAACTGTGAAAATAAATGGCTTTTTTAATAATCCACTCAGTCAAAGCCATTTTTCTATAGTAGCCTGAGTGTAGTAACACGTAACACCGCCTTGCCATTTGATTGTTGAGTAAAGAGGAAGGTGAGAAGGTCTTCAGGCGCAATGGGGAGACTACTGGGGTGAGTATCATGGAGTTATTGTTGCTATAAGTGGACTCTTTTTCATCTTTCCCTTATGTGTTAAATGAAATGAATTGGCTTCTTTGGAATACTGAATATAATTGAGAGATACTGAATATAATTTCAAAAACACCAAAAAGGAATTATTTCTTTACAAACAGCAGCAAAGTAAGGGTTTTTGGTATTCTAATTAAGATCTTAAATTTATATAAATCTCATCAGTTTTAGACTTTGAAAAATACTATCTTACATAACTTGACATGGAAGCCAATATGGGAAAACCAAAGTAAGATTCACAATCACTAACAGTAGGAAATAATTCTTATAGCAGGAAATAATTAAGGTCAGCAATGTGGGAATAGAGTCTTCCCAAACTTAACTGACTACAGTGGATTAAGTTCACATCTGGCAAATAGAGACTATCCAAAAATGATTCTGGGAATGTGTGGAAGCCTTTGACAGTGCTGTCATTTTGTTTTGTTCCTGTGAGTATCATCTGGTAGTGCTCCCTCCTTGTTGCATTCACTATGAAATCATTTTACAGACGAACAATTTGTGGGCCCAAAAGATCTGAGACTCCCTGGGGTGAAGGGAAATGCCTCAGACATCCACAGTCTTGAATGTGCAATGAGTAAACGGTGATTTTAAGTTGGTTGTGACCCAGGCCTACATCCTTCAGCCTGTACTGTTTCAGGGAGGAGTTGAATACATCTATAAATCCCATACTGACCCCACATGTCCCTAATACATTAGAGAAAATCAGATGAATATGGTATTAGATGCTCCTAAACTGAACCATTTAATGGAATATGTTGTTGTGAGAAGCCTGAAAGCTAAGACCTGGTTTCACTGGTACCAATTAACATCATGTCATAGTGTTGGCATGGACAAGGCATGAACACAACCTTACTCTGGAAAGAGAAATAAATTCAGGGAATGTTTATGTCTGTCTTCATGATTGTACTATTTTACACATTATACAAAAGATATACTTTCAGCTCAATATCAGCATTTCTTTATTTTTACAAGATCAATGGACATCCAAACTACTTGCTTGTATTAACTCGTATAACTTGGCTGGGAGCGGTAGCTCAATCCTATTATTCTAGCACTCTGGGAGGCCATGGCCAGATGATCGCTTAAGGTCAGGAGTTCAGGAATTCTGATATCTCAGATTTTTAAATATCTAAACTAGGCTTATTTCCAACCATCGTCCCTTTATGTTCCCTTACCACTGCCCCAGGCCAGTATCATTACCTTTCCATCTGTACTTCTCTGTTTAGACAAACAAAAAGATATAAAAAGTCTTTAAGACAACTGAAAAGTCAAAATATCCAACTAGACAATGACTCTGTCTTCTCGATTCTAAAGCTTTGCTTTCACCTTTCTCACTTTACCTTCCATTCCATCTTGCATTATCATCATTTGTGTGCACGCTGAAAGGTATGGGTATACATGTAGATGTATGTTAATATTCTCAAGTGATTTGTTAACTCATCTTGCAGGCAACTTTGCTTGTGAAAGATAAACCTGATCCATATTTTTTCATTCAGTTAATTGACTTCTTTATGTGACTGAACACAACTTATCAAAATATTATATGCACAAAGGTAGAGTCAGGTCATGGAAAGGCCAAATCATTAGACTGTTGTATTTGCAGATTGATCCCTAGTGCCATAATCTCTCCCCTTGGCAGTAATTTGCCTGCTTTTAGGTCTAGTTGAAATTATTCTAGCTTAATTAAGTCACTTTGGGTGTTACATGTCAAGTTAGATACTTTATGAATATAAAGAAATGAATGGTATTCTCTTGTCTTATAGGCACACTGTTAGTTCTAAATGGACCATTTCAAAATTAAGCATGTTAAATTTATCAAACATAAGCATAACATGATGTTTTTGTGGTCAGTCCTAACTTGTACATGTGGCTCTTCACAAGATATATTTTATTCTCTTATGACTCTGTCCCACATGAATAATGTGAACATTGCTGACTTCTAATAAAGAAGTACTAAGTATTAAAGTACTGTTATTTTTGTTTCAAATGCTGTTTCACTGCTATATTTTTAAAAGTATGAATAAACCCACAGTTTAACAATAACATTTTTAAAAGCTGTAGTGATATGTTCTCTAGCAAAACTAGAAAACAATTTCAATGTCCAATTCCAGTTGTATTCATCAGCTCTTGTCCTAATAATGAATATATAAAAACCACCTCCAAACACCATGGCTTGCACCAACAAGCATTTATTCTAAAGCTTATAGGTCTTTAGGTCAACTGGCACTAGCTGATCTAGAACAGGTATAACTAGGCAGCTCTATATCAGTGGGGCATGGCTCCAACATCCCATTTGGGTTCACGTCTGTTACATGTGTGCTTATTTGGGGACCCAAGCTAAAAGAACAGTAACTACCTTTGGCAAACCATCATATTACCAGAATTAAACTAATTAAGGCAAGCATAATTAAAATGTTCGTCTTCATAAAATCCATTAACTTCCAATGACCTAAGTAAGTTCCACAACAAAGCTGAATATCAACAGTTGGAAATTTTTCCACAGTAAGAGGTAAATATTTCCATACAATAATCCAACTGACCATAGCAACTACATAGTAAGTGATTTAATAATTGAGCAGCATTTATATGAAAAGGTGACTTATCCATTCAAAATATGATTATAAAAAATTATTGGTGTAATAATCTGTATGTTTATGATCTATTTTCAGGGAAAAATTATGTCATATAAAAATTATATCATATGCATGAATGGAAAATTATACAAAGAAAGAGTTCAGAACAAAATATTACTGGGGTTTACCTTTGAGGAATGAGTTATTGAATGATTTTTATTATTTTCCCTCAAAATGCTTTTCAATGTTTTCCAAGTCAGTGGAATTAATTACTTATTATTTTTGTCATTTTAAATGGTTGATTAATTAAACTTGTTTTCTAAACTTTGAAAAAGCATTAACTCTTTGAAGCAATGGCATCACCACAGTAATATGGTACTAATAAAAAAAAATGATAAGAGTATGCTGTAGGAGGGTGGAGACAAGATGGCTGACTGAAGCCAGCTTTCCACAGAGGCTCCCGTCCAGAAGGAGAGTTAAAGGACAGAAATTTAGCAAGTAACCTGGTGGATTAGAACTACACCAAGAGAGAAGGTTGAAGAATGCACATCAACCCTGCTGAGGTGAGCTGCAACCCCAAGGATACAAACAAAAGGTACAGAATCCATCACCAAGATTCAAGAGTCCCCTCCTCCATGGGAACGGCTTGGAGTACCCCGTAAACAAACGAGCAGAGTTCAAAAGTCCTCCCATTATACTTCATGGGAGAGACCCTCTAAAAACTGGACCTGCTTCCCCTACTAGGGTGCCATGGAGCTCTCCTGCCAGGCATAAAACTGTGTAAAACTGTATATATTCTCTGCCTGCAATTCTGAGCTCCCAGCACTCCCCTCCACTCTCACACTGAGGTCTAGAGTCCTGTCACCCAGGAGTCCAGATTCTTGGGTATATTCTTGAGAGGTGTGGACAGGGCCTGAACTGCTGCTTGTCAGTGCTGATTCTGCAGCACGGGAGTGAGGAGAGGACAGTCAGCTGAGAGGGAACCACACAGGAGCAGTGGTGCCCTGAGGCACAGAACAGCAGCCATTTTTGTCAACAATAGAGCTCACCCCGGGATATTCCAGAGACATACCCCCTGCCTCTCTGGACAACGAGAGGAGGCCAGGCATCTTCTCAGGTGGCAACCCCTGGTGGAACAGACCTGGGACGGAAACGCAGGCCTCGTGAGTAAAGGGTTTGCCTAAGGCAGTACTGGCCTGGGTGGAGCGTGGGGACTAGAAAATGCGCACGCAGTGCCAGCAGACTTCCAGGGCAGGGCTGACCCAGAGAACCACTTTACTGAGCTTAAGACGCATTCGAACCTCAGGATATCATCAGCCTAGACAAAGGAGGGCAGGAGGCTAGAACTGACAGCTAACTGTGCTGCGAATACAAACTACCAGGCAGCTGCAAAGACAGGGCCTGAGGTGTAGGTTCTGTTAACTCAAAACAGCTTCTCTTCTGCAGAGAAATTTGCCCAGGACAGAAACAAATTCTGCAAAGTTGTTCTGTTCTGTCAGTAACATCAATCAGGGGCGAGGCTGGAACTGAGTGAACAGCCCAGCCTCCATCAAGCGCCCAAGGTTGTCAGGCCTCACCTCCCGTTGCCAGATATTGGCAGAGAGCAGCAGCCTGGCTGAGGAGACATAGATTTCCTTATAATTCAGGCAGGTGCAAACCCATGGAGTATCTGCTCATTGGAGGCAACTGGGTCACAGCCCTGCGGGGTTATCAGTGATTGGGTGTGACAGAGGTGCAAGGTGAAGGAGGCAGACTAATCTATTTGCAGGGTGGGTCCTCCTGACCTCACGGAGCACCAGAGCAAGTCATATTTGAGTTGTCAGCAGACGCCTGCTATCTAGTTGCCAGAGACCTTTTAAAACTCTCCCACCTGAGACAGGTGCTGACTGAGACAATTGATTTGGACCTTTTGAACTGAGCATATCATCTGAGGACTATCCAAGTAGTACCCTGGGTGTGTGGTTGTAGGAAGGTTTGACTTTCCTTTTCCAATTGTTGCCTGTGGGGGGCGGGGTGACTTAATTGCTGCTTTTTCTACACAGATGAGACTTCAACCCAGACTAACTGTTTCACAAGGGTCAGACAGAGACCAGCTGAAAACAAGACGGAGCCACTTAGCCCCACCACACCAAGCAGGTCCCCAGTTTTTCAGGTGGTAGCACTGTACAGGTCCTCAGCAAAGCTCCAGGGGTAAAGGTACAGACAATAGTCCCAGCTTTTGGGCAAAGGGCTGGTTAATCACTACTCCTGGAGCCCTGAACCCAACTTTTCTTTATCCACTCATTTAGTCAAATGGTGTAAAATAAACATGGGGTGAAATCAGCAGAAAAACTCTGGTAACATGAATAACCAGAGTAGATCAACCACTCAAAGGAAAGATATGGCAGTTGTAACTGAAGATCCCATTCATAAACAGATGGCTCAGATGTCAGAAAACGAATTCAGAATTTGGATTGCAAACAAGATTAATAGAATGGAGGAAAAGTTGGAATTAGAAATTCGAGGAGCAATTCAAAAGTTGGAATTAGAAATTTGAGGAACAATTCAAAAGTGTCTCAAGAATTCAACAAGTTCAAACACAAAAGCACCAAACATTTTGACACATTAAAGCAAGAATTTGCAGCCCTCAAAGGTATGAAAAATACAGTAGAATCCCTCAGTAACACAGTTGAGCAAGCAGAAGAAAGGATTTCTGACATTGAAGACAAAGCTTTTAAACGCTCCCAAACTCTTAAAGAGGAAGAGAAATGGAGAGCAAAAATGGATCATTCTCTCAGAGAGACCTGGGATAATTTGAAGAAGGCTAATATCCACCTCACTGGAATCTCCGAAAGCGATGAAGTGGCTTCACAAGGCACAGAGGCACTTCTCTATAAAATTATGAAAGAGAATTTTCCAGACATGCCAAGAGATTCTGAAATTCAGATAGCAGACAGTTTTCAGAACAACAGCATGACTCAACTGGAATAAGACATCCCCCAGGCACATCATAATTAACATCACTAAAGTTAATAGGAAGGAGAAAATTCTGAAAGCAGCCAGACATAAGAAAAACATAACCTACAAAGGGAAGAATATTAGAATGACTGCAGATCTCTCTGCTGAAATTTTTCAAGCCAGAAGAGGGTGGTCATCAACATTTAATCTCCTAAAACAAAATAACTTTCAACCCTGGATCCTGTATCCAGCTAAACTGAGTTTCATTTATGATGGAGAAATTAAATACTTTAATGATATTCACATGTTGAAGAAATTTGCCAAAACCAAACCAGCTCTTCAGGATATTTTCAGACCTATCCTCCATAATGACAAGCCCAATCCTCTACCAAAAAAGTAAACTCACTCAGAAACTTTTGATCAAACTCCAACTTCCACAGTGGGGAAAGGATTAAAAATGTCCACAGGACTTTCAAAAAACTCAATACCCAAATTTTACCCGACTTATCAATATTCTCCATTAATGTGAATGGCTTAAAGTGTCCTCTAAAGAGGCACAGGTTAGTTGACTTGATACAAAAACTCAGGCCAGATATTTGCTACGTACAAGAATCTAATCTTACCTTAAAAGATAAATATAGACTCAGGGTAAAAGAATATTTTAGGCAAATGGGAAGCAGAAAAAAGCAGGTGTTGCAATTTTATTTGCAGACACAATAGGCTTTAAACCAACAAAAGTAAGAAAGGATAAGAATGGTCACTTAATATTTCTTAAGGGTAATACTCAATATGATGAGATTTCAATTATTAATATTTATGCACCCAACCAGAATGCACCTCAATTTATAAGAGAAACTCTAACAGGCATGAACAATTTGATTTCCTACAGCTCCATAATAGTCAGAGATTTCAACACTCCTTTGGCAGTGTTGGATCGATCCTCCAACAAGAAGCTGAGCAAAGAAATCTTAGATTTAAACCTAACCATCCAACATTTGGATTTAGCAGACATCTACAGAACATTTTAGCCCAACAAAACTGAAGACACATACTTCTCATCAGCCCACGGAACATACTCCAAAATCGATCACATCTTAGGTCACAAGTCTAACCTCAGTAAATTGAAAGGAATAGAAATTATTCCTTGCATCTTCTCAGACCACCATGGAATAAAAGTTGAACTCAGTAACAACAGGAATCTGCATACTCATGCAAAAACATGGAAGTTAAATAACCTTATGCTGAATGATAGCTGGGTCAGAGATGAGATTAAAAAGGAAATTGCCAAATTCTTGGAACAAAACGACAATGAAGACACAAATTATCAGAACCTCTGGGATACCACAAAGGCAGTCCTAAAAGGGAAATTTATAGCACTGTAAGCCTTCCTAAAGAGAACGGAAAGAGAAGAAGTTAACAACTTAATGGGACATCTCAAGCAACTGGAAAAGGAAGAACATTCCAACCCCAAACCCAGTAGAAGAAAAGAAATAACCAAAATTAGACCAGAATTAAATAGGAAAACAAATTAAAAACAAAAGGGTTATACAACAGATCAATAAATCAAAAAGTTGGTTTTTTGAAAAGGTCAATAAAATAGATAAACCGTTGGTTAACCTAACCAGGAAAAAAAAAAGAGTAAAATCTCTAATCTCATCAATCAGAAATGACAAAGATGAAATAACTCCTCAGAAATTCAAAAAATCCTTAATGAATATTACAAGAAACTTTATTCTCAGAAATATGAAAATCTGAAGGAAATTGACAGATACTTGGAAGCACGTCACCTTCCAAGACCTAGCCAGAATCAAGTGAAAATGTTGAACAGGCCCATATCAAGTTCGGAAATAGCATCAACCATACGAACTCTCCCTAAAAGAAAAGCCTGGGACCAGATGGCTTCACCTCAGAGTTCTGCCAAACCTTTAAAGAGGAACTAGTACCTATATTACTCAACCTGTTCCAAAATATAGAAAAAGAAGAAAGACTACCCAACACGTTCTATGAAGCAATATCACCCTGATCTCCAATCCAGGAAAAGACCCAATGGAAAAAGAAAATTATAGACCAATATCACTAATGAATATAGATGCAAAAATATTCAACAAGATCCTAACAAACAGAATCCAGAAACACATCAAAAAAACTATACATCATGACCAAGTTGGTTTTATCCCAGGGTCTCAAGGCTGGTTCAATACACGTAAATCTATAAATATAATTCAGCACATAAACAAATTAAAAAACAAAGACCATATGATTCTCTCAATTGATGCAGAAAAAGCTTTTGATAATGTCCAGCATCCCTTCATGATCAGAATACTTAAGAAAATTGATATAGAAGGGACATTTCTTAAACTGATAGAGGCCATCTACAGCAAACCCACAGCCAATATCGTATTGAATGGAGTTAAATTGAAATTATTTCCATTCAGATCAGTAACCAGACAAGGTTGCCCATTGTCTCCACTGCTCTTTAACATTGTAATGGAAGTTTTAGCCATTGCAATTAGGGAAGAAAAGGCAATCAAGCGTATCCATATAAGGTCAGAAGAGATCAAACTTTCGCTCTTCGCAGATGATATGATTGTATATCTAGAAAACACCAAGGATTCTACCACAAAACTCTTGGAAGTGATCAAGCAATACAGCAGCGTCTCAGGTTACAAAATCAACATTCATAAATTGGTAGCCTTTATATATACCAACAATAGTCATGCTGAAAAACAGTCAAGGACACTATTCCGTTCACAGTAGTGCCAAGGAAGATGAAATATTTGTGAGTTTTCCTAAAAAAGAACATGAAAGATCTCTATAATGAGAACTATGAAACTCTAAGAAAGAAATAGTTGAAAATATTAAAAAATGGAAAAACATACCACGCTCATGGCTGGGAAGAATCAACATTGTCAAAATGTCCATACTACCCAAAGCAATATACAATTTAAATTCAATCCCTATTAAAGCTCCACTGTCATACTTTAAAGGTCTTGAAAAAACAATACTTCATTTTATATGGAATCAGAAAAAACCTCGAATAGCCAAGACATTACTCAGAAATAAAAACAAAGCAGGAGGAATCATGCTACCAGATCTCAGACTATACTATAAATCGATAGTGATCAAAACAGCATGGTATTGGCACAAAAACAGAGAAGTAGATGTATGGAACAGAATAGAGAACCAAGAGATGAACCCAGCTACTTACCATTATTTGATCTTTGACAAGCCAATTAAAAACATTCAGTGGGGAAAAGATTCCCTGTTTAACAAATGGTGCTGGGTGAACTGGCTGGCAACCTGTAGAAGACTGAAACTGGACCCATACCTTTCACCATTAACTAAGATAGACTCTCACTGGATTAAAGATTTAAACTTAAGACTTGAAACTTTAAAAATACTAGAAGAAAGTGCAGGGAAAACTCTTGAAGAAATTGGTCTGGGCGAATATTTTACGAGGAGGACCCCCCTAGCAATTGAAGCAGCTTCAAAAATACACTATTGGGACCTGATCAAACTAAAAAGCTTCTGCACAACCAAGAACACAGTAAGTAAAGCAAGCAGAAAGCCCTCAGAATGGGAGAGATATTTGCAGGTTATGTCTCAGACAAATGTTTAATAACCAGAATCCACAGAGAACTCAGACGTATAAGCAAGAAAAGAACAAGTGATCCCATCACAGGCTGGGCAAGGGACTTGAAGAGAAACTTCTTTGAAGAAGACAGGCGCACGGCCTACAGACATATGAAAAAATGCTCATCATCCATAATCATCAGAGAAATTCAAATCAAAACTACTTTGAGATATCATCTAACTCCAGTAAGATTAGCCCATATCATAAAATCCCAAGACCAGAGATGTTGGTGTGGATGTGGAGAAAAGAGAACACTTCTACACTGCTGGTGGGAATGCAAATTAATACATTCCTTTTGGAAAGATGTTTGGAGAACACTTAGGGATCTAAAAATAGACCTGCCATTCAATCCTATAATTCCTCTACTAGGTATATACCCAGAAGACCAAAAATCACATCGTAACAAACATATTTGTACCAGAATGTTTATTGCAGCCCAATTCATAATTGGTAAGTCATGGAAAAAGCCCAAGTGCCCCTCGATCCATGAATGGATTAATAAATTGTGGTACATGTACACCATGGAATATTATGCAGCCTTAAAGAAAGATGGAGACTTTACCTCTTTCGTGTTTACATGTATAGAGCTGGAACATATTCTTCTTAGTAAAGTATCTCAAGAATGGAAGAAAAAGTATCCAATGTACTCAGCCATACTATGAAACTAATTTATGGCTTTCATATGAAAGCTATAACCCAGTTATAACCTGAGAATATTGGAAGGGGGGAGAGGGAGGGGGGGGAGAGGATGGGCAGGGGGAGGGTGATTGGTGGGATTACACCTACGATGCATCTTAGAAGGGTACGTTTGAAACTTAGTAAATGTAGAATATAAATGTCTTAACACAATAACTAAGAAAATGCCAGGAAGGCTATGTTAACCAGTGTGATGAAAATATGTCAAATGGTATATAAAACCAGTGTATGGTGCCCCATGATTGCATAAATGTACACAGCTATGATTATTTTAATAATTTGGTTTATGTCTCAAATTCCAGTATTCAATATTTTAAGTGTTTGTTCCTAAATGTGTTCTTCTCATCCTCATTCTCAGAAGATAATTTTACTGAGTTTAAAATTTGTCTTGACAATTCTTTCAGAGCTTTGAAGATGTTTTCTAACATCTGTTCGTTATTGAGAAGTCTGCTTCATTTTAAGCTTCAGTTTTTTGAAGTTATATAATCTTGTCTCTTTCAAGATTTTCTCTTTGTCTTTCATGTTCTGCTTTTTCATTGCCATATTGTCTAGAAGGATGCATGTGTGTATATGTGTGTGTCTTTTGCTCTGCTTTATACAATATTTGTTGGACTTTCTGAAGCTAAAAATTGAAATCTATCAACAATACTAGAAAATCTTAAAGTAATAACTCTCTGAACATTTTCTTGTTCCTATTTTCCTCTCATTATACTCTGAAACTTCAATTACCTTTGTTATATGATGTTTTGCTTAAATATCTTTAATATTTTCAATGCCTTTCTCCCCGTATTTTGGGTAATTCCTTTTTCTTCCAGATTCATTTTGCATATATACCTAATAATTTCTGAAAAATCTCTTCCCTTTCTTCATCATCTTAAATCCTTTTACTTTTCTTGAAATACATGGCTGATATTTATCATAGTATGTATTTACCTTTCCAAAATCTGCAATATTTTGAGTTGGAATCATCAGTTTGACTTTTCTTATAATTCTAATTAATATTTGCTTATATAGGTTCAATCTCCTGAGAACATTCTTTCTTAGTTCATTGACTAAGGATGTCACCTCTGGAAGGCTTGTGGATTTCGGTTGTTTCTTTGCTATTGCATTTTCCCTTGTTCAGACTCTGCTTTGTCCATGCAGTTCTGAGTCACCAGATATGGAAGATGCTCTCAAGGCAAACAATGATTTGGAGCTTGTCTTCTTGTCTTTTCTACCCATCAAGATTTCCTTGGCCTTAGGAGGAACAAACAATACAAAAATATATTATCTTACAATTTTTATATTATCTTACAATTCTCAACAACACAAAAATACATTATCTTACAATTTTTTTTTTTTTTTTTTACTATTTTTAGGTAGTATTTTCTGGAAGGCTTTTTCTGGACAACTATTCTACCACATTTTCAGAAATAAAAATGCTTAATCATCTTTTAAATTATCAGTTCACTGCTATACATATCTGCTTACCTCTGTACATATCAACACCTTTCATGGATATATGCTGTGTTATGCATGTAGAAATTTGTGATACCTAACATAGTGTCTGATACATATAAAGAATAAAAAGAAATGAACAGAGCTAATCATATAATCTTATAGCATATGGTCTTTGAAAGCTAGAAGCCACTCTAGAAATATGAGGCGTTATACATATTATTTACTCAGGGGTTTGGAAGTCACATTAAATTTTCATTTTGCTATAAAGATTCCTAAAAGGAGTTGCAGAACACATTGAAAATATTGTCTGAGAAAAAAATAAAAGTGCAAATTTTACTAACATTTTATAATTTATGCATAACTAAGATTTTAAAAATATTATGGCCACTGGGAAAGAGACTGCAATTTGAATTTAGACCACTATGCTAAGAAAGAAACAATCTGGTGGTTTGGGGCTGTTAGAAAATCCCTAATAAGAAAGTCCCTAATTTTCCTTAGCTTGGTAAAAATTATCTGCTCTAAACACAAATGAGGATACATGATAAAGAGAAATAAAAACGATTCATACTAGAAACTCCTATATTTTAGGGAAATATTTTGGGGCTAGGTTTTAGAAGAAGATTAGAGGTCCAGTATTTTATTGTTAATTTTAATCCCCTATTTTAGTCTGATCATAAAAATTTGCTTCCACGGTTTTTGTGTGCTTTGGAAAAAATATTCATAATATTTATAAAGCCAAGCATTTAAACATGGAAAGAAACATGATATTTTCATGTAATTTTGCTGGGACATTAATAGGCTTTTTAAAAAACTGATGAAAATTCCTGGGGAAAGAGCAGACCTCTGTGTGTGTAAGTGTGTGTGTGTGTGTGTGTGTGTGTTGTGCATGTTGTGTCTACTTGTGTATTTACACTTGTTTGTGGTTCACATATTTTGTGGTTGAGTTATCCAAAGTTTGTTCCTTCTGATGAAGTCTTGCATTCCAATTTCATTGCAGTGTGCCATTCTTCCATGTGGTTTGCTTCTTCTTGCATCTGAAAATAATTTGGAAGAAATAGAAACATAAAATTTGATTTATCCTGAAAAATCTTTTCTTCATTTCTTTTTCAAATTTGATCAGTTCAGTCATTACTATACAAGGATAAAGAGGCAAAGACAGGCTAATCCATGAAAAATGTGAACCCGAAGACTTCTCTAAATATGATATTTGAGCACACCAATCCCAAGGTATTGAAGACTTATTCCTTGGCTCTGAGAATTGCAGCATCATAGGAATGAAAGCTCTTTCCCTCTATTGGCAGTTCTTTTGCTTGTTCACACTTTGCCATGAGGTTTTCTTTTCAAGATTCTTCTTGAGAAGGACTGGGTTTAGCTAGAATGAACACTGTACTCCTAAAGTCACAAGAAGCACAAGTCAAAATTATTTCATTTTCAGGCATCAGGACAAAATATGTAAGCCTGGTGGACTCTACTTCAAAATTAGACCAAAAAATAGAAAGCATTTTCTAAATTATGGAACATTCAATTCAATGAAATACCACCCATGCCTATTTACAAAAGTTTTGAAGCTATGGTATGTGTTTATTATAAAGTTAAATGGAAATAGGATCTAAAATTATATACGATGCTACATTAGCAAAACTATGACTGTTTTTAAAACTGGAATATAAAAATAAACTAGGTAAAAAGCCACCAAACTATTAATTAATCATTATCTTTTTGTTTGAAGAATAGGAGACTTTTAAAAATCTTAATTAGTTTTAACAACTTAGTGAGTGTGGATACTTTATTATTTTATTTATGTATTATTGATTTATATATTTATTTTGAGAAAGTAATGTTGTTTAAGGCAGAACAAATTTCCAGGGACCTAGGTTTTAATTATATTTTTTACCATTCACTAATGAGTGCTTCATCTTTGTATCTATATGGTTTTAAAAATACTGTTATTTTAAGACTGTATCTCATTTCATGCTTTATTCTGAAGATTTATAGAAAATGGATTTTTCCCCAGACCCCTTACATTACATTGGGAACTAGATAGCTATTGAGAAATAACCAAAATCAGAGGAGATATAAATGAAATTGGGACCAAAAAAAAAAAAAAAATACAAAGGAGGAGCAAAATGAAAAGGTTTTTTAAAGATGAACAAAATTGATAGATCTCTAGGTAGATTAACCAAAAAAAGAACTATTTATATAAACTCAATCAGAATTGAAAAGGAGACATTGCAACTAATAGCGCCGAGATACAAAGGATAATCTGAGACTACTATGAACATCTCTGGGCCCATATATTAGAAAACCCTGATGAAGGAGATTCATTTCCAACATAGAGCCTCCCAAGCTTGAATCAGGAAGAAATAAAAATGCTAAACAGACCAATAACAAGCAGTGAGATTGAATCAGTAATAATAATAATAATAACTCCTTAAAAAAAGCCCAGGACCAGACGGATTCATAGCCAAATTCTATCAAACATACTAAGAAGAACTGGTGCGAATACTACTTAATTTTCTGAAAAAAATTGAGAAAGAGGGATTTCTTCCTAATTCATTTAACAAAGCCACTATTACTGTGATACCAAAGCCAGAAAGGACACAATTAAAAAAAATGAAAACTAGAATTCAATATTTCAAATGAGCATAGATGCACAAATCCTTAATAAAATCTTTATGGGGGCAAGACATGATTGCAAGAGGGACTTTACCTAACAATTGCAATCAGTGTAACCTGGCTTATTGTACCCTCAATGAATCCCCAACAATAAAAAAAAAAAAAAAAAAGGAAAAAAAATAAATAAAATAAAATAAAATTCTAGCAAATTGGATCCAACAGCACATCAAAAAGATAATACATGTACACCATGATTGACTGGGTCTTTTTCCAGAGATGATTTCAACATATGCATGTCAATAAATATGATTCACCACATAAACAAAATTAAAAACAAAAAAGTGCTCATTTTGATAGTCGTAGAAAAAGCATTCAATAAAATCCAGCATCACTTCATGATAAAAAAAAAAACTCAAAAAAACAAAGCATAGAGGAAAAATACTTCAAAATAATTAAAGTCACATAACAAACTGCTGCTAACATCAAACTGAATCGGGGAAATGTAGAGAGTATTTTCCCTAAGATCTGGAATAAGATAAGGATGCCCACTCTGTTTAATGCAATCAGTAAAAGAAAGAAATAAAGAAGATCCAAAGTGGAAAAGAGGAAATCAAATTATCTTTGCTGATGATATGATCTTACACCTAGAAAACCCTAAAGATTCCTCTGAAGACTCTTAGATTTGATAAGTGAATTCAGTTAAATCTCAGGTTACAAAATCAAGGCTCACAAACAAGTAGCATTTTTACATACCAATAAAAAATAAGCTGAGAACCAAATCAAGAACTCAATTTCATTTAAAATAGTAGCAAAAGAAAATACTCAGGAATATATTTAACCAAGGACCTGAAAGATTTCAACTAAGAGAAGTATAAAACAATGATGAAGGAAATCATAGATGACACAAAAAATTTAAAAACATCCTCTGCTCATGGATTAGAAGAATCAACATTATTAAAATGACCATACTACTCACAGCAGTCTCTAGATTCAATGCAATTCCTATCAGAATACCCATATCATTTTTCACATAATTAGAAAAATGACTCTAAAATTAAGATGAAACAAACAAACAAATAAACAAAACCAAATAGCCAAAGCAATCCTAAGCATAAAGAAACCAAACTGGAGGCATCACCTTGCCTGACATTAAATTATACTTCAAAGCTATAGTAATCAAAATAGTGTGGTACTGGTATAAAAACTGACTCATAGATTATTGGAACAAAAATCCAGAGAAAAATAAACATGAATGGTTATACATAATTGGTGGGAATGTAAATTAGTACAAACTTTATGGAAAATGGTATGGAGATTTCTCAAAGAACTAAATACAGATCTATCATTTAATGCAGCAATCCCACTACTGGATATCTACTCAAAGGAAAAGAATTCATTATATCAAAAAGATACAAACCCATATGTTTATCACAGCACAATTTATAATACCAAAGGTAAGGAGTCAATTTAAGTGTCTATCAACCAATGACTAGATAAAGAAAATGTGATACACACACACGCGCCCATACACACATACCTTGGAGTACTACTCAGCCACAAAAAAGAATGAAATAATGCCTTATGTAGCAACTTGGGTGGAACTGAGGCTATTGTCCTAAATGAAATAAATAGCTCAGGTTGGAAAATCAAATAGTACATATCCTCACTTATAAGTGGAAGCTAAGCTATGGGTTCACAGAATGCAATGATAGACATTGGTGATTCTAAAAGCAGGAGTTAGGGGTTAGGGATGAAAAATGATCTACTGGGTACAATGTACACTATTCAGGTGAGGGGTACACAAAAATCTGAAACTACACCACTATACATATAATATATCCATGTAAAAACATTGTACTTGTACCCCCTAAATCTATTGAAATAAAAAATGTATTTGTTATGGTAAACGTCACAAATCACATATTCCACTTTAAAGTGACATTTCAGATGGAAATGCTTACCTTGGTGGTCCTGAAATGGTGATATTTGGCAGGGAGTGAAGTGACAGTTCTGCTCAATACAGAGAATAAGTGCTAATATGTGGTACTGACAGGCAAGGAAAGCAAAGGCAGATGATAAATCATGTCTTGTAGCAGTTTCTCTGGGTTAGGCTCTCCCACACAAAGGCATGTTTCTACAACTATTGGATCTTGCTTTAAATTCCAAATTTGTGGTAGATATTTATATATCAGAGCATATGCTCCATGTGAAATTATTCACCACCTGAGTATATTTTCCATCAACTCAACTTTTTACATCATTGCACTCAGTCAACTTAGTTCTAATTTTTAAAAAATGACAATTTCATATTTTTCATCTTAAACATACCACATCTGATTTTTCAACTGCCATAACTCAGTTTTCAATACAAACTGTAGAAAGCAACTTTAATCTATTAGAAGTTACATATTTTTCTAGTCCTTATTCAAAAGAAATATTTTACCTCTAATCAAAGGATGATGACTTTTGGTACCTTCAAGTAATACCTTCTGTGAATGTGATTTCTTACAAGTTTTTTTAAAAAATGTTATATAAGCAGTCTACTGGAGACCACAAACATTCCCGTCCAACATAGTGCAAATTATACTCAAGTCTCATAAACAACCTACCTATTTAAATCAACCAGTGAAGAGTTTTGACAGTGGTTTGTCTATGGAATTCCAGCCTGAGCCATTTAAGGCAAATCAGTTGCATTAACTGCTCTAAAAGGATATTTGTCTTGACTATACTGGTTGAATATTTTAAGAAGAAAGTAATTTATCAATCAGTAAATATCCTTATGAGTGTGAAATTCATATGGATACTTTGAAAGGTCATGGAGCATCACACAATCTAGAGGTTGAGATATGCTACTCAAAATGATTATGGACCTTATATTTTAGTTGAATGGGGCTGATGAACAATATTTTAGATGGAAACAAATATTGCTGCATTATTGTATGTTATTAAAGTTTTTAACATACTGCATTATAAACAAATGATTGACCCAACTTGGGTAATGGGTCCATAACTTGACCTGCTGGAAAGCCTACATCTCCAAAACAAAAACGAGAGCTATTACCAGATGAAGGGGAATGAAGGCTGGGAAGGCAAAAATATAAAAGTGTCCAGTTATTTTTATTTTATTTATTTTGCTTCTTCTTTACATCAGAGCTGTGAGCTATAATTGTAGAAAACAATGTCCTGTCCCCATACCTGCTGGTTATTTGAGATGCCTGAGCTCTTTTTTGCTCCTTCCTTCTTTCTTTCTTTTCCTCTCCCTCCTTCCCTCTATTCTTCCTTCTTCCCTTAGTCCTTCCTTTCCCTACCTCCCTTCCAACAGGGTCACACTGTCATTCCATAGCACAATACTAAATAGGCAGACTCAGTTCAAGTTTATAATTGAGACGCAAATCCCACAACAAATCACTTATCAGAGTTTTGTAGCTTGCTCTAAGGTCATTTAGATAATCTGTGCAACATCACATTATTCCTTTTCTATGATATAATAAAGTAGAAAATGCTTTCAAAATTTAAGAACAGATTTTTTCCATTTTCAAGTATTCTCCAAGAATTTTTCTTAAAACTCTGCACTCTGCAGTAATAAAACAATTATAGAGTCAGAAAAGTAGTTTTAACAGAAAATATTATAGAAATTGTCTAGGGTGTTGTTTGTTTCTTGCAGTAGGGTTGCTCTTTTTTATTGAATAAAGACATATTCCTTGTGACTAAAGCTGGCCCAAATTTATACAATGGCATTAAGTATGTGTATTTTAATGTGGTTTCCATCCAAAAAACATTAGGACTTTTGTGTTTGCCAGGCACACAAGCTAGAGAACTTCTGTAATGTTGTGGAAACCTTTCCCAAAGGATATTGCTGTGGTTGTTGTTAGGCTTATGTTACCTTTGCCCACCATTTTTTAGTCCTTTATAAATCTCATGAGAGAAATATTTTTTGGCTTTATTTTTACTTGCTTCTGAAAAATCATTGGCCAAAAAGCTGGCTGATAATATATATTTCTTATATATTGTTTGAATTTGCCATATTATCAGAAGATACTACATATGCAGAGTGCGGGCTTTTCTGCAGTTATATAACACTCATGCAATAGAATTCTTCCAAAGTGAACAAGATAAACTTGATTGCAAAAGATTATTTTCTTTATATCCAAGTGTATGTATAAAGGGATCATTTTATTCTCAAGTAATAAAGTCAATGGAGCTGATTTAAAATAATCTCTTTAAAATGAAAATTCCCATAGTGGGAGTTTGGAGTTTAATCAAAATTGTCAGTAAAATGAGACTTCTAAGAATATGGAATGGATAATCTGAAATCAGACATAGATAAGTCTACAATCATAGTTGAAGATTTCAACACCCTTCTCTCAGTAATTGATAGAACAACTACACAAAAAAAATCAGGAAGGGTGTGGAAGAATTTGACAAGATCATCAACCCATAGGTACAAATGGACATTCCACTCAACAACAGCAGAGTAGACATTTTTTCCAGGCACCCATGGACTATACATCAAGATATTCCATATTCTGGGGAATAAAACAAAATGAAACAAATTTAAAATAATTTAAATTACACAAAGTGTGTTCTCTTACTATAATGAAATTAACCTAGATACCAGCAACAAAAAGAGAACAGGAACATTTTTGACCACTTGGAAATTAAATAACACATTTCTAAATAGTCTATGGATCAAGAATAAATTCTCAAGAAAAATAAAAAAATAGGCCAGGTGCAGTGGCTCACACCTGTAATCCCAGCACTTTGGGTGGCCAAGATGGGCAGAACACCTGAACTCATGAGTTCAAGACTAGCCTGAATTGCAGTGAGACCCCATCTCTAAAAATAGCCGGACATTATGATGGGCACCTGTAGTCCCAGATACTAGGGAGGCTGAGGCAGGAGTCATTTGAACCCAAGACTTAGAGGTTGCTGTGAGCTATGACAACAGGGCACTCTACTGAGGGCAACAAAGTGAGACTCAGTCTCAAAAATAAATAAATAAATAATGAATGGAATGAAATAAAAAATATAACATCAGAATTTGTGGAATATAGCTAAAGCACTTCTTTGGGGAAAAGTTATAACATTAAATGTTTACATTACAAAGGAGAGAATGCCTCAAATCAATAATCTACACTCCCATCTGTGGAATTTAGAAAAAAGAAGAGCAAAATAAACTTGAAGCAAGCGGAAATAAAAGAAATAATAAGAGCAGAAATAAGTGAAATTTTAAAGAGAAAACCAATGAAACAGAAAATTGTTCCTTTGAGATGGTCGATAAAATTGACAGCTATTTGATTGACAAGAAAGATAAAAATAAGACTGACAAAAAGAAAAAGAGACAACACAAATGACTCATGTTAGGAATGAAACAGAGCTCAGCAACATCGAAACACTCATAAGGCAATATTACAAAGAAGTCTATACGCATAAATTTGATAACTTGGAAGAAATGTATCAATCTTCAAAAAAAATAAAAAACAAGCTACCACAACTCACCAGATAAAAAATAGATAGGCATAACTTGACAAACCCTAAAACTATTAGGGAAATTCACTTCATAACTGAACAACCCATCATATGATGTTTAAAGAAGAATGAACACTAATTCTACACAATCTTTCCAGAAAATATAAGAGGAGGAAATACTTCCAAATAGTTTTATGAAGCTATTATTACCCTGATACCAAAACAAGACGAATACAAAAGTAAAAATGCAGACTAATACCCTTCATGATTATAGACATAAAAATCCTTAATACAATATTAGTAAATATAATCCTGCAATATATAAAAATAATGATACACTATGACCAAGCAGGGTTTATTTCAGGGATGCAATGGTTATTTACTATTTTAACATCAAGTTAGTATAATTTACAATATTAGTACACTAAAGAAGAAAAAGCTCATGATTACATCAATTGATGCAGAAAAGGCATTAAACAAAAATTTACCATCCACTTACATCAAAAACTCTCAGAAAACTAGGTACAGAGGGAACATCCTCAACTTAATAAAGAGCATCTATAACTAACGTTGTTCTAAATGGTGGAAAACTGAATTCCTTACTCTTATTCAAATAGTGTTGGAAGTTCTAGTGAGTGCAAGATGGCAATAAAAGAAAATTAAAACCATACAGATCACAAGAAAAAAGTAAAACTATCCCTACTTCATATGGCATAATTATCTATGTAGAAAATTTCAATGGCTCTACAGAGCTACTAAATCTAGTAAGTGATTTCTGCAAGATTGCAGGACAGAAGATAAACGTATAGTAATTTTTTATACCAACAACAAAAACATGAACACCACAATAAAAAACACAATTCCATTTGTGATCAATCACAAAATGAAATACTTAGGTATGAATCTAACGAGCATGTACAGGAACTTTTATGCCAAAAAATATAAATGTGAATGAATCACTTCTTGGCCTTTTGACTAAGAGTAGAAGACTCAACATAGTAAAAATGTCAATTTCCCCCAAATTTCTATATAGGTTTAACCTAGTTCCTACCATAATCTCAGAAATTTTTGTGTAGATAGAGACAAGCTTATTCTCAAGTTTTATGGAGAGGCAAAGGAACTAAAATAGCTAAAGCCATTTTCAATAACAATAAAGTGGGAGTAATGACTTACCTGATTTCAAGACTTATGTAGTGACAGTAACTAAAACTAAGTGACATTGGTGGAGGGATATACACGTAGATTGAGGAAATTGAAAAATAAATCCAGAAATAGACCCATACAAGTATGCCCAACTAATTTTTTTTACAAAGGTGTAGAAGCAATGTGGCTGAGGAAGGATAACCTTCATAATAAACGGTGATGAAGTGATTGTATATCCACAGGGGAAAAGAGAGCTTCAACCTGAATTTCATACCTTATACTATAAAATATAAGTGGACTTAATTATAAAATTTAAAACTGTACATATTTTTAGAAAAATAAACACAAAAGAAAAAACTTTTTAGGGGTCTCGGACTGGGCAAAGGGTTATCAGATGTGACACCAAAAGCATGATTCAAAAAGAAAAAATAATAAATTGAGTTTCATCAAAATTTTTAGAACTTTGGCTCCATAAAAGACCCTACCAAGATGCTCAAAAGTTAGGTTACATACTTGGGAAAAAAATTTTCAAACTACACATTCAAAAAGGGATCAGTATTTAAATTATACGAGAGACTAATAATTAAAAAAGAAAAATAATTCAGTTAGAAAATACACAAAATACATAAAATGACATCTCACTGAAGAGGATATGAGGATAACAAACAAGTACATGATAGCATGTTCAACATCATTCGCTACTAGGGAAATGCACATTAAAATCACAACAGGTTATCCCTCCAGATCTATCAAAATGGCTAAAATAAAAAAGAGTAACAACCCAAATGCTAGCAAAGATGTGGAGAAACTGCTGGTGTGAGTGAAACGATGCAGCTAATCTGGAAAACAGTTTGGAATGTAGGGAAAAAAAACTAAACACGTAACTATTATAAGATATAAACCAGCAATTGTACTTTGTATGTGGAAAATGATGTTCATACAAAAACCTGAAGGTAAATATTTATGGCAGCTTTATACATAATGTAAACTGGAAAGAGAAGAAAACAAACCAAATGTCCTTCAATGGGTGAAAGGTTACTTTGTGGTATATACCTATCGTGGAATACAACTCAGTAGTAAAATAAATGAGCTATTGATACACACAGCAACTTGATCTCCAAGAATTATGAGTAAAAAAAAAAAAGCCAAATCACAGAAGTCTACGTATATTTTGTACAAGCCCATGTATATAACATTTTTTAAATGATGTATTTGTAGAAATGGGGACCAGATTAGTGATTGGCAGTATTTAAGGACTGGGTGATGGGTGAAGGAAGAGGAGAGGAGGCAAATGAAATGGCTTTAGAAGTGCAACATGAGAGATCCTCGGGGGGATGGAAATGTGCTGTATCTTCAATGTTTTAATGCCAATATTCTGGATGTGATATTGTACTATGAACATAGTTTTGCACGATGTTACCACTGGGGGGAACTGGATAAACTGTACATAGGATCTCTCTACTATATTCTTTATGACTGCATATGAATATATTAATCTAAAATAAAAAGTTTATTGTAAAACTTTTAGTAAAAGTTATGAAAATTAGTGTTATAATATAAAACTTCTATGAAAAACCTATTTTCAAATTTTGGAGTGAAAATTACACTACCTGGAGGAATCTGGAATTACAGTAATTTCCATCTAAAATCATGCTATTTCTTGCTGTTAGTTATTTCTTCCATCTCGCATTGGAGAAATTCTTCCCATGACATTTTAAAAAGTTATTAACACTGTGAGATAATACAGTGCAGGTTCTGCATTTGTATTCAATCATTATACAATTATAAGTAGTTATGATTACACAATGGTATAATTTTTGCAGTAAATACATCTATTACTTCTGTGTTGTTTGACAACATTATGTTTTTGTCTATTTTTGAAAATTAGAACTTGACCTCAATCATTTTCTAAATGTCTGAGAAAAAGCAGTTTATCAGAAAGAGGTGAACATGAGTAATGTACGTGTGAGAGTGTTGGACTAGACAGGAAACAATTTCCATACATAATGCATCTTGTATTAGCAATGGCATTAAAAGTTTCCAATTAATTAGATTAAATAAATAAATTGATTAAGAAAAATATGATTCATTTTTCACCTTGTTTATTTGATAAATATTAAGAGAAAAATAGATATTACAAAGATTATCATTAAAATCCCCACCATATCATAGATTTTTTAGGACTTGATTTTCTCACTTTGCAAAGGAGGCAGAGGTGTACTAAGCAAAACTTATGGCACAAGGCTAAATCTCTTTTTAAAAGTATTCATAGGTCACATTTTTAACAATGGAAATTTTATCTTCTAAAAATCATGAAATTCACTAACTCTGGCTTAAGCAATCTATCATTAAGTTACTGTCACATGAGCATTTTAAAATGTTGGCCAATCTTCCCAAAACTTTATAAATGATGCACATAGCGTATCCAATTAAAATGTTATGGCTTGAAATCATTGGTTTTGAGACACTTCTGAAGATAATTTATTTTATAATCTTTGTGATAATTAATTTTATGTGTTGATTTGATGGGCCATGTTGCCCAGATGAATGGCCAAATATTATTCTAGGTGTTGCATGTTAACCTCCAAGGGAGAGCATCTGCCCTGGAACATGCACTAAACTACCCAGGAATCAGAGTGGACAAAGGAACAACTAGTCAATGTCAACCATTCTTCTCATCAGACTTCTGTGTTTGGTCATGTGAACAGAGTAAGGTGTCAGGGATGCAGGTTTTGCATGAGCCCCACCACGTAAGCTCCTATTTACTGAGGCTGGTTCAACTTCTGCCATTGACAAATGTCCAAGAACTAGCAACAGAGACCAACCAGCCCTTCAGGCGAGCAACCAGCTACCTGGTGGAAAGCTGAAGGCATTGGACTCCTTCCAGGATAGGAGTGAATTAACACTTTTTGAATGAGTTGTGGGTTTGTCTTTCCTGTCACAAAGCCTCAGATGGCACAATTATCCATGGGATTATAGTTTACTCCAACAACATGAGACCCCATAAAACATTTCATCAAGCTAAGCCAGTGCTTCTTAACTAGGGGCAATTCCCTTTCTCCTATACTACACTACAAGACATTTGGCAATGTCTGGAGACATTTTTAGTTGTCACAAAATGGGAGGTTATTACCGACATCTAGTGGCTAGAGGCCAGAGTTGCTGCTAAACATGCTGCAATGCACAGAATGGTCCCCAAGGGGGAGTGGAGGGGGTGGGGGAGAAGCAGGGGGCTGACCCCCAACCCCAGCCCAATAAATAATTATCTGGCCCGAAATGTCAATATGCCACTGTTCAGAAACTCTGAACTAAGAAGAACCTCCAAATTGTTTTCCATAGTAGCTGTATTAATTTCCAAAAAAAAAAAAAAAATGTATAAGAATTTCCTTTGGTCCACAGTCCTCCAACCCTCACTATTTCTTGTCTTTTTGATGGTGTCCATTCTACTAGGTGTGTGATATGTCATTGTGGTTTTAGTTTTTATCTCTGATGATTGGTGAAGTTGAGCTTCTTGGCCATTTTTATGTCTCTTTTGAGGAATGTCTATTCAGGTTCTTTGACCATCTCTTAGTTAGATTGTTTTTTGGCTGTTGAGTTGAGTTCTTTATATACTTCGAATATTAAACCCTTATCAGATATACAGTTCACAAATATTCTCTCCCATTTCATAGTTGTCTCATAGCTGTATTGTTTTTATTCCTTTGTTGTATAAGAGACTCACTTTATAGCAAAGAAGGTGCAACATTGGGTCTAGAATCATGAAAACTCCACTGGTTCTTAACTAGGGAGTTATGTCCTGTCACAAACCATACTACCCAAAAGCAGCTTCCATTGAAGAGCAGTAGAATAGCACATAGAAAGTACAGGTGAGGGAAAAGCTTGAATATGATAACATACAAGGATATGGAGTCATCTTCCACGATACAGAAGGTACTCAAATCCATGACTATTACATAGGCTGTGCCCTATTAGTTAGGTTAGAACATATGGTGCCCCATTAGTTTCAGTACACTGTACCAGGAACCAAGAATTGGAAACAAGATTGACCTACAGGGAGTTTCTAATTCCTTTATCTGAAATCCTAATCTCTGTATGTTTAGTGGTCCTGGTTCCTTATGGGGAATATCCCATCGGTAAAATATAACCTATGATTTCTACCTGTGGACTTCAGATTCCAAATGCCAGGGACCAGTGTGCAAGGAGGGAGTACCATGTTGTAGAAGTAATTGATCTGATCATCAGGAGAAAGACTGTTATGAAACATAAGGGACAGGGAGGGCATATTTGGTTCTTGTTTATATCTTGGCATTCCTTTGCCAACTTTTGATTATAAATTGACAAATACAGTAGCAACAGTCTGAGAAGGGATTGACGACCAGGCATTTAGACAATCAGAAATGTGGGTTTGAGTCATCCCACTGGGAAAGTCACCAATACCAACCAGCACAGGGGTTAGCTGTGGAAGAAGAGAATTCAGAATAGGTTGTGGAGGAAGAAAACAACAATTTATCACAGTCGTAGCCTCAAGCCCAGCTACATCAGTGATAACTGTAGTTTTTCCCATTAATTTTCCCCCTAAAATATTTACTTCAAGAAAGGGACCCATCAGAATCCTGGAGAAATGGCTCTCAGAACTGATGTGAAACCAGAAGCCTCAAGTTGTGCAAGGGTGCACAGTAGTGGATGCTGTGCCAAACTGCTCAGATTTCCCTTCCGGGAGAAAGGACTAATTCTCTTAACTTCCTGGGAGTATTGCTGTGAGCATTTGGCTTACAGCAATTGTTTAATAAATGCAAATTCATCTTGATCAGAGATCAAATTTACCTGGGCTTCACTGACATTGCTTATATTTATGTCAATATTAATCACCTTCAGGAAAACCATAATTCTAATTTGTTTGTCTAGTCATTGTGCCAGGTTTCTATGTGTATTTTTTAATACTCTTCTTGTAAATTAATCTATATCAGGGGAGAAACTAGCTGAAGTTAAAGGCTAATGTCAAGTGCTGACTGAACAACAAATGGATAACCTCAACAATGTAAGAGTCTGGCTAAAATTATTAGTCAAATTCTTTTGTTTATTGGCTGGACCTAAGATCTAAATATCACTATTCAACAAATAAACTTAGACTATTCCATTAAATGCAATCCCTATGGAAAAACAATGAATCAGAAGAGAAGAGATGTAATTGGTATAACTTCTTCTTAAATATTTAATAAAATTTGCCCATAGCCATCATCTTCCTTGAGGGAAAGTTTTTAATTATGAATTTTATTTATTTAATAGAACTATTCCATTTTTTCTTTCCTTTTTGTCTGTTTGATTTATTAGGTTTCTCAAAACAAGTTTGTCCCTTTCGTCTAATTCAATGGTTCTCAACCTTCCTAATGCCACGATGTGTTTTGATTTTTACAAAGGGGTTGCAACCCACAAGTTGAGAACTGCTGATCTAATTTGTTACTTGATTTAATTTTCATAAAACTGATCATAGCATTTAATCTTTCATTCCTTCTTATATACAAATTTTTCATCTGGTATTATTTCCTTTGAGCCAAAAGAACATCCTCTAATTCTTATTGCCATGCATATCTATCTGATAATCAATACTTTTCAGGGTTAACAACTTCTATATTTCTCTTTCATTAGTTTAATGATGTTGTCTCCTGATTTTCATTGCTTATGATGGGGAGTCAACCTTATTTCTTATTATTGACCAACTATATTTAATGTGTAATATGTTTTTGTCCCCTTCTTGTTTTGTTGCTGTTCTTTTAAATTGTGATTTACAATAGTTCCACTTGTTTGGTGTGTGCTCAGATTTTTGTAATTATGTGTATATTTAAGTTTTCAAATTTTCTGATCAAGTTTTTAAAAATAATGTCCCTGTCTCATAATCTTTCTTCTCTCTTTTTAGAACTACAATTACACAGATGCTAGTATGTTTGTTACTATTCCATAGGTCACTAATAATCTAGAATTTTAAAGTAATTTTCATGTCAAATTTAATCAAAATCATTAATTCTGATAGAAAATTCTAAAAAATCAAAAGTAAGCAGTATCAACAATTTATAACATATCTGTAAGAATGGTAGTTAGGTCTGGTTTCTTCTAATCTAAAACTTATTCCTCACTTTCTTTTTTATGTCTTATTGTGTTGGCAATGACTTAGAGTTTATATTGATTAGTCACAATTAAACATCCTTGTCTTTGATCTATCTTAAGAGAAAAATCTGTAAACTTTCACAATTAAGAAGGCTACTTATTAAAGTTATTGAAAAATATCTTCAATTGATTTTGAGTTTCCTAATTTTGAATATTTTTCTATTTTAAAGTAGATTGTGAAATCTACTATTTTTCCCTAACTCTTGGGGAAAAATTAGGAGAAATAACCATTAATGCCATTTCCAAGAATTTTAAATTGTCTCCACTTCTGTCCACATGTAGAATTTCACTTCTTTGTCCCTTCTAAGTCAGGTTGGCCATGTGACCTGCTTTGGCTTATGAAGTGTGGGCAAAAGAGATTTGTGCCACATGTGAGCAAATTCAGAGCTAGGGTGGTACAGTTCACCAATTTCCCTTTCTCTGACACAGTGATTGTGTAAATTCATGTAGAGAAGGCACTTCTATCTGCCTGGATCCCATATTGACTAGGATGAGCAGTTTCCTTAGCAATGTTCACTGGTTGGGTAACATAAGGTGACAAAATTTAGATCTTGTCATGGGAAACCACTCAGATATTAGAGTCATTTATTCATGGAGAACAATCTAACCTGTCCTTTATTTTTCTTTTTATTCCAAATCATTCTTTTATTTAAGCCTCTTATTCTTGATCATAACATATTATTTATTAACTTTTTTTATTCCAAACCTTTAAGTTTTATTCTGCAAATACTTCTGTTGGTAGTACATAACCTGAATTTAACATATTTCGTATTTCTAATAGGTAAAACCAAGTAGGCAACTCAGCTTAGAGGATATTTTCATTAAAAAACATTTCTTTCTAAGAGTAAAATGTGTAAAAGAAAATAAGTAACCATATAGTCTCTGTCCTCTGGGAATAATAGTGAAAATTTATTAGAAGACATTAAATAAGTTACCGAAGAATTTTATATGGGCCATGTGAGCTTAGGAAAAAAAGAAATCTTTCTAGATGGAGTATTCCAGAAAGGCTTCATAAATTAGGTGACATTTAAATTGTACTTAAAAGATGAACACAATAACGATGAAAAAGTAATAGGCAGGGTTTATTAACTAAATAGACTGAGAAAAATCTAAGCAAGATGTATGAATGGATGAGTAAGTTACATAGTTTGGTTTATTTTAATAGCAGAGTTAACTTGTAGAAGTATGAATTTGATGCTATAGGTATAAAACATTTTTGAATAGGGGAGAGATTTTGTTATGATTTTAGGAAGATGATTAATATTGCTATTACATTTAGAATAAATTATAAGAGATGGGTAGTAGAGGTCATGAGAGGTTTGGAAGAGAGAGGACATGGGAAAGAACAGCTTTAACTTTTATTGAGCTACATGGTTTGCAGACGTTTTCAGCTAAGACTTAGCATTTGAAAACCTAATAGTCTTCATTTATGTGTATTGCAAGCTATGTAAATAGAGTCTGTAACTAGATACACCTCATTGGATAACCACCTCAAATGCAGTATTTTTTGTTATTGAACACTGACTCAATAAGCTCATGTTCAACACTAAAACCAAAAGTGAAAACCCAGATGCCTAGGGAAAGAAAAGTTGGCAGTACAAACTCTGGGAGCGGGGTAGGGTTTTTCCTGGCCTCCTGTTGCACAATAGGCAATTGTGATTCAGGTGTATTTGTTTATTCTGGTAGAAAAAAATCTTCCAACTAAAACAAAAGTGCCATTATAAAGAGCTAGACAAAATCAACAACACCCTACTTTGCCATGTCTTGCGTGACTGTAAAGAGGTCACATTCAGCGATTGTTGATCAGACTTCCTTTGTCTCCTTTTTAAAAGGCATTTTGCAAATTGTAATACTTCTTCATGTTCTAATGCATCGCTTGTTTAGGGGAGAGGTTGGATGTCAAGCATGTGGGAAGGAGAAGGGCCTAGGGGTTTCTAAAGTGGTCACTTCAATAGTCATTTCATAATGTGTTTGTCGGCACGTCTTTCTTCTAGTTCTGGTTTTGTTACTTTCTCTGTGTTTTCAATGTAAACAGTAGTACAAAGTGAGCTATCTTCCTTCTGCTCAAAATAACTACTCATTTGAGTAAAATTTGTAATGTTGGATTCTACTTTTAGCCAGGAAATGCAAACAAAGCTCAGAGACTGCGTGTTCCCTGACCCCAAATTCATTCCATGTTGCTATAGCATCACCCCTGAGAAAATAGGCTTGCCTGTTTTCCTCCCCATAGACACACTCAATGGGCTTTTGTCAGCTCTTGAATTGTAGCATTAAAATTTAAACAGTAGGGATTTAATGGAGGATTATTATGACACTCCAGTGCATTCTTTGTGTTGCCATTAGCAACAATCCCAAGGATGAAATAAAATAATTGTTTTAAGAGGTGACATTTTCCTAAAAGATGAAGGATCTACCTGATATTCTCGGAGTTTTATAAACTGAGTTGCGTGTGTTACTGTTAACATGAGTAGAATACTGGTAGTGGATCATATCAATTCAATGAGTTAAGGAGTATTTTTCCCTTTTAGTCAGAGTAATTGACAAAGGCAAGAGATATTTTCACAGGCCCCCAAAAGATGAACTTCAATCTGCTGCTCCCACATGCATTCTCCACTGTCTGGAAGATGTGCAAAGGCGATGGGACAAGGTTCTCCATATCAAATCCTTCAAAGTGCTGACAGGATAAAAGAATCCTAACCAAAAGCACCAGAGCGATGTCTGTCTGTATGGTATGGTAATGACTGTGGCTATTCCGGATAGGATTCTGGGAGAAACTCAGATATTGAAACTCAGTGAATGGAACTGAGAATTTCTTGTTGTAATACTGTTTCTTTGATTAGTTACAACTTTGTTTCTAAGAAGAGATCCAAATAAACGATAAAGCAAGATATTTATATTTTTGTTTGATTATATTATCAGAGAAACTTTCTTATAGTTATTTGACATCTAGATTTATACTTTCTGCCAGTGATTTGCCTTTTTAGCTGTATGACATTTATATCTCTGTCCTATTCTGATGTGAATATTCAGGTTTATATTTGGGATTGAATTTTTCTTTTAAGTGATAAGACCCACAACAATTTATATTGCTCTTCCCAGCTACCATAATATGGATATATCTTTCCTTTTCATAATTTTTACCAGATAACTATTTTCAAGATATTTTTAATTGTTTTATCTTGAAGTAAATGCAGGTTTATTCTAGAAATAATGCAAAAGGAGTAATAGGCCATAAATAATAAACAGTCCTTTGTATTTTTAACACCCATAGATAATATTTCTTTACCTAACATGAGTCTTCATATATAATAATGAAAATTAGTCTTATGTTCACCAAAGGCATCTAGAGTTCACCTGTACTTTCTATAGAGGCAAACCTATTACCAGTTTCTTATATTTCCTTTCAGAAGAGTCCATGCAAAAATATTTATATGTGCCATTTTTATGGAAAAAAGATAAATTTTACATATTTCAGATGCTTTCTTTTTCATGTAATAATAAATCTTGAAACTAGTGTAAATTCCAAAATGTGCATGAGGAAATATAGGGGTTAGAGTCTTATAGGCTAAATAGTTGGGGGTTTGAAGAAGGAGACTAAGGAGCTTGCCATAAAGTTGCCTTCTGCTAATCAATGACACTGTTATTCGTTAGGTTGTACATGGCTGGTCAAAATGGCACAGGTAATGAAACATGCATTTGTTCACACCTTACACAGTGCTGAGAAAATAGCCTAGTTCATCAAAACAAAAATTATTAACATCATTTTTATTCATACAGTTCAGGATAATTTGTCATGGCTCATATGAAATAACAGGTAATTTCTCTGCTAAGTTCCTAAATGAGAGATTTTTAGTTAATTCCCTATCCTTTTCTGTTAAAAATAATGTTGCACTAAACATTCTTGATATTATGATTTTATGCACACATAGGAATATGCTTGTATTCCAAATTCAAATTCTAAATACTTAGAAGGTGAATGATTTAGGTCAAAACAATATACAGAAGTTCACATCAGTGAGACAGACCAGATGTTGAGGAGAACCACTGTGGGTTGAGGTCCCCCTTGAGCCAGTGGCATAGCTTTGGGAAGCAGCCTCTTCTCATATAAAGCTGAGATGCTGCTGGGGCCAGGCTGAACCTGATCTTGAATATATCATTTTAATTTTTTTTAGACAAATTCTCACTCTATCACCCTGGGGTTTAGTGCTGTGGTGTCATAATAGCTCACAGCAATCTCAAACTCTTGGGCTGAAGCAATCTTCATGCCTCAGCTTCCCAAGTAGCTGGGACTTTAGGCTTCATAACATAACTTCTTCCCCTAACTTCATAACTTCTTCCCCTTCATAACACTTGGCTAATTTTTCTGTTTTTAGTAAAGACAGGGTCTTGCTCTTGCTCAGGCTAGTCTTGAACTCCTGAGCTCAAGCAAACCACCAGCCTTATCCTGGTGGATAAGAGTCCACCAGGATAAGAGTGCTAGATTATAAATGTGAGCCACTGCACCAGGCCAATATCATTTTAATTAGACAAGGGAGGCTTGCTGGACTTGTCTCAGTTTGCTAGTCTTTGAGTTACAACTGCAACTTGTCCAAAATTTGAGTTCAGAGGTGCATTAGGGTTGTGTCTTCCATTACGTTTTTCTGTGTTCGACTCCTCTATGAGTGGGAGAATCCCCTTGGTACTTTTGAAATGAGAAAAAACATTTAGATGTAGAAGCTGCAACACCAGCAAGTTGAACTGGTCCAAATCACTCAACTTACAGTCACATTAGGTTCTCTTCCCCTATTTGAACTCAACCCAACCCCCATTCACAAAACCTGGTGCCCACACCCCTTATGGGACTGGGTAAGATGGTGATGTGGGCAGTCGTATCTAACAGAGTTTCCCAGTATAATAAGCTTGATGAATATTATATTGGGTCTTTTTGGGAGACAGGAAGAACCATAAAGCAGCTGAAGTCAGGGCAGAACTGATGAGGGTACTAAGAGGGTAACAAAGGAGAGAGGGGCTCTGTTCCAGTAAGGCATTGCATTCAATTTGAGCAGGTTTGAGCCGGTACCAGCTTATGGCTCAACTAAAAGAACTTCTAATGATTTTGGTCAGCCCAAACTTCTATGGGCAGTCATCATTCCTGACACCTTTATTTCTGTTCTGGAGACTCTGGCTCATCAGCCCACAGCCTCATTGCCTTTTGCCTAGGACAGTAAGGCTTGCTGCCTCATTGTCATGGTAACATTTGCTCACCAACCCTCTCAGAGGGAAGTGAGCCATAACCAAGTCACCACTGGGGCAGCTTGTTTCAATCCTGTCTCTCATAGCTTAACTTCTAAATACTCATTAACAAGAAGAGCATCAGGAGACCCTTACTATGTTCCCTTCCTCTTGCCCAGCATTTGCTACCAGATCCCAGAGAGGTTCATCCTATTTCCAAATCTGGCCTGCAGGAGTCTTGCCCTTTTTCTTCCTGAAAGCCATGTCTAAGTCAGCCTTCCATCACTGGTACCAAAACTATTAAGAACTATGAAGGATCTGATATATTCTCTAACTTGTAAGCTAACTAGTCAGTCTGCCACTATTTTATGGTTGTAAAACATGATGCAAGCCTCTGAAGTCAAAGACAAGGGACTTTATTACTCACAGCGTGGTAAGCAGCCTATTTCTGACAGTACCCTTTGCTTCCAAGCCTTATTAACATGACCCAGACAAACCCATATATAGCCTACACACGCAGTGGTTTGCATTCCAGAGGAGGAAGCCTCTATATAGGGAATGAGTATTTTATAATAAGCAGTAGCATGTCTGTCCTTTGTTCTAGGCAAAAACACTATCTCTGTCATTCAAAGTTATTTAATACTTTCATATAAACATCCCTAGAAAGGTAGACAGAAGAAAAGATAGTGCCTTTGTCCTCAGGATGTATCAAAACATGAGAGACTCATGGAGAATTGTTTCCAAACACATTCTATGGTTTGAATGCACTTAAATATATTCAACTACTCCCTCTGCCCCACCCTACCATTGGCAGGCATTATTTTATTAAAAACTCATACTAGCTGATGGAATAATTCTTATATTGTGTTTATTTCTATTGGATAATTTGCCATATGGAACTATTAAATGGAAATGAATATGTTTAACGTTAATATACTTTGCAAGTTTGCTCTACCAAGAAGCAGTTAAAATTAACATTCCAAGCAGATGGGTCGAAGGGTTACTTACTTCTAAATGTGGAAAAAAATAAATAACAACCCTCTAGTCTTTAATTTAATTTTTCCTAGGTAAGTAACTAAAGGCAGAGTGTAATAAAACACCTTAAATTCATGTATAACAGAAGATATTGTTTTTTAATATCTTGAAAAAACACAGCTCTTAAATAGCCAGTGTATCTTATCAGAAGGATAAAACGAAGGCCAGGAAATATTTCCACACTCATTTCCATAAAATTTAAGATACATCTACACATAATCTGTATCCTCTCATCATGAAATTTGTTATCCAAGTTTATTCAAAAAGGAGGATGAATTGTTTTTATATTACTAAAAGATTTCAATGAGTTTTTGCTTATAAACTAAAATTTATGACATTTTTAAAATCAGAAAGTACATTTATTAATGTTTCTGGTTAAACACTCTATACACTTGATTTTATTTATGTTTTCTTGTATGAGATCAAGATTACTCACCAGTCTTGAAATAATTAACTTTAAGACATCACTGATTTGTTGTATAACTTCCATGGTAATAGTTTGAATTGACTTAGTAGCATCAAAAACACACCAAGAACTTTTGTTAAATTTTCTACTATTATACAATCTGGTTTATATTATATAATGTTTTATACTATACACTCTCAATAAACCTTGTGATTTAATATATTCAGTTCTAACAAACAGTAACTATTCAAGCTTTTCTCCCTTAGCAGAATCTGAGTCAGCCCTGGATGTTGCTACTCATAAGTTTCTAGTCATGGCTATGGAATGAGAAAGAGTATTTTACTGTATTAAATTTTTAAAGGAAATTAAAGTTCTTAGGATCTTTATTTATGTCAGTCAAATACAGATAACCCTTGATCATAGATCACAGCAAAAGGAAACAGATGGTCATTAACGAGTCAGTAGTGTCTACTAACAATACATACAAATCACAAGGACTACAGATATTGGAGTTTTTAGACGTGTGTGTGTAAAAATATGCACTATTTTTACAAAAGATAAAAATTTTCTTAAACTATCAAACAGATTTAAATAAAACATACCTTTTTTAGAATAAAAATATAATCTTTAAACTTAAATTAGTGAATGATCAGATTAACACAAAGACTCAGTAAATAAACTGAAAATTTCATAATGAAGAAGAATGAAAAATGCAACACAAAGACAAAATAAAATAAAAATTACTAAAGAGTGTTTAAGACACAGGGAATGTAGAATACAAGAATGAAACCTTGTATGATTTATTGGAGTTTGAGAGGAAGAGAATAGGGATTATAACCAGAGCCAAATTTTGAAAGGACAACAACAAAATTTTTCAGAAATAATGGAAGGTAAGAATCTATAGCTAGAAGGGTCACCAAATGGGATAAATAAAAATGAATCTTCAACTCTGCCCTTTCTACTAAAGAGAAAGAACACTTCTTAAAAGCAGACTGAGAGAATAAACGAATTTCCTAAAAACAATCAATTGAACAAACAGTAGATGTGTCAACAGCAGCAACAGAAGCCAGGACACAGTGAAATGATAAAATTGTCACCCTAGAACTGTATAATGAATCAAATTCTCTTTCAGTAATTAAAAACAAATAAAGATGTGTTTCATAAATAAGAACTGAAAACTTTTGGCATTAGCAAAACTGCAGTAAAGTAACTTCTCAGATATTTTTTCAGCATAGAAGAAAATGACTCCAAAAGGAAAATGGAAGATGTATAAAAGCAAAAAAATCTGAAAAAAACAGGTACCAAATAGGAAAACAAATGGTGAATTGTTAAAAAAAAAAAAAAATGGGGGAGGGAGAAACAATCAAACAAATAGAATTAGGAATAGAAAAGAAAACTTAAGGAAAGATAGGGCAGAGATTAAAAAGATAACATCAGAATACAATAAAACTTAAAATTTGCATGGAGGGACATTAGAAGTTTCTGGGGAAAAAGTAATAAAAGAATCATGTAGCATGAAGATTACCTTTATAATTATAATAAGATTAAGAATAATCTTAGGACAATTTAAAATTGCACTAGTAGATTTTAATATTGTTTTATTTTATTTATTTATTTATTTTTTGCCAGCTTAGAAATGTTTAATTGCTGAGAACATTGGATATGTGCGAGTCAGTTCTTATAGGGCTCAATACTTCCCTTACTGGGCCATCAGCTGTATAATGCCCCAGTAGATTATTTAAAAACCTGTACAAAGCCAACACCATGCCCAGACAATTTCAAAGAAAAGGTTTTACTAAGCTTTCTTCTAATAAACTATTCCAGTCTTATACAGATTCTTCTAGAGCAGCAGTTCTCAACCTGTGTGTCGTGACCACTTTGTTCCATTTGTAACAACACTACAATTAGGAAGGTTGAGAACCACTGTTCTAGACGATAGAAATAGAAGTAAAAGAACCCCATTATGATCTTAATAACAAAACTAGGTATATTAGTTTTATGTTGCTGCTCTAACAAATCACCCACAAACTTAGTTGCATAAAACAACACACATTTATATATGCTTCTAGAGGTCAAAAGTCTAACACACACTTCACCAGACTAAGATCAAGGTATTAGCAGAGCTGAGCTACAGTCTTTCCTGGGTCTTAAGGTGGAATTGTTTTTCAGAGGCTACCCACATTCCTTGGGTCCTGGCCTTCCTTCTTCATCTTCAAAGATGGATGAGTCTTCAGATTACATTTTTCTGGTTCTCCGCTGCTGGAAAATTGATGTCTAATTACATCGCTACCACCTAGGGGTGCTAACTCCAACCAAAGCTAGAAAGTTTTATAATGACTCAATACCCAATTTTATATATACAGTAAAACCTCCATAGTTGACCACTTTCCTACATTGACCACCTCCTTACTTGACCAAATTTTTATTGACCAGACATGTACCATATTTATTCAATCTAAGACTGACCTCTATATATTGACCATCTCATAAGTTGTATCTTGGCCACGTGGATATGACATACAATATTAATTTACCCTCTATACTTGGCCAGTTGAGTCCACTCTATACAAAATGGTAGAAGATGTGGACTTTGCCCCTTAGTAGTATTATTTTTTCTCTAGTATAAGTTCTTTTGTGCACGGTTTATTATTACCATGTGTTGGATTAAGCCTAATATCCTATTGTTTATCATGTGCTGTGAAAATTTTTTTTCAATGTGAAGGATTGGTCTGAATTGTGGATACATCCTACAATTACTGAAACATTTTACAGTTAATTAAGATATGATAGCCCAAAAGAAAGAATTCAAAGAGCTGACATTGAAGGAAAGATTGATCTTCTACATTTTCTGGAAAGCAGCAGACAAAGAAAGATGGCAGGACATTTCAGTTTTAACAAGACCACAGTTAATATCTAAAAACATAAACATGAGTACTTGGAGACATTTGGTAAAGAAACAGAGACCTACAGTGGAAAAATGGAAGAAAACTCCCCTCTATGAAGTCAATGAGGCCTCTATGAAGTTCAAACAAGTAAGAGCAGTTAATGCCCAAATCTCCAGTCTGATGATCTAAGAACTTGCTAAAAAATTCACATAGAAATTTCAGGGTGGCAGATTTCCAAACATCAAGTGGTTGGCTTGAGAAATTTATCTCATCTGTGACATGAGATCTCCCAGAAAGTCTTGTATGATGAATGTAATGAAGTTGCAATAAAAGTTGTGGAAGAGTTCATCAAAAAGTTCTCAGACTTCTCCAGAGGCTTCAAAGATGATGACATCTTTAATGCTGAGAAGTGCAGACTCTTTATCAGGGTGCTGCCTGACAGAAGCCTCATCCTTAAGGGTGGCAAATGTAAGAGCAGAAAACTTTCCAAAGAACATTTCACAGCTCTGCTTTGCTAGATCAACTGGAAAGAAACTAAAGCCCTTAGTGATTGGTAAATTGACAAAGCTACGTCATTCAAGAACCCAAGGCTTGAAGACCTTGAAGGTTTGATCTCACTCAAACGCACATGGATGACTGGTATCCTATCTGAGGAGTAGGGAAGGGGTATTAACTGAGAAATTAGGAAGAAAAAATGGTCTATTCTACTGACTATAGGCAACTGTCCTGGCCATCAACAAGTGAATCATCTCACAAATGTAACACTGAAATTTCTGCCTCCAAATATGACCTCAAAAATCCAATCTCATGACCAAAGCATCATCCAAACATTTAAAATACACTACCAAACCCTCCTCCTGCAGTGGATCTTTACTTACACACACCTGTGGTCCATCTGTGGAAGCAATTTTGCTGTATGTTAATGCTCTGGATGCTGTCCTCTGGATCAGTTCTTCAAATAACGTTCAGCCAGAAACAATACAGAAGTGTTTCAAGAAAGTTTGATCTATCACAACCCAAGACAGTGTTTTGGCCCCATCAGATAGTCCATCTCCCATGGTAGAATTCAAAAGAGTAGATTTTGAAGGTTTTGTTGCAATGAATGATGAGGTGATGACCAACAATGAACCTGACCCAGTAGCAATTTTCCAGGTGATATTGGCTGAAGTGCAGACCAGCATAAAAAGCACATGAAGCAGCTGATGAAGTGGAAGAAGCAAGTGAGGATGACACATAAACTGCAGAGATTCTCACTGCCTTTGATAATGCAGCTGACATTATTTGCTGTGGAAAAATGCTCAGGTATGGTGAGTGGTAAGGTAAGACAGTAAGGTAAGGTGGAGTGGGTGGTAAGGCACCACAGTGATAGCTCAGGAGACTAATGCTCCAACGGACCATTTGAGAGGGTCCAGGGGTCCTTCAGACAAGTCATCTGAGGGTTGTTGTTTCACTGGGCAGAATCTCCTGGGGCAGTCACCAAAGGCTGGAGAAGACCTCAGAGTTCTTGCTGGCAGATCCTCCCAAGGCATCTGATTTTGTGATCCTTCACAAAAGGAGGGTCTATTCTCATGATCTCAGCCATCTTTCATTTTCTACTGATTTGTTTCAAGTCTTGGGTGATAGTGGACAATAGCAGGTGGTATTGGACAGTAGCAGGTGTTATGACCTCAGTCCATTATGCATATGTTTATCTCTTGGAACAGTGCCACTTGACATGTGTGACTCCATTTTGAGATAAGAATATGACAAATTATTATGATATATCAGAAGTGCTCTTTGCTTTTAAGAAGGATGTGATTTTATTGAGCCCACCCGGATATTTCAGAATACCCACTTGATCTCAAGATCTTTAACATGATAATCATATCAGCAAAGACCCCTTTTCTAAATAACACACTCTGTTCCCAGTTTCCAAAGATTAGAATGTGGACATCTTTTGTGGGGCCACTATTCTGCCTACCACAATCAACTAGCAAATGTGAGAAAGGAAACTCAAAGGACATGAACATATATACAAATATCCTAAACTATAGTCTGACAAAAGAATACTTTGGAAATCTTAATCTATGATCATATTATGATCAAGAAATTCAGAAATGTTAAATACTATTAGCATATCTAATACTGTATTGAGAGAAAAATGGAAACATATTATCATCTCAACAGATACAGAAAACAATAGCTGAAATTCAACAATTATTTGTGATCTTAAAATTTCTCTTAGTGGACTAGAAATAAAGAGAATTTTCATAATCTAATAAAAAGGATCAATAGAAAATGTACATTAAATTCAAACTTTGAGGCAAGGGGCGGGCGGTGGGTGGGGGGTGGTGGGGGGAAAAAAAAAACTTTGAGGCAAAATATTAAAGGAAATACTGGTTTCCTTCTTTATTCTTTTTTTTTTCCTCTCTTTTTTAAATTTCACAGTAGTATGTGGGTACAAATGATTAGGTTACATTGTTTGCATTTCCTAGGTAAAGTTTAAGTTGTAGTTGAGCCCTTTACCCAGAGGGCATGTTGTATACCCTTACATTGTGCACCTTAGATGAGAGATTACCAATCAAAAAGTACTTTCTTTCAAATCAGAAATAAGACCACTCACCTTTTTTTTTTTTTTTTTTTGCAGTTTTTGGCCAGGGCTGGGCTTGAACCCACCACCTCCGGCATATGGGACCAGCGCCTTACTCCTCTGAGCTACAGGCGCCGCCCAAGACCACTCACCTTTAACATAGAATTCTATGAGGATAAAATAAGGCAAAATGAAAAAGAAGTTCTGCAGTTTGGGAAAAAACCTAAAATCTTTATAATAACAGAAAACTCTGACAATGAATACATACCACTAATAAGATAATGTATCTAGGTGTTGAAAAAAATAATATACAGAAAATGACAAAAGATTACATATGATATGATTCAATTTCATAAGACTCAAAAATAAGAAAAATTACACTATAGCCTGTTAAGGAATATATTTTGAAAAACATCAACCAAAACAGCAAGGAAACCATAAACCCAATATTAAAGAGAGTGGTTACCTTTGGGAATAGAGCGATGAAATATAGAGAAATATATAAGTATTCCCAGCTAGTTCCAAAGTTATTGGTAATACTCCAGTTCCTGAATCTGGAAATGGTTCATTCTTATTTATTTTATCACTATGTTTTATAACATATAAATACATATTTTACATATATGTGTATTTTATATATATATATTATGTAATGGAATCTTAGAAGTTATGTGCTGTAAATAGGAGAAATTGTACATTACAATGAAACACAACACAACAACTATAATGTTCTTACCATCGGTAATAACCATGGTTAATATAGCAGTGTGTTCTGACTGAGACTAAATTCTTTTTTTTTTTTTTTTGTAGAGACAAAGTCTCACTTTATCACCCTTGGTAGAGTGCCCGTGGCATCACACAGCTCACAGCAACCTCCAAATCCTGGGCTTAGGCGATTCTCTTGCCTCAGCCTCCCGAGTAGCTGGGACTACAGGCGCCCACCACAACACCTGGCTATTTTTTGTTGTTGTTGTTGCAGTTTGGCTGGGGTGGGGTATCAGTGTGTTCTATTGTGATATACAAACACACACACACATTTTCTTAACATGTGTGACTCCATTTTGAGAAATGAAGATGTCTTTCTTAATTTTCTAAATAGAATCGCGTTTAGACTATAAGAAATTTTCTCTTTCTATTCATATTATTATGTGATCACTTCTTTCTTTCCTTAAATAGTGCTTGAGACATAACTTTAAGAGTTACATTGTTTTCCATTTCCTGACTCACTATCATGTATCAATCCTGCACCTAAATTTTGACATTGCATTTTTTTATTTTTGCATTGTTATAACTGTGACAAACATTCTTGAACCTAATCCTTTGTACACATGACCTAGACTATTCCCTTAAGGTAAACTTCTAGAAATGGAATAGCTGAATCAAAATATACAGACTGGGGCTGTCAAATTGACCTTTACTTAAGATGATACACATTAAGTAGGAGTCACAAATTTTCTTCTCCCACATACTGTGGTTTTAGAAACCACAATGTAAATTCTGGGAAGAATAAAGAACCTAGTTAATGGAGAAATCAACATTCCATTTCCTCATATTGTTTTCTCCTTCTCTACTGTCCCATAAATACAGCTATACACAAATCATCAAGCACCGAGAGAAAATCAACAAGAATAAAGAAGGTCCTATATCCTCAATATTAACAGGAAACCAACAGATAAAAGACTATATGCCCACATGAAAGAAGAACACAATTGAATTCAAATTGGCCAGGGCAGAGGGGAGAAGAGCCAGGGGAAAGAGGAGAAGAGAGGGTGACTGGTAAGCTCTCACCTAAGGTGCACGATGTGAGGATATACAACACACCCCCGGGTAAAGGGCTCAACTACAACTTGAACTTTACCTAAGAAATGCAATCAATGTGACCTAATCATTTATACCCACATGTTAATGTGAAATTTAAAAAAAGAATAAAGAAGGAAACCAGTATCATAGATCATCCTCAAAAGAATTCCGGAGAATACATCAATAAAACAAAAATATGGAGCCATGAAAAAAATTAGAAAACTGAAAGCCTTCTTAGAATTTAAAACCATGCTTCTAGAAATAAAATACTTTAAAACCATGATGGTGGAAATAAAATTACTCATAAAGATGCTGAAAAAATAAATTAGTGCTGAAAAAATAAATTAGTACTGGTAAAAGGCCTAATTGGTTGATCGGGAAAATGAAGTCACATCAAGGAAAATCTCCCCAAATGAGGAGCAAAAGGACAGAGTTGAGAATTAGAAGACAGATGAGAAAGAGTCAGATATTAAACTGCTAAGGTAGCATTGGTTATATATAAGGTATAAGGCAAAATTAGCAATAAGTAATGAAATATAATATGTAATAGAAAAAATATAAATATTTTAGCAGAGAATTGAGGCAAATATATTCATTCCTTTCACGTGGCATTCTAAGAGAGTAAAATAAGGCAAAATGGAACAGAAGTTCTGTGGTTACATATAAATAAGTAGTTAAATTTATGGCTACATATGTAATTGAACAACTGACCGATATCACTAAATATCGGTCATAGACACGTTTTATTATAGAATTATTCTCAACATTGCGGAAGTCAGATATTTTCCTAGAAATCACAAGTTTCCATTTCTACAAGCTGGAAATGTGGTGAGCATGAAGTATCATGCATGTCTGACACTTCTGTGTTTATAGAACAGCAAGGCTTCTGGGTATGTACACACAAGAGACATATAATGGTCTTCTGTGGTGGTGAGTCAGTTTTTCCAACTTCTTCCAGGGTTACTTGAGTTCAGATTCACAAGGATTACACACAATTTTCATTTCATCTCAAACCAATTTTCCTTTTTAGTGGCTTTGAAACCAAACAGCAGAGAAAATTTCATTTGCATGTCAAACTCCTTGTAATGCATTTAGATTTTTGTTATTATGCAATTTGAGTGTCTGCAAATGGATTTTTCTTATGAACACGTTTCATACAAGATATAAATTCTCAATATGATAGCTTCAAACTCCTAAAGTAGGACCCTCCACACCGCCGAAACCTGATGCTTTCTCCTATGCTTTTAAGTCACAGAGACATGCTATTCTCTGAAAAAACACTTTTCCCTACTCTCACTGTTAGCAACAAGAAGTTAGGTTGGTGGCATGCACCATTTTCTGACAAAATGAGGATAACTAAACCACTGACTGAAGTTGTCAACTCCTGAAATGGGCATTAGGTTATGGAGAAAATAAAAATATTAAATGAAGTGACCCTGATAAATATTGACTTTCTGGCAAGTTTGGATCTCCTCATGCTAAATAAAAATATGAGGTTTCTTAGTGACACTTGACCTATGAAGTCATCTCCAATAATATTATAATACATTGGACAAGAAATTCAAAACAAATGGATCCTCTAACCGAGCCAAATCATTACAACAGCCTTTGACTAATTCTCTCCATATTACGCTTTCCTTTCCCCAATTACCTCCCACTTCCTCAATATGGTTTTTGTGGTTTATAGAAATTTCAAGCTGTCAATGTCATAAACTTACAGAATAATAATGACCACAAAGTATAAACAAAATACAATCATCTTAATTTAGGAATAGAGGTAAAAAATAACATAAAATTACAAACAATGGACAAACTCTTGGTTAGGTTCCATTTAGCAAATTATACACTAGTGATTCTAATTTCTATGTTCCAGCTCACTTCTGACGTCTCATAAACAAAACTCAAAGTCTAAAGCTTGACAACATATTTCTTTCTTCTCTTTTACACTTAAATTGGGCTTAAGTTCATTTTATTATCATCTTCTTCTATAGGAGATGACACCTGTTAATACAATAATCCTATAATCTGTGGAGGTGTGTTCCCAAGAAAATAACATTACAAACAATACAAACTTGGATTGCGTATATGCCGTATGAAAAGTACTAACTATACTTGATATGGGTGTGGTTATGGAAGACAGAATGTAAATCTGAAAAACAGTTCATAGACCCTGTACTCAAAGGAACTTACTATCCAGTAGAAGAAAAAGACATGTTCACATAAAGGTCCAGGAACTTGGGTGTAAACAAAGAGGTGAAAATAGAGAGAGAAGGGTATACTACCTATATGATGGGCATAGAACTAGGTTTTGAAATTCAAATGCTAATGTTATGATATGAACTTTTTAAAAGTCCCACTGCGCTGCCATGGTTCTCTCAGGTCTGAGCTAGTCTTTTACACAATGGGCCATGATATAATCACTGTAGGATGTTTTTCTGGGTTGGATTTCAGGAAATTCAGCTATACGTGAAGTCATCACATGTCTATACACAATTTATAGTTTTAGCCAACCACATGGAATAAATAATTCAAGAAAGTGTCACCACTTGATTGATATCAAAAATTCTGACTTTGTCTAATATTGACAAAATAATTGTTGGAATTTACCAGAGAAAAATAATCTACCACAACACTATTTGTTTGATATCATGGAGATAAAATGATTGCATGGTTGATTTATGGAACTTGCTTTTTAACCAGTTGTGGTTTTATAGAAACATGACCCTGGTTTCATAACCCTCTTTCCTTTCCAACTTCATTTGTGATTTATTTTATGACCATGAGAATGTAGGAAAGTATTTCCCATGTTTTAATGGTTTAACAATCATTCCTTTTTAGATAGTAAATGAATCAACTGAACAGACAACCGATAGAACTGGAGGAAAAAGGATATAAAAATGCAAAATAGCCACAAAAGATGGCCTGAGTGCTTTCTTTTTGGGCCACTGAACCAACTGTTTTTCCCTGGTCACTCCAAATGGTAAGAGGGATGCCTGGTGAGTGTAAGAAGAGTCAACAGTCAACACTTCCTGCGTTCCTCCAGCTCTCTCGTATATTAAAAATAAACCAAATTAGCAAGGGGTGGTAAAAGAGACCTGTTTTGTTAGGTTTTTTATTCGGGAGGGCACAAACCTATGTCCTAGGGTTGGTTCTGCCTCTAGGTAACCATAAAGACATGACATATCTCACTCTATATACCTTTATCTTACCTGTAAAGTAGAAGTTGGACTAGATGATCTCTCTGGCATGTTCTAGCTCTAAATTGTATTATTGGAAAAAGAAAAAAAAGAAGGGCCTCTAGGCTTCTAATTGAATGCCAGGTTCCAGCCTGATGTAAATTAAGCTGTCTGGGTTATAAACCAACTACAAAATAAGGTTTATAAGGGAAACAGCTAGTGACCCTTGGCTGCAGCAGTGCTAACGGTTCCCGCTATAATATTCAGTTACCGCTCCTATCCCTGGGCAGCGGCTGCTATGTTATGTAACAGTGACTAGTGCAGGATTACCCAATCCCTTCACCTAACCCTAATTGCACAGTCTGCTTGTGGCTCCTGTAATGCTTAGCTCTCTTTAGTGACACGCTCCAGGGTAGATGTGGCTGTCACCACCAAACCCTGCTCTTGATGGTTTAAAATAACAGCTGTGTGCAACTTGCAAATACCACCCTTTTTTAGAGTACATTATTTTTGCTTTCCTTTCCGTCTCTTTCTGCCTGGCAACGACTTCCTGCCCAAAATGACCTAGCACTAGGAAAAATTCTAACAAGTAATAAAATACTCCAGTACAGGTACAGTACATACCGTACTCTGACTTACGGCAGAGACCAAGAGAGGCACTCCAACTGGACAAACCCAGAAAAAAGGCAGAGGGGGATGATTCATGTTAAATACAGTAAATCTTAAATTAAATAGTACTGACCCTTTTTTTTGCCTTTGAATTTATCCCAAACTCCTTTTATTACACATAAATGTTTTAATTCTCAGCAAATGAAAAATTATCAGCCAATTTAAAGGATAAAGAAAGCATTTTGTAACAAAATATATGTATGGATAGCTAGGTAAATATTATGTCTGACATACAAGATGAAACAGTAGACTTATTTCAAGATGCACGTATCATCTGAAAGTTCAGTAATTATAAACAACCTAACCATATGTTTTTTCAAAATATGATAACCCCAAAATATATTTCTTATAATATGATTAATTGTTGCTGCTTATAAAATTTTAACATTCCCATTTTAGAAAGCACTGGTAAACAGAAAAAGAAGTATAAGTCCAAATAATTAAAATTTATCAAATAATCTATATTTTCTCAACGTATGCTTACAATAATATAATAAGAATCATACTGTATTTATACATTTTCATACAATTTTTATTAATCACCATCATGAATACCATATTTTGCAGTGTATATTGTACACCCATGTTTTCAGCCTAAACTTTCAGGAAGAAAAATCTTTCATTTTAATTTTTTAATTAAAATTTTATGTATATTTAGGTACTAGGTTTTTGTATTATAACAGAATTTTAGTATTCATTTTTTAACATATTGTACAAGAAATTTTAGGTCACATATAATTACAAAACACAAGAACAGATAACAAGGTACATGAAATTTTATGTGCTGATAACAAATTAATATTTCTGTATCCTAGAAGGCTAAGTGCTCTTTGCCACTGTCAATATCAGAAGTGTCGTCTTCTTCAACTTCTGCATTATCAGTGTCTTCTGAAGAGTCACTTTACTCACCCTGGTAAATTTTATTGTTCTCAGTTCCATCCATAGCATTGCTGATGCCTCATTCTTTAAAGGATTTCACAACCACTTCCTTCTTGATGCCATTGCACCATCTTAGGTTTCAATGACAGACCTGGGCAATGGATTCTTTCTTGATTCTGCCTTGGGGTTTTAAATCATGACCAGCTGGCTGCATCCACTTTGTCCCCTCTTTCTTCATTAGGGCCTTAAAGGGCTCTTTTGCTGACACATCAAGTGGTTGCAGTTGGTTGGTTATCCCACCAGGTATCACAGGAGGGTTTTTATGTTTACTGCAATTGGTTTTGCACTTTGTGTAACATGGGCTTTTCATTGCAAGTAAATTCAGAGCCCTCTGAATTTAGTGAATTACTTGGGAATAAGGAGAAGAACTGGTCTCTGGTGGTGAGTTCTTAAACAGATTGGGTAACTAGTGATAGAATCAACCAGCCCAGCTCAGTAGGCATGATTCTAAACATCTAGATGCCTACTGTTTTATCGTGCATATCTTATTTTTAATATATTAACTTTTGTGCGTTTGTTGAGAAGTTTGCTCAAAAGTAACACTGTGAAAACCCACTGGCAGACTAGGATAAAATTGTCACTTGGTCTTGTAAAATAAAAAATAGACACATTCCCTGTAAGGATAAAATCCTCAGCGGGAGACAGAGCCTAAACACTGCCTCTCTGCTAAAGGAGCTACAGTTGGTAAACCTCTGTCCTTATTTGGCACTGATCACATATTCCCAAAAGTTGTACAGCCACGTGGTGGAAATCAGACACAAAACAACCTTAGCCATTGGGTAATTTTTCAATTACTTCTCCAAGCCAAAAAGCACATTTTTAGGGCATGACCAACTGAAATGTAGGAGAATACAGTACAAACTGTACACTAATAAAATTCAGTCTTGTGTGTGGGTTAGAGTCATGAATTCTGGCTGGACCAAGTTATAATCACATTCTTGGGTTTTGGATTATTTTCCCTTTTAAATAGCTAAAGGATAACCTTTTATTTTGCAGGTTTAATCTTTAAAAAATTTAGTTTTAAAGGAGAAACAGTGAAATTTTTTATTATAATACAATAAAAAATCTGGATAAACTTTTGGCAAACAGAAGGCTATTTTTTCCAATAGTTAGTCAGAAATCTATCACAATTTAGAATAGATTTCTGCCTAAGACAATGACAAAAACAAAGCAAAATTAAATAAAAAAAAACAATGACAACCCCAAACACCAAAAATTGATAATGTATATCCAGCATCCAGCACATCCTTAAAAACAGAGTCTTGCTCTGTTGCCCAGAATAGAATGCAATGGCAGTGGTATCTTCATAGTTCACTGCAATCTCAAACTCCTGGGCTCATTTGATCCTCCTCCACCTCAGCCACCTGACTACAGGTGTGCACCACCATACCTGGCTAACGTTTTTTATAATTATTGATTATAGAGATAGGGTTTCGCTGTATTGATCAAGCTGGTCTTGAACTCTTGGCCTCAAGGGATCCTCTCACCATAGCCTCTCAAAGTGCTGGGATTATGGGCATGAGCCACCACTTCTGACCACCATACAGCATCATTCAGGCATTTGTGTAAGATTAAATAGGCCTATCGAGCAAAGTGAAATTTTAAAGAAAGTGCCACAATCACCGTCAGGGTGATATCAGTTATAAAACTCTTACTTTGAACTATCACGTCTTGTATCTTGGAGTAATGTCATATGAACATACAGTTAACTCAAATAACCAATAATTCCTTCTATAGTCCCAGATCCTCTAACTTTGTTTTAATATGGTAAGATAAGGTAGCAAAAAGTCCCCAATATTTCATGAGCAAATGAACTTCTAAAAATGTTTGGATGGGTTTCTTTAAAGAAGAGTAAGTTTCTCCTCTACACCAAAGTACTCGGCTTCTTGAGGACCAATGATTTATTTTGCTTTTACCCCAAGCACAGAGCAGAATATCTCTCATAATTAATTTCTAAACAAAAGTTTATTCGATTAGTTTGCTGGGTATTTTACAAGTTTAGATAAAGGATGACTCTAGAAGAGTTTTGGGTAGGCCTCACAGCCTCAGTTTGGAAGGATCACTTAAATCATGGCCTGGTTGGAATATAAAAGAAATTAACATAATAAATAGACTCGTTTTATTCTTTGTTTTGCCATCTTCTGTTAAGGTCTAATGAATTCTACATCTCTAAGGTATCATGAAGGCATTTTTTTGCAAATAAAACTCTTCAGATTCAAGCATAAAATATCAAATGTTGTTAATTAATGAATTCTTACATTATTTATTGCAGTACCACTCCATATACCTACCATTCTATGTTCTAGTGATACAAGGATAAATACACAATTCTGGCCTCCATGGAAATTTTAGCTTAATGTTCAATACATTTTTTGAACTTTCTATTATAGACATTTTCAAACACACAAATATGAAGAGAATAGTTTAGTTAAACCAGTGAGCCCATTACCCACTCTTAACAATTATTAACATATGGTGATTTTGTTTTATCTATATACCTGTCCATTCTCTACCCCGTGCCAAATTTTGAAATAGATCTCAGACATCTATCATTTTGTCCATAAATACTATAATGTGTATCTTTTAAAGATGAGAACTCTCTATAAAAGCCATAAACCTTATTTTAACATTTCTATAGTTGATAATTCTGTATTGAATATTTAAAATTTGCTAAGTGAGATTTTAAGTATTCTTACCATATGCATATAAAAAATAACTTAGGTGAGGTGATAGATGTGTTGTGACCAATATGAGTGTGGTAACCATTTGTTAACGTATACATGTATTAAGTAATCAAGTTGTACATCTCAAATATATGAGGTCTGACAATTAAGTTCATGAACTCATCATAGAAAAAGTGCTTTATAGTTCATTGCTTCGAAGTACTCCTCTTGGAAAGCTATGCACCAATGCCAGTACCTAATTCTCCTTCAGAGAAATTTTTGAACTCTTTTTCTGGAATGGCCATCAGAGCTGTTATCATATTACTCTTGATAATATGAATGTCATTGAAATATCTTCCTTTCAATATTTCCTTTATCTTTTTAAAGGCTAAAAAAGAAAAAAGAAAAGAGGGTAAAGAAAAAAGTCATTAGGGGCTAGCTCAGGTAAGTAGGGAGGACATTCCAATATAATTATTTGTTTGCTGGATAGATATTCCCTCACAGATAGTGCCTTGTGAGCTGGTGTATTGTCATGATGCAATAGCCATGAGTTTTTAGTGAAAAGTTCAGTCATTTTCATCTAACTTTTCCACGTAGCCCTTGTAGCACTTTCAATAGTAAAGTGTCAACTATTTATCTAGTTGGTACAAATTCATAACTAACAATCCTTCTGCTATAAAAAGGTTGGTAACATCATTTTGACTCTTGATTTGGACTGATGGAACTTTCTGGTCATGGAAAAATTGACTGACTTCCATTGTGCACTTTGATGGTTTGTTGCAGGATCATATTGTCACACCCATGTTTCATCACCAGTGAGAGCATGGTCCAAATCATCATCTTCCCTCTCCCAGAGGTCTTAGCAAACTTTGACTCTCCTTTGCTTTTGTTCATTGGTGGAGCTTCTTCAAGACCGTTTTTGTACATTCCTTTCTCATGCCAATATTTTCAGTTAAGATTTTCCTATTTGTTTCTCTATTGATGTTTACTTGGGCTGTTATAATTCTCACAGTCAGCTGACAATTTCAAAGCACAATTTGATAAATTTTTGCCATGTTTGTGCCTGTTCTCCTTATTACTGACCTCCCTGACCTCTCTTCATCAGTGGTGCTTTCTCTCCCTTCAGAAAAACATTTAATCCATTTGTACACTGCTGTGCCATGTGAGCTGGGGTTTTGTTGTAATACAAGAGCCAAACCTTTCTCATGCCAAGATTTTCAGTTAAGATTTTCCAAACTGTTTCTCTATCAATGTTTACTTGGTCTGCTATGCTTCTCTCACAGTCAGCTGATAATTTTGTGGTAAAATTGGATGAATTTCTGCAATGTTTTCATCAGTTCTGTCCTTTCCTGGCCACCCTGACCTCTCGTCGTCAGTGATGCTTTATCTCCATTCAGAAAAATGTTAATCCATTTGTACACTGCTTTTCCTTCATGGTATTATCCCTATAAACTTTTACTAACATGTCCCTGAAATCAGAGACATGTTAGTAAAAGTTTATAGAGATAATGCCATGAAGTTTAATAAGAAATTCACCAATGCTTGTTTGTTGATCTAATTTAAGCTCTGACATTCTCATGATGCCACACAAAAATCCACAACAAAAATAATGAACACTACTCAGCAAGATGGTACCATATGTCAACTGAAATACTGCTTTGAGACACTGATATACCAGGGTATGAAATCTTACCTAGTTGTTTGTACAGTGCTGCCAACATAAGGGCGCAGTTGCAAGTTCACAAACTTAATTGTCAGATCTCTTATACAATTTTATTTGTCAATTATACCTCAAAAAGCTGGAAAAATTTTAAAACCAAAAAGTTATTAAATTCAAAAAATAAAATAATTCTAATGAAGTTGTTTAATACCATTAAAAATAAATTATTGTTCACATTTCTCTGTTTCTCACACATACACACTCTTTTATCAATAAGATTGCTATTAGGTTATTATGTCTGTTAAGTTTCTCTTAATTTAAAGCTTCCCTTTTCAGAATTGTTTCTGTATGCTGAAAAAACAAAATCCTTTATCCAGTAGAGTTTCCCACAGATTGGATTTGCTGAATGTATCCCCATGATACCATCTAACACATTTTTCTTTCTCTTAAATTTCTTGTAAGTTATTACTAAGATCTAAGTCTTGGACTCAAATTTTATTTTTCCCTTATTTTTGTTAAAACACAGTCATAAGTGGTATTTCTTACATATATATGAATATTTTCAGATTTTTATGAAAATCAAGTACATTTAGAACTCAAAAATTAAAGATAATACTAATTTTTTTAATGATATATATACCATCAACATGTATGGCCTGCCTAAATTCATTATCCTGGTGGGCTACTGTTCCTTATTGGTACTAAAAACTCCCCAGATTCTGAAAGTTCAAGACTATAAGGTCAGTGATCTCAGTCCGAGATGACCATATTCCAGAGCCATTTAGTAGCAACTTTTTACTGTTCAAAGTCAGTTAGAAAGAAACCTTGATTTCAATACACAATCAGGTTCATTCTCAGCAAGCTGGAAACATCTCTGTGTTATCTGATACATTAAATTACCCATATTTTGCCTTTCTACGAGGTAAATGTTTAATATGCTAGAGAATTTTATTGCCACTACTTTTTGTACATTTCCTAAAATCTCACTTGCTCAATTCTCAAAAAATGACTTATTGAGGAAATTCTTTTCTAATAAGATGGGGATATCTAGCAAACAAAATAATTTTAAATATTCAAAGTCAGCCTGCTTATTTTAGTACATTACAAAGTTGGCATCACCCTTCATTATCACTTAAATTTAACAATCTTAATAAAATTCTAATTTTATGATGGGTCATCTAAGCCATTAATAATTAAGGACTAAAAAACATGTATTTTTTCCTACTGGAAAACACATTAGCTTTCCAAAAAGCATTCGTTTCAGAATTTCTCATTTCATGAAAATAGTGAAAATGAATACATATCTATAGATAGAAAATAAAGTCTACTGAATGATCCAATCTACCGTAACTCCCAGATGTCACAGGTGTCGCTTCCTAAGGGCCAAACAAGGAAGCAGATTCACTGAATTTACTTTAGACCTGTCTGTGCATCCAGTATCTTCAGGGCAACATTACTTCAGAGTCAGGGCCCTGATGGCAGGGCCCTGTTATACCCTGGACAGCCGCAGGATAGAGTACCCTGCAGGAATGCTCACAGACATCTGTTAGGTCCGTGGGTAGGTCGCAGGCTTGTTTATATGAAGAGCTCCTGCTGCTAAACAGCAGAACTCCTTCAGAATCTGTTCCCACTTTAGTCCCTAAGGCAATGATGCACAGCTGTGGAGAGGAAATAGGCTCTCTAATTTGTTAACCATGCCCAGAAAAGAAGAAAACAAAATGCTCAAATGAGACTTTTTAAAAGGCTTTTCCAGAAGCAGCTATAAAAGCAATACAAACATTTTCCTCCAATCACATAAAATGTATACATATGGTTCGTTTGTTCCTTAACCTATATCTAATCCAAGATTTTAATCCCTGGAAATTTTTCTCTTCTGACTTCAGCTGCACCTTCTCTTAACAATCAGATTGTCTGAGGACTCTGATATCACAAGACCTCTGAATCATTACTACTGAAAGATATATTGGGGGAAGTTCCCTTTTGGAAAAATTCAGATGCTCAAGGAAAATAGGCCTGACTGTCTATCCAGAAGATTAAGTTTAACATAAAGACATCATTTCCTTAAATGAAGGTCTCAGATTTTTAGAGCAGGAAGTTAGATATTTTAATCTAACTCCACACTGTCTATAATTCTTACCCAAACCCATTTTCAAGGAAATGGTTTTCAGTTTCTTGTATTTCTAACGCACTTACTTTCGATATCATGAAATATTTTAAATATATTAAAAGGTACAGAATGTACCATATGAAGTATCCATAGCCAAGACCCAGCTACCAAGCTCTCTTAAGGTCTACCAATATGTCATACTTATTTTAAATTTTCATTTTTTTTAAAGAATGTGGGATAAATTCCCACATGTGTGCCATTGAGGCAGGGAAAGACAGGTTGACATGATTTCTGCCATCACAGGGAGCTGAAACTCTAGCTACCTTGGTCAGCATATAGGGCCTGCGAAGTAGGAAGATAAAATTCCATTCGCTGTGTGTCTGTTGCAGTTGTTAAGCCCAGCAAAGTCACAGGTTGAAAGCCTGCCAGCTGGAGACACGACCCAGAGGTTGACTATGTGGGAACACATTGTCTTAAACAGCTAAGCGGCTTCAAGCACTGTAGATAAACAGAATCATAAAGCTTGTCTCTTAGATCTCAATGGGCACATGAAAGTCTTAAGTGTAATCTCCCCCCAAAACTTTCTGACTGATAGCTTTGTGTAACGGATAGCTAAAGCATGTCCATAGATAAAACATAATGAAATGCTTATTGTTGATGTATAGAATGGACATTGTTGATTTCTAGATTTGATATCCCCAAGTAGAGTTAAAATTAGTTAAGAATTATTTGGAAGGAAAATTCTTAGATTATAGATTAATAGTGTGTATGTGACTGCTTGACTTTATGAGGTGGTCAAGAATAAAGCTCATCATTACATGCCACTCTGAGCTGTAGTCTGCTTCTTGCCATCATAAAATTGCAGAAGCAAGCTTGCATTCGCGGCAAGCCTACTGTTCCCTCGCGTCGTCCATCACCGCAACAAAAGAAATACTTCATAACAAATACAATTGAGGTAACCCGACTGCCTCTGGTGTCTTAACACCTTCCTTCTTCCCTCCCTGCCTTCCCAGAGAGAATCACCAACCTGGACATGGTCACTTATTGTTCTTATGCGTGTTTACACTATTATAGCACAATGTCCAGCATTGGTTGGCAGATTTTCCTGTTTTACATAAATGGTATTATATTGTATGTATCTTTCAGTGATGTCCTTTTGTAACACAGTGTAGTGTGTTTGACATGAAATCAAGTTGATATATGCAGCAATAGTTCATTCATTTTCACTGCTGTGCCAATTTTTCCACAATTTGTGTGTCCGATGTTTTCTTTTTTTTTGCTATTGCTCAACGATGCTATGGACATTTTCATAAATATCTCTTTGCACATATGCAACAGATTCTATAGATTTTCAACTTAATTTGATATAAGCAAACTACTCTTTAACATGGATGTGGTAATCTGCTCTCACCTCCAAATCATAGTGAACACTAGATACTGCCAACAATAGATACATTTTTTCTTCATCTGAACTGTATTTTTTACTAGCATCTTTTTTTCCATAATATTCACTAGATTTTAGCCCCTATTCAAATATCTGCTTGGTTTTGCTTTGTAGAAGTTACTCATTATTTCTGCATGTACGTGTAGTAATCTTTTGTTGGATAACACACCTGTAAATGAATATACTACAAATACATTTTTCAAAATTTTGTTCATTGTGTGTTTTTCCCCAGCTGAATAGAAGTTCTTCAAATTAATATACCCAAATTTATCCATAATGAAATCCTTTGCCACCTGAAGTCATAAAGAAATTTCCTTAAATTTTCTTTTAGCAATATTAAATTGATCATATAATTTTCTTCTTTTAACCTACACGTCTTTAATAAAATGTCACACTTAATTTCCTAGTACCTTTCTTAAATTTTCTCCTCTAGGTTCACAATGAAGTTTGTACAGGTAAATGACCTTTCTTGTGCTATCTTTGGCTTTGGAAACAAGTATATATTAATCTAATAGAACCTGTTGGAAACTTTTAATTTCTTTCACAGTCACAGTCCATACACAGTAGAGCATGTCTATTTCTTGGAGGTTTATAGAACTCACTTGGAAAATTTTCTAGCCCTGATGTCAAAGACGGGTGAGAAAACACAAAACGATTCAAATAATTGATTTAATTGTGTCAAGGTTTAATAGTTACTTTTTTTAAAGTTTTCTTCTTAACACAATTATTGGCAATTCTTCTAAAAAAGTATTCATTTACCTAAATAGTAAGATGTGTCATATAAAATTTCTTAATGGAATTCATGAATGATTATAAAATTTTCCATTTAATCTATAATTTTTCTTTTGAAATAGTCTCTCTTGGTCACCCTTGGTAGAGTGCTGTGTTGTCTTAGCTCACAGCAACGTCAAACTCTTGGGTTCAAGTGATCCTTTTGCCTCAACCTCCCAAGTAGCTGGGACAACAGGCAACCGCCACAACGTCTGGCTATTTTTAGAGATAGGATCTTACTCTTGCTCAGGCAGGTCTTGAACTCCTGAGCTCAGGCAATCCACCTGCGTTGGCCTCCCAGAGTGCTGGGATTACAGGTATGAGCCACCGCACCTGGCCTTTTTAATCTATAATTATATCCTATCATCATTTTACTATTGTTTATTTATGTATTTTCACTTTATCAGTCTCATAAAAAGAACCAGATTTTAGTTGCTGACATTTTCTGTTATTCCTTTGCTTTTATATCATCAATTTCTGCTTTTACATTTATAGTATCTTTTCATTTCTTTAGCTTTGTTTTGCTCTTTTATTTTATCTGCTTGAATTAAAAGCTCTACTAAACTATTTTCTAAGAAATTCATTTAAGAAACTACCTTTCCATTAGAGAGTTTTATTTTCAGACTCATTTGGGGGGAAGAATTTTGACTTTTTGTTGTTGTTTTGTTTGTTTTTTTAGAATTTTGACTTTTGGTTGCTCGCTCTCTCTTTCTCACTCTGTCACCATCTCTTGTTTATGCCTCCATCATAGTTCAGATCCAAGTTATCTGATTGTCAGTCTAAGACACCTACTCCAATGCAAGATTAGAAATTCGCAGATCAGAATGTGAGCCAGGAGGTGGCTTTGCTCAGTACCTGGTCTAGAGAAACTACAGTTATCTACAGAGCCACAGCCTCTGGCAAGAGACTGACAACCGGGGGTGTGTGCACTTTTTTTCTTTTAATTTCTTTTTCCAGAAGATAAGGATTGTTTCATCAGATGAATAGTCAAGAAGATAGCAAAATCTTAAAGTCATCCATATTTACCCTTTTGGTAAATTAAGTAATAATACTTAAAAGGTTAAGAAAACTATTCTCTCTTATGAAAAATTGATACACAAAAATCTTTACGCACCAGAGAAAGAACTTAAGGGGAAATGGCCCATACAAAATGATAACATATTTGCCTTAATGATTCCTGTTACGCTTTCTCAATATTCTGTATGTGTTTATTACCTCTCAGGGGTAGGAAAAGACTAACAAAAGATATGGTAAAAATACAGTATAACTTTTCTTTGTTTTCATGTTCGTTATCTTCCGTGCTGTGTTCTGTAAGAATCCCTTGGCTTGTTTCCCACCATGTTGATTTTTTCTAATTAACTTTTTCTTTTAGATATTTTAGGCTTCTATCATGGAAAATTTCAAACATGCATTAAAATAGAAAAAATATCAACAAACCCCATGTATCTATTATTAAATTATCTTCAATAGTTATTAACGCATGGCCCATTTTGTTTCATCTACCAGCACTGACTTGAATTTTAATTTTTATGATCTTTAATAATTCTTTGTGAATTAAATGTTCACTTGTAGCATCCTGAGAGTCTCAGGGATAAATAATATGTTTGCCGTACTGAAACCTGTGGGCTCTCGTTTACTTTCTTCTTAAATGTTTGATGAGTCTTGATTGTGCTCTTAATTTTCTAGCTGACCTTTCTGATTGGCCTGTCTGCTGCATGTTTACATAACCCAGGGAAGGGTTAAGGGCTGTCATGAGCTGCTGGAATTTGTGCAGCAGTCTGTGTGCAGAGATGTTCTGGAAGAGGCAGAAGGCATCACTGGACTAAAGACATCAGCAGCTGGTCTCCTGGATGTGAGTTCACTCTTGGGTTTTGCCAACCACTTGGAGTTCTGCAATATTTCTCAGACCCCAATATTTCTCACTTACTGGTGCCTCCAGGATGCTGATATTCTGGCTGACCAAGAAGTAAAGTTCCAGGAGTCAGATTGCCTAGCTGCTCTTGCTGCTACCCTCCCCCCATCGACACCCTGAAGGGGGCCACTGTTTCTGTCTCCTCTCCAGCTCTGTCTCCACTATCTGCCTAATGCTTCTCCATGCCTTTATGCTTTCTGTCAGGTATTCCCCATAGTTTCGGGTGAGGGACAGATTTCTTTTCTGTCTAAAGCAGTTACGGACTTTTAAAGTTTTCTTTTGTAGGGGCCATGTGAAAATGAATGGAGTGTAGGCTCTGGATCCAGGCTGCCTGGGTTGAATCTTGGCTTGGCTATTTCCTACCTGTGCCTCAGTTTCCCCAACTGTGAGAGGGAGACGAATATGGTTCACAGGGTTGATATGAAGGTTAAACATAGTGATAGTAAGGACAGTGCCTGGTTCAGAGTGAAGCATGATTCCAAAATACAAAGCCAGCTAGGCATGGTGGCTCATGGCTATAACCTCAGCACTTTGGAAGGTTAAGGCAGAAAGATCACTTGTGGCCAATAATTTGAGACCAACTTGAGCAACACAGTGAGATGCTGTGTCTACAAAAAAAATTTTTTTAAAAAATGGCCAGGCCTGGTGGATCATACCTATAGTCCCAAGTACTTGAGAGGCAGAAGCAGAAGGATTGCTTGAGCCCAGAAGTTTGAGGCTGCAGTGAGCTATGATCATGCCGTTGTACTCAAGCCTGGATGACAGAGTAAGATTTTGTCTTTAAAAGAACAAACAAACAAAAAATACAACACCAATTTTGTTAAACTTGTAAGGAATCAGACACTTGTATTTGGGCACATAACGTCTCCATACAAAACCTGGAAAAGTCTCATAAATGATTTGGGGCAAGCACAAACTATTTTGAATAACTTTCTTAAACATGGGGAACAGTTTTGATTGGTTCCTAGATTTAAGCAGGACTGCTTTAATGTACCTGGCCTTCTGATATGTTCCAGGCTAAAGCTAGCTTGTGTTTTAGTTATTATGTGATGTCAAACAGCCAACTTTCTCAAAGCATATGATTTTACACAAGAGAGTTTCACGTGTTAGGCCTTGATGCATTGGCTTCAAAGAACAAAGCTTCTTGGTGCTGCACCTCTGATACTCACCACCTGGAACACTGAGTTTAACACTAGCAAGGGCTGGACAAGTGTTACCTGTTATTGTTATTTGAAATGGACATTGCTGTAGGTGCTCTTTATGTAGCCACTGTGCTGTTTGTTACTACCCAGGTGACGTTAGGCAAGTTATTCAACATCTTTTATCCTCATATTTTTCATGAGCAAATGTAGATAATAATACTTGTCTCATTAGATTAGATTACCATGAAGATTAGAAATAATGTATTTAATTAAGATCACTGTCATAATTTTTTAATACACTATAGTTCTGGTAGGTATATTAACTAGGTGTCCTCTTTAGGTTCAAATGACTAATGTGTTGGAAAACACAACTGTCCCTTCATTGACCTGTGACCAGTCATGATCATTAGATGGGAAGATGGTTCTATCAGATGAATGAATCATCATTTAATGCTCGGTGTAGTGGTTTATTAGCCCAACTGGAACTGCTTGCATATCACTACTGTGGGGCATTTCACACTGGCACAGTTTCCAGTATTGTCAGATAGAGCATTACTCTGCATTAGCTGTGTCAGCTCAGAGCACTTGGAATCAGGCTGCCACAGTGGGATTAAATGGTAGCCTGGAACTCTGGCCTTTAAATAGAGTCATCTGGATATTTGCAAAAACTTAATAAATAGTAGGAGGTACAGTTTTAAGGTAACAAATTTCTAGATCCTTAATTCTGTTTCCATGATTTCATCCACATTATCGACCTAAGGACACCCCAAAATGATGGAGGTGGGATCCCTCTTCTCCCTCTTTTTCTTTAGTTGCTACCTTCCTTTTCTGTAATTGCCCACTTTTAATCCTTAAAACACAGGTACATCCAGGGGTACATACTTCCAGGTAGTCAAATAATGGACAATTAGAAACAATGGTGCCTCTGGGTAATATCATGTTGCCAATCGCATAGTTTAAATACCAACTTTCAGCAAAATTGAAGAAGAATTGAATTAACCTATCATCTGATGGATCATTACAATTATTTCAGTGACAGATAATTATATGATATTTGGCATCTACACCAGTAGTTCAAAGAACTAAAGATTAGTATTCTCAGTCATTTTCACAATTTTTATGTAACTTTTTATTTTTTGTACCTATGAAAATACAAAAATAAAACAATTGTTACTGAGCTCTATCTCATTCCAGAAATAAGTGATAGTCACCCACAGATATATGCCTTAATGAAACAAGGACAGCTCTGTCCATTTCATTAAGAATCGCATTTTAAACAACACTTACTTTTTTCTTAATAATATCAATATATTAATGTATTTTTATATAAAACTATGTGTTCATAATAATTTTCACTTAAGAGGTGAAACTATAAAAATACTAGAGGAAACCCAGGAGAAAGTTCTGGACATTGGTTTGGGTAAAGAATTCATGACTTAGATCTCAAAAGCACAGGCAACAAAATAAAAAATAGACAAATAGGACTTAATCAAACTGAAAGGTTTCTGCACCTCAAAAGAAATATGAAGAAGTGAAGAGGAAACCTTCAGACTGGGGGAAAATATCTCAAACTATGCATCTGACAGGGACTGATACCCAGAATATACAAGGAACTCAACAAAGTGAAGTGATAATCCATAGATTGGGAGAAAATATTTGCAAATCAGACATGTGATAAAGGGCTAAATTTGAAATAAATAAGGAATTCAAGCAACTCAACCACAATAAAACAAAGAATTCCATTTAAAGGTGGGTAAAGAACATAAATAAACCAGTTTCAAAAAAAGACATACAGATTGTTAACAGGCATATATGCTCGATGTCACTAACCACCAGGGAAATGCAAATTCAAGCTGCAGTGATGTACCATCTTGTATCTGTCATAATGGCTAATATTAAAACAACAAAAAAGTAACAGATGGCAAAGATATGGAGAAGTGAGAACTCTTATATACTGTTGGTTAAATTAAATGTAAATTAGCACAACCTCTATGGAGGTTGTAGTATGGAAATTTCCTGGAGAACTAAAACTAGAACTTAACTTTGACCCAGCAATTCCACTACCAGGTATCAACCCAAAGGAAATAAATCATTATGTCAAAAAGATACCAGTTTGAACACAGCTCACTCTTATGTTCAAAGATATAAAGTCAATCTAGTATCTATTAACAGAGGACTGGATAAAGAAAATGAGGTATACATGATATGTGCACAAAGGAATACTATTGAGTTGTTAAAAATATGAAGCCATGTCTTTTGCAGCAACGTGGATGGAACTGGAGGTCATTATCTTAAGTCAAACGAGTCAGACACAGAAACACAAATACTGCCTGTTCTCACTTATAAGTGGGAGCTAAATAGTGTGTACATGTGGATGTAGGGTGTGGAATGATGGACAATGGAGACTTGGAAGGGTAAGGGGATATGAGGGAGGTAAATGATGAAAGATTAAATGATAGGTACAATATATGTTATTTGGGTGATGGATACTCTATATAAGCCCAAATTTCACCACTACATAATCTATTGTGAAACAAAATTACACTTGTACCCCACAAATTAAAAAAAAAAATGTTTTAAATAATGGTAGTTGTCATGATAACTGAATCTAGAACAAAACATTTAACACATAAAGCCTCATACAAAAGTTGGAAACTTTTACATTTCACTTTCATTAATTAAAAAATATTAGGCTATAAAGGCCCATCAATCCACAAGTGGATAAACAAGTTATGGTATATGTATACCATGGAATACTATGCAGCCATAAAAAGAGGGAGACTTTACATCTTTTATGTTTACCTAGAAAAAGCTGGAACATAGTAAAGTATCTCAAGAAATAAATAAGGAATTTAAGGGGAAAAATATCCAATGTACTCAATATTATTATAAAACCAATATATAAACACTTACACTTTTTTTTTTTTTTTTTTGACAGAGCCTCAAGCTGTTGCCCTGGTAGAGTGCCATAGCATCACAGCTCACAGCAACCTCCAACTCTTGGATTTAAGCGATTCTCTTGCCTCAGCCTTCCAAGTAGCTGGGACTACAGGCGCCCACCACAATGCCCAGCTATTCTTTTTGGTGTAGTTGTCATTACAGTTTTGGCAGCCCTGGGCAGGATTCAAACTTGCCAGTTCTGGTATATGTGGCTGGTGCCTAGCCACTGAGTTTAAACACCTACGCATTCTTACAAATGATAAAATACAAAGATAGTCCAGAAAGAGGGGAGAGCAGGGAGAGGGGAGGAGAGGGAGGAGGCTAAGTGGAGGGTATTTGGTGGGATCTCATCTAATGTACACAATGCAAGGGGTACATTTCAAAACAACTAAGGGTATATTGTAAATGTCATACCACAAAAATAAGTGAGATGATGGTTATGGTAATTAGTTTGATTTAAGCATTCCACATTGTATATCAAATCATCACATTATACCCCATAAATATATACAGTTATAAATTTAATAAAAATTAAGCTAAAAAATATTTAGGCTGGGTGCGATGGCTCATGCCTATAACCCTGACACTCTGGGAGGCTGAGGCTTGAGGTCAGGAGTTTGAGAGTAACCTGAAAAAGATAGAGACCTTGTCTCTACAAAAAATAGAAAAATTAGTGGGGTGTGCTGGTGTATATCTATAGTCCCAGACACTTCAGGAGGTGGAGACAGGAGGATTGCTTGAGCTTAAGAATTTGAGGTTGCAGTGAGCTATAATGATGCCACTGCACTGTAGCTCAGGTGGGAGTGAGACCCTGCCTCAAAAAAAAAAAAATTAGTCAGTGTCTATTCTGTCTTAGGTCCTGCTATAAATTTAGCAGCAATGAAACAGAAAAAAAGAAATTCCTGTCCATATGGAGCTTGTATTCTAGTAGGTAAAGACAGACAAAAACCATATAATAAATGCATATATAAGGGCAGAGATACACCACTTTGTGCCAGACAATGATATGGTGTTTCATAAGACTTTCAAGCATAAAATATATTAGGTTAAATAATATTCTGTGAGAGAAATGGAATGAAAAATATGAGTTCAAGGAGTTCATTGAAAATATGAGTTCATCAAAAATCTTGATCATGTATTTTCAGATAGGTAATGGTAAGGATCATATAGATATAGCTTTACTTTCATTGGAATAATAAAAACAGTGATACAATATTGTCTTAAAATGATTTTATTCAATTTTCTATAATACACAGGAAATCTCACTCTTCAAAGACAATAAAAATGTATCTCCCTATGTTTATGAAACTGGGCAAATAGGAATACCACTAATTTGTGCTCAAATGCACAAATTCTGACCTTAGGAAAGGACACAGAAGGATGCTAACCAGTGAGGGCCTGCCGAGACTCTGGCTTTTAGCAAACAATTTCTGCTACATGATAAAATATCACTTAAATAGTTGAATATGTGTTTATGTTAGTTTTTCCTAAGCATTTGCTTTATATTTATGTCAAAGCAAATAACTTGCTTGAAATTTGAAAACCAAATGTCCTCTTAAGAATACATTGATAAAGTAACTCTTTTCTGATCATTCATGAAAAGAAATTGTACAGAATCTCAAAGGAATAAATATACAATCTGTGAGGTGTGAATGCATTGGTACATTGTTGAGGAAAAAAAAAAGACTTGTTTTTATAATAACATTATCATTGAGTTTGATAATTACCCCCAGTGACAATAGAAAATATAATGGAAAATTCTTTGTGTAAACACATGGCACATTCCTCAGATTAAACAGCCCCTGAGACCTATGATATTTAGGGTAAATGAAATCTTCTAACAATACGTCTGTTGTGATTCTGAACATCCCCTACTATACTAACCTCTTTTGTTGCAGGTTTCCACTCAACCATAAGAAAACTGTCCTGAGTAGCAAGGAGAGCTTGTCTCCATCTAGTGGTCAGTGTACTACCATTCTATTCCTATGATTCTAAAATCAAAAATGTTTTGTATTTTATTTTCTTCATTGTAGTAGAAAATGATACTGACCATAATATTGTTTTCACTTTCTCATCATGTCTATGAAACCCAAGGAGTAAACAATCAGATAAAAACACAACCTTGAAACAGACACATTGAAATATATACACTTGCAAAATTCCACAAAGCTGTTTCTGTCAAAAAAAGAAAGTATGAATTCTGCCCAGAAGAAATTAATTTTATAGTTTTCTCACATACCTCACTCACATTATTACAGTAAGTTACATTAAAAGGCTTAATTTTGTTTTTCTATTAGGCATTCCATTTTTATACCTACATGTAAAATAGGTATACATTGACCTGTGTTGAAGGTGTATGACCCTGTTTGGGACTATTCCCACCTAACAGAGAACAGATTGTCTCTAATTAAATTTAAAATGTTGCTCACAAAATAAGAACAATTATTCCTAATAGTATCTTGTCCCATAAGAAATACCTGATTTTGGTCTATTCTTCATAGTGATGTTTTTTTCTTTTCTTTCTTTTTCTTTTTATGTAAACTCATTAGAGATAAGAGAGTAGAGATATGAACATAAATCACATATTTATTGAAAATATATTATAAAATATTACTACCTTTTTGGTAGAATATCATAACTTACAATTTAAATGTATTATAAAAATAATACCACTTTTTTTGGTAGATTGTCCCAATTTAAAGTTGCATTATTCTCATTTTCATTAAAAAAAGAGTGTCTAGTTTAGCCTCCATCCCATTAAAATCTAAGTAAGACTGACTTAATCTTATATTTATGCCTCTTGGAGTCTAACATCCGCCCCCACAATTCTGCGAATGTCCACTGGGCTTGCATTCTCAAAGTCATCTCCTGCATTTATGTGAGACATCTGTACCCTGCAATCTGGCAACTCAGACATGATATTAAGCTCCATTTCCAAAAATATTACCCCATTCAACTGTGGAATTTGTGGATGAAGTATATGTTGCTAAAGATAGATTATATCCACAAAAACTTTAAAGTAAACAACAGGTAAAGAGTCCAAAGATGTCCTGCCTTGCCTCCTCTGGGAAGTAGAATCTTATAATGACCCTTCTCTCCCATGTTCTTTTGACTCACACCAAAGGCTTTACAACCAATCAAATGCTGTCTTTAGAAAGGAACTGTAAACTTTTTTTTAACATAGAGAAAAAGAAATTTAGGTTGAGATATAGTCCCAAGGAATACCTTGCTAAGTCCTTAAAACACAGGAAAGTGGAGATGGCCTCTAGACCTCAAAATCTTATGTTTTGACATGCTTAAAATTTTTTTTAAATCATTCAGCAAAAAAAGTTGGGCCTATTAGGTAAGAAGTTTTTATGTAAACTGTGAACTTAATGTGCAAGAAACTCAGAACAGACATCTATCTGGAACAGGAAGAGAAACAAAAAATTGTCTTCGTTTTTGATTAACCCATTTATGGGATAATTAAAATCGAATTTAGTTTTGTTTCATAGGTTAGAAATTGCTTGCCTTGAGAACCTAAAATCTGTGGCAAAAGGAATTGTTATACCTAGATAAAAATTTTCAAAATATTAAAAATGAAGGCCACATTCTGCTTCCACTTTCATTAGCAATAAAAAATAGGTGACTCATGTTACTTTTTCCAGGTTAGATTTGATTTTTTTTTTAATTGTGGTGTATGGACTATCTTCCCCCTCAGCCTGCTCAGATCTTTGGCTCTGATTACCAGGAGGATAAGACAGGAGATTAATAAGCACAATAAATGAATGAGATTTGAGGCTTGCCTCAAATTATGAAAAGAGGGAACATGGTAGGGAGCTATGGTAAAGACCGGTTAATTTTAGCTCATTATGTGAGTAAAGGTGTCATATACAGAATGAACAAGGCTTCTCATATTACAAGAGGAGTATTTATTCTATAGGTTAAACTTACCTTGAAAAATGAAAGATTTCTTTTTTTTTTTTTTTTTTATTGTTGGGGATTCATTGAGGGTACAATAAGCCAGGTTACACTGATTGCAATTGTTAGGTAAAGTCCCTCTTGCAATCATGTCTTCCCCCATAAAGTGTGACACACACCAAGGCCCCACCCCTATCCCTCCTTCCCTCTTTCTATTCCCCCCCCATAACCTTAATTGTCATTAATTGTCCTCATATCAAAATTGAGTACATAGGATTCATGCTTCTCCATTCTTGTGATGCTTACTAAGTATAATGTCTTCCACGTCCATCCAGGTTAATACGAAGGATGTAAAGTCTCCATTTTTTTTAATGGCTGAATAATATTCCATGGTATACATATACCACAGCTTGTCAATCCATTCCTGGGTTGGTGGGCATTTAGGCTGTTTCCACATTTTGGCGATTGTAAATTGAGCTGCACTAAACAGTCTAGTACAAGTGTCCTTATGATAAAAAAATGAAAGATTTCTGAGCAACTAAAACAAGGGTCCAATGGCCACAGATCATGGCCAAAGATTTCCCTGGTTTCTTCCTCCCTCTGGGAAATTGGAAGCTGTGCAGGTTTCTTAGGAGCAAAATCATTAGTTATGCTCAGAAAAACAAATAGCAAAACCTTACAAATAGTTCATGTTGGATAAAGAGAAAGGGAGACGAATGATCATGTGTAGGACAGAATGTATAGGACAGCTAAGCTAATTCCTCCAAAAAACCCCTGTACTCCTTGCCTAAAAATCTGTTTCTCCTCTTTTCCCTTCACTTGGTAGGGTGGCTAGTCCCCGTAAACAGCTCCCAGTGAACTTGCCTCCTTTTGTTCACAACTTTGTGTATCACTTTCCCTTGCATCTAGGCTTTCTCTATGAATCAGACTGATAGAATATTAAAGAAGTGATGCTGTTGCTATCTGAGCCTCAGTCAGAGGTCTTACAGCTCCTTCAGGGAGCTCTGTGAGCCTTGAGCCATTTAGAAAGAAGGAGAGCTCTAGTTGGCAGGGCTTAAAACAACACACTGTATAAAAATCATGTGGAGCAGAAGAATCTCCCAGTCAAGCCCTGTCTAAATTCCTAACTCATAAAACTGTAAAAGACATTGAAATAGCTACTTTCCATTATTAACTTTGTGGGTTGTTGTGCAGAAGTAGTTAGCCAAAACATCTGGATTCTAGTCATTCACTTTCTAGGTCTTGATATAAATTTTACACCTTTTGAGAAGACTTTTCCGACCTCATACCACTTATTGTGTTGTAATTGCCCGTTTACTTTGGTTTTTGAGTTTAGTGAGGACAAGGATCTTGTCTGAATTGATCATCACTGTACTCTTAGAAGCCTGGTAAATATAATAAGCAATAAACAAACACAATCCACTGATTTAATGAATGTATTTCTTATGCAAGTAAACACTGATCCCTGTCTCCACTAGGAAGAAGCTCCTTACCTGTTACACCATTTGACAATCAGCTTCCATAAAGGCAGCCACACCAAATATACCTCAGCAAAATCTAAGAGCACAGTGCCTTGCATAAACCACTCAGACACCTAAATTATTAAAATGCATAGAGGATTAAGAAATAAATCTGGGCAGTGAGGATTCTCTTTCCAAATATTCATTTTAACTCTATTTTGCTCTGAATTTTGACCAAAGGTTAAATAGATTTGGATTGGTGCTATTCTCATAGCTTATATGAATAAATGAAATATTAAGATTATGAAGGCTCATGATCTGTTTTCTAAATGAAGAAAAATGCCCTCTCTTATCCTATAAATAAGACATCTGTTAATTGGCAAATGCTAGCACAAACAAGTTCATTTTGTAATAGTAAAACTGTCAAGAACACATTTAAACTGAAAATATATAACTAGGAAAATTTTACAAGATGCAGATGTCATGTCAGGCAAGAAATTAAGCCAAATGACCCAAAAGATGTAATGAGCAGGGATTTTACAAAACAGATAAAGATCAGATCAAATGAAACACACATGCAAACACACACATGGATGTCCCTCTCTCTTATGTCACATGGTAAGTTCCAAGGACCATCCAGAAAGTGGAATATGCTTCCCCAAGCATCTGACCCTGATTGAAGAATTACTAAGGAAGGGTCCAAAGATATTCCAAGCACTGATTCTGGAAATCTCAGATAGGCGGTTTGTTTGGTCTCCTAAGCTCTTGGCAGTTGCTTATAATGAGTCATAAGACCGACTCAGTGGTCTTCTATCACCTCGAGTCTGAGGAGCCACTCTGGAATAAATGATACGATAGCTTCTGCAGTCCTTGCATTGCTCTCTCAGTAGCATTCCTTAGGGAATGAGATTCCAACTTCCTGTCATCCCACTTGGAGATCAACTTTACTTACAACACATATCCGTAGTCATGTGCATGTAGTCAAAACTCCTTAGTTTACAGGCCAGGCCTAGAAAGTTTGACTGAATTACTCAGAATCACAGTGTCAGAGCAGGAATTATGTGCTGATGTTTCTCATGCATTCATTTGACATTTTACTTATTTCTCAATGGGGCTCAGATACTCAAATTCCTGAGCCACCTAGAAGGTAAAGTCTCCTTGAAGAAAACACATAATACTTTATAAATTCTGTGCCCCAGATAACCAAGTACAATTAATAAAGATAGACTACTTCTCAAAAGATGTGATTTGCCCTCTATGTGACCCAGAAAGAAATAAAAAGAATTCCCAAATACCAGCAGCCACGAATGGCCAGACTTTTCCCAATATACACCTCTCCCAATCAAACAACAAACAACATTGTTACTTCCAGCAAGAAGAAAAAAAAGTCAACTTGGAATAAAATTATTCAAGAGAAAACTGAGTTAGTAGAGAGTTGCTCATTTTTTTTCTTTCAGTTGAGCAAAATAGGAGCAAGGAATCAATCTTCTGGATAGCAAAAGAAATTTGGAGAGAAAAGAGCCAAAATGAGAAGATTCAGGAAAAGAATAGAGTAAAAGCTCTTTAATAAAACCAGATATGTAATTATTTCAATGTAGTTATGCTGAAGAAAAATTCTGGGAGTTTCACTTAGCGCATCTCCCTGTGATTGCCCTTGGTTTCCCAATCATGTCTCCCCAGTTCACTCAGTCTTCATCTGTTCAGCAATGTTCTCCTGGTGTCAGTAATTACTTGTGTAAGGCATACCATTAATTAAGAAAAACGTTTAATCAGTTTCTCATGCCAAAGATTAGCAATAATCCTTTCTCATGGTTATTTTTTTTTTATTATGTCCTAACTACATAACATTTCCATTGGCTTTCTGAACTTGAGTGTCAAACAAAATGGCAGCCAGCAGATCCCACAGCAGAGGAGTAGAAATAATTCCATGGACAGCCCAAAAGCTTCACATACCTGGAAGCAACAGAGGTTTCTCTCACTCCCAATTGTCAAGCCACCTTACAGAAGTCAATGAAGCTGGCCAAAGAACCAATTCTCTAGAAAAAGAAGAAGACTGTCATATGAAGCTTAATTTCTTCATCATAAAAGAAGTAAGAGAAGAGAGGAAGATTCATTTATTTCTGTCTTTGATTACTGGCTGCTGGCTTAACACCTCTTACTAGGGATGAAACAGAGCTTCTAAAATATGCTCCAAAGTCCATGAGAATAAATCTATGCTAGTCCATAGAAATGAAAATGCTGTTATAGAAGTGTTTCTTGAATTACACCCACAACATGGGATTGAGAATATTGGATTTTAGGAGATCTTGAACAATTAAAAATATTTCTATATATGAAAATAGAGCACAAATTTACATCTTCTCAAATTAAGGATTAATTCATTTAGGCTGGGAAGGAATGTTAAGAATCCAAATCCCATCACCTGTGCTTTGTTAATAGCAGACTATTATTGAAGGTAGCCATTGGGATAGTTAATATATATTTACATTTTCCTTTTGCAATTCTTTTCCTCTTTCCGAATAATCAGAAATAATGCAAAATATGGGTAAACATCGTCTTCTTAATTAGTCATTCATATTTAAGAAATCTAGCAAATGATTTTTGGACAAACCTCTCTATACATAGTTCCACAGATGGAAATAGAGCTATATATAAAATATAGTTACCTATATGGAGATAAGTTTATAAATGCATAGCAAACAGATCTAAGTTTGCATATAAGTTATATACTTGTAAATGATTTTCTAAATTGTTTGTTTTTTAAAATTTGGATAAAGACCATCAAATTTTTCAAAAGGAGGAGCCATAAAACTCTCAAAACCATTAAGAAAGTCTCAGGCTTTCTTTTTACTAATGACTGTTTGTGTTTAGTTGGTTAGTAAATTGGTGAGTTGGGCTTTCTTTCCACTATAGGACACATTTTACATTAGATAAGTACCTAAAGAGAAGATTAATACCATCTCAGGTGTGGTTGTTGAAATAACTTTAGAATTTCCATGGGCAATAGTAAGTAAAAGTAGTATGAGGAGTGATAATGTATTGAAGACGTCCTACATCCTTAAGACATCCTTTAGCCTTCATGCCATTAACTGTGCTTTACTCTCTATCACTTTAGTCTTTGCAAAATCCCATGATATATTAAGTTGTATTAAAGTATTTTCCATTTACAGGAAATTGAGACTCAGAGAACTAGATAGGAAATAGGTTTTTTAGAATTTGAGAAAAGAAATGTCTTTTTATATTCCCCAGGAAGAACTTTCTATTGAATCACTCACAAATCTATTCATAAATTTTCCTTTATCTTATACAACAGTTACACTATCTCTTATCTTATTGATATACTCAACAACTATTTTTGTATTACCTTCTATATGCCAAGTACTTTTGAGCCAGTGTGGATACAGGAGTAAAATAAACATGGAGCTCAATTCTAATAAAGGGAGACAAATAGTAAAGAAACACGTAAGTAAAATATGTAGAGTGTCAGAATACAATAGATAAGTTAAGGAAGTCCTCATAAATAAAGTAAATTTAAGAAAAGATAACTGAGATTTTGGTTCTATTTTATTTTCCATTGACAATAATTGTATACATTTACGGGGTAAAATGTGATGTTTCAATACAAACATAAACATTGTGGAAATATTTTGAAATATACATTATAATTAACTTATTCTTTCTAACTGAAACTTTGTGTCCGTTGACCAACATCTCCCCTTTTCCTGTCCAACTCCCTCTCTTTCAGCCTCTGGAAACCACCATTCAACTTTCTACTTCTATGAGTGAGACTTTTTTAGATTCCAAGATAACTTTGAAAAAGGCATTAGCATTACCCATATCTCTACTTCTATGAATGAGACTTTTTTAGATTTCAAGATAACTTTGAAAAAGGCATTAACATTACCCATATCTGGGGGAAGAGAATTGCAGTTAAAGCAAACAGCTGGAATAAAGTCCTCCAGCTTAGTATGTTTCAGGAACAGCAAGAATAGGGTTACTTCTCTGGTGTAAGGGTAGGGTGAGCTGCAGAGAGGTTATAAGAGTCACATCCTATATAGCCTTGGAAGCTCCCATAAGGCATTCGGCTTTGGATTCGGTGAGAAGAATGAGGGTATAACATTCTTTGGCTTATTTTCAAAGGATCCCTCTGGATGCTACTGTAAGATAGGCGTATAGGGAAACATAGCTGGAATTCAGGTGGCCCAGTCTATAGGAGACCAAGTTGGAAATAGCCAGTGTGGTTTATGTAATTCCTGTTCATCTAAGGTTTCTGATCCTCGGCCGGCCTAATAATTGTCCTGTTTCACTCCGATATCAGAAGATGTCTGACACTTCGCTGTTCTATTTGTTAGTCTGCTCTGCTGTGGGAGCCTGCTGTGTTTCCTTGTGTGGTAAGGACTCTAGCCAAGAGATAAGCAGGTTGTACTCCTTCTATTTCTTGGCAGGCCCTGTGCTTTGATGTGAGTAGATGATCATGCTGTTGTATTCATGTGGTTGTGCTTGTATGAAAATGACAGGGAAAAGGCATGTGAGTGAGGATGATATTGATATTTTTGAGGACAGTGAGGTTGAAGGAGAGCTTAGTGATGAAAATGAGCATGAAGAAACTCTTTCTGTATCCAGTGACATTAGTTCCAGTGAAACTGGAGCTAGTGATGAGGAAGAAAGTGACGATAGTATGAAACCTGGAATGAGTAGCTGGAAGGTTTATCATGATGGTGATGGTGAACTTATCAAGTTCCTGTACTCTGTTATACAACAGGTATTCACCGTTCCACAAAGTGCTCAGCCAAAAACTGAACTTGAATATTTCTAGCTCTTTTTCTTAGATGATCTTATTGGTGAAATTGTGACTGCAATAAATATGTACGCAGTGGAAAAAATACAGGTGACTCTACTAACAAAATGCTCAATGCAGTACTCATGAAGAATGTTTTGTGAGAAGAAATGAAGGTGTTCTTTGGTTTAATATTGAGCATGGCTTTGAACTTGAAGACACAATTAGTTGATTATTTTACTGAAGATTGGCTAGACCAAAACCCATTCTTCAAAGATGTTTTCTCTTGTCTCTATTTTTTCCAAATAGTTTAGATACTGCATTTAGTTCTTCCTGTCACAGTTCAAGGGAGTGTTTGTACCCAAGGGAGCACGATGAAGAGTGTCAGAGAGTGCATTGACAATAAATGCAAAGAACTTTATATACCGGGAAGAAGTGTGTTTATAGATGAGAGTACAGTAGGTGTCAAACGAAGGATTCGATTCAACTGCTACAATCCAAAGAAGCCTACAAAGTGGGATGATTGTTTTTGCCTGTGTGATTCAGTAAATGGTACATGCAGAAGCTATTACAGGTAATAGGTAAAGGTATCTGTTTCAACTTGCATACAAATTTAACTTAAGAACAAACCTACAGAACCTATCTCCTTCATAACCTGGGGACCACCTGCTCTTATTTGATCCCCATTATTTTGGCACCCCTTCCTCCGTTTTTGTGCATTGGGGTACGATGTCTTAGTACATTAAGACGGAACCTGGCTCCTGTTTACTATTCTTCTCATTACTGTGGGTGACCACCTTTCATGCGCTCTTTATTTCTTTCTGCTATTCTGAGCTTTCATAAGTGATCACTTTCCCATCTATAAGAAGAACTTCTCCTAGCAATCATTATAGTGCAGGTTTGCTGAAGATAAATTCTCTCAGCTTTGATTTTTTTGGTCACTGTTATTATGATATTATCTTATTTTTATTTCCATTGTTTAAAGTTGTGATTCTGTATTCTGGGGGTCTGTGTTTTTCTGATGAGAACTCATTTTTTATTGTTATTATTTCTTTAATATAATGTATCAAACATGACTTTATCATCAGTGTACAACAGTTTGACTATGATATACTTAGTTTTGGTTTCCTTATATTTATATTGCTTGGGGTTCACAGAACATGAATCTGTTGAGTATCACAAATTTTAAACACTGACCACTTTTGTCATCATGTTTATCTCCTTCTTCTCTTCCTTCTTTGCACTAATTTTTTTGCAGTTAATCATGGACAAATTCTGGCTCGGTGCCTGTAGTTCAGCAGCTAGGGTGACAGCCACATTCACTGAAGCTGGTAGGTTCAAATCCAGCCTGGGCCTGCCAAACAACAATGACAACTACAACCAAAAATTAGCTGGGCATTGTGGTGGGCCCCTGTAGTCCCAGCTACTTGGGGAGGCTGAGGCAGGAGAATCTCTTAAGCTCAAGACTTTGAGGTTGCTGTGAGCTGTGATGCCATGGCACTCTACCGAGGGTGACATAGTGAGACTGTGTCTCAAAAAAAAAAATTCTGTATGTATAAATTGTGGACAAACTCTATTGACCCTATCTTTAACTTCACTGACCCCTTCTTCAGCTGTGCTCAGTCTGCTGTTAAAGCCTAGAAATAAAATCTTTGCTACTGATATTATATTTTCAGTTCTATAATTTCCTTCTAGTTCTTTCTTTCCAACTAGTTCCTCTAGCTTTCATTTTTCTGATAAATTATCTCATCTGTTCATATGTGTTGTTTATCTTTTCCATAAAACTTTTTAACATATTTGTCATAGTTACATTCATTTATTTATTTATTTTTATTTCAAAACATTAGCGGGGGTTCGGCACCCATAGCTCAGTGGCACCAGCCACATACATCGGGGGTTCGAGACTGGCCCAGGCCTGCTAAATAACAATGACAAGTACAATAAAAAAAAAAAAATAGCAGGAGTTGTGGTGGGTGACTGTAGTCCCAGCTACTCAATAGGCCTAAGCTCAAGAGTTTGAGGTTACCATGAGCTGTGACACCACAGCACTCTTCTGAGGGCAAGATAGTGAGACTCTATCTCAAAAAAGAAAAATATTAAAGGGGTACAAATGTTTCTGATGCATACATAGGTTTTTTAAATGCTTAAGTTAGGGATATTAGTGTACTCATCACCCAAATATGTTCATTATACCTGTTAGGTAGGTTTTAAGGCTTTGTCAGTAATTCCAGCATCTCTGATACCTGATTTTATTGACTGATTCTTCTTTAGGGTTTGGATCACATTATCCCGTTTCTTTGCGTGTCTCAGAATTTTTCATTGTTTGCTAGACCTGCTGTGTTTTTATCCCTATCCCTTTAAGGTATACTTTCATTTGATCCACACGTTTGGTTTCTTCATTTGCTCCCAAAACCTTTCTGCTTTCGGTCTTTTCCTTTGTTTGTATGTCTCCTCTTACATTTTCATCACATCAGGGATTTTCAAATGCCTCTCAGAAATACTGAACTAGTTTATTGTTACATAATTAAGGCCTTGGCACACAAAACATTTGCGATCTAATTGGAATCTTACACAAATGCATCAATTCTTCTATGTGGGAGAATTCTGGCCCATAACCACCGAAGGTGGAAATCGGATGGGTTAGAGTAGTCAGGGAAGGAATTAGAAAGGATGTAGGACTTGAACAGGGGGAATAAATAAAGTGGAAAAGGGAACCACTATTTACAGAAAGAACAAAAAAATGGAAGAAACATAAATATGACGTTTGCAGATCTTGTGAGGAGATGAATATGATGAGAGCAGAAGTTATATGAAGTCAGAGAACAATGAAAAATATCTTTTGAAAAAAATTTTCACATGATTGCAAGAGGGACTTTACCTAACAATTGCAATCAGTGTAACTGGCTTATTGTACCCTCAATGAATCCCCAACAATAAAAAGAAAAAAAAAATTTCAGTAAAGTATGTCAAGTGAGAAAAAAGTAGCCAATGTAGGCGCGGCACATGTGGCTCAAAGGAGTAGGGCATCAGCCCCATATACTGGAGGTGGCGGGTTCAAACCCAGCCCTGGCCAAAAATTTTTAAAAGTATTCAATGTACTCAATACTATTATGAAACCAATATATAATCACTTACACATTTATACAAAAGATAAAACACAAATGTAGTACAGCAAGAAGGAGAAGAGGAAAGGAAGATGGGTGGGGATGAAGGAGGGCATTTGGTGGAACCTCGCCTAATGTGCACAATGCGAGGGTACATTTCAAAACAACTAAGAGTAAATTATAAATGTCTTACCACAAAAAATAAGTAAGTGAGGTGATAGTTATGTTAATCAGTTTTGTTTAAGCATTCCACATTGTATATCAAATCATCAGATTGTACCCCATAAATTATACAGTTATAATTTAATAAAAATAAATAAATAAATAAATTCTCCTTTCATCTTTTATTACTTTTCCTTTATGATTAAATTGCACAAGTAATATACTTTATAGTATCCTGATGCTTCTAAACAAAGAGCTGACAATGATATTTCCTACCATAATATCTATATTTGAGCCTCTATGCTCAATAACATAATCAAACTACAATTAGGATGTTTTCCATTTAGGTTTGATTTTTCCTCACTACCATAGAATTAATTCTTATCTCCAATATGTTAAAATAAATGATAGAAGGTTTTATAAAAAAAAAAGTCAACCAAATGATTGCTTCATCTCTGAGGGATTAAGCCCTGGTATGAATAATTTCTCTGTGAAATGATTCATTTATTTACCAAATCTACCAATCAACAGAGCATAAATAATTGAAATAGCTGTATAAATATCAGTGAATCATGAGACTCAAACTCATAATTATAATTTTTCATTTCATCAACTGCCAAGGTAGAAATTATTTTCTCTTCCATAAGTATGACCTTAAAATTCTCAGCTCTGTTGGACTTCTAACACATCAAACACTTCATCCGTATTCTACAAAGAACAAATAATAATCACAAAATGTGTCTGTCCTGTGGTAAGAAAAAATTCCTGACAGGTTCCTCCCTAAATAAAAATAAATGGACTGACTCCCATAAAATTTATGTGGTTCACACAGAAATAGTTGGACTACTTCAAGACCTCAAAAATGTCTGGTTAAAAACTCAAGAACCACACTAGGATAAACTTCCTGTTAATGAGATTGCTCAGATCATGGAATCCCCAACAAGGAAAGTAATGGGAAGCTTATCATGGGAACCCTTAAAAACACACCGGATATAACAGTAAACAATAAAAAATAGCACTCACATATGTAAAAACATGGAGGCAAAGCAAAATTTTGTCCTATCTCCAAATACTAAGATTCTCAGAGACTCATGTAATCCTTGCATTTTTGCTTGAATTCAACATGATGTGGGCATATGTATACATTGCCTATGTGTTTTGGGTTTGGAATCTCTAACCCATCTGATTATTGATAATCATTAAAATGAGTGGAAGATGTTCTTTTGGACCACCATTTCCAAGTCCTAGAGTTCCAGTGGTATGCTCAACATTGGTGATGGAACTTCCTATCTGATCTATTGCAGGCAATGGGCTTATGTTTGTAAGAAAGCTGACTAGAACAAGGCTGCTTTCTGTGACCTTGGAAATGTAGAAAGTTAATCAGATTTCCCCAGTATTAAATTTATAACCCATTTTTCATTAGCTTCATAATAGTCAAGTCATAAAATGTAGAACTAAATTGCCATTGAAAAAACTAGTGCATATATAAATAGCAGTATTTAAGATATCCAGTTGGTATTTAAATCTAATTAATTGTCATGAGTAGGTTTAGTCATGAAATGATCATAATCTATTCTGGAAGAAAAAATGACTTTAAAGATACTGATAATAATAACAACATACTAGAAAAATTCTGTATATGAGTAGTGACCTCATACTTAAAAGTAGAAGATAATGTCTTATACTCCTGGAGTTACTTAATCCAGAAATTTCCATTCTGCCTGGATATTTCTACTAAACAGACTATAGCTGCTTCCATAAAAAATATATGAATTAGGCATATCTCTAATATGATCGCCTTAAAATGTTATTTATGTCATCTTTTGATCTCTCCTCCTATACTTTGGGAAAGAACCATTTCTTTTTATATTTGTATTCCAGATTTCCATGCAGTTCTTTTGTATATTTAAATGGCCACTTGTGTATACAATGCCTAAAGACCTGAGAATCCAGCATCTGATTTTTTTGCCTTTCATTCCTGCCACATTTATAAAATTAGTACATGGGAATGGAGCTAAAATAAATAGCATTTCCTACAGGTATGCTAATACACTGGTTACTTCACATGCAACTAACTAGTTAAGGCTATCAAGTATCTTCACTAAGCCACTAACAGTTCATCAGTCACAGTTGGCATAGTCAGGGATCTCTAAATATGCAAATCACATAAAAGATTTCTACAAAGGAGTATAATAGAGCTGATTTAATTGATCACAAGATTGTCCTGACTTCTTATAATTAAGATGACTGGCAGAATTTTATTTCTTATCAGTTGCATAAGTCAACTGGACTTGTGGGGCCGTTCTAGTGTTCTGTATATATTTTATGTGGTTAGCATGTGATTCTCTTAAGAGCTGTTCACCGTGGCTATGGGTCACTCACATGGTTCTTGCATTCTTCACAAGATCTTTATGAAATTCAACAGTGATTCATGTACCACTGATGTGGGCTGCAAATGACCTAATGAATTTTTTTCTTTTCCTTCTTTTTTTCCCAAAGAAGGACTCATTTGGTATTCTTACTCTATGCATCTTGGGGTTTCCTGAAGGTCTGCAACAGTGAGGAGACCAACCCTGTCATACTCAGAGAAGAGAGAACTACAGTCTTTGACTGCAGGTTGACAAGGGCACTCTGTCCCTGAAGTCATTTTATTATCTGACTACTGTGTTTCTCCAAGGAGACTGAGACCACCTACCTGCACATTGAAAAACACAGCTGAGATCTGTCTTTGTGACCCAGACAGATGCCCTCTCAACTTCTCTCTGTACTGAAGGAAAACATTGCAGCCCAAGCCAGAAGAAAATAAGCCCTTCCCCCCGCTCCCACCTTTTTCTGTGGGAAAGATGAGTTGAAACCAATTTAATATATTTGAAAAATCTGAGAAAAAAACAGAACAGATTTTTAAAAGCTGTTCCTTTACCCATTGGTATGCTACTTGCAGGAATCTTACAAAGGAAACTTCTGTTGGAGTGGAAAACACTGAGTGAAACCCATGTTATGTGAGACTTTAATTCCCCAAAGCTGGAAAAGTAAAAGAATCAGATCCCTATACTCGTGGACTATTACAAAGAATGTTTGTGCAATTGGTTTTAACCACTTCATTAGGAATCCCCTTCATCTGCTGAATATAGTTAACGCAAGTCAGGTGAAGCTAATTTTACACTTGCTCTTAGCCAAAAGGCCAAGAGGCCGGTAAAGCTAATTTTAAAAATCAATATTGTTATATTATATGCAACAGATTTCTGAGAACAGACAGGAAGGATTTGTTTGTTCCTGTTCATTAAAAAGAATTTTTTTTTTTGCCAACTGTATAACTATACTATTAATACAACAATTACTATAGCCTTGCCACAACTTCATTGGAATCAATGATTTAATGTGATTTATGTCTTAATGCTTTCTTTCCAGAAGGGGGTACATTTGGCAGAAGATATCTGATTTCATGCAATAAAATCATAGACCCGGGGCCAATCTTGTGAAACCATTGGCTAGTGTAAATTGGCTAGTGTAATATAATTAGGACCTCTTCTATTTTTTTTTAAATCACTAAATTACTGGCAAATTCAATTCAGCAATACCAAAATGAAAACTACAAGACTATTTTGTATTTTGTATAATGGACATCCCCTTTTCACCAAGAGCAGAGGTTAATTTCTGTCAGATTAAACAAATTGAATTAACAGAGTCCACTTTTGATTGATGTTTTTCTAGCTTTCTGGAGTATGACTCACATGGAGAAATACATCTTACATCAGACTCCATATATATAACCCAAAACAAAAATTTTCATAAAATAATGCTCATGGTTATTGTATGTGGTACTCTCCAATATGTCCAACTTTCTACTTTATTAATGTGAATTATTTCATGTTTGCTACCTATTTATATATATCATGAGTAGTAGTTGAAAATCCATGTCTTTCACACTGCAGTTGAGAGCCAGGCAAAAATAAAACAGTACCTAAAATGATGAGAAATGTCCAACTGTTATTAAGTACAAAGCCCGGCACACTTGTCATTTATTCATGAGTCTATAAATCTCCATAGTAACTACACAAGCATTTCACATGTATAGATGGAGGTCATAATGTGGCAAATATCTTATCAAGGCTTACATATCCAGTTAGCAGCAGGTGACCCAGAATTACTCATGCTTCTAGCCACTATATTAACACCTAGGCAGAAGGCTGAGTCTTGGGTCATCTTCTAGACCTGGGAATGTTCCATTGAGTACAGACTCTCCAAATTACAGAGGATATTTATTTATTTATTTTTTTATTAAATCATAGCGGTGTACATCAATATGATCATGGGGCACCATACACTTGGTTCATAGACCATTTGACACATTTTCATCACATTAGTTGACATAGCCATCCTGGCATTTTCTTAGTTACTTTGCTAAGACATTTACATTCCACATTTACCAAGCCTCACATATACCCTTGTAAGATGTACCACAGGTGTGATCCAGAGGATATTTAGAAAGCCTTACTTAGTTCTGAGAAGATCTTCCTATCTCCAGAATATGTACCCTGTTTCCCCGAAAATAAGACAGTGTCTTATTTTAAGGTGGGCTCCCAAAGATGCACTAGGTCTTATTTTCAGGGGACGTCTTATCTTTCCTGTAAGTGGGTCTTATTTTCGGAGGATGTCTTATTTTCAGGGAAACAGGGTATGACCTCCTCAGTCCTTTTTCAAATTGCACATGTCCTTCAATGGGCTAGCAAACAGCTGGAGTCTGGGCTACCTGGTGGGAGCTGCACATCAAGGGAGGACATAGGAGAAATCTTTGCCTGCAATTGGCCTTTTCATGAAAGTTAGTTCATTCTAAGCTCTGGGGGAATAAACATACTGGAAGATGTGTTCTAGGCAGGGAGAATTTGATATTAATATCGGCCTATGACCAACCCTGGGACAAGCAAGTGGATGGTATCATAGCTCGGAGTTCTTTTTTTCTTTTTCAGTAACTGGAGTGATTATGGCATCAGACTAACCCAGATACATAAAGAAAGATATAGTTTTGTCTGATCACTAATATCTGTAATGAGTTTAGAAATATTATTAGTCAGCCAACTCTTCAACAATAGTCTTTTCCTCTTATTTACTGATGGGCAACAATAAATAGCTCAAATTGGTTGAGGTGCATGATGCTTCAGAGTTCTAATGAGTTCCAATTAAGGCAAACTAATCAATGAGCAAGTCATTAATGGTTTACATAGTGGTCAAAACAATTAGGTCCAATTTATAACTAATAAGTTGCTTGAAATTTAACATAATTCTGACTTTAGTCAACCAAAACAATAAATCTAAATAAAGACAATAGATGTTGATAAAGAACAAAAAAGGGCAAAGGATAGGTTCAGTTATGTGCAAAAAAAAAGGAAATGTGAATTTTTTTATAGGTAGTTACCACAATTTCTTTCATTCCTTATTTTTGACTGAAAAAAAAAACAAACAAAAAAACAATTTTGTCCTAAAGTTCTCTAAAATATGTTCTCTGAAATGTATACAAAAATGCTAAATAACTTAAAATCACACTTGTCCTATACTTGTCTATGGAAAAAAATAATTACATTAGCTGCTAAATTTCAGGACCACAGTTTTTGTGATATAGACATGTCCACACATAATATGTGGTTTCACCTTCCCCTCCTAGAATGTAAACTCCCTGAGGACAAGATTTTTGTCTGTCTTTTCTTGCTGTTGATCCCCAATGACTAGACAGTAGCAGTATTCATCAGCTACATGTTTTCTAAATGGATTTTTTTTAAGTAAAATTTTTTTAAATCATTGAAAATTTTTACAAGTCTGTTAAATTTTTTCAAACATACATTTAGAAGAACATATAATTCTCTTAGGTAATATTTATGTGTTTGCTTAACAAATATCTAGTCGATTGCTACGAATGAGCTGACTGCATGCTCTGCATAGTACTCTTTCAAATATTTAAAGAAGTTCATCAAAACTCACACTTGAAAATGCTAAAACATCCTTTAGGATTTTAGGAACCAGTGACCTGTGTTTTTGTGAAAGTGTCTTGGGATAGTAAGCAAAAATTATTATTGAACAATAATCCTTGCAGTGGCTCTAAATCATTTTTTAAATGGCTAGTGATGAATTAATACAAGGTACCTGATTCAAGTGACTAAACTATTCCCTGGAGGAAAAATCTCATCTCTAAAAGATACTTTCTAAACTGGAAACAGGTGTTTAAATTACTCAAGTCATTGATCAGGTAGAAACAAGTCCATGATCTCTTTGAGGTGATGGAATATTTTTAATCTACCTGAGCAAAAGCATCCTGTGCCAAAATTCCCAGAGATGAAAACTGTACATGCATTTGTTTGCATTTAAAGTTGTAGAGCAGATCTCTAGAAAAATCATAACAAAACTCTTTCTATACTAACCACATAGATAGTTGGGTTGAAAGAGCCTTAACAAGGCCTAGAAAACAGTTTGTCATATCTCTCCTAATTGATGTGCATCTGCATATCTTATGTGAACTTGGGCTCAAGGTCACATAGATCCTAATGAATTCACACAGACTTCTAGAGCCTATTCAACTCATTTGCATGATAAGTCATAGGTTATCTGAACTCTGAAACCATTTCTAACTTATGAAAACATTTGATTTAATTGAGAATTCTGAAACAAAAAGGTCTTTAAGGCGCATTTAAGTCAACACTGAGTTCCATTTCAGAAAACATATGTCTGTGTGCTAGAAATAGATTTATATGCTATTTATGTATACATTCATATATATAGTGTGTGTGAATTTATGCTAGATTTATATATCATTTTATATATGTATGTATGCATGTGTATATGTTATAAATAGATACATGCTGTGTGTGTGTTTACTATAAAATTAGTCCTGGTTTCAGTGCATTAAATATCTTTTAGTTTCATAAAAAGTGATGAGTACAATCTGTCTTTAAGTAAACTAGTAGGATATATCTGAAACAAGTTTGAAAATCTGTTGAGTAAAGTTATGAGTGGGCTGACTTGTACACATGATTATGTCTGGCATAATTATATAAATAAGTTTATATAACTTATATAAACTTATTTTATGATGGGGCCATTACTGAGATTTCTTATAGACCATGCAAAATTGCTGAACAGACTTCAGCAAGAAGTTCTGTTCTCTAAATTTGGCTTTGCTATTCCTGTTTTGATGTCATCATAAATTGCACAACATTTTTTTTCTATCTACCAACACTGTTGAAAGACTTGATATAGGAAAATCTGGTATGTCAATCTTTGATAGTACATCAAAGCTAATTCGCTATGAAATACTATTATTGAAGAAGTCATATAATTTTTGTGCACTGTTGCATCAGTGTTTCAAGACCTAAGTTTCTTTCCATTTAACTTGGGAACAGAAAAAGTAATTGAAACAGTACTACTCAGAGAGTAGAAGATCTAATTAATGACTAGCAGGTGTGTGATCTATGAAATCCTCACCGTGGCTTGGCTGGTCATTTCATTCAGGGAAGTGGTGAGAGATAACTCTTCAATGCCAATTCGTAAGAAGTTTTTATGCTGATAACAATGCTAAGTGGAGCAAGAACAAAAGGTTTTCCTTTGTAACCGTAATCAAACTCCAATCTCATTTTTTTTGTAAGGTTTGCCCCAAATACCCTCCATCTTCCTTTCACCCGGATTCGCTGCTGATAGGTGTTATGCAATTCAGTTGTCCGCTGTGATTCACAAAAGCATTGTAACATCTCTACCTCTGCCAGCTGTCCTAAGCTAGAACCGTTTTTCCCTTTTTTATGTCCTTCTAGAAACCCAGTTTAAGGCTTAGAACTTAGCAGGCAATAAAATTTTGCTTTTGGCTTGTTAATTTGAAAAACATGACCCCAAAACTGCACGTATGGTCAGGTGATTATATTAATGATATTTATATTGTTGATATTTAATAATGTACTTTTTTCTTTCCCCAAATTCAAAGTATTTTCTCATTAGCCTCACAGTTGGTAGGCATTAAGAGTGAATTTCTCACTGTAATTTTTAACAGGTCACTTGAACCTACTACCCTTTCAAAGAAATGTTTGCAAAAGGGTTTAGGGAATGGTAAGCAAACTTAGGAAAATATTTAAGAAATTTCTCATTGTAAGCATTCTGGTAAGTGGTTATAAATCACTGGGCCACAGTAAGGTATGCTTTATACAGGCAGTCCCTGAGTTACAAACATCTGACTGAGGTATGACTCACACTTACAGAGGCCATTACAGGTAATAAGTAAATGCACCTATTCCAAGCTACATACAAATTCAACTTAACAACAGACCTATAGACTGATCTCATTCGTAACCTGGAAACTGCCTATATATGAAAAGAGGGGTTGAATTAATTAATCCCTAAATTCTTTCCCAGCTCTTAATATTATGACACCTTCTCTGGTTGAATAGCAAGGACAACTCTCAGACTCTATGAATGAGTACAGTTAGATTAAATGTATTTGTATGTATATGCTGGTCTATAAAAGCCATGCTTAACAGGAAGTTGATGTTTTAAATGCTACCTTTCCTTTTTTCCCCCAGAGGTAGTCAACCACAGCAGGAGGAAGAGTCCAGGACATCTTCATTTTTCACTGATGAAGGACTGTCTGAAAAACAGGATTTACAAAAACATTCCTATGCTGATTGTCTGTGTCCCCTGCAGGCCGCAAGTGAGGGGTCTAAGAACTTGGGGAGGCGCAGACCGTGATGGGTGAATAAATCCTTTCTCACCGTTCTAGAGCTCATCCTTAATAAGGTCTCTCTCTGTGGGAGGTGGAGAGGAATCTGATGGTGCCTATTTGTTTTGGCAGCCTGTGCCCCAAAGACGCACACATCCAGAGAATGGCAGAGAGCCATTTTTCCAGGCCAAGACTGACTTGTGTTCCATAACACTGTGGGAAGCTGAAAATGCAAGCCACACGGGCTTGTCCCCAATCTGTGAATAAACAGCCCTCTACTTCCAGAGATAGTGTCCCTAAAGCACCTTTATTTATTAAAGACTTATTTTAAAAATTAAGAAAAGAAAATGATGAAAAAATCCATTTGTTTATATCCAAATGATCCAGGTGATTGAGAAGATAAGGCCATTCTTATTCACTATCATCATCAAGAGCAGAGGCGGCAAATGACAACCCAGCATCCAGGGTACTTTAGTCTCTTCATTAGATTCTTTGCAATCTTCAGAATATCAACCATCGCTGTCCTTGATTCAAATGGCTCCCAAAATTAGTCTCTACCATCGATGAACATAATTATGTTTTGTTGACATAAGTCTCATGATTTAGAATTCTTTGCAAATCACCTGCTCAAATCCCTCATTTCTCAGGATGTAAGGTATCAAGGTAGTTTAAATCCAGAAGGGATATGAAGTGAAGAAGTTATGGACATTTATATCAACGTGTTCACGAGTATAGTAAAGTCTTTTATGCAGAATGTTCAGAATGTACAAACCATAAACATCATGGGTCATGGAACAACTATTGTGATAGAAGGTTTTAACACCCCATGATTAATTGCTGCTTCCACCTGTTTCTCTAGTTCATTTTTCATTGCACACTCTGACTTGTGTCTTTTGACTTTACTATTGCTACTTGATTTTGGATGCACACTACATACTTGTTTACTGTATTACATAAACCATTGATGGAAACTTCTGGCATTTTATTAACACGCAAAAAAATCTCTTTAGACTTCTGTTAGCTTCAGATTAGTATGTGAGTGTATGTCTTTGAGCAGGGCTTTTCTAACCATTTATAGAGAACTTATTAGCCCTAGAATTTTTTTTTCTGAACAGGACACAGAAATAAAAGCCAATCATAATAGCTAGTATTTTGTCAGCACTTAATATCATGTCAAATACTATGTATATTCTCTCATTTAAACTACACAACCAACCTATGAAATAGGCACTAGGATTATTCCCAGTTTAAGTGAGACATAAAGGTTAAATAACTTACCCCTGCATAAGGGGATATGTGTCAGAGAAGAGGTATATTAACATATAAGCATAGGGAGAATAGCAAACTAATTATATATCTTTTGATATCACATTTAATGTTTTTATTTTAAGAAAATGAAATACAATTATTGATTATGGCAGTATGGTTAACTAGATTTTCTGATCAATTTCCTGCTGAAAATAACTAAAATATGGGGTAAGACAAAATAATTTGGCAATAAAGTAAAGGATAATGAAAGGGAAAAAACTAGAAGGAATAGAAGCCGGGGAGGTCATCTGAATTCTACTTTCAGCCTGAGTGTTTTCACTAAAACCTAGTGGTTTAAAACTTAATTCCATGGCTTCATGTTGCACAGAGAACAGGAAATAAAACCCAAGGCCTATCCAGATTGGACTCCAGAATATACTCTCCCACCCTGCACTGATATAGAACCCCAAAGTTCATATCCTCAATGGAAAACCAAACCAGAAATAAAACTAGTTAAATTTACTTTCAGAGTCAGAAACAAACACCAAAACGCATGTCCATACCTTGGGGAAAGGGATAGACATGAAAAATTTCCCTCCAAAATTTGTAATCACAAGTCACATCTCATATGGTTTTGCAGGCCAATTTTATACTAACTAGGTACTTTGGGAATTCCCCAGGCTGAAACTTTAAAGTGGTGACAGATTGGCAATACCTCTAAGCACCTAGCAGAAGCACATTCAAATACCCTCTGGAAGAACTCTTAAAACCTTGACTCCAAGTAATCCATTTGGATAACATTCCAAAAACATGAATCAAAAATAATAAAATATAGGAGAATGCAAAACATAATGTGGGCCAGCCGGCCACAGTAGAGAATAGACTCATACTGGTGACAATTATAGACTAATATGAAATAATGTGCTTCATATCTTAAAAACAATAAAAGATGAATTCCAAAATTTGAGATAGGATAAAAGAACTACTAAGCACAATTTCCCAAGACAATAACTGAACTTCTATAAAAATATCAAAAATTAACATTAAACACCCAATGGTCAGTGTTAGTAGCTAATGTGATGTTTAATGAATTAAAAGAAATCCATAAAAAGAGTTAAAGAAAGAAAATATAGAAGGCTGTGTTAACCAGTTTGATGAAAATTTTTCAAATTGTATTTAAAACCAGCACACTGTACCCCATGATTGCATTAATGTACACAGCTCTGATTTAATTTAAAAAAAAAGAAAGAAAGTTATTGACCATAAACTTTAAAAAATTATGGAAAATTAAAAAAGAAAGAAAATATAGATCAAAGAACTAGAAGATTTGAAAGTAAATTTAGGAGACATGAAAGATAAAGTGAGGAGATTGGAATCCCAGAATTAGTGGTGAAGAAGATATATTTGAAGAGATGATAGCTGATAATTTTCCAGAAATAAAGAACAGTCTCAACCCATAATTCAAGAATCCAATTAAAAAGAACACCTGTTTAGATCATCTAGCTACATTAGAGTAAAATTTAAAAAAGAAAGAAAGAGATTGTGAATCTAGCTTGAGATAATTCTGTGCCAATTAATTTTTTTTTTTTTTTTTTGAGACAAAGTCTCAGTAGACTGCCATGGCCTCATAGCTCACACCAACAATCTCTTGGGCTCAAGTGATTCTCTTGCCTCAGCCTCCCAGGAAACTGGGACAATGGGTGCCCGCCACAGTGCCCAGCTATTTTTTAACATATAGGCATAGAGAGGTATCTCTCTTGCTCAGGCTGGTCTTGAACTCCCAAGCTCTGGTAATCCACCCACATAGGCCTCCCAGAGTGCTAGGATTACAGGCTTGAGCCATAGCACTTGGCCCCAATTAAATTTATTTTAAAAATTTAGCTAGAGGTAAAAGGAATTATATACAAGCGAGTGCCAGTTACATTGCAGCTAAGTTAATAAATATCAACATTAAAAGCCAGAAGATAGTGTAACAAAATCCCTGATGTGCTGAGGAAAAATAAGTACCAGCATTAATTTGCAAAAACTTTATAAATAACCCAACAATGAAGATTAAAGAAAATTTTAGATAACAAAATCTGAGACAATTTTTATTATCAGAATCCCACATTCAAAAATCATAATATTTAAATCAGAGAAAATTGTCCCGGATGTAAATATGTAAGATACAAGGAAAAATAATAACATAGGAGTAAACTATATGTCAAACCCTAAAATACTGATTTACCATATAAAACAACAATAGTAAATGTTTCAAAAGTTAAAAAATGATAGAAAAAAATACAATGCATTCAAGATAAATACAAAAGAAGAAAGTAGAAACAACTATAACTATATGTCATAATAAAAACTATAAGCTGAGTAAATACTCCAATATAAAAACAAATGTTTCAGACTGAATTGAAAACTAAAGCTAGCTGTATACAATAACAACTAAATATACAGATAAAGATTAAAATTACAGGCATAAAAAAGTATACTTGGAAAATACTAATCAAAATAAAGTCAGTGAAGCTGCATTAATATAAAATATTATGGACCTTGAAGATATTTATTGAATAGGGTGAAAAGAATTAATCATTAAGAAAGAAATTCTAATACTAAACTTGATTTTACCTAATAAGACATCTTTCAAATACATAAACAAAAAATGACAGAAGTACACGGAAAAGTAGATATTTTTTCCAACATCCCAGAGGATTTTAATATACCCCTATCAATAAATAATAATAGAAGAGAAATCAGAACCAATATATTTAAACAACAGTATTAACATACATGGTGTTAGAAAAACATAATACACAGATAATAGAGGATACTTACACTTTTAAAGCAGAACTTCTGAAAATTGACCACACTGGGCCTTGAATCAAATTTTTAAATATTATACAATTGATCCCACACTTAAGGGTAATAAATATATCCTAGCGAACTCTTGTCTTTGTGCACCAAGAAACATAATACAAAATGTTCACAGGAGTGCTGTTAATATCAGAAACAGTGAAAAATAAAACAAACATCTATCACCTGTGTAATCGGAGACTACTATCTAGTTCTAAGAATAAATTAATTTGGCGGTATACCAATATATGTATCTCAAGAATATAACTATGAATGAACCAAGAATATTTCAGATGAATAGGTCAAGTATGATCATTTTCATATAAAGTTCAAAAGCATGCAAAACCAAGGAATATATTATACGAGCACTTTTTTCTGGGATGAGTTTGCAAACTTAATTGTCAAACCTCGTATGTACAATGACAGTGCTAACAGCCTTTCCAGAAAAATTGTGTCAAAATTGTTTTTAAGGGTAGACTAGGCACTGGCACTTTTCCTAGAATGAGTTCACAAACTTAATTGTCTTACCTCATAGATCTAGGTTATCACAGGTTATCTATTAGGCAGCCGTTTCCATGGCTAAAAACTGCAGTTCATTGGATGACTGAGGTCACATAGCAGAGTCATGTTCCTTATGCTTCCTGTTTAATGCACATTTCATTTTTTAAATATACATATATTTTCAACTTTATTCAAATTAATATGAGGGTATAATATTTAGGTTACATTTTGATGCACATTTCAAACTGGATGCTTTGTTTTCCTTTATTTTTGAGAAAATTTTATTCCCTTGCAATACAGAGTAGACATAACATTTAATAGGAATTTGTCACGGCTGATAAACTATTGATATCTCTTGATGCCAGAATGTATCAGTGAGTTGGTCATAAGATGACGAGGTATTCATAGCCACAAAGACATAACTTGTATGCCAAATATTTATAGGAGATACATAATGTATGCACCAATTGTATTAACAATTACAATAGTTTAAACGATCCTCACTTGCTTATAAATCTTCATTTTCTAGTCTCAAATAAGGCTGCTTCTCTCATCCCTAAATGCTTTTCCAAACAATGAAGGGAAAACGATACCAGTCAGACTCATGTGTTGCAACAATCCTGTAGAGTGAGGGATTATTGCAAAATAAGTGAAGGCTACTAAGTTTTGAAAATTTGAATGATTCTTCAGAAATATTCCCTCAGATAAAAACAACATCAAAGCAGAAAGTGAAAATGTTTATAAATCACTACTTGACAAGTTTTTCTCTCCTGTAAAAACAAAACTTATAGAAAATCAACCCAAGTCCAGTATTTAAGCCATTTTTCATATAGAGGTAACATGCCAAGTAACCTTAAGGCAATTTGAAAGGTATTTCTTCCTTAATTAATTTTCCTGAGAGTTTTGTGGAAATGTTAACATTCTTAAACTAAGGTACAAGCCACAGTTTTTTCTAATTATCTATTTTTATACACATACATTGTATGTGTATGTGTCTGTAATGTGAGTATATATATATGTATACAGAATATTTATTTATAAAAGAACAAGGCAGATCTGAAAGTGGAAAATGAACAGTTTACTTTGCTCTCTCTACTCTTAAATACTACCAAAACATCCTCCTTTGCTGCCTAGTCAAACATTGGCAAATTACTTAGCTACAAGAGCATATATTTGGGGTGTATTTTTGTAGTTACCACATCAGTGACAGGGATAAGAAATATTATCAGGTATGTACCTTCCAAAAATACCATATTATCAAAAAAAATAGTGTACCAAGTAGGTCAACCATTCATTAAAGTCTGGGGTAACAGCAGTCACAGATTAATGTCAAGGAAAAGTGGATCTGGCATTGCACAGACAAAAGCACTTTGTCTGCGATGGACCAAATACTGCAGTTTGCATAATGTGAGAGGAAATTACTTCCTCTTCAAGTATTTTTTTTAATCTTTGAATTCATTCATTTAACAAATATTTATTAAGTGCCTTCTACATTAAAGACACAGTTCTGGGCATTAGGGATGTAGCAGTAACTAACAAGCCACAGGATCTTGGATTTCTAGTAGGGAAATCCTACTTGCTAACTTTCTAGTAGGGAAGACAGAAAATAAACATGCTAGAACATCAGTTAATTAAATGCTGCAGTTACAAATTGCTCGTCTTAAGTTTAAAGTCCATCAACATCATCATCATGCACGTTAGCATCGGCACAACCACCTTCAAATGACTTTTATCCAACATTCATAGGAATAAGCACCAGGTCAAATGATACACAAAACAAGATAAAGATGATACCTCTGTACTCAGGAGGCTATTTTATAAAGACAGAATCAGTGTAAGTCAACAAAGAAACATCTAATTTTTAAGCAAAGTTAATGTATAATCAATAATGGCTGTTATGGAATATGGGGTATAATTATGGAAGGAATAGGAAGTGATAAGTAGATTGTTGCCTCTTTTATTTCATAGGTCATAAACTGACTTCTTCAAATTTTCAACAACATAGGAACTGACTTTTATTTAACTCAGGGAGTCATCAGAGATGTTTTCCCCTTATTCACTTATTCTGAGAACATTTAAGCAACCCTTTGACATTTTCTACTGAAGCAGAGCCAGAGGTTGGCGTGAATGAGGCAAACTCTTTCCTAGGATCAAGGCATCATCCTTCTTGTTCTCATCAATGCCATCTTGCTCACAGGAAAGCTCCAGGCTTGGCCAAGGGTCATGATCACTGACAACAGAAAATAAAGTACAGTTGGGTCTCCTGTGAACTGAACCCAAGAACTGAAGAGGCTAAACCTCCCTACCCCTGGCCATTAATGTTCCACATATGACTGCACAATTCAGATGATAACAACTGGGAGACTTCTTACTTAAAATCCATGAAAAATAATTAAATTTGCACAATATACCTCTATTTGGGCAGAGTCTTTTGTATCAGATGATGTCAGAGTGCCAGTCAGACTACAGATTATTCTTCCTTAGGTCACACATCTATGTATGACCCAATCAGCTGAAGTAGAGTGTCTTGTGGTTCATACTCTCAGTGGGGGAGTTTCTCAGGATGAGGCAGTGAGTAGGGAAGGACATGAAAAATACGAGCTTCCACATTAAATGGAATATGTCTCCTGGAATTGACCACATACTAACCTACTGAACTATCACTGTAATCAGGTCCCAAGGCAATTGAAAAAAGAGAAGATGAAGGGCTAGAGAGTAGAAGAGAGGGAGAATATCCAGCTATCTAACCAGAGAGGGCACCTTTGTTTGGGTGGATGTAAATGAGTGAATCTCTGGCCATAGAAAGCTAACATAGGTGGGAGCACTTGGGGAGGAAGAGGCGTGGCTGTCAGGGGCTGTAGTTGTCAAAGTGGGTGGGAACAAAACCACATTTTCCTCCTGCTTAATTTTGCTAGAGGCCCGCCCTTTCTGTATGACACGAAATGGCAAATTTTCAGTTTTCATCAGAATGCTTAATGATATAGATGCAGCTTGATATTCATGAATAATCTAGAAGGAAAAGATGAGAGCATAAAAATGCAGACGCCAGCAGAATCCTTCCGAGATTGAAGCGGGGAGTAAACAGTGCTGATAGCAATGAACTGAATGCATCTCCCCAGGTCACACCATCCTTCCTGGGTACATCCAAAGACTCGGCTCCTTGTCTTCCACAGGAAGGGAGGGTAATGCCTGCCAAGAAAACTCCAGACCGTGTATCTACAAGACCCTGATTGCCTCCCAGAGGGTCCAGCTGTGTGCTAAACAGCACCAGGAAAAGCCCCTGGTTCAGTCTCTTTCCCCCAAAGGTACTCCAAGCAGTAAATGAACACACACGATCTATGTTTATGTTCTTTTAAATGTACTTTTGAAAAATATTCTGCAATCCAAAATACGTGTTTTCAATTCTGCTTGCCATTCCCTGGTCGTGAGTGATCTATTTTATCCGTACTCATAACCATGTACAAACTTTCTATTCATAGCTCACCCTGGGGTATAAATTTGGGTGGCGAGGAGGAATTTACGTGTGCAGCCCACATGTGGTAATCCTCGACCAGGGCCTGGCTCCAAGTCAGTTTGCAGCCCTTTCATGGCTCAGGTTAATTGTAAAGGAATGAGGTACTTGGGTCTTCCTACAAAAAATTAACTGCATTTACATGTGCAGAGAGGATGGGACAGTATGTTCACAAACTCTAGCGAGCTTCAGGAACATCTAACCTGATTTCCTGTCATAAATATTTTATTACAAAGAAGACTTTAGAAATGCACCGGTTCACACTCAGTGCAGACTCTTCCAACACCAGCTGTCTGCAGTGGCAGAAGACCAGTTGCACAGTCCCCTGTGCCCAGTGCTGGGAGGGCAGGGGCATCCCTGCAGCCCTCCTCTTCCTCCTCAGTATGAGGGAAAATCATCCCACCTGGGGGTTTCTACTGGGTGGTAGAGGTGGAATTGTGGGTGGCAGCCCAGTGTGTGTGCAGAGCTTGGAAAAGAGGCATGTTTTCTAAAGGGCAACTTCAAAGCTCTCTCACAGAAGTATCTGTCCCCTGTCGGCCCCTGCTCCACAGAACAGGCCTTTAGTGTCAGGTAGGAGTCATGGTTGGATTTCCCTCCTTGGAGTGACTGATGCCCACCCCTTGGCTTTGCCCTTTGATGAGGTAACACTGGCTAATCACATGTTCCTCCCTCTGCCCAGGCTTGAAGGGAACCATCCAGTGCAGGTCTGTGGGCTGATATCTGGGAGGGTCCAGCCTTCAGCAGCAAGTGAAGTTGACTCTCAGGTCACGGTAGTGAGGCCAGAGTGTGTCAGTATTCAGAGTTCTTTGCCCAGTCACATCTTCCCACTTGGCATTCGTTCCTGGAGCTGCCAGTGAACTGAAACATAGAGGCTACGAAAATATTCACGGGAGGGAGAGGTGGGGGAAAGGCATATGTTGTTCCTCTGGAATCCAAGGTCATAACTTTCTCTGGTTTCTTCTTCTTGCCTTTCCTCATTCCGTCCTACCCCAAATAAGATATCCTCCAGCTTCGTTTGATTTGCCTTTATTGGGAACGCAGGGTAAACTTTGGAGAGGAAGCAAAGGGATGTGTTTAAATCCACTAGGAAGCGGCTACAGAGTGTTCCTTCTTTCTGACCAGGTCGTCGACATTCCTCTGAGGTGAAATAGGAGAAAAAATTGGGTGTTTTTATCGTACATTTCCCAGACATAGTTCTCAGGTTTCCCGCAAGTGCAACTCAGGCAGATCCTGTTTTTACTATTAAACTTGAGTTCATTCATGTGGCATTGTTGCAATCACTGTTTTGAGTGTTTTCAAACTGACTGGCATAAAGTTAATAACATGAACCAAGGCCACCTGTGTCAACAGTTCCCAAGAAATTATTGAATGGCTAATTCATTCATGATATTTTATAATTCTTGTATAATGATAGGCCAATAATTATCCTAATCAAGGGGTAGTGAGAAGTTGATCTACATTCTGTGTATACTGAAGATTACTTCATCAACAGCCCTCCTATTACAAACTTGAGTATGGTTCTCTTTCCAGAGCAGTCTGCATTCTGCTTCACTCATCGGTTATATACTCAATCATACAGCTAAGAAAGGATTGGTGAGCGCATATATTTCTCTGGGAACCATGTGGTTCACAAAGGATACCAGGTGAGACGATATGACTTTCTTCCTTAGCAGATAATACAGACGAGCAAACCAGATAATACAGATGAGGTTATGATAGAACGTCCCAAACATAACTGAATCATACATGAAAATGGTTAACCTTAAGTTTCACACAAACAGTTTTAGAATTCTCTTCTGCATACTTCAATAATGAATCTCCTTAACCAGTATGGCCTTTTCTGGAAGAAGCTCAGAATTATTGCCAAATTTAAACTCATGTCCAGCTTGAATATCTTGTTATGACACCTACTCTTCTGGTCTTCTACGGAGAATTAATGAGACTAAGAGAGATTGCAAGAGCAGAAATAGCAGGAAATGCAAAATTCAATCTTTGATACACTTTTATGGGAACTATAGATCCTTCTCAAATTTTTACAGACCAAAGATAGAAATAGTTAGCATTCTGAAGACTGTTATTAACTGCGTAGCATCCCCCATGCTTAAAGAAGAGCACTGTATTTGTAGTGGACTGTACTATGGCTCAGGAGACTCTCATACATTCATTCTTAGTCCTACAATAACATTGATTTCTCTGACCTTTAACTCTGGTTATAAAAGTTCATCTCTTTCAATAAACCAAACATTTCTTGAATCTAAAAAGGGTCTTATTTATCTTGTCTTCTCACACATTATTCTCAGTTTGATCATATTATATGGATTAGAATGAGAAGTCAATTTATTTTAAATTTAAGTGCTGCATAATAGAAGCTCTGATCATGTTTGATCAGAGTTTGATCATGTTATATGGATTAGAATGAGAAGTCAATTTATTTTAAATTTAAGTGCTGCATAATAGAAACTCTTTTGTCCTTCTTAGCATGTCTTATACACCATCCAATAAATTGACTTATCTTCAGAAATTAATTAGAATGACTCACTCCACTTTTACAAGCAAGATTTAGAAAATCTGATTTATATTCCATTAATATTTAATTCTCAGATGAACAAAATTCCTCCGTAACCAAAATATTGAATCACTCTAATTGTGTGTTCCTTCTTAAAGTCATTAACAGCTTTGGCTCCTTGGATGGAATAATGGGTTGTTTTGTGAAGAAAATAGTGACATCACTATTATAATCTGCAGATTAAGTACAAAATTTTATTTGCTCTGAATTTAACAGCTCAATTAGCATTTGTCTTCCTGTCAGCCTTTTTAAAAACACAACCTATTTACATGTGTTAATGTTTTGCATTTGCTATAGCTGGCCTAAGCCCCAGGGCTTGTGTCACCAAGATCATTACAACATGATAAAGTGATTATAGTATTACACAGAGAATAGTCAGTGGCTTCACATGCCACTATTGATTTACACTTGAAAATACAAATTTTGCAATCGGGTGAGAAGATAACAGTAAAGGAAATTGGGCTGTAAAGCAGGAGACAATTTTACATATCAGATTAGGAAGATATGGAGCATTAATCAGGATTTTGTTAAGTCAAATAGTTCCTTACTAAAGTGTCCACCTATTGTATTAGTTTGGGAGGGCTGCTGTAACAAAGTACTACATGTATTTTGAACGGCATCAACAACAGACATGTACTCTGTTACAGTTCCAGGGACCAGAAGTCCAAGATTGATTACCAGTTTTGCTAGTTCTTTCTCAGGGCTGTGAGCAACAAAATGTTCCATGACTCTATCCTCTTTTGGTTGTTTGCCAAAACCTTCGTCATTCTTCGGCTTATACACACATCAGCCTTATCTCTGCCTTGATGTTCAAGTGGCACTCTCCCTGTATATCTGTTCATGTCCAAGTCTTCTCTTCTCATAAGGACATTAGTCATATTGGATTAATGCCCACCCTAATGACCTCATTTTAAATTGATTACCTCTCCAAAGATGTTTTCTCAGAACAAGGTCACATTCAGAGGTATTGCATATTAGAACTTTAACATATAAATTTTCAGGGATATGATTCAACCCATAATAGTTATTAATACCACAACCCCCACTTCAACAGCTTACCCCAGCCAATGAGAAAGAAATAACACTCCAATGAACTTGGCTTATTGGAAAATCATTCTCTCTCAATTTTTATGTTTCAGACCTTTAGCCTTTTTTGTGTGTTTGATTGGTTATTAATTTTAACATAAGCAACAAGTAAAATTGAAATTGAAGTGAAATAACAGTTTAGTATATTGCCATCTTTAACTTCCACCTAGAATTTCAAGCATCAAAAGATAACATGTTGATAAAGTTTAGCAACAGGGATCAGAGTGATTTCTTGATGAGGAAGACAGGGGACTAGAAGGAGACCACATGTGCTGCTCTCAAGGAGAGGATCAAAGGTTGTAGGCAGATGACTAGCTATGGATGGCTGATCTTGGAAGAAGTATTATAAAATTCTGGAAAACAGAAAGGGGACATTTAGAGTGAAGAAAATAATGAGGTGATTCATTTGACAAGATTGAAAGGATCTGTCGGATCGAGGGAGGGTGAATGATGGGATCACACCTATGGTGCATAATGCAAGGGTACATGTCGGATCTATTAGTATAAATTATAAATGTCTTAACACAATAATTAAGTAAACAAGATGAGGAATATATTAACCAGTGTGATGTAAGCATTCCTAATTCTATATGAATCAGCACATTGTATCCCATACACGCATTAATGTATACATTTTTAAAAAAGTTTGAAAGGATCTATGGGGAGTCACCTATACATGGGGATGGTCAACAGGAGAGAGCCCTGGGCTCTACATTCACCCTACAGGCACTGTGGCCTGAGCTATATGGAGAGCTCCACAACCTAGCCACAGACATCTGATCAACGAGGTGCTTAGAGTCTGTCTGTGCAGAGACATTGTACCAGAGATCAGGTGCAAGAGGGATCAGATGCCAGTAGATCCTGGGTTTCTGCAACTGATGCCATCCTAAGCTCTCAGGGGAACAGTGCCACCTCTGCACAGTACTCAACTTTGCAGCATCAGTCTTCACATCAGCCTTATCAGACCAGGGAAGGAATGGGCAGAGTGGACACTCACCCGTGCCATGCTCTGTCACTGGAAGCCAAGCACCCTCTACCCCGCAGCATAGGATCTGAGCAGAGGAGGTGCGTTGGACACTATAGGAACCAACTAGGAATCCCTGGGTGACTGTTTCACTGGACCTAAGCTGGGGGAGAATCTCTGCTATCTGTTGGCCCTGACCCACCTCTGTGGCCCCTGGGTCACTAGAACTGACCGCTGCCTATATGGATGGGTATTCACAGTCCCTGTGACATTGAAACAATTCTCTGCCTGAGCTGCCCTGCCTCCATGGTCCCCAGTTTCAGTTCTGAGCTCTCCCAGGCCCAGAAATTCTCCCTGGAGGCTCCAGACCTTCTACCAGACCTGTAATGCAACCCCCGAAATTCCATCATTGCAACTGGACTCCAAAACTCTACCCTGAGTCTTCATCAATGCCACTGGGCCAGCTAAATAGCATGAGGTCCAACACTGCATCAAGAAACCCCCCGGCCTTGAGCAGTCCTTAGACCTGGACTTGGTTGTAGCAAACACATGATGCAGACATCCATGACCACTACCTGGATAGCCTTGCCCTGCTGCCACTGCCCCTCTATGGGTAGAACCCAGGAACAGCAATCCCCCATAATGTTAGCCTCCATGGATAGAGTCTCACCCAATCCCCAACTCAAACTTCCAACAGTGATCTTGGGGATAACATGCCAACTTGCATGAAAATCATCGAGCACCAGATTGAATAGTGACAATCACAAGGGACTGGGGCAAAACAGAACAACCACACAATGGGCTCTCAGAGCACCTGCCCCCACCTTGCTGGGTCAACATCCCAGAGTCGATCACTAAACTGCTTTCTAGAGACTTCCCCTTCTTTTCACTAAGTAAAAACGTTCCTAGCAAATGAGAACAGGAGCTTTGCAAATCTACTATCTACTATTAGCCCTGTAGTGAGAGAAGAGGATTCAGATGAGCAGAAACCAGCAAAAGAATCCTAGCAACATGAAGAAACAAAACAGTATGACACCCCCAAGGGATTACAAAGAAGTTATAGTAGGATCTCCAATCAAAAGGAAATTGTTGCAATGACAGAAATGGAATTCAAAATATGGCTAGAAAATAAGATGAATAGAATTGAAAAGAGAGCTGAAAACCAACAAAAAGAAGCCAAAAGAATATTTCAAGAAATCAATGATAAAAATTAAAAAGTCACTAAAGAGCTAGACAACATAAGAAAGATATAATAGAACTTAAAGAAATGGAGGAATCATTTATAAAATTTCAAAACACAGCAGAAAGCTTCAACGTCAGACTAAATTAAGCAAAGAAAAGAATCTTGGAGCTTGAAGATAAAGCTCTTGAACTAGCTCCTTCAGAAAGGCAGAAAAAAGAATAAAGAATACTGAGTGCTCACCTAGAGAGATATGAGGCTGTGTGAAGTAAACTAACATATGAATTACAGGTATTCCTGAGGAAGAGGATGAAAGAACAAAAGCATGGAAAGTCTATCTGAGGGAATTATTGAGGAAAACATGAGTCGCTGGTATTGCTGGAGACTCAAATATCCAGACAGAAGATGGTCATTGAACACTGGGAAAATTCATACACATAGGACATCTCCAAGACACATAGTTATCAATCTGGCCAAAATGAAAATGAAAGAGAAAATTCTAAAAGCAGCAAGACAAAAGTAACAACTTACCTACGGAGGAAGACCCATCAGACTAACTGCAGACTTCTTAGTGGAGACTTCATATGCCAGAAGGGATTGAGGCCCCATCATCAGTCTTCTTAAACAGAACAACTTCTGGACTAGAATTTTGTATCATTCAAACTATGTTTCATAATTGATAAAGAAATAAAGACTTTTCCAGACAAGCAAACACTAAGGGAATTTGTCAAGGTCAGACATGCCCGGCAGGACATACACAGAGCTGCATTATACAGGAATTAGCACAATAAATACCCACCAGTGTAAAATCACCCAAAGCTAAAACTCACACCTCATATAAAACAATAGCATGAAAGAGAAAACAAAGCAATAAAGTACTACCCAACATGATGACCAGAACAACATGCCACATTTTCATATTATCACTCAACCTTGGTGGTCTGAATGCTGCATTCAAAAGACATAGGCTGGCTGAATGGATAAAAAGCACAACCCGAATATCTCCTTTCTCAGGGAAACACATCTAACCTACAAGGACTCAGTCAGACTCAAGATAAAAGGATGGAAAAGAAGAAAAGAGAATTAACTCCCTTGAGGGCAGAAGTAAGCTCTATTCAACCTACCTCTCCATGGGCAGTGAGCTACTAAAATGAATTAATAAACCTATTACCTTATTGACATTGACATAGAAAAAGCCCTCAAGTATCTTGGGTAAACAGGTGAGGGTATAGGCAATGTATTTTAGTTCAAAAAGCTCATGTTTTGCATTGAGGAGACCCATATTCAAATTTATACCCTACAGTTAATTTGCTTTTTGATCCATTTTGAGCCTTGGTTTTTGCAACTGGTAAATTGGATATATTCTTGAGAAACGTATATATAATTTATCTCAATATAGCTTGGCACATAAAGAAACAACACACAATAACTGTATTACTAGTTTATTATTGGAATTATTGTTTTACATTCTCAATAAACAATACAAAGTTTAGCACATAGTTACTGCTCAATAACAGTTTAACTATGGAAAACCAAAGCTTTCTCATAATTTCTATCAGGTAGCATTGACTTACCGAACATTAAACTTTAATGTTTCATTATATGATACTGTCATGGACAAAATAATGACTCTCCAAAGATGTCCATGTCTTTTTTTTTTTTTTTTGCGGTTTTTAGCCGGGGCTGGTGCCCTACACCTTTGAGCCACAGGCACCGCCCAAGATGTCCATGTCTTAATCACCAGAACTTGTGAGTATATTACCTTGAGTGGCAAAAAAGGACTTTATAAATATGTAGAATCTTGAACAGGAGGATTGTCCTGGTGGTCCCCATGTAATTAAAAGGATCCACAGAAGAGGGAAACAAGAGGGTCAAAGTCAGAGAGAGGAGGGAGGTGGAAGCAGAGTGATGTGCTTGGAAAATGGAGGAAGGAGGCAAGAGGCAAGGAATCGAGGAGTCTTCAAGGAGGCTGGAAACCAGGTTGTCCCTTAGATTTCCAAGAAAGAATAAAGCTCTGACAACACCTTGATTTTAGTCCACAAAATCTTTTTCAGACTTCTGACATCCAGAACTTGAAGATAATAAGCTTGTGTTGTGTTGTCCACAGAGTTCGTGGACATTTGTTACAGCAGCAATGGAGAACTAGTACAGTTACTTAATTGGCTTTAAAGACCTCTGCCCAGAAGCAGTTAATCTGAAGTTTTCCAGGATGGTACCAGTGATCATAGAGTAGCCAACAGGCAGGAGGAAGCTGTGTGTAGGTAGTTCGGGAAGGAGGTTCTGAAGAGAAGAGGGGTACGTTTTCAAATTGCGTGGTGATTTGTTTGGTAGATTCTTCTTACAGAGTTAGATTTCAATAGTACTTTGTCACCAGCTAAAAAGGGACATAGACTCAGCTGATGAGCAGCATTATAGGGAGAAAAACCAAGAAAGTAGGGTATCTTGGAACTCAAGTAAAAAAAGTGTAAAGGATTGATCAACAATGATAGATGCTGGTGAAGTTACATAGCAGCCTGAGAGGTAGCCTGAGATTTACCATCACTAAACTTGAGTAAAGCCAACTCCCAACTCATATTTAATAGAAATATCAATTTTATGCCTAGACAGTGCTAGATAGTCACATACATAATCTACAAGATATAAAGATTCAGTTTGTGAACTTTCTACCATGCACTTAAGTGGGCATCATTGTACAAATCAAATAGCTCAGGAAAGTTTCTTAACTTTAGTATATTAGTGTCTCACAGCTGTGTTCACGTTGACAGGTGGCAGTGTCTTGATGAGTGACATTCATTGTCAACATTGTGTGTTTTTGTGTGAGAGAATGATGAGAATGTCAGAGCTTGAATTAGAGCAATGAATAAACATTAAATTTCTTGTTAAACTTGGCAAGAGTGGAAGTGAAATCTTCCACATGCTAATACAAGTTCATGGGGATAATGCCATTAAAAAAAATACAGCAGTATACAAATGGATTAAATGATTTTTTTTCTTTTTTTTTTTTTTTTGCTTCCATCTATTTTTTTTTTATTATTATTATTGTTGGGGATTCATTGAGGGTACAATAAGCCAGGTTACACTGATTGCAATTGTTAGGTAAAGTCCCTCTTGCAATCATGTCTTGCCCCCAAAAAGTGTGACACACACCAAGGCCCCACCCCCTCCCTCCTTCCCTCTTTTTGCTTCCGCCCCCATAACCATAATTGTCATTAATTGTCTTCATATCAAAATTGAGTACATAGGATTCATGCTTCTCCATTCTTGTGATGCTTTACTAAGAACAATGTCTTCCACTTCCATCCAGGTGAATACGAAGGATGTAAAGTCTCCATTTTTTTTAATGGCTGAATAGTATTCCATGGTATACATATACCACAGCTTGTTAATCCATTCCTGGGTTGGTGGGCATTTAGGCTGTTTCCACATTTTGGCGATTGTAAATTGAGCTGCAATAAACAGTCTAGTACAAGTGTCCTTATGATAAAAGGCTTTTTTTCCTTCTGGGTAGATAGATGCCCAGTAATGGGATTGCAGGATCGAATGGGAGGTCCAGGTTGAGTGCTTTGAGGTTTCTCCATACTTCCTTCCAGAAAGGTTGTACTAGTTTGCAGTCCCACCAGCAGTGTAAAAGTATTCCCTTCTCTCCACATCCACGCCAGCATCTGCAGTTTTGAGATTTTGTGATGTGGGCCATTCTCACTGGGGTTAGATGATATCTCAGGGTTGTTTTGATTTGCATTTCTCTAATATATAGAGATGATGAACATTTTTTCATGTGTTTGTTAGCCATTCGTCTGTCGTCTTTAGAGAAAGTTCTATTCATGTCTCTTGCCCATTGGTATATGGGATTGTTGGCTTTTTTCATGTGGATTAATTTGAGTTCTCTATAGATCCTAGTTATCAAGCTTTTGTCTGATTGAAAATATGCAAATATCCTTTCCCATTGTGTAGGTTGTCTCTTTGCTTTGGTTATTGTGTCCTTAGCTGTACAGAAGCTTTTCAGTTTAATGAAGTCCCATTTGTCTATTTTTGTTGTTGTTGCAATTGCCATGGCAGTCTTCTTCATGAAGTCTTTCCCCAGGCCAATATCTTCCAGTGTTTTTCCTATGCTTTCTTAGAGGATTTTTATTGTTTCATCCCTTAAATTTAAGTCCTTTATCCATCTTGAATCAATTTTTGTGAGTGGGGAAAGGTGTGGGTCCAGTTTCAGTCTTTTACATGTAGACATCCAGTTCTCCCAACACCATTTATTGAATAGGGAGTCTTTCCCCCAAGGTATGTTCTTGTTTGGTTTATCAAAGATTAGGTGGTTGTAAAATGTTAGTTTCATTTCTTGGTTTTCAATTCAATTCCAAGGGTCTATGTCTCTGTTTTTGTGCCAGTACCATGCTGTCTTGAGCACTATGGCTTTGTAGTACAGACTAAAATCTAGTATGCTGATGCCCCCAGCTTTATTTTTGTTACAGAGAACTGCCTTAGCTATACGGGGTTTTTTCCGGTTCCATACAAAATGCAGAATCATTTTTTCCAAATCTTGAACGTACGATGTTGGTATTTTGATAGGAATGGCATTGAATAGGTAGATTGCTTTGGGAATATAGACATTTTAACAATGTTGATTCTTCCCATCCATGAGCATGGTATGTTCTTCCATTTGTTAATATCCTCTGCTATTTCCTTTCTGAGGATTTCATAATTTTCTTTACAGAGGTCCTTCACCTCCTTCGTTAGGTATATTCCTAGGTATTTCATTTTCTTTGAAACTATGGTGAAGGGAATTGTGTCCTTAATTAGCTTCTCATCTTGACTGTTATTGGTGTACACAAAGGCTACTGACTTGTGGACATTGATTTTATATCCTGAAACATTACTGTATTTTTTGATGACTTCTAGGAGTCTTATGGTTGAGTCTTTAGGGTTCTCTAAGTATAAGATCATGTCGTCAGCAAAGAGGGAGAGTTTGACCTCCTCTGCTCCCATTTGGATTCCCTTTATTTCCTTGTCTTGCCTAATTGTATTGGCTAGAACTTCCAGCACTACGTTGAACAGTAAAGGTGACAGAGGACAACCTTGTCTGGTTCCAGTTCTAAGAGGAAAAGCTTTCAGTTTTACTCCATTCAGTAAAATATTGGCTGTGGGTTTGTCATAGATAGCTTCAATCAGTTTTAGAAATGTGCCACCTATGCCTATACTCTTCAGTGTTCTAATTAGAAAAGGATGCTGGATTTTATCAAATGCTTTTTCTGCATCTATTGAGAGGATCATGTGATCTTTATTTTTGCCTCTGTTAATATGGTGGATAACGTTTATAGACTTGCGTATGTTAAACCAGCCTTGCATCCCTGGGATGAAGCCTACTTGATCATGATGAATGACTTTTTTGATAATAAGCTGTAATCTATTGGCTAGGATTTTGTTGAGAATTTTTGTGTCTATGTTCATGAGTGAGATTGGTGTGAAATTCTCCTTTTTGTTTGGGTCTTTTCCTAGTTTTGGTATCAGGGTGATGTTTGCTTCATAGAATGTATTGGGGAAGATTCCTTCTTCCTCAGTTTTTTGGAATAATTTCTGCAGTACAGGAATAAGCTCTTCCTTGAAGGTTTGATAGAATTCTGGAGTGAAGCCATCTGGACCAGGGCATTTTTTGGTTGGAAGATTTTGTATTGTTTCTTTGATCTCAGTGCTTGAAATTGGTCTGTTCAGGAGGTCTATTTCTTCCTGGCTAAGTCTAGGGAGAGGGTGTGATTCCAAATATTGATCCATTTCTTTCACATTGTCAAATTTCTGGGCATAGAGTTTCTGGTAGTATTCAGAGATGATCTCTTGTATCTCTGTGGGATCAGTTGTTATTTCCCCTTTATCATTTCTGATTGAGGTTACTAGAGATTTTACTTTTCTATTCCTCATTAGTCTGGCCAATGGTTTATCTATTTTATTTATTTTTTCAAAAAACCAACTCCTTGTTTCATTAATTTTCTGAATGATTCTTTTGTTTTCAATTTCATTGATCTCTGATTTGATTTTGGATATTTCTTTTCTTCTACTGAGTTTAGGCTTAGATTGTTCTTTTTCCAATTCCATAAGATCTCTTGTGAGGTTGTTGATGCACTCTCTTTCTGTTTTTCGAATGTAGGCATCGAAAGCAATAAATTTTCCTCTCAAAACTGCTTTTGCAGTATCCCACAGGTTTTGGTAGCTTGTGTCTTCATTGTTGTTATGCTCAAGGAAGTTGATGATTTCCTGTTTTATTTCTTCCTGTACCCATCTGTTATTCAACAGAAGATTGTTTAATTTCCATGCCTTTGGGTGGGGTCGAGCATTTTTGTTAGAGTTGAGTTCCACCTTTACTGCCTTATGGTCTGAGAAGATACAAGGTAAAATTTCAATTCTTTTGATTCTGTTGATATTTGTTTTGTGTCTCAGGATATGATCAATTTTGGAGAATGTTCCATGGGGTGATGAGAAGAATGTATACTCTTTATCTTTGTGGTGGAGTGTTCTATATGCGTCTATCAAGCACAGTTGTTCTAGGGTCTCATTTAAATCTCTTATATCTTTGTTTAATTTCTGTTTAGAGGATCTGTCCAGCTCTGTAAGAGGAGTGTGAAGGTCCCCTGTTATTATGGTATTATCAGATATCATATTGCTCAGACTGAGTAAGGTCTGTTTCAAGAATCTGGGAGCATTTAAATTGGGTGCATAAATATTTAGAATTGAAATGTCTTCTTGTTGTAGTTTTCCCTTGACCAATATAAAGTGACCATCTTTGTCTTTTTTGACTTTAGTTGCTTTAAATCCACATGTATCTGAAAATAATATTGCAATTCCTCTTTTCTTCTGAATTCCATTTGCCTGAAAAATTGTCTTCCAACCCTTGACTCGGAGCTTTAATTTGTCTTTTGAAGCCAGGTGTGTTTCTTACAGACAGCAAATGGATGGCTTGTGTTTTTTAATCCAGTCAACCAATCTATGTCTCTTCAGTGGGGAATTCAAGCCATTAACATTTATTGAGATAATTGATAAGTGTGGTAGTATTCTATTCGTCTTATTTGGTGAAAGTCCATTGCTTAGTTTTATCTTTTGCATCAGTGTGGAGATTAGGTTCTGTCCTTTAATTTCTGAGTTCTTACTTTGCTGCCGATCCATTGTGGTGGTCAGTGTGCAGAACAGGTTGAAGTATTTCCTGTAGAGCTGGTCTTGTTGTGACGAATTTCCTCAGTGTTTGAATATCCGTAAATGATTTGATTTCTCCATCAATTTTGAAGCTTAGCTTAGCAGGGTACAGAATTCTGGGCTGGAAAGTGTTCTGTTTGAGTAGATTAAAGGTAGATGACCATTGTCTTCTTGCTTGGAAAGTTTCATTAGAGAAGTCTGCGGTCACTCTGATGGATTTGCCCCTGTAGGTCAACTGACGCTTACTCCTGGCAGCTTGCAGAATCTTTTCTTTTGTCTTGACTTTGGACAGGTTCATCACAATGTGTCTTGGAGAAGCTCGGTTAGAGTTGAGGTGACCTGGTGTCCGATAGCCCTCTGAAAGCAGTGTGTCAGAATCTTTGGTGATATTTGGGAAACTTTCTTTTATAATATTGTCTAGTATGGCTTCCATTCCTCTGGGGCATTCTTCTTCCCCTTCTGGGATTTCTATAACTCGTATGTTGGAACGCTTCATAAAGTCCCATAATTCTGACAGTGAACGTTCTGCTTTCTCTCTCTCCTTTTCTGCCTCTTTTACTATCTGAGTTATCTCAAGAACTTTGTCTTCTACCTCTGAAATTCTTTCTTCTGCATGGTCTAACCTGTTGCTGATACTTTCCATTGCATCTTTAAGTTCCCTAATTGACTGTTTCAGTTCCTTCAGCTCTGCTATATCCTTTTTATATTCTTCATATCATTCATCTCTTATTTGATTCTGTTTTTGAATTTCTTTTTGGTTATTGTCCACTTTATTAGCAGTTTCCTTCATTGTTTCCATCATTTCTTTCATTGCTTTCAACATGTGTATTCTAAATTCCCTTTCTGTCATTCCTAACGTTTCTTTATAGGTGGAATCATCTGCAGTAGCTACCTCATGGTCCGTTGGCGGGGTTGTTCTGGACTGGTTCTTCATGTTGCCTGGAGTTTTCTGCTGATTCTTCCTCATGAGTGATTTCTTTTATCTGTTTCTTTGCCCTAATTTTCCTTTCACTTCCTCTTGCTCCTTAAGTTCTCGTGCCTGTGGACTAAGGGTTACAGGACCAGAAGGGTGAGAAGGTTGAAGAGCAAAAAAGGGATGAAAGAAAGGAGGACTGAGTGATAAGAAAAAGAAAGAAAAATAGAGAAAGGAGAGGGGTGGGTAAAAGGAATATTGACAAAAAGAAGAGAGGCACAGAAAGAGGGAGACAGAGCAATATAGGTGTACAGTAGGGTACTTTGACACCACCTCAAAAAACTCCACCTTCTGGGGGTGCCCAGTTGGGTGGTTCCCTTGAGGTCAGCAGCTCTTTGCTAACCTGATCAGACACAGTACCCCACCTCCACCAAATAGAGAGTTGAAAGTGCTTGTCGCTGGAATCATTGCTGAAGTGGCTATCCACTTATCCAGTGTGCCAAAACCGGTCTTACTCTGCCCCTGACGGTTAGGGCTGCAAGGCGGCTCAGACCCAACCCTTAGGTTACTTGGTCACTGAGTTACCAGCTCCCACCCGATTCTAGCTCTGTGACCCTGAGGGTGGAGCTTGCCGGGGCAGATCGCTCACAATGGCTCCCTGTGACCCACAGCCAAACACTATTAGCTCCGTCTGGCTCAGAGGCTCAGATTGGGGTCCTAGACAACAGCCAAAGTTCTCCACACCCCGCTCAGGCTCTCCCCAAGGCAGTTCAGCTGAGTGCCAAGCCCAAAGACACCAAAACAGTTCACAAGTAAGGCCTTTCTGGTTTGCAGTCTTGCTGCTACTAAACTTACAGTTGCGGGCGGGTTTAGACGGATTGAACACACGTGACCACTTGCGGTTTTTCCACTGTTTTAGTCCTCCTCTTGGGGTCCAGAAGTCTCTCGCTGACTCCCTGTATCCTCACAGGGGTGATGATAGGCAGATCACACCCGCCAGAGATGCCTGGAGTCCTATCTCCCCAGACTCACGGTGCCCAGATGCAAGGAAGCTGTTACTCGGCCGCCATCTTGCTCCGCCTCCCAGCACGACCATTTCTTAATGATCAGGGCTATGTTGGTTCTAGAGTTTATTAAAATGTAAAAGGATTTGGGCTCGGCTCGATGCCTGTGGCTCAAGCAGTTAAGGTGTCAGCCACCTACACCTTAGCTGGCAGATTCAAATCCAGCCTGGGCCTGCCAAACAACAATAACAGCTGCAACCAAAAAGATCCAGGTGTTGTGGCAGGCACCTGTAGTCCCAGCTACTTGAGAGGCGGAGGCAGGAGAATCACTTAAGCCCAAGAGTTGGAGGCTGCTGTGAGCTGTGACACCACAGCACTCTACCCAGGGCAACAGCTTGAGGTTCTGTCTCAAAAAAAAAAAAAAAAAAAAGATTTGAGCTTCTATGTTAAATGATCCTAAAGAATTCATTCCCTACTGTAAATATAGAAGTCCATGACAGGGGCAGCGCCTGTGGCTCAGTGAGTAGGGCGCTGACCCCATATGCCGAGGGTGGCGGGTTCAAACCCAGCCCCGGCCAAACTGCAACAAAAAAATAGCCGGGCGTTGTGGTGGGTGCCTGTAGTCCCAGCTACTCGGGAGTCTGAGGCAGGAGAATCGCCTAAGCCCAGGAGTTGGAGGTTGCTGTGAGCCGTGTGACGCCACGGCACTCTACCGAGGGCAATAAAGTGAAACTCTGTCTCTAAAAAAAAAAAAAGAAAAAAAAAAGAAAAAGAAGTCCATGACAGCAGATCTGAATTGCTATAGATTTCGAAATCATTCTTGTCTACAGTAATAATAGTAAGTTTTTCAATACAGTAATAACAGATGTGTAACGTATGTGCAGTGACACTAAATACATTTGAAGCTAAGGCCAGCTGTGCCCTCCAAAAATATTTTACTTGATCCTTGGTGCCTTGATTTGGGGTGCACTTTAGCTATTTACAGGCTACTATTTTCTCTTCTTCTGGTTTTCAATTGTATTTCAAGGTTGCCAAATGGATGAGTTCCTTAATAGATTAGGTGCTGATGTTATGAGTTTATATTATGACCATACAATTATTCCATCTGCGTCCTTCCAACCAGAGCTTGTATCATGTAGTGGTTAATAGACTAGGCCTGACTCTCTGTAAATCCTGGCTCAGATGCTCGACAGCTGTGTGATTTTGCTTAACCAGTTGTTTAACCTTTCTGTTCCATGGTTGCCTTAGCTGTAAGACAGAGGAAATAATAGCACCTTACTCATGGGCTACTGTGAAGGTTAAGTATGTAGACTCCACTGAACCAAGCCTAACACATGCTAACAACTCAATGAATGTTGGCCTTTATCGGCATTGCTATTGCAAACAGGACTGTGGATCCTCCGTGTTAAATTGCGTCACTACAGTTGCTTAATATCCAAGGCCCATCAGTAATTCTGTTCCCTGCAAAGACCTTTCCCAAATGTAATCCCTTCTCTCTTTAAATACCAGGGGGACTTGGATGTACTTTTCTTTAGGTGTATATGTTGTACCTACAACTACAGTTATGGGAATGAACAGTCAAATGTATTTTGACCTTTGCAGCAGGAAAAAAACCTCAGTAGAGGACAGGAACGATGTATTGATCACCACCTCCTAAAGCACCAACACTTAAAACCAATAAAAAAACCAGCTTTGAACTGAAAAGAAAAAAAATATATATATATATATATATATTAGGCAGTTGTCTCACTCAAAAGTTACATACAAATTGCTTCTTGAAGAATGTCCTTGACTAATCGTAATCTCCCAGAGGAAAACTTACCCTAGGAGCTAATAATGTTTACCAGGAGAGTAAAGTTTTCAAAGTGCTTTTTTAGACTACTAAATCTCAGATCTGCAAACCAGGAGAAAAACCAACTGCTCCAAAGAATGTGACTTTCAGTAAGAAAAGCAGGGCTTTCCTTTCATGCCCAGACCTTTCTTTGGGAAAGGAAAATCAATGCCCTGCAGGGATTTTCCAGGTTGGTTTCCTGCAATGTTGCCCTGATGGAAAATGTTGAAACACTGGTAAGGGTGCTCTTCCAACTACATCAAGCTGAAGCCTGTGCAGTATCCTATTGATACAACTCCACTCTTTCACACCCTTCCAATTCTCTCAAGTCAAGGGAGGAATATGAATTAAATGTATAACACTTATCAATGATAACTTGTGTGAACCATTGATTATAGATTTTAGAACCCGGACACTGCATATGCTATGAAAATATTTATGGACTCTTAACTCGAAAATGTATTTATGATAGAAGAATAAAGTTACACACCATAGGGTGTATGTATTGTGTGATCATTTCTAAAAACAAAAATCACCTTTGAGGGCACTTTAAGAAAAGGAAGAGGGATTCCTATCAGTTAAAGAAGTTGGGAATGTGAGGAGAAATATTGTTGTTTTGAAGAAAGAGAGGAACCCAGCCTTTGAAGAAAGTACCACAGATTCATCCCAAGTTTCTTAACTTACAAACACTCCCAACGACTCTCAGCCCCCCTCTACTCTTCAACCTCCTTGTAAGGTCTCACCTGCCCCTGTCTAACCTCCTTGCTACAGATAACCAAGCTGAATGGAGCTCATGCCTCCTTATTGCAACACTAAAAACCTTTTAAAAGAATTCTTTTTGTTTCTTTTACTCAGAAGTATTCTAACTCTTTATTTTCTAATTAAATGAAACTTGTTTTGAAAAAAAGCACTTCTGATAACTAAAATTTTGTTTCAAACCATTGAATATTATAGTATAATATTTTTACTTCAATACCACAGGTTATTGTTATTATCACTCATATTTAGTTTTGTGCTACCAATTAACAATGAACTTTTATAATGTAAACTTCTTTTTCTGTTTATAAAAATTTAAAACAGAGCCACCTTTGAATTAGTTAATCAATGATAATGTGAAATATATAAAATCACAATAATACAAAGTTGTAATGTCAGGGAAGATGAAGAGAATCATATCCTGAACTTGTTGAGCTCAGCTTAGGGTCTCAGATTTCATTGTCACGGTTGGTCTCAGGACATCATTTTCACATCTCACCAAGCAGCACAAGGAAATTAACTGCACTTCTGCCATCCTGTATAAACGCCTCCTCAAATAGTGTGTAACAACCACAGGCTTGCTATTATTCCCCCCAGTAAAAATCCTACAAATAATTGATATTTCCCACCCCTTGCTTTGTTTCCAAAGATTCGGTAACTCGAAAAATATATGGTATATCCTCATTGAAGAATAAAGTCTCCACATAAGAAAATGGGTGTATTTTTAAGGCTCATTACAGCACTTGAATTGAGTCCAAAACAGAAGGGACATGAACAAATACCTAAAGGCCTGGAAGTATCCATGAATGAAAAGAAATGTCAACTTCAAAGAAATTAACACAGATTTCTAGATTTGGAAGGGAACTTCCAAACTCTAATTTATTCCCAGAGAAATAAAGGAATACAACCAAGGTCATACATATTGGTAGCAGTGTGAGATCAGAGGCAAGAATCTCGGATCTCCAGCTCATTGGACTTCCCTGAAACAGGCAAGGAGATTCTTGGCATGTTGAACTCATGCCAATGAAACTAAACAGGACAGTGACGATAATGGATCTTTTCTAAATCTAACTTTAGGGGATGCATTGTTGTAGAGTGTAGGCCATACGTGGAAGATAATGGTTGGACAAGCACCTTGTCTAACCCTTCTAGATGACCCCATAAATCAAACAATAGGGGCTACTTTTGAGTTTCTTGCCGGTGACACAAGCAGATTTCAGCAGTTCATTAGACTAAACATCAATCGTAAGTGAGTTCTCAACCTGTTTTACTGTTAGGCTTGTAGCAACTGCAGACAAGGTCCTCCAGTCCGCACAAGAAATTTCTGGAGCAGGCTCAGAATGAGGCACTTGGTGGTTACCCATCCTCCTGGCATATCTCAGTTTTAACAAAGCCATACTTCTCTGTGCCTATTATCTGTTCTAATCTCTATCAGTCATGAATGTCAATGAAAACTCTACTTATGTAAGCAGTAAAACACATCTGATTTCTATCCTATTGAGCTAAAGACATAAAATTAAAAATGGTATAAATAAAAAGCATCTCTCATTTGAACTATGAAACTTACCATTTTTATATGACCATTGCATCTGTGCTAGAGGGATAAATGAAGAGAATGGTCCAGTTCTGTTTGGAATCCAGCAAACCTCCCAAGCATGTGGTATTCCATGATCCACATCATTTGGTGAGCACAACAGAGGCAGGCATGTTGGAGCATCCGTAGTTGGTGATGTCAGAGAAGAGTTTGCTGCAGGGTTTGGATTGACATGCTTTGAAACATTTCCCAGCTTCACAGAAGCATTACTGTATTTTCCATGTATAACAGATCCACTTTTTATGCTAACAAAATGTACTATATAGAAGAGACCACGTGGAAAGCTGCTTATGCCTCCAGGATTCTAGTTCTTCTGTGGTTTTATGATCTTTACCTACAAGTTAGGACCTGAGTCTGATCCAGAGAGTAATTAGCACTAATATGTTATATTGCTAAGCTACTAATCTTTATGTAATGTGATGTGTCTAGGCATTAAGTCAACAAAAACTAAGGTAGTACAAAATAGCTGATAGATCATGCCATCTGTAAAATATGAATAATTATCCTTTAGTTTTGTTGCAAATATTTAATTATATAATGCAAGTAGAGTACTCTCATTATGAACACAGCCAGCGTGTTCTAAAACTGTTACCTACAGTCAGCCTTACATTATGCCAATACCCTGTATTAAAAGCTGGCACAAGACAGTAGATTTTGTTCAAATTCTTAGGAATATTAAAATACTCGAAAGAATGTAATTGATTTTTTTATACTTGGAAGAACACAAACTTACTTTTAAATTGTCTTGTCCAAATACTTTATGTCACATAAGGTGCCTAGCATAATGCTTTGAATGTAATTTGGTATAATAAATGTCTATAAAATGAATGAAGGAATAATGCTTTGCTATTCATTGCAGAACATATAATTTATTCTTTCAACACCAGTGCAAAAATTGCATAGATGTATCTATTTAGCTTCTATTTACCTGAGGACATACATGAATTATAGGAAGATAAATTTGAATACAAGTAATTTAATTTTCTTATTTTCTCATTCCTCATATGAATATGGTCATTCCTAGTGACAATTATGCTGGTCATAATGACAATATCTTACCTTTGTAGAGCACTTGTTTTCAAAGCAATTAAAAAATCATAATAATTTATTTTAGACTTCATGGGTGAAACAGATGAGGACCATTGTCTTTATAGGAAATTTTTTTTAAATGTTCAGGCAGGTTGTGATTAAAAGTGTCCATACATGGCTAACACTCAATACACACTGGATGCATGGATGGATGGTTAGATGAACCAACTATACATATTCTATGTCTGCTGCTTTTTCTGCTGCACCAAAACAAAGAAATTAAAATACTGTTTTAGTACACGTATATATTTCTAGATCTTAGACCTTTTCTATACCATTATGGAAAATTTACTTACCATATTTGTAAGCAAGTTAATCTGTGCAAAATAATTATTTGGATCCTACTACTTACTAGGCATTGGCAATATATATAGCTAATTGTATAATTTTGCTAATTGAGCAAAACAGGTAATTGGTTCACTATTTTTTTTTTTAATGGTTGCGTAGACCAAAGAGAGAAATGCTCTGCTCTATGTGATTAGAATAGGAGCACCTGATAACCTCACCTTTGCCATATAATGTAACATAATAATAGGAATAACACCCCAGAGCCAAGATCATGTGGACTATCTTAAAATTTGGCCCACCATAGTCTCTCACACCCCAGAATTATCAAGTCATAGGTTCTTACATTCTCTCCTTTGCAATGCTATTGAGTACACCTAAACGAAGTGGATTGGTGCATTTACCAGTGAGTAGGAGGGACTCAAGAATGTGTGTCCCACCTAAACCTAAACAGTAGTTCAATGTTAGGTGTTGTGGTTTTTTTTTTTTTAATCTCTTTAAATAGCTGTCATTGCATTGCTTTTTTAGTGTCTATTTTAATTTTTAGATTTTTAAGGAACTTCCATACTGTTTTGTAAAATAGCTGTACTAATTTGCATTCTTACCAACAGTATACCAATGTTCCCTTTTCTTCAGATCCTCTACAACACTTATTGTCTTTTGTCTTTTTTGATAATGGCTGTTCTAACAGATGAGAGATGATATTTCTTTGTGGTTTAATTTGCATTTCTCTAATGATTAATGCAGCAGCAATTTTCATGTACCTGTTGACCTTTTGTGTGCCTTCTTTTGAGAAATGACTGGTCAGGTTGTTTGCCCATTTTTAATTAAGTTACTTGTTTTCTTTTTATTAAGTACTTTGAGTTCCTGACATACTTTAGCAATTATCCCCTTATCAAATGTCTGGTCTGAAAATATTTTCTCCCAATGTGCAAGTTGTCTCATCACTCTGTTGTTTCCTTCTTATGCAGAAGCTTTCTAGTTTGAAATGATCCCATTTGTCTATTTTTGCTTTTGCTGCCTGTGTTTTTGGCATCATCTTCAAAACATCATTGTTCAGACTAATGTTGTGGAGGTGTTGTTCTATGTTTTCTTCTAGTAGTTTTACAATTTCAGGTCTTATGTTTAAATCTTTAATTCATTTCAAGATGCTTCTTGAATATGGAGCAAGAGAAGGTACATTTTATCACCTGAAGAGTAAGATATGCTCTGAGTCCAAGAGCATTCACAATATACAAAGAAAATGTTTCCACTATTGAAGCTCAGATTGCTAAAGGAACAAGTCAGTTTTTCAGAATATTTATACCCATATTGTTCAGAGATTTCCCAAAATCTGTGTATGAACCATACTTTAAACTTCCACCGCCTTCTGAGCACACTTTACAAATGGGGGCTTCACTTTATCTGGATCCCAACTTTTAAAAAATATTCTCAGTGCCCGATACTCAAAGTTTCTCTTTACCAGTGTAATAGTTATGCCTGATGTTATATCTGCCACTAACTTTGAAGTCTCTTCCAAAATTTAAATTATTGTATGTTCTTAAAAAATTGGGTGGCCCCAAAATTGTGATCAGGTGTCAGGTGGGGCAGGATTATGAGCATGAATAATGACTTTACTAAATTACTGAAAAGTGCCTTAGTCAATAGATGAAAGGTCCATCAAGAAAAGAACTGGCAATACACTTTGGATTTCTGAGCCAAATAACACTCTTCATTTCCTTGAACCTTCAGAGTCTATTTGTTACCACAACAAAAGAAATTTATGTTTGAACTCAAAAGCTATCAAAAAAAGTTAGGAGAATTGCCAATCCAATTCTATTGCTACTTTTCAGAGATAAATGCCAGCCAGTTAATTAGCCTAAAAATAAATTTAGACCCCCACAGCTGGTGTGTTGTCACAGTGTCATTTATGCTCAAAATTTAAAAATATAAACTTAGACGAGAAATTTTTAAAAAATTAACAAGATCTCTTCTGTTTCCTCATTAGAACATACGGCTATAGAGATACTGTCTCCAACAGATCTATACAAATGTTGTTCTCTCTTTACTATCTAAATAGCATGTTCTAAAGGGGCATAGCACTGGCTTTAGATGGATCAACAGCAATTTTTAATTGGCAATTCTCACCTCCTTATTTGAAACCTCAAATGCTTTATGTTTATGAACTGAAAGGAAACCAGACATTCGTAAAAATCATGAAGGAAGTTAATCTATACTTCTCATTAGACTTTTCTTATTTTATTTTGCGATTACAAAAATAAATTTAGTTATCCATCCAGTAATGTCCAACATTATAAGCCAATTGAATGATATTTAATTCTCAGAAAAATAAATGAAACAAAATGTGTTGTTTTAAGGGAAGTCAATCTTACATCATAAAAGACAGCTGTTTTTCAAATAACATCAGTTGGATATTTAATAAAACTTAATAGGATTTTGTTTTCTTCCCTTTTGGAGACTTTTTAAGTCAAATATAGTAACCAGAATCTATAGTTTGGCTCTCTTTCTTGCAAGGACTCCTATGTTCAATTCCCACTATTTTTAGCTTTCTACGGTTGTTCCAAGAACATACCTTTTCTCAGAAAGCAATAATATTAAAAAAAGAAAGCAATAATATTTTCTCCACCTTCAAAGAGAAAATTTAGGGAAAGGTCAGAACACAGTCTACCTAAAATTAGATGTGGCCTGCTTCTTCTCAAACTTAAAAACAATGCGTTTCTTTAGTCCAGTTGTTCTTAAGAATAAAGGCAACAACAGAATTTGTCATTATAACTGTATAACTTGACTAATTATAAAGTAGCAAACATAGACAACAATCCCTTCAAAACATTTATGTTCCTACTGTTAATTATCTTATTTTGTAATTGGTCCATTATTATCTCTGTCTCTCCTAGTCAACCACCATCTTGATAGTGTAGAAAAAGGAGCTTGAAAGACTTCCTTACTCTTTTTAGTTTTTCCATTAAAAAATTGGAACTTGGGGGCAGTGCCTATGCCTCAGTGAGTAGAGTAGGGTGCCGGCCCCATATACCAAGGGTGGTGGGTTTGAACCTGGCCCCAGCAAATGGCAACAAAAAAATAGCTGGGTGTTGTGGCGAGTGACTGTAGTCCCAGCTACTCAGGAGGCTGAGGCAAGAGAATCGCATGAGCCCAAGAGCTGGAGGTGGCCGTGAGCTGTGACACCACAGCACTCTACCAAGGTCAACAGAGTGAGACTCTGTCTAAAAAAAAAAAAAAAAAAATTAGAACTTGGCAACCAATCCTAACTGGTATCTAATACTAAGAAAAATTAGCATGCTATGACACTGCAAGGTATGCAGTTACTGTATTATGTTTTATCATAGAGATGTGATGGAATGATAAATAAATGATGAATAAATATTCAAATAAATAAGAACACGTGATTCTGGTAGACATTACCTCAAAGTATATGACCTCCTTAAGTGAAAAAATCTGTGTATGAACCGTACTTTAAATGTCCACCACCACTTCTACTTCATAGTGTCTGAGTTCAAACATAAATTCAGAATTCAAGTGCAATTCCCTGGGATGAAAATTATTAGAAATAAATCTAACGAAAATGGCCTAAAGTGGGTTATTTTTCTAAGTTGAATGTTCTTACTAACAAGATTTTTAATATCCATATGATCATTGTTCTAGTTTCTCATCATTCATCTGGCCTGGACTTGACAGCCCTGCCTCTGCCTTTGCACCATGCAAACAGGATCATGAATATATTAAAGAGCTATGTTAACCAGTTTGATGAAAGTATTTCAAATTGTATATAAAACAAGCACATTGTACCCCATAATTGCATTAATGTACACAGCTATGATTTAATAAAAAATAAAATAAATTAAAAAAAAAGAAATAAATCTGACAGTGGGTATTTCTACTGTCAAGGTTTTGAGTAGGTGTTTGAATAATTAATAGTGAAAGAACGAATCTCTATTTTGTCCCCTTCCACTTATAGAAGCTGTTGGAGAGGAGGAAAGGCGGAAATTTAAAAGCCTCTGTTATGCTAAGAGCCAGAGTAGGTTCTTTGTGGAGTGGTACAAATGAACAGGTCCTCCAGAGAGGAAAAATAAACTCAGAAGTTTAAGGAGTGTTAACTTGAAGAAACCATCAGTCATGGGTTAGAAAAATGGTGGCATGAGGTGAGCAAGGAGAGGACTTGAGAGAAAGACAGGGGCCTGAAAATATGGACAGACTTGTCAGGGAAACCCAGAGACCCAAGGGCAAGCATTAATTAATTCTGAGCTATTTGCATGCCATAGCTATAAAAATCCATTATGTTACACCTAAATTTTGATGAAATCTGAAATAAACACAGTATCGCCTACTGCCCATTGGTCTGGTGAACTCTGAATCATGTTCAAGCATTGAAATGTCATCTCCTCTTTGTGACTTCCCCTGACCCATCCATCTCCTAGGAAGACTACTGGAGGAAAAGTAATCTCTTTTTGCTCTGTGTTCTCATATAGTACATGACTTCCAGAACTTGCCCATCTTAATCATAGCGTTGCTTTGAAAATCTGTCTCAAAGACCATGAGCTATCTTTAGTCAGAAGCCTTTTCTATTCATTTTTGTAATACCAAAATCCTAGTACTGTGACTGGCTGGTGCCTAACAAGCATTCAGTAAATGTTGATTGAAATCATTCAGTCTAAGCAACCTTCTAAGAAGGCTTCCTTTAAAAAGAAAGTTAAAACCAAAAAGCTTCAAAAACATATTAATCAGGAATATAGAAAGTGAAAAATAACCTTATTATACTAGCAGTTAACACGGAGTTTTAATATTTTGCAGGTTATTATCCTGGACATACGGCATTTTGTACCTGAGTCTCTTAATAGTATTTATACGGTTGTATTGCTATTAAGTATCTTCAAATATCTACTAGATTGTAAACACCTGGATGCCAAGACCGTTCATGCACAGTAATGGCACAGTCCTTGACATACAAAGATCCAGAAGAAGTTTGAGAAAGGGAAGGAAAAAAGGGGAAAGGGAAGGAAAAAAGGGAAGAGTTTAGAAGAGTTAAAAAAAAAAAGTTAAAGCATAAAAATTTAAGACTGTGATTACAAAAGAATTTTTCCCCCTCATAGGCTTGGGGGTATTGAGGCCAAATAAGGCACTCAGACATGTGAGAGTTTCCAACTTGACAGTGATGGAGCCAGAAGAGAATCTGATTCTTCCCTGTCTCCTCCTTGGTCCTCGGGTGCCACATATGCATTTCAATAACGTCAAAACAGAAAGCTGGACTCCTCATACAAAAATGTGCTGGCAAATGCTCCCCGTGACCTTTAAGAATCAATCATTGCAAATGGGCATTCAAGCAAGAGGAAATGATCTTCAGCTGGGCTGCTTCTCATGCCCATATGCTGGCGAAGAGGCAGGCATACAATTACAAGCAGCGCAATTTTTGTCTTCAAACTGCCTGCCCAAACCTTCCAGTATTTTCCATAGCTTTAATGCAAAAAATAGCACTGGTCTCAAGTTTAACAGGATGTAAAAACTCTCTCCATGTCTTGAGACAGTTTTCCTCCAATGCTGCTGCTCAGCCCATTTGATTTTTCTTACTCAGCCCAGTGTGATTTGTGTAAATTGCTTTAACAGCCAGATATCAAAAGCAAATACTGGCCTTTCTTCTTCCTGTGTCTCTGAATTTTCCCTTATCCACTTGCATCTGGCAACTATCCAAAGTCACAAGGTTTTGCCTAGGTAATATTTTCTTTTCTTTCTTTCTTTTTTTTTTTTGCAGTATTTGGCCTGGGCTGGGGTTTGAACCCGCCACCACCGGCATATGGGGCCTTTGAGCCACGGGCGCCACTCCTAGGTCATATTTTGGAGCTCAGTGTGGGTAAACACAGCTGACCAGCAGTGTCCATTCTTCCTTCCCTGCTCAGCCCTTTTCTCTCCCTTTGCATGGTTCCTCCAGCAGCCCATCTGCAGGGGCTGTCCATAGGACCAGGCAGAGTGGGGTGTCAGGCAACAAATGCAGCTCTTGTCCAGACCTTTAAAAACAAAGAGAAACTGTGGTTTCTAGAATAGTATTAGTCCTTTTTTCTCTACGTTCTCAAAGTAGTAAAGCTTATCTTTTTTTTTTTTTTTTTGGCTCTGAATAGTAAATGGGAATGGACAATTTCTGTTCTCTTCTAAGGAAGACACACACACACACACACATCTCCCTTCAGCAATCATGTTTTGTTGGTGTTTGGAATAGAAAAGAGGAGGTGGAGAGAGGAAATTGCTTTGTACACATTGTTTTAAGGTAAAAATAATCCACTGGATTGGCTTTCAAACTCATACTGTACGTTTTTACGTACTAAAAACCACCAAGTTGTACTCTTAAATGGGTGAATTGTATGATATGTGAATTATTTCTCAGTAAAGCTGTTTAAAAGTCTTACCGTATCATAATACTGGATATAAGTCATTTTTTCCTAAAAGATAAATTTCTAGTGCAAGTAAAAGATATCTATGAGGAAGGAAGTTAAAGCTGTTCTCTAAGGCAATGTTATAGCAGAATAATCAATTTAGGATAGAATATTTTGTCACCAGCTGATAATAACTATCTCACTAAAGAAGTTTACATAATATTCAGGAGTGAATCTAATTTATAGATAGAATACAATAAAAATATTTATCTATTTTTAACAAATCTGTCAACTGTTGTCCATAAGAGTTCTGACAATTAAATTACTGAGCTCCTCCTAGAAAATGTGCTATATACTGAACTGGGAAGCTGTGCACGAATGTCAGCGCCTAGTCCTCCCTTCAAAGCAATTTTGGAGCTCTTTTGCAGAATGGCCGTCAGATCTGTTGTCACAAAGGTCAGGCAATTAAGTTGGTGAACTCATCCTAGAAAAAGTGCTGCATACCTGGTTGCTAAATATCACTACTGTCACCAGATGGCCAGGGGAGTACTTTGAACATGACCATAGTGATTTTCAGCAGTGAGGTATGTGGCACTTTTTCTAGGATGAGTTCACCAACTTAATTGTCAGATAATAGCCATTGTATATCTAGCTGCAAATAAAATGTATTCATGTACATGCTTTCCAATGAAATTTATATGACATCATTTTCTAAAAACTGAATTAGCATCGTCTTTTCTTTTCTTTTTAATACATTTTGAATTTCAAAATCTCTTTTTTTATTATTATTATTAAATCATAGCTGTGTACATTAATGCGATCATGGGGAACTATACACTGGTTTTATATACCATTTGACATATTTTCATCACACTGGTTAACATAGCCTTCCTGGAATTTTCTTAGTTATTGTGTTAAGACATTTATATTCTACATTTACTAAGTTTCACATGTACCCTTGTAAGATGCACCATAGGTGTGGTCCCACCAATCACCCTCCCGCCGCCCATCCTCCCCCTTCTCTCCCCTGCCTCTCCCCCTTCCCCATATTCTTGAGTTATAACTGGATTATAGCTTTCATATGAAAGCCATAAATCAGTTTCATAGTAGGGCTGAGTACATTGGATACTTTTTCTTCCATTCTTGAGATACTTTACTACAAAGAATATGTTCCAGCTCCATCCATGTAAACACGAAAGAGGTAAAGTCTCCATCTTTCTTTAAGGCTGCATAATATTCCATGGTGTACATATACCACAATTTATTAATCCATTTGTGGATTGATGGGCACTTGGGCTTTTTCCATGACTTAGCAATTGTGAATTGGGCTGCAATAAACATTCTGGTACAAATATCTTTGTTATAATGTGATTTTTGGTCTTCTGGGTATATACCTAGTAGAGGAATTGTAGGATCGAGTGGCAGGTCTATTTTTAGATCTCTAAGTGTTCTCCAAACATCTTTCCAAAAGGAACATATTAGTTTGCATTCCCACCAGCAGTGTAGAAGTGTTCCCTTTTCTCCACATGCACACCAACATCTCTGGTATTGATCTATTTATCCTCTCCTATTTATATTTCTTCTTATAAATTTGCTGTGTATATGGAGCTTCAGGACCAGTTATTTGAGCTCTACGACTCAATGCCTATGATTTCAAAGCAGTGGGAAAGGCTTTTTTCTCCAAGAGGATGGTTTAAAACTAGGTTTGCTATACAGCACTGTCGCCATCACACCATTGGCCCCAACACCCACAACGGATCTTGCTAATGAAGGAAGCTAATTTCTCCTGCAGAGGGTAGATTAGACTCAGCTGTGGCTCCAGCCAGCTACTAAACCTATCTCTGGGGCTGGTTAAAGACCTGACGGAAGTCAATTCATGCCTTACCATCGTGGTCTCTAATCTATCACAGTCACCGGGGAGATTGGTAATGTCTGCTTTGAGAAACTTAGTTGTGACAAGGTTAGCTGCTGCTCTCCCACAGTTCTGTAATAGAGAGAAAGAAGTTGCTGACCTCTCTGGTGTTATGACTCAGAGAACTTTCAAGAAAATTAACGGTACTGAAAAAGACCCTGATCCTGCAACAGCAAGTGTCATGACAGGAGGGTCCTGAGCTGTGGAAGAAGCACTTTCTGTTCCCTTTCTTGACTAGTCAGCCAGACCGAATCAGAGCAGGCTGTCCCCTCATCACAGGAGCTTCATTCCAACCAGCAGTGGAGAGGTGGCCCCCACGCACGGTGTTTCCTAGCAGGAAATGTGCTAAAATTAACCAAAGTTCCTCCAGGGCTCCCTGGGAGAGCTCGGTCAGCAGAGCCGCAGCTCCTCCCGAGCACACTGTTCTCCTCTCTATCTCAGCAGGGAGCTGTCTTCAGCATTTTGAAGGATTTATATAATAATTGTGTCCTAAACTTGTAACTCCTCCTGTAATGCCCAAATGGACATTTTAGTGACCTGAGCTTTTTCCTATACTAATTCCAGGAGTGAAGCACAGAGAGTGAGTGTTTCTTCCAGAGGCGTTTGCCACCTGAATCCTGGGGAGCTCAAAGCAGACACAAAATCTCCCAGTTACAGCGCCTCCTTCCTAATAATATCCCTGTTAGACGTGGCGCCTTCCTCTCCAAAGGCCTCCCTTTCCTGCCTTCCGCAGAGACCTCCCTACCCCCGAGCCCGCAGCTAAGGCAGGAGGCAGGAAGCAGGTGAATGCCACAGCAGGGGTGGCGCCGCCAGCTCCCAGACTGGCATTTGGTCTCCCTGGAGAGTTGTTGAGGCCCTGTTAGAGCTTTGGGACACCCTTCATCTACGGCGGCTGACTCCAAGCCCAACACAGACCTTTAACTTCGGATCTGCCCCTCTCGCCCCCTCCCCTCTATAGCTCCCGCTGTGGCCAAGATGACTGAGATGGATCCCCCTTTGGCTTAGGTCTGGCCCCGGCGCCCGCACCTGGCCATCCCCAGCCTCCTCTATGTCCCAGGCACGCCTACAGTCTGGCTTTGCTGCTGGTGAAACGTGCCTATGATCTTCCTGTCCAGGTCTTTGGTATCTTCCTGGAACCCTTGAAATCCACATTCTGCTTCCTAGAGAGCGAGAACTTGAGCCAAAGCACAGAAACACGGCAGCTGATGGAGTGACAGGGAGAGAGGAGCCAGGCTGGATCACAGGCACAGCCTCGGGTGCGGTTACTCATCTGCTCCTGATCCCCGCAAGTCTCTTTCCTGCTCTCCCACCCTAAAAGGAGATCACACCAACACCCAAGACGAATTAAATATTCTATTGAAAGCATTTAGTGCTGGACAGGCCAATAATGCTTCTCAATATTAGTTTGTATTATTACAGGGGTATTTATCAAAGCATGTCCTAAAGAAACTAATCTCCTGATTTACTGTAAAAAATAGGGCTCAGAATTCAAATATGCTTGGGAAGTGCTGTGAACTAAACCTTTCCTGAGGCTGCATGATTCATAATGACCAGAGGCTGTTCTTCCCCTGGATAATTTACATGGTCTCCCCTATAAGGTGAGTGAATAATAGTTTCTCCCTCTCATTTTTGTGAGAAGTAAACAAAGTGGTATAAATTAAACATTTAGCGGAATACCTGCGGTATCGCATGTGTCAAGAGATGTCAACAAGTAGCATTACAATTACTACTACTATAGCTTTGTAATGATACCGAGAATTCCTGCAGTTAAAAACAAAAAACAAAAACTCTTTAATGTTGTGGAACCAAGAATTTTCCAAACTTTAGTTTGCCATGGATCTCCTTTCTGGTGACCAGCAGGAGACACTAAATAATTAAATCCTTGAGAGATGTGTGCCTCTGAATAAGAAGCTCCTGGAGACTTTATATCTTGCCCCAGAGAGCTTCTTCGGCTCTAAATATCCTCATGGAACTCTCCTTGGCATAAATGTTCATGTTGTAGAAGAAGAAATATTGAAGAGGGTGTCGCAGTGCCAGGAGCCCAGGCTTCAGTGTCCAGACAGAAGAGCATCCCAGCAGAGCACCAGGAGTAGGGGCCTAAAACTCAGATGAAACTGAGTCTACAGCCTCACTGCCTGGTTTTTATTCTTTTGAGGTGGGAATGAGGAGAAATTATTTCATTCACTAAACTTTAGTTTTCTCCTGCCAAAAATAAAAATAATTATAATTATAGGATTTCTATTTCATGGCAGTGTTAGCCAGTGTAGTAAACGGCCTGGAGGTGAACCGCAAGAAATTGTATCTTCTTGTTTTCATAATTGTATTATCAATAGCTTTGTTATTATCCTCCGAGAGTCTCTGCCCGACTAGCCTGTGACCTTAGATGTGATACTCTTTTATGTCTGGAAATTCCTCACAGAGGCTTCGGGGTTACACGAGAAGCTGGACATGAAGATTATGGCCTCAGGAAGCAGGGGCTATAACTTTCATCCTCCCCCCGACTTGTACCCTGTGCCGTTCAGGGTATTTCATATTCTACTGCTCCTCATTATTTCTTAGACTGAGACTTTTTTATTATCATACTATAAATACTGAGAAGCAGGGTATAAATTTTCCCCCCTCACTCCACGGTGGTCTAAGTACCTAGAAGGAGTGAAGCACTTAGGAGAGTATCTGGGAACCACGGTGGGAGAGAAATAAAGGAAAGTCATGTGTGAAAGTGAGCCAGTGCAGGAGAGAGTTTCAACCTGCAATCTTTCTAAGGTCCTTCAAATCAAAACCAGAGAGAAAAGCACAGAAAGAAATACTCTTTCTGGCTTTGTGTTCCTGAAACAAGGCACCACCTTGTCTATAGAAAAGAGCAAACTCAACTCTTGGCACACTTTATTTCTTCCTGCATTAAAGTCTGATTACAGTCAGCGTGCCATCAATGTAATCTCAAAGACCCACAATGGAGGAAGTAAAATCTTATGGGTATATTTTTAATTATTATTTTTGACACATAAAATTATACATCTTTATAGGGTGCAGTATGATATTTTGATACACAAATGAAGTGTTTAATGATCAAATCAGGGTACTTAGGATTTCCATCACCTCAGCATTTTTCATTTCTTTATGCTGAAAACATTCAAAAGCCTCTCATCTAGATATCTCCTATGGTTGTTTTGCTTTTGTTTTTAAAGACAGGGTCTTGCTCTGTTGCCCAGAGTAGTGTACAGTGGCATCATCATGGCTCACAGCAACATCAAACTTCTGGGTTCAAGAGAGCCTCCTGCCTCAGCCTCCCAAGTAGCTGGAACTACAAACCTGTGCCACCACACCTCGCTAAGTTTTTTTATTTTTTTTATTTTTAGTAGAAATGGATGTCCTGCTATGTTGCCCAGGCTGGTCTTCAACTCTTGACCTCAGGTCATCCTTGTCCTCCCAAAGTGCTAGGATTACAGAAATGAGCTACTGCACCTGACTGTTTTCTGTGGGCATGTCACTCTTTAGAATCCATTCCTCCTAGAATTAGTCTGCTAATTTTCACGTCCCAAGTAGCTCCCAGAAAGTAGAATAGCTAACTGTGGCCTGTAGGGTAGAAGTCAGTGTCACTTACTTGGTTCTGAAGATCATGGGTAAGTCAATGATGTGGAAGAGGCAACTTCTCTTCTATGACTGCTTTGTGATCTCAATTTCTACATTCTATAATTTTTCAGATAGCAGGATTAGCTATGAAAGTATACCTCCTTTGGGGAAAACTAAAAGAATATGGAATTTTTTATTAGACAAATACACTTTGCGAATAATCAGATTCATTTTTTAAAAAATACCATACAGTAGGTAGTTACCTGCTGCATTAGTCAGTGCACTCCTTGAAAGCAAGGACTTTATCTTTTAATATAATAAATTCCGTTTCAGTTCGTTTGAAATAGGAAAATTAATTTACACAGCTTTCAATGTCTAACCCATCTATTTCCTGAGAAGGACAGTATTTGAATTCTAGCAGACAGATAATATGTGTAGTTTTCTATTCATTAGAAAATTAATGGAAGCAATGTCTTTTTATTATGCCAGACACTGGCTAAATATTCACGTTCTTGATATAGAAAACTTAATTTAGCAGCATTTCTCAGGATTGGACAGGGATAATAAATTTTGGTCAGCTTTAGTATTTCATTGTCTCAATTTAAAGTAGATAAAATTACTTGGCTATGTCATTGTTTTCAATATATTTCTCTAATGTACACGGGACACTCTGAAGGAAATAGTCTTTGGCTTCAAAACCAAATTTCTTTTAAAAGACTAAGATAAAAATTCTTGTTATCTTGTAATATTAAGTAAATATGAAATCCTGTTAGTATTGCACTCGGGATTCCTGTGCAGATCCTCAGATGCCTACCCAAGCCTATGACAATATCCATGTGCTTCTTGACGTCTAATTCAGTATTGTTTCACGAATTTCCCATTCTCTTTGCAAAGTGACAGATCTACCACAAGAGGGCACTGTGCTCCTAATTCACATCAAAAGAAGCTAAAATTCGCACTTGCAGAAAACAGCACTCTACCCTGGTTTACCTCGGAAGGTTCCAGCACGTTTCTATTGTATTTTGATGGGGATGAACCAGGGAAGCCGGTATAAGTTCAAAAACTTCAAAGGCAGGAAAACGTGAGAACTATTAGCTGGTCAACACCTGAAGTCATGTTTCACTCAAGCCACACGATGGCGCTGCTTCATCAATTACAGCTGTGCCGCGTCCATGGGGCCTGCTGTCAAATTTCCTTTCTTTAAAAGTTTGAGACATGATTGCAAGAGGGACTTTACCTAACAATTGCAATCAGTGTAACTGGCTTATTGTACCCTCAATGAATCCCCAACAATAAAAAAGAAAAAAAAAAGTTTGAGTTGACGATTAGCGCTGTCAATTTGAAAATAGAATATTTCTTATAAGTAGAAGCTTAGTGAAGAAAAATAACTACCTATTGCTTAGTTAATAAACTATTAATTTAGCATTCTTTTTTCAACTACTTACAAAAAATTTGCTACTTTTAAAAAATATTTTCCTGTTGGAGATCAAATGCTAGAACAATGAAATGGAGAGCTATTTCCATTGGATCTGAGGGATTCTCCCCAGTTCCTGAGCAGAGACTCTATTCAAGGTAGGTAATTCTGAGTTTTACATTGTCACTAGTTTCTAGTACTAGGTTAAAACTCAATCAACAGAACTTGATAGAAATCCTATTACAAGTATCCCTCAATAACAAGCTATTTATCCAAGATATAAAAAAGATAAATTTTTTTTTTTAGGATTTCATAATTCAATGTTGCAATTAGGTTTTCAATTCTGCTGAGTTTAGCTGGATAATTTTCTAATTCATAATATTGGCTCACATTTTGCATTTTGACTTGTACAGTTTTTTATTAAAGTTTTTTTTAAAGTTTTGAACTTGAGGCATTTCTGGGCTGTACTGCAGCATATTCCACTGTGGTTTCTCTTTGTCACATTCCAGTGGTGCACTCTCCCCTAGGAAAAGGAAGGAAGAGAGTCGCCTCAGTGTCAATGGGTTTTATGTAAACAATACAGACTGATAAGCTGTTGCAAGAATATTGATGAATACTTTTTAAAATCCATCACATTGGTTTAGTTAACCAATTGTGAGTGCTCTACCTTCATTCCTTGAATTATGCTTAAGTAGGTAAGTGATGGGAACTGGAAAATTTATTTTTATAAAATGTCCCAGATAATTCTGACTCATAGACAGGTTTGGAGATCACAAACAAGGGAACTAGAGCAAAATACCAGATGAGAGATAATAATAACTTGATTTAACAGTGAAGATAGCAGCAAGTATTTTAGATAATAGGGACAGATTATGAGGATTTTAAAAAAGGAGTGAAATCTATGATGATTCCAGTTGCAGGCTGGGTGAATGACAAGACTGTGGTACCAGTCCACTAGAAAAGGAAACAGATAAGAACATAGAATTTTTGGACTAAGACAAGTTATATTGGGAATATAGTAAAGCTGAAATGAATATATAACTCTAAGTTTCTGTGTTGTCCAATTTAAAGGTCAGACATTATCAGGGTACAAACAATGTTAAAACCCAGGGTGATAACAAAACTCTGAGAGCCAACATTTAAGCCTAGAAGGTACTGAATCACAAATACGCATAGCATACAGCCAGCTCAGAATTTTTTTTAATTAAAAAAATACATTGAAGGCTCATGCCTATAATCCTAGCACTCTGGGAGGCTGAGGTGGGTGGATTGCCTGAACTCTTCCTCTTGCTCAGGCTTGAGACCAGCCTGAGCAAGAGCAAGACCCCTGTCTCTAAAAATAGCTGGGCATTGTGGGGATGCCTTGTAGTCCCAGCTACTTGGGAGTATGAGACAAGAGAATTGCTTAAGCCCAAAGGTTTGAGGTTGCTGTGAGCTGTGATGTCACAGAGCTCTTCCGAGGGTGACATAGTGAGACTTTGTCTCAAAAAAAAAAAAAAAAATATATATATATATATAGGTATAGATATATTGAAAACTTTAGTTGAGGCTTGTATTCTCCAGTTTGGCCAGAGAACTCTTCATTCTAAATTTTCTTATAATCCATAGGAATTTATGTTTACATCACCCCCTCGCCCACTATAGTTACCGAGCTTGCCAGCCGAGATTTAAGGAGTGGGCAGATTTAAGAAAAGCCGAAAGATTGGGAAAGAATGAGGAGACCAAAGGTAGGAAAGTTTGAAATAGAAAGGAGGACACAGAAGTCATTGTGTTAAATGCAGTAGAGTTCATTGGGACTGGCGTCAGGCATGACCTGAGTTTCCATCTATACTTCGTGATAGAGATTCATCTATTCAATGAACACTTACTGAACACCTTCTCTGTACCTGGTAGTATGTTAGGAACATGTGTGATGACGACAAAACAAGATAAATGTAATTCTTGGAATTGATAGGCCAGAGGACATAAAAATATTCAGGACATAAAGTAACAAACCCTATGAAAACAGAGAGAATATGGTGCTGCCAGTGATGATGAAGTGCCCCCCACTTCCTTTTCGTGTCCTGACCAAATATCAGAGTACCTTGACCACTCTGTGACCCAGCCAGCTGCAGGTTTTCCCAGCAGGCCTGAATCCAAACTGGGGACTTGAATATTCCCAGGCACTGATGAAGGTATTTAAAAGAAACTGGCCCTAGCACTAAGCCATCTTCCTTAAACCCTCATATAAACTCTAAACCCGGACCCCCTCGCTGCAGAAATAGCTAGGTTTCTCTTGCCATCTGTCATAAGGATTTCTGTAAGTTGCCCTAATACCTACTTTGAACTGACCACCCTGGCATTAGTGCTTCTCTCTTTGGATCCTAGCCAGCCCCATCTCTGAAAACTTTGGGGCATTCCCTTGTGGGAACTCCGCTGCCACTGCTCTCAGGGCAATTCCAGCCAGGAATTCATCAGGACAAAACCCACTCCCACAGGGAAACTTCCCTATTCTATCTCTTTATTATCAAACCCTAGCCCGACCCCAATTCCTGGCAACTACTGATATGTTCTCTGTCACTATGATAATTTTATATAGATGGAATCATATATTGTGTCTCCTTTCACAATGGCCTTTTTCTTTTTTTTTTAATTAAATCATAGCTGTGTACAATAATGCGATCATGAGCTGCAATGTGCTGGTTTTATATACAGTTTGAAATATTTTCATTGAACTGGCTAACATAGCCTTCATGGCATTTTCTTAGTTATTGTGTTCAGACATGATGGCCTTTTTCATTCAGCATAACGCCATTGAGAACTATCCAAGTTGTATCGTATGTTGGTGGTCCATTCATTTTTATTGCTGAGTAATATTTCATAGGTTGCATGATCGCCATTTCGTTTATCTGTTCAGTTAGTTGTAGAGCATTTAGGTTGTTTCTAGTCTTTAGCTATTATTTTAAAAGCATCCATGAGCATTCATGAAGGTTTCTATGTGAACGTAAGTTTTCATTTCTCTAGTATAAATAAAAAATACCCAGGAGTGATGGCTATGTTGTATTATATGTGTGTGCTCAGCTTCATAGGACACTGCAAACCTTTTCCCAAAGTGGTCATACAATTTTATAGTCCTACCTGCCATGTGTGGGAAATTGATGCATTATTGCTTCACATCCTCATCAGCATTTTTCAGTGTTTTTCATTTTGCTCATTCTGATACTACATAAGTCTGTTAGTGTTGTGCATTTTATTTCTCTCCAATGAAGTTGTCAGTTCCAGAAGGTCAGGAAGTGTGTTTTATTTATGGCCTGGCAAAGTTTAGTACTCTATAAATATGTGCTGTCTGGCTGAGAGGTTGCAGGAAAAGGACAAGGAAATGGATGGGGAAATGGAGCAGAGGAGGGGGGAAGGGAGAGAACAAGGAAGAAATGAAGAAAGATGAGGAATCTGGGGGGCGGGGTGCAGTGTTTGCTCCAACTCCAGGCAGCAGCTGTTCTGTCTGCAAGAGCAGACTGCAGAGTCCTCTAGTCATGATATATTTCTGCAGCTGCCTGGGAATCTGCAACCTCGGTGGAATTCCTGTCCTTAAAAACTAAATGAGGACTACAACAATATGTCACCCCTTCTATTTCTTGGTAAGATCACACCAACCACCAAAACAGGAGAAGGAGCATCTCTTATGCATCTTGATGGAGCAAGTCTGTCCTAGTGTAGAAGACTGAAAGAAAATGCTTCCCTTGTGTATGGGGGAGAGGAGGGGAGCCTGGAATGAGATTTTTCTTCTTTACATTTAATCCATAGGCTCCTGTTTTACCACAGGAATAAATATTATGCTACTTTTGTAGATGACAGAAGAGAACGATTAAATGCAAATTACCTTGAAAAATCTCTCGTGTGCAGTTTATGTTCATCCACAGTGCCGAGGAAACAGGAGAGACAGCTGTACCAACTCCCTTTTAGCACCGGGATCTTTTGTAGTTCCCCTTGTTCATTCTTTCACCTGAATATGCCAACAACTTTCTCTCTTCCATGACATTCCCATTGTATTCCTTCTTTCTGAGGAAGAAATAACAATAGGATTTAATGTATCACCTTTCCCTTTACCAAATAATGATACTCTATTTTTGGAATGTTAAACCTTCAGATCACACCCGTGTAGGTTCCGGTTTATCATCCATTCCACAGGCTTCTGAGTTCATGAAGCTACATTACGTGAGTGGTTATCAACGTTAACGATGCGAGCCTTCCCTATAAGACATGGCTTTAAGCTAGTTTTACGCTTATGTTTACTATACTTTTCTGCAAACAATAAGATAGCTCATGAAAATACTTTGGATGGAAAAGCTTGATTTATTTAGTCTGACATTACATGCTCTATATCACATTGGTACAAATCACTCTAAAATCAGATTTTTAAGAGCTTTTTAAAAGCATATTCATGCTAAGCCTTTTTAGCCAGTAGGCTATTTAGCTTTTGACAATGTACTTTAATTATTTATTTATTTTTTAGATTTTCACCATATTGGAACATGTGGTTTTATTCTTTTCTTTTTTTCATAATTATACTCATTTCTTAATAGTTTTGAAATGTACCATTGCATCATGCACGTTGACAATGTACTTTAAAACATTTTTTTTAATTCATCATTAAAGATTATCTAAAACTATACGTTTTGGAATGATTTAACTAGCATTTATAATAAAATCTCTGCATGCAATTCACTGTGCTGAACTGTATAGGAGTTACAAAATGAGGAAAACTTTTCAGTTAAATCAATTTGGTCAGTCTAAGGGACATAAAATTTTAGATAACTATTTTAGAAGGATTTTTAAAAATTTAATAATTTATTCTCACTTCATTGTACTTGGGTCAACTTTAAGTCAATCTTTTTTCATTGTTATGAAGTAATATAAAGATTTAGTTTCATTTTTTCACATTAGAATAAGCACTAAAAGGTGCTGGAGAGTAAGTACTGTGTACCAATTCCAGCTGTTTTACTACAAATGTGCACAAGGAGCTCCAGTACAGAACCAAGACTCTCTAATCTCGGTCACTAATCTCGTCTCTCAGCCTCTTCTTCACTCCTGTAGGCAGAGTGCTCAAAATTATAATTTACAAATTAGATAGATGTGAATCAATCCAAACAATATAAAAAATAATATTCCTACCTGAGACGCAAACATGCTTTACTTAAAGAAAGACCATTTAAATTATTGATTTTAAATAAATTCTTCTGTAGATAATTTGGGAAATATCATGGTTCTAAGAACACCACTAGCATTGGGAGCAAATCTGACACTTAATTGAACACAATACACAGGGTGTGTGTCAAATATTATGACAAGTAAATAAATGTATTGAAAAGAAACTATGTCTTCCTATGGCCATCGGAATTGATGCTATTTTAGCAAAGTAAAGAGGACTCGAATGCAAGAGACTTTAAAAATATTCATACCTATACTTCCTATTTTCTTCACTAGATTGCAGCATTAGCTTTCCTGTTCACCAGTGTAATTCAAGTATGTAACAGAGTATCTGGTTTAAGGGTGAATGATTGATGAAAAGTTAAAATTTAAAGGCTGCATATGGACTTTCTCACAGAGCTCATCTGTACAAAACAGATATCATTTAAACAAAGGAAAGACTGTGAGAAAACTCTGTGAACCATCAAAATAAGAGATTTTAAAAGAAGGAAAGAGAAAAATTTCTCTAGCTAATTAGCAATCACTAAAGTAACAGAAGAAAACTGGTAACCTCAGGAGAGAGCTTAGTGTACCTCACTTGTCCTGTTCTCCAAGTGCACTGCCTATACACAGCTCCCAGCTGGGACAAGGAAAATGTGGTGATTTACTTCTAATCCTGTGGTTTTATAATTTGTGGGCTATAGAGTTTTAAAGAAACAGTTTTTATATGAAGATTAAATGATCTGTGGAAAGCAATTCCATTCTTGCAAACCCAGGATACCATCTGAGCAATTGTGCTTATGACCCTAGAAAGATTAGCAAATGACTTCAGGCAAGTTTATTGGAGAACTATCATCTGACCTGGGTAATTTTTTACATGGAACCAGTGATGTAGATGCAAAGAGTTTTAAGGGAGAAAAAATAACCATTTCCACTTTTCCCTGCTTACAAAGTACATTCTCACCACTACTCCAGTTAAGCACGTTCTCAGGTTGTTATTAAAATAAAGTACAGTAGAACCTCTGTAAGTTTACCACTCAAGGGATTGTTACAAACTGGTCAACATACAGAGGTGATCAACATAAGGAACTAGGCTACTGTACATTGAGCTCATGAGATGCATGTCTGTTCTGTGAAAATTAGGTCAACTCAAGGACGTAGTCAATGTAGGGAGGTGTCAACTATGGAGGTTCTACTGTGTATATTTTTAAAATAGAAAACTAATGGACTAAACAATGAAGAGATCAGAAAACAATGATTAAGATAGTTAAGTCAAAATTATACCAGAAATTAAATTAAAAACAAAACAAAACACACACACACACAAAAAAAAAAACCCCTAAAAAACAAAAACACCAAAGACAGAGAAAGAGACAAGAGCAAGGGGAAGTTAAAAATCTAAATATAGAAATCTTAAAATAGAAGGTGAAGTATAAAATGAAAGTGACAACAAAATAACAATTTGAAAATTTTACAAAGAAGCTTAGAATCATTACAGTAAAAAGTTAAGAGACAAGGTTGATCTTAAAGCTAAACCCTCGAAAAGAAAATTTAAACTAAAGATAATTTGGATTTAGATTTAGCAAAAGTAAAGGTAATAAGGAAGGAGGCAGGGGGAGAGCTGGGAAGAGTCAGGGCAGGTTCCTCATCTCCCAGACAGCGTGCACTCCAAGATTGACACCAGATACACAACATGCCCTCTGACAGCTGTGGGAGAGAAACACCTGTCTTCTTTAATACGTGTGACTCCTCCTCCCTTCCTCTTATTTCCCATGTCTTTCCTTATTTTCAGTTAAAAGAAGAATATCATTTTACTTAATGGGCTTATTTCATGAAGTCTGTTTTTCTAGATGTATCCTAATAAGAGAAGACAGCCATGGAATAGTCAAGGTGAGGCAAAGATGTGTTAATCAAATGTAGAAGAAAAAGTCTCAGGAAGCAATAAAAAATGGAGTAAACGATAAAGCTCATCACATAAAAAACTAATCAGTGAAAAGACAAGAAAGGTGGATGGGTTCATTTTAACTCTGAAGTTTTATTGGTTTAAATGAGAGCAGATTATTTTCAAGAGGGAAAAGAAGAACAAAATAGAATGTCTTTCTTCTTCAGAAACATAAACGTAACAGGTAGCCAGTCCTTAAAGAATTGTGCAGGGAAGGAATGATGTCAGATCCACTCACACTTAATACTCATTTGACTAAGTGCCATTCACTTTGCAAAACTTGGGTTCAGTTCAAGCCGAATTGTGTTTGATTGCTTCTGAGAGGTGATATGCAAAGCCAGAAAGAAGCCTGCCTCTGTTGTCAAATATCCTGCACCTTAAATGTGGAATCTTGCGAGGGAAAAAGAAAATTAATGTTGACTAAGATCAAAGTGCATTATAACTTCATATCATATTTAATCCACAAACACCTTTTAAAGGTCAGAAATTATTATCCACACCTTATTGAAAGGAAAACAGAAGCTTAGTAAGTGCAAGCAATTTGGATATAGTTTTATATCCATGTAAGCTTATAAAGTAGTTGGAAATTGGATCTCCCATGATTATTGCAGTATAATACACTACACCTATTTAGCTTTTCTGAATGTAAGTATTCACTGGTACAAAAAGTTTAAGCATTACATGAGAAATCTTGTGAAAGCATTTTGTAAATTCCAAACCATTGTAAAAACCTATGGCATTATTTGGATTGACAATCTTTAACAGGTTCATTTTAAAATATTAAGAGGAAAATTGGTCAACTAAGGCTTGCATCCTACATTATTCTCCCCAATTTCCATTATTTTTAATATTTCATCAATTCCACCCTAAACATTAAAGAAATTGGAAAACAAATGTTTTCATTAAATAAATCTTGGATTGAAGACACAAAGTGCCAGTGCTATTATTAATTAATAAACAAGGAATGGAACTCTAACAAAACTACTTCCACTTCAGAGTTTCCATTTAACATAACATAGGTCTTCATCAGGATAAGGCAATTCTGCCACATCAGGGTAAAAAACAAACAAACAATCAAAAATACTGTAAATATTTTGCTATTTGTGATGGAAGACATCTAGAAAATTAATACTTGTGACTAGTGAAAGAATCACTTATAACTCATCTAATGGGTTTCATTTCCTAACTTTGTTGCTTTTATTGTTGGGGAATGTCATGGTTTTAAAATGTAGCCTTCTTCTGTTGAGGACTAAAATAAAAGTAGCCTGTACCTACAGGTCTGAAGCTTTCAAAAGTTATATATCTCACGTGTCAACATTTCCTAAATACCTTATTCATCCCAAGTAGTTCATATTTAGCATATTCCATTTCAAAAGGGCAAATTGTTTTTCTCTCTGTATAAATTGACCACCTATACAAAGTAGTGTGGCAAAATAGAATAGCAATAAGGAATAGACCAACAAACCAAAGTGGAAGATCTATGCGGAGCTGTGCTGTATAGTCGCCCATAGAACAGTCTGAAAGCTTCAGAAAACTTGTTACTGAAATCTGGACATGCTCTGCCTAGAATGTTTTGTGCCTCAGAGTTCGTTCCTTGGGTAATGTTACTCCACCAGAACATGGTACAGTCATAGATGAATTTGAGAAATGTTTCATACTATATAACTTCTCTTGAATTTGAGAAATGTTTCATCCTATATAACTTCTCTTGGACTTTAAAATGCACATTCATATAATAAAGAAGTTCTGCCTTAAACCTGTTTAACTTTGTAAAAATTTTCCGTGACTCTTCGTATTTTCCATGGAACACAGCTCTGGCCTAGAAAGTAATGGATACTGTCATGACCTTATTCTTTTTTTTTTTTTTTAATTAAATCATAGCTGTGTACATTAATGCAATTATGGGGTACAATGTGCTGGTTTTATGTACAATTTGAAGTACTTCCATCAAACTGGTTAACATAGCCTTCACAGCATTTTCTTAGTTACTGTGTTAAGATGTTTATATTCTACACTTAGTAGATTTAACTTGTACCCTTGTAAAATGCACTGTAGGTCTGGTCCCACCAATTACTCTCCCTCCACCTATCCTTACCCCTCTCCTCCCCTCCCCCTCCACATTCCCCTTCTTCTTGGGCTTTTCATATGAAAGTGTGGGTATTTATAAATTGGTTTCATAGTAGGGCTGAGTACGTTGGATACTTTTTCTTCCATTCTTGAGATACTTTGCTAAGAGAATATGTTCTAGCTCCATCCATGTAAAAATAAAAGAGGTAAAGTCTCCATCTTTTTTTAAGGCTGCATAATATTCCATGATGTACATATACCACAATTTATTAATACATTCGTGGGTTGACCAGCACTTGGGCTTCTTCCATGACTTAGCAATTATGAATTGGGCTGCAATAAACATTCTAGTGCAAATATCTTCATTATAATGTGATTTTTGGTCTTCTGGATATATGCCTAATAGAGGAATTGTAGGATTGAATGGCAGTTCTAATTTTAGATCCCTAAGTGATCTCCAAACATCTTTCCAAAAGGAACATATTAGTTTGCATTCCTACCAGCAGTACAGAAGTGTTCCCTTTTCTCCACATCCACACCAACATCTCTGGTCTTGGGATTTTGTGATATGGGAGTTAGATCTTACTGGAGTTAGATGATATCTCAAAGTGGTTTTAATTTGAATTTCTTTGATGATTAAGGATGATGAGCATTTCTTCATGTGTCTTTAGGTCGTGCACCTGTCTTTTTCAGAGAAGTTTCTCTTCAAGTCACTTGCCCACATTGAGATGAGATCACTTGTGCTTTTCTTGCTAATACGTTTGAGTTCTCTGTGGATTCTGGTTATTAAACCTTTGTCAGAGACATAACCTGCAAATATCTTCTCCCATTCTGTGGGCTATCTGCTTGCTTTACTTACTGTGTTCTTGGCTGTGCAGAAGATTTTTAGTTTGATTAGATCTCAGTAATGTATTTTTGGTGTTGCTTCAATTGCCCAGGGTGGGGGATCCTCCTCATAAAATATTCTCCCTGGCCAATTTCTTCAACTATTTTCCCTGCACTTTCTTCTAGTATTTTTATAGTTTCATGTCTTAAGTTCAAATCTTTAATCCAATGAGAGTCTGTCTTGGTTAATGGTGAAAGGTGTGGGTCCAGTTTCAGTCTTCTACAGGTCACCAGTCTGTTCACCCAGCACCATTTGTTAAATAGGGAGTCTTTTCCCCACTGAATGTTTTTAATTGGCTTATCGAAGATCAAATAACAGTAAGTAGCTGGGTTCATCTCTTGGTTCTCTATTCTGTTCCATACATCTACCTCTCTGTTTTTGTGCCAGTACCATGCTGTCTTTATCACTATCGATTTATAGTATACTCTGAGGTCTGGTAGCGTGATTCCTACTGCTTTGTTTTTATTTCTGAGTAATGTCTTGGCTATTTGAGGTTTTTTCTGATTCCATATAAAATGAAGTATTGTTTTTTCGAGGTCTTTAAAGTATGACAGTGATGCTTTAATAGGACTACATTAAAATTGTATATTGCTTTGGGTAGTATGGACATTTTAACAATGTTGATTCTTCCCCGCCATGAACATGCTATGTTTGTTTTTCCATTTGTTAACATCTTCAGCTATTTCTTTTCTCAGAGTTTCATAGTTCTCTATAGAGATCTTTCATGTCCTTTGTTAGGTAAACTCCCAAATATTTCATCTTCTTTGGCACTACTACGCAAGGAATAGTGTCTGTGACTGTTTTCCCAGCTTGACTATTGTTGGTATATATAAAGACTACCGATTTATGAGTGTTAATTTTGTAACCTGAAACGCTGCTGTATTCCTTGATCACTTCTAAGTGTTTTGTACTAGAATCCGTGGTGTTTTCCAGATATACAATCAGATCCTCTGCAAAGAATGAAAGTTTTATCTCCTTTGACCCTATATGGACATCCTTGATTGCCTTTTCTTGTCTGATTGTGATGGCTAAGACTTCCATTACAATGTTAAAAAGTAGTGGAGAGAATGGGCAACCTTGTCTGGTTCCTGATCTGAGTGGAAATGATTTTAATTTAACTCCATTCAATATGATATTGGCTGTGGGTTTGCTGTAGATGACCTCTATTAGTTTAAGAATTGTCCCTTCTATACCGATTTTTTAAAGTGTTCTGATCATGAAAGGATGCTGGATATTATCAAAAGCTTTTTCTGCATCAATTGAGAGAATCATATAGTCTTTGTTTTTTATTTTGTTTATGTGCTGAATTATATTTATAGATTTATGTATATTGAACCAGCCTTGAGACCCTGGGATAAAACCCACTTGGTCATGGTGTATAATTTGTTTGATGTGTTACTGGATTCTGTTTCCTAGGATCTTATTGAATATTTTTGCATCAATGTTCATTAGAGACATGGATCTACAATTTTCTTTTCTTGTTGGGTCTTTTCCTGGTTTGGGGATCAAGGTGATGTTTGCTTCATAGAATGTGTTGGGTAGTATTCCTTCTTTTTTTACATTTTGGTAAAGGTTAAGTAATATAGGTACTAGTTCCTATTTAAAGGTTTAGTAGAATTCTGAAGTGAAGCCATCTGGTCCAGGGCTTTTCCTTTTAGGGAGATTTTGTATGGTTGATGCTATTTCAGAACTTGATATAGGCCTGTTCAACATTTCCACTTCATTCTGGCTAAGTCTAGGAAGGTGGCGTGCTTCCAAGTATTGGTCAATTTCCTTCAGATTTTTGTATTTCTGAGAATAGAGTTTCTTGTAATATTCATTAAGGATTTTTTGAATTTCTGAGGAGTCTGTTGTTACTTTGTCTTTACCATTTCTGATTGATGAAATTAGAGATTTTACTCTTTTTTTCCTGGTTAGGTTAGCTGAAGGTTTATCTATTTTATTGATCTTTTCAAAAAACCAACTTTTTGATTTATTGGTCTGTTGTATAATTCTTTTGTTTTCAATTTCATTTAATTCTGCTATAATTTTGGTTATTTCTTTTCTTCTGTTGGGTTTGCAATTGGAATGTTCTTCCTTTTCCAGTTGCTTGAGATGTGCCATTAAGTTGTTAACTTCCTTTCTTTCCGTTCTCTTGAGGAAGGCTTGCAGTGGTATAAATTTCCCTCTTAGCACTGCCCTTGCTATCCCAGAGGTTCTGATAATTCATATCTTTATTATCGTTATATTCCAAAAATTTGGTAATTTCCTTCTTAATCTCATCTGTGACCCAGCTATAGTTCAGCATAAGGTTATTTAACTTCCATGTTTTTGAATGAGTATGCAGATTCATATTTTTACTGAGTTTAACTTATATTCCATGATGGTCCAAGAAGATGCGAGGAATAATTTCTATTCTTTTAAATTTGCTGAGGTTAGACTTGTGACCTAAGATGTAATCAATTTTGGAGGATGTTCCAAGGGCTGATGAGAAGAATGTGTATTTAGTTTTGTTAGGATGAATGTTCTGTAGATGTCTGTTAAATTCAATTGTTGAATGGTTACATTTAAGTCTAAAATTCCTTTGCTGAGTTTCTTATTGGAGGATCTATCCAACACTGCCAAAGGGGTGTTAAAATCTCTGATAATTATGATGCTGGAGGAAATCAAGTTACTCATGTCTGTTAGAGTCTCTCTTATGAATTGAGGAGCATTCTGGTTGGGTGCATAAATGTTAATAATTGAAATTTCATCATGTTTGAATGTCAGTCACCCTTAACAAATATGAAGCAACCATGGTTATCTTTCCTTACTTTCATTGGTTTAAAGCCTGTCGTATCTGCAAATAAAATTGCAACACCTGCTTTTTTCTGATTTCTATGTGCCTGAATTATAGAAGACCATCCCTTCACCCTGAGTCTATATTTATCTTTTAAGGTAAGATGAGATTCTTGTATGCAGCAGATATCTGGCCTGCGTTTTGTATCCAGTCAGCCAATCTGTGGCTGGTTAGAGGGCAATTTAAGCCATTCACATTAATCGAGATTATTGATAAGCCTAATAGTATTTGGGGTATCATGTTTTTCAAAGTCCATTGGACATTTTTAATCCTTGCACTACTGTGGAAGTTGGAATTTGATCCAAAGTTTCTGAGTGAGTTTACTTTGGTGGTAGAGGATTGTGCTGGTCATTTTGGAGGAAAGGTCTGAGAATATCCTGAAGAGCTGGTTCAGTTATGGCAAATTTCTTCAACATGTGTATGTAATTAAAATATTTAATTGCTCCATCATAAATGAAACTCAATTTAGCTGGATACAGAATCCTGAGTTGAAAGTTATTTTATTTTAGGAGGTTAAAGGTCAATGATCACCCTCTTCTAGCTTGAAAGGTTTCAGCAGAGAGATCTGCAGTCATTCTAATCTTCTTCCCCTTGTAGGTTATGATTTTCTTACGTATGGCTGCTTACAGTATTTTTCTCTTTCATATTAACTTTGGTGAAGTTAATTATAATGTGTCTGGGAGGTGCTTTATTTGGGTTGAGTCATGCTGGGGTTCTGAAACTGTCTGCTATCTGAATTTAGAATCTCTTGCCATGTTTGGGAAGTTCTTCCCCATACTCTCTTTGAGTAGAGCATCTGAGCCTTTCCAAGCAACCTCCTCACCTTTGGGAATTCCCATAAGGCGAATATTAGTTTTCTTTGAATTATCCCAGACCTCTCTGAGAGAATGATCCATTTTTGCTCTCCACCTCTCTTCCTCTTTGAGCTTTTGGGAGCATTCAAAAGCTTTGTCTTCAATGTCTGAAATCCTTTCTTCTGCCTGCTCCATTCTGTTACTGAGGGATTCTACTGTATTTCTCAGATCTTTGAGGGCTGCAAGTTCTTGCCTCAATGTGTCAAAATCTTTGATGATTTTGTCTTTGAATTCATTGAATTCTTGAGACAACTTTTGAAATGCTCCTTGAATTTCTGATTCCAACTTTACATCCATTCTATTAATCTTATTTGCGATCCAAATTCTGAATTTAATTTCTGACATCTCAGCCATTTGTTTATGAATAGGATCTTCTGGTGTGTCTGCCTTGTCATTCCTTAGGGGAGTTTATCTATTCTGATTATTCATGTTGCCAAAGTTTTTCCGCTGATTCCTCCCCATAATTATTTTTCACCATTTGGCTAGATGAGCAGATAAGGTGAAGTTAGGTTTGGGGGCTCCTGGAGTAGTGATTAACCATCCCTTTGCCCAAGAGCTGGGACTGGTGACTACAGGTTTTCCCCTACAGCTTTGCAAAGGATCCTTGGTGTGGTGAGGCTAAGTGGCTCTGTCTTGTTTTCAGCTGGTCTCTGTCTAATCCTAGTGAATCAGTAACTTTGGGTTGAAGTCTCAGCTTCACATAAAAACCAGCAACTAAGAGACCCCACCCCCCACAGGCAAAAACTGGAAAATGAAAATCAAAACTTCCCACAACAACTCAACCAGGGTATGACCTTTGATGGTTTCCAGGTGATTGGCCCAGGTCAAGAGTTCCAAATCAATTGTCCCAGTCAGCACCCAGTCTCAAGTGGGAGAGTTCAAAATGTCTCCATCAACTAGATAGCAGGGGTCTGCTGGCAGCTTAAGTATGACTTGCTCTGATGGTCCATGGAGTCAGAAGGCCCCCCAGCAAATGAATTAGTCAGGGAAGATTGATGCCTCCTTCCTCACTTCTGTCACACCCAGTCACTGGTAACCCCACAGGGCTGTGACCCAGTTGCCTCCAATGAGCAGATGCTCCAGGGGTTTGTGCCTGCCCAAGTCACAGGGAGATCTATGTCTCCTCGGACAGGCCATCACACTCTGCCACCAGCCAGCAGGAGGAGCTAAATCCTGACAACCTCGGGTGCTTAATGGAAGTTGGGGAGTTTCACTCAGTTCCAGCCCCGCCCCAGATTGAAGTTGCTGCCACTTATATTTTCGCAGAATTTGTGTTTCTGGCCCGGCTATATTCCCCTGTAGGCCAGGCACTGTTTGAGTTCACAGAAACTGTGACTCAGCCCTGCCCTGTGCTGCTGCCACTGCATCTATTCTCACAGAGATGGCATCTCTGTCTCTTCTGTACTCTGTTGGGGCAGGTGCAATTAGAGCTCACAAACAGCTCTCAGTTTCTGCCCCTCCCTGGGCTGGTGCTGCTGCCATGGCTGCTTTTGTCCCAGCTATGCTGCCCTGGCAGCCAGCTGCATCTTGGGCTCACAAAAGCAGCAATTGTGACTCAGTCTTACCCTGGGAGTATGCTACCTCTGTGTGCATGTAGATTCTATTTTCCAACACCGCCATGCCCCACCTGGGCAGGTACAGCCTCAGGCATACCCTTTGCTCACAGGGCCTGTGTTTCCATCCCAGATCTGTTCTGTCACTGGCTGCCACCAGAGTAGACGCCCAGCTCCCTCTGGTTGCTAAGGGAGGGGGGAAGTGTCTCTCCAAAATATCCCTGGGGTGTGAGTCCTTTTGTTCCCCCCACTAATGCTGCTGCTATACTTGCCGTGGTGCACCACTTCTCCCTCTTCCATATGGTTTCCTCACTCCTCAGTCCTTGCTCCCACACCCATGCCACAGAACCAGCACTGACCTGCAACAGCCCAAGCCCTGTCCACATATCTCAAGAAAATGCCCAAGAACCTGGAATCCATGGGGGACAGGCTTCCAGACCTCAAAGTGAGAGTGAAGGGGAGTGCTGGGAGTTCTGAATTGGGGATAGAGTCTATTGTTCAGTTTTATGCCTGGCGGGAGAGTGCCATAGCACACTAGTGAGTCTTCTCTGGGGAAAGAATTTTGGTTTTTAGAGGGTCTCTCTCATGGGATAAAATAGGAGGAGATCTAAACTCTGCTCGCTTGTTTGTAGAAAGTATACTGAGAGCCATTCTCATGGGGGAGAGGACTCCCGTCCACTTGGCAATGGATTTTGCACCTATTGTTTGTTTCCCTGGGGTTGTAGTTCACCTCAGCAGGGGTGATGTGCGCTCTTCAACCTTCTCTCTTGGCTCAGCTCCAAACCATCAGCTTACTTGCTAGACTTCTGTCCTTTCACTCTCCTTCTGGATGGGAGCCTCTGTGGAAAGCTGGCTCCAGTCGGCCATCTTGCCTCCTCCCCTCATGACCCTATTCAACTGACAATTTTCCACCTATGAAATACCAGTCTGACTATGTTAGATTTAGATACAATTGTCAATCAAGGTCTTATAGGGCTAAGATGATCAAAAAGACATATGCTAGGTTCATGGTCCAAATAATCTATAGAGAATGATGGTCCATGATAAAGAAGTGAGTTTTCATGTAGCTAAATTTATTGAATATGAAGTCCTGACATTTATTCTGAGTTCTTCTATTTTTTAAAATAAAATGGGACAAACACATGAGAAAATGCTCATCATCTTTAATCATCATAGAAATGCAAATCAAAACCACTTTGAAATATCTAACTCCAGTAAGAGTAGACCACATTACAAAATCCCAAAACTACAGATGTTGGCATAGATGTGGAGAGAGGGGAACACATCTGCACTTCTGGTAGGAATGCAAGCTAATACATTACTTTTGGAAAGAAGTTTGGAGAACACTTAGGGAACTAAAAGTAGATCTGCCATTCAATCCTGCAATTCCTCTACTAGGTATATATACAGATGACCAAAAATAACTTTACAACAAAGATATTTGCCCAAGAATGTTTATTGCAGCCTAATTCATAATTTCCAAGTCACAAAAGGAGCCCAAGTGCCCACTGACCCATAAATGGATTAACAAATTGTTGTATATGTATACCATGGAATATTGTGCAGCCATAAAAAAGATGGAGACTTTACCTCTTTTATGTTTACATGGATGGATCTGGAACATATTCCTCTTAGTAAAGTATCTCAAGAATGGAAGAAAAGGTATCAAATGTACTCACTACTATTATGAAAACAATACATAATCACCCATGCTTTCATATGAATGATAAAACACAACTATAGCCCAGAATGAAGGAGGGAAGAGGAGTGTGAGGGTAGGGGAGGATGGAGGGAGGGTAATCAGTGGGACCTCACGTATTGTGCATATTGCAAGGGTACATGTCAAATTTATTAGGAGTAGACTATAAATGTCTTAACACAATTAAGTAAGTGAGATGAAGGCTATGTTAACCAGGTTGATGTAAGCATTCCAAATTGTATGTAAAATCAGTACATTGTACCCCATAAATGCAGTAATGTACACAGTTAATTAAAAAAAACATAAATAGGGCAGTGCCTGTGGCTCAGTGAGTAGGGCGCCGGCCTCATATGCCGAGGGTGGCGGGTTCAAACCCAGCCCCGGCCAAACTGCAACAAAAAAATAGCCAGGTGTTGTGGCGGGCGCCTGTAGTCCCAGCTGCTCGGGAGGCTGAGGCAGGAGAATCACGTAAGCCCAAGAGTTAGAGGTTGCTGTGAGCTGTGTGACGCCACGGCACTCTACCCGAGGGCGGTACAGTGAGACTCTGTCTCTACAAAAAAAAAATAAATAAATAAATAAAATGAAATGAGGAAAGGAGGCTCAGCACCCATAGTTCAGTGGTTAGGGCACTGGCCACAGACACCAGGACTGGGAGGTTTGAACTAAGCCTGGGCCTGGTAAAACAACGACAACAACAACAAGAATAGCTGGGTGTTGTGGCTGGCACTTGTACTCCCAGCTACTCGGGAGGCTGAGGCAGGAGAATCACTTAAGCCCAAGAATTTGAGGTTGCTGTGAGCAGTGATGCCATAGGACTCTACCGAGGGCAACATAAGGGGACTTTGTCTCAAAAAAAAAAAAAAAAAAGAAAGAAAGATTTTAGTTTATTCACTGATAATCTTCATTATGAAGATTCTAATATCCATAATGGAAAGGACAATATCTGGTTTTGCTCATGATTATACCCCAATGTTAATTCTAGTACATAGCCTGGCTTTAAGTAGGCTTTCAATAGTCAATAATTAACTAAATAAATAGAAACTATTCTGTTTAATAGCCTATTTTGCCAAAGACATAGTTGACAATCCTATGTCGGTTTGGTAATTGTTTTTTAAACTCAAAAACCTTGTAATCATGGGAGTGAGTCGATGATAGTCAATTTTGCAGCTGGGATAGCTTCCCGTCTACAGGGGTCTTCTTCTGTAGTTGCCCAAAGATTACATTCCCAGCCCCTCTTGAATTTTGGTAAGACCATGTGACTAATTTTAGTGAGCAGGATAAAAGCGGAAATGACTCATGACACTTCTAGGTCCCATTCTTCTCCATTAGCATGCTGAATGCAGAGGACCTGTAGGCTCTAAGAATGTTGGAGCCGCAGGATTCTGGGTCCCTAAATCACAAGAAGGGAGGCCAAGCACCAGATGAACCACGCATATTGAACAATTACTTGAATACAAAATAAACTTTATTGTGTTAAACCACTGATATTTTGGAATTCATTTCCAAGCTAGTAGCATCATCTAACATTCCTATCCCCATCCGTACATGATACATACAAATATATACCATCATAGACACATGCCAAAAGCACCAGAACATTGAAAGTGTGGTATTCTCTGAGTGACTGACAGAATTTTATTTTAATTATTATATTTTCTGACTTTTCTTCAGCAAGTAGGCATTATTATAGGTTAGGTTTATAATTAGAGGGAAAACAATATAAATTCTATGCATTTTTTCATGATCCCCAGTCTGCAAGTTCTCTTTTTTCCTTTTTTATTTTTGCAAGGTTTTTTTGGGTCTGTTTTGTTTTTGTTTTTAGTATCCTTCCTCACTCCAAGCCCTTTGCTTGTTTTGGACCTCCAAACTGGGAACACACCCCGTCCTCAGTCAGAGCTGGCAAACTGCCAATCATTCCTCCCCTCTTCCAGCTGGGGAGTAATCACAACCCAGCTTCTCTCCTTGCTACCTGAAAATGGGCGAGTACCAAAAACAGAAGAAATTGATGTGGATCACTTTACTCTAGCTGGAGCCTTATTGTGTGGTTTACGTTAGTAGCTTTTTATTCTGAAAGAATTTTAAACTTTCAAAGTTGCAAAAATGGTACAAAGAAATTTTATCTCCTCTATTAAGTCTTGCCAATTATTATTTACTATATTTGAATTACCACCCTGTCTATAGGTAGACTATGACAGCTAGGAGAGAGAGAGATAATTGATGGATGATGGATAGACAGATAATTGATAGATGATAGATAGTAGATTTTTTTCTGAACCATTTAAGAATAATGAAGACATCCGGCAATATTCATCAAAATTCTTGAAAATATGCACTGATTATTTCTGTATTTTCACATTGTAACTTGATTATAAGAAAATACTTAGAGATTTGAGAAAGTTTTAACTAGAAAACTGTAATCAATAACATTTATCATATTAAAAACTGGAAATGACCTTTATGCCCAATAATAAGAGTTTGATTGAGTAAAATATATGTGATGCAATTATATACTGATTCCAAGTGTCCTCTTGTTTGCCACCCATCACTGGCCTCACTGGCCTCTGTAGCCATTAAGACAAAGTTCACAGATCTTAGTATGTCTGCTTCTGCTGGCTGTATCACTTTTATCACTGCTGAGACTCCTTTGATCCTGCCTCAGCACCCTTCAGAAAAGAAATAATCACCCAGGAAACCTTAGAGATTTGAGAAAGTGTTGACTAAAAAAACTGTTAATCAAAAATATTTATTGTATTAAAAACTGGAAATGGCCTTTATGCGCAATAATAAGCATCCTCAGATGACCTTGATGAATACTGGCTTTACCTAGAATGTCCAGCAGCCCCCACTCCTGCCCCAGCACACCTAAGGATCAAACAAGGGACCATCGTACATGGAAACTTCCTACTTGCTCAGTCTCAGGCCCTGATAGCTTAAGATTCAGGTAATGTGATTTGATCCAGGGCAGTAAGAAAAAGCTTCTATGAAAAGGAATTAATAAAAATCTTGGGCTGTTCAGAAAGTTCTGCTCAACATAAGAGTACATAACGCAGAATACAATCTGAATTCTACAGAATTGCAGCAGATGGCCATTTTAATTTAAAATAATGGGTCAATTCCTCAAAACCACATATATTTATGAGAATTTCTGGAGAAGAACATCAACTTTCTTCCTAATAACACTAATGGAAAAACAGATTTCCTTGACTGGCCCCACAAATGCAGGTTTCATTTGTATGTTCACCTTCCTCACTGAAGAACAATAAAAGTGAAGTTGACATTACAGAATTTACAAAGGAAATCATTGGATTCTGAGACACCTCAGATTCAGAAATTCTGTAGTAAAAATAAACATGAAATTACAAATAGAGAGCACTTGGGATTACCATATTTCTCATACAAATATTTGAATGGAAAATCATAGAATCTGATATAGCACTTATAAACTACAAAGAAGTTAACTTTAAAATATGCCTCATAAATATTGCAAACATCTCATCAAATGGAAAAATTCTAAGAATCAAGAAAGAAACACTCCAAAACATTGATTTAAATGGCAATATAATTTGTGTTGAAGACACTGCAGGGCAGAAAGAGCTTAAAAATGGAATGGAAAATTGCAACATTCTTAAACTGATTTTACTGACACCACCAGTACTGAATCACTCACTTAACTTAAGAAGTGTACAAGATACAGCACAAAAATTTCATTTCGTTTAGTTTATTAATATGATCCAAACCCATTTACCTTAAGAAACAAGAACAGGACAGAAACAAGGTTTGGCTGACCTATAGAAAGAGAACCTAAAGCATCAAGAGATTTTTCTATTGATAATAATTTTATATAGAAAATTAGCATTGTAACTAATATAAAAATAAACCTACAACCACAACGGTGACTCACATGGAGCCAGTATGCCCCCAGGCGTCACCCAGCACCTCAGTGAGGGACTGCACAGATCTCCTACCCTCCAGCGCTGACTGTCTTGAACTTGGGGCCTCATGATGTTCCCCTCACAGCACTGGGTTTTCATTTTCTCCTCAGCTACGTACCGTTTCTGTGTTTCCTATAGCTTCTTTCTTTTCAAATAGTGGCAGAGCTCAAGAGAAAAACCCAACTGGCCAGCACTGAAAAAGGAAGGTGAGAGAAAAGTAATTTGAGATGGGCGTGTGTTAGTCCAGGGGTACCCACAGACCGGGGGTACCAGAGCCGACTAGTGTGAAGAGAGAAGAGCTGTTGCTCCACATGGGAGGTCACACTCAAAGAACAAGAAAGAAAAAGAGAACGGAGAGTAGTTCCTTTTATATTTTCAAAAGAAAGGCATGTTTCAAAACATGAAAGTCACATCCAAAAAGAGAAATAGCAACAGTGAGTATTGTAATAAAATGGAATGTGGAAGGAAATAAAGAATTCATATATTTCCATGTGACTGTCCGATGTTTTCAAATGGTTATGTTGTGTAAGTCAGGCCAGTTTTATTTTATCAGCCATCTGCATGTACATTTCTAAAGGAAAAAAGCGACCTGGACGGGATGAGCTTCTCTCGGGCAGACCGGGAAGGAGAGAGGAGGGGAAATAGGGAGAAAAGTCTGCACGCTCTTTGTGGGCATCTCTTCGTGCTCCAAGTGGCAAGGTTTTCATCCTGTACCTTCAACGACAGGTTCAGATCACAGAAATCAGGTCACCAGGGCGACAGGACTTTAATCACGAGCACTCAGTGCTCAGCGCGCCGCTGAGGAGGGTCAGGCCCAGCAGCAGCCGGAGGGCGGTGGCGCAGTGCGGGGCGGAGGACGAGGACGCGTCGCAGGCCGCAGGCTCCGCTCGGTAGGGCCGCTCTGCGTCCGGAGGGAGCGCTGTCATCCCCTGAATCTGAAAGCCAAGCACAGACGCGGCAGCTGAGTGCGCGAGCTAAGACGCAGGCGCGCTCAGCCACCTGCTCCTTTGCAGGGGCTGCGGCCAGGTGGCGGTTACTGGGGTTCACACATCAGGGATGGTGGAAGCTTCGGGCTCAAGAGGGAGTAGACGGAGAGCCAGGCACTCCTTTGGAAAATAAAAACCACAAAGCAGGCTCCATCGCTTTTTAAGCTCTTATCCATCCTATTCTGTCTTCATCCCAATTTTAGTTTTAGAATAAATCTCTCTCTTCAAAAGGAGTGGAATCAGGAGTTTTCAGTCAATCCAAGTAACTATTGAGCAAATAAATCATCAGAGTATCCAAAGACAACCGGAACATGAGATTTATGGGTACATGTCTGTTCATCCTGTGATGAATTCAGACATATTGCTCCATCTAGGTTTTCAGAGGTTAAAACAAAGTCGAGCTTACCGACCACTCTCCGTTGTCTGTCTTGGAACATCTCACATTCACCGGCAGGCTAAGAACCAGCTTGTTAAAGGAAAGGCCTTCCTTTTTATTCCATTTAAACTTATTCATTGCATCCATGAAAGAAAGGTTTTTATACTGCTTGGGGCTTTTGATAATGAAAGGCCAAGTCCTGAATTAAAAATAAAAAACAATTAGTCGCCTTCAGAACAAATACATTACATATGTTCTTGGTTTTTCTTTTTCTTTTTGTTCTTGGTTTTTCAACATTCTAAAATCAGCCTCATACTTGTTCATTTTTGTACATACAGATAACCTAATATGAAGCTCATAAGCAGTTACTAGAAGAAATAACATACCAAATAAGGTATCTTTTTAAAACATGTTTTTAGCAGCAGATGGTTATTAATTTTAGACAAATGGTTCAGAAAACTTTTGGGGAGCTGCACAACTCCTCACTTGTTGTGACTCTAGTTAACAATATAACTGATAAGTATTAATATTGATTTCTGTAGGGTCTAATGCTATGGGTGCAATAAACCTGCAGGTTTCTAAAAGATACTGTAACAGAGTAAAATTCAAATCCATACACTAGAAAAGCCTGACCCCTGCTGGCTTTGTTTGGCTTGATTAAGTGAGAGTATAAATAGAAAACACTTGAACTTGACTAGTGTTTTTAAAATTTTATTGAGGAAAAAAATACTTCATAGACAATATCTGCTTCCACATGGCACTCTAAAAAACACGTTAAATGTCCAAGGAGGAAAACATATCACAAAAGAATGACATGACCTGCTTGAAAAAATACTGTTCAGTTAATGTCTTTCATGTAAGTTTTAGATTATTGATTTCTGAAAAAAGAAAAAGTATAAGTACTGGCATATTATAAAAATCTGCATTAACTAATCCAAAGAGTAACCAATTAACTACAGATTAATCTCTTACAGGATATTTTCATGGGTGACTAGTTAAGTATTTGGCTTCCATAACAACTTAAGAAGATGTTCCAATGATTTTCAGTAATTAGCAAATAATTGACCTCAGCTGAGGAATCTACATTTTCATATATTTTATCTTCACAATTTCTTCATCTATTTATGTCATTACTCCCTCTTTTACGCACATAACCTACTAGGGCACACGGAATATTACCTTTTTAAGCAAATTACATATCCATTAGTAATTTTTTGGAGTTGTGAAGGTGAATTTTTAATGTTTAAATTTAAATTATTTCCTCCATATCTGATCAGATACAGTGAGAAAAAAAGAGTAATACATGAAGATCTTTATATCTTTCAGTCTTAACTTCCTTTTTCCTTTTATTAAAATCAATATATCTTTGTTGAGTTTTAAATGCCTTATTTTATACTAAGACCTTAAAGTATCATAAAGTAAGAGCCGTCAGCATCACATTACATGAAACATATCTAGCAATGATTTAAAATTTATACCAATTTAAAATTAAGTAAGTTGTATAGAGATACAATCCAGAATTAATATAGAACAAAAACTTGAAAAGGTGCCTACAATATTTGCATATAATAATAATAGTTTTTCAAAATCACTAAAAGCTATAGAAAAGGTGTGATTAAATATAAAATAATTTCAAAATAAAATGTTAAAAATAAAATTTACTTTTCAAAAAGATAAGGTGCCTCAAGAAAATCAGATTTATAACCAGAGATATACTGGGGAGAAATCATCGGTCTATAATCACCTAAAACAGCACAAGGTGGCGCTTGAATCCTACTGGGGTGCTCAGGTGTAATAAATCCTCTGAATTTCTGCAGCTTTGTGGGCAAGAGTTATACATAGACCAAATCTTAAAAAGTCTTGCTGCTATAATAATTTAGTAAACTATTTATTGAGATTGTACAACATAAAGTGACAGAAGATGTGCAACTACATTTGTTAATTTTTAGTACAGATGTATAAAAAAGGGCAAACCAAATGGCTCATATATTGAAGACAGAATGACAGGCTGGATGACCTGGGGCTGTCACCAACCTTTATGAGGCGGCACCTTTGTCTCATATTCATGGTCCTTTTTCCACACCTACTGACTTTGTTCTATAGTCCTTTATTCCATAATAGCTTTATATTAGTAAACATCCCATTTGTCACTGCTAAGTTCTCCAGTCCCTCCTACACCACACTTCCACATTGCCCTTTGGAAAAAAGAGGATTATAGTGTATTACTTGTAAAGAGACAGGAAAAACTGAGTCTAGGAAAAAAACTAATTATAGTGGAGAGAATTCTAACAATTATTTCATGTCATAAGTTTATTTAATAACAAATTAAATAAGAACTCAAATACAGGATGACAAAACAACAGATTGCACACAAAAGGAAATAAACTTAAGACAAAATAAATTGAGCGCTAAATAAATCAGAAAAAGCAAGAAGCAGAAACACTCCTGAAAAACTTATAAAAGAAAATGCCTGAGAGAAATTCCAAATAGATTGGAGAAAAAATTTGCATATATACTACATGAAAATTTCTCTGAAATAAAATAAAGTAAATATACGTCTTCAAAGAACATTTTGTGCTCAGAATAATTTGAAGAATTATTACACTACATGAAAATTTCTCTGAAATAAAATAAAGTAAATATACGTCTTCAAAGAACAATTTGTGCCTATCACTAAAGCATGTTCAATTTAATTTATGAATCCTGCAGATAAAGAAGAGTTTTTCCATTTATCCAGAAGGATCTCCCAAGGGAAAAGAAGCATGACCCAAAAATATTATATCTAGCCCTAATGCTGTCCAAATCAAAGTGTAGAAATTCTCATATTCAAAAGAACTTGCAGCGGAAAGCACCCACCCAGAAGCCCTTACTGATAAAATCCTGATGACTCAAATTTAAAAGCTTAGAAATACAAAAATTGGATAAAGACTTAGGGTTATCTATCTACATATAATCTGTACATAAATGTCACATTAAATACTGTGGGACTTGTGGTTTCAGAATTAAATGTAAAAATTAAAAATCTTGAAAATACAAAAATGCCTATATAAATAATAAATATTTAGTGGCATGGAAAAGGGAGATTGAAAAAATGTGAAAGTATTAATGTCCTCATCTTTTGTGACCTAAAATTGGCACATATGATTAATAAAATAGTGAATCTAACATCTTAATATCTTTTATGACCTATTTTCTCAACATTTGAGATTCCCTCTGGAAAATATTTCTTGTGGTTGAAAAAACAGCAACAACATTTATTTGAAATTAAACAAATATTCAGCTTTAATTTACTTTCTCTGTCTTATGATAAATTAAAAATTAAAATGCAATGCTTTTGTTTAAAATACTGCACAAGTTATAGCCATTGTAAAAATATTTAATCTATTTATCTTATATAAACACATAAAGATGTGTATAATAACATTCAGCTAAAATTAGCAATGCTTACTTTTAACAGAATTCGAAGTGATTGCTTTTGCCTTTTTTCAAAAATTGTGTTCTATATTACTTGAATTTTTTTATAATAAGTATGTGTGATTTTTTTAAATAGTAAAAATATAAAGTGATTTTTCCCACAAGGAAAAAGATAAACACCTCTTGATTCTTTTTTAGAAATAGAAGCAATTACACAGAAACTTTGCAACACTTAAATCTCACCAGAACTGTATATTCTGCATGGATGAGTGGTACAACAGAAATATCCAAATTTGTCTAAACACATTATCTATTTTATTATCTGAACTTCATGAGTTTTTTGTTTGTCTATAAGCCTTTCCAGATGTGTAGGACACAGAGAATGACAGAACTTCCTAGAGCAGATGACAAAATTGAGACAAGATGCTTTTATCTCTATTTTTCCATCAGCCTATCCTCTAAATCATAGGATTACTACAGTATGTTTAAAATAAAATGTGGTCTCGAATTAATCATAAGACTGAAGGCACAGAATATAAGATGGGGGGTCATATGTTATACAATATTCCTTATTTCTTTCTTTCTTTCTGAGACAAGAGTCTCACTTCTTCACCCTTGGTAGAGTGCCATGTGTCATAGCTTGCAGCAACTTCAAACTCTTGTGCTCAAGCAATCCTCTTGCCTCAGCCTGTGTGCACCACAATGCTCAACTATTTTTAGACATGGGGTCTGGTCTTGCTCTTGCTCAAGCTGATCTCCAACTCCCAAGCTCAGGAAATCCACCTGTTTTGGCCTCCCAGAGTGCTAAGATTACAGGCGTTGAGCCACCATGCCCGGGCTACAATATTCCTTTTTTTAGTACTGCATCCTAAAAACTAATTAGTAATATTCATTTAAGTAAAACAGAAAAAGAACTTAAACCATTTCTCTCTTTCTGATCTTTTAGCCGGCACCTTGTTGCTTGGCCTTCACTATGATTTATGTCACTGTAACAACTACATCTGATTTAAAGTCAAAGAGAAGGTCAGGTATCCCTGTTTGCTGATAATACATGTATGACCTTACATCTAGAAAACACAAGAATCCACCAAAAGGCTCCTAGAATCGATAAATAAATGCAGTAAAGTCTCAGATTATAAAATCAATGTACACAAATCAGGAGCAGTTTACTACACAGTAGTAACAGTCAAGCTGACAGTCAAATCAAGAACACTATACTGTTTATAATAGTTGCAAAGAAAATAAAATATCTAGGAATGTACTTAACCAAGGAAGTGAAAGATCTCTACAAGGAGAAGGGTAAAACACTGAGGAAAGCAATAGAAGATGACACCCATGCTTGTGGATTGGAAGAATCAACATTGCTAAAGTATCCATGCTGCTCAAAGTGCTTTACAGAATTAGTGCAATTCTTAACAAAATACCAATGTCATTTTTCATGAATCTAGAAAAAGTAATCCTAAACTTCACCTGGAACCAAAACAGAGCCGAAATAACCAAAGCCATCTTAAGGAAAAAGAACAAATCTGGAGGTAATGCATGACCTGACTCCAAATTATATTGCAAGGCTATAGTAATAAACACAGCGTGGTACTGGTATAAAGGTAGACACAGAGGCTGGTGGAACAAAATAGAGAAATTAGAAATAAAAGCAAATATCTATGACCAACTGATTTTCAACGAAGCAGATAAAAATATACACTGGGGAAAGGATGCTCTATTCAATAAATGGTGCCAGGAAAATTGGATAGCCACCTGTAGAATGAAACTGGATTCCTATTTCTTACCATATAAAAATATTAATTCAAAACACATTAAAGACATTAAATTCATGACCTGAAATCATAAAAATTCTAGTAGGAAATAGAGGAAAAACTATTCTAGGCATTGGCCTAAGTAAGAATTTATGAGTAAGACACCAAAACCAAATAAAACTACAATAAAAATAAATAAATGGGACTTAACAAAACTAAAATGTTTCTGAACAGCAAAGAAGGTAATAAAGAGAATAGAATACAATCTACAGAATAGAACAAAATATTCACAAAGTATGCATCTGCCAAAGGACTAATACCTAGAATCTACAAAGAACTCAAACAAACCAACAAGGAAAAACCCCAAATAATCCCATCAAAAAGTGAGCAAAAGATATAAACAGATTGTTTTTTTTTTTTCAAAAGAAGATAGACAAATGGCCAAGAAACATGTAAAAAAAAAAAAAATGCTCACGTCATGGATCGTCAGGGAAATGCAAATTAAAGCCAAGAGATACTACCTTACTTCTATTAGAATCATTGTTATTTAAAATTCCAAAACCAATAGATACTGGCATAGATATGGTGAAAATAGAACACTTATACACTGTTGAATGATAACTAGTATAACAGCTATGGAAATCTTTCAAAGAACTGGAAGTAGGTCTACCATTTGACCCACCAGTCCCACTACTGGATATCTACCCAAAGGAAAACAAATCATTTATAAAAAAGGCAACTTTATCTTAATGTTTATTGCAGCACAGTTTATGGTTTTAAAGATATGGCATCAACCTATGTGTTCATCAAGTGATGAAATGTGGTATAGTATATACACCATAGAGTAGTACTCAGGCATAAAATAAAACGATTTTTTTTTTTTTGCAGCAACTTGGGTGAAACTGGAGACCATTATCCAAAGTATCTCATAAATGGAAAAATAAATACCACATATTCTTACTCATAAGGAGGAGCTAAATAATAAGTGTGTATGGTCACAATGTGGTATAATGGACATTGGAAACTAAGAAGAAGGAACAGGAGGGAGATAGAAAAATCTACCCATTGAGTACAATGAACACCATTCTGGTGATGGGTACACTGAAAGCCCTGGCTTCAGCATGATACAATGCATCCATGTAACTTACTAAATTTGTTTAAATAAAGAAATAAACAGTCTAAACATATATTTTAAAATAAAAACTGTTTTTCCTCATATTTCTGAAAAAAATGCATTTAACCATGAAGTTAATTTGTGTGTGTAGGCAACAGCATCTCAAAACTGGTCTTGTTTTGTACACAATTCTCCCTGTCTTTCAAGTGATAAAACCTCAACCTTAGTACTTCCTGGAAGAGAACAAAGTTATCAACATTGGCAGAGCTTGTTGGGAAATGGGAGTTGAGCACTTTTAGAGGCTTCACACAATTGGAGCACAAAAGAAATTAGAATGCATGTCACTCATTGTGCAAGCTTATAGCTTTTAATATCTATTTATTTTTAAATATCCTGAGGACACTTGAGCAATGTGTCTATTTGGTTTTAACAGCCTTTTAAATTAATCCTTGATTAGTAAAAGTACCTATTCAATATGTAAAAAAAAAAAGTTTAAATGAAAAAAGACTACTTAAGTCTAAGTAAGGAATGAGATGATATCAGTAATTTAAAACAAAAATTATATCTTAGTGTTTTTAAAATGACACTTTGTGGGATGTTTTGATTTTTGTTAATATTTTATCCATTTGAATATATAATCATTTTATATATTTATTTATACTAACATATCTGACTATGTGTGTGTGTGTTACATGAAGTCAGACAATTAAGTTTGTGAACTCATCCTAGAAAAAATGCTCGTACCTCTTTGCTGAACATCACGATGGTCACCTTCAAGGTACTCCCCGTGGGAAGCTGTGCACTGACACCAGTACCTAGTCCACCCTTCAGAACAATCTTGGAACTCTCTTTTTTGGAATGACCATCAAAGCTGTGGTTGAGCAACTGACATCTGACAATTAAGTTTGCTAAATCATCCTAGGAAAATTGCACTGCCTGCCTCACTGCTGAACATCATTACCAGATGACCAAGGGGAGTACATCAAAGGTAAACGTAGTGGTATCCAACAATGAAGAATGTAGCACATTCTCTAGGGTGCATTCACAAATTTGATTGTCCAACCTCATATATAAATATAGAGACATACCAGAGACCAGAGTACAAGTGCTCACTCTCTCTTTTATTATGTACAATGTCATGCTGAATAGTTTCTTAATTTCTTTATTTTCTCCACCATAAAACTGCCTTTTTACTCTCTAGGTATTAGAATTGTGCAAAAATAAATTAAATAAAATCACAGACATGAAATACTGAGTAAACTCAAACCAATTTACATAAGCATTTTGATATTTGAATTTTTCTAGATTTACAGACTTTTTTTATGGTGCTCACTGGGTTGTTTGGATAGGAACTGAGTAAAACATATCTACAAATGATAAAGCTAATTGAAACAGATGTGTGTTCTTACTTCATAATTTATAATTCCTGTAATATTTAGAAATAAGAATTAGATCATATTTGTGTTCTCTTTCAGAATCTGCATTTTACCACTGAGTGTTTTTTTACTCTGTCTTTAAATACACACACACCCCAAAACCTATGTATATAGTTTGTCTAATTACATCAGTCCCTTTTGTTTTGAAAAGTCCTAATCAATAGAAAATTCTTCTATATGTTAAAAGCATTTCTACCATCCCTAAATTTCCACCAGCCTAGATTCTCCTCCTGATGTCAGTGAGAACAGATAAGAATAGATACTTCGGCACTTACATATCCCAAACAGAATTCTCAACATCTTCCTCAGACACATTCCCCTAACACCTTCACACATCATCACTAAGCTGATACTCTTCTCTTACCCTCCCAACCACCCTGAGATGCAATCAACAAGTCTTGTAGGTGCTACTTTCAAAAGGTAACCTGAATGTAACTATATCTTATCAACTCTGGTGTCAACACCTTGGTCCAATTTACCCTCAGCCCTTAGCTGGACAATCACAACAGATTTTACATTGATATTATTCTTTGCAATCTTGCCCTTCCAGAGTTCTTTCTCAATATAGTAGCCAAATTGACTTTGCTTACATCCTGTAATGGCTTCTCTTTGCACTTAAAGCCCAAAGGTCTTATGTTGCCCATTAAGTCCTGAATGATCTCGTCCCACCTGCGGTCAGATTTCATCACTTTTCTATCAAACTTCACTCAAGGTCCAGCAGAACACACGCTTTAGTCGTTCCTCAAACATAGTAGGTTTATACTCACCAGAGGGTCATTATGCTGGCTATTATTATTGTGCAGAATACATTTATATATCTTTCTATAGATCATTCTTCATTAGGTTCATTTCTGCTAAAACGTCACCACCCCAAAGAGACTTTCTCCACCCCATAGGCAACAGCTCCACACTTTCTTTGCTGATTTGTCTTCATGACACCTGCTACTATATAAAATTTTATATTTGTTTATTACCTCTCTCCAAATATAGAATATAATCTCAAGAGTGCAGAAACAATATTTATCATTATTTTTTCATATATCATTTCTTTGATATGCAATTGTGCAGAATAAGTTAACATACTGGCTGGCTTAATAATGCCAGCTACAGAAAGCCAGCTTGCAAGGATGACTTGTAGCAGGCATCATGGAATTTAAATAATTTCCTGTACCCAGAAGGATCATTCAGCTGACCTCTCCTAGAACAACCGGGGAAAAAGAGAGAACCCATCCATACCTGGCACAGGGACCTTACCCAGAGTTGTAGCTCAGGGAGCACAGCAAGGAGGTGGTGAGCTAGATATAGCATATGATCTGAGTGGTGGAAATCTGATGAATTAGGCACATGATTGCAACCAGCTGGGATCAGCTGCCCCACTCCCACCCCTTTCCGGAGTTTTCAGTTGTTGGGGGAAGCTGGGCCTTGAGTGGAAAGCTTGGAAGAGTGGCAGACTCAGTATACAACAACCAGATTTGAATGCCAGTTGGAATGGGTTTGCCATAGGTTTGGTGGCTCGGGAGACAGCCATACTGAGAAGGTCTTTGTGGCCAGGTGGCTGCCATTGTGGGAAGGTTGTGAGAAGATCTTCACAGGGGCCTAAACCATGGCTGTCTTAATTCCACCTGCTGGGATCAGTACTCCACTCTGGGGATTCCTGCACCCCATGGGAACTACAGTCAGGGGAGCACTGTGAGAACTTCCCCTAAAGGATTCTTGTGAGTTTTAAGTCCCAACCCAACAAGGTCTGAATGCTGAGGAAATAATCAGGCAATCACCTAACACAACTAAGTTTAGAATAAGAACCATGGAGGTTGCTGGCTATGCTGTCTCCTAAAAAAGCACAGTGCCACCTGGTGTCCCAGTGACATATTGCAACATATTGTCATCAAGAGCAAGGACTTCTGTTTTTTTAGCCAGAGGGAGAGCCTGCCTTGCTCAGGCTGAGGCACTTCAAGACCTAAGCTCTGAGATAAGGTAATTTGAAGCAAAGGAAGCAGTGAGAAGGAAAAAGGAAGACAAGCAGTTGACAGGAAGAAAAAATAGATGAGGAAGAACCAATAGAGAAATTTGGGCAACATGAAAAACCACAGCACAGCAACTCCCACCAAGGGACCATGAGGCAGCTATTGCAGAAGACTCCACCTATAAAGAATTAATAAATTTGACAGAAAGGGAATTTAAAATATGGATGATAAAAACAATAAAAGGACAAAATAACTTTCAACCCCGGATCCTATATCCAGCTAAACTGAGTTTCATTTATGATGGAGAAATTAAATACTTTAATGACATTCATATGTTGAAGAAATTTGCCATAACCAAAGCAGCTCTTCAGGATATTCTCAGACCTATCCTCCATAATGACCAGCCCAATCCTCTACTTCAAAAGTAAACTCACTCAGAAACTTTTGATCAAACTCCAACTTCCACAGTGGCGAAAAGATTAAAAATGTCCACTAGACTTTCAAATAACTCGATACCCAAAATTTTACCAGACTTATCAATATTCTCCATTAATGTGAACGGCTTAAACTGTCCTCTAAAGAGGCACAGGTTGGTGGACGGGATACGAAAACTCAGGCGAGATATTTGCTGCATAAAAGAACCACATCTTACATCTTACCTTAAAAGATAAATAGACTCTGGGTGAAAGGATGGTCATCCATATATCAGGCAAATGGTAATCAAAAAAAGACAGGTGTTGTAATTATATTTGCAGATACAATAGGCTTTAAACCAAAAAAAGTAAGAAAGGATAAGAATGGTCACTTCATATTTGTTAAGGGTAATACTCAATATGATGAGATTTCAAAATTTATGCACCCAACCAGAATGTGCCTCAATTTATAAGAGAAACTCTAACAGACATGAGCAACTTGATTTCCTCCAGCTCCACAGTAGTCGGAGATTTCAACACTCCTTTGGCCGTGTTGGATAGATCCTCCAAGAAGAAGCTGAGCAAAGAAATTTTAGATTTAAACCTAACCATCCGACATTTGGATTTAGCAGACATCTACAGAACATTTCACATACTCTCATCAGCCCACGGAACATTCTCCAAAATCGATCACCTCTTAGGTCACAAGTCTAACCTCAGTAAATTTAAAGGAATAGAAATTATTCCTCACATCTTCTCAGACCACCATGGAATAAAAGTTGAACTCAGGAACAACAGGAATCTGCATACTCATACAAAAACATGGAAATTAAATAACTTTATGCTGAATGATAGCTGGGTCAGAGATGAGATTAAGAAGGAAATTGCCAAATTTTTTGGAACGAAATGACAATGAAGACACAAATTATCAGAACCTCTGGGACATAGCAAAGGCAGTCCTAAGAGGGAAATTTATAGCACTGTAAGCCTTCCTCAAGAGAACGGAAAGAGAGGAAGTTAACAACTTAATGGGACATCTCAAGCAACTGGAAAAGGAAGTACATTCCAACCCCAAACCCAGTAGAAGAAAAGAAATAACCAAAATTAGAACAGAATTAAATGAAATTGAAAAAAAGAATTATACGACAGATTAATAAATCAAAAAGTTGGTTTTTTGAAAAGGTCAATAAAATAGATAAACGATTGGCTAACCTAACCAGGAAGAAAAGAGTAAAATCTCTAATTTCACCAATCAGAAATAGCAAAGACAAAATAACAACAGACTCCTCAGAAATTCAAAAAATCCTTAATGAATATTATAAGAAATTTTATTCTCAGAAATATGAAAATCTGAAGGAAATTGACCAATATTTGGAAGCACGTCATCTTCCAAGACTTAGCCAGAATCAAGTGGAAATGTTGAACAGGCCTATATCAAGTTCTGAAATACATTCAACCATACAAAATCTCCCTAAAAAGAAAAGCCAGGGACCAGATTGCTTCACGTCAGAATTCTACCAAACCTTTAAAGAGGAACTAGTACCTATATTACTCAACCTGTTCCAAAATATAGAAAAAGAAGGAAGACTACCCAACACGTTCTATAAAGCAAACATCACCCTGATCCCCAAACCAGGAAAAGACCCAAGAAGAAGAGAAAATTATAGACCAATATCACTAATAAATATAGAAGCAAAAATATTCAACAAGATCCTAACAAACAGAATCCAGCAACACATCAAACAAATTATACATCATGACCAAGTTGGTTTTATCCCAGGGTCTCAAGGCTGGTTCAATATACATAAATCTACAAATATAATTCAGCACAGAAACAAATTATAAAACAAAGACTATATGATTCTCTCAATTGATGCAGAAAAAGCTTTTTGATAATATCCAGCATCCCTTCATGATCAGAACACTTATGAAAATTGGTATAGAAGGGACATTTCTTAAACTGATAGAGGCCATCTACAGCAAACCCACAGCCAATATTGTATTGAATGGAGTTAAATTGAAATCATTTCTACTCAGATCAGGAACCAGACAAGGCTGCCCATTGTCTCCACTGCTCTTTAACATTGTAATGGAAGTTTTAGCCATCGCAATTAGGGAAGAAAAGGCGATCAAGGGTATCCATATAGGATCAGAAGAGATCAAAGTTTTGCTCTTTGAGATGATATGATTGTATATCTGGAAAACACCAGGGATTCTGCTACAAAACTCTTAGTGATCAAGGAATACAGCAGTGTCTCAGGTTACAAAATCAACATTCATAAATCGGTAGCCTTTATATATACCAACAATACTCAAGCTAAAAAAACAGTTAAGGGCTATACTCCATTCACAGTACTGCCAAAGAAGATGAAATATTTGGGAGTTTATCTAACAAAGGATGTGAAAAATCTGTATTAAGAGAACTATGAAACTCTAAGAAAAGAAATAGCTGAAAATGTTAACAAATAGAAAAACATACTATGCTCATGGCTGGGAAGAATCAACATTGTTAAAATGTCCATACTACCCAAAGCAATATACAATTTTAATGCAACCCCAAGTAAAGCTCCCCTGTCATACTTTAAAGATTTTGAAAAAATAATACTTCGTTTTATATGGAATCAGAAAAAAACCTCAAATAGCCGAGACATTACTCAGAAATAAAAACGAAGCAGGAGGAATCACGCTACCGGACCTCAGACTATACTATAAATCGATAGTGATCAAAACAGCATGGTACTGGCACAAAAACAGAGAGGTAGATGTATGGAACGGAATAGAGAACCAAGAGATGAATCCAGCTACTTACTGTTATTTGATCTTTGACAAGCCAATTAAAAACATTCAGTGGGGAAAAGATTCCCTATTTAACAAATGGTGCTGGATGAACTGGTTGGCAACCTGTAGAAGACTGAAACTTGACCCACACCTTTCACCGTTAACTAAGATAGACTCTCACTGGATTAAAGATTTAAACTTAAGACTTGAAAGTATAAAAATACTAGAAGAGAGTGCAGGGAAAACCCTTGAAGAAATCGGTCTGGGCGAGTATTTTATGAGGAGGACCCCCTGGGCAATTGAAGCAGCTTCAAAAATAAACTACTGGCACTTGATCAAACTAAAAAGCTTCTGCACAGCCAAGAACACAGTAAGTATAGCAAGCAGACAGCCCTCAGAATGGGAGAAGATATTTGCAGGTTATGTATTCGACAAAGGTTTAATAACCAGAATCCACAGAGAACTCAAACGTATAAGCAAGAAAAGAACAAGTGATCCCATCGCAGGCTGGGCAAGGGACTTGAAGAGAAACTTCTCTGAAGAAGATAGGTGCATGGCCTACAGACATATGAAAAAAGCTCATCATCCTTAATCATCAGAGAAATGCAAATCAAAACTACTTTGAGATATCATCTAACTCTGGTAAGATTAGCCCATATCACAAAATCCCAAGACCAGAGATGTTGGCGTGAATGTGGAGAAAAGGAAACACTTCTACACTGTGGTGGGAATGCAAATTAATACATTCCTTTTGGAAAGATGTTTGGAGAACACTTAGAGATCTAAAAATAGATCTGTCATTCAATCCTATAATTCCTCTACTAGGCATATACCCAGAAGACCAAACATCACATCATAACAACGATGTTTGTACCAGAGTATTTATTGCAGCCCAATTCATAATTGCTAAGTCATGGAAAAAGCCCATGTGCCCATCGATCCACGAATGGATTAATAAATTGTGGTATATGTACACCATGGAATATTACGCAGCCTTAAAGAAAGATGGAGACGTTATCTCTTTCATGTTTACATGGATGGAGCTGGAACATATTCTTCTTATGAACATCTTCTTATGAGTATCACAAGAATGGAAGAAAAAGTATCCAATGTACTCAGCCCTACTACAAAACTGATTTATGGCTTTCATATGAAAGCTATAACCCAGTTATAACCTAAGAATATGAGGAAGGGGGCGAGGGAGGGGAGGGAGGGGGGAGGCTGGGTAGAGGGAGGGTGATTGGTGAGATTACACCTGCAGTGCATCTTACAAGGGTACATGTGAAACTTAGTAAATGTAGAATATAAATGTCTTAACACAATAACTAAGAAAATTCCAGGAAGGCTATGTTAACCAGTGTGATGAAAATGTGTCAAACTGTGTATAAAACCAGTGTATATTGCCCCATGATCGCATTAATGTACACAGCTATTATTTAATGTTAATAAAAAAAAAAAGAAAAAAAATAAAAGGAATGGATGAGAAAATGGAAAGACAGAACCAAAAGTCAGATGGGAGATATGTAGAATATAGAAAGGATATGTTGGAGCTTAAGGAAATGAAGAAGACAATCAGAAAGTATAAAGATGCAGTGGAAATTATCAAAAATAGGTTAGATGATGAAGAAGAAAGAACCTTAGAGTTAGAGGATAAAGTTTTTGAGTTAAACCACATAGTCAAAGAGGCAGAAAGGAAGAAAGAGAAAGCAGAATAGGCACTTAGAGAACTACAAGACTCCATGAAACTTTTAAGCATATGAATAATATGGATTTCTGAAGGGGAAGAAGATTATCCCAAAGGAATTTCCATTCCTACTGGAATTTCTATCTCCAAACCCTACTGGAGACTATCATAAATTAAAACTCACCAAGTTTTACTAAAGACCCTGACACACTCCTTTCAGATGAATATCGAACTCTGGGTCATCTCAACTCAAACAGAGCCTCTCCACAACACATTGTAATGAACCTGTTCAAAGTCAAGATGAAAGAAAAAAGTCTGCAAGCTGCCAGGAGTAAGCGCCAACTGACCTACAGAGGCAGAGCCATTAGAATGAGAACAGACTTTTCAACTGAAACCTTCCAAGCCAAAAGACCATAGTCATCCACCTTCAACTTTCTAAAACAAAACAATTTTCACCCCAGATTCTGTATCCTGCTAAATTAAGCTTTAAAATTGATGGAGAAATCTAATCTTTGATGGATATACAAGCACTGAGGAAATTTACCACAATGTCACCAGCTCTACAGAAAATACTAAGACCTAGTCTCAACACTGACCATCACAATTGACCACCAGCAAAGTAAACTCCCAGAAGCTAAAGGTCAAAACTTAGCTTTCACTACGGCACAAAGGATAAAACACAACAGACTTTCAAAAATAACATGAATAGAACTTCACCACACTTAACAATACTCTCAATAAATGTCAATGAATGGACTGAATTCACCAATGAAGAAGCAAAGGCTGGCTGACTGGATTAAAAAAAAGAAAAAAGCACAAGCCATCCATATGCTGTCTCCAAGAGACACACCTAACCTTGAAGGACAAAACAAGACTCAGGGTTAAGGGCTAGAAAACAGTATTTCACGCAAATGAAAATCAAAAGAAAGGAGAAGTTGCGATCTTATTTTCAGATACAAGCAGATTTAAAGCAACTAAAGTTAAGAAAAACAAAGATGGACATTTTATACTGGTCAAAGGAACAATACAACAAGGATACATTTCAATTTTAAATACTTATGCACCTAACTTAAAGGCTCCAAGATTTATAAAACAGACCTTGAGGGGTCTGAGCAATATAATATCCCATAACATCATAATTGCCGGGGACCTTAATACCCCTTGGACAGAACTGGACAGATCCTCTAAACAGAAACTAAATAAATTTACAAAAGACTTAAATGTGACCCTAGAACAAGTGGGATTAATAGACATATATAGAACACACCATCCCAAAGCTAAAGAATATACATTTTTCTTGTCTGCCCATGATATTTACTCCAAAATAGAGTACTTCTATATCTTAGGATACAAATCAAACCTCAGCAAAAATTAAAAGAATAGAAATTGCACCTTGTATTTTCTTAGACCACAAGGCAATAAAGGTGGAACCCAACTCCAGTGAAAATGTTCATCCCCTCACAAAGACTTGGAAAATAAACAACCTTATGCTGAATGACAGTTGGGTTCAGGAAGAGATAAAAGAGGAAATCATTAAATTTCTCAAACATAACAACAATGAAGACACAAGTTACAAAAACCTGGGGGAAAACCTGTACAAAAAGCAAAAGCAGTCTTAAGAGGGAAAGAAGAGCTTATCCCCATACTGCAGAAATTATTCCCCAAAAAATTGAGAAGTAAGGAATCTTCCCACAAAATGTTCTATGAAGTAAACATCACCCTGATACCAAAACCAGGAAAAGATCCAACTAAAAATAGCTTCAGACCAATTTCACTAAAGAATATAGAAGCAAAAATTCTCAATAAAATCCTAGCCAATAGATTACAGCTACACATTAAAAAAATAATTCATTAAGATCAAGTAGGCTTCATCACATGGATGCAAGGCTGTTTTAACATATGTGAGTCCATAAAAGTAATCTACCATATCAACAAAAACAAAAACAAAGACCATATGATCCCCTCAATAGATAAAGAAAAAGCATTCAATAAAATTCAGCATCCTTTTCTAATTAGAATACTTAAGAATATGGGCATATGTGGCACATTTCTTAATCTGATCAAAGCCATCTACAACAAACCCATAGCTAATGTTATACTGAATGGAATAAAACTGAAAGCTTTTCCACTCAGAACTGGAACCAGACAAGGTTGTCCTCTATTGCTACTACTATTCAACATAGTGCTGGAAGTTCTTGCTAATACAATTAGGCAAGAGAAGGAAAAAAAGGGCATCCAAATGGGGATAGAGGAGGTGAAACTCTTGCTGAGGATATGATCTTATACTTAGAGAACCCCAGAGACTCAACCACAAGACTTTTGGAATTTATCAAAAAATACAATAATGTCTCAGGATATAAAAATCGATGTCCACAAATCAATAGCCTTTGTATATGCCAATAATAGCCAATATGGAAAGCTAATCAAGGACACAATTCCCTTCACAGTAGCTTCAAAAAAAAAAAAAAAAAGAAAGAAAGAAAAGAAATACCTAGGGATATACATAACAAAAGAGATACGGGACTCTACAAAGAAAATTATGAAACCCTAAGAAAAGAAATAGCAAAAGTATTAACAAAGGGAAGAACATATCATGCTCATGGCTGGGAAGAATCAACATTGTTGAAATGTCTATACTTCCCAAAGCAATCTACAGATTCAATGCAACGCCCATTAAAGTACCATCATCATACTTTCAAGATTTGGAAAAAATAATTCTTCATTTTGTGTGGAACCAGAAGAAACCCCATATAGCCAGCACAATTCTTAGTAATAAAAACAAAGCTGGGGGGTATCACCCTACCAGACTTTTTGCTATACTACATGACCAGAATGATCCAAACAGCATGATATTGGGCACAAAAATACAGACATTGACATTTGGAACCAAATAGAAAACCAGGAGATGAAACTAACCTCTTACAGCCACCCAATCATTGATAAACCAAACAAGAACATACACCAGGGAAACGAATCCCTATCCCTATTCAATAAATGGTGCTGGGAGAACTGGATAACCACATGTAAAAGACTGAAACTGGACCTATTTCTCACCACTTACAAAAATTGATGCAAGATGAATAAAAGATTTAAATCTAAGACATGAAACAATAAAAATCCTCAAAGAAAGTGTGGGGAAAACTCTTGAAGACATCAGCCTGGGGAAATATTTTATGAAGAAGACTTCAGTGGCAATTGCAACAACACCAAAAATAAACAAATGAGACTTAAACTGAAAAGCTTCTCTACAGTTAAGAAGACAACAACCAAAGCAAATAGACAATCTTCAGAATGGGAAAAGATATTTGCATATTATGAATCAGACAAAACCTTGATAAGTAGGAGCTACAGAGAACTCAAGTTAATCAATAAAAAGAGACCCAACAATCTCATGTATCACTTGGCAAGAGACATGAATAGAACTAAAGAAGACAGATGAATGGCTGACAAAACATATGAAAAAAATGCTCATCATCCCTAATCATCAGAGAAATGCAAATCTAAACCACTCTGAGATATCACCTAACCCCAGTGAGAATAGCCCAGTCTCAAAGCTGCAGATGATGGCATGGATGTGGAGAGACGGGAACACTTTTACGCTGTTGGTGGGACTGCAAAGTAATACAAACGTTTTGGAATGACATATGGAGAATCGTGAAAGAATTCAAATTAGACCTCTCATTGATCCTGCAAGCCCATTACTAAGCATTTACCCAGAGTGGGGGGGAAATCCTTTTATCTCAAGAACATTTGCACTAGACTGTTTATCACAGCTCAATTTACAATGGCCAAAATAAGGAAACAGCCTCAATGCCCACCAATCCAGAAATGGTTAATAAACTGTGTCATAGTATATCGTAAAATACTATTCAGCCATTAAAAAAGATGGAGACTTTACATCTTTTGTATTCATCTGAATGGAGGTGGAACTCATTCTTCTTAGAAAAGCATCACAAGAATGGAGAAGCAAGAATCCAATGTACTCAATTCTAATATGAAGGCAGTAGATGAGCTTATACAAGGCAGAGGGGTAGGAGAATGAGCAAGTGGGGATGGGGAGGTGGGAGGAGATTAGAATTTCATGGTGTATGGGACACCTCTTGGGGGCAGGACACAATTATAAGAGGGACTTTGTCTAACAAATGCAATCAGTGTAACCTCATTCTTTGTATCCTCAATGAATCCCAAACAATAAAAAAAATAACAAAATAAAATACTAATAATTTCCTATGCTGATATAAAACTTTCTCTAAATGATAAGAATAACTCATTGAACCTAAACTGTTTGTGCAAACAATGCAGTTTATACTAAGCACCTGCCTTCCTTCTGGGATTCTGGATTGCTGGTAAGTGGTAGGTAGAGAGTCCCTATGTGACCAGTCCCCAAAACACTCTGGGCACTGAGTCTCTAATGACCTTTTCCAAAAGACAGCATTTTATACATGTGGTGCTAGTGGAATTAAGCACACTCTGTGTGACTCCATTGGCAGAAGCCTCTTTGAAAGACCTGGCGTTCTCTAGACTTTGGTACATGTGCCTCTTCCTTTTGTTCTTTTTGCTTTGTATCCTTTCACTCTAATAAATATTATCTGGGAGTACAACTATTTTCTGAGATCTTTAGTTCCTCTTAGAAAACCACTGAACCTGGGGTGGTCTTGGGGTCCCTGGACATAACAGTCAAGAAATCTACCTGGTCTTAACAGTTGAAAGTAATCAAGAAGAACAGCACATAAAAAGTTTCCATAATGTGGTAGTAAATTGAATATGAAAATAAAGCCCATCCTTTATCATAACCTCTGAAGTATATAACCTCTGCCATGAAATCCCTTTACTACTTACGTGACTGGTCTGTAGATCTCCTTAACACCAATGAACTGAAGTTGTTCCATAATGTCTGGAATACTTGCACATCGAGTAAGATTAATTCTTGGATAATAAAGAAGGTATGAGAGACACATTTCACTCCTGGTGCTGAGTCCTCCCTGAAAATAGGGATATTTTATCTAACAATGTACATGTTCCATCAATTCTCACACTTAAAACACATTAAGTCATTATTGTCATACAGTTCCTTCCAATACTAAAATTGAATAAATCTTAAAGCTGAAAAATAATAACTTAAATGACAATTCAGCTTTTATAAAGGTAGTGACACATTTAAAAATTAACAGAATTATTTCCACCTTTTTAAATGCTGCCTTTCTTAAATAACCTAATGATCTTATTAAAATTCTTATTAATTTCTCACCATAATGAATATTTCAGAGAATCATGACAATGTTTGGCTAACATAATACCAATTAATCAGTTTGACATAATTTTTTCCTGATTAAACTAAAATTTCTATAATCTTATCTTCATGTGTATAAAAATTAGCAGCTGCATACCACAAGAGAAAGAGGTTTCATTGTTTGGATCCACTGGTAGCCAGTTGTCTACTAACATTTAGGGGGGAAAAAAATCAAAGATCCTTAAAAGAACAGGATCCAGAATTACTATAACATATCCACCATGTCTCATTTTAAATCAAAAAGAATTAAACAAAAAAATAAACAGGAAACTGTAATCTGTACTCAAGGGGGGGAGGGAGTCAATATAAATGGATTGTGACAAGATGCAGATGTTAGATTTAGCAGACAAAGACTTGAAAGCAGATATAAATATTTTGAAGCTGTTTAAAAATGTGCAAAGAGTTAAAGAAAAATATGTTTAAGTCATTAAAGGAAAATAAGTTAAAAATTAGTTAACAAATAGGAAATGACACTAGAGAAAGGAAAACCATGTAAAAATAGAAATTTTAGAACTGAGAGGTACCAAAACTGAATAAAAAGTTCATGAGATGAGCTTAACAGCAGTTTGAGATGACTAAAGAAAAAACTTAGTGAACTTAAAGATTAATCAGTAGAAATTACCTCATTCAAATAATCAACAGAAAAAAAGACTAAAGAAAAGTAAAAACACCTTGGAGATCTGTGGGATAATATTAAATGTTCTAATGTGTATGCCTAACATACAGGCATGTCTACATGTATGTTGTAAACATGTAACTGGATTTTCAGAATGAAGAAAGAAAGGAAAAGGTAGAAAAAATATCTGAGGAAGTAATGGCTAAAATCATCCCAAATTTAATGAAAACATTAACTTACAGATCCAAGAAGCTCAACAAATACCAAAGATAAATAAAAAAAGAGCCATACCTAGACACATCATAGTCATACTGCTGAAAGCCAAAGACAAAGAGAAAATCTTGAAAGAAGCAAGAGAAAAATGGCACATCATACACAGGTGAACAATGATACGACTGACAGCTGACGTTTCATCATAAATGATGGAGGTAAGAAAAAGATATTAGAGCTGTATATTTCAGTGCTGTAGGAAAAAGAGAAACTGCCAACCAAGAATTTGTACTAGCAAATCTATCCTTCAAAAATGAAGGTGAAAAACATGAGTGGTATTGCTCATGGCTATACATCAATGTAGTGCCTAATATACAATGATTTTATGAATTTCAACAACATGATGTCTTGCACCTGGTAAGCAAGAGAGAATTTAGGCAAAGGCAAAAGCTAGTCCACAAGTAAGGTTACAACTGATAACTCAGCAATATTATATTTAATCTATTGTTGAACTAGGATGGCTATGTAGCATTGTACCAAATTATAGTTAGAAATCTGGACCTTTATAACTTTTTAACAACTGGTCATTGGGTGCTGACTGACTGACTGGAGAAGATATAAATTTAGATGAATCATTCTCTGATATCAAGGGCAATTTCCAATGAGGGACATAGCTGTGAACCCTCATCTTATCATCTGATATTCCCAATGGCTGGGGTTGGCTGTGTTAGCCCTGAGAAGAGCATCAGGGTTGTGCATAAAAACACTCACTACAATAATAACTTGTTATGTCTCTGGTGAAATATTATATACAAACAAAAATTATATATAAGTCATGACAAAAAAATAAAGTCAACACAAGTGCACTGACTACCTGCTGTGTGCCTGGCTTCAATTCCTCTGCTTCCCATTGTTTATCTTTATATTGCTTCTCATTACACTTTATATTTAGTAAATTGAAGTGTACATCCCTAAACAATACATTGTTTAATTTAGTATGTTCTTAAACTTTACATTCTTATTATTACACTACATACGTTCTACTGCAAACAAACTCCTCTATTTAGTCCAACAGTATTTGTTCTTCTGATTTCATTCTTGTAATATATGCAGTTTTAATTCATTAATTTTTACAACTACATTTTATTTCATTTTACAAATATATGATAATGTATTTGTTTGTTCTCCCTCTGACGATTATTTGAGCTCTTTCTAGTTTTTTTGTTCCTGTGTTATGACATAATACTATGAATATTTTATATATTTCTTTCTGGAAATTCATTCCACAAAAGTAACCCCACAGTTAAATCTACATAGGAATGGGACTAAGTAGACATATATAAGAATTTCTAACTTTTTCTAGATAACGCCATATTTCTCCCCAAAGTCGTTTTACAAATTTACACTCCCACTAACAATTTATGAGTATTCCAGTTTTTGCACAATGAAAATGAAATTTTTAATATTGCCAAACTGGTAAACATAAAATATGCTTTACATTTGCATGGCCCTAGTTTTAAACAAAATTGAGTACCTTATATTCACATTCATGTAAGAGTTATCTATTTGGGCTTTTATTTCTCTGAAATGTTTGTGTCCTATGTTCTTTTTCTATTGTGTCTTTGCCATTACTTATTTATGGAATTTATATTATAAAAACTACATATTACTCTTCTGCTTATGTATTGCAAATTTTTTTTTTTTACAATTTGTCTTTTCCCTTTCTTTTTTTTTTTTTTTTTGTAGAGACTGAGTCTCACTTTATGGCCCTCGGTAGAGTGCCGTAGCATCACACAGCTCACAGCAACCTCCAACTCCTGGACTTAAGGCGATTCTCTTGCCTCAGCCTCCCGAGCAGCTGGGACTACAGGCACCTGCCACAACGCCCGGCTATTTTTTGGTTGCAGTTTGGCCGGGGCCGGGTTTGAACCCGCCACCCTCGGTATATGGGGCCGGCGCCTTACCGACTGAGCCATAGGCGCCGCCCGTCTTTTCCCTTTCTTAATAGTGTCTTTTGGTAACCAAGAGCTTTAAGGTTTGCAAATTCATCAATCTGTACTTATATTTTATGCTTTTTATGTTTTGGTCAGGAAATTCTTAACTACTCCAAGTTTGGAAACAAATATTAAAATATTTTTCTTACAATGTTTTTAAAATTTTTTATTGTCATTTAAATATTTAGTATGTTTGGAATTGATTTTTATGTATTGTATGAGATGCAGACTCAATTTTATTTTTGCTGTATCAATATTCAGTTGTTCCAGCATCTTTATTTGAATGTTGTGTCCATCATAAACCAAATTTTTATATAGGACTGATAGATCTGTTTCTAAGATCCCTATTGTGTTCTAGACTCCATTTATGATGTATTAATCATCATAGCTTTAAGATAAGCCTTCATATCTAGAAGTTGTTTCCCATCTTGTTCTCTTTAGTTGGATTTTGCTTAATTTTAACTTCTTGCTCTTTCATGTATATTTGAAAACAATAAAATGTTTATAAAATTGAAAAATTAGGAGAAATATCTTTGCAGACTTGGCTAGAAGAAAGATTTCCTAGTGAGGATATCAAACCTCCAAATTATAAAATCTCTCTGAATTTTTTTCCTGCACTATCAAATGTATGGACCAATTTGTATAGAAGGATTTTCTTCATTTTACTGAGCCTGTTTATTCGTGAACATGATATATCTTAATTTCTTTAGGCATTCTTTAATGTCTTGCATTAAACATTTACAATATTATCCATAGAGCTCAAATCCATCTAATGTTAGATTTTATTTCTATATAATTTAAAATTTTAAATTGTGTTTTCTTCAGATAGTTCTTACATATGAAATGCAATTAATTTTAGATATTATCAATTGTGGGAGGATTTCGATATAAAGAATTATAGTATTTGTGAATATGTTTTGCCTCTTCATTTTTTCTTTCTGAATCTTATATCTCATTTCCTGTGCAATGTTGAATAAAAACAGTGAAAAAAATGTGGTACTCTTCCTAATTTTAGAGAAATAATGCTACTATTTCATACAGTTAATATTTGCTATACATTTTTCATAGCTAACTTTTATCTAGTTAAAACAATCCCCTCATATTTCAGGTTTTCTAAATGCCTTTCCCTCTCTAATGAACTTAAATTTCATGAAAGCTTTTTCTGGCCCTATCGAGGTGATCATCTGTCTTTCTCCTTTAATCTCTCAGTGTAATGGGTAATTACATTAACATATTATCTAATTTAAATAAAGTTTACTTTCTTAGCTAACCCCAAATTGGTCCTAACATTATATTTGTATATAATGCAGAATTTAGTTTATTAATAATTTGGCAAAGATATTCCACCAAGTGCATCTGACTGGCCTCTTTTATACGATCCTTGTGAAAGTTTAGTTTTAAAATAATATAAACTTCATAAAATGAGTTAGAGGAAGGCGTTCTTTCTTTTTCTGGAAGAGACTAATGTATAAATTGTCCACTTCTTGAATGCTTGTTAGAACTCCCCGATAAATCTGTTGAGACCAGATTTCTTTTTAAATCAGAGGCCCTAAGTCATGCAGTTCATTCTTCCTTGAGAAATTTGTATTTATCTAAGCCAGACTCAGGCAGTTAATGACTAATGCATCGACTAGTTCATGAACAGCTATCTTAGTCTTTTAGCTTTTCTTCACCAGATATTTTTAAAAGGTCATAGCAACTATTACTATGATACTATTAGTTAATTTGAAGTCTGATAAAATAGTTAAACAGCCCTAATTTTATTTTTATGATACCTAATACTAAAGACTCAGAAATTTTGTTTCCCCCTGAAAATGATTTTTACTCTTTTTCTTCTAAAATAAAGTTTATTTCTCCCTGTCCATAAATGAACTCTAATAATAATAATAAAAGTTCTCTTACCCAAGTCATCTCGGCTCTATCTTTTGTGTTGTAGCGACACTCAGTGATTAGGCTATCTCCCTAAAAGATAAAGGTAAAGGTTTTCAGACTTATACTTCATACTATTCTTTTTGTCGAATATATTTATAGGGCAAAAGTTAATATTTGTTCTATGAATGGATACATCAAGAGATTTGATTCAGGAAAAGACTTTCAATTTATTTAATTCTAGGTTTGCCAGTAAAATAAGCAAATACACAAATAAGCCTCCCAGTGTTTGGGCCAGATTCTACAATATTCTAGCTGGATGCCCTCCTCAAGCAATTGAATAAACTGGGCACAATTTGTTCATCAAAAAAATTATTAAAAGTACCACTTATGGCTTGGCGCCTGTAGCTAGGGCGCCAGCCACATACACAGGCACTGGTGGGTTCGAACCTGGCCTGGGCCTGCCAAACAACAATGACAACTACAACAAAAAAATAGCCAGGCATTGTGGCAGGCACCTGTAGTCCCAGCTAGTCAGAAGGCTGAGACAAGAGAATCGCTTAAGCCCTAGAGTTTGAGGTTGTTGTGAGCTGTGATGCCACAGCCCTCTACTGAGGGTGACATAGTGAGATTCTGTCTCAAAAAAAAAAAAAAAGTCACTTATTTTTACAATGCTGTTGAGAGGAGATTAAATAACATAATGCACGTTCAGTCCTTGGCAGAGAATAAATACTTAATAAATGTTAGCCATAGATAGTAGTTATTGTAATGACCTCCTCATTTACATTATTTTCTTTAAAACTCTTTAGTTATGTCTATACTTCCTTAGAACAGAGTTTCGAGGCAAATTAATAGTAACTTATTTCTCTTGTGTTCTCCTACCTTTTAAACATTACAGTACATGTGAAAAATGATAGTATTTTTATGGCTCCCAACTTAGGTAGGAATGAAACTGCTCATGGTCCAGAGCAGACAGTCATCCCGGGGCTGCAGCCCTTGGATTTGTCCTCCTTGATCAAATCCCCAGAGGGCCCAGAGATCAGAATCTCAACACGTTTATACCCTAAGCACAGTACAGTTAGGAAGCTCTGAGATAACACTGTTTGGAAAGCCCCAAGATGGCATAATAGAGTCTAATCCTTAAGAACTTTGACAAGATCACTGTTTCTAAATCTTCATCTTTCTAGTCTCAGAGCGAAGCAAATAATTTGTGTAAGAAATACAGAGACAAAGCTGCAGATTGAAGGGCTAGGCGTTAGAGCAGAGAGCGTCCCTCTTGTCTTCATAACTTCCTTGTGCTTTTCAACAGTCTCTTTACATCATACTGTGCTATGCCTTTTGATGGTTCGTCCTATCTAAAAATCCTGTCCTCACCGTCATGTAGAAAAGATATTGCTGTTATTGTCATTTCATAAACAGCATAAGAATCTGACTTTTAATAGTAAAATATGAGTGGGAAATCATGTGACTATTGAGCTTAATGATCATGGACTAAAAAAAAAAATGAGAAAACAAAGAATTATAAAAGTTTATTAGCTGGGCACGATAGCTCACACCTATAATCCTAGCACACTGGGGAGCCAAGGCAGGTAGATTGCCTGAGCTCAGGAGTTCGAGATCAGCCTGAGTTAAAACAGGACCCCCCAAAAAAGAAAACAAAAAAAAAGCGGGGCCCATCTCTACTAAAAACAGAAAAACTAGCCAGGTACTGTGGTGGGCACCTGTAGTCCCAGCTACTCAGGAGGCTGAATAAAGAAGAGTTCTTGAGCCCAAGAGTTTGAGGTTGCTGTAAGCTGTGGTGATTGTACCCAGGGCAACAGAGTGAGATTCTATCTAAAAAAAAAAAAAAAAAAAAAAAAAACTTTTTAAAAGGATTCATTATTGTAAGGCGTAAGATTCTCTTCTAAGCTTCACCATCACCTTAACTATTGTTTCAAGCTGGATCACGCAGCACGGTATAATTAGCTACTACATCCAAATACTTTTATTAAATGAGAGGATTATCCTTTTATTCATTTGTACTGAAATGAAACTTGTAAAAAAAAAATCCTGTCTCTTCAAGATAGCATAAAGAAAGCTCTGATTTTACCTTCACCAGAATTGTAACCCAAAAGATTGCTAGCTGGAACATCAAGAGAAAACAGAGTAATGTTCAGTGCTCAGAAGCTGAGTTTTTTGTTTTTGAGGCTTATTTATTTACTGAATCAACCACTTGAATTGCCCCTGGCGATAATAAAGAAAATGAGTTTCAAATTTGGAAGACAGTTCAAAGACATTGCGTCTGGGTTGTGCAACACTCTCATGGTTGGTTTTAAGAATACACACACGAGGAACCATTCACTTCACCAGTGGAAACCGTGCTACACTCAGCACTGACACGTCTCATGACTTCCGCAATATTAAATGAAAAAGAACGAAAACATGCGCATACTGGTAAGATTGTTTGTTCTTCCTTTAGATACTGAAACTCCTGGAAATTGAAGTCAAAACTGTCATCATAGGCAAGTAATTTCATTTCCTTCCCTTTTCGAAAATGACGCAGCCTGATGCCTCTGCCAGCCAGGTGAGCGTGGAGCAGAACAGCAAACACGTGGATTCCACTGGGCTTCTCGGCTTTCAGAGCCTGCAGGGGAAGCCGAGGAAGACCCGATTAGCCCAAACAAGTGCATGTTCAGACATTTCACCTTCAAGCACACTCGGAGGGACGACTGAGAAGGTAACTGAAGCAATGTAAGTGATTGCTTAGCTGCCAAACATTTTGAATTGGATTATTCCATTTTCTTTCTGTGAAGCAACGTTTGTTGGCAGAAAAGAAAGGGCCTGGATGCTTATCAGTCCCATCCTAAGTGCTGTCTTATTTTTTCTCCTTTTAGAAAGTAAAAAGGCAGTCAACACTCCTGGCATAAAGATTCCAGTATGTCAGTAACCTGAAAATCCAAACTCTCAAAAGAAGGAATTTCCCCCACTTTTCTAGGTAAGAAAGCCAAAGTGAGTCAATGGAGCTAAATGAGTCACCCACGTTCTTACAGCTACCTGTTTCCCCGAAAATAAGACATCCTCCTAAAATAAGACCTACTTACAGGAAAGATAAGACATCCCCTGAAAATAAGACCTAGCGCATCTTTGGGAGCACATCTTAAAATAAGACACTGTCTTATTTTCGGGGAAACAGGGTAGTAAATGATTCTATGGCAATTTGAATCATGGTCTAAATAACTCAAAAGAGCATAATCTTTCCACTTCACCAGTCTGCCATGCTGTCCATAAACACAGTATCTTCTAATATGTAAAGAATATAATCCATGTCGAAATATTTTCATTAAAAGACTAGCTGAAAATGTTCATTATTAAATACTTACACTTGCTTTTCTCTTATCCAATATGTATTAATATTTTTATATTAGTTGTTCTTGCTCTTTGGTGAAAGAAGGGAAGAAAACTATAGAGTAGAGAAAAATGAAAATGAACGAGATGGATAAAAGGTAAAGCAGAGAAAGGAAAAAGAAACTACACAAAGGTAGCAATTACAAAAGATGAAGTGAAATGTCAATAACAACAAATAAATGAGGTAGGAGTGGGTAGAAACCCCCCTGCAAGGTAATCATGTCTTCAGAATTCTACTCTTGCAGCCTTCGTGGTTTAAAAAATCAGTCAAGCAAGACATGATTGCAAGAGGGACTTTGCCTAACAAATGCAATCAGTGTAACCTGGTTTCTTGTACCCTCAATGAATCCCCAACAATAAAAAAATAAATAAATAAAAAATCAGTCAAATGTCCTGCTAAAATTGCAGCAAGGGTTTCCCAGTGCACTGACAAGAAAAGGATCAATAATAAACAAGCACAGACTGGTTCACACCATGTCGCCTAAGAGCCCTGATGCAGTTCTGTGACTCAGATGCCTCATACCTCTTCTAGGCATTCCAGAGTGCAGTGACCCTCAGACCGGAACTCAGGCATCCCTGGGGGAATGGTATGAAAGAGGCTAACCCAGAGGCCAGCCTCAATCACCCCAGCATCGTATGTCCTTATATCCGTTGTGTGAAATAACCTCAGCCCAGAATTATCTATTAAGCCTGGAACAAAAGCATATAATTAAAAATGAGTTTGGATTCTTTTTTTTTTTTTTTGTAGAGACAGAGTCTCACTTTATGGCCCTTGGTAGAGTGCCATGGCCTCACACAGCTCACAGCAACCTCCAACTCTTGGGCTTAAGAGATTCTCTTGCCTCAGCCTCCTGAGCAGCTGGGACTACAGGCGCCCGCCACAACGCCCGGCTAGAGTTTGGATTCTTAAAAAGTGTTCATATTCAGTTGAAATGGGTTTGTTAATTTTCTTTAAGCTTAACTCTGATAAGGCAAAGGAATATAAACAGACAGTAGGGCAGGCAGAGGACAAGGTCCTGCTTCACAGAAAGAATTAAAAGATAAGTAGCCACATTGCCTGCAACCCTCGTGGACTCCCACAGTATACCGCGGGAGAGGTGTTCTCCAGCTGTTGTATTTCACAAGTATTTACCATGAAGGCAGAATGAAAATTCTAAAATCATTCATTATAAAATAGAATAACTCAATAGAAGCTTTATTTTATATTGTTTTGAGGTGAAATTCAATAGCATTTACCTACAGGTAAAAACACCCTTGGTCTAGAAACCATGTGTCGATGAAGAAAACCAATGAAGATTAACTTTCTTTATAGCCTGTCACCATTCTCTTAATAAGACATACTTCTTGCTATGACATATTTATTATAAGGAGGGAGAGTATGAACCCCAAACACTGCATAAATCCATGAAATTAATTGACTTTGGTATTTGACTCCACTGTATCAAACTCTTCAATTGCTTCCCTTTGCCTTTAGGATGAAGACAAAAAAAAATCCTTAACATGGCCTACGAGGCCTTAGATGGTCTGGTTCAGTCTTCATCCCCAGGCTCATCAGTGTCTTTCTTCACTGAACACCCAATCTATTAACATCTCCAGTCACCATATGAACAGTTTTATTCCTTGATCAAAACTTTTCTAGGCTCGCCGCCCACAGCACAGTGGTTACAGTGCCATCCACATACACCGAAGTTGGTGGGTTGGAACCCAGCTAGGGCCAGCTAAAACAACAATGACAACTGCAATAAAAAATAGCCGGGCATTGTGGTGGGCGCCTGTAGTCCCAGCTACTTGGGAGGTTGAGACAAAAGAATCCCTTAAACCCAAGTGTTGGTGGTTGCTGTGAGTTGTGATGCCACGGCACTCTACCAAGGGTGACATAGTGGGACTCTGTCTCAAGAAAAAAAGAAAACTTTTCTAGACCATCCTATCACCACACACCCCTGGCTAGATTAGGTCACCAGTTAAATACTCTTATAGTGTCAGGCTCCTCTCCTTTGGATCAACTGGCACATTTATATAATTTTATATTAATGGTGTGATTATTTGATTATTTTTTACTCACACTGAATATAATTTCCATAATGGTAGGAACAGTTTTTATTTTTCACTCACATTATATTGTCAAGCTCAGGTCTGGCACTTAGTGGTGCTCGGTATTGGCTGAATCACTGCACGAATGAATGTAAAGGTAATACCTTGGAGTTGGTTCTGTTGGTAATTTCATAATAAATCTATTAATTTTGGAGCTTTGAGATATTATATAAGTAAATTCAGAAATTAAATGTATATCTTTAACACCTTTTCAGTTCAATATCGTATTACACAATGTCGCTGAATAAGTATTTCTTCAGTATATTTACGACTTGCCTATCATAAGTAAATGCTTAATATTTTTAGGGTTGTAAATGGTAGCTTTTTCATATGTGCATTTAGAAAGAAAATGTTTCATAATTACCAGGAGATTAACCTTCTGTTAGGTAGTATGCAAGTGTTTTTTTTAAGATTGGTGACGCGTGTGCTCATTTGCCTGGTTTTATGCTGGTGAATACCTATTGTTGCAGTGTCATTATGAATAGTACCCTCTTTCCCTTCAAAAAGTATCCTAATTTGGATGAAAAATTATAGGTTAATTATTTCTAACAATGGCTGCTCTTTTGTTTCAATTCAGTTAAATAGGAGGGTCATAAAACTTTTTAAAAGTCACAGGTAAAATGCATGAAGAATAAACTCACCTTCCTCGTATGTCGGATTGTCGTAATGGACCTCCAAGAGCACATAGTGTGGATCTAACGGGGTGCCAAGGGATAATCCAACATGAGGTGGATAGGAAAAACCCTAAATGTAGAAAATGCCATGAGACTGTATCATAGGAAAGTCACTGAGAGCTCTACTCCACTCAAAACCCAACCACTGTCAAGATATTTCGAACTTCTCCAACTCCATTCATCTAGAATCCTTTCCTATGGAAATAGAAATAAGCTACCTTCATATCAAAAATAGTACCTAAATCTTTACTTCTAAGTGTCAGAATCACATTGGTAGGGAAGAACATGACCAACTAATTATGTTACATCTCCGTAATTATTAGCCCCACCTCTCCACCAATGGCCCAGGCAAAAATCACAGTCTCACAGGTGAGGAACGCATCGGGCATGTTAGGGTGGTAGCACTCATGGCCAGAGTCTAGAACGCTGTCGTTGAAGTTGCTGCTGCACTGATAGAGCAGGATGTGGTGGACCAGACTCTCGTGGCCCCTCTGTATCACCGGCTCAATCTGCATGAACATAATGAGAGGGACGATGCAATAAATAAAACCGCCCTGCCACATCCCACAAGAAGCAGGAAAATAACATAAATGATTATTGGTTTTTCAAAGGAATATTCTTCTCAATGATGTAAAGGTTATGCGCTCTGAGTATAATTTGTTCTAGAGATGACAACAATGGTAATGATAATGATAACAATGTCAATAACAAAGATAAGATGACCATTTATTCCAAGAATCCCAGGACTTTGCTAATTTTCTTTTCATTTGTTTTTTAATTCACTTTGTCTCTGTTGCCCATTCCGGAGGGCAACTATTTGAAAATCTGCATGTTCTCTTCCAGGCTTTGCTTACCTTGCCTTGCTCTTCTTCCCTCTTACTTTTATTTCTCCACATAGAAAAAAGAAGTCAAGGCTACAGGAACAAAGTCTCTCAGTATTCCTTTCTTCCCCCTTAAAATCATATCTTTGCTTAGACCTACTGGAGGTGAGAGGCAACGTCTCATTCATCTTTCCAGCTACATGGTGCTGAACACGAAGCAGGGCTCAATAATGGCTACATTTTATTTTAGCAATTAAGATCAAATCCTACTAACAGGCATTACTTTTAGTCACCCTAAAGTTTCAGCCATGGGACCAAAATTTAAGTTTTCTGTGCCATGTCATACTAACAGGTGAAGTGTACAAGGTGTCTGTGTGTTTTGTGTGGCTTCAGAGTTAGATCGAAATTATCAGGCACGGATTTAGTCTTGTCATTTTGTTTACGCTTTGGGGAAGACAATTCAGTTTATTAAACGTTTCATGTAACTGCACCCAAGTTTTGCCAAGCTGGAAACTTGGATCTTTTCTGTGTAGTGAGTTTTTAATTCTAGTTTCCATAACCTGGAGATCAGACTGTTGCTTTCGCATGATGTATGTAGTGTCTCATGACTGGAGTTTGCTTTGTTTTATAGTATCTGTACTCCTTGTATTTTTCAAGAGCTATTTTGTGAACAGATGATGTATTTCTCCATTGAAAACACAATAAAAAAAAAGCAAAAAAAAATCCTACTAACAACTTTATTATTACAATTTAGAAGAGAAAATAAAAGATAATTAGTGATGTGCTCCTGTGATATCACTTAAATTAGGACAGAGAAACTCGAAAGCTATTCAAATAAAATGGGCAGTAAAGGTGGTCTTGATGTGGAAAGCATGATCCATGTGGATTCTGTAAGTTCCCTTCATAACACTGGCCCACTTCAGTCCAGGAAGTTAAGAACCAACTCAGAATGAGCTAAGAACATCCTACCATCTCAGAGATCCTAAATCCAGACAAATGGGAGCCCTGTACCCCCCTGTACTAAAGTCTAGGTGGGCTTTACGTGTTGCCATCAGGAACAAGGTTCTTTTTTGTTTTTCAAAAAAGATTAAGTTCCTTAATCTTTCTTTCAACTGATAAAGAAGACATGGTATGCTCCTTAATTTTCAAGTTTAGCTGCCTTAGAGTTCATTAACTCCTCTACTTTTAGTCCTAACTACTCAAATGTAGCCACTGCATTTTGGAACCCCTGTTTGCTTTCTACTCGAAACATGCATATTTAGTTAAAGTTTTTACAGCTATTTTCTCCTAGGGCTTTCCATTTCCCATTTTCCCCCCATACTTTTCTCTTTTCTGTGGGAAAAATCTAAGCAGCCAAATGGGAAAAGGGTATGTAGTGGGTAAACGTCTAAATGGGTGGCCAAGGAATCCCAACTTTTAAATCCAGTTCTCTTTTCTGTTACACAGTGAGTCATGCCACACCTAAACCATACAAACATTTTTGACATCATAGTCATGTAAATAACACTGCACATGGTTTTGTCTGCACTTGTCTCATCTCTAAAAGGTCGTAAGCCCTGAAGGCAGAAACTTTTCTATTTTTCTTGAAAATGGCAGTATTGTTCATGCATGGTTGTGTAATAAACAATGACTGCACAGAAGTGTAACCCAGAATTTCTATTAGAATTTAGTTTCTACATCTAGTCTCAGCTTTCTTGCATGAGTTGACTTAGCAAAAATCTCACGTTTGCCTGAGTATCAGCCATGAAAAGACAGAGACTATACATATTTTTGTATTTACTTGGATAGAGTTAAACATATTCTTCTTAGTAAAGTGTCACAAGAATGGAAAAGCAAGTATCCAATGTACTCAATACTAATATGAAACCAATAGAAAAACAACTACACACCCACACGAGAGAAAAACACAAGTATACACAAGTGGGGTGAGAGGGAAGGAGGGCGAGGGCAAAGGAGAAGAGGAGGGGGACAGGTGAGCTCTCACCTTACATGCACATACAAGGGCATACAGCACACCCCGGGATGAAGGGCTTAACCACAAGCTGAATTTTACCTTAGAAACCCAAGCAAGGCAACCTAATTATTTGTCCCCTCCTTTTAATCTGAAATAAAAAAATTATCATAAATAAATAAAATACTTCTGATAAAAATAAGGCTGTAATGAATCAGTACAGCAAGGAGTGGCAGTTAATAAGTGTCCCTTATTTTTGTTACATCACACATGTTATTGTCACAAAGTGGAAATGCCAAAAGTTGCTTCTACTCAGAAAATTATAGGAATTGTTAAAGAAGCTCGTGGCTATATGAAGTGGTCAGATATAGATATACTGGTGTTTATGAGACTAGAATGAACATTTCACACAGTATGGCTTGTAGTGTGCTTATACACATGTGAAGAAATACAAAGCAGGGCACATGGAAGGAAGTGGCAAGATGAGAACATGGAACAGATCCACGTGCAGACATATCAAACCGCGTCATTGATCCTTGTCTCCTTGGACCGAAGGTGGTGGATATTACAGACCCAGAAAAGATGTGAAGCCCATATGCCTACCTTCATATGGAAATAGAAGCCAGGCGAGAAGGGCTGGGCAGCTGTAGGTTGTTAGCGGAGGTGCATAGTAAGGAGCAGGCCAGAACCAGAGCACAGAGGAAAAAGAGAGGGGAAGTTTTCAACTTAAAGGATTTTTTTTTTTTAAGAGTAAAGCAGTCCCTTCAGTTAGACCAAGCACCTGGAGCTTTGGAGTACACTTGAGATGTCTTTGCAGTGAAAAAATAAAAGAACAACAACAAACAGCTGCTAAAGTATAATCAAAACTAAGGTGGAAATTAACATTGACCATAAAACCAGCCTTTGCAAGTACTGCTTTTCCCGCCCCTTCATCTCTTCTTAGCCTCCTTACCCAAGTCAAATGTGCCAAACATCGGCCTTGCCATACACAGAATGCTTAGTAACTACTTATTGAAATATAATAAATGGGCCAGGCACGGTGTCTCATGCCTGTAATCCCAGCACTCTGAGAGGTGGGATGTGGGTGGATTGCTTGAGCTCAGGAGTTCAAGACCAGCCAGAGCAAGAGTGAGACCTTGTCTCTACTAAAAAAAAAAAAAAAAAAAAAAAAAACCCACCACCCATTGTGGTGGGTGCCTGTAGGCCCAGCTACTAAGGAAGCTGAGGCATGATCACCTGAGTGCAAGAGTTTGAGGTTGCTGTGAGCTATGATGACACCACAGCACTCAACTCCAGGGTGACAGAGTAAGGCTCTGTCTCAAAAAAATACCCTTTCAATGGAGCCAACATCAGTGAAGCTGAATCATTAAATTCTTTTGCCTTTAGCTTCTCAGTTATCTCAGCTCCAGTGACCTCCACAGCCTGCTTCAGCAACTGCCTCCCGTCACCACACCCCATGACTGGGGTGCCCACGACTGCCCACGACTGTACTACCTCTGAAATTCTCCTTCTGGGCCTTTCTTTCCCAGTTAACTCCTTCAATAATTCCAGTCGCTCAACCCACCCTTTCCACCCAGGAGGCCGAGATTCGCTCACCAGCACCCTCACACCTGACCCAGAAGCTCAGAACTGTGGATCACTCTGTAATTTTCCATTTCTCATCCTCTACTGAGGGCTCTGAAGACATATTTTCATATCAGGCCTCAGAGTTCATAACTCACACATTTGCCTCAGCATATCAAGTGTTCTTTTATTCTCCTCGTGTTCTGCTCCTTTCCCTAACGTAGCTATTCCAAAACCTTTCTCAATCTGTGCATGCCCTCTAATCAGCTCTTGACATATGACTCGGTTATTTTGGTGAGAGAAGAAATAATTTCCATCCACTCTGTAGGTGCACAAGGGCAGAGATGAGGATGGAATTTGATGCACAGTACCCAACATGAACGCAAAATCGTAAATATCAGCAACCTGTTCTGTATCTTCACTTAAAACAATGTACAAAGTAATGAAATGATTCAAAAAAACCACACTGGGGACATCTGATTCTAGTCAACTTGATTCATATAAAGTGGGAGGAGACATGGAGACCAAAGGACTAAGTCCTGTGGTGTGACAAAAAAAAATTCTAAGTTCTGCAGTGCTTAGAACTTAGAACCAAGAATCCATTTCAGAATAGAAGACAAGAGAATCTTAGGGAAACAGTGTGTTATCCTTCTGTTCTTGAAGGAGCACAATCCTTGACAAAACTGCTTTCGGCAGCACCTACCCTGAAAACGGATTCAGTTCAGAAAGCACTTTTTTGGAAAGCCATTGAGCATTGGCAAACTTAAGAATCCAATGTTTTTGCAGACTTCAAATACCCAAGTACCTAATAGCCAATAGTGCTTGCTGAAAGAAATCTATGTTTTGCACAATTTTCTAGTACCACATTGAAGAGTGTTCCTCAAAGTTCATGTCCATCTGGAACCTCAGAATGTGACCTTGCTTGGAAATAGGGTCTTTGCAGATGCAATTCATTGAGATGTGTTCACATGGGATTAGGGTGAGCCCTAAATCGAATGGCAAGTGTCTTTATAAAAGAAAGGAGAGAGAGATTCAGGCACAGAGACACACAGAAGGCAGATGGCCATGTGAAGATGATGGCAGAGGCTGGTGTCATGCTGCACAGCCAGGCACACCAGAAGTCTCCAGAATCTGGAATAGGTGAGGAAGGATTCTCCCTGAGAAGTTTTGTAGGGAGCCTGCCCCTATCCACACCTCAATTTCAGAATTCTGGTCTCCAAAGCTGTGAGAGAACAAATGTCTGCTGATTCAAACTACCCAGTTATCACAGCAGCCCCGGGAAGCTACAACACCCTCAATTTTCTATCCTAACCTAAAAATCTGAAGAATGATACATTCATACATGCGTGTTATTGTCTCTGCATTGTTTATGACACAGACTCATCACGAACAGATGGTTCCCTCATATGACTGAGGTTAAATAGGTTTACGTGTAGCTAAATACATGTGTGCCTTGCTTATTTGTTAATTTAGAAATAAAAAGGCAGGAAGTACCTTTCTTGTCTTAATATACGAAGCTCTATGTGAGAAACACAGGGAGGTTATTAGAGCTCTTGTGGGCAATTTTCCCATACTCATCCTTCCAATTCTACACACTGAAGATGTGGCTCCTTGCTTGTTGAAACATGAGAGGATGAGTGTAGCACAGCTCTCCAGAAACAATTCACAACTCAATAAATTAAAAGTTAGAACAAAAGGGGAGAGGTGATAGTTGGAATCTCTAATGGGCTGGAAATTTCCTAAATCCCCATCACTTTTCTTCCTGCCCATTCTTGTTCCTGGCACCCTGCTGTACTTACCCACTCGAGGCCAGGCTGCTGCCCACGTAAAAGCCCATAATGTGTCTCTGAGAAGAGTTACCCAAAGGTCAGCCAGCTCCAAGGCGATGCGCTACCTGTGGGCTGCCAGAACTGGCAGCAGAGATGGGTGATTATAGGACCGTGCTGACACGCTCATGTGACAGTGGGGGGACAGAGGTGTCTGTCCCCCTCTCTCCCCTCCTGCTGCATCCTCATCTCCTCATCCCTGATGAGGAGACTCCTTTATCCCACCAATATATCCAAGTTCTGAGAGGCAACCAAAATGAGCCATGGACTGGCATGTTCTCCACTCTGAAGACGGTCAGGGCTCAAAGCAAAGCCTGAATTGCTGATGCGGTGTCAAGGGCCTGCAGCATGAATGTGTCAGCAAAAGCCCAGGAGGTGATGGCAATAAGAGGTCAGTGGGATAGAGACAAAGAAATGAGACAGAAGAGGCTCTTGGGAAATAATTCACCGCTTTCTACAATCCCGAATTCTCACAGCAACTACCATCTTCTTATAGAACCTTGCCCTGCCAGCCATAATTGGCCCTTTCAGGATGGGTGCCCAGCCCATCTTGCAATCTTCCAAACTGTGAAAAAGAATCCATCTTTCTCAAGAATTGGAGACTGTGAGGAAGAAATTTCTCAGCACATGGAAGAAGCTGGCCAACAGTGAGCAGAGGTAAAGTCAGCATACACAGAGGTACTGGAGACAAGACCAGACAGGCTTCCCGAGTGCGAGTACCTCAGTTAAGTTGTTTTTTAATCCAGTTGTATCCCTGCCATTCTGTGGTTTATTTAGTCAACCCTTTCTTCTTAATTAATAAGTCATACGTTCCTCCATTTTTCCAAAACTAGTTCAAAACTAGTTCAACTTGAGCTTGTTACTTGCGAACAAAAAGTCCTGACTGAGGGTCAAATATAAGTATGTGTCATCTTCATCACCACGTATGTGAATTCATGCATGTGCTACAGAAAAGTGTCTTTTTGTTTTAGGACATTTTGTCAGATAAAACTATTTTGCTTTTGTTTTACTCTGCCAGAATATTTATTATTCTTAGCTGGATATGGGTATGTTTAAAACAAAGTTACTTCAGTAAATGTCCTTGAAGAGTGATATTGGGGTGAGGTGGGAAGCACCCCCTCTAATATATACAAATGAGTTTCTCCCTTGTTCACTGGTTTCTGAATTTCCACATAGGAAGTTAGCATTAAGGCTTTTTTTTTTGCAGTTTTTGGCCGGGGCTGGGTTCGAACCCACCACCTCCCATATATGGGGCCAGCGCCCCACTCCTTGAGCCACGGGTGCCGTGCTCTAGCATTAAGGCTTTTTTACTTGACGAATGTGCAAGTACCCTTAAAAGAGGTAACATATTATGATTTACTGTCATTTATTCTTTAATGAATTGTTTAGCCAAACACTTCATGTATCATAAAACACACCAAACAAAACAGAAAATTACCTTTAAAAAAGTTTATAACACAGCATGCTTTGTGTATATACTTGCCTTTGGAATTTAGTAGATTATTGACAAACTTTAAGGTAAGCTTCCGGCCTTATGTTAGCACACATATTAATTTTCAATTAATTGCATTATTCAATAAGCCAGAGATCATCTATACCTCTATGAAACTATAAATTAACACATATGTGGCCAGCAAGAAGTAGTGGTCTCTTAGAGGTCTGTACCATTAACCAGCTATGCAACATGCCGTGTTTAAGTTACACCACACTAGTTGTTTTTTCCATCCGGGTCTCATCTGGATACAGATTAGATGGATATACACTAACAAAATCCTCAAAACAACCTTATGAGATTAGCTAACGGAATTATTCCACTGTTTATAGAGAAAGAAAGTAGAGCGCATATAAGTTAAAAAAGCTTCCCAGTTATTGGAGCCCAGGTTTGACTCTGGTGGTCTGGATCGGGAATGTGCTCCCAGCTGCCACACTGACAGACGTGTTAGAAGGTAGAAGATGGGGCCGTGTCAATGCTCTACCACGATCACTTTAGGTGCCTTTTCTGTGCACCCATCAGCCAGATTCTGTTCTAGGTGCCTCATTTCTAACCACTTGTACCTGTGACTTTCCTCAGAGGACTGATCTTGCAGAGAGCAAATGCTGGAAAACATACACTCCTCTGGGCCAGGTGAAAGGTAAGGGTAACTTCTAGCAACCTTGTCTCTGATGGGACACGTGCTCCATGGGTTTAGGTTGAGGTTAGGACTGAAAGTGAATCACACCCTTACTCAGATTCTAATAACCTAGCCTTACTCTTCCCTCCAGCCCCCACTTAATATTTTTTCCTTGCACTTCCTTAATAAATCAACTACACATAAATCCATGTCCCAAGGGACTACATCTGGGAACCCAATCTAAGACAAGTAACATAATGGAAAGGCATTTTGTGGACCACGTTTTCTTGCATTTGAGTCTTGTTTTATTATTAAATACTTTATACTCTTGTTTCCTAGCTATTTAACTTCTCTTTAGCTCAGTCTCTTTATCAGCAAATCAGGGATAATGAGGCTTCTTATAAGATTACTTGAAAATTAAGTGGCTGATACATATAAAGCAACAGGCACATTGTAGGTGCTTAAACAATAATACTAGTGTCATTATTATTATAAGTTAGACTCTGAGTTTTTAAATAAATTTTAACATTGTACCCGCATAATAAAATGGATAAATCTATACAAGTAATTCATGCACAAGTTGCCACATTTCGAAATCTAATTTAAGGCTTGTATGTTGCAAATAGTCAGGCAAAAAAATGTTGGCAAAATCTGTAATCACATGAAATATATATTTCTCTGTATCATCTCAGTTTGTTAAGGATTTGATTTTCTTATTTATATGTATGAGACTGTATGTTATCCAAAGATCTTTTTTTCTAATATGCAATCTCTTTTCTCCAAATGTAGGAAACTTTACATTGACAGGTGTATTTATGTAGGTTTGTTATCACTTTGAGCTAAAATATTTTCTCAAGAGATGTTTCTAACTCAATCATCCACTTAACAAACCCAACAGCCCCCCCCAAAAGTCCACCTTTATCTGTCTATTGTATGTTTTTTGATAGGTGTTAAGGGAGGAAACAAGAATGAATCAACCATGAATCTAATAATCATAAGATTCATATTCTAGAACAGTAGGAAGCAAAGGCCAGAGAATGACAATTTGGGGGTATTTTCTAGTATCAATTCTTCCAGAAGACTTTTCCTATCAGGATCCTGAATTTGAGTGAATTATTCTTGGCTAAGAATAATCTACAGCTCCCTTCAGTGGCCTAACTCTAATTACGTAATCACATCCTAGACATGAACTGAAATTGGTCCAATCAAATAGAAACCGTAGACTTTTACATGATGACATGGTGGCTAATAGCTATTCTCTTCTTTCCCCTGGATGTGAAAGAATGTGTAGAACCCCAAGAGATTGTGCTGCCATTTCTCTATCATAAGAGAAACCACCCAAAGATAAAGATGATCCAACATCAAGGGCGAACTCAAAATGCAGCTATACCTCTGTATCATGAACCTCTACACTAAGCGTTTTGCTTCAAATAAATCCAAGCAACACATGGTTGAAATAAGAATGGATTTGATGCTGATAGTAATTGTCAATGACAATTATTTTCTTCAATCACCCTTGTTTCCTCTCCCTCTTCAGAAAAAAAGCTGAGGTCCCTACTCAAATCTGGATTAAGTTGGGAGCTTTGTTAATCCAGACTCATAGAAAAAAAAAAAAGAGTTACCAAAACAATAATAACTAAGAGCTGAGCCTGATTCTATTATATATTTGAAAACCAATTTTTTTCAAAAGAACATTGAATATTTCAAACATGCTAAAACAATATGACTCATCCTATTTCCTCTTTCCCATCTTCAAAATGTTCTTCAATTTACTTTTCAGTAATATCATCTTAATCCACATCTCTTATCTATCTCATGTGAATTATCCCACTAGCCACCTACTTACATTCTTGGATGTTCCTATGGTCTGAATGTGTCCCCTAAAATTCATATGTTGAAATGTAATCACCAATATGATAGTATTAAAAGGTGAGGACTTTAAGAGGTGATTAGCCATGAAAATGGAGTCCTCATGTGTGAGATTCCGTCTCTCAAAAAGAGCTTGATAGAATGGATTCATTCTCTTTCCCTTCCACCTTCTATCATGTAAAGACATCTTGGAAGCAGACAGTAACCTTCATCAGAGGCTGGTGCCCTGATTTTGGACTTTGCAGCCTTGAGAACCATAAGAAATAGATTTCTTTCATTATACATAATGCAACATAAAAAGACTAAGACAGATGTTTAGAAACTTACCTTCTGAATAATACTCCAGATCTCAGCCAGATACTCTTCCAAAATCATTCCTTTCACCTTGTTAATCTGACCAATAATATACAATAGCTCCCACCCATCCTGTAGCTCATAAAGCTAATACTTCTTTTTCTGACATTCAGGGACCACTGTCACCAGCTGCATGTTACCCTCACAGGCCCATATGCATAAATTCCTGAAGAGACCCTCTCCCTTTGTATATCAGGTTCACTCTTATTATTCATGCTGTTTTTTCCTGTCCGGTAAGTCACTATTATTCAACTTTGCTTATTTAAAACCTATTCATTTTTGAAAGCCAAGGTTTTGTTTTCCCTGGATGCCATCTGATTATTTTGGCACACGTTTGTCTTGTTTCTCTGAAATTCTGTCAGAAGGCAGTACTGTGTGGTAGCTTGAAGCCATAGACTTGGTTTGGAATCCAAGATCTGTCACTTTTAGCTGTTGTAACCTGAAGCAAATTACTTAACCCTACTGAAATTCAGTTTCTTTATTTATAAAAGAGAAATACTGATCAACTTTTAATTCATTATAAAAAAATAAAGGAAAAATGTGTGATGTGTCTAGCACATAATTTGTAATAAACATTACTTGAACATTGTACTCAGTTTTTTACCAATTATCACATACATAATTATTTTTTGAAGGCAATTATTTCACACATGAATATATTTTTCTCCTTAGTTGGGATAGCAACTGACTGTTTTACTACTTTCTGCCAATTCATTACATGGACCCAACTTTTATAAAGCTTTTCTTATTTGTGTGTGCAGGTGTGTATAATTAAGAAAATATAACATGAAGTCTTGATCTTGCAAGTTACCTTTTAACATGCTATTACTTACATCTCTACAAGTTAAATGATAAATTTAATTTTTTGAAGGTTAAACTGCATTTTAGGTTCTGGAAATTTGTAGAGTTAAGCATGCATGCAGTTCATATAAAGCTGAGATATACGATTTTGCTTTTATATACTGTAGAAAAGTGATAGAACTTTTCCAACAATTTTTTTTTGTTCAAAACATCCTTTTCAATGCAGCAGAATGTCAAAATGGTGAGCATATCTGGATTTCTGTTAGTCCCCTGAGGACAGATGCACATGGATGAATATGTTTTATGGAGGATGAAAACTGTAGAAATGGTTAACGTCTTACAGGAACATAGTTTCACATCACAGAAATACAGGGGAGACAGAATGATGCAATAATTAAATTTGCTGAGCTAAGTGCTGCTTCCGATTTGAATTTAATTAAAATTAAAATAAGAAAAACTATATATCATATAGTTGCAAATAGAAGAATGAAAATACAAATAGAAATAGAAATGTGAGTAGGTAATTTCATATGTATAGAAAATTTCAGAAAAATACAAGAAAATATTAGTGATGATCTATGCAAAGTGGAACTTCAATGGTAGAATTTAGGACATTTTGCTTTTCACTTTATGACCTTCTGTATTTGAACTTTTTACAATAAGCAAAAATTAATTTTACGGTTTTTTTTAATTCTAGTTTTATCGCTTATGATTGAATGGCTTATGACAACTTAATTAACTGTATGAGTCTATTTTTTCCCAAGGTGATCATGAAAACTATAGGAGAAAATTCCATGCAGTACAGGGTCAGTACAAAGCATTCATCAAATGTCAGTTCTCCTAGTTCCCGTCTGTAATTTGTCTATGGTATTTCCTTGAAAATTATATTTGTATAATGTTTATGGTGTGCTATCATAATTACATAATAGAGTCTCCAAAAACCTTTGAAAATATTTATTTTCCTAATACTGTCAGTGCAACATAATTTATCCACTGTTATAATTTTTTAAGTGGAATTTGTATTTAGAGTAATAATTGACTAGGATGGATTTGGAGTTAGGTTCCTAGAACAACATATCTTTCCTCAGAAAACCCAATTGTGTCTTCTGAGTTTTCAGGGCCTTACAATAACTAAAACTGTTTGCTTTTTTTTTTTTTTTTTATTTGGCCGGGGCTGGGTTTGAACCCGCCACCTCCGGCATATGGGACCGGCGCCCTACCCGCTGAGCCACAGGCGCCGCCCCTGTTTGCTTTTTTTTAACTAAATCTGTTGTCAAGTCTTCATAGCTCATATGACAGATGCCAGTACATGTGACTTCACCCCAATCAGTCACATGTCTTGATGATGAGATCCCAGCAAAGCTGCCAAGACCTTGCCTTGGTTCTGCTTCAAACATTTTCTGTTTTTCTGTGTCGTTTTTGCTCTGAGGTCTCCTTTGAAGTTATAGTTGCTGGTCTGTTTTTTGTTGTGTTGTTGTGGGAGTGTGTGTTTTTTATGATTTCAAGGCCTATTAATACTATCCATGAAAAGACAGACTTAATAACTAACGGATGATCCTCATGATAAAATGCCATAACTCCAAATTAGAAGAAAGAAAAACAATTTAGTTTTTCATTTAGTTCAGTAAAACTCACATGTAAAAATAACCAATTTCGTTCTGCATGTATTAAAACTAGCTTCCTTCAAAAAAATGTTTTCACATCCTGAAACTTCTAGGCCTGTGTTGATACATAATTTGTCATAATAATTTTGGCAATTTTAAATGAAGTATATCATTTAGCATTTATTCATCATAATTTAAGGATTTTATTTCCTGGAGAAATTTAATAAATGAGCCATCTATTTTTTTTCTTCTAGGATCAGGGAAATAACATTAATGACATTTTTTATTTCTTCAGAAATAGTCTATAGATTAAATCTAATTGTAGGTAATACAAATTAATAACACTGCCTCATGCAGAATTCTATGTTGGCTTTCCTCCAAAGATCTAGAATGTAATGCTTTTTAAAATTTCTGCAAAGTAAGTTCTATTTTATCCTGTAATGAAAGGAGAAATTGTTCTTAAGTATTTTTCTCTAAGATATAATGCAAAATAAAGTTGCTTTAGAACTGATAATAAGTGCGGGTTTTCAAATCATAGGTTACTGGAATGTTGGCCTATGTACAAAATGTCTACAGGTAGCCCAAGGGAGCTGTTTTGTTCAGCCCTTAAATTCATTAGATACATAATCCACAGTGCCACCGTTCAAAATTCATTTGTCTCAGGGATAAAATAACTTCTTTTGAATGTTGTTTACAACTCACCATCATTGACTTGAGTTCAGATTTGAGTCATTTATCCAACATTTACTAGGCACTATCAGGAACTGTATCCAGGGCTAAAAAATCTGAAGATAAGCATGGCACAATTGTTAAGGAGCTAAAACTTTATGGTCAGATAAAAAGATAAATCCCATTAAAAAAGATGTCATTATATCAATAATAGCTATCATTTGTGATTACTTAGGTTTACCGAGAACATTTGACATATGTAATCTTTATACAACCCTAGGAGTGGTTTTACTGTCTTTATTTTAGAAAAAGGAATATTGAGGCACAGTTAAATAAACTAAAAAAAATTCCTATAGCTTCTGGGTAACAGGCTTGAATTTGAACCCAGGACTGACAGGCTCAATATTCATTCTATGTGTCATTGAGCTATCGACCTTTCTTATCTGTGTAAGCTACCATGGAGGTACACGGAGGGAGGTATGGGCAGACAAGGAACTGGAATAAAGCTCAAAATTACTTTGTACTTGAATATTACAGTGCTCTTTCAAAAATTCATTTGATTTACATTATAGAATATTGTCCTTTAGTTGGAAAAAAGATCATTAAAAATGTAAAAAAGACTACATACCTGTCACAGAATTTGTGGTTTATCATTACCATAGTTAAGAAATACTGTGTAGCTTTTATGCTTCATGAAAGTTAAATACGTGGATATAGAATGACTTCTTTACTTCTAGCTCTTTGCTTTTCCTTTATTCTCTATGTGTTTAAATATGAGGCTTCCAAAATGAAACGCTCATTTATAGGACACTTCCATGAAGAAGGGAAAACAATGGACTGAACTGCATCTCTGGCGATGGCTGAGTTAACCACTGATCTCCAGGTCTGTGGGTGAATCTCCACTCTCAGTGGATAACCCCTACTCCATGAAGACTTTGTATATCTTAGTAAACAGGTCCACACTGAATTCATGTTTTCAAAGCTGTTACACTGCCTGTTGCTTTCCAGCTATTTCAATAAATAACGTCTTCTCCTATAGAGGTAGGTTTCTTGAGAGCAAGACAAAGCCATATTACTCTTTGGGGTTATTTGTTCACTTGTATTTGATTGAATTTGAAAAAATATAGAAAGAAAATAATATAACACCATTCATATAACAATAAGCCAGCATTTTGTCATTTTTACTTTTCTGTTCATCTTTGCCCCCACTTAATTCATCACATTTCTGGGCTCTCATCCCATACTCAAATGGTAAACTGACTTGCCAAACTCGCAGACCAAGTTCTCAAGGACAAACTCAGGAATCGTTAGTCTTAACAGGTCTGATCTGCTTTTTTTCCCTAAACATGACAACAATCTTTTTAAAATTAAGCCAGAAATATTTCATGCAATTAATACTGTTTATCAGAGCTGAAATATTTTCAAGTCTTCATAGGAGAAACTGCATTAAAAATGGATCTATTTATGAAGAAAACATATAAGAAGCATGGATGATTTATTCCCTAATTCCCCAACAGGAAAAACACACACACACACATAATCTAAACTTCATAATTCACAATCTGCATAGGTTTTCAAAGATAAATTTACAGTTTTAGAAATGTAGTCAATCTTTTTTGGAGAGTCAGATAAAGGGAGAAATAAAAAAAATCTGATAACTCGAGTCATGATAATGGTTCCAACAAAAGACCTCATCATGTTCACTCCTCCCTAAAACAGCATTTCTTTTTGTATTTTTACTGAAGTCGTAACTCCTAACATTAAATGAGTTGCCAAGTCTTTCAACTTGTACCTTCAGAACAACCTTTGTGCACATTCCTTCTTTTTTCCAAGGTCACTTTTCCAGTAGAGGCTGCCTTTACTCCCCCACTGCCCTAAAATGTAACACTGCACTCCTGGCTCTAATCATCTGTATTCTAAAATCTCTATAACAATCACGTCATTCCTCCAGTGAAAACCCAATAATTCCACCCTTCCTCAAGAAAAACTTACTTCTTGGCCTACTATCCATACTATCCTACTATCCATACTCTGTGTCACTAGACAGGAAGATCTTTTGTCTGTGCCTTTGGTCAAGGAACTCCCATCTTCTATAACCTAAATCTGCCAAAATGGATCTATCCTTCTACTAAAGCTAAGCTTCAGTAGGATGGCAAGATGTTTTGAGCACTCCTCCGTTGAAAAACACCTAGATTCTCAAAAATGACAATAAATATGCCTTAAAATGTATGACTAATCTCAGCAAAAAAATTAAGGGAAACTTCACAAAGGTGAAAGAAAAAAATATTAAATTAAAATCAAAGTGATAAAAATGGAAGCAAAGGCGATGAGAACATATGCCCATACTATGACCCTACAGCATGCAAGAATTATGGCCATAGGCCTGGTGCACTGACTTATACCTATTCCTAGCATTCTGAGAGGCTAAGGTGGGTTCAAGACCAGCTTAAGCAAGAGCAAGACCCCATCTCTAAAAATATACCTGGGCATTGTGGTAGGCATCTGTACTGCATATAATTTGATTCTATTTTTATGAAAATTCTAAAAAGTTGTTTATAGTAACATGAAGCCATTCAGTAATTTTGTTTTTGTCCTGGGGATGAGAATGCAGCAGGAATGGATGACAGGGAGGGATTGCCAGGGGCATGAAGAAACTTTTGGGAATGATAAGTATCTTCATTCTTTTGATTGTTTTATGGGTATGTACATTATGTCAAAAATTACCAAATTCTATGCCTTAAATATGTACAGTATAGTATAGAGAATTTCCAGGCTGTTACACAGGCATTCTCTTGATATGATGAGATACAGCTGGGATTCCGGAGAGGCCTAGTAGGCTACAGTTCAGAAAGCAAAACATGAGAGCTGAGAGAGGTGCCCAGAGAGAGAGCTCTGGACATCTACAGAAGCTCTGCCTCAAGTACTCCACTGAATATTGACTGTCCTATACCAGAAGGAAACTACCCAAGGCCAGGTAAAAATCACATTAAAGGGCTGGAGGGAACAGTCCCAGAAATATCACAATGCAGAAAGTAGGGCCTCTTCCCAGGAGTCGAAGTGAGAAATCTCATAACTCACTGAGCATTAGGCAGAATACTGAGAAGAATTTTGCCCTCTAGTAGTTAAAATTAGTACCTAATTAAGCTTAAAAATAAGGCCCAAATGGTGTGCTTCTAGTAACTTAGCTACATCCCAGAAGAAAATCTCAAGAATACTTCCAGGACAACGAACATAACCAGCATTCAGTAAGGTAAAATGAAAAATACCTGCCATCTAACTAGAACTTACCAGTCATGCAAGGCATTAGGAAAATAAAATCCAGAATGAGAAAACTTAATTTAAAAAACTAACAAATAATACAAACGACAAAAGTAATAGGACATTAAAAGTAATTATTACAAAGGCATTGCATGTGTTTCATAAGATAGAGGAAAAATTAAACATGTTAAGCAGAGACATGGAAGATATGATCAAATACTCAGATCTAACTTATATTTTGGAGATTAAAACTAAAATGTCTAAGATGAGACGTGTAGTGGGTGGTGTAAAGAACAGATTAGACAATAAAGAAAGAAAGACTGGTGAACTTGATGGAATAAAACTACTGAAAAAAGATGAAAAAAAAAAAGAAAGAGAGTTTAATGAGTTGTGGGATGACATGAAGCAGCCTAACATACGTATACCAAGATCACCATAGGGAGTGATCAAGAAATGTAGAGCTAAGAGCCCACCTAGGGGTAAAAGACTGATCATTTTCAAAAATAAGCAACAAGGTAGGATCCTCTCTCACCATTTCTATTTAACGTGACACTGGAGACTACACAGTACAACAGGGAAAAGAAGGAAAGAGAGACAGGATGAGGAAGAGAGGGAGCCAGGCAGGCCTAAGATTGAAAAGGACGAAGTAACATTGGCTTCACACTTAAATAACATGATCAATCATGTAGAAAATCCAATGGAACCTATAATAAGGAGTTTAGCATATTTAAGGGATACAAGCTCCCTACGCAAAAATCAATTGTATTAGCAATGATCAAAGTGAAATTTAAAAGTATAAACCATTTAAAATAGCATAAAAAATATGAAATATATAGGAATAAATCTATCAAAAACATATTCTATATCTACAATAAAATCTAAAAATGTTGCTTAAATTAACTAAATAAGAAAATATATGACCTTAGATGAGACAAAAATTTCTTAGTCACAACACCAGAAGCATGATCTGCAAAAGAATAAAGAGCTACATCCATATTTTACCAAAATTAAGAACTTCTTTTCTTCAAAATTACTAAGTGAATGAAAAGACAGACCACAGGTTAAGACAAAATATTTCCAAGTAACATTTATGATCGAACAACTTGCATTCAGAATATTAAAGAACACTCAAGACTCAATAATAAGAAAACAAATTTCAATTTAGAAAATGAACAAAGATTTAAAGCGGCATTTCACTGAAAACTATGTGAATGGCAAACACATGAAAAGATGTTCAACATCTTTAGGGAAACGCAAATTATAACCACAATAGAAACAACTATTAGAACAGCTAAAACTTCAAAAGACTGACTGCTCCACATGTTGGAGGATGTGAGATACTTGAAATATACTTCAAATATACTTCAAATATCCCCAGTGATACTTTGTCACTGGGGATGTAAAATGGCAAAACTGCTTTGCAGTCCCTCCAGCAAGGGGTGGAGTCTATTTACCTTTCTCCTGTATCTCCTCTGGACCTGCTTCTATGGCAGTAGGAAGAGTATGCTAACCCCAAACCAGGCCTGAAGCAGCCGTACCTAAGAGAGATTTTCTACTCTCTCTTTTGGAACCCAGCTACCACCACTTGCAAAAGCCCAGTCTAGACTTCTGGAGAACAAAATCCTATAACAAAGGCCCAGTTGTCCCAGCTGAGGCTTCCAAGACCAGCTACAAAGAGCTGACTCTCAATCATATGAGAGAGCCCAGGCACGGTTAGAGAACTGCCTACTGAACCCGAGTTGGTTATGGCGGCGGGTAAGGCCACTTAGGAACAGGACACCTAACCTTCAAAGCACAACAAATGCTTATTTAGTTAAGACATATTTAAAGCTATTGAATTTAGGGGTGATTTGGTACACAGTAATAGTCTGACTGATAAAAATGAATAAAAAATTGTGATATATTCAGACAATGAAATCCAGAGTTGAAAATGAACACATTTTCTACAAACAACATGCTGACTTACATATCTTGTTGAGAAAAAGAAGCCAGACATAGGAAAGCTGTAGTGTTTGATTCCATCTTACAAAAAGTTGAAAACAGGCAAAATCAGTCAACAGTGGTTATCCGATCAGAACAGCATACCTTGGGGACAGATAGTATCAGGGAAGGGACTCAAAGGACACTTCTGGGGTAATTTTCTGTCTTGGTCTTGATTCTGATTTCATGAGTCTGATTTCACTTTATGAAAATTCAATGATCTGTATGTCAGTGTTAGTGTACTTTTATGTATGCAATTCAATAAACGAATACTTTAAAAAGAAACCCCTAAAGGGTAAAGAGCAAATTCACAGAAGAAGAAATATAAATAAAAAGAGCCATCAGTCTCACTAGCAGTCTGAGAAAAGCAGGTCAAAGCAATCAGAAATATTAGTTTTCATTCTCCAGGAGGCAATAAATGTAAAAGGCTGAAATATCCAGTGCAGGAGAGAGAATGAGAAAATATTCATACACTCCTAGTGTGTGAGTTTTAGAAAGTAATCTGACAAAGATATTAAAATTTGAAATATATATAACCTTGACTCTCACATTTAGCAACCTATCTTGTAGAAATGAGACTGCTCACACATAAGGATATATTTACAAGAACATTCATTGAAGTAATGTTTATGGTGCAAAAAATTTAAGTCATCTTCAAAGCGTCCACAGTGAATGGCTGCAAAAATTACAGTTTATATATAACAGAGGATTAAATTATGTAAATGCTAAAATGAATATGTTGTTGTATGTATTTTGACCTGTGATGACAAGGGCTATCATCTGAAAAAGCAAATTTCAAAGCAATATATATAGTGCTCTTACTTTTAAAAAAAAAAAGGAAGATTGACCCAATACAATCCTATATAATTTTATAAATGTTTTTTGAGTATAAAATTACAGAAGGATGCAAACAAATCTATTTATGTTGCTCAACCTCAGGAAAGTGAAATTTGGAGAGAGGGGAACATCAATCATTTTTGTATACTTTTTTTCACTTTTTGCTTGTTATACAAGTATGTATCACATGGAAAATAAAACAAGTACACACATTCAAAAATATTCCCATGTTATAAAATAAAGCATTCTCTCAAGAAACAGGGTATAAAACAAACTTTTTTCATCTTCTAAATGATGAAAGATAAAAACGTAACAGTTGTGATCTCTTTTCAATATTGTTAAATGCCAGCCCCAAAGCACATCCTATCACATATGAATTTTATAGAATTATGAATTCAAGCTGAAGAAAAAATAATTTATTCCACAAAACACCTTTTATCACTTGGAGTAAATACAGTTTGAAATAATGTGACTGAACCAACAATCTGCTGGAAAATTTTGTTTGCTATATGAGTGGAAAATATTACTCAGAGCACTGACATTTCCTGTTTATCATTATAAAAAGACCTTAGCTCTTTAACCTTGTAAATTTTATTCAATTGCGAATCTTACAAATCTTTGCAATGAGAATTGCCTTACTAAGCAAGCAAGGTACATGTGGCAATCTGGTTCTTAAAGAAACAAAGTTTTATCTCAAAATACCTTAAAAGTGAATGTAGAAATAAAAAGTAAAGATAGTGGAAGTAATGAACTCCAAGTTATAAAGGAACTAATATATCATATAAAATCCAGCTGGATATAAACAGATATATTCCAATTCTCTCCCTCTTTTCAATGTCTCAGAAAAGTGAATGAAATCAAAGCAAGTCTCCAACTGCTCTAAATTATTGGATAATTGTATCCAGGTAATTTAGAGCTCTTCCAAAGCTCTAAAAATTATTTAATTATAGATCCTCAAAAGATGTCACAGTAGAAAAGAATATAAATCTTAGGTATTTTTTTTTTACCATAAATTGTTTTATATTCACATGTTGAAAGAGAGATATAGGTAAGTTACTACAATTTACAATTTAAGTTTAAATCCCAATTTCAATTAATTAACTGGATGAGAAAGGCAATTTTTTCCACTGAACTTCATTTTCCACAACCATGAAATAAATGTTGATAAAAAGAAATGCGAATAGGAGATTTAGACTTTTAGAGGCACATTTTTATTATAACATGACAGCATTTTATGTCTATTGTACTTCAAGAGCTTTATAAACATTTTCAAAGAATTTTCATAGTAATCTTGTGAGTAGGCCATATCTCCATTTTGCCAATGAGGAAAATGATGTTCCAAGAAATTCTACAAGTTATTCAAAGCCATGTAAGTGACAAATGGTAGAACCAGGATTTGAAAACAGATCTATGTGACCAGAAAGAAATGTTTAAGTTCACACCATCAGACTAAATAAATTGTGGGGGGGGTTTATTTTATTATTTTTTATTAATATTAAATCATAGCTGTGTACATTAATGCAATCATGGGGTACCATACACTGGTTTTATAAACAGTTTGACACATTTTCATCACACTGGTTAACATAGCCTTCCTGGCATTTTCTTAGTTATTGTGTTAAGACAATTATATTCTACATTTACTAAGTTTCACATGTACCCATGTAAGATGCACCACAGGTGTAATCCCACCTATCACCCTCCCTCTGCCCATCCTCCCCCCTCCCTCCACTCCCTCTCCCCTTTCCCTGTATTCTTAGGTTATAACTGGGTTATAGCTTTCATGTGAAAGCCATAAATTAGTTTCATAGTAGGGCTGAGTACATTGGATACTTTTTCTTCCATTCTTGAGATATTTGTGGTATATGTACACCATGGAATATTATACAGTCTTAAAGAAAGATGGAGACTTTACTTCTTTTATGTTTACATGGATGGAGCTGGAACACATTCTTCATAGTAAAGTATCTCAAGAATTGTGTTTTAGGATCCATGTACTAGTCATACTTCACATGCAGAACATTTATACTAGAAAGAGTTCACCGCAGTGATTCAGAACATGGGCATTAGAATCAGATGAGGCCAGATTCCTATCCCATGTTTACCACTTCCTATCTCTGTGCCATTAGAAAAGACATCTAACTTTTCTAAGCCTTAATTTTCTCATTTGCAAAGTGGCATAAGAAGTAAGTAAAACACACCATCTGGCACATAACGAGCAATCAATAAATATTGGCTTCCTAAAATTCAGTACTTTAAAAGCAATTTTAAAATAATCTTGAAAATTTAAAGTAATCTTAAAAAGACAGGACTTGTTTTTTCCATTTTACATATAGATATATACCGACACCAAGATCATAAAAGTTAAAAGTAAAAAGGCATGCTCAATGACAGGCCAGAATATTTATTATCCTGTTGAAAACCCATGTTCAGTTTCCGTACTAAAGGGCTCATTTTATATTGAAGTTATGAGGCTAAAATCAGCTATTACGGAGAACATATTCAATTTCATTAATAAAGGTAATTTTAGAAAGCCTATGAAACATTTTCATAATTAGGAGAAACACAAATATACATGTGTTGAGGATGGCTTTAAAGCAATATTTTTCAAGTCTTAGACAAAAAATAATCTCTTGAGATTTTTTCTTTTTTTTTTTTTTTGCAGTTTTGGCTGGGACTGGGTTTGAACCTGCCACCTCTGGCATATAGGGCTGGCACCCTACTCCTTTGAGCCACAGGCACCACCCTCTCTTGAGATCTTTATTAAGCCCATGTTTCAATAAAATGACAAGTTGAATGACACAAACCTCCTCTATCAAAATCCCACACACATCACATACATTTAAACTATCAAGGAAACATGACTGATCTCGGCAAAGGCAGTGGACATTTGTCCAACAAACTCCATAGTCAAGTCACTAGCGGTCGGGGAGATCTCATTTTCACAATAAATGAAAGGCCATTGTCCTGGGAACGGCCTATAGTTTTACTTTAAAGAACTAAATGTTTGCAAAGTGTATGTGTGCAATTAAGAGGTATCCTCTATTTGTATTTAGAGAATATTATGTAATTGGCCAGAATTTTAACAATAAGTAAAATGTGCTAAAGCCACACAATGGTATCATTCAAGATAAAACCAGTGACCCCATTTAGGTATTAAATGCCACAGTGTATAGTCCCTTGAATATTACACACTAGGGCCTTTGGTATGGTTAAGGCATTCTCTGATCAAAAAATGCAGTTACCCTGACAACAAGTAACTGCAGGGATTCTGCATTCTAATTTGACGCATTAGACTATGGATTTAGCTGGCAACTGCCAGCTGGATAAAGCATGGGCAGACGTCGGTTGTAGCATCAACTATTCTTTGCCACGTGTGGGACCCAACAGAGCTTCCACACAGACTAATGTGTAATATATTCCAGAACATTGACTTTGAAATCAGAGTCCTACTTTTTTAGTCAATGAATGCTGTTTTCCACAGACCTAAAAGTCATGTTTTGAGGCTAAACCAGTAAAAGTGTTTATAACATTTTCATTTTTTAAAGACATTATCTTCCTCAGGGAAAAGAAAATGATCAGCAATGAGTGATTTACCTCTCCGGGCTTCAGTTTCCTCATCTGTAAAACGAGGGTAGTAACACTGCCTGCTTCATAGGTTCTTTATGAGGATTGATTGTCCACAAAATGAACACTGCTCTTGATAAATGCTGGTTCTTACCATCTAATTTCATGTTGGTGCTTAAGCACCTAAACCATGAGGTTGCCTAGCAGTCATCCTTCCTACACCGCCATCTCCTGTTAACCTAAAATCCATCACTTTCCCTGAATTATTCTTTCCAAATGGCACAGAACTGTGCCCAAACTATCACTGCTGTCTCTGGTCTTCCTGTCCTTTACACGGGGGGCTGATGTGTGTGCTCATTCACTAGCTTTGGAGGTTCTCTGTTATTTGTGTGCTTCTCTTCTCCCCACAAAGACTATGGGGTCTGTAAGGAGAAGGGTGGCGTTTTAGATTGCCTGACATTTGAAAAGACATAGCCCAGAGCGCTGTCTAAAGCAGGCACTCATAGACCACTCGGCAATTCTCCTCTGCCATGTAGAGGTGTAGAGTAAAGGCATGTTTCCACCTGTCTGGGATACACAGTGGGTGTATGGAGTACAAATCTGACTTCTGAAACACATCATAAACCAGTGTCTCTTCTTTATTTTCAGGATTTCCTCAGGCCATCTAAATGCTGAGAGGCTACAGGTAGCTTTAACACACTTACTAACAGTTATTTACATGGTCTTACCTTTATTTAATTTTTAAAACCCCACACAGCAATGAAGGGGGATTTCAATGATGAAAAGATCTCTCTATTGGTAATGAAAGGCATTTTAAAGTCAGTGAAGAGGCCTTCGGTATAGCTTCCAAAATGGGTCCATTACGTTATAAACGTTAATATAAAGTTAACTTCAACGTAGTATATATTTCACCAGAACATTAATCTTTTTCCCTTCATAGAAGAACTTATTAGCTCAAATTTTATAATGAAATTCAGCTGCGACTCCAGGAAACAGCTGGTGTTTTTTCCTCTTCACTTCCACAAAAAAAAAAAATATGCAATGCATCAAGGAATAAACTCTCTCAAAACCACACACTGTTTAACTCTTTTTCATGTGCAAACAACTAATTTAGTGCATTTTGATAGTGGACATTCAATGGGCATCCATTCTTTATGATATCTGTTGAATAAAATAGTTTATTACTACAAAAATATGTGTTAATGCTAGATAAGGTAAAGAGCACAAAAGACTGTTTGACTAGGTGCTATAAAATATAACTTAACAAATGCAGTATCCTCTAAGTGTTGGATAGTGATTTTTGAATACAGGGTTTGTATCAGGGTCACTCGGGAAACTTTTGCAAATAATAGCAACGACCAGCACATCACAAAGGACTGGGCTCCATCCCTAGAGATTCTGACTCAGAGGATTCTGATGTGCACCCTACACTATGGATCAAGAGACAGCCAGGCAAGCCTCAGCCATAACAGTTCTAATGTGTTAGTGTGATGTTTTTCTTTACAAAATAGAGACATACAGACTGTCCTGTCCAGAAAGTATCTAGCCACACAATATGAAAACAATGGAGGCATACATGACTGGATATTCTCTGGACAGCCTTCATACTATTAAACTCCTAAATCCATATGATCTGAGTTTTGATGGAGAAATATAGTCATGAGAAATGCCCCAAAGAGAGTCCTAATATTTTAAAGAATACCACTGTGTTCCTGTTTGACTTGCTTAAAGTCATGACTCTGATTTATGTGTTTCGTAAATTTGAATATAATATCTCATGTATGAAAACTTTTGCCAAGCTCCTACATACCATTTTTCTGCTAAATACTAAGAGTGCCATTTGTAAACACTCTAAAAAATTTCATTGTTGCCGCAATAATGAGTGACGACGTCATCCTGTTTTGTTAAGTAAACAATATTTTAACATTGCAAATAGACATAAAAATAAAATTCACATATTCTATCCTATGGTAACACACAAAAATTATCTGTGTTTATTTTACCATGTTTAAGAAATCCTTTTATTAAAGCTTATTTGATAAATACATATTTATTGAAATAAAATAAATTCATTTCATAAACTTCTAGTTTTGTTGATTCCAATGTTTAATGAAAGAAGTCATAGAATTTTAAGGGTAAAAGATCGAACCCTCTCTCAGTCATACATATTTATAGTCTTTGAACTGTGTTATTCACATGAATGCCCTGTCTTCAGAGGCACTGTGGTAGAGTGACGTTAATTTTCTGCTCGCCAACAGTTAAGGTGAGGTTAGAACCCAGATCCTTAGTCTGGTTCTTAGGCCACCTTGAGATGCCAGCACTTCTGATTTTTCTCACCAGCAACATACTTTCCTGTTTTAGAGTACTTTAGGAGACTGGGTGTTGTGTCATAAACTTAACTGCCAAATGAAAATGTTAGTATTTCCTCTCGCAAGTTGCTTTTTAAAGACTATTATGGTGAAGGGGGATAAAGTAGTCCATTACCATTATTTTCACTTAATCTTCCAAAGAAGATTTCACTCAGCTTGAACAGAAGCCTTGTGACTTGCTTCAGTGATCCTTATGCTCCAGGATGTGTCCAATAAGCTTAACGGGCTCATTACCTTCTTTCCACTGAAATTATTTCCAATTTCTTTCTTCCTAACATCATCACTGAGGTTTAATATTCTGCCCCTATTTGAAACCATCTGCGTAAGCCTAGTCTAATCATTTTAATACTAATCTTATTTAAGTGACTCCCTAATTCACAAAAGAAACTTTGTATGCATCATCCATTGATAAGGAGCAGTTTTCAACCCCCAAGGGTAAAAACATCAGGCTTCTGTGTACTCATGTGCCATAAACTAAGAAAGTCAGTTCCTAGGATCTTTGGACTAATGTCTCTGGAAGATTCTGGTGGGGTTTGCTCACGTTGCCTTGGATCTATGAACTAATTCTGTAGGACTCAAAAATGCCCTGGCACAATATGGCATTGTGCACATCAAAATTTGGTAAGAGAGTACATCTCATGCTCAGGGTTCTCACCACAGCAAAACAATAAAGGGAAATAAGAAAATTTGGGGAGGTGGGAAGCACATTTATTATCCTGATTTTAGTGATGAGATTATTAAGTGCATCTATCTAAAAAAATTCTTCAGATTAAACATATTAAGTATATACAGTTCTTTCTATATCTGTTATACCTCAACAAAGCTGTCAAAGAATAAAAAGTAGCCCAGGCTCTGAGTTTACTCAAAGGACTCGAGGCTGGATATAAGCTATCAACCATTTCCCACACAAATTATTTTTCATTGTAACATGTACATCTTAAGAAAATCATAAGGTCTAGGCTAGCAAAATTATATAGAGAAAGGTCATCTAGTGTTGACAGGAAGATCTGTGTTCAAGTTTTGGTTCTGCTTGTGAGATGTTGAGCAAGCTACTTCAGCCTACTAGGCTTCAGGGTGCTCATTTGGAAAGTAGTAACAGTTCAACTTACAGTGCAGGAGGCTGCGAGTGAAAATCTAATGAGATATTGTATTTAAAGTAGCAAAAATTAGGTGAGTATTTTACGTACATACTTCCCTGTATGTAAGTAAATGTTACCACACCTCCTTTTAATCCTATTGTGCCATCAACATCAAGAATTCAACATATGAGTAAATATTTTACTAGTCTTTCAAAAGTGCTGTTAATTAAATTATTTACTAAGTATTTTATAATGAATGCTTATCAAATAATGTGCTAGTGCTTTCCAGGTTTGTCATGTAAACTTTTTGACTACTTGAAAAAATATATATATATGAGGTGGGGGTAGAGCTGGGTGGTAGAAGAAAAACTAACACAAAAAAACTTTTTATGTCTGTTGAAAATGGCATATGTAAGGTTATAGAATGGAAGGCTAATGGGTGGCCTAAGAATGTGGACGAATATTTCCCAGAAGAGAGTCACCAGTTGGTTTTTATCCTTACTTAGACAAGAACAGGAGGAAATAAGCTTAAATTTCATTTGGTTTAGTGTAATGGAAGCGAACTATGAAATTTAATTCCCAGGGAATCTTTCCTTCAAAATAAAACAGAGGCTGACTGCCTACCATCGTTTCAGTGTAGCACTGACTCCAACTATGAGAAAATACTAGATGAAGTTTTAGTCATCTATCTCCATAATCCTTTTCAGGGGAAGAAACCAAGCAATTACAGGCCTATTATGCAACAGGTGTTTTCACTTGTGTTATTTAATCTTCACTGAAAATTATTTTTCCTGCTTTCCAAGTGAAGACACAAGTTCAGAGTTTAGTTTGCCCAAGGTTATCGAGCTAATAAGAAAGAGAATACAAGCACTGTCCATCTCCACAGCCCATCCTTGTGCATGGCACCAACCTAGCTCAGTAAAACCTCACTCACCCTGGCACTCTTCACTTTTAAGCCTTATTTTTAAATGACATTGTTTGCACCATTTAAGAGGCAGCTGAAAACCAAAGCAAGCTGGGAATATGTACCTATAGCTACTATTTATTGATCTATATAATAATGTATATACCAAACAAATAAACACTCTAAAAATATGATTGCATTTGCAGCTAACATTTGAATCAAAAACTAATCTTAGCCCGGTGTACAGATGCAAACCTAAGAGTTAAGGAAGTTAAATTGCTTGCTCCAGGTAAGTTATGAAGCCAAGATCTAAACCATGTACTCTGACCCTGTAGACCACGCAACAGCCACCGATAATCTGGGCACTATAAAGCTGTGTGGCTCCATAGTTTGATTTTGATGTGTGTGCTTTGCACTTCCATTATCTTTTTGTATGCATAAGTTGTTATAGAAACGCAATAGTCAATAAACACCACAAATACCATGGAATACTATTCAGCCATTAAAAAAAATGGAGACTTGACATCCTTCGTATTAACCTGGATGGAAGTGGAAGACATTATTCTTAGTAAAGCATCACAAGTATGGAGAAGCATGAATCCTATGTACTCAATTTTGATATGAGGACAATTAATGACAATTAAGGTTATGGGGGGGAAGCAGAAAGAGGGACGGAGGGAGGGGGGTGGGGCCTTGGTGTGTGTCACACTTTATGGGGGCAAGACATGATTGCAAGAGGGACTTTACCTAACAATTGCAATCAGTGTAACCTGGCTTATTGTACCCTCAATGAATCACCAACAATAAAAAATAAATAAATAAATAAATAAATAAACACCACGAATAACAAGCTCACTTAGGTTTGTGAGAATTTCAAAATTAAAAGTGAGTGATTTATAGGCTAGAAATAAAAAAATCTATCAGCCTCTTTTGAAAAAAATCAAATATTTCTATGAACAGATCAAGTAGCCACAGATGTCTCTAGACTTCCTGGATTCTGCTGGGGGTTCTAGAAAGAAATAGCATGTCTCAATAGCTACTCTAAAGGAGTCAGTGCCCAAGGGCTAAAGAAGGCCTTGTAGCTTCAAGGGAGGTGATGCGGTCCTAAGCATTTCACATCACTGTGCCCAGGAACTGTGAGAAGCAAATATGTCAGGAACTCAGACTACAGAGATCCAAACCCCAGCACAGACTTCACTTTTTGTTTTCATCAAGTCATAGACATTCAGAAGTAAAAAAAGCCAATTGAGATCATCTGATCCAATCCCTTTATCTCACAGACAAGGAATTTGAGGACCAGGTGAGGTTAAGTACTTTCTCTAGGGTCAGAAAGCTAATCAGTGACAGAGTTAGCAATAAATCACTTCCATGAAAAGACATACTTTCAAAGTAAATTTAATTACCTTGTACTCTCAGGTGACTATTAAGAACACCCATGAAGCTAGACAATCTCCAGTGTTTCTCTGAAGTAACACAGAGGACCTAGAAAGAACTTTACAACATTGGGCAATCTAAGTCAGCAATTGTTCAAATTCATTAATTTGAGCCAAATCATCACCATCGAGGGCAGTGTTACTACCAAGCTCTTTTCTGTCCAAGAGTTACAGTTTCAACCACAGTAAATGCTCAAGTATTTTCAACTCTTCTCCAGTAGATAAAAATATACATAAAACTTCATATGTACTTAGATACCAAGGATAAAATTATTTGGCATTTATAAGCACTGCACCACAAATTCCTAGTGATGCTGTAAAATCAAAAGAATTTGATTGTTTTTTTTTCCAGTTTTTGGCCAGGGCCAGGTTTGAACCCACCACCTTCGGTATATGGGGCTGGCGCCCTACTCCTTTGAGCCACAGGCACCTCCCAAAAGAATTTGATTTTTTGAACAGACAGCATGTGCCAGGCAGTTCTAAATACTTTACAAATTTGATCCTTTTGATTTTGCAGCAAAACTTTTTCTAGAAGATCAAGAATCATCTGTTTTGTCAATGGATGACAAAACCCACAGGTATGAAGGTAATCGATTGGTATTAAGAATTTAACAACCAAATATAGTGTGACAAAGTAAGAATAGGAAGCATTTTATATGAGGTATACTGTGAAAGTTAATTTGTTTTGACATGGTAAGTAAAGCTATCTGAAGATCCAAAGATTTGCTTTTAGAAAATAAGGATAAACTAGTGAAGGATAAAAGGAAAGCCAGAGTGAATGGAAAAAAAATTCTACAGAGATGAAACAGAGATGGATGAAAACTCGAAGAACCGTTCAGCTAACAGGCAATCGCAAATACCTACACGGGTTTCACGTGATAAAGTGAAGCGGCAGGTGAACACACGGAAAGAGAATGAAAACCAAAGGGGAAAATCTGTGGAAATACATCCTCATAACAAACCAAAAACGCTATTTCTAACAGGTGAAAAACAACCCACATCAATTAAAATATATTTTGAAATATCTTTTCAGGAAAAAAGAAAGGAAAGCGAAATCCTGTCAGAGAAGAGCTAATTCCAGTAGTTGTGAGATCCTGTAGTTTGGCACCGGAACGCTTAAATGCCCACAGTTCACTAAATTTAACCTCGAAGGCTTAAACATTATCAGAAAATAGAGACCACTTAACATTTCAGAACTGTGTTAATGATAAAGTTCTCCATTCAATGGTATCTTTTTTTTTCTTTCTTTTTTTTTTTTAAGTAGTGAACAAAATAGGAAACTGGGTAGCAGTGTCCATTCAACATGATGTAGTAGGCCAAATGTTCATGTTCTCTGTTTAGTACAGAGAATTCACTTTTTTAAGTGAGTATTTCATAGGCTCCACGGTACGCCGGTTTCAAGGACATTTCCACGGCTATTCAGTGTCAATTATTCTTAGATTTTTATGTCCTAGAAAACATTCCCCAAATTCAATCACTGAGATTTATGAATGCCACCCACAGAAGGGAACAACAGCACTTGATTTCATGGAAAGATATTCCTTTTGGTAGCTGGTAATAAAGCACAGCATTTTCCTTCCTGCATCTACTAATGAGGAGAATGATGGCTCCATTCTGTTTACCTCGACTTCACGTTTCTTCAAAGCAGAAATTCTTCAAGGTGACCTCCCTAAATGAAATAGCGGACAATCTAGGTTGTATTTGGAACCCTGTCTGTCCAGAAAGGGGTGACTTATTTGTGATCCCTTTGAAAACCAGAAACCTAACAAAGTGATCAAGAAATTAGCAATTATGTATTGCTAGTGATCAATAAAATTTTGTTACTTAATGTCTTTAACAGACAGCACGTGTCAGGCACTGTTCTAAATACTTTACAAATATTCCACCCATGTGATTCATTTAACAGTTACTGCATCTTGTTAGGTAAGAATTATTATCACCAATTTCTAGACAAGGGAACTGAGGCACAGAGAGGTAAATAATTTGCCTAAGGTCACACAATCCTCTCTTAACATTCACACAACTAACCCTCTCTTAAAAAGTTAAGAGTAATCCTCTCTTAAAATTCACCAATGGTCAATGTTTTAGGATGATCCCCTATACTTTTCTGGGCCTCCTCCCTAAATAGGAGTTTCATTTTAATGAAAAGTCATTCAAGGAGCAATACTGAAAATAAATCACCTGCGGGCGGCACCTGTGGCTCAGTGAGTAGGGCACTGGCCCCATATACTGAGGGTGGCGGGTTCAAACCCGGCCCCGACCAAACTGCAACAAAAAATTAGCCAGGCGTGGTAGCGGGCACCTGTGGTCCCAGCTACTAGTGAGGCTGAGGCAAGAAACTCGCCTAAGCCCAGGACCTGGAGGTTGCTGTGAGCTGTGATGGCACAGCACTCTACCAAGGGCAATAAAGTGAGACTCTGTCTCTACAAAAAAAAAAAAAAAAGAAATCACCTGCTAATAATACATGCAGTTGGAGTCATTAATAATTTTCTTAAGTGTCAAATATTGTGTTCAGTGTCAAAAAAAATTTTAACGAGAAAACGCTCCTATTTAATCTGTAATCTTAACAGTCCCACAAGGAAAATATTACTTCCTTTTTTTTTTTTTTTTGAGACAGAGTCTCACACTGTTGCCCTGTGTAGAATGTCATGGCATCCTAGCTCATGGCTCAAGTGATTCCCTTGCTTCAGCCTCCCAAGTAGCTGGGACTATAGGCGCTCACTGCAACACCTGGTTGGTTTTTCTATTTTTAGTAGAGATGGGGGTCTCGCTTTTTTGCTCGGGCTGGTCTTGAACTCCTGAGCTCAAGGGATCCACCTGTCTTGGCCTCCTGGAGTGCTAGGACTACAGGCATGAGCCACCGTGCCCCAGCCAGCATCATTTCTATTTAAATGAGAAGATCTAGCTGTGAGTAGCTACCAACTTTCCTGTAGTTACATGACCAATAAATGGAAAGAAGAGTTTCAAACCTAGACCATCCATCCTATTGCAGAACCCACCTACGATAGCATGAGGCTTACTGCCTGCCTATTAGGAAGCCGGTCTTTTAAGGAGAGAGGACTATGGGATCATGATTTTGGCTGGCTGTTTTCCATTTTTTCCACTCTTAACATAATAGGCCGTCAACAAGTATTTATTAAATTGAATAAAACACATCACGTTTAAACAGATGAATTACGAATGTAGTTCATTTATAAGGAGAATTCTCCAGCCAAAAAATAGCTTCTCAAAAGAAGCAGTGTATTAAACCAATTGATAATTCCAGCGTCTAGCACAATATATCCAAACATGACTACTAATATGACTATTGGAAAAAAATAGAAAGCATCACCTTCTCTAAAAAATTTTAAATAGAGAGTAAAGTCACATCTATGGTAAAGCTCTAGGAGAGTCGTGCAGAAATAAGGAGAGAAGGGCTGGATAGAGGGTCTCAGGTGTCTAACACAGCGCTGGTTTCCAATGAGAAGCATGGTTCTAATGTAAATTACCAAAAGCAATTTTCTACAATTTCTATATCCTTCCGCAACTGTGAAGACTATTCTTTTCTAAAATTTCCAGATCCTCTTGCAACGTGACAAGCTGTCATCTGACAATACACACATTTTTCAAGTCACAATTTTGAAGACTTTTTTTCCAGAATCATAATACAAATCAATAAATTGGAATCAGGGCGGCATCTCTCTCTCAAAGGAGTAGGGTGCCGGCCCCATATACTGGAGGTGGTGGGTTCAAACCCAGCCCTGGCCAATAACTGCAAAAATAAATAAATAAATTTGAATCACAAGTGAACTGGAATGGCCAATAATTTTTATCATAATCTCATCTCTCCTACAGATAAGACCATTTTTGATTGTTTTAAAATTGTAATAATTTTAGAGATTATCTAATTTTATAATATTAGAAGCAAAACATTTTACATGATTAAGACAAATTTAAAATGTAATTAATATTTTTAAATTTAGCTGTTCCCATAAAATCACTAATACATTTTATTGGCTTAGTCAGTTATTACAACCACAAAATGTATACAGTAGTCCCCCATTATCAAAGGGGGATTTATTCTAAAACCCTTTCAGGCTTCCTGAAACTTCAAACTCTACGTATATTTCTTTCTATGCATGCATACTTATTATGAAGTTTAACTTACAGTGAGAGATTAACAATAAACACAGAACACTTATAAAAATGTTTCTTTCTTATTCACTGTACTTGCCCTTTTTCTTCTTGTGTGAGATAACAGAATGACCATGTGATGAGACCAAGTGAGATGAACATCATTGCCTCTTCACCTTCCATATTTCTGAATTTGTGTTATAGTCTTTTAGTGATAGTGTCAGGGGAGTCATTGCTGAAGTCTTCCTATAGACTCCATGCTCTTGGTACAGCAGGATGCCATCAAGTGGAGCACGTTTCTGTTCATGCCCTCCACGCACACACTTAATGCCTTTCCATTTTAACTAAACTTTTCTCCTGCACTGTGGCCATAACCTTTGCAGTTTGAGGTGTGGCAGCAAAATTACCATGAATTCCTTTTTCTTTATTCATAATTTCAGAAGTAAAAAATTTGTTCTCACCGTAGGTTACACACGATATTTTTTCTTCCTTTATTAAATTGAGAACTTTCTCCTTTTCATTTAAAACAAACACTTGACAGCTTCTCTCAGACATACCCAGATTGCTAGCATCACTACCCTTGCACTTGAGACCACTATGAAGTGGTTACTGGACACAAGCACTGGGATACCACAACTGTTGATCTGATAACTATAAGGGTAGAACTGAGACAGTTTCTAGGTGAGACCGACATTGAAATTGCAAGTACAAACTATTTATTTGAATTAGAGTCCAGACAATGGAAACTGATTTCTCAGAAAACTAGCGTAATTGACATTCTTAAAACTCACGGCAAATTACAGGCCACAGAATATAATACAAAAGTAATGTTCTCTTTTGTATCAGAAAAGGACTGAGGTTTTTTGGTACAGAGATTTGTCAGACATAAAATAAAGAATAAGGAGAAGTTCTTAAGCTCTGATGGCTTTTTAAAACATAGGAGTCTTTGATTCTATGAAAACAATATGTACTTTTTCTTAAATTATGAGAAATCATCTCTGCTAGGGAAAAGAGAGTGGAAATTATATCATTTCTTAAGGTAAGTCCTAGCCCTATGAATTCTACTTCATTAGATTTTGTTGTAACCTAGTGTAAACTGCAAATAAGAATTGCCTTAAAACCATTTATATAACCTAAATATTTTAAATTTTCTTCCAGTAGAGCTTCCATTTTCTTATATATGTGTGTATTATCCCACTTGAGTTCATTTTCAAGAAAAATGTTAATGAACTTTAAAATATTTTAGGGTTGAACAGAATCAGGAATCTATCCTATAAGTGATAGTCTTACATAATCATAGAATTATACATTCTAGTCACCAAACCTCTGTCCCTTGCAACAGAGCCCTCCAGTTGACATCAGCACTTCTCTCTGACCTGGGGGATCTCCCTCAAATCCCCTCTTGCCCAAGGCTAAGGACTTTTGTTGCTTGGTAGAGTTCCAAACATTACAAAACAACGCCCCAAAGGTTTTCATGTAACTATGATCCCTCTTGATGCAAATGCCTGGTGAAGACAGTAACATGGTCCCCAAGGTACTTAATTCATTTATGCCAGAGGTTGAAATTTTTGAATCTTTTGCATGACTGACGAGCTCCCAGCACTCTAGTGTCTGCAGCAGTGACTAACTCTGTGCACCACCACGTGGTGACATGTACCCTCGGGAGGCAGATGTATGAAAAATAAGACCTCAGGGATAACCTTCAGCAGGAGGATATAAATAACTCCCACATCCTCACTATTCCAATGATGGAACGTGAGCCATAAAAGGGTTAATTCTAAGCACCCTCACCTGAATATTACTTATAATATATTTATCATAGAAAAGTTAGCTAAAAATTCTTAGCTGGATATCAAGCAAAAACCCTACATAGAGTGTTGGAACATAGGTACTGATCTCCTTGAAATATAAACAATTATTTTTATTTTATCAACTCAACTATTATTATCATTAATGACAAGAATAACAATGCATTCACATAAGTAGTTAAGAAATTTACATCCTATCCATTAATGTTTACTGGAAAATGAATAAAGGACCTATTTTGTAAAATACTTCTTTACATATGTCCCTTAACCAGATCCCAATTAAACTTGCTGCAAATGACACAGGATAATATAGGATACATTGTATATATAACATTCCCTTATGTGAGAAAGACTCAGAAAAGTCCTTGGCATGAGGAAAGGAATACATGCCATATTAAGTATGTAAGATTAGAATTTGTATTCCCCTTTCACATGCACAAAGTAGAAAATAATTTATTGCACAAAGGTAAATGACTCATCTGTAGTCACACTGTTGGTAAGTTTTTCTGTCGCAAAAATATCGTACAAATATTTGGGACCACATATTAACTCAGTATCATTCCCACAAACCACCCCTTTTGCCTCTCTGTGTAGCTGTGAATCATTCTGCAAATAAAAGGCAGTTCTGTGCAGCTAGACAAATACGTTAGAAATTTGTAAATTTAAGTCACTTCAAAGAATGTGCTCAGTGTTTCCATCTTTGCTAAAATGCTTCAAGGTTGGGAGGAAAAGTGCTATGATCACCCACCTTTTGTAGGTGAGGAAACCTGGGGCTACAGCCATACCCCAGAGTGACTTAACCTGTGCTCACACAGTTAATTAAAGGGTGGGCCTGTGATTCAAACTAACGTATTTCCCTCTGGATTCCAGAGTCTAGAAATTCGCAACTTTCTCATATCCAACTGCCTCATTACATAGTCCAGAGGCTGACAGAAAGGCTGCAATGTCTGGCCTTCTGAGTGTTTACGATATTCCAGATGCACTATCTAATTCTGTCTTGTTCTTTCTTATGTCTTCGCCATATCTCCCACAATCTCACTGTAACTTCCAGCGATTACTAGCACAGAACCAAGGACTTGCCACTTTTTGATAATAGTTGCTCATTCACTAACTAGGTGCAAAAGTTTGGGGACACCTATTCCAGAAGTGGTGGAAAGAAATTGTTCACCAAAGGCAAACTGGGTTTACTTATTACCAAATTCTATATTTTTTATTTTCAAAAAAAAATACTGTAATAATGACTTTTTAATAAGAATATCCAGCATTTTCAAAAAAAGCAGATATTTTCAAAAATTATTGGTGGGACATGTAACCCTCCTGGATATAATTTACCAATTCCTAAACATACTATTGTAAGTTGCAATTCCAACAATTCCAATTGTGAAAGTGTTGCCTAAGAAAATAACTAGTGATGTCCAAATGCATACCAAAATGTTTACCTTTGACATGTAAAATTAGGAGATAACCACCTACAATTTAAACTTTCAGACTCTTAACAACAGTATGTGATCAGTCAAGCCAGTTCTTTCTTCTCTAAATAACTACCATATAATTAAAAATCATTTCTCTATTTTTTTTACTGTTTTCATATTAAGGACATCCATTTCTTCCTTCATTCGTACAAATTAATGTTAGCCTGTGAGCAAGTGGCATACATACCTTTATTACATGATGCTTTTCTTGGAATGCAGGAATCTTAAACATTTGGCACCAATATGTTGTATCTTTGTTTGGGATGGGGACCTGTCTTAATAAAAAGGAGAGGAAGAAACAAAGTCACATATTCTTGACATGATCTTAAATACAATCATATAAGCAAAAACACTCTTATGAAGCCATAGCCTACAATCACAAACACTAAAAAAACTTACATTCTGATTTACTAGGTCAAAGGATGGTAAGGCTGCAGATAGCACGTTGGTTTTCTCAGGGTTCAGTAACCTCAGGCTCTTGGTGCCCCGATTGGAGTCGTGGTACTTGGGGCCAGCTTCTCCCACATCCTCCTGGTGGTAGGCCCAGATCACTCTTACAGTGCTATCCTGGTGACCAAACATGGGCAAGATTTTGTCTCACGAGAGCACTTTTTTTTTTTTCACCACTGAGTTAAGTTTAAAGAACTCAATTTTAAACAAGACAATAGAAGAAAAGAGAATAATGACATTCAGCATTCTCAGTGTGGTCCCCAACATTAACTGTGTAAATCTGACTACGTTATTAAAGATCCTGATAGACAAGTAACTTTTTGTTAGGAATCATCTCTCTCAGCAAGATTATGTGTTCCAAAACAGAATTAAGGGCAAGTGACTTAGTAATTATGTTGTCATGAGTACAAGTCACTGTCATGCCAAAATTTAAACTAGAGTCTAGTACTTACCAAGTAAATATTCTTATTATGCAGCAGAGATTTTAATAGAACATGTTAGGTGAAATAAATAAATAAAACAAAAACTAAAATTACCTAAGACTTTACCTTTCACAGTAGGTTTTGTCCTAGGCCCTAGCTTGGTCATGTGTATGAATTTACAAAAAGTATAAATACAGAAATAAGAAGGATTTCTGATTCTGGGTTTGTTTATTATAATAGAATTGATCTATAATCATTTTGTTAATCCTGGAAATTTTCAAGGGACTGAGATTACCCCCCAACTAGGGAAAGTACTTTCAGATGAGATTGGTTTCCATTCAGTAATCAAGAGAGATTGCCCAAAGGGTTGTGGGTGGGGAAGATTTTCTGGGATATAAAGAAATTGTTCAGTCCTCCCCCAGATAAAGGTATTTTTGCCAGATCTTTGTAATAAAAACTTTGAAAATAAATAAGAAAGCAAAAGCTCTTTATTTTAAATGTTCTCTTTGCTACAGTCTTTTCTAATAAGTCAAATGACTATAATTATTATCCCAATTAAAGTATAATTGTACTGGATATTACGTAAAAACAGATTCTTGTCTTTGCGTGTGTTTTTTCTTCCTCTTTTACTCTTTATGTTGAATGTTAATCACAACTGCTTCATATTTTTTATTGTTTCCGTTTTAGTGTTTTAATTTACCAAATAAAAACAGATAATTATATTGGTCTATGCAAAATAAAATCGATCCAAGCAATTCATGAAAATTTCTGAAGTACCACATGAATTATATATCCTCTAAATATTTAATTTGCAGATGCGTAAAGATATGATTTTTGCATGGAGTCTGAAAATAAGAGATCTCATATAATATGCCACTGGGCAATTACAATCAACCAAGTATTCATTTTGATTTTAGACATTTACAAAGCTGAATCAGTTACAAATCCTAATTATATCCTAGTATTCAGATTCATAATTATCTCTTGTGTAATACATTTCTGCAAACTTTTATCTATTGTCTATTTTCAAACTTTACAGGGAAGCTAAAAAATACATGACAGCTAGACCATACAAACTTTAAAGAGCTCTTGAAAATGTTAAATTCACCACAAAATTGCCATCATTGAAATTTATAGTCGTAGATTTTTGTCATCTAAAAAGACTTTTAAAATATTCTGAAAAAGACTATGTGACTTTGTTATCAAAGGTGATTTTTAGATATGTGTTTCTTTCCGTTTATAAGGCATTTCACGCACGTAAGGACAGAACTCTTTGAGGCGCGCTTTAACTCATAGACTCCTTACCGTGATCCTCTTGTCATTTGCGTCGCACGTATGCAGGTCTCTGGTAAATTCAATGATTGTGTGTGTACCGTTTTCCATGGCATATTCTAGATGGTAATCTTGCTGAGTATCTTTTTTCAACTCTCTATTTGCATTTGTAAAATAATCCTGTGGAAAATATGGAAAAGAAAAATCAGGATATCTTTCATACAGAGTGAAAATAATTTATAGAACCTTAAAAACATGATCCTGGGTTTGCTTACTATATCCTATATGTAGAGTTATTTGCTAAATCTCAGGAAACTCCAAGGTACAAGAGTATTCCAACTAGGGAAACTGGTGCTTCTTTGAACTTCTGGCCCTTTAGTAAAAGGCAGTATAGATTAGTAACATCACAGAGCATCAAAAGAGATGTAATGATTGAACATTAGATATCAATTGGGTACTTTTCTTTCATGGCACAATTAAAAGAGGACCTTTGGCACTATAAAATGACTTACCCCAAAGTGAAACAACTAGTGAGCAGCAAGGCCAGAATCAGCCCCATGGTCATCAGGTCAGCACTCTTTCCACGAGTCTGCCTGATGGAGCCTGCCTTCACCCTTCACCACTAGAGCAAAAAGACCCAAGGTAGGAGGGTTGTTGTTGCCTGAGTTTCAATGGCATATTCTTACTAAAATTAAATGCAATGAAAAAAAATGTGCAAAGAAATGAAACTAGTTGAATTGCAAGATATTTAAAAATTAGGGAAGTTTTGTTGTTGTAGCTCAGTCATAATTCTTGTACTAAACTCTTCAATGGTGTACAAATCATTTCTGGGAGGCAGAGGAGGTCAATGGACAGAGAGCACGGACCTTGACATCAAATCCCTGGGATATGGCCCCCAGCAGTGCTTTAAATAGCCTTGAAAAATTGATGAAATCAAACTCTGAGAGATTTGGTTTTTAACATTAGTAAAATGAGGATAACATGTACTTCTTTTATGGATTTTGAAAGATAAATAAATGAGATAGTGTATGGGAGGGTAACTTTCTACCATGGCTAGTACCCAATTAGTTCTCCTTCCCTCTTTTACATTACAGTTTGATTTTATCCCCCCAATATCTTCCGATGCCTTTTACCACTTGCCAGTTTGTTGAGAATAATTAGAATAATTGGTTTTAATTTTGTCACTTATAAAAGACATAAAATTTGCCTCAATTATACTGTTTTTTCAGCATCTATGGATATTTGGTTTTAAAAAATTGTGAAGAGTTGATAGAATATACATCCCAAAACATAATTATAATTACTTTACTAACATTAACATTGTATTTGAAAAAGTGATTGCGGTGCTTGACTAAAAAAGTACAACATAATAAGACAAAACCTTAAAATGTCTGTAATGGATGGCCTTTGACATTTTCATTCCAAGTACCTTTGTAAGGCAAATTATTGAGTGTGCATGAATTTGGCTTCCAAGGTACCAGATGTAGATATTTTTTCATATACTGAGACCCCAATTTATTGGCAATGCACAGTCTAAACTTTTTCCACAATAACTACAACTTAGGAGTACACTCCATGGACCAGGGCCTGTTTAAACACGTTGCATACATTAACTAATCTAATCTTCGTGTCAAGTCTATGAAATAAAACTATTTTTCCATTTTACAGATGAAGACCATGAAACCCAAATAAATTAAGTGGTGTACAAATCATTTCTGACAGGCAGACAAGTGCAATGGAGAGAGAATGGACCACTACCTTGTTCAGGTTAATACAGCTGGTAAATCATAAGGGAAATATTCAAATCCCTGTATTCTTACCCCAGAGTCTGTATCTATCTTCACTGTTCTAGAGAACAGAGGCTACTGCTGGGATAAAATAGGTCAGTTTGTTTTTGTTTATTTTTTTCTGTTTACAGAAACTAGCTATATTAATTTTTCACATAACAATACTTTTCTACTGCTCATGGTGAGGTTTGTCAAAAAATTTGTTCTGCATGATTGCAAGAGGGACTTTACCTAACAAATGCAATCAGTATAATCTGGCTTATTGTACCCTCAATGAATCCCCAACAATTAAAAAAAAAAATTAAAATCACTCATATGTAAAATAAAAAAAATTTATTCTGCAAAACAGGCTGTAATTTTGAAAGCAATTTAGATGAAATATGCCTACAGTACTGTGATTTTCACATTTTTCATCACTTTCATTTTCGATGTCTGTGGACAAAGAAGGATTTAGCTCAACTGTCTGTGCTTTTTCAGTGAACTCATATTTCATTACATGATTCAAGCAGTCACAGTTTTTGTTAACAAAAAGAATACAATACAAATTGTAAGCAGTTCAAAGAGCAGAATAATAATCCTAGTCGTGCAAACATGTTTCCTAAACCATGAATTTCACAAAATATCCAGTTGGCTTGCCAATTTTCCATTCATTCCACTTCCACTCAACAATACCAACTCCTTCCAACCATTGCACCTTTTTCTGGCTTTTCAGATAACTTAGCTATTAAAAAATGAAAGAAAGTTCACTGAGCTCATATTGAGGATCCTTTGTATTCATCTGCCTTGTATAATTAGCTGTGTGCTTAATATTTAGAAAAGACGTGGGCTAAATTATTTCAAACTCCTGGTTTCTCAGAAAAATGATTGTCTAAAAGAAGCTGATGAGGGAAAACATGATTGGATCTTATTTAAACTAAAATTAAAATGTGAATTAACCTAACCACTACTGTCATTCCACTATATTTTTTTTCACATTTTCCAACTTTTAGGCCCTATTTTGGAGGCAGATCTTCATATATGATTACACTATACCTTAGCTGTACAAATAATATTATTTACATGCATACTTCAGGAGGACCCTCATTAATTCTTGGAAAACCACATGTTAATTTCTTGATATTTTCTCCAGAGACCTCCCAAAATAACCATTCTAAACCTTCTCTACACAAATGACAATATTTCTCCCACACTCACGTCACATCCTATTAGGAGAATTCAGTTATAATACATGAGCGCTTCCATTTCCTTTCTTTCTATCCTAAAAAAGATCTACTTTATAATAAGAATAAAAAGAAATACTAACTTAAAGAAAACAGGGAAAAATAAAAATAAAACAAAGAGCAGATTGTATACATAGAAAATAGAAGTAAATGAAATGAAAGGGAAACATCACAACAGAACCCACAGACATTAAAGATTAATAATATTGTGCACACTTTGATGAACAAAAAAATTAGATAATTTGGATGAGAAATAAAATCCTTAAAATATATAAACCAGCATAACTCATTCAGGAAGATAAGAGACACTCTGAATAGCCCTTGTGGGAGTGAGGGGAAGAACCTCCCTACAGAGAAAATTCTAGCCCAAGATGCTTTCCTTTAGAATTTTACCAACTATTTTAAGTATTTAAGGAAGAGATAATACCAATCCTTCACAAACTTTTTTTTTTTTAAAACAGAGTCCAACCCTGTTACCCTGAGTAGAGTGCTGTGATATCGTAAGCTCACCGCAACCTCAAATTCTTGGGCTCAAGAGATACTCTTGCCTCAGCCTCCTGAGTAGTTGGTACTACAGGCACCTGCCACAAAGTCTGGCTAATTTCTCTATTTTTAGTAGAGATGGGGTCTCACTCTTTCTCAGGCTGGTCTTGAACTCCTGAGCTCAAGCAATCTGCCAGTCTCACCTCCCACAGTGCTAGGATTATAGGCATGAGCCACCTCACCAGCCTGTTACAAAATAAAATAAAATAAAAAAAGGATGAAGCAATTCCCAACTCAATTTTTTGATACCAACATCACACTGAAAACAAAATTAAAGACATTACTAAAAAAAATTACAGACCAGTATCTCTCATGGACTGAGATGCAGATTCTCTCTTTCTTTTTTTTTTTTTTTGAGATAGAGTCTCATTATGTCATCCTTGGTAGAGTGCGGTGTTGTCACAGCTCACAGCAACCTCAAACTTTTGGGCTTAAGCGATTCTCTTGCCTCAGACTCCCAAGTAGTTGGGACTACAGGCACCTACCACAATGCCTGGCTATGTTTTGTTGCAATTTTAATTGTTGTTTTAGCTGGCACTAGCTGGGTTCGAAACCCACCAAGATCAGTGTATGTGGCCAGCCCCCTAATCACTGAGCTATGGGTGCCGAACTGAGATGCAGATTTAGCAAATAGAACTCAGCCATATAAAAAAGGATATTATACCATGCAGAGTTATCTCAACGATAGAAAATCAATCAATAGAATTTATCACATTAAAAGTCTTAAAAAGAAAAATCATATGATAATCTCAATAAATTCGAAGAGCCTCTTAAAAATATTTATTCTTGAATAGGGAGTCTTTCCCCCAAGGTATGTTCTTGTTTGGTTTCTCAAAGATCAGGTGGTTGCAAGATGTTAGTTTCATTTCTTGGTTTTCAATTCGATTCCAAGTGTCTATGTCTCTGTTTTTGTGCCAGTACCATGCTGTCTTGACCACTATGGCTTTGTAGTACAGACTAAAATCTGGTATGCTTATGCCCCCAGCTTTATTTTTGTTACAAAGAACTGCCTTAGCTATACGGGGTTTTTTCCAGTTCCATACAAAACGCAGAATCATTTTTTCCAAATCTTGAAAGTACGATGTTGGTATTTTGATAGGAATGGCATTGAATAGGTAGATTGATTTGGGAAGTATAGACATTTTAACAATGTTGATTCTTCCCATCCATGAGCATGGTATGTTCTTCCATTTGTTAATATCCTCTGCTATTTCCTTTCTGAGGATTCCATAGTTTTCTTTATAGAGGTCCTTCACCTCCTTCGTTAGGTATATTCCTAGGTATTTCATTTTCTTTGAAACTGTGGTGAAGGGAGTTGTGTCCTTAATTAGCTTCTCATTTTGACTGTTATTGGTGTATACAAAGGCTACTGACTTGTGGACATTGATTTTATATCCTGAAACATTACTGTACTTTTTGATGACTTCTAGGAGTCTTGTGGTTGAGTCTTTGGGGTTCTCTAAGTATAAGATCGTGTCGTCAGCAAAGAGGGAGAGTTTGACCTCCTCTGCTCCCATTTGGATTCCCTTTATTTCCTTGTCTTGCCTAATTGTATTGGTTAGAACTTCCAGCACTACGTTGAATAGTAAAGGTGACCAACCTTGTCTGGTTCCAGTTCTAAGAGGAAAAGCTTTCAGTTTTGCTCCATTCAGTAAAATATTGGCTGTGGGTTCATCATATATAGCTTCAATCAGTTTTAGAAATGTGCCACCTATGCCTATACTCTTCAGTGTTCTAATTAGAAAAGGATGCTGGATTTTATCAAATGCTTTTTCTGCATCTATTGAGAGGATCATGTGATCTTTATTTTTGCCTCTGTTAATATGGTGGATAACGAATGGGGTTGGGAGAACTGGATGTCTACATGTAAAAGACTGAAACTGGACCCACACCTTTCCCCACTCACAAAAATTGATTCAAGATGGATAAAGGACTTAAATTTAAGGCATGAAACAATAAAAATCCTCCAAGAAAGCATAGGAAAAACACTGGAAGATATTGGCCTGGGGAAAGACTTCATGAAGAAGACTGCCATGGCAATTGCAACAACAACAAAAATAAACAAATGGGACTTCATCAAACTGAAAAGCTTCTGTACAGCTAAGGAGACAATAACCAAAGCAAAGAGACAACCTACACAATGGGAAAGGATATTTGCATATTTTCAATCAGACAAAAGCTTGATAACTAGGATCTATAGAGAACTCAAATTAATCCACATGAAAAAAAGCCAACAATCTCATATATCAATGGGCAAGAGACATGAATAGAACCTTCTCTAAAGATGACAGACGAATGGCTAACAAACACATGAAAAAATGTTCATCATCTCTATATATTAGAGAAATGCAAATCAAAACAACCCTGAGATATCATCTAACCCCAGTGAGAATGGCCCACATCACAAAATCTCAAAACTGCAGATGCTGGCGTGGATGTGGAGAGAAGGGAACACTTTTACACTGCTGGTGGGACTGCAAACTAGTACAACCTTTCTGGAAGGAAGTATGGAGAAACCTCAAAGCACTCAAGCTAGACCTCCCATTTGATCCTGCAATCCCATTACTGGGCATCTATCTACCCAGACGGAAAAAAATCCTTTTATCATAAGGACACTTGTACTAGACTGTTTATTGCAGCTCAATTTACAATCGCCAAAATGTGGAAACAGCCTAAATGCCCACCAACCCAGGAATGGATTAACAAGCTGTGGTATATGTATACCATGGAATACTATTCAGCTATTAAAAAAAATGGAGACTTTGCATCCTTCGTATTAACCTGGATGGAAGTAGAAGACATTATTCTTAGTAAAGCATCACAAGAATGGAGAAGCATGAATCCTATGTACTCAATTTTGATATGAGGACAATTACTGACAATTAAGGTTATGGGGGGAAACAGAAAGAGGGATGGAGGGAGAGGGGCGGGGCCTTGGTGTGTGTCACACTTTATGGGGGCAAGACATGATTGCAAGAGGGACTTTACCTAACAATTGCAATCAGTGTAACCTGGCTTATTGTACCCTCAATGAATCCCCAACAATAAAAAAAAAAAGAGAGAAAAAAAAAATTCATTCTTACATCTCTTAGTAAACTAGTAATAGAAGGTACTTCCTCATCCTTAAAAAGGGCACCAATAAAAAAACTTACAGTTAACATCAAACTTTATAATGAAAGACTGAATTCTTCCCTGCTAAGTTCAAGAACAAGTAAGTCCTGGAACAAGGCCAGGATATTGACACTCTCCACTTGCAGAAAGACCCACGGTTCATTGCTGACCTTGACAGTTTATCTCAACTACTTTCCAGCTCCATTTTCCCACACACTCTCTACCTAAGGACTTCAAAGTTCTGCCCTTGACTTTACACTCTTCCATCTTCACATTTCATGTTTTGGAACTATCTCCTACTCCAACAGATTTAAATCATCACCTTTATTCAGTATCACATATATGTTACAAAAGTCTATTTCACTTGAAAGTTTCATTGTCACTTTTGAATGTAACAATTCCACAATTGTATTCACCTTTTACCTGGAAGACTAGTTTTCCTGATTTTCTTTAATCACATTGCCATTCTCCTCGCCATCCATATTCAAAACTTCAGTCTTCTTTAGCTTCTTCCCTGTGACTCACATCCTCACAGATAGGGTCTGCTCCTATCAAACCTTCCTTCGAAAAAATAATTCATCTTCTAGTTCTATTTCATTTTGACTTCTACTTTAGTTAAGACTCCATCATTTACATACTTCTATTAAGGTCTTCCTTGAAAAATCACTCTCAGTGTGTCACTGCATTCTATTCAACAGTATATAGTACAAAGTTCTATAATGTAGATTCCAGCTTCCCTAAAATTGAGTCTGGCCTGGCTTTCCAGGTTACCTATTATCTAAACCTATTAATCTAATGGCAAGATCACTTATTACCTATTTATTGTTCCCTTCAAATACTTGGTCTTTTTCCAGCTCTCTACTTTCGTTCACATTCTTCTTTGCTATTTCCTCAGCTCTCTTCATTTGGCTGAAATATTCTCTCTACTAACTCCACCTACTTAATCTCTTCCTTTCCTCCAAGGCTCATGATTTTATTTCCTCTATGAAATTATCTTTGATCATCCCAATTGGAAGTGATCATTCTCCCAGGGACTCCTTATTCCTCTATTTACATTACCACACAGCATGCAGTATATTCTAGACATTGCGTTATCTTTTCAACCATGTGGTAATTGTCTAGAGGTTAACAGCCAATCTTTTAATCCAGTTATCAATTTGTGTCTTTAGAATAGTTGTTTACGTTCTAAATGGAGGGGGGAATCAATTGATTACTTTCCCACTTGCTCTTAATTATATTTACATATGGTTAAGACCTAGTGTGGAATGTGTTTAACCAGATGCTAGAATGAGTTTGGGTTTGTACGACCTGCCACGCAGACACATCTGGCATTGAAATCTGGGAATGTTGATGTGACCTCTTAGCCCCCACATGGACATGAATCTTAGAAAACTGACATTTGTATTTATAAAAAAGAGTTTAAACATGTAACAATTCTTTGAAATCCTTTCACACAAGGAGGTAATTTCCTACCAATTTTAAGTAAAAAAAAAAAAAAAATCCAAAAGAGAGAAGTCATGTTTCAGAATATTTTCTATTATTAATTTATAGCCACAGTACCTAACACAAAGATTTGCCTATTGAAGATGCTCATTAAATATGTTTACATAATTTAGAAAAGAGCACCCTGGCTTCCCTTTTGTGAAATCTAAATAATTTTCAAAATAAAAGATAAGTAAACAGGAACTGGCATCTCTATTCTCGGCTTTGTGGTATAGGGATGGCTTAACATGGTGAAACCAAAGTATCGCCCAGTAGTACCTTATTTATTCCATGGAATGTTATCAAACACAGCCTTAATGGTATCAATATCATACCAAATTATATCAATATTAAAAAGGCATATAGGCTTAAAAACACAGTGATGCAAAAGAAGAGAAAAAGAAAAAATAAAGATTCTGGGTCTCAAATTTCCTGTCATTTACTATTCTTACTGAGAAGAAGAATATTGAGAAAGGAAAGAAAAAAAAGGAAAGGAGAGAAGTAGAAAAAGAAAGCAAGCCTAACAGTTTGACAAAGTAGGGAAGCTGGAATCTACACAGAATCGTTACCGTGTTACTATCACCTTCAAGGAAAAATATTGGAAAGTAAAATTCGCACAGTAAAACATTCACCGATTAAAAGTTTGAATTACTGAAGCCCCGCTCAGTGGCTCTCGCCAGTAATCCTAATGTTCTTGGAGGCCGAGGAGGGTGGATCAACTGAGCTCAGGACTTCAAGGTGAGCCTAAGCAAGAACAAGACCCTTCTGTACTAAAAATAGAAAAAAACTAGCTGGGTGTTGTGGTGGAAAAAACTAGCTGGGTGTTGTGGTGGGCGCCTGTAGTCCCAGCTGCTTGGGAGGCTGAGGCAAGATTGCTTGAGTCCACAAGTTTGACCTTCCTGTGAGCTATGACACAGGGCACTATACTACCCAGGGCTACTGAGACTCTATCTCAATCAATCAATAAATCAATTGAAGTTTGAATATTGGTAAAGTCACCTAGAAGGTGATATTCACAAAACTATACTGCTTAGTACTTATGAGATATTTAAGGAAATTTCCCAGACCATTTTTACTACATCTAATTTTCACTTTTAGGATTAGAACTAGATCGTGCCCTCACCCCCAATCCTTTCCTATTTAGGGCATGGAAATCAAATGTAGCTTTATCACACACGTGGGGAAGGCCACTCCTTAGCCATCTTCCTGTGGTGTTGATATCCCAGGACTTTTAAGATAAAAGTAGAACTACTGACCACAGCATACTCTTATTGTCATGGCCTAAGGTCACAGGTATTCTAATTAATTGTACAATATAAATAGTAAATATATTGTATTACCATAAATATAACATAAAATACAGATAAAAGTAAGCTCCATTTAAGAATCATTAAAAATGGACTTTATGTAAGAGAGTTGGGAAGGATTCAAATAATCATGATTCTATAGAAATTTGGCAAGAGTTTAAGAATAAAAATATATCAATTTTTATATAATCTGATTGACAAAGCTGGCATCCGGAAGTTATTCTTGTTTGCAGTTATTCAGTTTTAATGTTCTGCAAAGTGAAATGTAAAGTCATTTTGTCCCACGTGAAAGGCTTGATGTAGATCTCCATCATATTCTAACTGAAATGCTTGGATTAAGATCCCCTTCAATATGAGCTGTCATTGAGTATTGTTTTTTGGTTTTATTGTGGATTATTATATTGATCACGTCTTTAGCTTGTTTGTACTTGTTTTGGATAAAAAATTTACCTGTTGCCCTTGAAAATCTGAGTTAAGAATTAGACTCCAGTAAAAAAGCTAATCTTCAGTTACGTCATAAAAACATCATGCCCGAAACATGTTCTCACAAGACATTTTTCTTTTGAACACTTCATGCTTTGAAAAGAATTAAGAAATATCTAATTGAGGTTTCAAAATGTCTGTGGCAACAGTCATGTAAGTTACTATCAGCAAGAAATTGACATTTATTGCTTAGCATGATAGCGTGAGTGCTGTCACTTTCAAACTAAGATAACATAAAATAATGTGCCAAAAAGCTGGCTTTGATAATCAACAAGTCGGCTATGACTTCTTATTCAAAACCTGATTGCACAGATGTTAAAGTGGTTCTCTCTCATTGTTAGTCTATTTTTCTCTCTTACACAGAATCTTTGCTGCTATGTGAAATAGGAGGAAGTGAAAACTCTTAACGGATGTAATAAATGATATGACTAGACCTTGGTTCAGCTTGGGGAATTGAATGTAAGCACAGCTGCAAGGAGATTCTTGAGAAAAATGTTACATCTGTCATCATTTTCTTCAACAGGTGCTTGTAGCTTTTCTTCTTTTTCTAAATCCCAAAAGCCTTGTTACTTCAAACATTTCTGTTTGTAATATCAATTTCTACAAGTGTTATGGTGGTTTAATAATATTGATAGTACAATAATCAATATTTTTGTGTGAAAGAGAATCTTCGATCCTAAAAAACATAAAGCTGTATAAACGACTATATAAACACAATCTTCAGAGTTCAACATAAGCTGATCTTAATAAGTTATTTCTTTGCTAATCTTAGAAATCGGAGTGGAATGTCAAAACAGAAAGGGTTTGCCTTTTAGAAACCACTTCAGATAAAACTGGAACTATCCATGTCTAATAAGGGCTCTGTTAAATACCTACCAGAAAGCCAAAATATGAACCCTGTAGCTTGTGTTCCAATAAGAGCTCCACCTGAGCAAGCTGTTTGTTCAAGTGCCACCTTCTAACACACACATTCTGAATTTTCTCCCACAGCTAATCATCTCATTTTAGTTTTCATGTAGAAAAATTTAATACTCTGCTATAATTATAGAATCATCAGAGATGTAGTATAAAATTAACATTTCAACTCTTTATCTGCAACAATATACTTCAGCAGAAAAATACAAATTCAGAGTTCACCATTCAAATAAGGTATTTTACCTTTCTTCTTTCCTACCACTGTAGTTTTCAGAAATATTTTAGATGACTTCTCTTAACTGTTCACGACCATTTCATAGAGAAATGAATTTTGAGGAGGAAATTAGTTCCCTCTTTCTATCTTTCCTCCTTCCTTCCCTCACTTCCTTCCTTTGTTCCTTCCTCCTTCTCCTCTGTCCTTTCTTTCCTCAACACAGTATATTTTCTTCAACATATTTTATTAAGTGCCTACTGCTCTTCGGACCCTGTTGTAGGGCTGAGGATACATGATTGGTATAGGACAGCAAACAAGGTCCTCATTACAATGGAACTTGTAGTTTGCTAGCAATATAAAATAATATTGTATTACTTAAAGAAATTTAAATGACAAAACATCCAAAAATTAGTAAGTGCTTACAGAAAAATAAAACAGCTATTATAGAAAGGGATCAGAAGCCTACTTCAGGCTGGGTGTTCAGAAAAGTTACCACAGATGCAATGATACTTAGGCTGAGAAACAAACTACAATTAGGAGCCAGCCATGCAAAGGGTGGAAATAGTAGACTCCAGGAAGAGAGAGTAGCTATTGGTTGGGTTATCTGGTGTGATAAAGCAAATAAAAGCCAGTGAGGCTGAATGATCCTGCCCAATGGGTACGTGGGTTCAGCAGGGATCAGATGAGACTGCTGACGTCATGACACCTTATAGGTCACTGTAGGGAGCTGGACGCAGCAGCACTGGTGTGTGAGAATAAAGAGAGAAGGAGTAAGAGGGACATCTGGAAGACACTTAGGAGTCTGGCAGGGGTCCATTTGGTTCCAGCTTCAGTGGTAGCAAAATGAACAGAAGGGAGCAGGTTTTAGATTCATTCTGGAGAACCTGAACATGGGTTCCATATATGAGCTGAAGAAAGGAGAAAAAGCAAGGATGACTTCTAACTTTGGCACTAACAGGAAGTACCATTTACTAAGATAAGGAAGGCTGAAGGGGAAACAGGTTGGAGGTGAATTGGGTTAAGTTTAAGGATGTCTTCCTAACATCAAGATGGGCAGGTCAGGATGCAGAGAAGATGTAGCTTTTTCTAAAACAGGTCAAAGGAAGGCACTCATGAGCGGAGGTGCTAGGGAGGAGTCAGAACCTCACCGACTTCACATGTGGCTGTGCTGTACACGTCCCCCACCTTCTTGCTTTTGAGTTTATATAAATCATAAAACATTCCTTTTCTCTTTCTCCTTATACTTTTTAGATCGCAAAACTAACAAATGTCTATTATACGTAAGTCAAATATACTGAAGTTCATTACAATAAGAACAGAAATGTGCTCATAACCATGACAATAGCACAGAGCAAATCTATCCGCAGAGACCAAGCAAACTTCTTGAAGCAGGTTAAAAAGCATCACGTTCTTATGGTTGCAAACATCTTCCCTTCTATTTATCTCTTGAAAAACCTAAAAGCATGAATGTAAAGTCATTTGTGGCATCACATCCAAGTTCAAAGACAACCTGAAGGATGCCCAATCCTGTCTCCCCCCAAGGAAGATTTTTCTCAAAATATTTTTTAAGAAATTATCATGCAATATGTAATACTTCAGTGACAAAGCTCATGATCTTACAATCTCATGAGGCAACCCATTCAATTCTAATACTGCTGATTGTCAAAAATGTATTTTTTTACACTTAGCTAAAATCTTCTATCCTTTAAATCTTTTCTCCTTCTATCCTTTACACTTAGCTAAAATCTCCTATCCTTTTCTTTTCTTTCTTCTGGAGCCAAATAGGTAACATCTAATCTGTATTTCCTGAAGAAGACTATTCACCACTTCAAAGACAGGATCATGGCTTTCTCAATGTTCTTTCTACAGCCAAAACATTGCCAGCTATTTCCCTTTCCTTAGACTCACAGATTTCCAGAGGCTTCAACCATCCTTGTAATCCTTCTTTCGCATGCTCCAGTTAATCTGTATGTCCTTTAACAATGCTATTTCTAGTCTGATGGTCCCAGGGTAGGCTGCTATGTCACTATTATTTTCCTTGAAAAGTAAAATTTATGGACAAACATTGCATTTTTGTGTTTAGCAGCAACATCATATTGAGCTTCAAATGGGCAAATACTTAGAACTTTTTCATATGAATTTCAGTTAAGTACAATTTTATACATTTTATACATAGACGGCTAATTTTTACCAAGTTGTTGAACTTTACTTATATTTCCAATTAGTTTCTGTTATAATTTTACTATATCACTATCTTTGAAGTCCTCATTCTATAACTTAATGCTCCCAGTGTGTTAATAAGGTTTGGGGTATGAGTGTGTAAATATTTATAATTATAATTGATTCAACTGTAGTCCACATTCTACAAGGATACCATGAGAAACTCTATAAAATACCTTACTATCACCCAGATGCACCATTTATTTAATCGTCTGATCTACAGGTCTAGCAAATCAAATGCAAAATACAGTCTTGCCAAATTACCTATGTTTATTGAAACCATACTGGCCTCTAGTCATTAATGCTTGAAAAGTGTTCACAAATCAATTAATTAAAGATTGTCAGAAAAGGATGCTGAACTTTTTCAAATGCTTTTTCTGCATCTATTAAGAGGATCATATGCTATTTTTTTCTTGTATTTATGTGATGAATTATGTTTACAATTTGCATATGTTCAACCAGCCTTGCATTCCTGGGATGAAGTCCACCTTGGTTGTGATGTATAATTTTTTTTTAAAGTGTAACTGTATTCTATTTGCTGGGATTTTATTGAGTATTTTTGCCTCAATATTGATTAATAACATTGCTCTGTAGTTTTCTTTTCTTGTTGGGTCCTTTCCTGGTTTTGGTATAAGGTGATATTTGCTTCATTGATGAAGTTGGGGAGGGTTCCTTCCTTCTCAACATTCTGGGATAGGTTCTGCAATATAGGTATGAGATCTTCTTTGAACATGCTGGGATAGCTTCTGCAGTACAGGTATGAGATCTTCTAGTGTAAAATCATCTGGTCCAAAACTTTTTTTGTTGGAACTTGTTTTATTGTTTTTGCAATTTTTGGTGCTTGATATTGATCTTTTCAAGAACTCTATTCCTTCCTGGTTAAGTCTAGAGAAGTAATGTGATTCCAGGTATTGGTCCATTTACTCCTTGTTTTCAAATTTCTGGGCATAGAATTTTTTGTATTATTCAGTGATGATCACATTCAACACAGTGCTGGAAGTCCTAACCAATGTAATCAGGCAAGAGAAGGTTATCAATGATATTCAAATGGGGACAAAGGATGTCAAACTTTTGCTCTTTGCTGATGATACGATCTTATACTAAGAAAACCCCAAGTATTCAACCATGAGACCCCACAAGTGATCAAGAAATACAGTAATATTGGGATAAAAAGTTAATATCCACAAATTAGTAGCCTTCATATATGCAAGCAACAATCAAACCGAGAACCAAATCAATGTCCCAATATCCTTCTCAGTAACTTCAGAGAAAATGAAATACATTGGAATATACTTAACAAATTATGTAGAACAAATGAAGTTCTACAGAGAGAACTATGAACCCCTGAGAAAAGAAATAGCAGATATGTTAACAAATGGGAAAACATACCATGCTCGTAGCTGGGAATAATCAATATCATTAAAATGTCTGTACTACCAAAAGTTATCTACAGACTAAATGAAGTTCCCATTAAATCACCAACATCAAACTTTGAAGAACTTTAAAAAATAGTTCTTCAATTTACATGGAACCAGAAAAAAAAAAAATACCTCAAATAGCCAACGCAATTCTAAGAAATGAAAACAAATCTGGAGGCATCACATTACCAGACTTCAGGTTATACTACAAGTCTATAGTGATCAAAACAGTATGGTACTGGCATAAAAATAAAGACATTTACCTGTGCAACAGAATCAAGAACCTAGAGATAAAACCAGTCACATTTCACTATCTGATCTTGGACAAACCAAACAAACATATACACTGGGGAAAAGAATCCCTATTTAAAAAATAGTGCTGAGAGAACTGGTTAGCCACATGTAAAAGACTAAAACTGGACCCGCACCTCACACCACTTACAAAAATTACCTCACACTGGATAAAAGATTTAAATCTAAGACATGAAACAATGAATATCCTAGAAGAAAATGTGGGAAAAATTCTTAACAATATTGGCCATGGGAAAAAAATTCAAAAAGACCACACTGCAACTGCAGCAATGACAAAAATATAAGTGTGATTTAATCAAGTTTAAAAGCTTCTGCATAGCTAAGAACACAATCAACAAAGCGAATAGACAACCCTCAGATTGGGAGAAGATATTCACATATGAAGAATCAGACAGAGGGCTGGTAACCAGAATATGCAAAGACCTCAAGCAAATCAACAAGAAAAGAACAAACAACTCTATCAAACATTGGGCAAACAACATGAACAGAACCTTTCACCAAGAGGACAGATGAATGGCCAACAAACACATGAAAAAGTGTTCACCATTCCTAATCATCAGAGAAATGCAAATCAAAACCACTTTGAGACAACACCTAATACCAGTGAAAATAGCCACATCTCAAGGTTTAAAAGCTGCAGATGCTAGGATGGGTGCAGAGAGAGGGGAATACTAATGCACCATTGGTGGGATTGCAAACTATTATAGCACTTTTGTAAAGAAATATGGAGAATCCCCAAGCAATTAAAAGTAGACCTCCCATTTATCCTGCAATTCCATTACTAGACATCTACCCAGAAGAGAAAAATAACAATATTACTATAAGAAAATTTGCACTTGAATGTTAATAGCAGCTCAATTCACAGTTGCAAAGATATGGAAACCACTCAAGGGCCCATCAACCCATGAGTGGATTAATAAACTGTGGTATATGTATACCATGGAATGCTATTCAGCCATAAAAAAGATAAATACTTTGCATTTTTTGTATTGACCTGAATGGATTTGGAAAAAATTCTCCTAAGTATCTCAAGAAAGGCAAAGAAAGCATCCTACATATTCAGTACTAATCTGAAAATAGTTGATCAACAACTACAAACCTGCACTAGAGAAAAACACAATAAATTCAAGAAGTGGAGTAGAAGGCAGGGGGATCAGTAATCCCCACCTATTGGATACAATATAGGGGTATAGGGCACACTTCCTGGGTTAAGGACTCAACTAAAATACAACTCAAACTTTGGATTTTACCTTACAAATGCAAATAATATAACCTATCATAGTAACACAAATATTTTTTGAAAATGCACATCTTAAAAAAAAGATTGTCCTTGAATTTTCTCAAAAATTACTATCAATCTTCCCTGTCTATACATTTAGTGCGTACCCCTTCCCCAAGTTGAAGGCTGGAACATTTGTCTTCATGTGCTCTGCTGACTATTCGCACATTACGCTGATTGATTCATTATAATAGTATGTTGTATTTATTGAATACTTTCGATGTGTCACATACTCTGTTAAGAGTTTTACATACCAATTTCATTTAATCCTCACAAAAACCTGTAGTTAAATATGATGATCTCCCTTCTTCACAGAAGGCAACCATCACTTAGAGAGGTTAAGGAGTTTGCCAGTGGGCCACATAGTAAGTAGCAAGCTATACTGAGATTGACACTGTCAGTCTAGATTTCCTGTTCTTAACTGCTAGTTATTTCTTGAGGAACTGCCAAGCACGTGGAATTGTTCCTGGTACCTCGAGAAGATTTGGCATCATTGACAGTCATCGACTTGAAATGTTCCATGCACACCCAAGTAAGACACTCTTATCCAGCACTCCTGCTATTCTTCCTCCTTCTCCTTTCTGTAACTGTGTCTTGAGGGCATTTCACTCCTTCTTATTAGTAACCTTCAAGAATGGAGAGGAAAGGGACAGGATATGAATGCACTGCATGTAACTGGAAAGACACTCAAGAATTTTTCCAAATACAAAAGGAGCACATTTTATTATTGTGGGTTTAATAAAAGATTTTAAAGCAGAATAATTCTCTTGGTTTAAACATAAACTGAGAATGCCTAGGAATTTCATTTATTAATGAAATGAAATAATGTTGCATTGATTCCCTGCAATCATGCATAACTGAAACATTTTAGGCTTAGGTGTGCCTCTGTTCCTGTCACTTAGAAATACAGAAGTCAGGGCAGCACCTGTGGCTCAAGGAGTAGGACGCCAGTCCCATATGCCAGAGGTGGCGGGTTCAAACCTAGCTCAGCCAAAAACCAAAAAAAAAAAAAAAGGGAGAAAGATTTATAAAAAAAGAAATACAGAAGTCAGTACCAGGTGGCAAAAGGAGCCCAGGAATAGCACAGGGCTATGAGGATGAGAGAAAGATCCATGGTCCAGCATATGTTGAAACACATCAATACTCTCAGCTCAACAATTGCTGCTCCTACCTCAGTATATAAATGAGAGAAAAATACTTAGAGTTATCCAAAACCTCATTAAACCTATCTCAGAAGTGTTTTTATGCCAGGAACACCCACCTTATTTTCCTATTTAAAGAAAAAAATCTGAAATTTCCAAACATTTGCTATCCTAGTATTTGCTTCAAACATCAGATGATGACTCTGAATGACTCTGTGTGGAATCCTGCTTTGTATCACTGTGACCTATGTCTGGAATCCTCCACTGATCTCGCCTCTACCTGGAAATCAACAGAGAAGCTTGAAAACATATAAATGTCTGTGCCCACTCCGCAGAGATTATGCTTTAATCAGTATGAGGGTGGGTGTTGCCTGGCACTGGAATTTTTAAAAAATCCTCAAGTGATTCTAATGAGTTGTAAACTTTGACATAGGAACAGGAAGTATCTTTCCCAGTTCTCAGCTCTGCCGGCTCATTACTGGAGTGCCATAGCGCGAATTCGCTTTGTCCTTATACAAAAGGAATGGGCTATCCAAAGGACCAGGAGACCTAGTGTCTACGTCTACCATGAATTTCTTCGTAGAAGTGGAGTTTCAGGGTATAAAATTTGCAGAAAAAAATAAAATGGCGCAATTCAGTTTTTTTTTTTAAATTGAGATTTCAAAGTTTTAGTCTAAAAATTACATGAAAGATCTGCAGGAGACCATTTTGTGTTGATCTAGCTTCTCAAAGGCTAGAATTAGCTTTCAAACGTTAATGAAGATGAGAAAGAATACAGAATATAAGAGAAAAACATTCACACCTAGTATTAAGAACGAAACTTCTATGAAATCACCAAGTCTCTTGATCAAAGCTCGCAAGATTGTAGCTGAGCTTAGTAAACATCTGTGTAACCATGCCACAGAGTAGAGAGCTGAGATGGTTCAGACACATTTGAAAAAACATCAATTATATTTTTTTCCAGGTAGGCGGCTTCTTATATTTGAAGTTTTCTGAGTTCTTTGATGCCCACACCAGATAATATTCTTCATAAAATACAGTATTTTGGATTGTAAGCACTATGGTTAACCTTGCAAGACACTCTTCAAAACCTGGAGCACTTGCTGTCCCTGATGTTTTGATTATCAGCATCCTAATCTGAAATATCCACACAGACACACTTCTTCTCACATCACTCCATTTTCATACTCTCCATAGCACTTGTTATCACTTCCTGATATTTTTCTTGCTTATTTGTCGACTATTACTCCCCCACCAAAATATGAACTTCATACTACTACTAGTGATATTGAATGCTGTGTCCCCCAGCAAATGATTTCCATGCTGTGTGACCTGGAGCCCTTGTTCGTACATCTACAAAATGGGAAAAATAAGATATTGACCTCCACTGTGAGAATTACCTGGGAACACACTTTAAGGATTCCTCACAAGGTAGGGCATTTATTAAGAATTCAATGAATAAAAATTATATTATAAAAATATGATAGCTCAAGTAGCTAAGGCGCCAGCCACACACACCAGAGCTGGCGGGTTTGGATCCAGCACAGGCCTGCCAAACAACAATGACAACTACAACCAAAAAAACAGCCAGGCATTGTGGCAGGTGCCTGTAGTCCTAGCTACTTGAGAGGCTGAGGCAGGAGAATTGCTTAAGCCCAGGAGTTGGAGGTTGCTGTGATGCCATGGCATTCTACCCAGGGTGACAGCTTAAGGTTCTGTCTCAAAAAAATAAAATAAATAAACTGTGACGTTTAGAGTAGAACAAAAGTAAGAGAAATACAATGATTTTATTTTTTCATTCTGTTTATATGTGTATTTTATTAGTCGTGTTCTTTCACTATTTAGAGAAAAAATTGGAATCTGTTTTTATGTAAGCTACAGCTTACAGGAAAAGAAAGGGCACCAAACCCAGACTCAGAAAATAAATCCAAGCCCCAACAAGCCAGGTAATAGTTACTTGGGCTTAGTTTCCTCACTCAACACACAGAAGGCAGGGCAGGGAGGTTTGAGAAAAATCAACCAAACTCTGAGCTCTTAAGGGGCAGCTAAGAAATACACAAAACACCAACATTTAACTAGTAGAAACAAGAATGGTATAAAGATTTTCTCATCATTTCCCTCAATTTAGATGACTAGAAAAAAGACATCAGTAGTAAATTCTATTTGTACGGCATTCAGACATAAAATCTCAAGTTTACAGTTAACCAAATTTATCCCTTTGAAATCATTTTTATAGAAATTTTTGCTCATATGCTGTATGATATCCTTATGAGCAGCATTTTTATGAGCTCTAAAATTGAACAAGTTAAAAAGACAAATATTTGGAAGAAGGTTGCTGGAGAAATACTTTTCCATTTAGAAGCTCTTTACTAATTATTTCTTTATATTACAATAAAAAGCATTGCGAATCATCCACATGCAAATATTTTGTTACATACTGATCAAACATTTCCAGAAACATGATGACATATGATAGATTCATCCCGTCCATCAGTAACTTTATTTTAACAAAACTCTGTTATAAATTATGAACCAATAAACCACCATTCACTTTCTTTGAAGTGGACTGTTGCCTCTGCTTCCAACACTCCAGAAATATGCTGTTGGTCACCTGAAGCCTTGAACTTTGTTTGTCACTTCAGGTGCATTGTTTCCTTGGCTGTTAAGTCTTCCCGTTTCCTCAGGCTAATTATGAAATCATCTGTTCTGCCAGGGAGAAGCACACAGCTGGAGAGCATCACCCCGTGTTCCAGCGCTGCACTGAAGCATGTGTCCTTATTACTAATGCACAAAGCATGAAACTTGGAGAGATCCCTCCCTCATCTGGAAATTGGGGGGCATAATCTGAAGACTCATAAATATCTCTTAACAAAGCGCCAGCTGAGCTGTGTCAGGGATGCACACTCTCCTCATTTTTCCCTTACAGCCTTTCAATTTGCTTTCCAAACATTTCTTTGTTGCCGTTGGCTGGGGTGCGCTTAAGAGAAGCACATCGTTAACCACAAAGAATGCTCACTGTTTTCTGTAATTTCAAATCAGTTCCAAGTACTTCCTCAGCGAGTGGCCCAGTAGCAATTACCCTGCTGCTGAAGACACTTCTCATCACAGAAAGGCTTCAGTTTGAGAGATAGCCAGCAAGCAAGGCTGTAACAAATGATGACATATGTTTCAGCCTCCATTCACTGGTGATGTATTCCCCCATAGGAAGAGTTCAATTTTTGTGCAAATTCAACAGACCTGTCTAACAATGCTGCTCTCTTCTCCAACTCACACAAACTCTGCATTCATCGCCTGGATTACATGCCTCAAACAGGCACTCACAATTGCTAAATGGTGTGAGTAGGGGTGGAGTTGCTCTGTGTCAAAAAGGGGCAAAGAACAAGGAAAGGACACAGACCCATCAGGGAAATGAGAGCTGAGCTGATTCTCTGACACAAAATAGTGAGGTTCTGAAAAGCCAGTGCAAAAGAAAAGACTGCTTCCCACTCCCACCTGTGGCACATCTGTGGAAGATGTGTAGAAACTGACTTCAGCAGCATCCCTGGGGTGACGTTTCCACAAGCATAAACTGCTCCAGAACTATTTATCCAACAGATTCAACGGAGATAGGCTTCATTTCATAGTCACAACATTTCTCTCTTTTCTTTCTCATTTTGATCATCCCTGGCTGTACACCATTTGAAGAAATATCTTCAGAAAGGATCAGAAAGGCTACAAAACGGGCAGGGGAAATTTCTATAATTCCAGGTCTCAGATATACAGTAGAACTTCTATAAGTTGATCACCTGTGCAACTATAACAAGCTGGTCAACATATGTAGGTAATCAGCATAAGGAACTAGGCCAACTGTACTGATGCATACATGTGGTACATGTCCAGTTTATGACAATTAGGTCAACTTAAGGACGTGGTCAGTGTAGGGAGGTGGTCAATTATGGAGGTTCTATTGAAGTTTTAAATGGTGGCCAAACCTTGAGGCAAGGAAAATCATTATCTGAATTTTTTTCTTTTTTTTTTATTAAATCATAACTGTGTACATTAATGTGATCATGGGGCACCATACCCTGGTTTCACAGACCGTTTGACACATTTTCATCACACTGGTTAACATAGCCTTCCTGGCATTTTCTTAGTTATTGTGCTAAGACATTTACATTCCACATTTACTAAGTTTCACATGTACCCTTGTAAGATGCACCACAGGTCCCCACCAATCTCCTTCCCTCTGCCCACCTCCTCCCTTTCCCCCTTCCCCCTTCCCCCTATTCTTAGGTTGTAACTGGGTTATAGCTTTCATGTGAAAAGCCATAATTTAGTTTCATAGTAGGGCTGGGTAAATTGGCTACTTTTTCTTCCATTCTTGAGATACTTTACTAAGAATATGTTCCAGCTCCATCCATGTAAACATGAAAGAGGTAAAGTCTCCACATTATCTGATTTTTTAACTCTGCAATTCTGCAGATGAATGTCACACTGCCCTCTGGAGGTAGTTTCATTCTATCTAATCTGAATTAGTGATTGATAACCATTGAAAAATATAGGATTGCTAAGGTTCAGAATTCTATTTCTTCTAGGCAGGGAGGAAATACAGAATATGAAGACAGTGTCAACTAACCATTTACAAACTCCTTGTGTGTGGAGTGTGTGGGCGTGTGTATATGTCAGAAAGAAGGGGGGAAGGTGAATAATTTCAGTAATGTCAAAACAGAATGGATGCATGTAGGCAGGTACTCAAAAGCGGTGGTAGGGAGGGGCTTCAAGATGACTGACTAATGCATCTGGCACTCACCTCTTCCACAGAGAGGAACCAAAATAGCAAGTAGATTATGACACTTCACATAGATTATTAAAGAGAGAACACTGAAATCAACAGAGAAGTGACAGGAAACACTGAAAGCCAGGAAAGAGAGGAAAGCAAAGCAGCCTACTCAGCCAGTGTTGACCGGGAGCCCAGGAGGCTCTCCAATGTAGGGAAAGAGGAAGTAGGAGAGCTCCAGTGGTCCACATTGCCCCTGTGGCCTCCAACGATCTCAGCCCAGGAAGATCCTCTCAGCTCTCACAGGCCCTAAGAGTAACACAGAGAGCTGCCAGGAGACACAGGGCAGTGTTGCTCCAAGGAGGTAGCTTGTGCTGGTCCCCCACACCCCCAAATCCTAAGCAACTGCAGCCATTTTAAAAGCCCAGTCCCCACCAGACTTTCTTCTGTCCAGGAGCTCAACAGCCCCTGCACCTCCACATCTCTGAAGCAACTGGCATCATCCCCACTTCCTCCCCTAGGAGAGAGGTGGCTGTGCATTTTCACATGTCACTTGCAGGCCTGGGAACTGGCCCACCCAGCCCATTGCAGCTACCACCAACAGCACTGACTAATTGGGTCCTGGAGGTTTGTCATAGTAGTGATATGGCCATTGCCATACTACATGTTTTCCTCAGGCCCAAAATCTCACCAGGCCCAGTACTGCCATCACCTGTTATCTCAGGGAATCACCTGGAGGCCCAAGAATCAGCTTGTCTTCATCCATTAACACCAAAAGCAGCATACACTGCCTAGGACCCAAGGACAGGTGCTTTGCCTACTGCTGTTACCACTGGGGGTCTAAAGACTGACCCACCTGGCATTCTAGTCCCCAGCAAAACTTCACCACAACTTCCACTAATAAATGCATCCTAAACCACCAAGGAAATCATAGACACCATTGTTTATTGACAGCCAAAGAAACCACCATAGTACTGCACATTCAGAATCAAAGCCGAAGGATCTCACCCAACCAACACCATAGACACATATTCAGGAAAAAGTCCTGCTCTACAAGAGCAAATTCAAAAAATTGTTTCACTAGGTTAATAGATAACAACATAAGGACACAAGAAATATGAAAAAGCAAGGAAATATGACACTTCCAAAGGAATACAATAATTCTCCAGCAACACATCCTAATAAAAAAGAAATTTCCACCTATAATCCCAGCTATGTGGGAAGCTGCGGCAGAAGGATCCCTTAAATCCAGGAGTTTAAGACCAGTCTGGGCAGCATAGTGAGAACTCATCTCTACATAAATGAATGAATAATTAAAAAGAAATGTATGCAATCCCGGAAAAATAATTCAAAATAATAATTTTAAAGAAGCTCAGTGGGATACAAGAGAAAACTTAAAAACATGATAAACAGAAAACAGAAAAAAAAAATGAGGCTATAAAAGACAAAATTATTAAAGAGATAGATATCATAAAAAAGAACCAAATTCTAGAACTGAAAAAGTTACTGAATGAAATACAAAATAATTAAAAAGCTCCAACAATATACTAAAGCAAGTGAAGAAAGAATCTTCAGAAGTGAAGACAGGTCTTTTGAAATAACCTAGTAAGACAAAAATAAAGAAAAAAGAATATAAAAGAATGAACAAAGCCTATGTGACACACACCATAAAGTGACCTAATAAGTCTAATTTTCTGTGTGCCAGAAGGAAAAGAGAAAACAACAGTATTAGAAAACCTATTTAACAAAATAATACATGAAAACTTCCCAAGTCTGGCAAGAGACTTAGATGCCCAGATACAGGATGCTCAGTTTCCTTATCAGACATAATCTTAAAAGGTCTCCATAACACATTATAGCCCAATTATCAAAAAGACAAAGGAAAATTCTAACAACAGCAAGAGAAAAGCATCTAGTCGCTTATAAAGAAATTAATCAGACTAACAGTGGATTTCTCAGCAGAAACCTTCCAGGACAGGAAAGAATGGAATGACCTATTCAAAGTACTGAAAGCAGTAGGCCTAACATTTGATTCAGCAATCCTACTACTAGGTATCCAAAGGGAAAAAAAGTCAATTAATCAAAAAGACACACACACACTCAAATGTTTATAGCAGCACAATTCACAATTACAAAGATGAAGAAACAACCCAAGTGCCCACCAACACATGAACAGATTAATAAAAATGTGGTATATATATACCACGGGGTACTACTCAGCCACACAAAAAGGGTGATCTAGTATCTCTGTAATAACCCAGACTGAACTAGAGATCATTCTTCTAAGTGATTCCATAAGAATGGAAAAACAAACACTACGTGCACTCAATACTAAATTGGACCTAATCAGTCAACATTTATATGCACATTTGGGGTAAAACTCAATGGAAATATAGCAGATGGGGGGACAGGGAATGGGTAAATTCACACTAATGGGCACATTGCACATTATCTGGGTGAAGGGAAACCTTATAACTTTGACTCAATCTGTACAAAGCCATCTATGTAACCAAAACTTGTGTACTGCTGCAATATCTGACATTAAAAAAAAAAAAATGTATTGGGGAGAAAAAAACTGTCAGCCAAAGATATTATACTGAGCAAAGTTATCCCTCATAAATGAAGGAGAAATACATTATTTCCCAGAGAAGCAAAAGCTGAGGGAATTCAACCCTAGACCAGCTCCACAAGAAATGCTTAAAGGGATTCAAACCCCCAAACAAAAGAATGTTATATACTATCATGAAAACAAACAAATTTTAAAAACCACGGGTAGAGTAAACATGTAAACATTACAACTACAGAAAACCCCTGAACTATAATGATAAACAATAAAATAGAAAGAAAAGAATAAAGAAAACAACTAATAAATTAATTAATAAAATGACAGAAATAAGCTCACACCTATCAATAATAATATTGAATATAAATAGAGTAAACGTTAAAAGGAGACATGACAACTGATACCACTATTATGAGCAACTATATGCTAATATACTTGAAAACTTAGAGGAAATGGATAAATTCCTGAACAAATACAACCTACCAAGATTGAATCAAGAAGAAATAGAAAACCCAAACAGATCAATAATTAGCAAAGAGGTGAAATAAGTAATAAAAAGTCTTCCAACAAAGAAAAGTCCAGGATCAGGTGGCTGCACTATCAAATTCCACCAAACTTCCAAAGAAAAAATAATACCAATTCTCCCCCAGTTTGTTTTATGAAGTCAGCGTTACTCTGATACCAAAACCAAATAAGGATACAACAAAAAAGAGAACTGCAGGCCACTATCCCTGGTGAACATGACACAAAAATTCTCAATAAAATACTAGCATATCAAATCAACAGCATATGAAAAAAATAATACTACATGAGCAAAGAGAATTTATCCTAGGGATACAAGGATGGTTCAACATACACAAATCAAGATTGAACATGACATATCACCTAAAACAGAATGAAGAGCAAAAACCACATGATCATCTCAATAGATTCAGAAAAAGTATTTGATAAAATTCAACATTCCTTCATGATAAAAACTCTCAACAAACCAGGTATAGAAAGAACCTCAACATCATATACTTGATTTTAGCCAAAAGGCTGAAAAGTGATGAACCTATAATAAAGGCCACATATAACATAATCATGAATGAGAAAAAACCGAAATCCTTTCCTCTAAGAATTGGAAGAAAACAAGGATGCCCACTGTAAACTCTCCTATTCAACATAACAAAGGAAGCCCTAGCCAGAGCAATTAGGGAAAAGAAAGAAATAAAAGGAATCCATATGGGAAAAGAAATCAAATTGTTCCTCTTTGCTGATGATATGATCTTATATCTAGAAAAACCTAAAGACTCCACCGAAAACCTCTAAATTTGATAAACGATTTCAGAAAAGTTGCAGGATATAAAATCAACAACAAAAAAAATCAGTAATATTTCTATATACCAAGTTGCAGGATATAAAATCAACAACAAAAAAGTCAGTAATATTTCTATATACCAATAATGATAGCTGAGAAAGAAATCCAGAGGGCAATCCCATTTGCTCTAACTACAAAAAAAAAAAAACCCTCAGAATAAATTTAACCAAGAAAATGAAAGATACTTACAAGAAAACTAAGAAATACTGATGAAAGAAATTAAAAATGACACAAACAAACAGAAATAAATATACATGCTCATAGATCAAAAAACTTAATATTAAAATGACCGTATTGTCCAAAGCAACCTACAAATTCAGTGCAATCTCTATTAAAATGCCAATGCTATCTTTAATGTAATTAGGAAAAAAGTCAAAAAGTACTATGAAACAAAAAGAAGAGCCTGAGTAGACAGAACAATTGTGAGCAAAAATAACAAAGTTGGTGGTATCACACTACCTCACTTCAAAATATATATTATAAAGCTATAGTAACCTGGTACTGGTACAAAAACAGACACATAGACCATGGGAACAGAATAGAGAATCCAGAAATAAATCTATATATTTACGGCCAATTGATTTCTGACAAAGGGACAAAGAACATACATTGAGGAAAGGCCATCCTCTTCAATAAACGGTGCTAGGAAAATTGGATAACTACATGCAGAAGAATGAAACTGGACGCTTATTTCTCACCACATACAAAAATTAATTTAAAAATGGATTAAAGCCTTTAACATAAGACTTGAAATTATAAAACTACTAAAAGAAAACATAGGGCATACATTTTAGGACATTGGTCTTGGCAAAGATTTTACGGCTAAGACCTCGAAAGCACAGACAATAAAAACAAAAGCAAACAAATGAGATTATATTAAACTAACAAGCTTCTGCACAGCAAAGGAAACAATCAACAAGAGTGAAGAGACAACTTATAGAATGGAAGGAAATATTTGCAAACTCTTCATCTGCCAAGGGACTAATATCTAGAATATAAAAGGAACTCAAACAACTCAACAGGAAGAACTAAATAGTCCCATCAAAAACTGGGGAAAGGACATGAATAAACATTTAAAAAAAAGACTTACAAGTGGCCAATAAGTATATGAAAAATGTTTGATATCGTTAATTATCAGAGAAATACATATCAAAATCACAATGAAGTGTTATCCCACTCAGAATGGTTATTACTAAAAAGACAAAAAAGTAGTAGATTTGGGCCTTGCCTGTGGCTCAGTGGGTAGGGCGCCGGCCCCATATACCGAGGGTGGTGGGTTCAAGCCCAGCCCCGGCCAAACTGCAACAACAACAACAAAAATAGCCGAGTGCTGTGGCAGGCGCCTGTAGTTCCAGCTCCTTGGGAGGCTGAGGCAGGAGAATGGCCTAAGCCCAGGAGTTGGAGGTTGCTGTGAGCTGTGTGATGCCACGGCACTCTACCAAGGGCCATAAAGTAAGACTCTGCCTCTACCAAAAAAAAAAAAAAAAATAGGAGTAGATTTTGGTGAGGATACAGAGAAAAGTTGACTCTTACACATTGTTGGTAGGAAAGTAAACTAGTACAGCCAGTATGGAGATTTATCGAAAAACTAAAATTAGAAGTACCAAATGATCTAGCAATTCTGTTACTGGGTATCTACCCATGGGAAAGGAAATCAGTGTCTCAGAGGAATACCTGCACTTGCACTACTGCAGCACTACTCACAGTAGGAAAGGTATGGAATCAGCCCAAAGCAGCGGTTCTCGATCTGTGGGTTGCAACCCCTTTTTAATAATGAAAGTACATTGCGGCATTAGGAAGGTTGAGAACCACTGGTCTAAAGTGTCCATCAACAGAGGAATGAATAAAGAAAATGAGGTATAGATGAACAATGGAATAACCATTCAGCCATAAAAAAGAAATGAAATCATGTAATTCACAGCAACCTGGACAGAACTGGAGGTGACGTTAAGTGCAACAAGCCAGGCACAGTAAGGCAAATACTGCACATTCTCACTCATTCTTTCCTCACATCTACAGTTGTTTATGCTTGTGACATCTATGTAGCTAACAATTCTCCACCTGATTGATTAAAATTTACTTGTATCAGGAATTAATACATTTTGAATAAAAGTTTCAGAGAATCCAAAAAATAAAAGTAAAAAAAAAATTTCAAAATTCTAAAGTTTAAATTTAAAATTAAATAGAAATGATGAAATAAGAGATATGGAAAAAAGCCAGAGGATGAGGTGACTGGGATATCAGTGGAGGTTATTATCAGCCTGACGTCATTGTCCAGCTATCAGTGCTACCACCTGTACAGTGATGCCCCAGGAGCCAATATTTTTTGTTTCATTGTTTCATGTAAAGTTTATCCTCACTGAAAACAAAATTACACAAAATTAAAAGTCCACCAGGGGTCCTCAAACTTTTTAAACAGGGGGCCCATTCACTGTCCCTCAGACCATTGGAGGGCCGGACTATAGTTTAAAAAAAAAAAAAATGAACAAATGAACAAATTCCTATGCACACTGCACAAATCTTATTTTGAAGTAAAAAAACAAAACAGGAACAAATGCAATCACACCGCCGCATGTGGCCCGTGGGCCATAGTTTGAGGACCCCTGCACTAGTATATGAAAAATTTCAAATAGTTTCTAGGGAGAAGATTCAATTTCAAACACTGGAAAGCACAATGACCCAAAATGGATGATACAGCTGGAACTGATACATTTCTTTTTATTTATAGTAATTGGTGTCTTTCATCCTTTCAAATGAATTGTAAGAAAACTGTCTTTCCACTTAACTTATTAGCATAGTTTAATTGTATTTCATATGTCAAAAAGTAAGTACACTGGTTAAGGAAATGGAAAGGCAAAAGATGTCAGCCAAATAGGAAGATGGCTATCCTTTATATATGTAAATAAGAATTCTATTTTCTTAGGAATAAAAATGGAAGGGAAAATCCTGTTTCCTGCTCATTAATTATAACGGGAAAGCATCAATTTCTAATTTATCTCATACTGATTATGTATTCACTTGTTATTTTGAGAAAAGTCCCAGTTTCAAATCTATGAAGCACTCCCAAGAGTACGTAATTAAGTCTTACACAATCCTGTGAAGAACCACTACCAGTGTGAAAACTGTTTGTACTGGGCCCGTTATGGCATGTTGAATCAGGACTCTACTCTCGGCCTTGCCTTTGACATCAAATTCTAGAACTACTATTCTTTGGGGGGAAATAATAATGAGGTAACATTTGCATGCCTTATTTGATAATATTACCATAGTAAAGATTTCTTATGCAAGGACAGTTAAAGGGCATATTATATTCTCCACACTAAACAAAGAGTTAAAAAAGAAAAACAAACCTTGACTCAAAGAGGTATTTAAATAAAATATTGCTACTTCATATCACAGGAGAATAAGTCATTCTGCTAGTGAGGCCTGTGTTTGAGATCAAACCATTGTTTCACAAAATTCAATGTCTTAGAAGCTTCAGCAGAAGAAAATTTACACAGCAGTGACTTCAGCAGAATGCAATCCTCATAAAACTTTATTTTATTGGAGTGTAGAGTTTCTTATTTAGGGAGGAAATGATTAGTTTATGAGCAAAAAATAGACTGGTGGTTTTGAACTTCGTATTGTCACTTCTCTCCTGGCACAGTTAAAACAGCTCAGTGCCAGAATCAGGAATCAAATTTGATGGTATCTCAGAACAGGGAGGAAGCACTCTGAAGTGGGGCATAAAATTACTAAAAAATGCACTAGACATCCACCCGGAACACTGATTTTAATATTATCAAAGCGTCAATGCAATGCTATAAGAACTAGGAGTTTTCTCCTGCCTCAAGAGACTTTTAGCAAAGGGCAGGATTTGGGGATGAATTTGATAAGTAACAAAGAGTGTGTATTCAACCACGATTTGGAACTTTGGTCACAAAGGAAACCTAACCCCCTAGTTGTTCTGGTCATTTCACAATTCTCCCTCCCCCCCACCCCCCATTCAGGAAGATATCCATGCACAGACAACATAGCTACTCAGGCTCCCTCAGAGCAAATCAGCAGCTGTCAAGTTAACTTTCTTAGTTAGCTATGAAAGTAGGTGAAAAATTTTTACCACTTAATAGAAGATTTTGCCTGGGGACATTAGGTTTTGAAGGTCTAAATGTGGCTTCCTAAACAGCTCTCCGAAGAGCTAAGTCCATAGCGATTTTCAAGGACCATTCATCCGGAGGACAGTATAACGGACACGGCGCTGAGCCTGGGGTCTCCAAAAGAACCAGGATTTGAGAGTTCTGAGCCTGGGGTCTCCAAAAGAACCAGGATTTGAGAGTTCTGAGATCCCCACCACCACCTCCCCAACCGCAAGGCCAAGAAGCGCTAACGCTCTGTTCCCCCCACACTCCCCACGGAGTCCTGTGAGAGCTGACCCGTTAGGTTTCCAAAGCCGACGTCCTCCCCCTTCCCATGAGGGATGAAGGGGACTGCGTGTGTATGTGGGGGAGCTATTAAGTGGGACGCTGGGGACAGGGTGGTGTTCAGGGGAGGCAAACTGCCTGGGCTCACCGGTGCTCAGCTTCCCGGGACAAAAGCCCGGAGCCGCGCAGAGGCGGGGAGCGCAGCTACCAGCGCGCCTTGGGCGCCAGGGGTACTGGAGCTGGTAGAGTGTGCGGGACTGCCGGGGGCGACGGCGTCCGGGCTGGGCTGGAGAGAGCGCGAGCCGGTGGCCACAGGGAAGCCCCGCACCTGCGCCCTCCCTGGGGTCGAGACCGGGACTGGGCTCGGGGCGCGGGCTCCGGGAGGGAACACGCTTACCTGGAGGTAGGGCCGCCCGTGGGCCACCCCACCCACGACGATGTCGGCTGAGGCCATGGCCCCAGTGGGTGAGAAGCCGAAGCCCACGTAGCCGGCGGTGCGCACCTCGAGGCTGAAGGCTAGCCGGTTGCCCCTCTGGCCCCAGCCCAGCCAGTATTTGCCCTCCGAGTCGAGCACCGTGCGGTGCGGGAAGGTCCGGCCCGAGCCCTCCGCCATCGCCCCGGGGAGCAGCCCCCACAGCAAGAACAGCCCCCAGCCGCACATCATCAGGCGCCTCCAGCCCGCGGCACCGGGCTCCAGCCTCTGCGGAGCTAGTGGCAGGCGCAGGGACCGCGGCAGCCAGCGGGAGGCCGGGACCGCCCCCGGCCGGCCGGGAGGGGCAGCACCGCTCTCCAAGCATTGGGTGACCGGCCGGGCGCGCCTGGTCCCGCCCTGTCCCGTCTAGTAGGGCTGAACCCTGGCAACTCTGGCCCTGCGAGCGCTCCCTACCAACCCACCTGTCAGCCCCACCCGTGACTTGGTCCGGAGGTCCGGGCTTGGTGAGGAGGAAAACGAGGGGCTGCCTGGAAGGACAGGGAGGTTTGGCAGACGTCTAGAAAAGGGGGCGAGCGCTGGGGGCGAGGGAGCCCTGCAGCCGGAAAGAGCGCGCACCTCGGGGACTAGGGGGAGCGAGGCCAAGGCTAGAAATTGACCAGGGACAGCAAGGTTAGCCTTGGAAGGGAGGAGGTGACTGAGCAAAAGGGCTAATCCTGGAGCGCAGTGGAAAGAAAGCGAGAGGAAGTACCATGGGGGACCTTCAACACCTCTGTATCCATTGCTGTGGATTTTCCAGAGTCCTTGCACCCCGCCGCTGTCGCCCTGCGGGGACATGGTTCACCGCCCCGGAGTATTTCTCTTCCCCTTCACCCTGCCGGGCCCAAGTCTTGTTCCTTACAACAGGAAGAACAACTGGACACGCCATGCTTGCCTTCTGCTGCCTGTTTTTGCTTTGATTTGGTTTGGTTCATTTTTGATGCGACAAAATCTGCTAAACTACTTTGCCATCAGCATTGTAGGTCAGGGTTGAATTGTCCTTTGAGAAGCTGATTTTAATTTAAAATCATCTTTTTCTGCTATTTCAAGTTCTGGCCATAGCCACGTTTATCCAAAGTTTTTCTTTCTTTTGCTTTTGCCTTTGCCTTTGACCAGTCCTGTCTTCAGAATGCTACTCACTATGGCAACTATAAATTACCTCCTTTATTTACTCCTTACACTGTGCTTCAAAATAAGTTCTAAGGTGCCTTACTAAAGTAGAAACAATACAAAGTAGAAAAACATATAAATGAGAGGATCAGATGAAAAAACATGGATAAGAAAAATACAACGAATCGTACTGTTTGCTCTGGCTCCACACAAGCCAGCTATATACTACTTAGTCTCTCTCCTCGTATTTCAGCCTGTTTTTTTTTTTTTTTTTGCACCTGTTTTCTTTTCTCATAACTTTTCCAAAGTTACCAGCACGCATCTCAACTATGTTCTTCTAAGGATTCAGGCATATTTGGCTAAGACTAGAAGACAACCGGTAATCTGCTAACCAGAAGATTCAAGGAGTGTCTGGAAAATGATTCATCCTAAGATTGGATGGAGGTCCACAGGGTTAGCCAATGACAATAGGCCAGCATCAGAGAAGTTAAAACCTTTGGACAAGGTGAGAAACAGGAGAGCCTGTAATGCCTTAAAACAACTGAAGCATTGAGAATAGGAAATATTAGTAACAGTAGCTGGTCCCTCCGTCAGACCCGGTGGGTGGACATCAATAGTAGAAACACCCACCGCAGCAGTGTAAGGGTGGCAGCCTTGGAATGCTTTCTGGAAGCACCAGGGACTTGGCTGCTGCTGCTGGCTTCAGCCATGAAGGGGGATACATGAGAAAGAGACACAAATTGAGGGTCATGGCATCCAGAGGCAGAGGTCACAGTACCGGGTGAGGCTCACTTGCCGCACTGAGCAGCCTCCCGGACACTGCGTGGGGATGTCAGATGACTGCAAAGCCACCAAAGGTAAACCTCCTGTATTTTTGTTTCTTTGAGACAGAATCTTACTTTGTTGCCCTCGGTGGCGTGCTGTGGCATCACAGTTCACAGCAACCACAAACTCTTGGGCTTAAGCGATTCTCTTGCCTTAGCCTCTCATGTAGCTAGAACTATAGGTGCCCACTACAACGCCCAGCTATTTTTGTTGTTGTTGTAGTTGTCATTGTTGTTTAGCTGGCCCGGGCTGTGTTCGAACCAGCCACCCTCAGTGTATGTGGCTGGCGCTGTAATCACTGTGCTACAGGTGCTGAGCCTAAACCTCCTATTTTTTGATCCTACTTTGATTCCTAGCATGAAGAAACCTGGAACAAACACATCAGTATGTTCGCTTCCTGGAGTTCATTAAATAAATCCCAGATTCACATCTAGCTCAAGACATTTTCTGTGTCCTTTAAAACAAAATGATGCCGTGCCTTCTGGAATTTGACCCCCATTTACTGTTGTAGCTTCGCCTTCCACAATTATCATCTTGTTCCCCCACTGGCCTCTAGACACCTGCAACTACCTCTAGAATCCTCACTGGGGGGCCATGCTTGTTGCATCACTGTGCCTTTTCAGAGTGCTTGCCCTCCTGCGTGTTAGGACAATGAGTCCTGTACTCTGATGCCCTAGACATGTCTGATGTGTGGCTCTACCCTTAACAAACATGCTGCATGATTTCTGAGAACATTTTGCAGCACTCTCTCAGCTACAATGAAAATCTGCACCTGAAGCCCCCCACCCAGCTCGACTAGAGCAAACAAGTTCTCTTGCTTTGCTGTGAGAACTTCTGCCCTGTGGCCAACGTATAAAAGGCGCAGCTTGCTGCATCATCGTGTCACCTCCCCCACCCCGCTACCTACTCCCATACCCTTAAACCTGACCCCTAAACCAACACTGGGGTTGCTGTATTTTTGACACCGCCTTTACCTGTGTGGAAGCTTTACACCAATAAATGCTGCTGCTTCACCAGCCTTAATCTCCCTTGCCTGTTTTCCAGTGGCTCAAAGACCCTAACACTGTGTTTGTCCTTTCTCTTCTCTGCCCTTGAAGTATTTTCTCATCCTCCTCCCCACACTTCCTAGTCATATGGCATCGACTCATCCACTGTGGTGCCCATGGAATGTTCTGTCCAGACCTCATGCAGCATCCCTGACACTTAGTGCACTTCTTGTCTACAGGCATTTTTCCCCCCAGAAGCCTCTGGAGGTCAGGGATTGCATCCGGTTCTTTCTTGTAATCCCACTGCCTAGATACAGACAATTATGCTATGAATAGGCACTTAATAATATTTGCAGAAAGAATGAATAGATGTATGCCCAGATCATCCTGGAAGCATCCTCTTAACAGAGTTGTACTGTAGGGGAAAGCCTGGCCCCACACATAATTGAATGTTCTGCTTTGCATTGGTATTGAAGCAAAAACAGAAAAGACCACACATGGATACACACAAAAAGAAAGTTTGAAATTGATTTTATTATTTCATTGAGTGGAAAGTTATTGCCTTTTGTTGTGACTGGCACTGCATCCAAAAATGCCCTGAATACTCAAGATACATTAAAACTAATATAATCATCTTGAGATTAGGTCAACAAGCAGAACATTATTAGCATAATTCATACTCACGAGACCCACTCAGCTTTGGCTTCAATTACCCCAGTCACTTAAGATAAAATAGAAAAAATTATCTTTGTGTTCTTTGTAAGCTGCCTGAGTTTTCTGGATGAAAACCAACTTCACACTTCAGTTGCATAGCAGACTCAGTTTCCTGATTTGGAAACAAATTGCTGTTTTGCTACTTGTCTTAAATTTGTAAGGAAAGCAGAAAGCATAGATTCATGAAAAATTCAGGGACTATAGCAGAGAAGAGAATGAAATCAGTGGTTAAAAGCTTCAACATTTTTTGCAACTATTGTTTTTGTTTAAAAAGAAACTTGCTGCTTATTTAAAGAAAAAAGTCCAGAAATGCAGAAAAGTATGAATAAGAAAGTAAACTGGAGAAAAAATCACCTGAAATTCCACCATCCCAAAATAACCCTCCCTGTATGCATTCCAAGAACACCATTTCCGAGCACAGTTCCATGCAAGGGTTGGAGTAACAGTCCACTGAGCAAGAATTTACAAAGAAACAGGTGAGTTGATTTTGTAAGATTCCAGATAGAGACACTGCCAGCATCCCAGTTACAATCATATTTTATAGGGCTTCTCTCTACATGTGTTCTTTGGACACACGAATAGACCAAAGAAACAGAATTGATCAAACTGGAGATTCATTGAGATCTTTTTAAATTAAGAACATTCAATCATATTACTCATTCTTAAAATGAATCATTTTCTCACACTTTCAATCAGGGATTTAAAATGTAGTATTTATTTTAATTCCCCACTCTGATACATAGCCTGCAATCTGCCTGTGTGACTGCACTCATGCTGAGCTTCCTTACCTCCAAACCCTCTGTTGCTAAGGTTTATTTATATTTCTATAGTAGTCAACTGCAAGGGGTTGGGGAAGGGAGAAAAGAAAGCCTGAGGGATGGTTACAAAGCCAAGGCAAAGTATGAAATAAGACGATCTGAAATAGGTATTTCTTTCTGAGCATTTCATAATTTTCCTGTCTACATGTACCTAAGATGCAACAATGATACTAAATATTTAAAAGTTCCTGTCTTCTAGAGAACTCAAAGAAAAAATATTTATGTAAGTGATCTCAGCAGTTCTCCAAAATAGAGAAGTTGAAGCACTTTCTCACTTTAGTCCATAAACTAACTCACTTGTGTGGAAAAGTGAGTTCAAGTTCATGCTATGAGTCAGTGGCAGAAAAACTAAAAATAGGATATGAGGTGTGTGTATGTTTAAACTACATACTTTCTGTAGCTCCCACCTCATCTCCAATAATAAATAATACGTTTTAGGCCAGTAGGTCATCCTCCTGAAACATTCTTTCAGCAGGGCTTATTTGTAAGGAAAGCAGAAAGAAGAAAGCATAAATCCATGAAAAAAAATCACTTGAAATTCCACCATCATTCCACCAGGTGATTTTTTTCCAGGATTTATGCTTTCTTTCATTCTCATTTTTCTCATAAGCAAGATTCTGTGATCTACTATTAGCTCAAGGTAATACTCCTCACTTGAATAATGGATGCTATCATTGATAATGGTAGCATGGATGGAGAAAGTGTAGATGGTGCATTTATTTTTATTATCAGGAAACTGAGATGTTCATAAATTAGTTCTTGGGTTACTTTGAAATTGAGTGCTGGTAGGTGCTGAAAATCACTCTAAAGCTCTTTATTATGAAAATCACAGCAAGCAAACCACTTTCCTTGTGCAAATTTTACACTTTAATATTATTCATAAACTATGCTCTGAAACAAAAATGTTGAACTAAAAAAAGTCTGTGACTAAAAAAAAAGCAATGATCTTTTTATCACTAATGACCATCTGTTAAAGCTTTCTGTTACAGTGAACCATGATGTTATCCATAATGTGGAAGGGAAGAAATTGACTTACAACAAGTATTTAGTGTATGTTATTGCAAAGCCATGTTTAAAAAGTTGTTTGGAGACCTAGGGAACAAGATGGCGGCCGAGTAACAGCTTCCTTGCATCTGGGCACCGTGAGTCTGGGGAGATAGGACTCCAGGCATCTCTGGCTGGTGGGATCTGCCTATAATCATCCTTGTGAGGATACAGGGAGTCAGCGAGAGACATCTGGACCCCAAGAGGAGGACAAAACAGTGGAAAAACAGCAAGTGCTCGCACGTGTTCAATCGGTCTAAACCCGCCAGTAACTGACTCATCGAAACCTTAGTTCACAGGCATGAGAACTTAAAGAGCAAGAGGAAGTGAAAAGAAAATTAGGGCAAGGAAACAGATAAAAGAAATCACTCATGAGGAAGAATCAGCAGAAAACTCCAGGCAACATGAAGAGCCAGTCCAGAACAACCCCGCCAAGGGACCATGAAGCTACTGCAGAGGATTCCACCTATAAAGAAATATTAGGAATGACAGAAAGGGAATTTAGAATACACATAATGAAAACAATGAAAGAAATGATGTAAACAATAAAGGAAACCGCTAATAAAGTGGAAAATAACCAAAAGGAAATTCAAAAACAGAATCAAATAAGAGATGAATGATATGAAGAATATAGAAAGGATATAGCAGAGCTGAAGGAACTAAAACAGTCAATTAGGGAACTTAAAGATGCAATGGAAAGTATCAGCAACAGTTTAGACCATGCAGAAGAAAGAATTTCAGAGGTAGAAGACAAAGTTCTTGAGATAACTCAGATAGTAAAAGAGGCAGAAAAGAGGAGAGAGAAAGGACAACGTTCACTGTCAGAATTATGGGACTTTATGAAGCGTTCCAACATATGAGTTATAGGAATCCCAGAAGGGGAAGAAGAATGCCCCAGAGGAATGGAAGCCATACTAGACAATATTATAAAAGAAAATTTCCCAAATATCACCAAAGATTCTGACACACTGCTTTCAGAGGGCTATCGGACCCCAGGTCGCCTCAACTCTAACTGAGCTTCTCCAAGACACATTGTGATGAACCTGTCCAAAGTCAAGACAAAAGAAAAGATTCTGCAAGCTGCCAGGAGTAAGCACCAGTTGACCTACAGGGGCAAATACATCAGAGTGACCACAGACTTCTCTAATGAAACTTTCCAAGCAAGAAGACAATGGTCATCTACCTTTAATCGACTTAAACAGAACAATTTCCAGCCCAGAATTCTGTACCCTGCTAAGCTAAGCTTCAAAATTGACGGAGAAATCAAATCATTTACGGATATACAAACATTGAGGAAATTCGCCACAAGACCAGCTCTACAGGAAATACTTCAACCTGTTCTACACTCTGACCACCACAATGGATCAGCAGCAAAGTAAGAACTCAGAAATTAAAGGACAGAACCTAACCTCCACACTGATGCAAAAGATAAAACTAAGCAATGGACTCTCACAAAATAAGACAAATAGAATACTACTACACTTATCAATTATCTCAATAAATGTTAATGGCTTGAATTCCCCACTGAAGAGACATAGATTGTCTGACTGGATTAAAAAACACAAGCCATCCATCTGCTGTCTGCAAGAAACACACCTGGCTTCAAAAGACAAATTAAAGCTCCGAGTCAAGGGTTGGAAGACAATTTTTCAGGCAAATGGAATTCAGAAGAAAAGAGGAGTTGCAATCTTATTTTCAGATACATGTGGATATAAAGCAACTAAAGTCAAAAAAGACAAAGATGGTCACTTTCTATTGGTCAAGGGAAAAATACAACAAGAAGACATTTCAATTCTAAATATTTATGCACCCAATTTAAATGCTCCCAGATTCTTGAAACAGACCTTACTCAGTCTGAGCAATATGATATCTGATAATACCATAATAATAGGGGACTTTAACACTCCTCTTACAGAGCTGGACAGATCCTCTAAACAGAAATTAAACAAAGATGTAAGAGATTTAAATGAGACCCTAGAACAACTGTGCTTGATAGACGCATATAGAACACTCCATCCCAAAGGTAAAGAATATACATTCTTCTCATCACCCCATGGAACATTCTCCAAAATTGATCATATCCTGGGACACAAAACAAATATCAACAGAATCAAAAGAATTGAAATTTTACCTTGTATCTTCTCAGATCATAAGGCACTAAAGGTGGAACTCAACTCTAACAAAAATGCTTGACTCCACACAAAGGCATGGAAATTAAACAATCTTCTGTTGAATAACAGATGGGTGCAGGAAGATATAAAACAGGAAATCATTAACTTCCTTGAACATAACAACAATGAAGACACAAGCTACCAAAACCTGTGGGATACTGCAAAAGCAGTTTTGAGAGGAAAATTCATCGCTTTAGATGCCTACATTCGAAAAACAGAAAGAGAGCGCATCAACAATCTCACAAGCCATTTTATGCAATTGGAAAAAGAGGAATAATCTAAGCCTAAACTCAGTAGAAGAAAAGAAATATCCAAAATCAAATCAGAGATCAATGAAATTGAAAACAAAAGATCATTCAGAAAATTAATGAAACAAGGAGTTGGTTTTTTGAAAAAATAAATAAAATAGATAAACCATTGCCCAGACTAACGAGAAATAGAAAAGTAAAATCTCTAGTAACCTCAATCAGAAATGATAAAGGGGAAATAACAACTGATCCCACAGAGATACAAAAGATCATCTCTGAATACTACCAGAAACTCTATGCCCAGAAATTTGACAATGTGAAGGAAATGGATCAATATTTGGAATCATACCCTCTCCCTAGACTTAGCCAGGAAGAAATAGACCTCCTGAACAGACCAATTTCAAGCACTGAGATCAAAGAAACAATAAAAAATCTTCCAACCAAAAAATGCCCTGGTCCAGATGGCTTCACTCCAGAATTCTTCAAACCGTCAAGGAAGAGCTTATTCCTGTACTGCAGAAATTATTCCAAAAAATTGAGGAAGAAGAAATCTTCCCCAACACATTCTATGAAGCAAACATCACCCTGATACCAAAATCAGGAAAAGATCCAAACAAAAAGGAGAATTTCAGGCCAATCTCACTCATGAATATAGATGCAAAAATTCTCAACAAAATCCTAGCCAATAGATTACAGCTTATCATCAAAAAAGTCATTCATCATGATCAAGTAGGCTTCATCCCAGGGAAACAAGGCTGGTTTAACATACGCAAGTCCATAAACGTTATCCACCATATTAACAGAGGTAAAAATAAAGATCACATGATCCTCTCAATAGATGCAGAAAAAGCATTTGATAAAATCCAGCATCCTTTTCTAATTAGAACACTGAAGAGTATAGGCATAGGTGGCACATTTCTAAAACTGATTGAAGCTATTTATGACAAACCCACAGCTAATATTTTACTGAATGAAGTAAAACTAAAAGCTTTTCCTTTTAGAACTGGAACCAGACAAGGTTGTCCTCTGTCACCTTTACTATTCGACATAGTGCTGGAAGTTCTAGCCAATACAATTCGGCAAGACAAGGAAATAAAGGGAATCCAAATGAGAGCAGAGGAGGTCAAACTCTCCCTCTTTGCTGACAACATGATCTTATACTTAGAGAACCCCAAAGACTCAACCACAAGACTCCTAGAAGTCATCAAAAAATACAGTAATGTTTCAGGATATAAAATCAATGTCCTCAAGTCAGTAGCCTTTTTATACGCCAATAACAGTCAAGATGAGAAGCTAATTAAGGACACAATTCCCTTCACCATAGTTTCAAAGAATATGAAATACCTAGGAATATATCTAACGAAGGAGGTGAAGGACCTCTATAAAGAAAACTATGAAATCCTCAGAAAGGAAATAGCAGAGGACATTAACAAATGGAAGAACATACCATGCTCATGCATGGGAAGAATCAACATTGATAAAATGTCCATACTTCCCAAAGCAATCTACCTATTCAATGCCATTCCTATCAAAATACCAACATTGTACTTTCAAGATTTGAAAAAAATGATTCTGCATTTTGCATGGAACCAGAAAAATCCCTGTGTAGCTCAAGCAGTTCTTAGTAATAAAAATAAAGCTGGGGGCATCAGCATACCAGATTTTAGTCTGTACTACAAAGCCATAGTGTTCAAGACAGCATGGTACTGGCACAAAAACAGAGACATAGACACTTGGAATCGAATTGAAAACCAAGAAATGAAACTAACATCTTAAACCACCTAATCTTCGATAAACCAAACAAGAACATACCTTGGGGGAAAGACTCCCTATTCAATAAATGGTGTTGGGAGAACTGGATGTCTACATGTAAAAGACTGAAAGTGGACCCACACCTTTCCCCACTCACAAAAATTGATTCAAGATGGATAAAGGACTTAAATTTAAGGCATGAAACAATAAAAATCCTCCAAGAACGCATAGGAAAAACACTGGAAGATATTGGCCTGGGGAAAGACTTCATGAAGAAGACTGCCATGGCAATTGCAACAACAACAAAAATAAACAAATGGGACTTCATTAAACTGAAAAGCTTCTGTACAGCTAAGGAGACAACCACCAAAGCAAAGAGACAACCTACACAATGGGAAAGGATATTTGCATATTTTCAATCAGACAAAAGCTTGATAACTAGGATCTATAGAGAACTCAAATTAATCCACATGAAAAAAGCCAACAATCCCATATATCAATGGGCAAGAGACATGAATAGAACCTTCTCTAAAGAAGGCAGATGAATGGCTAACAAACATATGAAAAAATGTTCATCATCTCTATATATTAGAGAAATGCAAATCAAAACAACCCTGAGATATCATCTAACCCCAGTGAGAATGGCCCACATCACAAAATCTCAAAACTGCAGATGCTGGCGTGGATGTGGAGAGAAGGGAACACTTTTACACTGCTGGTGGGACTGCAAACTAGTACAACCTTTCTGGAAGGAAGTATGGAGAAACCTCAAAGCACTCAAGCTAGACCTCCCATTTGATCCTGCAATCCCATTACTGGGCATCTACCCAGAAGGAAGGAAATCCTTTTATCATGAGGACACTTGCACTAGACTGTTTATTGCAGCTCAATTTACAATCGCCAAAATGTGGAAACAGCCTAAATGCCCACCAACCCAGGAATGGATTAACAAGCTGTGGTATATGTATACCATGGAATACTATTCAGCTATTAAAAAAAATGGAGACTTTACATCCTTCATATTAACCTGGATGGAAGTGGAAGACATTATTCTTAGTAAAGCATCAAAAGAATGGAGAAGCATGAATCCTATGTACTCAATTTTGATATGAGGATAATTAATGACAATTAAGGTTATGGGGAGGGGAGGAAAAGCAGAAGAGGGACAGAGGGAGTCCGGTGGGGCCTTGGTGTGTGTCACACTTTATGGGGGCAAGACATGATTGCAAGAGGGACTTTGCCTAACAATTGCAATCAGTGTAACCTGGCTTATTGTACCCTCAATGAATCCCCAACAATAAAAAAAAAAAAAAAAAGTTGTTTGGAGACAGATGAGGGCAATGGACTCTGGAATTGCACTCCTTATCAGCATGAACCTGAACACAAGAAAAATATCCATATCCTCAAATTTTGGCAAATCTCACTTCTAGAGGAAACAGGCAATTGAAGCTGTCAGTGATTATAGGAAGAGAAACAAGTGATGATAAAACGTGCCGAGCTAGCCATGTCAGCCTTGCAAAGAGCCCCAGAGACTCTGTAATCTAGATGCTCATCTTGCAGATAAGGAAAATGAGTCCTAGTGAGAAGTGAATTGTTTAATTTTTTTTTAATGGATACAAGCAGGAAGGTTGGTTGTCTCCAAAATTAAAAACATGGCTTCTCTCCTCCTCTTAAGAGCTGTTCTCCTGTGTGTCTCACCTTCACCATTGGTATTGATTTTACCAACTTCTAGCTTCCATAAACGTGTTGTGATAAAGAGAAAGAGGCCATTGTGAAAATAGAGATTCTCTCCAAGTAAGACTCCTTAGAAATCATCCTTTTGGTCATTTAGTAGATGTGGCTTTTAAAGACTTGTGCCTCTATATGCTTATACAGCTATGACCATCAATTTCAAGGAAAGTCTAGGCTTAGTCAAAATGAGCAAGTAGCATCTGTTCACAAAGAAATAGAAGTTTGATTCCACACTGAGAATGATGAGAGGATTCAGTACTACTCATTGATTCCAAAATTCCACATGTGGTTTTAGAAAAATGTATAGAAATCTATACAAAAGTAAAAAAAAATAAAGGCTGCAGATATACATGTAAAAAATTTAATTATCTCAAAACTAAATTAAAGCCATTATAATCATTAAATAGAGATTAAAAAAAACAATGAATAGAGTTTCTCTTAAATAAAAAAACTGAAATAATTAGCAAGTATCTTTCCATATGAAAACCGGCAAATATAAGACGCATTCTGGAGATAAATGCTAAACAAGCCTTTGAAGCTTTCTAATTAATACATGGATAAAGAAATATGTATATGTTTATTTGCTGAGAAAATAATTTAATTGTCTCTCCTCTCTTAATGTAGGCTCTAGTCTCAATTCTTTAGAAATTTCCATAATCAAAAATCCAAATTAGATAATTAACTTAGTTTTTCTTTTTTTTTATCATTAAATCATAGCTGTGTACATTAGTGCAATCGCCTGTACCCATTCTAAGATGCACCATAGATGTGGCCCCACCTATTACCCTCCCTCCGCCAAAACCTCCCCCCTCCCTTCCCCTTCCTTGGCCCTTTCCCCATAGTCTTGTGCTATAGTTGGATTATAGTCTTCATGTGAAAGCTATAATTTATAGATAATTAACTTAGTTTTATATAACTACAACTTGATTTTCAAAAAGTCACCTTTTTCCTTATTTAGATACTTTAATCAAAGACTATACATTTTAAACCAAGAAATAATCAGATGGGCCTTTACTACAGCTATAATTGATCACCTAATTGCCATCACATCACTTAAAGTAGTATTTACCCCAACAGGTCAATAAAAATCCCAGACCACTGAAAACTAGTCTTAGGAGTTAAACCATGAGGAATAATCATAAAGTGGGAACATAACCAGAAGGGTAATTACTAAAGAGTTCTAGGCTTAGAAAGAACTTCATTATATTAATATTTGAAATTTCCCTCTTCCTCTCTACTTTCTCCTTCTAAGATGTTTACAGGTGTTAATATTTGGTAAAACCGATACTAACAGTGGATGGAAGACACCAAAAGAATAAAAAATAACTGTTAGGAAGAGGATGTAGAAATAATCAGGCATTGTTAGCTTTAGGAGTAAAACCATTACCATATAATAGGTTTATCAAAGACTACAATTATGCTACGTAGATAACCTTATTTAATCTTCACTGCAATTTTATCAGGCCAGTGTTGTTCTTCTGTTCATTGGAGAAACTGAGGAAAAACATTGTTTTTCAGTTGATGTAAAAGCAGTGGCAATAAGATCTCTCAATCGTGGACGGCACCTGAGGCTCCATGGGTAAGGCACTGGCCCCATATACAAAGGGTGGCGGGTTCAAACCCACCCCAGCCAAACAGCAACAGAAAAATAGCCAGGCGTTGTGATGGGTACCTGTAGTCCCAGCTACTTGGGAGGCTGAGGCAAGAGAATCACCTAAGCCCCAGGAGTTGGAGGTTGCTGTCAGCTGTGTGATGCCATGGCACTCTACCCAGAGCGATAAAGAGAGACTCTGTCTCTACAAAAAAAAAAAAATCTCTCAAGCGTGAAGGAAGAAATGTCTTATAATGTTAAATGTTTCTCAATACCATAAATTATTACATATTTTAGAAAGTTATTATCTTTCTTATCAAATAAGTCTATCACTAATATTTTTGTTGGATACAAATAAACTAACCCCAAAGACCCATTTGTTACAGATGTTTGGAATTTGTCTTGACACAATGGCTTAAGATTTGTATTTACTGCATTCCCAGAGGAGTGACTATATACTGGAATTGGCTATATGTCAACAGGGCATATAAAAAGTTAATTTTAAAAGGCTTGTGGTGAGGGACATGATGTGGAGAGAAGAAATGAGTTTGAAATTGAAGGAAGCGAGTCATCCTTTTTGTTCTTTTTTGCTATTATTCTCTCTCTCTCCATACAACACACACTCTAAAGTAAGTTCAATTACTCTTGTTAGAGGAAATGGTAATCATCAAATCCATTTTTCTCCTCTTTTTAAATGTTAGGAAAAGGATAACTAATTATGTTGAAAATTTAACTTGGTGGAATATAAAATGAGAGTGAATGACTTGTAAGGAACAACTCAGGAAAAAAATGAGTAATCTAGCTCTCTTTTAAAAGTATATAATCAGTGCTTAGAATTCATAGCACCAAGAAGGTATGGAGAAAATTGCTATGATTGCATTTTTTTAACTGAGTTTACCTTGTGATCCTCTTGTGACATTATAAAATGAAGGCGTTTAGTTAATTCAGACCATGATTACAGGCATAGCATTTGTAGCTCTAGTCAGTGGTACAAAATATTTTAAAAATACAATTTAAAAAAGAAAACTTGTTTTCCTTTTTAAAAAACTTATAAATGTCTTATTATTGCTACTTATATTGTAGGACAATTAAATTAGAAAAAAAAAACTTAAATGAGTCAAAAGATATGACTTGGGAGATAAACCAGAGAAATCCAAGTATTATTTTTGTATTTTCCATACTGTTATAAAGTCTTTTGTGGCTAGCAGAACCGATGCTATGACTTGGAAATATTTCAAAAATATTGACTCTTGTGAGGTAGGTTTATCCATGTAAAGAATATTTAGGAGGCCTAAATATTCAAGAAAAGGGGCTTTGACCTGACCTATAGGAATTACTTTGATCTACATCCCTCAAAAAAGAATCCAAATGACCAGCTAACACCTACCATGTCCTATTTTGTTTGTTCTTCCTTCTTCTTTGAAAGTAATGTCTTAATTCAGTCTTGTGGAAATGTCTGGATCAATCTATTTCCTAAGGAAATAATGAGTAACACACAGCATTTAGAAAAGAACATTCATTTTAAATCTCTAATTCACAGTAAACAAGAGCTAATGCCATGTGGTAAAGTTAGACAAACTGATCAGTCATAGGGTCATTTAGTCCTTATTAAAGCACATTTATTGTGAATTCTGCATTACCTAATGCATTAAATGATCCTTTTAATATGAAAAAACTCCCAAAAAAAATGTGTGTTTAAGGTAATGTCAGTAATGTATGTTTCATTGGTGGTGGAAGAGAAAAACAAAAGGGAACTATAAAAAGTGGCAGATTGAATCCCTGTGAGTGAGTCAGAAGAGTGGGAGATGTGCAAAAAGGAATGGGACAGGGTGACAGCAGGATACCAGAGCCCTGCCAACATCAAGCCCATGGCCTCAGCCCACGTAATCTCCACCTCCTGCAGCAAGCACGTTTCTAGGTAACTCTCCATCAATTATGGCCATTATGCTAACTTGGCTGGTTTGCAGTATTTCACAATAGAGCTTCTAAACAAGGAGAGCAATTGCTGGGGAGTGGGGGTGTTACAACAGAAAACAGAATTTACCCTACCTAAACCATCTGAGATAGTTCTGCCCAATGGACAGGCATTGATAAATAAAACACATTGATGCAGGGATGACAGAGAGAGTAGGGCTTATTAACAATCCAGCCTGAAAGGAAACCTAAAGATTAAAATGTACTTGGAATACTTATTTATATATGTATTTACAATATATTATGTCAGATTTTGTGAGGAGTCTTTTTATGTGGCTTCGATTAGAAGAAAGATTTCCAAATGTACTATGAATTTTAGGTTGCGGAGCATTACACTTTAAAATTAGAAAATCTGAGAAAATCGTGATGTTTATAGAAAGAACACCTTCAAATTTAAAAAGAGCACTCAAATATTCAATAGAACGAAATAGTCACAAGTATTCATTCTATAATGGAAAAATTTCTTTAAAAAAAAGCCTTTTGTGAATAGCTTCTGGGATTTACAAACCTCCATACTTTATTAATGATTAAAATTATTAAAGCAGTTGAGTTTCATGTAACTGGAGAACTTCTAAACAAGCAAACATTTGAAAAAGTCAAGTGTATTATGAAACAAAACTGTTCTGGGAAAACAACTGCTTCCTTCATTTTGGGGGATTAATCTTTTTATATATTTTGTTTGTTTGAAGTTTGTGAAATTTTTATCTGGGCTGTATTGCAGGATGTTACTTTATTCATCTATTCACAAATGCATTTGAGAACTTACTGTGTCCCTATAGATTCTAGGCACTGGAGATATAGCTCTGAATAAAGCCCATTTTGTCCCCTCATGGAGCTTGCCGTCCAGTAATTTAAGTAACCCGAGAAGCACTGGGGAGAATCAAAATAGAGATAGTCACAAACCCGACAGGTTTCCCTCTCTTTTAAGTTGAATACGGAACACATTTTTTCTTTAATATAAAACAATTTTTGAAATAGTATCACTTTGTTATTTTGAGCTCCTTAGGAAAAGAGAGCAGAACAAAGGCCTTCATTGTCCTAGATAAATAAAGTGTTGAAGTGTTTTTTCCATGTGGTAAGAATTATCGGAACATAGACGGTAACTAAAACAAAACAAAAATTTGGGGGAAGAGTATTTATATAAGAGAAAACTACATCAAAATACTCTTGGTGGAGCCAAGACACAAAGTTTAAACCACCATAAAGAAATAATGTTCCCAATCACTAAAGAAATAACTAGAGATGTGTGGTTGGGAGCCGGGCTTGAATACAGTGCTCATCAGGTCTGAAAGGCTGACACATGTCATTATATGATGTCCTAAAACATAGATGCTTAATCTTATAAAATTAATTTATTAGGAAAGAAATTCAGTCAACCAAATGGGTGTTTGGGTATATATGAGACATTTTGAATCAATAGCTTTTTTATTTAAAGCTCAGCCTCCTCCTCTCCTGCATTTACTCAATGAAATCCGCACATTCACAATCATTGCTTGAATCTCACTCTCCCAGCTTCCCTGCTGGCCTGATTTTCTCTGCAGCCTGACATCACTGTTCAGACCACAGACTTCATTCTCCAATTTTGTAATGTACTTTATAACCACATGTTATGGAATAGCTATATTTGCCTAGAAAATATACATGCATATAGAGTATTTTTTTATTATCTGTTTAACCCCTTTTTACAAAAGTTCAAACTCAATTATTGAGTCCACCTTTTAAAACAGAATACAGTTTTTAAGAACATAGTAGAAACTGAAACATTTCTTTTATTATACACATTTTTTTCCCTAGTCAGATACTGAGAAGCTACTGAACAGCCTGAAAAATATAAGGAAATAATCTCTTTATTCCCCTACATTCATGGTCTACATAGCAAACTGAAATGTTTGATTTAAAGCTGATTCAGATTTTAAGGAATCATTTCCCTGTTTTCAAGTTCAGGCACACTTAATTTTGCTACATATATAAGATTACATTGGAAGCATTTTTTCAAATGGCACAACTTTAAATGTATGCTATTGAATTAAATAAACCCAGCTTGGGGTGATAGCAATGAAAGTGATCATTGTCATTTATGATTCTCTTTTCTCTTCTCTCATCCTTTTCTCTCCCTCTCCACCTCCCTCTCTTCTTCACTTTTCCTCTCCATATCCCCCTGTCTCCCTTTCCCTATTTAGTCTCTGGAAGCAGAGACTACATGGAGGCAACCAAGACAATTCCAATTTCAATGTTTTAGGAAAGGAAGATCATGGCTTTTGGAAGAGGGGATTGCCTGGAGTTGAATCTTAACCTTGCCACCTAACAGCTGTGCAAACTCAGGGAAGTTTGTTAATTTTTCTGTGCTTCATTTGGTCATTTATAAAAATGTAAACGCTCACATGTTCGTATGGTAGTAAAACTCAATAGAAATCAGCAGGTGAGGGGGGCGGAAGGGATGGGTAAGTTGCACACTATCTGCATGATGGGCATGCATATAACTTTGACTCAAATTGTAAAAAAGCAATTCATGTAACCGAAACATTTGTAGCCCATAATATTTGAAGTAAAAAAGTGGATAAAATTAATAACTATCGCATAAGATGTGAGGTATTATAAATAAAATAAATATATGAAAGCCTAAAGACAAAACTCTATTTCCATTCTAGAAATAATATCCATGGGGAAAAAACCATGCACAGTTAGTGAAGCCACCTAATTTTTGTTTACCTCCCACACTGCACCTGTTGTTGTGCAACCAATGTGTTTCAAGGAGTTGAAATTTATTCCTCTTTGTCCAAAATTTATTCCCCTTTGTCCATCTACTTCACATGTATAAATAAAAGTTCCAGAAGTTTCCTGCTGCTTCCATTCCATAGGTCATTAGTGAAAGGCAGAATTCCTTCTGAAATTAGATAACAGTGCGAAGAAGTAGAGTGGAAAGAGAGAAAAGTGCAGCGGAAGTGATTAAAAGTGAAATACAGGAAAGCAAAAGAAAAACCTTTAAAAACCCTATAATTAAATGCTTGCACAGAGTTCTGTTAACCTTGGCTGACTCCAATAACACCATTATAAGGGAAATGGTCGACTCCAGCCTGTCGCTAGCCATAAATACAGAGGTAAAGAGTTCCAGGGCAAATAACATCAAAGGGAAAGTGGGATGGGACGAAGGCGCCCCACCCAGCCTCCTGGATGAGCTGGGTCGGACACAATTTTCCAGCAGACTAACCAAACCAGCAGCTTTGACGCTAAATGTAAATTTTTCACCAACTGTGGCAGATGAGCCTGCAAGTGGCGTCATGGGCGGTTACTCCTGAGGACCAAGAGGCCCACTGAAATTAGAGACAGACCTTTTATTCCTCTGCCTCTTGAGAAGTGACTTCTTAGGATCCTTGGATTTGACCTGGATGAATAAAGGCCCTCTCAGACTTGCAGATTCCCCCTGAGGGTTTTGACATCACTCCCCAAGCACTTGCCCTCTCTCAGCTGCATCATGCCGACCTCTGACCAATTGGAAAGATCTGGCTCCAGAGAGAGAGTTCTGAGATGACTTATTCATTTGTAAGAAAGTTCAAACACAAGTCTGTGGGCCTAAGAAATCCTTCGGAAATACTTATTAATTCTGGAAATTTAAAATGTGAATGTTGTGTTATTTTTTAATTCCTTCCTAACAGCTACATTTACTAAATCACTATTCAATCTTGGGCTGGTAGTAGAGAAAGTGCAGAAGAAATGTGATTTAAATCACAGGATCCCCAGATAAGAAAGCACCAGAAAGTGCACAGGAAGCCCTGAAAGTGAGGTGACAGGAGATGGCTGAATAAAGAAAGTGTTTGAAAATTTACAAAGCAGTTAGGCAAGCAAATCTCCCCTCTGTTTCACTCAGCTGTTTCAATGACTCTATTTTTTTTTTTTTTTTTTTTAAGACACTGTCTCTCTCTGTCACCCAGGCTGGAGTGCAGTGGTGCATCAGAGTTCACTGTAACCTCAAACTCCTGGGTTCACATGATCCTCCCACCTCAGCCTTCTGAGTAGCTAGAACTAGAGGTACATACCACCATGCTTGGCCAATTTATCTATTTTTTGCAAAGCCAGGGTCTTGCTGGGTTACTCCTGATCTCAAATTCCTGGTCTCAGGTGATCCTCCCACTTCAGCCTCCCGAAGCGCTGTGATTACAGGTGTGAGCCATCTCTTGTGCCAAATTACTTTTTCTATTCCAGCCCCAAGCTGAAGGTTTATTCTGCAGGAAGGTTAACACAGCAATTCCAATTGGGGGAGGAAGGGACCAGAGAACAGTGAAGCAGGAGTCCTGTAAGGGAAGAGTGGGATAAATGAAGTGCCAAAGGCCAAATGACTGTCCTTCCTCTCCACTAACTCCTTAGAGCCCTGAGAGCTGACTTAAGCCCTTCAGGTTGGAAAGAGAAAATTATTGACTGAAGAATCTACTCAGCCTGAAGATATTAGTGTTGGAGGCTCCCCAGTAAAACTGCCACGTCAGATCCCAAGAAGACCACAGTGTATAAATCCCACTCAGCCCTAGAACTTCCCATTTTGCTCTCCAGCTTTTGGGATGAGTGAACTATCATAAGGTATTTAAGGAAATCCTCTACTATGAAAGTCAGAGACTAAAAGAACAACAGTAACAACAACTTCATAAAAGGAAAATAAGTCATCAAAAAAAAAAAAAGAAGTCAATCTAGGGAGAGAAGAAGGAAGGGGGGAATGATGAGAAGTTGGTTAATATATATAAAAATTCACTTAGATAAATGGAAAATTGGGGGTACTTTGTAGCACTGTAAGAAAATTATGATTAACAGTAATTTATTATATATTTCAAAATAACTAGAACAACTGTAATATTCCCAACACAAAGAAAAGATAAATGTTTGAGGGGATGGATATCCCAGTTATCCTGACTTGATGATTATACATTGTATACATACATCAAAATATCACATGTACCCCCAAATATGTACAACTATAATATATCAATTTTAAAAATATAAAAAATACAACTTGAAGAAATAGATATTATCCCAAGGATACAAAATATAACAAAACTCTACCATTAATACACTCAGAGAGCTAAGAAATAATACAGCATCTACTAAATAATAGCAAGATGCTACAAGAAAGAAGCAATTAGATAATAAAAGCAGCATGGGGAATTTGAAATAAAATATCACCAATGAAAAACTCAAAGAAGGCTAAGAAGGTAATGGTGAAAAAAGAAAAACTCAAGAAAGTAAAGCACACACACAAAAGACATGAAAATAAGATGCAAAACAACTATTTTTAATAACACCAAACTGGTCAAGTAGTTCCTATCCAAATAACACAAGTGTTCCAGAAAGAAAAAGCAGAGAAATTTGAGTAGAAGGGGAGAGGTATCAAATAATTCAAGAAAATTTCTCAGAAGTTAGAAATGAGTCCACTGGGACCAGAATGAAAATAAAACTTCATCAAAGAATGCTGTCATGAAATCACTGCACATGGGTTAAAAAAAAAAAATGATCTGAAAAATTGCCAGAGAAAGAACAATTTGCATGATAAAAGCAAGAAACAGATTGGCTAGAACTTTCCAAGAACTCACAGGAAACCAACCTCAAGTTACTCAAACACGACCATCACATTTCTTAGGAAAAATTATCTCCAACCTAAACATTTAACCCAGCCAAATTACCCATTAAGGATAAAGGTAAAATTAAGAATTTTCAAACTTGCAAAAAACCTCCAAAATCTATCTCCTCTGCATCTGTTCTTAGGTATATGCAGAGCAAGAAAGAGGATAATTATGGAGCCATGAATCAGGGTCTCAGGCACAAAAGAGCCAAATAATGTGATGGAAAGAAATCCAAAGATGATAAACTTGTTATGCAAAATAAAAAAAGAAAAGAAAAGAAAAGAAATTCAAAGATGACAACTCAATAGATAACTGAAAGAAACCAATCCATGTTGGCCTAGAACAGAAGGTTCCAGGAGAACTTCTAAACCAATGAACAGAATACCTAATATGGTTGAGGTTATTTTCAACATCTGAGAGAGTTTAAGGATAAATATATAGAAAAAGCAAATAATACGCCAAGAGCAAAAATTAAGAAATTTAGCTCTTACATTTCAGTCTATGATACATTTAAATTAATTTTTCTGTATGGTGTGAGGTAAGGGTCTAAATGCCTCTTTTTTGCAAGTAACTATTCATTCATCCCAGCCTTGTTTTTTGAAAGGGCTAGCCTTTCTCCTCAAGGAATTACCTTGGCACCTTTGTTCAAAATCAATTGACCCCTGACACCTGTAGGTGTGCTAAAAAACAAACAAAAAAAGAACAAAGGTGGGGGGGGGAAGCAAATTGACCATAAATGTAAGGGTTTATTTCATTTCGGGTCTTTAAATATTTTTTTGCAGTTTTTGGCCAGGGCCAGGTTTGAACTTGCCAGCTCCATATATGGGGCCAGCACCCTACTCCTTGAGCCACAGGTGCCACCCTTTTAATTGTTTTTTTAGTCCACCATATTCTCAGAAATGGTGGCCATGAAATAAACACATCAGATATCCTCCCGTGAAAGTCTTTTTCACTTGCTGGTGCCTTCTCTCACTATTCCATCTAAAATTTCAAGCCTCTTTTTTATCTTCCTGTCCTCTTCCCTGATTTAGTTCCCTTCCTTACTACTTATAAATATTGAACATGCTATTAATTGTATTTATTTTAATTGTCAGCTAAACTATACTCTATATGGGCAAAGATTTTGGTCTGATTAGTTGGCTGTTGTGTGAACTACTGCCAAAGCTTCCATGACACCCAAGACAAGTCTGAGAGCCCACTTGTGCTGTGTTCTCCCTCCCACTGACGTCTACTCCCCTAAATGTCTGCAGCATTCAGTTGGCTCTTGATTACTAAAGATATTTGATTAGCAAATTTCCTGAGTTCCCTATTTTCTGGACAGGATTTGCTTTGGTTCAAGTTTGATATTTCTTCTCTGCTTCTTAATTTTATTTGATGGAGCAAATCTCTCCATATTGAAACTAACACTTTTCAGATCTCTGAAATGTATAAAAAGGGTAACCTTCACAAGTGCATTCATTTACCTGGGTTCACCACTTATTCCATCACCTCACCTACTTTTTTAACTTAAACAGCGTGAACCATGGTTCTTACAATATTCCATTTTAAGAACCAAACATCTATGCAGAGTAACATTGGAAAACTTCAGAAGGGAAAATGAATACAACGGCTTTTAAGAATTTTATTCTTCCTTAGCCAAAATGGTCTTTCATGTTAGTTTAAGTTCCATAAAAGAGGGTATGTTTATTTGGTTATTTTTCACTACAAAAAAAAAAAAGAAAGAAAGAAAATCTGTGCTTGTTATTATAAATAAGAAAGTAGAGAAGAAAACTAGTTTCCAAATAACAACACTTAATTCCTAACTCTTCTCTTAAAGATTTTGGCTGTGCCCATAGAACACTGATCAAAGTGTGGCATTTATTGGATTAAAGGGAATATAAAGAACACTTTTAATTTAAGCCATATTGTGCTTAGAAATACTACCAAGAAATATTTGCTTGGACAGTATGAAGAGGGAGGTTATTTCTGGTTTCTAGAACATATGGATGCTTTAAATATACTATGAGACTGTCATATGGCTAAATAGTCAGATCTCCACAAGGGCAATGAACCAAGTGCATTACACAGAAAATGCTCATTGTTTTTTTATTAATTCAGTGGCCAGTGTGGTGGAATGAAGCAACAGAGAATCAAAAAACACTTAGATTCATCTGTCCACCTACCAAATCTGAATACATTTTTGGTTTTCAAGGGTAATTTTCATGACAATATAGAAAATCTAAGAAGAAAATACAGACCAGTTTCCCAGAGTGTATTGTAATGACAATACTACCATTATTGTTATTGTCAAATTAAATGAAACAGTGAATACATTTTTACAATTCATAACTACCTATAAAACATCCCAAGATCTTCCTTCTTTGAGACAGCTGTATATTGTTTTATTGAGATCAACTCTGAAAGGAGTTTAGATATTCTCAAATTCACTAAACAGAAGGTTTTTGAGGGTGTGCAGATGGGTTACAGGACATGAACATGTGTGGAGGCAGGAGAGGAGCTTACCTAGGCCTCCCTTTCACCTGTCATGCACCTTCAGCCCTGAGGCTGACCTATCGGGCTTATGTCTTCCCAGCATGTGGAATATGTTTTGCTGAGTTTGTGCAAAACCTAAGTATATGTCTTTTTCCTGGAGAAAAGCTCCCCTGTGCGCTTGTGCCTGGATATGCTCTAACAGTAGGTGTTCAGGCTATTGTCCTCTGGGAAATCTGAGCTACACTCATTTAATATGAACTAATACAAGAATTTACATACAAACCCTGGAGTAATCACCAATAATTTGGGGTCATAAGGACAACAGCCACTGAGAAGACAAAGAGACTTAGATCTCAGTGGATGGTGAGGAAGGAAAGCCTGTTCTATCTTTTAGAGCAGCAGTTCTCAACCTATGGGTCACGACTGCATTAAAGGGTCACGACTGCATTAAAGGGTCATGGCGTTAGAAGGGTTGAGAACCACTGTTTTAGAGAATCTCTAAAGTCAAATTGGGAAGATGAACTTGGGATACTTTTCTTTATTTATTCAGAATATATATCATTAGAGATAGCAAAGTTGTGGAAGGGATTGAGTATTGCAACATAAGGGAAGAAAGTCTATAAGAACAAACCAGAGATACAAGAAGGACCCCAGCCCCATATGTGAAAATACCCAAGTATTTAGGTTGCTGGGCCCCTGCTTTTGCCAAGCATAACTCCGAGAGAACTGAAGATGGTTTTTCTTAGGAAATCATTTGGAATATAAGACAAGGAGTTGATTTCCCAAGGGGTGGTAGCCCCTTGTACCTACTCACATTTGCATCCAATGAATCTTTACTTGCAGCTCTTAAAGAGTTCTGGGACATGAGTGCCTGAGACACTTTTTCATTAATTACACTCACTCAGCTGCTTTCTCCAAATGGAAAATAACAAATATGTATTGGATGATTGCATATTACTTACTAAATACATGTTTGGGGGGGACAGAGAATAAACAGTGAAGAGTAAAAATATAAATATGAAACTCAATCCCTAACTGAACAGCCTCATTCTGTTTTGAATTTTTTAAATGTATTTTTTGTTGTTGAAAGATAGCAATTGTACATATTTATAGCATACAATGTGATGTCTCAATACATATACGTGTAATTGTGTGATGATCAAATCATGGTATTTAACATATCCATCACCTTAAACATTTATTGTTTCCTTGTTGCAAGAACAGTCACAATCCTCTCTTCTATTTGGAATATGAATTGCTAGCTATATTGACCCTCCTGTGTAATACGGTACCAGAACTTATTTTTCCCTATTTTACTGTAACATTGTACCCATGGGCCAACCTTTCCTCATCTTCCCTCTCCTCATTCTCCCAGGTTTCTGGTAACCACTATTCTACTCTCAAATTCCGTGAGATCCAGTTTTTTAGATGCCACATTTTTTTAGATCTCACATACATGTGAGATCATGTGATAATTTGTGTTTCTGTGCCTTGCTTATTTCACTTAACATAATGTCCTCCAGGCTCATCCATGTTGGTACAAACGGCAGGACTTCATCCTTTTTATGGCTGAATAGGATGACACTGTGCAAATTTATCTCATTTTCTTTATGCATTCATCAATTGATGGGCATTTACATTGATTTCATATCTTAACTTATACTGAATTTTTTTAATTCCAAGGTCAGACTGGTAAATATCTATATCCACAATATATTCTGTTCTGTGCAAAATTTAATATCTTTTTTTGTATTAGAAAGCCAATTGATTACCTGAGTAAAGTATTTTTGTGTTTTCTTTCTTTGTATATTCTGAATTCCAAAATTTGTTGCTCTGGTCATAACTTTGTTCCTAATTATAAACCTGCCAACCGTTTACCTTTCAGCTTGTAAAATCATTTTTAAGTAGAGGAAAGTTTTGAACTGAAGTGTAATGCAAATGAGAATTATGATTGTTGCATGCTCTGGACATATGGCTTCATTTAGAGTGTTTATACTTATTGAACTTTAGAAAAAATACAATTGAAGGGAAGTAATATGAACATAGAAAACAGTTTACTTAAATGTTTATAAATCTTTTAAAATTCATTAAATACAACCTATAGCAACTTTTCTTATGTATAAACAGTGCTGATTTTAGAATGTCAAAAGTTGTTCACTCAGTCATGGTCTTCCTTCAGATTAAGCCAAATGGTACAATAATCATTATTGTACAGTAATATTTTAAACAAAATCTTACAAACAGAAAATGACTCATTATTCTCACTCTTCTTTAAAAGTTAAATGTCAAGAAATTTAGAATGCAAATCTAGATATTCAATATCTCTTAATTCTGTCACTTTCTGTTTTAAAATATGCTTTTCAACATTTAGATACGTTATCAGCTAAACTGGTTAACTGTGCTGATTTTTTTCTGTGAAACCTCTTCTTTACCTATCTTCATTTTTACCTGCATTCAACCGAATCAAATTAGATGTTAAGTAATGTGAACTATAAATTTTTTTTTAAAATACATTTAATTTAAGTATTTTGATTAGGAATAAACAAATAAGCATGTCATTCAACGTTTCAAGTTCTGCTTTAGGAAAAAAATCATAATATTATAGTTAAAACTAAAATGCATATTAATTAACATAATCAGGCTCACTCTATTCATCTTACACAAGCTTGAGTCTTTAAACAGAAATCTGAACATAAATATGTTTAAAAACCATAAGACCACACAAATACCCTCAAAACTATAAACCAGTTAAAACAAGTTTTCTAATCTACCAATGCTAAGATTATAAATGAATCTCTGTTGGCATGGCCAAAGTTACTCCACAGGAGCCAAAAAGCAAAGCATACCTCCAGGAGATTAAAATGAAGGTGAGTCATCCTGACACACAGGCTGTTGAGCTGACATCATCAGTCAGGTCATCGGATTGAAAAATAGTCCACTCGCTGAAGCTTTCCATGGACCAATAACCTGGGAGACCCTCTACTGAAACTGAAAAGAAAAACTAATCTTTCTTGAACACACTGTAACCTCCTCTAAAATGGGACAGCATGTTGCATAAAAGAAGCTTCGGTTTTGAAATAAAGGGTGCCAAGTTCTACTTTCAGGTCAATGTGTTAGATTCAGTCTTTTCTTTTTTAAAATTTTTTGTAGAGACAGAGTCTCCCTATTTTGCTCAGGCTGGTCTTGAGAACTTCTGGCTTCAAGTGATCCTCCCTCCTTAGCCTCTTAAAGTGCTATAATTAATCATGAGACACCAGGCCTGGCACTAATCTTTTCTAAGCTGTCACATTATGTTATTGTTGTTATTATTATTTGGGAAATGACAGATTTATATACCCCATAAAGATAGTCAAGCACCAAAAAACAAGTGTCATAAAAGAACACACATCCAAACTTGAACATTCACAAAACTTGTCAGCGGGAGAACCAAGGTCGTGGAAACCAGGGTGAATCCCTTCACCCTGCAGGGGCTCCCCCAGGGCAGGGAGCAATAGAAGTTGCTTACCTTCAGTTATAGAGAGCATAAACGATGCCCAGGAATATTTTAGACAAAGGAGAAAAATCTCACATACCAAATATTAAGTTAAGTGCTTTTCTATAAATATTAAAAGAAGATAATTAACCATTTAGTTCCTTGAATCATAAACTATCTTTTGGTGTCTGCACAGAATCTGCATTTGAATTTAAATACATTAGAATACTCCTAACACATAAATAGGTACACCTGTGTGCAGATGTAAAGTGTTATCTTGCTTTCTCATAATCATTTTTATTTTTATCTTCCCAAAATGTAGAGAATAAACAGAAAGTCTCTGTCAGAAAGTTTCTCCTATTTTTTGTTTGTTTGAATAGAAAGATAACTGATGATTTTTCATAGGAAGACTTTAAAAGTAACCCGAACTTGGAATTTGTAAAATATAATTGCCATTCTCATTTAAATAAATATTGTTGGATGGATGATTCAATTAACAAATAGGAAAGACTTTCTTCTCTGGAAGTTATACAAATCCTCTTTAGTATTTTGACAAAATAAAAAACAAACAACAAAAAAAACCCATATGTCAAGAGAGGAATGTGACATAGACAATGGTGGTATTTTGGCAGGAAGGCATTCATGAATAGTACTCGTCCTCTCAAGTTCCTCATGCCCTTCCAAAGAAGGTGGGCTAAAGACCAGAGTGGGGAATGTTGCAGAGACAGAGGGAAGGGATCTAATCTCTCAACTAGACAGCTGTTGGGCTGCAGCAAAATGCTTCACAATAAGATTTTTTTTTTAAGTCAACAGTTCTGTAAAGCATGAGGACACACAGAAGTATAAAACCTGGAAGTCCCAGGGTTCTCAATGATCACAGGCCTCAGATAGCAAAGCTGAGGAGCAGGACCAGGACCAGAGAAGGTGGGCCAGGGAAGCAAAAGCCATCCCAAACACTAGGAGTCCAGGAGAAGGGCGGCAGCGAGGGGCTGGCAAGGAAAGAACATGATAGTCTAGCATAGTTTAGACTGTGAAATTTTCTAAAAGGTCATTAAAATACAAATTCCCAGGCCACAAACACAGGAGTTCTAATACAGGAGATTTTTTACAAGCTCAGAAATCTGCATTTTAACAAGCACATGAGGTTATTTCAATTCAGGGTTTTTCAATGACACTTCAGGATACTCTAGATTAAGGGATCAGAGGCAATGAGGTAACAAGGAACACACAATGAATTTTTTTCAAGGAGTAGGGTAAGTTTCCGTTCTGGTCCTCCTGAATGGTCAATTTCTGTATTTGTTGAGAGGCGTGGAGGTCCACACATTCCAGAAGTTGTGAAGCTGACACTATAAGCACTAGATGGTAACTTTGACCATTTCTCACTGTCTGAGGTGATAACCTGTGGGGCAGGAACTTAGGGCACCATAGCAAGGCAGAAGGAAGACCAGGATTCAGAGAAAAATCTACTCAGGAAGGTCTGGTCCTTCTTCTGAAGCATATACTTACATAATTTACTTTGTTGTGGGCAAAATAAGCATTCCATTTCGTATAACATTAAATAATGTCTTCAACATTATGTCATACCTCTACAAAATCTCTGTATTTTGCATAATGTATAATCAAGTAGACATCCTGTAATTTATGCTATTCCACAAAGTGGGGGATAACTTCTAAATTGTTTCTGTTTGGACCTTTTCTTGTTTCCTGGAACAAATTTCCATCAGTCTCAGGACACAGGTTGGGACACTGGTCAAACGCATACATCTTTTCAGTTTTATTGCTCTACTGGAATGGTTGTTTCAGAGAACAACCATTTTCAACCATTTTCTCCTTGTTTTTCAAGGAGATGATTTCATTTGTGGCAAAAAGGAGTATCACATTATCCTCTTTAGAAGACAGCAGTTCGTAAGTCCAGGAATCCATTTCCAAAGCATCTATGGCACTACAGGGTATTTCTTAAGATACTCCCGAAGCATCTGGGATATGGTGGAGAAAAGCTAATATCATTCCATCCGGACCCACATATTTTGTTAATTCACTTGATGTTAGAAATGTTTTTATGCCTATGGAAGAGATGGAAAAAGAAACCAATAAGATTGGTCAGAGAAGCTGTCACACTTGATAATTGTATCTTTGCTAAAACAAATGTGTGTTTTGTGAAGACAAGTGCCTTGTGACAAGACTAAAGCATCTGCATCATCCTCTGGCTCCTAGCTCACGCAGAGCTTAATGACAGATGCCTCGCATATTAAATATAAAGAAAGGCGCTTCTGTTGCCTCTGAGATTTTCCCATGCTTTGTGGAGGTTGATTTTTAGAGTTCTCTAGCAAATTCCCCTTATAGAAGCAAAAAAGGTTTTGACCCAGGAAAACATGTAATAAGAGGTAATAGAAAAGTAACAGAACTGAAAAAACTTAACATAGACACTGACTAATCTCAATGCCAAGGTGAGTCTCAAAGGAAAATTAAGGTGGTTAGGCTCATTCACAATTACTAAGGCTAGGATGCCTACTTAAGAAATGGAGAGTTGGTTTGAAGGGAGATTTCTTTTCTTTTCTTTCTTTTTTTTTTTTTTGAGACAGAGTCTCACGTTGGCATCCTCAGTAGACAGTCCCATGGTGTCACAGTTCACAGCCACCTCAAACTCTTGGGTTCAAGCGATCCTCTTGACTCAGCCTCCCAAGTAGCTGGGACTACAGGTGCCTGCCACAATTCCTAGCTATTTTTAGAGATGAGGTCTTGCTCTTGCTCAGGCTGGTCTGGAACTCCTAAGCTCAAGCAATCCATCCGCCTTGACCTTCCAGAGTGCTAGGATTACAGGAGTGAGCTACTGCATCCGGCCTGCAAAGAGACTTTAAAAATGAAACAAAAAAAAAAAAATGTTTTGAAAGATAGTTTGTGTACTGTAACAAAATACTTGAGACAGGATAATTAATAAAAACCAGAAATTTATTTCTCACAGTCTGGGGACTGGAAATTCCAAGGCAAGATGCCCGCAGGTTTGGTGTCTGGAAAGCGTCTGGACTCTGCTTCCGACACTGGCACCATGCGGCTGCATCCTCCAGAGGGGAAGAACGCTGTGTCCTCACGTGGCAGAAGGTCAACAGAGGCTCCTTTCACCCTGAGCCCATTTATAAAGGGTTGATCCCATTTGTGAGGGCTCCACCTCTCGGAGCCCATCTCACAAAGGCCTCGCCTCTGACTACCAATGCCTCGGGGTGGTACCTCTCAACATGAATTTTGCAGGGGACATCATCATTCAACCATAGCAATGGAAACACAGCCCGCAGGAGAGCTGAGGCTTCCAGTTAGGGTGTGATGCAAGTGGGACTGATTTTTGTGAAACACGTTAATAATCACGAGGATACGCAGAATTTATGATAATTATGAAGGCAGAACAGCATGGTGAGTGCGACATGGAATTTAAGAGTCAGACTGGGTATAAAACTTCACTTTTCAGTAAACTGTGTGACTGGGTACGTTAACCTTTCTTACCTTCAGCGTCCTCCTTGTAGAATGATGATTATAATAATAGCTACTCCCCAGCACTAAGATTAAATAAGGTAATGCATGAACAGTTCTCAAAATAAGGCCTGGCCCCTAGCAAGGATGCTGTGAATATTAACCATTAAAGATGATGTGTGGTAGGGATAACCGTTCATAACTGCCACAAATAGCACAGGACCATAAACGGTAACCAAGCAGAAATTAAATGTAAAGAATAACATGAACAACAGCTCATTCCTATACCTTCTCCAAAACCCCTGAACCTTCTGTAAGACTTGATTTCATACAAGTGTCTAAGGAGAGCAGGAGAAAACAGCAGAAGAGGGTATGTTCAAGTTTTGAAGAAAAGGGCGGGGATGCTTTCTCAACAATAATCCTAGCACTCTGGGAGGCTGAGGTGGGTAGATTGCCTGAGCTCAGGAGTTCAAGATCAGCCTAAACAAGAGTACGACCCTGGCGGCACCTTGTGGCTCAGTGAGTAGGGCGCTGGCCCCATATACTGAGGGTGGCGGGTTCAAACCCACCCTGGCCAAACTGCAACAAAAAATGGCCGGGCGTTGTGACAGGCGTCTGTGGTCCCAGCTACTTGGGAGGCTGAGGCAAAAGAATTGCCTAAGCCCAAACACTGGAACGCCATGGCACTCTACCAGGTGCAACAAAGTGAGACTCTGTCTCTTAAAAAAAAAAAAAGAAAAAAAAGAGTAGGACCCCCATTAGCTGGGTGTTGTGGTGGGTGCCAGTAGTCTTAGCTACTTGGGGGCTGAGGCAAGAGGATTGCTCGAACCTAGGAGTTTGACATTGGTATGAGCAATCAGCACTCTGTTCAAGGCAATAGAGGCTTGGAGACTCTGTTGTCAAAAAAACATATAAATAAATTAAAATTTAAAAATTTTAAAAATATAAATAAATAAAAAATACAAATTTAGGAAAAAGAGTTTTGAGGAAATGTAAACCAGAGAACCCCTTAGGGGTCAGCAGGGATAAGGAGGTCACACAAACTAATTAGTAAGCTCAGAACAGAATCCAGAGGAAAGATATCAGCATCCTTCTCAGAAATTGTTGAAACAATTGGAGAAAATGCTAGATTCCCCAAACTACCTAGGATGGGACTCAAGCAATTTTATACAGATAACTATTCTGAAAGATGACACCAGTGCCCTGGGGGACTTAGGAAGATCTGAGTTACATACGTGTAGATGTGGACGTTCATGTGCACATGAAGGGTTTCCCAAAAGTCACCATGCACAGGGAACATTGGAAAGTTTAGCCAAAGGTACTCTCATTTACAAAATATTCATTACAAAATTTTACAAAATATTCTCTAGGTGTCGGCTACCTCTTCATAAAAGTTTGTAATGAATATTTTGTAAATGAAGGTACATTTAGCTATAATTTCCCATTTTCCCTATGTATGGTGACTTCTGGAATACTCTGTAGAAAAAAATTCTTCAAGGATATAAACTGAACTATTAAACAATATTTGTTGGAGAAAAGTATATCTGGAAATCTTCAGTTTTCTACTTTCTGTGTTTAAAACATGGACTATCTTTATAAAAACAAAAATCAATGAGGATATTTTTATAATCATGATTCTTTTATATTGGTATAAAACCATGCCCCATTGATAATTTAGCTGCTGGTGGTATCTAGAAGACATGAACTTTGTTATTCTCACTCCCTCTGCTGGCTGGTTGTCAGGCACACAGAAGCATCCTTTATACCTGCCTCATGGGCTAGGAGTTACTTGAGAGAAACGGAATAATCGCACCTCCTCATTAGCTACTAGAGGTTGTTGAGTGCAGAAACAGGAATTTGGAAGTAGAACTAGGTGATTCCCAGTACAGATGACTCTTTCCCAGAGAATTCTTAGTGTTGTAGGCAATTCAGAGATGTCATCTGATAGTTGCCCCAGGATGTTGCCCTAAAACCCAACAACAATTTCTCATGTAGGGTGACTTTTCACACAAAATATGATAGATGAATATCTCTGATCTGTCAAGTGACAAAATTTCAGAAATTTCCTTCTTGTGTCTGTCTGGAATTCCCCAGGAAACAGAAAGAAGATGCCACACTCAATGAGCCAGTCCATGGCACCCTTTGCCACAGCAGACGTTCTGCCCTCAGGAAAGCCATCTGCACTAGAGTACCTCCAGCATCTCAAGCATATGCCCCTGGGCATTCTGGGGGGGGTGGGGGGGCCGGGAGTAACCGTGACTTCAGTGTGATCTCCTGGGTGTTCACTTTCTCCCCACCTGCTGCCTGTAGGTCTCTGGACGTTACATAGCACTGTTTGACTCAGCTAACTCATGCTTATGGCTAACAGAGACCTGGCCTGTGTTGCCCCAGGATACTTTTCACACATTGACTTTTGCTGTTCCCTCTCTGAGAGCCTGTCTGCAATACCCTTCTATTCTCTACTAGTTAGAAAACATTGTCTTCTTTCTGTACCCAGCCTTTCATAGGGAAGTTCTCACAGCAGAGAAGGGCCGGGGCAATTTGTTTTGCTCTTATTTTTCCTTCATGTTGCAAAATGAACCACAAGTGTCTCCATATGCTCCAGCACTGTTGATGAGCCTGATAACTAGTTAACTGGGGATTTTTCTGAAAGTATCATCCTGTCCTTCCCTGTGTATTCCTGCTCCCTTCCCTTGCTTCTACACTGGTCATCCCTCTCACCATATTCAGTCTGGCTGTTGGCATGTCTCCTCTTGACTAAATCCAAACTCTGAACCAACTGCAGTCTTTTATAAGGATGTATGCTAATGAGAATACATAGCTGACTGCCTTCTAACATTCTGTGACAGGGAAGCTTGGAGGCTCTGATTGGCAAAGTACACAGATGTCCCCAGAGGGGACATGTCAGCTGTGGTCAGAAGAGGATCTATAGATTTACCAGATTGTTAATGAAACTTAACCTCTAGGACTTCTCACTTGCACTAGCCCATTCAAAGACTTGATGTGATCTTGAAGTAATCAGGAAAGAACCAATGGTCCCAAGCCATGGATGTGATCTTGAAGTAATCAGGGAAGAACCAATGGTCCCAAGCCATGGATGTGATCTTGAAGTAATCAGGAAAGAACCAATGGTCCCAAGCCATGGATGTGATCTTGAAGTAATCAGGGAAGAACCAATGGTCCCAAGCCATGGATGTGATCTTGAAGTAATCAGGGAAGAACCAATGGGCCCAGCCATGCACAGGAGGCATGACATGCTTCCCGGTCAGAGCTTACCCTCCACAATCTGGGGATAGTACAGGAAGTACAGGGGGACTAGCAGGATGTCAGCAATACCTCCATATTAGCCACATCCCTGAACAACCTCAGGACCCAGTCCCTAAGGGGAATGAAGAAGATGTCTCCCTGTGAGCAACTATGACCCAGGAGTCAAGAAAATTCTTCATTTTCCATACTCCCCTTCTTAGGTACTTCCCAGTGGGAACAGACAGCAGCAAAGACCTAGTGAACCATCTGCATAGTAGCAGCCATCAGGGTCCATCACCAGTGGTATCAAAGGGCTGGAGTCTTCCTAAGACTTTTCTGAGCACTGCCTGAGCCAGAGACTCAGATTTGGCATTACTAGTAATGAAAGCTGAAACTATAAGAAAGCTTCATGAACTCTTTGTTTCCACCCATCATGCTAAAGGAAAGATCAGTTCTATTTCCAGTCTCTCTGGAGAAAATATTACAAAATTGTTCACATGAGAAGATAATTAAAGGGTGTCTAGCCCAAAGAAATACAAAACAAAATGTTATAGAACTGATAGGTAGGTATTTAAGTATTAGCTGTTATTTTTCTGAATTTTATAATATTTGTACTATGTATCAGTATTTTAAAAACACTAATTTTTGTGATTTATTTTTCCATTCTAAATATTCACTTCCATAGCTAATTTTGTATACTTTTTTTTAACAGGGTGCACCTACCTGGTTCTGGTCTAACACAAGCTGTTGCCTGGCTCCTACTCAAGCTATTATTTACTAAAGCATGACCCTGCAGGGACTGATGCAGAAGGCACAAAAGTCTTTTGTTTCTATGAGGCCCAAATTAATTAAATCAATTGACCATAAATGTAAGGAAATATATATGGGCTCCCAATTCTCTTCCATTGATAAACATATCCATTCCTGTGCCAATACCACATATTATGGATTACTGTAAATAATAAATTATTTATAAATTTATAATAAATTTTGAAATTGAATAGTACAAGTCCACCAAGTCTTCTTTTTCAGACTTATTTTGGCTTCTCTATATCTATGGCATTTACACATAAATCCTAGGAACAATCAGCATGTCAGTTTCTATAAAAATTCCTACTGGGATTGATAGAGATTATATGGAAGTGAAAAATTCATTTGGAGATATGTGCTATCTTTACCATATTGAGCTTACAATCAATAAACACAAAATATATCTCTGTTAAGTCAGACATCTTTTAATTTTTCTTGGCAATATTGTTTTCAGTGTACAAGCCTTATACCTTTTTGTAAAATTATTTTCCTAAGTATTATACTTCTTTTGATTCTTCCTGTGAATAGTTTTTTCTTAATTTTATTTGTAGAATTTTCATTGCTAATATACAGAAATAGAATTGATTTTGTATACTGACCTTGTATCTTATAACTTTGCAAAGTTTAGTTATTAGTCTGAATAGCTTTTTTGTAGATTCCATCTGAGTTTTTTCATAAATGGTCATGTTGTCTACAAGTAATGACAGTTTTACCTTCACTTCCCCTCTAGATGCATTATTTTTCTTGCCTTATAATAATGGCTATAATCTCCAGGGCAGTGTTAAATAAAAGTGGAAGAATGGACACCCTTATTTTATTCTCAATCTCAGAAGCAAAGCATTTAGTCTTTCATCATTATAGATGGTATTAGCTTTGAAGTTTTTAAAGATGCCCTTTATCAAGTTATAGAAGTTACCTTTTTTTTTTTCTAGTTCGTTAAGAGTTTTATCATGAGTAGGTACTGGATTTTGCCAAATGTATTTCTATCTAGATCATATGGGGTTTTGCTTTATTCTACTAAAATGGTAATGTTACATTAATCATTTTTTAGATATTAAATCAATCTGTACTCCAACATTACATTTTTAATAACTATACCTGGTCTTTTGTCATTTTTTTTTCCTATTAGAATTACTCCTTACGAGCAAATATAGAGCTTTATCAACTGAGGTTTCTCCAAAATTGACACTATGAGGCATATGCTATTGTGTTTGTAGGCACAGTCCAGGGTCCACGTAAGTATGTGCTAAATATTGTGTTGTCAGAATGATGAAGGACTTTATTCCTAAGGTGATTTGACAACAACAATTCTTATATAAACCCCTCCTCTAGAAGTGTTTCACAATAATCCCATGACTTCTCTGAAGATTCAGCAGATGTACAGATGGAGCAGGATGGTCTATTGATTAAAAATACTGTCTCTGCAGATAGGCAGACTCCCTAGTTTCGAATTCTGGCTGTAGTACCTACTTGCTTGTGTGACTTGGGGTGACTTATTTAATCTCTTTGAGCCTTAGATTTCTCATTTGTAAAACCTCTCTTCCATAAAATGAGGCAATAAGACAACTTACCCCAAAGGAATGTTGGGAAGACTGCCAGTAAAGGTAAATTAAACAGGTAGCCCGGTAGCTGGCACAGAGCTCAACAAATGGTAGCAATTATTAAGACAGCTTTAACATTGCCCTCGGCTCAACTAAACTTCAGATAGGTTTCTTTTAGACTATAGATCCCTCTTCTTAGATCACTTACTTTAGAAAGCTTATACTTATAAATTATCCCTTTGAGAAGTAAATCTTCTATAAGCAGAGACTGTCTTTCCAAAGACCTGGGAACCATACCTTTGGATGAAATATTATCATCCAAGAAAAATAACAACCTTATTTCCCAGTATCTGTGAAGAAGCAGAAGCCTAGCTTCAGGAAATGTCAATTAAAAAACACAGACAGGCTAATCGCATTCACCAACCTCCCATAATGTCCTTCAGAAATTTGACAATAAATTAATAAAAATCTCCCCACTTTCGTTTCAGTGTAGGTGAGTTCAATCTCTTTCCTATTGCAACACTCTTGAATAAACTCTTTCTTGCCTAATCTGTTCAGTGTAATTTTTCTTATGTTATTGTGGTTATTATAAAGGGAAAAAAAGCATGGGTTTGCCTTCTGGTTGTTTCAGCTGCAGAATTGAAGTCAATATTCACTGGAAAGAGTTTTAATAAAAGTATCTCTTTGCTAGTTGAAAGGGAAGGTGATACACAAGAGAAAAATCCAATTTATTCAAATTAAGGGAGGAGGAAGGCAGGAGTGGGGATTGGTGTACTCTCACCTAATGGGCACGATGTAAGGGTTTGTGACATACCTCTTGTGTGAGGGGCACAACTACAACAGGGACCTTACCTAACAAATGCAAACATTGCAAACCCAATCCCTAATTGCTTGTACCCTCATAATAATCTGAATTTCAAAATAAATAAATAAATGGGAACGTGACAAGAGTGTTGATGCAAAGCTAGGAGGCTCTGTGGTTCAATTACAATATTCTCATACTATAACTGAAATGGGACAACTTATTCCCTTTAAAGACTGTTTTGGAAAGACTGCTTGTTTTCTCTCTGTTAAATGCTTTTCCAGTACAACAGCCATCATAGTTTTTAAAAAATTACAAAGGCAAAGAAGCTAAGAAGCTGAAGAAACTTAATATAACTGATGACCCAAAGAAAAGCACCAGGTATTAAACAATTACTTAAATGCTATTATCACATAAAATTGTGCCACTTAATGTGTGTTTATTTCTGTGTCTGCTTTTATTTCTCAATAATGAATTATGTTTCAATGAAAAAGAATAATGCCTTCCAAGTAATATTCTCCTTATATAAAAGACAATTATGCCATAGAATTTAGATAATCTGGAAATAGTCTGAAAGAAACAAAAATTAGGTTAAAAGTACTGAACTAGCAAGTAAGAAAGTGTGATTCTTTGGGTTTCCTCAATGAGGGTAGTACTTACTTTTGCTTTAAGATATTGGTATGACAAATGTTTGCCAGTGAACAAATCTTTCCCTACAAAAAAAAAAAGTCAATTTTTCTTTGCTCTGTTCCACAGAGCTCTGGGAGGCTTGGGGGCTAAAACAACGACGATGACAAAACAACCAACCAATGAAAAACCTCAACAATAATAAAATGTCATACTGGAATTATTAAGCAGAAGCTGTTGGTCTGTTAATTTGCTCTTAATGCTATGATCTGAAAAAAAGAAAGAAAACTTTAACAAGTTATAAGCAGCTTTGAGATGAGGAAAGAGCTGACCTTCAAGCATTCTTCTTGATTTAGTCATAAATGACTGCCTCAACCTCACCATACTTCCCTGAGGTGCCTTTCTACCAAGTCTTAGAAATTAAACTTCACCAGAGTAATAGGCCTGATGTGGCCTTTGGAATCATGGTGAATCACAGTGACCTCTACCTACCTAAGTGTTCCCTCCAATCATGTTCAGTGTAAACCAAACATCCTGCAGTGTCAGGATTAAGAATTGCATTGTTTTTCTAAAACCATACCACTTTGTCATCGTGTAATAGAAGGATTCATTCAGGATTGAGGGGTGCTCCTTAGTAGGCCTATTCAGAAAGAAAATTAGTCTAGAGGAGCCAAAGTCAAAGCATACTGTTTGCCATTAAGTGATCCAATTCCTCTCTGAAATAGCATTCTTCCTTTCCATGTACATTTTGGAAAATTACAGAAAGATCAGTAGGTACTTGTAATGCAATCAATGCTGCATTATCACCCAATAGGCTGAGTATTTGAGGGCATTAGCAAAACAGAGGATCAGAAATGACTAAGAACGTTTTAACTTTGATGAAGTTATGCAACAACTTAAAATCCATGAGGAAAGCCATTTCATTTCAGTATTCATGTGAGTTTTATAACATTTTGAAAAAATAAATTTTCTTTTGAATTACACATGGGGTTGTCATCACAATCTTTTTAGTGTTTGGGGCTTCTAAAATTCCCAATTCAGCCCCACATACAAAAACTCCAAACACGGAGGGTTAAGGCATTAAAGATGAAAGCTAGTACCCGTACAAGTATTTATATTGCAAAAGCTTTGCCCTTCTGCAAGAACATGCAGTTTCTCAAACACTAACCTCTCTTTACAAGGTTATGCTTATTAGCTGGGATTTGTAGCTCAATAGGAACCCTGTTCATCCTTGGTTCAATTCAGATTGTAATTTCTTTTTAAACTACCTGACCCTTATAATCATATGGTGAGCCGGCCCGATCATTCATCTTCCTGAAGCCAAGTACTTGGTCTGAACACAGAGTCACTTGTGTTTCTCAAGCCTTTCAGCATCATGACGATTGGGGTGAAAAACTGTCAATTGAAAAAAGTTTGAAAGAAACCTTTCATACAGTGTTTTCATTGTCTTTTTCTTTTTCTAGAACTAAAAATTTCTGATTGTGAAAGCAAAAGTCTTCCTAGATACAAGGATGAGGTTTAATTTAAGAGATAATCTTTGTTTTCAATCAAGTGTGGAAGCTATCAACTATTTCATTGTTCCCACTGTCAGAATGCACTGAATAAGATTTTGCCCAGCATTTCAGGGCCCAGCATTTATTAAGCACTCAACAAATGCTTATTGAATAAATGAATGAATGATTCCACCCAACCTCAAGCCTTTGTCTTGAAGCTGTGTCTTCTGTCACACTATTAAAACGTTTGATTAATGTCCAGGTTCACACCCAGAGCACCACATTCCACATGCTGCGTTAACTGGATCACCAGTTGGAGGAGAGTAAGTTACAAAGTGGACTTCTTACACTGGGTTTCTGCCCATCCCTGAACCAATCTCTGTGGCAAAGGAATGTAATTAGGATCACTGATTTATGTAAAGCAGTCCCTGCATCTGTGGAATTGGGATGGAGTATATTCCACTAACAATATAGGGCTTACCAATAGAAGAGAGAGAATACGCCAAAGGAAAGCCTGGGAGCCACCAGGAACTAACAAGAGTACCATAAATATCAAGTAGGAAACTGAGAAATATGATAAAACAATTTGTTTTTATTATGACTCAGCAGAAAACTAATACATGCAACTGTGTTAGAAATAATTCCATCTCTCTTTAAATTTAAAGAAAATATCCTTTATATTAGTAAAAAAAAAAAAAGTACTAATAGGTTTTTTGTGACATTTGACGACATGTATTTGTTTTTAAGGAACAGACCCTAAAGTAGAACGCCACCTATTGTGTAGTGGAAAGACTTTTAGATTGACTAGACACTGATCAGCTGACTGCCCTGACATGTTTCTTAATCAGTTAAAAACACTATTTCCAGAGAAGTTTTAAATAAATCGTGGTTGACTTTATGTAGATTGCAGTTAATATCTTTTACATATTTTCTAAGAAACTGCTCCCTAATCAGAGGTTATAAGAACATTCTTCTGTCATTTCCCTCTAAATGTTTTATGCATGCTTGAGGAAAATGTACAATCTCTAATTTGAGGACACATGATTCTTTAGGTGTTAATTGAATTAACTTTGGTCATTGTGTTCTTCTAAGTATTTACTTTTCTAGCTGCTTGAACGAAAAAATTGAGAGGTATATGAAATATGGTATCATAGGTTTCTCTGATTTTCTCTGCAGTTCTGTCAAGTTTTAATTCTTCTACCTTGTTTAGTAATTGTTTAGCATTGTTATACCTGCCTCATTAGTTGAAATGTTTATTATTTTTGAGACTCTCTTTATCCCTATTAATGCTTTTCCCCTTAATATTTATAAAGGCTAATATTGACATCAGTATACATATAGTGTCATTGCTCCAAGAATATATACATTTTAGGATGGAAGTTAAGATAATGTGTAACTTTAGATGGTCTTTTTGATCTAAGGATTTGTGGTAAATTTTCAAGAATCACCATTTAAAAATAGCAACAAAATATAAGCTCCAAACTAGTAGAGAGAAGATACCCTGAAATAAGGAAAACAACTTTCAAAAGTCCCAACTTTGATAGACTAAAAGAAAAAAAAAAGCAAGGAGAAAAGGGATAGAAAAAGCAAAGAAATAATAGTAAATGAATAGTTACAATAAATATAAATGGCCTACCACAACAAGTAAAAAGGTTACATTTTTTATAAGTATATTTGCTTGTTATATTATTTTCTGTAATCCTACTTTTTGTCCTTATCTTTTTGCTTTTGTAAACTGTATATAATGGAAAACAGGCAAATGACACCTTATCTCTATAGGGAAAAAACAGTGGATTTCTGATGAAGAACTATGAAAGCCAGAAGAAAGTGACATAACAATTTTCAAATCCTGAACAAAAAGAACAATCAATCTAGAATTCTATTGAAATCCTTCAAGAATGAAGGAAAAATCAAAACACATTTTCAGATAAAGGAAAACTAAGAGAATTTGTTACCAATAGAGCAGCAGTAGTAGTAATAACAACAACAGTAATAATAGGCTAGAAGAAGTTCTTGAAACAGAAAAGAAATGATAAGTGAAAGAATTTTGGAATATCACTGAAGAGGAATGAGCCAAATAAGCAAAAACATACAATAGATGTTCCCTTTCCTTTTGGAAACTCTTAAGTATGGGAGATGACTAAAGCAAAAATTACAACACTAGTGTAATTCTCAATGTATGTGGAGGAAGCTGTAAGACAATTATAAATAGGAGAGGAGGGAGGTGAGATTTCTATATTTGACTAAAACTGATAAAGCAATGATACCACAGATGTCTTAAGTTATATATTTATAATGTAATACCCAGAACCACCACTAAAAGGGCCATACAAAAAGACACCAAAAACAATACAGACAAATAGAATGAAATTCCAAAAAAATGTACAATAACCTATAGGAAAGAAAGAAAAAAGAAATAAAACTATGATCAGAAATCAATGAAAATGAAAACATTACAATAATAGAGAAAATCAATGAAACAAAAAACTGGCTCTTTGTAAAGATCAACAACATTGACAAATTTCTACCAAGATTAACAAATGAAATAAAAGAAAAAGGACAAAAATTAACAATATCTGGAATGACATGGGGGCTATTCCTATAAACATCAAAAGTATAACAATACTACAAACAACTGTATACACATAAATCTGAGAACTTAGATGAAATGGATTAATCCTCCAAAAACACATACTACCACAACTCTTTCAATAGAAAAGATCATTTAAACAGCCCTATAGCTTTTATAAAAATTGATTTAATCATTAAAAATTCCTTTCCCAAAAATCTCTGGGTTGAGACAATTCTATTAAATGTTTAGAAAAGAATCAACGCCAATTCTAAGCAACTTCTTTTAGAAAACAGAAAAGGAAGGAAAATTTCCAATTCATTTTGAAGCTAGTAGTACCCTGATACCCAAACCAAACAAAACACTACAAAGAAAAAAAGCTACAGACCACTATCTCTCATAGATACAGATACAAAAATCCTTAAGACTAAATTATAGAATTCAGCAGTATATAAAAATATACACCTTGAACAAGTGGGGTTTATTCCAGGGATGTGTGGTTTGCTCAACATTCAGAAATCAACATATTTACCATATTAACATGCTAAAGAAGAAAAATCACTTGATCATATAAATTGATGCAGAAAAAGCATTTAACAAAATCCAACATCAATTCATGATAAAAACTCACAGAAAAATAGAAATAAAGGGGAACTTCCTTAACTTCATCAAAGTATCTATAAAAAATCTTACAGCTAGTATCAGACTTAATGTTGAAATACTGAATCCTTTCCTCCTAAAACCAGAAACAAGGATATCCTTGTTTTTAGTCAACAGTGTTAATATACAGTCACTTCAGTAAGGCAATCAAAGGAAATAAAAAGCATACAGATCAGAAATTAAGTAATTCATTTGCAGAAATGAAGAAAAGATTGCATTTTTTACATGATTGTCTATGTAAAAAAAAAAAAAATCCCAAGGAATCAACAAACACCTCCTAAAAGTAGCAAATGAGCCTGGCAAGTTCTCAGGATAGAAAATAAAATACAAAAATCAAATGTATTTCTCTATACTTACAATAAATATGTGAACATGGATTTAAAAATATGATGCCATTTATAACCTCTTAAAAAACAAAATGCTTAGATATAAATCTAACAAAACATGTATAAATTCTGGTGTGCTGAAAACCACACAACAGTGATTTAAACAAAGAGGATTCAAGTAAATGAAAAGACATCCCGTGATCATGGATTGGATGACTCAACATAGTAAAAATGTTAAATCTTTAAATCTCCCTAAACTTACATACAGGTTTAACATAATTCCTATCAAAATCCCAACAAGAAATTTGTATGTAGACAAGATTATGCTAGAATTTATATGAAAAAACAAAGGAACAAGGGTGGCTAAAAGAATTGTGAAAAGGAATACAGTGGAGGCATTCAGTCTATTTGATTTCAAGACTTATTACATGAGAAAAGACAGCCTTTCAGCAAGTGCAGTGCTGGAGCAATAGAACATCCATACATCCACCACCAGTGAAGCTCCATTCATCTCACATTTTACACAAAATTAACTCAAAATGAATTACAGACTTAAAAGTAAAACATAAAATTGTAATAACTTTTAGAAAAGAACATAAAAGAGAATTTGTTGCCCTTGGTAGAGTACCGTGGCATCACAGCTCACAGCAACCTCCAGATCTTGGGCTTAGGTGATTCTCTTACCTCAGCCTCCCAAGTAGCTAGGGTTACAGGTGCCCACCACAACACCTGGCTATTTTTTTGTTGTTGTTGCAGTTTGGCTGGGGCTGGGTTTGAACCTTCCACCCTCCGTATATGGGTCCGGCGCCCTACTCAATGAGCCACAGGCACCGCCCATAAAAAAGAATCTTTGTGATCTAGGACTAGGCAAAGAGTTCTTGATACCAGAAGCATGATCCAGATGCATAAAAGGAAAAATTCATTGAACTTCACCAAATTAAAAACTTTTGCTCTGTGAAAGACCCCCATTAAGGGAATGAAAAACCTGGTACTGAATGGGAGGAAATATGTGCAATAGTGGACTAGTATCTAGAATATACATATATATGAACACACACACACTTTTTTACTGTTTGATTTGTTTATATATAAATATATATACATATATATACACACATATATATACGAGCATTGAGCACTTCCACTGTATTTTTTCACAATTGTGTATATATACTTGGATTTTTTTTTATTATTTGGTGTGTGTGTGTGTATATATATATATATAATACACATACACATACATACACATATATATGAGCGCTGAGTGCTTCCACTGTATTCTTTTTCACAATTGCATATATATATATATATGAACAAATCAAACAGTAAAAAAAAAATCCAAGTAGAAAATAGGCACATAAAACAATGATGTTCAACGTCATAGCTACCAGTGATGGGTAAATCAAAACCAAATGAGGTATCACTATACACCTGTCAGAATGACTGAAATTTTAAAAATTGACACCACCAAATGCCATGAAAAAATGAGATCACTTGTACACCACTGATGGGTATGAAAAATGGTACAATCACTCTGGAAAACTGCTGGGCAATCTCTTATAAACTAAACATTCAACTACTGTATGACTCAGCAATTGTACCACTAGGCATTTGTCTCAGAAAAATAAAGACTATGTTCACACACAAATCTGTACACAAATATTTATAGCAATTGTATTTTTAATAGCCCAAATCTTGCCCAATATTTTTTACCAGGTAAACAAACACACGCTGAGGTACATACTACTTGTGTTAAAAGGGAACTATTGATAGACTTGATACATGAGTCTATCAATCCAGAGAATTATACTAAATGTGAAAAGTCAATCCCAAGAGGTTACATGTGTTTCCAGTTACATAACATTATTGAAATTAAAAAGATATAAAAATGGAGATTATGACTGTCAAGGGCTAAGGAGGGAGAGGGGATGAGAACGAAGTGGGGATGGCAACAGAAAGCAAGGAGAGGGATCTTCGCGCACAAAAGGCTCTGTATGGAAACGTCCTTCATCTTGGCAGTACCAGATCCATATCCTGATCATGATCCTGTACCATAGCTGGGCGAGATGTTCATTTCATGGCAAAGTAAATGAAAGATACATGAAAGAGATCTCTGTATCATTTCTTACCCCTGCTTGCAAATGTAATTATCTCAAATAAAAGTTTAATTCAAGAGTTAGGACTAAATGTATTTTGCACTTTATAAAGAATGGGCTCCTTGTTTTGAACATCCATGACATTCCAAAGAAAAATATTGATCACTTGCCTCCACTTCATACTTAAGAGAAATTTAGTACATCATAGAAAATTTCTAAATTATTAAGGAAAATGACCACAGATCAGGAAGAGATATAAAGACAATGGGGCAGCCCTAATTTTGAACAGGAAATGTTCTATTGTGTCCAAGATTGAACTAATATGAGTGACTCATTACTAAGGTTATCCTACTAACTTTTGGTATACATTCCACTGCAAAATAATAATGAAATGTTAAAACCATGGCAACCTTTAATGAAGTTAAAACTTTAAATTTGGCCCTGTAAAGAGGTTGATGTGGTCAGGCACAGTGAAAACACCTTAAAATGAACTCAAAAAGACCATATCACTCGGGTTAAAAAAGAACAAAATAAAATATTCCCCAGTAAAATTTTGCTGTATCATTAACTGATAGAAGAATCAGCTTTGATACGAAAGCTTTTCTGCATCAAGTCTTCAGCTATGCAACTTAATTAAAAAAAAAAAAAAACTGGGGGCAAGACATGATTGCAAGAGGGACTTTACCTAACAATTGCAATCAGTGTAACCTGGCTTATTGTACCCTCAATGAATCCCCAACAATAAAAAAAAAAAAAAAGCAAAAGCTTGCATCTTATGTTTGGGCTAAAACTCTAATTTTTAGAAAAGTTTCTCTTTCTCCTGGTCTGAGCTCAGTATTTCAGATTCACCGTTACGTAGTTCATATAAAACTTCCAGGGGGCACTAGAAAGTGAAACTGAGGATCAGTAAAGCATTAGTGGAGGCTTAATAACTGCATTTCTCAGTTTTCTACTAATGCTAATGGGTTTGGAGTTTGTAACTACTGTCTAACAGTACTTACGGTAAACACTTAAAAATTTGTACTTTGGGTTGGCCAAAGTGGGAATTAATACCTTTCAAGTTTATTTAAAGACTCAGTTCAGTTCTAGCAAACTCCCTCTAAAACAAGTGAGAGTGTTATGCCTGTAACGACTGCTCAGGAAATCTGGGTTTGCCATCCACCACTTAACATTTTAAGCAGAAATGCCATCACTACACAAAACCTACAGGAATCCCAATCTGAGTAATTAAGTGGTGACCAACCTCTTAAAAACTTGCCAGAAATAACAGTGTCTGTAAAATCTATTTAGTGTGTTACTTAGTTCTATTTCTGCATTCAAAATTAAGATTGTTTGGAGAGAAATGTTACATAATTTTTGTGATCACCAAAAACGATCACCAATGATCACCAAAACGAAGAATTGAAATCAGCATATTGATTCAGTGTTCAAATTATGAGTAAATGGATTGGCATGAGCCATTAAGTTTTCTTCTTTATTCCCTTTTGATCTAAAAAAAAAAAATGCCAATGGATGGGGTAGGATTAAATTAAAAACATTTTAAGGTGCATTTTACATGGAGCAGACTTAACGCTTTTGCTTGGAGTGCTTTCTGATGAAATGCAGACTCCAATTTCCCACCATGGCTCACCCTTCTTTCCACTCCATTGGGAGCAATAATTCTATACATGTTCTATAAATGTCCTGGCTAACAGGATACCGCACTCTGAGTCAGCTGTCACCACTAAAAGAAGAACAGCTCCTTTCTGGAGACATCACACACAAATTACAACTTAAATTAGCAGTTTATCCTTAGAAAACTAGCAATTTACTAGCTGTCTGTTAGTTGAGAAAAGAAAATGAAATCCAGGGCAGCGCCTGTGGCTCAGTCAGTAAGGTGCCGGCCCATATACCGAGGGTGGCGGGTTCAAACCCGGCCCCGGCTGAACTGCAACCAAAAAATAGCTGGGCGTTGTGGCGGGCGCCTGTAGTCCCAGCTGCTTGGGAGGCTGAGGCAAGAGAACTGCTTAAGCTCAGGAGTTGGAGGTTGCTGTGAGCTCTGTGATGCACGGCACTCTACCGAGAGCCATAAAGTGAGACTCTGTCTCTACACACAAAAAAAAAAAAGAAAAAGAAAATGAAATCCAATTACTTGGTAGGGACAAAACAGACTAAACAGGAGGCTGCTCCTTAAGAGTTGAATGGTGCCCAAACGTTGGGTCCTAGGTGGTCCAAAGGGTGATGAATTAATTCTCACACATGATCATCCTTCCGTGCTTCTTGCAAACTTTCCACTTGGCGTTTTATATGCCAAATGCTAAAATGTAAGCTCCCTGAGTGTAGGGATGGCATTCTTTAGATTCACTCTTGAATGTTCTGTGCCCAGGTAGGTAGCAGCCTGGCAAAGAGCGGACCCCAAATAAACACCAAATTAAGTAAAGTCTTTATTAACTACCACGGGAGGTAGGAAAGAAAGGAAGGAGAAGAAAAGGAAGGAAGGAACTTGTGCTAGGTTCTGGGGCCCCAGAATCTTTGGATGTTGTTACCGCTCCCCACCCAGAAGCAGTGCTTCTCGTAAATTTTCCCGTCAAAGCCTCCTTGAGGCTTTCCGCTTCGTGTGATTGAAACTGTCTCTGTATTACAGTGTTTGTTTCACTATTGTGCTGAACTGTCACCTCAACATCACTGCTCTCCGGCCCCCCACCCCTGCCAAAATGTCCTGTGGATTACAAGAAAGCCAGAAACTACAATTCCCACAAATATTTTTTGTTCTCTGGTTCTACGTTAAGAGTTGGCCAATGGAAAAATAAATAAAAATAAAAACACATTTTTGGAAGCAAAAAAAAAATAGAGTTGGCCAATGAGAAGCATCTCCATGAAATTTGGAAGGCAGAAGAGAGAAGCTCTTTTCCTCAAAGGCTGTGCGTGCAGAAGTGGGCAGGCAGTGAACATGGGTTTCACAGCAGCACCAAGATGTCTTGCAAGGAACCTGCTTGGGTGTTGTTAACAATTATAGCTGAGGCAGCTGGTGACAGCTCCTTGCAGTAGTTCTCAACCTTCCTAATTGCCACGTTGTTACAAATTGAAAAAAGGGGTCTTAACCCACAGGTTGAGAACCCAGTATCAGTGCTATAGGCTGAGAAAGCAGAAACTTCTGGATGTCAAGATTCACAGCAGTCCAGTGGGTCAGCCCCTGTAATCTGCCCACTCTGGTGCTGCTGTTGCTCCTCGCAGCCACCCTTAAGTTTCTAATTCCATGTTCTAGGACATTTTACTTTTACAATGCATCAAGTCGTTTGTTTTCCTGACCAAAATGTTGAAACATTTAAAATTAGCACTAAAGAGAAAAGTTACCTACCTGTCTTATTAACTTAGTGTATGAGATATTGCTTCGAGTCTAAATCCAGCTGAAATGAAGAAAGAATAACCCTGCATGTTTGGCAACCTGGTAATTGCTTTTCCTATCTCTGTGTCACAGTATTTTGAAGACACAAATTCCTAAGTACTTGGAAAAAATGGTTGTATCTGCATTGATTAATAAATTATGTTAGGGTAGTTGTTAAGTAGAGGTGTCATGAGTTTTGTCAGCGAAGTGGTTACATTGCAACATTTTCAAGCCCTTGTTGGTTGATAGGTCAAACTGCTAAAATCTTGTGGTAGACTGAACAGGTCTGAGACCCACAGGTTCATTTTTTTATTTTTAACTCAATCATGAAAATACACAACTTTTTTTTAAGAAAAGAAAAATGACTGATTTTTTTTATCCCTAATGAACAGAAAACATAATTCAATGCATAAATTTCCCAATCAACTTGGTTTAGCCCATTCTGAAACTTTATTTATATTGCACCAAACTGGCCACATGTAAGCAATACATTCAATTCTAACTTTCAAAACTTGCTGAGCAAGTTATCCTCGTGAGTCTTAGCTACAGAGGTGGACAATAACTTCATTTTCTTTATACAGGTTTTATCTTTTATTATGACATTCATTTTTCTATATGAAGATACAAATAAAAATTACACTAACTACAAAAACTACTCTGTACTTGATAAACCACAGACCTATTTCATGGAACAAGAAGACTTTAAAGTCATTTTTCTTTATTATATGTTTGCCTTAAAAAATGATATTCAAAACACAACTTTTTTTGTGTACAAAATTTCAGCACTGTTAACAAAAGCAGTGATGACACTTTACAACTCAGAGGCAACCTCTTCAGTGGTTCTCAGTCACCCAAGTAGATGCTGCCAGGACACCCAGACAGCCTGATTCCAGCCACTCCAGCCACGGTGGTCTGCTAGACTGAGCTCCATCTGTGCCCAAATCTGTTCCTTTTAACAGATGATCCCATGCCCACTAAAACAAGGTGCATTATACTGAAATGATACTAGTTACTCTTTAACCACCTATCATTTTGCAAAATCAAAACATTTTCATAATATTTAATGACCAAAACAATAGCCAAATACTGAATGCCACGTTGTCATTCAACGTATGAGGTTGATTAATCTCAATCTGTTTTCAAGTGTGTCTTCCGAACACACTAAAATGAACATGTGTCATTTGATAAGGAACCTTCTTCAGTTTGACTCAAACAGACCAGACACACTGTCAGTCATGAAAACGACTCTAACTTTATTTTCCATAGTGTAATCTTCATCTTTCACAGTGATTCTAAAACTAACCTAAAGGAAAACTCCCCCCCAAAAAAATTTTTTTTTAATTTGGCTACTGTAGCATTTTTTTCAGTTTAATTTTTTTCTAATCAGGACTACTTTTTCTGTGTTCCAAATATTTTGCGTAAAATTCTCTCTCAAATATTTTGTGTAATTTCTCTTAAGAGAATGTAAGCCACTAAACTCGCTACTTTAAATCATTGATCAGTGTCCCAGTTAAAGGAGTATTTTTAAATGATGACACTTATAAATAAAGGTACTATACTCATGCCAGTTTTTTAAGTGTTTTATTACTGGAAACTCATGTGAAATGAAAAGAAGTAAATGTACGTGAACAGTATGAGGATAAAAATTTTATCAAGTAAAACTGTGGCAAAAAAATTTAACTGATTTGTGAAAGCCACTGGGACTTTTACTTGGTCACAGATGCAAGTTCACCATGTGAAACAGCAAGCACTCCTGTGCAATTGCAAAGACAGACCCTGTTTGAGCAGGCCTGGTGGGCTGGCACCGACTTCGGAACAGGGGGTATCTGTGTGAATTCTCTGGCAATGTGAAGTCACTAAGCTCCACTCACTCACAATAAAGTTTTCTATAGTCTGTTTTGTGAAAAAAATTGGGTTTTGCTGTCATGCAAAAGGCAGCTTTTACCCAGGGACAAAATACATAATATGACTGATTCTCCCCCAAAACAACTTTGAGTAAACCAATGCTCCAGAAAGATGACAAATTCCTCCAGTGCATGTGGCCACATCTCCAGTGTGGAGACTTCAGGTGGCACAGCACCACAGTGTGAGGTAAGCACTGGTCCCAGGGAAGCAAGAGTCTTCACGAAATAGATCTCTCCAGACCCCTTTTAAACCTCTTTTATTTTGGTTGCAAAGATATAGTTTACTTAGTTTCCTAATGTTTTATTTGCTCCCATTTGAAGTCTAGAGCTTGCCATGTTTGACACTGCCATCACTACCAAACTGTTATATAAGAACATTACAAAATACAAACTATAAACTAAGATAATCCTCTTTACAGTATTCAGATTAGTGCATTAAAACAACATTGATTTAAAAAGGCAGATGAGTCAACTGGCAAACATCTAATTGCTTTTCTAATGAGGATGATACAAAATGGCACACAAAGTAAACACAAAATTTTAAGTGTCAGGTGCTCAAAAAGAGCAATTGTGGGGAAATTACTTACCAAAAGTAATTTTCTCCCAGGTACTCATGTAACCATTATTCTATAAAACATAGGGAAGGTAAATAATGGCTCACAAAACCAGAAGGTATTGTTAAGATAGTTCAGTAGAATAACAAGTTGGGATCTTTAGACTCTAAACATGACAGGCATTGGTATTAGTTTTCATACTCCTCCTCCAAATTACATTAAACATTTACTACACTTTCCCTAGTGAACGTCAGACTTAAATTACCATAGATTGTAAAAGCAATCTATCCTTAGTAATTTTACTAAGCAATCTACAGCAAATGCTTAATATATACACATCACAAGTATGAAATATCTTAGCAAATTATTCATTCACTCATTTCATTCAGAGTTAACAAAGGTTTTAAAAGAACACAATAAGGAAAGTGGAATAAAAATTTGTGCTATTGCAAAACAGACAAAATTTCATAAGCCCCACAAAATGATATGCTAATTTTTTAAGTTATTGAGAATACCTTCTCTGTTGAACCAAATCAAAATTAAATTGGAGGTTTTTCTAATTGAAGTAACATAAATCCAGGTGCATGTTACACAGTGACAGAGAGATAAACAGAACACACGCATCTTAAACTTACTAATTTAAAAAACTAAGTCAAACGGGGTAAATAAGTTATAAATGAAAGGTGTATACAATGTGGGCAACAACTTAACAGTATTAAATTGAAAAGCATGAAAGCTGTATCAGCAACAACATTTAGAAAAACTTTCATTATTAGAAAATATCAGATTTAATCCAAAGGAACCCCCTCGTGAAAATAAGAAAGTATGGGAACCATCCTTTTCACAATAGCTTTAAAATAATAATTAAAAAAACCATAATTACAGGAATCTTCCCACATAATTTAGGTAATGTAGTGCAATAGTGTGCTTCTGGATAAATTTAGCTATGCAATCCCCATATGATGAGACCGATAACCAGAACTCCAATGACAGCGATAATGAGGATGATGCACAGGGTTTTTCTAGATTTGCGCTGCAGATGCAAAAAAAAAAAAAAATTATAGACTTAATAGAGTATCTCTCTAGCAACTGAAAATACTATAATTTGGTTCATTTCTAGAGTAAAATCAACCCTAGTTTACTGTCCTCAAGTTTTTGGTTGTGTTTGCTGCTTCATGAAACACTCTTCAATATATAAAGCACTATTCTTTTAAAAAATACTCTTCTTGAATGAATACCATAACTCAGGAAGCAATTTTTCAACTTTTGTTGGTACTTATTTTTGTGGGTATCGCTGGGCTTAAAACAGAAGACATTGAGAGTTAACACATAACTGAGTTACAATAGAATGAGGTATGTCTATGTATAAACACAAAGAACAGCTTCAAAGTTTATACATTTTTAAACTTTTATTTAAAAATTTCTCTTAAAAATGAGTTCTCTGAAAATATCCACAAGTATAAAAACATTTGGCCACATTTCCTAAAGTAATTATTTGTTCATTTTCAAAGTTATTTTCATTCTTTAAAAATTAATACAAATCTCATTCAAAATCTCAACATACAAATAGAAACCAAAGAGCAAACAAAATCATAATGCTGTCATTTAAAACACAGAAGTGAAGAATCTTGTTCCACTCTCCATTGCTGACCCAGCTACTCTGTCTTTACTGTCTTGTGTGTCTCCCATCTAACATGCAGGTATCCTCCTTCTCACAAAGTAGAAAAATTTGTAAATTTACTTTGTGTCAATTAGAAGCACCATGAAATTTACAAAAAGTTACCTTCTGAGTCTAAAGTTACCCTGAAAACCATGAATACTTAATTTTTCAACTAATTATTCACCTAATTTTTCAACTGAAGACTTTACAAGTATTAAATAAAACTTCTCTAATATTTCAATATCATTGTACATAAATGCTCCCAATCCTCTCTCCCCCTGGTTATTATGTACCTTTCTGAGTTGTCATGGGGTATATTTGCTGGGGGGGCATGCCCCCTAGTGTGGGATAATGATGTGCTTGGGGCTGCTGTGACAAGGGCATTCACCTTCCTTTACGCTCACGGTCCACCCAACCATACCCAGGCTTCCATGTAAACTATCAGAAAGCTGCCTGTTTTCTCGACATTTGTGTAATGTGGCCTCTCCTCACCCTTCAAGGGCTGAAGGAATTAAGTTTTGGGGTAGCTCCACAAGGAAGTCAAAAGTAAAATGTGGTGATACATCTACATCCCTCCAAAAATCCAAAAGTAATATGTGAACGAAGGCAGTGATGAATCCTATTAAACACAAAGTTTCAGCAGTTACGTGCTAACAGCTCCATAAGACTGCTGACATTTACACACTCCCGTATGTGTATGTGCGCACAGACACACACACACACACACGCAAGTGTGTTTTCAACTATTCATGAAAGACATCTAAAATCACAGTGATATCAATTCTGTTGAGCTGCATATTTGAATTATATGCACAAATACGGTAAACGGGAGTCAGTCTGTCAGTGAATGCAACTGGCTATCAAGCAGACTCTCCATACAGCTCTACTGTTACATACATATCACTGAATACGCAGTAATTTGTCCAGTATAGTATAAAATAACTATAAAATGAAAGGCAACTTTTAAGGTGAGAAAATTGAAAATATCTAAAAAAGTGATGATATAAATTAACAAGGTCTAAGAAAAATGATAATCATGAACAACAAAAAAGTGAAGCTTTGAAAGGAAAATCAAATGTTTCACATTATTTAGGGGTTCCTAGAGAACTGGACTTCAGGGCCTGCATATTGTGTGATATATTAATAGTTCATGATTCTAATATCTGTATAGTATTTGACACACACATATGGACCCCCTGTATTAACCTGCTTCACTTAAGAAAGCAATTCATTCCTGGTACAGGTCTGCTGAATGTTGACAGAATATATAATGAATAATGACACTCTTAGCTGACATGATTTCCACAAGACCTGAGGATCTCTAAGACAAGACTTTTTGCCTCTTGATCTCAGAATGCCACTGACAAAAGAAAGAAAAGGTAAAAAGAACACGGGAGATCTGGAGGGAGAAGTCTATCAAAGAAGTTTCTGAGTAGAAATGTCACAAGGATATTGGAAACCACCAGCCATCAGAAAGCTTGCAGTTGTCTACTGTAACTCAAACAACAAACTTTCTCTCCCTCAGAGCCACTTACTCCCAGTTCAATCCTGAGAATAGACAGGCTACAATTAGTCTGAACTGGCAATATTTCTGACTCCTCTGAGACGGGATTACTTCATCTCATTTATTCTCTCTCTCTTTCTCTTTCTTTCTCCCTCTCTCACTCACCTGTCAGACCAAGTTATAAGAAATTTTATTACAGTTAATATTACCTGATATTCTGCTGCCCGTGATAGCTGCTGGTTGGCTTGCTGAACTTGTACCTCTGCACTTTCTACATTGGCTTCTATGCTGTCTTTAAGATAAAACACACACACAAAACTGTTAAACATGCATTAATGCTCCAGGAACAAATCACTACATTTCATTCAAGAGAAGATTAAACATGCTCAGTGTTCAAAGCATAGTAGTATACCAAAGTGGCATATATTTTAAGCTGACTATAGTTCATCCTTATATTATTTCTTAGGTAATTTAAGCAACACACAAACATTTGAAGAAAACAACCTTGATAATCTTCATTACAGTGCAACTCCAGTTCTACCTGGCAACCCAAGGAAAGTGGTGTCACCCTGCAGTTACCAAATCAGAGTCAGCACAGGGCTTGTCTCTGCCTCAAATGCCACAGCTTATTCATGCAAAATAGGAGATCAGTCATCTTCACACAAATGAGGATTTTCTTCATCACAAAGGGGAAAAAAATGGTACCTTGACTTTTCAAGTATTGCTATTTCCTCAGAGGGAAACTAAAAAATGACCTAAATACTAAAATTTGGTCCATTTTATTTCTTTATATACAGTATAAATATTTAGCTATCAAATTGTCATGTCAATCCTTAGTTTTTCAGTTTCTTGTCATGATACCTATGTTCTACCCAGTTTTTCTATAATGGCCAACTCAGCACCAAGCATCTGACAACTTTTACTTAGGGTAAATACAGAGCAGTGAAAACCACTTACTCTGTGGCCACCATCAACTACTTCTATGCTGAAACCTAGCCCTCACTGTGATCGCAGTTTTTCTTCCCACCCTCCTCTGGCCTGGAAGTGGAACAGGTGTCGCTTTGCAGCATGAGAGACCCTTGTGCTTCCTCCGCCCTATCAACTCTCCACTATCCTTTCTCAGCCACCCACTTCCACGTTCTCATCCCCAAACCACTAACTACAGCTGCTCCGTATCTCTATGCCGGGAGTCTCCCCCAGCTGTTACCTTTGCAGCCCACTCCTCCTAATATCCTGACTCCAGTAATTTCTGACCTGCAGTGATCCTACCGTTTTGGCACTGTCCTTCAAATACTGTGTGTCCTCATTTCCCTCCTCGCCTGGCTTAGCTTCTTGGGTGATCCTTCAGCATCACATTCATCCTCAGCTCCCCTCCCCCTCTACCTCAGTCATACTTACAAAACCCCACCCAGTACCCATGCAGAAGATCACACACACAAAAAGACTACCTTTAATGCTGATCTATTTCTCTTTAAAGTCATAACTGACGAGCAAGGCAGTCAACTGCCACTAGCTGTTGTCATGACTGCCAACTTCATTTCTCTCCCTCTCCTCTGTCTTCAAACTTCCCCTGCCTCCTCACGCATTATCACTCTCAGGCCGTGACCCTGATTTCCAGCTCGTTGAGGCAACATGAACATCAGAAGACATTTCTACATTTTTTGTGTTCCTGTCTACCACCTGCAGGCATTGTCTGTGTGCTCTGACATCTCTCTCATTGTCAGGGAGGAACTGTCATGGCCCGAGCAAGCAGCCTCTCCACTGTGTGCTGTGGATGTTATCCGATTCCTCACGACTCAACTCAAGGGCCTCAGTCCAAAGAATTCCTCTGTCTCTCATACCATTCATAGTTTTTCCCTAGTAAATCATTCTTGTTAACACCATAGCTGTCATCTTAAAAACAAATAACCTTTCGTTTATTCTATATCAATTTTTGCAGCTATGCATGACCTCATTCTCTGTTCCACGTCTCCTCTTGACTCCTTCAAAGAGTCATTTATACTTGGTAGCTTCTGCTGCTCTCCTCATCGCTCCTGAACCCACTCTTCACGCTTTTGCCTATACTATTTCACCAACACAGCTCTTGCCAGGGTTGCCTATACCCCACTTCATTAAATCCAGCAGTCAATTCTTAACCTTCATGTCACTTGACCTGCCAGCAGCATTTCAAACAGGCTGACTATCCATTGTTGTTAAAGTACTTTCTTCAGCCACATTCCAGGCTGAACGCATTCATTTGGTTTTCTTCTACGCCACTGGCTACTTTATTTATTTTTTTTTTAGTCTTTTTTATTGATTCTTCCTCAGCTCTCTGGGCTCTAAATCAGGGGTCAACAAACTTTTTCTGCAAAGGGCCAGACTGTAAACAGTTTAAGCTTTGTAAACTTAAAGCATATGATCTCTGTCACACTTCTCAACTATGCCACAGATAACACTTACACATAAATGAATGGATGCTGTTTGCCAACCCTGCTCTATTATTCATAGATTCTAGGGCTAAGTTCTCAGATGCCTGATCTCTATCTAGACTTATTTCCTGTGACGTCATCCAATCACATGGCTTTAAATACTATCTATGTGCAGATGAACCCTAATTTTATATCCCCCGCCCAGACTCCCAGTTCACTTTACACCTGGCAAACCTTTACTTGGTATCAGTGTGTACCTTGAACTTAACATATCCAAAAATCATTGATTTATATACATCTACACTGGTTCCACATACACATTTCCCCAACTTAGAAAATAGTGACTCTAACCATTTTAGTGGGCCAAGGCAAAACCCAGACTCACCCTTGAATTAATACTACCACACCCATACACAGCCATTCAGTAAACCTTTCTGGCTCTGTATTTTACAAATACCCACAATTCAGCACTGCTCACCACCTCTCTGCTGTTACCCTGATCCAAGCCAACGGGACACTAACCTGGATGATTGCAAATAGCCTTTTAAGTGGTCTAGCTTTTGGTCTTATTCCAGCAACCAAGTGAGTCCTTTGAAACCTAAGCCAAGTTACAACACAAATCCTGCACAAATCCTCCTGTGGCTTCCTGCTCATTATTAAAAATATACTAAAACTCTTTACACGTGGCTCAGGCTCCTACATAAATGCCATCTGCTGTGACCCTGGACATGATTCTCTACCTCTCTCTTGCTCTTATCACTCAACAAAAATGTCAGGTGTGCTTCTGCCTCAGAGGCCTTTGCACCTGCTGCTCTCTTACTTGCTCCCTTACTTCTAGGAAAGCTTCATGAAAATGTCACCTGTCAGTAACCCTTACCTGACTACCCTGCATAAAGCAGGAACATTCTCTTTCCCCAGCAATCCCAGCCCCCGTCAGTGGCCTTATTTCCTTCATATGACTCATCACCATTTGTTTGTTTTCCTTTCTTTTTAAAAAAACTTGTCCCTTTCCCCCAATTGTAAGATTCATGAAAGCAGGGTCTTTTACCTGTTGTACTCAATACACATTTGCTAGATAAGAAAATAAATTGGGGTTTGAAATTTGTACTCTGTTATCTATTGAGGATACAGAGGAGGATTAAGAATGGACAAAGAATTGTTATATTAAACTAAAGGTGCAAATATTTCAATTGAACCAAATTCAGAAAACATACAAAATGCATCTTTAGACATATCCACAGATAGCTCCAGATTTCAAAATGATAAAAATGATCAGGATCCTGACCAATGCTGATAATTACATCTTAATTGGAGAATTATTACATTCAAACCTTGAAGGGATTCTTAGCAACTCTTTTTTTAAAAGAATTCCTAACATCTATCTAAGTAATGTTACTAAGTTACTCTACAAAAAAAGCTATTAAAATGAACCATCAGGCAAATGACTACCTATTCCTTATAACCTAAAAGACAAGATACCATACACAGTTAGCTTGGTGCCTGTAGCTTAGCGATTAGAGCACCAGCCATGTGCACTGGGGCTGGTGAGTTCGAACCCAGCCTGGACCTGCTAAACAAACAAAAAAAATAGCCAGGCATTGTGACGGGCACCCGTAGTCCCAGCTACTAGGGAGGCTGAGGCCAGAGAATTGCTTGAGTCCAAGTGTTTGAGGTTGCTGTGAGCTATGACACAATTGCACTCTACCCAGGGCAACATAGTGAGACTCTGTCCCCCCCAAAAAATAGCATACACATTATAAACATCACAAGTTTCCCCAAAGTCCCTGGTATGATGAGAATTAGATTAAAGTAAGAGTGAAACCAGAGGCCCTTGGAAATAAGCTGGAAGGATATTACATGGTGCCTTCCATGATCTGGCAGTGGCAGGTCCTGATTAAATTTGGGTTGCTGAAGTACATGAGGTCATTTCAGCCAGTAAAAGCCAAAAATGAGATCTGTTATAGCAAATGCCAAGGGTGATGCTTTGTCTGCTGTAGAGACTTTTGATTCCAGAGAAACACAAAGAAAAAGAGGAATTTTTTCACACATTTTTTTGTTTGCTCGCACCTCATAAAATCGATCAGTAGGTCTTACCTATCACATCTCCTTGTTCATGTATCATCATTCCCAAATCTTTAAATATTTCATTAATATCCATAATATCAGCCTAAGAGAAAAAGGCATATGTTATATAAAGGCATATATTATTATAATCAGAAATTCCACAAAAAGGGAAAATTAAAAATCCCCAAACCACCACTTACATATAGGTGAGCATGAATCTAGACTTAACACACAAATTTTGCATATCACAAAAATATTTTACAAATGAGCAATCCTAATTAAAAAAACTTTGAAACACCACCAGTTTCTCTAAAATATCTGTGATATTAAACATATCAAGTGAGATAGGATGGAAATGCAAGATATACCATAGAGAAGGGCCATGGTTGACTAAGTTTATTTTATGCAATCTAATCTTTGTTACGACAAGCAGTATGTGCTTATAAGAGCATTAATTATTTTATGACATATTTCCAGTAAAAATTTATACATAGACTTGACAATTCAAAAGAATAAAATGTCTGATGCTCTCAAAATGGTTAATAAAACAAATAAATAAAAATAAAAGAATAAAATGTTTAAGTATAAATTTAAAATCTCACATTAACAAATTTGAACATGTAATGGATTAGTGAAGTTATAAATGTCCTTATTGGATAAATAAATCATAAATTTATTGTATAAAGAAGTTATACATTTGCTTTTCTTCTATATTTAACTATTATTTTGCTCAATTAAAGAGAAAAGCTTAAATATTTTATTCAGGTGGATGAGGACATTTACATAATCATCAAGTGTCAAGTCCTTATTCTAATTTTTTAGAATAAGTAAAAATATAATTATACAGTATTTAGAATCCTAAATTGCCAAGGAAGGAATTCATTAAATTTTCTCAAGGGCCAAGTAATGAATAACAAATATTATTTAGTTCAAATGTAATACAGTCTTGGAATCATCTCTTCTCCCATCTGTAAAATGGCAATGAGAATGACACAGTTAACTACATCACAGAGTTTCTATGAGGATGTCAAAATGAGATCATTAACACAAAGAATTTGTCACATAGCACCTAATATATGGAAGGTCTTTAAATAAACTTCAGTCATTGTTAGCTATTGTAAGTCCCTTCTAGGAACTAAGTGGGTTCCATAAGAACTACAACTTAATAAATCCTCTAAATCTCTTTGATGTCATAAATATAGTAAAGAGAAATAAAATACTTTTAAAGCCTTTGCAAAAATTCTTATTCATGCAAGTATGGTGTGTACCATGTGCCATGGGAAGATTCCAGACTCTCTGGAGAGATGTTTTTTCATAGACTGATATTTTTTCAATACTAAGGTGACATGTAGGTGACTTAATAGAATTTCAAGAAGTTGGAGTAGAGGAAACTATGTTCTCTCATCCTAGCATAAATATTAAAAAGATTATTTTTCTAAAAAGGAATTATTCTAACGTATGTATTAAAAATACCACCAAATTGATACATTTATTTAGCTTTCTTTCTCAACCTGTCTCCCAACATTATCTGAGTACCTTAAGAACAAACTCATTAAGAACAGAGCAGCAGCCCAACTTTATAATTATAGTAAGGCTTACTTCAAGTTGCCTGATGGAAGACTCTCTCTCATGAATAAGGCGAAGGTCATCTTCTGTGATTTCTTCATCCTGCAGCTGCACTTGAGGTTGAGTTTGGCTAACAGAAAGAAAGAATATGGAAGAAACAAAGACTGGTATTCAAAACAATGAGACGCATTTCCTGTTTAAGATACATTTACTAAGTAGGATATGTTTTGTTCATTAAAGTCACAGAACCACTCACTTAAAAATTCTAAGAACATAATAGATAATGTTAATCAAATTTCATTTTTTTCATTCCATTTATATTTTTTTTATCTCAAATGGGTTTAGAGATTTTATTTAATTTTTGGAAGCTATATTTGGCAATTGAATATTACATCTTGGCTGACTTAAACCTCACATATGGGAATAATCTGTGTTAAAAATTAAGTCAGTAAATATTTGGATAATTTATGTATTTTATAATGAATACTTAATTATTTTGAAAATCTTTCCATTTACTATCTGTTTTCAATTCATAAGTAACAGGATATTTATGATATATTATATTGACAGCTTTAATATTGCAGGGACTATACTATATAAGATTTGAAAAATTATCTTTTAATTTGCAAAATGCTTTGTATTTCTTACCTTTCCCAGGATACAAGATTCCTTTCTTTTGAGCTCTCTTCAGGAAAACCACCCTGAATAATTTAGTAATAGGATTGGTTGACAAGGGGCAAAGAAAGCAAAAATAAGAAAAATAAGTAACACTCACATTTTCCTTTACAATAATTTAAACCAATTTGTGTACATGTGTGTATATGTGTTGTGTAGAGAAAGAGTGGGAAGTTCCTGTTCTAATTTTTTAGGTCAACTGCTTCAAGTAGTAATATAATTATATAATTTTTAGGATATAAAATTGTATACTTTTATAACGTAAACTCACAACAAAGGAATTCATTAAATATTCTCAAAGGACAAATAACAAATATTATTGGGTTAAAATTTAATGTGGTCTTCACAGACCAATTTATTTTATTTTTTTGAGACAGGATCTTATTATGTTGCCCAAGCTGGTCTCAAACTCCTAGACTCAAGCGATTGTCCTACCTCAGCCTCCTGAGTAGCTATGATTACAGGCATGCACCACCACACCTGGCTAGTCTTCGAATCCCTATGTTAAGGAATAAGGAAACAACTTGTGATAGTTTCTAGGGGAATTTAAAATTAGATTAATTCAAGATTCCACTGTAAATCTCTCTTTCATTTATTTCCTCCAGGCCTATGTTCATTTTTGAAACTGGGTCATGTTTTGAGGTTAAATTCATAAAATTTACTTGCTCTGTTCATCTCCAACACCATCATGTAATCCAGGAGTAAAGTGCACTCTAGAGTAGCACGTACACAAACGGGAGACGCAGTGCCAAGTCAATGCGAAGACACTACTCAGGATTTGATCTCTAATCATTTTTGACAAAATATGTCTCTATACTTTTATATAATCTTTAGTTGTACAAGATGGACAAAATAATCACAGTCATACATAATCATCATCCTACTTAACAAAATAAAAAATATGTAAATACAATTAAATATTCAAATGTTGATTTCTAAGAAGCCAGAGATCTTTATGACTTAAAAAAAAAATCATGCTAATGTAGACTTTTATGGGACTCTTAGAAAATAACAAGTTCATTTTAGAATACCATTTAAAATACTTACAGATACTCTGGAACTGGCTCTTACTCGAGCAACAAACTCTTTCTCTCTCTCAGCAGCTTGCCTCTGGACCTTCTGGAAGTTTGTCAGTGATGTTGTGAATTCAGCCACTAGGCGATCTTTTTGTATTTTCCTTTGGCGCTACAAGAAAGAAAGAAAAAACCTACTAGAATCAAGCTGTGAAGTTCAAATCCTGAAACTGTCGCTCACTCCCCCCATTTCAAGGACTCACCAATTAATCTCAATAACATGTAATCTCAATAACATTCTGACAATATGTTCAAATACTGCATTTACCTTGAGGCAAAAGGTCCATAATACTGGATTTCTCACCTCAAATTTTTTAAGCTGCTAAAAACTGAGTCATGATTTTGTGGTTATTTTAAAGTAGTTTTTCTTTTCTTTTCTTTTGGCAAGTAAAGCCTTATGCTTTTACCTAAGTAATAACTTCCATTAAGGAAGCAAGGAAATAACCCTGTGCCCCTGGGACACCTGACATCTTGAATGAGTATGCATTATGCAGTCAGCCCCGGAAGGCCGGGAAACAATTGCTCAGGAAGCATTTTCCTGAGAGCTTACTTAATTATGGGTCAGGGCGACCACATGGAAATAATTTTGCTTTATTGAACCACAGGATACTACCTGAGCAATTAAATATAGTTTTGTATTTTGTGAACTAATCTCCAATAGAATTTTTTGTCCCCTAATTTCCTTTCTAGCATAACAGTTCAAAGATCCTGCACTGTATTTGATTTCTTTCACATTTAATACATCAAAAATGTGTCTTAAAGCTTGATACCTGTTCACTGGGGGTGGTGGGCAGAGATCCAAACTCTTTAATGTATTTATCTGTTTCTTTGGCAAGTTGGTTAGTATACTGCTGCTTCTGTTGCCTAAAGTGAGGAAACACACATTACAGCCAAAGAACTAATATACTTCTTTAAGCTATAACTCTGCCACTTGAATCAACCCTGATATTAGAATAATCGCTTTTTCATAGATCGGCTCTAAATCTTCTCTGTCAAAACAAAATTGTCAGATCCTAATCTTTGATAAATATTGAACTAATACCACACAGCAGACTGTTCACTCACACGGCGTAAGTGAGCATAGAGAAATAAATAAATAAACTGAGCATACCAGCAGCCATTTAATGACACAGATAAGTCAGAAGGAAACTTAACTGAGAGGTGCATGGATGCCTCATCCTTTATGTTTGAGATACTGACACCGTGGAAACCTTTTATTTCCATCGCACACCTGAGAGGCCAGCTAAGCAAGTAAAGATTTGGTGCCTTCGACTGTCTTGTTCACAAGACAAAGGTGCCTTGCTTTGGATGTACCTTTATTTTTCTAAATGAACATCTATATGCTATTGTTGTTCTGCTCCTCGGCATGGAAAAACAGGGGACAGTGTGAAAAGTAAACTCTTAACACTCACTTATTTTCAAAGAAATAACCAATGAGGTTCGGAGAGGCAAACAGCTTCAAGGGCAAAGCAGGTAGCAAGGAAGTGCTATGCTAAATAAAAACCTTAAGGGTCTTTTATTGAATCAGGAAAAATGCACACATGCAAAACATATGGAACACACAAAGTTGATTATAGATAGAAAGAAACTTCTAGTTACATTGCCAAAAAAACAAAGAAGTCTTGCAATGTCAGTGAACTGAGGAAACAATGGAAGGAAAAACAGAAGAAACTATTGTAAGATTATAAAGTAAAAAAAAGAAATTATTACAATACCTGGAGGGTAAACCTCCCTATGCTATGCTGCTAATCTCTATCTTAACCCTTAAGCAACTTTAACCCTTGAGCCTTTTCCAGCATATGATGCACAAATCTATAGGTACTGTGTTCAACATAGAGCAGGGTTTGAGGAATACAGGCTGTTGCCAACTGATCCTCAGGTATGTCAGCCAACATTAAACTCTAACTCACATCTCCCCCCTTTTTGTTTTATTACAATTAAATTTTATTGAAAGGAAAAATAGTAGAAAGATGACGGTTTTGTTACGTAGTAGGAGGTTCTGGGAGTTGTGAAAACTGGAGAGCCATCATTGTTTCTGTGTGTACTGTTTGGAAGAATAACTTGTAAATAGCATTCAACACTGTAAGAAAACAGAACAAAAGCAAAGTAAAGGCAGCAAAAATCCCAATTTGTAAATTGAGGCCAGAAAACCAAGTTTGGGGATTAAACCAATTAATGACATTAAGATGGTCCAGAGTTTGTTTCCGGACATCATCTTGTAATTGTTTCACTCCTTCAGTAAGTTGACTTTGGAGGACAGATAAATCTTGAACTAAAGGTCTTTCAAAAGTGCCCTGAAGGTGCAATTTTACTGAATTCTGACTTTTAGAAATATTAAATGGGATGGGTGTGACACATACAGATCAGGGTCACATATAGCACTGCTCCTGGAATGTGAAAGCCCCAGAACTGGAACAACTTGGAATCTGAATGAACAATTCAAGCAAATTTTGTACAAAATCCAAACATTGCTTTGGAATCCGAACATTGTTCACATTTTTGTGTGTCCATTTCCCCAGCACTTGGGTCACCCATGTGCTTTGTCATTCAGTTCGTTGTCGGAAGCTGTAGTGAAAGCATCTCATGATTTTCGCTGCTCATTTCATGCTTTTGTGCTGTTTGTGGGTTTTTTTAATATAATTAACTGAGTGTATTTGTCATAGGTCCTAAAAAGTGCCATGAGGAAAAAAAGAGTAAGAGGAAAGCTGTTAGAGCTACAGTTGAAGTTAAGAAAGATCTTATCACTAAGCATGAAGGTAGCCACATGTGTGGCTACTATGTCTGGGATGCCTAAATCAACTGTGTGACTTTGAAAAACAAAGAAGCTATCAAAGCAGTGCTGTGGTGAAACAGGTTACAATGCCGAACTCTAGGAGACTGAAAAGTATGGAAGAGACGGAAAAATTCCTCTTACTTTGGATTAAGGAAAAACAGTTGGCTGGTGATGTGATTTCTAGATGATAATTTGTGAGAAAGCCAAGGTCCTCCCTGATAAATTAGTGAAAGTCATGCCTGATACTGGTGCTGAAAGGAGGAGTCTAAAGCCAGTAGGGGACAGTTCAAGAAGTTTAAGAGAAGGACTGGGATCCACAGGGTTGTTATGCACAGAGAGGCTGCCAGTTCTAATTCGGAAGCAGGAGAAAAGTTTGGAAAGGAATTTAAGGAGTTTGTAAACAGTCGAAGGTATGTTTTGAACCAAGTGTTAAATTGGAACAAAACAGGCCTTTACATTTTAAAATTTTATTGATTTGCATTTTTATTCAAATATTATTTGTCAACATTTTACCTTAAAATCTAGGGTATTTACTGTTAAAATCATTTTGAAAATTCAAGTTGTAGGACCCAGGAACAGATTAATCCAGTTTCTATTATTTAAAGGGGGGGTAAACTGTCTTGGAACTCGAACGATTTGGAATTCCAACAAGATTTTGGAACAGATTAACCTCGGATTCCAAGGTATTATTGTACTAATTTTTGTATAGTCCAGAATGCTACTTGCCTTTCACCCATCCAAAGAACAGCTGCTTTAAGAACATTAAGACGTTTTGAAATTTCCTAATCAATGGTAGCTGAAGACTGAACTTCTGAAGTAGTATTTTGAAGATAGCCATTTAATGGATGGGCTGTTTGAATGGAATGAGATGAAGCCACAGTGGTGGTTGTGGGTGTGACAGCAAGGGCAGTAGCTGCAATTATAGAGGCTACGAGGACTCTGAGGAAAAATTTGTCTCTTAGAGTTTTCCCAAAACGGAAGTAATTTGCTAGAAAGCATTATTTTTCACCCAAAGACAGGTGAGGTTGACTGGAATCCAAGTTTTGTCTTAAAATATGTGAGTTAGACCAAGTTGGGTCACATTAAAATAAGTAAAACAAGGACTCAACCAAGTTCTGTTGGCTTTTAAAGTCAAATTGAAATGCTTTAGTTGGAGGAATGTTTTTTGACAAATTGAAGTAAATTAGTCTGAGAGGTCAAAGCAAAAATACAAGGCTTTGAAGTGCAAATCATAACTTCAGCATCAGAGTCATTAACAAGCCATTGTAGAGGATGATTAGGAAAATGAACATAACTTCTTCGGCAGAGCCAAGACAGAAAAAGGACAGAGCAGCTCTCCACGTATCTTTTTTAAGGGGAATGTAAACTGGTTGTGGAAGAAACCAGCAGATTCTTAAAAGTGGGCCAGCCAGGCCAGATTCTAACCTTTGTGGGCCAAATAATGATACAGAAAAGAGAACCCCCATGGTTGATGGGGCTCAAGAACATGAAGTGCCTGTGGGGCCCCCAATTTTCTAATATCGAATTGTTTGGCAGATAATTTCTGGTGAAGCTAGGATAAGAACAATAGACCCAACTTAAATCCAAAGCAGGGGCATCTGGGCCATTAAGCCAAGGATGGTTACATATGGGGATAGAAGGTTTAAAGAAAATATTTCAAGAAACTGGGACAACTTCAGCTCCCACTGCATTAATGAAGACTTGATGTGGTATATCAGTAATTCAGGAGTTGTGATAAATATAATTCACATACCACTGGGGCTTAGAAGGAATACAGTACATGAGAAGTTCAGATACAAACTTTTCCAAACATAAAGATGTGTCTTCAATTAATATAGACCAGTTCTGAGTTAATTTGTGCCATCTACTGGTATACATTTCACTGACACAAGATTTAGAACTGCAGTCCCAGAAACAGCTAGAAAAGTGGTAGCCAAAAGCCGCCAGTAATTTTTGTGTTGTTGGTAGAAAGAGGCAGCTCAAGGTCCAACCGAGTAACAGGTGAAGAAAGGGGTGGTTCAAGTAAATGGGCCCAATATAGATGAGGGGAAGCATTCACCCATCCTAAAAAAAAGAAGAAAATAAAGATTACCTCTCCACCCCAAGAACTGGTAGTAACATTAGTGAGCATAAAAAGGAAAATATTTTCTTTTTTTTTTTAATTTATTATTAAATCATAGCTGTGTACATTAATGCAATCATGGGGCACCATACACTGGTTTTATAGACCGTTTGACACATTTTCATCACACTGGTTAACATAGCCTTCCTGGCATTTTCTTTTTTTTTTTTTTATTTTATTTTATTTTATTTTATTTTTTTTTTTATTGTTGGGGATTCATTGAGGGTACAATAAGCCAGTTACACTGATTACAATTGTTAGGTAAAGTCCCTCTTGCAATCATGTCTTGCCCCCATAAAGTGTGACACACACTAAGGCCCCACCCCCCTCCCTCCATCCCTCATTCTGCTTCCCCCCCATGAACTTAATTGTCATTAATTGTCCTCATATCAAGATTGAGTACATAGGATTCATGCTTCTCCATTCTTGTGATGCTTTACTAAGAATAATGTCTTCCACTTCCATCCAGGTTAATACGAAGGATGTAAAGTCTCCATTTTTTTTAATGGCTGAATAGTATTCCATGGTATACATATACCACAGCTTGTTAATCCATTCCTGGGTTGGTGGGCATTTAGGCTGTTTCCACATTTTGGCGATTGTAAATTGAGCTGCAGTAAACAGTCTAGTACAAGTGTCCTTATGATAAAAGGATTTCTTTCCTTCTGGGTAGATGCCCAGTAATGGGATTGCAGGATCAAATGGGAGGTCTAGGTTGAGTGCTTTGAGGTTTCTCCATACTTCCTTCCAGAAAGGTTGTACTAGTTTGCAGTCCCACCAGCAATGGAAAAGTGTTCCCTTCTCTCCACATCCACGCCAGCATCTGCAGTTTTGAGATTTTGTGATATGGGCCATTCTCACTGGGGTTAGATGATATCTCAGGGATGTTTTGATTTGCATTTCTCTAATATATAGAGATGATGAACATTTTTTCATGTGTTTGTTAGCCATTCGTCTGTCGTCTTTAGAGAAAGTTCTATTCATGTCTCTTGCCCATTGATATAAGGGATTGTTGGCTTTTTTCATGTGGATTAATTTGAGTTCTCTATAGATCCTGGTTATCAAGCTTTTGTCTGATTGAAAATATGCAAATATCCTTTCCCATTGTGTGGGTTGTCTCTTTGCTTTGGTTATTGTCTCCTTAGCTGTACAGAAGCTTTTCAGTTTAATGAAGTCCCATTTGTTTATTTTTGTTGTTGTTGCAATTGCCATGGCAGTCCTCTTCATGAAGTCTTCCCCCAGGCCAATATCTTCCAGTGTTTTGCCTATGCTTTCTTTGAGGATTTTTATTGTTTCATGCCTTAAATTTAAGTCCTTTATCCATCTTGAATCAATTTTTGTGAGTGGGGAAAGGTGTGGGTCCAGTTTCAGTCTTTTACATGTAGACATCCAGTTCTCCCAACACCATTTATTGAATAGGGAGTTTTTCCCCCAAGGTAAGTTCTTGTTTGGTTTATCGAAGATTAGGTGGTTGTAAGATGTTAGTTTCATTTCTTGGTGTTCAATTCGATTCCAAGTGTCTATGTCTCTGTTTTTGTGCCAGTACCATGCTGTCTTGAGCACTATGGCTTTGTAGTACAGACTAAAATCTGGTATGCTGATGCCCCCAGCTTTATTTTTGTTACTAAGAACTGCCTTAGCTATACGGGGTTTTTTCTGGTTCCATACAAAACGCAGAATCATTTTTTCCAAATCTTGAAAGTACGATGTAGGTACTTTGATAGGAATGGCATTGAATAGGTAGATTGCTTTGGGAAGTATAGACATTTTAACAATGTTGATTCTTCCCATCCACGAGCATGGTATGTTCTTCCATTTGTTAATATCCTCTGCTATTTCCTTTCTGAGGAGTTCATAGTTTTCTTTATAGAGGTCCTTCACCTCCTTCGTTAGGTATATTCCTAGGTATTTCATTTTCTTTGAGACTATGGTGAAGGGAGTTGTGTCCTTAATTAGCTTCTCATCTTGACTGTTATTGGTGTACACAAAGGCTACTGACTTGTGGACATTGATTTTATATCCTGAAACATTACTGTATTTTTTGATGACTTCTAGGAGTCTTGTGGTTGAGTCTCTGGGATTCTCTAAGTATAAGATCATGTCGTCAGCAAAGAGGGAGAGTTTGACCTCCTCTGCTCCCATTTGGATTCCCTTTATTTCCTTGTCTTGCCTAATTGTATTGGCTAGAACTTCCAGCACTATGTTGAATAGTAAAGGTGACAGAGGACAACCTTGTCTGGTTCCAGTTCTAAGAGGAAAAGCTTTCAGTTTAACTCCATTCAGTAAAATATTGGCTGTGGGTTTGTCATAGATAGCTTCAATCAGTTTTAGATATGTGCCACCTATGCCTATACTCTTCAGTGTTCTAATTAGAAAAGGATGCTGGATTTTATCAAATGCTTTTTCTGCATCTATTGAGAGGATCATGTGATCTTTATTTTTGCCTCTGTTAATATGGTGGATAACGTTTATGGACTTGCGTATGTTAAACCAGCCTTGCATCCCTGGGATGAAGCCTACTTGATCATGATGAATGACTTTTTTGATGATAAGCTGTAATCTATTGGCTAGGATTTTGTTGAGAATTTTTCCATCTATATTCATGAGTGAGATTGGTCTGAAATTCTCCTTTTTGTTTGGGTCTTTTCCTGGTTTTGGTATCAGGGTGATGTTTGCTTCATAGAATGTGTTGGGGAAGATTCCTTCTTCCTCAAATTTTTGGAATAATTTCTGCAGTACAGGAATAAGCTCTTCCTTGAAGGTTTGATAGAATTCTGGAGTGAAGCCATCTGGACCAGGGCATTTTTTAGTTGGAAGCTTTTTTATTGTTTCTTTGATCTCAGTGCTTGAAATTGGTCTGTTCAGGAGGTCTATTTCTTCCTGGCTAAGTCTAGGGAGAGGGTGTGATTCCAAATATTGATCCATTTCCTTCACATTGTCAAATTTCTGGGCATAGAGTTTCTGGTAGTATTCAGAGATGATCTCTTGTATCTCTGTGGGATCAGTTGTTATTTCCCCTTTATCGTTTCTGATTGAGGTTACTAGAGATTTTACTTTTCTATTTCTAGTAAGTTTGGCCAGTGGTTTATCTATTTTATTTATTTTTTCAAAAAACCAACTCCTTGTTTCATTAATTTTCTGAATGATTCTTTTGTTTTCAATTTCATTGATCTCTGATTTGATTTTGGATATTTCTTTTCTTCTACTGAGTTTAGGCTTAGATTGTTCTTCTTTTTCCAATTCCATAAGATCTCTTGTGAGACTGTTGATGTGCTCTCTTTCTGTTTTTCGAATGTAGGCATCTAAAGCGATGAATTTTCCTCTCAAAACTGCTTTTGCAGTATCCCACAGGTTTTGGTAGCTTGTGTCTTCATTGTTGTTGTGCTCAAGAAAGTTAATGATTTCCTGTTTTATTTCTTCCTGCACCCATCTGTTATTCAACAGAAGATTGTTTAATTTCCATGCCTTTGGGTGGGGTCGAGCATTTTTGTTAGAGTTGAGTTCCACCTTTAGTGCCTTATGGTCTGAGAAGATACAAGGTAAAATTTCAATTCTTTTGATTCTGTTGATATTTGTTTTGTGTCCCAGGATATGATCAATTTTGGAGAATGTTCCATGGGGTGATGAGAAGAATGTATATTCTTTATCTTTGGGGTGGAGTGTTCTATATGCGTCTATCAAGCATAGTTGTTCTAGGGTCTCATTTAAATCTCTTATATCCTTGTTTAATTTCTGTTTAGAGGATCTGTCCAACTCTGTAAGAGGTGTGTTAAAGTCCCCTGTTATGATGGTATTATCAGATATCATATTGCTCAGACTGAGTAAGGTCTGCTTCAAGAATCTGGGAGCATTTAAATTGGGTGCATAAATATTTAGAATTGAAATGTCTTCTTGTTGTAGTTTTCCCTTGACCAATATAAAGTGGCCATCTTTGTCTTTTTTTACTTTAGTTGCTTTAAATCCACATGTATCTGAAAATAAGATTGCAACTCCTCTTTTCTTCTGAATTCCATTTGCCTGAAAAATTGTCTTCCATCCCTTGACTCGGAGCTTTAATTTGTCTTTTGAAGCCAGGTGTGTTTCTTGCAGACAGCAAATGGATGGCTTGTGTTTTTTAATCCAGTCAGCCAATCTATGTCTCTTCAGTGGGGAATTCAAGCCATTAACATTTATGGAGATAACTGATAAGTGTGGTAGTATTCTATTCGTCTTATTTGGTGAGAGTCCATTGCTTAGTTTTATCTTTTGCATCAGTGTGGACGTTAGGCTCTGTCCTTTAATTTCTGAGTTCTTACTTTGCTGCTGATCCATTGTGGTGGTCAGTGTGCAGAACAGGTTGAAGTATTTCCTGTAGAGCTGGTCTTGTTGTGGCGAATTTCCTCAATGTTTGTATATCCATAAATGATTTGATTTCTCCATCAATTTTGAAGCTTAGCTTAGCAGGGTACAGAATTCTGGGCTGGAAATTGTTCTGTTTAAGTAGATTAAAGGTAGATGACCATTGTCTTCTTGCTTGGAAAGTTTCATTAGAGAAGTCTGCGGTCACTCTGATGGATTTGCCCCTGTAGGTCAACTGGCGCTTACTCCTGGCAGCTTGCAGAATCTTTTCTTTTGTCTTGACTTTGGACAGGTTCATCACAATGTGTCTTGGAGAAGCTCAGTTAGAGTTGAGGCGACCTGGGGTCCGATAGCCCTCTGAAAGCAGTGTGTCAGAATCTTTGGTGATGTTTGGGAAATTTTCTTTTATAATATTCTCTAGTATGGCTTCCATTCCTCTGGGGCATTCTTCTTCCCCTTCTGGAATTCCTATAACTCGTATGTTGGAACGCTTCATAAAGTCCCATAATTCTGACAGTGAACGTTCTGCTTTCTCTCTCTTCTTTTCTGCCTCTTTTACTATCTGAGTTATCTCAAAAACTTTGTCTTCTACCTCTGAAATTCTTTCTTCTGCATGGTCTAACCTGTTGCTGATACTTTCCATTGCATCTTTAAGTTCCCTGATTGACTGTTTCATTTCCTTCAGCTCTGCTATATCCTTTTTATATTCTTCATATCGTTCATCTCTGATTTGATTCTGTTTTTGGATTTCCTTTTGGTTATTTTCCACTTTATTAGCAGTTTCCTTCATTGTTTCCATCATTTCTTTCATTGTTTTCAACATGTGTATTCTAAATTCCCTTTCTGTCATTCCTAACATTTCTGTATAGGTGGAATCCTCTGCAGTAGCTACCTCATGGTCCCTTGGCGGGGTCGTTCTGGACTGGTTCTTCATGTTGCCTGGAGTTTTCTGCTGATTCTTCCTCATGAGTGATTTCTTTTATCTGTTTCCTTGCCCTAATTTTCCTTTCACTTCCTCTTGCTCTTTAAGATCTTGTGCCTGTGAAAGTTGTGGGCGGGTTTAGACGGATTGAACACACGCGACCACTTGCCGGTTTTCCACTGTTTTAGTCCTCCTCTTGGGGTCCAGAAGTCTCTCGCTGACTCCCTGTAGCCTCATAGGAGTGATGATAGGCAGTTCCCACCAGGCAGAGATGCCTAGAGTCCTATCTCCCCCGACTCACGGTGCCCAGATCCCTTCCTGGCATTTTCTTAGTTATTGTGTTAAGACATTTATATTCTACATTTACTAAGTTTCACATGTACCCTTGTAAGATGCATCATAGGTGTGGTCCCACCCATCACCCTCCCTCTGTCCATCCTCCCCCCTCCCTCCCCTCCCTCTCCCCCTTCTCCATATTCTTAGGTTATAACTGGGTCATAGCTTTCATATGAAAGCCATAAATTAGTTTCATAGTAGGGCTGAGTACATCGGATACTTTTTCTTCCATTTTTTAGATACTTTAATATGTTCCAGCTCCATCCATGTAAACATGAAAGAGGTAAAGTCTCCATCTTTCTTAAGGCTGCATAATATTCCATGGTATAGATATACCACAATTTATTAATCCATTCATGGATTGATGGGCACTTGGGCTTTTTCCATGACTTAGCAATTATGAATTGGGCTGCAATAAACAGGAAAATATTTTCTGCTGTTACACGTGTTCCTGTTTGTACCAAGATGTTTACTGCTTGGTTGATGAGATGTTTTAAACTTCCCCAAACGATGGAATCTTTATGGGTAGTAGGTATCTTGGTGGTATTTGGCCTTTACTGACTCTGCGCCGTAATTCCTGGGTTTCCAGATGGGAGTTGTGCAATTCAGAAAGTAGATTCTTCTCTGGCTGATGTCAACTTATGATAAGTTTTGATAAGGTGGGTTGTGACCCACTAAGCACCTATTGGTGATAAAACAACAGCATAACCCCTCTTCCAGGTTACAAGGGCACTGGCCCCAACCATTCAGGGCCTCCCAGAGGCTCTTTATAAAGTACCAATGGTTTGGGGTCCTTGTTAGGGGGAGTAAAATGTCTTTCAGCAGCTATAGTGTCTTCCTTAGAAGAATTCAAAAAATTAAGAGTAAAGGGAACTTTATGTCATCATTCTTGTGGTGTGAGCTTATCTTTCATACTCCCCTCCTTTTGTTTTATTAACTAGCACTTTAAAAATGACTGAGAATAATCTACAATGGCTTGGCCTGTGGAGTTATAGGGGGTACCTGTTATATGCTTAATTTGCCACTGTTGGCAAAATAGAAGAAAACAATGAGAAGTGTAAGTAGGGCCACTGCCTGTTTTTATTTGTTAAGGGAGTCCTAAAGTAACAATTGCAGATAATACATTACACTTGGCATGTTTGGCAAGCAGCATGAATCATGCCAGAATAAGTATCAACAGAAACATGAACATATTTAAGCTTTCCAAAAGGAGGGAAATTAGTAGAACCCATTTGCCAAAGAACACTGTCTTGCAAACCATAGGGGTTAACTCCCATAGGAAAAGGTGCAGATGTTTGTTGGCATTCTGGACAGGCCTGGAAAATGTCTTGAGCTTGGGAGCATTTAAATGGAAAGGATTAAGTTAATGCTTGGTTCCCTGGTTAAAGAATTGGTGCTATTAAATGGCAGCAGACATGGTAGCATTAAATAAAACTACATAGTCTGACTGCTGTCTGTAATAGGACCCGGGAGATTGGAATGAGAACAAACATGAGTGGTGAATAAAAGGTCCCTTCTTTTTAATAAACAGTTTTGAAGGGGGAAAGAAAAAGGCAAATAAATTCCTGCCAGAAGCTTGATGGATGAGTACATCAGTAATAACTTGAACAGTATGGACTACATATGCAGAGTCTGCCACAATATTTAAAGGGCATAAGGGGAATGACTGTATTACTAAAACGGCAGCAACAAGTTCTGCTTGTTCTACTGAGTGGTCAGTAGTAATAGAATGTTCTCATTTATCTAGGTTTTTCCATGTGACCACTCCTTTACCACTTTTCCCAGATCCATCAGTAAACATAGTAAGGGCATTTCTTGTGGGTGTAGGGGCTTGGGAATCAGGAATTTTTGCCCAAGCCCAATAGGCCCACTTGAGAGCTCTGAACAAGCGCTTGAGGGTTACAATTAGCTTGAGCATGGGGGGGTGGCATAATGACCATCTTCTGTGAGCATGTCAAAATTGACGGGAATTCCTGCACAACAATTATCTATAGTGATTCTAGTACTCCTGGACCCAAACACTACTGGGCAGGGAATACAACAGTCTTAACTAACATGTTCTTGTCCCAGAGTGTCATTTCATACACATTAGCAACGATTCTACTATACCCCTAGTAAAAGTGCTCTGCAAACTGTTCTCCATGATGTTCTTTCTAAGTTCTTTAAAAACCAAGTATGAGGGTGGCGCCTGTGGCTCAAGGAGTAGGGCACCAGTCCCATATGCCGGAGGTGGCGGGTTCAAACCCAGCCCCGGCCAAAAACCAAAAACAAAAAACAAAACAAAAAAAAATCCAAGAATGAGAGGTTCTCATGGTGGGGTCCCTGGCTGCCAAGTCTTGAGAAAAGTCTGAACACGTTCACCATTGCTCCTTCTCCTAAGCACCTCTCCACAGAACTCTCAAGTTTAGGAAAGGGCTGGGCAAAATTATTGACAGAAGAAAAAGGAGCAATAGCTGCAACATACCCCTTTGCTCCCTTTTTGGAAGGTAACTAAGAAGGAGGATCTGGTTTGGAATCATCTGGGGGAGCCTGAGCTGGTGGATCATTTCCTTCAATCAGGCCAAGAGCTAGGTGGCACTGATTCCATAATGTAAGATGTTGGACAGTTACAGGGCCCAGAGATTGTGCAGCCATCATCCAATCTTTCCCAATCTTCCAAGTTGAGAACCCCCTCCTTAGATACCAAGGACATTGATGTTGGAGTATAATTAAAAATTCTGTCAATTGATGGTTTGACACTTTACAGCCTGCTGCTCAGAGCAGACCTCGAAATTGGTATTTAGGGGCCTTCTGTTCTGTAGTGAGATTATGTCCCATTTTATAAGAAAATAAAGAAGAACACTGTAGAAAACAGACACAGGTGGCTGGTATGAGACCCTGGTTTGGACTGCTTGCTGTTACAGAAATAACCACTTCTCGTGGGACATAAAAGAACAGTAAAAGCCTTAGTTGCTGCCCTCTGAGAAGTACTCTTTTTTTCTTTTTCTTTTTTTTTTTTTTTTTTTTTGAGACACAGCCTCAAGCTGTCGCTCTGGGCAGAGTGCCATGGCATCACAGCTCACAGCAACCTCCAGCTCCAGTTCAAGCAATCCTCTTGCCACAGTTTTTCTATTTTTAGTAGAGACAGGGTCTCGCTTTTGCTCAAGCTGGTCTCAAACTCATACGAGCTCAAGCAATCTACCTGCCTCGGCCTTCCAGAGTGCTAGGATTACAGGTGTGAGCCATCGCACCTGGCCTGAGAAGTACTCTGAGACATACCAGGGAGTACTCAGAGTCTCTCAATTGGAACCTCTTTTCCAAGCAGATGGTACAACCAGGATGAAAAAGAGAACAGAAAGAGAAATGACAGATCTCAAGAGCCTTCCCCTAAATTCACCATCTTGCTGCGAGTTTCCAGGGCTTGTCCCTTGGCACCCGTTGTCCCTTACCAGGATGAGTGGATGCATCCTTTTCCCCTTCTTCCTGGGCTTTGGGAAATTGTCACCGTCACTAGTCTGCTGTGTCCCTGTTCAAAGGGTGCCACTTGTTGTCATTCTCTCCTAGCCATGGATGACAGGGGTCGGTGCCAAAAGTAAACTCTTACACTCACTTATTTTCAAAGAAATAACCAATGAGGCTCATAGAGGCGAGCAGCTTCACGTGCCAAGCAGGTAGCAAGGAAGTGCTATGCCGAATAAAAACCTCAAGGGACTTTTATTGAGCCAGGAAAAATGCACACATGCAAGACAAATGGAACATACAAAGTTAACTAGTTAGAAAGAAACTTCTAATTACATTGCCAAAAAACAAAGAAATCTCGCAACATCAATGAATTGAGGAGAGGGCAGGGTTTGAGGAATCTGGGCTGTTGCCAGCAGATCGTCAGGAATATCAGCCTATACTAAACTCTAACCCACATGCTATATATATTTTTTTTTTTTTTTTTTTCATAGAGACAGAGTCTCACTGTACCGCCCTCGGTAGAGTGCCGTGGCGTCACACAGCTCACAGCAACCTCCAACTCCTGGGCTTAGGCGATTCTCCTGCCTCAGCCTCCCGAGTAGCTGGGACTACAGGCGCCCGCCAAAACGCCCGGCTATTTTTTTTGTTGTTGCAGTTTGGCCGGGGCTGGGTTTGAACCCGCCACCCTCGGCATATGGGGCCGGCGCCCTACTCACTGAGCCACAGGCGCTGCCCGCACATGCTATATTTTTAAAAAGAGAGAGGGAATGAGATAAAAACAGTATAACTTTACTATTATTTAAGTTTGCTGTGGAAAAGGTAATAGCATCTCCTTGTAAAGGGAACACAGCACAATAAAAGACGTAAATTACAGTTGTCCTTTGGTATTTATAGGACAGAATTTTAAAAAGAAAACCTTAATGAGCCTGTCTACATATTCAGAATCTTTACTGTTAACTCTAACAAAATAGTAAAACTATTAAAAATTGTGTATTTCTATTCCATTTTATTTTAATAATTGATTTATTATTTAGATTTGGAGCCTTTTTATCATCCTGACATCTATCCACCTTAAAAAATACAATATAAATTAGAAATGATTGTAAATGCTTCACATTGCATATTTTTTTGTAAAGATCATATTCAATCATTAGAATATAATTTTAATTGTCTTAAGGAACTATCAAAGAGCAGAGGGTAGTTTTTTTTTTTTTATTAAATCTTAGCTGTGTACATTAATGCAATCGTGGGGTACAATGTGCTGGTTTTATATACCATTTGAAATCTTTTAATCAAACAGGTTAACATAGCCTCCATGGCATTTTCTTAGTTATTATGTTAAGACATTTATATTCTACACCTAGTAAATTTCACATGTACCCTTGTAAGATGCACTATAGGTGTGGTCCCACCAATTACTCTCCTTCCACCCATTCTCCCCCATCCCCTCCCCTCCTTCTCCCCTTTCCCCTTCTTCTTGGGATATAATTGGGTTATAGCTTTCATAAGAAAGCATTAAATTAGTTTCATAGTAGGGCTGAGTACTACTATGTACATTAGATACTTTTTCTTCCATTCTTGAGATAGTTTGCTAAGAAGAATATGTTCGAGCTCCATCCATGTAAACATAAAAGGTAAAGTCTCCGTCTATCCTTAAGGCTGCATAATATTCTGTGCTGTACATATACCACAATTTATTAATCCATTCTGGGTCAATGAGCACTTGGGCTTCTTCCATGACTTAGCAATTATGAATTGGGCAGCAATAAACATTCTGGTACAAATATCTTTATTATAATGTAATTTTTGGACTTCTGAATATATACCCATAGAGGAATTGTAGGATTGAATGGCAGGTCTATTTTTAGATCCTTAAGTGATCTCCAGACATCTTTCCAAAAGGAACATATTAGTTTGCATTCCCACCAGCAGTGCAGAAGTATTCCCATTTCTCCACATCCACATCAACATCTCTGGTTTGGGGATTTTGTGATGTGCGCTAATCTTACTGGAGTTAGATGGTATCTCAAAGTAGTTTTGATTTGCATTCCTCTGATGATTAAGGATGATGAGAATTCTTTCATATGTCTGTAGGCCATGTGCCTGTCTTCTTCAGAGAAGTTTCTCTTCAAGTCCCTTGCCCACCCTGAGATGGGATCACTTTTCCTTTTCTTGCTAATATGTTTGAGTTCTCTGTGGATTCTGGTTATTAAACCTTTGTCGGAGACATAATCTTCAAATATCTTCTCCCATTCTGCGGCTGTCTGCTTGCTTTACTTACTGTGTTCTTGGCTGTGCAGAAGTTTTTAGTTTGATCAGGTCCCAGTAGTGTAATTTTGATGCTGCTTCAATTGCCTGGGGGGGTCCTCCTCATAAAATACTCGCCCAGGCCAATTTCTTCAAGTGTTTTCCCTGCACTTTCTTCTAGTATTTTTATAGATTCGTGTCTTAAAACTTTAATTTAGTGACAATCTATCTTAGTTAATGGTGAAAGGTGTGGGTCTAGTTTCAGTTTTCTACAGGTCACCAGCCAGTTCACCCAACACCATTTGCTAAATAGGTAATCTTTTCCCCACTGAATGTTTTTAACTGGCTTGTCAAAGATCAAATAACGGTAAGTAGCTGGGTTCATCTCTTAGTTCTCTATTCTGTTCCATACATCTACCTCTCTGTTTTTGTGCCAGTACCATGCTGTTTTGATCACTATCCATTTATAGTATAGTCTGAGGTCTGGTAGCATAATTCCTCCTGCTTTGTTTTTATTTCTGAGTAATGTCTTGGTTATTAGAGGGTTTTTTCTGAGACCACGTAAAACAGAGTATTATTTTTTTGAGATCTTTAAAGTATGACAGTGGACCTCTCATAGAGATTGCATTAAAATTGTATATTGCTTTGGGTAGTATGGACATTTTGACAATGTTGATTCCTCCCAGCCATGAGCATGGTATGTTTTTCCATTTGTTAACATTTTCAGCTATTTCTTCTCTTAGTTTCATAGTTCTCGTTATAGAGATCTTTCATGTCCTTTGTTAGGAAAACTCCCAAATATTTCATCTTTTTGGCACTACTGTGAACGGAATAGAGTCCTTAACCATTTTTTTCAGCTTGACTATTGTTGGTATATATAAAGGCTACTGATTTATGAATGTTAATTTTGTAACCTGAGATGCTGCTGTATATTCCATGATCACTTCTAAGAGTTTTGTAGTAGAGTCCCTGGTGTTTTCCAGATATACAATCATATCATCTGTGAAGAGTGAAAAGTTTGATCTCTTCTGACCCTATATGGATAACTTGATCACCTTTTCTTGTCTAATGGCGATGGCTAAGACTTCCATTACAATGTTAAAGAGCAGTGCAGATAATGGGCAACCTTGCCTGGTTCCTGATCTGAGTGGAAGTGATTTCAATTTAACTTCATTCAATACGATATTGGCTGTGGGTTTGCTGTAGATGGCCTCTATCAGTTTAAGAAATGTCCCTTCTATACCCTTTTCCTTAAGTGTTCTGATCATGAAAGGATGCTGGATATTATCAAAAGCTTTTTCTGCATCAATTGAGAGAATCATATGGTCTTTGTTTTTTAATTTGTTTATGTGATGAATTATGTTTATAGATTTACGTATATTGAACCAGCCTTGAGACCCTGGGATAAAACCCACTGGGTCATGGTGTATAATTGATGTGTTGCTGGATTCTGTTTATTAGGATCTTGTTGAGTATTTTTGCATCAATATTCATTAGTGATATTGGTCTATAATTTTCTTTTCTTGTTGGGTCTTTTCCTGGTTTGGGGATCAAGGTGATGTTTGCTTCATAGAATGTATTGGGTAGTATTCCTTCCTTTTCTATATTTTGGAAAAGGTTGAGTAATATATAATAGTTCCTCTTTAAAGGTTTGGTAGAACTGTGATGTGAAGCCACGATCACTGGCTGGTCCTGGGGTTTTCTTTATAGGGAGATTTTGTATAGTTGATGCTATTTCAGAACTTGATATAGGCCTGTCAAACATTTCCATATTATTCTGGCTAAGTCTTAGAAGGTGGCATGATTCCAAGTATTGGTAAATTTCCTTCAGATTTTCATATTTCTGAGAATAAAGTTTCTTGTAATATTCATTAAGGATTTTTTGAATTTCTGAGGAGTCTGTTGTTATTTCGTCTTTGCCATTTCTGATTGATGAGATTAGAGATTTTACTCTTTTTTTTCCTGGTTAGGTTAGCCAAAGGTTTATCTATTTTATTGCTTTTTTCCAAAAACCATCTTTTTGATTTATTGATCTGTTGTATAATCCTTTTTTCAATTTCATTTAATTCTGCTCTAATTTTGGTTATTTCTTTTCATCTGCTGGGTTTGGGATTGTAATGTTCTTCCTATTCCAGTTGCTTGAGATGTCCCACTAAGTTGTTAACTTCCTTTCTTTCTGTTCTCTTGAGGAAGGCTTGCAATGCTATAAATTTCCCACTGAGGACTGCCTTTGTGGTATCCCAGAGGTTGTGGTAATTTGATTTGTGTCTTCATTATCATTTTGTTCCAAAAATTTGGTAATTTCCTTCTTAATCTCATCTATGACCCAGCTATCATTCAGTATAAGGTTATTTAGTTTCCATGTTTTTGTATGAGTATGCAGATTCCTGTTGTTACTGAGCTCAACTTTTATTCGGTTGTGTTCTGAGAAGATGCAAGGAATAATTATGCAAGGAATAATTTTCTGTTCTTTTACATTTGCTGAGGTTAGACTTGTGACCTAAGATGTGATCAATTTTGGAGGCTGTTCAATGGGCTGATGAGAAGAATATGTATTCAGTTTTGTTAGGATGAAATATTCTGCAGATGTCTATTAAATCCAATTGTTGAATGGTTAAGTCTAAAATTCCTTTGCTGAGTTTCTTATTGGAGGATCTATCCAACATTGCCAAAGGGATGTTAAAATCTCCAATAATTATGGTGCTGGAGGAAATCAAGTTGCTCATGCCTGTTAGATCCTCTCTTATAAACTGAGGAGCATTCTTGTTGGATGCACAAACATTAATAATTGAAATCCTCATCATTTTGAGTGTTACCCTTAACAAATATTAAGTAACTATCTTTATCTTTCCTTACTTTTGTTGGTTTAAAGCCTATTGTATCTATAAATAAAATTGCAACAACTGCTTCTTTCTGATTTCCATTTGCCTGAAATATAGATGACCATCCCTTTACCCTGAGTCTATATAGACCTTTTAAGGTAAGATGAGATTCTTGTATGCAGCAGATATCTGGCCTGAGTTTTTGTATCCAGTTCAGCCATTCACACTAATTAAGAATATTGATAAGCCTAATAGAATTTTGGGTATTGAGTTTTTCGAAAGTCCAGTGGACTTTAATCCTTTCGCCACTGTGGAAGTTGGAATTGGATCAAAAGTTTCTGAGTGAGTTTACTTTTGTGGTGGAGGATTGAGCTGGTCATTATGGAGGATAGGTCTGAGAATATCCTGGAGAGATGGTTCAGTTATGGCAAATTTCTTCGACATGTGTATTTAATTAAAATATTTAATTTCTCCATCATAAATGAAACTCAATTTAGCTGGATACAGAATCCTGGGTTGAAAGTTATTTTGTTTTAGGAAGCTAAAGGTCAATGATCACCCTCTTCTAGCTTGAAAGGTTTCAGCAGAGAGATCTGCAGTCATTCTAATATTCTTCCCCTTGTAGGGTATGATTTTCTTACGTCTGGCTGCTTACAGTATTTTTCTCCTTCATATTAACTTTGGCAAAGTTAATTATAATGTGTCTGGGAGATGCTTTATTTGGGTTGAGTCGTGCTGGGGTTCTGAAACTGTCTGCTATCTGAATTTCAGGATCTCTTGCCATGTTTGGGAAGTTCTCCCCCATTATCTCTTTGAGTAGAGCATCTGGGCCTTTCAAAGCAACCTTGTCACCTTCAGGAATTCCTATAAGGCGAATGGATTATCCCAGAGCTCTCTGGGAGAATGATCCATTTTTGGTCTCCACTTCTCCTCCTCTTTGAGCTTTTGGGAGTATTCAAAAGCTTTGTCTTCAATGTCTGAAATCCTTTCTTCTGCCTGCTCCATTCTGTTACTGGGGGATTCTACTGTATTTCTCAGATCTTTGAGGGCTGCAAGTTCTTGCCTCATTGTGTCAAAATCTTTGATGATTTTGTCTTTGAATTCATTGAATTCTTGAGACAATTTTTGAAATGCTCCTTGAATTTCTGATTCCAACTTTACCTCCATTCTATTAATCTTATTTGCAATCCAAATTTTGAATTTAATTTCTGACATCTCAGCCATTTGTTTATGAATGGGATCTTCTGGTATGTCCGCCTTGTCATTCTTTAGGGGAGTTGATCTATTCTGATTATTCAAGCTGCCAAAGTTTTTCCGCTGATTCCTCCCCATAATTATTTTTCACCATTTGCCTAGATGAGCGGATCAGGTGAAGTTGGGTTGGGGGGCTCCTGGAGTAGTGATTAACCAGCCCTTTGCCCAAGAGCTGGGACTGGTGTCTGTACCTTTTCCCCTAGACTTTTGCAAAGGACCTGTACAGTGCTACGGCCTAAACACTGGGGACTTACTTGGTGTGCTGGGGCTAAGTGGTTCTGTCTTGTTTTCAGCTGGTCTCTGCCCTACCCTAGTAAATCAGTTACTCTGCATTGAAGTCTCAGCTGTGGAGAAATACCAGCAATTAAGTCACCTCGCCCCCAACAGACAACAACTGGAAAATGAAAATCAAACCTTCCCACAACCACACACCCAGGATACCACTTTCGATAGTCCTCCGGTGATTGGTCCAGTCTGAGAGATCCAAATCAGTTTTCCCAGTCAGCACCCGGTCTCAAGTGGGAGAGTTCAAAAGGTCTCCAGCAACTAGATAGCAAAGTCTGAGAAGGTTGATGCCTCCTTCCCCACCTTGCACCTATGTCACACCCAGTCACTGGTAACCCTGCAGTGCTGTGACCTAGTTCCCTCCAATGAGCAGATGCTCCTCCAGGGATTTCTGCCTGCCTGAGTCATGGGGAGATCTGTCTCCTCGGCCATGCCTCCACACTCTGTCACCATCCAGCAGGGGGAGCAGAGGCCTGACAACTTGGGTGATTAATGGAAGCTGGGGTGGTTAGCTCATTTCCAGCCCCACCCCACATTGATGCTGCTGACACTTATATTTTTGCAGAATTTGTGATTCTGTCCTGGCTTCTGTGAACTCAGAAGGAGTCCAGATTCTTGGGCATTTTCTTGAGAGGTGTGGACAGGGTGTGGGCTGTTGCAGGTCTGTGCTGATTCTGTGGCACAGGGGTAAGGAGAAAACGGTGGACTGAAGGAACTGCAATTCAGCCTCAGTGTGTGCCGCTGCCTGGAGCTGGTCTGTCTGTCTCTGCTGCAGTCTGTGTTGGGGCAGGTGCAATTACAGCAACACACTTGGCTCTGAGTTCTAACCTCTGCCTGCCTTCCTTTGTCTCAGCTATGATCCCCTGAGGGCTGGATGCTTTAGGCTCACTAAAGCAGTCCTAGCTCAGCCCCACAGTGGGAGTATGCCGTCTCTGCACATGTGTCTTCTATTCTCTTTTCCCACCACACCTTGCCCAGGCAGGTACCTCATCAGGCATATCCTTTACTTATGGGGCATGTGTTACGGCCCCAGATCTGTTTGCCAGTGTTTGCCACTGGAGAAGATGCCTGGCTTTCTCTGGTTGCCCAGAGAGACAGGGAGTGTCTTGCCAAAATATCCCCAGGGGTGTGAGCCCTATTGTTCCTGCTGCTGCCGCTGCTGCTGCTGTGCTCCCGGCACCACCTCTCTCCCTCCCATATGGTTCTTTTAGTCCACTGTCTTCTCCTTACCCCTGTGCCACAGAGTCAGCACAGACCAGCGACAGCCCACTCCCTGTCCACACCTCTCAAGAAAATGCCCAAGAAGCTGGACTCCATGGAAGACAGGCTTCTAGACCTCAGGGTGAGAGTGGAGGGGAGTGCTGGGAGGTCAGAATTGCAGGTAGAGAATATGTACAGTTTTATATAGTTTTATGCCTGGCAGGAGAGTGCCATGGCACCCTAGTAGAGGAAGGAGATCCGGTTTTTGGAGAGTCTCTTCTGTGGGATAAAATGGGAGGATGTTTGTACTCTGCTCACTTGTTTGTAAAACATATACTGCAAGCCGTTCTCTTGTGGGAGGGGACTCCCACCCGCTTGGCGATGGATTTTTTTTTTTTGTAGAGACAGAGTTTCACTTTATTGCCCTCGGTAGAGTGCCGTGGCGTCACACAGCTCACAGCAACCTCCAACTCCTGGGCTTAGGCAATTCTCCTGCCTCAGCTTCCCGAGTAGCTGGGACTACAGGCGCCCGCCACAATGCCTGGCTATTTTTTTTTTTATTGCAGTTTGGCCGGGGCTGGGTTTGAACCCGCCACCCTTGGTATATGTGGCCAGCGCCCTGCTCACTGAGCCACAGGCACCACCCTTGGCGATGGATTTTGTACCTACTGTTTGTATCCCTGGGGTTGCAGCTCACCTAAGCAGGGTTGATGTGCATTTTTCAACCTTTTCTCTTGGCTCAGCTCCAAGCCATCAGCTTACTTGCTAAACTTCTGACCTTTAACTCTCCTTCTGGACAGAAGCCTCTGTGGAAAGCTGGCTCCAGTCAGCCATCTTGCCTCCCCACCACCTTCACATTGTATTTTATAAAACTATGAGTTCCTATTACCTGTCTTTTAATTTTTTCTTCTTTGCAATTTTTCTTCTGTAGTTATTATTTGGTACATACTACTTTAAATTTATAGCCATAATGGTACCAAAATAAATAATATTTAACAAGTTTTAAATGATATTGGGCAAATCATCAAACCTAAAAGAGACATGTTTCCATTATGAACAAAATGGAAATAGTTCTTTTGATCATATATCCCACTCCAATTTTGTATAGTCTATGTGAGAAAATATGTAAAAACATTCTGTAAAATCTTTTAACACACCATAGACAAAATATTATTGGTGGTCTACTGATAGCATATTAATTTCCTGGAGTATGTATTATATAACTTCATCATAACTACTTTTTTTTTTCACAGAAGCTACTGCTTTCTAAAATTCAAGGAAATAGGTATAAACTTTTGGGGAGATAGTTCCTATAACTGGATAAGTATTAGCCCTAACCAAATAAAAATCTAATCTCTCCAGGGATTGCTAGCTACAAAAAGTAAATCACATAAATTCAGACGCTAGAATGAAATTTTTCAAAAGCTGTCAGAAACAACTAGTATAACAGGTATAAGGAAAGCAATTAAAAAAATTCTGCTGTAATAGAGCAAGCCAGATCTTTAAAACTAGGAAAAACATCTGCCTACTTTGGTCAGGGAAAAACCTACACAAAGCTTGGTGCAAATTTATGGATAAGGCAGAAAATAAACTATTAATTTTCCATTGTTTCCTGCAATAAATAAATACTATACAGTATACTATTAAAACAACATTAGTTCAATGAATCCCCAACAATAAAAAAAAAAAGGTAAAAAAAAAACATTAGTAATAGCAGTAGGTTTCATTTTTTCTTTCATTTTTATTTAATACTTACAGCTGTTGCCTCAATTCGGGTGTATCTTGAGGTGTTCCAAGTTGGTTCAGAGCTCTTTGTATTTCCACAGCTATTATAAATAAAAAATTAAAATATTAATTGTTACAATTATTAGGGCAACAGAAATAATGTTATAAAGTAATACCTACAAGCAATTGGGAAGTTAAAAAAGACAGACAAATAGATAAAAATTGCAAACATCGACAAATAAAAACTAAATGATTTATTTTAATCTAATTAGTAACAAAAATGGATTAATTTTCAAGATGAAATTGTGTGGTACTTGAGAAACTGTACTCATAATCCAGAAATACTGTCGTCTTCTCCATTCCCTCATGATATTAAATAAAACACAATGGCACAGAGGCTTTAACTCAACAGGCATGAAAACTGTGTTGAAACTAATTGTAACAATTACATATTTCATCAGAATATAAAGTGAATAAATTATAGTTAACAAATTATAGAAAAATAGAATTTTAACAATCATTTTTCAATTATCTATATAACTGGGTCAAAGATAATTGAAGGTTGCTAAAACAAGACACCCACACAACTTCAAATTATCACCACAGAGATGTCATTTATTATAAAAGAGAGAACTTCATCATAGATACATCTGTTGTCTAAAAGTAAATGATCAAACTTAGCACCAACAATGGAACAAACTGACCTTGTGAACCTCTTGACATAATGCAATGACAAAATCACAATATGACCTAAGGATTAATATTTTTCTTGCCAATATGTTTAACCTAAATCTAATCATGAGAAAGAAATCTGACTCATCTAGGCCATGGGAAAATCTACAAGGCAATTGGCCTAGACTATACAAAATGTCAGTGTCACAAAAGAAAAAAATCTGACAAAGGCAAGATAATTTTCTAAATTAACTAACTCAAGCACCCAAAACACTAAACACCCAAAAGGAACTGTACAATACTTGACTGGATTCTGAATCAGGAAAAAGAAAGCATTAAAAAAAAGAAATAAAGAAAAAACTTGTTTAGAGAAATTTGAATATGGAAAGAGAAATTTATTAAACAAAAGTTGAAAAATGTCAACAATTGGTAAACCCAGGTACAAGGTTCATCATACTATTTTTTTTTGAGGTTTAGAATATTTAAAGATTTTAAAATGAAACATTGGGAAGTTAAAAGTCATGTAATACTCAAAATCCAGGCATCTCTGACTATAGATTATAGACTATAGTCTCTGACTATAGACAGGGAAACTGGGACCTTCTGATTTCAAGGTTCTTCTTTTTGTAAGTATGGAAAGAGGCCAAGAAAACCTCCATTTTTCTCTGCTGCACCCCTTTTCATGAAGGATTTGTTATGTACAAATTGGATTCAGTAAAAAATGAGGCACTTAAGGACCAGGAGGACAACAACTTTCCAAGGTAAAACTGGCCTATTTTATTTCTGTGGCCAATGCCAAATCTAGTGAGTGATTTCCAGTTCATTCCTCCTTTCTTTCAGCAAAACCAAATGACAAGAGTTATTAGCTAGTGAGTCTAAGCATAACTACTAACAATACGCCCCTATGTAAAACAGTAGAGGAAATGAATAGGAAAGAAGATATACCTAAAATATCTTACTGTACACACTCATGAGCAAGCGCAAGAAATACATTGCTGGTCACAGACTGCAGTCTGTATTAATACATTTTTCTACATGTCCCAAAAGATACATTATTGTTTCATCATAAATGAAAACAATCCCATTTTTGGTTTTTCACCATTTTCCGTGCTAAAGATTCACTCTGTTCCACGTGGGTCTGCCGCCATCTAGTGGTTTACTTGAGGAAAACAGCTTTATCTCATAGAATATTTTTTTTTGTCACAAAATTGTAAGCAGAAGTTGGTATGGGGGCTATGTAATACTACAACCTGTCAGGGGTCACGAGGACACAGAGAACTCCTGAGGATGCTATCTGACAATGAAAGTGACCGGGTTGCACGGCTAACAAGCAGACTGCACTAATGCGCACACAGAGCAAATAACTGTCTCCAAATAACTAAGAACAGAATACAGCTATCTTCTTGTTTAGCAAAAAACATCTCTGCTGCTCATCCCAAAATAACAGAGCTGTAACTGCCAATCCCAGAAATAAACCATAGTTAGTAAAATCCTGGACAGGTAATTTTGAAATTCTGATTCAGTGTCACACACATCACACTGAGGAAGACTGTGGACCGACACGTACCCCTGGAGCCAGACGGCGTGATTTGGAGACCTAATCTCACTTCTTTCTGCCTGATGAGGTTGGGCAGCTCCAAGCTATAATTTCTTCAACAGCCAAACCACTTACTTCTCAGTTGTCATGAACTATAATTGAGAACACCTTGTACTGGATCTACTAACAGCTCAACAAATGAGAGCTAACAGCATGGTTTATGTTTTTCTCTTCAAAGTCAGAAACGAAAAATATTAACTTATTTTTTTATTTAAAAATACTTCATTGAGATATAATAGACATGTAAAGTTCCTATATATAAACTGTATAGTTTTATAAGTTTGAACTTATCTAAATAGAACCATCATCACAATCTAGAAAGTAAATATATCTTTTACTCTCAAAATTTCCCTTTCTGTGTTTTGTAATTTGTTCCCTCTTGTACATCTTATTTCCTCCTCTCTCCATCCCAAGCAACCACTAATGTGCTTTGGGTTATCTTACATTAGCTTGCATTTTCTAGACTTTTATATAAATGTACTTATACAGTATTTACTCGCTTTCTTTTCTGGAGAGGGTAGTGTCGTGTCTCACCTCTTTAGGTCAGCATAATTGTTCTGTGATTTGTCCCTGCTGTACATATCAATAATTCATTCCTTTCATTGCTGAGAAGTTTTCCATTATATGATACAATGTTTTTATTTAACTACCAAGGGACATTTGGGCTGTCTATTTGTACATTACAAATAAAGCTCCTATGATTATCTGTGTACAAATCTTTAATAAATGAGCATGTATTTAATTTTTACAGATAAATGTAAGTATAATGGTTGAGTAGTAGGATAGGTGCATGTTAAAAAGCTTTTTTAAAAACTATTTAACAAACAAACTGTTTTACAAAGTGGTACCATCTTACATGCCCACCAGCAGTGTACAAAAGCTCCTGTTCTTCGGCACCCTTTCCAACACTTGGCATCAGTCTTTTATTTTTATTTTTTTGGAGACAGAGTCTAACTCTGCCACCCTGCATAGAGTGCTGTGGCATCAAACTAGCTCACAGCAACCTCATCCTCTTGCCTCAGCCTCCTGAGTAGCTGGGACAAAAAAACAACTCCCATAATGCCCAGTTAGTTTTTCTAATTTTTTTTTAGTTTGTTTCAGACAGATTTATTAGTCTTATATTCATGAGTTGGAAACATATGTCTTTCCCTGGAAACAATTTTACACTAAATTATAGTACTATGAGATGGGGTCTGATTCTTGGTCAGGCTGCTCTGGAACCCCTGAGCTCAAGCAATACATCTGCTTCACCATCCCAGAGAGCTAAGATTACAGGCATGAGCCGCTGCACCCGGCCTATAGTCAGTCTTTTAAATGTTGCCATTCTAGAAGGTGCATAGGTATTTTGGGCTTTGAATCTGTATTTTCCTAACAACTACGGGTGCTGAACATCTCTTTATTTGCTATTTGCATCTGTGTATCTTCTTTGATGAAATATCTCTTCAAATAACAATACTGAGTCTTCTAACCAATGAATAAGATATATCTTTCCAAAGGTATAGGCCTTCTTTAATTTCAGCAATATTATGTACTGTCTAATATATAGGTGTTTTACTTATTTTGTCACATTTTCCTCTAAATATTTCATAATTTTTGACACTGTTGTCAATGCCTTTTTGAATTTTATTTCCTTTTCTAAATTTTATTATTTTTTTGTTATTAAATCATAGCTGTGTACATTAATGCGATCATGGGGCATCATACACTGGTTTTATACACATTTTCATCACACTGTTAACATAGCCTTCCTGGAATTTTCTTATTTTAAGGCATTAACATCCTACATTTACTAAGTTTCACATGTATCCTTGTAAGATGCACCGCAGATGTAATCCCACCAATCACCCTCCCTCCGCCCACCTCCTGTCTAACTCTCCTCCCTCTCCATATGCTTCGGTTATAACTGGGTTATAGCTTTCATATGAAAGCCATAAATTAGTTTCATAGTAGGGCTGAGTACATTGGATACTTTTTCTTCCATTCTTCAGATACTTTACTAAGAAGAAGACGTTCCAGCTCCATCCATGTAAACATGAACGAGGTAAAGTCTCCATCTTTCTTTAAGGCTGCATAATACTCCATGGTGTACATATACCACAATTTATTAATCCATTCGTGGATCGATGGGCACCTGGGCTTCTTCCATGACTCAGCAATTATGAATTGGGCTGCAATAAACATTCTGGTACAAATATCTTTGTTATGATGTGATTTTTGGTCTTCTGGGTATATGCCCAGTAGAGGAATTACAGGATTGAACGGCAGATCTATTTTTAGATCTCTAAGTGTTCTCATATCTCTTTCCAAAAGGAATGTATTAATTTGCATTCCCACCAGCAGTGCAAAAGTGTTCCCTTTTCTCCACATCCGCGCCAACATCTCTGGTCTTGGGATTTTGTGATATAGGCTAGTCTCACTGGAGTTAGATGGTATCTCAAAGTAGTTTTGATTTGCATTTCTCGATGATTAAAGATGATGAGCATTTTTTCACATGTCCGTAGGCTGTGCAACTGTCTTCTTCAGAGAAGTTTCTCTTCAAGTCCCTTGCCCAGCCTGCAATGGGATCACTTGTTCTTTTCTTGCTTATACGTTTGAGTTCTCTGTGGATTCTGGTTATTAAACCTTTGTTGGAGACATAACCCGCGAATATTATCTCCCATTCTGAGGGCTGTTTGCTTGCTTTACTTACTGTGTTCTTGACTGTGCAGAAGCTTTTTAGTTTGATCATGTCCCAGTAGTGTATTTTTGAAGCTGCTTCAATTGCCGGGGGGGGGGGTCCTCCTCATAAAATACTCGCCCAGACCGATTTCTTCAAGGGTTTTCCCTGCACTCTCTTCTACTATTTTTATAGTTTCATGTCTTAAGTTTACATCTTTAATCCAGTGAGAGTCTATCTTAGTTCATGGTGAAAGGTGTGGGTCCAGTTTCAGTCTTCTACAGGTTGCCAGCCAGTTCACCCAGCACCATTTTGTTAAATAGGGAATCTTTTCCCCACTGAATGTTTTTAATTGGCTTCTCAAAGATCAAATAACGGTAAGTAGCTGGAGTCATCTCTTGGTTCTCTATTCTGTTCCAGACATCTACTTCTCTGTTTTTGTGCCAGTACCATGCTGTTTTGATCACTATCGATTTATAGTATAGTCTGAGGTATGGTAGCATGATTTCTCCTGCTTTGTTTTTACTTCTGAGTAATGTCTTGGCTATTCGAGGTTTTCTCTGATTCTATATAAAACAAAGTATTATTTCTTCAAGATCTTTAAAGTATGACAGTGGAGCTTTAATAGGGATTGCATTAAAATTGTATATCGCTTTGGGTACTATGGACATTTTAACAATGTTGATTCTTCCCAGCCATGAGCATGGTATGTTTTTCCATTTGTTAACATTTTCAGCTATTTCTTTTCTTAGAGTTTCATAGTTCTGTTTATAGAGATCTTTCACGTCCTTTGTTAGATAAGCTCCCAAATATTTCATCTTCTTTGGCACTACTGTGAATGGAATAGAGTCCTTAACTGTTTTTTCAGATTGACTATTGTTGGTATATATAAAGGCTACTGATTTATGAATGTTGATTTTGTAACCTGAGATGCTGGTGTATTCCTTGATCACTTCTAAGAGTTTTTTAGTAGAATGCCTGGTGTTTTCCAGGTATACAATCATATCATCTTCAAAGAGTGAAAGTTTGATCTCTTCTGACCCTATATGGATACCCTTGATCGCCTTTTCTTCCCTTATTGCGGTGGCTAAATCTTCCATTACAATGTTAAAGACCAGTGGAGACAATGGGCAGCCTTGTCTGGTTCCTGATCTGAGTGGAAATGATTTCAATTTAACTCCATTCAATATGATATTGGCTGTGGGTTTGCTGTAGATGGCCTCTATCAGCTTAAGAAATGTCCCTTCTATACCAATATCCCTAAGTGTTCTGATCATGAAGGGATGCTGGATATTATCAAAAGCTTTTTCTGCATCGATTGAGAGAATCATATGGTCTTTGTTTTTTAATTTGTTTATGTGCTGAATTATACTTATAGATTTACGTATATTGAACCAGCCTTGAAACCCTGGGAGAAAACCGACTTGGTCATGATGTATAATTTGTTTGATGTGTTACCGGATTCTGTTTGTTAGGATCTTCTTGAATATTTTTGCATCTATATTCATTAGTGATATTGGTCTATAATTTTCTTTTCTTCTGGGGTCTTTTCCTGGTTTGGGGATAATGGTGATGTTTGCTTCATAGAACGTGTTGGGTAGTCTTCCTTCTTTTTCTACATTTTGGAACAGGTTGAGTAATATAGGTACTAATTCCTCTTTAAAGGTTTAGTAGAATTCTGACGTGAAATCATCTGGTCCCGGGCTTTCCTTTTTAGAGAGATTTTGTATGGTTGATGCTATTTCAGAATTTGATATGGGCCTGTTCAACATTTCCACTTGATTCTGGCTAAGTCTTAGAAGGTGACGTGCTTCCAAGTATTGGTCAATTTCCTTCAGATTTTCATATTTCTGAGAATAAAGTTTCTTGTAATATTCATTAAGAATTTTTTGAATTTCTGAGGAGTCTGTTGTTATTTCATCTTTGTCATTTCTGATTGATGAGATTTTACTCTTTTTTTCCTGGTTAGGTTAGCCAAAGGTTTATCTATTTTATTGACCTTTTCAAAAAACCAACTTTTTGATGTATTGATCTGTTGTATAATTCTTTTGTTTTCAATTTCATTTAATTCTGCTCTAATTTTGGTTATTCCTTTTCTTCTGCTGCGTCTGGGGTTGGAATGTTCTTCCTTTTCCAGTTGCTTGAGATGTCCCATTAAGTTGTTAACTTCCTCTCTTTCCGTTCTCTTGAGGAAGGCTTGCAGTGCTATAAATTTCCCTCTTAGGACTGCCCTTGTGGTATCCCAGAGGTTCTGATAATTCGTGTCTTCATTGTCATTTGTTCCAAAAATGTGGCAGTTTCCTTCTTAATCTCATCTCTGACACATTATCATTCAGCATAAGGTTATTTAACTTCCATGTTTTTGTATGAGTATGTAGATTCCTGTTGTTACTGAGGTCAACTTTTATTCCATGGTGGTTCGAGAAGATGCAAGGAATAATTTCTATTCCTTTAAATTTACTGAGGTTAGACTTGTGACCTAAGATGTGATCGATTTTGGAGTATGTTCCATGGGCTGATGAGAAGTATGTGTGTTCAGTTTTGTTGGGATGAAATGTTCTGTAGATGTCTGCTAAATCCACATGTTGGATGGTTAGGTTAAATCTAAAATGTCTTTGCTCAGCTTCTTATTGGAGGATCAATCCAACACTGCCAAAGGAGTGTTGAAATCTCCAACTATCATGGAGACAGAGGAAATCAAGTTGCTCATGTCTGTTAGAGTTTCTCTTATAAATTGAGGCACATTCTGGTTGGGTGCATAAATATTAATAATTGAAATCTCATCATATTGAGTATTGCCCTTAACAAATATGAAGTGACCATTCTTATCCTTCCTTACTTTTGTTGGTTTAAAGCCTATTGTGTCTGCAAATAGAATTGCAACACCTGCTTTTTTCTGATTAGCATTTGCCTGAAATATGTAACCATCCTTTCAGCCTGAGTCTATATTTATCTTTAAAGGTAAGATGTGACTCTTGTATGCAGCAAATACCTGGCCTGGGTTTTTGTATCCAGTCAGCTAACCTGTGCCTCTTTAGAGGACAGTTTAAGCCATTCACATTAATGGAGAATATTGATAAGTCTGGTCAAATGTTGGGTATCAAGTTTTTCGAAAGTCCAGTGGACATTTTTAATCCTTTTTGCCACTGTGGAAGTTGGAGTGTGATCAAAAGTTTCTGAGCGAGTTTACTTTTGTGGTAGAGGATTGAGCTGGTCATCATGGAGGATAGGTCTGAGAATATCCTGAAGAGCTGGTTTGGTTATTACAAATTTCTTCAACATATGAATGTCATTAAAGTATTTAATTTCTCCACCATAAATGAAACTCAATTTAGCTGAATACAGGATCCGGGGTTGAAAGTTATTTTGCTTTAGGAGATTAGAAGTCCATGACCACCCTCTTCTGTTTGAAAAGTTTCGGCAGAGAGATCTGCAGTCATTCTAATATTCTTCCCTTTGTAGGTAATGGATTTCTTACATCTGGCTGCTTTCAGAATTTTCTCCTTCATATTGACTTTAGTGAAGTTAATTATGATATGTCTGGGGGATGTCTTATTGGGATTGAGTTGTTCTGGGGTTCTGAAACTGTCTGCTATCTGAATTTCAGAATCTCTTGGCATGTCTGGAAAATTCTCTTTCACAATTTCAAGGAGAAGGGCCTCTGTGCCTAGCGAGGCCGCTTCATCACTTTCAGGGATTCCAATGAGGCGGATATTAGCCTTCTTCGAATTAGCATCATCATTAGCAAAATGATCCATTTTGCTCTCCATTTCTCCATTTGCTCTCTTCATCATTAGCAAAATGATCCATTTTGCTCTCCATTTCTCTTCCTCTTTAAGAGTTTGGGAGCATTCAAAGGCTTTGTCTTCAGTGTCAGAAATCCTTTCTTCTGCTTGCTCCACTCTGTTACTGAGGGATTCTACTGTATTTTTTCAGATATTTGAGGGCTGCAAATTCTTGCTTCAGTGCATCATAATCTTTGGTGGTTTTGTCTTTAAATTTGTTAAATTCTTGAGACAACTTTTGAATTTCTCCTCGAATTTCTAATTCCAACTTTTGAATTGCTGCTCAAATTTCTAATTCCAAATTTTCCTCCATTCTATTAATCTTGTTTGCAATCCAAATTCTGATTTTGATTTCTGAATCTCGGCCAGCTGTTTATGAATGGGATCTTCAGTGACATCTGCCATATCTTTCTTGGGGGGGGGGGGTTGATCTATTCTGGTTATTCATGTTACCAGAGGTTTTCCACTGATTCCACCCCATGACTGTTTTACACCATTTGATTTTTCCCCTAGAGCTTTGTCGAGGACCTGTACAGTGCGATGACCTGAGAAACTAGGGACCTGTTTGGTGTGGTGGAGCTAAGTGGTTCTGTCTTGTTTTCAGCTAGTCTCTGTTCGACCCTAGTGAAACAGTTGCTCTGGGTTGAAGTCTCAGCTGTGGAAAAATACCAGCGATTAAGTCACCTCGCCCCCCCATGGCAACAAATGGAAAAGGAAAATCAAACCTTCCTGCAACCACACACCCAGGGCACCACCTGAATAGTCCTTGGGCGATTGCCTCAGTTCAAAAGGTCTAAATCAATTGTCTCAGTCAGCACCTATCTCAGGTGGGAGAGTTTAAACGGTCTCTGGCAACTGGATAGCAGGGATCTGGTGACTACTCAGATATGGCTTGCTCTGGTACTCTGTGGAGTCAGGACCCACCCAGCAAATAGATCAGTCTGGGAAGGTTGATGCTTCCTTCCCCACCTTGCACCTCTGTCACACCCAGTCACTGATAGCCCTGTAGGGCTGTGACCCAGTTGCCTGTAGTGAAGATACTCCAGGGGTTTGCACCTGCCTGAATCACAAGGAAATCTATTTCTGCTCAGCCAGGCCACTGAGCTCTGCCTCTATCTAACAGGGGAAGGTGAGGCCTGACAGCTCGGGAGCTTGATGGAGGCTGGGGGGTATTCACTCAGTTCCAGCCCCGCCCTTAATTGATGTTACTGACAGAACAGAACAGAACAACTTTGTGGGAATTTGTTTCTGTCCCTGCTAAATTCCCCTGCAGAAGAGAAGCTGTTTTGAGTTCTCAGAGCCTGCGCCTCAGGCCCTGTCTTTTCTCCTGCAGGTTTGTATTTGGTTACCAGTCAGTTCTAGCCTCCTGTCTTCCTTTGTCTATAGGCTGACGATCCCCTGAGGGTCGGGTGCATCTTAGGCTCAGTAAAGCGGTCTTCTGGGTCAGCCCCGCCCTGGGAACTTCCCAGCTCTGTGCATGCGTTTCTAGTCCCCGCGCTCCACCCAGGCTGGTACTGCCTCAGGCAAACCCTTTACTCTTGGGGCCTGCATTTCCGTCCCAGATCTGTTCTGTGGTGGTTGCCACCTGCGTAGATGCCCAGCCTCCTCTGGTTGCCCAGGGAGACAGGGGGTGTGGCTTCAGAATATCCGAGAGTAAGCGCTATTGTTGCCAAAAGACAGGTGCTGGTCTGCGCCTTGGGGCACCGCCACTCTGGTATGGTTCCCTCTCAGCAGACCGTCCTCTCCTCACTCCAGTGCCATAGAGTCAGCACTGACCAGCTGCAGTTTATGCCCTGTCCACACCCTCGAGAAATCACCCAAGCATCTGGACTCCTGGGGGACAGGCCTCCAGACCTCAGAGTGAAAGTGGAGGGGAGTGCTAGGAGCTCAGAGTTGCAGGCAGAGAATATATACAGTTTTACACAGTTTTATGCCTGGCAGGAGAACGCCATGGCACACTAGTAGGGGAGGTAGGTCCAGTTTTTAGAGGGTCTCTCCCATCCAGTGTAGTGGGAGGACCTTTGAACTTTGCTCGTTTGTTTGTGGGACACTCCGAGCCGTTCTCATGGGGGAGGGGACTCCCGTCCACTTGTTGATGGATTTTGTACCTTTTGTTTGTATCCTTGGGGTCGCAGCTCGCCTCAGCGGGGTTGATGTGCATGCTTCAACCTTCTTTCTTGGTGCAATTCTAATCCACCAGGTTGCTTGCTAAATTTCTCCTTCTGGACGGGAGCCTTTGTGGAAAGCTGGCTCCCATCAGCCATCTTGTCTCCACCCCGCCTTTTTAAATTTAAAATTTTGACTTTATTCATTGCTAGTGATACAATTTATTTGAGCATTGATTTTGTATTCTGCAACTTTAATAGACTGATTTTTTAGTTCTAGTAGGTTTTGGCTTTTATTTTTAATTGTTACTGTTATCTTCCATCAGAGTTTTTATGTAGACAAGGAAAACATTCTGTCCTACCCCATTTAAGTGTGATGTCAGTTGTAGTTTTCATAGATAAGCCATCATCAGGCTGAGGAGTTCACTTCTATTACTATTTCCCTTTGTGATTTTTTTTTTTTTAAAGACATGGCTTTTTTAGAAGTGTGTCTAGTTTTTTTTTTTTTTTTTTTTTTTTTGTAGAGACAGAGTCTCACTTTATGGCCCTCGGTAGAGTGCCGTGGCCTCACACAGCTCACAGCAACCTCCAACTCCTGGGCTTAAGCGATTCTCTTGCCTCAGCCTCCCAAATAGCTGGGACTACAGGCACCCGCCACAACGCCCAGCTATTTTTTGGTTGCAGTTTGGCCAGGGCCGGGCTTGAACCCGCCACCCTCAGTATATGGGGCCGGCGCCCTACCGACCGAGTCACAGGAGCCGCCCAATGTGTCTAGTCTTAAAACATGCTTCTAGGGATCTTTCTGGTATTGGTTTTTAAATTAATTTCTTTGTAGTCAGAGAACATATCCTGTATGACTTGAATATTTTGCAATTTATTTAAACAGCTACCAGGAATCTAGTCCATCTTATCTTAGTAAATATCCCACATGCACTTGAGAAAAATGTGTGTTCTGCTGCTGTTGAATTTTACAAATGGCTATCACATCGAGGTGATTAACAGTTTGAATCTTTTGTATTCTGATTTTCTATCTGCTGGTTCTATCAATTATTCAGAAGGGGAACTGAAAGCCATAATTGTGTCTTTATCTTACAGGTCTATTATTTTTTCTCTGTGTATTTTTTTTTAATTTTTTTATTAAATCATAACTGTATACAATGATATGATTATGGGGCATCATACACTCACTTCATAAACCATTTGACACATTTTTATCACAGTGGTTAACATAGCCTTTCCGGCGTTATCTCAGTTACTGTGCCAAAACATTTACATTCTACATTTACCAAGTTTCGCAAATACCCCTGTAATATGCACCACAGGTGTGATCCCACCGATTCCCCTCCCTCTACCCACCCCCCCTTTCCCATTTCCCCCTATTGTTAAGTTGTAGCTGGGTTATAGCTTTCATGTGAGAGCCCCAAATTAGTTTCATAGTAGGGCTGTGTACATTGGGTATTTTTTCTTCCATTCTTGGGATACTTTACTAAGAAGAATATGTTCCAGCTCCATCCATGTAAACATGAAAGAGGTAAAGTCTCCATCTTTCTTTAAGGCTGCATAGTATTCCATGGTTTCTCTGTGTATTTTGAAGCTTTCTTATTAACAGTTCTATCAAGTATTTTTTAAGAGTTCAGTTTCTTATTAGTATATCTTAACTAACACAAACCATGCTTAAAGAGAGTATCAAAACTTAATAATCTGTGATATAATTAACTAGGATTACAAAGATAGTAAGTATCAATTGATACAAAACAGTTATATCTCATAATTAAATGGAAAAGTCAGCTCCTCTCTAACAGTGACATGTATCTAGCAATTGACTATAAGTGATATACTTTTAGACTCAAATCTTTCCTCATGCATCAAACCCTCCACCTGTGTTAAGGGTTTAGACATAAAACAAGATGATATATGTGAAAACATTTTGGAAATGGCACAGATTTCTATAAGAATATAAGATGCTATTACTAGTAAGTTTACCATAGAGTTAGAATCCAGGTTCACTATAGAGTACAAGGTGCAGAGGAAAATATATAATTAGAAATATCTGTATCAGCTAGTTGGAAAAAGTAAATTATCAACACAAAAAGGTTCTAAGAAAAGATAACCAAATGAATTTAATTTAGCTATTTCCTATATCAAGAAAAACCAAGAAAAGTATATTGTAATTCTAAAAAAATACATCACAAGTGGAAAAACGTCCTGGATAATCTGAAAGGCAATTACTAAAATAATTGTGACTTTCTTTTCAATATGCTTTGTCTTAAGACGCTCAATATGCTTTGTCTTAAGACGCAAACAGAAAGCTCTCCTCTTTGTGGGTAGAAGGACTGATGCAAATTGCAGAGGTGAGAAGGGAGGTGGAGAAGGATCTTCTGAAGGGATGGGCTCTACCCCAGGGCAAAGTGCTCCCCTTTCCAGCACAGACCACCTGCAGGCATATCCTTCTTCTAGGAAGCAAAGCTACAGTAATTTAGAACACACTGAACTTCAAATTTTTCATTGGTTTTCTTCCCTGACACGTTAGAAAGGCATAAAGGTTAACTAAGCAGAAATTTAGGGCATTTCAAAGCTACTGTAGATTAAGAAAGGATTAAATTTGCCAGCTACATTCTTAAAAGTAAAATACAAACACAAGTCATTTAAAAACTGCATGTAAACAATAATTTGGATCTGTAGATGGCTGGCACATGACAAGCTGTCTCTTTTAACAAAGACATTCAGTCCTAACACCACTTATCACTGGACCTGTCCAATTCACCTGCTGGGGGAGTGTGGAGTCAGCAGTAACAATGGCTCTTTGAGGATATGATCAGTGTAAAGCAGCAAAGAGGCGAGGACTGACTCGGCAGTGGTGAGGCCCGGAGCCTTCAGTTCTCCAATCTTCCTTATGCCCTTTTTGCCATGTCCTCAATGTGCATCTTTCCTGTCATTCTCTCCATGGCACAATATTCTCCTTCTGCTCCAAAAGCAGTTCAGGATTAGCCATGTCAGGAGCTCACCTCTAGTTAACATGGCAGTGAGTCCCAACCTTCACCTCAGGCCTCATTTCTGATCAGTCCTAAGCAACAACCCAGCCCACTCAGATGCTCATAAAGCACTGAAAATGGACTTCCATCTCCTGTGGGAACATAACAAAGCTTGTTTCTGACTCTTCCTTCTTTTCCCTCAAGGCATAAATAATAGAAAAAGAGGGAAGAAAAATAAAAAAAAACACATTTTCAGAGAAATTAACACAAAATCTGTAAATATGGACAAATTCTCAAAAATGTGCAAATGTGGCTAAAAGAGAAGAGCTGATCCTGAGCAGGAATCCATATGGACAGAGCAGGAAACACAGGGATCGCAGAGGAAAGTAGCAAAGGAAGAGCTCCAAACTGTCACCAGCAAAAATGTCACAACTGGAGGACAGAGTCCCACCCTGGGAAGGAAGTGGTAGAGCAGGGCTGGGAAGGACCCAGACACTCTGCCAGCCAAGGTGGGAAAAAGAGGCTCAGAACATACTCGGGAGCCACAGGCTGCCAACCTCTCTCAAAAACAAGGAGAACCCCTGGCAGAGAGGTGCTGGACAGTATCGGGGCTGGAGCAGAGGCCCTCCCCTAGCAGGCCAGCTGCTGGGGACAGCAGAGGGAAGAGTCTCTCGGGGCAGTACAGAGATGGGAAAGGAGCCGGCATCAAGAACTGGGCTTCTCCTTCACAGGAATCTCTTGCCAGGAAAATCAAACTTGTGGCACTGAATAACAAAAGAATAGGTAGAACCACCACGCACAAGACTATCTAAAATAATGTGGAAAAGAACAGTAAGACTTTCTCCAAAAAACATGCAGAAAAAAATGTCGCCACAAAGTGGATAAAGATTTATAACTCAAAATACCCACACACAGAATTTAAAAAGAAAATGTGGCAACTGGAGTTTTAAAGGAAGATCACAAAAAAAAGACCCCTAGAGAAGACGTCCAGATAAGGCAGAGTAACAAAGTAGAGACTGGAGGAACTGAGTGAAGACAGACTCAGAAGAAAGACTGAATGACAAAGAGCCTTAGAAGAAAGAACAGACTCCCAGGGACGCCAGACTCACCACCACTCCTGGGGCAGATCAGTCACTCTGGGTTCCTTCAGCTGCCTCCTGACTTTTGGAGGGTGTCACTCCTGTCTTGCTGTTTTCTGTCCAGTAGGACTGCCTGTCTTAATTTTTGTGATCTTAACGCACACATTGATGATCCTTCGCCCTCCTGGTCTCAGTTCTTTTACTCTTCTCACTGAGTGACTCCATCCTCCTCCCCACCTTAGCCACACACTCTACGATCATATTGAACACATTCTCACTGCCAGTAACTGCCACACTCCCAGATTCTTGGTTCCATGGGTTTCACTCACAGAGCAGCACCTCCTGTGTCTCCTCCTCATCCGACCACACTCCAAGGAGCCTTCAACATCCCTCCCTTGTCCTGCCTCACTTTGCATGTTTTCCCCCTGCCTCCCAACCCACTTTAAGCTCCATATCCACGCCCTGAATATATCCTCAAGGCCTCTCCTTTCATTCCAACCACTTGACAAACCTAAAACCCTGGTGCAGCGGACAGCGTGTCTCCTCTGCACCCACATGGCACTTCTCTGCTCAAAGCTCTCGCCCCACCGGCAGCAGAAGTCTGAGTCCTTGGCCTGGAGGCCCTGCCTGACCGGGCCCACCTCCAACTCTCCCCCCTCTTCACCATGCCTGTAACACCATGCTTACTCTGAGGGCCCTTGAACAAGCTGTTCCCTATCTGGGAAACACTCTTTTCCCAGGTGCTACAGGAAACATTCCCTTCCTTCATTCAAACAGAACTCCTCAGTAAAGCCCACTTTGACTCCCGTGTACCTACCAATTTCCTCTCACTACACCAGGACTCCTCCCCAACTCCAGTATATTGTCATTGCTGAATCTCATTAACACTTTATATCTCCTTCTAGCATATTACATAATTTACTTACTTATTTTATGTACATTTGTTCTAAGATTCACTCCATGAAAGCAAAAAATACCTGCCTATTTCCAGTATCCAGACAGTCCCTAGCACATCATAGGTTCCTAATAAATACTCACGGTGTGAGTGAATACAAATGCACAAGTAATAAAGCCCTGGAGCAATACAAGTCATGATCCAAACAGTCTTATAAGAACCAGACTGTCCTGAGTTCAAATACCAGCCTCCCCACTTCACAGTCTCAACAACTTGAACAAGTGACTTACCACTCCAAACCTAAATTTTCTCATTTGACAGGACTGGCTGGAAGATCAAATACAATGGACAAAAAAAAAAAAAAAAAAAAGGTTACAAAATACCTAATCTAAGGTACAGAGTAAACAGTTAATAAAAAGACAGTAAAAAATACTAGCTTACCTATCTTCCAAAAAGAGATTACTGAACAAGGCAAGGAGTATAGGTACTACTACACAACTAAAATCCCAGGATGTATTTGAGCCACCTGTCCCACTCTCCTCCCAAATCCCCTGTTCATAGTTGGCTTTTAGCTGAAGGCTTCCATGTTCCCAAACAGGAGAATGATGGTCCACCATTGGAAGAGAACTCAGGGATGTCTGAGGGCATTCTCTTTAATTTCATATGAGATGAAGACAAAAGCATCTAGAGTAGCAGGAGATCACACTCAGTATCACTGACACGTTACTGCACTGGTGGTTTCTTCAAGTGATGATCATGACACTCTAACAAGAAGGAATTCTGGGAAAAGTAAATGTACCCAGACTTGCAGGACACTATTTTGTATGGCACTTGGGTTCTTCCTAAGCAACTAACAGGCAAGCCAGTTAAGGAATGCTTTAAAAAAAAACAGATGAGAATAAAGGAAAAACCCAATTACTATTTAATGAAAAATATTGCTCAGTAATTAGTAAAAACAATAAAAAGTGATCGAAGAGATAAGGACAAATTATCAAAATTAAGGACGAATTATCAAAACTATTATGGAAAACCAAAACTAACTAGCCACACCTAAATTCCCCCGTTCAACTCCCATTCAGCACTAAGCCAACTAAAATGTACAGGGGAGTAGCCTTGCAGGGCAGCTCGGTGGCTGTTACACAACTAACCATGAACTATACTATACTTTAATCACAGAGAAGCTATACTTTAATACAATTATTGGGTAAAGATTATATTTATGGCAAAAGACACTACAAAGAATTATAATAATTTTAAAATAAATGTAGTACAGAAACATATACGTGGGGATTTTTATATGGTCAGCACTGCACATTATATACAGAGGGTGCCAAAAATGTATACACATTTTAAGAAAGAATAAAAACTGTATTAAATTTTTATACACTATTTTGTATGATGCTTGGGTTCCTCCTAAGTAATTAACAGGCAAACCAATTAAGAAAAAAAAAAAAAACAGACTAGAATTAAAAAAAAGCCAATTACATTTTTTTTTTTGCAGCTTTTGGCTGAGGCTGGGTTTGACCCTGCCACCTCCAGTATATGGGGCCAGTGCCCTACTCCTTTGAGCCACAGGCGCCACCCAAAGCCAATTACTTTTTAATGAAAAATATTGCTCAGTAATTAGTAAAAACAACAAAAAGTGATCAAACAGATAAGGACAAATTAATATAAGAATAAATATTCAAGTCACATTTGACTTCTGTAATTACAAGAGGTGCTCGACGTGACTTTTGTTTTCAGCATATATTAAGTATTACAATTTTAATACAGTTTTTTTCCATTCTTAAAAATCTGTATACTTCTTTTGGCACCCTCTGTGTAACAAAACTCAGAGGTTTCATCTGTAGAGGCAGCACAAATTAGAAGTTCCCCAATTTTTAAGCAGATAATCTTATAATAATATGCCCATTAGTGGAGAACTGATTAAATGATGTATGGTACATTTGTAAAATAGAAAAATTACGCAGCTAATACAGAAGACTAAAAAAGCAACTAGCAGAAAAATATGTATAGGATGATCTAACTTTCATTAAAAAATAAAAAAATATAATTAAGGTTTAAATACTCATTACAGCAGCTAAGACATAGTAAGTCCTTTCAAGGGGCCAAAAGTCTAGTAGAAAATGCAGCAAATAAGTAAACAATAACAGTATTTGAATTTACTGATAAAAAGGAATTATAAAAACAAAACAGGTTAATGAGAAAAAGAATGATTGGAAGAGGCAAAATGACAGATCAGGGGAGACACCCCTAAGAAAGTAGACTTTGTGCTTTAAGATCCAAATACCAAGAGGATCCAGTTACATGAAAATCTGGGGACATATGGGAAGCAGAGGAACAGTAAGTACAAAGGCCCTGAGGGCAGAGTGAGCCAGACTGTCGAAGAACCAGAAAGAAGCGCTCCGTGGCTGGAATGAGGCAGCAGCAAGGGCAAGAGTGCAGATGATAAGCGAGGCAGGGATCAGATCTTGGGGGGGGTTGTGGGGCATGGGAGGGGTTTGATCACAGGACCCATAGAAGCCATCACTGTGTTTTAAGCTACAGGATGACATGACGTGAGTCATAATTTTAAAAGCTGGCCATGGCTACTATGTGAAGCCTGAAACACGCAGGAATGGAAGTGGGTAGAACAATTTAGAGGCTGCGTTCACCTTGGACCTCAGTAGTAACGGCAGAGATATAAACTGACAAATTTGGCAAGCAGAACCAACAGGATCTGCACTTGGACCGAATATAGGAAATGAGGACATCCACTGTCATGGTTTGGCATGAAAAAAGTTCATGTTCAAAGCACGGAAATGTGGATGGTTCACAGACAGGAGCAGCAAGGGATAAAGCTCCCTGAAGTACCCTGGAGTTACGTCTTAAAATACTTCATAAAACAAACAGAAAAAGAGTTCATCCAGGGCCTGTGGCTCAAAGGAAGATAGGGCGCTGGCCCCATAAGCTGGAGGTGGTGGGTTCAAACCCAGCCCTGGCCAGAAACTGCAAAAAAAAAAAAAAAAAAAGAGTTCATCCATGCTTGGTCGTAAACACCACTCATGTTCACATAGGAAAAGTCCCTGGAGAGAAGGAAAGTTGTCACGCTCTGTTAAAATTCCCTTGGAGAAAATATTTATTTTCATACCAATCTCTGTTTTATACCAACACCTTAGGCATGAAGAAAACCACAACAAAATCAAAGCTACTGGAGCTTTTCTCCTCATGGGGAAAAACAAACAAAAAAAAAAAACACCCAAATATTCTCAGATGTGTGACCTTAGGAATAAACATCTCAAACAGGAGTAAACTGCCTTTTCATCTATGAACTGCCTTTTCACCCCACCAACACACAGCCCCCCAAAAAAGAGAAACATTCTCAATTCCTGAGTAAACATACAGTTCTGATAAATTTATGATCTTCTCCTCTATAAAAAAAAAAAAAAAGCTTGCCCCAGCACCTTGAAAAAGAGAAGTCAATGATACCAGCTTCCCTTTTGTGCAATCATGTGTTACGATACAAAAACAAGTGCCCCCTTCATCAAACCTAAGTAATTAAAAGAACTGGGTTCATTCTCAAAAGTAACAAAAGGGTTCACATATTTATATAGAGGTTTCATTTCATCTCAAAGTCATAAGAAGCATATGGAGACAAGAGCTACAGAATGATCCTTCTTAATAAACAAGGAAAGCACACACACAGCACGATAAGCTAATCACAACACAGAAAAATCAATAGCATTTTTTTTCTATTCCAAACAAGACTGAACAGCTTTAACCGGTAGAAGATATAAAACACAGAAACTAAGATCCAACTAAAGTATTTTCTAGTCACCTACACTTAGCATTTTTAACATGGGCTTAATTTCACATTTTATGACCTTCTAGAAAGTTCTGTCTTCCCAAATTTTCTGGAAAACACATAAACACACAAGGACATATATGATGCATATTTTAACAGAAACTTTTCCACTCATGAATTCTGATGATTCGATTTTATCTTCCCAGTGTATCTGTTTGGTTCACTTAACTAAATTTTATCTGCTCTACATCTTCCACTTGCAGATTACTCTTTTAAAAAGTACTTATCTGAATACTGGAATTCTCAGTAGCACTAGTGGTAAAACTTACTATACAATTTTACATATAAGAATATTTTACACATGTCCCAAGGACTATGTTTCATGGTCAGCTATTCTGATTTCTAATTTTCAATTTCCTTCGATACATAATTTCGTTAATTTGAACAGGATTCACCCAGAAACCTCTGTACTGAAATTCTCCCATCTCCTAACACTTAGGAATAATAAGTCAGTCTTGGTGGATGGAACTCTACCTGGTCCCATGAATGGTCACTTCTATTATGGAATTTTGTGAACATGCATTATGGATACAGATATGACAATTGGCTTCTTAATAGCAAAAAGAATAATCCTGCATATGTTAGAAGAGCTTTCAGGACTTTTAAAAACTTTGGTTAAAATTAGAATTATAGCCTGTTTTGGTTGGAAAAGACCATCACCTAGCCCACAAAAATATATGCAAGAAAACCCTGTCTTGGAAAGTTGGACAGCTTCCTCAAGGTCTGCCACTTGGATATGATTTCAGGAAACAGACATTCATGCACGCATACATTTGTCTGGCTAGAAACTCTTCCTACTGTCTCACTAATATTCCTAACTCTGCTACATTCTCAAAAATCTGATTCTAATCAGAGAACTGCAAATTAAACCACAATGAGACAACACTGTTGCTAAAATGGGCAAATTTTAAAGGCTGTAAATGCCAAATGTTGGTAAGGATTTTGTGCAATATGAATTCTGATACACTGGCTAATAAGCGTATAACCTGGTACAATCATTTTAGGAAACTGTTTAGCTTTACCTATGAAAGCTCAACATACATACATCCTACAAGCCAGCAACTGAATTCCTAGATATATACATGTAACAAAAAAACATACAAAATGTTCAGAAAAGCACTATCTATAACAGCAAAAACATAACTACCAATATCAATGGTGGAAAGAATAAATAAAACTGTGGCATATTTAAATACTGAATACTGTACAGCAATGAAAACAAATGACCAGTAGCTACATGAATGAGCCCCACAGACATGAGAAAGAAGCCCAACACAAAATGAAACATGATCCTTGTTCCTATTAGATAAAGTTTAAAAAAACTGACCCGTGATTTTAAAGTCAGGATACTGGTTATCTTTAAAGAGCAGGAAGGGGGCCCAAGGACAAGAAGGGCTTCATCTGACAATTTCTCTTTCTTGACATTTGTGGTATTGTGAGAGATAATTCATTGAGCTATATACACCAATAATTTGGGTTTGGTTTTTTTTTTTTTTTTTTTACCACCAAAAGGGTTTTATTATTGTCATTGACAAGAAGCACAATATTGCAACTGTATTATTATTTTGTGTGGTTTCTTAAATATTACTTAAGTAGGCATTAAAAATATGTTTACATTTAAGAATTATGACACACTGGGCAGTGCCTGTGGCTCAAAGAAGTAGGGCGCCGGCCCCATATGCCAGAGGCGGCGGGTTCAAACCCAGCCCTGGCCAGAAACTGCAAAAATAAAAATAAAAAAAAAGAATTATGACACTAAAGAAGTCTTCTGTAAACAATATCCCTTCTCAATATATTTTCTTGCTTTATTTCATACATAAATAACTTAATCTACAAAGTGATAAATAAATCAACTCTATGGCCTAGAATTATATACAAATTTTGGAGGTTAACAAATGTTCTCTTTATGATTTTATAAATAAAAACATACTGTATTAGCAGTGATTATCAAGTGACTTATCATAAGTTCTTACTGTCTCCTAACCTGTTCACCAGTAATAGACCTTGCAATGCACTTGGTACAAATGTCACACATTTAAGAAGTCAAAATGGTCAAAAGCCTAGATTAATTTAAAAATAGCAGAGAAGGTTGCCATTTAAATATCACTAAATCTTATTAAAATTACTTCAGCTTGGGCAGTGCCTGTGGCTCAAGGAGTAGGGCACCGGCCCCATATACTGGGGGTGGCGGGTTCAAGCCTGGCCCTGGCCAAAACTGCAAAAAAAACAAAAACAAAAAACAAACAAAAAAAACACTGCTCAGCTTGTCTGAAAAACAAACAATGCTACTAAAGATTGAATGTTGGTACCACCCATCATTTAAATGGTGTCTAACAAAATCTAAAATTTAAGAAACAATAAAATCTTATTAAATCCATAAGTCTTGCCAGAAAAGTCACTGGGATTCTGGCATAGGAACAGAATCAATATTATCTTAATTTTCTAAAATTCATTTTTGAATCATCGCCTTAATGAGTAAAAGCTTTAAGGGGAAAAATGACACAAAAAATTATTTCAAAAGGCTATACTTACAATTCCTGATACAGAACATTAGATTAGTTTTTGTTTAATGCCTGGAAATTCCTATTTCTTCAGAAAATATTAAATACCGGTTGAAATATATCACCTAAGTAGTGATTTATTAAATAATCCCTCAAGATTTATTGGGTTAGCAATCAAATTACTTTTATGTAATAAAAGTAAGTAGGAATTTTGCAAATTGGCTACATTTTATTTTATATATTATTTTTTATTTTTTTATTCTTATTCCCAGTCTTTTCTCCTATTTTTGTTGATCTATTCTTTATAACAACTATTATCCATTGTCACGAGAAGCAGTAATATTCACTGCTGATAATATTTTTCTGTGATATTTTTTAACAGCTTCCCCCTTAGATGGTCATCTCACCACTGGGAGAATTCTGATTTAGTCTAAATAAAAGCCAGTCTTTTGAGCTGTTCTTCCACAAAGTCACTGGACAGCTTAAAACGAACATTTCTTTGTAAATTAGGTACTTTCTACTCCCTGGGTACTGGTACCTATACTGAGAACAAGAGATCTTATTATTATTTTTTTTAAGTTTCAGGTTAATAACCCTCCCATTTTTTTAGACCTTCATTCATAGGGTAAAACTTAAAAAAGGCTCGGCACTGGTAGCTTCAACGGCTAAGGTGCCAGCCACATACACCAGAGCTGGCGGGTTCGAATTCAGCCCGGGCCTGCCAAACAACAATGACAACTACAACCAAGAAATAGCTGGGCGTTGTGATGGGCACCTGCAGTCCCAGCCACCTGGGAGGCCAAGGCAAGAGAATCGCCCAAGCCCAGGAAATGGAGGTTGCTGTGAGCCCCGACACCACTGCACTCTACCAGGGCACAGCTTGAGGCTCTGTCTCAAAAAAAAAAAAAAAAATTTAAAAAATTTCTCAACAAAATGTAGAATATAAACGTCCCACCACAATAACTAAGAAAATGCCAGGAAGGCCATGCCAACCAGTGTGATCAAAATATGTCAAACGGTACACAAAGCCAGTGTATGGTGCCCCACGATCACATCAATGCACATAGCTATGATTTAACAAAAAAAATTCTCAACAAACATTTTCATTAGATTTAGACGATTCAAACTATAAATAATGCTAAGCTAAACACTGTCATTTCCTTTAAAATTATTAAAATCATTTCCTTTAAAAAGTTTTATTTTTTAAGCAGTACAAAGATCTAGTTTACACTATTAACTGCCCAACAAAGTGTTTATTTATTTATTTATTTTTTAAGAGACAGAGTCTTACTTTATCGCCTTCAGTAGAGTACCATCGCGTCACAGCTCACAGCAACCTCCAACTCCTGGGCCCAGGCGATTCTCCTGCCTCAGCCTACCACGCAGCCGGGACCACAGGCACCCACCACAATGCCTGGCTATTTTTTGTTGCAGTTTGGCTGGCACTGGGTTTGAACCTGCTGCCCTCAGTATATGGGGCCAGCGCCCTACCCACTGAGCCAAAAGTGCCATCCCCAACAAATTGTTTAAAAAACTAAATCTTCTTTATGAAAGAGGAAATGACTAGAAATGTTTCCCATGCTTTTATTTTTAAAAACCAAGATTCTGATATACATAATGAATCTAAATCAAAATTCACAAATGGTAGCTGAAATGCTGTCAACTTCCAGCCCAATACAACATAAATCTGGTTTTTATGCATAAACAATTCAAAATTAAAGTTTATAATGGAAATGTCAACAAGTCATAACTACTACACATCACTACTGATGGGTTCCACTATACTTCAACCAGGCACAGCAGATGTGCACAACTGATAGACGACTGCTTAGAAAATTAAAGCTATCAGAGGTACAAATAAAGAATACGTTAATATGAACATAGCAATGCCAAAGCATTATAGCTGTTAAAAAAAAGTCAGATGTGATGTAAACACATCTGATAGTTCTCTCTGTAAGCCACTTTCCACTGATTTATAAAGCTATGGTTTTATAATTCTTTTAAAAAGGGAATTTTTTCTACATTGATGCATGCAATAATTTCATTGTACATTCTTGACTATAAAGCAATCTTCAAATCCTCTTGCAGACCTTGACATTTCTCATCAGTTTCTCCAGAAAGTCAGCTTGACATATTTTCAGCAGCTTTTAGTGCTTCAGTAGCCTTGCGAAGCTCCTTCTGGGTTAATTCCTTGTTCACAAAACCGTACACAAAGGGACAAAGTTTCCATATCTAAACCAGTATTCAAAATTCTTGAAATCTCAAGCTGAACATCCATGGTCTCCCTCACGGCATTCAGATTCGCCGCGGCCGCTGCTCACCATGGCAGAGGCCGGGCTACACCAATAATTTGTGTACTACTCAATATATATTTTTTACTTCTATTTTTAAAGAAGTAAATCTAAAACCCCATCTTTACCTACATAATTAATTTCAATATACTATATTTATTAAGCTTCTTTTAAAAACAGATAGTATGTTCTGAAGACTTTTTTCTATATTGTTTGTGTTTGGTCAAGGACAAATGGCCCCTATGAAAATATTTCTGCTCTGGCTTACCTATAAAACAGGCTCAGTCATTTCAACCCATGAAGGCTGATTTATTCTCACACTATATATCACAGGAGTTTGTCTCAAAGAAAACACAGAGAGATGATAGAAGGTAAACAGGTATAACCATATATCATCTCCAGATGTTACTAATGAAAATGTTTCTTTTGAACATCTCAATTCAAAGTTTGAGAATTAAATCTAAGCATTTCTTAGATGCATGGAATAACAAACGGCTTTATCTGCATTTTAATTCCAGCCTGCAGGGAATGGTTGGTTGCACGGAGCACTGGGTAGAAAAAGACTAGATGTCACGCTAGACAGGCAGCAGAGAACACTGCCTGTGCCACCGGCAAAGCAGGGAGTGTGGGCTGCACAAATGCCTTCCCAACTCTGTTGGCATTACCAGAACACTTTATCTCATAGGAAAAAAACATCTTCATAACCATTTAAAATTCTCTACAGAGAAATCTGTAATAAAGTTGTAATGTGTAATACCTATTTAAATTATTCTTAAAAAGTATTATTTTCATATAATTATATATCTAATATACTTTACTTGTAAGTATTTATAATATTTATACATTCAATGTTTAATATAAATTCTATTATAGCTTAAATGCTTTATTAGTGAAGCAAATTCATAAAAGTACAGGTTAACAAAAAGCAGTTTAACAAAAAACACATTTAGTTTAAAAACATTTTATTTCATCTATCCTACATAATACTAATAAAGAAAACAAATTCCAATCTTATTTGTTGTTCTTGGGGCCCAGGGTAGAATGCAGAGGTATCAGCCTAGCTCACAGCAACCTTAAATTCTTGGGCTCAAGCAATCCTCCTTCCTCAGCCTCCGGAGCAACTGGGACTACAGGTACCTACCAAAACACCCTGCTACTTTTTCTATTTTTAGAGATGGGGGTCTCACTCTAGTTCAGGTTGATCTTGAACTCCTGAGCTCAAGAGATCTTCCCACCTCAGCTTCTCAGAGTGCCAGGATTACAGGCATAAGCCACTGTGCCTGGCCTCAGAATCAAAGAGATTTTTTTTTCCCCCACAGTTTTTGACCAGGGCCAGGTTTGAACCTACCACCTCTCGTATATGGGGCAAGCGACCTACTTCTTTGAGCCACAGGCACCACCCTCAAAGAGATTTTTAATTGGTATTTTTCTTTTGGTATAAATTAAACCACAATATTTTATAAGTTTTCATTTATCTAATCAAAACTAATGTGAAAATAAACTTTCCCACTGCAATATTCAGGAAGACCTTAGCTTCAGTTGAGCTGATGCCCATAATTAACTACATTATTACCTTTCTTACAGGAAAAAGTAAGAAATCTCTTTAGATTTCCTTTGTAAAATCAGATAATTTTACTGACACAATTTGAAAAGGTGCAAATTGTAATATGAAGAGAAGAAGCTAAGTATGGTGCAAAGTACCATTTTATTCAATCACATCCAGTATTATTAGCATTATCAGATGGGGGAAAAGTGAACTGAAATTTCACACCTGCCGTTCATGTGATTTTTGCACAGCTCTCATCAGTAATGCATACTGGATGGTAGGTTACATTCTTAATAATAACTTATTCTATCTAAATCTAAACTCCCCTTCATTTAGACACAGAATCTCTTTCACCGAATGACTGCTTTCACCAAATTTACAACCCCAGATTCAAATGTGTACTCAACCTGCCAAACCCCCATCTCTATTTCCCTGGGGGGGTCACTCAATTGTCAAAACTTAAGTAGCATACTTTCTCTTCTTTCCATCAACTTACCACAGCTTTCCCCTCCTATTCTCTATCCAATGACTCTGCCTCATATTTCTTTGAAAAACAGACCCACACAGACAGGAACTAGCCCGTCTTTGCCCACCAGCTTCCATCTGCAACACACTCTTTGGTGTGGCCTCTCTGAGGTGGATGAAAGGTAAACCACCCCCTAGGGATTCATTCCCCACCCCCTCTCACCCTCTAAGATGTTGCTTTTGCAGCTATATTCTCAATGGACTCTCCCTTTTGTGTTGGAAAATACAACCCTTTCATTGGCCCTCTTTCTCCTTCCACAGCAGAGTCTGCTGGTCGCTCACTAACTATTGATTCTCTTTCTTTTCATTCTCAAATGGCTTAACTTTAGTGAGCACACTGAGAGCCAGCTCGAAGATATTTTCGGCCACCCTGGCAGCTAAGTGTGGCCCTGTACATGGTCAGTAACATAACAGAAATGGGCAGGAGTCTGCAAAGTTTCTTTAAAAGATGAAGAGTAGCGTGGTCTCCCTCCATTTCTCCATTTACACTTGGAATATGATGATGAGATCAGGCTTTTCAAAGTCATCAGTTTAACAAATCCAGTCCTCTGCTTTTTAATGTTACAGATAATGCCTCCTTCATTCTTGAAACACTCTTTGTTGGATTTCTAGAAAGCTACCACATCTTGATTTTTTTTTACTTCACTGGTCACTCCTCAGATTCTTCATGCTGTCTTCGTGACTTTGACATATTTTAACTGTTTTTAGTAGAGATGAGGTCTCACTTTGTTAAAATGCTCTAAACTCCACTCACTCATCTGTGGTTATTATACCCATGGTTTTAAATACCATTTATACTGTAACAACAGCCTAAACTCCAAATTCATATACCTAAACTAGATGTATGGTATCTCTACTTTGATGTCTAAAAGTCATCTCGAAATTTACTTGGTGGAAACGAAACTGTCCTCCACTTGTCCCGAACTGTAGTCCTTCCCATCTCAGTACACACTTGCCACACCACTTACTCAGTTGCTTAAGGCAGAAACTGCAGAGGTATCTTCAACTCCTCTCTCTTCCTCCCACCCCCACGCACATTCGTCAGGTCCAGCTGCCTCCACTTCCAAAATACACCATCACCTCTCTCCATCCCCACTCCATCACTCAGGTACTAGCCAGCACCTCCCTCCCCAACCTCTCTGATTATCAGTATATTCCCCTGAGAATCCCCCAACATCTATTTTCTAAGCAGTAGCCAAAGTAAATCTTTTCAAAGTGCAGCTCTGATTGTATCTCTTCCCTGTTTAAATGCAGAATTTCAGTGTACTCAATACAGTTAAGCCACTTGAGAATAAAGAGAAGGATAATCAATATTTAGTGAGCAACCAGCAGACTGCTCGGGAAGGAGAAAGAGGGCCCAAGAAAAGGTCGCATTTTTCACCACAAAAAAGGAGTCTAGTGAGAAGTAACTACAAAAGCAACAACTCTGAGGGTGAGCGTGGTAAGGAATGGAACTCCTAGGCGTGGTTTACCTTTCATCCACCACAGAATGCGCTGCCTCTCGGCATGAAATCTAAACTCCCCACACAACCTTCAGGCCCCAGGTAACCCACCAGCTACTCTGATTTCATCTCCCGCCACTCTTGTCTCAGGTGCTGTGCTTCAGACACACTGGCATTTTCTGAACCTCAAGTTCTGGACTGCTTTTGGAATTTCAACAATAAGGTACCCCTCCATCTGAAATGCTTTTCCCTGTATCTTCTCATGGCTGAATAGTACTCCATGGTATATACATATACCACAGCTTATTAATCCATTCATGGCTTGATGGGCGCTTGCCATGCCATGATGATTCAACTATGGTCCAATTTATCACTACTCACCCGCTGGATCAGCTGATCTCTTTCTTAGGGAGCATGGCCTGGTTAAGTTAACCCTTATGTCCTCCAGGTCACCTACAATCTTCAATCCACGTATCTTTCATACCACCCAGTGCTTACTACTTCTATAATCTCGGTACAGTCCTGTCATTCCTCATGTTCTTCTGAGAATGACACACCATTTAGCCTTCCCAGCACAGGATGGCTGCCCTGTTCCTGGGAGGAAGGCCTCTTCTTAGCCTACTCTCTTGCATAAAGGTCCTGATTTTCCACACATGTAGATTAAAACGATAAGCTGCCTTAATTTTCACATAGGTAGCCAGATTCCCCGAGGTAGACCAGCAATATTTCTAGCCAGTAGCAAGGGAACCATAAAGAGGAGAGGCTCTTCTGTGGCTACATCAGAACATATCTGAACCCAGATGAGCAAGGCAGGCCCGTGCTACCAATCTGGCACAAACCAGAACAGCCCTGCCTGCTGGGAATAACAAGACACATCAACACTATTCTTTGTTCCTCTAAGAATAGCAAAATACCCAGGAATTACTCCGTATCAGAATAAGGTTATTTTACACTGTTGTGCACAGCAGCACCTTTTTAGAACCATCTATAATCTAATTTTATTCCCTTTTCTTTCAAAATACACTGGCATCTCATTTAAATCATTCAGGTAGAGTAATAACTGTCAGGGAGTTAATGATTAGGTTAAGAAAAAGAAAACACAGTCATTTGAAAACACTGTATTTCAGCAGTGTGTAAACCTTCTGGTAAAGAGAGTAGTCTTAAGGAAGCAGCCTGAAGAGTAAAATTCATCAATTTTCCCTCAAATAATTCACGTAATGCCCAGAGAGCCTAATGCTGACAGCGAGATGACTAGAATAATCCAGGGTATGTGATTAGCTGTGATTCCGAAACAAAAACAAAGTAAAAAATATCTATAGACTTAAATCAGCTATCATGATTTTTTTCAATTTTTAATACATATTTTAAGAAGGAATACTTCCTAATGAAGTGCCACAGTAGATCAGTATCCTGGTATTCTGCCTCTGACAAGTGTAGCAAAGGATAATTTGTGGAGAATGTAGGTTGTAATTGTCTCTAATATGTGCCTCAATAGATTAAAATATCACCTCCTTAGTTCTTCCCTACTTCTTAATAATGTATCATCCCATTTGCCCTTTAAAAATGCAACCCAATCAATATCTGATCAGATTTTGCTTTTAGTGAGCATATGTTCCTGAAGCTCTTCGAAGTGCTCCTCAGATCCAAACCTAGGAGACTAAATCAGCAAGACTCATCATCTCCTTAGAACCAAATCATTTTAAAGCAAATACAAGTATCTATTAGCCTTTTAAATCTTTATTACATTAATGAAATAAGGTAATATGTGCCTGCCCCTGAGTCTTTACAGAAAAATTCAGGAAGTATTACCCCTTTCAATAGTCCCTTACATTTATTCTAAAGAGTTGTCACTTCAAAATATCTGTTCTTAAAGGACTGTTCCTCGCCCTCTCATTCTCTAGAGTTGTCCTTTTATGAACCTCCATTAAGTCCAGATAAGAACTGAAACAAAGAGTGAAGTCAATTTAAACCCAACTCACAACACTGTGTGATCTTTTGGATGTTGGAAGAGATACGCTGGGCCAGCTGGGCAGGATCGCCACCGATTCCCGGAGTGTAAGACATGGCTGGTTTATTCACCAATTTCAACAGATGTTGGTGGGCTGTGTAGTTTTCTAAGCAGTCACCTAAATCATGTAAAAGAAAAATCACATAATTATATTTTTTAAGTTACTGGCTTATGTTTTCCAAATTATCAATCTGGTAGGTTACAAGGACAAACTTGATTAACCCAACAGGGTTGAAATCTGGCAAAGTGGTACATCAGATAGCAAAACTCTCATGTCTATTACCAAAAAAAAAAAAAGACTTTACAGGGCAGAGTCATGTTAAACATGTTAAACCATAAAGTGAGGTTCAAATTAGATATTCCTTTTGAAAACTTCTTTGATCTCTCTCAGAAAGAATTTTTAAGTCTCTCTTCTGTATATAACTTTAAATATACATATTTTTACCTTAACTAAACTGTAGACAACTATCAGTCAGGGCCCACATGCTATGTATCTTTCTGCAACATTTAAAATAACTCTTAGCATAGAACAAGCATTCAAATATTAAATGAAACACAGACTTCAGGCTATCCCTAGAAATTCGATTATATCTAAGTTAACAGACACAGAACAGCTCAGGAACATATGACTAACAGAACTCTAATTTTAACGGGAAAGGTTAGATTTGAAATAGCAGAGCCAACTACTGAGAAGAGAAAAAAATGTCCTAAAAAATGCTCATCACACATTCCTGACATAAAGGAAAACGAAGGGTAGAAAGGATGTGGGGATGCACCACAGGAAGGAGGTAAGATGATGATGCTCTTTCCATCTTCAATCCTCACCACAGCACTCAATGTTTGGAAAAAAGGTTGAAAAGGGATATCCCTGTGCATAGCAAAGAATTTCAACTACTCTCACCCCAGCTTTCACAGAATGTGCACTGGATTACTGCAAAGTTGTTGGTGGTCAATTTGTAAGCCAACTCACCACTAAGAGCCTGCTACATGCCCAACATTAAAATAAGCACTTTAGGAGATACAAACAAAGGAAAACAAAACAAACAGAAAACAAAGATAAGGTATCTAATAAAATCAAGTTTGTCATTTTGGAGAAGGGATACAGTTAATAACAGAAATTAACAAAAGAAAACTCAAATCAATAAAAGGTCACATGCTACACAAAAGTCAGAGGAACTACAAAAGAAGAGGAAACTATTGCTCTTGTCTAGAAAGAAGTTATGGAAACAGAAATGTGAGATCTGCATACTTGGGTATAACAGGCATGGAGAACAAGGATAAGGACACAAAGACTGGGGTGGATGGACCCAAAGCATGTAGTAAGGACACACACAGTGTGGTGTTTTCTAAGGGAAGAGGAGGCTCCTGGCCAACCCTGGATCAGATGATTCATGGCTGGGACAAGTGGGAGACAATACAGAAAAGAAGAGAGAGTAATGACCTAACATTCATCATACACCTGTGAAGTGAAAAGCACTGCACATAGACTAATTTAATTTTCACATCCTCCCCCTTAAAGTAGGCAGCATTATTCTTGTTTTAATGATGACCAAACAGTGGCTTATAAAGACTAAGCAAGCAACTGGGCAGTGGAGGTAGAATTCAACCCCAGAGTTCTGATTCCCAAGCAACCCAGACTTGCTACCTCACATAGCTAATGCCATGGAAGAGAGGGTGCCCTGCACGCTAGGTTTAGTTTGAGTACGTTACAAGAAGAAACTCTTACCAGAGATTTCTGGTAAGGAAGAAGGGGCTACAATGAAATATGTGTTTTGTTCTAAGGGACAGTGTTTGCAGGAAGAACAATGGCTGAACTATTGCCACCAGTAGAACAGTGCAGGTTCTATGCCTGGAACTCCAGTGCATCGTGGAATGTGCCTGGCCACCCCGAAAGTCATGACAGCTTTAAGATGTTCTCCAATCTTCACTGTTGTCCATGCCCAGTTTATTTACTCTGGGCCCTCTAAATGGCACCAAACCCTAGAGATACACCCAAAATCAATTTCATAAAAGGGTAAATTCAAACCTCCAAGTCAGACAGTTGGACCACTGTAGTGGGGCCGCAGAAATAAACTTTCTTCAGGGTAGCCTTGGACTTGGACCCAGACACAACAAGACCAGACTTGGGGGTTCAATGAGAACACTTACTAAGCATTCTACAAACCAGCAATTGGATCTCTAAAATCTGCATTTAAAAAAATAAATGGGAATTATTGAGATATAATTCACATAACCTACAATTCACCTACTTAAAGTATGCAATCTCATTTTGGGGGGCACCATACTGTTTTATTTCAATCTGCAAACAATATAACCAGGCAACAACTTCTAATGCCAAACCATGCAAGTAGTAATCAATGAACAGAAAAAAATATTAACAGCAAAATCATTAAAGAAATATCTCACATGTCTAATAAGTGCTTTGGCAGTATTGGCAATCATTTCTGGCCAACTGCTTCCAACAGCAAGAATCTGGAGAAGTCCCCTGATCTTAGCAAAACTACAACCACATCTGCTCCCAGACAGCTTATATTCCAAGTCACTCCGTACCACAATTCTCTACTGCACAAACTTTTGTAAACTTGCTCTTAAGATATAACTAGGTAGTGTGTGTGGTCACACTGAAAACTAACTGAAGACAACAATAGTGGCAGACAAGTACACAAAAGTGTCCAGATAGGCATCAGGAGATCACAGCTGTTTAGGGGCTTCATTTTACCAGCTTATAAAGTTTCCACTTAGGCATCAGGAGATTATAGCTAGGTAGGCCCTTCATTTTATCAGCTTAAAGAAAAGTTCTGATTTTTATTTCTCAGCAAAGCCAAAATTCACATGCTTAACCAACAGGCTCAAGTCAAAGGTTTTAAAGACAGTACCCTCACCCCCTCCATTTTTGGTAAATGTTTCTTATAAAACATGAAATCAAGCTCTGCTCCATAAAAAAGCTGGATACTTCAATAGTAAAAGTATATATTTACATTTCTCCTATTAAGAAGACATTTAATAATAATACTTCCGAAGACTAGATTTAAACACCATCTGCCCACCCTGGCATAGATAAATTAAGGCAAAGGCTCCTAGAGAGAGGTCCAGCCAACCTGGCTGTGGACTGGAGACTCAAGGCAACCACACCCTACTCCTTGCAGAGTCAACAGAAAGGCTTCTCCCTTATGTTCACTGAGCCATCCAAAGCTGACTGTCTTAACCATGTTAATGAACAAACCCGTGTCCACCACAACTAGGATCATTCTGATAGCTGTGCTCACTTTACTCCATTTGTGTACCCAGTCAAATTTCCAATCCAAGATAAAATTCCCATTATCTGTCACCATGGGACCTGCTTTGTTAACAGCCATTTGGAGTTCAACCACATCCCCAAACTTCTGGCGCACAGCTCGGCTCACTGGGATGCAGGCCACTAAGATAACCTCGATGGGAATTCCCTTGTGCCACTGATCCCCAAGGTTCTTTGACCTTCCCTGAAATCAGCAACCACTATGAAGCCACTGGCACAATCAGCCATAATCTTCTTCTGGGTCAGACAGCCTCCGCCACCCTTGCTGAAACTGAGATCAGCATCTACTTGCTCAGCCATACCACAGGAGGAGCTGCTGGGCGGGCTGGAATGAAGTGGGAATACAGACGAAGTTCAGACTCTCCTGATTCACTCTTTCAGCTACTCACTGCACAGCATGGACAATTGTAGAACTACTTCCAATTCCCAGCACATGGTTCTCCACAGCTGTGTAGCCTGCCAGCTTCTCGGCATCCTTGGCCTTGGACATCATGCAGAGGGCCTGAACTACTGCCACCTCCCAGGATGCCAGACACTACTGGAATCCCCACCATTGGTGCTTGTGATGCCAGCACTGCCACCTGCCAGACTGTTAGTTTTTTAAGCATATTCCAAGTCGTATGTCCATTACTACATCACTTTTAGAACATTTTCATTACTTCAAAAAAAAAAAAAAAAGTCCATACCCATTAACAGTCACTCTTCACTTCCCCCCAGCCAGAGGCACCCTTGTAGTTTTGCCCACTCTGGACATTTCATACGAAAGGAATCATATGTGTTCTTTGTGACTGGCTTCTTTCTCTTAGCATGTTGGCAAGGTCCCTCTATGTTGTAGCACATATCAGTACTTTATTCCTTTTTATTGCCAAGTAATAGTCCACTATATGGATAAAGAGGATTTCTCTTACTCGATGAGAAGTCTTCTTTCCCTCTATCAACTAGAGCCCTGGAAAAACTGGCTTACAGCCAACACAAACATATTGTATAAGAAAATGTTCGTTTCTTATTAAAGTACTCTCTTTGGGGGGGCTCCTCCACCCTCCTGGTTCCATTTTATCTTACACGAATCAATCTCACATGAAGACTACATCTCTCTAAATCATCCTCCTAACTCTCTAGTGTCTTTGAAGCTACAAGAACTTACCAACTGCCTGGTTAGCTGCCAGCAGAACTGGCAACCAGAAATCTCTACCTTGAGTGAGACACTTAGCATTTGGGCCTGTTGCCAGGATCAAAAAGAGATAATGAACATCCAGGGACCAAGTGCCTTCCCACTCTACAGAAGGTATGGTCTGCTTTTGCATCTGTAAGATCAGGACTAGCACCAGACTATGACAACCTCAGTTGCCTTAGAACCACATAACCACAAAATCACCTGAGGCCTACTCTCTCCCTGACAGAGGGAGGCCCAGTCCTGTTGATTTAAGCACAGTATTGTAGCATTTTCCTTAATCCTCAAAACTCACACCAGTTTAGCCTAAGTCTTCTTACTGTTTTCTTTTAGGGTCATCTTTTTTCCTTTCCAGAGAATGTACCAATTAGTCACAAACACAGTTTTTCTCAACCCTGTTACTCAAGCAACTAAATTTGAGAACATTGTTGCTGGTGAGATAATTGAGCTTCATTTTGCCCAAAGCCCAAAGAAAGAGCTGCTACCTTTGGACTGTATGGAACTTTCTTAGTGAAAGGGCACAAAGGTGACCATCTCAGGTCAGTCTTGCAATGTAAAACAATTTGCAATTGCAAATGATGGAGAAGAAAGATATCTAAAAATAAAACAAGATTAACACTGGCCAAGACTTATCCAGGACCTACTATTTCTGAAGCATTGCAATTAGGGCTTTTACATTTATTTTCTCAGTTAATTTTTACAACAAGCCTATCAAGATAAACATTATTATTGTGATTTTTTTACATGAAGAAACTGAGGCATAATGAGACTAAGTAACTTGCTTAAGATAAGCAAAAGAACTAAAATTTTAGAGCTCACATTTTTTAAACACTAAACCACACTGCTTTCTTATATAACAAAATCATGGGCCAGTGAACTCATCCAATTACAAAAACCAAATTTACCACCTTTCTGCAGGCCTCATATGAAGTTTTGCTATTCCCACTGCTCAGATGAAGAAACAGGTTTGGGATAGCTACATGAGTTGGTCAAGGTAACACAGCTGAATAGCTTTCTCCTTTTCTCTATTATTCTGCTGATGAGTGGAAACCTAAAAGGCACCAATGGTTTGGTCTTCTGATGATGAGATGCAAGAAATACAGGCCAAAGGGCTGTATTTACTGGTAAAATATATATATCCACACAAATACAAACATAGATAATATAAATTGACTTAAAAGTTTACAATCTTTGCACATGAGCTAAACAAATGTCAAGTTATTCAGACGTTTGCATTCCACATCAGTCTCAAGTCCCCAGTCCAGACCTGCCTTTTGCACCAAAGTGCTCTTATTGAATACTCGTGAAAGCCCATTCAGAATTCCTAGTTTCTTCACTCAGAAAAACTATTATATAACTCACTATCTAGACCAGCACTGTCTAATAAAGTAGACATTAACTAAATGGGCTATTAAAATTAAAGTTACAGTGGTCACTAAAGGCCAGGAAGGGGAATTGAAAAGGAAGATAGGTAAAGGTTAGCCAGCAGATGCAAAGGTATAGCTAGAGAGGAAGAATCATTGCCAGTGCTCTACAGCACTAAAAAGTGAATAATATTTCTTTTTCTTTTTTGAAATAGAGTCTTGCTCTGTTGCCCAGGCTAGAGTGCTATTGCCTCAGCGTAACCCATAGCAAACTCCTGGGCTCAAGCAATCCTTCTGCCTCAGCCTCACAAGCAGCAAGGACTATAAGTGCCTGCCACAATGCAGGGCTAATTTTTCTATTTTTAGTAAAGATTCTTGTTTAGGCTGGTTTTGATTTCCAGACCTCAAGGGATCCCTGCCTTCGCCTCCCAGAATGCCAGAATTACAGGCATGAGCCACCGGCCATGGGTGATTATAATTATCAACAATTTATTGTATATTTTCAAATAGCTAAAAGAGCAGCGTATTTTGAATGTTCTTAACACAAAGAAATGACAAATGAGTTGATAGATATCACCTCAAAATGTATTACTTAAATTACATCGCAGCTACTATTTTTAAAAAATTAGAATTAAAATTAAACGAATTAAAAAAATTCAGTTCCATAGTCACACTAGACATTTTTCAAACATTGAAAATTTGTATGTGGCTAGTGGCCAGCAACTTGGACAGCTCATGTATAGACCGTTTTTCCATCTTCACAGAATATTCTATTACACAGTGCTCAGCTCAACATTTCAATGATCATCCTTCTATGAAGATATACAAACACTATAAAGAGAAAGGGGAAAGGGAGATAGATGTGCAATGCTCATATTGAGAGTATTCTCAAGATTGCTTATAAAGAACACAAAAGAATGAACAAAGGAAATTTCAAAATGGACTCAAAGAGTCAAACACTACCCTCTGTTACTACTGGATGTATTGTGGAATCCTTAGGATTTCTACAAAACGTGAATCTCATGGTCTATAAATGGGCAAAGAAGTGGTCATTTTCACTTTCTTAATTATAAGCATCAGCATAAACAACTGGACTTCCCTCCACCCTGTGCCCCAAATGTCAAGTTACTGGAGGAGAAGGGTCAATTTTTTATTTTCCGGACTGCTCTATTCTCAGTACCTCACTACACCATAGGTGCTTAACAAATAATTTGAAGAATGAATGAATAAACGTACCTACTTCCTAAGAACACACACCTAGTTTGAGGGTAAATATTACCATTTCTAAAACATTGAATTCCAGTGCCTTCTTTCAGATCCTAAATGTCCCAGGCTTCTTGCTGCCTTGGGCCTTTGCTGGGTGCCATCCATTTCCTATCTCTAGAAGGCTCTTCCCATGACCTCCATGTGACTGGCTCCTTCTCCCCTGCAAGATCTCATCACATGCTTGAGAAGCCTCTGGTGACCTCTCTGATCTGAAGTGAGAATTCACTACCCTGCCACTCAAAGTTAACCTAACTTACTACTCATAACTCTCATCACTCTTTAATGAGAATAAATACATACGTAGATCTAATATAATAGATTAAATAAGTATGCTGTTATTATTGATCCCTACTTCTGGAACATAAACAAGAGAGACAACCTTGTCATCGTGGGGTATCCCTAGTGTCCAGTACACTGGAGATGGTCACTATGTGTGAGGGAGGGCAGTCTACAACATGAGTATTCTCTATACAAACTATAACTGCCTTCCTTAGCTCAGCAAATATTTACACTATTTGGTTTTAGTTCACAATGCCATGGATTTTCTTTCAGCCTTTTACACACTAAATTTCAAATTAAAGGGAATCATAGCAATCTTTACCCAGACTTTGTGTGGATGTTTTCTATAATTTAATTTGCGATCACCACCACTCCCCTAAAGTTTGGGATCATAACCAAAATTAGGATTGATTTTAATAGGAGCAACGTAAGTAAAATATCTTAAGAATGATGTAGAAGTTAACGAATTAATATGGTATCATATTCACTTGCATACAAAGGTTGAAACTAGAGTGCAATTCTTAACTAGTCACAAGTCTGAGGCCAACTTCTCAACGAGGCTTGCAAGGCAGAAGACACAGTGTAAGGCTGGTCTCAGCCTCGGCCCAGGTGAGATTCAGGGCACCCCGCCTCCGACATTACTAAACAGCACATTTCATCATTACTTCCTTTTTCTTCCAGATTTTGGGGCAAGTTTTAAATTATATACTGTAAAATTACAGACAGAATGTCATGACGTGAAGTAAAGAAAAATTAACGTATTTACAAAGAAGAGCGAAGCAAACGTAAAACATTTGTTTAAATGTATACGGTTCGTTTGCCACAGCCATGTATCTTTCAGTTCCTCTCTACTCGGGAAGAGAAGTCTCAAGTGTGTTTTTCAAAGCGTGAGTTAAAAAGAGGAAGAGGTCAACTGGTCGAGCCTTGTTCCAGGCAGAACCTAGATTCCAGAGCTGGGCCCCGACCGGCTGCAGCGCCCGCCCAGCCCCGTGCTCTCCACCGGCCGATGCACCCTGGGGAACAGGACCCGGGGCGCCGCCCGACCACAGACGCGCTCCAGGAATGCGGAACGCACCGCACCGCCTCGCCAGGCCGGGACCCGGGAGCAGCTGGGGCCCGGGGCCCCGGCAGCGCCGACCCCTCGCCTCCTCAGCGCCTGCCGCAGAGCGCAGGGCGGCGGCCACCTGACAACCCGCACGAACGAGGCGCCGCAGCCGCAACGGCACCGCGCCCCGGGGGCTCTGGGCTGGGATCTCCCCCTCCCCTGGCTCCTCTTACCTTGACCTCCTCAGCTTCCTCCTCCGCCTCCTTCGGCCGCTGTCTCCCACGGGCCCAGAACCCCTAGGGCCAATTCTCAGCTGATGGGCGGTGGCGCTGAGACGCCCAGTGCGCAAGCCCGCAGCAAGCCTAGTGAAGAAGGCGGCGCTAGCCCCTCTCCCATTGGCCTGTGGGGCTGAGTGACGGCAGCCCTCTCCCGCCCCCTCTGGTTCCAAGCTAAGGAATGGGGGTATCAGCAAAATTGCAAGGAAGCTTTTCTTTAAAGCCTGACGTTTGGATGGTGAACGCCTTGCCCTGCGTGCAAAAAAAAAAGAGGAGGGAATGAATGGCAGTTGTTTTTATCAGGTGAAGCCAGCCTCCTCACACTCTGATCTTCACCACGCCCCATCAGCTCATGCCTATTTTCCTAACATTAACTCTGCGGCAGACTGTATTCTCAGCTCCATTTAAAAATGCGAACGCAAATACGCAATCCTAGCAGGAACAATGAAAGAATAAATGAAAGGTCACTCGCGGGTGCTCGCTTAGTAGACAAGTTTTCCAAGGTTTCACAGGGTTTGAAGCAAGCAGAGTGGTTCCAATAATAATATTAAAACATAGCGTAATTGTTAGATGAAAGCATCGATTGCTTCAAATAAAAGAAATACCTCCCCAAATTAATTAGAAGACAGACTGGCTTCGCCTTTACCTATTTTCTAAAAGGATCATCAGGACACTTTATATCAAAAATTCAGATGCACTTAGGTAAAAAAAAACAAAACCCAAAATGTTTTGAACCGGTACTGCCTGAGCAAATTCTGAGATGTTTTGTATTATACATACATATGTACCTAAATGAGTAATGTCAGCCAGAGCTAAGAAAGCAAGGGTTTCTCAGTCTGCTCTTCATTTTTCTACTTTTGACAGAAATATTTTCTGTATCTTTTCTACACAAGACTACAGGGCAAGTGTGCTGATAGGTAACAACCTTCAATCCACCTTAGTGAAATGGGAGAGGCAGAGAGAAAGGGGCACGCTGGCCAAGCAGAAGGCACACACCCACCCCAAAAGGCAATGTGATTCAGCCAGAGCCATTGCAGACTTTTAAAGGAATTGACCCAATATAATCAACTTATCTACTTTTTTCAAAATATAAAGGAAATTCAGATTTTTATGTGAAATCTCTCCCTTTTTCAATACTCTTAAATTTCTATAAAACATTCTGTGATCAGACAAAATATGTGTTTCAACTTCTGTAATGTGTGTCAACTATGTAAAGCTGGAGAGGCTCTTAAAGAAAATCTAGCTCTACTTCCTCATTTCACAGATTAAAGAAACTGAAACCCCCAAAGGAACTTTGTCAAAGTCACATAAATAATTATAAGCAGCAGGCGTCTAGATAGCCTTATTCAGAACCTGGAGATGTTTCTACCATACGATTCATTCAGCAAATGCTCATTGAGAGGCTGCTATGTGCCAGGTACTTTGTCAGGCACTGTAGATACCAAGATGAGTAGGATATAGATTTCCTTCAAGGAAATTAAGGAGTGAGATCCTTTCCAAGACACTGTAAGAGGTGCTATGATACAGATTTGTGCAAAGCACTACAAGAGCTCAGAGAAGGGTGTGGCTTACAGTGAGGTCAAGGACAATTCCAAAGAAGCATTAACAAAATCTTGAAAGATGTATAAGAGTTCACTAGGAAGACAACATAGAAAAAGATAATCTAGGCCCCAAAAAAGAGCACATAAAAATTCATAATATTATGGGCAAGTACAAACTTTTAGGGATCTGTATATAAGTGCATTCAGATAAAGCGTAGTGAATGGATTGGAGGACAAGAGACTGGAAAAGCAATCAGAGTTCTTATAATGAAAGGGCTCTATGTCAAGTTAAGTGACTATCTAGTAGTAGTTAAATCATTAAAAGATTTTAAGCAAGTGTGTATTGTGCTCATAATTCCAAGCTATGAAGAAAACTCCGGGGAAGCAACACTATGGAAATAACACTAAGACAGAAGGCAGAGAGAAAGATTATGGACCAGGCTGTCGTAATAATAGCATCTCTCCATTAAGAGTCTTCCCAATGTCCGAGATATGGAAGGACTGCATAGGCAAATACACAGGAGAAGAGGTGAAAACTGGTGTCAGAAATATTTAAGTAGACTTGGAAATCAACTAGATATGGAGTATGACACATGAAACTGAGCTGAACATGTGGCCACTCCCTGAGATTTAAGATTGCTACTACAGGAAAGGCAGTTTGAGAATGGAGATGGTAAGGTGACAATGAGGTTAGCTTTGCATGTGTCAGATTTAAGATTCTGGGGAAGTGATGTCCAGTTTGACATTTCCAGTGTCCTACAGGCCCTTGAAAATGTCAACTGGAGTTCAGGATAGAATTCCAGTTGGAGCTCTGGGAAGAGATGAGTGCATTGACACTAAGTGTGCAATGTTAGGTGTTTAAGTAGATGGGCAAAGAAAGAAAAATCCTGAAAAGAAGTAATCTGTAAGACAGGAAATAAAATAGGAAAAGTTAAAGTAGAGAATGAAGGAACAATTTTCAAAAGGAGGGAATGGTCTATGATGTCACTTGGCACAGATGATGCAAGTAAATTAAGAACTGAAAGTTGTGCACTGTGCTTAAGAATTCAGAAGTGGTTGGTGAAATTAAGGAACAGGCATTTCAGCCATGGAAGGAACTCTGGTAAAAAGACCTTACATCAGCATGAGGTTTAGTGTACTTTCCAAACACCCATTCATATTACTAAAGAACCTGGGCTGTGGGAGGAGAAGGTACAACAACACACTCAGAAAAAGAACCTGAGGATAAGTGCCCTGCTAATGACTCACTGCACTAGGACCAAAGCTTAGCTGGATGAATCCTCCTCCTGAGTTCATTTCCATTTGTCATTTTAAAATAGGAGAGGACTTCTAGATCTTTTGAAAACCTAAAAGTAAGATTTCTCTGCTCTGTATAAAGCAGAAAAAAATAAGCATAGTTTAGATAATCTTGCAAAATTTACAGATTAAATGAATTATAAAAGAGTTTCTGACATTAATAGTACTCCATCTAAGCATCTGCCTGCTACCAAGTGAAACTCAGCCAGGTGCATAGAATCTGGAAGAGCTAAAAATTCTCCCAATGTGATAAAAGATAATGTCACTTCTCCCAAAACAAATCCTTTACGTGTGCAGAAGTTACCTAAGGCTAACAGCTTGTAATTTGGATTTTTCAGAGCTAATAATTTGGGCGATTGGGCCTTCTTAGAGAAATTTTAATGGGAAATCAGAAATTCTTGAGTAAGAAATGTTATCTGCATACTTTTGCCCATACTAATATAAATACCACCTATGCGTATAACCTCTGCCAAGCAGAACAAAGAACTATCTACTGATGAATCTCCAGTGTCGGGAATAGCAATCCCAGTGAGTGGAAGGAGATAATTATCTGCTTATTTAATAATTGCTGAACTAAAACTATTTTTTAAATGACCACTGTCTGGGAAAGACAAAGAAGTTAAAAAACATAAAAAGGTAAATATAGTAACAGGAACTTCCTAGTAAATGAGAGACACAAGTTGACTTGTGAAAGTTTTTTTTATTATCATTATTTAAAATACGATGGGAAAATTACATCTGTTTTAAGAAATCTGCACTACAGTAAAAGGAAACTTCAATTAATATTTAATTTACAAGAGTTAGTCTAGTTGTGTTTTATTTTTAAGCACTTTCTGTGTCTTTCTACAGTCTCCCTAGTTTCTATTTAAGACCACTCAAGTGCCTGGTCATATATGAAGCACAGAATAGGTTTTTCTCTGTTGTTTAATTGTGAAAGTAATAAATAGGCAACTCAGGGAAATCTTATGTAGACAATTTTGCCTCCTAAGTGTTGTTCTTGTGTGCCCTCTTTTCTCTGTCCCATATCAACAGCATCCTGATCCACTGTGTCAGCCTCTCCATTGGATTTCTTGCCTCTAGTTCAAACCAGCATCATTATCTTCAAAGCCATTGCTGAATATTTAAAGCACCAATCTGAAAACATCACTCCAGGTTTCATGCCATCACAATGTTTTCAGCATGCCCCTAAGTGTGTTTCTTAACAATAAGAGAGCATAGACTGGGCAGAGATGGGGGATTGTGTTGGTTGAGGTAAGGAATCAGAGAATTGGTTTATGAGAAATGTTTGAGAAACATATTATATTACGTTCTTGAAGATTCACATATAAATTAAAGGCTCTGAGAAATGGTTCAGTAAGGAAACAAGCAGAAATTTCTTTTACCCACTATTTTCTAAGTGTATTTGGGCATGGAAATATTTAACACTTAGTGTCAGTAAAGAAGACCTTCAAATATGCATTATGGAATACACTGCTGTGACCATACTTTTTGCTTGTCCTGACTTCCTGCCTGCTGAGCACACCCTTTCATTCTCAAATGTACCTCAGACGATACATTATATGGTCACCTTATATATAAGGACCCCATAGTCCGGATGCTGCCTTTCCACACATCAAAATGTGCTTTGGCATACATTGGCTTAAAGATTTCATCTCTGTCTGCTCTCAGCAGCTAGTTCCCCATCCAGACATCAGGGGGTTTCCTATTTCTGTGCTTTGCTCATGCAGTTCCCCTTAACTAGAATATATTTTGAAATAGTTTTAACCTTACAATGGAGTGGCAGAGTTCCCATATAAACCTCACCCCATAAGTTCCTTTAATGTTAACATTGCACACAACCATAGTACATTGATCAAAGCCAAGCAATTAATATTGGTGCAGTGGTATCAACTAAACCACTGACTTCATTGGGACTTAACTAGTTTTCTACTAGCGTTTGCTTTATGTTCCAGAATTCAGGTCAGGACACCACATGGCATTTATCCAGCATGTTTCCTTTGTCTCCTCCCATCTATGACAGTTTTCCAGCCTTTCCTTGTTTGTCATGACCTTGACACTTTTCTAAGAGTGTTGGTCAAGTATTTTGCAGCATGTCCCTTTGTTTAGTTATGTCTGATGTGTTCACATGAGTAGACTGGGCATAGATTTCTGGCAAGAATACCACAGAGACGAAGTGTTCTCAGTACATCATTTCATACAACATACCATTTCATTTCATCCATTATTGGTGATGTTAACCTTAATCACTTGGCTTAGATGTTGTCTGAAACTTTTCTCCAACACAAAGTTATAATTTTTCCGTTTCTATACCATATTTATTACAAGAGAATCACCAAGCTCAGTCTACAATCCGATTTTTTTCTTGAAGTTTTGCCCACTGACTTCAGCGTTCATTGGTATATTTTGCCTATAGCAGTTCATACCATTGCACTCTAAGGGTAATTTTCTATTTCTTTCAATTCTTCTGTAAGGATTCATCACTTTTCCTAAATTTGTTTATTTTTTTCAACTATTTATTTAGATAGTATGGATTTATAGATTTTTATTGTATTCTTTAGATTATAAATATTGTGCCTCTCAAGTGTTCCATCACTGAGAATTTTTTCAGATTAGCTCCTATATCCTTTTGCCAAGCCCCACTTTTTCCCTTCTTACCTGTTGGTACAACAAGACGCTCTAAGCTTATCTCATATTTTCCCTGATTCATCTCTAGAATCAGTCATTGGAAAGGAAAAGAAGCTCCTGTTTCTTTTATTGGAAAATGTTACATAGAAGTCAAGGTCTGGGTGCCAGGGTTCTTATTGTTATGGGGTGTCATTGCCTCTTTGCCCTCTGAATGGACAGAGCTAGGGAATAAAGGCATATGTATTAACTCATGCGTAAACACATACCTGCAATTACATCTTATTTTGCCTGTATATATAAACATGAGTTCGTGTAGGTATTTCTAACTCCAATTCAGTATCACAAGCCTTCCCTCATCTTTATTTTTAACTTCTACTTATAAGGAACTTAGCTCCCATTATCAACAATTTATTTACTTATTTGTATAATGTAAAGTAGCTCCAGAATTGTTAACTCACAGCCCTGTGGGGGTTGGGGGGGGAATAAAAAGCTTGAGTGTAGTGTTTATGTCTTTCTGGGTTTTTTTTTTTTTTTTTTTTTTTTGGCCTTACAGAATTTAATCAAAACAAAGTTATCTAAAATTACCAAGGTCAACTTTTTTCCTCTTTGGTGAAATTATGTGACATGTTTGTTTTATGCTGAGATTCATTTGTTGTTGTCTGCGTTCCATTCTGAAATTCCCAACATATTGGCTGATTTTTTTTTTGTAATTTGAGTAAAGCTTACTCTTTGTTGTATACAGTTCAATGAATTTTTGACAAATGCATGGAGTACTGTATCCATCATCCCAATACCATAGAAAACAGTTCTGTCACCCTAAAAATTCCCTTTTCCAGAAACTTTCATTCAACCCATCCCCCTTTCTCACTCTTAGCAACCACTGATATTTTTTCTCTATAGTTTTGCCTTTTTCAGAATACCATATAAATTGAATCATATGATATGTATAACCTTTGGGGTCTGATTTCTTTCACTTAGCAGAATGCATTTAAGCTACTTTGCATTGTTGTATACATCCATAGTTTGTTCTTTTTATGGATGAATAGTATTACATTATTTGTATACATTATAACACAGCTTATTTATCCATTCACCCATCAATTGCCTCCAATTTTTGGCAATTATGAATAAAGTGCCTATAATACTTAAATACACACTTTTTCGATTCATTAGGCAAATCCTCAAACTCCTGGCCTCAAGTGACCAACCCCTCTCAACCTCCTGAACAGCTGGAACTATAGGCCTGTGCCACCAAACCAAGCATGGAAAAAAAATTTAATTTTTATTAAATTCAAATGTATCAAATCTTTCTTTTTTAGATCCCACTTTTGATGGTGAACTTAAGAGCTCATCACCAAGCCCTAAATTGCACAGATTTTCTCCTATATTCTCTTCTTGAAGTTTTATAGTTTTCCATTTGGATTTACAGTTTATTTGGGTTAATTCTTATACAATGTTATCAGGTGTGTGTCAAGGTTCATTTTTATTATTTTTTTTTTTTTTACATTTGGATGTGCAACTATTGAAGCACCTTTGTTAAAAATCCTATCCTTTCTCCATTGAATTTCCTTTGCTCTCTCATCAAAAATCAGTTGGCTAAATATTTCTGTGGGTCTATTTCTGTCCTTTACGTTTGCTTCTATTGATCTACATGTCTGTTTTCTACAATGTCATGCTGTCTTGAATACTGAAGCTTTAGACTAAGTTTTGAAATTGGAAAATGAGTCCTCTGACATTTTGTTTTTCAGAATAGTTTGACTATTTTAGTTGTCTCGATTTTCTACATAAATTTTAGAAGCTGCTAGTCAATATCTACAAAATCTTCCTGGAATTTTGAGTGGGATCACACTGACTCTGTTGAACACATTGGGAAGCAATGACACCTTAACAATTTTAAGACTTTCAGTTAATGAACGTGGTATAACTTTACATCTATTTAGGTTTTGTTTTATTGTTTTTCATCAGTGTTTTGTAATTTTCAGTATACAAATCCTGTGCATATTTTGTGAGTCATATGTAATTTATTCATTGTTTTGGCTATCATAAATATATTTTTAAATTTCAAATTCCATTTGCACATTGCTCAGATATAAGAATATTATTGGCTTTTGCATATTGATCTTGTGATCTGTGCTCTTACTAAACTAAATGTTTTAGTTCTATGAGCTTTTTTATGTTCTTTGTTTAATGTTTTCCAAGTAGACAATAATATAATCTGTGAATATAGTTTTATTTTTTCTTTTCCAATCTGTATTCATTATTATCTTTCTGGGCCTATCAAACTAGTTAGAACATCTAGTATGATACTGAATAGTAATAATGAGGGAGGAAATCTATGCTGTTCTAGGGGGAAAGTTTTGAGTTTCTCAACACTAAGCAAGATATTAGCCATAGATTCTTTTGGATTGCTTTTACTAGGTAAAGGAAGTTTCTCACTACTTCCAGTTTGCTGAGAACTTTCATAAATTACGTGAGGCTGAGTTTTGTCAAATGCTTTTTCTCCATCTATTAAGATGGATTGTATGATTTTACTTTTTTAGTCTGCCAATATGGTGAGCTGATATTAGTCAATTTTCGAGTATTGAGCCAACCTTTCATTCCTAGGATTAATTCTATTTTGTTGTGATATATTTTTATGTTTTGCTGGATTTGATTTGATAATATCATTCAGAATCCATGTATTTATATTTTTGAGGACTATTGTCTGGGTTGTTTTGCCTTATAATGTTTTTATCTGGTTGCAGTATTAGGATAATGCTGGTCTCACACAAGTTGAGATGTGTTCCCTCCTCTTCTGTTTTCTGCAAAAGATTTTGCAGAATTGCCATTGTTTCTTCCTTAAATGGTGGGTAGAATTCACCAATGAAATCATATGAACTTAGAGTTTTGTTTTGTTTTTAAATATTTTTAACTATGTAGCACATTCAAATTCTTGAAAAGGTGTAGGACCATTCAAATGATCTATTTCTTTTTGAGTGACTTTGGTAGCTTGTTTCCTTTAAGAGATTTGTCCATTTCACCTAAATTGTTGAATTTATGAGTATAGAGCTATTTGTAGTATTCTCTCATTCTTTCTTTCATGTCTCAGGGGTCTGTAATAATATTTCTTCTGTTATCCCTGATACTGTAATTTGGATTTTCTCTCTTTTTTCTTGGTCAGCCTGGATAGATGTTTACTGACACTATTGATTTTTTTTAAACTTTATATTCCATTGATTTTTCATTTTATGTTTCCAATTTTATTGATTTCTGTTTTAATCTCTATTATTTCCTTCTTTCTACTTGCTTTGAGTTTAACTTTTTCTCCAGTTTTCTTCAGCTACAAATCTAAGTTACTTATTAGAGATCTTTTTCATCTCATAAGCATTTACTGATATAAATTTCCATCTAAACACTGTTTTAGGTACATCATACACATTTTGATGTATTGTAGTTTTGTTTTTATGTATAAAATAAATATTTCAAAATATCCCTGTGACACCCTCTTTGACCAATGTTTTTTTAAAGAAATATATTATTTAATTTCCAAAAAAAGTAGTTTTCAGATAATTTTCTTTCATTAATTTTCATTAATTTCTTTATAGTAAGAGAACCAACTTTGTGTGATTTCTATCTTTTAAATTTGTTAAGGTTTGTTTGATGTCCTAGAAAATGATCTATGATTATTTCATGTGTACAAGAAAGGAATGAGTAAAGCTGCTTTGGAGTGGAGTATTTTACAAATGTCAATTCATTCTGAGAAGGGACACTAAAAAAGGGGCTTTACCCAGTGCTCATCGATCCACGAATGGATTAATAAACTGTGGTATTTGTACACCATGGAATATTATGCAGCCTTAAAGAAAGATGGAGACTTTACCTTTTTCATGTTTACATGGATGGAGCTGGAACATATTCTTCTTAGTAAAGTATCTCAAGAATGGAAGAAAAAGATCCAATGTACTCAGCCGTGCTATGAAACTGATTTATGGCTTTCGTATAAAAGCTATAACCCAGTTATAACCTATGAATATGGGGAAGGGAGAGAGGGAGGGGAGGGAGGGGGGAGGATGGGCAGAGAGAGGGTGATTGGCGGGATTACACCTGTGGTGCATCTTTCAAGGATACTTGTGAAACTTAGTAAATGTAGAATACAAATGTCTTAACACAATAACTAAGAAAATGCCAGGAAAGCTTTGTCAACCAGTGTGATGAAAATGTGTCAAACTGTGTATAAAACCAGCGTATGGTGCCCCATAATCGCATTAATGTACACAGCTATGATTTAATAATAAAATAAATAAATAAATAAGGGGCTTCAAGGCTGGGAGGCGGGAACCTGGCCTGCTGACCCAGGAAATCTGGATGGTCCATGAGAATGAGCGTAAGAAGTAACCTAGGTAAACAACAACCAACAAAAAGAGATACTCAATGACCAGTAGAAAAAGGCAATACTGCCTGGAGGTGCAGAGAGGCCAGTGAAAGAGTTGCAACCAATTTCAAACCAAGAGGGTATTCATACCCCTGCAGGCCTTTGCCTCTCAATCTCTCTCATCTCTGCTCCTTCATGAGTGGGACCCTCTTGCAACTCTATTTGGAAGTGCTATAAACTTGTCCTTTGCTCTTCCTAAATGAAATTTCTCTCTTTTTTTAATTTTTAATTTTTTATTATTTTATTTTATTTTATTTCACATACACATGTGTTCATGAGGCTTCCACTTTTTGCCTTCACAAAATTAAAAAGGCTCAAAATTTAACAACAATAACAATGTTTAAGATAGAGACCAGAAAAAAACCTCACAAAAACCTCGCAATACATTCTTTTCTGAATGTATTTGTCTTCATTTGTTCTTTGAAATTTCTCTTTTTTACACTGAAACTTGTGCGGGTTACTTTTGCTTGCTATCCACACTGCCTGTGCTGCTCCAGTTTTATTTTCAGTTTCCACTCACTTTTGCTTTCAATTACTGTTGTGCTTTAGTTGAACTTTTTAGCTCAGCCAAATAATCAAAGCAGGTGGACTGGGTTCAGAAACTGGGCCCAGAAACCTCCAACACAATCTAGTGCTTGGGGGAACTTTACTGATATTCTGCCTCTTTGTTTCATCAAATAACTAAGAAAGGAGGATTGAAATCTCCAATTGTAACGGTCAGTTTGTCTACTTTTCCTTTCAGAACTATCAGGATTTTCCTCACGTGTTTTGAAGTTCTGTTGTTATATGTATAGACATTTAGGACTGTTATATCTTCTTGGCGAGTTGAGGTCTTTATCATCATAGACTGTTCCTCCTTATCTCTGATAATGATCTTTGTCTTGACATCTACTTTGTCTGAAGTTATTATAGCCACTTCAGATTTCATTTAAGGTTAATATGGCATATCTTTCTCTACTTTTTTAATATTTACCTATGTCTTTATATTAAAAGTGAATATTTTGTAGACAGCATACAGTTGTGTCTTGCTTTTTTATTTTAAAAAATTCTTTGTGCTTTAACTAGTATGTCTAAATCATTCTCATTTAAAGTTATTGACATGTTTGAATCAAAATCTTTCTGGTTATTGTCTATTTATTCCGTCTGTTCATTGATTTTTCTTCTTTTTATTTCTTTCCCAGTCTAATTAAGAATTTTGAAATGGGCTTGGTGCCCGATGTTCAGTGGTTAGGGCGCTGGCCACATACACCTAGGGTGGTGGGTTCGAACCCGGCCCAGGCCAGTTAAACAACAATGACAACTGCAACAACAAAAAAAATCCCAGCTACTTGGGAGGCTGAGGCAAGAGACTTGCTTAAGCCCAGGAGTTGGAGGTTGCTGTGAGCTGTGACGCCACAGTACTCTACCCAGGGCAACATAATGAGACTTTGTTTCAAAAGAAAAAAGGATTTTGAAATCATCCTATTTTATCTCATCTGTTAACTTATTGTGTGTACTCCTTTTAAAAAATGTATACCTTTTATCGCTTCTCGGCCTTTTGGCTAAAATCAAGTGTAAAAAATATGTACCTTTTTAAAAAATGAATCTGAATCTACCTTCAATGATGTAGGGACATTTATAACAGTATTTTCCTCCCTCTTACTCCTGTGTTATTGTTGTCATAGACTTCACTTTTATGTATACCAGAAAAACACAACTTGTTTTTCTATTTTTGCTATAGTCGTTCTTTTTTTGTGAAATTTAAAATGAATAAAAAAATTTACCTTTACATATTTCATGTCCAAATTTCTTCAATTCTTTGTGCCAACCTAAGTTTTTGATCTCTGTCACATTCTTTCTACCCCAATTTTCTTTTCCTTTAGAAGGAAAAGGGTAAGAAAAAAAAGACCAGAAAAGTAGAAACCTTAAAGAGAACGATTCGGATTTGTGACATAAAACTTAACAGTTTCTTATTAAAGTTATAAACAAAATGAAAGAGAATGACAAGGAGAAAATATTTGCAAGCTCTAATACAAATGGTTTCCATCCTCTTATAAATCGTAAGACAAACCTCATATACTAGCTGCTATTGATTCCCCAATCAGTTTTCTTTTCACTACCATAGTAACCAATCTATAGTTGTGAGGAGTAATCAGCTAAGTATAAGTAACAGCTGCGTTCTCTGGAAAACTGCCCCAGTCCTAACAGGAGCTGCTTCGCCCAGTGTCAATATCCTCTAATCCTCCCAGACCTTTGATGGCAAATTGGCCTTGGCCCCAGAGTTTACGCTCAACTAATCCTGCGGTGCAGCGTGTGCTCCAGAGCTTCCCTGTGGATCCGACCTAAACTAGTCTACCGCTGAGACCACATTCTTTGCTCTTCTGCTAAGCATTCAACTTTCCTTACTCCCTTTTCCCGTGGCTGTTCTTCCCAGATTCTCCTGTTCCCCACCTCGGTCTCTGCCTAGAAACCAACCTAAGACAATACACTAGAAAAATCAGCTCAGAATAGAGTTCACAGAAGTCTCCATTCGAGTGTCTTAAAAAATAGATCCTAAGGCAAAACTTTACCTACTGAAGTTTTACAGGACTCCTAGGGCCGTAAAACCAAGATATTAAACAAAAGGGAAGCGAGCCTCAAAAGGAGGGAGATCTCCGCGATCGCGGCTTGACCACCAGAACCAGTAACTTGGCACATCTTCCAGACGCGCGTTATAAAACCACTGGGCCATGCAGCAAAATTTGGAGGGCTGGGAGGGAGAGGAAGGGAGAGCAATGCACTGCCTTTTTCCTTCTCTTGAATCTCACGATCAAAGTTCACCGGTGGAACTTTAAGCCCCCTACACTTCCGGGTTATGTGGCCCGGGCTTTCTGGCAAGTCCGATCCAAGGCAGACAACAGTGCTTTGTTTGAGGTAGGAAGTGGGGCAGAAGCCACGGGCTCCGTGGATCGGACTGATTGAAGCCGTGCGTTGGCTCTGGTGTGACTCACACTCGGAGCACCTACAGGCTTTGCGGAAACCTGCCTGCTGCATGGTGGGGAGTTCAGAAATGCTCGGAGTTAATAAGGAAAGAAGGAAAAAAATATTTAATCTGGGGAATGCAAACCCTTTTTCAATTATTAGGCCCAGAGAGAAGTTTTATTATAAATGTAACAGTGGTCGTGTCTCACTTCCCCTTCAGCTAAAGTACCTCTTGAAGCCACTTGTTACATGTCTAGACTGACACCAAGTAGCCATAAAATGCCACTAGGTGGACACCATAATCCTTACTCTACGGTTCAACCATGATAGTCAATCACTAACCCATGTTATTTCTGTAAACACAGAGAATTCCTGACAAACAGCTTTTGTCATCACCCTCTCTCCTGAAATGTCTTTTTATGCTTCAAAGCTGGAGCCTCGCCTTTGTTCCACAGGAGAGGCAATTTGGAAGTGTGTCCTGGGCTGTAATCCTCAACCTTGGCCCAAATAAACTCTCTGTATTAATTTTGCCTTAGTTTCTTCCTTTTAGGTTGACAAAGACAAAGGCTTTGGTGACTGGGATCTCCTGGAAACAAATGTCTGAAGTCCTGGAGGCAGCTGGGACTGAGTAAATCTGAGAAGTTCTATACACTGCATGGGAAGGACTGTAAGTAGCCAATGGTCATATATGATGGCAAACAAAGCCACACAAAGAAGCATGCAAGAAAAATAAAACAAGCCTTTTGTAGTTGTTGTTTTTGACTTGTCATATAAAAAACAAATCTGAAAAGAAAAATCCTAAAGGATATAGGTCTGAAAAATAAAAACTCCGAATCTGAACTTAGAAAAAAGAGACTGAAAAGTTGCTACAATGAGGGGAAGGAGTGACTGCAATAGAGAAAACCCTTTGATCATAAGATCTACAAGTGTCTCACAGGTTAGGCAAAAGGACTTTCATACCAAGGAGAAGACTAGAAAGAATTTGGGGAGGTGAAATGGGATAAATGGGGATGACAAGATCAGACAATAGATCTAGCCTGTTCTCTGGAGGGGCTTCTAAGAAGGACCTGGCTGTTTTCTGGCTCAGGCTGAGGATGGACCAAAGCTCAGGGAGCTGGAGGAAGGAGGAAGTCTTAACTGAAATTTTATTAACAGGAATTTTGTTCTTATTGATCAAATGTTCAGCTAATCATTTATGAAACAAAGAATAGGAATTTGAAGTGTCTGTGTTTGGCTTTGTCATACGAAAACAAAGTAACATCCGTGAATCTTATCTAAGTCACATGTGGTAAGGGTGGTCCTTTACTTATTGTCTTTCCCCAGGACACAAAACAGGGAATTTCATCAACCATCACCATCTTCCAGGATCATGGGGCTCACGTAAAATTCAGCTTTGTCAGACCTAAGAACCTGACAATAGGAGAAAGAATTATAATACCTGGTGTTGATAAAAGACAGGTGTGTAAGGGAATGATCACTCTCTTACAGTGCGGCAGCTTTGGAAATTGGCATAGTCTTTCTGGAAACGTTAAACATAATAGACTGATTCTTCATCCCATTAACCTCAATTATAGAAATTTATACCGAGGAAATACTCAACAAGTATGCTGAACAAACATATCACAATGCTGTTCTAAATATCAAATATTCAGTGTAACCCGGTTTCTTTTACCCTCAGTGAATCCACAACAATAAAAATAAATAAATAAATAAATACCAAATATTTGGTGAGGGGCTCTTTTACAGCTGGAACCTTTGGAAGTGAGAACAACGTAATCTAAAAATTTGTACCTTCATATTAATTTGACATAAAAAAATCAAACATTTAGGAACAACGTAAGTATCTGCTAGTGGGATTTGTTAAGGACATTTACACACACACAACAGTAGAGTACTACGTGACCCGTAGCCAAGATAACAGAACAAGCATGGTGATTCAAAGTTGCACTCTCGGGAGTCAGACTACCTGTGTCCTCTGGCACATGGAGATGTGTAATCTTGGGCCGTTCACTTAACCTCTCTGGGCCTCATTTTTTGCCCCTGAGAAACAGAGATGTGTATACATCATAGGTTGATGGGAGGATTAAATGAGTTAATACCTATAGATCTCATACATTGTAAAATAAATGTATCCGCAAAGCTAGTATTATTAGATTTAGATTACTGACATCCATGTCTGTCATATATTAAATATAAAAATCCAGTTATAAAATGAAATATATGTTATAGTAGCATTTTTGAAAATATATATATTATTTATAGAAAAAGCACTATCACATGCAAACTGTAGCTTTTTAAAATATATACTCCTGAACTGTTCAGTTTTTTCTTTTAATAAAACATATGGGAAATAAATAAAACCATCTTCTATTTGGAGGTAAATAAAAGATGTGCAGATAATCAGGGGGTAGAGCAGATGGAGAGACCCCACAGCTCTCCAATAGTTGGCCCTGAGGTAGTAATTCTCTGGTCATTGCAGTTAAAGAAAGAATGATTTCAGAGCGGCGCCTGTGGCTCAAGGAGTAGGGCGCCGGTCCCATATGCCGGAGGTGGCGGGTTCAAACCCAGCCCCGGCCAAAAACCACAAAAAAAAAAAGGATCAAAAAGAAAGAATGATTTCTATAGATTCAATTTGTAGCCAGATTACTCTAGAGGGTAGTCTTCATAAATATTAAAAATATTGAAGCACTTCCTACAATAGTTAATCTGTTAATCCACCAATTAAAGGTTCAGAGATAACGAACTGGCCTTGAATGTTCCTCATTGTGATCTTTGCCTTCACATGGGTTATGGTAGGGATATAAGATTCTAGTTCTTATAGAATTATTTTCTGAATTTTATTTTCTGAATTTGAGTACATTACTTAAAGTACACAAATTCTAGTTCTGTCACTTATTTTCTGAATTTAGTACATTACTTAAAGTCTGTGTACCTCGCTTTTCACATGGTAAGTAGAGATGAGGATACCTGGGTATTACCTCACACGGTTGTGACCATTCAAGGAGTTAACAATGCAAATAAAATATTTGTAAGAGTATGTAGCACCAGGTAAATTCTTAATAGGTGTTATCTGTATGGCCAGTAGAGTCATAGCCAAGATATAAACACCGTCCATAGAAGGTAACATTGCTTCAGGAAGGAAGAAGGTGTTTGCCGTGCTAAGCCCTGGGGGAGGAAAAATTACTGGAATGTGCACATGAATATGGTGGGGAATCACTTCTTCTCCAGTTCCCTCTGTCCCCTTTTTTGTCTTTCTATTCTTTTCTTTTCACTCCATCCTTGTCTGAGATCCAGTCTCCCCTCACCTCACATCATCTCTTCTTACTTTCCATTTGGACCTTATGGAAAATCAATTGAATTTCCATGATCAACAGCAAGACTAAACAAATATGTGTTACAGATTTCAGTTTGGTAGTTGCCTGTGAAATTAATGGTGAAATATGATGAGCAGTTAGGATCTTAACTTGGGTTAGTCGGAAGCATAGCAAACTGCTCTTCCTACCATACGTGAATTATGCATATAAACAACACCATAAAGCGTTCGGTTGGTACTTTGGAGTCAGTGAATGGCATCTTGGGGTTTTTTACCTATTACAAACACACGGTAATGACTGTAAACTGTAAAAACACTGCCAAGTGAGAGGGAAAAGAACCAGAGAGAGCCAAAGAATTATAAACCCATGTATATATAACCCATTTTTGTTTTTTTATTTCCTCATACAAATAACAAACTGAAGCTCAGACACTTTGGGAATGTGTGCAGGGTCAGACAAATTAGAAACTTGAATATTACCTATCCCTTACTAACTCAGTTCAGAGTCCCTTTAACTGGAGAACTTCCCACGAGGAATGTCTTTATCTTGGCTCTGACTCAACTCCTCCCAGGAGTGTCCTCCTCTCTCTGTGTAGAATACTTACCTCCCGGCATTGTGATTGTTTATTTGGCCTCTCCCAGACTAGACTGTGAACTTTTTAAGACCACAGACTGTGGCTTTTCTATGTCTTCTTAGCACCCAGTAAAGATGCCTGGCATTGGAAGGTAATTATTAGCAAGAGGGAGTGGACATGAATGCACCTGATTTTTCTAAGACCAAGCTTAGAACTCTTTCCTCGATAATAGTGCCACTTCTCCTGGAGAAGTGTTTCTCATCAACAGGTCTGTGGGATTCTTGGATCATTTAGGGTGTTTGATTTAAAAAGAATATTTTAGGATTCACTTCAGACCTAGAGATCAGAACTTCTGAGTGCAGGACCTGAAAATCTTAAGCATTTCATGTGATTCTAATGAAGAAAACCATTCAAAACCTTTCTTTGAGGGATTTTTATGAGCAGGTGGCTTGTAAGGGAGAAAGTAGATAGCCACCTAACTGACATACTTTTAAAGTCTATGGTGTGGGGCCCATTTTTAAATAGATGCTTCCCTGTGGGCATTTTTACCTGTGTAGCTTTTGAGACCTCTCATTTAATCAGCCCACTATTGCTTAGTTTGACCACTAAGGGGCAGCAGAGTATGAGAAAATAAAGTCCATGAACTAGAATGGAGCTATTATCTTTGAAATACAGCAGTTTAATAATAAAGAAATGCAAATGAATGAGTAATATGGCCCAATCCTTTCCATACTTTTACATAATTTTCTGAGTACATTATTTTTAATCATCATAATGCATATTTTTTAAGCACATTATTTCCAAATTATGAATAAATTTCCCCCAAAACCAAAATAATAGCGTTTGGAAACTTTTTTTTCTAAGTCAAGGGAACTATCTGAGCTAAAGATATCTTCTGACATTGATCAAGAAGTGGAAATGTTTTAAATTGTTGAAAAAAATTATACTATGTGAAAAATTTGATGAAGAATATTCTATCACTTAGATTTCGATCAAGAAAGAATCTAATAATGGAAACTTCAGAACCTTTATTACACCTAACTTTTCCCATGTTTTATAAAATAAAATCCAACATCCTGCACCGTTTAATCTAGGGCATAGTGTGGAACTGAAAGTTATTAATTGACTTGCAAGTAACCCGAGAAAAACAGTTTCTTTTTGTTTTGAAGAGACAGAGTCTTGTTCTATTGTCCAGGTTGGAGTATAGCGGTGTAATCATAACTCACTGCAGTCTTGAACTCCTGAGTTCAAGAGATCCTCCTGCCTCAGCCTCTTGATAAGCTGGGACTACAGCAACACACCACCACTGCTGGCTAATTTTTAAAACTTTTTGTAGAGATGGGGGTCTCAGTATGCCCAAGCTGGTCTTGAACTCCTAGCCACCTCAGCTTCCCAAAGTATCAGGATTACAGGTATGAGCCACCACACCTCGCTTGTTTCACTGTTTCATAGTGACATTTAGTAGATGCCTGACACACAGTTGATTCATACTAAATAACCGTTCCTCTAAATTTCTTAGTTCCCTTAGATGATGAATTATGACATATAAGACGATGGCTCCCAAGTAAATCTCTTTCATCTTTTGAGCTCTGTACAGATCTATCTATTTATTTATTGGACATTTCCCCATGGGCTTGTCGAAAGTCATCTCAATTACAACACATCCTAGCTGCAAAGTCCCTTCCTTCCTCACCCTCTACCCAAACTTTCTCCTACCCAGGCTACCTACGTCAGAATATAAGGAATGATCCTATAATTTTTATTCTTTCTCACCCACAATATTGAATCCATTTGCAGGTTGTTTCTGGCAGAAATTTAATGCATTAGAAAGGTTTAGAGAAGACCCCAAAATCTACAGGAAGAAAAGAGATCTAGAATCAGAGAGGAACCAAGTGAAGATTCCACCACTGAGTGATCTGCTTAGAAAGCCACCAGAGGAACTTTCAATTTTAGCTAAACTCTGTCACTAGGGACGCGGGACAGCATCACAACAGCTGCTGTGAAGAACCTCTCACTTGCACTGTGTGTCACATTTTCAGTTCTGAGTGGCACATGAATGGATGCTACAGACACTGGGGAGGAATTGTGCAGGGAGGGGGCCAATAATACATTTCAGTCCCCAATTTCCCCTTAGTATTCCTCACCAATAGAAAGAATGGGGGAATATTGGGCACTCAAATTACTACATATCCCCTACAATCCACACGGTCTTTTCTCCATACTTACATTTAAACTTGCTTCTTTTTCACTTCTTTTAAGAAATAATTCCTTGTATTACCCAAAACACAGATACCTCTTACCCACGTGGCAACTCAGTTCTCTGAGTTATTGCTTCTAGCTTCAAGTTCATGATTTCTGGGTGGCGTGCATTCCTCCTTTAGTACTGTTACAATGCTCTCTCAGTTTCAATAACTTACAGACTGAATCATACACTTAAATACCACAACAGGTTGAGCATCCCAAATGTGAAAATATGAAATCAAAATGCTTCCAAATCAAAACTTTTTGAGTGCTGACATGAAATTCAAAGGAAAGGCTCATTGGAACATTTCACATTTTGGATATTTAGACTAGAGATGCTCAAACAGCAAGTATGTGAATATTCTAAAATCTGAAATAATTGGAAATCTGAAACACTTCTGGTTCCAAGCATTTTAGATAAGAGATTCTTGATCTGTTATACATTGTATGAAAAATAGTAAAGAGGGACATAAAGTAAATTATAAAGTTTAAAAAGCTATCATACTATATAAATTTGAAAATTAGGAAATTAGGAAAATTGGAAAAATTGTTAAAGAAATAATCTTCTTTTCTATGATTTCTGTACTGTACCTTTTTCTTTTCTTTCCCTTTCCTTTTTCCATGTTCCATCAGACCTCAGCTGTCAGATTTCTCCATTCAGTGGAGGTCCCTCATTTCAGAGAAAATTAAGCCTTTGGGAATCTGCCTTTATTGAGTTATTAAATTATTCCTTTAATATCTTACATTTGTTTAGCATTCGTGTGTTCCATCCATACAGTTTACTATATTCACTGCATAGCAGCAACCCAGGATTACTGGGCAGCAGCGAATATCCTAACCTCCTTTCATTCTGATTTGCTCACGACAATCTCAGCTTCAAATTCAATGAAACTATTGGTTGAATCTATTGACATTAATGAAGCATTTCTCCATTGGTTGATAAATCTCTACACCAACCGAAACCACACTTATCATGGGAAGAAAAAAATTTCAAGTGAGAGGAGTATCACCTTATTTCTACTCTTGACTCTTACACTCATTAGGTGCCAATGGGATAAAAGTATTGTGTGCTTCTAGCTGGTAAGAGCATATACTACTTCCTTAGGATAATATCCCACCCTCCAAAAGGATTTCAAGTAGCACTATATTAAAGTCTTCAATAGACTTCATTTTGTAAGAAGAGCTGATGGTGGCTTTTTAAGTACATGAGCACAAATCCCACAACATCAGCCTATTATTTCACTCTTTCAACATAAAGTACTTCTCTTGATGGGAAGCAAAATTGTGTGGGTACCATGATGGTGGTTTATCAGATATTCACTAGGCCAACAGATGGTGGTGCTGACAGAACATGGTAAGCAAGGAAATCAACTCTAAATTCAGTTAGGTGTCCATCTGACAATAACAAATTCTGTCTTCCCCAAGATGGATAAAATTCACTTTATGTCCATACTTCCTTCAAGATGACAGCTGGGGTGTGTGTGTGCGTGTGCGTGTGTATCTTCACAGCTGTTATCTTGCAGGAGTTATGGGCATTCCCATAAATCAGGATTGTTTCTGATTTCCTTCTTGATTATCAGGTCATTAGGAATACTCCAAAAGGCTGTCAATGTGATAGGTCAAGGGTAGCAGAGGAACAAGAAAAGGATGATGCCTTTCTTTTGTGGCAGGTACAAGTTAAAGTGACCTGTCCTTCAAGTTAGAGGGTGTATTTTGTCATGTTCCATCCTCCTGGGTCCCCAAGGACTACTTAAGCAGCCAATTTCAGGGGGTGGGGTATTGTTCTTTTGTTTTGTTTTTAAGACAAGGTCCCACTCTGTCATTCAAGCTGAATGTAGCTCACTGTAGCCTCACATTCCTGGTCTCAAAAGAGCCTTCCAAGTACTGGGATTATGGGCAGGAGGCACCAAGCCCAGCCAAATTCCTGTATTTTTAAGGAGTCTATCATTTATCCTCTGGAATGCATATATCTACAAAAGCAACTGGGGTAAACTCCTATTTCCTGATAATCACATTCTTTTAGTAAATGTCATCAATGTATTCTTCCAGAATGATAGCTTTTGGGGATAACAATAATATTATTCCTGGAAACTTACTATGTGTCAGGTTTTCAATTAAATGTTTGACGCATATCGATATATTCATTAACATAAATTATCCTAGCATGATACTAAATAATAGGTATTATTATCTACATTCTACTGAAAAAAAAAAAAAATGAACACCTAAGACATTTGTATCAAGTTACTACTAAGTAGGTGGCAAACCCAGGACTTATATCAGGTCATCTAGTTGTAGAGCCAGGGTATTAATTACTAGTTTACCTTCCCTTACATGAGAGCATTTTGAAACAGAGTAAAGTTAAACTACACTCAGTGTAGACTTATTTTCTTATCCTGACAAAGAGTAGCAGAAAGGAGGAAAGGTGTTTTCTTTCTGAAAACATTTCCTCCGTCTTACATGTCTTAAATAGCATTTACCTTGACATAGGTTGCAGAAGTATTTATTACAGGTCTATTCCAACATTTGCTGGAGCTTTAGATTTAAACAGGAATTTTTCTCTTGGAGTAAAATCAGTACTTGAAAATAGACATTCTTTCTGAAATTTCTTCATGATTGGATCCCGGTTATGCATTCTTGACGGGAATACCACACAGAGTATATTGTGTGCTTCACAGTGTCCTATCAGAGGCAGAGTTGGCCATCTTTCCCCATTAGGGATGTTAATTTTGATCATCTGGTCAAGGTCTTGTTTTATTTCTCCACTGTATAGCTACTAGTTTTTCTTTTGCAAAAAAAAACAAGAAATCTCTGGGAAACACTTTAACCGTGCAAATATCACCTGATTCTCATCAAAATTTCATCCCCTCTCCAATTTAGCATCCATCGATGTTTCCTGCCAAAACTAATATTAATGTAATGGTTCCAAATCCAGCACTTTCTCCACATGTATCATTTGGCACTGTGCAGTCTATTGGAAGGAAGGGCAGCCCTCCTTCATTATCTGTTTATTTGTTGATCTATCTTTCAATCTATTGATCTATTGATCTATCAGTATCTAAATAATATGGCTTCCTTGATTCCATTTTTTTCAAAAGCTTTTGTTTAAAAAATTTTTTCTAATTATTTAGGAACTCAAACTGTCCCAGATTCAGGAAGCAGGAACCCATTCACACTACAACGTTGTCCTTCCGAAATGACCCAACATTTAAAAAAACTCCTCTTTGATTTCTGGCATAAAAACGTGTTCCAGTTTCTTCCTGTACCTCCTTCTCAGTCCTATGCTGGAATGAACCTTTTCTTTAAGAATCCTAGCTCCTCTCACTGATTAAATCTATTAAAAACCAAAATGTAGGTCTTAGAAGTGCTCATTGCTACTCAAGTGCCTTGGCTTCTAGGAAACAGCAGATTTCAAGACACTCTATCCGATAAAGGATGCTATTTTAGGGCTCAAGTATAAAAACTGAGAAAAGGAGTCATTCTATTTTTGCACTAATGCAGGATTACTTGGGTAGTAGTGAAGTGGGGATTTTTAAAGTTTAGGGAGATAGTATCCTTTACAAGACACTACACTCTCAGGAAGGGCACCATCTTTGGAGCAATAATGAAATTCCTATACATTAAACCTTATGGGAGTGTCAAATGGGATTTTATTGGGTAGATGATTTGTGAGCACATAGATGCACCCATCTGGGGAATCTTAGGAGAAGAAGGCAGTTTAATTCTGTGCCATAAAACCAGTGAAGTCTTAAGTAAGTACGAACTGGAAAATAAAAGGAAAAATGAATTTATTTAAAACTCACAGACTAGCGAAAGTACTAAAAATACTGAAAATAGCCTGGATATGCGTGCTCTGTATACACACATAGACATACAAAATTCACAGTCTAGGGAAGCCTATTGCCTGAAAATGTAGCTATAGAAATAAGAAACAGCACACCTTTATTTGTGTATGCATATAACTTTTTCTAAGTTCCTGTATTTTAAACAGTGCTAAGACCCATAGTACAGGATAAATGTCAGTAAAAATAGTCCAGTTCCAGGCGGCACCCGTGGCTCAGTGAGTAGGACGCCGACCCCATATACCGAGGGTGGCAGGTTCAAACCCGGCCGCGGCCAAACTGCAAAAAATAGCTGGGCGTTGTGGTGGGCGCCTGTACTCCCAGATACTAGGGAGGCTGAGGCAAGAGAATCACCTAAGCCCAGGAGCTGGAGGTTGCTGTGAGCTGTGATGCCATGACACTCTACCAAGGGCGATAAAGTCTCTGTCTCTACAAAAAAAAAAAAAAAGTCCATTTTTTAGCTCAAAGATTGAGATTCAGATGCAAGATTGCACATATTTGTGGTTAAATGAAGTAAAAAATAATTCTTCACTGTTGTTAGGTGAACTCTAGAAACATTAAGACCATAGCCTCAGCGGAAGAACAAACTCAGACACTTGGAGAAACCATCTTGGTCTCCATTAGAACCCTGGATGACGTAGCATGAATCCATTCTTCCAAAGACTTGGCTTACCTGAAATGACCACTTCAGTTCAGCCCGGTCATTGCCTGCTCTTCTGTGATAGATTTAAAACGATACTGTTTGTAAGTATAGGATGGTGAGGTGCTAGGGGAGTGATTGCTTGTTCTAATACATTCTTATTGATTTTAGACACCCAAAACTATTATCCTGAAAAATACTTTCACACTAATTATGTTAGTATAAATTTGATAAGAATAATTCTCCAAGTCACCTCAAGCTGTCTGAACCATGAATGACTGACTACAAAAGGAAATAACACAGGTGGCTCCTGTGGCTCAAGGAGTAGGGTGCCGGTCCCATATGCCGGAGGTGGCGGGTTCAAACCTAGCCCCGGCCAAAAAAAAAAAAACACACACACACACACACAAAAAGGAAATAACACAAACTCTGAAAATATAAGCCAAAGAAGAAATCGATTTGCAAAGTAAGTTTGAAGCTATTATGAGTAAACTTTCCCTCAGTCTTCACACTCCAGACTATTGGGATTTTGTAGCTATACTTGTTGAAAGAGATGTAATTTATTTCTTCCTTCTGGAAAAAAAAAATGAAGTGTAGCTTGTCATTACTGCTTAAGTAGCTACTCTGGGGAGATAAGTTAGTAAATAAAACTTAGACTTTGGTAGCCTAATTATTTCTCAACTCAAGTGGTTACAGGAGATTGTCAAAAGGTAAAGTAACGCACAAAAAGGGTTTTTCTAAAGGTTAGCACATTATAGTATATAACATACAGCATTGGGCTAAATGTACTGCAGCCACTTATTTAGTAATTAATATATTTTACAATGTTTTTAATGGCTTTCTTCCAACATATTCCAATTCTAAATATATTTAAAATGTGGAAATACTTCTTGGAAAGATCAAGAGGTTACAGTTAATGTGCAGAAAAAAAAAATTGGTAGAAAAATCATGAACTTTTATCGTTTTTACTAGAGACGCGTTTCCCCCCAGAAGAGTTTGAAATTGCCATCTCTCTTATTCAAATTGCTGAAATCTGGAATTTGAGAACTTTAATCCAAACAGGAAGGCGATGGTGAACAATTTCTCCCAAGCCGGAGCTGTGGAGCTCTGTTATGAGAACGTGAATGGATCCTGCATTAAAACCCCTTACTCGCCAGGTCCTCGAGCCCTCCTGTATGCCGTCCTCGGTTTGGGGGCTGTGCTGGCCGTGTTTGGGAACTTACTGGTCATCATTGCCATCCTTCACTTCAGACAGCTGCACACGCCTACCAACTTCCTGATCACGTCCCTGGCCTGTGCAGACTTCTTGGTGGGAGTCACCGTGATGCCCTTCAGCACAGTGAGGTCTGTGGAGAGCTGCTGGTACTTTGGGGAGAGTTACTGTAAATTCCACACGTGTTTCGATACATCCTTCTGTTTTGCTTCTTTATTTCACTTATGCTGTATCTCTATTGACAGATACATTGCTGTTACTGATCCCCTGACCTACCCAACCAAGTTTACTGTTTCAGTTGCAGGAATATGCATTGTTCTCTCTTGGTTTTTCTCTGTCACATACAGCTTTTCCATCTTTTATACAGGGGCCAATGAAGAAGGGATTGAGGAATTAGTAGTTGCTCTCACCTGTATAGGAGGCTGTCAGGCTCCATTGAATCAAAATTGGGTTCTGCTTTGTTTTCTGCTCTTCTTTGTACCCACTGTTGTCATGCTGTTCATCTATGGGAAGATATTTTTGGTGGCTAAGCATCAGGCCAGGAAGATAGAAAGCATTGCCAGCAAACCTCAGTCCTCCTCAGAGAGCTACAAGGAAAGAGTAGCAAAAAGAGAGAGAAAGGCTGCCAAAACCCTGGGTATTGCCGTGGCCGCATTTCTTGTCTCTTGGCTTCCATACATAATTGATGCAGTGATTGATGCTTATATGAATTTCATAACTCCTCCTTATGTTTATGAGATTTTAGTCTGGTGTGTTTATTATAATTCAGCTATGAACCCTTTGATATATGCTTTCTTTTACCCATGGTTTCGGAAGGCAATAAAACTTATTGTAAGTGGTAAAATCTTAAGGAGTGATTCATCAACCATTAATTTGTTTTCTGAAGAAGTTGATACAGATTAAAAAGATTACTGCAGGGATTTCAAAACTTACTTGGAATTAAGTTCAAGTGCAAAAATAAATACTTGGATCAAGCCAAATAGGAGGACATTGGATTCAACAGTTGTTCTAAAGCATTTGTTGTCTTCATGTATTTGGGCTTTTTTTTTTTTTTTTTGAGACAGTCTCATTTTGTCACCATTGGCAGAGTGCCCTGGCATCATAGCTCACAGCAACCTCAAACTCTTGGACTCAATTGATCCTCTTGCCTCAGCCTCCCAAGTAGCTGGGAATACAGGCACCCACTGCAACGCCTGGCTATTTTTTAGAGATAGAGTGTCACTCTTGCTCAGGCTGGTATTGACTCCTGAACTCAAACGCCTGGCCTATTTGGCTTTTTTTTTTTGCAATTTCTGGCCGGGGTTGGGCTTGAAACTACCACCTCCAGTATATGAGGCCCAGTGCCCTACTCCTTTGAGCCACAGGCACCGCCCTGTTTGGCTTTTTTTTTTAGAATTTAGTGATAGCTGGATAAGATTTACTGATTTCTTCTCTTTTTGTATTCTTTTAGTTTTCTGATTCTCTACTTTCTCCTCTGAGATTCCTACCTGTTTCTTCAAATAATTCGAAGCTTTGTAGTTTCTTCCACACTCACAATCAGTGTTCAGTTGTCCAAAATACACAGGGGAAAATAAAGGTCCCTTATCTTGTAAGTTAGATTCTTTGAGGACAGAAATCTTCCCTTGAAATATATCTGGCGTAAGAGGTAAAAACGAGATAATAAATTCTTGAAACTTTTTGATCTAAAAGGACATTAGAGAGAGCTGGGATGTGATGGAAGATCATCTGAAAAATACTGGAGTTCTTGTTTTTTGAGCTCAGTAATTCTTTCCCTCCCCTTTACAGATAGTGCGTTTACAAAGAACATACTCAGTATTTATTTGATTACATGCTACACCTTACTTTTAGAGAACATAATTTACCATAGAATAAGAATGCGAACAAAAGATGGTTTCTGTGCTTCTGTTATAGAAATTTGAAATAAATTAAGAATTTTATTATAAAAGACAATTCAAATGAACATTTGTTCACTCTTAAGTTCTTACTTTAACCAAATACTGTATTTGGCATTGAAAATGTATAAAGCCGAGTGATCCAAATTTAACCCAGGGTTATTTCAAAATAGCAAATACCCAAATTGGTATTATATACATAAAGAATAGCTTCAGTTTTCTCATCTGATATATTTTTCTCAATTAACGTAAGTTTTAATTCATTTTTTCTTTTTTTTATTGTTAAATCATAGCTGTGTACATTAGTGCAATCGCCTGTACCCATTCTAAGATGCGCCATAGATGTGGCCCCACCCATTACCCTCCCTCCACCAAAACCTCCCCCCTCCCTTCCCCCTCCTTGGCCCTTTCCCCATAGTCTTGTGCTATAGTTGGGTTATAGTCTTCATGTGAAAGCTATAATTTAGCTTCATAGTAGGGCTGAGTACATTGGATACTTTTTCTTCCATTCCTGAGATACTTTGCTAAGAAGAATATGTTCCAGCTCCATCCATGTAAACATGAAAGAGGTAAAGTCTCCATCTTTCTTTAAGGCTGCATAGTATTCCATGGTTTACATGTACCACAATTTGCTAGTCCATTCCTGGGTCGATGGGCACTTGGGCTTCTTCCATGACTTAGCAATTATGAATTGGGCTGCAATAAACATTCTGGGACAGATGTCTTTGTTATATTGTGACTTTTGGTCTTCTGGGTATAGACCTAGTAAAGGAATTATAGGATCGAATGGCAGGTCTATTTTTAGGTCTCTAAGTATTCTCCAAACATCCTTCCAGAAGGAACGTATTAGTGGGCATTCCCACCAGCAGTGTAGAAGTGTGCCCTTTCCTCAAGGGACTTGAAGAGAAACTTCTCTAAAGAAGACCGACACACAATCTACAAACACATGAAAAAAGCTCATCATCCTTAATCATCAGAGAAATGCAAATCAAAACTACTCTGAGATATCACCTAACCCCAGTAAGAGTAGCCCACATAACAAAATCCCAAAACCAGAAATGTTGGCGTGGATGTGGAGGAAAGTTTTAATTCATTTTAATTAAAAATATGTGTCAAGCATTTCAAGATATGGTAAAACATTTGAAAAAACTAATAATAGGGTAGTTTGGCTTCTCAAGTCCCGGAATCACTGCCTTAAGCTTTGTTTAGGTACCTGACTTTCAGAGATTTTTCTATAAGAGACTTGTCTTCTGGAATGAAAAGAAAAGGTAAATAAGTAAAAATAGTTACGTAAGCATTATATATTATATACTTAATAGATGAACCAGTTTGGAAATACTTTATACAACATTAGGCTCTTTCATATTTGCCTGCCAATACCTTTCAAACAGAGCTGAGAGTATTTAGGAGGGAAAAGCTCTTACATGTGAAAGAGGACAAAAGAAATATGGAAATCTTGGTAGCAAAGGACCTGTTTGTGGTTCAGGCCATACCATCAAAGAACAAGTTTACTGACCACTTTTCAAATGACCTTCATAGTTAAGGTCCTTTATTCTTATTCCTTCAGAAGGAGTTGCAGTGTGTGAGTCAGTAATGTCTTCATAGAAATATATGTTTTATCCCTTAATTGCACGTGTGAATGTACCTTGGAATACTCATAAAAGTAAAGAAAATGGTCTGGAGGGCTTTAAAAATATATGCCATCCAATTCACTTGTAGTAGAGTATCATCTTTAGCTGTCCAGTGATGTTTTCAATTCTTACCCACATTATAGTGGAGAAAACACTTTCAATCCACTCTTTCTTGTTTTTCTGCTCTTCTTGCAGCCCTTCTTAAAGGAAGTCTTTTTTTTTTTTAAAGACATAGACTTACTCTGTTGCCCAGGGTAGAGTGCTGTGGTGTCATCATAGCTCACAGCAACCTCAAACTCTTGGGTTCAAGTGATTCCCTTGCCTCAGCCTCCTGAGTAGCTGGGACTACAGATATAGCTGAGACTATAGGTGCCTGCCACAATGCCCAGGTAGTTTTCTCTATTTTTAATAGAGATGGGGGTCTCACTCTTGCTTAAGCTGGTCTTGAACCCCTGACCTCAAGCAATCCACCCACCTCAGCCTCTCAGAGCACTAGCATTACAGGCGTAAGTCACCATGCCTGACTTCATAAAGGAAGTCTTTTTATCAAAAAGTACTTGTTTATTTTCCCCAAAACAAACTAGACTATTAGTGCAACACCACTCTTCTTTCGTTTATTTATATAAATAAGCTATAAACTCCTTTGCAAGCTACATACCACCTTGCTATAAAGCCACGTACATGAGTATATTTGTAACAAGACCAACAAAGGATAGAAGTAGACTTCGCTCTGCAGGAATGTCTGCAAAGTGAAATCTGACTTTGGAACATACTGCTGAGCTTGGTTTCTTAATCCCGGTGAGTTTTGGTTCCACACTGTCTGCTTCAGCAGTGGGCAGTTACAGAACTATTTCAAAGAAGGAACGAATCCACTTATGCCCCAGGTGGTAGCTATATAAATACTACATCTCTCACATGTATGTACTATTATTACTATATATGCTTACTTTGATTAATAAAATACATATTTGTTTAAAAGAGTTGCTGAATTTCTGATAGCTTTTGTGTACATGTATTTTTCAATTAGTTGACATTAAAAGGACAGCTGCTACATGATGTGAAGCTGTCTGCATTTTTTAAAAAAACCAAAGATTCACCCACTGGGAAGATGTTTCTTCTTCACTCTCTTCCAAGGCCCATGCTGAGTGAGTTTATAATGCAACTGGTGTTTTTGGTTTGCACGCACGTACTGAGACATCCATCTATAAACCAAGCTTGGGCTTTCCCTACTCTTCAGTTTGCTGCAGTGTGATTTGTACACAGGCTCTGGGTTCACGTAACTCACATGTGCCTTCCAGTCTTGCTTGTACTGGGTCTCAGATGGATCATTTCCTTCAGAGGGTCCAAACTCGTAGTGGGCATTTTTAGACATATGAGCACTTTATGTCCTATGGTCAAGCATTTTATCCCTACCTAGGCTCAGTAGTGTATCAAGAGCTTCTTTAAGGAAGAAGTCATGTCACTAACGCCTCCAATGTGCTAGGTACCCATTGATCATCCTGCCTTATCAACATAATACCATCAATAAAGTAAATCAAAGTAATTTCATATATGATAAATAAGAGTGATCTAAAATAGGATGCTCAAGTGGTCCAGACCCCTTTCTTTCCTTTTTTTTTTTTTTTTTGAGACAGAGTCTCACTATGTCACCGTGGGTAGAGTGCTATGGTGTCATCATAGCTCACAGCAACCTCAAACTCTTGGGCTTAAGCCATCCTCTTGCCTCAGCCTCCTGAGTAGCTGGTACTACAAGCACCCACCACAACGCCCAGCTATTTTTTTGTTGCAGTTGTCATTGTTGCTTTAGCTGGCCCAAGCCGGGTTTGAACCTGCCAGCCTCGGTGTATGCGGCCTGCGCGTTACCCACTGAGCTATGGGCACCACCCTAGACCTGTTTCTTGAAGAAGGACCTGTGCCTCTCTAGGTTGCCACAAAGACACAGAAAATAAAAAGGACATCATTCTGAGGGTGGTAATACATCAAATCAAGGTAGGCAACAAATTTTGTTGGTTAAGAACTTATAAAACTTATTGAAAATGTTAGTCCAAATCTGATGGACCATTAGTCTGTTGTCTAAGGCATAGTTTTCCAACCAATGAAATAATGATGTGCTATGAATAGATTACATGCATGCCTGAAAATGCTGATCCAGTCAGTATTCAGGGCAGTCAGACAGGCCCAGGATTGCCAGTACTCTTGGACAGTAAACTCAGGCCACGGGAAGCTTCATCAAGTGTCTTCTGATGGTTTCCTGAACTGAGCAGGGTCTCCCAGTGCGATGCCTTTCCCATAGTTGTCAAATACAATGAGAAACGTCCATCACTGGCTGTTCTTCCACATCATGCTGAGAAAGGCATATTTCTTAACACTTGTGTAGCTGGTTTAATTCACCCCTCCCTGTAATCATGCCCTTTGTTGTGTGACTTCGCAGTTCTGCCCACAGGAGGCAAGGTGAGAGCAATGTGCCTCTTGGGAGCCTCGGCTTTCTGAGGTCTTGTTTCTCTTTGTTCTCCAGAACCTCTGCCCTTGCCGTGGAACATTTTTGGGTAGCCTACAGATCCAAGGAGGATGAGAGACACGTGAAGCAATGCCACCCCAGTAACCAGTGCCCCCACCTCCATTTCCCCAGTTGCCCAGTTGCCTTAGATATGTGAGAAATAAATGTTAATGTTACTTGCAACTGAGAATTCGTGGTTACTTACCACATGCAATAGCCAACTGATGAACACTGTGCTATCTATTTATTCTGTCAAAGTGAGAAATCGCACCAGATGAAGGTAAAGACAAAGAAGACTTTATTTGAGACTATTGCAGTAGGATAGAGAGGCCAGAACTTAGTCTGAACTCAACACCACTGAAACAAAGGGCTAGTGAGTTTCTCAGAGCTAAGGGAGGGGAGGTTGTAGGCTGCCTGTTTGTTAAATGGCCTTACCAAAAGGAAAAGAAACTCTCTCCTATCTTCACAACGGGAAGCAGTTTTCCAACTTGGAGTAGAAACCTCTCCAGGTTAGGCTCCTACCCTCCTACAGAAAGTGGGAGATAGGGACTGTTTTCCTTGATGGCATTTCAATGGGATTCCTTCCAAGTCCTTTAGGAAAGACATTCCTGGGCTGTAAGACTACTGAGCAGCTTTAAAAAAGACTTACATCTCCAAGAGAAAGAACATACAAACAAAAATTTTCTAAAATATGCTTTGAGAAAAGAGAGGTCAGAGGCCTAGAGTCAGGAAAAAGCCTGTCCTTTTTTTTTTTTTTGAGACAGAGTCTCACTTTGTTGCCCTGGGTAGAGTGCCATGGTGTCAAAGCTCACAGCAACTTCAAACTCTTGGGCTGCTCCGCCTCAGCCTCCCAAGTAGGTGGGACTATAGGCACCCACCACGCCTGGCTATTTTTAGAGATGAGGTCTTGCTATGGCTCAGGCCAGTCTTGAACCTGTGACCTCAGGCAATGCACCAGCCTTGACCTCCCAGAGTGCTAGGATTATAGGCATGAACCACCGCGCTTGGCCTGAAAAGGCCTGTCTTGAACTGAGGGGAACATTAAAGTTGGCTGTCTCAGTCAATTATAATAATTATGTAATATAAAGGAAATGTATCATTTTCACAGGTGTCTTGTGAAGACGTATGGACATTCCATTCTTCTATTGACATTCCAAATCCCCTTCAGTTTACCCTGTTGTGAGGCTGTCATGTTACCATGAGCCATAAAGTAAAAAAGATTGGAGAGCAAAGACTCAAACCCAAGTGTGAATAAATGATTTCCCAGAAGGATACCGGCTCTCCTTATGGAAGTGTCTACACATTTTGTGGTGATTCGCAGTGATTCATGCCTCACCTTCTCCATAATCCAGTGGAGTAGAGTTCATGTAAGCTTCAGCAATCAACAATTACCATTTTCTCACTGAGCTTCCCACTAGAGCAAACCTCTTCTTCCTTTATGTACTGACTCATTTCTGGCCACAATTAACAACAGGAAACAGAGAAAAAAAATTAGGAGAAGAAGCCTGGCACAGTGGCGCATGCCTGTAATCCTAGCACTGTGGGAGGCCAAGGTGGGTAAATTGCCTGAGCTCACGGGTTTGAGACCAGTCTGACCAAGAGCTAGACCCTGTCTCTAAAAAAAAATAGCCGGGTGTTGTGGCGGGCACCTGTAGTTCCAGCTCCTTGGAAGGCTGAGGCTAGAAAATTGCTTGAGCCCCAAAGTTTGAGATTGCTGTGAGCTATGATATCATAGCACTCTACCAGGGGAAACAAAGTGAGATTCTGTCTACACACACACACACAAAAAAAAAAAAAAGTTAGGAGAAGCATTAGTAGGTGATTTATAAAGAAGATAGTCAACAATAAGTTATAGATCATACACTAGCTTCTAACTCAATAAACATTTATGTATGGCCTACCACGCATTTTGCATTGAATTCAATATTCTAACATCAAATGGAAAAGAAAGTTTTACTCCTTGTAATGTTGTTTGCTTTTATTAAGATCTGAATTACCTGCAGATGCTTCTTAAAAACATAGCTCTCAAGCTTCTACTGAAGTCCTTCGAATAATCATTTATGAGGGGAATCTGTGTTTGAGCAAGAGCTACGTATAGAAATAAGACCTAAGAAGTTGCGCTAACCTTTGTCACACTATTCCATAACATGACTCTCTTCTGAAAGGTTTTATATTTTGGTAGTTAATTTTATTGGCTATCTTTTAGCAATGTGTCCTTTGGGGCTTTGTTTTGCTTTTGTAAATTTTGAATCGGTGAGTTTGTTTAGTTTTGTTTTTCTTTCATTTGCCCCCAGCCAAAGCACACATTTAGTGCCTGTCCCCACCCAGGTCTAAAGGTTCCCAAAACACAATCTTGCTCCACAATGGTGCTTTGGGTTCCTGTTCTGCTGTCATACTGGAAAGGACACTGACCCAGAAAAAAAGGCCATGGACAGCTCTGCCATGTTCTTGGTTGTGAATCCACATTTGTGTCTGTTTATCCCCCTTGACTACTTTCCAAAAGCCAAACTCCTAGGTGGAGTTGGGGCAAAGCCACAGCGTCCTTTCACATGAGCTGTGCAGCAGGAAGCATTTCTCATGTCTCATTTCCTGTTTGTGTGGGGCATGTGTAGAACTCTTTAAAGGAATCAAAGTCCTGGATTCCATTTTCCCGAACCTGGAAACCAATAGGCCCTCATTTTCAGCTTTGCTCAGATGTTGTGCTTGTTTCTTTTATTTCCCACTGAGATTATCTCGCCTTTGAACTGTATTGTATTTTTCTTCTTTTTTAATATGCCCGCCTCTTTCATATATTTGGAGCACAGGAGGTGATACATGACTAATTGAGGCATCTTGGCAGAAAGTCCTGATGAAATCTTTATCTTGTCTGGGAAGTGAAGGTGGAAGAGGAAAAACCTCTTTTATGAGATTGCATATATTTTCTAATCTTTACTTTTTTACTAGAACTAGGTCTTTGTCCTTATAAAGGTAAACACTTAGAAGTTCTGTTATCTTTCCTAACAAACTGCGTCTTCCTTCTAGCTTTTCTAACTTCTAACTTCCATATCTCCTGGGATGCCTAAGTCTGGAGACAGATGTCTCACAGAGATGGCAGCAGCAGTGGGCACTCTCCTCCACGGACCACACTTATGTTAGCAACAGAAGCAGTAGACGCCTATGGTAGGCAGAAAATGCTCCCTCCCCCATGATGTTCGCTTCCTAATCACTGGGACCTGTAAGTATGTTATTATATGAGGCAAAGGGACTTCATAGATATGATTAAATAAAAAAATCTCAAAATGGGGAGATTATCCTGGATTATCCTGTCGGCTCAGTGTAATCACAAGAGTCATTAAAAATGTAAGCGGGAGAGAAGAGAGTTAGTGTCGGAATCAGAAAGAGATTTGAGGATGCTGTGCTGCTAGTTTTATGGATGGAGGAAGGGACAGCAAGTTAAGGAATGCTAGGATGCGTGAAAGGGCGGGGAACACATCCCCTTACACCTCCAGAAGGAAGGCAGTATTGCCTGCATCTTGATTACTTCATTAAAACTCATTTCAAATTTCTAACCTCCAGCAATCTAGTCTTGTAAGAATATATAACAATACATTTTTGTTTCAATAAGCCACTAAATTTGTACTTTAGTAATTTATTTCAGCAGGAACAGGAGACTAATCCAATGCCATCATCCCAGTGCAGGTGCCCCGTGCATGGCTGCAGACACCTCCGATGATTGGGAGGTGATCAGGTGATTACCTGATCAATGATCCAGGATCTCACTTGTCACTCAGCAACACTCAGAGGATCTACTCTCCTAACACAAGGAAGAGGCCGTTCATGGCCCTTTGGCTTTAAGAAACCTGCCCTATTTCTCCTCCTTTGGACCCAACGTTTCAGAGCCTGTATCTGTGCTTGGTTACCTGTTCGGCAGTAAAACGTTTCCAGTTAGAGCTCCACCTTTGGTCTCACTTCTTCACTAGTTTTTATCTAACATCCAGAAGACAATAACACATTGATCAAATCAAAACAAAAAGAGCAACATGGATGTTCTCGGAATCCTTGTCTCTGGCTCTTCACTACGTACCGGTCTTCCTCTTTACAGTGGAATGCCAGTCATTGTTAATTATCTCCCTTGCCTTCCCTCCCGATTTCCACTCATTGTCAATTCACTGCGGACTAGATTCTACAACTTTCCACCAAAAGAAGTCCAATCGTGCTCATCCTTCTCGTAGTTGTTAATGCCAGCAAACAATGATCTATCTTGATGTAACTTGACACACGGACACCACCAGACATTCCTGGTTACCAGGTTACTTTCTTCCTGAATCTCTTTTATCCATGGTATCTATGGAGCCACTTTTTCGTGTTTTTCCCTTTGCATTTCTGGCTGTGACTTTTTTTTTTTTTTTTTTTTCAGGAATAACTCCTCTGGCTCTTTCTATTTTCACTGTGCACACTCGAATCCAGTCAGTTAATACCAAGTATCTGACACATCCTAGGCACCATGGCTATTGGGCACCAGGCAATCTCATTTACTTCTGTAGCTTCAAAACACCAGAATCTGAGGAATCCTGAAAGACTGTCTCTCGCAGAGTTTATTTCCTGAGCTGAAAAATTTTAGGCCAGACTCCTTACTGAAGAACTCTAGTTTTATGTCCCTCTGGCCCCAGTTTTAGATGAAACTTAAGTCATCATCTTTCCCTCTTCAGCATACGCTTTCTCCTATATACTGTCTCTTATTTGTTGACAAGCAAAAACCTGGGAATCATTTTTCACTTCTGCCTCTATCATGGATCCCTGAAGCCCTGCATCCCTTTAGTCTATAAATTGCATATTTCATATTTCAGAAGATAGGGAGGTAAGATTACTGAATAGGAGCAGGGTAAGATCAAATTAGGTCTGAGAATTTAAAGAGAAGCTAAGATAACATTGCCAAAAAGAATTTGGCAGATAATTAACTGAACGATTGTTCTCATGTCACACCTTTAATATATGTTTTCCTAGATTTATTCTAATGTATTTTTAATATCTTTATCCTAAACAGCAGATTACATTTCTATTTTCAATCCCTACATATACTGTTACAGAGGAGAAAAGTCTTTACCACTTCCTACTTAATAGGTGCTATATAGGATCAACAATAACTATTTTTCCTATGTAACTAAAGAGTGAATAATCTTTGAGTTTTGAATTTCTTTTAATTTTGCATTATAATTAAAACAGAAAAAGACTATAAGTGGTGATATTTGAAAGCAATTACTCAGATATGCAGTTTGATTCTCTTTTGAATTTTTAGAATTCAAAATTAGTATTCTCTACCACAAGAAAGGACAGAAACAGCAAGCATCAAACAGCAGAACCATGACCAGCAATTTGTCCCAAAGCTCCCTTTATATGGAGCTTCAGTCCTTAATCCCCCTCCCTAATTCTCTGTTCCTGCTAATATTGCATACCTCCAACTCGCAGTGTCAGGCAGAAGCATATAGGCTGTTGTCCCTACTCCAGGCTGGCACAGCCCTCACATACTCCAAGTGCTACTCAGTTGGGCCACCCCCTCCACTTTCAATCCAAGTATCAAGTTCTTTGTAATGTGGATTTTTCAGTCCCTTGGGTGGTCACCTGTCTGTTGGTGGTTAAGGTGACAGGCCTGTAAAAGGGCAGATGCTTGGCTCAGCTTCCTTTCCCCCATCTTGGCCAGAACATAGTAGTTCCGCAGCTAGCAGGAGGGAGAACTTGGCAGTGGGTGTGTTATGTGCAGAGGTCTTCAACTTCTCTGTCACCTTCTCTGGGCCCAAAGGAGGGGGACATTGCATAGCAAGTATTAAGCATCCTGACAGCTCAAGAGAGACAATAAAAGAAAGAAAAAAGCTTTCTATTTTAGTACCTTTAATGACATTTTCCCCCCATATTTTTGAAGTCTGCATTTTTATTTTGTTGGGTCCTGCAAATTATGTAGACAATCTTATATATAGGGAATAGGTGATATTTTTGTCAAATACTGGTCTATTTCAGGGCAGTCGAACTTAAAGAAATCCCTTGATTATGAAAAATCATAATTATTTCTACAAAGTAGCACAACACAGAGAAACATGTTTTGTAAAAGAACTTTTTAATTATATTTATCAAAAGTAGATTTCCTTTCATGGTTCACACCTTACACTGCAGGGATTCCTTGTGAAGAAATTATAATGGGTGAGGTTGATTGGCTGGCTCCCTAAAACATCCTAGGGGGTAGGAGCCTACTAAAAGGTGAGTCCTCCAGCCCTACTATGAAACTAATCTATGGCTTTCACATGAAAGCTATAACCCAGTTATAACCTAAGAATAGGGGGAAGGGGGAAAGGGAGGGGAGGGAGGGGGGAGGTGGGCAGAGGGAGGGTAATTGGTGGGATTACACCTGCAGTGCATCTTACAAGGGTACATGTGAAACTTAGTAAATGTAGAATGTAACGTCTTAACACAATAACTAAGAAAATGCCAGGAAGGCTATATTAACCAATATGATGAAAATGTGTCAAATGGTCTATAAAACCAGTGTATGGTGCCCCATGATCGCCTTAATGTACACAGCTATGATTTAATAATAAAAAATAAATAAATAAATAAATAAAAGGTGAGTCCTCAAATATGTAATTATATCAGGTGATCATCCTTTGCAAGTAAGAATTTCATGGGTATAATGAAAAAAGCATGCAAATTAAATTTCTTCAGTTATTTAGATAATATGATTTCTGGGCTAATGAAAATTCATAGATTTGCTTGTGGTTAACTATGAGGTTTAGACATAGTTACAGACATACTTATGTAACTAAAGACTGAATAATCTTTGAGGTTTGAATTTCTTTTAATTTTTCATTGTAATTAAAACAGAAAAAGAATATAAGTGGTGATATTTGAAAGCAATTACTCAGATTTGCAGTTTGATTCTCTTTTAATTTTCAGAATTCAAAATTGTTATTCCCTACCACAAGAAAGGACAGAAACGGCAAGCATCAAACAGCAGGACCATGACCGGCAATTTTTCCCAAGCTGTCATGCAGCTTTGCTATGAACATGTGAACGGATCTTGTATGAAAATACCCTATTCACCCGGGTCTCGGCTGGCTCTGTACACAGCGTTTGGCTTTGGGTCTTTGCTGGCTGTATTTGGAAACCTGCTGGTGATGGCTTCAGTTGTTCATTTCAAGCAGCTGCACTCTCCGGCCAATTTTCTCATCGCCTCTCTGGCCTGTGCTGACTTTTTGGTGGGTGTGACCGTGATGCCCTTCAGCATGGTCAGGTCCGTGGAGAGCTGCTGGTACTTTGGAGCCCAATTTTGTACCCTGCACAGTTGCTGTGATGTGGCATTTTGTTATTCCTCCCTCTTGCACTTGTGCTTCATCTCCATCGACAGGTACATTGCTGTTACCGACCCTCTCGTCTATCCTACCAAGTTCACGGTGTCAGTGTCGGGAATTTGCATTGTTGTCTCCTGGCTCCTGCCCCTCGTGTACAGTGGTGCCGTGTTCTACACGGGTGCCAGTGACAATGGGGTGGAGGACTTAGTAAGTGCTCTCAACTGTGTAGGTGGCTGTCAAATTGTTTTAAATCAAGACTGGGTTTTGATAAGTTTTTTGTTATTCTTCATCCCTACCCTTGTTATGGTAACTCTGTACAGTAAGATTTTTCTTGTAGCTAAACAACAAGCTGTAAAAATTGAAGCTACGAGTTGCAAAGCAGAATCTTCCTCCGGGAGTTACAAAGCCAGAGTGGCCAAAAGGGAGAGAAAAGCAGCTAAAACTCTGGGGGTCACAGTAGTAGCATTTATGATTTCATGGTTACCATATATTATCGATACACTAGTTGATGCTTTTATGGGTTTTATAACCCCTGCCTATATCTATGAAATTTCTTGTTGGGGCTCTTACTACAACTCAGCCATAAATCCTTTGATTTATGCTTTATTTTATCCTTGGTTCAGGAAAGCCATAAAACTTATTTTAAGTGGGGAAGTTTTAAAGGATAGCTCATCAAACATTAGTTTATTTGCAGAATAAATATTAGCATCAAATTGGGAAGATTGAAGATATTGCCAAAATTATGAGTTTATGATGAATTTAAATATAAGAAATAAAACATTTCGAAACTGGGTAAATAGATTATTTTTTCAAGTTAGCCAGGAAAAAAGTCACAGGAAAGTTAAACCATTGAACCCTTATAAATATATTTACTGTATTATACAATAAACGATAAAGCGGTTTACATACGTCACCTGTCTCAATGTTTTGAATGCGTCTTTGCCACATGTACTTGTATTTCCCAGTTTGGTGAACCCCACTCTCATTTTTGGATGTGAAATCTCCAATCTTCTTTTCTTTTATGCTCAACTCTCATTTATCTACAAGTGGCCCTTGTTTACTTGTCTTTTACAACAGACTGAATTAGTTTGCCAGGGCTGCCATAACAAAATATCACAAACTGGGTGGCTTAAACAACAGGAAGTTATTTTCCCACGATTCCAGCAGTTCAAAGTCCAAGATCAAGGTGTCACCAGGGTTTCTCTCATGGGCCTTTCCCCTTCCCTTGCAGATGGCTGTCTTCTTTCTGTGTCTTCACATGTTTTTTTCTCTGTATTTCTGTGTCCTAAACTCCTTTTCTTACAACATTAATTTTATCAGGTTACAACCACTCTAATGACCTCATTTGAAAGACGGGAGTTCCAGGGGTTAGAATTCAACCTATGAATTTTGGGTCACACAATTCAGCCCATGCGGACGCAGTCTGGGTGAGATGACACTACTAACGGGGCTGCGTATGTGCTGCTCTTTCTGTGACCTTTCTTGTTGTTCCTTCAGTATTTGTACTTCCTGGGAGTTTTAGGGGTAAAGCAAGTAAACTTCTCCTGTTTAATGGCTGGACAGAGTCTTGGAATTTTCACCCACAATATTCTGAGGCCAATCACTCAGCCTTGGATCAGGTAGTAACCACAGATGTTACCCAGAAATTTTGTAAGCGAAAAAGAGATCTATCCCCAAAAGGCTGGTACAATGATCCTTAGCAAATGGAAACTTCAAAAGAACAATCAATTATTACCAACAATTGGGATCTCTAGACTAAGTTTTATCACCTGACGATAGTGTACACAGGCCAGTCCCCAGGTTAAGAATGAGACAGGTTCGGTAGGTTTGTTCTTAAGTTGAATTTGTACATCGGTCAGAATAGGTACGTTTACCTGTTACCTGTAATAGCCACTGGTCTTAACTGCAAGTTGTACATAAGTCAGATGTTTGTACCTTAGGACTGCCTGTAATTCATTTCCACAACTTTCCTTAACAGAGTTTCTCACCTAAAAATAGTGTATATTTCATTTCCCAACATGTTACCATGTCAAAAATTCTGTGATAATACTGCAAAAAAAGTGTGTTACAAAGATCATGAACATTGCATAATATAATTTTATATATTGGTTTCTGGAATATTTTACACTCTCAAGTCAATAAGAGTCATTTTGGAATACATATCTAGGGTATTTTGCAAAAAGAAACTAAATTATAGTAGAGTAGTGAGATATGAGCCTTGTTCTTTTTTCTGATGTGTACCAAATTAACATTGTCAAAGTACTTTTTCCTCATTGGCTTCCAATGAGGCTTTTAATTATTTTCAAATAAATTTTGAGCATTAATTCTGTGTAAGTACCTGCATCAGGAGTGGTGAAGAAAAAACTGTATTTCATATATTGTATTTTCCTGAGGGAAAATAATTTTTTTTTTTTTTTTGAGACAGAGTCTCAAGCTGTTGCCCTGGTTAGAGTACTATGGCATCACAGCTCACAGCAACCTCAAACTCTTGGGCTTAAGCAATTCTCTTGCCTCAGCCTCCCAAGGAGCTGGGACCACAGGTGCCTGCCACAACACCTGGCTATTTTTGTTGTTGTTGTTGTTGCTGCAGTTGTCATTGTTGTTTTAGCTGACCCAGGCCAGGTTCGAACCCACCAGCCTCAGTGTATGTGGCCAGCACCCTACCCACTGAGCTACGGGTGCTGCCCAAGGAAAATAATTTTGAGAGTAATATGGACAATGCATTTTTCATTACATTATTGAGGGCCAAAAAGTGCTAGGGATTCTAAGTCCTGTGAACTTAGGTCCGATTACCAGTACAAGGCTAGTACTTGGCATTGGTCCCTTTGTAACATGGTCTGCTCACCCATGACCGGAGGGATTATAAAAAGGAGTTAAAGAAAACTCCTTTTGAGTAGAAAGCACTTTTGGTTGGACTTCAAGCATGTTTGGATGTATAACAAGTAGACAGGAGTGTGGAAACCTCTTTTTAACAGAAGGATTTACTTTCATAAATGGAGGATTGGGCTTGGCAAACTGGAAGGCAATTTGATTACTAGCATGGCAATGATCAATAAATAAAGCTTCATGATACTACTTAACTATACTCAACACATCAGCCTACTGGTGGCAGATTTTAAAAAGGATTTATTCTCCTTATTTTTAAAGTATAGAGGACAAACATAGAAAATGTGAAAGGAAAGAGTTAGATAATAATCCCATTTGATAAATGTCCTATAGAATTGCACTGTTGCTAAATTTAATTACAGATAATGAAAGTGATCAAAATTCAAAGGTAAATTAAAAATTACTGGGGTGGCACCTGTGGCTCAAAGGGGTAGGGCGCTGGTCCCATATGCCAGAGGTGGTGGGTTCAAACCCAGCCCCGGCCAAAAAAAAAAAATTACTGAAATTTATTCTATGAGCAGGCAAAATATTATTTTGCCATGAATGATGCCAAAGCCTCCAATCTAATCCTTACTATGAAGTTTCTTTTGAAGGTGTAGTAAGTATGTGGAACTTCACAAATGAGAAAAAAGATAGATGAGAGGCTCCCATATCCTTCACTATAGTCTTTCCTGAATATGACTTCCCCAGATATACTGATCACAGCTTTCAGATTATACAAGTATATAGTGCCCTTGTTGATATTATACAATAACCTCCATAGCCATAGATGACCAAATTAGAGTTGGACACATACTTTTAGAACACTCATCAACAAGCTTGGTTAAGTCCATCACATTCTCACTCAAGAGAATATGAACTAAAACACCAAATCATGTTAATACTGAACATCAGAATGAAGGTTCCTGAATCCTACCTAGGTTCTATTTTTCTGAGTTCTAAGTGTTTATTTGTCTTCTTTAATATGATAAAAATATATTTATTACCAATATTCAGCATATACTTAGATATGGAACATGAGAAGAATCTTTAGAGTCCAGATAAAGATAAGATGGTCCAGTATTTTCACATTGTATAAACATCATTTCAGAAGCATGAGTTAATATAACTAACTAGACGAGAGAAAGAATGGATATAGAAATTTAAAAGTAGGGAGTTAAAATATTATTATTAGCAAATGATATGACTGTAAATAAATTTGTTTAATTCTGTCTGATTACCCTTAAGAACTAGTAGTAGACATCAACAACTGTTTCCCTGACATAGAAATAGATTACAGATTTATAGGTCCTGTAATTATTTTGTTTACTTTAAGATTAAACAATTTAAATCTAATAATGATTATATCTAAATATAGAAAAGCACTCATTCTGTGGCTGGGACTACATTAATAATACTAATACATTTCATTTTCAAAAATAACCCTATGAGGTAGATAATATTATTACTTCTACTAATAAGGAAACTGAGGTATAAAGAGATGAAGTCATATGCCCAAGGCTAAGATTACTTCTTTTTTTTTTTTTAAAGAAACAGGGTCTTATTCTGTCACCTAGGCTGGAGTGCAGTGGTGCACCCATAGCTCACAGCAACCTTGAGCTCAACTATGGGCTCATGCGATCTTCCTGCCTTAGCCTCCTAAATAGTTTAGAGTATGGGTGTCAGCCACTACTGCTGGCCCAAGATCACATATTTAGTAAAAAATGGAAAAAATATTCATACCTGTGGGTCAGAGAGTAAGGCAGCTACAAAGTATTCCTCCCCTGAAAGGAGACCACCACAGTTAAGTTCTTAGAGCAATTTGGAGGACGAGATTTTTATATAAATTATTTTAGTGGAAAAATATGAAAAGAAAAAGTATAAACAAAGTTCTTAGAACTAGATATTGAAGGGAATAATTCACTTGCTACATAACATTTAAAAACTTATTATGATTGCATGTATTTATAAGGCATATGTGATGTTTTAATATAGGGTATACATGTAAATTAAATCAGGGTGATTTGGGGTATCCATCACCTCAGGCATTCATAATTTATTTGTATTAGGAACATTCCAGTTTCAGTCATTTAGTTATTGTTGAGTATGACCACTTTGTTGTGCTATCAAATAACTGTCTATATTTTGGCACCCATTACTCATCCCCACTCCTCACTACCCTTCCCAGCCTCTGGTAACCATCATTCCACCTCTCCATGTCTCCATTAAATCAATTGCTTCTAATATTTAGTTCCCACATATGAGTGAGAATAGATGAGATTTGTCTTTCTGTGGGCTTATTGACTTAACGTAATGTTCTTCAGTTTCACCCAAGTTGTTGCAAATGTCAGGATTTTATTCTTTTTAAGGCTATATTCTGTTCCATATTGTATATGTTCAACAATTTCTTTATTCTTTCATTGATAGACACATGGGTTGATTACTTCCAATCTTGTCTATTGTGAATAGTGATGCAATAAACACAGAAATGCAGTGTATTTTTTGATATACTGTTTTCCCCTCTTTGGGGCATATCTAGCAGTAGGATTGTGAGGTCATATGGTAGCTCTACCTTTAGTTTTTTGAAGAAACTCCAAACGGTTCTCTAGAGTGGTTGCACTAATTTACATTACCACCAACAGTGTATGAGGGTTCCTTTTCTCCACAACCTTGCCAATATTTGCTATTGCCCATCTTTCCAATAAAAGCCATTTTAACTGGGGGTAGATGATGTCTCATTGTCATTTTGATTTGCATTTTCTGGTAACTAATGATGAGCATTTTATCATATCTATTGGCCATTTGTATGTCTCCTTTTGAAAAATGTCCATTCTCATTTTCTGCCCATTTTTAAGATGGATTGTTTTTCTATTAAGTTGTTGGAGGTGCTTATATATTCTGGTTATTAATCCCTTGTCAGATAGGTAGTGAACTTGCTAATATTTTCTCCCATTCCGTATGTTGTATCTTCACTTTGTTGATTATTTTCTTTGCTGTGCAGAAGCTTTTTAGCTTGACATGAGCTCATTCTTCATTTTTCTTTGGCTGCCTGTGCTTTGGGACTACTCCTTCTTGCCCAGACCAATGTCCTGAAATGTTTCCCCAATGTTTTCCCTTAGTAGTTTCATAGTCTCAGGTCTTAGATTTAAGTCTTTAGTCCATTTTTTATTTCATTTTTGTATATAGTGGGAGATTAGGGTCTGGTTTCAATCATCTGCACATAGATAATTCAGTTTTTCCAGCATCTTTTATTGAGCAGACTGTGCTTTCCCCATGTATGTTCTTGGCAACTTTGTCAGAGATAAATTCACTACAGATGTGTGGATTTATTTCTGGGTTCTTCATTCTGTTCCATTAGTCTAAATGTCTTGTTTTATTGTCAGTACCATGCTGCCTTTGTTACTATAGCTCTGTAGTATAATTTGAAATCAGGTAATGTGATTCCTCTGGTTGATATAACAGTTTAATGTATGGTTTTCCACTCATCCATACTTTTTATTATGATAATAGTATTTATTGTTCAAGATTTTTTTCCCTTGTGACTGAAAGGAGAGTCATTCAGGTAAACTGTATCTGAACTATTAAGGTAAGATTTATCTACAGATCAGACAAAACCATGATCTTGTCATTTTTTATGATTCATTAATTTGATTCCTTTATACCTCTGCTCCCTAAGCAAGTATAGTACATTCAAATGACTTCATCCACTAACCATTGTTGGGATTACAAGTTGCCTTTAATTTTTTTTTCATGGATACTATTTCATTATTATGAATAACTATGCGATTATATTTGCAAATGTTATGCACCTTTAGGAGTTTATGTATTTAACAGTACCTTGGAAATTTTTTTTATTTTTCCATTTATAAGATTTTAAAACTAAAAAAGATTGTGGGTGCATTTCCACGTGGCATCTGCCCTTTTGGAAACCACTATTTCATCATGAATAACACATGACTTTTTCATTCTACTGATCTGTTGTGTGTATTTATTTGTTTCCAAAAATCTGTGTTTCCCTTTGTTTATCTTTTATACCTCCAGTTTGTATCTTCCACTACACTTAGAACATAATGGAGAGTCAATAAAACTATGTTTGCTAAGTATTTCTAAATACAGAAGTATTTTAATGAGTTTATGTAAGAATGTGCATAATTACATTAAGTAAATATGATTCTGGATGGATCATTTTTATGCATCTTATCAAAGTTTCATACACTATACATGTTAATTGTGTGGCATAGGACTGTAACCTTTCATGGAAATGAGTTTTATTTGAGTTGTCCTTTGGAAACAGTTCTCCTCTTTGTAGGATATTAGTTGTTGAATTCAAAGGATAGAAAAATCTGCAAACCAAGAATGTTTTATTTTCACACATTTCCCTTGTCACCAAATAATTAAGCTGTGACACAAAATATTAGGACCGAAACTATTTTTAAACAATTCCTTTTTAGTGCAAGAAACACTTTAAGTAACCTGAGTGAGTCTTGTAAATACAGGTAGGAGGCTGGCCATACGTCGGTAGTGTGTGGCTGTCCACAGGCTCAGGTTGGGCTGCACAGGGATGACCTGGAGATGCACCCTCCTCTGCTCCAACATCTGGTCATGGTGCAACCTCTCCTTCCTGAGAATTGCCTCAACTCTCCTCCTTACATCAGCTTTCCGAATTCTACAGATTCATGGCTGTCTATTCCCTGTTCTAAAATAAAATATAAATGTATATTTTGTAATATACATATTTTATAATGTATATTTTAGTTTTTGATTAGCTTTAAAGGATTCAATAGGATTTTGATTATAACTTCAATTTTAACCAGATTTAGAATTTTAGTTTAAAAAGAAATCCTCGCACTTTAAAAGCATCTCTCCATTGCCTTCTATGATCAAGCATACTGATAGGAAATTTGATGCTAGTATGATGTTCACTCTTTTGTCTTAAGCTGGTTTCCTCTGATCTCTATTACTGGGAGCTTGTAGAATTATTCTTTTGTATTCAGCTAAATGTAGTGTCAATTGCTTGTTCATGTGTCTTCTTTGAAGTTGTAAGACACTTTGGCTTTTAAGCCTTAGATATTTCTTTATCCTAGAAGAAACTTTCTTTAGTTGATTTTATTATTTTCTTCCGTTGATTCCTCTGTTTGGGCTTCCTGGGACTTAAAATTTCTCTCTCGCTGTATTGGAAAGGACAGATCTTACCTCTCTGGCAACTTCCTGTTGTGTGTGTATTGGGTTACATTTTTCACTACTCTAGTTTTTTCAATTAATTTTTTCCTATCATATTTTTATCTTTCAGATATACTTTTCAGGGCATTTCAATGGAATTTCAAGAGTAAGATAATTAAAACAATGTATTAAGTTAGCTTGACAACATCCATTCGAATTATTAAAATGTTGAAATGCTTAAATCTATTGGTAAATATTTATTGCCCTAATTCCCCATGCAACCTTTTCCCCAGCTCCTTATCCATACCACCCAAGCTACCTCATGATCCAAAAACTGAAAGATCTATGCAAAACAAAGGAGGGCATCACACATTTCCCTTGTCACCAAATAGTTAAGCTGTGACACAAAATATTAGGACCGAAATGCCACCTTCCAGAATAGCATTCGTTTGATGGGTCATCACTCCCATCTTGTCATGCTGACATTTTAGTATTTACGTGTGAGATCTGAATATTGACCCCAAAATCATGACTCGAAGAACACTTCAACAGCAAATTTATCTTTTGATTATGTAGCTCAAAGAGGAAAATTTTAACTGTGAATTCAAAATTACTAAAATATGATTATTTACTTTCTAATAGATCAATGAGATATCTCAAAGTACATGGTAGGACGGTGTGAAATATTCTTCCACCTATTTAGGGAAAGTATAAAGAACTCTAATCATCACATTCATCCTTCCCTCTAGCTGCATTGTGAAGTTTGGCTCATCAAACATGTCACTAGTTATGGGACAGTCTGAACTTGGTGCACCACAAACACACAAAAAAGGACCATTCTCTGTGTGAACCATCCAGTGCAGTAGACTTCTTTCACCTCCTTAGAATTTTTCCAGCAGAGGAAACAGTATAGGCTTTTGTTTCTGTTATCACTTTGTCTAGGAAACCACTCCACTGGAGAGGGCACCAGATTAATGTTTCAAAATTTTGTCCCTATTTAGATCTGCTTATTCAGTAGTCTGTTGATGTGCCTGCCCTGTGTTCATGTTGAGCAGAGGGAAGGTAGAGTCTGAGAGAGAGGGCTGGGAGGAGAAATAGACTGTAAGGGAGAAGCCTGTCTGTCTCCAATTCAGGTGCTAAGATAGGTGAGATTCTCCTTTGTGCAGAACATGTGAGAGGTATTCAGACTGGACTCTTCCTGCAGATGTTCCCTTTAGGGCGCTCCTAGAGTCTGTGACACATCACACAGGAATTGGGGACGGTAAAAGAGGCCAAACCAGCACTGACCACAAGCATCAGGTAGCTGCAGAATGGAGATGTCTCCTGCAGGACTATTGGAGAATTAAAGTTTGCCCTGCCTGAGCCAGATATGATTTGGAGGTCACTACACAGAGGTCATGACGGTCAAGTGAAGGCAAAACACGCATCAAACTTGGCATTAAATGATTTTGGTCTTTTTTCCTCTATTCTGTTCTATTTCCTATGGAAGAGAAGCAGAAAAGAAGGGTAGGGTGAGGAATAGAAAATGAAGCATGGCCTTTTCTCAAATTCAGCCTTAAACTTATGCCTGAGTAGCATTGTGGTCAGGGAGGACAAGGATACTTGTGTGGATATGGATTAAGGTTGTAGCTGGAATTAAGGTTGTAGGCCAAAATTAAAATTTTAAATACTACAAATGGCTGAACAGTATGAGTTCTGCCTGAGATGTTACAAAGGGATAAAAAAGGGAGATTTGCTAGAGCATATGTAGAGGCTGTGATTGGACAAAGAGTGATTTTGTACTGTTTCTCAACCTACTCGAAGCATTCCTTAGCAGTTAATCTGTATTTCTAAGAGGTATTCTAAGAGGTGCAAATGGTTATGTAACAAATCAAGTTAAGAAGTGACTCAGACACTACTTTGAAGAATTGTTTTGTCCATTACTTAGATAAATTGATGGCATCTAGACAATTGATTGACTGCTCTTCCTTGACAGTGAAACATATTGACCCTGCTTTGTGTTTGTCTTTGTTCAGCCTCTAATCCAAAGAGACAAGATTACAAAACACTTTTCTCGTCTTCCTCTTATTAAAAAACTTCTGAGTTTGAGTACTGTAATGACCACAGGGCATCATTATCACATCTTTCTTTCTCCTTGGTCCTAATGAGGAATGTTTCACACTCTCAGTCATTGGGGAGATAGTTTACTTAGCTGGCTTTTATTTTAATAATGTCTGAGAAATTCACAACCTGAAAATTAAAGATCAAGTGTAGAAATGGTCTGAAAACTTTAGCTGATGCAAGACAATCAAAAGTTTGATTCTAAGTCCTGCCCTGGGTGTTAAAATCACAAACCCCTGGGAAACAGGACTTTCCTTCCACCTATTCTTGATATTATCTAAAACAAATCCCTTTAGTGATGATGGATTTATGAGCAAGATCAAAAGAGTTGTGTATGTGCAATAATTTTAGAGTCCTTGGGAACACCCTCCAATTAACGTCCCATCTCAGTACTGCCCTAAGAGATCTTTATTGATAAACCCAAACGTGAAAGAATAAATTAAAATAGAATGCTCTAATAATTTTGGATAACATAATTATAATATTATATTATAAAACATAATATTTAAAATTCTACACATATCAAACAGTGTTTTTGTTCTACTTGTTTTTAGAGACCCCTTTGTCCCCCCTTACCTGTCATTGTGCTTACTGTAGAAGCTATTGTCTTTCACCTGTATGGGACTTAGCAGAATTTGAATAGTAAATTCAACTCTATTTACTTGTTTAAAATTTGTTTGCCTCTCAAGACTACAAGCATTATGAGAATAGAGATCATATCTGTTTTGTTCATTACTTTATTCCTAGCCACTGACCTTTAATAAATACAACTTGAATGGATGAATCAATAAATTAATGAACCTCAGAATGATGGAGATACAAAATTATTTCTCTACTCAAAATGGCAGATATCACTTGTTCCTTTTTTATTGCCTAGAATAATGGTCTCAATGGGGAAGGGGATTGATTTTGCCCCAGAGGGTGACATTTCTGGTATCACAAGTGGAAGAATTTTACTGGCATCTAGGAGCAGGGATATTGCTAAACACCATGTGATACACAGGACAACTGCTCATTCCAAAGAGTCATCTAAACTCAAATGTCAGTAGTGCTCAAGTTGAGAAAGCCTTGTGTAGGGTTTTGCCTATTCAAGCAATGGACATTATTTCACAAAATCAGACCCTTAAGAAAATATTAGGAAGACGAATCTAAAAAACAATTTGACTAAGAGTGTTAATTTTGTTGATTAAGAATCAGATGGCCAGATGGATTATAATAACAACCCCTATCACTCTTGATAACATGTAAAGCAAGTTTGCGGCTATCTCTGAAGTTACAGCTCTGCCTTAGAAAGAGACTTGAACCTGCTTCAGGAAAGCTGAATGATGATTTTCCTTACTCTGCAGCGTTCCTACATCCCAGGGTGGGGAATGTGACCAAAGAATCTGTCATTCCTCCTCATTATTCCTTTTTTGACTTAGCATTGGGAGTAGAAGGGCCCATCCAAGGCACCACAAATAAATGTGGAGTCAGAGTGTCCACTCCCCATTGCTCACAAGGACAGAGAGATGTTGCAGATGAGCCGCCAGGGACTTTGTCTTCAGAGGAGCACTCATCTATTTTCTCCCAGCACCTCAGAAAGGCTGGTGCGTCTAAACACCATGTAGTTCTTCAATGCTTTTAGGCAACATATGTTGCCAATCTCAAACTGCCCTCACTCACTGTATGTTTCGTTCTTGCTTGTTGGTAGCTAATGTAGATACAAAAATGTTTCTTAATGGGAAAGAAAGAGCCAAACATTGACTGTTATTGCTTGCACCCTATGTACCTTTGAAACAGAAATCTAATCATGTGGCTAAGCGATGAAAGGAAGAGGTGAATAGTTTATATCCTAAGGAAAAGAAATCTTTGGCCTGAAATACATAATGGTAATTGAATTTAATGTAGAGTAGAGACTTGTTTTGGAGAGTAACTTTCCTTGTAATTTCTATTGAAAATAATCATAATAGTTCACACCTCGCCCTACAGGGATTCCATGGAGGGATTTCCCCCTTGGTGGCATTTATTTAGATGAAGGGATTGCATCCTTGAGGCGGTAATGCAGGACAGACAATTTAGAGATAAAATTGACAGGAAGTGATCGTTCAATTCCATAATTACATCCCATATTACTGATTGTTGCACAGAGGAGCTCAAGGGGTAAATGTAACATACAAAAAGATATTCATGACTAAAAAGGAATCTTATCAAGTTAAGGAAATGAGGCATTCGTTAGTTGACATCAATATATTATACTCTCATGCAATATATTTTTTGTTAAATGTTATCTTGTTACAGAAAACTTTTAGAATTTAGAATAAACATGGAAAATTGAAAACTTATTTTCCTAATAATATATAATCATTTCTTCTTGCATTCTGGTGATTTTTTTTTTTTTTCTCCTGGGAGTACTGACTTTCAGAATCCTATACTCTTTGTGTTAATCAAGAAGGACGTACTTCTCCACAGGTAAATCGCAGCATCATGAGTAGCAACTTGTCCCTGCCTTCTGCCGTGCAGCTATGCTATGGGAACATGAACGGGTCCTGTGTGAAAAATCCCTACTGGCCTGGATCTTGGGTGATTCTATACACAGCGTTCGGCTTTGGGTCTTTGCTGGCTGTATTTGGAAACCTCCTGGTGATGGCTTCAGTTGTTCATTTCAAGCAGCTGCACTCTCCGGCCAATTTTCTCATGGCCTCTCTGGCCTGTGCTGACTTTTTGGTGGGTGTGACCGTGATGCCCTTCAGCATGGTCAGGTCCGTGGAGAGCTGCTGGTACTTTGGGAAGAGTTTCTGTACTTTACACACATGCGGTGATGTGGCATTTTGTTACTCTTCTCTCTTCCACTTGTGCTTCATCCCATCCACAGGTACATTGCTGTTACCGACCCTCTGGTCTATCCTACCAAGTTCACGGTGTCGGTGTCAGGCATTTGCCTCTCCTGGCTCCTGCCCCTCATGTACAGTGGTGCCGTGTTCTACACAGGGGCCTATGATGATGGGCTGGAGGAATCCTCCACTGCCCTCAACTGTATAGGAGGTTGCCAGACAGAAACTGTTTTAGAATAAAACATAATTTAAAAAATAGAAGGTAAACAATTCCTGCTTAATGAAGTTTCCAACCTATTTGTGTAAAAGCAAAAAGGCCCGTATCCTTATACTCCTTCATTTATTCATTACACAAATATCTTTGAAGGCTTAGTGTGTACTAGGTCTGGGGTTCAGTGCTAACAGGAATAGAAAACCTAGAATTTAGAATGTCTTGTGGGAAAACCCAAAATACCAATAATTATAACTTGAAGTCATGGGTGTTTAAACTATAACAATGTATCTGGTCTGTAGCATTGATTTGGTAGCTATCACACGTATTCTTTATTTTGTATTCACCTTTGGATCTTTTTACATGTAATCTACTCAGTTCAGTTTATATTTCTAAAGAGTAGAGATAGTTTTCCAACCTATAGCAATACAATAATGAGTAAGCACTCACGACATGTTTGTTGTCAATTCTATAAGATAAATGGCGTAATATGTAAGTGTGATAGATGGTGTGACTTTGAAGTAGGAAGAAGATGCTGTGGGCTGAGAAATCTGAGATGGTCCCACAGAGAACTCAGACTACAAGCTGAGTCGAGTACTAGTTCAAGTTAAAAAAAAATAGAAAAGAAATTTCTAAGCAGAGTAAAGTATTTCATAAAATGTATAAATTCAATATAATGTATATAAATTTACATCAAATATGAGTCAGAATACAAAAAGGATAGTCAATTAAACCAGTCTGTCTAAAGTAGAGCATTTCAGGAGAGCCACAAGGATATTATTTTAGGCCCTGTACGTAAGTATCTGCACCATCCAATATGGCAGCCGTTAGCCACATGTGGTTACTGAGGGCTTGAAATGTGGCTAGTTTGAATTGATACGCTGTGAGAAGACGTATATCAGACTTCAAAGACAAACAAAAAAATGTATGATGGGTCTTTAAAATATTGACTACATGTTGAAATTATCGATTTTTAGATATATTATTTAAATTAATTTCTCCTTTGTCTTTTTACCCTTTCAAGTGCAGGTACTAGAAAATTTTAAATTACGTATGTAGCTCACATTAGATTTCTACTGGACAGCACTGCTCTATAGAAAATAACAATTAACCATAAGACTCTAGCCCTCCAGGACTTAAAAATCAGGATAGAAACATAAAGCATAAACAGTTAAGTAAAAATATATGAACTATGGTAAAAGCTCAATAATATTTATTTAGCAACTTACGTGTAAAAACACATATATAGGACTCCTACTAATCTCACATTTTGGCTATTTTACAGAAGAGGAAACTGACTCTCTAGAGAATCAAAGAAACTTGTATAAGATGATATAATCTTAAAAACTCTTTGCCAGACTCTGAACCCAAATCATCTGAATTTTAAGCTCAAATTCTTTTTTCTACATGGAAATGAAAGCGTAAGGCAAATAAGAGGGTATAGTACAAAGAAGTACAATTAAATAAATGCTACCCATGAGAAGACATTTACTATTTAATTTGTCCTGTTAAGTCAGTGGTTCTTGATACTTTTTAGATCATAGATATATTGAAATTTGGTGAAATCTTTGTAACTGTGCCCCCAGAACAATGTACATAATTAATATTATATATAATATAATCAATACATATATATATACAATATAATATATACAATACTTCGTACATTATTCTTTTGGCTCCCTAGCCCTTGAGGCCAGTAACAGATCATGGATACACTGCTTCCACCTGGGCACAGGCTAGACTTGGCTCACATAAAAACAACCTCAACTACCTCTGTGGCTTAACACAACAAAAGTTTATTTCTTGCTCATGTCAAGTCCAGTAGGATCTGGAGAGCTATCCAGAGTGGTTATCCTCAACACGGTGACTCGGTGATACAGGCTGCTTTGATGTCACAGTTCCATTTTTTTAACAAGAGACATCTTGTTTCAGCGTGAAAGGACACATTAGCACCTCAGCCTATTAGCTGGCACTGAGCAGATTGCTCGACTAACAGCTAGGGAAACGAGAAAGAGCAGGTGGAATGCTCGCTGCCAAACACTGAGTTAGTGAATGGAATGTCACACTCCCTGGTATGCTGTGCCTCCCAGGGCTCGAATTTGGCAGAAAATGATGTAAACACATTAAGGTTTATTTTAGTTAGGGAACATTAAGCCTAAATTAAGTAGTTGCGGACTTTGGCTGGATGACTCAAGTATTTTAGTCAGGATGCTGTGATTTTCCCTTCCTCCCTCTCTTCCTCCCTTTCCTTCCTTCCTCCCTTCCTCCTCTTCCTTCCTTCCTTCTTCCCTTCCTCCCCTTCCTTCCTTCCTCCCTCCCCTTCCTTCCTTCCTTCCTCCCTTCCTCCCCTTCCTTCCTCCCTTCCTCCCCTTCCTTCCTCCCTTCCTCCCCTTCATTCCTTCCTTCTTCCCTTCCTCCCCTTCCTTCCTTCCTCCCTCCCCTTCCTTCCTTCCTCCCTCCCCTTCCTTCCTTCCTTCCTCCCCTTCCTTCCTGCCTTCCTCCCCTTCCTTCCTCCCTTCCTCCCCTTCCTTCCTCCCTTCCTCCCCTTCCTTCCTCCCTTCTTCCCTTCCTCCCCTTCCTTCCTTTCTCCCTCCCCTTCCTTCCTTCCTTCCTCCCTCCCTCCCCTTCCTTCCTCCCTTCCTCCCCTTCCTTCCTCCCTTCCTCCCCTTCCTTCCTCCCTCCCCTTCCTTCCTCCCTTCCTCCCCTTCCTTCCTCCCTCCCTCCCCTTCCTTCCTCCCTCCCTCCCCTTCCTTCCTCCCTCCCTCCCCTTCCTTCCTCCCTTCCTTCCTTCCTTCCTCCCTCCCCTTCCTTCCTCCCTTCCTCCCTTCCTCCCCTTCCTTCCTCCCTTCCTCCCCTTCCTTCCTCCCTCCCTCCCCTTCCTTCCTCCCTTCCTCCCCTTCCTTCCTCCCTTCCTCCCCTTCCTTCCTTCCTCCCCTCCCTTCTTCCCCTTCCTTCCTTCCTTCCTCCCTTCCTCCCCTTCCTTCCTTCCTTCCTCTCTCCTTTCCTCCCTCTCTTTCTTCCTTTTTTTTTCTTTCTTTTTTTTTAACAGTCTCACTCTGTTGCCCTAGGCTAGAAAGTCATAATCTGGCACAGCCTAGCTCACAGCAACCTCAAACTCTTGGGCTCAAGCAATTCTCTTGTCTCAGCCTACAGAGTAGCTGGGACTACAGATATCCACCTCAACACCTGGCTAATTTTTTTTTTTCTATTTTTAGTAGAGATCGAGTATCACTCTTGCTCAGGCTTATCTCAAACTTCTGAGTTCAAGGAATCCTCTTGCCCTGGCCTCCCAGAGTGCTAGAATTACGTTCACGAGCCATCACACTGGGTCTTGATATTGCCTTAATGGTTCCAAAGTGGCCACTGAAGTTGCAGCCAAATCTCACATGTTCCTGGAAGCAGAGAGGAAGAACCAGGAAGAAAGGCTTTCCTGGAGTCCTACCCAACAACTCCAGCTTCTTTGAAGGGGAGAATGTTCTGAGGCTATGAAGGAAAAAGAACATGGTTATCAGGTGAACAATAAGCATTTCTGCCACATGAAATAATTTGAAAAGAAAAATCTAACAAGTGAGAATAAAACTTCCTGTCAAGGAGTAGGGCGCCAGCCCCATATGCCAGAGGTAGCAGGTACAAACCCAGCCTCGGCCAAAAACTGCAAAAAAAAAACACAAAAAAACTTCTTATCAAACCCTCCCAAAGGTGTTTGCTCTACAACTCCACAAGAAAGTGATCTGAGAAAAAGAAAGCAGGAATCAATAACTTAGGTTTTCTCCAAGGCCTCTCTGCCATCGTTTTCTTAAACTTCTCCTTTGGTACTGCTTACTATTTTTTTTTTTCAGACAATGAACATTTAAATTGGTGCTTTGTAGAAAACACTCTATAGGAAACACAGAAGGCCTTAGAGTGAATGAGACCCAGCCACTTTGGTGATATATCCCAAACACTGACTTTCCCCCAAAAGATTGCAGTGACATAGCCAAGACAACTAGTCTAATTTGGGGACAAAGACATCTTGCTGGAGCTCACAGAAGAGGTCAGCACCAGGGACAGAGTCCCCAGAATTTGCAATGACTTTGTTGACACCATCTCCAAGCAGTCAGAAGAAACCCACAACGTCCACCAGCTTGTGCAAGACCAGTGAGAAGTTCACTGGGCTGCCGTCCACTTGAAGGCCAATGAGTCAGTCACCAAGCAGAGCTAGGAGATGGAGGGCAGGGGATGCTTTCTTTTTCTCAGATCACTCAGGAGATTCAGCCATAACAGCGAACGCAAAAACAGACACCAGGTCCTACAGACACCTGACCACCCAGCATCAGAGCTTGGTCTCTGTGGTCTATGATAAGTTCATAATTCAAAGCCTGATTCCTATTGTGTAGAATCAAATTCTAACTCCATGACTATGGCTTGTGAGGGCTCATATGGTCTTACTCCTGCAAAGCTCTCTACCCACTACCTATTCCGTTCCCTCCTGGCTCATTATGCTTCAGTCATGCTTGCCAACTCCCAGTCCCCCCCACCCCACCAGGCTGCCTCAGGAGCCTTGCACAGGCTAGCCCATCTAGAGGATCACTGAGGAAATTCGCACAGGCTAGCCCATCTAGAGGATCACTGAGGAGATTCGCACAGGTTAGCCCATCTAGAGTATCACTGAGGAGATTCGCACAGGCTAGCCCATCTAGAGGATCACTGAGGAGATTCGCACAGGCTAGCCCATCTAGAGGATCACTGAGGAGATTCGCACAGGCTAGCCCACCTAGAGTATCACTGAGGAGATTTGCACAGGCTAGCCCACCTAGAGGATCACTGAGGAGATTAGCACAGGCTAGCCCATCTAGAGGATCACTGAGGAGATTCGTACAGGCTAGCCCATCTAGAGGATCACTCACTCCTCAGTTCTTCACAGAGCTGACTCCTTGTCATTCTTCAGGTCTCAGGATTTTTGTTTTTTAAATTCTGGTATCCTTTATTTTATTTTTATTTCAGAATATTATGGAGCATACACATTGTGTTTACATACTTGCACACACATGCAATGAATTATGTCTATAAATAAAAGAACTTTTTTAAATAAGAAAAATAAAAAAATCAAGACACATCATCTTAACTGTCTCATGTACATTAAATTACTGAGCTCTCTAAACCTTAATTAACTGTGTCCAACAAGTCCCTAAGTGAGTGCTTCAAATTTTGCTCCTGGAAAAGAGGCAGGCTGTGTCCTAGAAGTCATAGGGGCTGCAGGGGGCACAGAACAACCGAGTTCCTTGCTGACTGAATTAGGACAACATCCATAGCCTGTCTGAACCTTGCCCCTTTGCAGAGATGTTTCGAGTAAGTACTCAAATATTCAAGTCAAGTAAAAGGTAGTTTGTTTTTTTTTCCGTATTGTTTAAAGGAGCTGCCTTTTATACTACCCCTTTGGTTTAAAATAGATTTCTTTGCTTTCTCAAAGGCTCAGAAGCTACCTATCTTTAAAACATGATTCAAATGCCACTCCTCCTCTATATGTTTGAGATTGTGCCAATTTTGGAGCACTTAGGACAAGGATGACTGCTGTGCACCTCACAATACAGGTGGCTGAGGTCAGTGTGGAAACAGAGAAAGGCTAATTTCAACACTGGAAGGTTCTTCAATGTTAAGAGTGGGACAGACGTGGAGTAGGCAGAGGGCAGCCTCAGACAGTCACTGAGTATTAGTCAACTTCCCAGCACAACCCACAGACCCTCCATGGTTCATGACAACAGGTGCTCCAGGAGGGCTCCAGCTCTGTCCCGGCTGCAGGCTCGTGGCGCGTCTGTTTCTGTGTCTCGTTCTGGCCGCAGGCTCAAGGAGCAGCTCTGACCGAGAAAATCTGTTCTCAGGGCAGAAAGCAGAAGTACAAGAGGTGGGCAGAATCACGCGATTACATTTAATGCTTCTGACTGAATGTGGCGACTGTCCCATTGGCCCATGTTGCAGTGGTCGGAGCGAGTCTTATGGCCAAGACCAAAATCAGTGATTTGGGGCCTTTTGCTCCCTCCAAGGGAGTAGGGGATGAGAAAATTACAGTGGGAGAAGAGCCGTAAAACAGAGGTGGGAGTGTAGGAGACAAGGCTCTCAGAGGCAACACGAAACGGGTGCAGGCCAGCACTGAGGACTGCAAATCATTTCTCTTCTGTTATCAAGGCTTTCCTTACAGTTCCAACTTTGCTGCCATCGGAGCTCTAGAAAAAAAGCCAAGCAACCTGTGACACTCCTCACAGAAGAGGGGGGCCTGCTTCTCTCATTCTCCTATAGGTTCCCTCATGCACAGTTGCTATTGGTGCGACGTCTTAATTCTTCATGCCCCTTACAGAACGAACCCTATGGAACGAGGCTCTTCAGAAACAACAAAAGGTGCTCTTGGATGAAAATTGTCTTGCTTAGAACCCTTGTCCCTGTATGTGGCATGTGGCTCATTTATTCCTACTCAACACACATGCACTCTATTGATGTGTACATATTTCTACTCATACGAATATTCACTCATATGATGTACATGCACACGTGTGTTTCTACTCATACACACGTGCACTCATACACACACGCCTATTTCTGTTCATCACACATGCACTCTTACACACACGTCTATTTCTACTCATACTCATATACACTCCTGTGTATTATATAGTCACACGTGCAGCTAGCTGGGGTGAGCTGTAATGTGGTTTTACTAAGTTGTAAGAAAACAATGTAATTTATGAAAAAAAAGAAAACAATATAATTGAGAGATAAAAAAATAATTCAAGATTTCTGCAAAACAGGAATTGAAAACTATGCTGTTCAACTCTATTCAACTATTCAACTCTCCTGGAATTGAAAACTATGCTGATATATTTTGTGAAACAGGCGGTGTAGAAAGAGACACAAAATTCTAAACAGGCACAAAAACACCAAAGAATGACGGTGTCTGTGGTACTATTTTCTAGTGGAATACTCTTGAAGCAAAGTTTTTATTGGGCTTCAGCTTCTCAGCAGCCAACAGGGAGTCTGAATGTCACTGCCTTCTGTTCAAATCTGATCACAAAGCTATCAAGAGCAGAAGACTGCTCTAATGTTCACAATTTGAAGGAAATTCTTAAATCAGGAGTTCCATGAATTTATATGGGGAAAATATTTTATGTTTCTATTCACTAAACTCTACCTGAAATTTTATCACTTTTTTCTGTTTTAAATGTAGGCAAAACCCACAATGATATTAGCCCTGCTGATTTTTGTCACCCATAGAAATTAATATTTTCACATTGTAGTATATTTGTTGCAGATATCATGCAATTTCACTTATGCTCATCATACTTTGAAATTATGATAGTTTTTTGCAACTGCCAGCAGATCTTGTTATTTGATGCTTTCTGAAAGAAGTAAACATACGGTTTATATTACAAACTTGGCTATTTCTAGGATATCTTGGTAACTGTATTTTCACATGATTGTTTTCCTTTATAATTCTATGTTTTGTTCTGTTTTTTTAAAATTATCTACTTAAAAATCCTTTCTGAGACGGGGTCCATAGTCTTTACCAGAGTGCTAAATAAGTCCATGGCATAGACATTAAGAACACTTGCCTTAAATGTAGTTAATTTCACTCAACAGAGAGAGTAAATCTTATTATTGCAGAACAATAAAGTGTCACCACGGACATTTCCCTCAGAACTCAGGGGAATGTCATTGAATGCAGGTTTTCATTTGCTAAGGCAGTGTTTTTCAAACTTTTTTTATCTCACAGCACACTTGAACCTATAGTAAAACTTCTATGGCACACTTAAATTATGTTGATCAAAACAAAAGAGTAAAAAAAGGAACATACTTATTGTACTTTGAGCTTCTTTTGAAAATAAGTTAATTAATGACCTTTAAAAATTTTATCAGCACACCTAAGATCCTCTCATAGCACACCAGTGTGCGTTGGGTACACCAGTTGAAAGTCACTGGTCTAAGGCTTACACTAATTTGCTGGATGCAACAGATTTGCTTCTTATATCCTGTTCTTATATCAAAGATGATAAAGGAGCTGGACTCCAAATCCCCACACCTGTTCCCCACCAGCTCATGTTTCCCTTTGTGGTGTCTACTAGAGGTGTGATTTCTGCTCTCTTTCTTCACTGGTTCATTGGTGGTATAAATATTATACCATGGCACCCATGACCTTGTGTTTCTATGACACACAAGAAACTGAAATCTCCTATCTGCCTTTAAATGTTAGTCCAACTTGCAGATTTATTAGCTATTCAGTATCCTTTAATATCTAAAAGAAATAGGAGATGGGCTAAAAGCTTTCAAATAAGGACACCCTTATGTATGTCCTTAAACTGTTGAATCTCTGTGTACTTGGTCCATAACATGAGATTTGTAATATCCACCTTGCAGGGTGTATAGTAATTAAGTGAGATACAGAATATTATAAGCTCTCAGTAAAGTTAGTTCCTTCCATGTTCCTCCTTCCCTTTTCTTCATCCTAGAGGCCTATCTAAGGCGATCTTCTCCATCTGTCGCAACCCATAGAAATTGTATTAAAGGGCCATGGCATTAGGAAGGTTGAGAACCACTGATCTAGCAGAAGATAAGATGTACAAGAAGAAGACTCATTTTCTGCTCCTATGGGATCCACCTGGTGAACCAGCCAGGCACCTACAGTCCCAGGACAAAGACTACCATAATGAGTGGACTGGGAATGGGGCTGACTAGGCCGGGAACAGTGGCTCATGCCTGTAATCCTAGCATTCTGGGAGGCTGAGGCGTGTGGATTGCCTGAGGTCATGAGTTCGAGACCAGTCTGAGCAATAGCAAGACCTCATCTCTAAAATAAGGTGTTGTGGTGGGCGCCTGTAGTCCCAGCTACTTAGGAGCCTGAGGCAAGAGGATCACTTGAGCCCAAGAGTTTGAGGTTGCCATGAGCTATGGCACTACAGCACTCTACTAAGAGTGACAAAAATAAATAAATAATAGAATAAAATAAAATAATGACTAACTTATATGTTGTGAATTATATTTATTGTTATACTTAAAGCACAGTATTCCTAGCTTCTTAATGTCTCAAAACTGTATATACTGGGGTAAGTTTTCACTCATAATTCATTTGTAATTTAATTATTTAATAATGCTTAAAAGTTAATGGAAAAAAAATAACAATTACTTCCAAAGAAAAATTAAGTATTAATAAATATGAAAACATTTTTATAATAATTTTTTAAAAGAAAATTTGAGGTCAATATAGATTATCTCTCTAGCAAATATATATATATACAGATACATATAATTACTTCCTTTCTCTCTCTCTATACACACACACACACACACACACATATCATGAAATAAATCCATTTAAGCTAACTTCATTGACAAAATAGGACTTTTACTTTTTTATTGTTTGGGATTCATTGACGGTACAAAGAATTAGACTTTTTCTTCTTTAAAGATTAAAGAGTGGATGTTTCAAGTCACTTGGGTAATGGCTAACTCTCTATGAGCGTTGACATATGAATTGTTTTTGAAACACATTCACTCATTCCCTGTCCAGGTTTATTGATTATGATTGATGTATCTGTATCTGTATCCACACCTGTCTATGCATCTGTACTGCAGAGGCTTCAAACTATTTTACAAAGAAGTTTTACAAATAAGCAATATTAATTTGAAAAAAATCAGTAAAGAATATGGAAATAGGGTGCCTAAAAGTCTGCAGGAAAATATTCAGGACGAAGACAGAGGGAGATGTATATAGAAGTTGCTAGTACCTTTACTAGTAATCACTGCTGAGAAACCCTTAGTTCTATTCGGAGAAAGCATGTGGCACAAGTACTTTGTAAAGAAAACCATGCACTGGTATTCTAGGAAAGATAGTAGGTCTAACTTATGTGATAAAAGTTTAAAGAAGGAGATATTGAGACAGCAAAATGTCAATTAAAATTTGAAATATTCCATGTACTTTAAGTTTCAAATATCTTTAAAACAATGAAAATATTTCTTTAAGATTATAATGCATTTGCTCAGTGATTATTCAAATGGACAATGTGGCTTACAGATCTGTTTAGAGTCCTTGAGCTCTAAGGACACAGGGATTCTAAAATGAACATTTTGAAAAAGAGACATTCCAAACACTTGACTATGATTATGAAATGTGAAGTGATATTATGATTCCAACAAGGTTCCCCAAAGTTATATTACACAATATACTCACTTAAGGACACTTTAGAAAGGAAACAGTACAAACTCCTAATTTTCTTATTTTTACCTTTTATTTATTTTTATTAATTTTTAATTAAAATCATAACTGTAACATTTATGGTATACAATGTGATGATTTGATATACAATGTGGAATGCTTAAATCAAACTGATTAACATAGACATCACCTCACTTACTTATTTTTTGTGGTTGGATATTTAAAATTTACTCTTAGTTATTCTGAAATATACCCTTGCAGAGCAGAATTAAATGAAATTGAAAACAAAGGAAGCATTCAGAAGATAAATGAAACAAAAAGTTGGTTCTTTTAAAAGATTAATAAAATTGATGAACCTTTGGCTAGATTAACCTGAAACAGAAAAGTAAAATCTCCAATAACTTCAATAAGAAACGATAAAGGAGATATAACAGCAGATACCACAGAAATACAAAAAAATCCTCAATGATTACTACTAAAATTTCTATTCTCAGAAATATGAAAATATGGAAGAAATGAACCAATACCTAGAAGCATGCCACCTTCCTAAACTCAACCAGAAAGAATTAGAAATATTGAATAGAACTATATCAAACTTCTAATTTTCTAAATGAGGAAACTTTGCTGCATCAGGAGGAGAGATAGTTCAAAGACTGTTCAAGTCTTACCTGACCATTGCCAGGTGGCTGAACCACAGTAAGAACTTAGAAACCGGTGCCCTTTTCCATCCACCCCACCTCTTAATTGTTTCAAAGATGCCACAAATCAGGAGCCAAATATTTGCAGTGGCTTATCCAGTACATATTAAGATGACCCTTGTCCTACATTTAACTATAGAAACACTGAATGAGAGATGTGCTTTCCTTCCAAATGGGGAAGATTGTTTCTCCACTTAAGCCAAGCTGCCTTGGAAGCATGCCACCAAAGTCATGACACCATATAGCCCATCATATAGCCCACGTTCACAATACCCCTGGTCCTTCCTCTGAGGCCCTCCCCCTACCTTGGAGTTAGTAGAAGCAATCATTCAATCATTCTTGGTACAAATCAACAGTGCGTGTCTGTGGCAAGAAGACCTCTTGACTCAGAATGAGTTTCAGTGCCTTCCTGAACCACCGATAGGAAAAGACATAGATGATAGGGTTGCAGGCTGAGTTGAAGTAAGCAAACCAGATAAAAATGTCAAAGACCAGTGGTGGTGTGACAAAGCTAAGGAGGCTATCGACCATCGTGTCTATGGTGAATGGCAGCCAGCACAAGAGGTATATGCCCACGGCAATGCCCAGCGTCTTGGCAGCTTTTCTCTCACGTTTGGCAGCCCCAGCCAAGCTTTTGCTCATCGTGCTGATCTGCTGAGCCTGCCTGGTAGCAACCACAAATATCTTCACATACAAGCTTATCATGATGAGGCAGGGGAAAAAGAACACAGGGAAGTTTAACCAGCCCCAAAACTTATTGAACAGTAGCTGGCAACTGCCCACGCAAGGCATCTCTTCCAGCCATTGGCTGAACCCAGTCTCTAACACATCTGTGTAGAGGAAGAAGGCGGTGTAAGTCGCGGGTACCCCCCACCCTGCCAGAATGTACCTGAGGGCCACCCTGACAGTGAACTTGGAGGGATAGAGCAAGGGGTCACAGATGGCACAGTGGCGGTCAATGGAAATGAAACAAAGATGGAAGATGGAGGTGAGACAGAAAAGGGTGTCCAGGTAGGTGTGCAGGCGGCAGAGAAAGTCCCCAAAGAACCAGCAGCTCTCCACTGAGCGAATGGTGCTGAAGGGCAGCACCAGCAGACCCAGAAACAAGTCAGCCAGAGCCAAGGAAAGCAGCAAGAAGTTGGTGGGAGTGTGAAGCGCTTTGAAGTAGGACACAGCAAACACCACAAACAAATTCCCTAGCACTGTAGTCAGCATGCCCGCCGCACAGGCCAGGTAGATGACCAGCTTGATGCCCAGAGGATGGACTGTCCTGGGGCAAGACCCATTCACCTGGTAGCAGAAAGCTGCAGGGTGAGCATCAGCACCTGGGATGAGGACAGCGCTCATTTACAGTTTCTCTTCTTCCCCGCTCTCTGGGAACTGGCTGCTTTCTCCACTGGAAAAAATTGCTTTATCTGCTAAATAATAAGAGAAAGAAACCAAGAAGAGGAAACTAAAGAACAATTTGGAATCTGTTACAGTGTCCCTGGGTACTAAACCAAAAGTGCCCTGAAAATCAACTGCAGCGTGGGATTCAAGATGTCATGAGTTAATCTGCTAGTCCGGTTTATGTGACAGGGCACTTTGAAACCAGTGTAGACAATATCCTTAAGGGAACAGAAGGATGTAAGCTAAGAAAAACTGATTATTGCATAGTAGTCAACATAAAATTATTGAGAGGGTGTCACTTCCTTTTTGATAAGGTACTTGTCAAATGTAAAGTGAGGTGTAAGCTGTGATATAAACCAAGTGATCAATCAATCCTTGTTAATAAATTATTACCTAAGGCGGGAGTACCTTCTAGCTCCTCCCTTTAAGAATTAAATAGATTGACAATAAAATAAGCAGTTAAAGTATATGATTACATGTTGACTCTTTCTAAAAGAAAAATTCAGCACACAAAATAATTTTTAAAAACTGCTCTATTTTAGTTTGGCATACATTTTGAGAGAACTATCTGATATGAAAAGAGAATTTTATCTCTCTCAACCCTAGCTAGTAAACTATCAACAAGCTCTAATAAATTGAATTCAGTGTTTCTAAGCTACTTACGCAGGTGGGAATAGGAATCCCTTCATGGGAAGAAGACTGTGTTATCGCAGGTGGACGTGAGGAACGCAGCATGCTCTTCTAGTTAATGATTATATACTGTCAATAGAAACTACTCCTTAACGTGATATGATACAAATAGGGAGTTAAGAGGTACCAAGGGACCTAGTTTGCACTATTCACAGCTCTCAGTTATTTTAAGTTCCTTTCTCAGTACAGGATATCATCTACCCTGATGGTTAATTAGAAATGATATTTAAAGACATTGGATTTATATATACATGGTTTTTAACTCCTAACTTCTGGGAACTGAGGATATTCTTACTTGCTGATGGCTGATATATCATTCTTTATTTAATTTCATTTTTAGTAAGTTCCATGCATCTCTTCTGCTTTTGGATTATTTGTGTACATTTCTCTCCACATGAGAACTAATTGCGAGTAATTGATCATAAGTCCTTTGGTCTGTGAAAGGGAGATGGGTGGCCCCCACGTGGGCTTCATCTTGGTGTTCATTTCAAGTTCTATGTTTTGCGTTGGTGAAAGAAAGTATGGTAGGTGAAACAGCTCACTGGAGGCAGGATAGTAAACTCCTATTTTGTTATTTCCTGTGCCATCCCTCTGTTTTCCCACTGGTAAGAGAGCAGACAATTATACTCGTACCCATACGTCTCTACCATACAGGGGTGTCTTTGATGAAAACGACATGTATGATCATCTTCTACTCTCTCTGTTCCTTGGCATCCTAGAAAGTGGTGTGTCTCTTTATGGTCAGAAAGAAACTATCTCACAATATACATCGAACAGATACAAAAATAGATTCCTAGAGTGATGTCAGATTACATCTTCCAGAGAGACTTGTAGAACCAGATGGAGGAGGTCAAAAAGAATGAAGAAGGCCAGGTGCAGTGGCTCATGCCTATAATCCTAGCACTCTGGGACACCAAAGAGGGTGGATTGCTTAAAGTCAGGGGTTCAAGACCAGCCTAAGCAAGAGTGAGACCCTGTCTCTACTAAAAATGGAAAAATTATCTGGGTGTTGTGGCAGGCACCTGTCGTCCCAGCTACTGGGGAGGCTGAGGCAAGAGGATTGCTCAAACCCAACAGTCTGAGGTTGCTGTGAGTTATGATGCCACGGCACTCCACCCAGGATGACAGAATGAGATTCTGTCTCAAAAAGAAAAAAAGAGAGAGCGAGTGAAGGAGGTTGGCCTCTTCCTCTCCTCCACAAAACCCTACCTGAGCCTGATGATTTCCAAAGCAAAGCTCCCTGTGGCTTGGTAGCTAGTGGAGACTTGCCTGGGGTCAACTTCATGTGTTTGTAAATAGATTTGTGACTCCATAACTCAATCAGACCAAGAAAAGATCTTGAAGTACCATGATACCCCCTTAATTTAAAAATTATAATCCACATATAACCTTCTAGACTCTAGAGAGTTCTATTGCTTTATACTTTGACTAAACCCAGTGAAAAATACAAGCAAATGTCTTACAACTGGAATAGAGCTGAAGAAGGAAACTTCACAGGGCTTTTGGTTTGGGACAGGTTGCCCCAGAACTACTTAAGTGTAGTATGCAGTAGCAAATGCATCTGGAAATGTAGAATTTTATAGACGGTTTCTCGCCATCTGAGCTCTATGTCAGAGATCACCTAACCCCTCTGTTTTCTCATCTACTGACTTAATATAATACAACTAATTTTACATCAAAACTGTTGTGAAATTAATAAGCTAAAACTTATTAATTTAATAAGTTAATGAGCTAAAATTCATAATGTGCTAAGAACAGTTTCTGGTATGTCATAAACTAATTGGGCAGTAAAGAGTATGAATGGAAGCCTAGTCCAGATCCACCATGAACCTTTTCGAGTTGGGGTTATCATCCCCTCTTCCACTGACTTTCAGAAATACATTCTAGTTACATCACAATCAGAAGGAAAAGTAATTGGATTCTAGATCTTCTAATTTTCTTGTTTACCTCAGGGATTCATTGATGCTCCAGTGAAAAGCTCTCATCAAAGCAGTCGTGCATTTTACAAATGGGAAATGAAGGGGAAGGAAGATGTTGACAAGATAGTCAAAAAGTGTTGTTTAGATTTAGGATTTTATTTTAACAGTATATTTGCTATTTAAATTACAATAAAACTATAGGACTAGTGTCAAGATCCCCTGTTACAGGCTTTAAATGTTGTGCTGGGTCGTGATTGCACACTGCATTTAAGGAGTTTTGATGTAACCTATCTCAAGGAAAGACATTATTACTTAATTATGTATGGTCAGGAGTGCTGCTATGAAAGTTTAGTAAACAAATTTGTTTTCAGATTAGCTTCAGCTTTAACGAAATCAATTATAATGAGACTCTGCACCAGCGTTTTTCAACCTTTTTTATCTCACAGCACACTTGAACCTATGGTTAAGCTTCCATGGCACACTTAAATTACGTTGATCAAAAAAAGAGAGAGAGAAAAGAATATACTTACTTAGCTTTTAACTTCTTTCGAAAATAATTTATTATCTTTAAATTTTTTCACAGCATACCAATGTGCTGTGGTACACCAGTTGAAAAATCACTGCTCTTCACTAATTATAATAACCTGAACCCAGACACGAGTGTTATAAGTAAAAGCTCAAACTAGTGGCCCTCACTCAGGTTCACAGACTCTCTTGTCTATGGATAGCCTTCACCGCCTCTGAGAGCACTTATGCCAGCATAGCTCCTAATGCCTTAAAATTGGTCTTTTCAATCACATGGAGATTTTACCTTTTCAGTTATAAAATAACATTTCAACATGCTGGAAATCTTTTAGTAAACTTTCTAAATAAAAATAAAAATATTTTAAAGCAAAACTCTCATTTGAAAGCATCTATTTGTTAACTCAATTCCTTGTTCCATATTTTAGATTACTTCTATAAGGATCTTTGGGGAAAATCTCCCCTTTAAGAGAAAAATAACTAATGATGGTAAGAACATATTGAATGTCTATTGTTTCCAAAGCTTTTGGATGCCCACAACAACAGAGAAGGCATCATTGTTCTTGTTTCAGAGATTAGGGAGTGAAGGCTCAGAAAGGCAAAGTCATCCAAGGTCATTCACTAAAGAATTAGTAGAGCCGGAATTTGGGTCTGTCCTCCTCCAAAACCATGCCCTATCTGCTGTATGATGCCTCAAGAAAATATGAAACTTGAACAACCACCTTTCCTTATTTGCAACAATTTTATACCCTCTTGTCCACAAATAGCTTCTGCTGGGTACCCCCTGGCTCTTGTTAGATGAGCAAGAGAGGGAAGAAGAATCATTGAGAAAAAGCAATTGTGAAGAAGCATGATCAGGTTTTGAAAGCATGATTTGGGGCTGCTTCTGTGAGGTGGAGCCTACAAATGCCCTGGAGGTGAGATTGCTAGACAGACCGCTCAGGATGCTATTTCCTGTTCCTCTATGTTTTCTTCCATTCTTCTTCCTTTAAACAAGAAATGTCAGGCTGGGCATGGTGGTTCATGCCTGTAACCCTAGCCCTCTAGGAGGCTGAGGCGGGTGGATGGCTTGAGCTCAGGAGTTCCAGACCAGCCTGAACAAAAGCAAGACTTGGAGACTCCGTCTCTAAAAAAAGTAGCTGGGCATTGTGGCAGACTCCTATAGTCCCAGCTACTCTGGAGTATGAGGCAAGAATATCACTTGAGCCCAAGAGTTTGAGGTTGCTGTTAGCTATGATGCTACAGCACTCTACTGAGGGTGACAAAAAAAAAAAAAACAAACACCGAATTATAAGTTTGACCTCAGCAAGCCACACGTGTTCAATAGAACACATAGAATAAGAGAGTACTGGGAATTCTCAACTGATTAAGAGATGTTATTAAAGATATTTTGGAGAAACAAGTAGTTTCCCCAAAGATACTGAAGCAAGGCTAGATTCAATAAAGTAAAAAGGCTGATGAAACCCTTTTGGATTGAAGTATATGAACGTGAGAAACATTAAGATGTCCTACATGGACGTGTGCTGTCATTGGACCAGGTCAGGGGATCAGAGTTTGGTTAATTGAATGTTTTGATATTACTATGAGAATTAATATGCAATAAAATACACTTAACATTAAACTTGTGATAATAGTAACATGTTTTCTTTTTCCAACCTACCCTTGCCTTAACTTTTAATTATTATGAAAGTCAGCCTTGCTTTCTGCAAAGATAGGCAAATGCTAATGAATAAATTGCTCCAGACTCATATAAACAGATCCTAAGATTATGGGCATATTCTGTTGGATGGAAAATGTCCTTCTAGCTAACAACTCCATTTAAGAAATTTCCCAAAGAATCTATCAACCCACAAAATAGTCAACAATACTTCTATATGACCAAACTTTTTTTATTAAACCACTTGAACTTTTAAGGCATTATAAATGGGAAGGGAAGACTTATCTTCTGTCTTCAGGAAGCCTACTACATGGGCGTGATAGCTTCGTGCTAGATGTGGCATGAAGACATGGCATTCTGAGTTGGTTAGTCATTTTCCACGATGTGCCTCTGCTGACTCTATCCCCAAATTCCCCAGCACAACATTGTGCACATGACAAAAGCCCAGGAAAACAGGAATTAAATCCAGTTTGACTTCTTTACAAATAGGCTCATTATTCTATCTTCTCTCCCAGGAGAAGGAGGCCTCACTTCCCCTCCATGCTTTGCTTTCTAATTGCTATGAATCTGAATGTCTTCCTTTTACCCAAAATTTTATGTTTCCTTTGTCCAGTGAATGTATTAAAAGACTTTTGTGGGAAAGGTACCATGCCAGACCCTGCCGGCTACAAAAATGAATAAAATCAGGACATAGTCTTTCACCCAAGAAGTTTATAGTTTCAAAGTGGGATCAACACACCTGTGTGCAAATAACTCTGATACAAAGCAGGAGTCAGGAGAGAGGGGTGTGGGGCTAGTTCGGGTGAGCACAGAAGAAAGATGTCAGATGTGCTGAGTTTGAGATCTTGGTGGAACATCTGAAAAGATACTCCATCATGTCATCCACCAGGATCCTTCATTGTGGGAAGCTGTCCTGAACAATGTAACATGTTTAGGGGACAACCAAAAATGTCTGCAAGGGACAAAACTGAGAACCACTGGATGAGGAAAACAAAGAAATGGTGAAACTATGAAAAGGGGATTATAAAGAATAAAATTTGGTGAAATAAATTTATGGGGTTACAGGAGGAAGAAAAGACAAAAAGAACATGGAGAACAAGTGTTTGTTGAAGCCCTAGATACTATCCTAAAAACTTGGGAGAGGGAAAGGCTTCAATTTTGCGAATGAAGTTCAATCTGTGTGAATAATTAACATGTGTACACACATGTCCAAAGATGTGGGCACATCGAACACGCAGTATGCAGGATGCATGTATGCATAGATCAAAAGTATATATTGGGAGAAAGAAAGAATATTTTCCTGAACTCTTTCTTTATTCATTCTCATTTAGAAAGACAGTTTAATTTTATTAAATATTTGCAAATCTCACATCAATTCTTTCTGAAAAGAAGCTGAAATAAGAACCAATAAAATTAGAAGTCACTACAGCTGTCTGCTTCCTCCTCCCCTTCCGTGTCATTTGGGCTCCCAATATGCTCTCTTCCACTCCCCTAATAAGCAATAATAACCTCAAGAAAGATGTAGATCAAGTTAGATACACTGTCAGTGACTGTGAAGACCAACTGTGTCTCCAATGGTGATGTTTAAGAGTTAAATGCATTTTGGGCGGCGCCTGTGGCTCAGTCAGTAGGGCGCTGGCCCCATATACCGAGGGTGGTGGGTTCAAACCCAGCCCCGGCCAAACTGCAACCAAAAAAATGGCTGGGCATTGTGGCAGGCGCCTGTAGTCCCAGCTACTCGGGAGGCTGAGGCAAGAGAATCGCTTAAGCCCAGGAGTTGGAGGTTGCTGTGAGCTGTGTGAGGCCACGGCACTCTACCGAGGGCGATAAAGTGAGACTCTGTCTCTACAAAAAAAAAAAAAAATAGTAAGAGTTAAATGCATTTAAGCCAAAGAAGTGAAAAATCTAAATTCCTAAATTTGGAATTCCAGGAATCGGCAAGCCTTGGAAGAGAGCTCTCTTGTCAGAGGTGCCTTTCCCAGAAGCCCAGAAATGGACTGCCTTTGTAGCTCTGGTGAACCCAGAGGCTAAGTCTGGTCTATTGCCCCTATTTAGGGTACTTTATAGCAATGGAAGAACCTCCTTATCTAGTCAATCCATGTCCCTATTTTGTGGAGAGATGGCATCTAGGATTCCCAGGCAGAAAAGAATCCCAGAGAATGAGATACGCTGCCTAGGCATGCGCGGGAAACAAGCTTATGGTGGACGAATCAGGGTAGAAGATCATTCCTGTGACAATTATCCTCAGTGCCTTGCGAAACCAAGGATAAAACATACCATATATAATGGGGTTGAAAGTGGAGTTGAAATAACCCAGCCAGAGGAAGACATTGTACAAGTCCTCTGGGGTTGTGAAATTAACGAAAGGGTCTGTTATGGTCAAAACAAAAAAGGGCAGCCAGCACAACACGAACACCCCCATGACTATGCTTAAGGTCTTGGTGGCCTTGCTTTCTTTCTTGGATGATGCCTTTATTCTGTTTTCTGACCCACCCTGTTCTGTCCTAGGACCTTTGCCAATTTGCTTAGCATGCTTCCTGGCTACTGTAAAAATGTGTATGTAAATCCCCACCATGACTGTCCCAGGGAGAAAGAAAGCTATAAAGGAGGCCAGTACCCCCCAGAGCTTGTTAAATATTAGCACACACAGACCTGTGCAGTCAATGGCTGCAACAAAATCTTCAGAACCAATTGTGTTTAATTCTGAGAACACCAGACCAAAGGCAAAAATGAGGGGAATGGACCAGCTGATGAGTAAAAACACCTCTATAACAGGGATGGTAATTTTGGTGACATAATGCAGGGGGTCACAAACAGCATAGTAGCGGTCAACTGAGATGAAGCAGAGGTGAAAGATGGAGGTGGTGCAGAGCATGATGTCACAGCAGCTGTGGACTTTGCAAAAGAGGTCTCCAAAGTACCAGCAGGACTCGACAGACCTGATCATACTAAAGGGCATGACCAGGCAGCTCAGCAAAAAGTCAGTGGTGGCCATGGAGAGGATCAAGAAGTTGGTTGGGGAGTGGAGCTGTTTAAAGTGAGCAATGGAAATGATCACAACCATGTTGCCCAGCACGGTCATCACTATAGCCCCGATCATAACCATGTACATGGCCCAGACACTTGGCACAGACCTCATATTTCTAGGGCACGAATTGTTAACCAAAGCAAAGCAAAATTGTACTTCTGGAGGGTTCTGTAGGTTGGGTGGATACATCGTCTTTTTCCAATAGGTACTTCCTCTCTTTTCTATAAGAAAGAAGAAAAACAACATTCATGGACAGGATACCTTTTTAGAGAAGCCCAGCTAGCCTGCATTTCCAAACCAAGTTTGAATTCCCTGCTGACCAGGAGCACTGGTTCCTGAAACTGCATGTGTGTAGAAATCACCTAGACATCTTTTTATTTTATTTTATTTATTTATTTATTTATTTATTTACTTACTTACTTATTGCTGTTCTTGGCCGGGGCCATGTTTGAACCCGCCACCTCCAGTATATGGAGCTGGCACCCTACTCCTTTGAGCCACAGGTGCTACTCCTAGACATCTTTTTAAAGCACAGATTTTGATCATGGAGTGGGATCAAGAGTCTGCATTTCTCCCAGGTTCTTGGGAGATGCCAGTGGTGTTAGTCCAAGATTCACTCCTTGAATAGGAAGGGGTTAAAGAAAATGGAATTCACATTCAGTCATCCAATGTATAAGTAACACAGGGGAAGGCAGGTTCCAGTTCACAAATACATAGCCCTTTCTGGAATTCCGAACTCATAGGCAGATAAGAATTTTTCCTGTCTCACTTGTACTAGCCCATCGTTTTTGCATAAAAGCCTTTCAACAATTATTAAGATCTGTGCACAATTTTTAAGCAATACTTATGATCTGGTAATTATGCTACTTCTTTTAAAAAAATTCTCTTTGGGCATTTGCCAATGTTTTCGATCCTGTCATTTATTACATATTGTTCAATTAAGGAAACATTTCTCTTTCCAGTGTGAGGAACAGTTTTTAGAACTTTCGAGCAATAGTATGGCAAACTAAATACATGCTAAGGGTTACAAGATTATACATGAATAATATCAAATAAAGGATAAAAATACCTCTAATAATAGATCCGTTGATCTCACGGGTTATCTCCTTTTCTTTAGAAGATGCATTCATGAATCCAAATTCAGGTTGAAGTAAACTTGTCCTCATATTTCAAGTTTTACATTTGGTAATAAATGTAAAATATATGAGTGCTTATTTTATCACTTATGTTGTTGCATTTATAATGCGAAAATAATGAGACTGACTCACCCAGAGTATGACATAGGCTTTTAATTGTTTTTCCATTGTCAGAGATGGGCATGTACTACGTAATTCTGATGACCAATGACAAGCATTTGTGAGATCTAAGGCTAGTCAAAGCAAACTTTGGCCTGAGACTAGACTAAAACTCACTGGTCTGTTAGGGAAATTGATCCCATGTCCTCACCATATTTACTTGAAAAAGACATTAATGAGAATACAAGCACTTTTGAAAATAGTATTTCCACTATTTGCTGTAATAGATCAGCAATTATTTCCAATGCCTGTGTATTACTTGAAATGTTAATATTACGGCACATTTTATGTGCCCTGGATATAGTCATTAAATTTCTAAGATTAGCACTTTTCTTCTGATAATGTTTAATGGTACCAAGCAAATATTATACAATCATGTTGAAGTTGAGGAACCAACCCATAGAGAAGTAGAATGATAAAAGGACACAGAATTATTCAGCTCCTTTAGACAGCAAAGACTCTGAATTGGAACACACAGCACAAGTTATTTGTTTACTTCTCACTTTGGTTCCTAAGCTCTGAGACTGAAAATAATGAAAACTTAAAATCAAATTTAAAATTGTTGTTTAAATTATTTCTAAAGCTAGCTAACAGAATTACTTAAGCATTTGTCAGTATATATGCATAGATACAGCATTCTCCATACAAAATTGTATAGGTCATTATATAGCTTTTAAAGTTTTAAATTTCATTTTTGAAAATCTAGTCTAGGTTTATAAGGTGAATTTCTTTAAAAAAAAAAAAAGTCATGGGGACTTGAAGAGAAACTTCTCTAAAGAAGACAGACGCAAAATCTACAAACACATGAAAAAAAGCTCACCATCCTTAATCATCAGAGAAATGCAAATCAAAACTACTTTGAGATATCACCTCACCCCAGTAAGAGTAGCCCACATAACAAAATCCCAAAACCAGAGATGTTGGCATGGATGTGGAGAAAAGGGCACACTTCTACACTGCTGGTGGGAATGCACAGTAATACATTCCTTCTGGAAGGATCTTTGGAGAATACTTAGAGACCTAAAATAGACCTGCCATTTGATCCTATAATTCCTTTACCAGGTTTATACGCAGAAGATCAAAAATCACAATATAACAAAGACATCTGTCCCAGAATGTTTATTGCAGCCCAATTCATAATTGCTAAGTCATGGAAGAAGCCCAAGTGCCCATCGACCCACGAATGGACTAGCAAACTGTGGTACATATATACCATGGAATATTATGCAGCCTTAAAGAAAGATGGAGACTTTACCTCTTTCATGTTTACATGGATGGAGCTGGAACGTATTCTTCTTAGCAAAGTATCTCAGGAATGGAAGAAAAAGTATCCAATGTACTCAGCCCTACTACGAAGCTAAATTATAGCTTTCACATGAAGGCTATAACCCAACTATAGCACAAGACTATGAGGATAGGGCAAGGGAGGGGTAGGGAGTGGGAAGGTTAGGGTGGAGGGAGGATAATGGGTGAGGCCACGCCTCTGGTGCATCTTAGAATGGGTACAGGCAAAACTTACTAAAGGCAGAATACAAATGTCTACATATAATAACTAAGAAAATGCCATGAAGGCTACGTTGAACAGTTTGATGAGAATATTTCAGATTGTATATGAAACCAGCACATTGTACCCCTTGATTGCACTAATGTACACAGCTATGATTTAACAATAAAAAAAAGTCATGGAATTAGACAACTTCTAGAAAGAAACAGTATCTTTCTCATGTTCCTGTTGCATAGTTCAAACTATTTCATGGATATGCTGTGTATTAGGGAAATATTTAAACATTTAAATATTAGATTAAGACAGGAAGATAGAGTAAGACACGCATGTTTATTTTAAACATTATTACATAGGTGAATTGTTAAGTTAATGTCAAAGATAAGAATAATTTTAAATACATATCTTAAAAAAATTTTTTTTCAGATTAATGTGGGAGTACAAGTAGTTAGATTCCATAGTTTGCAGTTGTAAGGGTAACATCCGATTTGTAGGTGTGCCCCATACTCAGTGTGTCATGCACTCATGCAATGTACCCATTGTTACCTGTATCTCAAGCTCTGGGCCAAAAATTACAAAAGCAAGTAACCAAACACAAATATGACTGCTGGCCTACCATTCTGTTGAAAAGGAATTGCTGGGAAATCAAACCATGTTGGAGTTTTGTCTGTTATATAAAAACTTAACAGAATAGAGATTCTTTCCTTTGGAGATTTACCTTCAAAAAATATGTACACAGCAATTTTTTAATAAAATAAAGTTAAACCCTCTACAGTATCTCACTTTTACCATTGCATATCGTTGTACCGTTTGCTCTCTTTACCAGTAACATATCCCCAAGCATCAGCAAAGGACTTAATTAATTACAACAAAAACAACATTGCAAACAATCATGTTAGGAAAGCCTGGGGAATTATGAGTTATTTTCTTCTAGCATGTAGAAAGAAACACTTGCCAGCAATTCTGTAGGGAAGAAGAATAAGAACCTTATAGTTTTTAGTTCAAATTTAGTTCTTTAGAGAAAAAGATTACAGACTAATGAAGCAGACTAAGGACTCTAAAATAATGATTATGAAAATATAAAAGCTTTTCAGAATTTTAAGAAAAAGGGAAATGAGGAAATAATTTTTTTCTCAAGTATTAAATGCCTAAAATTATATTAGTATATACATATTTCCCTTAAATAACAATGGGAAATATTCAACAAGTTCAACAGTGCATTGTCAATAAATGGGAAAAGCATAGGAGAGGACATGTCACACTTGTTTTATCAGGCATGGTTTTTCTTTTGTTATTGGTGACATAATCCAACATTCCACTGCTGAGGCTATTTCAGCAAAACCAATGATTTTTAATCTTACCTTGGTAAATCTCACTCATACAATAGTTTCTTAGGTAAGGGAAATTATTTGTGAATAGATTTAAGAAAGATGTTCTGTGGGTCTTCCTGTCATTGATTCTTTGGAATCTCAATGTTCTGAAAAACATGATCCAGACTTATTTTTATAGATCAGTATTTTAAGTGTGGTTTCTTTGAGCATGACAAAATAGCAAGTAAAAAAAGAAAAAAGAAATAGAGTTAATTTTTGTCTCTCATATAGTTTCCTTTGGTTTTACAAAATTTGGCTTATTAGGTAATTCGGAGTTAATCTGACTGAAAGGTGAATCATCTGATGTGCTGTGGTTTCTTACCAGGCAACTGAGCACTGTGCCCCCTCACTTTCCTCCTTGCTCCAGTGAATGCACTTGGGCTCACACTACGTAGGCAGGCTCTTTGCAAACTGCGCTGTCATCAGCATTTATGCACAAAATATGCCTCTGGAGGCAGCAGAACTTTGTGTCCTGTTTTTGACAGGCGTGTCCTTTCACAGCCTTCAGCATGCTACCACCAAGAGATTACAGTCAGTCACCAGAGAATTGGCTCTGGGAGGGGGTATCAGTTTTGTACTATCATTGCTATGATCTCAGAGGGACAACTCAGACTAGTCTCACACAAGACCAAAGGTAGGAAAGAACACGGAAGAGAGAAAGTGAGAGAGAGAGAATTTTAATTCAAATCTAACACATGCTCATTTTACTTGTTACCAAATGCTAGATAATGTTTCAAACAGTGAATTCTTTAATTCTCAGCGTAAGCTTGACACGTTTTCATGTCTTCATTTTGCTATGATGCACAAATCGGTGCTATTCCTTCATATTGCAGTTCCTTAAATGTACAGTTTCCCAAATAAAGTCCGAACTCAAATAAAAAGCAAAAAGAACTATGTTTCAAAACAACCAGGATGAAAAGTGGAACCTTCCATCACCACGTGGCCATTTTCAAGATCACTGGGGAAGCCTTTTCCATCAATGTACCATAGCTTCAGACCCTAAGTTTTAAGTACTTTACATCAATAATTTTATCATCCATCAACACCATAAAATCATTATATTTAAATACGCAATGCTTCAGGGAACATCAAAGCTTATGTGTTTATAAAAATAGAATCAAATTATTCATATTTAAATCAACTGGTAACATCTACAGCATCACATTTTCTGAGGACTTTCTTCATAAAGTTAAATACCTTGGTGAATGGGAATGTTGGAAGATGTTGGGGTTTTTTAATACCCACCTGTATTTACAAAACTTTCTTCCCCAGACGGAGAATGAATTACCTTACAGTATATTTATACACATTTTGATTGCTTCAGTTAGAGTCCAGTCAGGAAAATTGGAGGAAATTAATTTAAGAAATTGTTTTAAAAGACTGAAAAGGCAAAACAAACATACAAACAAAAACAAAAAGCATTTAGGTTAAGGCTAACAGTAACTGCAGGAAGTATCTATTCCCCATGATTAGGAAAGCAAGCAATGGTGAGTGGTCGTCAGAACCTGGAAGTGCAGAGCAGGGGCCCCTCAGAATGATCCTCAAACTTCCAAGGTGAGGATGCTGCAGCTGCTTCCTCAGGAGCCTGGAAAGAATCCTCTTTTGGAGGTGAACTATCACTGTTATTATATTTTTATTATATAAATCCTTTTAACAAGAGCTAATTTATTATTTTTACAGTTTAACAATGATTTGAACATTTACCTATCTTCCTTGAGGAAGTGGATCTACTAAGGGTTTTAAAAATTTCACCAAATTTAGGCCCAGAAAAGAATTCAAATGTTTCATTGGTGTTTGGCTGAATGAAATGATTTGGCCTGAAGACAACGCCTCAGGGAACTTCCAGCCTCATGATGCCCAGTGCGCAGGCTCTGAATTCTCTAACCCATTGCTGCAAGGAGCTGCTCTGACAGTTCTGCTGGGCTCCATGGAGAATAAAATGACTTGCAGTGTACAGGCGCTTAGCTATCTCTAAAAGTAAAAACAATGAAATTAAATTTGCAAAAGAGAATTACCTGCTTTGGACATTAAAAAGATAATGTTTTTCCTTGTCATTATTATATCAGTAAACCACTCACAACTACTTGTCCTCCAAGAAGAATAAAGTAATACAAAAAAAAAAAAAGGTAAAAGAATAAAGTAAATGAAAAGTAAAGAAAGAACACTCCAGACCCAACAGATACTCATAAAATGAACACTTGAATTTTTGATAGGTTTTTTCCACATATACGAAATAACAAATAAGTCTGGATTAACTACAAAATTCAAATGGTTCAGGACATATTTATATACTTTATCGGTCAAAAGTCTTGCAAAATATGAATTCATGTGTCCGCATATTTTATCCCCCCCAACCAGGATGCAAATTGCTGGAGGAAGGGTTTAATTCTAGTTTATTAGTGTGTGCTGTGCTACATACCCCTTGGTGGGCATCGAGAAATATTTACTGTATTTAATCCCTGAAGGAGCAGTGAAATTCAGTAAAATAAATATCAAAAATCAAACAACCAAAGTATCTACTGAAATACTCCCATGAAGAAAGATGTATATAGATATTTATTGCAGCATTATTTTTATAGCAAAGGTCAGAAACAGTAAGAATTTAGTTAAATAAATTATACTTCCAAATAATGGAATATTCTGCAGACTTTTTTAGACAGACAAATGTTTACTGATATGAAATGAATCTCCAACACATAATACTCTGTGAAGCAACCACAATGCAGAACATCATGTACAAATTTTGCCATTTTTGCATAAACTGCATGGAAGAAATGTGTGTATGTATGATTGCTTATGAATATGCCTCTGTTTCTATGTATCTTTAAGAAGTGCTGATCTCATAGCTGGGTGCTGTGGCAGGCACCTGTAGTACCAGCTGCTTGGGAGGCTAAGGAAAGAGAATTGCTTGAGCCCAAGAGTTTGAGGTTTAGGGGTTGCTGTGAGCTATGACACCTTGGCACTCTACAAAGGATGACAAAAAAAAAAATAATGAAAAAACAAACAAAAAAAACGTTAATCTCAGAGGAAGATTTCTGGAAGAACAGGCAACAAAGATTAGGAAGAAACTTGCCAGTGTGTAGTCTTTGATTCCTTTTGCACTTTTGCACTTTTTTGAAATGCTTGTATCTGCTTTTTAAAAGGTACAATTTTAAAAACTAAGTTTTTCTTCATTTTATTTTTATTTTTAATTATTTAAACCAAACTGTTTAATTTAATAAAGCTTAATTAAAACTTTATTTTTGTCATAGGGAGGGTCTATGAACACATATCTTTTTATGTTTATGAAGGGTTAGAGTAAGGTATAGAAATGACAAAGTGCAAGTAAAAATACTTATAGGATATTTGGGAGCTCTAAGACCTGTAGAATTGGAAGGAAAAATAGAAGAAGAAGATGATGATGACAGCAAAAAGGTAACTACTTCCAAGAAGGTGTTAAGGCTGTGGATTTTTTAAAAAAGTTTTTTGTTTTTTTTTCATAAAGGTTAAGATGAGCAGCAGGGTATATGTAAACTAAAGAGGTCATAAAGCTGCAAGCAGGCATCTTCATGGAGATGTTTCAGATAACATTTCAGTAAGAGCAGGGCCAAGGGCAGAGACAAGATGGCTGACTAAAGCCAGCTTTCCACAGAGGCGCCCATCCAGAAGGAGAGTTAAAGGACAGAAATTTAGCAAGTAACCTGGTGGTTTAGAGCTGCACCAAGGGAGAAGGTTGAAGAACGCACATCAACCCCGCTGAGGCAAGCTGTGACCCCAAGGATACAAACAAAAGCTGAGACTTCAACCCAGAGTAACTGTTTCACTAGGGTTGAACAGAGACCAGCTCAAAACAAGACAGAACCACTTAGCCCCACCACACCAAACAGGTCCCCAGTTTCTCAGGCCATAGCACTGTATGGGTCCTCGACAAAGCTCCAGGGGAAAAATCAAACAGTGTAAAACAATCATGGGGCGGAATCAGTGGAAAAAATCTGGTAACATGAATACCCAGAATAGATCAAACACCCTCCCTGCCCAAGGAAAGATATGACAGATGTAACTGAAGATCCCATTCATAAACAACGGGCCGACATGTCAGAAATCGAATTCGGAATTTGGATTGCAAACAATATTAATAGAATGGAGGAAAATTAGGAATTAGAAATTCGAGGAGCAATTCAAAAGTCAGAATTAGAAATTCGAGGAGAAACTCAAAAGTTGTCTCAAGAATTTAACAAATTTAAAGACAAAACAACCAAAGATTTTGAAGCACTGAAGCAAGAATTTGCAGCCCTCAAAGATCTGAAAAATACAGTAGAATCCCTCAGTAACAGAGTGGAGCAAGCAGAAGAAAGGATTTCTGACATTGAAGACAAAGCCTTTGAATGCTCCCAAACTCTCAAAGAGGAAGAGAAATGGAGAACAAAAACGCATCATTCTCTCAGAGAGCTCTGGGATAATTCAAAGAAGGTTAATATCCACCTCATTGAAATCCCTAAAAGTGATGAAGGGGCTTTGCAAGGCACAGAGGCCCTTCTCCATGAAATTATGAAAGAGAATTTTTCAGACATGCCAAGAGATTCTAAAATTCAGATAGCAGTTTCAGAACCCCAGTACGATTCAATCCGAATTAGACATCCCCCAGGCATATCATAATTAACTTCACTAAGGTTAATCTGAAGGAGAAAATTCTGAAACCAGCCAGATGTATGAAATCCATTACCTACAAAGGGAAGAATATTAGAATGACTGCAGATCTCTCTGCTGAAACTTTTCAAGTCAGAAGAGGGTGGTCATCAACTTTTAATCTCCTAAAGCAAAGTAACTTTCAACCCCGGATCCTGTATTCAGCTACACTGAGTTTCATTTATGATGAAGAAATTAAATACTTTAATGACATTCATATGTTGAAGAAATTTGCAATAACCAAACCAGCTCTTCAGGATATTCTCAGACCTATCCTCCATGATGAGCATCCCAATCCTTTACCACAAAAGTAAACTCACTCAGAAACTTTTGATCAAACTCCAACTTCCACAGTGGTGAAAGGATTAAAAATGTCCACTGGACTTTCGAAAAACTCGATACCCAAAATTTTACCAGACTTATCAATATTCTCCATTAATGTGAATGGCTTAAACTGTCCTCTAAAGAGGCACAGGTTTGCTGACTGGGTACAAAAACTCAGACCAGATATTTGCTGCATACAAGAGTCACATCTTACCTTAAAAGATAAATATAGACTCAGGGTGAAAGAATGGTCATCCATATTTCAGGCCAATGGTAATCAGAAAAAAGCAGGTGTTGCAATTCTATTTGCAGACACAATAGGCTTTAAACCAACAAAAGTAAGGAAGGATAAGACAGGTCACTTCATATTTGTTAAGGGCAATACTCAATATGATGAGATTTCAATTATTAATATTTACGCACCCAACCAGAATGTGCCTCAATTTATAAGAGAAACTCTAACAGACATGAGCAACTTGATTTCCTCCAGCTCCATAATAGATAGAGATTTCAACACTCCTTTGGCAGTGTTGTATAGATCCTCCAATAAGAAACTGAGCAAGGAAATTTTACATTTAAACCTAACCATCCAACATTTGGATTTAGCAGACATCTACAGAATATTTCATCCCAACAAAACTGAATACACATACTTCTCATCAGCCCACAGAACATACACCAAAATCAGTCACATCGTAGGTCACAAGTCTAACCTCAGTAAATTTAAAGGAATAGAAATTATTCCTTGCATCTTCTTGAACCACCATGGAATAAAAGTTGAACTCAGTAACAACAAGAATCTGGATACCCATACAAAAACATGGAAGTTAAATAACCTTATGCTGAATGATATTGTGTCAGGGATGAGATTAAGAAGGAAATTGCCAAATTTTTGGAACAAAATGACAATGAAGACACGAATTATCAGAACCTCTGGGATACCGCAAAGGCAGTCCTAAGACAGAAATTTATAGCACTGTAAGCCTTCCTCAAGAGAATGGAAAGAGAAGAAGTTAACAACTTAATGGGACATCTCAAACAACTGGAAAAGGAAAAACATTCCAACCCCAAACCCAGTAGAAGAAAAGAAATAACCAAAAATTAGAGCAGAACTAAATAAAATTGAAAACAAAAGAATTATACAACAGATCAATACATCAAAAAGTTGGTTTTTTGAAAAGGTCAATAAAATAGATAAACCTTTGCCTAACCTAACCAAGAAAAAAAGATTAAAATCTCTAATCTCATCAATCAGAAACGACAGAGATGAAATAACAACAGACTCCTCAGAAGTTCAAAAAATCCTTAATGAATATTGCAAGAAACTTTATTCTCAGAAATATGAAAATCTGAAGGAAATTGACCAATACTTGGAAGCACGTCACCTTCCAAGACTTAGCCAGAATCAAGTGGAAATGTTGAACAGGCCCATATCAAGTTCTGAAATAGCATCAACCATACAAAATCTCCCTAAAAAGGAAATCCCAGGACCAGATGGCTTCACGTCAGAATGCTACCAAACCTTTAAAGAGGAACTAGTACCTACATTACTCAACCTGTTCCAAAATGTAGAAAAATAAGGAAGACTACCCAACACGTTCTATGAAGCAAACCTCACCCTGATCCCCAAACCAGGAAAAGACCCAACAAGATAAGAAAATTATAGACCAATGCCATTACAATGCATTACTAAACAACATCTGTAGTTCCTAGCTCCTCTTAGGAAAACAGTTCTGTGGCCTTCTGTTGAATACTTTGCAAAGTAAACCTTGCCAGTACTCTAAGCTTTTCAATAATCACAGCTTTCTGCTCTTTCAGGGATTTCTAAGTCACAAGAATCTCATACAGATATGTGTAAATAGTTGGTTTTGGTCTCTATTATCAGTAAAGACTAAATGAGTGGTTGCAGTTAGGAAAGAGATTAGCTGAGATTTGGAATCATCTTTGTAACTTTTGTATATTACGCCTGTTCCTATGTGTGTCGTAAAGATCAGTGTTTTCTATAAGATACAAACCAATATGCCTAAATTAACAATTATGGAAAAATTATTCAGAATCTAAATGTCATTGAAATCTGTACTACATGTTTAGTACACGTACTAAATATCATGGTGGTCAACCTTAATAAAGTGGAGACCTATTGGGAAAAAAACATAAAAGAAATCATTTCCACTCAGAGCAGGAACCAGACAAGGCTGCCCATTGTCTCCACTGCTTTTTAACATTGTAATGGAAGTTTTAGCCATCGCAAATAGGGAAGAAAAGGTGATCAAGGGTATCCATATAGGGTCAGAAGAGATCAAACTTTCGCTCTTCGCAGATGATATGATTGTATATCTGGAAAACACCAGGGATTCTACTACAAAACTCTTAGAAGTGATCAAGGAATACAGCAGCGACTCAGGTTACAAAATCAACATTCATAAATCAGTAGCCTTTATATATACCAACAATAGTCAAGCTGAAAAAACAGTTAAGGACTCTATTCCATTCACAGTAGTGCCAAAGAAGATGAAATATTTGGGAGTTTATCTAACAAAGGACGTGAAAGATCTCTATAAAGAGAACTATGAAACTCTAAGAAAAGAAATAGCTGAAAATGTTAACAAATGGAAAAACATACCATGCTCATGGCTGGGAAGAATCAACATTGTTAAAATGTCCATTCTACCCAAAGCAATATACAATTTTAATGCAATCCCTATTAAAGCTCCTCTGTCATACTTTAAAGATCTTGAAAAAATAATACTTCATTTTATACGGAATCAGAAAAAACCTCGAATAGCCAAGACATTACTCAGAAATAAAAACAAAGCAGGAGGAATCACGCTACCAAACCTCAGACTATACTATAAATCAATAGTGATCAAAACAGCATGGTACTGGCACAAAAACAGAGAAGTAGATGTCTGGAACAGAATAGAGAACCAAGAGATGAATCCAGCTACTTACCATTATTTGATCTTTGACAGGCCAATTAAAAACATTCAGTGGGGAAAAGATTCCCTATTTAACAAATGGTGCTGGGTGAACTGGCTGGCAACCTTTAGAAGACTGAAACTGGACCCACACCTTTCACCATTAACTAAGATAGACTCTCACTGGATTTAAGATTTAAACTTAAGACATGAAACTATAAAAATACTAGAGGAGAGTGCGGGGAAAACCCTTGAAGAAATCGGTCTGGGCAAGTATTTTATGAGGAGGACCCCCCACCCCCGGGCAATTGAAGCAGCTTCAAAAATACACTACTGGGACCTGATCAAACTAAAAAGCTTCTGCACTACCAAGAACACAGTAAGTAAAGCAAGCAAACAGCCCTCAGAATAGGAGAAGATATTTGCAGGTTATGTCTCCGACAAAGGTTTAATAACCAGAATCCACAGAGAACTCAAATGTATAAGCAAGAAAAGAACAAGTGATCCCATCACAGGCTGGGCAAGGGACTTGAAGAGAAATTTCTCTGAAGAATACAGGCGCACGGCCTACAGACATATGAAAAAATGCTCATCATCTTTAATCATCAGAGAAAGGCAAATCAAAACTACTTTGAGACATCATCTAGCTTGAGTAAGATTAGCCCATATCACAAAATCCCAAGACCAGAGATGTTGTCATGGATGTGGAGAAAAGGGAACACTTCTACACTGCTGGTGGGAATGCAAATTAATACATTCCTTTTGGAAAGATGTTTGGAGAACACTTAGAGATTTAAAAATAGATCTGCCATTCAAACCTATAATTCCTCTACTAGTTATATACCCAGAAGACCAAAAATCACATCATAACAAAGATATTTGTACCAGAATGTTTATTGCAGCCCAATTCATAATTGCTAAGTCATGGAAGAAGCCCAAGTGGCCATCAATCCACGAATGGATTAATAAATTGTGGTATATGTACACCATGGAATAATATACAGCCTTAAAGAAAGATGGAGACTTTACCTCTTTCATGTTTACATGGATGGAGCTGGAACATATTCTTCTTAGTAAAGTATCTCAAGAATGGTAGAAAAAGTATCCAATGTACTCGGCCCTACTGTGAAACTAATTTATGGCTTTCACATGAAAGCTATAACCCAGTTATAACCTAAGAATAGGGAAAAGGGGAAGAGGGAGGGGAGGGGGGATGGGCAGAGGGAGGATGATTGGTGGGATTACACCTGCAGTGCATCTTACAAGGGTACATGTGAAACTTAGTAAATGTAGAATATAAATGTCTTAACACAATAACTAAGAAAATGCCAGGAAGGCTATGTTAGCCAGTGTGATGAAAATGTGTCAAACGGTCTATAAAACCAGTGTATGGTGCCCCATGATCACATTAATGTACACAGCTATGATTTAACAATAAAAAAAAAAAAAAGAAAAGAAAAGAAACAGGGCCTACTCTAATCCAGTAACAATGGGAGTTGAGAAAAGCATCCTTTGAACACAGAAGAGCAACCAGCAGAGATACAGCTGATGATAGAAAATTAGTATTCTAAGTTAGTACAAAGAATGTATGGTCAATCAAAACCAATTTTCTTCACATATAGATCTACGGCTATCTGCATTTATCGGAATGTATTGTGTGTGTATGATCAATACATTTCTCTTAAAAAGGGAATGACAAGGTAAATCAAACCCATAGTATCAATATAGTTTGTGGTCAGTCTAGAAATTATCTTTCTGTATTTGTCATTTTAAATACTTTGTGACAAGTAAGTCAGTCATTCAATTAGTAGTGTTATTTAGGTATTAGGGAGGTTTTATGTTATCTGACAATTAAATTATCAAAAAGGGAATTTGAACATTTTAATTAATGAATACAAACAATAGGGAATTCAATTAACTGGCTGATAATTGCCATTAAAAGTCACTGTTAAGGATGGTGCTTGTGGCTCAAGGAGCACCGGCCCCATATACTGGAGGTGGCAGGTTCAAATCCAGCCCCGGCCAAAAACTGCAACAACAACAACAACAACAAAAAGTCACTGTTAAAAGTTACTAAATGTGGGTGGTTCTTTGGTGCAATGGATAGTGGATCAGACTTCTAATGATGAAAAATTGCTAAACATATAAACAGAACAACTTCTATTTATAATTTATAGTTGTAAGTTAAATAAAGTTTATACATTATAAGGCAAATGGAAATTATAAGTTAAAAAGTTAAGGGAGATCTAGGTTTTTAATATTATTTTATAAATGAAATATTAATTTTAGAAGCCAAAATTGCCTTGAAAAGGCCTTTCTATTCACAAAAGGACACCGGATATCTTACACTAACAGAACGATCTTAAAAAATAAACAGGAAGTTGGCCACCTGGGGGAGAAGAGCAGTAGCTAGCTCCCCTGTCAGGGAAACAGGAGTGAATGAGTAACTGGGGGCTGAAATTCCTTCAGAGGAGTGTGGGGCTGGGAAGAGAGGTTCAATGTGGAAGTACAAAGAAAGACCGAGTGGAGCCTGTACCGAACGTGATGCCTCTGGGCAGAATTTCAAAGGTTAGCTCAGAGCAATGAAAAGCTGCATTCACCAAGTGTCCAAAAGGAAACAGACAGCGGAATCAACCTGGGTGATTGAGGAGAGTTTAATAACTCATCATTAACTATTTACAAGGGTGTTAAACATGTTTGAAGAAAGCAGCAAGAAACAGTCTGGTACCCAGGGGCAGCAACAGCAGGGAAGCCCCTCCCTAACTAGACTAGAAGTAGCAGGGAAGGGGGCACTCATAGGAATTCCAAGAGGATGGCCTTTCCTGGAGGGACAGGAATGTCCTGATTTCACCTGCTGACCTGCAGATACCCCCGCTGGTGAACTGCCATCTCAGACACCAGGAAAGAGAACTACTCAAACCAGTCTGCACAGGTCAGCCTCCTGCACAAAGTGAGCGGAGGAGCCTAGAGAGGGAGAAAAAAGGATCTAGCATAGAAACTACTTGAGATATTTAAGAGAACAGTGTCAATGTTACATAACTGAGCCGAGTAGATTGGAAACCTGTGGACCCACGTGGGTGGGAGGGAAGGCATGCGTTACCAATCAATCTCTAAATAAATTCTTTCATAACCTTTACTGAGTATTCAAGGTCTGTTTCAGTGAATATACACAGGTTCCACACAGCTGTTTAGCCATGTGTTTTATGCAGCTAGCTAGCTAGTCTAGCCAAATAGATGACCGCATTTATACTGGGGTAGGTTTATATCTACAGATAGTCCTCAGTCTGACAACCATATACCTATCTGCTCTCTTCCCTCATCCCCTATCTGCTCTCTTCCCTCGTTAATCCCTCTGATGTTGCTACCATGAGACACACAGGGACACACACATGCCATAGACACAGAGAGATACAAATACACACACACTGTGAAGTTTTAGGAGTAGAGAAATAGATCAGAAGTAGAGAAACTAATGAGAATCTTGAAAGCAGAAACTAGGAGGAAGCCAAAAGTAGGACAATCAATGGGCACGAGCTATCTGTGACTGCTGACTTGGGTGGGGGGCAGTTTTAATGTCCTCAACCTGTAGAGGGAGAGGCATCCCTGGGGGATGTCTACTGTCCTGTGGGATTTCCAGGAAGAAGGAGCCTGGCTGTGCTTCTCATGCTAATGTCTCTTCCAGACAGAGCTTAAATTGTTCACCTCAAGATCAGCAGTTAGACTGGCTCATCCTTTGGTAAACAAGAAAATATTTCACTGCCATGAGTTATGCAGTTGTAACTGATAATAAAGGGCAGCCTTGAGGCGTCCTTCCTTCAGAGATCTGCAGGTCACATGATCTTCCCTTTTCTGACTTCCTGAAGAATCAGTAGAGAAGCAGTTATTTGCTTTTGTTCTAACAAGGAGAAACTGTGATGATGGTGACAGGGAGGCCCCTCTTACCGAATCACACTCCTCTTTGAGGAAAGCTAATTTCCCATTGTTGGATCTAAGACAAAGAGTGTCCAGGTGTGGGGAGAGAAGGACTTAGAAGATGAGGAAAAGCCAAAATTAAGTTAAACTATGTCAAAGTTCGACCTAAGGCTGAACTTAGAGTCAGGAAAAGAGGAATAATCTACCCTGTTCTGCTCCTCCCGTCCTCCCTCCCACACCATAATCCCAGGCACTAGGGGATCTGGACATGACCATTCTATGTGATCATATACTTCCCAGCCCATGAAGCAAAAGGAAACCTGACTCTATTTTTGTCTTAATGTTTCACGGAAAAATCACTGGAAGGATTTTCACCAATGTTAAGGATCTGACTTGAATCATAGGAATTGCGGAGTGGATGAAATTTTTTTTGGCAGGGCCCTCAGAAGACTTCCAGAAAAAGTGGTTGGAACAAGTACAAGGGGAGGCCTTGTGACTGCTGGCCGATGGTGCAGACATAGCACGCACATTGAGATGCTAGAGACACAGGGAACAGTCATTTCAAATATAAACGACAAAAAGAAAAATCACAAGGGTAAAAGCTTACCTAATGATTTGTAATCATTCTGCTTCCACTGTGGGTAACTCTTAGTGGTGAGCCTAAGGGTTTCAAAAAATAACTGAATAATTTATATAATGATGATTGTGGTTCTCCCAAACCAAACGATAAGGAGGACTATTTCATAATACAGGCCAACCTCAAGGCATCCCTTCTTTATAGATCTGCAGGGCACACGATCATCCCTTCTCTGACTCCTAAAGTAGAATCAGATGGGAATAAAAACCATACACACTTTATTTTTAAATTCTTACATTGGTCTTTAATTTTCCCATGTATGTAAATCTAGGCCAACCTACTCTAAACTATCGTCTATATTTCCTTTGTACCTTTTCCAAACCAGTCAGAGGTGAGCGTGGATTGGAACATAGCTGACAACTAACAAAGGATGGATTTGCTTAATGACTGGTCAGACCTGTGACTGTAGCTCGTGTGCAGGTCACAGAACACTCACCAAGATCAGTGACATTTGATAGTGTGATGCTTGTGATAATCTGGGGATTTAAGGCATATGCTTCAGGTCAAAATAGTAAAAATCATATTTTCAGTATTCTATTCATTTTTGTGACAGCTTTTTATTAATGTGCTTCAGGGAACAGGTTTGCAGTTTCTGAACGAGAGCTAAATATTTTTCCTGACACTAGGTACTTGAGAGCTCTCCGAAACCAGGGATAAAAAAAGCCATGAATAAGTGGGTTGCAAGTGGAGTTGAAATACCCGAGCCACACTAAAAGATCAAGTGTTATTATGGGAGTGGAGTATCCTAAATACGGGTCGATCAAAACAGCAAGAAAACAAGGCAGCCAACAAGCCAGGAACACCCCCATTACTATACCCAGAGTCTTAGCTGCCTTCCTGTCCTTTTTCTTTGAAAGGTTTTTTTTCTCTTCCCCCTTTGTGTTTTCAGGCATATTACTGATGACTCTCGCATGTTGTTTGCAAACAATAAAGATCTTGCCATAAATACCAATCATGATGGAGCCAGGGGTAAAGAAACACGTTGTAAACAATATTGTCCCCCAAAACTTGTTGAAAGTAAGTGCACAGAAATTGAAGCAAGCAACAAGTATTGCATAGCTCTGCATGCCAGAAACATTGGCCTCAGACAGAACCAAACCAAAAGAAAAAAGAGCTGGGGCCGACCAGCAAAATGCCAGCAGTCGCTTTATGGTGGATGTGGTCATTGTGGTTGTATAATGTAAAGGGTAGCACACAGCATAAAATCGATCAATAGCAATGGAGCAGAGGTGGAAAATGGAGGTCAGGCTGAGCATCATGTCAAAGCTTGCGTGGAATTTACAAAAGCCATCCCCAAAATACCAGCAGCTCTCCACTGATCGCACCATGCTATAGGGCATAATGACAAATCCCAGCAGGAAGTCCGTGGTTGCCATAGACAGGATCAGAAAGTTTGTGGGAGAATGAAGCTGTTTGAAATGTGATATGGAAATCATTATCACCAGATTTCCAAAAACAGTGATAACCATGGCTCCAGTCATAACTGAATACATTATCACCCGGACATGAAAAGGGCGGTTGGTGGGAGGACAGGATTTATTTCCAAATTTCGGACAACTGGATAAGTCTTCGGGAATATAAGTCAGATCCATGGTGCTTTAGTCACTTCAAATTCCTTTCAAGGGGGACGAGTCAATGTTTCTTCTCTTCTTAAGATGTAAGAAGTAATTTTTCGGCTCCTAATAGTATAATAAAGTTTGGTCATCTGTTATTAATTCACTTTGATTGTAATTTATTTAAATATTTAACATTATATAAACTGTGTTTGTTTTTTGACTTGTTTGTTGCATGTGTAGAATGAAAAACTTCAGCTGCTTATTCTTTTCCTGTATTACTCTGTTTTATCCTATTTCATCCATCCATCCATTCATTCAACATGGGTTTATCTATTGACATAAGCTGATATCTTTTGCACCATAAAAATACTTAGCACACAAAAACTTAGAGAAATCACTGTCTTTCTTTATACATTCTTTCAATAATTTGAAACTTTCATTTATAAAAAGTCTGCTGATGATTTAAAAGTTATAAATGGCATATTGTGGCTGAAATGTACAGTACCAGGAAACACGGCTTTTTAACATGGCTGTTGAAAGCCACGTGCCTATGAGCTAAACCATGCACTTGAGTCGATGCCTTATGGATTCTCTGCTTTCTACTTCTCTCCTCTTCTCTCCTCTCCTCTCCTTTCCTCCTTTCCTGCCTTCTCTCCTCTTCCTTCTCATTCCCACTCTTTTTTGAGTCTTCTGGCTTATCTGAGATTCTAACTAGTGGAGCCATGTCCCATGCTCTGCCTTCAAGGGACCCATAAGGATAGCAAATTTTACATCACAGGCCCAATCACTCAACTCTCACCTGACTCTTTTTGGTCACGATAGGTGGAATAAAAGAGGGTGGACAAATTGTATAAAGTAAAAGTAAGTTATTATACCTGAATTACTGTTTACTTTGGGAAATATGTCACCCTAAAAAAAACACTCACTAATAGGTTCTGGATAAGTTTGACACTGTGCCTGTCACAAAGCATCAAGTCTACTTATGGGGCCACGGAACAGTGGACCCAATCTTGAGTGAATTACACAGAAGAGACATCCTGGGCCTTTGTTGGATTCCCTCAAGCCATAGAGATCCAACAGTAGCTGTACACTTGTACATCTGTACATCTAGCAAGTTTATCTATTCAGGCTGATTCAATTTAGTTTTCCCTTTAGAACCCTAAAAAAATAAACAAGGTCCCTTCCTTGTCTCAAGCTCCCTTCCTTCCTTTTGATCCTGTCATTCTTTCCTGACTGATGGGGAAGTAAAGAAACCTTATTTTGACAAAGAACCCAAATCATGTTAGTTGAGATGCTTCTTTATTTCCAAGTCACAAGAAAGTTTCTCTTTGGAAAGTCTTAGGCGGTCCTGTTTTTGAGCTGCTTGTTCCATGTGACTCCCTAATTTGCTCTAGGTTAAAGGTTTTCACCACTGTCTTTCAACGAGGAGGAAGGAAAATAGCCTGGCCTTGGGAGTTCTTCTTCTAGTCCAACCTCTGCCATCGGCCAGCTGTGGGCTTTCAGCAACATGAAGTATGCTGGACTAGATGAGCCTTGCAAACATTTCCAGCTTTGAAAGTCTGTGAATCTTTGGTAGCTAAAAGGTGGTTCACCCTAAATTATCTTCTTGTAAACAGATAGAAAACTGAAGAGCAAAGAAACAAGAAAGAGAAATATGAAATAAAATTTGGGTCTCAAGCCAGAGGTTCTTTGAGTGATGCTTTCAGTCCTAGAGCACCATCTGATCATTATTGAATATTATTTAGTCATGAAAAAGAATGAAATCCTGTCATTTGCAACAACATGGACAGAACTAAAGGACTGTATGCTTAGTGTAATAAAACAGGCACAGTAAAACAAATAATGCCTGTTCTTACTCCTACGTGGAAGCTAAAAAATAATTCAACTCACGGACATAGAAAGCAGCATGAACACGTATAGCTATTATATACCCATAATAATTAAAACAGTTTTTTTTTTTAATTTAAAAGAAGAATAGTTGAGGGGTCTCAGGATAGCATACCCCTAAATATAGCACCTTGACATTTGAGAAAATAGCAGAAGTCAAAAGTTTATTCTGACCTTCTCCAGGCTTTTCCCTTGAAGTAGACCATAAAAGAATTATCTGACCTTCTCTTGAAATAGGTCATAAGACCTTCGTGTGCCCAATACTCAGAGGAAAAGAATGTCACACAGAGACATCAAGAAGAATCTGAACAAACAGGCCTTGTTAAGTCCCCCCACCCCACCCCAGTTTATTGCTGTTAGATCATATTCTTTTGTCCTTCAATCACACTTCTGTATGATTGCCCATAAAAATACAGTTTTCCCTGTTATCCGAGGGTGGGGTTGGGTGTGAGCTTTCATCTCTATAGATTCCTGTGTCGTGTAAAACTCGTATTAAAGAAAATATGTATACTTTTCTCTTGGTTAAAAAAATTATTGAGGATGTTTTTCTGTCCACTGTAGATACGGCTCTACTTCTCATTGCTTTTCTTTACTTTTTGATTTTCACCAAGGAAAAGTTGTGGGCACGTAGCCTGGGCTCCGTCTTAGCATCCTAGTGATAGCACTTGATAAACAAATTGTTGAATAAAGTAACTGCGTTAAAATACGCGTGGATCACATCTTGTCTTCTCTTGCCTTTACCTCCTAAAATAAACTCTAAGACATCTTACCAGAAGTGTCTTTTTGATATATTACCATGGGACAAGGAACATGTCTATTTTGTTTCCTGCTAGATAGTCTCTAGGTGGGTGCTTATAGGAGACACTAGAGACATATTTTTGAGGGAATAGATATAAAGATAAGTGGTAAATTATGATTGCTTAAAAAAAAATCTGCATTGTTCCAATGAAAGCATGATTCAATGTGCTTAAAACATCTTTTTAAATGAATAGATTAGTGCCAGGAGCATGTTTCATGAAAATGTCTTCTGATTTTAAATCGTTTCTGATGTCATAAAATAATTCCTCCTGGAGTAGCATTTAGATGGACAGAGCTGAGAGATTAGTGTGGATATATTTTACTGATGACTTATGCATGAGAAGATAACCAAAGATTTGAGTCTGAACAGAGATATAAAAGTGTTAGCAGACGAAAACAAGGCTGCCAAGTATTAATATTTCAGCTAAATTCACTTTGGAAGGTGGTAGTGGTACCAATGTTCAAGTTCTCATCTGAATGCCTAGCGGATAATGTCTTAAATTATGTGCTTCCTTTTTCTCCCTTTAACTCTGATCCTAAGCTTCCTGGAATTTAAGAACTGAAGACTAAAATATTTTAGTTGATTAGGTAACTGGTAAACAGAACCACATATAATTTCAAACTAGCCTGTTCAAACCTTAGCCTCTCTTGAAAGCCTATTTATGGTGTTTAAGAGGAAGAGTCTTTTATCAAAACCTGCACCAATTTTAAGACCTAGAACTAACACTAGCAGTGATTGCTCCATTATTTCTCTTGTTACAGGCCAGAAAACAGTGCAAATTTTTACATAACCCATTAAACAATTGATCTTAAACTACAAACTCTCAAATACAAATTCTATTTTTAAAGCTCCAAAATTATTCTTAGTCTAAAAGAAAATTTCATTCAAAGTGCATACTTGTGCTAATTTTCTAATTAAACTTGTTAAACATGATAAGGCAGCAGCACAATTAATGAGCAATTTTTTAATTTGAACTATAAAGATGTAAATGGTATGTGCAGTATTGCAATACTGCATATAAATGAAAGTTTAACATTATGAAAATTTGTGATGCTGAATGTTTCTAGTTAATTCTTTAACATCTAATATAAACTACAATGAATATTTAAAAACCACAGCAGCAAAAAACACTTGGAAGTTATTTCAGAATTGATAATAAGAGACAATATTCACACGTGGCACTAAAAACTAAGATAAGCAAAAGACAAATATTTCTTCTCTAAATCTACTTATAACTATATGCAGTAGTTTACACATCCTAACATCAAAAAGTAAAAAGTAGTATCTGGCATGGCATGTAATAGTATCTGGCTTATTTACTCCAAATAAGTTACAGCTCAGAAGTAAGCCTTACAAAAACGCATGCCAGTTGGCAACAAGCAGACATGATATCTTGAAAATAATTGTCTTCTTAAAAGCAGCTAGGAACAGGAAACATTTTAGGTGACATTAAATACACATACAAAACAGGCAGAGCTACTTCCATTTCAGAAAGAAGGGCAGAAAGGAGAGTGACAATGAAAACCAAAACATTTTTGTCATGATTAGCTACAAACCACAGCATTAGTTGAAAACTAGCAGAAGAGAAAAATCTCTACTAAAACTAAGTTTCAGAGAATGTGTTGGAGGGACACGAGGAAATGATTGACGGAAATCTTTTATGGAGACCACGTTTTTATTTTTTGGTAGCAAAACAGAGTCTGGGAAAACACACCTTGGCTAAAACCTCAGAGCATGGTCTTGCGTGTTGTTAAGTGTGCTGTTTAAGCCTCTGTGTGCAAGGAACCTGGCTATAGTCTCTCTTCTCTTCAGTCTGCAATATTCCAGCCACTCTGAGCCATCACAGTCTCTGCGTCACCCTCCAAATGCCCACTCCAAGTCTGAGCCAACTCCCTTTCCTCCATCCAGTTGCCAGTCCTTCATCTCTCCCCACTTCAGGGTTCAGCACAGATAGCATTTCCATCCAAAGCCTTTCTTGACTCTGCCTGGTAGAGTTCATCTAATTCTAGACTATTGGGGTGGCCAAAGATCTTAGGCATCAGTGGTTTCACTTCCTCGTCTTACAGCTAATCATGATTTCAAATACTTTTCTTTCCTTCTTATAGCACACTGCCTTATCTTAACTGTAAATTTCTTAAAAAGTGAGATAACATCCCATTAGCCTGGGAACCCTTCTGACACTTAACATAGGGCCTTGTACGTGGTCGGTTACCAGTAACTGCTTGTCAAATTAAGTAGAAAGAGCTTAATTCCAGCACGTGATGAAAACTTACTTAATAAGCATCTTATCACATGGTATTATAGATACCCAATTAGGAAAACATTAAAACGTTATAAAAACAGTAAATGCCATTTAGAATCCTCCTCTCAACACAAGCTATTACAAATGAAACCCAGTTAAGAATAAAAATTCTGGTGAGTCCACACCGAGGGTGCATCTTGGAAAGGTGCAGGTGAAGTTTACTAAGTGTAGAGCATAAGGTTTTGAACACAGCAATTGAGAAAATGCCATGAGGGCTATGTTGACCAGTTCGGTGAGAATATTTCAGACTGTATATGGAACTAATGCATTGTACCTCATGATTGCATTATTGTACACAGCTATGAAAAAAAAAGAATAAAAATTCTGGGTGTCTTAAATTTCACTTGACAAGAACATTTTCATTGCCTCCCACCTGCTTCACGTATAGGAAATACCAGGTGTCTTGAAGTAGCCATTGCTACTAAACGCTGGAACTCACATTACATTCAGGTCTCCCGGTTCTTGTTCCAGTGAGTCTTCCCTCCGTTTTTACCATCTCTAATAATGGGTAACAATTCATTCCTGATCTATTTGAGCAGCAAGAAAGTCTACAGCTTCAGGGGTTTGTCATTCCTCCCATATAGCCCTCACTAATCAAAATATATTTGATGATCCGACCCATTGTTATCTCCTGGAGTATTCTTGGAAATGAAAAATCTCAGACCCAACCCCAAACATAATTCTTACCAAGATACCTATTTTATTTTTATGCCCATTGAATTTGGGAAGTGTTCTAGACGACAGGGAGACTGCATTTTCACTTTGGGCACTCTTTATGTCTGCAATGAAGAAACGGTTTCTAGAAGGGCAACAGAAGATCTTCATTAAATACTGCTTACAAGGGAAAAAATACCAGAAATGAAATATGTAGTATCTGCCAAGGACTTCAGTAGTATTTAGCAAGCATTTTTGTTATTGAGATATGATGCCAAGGAGGAAAGTGCATTTTAGGTTTATTGAAATATCTAAGTACCTTACATTTTATATAGTACTTTACAAAAGCATTTTATATAGTACTTTACAAAAGCATTTTCTGTGTTGTAAACATAGAAATTTACAAACCATGTCAAACAAATTTTGATGGAAAATTTAAGATCTTTCACGATAATATCATAATAATTGTCAGTTAAGAAAAAGCCCTGCCTTCTCTATTGCAGCCTATTTGCAACAATTTCTGGTTCTCTATGAAAGCTTATTATTACTATTCAATCGTTTTGAAGATGAGAAAAATCAGCAATAATTTTAAAAAGAGTAGAACATTTCAAATTCTTTTTGTGGACCCAGTACCTTCTTTCTCCTGAAAAGTTAGTTGTGAATCATTGAGCCTCTTCTGGTGAATTTGCAGGTGTAACATCAGGACATTCTAGAAAGTTTAGTATAGAGGAGCGAGAGCTGATTCATATAAGTTTGCTTCTTCTCTCAAGAGAACTAGAGTGAAGAACTCAGATCAAAGAGAATCAAGACAGCACTAACTGCAGAGTCCCAGTGGGACTGCACTTTTAATTCTCTTTCTTAAGGGAAATTGAAATAGTCTGTGTATTTTGAAAGTTTTGGTTTCTCTTTTTCCAACTGAAAGATAATAATTGAATATGTGATTTTATGGTCATTCTGGAAAGATTAGGTAAGAAACTTCCAGATTTTACAAATACACAGACATGTGTAGGCTAAAGTAAATGTAGGCTAACATCCGAAGGAGGAATAATTATCTGAATCATCAAAGGCTTCTGTTTACATTTTGATTTCTGAATGTAATAAGAAGATATTGAGGTGGGAAAAAATGTATTTATACTTCAGTGGTTTCTATGAGTTCGGCTAAAACCTTTAGTTTAAAAGAAAGAAAGTCAGTTGAATGTTTTAATCTTTGAAATAGTAGTTCAAGAAACAAAGAGCATGGAATAAGAAGTCAAGTAAGCTAGGTTCTGGTCTATTTTTATAATTAGTTGTACGGGGTGGCCATAAAGTTCATGTGCAATGTAGTGTGCTAGTCAAAATTGCACACAAACTTTATGGCCACCCCTGTATAATCCAGGGTAAATCGCTAAATCTTCCAGGCTCTGTTTTGTCATTTGTAACATTTCACAAAGTTCTGGATGAGGAGGAAGATGATTTCTTAACCTCAGGAAGTGAAAGCAGAGTGAATGGTGCAAGGCAGCAAGGAGATAGCAGCCAGGACCGCTCTACATTCCTCACCAGCTAACAGGGCAGGGTGATTATGTTCTGCAATTCCGAAGTGTTTAGTGAAAAGGTACAAAGAAAATCATCTGTTTCAGTGAAAGAGAAATAACTTAGCAAAGCTTTCCAGAGGAGCTATTTGAATAATCCTTTAAAGTATTAATAGGATTCTAATCAAAAGAGTGAAAAGTATCATGAGAAACTGCCAAGGCCCACATAATGTTGCCAAATTTTTATTTTGTCTGTAAGCACCAACATCAACAAAATCCACCAACATAAACATCATCTCCCTGTAAAAGGACCGTCACCAACTCCAGGAGATGACAAGAGTCAACCTCCCACCAAGATATTTGGTATTATTTTCTAAAGTCATATATAATGAATAGGGAAGTAAATTTAATAAATATTAATTCAAAATAATTCTACTTTACAGTAAGGCTAAAATCTATTTTACGCATATTTTTAAGCAATAGGTTTTTTTTAATGAAAACAAAAAGTCTTTGTGTGTGTGTGTTTATATCAAAACAGTGTAAACATCATTTCATTTAAAAAGTTAGCAAATAACTCAATAGTATCCAGAAAATCAGATGAGCTCTCATCGCTGCACCTGGCTTTCGTTACTCTCTTCTCAGAAACTCACTTTTTTCATTAGCATGATGCAAATGAATAAATTGAACAAGAACTATTTTGGTGCCACCCAAGTTCACTTACATATATAAAAACACACATATATATCTGAAACTAAAACTTCATGAGGTAATACTACCTTCAGCAAAACTGAGGTCTTCTAATATTACCTATTTTCTTCTGAACTATTTTGCTTTTCATTAAAAATGTTGCTTGCAGCCACTGGTATACTGGATCTACCATGTCTATTTTTGAAAATAGGTTTTTAACTTTTCAGCAATTTTGATAGCCAGTTAATATTACATATATCACTTAAAATCAGTTATAAGGGAAGATTTATATACCATGGAAATCATCAAACTCTACCAATCAGGGCTTTTATTTTTCTTGAAAGCCAGGTATTTAACACATGACAATACAAAATTGATTATAGTCCATCTGTTATGAATGAGTCTCAACTTACAGTTAATAATTTTCTTCTTTGCTTTTTCCTCTCACTACTTTTTTGCATGTATGTGTGGAAACAGAGTCTCACTCTATTGCCCAGGCTAGAGTACCATGGTATCAGCATAGCTTACATTAATCTCAAACTCCTTGGTTCAAGCAATCCTCCTGCCTCAGTCTCCTGAGTAGTGGGACTACAGGCACCTGCCACAAGACCCTGTGAATTTTTCAGTTTTTAGTAGAGATGGGATTTCCCTCATGTTCAGGCTGGTCTGGAACTCCTGAGCTCAAACCTCGGCCTTTCAGAGTGCTAGGATTGTAGGCATGAGCCACCATGCCAACCCCACTACTTTATTATTCAAAAATATCCGTATATATACATTAAGAAAAAAGGAATGATGGATTCAAAACACAACCTTTTTGTCAGATATTTTACACATATTAAACATCAGAATACCAAATAGCAATCCAAAATGTGGATGAGGCAAAGGGTGAAATTTTTAAGACACTGGACAGAATTCAGCTGCTAATCAAATAGAAAATCGCCAGCTGCTGTGATTAAGATGTTGCATTAATGAAAACTCACCTAGAGTCTGGGGTCTCAGTTACACTTTCTTTTTGTTTTATTATTATTAAATCATAGCTGTGTACATTAATGCGACCATGGGGCACCATACACTGGTTTTATAGACCGTTTGACACATTTTCATCACGCTGGTCAGTTACACTTTCCATTTCATCTTTTGTTTAAAAAAACATTCAATCTAGTAAAAGGCTTACCTTTCAGCTAACAAATTACTGATCCTGAAAGAATATGGGTTTTTTAATTATTTCCTTATTTACTTATTTATAATTTTTAGATTGTTGTTGATGTGTCAAAATGCACCTGATCAGATACTAAGGAGCAAAAGTTAAATGGGAACGTCGCACAGCATGTGTGTGGTATTGAGAGGTCAAGTTTTATATTTTGATCCTTTTTGAGTAGTATGGAAGTTTTCCTGCATCCTCTTTCTTCCATTCCTGGATTTTTCCACCTTCTCTTTACTTTTCTAATTTTCTTTCTTTCTCTCTATCTGAAAGTAGCGGGTGTATGAAGGATTCTGAAAGGTATTAGAGGGGGTTGGGGCCCAAAGAATAGATTTCCTTTTTTACTCAAGTCTTAAGAATGAAGAGATTTCTAAGCTAGCCAAAAAGATACAGGCGTGTGCATGCACGTATACATATACACACACGTGATGCTTTAAGCAATTTTATTTTTCTAAGTTTTAGTCTTGTTGCTTCAGTTCACTCATGCAGAATAAGTCTATTCCGTTTCTTTTTGAGTAAACAAATTAGTGTTATGGAAATGTGAGCTGAAAATTTTACCTAGCAAAATGTACTTAAGCGCTCTGCGAAACCAGGGATAGAAGAAACCATATATTAAGGGATTACATGTAGAGTTAAAATAGCCAAACCATGTCAAGGCATCAAACAGAACGACAGGAACAGAGAAGTTTAGAAAGGGATCCAACAAAATGGTGAAGAAACAAGGAAACCAACACAATAAGAAAACACCCATCACTATTCCTAACGTTTTTGCTGCTTTTTTGTCTTTCCTCATTTGATGATTCTGATTTTCTGGCAAATTACTGATTGCACGAGCATGTTTTCTAGATACTGCAAAAATTTTGCCATAAATGCCCACCATCACAGATCCAGGAGTGAAGAAACCTGCCATAAACAAGGTGGTCCCCCACAGCTTGTTGAACATCACTGGGCAGGAACTGGAACAAGCAACCAAGATGGCATAGCCCTCTATGCCATCGGCGTAGGCCTCCGAGAAGATCACCCCAAATGCAAATGCTCCGGGGACGGACCAGCAGAGAAAGAGCAACCGTTTAATGACTGGAATTGTCATTTTCATGGAATAACGTAATGGGTAACAGATAGCATAAAATCTGTCAACAGCTACCGAGCAAAGATGGAAAATAGACGTGATGCTAAGCATCAAGTCAAAACTATAATGAATCTTGCAAAATGTAAGCCCAAAATACCAACAGTTCTCCACTGATCTGATCATACTGTACGGCATGATGGTAAATCCCAGGAGGAAATCAGTGACTGCCATGGAGAGAATGAGGAGGTTGGTTGGTGTGTGAAGCTGCTTGAAGTAGGAAATGGCAATTATCATGGCAAGATTGCCGAATACTGTGATGAGTATGGCTCCTGCCATAAATAAATACATGGCAGCTCGGACACCCGGGGAATTCTCATTGTCTGGGCAAGATCCATTTCCATATTCAGAGCAATCCAATGTTTCCTTTAAAAAATAAGAACACATAGAATTTTGTCAGAAAATAAACAAAATATTCTGTTTTATCTACAGCTTCATAGAAAAGCTTGAGAAGGATATAGAAGATTCAAGGAAGATAATATATACTGAAATATTATGTCTGATCTTTTCCTCTTACTTACCTTAACCTTTGTTTGTGAGCCCATGAAATTTTAGCCTAACTGGTTTAAATGACCATTATTTACCTTACACCTTCCTCTCTACCACTGACATTTAGTAAGCTCTTACTTTACTCCAGTAAATTTCTTACTTATGAAATTTTTAAAAAGAAGAAAAAGAACACATTATTTAAACTAACTATAATTGGTCCCCCTCACATGCACAGGAGGAATAGTGATCTATTACATGATACAGACCCTGCTTTCTCAAAAGAGTCTGGAATACAGAACCAGATTGGATTTGATTGGGGTCTTTTGCCTTGTGGGACCAAGAGGTTGTTATTTGAGAATAGTTTCATTCTTGTGTCCTATTATTTTTGCTTTGATTTTTTTTCTTTATGCTAAGGTTGTTGAAAGGGAGGAGAATCATTTAATTACCTCTAATTATCTGATAGAGTCACTTTGTTCAGCAAATCATAAAGATTTAAGAAGCATCACACCAGCCAGAGCAGCTAAAGCAGAGGTAGGCAGAGACCAAAAGTGGACAGACTTCACTCCTCTGCAAAGAGCAAACGCACCTCCCCATTGTCTTTCCGCAGAGCCCCGTGCAGCATGCAATAGGCAATAAGGACTGCCCAGCAAGTTCTGGAGTGTAGGTCACACAGACAGCTACAAGCAGGTGGCTGGGGAGTTTTTAGAAAGCAAGCCATCTCCACTACAAGAAAAACAAGATTATGCCCTCCTCATGGGGACCCATTGCATTCATTTTGCTTATAAAAATCCACAAATTTTGGACAATGAATTTCACGAACTTATGCGAGAAAAGGTGCTACATACTTCAATCCTGCATAACACTATGGGTCACCTTCAAGGTACTCTCCTCGGGAAGCTATGCACTGATGCCCTTCAAAGCAATTTTGGGACTCTTTTTCTGAAATGGCCATCAGGGCGGTTGCAACATGTCCATGAGTTAGAATAATTTCCTTTTTAAAATGCACATTAGGAAGAAAAGCACTATCTATATGCAAAGTATAACTCTTAATATTGCAGAAAAGCGTCTGGCTGTCAGTGGCCTCATACATCTCAGACCTGAACAGTGACTTACAGATAAACCAAAAAATTCTCAGCTTTGTGATATAAGAACACAGCACAAATTGAGCAAGATATATTAATTGAATGCCCACAATATATAAGACAAAAAGAAAGAAAGAGGAAAGTATGAACGCAGTGCTTGGCAGCAGGGATTCTACAAAACAGCTGAAGAAACAAAACACATCAACACTGAAAACCTAAAAGATTCTGTACCTCGGGGGTGATTAATTGACCAAAAAAGAGCTCCAGGCAAAGTGTGCAACCAAAGATCAAAAGTAGACAAGAGAATTTCAGTTTGGGTTAGACAAGAATGTTCCAGCAAGCATGTGACTTTTGACCAATGAATGAAAAGGATTTGAACAGAAGAGAAAAAAGCCTATTCCAAACACAAGGTGGGATGAAAAAAAAAAAGACAAAAGGCTTTAAGTATTCTGAGACCTAAAAGTAATTCTTGGGGATCTCTGTAACACAGCAGAGAAATTAGGGGGTTGGAGAGAAAATAGAGTAAGAGAGAAAAGGTTCTTAGTTTCACTGTTGCCCCCCAAGCCAGTATTCTTGGTCAGTTTAGAGTCAAAAGAGATTCCCCACTTTGTTCTTAAATTTGGGTAGTGATTTTTTTTTAAATGAAAATTAAGGTCAACAAATGCAATCAGTGTAACCTGGTTTCTTGTACCCTCAATGAATCCTCAACAATAAAAAAAAAAAAAAGAAAGAAAAGAAAATTAAGGTAATTAAGTTAGCTACAAGAGAGTGAGTGCATATCTGAAATTAAAAGCTTTCTCCAATTCATACCAAATGGTAAGACCAAGGCAATTTTATCCTTTTTATTCTTCCCACTCTGGGACCCCAGCCCCATTTACAGAGAACCCAATAGCCTGACTATGTGAAGGGACACATCTCAGCATTGGAGCTAAAGGTGGAGGAAGGAGCCACCTTTGTACCTGTGACCAGGGTGATCGTATACCACAAAATACGACCACTACCAAACCACATTTGAGGGCTCTGCCAATTAACACCCTAAATGCTGTATTGAGAAACAGTTGACTTAATTTTGAAGGATAGTTTCATCAAAGTACTTTTAACCAAAAATTTCTGAAATCTGTACAACTAATTTTCAAACTACAGTACATTCATCTTTAACAGCTAAAATTGGGGTTTCTAGTAAGTACACACTGTGTTACTCCTCCTAACATCCTCATAGAAAAAATGACAGGAGGAAAAAATGAGAGGTGAAGGATTTCCCCATCCCCTTGGTACCAAAATATGTAGCTATTTTCCACTTCCTGTTAGCTATTTGCTGATTACCACAGAAGGCAATATTGGTAGAAAATACAGAATTACAAACAAGAAAAAGAGATTCTGATCACCTTTAGTATGCTCAAGGAAAATGTAGTTGGTTTATTTTTAAAATCACTTTACTCCTTAGAAAGAAAAGCTAAGAGAAAGAACAAATAACAAATAATTTTATCACACACAATATTTTTGGGCTAAAGTCAAGTCCACCACAATAGTAAGCTTGAGATTTATTTGCTACTCCTTTGTGTTCTTGGATTAGTGACTTGGAGATTATGAATCATCCTACCATCCCACATCTATAAATGTCATCCTCAGTCCTGCTAAGTCTCCAATTGCAGGGTAGAGAGCTTGGTTCCTTTTCCTTGAATCAGCCAGAAACTTTAATAAGCCAATTAGCCTTAAGTACTAGAATAAAATTCTTTAAAACACATGATGCCTAAATTCATGTTTAATTCCTCATACAACCAAAACAGAGTGGGGAGAGGCACATCAGATGACTGTCTGATGAGTTTATCAGACGATACTTTCAATTCCGTGTAAGCCTCACATCCTCCATGGTATATTTGGCATAGTTTTTGCATGTGACATCTATCATCAGTTTAAACCTTTCAGTAACCATGTTCTTTACATATTTCAGATTGATTGTCTACAAAAAGCTAAATGAAAAAAACAGTGTTCTAAAGCTATATTCTTCCAGTGTCCCTTATTCTATGTTTTAAATCTATTGAGCAGACATCTATAGGTAACAGATTGCCAGGCAGTCAAATAGAAAGTCTGACTTTTTTCCATTTCTGTTATTTTTCTGCATGAGGCTTAGACATAACAATTAAAGACCTGAAACATAGGTTGGGCACCTGTAACTCAGTGGCAAAGATGCCAGCCACATATACCAGAGCTGGCGGGTACGAATCCAGCCTGGGCCTGCCAAACAACGACAACTACAACCAAAAAATAGCTGGGTGTTGTGGTAGGTGCCTGTAGTCCCAGCTACTTGGGAGAATCGCTTAAGCCCAAGAGTTTGAGGTTGCTATGAGCTGTAATTCCATGGCATTCTACCCAGGGTGACATAGTGAGACTCTGTCTCAAAAAAAAAAAAAAAATCTGAAACATAATGACTTGTTTTCCCATTCAGCTTATGAATAAATAACACATCTAAACTTTATTCTACAAAATTGTTAAAATAAATATGTTTTCCATGTTCCCTGAGAAAATGATTAAACTGTGGTACCATGACCACAATGATAAAGAATTTTCTGATTTTTCCAACGTGATCTCATTTCTTTTTGCCTTGTCATTAACTGGGATTAGTGCTACATGATTTAATAGTCCACTGCTTTAGTAACCACTTTTAAAACTTTTGAGGGATGTCACTATTCCTTCTTCTTGTTAATCATACTTTCTGCTTTCCTTTAATTATTTTCCTCTTATCCAAGCTATTGATTTTTTTCAGTTGTTTATTTGCCATCAAATATTTAATGCTAATGAATTGTATCCTATTAAATAATACAATGCCTGATATATAATGAATATACTATCAAAAGCTTCCTTCCATCCTTCTTTCTGTCCTTCCTTCCTTTCTTCTTATAAAAAATACCATATTCAAGAATATATTTGACTAGAAAAGATATCCCTAAGAAGTGAAAGAATTGGATTGTGAAGAAAAAGCCCAGGTAACTGTCTTAACCCTCCACTTCTCCTAGGTGAGTAGTTGTGCTAAATAATTTATTCAGCCACTTATGAAGAAGTAACCATTTCCAGGATTCTAAATATTCTTTCCTGGAAAAGTACTGCACTCCCAAAAGGCAGCACATTATCCTGTTCACATATTAAAATGATTCTGCCTATAGATTCATACTAAGTCCTGAATCTTCTATTAATACAATCTTCCCCATTCTCGCACATTTTCCCTGCACATGACCAGAATTCAAAAAGGAAGAATCAGCGCACCAGCAATGCTACTACATTATTAGGGCAATTTACTTCTTAAGAAAACGTCAAGAAAAGAGAATACAGAGATCTTTCTTTCATAATCCCACATTCTCCACATACCTCTCGCATGACAGAAGATGCCATTTTTGACTCGTTACTGAAGAAACTTTATTCTTTGTTTCTTTTCTAACCACCATAAATGTTTGTGTGGAACTAGAAGAACTGAACCATGTGAATTCTGCTGATTTATAACTTAGCGATTAGCCTCAAGGGAATCGAATCTGAAAATGAAAAAACACACACACAACTAAATCCAGCAACCTTGTCATTCAAAAGTTTACCAGCTCGATGAGCCTAAAGCGTTCCTCCATCCTCTCAGGAGTCTCCGTTTACCTATGTTTTGTCGCCTAAAGCACGAAAGGCTTTAAGTCTGCTATTGCATAAAGGCTACAAAAGCAAATTGGAACCCTTGAGTTACAGGTGGCCCTAAGAAGCCTGATCCCAGTCACACTTGGATGAGATCAGTGGTTCAAGCAGAAAAATGGACACATATCCTTTGTTATTTTAGGAAGCCCTGAGATGATCACAGTCCATGTTTTGCCTTCCATTCCAGTCACTGAGAAGAGCCCTTCACCTGTTACTTTACTCTTTTCTTCTTTATATAAATATGATTAAAAGAACATATTTCATTAGTTTTCTTAGACTTGGCAGAATTGGGTTTAACTCTTATCTCTTTATGCCAAAATCTCAGGTGCTACTGGATTGAATCAACTCATACGTTTAAAGGCCTACATTTTTGTTTGCTGTTCTTTTGAAATGTGAAAATTCATGCTTCCCTATGGGACAGACTTGGGAGCAAGACACTCAGATGTAGAAGAAATATAACACTGTCACTAGAAGACACCAAAATCCTGCTTGAATTAAAATAATAGCCACTCTGTGTGATCTCAGTCTATTCAACCCAGGGGACTGAGCTTTGAAGGGCTCACAATTCAACGCTCTGATGTTGACCTTTCGAAATTCTTAATAAATTTCTAACTGGGAGCTCCGCATTTTCATTCTGCACTGGAATCCACAAAATACACAGCTGGTCCTGCTCAAGCGCTCTCAGTAGGGTCTCTTGAAGAAAAGAAGGAAGAACCAAAAACAAATCCCTTCTAGAGCATATTCATGTCTATATTACAGTATTATGAGGAAATGCATACGAAAATATTTTTAATAAAAGTTTTACCAATATTAGCATGGTTGTTTACCAGGAAAGTAGGATTTAACTTTTTAATAATTATGCAAAAGATGTTGTTACTCAAATGTTGCCAACATCTTCTGTCTCTTCTGGAAGAGGCAGAAAGTTATTTTGGATAAATTTTCTTCGTCCCATAAAGAATTACTTACACATTCTCTTGTAATTATATGGATGGGAGTTAAGTAACAGGGGGAAGTTGGGACTTAATGTTTATTTTTATTTTTTTTCTCCTTCTAGGGTTTGTCGTTTGTTTTCTGGGTTTTGGGTTTTGCTTTGTTTTTTATTTCAAGTTAATGTGAGGGTACAAACAACTCGGGTACAGTATTTGTGTTTGTTAGGTAGAGTCCCTCTTATGGGTGTGTTATATACCCTTACATTGTGCCCAGTAAGTGGGAGCACACCAATTCCCCTTCTCCCTCCTCTCCTTTCCTCCTTCTCTTGTTCCCCCTCCCCCCCAACTTGAATTGAATTGAGTTTTTCTCTTATGTGGGCATGTGTTAGATCATCTGCTGGCTTCATAATAGCATTGAGTACATTGGATATTTGGTTTTCCATTCTTATGATCCTTTACAGAGGAGAACGCATTTCAACTCCATTCAGGTCAATACAAAAGATGTAAAATCTCCATCTTTATGGCAGAATAGTATTCCATGGTATACATATACCACAGTCTGTTAATCCATTCCTGGGTTGATGTAAATTGAGCTGTGATGAACAGTATGTTTTTTTTTCTTCTCAATAGACGCCTAGCAATGGTATTGCAGGATCAAATGGGAGGTCTAATTTGAGTTCTTTGAGGATTCTCCATACTTCTTTCCAAAGAGGTTGTATTAGTTTGCAGTCCCACCAATAGTATAAAATTGTTCCCTTTCTCCATCTGTAACAGTATCTGCAACTTTGGGACTTTGTGATATGGGCAATTCTTACTGGTGTTAGGTGATATCTCGGGGTGGTTTTGATTTGCATTTCTCTGGTGCTTAGAGATTATGAGCATTTTTTCATATATTTGCCTGTCTTCCTCAGAGAACATTTTGTTCATATCTCTTGCCTGGTGGTAGATGGGATTGTCTGCTGGGTTTTTTTGTTGATTAATTTGAGTTCTCTATAGATCCTAGTTATCAAGCCTTTGTCAGATTTGTAACATGCAAATATTTTTTCCCATTCTGAAGTTGTCTATTTTATTTAATTGTTGTGTCCTTAGCTGTGCAGAAGCTTTTTAGTTTAATTAAGTCCCATTTGCTTATTTTTGTTTAATGGGACCTAAAAAGCCTATGTGGAGCAAAGGAAATGAGTCTCATCTCCTTTCCATTGAAGTCAAATCTTACAATATCTAGGAAACTGAAACGTACCATTTCAGGCAAGCTAGCAAGAAAAGACATTAGGGCTTTCATGAGTGGGACAGATTATGACTGAGGGTAGAAAGAGGAACGGTAATGCCAGCCAAAACCAAGCCCAGAAGCTTTCTGGCTGAGCTTCAGAAAACTCTTGGGAATCAGCCTCACTAATCCTGAGCACAAGATTTAAAAATAACAGCTCTGGGCTCGGCGCCTGTAGCTCAAGCTGCTAAGATGCCAGCCACATACACCTGAGCTGGCGGTTTCGAATCCAACCCAGGCCTGGCAAAAAACAATAATGGCTGCTACCAAAAAATAGCTGGCGTTGTGGCGGGCGCCTGTAGTCCCAGCTACTCGGGAAGCAGAGTCAGGAGAATCGCTTGAGCCCAGAAGTTGGAAGTTGCTGTGAGGCCACAGCACTCTACCCAGGGCGACAGCTTGAGGCTCTGTCTCAAAATAAATAAATAAATAAATATAACAGCTCTGTAGGGAATGGAAATGTAATAAGCTCCAATTTACTTTTCTTCTTCTTTTTTTCTTTTCTTTCTTTCTTTTTTTTTTTGCTGTTGTTTTTAAGCCATTAAGGTTTTTCTTTTATTATTATTATCTGGGATTCATTGAGGTTACAAAGAATTAGGGTACCTTGATTGTATTTGTTAGGTAAAGTCCCTCTTATAATTCTGTCCCGCCCCAAAGAGGTGTGTCACTCTCCATGACGCCCACCTCCCTCCCGACTCCCTCATTCCCTACCCCCCCACCACGTATTAGCTCATCTACTGCCTTCATTTTAGAATTGATTGGATTCTTGCTTCTCCATTCTTGTGATGCTTTACTGAAAGAATGCCTTCCACCTCAACACATTTCCTCTTTTCTAAGAAGGAAAAGAAAATGCAAACTATCCACACATCTCTAAGCCCTTAGAAACTACAGCTTCCCTTCATAACGTGGTGTCTCTACATCATGGCAGTCAGAACGGCATCATCAGACTAGGCCACCACCTGTTTTCAACAGTGACACCTTGTGGCAGCCTCAGAGAACTGAATCTTTGGATTGAGTCCCCAGGGAATGTAGCCAAAAGGAAAGACCCAAAGGGAAATGGGGAAATTGGCTAATTAATTTAAATACTACAAAGAGATATGATTTTATTTTGTACCTTAAGCTGGGGAAAAGTAATATATCAAGAACATAGTTCATATTTTTTAATGGAACTTGGGTGTGCAGAATTTGAATTAATTGAATTTAATCATGCCAATCATGTCTTGCTTGCTTTGCAACATAATGAACATCTGGGCTGTGAATTAGATTAGCAGTGTATTATATACATCTATATGCTGCTTCTTGTCTGTCACCTTAAATTTTTTTTATAATTATTTTGTATTTATTTAATATTTATATATTTATATAACTAAATCAAAATATTGTTTAGCTTGCTTCTATAACTCTTTGTAAATGGGTATCATGCTTTTTGTTGTCTTTTGGAGTTTGTTTTGCTCTTATTTTTCCATTGAACTTGATATTATATGTAGCTGTAGTTCTTTCATTTCAGTGCCATATAATACTAATAATCTGTTCATCTTTTCTTCAATTTTTATTTGAATTATTTCCAGTTATTTTGTTATAATGAACAGTGCTATTCTGAATACTCTAGTGAAACTCCTCTGGAAAATATTAAAGATATTTTCTTGGAAATATACATGAAAAAGTAATTGCAGAGTTCAATAAGAATATGAATACTCATCTTCACAAAATGGAAACAAATTGTGTTCCCAAATAGCTGTTCTAATTTATATTCTCACAATCAGTTTATAGAAGTTTTATTGACCTACATCCAATACATTGTATTGTCAGGGTTAAATTTTTGACAAGTTAACAAGTGAAAAGTAGTATTTTATTGTAGTCTTGACTTCCGTTTTCCAGATTACCAATGAAGTAGAATATTTTTTTTTTTTTTTTGGAGACAGACTCATTTTGTCACCCTCAGCAGAGTGCCAGGTGTCACAGCTCACAGCAACCTCAAACTCTCAGGCTTAAGCGATCCTCTTGCCTCAGCCTCCCAAGTAGCTGGGACTACAAGTGCCCACCACAATGCCAGGCTATTTTTTTGTTATTGTTGTTGTTGCTGTTTAGCAGGCCCAGGCCAGGCTCAAACCCACCAGCCCCAGTGCATGTGGCCAGCACCCTAACCACTGAGCATGAGCACCGAGCCCTTTTCCTCTTTTCTTATAGAAATTCTTTCTGTGTCCTTAATAATAACCTTTTTTCAGTTATATATGTAGCAGATATATTCTCCCAGTGGATAGTTTGCCTTTTCTCTTCCTTTCAGGTATTCCTTGATTTAAAAAAAAACAAAAAACTGTTATATAGCTCAATTCATTAATCTTTATAGTTTCCTGTGATTTTATTTAAGAATTCTTTCACAACTTAAAAGTCAGAAAAATATGCTTGTAGTCCCAGCTACTTGGAAGTCTGAGTCAAGAGAATTGCTTAAGCCCAAGAGTTTGAGGTTGCTGTGAGCTGTGACGCTATGGCACTCTACTGAGGGCGACATAGTGAGACTCTGCCTCAAAAAAAAAAAAAAAAGAGTCAGAAAAACATTCATTCATATTCTCTACTGAAAATTAAAAATTTTGCTCTTACCCTTCAAATTTTAATCCATCTGGAATTATGTATGGTAGGAGTTAGGGAATAGAATTTAATTTTTTTTATGCAAACCATCTTTTTCCAACTCCGCTTATTTAGTAGATATTCCTTTCCCCACTGATGTCATGCAGTTATGCCTTACATCAAACTCCGCATGTACCTCTGAGCGCTCTAATTCTTCACCAATTCCTGATTCTAACTAACTTGTTTAATGCTGTATGACCCACATTGTCTTAATTTTACACTAACTATATTTAAGAGAGAAGCCTTGTTTCTTTGCTCCTCCTCTCCTCTTTTCCTCCTCTGCCTCCTGAAGTGCCTGGTAATTTTTTGGTCTTTTAAACATCCATATTAATTAGCTTTCCAAGTTCCACAAAAACCATGTTGAATTTTAAGTGGATAGCAATTACATCATGTCAATAGTAAATCTTTCTATCCATAAACTTGGCATACCTCCACATTTAATTGATCTTCTTTAATGCTCTTCAGTAAACTATCTCAATATTCTACAAATAGTTCTAGTAAATCTTTCTATCCATAAACTTGGCATACCTCCACATTTAATTGATCTTCTTTAATGCTCTTCAGTAAACTATCTCAATATTCTACAAATAGTTCTTGCGCATCTTTTGATAGTTTTATTCCTTGGTACCTCATAATTTTTATTTGTGTCTTTTCTTCTTTTTTAAGACAGAGTCTCACTTTGTTGCCCTCAGTAGAGTGCTGTGGTGTCACAGCTCACAGCAATCTCAAACTCTTGGGCTCAAGCAATTCTCTTGCCTCAGCCTCCCAAGTAGCTGGGACTACAGGCGCCTGTCACAGCGCCTGGCTATTTTTAGAGGCAAGGTCTCATTCTGGTTCAGGCTGGTCTTGAACCTGTGAGCTCAGACAATCCACCCGCCTCAGCCTCCCCGAGTGCTGGGATTACAGGCATGAGCCACTGAGCCTGGCCTACATTTGTGTCTGTTTAAACTTGCAGTTTACATTTGATTATTACTGGTTCAGACATTCATCTGAATTTCTGTATATTGGTCCACTTTGTATCCAGGCAACTTGTTGAATTTTGTTATTTTAATAATTTATAGCTAGTTTCCTTTTGTTTTCTATGTTGTCAGTAATATCACCTGCAAATAATTATGGTTTTATTTCCCCTTAAGTCTTTAATTCTTTATTCTTCATATGAAGTACCAAGACCTCTGGAATAAAGTTTATTGAGATACAATTAAAAAATGATGAAACCAGCTTGGCACCTGTAGCACAGTGGTTATGGCACCAGCCACATATACCCAGGCTGGAGGGTTCGAACCCAGCCCAGACCAGCTAAACAACAACAATTGCAACAAAAAATAGCCGGGCATTGTGGCAGGCCACCTGTAGTCCCAGCTACTTGGGACGCTGAAGCAAGAGAATAGCTTAAGCCCAAGAGTTTGAGGTGGTCGCTGTGACACAGTGAGACCCTGTCTCAAAAAAAAAAGAAAAGAAACTGCTTTTTCAAAAGCTCATTTGTACCTCTTACTGTCTGGGCACAATGGTGCAGGCCTGTGATCCTAGCACTCTGGGAGGTTAAGGTGGGGGCCACCTGAGCTCAGGAGTTTGAGACCAGCCTGAGCTAGAGAGAGACCTCTGTCTCTACTTAAAATAGAAAAATTGGGTGGATATACGGACATAGCCGTGGGTGCTTGCAGTGCCAGCTATTTGGGAGGCTAAGGCAGGATTGCTTGAGCCCAGAAATTTGACGTTGCTGTGAGTTAGGCTGATGCCACAGCACTCCAGCCTGGGGAACAGAGAAAGACTGTGTCAAAACAAAACAAACAAACAAAAAGCTCATTTATACCTCTTACGATATTTAAAAATGACATTTAAGTCTTTTAGGGATGATATTATAGTTCAAAACATTTGGGGAACTCCTTTCTGCCAATCTAAAAAAAAAATAGCCTCTTTGATTATAACTCATAATGATTTCTAGGAAATAAACATCACAATTACCATTGACTTTTGCCTTGAATGTATATTACTGTCTCTGAAATACAATGCACATTAAAGATTTTTTTAATATGTGTTAACCATTTTAATCTGCAAAAACTAGAGTCCGCGTGGCCTCAGTCTGATAATGACTTGGTACTCCTCAGAATTACTAACATACCTATCGTGGCAGCTTTCATAGTCACTCCCAGGTTCCTTACTGAGACTTTTAGCTTACACTGCATTTTACTATACCCAATTCCCACTTGATTTTTACCCTGGCTCCCTCCACTTCAAATACACATTAATAAAGTTGATTTCAAACAAAAATTTTTTATACCACAGAAAAGGGAAAATCATGGGAGAAAGGAAAGAAGAACTAAAGAAGGAAGGAAGCAAAGATAGATAGATGATAGATAGATAGATAGATAGATGATAGATAGATAGATGATAGATAGATGATAGATGATAGATAGATAGATGATAGATAGATAGATAGATGATAGATAGATAGATGATTGATAGATAGATAGATGATAGATAGATGATAGATAGATAGATACATAGATGATAGATACATAGATAGATAGATAGACAGTTTACTATATTGCTTGCAACAGATTGATGGGAACATGTTAGACTTTTCAGTAAGTAGCGTTAGGACAATTATGCAGAAATATAAATGAAATTGGATTCCATTTCACACTATACACAACAACCAGTTTCACAGTTAAGACAAATGTGAAAAGAAAAATTATAAAACTGTCAGAAGAGAATGTAGAAAACTTGCTTTACGAATGCCTAGTAGAGAAGGATTATTTAAGTCACAAAGGCATAAAACATAAAGAAACAATTGATAAATTTGACCCCATGGGGATGAAGAATTTATGTTTAGCAAAAGTCATTATAAAAGATTAGAAAAATATACTACTAACTGGGAAAAGATATTTGTCATAAATGTAAATGACAAAGAGTTAACCTCAGGAAAATGCAAAGAACTATAAACAAAGGTAAAAATCAAAAAACAATGGTATTTTTTTCTAAGCCAAGTGTAGGCAGCAAGGATACTCATCGTGATTTTCATACCTAATGTTTATATTTTACATATTGTCTGTTATATGTAATAAATGTAACAAAAATTCTACTCAACATTTATTAAAAATTGCTTATTTTGTAAAGACAAATCATCACCATGCAATGTGTTATGTACAACAATAAAACTACTGAAAATTGCTTTCCAAGATCAGAGAATAGAACACCACCTGAGGCTAAGAGGGATGCCATCAGGAAAGCTTCAGAAAAGACTTATTTTTTTAAATGAGGCTTGAAATACAAGAAAACAATTTGGTGAAGAGTAGGAATAGGTTGTTCAAAGAATAAAGAGTTCTGAAGAGGCATGGAGTTTTTAGGAAATTTAGATAATTTGGTATGGCTAAAAACCACACTGAGATGTCACTGTACACCAGAGTGGTTATTATTAGAAAGACCAAAAAAAAAAAACAGATGTTGGCAAGTATAGAGAAAAGGGAACACTCATATGCTGCTGATAGGAGTGGAACCTCTTTGGAAAGCAGTATCAAGATTTCTCAAAGAGGTAAAAATAAAAACTACTGTATGATCCAACAATTCCGGTGCTGAGTATCTACTCAGAGAAAAAGAAATGATTATGTCAAAAAGACACCTGTACTCATTCATCACAGCACTATTCACAGTAGTAGAGATATGAAAGCAACCTAAGTGTCTATCAAGAGATGATGAGGTCAATTGCAAAGCAATTATATGAAACCACAAAGAATGTACTGAAGCTACTAAGCCTTTAGCATACAGTTTAGGGTCCTAGTGTAAAGTCCTTGTTTATAGGTCATTGACCTGTCATCTATCAGTAATGAGAGGACTGGGATAATAATTTTACATACAAATATAAAAAAAAGGAATGTCTTTAAGTTTCTTGAAAATAAAGTTAATTTCAAAAAAAAATTCATTTTTCCTAATGCTATCAGCTTTTAACTATTCATAGTTAGTTGCCTGCACTTAGGGACTTTAGAAAAGAATTGTATTTTGTCAGTTATGTATAGATGGTGGTGATGGATGCATTTATTTACAATACCCTTTTTGTGTTTAGTTTATGAACTTCAAATTGCCCATTTCTTAACAATATGGTCTGCATTTGATATGAAGGATGTTTTCTTGATAAATCTCTATTGTACTATTTGGAAACATTTGTGTTTTCCTTGCAGCCAAACTGTACTCGTGGGATTGGTTTAGGGTTAAATCATCAACATTATTTCATAAAAATAAATATAAGAATTCGTCCTGTGTTAAAAAAAATGACGATGAGGTAAAGAAAATGTAGCATATACTAGTATATGCAATGGAATTCTACTCAGCCATAAAAAAAAGAATGAAATAATGTCTTTTGCAGCAACATAGATGGAGCCGGAGGCTAGTGTCTTCAGTGAAACAACTCAGAGAAATGACAAATAGTATGTTTTCACTTCTAAGTGGTAGCTAAATAATGTGTAGACTCTGGAATGATGGATGCTAGAGTTCAGAAGGTTGGAGGGTGGGAGTGATGTGGATAATAAGAAATTTCTTAGTTGAGTACAATGTACATTAGTCCAGTAATGGCTACACTACATAATATATCCATGAAACAAAATTGAAACTGTATTCCATTAATTTCTTACAAATAAAAAAATATTTGTAAGAAAGAGTCAGGAGATACAGGTAGAAAAGTAGACAGGACAAATCACAGAAAGTCTCTTATGCTAGCCAAGAAAATTGGGCATTATTTTGTAATACAAAAAGTAAATGGCTCCCTGGCTGCCCAAGGATTGTCCGCCATCATGAACAACATAGCAACTTTCCGGACCAGGAAGTTCATGACTAACTGACTACTTCAAAGGAAACAAATGGTCATTGATGTCCTTCACCTTGGGAAGGCAACAGTACCAAAGACAGAAATTAGAGAAAAACTAGCCAAAATGTACAAGACCACACACGATGTCATCTTCGTATTTGGATTCAGAACTCACTTTGGTGGTGGGAAAACAATGGGCTTTGACATGATTTATGATTCTTTGGATTATGCAAAGAAAAATGAACCCAAACAGAGACTTGCAAGGCATGGCCTGTATGAGAAGAAAAAGACGTCAAGAAAGCAGCGAAAGGAATCCAAGAAGAGAATGAAGAAAGTCAGGGGGACTGCAAAGGCTAATGTTGGTGCTGGCAAAAAGGCGAAGGAGTAAAGACTCTACAGTGACGTTATCTGCAGCCATTGTATAGGTTTTTCACAAGAGGATTAATAAAGACTTTTCATGTGGAAAAAAAAAAGTAAATGCACAATCATTCAAGTGTGTTCACCAGCAGAAAGACATGGTAAATTTAGGTTTCAGATGAATCAGGGGCTACTATGTGGAGAATGGACTAGAGAGGTCATGGTTTGAGGGCTAAAAACCATTTGGGGGATTTATTTAGAGTCCACGGGAGGGTTAAGACTTGAATGATGATACATTGTCCCCTTTTGATTGGGTGTGGGAAGGAAGAGAAGAAGGATCAAGAATTACTCCCAGATTTTTGGCTTAAGCAGTTGCAAGGGAGGCGATGTCAGTCAATAGAGAACACAGGAGAAGGTGGGGTAATGGGATGATTTGGTTTAGCTTGGCATGTGTAGAATGTTGAGTGCCACAGAGGCGGAGCAAGATGGCAGCCGAGTAACAGCTTCCTTGCATCTGGGCACCGTGAGTCTGGAGAGATAGGACTCCAGGCATCTCTGGCTGGTGGGATCTGCCTATCATCACCCCTGAGAGGATACAGGAGTCAGCGAGAGACTTCTGGACCCCAAGAGGAGGACTAAAACAGTGGAAAACAGGCAAGTGGTCGCGTGTGTTCAATCGTCTAAACCCGCCTGCAACTGTAAGTTCAGTAGCAGCGAGACTGCAAACCAGAAAGGCCTTACCTGTGAACTGTTTTGGTGTCTTTGGACTTGGCACTCAGCTGAACTGCCTTGGGGAGAGCCTGAGTGGGAGTGCGGAGAACTTTGGCCGTTGTCTAGGGCCCCAGTCTGAGCCGCTGAGCCAGACGGAGCTAATAGTGTTTGGCTCTGGGTCACAGGCGGACATTGTGAGCGATCTGCCCCGGCAAGCTCTGCCCTCAGGGTCGCAGAGCTGGAATTGGGTGGGAGCTGGTAACCCAGCGACAAAGTAGCCTAAGGGCGGGGTCTGAGCCACCTTGCAGCCCTAACCCTGGGGGGCAGAGGGAGACCAGTTTTGACACACAGGGTAAGTGGATAGCCACTTCAGCAGTGATTCCAGCGACAAGCACTTCCCTGAGAAAGCTTCTGCTCAGTAAGTGAACAAGTTCAAAGTGCCTTTTAAGTGCGCTGAAGAGAGATTTAGGGTGTTGACCTGCTGGGGTTTGAGAAACTAGCAGCCTCCAGTCGTATCAGAACTGTGATTAACATCTCATACCCCAGAAGACCACGTGTTGCCCAGACAATATTCAATAACATATACATACTGCTTTGTTTTTGGTTGTGTTTTTTTGTTTTTGTTTTTTTTTTTGGTTTGGTTGTTTTTTTGTTTATTTTGATGTTGTGGATTGTTGTTTTGTTTTTTAAGTTCAACCTTTTCCATACAGATCCTTTTTCTTTCTCAATTTTTCTAGTTTAACTATAATTTCCCATTGCTGCCTATTTCAATAATTAGAACTTCATTTTTGTTAGTGTTTCTACCGCTATTATTTGGTTTTTCCAGCCAATTTTATCCTGTAAAGTTTTCTGTTTGCTTGTTTTGGTTTGATTTATAGCATTTTTGTCTTTCCTCTCTACTTGGTGGAAGTGGGGTACTGTGTCTGATCACGTTAGCAAAGAGCTGCTGACCTCAATGGAACCACCCCACTGGGCACCACCAGAAGGTGTTTTCTTTTTTTTAAGGTTTTATCAAAGTACCCTACTGTACACCTATATTGCTCTGTCTCCCTCTTTCTGTGCCTCTCTTCTTTTTGTCAATATTCCTTTTACCCACCCCCTCTCCTTTCTCTATTTTTCTCTTTTTTTTTTTTTTTCGTACCACTCGGTCCTCCTTTCTTTCATCCCTTTTTTGCTCTTAAACCTTCTCACCCTTCTGGTCCTGTAACCCTTAGTCCACAGGAACGAGAACTTAAAGAGCAAGAGGAAGTGAAAGGAAAATTAGGGCAAGGAAACAGATAAAAGAATCACCCATGAGGAAGAATCAGCAGAAAACTCCAGGCAACATGAAGAACCAGTCCAGAACAACCCCGCCAAGGGACCATGAGGTAGCTACTGCAGAGGATTCCACCTATACAGAAATGTTAGGAATGACAGAAAGGGAATTTAGAATACACATGTTGAAAGCAATGAAAGAAATGATGGAAACAATGAAGGAAACTGCTAATAAAGTGGAAAATAACCAAAAGGAAATCCAAAAACAGAATCAAATCAGAGATGAACGATATGAAGAATATAAAAAGGATATAGCAGAGCTGAAGGAAATGAAACAGTCAATCAGGGAACTTAAAGATGCAATGGAAAGTATCAGCAACAGGTTAGACCATGCAGAAGAAAGAATTTCAGAGGTGGAAGACAAAGTTTTTGAGATAACTCAGATAGTGAAACAGGCAGAAAAGAAGAGAGAGAAAGCAGAGCGTTCACTGTCAGAATTATGGGACTTTATGAAGCGTTCCAACATACGAGTTATAGGAATTCCAGAAGGGGAAAAAGAATGCCCCAGAGGAATGGAAGCCATACTAGAGAATATTATAAAAGAAAATTTCCCAAATATCACCAAAGATTCTGACACACTGCTTTCAGAGGGCTATCGGACCCCAGGTCGCCTCAATTCTAACCGAGCTTCTCCAAGACACATTGTGATGAACCTGTCCAAAGTCAAGACAAAAGAAAAGATTCTGCAAGCTGCCAGGAGTAAGCGCCAGTTGACCTACAGGGGCAAATCCATCAGAGTGACCGCAGACTTCTCTAATGAAACTTTCCAAGCAAGAAGACAATGGTCATCTACCTTTAATCTACTTAAACAGAACAATTTCCAGCCCAGAATTCTGTACCCTGCTAAGCTAAGCTTCAAAATTGATGGAGAAATCAAATCATTTACAGATATACAAACATTGAGGAAATTCGCCACAACAAGACTAGCTCTACAGGAAATACTTCAACCTGTTCTGCACACTGACCACCACAATGGATCAGCAGCAAAGTAAGAACTCAGAAATTAAAGGACAGAACCTAACCTCCGCACTGATGCAAAAGATAAAACTAAGCAATGGACTCTCACAAAATAAGACGAATAGAATACTACCACACTTATCAATTATCTCAATAAATGTTAATGGCTTGAATTCCCCACTGAAGAGACATAGATTGGTTGACTGGATTAAAAAACACAAGCCATCCATTTGCTGTCTGCAAGAAACACACCTGGCTTCAAAAGACAAATTAAAGCTCCGAGTCAAGGGTTGGAAGACAATTTTTCAGGCCAATGGAATTCAGAAGAAAAGAGGAGTTGCAATCTTATTTTCAGATACATGTGGATTTAAAGCAACTAAAGTCAAAAAAGACAAAGATGGTCACTTTCTATTGGTCAAGGGAAAAATACAACAAGAAGACATTTCAATTCTAAATATCTATGCACCCAATTTAAATGCTCCCAGATTCTTGAAACAGACCTTACTCAGTCTGAGCAAGATGATATCTGATAATACCATAATAACAGGGGACCTTAACACTCCTCTTACAGAGCTGGACAGATCCTCTAAACAGAAATTAAACAAGGATATAAGAGACTTAAATGAGACCCTAGAACAACTGTGCTTGATAGACGCATATAGAACACTCCACCCCAAAGATAAAGAATATACATTCTTCTCATCACCCCATGGAACATTCTCCAAAATTGATCATATCCTGGGACACAAAACAAATATCAACAGAATCAAAAGAATTGAAATTTTACCTTGTATCTTCTCAGACCATAAGGCACTAAAGGTGGAACTCAACTCTAACAAAAATGCTCGACCCCACCCAAAGGCATGGAAACTAAACAATCTTCTGTTGAATAACAGATGGTGCAGGAAGAAATAAAACAGGAAATCATTAACTTCCTTGAGCATAACAACAATGAAGACACAAGCTACCAAAAGCTGTGGGATACTGCAAAAGCAGTTTTGAGAGGAAAATTCATCGCTTTAGATGCCTACATTCGAAAAACAGAAAGAGAGCACATCAACAATCTCACAAGAGATCTTATGGAATTGGAAAAAGAAGAACAATCTAAGCCTAAACTCAGTAGAAGAAAAGAAATATCCAAAATCAAATCAGAGATCAATGAAATTGAAAACAAAAGGATCATTCAGAAAATTAATGAAACAAGGAGTTGGTTTTTTGAAAAAATAAATAAAATAGATGAGGAATCGAAAAGTAAAATCTCTAGTAACCTCAATCAGAAATGATAAAGGGGAAATAACAACTGATCCCACAGAGATACAAGAGATCATCTCTGAATACTACCAGAAACTCTATGCCCAGAAATTTGACAATGTGAAAGAAATGGATCAATATTTGGAATCACACCCTCCCCCTAGACTCAGCCAGGAAGAAATACAGCTCCTGAACAGACCAATTTCAAGCACTGAGATCAAAGAAACAATAAAAAATCTTCCAACCAAAAAATGCCCTGGTCCAGCTGGCTTCACTCCAGAATTCTATCAAACCTTCAAGGAAGAGCTTATTCCTGTACTGCAGAAATTATTCCAAAAAAATTGAGGAAGAAGGAATCTTCCCCAACACATTCCGTGAAGCAAACATCACCCTGATACCAAAACCAGGAAAAGACCCAAACAAAAAGGAGAATTTCAGACCAATCTCACTCATGAACATAGACGCAAAAATTCTCAACAAAATCCTAGCCAATAGATTACAGCTTATCATCAAAAAAGTCATTCATCATGATCAAATAGGCTTCATCCCAGGGATGCAAGGCTGGTTTAACATACGCAAGTCCATAAACGTTATCCACCATATTAACAGAGGCAAAAATAAAGATCACATGATCCTCTCAATAGATGCAGAAAAAGCATTTGATAAAATCCAGCATCCTTTTCTAATTAGAACACTGAAGAGTATAGGCATAGGTGGCACATTTCTAAAACTGATTGAAGCTAGCTATGACAAACCCACAGCCAATATTTTACTGAATGGAGTAAAACTGAAAGCTTTTCCTCTTAGAACTGGAACCAGACAAGGTTGTCCTCTGTCACCTTACTATTCAACGTAGTGCTGAAAGTTCTAGCCAATACAATTAGGCAAGACAAGGAAATAAAGGGAATCCAAATGGGAGCAGAGGAGGTCAAACTCTCCCTCTTTGCTGACGACATGATCTTATACTTAGAGAACCCCAAAGACTCAACCACAAGACTCCTACAAGTCATCAAAAAGTACAGTAATGTTTCAGGATATACAATCAATGTCCACAAGTCAGTAGCCTTTGTGTACACCAATAACAGTCAAGATGAGAAGCTAACTAAGGACACAACTCCCTTCACCATAGTCTCAAAGAAAATGAAATACCTAGGAATATACCTAACGAAGGAGGTGAAGGACCTCTGTAAAGAAAACTATGAAATCCTCAGAAAGGAAATAGCAGAGGATATTAACAAATGGAAGAACATACCATGCTCATGGATGGGAAGAATCAACATTGTTAAAATGTCTATACTTCCCAAAGCAATCTACCTATTCAATGTCATTCCTATCAAAATACCAACATCGTACTTTCAAGATTTGGAAAAAATGATTCTGCGTTTTGTATGGAATTGGAAAAAACCCCGTATAGCTAAGGCAGTTCTCTGTAACAAAAATAAAGCTGGGAGCATTAGCATACCAGACTTTAGTCTGTACTACAAAGCCATAGTGCTCAAGACAGCATGGTACTGGCACAAAAACAGAGACATAGACACTTGGAATCGAATTGAAAACCAAGAAATGAAACTAACATTTTACAACCACCTAATCTTTGATAAACCAAACAAGAACATACCTTGGGGGAAAGACTCCCTATTCAATAAATGGTGTTGGGAGAACTGGATGTCTACATGTAAAAGACTGAAACTGGACCCACACCTTTCCCCACTCACAAAAATTGATTCAAGATGGATAAAGGACTTAAACTTAAGGGATGAAACAATAAAAATCCTCCAAGAAAGCATAGGAAAAACACTGGAAGATATTGGCCTGGGGAAAGACTTCATGAAGAAGACTGCCATGGCAATTGCAACAACAACAAAAATAAACAAATGGGACTTCATTAAACTGAAAAGCTTCTGTACAGCTAAGGAGACAATAACCAAAGCAAAGAGACAACCTACACAATGGGAAAGGATATTTGCATATTTTCAATCAGACAAAAGCTTGATAACTAGGATCTATAGAGAACTCAAATTAATCCACATGAAAAAAGCCAACAATCCCTTATATCAATGGGCAAGAGACATGAATAGAACATTCTCTAAAGACGACAGACGAATGGCTAACAAACACATGAAAAAATGTTCATCATCTCTATATATTAGAGAAATGCAAATCAAAACAACCCTGAGATATCATCTAACCCCAGTGAGAATGGCCCACGTCACAAAATCTCAAAACTGCAGATGCTGGCGTGGATGTGGAGAGAAGGGAACACTTTTACACTGCTGGTGGGACTGCAAACTAGTATAACCTTTCTGGAAGGAAGTATGGAGAAACCTCAAAGCACTCAAGCTAGACCTCCCACATGATCCTGCAATCCCATTACTGGGCATCTACCCAGAAGGAAAGAAATCCTTTTATCATAAGCACACTTGTACTAGACTGTTTATTGCAGCTCAATTTACAATCGCCAAAATGTGGAAACAGCCTAAATGCCCACCAACCCAGGAATGGATTAACAAGCTGTGGTATATGTATACCATGGAATACTATTCAGCCATTAAAAAAAATGGAGACTTTACATCCTTTGTATTAACCTGGATGGACGTGGAAGACATTATTCTTAGTAAAGCATCACAAGAATGGAGAAGCATGAATCCTATGCACTCAATTTTGATATGAGGACAATTAATGACAATTTTGGTTATGGGGGGGGAACAGAAAGAGGGAAGGAGGGAGGTGGGTGGGGCCTTGGTGTGTGTCACACTTTATGGGGGCAAGACATGATTGCAAGAGGGACTTTACCTAACAATTGCAATCAGTGTAACCTGGCTTATTGTACCCTCAATGAATCCCCAACAATAAAAAAAAAAAAAAAAAAAGAATGTTGAGTGCCTGCTGAAAAGGAGAAGCCCAATAGACAGGAAAAAATACCAGTGTGTTTTATGTGAGTTGGACAGACAAAAAGGAAACTAGGAAAAGGAAGTATGAGTATGATCACAGCAATGAGTGTAGAGCAAACTGAGCCCTGATCTTTAGCATAAGACTCGCTTCCTGCTTGAGAGACCTGGAGAACCCCGAGAATGGCAGGTGAGTTGTGTGCCTGCAGGAGATCAGAAAACTGGCCTCCAGGGAGAATGTACATGTGAGGGGTGGCAATGCCAGGCCTAATGGCTGTGGTAAAGATTCTCTAGATTCCAAAAGTCTCTTGATCCTAAAGGCAGAGGTCTTGCTTAAGGTCTGAGATTTTGCAAAACAAATTGGAGACATTCTGTCTGACACTTTCCACATTCCCCCCTTTTTTAATAATGATGTCTGATAAGTAACTTTTAACTACATTTTCCTGCTGTGTGTTAAAAAACATGAACCCGGGTGGCGCCTGTGGCTCAAAGGAGTAGGGCACCAGCCCCATATGCCAGAGCTGGTGGGTTCAAACTCAGCCCTGGCCAAAAACTGCAGGGGAGAGGGGGAAACGGACCCAAGGTTTACCAGGGAGGAACTCTCCCAAGAGAGTTCCACAGTCTCCTGACACAGACTTTGTGTTAAGCCTCTTTGTGTTAAGACCCCCTCTTCTGGTGACCCCAAGCACCCCAAATGAGCTTTGGGGTTTCCCTTATCAGTAAAATAGAAAGGGTGACACATGATGTTGTGATCTTGGCTCAGAATCAACAGGTAGGAACATATTTTTAAATTCTATCCCTTTAACTATAAACCAGGTTAACAATGGCAAAGTGATCCTACAGCCTTACCACCCTGAGCACACCCGATCTCCTCTGATCTCGGAAGCTAAGCTGGATTAGGCCTGGTTAGTACTTGGATGGGAGAACAATAGCAAAGTGAATTGTAAATAATAATAATAAACTAATTTATTGTTATTAGCTATGAACTGTATGCTATTCAAACATTTGATAAATATTTTATTTCCAGAAAGCCTTATTTCATATCTGTGACAATTCCACAGATTTGGGGAAAACACTGGCCTTGCTCAAATGTGTATCCTCAGCCTAGCTAACACAATGACTGGCATGTAATAGATGCCCAATAAATGCTTATGTAAATGAAAAAATGATTTAATTAATGAATAAATCTTCACAAAAACCGTGAGTTTTGCATTACTCATTTCACAAATAAGAAAACTGAAATTTAAAGAGGTTGAGTAAATTGCTTTCTGCTATTGAACAGTTCTAAACAGCCAATAATCACCTGTTTGAACACAAAGGCAGGCCAGTATGGTTCCAGCTACACCATAAGGGAGCAGTCTGGTTTCTTTTGTTTGTGGTTTTATCTGATGGGTGGTAATAAAAGTGATGAAGAAGAGATTTCAGACAATTCAGTTACCTAGGTAATGACCACCATTTGTCCCTTCACTCTTTTTTATGTAGAATTAACCTGTGATCTAGCTGCAAGTATTCTAACATACCACTGTGGTAATTCCAAGTCTTTTATATGGTAGTGAGTCTATAGTATTTCATTTTGTTTTGTTGTGTTTTGCTTTACTGTTCCTAGTAATATAAATGATGGAAAGAAAGCCAATTGATAGTCTATATGTTTTTTCTTATTCCTCAAACTTTGTATAACTTTCTATGCTTGGGAGAATACACAGACAAATCGAAAACTTTAAGTCACTTTAAGAATGAAGTTATTAACACATTTTAACCATAGAAGATCACACTGCAAACCCTTCTGTTTGTTAACAGTAAGGTCTTGAGAGACTTGCTAATAGAAGAAATTAAATGTGTTGATTACCTATTTATCAACACCCACCTGGGTTCATTTACAGTTTGACACTTTGAATCTGCAATTCGGTTAGCTTGAGCCCTCTAGTCCAAAGAAACTCATAATCAGCGTCTCTCTCACTTAATTCTCAGTGGAGAAGCTTGAGAGTAAATAGAGACCAGAGGGCGTCATTAACACATCTTCTGTTTGGCCTTGGTCAGGATGGGAAATAATTTCACACTCTAAGTCACTGGGGGAAATAGCTGTACTCAGTAGAGATAGGAAAACATTAATTACAGAACTTTACTAGAGGAACCAAATGCTTGGGGAATTCTCAGACTATTAAGCAAATGCCAAGTGTAAATCTGAGAAAAAAAACTTTAGCTGATGCAAGAAAAGCAAAGCAGTGACTTGTGCCTTAGTCTACCTTCTTATTTGATGTAAATGTTTACAAATGTGACAAAAATCAAAGAATCACCTACCTGGAAGATTTCAGAAGTCTCGGGAAAACCATTCCACTAACATCACGCCTCAGCCGTGGTTGGCTGATACAAGAAAACTCTTAATTAAAAACTTCACTTAGTTTGTATCTTAAACTGTAACTTCAAATTTTAAAATTATAAGTAAATTGCATACATTGAATAAATTAATCTCCTCTATCAAAAGGAAGATTTAAAAAGGCAAGGCCAACATTTTCTAAGTAGCAAGAATTGTTTTGCTTGTGTTTGGCTATTGGCTTTGTCATCTGTTTCCACTGGCTTGTGACTATGGGTTATTAGAAGTCCTGAAGACTTCACTGTCCTCTGTAATCAGAGCTAACCATCTGCCTCCCTGCTACATTTCAAGCTCACTGTAAGAAATTGTTACTAAGGTTACTAATAGGCTGAAATAGTGGATTATGGGATTTCATAGACTTTTTTTAATTAGGGAGTAAACAGAATTTAAATAAAATATTAGAATAGAATAGAAATAGAATAGATAAATAGAATATTTAAATAGAATAAGTATGTATTTATACTTTTTATGTGTTGTATATATTTTATATGTTTTATTACAAAAATTACAATCCCCAGTTTGTCAAGTAACTGACACAACTAACAGCCCACAAATATATCACCAGGTTACTTGGAATAAACCCAAGTTCTACAATGTTTCATAATTTTCATTGTGAAATTTGTTAGGATGGAGATGCTGTTATTATGCATGAGCTTTTTTAAAAAAATTGATATGTGGCTGGGCAATCATGCTCAGGGGTTAGGGCTCCGGCTACATACTCCAGGGCTGGTGGGTTCAAACCTGGCCTGGGCCTGCTAAACAAATAAACAAAACAAACAAACAAACAAAAAATAGCCAGTCATTGTGGCGAGTGCCTGTAGTCCCCGCTACTAGGGAGGCTTAGGCAAGAGAAATCACTTGAGCTCGCTTTGAGGTTGCTGTGAGCAACCTCAAACATTACAGCACTCTACCAAGGATGACATAGTGAGACTGTATCTCAATAAAAATAAAATAAAATAAATTAAAAATTGATACGTAATGTCTACATGTGCCCCCTCTCTGTGGGCAGCAGCTCAGCACACACTGAGTGAACACCACTGTAGCACAGATCGATACGTTATTCCCTAATAATATAATATTATAATAATATACGTTCACCAAGTGTTTTTATGAGCAAGGCCCAAGTTAGGCAATATCTCTAATCTAATAATCAACAATTTATTGAGGTAGATAATATTATTATCCTCATTTTACAGGTGAGTGAGCAAAGGTTTAGAGTTTTTAATTAACTCTGTCCAAATGACAGCTGATAAATATTGGAGCCAGAATACACACCCATAACCGCTGGCTCCCAGACTTGCCCTTCTCACCATGGATCATTCTCTTGACATAGGGGCTGAGTATCCACATTCCTTAAAAATCTCCCCAGGGACAGTGAGGATTGTGAAACACTACTTGACCCATCAAGTATTGCTTAATGTTGTGAAAACATTAAGCAATAAACAAATTTTAGAGTTTAGCATTTCAGCGTTTGCTTATCTGACTTGTACTGATGAAGAGGAATGCCTGCTACTGATAAATCACTGTTAGCAGCTTAACTTCTAAGCTCTTGCATCCCTTTAATTTACAGATATGCTGAGAACTGTTTAATTTGTGAGTCAATGATGTCTTTCCACTGGGAAAAATCAAAGACAGAAGCAACTGAGAAGCTGAGGCTGACATGACAACATTAGAACCAGCCTGGGTGGACTCCAGTTGGAATGTCAGAGCAGCTGAAATTCACTGGGAACCTAGAGACCTAGGGAAAGGATTTTAGAAATAGAAGGGATGTGAAAAAGAAAGTGAGGACCTGCCAAAGACAAATTTGCTTCCTTTCAATATTTTTTACAGCTGCCATGCACTCGATGAGTTATGCTGAAACACTTCGAAAAATGCATATGTACCTTAGCATTTATAAAAGCAAAAGAGGGGAGGGAAAAAAAGAAAAATTTAAGCTGATTCTTACATCATTTAGGTTATTTGAGTGTGTATCTCAACTACTAATCACTTTGTTGATACCTGGTATTATCTTCTAAGTTTAAAAACTTAACCTTATCTTCTAAGGTTAAACACATAAATCATTCTTCACGTATCTTTACATCTTTAAATCTATAATGGGTTAGAGTTCAGCTAATTTGCCCTACCTCTATAGCAAATATTTATGACACTCCAAACATTGGATTATTGACTTCAAGTACCCAGTTTAAAATCACAATGGAAGTTCCAGTTCACTGATCTTGTAATATGACATTTTTGTTATCATTAATAAATCAGTTTCAAAAAACTTCCTTGCTTACACTTTTTTTTTATCTGATCCTGAGTGAAAATGTATATGAATATTCCTCTCTGAGAGGAGAATGGAAAATGAGACTATTTTGATTGGAAGTTTTCTTGACTTGGGGAAGAAGGGTCATGCTAAATTGCTTTCTTGGTATTTACCATAATCTTGTTTCAAGTTAAGGCCCTTTCTGTGGATGCAATCAAAAGCTATTCTCAAAGGGAATTTACTGGAAGGCCATCTGGGACTCGTGGAGTCATGACAGGCTGGATGACTCAGTTTGGAGATGGACAGATAGGGAGCTCTGAAGTCTGGCAAGCAAGAACCCTGACAATACCAAGAGCAGTCTGGTCCTGATCCTACTAGAATGAATGGACACCATGTGTCCTCATTGCTTTCTGTTAATTATTCTGTTAAAGATCACTGTCTTTATCCTTTTGCTAGAAATTCAAGTTATAGAGAAAGACTTGAAATTTTTAGCCTGGGTTATCTACTAATTTCTTTAGTTAAAGGAAGAGGTCGGGGGCCATTCTCTTCATTGCCATTCCAATAGACTATCAACTATTTGGGATAGGAAAATGCTAAAAAGCTAGCTGGATTCCAGTAGGGAAATGGACCCTGGATAACCAAAAGAAAAAAGTACCTTCTGCATGGGGAAATGGAAGCCACAATAAAGCCAGGAATATGGAAAGACAAAGCAAACCTTTCTCCCTGTTTGGCTGAGATTGGTCATTTCTTCTTATGAGTATGTTGATTAGTAGGATGTAAGCACTCCAATTTGTACAAATAATCAACACATTGAATCCCAAATGGCATAAATGTATTTATGATCTATGTACAAATGACTTAATAAAAAAAAAACAGAGCCTACAAAGAAAGATAGACATAAGGGCTTTAGTACTGAATGAAAATTATAGAACTATTTGAGTCAAGAACTTGTCCCAAGAAAAATGTATAAGCAATATTAAAGTCTGGAAAATAATTTAAAATAAACGTAAGGCAAGGATGATCTATGACTGTTATCAATATTGCTCTAGAAATTCTAACTAAATAAATACAGTAAGGAATATAAATAAGAATCATAATTATTGGAAGGAGACAAAAGTTAACATTGTTTGAGGATAACATGATTATGTGGAATAAAAACTCAAACAAGTCAACTGAAAAGCTAATATAAACTTTGTTATATACCAGTGATAATAAGTACATAGAAAATATAATGGTTTGTAAAAATATTTATTCATAATAGGCAAGACACACACAGGAAAATGTACAAAACATTTAGGAATAAACTTAAGATAAATATGTGGGCGCAAATGAAGAAAACCGCATTAATTTGCTGTAAAGCCTAGACAACTCTCCAAATGCTTCTGTTTCCTTTTTAAAATTTGTCAAATTGGTCTTATAGTTGAAAAAAAAGTTAAGATTTTTAAAGTTTTTAAAAACTCTTAAGTTTTTAAACTAAGAGTTATTAAGGGCAACTTGACTTACTCTACACTAAATTTAAAAGTAACCCATGTTTTTAAAATGCAATAGAATAAAAATCTAGCCATATCAACAAGACAAAATATATAGTGCAGGAACAGACTGTAACAGGAGGAGGAATTTAACGTATCTTCAGGAGATCATCAGATTTGTGAACAGAATTTTACATGAGGGTGTATTTTAGTTTCATATAAAATCAGCTGCCTTACCCACACTTACCCCTGAGCATAAGTCACTACCATTAAATAAATCCAAATCCCTTGTGATATCAACCCAAGACAGACTGTGGGAAGGCTGAAGACTGTATAAAGACTGTGACAGACTGTTTCTCTAAATGAGAAACAGCTCAATGGCAAGCCAGTGCTTATAATTTTTAGAGTGTTTGCTCACTTCCTATTAGGGATCTTATTTGAAACCACTATTGGCTTCTCTTTATTCTTTTCATGTTTTCTGTCTTCATAGTCCTGGTCTGTCTATTCTGATCGTACTTCTTGCTGTTCTGTGTGTTTAGCTTCTTTGATGGAAGACTTCATCTCTCTCTGTGTACCTTGGAGTGTAGCAAAATGAATTTAATTCCAAATAGCCTATATTTGGGGTCCTACTATGCAAAATATAACCTTAAAATGTGGTGAAATCCTTCTAGACATTTTCATTTGTTCAGTAGTAAGCAACAGGTAGAAATTTCATTTCCTTTATTTGTTTTTTAAAAGAAAAACAACAGAAGTGGTCAACAATAAAGAAATGGTTTAAAAAAACCTTTGTACATCCATACAAAGTAACATTATACAACATTATTTTAAATAATTCTTTCCAAGAAGCTATGAGTAATATTTTTAAATTTTCATTTTGTTTTTATATATTATTTATTTTTATATTTTCCTTTATTTTTCAAATTTCCTGAAGTATGAGAATTAGAAATATCTGTTTTAAAATATGAAGATAAAGTGTTTAAAGATTGAAATATATATCAATAGGCATATAAATAGCAAATTATATGTGAACAATTATTTGGTAATAATATTTACTGTGTACTTTTAATTGATTTTACCAGAAGACATACGTACATATATGACATCATTATTCCAATTTGCATCCCCAAATTTAGCCCTATAGTTTCTACCACTGCATAGCTGAGTAAGGTACCACTATCCACTTATGGTAGTTCATCTATGGGTGAAAAAGTTCCTTAAAATGTAGGCCTTTATATGTTGACTTTGCAAAGCCTTAATGTGTACAGTAAGAATAACAAAGCTCACACTACCATGTCTCAAATAGAAAATGAGATATAAGCATCATAAATTGACTCAAATAACTGATTTTGAGAAGTCCATGGTGTTAGTTCATGTAGTTGGTTATCATGTGCTCATAAATAGTATAATTGCCAGATTTCTTGTACAAAAGTGAAATGTAATAATTCTATGAATTTGATTCTAAAACTAATTTACATATAGATGAGTCTTTTTGGAAAATTTTACCAAATAGAATCATCTTCAATGCTTTTCTAAACCAAGGATAGAAAAATGCATAAACCATTGGATTAAAGGTAGAGTTCAAATAGCCACACCAAATCAAAGCATCATTCAAGGTGGGCGGAATAGTGTAGTCCAGGAAAGGATCCATGACTGTACAGAGAAAGAAAGGGCACCAACATATTAGGAAAACGCCCATCACAATCCCTAATGTCTTTGCTGCTTTCCTTTCTTTGCTTCGTAAAATTCCATGTTTCTCTTCCAATCCAATTTGAAGCTTCTGATTCATACCATTAATTAATCTCGCCTGCCCATTAGCTATAAAATATATTCTATAATAGACACATAACATAATAGATCCAGGTATATAGAATGAAATCATAAAGGCAAGTACCCCAGATATCTTGCTGAAGAAGACAGAGCACCCCCCCATAGAGGGAACATGTTTGTAATACATCTCTTCAACTCCTTTGAAATTTAGCTCCAGAAAGATCATTCCAAATGCAAAAACAGCCGGGACACTCCAACTAATGAATATCATCACAAAAATAACCAAGATATTGATCCTGTCTTTGTATCTCAATGGGTCACACACAGCATAGTAGCGGTCAATGGAGATGAAGGACAAGTGGAAAATGGACGCTGAGCTAAGCATAATGTCAGTGCTGGTATGAATTTTACAGAAGAATTCTCCAAAATACCAACAGTGCTCAACACATCTCACCATGCTGTAAGGCATGACAAGACACCCCAGAAGGAAGTCCACAGTGGCCATGGAATGAATGAGCCAATTAGTTGGAGTATGAAGTTGCTTGAAGTGTGATATGGAAATAATAACTATCAGATTGCCAACCAGTGTTGTCAGAATTACGAGCACCATTAAAGAATACAGGGAAGCACGGATGTCATTCGACCAGTTGCTTTTCACACAGGACATATTAAGGATATTGTGACAAAAGGGCATCTTTCCTGAGAGCTGTCTACCTGTTTATTTTTTCCTTTGTGTATTGAGTAATCTTTCTCCCAAATCCATAATCAGGTTAGAGTTCCATCCCCTTGAATTTTTTATTTGCACATGCACAAACCTGGGAGAGAGAAAAAAAAGAGTAAATCATTGGTAATTCCTCTCACTTTAACACATCTACCTATTAACTTCTTGTTGAAGAATAATTATTTCGGGAGCAGACTTATTTCCAAGTTCAGTTCGATTGTTCAGTTCAATAAGTTTTAACTTCTAGTTGGAGATAGACATTATGCAAGAAATATGAAGCTGAGTTATGTGGAACTATATGAAAAAAACACATTCATTGTTTAGAGAAAGTCAAATTGATTACTATCATATACCCTAATCTATGGAATCAGTTTTTGTTCCTAGAAATCCAGAGTCTAAGAGGTAGATAGAAATTTCCAGAATATTTAGAATTAAAATATGTTCATGAAAGAGAAACATTTTAAATGTGCTTATTATACAAAATTAATACCCATTCATGCCCCCTTTTGTCCTTGGTTATATGTATTTATTTTATTTTATGATTGATTATAATAAAAATAGTTTATATGCCTTTATTTCCAATTTGCAAAGCACTTCTACATTAATTCCAGGCATTATTTTGTTTAGCATTTATGTGACATCTACAACATCATCATTATTCCTTATAAGGAAAACATGTACATGTTTTATTAGCCTCATTTTACTGGCAAGAAATCAAGGCTTGGTTCATAAAACCCTAAGACTGGAATATGATCTGAGGTCCTAATCACTAACTCTTTCTCTTTTTTTCTCTTTGGTTTTTATCAGTCCATCTTTCAAGATCAATTAAATAACATTAATTTTTGAATTTTTATATAAAAATTTATGACATCTTAAATAATGGCATTAGTGAAGTGTGATATTGTGGCCACTCTCATTAAGGGTTTTTAATATGCAGACCAAAGGATATGGTAAGAAGTGATGGGCAAAGAGCTCTGCAATGAGAACCTGGGGAAGCTGAGCTTCTGGGTGGGCTGTGGGAGTGGTCCAAGACCTCTTTTTTCTTCTATGAAGGACTAAAATCTATTAAACTTCTTTTCATAAAATTCCAATTTATGAAATAAGTCAAAGAAAAATCTTCTTAAAACAGAGATGGCACCTTCTCCTAGTCTTCCTGTTCTTGTCACTATTTGAAGAATCTCAAACCTCCATGGGACTCATTTTGAAAATGTTCATTTGTTTCTATATGACTCTAAGCTAAATTCTAGAATGTACATATATGTGTGCCTACATATATATGTAGAGAGACAGAGACAGAGAATGAGAGAGAGCACATGCATGAGAGAATGGGAGAAGAGAGTAAATTTCTAGCAATTGATGAAGCCCTTCATTTTCTAGTGAAAATGCTAGACAATAGCAACAATTCTTAAAATTCCAGGGATCTGCCTTCCTTCCTCTGAGCTGATAGTTTAGATTAAGACCATGCAGAAATCTAAAGTTAAATTTACCTTAAAAATTGGAGAACGACAATATTTAGGAACTAAATTTTGATATAAATATGAAACACTTCTCACAATCCCCTTCTGTCATCTATTCCGAGGGGGAAACATTCATACCAAATTAATCTATAAAACTTATTTGAATCTGCAAACAGGCTCGTTCCAGAACAGAACAAACAGGAAACTAAAACCATTATGTTATTTGAACTAGGCAGTATTTGAACTGTAATTAAAATTTCATTAAAAATGATAGACATGTTTTTACTATGAAATGTAAGTGTGGATTTAACTAAATTCTATCCAGTTATAAATGTTCTACTTAGACATTTCCCCCCACTATTTTCTCCCTTTTCCTTTTTCCTTTTCTTTGCACTTTGACATATGAAAGAACTCAAGCAACACCCAAAATCACTCTTCAGAAGTGTTTGCTAATTACTGGCTGTCCACCTGATGTCATATTGAAGAGGGATTCTCTGCAGGAAGAAGGGTCCTAAAAGAAGTAAGTGAAGATGGACATAAAGCAAAATAAATGTTTTCATATTAGAAGTGGAAAATCACAGATGATGAAAAAGCCATCTGACAGCTTCAAATGTCTTGTTCTTTGTGGATCTAAACTGTTCAGTCATTTCCCAAATTAAAACCAAACCTAATTCAGAGGCTGCCTCAAGCTCCCATTAGCACATCTTGGTTTCAGAGAAATAGTGCCTTACCCATAGTATCTGAGAAATTGTTGATAACATTAATGCCACATTGGTAGAATAATTTGTCTGCTCAGCCTAAAGAATATTAAATATCATCATCTGTATAAATATAGTCTAGTGTTATAATTTGTTTTAAAATAGTGTGGATTTAACTAAATTCTATCAATTTATCTGTTTAAATAAATAAATGCCCTATGATGACATGATGAGTTGAAAGCTTATCTAAGGACAATGCAAAATGGTTTTTTTGTTTCTTTTCTTCCAGCTTTGAACTTAGGAGCTAGAAATGATCATTATCTATCTTTACAAATTACCCAGTTTGAATATACAATAGTAATATGGAAAGATAATAAATCTGTTTCTGATTACCTAGCTACAGCAAATAGTTCTGTACAAATAATCTAATCATGCAGTGTTTGAAAATGATGTATGAATTCAAAATGTATTGAGAGGGCTTGGAGTTTAAAATAGATCTGTCTAGCAGGGCAGGAACTCACTGGTAGAGTGCTCCATGAACATTAATCCCATCATGCCCTTTGTCCCTGGTTCCATTAACCACCCTCTCTAATTGCTCAGACTTTTCTCCCCATGCTGTTCTACTTATCTCCTAATCTGAACCCATCTCCCACTCTACTATTACTCACGCCCATCTTTTTACACAATTTAGATTGCAATATTTTCTGGCATTACCTTAAATTGCCTCCTTTTAACATACTTTCCTAGCTAAACCTGACCCCTGGTTAAATCCAGTTTTCTTCTCACCCCACTCTTGCACACATGCAACTGAACATGATGGGGAAAAATAAACATCGTTTTAAATTCAGGACAAATATGGACCATGAGGACTTCTCAAGGAGCTACTTCATCTCCCCGCCACTTTCATTCTCCTCTCTCTTAGATGACTGTATCTTTTCCCTTTTTGATTCCCAAATACCTTCTTTCATCTTCACTCTCAGCTAATGACTTTGCGCCCTGTTTCACTGGGAAAATAGCCACAATAAGAAGCAATTGTCGGGTGGCGCCTGTGGCTCAAGGAGTAGGGCCCCGGTCCCATATGCTGGAGGTGGTGGGTTCAAACCCAGCCCTGGCCAAAAACCACAAAAAAAAAAAAAAAAGAAGAAGAAGCAATTGTCCACCCTCCTACCTCCACGTCTACCCACCAGCCTACCCACAAGTATTCAAGTATCCTTCCCATCCAGAAGGAAGGGAGATAAACGGGGCGGGGAGAAGGAACAAGGAAGACAGTAAGATAAGCAAATCAAGGCAGGATGTCAAATGCCCTGTGTTTTAGTCATTGTTCTAGCTCCAGGATCTGGAAAACGTGTAGAACACGTCCTGAGCACCAAAATGAATAAAGGAGTGAATGAACAAGCAAGTGAAATGAGGAGTTCATTAACTTATTTCTGTGCCAGGAGCCAATAAAAATTCATGCACATACACCGAGCCTGGTTCTGAATTCCAAAGATCAAGGAGAAAATGTTATAAACATCCAGACAGAAAGAACTGGTTCTTTTAAAAGGGAAGAGGTTCAGGCTAGTGTAGAACTTCTCATCTGTAACCTTGGAAGCCTAAAGGCAGTAGGATGACCTTATCAACTATTAAGGAAGCAGGCTGGCAATTCATCAAGCCTACATTCAGCCAAAACAGTAATTGTCCAAGGGTAAAAGAAAGATAGTGGATATATACGTCTACCCACCTTCTGAGAACTCCAAGAGATGCTCTAAAAATATAAAAATTATACCAAAACAAAATGTCTAGAGAGCAAGAGATGAAGAATAAAAGTAACAACAGTGAGTAATAGCTAAATTAATATTTAGTGTAAATAAAAAAGGATTATGATATGATACACTGTAATGCTTATTAAATAAAGATATTTAATATTAAAAACAATAAACTTTAGGTAATTAAGATTGACCTGAAACTTAAATTCTTAACTACAAATATTTTAAAATACACAAAAATACATTTTAATTTTAAAATCTATAACAATTGCTATGAAGATCCCTTATTTTATCAGTTGTTATCAGGATTGGTTAGGGGCTGGCAAGACAAATTTCCCGACTGATTTATGTAGAAAGATGTATAGCTATTAATTTAATTTTGGAATGTTGCTCTAGCAGCATTTTTTAAAGTTTAAAGTGCTGACGTTGTTTAAGTAAAACAGTAAAGTAGTGTAAACTTATATCACACATGTACATAACAGTAGATGTACATCATCAACATCTGAACAGAATGAGTTGGTTCTTTTAATAAAGAGACACATAGGGATCAATGATATCTTGTTAAGTAAAGAAAAAAATTACAGAATATTTTAAAAATCCCACATATAGGGATATACATATACATCTGTATAATTGTGGGATATAGGTTATAGGTAGGGAATGGAATACTTCAAATTCTCAACATTGTTTTCTCAGAGACGGTAGATTGAAACTCAAATATGATATGAAACTCAAAAACTAAGAAGAATTAAACAACAACAAGGAAATAACACCAAATTTTAGCCATACTTTGTCCTGGGTGGTGAAACAATGGGTGAGTTTGATTTATCTTTTTGACATATTACAAGTTTCTTACTCTGCAAATGTTGTACTTTCATGACTAGAAAAAAATACGTAATAAAATTAAGTGAATTATCTATGAATTGAGTTTTATTTCTTAAAAAAGCTGTGGATGAGCAATTATCAATAAATTTATATCATTTGTGTTTCTTTTGCTTGTATAATTCTTTGCATGAATTATTTATCCATTTCACCTTTGTGAGAAGCAAATAATTTCTATTGTAAAGAAAGGGGAAATAGGGGAAACTCCATTTGTTTGCTCATATGTCAACATAGACCAATAGATAGAAAAGTAAAACCATCTCCAACAGTATTATGGTATATAGCCCCTACATGAAAGTATTTCTGCTGTTTTGACACAGGTAAGGTAACATGACTCAAACTTAGGTAATCATAGCCAGAAGATTCTACTATATGACATAGATATACACAGACACGCAAAAGTGTGAAGTCATTTGGAAATGTGCCAGAATTGCTCCCACCAACTAATATATTTATGCAAATGAGATTTTAGTCTTGTAGTTTTCCATATAGTAATAATAAGATATATTTGAGTTTTAAAACCTATAAAAAGTTCTGTGAAGACTCCTTACATTACACTAAAACTAGCCAATGTACACAGCACAGATGCCCTTCTTTATTCGGAAGGAGTTGAAAAAAAACCTACGCTTCAACTTTTCAAATGTTCTAGTTTTTTATAGATGAATTTTTAATAAAAGAAAAACATTTTTAAAAGCACATGCAAAGCCAGCTTCTTAAAACTATGTAACTATTCTTTTAGCTTCTCTTACTAAATCATGTGTTCAGTCACTAAAAATTACAGTAGCCCTGTTAAAGTTCATACTAAGTGATCCTAAATTTTAATAAATGAAGAAGTACCAAGCCAATGACAAATCCATTACCTTCAAGATTCTCCCTGTAAAATACTACAGCAGGCCTCTGGGTCAGTCTCTAAGATTTGGTATGGCTGTTCAGTGTATTCAGACCTACCTGCTCAGGAAAGAGTGGATGAGCCAGAAAACAGAAACACTGACTTTGGGACAGGACTGTCTGCAACCATGTTCTATACATCTGTCGCTGGCTAGAGACACCTGCTGCCCCATGCTAGCCCACAGTCAATAAAGAGTGACGCAAATATGAAAATCTGAAAAAGATAAGCTGATAGTAAATCTGTCTGAAACAAGCTAACAGTATGTTACCGAGAAATACAACTGGGCAGATGCTTTTATTCTGAGCCAGCATGAGGAAGCTAGCAGTGAGCAAGCTAAATAGAGAAGGTAAATATTGCCACTACTTTAAAAATAATTCCAGGCATGGGACACCAGGAACCACAGTCATGAATGATAACAGTATATAAATGAAAACAAATGTCCATTAAAACTGCCTTAACCTTTGACTGATCTGAAAAAAAAACTACTCCTCTATTATCTATCAGAACAAAGGAAGCAATTAGCATTTTTTTTTTTTATTGTTGGGGATTCATTGAGGGTACAATAAGCCAGGTTACACTGATTGCAATTGTTAGGTAAAGTCCCTCTTGCAATCATGTCTTGCCCCCCTAAAGTGTGACACACACCAAGGCCCCACCCCACTCCCTCCGTCCCTCTTTCTGCTTCCCCGCCCATAACCTTAATTGTCATTAATTGTCCTCATTTCAAAATTGAGTACATAGGATTCATGCTTCTCCATTCTTGTGATGCTTTACTAAGAATAATGTCTTCCACTTCCATCCAGGTTAATACGAAGGATGTAAAGTTTCCATTTTTTTTAATGGCTGAATAGTATTCCATGGTATACATATACCACAGCTTGTTAATCCATTCCTGGGTTGGTGGGCATTTAGGCTGTTTCCACATTTTGGCGATTGTAAATTGAGCTGCAATAAACAGTCTAGTACAAGTGTCCTTATGATAAAAGGATTTCTTTCCTTCTGGGTAGATGCCCAGTAATGGGATTGCAGGATCAAATGGGAGGTCTAGCTTGAGTGCTTTGAGGTTTCTCCATATTTCCTTCCAGAAAGGTTGTACTAGTTTGCAGTCCCACCAGCAGTGTAAAAGTGTTCCCGTCTCTCCACATCCACGCCAGCATCTGCAGTTTTGAGATTTTGTGATGTGGGCCATTCTCACTGGGGTTAGATGATATCTCAGGGTTGTTTTGATTTGCATTTCTCTAATATATAGAGAATGATGAACATTTTTTCATGTGTTTGTTAGCCATTCGTCTGTCATCTTTAGAGAAGGTTCTATTCATGTCTCTTGCCCATTGATATATGGGATTGTTGGCTTTTTTCATGTGGATTAATTTGAGTTCTCTATAGAGCCTAGTTATCAAGCTTTTGTCTGATTGAAAATATGCAAATATCCTTTCCCATTGTGTAGGTTGTCTCTTTGCTTTGGTTATTGTCTCCTTAACTGTACAGAAGCTTTTCAGTTTAATGAAGTCCCATTTGTTTATTTTTGTTGTTGTTGCAATTGCCATGGCAGTCTTCTTCATGAAGTCTTTCCGCAGGCCAATATCTTCCAGTGTTTTTCCTATGCTTTCTTGGAGGATTTTTATTGTTTCATGCCTTAAGTTTAAGTCCTTTATCCATCTTGAATCAATTTTTGTGAGTGGGGAAAGGTGTGGGTCCAGTTTCAGTCTTTTACATGTAGACATCCAGTTCTCCCAACACCATTTATTGAATAGGGAGCCTTTCCCCCTAGGTATTTTCTTGTTTGGTTTATCAAAGATTAGGTGGTTGTAAGATGTTAGTTTCATTTCTTGGTTTTCAATTCGATTCCAAGTGTCTATGTCTCTGTTTTTGTGCCAGTACCAAGCTGTCTTGACCACTATGGCTTTGTAGTACAGACTAAAATCTGGTATGCTGATGCCCCCAGCTTTATTTTTTTTTTATTTTTTATTTTTTGTAGAGACAGAGTCTCACTGTACAGCCCTCGGGTAGAGTGCTGTGGCGTCACACGGCTCACAGCAACCTCTAACTCTTGGGCTTACGCGATTCTCTTGCCTCAGCCTCCCGAGTAGCTGGGACTACAGGCGCCCGCCACAACGCCCGGCTATTTTTTTGTTGCAGTTTGGCCGGGGCTGGGTTTGAACCCGCCACCCTCGGCATATGGGGCCGGCGCCCTACTCACTGAGCCACAGGCGCCGCCCCCCAGCTTTATTTTTATTACTAAGAAGTGCCCATGCTATACGGGGCTTTTTCCGGTTCCATACAAAACGCAGAATCATTTTTTCCAAATCTTGAAAGTACGATGTTGGTATTTTGATAGGAATGGCACTGAATAGGTAGATTGCTTTGGGAAGTATAGACATTTTAACAATGTTGATTCTTCCCATCCATGAGCATGGTATGTTCTTCCATTTGTTAATATCCTCTGCTATTTCCTTTCTGAGGATTTCATAGTTTTCTTTATAGAGGTCCTTCACCTCCTTCGTTAGGAATATTCCTAGGTATTTCATTTTCTTTGAAACTATGGTGAAGGGAGTTGTGTCCTTAGTTAGCTTCTCATCTTCACTTTTATTGGTGTATACAAAGGCTACTGACTTGTAGACATTGATTTTATATCCTGAAACATTACTGTATTTTTTTATGACTTCTAGGAGTCTTGTGGTTGAGTCTTTGGAGTTCCCTAAGTACAAGATCATGTTGTCAGCAAAGAGGGAGAGTTTGACCTCCTCTGCTCCCATTTGGATTCCCTTTATTTCCTTGTCTTGCCTAATTGTATTGGCTAGAACTTCCAGCACTATGTTGAATAGTAAAGGTGACAGAGGACAACCTTGTCTGGTTCCAGTTCTAAGAGGAAAAGCTTTCAGTTTTACTCCATTCAGTAAAATATTGGCTGTGGGTTTGTCATAGATAGCTTCAATCAGTTTTAGAAATGTGCCACCTATGCCTATACTCTTCAGTGTTCTAATTAGAAAAGGATGCTGGATTTTATCAAATGCTTTTTCTGCATCTATTGAGAGGATCATGTGATCTTTATTTTTGCCTCTGTTAATATGGTGGATAACGTTTATGGACTTGCATATGTTAAACCAGCCTTGCATCCCTGGGATGAAGCCTACTTGATCATGATGAATGACTTTTTTGATGATAAGCTGTAATCTATTGGCTAGGATTTTGTTGAGAATTTTTGCATGTATATTCATGAGTGAGATTGGTCTGAAATTCTCCTTTTTGTTTGGGTCTTTTCCTGGTTTTGATATCAGGGTGATGTTTGCTTCATAGAATGTGTTGGGGAAGATTCCTTCTTCCTCAATTTTTTGGAATAATTTCTGCAGTATGGGAATAAGCTCTTCCTTGAAGGTTTGATAGAATTCTGGAGTGAAGCCATCTGGACCAGGGCATTTTTTGGTTGGAAGATTTTTTATTGTTTCTTTGATCTCAGTGCTTGAAATTGGTCTGTTCAGGAGGTCTATTTCTTCCTGGCTGAGTCTAGGGAGAGGGTGTGATTCCAAATATTGATCCATTTCCTTCACATTGGCAAATTTCTGGGCATAGAGTTTCTGGTAGTATTCAGAGATGATCTCTTGTATCTCTGTGGGATCAGTTGTTATTTCCCCTTTATCATTTCTGAGTAATTAGCATTTTTAAAATAACTTTCCGCCAGGTACAGTAGTTCACACTGTAATCCTAGCACTCTGGGAGGCTGAGGCTGGAGGATTGCCTGAGCTCAGGAGTTTGAGACTAGCCTGAGCAAGAGTAAGACTCCCATCTCAACTAAAAATAGAAAAACTAGCCAGGCATTGTAGTGAGTGCCTGTAATCCCAACTGCTCGGGAGGCTGAAACAAGAAGATCACTTGAGCCCAAGAGTTTGAGGTTGCTGTGAGCTATGATGAAGCCACGGCACTCTACCCCAGGACCCCAAGTTTTCAACAATAAAATGAATATGAACATGCCCAGAGATATTTGCCATTAAAAAGCAAAACCAGGCTCGGCACCGTGGCTCAAGCGGCTAAGGCACCAGCCAAATACACCTGAGCTGGTGGGTTTGAATCCAGCCTGGGGCCTGCCAAACAACAATGATGGCTGCAACCAAAAAATGGCTGGGCATTGTGGTGGGTGCCTGTGGTCCCAGCTACTTGGGAGGCAGAGGCAGGAGAATTGCTTGAGCCCAGGAGTTGGAGGTTGCTGTGAGCTGTGATGCCATAGCACTCTACCCAGGGTAACAGCTAGAGGCTCTGTCTCAAAAAACAAATAATTAAATAAATAAATAGCAAAACCATATCGTCTTCAATACATTAAGAAATGTCCTGATGTGTGGAACTTGGGTCTGGCAGGAGAAAAGTCCTAGTACAAGGACGCGGCTTCAAGCCCCTGAAATCACGTGTCATAACCATAGCATTGTCCACAACTTAGCGATTCCTGAAGCAGGAAATGTATATGGTCAATTGGGCAGCTCTGTTCCCACTGTGGAGAAAGATGACATGACAAAATTCTCATAGAGTTCTAAAAAATATTTCATAAGAAGATAAATTCCCTTTACTCTGATTTGTAAATTATTTTTAGCTAGTATTATTGGGTTTCTTAAGGAGCTTTATTTAATGAAAGCACTGCTGGTCTGAAATCAGTAGCCAACATCAGTCACTTATGGAGTGCCTACTGTATGCCAGGCCCTGGATTGCATTGTCTATATGTCTTATCATATCAAGAACACTTATATAAAAATAGTATATTTAGAATATTTATATGTAAAAGGTCTATCACAGCCCCTGAAACTTAGTAGAAACTTGGTAAATAATAGTTATGATATTTAATAATATGGAGGATGGAAATCAAAATGGTACTCCAAAAACTGTGTTCAGTTCACAGCCCTGAGAACAGATCAACTGCTAGCAGACTTCATAGCTCCCCTCATAAAACAAATCAACTGACAGATAATATCCTCTTGATGCCACCAACTCTGAATCTTTTTATGAGTATTGTCACAGAGTGGAGCTTTTAGCATTGTCTGTGAATATGTTTATTGGTTACCATAAGTAGAAAAGGGCGTGTTAACAAGACTCAGCTGATGTTATATTCTCATAGACCGATAGAGGGCAGCCCTCTACAATGTTTTGTGGGACGTGGCTTTGTATACCAGGTCCCTCTTCTGACCTTTGGAAGGTCTAAGAATGGGATGACCCAACATGAAATAACTTTATTCCTCTCACATTTCCCCCTGTCGGAGGGGAAAGGATGCAAGAGAGTAGAATAACAATTTATATAGTAGATTTTCCATACTGTCACTCACATTCTCGTTTTGCATCTTGGGAACTCTGGAAGGCAGAGCACAAAGTGCTTGTGCAGGCACAGACTAAGCTTGCCATTACCCGTAATGACAAAGAGAAGTGAGAAGAAGAGAAGGAAGAGGGGAGGAGGCCAGAGGAGAAGAAATTCCACATCATAACCTATTAAATCAACGTTCTGTGATTCTAATGGGGTTTTTTGTGTGTGTGTGTGCTTTTTTTTTTTTTTTTTTTTCCAAGACAGAGTCTCACTTTGCCGCCCTGGTACAATGCCATGATGTCACAGTTCACAGCGACCTCAAACTCTTGGGTTCAAGTGATTCTCTTTCTTCAGCCTTCCAAGTAGCCGGGACTACAGGCGTCCACAACAATGTCTAGCAATTTTTTTAGAGGCAGGGTCTCACTCTTGCTCAGGTTGGTCCCAAACTCCTGAGCTCAAGCAATCCATCAGCCTTGGCCTCCCAGAATGCTAGGATTACAGGCATGAGCCACTGCACCTGGCTGATACTAATATTTTCATTACTCATTCAAAGTTTGTCTGATCAACGTATCTAGAATGCACATGGCCCAAACATTAACTGTTTATCAGATGGTACACCACCATGCTGACAGGTGGGCCACATTTCTTTGGCAGGAGTTGTAAGTTTCTAGAAAGTATCAGTAGCTAAATAGCTATTCATGCTGGTGAGCACTTTTGCTGTATTTCTGCAGCTGAACCACCATATGGATCTAATTTTAAATCAGCAAAATTAAAGCAGTAGCTCTTCTGTTAACATATTTCATTGGTCCTTCTAAATTCAACTCTCAAGTCTTCTCCCAGTATCTCAAGGAAAATTTTTGTTCTTTATGCTGTCAACAGATATAATCAACTTCAATCTTTGTTCCATGTACATACATTTTAATATTAATTGTGTACTTTCATCTTAGCCCTCACCCTGTATTAAGGTGTGCAGCTATTTACCCTGCAAGTTTAACTATAAGGAATGCAATATATCTATCTTAGAAAGGATAAGGATCCAATAGAAATCTGGCTTTAATAATTACTGAGCAACGTGGCTGAGTGCAGTGGGTCATACCTGTAATCATAGCACTCTGGGTGGCTGAGGCAGGTGAATTCCCTGAGCTCAGGAGTTCAAGAACAGCCTGAGCAAGAGCAAGACCCTGTTTCTAATAAAAAATAGAAAAAACAGAAGGGCATCATGGTGGGCATGTTAGTCCCAGCTACTTAGGAGGCTGAGGCAAAGTGATCTCTTGAGCTAAAGAGTTTAAGGTTGCTGTAAGCTATGACACCTACTACCACAGCATTCTACCCTGGGATGACAGAGTGAGACTCTATCTAATAATAATAATAATAATAATAATAATAATTGATCAACAAAGCAGTGTCCAATACTTAAATCAAACAAGATGGACAGTTAGTGCCTCAAGAAGCCACAGGCCAGCATGACTATGCAAGAAAATATTAATAATCTACAGTGATAGAGCAATCATTAAACATGAAGTTAAATGATTCTGGTTTGAGGATTTTATACAAATAAGTTAGACACGTAAAACATGACACTTGGGTGGCACCCGTAGCTCAGTGGGTAGGGCACTGGCCACATACACCGAGGCTGACAGGTTCAAATCCAGCCCAGACCAGCTAAAACAATAGTGACAGCTGCAACAGAAAAATAGCTGGGCATTGCAGCAGGCACCTGTAGTCCCAGCTATGGGGAAGCTGAGGCAAGAGAATCACTTAAGCCCAAGAGTTTGAGGTTTCTGTGAGCTGTGATGCCATGGCACTCTACGTAGGTGACAGCTTGAGACTCTGTCTCAAAAAAAAAAAAAAAGACACTTTGCTCTCTAATGCAAAATGGAGAAAAGATACCTACCCTCTATCAACCTAGAGTGATAGAGAATGCAGTAAACATAAGTTTAAACAAATTCTGATTTGAGGATTTGATACATATGAGGTTGGACAATTAAGCTCTCAAATTCATCCTATAAAAACTGCTACATGCTATAAGTCACTGCTGACTATCCCTATGGTCACCTTCAGAGTGCTCCCCTTGGGAAGCTATGCACTGAGGCCGGTGCTTAGTCTACCCTTCGAAGCAATTTTGGAACAATTTTGGATGGCCAGCAGAATATTTGTATTACGCTTGATGTCCTAAATGTCATCAAAATGTCTTTCTTTCAATATTTCCTTGAACCCGCCACCCTGGTATATGGGGCCGGCACTCTACTCCTTGAGCCACAGGCACTGCCCACCCTGTAAGTGTATTTTTTGATAATTTTGATGTGCATTTTAACTGCAATTTTTATTTCTTCTGTGTAAAACATTTTGGGTGCTCATTTGATACAAACAGCCCAATTCCAAGAAATATCAGTGCTCAAATACAATTTTTTTAAATCTACTTTAATAGATAGAATATAAGGCTTTTATTATATGAGGGAGGGGGCTGTCTAAATAAAAAGAAATTATAATTCATTTATAAGAGAAAACACTATTAGCAGAAGCCAAGGCCAATCTTTCTTCATCTGTCACTTTTTAAATTATCCTAAACCAAAGAGAGAAAACCTAAACATTCTACCAACACAATGATTATACAATAGGTATTATAACTGCTAGCATTATTTGTAGTGTTTGTGCTAAGAGGTCTGATGAGGTGTTTGATGGTCAGTCCTTCTCATACAGCCTCCCAAACAGAGTCACTGTTAAGCCAGGTCCAGATGTTGGCTTCAGGCTAAACAAGCATCCATCACTTGACACCTAATTAAAACACAGAATAGTAGACAAGGTTTACCTTTCAGTTATACAATCCCACAACACACTCTCAAAATTCAGTATAGCTGGCTGAAGAAACAATAAAAAATACTGGCCAATTTCTTTTCTATCAGAAATGTTGCAAAGGACAAGATAAATCAGAGCTAGGGAGCTGACACACATTTATTTATTCCTTCCGCGGATATCTTATCATTTACTCCCGTGAGGAAGCATCCCAGAAGTTAATAAATGTAAACCAATGGGTTTGGTGGTATAAGAGAGAAACCTAGCCCTCTCAGATAAGAGAGGTCAAGTGGGTCAGAAGTGGTTAACTAAAGGGGGTTAGAACTGAGGCCTGTTGTTCCCTGTCCATTGCTCAGCCTGGCCCCCTCACTGTCCCATTGTCCTCCCTCACCCCAGGAGTGGTTTCTACCTGGGAAGGGGAGTGAGAGTGGAACCTGCAGGAAAAGCCAGTGGAAGAAAGCAGCTGGGCAGAGCATGTGTGCAGCAAGGGCTTATTTTAGGACTTTAAAAAGCCTTTTGCTTTGCCAACATTGGCTACTGTCAAATTCTCTGTCCTTCAGCTTTTCCTTCTCTGCTTTTCTCCCAGCAATGGGAGGGTTTCATTTCAACTTCCTGAGGCCATGGCTGCCCAGTAATCCTACCCAGCTTCTGTGGGACTGGTTCTGAAACTATTCTTGTTGGATCTTCTTTCTACTCCACAGACCTTCAAAAGCCCCGCCTCCTCCCCACAATCCTCCAAATAAAGTATTTTTTTAATTCTCAAGGGCACACAAATGATTATGTTAAGTATTTCCAGATAAGAAGTTCAGCCTGCTCAGTGCCCTTCCAGATCCCCAAAGATAATCTCACTCTTTCCAAATGGAAATTTTATCCCTGTAAGCACTTTGATAGGTTTTGATGTTAAAATGTACTTCTTCTTATATAAAATTGGTAGTATCAAGCAAAGGTTCTTATCTGAAATTCTCCAGGTACAAGCTGAATCTCACTCAACAACACCTCAGGGAAGACATACGGGGTTCCAAAAGTGCCACTGAAAAGAAAGAACATTTCAAACCAGGTAGAAGCTATTTCAACTGAGTCACCGCAAGTGTTTAAATCAGTTGTTCCACACTTCAACAGTGTGCAAACCTAGAAAAGTGATGCAAACCAATAAGCCATTAAGAAAATCTCAGTGGCTATATTAATTAACTGAACTCAATCATTTCACGATGTGTACTTATAGCAAAACATTACATTGAACACTACGAATAATATAATTGTTATCTATTAAGGATACCCAAATAAAGGCGGTAGAAAAAAATTTTAATTAAATACTTTATTTATTATTAAATAAAATGCTAGAGAATCTCAAAAAAGAGAAAAGTCCTAAGAAAGTCAATTAAAGGGCGGACAATCCAAGATGGTGGCCAAGTAACAGCCTCCCTGCAACAGGGCACAGTGAGTCTGGAAAGATAAGACTCCAGGCATCTCTGGCTGGTGGGATCTGCCTATAATCATCCCTTTGATGATACAGGGAGTCAGCAAGGGACTTCTGGACCCCAAGAGGAAGACAAAACCAGTGGAAAACTGGCAAGTGGTTGTGTGTGTCCGATTGACCTAATCCGACCAGCAGCTATAAGTACAAGCAGCAGTGAGACTGCAAACTAGAAAGGCCTTACCTGTAAACTGTTTTCGTGTTTTTGAACTTGGAACTCAGTTGAACTGCCTTTGGGGAGAGCTTGAGCAGGAGTGTGGAGAAATTTGGGCATTGTCTAGGGCCCCAGACTATGAGCCACTGAGCTGGATGGAGCTAATAGTGTTCGGCTATGGGCCGCAGGGAGCCATTGTGAGAGAACTGCCCCGGGAAGCTCTGCCCTCAGGGTCACAGAGCAAGGATCAGGCGGGAGCTAGTAACCTAGTGACTGAGCAGCCTAAAGGTGGGGACTGAGCTGCCTTGCACCCTGAACCCTCAGGGGCGGAGTGAGACTGGTTTTGGCACACTGGACCCTCAGGCTGTTGCCCTGGCATCACAGCTCATAGCAACCTGAAACTCCTGGACTTGGCCCTACCCAGACCTCCATAAGAGCTGCGCTGTGACCCCCAACCTGTGAACTGTGCCTGCCGGTCCTCCGCATGCCCCAACCAGGAACTGCAGGTGCCTGCGTCCTCCCTCCTGTACCATCCCTTCCTCCACACCAGCCCGCACATCTGGCTAGGGACTCTGGTAGCCACGTGCCCTCCAGAGCCCTCCCTGTCTCTGCGCAGAGTGTTTCCCCTAGCCAGAGACTGCTGGAGCCTTGGGCTCTCTGTGCCAAAGTCACTGGGCACCAGGCACTCCCAGAACCATGCGCACCAGCTCCAGCCCTGTTGCTGGATCTGGGTGTGTCACACTCTGGAGCTGCTTCCACAACCAGAACTCCCTGGCCAGAGCAGCCCCAGAGGAACTACACAGGGTCACTCCCTACAAAGATCCAGCAATAATAGAGTGATCCCACTTGGGTCTAATCTTGGAGAAACACCACCCCAACTCTGAGGATGGCCAGAGGCAATGGTGAAAAACAATCATGAGGTGAAATCAACAGAAAAACTCCAGCAATATGAATAGCCAGAGTAGATCAACTCCCCCAAGGATCAATGGGGCAGACACAGAACAAGATCCCATGCACAAACAAATAGCTGAGATGTCAGAAATCGAATTCAGAATCTGGATAGCAAATAAGATCGAATTAGAATTCCAAGCACTAACCCAAAAGATATCTGAAGATTTCAACAAATTCAAAGACCAAATGACCAAAGATTTTGATACATTGAGACAAGAAGTTGCAGCCCTCAAAGATCTGAGAAACACAGTAGAATCCCTCAGTAACAGAATGGAGCAAGCAGAAGAAAGGATTTCTGACATTGAAGACAAAGCTTTCAAAAGCTCCCAAACTCTCAAAGAGGAAGAGAAATGGAGGGCAAAAACAGATTACTCTCTCAGAGAACTCTGGGATAATGTGAAGAAAACTAATATTTGTCTTATAGGGATCATCGAAAGTGATGAAGTGGCTTTACAAGGCACAGAGTCTTCTCCATGAGATTATGAAGGAGAAATTTCCAGACATGCCAAGAGATTCTGAAATTCAGATAGCAGAAAATTTCAGAACTCCAGCACGACTCAACCCAAATAAGACATCCCCCAGACACATCATAATAAACTTCACTAAAGTTAATATGAAGGAGAAAATTCTGAAAGCAACCAGACAAAAGAAAATCATCATGTACAAGGGCAAAAATATTAGAATAACTGCTGAAACCTTTCAAGCTAGTAGGGGATGGTCATCGACTTTTAATCTCTTAAAACAAAATAACTTCCAACCAAGGGTCCTGTACCCAACTAAACTGAGTTTCATTTATGACAGAGAAATTAAATACTTCAATGACATTCACATGTTGAAGAAACTTGCCATAACTAAACCAGCTCTCCAGGATATTCTCAGACCTATCCTCCATAAAGACCAGCGTAATCGTCCACCACAAAAGTAAACCCACCCACAAAATTCTGATCAAATTCCAACTTCCACAGTCGCAAAAGGATTAAAAACATCCTCTGAAAAGGCTTATCAATATTCTCAATCAATGTGAAAGGTTTAAATTGTCCTCTAAAGAGGCACAGGTTGGCTGACTGGATACAAAAACTCAAGCCAGATATCTGCTACATACAAGAATCGCATCTTACATTAAAAGACAAATATAGACTCAAGGTGAAGGGATGGTCATCAATACTCCAGGCAAATGGAAAGCAGGTGTTGCAATCCTATTCACAGATGCAATAGGCATTAAACCAACTGAAATAAGGAAGGATAAGGATGGACACTTCATATTTGTTAAAGGTAATACTCAATATGATGAAATTTCAATTATTAATATTTATGCACCCAACCAGAATGCACCTCAATTTATAAGAGAAACTCTAACAGACATGAGCAACTTGATTTCCTCCAGTTTTATAGTAGTTGGAGATTTTAACACCCCTTTAGCAGTGCTGGATAGATCCTCCAAAAAGAAGCTAAGCAAAGAAATTTTAGATTTAAACTTAACCATTCAACATCTGGACTTAACAGACATCTACAGAACACTTCATCCCAACAAAACTGAATACACATTCTTCTCATCAGCCCATGGAACATACTCCAAAATCGACCACATCCTAGGCCACAAATCTAACCTCAGCAAATTTTAAAAAATAGAAATTATTCCTTGCATCTTCTCAGACCATCATGGAATAAAAGTTGAACTCAATAACAACAGGAACCTGATTACCCATACAAAAACATGGAAGCAAAACAACCTTATGCTGGAGGATAGATGGGTTATAGACGAGATTAAGAAGAAAATCACCAAATTTTTAAAATAAAACAACAACCAAGACATGATTACCGGAATCTCTGGGATACTGCAAAGGCACTCCTAAGAGGGAAATTTATAGCACTGCAAGCCTTTCTCAAGAAAATGGAAACAGAGGAAGTTAATAACTTAATGGGACATCTCAAACAACTGGAAAAGGAAAAACACTCCAACCCCAAATCAAGCCAAAGAAAAGAAATTACCAAAATCAGAGCAGAATTAAATGCAATTGAAAACAAAAGAATTATACAACAGATCAATAAATCCAAAAGTTGGTTTTTTGAAAAGATCAACAAAATAGATAAACCTTTGGCCAACAAGGAAAAAAAGAGTAAAATCTCTAATTTCATCAGTCAGAAACGGTAATGATGAAATAACAACAGACCGCTCAGAAATTCAAAAAAATCCTTAATGAATACTACAAGAAACTCTACTCTCAGAAATGTGAAAATCTGAAAGAAATTGACCAATACCTGGAAGTACTCCACCTACCAAGACTTAGCCAGAATGAAGTGGAAATGTTAAACAGGCCTATATCAAGTTCTGAAATAGCATCAACTATACAAAATCTCCCTAAAAAGAAAAGCCCAGGACCAGATGGCTTTACGTCAGAATTCTACCAAACATTTAAAGAAGAACTAGTACCTATATTACTAAACCTTTCCCGAGATATAGAAAAAGAAGGAATATTACCCAACACATTCTACAAAGCAAACATCACCTTAGTCCCCAAATCAGGGAAAGACCCAATAAGAAAAGAAAATTATAGACCAATATCACTAATGAATACTGATGCTAAAATACCCAATACGATCCTAACAAACAGAATCCAACAACACATCAAAAAAATTATACACCACGACCAAGTGGGATTTATCCCAGGGTCTCAAGGCTGGTTCAATATACGTAAATCTATGAATGTAATTTAGCACATAAGCAAACTAAAAAATAAGGACCATATGATTCTTTCAATTGATGCAGAAAAAGCTTTTATTAGTATCCAGCATCCCTTCATGATCAGAATACTTAAGAAAATTGGTATAGAAGGGGCATTTCTTAAACTAATAGAGGCCATCTACAGCAAACCCACAGCCAATATCATATTGAATGGAGTTAAATTGAAATCATTTCCACTTAGATCAGGAACCAGGCAAGGTTGCCCATTGTCTCCATTGCTCTTTAACATTGTAATGGAAGTTTTAGCCATTGCAATTAGGGAAGAAAAGGCGATCAAGGGTATCCACATAGGGTCAGAAGAGATTAAACTTTCACTCTTGGCACATGACATGATTGTATATCTGGAAAACACTAGGGATTCTACTACAAAATTTTTAGAAGTGATCAAGGAACACAGCAATGTCTCAGGCTACAAAATCAACACCCACAAATCTGTAGCCTTTATATAAACCAACAATAACCAAGCCAAAAAAATAGTCAAGGACTCTATTCCTTTCACAGTAGTGCCAAAGAAGATGAAATATTTGGGAGTATACCTAACAAAGGACGTGAAAGATCTCTACAAAGAGAACTATGAAACTTTAGGAAAAGAAATAGCTGAAGATGTTAACAAATGGAAAAACATACCATGCTCATGGCTGGGAAGAATCAACATTGTTAAAATGTCTGTACTTCCCAAAGCAATATATAATTTTAATGCAATTCCTATTAAAGCTCCATTGTCATATTTTAAAGATCTTGAAAAATAATACTTCGTTTTATATGGAATCAGAAAAAAACCTTGAATAGCCAAAACATTACTCAGCAATAAAAACACATCAGGAGGACCTGAGACTGTACTATAAATTGATAGTTATGAAAACAGCATGGTATTGGCACAAAAACAGAGAAGTAGATGTCTGTTACAGAATAGAGAACCAAGAGATGAATCCAGCTACTTACCGTTATTTGATCTTTGACAAGCCAATTAAAAACATTCGGTGGGGAAAAGATTCCCTATTTAACAAATGGCGCTGGGTGAACTGGCTGGCTACGAGTGATAGGTATCCCAGAAGGGGAAGAAGAATGCCCCAGGGGAATGGAAGACATACTACAGAATAATATAAATGAAAATTTCCCTAATATTAGCAAAGATTCTGACATACTGCTTTCAGAGGGATATCAGACCCCAGCTCACCTCAACTCTAAGCGAGCTTCTCCAAGACACATTGTGATGAACCTGTCCAAAGTCAAGACAAAAGAAAAGATTCTGCAGGCTGCCAGGAGTGAGCACCGGTTGACTTACAGGGGCAAATCCATCAGGGTGATTGCAGACTTCTTTAATAAAACTGTTCAAGCAAGAAGACAATGATCATCTACATTTAATCTACTTAAACAGAAAAATTTCCAGCCCAGAATTCTATATCCTGCTAAGCTAAGCTTTAAAATTGACAGAGACACCAAATCATTTACTGATATGCAAACTTTGAGGAAATTTGCCGCAACAAGACCAGCTCTACACGAAATACTTCAACCTGTTCTACACACTAAACATCACAATGGATTAACAGCAAAGTAAGAACTCAGAAATTAAAGGACAGAACCTAACTTCCACACTGATGCAGAAGGTAAAACTAAGCAATGGACTCTCACAAAATAAGATGAATAGAACACTACCACACTTACCAATTATCTCAGTAAATGTTAATGGCTTGAATTCCTCACTGAAGAGGCATAAATTGATTGACTAGATTAAAAAACACAAATGATCCATTTGCTGTCTGCAGCAAACACACCTAGCTTTAAAAGACAAAGTAGAACTCCAAAGTAAGGGTTGGAAGACAATTTTTCAGGCAAACAGAACTCAGAAGAAAAAAGGAATTGCAATTTTATTTTCAGATACATGTGGATTTAAAGCAACTAAAGTCAAAAATGACAAAGATGGTCACTTTATGTTGGTCAAGGGAAAAATACAACAAGAAGACATTTCAATTCTAAACATTTATGCACCCAATTTAAATGCTCCCAGATTCTTGAAACAGACCTTACTCAGTCTGAGCAATAGGACATCCTATAATACATAATAACAGGGGACTTTAACACTCCTCTTACAGAGCTGGACAAGTCCTCTAAACAGAAATTAAACAAAGATATAAGGAACTTAAATAAGACCCTAGAACAACTGTGCTTGATAGACACATATAGAACACTCCATCCCAAAAAGAAAGCATATACATTCTTCACATTGCCTCATGGAACATTCTCCAAAATTGATCATATCCTAGGACACAAAACAAAGCTCCACAGAATCAAAAGAATTGAAATTTTACCTCATATTTTCTCAGACCACAAGGCACTAAAGGTGGAACTCAACTCCAACAAAAACATTGAATCCCACACAAAGGCATGGAAATTAAATAACCTTCTGTTGAATGACAGTTGGGTGCAGGAAGAAATAAAACAGGAGATCATTAACTTCACTGAGCATAACAACAATGATGGCACAAGCTATCAAAACTTGTGGGATACTGTAAAAGCAGTTTTGAGAGGAAAATTTATCGCTTTAGATGCCTACATTCAAAAAATGGAGAGCGCATCAATAAACTCACAAGCCATCTTATGGAATTGGAAAAAGAAAAACAATCTAAGCCTAAACCCAGTAGAAGAAAAGAAATCTCCGAAATTAAATCAGAGATCAATAAAATTGAAAACAAAAGAATTACTCAGAAAATCAATGAAACAAGGAGTTGTTTTTTTGAAAAAAATAAATAAAATAGATAAACCTTTGGCCAGACCAACTAGAAATAGAAAAGTAAAATCTCTAGAACCTCAATCAGAAATGATAAAGGAGAAATTACAACTGATGCCCAGAGATACAAGAGATTATCTCTGAATACTACCAGAAACTCTATGCCCAGAAATTTGACAATGTGAAGGATATGGATCAATATTTGGAATCACATCCTCTCCCTAGACTTAGCCAGAAATAGACCAATTTCAGCACTGAGATCAAAGAAACAATAAAAAAGCTTCCAACAAAAAAAAATGCTCTGGTCCGGACAGCTTCACACAAGAATTCTATCAAACCTTCAAGAAAGAGCTTATTCCCATCCTGCAGAAATTATTCCAATAAATTGAGGAAGAAGGAATCTTCCCCAACACATTCTATGAAGCAAACATCACAATGATACCAAAACCAGGAAAAGACCCAAACAAAAAGGAGAATTTCAGACCAATTTCACTCATGAATATAGATGCAAAAATTCTCAACAAAATCCTAGCCAAGGGATTACAGCTTATCATCAAAAAAGTCATACGTCATGATCAAGTAGGTTTCATCCCAAGGATGCAAGGCTGGTTTAACATACGCAAGTCCATAAACATTATCCACCATATTAACAGAGGCAAAAATAAAGATCATATGATGCTCTCAATAGATGCAGAAAAAGCATTTGATAAAATCCAGCATCCTTTTCTAATTAGAACACTGAAGAGTATAGGCATAGGGGTACATTCCTGAAACTGATTGAAGCTATCTATTACAAACCCACAGCTAATATTTTACTGAATGGAGTAAAACTGAGAGCTTTTCCTCTTAGAACTGGAACCAGACAAGGTTGTCCTCTGTCACCTTTACTATTCAACATAGTGCTGGAAGTTCTAGCCAATACAATTAGGCAAAACAAGGAAATAAAGGGAATCCAAATGGGAGCAGAGGAGGTCAAACTCTCCCTCTTTACTGACAACGTGGTCTTATACTTAGAGACTCAACCACAAGACTCCTGGAAGTTATCAAAATCTACAGTAATGTCTCAGGCTATAAAATCAATGTCCACAAGTTAGTAGCCTTTGTATACGCCAATAACAGTCAAGATGAGAAGCTAATTAAGGACACAACTCCCTTCACCATAGCTTCAAAGAAAATGAAATACCTAGGAATATGCCTAACAAAGGAGGTGAAGGACCTCTATAAAGAAAACTATGAAATCCTCAGAAAGGAAATAGGAGAGGATATTAACAAATGGAAGAACATACCATACTCATGGATGGGAAGAATCAACATTGTTAAAATGTCTATACTTCCCAAAACAATCTACCTATTCAATGCCATCCTTATTAAGATACCAACATCGTACTTTCAAGATTTGGAAAAAATGATTCTGTATTTTGTATGGAACCAGAAAAAAAACCCATATAGCTAAGGCAGTTCTTAGTAATAAAAACAAGGCTAGGGGCATCACCATACAGATTTTAAACTGTATTACAAAGCCATAGTGTTCAAGACAGCATGGTACTAGCACAAAAATAGAGACATAGACACTTGGAATCAGATAGAAAACCAGGAAATGAAACTAACATCTTACAACCACCTAAGTTTCAATAAACCAAACATGAACGTACCTTGGGGAAAACACTCCCTATTCAAAAAATGGTGCTGGGACAACTGGATATCCACATGTAAAAGACTTAAACTGGACCCACACCTTTCTCCACTCACAAAAATTGATTCAAGATGGATAAAGGGCTTAAATTTAAGGCATGAAACAATAAAAATCCTCAAAGAAAGCATAGGAAAAAGACTGGAAGATATTGGCCTAGGAAAGACTTCATGAAGAAGACTGCCATGGCAATTGCAACAACAACAAAAATAAATAAATGGGACTTAATGAAACTGAAAAGCTTCTGTACAGCTAAAGAGACAACAACCAAAGCAAATAGACAACCTACACAATGGGAAAGGATATTTTCACATTTTGAATCAGACAAAAGCTTGATAACTAGGATCTATAGAGAACTCAAATTAATCCACATGAAAAAAAAAACAACAATCCCATATATCAATGGGCAAGAGACATGAATAGAAACTTCTCTAAAGAAGACAGACGAATGGCTAACAAACATATGAAAAAATGTTCATTATCCCTAATTATTAGAGAAATGTAAATCAAAACCATCCTGAGATACTATCTAACCCCAGTGAGAATGGCCCACATCACAAAATCTCAAAACTGCAGATGCTGGTGTGGATGTGGAAAGAAGGGAACAACTTCTACACTGCTGGTGGGACTGCAAACTAGTACAACTTTTCTGGAAGGAAGTATGGAGAAACCTCAAAGCACTCAAGCTAGACCTCCCATTTGATCCTGCAATCCCATTACCTGGCATCTACCCAGAAGGACCTTTTATCATAAGGACACTACCCTTTTATCATAAGGACACTTGTACTAGACTGTTTATTGCAGCTCAATTTACAATCGCCAAAATGTGGAAACAGCCTAAATGCCCACCAACCCAGGAATGGATTAACAGGCTGTGGTATATGTACACCATGGAATACTATTCAGACATTAAAAAAATGGAGACTTTACATCCTTTGTATTAACCTGGATGGAAGTGGAAGACATTATTCTTAGTAAAGCATCACAAGAATGGAGAAGCATGAGTCCTATGTACTCAATTTTGATATGAGGACGATTAATGACAATTAAGGACATGGTGGGGGTGGGAGAAGGGGAGAGCAGAGAGAGAAAGAAGGAGGGAGGGGTGGGGAAAAGAAGAGCAGAGAGAGGGAAGAGGGGGTGGGTCTCGGTGTGTGCCATAACTTTGGGGGGCAAGACACGATTGTAAGAGGGACTTTACCTAACAAATGCAATCAGTGTAACCTGGTTTCTTGAACCCTCAATGAATCCCCAACAATAAATTAAAAAAAAAAAAAGCAGTCATAGCTCAAATGTTTGTTTCTAATTGTGAATCTAATCATTGTTCAGAATATTTTTCAATCGGGTTATATTATTGAATATACTTTCTGAAATTGCTCTTGTACCTGGTCAAGAGTGAGAAGTGTGGCAGTAGGTTTTCAGCTTTGAAACTCTTTGAATCTCCAATTCTCATCTACAAATTCAGATAGGGCTCAGTGCCCTTAGCTCAGCGGTTAAGGCACCAGCCACATACACTGGGGCTGGCAGGTTGGAACCCAGCCCGGGCTTGCAAAACAACAATGACAACAACAACAACAAAAACAGACGGGCTTTTTGGAGGGCACCTGTTGTCCCCGCTACTTGGGAGGCTGAGGCAAAAGAATCGCTTAAGCGGGTGGCACCTGTGGCTCAAAGGAGTAGGGCGCCAGGCCCCATATGCTGGAGGTGGCGGGTTCAAACTCAGCCCTGGCCAAAAACTGAAAAAAAAAAAAAAAAAAAAACGAATCGCGTAAGCTCATGAGTTTGAGGTTACTGTGAGCTGTTAAATGATGGCACTTTACAAAGAGCGACATGGTGAGAATCTGTCTCAAAAAAAATAAAATTTCAGATACTCTTAACTGCTGTATCTCTACGTGATACATGAAAGTCCACTGTTACAATTTTGATGGAAATGATAACAATTAACAAAAGCGAAGGACAATTTGGTGATGTAATGATCCTGACCATTCAGTATGATTTCATTGTTAGGCCCACAGAACTACTATTGTTCAACTAAGTAATTCTAGTCTATCTGGAGTACTATGCTAGAAAACTGGTGGGGATGAGATGGGGTGGCAGGGCATCTGGTCACCAACTTCTGAATCATGCTAAACACAGGGTGGCAGATGAACTTCAGTGGAGCAACAGAAGTGAAGTAAGAAGACCACGGAAATCTGCCACAGGAAGGAGAGGAGTCACCCCAGGTTCTAACACTGGCTGCTGAACTTCTGAGTCTTCCCCCTCTCCACTATGAAATGACAGACAACAGGTAAACTGAGAAACAAAGAGTTGTTAATAGCATGTATTACCTGACACTGTGGCTCACACCTGTAAGTCCTAGCACTCTGGGAGGCAGAAGAGGGTGGATCACATAAGCTCACAATTTCGAGACAAGGCTGAGCAAGAGTGAGATCCCGTCTCTACTAAAAATGAAAAACCAAGGGTGGCGCCTGTACTGTAGCTCAAGTGGCTAAGGCGCCAGCCACATACACCAGAGCTGGCGGGTTGGAATCCAGCCTGGGCCTGCCAAAAACAATGACAACTACAACCAAAAAATAGCTGGCCACTGTGGCGGGCGCCTACAGTCCCAGCTACTTGAGAGGCTGAGGCAAGAGAGTCGCTTAAGCCCGGGAGTGGGAGGTTGCTGTGAGCTATGACAAAATGGCACTCTACCCAGGGTGATAGCTGGAGGCTCTGTCTCAAAAAAAAAAATGCAAAACTGAAGCAAGAAGATTGCTTTATGGCAAGAAGACAAAGCCCAAGGGAGAGAAAAGAAACACCCAAACACTTGTGTTTAAAAGAAGTCGGGCTTTATTTCGGCCAGCGGAGCCTCTGGGAAGAAGAGTCCAAAATGGCTGAGTGTGGAGACTGGCTCTGTCCTTTCCCTTTGGCAGGGCTCCTTGTCCACAGGTGCCCTTCTCAGTTGGTGAGTTTGAATTGAGCTGGAGAAGGCGGGTGCAGGCTTTTACAGAAGCAGAAGCAAGCATTAGTTTCAGGCTCCCAGGAAGTTAAGTTTCTACACATTCCTACGAGCTGAGTCACCACGGGGAGGACTTTATAGAAGTGTTCTTGGCAGCCTGTGAGAAGCCTTTGTTCTTTCAGACCCACACTTCCCCAGTATCCTCTCTCAGCTTGAGCCCAAGAGTTTAAGGTTGCTGTAAGCTATGATGCCAGAGCACTCTACCTAGGGCAAGAGAATGAGGCTCTGCTTCAAACAAACAAACAAAAGAAATAGCATATGTAATGATCGGTAGCATTCTTATAAGCAGCAAGAAAGATCTATAAGAATAAAAAGCAAAAAGAGACAGAAAAGCCAGGCCTTTATTTTAAAACTAGTTTTCTCCTGGTCCTGTGTCTATAAATAGCACTTACTGGCAAAGAACAATGTTTCTGTCTCCACACCAATGGAGTCTTGTAATCTTAGCAAGACTGTTTGGATGAACCTCTGTGAAAGGCGAGGTCTGCCTGAGGACAGCCAGCCTGGACTCTAGCCATCTTTTGGTGCCAGTCCCCATTCAGCTGAGGTGATTCTCAGATCTGGACTTGGACTGGTGTTCAACTCTTTGGACAATTAATGAACACAACTGAAACCCAGAGAGAACCCAAGAGGGTAATCATATACGGCAGCCTTGGATTGTCTGAATGCTCTATTCAAGCAGAGGTTCTCAAACTTTTTAAACAGGGGGTCAGTTCACTGTCCCTCAGACCATTGGAGGGCCAGACTATAGTTTAAAAAAAAAAAACTATGAACAAATTGCTATGCACACTGCACATATTTTATTTTGAAGTTAAAAAACAAAACAGGAACAAATACAATCACACCGCCTCATGTGGCCCACGGGCCATTGTTTGAGGACCCCTGCATGATTGGGTGAAATAATTGTGCCACATGACATTGCAATAATAACTGTTTTTAACTAGCAAAAATAATTTCATGTGGTCTAATCGACCCTTCTGCTTTACTCTCTCAGAAGTTCAGGATTGAAGTTGCAGAAATCCTCTGAATTGTTAGCCTGTTCCCCTACTTTCTGACCGCTCCCACTTCCCTAAAAGAAAAATAATAACCAGTTCTCTTGGTGGATATTTCACTCATTATACCCGCTTTCACTCTGCCAAAAGTTTATTATATTCACCAATAAGTCCTTTGAAAATCTTCCTGGTTAGGGTGGCACCCGTAGCTCAGTGAGTAGGGCGCCAGCCACATACAGTGAGGGTGGCAGACCTGGCCCAAGCCAGCTAAACAACAAAGACAAGTGCAACAAAAATAGCCGGGTGTTGTGGTGGGTGCCTGTAGTTCCAGCTACTTGGAAGGCTGAGACAAGAGACTCGCTTAAGTCCAAGATTTTGAGGTTTTCTGTGAGCTGTGACGCCATGGCACTCTACCAAGGGCGACATAGTGAGACTGTCTCAAAAAGAAAAAAAATCTTCCTGGTTAGTCCAGGCGTGGTGGCTCATGCTTGTAATCCCTAGCACTCTGGGAGGCGAAGGTGTGTGGATTGCATGAGCTCAGGAGTTTGACACCAGCCTGAGTAATATGGACACTGCATCTCTAAAATAGCCAGGCATTGTGGCAAGTGCCTGTAGTCCCAGCTACTTGGGAGGCTGAGGCAAGAGAATCACTTGAGCCCAAGAGTGTGAAGCTGCTGTGAGCAGTGGTGCCATGGCACTCTACCAAGGGATGACAAAGTGAGACCTGTCTTAAAAAAAAAAAAAGAATTCAACCAGGACACAATGGAAATAAATCCAAAGAAGCTAGATCAAACGCACTGGTTTATTTATGCAAGTGATTGGAGAGATATACATTTGAAAAGTACTATACAAAAATTAAACTGAAATCTCAGACATGGGAAAAATTAACAGATAGATTAAAAATAAAAAAGCTGTGGTGCATTTTGTTGTTTTATTGAAAAATAGGAGTATGTCACAATAATTCACCAGTAATTCAACTTTTTTGTTTTCAGGTTGAATAAAAGAGGACATAAAGAAAAAATATATTTGCAGACTAAGATGACTTACAGCTCTCTCCAGGCCAAAGCCATCCTGTTCTCTGTAGACCAGCTGCTTTCTTCTTTCCAAGGCATGTGCTTCTGGTGTTCCCCTGGACTCTCTGTTTTGGTTTCCCTTTCTGGGACAGCTCTAGGATGATAGCAGTCACTGGTTTTAGGATTCTTTCCCTTAGGTACCAGGAGATAAGACTACCTGTTTTAGCCTAGCCTGGAGGTTTTGATCCCCAGGCTTTCAGCCATGTTGCTTTGGCATGATTTCCACTAAATAGAGACCAAATCTAGCAGGAGAAGAATCAGAGTAATAGAAGCTGGAGATGCTCTCACCTGTAATGCCAAAGTTCATTCTTATATTTATGCCATATTCTTTCTCTGTAGCACATTAGTCTTTCACTGTAACACAGATCCCACCCTAGACCTTTCTCCAAAGTAGAGGGAAATAAATTACAGATAGTCCTGTATCTAGTTATGATGTTTTTATTTATTTATTGAGACAGAGTTTCACGTTGTTGCCCTTGGTAGAGTGCTGTGGAGTCACAGCTCACAGCAACCTCAAACTTCTGGGTTTAAGCGATTCTCTTGCCTCAGCCTCCCAAGTAGCTGGGACTACAGGCACCCACCACAGCGCCCGGCTATTTTTAGAGACGCCTTGCTCTGGCTCAGGCTGGTTTCGAACCTGTGAACTCAGGTGATCCACTGCCTTGGCCTCCCAGAGTGGTTATGATGAGTTTTTCTCACTAGTTACAAGAGTCATGGTGGCATCTTATATGCCTGAGTTTGAACCACTTCCTAGATGTCTGACTATGACCAACTTATGTGTCCACTCCGTGCCTCAGGTTTCCCTTATGTGCAAAATGGTGATAATATGGGCTGAATAATGTTTGCTGTTATTATCGTTCTTGCCTGGGTCCCACAAGATGAAGGCCCTAGGCAGGGCCATGCCCATGTGGGTGTGATCTGTGTCTTCGACCACCCCGGTCAGATACCCACCTGTGCTTGGTACCACCTTGTTAAAAGAGCCTCAATGAGTCCACTTTCTCTGTGTTCTCATTGTTCTTTCTGTCTGCACAAAGTCTTTCAAGTTTTGGGGTTTTTTTCCCTTCTGGGGCAACTAGATCTGAATGGCTTCTCCAAAATTCATGATGGCTTTCCTTCTAACAGTACCATAGATTCTGGCCTCTGATCAAGGGCTCTCACTATTTCAGGCATCATACTATTAAAAAAAACAATAACAACGAACTCACACCTACACAAAACTTGCCGAGAAAATAAATTACTCATACTTTGCTGTTGGGAATGTGAAGTGGTATAGCCACTCTGGAAAATAGCTTGCCATTTCCTTGAAAAAATGAATTACAACCTCACCTCTCCCCTCCCAAGGTAACAGCAACAGGGAGGCCAGGCAAAGTCATAGCACCTCCTTCAGCCTCTTGATTCCTCTGGGGGAGGAGGGTAAAGCAGGCCAGCAGGACAGGATTGTGTTTGTGGGGAATTTAATTCCCCAGTCCAGGAGGAATTCTTTATGAGCAGTTCCTTCAGTTTCTCATAGGCTGTGCCATGAATTAAAGTGACTGCAAGTAAAAACAAAGAATAGGGGAAGTCTTGCATTTGTCTGCTTTAAAGACCCAGACTATAACTCTTATGCCATGATTCTGCAAAATGGAAGATCATTTATATGGAAGATCAATTAATGTACACTATCATTTTGGAAATTCTCTCTCTTCTGAATCAACTAACTAAAGCTTTAAACACTGTTAAGATAAATTGCCACAGCTATATGGATGAAGAACGTGTGGACAGATAGTTGCCACACGTTCTTTGCCACGTAGTTCTTTCCAATTAATAATGCTGCTTCAACTCAAAAATATTATTTTTCTTTCAAAAATGCAACAGCAAATGTACAACCCAAAACTATAGCTTCCTTCCCACATAAGATAACCTCAAATTTCTTAATTCACATTCAAGTCTTCCTCATTAAATCATGTTCCAGATCTAGAGGTAAGACCCAGCTCACCAATACCCGAGGACTCACCAAGTGAGTCAGATCGGATCTTTATCAGGTAAGTAACCAAAAAGGCAAGAGCAAGCCAGGAATAGTAATAGTATGACCAAAAAAAAAAAAAATAGAGAAAATAAACATTGGCCAAAGTTCTGAAAATGGAAGAAGAAAAAGTATTAGCATTATGTTCAAATGAAAGTTTTATCTGCCCTGGTTGTAATGTTATTAAAAGGAAAAAATCCAACGTATATCATTCAATAATCAATTTCATGACTATCATTTTTGAAGTATGAATAAAAGTGGCAATCTATTTGGTAGTCAATTTTTATCTTGATTGACAAAAACTTACAAATGGTATGATGTACCTGCTTTTTGTATTTGTCAAGATACTGCTGGTCTACTGTCAATAAGAAATGCACTTGGAGCTGTTTATTTTAGTACTGATGATAACATTGTACTAAACTATAAGCCAAAAATTATCACTGAACACCATGCTTTCCTAAATTATCCCCTACAACACTCACCTATAATAGGCTGAAATTAGAAGAGAAGCTGTAGATTTTCTAAAAGAACAAATATTTCAATTGCAAATTGTTCTTAAAAAAAGACTGAATATACAGGCTTTAGTTTCTTTTTTAATACTTTACATAACATTTCATTTTTTCCACTTAAATATGTTGTTTCCAAGCCTTACTCTGCTATGGATCTATTTCATAAAATGGGGACATATGGTAATATGTGATTTGTATTTATCCTTTTATTTTGGATTGATTTGTGTATCATACATATAGGTTACAATATGATCTTTGAAGGATTTTTTTTTTTTTGCAGTTTTTTTGGCTGGGGCTGGGTTTGAACCCACCACCTCTGGCATATGGGGTCGGCACCCTACCCCTTTGAGCCACAGGCACCGCCCACAATATGATCTTAACAAAAAATTTTTTTTATTACTAATGCATTCCACATTCAGCTACATAAAATAGTAATTCTCATTGTGATTTCTTTTTTTGTTGTTCTTTTCTAGTTTTGTTTTTGAGATAGTGTCTCACCTTGTTGCCTTTGATAGAGTGCCATGGCCTTATAGCTCAAATTTTTGAGTTCCAGAGATCCTCTTGCCTCAGCCTCCCAAGTAGCTGGGACTACAGGCACTCACCACAACGCCTGGCTATTTTTAGAGACGGGGTCTCACTGTTGCTCAGGCTGGTCTCAAGCTTGTGAGCTCAAGCAATCCACCTGCCTCGGCCTCACCGAGTGCTAGGATTGCAAGTGTGATCTAGGATTGCACCTTGCTCAGCCTTATTTCTTTTTTTTTATTTTTAAAATATGGGGTAAAAATGTTTCTAGTTGTATGTATTGACTTTGTTATGCTTGCGTCAGGGTTGTAAGTGTGCCCATCACCTAGTGTTCATCATACCATTAGGTGGGTTTTCACACTTTCTCACCTACCCCTTCTGCCTGTTTGATTTCCACTGAGTTTTCCTACCCTCTGTGCACATGTGTGCTTACTGGTTAGTTGCAATTTAATAGTGAGTACATATGGTATTTGTTTCTCCATTCTTTAAATGGAGATACTTAAGATAATGGTCTCCATTTAAGATAATGGTCTCCATTTCCATCCAAATTGTTGATAAATTCCTTAATTCATCCTTGTTCAGGGCTGTGTGTGTTAACATTTTGTTAATCCACTCAAATTGATGGGCACTTGAATCAATTCCACATGTTTCCAGGTGTGACCTGTAAACATTGGCAGGTGTCTTTTTAATAAAATGACTTCCTTTCATAATTCTCATTTCAAAAATTTATTTTCAGCTGAGTATCTTTGTTACGCTTAGAAGATTATAAATATATAAAAATATAAACACAGAAATTTCCTTTGATAGTTTTGATCTACATTTTGGTTTCATTTTTTTAAAGTGTTCTTTCATCTTCTTACATCAAAAAAATACACACACACACACATACATACACTTTTGATCTTTTTTTTTTTAGGCCTGCATGTTTATTTTCTGAAATATAGCACAACACAGCATGGATTGCTACATGTTCTGAATGTTTTAACAGACTCCAGAGGCAGAGAAAGACCTTTTGTTCTCTCATTCACCCAACAGACATTTTCTGGATGATTTCTGTATGTCAGGCACTGTGCTAAGCACCAAGGAATAAGACAGGGTCCCTGTTATCAAAAGACTAAGACTTCAATAGGAAAGACAGACTTATAAGCTATTTTTTAAATATTATGACACAGTGTAAGTGCAACAACAGGAGTACCTAGAAAATATATAGAAATATAAAGAAATCAGAATGAATGAGAACATTTCTTTCTACCTATAGAGACTCCTTCCGAGGAGAGATGATGTCTGAGGTGGTCTTTGGTGACCAAATAGGAATGTCAAGCTCAACTTCTCTTATGTACACTATCCCCCAGTTTTCATATATATCTGGTGCTTAGAAATACACTGAAAAATTATTTGTTATTTTAATAATTATTAAGCATGTAATATTTGTGCAGCATTCAAAGAAGAATAAAGGTAAGTATTTAATTCATCAAACAGATTATAAAACAATAGAGAAAACAGACATGTTCCAACATAATAAAAAAAATGAACAATAATGGGTAAAGTATTTAACATAACACAGGTTATATAACACAGGTTATAAAAGATCAGTCAGGCAAAATGGAAACTTGTGAATCAACAGGAAGACAGTAGGGTCAATGATCGAAGCTTCCATCTTAAAAAGCTAAGATTTCTTATCTAGGGGAGTCACTGAGATTTTTCTGAATCCAAAGTTTCACAGAAACCCCTTTCTGTCTCCTGTCATAGATGCAGGGTAGCCAGTCATTATCTTGTGCCCCAGAAATATCCTCAGCAGAACAGGGTGAGGCATCAACCTGGCTTTCCCACTCCGATGAAAAGTTTGTAGAATGCCTACAAGTCATTAGAACCAGTGCCAGGGTAGGGAAATCTGAGGTGTAACTGAGGTATTGCTGGAAGCTCAGTGCAGACAAATCTGAGCGATAAAAACTTCAGGGGGTCCCAGTCATGAGGGCCACACACTTCTGTGAAGTTTTACCTCCTGCAGCTCTAACAAGTTCTCACAGTAAATATGGGGGAAACGCCCCTCTACTTCATGGTGGGTGGGGGGAGGCACTTTTGGTCATTTTATCTTTGTACTTGTAAAATCATAAAATATGAGTTAAGAGCTAAATTTGGTTAAATACAAATACACTGGTATCCGAGGCATATATTGAAAATAGTATCTTGGGAATGGGAACAAAGGAAGTTCAGCGGAAATGCTGGAATCTTTGCCCTGACCTTGAACTCTCGACAGTCCACTGCGCTGCTAACAAACAGACTAGCGATCCCGAATGGTGCCACATACCCGGTTGGGGAGGTGCGAGCCGCCCCGCAGGCGCGAACCCGGGCAGACAGCGGGAAAGCTCCAAGGCGATTGAACTCAGGAGACCCAAGCCCCACCCAGCACAGGTGCAGCGCTCTAGGTCACACCCTTTCCCTGTTCTGCTCCAGGGAAAAGAAGGACCGGCCGTTTCTCACGCGCTTGACCACCCTGTGCGGGTCAAGGGCGAAGGGCCTGGAGGGAGGAGGGATATGAAGAGCTTGTGAGACAGACGCACACCCAACCTCTACAGTTAACGTCAATGGCACACCACCGTTTTTTGTTTTGCTTTGTTTTGTTTTGTTTTGTTTTGTTTTTTAGACAGAGTCTCACCGTGTCGCCCAGTGTAGAATGCCACGGCGTCATAGCTCACAGCAACCTCAAACTCCTGGGCTCCAGCGATCCTGCCTCCGCCTCCCAAGCAGCTGGGACTGCAGGCGCCCGCCACAACGCCCAGCAGTTGGAACCCGCCAGCCTCGGTGTATGTGGCTGGCGCTGTACACTGGGCCTCCCATCGTGGTTTTAATCGGCTCCTTAAGGATCCGTTTTGCTCCCGATTGCCTCTATCTGGCTAAGAAGCATTGCCATCTACGCACACCCTCAAACCGAAACCTGCGGGGTCATCCTAGGTTCCTCTCTCCTCTCTCCAGATGCTCAGTATACCCCTTTTGCTCTAATTCCACTGCCACCTCCCTGGTCAAAACCATGATTATTTCTCTCAAAGCCGCTAAAGTTCTCCCCCCATTCCTATTTACATGCCTTCCCGCTCACAGTCCGTGTGCAGACATTATGTACTGCCTGAAAACGGGAGTCAGATTTTGGAATCACCCCTTTAAAAGCCGGTTCTTCCCCCACACCCCTACCTCGTGTTTACTAGACTCTACGTCTACACAAACTATGAGCTAGTCCCCCTCACAAATGGCTTCTCATTCTCATCCAGCGGCCTCATTCTCATCCTTCAGGTCTCAGCTCAGAAGTCTCACCATCCCAGGGACAGGCCTTATCCAAATTAGGCCTCCACATCCGACTACTCTAGCAGGTGGCAGGTTTTTCCTTCTTAGCATTTCTGTAAGAACATTAGAGATTCTAGTATCTGTTTATTGTTTGTCCCTTCCACTGGTATAAGTTACATAAAAGCAGAAATTGTTCTTCTTCCAAGTTGTGGCAGAGAAAAAAAAGAGAGAGAGAGAAAGCAGAAATTGTTTTATCTATATGATCACAGCTAACCCTCTAGCATCTAGCACAGTGCCAAGTCCAGAGAAGCCATTCAATACCCAGGTGTTTTTGAACGAAGGAATAGATAATACTGGAAATGTGGCTACCACCCCATGAAAATAGATTGGGAGGTATGAGAGTTGTATAGCAAATATCTGCTCACATCAAAAAACAGCAGGGATTACACCTGAAGTCAAAGGAAGCTGTCCATGGGAGGATGGGGTGACCTGATGATGAAATATATCCACCAAGAATATGGGGGGAAAAGACAAAAAATGAAACATATGGAAGAATTGAAAAACAGAGACATTAGGGAATGAATGGTGTTACACCAAGTAATGTTTATAAATCCAGGTTATAATTGAAAGTAGATTATAAAAATAGAAGTTGTAAATATTATTCTTGTAAGTTTCACAGAAATAAAATTTTCATAAAATCTTAAGACTCTACAGAGTTTTTACATAAAAGGCAGGAATTTTGCCTTTGTCTCATGATACAAAGTATATCTTTTAAAAACTGATTTCAGAATAATTATTATATATATTTTGAGTTACTTTATATATTTAGAAGAGCATATTAAATCAATTCATCTCTTTCCCCATTAGCAACAACAAAAAAGGTATATTCACAGAATTAATGTACTTAGAATAAAAAATAAGCAAAGGAAATAAGAGACCTAAATAGAGTCAATAACAGCATCTTCAAGGAAAGTTCAGTCACTTAAGAACACAAACTTTTGCTGGTTTCCATCTATACTTATCAGTTAATGTTTCAAGTATAGCTGGTTCGGCAGGCCAGCTTTTTGGGACAATAGTAAGTGAAACCCAACACAGGATAGTCCAAAAACACATTCATACTTCCAAGATACCGGTGTGGGTCCACGGAGTTCTGTGTGTAAAATTAAGAAAACTTTTTCAGCAGTAATGTTCAAGGCCAGAAGCATCCACCTTCCAACTTTGTATCAATCCAGGATTCATCAAGCTACAGTTCATGAGGCAAGAGAGCAGTTTGCTCATCCTCTGTACTGAAGATGTTTTGAGATTTAGATCTACATTAAGAGAAAGAAGAGAAGAATTTCAATATTTCCCATCTTTAAAAAATAAAAAAAAACCCAGCCGGGCGCAGTGGCTCACGCCTGTAATCCCAGCACTGTGGGAGGCTGAGGAGGGAGGATTGCTTGAGCTCAGGAGTTCGAGGCTTGTCTGAGCGAGAGTGAGACCCCCGACTCATGGAAAAAAATGGAAAAACCCAGCCGGGCGCCACTGCGAGCGCCTGTAATCCCAGCGGCTTCGGAGGCTGAGGCAGCAGGATGACCACAGCCAGAGTCTGAGGTTGCAGTGAGCTACGATGCCATTGTCCTCTGCTCAGGGCATAAGGTAGAACTCTGTCTCGACAAAAAAAAAAAAAAAAAAAAACCAGTATCTACTTATCTATCCAACTGTCTCCTGAAAAGGGTCTACCAAGCTCAGAGTGCCTAGAAAGCTGGTGATGTATGTAAAATGTTATTTCTGTTCTATTTACACACATTAACTTTTAAAAAAGAGAAAAAAGTCCAAAAGTTGGCCTTACCTTCTTCTTCTCCTTGAATGTTCCAGTACATAAAATAAGCCCATGGCTAATCCCTTTAACACAATTAACACAAAAGGTTAAGGTAAATTCTCTAAGTCAAGTTTCTCCACAAATATAACAAAAATGAAAATAAAAAACTGGTTACTCACACTTATCAAAGCCCACAGGCCTTGTAAAGCTGCTGCCCATTCAAAACCAATTTTTTCATACAGAAATCCACCCAATGTTGGTCCTATAAAAGCACTAATAATAGAAAGAAGAGTATACAATAGTGAACAGAAGTATTACTACAGAAAAGTTGCCCAATCCCTCAGTCATAGGGCTTCCTTAAATTGGAAGCATAAATACTGAAGGAAAAAGCAATTCCTCAGCATAGCACTGGGTGTAAGAAAATAATTCTAACTGACAATGAACCATAAGGACTAAAAAAAAAAAGCCAATTCCTCAGCGTAGCATTGGATATAAAAAAAAAAAAAAAAAAAAAATTCGAGCTCAGCACCTGTAGCACAGTGGTTGCAGCACTGGCCACATACACTGAGGCTGGCGGGTTCTAACCCAGCCCAGGCCAGCTAAACAACAATGACAACTGCAACAAAAAAATAGGCGGGCATTGTGGCGAGTGCCTGTGGTCCCAGCTACTTGGGAGGCTGAGGCAAGAGAATGGCTTAAGCCCAAGAGTCTGAGGTTGCTGTGAGCTGTGATGCCACAGCACTCTACTGAGGGCTACATACTGAGACTCTATCTCAAAAAAAAAAAAAAATTCTACCTGATAATTTTTAAATAATTGTAAAATTATATCTTCTTCTGAAAAGTTGGTAGCTTATACAAAAGTAAAAAAGATGACACATTCAAAAAATTCTTTATATTATTTTGTTCTCAGCATTTTCATCTAATATAACTCAATTCAATACATGTTTGTTAACTATATGCTACATTGTAACCATACAGTTACACTTCTGATAGAGTAGAAGTTAGAAAATAAATAAGAAAATGAATGAATTGAATAAATGTTTAAAATCTGAGACATGCTTTTGTTAAAGGAACTTACAAATATCATTTAAATAAGATAAAGTATATGAAATCATTTGATGGTCTCAAAAAATGGCTGGCATAATCACTGATTGTGGAGTTGGAGGATATGGATTAGAATTCCGGCTCTACCCTAGATGAAGTTTTGTCTTTGAGAAACTCATCTGATCACTGAGCACCTCAATTTCTTCATCTGTAGCATGGAGATAGTATTTTCCATCTTGCAGGTATAAATGACTAAAATGCAATGACTACTCACCCCACTGACCACATTGCACTAAAGAGACCTGATACGAGTCCCAGTGTACTTAATCCCTCTTCAAATCCATTTTCACTGCAAAGAGAGACATGAGGGTATCCATTATTAAAAGGAAAACCTGCATGAAAGAAAAATTTATTGTAGATAAACTAAGCTAGTCAAGGAAAATCTGGACAAAACCCATAGCAAAAACACTCTATTTCTAAGATAAATAATGAACCTCATTGGAAGGAATGTTCATAGTTTTACTCCATGGTTTTCTAAAAATAATTTTATTACATATATAAGATATGATATTAAGAATCATGAATTGTTTGCCTTAAATATTTATAAAATATACAATTAACTAAGAAATTCTTAAAATTAGATAAACATATAAAGAGAACAATGGCAACTTTCAACAAACACAGAGATAGCTGCTGATTCCTAAGACAATTGTTGAACTGACCCGGCACAGCCATAGTATCTAGTGATCTTTATGATCATCCCTATTCAACAAAGATGATGACCAAGTGACAGATGCCTGGTCACTCTGTATGCTTTTGTTTGGACCTTTTCTATGCAAGAGGAACAATGCTAGCCCTTTCCATCTTGCTTTAGCTTTGAAAAATTATATATATACTGAGACATAAAGCAAGTGAAGCATCTTTCCACAACCCATTTTAGCTATTACTGTACTAGTATTACCATCTATATTATTGTATTATTATTTACACTTATTTATATCACAATATTATAGGCTATAAAATCATCAAGATTTAATATTGAGGAAAACTATCCAACATGCAAAAATACTGAGAAATTCTAGAAAAGTCTGTGATGCTCACTTCTGTCTAAAATACAGCTCTTCAAGCAACAGCAGTAACTTACTATGCACAGCTGAGAATTTCTGGGAAAGTTGGAACTATACTCATTCCAGCAGAGATGCCGTGTACAACTAATACCAGCACCAGAAGCCAGAGCTGACTACAAAGAGATTTGGGGAAAACAAAAACAAAAATGTTAGCATTTTAAGAGACACAAATCTTAATGCTAAGAAGGGCAGGATCCCAAAGAAATTAGTTACACAGATTCTGTGCCTCGTCTCATTCTCATTCCCATGTGACCCCATTCCATTGGGTTAGAACCCCCATTAGCTTTTTATATTTTGAGGTTAAAAAATTCACCCTAATATCTCAATCTCTTTAGTCACACATATTGTATGCCTGAAGCCAACCTGCTGTCTTCTCATAAAATATTTTCAAAATTGGTTAAAATGTCAATAACAATATTGTTCATTTAATCACTTGGCTTTGAAATTTAATTAACTAAAAAATGGCATAGAGGGAAGTGGTAAAGGAAGAGACAGGAAGCTAACATTTGGTCCATGCCCATAACTTAATACACATCATCCTATTTCATTCTTGGGATGTAAGTACTATGATCAGCTCCTTTTTGTAGATGAGAAAACTGAAGCTCTTAGAAGGTAAGTGGTTTGCCCCAGTTCACACTACTAGTAAACGGTAAAGCCAAAATCCAAACCTAGGTCTGAAAGACTTCGAAATCCTTCTCTTTCCATGAAAATGTGTTTAATCCCAGAAGTACCAGAAAAGGTTAAAAAGCTCACTTCATTTTAGCAAATAAATTACACTAAACAAGCTTTAATGAACAGTTACTGCATGTTAACGATACAGAAACCAGAAAACAATTTGGTCCTGGTCTCAAGGAATAAGGAGAAAGAGTAGAAAAAGTAAAAAAATATGTTCTAAGAACTATGAACTAAAGTGGGTAGATGCTAAAATAGATGCTATTTTCACATAAAGTACAAACAAGTGTGTGATTGAAATAGAAGGAGAAGCATTTTTGTCTTTTGATAGAGACTTTATGCATTCCTGTCTGCTGGTAGGAAGGTAAAATGCCATCAGTGTAACTGAGAGCACATGTAGAAGAAGATGGAGTCGGTCAGGCTAGGGCTACATGACACAGCTGGTCTGATCCGTTTTGGTCCTACCTGACTGTCACCTCTGGTTTCCCATTCTTATTGTTTTGTAAATTTAGCTCCCACCCTAAGGATGCCCAGTTTGAATAGTTGAACAAGATTGATTTAGGAAATTAACTTTTGAATTGGAAATGTTGTATTAGATTGCCAATGATGTGTGCTGATTATTTAAAATAAGTTAATGTGCTCTTTCCTTTGAACCTTTATGTATAAAACCCTGATTCTGGAAACAGAAGAACAGAACAGTCTTGGAGAGGCTACTCTCATTGTTCTCCAGAATCCCAGGCCTGAGAAATAAAGTTTGGTGGGCCTATCCCCGTCTCTGCATATTGGCTGACGGTGACAGGTGGGCTAACCTTTGTCTGGTAACATAATGAGCAATTCAACGGAGTCCTAAATCAAAATAATTATTTAAATATTAAGGCTCAAAATACTAAGCCATAACAGAATTATGAAAAAATAATTTGAAATCATTCCTAATGCTATTCAACCAAAAATATAGAAGAAGGAAAAAAATTACCTTTTTATGTGCAAAATTGGGATAGGTCCTAAGAACATGTAGCACCCTGCCGTGATTAAGTTTCCAAAAACCAGAAGCCATTTCCTTAGATGCTGGGAAAGAGAAAGAGAGTTCAAAGAACCTCCATGATTAAACAAGATGAATAATTATTAAAGAACACAAGTCATGATATTCAAAAACTCAAATAATAAAAAAAGAAGATGAATAATTATTAAAGAAATCATGATATTCAAAAACTCAAATAATAAAAAAACAAGATGAATAATTATTAAAGAACACAAGTCATGATATTCAAAACTCAAATAATAAAAAAAAATTGTTTACATTTAAGAGAAAATAAGTAGATGATAAAGTCCGAAGCAAGGACAATGTCCCACAAGACAGAGGGTGAGTAAAAACCAAGGATTCCTCAGAAGGGGAGTGCGCTGCAGATTTTGTACTTGATGAACTCTTTCAAATATAACAATTTACAAACAGTGACCACAAGGCACCCACCAAATAGTTACAATATCTAGTAAAATTCTAGTATTAAAAAATGGAGTGAAGTATAGTAGCTTATATCTATAATCCTAGCCCTTAGAGAAGTCATGGAGGGAGGATCACTTGAGGTCAGGAGTTCAAAACTAGCCTAAGCATGAGCAAGACCCCATCTCTACAAAAACTAGAAAAATTAGCCAGGCAAGGTGGTGAGTACCTGCAGTCCCAGCTACTTGGGAGGCTGAGGCAGGAGAATTGCTTGACCCCAGGAGTTGGAGGTTACTGTGAGCTAGGCAGATGCCACTATACTCTAGCCCAGGTGAGACCTGTCTCAAAAAAAAAGTGTCCCTTATAGACTGAATGCTGTGTCTCCCCTCAAATTCATGTGTTAAATCCTAACATCCAACATGATGGCTTTTGGAGGTAATTAGGTCACAGAAGTGGAGTCCTCATGAACGAGATTAGTATCCTTATAAAACAGACCCCAAATTGGGCTCACCAGCTCTCACCTCTAATCCCAGCTACTTGGGAGATTGAGACAGGAACATCACTTGAGCCCAGGAGTTCAAGACCAGCCTGGGCAATATAGCAAGTCCCAGTCCCAAAAGAATAAAGAAAGAAATTTAAAAGGCCCCAGAAGGCTTCCTTGCCACTTCAGGCACTTGAGGTGACAGTGAAAAGATGGCCAGCTACGAACCAGGAAATAAGCCATCACCAGACACCAAATCTGCCAGCATCCGAATCTCAGACTTAGCCTCCCACACTGTGAGAAATAAATTTCTATTGTTTACAAGCCCCCCAGTTTAAGGTATTTTGTTATAATATCTCAAACAGACTAAGACTGTGCCCAGAGAATCTTGACTCTTGTACTGTAGGTTTGGGGGGGAGGGAGATAGTACCCAATAAAATTACCCTTTATAAACTATTTTAATAAAAATTACAGGGGTACTGTATCTGCTCAGTTATATAAGATGCTACCTTAAATTCAAAACTCCATATGCTGTTCAAGATATTTGCTTTTTGTCACCTGGGTTACTAAGTAATTTCCATATAATTTAGTTCTTGAGGGCTGCCCGGAAAGTATCCAGCCATGTAATATGAAAAACAAAGCCACACGTGGCTAGATACTTTCTGGACAACTCTGTATATCAGTGGTTCTCAACCTTCCTAACGCTGCGGCCCTTTAATACAGTTCCTGTGGGTCGAGACCCACAGGGTGAGAATCGCTGCTGTATATGCAAATGTAATAAAGAGAGGAAATGCAAAAAATAAGTCAGAGACATTTGAGATTGGCTAATAGTACCAGTTTTGTGTATTAGTCATCTGGACTGAATGGTTTAAACTAGTTAAGAGAACAGAAGAGATTTTCTGTCAGGATGGCCATGGGATAACCAATGTGTCTTTACACAGCCAATCCTTTCACCCCCACAAAAATTCCAAATTACATCCTCCTAAAGAAGAATCTTTCAACTTGATCAAGTCACATATTGTTCTCTGGGACTCTGCCCTAATTATTAAGATTAATTGTTTTGTTTTGTTTTGCTTTTTGCATCAAGGGAGCATCTCCCTTTAGAAAGTCAAATTCAATTGTTTCTCTATAAAGTAATTAAAAGTGAATCTGCTGAGCTGGGTGTGGTGCCTCATGCCTGTAATCCTAGAACTCTGGGAGGCCAAGGCGAGAGGATTGCCTGAGCTCACGGGTTTGAGACCATTCTGAGCCACAGCAAGATCCCATCTCTAAAAATAGCCAGGCGTTGTGGCAGGTGCCTGTAGTCCCAGCTACTCGGGAGGCTGAGGCAAGAGTTTGAGATTGCTGTGAGCTGTGACACCATAGTACTCTACTGAGGGTGACCAAGTAAGACTCTGTCCAAAAAAAAAAAAAGTAAATAAATAAAAATGAATCTGCTCAGGGTGATGGCTGATGTTAGAAGACCCTGGAACCTCTCCAGTTGAATGTGTCAATTCTAACCAACAAATCCCCGGAGTTACAGAGAAATAATTGGACAACCACTAATTTAAACAATCAAAGGCAACTAAAATCTAAGTTAAGGGTACGTACAGGCATCTTATCACTTAGTAGGCCAAATAGTGGTGAAGAAATGGCGTAGGACAGTGCCAAACCCAGGAATACCAGTCCCACATATCCAGCTGGTAAATTAAACTGTAAAACAAATCCTATATTAAAATTACATGATTAAATAATTGTAGACAAACATCCAACTTTTCCCTCTATCATTTCTTCAGCTCTTGTTATTACCGTGAGTCCGCTAATAACACTTATTTTTTGTCTTTGTAAATGGGTTCCTTTTTCTCCATGAGAGGGAAGAAAAACCTATTTAAGAGGTCAGAAGACCTAAATTTTTTGCTTTTAGCTTTTGACGTTACATATATAATTCTACTTCTATGAATCATAACATTTCTATATGTAAAATAGTGTTTTGCAAACTTCAGTGTGCATAAAAATTATCAGCTTGTTAAAAGAGATTCCTGGTCCTCAGTAGTTCATACCCAGGTAATTCTGACAGTCCACAGGCTGCAGTTTAAGGTCTAAAAGGTACTAATAATAATATTTCCCTTATCCAACTCAATGGGATGTTAATATCGAATTTAAAAATTAGATGGTAAGACATGCAGTGTTTTAAAAGGCCTCTAAAACGGTAACTCTGATACTGTTACTATTACCAACATGGGATAAATGCCTCTTTTTATCTAGTTGTTTTCATTTTCCTTTATTGAATTTCCTCAAATAATTTTCTTAATTAAGTCCACAGGATTTATTTATGAGGTTATGTGTTTTAATAGTTTTTGTGATAAATATTAATTTTGCTAAGAAATTAGTTCTTTCAAGATGGTAGCAGGTTGCTAAAGTCAGAAATGTCCTCTTCTCGTCTTATAACTGGAGGGATAAGATGTAGAACCATCCTACCCTGAAAAGCCAGACAACCAGTGGCTGTCCAGCAAACTGCCCATTAAATGACAAGTCAGAAGAATAAAAAAATTTGATTAGGGCGGCACCTATGGCTCAAAGGAGTAGGGCGCTGGCCCCATATACCAGAAGTGGTGGGTTCAAACCCAGCCTCGGCCAAAAACTGCAAAAGAAAAAAAATTTTTTGGATAAAAATACAAGAAAATAAATTTCTAAAAATGTCTTAGGTTGGAGTTGGCTAATGGAATGGGGAAAAATGTCAGCAGTGATGAGCCTCCACCAATATCCCTGTGGTCATCGAAGTTCTGACAGAGTCCATCTACCTGGCACAAGCTGTGCCAACATAGGCTACATACCACGCCACAAATGAGTCAACCATAGTTATCTTTGGCAAAAACCTCCTGTCTTCCTCTTCTCTTATGAATAAACTACATTTTCTTGAGGAAAAACAGAAAATTTTTTCCCAGTGATAAGTTATAGATTTTTTCATTATTGAGACATAACCTCCTAAAAGCACAGAAACAAAATGGCTTAAAGAGACATGTTATTGATGATATAAATGGATCATGTCAGCATAACCACAAAATATCTTTTATGTGTTCTCTCACAGATGCTCATAGGTTAAATACAATATTATGTTATTCCCTAAATCGTGGCCCAGACACTAAAACTACAGTCCGGTTTATCCATGAAATACCCAAAACTATCTTTAGTGACTTCAAAGGATAGTGTGAAATTATAAAAAAATAATAATAATAATCTTCACATTCTATGATAAGTCAATATTCAGAAATCACCAAGTTTTAACTTTGTTAAAACTTAACGTTTCTGGGCTCAGTGGCTAAACCGCCAGGCATACACATGATGGCTGATGGGTTGGAACCCGTCCCAGGCCTACTAAACAGCAATGCCAGCTACAACAAAAAAATAGCCAGGTGTTGTGGTGGGCACCTATAGTCCCAGCTACTTGGGAGGCTGAGGCAAGAGAATCGCTGAAGCCTAAGAGTTGGAGGTTGCTGTGAGCTGTAACGCCATGGCATTCTACCCAGGGCAACATAGTGAGACTCTGTCTCAAAAAAACAAAAACAAAAAAATTACGTTTCTGGCAGTTGTGCTATTTTAAATCTAGTGCCTTAAATTAAATTAGTATAGGCTGAAGTTAATCATTAATGCTTTTTATAGACACACATTAATTCTCCATTATAATTAACTACCAGACTCGGTAATGAACTTAATAGCATCATTAATAATGTTTTCTTCAAAAATATCTAAGAACACAAGTTTCTATGCCATCAAACTTGTAGAATTCAACATTATTCTTCAGCACTAGAGACCCTGGTTATATTCTCCTATGCCAGATTAATACAATACACAATCATCTGATTATACGATTAATCTAAAAAGTAGTAAGATCCCTCGTAGTAGTAAGATCTAACAGTGCAGATCTCCTAGAGCAGAGGTTCTCAACCTGTGGGTCGCAACCCCTTTTAACTGTATTAAAGGGTTGCGGCATTAGGAAGGTTGAGAACCACTGTCCCAGAGAAGAACACCTCACATTAAACAAGCTGTTGAGTACCCCGACGCCTACTGAAATTGAAACAAATAGAGGAAAAGTGTCCTTATTAAACAGCACAATGATGCCCAAGCCAGGCCTACAGTGGCGTGAGCAAGGTCTTGGAAAGAAGGAGACCATGTTTTGGCCACTTAGCGAAAGCCTTCTTTCTTTGGCAATGACTCAGACCCCCAGTTCATAGGGCCGTCCCGGGGAGGCACAGGGTGCCCTGACGTGCAGTTCCCATTCTGCTTCCCTCTCACAGTCACGCAAAGATCATTCCACAAGGCGGGCCCAGAGCAAGCAGTCACGTCGTCCACCTGCTACAGTGCAGAGCTCTTCAGTAATCAGACCGCTTACCTTTTCCAAAACAAAGAGAGACAGAGTAGGATCAAGGAAGCCAAAACAGGAGCTGAGCGAGTTGATGGTGAAAACTATAAAGCCGACCTTGGGTAGAGAGATCAGTTTCCAGAACGAGTGCTGTCCTGGATCAGATACTTTGGAGGAAAAATGAAAAAAAAATGAGAGCAACTAAATATTAACTTTATCCTTTAACTTATTATTATTTTTTTTTTTTTTTTTTTTTTTTTGCAGTTTTCGGCCAGGGCTGGGTTTGAACCCACCACCTCTGGCGTATGGGGCTGGCACCCTACTCCTTTGAGCCATAGGTGCCGCCTCCTTTAACTTATTTTTAAAAGTAAACTGGCAAGGCCATCTTTATCTGGTAATCAGATAAACAACTGTACCTCTGAGCTTGCCTAAAATTATCAACCACATTCGCATATAACTTATACAAACCCAGAAGTTACATTGAATTTTATCAAAAATAATTTCCCAAATTTAACAAGAATCAGTTGCAATCAGAGTGTGAGGGGAAGAAAAGGTTGTAACCTAGAAGTAAGGCCTTCCTCAGACGGGAGAGAGAATACAGAGAGTTTGACTTGGTGCATGGGAAAAGCATCAACAGAGCTTTGCCAAGGACAAAGTGTGTGGGTGCTTAGAAGGAACCTGAATTCATAAAAAGACACAAATTTCATTCTGTTCTCAAAGCAAACATGGAATTGAAAGTGCCACTGGGCTGGGTACTGGGGCTCACGCCTATAATCCTAGCTCTCTGGGAGGCAAAGGCATGTGGATCCCCTGAGCTCAGGAATTCAAGTCCAGCCTGAGCAAGAGTGAGACCCTCCTGTAAAAACCTAGCTGAGCTAGGTGATGGGCACCTATAGTCTCAGCTAGTCCAGAGGCTGAGGCAAAACGATCACTGTAACCCAAGGGTTTTGAGGTTGCTGTGATCTGTGATGCCACAGCACTCCACCCAGGGTGACAGAGTAAGACTCTGTCACAAAAAAAAAAAAAAAAAGAGAGAGTACTACTGAATCTTGTGTAAATTACATTTAGCATTCAAGGTCAGTTGAGCACCAACCGTAATTCCCATCATTCTCCCCAAGTAACCCAAACTTCTTCACTTTTCCAAACAGCAGACATGGTTATCTTTAAGCTGTAGTCATACTGCATCACTCATCTTTTTCCCTGCTGATTTTTCCAATTCCATTCACTCTGTAAGTCTGGCTCTCACCCTAATTCTTCCATAAGTTTAACCTCTCTCTGCTTTCCCACTGCACTGCGAGTCTATACTATATAATGTAACATCAAATTGTATTTTGCTTTGTAATAAATCCTGGCCTTCCCATCTTCTAATTAATATAACATATAAAGGAATCATACAAAATACTTGGCATACAAAGGTATACAAGACAGACCCAGTTCCTGTCCTTGCAGGGAATTACATTAAGGAGGGGAAAGAGTAGGATGGGGCTGGGAGGGCCCCTATGGGAACACAGAAGAGGGCTGCCCTAACACAGGGAGAGTGGTGTGCAAAAGGCTTTCTGAAGCAGTGGTCTCTAAGATGAGTTTGTGGTGAACAAGCAAAAAAGGGAGAATGAATAATCCAGGCATGTTATTCCAAGACTAAAAAGTGAGTGTAAACTATTCTGTGTTTGAGAAAATGACTGAAGAGAAGCAAAGTTGGAAGGAGATTGGAGTAAGTGTTGCCAATAGTAGGAAGAGATGATACTGCAGGAGAAAGTATAAAGACTAGGGAGGACCTTGTAAAATATGCTAAGAAGCCTGAGAAATAACTAGGGAGATCAAGCAGGGAATTAGGATCAGGTGTGTGGCTTAAGAACATTCTCTTCCTGGCGCTGAGGAGAATGGAGGCAGGGGGCTAGTCAGGAGGTTGTTATAGTGATCCTGGCCCGAGATGATATTGGATTTGGACATGAAGCTCTTTGACAAGCAGGATCAGCCCTCATGTATCCCCAAGTCTGCCACAGCACCCAAAACAGTTCATTATTCCATAAATACTTGAATTATGACCAAGTATGAGGCTAGGTATAAAAAATATCATTTAAGTGTGGTTTAACTACTTTAAGTGCTACACTTAGACTTTTTCTGGATGCAGGAGGTAAAATTAACCCAAATAAAATTTCTTAATTACCAGCCCAACATTCAACAGCAAACCAGATCTCAGCACAGCCCAACTACAGAAACAATATGTAGTTTGATTTAGAAAGAGAACAAGCACCACCGTGTGGCTCAGTCAGGTATTGCCAGCAGGGAGACAATTCCGCGTGAATTTTGAAAAGTATGCTAAGGATGCTAGTAGCCTTTAAAATAAACTTACAAAAATTCCAATTTTAATTGGTTACATTTATTGTGCATATAAAAATTATTATGTATTTGGGGTATAAGAGAAACTGTTATGGTATAAATTGTCCGCTTCCCTAAAATCTAGGATGGGAAAAGAGGTTATCATAATAAGAATATATAAAAACATCCATGAAAATGAACACATAGTATAACCAAGCAGTTCAAGAAGACCAAATAATGAAAACTTCAGGTGGTACTTGCTTGAAAGGATGAATGGCAGAATTACTTCGGTAGTTTTTTAAAGCTACTTAGTACCAAAGGAGGGAGAATTGGCATGCCCCCACTTAATGGGCACACCTCTTGGGGACAAGACACAACTACAACAGGGACTATACTTAACAAATGCATACACTGTAATCTAATTCTGTGTACCCTCAAATTAATCTGAAAAAAACAAACAAACACAAAGCTATGCCCCCCCCCAAAAAAAAAAGCTACTTAGTACTCTATTTGCATCCCCCAAATTCTGATATAGAGTTGGTCCTCTGTATCCATGGGCTTGGCAAGGATCAAAAATAGGTTTTAAAAATTGTATCTGGGGGCGGCAGATACAATGGTTTAGTGAATAGGACGCCGGCCCCATATACCGGGGGTGGTGGGTTCAAACCCAGCCCCAGCCAAACTGCAACAAAAAAATAGCCCGGCTTTGTGGTTGGTGCCTGTAGTCCAAGCTACTCAGGGACTTGAGTATCTGTGGATTTTGGAGCCATGGAAGGTCCTGGAACCAAACCCCCCCCCCTCTATAGTTACTGAGGAACATCTGTATTCTCCTTGGAGGGACATGACTGTCTGGTTGACAGTGCCTGACACAGGGAGCTCCTGTTAGAGATGTGGGAATGGGGTGGTCCTCAGTTGAGGGGCAAGAAAAAAGTTAAGCTCTGTGGCTCTACTTTTCAACATCTAGTCCAATGATCAAGGTTGTTAAACACTCCCCAGAAGAGGCAAGATAAAGTAAGTCTTGCAGGACGAGTAGAGGTTATGCAGAGTGGAAGAGAGAGATTCCAGATTGTATGATTCCTCTACTTAAATCTAACAATAGCTTCTAATGGCTTCCAGAATAAAGTTCGTATTTCATGGATTTAAGAATTTTTTAATTCTTTGGCATTGTGGTGGGCGCCTGTAGTCCTGGCTACTTGGGAGGCTGAGGCAAGAGAATCACTTAAGCCCAGGACTTTGAGGTTGCTGTGAACTGTGATGCCACAGCACTCTCCTGAGGACAACATAGTGAGACTCTGTCTCAAAAAAAAAAAAGAATTATTTTCCAAATTGACAAGACAAAATAATAGTACATAATTTTGGCATATAGCATGATGTTTTGATGTATATACATATACACTGGTATATAGCATGTTTTGATGTATGTATATACTGTAGAACAACTAAATCTAATTAGCTCATCAACCATTAACGTATGTATTACCTCACATACTTATCTACTCTCAGCAATTTTCAAGTATACAATATAGTTACTAACCATAGTCACCATGCCATGTAATAGGTCTCCTGAATTTATTGGATGTAAGAATTTTAATAAGAGCACTGATATCTCCAGGGCTCTATTTTAGAAATATTTCTTTCAGGCAGTATAGAACAGGGGACTTGTGAGCAGATGGAAAGGAAGGAAGGAGAGGAGCTCTTAGCCATCCAGAGCAAAGCCACGTTGTCTGTGAGTCCAGAAGAAGGTAAAGAGGCGGGCAGAACTTAGAGAATATAAAATTCTGGTAATACCAGAAAAATAAAATTTGGTTAATTTTCTTGCTGCTATCTGTAACCTTCCTACAATAACACTCTTCAAAAAGGTACTGTAAATGGGAACATTTTAATCTATTTTTAGAGCTTTAACAATGACAATCTTAGAGAGGTTTTTAAAATACCAGTTCTTTTTTCTATTCAATCTAAATAAAAAAGCCTTCAGTGGATAAACACTGAGCTTGTCAAACCCTTTTGTTCATAAAAATTCAGCTAACGGGGATTTTTGTTAAGTTCAAGACAGACGCAGGGAAAATAGAGAAATTGTCTGAGAAGAGAAACAAGCCTCGAGTAGCCAGGTCGGTGGCGACTGGGAGGGGCTGCAGAAGATCCCGAGGAGAGAGGAAGGGACGGGATGAGGAGGGCGGGCCGAGCCTCAGGGGTAACAGACACTGGGCCAGTCCAGCTCCTAACCCCAGAAGTTCTAGATATCTAGTTCCACCACTAACTAGGATGTCTCGGCAAAGTCTCTTTCCTTGTCTGGTGTGGTACAGAGTTAACAAACGTTTTGCTCCTGCTACGTGAGAATCTGACCCGGTGTTTATTTCTTAATTACCAGCCAAGTACCGAACCAACCAACCTGAGCACAGCCGGGACGCTCAACTGCAGAAGCGACGGGGTCGTCACACTCAGAGAGGGGACGAGCGCCACCGTGTGGCTCCATGTGGCTCTGCCTCTCTAACCTGTTCTCTGAGTGAACGCTCTAGCTCGGTGCCACTAGAACAATGCCCGAGTAATGCCAAGTAACAATGTTACTTGTTTATATGAATAACTCTGATTGGTAAATTTCAGCTGGACAAAGGGAAATGCAAGTGAACCACGAACAACTGATGAGGACATGATGTTTTGTGTCTCCCTGACTGTGCTGACTCTTACACCTGACATGTTTCCCCATAGAGACACTAGGACTGATATCCATGCATTTATTACAGGGCAGGTTGACTCCTGTGGAACGTGTGGTTTTGAATCCTGGGTGGCTCCCGCTGCTGCCTGAAGTGGGCCTGTGTCTTTACGCGTGGGCGCTGCTGCATGGACAGCTGCAAGGGCTGCTGGGAAAGAAGGGCGGATCTTGCTCTACCAGCTAACAGCCTTCTAGGAAGACAGAGGCCAGAAGTGGCTCATAATAACTCATTGTCCTGACATTTAGTTCACTTCAAGAAGACCTATGATGGACACTGCATATGGTGATGGTTTATGATCAGAAATTAAATATTTGCTTGTTCCTAAGGTTGGAAAAAAAATTGTGGTACATAGAAATTCATATAAACTAATTGCCTATAATATTTCTGAAAAGAGAATCAGTTCTTTTACAGTGTTCTGTAAAGCTTGCATTGGTTACATGAAAGTGAATATCTGGCAAATTGGTTTGTTTTAAAGGCATAAAAATACATTCAAGATTTTTAAAATGAGTAATAAGGGTGGACTTACCATAATTGGGTAAAATATACATGTTGAGTGGTACCATCAGCAGAACTAAGCAACCCAGAAAAATAAAAGGCACCTCATAGCCGAAGGATTGATACAAAAAGCCACCTACAGGAGGACCCACTATCAGCCCCAGTCCAGAGAAGGTCTCAAGACTTCCCTAAAATGGAAATGGGGAGAAAAAAACTGGGTTACTGTATTTCATTTGAAGGATTATAAGGTACTATCTGATAAAAATTCTATCACCTTCACAAGTACACAGCCCACACAAACTCAAGATGGAAAAAAAACTTAAATAACCATATTAAAATCATAAAAGTACCAGGGAAATAAAACATGGGAGGTTTTTCTTTTTTAATTCTTATATGGGGAAGGTATTCTAATTATGACATAAACCTCAGAAGACATAAAAAAGATTACTAAATCTAATTACATGAAAATATGAAAAACTATACATAGAAAAATACATCAAAAGACAAATGAAAACTAGAAAAAATCCTGATAAAGAACTACTTCCCCCAAAATATTAAGAATTACTAATCAAGGAGGGGGAAAAAATGAACAACTTAATAGGAAAATGGGTAAATGCTGTAAATAAACTGTTGTCACATAAAGTGAAATATAAATAGCTCTTAGAAGAAGTAGCTCGCTGTCACTTTTTAAAAGAAACGAACAAATATAAACCACAAGATGCCAGTTTTTACCTAGCACCCATCAAACACACTATGTTTCCAAGTGGGGCAGAGGCACTCTTACACACTGCTGGTGAGCAAACACAGAAGGGCGATTTGGCAAATCTATCAACATTACAACTGCACATACTCTTTGATCCAGAATTCCACTTCTAGGACTTAACTTACGGGGTCCAGCATGAAGATGCAACACGACATATATACAACTTTATGCATTATAGCATTGTTTACAATGGCAAAAGATGTAAGCAATCTCAATATTAATCAACAATGTCCATAAAGTAGGTTATAGCTGTGCAGTGAAATAGTATAGAAAAGGAAAAAAGAAAGCTCTTTCTACGTAGGTACAGAAAGATCTCCAAGATGATCTCATTGGCAGTGTAATCAGCAAGGTGCTGAACAGGTTATGTGGAATGCTACCATTTGTGAAAAGAAAAAAAGGGAAAGGAAAATCATGTTCGGTGTGTGTGTGTGTGTGTGTGTGTGTGTACATGTGTGCATGTGTGTACATACATGCCCAAGGTATCTCTCTGGGAGAAACCTGCAGCCACTTTTGCTTTCTCGGAGGGGGTTGGAAGGTTGATCACCTGGTGTGTATATGAATAGTGAGCAACAGTAATGTGTAGAATATATTTACCATATTCTATATTTCTCTGTACCATATAAAAATGTTAATTAAACTGGGTGGCACCTGTGGCTCAGTTGGTAAGGCGCCGAGCCCCATATACTGAGGGTTGTGGGTTCAAAACCGGCCCCAGCTGAACTGCAACCAAAAAATAGCTGGGCGTTGTGGCAGGCGCCTGTAGTCCCAGCGACTTGGGAGGCTGAGGCAACAGAATCACTTAAGCCCAGGAGTTGGAGGTTGCTGTGAGCTGTGTGATGCCATAGCACTCTACCAAGGGCCATAAAGTAAGACTCTGTCTTTACAAAAAAAAAAAAAATGTTAATTAAACCAAACAGTGCTATGGAAAGTTTACTGCTACAAAAATAGCACCATTTCGAATCAATCTAGTTTTTAAGAGACTTGTGGCTTGCAACCTTACATCCCCAGATCTCGCAGACTGCACAAAAATAGTCCATTAATAACTTTCTGCATTTCATAATGAACATAGGAATTCTATCTTTACTCACAATGAGGCCATCCAGATCAACTACCATGTTAGATGTGTTAGCTTTTGGCTGCAATTTTATATAGAAGCATCAAATGACAACACTGGTGTCCCTTCCTGATCAGAAAATCCAAAGGACTGCTGCCAACTGCACAGGAATCTCCTGGGCAGTGTTTTCTGGTACTTTCCGGAGTGTCAGCTATATAATACCAGCTCTTTTAAAGGTCAAAAAATGGCTGGACGTAGTGGCTCACAGCTGTAATCCTAGCACTCTGGGAGGCCGAGGTGGGTGAATTTCTTGAACTTCAGGAGTTGGAGACCAGACTAAGCAACAGCGAGACCCCGTCTCTAAAAATAGCAGGGTTTATGATGGGCGCCTGTAGTCCCAGCTACTTCAGACACTGAGGCAAGAGGATTTCTGGAACCCAAGAGTTTGAGGTTGCTGTGAGCTGTGAAAAAGTGGGGTGAAAAAGTGAGACTCTGTCTCAAAGTAAATAAAAAAATAAAGGTCAAAAAGTCTTGTTTGGAACAAGTGGCTTCATGGTAAAATTGAGTTGTGGAACATTTAATAAAGTATCTTTATTCTAGGATTTTTCAGAGTCTTAAAATACTGATGTGAACTGAACGCCTCTACATTGGAGAACAGCATAAAACACTCTCCAAACTTGTTTAGTGATAAACCCTTGTTTTACAGAACATGTCAACAGACTAGTGTTCTTCTGAATGCTTTTTGAGAAATGTAGAACTGGGAAATGTAAACAGTAGCCCTATCACGGTGTCCACCCCTGCATGCTAAGGTGGCAATAGAACCTAAAATGAACCCATCCTGCTGTATACATAAGTTACTTTTTAAAAAAAAAAGGGAGGGGGGACATTATTTATGTGGCAAATAGTTTATCTGATAGAAGAAACTTTAAAACTAAAGTATTAAATGAGTAAATGAGGGAGTCCTTGGTACTAAACTGATGAAACTCCGAGGTCTAGAGAAAGTTACATGCTATGAGGGTGGTGTGTGGTCTGCTATGCAGACCCTGGGTCTCCCTATGGGAAAGCCTTCTGGGGACCAAGGAGGCAGCTGCCCAGAGCTGAGACAGGAATCTGGCAGGTCATTATACCGGGTCTTCATGCACCTAGACAATACACAAGAGTTATGTCAATATGAGGCCACCAATTTGATACAAACAGGTGTTGCATGTTTGTATCAAAATGAGAGGGCACTCCTCACACAGCACTGAAGTGCTTAAGGACTTCAAGATGAACTCCAGGATCCCTTATACAAATCCGGGGAAAATGGAAGAAGTACTCGTATGAACTGAGTGTTCTGCAAAGAAATTCTTAGGCAATTGAGCCACAATCTAGGCTACGGAGAGATAGAAAAGTACTCTTTAGGAAGTTAAAAAAAACGTGGTAGAAAGAATACCTGTCAAACTGTGTGCAGACCTCTCCTACAGAAATTTTTTAAAACATCTACTTCACTTAATATAACATTTTTCAAAAAAAATAAATAAATAACCTTTTTCTTGAGTCTATTTCATCCTAACCTTAGCATTCTCTTATCATTCCTGTGTACTTGCATCAGCGCTTCCATATTATTTGCCACGATGCTGCTAGATTAAGGTCTCTATGCTTAAGAACTTTCATAGCAGTTTTGCCTCTGGCAACTCATTTCCCGTTTCTGAAAACAGCAGTAGGGGGAACCCATGCTGCTCCTCTCTCAAGTGAGCACCCAACCTGGCCTGGCCAATCAAAACTTTATTTCCGGGAATTTCAGGGATCAGGAAGAGCAACAGCTCACAGCCTTACTGACACGTGTATTCACAGTTTTGCTGACAGAAGTAGAAATTGGAGTAAAAAGGCAACAAAAACACAGAAAGGAGAGATAAGAAGTAAGGAAGAATGAATCCCAGCTTTAACTTGGAAGGTCAAGGAAATATTTTGGCCTACATTCAAGGGAAAATAGGGGAAACAAACTCTAAAATACATACCAATACTGTAGCCACATTATTTGGAAAAGCTTTTGCAAGGATAGAAGATGATGCAGTTATTGCCGCAGCAAAGCTTATCGCATCCATTACTCTCACTAGAAAACACATAGTAATAAATATTGGTCCTTCTGGAACTTGATCCAATAAACTAAAAAGAGAATAAGACAGTTCTCAAGGGTCAAGCTGGTTTTTATTTATTCCTCCTTTTTAATTGTACTCACGGAAAAGAGTAATACGTCACTCATAGTTATTAGAATAAATCTATGTGGAACATGATTTTTTTAAGAGTTGTTCTGTTATATTTTCAGAAGAAGGAAATTCCCTATTTATTTTTGGTAAAAATCTGAGTCACAAGGACAGCTTAGGTTGCCCTTTTCTGCTGATATCATTGGCCTCCTAGAGGAGAATAACAAATAGGTCCTTTTGGAATATGTAGATTACTCTGAAAGACCTGAAATATCTCCCATGGTGGGACTCAAACTTTTAAATAAAAAAGTGTGAATGCAGACAAGAGAAAACCCCTCCTGCCGAAAATTTTGTACAACATCCACTTTGTTGAACATAATGGTTTCCCTGAGTTTATCTCATCATAATCTTGCCATCCTATTATCATTCCCTTACGTTCCCCAAGTACTTATATAAGCTCTTCCATAGTATTTGCCTCTATGCTGAATAACTTTCAAAGCTATTTTGTGTTTGGCACACATTTCCCCTTTTCCTGGAAACAGCAACAGGGAAAACCAGGCTAATCCCCACTCTGAAGCGAGCACACCACCAACCTGACCAATCAGAATATTATTTACCCCTAGCCATAGAGATGGGCCATCAATAAATACCCAGTGAGTGAGGCTTCATCTGCTGCCCTACCAGGCACCACTGAGAGAGTGGCACCCCTCCTGGAGCTTCTTGGGGTCATCTTGCCACCACAAAGGGAGAGATCACCCAGGAGCAAATCACAAGAAGAAAGCAAAGCTAAGAAGTCAAGAAAAATTTCTGATGACACTGTTTTAACATCTATATCCTGATGTTTTTGAGCTGATTCTTTAGGAGAGAAATTCAACCTTTTGCTTAAGCCAAAAAGTTTCTGTGACTAGGAAAAGTAAGTTAAGATTCTGTCCACTCTTGCTGGGCCTGGTGGCTCATGCCTGTAATCCTAGCACTCTCGGAGGCAGGTGGATTTCTTGAACTCAGGAGTTTGAGACCAGCATGATCAAGAGCAATGTCACTACTAAAAACAGAAAAACTAGGTGGGTGCTGTGGCATGCCTGCCTGTAGTCCGGAAGCTGAGGCAAGAGGATCACTGAGCCCAAGAGTTTGAGGTTGCTATGAGCTACGATGCCACAGCACTCTACTCCAGGTGACAGAGAGTGACTCTGTTTAAAAAAAAGAAAAAAATCTGTCACTCCAAGTCATAGGAGTTCTAAAGAATAGATTCAGTGGTTCAGCATCCATAGCTCAATGGTTAGGGCACTGGCCACATATGCCAGGGCTGGCAGGTTCAAACCTGGCCTGGGCCTGCTAAACAACAATGACAACTACAACAAAAAAATAGCTGGTTGTTGTGGCAGGAGCCTGTAGTCCCGGGTACTTGGGAGGCTGAGGCAAGAGAATCGCTTAAGCTGAAGAGTTTGAGGTTGCTGTGAACTGGGAGGCCACAGCACTCTACTGAGGGCAACATAATGAGACTTTGTCTCAAAAAAAAAAAAAAAAAAGAAAAAGAATAGATTCAATGGCCAGTGTAATGGTGATCCCCTGGAGGACTGTTTCCATGAGATTAATGCCATCCATTCCTGTTCACTACTCACCAACTCCTTCCGCCGTTTGTCACATGGTATGCCTTCAACAGACAATAATGGTGCCATTGACTTAAAGAGCTATTTATATTTAAACTAAAGATAGATTATACAATCTGTTCAAGTTCCCAAACAAATCAGAAAATGACTTACCCAAAGAGAACTGTAACTCCTCCTGAGACAAACATTCCTGTCACAAACATAAATTTTGCTCCAATATGTATAATCTACAATAAATGTCAAAGAAAAGTGGCAAATTGATGACTTCTACAAGCTTATATTAACATAAACCAATCTACTATATCGGAAAATACAGGATTAGGGGAAGACATATAGAGTTAATATAATAATTCTTTAATGGAGTGCCAATACACATTGCTTAAAAACATGGAAGGAGTTTAAAATCAATCAATGCTAAGGAGGGAACTGTCAATAGCAGTATAAAACTGGAACAGTGGTTATTTCTGCATCGACGCAAATTCTAGATTAGTAAATTAGAATAACTCATTACTCAATTAAAAAAATTAGACATGCACATGAACTTTAATACTTACATAATTTCCAAATAGCAAACATGCCAGCAACTCAAACAAAGCATAACATCCAAAAATCATACCAATAATGGTATTGCTGGCTCCCTTCTTTTCAGCCTTTAAAGAAAGAGAAATGAGAACTAAGTTTGAAAGATAACTTAGGATCAGTATGGAAAAAATGGAATACTGGATTACAACATTATCTTTTTGTGTTCTTTATTTGTATAGTAATTTCAAAGATTATGTTAAAATAACAGAAAAGGGAAGGAAGGTTAACCAGTTTAGATAGTAACACTTAGTCCCTAGTCCCCCTCCAATCCTAAATTTGATATGGCATTTATCCTAAATCTACTTCTTTTGAACTTCAAATGCTATTCCTATGATATACTACTAAATTCACATAAAGAAATAGAAAGTTTAAAAAGCTTTTTCAACCCCTGGAAATAAGGCAGATCTTCACATTAGGTTCTAGCTATAGCAATTTCAAGAATCAAAATATGAGTTAATTTCTTTAAGAGAGGATTGACAACTTAGCATTCTATGAAGTGCAAAGCCCGAACTACAGAAGTCTTCCAAGAAGTCATTTACTGAGCGCCTTTGGTGTGCCAGGCATGGTACCAGTAGTGACTATTTATGATCAGAAGAGTCCAATTTCGATCCATTTTTTCACCAGTCTCAGTTTTTTCACAAACAACTTCATCGTTAATATTGAAATGTGTGGAAGTCAGGTGTAGGTCATTTTCCGATTTGTTTGGGAACTTGAACAGATCATTAATACTGAAATGTGCACACGCAGACTTCCAGGGGCGTGCACGTGAAATGTGTGCATATCCACTTCCAGGGGGGCACGTGCACACACATTATATACCCTTCAAAATCCATTTCCTACAACAGCTATAATCACATTTCTTTACTTTTTCTAACTATAATTTTTAGATAAAAACTTTCTCCATACCTTCCTCGTAAAGATACCATCATCGTTCGATCCTTGTCTTTTTCAAGGACATGCTTTTCACGTCACACTATGCGTCTTTAAATAAACCCTACATTTCTGCTACCATCATATGACAGGAAACCAGACAGGTAAAGTCTATTGTTCTAAGCTAAGTCTTAGGAAGAGTCAACCCCCTTGCTCTAGGAAGGTCCAGGTAGTCAGGGACCAGACGGTGGGTGGGGGCAGAAAATATAGTTCTATAGTAATTACTGAGGCAGAATTTTAAGCTCATAATTCTATGAGCTTCATAATTGGCCATTCCCAGCTAGAGACCTAAACAAAAACCTCTCTCATGAGGACAGATGAATGGCCAACAAACATATGAAAAAATGTTGATCATCCCTAATCATCAGAAAAATATAAATCAAAACCACTTTGAGATATCTTCTAGCCCCATTTAGAATGACCCACATTGCAAAGTTCCAAAGCAATAGATGCTTGCATAGGTACAGAAAGAAGGGAACACTCTTACAGTGCTGGTAGGACTGCAAAGTAGTACAGCTTTTGTAGAAAGAAGTATGGAGAGTCCTCAAAGAACTAAAAGTAGACCTACCATTTGATTCTGCAATCCATTACTAGGTATCTACCCGAAAGAAAAAAATTATTTTATCATTAAGGACATTTGCACTAGAATGTTTACAGCAACATGATTCATAACTGCAAAGATGTGGAAACAACCCAGGTGCCCTTCAACATAGGAATGGATTAATAAGCTGTGGTATATGTATACCATAGAACACTATTCAGCCATAACCGGCTATTCCCTTTCCGTATAGTAATAGCCACAGGAGATGTGGAGACAACAGAGATCTCATTATTAAGATACTTTTAATGGCACTGCAGCAAAAAGCTACGCTGTTTGTGGATTGGAAAATGAAGCCTACATTTCTACTACACACAGGTTAGGTTCCTCAAAGGGCAAGTATTATCAAAAGAGTTGATTAAAATGCAGGCAGAACATTCCTTGGTTAAATTACATTATCTGTGTTCTTTGCTTAATAGATCTGGTAGGTATTTAATTCCAGAACCTAGCATGAAATGTATAATGGTTATAGCATCTAGTGTTTATTGGAACCCTCACTATGAGCCAGCATCCCTGTTAAGTGCTGTAGAACTGCTCCAGGGCTACAAATGTCTGTCTATAGCCCCCAGTAGCACTTCTGAATAAAACATATTTTAATTCTTTAAAAGCATGACTTTTTTCTTTAGTTGAAACCTCCAATAAGTAAAACATTCAGTCCAAAACTTAAAAGCACACACCCACAGCCTGGTTTTACTTTGTCCCTATTCACTTGGAGGACACTAACATTAGTTGCATTCACTGAGTTCCAGCTGAGCCGTGAAATGTTTTCCCAACTGGTCTGATCCGCTCTATGTCTTCTCCATCTTAAATCTACAGATCCCCATCATGGACATTATTATGGCCAGGCTACTCTACCTTGCTCAGTCACCTTGATGACTTCCCACTAAGTCCTTGGCATGTATACAAGTACTTTTTGCGTGCTAGCTCGAGCCTGCCCCCAGAACCTCTGTCTCTTAGACCTCACTCCACCCGAGGCTCAAGCCATTTCAAGTGGTCTGTTATTTTCCAAAAACAAGCCACTCACTTTTCTATTTCTGTGACCTAGAATGCCAGTAACACTGGTGTTCACCTGAGGAACTACTACCTCTCAAGATCTCCCTAAGATTTTTCCTATGAAGTCCCTTTCAGTAGCCCCCTTCTTCTGCCCCTATTCCACCATGGCACCCATTCCTCTTTTGAAAGTCTCGTAACATGGGTGGCACCTGTGGCTCAGTGAGCAGGGCACTGGCCCCGTATACCGATGGTGGTGGGTTCAAACCCAGCCCCAGCCAAACTGCAACAAAAAAAAATAGCTGGGCATTGTGGCAGACGCCTGTAGTCCCAGCTACTGGGGAGGCTGAGGCAAGAGAATTGCCTAAACCCAGGAGTTGGAGGTTGCTGTGAGCTGTGATGTCATAGCACTCTACCAAGGGTGATAAAGTGAGACTCTGTCTCTAAAAAAAAGAAAGTCTCATAACATTCTGGACATCCTTTTCTTAAAGCATATCCAAACAATCTTAAACCCTTTTTTCCCCCCATATTTTTTCATTCCCAATGGACAAAGAAGGGACATTTTCCTGAATTATTTTCTGGCCTAATAACTCCAAACTCCAGAGCAGGAACTCACTGAAACTCTAGTTAATGTAACTGAATTGGTGAGGTCACAGCTTCTGAAACTATTTCTTCATTTGCAAAATGATGAGTGTCTCACCATATAGACGGATGGAAACAAGCCTTGAAACCCAAGGAGTACTCTGAGAGCACAGAGCGGTATTGTTCCTTTATCAGAGAAGCCTCTTGATCTTCTTTTGTGGCACACAGAAGTAAGCACTACATGTTATCAAAGCAATTAGAGGACTGAGGAGCATTGCCATCCAAGTATTTGGCAAAGAGCACAAAATAAATACACAGGCATATTACTCAATTTCACTCAAGCCAGCCCCATTCGTGTCATATTACATCCCATTAACATCCAGAATCCAGCGGGACTCAACTAAGGGTTATTCCCTTTCAGTCTGTTCCATTAGCTACAGATCCTAACACTATATAAAAGGCTGTGATTAGAGGGAACTAGGTGCTATTAATCAGAATTCATCCTCTTTTTCAAATATTGCCACTGGAATCCTTACAAATTCAAGTTAGAAGCTTTTAGATATTAAAGATAACAATCCTGTGCCACATTAGTTAAAAAAAAAAAAAACAAAAAAACTGAAGTCAGAAGAGGGGGACTCAGTAAATCACAACTTCCTAATTCCAAAATATTAATAAACCAGAAACTCCAGGAGAGAGTTACTGTCTCAACACAGCTTTGCAATAGCATTTAAATCTCAGTTTTATCAGTTGCAGAAACCACAGAAAGATTAATCAAACTACGTGATAAGCAAAGTAATCTTTGGAAGATGGATTATATTTAGGTGAATTACCTCCCAAGAGGATGTTCTTTCTGACTGGATTTTTCCCCCCAGGTATCAAGCATTCTACAAGTACCCTATCGGCTGAAGTTCTATACATTATCTGTACTTTTTTACAGATTTTTACATTTTACATATTGTAAAATGAAATAATTCAAAAACTTTTTAAAAAATTAAAGGTCATATGGATATAAAAATGTCTTACCTCTTTGGGGAAAAAGGGTCCAAGGATAGAATAGCACATCATGGAACCTAAGTTCACAGAAGCTGCGGATATCAGTACGTAAAGCTGTTCCCGTGAGAATCGCCTGCGTGTTTCTCTTGCACATCCAGCAGGGCCATCACCTTGAATGCAAACATACTGCAATTAGGCATGTAACTGGGGCTACTGACGGAAGTATACCAGTGTCATTTCTGTGCACAGAAGATGCACTCTGAAGACATTTGCTGAGCGTCAAGCTATTTTGAATACAGCACATTTTATCAAAGCGAGCACAATCCTGTACATTACAGTAATTTTGAAACATACCACTTACATTTACATACTATTCCCCCTTAGAATTGCAATGCAGAAATTATCAAACCTGATCTGTTTTGTCTCCACTTCAAAGGCCTGTTTCTCTGTTCTTTCACAACTCCCGTCAAAACAGCAGGGGGAAGTATGTAACTAGCTTCATATAATACCAGGTGAACTCAATAATGTTTTAAGCATGTAATGTCAGCTGTTTATTAAGAATTCTAAGACAGGCTCGGCGTCTGTGGCTCAAGCGGTTAAGACACCAGCCACATACACCTGAGCAGGCCAGTTCCAATCCAGCCCAGTCGCCAAACAATAATGATGGCTGCAACCCAAAAAAAGCCGGGCATTGTGGCGGGCGCCTGTAGTCCCAGCTACTTGGGAGGTGGAGGCAGGAGAATCGCTTAAGCCCAGAAGTTGGAGGTTGCTGTGAGCTGTGATGCCACAGCACTCTACCCAGGGCAATAGCTTAAGGCTCTGTCTCAAAAAAAAAAGACTTCTAAGACAGTCTTGAGGTAAAATGCAGTGTAAGCAGGAGAAAACAAGATAAATAATTCAACTGATGAATGAGTACGTAAAAAGGTATGCCTCTGCAAAGGCAGGTCCCCCAGTTCTGTAAATCAATAGATTTTCACACTAATCACTGGTCTTTTGCATCAATTTATTTAATACTTTTTCTCCGATGTATTTGATCTGCTCTATTTTTCAAAAATTGCCGCTACAGTCCAGGAAAAAAAAAAATCTGTGCTACATGAGGAAGTCTTAAGAATCCTTGAAAAAAAATTGGAGTAGATAAAAAAGGGAAATGAGAAAAGTTAAAAAGAGGGGAACAACAGTGGGTATTCCAAAGATAATGTCTTACATTTGCCCAATGGCGTAGTTAATTTGAATTCATTGTTAATAATCACGTTATTAACAGAGCTATAGGGGGGGAAAGTTGTTAGAGACCGTAGTACCAAAAATAGCCCTTGAACTTTACGCCTTCCAGAGAGAAAAGAAACGCTGGCCTGAACCTCATAGGCAGGCCCAGCCTTACCAATCTCTCAGAAACAAACCAAGCTAAAGTCAATTCAATCGCTGCTAAAGAGAACCGAAGTCTCCGCGGCGCTGCGGGCCACCTCGCTCTCGGTCACCTCCTGGTGGGCGTGGGCCCTCTGGGTCCCCCGGCGCGTCCATGTGGAGAGCGCGGGCCCTCCGCCGCCGCCCCGGGTTCCAAACCCTGGACTCGACCTCCACGGAGCGGATGGGCGGCAGCTGCTCGGCGCGGCCCCGGCACCCGGTTTCTCTGCCGCAGAATCGGCCCGGAGCTCAGAGACGCGGTCAAGGACTCCAGTCACCGTGGGGGCGGGCCAGAGGCGGACCCGGGGCGGAGCAGGGCTGTTTTTCTACTATCCTAATCCACCACCTCAGCTGCTGAAACTCATGTGGTCCTTTTTCATCGCGTACCAAAAAAAAGTCTATATTCCATACAGTTGGGCCAGCTCTATCTTAAAATGAGTACATTTTTTTTTCTTATTAAAAGTAAGAAAGAAAGCTTATGTAGACACACAAAAAGGTAAAGGAGTATTTCAACTGAAAGACACAAAAGTGAATTAGAAATTTAGAGTTCTTTTTCTTTTTTTTATTTTTTATTTTTTACTTATTTATTTATTTATTTTTATTGTTGGGGATTCATTGAGGGTACAATAAGCCAGGTTACACTGATTGCAATTGTTAGGTAAAGTCCCTCTTGCAATCATGTCTTGCCCCCATAAAGTGTGACACACACCAAGGCCCCACCCCACTCCCTCCGTCCCTCTTTCTGCTTCTCCCCCCATAACCTTAATTGTCATTAATTGTCCTCATATCAAGATTGAGTACATAGGATTCATGCTTCTCCATTCTTGTGATGCTTTACTAAGAATAATGTCTTCCACTTCCATCCAGGTTAATACGAAGGATGTAAAGTCTCCATTTTTTTTAATGGCTGAATAGTATTCCATGGTATACATATACCACAGCTTGTTAATCCATTCCTGGGTTGGTGGGCATTTAGGCTGTTTCCACATTTTGGCGATTGTATATTGAGCTCCAATAAACAGTCTAGTACAAGTGTCCTTATGATAAAAGGATTTCTTTCCTTCTGGGTAGATGCCCAGTAATGGGATTGCAGGATCAAATGGGAGGTCTAGCTTGAGTGCTTTGAGGTTTCTCCATACTTCCTTCCAGAAAGGAAGGAAGTTTGCAGTCCCACCAGCAGTGTAAAAGTGTTCCCTTCTCTCCACATCCACGCCAGCATCAGCAGTTTTGAGATTTTGTGATGTGGGCATTCTCACTGGGGTTAGATGATATCTCAGGGTTGTTTTGATTTGCATTTCTCTAATATATAGAGATGATGAACATTTTTTCATGTGTTTGTTAGCCATTCGTCTGTCATCTTTAGAGAAGGTTCTATTCATGTCTCTTGCCCATTGATATATGGGATTGTTGGCTTTTTTCATGTGGATTAATTTGAGTTCTCTATAGATCCTAGTTATCAAGCTTTTGTCTGATTGAAAATATGCAAATATCCTTTCCCATTGTGTAGGTTGTCTCTTTGCTTTGGTTATTGTCTCCTTAGCTGTACAGAAGCTTTTCAGTTTAATGAAATCCCATTTGTTTATTTTTGTTGTTGTTGCAATTGCCATGGCAGTCTTCTTCATGAAGTCTTTCCCCAGGCCAATATCTTCCAGTGTTTTTCCTATGCTTAGAAAATTAGAGTTATTTTTCACAGTGGGTAAATGAGACCAGACCCTAGTAAACTGGAAATGAATTAACCAATGTGCAGCATCTGGAGTCAGAAAACTACTAGCAAGGATAGTAATGAAAGTTAAGGAAGCATGGTAGAGTGGCTATGACCCCTGGAGGGAGATGCTCTGTTTCAAGCCAGAGCACTTCCTAGCTCAGTGTGACTTTGGATGACAAGGTTGGTTTCTTCAACTGTTCAGCTACGATTAACTTAAGAGCAGCTGTGAGCATTGGTGATAAGGCATGTAAGTACCTGGCTCGTGAACATGATGGCTGCTGCCTTATCACTGCTACACTTAGAATTTTCTGACAAAAAAATAAGTTTCGTTTATCTTCACCGTGTTTACTATTTGGGAAGGGTAAAGTTTGGGGACTGAGAAATGCTTGATTTGAAGCCAAAGCAAAATAAAAGAGAGAGTTACCATCTTGTGCCAGGCATGTGCATTTAAAGAGGAAGGAGTCCATTCAACCTTTGTCCTCAAGTAGAAAGCACATCACCTTTCATCAGATATAACCAACACTAATTAATAATTAACTATAGGAAGGGTATGGTGGCTCACGACACACATATAATCCCAGCACTTTGGGAGGCCTAGGCAGGAGGATTGCCAGAGTTGAACAGTTTGAGAACAGACCGAACAACATATTTTCTACAGAAATATAAGAAAGAAAAAGTAACCAGGTGTGGTGGTACACACTTGTAGTCTCAGTTACTAAGGAAACTGAGGCAGGAGAATTGACTGAAGTCAGGAGTTTGAGGTTGCAGAGCGCTATGAAGATGCCACTGCGCTCTAGCCCAGTCAACAGAATAAGGCCTGTCTCTTAATAATAGTAATTATTATTATTACTATAATAATTACTAAAATGCAATGGATTCTATAACAATGATACAGGACAAGTGGTATCCCAGCCAGCTCGGTGGAGTTGGGGGTAGGGGGCAGAAGGGCTGCCTCTGCCTCGGCGGTGTTGGTGCGGTGGCAGCAAGCAGAGGAACCAGCAGGCTGGAGGGTAGGCAGGGGGGCCCCTCAGGAGGCTCCAGTAGCCGGAGGGGCTAGACAACTGCTGGGGAGACACCAGCACCTTAGGTTTTCCTCCCCTTACACTTATGGCTGAATAGGGAACCCCCATTTCCTAGGCCTGGTCACTTTCATGTAAGTTTCCTAGGCTTGGGAATGAAAGGGATTGTAGCCCTTCATTCACACCCCAGACTCGCTGTCCCAGACACTAAATTTAACTACAGAGGGTCCTCGAAACCCTAAGTGTAATTACAGAGCCCCCCGCTAAATGTAACTACAGAGGGCCCCATGTGACTATATATATATACCACTAGACAAGGGGGGGGAGCTTTTCTCTTCTGACTTGGGAGCTTTGGTGTTTTGTATTCTTTTCTATAAATAAATCCAGTCTTAGCACTGATCTGTGGTCCGTGGATTCATTCTTTGAATCACCAAGACCAAGAACCTACTGAAGACGAAATTCCGGTATCAGCAACATATTGAAGAACTGTTGGATTTGGCAAAATGGGTCCTGGATAGCTTCCTGAGGAAATGATGCTACCTTGGGTCTTGAAGATTATGTAAGAATTCCTGAACTGCCAAATATATTCACATGGTAGAGAGAGGCTTTAGAAAGTGGCCTTACAGAATCTTTAGCATCTAACCCCTACAGGCTTTTCTAATCTCCTTTAACTCTATGTTCTCTCTCCAAACTAACACCAAATTGTGGAGGGGGATTTTCCTGAATTATTTCTTTAATGATCACATTTCCTTTTTTGTTCTCTTTATGCAGATGTTGGGTCACTCGAATGAGTCCTTTTATTGCTTTTTAAATTTTTTTACATAAATTTTTTTGGTCTTTTTTATGTCAAGAGAGAATTTGAACACAGTCCCCTACTACCTACTACCACAAATTATGCAGCTGAGTTTCCCACATTTGGGGAGCACATCCAGAGTTCAATGGCTACTCCTCATTCTGAGAAAACAGCCTTTGTGATTGTGGTATCTCTCCTGCCGGGTGACTTATTGCTTTTTCTTCTTCTACTTTTCTTCGCTCTTTTTCTCAATCTCCATCGAATAGAAAGTTTTCCCAGCTTCATCTTGCAATCTTTCAACTGTATTTTTCATTTCTGTTGCCATCTAGTTCCCTCTCTCCATTAAGCAACCATTCATGCACATTCAATGCAAATCTTTTTTTTTTTTTTTTTTGAGGCCGAGTCTCACTTTGTCACCCTTGGTAGAGTGCTGTGGTGTCGTAGATCACAGCAATGTCAAACTCTTAGGCTCAGGTGATTCTCTTGCCTCATCCTCCCAAGTAGCTCGGACAACAGGTGCCTGCCACAACACCCAGCTATTTTTAGAGATGAGGTCTTGCTCTGGCTTAGGTTGGTCTCAAACTCCTGAGCTCAGGCATCTACCCATCTCAGCCTCCCAGAGTGCTAGGATTACAAGTGTGAGCTCCTGCGCCCGGCACAATGCAAATCTTTCGTATGTATGTCTTCAAAAAAATGTGTGTTCTTCTTTTGTGTCCATCTATATTTAATTTACATAAAGGCTATTCATACTCTTAACCTCTCTACTTGTAATCTTTGCCTCTCATCCTCACCCCAGATGATCAATGTTATAATACAATTAAATATATTGTTGTGTTAGTTTTCTGTGGCTGCTGTAACAAAGGACTGCAAACTATGTAGCTTAAAAAACTAGGTCTGTAGGCCAGAAGCTAAACGTCAGTTTCACTAAGCCAAAATCAAGGTGTTACCAGGATCTTGCTCTCTTCAGCAGCTCGAGGGGAGAGTCTGTTTCTTGCCTCTTGCAGTTTGTGGTGGCTGTTCTCATTCTTTGTGGCACATCATTCTGATCTCTGCCTCTGAAATCTTCCTTTGCTACTCTCTTGTTAGGATACTTTAATTATATATAGGGCCCATCTAAATAACACAGAATGATCTCCTCATCTCAAAATCTTCAATTTACTCACATCTGCACAGACCCTTTTTTCAAATAAGGTATCACTTATAGGTTCCAGGGATTAGGACATGCCTTTGGATGCCATTATCATCCCACCACAATTATCTATTCAGTTTTATATACTCATATATACATATACACACATATGGTACTTTTTTTAATAATATGGTCTCTGTTCAAATGCCACCACCCCTGAAAAATTCATTCATATCTTCTTATTCAAAATATAACCCCGGTCACCCTGTGTCCTTTCATCCTTCTTTATTTTTTTCCCTAGCATTTGTATCAATTTGTCTTTTTAGTTTCTTTTTGAGACAAAGTCTCACTATGTCGCCCTCAGTAGAGTGCTGTGGCGTCACAGCTCACAGCAACCTCAAACTCTTGGGCTTAAGCAATTCTCTTGCCTCAGCCTCCCAAGTAGCTGGGACCACAGGTGCTCGCCACAACATCCGGCCATTTTTTGGTTGCAGTTGTCATTGTTTTTTGGCAGGCCCGAGCTTTATTCGAACCCACCAGCTAGGGGTGGGTATGTGGCTGGAGCCCTAGCCGCTGGGCTACAGGCCCCAAGCCAATGCCCAGCTATTTTTTAGAGATGAGGTCTCGCTGTGGCTCAGGCTAATCTGAAACTGATGAGCTCAGGCAATCCACCTGCCTCGGCCTCCCAGAGTGCTAGGATTACAGGTGTGAGCCACTGCACCCAGCAGAAATAAATTTTTGTTGTTCATAAGCCACTCAGTCTTTGTCTTCTGTTATCACAGCCCAAACTGACTAAGACAATGTAGGTAGAGGTAATAAATCGTGCTGATTTTTGCAAAGAAGCAACCTTTAGTTTTTTATGTTTTCTAAATTGTTTGCCTGAGAGAATTTGAGATCATTTTTTCAATTATTTTCTAAGTAATGGATTTCTACTTTCTTTTTCTTTGAGACAGAGCCTCACTATGTCATCCTTGGTAGAGTGCTGTGGCATCACAGCTCACAGCAACCTCCAGCTCTTGGGCTTAGGCGATTCTCTTGCCTCAGCCTCCCCAGTAGCTGGGACTACAGGTGCCCTCCACAATGCCTGGCTATCTTTTTGTTGCAGTTTGGCCAGGGTCAGGTTCGAACCTGCCACGCCGAGTATATGGGGCTGGCGCCCTACTAACTGAGCCCCAGGCACCCCCCAGATTTCTGCTTTCATCTTTTTATTTTCTTTCTTCTACTTTCTTTTGGTTCACTTTGCCCTTATTTTCGAAGCTTCTTACAGCAGAAGCTTAGACCATTGATTTGAGCTCTTTCCTCTTTTATGATATTAGCATATAAAGCTTAAAATTTCCTTCTAAGCACTGCTTTAGCTACATTCCACACATTATCATTCACTTTGAAATATTTTCTAACTTTCTTTGTGTTTTCTTCTTTTATTCATGAGTTAATTGGAAGTATGTTTCTAATTTAAAATTACTTGGAGATTTTCTAGTATCTTTATATTGATTTCTAACTGAATTCTATTATGGTCAAATAATTCTATTATTCTGGAAGAATTCAATCCTTTAAAATCTATTGACATTTATTTTATGGCCTGGCATACATTCTTCTTTGTAAACAACACCATGCGTACTTGAAAATAGTAATATTGTATAGTTGTTGGATGTCAGGTTTTCTCAAAGTCAATTAGGTCAAAGTGATAGTTTTGCTCATATCTTCTGTGACTTTACTTATTTGGTCTAACCATTCTATTAATTAGTGAAAGAGGAATTATATAAATCCCTAATTTTGATTTTTGATTTGTTTATTATACCATTTAATTGTGTCAATTTCTGAAGCTGTTATTATTTATATCTAAAACACACACACATATTCACATATTTGTATATATTTATGAATGATTGTCATCTTTCCCCAGTGAATTCACTCATTTGTCATGGTGAAATTTCACTGCCATTACTAACACTCCTGAAGTATATCTTATCTGGTATTAACATAATCACTCCAGCTTTTTTATGTTTATTGGTTGCATGGTATATCTTTTCCCATCTTTTTTACTCTTCACCTGTCTGTGTCTCTATATTTAAAATGTATCTCTTGTAGACAGAATATAGTTGATTTATAAAAATTCATTCTGACAAGGCCAGATGCAGTGGCTCATAGCTGTAATCCTAGTACTCTGGGAGGCCAAGGAGGTGGATTGCTTGAGCTCACAAGGTAGAGACCAGCCCGAACAAGAGCAAGACCCCATCTCTACTAAAAATAGAAAACTATTTTGGAAGCTTGGCTTCATGGTGGGTGCCTGTAGTCCCAGCTAATCAGGAGGCTGAGGCAGGAAGATCACTTGAGCCCAAGAGTTTAAGGTTGCTGTGAGCTATGATGATACAGCACTCTACCCAGGGCAACAAAGTAAGACTCTGTCTCAAAAAAACAAAAAAAGTTCATTGTGACAATTTTTACCTTGTAATTTGAGATAGTCTACTTACATTTAAGATAAGTATTGACATGGTTGGCTTTAAATCTACCATTTTATTCTTTGTTTTATATCTTATAGTTTTTTGTTTCTTTCTATCTTCTTTTTGCTTTAATGGAAAACATTTTAGAATTTGACTTTAATTTATCTTTCTGTCTGTTTAACTATATCACTTTCAATTATTTTTAGTCATTGCTTAGGTTATTATAATACACATGCCCAAATTTTTTGGTCTACTTAGAGTTAATACTGTAGCATTTCATGTAAAAATAAGAAACTTGCAGATCCTTAGAATTGTAAAGAAGGCCTTACCTAGCAGCCACTTCTCTCTTTATTATGATGATGATGATAGTATTATCAACACTTTCTATAATGACCGTGCTTACTTGTCCTATTTAACAGCTCCTCACCGAATGGCTCCTCACCGAATCACAGTGGTTACAGCACTGGCCACAGGCACCAAGGCTGGCGGGTTTTTGAACTCAGCTAGAGCCAGCTAAATAACAATGACAACTGCAACCAAAAAATAGCTGGGCGGTTCGGTGCCTGTGGCTCAAGCGGCTTAGGCGCCAGCCACGTACACCTGAGCTGGCAGGTTCGTATCCAGCCCAGGCCCGCCAAACTACAAGGACGGCTGCAACCAAAAAACAGCCAGGCGTTGTGGTGGGCACCTGTAGTCCCAGCTACTTGGGAGGCGGAGGCAAGAGAATCGCTTGAGCCCAGGAGTTGGAGGTTGCTGTGAGCTATGATGCTACAGCATTCTATCCAGGGCGACAGCTTGAGGCTCTGTCTCAAAAAAAATAGCTGGGCCTTGTGGCGGGTGCCTACATTCCCAGCTACTTGAGAGGTTTAGGTAAGAGAATCGCTTAAGCCCAAGAGTTTGGGGTTACTGTGAGCTGTGATGCTACAGCACTCTACCGAGGGCGACATAGTGAGACTCTGTCTTAAATAAATAAATAAAATTAAAATAAAAAGCAAAAAATGTCATTGACAAATAAAGAAATCATCTGTAACCTGAACACAGGAGGGAAGCTAGCATCAGCTACAGCTCAGTGTCATGTGGGTGAAGCCACATGAAATAAGAAAACGAATGTGGCAGACAGCACAGATTTTCAACATCTTGTAATTATATAGTGCCATAGGATGCCTAAACCAAAAAAGTGCTCAAGGGTATCTTGTTCCATTGCCTACTTCACTTTTCAGAGGAAGCACTTAAGGTTCAGAGACTGGAAGTCTCTCAACCAAGGCTCCAGAGCCAGAACACGATGGAGAGGAGAATCTATATCAAAGAATCCTTTGAATAACAGCCCTTTCCATTCATTATTGGGGTTATATAACTAGGACTTTCTGAGGATTAAATAAGATGTTTGTTTAAAGGGTTTACTGCTGTGCCTGTAAAGCAATTTACCTTATAAAGACCTCGGTACGAAAATATATGGTCAGGTCCTTACATATGACCTTTCTCCTGTCCTAAATCATCCGGCACTTAGAACAGTGACTTGCAGATTGGAGGCACTAAACAAATGAATTCATTGAATGAAAAAATCAGAAAAGCCTATGGAGTTGATGTCATAGTTTACCAAAAGCCATGTTGTAGACTACTAATCTATAAAGTGATGTCCATTGTGAGTTAACTGGAGGCTCTGAGCATCCCTGAAAACTTTTTAATTTGCAAACTTTTAAACTGTCCCTGCTTTTTAGGGTAGAAAGTAAATACAATGGGTAGAAATAAATAGTAAGAAATAGGACTAAAAACTATAATATACTGCTATAGTCAGGACTGTGTAAGTCTAACCTTTGTTTATGACAGCATGTAGTTTTAACCTGAAGAAAAGTTTGACTTGAATCCCATTATGTCACAGGAAGAATCAAAGGAGAAAGAGAATTGGTAAGGGAAAAAATAAAAAAGAAAATAAGAAAGTATGTAGATGAGTAAGAGTGGAAAAGATTAACAAAGGCTTTGGTAGTAGCTTGTAAAGTAGTACGTAAGGAAGGCCTTTGATTGCAAAACCCAGTTTATAAAGGGTTAAAAAAAAAGGTTGTAGGGGAAAATGGGGCTAGATTATTATATAACTAAGTATGAAGCTTATGCTAATAGTTTTTATATTCGGAGGGTTTTGTGTAATTCTCATCCAGGTTCTTGTAAGTCTTACTGAAAATGTTTCTTTACTTGTTTTTATTCCTTCTAGATGCTACCCAGAACTGTTGGGGTGCTCTAGCTACTCACTGTAGGGCTGACTTAGTGTTTGTGTGAATATAACATACTGTGGATGATAATTAGTAATAATATTTAAAGTTTATAGACTAATTACAGACCAGCAACACAATAATTTATAAATGAAGAGTAGTGGCCAATAGAGCAAAGTCCAAACTGACATTAAATTTTTTTCCGTAGGATACCACATACAGGAGGGCCTTAGTGTGGGATTCTAGGCCCTAATGTTCCTTTCTATTTTCCCATAAAGTAGCTCTACTATTATCTGTGGAGTATTTCTTTTGAAAATGGGTTCTAATGCTATTTTAAAAAGTGTTTGATAATTGCACTTTTTATTAGAGGATCACTAGAATGAAGCCAGTATGACTCTTATCCTAAGAACTGGAGCTACATTTTATATATATACATATAATATGTATGAGGAGGACTCCTCAGGCAATTGAAGCAGTATCAAAAATACATTACTGGGACCTGATCAAACTAAAAAGCTTCTGCACAGCCAAGAACATAGTAAGTAAAGCAAGCAGACAGCCCTCAGAATGGGAGAAAATATTTGCAGGTTATACCTCCGATAAAGTTTTAATAACCAGAATCCACAGAGAACTCAAACGTATTAGCAAGAAAAGAACACGTGATCCCATGTCAGGGTGGGCAAAAACTTCAAGAGAAACTTCTCTAAAGAAGACAGACGCACGATCTACAGACACATGAAAAAATGCTCATCATCCTTAATCATCAGAGAAATGCAAATCAAAACTACTTTGAGATATCACCTAACCCCAGTAAGAGTAGCCCACATAACAAAATCCCAAAACCAGAGATGTTGGCGTAGATGCGGAGAAAAGGGCACACTTCTACACTGCTGGTGGGAATGCACACTAATACGTTCCTTTTGGAAGGATGTTTGGAGAATACTTAGAGATCTAAAAATAGACCTGCCATTTGATCCTATAATTCCTTTACTAGGAATTACCCAGAAGACCAAAAATCACAGTATAACAAAGACATCTGTCCCAGAATGTTTATTGCAGCCCAATTCATAATTGCTAAGTCATGGAAGAAGCCCAAGTGCCCATCCACCCATGAATGGACTAGCAAGTTGTGGTACATGTATACCATGGAATATTATGCAGCCTTAAAGAAAGATGGAGACTTTAACTCTTTCATGTTTACATGGATGGAGCTGGAACATATTCTTCTTAGTAAAGTATCTCAGGAATGGAAGAAAAAGTATCCAATGTACTCAACCCTACTATGAAGCTAATTTATAGCTTTCACATGAAGGCTATAACCCAACTATAGCACAAGACTATGAGGAAAGGGCCAAGGGAGGGAAAAGGAGGGGGGAAGTTAGGGTGGAGGCAGGGTAATGGGTGGGGCCACACCTACGGTGCATCTTAGAATGGGTACAGGAGAAACCTACTAAATGCAGAATACAAATGTCTACACACAATAACTAAGAAAATGCCATGAAGGCTACGTTGAACAGTTTGATGAGAATATTTCAGATTGTATATGAGACCAGCACATTGTACCCCTTGATTGCACAAATGTACACAGCTATAACAATAAAAAATAAAAATATATACATATATAATATATAATATAATAAATGTATAAATATATACATATATATGCACATATATATACGTGTGTGTGTGTGTGTGTGTGTGTGTGTGTGAGAGAGAGAGAGAGAGAGAGAGAGAGAAAGGTAATATGTAAGGACCTGTCCATATATTTTCATATGGAGTTCTTTATAAGGTTAATTGCTTTACAATTAATTGCTTTACTGCTTTAGCAGTAAACCCTTTAAACAACCATCTTATTTAATCCTCAGAACACTATTATACCATTTTCACCATTTTACTGGCTCAGAAATGCAAATGGCTTGCCAAAGGCCACAGAGTGAACTGAAATTTTAACTCATCTCAGTAGGGTCCTGACCACTTCAAGATATGAAATCTTTAATATGCCTTGATCCAACTTTTCTTCCCAGCTTTGGCCTTCCAAGTAAGTTTTGCAGTACAACTCAAAGATCCTATCATTCACTATGTTCTACAGTTCTTCCTTCTTTGGCATCTATTGTAAGTTGAACTGTGTCCCACAAAACTTACGTGTTGAAGTCCTAACTCCCAGTACCTCAGAAAAAGACTCTATTTGGGAAAATGATTTTTGTAGATGTAATTAGTTACATTAAAGTCAGGCCAAGTGCAGTGGCTCATGCCTGTAATCCTAGCACTCTGGGAGGCCAAGGCGGATGGATTACTTGAGCTCAGTTTTTGGAGAACAACCTGAGCAAGAGTGAAACCATGTCTCTAAAAAGAGACATGGCACCTGTAGCCCTAGCCGCTTGGGAGGCTGAGGCAAGAGGATCACTTGAGGCCTGGAGTTTGAGTTGCTGTGAGCTATGACAGCACGGTACTCTACCTAGGGTAATAAAGTGAGACTCTGTCTCAAAAAACAAACAAACAAACAGATAAGGTCAGACTAGAGTAGATAGGCCGCTAATCTGATAAGACTGGTATTCTTTCTTTCTTTTTTAGAGATGGGGTCTTCCTATGTTGCCCAGTCTAGAAGCAGTGGCAGGTGCAATGACAGCTCACAGAGATTGAGCTCCTGGGCTCAAGTAATCCTCCTGTCTTTGTCTCCCAAGTAGCTGGGACTACAAGCATGCACCACTGAGCCTGACTTTTGGTACTCTTATTTTTTTTTCAGACAGAGTCTCACTATGTTGCCATGTAGAGGGCTGTGATGTCACAGCTCACAGCAACCTCCAGCTCTTGGGCTTAAGCGATTCTTTTGCCTCAGCCTCCCAAGTAGCTGGGACTACAGGCACCCGCCACATGCCCGGCTGTTTTTTTTGTTTTTTTGGTTGGAGTTGTCACTGTTGTTTGGCAGGCCAGGGCTGGGTTCGAAACTGCCAATTCCGGTGTATGTGGCTGGTGCCCTAGCTGCTGAGCTACAAGTGCCGAGCTGGCTTTTGGTATTCTTATGGAAAGAAAAAATTGGGACACAGAGTTACACATGAATGTGGAGAGAATGTCATGTGAAGATTAGAGTTATGCTAACACAAGTCAAGCAATATCAAGATCACCAACAAATCCCCAGAAGCTAGGGAAGAGGCATGTAACATTCTCCAACTCAGAAGGAACTAACCCTGGCAACACCTTCATTTGGACTTTCAGCTTTCTGAACTATGAGATGATATGTTTCTGGTCTAAGCATCCCAGTTGTGGCACTTTGTTATTGGCAGCCCTAGCAACCTATACAGCATCTATACTTAGATGATTCAGAAATCCAAATTTCTACTGCCTTCTCTTTTCTCCATCTATGCAACTTTTTAGCGCAGTGAAGTAGAACCTGTAGTATCATTACCAAATGTGAGATACAAAGAGTCATCTTTGAATTCTTAGAGACCTCCCTCCCACAGTCCGGCAATCATTCAAATGGCTGAAGGGTTAGGAATAGGGGCTTTGAAGTTGACTGGGCTTAAATACCAGCTTCCACATTTATTAGCTGTGTGATCTTGGGCAACTCTCCAAGCCTTGGTTTCCTTGCCTATTATAGTGGGCTAATACTGGCAGCACCACACACGGTCCCTATAATCATCAAAGGAGAACATACATAATACGATTTTAGCACATTGCCTGGCATATAGAAAATGCTAAACAAAATAAACCACCCTTATTGTTCATAAAACAAACTTTAGAGCACATTCATTTTTCTTTTTTTTTTTTGAGATAGAGCCTCAAGCTCTCACCCTGGGTAGAGTGCCGTGGCATCACAGCTCACAGCAACCTCCAACTCCTGCGCTCAAGCGATTCTCCTGCCTCCGCCTCCCAAGTAGCTGGGACTACAGGCGCCCGCCATGACACCCGGCTACTTTTTGGTTGCAGCCGTCATTGTTGTTTGGCGGGCCAGGGCTGGATTTGAACCCACCAGCTCAGGTGCATGTGGCTGGCGCCTTAGCCGCTTGAGCCACAGGCGCCGAGCCCACATTCATTTTTCATATGTATTTCAGACTCATATGTGTATACATTATTGTAAGTGTTATTATCTGGTACTGTAAGAGTGACTACCCACCAAACTCTATTTAGTATTGTCTCCTACTTTTGCCAGTATCTTAAATCGAGAGGAAGTAATCCCCCAAATCTCAAATAAGTAATCTCTATGAAAGAAACCTTGCAACACCTTTATGTGCTTTTAACTTCATTTTGCAGGTTAGAGCTCGTCATATGTGTATTTCTAGATCTAAGTGGTATTAAGGCAGAGGTCCATGATATCTGTATTAACAGAATGAACAGAGTACGGGTAGCTAGAAGATAGACACAAAGTCTGAGTTTTGCAATGATTATTTTCCCCATTTATGTTTCTCAAGTCTTTATCAAATTCTCTTCTTCTTTCTTAAAATTATTTTTGTGAACAAAATCTAGTATGTGTAGCATATTAACTTCCACTAACCTTAGATAATAAGAAATGTGCTAAAACATTATTTATCACACTCTCTTTCAAAAATACAAGTGTGTTAAAGTAGCCTCCGAAAAAGCCAAGAAAGGCAGTCACGTCTTGGCCCTTAGATTTTTGTCTACTTAGAATACCCTCTGCTCTCCTCCTATGTTCTGCTGGGAAACTTACTTTTTTCTTGAGCCCTTTTCAAAGGCTACCACAAACCTTTCCACATCATTCCAATTCCCTAAGTCCCTGCACTGGAGTCTTCCTGTGGCCCTGAGATATCCAATCTTTCGCTCACCTCTTAATCCCAACAGAAAAATGTGAAGTAGAAGGAGTTAATCTCATCATCATACACTGTGGGTTTTTTTCTTTGAAGCAAAAGCTCAATGAACATTTGCACGACTTACTGATGGAGAGAAGCAGGTTCAGCATTTTAAAAATGAAACTCAAAGCATTTGAAAAGGTAAACACGAACTGTATCAATTTATTAAAGATCCAGTAGGTCTCTATTCCGGTTAACCCTCCCTGGCACATTTATTACCGAGTCTGTCTTGATGAGCTGCTCACGGTATCCACAATGCTAGCATTTAACAAGCGCTTAATAGCTGTTGACTGGTTTGGCGACTTCTCAAGAGAGTAACTAAAATAAACAAAAAAGGCAGTACTTAGAACATTTAGCTGTGTTTCCTGCGTTTAAAAGAATTGCCCACCACTTCGTTATCTATTATTCATTTATTCAGACACAGAGTCTTGTCTTGTCGCCCCTTGGTAGAGTGCCCTGGCTGCACAGGTTACAGCAACCTCAAACTCTTGGGCTCCAGAGATCCTCTTGCCTCAGCCTCCCCAGTAGCTGAGAATACAGGCGCCTGCCACTAAACCCAGCTAGTTTTTCTATTTTTAGTAGACACGGGGATCTCCCTCTTGTCCAGCCTGGTTTCTAACCCCTGAGCTCAACAATCCACCCGCCTTGTCCTCCCAAAATGCTAAGACTACAGGCGTTGAGCCACTACGCCCGGCCCCACTTCAAAATTTAAAACGTTGCTTCTGGGGTAAAAATTGGGAGTTTACGGGTTCTCGAATTTGATCCCTACCTCTGCCAGCTCCTGGATGAAAAAAGCAGGATTTCTCAAGAGTGCGTTTTTCATTTCTGTATTCCCAGAACCTATCCCTGTGTCAGGCACATGGTAAGTATTTCAAACGGATCTAAAGAATCCTAATTTGCGCGGGACAAGCAATGTAGGGCACGATCAAGCTTTCAAAACTAAACAAAAACAAACTTCGTTTAGAACCAACTCTCCCACTATGTTTAGAAACCAGAACTGACCAATACATGCCAGGAAAATGGGCTCTGTGAAGTGCTTAGAAAGAGAGAAAAGGCGTTGGCTGCAGTCTAATGCAAACAAAGAGGAGCGTCACCCACACCATGACACATTCGCGGACAAAGTGACTAAGAAGCAAAGGAGCACAATGCGCTCCACGGGAGCTCAGTCTAGTTGGATCAACTGGGAATCACCACCTGGTGGGGAAAGAGTTAAGCTGACGTTTTCGGGTCGCCAGAACTCGGGAGCTCTAAGACTAGGCAGACAACAGTGTTTGGCCCCTCTCGCGCTCCATAGAAAGAACTTTCTGGGCTTCCGCAGGCCACGCCCCGGGAAAAGACGTGAGGCTGCCCTCGTGATGCCTGCTGCGCGCGCCGCGGGCCGGCCGACCACGGGCGCACTCGTAATACTCTTGTCTCAGAATCGAATCGCCTCAATCCGGAAGGAGAAACGCGAGGCCCGGCACCGCGAGAGCCGCCTCTTTAGTGGGCGGGAGTGCGCATGCGCGCAGGGGGCCTAAGCGCCCTTAAATCCCGCCGTGCGTCTCGCGCGGGCTCGTCTCTGAGTACCTCGGCGGCGGATGTTTGGGGTGAGTGGAGGTCGCCGGGCGTTTCCTGACTGGTTTGTAACTCGGCTGGGATTGGTGGAGGTCTGAGTCAAGGCTGACTTCCTTAATAAGTTAGGGGGTTATTTTTTGTCTTTTTTCGGTGAGTTCAAGATTCACCTTCACGCGTAACCCACTGCCATGGCCGAGGAAGGGTGAGCGCAAAGGGTGGGGTCGGGCCGCCAGTGAGACGCGGCCGCGAGTCTGCGGCGCCGGGCTGGGCGGGCCGGGTCGCCGGGAGCGCGCCTGTTGTACGTTCGGTCTCTGTAGTCTACGGCGTTCAGTGAACTGAGGGTTTAACTTGGCGCGTTTCAGCTTTGCTGCTGCAGGTGTAATGGACGTTAACTTCTCTTTACAAGAGGTGCTGAAGACCGCCCTCATCCACGACGGCCTTGCACGTGGAATCCGCGAAGCTACCAAAGCCTCAGACAAGTACGTGTATCAGTCTCAATACTGTGGGTTGTTGCAACCGGAACAAAACAGCAGCCCAGGGAAGAAAGCGTGAAGTTCATGATGTTAGTACAAAAGTTCAGAGTAACATCCATATCCGTTCTAGGAAAAGGTATCGGAACTCGTGTGAGTTGCAGTTTGCAGTGTGGATGAAAACTTGCTTTTATTTTCAGTGTCTGTAGTTCAGTGGTTAGGGCATCGGCCACAGACACCAAGGCAGGAGATTTCGAACCCGGCCCTGGCCTGCTAAACGACAGTGACAGCAATAACAAAAAAATAGCTGGGCTTATGTTGGGCGCCTGTAGTCCCAGCTACTCTTGGGAGGCTGAGGCAAGAGAATCGCTTAAGCCCAAGAGTTTAAGGTTGCTGTGAGCTCTGACGCCACAGCGCTCTACCGAGGGTGACATAGTGAGACTCTGTCTCAAAACAAACAAACTTGCTTTTAGTCAAACAAAAACTACAGCGTTTGAATGATGACTTCAGTTGTCGGATACCCCTTCACTCTTTTTATGAGTGAAACATAACAGTCTGACAAACTGTAGGTTATGGGGTTAGCAGTTTTCTGTTTTCTGGAGGTTAATTGGACAGCCTTGTTGGATTTAACAGTTTACAAAATATCTGGTTAAATTAATAATGAGTAACCTAAGCGTTTTGTGCTGAGGTTATTGCAGAAGCATTTTGTAAGTACAGTAGCTGGGGGAATTTATTTGAATCTGGAATACTCATTACTTTGGCAGAACAGCTTAATACAGAGCTGAATTTAAGTGCATTTAAGGGCCTTCATTGCTTGCTTTGGTATAATCTAGCCAGGTGAATCCATCCACTGTGTTGTTTTATGTAGTTAGTGCATGCTGCAGTGCAGTGGACCCTTGTGCGAATTTTATGTAGTATTGACAGGTTGGCCATCTTGCACTGTATTTATTCAGTGGTTGGACCAGTAATGTTACAATTCTATTTGGTAGTTGACATAACACATCTCTTTGGATATATGAGACTAGTTTACCGGAAAGTTACCATTCTGACCACAAGTTTTTCAGTTATTTCCCCTATACAAACCTGGAATTTGGGGGAAAGAAATCTTAAGTGAAATTTACTTAGTTTTAGTATTTAAGTGAACAAGATGTGCTGGTAATAGTCATCAGACTTGAGCACTTGTATGCACATTTATGGGGTATTCTTCAATAAAGTGCAAGAGTGCTGGGTTTGGATCTGGATTTTAACTTCATTGTCGTGTTTTGAATTTCAGGCACACTTCATTGTCGTGTTTTGAATTTCAGGCACAAAGCCCATCTTCATGTGCTTGCATCCAACTGTGATGAGACTATGTATGTCAAATTGGTGTAGGCCCTTTGTGCTGAACACCAAATCAACCTAATTAAGATAAGTTACTCACCTAATTTGATGTGTCTGGTCTGTTAGTATATCCTTTAGATGAGGAGGATTGGACTAGTTAAGGTTCATGTTAGGACTGATGCTATCCATAGTGATATTTGTCATACTAGTATAAGTTTCGGCAATTCTTAGTCTGTTGGTTTTTGCAAGTGTAAACATGCCATGGACTTGCCATTGTTGGCTGTGTTAAGGCTATTAGTAAAAGCATTCTATACCTGTAGAACTAAAATGCTAATTTTGACGTTGATATAGAACAAAAGTAAGGTAAAGTGCATATAGGTCATCTTTTTTGCTTTACGTGTTGACAACTGGCTCCCACTACTGAATTGTCATGAAGAAACTGCCATGTCACCCTTCTGATTACAGCCACCTGTTAGCTTTATCGTTAATAGCATTAATGCTTACTAACGTGACTTTTTTTCTTATTCCCCTGATAGGTTGTTGACAAGAAGAAACAAGAAATGGGTAGGCCTTTGTAAAATTGACAGAGGGGAAACACCATAAAGTGGTTGGTTACAGTTGTGTAGTAGTTCAGGTAAGTCTTTTGTTTTTAGGATGAAGGAAGGTCATGCTGGGTAACCGCACAACTTTGTATTGAGTTAAGTTTGAGAACCTTTTAAAGGAAAGAATACAATACTCAGAAGGGTTAAAAACATTTTCTGTGTTTCAAAAAAGAAAAATTTGGTAATTAGTGTTATAGAAGCCTGCCAATTAATCTGCCCACCTGAAAGTGTTTCTGCAGAAATTTTCAAAAAGCTGGCATTGAGGTGGTGCTGTGGCTCAGTGAGTAGGGCGCTGGCCCCATATACCAAGGGTAGTGGGTTCAAACCCAGCCCCGGCCAAACTGCAACAAAAAAAATAGCCGGGCCTTGTGACAGGCACCTGTAATCCCAGCTACTTGGGAGGCTGAGGCAAGAGAATTGCCTAAACCCAGGAGTTGGAGGTTGCTGTGAGCTGTGATGTCATGGCACTCTATCGAGGGTGATTAAAGTGAGACTCTGCCTCTAAAAAAAAAAAAAAAAAACTGGCATTGAAGTCATGAAGGGCCCTGAAAATGGGTATAACAAATTTTAGTGATGTTACACATTTTCATAAGGCATAATTATTAAAGTTTGGCTGTGAGTAATGTTAAGAACTTAGTGGAATTTATAAATGTTAATAAGAAGTTGTGGCGGCGGCGCCTGTGGCTCAGTGAGTAGGGCGCCGGCCCCATATGCCAAGGGTGGCGGGTTCAAACCCAGCCCCGGCCAAACTGCAACAAAAAATAACTGGGCATTGTGACCTGTGCCAGCTACTCGGGAGGCTGAGGCAAGAGAATCGCTTAAGCCCAGGAGCTGGAGGTTGCTGTGAGCTGTGTGATGCCATGGCACTCTACCGAGGGCCATAAAGTGAGACTCTGTCTCTACAAAAAAAAAAAAAATAAGTTGCATGCGATTTTTTTTTTTTCTGAGACAATCTATATCTGTTGTGCTAGGTAGAATGCCGTATTGTCATAGCTCACAGAAACCTCAAACTCAATGAGCTTGAGTGATCCCTTTGCCTAAGCCTCCTGAGTAGCTGAGACTACAGGCACCCACCCCAATACCCAGGTATTTTTACTATTTTTAGTAAAGATAGAGTCTCACTCTTAGGCTGATCTGGAACTCCTGAGCTCAAACATTCCACCTGCCTGGGCCTCACAGAGTGCTAGGATTACAGGCGTGAACCACCACACCCAGCCAGTAATTTTTTTAAAGGACTATGACAAAGACTCTCAAGCCAATGATGTCATTGAAGAGTACTTCAAATGCAAGAAATGAATGAGTAAAACTTTGGCTTATGTTACTTATCTCTGACTTTATTTGGGGTAGTAATGTAAGGTCCCTGTTAATGAAGGGAAAGGTCATCGAGGAAAACGATTACTATGAATGAAATGGAAACATTCTATAAAACAGCTTCCTATTTTTGACCTTTCTTGATTTTAAATGAAAGTCTCTTCTAACCAACGCCAATGTTGGGGCAGTTAAAATATGGACACTTTAAGCAAAGATAGGCCTGCCAGTAGGGTGCTAGTGACAGATAGGGTTACTTGAATATGGTCATTTGCCACTTATACTAGGCCAACCTAGAACCTGGAGAAAGGCTGAAGTTAGGTAAGTGGATGTTAATAGATTGCAATCCTATGGCAGGACAGTGAGCAGCAAAGATGGAAAGTATAGAGGTGGGGTATTAGAAGTTCATGATAATCCAGGAATGCTTATGAGCATACCTATAAAGAAGGTCATAGCGACACTAGTTTTCACTGACTTGAGTGCTTTACAGAGAAAGAAGAGATGGCATTAGTTATCTCAGTCTTTAGGAACTTCTCAACTTTAGGTTGAGAAATGTATACTCATGTATATCAAGCTTCTGTACAGTTAATATGTTTTGAGGCCATGTACTGGGGCGAAACGTGGTTGTGAATGCTTTTCTTGTATTCGTGGTTTTTTTATATGTTTGGTATTCAGAGTTGTAGGCTTTCATCCATAGTCTGCCAGAGTAGGGTCTTTTGTTGTGGATAGCTTGGTTCTTTTGAGCATTGTAGTAGTCTCTAGCTAAACGCTGGTTGGCTTCAGTAAACCAGGTATTCATTATGGTGTATTGAATTACCACTGGTGTAAAATAAGAAGCTCTAGTGGTAACAGTACTTATAAACGGTGTGGGTATACCCTTTAGATGGTGTGACTTGGGATGATTTTATTGAATAGCACTTAAATGGCTATTTTGAGAAGCTCTTCAGTGTTTTCCCTTTTTTAATTTTAAATAGCTATTCAAGTTAATATGAGGTACAATATTTAGGTTACATTGTTTTCACTTCCGGGGTAAAGTTCATTTGTAGTGGAGCCCCTTACTGAGGGGGTGTATTATATATCCTCACAATGTGAACATTAGGTGAGATCCCACCTCCTGCCCTCCCTCCTCCTCCCTCTTCCTTCTACCCATGAACTGGACTATAATAGTGTTTCACTGGTTCTTAGGGACATGTAATTGTTCGTATATTGATTTCTTCTTAGTATGGAGTACATTGGATATGTATTTTTCCATTCTTGTGATACTTTACTAAAAAGAATGTATTTCAACTCCATCCAGGGAAATGTAAGAGATGTAAAGTCTCCATCTTTTTTAATGGCTGAGTAATATTCCATGGTGCATATACCACAGTTTGTTGATCCATTCAGGGGTTGATGGGCATTTAGATTCCTTCCACGACTTGACAATTATGAATTGAGCTGCAGTAAACATACTAGTGCAAATGTTTTTATGTTAAAATGATTTTCTTCTGGATAGATACCTAGTAATGGGATTGCAGGGTCACATGAAAGGTCTGCTTTTAGATTTTTGAGGATTCTCCATACTACTGTCCCATAGGGCTGTATTTGCAATCCCACCAGTATAGAAATGTTGCGGTGTCTTCTGAAGTTATTAGGAAAACTTTGCAGTCTGTGCTATATTCCCATTCTGTAAATCCTGCTTCCCACCTGCTCCTAGAATTAAATCAGCTTTATTTTGCTTTGATGTTTTTATGTCCATGGTTAACTTAGCTGCAAAAAGACAGCTTGCTTTGTTGCCCAGGCTGGAGTGGAGTGGTGAGCTCTTAGCTCATTGCATCCTTAAACTGAACTAAAATGATTCTCCTTTTTAAAATCATTGTATCTGGCTAGTGTTTTTGGTTTTCTTGTGGAGACCAGGTTGCATAGGCAGGTTACAACTCTGGGCTGTAAGGTTATCTTCTTGCCTCAGCTTTCTGAAGTGCTGGGTTGACATCTGTCATCCACCCTGCCAGGCTTTTTTTGTTTTGTTTTGTTTTAAATAAGCACTGTTTTACGTTGCCACTTTAACCTTTGCCACACTTTCCAATCCTGGTACTTACTCACCCCACCTTTGCAATTGTCATAGTTTTGAGAGTTCAGGCTGGGATTGGTTTACTTCTCTGCAGTGTTCCTGGAGCATTTTCCCACCCTTGTGATTCTCAAACCTACTTTATTTTCTTAACTTTGGTCATCTCTAGACTAACTGTGTTATGCTAAGTACATGGCGCACCTACTTGCACCTCAAGTTCCGTGTGCCTTGAAGTGAACTTTATCATAAAACATTTGAGAAGAGGGTTACTGAGAAATACTGGTATATACCAGACTCTGCACCATTTCCATATGTTAATTGTTGCTACCTAAAAATTTCCTCAGCCATAGTCCTCAGACTTTTCAACTCCTGCCTCTCCCTTCTCTTAACAGCCATCATACAGGTTCATCCAGATGATTTTCATGCTGTAATTCTATTTCAGTTATTGAAGCTTGAGAGTTAAAAAGTGAACATGCCTTTCTTTTTATGACTAGTTGTTCATTCCTTTCTGTCTGAAGTACCTTTTCTCCATCTGGATGTGTCCTTATCCTTAAAAACTCAGCCAAATATAATTTAAGCTTCATGACATGCCCGTGTAGCTTAATGTAGCTTAATTTAGGAGGGAGCCCATCAAGGCTAACCACCTATGACAGAAGCAGATGTCATTTTTTATTGGGGAAAATAGTTTTATGTAACTAGTTGATTCATGTGCTCAGAACCTTGAAGACATTGCTCATAAACCTCAAAGGAGATGTCTGAGCCAAGCTCTGGGGTTTTCTTGCTCCCATAGACAAGAGACCAGTGAGTCCTTGCTTGCTTTGGCTGTAGTAAACCAAATGTTCTATTTTCCTTCTGTTCTTTTTATTTTTGCCTGTTTCTGATTTTATAAAGTATATTACATATATTTTTGATTATCTACTGTAAATGCTTTAGAAAAATGCATCTGAGAACATTTACAGAGAAATTGTACAAAGGCTATGTTGTGTTACACTGCTATTAAAAAGAATTTGTCAAACTATTGTTGAGGCAATGGGAACACATAGATGGGAGAGTTAGAAACCCTAGAAAAGTGTGGGAGCATCTATTGTTCTTAATGAGAACTAATCTAGCCCTTAAGTGGAGCTTGTCTCTTTCTAGTTGAATATACTTTTAGACTGGTAGGCTTAAGAAATATGTTAAGCACAAGTGCTCCTGAGAGCCATGGGGGGTGGAGGGGAGAGAATATGTAGTCAAAGAGGGGAAATAAGTTCACAGCTTTCAGCACTCCACGTAGAGGCCGAGTGGGCCAGGATGTTGTCTTCCCAGGCTGGCGTTTTCACCACATGCCTAAAGAACACAACATGGCAGCAACCTCCAGCAAGAGTGATAGAGGCAGCATGGCTGGGCTAACACAGGTACCAGGAGAGAGGCCACAAGGCTCTCCTGTCCGCCTCTGCAGAACTTACTGGTAAAGGCTTTTGGTGCTGGGGGCGGAAGAATCATTGAGGTCAGAGTTGAAGGTGAATGTTACAGAGAATGATCAGGTATGTAGGATTTGGAGAGCAGAGTATTGATACATGAGCATAAAGGGACTGGGAACAAGTCTTCTCAGGCAAAAATAAATTATAAGTCCTTTTTAAAAATCATGACACTACCACATGAAAATCGAAATAGCTCTTCATTAGCCAGATGTTTCAACCTGCTGCTGAAAGTTGCGTAAAAATCTAGGGTTTGCTTGGAAAGACTTACAAACTAGGGACAAGGGTGGCTCTTCCCTTCAAGGTTTCTTTACCTACATGGATGGGTGGTTTTCTGTGCTCTGTCCTACTTTGCATGAATTGCCCCTTAAAGTTCTTTTTCTTCTTTCTTTTTCTTTCTTTCTTCCTTCCCTTTCTTCTTGTCTTTCTTTCTTTGCCAGAGTGTCACTCTGTCACTCTGGGTAGAGTGCCAGTGTCATCATAGCTTATAGCAACCTCAAACTCTTGGACTCAAGGGATTCTCTTCTATCAGCCTGCCAAGAAGCTGGGACTAGAGATGCCCACTATGACACCCAGCTAGTTTTTCTATTTTTCATAGAGGTGGGGGTCTTTTTCCTGCTCAGGGTGGTCTTGAACTCCTAAGCTCAAATAGTCCACCCACCTCAGCCTCCCAGAGTGCTAGGATTACAGGTGTGAGCCACCACACATACCTGCCACATTTTTTTTTCTTTTTGCTCCACGTTCAGTGACTGATGATCATACTCCTAATTTTGTTTCCACAGTGCCTTGACTTTCAACAAAAAATGTCATAGAGAAGAGAGAAAAGTGTTTTTAGTTTTGGTTCTGGATTTCTTTTTAATGTGAACTAAGCAAACCAAGTAACAAAGCCTGTAAAAATGGAGACCCTGAAGATCTTTCTGGGGCCTTGCCAGTTCATAAGGTTCTGTCAAATTTTCATTGTTTGATGATAAAGGGAGATAATATTTCCTAAGCATCAATTTGGAATGTCTTTAGAGAACACATTTGTTAGACTAGTTTCACATGAAAGAATAGGTATGCTATAAGTACGTTAGTCACAGAGCTATAAATACCTTTGTTGGTTGAAGGAGAATGATTAAGTGAAATGTACATTTGCATAATAGAACATTAGGATGCCATAGAAATGGAGATACGGAAGGACATTTTTTAATATAAATTATTTTTTAAAAGCATTGTTCAACACAAGAGGGACTCTACCTAACATGCAAACATTGTCACCTAGTTGAACCTTCACATCAACCTGAAATTTAAAAAAAATGAAAAGCAGTGAATAAAACAGGTATAGTACCATTTTATAAAAACAGCAGCCAGGGAAAATATAGGCCAGATGCAATAACTTGTGCCTATAATCCCAGCACTCTAGGAGCCGAAGACAAGAGGATTGCTTAAGGTCAGGAGTTCAGGACAAGCCTGGGCAACATAGATCTCATCTCTACAAAACAATTTTAAAATAATTTGGATGTGGTGGCATGTTTCTGTAGTCCTACCTGCTTAGAAGGCTAAGGTGGGAGGATCACTTGAACCAGGAGTTTAAGGCTGCAGTGAGCTATGATGCTACTGCACTCCAGCTGGAGTGATAGAGTAAGAAGAACCTTTTTTTTTTTTTGAGACAAAGTCATACTTTATTGCCCTTGGTAGAATGCTGTGGTGTCATAGCTCACAGCAACCTCAAACTATTGGGCTTAAGCGTTTCTCTTGCCTCAGCCTCCCAAGTAGCTGGGACTACAGGCACCCACCACAACATCCAGCTATTTTTTTTTTAAAGAGATGAGGTCTTGCTCTGGCTCAGACTAGTCTCGAATTCCTGAGGTCAGGTGATCCACCCACCTCAGCCTCCCAGAGTGCTAGGATTACAGGCGTGAGCCACTGTGCCCAGCGGAACCTATTTCTTTAAAAGGGGGAAAAAACAAAAGGCCAGGTGTCATGGCTCAGGCCTGTAATCCTAGCACTTTGGGAAGCCAAGGCAGGTAGATAGCTTGATGTCAGGAGTTGAAGACCAGCCTGACCAAGAGAAGACCTGTCTCTACTAAAAGTAGAAAAAAAATAGACCAGTGTGGTGGCAGGCACCTATAGTCCCAGCTACTTGAGAGCTTGAGAGGCTGAGGCCGAAGGATTGCTTGAACCCAGGAATCGGAAGTTGCTGTGAGCTGTGACGCCATGAGACTCTAACCAGGGTGACAAGAGTGAGTCTGTCTCTAAAGAAAAAAAAGTGTGTGTGTATATATACACACACACACAACACATATACCAGGTGTCCAAAGTGTATCCAGTTTAAAATAGTTGTAACTTTGTAAGTATATGTACTGTAAAGAATTCCTAAAAAGGATTAGAAAAAGGCTCACACCTGTAATCCCAGGATTTTTGGAGACCCAGGCAGTGGATTGCTTGAGCTCAGGAAGACCAACTGGAGTAAGAGCAAGACCTTGTCTCTAAAAAAATAGCTGGGCGTTGTGGCAGGTGCCTGTAGTCCTATAGTCCCGTAGTCCCAGCTACTGGGGAGGCTGAGGCAAGAGAATCACTTGAGCCCAAGAATTTAAGGTTGCTGTGAGCAGTGATGACACAGCACTCAACCCCAGGGTGACTGAGTTGAGACTGTCTCCAAAAAAAGAAAACCTTGATGGCTTGATATTTCTCATCTTTTTTTATCTTTAGAAATTTAACTTAAAAGTTACTTATTTTTCAGAATCATTGTTGACTCATGGCTTCACTAGAAGAGAAAGTAAATTGTGTTCTTTGGTTAATTGAACTAAAATCTACTGCTGCTGTCCAAAGAAGGTTTAGAACACATTACAATAAAGAAGCACCACACAGGAATTCCATATCCAAGTGGATGAAAAAATATAAAGAAACAGGTTCTGTCAATGATAAACCACGGTCTGGTAGGCCACGTGTTAGTGAAGAAACTGTAGCATCTGTAGAAGAAACCTTTGAGGCAAGTCCAAGAAAGTCATTAAGACAGGTATCACTGGAGCTGAGGCTTCCAAGGTCTACTGTGCAGAAGATTCTGCGGACAAGACTTCACACGAAAGCGTACAGAATTCAAGTACATCAAATGTTAGAAGAGGATTATCATGCACGACTAACTTTCTGCCATCAGTTCAACGAAAAACTTAGCAATGATGACACATTTTTGAGTAATTTAATGTTCTCTGGTGAAGCAACATTCCACATTAATGGCAAAGTCAACAGGCATAATTGCCATATTTGGGGAACTGAAAATCCACCTGAGTCTGTTGAACATGGAAGAGATTCTCCCAAAATTAATGTGTGGTGTGCTTTGGGAAAAAATCGAGTCATAGGGCCATTCTTTTCTGAAGGGTGTGTTGTTAATGGTGATAGCTATTTAGAAATGCTACAGAATTACTTCATTCCTCAGCTTGAACAATTAGGACTAATAGAGAATATAGTGTTTCAACAAGATCGTGCTCCTTGTCACTTTGCTTTGCAAGTTGGACAGTTTCTACATGAGAAATTCCCTAACAGATGGATTGGAAGCGGTGGACCATTTTCTTGGCCTCCACATTCTCCAGATTTGACCCCATTGGACTTCTTTTTATGGAGACATTTGAAAACTAATGTTCATTCAACCAAACCTCGATCTTTAGAAGACTTGCAAGCTAGGATAACTGATGTGATTGCTGGTATTACTGAACATCAGCTTGAAAATGTTTTCCTGGAGCTACAGAATCGTATTACCCTTTGTATTGGTAACGATGGTAGATGTGTTGAAAATTAGCAATAACAATAAACAGTGTTTCTTCTTTTTAATCCTTTTTTACAGATTGTATCACATAACACTTAAAAAAGTTGCAACTTTTAAATTGCACATAAACTTTATGGACACCTTGTATAGAAGGGTGAATGCCGGCAGAGAAGAGAAGTTGGAAGGATATATATCAAAATGTTAACAGTTCTGGAAAGGTTTTCATTAGCTTTTCTGTTCCTTTAATCAGCATGTATTGCTTTCGTAGTGAGAATTAATTGAAGAAATGAAATAATGGTATAGTACATTCTTGGAGTTAATTTTGAGTGTCATTAATGTAATAACTTTTTAACTTTGTTTTATGAATCAAATGAATTTATTATCTACTTGTCGAGTAAAATCATGTTCATATTATGAAACAGAACTACTTAAAAAAACTGAATTCATACCTGGCCAGTAGAGGGCAGTAAGAAGCTAATGCCAGGGAGGGACCTGTCAGTGAAAAATAGGAAGATTAGATAGGTAAGAAGCACTATAGTGGGTTTTCCAGAGTGCCAGGGACATCATAGCTCACAGCAACTTCAAACTCTTGGACTCAAGCAATCCTCTTATCTCAGCCTCCCGAGTAGCTGGGACTGAAAGCGCCTGCTGCAAGAATACGATATTTTTTTTAGAAATGGGATCTCGCTCTTCCTCAGGCTGGGCTTGAACTGCTAAGCTCAGGCAATCACCCGCCTCCTCCCAGAGTGCTAGGATTACAGGCATGAGCAACCATACCCGGCCTTTGGATTTAGTTTAATAAAAGTTTCCAATCATAGTAATACCTCAAAATCTAATTAGCCTTGCTTTTAGTCCATTTCAATTTTAAGCGCTTAAATTTAAAGGACATTGGAATTTTTTTGTTTGAGACAGAGTCATTGCTCTGTCACCCTGAGGTTGAGTGCAGTAGCATCATAGCTCACAGAAACCTCCAACTCTTGGGCTCAAGTGATTCTCTTGCTTAAGCCTCCCAAGTATGTACGACTATAGGCACCCTTTGCAATGCCCGGCTACTTTTAGAGACCAGCTCTGACTGGTGGACCTGTGAGTTCAGGGCAATCCACCTGCCTGGGCCTCCCAGAGTACTAGGATTACAGGCGTGAGACACCACACCCAGCCTGACATTGGAATTTTCTAGCTTGAATAACTATTTGTAATTAGTGATCATTTTCAGTTGTTTAATAGCAATACCAATTAGAATATGGAAACCACTAATGCACGCAGGTTTTTCATCTTCAAAGGTTGCTAATTTTGTTTCATTGTAATATATATGTATGAAATAATCCAACTGTAAGTACTTAAATAGTTCGTTCTCAGTAAATGCCTGCAATAAATTAATCGTGAAAGTCAATTTGGCATTCCCGCACTTGGTGTATATTCCTAATTAACTCCCACCCTTTTTTCTTTACTGTTCTAATTCAGGAATAAGTGAACCTCACTGGTCAAATTTCTTATTTAATCTTTTGAAAGTTTTTTTTTTTTTTTAGTTGTTGGGGATTCATTGAGGGTACAATAAGCCAGGTTACACTGATTGCATTTGTTAGGTAAAGTCCCTCTTACAATCATGTCTTGCCCCCACCCCTACCCTTCCCTCCCTCCTTTCTCTGCTCTGCTCCTCCACCCCCATCGTGACCTTAATTGTCATTAATTGTCCTCAGATCAAAATTGAGTACATAGGATTCATGCTTCTCCATTCTTATAATGCTTTACTGAGAATAATGCCTTCACTTCCATCCAGGTTAATACGAAGGATGTAAAGTCTCCATTTTTTTTTAATGGTTGAATAGTATTCCATGGTGTACATATACCACAGCTTGTTAATCCATTCCTGGGTTGGTGGGCATTTAGGCTATTTCCACATTTTGGCAATTGTAAATTGAGCTGCAATAAACAGTGTAGTACAAGTGTCCTTATGATAAAAGGATTTTTTTTCCTTCTGGGTAGATGCCCAGTATAATCTTTGGAAAGTCTTATGACAACATCCATGCTTAAAAGCATCAAAAAATATCAATAGGGAAGACAGCATTATAGTTTTTTTTTGGTGTGATTTTTTTCCCTTTAGTATCTCTTTTTGTTCATTTTTTTTGAAACAGTCTCATCATGTCATCCTTGGCAGAGTGCTGTGGCATCACAGTTCACAGCAACCTGAAACTCCTGGGCTTAAGAGATTCTCTTGCCTCAGCCTCCCAAGTATCTGGGACTACAGGCGCCCGCCACAATGCCCGGCTATTTTTCGTTTGTAATTGTTTGGCAGGCCCAGGCCAGTTTTGAACCTGCCAGCCTTGGTGAAGGGCTGGCGCCGTAACCACTGTGCTATGACCAGTGTTTTTTACAGAAGCAGATCTAGCAATTAGCAGAAAGGTGAACAATCTTCACAGCTCCAGCTCTTATCACTCATCACTCATCTCACTTTGCCCCAATCTGGGGGTGATGGATGGTGCCTGGCGCTGTCTCAGAGCTATGGTATTCATCTCACCCTCCCCTCACAATTCCTCCTGCCCTGCTCCCTGGTCTTGAGGAGGGGGGTGCAAGGCTGTGGCAGCCGGTCCTGGGGAGGGGGGGAGAATGGTGCAGCTGGCGACCATCTCACTCCCTCTGCTCAAATATGAATTTTTCTTTTCTTTTTTTTGGGGTGGGGGGACAGTCTCACGATGTCTCCCTGGGTAGAGTGTTGTGGCATCACAGCTCACAGCAACCTCAAACTCTTGGGCTTAAGCGATTCTCTTTTCTCAGCCTCCCAAGTAGCTGGGACTATCAGTGCCCTGCACAGTGCCCAGCTATTTTGTTGTAGTAGTCATTGTTGTTCGGCAGGCCTGGCCGGGTTCAAACTCACCACCTCTGATGTATGTGGCTGGTGCCCTAGTCACTGAGCTATAGGTGCCGAGCCAAGTTTTGTTTTTCTTTATTTTTTTGAAACAGAGTCTCTGTTGCCCAAGTTAGAGTGCCATGGCATCAGCCAAGCTCATTGCAACCTCAAACTCCTGGGTGTAAGCAGTCTTCCTCCTCAGCCTCTGAGTAGTTGGGACTACAGGTGCCTGCCACAAATTTTTCACTAATAGAGATGGGGGTCTCACTCTTGCTCAAGCTAGTCTTTTTTTTATTTATTTAAAATGTCAAGAGTTTAGTTAGCAGAAACTATATTAATAATGCAGTAATATTGGTTATCTTCTAAAGATCCAAAACTTGAATTGTGTAGTTCTTATTATTATAAGATGAGAAAACTAATTAATATATATATATAGTTTGACAGGAAAATAGTCCTTAGATTATAAAAGATAGGAGAAAGGTGTGATTATGGGATTTCTCTAGGGGATCTAAGATTTGTTTAATTAGGTATCCTAGGGTAGAGGGTGTATATACCAACAAAGTAGAAAACTTACAAAGAAGCTATTGGCACGGTGGCTCATGTCTAATCCTAGCACTGTGGGAGACCAAGGAGGGTGGATTTCTTGAGCTCAGGAGTTGGAGAACATCCTCACCAAAAATGAGACCCTGTTTCTACTAAAAATAGAAAAACTAGCTGGGTGTTGTGGTGGGTTCCTGTAGTCCCAGCTGCTGGGGAGGCCTAGGCAAGAGGATTGCTTGAGCCCAAGTGTTTGAGGTTGCTGTGAGCTGTGATGCTGTGGCACTCTATCGAGGGCAACAATGTAACACTCTCTTGCATTTGTCCCAGCTGTAAAGGATAAGGGAATAGAAAGTCATATTCCACACTGACTGTTCTGAAAAGGATACCCAGCCAAACTCCAGAGACACTCCAACATGTTCTTCAATCTTTTGTCCAAGTTTATGTGTGCTTGGGTGAGCCCGGCCTGGCTTTCCTGGCCCTCCTTGTCCCAGCTACTCCCAGCTCAAGCTAGTCTTGAACTCCTGAGCTCAAGTGATCCCCAGCCTCAGTCTCACAGGGAGTGCTAGGATTACAGTTGTGAGCCACTGCTCCCAGCCCTCCAAGTGCATGTTGTGCAGGTTGGCTAGGGGATTCTTCCCTGATTTCTGCCAGCTCATGGTAGTATTTGAGAAGACAAGCTTATTGGTGGCAAAACAGCTGCATAGTCTCTCCCCCCACATTAACAATTTTACCTGCCCTAGCTACTGGGGGCCTCTTAAAGGCTCCTTATAAAGGCTTCCATGCCAGGTAGCAGTAGTTTGGGGTCCTTGTTAAGGGGAGTGAAACGTATCTTAGTGGCAGCAAGAGTAAAAAATACTTGGTATAATTGTTCTTGTGGTATAAGCTTATCCTCCATACTTGCCCTTTTTTAGTAATTGGTGCTTTGCCAGAGATTGAGAATGTTCTATAATGGTTTTGCCTGTTGGATTATTGGGGGGGGGGGGTACCTATAGTATGTTTAATTTGCAATTGTTGACAAAATAAAGAGAAGGAATGAGAATTATATGCAGGACCATTATCTATTTTTATTTGTTGGAGAGTCCTAGAGTGAAAATAACTGATAATATATGGCACTCTACCGAGGGCAACAAAGTAAGTTGTCTCAAAAATAAAACATAAAAATAAATAAATAACTAGCACTGACGTGGAAGTTGTAAAGCTGCTACCAAAGCTTGTGCTTTATGGCTCTTGGTGCCAATATTCTGACAAGCTTTGTTCATATCAGCAATTCAGCAATGGTGAGATTACGTTCTTTTTTTTTTTTTTTTTTTGTGGTTTTTGGCCGGGGCTGGGTTTGAACCCGCCACCTCCGGCATTTGGGACTGGCGCCCTACTCCTTGAGCCACAGGTGCCACCTGAGATTACATTCTTTTAAAGGAGCCAGTACATTTTGTCAATCTGAATTAGCATTTTTATAAGCAAGCTGACTAGTAGCTTCTAGGTTCTCAATTTGGCAGGTTATGGCATTTTGCAAGCAATTAATGAAATCTAAATAAGGTTCAGTAGCTCCTTGGTATATGGTGGCAGACGAGCCAGCAGGTGCCTGGGAATGAAGAATTTTTGTCAGGGGCCAGGCACAGTGGCTCATGCTTGTAAACCTAGCACTCTGGGAGGCTGAGACAGACGGATTGCTTAAGCTCAGGAGTTTGAGACCAGCCTGAGCAAGAGTGAGACCCCGTCTCAAAAAAAAACCAGGCGTTACGGTGGGCACCTATAGTCCCAGCTACTCAGGAGGCTGAGGCAATCACTTTAGCCTAAGTGTTTGAGGGGACTGTGAGCTATGACACCATGGCATTTAACCCAAGGGCAACTGAGTCAGACTCTGCCTCAAAAAAAAAGACTTTTTGTCTAAGCTTGAAATGCTGCTTGGGAGCACTGAGTGCCTGGGGATTGCAGGCAGCCCGGCCTTGGGGAGTGGAATAAGCACCAGTCTCATAAGCCTGTCATAATCACAGGGACATTTACAAAAACATTTTCAAAAGAAAAAATTCAGAAAATATGAAATTCATGAACCCACGTACTGTACTGGCCAGGGGATAAGACAGTTTTAATTAAAGTATGCCAGTCCCAAGAGGTCATTTCATATCCACTGGCAATGGATCCTACTGTGCCCTTTGTTAAAGAGCTCTGTAATCTATTTTCACTTACACTCTATGTTCCTTAAAAACTAAATGGAAGCTTTTCAGGGCAGGCAGCTCAGCCACTCGCTATGAACACAGGGAAGACTTGGACACATTTGCCGTCCTCAGCAGCACCTTCCCTTAAATACCTTTCCATAATACTTTCAAATTTAGAGGAAGGCTGTATATTTTGATCAGAAAGAAGGGGAGATTTAATAGTTGGTAAAGATTCCCTGTCACTATATTAATAGGTAAATATTTAGGGGGCTTAGGAGGGGAATTTTCAAGAGGAGTGTTAGCTGGTGGATTGTTTCCTTGGATGGGGCAGAAGGCTAGGTGGCATTGATTCCATGTGGTTAGATGTTGAACAGCTACTGGGCCCAGAGACTGCCGTAGCCATCATCCCATCCTCTCCCAATCCTGGGAATTAAGGCTTTCCTCTTCAGGATACCAAGGACATTGGTGTTGGACTACAATTAAAAATTCTGTCACCCTATGATCGCATTAATGTACACAGCTATGATTTAATTTTAAAAAAAAAGAGTTTGTGGTTGCTGTGAGCTATGACTTCACAGCGCTCTACCGTGAGGGCGACAAAGTGAGACTCTGTCTTGGAATAATAAATAAATAAATAAATAAAAATGAAAAAAAAAAATTCTGTCAATTGGCTCAACATCCATAGCTCAGTGGTTAGGGTGCTGGCCACATCATAGGGCTGGCAGGTTCGAACCCAGCCCGGGGCCTGCTAAAAACAACAATGACAACTACAACAAAAAAATAGCTGGATGTTGTGGCAGGTGCCTGTAGTCCCAGCAAGAGTTTGAGGTTGCTGTGAGCTCTCTACTGAGGGCGACATAGTGACACTCTGTCTCAAGAAAAAAAAAATTCTGTCAATTGTTGATCTGACATCTTGCAGCCAGCCGCCTGGAGCAGACCTTGTAATTGGAGCTTACCAGGCTTTTTTTTTTAGTGAGAGTATTTCTCAGCTTAGAAAAATAAAAATTGATAGCTTAAGAAAGACGAGGGCAGGCTGGAGTAAGCTCCTGGCACAGAACACTCACTGCGACAAGAATACCGCCTCTCATGGGGAAAAAAGAGAGCATAAAAGCCTTAGTTGCTGGGCAACCAACCACCTACCTTCCACTGGTCAAAGACTCTCAATTGGAACCTTTCTTCCAAGCAGATGGGGCAACCAGGATGAAAAACAGAACATAAGGAGAAATGACATCTTTTACCTAATTGCACGATCTTTCTAGGGCTTGTCCCTTAGCACCCACTGTCTCTTACCTGGGATGAGAGACCTTGTCCCCTTCTTCCTGGACTTTGGGAGATAGTCCTTGCCATCACTTGTCAGTGTCCTGGAGGGCCACCATTCAAAGTCTGTGTTTGGGCACCACTTGTAGTTGTTCACTACCTGTGGATAAGCTGGCGAGGGGGTGGCATGGGAAGAAAACTCTCACCTCAGGTATTTGCAGGGGAATAACCAAGGAGGCGAGCAATTTCACATGCTCAGAGAGTAGCAAGAGAGTGCTACATGGAATGAAAACCTCAGGAGTCTTACTGAGCATGAAAAATGTATACATGTAACACAGCATGGAACAGAAAGTTAATATTAACAAAAAGAAACTCTAACCTTATTACTTAACATAAGGATGAGTTATTTTTTACCATGACAGTAAAGAACAAGGTAGTAACAGGAAAAAGCAAAAGAGAATATCTTAAGAACAATGTCATATAATCATAAGGTCAAAAAGTTAATAAAAGAAATGGGTACAATGCTTAGGAGGCGAAGTTAGCTTCCTTGACTCTGTCAGTTGGTCCTAGTCTATACTTTGACATGCCCAGCAGATCTTAATTTATAATTTCTAAACACTGCATTCAGACCACAGCTGGCACTGTGTGCAGCACAGGTTGATTTGCAGGTACAAAGAATTAGGTTATAATGTTTGCATTTGTTAGGTAGAGTCCCTCTTATAATTGTGTCCCACAATTCTGAATCTTTTTATGAGCATTAAAGAGTGGAGCTTTTAGGATTGTCTGGGTATCTGTTTATTGGCCACAATAGGCTATGTAGAAGAAGGGTGTATTAACAAGACTCAGCTGGTACATATCAGGAACAATATTTTCTCATTCTGAAACACCCCTAAGAAACTACACTTTGAATGCCAATGTCTTATTAAATTGAATCTCTGACCCAGATGTCATATTCACATGGACCTGTAGAGGGCAACCCTCTACAAAGTTTTGTAGGACGTGGCTTTGTATACCAGGTTGCTCTTCTGTTCTCCCAAAGGTCTCAGAATGGAGTGACCCAAAATGAAATAACTGCCTCTCTCATGTTTCCTCCAGTGGAAGGGGAAAGGTCGCAAGAAATTGGAACAACAATTTATAATAGTGGATTTTCCATAGTGTGTTACTCACATTCTTGTATCTCGGGAACTCTCAAAGGCAGAACATGAACAAAGTGCTTGTACAGGCACAGTCTAAGTTTGCCATTGCCAGTAAGGACAAAGAGGAGTAGTGAGAAGAAGAGAAGGAGAGGAGGAGGGCAGAGGAGAAAGGGAATAAGAAGAAATATGGAAGGAGGAGAAGGGAGAGGAAGAAAAGGTAGGAAGGAGAGGAGAATTTTTACTAACCCTATACCAGTCACAAGGCTAAGAGCATGTCATGAAATCCTAAATTTATTCTCACAACTCTAAATAATAGATATTCTTTTAAACCATTTCTTTAACAAAGGAAGGAACACAGATAAATATTAAGGACAGCAATGGTATTTGATTCCACATTTCTTTGACTTCAGAGTTCTAGCTACTAACCACTACCAAGAATTTGGAAAAAAAATTTTGAATGAAGATTTTCCTTTCCACTATAGCTGGTTTCTTCCATGGACCCTCTAAATACCTGGAGAGAGGAAACTAAGATTAGTACATTAGTGAGAAGTTTACTTAACACCCATTGGCAATGGAATATTATTAATTACAAGTTAGGCAGGTAAGATACTAAGAGTAATTTCAAAACTTTATTTTTTTTTGAAACAGGGTCTTTCTCTGTCTCCTAGGCTTCAGTGTAGTGGTCTCATTGCAACTCACTGTACCCTCAAACTCCTAGGCTCAATCCTCCTGCCTCAGCCTTCTGAGTAGCTGAGACTACAGGTGCCTGCCACCATGCCTGGCTAATTTTTCTATTTTTGGTAGAGATAGGGCTCTCACTTTTGTTTAGGCTGGTCTCCAACTCCTGAACTACAGGGATCCTCCACCTCAGCCTCCCAAAGTGATAGAATGACAGGTGTGAGCCACTGGACCCCACCATCAAAACATTTAAAAAATAATACTTGTAATTATCTTAATCACTGAAAGTATTCTATTTGTATCACCAGTCTCTGAAGATAACTTCTACATATTTATTTCTGTTAAAATGAAATGATTTGTGTAAACTTAAGGAGTTATTTTCAGGCTATCTGATTTTATGTTCTTGCCACGTGCTTTTATAATTAATCTTTACAACAAGCAGTTTCCTAGTCCTAGGTACACATGATGACAGGCTTTTCGGTTAATTTTTACTCATATTGCGATACCAAATAAACCCTCAGTTAATTGTATTTGATGGAGTAAAACAAAATTTTGCCATAAACGAGAACAACAGACTCAGCTGGTTCACAACCAATTTCATAAAATCAACATCATAATCTATCAAAGCAACATTATGTGATACTAATATTTTCATAATTCAATTTGAATTTTATCCAATTAACATGTCTAGAATGCACTTCACCCAAACATTAACTTATCTGTCAGATAGTACACCACCATGCTGACAGCTGGGCCATGTTTTTGGCAGTTGTTAAGTTTCTAGAAAGTATCGATAGCTAAATAGCTATTCATGCTGATGAGCACTTTTGCTGTATTTCTGTGGCTGGACCACCATATGGATCTAATTTTAAATCAGCAAGATTAAAGCAGTAGTTCTCTGTTAACGTATTTCATTGGTCCTTCTAAACTTAACTCTCAAGTCTTCTCCCAGTATCTCAAGGAAAATTTTTGTTCTTTATGCTGCATCAACACATATAATCCAATAACTTCAATCTTTTTTCCTTATACATACATTTTAATATCGGTACTTTCACCTTAGCCTTTACCCTGAATTGTATCAAGGTGTGCAGCTATTGACCCTACAAGTTTGACTATGAGGAATGCATCTTATCTCTGAAAGATTAAGGATCCAACAGAAATCTGGCTTTAATAATCATTGAGCAACAAATCAGTGTCCAGCACTTAAACAAGATTGACATTTAGTGCCTCAGGAAGCTACAGGTCAGCATGGCTGTGCAAGAAAATATTAACAATCTACAGTGATAGAAGAATCATTAAACATGAAGTTAATGATTCTGGTTTGATGATTTGATACACAGTAAGTTAGAAGTTTAAAACATGACACTTTGCTCTCTAATGCAAAATGGAGAAAATATACCTACCCTCTATCAACATAGAGTGACAGAGAAAGCAGTAAACATGAGGTTAAACAAATTCCGGTATCAGGTTGGAGAATGAAGCTTGCTAACTCATCCTAGAAAAACTGCTACATACCCTAACTCATTGCTGATATCACTATGGTCACCTTCTAAGTACTCCCTTTGAGAAGCTATGCAATATCAGAGATGGCTTTATATTCTCTGGGAAAAACAGTATGGGTAAAACAGCCTTCTGATCCATGGAAAGGACACAGAATGCACAGAGCTGACCTTAGCCTTCTCTTATTGGCTCACAACTGGCAGGGATGTGGTGCTGATGGTGAAGTGACAGAGTAGAAGTCAAGGAGGTTATTATAGGATGGAGAATGAGGGAATGATGACAGCAGCCCTAGCAACTCAGGGTAAACAATAATATTGTGAACCATTCCTATATGCTGAAGTTGAAGAAGAATGTAAGATACATATCTTTAAGGAACTTATTTGGTGACAGATACTACTAGTGTACACAACATTTATGAATCTCTTCCCCGTCCTGGATGTGCAGGAACCTTACAGTTTCCACTCCCTTTAAATGTCACTTGGCCATCTGATTTGTTTTGGCCAATAAAATATGAGTGGAAATGACATGTGTTGCTCTATATCAGTGGTTCTCAACCTTCCTAATGCCACGGCCCTTTAATACAGTCCCTGTGGGTTGCAACCCACAGGTTGAGAACCGCTGCTATAAATGAAAGCATTTAAGGAGTGGGCCAGTTCTCCGTATTCTTTTCTAATGCTCCAGAAATTATATAAGCATAATGAGTTAGCACTATAGGAAAAAAGCTTGGAGTGGTTGTACCTGTCCTAGAGTGGACTCTGCATAAACAAGAAATAAACTTTTGTGGTATTAAGCCATGAAATGTTTTATAGTATTTGTTACTGCATCATAACCTACTTTATGTTGACTGATACACATGCTAAAAAAAAACTGCAGTACAGCGACAAAGTATGTACAGTTGAGATAGAGGGAGTTCAGTTGTCCTTCCTCTGTGTCTTCTCATGGTCTCCCCTGTGTGTGTCTGTGTCCCAATCGCCTTTTGTGGGGGCATCTGTACTCAGTGGTTAGGGTACTGGCCACATGCTCCAGGCCTGGTGAGTTTAAATCCGGCCCGGGGCCTACCAAGCAACAACAACAAAAAAAATAGCTGGGCATTGTGCTGGGTGCCTGTAGTCCCAGCTACTTGGGAAGTTGAGGCAAAAGGATCACTTGAGCCCAAGAGTTTGAGGTTGCTATGAGCTAAGATGCCATAGCACTCTACTGAGGGTGACCAAATGAGACTGTCTCAAAACAAACAAACAAACAAAAATACCAGTCACACTGCATAAAAGTCCACCCTAGTGACCTTATTTTACCTCTTAAAAGACCTTATCTCTAAATATAGTCACATTCTGAGGTAGTGGGGGTTAGGGCTTCAATATATGAATTTGGTGGGGGACACTATCTCAGTCGATAAGAGAACTGAAATGTATTGTTTAGGTAAATAACTAATAGAACAAGAAAATAAAATCATTGGAAATTTTAAGCAGCACTGAATAAGAGATGTATGTAATAACACAAGTGGTACTATGTTCAGAGTCCTTTTTTGATAATTTTAACTGTAATTTTTATTTCTTCTGTGTAAAACATTTTGGATACTCATTTGGTACAAACAGCCCAATGCCAAGAAAGACCAGTGTTCAAATATAATTTTTTTTTTTTTTAATTTACCTTAGCCAGGTGTGGTGGCTCACACCCATAAGGCTAACACTCTGGGAGACCCAGAACTCAGGATTGCCTGAGTTGACAGGTTTGAGACCAGCCTGAGCCAGAGTGAGACTTCGTCTCTAAAAATAGCCCGGAGTTGTGCTGGTGCCTGTAGTCCCAGTTACGTGGGAGGCTGAGGTAAGAGAATCACTTGAGCCCAAGAGTTTGAGGTTGCTGTGAGCTATGACACCACAGTGCTCTACCAAAGGCAACAAAACAAGACTCCAAAAAAAAAAAAAATCTAAATAGATAGTATATAAAGCTTTTATTATCTGAGGAGGGGGTTCATAAGTAAAAAGAAATTATAATTCATTTATAACAGAAAACACTATTAGCAGAAGCCCAGGCCAATCTTTTTTTTTTTTTTTTATTGTTGGGGATTCATTGAGGGTACAATAAGCCAGGTTACATTGATTGCAATTGTTAGGCAAAGTCCCTCTTGCAATCATGTCTTGCCCCCATAAAGTGTGACACACACCAAAGCCCCACCCCCCTCTCTCCGTCCCTCTTTCTGCTTTTCCTCCCCCCCCATAACCTTATTGTCATTAATTGTCCTCATATCAAAATTGAGTACATAGGATTCATGCTTCTCCATTCTTGTGATGCTTTACTAAGAATAATGTCTTCCACTTTCATCCAGGTTAATACGAAGGATGTAAAGTCTCCATTTTTTTTAATAGCTGAATAGTATTCCATGGTATACATATACCAGTTTGTTAATCCATTCCTGGGTTGGTGGGCATTTAGGCTGTTTTCACATTTTGGCGATTGACTTCCAGGCCAATCTTTTATTCTTCCTCTGTCAATTTTTTTTTTTTTTTTTTGTAGAGACAGAGTCTCACTGTACCGCCCTCGGTAAAGTGCCGTGGCGTCACACGGCTCACAGCAACCTCTAACTCTTGGGCTTATGCGATTCTCTTGCCTCAGCCTCCCGAGTAGCTGGGACTACAGGCGCCCGCCACAACGCCCGGCTATTTTTTTTTTTTTGTTGTTGCAGTTTGGCCGGGGCTGGGTTCGAACCCGCCACCCTCGGCATATGGGGCCGGCGCCCCACTCACTGAGCCACAGGCGCCGCCCCCCTCTGTCAATTTTTTTAAATTATCCCAAACAAAAGAGAGAAAACATAAATATTGTACCAATGTAATGAGTATACAGTAAGTATTATAACTGCTAGCATTATTTGTAGTGTTTGTGCTAAGAGGTCTGATGAGGTGTTTGATGGCCGGTCCTTCTCATACAGCCTCCCAAACAGAGTCACTGTTAAGACAGGTCTAGATGTTGGCTTCAGACTAAGCAAGCGTCCATCACTTGACACCTAATTAAAACACAGAATAGTAGACAAGATCTACCTTTCAGTTATACAATCCCACAACACACTCTCAAAATTCAGTATAGCTGGCTGAAGAAATAATAAAAATACAGGCCAAATTATGTACTATCAGAAATATTTGAAATGTTGCAGAGTACAAGAAAATCGGAGCTATGGAGCTGACATTTATTTATTTATTCCTGCCATGGATATCTTATCATTTACTCCCCTGAGGAAGCATCCCAGAAGTTAATAAATGTAAACCAATGGATTTGATGGTGTAAGAGAGAAACCTAGTCCTCTCAGATAAGAGAGGTCAAGTGGTCAGAAGTGGTTAACTAAGGGGGGTTAGAACTGAGGCCTGTTGTTCCCTGTCCATTGGTCAGCCTGGCCCCCTCACCATCCCATTGTCTTCCCTCACCCCAGGAGTGGTTTCTACCTGGGAAGGGGAGTGAGAGTGGAACCTGCAGGAAAAGCCAGTGGAAGAAAACAGCTGGGCAGAGCACATGTGCAGCAAGGCCTTATTTTAGGACTTTAAAAAGCCTTTTGCTTCACCAACATAGGCTACTGTCAGATTCTCTATCCTTCAGCTTTTCTTTCTCTGCTTTTCTCCCCACAATGAGAGGGTTTCATTTCAACTTCCTGAGGCCATTGCTGCCCAGTAATCTGACTGGGTTCGGAAACCATTCTTAGTGGATCTTCTTTCTACTCCACAGACCTTCAATAGCCCAAACTCCGCTCCACAATCCTCCAAATAAGGTATTTAATTCTCAAGGGCACACTAATGGTTATATTAATAATGTCCAAGGCTGGGCACAGTGGCTCATGCTTGTAATCCTAGCACTCAAGGCAGGTGGATTGCTTGAGCTCAGGAGTTTGAGACCAGCCTGAGCAATAGCGAGACCCCATCTCTACTAGAAACAGAAAACTGAGGAAAAAGGATCGCTTGAGCCTAAAAGCTTGAGGCTGCTGTGAGCTATGATGCCACAGCACTCTACTCAGGACACCAGAATGAGACTCTGTCTCAAAAAAAAAAATTCTAGACAAGAACTTCAACCTACTCAGTGTCCTTCCAGATTTCCAGGGATAATCTTCTCGGATGGAAATTTTTATACAAGTAAGCAAATGGATAGGTTTGTGTATGTGTATGTATGTGTGTGTAGATAAGAGTCTTACTCTGTTACCCTGGGCGGAGTGCCGTGGCATCATAGCTCTGGGCCTTAGCCTCACAAGTAGCTAGAACTAGTGACACCCACCATAATGCCTGGCTAGTTTTTCTATTTTTAATAGTGACCTCACTATTTAATAGGATCTCACTTAGGCTAGTCTCAAACTCGTGAGCTCAAGCAGAGTGCTCTCCCAGAGTGCTAGGATACAGGCATGAGCCACTGCAACTAGCCATTTGGATAGCTTTTGATGATAAAATATACTTCTTACATTCAATTGAGAGTATCGAGCAAAGGTTCTTACCTGAAATTCTCCAGGTGCAAGCTGAATCTCACTCAACAACACCTCAGGGAAGACATACGGGGTTCCAAAAGTGCCACTGAGGGAGAACATTTCAAACCTGGTAGAAGCTACTTCAGTTGAGTCACCACAAGTGTTTAAGTCAGTCGTTCTACACTTCAACAGCGTGCAAACCTAGGGAAGTGATGCAAACCTATAAGTCATTAAGAAACTCATACTGGCTGGGCGCCCATGGCTCAGTGGTTAGGGTGCCGGCCACATACCTCGGTCTGGCAGTTCGAACCTGGCCCAGGCCTGCTTAACAACAATGACAACTACAACAAAAAAGTAGCCAGGTGTTGTGGCAGGCGCCTGTAGTCCCAGCTACTTGGGAGGCTGAGACAAGAGAATTGCTTAAGCCCAAGAGTTTGAGGTTGCTGTGAGCTGTGACACAACAGCACTCTACCGAGGGTGACAAAAAAAAAGAAAGTCACTGGATATGTTAATTAACTTGATTCAACCATTTCACAATGCATACTTATAGCAAAACTTACATTGAACACTGCTAATAATATAATTTTTGTCTATTAAGGATAACCAAATAAAGCTGGGGAAAAAAATTTAAATCAAATAATTTATTAAATAAAATGCCAGAGAATCTAAAAAAAAAAAAAAAAAAAGTCCTAAGTAAGTCAATTAAAATATTCTTCCTGACCAAGAAAAATGCCTAGGCATCTTTGGTAAGACATTACTTCATCACAACATTCAACCACTTTATTGCTGAATAATTAACGTAACTAGTAATAAAAATACAGACTTAAGTGTTTCCTGTAATTCACTGTAGAATAGTTTAACCACATAAAGAGACAATCAGATCCTTGGCCTAGAGCTATGAACAACTGTACCCTTATTATTCTCAAGTTAGCAATGCTTTTAAGCATCAAGAATGTTGTATCTTTTTTGTTTGTTTTTTTTTTTTTTTTGGCCGGGGCTGGGTTTGAACCCACCACCTCTGGCATATGAGACTGGCGCCCTACTGCTTGAGCCACAGGCGCCGCCCAGAATGTTGTATCTTTTTAAATTTCAGATTAATATAAGGGTACAGACTGAAACTGTTCTCCCTGAAGATTTTCACAGTCTGTACCTACACAGCTATTAGAGTATAGTATATGACTATAAGTACCTGAGTCTTCTCATCATGCAGATGCAAAGTTCCATATTCATTTAACTCCATCTGGACAGTATCTTCCAAACCATTTTCATTTCTTGCCTGACTAAAGCAACAGCCTCTAACCTGGCTCCTTATTTCCACTTTTTCAGGTGGAAGGCAAGCCCTTAGGGCAAGTATGTTAAAATAGGATGGAGATAACTTTCCAGTAAAGGTACAATGAGCACATACTTTGTTTTGTTCCCTTGGGATCCTACAAAAACCTACACTTCTTCTTTAAATTTATAAGTTCATAAGGACAGGAAAACAAGAGGATAGAACACAGCACAGTTTTAGGAACCAGGGTGATGATGGCAAAGTGTAATAACTGATTTAGCAGACCTAAAAAAGTCAAATCCTAACCTGGGAGTAGAAAAGACCAGAATCAACTCTATTCATGCTGCAGAATACTCAACAATTCCATCAGTGGGACCACTGGGTACCTAGAGCTGAGAGTAAAGTTGTGGCAACCAAAGGAAGGAAAATTGGTGGAAAGTTGTGAAGGATGCCTTAGATACTATGCCCCCAGTGCAGATGGGTCACTGCCCCTCCCTTGCTCCAATAAAAGGCTTTATTTCCAGTGAGATTAAACCTTTAAATGGAGGTTTAAAAGACATAGTTGGCTGAGCACAGTGGTTCATTCCTAAAGTCCCAGCACTTTGGGAGGCTGAGGCAGGAATTTGAGACTAGCCTGTGCAACATAATTGAGATCCCATATAAAACAATTTTAAAATTAGCCAAGCTGGCCAGTTACAGTGGCTCACGCCTGTAATCCTAGCACTCTGGAAGGCTGAAGCAGGTAGAGTGCTTGAGCTTAGGAGTGTAAGACCAGCCTGAGCAACAGCAAGACCCCATTTCTACTAAAATAAAAAAACTAGCCAGCTGTGGTGACCTATGCCTGTAATCCCAGCTACTCAGTAGGCTAAGGCAAGAGGATTGCTCAAACCCAAGAGTTTCAGATTGCTGTGAGCTCTGGTGCCATGACACTCTATCCAGGGTGACAGAGTGAGACTTTGTCTAAAAAAGAAATAAAATAGGTGGGGTGTAGTAGCTCACAACTGTAATCCTAGCATTCTGGGAGGCCAAGGCTGGTGGATTGCTTGAGCTCAAAAGTTCGAGACCAGCCTGAGCCAGAGTGGGACCCCATCTCTACTAAAAATAAAAAAACTGAGGCAAGAGGATTGCGTGAGATCAAGAGTTGGAGGTTGCGGTGAGCTATAATGCCACAGCACTCTACCCAGGGCAACGGCTTGAAACTATGTCTAAAAAGAAAAGAAAGAAAGAAAATAAATAAAAAGTAAAATAAAAGAAAATTCCCAAAACATAGTGATGTACACCAATAGTCCCAGCTACTTGGGAGATGGAAACAGGAGGATCACTTGAGCCCAAAAGTTTGAGGTTAAAGTGAGCTATAATCATGCCACTGCATTCTGGCCTGGGCAATACAGCAAGACCCTGTCTCAAAAATAAATAAATGATGTTGTTGAAGGGGATTACATGAATGAATTATGCTGAATGTTGAAAACATCTCCCTCCACCCTGGGCCCCACGTTCATTGAGGCCATTTCTTCCAACTGGATCCCAAAATGCTGTCAGGGAGAGATTTATCCTTCAGGAATAGGGTTATCAGAAAAAATACAGGACAGGACTGCTAATTAAATTTAAAGTTTAGATAAACAGTAAACAATTTTTTAGTATAGGTATGTCTCAAATAGTGATGAGACACACACTAAAAAATTTGTTTCTCTGAACCTCAAATTTATCTGAAGATCCTATATTTTTATTTGCTAAACTAAGCAACCTTATTAAAGAAGGAAATTAGAAGAATCTTGAGACCTGGGAAAGCTGAGCTTCCCAAGAGGAAGCCTCTAAAGATATTTACCTTAGAAATTCCCCTGAAAAGTTCAGCTGGACCATCCTACCATGAAGCTCAAAATTGGCCAAGTATCACCCTCATGATTAAAACTTCGATCAGTTTTTGATAATCTCCAATAATTACCAGATATGTGAGAAAAACTTACACCATAAAAGAGAGAGCAAAGCAAGCAGATAAAGGTAATTTAATGAAAAAAACTATTCAGAGGAAAGACCTGTCAGGAAAAACATTTCTTAATAGCCTCAGAAAAGTAAAAGAAAATACTGCATTCATGAAACAGAAACAACAAATTAAAGAGAAAAAAGAACTCAGAAAACAAAAAGCTCTTGGAAATTAAAAATACATTAGCAAAAGTAAAAGATTCAATGCAAGATTTAGAAGATCAAGAGGAGAAAATCTGTCAAAATGTAGAGGAAAATAAAGAGATGAAAAATAACAGGGAAGTAGACAGGTTTTCCCAAGATCATGGATCAAGAAACCCTATTTTTTATGTAAAGACTCTTGTTTACCATTTAGTCCCCTCTTTCCCCAAATGGTCCTTTTAAACACTTGTTCTTTTAAGCTTTTCCCTTGGAGGATTGCACGTTGGAAGCTGAATGGAGATTGAGTCAACCTATCCCATTCTCCCTTTTATCTTCCAATATGGCTCGCCTTTCAAACTATACGTTGCTCCTACTGACCCTTACTATTTTTCTAGCAGGTCAGTCACAGACCCAGCATCTCTGCATGCCAATCTTTCAAACCCTACCCAAGAAGGGGAGACTGGTTTAATATGGTGTGGGAAAATGTGCTTAGATCTGCTCTTTTCTACTCATTATAATCTATGTTCTTGTTTCCCTTTTCCCATCTCTTATTATTTGACTATGAACCATATCTCTATCTCCATAGCCACTGACTAGGCTTTTTTTTTTTTGTAGAGACAGATTCTCACTGTACCGCCCTCGGGTAGAGTGCCATGACTTCACACGGCTCACAGCAACCTCTAACTCTTGGGCTTACGTGATTCTCTTGCCTCAGCCTCCCAAGTAGCTGGGACTACAGGCATCCGCCACAACACCTGGCTATTTTTTTGTTGCAGTTTGGCCGGGGCTGGGTTTGAACCTGCCACCCTCAGCATATGGTGCCGGTGCCCTACTCACTTTGCCACAGGCACTGCCCTGACTAGGCTTTTAATGTATGAAACTTCCAGGAAAGTTCCAGACAGGGAGAATGAAGGAGCTCAGGAAATTTCACCCCCAAATATGACTCATTGGTATAAAGAGTATTTTGAATTAAAGGCCCTTAGGGATCAACAGGCCTTGGAAGGGGCTTTTCCTCTATCTGTGTAACCAGATGGATTCATCAAAAGAACGATGGACTTCCTTTCCTTTACCTTCCCTTCCCTGTTATTTCACTATATTTCAGAAAATAAAATAAAAAATGCAACCAGATCTGGCCTAAATCATTAAAATTTAATATCTGTTTATCAAGGTTAATTTAATTTACTTCGCAAAGGGAATCATTCATAAGTCAATCTGTTTCCCCCATCCATTCATTCTCCCTAACAACCATTCATTGAAGCCTAAACAAAACTACCTATATTCCTTGTCTCGGCCTCTCTAAAAGGAGTGTACAAGAATATCTGGATCTCTCCGTGATATTGGCTAATCACTCTGTTATCTTTTCCATGGACATGGTAAATAAACCTCTATCTCTTTTTTAATCTGCTTAATTGTATTTTTGCCGTTTTTTTTTCTTTTTTCTTTTTTTTTGTAGTTTTTTGCCAGGGCCGGGTTTGAACCTGCCACCTCTGGTATATGGGGCCTGCATAATCTGCCTTAATTGTAAGTCGATCTTTCAGAGAATTTTAGGGAGAAAGGAGAAGTTTCCTCTCACTCCCACAGCCCTAATGGTGCATGGTACTTTTCCTTTGCAGTATTTTCCACAACCAAAATTAAATAATAATTTCTTGTGTTTTCTATTTGATGTCTATATACCTATAGACTTTAAGCTCTATGAAGGCTGATCTGTCTTGCTCATCTTAATATTCTCAGGCTCTAGAAAATACCTAAACATGACAAGTATTACATATATATTTGGTGAATTAAAATGAATCTACATATTATAGATGTTTTCAGCAGAGTTTTTTTCCCTAACTCCGTACATTTTTGGAAAATATGTTTCCTCATTCTAAAATTCCTGGAGACTGGTGATTTGGATAACTTTCACCTTGATAAGAGGAGAGGAGAGGAGAAAGGGTGCAGCACATAAGAGAGGTGCCTAACCCAGCTGGGGAGGTAGGCATGGTGCTGCGGAAGTATCAGCACAGCTTTCTTGCTAAAGATAACATCTGAAAAGAACTACAAAAGATGAGGAGATGGGCTCGGCCAGCCATATGCACCGAAGGTGGTAGGTTCAAACCTGGCCCAAGCCAGCTAGACAACAATGACAACTGCAACAAAAAAATACCTGGGCATTGTGGCAGGTGCCTGTAGTCCCAGCTACTTGGGAGGCTGAGGCAAGAGAATTGTTTTTTTTTTTTTTTATTTGTTTTTTTGTGTTTTTTTTTTTGTAGAGACAGAGTCTCACTTTATGGCCCTTGGTAGAGTGCCGTGGTGTCACACGGCTCACAGCAACCTCCAACTCTTGGGCTTCAGCGATTCTCTTGCCTCAGCCTCCCGAGCAGCTGGGACTACAGGTGCCCGCCACAACGCCCAGCTATTTTTTTTGTTGCAGTTTGGCCGGGGCTGGGTTTGAACCCGCCACCCTGGGCATATGGGGCCGGCGCCCTACTCACTGAGCCACAGGTGCCGCCCGCAAGAGAATTGTTTAAGCCCAAGAGTTGGAGGTTGCCATGAGCTGTGACATCCTGGCACTGTACTAGGGTGGCAAAGTGAGACTCTCCCTCAAAAAAAAAAGATGAGATGGCATTCCTCATGAATTAAAAAACAACCTGTGCAAACACCCAGGGCTTCTGCAGAGGCTAGCAAACTGGAGATGGGGAGTTGTCTCAGGAGCTCAGGGTATACACAAGTAGAAATGAAAGAAGAGGATGGAGAGAGAAAGGGACTCACATTAAAATTCTTTTTTTTTTTTTTTTTTTTTTTTGAGACAGAGCCTCAAGCTGTTGCCCTGGGTAGAGTGCTGTGGCATCACAGCTCACAGCAACCTCCAACTCCTGGGCTCAAGCGAGTCTCCTGTCTCTGCCTCCCAAGTAGCTGGGACTACAGGTGCCCACCACAGCACCTGGCTATTTTTTGGTTGCAGCCATCATTGTTGTTTGGCTGGCCCAGGCTGGATTGAAACCCACCAGCTCAGGTGTATGTGGCTGGCATCTTAGCCATTTAAACCACAGGCGCTGAGCCCCCACATTAAAATTCTGTATAGAGAATGGACCGTATGGAGTGGAGACTATTAACTGAAAGCACAGGAGGAAGGTATTCAATAAGTCTGGGTAAGATAGGATGGGGATCAGACCAGGGCAGAAAAGACCAGGATGAAAGGAACATGGAGGCCACTGTGGGCTGTGAGGGGTCTGAACCTTTGCAGAAATAAGCCATTCTACTGAGCAATCTCAGAGGTCAACTCATCTGTCTCCAGTCCATACTCAGTGCCAAGCTCTTTATGAAGAAAGATAGGCATTAGTGAAGATATAGGAAGAATGGCTAAATTTGTTCAAGCAGGAAATATCATAAATATTCAGTTACTCATTAAAATTGTCTTTAATTTGAATAATTTTTAAGATTGGTAACTGTAAATACATATTTTGCCTTATTCCAAATAGCTTAAAATTGGACTGAAATCTAGGATTTTCTTTTTTGGGGGGTGGTGGTGGACAGAGTCTCACTTTGTCGTCCTGCGTAGAGTGCTGTGGCATCATAGCTCATAACAACCTCAAACTCTTGGGCTCAAGTGATTCTCTTTCCTCAGCCCCCAAGCAGCTGGGCCTACAGGTGCCTGCCACAATGCCTGGCTATCTTTTTCAGAGATGAGATCTTGCTCTGGCTCAGGGCAGTCTCAGACTTGGGAGCTCAGGCAATCCACTCACCTTGGCCTATCAGAGTGCGAGAATTATAGGCGTGAGCCATCACACCTGGCTAAAATCCAGGATTTTAAGATTTAACAAGCAAAAATATAATTGCCTAGCTAATTTGGAATTCCAAATATATTAACAAAATTTTTAGTATATTAATATATATCCCCCAATGTGGGATACACTTAGGGATATACTTATATTTTTAAAAATCTTTCATTGTTTATCTGAAATTCAAACTTAACTGAATGTCTGTATTTTATCCAGTAAGTCTTTTCACACCAAAACATTACCTGTAGATGATATTGACCTTCCACGGTGTGCAGTCCATCAAATGCCCCAAGGACATAAACCTCATCTGCTCTCTTCTCTGACATCTGGTAGCTTAGATGACAACAGAGATCTTTCTGACAAACTGTGTAATTCGCAGTGACTCCTGTGAGCTCCACAAAGGTGTATTCATCAAAAAAGATGATGCCCTTAAATTCTGGGTTTCCAGTTGATGGTGCTTCTACACTGCTGGCGTAAGACGCCCAGTTTACTACAGAGTGGTATGGGTGGGACTCCAGTTGTGAGAGGAGGAGTTTTCCCTCCTCTGTCTTCATATCATAATGAAATGCTCTTGCAGAATCGGGTGCATAGATGCCACTTCCTAGAAGTAACAAGTTGAAAATGCCATTTGAGGGCGGCGCCTGTGGCTCAGAAAATGCCATTTGAAATAAGAAAGTGAAAAGCTTTCACAGTTATTACTGTTATTTTTAACTCAAACAGTTTCCTTCCTCTAGCCTATTTTATTTATTTCAGTAAAATAGGCTGATAAAGACAGAGAGGTGAGAAGAAATCCAATAAAGTATGACACCAAGGAGCCAAGAAGGGAGAGTTTTTTGTAAGAAGTAGTAGCATTTTTTTAAAAAAGTATATCCAAGTTGAGTAACACTAAATAAATCTACAGACAATTTAGATGTAGGTTCAGATTGATTTTACATCATATCACCAGCTAGAGACTCAAAATTAAGAGTTAGAAATCATTACATTATGGAGTATGTGTTAGCTAAGATACGTTTTTTCTTTTCTGATTACATCAAGCCAATAAATCTTGAAGATCACACATTACCTGTCATTTTCATTGAGGGGTAATGTATATTAGATGCAAGAAAATTGATCCCCATTCCCATAGCCCAAGCTGAGTGGAATTCAATAGCTGACAGATGTGGCAAAACATTCATCCAAGCTGTCGGGAAGAGTATGGTGTCCACGTGGAAATCCTTCACCAGGGTGACAGCAGGGTCATAGAAGAGTATATCGAAGCACGTGAAAATGCCAAACCTTCCAAAGGTGGTGTTGAAGGTCACAACCTCAGGCTCCATGGGTACATTGAATTGATTTTCACCCATGAAAAGGTTATGCTGCAATAAACAGAAGGGAAAAAAATATTTTAGGAAGTTGGCTTGCACATTACTGTGTCTGAAAAAGTGCAAATTCATACCCATTAGACAGTGCCAGTCTCATCTATGACCATTGCCTTCACAGAAAAATTTTGCTTTGGTGAATCAGAGGCCACTCCAGCTAAATGGAGGCTTTGGCTCAATCTCTGCATGGTTGATGTGTACCTGGGCATCCTTTTCTATAAAGACCCTCTTGAAACTTACAGGACATAGGAGTGTAATATGCCTAGTCAATTTGCCAAGTACACATCATCATTTCTTGTGAACAAAGAACTTTCTTTGCTCCTTTCTCAAGACCAGTTCTATCTGGTAAGTTTCTTGCCTTGACCCATTGCCAAGACATGTCTTTAAAAGGACAAAGTTCAAAGGCAACATTAGATTTTAATGCAGGTAGCTCCTTGTGCTTCTTGCACACTTCCAACAACACACTCCTGTGTCCCTAAAGGCACACAGGGAATTCCTTGAGTCTCTTTATAGGACTTTTCCACACGTAATCATAATTTTTATGCTTTGCCTCTTTTCTACTTATAAAATATTGTTTTTATTATCAATACCATTTTTTTCCTCTTGCCCATTTTATTTCACAAAGCATTCACTAACTGAATTATTTGTAAACTAATTTTACCTTATGGTAGCGTGCCACCAGCCTACCCTGAGAATCAAACACCACATTAGTGTTGTATTGGTAATGGCCATCATGGGGACACTGAGGATCACTGGCATTGCATGGCTTCTTGTCCCCAATATTTGCCACAACGTAGATAAAGTTATCCTTGGCCAGACAGCTGAGGCGTTCTTGTACTGGGGTGTGGCCAAACCTGTTATATGTTCATTGGAAGAGGAAACATTTTTAATAGTCACTTAGCTTTTAACAAAATTCTGAACGATTGTCCCCTGAACATATTATATAATATACACAAAAGTAAATTCTAAATAACAGTAGATGGAAGAGAAAAATTAAGACAAGAAGGTAGTTTAGATACTTATAGGAATGTGGTTGTATGAAGCTACTCCAGGATAAGACTCCGGGCATGTATTTCTATCTCCGTAGCATTTATCAGACTCTATTATCATATGTTCACTTGTGTTCATCTTATAATGTCTGCATCCTGTAGATATTATCTTGCAAAGGCCTACATATCCTAGTCACTGAACCCATGACTGGCAGAAAAAAAGCATTACATATCTTGAATGAGTGAACAAAAACTCACTTAGGAGAATCCTAACATGCTAGGATTATGGGTGCAAGCCACCACGTCCAGCCTGACGTAACATTTTTAGAGCTCCAGAATCTATTCAAAGGCTTGCAACTTCTGAGGAAAGACTTGGAAGGTGAACTACAGTTAATTTCAGGCAATTTCAGCTCTTAGCTCAGCAGTGGCTACCAACTCACATTCCCTGGTCCTGTGATGAGCAGCCACACATGTGTTCCTGAAGCAGGTTGCAGGCAGCTTGTGGGAGCAGGTGAGCAAAAGAGCCCTATATTCCCATGTCAGGGATCTGTGGTCTGATCACTGAATGCTGCTTCTGATCATGAAGGTGCAATCACAGAGGCAGGCAGTCACTGTTAAACACATACACACAGACACACACACACCCCATAGTTGTAAATCCTGCCTCTGGCTGAAGTGATTTCCAGGAGATTTAAAGAATCAGTGCCACTTTTTTTTTTTCTTCTTTCATAAAGTCACTGTATATGCCCAGGGAAAGGTGTAGGTTCAGAAACGAGTTGAGAAGATGTTAAATTATACCTCAAGCTGATCCCTAATACAGAAACATCCTGTAACAATCAAAAAAAAGAAAAGCAAACAAACACAGCAAACTTTGGAGAAGGAGGAGAATCAGATTTCCAGGATTATTACCTGAAAATATTCAAACTGTGAAGCCTGACTGACCTCACTTTGTACTGGCTGACTCCATCTTGTACAAGGTTTGGAACTTTGCAGCTCCCACTGCCCCTGCCCTCCCATACTGTTATAGGCCCTTGAGCACATACACCCTGCAGGAACAGAAAGATAAGTTTAAAGTTGCAAAACCTTGAAAACTCCCCATCTGGATGCAGCACCCTGCTTTTCTTAAAGGCCCCACTTATCCCCTTCCTGTAGACTCTAAGCTGGCAAGTTTCCCTTCTATAACCGCTTTGCTCTCAGAAACCTCACCCAACTGCAAGCACAAGTTAAAAACCCTGCTCCCCTGCTTCTGTTTTGGCCAAAAGATTTTTGGGAGTTATGAACCCCTCTCTCAGTGCCAGCTAATAAGGGACCTTAAAACTCAATTGGACTCAGTGTGCTGACATAATTCTCTATAATTTCACTCACATTTGGGTACAATAAAATGTCCAGTTATCAACCAAAAAAAAAAAAAATCACAAGTTATGACAAGAAGCAGGAAAGTATGACTCACTCAAAGGAAAAAGATAAACCAACAGAAACCATCCCTAAAACAGACCACATGGCAGACCTACTAGACACAAACTTTAAAACAATGGTTTTAAAGATGTTCAAGAAAATAAAAAAAGAAATGGACAAAGACAAGAAAACAGTGAACAGGCCGGCACCCACAGCTCAGTGATTAGGGCGCAGGCCACATACACTGGGGCTGGCGGGTTTGACCCAGCCCAGGCCTGTTAAAACAACAATGACAACGACAACAAAAAAATAGCTGGGCATTATGGTGGGCACCTGTAGTCCCAGCTACTTGGGAGGCTGAGGCAAGAGAATTGCTTAAGCCCAAGAGTTTGAGGTTGCTGTGAGCTGTGACACCACAGCACTCTACTAAGGGCAACATGAGACTCTGTCCTCCCCCCACAAAAAAAAGAAGAAAGAAAGAAAACAGTGAATAAACAAAGTGGAAATACTAATGAAGCACTAGAAAACCTACAAGATACCAAAAGGAAATTCTGATTCTGAAAATTACAATAACTGAAATGAAAATTTCACTAGAGAAATTTAAAGACAAAATTGGAGCCGGCAAAAGAAAAAGTGAACTTGAAGATACATCAAGGGAAATTGAGTCTGGGGAACAATTAGAAAAAATATTGAAGAAAAGTGAACAGAGCCTTAGGTATTTGTGAGACACCATCAAATGAACCAATGCACACTATGTGGGAGTCTCAAAAGGAAAAGGACATTTATTTGAAGAAATAATGGCTGAAAATTCCCCAAATTTGAATAAAGACATAAATTTAAAGATCAAAAAGACTCAACAAACTCCAATAGCATGAACGGAAACAGACCCACAGCATGACACACTATAATCAAGCTGTAGAAAGCCAAAGGCAAAAATGAGACTCCTGGAAGCATCAAGAGAGAAGTTACCCATAACATACCAGGGACTATAAGATCATTGGCAGATTTCTCATCAGAAATGTTGGAGACCTGAAAGCATTAGGCTAATATCTGTATTTAAAGTGTTGGACCAAAAGAAACCCTGTCAACAAGAATCTCATATGCAACAGAGCTGTTCTTCAAAAGTGGAAACAAAATTAAGACATTCCTAGATTTTAAAAAAAGCTGAAATAATCTGTTACCATTATACCAACCCTTCAAGAAATGCTCAAGGGAGTACTATAGGATAAAATGAAGACACTAGACAGTAGTAGCTCAAAGCTTTATGGAGAAATAAGCATCTCAATAGAAGTAAATATATAAGCTAGTATTATTGCAACTTTGGGCTGTAGCTTCACTTTTTGTTTTCTACATGATTTAAGAGACAAATACATTTTTTTAAATTATTAATTTTAAAGCTAGGATTACTGTAGCTTTGGTTTCTAACTCATAATTTTGTTTTCTACATAATTTGAGACTAATGCACAAAAAATTATTAGTGTTTGAAAGACACACAATGAATAAAAATGTAAATTTTTGATGTTAGTAACTGAAAAGGGCTGGTAACAGAATTTTTGTATATTATTTTTTATATTATTGTATTTTTTTGTATATATTGAAATTAAACTGGTAAATTCAAATTAGTGTCATAATTTTAAAATGTTAAATATAATCACCTACTAACCGAAAGCAAAATAACTGTAGAAGATACAGTGGAAAAAATGAGAGGGAAATTAAAATACTTCACTATAGCCTTTTGGCTGGAGATGCCATCTTCCAGTAATTCACCATCTTCCAGTAATTCACCAGACGAACACAAAGGAAAAGAGGAGAGGCACCTAATAGATGTTCTCTAGGCCTTTTAGAAAACTTGGAGTTGTTCCTTTGGTCACATAAATGCGAATCTACAGGCTCGGCACCTGTAGTTCAACGGCTAGGGTGCCAGCCACATACACCAGAGCTGGCGGGTTCAAACCCAGCCTGGGCCTGCCAAACAGTGGCAACTACAACAAAAAAATTGCTGGGCATTGTGGTGGACAACTGTAGTCCCAGCTACTTTGGAGGCTGAGGCAAGAAAATGCTTAAGCCCAAGAGTTTGAGATTGCTGTGAGCTGTGATACCATGGCACCCTACCCAGGGTGACATAATGAGACTCTGTCTCAAAAAAAAAAAAAAATGCGAATCTACAAAAAAGGTGATATTGTAGACACCAAGGGAATGGGTACTATTCAAAATACTATTCAAAAAGGCATACCACACAGATGTTACTATAGCAAAACTGAAAGAGTTTACAGTATTACCCAGCATACTATTGGCGTTGTTGTAAACAAACAAGTTAAGGGCAAGATTCTTGCCAAGAGGATTAATGTTGGTATTGAGCACATTAAGCACTCTAAGAGCTGGGATAGCTTTCTGAAACATGTGAAAGAAAATGATCAAAAGAAGGAAGCCAAAAAGAAAAGTACCTGGGTTTAACTGAAGTGTCAACTTGCTAAACCCAGAGAAGCACCCTTTATGAGAACCCAGGAAAGGAGCCTGAGCTCCTAGAACCCATTCCCTATGAATTCATGGCGTAATAGGCATACAGTGTAGCACACAGGAGAACTAAGAGAACCAGAGGAACGGAAGCATAAGGTACTGGAACCCACTGTGCATACAGCACAGCACACAGGAACCAGCTGAGCAGGAGCATAAAGTATTGGAACCTACCTGTTCCCCACGAGTTCGTGGCACAGTAGACACACAGCATAGCACACAGGATAACCAAGAGAACCAATGGAATAGGAACCTAAAGTGCTGGAACCTATTCCCCATGAATTCAAAGCATAATAGGCATAGCAAGCTTTGTCACACAGTCAATGGAAAGGCGTCTCCCTGAGCTGCTGGAAACTTTTACCTAGGAATTCATGGTATATTAGGTATTAAAAATAAAAGGCTACTATAAAACAAAAAACTTTACTATAAAAAAACAACTAAATATAAAAGAAGATGTAATGTAAGAAATGAGGAACAAAAATGTCTATGAGGTCCATAGAGAAGAAATCCAGTCATTTGCAGCAACATAGAAGGAACTAGAGACCATTATGTTATATGAAATAAGCCAGGCCCAGAAAGACAAATATCACATTTTCTCACTTATATTTGGAAGCTACAGAATAAAAGTGGATCTCATAGAACTAACTAGAGAGTAGAATGATAGTTACCAGAGGCTAAGAAGGGTGTTCGTGTGGGGCAGGGTGTTAAAAAGAGGTTGGTTAATAGGTAAAAACCAATAGAAGGAACAAGTTCTAGTGTTTAGTAGCTATAGTTAACAACAATGTATTGTATTTATCAAAATATACAATATGCTCTTTGAAATCTCAATATAAAGAAATGATCAATGTTCATAGTGATGGATATCCTAAATACCCTGATTTGATCATTAAACATTGTATGCATGTGTCAGAATGTCACATGTACCGCATAAATATGGTAAGATATTATGTATCAACTAAAAAAAAAAAACAAAAAAAAAACACTTAGGCTGGACAAGGTGGCTCACGCTACTAATCCTAACACTCTGGGAGGCCGAGGAGAGTGGATCACCTGAGCTCACAGCTTGGAGACCAGCCTGAGTCAGAGCGAGCCCTCGTCTCTAAAAATAGCCAGGCATTGTGGTGGGCACCTGTAATCCCAGCTACTTGGGAGGCTGAGGCAGGAGGATCGCTGAGCCCAGGAGTTTAAGGTTTCTGTGAGCTGTGATACCACAGCACTTTAATGAGAGTGACAAAGTGAGACTCTGTCTCAAAAAATAAATAAATAAATAAAACACTTGGAATTTCATGAGTGACAGAAATTGTTTTTATGCTACTGAAGCAACTCAGAGTGGGCTCCTACAGAGCTTCAGGATGGGAGCTGGTCACCAGAAAGACCAAGCACTTGATTATAGGTGGGGACTTTCAGCTAACAGACCTTTAGGAAAGAGAGGAGGATTAGAGATTGAGTTTAATCACATGGCCAATATTTAATCAATCAAGTTTACATAATGAAACCCCAATAAAACTCTAGACATTGCAGCTCTGCGGAGCTTCCTGGCTATTGAACACATTAAAGTTCTAGAGAGCAATGAATCCTGATTTTATATGAAGGAGACATGGAAGCTCTGTGCTCCCTTCCAGATTCTTACCCGATGTGTCTTTTGGTTGTTCCTGAGTTGTATCCTTTATAATAAAACTATAATTGTAAGTACTATAAGTACAAAAAAAAAAAAATGAAAAGAAATGCTTTTTCATCAGGCTAGCTAATTTACAAGGGTTTCTTTTCAGTTTTTATATCTGCCAAGTCACCTAGATGATAGGTACAGATATTCGTGTAGTAAAGGACACCTCATCTACAAGTAAATCTGCATACTCAAATGGTGGATTACCCAAGATAAAAGAAGTAGTCGATGAAAAAAATGATGGGTAAGTAAATTTATCTCTAAGTTAGGTTACTAAACATAGTTTGTCTCTCAGCAAATATGCAAGCTTTCTTCTATGAAGCAATAGACTTTCTGAGTGAAAGTGTTTTTCTCTTGGCCTCCCCAAAACTCTCAGAACTCTGTTTCAGCTCACTACCAAAACGCCTGCCAACAACCATTTCCTCCATTCATGTGGCTTCTAGTTGGTTTTTATAACTAAGTTAATCTTTTAATTACACTAGATACAATAAGAAACCTCAAATCTTTCTGTAACTATGACACTTATAAATGCTAAGTAAGTACATATAATAAAAAAGAGAATGGCAAAGGTCTCTTCCTGTCACTGTTAGGCTAAGGGGTAATGTAAGTACCAAAAGGCTGCTGACTGAGAGGAGAAACCAGTTGACTCTGAGGATATTTCAAACATACTCAACAAGACATAATATCCGAGTCTATGTGAGCAGTCAAGGAGCTTGATTCCTCTCTTTCTCTCACGTCCTTCATCCAGTCTTCCAGCAAAACCTGTTGATGCTACCTTCAAATTTTATTCTGAATCTGGCCATTTCTCAGTACTTAGAATTCTACCATCTTAGTTTAAGCATCTCTCTGCCTAAGTTATTGCAATGATTTTCTAACTGCCCCCATCTTTGTTGACCTACCCCCTAGAGGCTATTCTCTATAAAGCTTAAAGAGGAAACTTGAGTCAGAACATGTCACATCTCTGCTCAAAATTCTCCAACAGCTTCATTCTCACTCAGGGAACAAAGTCATTGTTATGGTTTATGAAGCCATATGTAATTAGTTCATCCTGCCTATCTGCTGTCACCTACTTTATCCCCTGCCCGCTTTAACCACACTTTCCTTTTTTTTTTTTTTTTGGTACAGAGGCTCACTTGCTCACCCTTCCTAGAGTGCTGTAGTGTCATAGCTCACAGCAACCTCAAACTCTTGGACTGAAGTGATTCTCATGCCTCAGCCTCCCAAGTAGCTCGACTACAGGCACCTGCCACAACACCTGGCTATTTTTAGAGATGAGGTCTCGCTCTGGCTAGACTGGTCTCAAACCTGTAAGCTCAGGCAGTCCACCTCCCTCAGCCTCCCAGAGTGCTAGAAATACAGGCATGAGCCACCGTACCCAGCCCACACTTACCTTTTTGCTGATAGAACAGACACGTACTCTAACCACAGGATCATTCCCTCAACCTAGAATGGTCTTTTCTTAGATACTCATATGACCTATTCCCTCACTCCCTTCAGGTCTTTGCTGAAATGTCACTGTGAAGCTCTCTGATGTTCTTATTAAAAATTTTAGCCCCACACTTGCCAACCTATTCACCTTTCCTGTTTTAATTTTCCTCGTAACATTTATCTCCATTTCATATTATAGACAGGTAGACAGATGATGAATACCTAGATTAACAGAACATAGCTTTATAATATTCTTTTTTAAAAAAATTCTGTTCTCGGGCGGTGCCTGTGGCTCAGTCGGTAGGACACCGGCCCCATATACCGAGGGTGGCGGGTTCAAACCCGGCCCCGGCCAAACTACAACCAAAAAATAGCCGGGCGTTGTGGCGGGCGCCTGTAGTCCCAGCTACTCAGGAGGCTGAGGCAAGAGAATCGCTTAAGCCCAGGAGTTGGAGGTTGCTGTGAGCTGTGTGAGGCCACGGCACTCTACCGAGGGCCATAAAGTGAGACTCTGTCTCTACAAAAAAAAAAAAAAAAATTCTGTTCTCTCATATTACAATATAAATTGCAGGATTTTTTTCATCTGTTTTGTTCAACTCATTGCCCAGAACATTGCCTGAGTACTCAGAAACTTTGTGAAATAAATGAATGAAGGCAAGAAATGAAGATTTCAGGAGTTGATAGAAAGGGGCAACCAGGCTTTGTGAAATGGAACAAATGCAACATTCGTGTGGGGATATTCAGGAGGCCTTTGAAAATTTGCTTCTAGAGAAAGGCCATTCAGGAACAAGTCAGTTCAATTTATTATGGAAAGTGATAATATAATTTTTACCATTTGGAAACTTATGATAGAATGAAATGAAATGAAAATTAGTGAGTAAGATAATATTGAACTTTGTCAAATATCAAAGTATCTCTCTCTCTGTAGTTAGTTCGTATGGTTTTAAAAGCAGTTCCAAAAGAGGAATTCCTAAAACAATACTAGCCATGGACATTCAAAAAGAAGTTTGTTAACAGACACAATTCTCTTAGGTTTTATCAGTGTTTTACCATCTTTTTTACTTCACAGCACACTTGAACCTATTGTTAAACTTCCAAGACACAATTAAATTATGTTCATCAAAAAAAAAAAAAGAGTAAAAAAAGAACATACTTCCTGTGCTTTGAACTTCTTTCAAAAATAATTAGTGATGTTTAAAAATTTTCACGGCACACCTAAGATCCTCTCAAGGCACACTGGTTGAAAATCATCACCTTACATTAACATTAATTATGCTATTTGCATCACACTTCATATCTCCTTAGTCTAGATTAGTTTCTAGATAGTTAATAGTTCTGCTATATCACCTCTGAAGTGAACAATCGGCTGAAACTTTAAGGATTTTACTACATTATGAACTGTCTTATCAGTGAGGAAAAAAAAATGATTAATTCTACAATGACCTGTGGTTCTATTTTGTCATTCTCTCAGTCTCCAAATTATAGACCTACCCAGGGAAATATTCCTCTGTTCATTGGCAAGGAGTTAGAGACTAGAGTTTGGGTCTAAATTTCCCACTATCATTTTCTATGACCATAAGCAAGTCATAACTATCATCTCTAGATCATTCCCTCAATGGAAAACTATTCAAATTGAATGCGATAATTTCTAAGCTACTATCCAGCATCAATTTCTGTGATTTTATAATTCATATTCACTTTTGTAAAAAAATACATTCATAAAAGATACAAAATAATCTATGGGCCAGGTGCAGTGGCTGATGCCTGTAATACTAGCACTCTGGGAGGTCAAGGTGGGTGGATCGTCTGAACTCGGGAGTTCCAGACCAGTCTGAGCAAAAGCGAGGCCCCATCTCTATGAAAAATAGAAAAATTAGCCAGACATTGTAGTGGTCACCTGTAGTCCCAGCTACTGGGGAAGCCGAGGCAAAAGAATCACTTGAGCCCAAGTATTTCAGGTTGCTGTGAGCTACAACACCATGGCACTCCACCCAGGGAAACAGAGTGAGACTCAGTTTATTTTTTATTTTTTTATTTGTTGAGACAGTCTTCAAACACAAAGTTGATAATGGATCTATGCAATAATCATCAACAATGTTTTCTCAGGTAAAACAAGTTGATATTCACTATTGGGAATTTTCACAATCTGTTTCTTTACCTGTTAGGATTATTACAGGGGATCCAGTTTACTTGAGGGTGTGGGATATCCTCCAAGTATGGGTAGAGAGATTCTCTGGTGAAGCTCCAGCCATATATACTGTCTTCTGGAGTCACAATAATATGTGCACCCTGTTAAAAATAGAGCTTAATTAAAATACTCCTCACATAGGCAAAGAGAGGGCCTGCAAGAAGAACTGAGAGGCTACCAACTAATTAGGTTTTTTCCCCCTCCTTCATCTTACTCCTTTGTTTTCTATATTTTTATATTTATTTTCTTTTCCCAAACACCTTAGTTTTCTAATCCTGCCATTATCATTTCTATACGACTTTTTCCTTTTTCATAGACATTAATAGTTTTCCAGGCCCCTCATGGCTCTGCCTCCCACTGCCATCATTAACTAAATTATAAACCCAGCTCTTTCCAAAATCAAACTCTTCCTGAATGTTAGTTAAGAGTTGTGCCAGGTAGTGTCAGCATTGATCTACAACTCAGACTCTGTTTTCTTCTTCCTCTGCAGCATACCCTGCAAACATGATTCCTGTTCCTCAGGAAAAGAGCAAACACACACTGTTTACTGTGCTAAGCATACAGGTGCTGCCTGAGTTAAGCTGGGCACCTGCAATTGGAGAGTCACCTTGAAAGCTGTTGGGAACTTTATGAAATAGTTGGACTAATGATGAGAGAGAACATCAGATCTTCTCATAACCTTTTAAATTTTAGTATATATAAAAATACATATTGATAGATGTATGTAATATATATGTATGCACGACTTCCATCACACTTCATATATCCCTGGTCTGTACCAGGGATGACTACCATATTCATGAAAACCACACACGTGGGTGGCGCCTGTGGCTCAGTCAGTAAGGCGCCGGCCCCATATATGGAGGGTGGCGGGTTTAAGCCCAGCCCCGGCTGAACTGCAACCAAAAAATAGCCGGGCGTTGTGGCAGGCGCCTGTAGTCCCAGCTACTCGGGAGGCTGAGGCAAGAGAATCGCTTAAGCCCAGGACTTGGAGGTTGCTGTGAGCTGTGTGATGCCATGGCACTCTACCAAGGGCCATAAAGTGAGACTCTGTCTTTACAAAAAAAAAAAAAAAACCATACACGTAGTGTATGATTAGCTCTTCATTCAACTCAAGGGCTTGTTATGCATTTGCATATATGTTTTTTCTATATACTGGTAAGTAATTTGCAACTTAAGTTATTGTTTTCAGGTTAAAAACTTACCCAAAGCTAGGGGAGACCTGAAACTCTTAAGAGCATGAGAGTATATCAAGGCCACTAAAATTCTAAGAAGGGCATCCAGCTCCCACCCATTTATTATCTTCCGACCTCCATCTGTAGCTGAAAAGATGAGCAAAGATGTTGAATTTATAGCAAGTTCTTCAAAGGTCAACTGCTTCTTAATGAAGCTGAAACCATTTTTTCCTTAATTTTGCTTTTACTGTGGGCCGGGCACGGTGGCTCACGCCTGTAATCTTAGCACTCTTGGAGGCCAAAGCGGGTAGATTGAGCTCACAGGTTCAAGACCAGCCTGAGTCAGAGTGAGCCCTCATCACTAAAAATAGCCAGGCGTTGTGGTGGGTGCCTGTAGTCCTAGCTACTCGGGAGGCTCAGGCAAGAGGATTGCTTGAGACCAAGAGTTTGAGGTTGCTATGAGCTATGACGCCATGGCACTCTACCAAGGATGACAAAGTGAGACTCTGTCTCAAAAAAAACAAAAAAACAACTTTGCTCTTACTGTTAGGGAAGTGTAAGAGTGTCCTTGCCATAGTAATGTTGAAAGGAAAGGATTTTAACTATGGAACAAAAGTTTGCTGGCCATCCTCATACATATGTCATCCATAAGTATAACTGACCCTGACAGAGGCCCTGTCTCCTAGAGGTCCCTCCTTTCTCATGAAATCCAACACTCTAGAGCAGGCGTCCTCAAACTTTTTAAACAGGGGACCAATTCACTGTCCCTCAGACCGCTGGAGGGCCAGACTATAGTTTAAAACAAAAAAACTATGAACAAATTCCTATGCACACTGCACATACCTTATTTTGAAGTAAAAAACAAAACAGGAACAAATACAATTCACACCGCTTCATGTGGCCCATGGGCCGCAGTTTGAGGACACCTGCTCTAGAGAAATGCCAGAGACAGTACCTGCTGTGCTGCTGATATGATCGCTCCTTCCAAAAGGTCCAGATTCTGATTCATTAATGCCAACGCCTCCTCACGAGACACTGGTGTTAGGGTGGCATTAGGCAATACCACGGCATGCTCATAAACAGCTGCAATAAAAGTGTCCAGAGAGCTGGCTTTTAAGACACAGGAAAACAAAATCGCCACATAGGCCAGCAACTGAGAAATGACCATGTTGAAGTCCAGTGACTGCTGAAATGCAGAGTGACAAGTCCTGATATTTATAGACAGAAAACAAGTGGTTCCCAGAGCTCAGTACCTTGAAAATAAATTACACACTGATAACCGTAGCACTCTGGGAAGCTGAAGTGGGAGGATTTCTTGAGCTCAGGAGTTTGAGACCAACCTGAGCAAAAGTGAGGCCCCACATTTACTAAAAATAGGAAAATTAGCAGGGTGTTGTGGTGAACACCTGTAGTCCCAACTACTTGGGGGACTGAGGCAGGAGAATTGCTTGAGACCAAGAGTTTGAGGTTGCTGTGAGCTAGGCTGACATCGCGGCTCTCTAGCGCAGGAGAGAGAGAATCTGTCTCAAAAAAAAAAAAAAAAAAAAACTTTGGACTTCACTCCATTTTTAGACAACAAAGACCCTCCCTAATTACAGGGATTGTGAGAATTAAATCAGGAACTATTTGCGTATTAGTTTACTAGGGCTGCCCACCAAAGTCCCGCAGACTGGATGGCATAAACAACACAAGTTTATTGCCTCACAATTTGGGAGGTTAGGTGCGAGCAGGGTTTGTTCCTCCTGCAGGTTCCCCGGGAAGGCTGTGTTCCAGGCTTCTGGCTTTGACTTGCAGACGGCTGTCTTCTCCCTTCTCCGGTGTGTGTGTCGGGTTTCAAATTTTCCCTTTTCATAAGGGCAGCAGGCATTAGATTTAGTGCCTACCCTATTCCATATGACCTCATCTTAACTAATCAGATCCTAAACTAACCCATTTGCAAAAAAAAAAAGTTATATTCTGAGGCATTAGTGATTAGTGCTTCTAAGGTTAGCCACTGAACTCCTTTCCCCAAAAGCTAGCCATCAAACGTAAAATTATTCTGTGTAAAACTGGCCGCAAGGAAATATCTGACCTACCTTGATTGACTGTAGATTATCAGACGGGACTTACTGGGCTTCCCCACCCGGTCTGTTAGCATTAGAGCAAATCTTTTTTGTCCTGTGGTATTTCTACAAGGTAGTCTAAGCGGAGAAGGAATCCTCAGTTAGGAACCTAAGCCCTCCCTCCGCCCCTCCCAGAACAAAGGCCCACCTGGCCCCGCCCCAACCGGAAAGACCCTGGCCCGCCCAAACCTCCCAGCACGCGCTGGAACCGTCCGCTCCTGCGCCCAGTATAAAAACAGGCCCCCAACTCCTCTTGGCACAGTCGCCATGTCGGCGCAGGCGCGTCTATGTCCCCTTTCGTTAAACCTGGCTTGACCGTCTCCGGTCTGGGTACACCTCCGAACCCCTTTTATCCGGTGCTGAAAACCTGGCGCAGCCACCGCAGCTCCCTCAGGACCAGGTCCTGGTGTGGCCCAGACCCCACTTGCACTGACCTCCTGTGGGAGATTTTTAGAGAATTTCGTCCCGCTGCCGTTTGAGGGTGAGTAGGGTTCCCGACACCTTCACGTTGAACTTCCCCTTCTCCGGATCGCCCTATCTTCCCTCCTGCATAGATTCCTCCAGCTCCCACTGCTCCACCCCCGCAACCGCCCGTACGCTAATCCAGACCTTCTGGCTGCCACATCTCTAGCTTCTTTACGTCCCAACTTATATCCACCTCCACCAACTTCCACCTTCACCAACTTTCCTGCTCACACTGGCCACACCCATCCCTTGCAGGGCCTGCTGGCCGTCAACTTCTCTGGAAGGTTCCCCTGGCGCCTGCCCTGGCCTCCCCCACACCCTCAATCACCCTCTCTCCCTGCCTACACTCCTTCTCTCCCACGTGCCAAATCCCCCTTTCAAATATTTAATTAGTCGAAAGACATAATAATAGCCAGGCTCAGTGGCTCAGGCCTGTAATCCCAGCACTGGGAGGCCAAGGCGGAGGATTGCTTGAGATCAGGTGTTCGAGACCAACCTGAGCGAGAGGGAGTCCTCGTCTCTAAAAATAGAAAAACTAGCTGGGCGCTGTGACCTTTGACACCTTTGGTCCCAGCTACTTAGGAGGCTGAGGCAAGAAGATCACTTGAGCCCAAGAGTTTGAGGTTTTTGTGAGCTATGATGCAATGGTACTCAACCCAGGGGGATAGAGTAAGACTCTCTCAAAAAATACATAAAAGCATAATAAATCAAAGCCAGGGTAAAAATCCAGCCATTTTCCTTGTCTAAAGCCTTTTCAAGTCTTTACTAACATAAATCTTAGTACCGGAGAGGAACAAAGTACTTCTTCCCTCAGCTGGGTCCAATATTCAGCATAAACTGTGGCTCAAGGAGAGGACGCTGACCCCATATGCCAGAGGTGGCGGGTTCAAACCCAGCCCCGGCCAAAACTGCAAAAAAAAAAAAAAGAAGAAGAAGAAGCTTCAAGTCCCACAAACAGAACTTTTTTTTTTTTTTTTTTTTTTGCAGTTTTTGGCTGGGGCTGGGTTTGAACCCACCACCTCCGGCATGTGGGGCCTGTGCCCTACTCCTTTGAGCGACAGACAGGCGCTGCCCCACAAACAGAACTTTTAATAGAGGTGGAGAGAGAATGGAGAAAAGGGGACTGACAGCAGCCCAGAAGGCAGAAAAGTTTTCCTAAATAGTGGCTGCCACCTAAGTCTTCTTAAGAGGTGGTTATTCAGAAGGCCTAGGCAGGGGCGACGCCTGTGGTTCAATGGGTAGGGCACCGGCCCCATACCCGGCCCTGGCCACATGGCAACAACAACAAAAGGTCCAGGCAGGACAGCAGAGCCTTCTGCAGGGGTGGAGCACTGTCTGTCTAGACTCTGGGTCCCGGCCAGGCGCGGTGGCTTAAGCCGAAGCAGGTGAATTGCTTGAGCTCACAAGTTCGAAACCAGCCTGAGCCACAGTGAGACCTGTCTCTGCTAAAAATACAAAAAACTGAGGCAAGAGGACTGCTTGAGCCCAAGAATTGGAGGTTGCTGTGAGCTATTATGTTGCCATGGCAGTCTACCCAGGGGGTGACAGCTTGAGGCTCTGTCTCAAAAAAAAAAAAAAAAAAAAAGACTCTGGGTCCCTAGAGTAAAGTTCTCCAAGAAACATCCTCCACTGGGACCGGTCTGCAAAACAGAAAGACACTTGAAGTGAGAATGTCTCCTCCTTACAACAGGAGACTACCTTAGTCTTCTGAAATCGGTGGTCCCTGAGAGTTTCTGTCATAGAACTGGGGTGAGAGTCCTCAAGAAAGGAGAGGAGTCCAGTCCAGGAGAAAGGAAGGACTTTAAACAGAGGAAAAGGAGAATGGAGATTGATCAGGTGTGAGATTAGCTCCCAAGAAGTTGCAAAAGGCTTCTATTATCCTCATCTGTATAGTTGGAAGGGACAGTGAGCCTGGGAGTACCGCGCTTCCTAAATGCTGGTGGGTTGGGATTGAGGGCATATCCTTATGGACAGGTTATGGGTAAGATGTTTCCAGGAACTCTGGCCTTAGGGCACTCAGGGAATGTAGGGAGGGGACTGCTGGTTTCTAACCTGATTTTCTAAAATGGCTGTGCTCCTGTCAGGATTATGAGAATTTCTTTCCCACACTTCCCTAAATTGACAAAAACCGCTTCCATCTGAACATGTCAAAATGGACTCACCCTCACCACACACATGGCCTTAGGTAACTAAATCTCTGACAAAGATAAGTAAATTAATTCTAGTAAATACCAGGGCCACATCCTCTGTTCTTCCCAAATTTTAGAGACCTCTATTTCTCTCTCCTAGATCCATAATTAAAATAAAATACAACACCCCCCCCACCTGTATATTCCATAGTTTCTCAGTTCACTGGAAGATAAAGTACTTTTGCTCACCCTTTATTACTTTTGCAGTTATCCCGTCCACTAAAAAAGACCTTATTTATAGCTTCCTTTTTCTGACTTCTGATAAGCCATAGTTTCTTCCTGTCCTTAATATGCTCTAATTTTTCAAACTGTAAAGTTTCTGCCTTGTGTCACGTAAAATGTCTACTCCTGTATGTCTCTCTGTTTACCTGTCTGTACATATCATGTGTATGGAATATTTAACTACCAATGTAAAAGAGCTCTAATTAATTGGCTTAAAAAGTAAAGGCTTAAATCAAATATTTTACCAAGAACATGAGAAAGAACTTAAATGCCTTTTAGTTCATGTGAACTTTGTAACCTTTGATAAAGGAAATTAGTTTTAAGATCATTACTAAAGTTTATATGTTTAGGATCATAATTAATCAATAAAAGTAACTACATCTGAGATGGCCATCAGAAAAACCAGTCATACTACAAAAAAGTTTTTCTTTGCCTCTTAACTGGCCTGAGAATAACCAAATAAGAATTTATTGAAATTGTGTTTATCATTAATACATTCATGCAATATACATTGATTTTCTCCTTTTGAACAGGATTTCCATATGATGTGAATAAGAATAACAGAAGATTTTTTTTCACCTTTGTATAATATCTCAACAATCTCTATTAGGGCTTTTGATTATTTGGGAAATTGAGTCTCTACCCATGAATAAGATTTTTCCTTTTTAAAATCTTTTATTATCAGTTTAACTAAGTGAACATACTTTTGATAAGAAAGACTGATGTATGAGAGAAAACCATGCATGGTAACCTTTTGTCCTGAAGTGAAGTAACTGATTATTTAGAAGGAGGAAAGTAAGGACAAAACAGAGTTTTGCAGCATGTCTATAGATTGTGTGTGTGTGTTAGACAGCACTCTTAAGAGAAAATATATGGAAATTTACATGTGATCCAGTTGGCCATAATGTATGAAGTTTGGTTGAAATGTTAGTTCACTCATGATAACATTAAAAAAAAAACCCTGAACTTTAAGAGTTAGAGTTTATACCCATACAGTATCCTACATTGCTCATGTAAAGACTATTACTTTTAATTAAATAAAAGTTAGTATTTTATGATAATCTATGTTTCTGTTAAAGCAAACATCTAGACCTGTAATGTTTAATGGGCCTTGATATGGTAGAGGTCATGGCGAAACCTGCCCTTTTCCTTTGATCTGGTTCGCTGAAAGATCAGCTCACAATTATGGTAGATTAATAAGAGAAAGGTTTGTTTCCAAATACCATGTGCATGGGGGGAAACACAAGCATGATTACCCAAAGTCTCAGTGATGGGAAGAGAACTTTATAGATGCCTTTTGGAAGGGAGCGGGTAGAATGTGGAAAGTATACATGCAGCAAGTGGTTTCGGGGGTGGAAATGGGAGGGGTGTATATGGGTGGAAACAGATTGATTTGTAGATTAACCTGAGAGACAGGTGTCATGCTGCAAATAACCTTGGTTCCAAGTCTATTAGTAGGTAATAAGGATGTCAATAGCTCTCAATCGATCAGATTACTAAGGTTTTATGTAAAATCTTCATTGCTTCCTGATCGTGAATGGCCTTGAATTTGAAATATTCCTTATACCAATGAGTCATATTTTGAGACAAAATTCTTTAGCTCCTTCAATATATATTATCAATAATAATTGTATACTAATTTCTATACTACAAAAATAACCAAATCTCCTTTCCATCTATAATCATGACTGCTGTAAAATCTTTACCATCCATAGACTATTTTACTTTTGAGTCTTCTTAAATAAGTGTTTATAATCAGCTATACTTCAAAATCTACTTCTTTTAAAAATGTCATGGAAAGAGCTGAAATATTCTTTTATGATTTTAATTGAAACATTACTAATTCTCTTGTTCTCTTCTCCAAAACCATGGTAAATATTAAGTAAATAACAAAATTTATCTGATATCTGCAGGATTGAAAACTGTTGAATTCTGCCTCACCGGGCCACCTTCACCTCTCTAGGACTAGGAACTACAGCAAAAGAGACAAGGTTGCAAAGTTCCAAGGGCAGATTTGAAGGGATGAAACTAGTAAATGTCTAGTTCCCTTATTTTTCTCCTTAATTTTCCAACCCTACCTAGCCCCAACAAACTCTTCTTCATGACTTTGTAAACAGACCACAGGGCTTACAGCCTACAAACTAAACTTTACTCAAAGTCTCCCAGGACACGTGAGGCCCACAACAACCTAAAAGAACTCTTTTTAATTTTTACTGTTTTTTACCACTACTGCTGAGCTTCTACAAATCCTGTCCTAGATTCAGCTCTCTGGACTCTGGAAACACACTGACCTTCTAGCGCCTGCTTTCACTCAAAATACATTCCATAGAAGCGCCACCCATCACAGACTCCAGACTCCAACTAATTCCACAAAAACTTTACAACCGTGAACTTTAATATGCGGTAGCCCATAGACATCTTACTCTTCTTTTTTTTGAGACAGAGTCTCACTTTGTCACCCTTGGTAGAGAGCAGTGCCGTCATAGCTCACAGCAACCTCCAACTCTTGGGCTTAAGTGATTCTCTTGCCTCAGCCTCCCAAGTAGCTGGGACTACAGGCGCCCGCCACAACATCCGCGTATTTTTTGTTATTGTTTTGTTATTGTTGTCGTTGTTTAGCAGCAGGTCGAACCCCCCAGCCCCAGTGCATGTGGCCAGTGCCCTGACCACTGAGCTATGGGCCCCAAGCCACGTCTTACTCTTCGTGTTCTTCTCCTTATACTTGTACCTTACTCACATACCAGATCTGTCCCCCTTTACTCATACTGGTTAAAGATTGTTGTTTCTTTATTAACCAAACGAAGGTAACACAAACTAATGTTAATATCCCACTTCACAAACAGGCAGCTTCTAGTGAATTTGACTAGTGTGATTTAAAATCCATATGTAGTCTAGTTCTCTCAGTTAGCTCCTCTATGAGGCCCCTTGTATTCCTTGTTAGTTGTCATCTTTTTTTTTTTTAGAAACAGTCTCACTTTGTCGCCCTTGGTAGAGTGCCATGGCCTCACAGCTCCCAGCAACCTCCAGCTTTTGGGCTTAGTCGATTCTTTTGCCTCAGCCTCCTGAGTAGCTGGGACTACAGGTGCCCGCCACAACGCTCGGCTATTTTTTTGTTGCTGTTTGGCCAGGGACGGGTTTGAACCCTCCACCCTCAGTTTATGGGGCCAGTGCCCCACTCACTGAGTGACAGGTGCCGCCCAGTTCTCACTTTCAAATCCTACATTTTTACTGCCTAATAACATTCATATAGGCCCTAGAAATTTCTCTTCAGTAAAACCCCTTCCCACCTCTAACCTAACTCTGAAGACCATTCATTTTCAATCCCTCACCTTCATGACCTAAGTGAACTCTGACAAGCAGGGACATAGCTGAGGCCATAATCCCCAGTTTGAGCTCGTTTCAAATGGATATTGTAATTTTACAACAGAGAGCAACATATAAGAATGGTCAGGGGTTTTTTTGTTTGTTTTTAGAGACAGTCTCACTTTGTTACCCTCGGTAGAGTGCCGTGGTGTGCATCACAGCTCACAGCAACCTCCAGCTCTTGGGCTTAGGCGATGCTCTTGCCTCAGCCTCCCGAGTAGCTGGGACTACAAGTGCCTGCCACAACGCCCGGCTATTTTTTATTACAGTATGGCTGGGGCCGGGTTTGAACCCACCACCCTCGGTATATGGGGCTTGCGCCCTACTCTCTGAGCCACAGGCACCGCCCGAGGATGGTCAGTTTTTCTAGTGAAATAAAAGGAAAGTATTAACTTAACAGCATTTTTGTTTTTGTTTTTATTTTTGGGGATTCATTGAGGGTAACTCATAGCCTTTCAATAAGGACCAAAATGGGTCTCTGTAAGGTCTACTTTCTTTTGTCAGCAGTGCCCCCATCCCCGTAGGTTCCTGTTTTCACAGACCATTCAGGAACCTAACTGACAAAAAAGAAATGTAAATTCTCTTTAAATTTCCCCAAGTGATTTGTCTTTTAAAATCCGTTTTTTTAAGCTTCAAGTAATTCCTGAATATCCAGAATGAATGAATAGTTATGGCTAAAGATCAGACACACCTGAAAAACGTCTGTCTTCAGTCTTACCTAAGGAAAGAGGACGCAGCATGCACATTCACACTGCCTTGTGAATTCAGCTAGAATTCCTCTTTTCCATTTACCCTCTTAAGTTCAGCTATTCACTAAACCTCAGAAGTGAAGTTCTACCTCTCTTTTTTAAAATGCCATGCTGGCCAGGTGTGGTGGCTCATGCCTGTAATCCTAGCACGTTGGAAGGCCAAGATGGGTGGTTTGTTTAAGCTCAAGAGTTTAAGACCAGCCTAAGGAGTGAACCCCGTTCTCCACTAAAAGTAGACAAACTGATATGGATAGTGGAGCATGCCTGCAGTCCCAGCTACTCAGGAGGGTGAGGCAGGAGGATTGCTTAAGCCCAAGAGTTTGAGGTTGCTGTGAGCTATGATGCCATGGTACTCCACCCCACGTGACAGAGTGAGAATCTGTCTCAAAAAAATAAAGTGCTGTTCTTTCTCTCCCCCCATTTTCACTTCTCCTACATCTCTTCTCACTCATTAATACCTGCAGCCAAAATTAGAACTCACCTTCTGCCTAGACAGACCTCCAATCCTCTTTTCTCACATTAAAAACACTGGAAAAGCTCAAGCCTCTTATCCCTTCACTCCCATACCCCCTGACAGCCTCACTGACCACCTAACCCAAACCAAGTTCTACCTCTTTCCTAAAACACACTCTGTTACAGCCCCACCTATACAATCTCTCACCAGAGCAATTCTAGCAAGAAGTCTTTCCATGTGGGACATTAAAAGTGTCCTCAGAAAATACACAGAAACTCAAGAATTGCTCTGTTCCTTCAACTTTTCCACTTGCCTCAATGACACCGGTGTCTTTTTCCTGTGTGGAACTTCTACCTACCTATGCCTTCCAGCAAACTGGACTGGCACCTGCACCCTGGTTCTGCTTTCCCCTGATATATCCCTCCTCCCAGGCAAGATGCAGTTTTCAGTCCCCCTTCACACTATGCTTAGAGTTAAGCAGGCCATGCAATTAATCCCTCTCCTAGTAGGACTAGGCATCACAGCAGGGGTTTTCACTGGAACTGTCAGCCTAGAAATTGCTACCTATCAGTTCCAACTAATGTCCACTGAACTGGCCAAGAGCCTTCAGGACGTTTCTGATGAGTTACTAGTTACACAAGATTAGGTAACTCCCTGGCATGATTAGTTCTCCAAAATTATGAAATTTATAGAGGCTTGGATCTCCTCATAGTGGGGGAAGGGAAACTTTGCACTTTGTTACAGGAGTGCAAACAACAACCCTTCTTGCTGCTGTTTCTACACCCAAGTCTGGACTAGTCCCAGAGGGCGTTACCTGACTCCGGGAACAAGCCACGCATGTATGCTCTCAAAATGAGAGATCCTAGTTCAACAGCCGGTGGAAAGACTGGATCTTACTCCTTCCTGGGCCCCCTCATGGCAATCCCCTTGTTATTTATTTAATGTTTCATTTTGGGGGGACAAACTCTCATTTGTCACCCTTAGTATACTGAGTGAGTGTCTTGGCATCATAGCTCACAGCAACCTGAAACTCTTGGGCTCAAGTGATCCTCTTGCCTCACCCTCCAGAGTAGCTGGGACTACAGATGCCCGCCACAACGCTCGGCTAGTTTTTCTGTTTTTAGTAGAGAGGGGTCTTGCTCTTGCTCAAGCTGATCTTGAACTCCTAAGCTCAAAGGATCCACCCACCTTGGCCTCCCTGAGTGCTAGGATTGCCGGCGTGAGGCACCATGCTCAGCCAATCCTCTTGTTATTAACCATTGCCCCTTGTGTCATTTGATTCCTGTGCCCATTTATTCAAGACAGGATAAAAAGGGTATCAGCTATAGTTGCAACTCAATTCCTACTACCCAAACTCTCTCAATGCACCCCAAACCTGTGCAGCCTTACCAGCAGACTGATCCCCCTGAGGACAACTACAGCCCCATCCTGGGCAGTTCTGGAAGTCTGACCTTCATCTTCATCACCCCTTTTAACAAGAGTCAGGAATGTGAGGAGCCTAAACTTCCTCCCCTCCCCTCCCGGAACAAAGGCCTACCTAGCCTTGCCCCACGTGAGTTCCCCTAGAACAGGGTTCTCAACCTTCCTAATGCCACGGCCCTTTAATACAGTTCCTGTGGGTCGTGACTCACAGGTTGAGAACTGCTGCCCTGGAAAGATCCAAGTCCCCCAAACCCTCCAGCATCCTGTGGAATCTTCCTCCCCCTCCATCCAGTATACAAACAAGGCTCCAAAGCCGCTCAGCCCTGCTGCCATCTTTGTCCCAGCAGAACTCTGTCTCCTTTGATAAAACTTGGCCTGAACCTCTCTCGGTGAACCTCTTTCACTCATAACCCTGACAAGAGTATAGCCATTTTAGAAGACAACTAAGTGAGTCCAAGCAGGCCAGAAATCAAAATGCGTAATAGCAACCCTTCCCCACACACCTCAGATGTTTCAAGGCCAGGGTGCCTGGGAAACAGCAGAACACACAATTCCCTTCCGTGCCCCTGGCTAGCACTAGAGAGAGGTCACCTCCTGATCAGTCACTTATGCAGAAGAGAATGACTCCCCTCATCCCTCCCACATTGCAATTACACTGATACGGGGTAATAAAAGTCTTGATACTGAGACAGCTGAGCCCAGGTCACTCTCCACCCTGCTTTTTTAAAGCCTCTCTTTAACCCTGGGGCTGGCATCCTTTCCTTGCAGATCTTCACCCCAACATGTCCCCTGAACCTCTCAGTCTATACTTTATCAAACTTAACCGTGAAAATGGACAATTTCTCCTGTATATCTAGATCTCTATTCTGAAGGCTCCCATGCATTCACATTAAATTAATTCTATGCCCTTTCTTCTAATCTGTCATGGATCAGTGTTTTTCAGTGAATCCAAACCCTTTGGCCCCCACACAACATATGATTTTTCAAAGTCCATATGTTTTAGAACTTCTCTGCATAGCAATAGTAGTAACTGCAATTTGAAGAATAGTTTGACAAGTTTGAAATTATTGCTATCTTCATGCCAGTATTTGAGCTCTACACTTCTATTCATGTTAGTTTCCTCGAAATTAGAGAACCAGGACAAAGAGTAACACAAAAGAATTATTCATGATATGTTGCTATATGGCAAATTACCCCTAATTTAGTGGCTTCAAAAAGGAAACATACATTCCCCTCGTCAGGAATGCAGAGGCAGCTTGGCTGGGTACCTCTGGCAGAGGCTGTGTCACAAGGCTCTTCTCCAGAGGGATACACTTCCAAGCTCCCTCACATGGTGCATGGGAGAGGGCAGGACTCAGGACCTCATTGGCTGTTGCCCAGAGACATGAGTTCCTAGCCATGACCTAGGCCTCACCACAGGGCAGGCTACGTTACGGTGTCTGGATTCCGTCAGAGCCAGGGAGCCAGGGAACCCACCCAGGCTGGAAGCCTTGGTTTCTGCAAGTCCTGATCTGGAACATGACCTCTCATCACTTTTGTCTTATTCTCTTCATTAAGAGCAAGTCAGTATGTGTGGGCCGTGCAATGGGAGGGGATTAAACAAGGGCGTGGATG